>NC_064639.1:948809465-958809465 GCF_023864345.2 Schistocerca serialis cubense
ATAGGAGTTTCAGCTTCTATTAGCTAATTAAAACCAACCATTAGGTTAACACGTGATCTAGAATAACTGGTATCAAGTCTCAAAAACAAGCCAAGAATCTAGCTCCCTTGAAACAACGAACAAAAAAGTCACAGTGCCCGCCAGAATTCCTTGGAGAAGGATGCCAACCAGGGTTAAAATTTTCAGACACGCAAAACAGAAGAAAAGGGCATCAACCTAAAAAAAGAAATGAAAAAATTCACACAAAATGTTAAGAGAATCAAGAGAGGATTTCATAAAGATAAAATAAACTGTATAGAAAATAAATACAACAAAACCAATTCCAGGAACTATTACAAAAACTTGGAAAACAACTACGAAAGTAAGAGCCCTCATGCTAATACTGAAAGATGAAGATGAAAAATGGTACACAGTAAAAAACAAAATGCTGAAATCGTGGCAAAGGCATTTAATGAACTTTTGAAGTGCAAAGAACAAACAATTCTTGCAGATCAAAGTAAAAATCCCAATAAAGCCAAACCTTACAAATCAATCCCACCAACTTTGCAAGTAGTAAAAAAGCACACTAACAACATCAAAATTAAAAAATGTGGAGAAGATCATGTTTCTCTTGAAATTTGGAAATATTCAAAGTGACAGTCAAAACCATGTTACCCATGGTGTTAAAAAAAATTTGTATGACTGAACCGTTACCTGAATATTAGACCACAGCCACCATCCATCCACAACACTAAACACTAAAAGGGGGGATAAGAGAAATCCACACAATTACAGAGGAATCTCTCTCCTAGACTGCACATGCAATATTTAATCCAAGATTCTACAGAGAAGAATGAAGGAACGACTACAACAGGAATTTGGGGAATTCCAGGGAAGTTTCAGACCATGGAGAAGCAGTGTAAAGCAGACCATTAGTTTAAAATTAATTAATACATACTACACAAAATGGAACACACCTTTGGCAGTAACATTTACAGACTTTAAGAAGGCATATAATTGTCTCCATAGACCTTCAGTACTAAAAATTCTAAGGACTGTAGGACTTCACCTAAACTACTAATTAAACTAATAGAGTTTATTCTAACCAACAACAAATCAAATATCAAGTTTAGAGGAGAAATTCTTGGGCACTTCCTCATAAAAACAGGCTTAAGACAAAGCATCTATCACTATTATTATTCAACTGCACACTGAAATATATAATGAAAGAATGGTACAAGGGTAACCCAATGAACATGTGAACTGGAAGTGCAAAGAATAACTTTGAACTGCTGGGATTTGCTGCTGCTCTTGCCCTCCCAGCCAACAATGTTAAATAAACCAGACGAGAAGTTAATCACTAAAAGAAACAGCAAAGAAAATCGATCTTAGAATACCGTTTGAAAAATCTTGTTCTCACAATCTCTATGGGAGCAATAAGTAGGGGACAGTATATTCCTTGAGTCATCATTTAAAACTGGTTCTTGAAACTTTCTTAGTAGATTTTCTCGGGATAGTTTACAGTAAAACAACAGGAAATCAAAACTATTGAAAAATTCATATATTTAGATGAAATCATGAAATACAACCTAAATGAGAACCCAACATGGAAATTAGAATGAAAAACTGAACAAAGTAAGTTATGTTACCTAAAAAACACAATTTTAAAAATGCATTGGTAGCTGCAAAATTAAAACATTGTGAAACAGTTACACAACCAGAAATAACATATGCAACTGAAACTTCTTCAAAACAACAACTAGAGCAGAAACTGACAATAATCAAGAAAGAATAATAATTAGGACATGTAAAAATAAACAATATTAAGTAAATTAGCATTGGAGAATAGCTTCAAATGAAACAGTATACATGAAAATAGAACCAATAAAGAGCATGATCAGGAAGAAAAACACCTCATTCTTTGGAAATATAATGGGAAAGCAGAGAACATAACTAGCACAAAAATTATATAAAAAAATTGTGAATAGTAAAGCAACAGTAAATGGATTACAGAAATTAAGGAACAATAAGATAATTCCAAATTACTGTATATCACCTAAAAAACAAAACAGTCAAAACCAAAATACTGCAAGATGCACAAATCACACTACAAAGACCAATACAAAGACTACAGGAAATGAAGAAAATGAAATTATCTAGAAGAATCAAATATTAGACAGACAGGAGAGTAAAAAACCATTTATATAATTAAAAATTATAATAATCCTCTTATAAGCACTGCATTCTTTAACTGTATTAATGAATTATTATTTAACTTAATTGTATTATTGAATAACAACTCCTTTGTGTAACAGGCTCGAGTTGTCAAATACATGCCATAAAATAAATAATAATGTAATAACAGGACAATCTGGGTAAATAGAACAATGACAGGATGCTTCAGCAGTCACCACAAAGGCAGTAATAAACCAATAGGAATGTTCTCTTACTATGTTTTGTTTTTATACAGTAAACAGTCAGATTTATGTCTGCACCCATGACCATATTTCCTGCACTCCTGTATTTCTAGCACAGCAATCAGTTACCAGGAAATCAATATCATTACTACTAGCAATTTTTCTAAATAATTCATCATTATTCTCTCTTGCCTTTCTTCCATTTCTTATTCCCAGTTCTCATATCTGCAAATTAGTCATATTTTCTTTTCTCTTGCCAAAACTATCTTCCAATGGCACCTTGAAATTCAGTCAGCCAAGCTTCACCTAGGATCATGCTGCTCTTACCAATTGTTTAGAAAAGTTCCTTGTCAAAACAAACCCATACTCTCCCCCAACGTATTGCTCTGTCTTATTATCTACCCCAACAACCCTACTGCAAATTTTATGAGCTCTGGTAGCTACTTCTCTTTTCAGAAGAATACCCAACTATTCCAGGACTACCCCTCACTCACCACAATAGCATGGTCAGTTCTGCATTTTCCTGTATCACAGTATTCTCTTACTCTGATAGAAAATTCTATTTCTCACTCTCGATAATGAGTATTTTCTTCCACATCTTAAAGAACATTACACACAAAGAAACCATTTACCACCAAAATATCTCCCACGAATTTGCAACATTTTCCAAGTCATAACTTTTGTGAAAACTAGGCAACGCAACAATTAAACCTCCAAAAGCAAACAAAGAAATCCTGTTTGTACTCAAAATAATATTTATGTTTCAACCAATTTATTTTTGCATAGTAATGATCTGATGATATCTGCATAGAACACACTCGAGGATGGGCACTAGTGATGCTTTAGGGCAGAGGCATAACGTGCTTTCCACACAGTACAGCCTCAATGTAAATGTACATAACCCATAACAATAATAATAATAATAATCCGTAACAACTTTAAAGTCTTTGATACCATCAGTTTTTGTACATTTACAAAGATATTATATACCAATACACATTATACAGGGTGTTACAAAAAGGTACGGCCAAACTTTCAGGAAACATTCCTCACACACAAAGAAAGAAAATATGTTATGTGGACATGTGTCCGGAAACGCTTACTTTCCATGTTAGAGCTCATTTTATTACTTCTCTTCAAATCACATTAATCATGGAATGGAAACACACAGCAACAGAACGTACCAGCGTGACTTCAAACACTTTGTTACAGGAAATGTTCAAAATGTCCTCCGTTAGCGAGGATACATGCATCCACCCTCCGTTGCATGGAATCCCTGATGCGCTGATGCAGCCCTGGAGAATGGCGTATTGTATCACAGCCGTCCACAATACGAGCACGAAGCGTCTCTACATTTGGTACCGGCGTTGCGTAGACAAGAGCTTTCAAATGCCCCCATAAATGAAAGCCAAGAAGGTTGAGGTCAGGAGAGCGTGAGGCCATGGAATTGGTCTGCCTCTACCAATCCATTGGTCATCGAATCTGTTGTTGAGAAGCGTACGAACACTTTGACTGAAATGTGCAGGAGCTCCATCGTGCATGAACCACATGTTGTGTCGTACTTGTAAAGGCACATGTTCTAGCAGCACAGGTAGAGTATCCCGAATGAAATCATGATAACGTGCTCCATTGAGCGTAGGTGGAAGAACATGGGGCCCAATCAAGACATCACCAACAATGCCTGCCCAAACATTCAAAGAAAATCTGTGTTGATGACATGATTGCACAATTGCGTGCGGATTCCCGTCAGCCCACACCTGTTGATTGTGAAAATTTACAATTTGATCACGTTGGAGTACATACTGACGAAACTAAAATGAGCTCTAACATGGAAATTAAGCGTTTCCGGACACATGTCCACATAACATCTTTTCTTTATTTGTGTGTGAGGAATGTTTCCTGAAAGTTTGGCCATACCTTTTTGTAACACCCTGTATACTATTCTGTAAAGCTTTACCACCATTAATATACTGAGGTATACAAAACTAGAATTTTCAGTAACGGAGCTCAGAAATCTGAGTATCAACATTTTTCAATTCACAGCTGTTTAAGTTTTCATTTAAAAATATTTCCTTGGATGTATTATTTGGCAAGCTGTGATCTGTAGCTCTTATTAGTCAATACCCTATGATAATCATATCTGGTTCGTGTATTGTAATTATGAATGTCCCTATTCATTATGTTCAGTTCATCTTTCTCTTTTACAAACAAAATAGTCATAAGGACATATAATGAATAAATAGTAAATAAATTATATTTTTTGAAGTAGTCTCTCAGGACTGGCATTTACTTATATTGGCAACTATCCTAACGGCTCTCTTTTGGAGCCTGGATATCCTATCCCTGTCAACTGTAGGGGCCATTCCCCACATTTCAATCCCATACTGCAAATGCAAGAGAATTAATCCGTAACACACTTGTTTAAGGGCAGGAGGATTTATATTTAAGAGACGTTTCAGTAAGTAAAAATTGCTGCTAATCTTAACAGATGTAGCTGATATGCTCTTTCCATGTAAGATGTTTGTCAATCACAATGCCTAAAAACTTTTGTTTATCAGAAGTTTCAACTGGAGAGAGTGATTCATCAGTATGGCATTGATTATAATTCAAAAAGAACTTCATTACAACAGTCTTATCCTTATTCAACGTAAGATCATTAATTGTTAGATATTCTGTGATTAGTTCAGAGTTCTCTTTATTGCTTTGTAATGCTAGCTGATCAGCAAGGCCCAGCTACTAAATGACTATCATCAATGTAGTTCACTAGCTTTATGTTTCGCAGCTGTGTTATGTCATTAATATAGACAATACACTAAAATGGCCCCAAAATACTTCCCTAGGGAACCCACAGTCGAGAGTTTTGTATGCTGGTTTTACTGTTGGGATTTTGCTTGTATTCTTACAACACAGTTTAGTACACTGTCTTCTATCTCAGAGGTACAGACTTAAGAAGTGCTACTCTTCTTACACTGGAAGTTTCTAATTTGGATAACAGTACTGCACAATTCACAGAATCAAAGCAGGAAATTCCCAATGACTATTTCTTTTATCCAGTTGGACTATCAGTTCATGGATGAAAGCTGCTATTGCTGTTATTATGGATCTCCCTTTTCAAAACCCATGCTGCATGTTGTTTAATGAAGAAAGATTCCAGTTGGTCTAGAATTACTCTTTCAAGCAACCTACTGAGTGTTGAAGTCAATGACATTGGCCTGCAGTTATTTATATCAGTGGCTGCTCTCTTTTTACACACTGGGCATACATGAGTAATTTTTAAATGTTCCGGAACGGTCCCCTGCCCAATTAAACTGTTTATTAAGTGTGTTACTTGTTTTATTAATCCATTTTTGCATTCCTTAAGTAATTTAGAAGATATATCATCCCAGCCACTAGATGTTTTTATTTTCAGTTTTACGACTATTTTCATTACCTCGTATTCTGTTACACTCCTTGTAGTGTTGGTTCAATTTCTTGTTTACTTGCCTTACTAAAATATCTTCACATACTGTCTTTGGCTCACTCACCAACATCCCATTTTCCTCTAGTGCTATATTACTGCATCTTTGACTCCCTTTTTTTTCTTCACATTCTTAGTTTACTGCATTCCAAGCTGTTTTTCTACATTACTGGATTCACTTACTTGTTCAGCACAATAACGCACTTTTAGAGTGTTCAGGGACTCCCTGCATGTTTTTCTGGTGTTTCTGTACTTTGTTGGGAAGTACTGAATTTTCTTATCTCTGAACAGCACATACAGGTGTCCATATTTTCCTTTAATTTGTGGATTTCTAAAGAATTTTGTGATTCTTTGTTTACACTGATTTTTTTTTTAGTTTTTTTATTATTTGACATGCCCGATTAAAGCTATATGGTTATTTCTCAGAAATGTCCCCACTTCCACTTAATATCATCTGATTTGTGTATCTTCTGCCAGTCTCTGTGTGCAACGTCCTCCCTAAGTTTATTATAGTCAGTGTTTCTTGCATAAGTGAGTAAGTCATTTTGTGGAACTATTCTGGCATTTTCTGGAACTATTTTGTGGTCTGCCTTAAACTCGATGGTCTGGGAGAGAGTTTTCAATACTTCTTTTCGCTAATTCTTCCCTATGTACATTTGTTACAACATGGCCAATGCAAGACTGAGTCAAATGTTATTCTAGTTGGTAACAAATTGATGCGGATATGGTTGTAGCAATGTAACAAGTCTAAATACCTAAGACAATTTATGTTATATCTAAAGAGTCTATGTTTACATCTCCTATTGTTATAAACTGTTTCTTGTTTGTTGATAGCTTATCCAGAAGTTGTTCTAAATGGTAGAAGAATTCATCTACATCACTATTTGGTGATCTATATAGGCCTAAAATTATTAAGCTTTTTTGCCTAGCTTTACTTTTACTGCTGTTGGATCAAAAGACATCTCTACAGGATACATGTTATGGTCTAGTCTCCTTCATTTGCCATGTTGATAATGGATGAACACAAAACGCATACTGGTAATGACCACATTCAAGAGAACCACGATTTAATGTCAGTTTAATCCCACACAGAAGTGAATGTCTCCCTATATTATTGGATAGATCACCTACAGATGATTAATTTTTTCTTCCTCTACACACGTTCTTAATACAACGTAAATACTGAGAGCGTAAATGATTAGAATATACACAGTTCATTTACGATTAGTCTGTAAAATGGGTGGTTTGGACTGGAGGCCAATATCCATCTCAAACTCCTACCAGTAAAAGCTACCTTGCACAACTAATCCAGCATTAAATCCATATGATAGCAAAACTATTTAGTGTTAATCTTGCCCAGGTAAGGCATGTACAATTCCAGCAGGTATGGGATATTACAAGGTCAGTCAGAAGTTTCTTTGCATCAGTTCATATGATCTCTATGGATTTAAACCTAGACACCTTTTCACACCAACCAAGTAGCTCTAATTTGAACCATTTACAAAACTAAGCTACAACATCTACAGATGTAGGTTGGCAGATAATTTGGCTGACTTCGATACACAATATGTACAGTATCCTCACACTGGGTAACTGACCACTCCATAGTATGAAGAAACAGATCACAATGAGGGTACCAGAATTATACTGACCGATACCCTGACATTCACGCGCAGAATGAGGCAAATGCAAGAATTTCACATGCAAGCACAGCATGTTCTTGTAAGTCTGTCACTGGGTGTGGACCAATTCTAAATGTAGGGAAAGGTCACTGAAGATTATTTCTATCCATCTTATTATCACTAGTTACAGTAAGAAAATCATTGTTGAACAGTGACATACGCTCCTCAAAAAGTACACTCTCTAAGATCCTCATGTTAATGTTTTAAACCAGCAAAACATATTCCCCAGTGCAAACATCCCCAATCACCGACAAGTACCCTTTTCAATAATTTATTTCGAATAGTTAATCCAATTCTGTATTATCCAAGGTGATGCCACTGCAATTCGCCGAGGATAAAACCCAATTCTTTAAAGTCCTTCAATAGCGACAAATAATTTCACAACTGCATGGCCAGATCTCAGTACCCAACTTCATTACTGGTGTCTAATTTTGTCATCAATTATGCCAAACAGTCTGGCCTCAGCAGCCACAGACTGTGGTCGTGCTTTTTGTGTGTGTGTGTGTGTGTGTGTGTGTGTGTGTGTGTGTGTGTGTGTTTTCGACGAAGGCCTTGTTGGGCGAAAGCTCACTTTCTGACAGTCTTTTTGTTATGTTTTATCTGCAACTCAGAATCTCTGCCATATGGTGAGTAGCAAATATCCTTTTCATAATATTGTTACAGATTCAGAAGGATGTAGGTTGCAGTAGGTACTGGGAGATGAAAAAGCTTGCACAGGATAGAGTAGCATGGAGAGCTGCATCAAACCAGTCTCAGGACTGAAGACCACAACAACAACAACAATATTGTTACATTCCATCGTGGATTTCCCGCTGTTTTATATGGCTTTGGTTGGTTGTAGTAAAGTGTGGCTTTGATTTGTCCACCAAACATAAGGCTGTCATACCACAGGTTAGTTATAAACACACAAAACCTGTATGACCATTTAACATTTACACTCAGTTTTGGGTATCAGTTGTTACTGACTAGTGAATGCACTGGGTGAAAAATGGAACAGCAGTGAGCTACAACTCTCAGATTAGAGATGTACTATGTTGGTTAATAGCACTTTGGTCACAGCTGTCATGAATGAAACTAGATTAACATTCTGAGTGCGGACAAATGTTCCCACTTTCCTACGCCATACATTTTATTTCAGTTCATTTTTAACTAAAGCATATCTTTCTTTCTTTCTTTCTTTCTCTCTCTCTCTCTCTCTCTCTCTCTCTCTCTCTCTCTCTCTCTCTCTATTCCTTATTTCAGAGATACTGACAAATGACAATTCCTGAAAGCAGAGAAATTTCAGCAGATATATTTACATTACCTGGGCATCATTAAGCTCTTTAACAATTTGATTATTTTCTTTCTTGACATCACAAACAACTAGGAACTCCGCCTCTCTGTAACCTTTGAAGAACCGGTCTCTAATGACCTGCACCACTGCCACTGCTGAGCGACCTTTTGGGACCTGAAACAGGGATTCAAAGATGGCAATACTGAAGTGAAATTTATTCTTCAGGGCTAGCTAGGCCTACTGCAAAACTCCACCTTGAACAGTTGTTATGTTCAGTAGAAGCTGGCCGTATACAGCATTTAACAAGTAACACTACTTCATAACCCTTACAGTAAGTTAACAACACATTCAATAAATATAGCCCACCTGGCAATTTTCAATGTCCCAAAAGACCCCAACAGGTGGCAGAAAGCGAGGGATAGCGTGCAGTGGCACCATCTGATAAGCACGGTGCCTACACGGTAGGGGCGATGCTGGGCCTGACGAGTCATCTGAGTCCTGACTAAAGCACAACGTTGCACTGGCTGACACCGGTCGTAACCACTGAGGACCTGAGGCTGCTTCAGCTGCTCCATCACCACCTTCATCCAGGCACAAGGACTCCTGCCGAGGTTTAGCTGCCGCATATAAAAGAACAGAATAGTGTGAATTGTTTCAGCCTCCTACAAATTATAACAAAATATTGATTACAAAACATTGGAGGAAATTCTGTGAAACATTGGAAAATATCATTAAAGATTTGTTTTATACATAGGCATGAATAAAAAAAATAGAAAATGGCACAATGGACATCTGACAATGGAATAAAGTTACCAGGGAAACAGAACAACCCTCACCCACAGAGTTGTGTTGTTTGGGGGAAGAGACCAAACTGGAAGGTCATCGGTCTCATCGGATTAGGGAAGGATAGGGAAGGAAGTCAGCCGTGCCCTTTCAAAGGAATCATCCCAGCATTTGCCTGGAGTGATTCAGGGAAATTACGGAAAACCTAAATCAAGATGGCTGGACACGGGATTGAACTGTCGTCCTCCCGAATGCAAGTCCAGTGTGCTAACCACTGCACCATCTCACCCACAGAGGAGACTAGAGTGTAGCAATAGAATTGGTAATATTTAGGATGTAATATCCTCCCCCCCCCCTCTCTCTCTCTCTCTCTCTCTCTCTCTCTCTCTCTCTCTCTCTCTCTCTCTCTCTCTCTGAAGTGGAACCTCCAAGTCGTCTGGAGGTACATGTTCCACCTATTCTTCAATGTTAGAAGAAAGATGATCATGTAAAATTGAAGTAGCTTAGAAGTAGTTGGGAGCATCCCACTGTTTGAGGTTGTTTCATAATTTGTACATAAAATCCCTGAAACCAGGCGCATTCAGAATGTTCACAAGGCACAACGGCACCCTAGTAGACCTACTTGTTTAATTGTGTTGTTGTGTTGTGCTGTGACTGCTTGGAGTTGTTTTGAAGGTCTCAGAGAAGAAGAGCCACCAATAAATGCAAAAACAAAAGATAATTGAAAAACAATTTGTTCACTCATTACTAAGTTGAATGTTGGTCACTAGACTTCTGCCCAAAATTAAAGTAACAACTGAAATTTTGGAAGGTTGCACTTAATTTGCTACACAACAGTATAAACAGATGATGGTACAGTAGAAATACTCTAACGATTACAGAATGTAAACAACTGCAACATGCGTAATGCTAGACAAAAATGTTCTTAATTTTTTCCAACATGACTGCACACATTCCGACAACTGGTTAACGTGCCCAGTATGGGGTGTGACCACCTCTGGCAGCAATACAGGCCTGACAACGATAGGGTATCCTGTGAGTGATGTCATCAATTTCACATTAAGGCAATAATGCCAATTCTTCCTGCAGAACTGCTCACAACTCTTGCAGGGTGGTTGGTGGTGCTGACGTGCTGCATCCCGTATCCCTAGTCCATCCCAGACATACTCTGTGGGATTCAAATCAGGAGAGCGAGCAGGCCACACCATGCGTGCAATAGCTTCCATTTCTAAGAAAACATCAACCACCCATGCTCTATGAGGTCGAGTATTATCATTCATCAACATGAAGTCTGGGCCCACAGCATTTCACAACAACTGCACATGAGGTCCCAAGATCTCATTATGATGCCTGGCAGCACTTAAAAATTGCCAATTCACCAACACAATTTCATGAAGAGGAATATTGGAACAAATAAGCCATCAATCACAAAAATTAAGTCAAAACTGACCTGGTTTCAACGCTACTATGAGCGTCGTCTTCAGAATTAGACTAACTGTTCTAAAACATATTAGGTATATAGTACATTAATAAAATTAAAATTTGTACAGACTGGAAAAGTGTCTCATTGCAACCCTTGTTCACAGTATGAGCAACCCTTAGCGGCTTGCCATCTCACAACTGTTCATGACGTCGCCTTTCCGGCTCAGATCTTTTTTTAAATATGTGACTTGTAAGTACTGCATCTTTTCCAGTCAGTACAAACTTTAATTTTATTAATGTACTATATGCCTAATATGTTTTAGAACAGTTAGTCTAATTCTGAAGACGACGCTCATAGTAGCATCGAAACCAGGCCAATTTTGACTTAATTTTTGTGACTGAGGGCTTATTTGTTCCAATATAATTCTTACACGGTCACTGAACCTTAGCAGCTATGTTCAAAGTTTCATGAAGAGGTTTTCAAGTGGTCAATATAATCCTTGCCTACACCATTAGGGATCCTCTTTGATACCGATCTCTTCCCACATTTGGGTCCCGAAATCATGTTCCATGTTCCCTCCAGATGCGAGTACATCAAGAATCACTCTCCAGACCAAACCAGGACTCATTGGTGAAAAGGACATTGGCCCACTGTTTGAAAATCAGGTGACATGTTGGCGACTCCACTCTAGATGTTCCCTTCTGTGAAGACGTGTCAGAGGTATACATACAGCAGATCTCCGACAATAAAGGCCACTCTTCCGAAGCCTTCTGTACGCAGTTTGCCTCAATCCAACACATCCTATGTATGTTGCCATGTCAGATGCCAATTGCTGTGCAGCACTAAGGCAGTACTGTCTGCCTTTACAGCCAAATAATGGTCCTCTCCTGCTGATGTTGCACATGGTTGTCCCTGTTCTGATCTTCAATACAGCTTCAGTCTCTATAAACTGTCACCACATCCAAGAAGCAAAAGAATGATTCACATTAAGCAATAGGGCAGCACCAGATTGCAACTGTCCTGCTTCCATTCTTCCTATGGCCCTCCACCACAGAGAGCCTGGTAGGCATCTTCTCTGTGCCATACTGCACCAGCTGTGACTGTGTACACAGTGAATGTGGACGTGAGACTACCTGGAAAACACTAACCCTTTTGATAGGTGTCCTGATTTCATATCACTGACGTGGTTGTCCGTTGACTGGAATGCTATCTTTTGTGCAGAACACAATGGTACGGACACCTGTTGACAGTTTGTATGATTCGTGAATTAGACACAGGATGAGGAAACAGCAGTTTGTTGTTCTAATTTTGGACACTAGTGTATTTAGATAGGTATTGATGTAATGACTTTGAAGTTCGAGATCAGTTACAGTGTACCATAAGACTTCAAGACGATTTAAAATGCAACAGTTTTGTGAGAGAATGTTGAGCTACAATTTTATAACTGCTGGATATATTTACAACTCTTACAGTCTTTGCACCAACTGCATCAGAGATGAGCTGTACACGATACCAGTGGTCTTGATTAGCAAGTCCACAACACCAAAAAATCATCAGAAGGTGATCGTAATTGAGAAGAATTCTGGGTAAAACTTAAGCAAACTACCAAAAGGGGACAGAACCTTAACACCATTATCAGCATTAATATTACATATCACAAGGAGAAACAATGCGACACACATGAATGGGCTGAGATATTAAACTGGAAGACAAGAGAAAAGTTTTTTTTTTTTTTAGGAAAGAAGCAACTGAAGTGAGGTTAACACACACCCAATCAAGTACAGAAAATAAACTGCAACTTTCGGGGAAGGGGGGGGGGGGGGGGGGGGGGGGGGGGGGAAGACATACAAAATTCTTCGATATCTACTACTACTACTTACGCAAATTAATGGCTTCCCTCAAATACAGGGTGTACATAAAGTCTGGCAACAGTTTCAATTATTTATTGCACAAGGACCAAACATTGTACAGATATCATACATATGTCATTTTGAAGAGGAACCCTGAAAGTTTTTTTCCATATATTCCGCCACAGTGTAGTTTGGTAGTTTGCTGATAGTCAGCACTAGTCGCAAACATAGCGGCCATGCTACAGAAGGGGACAGCTCTAACAGTCAGTCATTCCAACTTGCTATTGGAGTACCTCAAAAGGACGACAATAAGTCCCATCAACAATCTGATATTTGCAGACTGAACACAAGCATGGACAGTACGGAGGGGATGTAAACTGACCACATCCTTAAGCAAGTTATGAAAACCTAACTCTGGCTACCAGAAGAGGCTTCAACTTCACCTTTCCTGAATGATAATGCATTGCCTTAGGCCTGGACCAAACAAGTGTCTACAAATTTTGTGTAAAAGATTTGGATCTGGCAACTGTTGAATGTATGATAGTAATAACCTGAAGAAATAACTTTACTTTCCAAGTATACCCTACAGTGTCCCAATACACTACCTAAAAGATTCTAGCCAATTCACTGTCACCAAAATTTGGAAAGACACTATATGCAGTTCGAAATTTTAAAAAGATTTGCTACCAGCACATGTCTAAAATATGACGAGAAGCTGAAAGAAGACATTGATGAGTTAAATTCTCGGGATAACAACTTGATGATAGGATCGCTTTTTGGTGTAATTCAAAGACACATTTATATTTTCTCAAGTTCCAAAGCTTGTAAAACACATCTGTAGAGTCAACTCAAGAACCTACAGCAGATGCTTGTTCAAGGGACTGGGGATGGTAACCATTGATTCCCAACATATTTATTCCTTGAAATTTGTCATAAATATATTTTTTTCAAGCAACAACTCTATTCATATAAACAACATTAGAAATATGACCAAGATTTTATATCACTTTGCCCCATAAATGTATAACTCAAACACACATTTTCAACAAGTTACAAGCAGCCATAAAAAAGTTTACCTTCTAATAAAACTTTATGAGGATGTTAATGGATTTTCTGGTGGCAACTGACAATTTTTTTCCCCTAGAACTGACTGATGTAGCATATATTATATTAATATTGTCAAATAACATTAGCAGTAGGTAAAATCTGAATTCTATGTATGTTTGGCACAGTAATGTGATCAATGTAAAGAAAATGATTTTCTGTCTAATAATGTACTGCTACAATAGCCTCGGAATTGTACCCATCTCATCTCACAATATTACACACTTACATTATTACTTCTTAAATCTAAATAAGTTTAAGATTCTTTTTAGTTATTGCACACCCATGAAGATTTGTGGAAGGATCATTAGAACAGCGAGATGCAGTGCAATTTTTGTCTGCAGGAGGGGGGGCCAGGAAGTGAAATTCAGGCCCAAATGTCTACCATGTGTAGCAAACACCATACAGCATTATGTGCCCATGTGTTTGTGTGAAATAAATGATGCTGAGAAAATCGGGTGTTATTTAATGACAGCAGTTGGCCTGGACCCCTTCTGTCATTGCTGCAGTGGATGTTGCCATCAGAAACTACGGATGACAGATGGAGGAAGACATTCAGCTCTTGTTGGGCATTAGTCACAGTACCACTCATTCCATCATGACAGTGCACCTGAAATTCCAGACAATCTCTGCACAATGGGTTCCCCATAGCCTAATGGAAGGGCAGAATTTGAAGAAAATGTCAACATAACTGCAGCACCTGGAATGGTATTGCGATGAAGAATATCTTTTCTAGCTCATATTGTCACAGGAGATGAAACATGGTGTCACCATTTTGAGCAAACTAGCAAGCCTCAGAACAAACAATGGATGCTTGTATAGATTCATGTCTGCCAAAAAAAATCCACAGCTGCACATGCCAGCTCTGGAAACAATGAGCTTTTCCTTTGACTGCACATCTTGTGTCTCTTTGAAACAGTGAGACCATTCACATAACACAATCACTAGTACTTTTAAGAACACTGTTTACCATTTCTTCAGTTGCTGTATGTAAGCTCTGAATGGTAACAGTATTAGTGTCATGCACAAAAAGAACTAATTCTGCTGGTTGAATGTTAGAAGATTGTTTATATACGAATAGCAATAGTTGTACTATACGTAAGGTCACTGTCAATGACAGTTAGCTAATTAGTTTTTGTTCCACAGATCATTCTTTTATCAAAATGTGGAACATATCATGTGGTATAGTCAATGCCCACACCGTGGCGCCTGCAGCTGCGTGGCCACAGTCTTTATGTCATACAGCCAACGGCCAGCACTCCCCGCTTATGCGCAGCTCTGCACAGCTGTACAGCACAGGCCTCAAACACTGAGTGCCTCCGCACTGTCATGGCAAACTCGGCCGACGTCCTCCCGAGAGAGGAGGCCGCACCGCCAATCATAACAGGACACGACAAGCAGACTCGGTTACGGCGGGCATATTCCTCCGCCACTCGCCCTATATAGCTGCCACACCTGGCAGGCTCGTGTTGGGCTACCTACTTGCTATGTCGACATTGCACCCAGGAACGACACTACACTGTGCTATGACTGTTTACCATACTGGACTTGGACTCTGCAGCACAGTCGCTGCTCTTGATCAAGCACCAATTTGCGTTAGTATTGTGTAACTGTTGGCAATAAACAGAATTTGGAACTCACGCCAATCGTTATTTGTTGTTTCTCCAATTACAGATACAACATATCAGTTTACACGATAAGTATACAACACCAGTATTAACTTTAATGAACACTCTTTTTAGTCCTACTCATGTCATCACACTTAAAAAATAGGTTTCCCCCTCTACATCATATAATTCTCATCCTCTCCATATTCAATTTAGATGAAACTTGGCTGACCATAAATCATCATCATCATTGGCTGACTTATCATTTTGCACTACTTGCTACTTTTCGAAAATAAATCACAATTATTTCCCAATTATCATTCAGTCTATGCAACAGTTGGTAGTTATATACTTAGGGATTGTAATATATATAACTACACCCAACACAGCAAGATAAAATGTATGCTTACGTTTGTAGTTTTATTTTGTAAAAAAAATGTTCAAAAACAAAAATTTATTTCTGAACTACAATGAATACAAAATGTAAGTCAAGTGAAAAGGGTAATCCCAATACCCCCTTCTCTTCGCAAAATAATCCTTATAGCTAGGATTATCGGAAGGAAAAAAAAAAGTGAAATTTTTTTCTTTTTACAGTATTTTTCCTGTTATACTGGAAATTTTTGGTCAGTTTTTTATTCAATTGTTACATACACTGTTATATTCAAATACCAGATAAAAATTTTAAGACTAATTATGTTTTCAGGATGGATTTAATAAATTACTTTTTTAAAAACCAACGAACAAATAATAAGTAATAGTTCGCACAATAGTAGCAACAGTTTCTGACTCATGAACTCTTAAAAACTACTTGCACAAATATGAGGTGCTTAACTTCAAACTTTATGCACTTAAAGAGAATTAAGACCGGCATTCAGAAATAAAAATCTCGATAATTACAGGAAAACATAAAAATAAAAGTTTCTTTGCATATTTAAGTGTCAGAAAATGACACTATATTAGAAAATACAATGGTGGGACAGTGGGAGGGGGGAGGGGGGGGTGGGAGACGACGACACGGCGGAGACTAGTTTGAAAAGAGGGCTGAATACGAATGATGCGGTATGCAGATGGGGAAAGTACAATATGAAAGAAATAAGTGATTTTTTTAGAAATTTAATTTTGCTGTATTTAACTTAACGCTGTGAAATCAACATGAGATTCAATGAATTTTGTTCACTTTTCTACAAATTTTTCATTTTAGCAGTTGCTAATGGTACCCTCTCAATGTGTGTGTGTGTGTGTGTGTGTGTGTGTGTGTGTGTGTGTGTGTGTGTGTGTGCACCATTCATGAGAACATAATTTTACTGACAGTGCATCACATTAGGAAAACTATAAAGGTCTCAAAAATGCTATGGCATGAAGTCTCAACCCCATGCATCAAAGCTACAGCACTGTGATGAATGCTCTCCATAAGAAAAATTTGATAAATTTCTGACAAAAAAAGGAAAACGGAGGGCATGAAAGCCCTGAGCAATCAGTAAATTTCAACTAATAACACACAAATCAAATATTCTGCAAAAATAGCTGCCTTTACTGAAGGCATGCGTGTACACAGGAAAAGCTGGTTCACACTCTTGCACTGCAAAGTCGCTAAGTAGTAAAAGGCAATTATTAATGTAAACAATGGCACAGTATCAACGGACTCAGAAAAATTACTTTTCTTATTCCGGAGGAAGGGTGAAGATACCAATGGACATAGATTCTTGCTCCCTACATTCTATTTTAATTAATCTAAAAAACAGAGGGTGTAATTTTACGTTTGTGTCATGTCTGATGATGTGAAACATGTCTGATATATAAAATTCAAGACCTGTGATTTCATCAAAGAAAAATACTCACATGTTACAAAAATACACTATATTAGGGTGGATGTGCAAGCCAACAAAAAATAAATTTAATTTTATGAATCTATGTCTCCATAAAACATTCTCTGCAATTACCCATGGAGAAACAGTATGGTAATATACATGAGGAACAGTCAAAAAATACACTACTGGCCATTAAAATTTCTACACCATGAAGATGGCGTGCTACAGACGCGAAATTTAACCAACAGGAAGAAGATGCTGTGATATGCAAATAATTAGCTTTTCATAGCATTCACACAAGGTTGGCGCCGGTGGCGACAGCTACAACATGCTGATATGAGGAAAGTTTCCAACCGATTTCTCATACGCAAACAGCAGCTGACCGGCATTGCCTCGTGAAACGTTGTTGTGATGCCTCGTGTAAGGACGAGAAATGCGTACCGTCACATTTCCGACTTTGATAAAGGTCGGACTGTAGCCTATCGCAATTGCAGTTTATCGTATTGCGACATTGCTGCTCGCGTTGGTCGAGATCCAATGACTGTTAGCAGAATATGGAATCGATGGGCTCAGGAGGGCAATACAGAACGCCGTGCTGGATCCCAACGACCTCATATCACTAGCAGTCGAGATGACAGGCATCTTATCCACATGGCTGTAACGGATCATGCAGCCACGTCTTGAGTCAACAGATGGGGATGTCTACAGCAAGACAACAACCATCTGCATGAACAGTTCAACGACGTTTGCAGCAGCATGGACTATCAGCTTGGAGACCATGGCTGTGGTTACCCTTATACTGCATCACAGAGAGGAGCGACCGCGATGGTGTACTCAACGACAAACCTGGGTGCACGAATGGCAAAACGTCAATTTTTCGGATGAATCCAGGTTCAGTTTACAGCATCATGATGGTCACATCCATATTTGGCGACATCGTGGTGAACGCACATTGGATGCGTGTATTCGTCATCACCATACTGGCGTATCACCCAGCGTGATGGTATGGGGTGTCATTGGTTACACGTCTCTGTCACTTCTTGTTCGCATTGACGGCACTTTGAACAGTGGACGTTACATTTCAGATGTGTTACAACCCGTGGCTCTACCCTTCATTCGATCCCTGCGAAACCCTGTATTTCAGCAGGATAATGTACGACTGCATGTTGCAAGTCCTGTACGGGACTTCCTGGATACAGAAAATGTTTGACAGCTGCCCTGACCAGCACATTCTCCTGATCTCTCACCAATTGAAAACGTCTGGTCAATGGTGTCCGAGCAACTGGCTCATCACAATACGCCAGTCACTAGTCTTGATGAGAAGTGTGGTATCGTGTTGAAGCTGCATGGGCAGCTGCACCTGTACACACCATCCAAGATCAGTTGACTGAATGCCCAGGCGTATCAAGGCCGTTATTACGGCCAGAGGTGGTTGTTCTCGATACTGATTTCTCATATCTATGCACCCAAATTGCGTGAAAATGTAATCACATTTCAGTTCTAGTATAATATATTTGTACAATGAATACCCGTTTATCATCTGCATTTCTTCTTGGTGCAGCAATTTCAATGGCCAGTAGTGTACTACCGACAAAGTAAAGCTCACTAATCCCTTTACAAAGATTACCTGTATCAGATTTGTTTCAGGTTGGTAATGTTAACAGCACCAAAGTTCATTTTTATTGTATTTCTGAAGTTTGTGAATCAGACATGTTTTGCACAACTTCAGACATTTCATGCAAGCAGTATATTCCCTAACTAAGCTACTACATTAGGAAAGTTGGAAGGAAAGAGGATCAGTAATGACACGGAGCCCACCCCTAAAACAATAGAATAAACTGACATTCCTTGGTGAAAATAATTTATGTTGCTTATAAATATTACAATATGAGGTACTTTGGGATCATCTCTAAAGTAAATACAACAGATTATGCTGTTATTGTTCTATTTCTCCATATCCTTCATTACCACCATTTTCATTCCATTGCCACGATAAGAGAATATTTGCCCAGTGCGAATTCATTCCTCCTATGTTCACTACTGTTGGACCTCCTAAAACAACTGGAAAAAACTATCAGTTTCTTGAAAAGTATTGCTATTGTAAATTATTTACACCTTACATAGCATGCATTAAAAGAGTGAAAAATCTGGTTTCGATATAGTTATTTCTTTCTTTAAATTTTGTTGTTTCATCCAGCTCATTTTAGCCTATAGGCTAAATCTAATAATGGTCTACAACCAATTAAACTGTCTATTCCCACTTGCTCAGTTTTGAACCATGCCTGCTGATTTTCGTTTATCAGTTTTTAAATTTCATATTAGCAGTGTGTAATAAAAATACATACTGCTAATATGAAATTTAAAAATCGGCAGGCATGGTTCAAAACTGAGCAATAATAAAAGTACTTCCCCCTCCATGAACCTAGCCGTTGGTGGGGAGGCTTGCGTGCCTCAGCAATACAGATAGCTGTACCTTAGATGCAACCACAATGGAGGGGTATCTGTTGATCCCACACAAATGCGTGGCTCCTGAAGAGGGGCAGCAGCCTTTTCATTAGTTGCAGGGGCAACAGTCTGGATGATTGACTGATCTGGCCTTGTAACGCTAACCAAAACGACCTTGCTGTGCTGGAACTGCAAACGGCTGAAAGCAAGGGGAAACTACAGCCATAATTTTTCCTGAGGGCATGAAGCTTTACAGCATGGTTTCCGGAGGTAAAATAGTCCCCCATTTGGATCTCCAGGCACGAACTACTCAGGAGGACGTTACCAGGAGATATAAAAGTGGCGTTATGCGGATCGGAGCGTGGAATGTCAGAGCCCTTAATCGGGCAGGTAGATTAGAAAATTTAAAAAGGGAAATGGACAGATTAAAGTTAAATTTGCGATGTTCGGTACCAAGAGGAACAAGACTTTTGGTCAGGTGAATACAGGGCTATAAACATGAAATCAAATAGGGGTAATGAAGGAGTAGGTTTAATAATGAATTTTTTTAAAAAAAAGAAAAAAAAAAAAAAAAAAAAAAAAAAAGAGTGCGGGTAAGCTACGACGAACAGCATAGTGAAAGCATCATTGTAGCCAAGATAGACATGAAGCCCACGTCTACCACAGTAGTACAAGTATTTATGCCAACCAGCTTCACGGATGAACAGATCGAAGAAATGTATGATGAGATAAAATAAATTATTCAGATAGTGAAGGGAGACAAAAATTTAATAGTTACGGGGGACTGGAATTCTATAATAGGAAAAGGAAGACAAGGAAAAGTAGTAGGTGAATACGGAATGGGGTAGGGCATGAAGAGGAAGCCACCTGGTAAAATTTTGTACCGAGCAAAACAAAAATAACTAACACTTGGTTTAAGAATCATTACAGAAGGCTGTATACGTGGAAGAGGCCGGGACTAGTGTAGCAGGGGATACAACCCGTCGGCTTTGGACAATGACGTCACAAGTCGCCAAACGAGAAGCGATTCTTCTTAGTGTTGTAGCTCCCTTCAGTAGCTGATAAGTGTTTTTTTAAAAAAAATCTCACGAGATAGAATAAACAGAACCACTTTATTAAGCAATCAGTAAAAAAACGAAACTGAAACATAACAGCAAAAGCGAAAATGGTAAACTGCTCTCTGGCGACTTGTGACGTCATTGTCCAAAGCCGATGGTTTTTTTTTTTTTTTTGTGGTTTTAGGGCGCAAAACTTCTATGGTCATTAGCGCCCATCCCGTGACGTAGAAAACAGGAAAAAAAAACGAAATTTAAAACCAGCAGCAATGGAAACAAAGTCAGAAAATTTGAGAAACTAAAGGCAGAAGGAATGCTTAAAAGTCCACTATAGAAAGGGGTTGGTTGTCCCCCAAAAAAAAAGCTTCAAATGACTGACGTCATTTCACTGTCACTAATAAACTGTAGAACGCGGTCAGCTGAGTGCGTGTCATCTGCTAAAATCGACGATAGATCAGGCGATAGCTGTAGACGGGAGCGTAACGGATTAAAATAGGGGCATTCAATTAAAAGGTGTCTGACCGTCCACAGCTGAGAGCAGTGGGGACAGAGTGGGGGAGGATCACCGCTTAAAAGATGTCGATGACTAAAAAGACAGTGCCCTATCCGGAGTCGAGCTAAAATTACCTCCTCCCGACGACGCGTTCGGGAGGAAGAGGTCCAAGCGCAAGGAACGGCTTTCACTTCCCGCAATTTATTGTGGGGAAGTGTTGACCAATGCGCATGCCATAAATGAGTAACTTGGCGACATAAACCGCTCCGTAGATCGGTAAACGGAAGAGACTGAAGAGCTGGCCGAGGAAGAGAGACAGCAGCCTTGGCCGCTATATCGGCCGCCTCATTTCCACAGATACCAGCGTGTCCCGGGAGCCAGAGGAACGCCACTGAGACGCCCCCCAGGCGGAGCAAGCGCAGACAGTCCTGAATCCGGTGGACCAGAGGGTGCACAGGGTAAAGAGCTTGGAGACTTAGGAGAGAGCTGAGAGAATCTGAACAGATTACGTACTGTATCCGCTGATGGCGGCGGATGTAGTGGACAGCCTGGAGAACAGCGGAAAGCTCCGCAGTATAAACCGAACACTGGTCGGGAAGCCGAAAGTGATTTGGGGTGTCGCCAACAATATAGGCACTCCCTACACCTAACGATGTTTTCGAGCCATCGGTGTAAATAAATGTGGCTTCCGTCATTTGTGCACATAGAGCAGCAAATGCCCGACGGTAAACAAGTGTAGGGGTACCATCCTTGGGAAATTGACATAGGTCTCTGAGCAAGTCGATCCGGGGACGGTGCCAAGGCGGTGCTGTACCCCAAGTTGTCAAGAAGGTTTTAGGAAAGCGGAAGGAAAGAGAATGGAGCAGTTGACGGAAGCGGACTCCCGGGGGTAGTAGGGAGGAGGAGCGGCCTGCATACCCGACATCAAAGGAGGCGTCGAAAAAAAGGTTATGGGCTGGATTAGCAGGCATGGAAGACAGATGGCTAGCATAACGACTCAGAAGGACTGCCCGCCGATTGGACAGCGGAGGTTCAGCAGTCTCAGCATAAAGGCTTTCCACAGGGCTGGTGTAAAAAGCTCCAGACACTAAACGTAATCCACGGTGGTGGATAGAGTCGAGACGCCGAAGAATAGACGGCCGAGCAGAGGAGTAGACTATGCTTCCATAATCCAATTTCGAGCGCACTAAGGCGCGATAGAGGCGGAGAAGGACCAGCCGGTCCGCTCCCCAAGAGGTACCATTCAGGACACGGAGGGTGTTAAGGGAACGCAGACAGCGAGCCGAAAGATAGGAAACGTGGGAGGACCAGCACAGTTTTCTGTCAAACATAAGACCCAAGAATTTAGCGACGTCGGAAAACGGAAGATTGACAGGACCTAGATGTAAGGAGGGCGGAAGAAACTCCTTACGTCGCCAAAAATTAACACAAACGGTCTTACTGGGTGAGAAACGGAAGCCGGTTTCGATGCTCCACGAGTGGAGGCGATCGAGACATCCTTGAAGACGTCTTTCAAGAAGGCTGGTCCGTTGAGAGCTGTAGTAGATCGCAAAATCGTCCACAAAGAGGGAGCCCGAGACATCAGGAAGGAGACAATCCATAATTGGATTAATGGCGATGGCAAACAGTACAACACTCAGCACGGAGCCCTGGGGTACCCCGTTTTCTTGGGAGAAAGTACGGGAGAGAGTAGTGTTCACCCGCACCCTAAATGTGCGCTCTGCCATAAATTCGCGAAGAAAAAGGGGCAGCTGGCCTCGAAAGCCCCAAGAGAACAGTGTGTGGAGGATGCCTGTCCTCCAACAGGTATCGTACGCTCTCTCCAGATCAAAAAATATTGCTACCGTTTGGCGTTTCCGGAGAAAATTGTTCATGATATAAGTGGAGAGAGCAACAAGATGGTCAACAGCAGAACGATGCTTTCGGAATCCGCATTGGGCTGGTGTTAAAAGACTGCGGGACTCCAGCCACCAAGCTAAACGGTAATTCACCATACGCTCCAAAACCTTACAGACACTACTCGTGAGAGAAATGGGGCGATAGCTAGAGGGGAGATGTTTGTCCTTTCCAGGTTTCGGAACGGGAACGACAACAGCTTCCCGCCATCGCCTGGGAAAGGTACTGTCGGTCCAAATTCGATTATAAAGGCGAAGGAGGTAACGCAGGCTATGGGTTGATAAATGCAGCAACATTTGGACATGGATACCATCCGGTCCTGGGGCGGAGGAGCGAGAAGAAGAGAGTGCATGTTGGAGTTTGCGCATGGAGAAAACAGTATTGTAGCTTTCGCGATTTTGAGAGGAGAAAGCAAGATGTCGCACTTCCGCTGCACGTTTCTTCGGGAGAAACGCTGGCGGGTAATTTGAAGAGCTCGAAATCTCAGCAAAGTGCTGACCCAATGAGTTAGAAATTGCGACGGGGTCCACTAAGGTATCATGCGCGACAGTGAGTCCAGAGACCGGGGAGAAACTAGGCGCGCCTGAGAACCGTCGAAGCCGACTCCAAACTTCCGAGGAGGGAGTGAAGTTGTTAAATGAGCTAGTAAAGAATTTCCAGCTTGCCTTCTTGCTATCGCGGATGACGCGACGGCATCGCGCACGGAGCTGCTTATATCGGATACAGTTGGACAAAGTTGGATGGTGACGGAAAATGCGAAGAGCACGTCGCCGCTCACGTATTGCGTCACGGCATGCCTCATTCCACCAAGGAACTGGAGGGCGCCGGGGCAATTCAGAGGTGCGTGGTATTGAACGTTCCGCAGCTGTGAGAATAACGTCGGTAAAATGTGTGACCTCATCGTCGACGCTGGGAAAGCGACGGTCATCGAATGTCGCTAGAGACGAAAAAAGTGTCCAATCGGCTTGGGCAAACTTCCAGCGTCGCGAGCGCATATATGGCAGTTGAGGCTGCAGTCGAAGAACACATGGAAAGTGGTCACTCCAGTGTGTATCATCAAGGGCGATCCATTCGAAGCGCCGAGCTAGCGGAACAGTACCGACCGCAAGGTCCAAATGGGATAAATTTGCCGTGGAGGCAGACAAAAATGTGGGGACCCCAGTGTTGAGGCAGACTAGATCCGCTTGGTGGAAGACGTCTAGCAATAGTGAGCCACGTGGACAAGGATGTGGAGATCCCCAAAGCGGGTGGTGGGCATTGAAGTCCCCAACCAGCAAATAGGGGGGTGGAAGCTGATCAAGAAGATGAAGGAGATCAGCTCGTGCCATTGGTGTAGACGATGGAATGTATACCGTACAAAGAGAGAATGTGTATCCAGAAAGGGAAAGACGGACGGCGACAGCTTGGAAGGAAGTGTTTAAGGGGATTGGGTGATAATGGAGAGTATCATGGAGCAGAATCATGAGTCCTCCATGGGCTGGAGTGCCTTCAACAGAGGGGAGGTCATATCGGACGGACTGAAAATGAGGGAGAACAAAGCGGTCATGGGGACGCAGCTTTGTTTCCTGAAGACAGAAGATGACCGGCGAGTAGGATCGTAAGAGGATCGACAATTCCTCCCGATTGGCGCGAATGCCGCGGATATTCCAGTGGATAATGGACATAGGGTGAACAGAAAATGGAGGAACGTGACCAAGGGTGCTGTCAACTCAACGACTGCTCAGAGCTTGCGACCGACAGCATGGAATGGCATTCAGTCGAAGGCAGAAGATCCTGATCCATAGGTTGGTCAGGAGCAGCTCCTGCCACCAACGATCGGCCAGTTGACCGGCCACCAACAGTGCGCCTCGGCGACACAGAAGATGGCCGAGGGCGATTTCCGCCAGGTGGTGCTGTAGATGGGACACGCCTTGGCGGAGAAGGAGAGGAACTGTGTTTCTTCGTAGCCTTCTTGGAGGAATGTTTAGATGAAGGAGGAACCGATGGTTGTGAAGTTGCAGTACGTAAAAACTCTTCTCGAGAATGCTCTTTTTTCGAAGACTTGGCGTCTGACTTTTGGGCTCGAGATTTAGCAGAACCCGACGAAGGGTGAGCCATAGAGTGGGCAGGCGAAAGAGGTGAGGTTGAACGGGCGATCTTTGCGCTGGCCGATCTGACGACCGTGGTACTAAATGTGAGGTCGCAAGTCTGCGTGGCCGCCTCCTTTGTTGGCCGAGGAGAAGCAAGGACAGCGCTGTATTTTCCTTTCTGAGGCACGGTGGGCTGTCGACTGGCGAGTAACTTTCGAGCAGCAAAGGTCGACACCTTTTCCTTCACTCTTATTTCCTGGATCAGCTTTTCGTCCTTAAAAACAGGGCAATCTCGAGAGGAAGCAGCGTGGTCACCCATACAGTTGATGCAGCGAGGGGATGGAGGTGGACAAGCACCCTCATGGGCATCCCTGCCACACGTAACACATTTGGCCGGATTGGAACAGTACTGGCTGGCGTGATTGAACCGCTGACATCGATAGCAACGCGTAGGGTTTGGGACATAAGGGCGAACGGAAATTATCTCATAGCCTGCTTTGATTTTTGATGGGAGTTGAACTTTGTCAAAGGTCAAGAAGACAGTGCGGGTTGGAATGATGTTCGAGTCAACCCTTTTCATAACCCGATGAACAGCGGTGACGCCCTGGTCAGACAGGTAGTGCTGAATTTCTTCGTCAGACAATCCATCGAGGGAGCGTGTATAAACGACTCCACGCGAGGAATTTAAGGTACGGTGCGGTTCCACCCGGACAGGGAAGGTGTGGAGCAGAGAAGTACGCAGCAATTTTTGAGCCTGGAGGGCACTGTGTGTTTCTAACAACAGGGTACCATTCCGTAATCTGGAACAAGACTTTACAGGACCCGCAATTGCGTCGACACCTTTCTGAATAATGAAAGGGTTGACCGTGGAAAAGTCGTGACCTTCGTCAGACCGAGAAACAACAAGGAACTGTGGCAACGATGGAAGAACCGTCTGTGGCTGAGACTCAGTGAACTTACGTTTGTGAGCAGACATAGTGGAAGGTGAGGAAACCATTGCGGAAGAATCCCCCATGATTACCGGCGTCTCCGATGGCGCGCTCCTCCCTTGTGGGGGCCCTCACCGAGGGCACACCCGCCTTAGGTGATTGTTCACACCTCAGGTCACACCTCCCGACAAACGGACGGAGGGACCAATCGGCACTTTCGGAAGGTATCAGCTCGGGTAATCACCCCTCCCTGGGCCTGGCCGTTACCAGGGGGTACGTACGTGTCCTACCTGTCTACCCGGGGCGGGGAATTACGCGTTACCCCGTCACCGGCTATGCATGGAAGTGCGTGGGTCGGCCTTCAGACACGCACAGGGAGGAAAAAAGAGCAAGGGAAAGGAAAGAAAAGGGGGTCTCAAACGCCGCAGCGGAGAAAAGGGCAAGGAGAAGAGGGAAGGAAAAGAGAAGGACAGAGGAAGGACGAGGACTTGCAAGTGTAAAAGCAAGAAATTTGGAACAGTTTCGAGCGTCCGTCTCCGGACGTAGGCACAAACCATACTCCCAGAGGGGGAGAAAGGGAAGGAAAGAGCCAGAGGTGAGGGGGGGGGGGGGGGGGGGGGGCGAAGATGGGGGACGGGGAGGGATGCGGAAAGGGAAGGGAAGGTATGCAGCCCGGAAAGGAAGGAGGGCCACATTAGCTCGGGGTCCCGTGCTCGCTACGCACGTGTCCACAAAAGAGTTGTGGACCCCCTGGGGGGAGCCGATGGGTTGTATCCCCTGCTACTCTAGACCCAAGAGGCCTGGAAACACTGGAAGGTTTCAGATAGATTATGTAATGGTAAGACAGAGCTTTAGGAACCAGGTTTTAAATTGTAAGACAATCCCAGGGGCAGATGTGGACTCTGACCACAATCTATTGGTTATGAACTGTAGATTCAAACTGAAGAAACTGCAAAAAAGGCAGGAATTTAAGAAGATGGGACCTGGATAAACTGAAAGAACCAGAGGTTGTACAAACTTTCAGGGAGAGCATAAGGGAACAATTGTCACAAATGGGGGAAAGAAATACAGTAGAAGAAGAATGGGTAGCTCTGAGGGATGAAGTAGTGAAGGCAGCAGAGGATCAAGTAGGTAAAAAGACGAGGGCTAGTAGAAATCCTTGGGTAACAGAAGAAATATTGAATTTAATTGATGAAAGGAGAAAATATAAAAATGCAGTAAATGAAGCAGGCAAAAACGAATACAAACGTCTCAAAAATGAGATCGACTCGAAGTCCAAAATGGCTAAGCAGGGACGGCTAGAGGACAAATGTGAGGAAGTAGAGGCATATATCACTAGGGGGTGAGAGATACTGCCTACAGGAAAATTAAAGGGACTTTTGGAGAAAAGAGAACCACTTGTATGAATATCAAGGGCTCAGATGGAAAACCAATACTAAGCAAAGAAGGGAAACCAGAAAGATGGAAGGAGTATATAGAGGGTCTATGCAAGGGCTATGTACTTGAGGGCAATACTATGGAGATGGAAGAGGATGTAGAAGAAGATGAAATGGGAGGTATGATACTGCATGAAGAGTTTGACCGAGCACTGAAAGACCTATGTCGAAACAAGGCCCTGGGAGTAGATGACATTCCATTAGAACTACTGATAGCCTGGGGAGAGCCAGCCACGACAAAACTCTACCATCTGATGAGCAAGGTGTATAACACAGGCAAAATACCCTCAGACTCAGTTTAGTAAGTGACGGCTGCAAAATACTAATACGAATTATTTACAGATGAATGGAAAAACTGGGAGAAGCCGACCTTGGGGAAGATCAGTTTGGATTCCATAGAAATGTTGGAGCACGTGAGGCAATACTGAGCCAATGACTTATCTTAGAAGATAGATTAAGGAAAGGCAAACCTAAGTTTCTGGCATTTGTAGACTTAGAGAAAGCTTTTGACTACGTCGACTGGAATACTCTCTTTCAAATTCTGAAGGTGGCAGGGGTAAAACACAGGGAGCTAAAGGCTATTTACAATTTGTACAGAAACCCGATGGCAGTTATAAGAGTTGAGGGGCGTGAAAGGGAAGCTGTGGTTGGGAAGGGAGTGAAACAGTGTCGTAGCCTATCCTCGATGTTATTCAATCTATATATTGTGCAAGCAGTAAAGGAAGCAAAAGAAAAATTTGGAGTAGGAATTAGAATCCAAGGAGAAGAAATAAAAACTTTAATGTTTCCCAATGACATAGTAATTCCGTCAGACCGCAAAGGACCTGGAAGAGCAGTTGAACGGAATGGACAGTGACATGATAGGAGGATTTAAGATGAACATCAACAAAAGCAAAACGAGGATATTGGAATGTAGTCGAATTAAGTCGGGTGATGCTGAGGGAATTAGATTAGGAAGAGTTTTGCTATTTGGGGAGCAAAATAACTGATGATGGTAGAAATAGAGAGGATATAAAATGTAGACTGGCAATGGCAGGGAAAGTGTTTCTGATGAAGAGACATTTAACATCCAGTATACATTTGTCAGGAAGTCTTTCCTGAAAGTATAGTGTAGCCATATATGGAAGTCAAACATGGACGATAAATAGTTTAGACAAGAAGAGAATAGAAGCTTTCAAAATGTGGTGCTACAGAAGAATGCTGAAGATTAGATGGGTAGATCACGTAACTATGAGGAGGTACTGTATGGAATTGGGGAGAAAAGATACTTGTGGCACAACTTGGCTAGAAGAAGCGATGGTTGGTAGGACACGTTCTGAGGCATCAAGGGATCACGAATTTAGTATTGGAGGGCACTGTGGAGGGTAAAAATTGTATATGGAGACCAAGAGATGAGTACACTAAACAGATTCAGAAGGATGTTGGTTGCAAGCTTGCACAGGATAGACTAGCATAGAGAGCTGCATCAAAAGAGTCTCTGGACTGAAGAACACAACAACATTAAAAGTAACAAAACTGTGCATATAATCTCGTACAAAATTACTCTTACAAATATTTGTCGAAATATAAAAGATAAATGACCCATTAAAACTGACCTAAATTTCCAATATAACAGTAAAAACACCATAGTTTAACAAAAACTCCAATAACTTCCTATAACCTATGACAACCCATGTTTGAGAGATTCTTTTGGAAAAAAATAATTCAAAATTACCCATCTCCCTTTATCCAATATTCGAAGTAATACTGAACTGTTTTCTAACAAAATGAAACACAAAAATGCATGTATAATTTTTTTCCTGCCTTGGTGGCTGCTTTAAAGTATTACTGTCCTTTCACTATAGTCAAAACTTCCCACTGTTGAAAACACTCAAAATAAAAGAAGTGATAAAATGCCAATATTTGATGTCTACGTATTCCTTCTGGGAGAACAAATGTACTCAGTTTCACCTAAATCATCTACAACCAATGAGATGGGCTGGTTGACTTGACACGAATGACCACGGTGCAAAAGCTATACATTTTACATATGCTGATGACACACAAAACAATCCATTCACCTTCTGTACTGATATACCTAGACACACTTTAAAGAGGTGATCTTCAGAACATTTTTTGCAGAGGAAGGGACACAACAATGTGAATCAGTCGAGTAAGCCTAAGTGCAGTCATGGTGGGTGCAATAAGACTCATCACACAAGTCTCTAAAAGAAGACAAGCCCCAATCTAACTTCAGATTGCAGTATCAATCTGAATAATTTACAGTCTTTTCACAGTTATGAACATTGATCAGGATTTCATTTGAGTGTGACTGTGTCCCCTTAGAAATCTTAGTTGTGGTTACAAACTAACTAGTAATTACCCGAAGGTCTACATTCAATATACTATAAAGAAACTCCAAGGTAAATATTAAAAAGCTCTGTAATACAATATGCAATGTGACTCTCAGCTGTTATTCTGTTAGCAGAGGAACCATTCTCAAGACAGTAACCATGTTTATTATTAGCTCTACTACCCAATTTCCATGCAACACCGTGGAATTCTATACTCACCAATAACTGATTCTCTCTAGGTGAACATTTACTGTATTTCAAACTGAGGAAGCTACTATCTTAGGTGTTTATATGCTTACCATGATCTACTCCAATTCTTTGCCATGTGGCTCAAATATTTAAAGAACTGCATTTTAAGGTGAAACTCAAAAGTCCCTTTTCGTTTATCTTCCTTAAAACTTAATTTTCTTTATCAGAAAGTTGCTAAATTTTACTTTAATTCGTATTTAAATATCTCTAAACATTTCGTGTACATCATAAGTATTTTAAAACAACCACTACAGTTTCAACAATATCATTTTAATATCTTTATCAATCTAACGTCTTGAAAAAATTTGCACACATGAAGAGTCATTGAAAATTTTTGGTGCGTAGGAAGTGATCACAACTATACTGTGAGAAACGCTATTCTTAATTGCTTGGACCTTATTTTGGAGCAATGAAAGCATTAAGCACTCCGTACTACGGACAGCAACACTCACTACGGCACAAAATCAAGTAATACTAACGATTAGGCAAATTTAGGCCTGCTACCAGATAAGCTATACAAACGTAGGTATGCGATAAAAGAAATTCGGAGTTGGGGTCGAACCATTACTATCACAACGTTATGAAATCGCTATACATTTCATCACTACTAACACTGCCTTCATAGTGATCATATAGTAATAAATATTGCAAACAAAAATAATGGGTCATGGCAAGTATTATCCACTCACATCTTGATGTCTTTTCCATAAATCAGTACCAAATTGATGCAAATATATTTTCAACCTCTGGTCACCTGGTTATCAGGTACACAACAAACGTCGGTGCTGACGAAAAAATCTCCACATCTATCAGTCTTTCTGCCACAGCTGCATTACCTACGAAAATAGATAGATCTGATTTTCGATTCCGCATAACACAATGTTTAAACTGCGAGGCTTTCATTGCCTATTTTGTAGATCGAAGGTTCAATGCTGCAAATACTGTTGTTAAATGTTGTGGAACCCTATCAAAACTTTTACATGAGTGATAAATACACACGCTTACACCGCCTGGACATCATGTCCTGTTAGTCCCCCACCATCCCAGCACTTCACTCACTGTTTCCACCTTTCACGCCATGGTTTGGGTAATCTGACATGCAATCGATTTCATTACACACATCTCCGCGCCTACTATCACTGCACAGAGGAAAACACAAAACAGCAACAACGCATTCAAAGATAACGCCAGCTTCAGTGCTACCAACTGTGGCCACCAAAGACTACGAATTCAAATTCCATACCCGCAGTTAGCATTTTAGTGTTTAACCATTATAATAGCAGTTACAATTAATAGTAACGATTTTATATACATAAAATATCTCTGTTCGGTGTTAAATGTAAGGATATAACTATGTTTTTTCAGTTTGTGACAAACGACTTAAAAATTTGAGAAAACCGGCTCGACTATGCGAAACAAGGAATATCTCTCAACTAGGTTGGCTCAGCTGAACTGTAGTTTCGTGAACTATTCCAAACGTCTCGAAAGATAACACGAAGTTCGATTACATTGGACTCGATCCATTGCAAATAATATTAAAAGTAATGGCTGGGTTACTACAGGAATTAGAACCTCTCGCCAGAAAATGACACCTGCACGAAATCTGCGAGGAAAATAATGTCACAGCAGACAGGTACACTCACTACAAAACGTACACAACAATTTTACAAAAGGTCATAAAACAGCAAAAGAATGCACAATGTCAGGTATATAAAAAAAAAAATTTACAAGTAAAGTAGAAGCTATGAGCGATACCATAAAAAGGACCACAGAAAGCCAATGAGGATATTGTTTTGTTATATGACTGTAAAAGGCTTGCAAAGCCTTGCGAAACAGCTAATATATTCAACAGCTACTTGACTGGAATAGACGAAAATTTAATAAAAACCAACTTTGTAGAAAATCACCAATCAGTGGAAAATAAGATCAACAGCTGTAAGTTATTATTGCTTGTAGATCATGTAAGCAGCAAGGAAACAGTCAATGATGTTACGGATCTAAAACCAACATAATCAGCAGGAATTGATGGTATACCCAGCAGAATCTTACAACTCTCCCTTCACGGCGTAATTGCCTCAGTGACATACGCGACTAATTAGAAATGGACATTTTTCCAAAAAAATCCAACGTTATTCTTAAATTCAAAGTTGATAAGAAAGATAATGTGATAAATTATGGCCCCATTACAATAACACCCTGCTTTCTAAAACTATTGGAAAAAAATATCGTAAATTAAATTAATGAAGTTTACAAACAGAAATGGAGTATTAACCAGTTCTCAGCATGGTTTCCACAGTAAGAAACCAACTGTACTGCAATCTATGAGTGCACAAATTCTGTTTTAACAGACACTAATGAAACACAGTCAACAGCAGGTATATTTTTAGGCTTAACTAAAGCTTTCAATATATTGACCACAACCAAAAAGTGTGCATTAGACATGTAGATGATAAAGTACAAAAGTTTCAGAACACCTATCATAAGAACTTTCAATAACATTTGGGTTAGCTCAAATGTTCCACTCTTCTTGTCCTAATTTATGTCGTGTCTGTTTTAACTTGATTCAACTAAATATCTCGAAAATGAGGCAGCATATGAAAAACTGTTCTTGGTGAAAAGTTAACATTAGTTCCCATCAAGATGTTTTGCATGTCACCACTGAGGTGCTTGATTTCAGTGAGTCCACTTGCCTCTTACAATTGGAAAGACTGATTTCAGTGAATATCTGTGGCAGGTGCACCTGTAGTTATCACTTCATGGACTTTTAACTTATTATATTGATTGTGGTATGTACTTCAATGGTAACAGCATAGTAGCCAGTGTGAGAGTTAAGACGACTGTATGGAAACATACACTGAAATCGCTCACCTGTGATTAAATGCACGAAGTTTGAAAATTATTCCAACATAAGCTGCACAGGAAGAAAATATCTCACAACCCAGGGTCTACACCTCAACACACTAGGGAAGGATTTTGTAATAATATGGATCCAAGAAACAGTAAGCATTAAACTGAACATGCAGTACCATGCTACAGAGACTATAGCCCTCAATGACAAAAATCACAGACTCTCAAGAAAAAAACACACTAAATACCAGGTCAGTGAAATAGTGCACCAGCAGGACAAGAGTAATGATTTTTTAGGTCAATAAATCTCTTCACCAATGTTACACCACTCAGTGACAGTGTATGTGAGTCATAAAGGCCTCTGTCCCACATGGGTTTAAATACAGATGAGAAAAATTACCATTTTTGCAATGTTATGTACAAGGTTTAGTAAACAAAATATTCGATTTTGAACCACCATCATCCACAAACGATGAAATAAAACAAAATTACAATTATGTTCTAAAATTAGTTTATCACAATGTTCAATCGCTACCAAGCAAACTTGATCAATTCAGTGTTTTCCTTACTGATGACTGGAGAGATGTTTTAATTTTATGGATGTGTGAATATTGGGTGTGCAATGACTATTTACAAAACCCAGAAATTGAGAACTTTAAACTTACAAGCTCCCTTTGCAGAACTACATCAAAATATAGAAGAAAATGTACACATGCCAAATAAAATCTGGATTATAAGACACTGGGCTCTGTGTGTAACACTGCAGAGCAGAAGGTGTTTGAGGTTACAGTCATAGAATTAACCACAGGGAAAGTAATAAATTTGCGCATCTATAGGTAACCAAACAGCAATATGATTTTTTAAAGTATCTTGACCTTTCCCTAAGTAAACTCAAAAGTTATGAGAGAGCTGTAGTACTATGTGATGATTTTAATATCAATTTTTGGAGCAGTAGTACAGAAACAGAAAGTTTTCTTAATGTCATCAAAAGTCACAACCTCTGTGTAACAACAAACTCCCCAACCACTATTACAAAAAATTGTGATACTCTGCCTGACCAAATTTGTGTAAATGTAGGTACATAGTCACCTCAGACATTCAGCATGGGATTTGGTGATCATCAGTAACTTACTGTGCTCTTCAGCTGCCCTCCATTTGTGGAGGAATTTCTTGTATATGAGAGGATCTTCATCAAGTGAAATATAGGATATTTTCTACAGTCGCTAGCTAATCAACCATGGGCTAAAGCTCTTAGTAAGTCTATTAGAAATGACAAGTTCTACCATTTCATAATAAAATTAAATGAATAGTTTCAAAAAGGCTTCCCTAAAGACAAATGCCAGTGCAGAAACACAAAGAAACTAAAAATCTTGGTTACTGCAGCAATTAAAGTCTCCTGTAACAAGAAGAGAGCTTTATTTAAACTTTCAGAAACGAACAGTAATCTAGAATTTCTAAGCTATTTCAAAAAATATAAATCAGTTCTGAAGCAGGTCACAAAAGAAGCGAAATTAAGTGAAAACGACCAGTATATCAGGGAATCATTAAACAATTCTAAGGCGTTATGTAAAGCTGTGCAGAAACTTCCTGGGAAGAAGGCAACTCATAACAATATTGCTCTATCCCACAATGAAAGCCTTGTTGCTCACTCAAACTTAACTGCAGCTCTGTTGAATTCATACTTTGCTACAATTGCAAATGACTCGGTGACCAAAAAATTTGGTGGATTAGGTATGAAGGACATTCAGACTCTTGAAAATGTCAATATCATCAAAAAATTTAAGTTTCTTGATGCTGCTAAGCAAGATGAGCTACGAAACATCATAAGCTCATTTAAAAATAGTAATTCAGGAGTCATTGATCCTTGACCATGTAACAAAACTGTCAAAAACCTTTAATCTCACACTGTTATTAGACATTTCCAATTCTTCACTATCAGACGGCATGTTCACAGATTTACTAAATACTACTAAAGTTATGCCTCTTTGTAAGAAAGGTAACTCCCAGAAAATTATAGACGAATAGACTGCTTTCTAGCTTTTCAAAGATTATAGAACAACCCTTCCTAGCTCAGGTGACAAAATTTTTCAGCCAGAGTTTTATATTATCCGTAGGCCAGCATGATTTCAGAGCACAACTTTCCACTGAAACTGCTACCTTTCATCGTGTAAACCACATGTTTAGTGTAACAGATAATCACTCCAAAATTTCAGGTTTTAAGACTATACAAAGGCTTTTCAAGTTACTGATTATACAATTCTCTTAAAAAGACTTGATGGTTGTGGTGTGCAAGAGGTGCCAAATGAGTGGCTGAAATCCTACTCAAGTAACTGATCTCAGGTTACAGAAGTCAAACACAGACATGATAACATTACACAGAACAACCTTTCAGTTCTGTCCTCACTGACACATGAAGTACCACAGGGCTCTGTCTTAGGACCATTTGTTTTTCTAGTATATATTAATGATCTGCCCTCATATATTAATGATCTCCCCTCATGTGTAAAGAATGTTAAAGTAGTACTATTTACAAATGATATGAGTCTCCTTATTGAAGAGAAAAATAATAAAGATCTTACCACTGCTGTAGGTGTCATCACAGATGAAGTTTCACAATCGCTCTGTAGGAACAGACTTGTCTTGAACCCACAAAAAACAGGTACTCTACACTTCCAACCCTAGCAAAATAAATGTACTGAAAAGTCAGCGATTCAGACGAAGAACCATGAAATTCACAATGTCATTGTGACACGATTTCTAGGCCTTTGGTTACACGAAAATCTGAAATGGAACTCGCACAGAGATTAGATTACATTACATTAGATTCCGTTTTCGTTCCATAGACCCAAAAAATTAGATAATTCTCGTGGGTATGGAACATGTCAGAAGGTATAACATAAAAAAACTTAAAAACGTGTGAATATAGAACTTACTAGCCTGATCATTTGTCAGGAGTTTATCAAAATAGGTGAATACGTTACAGTAAAGTGGAACTGCAAAATTTACAGAATTAATACACCGTCAGATTGAAACATTATTATGCGCTTTTAATAAATTTAATGTACACGAAATACCTACTCTTGACTGCTATGACCAAGTGCTGTCAAAATTGAAGTCTAACAGACTTTTTACTTAAGCTGGTCTAATAATCTTTGTTCAGATACTCATCTATAGAGCAGAAGGAGCTGCCTATCAGAAAGTGTTTCAAACTCTGTTTAAACTGTGCTTTATCTGAAACCTTAAATTCCCAACTCTCTAAACTGTCATATGTAATTGGAGTACTTTCCAGTAATGCAACTCCTGAAACTGTAAAAGTGTGTATTTTTCTCACATACACTCACTATTAAGATATGGTGTTATGTTTTGGGGAAGTTCCCCTCATGCCTTAACAACATCCAGGAAGCAAAAGAGAATAATTTGAAAAATAAAAAAGCAAATAGTATAAGTTCCCACAAGCCTTTTTTTAAATCTTTCCATCATTTGTATCCTGGAAATTGTGCTCCTCATAACAAAAAGAATGATGCAGAAACAGAATATCTTTATACAACACACTGCTGTGCATGAGCGCCATAGTAGCTTAATGGGAAACATTCATGCAAATTAATCCAGAAAAATCTATCTCAAAAAGAAGGTGCATATCACTCTGGTGCAACAATCTACAAAAAGCTACCGGAAATTATTGAGAATTCTAGGTATATAAATGTATTCAAAAAGGCTGCTAAAAACTTTTTATTAAAGTTAGTCAGATTATATGAGCAATAAAGTATAATAGTTGCCTAATACTATTGTACTGTAAAATAAGTCCAATGTCTATAATACGCTTCATGTATACAAGATTTACTGCACCAATAAATAAATACACTGCAGAATTTGAAGGTGGCCACTGAAATAACCCATACTTATGTTTCACCACAATAAACTCCTTAAGGTACAGAAAACGTCCATTATCTGTAATACATAGCATATATATATAAGATTTACTGGACCAATAAATAAGTAAACTGCGGAGTTTGAAGGTGGCTACTGAAATAACGCATTCCAAGGGTTTAGGGATTCACCACAATAAACTCCATAGGGTACAGAAAACTATGTTACTATACAAGTAGTTTATCTGCCAGAAATGCTAATGACTGGCCATATTATTTGTATTGTACAATCACATTTGCATCATTCAAGCAACACCTGAAGATCAGTATCAACTATTAGAACACAAATGGTTACATTTACATTGTAAATGAAATTTAGGACCAAATGTGTCTGTTCTTAAGTGCAAAAACCGGTACACTTGATGTTCACCATCTACCACAAATGGGAAAAAAATGGATTGAGTAAACCAAGCATTAAATTTCCATAACTGTCAAGACCATAGATTGCATTATAAAGGTATCACCAACAACTCTTTGTCAATAAAGAGGTAAGAAAACTTTTTGAGATTTGGATTCAAAGTTACCTAAAATTGGACAAATATATTGACTACATTAATGGCAAATGGGGCACAGGCTGCTGTCTTTTAAGGTGCTCTAAATCGCTGCAAAACTTCACAGACACTAATGTCTGCCTGTTACACATTTTTTAACATACATTTAAAATATGGACTAATATTCTGAGGAAATTCACCAGCAGCTCTGGGCACCTTCAGAATTTAAAAAATACTCATTAGCAGTACAACAATGAGCAGAGATAGACAGTGATGTAAACTAGTATTCAAAGACTGAAAGTACTGCCACTGCCATGCATGTTTATTCTTGACACAGTAATGAACATTAAAATGTAGTTCTAAATGACAATAGTATTAAAGAATTGTGACTTACATAATCACACTAGATTAAAATATAGCCTATCTTTATTCCCAGTTCATAAAAGTTTGTATCAGATTGGTACATTTTATACAGGAATTAAAGTATTGAATACTTTACCAAATGATATAAAACACATACAAAATATTAATACTTTTGAAAGATCTATCAGAGAATGTCTACAGTACTAGTGCTTCTACTCAGTAAGTGAATACTATAATTATAATAAATGTATGGATCAGTAAATTTTGTAGTCAGTAACATGTAGAAATAAATGTAATCTTTTAATACTGTGCTCTGCAATGACTAGAGTTAAGTTCAATATCACTTCTACATTGTGCTACATATGATCAAAGAACTAAATAAATAAACCAATTGTTTGTTCCACTGACCCACAGTGAAGAGATTATCAGGGATGTAAAACATGACAGAAAAACAAAAGTATGCAATACATATCTGTAGTACTAATAGTAGTAGTTTTATTTATCTGTAGATATCGTTTAAAAGGATCCTGGACATCTCTTGATATTACAATTTAAGAATAAGACAAACAACATGATTCACATACACAAATATTTACAGACTTACAGGTGTAGGATGACAAGCCTTATAGTATTTGCCTGAGAGAATTTAGGGAAACCACAGAAGACCTAAATCAGGGTGCATAGACGAAGATTGGATCCTCCATGCTCCCAAATAGAACACCATTCCAGTTAAAACAGTGCCACCTCATTCAGAGGGCATCCCATTAATCTATGTGAAGCATCTTTGACTAGTCATCAAACAGTCATGGGTCCTGGGTTCGAAACTCGCTACTGCTTAAATTTTGATCTTTTTTAAACATCAGCAATAGCAGCCAATGACAGATGGCATAAGAAGTCATCCTCATTCTGCCAAGGGCCTCGTCAGAGTAGAGGAGTCAACAGAGATTCTTGCACTTGGGGTGGGAAACTACTGCCAAAGGGTGGAAAAATCAGCAATGATCAATGGCATGAGGCTGCACAAGCCAATGAAAGCCACTGCATTAAACACTTAATGTGTATCCAGGCCATATGCCCTGTAACTGAAAATGTGGCATGACGATTTCTCTATTAGCAAAAGATTCTGGAACAGTCCCCTATTCAGATCTCTGGGAGGGGAGTGCCAAGAGGGAGGTGATCACGAGAAAAAACATTGAATAACCAATGAAAGGGCAATTTTCTACGAACTGGGACCTGGATGTCAGAAGTCTGAGATAGAAAAGCTGAAAATCTGAAAAGGGAACTGCTATGCATCGATCTAGGTATAGTGGGTCTCAGTGAAGGAAGACAAAGATTTTTGGTCAGACAAATTTAGGGGAATGTCAACACCAGCAGAAAATAGTACAATGAGAGAAGGATTCATTAGGAATAGGAAAATAGGGTATAGAGTGAGTTACTGTGAACAGTCCAGTGACACGGCTGTTCTCATCATAACTGACAGCAAACTGACATCAACAACAGTAGCTCAGGTATACATGCCGATGTTGCAAGCAGAAGATAAAGACATAGAGAAGGAATATAATGATACGGAACAGGTAATTCAGTACATAAAGGAAGACGAAAATCCTATGGAATGTGGGTGTAGGGGAAGGAGTAGAAGAAAGCTATACGAGAGAATATGGACTTAATAGCAGAAATGAGAGAGGAGTAAGACAAATTGAGTGCTGCATAACTTTCAGCTAATAATAGGAAGTACTCTATTCAAGAATCACAAGAGGAACAATATACTTGGAAAAGGTCAGGAGATATTGGAAGATTCCAGTTACATTACATCATGGTCAAGAAGGGATTCCAAAATCAGTTATTTCATTGTAAGACACACCCAGGAGCAGATATAAACTCAGATCACAACGTAATAGTGATGAGGACTATGCTGAATTTTAAGAGACTAGTAAGAAAGGACCATTGTGCAAAGATGTGAGACACGAAAATACTAAGAAATGAAGAGATACGCTTGAAGTCCTCTGAGGCTATAGATATTGCGATAATTAATAGGTCAGTAGGCAGTTCGGTGTTACATTATAGAGGTATGCTGATTCAATTTTACAGGCTAACAAATGGGAAGCTGTGCTGTTCAAAATGGAGCTGACATCATTTGATAGTGTGTGGCAGTCACAAAAGGTGGAAAGGAAACCATAGGTATAAAGAAAGTAACTGCAAATAAATCATGGGTAACAGAAAAAATGCTTCCACTGACAGATCAAAAAAGTAAGTACTCAAAAATGTGTAGGGAAATTGAGGAATACAAAAATACAAGTCACTTAGGAATGGAATAAGTAGGAAGTGCAAGGAAGTAAGGAGGAGTGGCTGCATGAAAAATCTGAAGAAACAGAAAAAGAAATCAATGTTAGAAGGGTTGACTCAGTATATAGGAAGGTCAAAACATCCATCAGTGATATTAAAAGTAAGGGTGGTAACATTAAGAGTGGAGTGGGAATTCCTCTGTTACATGCAGAGGAGAGAGTGGATAGGCAGAAACAATACATTGAAGGCCTCTCTAAAGGGAACGACATGTCTGACGATGTGATGGAAGAAGAAATATGAGTCGACAGCGAAGAGACAGGGGATGCATTATTAGAATCATAATTTAAAAGAGCCTTACAGACTTAAGCTCTAACATGACAGAAAGGATAAGTAACATTCCATTGCAAATTCTAAAATCGTTGAGGAAGTGACAACCAAATACCTACTCAAGTTAGTATGTAGAATCTATGACATTGAGGACACATCATCAGACTTTCAGAAAATTATCATCTTCACAATTCTGAAGGTAACAGGAGCTGATAACCGTGGGCTATTGCACAGTCAACTTAACAGCTCATGCATTTAAGTTGTTGACAAGAATAATATACAGGAGAATGAAAAATGAAATGAAGGATCTGTTATAAGGCATTAGTCTGGGTTTAGGAAAGGTAGACACCAGAGAAGCAGCCCTGACATTGCACAATTTGGAATCAAATCAGAAGAAAAATCAAGAAACGTTCATAGAATTTGTTGATCTGGAAGAAGTGTTCAACAAAGTCCAATGGTGTAAGAGGTTCGAAATTCTGAGAAAAATAGGGGTAAGCTATAGCAAAGGTGGAAAGTATACAATAAGTACAAAAACAAATAGTGAACAATAAGATTGGAAAATCAAGAACGATGAACTCTGATTAAAAAGAGGTAAGACAAGGGTGTAATCTTTCACCACTAGTGTCCAATCTATACATCGAGGAAGATATGATGGAAATCCAAGAAGATATGATGGAAATAATAAAAGAGTGGAATTTTAATTCAATGTGACAGGATATCAATGTTAAGGTTCCTGATGACTTTGGTATACTCAGTGAAAGTGAAGAATTACAGGATCTCTTGAATGGAATGAACAGTCTAATGAGTACTGATTTTGTGACTTAGAGTAAACTGGAAAAAGAAGGAAGTACTGAGAAACAGCAGAAATGAGAACAGCAAAAATTTATCGTTACAATAGGGGATCATGAACCAGAGGAAGTTAAGGTATTCTGCTACCTAGGCAGCAAAAGTACCTGTGATTGATGGAGCAAGGAGGACGTAAAAAGCAGGCTAACACTAGCAAAAGAGCATTGCTGTCCAGGAGAACTCTATTGGTATCAAACATATTCCTTAACATGAGGAATAAATTTCTGAAATGTACATTTGGAGCACAACAGTGTATGGTACTGAAATATTGACAGTGGGAAACTGGAACAGAAGAGAATCAAAGCATTAGAGATGTTGTAATGCTACAGATGAATGTTGATAAGGTAAGGAATGAAAATTTTCTTTGCAGAATCGACAAGGAAAGGAGTAAATGGAAAACACTGACAAGAGAAAAGGACAGTAAGATAGGACATCTGTTAAGCCTCCAGGGAATAACTTCCATGGTACTAGAGAGAGCTGTAGAGGTTAAAAACTATAGAGGAAGACAGAGATTGGATTACATTTCACATATAATTGAGGATGTCATCTGCAACTGCTGCTTCAAGATGAAAATGTTGGCATAGTAGAGAATTTCGTAGTTGGCCACATCAAACCAGCCAGAAGACTGATGACTCAAAAAAAAAGATGTCACTTGGTTTATCCCTAGTGTACAATAATGTTTACGAATAAGTTATTTAATAATGATAAAAGGCTAATGCTACACTGTTTATTCATTTCCCATTCCTTGTCTCTGCACACACTATACACATATGGTTTCATAGCTCTACACAAATCACACACTATCAAATGATGTCAGTTCCATTTTACACAGCACAGCTTCCCATTTGTTAGCCGAAAAACTGAGTCAGCTTCTCTGTATAATGAGTGGGATAAAAGAAGGACAAAATCTAGTGTGAAAGTGTTATGAGGAATGTTAGATGTTTTACTACCATTATTATTATTTGTGTTACATTATAGAGGTATGCTGATTCAATTTTATAGGCTAACAAATGGGAAGCTGTGCTGTTCAAAATGGAGCTGACATCATTTGATAGTGTGTGGTTTGTGTAGAACTATGAAACTATATGTGTGTAGTGTGTGCAGGGCTAGGAATGAGAAATAAATAAACACTATAGCATTAGCCTTATATCATTATTAAATGACTTATTTGTAAACATTATTGTACACTAGGGATAAATCAGTTTTTAAAAAGAAAACAGGTGAGCGAATGATACTCGCTCACTCATTTTATTGATAAAAATTTGCCCAGAACCTGCTGAATATCTCTACTGTCGTACAAAATTCATATCTATCTCACCTATCTTCATTAAAAAAACGTGTACTTTATTATGAAATACATAGAAAATTTAAAGGAATGAATATTTTCGCTTATTACATTCACTTATTATAAAAAATTATCTTTATTATAAAAAAGGTGAATGTAAGAAAACAAATAAAAATGGTTTTTATATGTTATATTCCTTACCCAAAATTTTGCTAATCCTTCCTTCTTTATCAGGCATTAGATATTTATGAATTGTTTAATTTTCAAATTTCTTAAGACAAGACCTGCCTATAGTTCTACCACATCCACATATAACTTTTATTTTCATGTATTTATTTTTGCATTCTTTACTAATATTACAATATCCATCCCTTTGGTATTTATCTCCATGAAACCTATTACTACTCTTTTTATTCAGACAGTCACCACACTGCTTTAGCTGTATGGTAGTGTCCATTTAAAGATTATAAAATTTAATAAGAAAAAAATTTCACAGAGTGAGATCCAAATCTTGAAGCTCTTTATCATTATTTTTAAGTTTTTTCGTCCATTGTATCTGAATTAAATATTCCAGAAAACCTTAAGAACCCAATTACTAATTATTTTTAAGTACATGTTAGGTAAAATAATTTTAAATTCATTAATGAGTTCCAAACATATATTTTGCTCTTTATCTGGTAGGTAAATATTCACAACCAGTAACATTATACAAAACATTCACTTGTAACTCGCTAACCTTTTTAAACAAGTTAGTATTGGTAAAGTTGTTGTGCTTTTGCAGAAATGTTTCCATTCATATAGAAAATGTTTATTATATTTTTTTACAATGTGTAATGTCTGTGCCGTAAAGTATCTGTCTTATTTTCCATAACATATCGTTTATTTTCATGTGGGCTCAAAGCTTTCTTGTTTGTCTCAACTGTGAAGATCCCATCTTTTTCACTTCAAATAGAATTAACCAGTCTATAGTGCTCTTTATTGTCAAGCAATCAGTCTTTATTTTCTTCCTAGCTTATTATATTTTTAACAACACATTTTTCATTCCTTTTGATTTTTTCCCTTCATTGTCACCAACTTTAGAACCATACTTTTTTATATCAAACTACACAATTCTTCCATTATTTTTCCATTACAATCATCCTACATTTTTCCTAAAACTTTCTTGTTTATTTGTGGAATACCATAAACATTATTTGTTGGATGATCACTCATATCAAAGTAATCAACCATCGATTTCATGTCTTCATAGAAATCTCCACTTTGTGTAGTGTATATACAACTGTCTGTATCTTGAAAACACAACCCAATATATTCTACATATTTTGGTTTCATTATTCTATAGTGAAAATTGTACATCAGTTCCTTAGATTAATCAAGTATACTCATGCTAGCGTTGATCAACTGTGATATTTGTCTTATTCATATGGATGCCAACCAGATTTTCAATAAACATAGTTCTATATTTGAAGACTGATTTAGAAATTAATTTCTCAGACTGATCTCCATCTGAAACTAATTTTATTTTCACTCTGTTTCTTATATTTTCTGTCGATTTTCAAACATAGAATTATTCATCGATCTGTAAAAATCTTTTTCAAAATCATTCTTCAGTTTCGTCCCCTTTTCTGTATTAAAGTCTATAAACCTCTTCAATCATAAGACTGCTTAAATTTAGGACTCCATTTATTTTTGTTATTTTTATTCCAAATGATGGGTGCTATTTAAGATTTCTTTAGTGAGCTAGATAGTTATGTTTGTAATTCAGAGTAGTCATTAACTCATTTTCTTTAGTTCCTGGTGCAATTTTACTCTCAGGAGCAAATGGTAAATCTTTATATAAATCATGTAGCTCTTTTAGGCATTTTAAATCAAGTGCAAAAATACAGTCAAGTCTAGAAGTGCCAGAAATTTCACTTATTTTTCTAGAATCAAATTTATCTATCATATTTAGATGCAAACAATTTATATGGTTACACTATGAGTCAGTATTTACCAAATACTATATTTGAATGGGATGAACCAGATTCTTTTGAAGGCATGAAATGCATTCAAAAGAATCTGTTTCATCCCATTCAAATATGTTGTTGTTGTTGTGGTCTTCAGTCCTGAGACTGGTTTGATGCAGCTCTCCATGCTACTCTATCCTGTGCAAGCTTTTTCATCTCCCAGTACCTACTGCAACCTACATCCTTCTGAATCTGCTTAGTGTATTCATCTCTTGGTCTCCCTCTACGATTTTTACCCTCCACGCTGCCCCCCAATACTAAATTGGTGATCCCTTGATGCCTCAGAACATGTCCTACCAACCGATCCCTTCTTCTGGTCAAGTTGTGCCACAAACTTCTCTCCTCCCCAATCCTATTCAATACTTCCTCATTAGTTATGTGATCTACCCATCTAATCTTCAGCATTCTTCTGTAGCACCACATTTCGAAAGCTTCTATTCTCTTCTTGTCCAAACTATTTATCGTCCATGTTTCACTTCCATACATGGCTACACTCAATACGAATACTTTCAGAAATGACTTCCTGACACTTAAATCAATACTGGATGTTAACAAATTTCTCTTCTTCAGAAACGCTTTCCTTGCCATTGCCAGCCTACATTTTATATCCTCTCTACTTCGACCATCATCAGTTATTTTGCTCCCCAAATAGCAAAACTCCTTTACTACTTTAAGTGCCTCATTTCCTAATCTAATTCCCTCAGCATCACCCGACTTAATTAGACTACATTCCATTATCCTTGTTTTGCTTTTGTTGATGTTCATCTTATATCCCCCTTTCAAGACACTGTCCATTCCACTCAACTGCTCTTCCAAGTCCTTTGCTGTCTCTGACAGAATTACAATGTCATCGGCGAATCTCAAAGTTTTTATTTCTTCTCCATGAATTTTAATACCTACTCCAAATTTTTCTTTTGTTTCCTTTACTGCTTGCTCAATATACAGATTGAACAACATCGGGGAGAGACTACAACCCTGTCTTACTCCCATCCCAACCACTGCTTCCCTTTCATGCCCCTCGACTCTTATAACTGCCATCTGGTTTCTGTACAAATTGTAAATAGCCTTTCGCTCCCTGTATTTTACCCCTGCCACCTTTAGAATTTGAAAGAGAGTATTCCAGTCAACATTGTCAAAAGCTTTCTCTAAGTCTACAAATGCTAGAAACGTAGGTTTGCCTTTCCTTAATCTTTCTTCTAAGATAAGTCGTAAGGTCAGTATTGCCTCACGTGTTCCAGTGTTTCTACGGAATCCAAACTGATCTTCCCCGAGGTTGGCTTCTACTAGTTTTTCCATTCGTCTGTAAAGAATTCGTGTTAGTATTTTGCAGCTGTGACTTATTAAACTGATTGTTCGGTAATTTTCACATCTGTCAACACCTGCTTTCTTTGGGATTGGAATTATTATATTCTTCTTGAAGTCTGAGGGTATTTCGCCTGTTTCATACATCTTGCTCACCAGATGGTAGAGTTTTGTCAGGACTGGCTCTCCCACGGCCGTCAGTAGTTCCAATGGGATATTGTCTACTCCGGGGGCCTTGTTTCGACTCAGGTCTTTCAGTGCTCTGTCAAACTCTTCACGCAGTATCATATCTCCCATTTCATCTTCATCTACATCCTCTTCCATTTCCATAATATTGTCCTGAAGTACATTGCCCTTGTATAGACCCTCTATATACTCCTTCCACCTTTCTGCTTTTCCTTCTTTGCTTAGAACTGGGTTTCCATCTGAGCTCTTGATATTCATACAAGTCGTTCTCTTATCTCCAAAGGTCTCTTTAATTTTCCTGTAGGCGGTATCTATCTTACCCCTAGTGTGATAGGCCTCTACATCCTTACATTTGTCCTCTAGCCATCCCTGCTTAGCCATTTTGCACTTCCTGTCGATCTCATTTTTGAGACGTTTGTATTCCTTTTTGCCTGTTTCACTTACTGCATTTTTATATTTTCTCCTTTCATCAATTAAATTCAATATTTCTTCTGTTACCCAAGGATTTCTACTAGCCCTCGTCTTTTTACCTACTTGATCCTCTGCTGCCTTCAAATATAGCATGTGGTAAATATTGACTCATAATGTAACCATATAAATTGTTTGCATCTAAATGTGATAGATAAATTTGATTTCCTTTTCACATTGTAATCTTTCTTATGTCTAACTTTTCCTTTGATATATCTTTTACAAATCTGTGATATCCCACCTCTTAGTCGGTTTTCAACCATTTAAATCATATTGTAATCATATACTAATTCTAGTGGTTGTTAAGTCATTTTTAACATTGCATACCACGATAAACGAAGTGCTGTAAAATACCAAGATGCATCTAAATCACATGCCTGTATACAAGTTTTTCTAACATTTTCAAACACATCACCCAATAACAAAACATTAGTTTTAAGATCTAGATCGTGATATACAAGAGTTTTGATATTAAATTTTTCCTAAACTATTTTAGCATGTTTATAATCATTATCATGTCTAGCAAGAAAATTAGGATTGTGTCAGTATATTCGCATTGTGAAGGGACAGATCAAGATAAGATGGATAGTTTTTATGAGGCACTCAGTGATGTAGTTGTTAGAGTAAAGGACAAGGACAGTGTTCTGCTCATGGGTGATTTTAACGCCAGGATTGGAAATCGAACAGAAGGGTATGAAAAGGTTATGGGTAAATTTGGAGAGGATATGGAGGCCAACAGGAACGGGCAGCAACTCTTGGATTTCTGTGCCAGTATGGGCTTAGTAATCACAAACTCCTTTTTTAAACATAAGAACATTCACCGGTATACTTGGGAAAGCAGGGGAACCAGATCTGTCATTGACTATTTAATAACAGATCAGGAATTCAGGAAGGCTGTGAGGGACACACGTGAATTCAGGGGCTTCTTTGATGACACTGATCATTATTTAATGTGCAGTGAAATTGGTATTGCGAGGCCGAAAGTGCAGGAGGTCAGGTCCATATGTAGGAGGATAAGAGTGGAGAAACTTCAGGATAAGGAAATCAGGCACAAGTACATAACAGCGATCTCAGAAAGGTACCAGTTAGTTGAATGTAGTCAATTACAGTCATTGGAAAAGGAATGACAAGGTACAGGGACACAGTACTAGAAGTGGCTAAAGAATGTCTTGGAACAGTGGTGTGTAAAAGTAGGAGGAAGCAAACAGCTTGGTGGAATGACACAGTCAAGGCAGCCTGTAAAAGGAAAAAGAAGGCTTATAGAAAATGCCTACATACTAGAACTCAGGTAGACAGAGAAAGTTATGTTGAAGAAAGAAACAAAGCCAAACAGATAATTGCAGCATCCAAGAAGAAATCTTGGGAAGACTTTGGAAACAGGTTGGAGACATTGGGTCAAGCTGCTGGAAAACCATTCTGGAGTGTAATTAGCAGTCTTCGAAAGGGAATTAAGAAGGAAATGACAAGTATTTTGGACAGGTCGGGAAAACTGCTGGTGAATCCTGTGGATGCCTTGGGCAGATGGAGGGAATATTTTGAAGAGTTGCTCAATGTAGGTGAAAATACGATCAGTAATGTATCAGATTTCGAGGTAGAATGGGATAGGAATGATGATGGAAATAGGATCACATTTGAGGAAGTGGAGAAAATGGTCAATAGATTGCAGTGCAATAAAGCAGCTGGGATACACTTGAAATTTATCATCAAACAAATAAACATTAATAGATACATTAATTTTACTCTCAGTTTTTTAATGTTATCATACGCATTTTTATCTGCAAGACATAATGCTGATTTTATAAACCACAGAAAACATTTCTGACCACTAATTTTCACATGAATACATTGTTGTTTATTTTATCTGGTAATTCAATGCACGATGATCCTCTCAGTGGATCATATCTGTTAAATCATAGTGCTAAACCAATAATTCTGTTTAATGTTCATCTTGATCATGTGGCTGAAAATTACCTATTCCTGAGAAAATACCTCGTTCACCGTACCGTTATACAACCATAATGCTGATTTTATAAACCACAGAAAACATTTCTGACCACTAATTTTCACATGAATACATTGTTGTTTATTTTATCTGATAATTCAATGCACGATGATCCTCTCAGTGGATCATATCTGTTAAATCCTAGTGCTAAACCAATAATTCTGTTTAGTGTTCATCTTGATCATGTGGCTGAAAATTACCTATTCTTGAGAAAATACCTCGTTCACCGTACCGTTACACAACCATCTTTTGCATATTTCTTTGAACTGAAATTATCAATTGACTTCTCTGACTTGCTCACAACTGTCCTATCAGTGTGACTTTCCCTAATCTAGAAGGAAGGACTGGGGTTAAATTTCATACAGATCACCACATACAAGACCCGTCGGCGCATCTGAAAGTATTAGGGCCTGGCGCAAGGATCGTCTATCTGACTGCATAAAAAATTACCACCATGATCAAACAAAAACTCCTCATTGGATTTACAATTAATTTTATCATCTTAAGAGGAGCATTTTCAGTATGGGGCCTTACAATGCTAGCATTTCCTTGATATCTCTATAAATGGGGTTAACACTTTTCATTGAAAGTCGGACTAAAAGCACAACAATTTATTATAAATTGAAATTACACTTGTACAAACGAAGTACAGGTTTTGAGTATACATATTTTGTTACCTATGGAAGTTAATACAAGAATGGGGGGGCATAAGGGGATATGGCCTAAATTCAGCAGAGTTCGAAATGGACAAGGAAAGGTGGGAGCTGACCACTCAGAAAGCAATTTACTCTCATAATTAGTGAAAGGTAAGAGTCGTGGTCCAGTAGCTAATATGTAAAAATATTGAAAAGACAAACTATGAACTACTTGTGGATACAAGTTATAAAAGCGGCCTCTCGTCTGTAAACTAATAAATTCCATAAAACTCATCCTGCAACACCTTGATTTTCGAATACGAATAAGACGAAACGCGGGCGATGCTACTTCTGGTTCAAATTAGATATCGTGTGCAGAACAATCTGTCACGTGTTCACACGTGGGAGACAAAGAAGGAAAAACCGGACACACAAAGGCCATTATTAAACGCTCACTAATATCGGAGAGTATTGGAGAAGGAAAGACATTCGCTGAAGGAAAAGTAGTTACGAGGGGGGTTGAATTATACTGAACGTGGTGACTGAGATGCCCACGTATACTTTGCATACTGCAACCGACCAAGCTCTGACGTCAAGTCCAAGATAAAATGGCAAAATGAGGAAGAAGTAAAAGCAATGAGGGGTAAATCCTTCTGAAATTAAAGATCACCTAACACTTTAGTATGTATTCGCAACTCACTCCACTTCTGAATCTAAGAAGAGTGTGCACGCTTACCAGCTTGCAACTATCTTCGTCTGGATCTCGCCACTGACTCCCCATGACTGCTACCTACATACCGGCCATTACTCCAGCAGAGCAGGGCCTTGTGAGGGGTAGGTATTGGCGCACTTTGCGCCAGCCAATCATTGAGCACGGATCTGTCGGCGAACTAGCTGCTGTTCAAGCAGACTTTCCTGACTTGGCTGAGTGACTCGTGATTGGATAAAATTTAGTCAGGGAGTCGTCAGGGAGGCCTCTTTACAGAGCCAAATGTGCAGGAGAAACTGAGTTTTAGGTCCATACTACTAATTAGAAGAATAAGAAGAAGGACTACTTTGGCTTCTCCAAGTCATTCAAACTACAGGTCCAGGCTTCCAAGCTCAAAGGTTAGTGTGGTAAAAGGAAAGCCAACATGGCTAGCTGATTGAGTCTACTGAATATGAAAATAAAATAAAAGTACCTTGCTGCAGCCCTCTCTCCAGTTTCATTACGCTGTCATACTGAAGAAATCAACATAATAGCAGGCATGCTACTGACGTATTAGTAATGATAATAATATGATTACAACATCGTAAATTGTAAATAAGTGAAAGAAGTGCAAGGTACATGCCTGTCATTCAATGTAATCCTCTTTTATTTGAAATTAAAATATCATGAGCATTGTTATCAAGATTAAATTTAATATAAGTATACATTTGCCATAAATGAAGTGCTTTTACACATATTTTGAACACTTTTTAGTTGCTCCTTTACAGAACAATTTTATATTCTTTTTATTCCACATAATATTTCAAAAACTACCAAACGAATCCTTTACACCACATCCAGGTTTAATCATAAATTTTAAAGTTTCTTCACTTAACTCAACAGTTTGTTGCAGACTGAGCTGATTTTGAAATAACATTAAAGCTTATGTGAATAATCACACACACACCGGTAAGTATCATCATGAATACTTAAGTAACCAAAATAATACAAAAATTTTAGAGCTTTATTCTTTTCAGTAGATGTTGATATTACAAACAGCAGTAGTAGAAGTATCTTCATTTATATACACTTCAAATACTATGAGATTAATTTAAGCCCAAGAATCAACGATATTTATTAATCAACCTGTGACTACATGTGGTACATGTATAATTTTTATTAATAAAAATTTAATAAAAAGTATTATAATAAATGGAGTCAATCATATATCCTTCCAACAACAAGCTTACAGATAATAATAAGCAAGTGTTAATTATTACTGACCATAAAATAATCCGTGGTGTTGTGGAAATGAAATTGCAGATATTTTAAGATATGAACATCTTCAAGATTACATAATATTTCATGTTAAACAAGAATATGGTAAGAAAACACAAAATTTTTTGTAACAGTAAAATGGCACTACATGCTTATGTACAAAAGTCGACGAAATTTATTAATCAACCTGTTTCACATTCTTTAATTATGAATTCTAAAATGCCTTGTTCAGAAAATTTCCAAGATTGGGTTTATGAAGAAGTTTTACCATCAATTCGAAAACAGGGAGAATATAAAATGAAACCTCAAATAACACACATAGAAAACTGAAATAACATTAAAGAGTATAATATGGATCATTAAACTGAAACAATTGATAATGCTTTAGATATAAGATAGAAACAGAGAAATAATTACTTTATTACCTAATGTTGCTCCTCATTGCACAAGAACAATGATCTGCTAACCATTCATCATCATATTCTTTATGAAAAACATGATTCGTTACTTAAACATGTAGAACATTCGCAATGTTCAGATGCTGTCAGAATTTTGTAAGGTTTAAATACTCTTTGTTTGAATGATATTTTAAAATATATTCCCAGTTACCTTGAAACGTCCCCTTTTGAACAATTCTACACGAGACTGTGCTTAACCTGACACACAATACTTTGTTAGCGCAACGCAATCTGACTTTCAAAATTCCCTACAAAAGAATGGCCCTGACTAACATTAAACTATACCTTTCACAAATCACTAAATCACTTACCTCACAATAATCTTCGTTTCTCCCACTACTGCAATACAGCAAGCGCCACTACTGCCAGCTAAATAAAAGATTCAAACTACTAAAGGCACTAACTACTGATAGGGATAGTTAGCAAATGAAAGATATTAATAGAGAACAAACAATGTATTTACCTTAATATCATCACAAGTCATAATATATATATATCAGTTCATGACAAATTGCAAACCTCCGCCATCTCTCTCCCCACATCCACCACTGCTGGTGGCTCACCTCCAACTGCGCAACGCTACGCGCTGTTCACAGCCAGGTGCCTAACACTACAATGGCGAGTATTACAACAATGCAAAGCAGCCACAGACTGCACACAGCACAGCCAGTGATTTTCATATTGAGCGCTACGTAACGTTGCCAATAAGAAAACATAAACAGCCTACTTACATAGAGAAAACATAAACAGCCTACTTACATAGCCCCCATGCTCCCCACAAAAAATTTTACAAATTTTTTTTGGGCAGTGGCCAATAATGATTTGATAAAATTTTTCATAATTACAATAACAAAGAAATCAAATGCACACACTTATTGATACAATGTTGGTCAAAAGCTAAAAATTTCTCACAGTCCATAAAGACAGTCCTAATCGTACATAACAGGAGAATAGCAGTGTTTTTCTCAAAGTCTGAGCAGTAAAAGAAAATGCACATGGAAGTAGTGGATTTCCATGCAGTCTTGAAGAAGTAGTGTTGTCCTTCCAATGGAAAGACAGTGCTGACTCTTGATATGCATACAGGTAATGGGCCACAACAGAGCAAACCCACAGCAGAGTTCATTAGACGTTTTGAAGAATATTGTAGGTAGGTCATCACAGAACAGACCCACTGTAGTCCTGGTAGAGATTGTGGTATTGGTGGGCCACCAGAGGTGTAGACCCACTGCAGTCCTTGTAGAAATAATGGCATTGGTGAGTCAGCAAAGGTGTAGACACACTGTAGTCCTTGTAGAGATAATGGTATTGGTGGGTCATCAAAGATGCAGACCCACTGTAGTCCTTGTAGAGATAATGGTACTGGTGGGTCATCAAAGATGCAGACCCACTGTAGTCCTTGTAGAGATAGCCAGCAGCCATCTGTTGTGACTGTGCAGGTGCACAATCACCATTGAAGATTCTTGCGGATGATATAGCAAGTCCATAACCACCACTTGTGCACTCACAAAGTTTTTGGAATTGTCCTTAGAACCAGCAATGCTGTTATCCAGTCCCTTGCTGAATTACCAACACACGTGCAAACACTATCAGTCCCTACTTCTCACATATTGTCCATATACTGTGACCAACAGAAACGTGTGCAGTGAAATGTAACTTAATTGGAAGAACTGGTAACAATTACAATTTGATAACATAAAAATACAATAACAAAGGTACAAAATACATCATTAAAAACATAATAATACAGATAACATCTGTAGTACAGGCTTTACAAAAGAATCGAACTAACATATACATCAGTGGAATTATGACATGAGTACATACATAAAAGATCACAATAATTTTTGAAACATCAACTTCACACATGAGCATTAAACAGAATAGAATTGTAAACAACTTTACAAAGAAAATAACATATTATTAATGCAACTTATATTTGAGGATAACAGTATTCCTCCTCATAGTGAATATAGCTTAGTATTAGAAGAGAAAAAAATTCTATGAAACAGTACACAGAGACAGGAAGAAAACAAATACTCAAAGGTACACAAACACATAGTGGGATAACACCAATAGGAAAGGACAGGGTTCGTTTTCAGTGTAACATTTGGTGCTGCAGTCCAACCCAAAACTTCATATATCTTTCCTCTTATTTCATCCTTTGTTTCCACCAAAAAAATTCTATCTAAGCATGCTTTCTGTATTTATATGTTCACACATTTCTTACCTCATTTTTATTTTCCATTATCTTACCTCATCATTTATTTCCAAGAAAATCCTACCTAAAATACCTTTTCTTTTTTTTGGCCAAACCATTTTCTTATAGCGTCTAAATGCATTTCTTCCAATTCATCATAGTTAGTTTCTTATATAGTCTACTCCTCTTAAGCTAACTTAAATCTACTGAGCTCAGATGCTAAACTAAGGGACGAGGCAATGCAGCAGCACAAAATAAGTAACACAAACAGCAATGATAAAAAATACAAAAGGCAAAGCAAGCAGCATAAATTACAACTGATATAATGCAATGAGCAGCAAACAAAACAAAAATTAAATCTGGCTTAGCAGAGTAACACAAATTAAAATTCAGTAACACGATGCCTGGCAAACAGCAGCTTATATCTAAACATGACATAGCTCAAGCAGAAAAAATAGTACACTAAAGATAACAATGCAGATAAGGGAAATGTATAATCACATCTTAATGTCTAAGTAATTAAAGTGGTGCACCACAAGAAGTTATTCTACCAAAAAGTTACCAATTACTTGAAAAGAAAATTATGAATGCAGTTACTAGTTCCTTCTTATTGTTCTTTCCTTTCCAAGTGCTCCTTTTTTAAAGAATGTGGATCATAAAATAATTATTTAATAGATCTGTTGACAGAAAGTGTTCACATTAGCAAATGCATTTTATTTTATAAAAGCAATGCTGCAACACAGCTGGAAACCAGATATCAAGTGAAATAAGCAACTACGAAAAGCAAAGCATAAAAATATAATTCAATAGTCATGTGACATTTCATAAGTCAGTAGCTCTCAACTCTCATAGAAAGACGCGTGTCGTAATCAGGTGTGCAGATGTACGAATATTTCCCATCAATTCATAAGCATTTCAGTAATTAGCACAAAGTGCGAGTAATCATATGCTTTCAAGTAACGAGGGTGTCGCATTAGCGATGAAAGGCACACCCTAATGGCTTGTTCTCCAGGTGTTTGACACGTCCCACGTCCCCTTTTTTTTTCTACCTGTGCCGCTGAAAAGGGCTCGCAATAATGGCTTTTTCTCCAGGCGTCTGACACAGCTGGGTGCCCGCGACGCATTACGTGCAGGTGGTCACTTAACTTTCGTACGGAAATATTTACCGCTACAGTGACAGTCATATATACAAAATTTCACAGGTCGAGAATTTACTTTGCAAATGTGTAGAAACAAAATCCTATGAATATAACAGTGTCCAAAAAAATTCGTCAGCATTGTGATACAGTCACACATTTACACACATTTAATAACTAAAAATTCGTCAGCATTGTGATACAGTCACACATTTACACACATTTAATAACTAAAAATTCGTCAGCATTGTGATACAGTCACACATTTACACACATTTTATAACTCTTAAAGTACGATTCTTGGTTTCCAACATCCTTTTTCACAAGTCAAGGTCCCTACCCACTATTCATTACTCCTTACCTTATTACACATATACGTATCCATCGACACTCGTCAATATTTCGTCATTATAAATATGAAGCATAATCAAATAACTCATATAGCCTCAGCCTATTAATCGTAAACATACCTCAGCAGCATAATACACATCGTCGTCGTAAAAATAACATCATAACACTTCAGTCAAATCTCAAAATCGTCGTAACTTCCTCCAATAATTTCTAAGCCTAAAATAATTCTCTGCTCATGTCAAAAGTGTCATCTGCCTCAAACGTACTTTAAAAATCATGATCTCATACCAAATACATCATTCAAAGCTCTCATAGTATCACAATGATTCCGAAAAAATATGAACAGTTTACAAAGTACAGACAAAATACAGTTTCATAAGTGTGAAGTTATCCAACGGTGTAATTACGTAAACATGTGTCACTGACGTAGTAAAAAACATGTTTATCTCTCAGTTAAATGATCAGATAGCTGTGTAATTTGTGTGTTAGAGAAATATGGTACCGATGTGTAAAGTTGTATAAGCAAATACCATATTAGCTAGGGCTCCTTGTGCTTGCCAAACACATGGTACACAAAGTAAGCGTGTACCCCCCTGAGGATTAATGTAATTATACCCTCAGGTGTTACAGATTACAGCAATGAAATGAAATGTATCACTGAAAACTTTCTTTGTAATTCAAAAATCTTTAAAAATAAATGTTTTAAGTACAAAATTAATCACTGAAATGCGTGTCCTGTAGCGCTAAATGTGCATATTGTTGTAAGATAATCTCTGTGAAAGTGTCGTAGTTATTTTCCTCCAAAAGCTAAGTTCTGCAGAAGCCAATGTACTTACCTCATGATAAACAAAAGTGAAATGCTTTGCGTAGAGATATCTTAGTTATTACGCTTATTGTTGTGATGATGAAAGTACTGTGCTGTAACGTATTGTTGTGCTATGGAAAAGGCTGTCTCCTTGTAGCTATACCACAAAAGTTACTAATAAAACATGTTTTGATTTCCAGAAGAATTCAGAAAACTGTGCAGATATAAAACAGATACACCGCAAAAGCAACATTGTAAATTGTCACTCATTAGTAGCGTCGTGATAAAAATCGTGTAGCTGTCACATAAACTAACCTCTGTGTCATCTGGTATCTCTCAGAAAGCACTTTAAATTCAGAATGTATTTTCAAATAAACCAAAATGTTGCATTAAAATCTCATTAGCAGTACTGGTAAATGTTCTAAGTATGTGAGCCTTATAGTCGTTACGTAATCGTGCAACAAACAAGCAAGAATGTACACACACAATAACACTGTGACGTCTGTTTACTATAACAATGCATTCGTCATTTCTGTTTAAATAAGTTCTCTTGGTTCTTGATTGAATATTTAACTTCAAACATTGTTGCATGTTAACAGTTTCTTAAGTCTTTCAAAGCATACTAGTAATGTAAAGTGAAAAGTTTTATGGCAAAGACAAAGTTAAAAAGCAGATTATCTCTCAGTAAGCGGTTTTACATGTGAAGTGTGGTGCAATCCTTTTACTCTTCAAAGTACTCAGAATTTCAGCTTCAAAGCAATTATCATGTTGTTTACATCGGTAAAGAATGCTAAATCTTTTCTCAAGGCTAGCGTCTTTGTTATTTTTCCCTGAGCCAGCCGGCGCACGTGGGTGCCTGCGGCGCGAGTCATTGTCTGTCTCTTTGTTGCCGCGCGTTGTTATTGGGATTAGGAGACCTAACTTCTACAAATTCGCCTTGCCGAGAGGGCCCAGCTCTGTTTAAAGCTCGCCAGTTCTTATGAAATTCAGGTCTGTCGTTTTGTCGGTAGTTTACACAGTTTCTTTCGTGTCGGTCACGTGGTGGAGAATTTCTCCCTGAATCGTAACTCTGCGCCGAACTGTTGCGTCTGAAGTTATTCTGCCTCCCTTGATAATACTTGTTTTGGTTCCCATATTGTCTGTTTCTCTGATTGTCTCTGTGATAGTCATTACTACGGAAATGCAATCTTTCTCTGTAACTATTATTACTCTGCCAACGGTTGTCGTACGGGTGGTGTCTATTTTGGTCACGATTTGCGTTGTAAGAATAGACCAGTCGTGTCCGGTTATTGTTTCTGTCGTCACGGAATTGTGACGGATGTGACCTGTAGTGATTGTTGTGTTCCTGTTTCCGCATTCCCCGACTGTCTGTGTCAATTTCCAGTTCTTGTAACAGTCCCTGAAATGCTTCAATGTCGTCTTTGCAACGTCCTGCCAAAATAATATGTCGTAAATGTTCAGGTAATTTGATTAAGCAAATGCGGATGAGTTCTGAGGGGCTGTATGGGTTTGAAAAATATTGATTCTTATGCAACATGTCTTCAAAATATTTGACAAGACTGGAAAATTCAGATTGTTCAAAGTGTTTCATCATCATGATGCTATGTTTTACACGGTCTTGTGTAGCTTGAGACCAATATGCTGAGAGGAAGGCATGGTAAAACTCTCCTTCACTGTGGCAATCGTGAATTACCGATCGCATTCTTACAGCTGGTTCATTCTCTAAGTAGCCACACATAAATTCTAATCTGTGTTCCAACGACCAGTTGGGAGGAAAACAATGAGAGAATTGATGGAGCCATGCTTGTGGATGAATGTCGTTGCCAGAATTCTTAAATGTTTTGAATTTACGTGTAGTAATGAACAGCTTATAGTCAAAATCATCATGTCGGCGAGTAGCGTCCCGGTCATAGTTGCGTCGTGTCGGCCGTTCCATCTCAAAATTCGGTGCACATTGCCAATTTCTTTCATAACTTCCGAAATGCCCTGTGTTATTATTTTGTGCCTGTTCCGTATTTGTATGTCCCTCTTCCCGTATTGGGGCGCGAGTGTCCTCTGAAATACGTAATTCTTGTACTACTTGTGCCAACTGATCTTGCACTTCCCGGATTTCTCTTTTGTACTGTGTATTGATTTGATTTTGATTTTGTTTGAATTTTCTAATTTGTTCATACTCTTCAGTGTCCATGAAAGCTACAGGTGTTGTGTCATTCAGATCATCATCTACCTTTGTAGATAAGTTAGTGAACTGATCTGAAAGTTCGGCTACTTTATCCGATAGTGAAATCATTTCCTCTCTATGTTTTTCTGAACCAAGTTTCAGAGTGTCCATTTGTGTTGCAATCGTGTCTACTGTGACCTTTAAGTTTTCCTGAGTTTTTGCAAGTTGCATAACCGTATCGGTAGATGCAACTGAGTCAAATTTTGCTTGCAAGGTCTCATGATTTTCATGAACAATAGTTTGCAGTTCTTTTATAGCTGCTTCGTGATTCTGTAGTGCATTTTCATGACGCGAAAAAATAGGTTGGAAATGCTCACAAATTTGTGTTTTTACGTCATTACAGACTTTTTGACATTTCGATTCAATGTGATGTAACTCAGCAGTTAAATCCTCACGTGTTCGTTCAAGAGTTTGCTCCAATGAGTCTAACTTTTTAAGATTTTGTTCCATTGTGTCTAACTTTTTGAGATTTTGTTCCACTGTGTCTAACTTTTTAAGTTTTTGTCCCATTTGTCTCTGATTTTGTTCCATTTGTTGCATTAATTGCAATAATAATGTATTAGTGTCTGGAATCTGTTTCTCTACGCTTTTCGGCAGTGCATTTGCACCGGCAACATTCACATTTTGACAAGCAGAAAATGCGTCTTGACTTATTTGAGAAAATGGTGATAACCCAAAACCTGAATCTACAGTATTTGCGAAATTGTGTCCTGTCATTTCGGATTCCTGAGGCGAGCTGTTGCCGACCGATCGATCGATAATGCTTCCCTCTTCACTAATTGTTTCACTGTCCGTGCCATTGTTTGCCGCCCGCTCCATTTCCCTATGCACGATTACCAAATTACTACTTTGAACATCAGTTAATTCATTACTCCGCGGCGCTAACACACTGCCTTCGTCTTCACTGTCATTTCTCAGTTTACTTTGGAGCCTAGTATTACGTTTTTCACACGCCATTATTGTCACAGTATTTCACACGACAACACAGAAAAACACAATTTGAAGAGCAAAATAAAATAATGTAGCAATGGAAATAATGTCTAGTTAATTGCAGCTGCGAAATACTTGGTGCAAATCTACATGCATGCCACAACTGTTTTACTCTACAACAATGAAAAACTACAACTACAAAGGAGATTCTCTCTACAATTACGCGCTAGCAATAAACAAAAGCTACACTAAATACACAAACTACAAGAAAAAATCAGAAGATTCCAGGTTCGAATCCTGGCAGGGTCGCCATATGAAACGTCCCCTTTTGAACAATTCTACACGAGACTGTGCTTAACCTGACACACAATACTTTGTTAGCGCAACGCAATCTGACTTTCAAAATTCCCTACAAAAGAATGGCCCTGACTAACATTAAACTATACCTTTCACAAATCACTAAATCACTTACCTCACAATAATCTTCGTTTCTCCCACTACTGCACAAATCACTAAATCACTTACCTCACAATAATCTTCGTTTCTCCCATTACTGCAATACAGCAAGCGCCACTACTGCCAGCTAAATAAAAGATTCAAACTACTAAAGGCACTAACTACTGATAGGGATAGTTAGCAAATGAAAGATATTAATAGAGAACAAACAATGTATTTACCTTAATATCATCACAAGTCATAATATATATATCAGTTCATGACAAATTGCAAACCTCCGCCATCTCTCTCCCCACATCCACCACTGCTGGCGGCTCACCTCCAACTGCGCAACGCTACGCGCTGTTCACAGCCAGGTGCCTAACACTACAATGGCGAGTATTACAACAATGCAAAGCAGCCACAGACTGCACACAGCACAGCCAGTGATTTTCATATTGAGCGCTACGTAACGTTGCCAATAAGAAAACATAAACAGCCTACTTACATAGAGAAAACATAAACAGCCTACTTACAACCTTTGTGTTTAAATCGTAATATAGAAGCTTCTGACAATACTTGATTACCTGGTATACCATTCCGATCTAATTTATCTTGAAATTCTCTCATAAAACCTTCCAATAAATCCTGAAATATTGGCATACAATCCCAGTTTAATTTGTCTTGAAAGTGCCTTACAAATATTTTTTATTCACCCAGTGATGTTTCCCAATCTAATTTATCATGAAATTCCATCATAAAATCTTCAGATAAGTTTTGTCCACCTTATGTATCTTTCCACTATGATTTATCTTGAAATCCTCTTATGAAATCGTTGAATAATTTTTGATAGCTCGATGTTTTGCCATTCTAATTTGTTTTCAAATTATCTCATGATATCTTCATATAATTTTTGTCCACATAATATTTCACACCAGTCAATTTATCTTGAAATTCTGTCACAAAACCTTTTTTTTAAAACTTGAAATACTATACCAATTTACTTTATCCTGAAATACCCCCATTAAATTTTCAGATAATTTTTGATGTCATAACATACTATTCCAATTTTCTTGATCTTGAAACTCTCTTATAAAATCTTCAGATATTTCTTAACTTCTTAGTGTGTATCCTCAATCTAATTTATCATTACATTCTGTCACAAATTTTTCAGGTATGTTCTAATATCATTGAATTAAATAATTTCATTCAAATTTATAACAAACAGCTACTTCAATGTATGTTTCATTTGTTAAATACAAATATATATTTGAATTTATGTACTTAAGATGAATCTTTTGAATAAGTTGTTGTTGTTTAGTTTTCAATTCATTCACTTCACCAGTAAAATAATTGTTCACTTCTTTATTAACATTATTCTACACTTCTTTGTAAATATTTAGGTTATTAACAAGGTCAATAAGTTATTGTTTCCTTACATTGAAATAACCATGAAGACCTCATTGTTTTGCTCTGGTTTTTCATCATTTACTTTCTCAGTGTTTAGGCTCGCCATTTATTACTGATAATCTTTATTAAATTGAGAACTCAAAAATCTGTAAAAACCCAATTCGTTGACATTAGCAAATTTATATAAATAATTATCTGTTAATTCTGGGTTTGTGGTTTCCAAAATTTTTCGCACAGTCTCTGACTGGATCAGCTGTCACTGGTTTCCCTTATTTGAAGAGGCAAATGTATTAATTACAAATAATATTTTATGTTTTATTTATGAGGATTTTCAGGTTTGTTAAGATTTACAGACTTCGAGTATTACATATTTTCTCAACCACAAACAGAATTATCAAAGGTTTTTGGTTAAAAATCATATTATATTTGAAGTAGTACAATATTATACTACTACTTTAGAGAGTAATGTTAAAAGAAAATATATAAAAAATCATATAGTATTAGCACTATACGAATAAGCAACCACATACTATATTTACTAGTGAATCCGTTTATATACTTTAAGAAAAAATAAACAAATCTATTGAAAATTTTTTGTAATAAATAGCATCTATTGTAGGTACATCTAGTTGAGAATCATGTATGCTGAACGTTTTTCGGTTTTTTCAGCAGAAGGAATTTGAATTGAATTTTGGTTCTGGTTTAAATACATATGGTTTCCTTTGTTCAAAGTGAAAATGTATTAATTACAAATGAAATTTTGTATTTTATGGAGTATAATATTTAAGGGTGTGGGAAGCTGTGCTGTAAAAAATTTAAAAATTATATTTTATGTTTTATGCATTATGAAGTATCGGAATCAGATGTGAAGAGTAACACCTCTGAAAATTTTAAACAAATAATATTCTATGTTTTTTTAAATGATATTTCAGAGTAATCTAATTGTTTTGTAAGGTGTCAAACATATAACACACCTTACATTGAATTCCTGCAGCAACTCTGGTTTACATTGAACAAATGTTTTTAAAATCCTGATGCAATAAATAAGCTAGCAATATGTGAATATACACCACTAACTCTGACACTAGCAATTGCTTGCAAGCAATTCCGCTGACCCAAGTCACAAGAGGGAAAGAGAATTTTACAGTGGCAATACCCATCCCACATAGGTCGACACAGTTCACCACGGGGCATCTAGCAGACACAATGAGACATCCACTGCTTCTGTGTAGGCCATTGGCAAAAGTCGCCCCTTGGCCCTGGTTTTAACGAAGAGCCTTCGGAAAGCCTTTCTACAGCAACGTGGCGGAATATGCCAGATAGAACGTCTGGAGATAAAACGTCTAGAGAAACCCAACACAAAACATAGATGACTCATTGTAGCCATCTGCATTCTAAACTCGCATGAAAGGAAAAGCTGTTACTCTTAGTATTAGCAAAAGTGAAACTCTGCCCTACAAAAGAAACGATGCTTGTGATAGGCTACAGTGGAGTTGATTGGCCAGAAAGAAAATGCGTGGGCACCAGCTTTGTGTATAGGCAAATTGTAGACAGCATGATTGGCTCTCTTCTCTTGCCGAAATCGTCGAGTGTTTGAGCAAGGCAACTCGCATCGCGGTGAGGCGATTGCGAAAGTCATGTGAACATTTGTTCACAGGCTCGCCTTAACTCGTAAGGAGTTAAAATGCAAAGTTTCCTAGTATGGAGAATCGCACCAACCACTGACACTACAAGTTTGTGAGCAATTTGAGTGCCATGATGTACATGCTATTCCAGCCAAATAGCGTGTACCATGCCAATTCAACTAGGCTAGGGAATAACTAAGTGTCTCCACTTCAATGGAGATGAAGGAAATGTATCCGACTGGTGTTCAAAAGTCGAAACAGATGTAGAATAGATTCTCAGGTTCACAGCTCAAGCCAACAGCAACCACTGCTGCTGCCAGCGCAAGGAAAACACACATACGCCCACACCATTCCAACAAGTGATATTCAATTGACACTCAGGACTGTGGTCGACTCTGTCTCTCCTAATTTTTTTGTATATTGAACCATTACATATAGTTCAACATATTCATGGTTTTCGGGCCTAATGGAAGCAGAAACGCGAGATGTCCAATCAGACGAAAAGCATTGATCAGTCACTGTAGAGTTATGAATTGTTTTAGATGTCTACTTCTTTTTGATTGCTCTTTACCGACCCCCTTCAATTCTTGGTATTTTCGTTGTGCATCTTAACATAATCGATAGCTCTGGCCCCAAATGGATTTACTTTGTTTGCATTTTTAACGACCCCCAGACATGGACATCAACCATATTACAATTAAGGAACCTTATAATAGTTAGGAATTTAGTTTCATAGTTGTGAAAAGATTTTTGGTTTCTTTTATTCCAAAAGAAAAATAAGTTGATTATGAAGGACATTTTATACTTCACTTATGAAAATGTTCATGGAGTCAAATGTTTATCTCTCTGTGAGAATGTAGAATTTCAATATATGAATATTTCAATATATGAATATTTTACATTCCTGTATGTAATTTTCATAACATTGCTATGTCATGAAGTCGTACATAGAGTAAAAATTAACCTTAATAACGAAAATCTAAGATTTTCATTAATTTGCTAACATATAGCTATGCCTGAACCTGTTCAACAATTTCTGTTAGCGATAAAGTTTCCATTACAGGGAGTGTATGAAACTGACATTGAGATCATTGTCTGATTATGCCACTGTCCATATTGCTGCATTCTTCTGAACTCTGCATGTGTGAGATGGTATCTTCCTACCTTGCAGGCCATAGGTTCAAATTTCTAAAATACCCACAAAGTGTCCTTGTGCAACTGTGGTAGGCAGATACACTCCTGGAAATGGAAAAAAGAACACATTGACACCGGTGTGTCAGACCCACCATACTTGCTCCGGACACTGCGAGAGGGCTGTACAAGCAATGATCACACGCACGGCACAGCGGACACACCAGGAACCGCGGTGTTGGCCGTCGAATGGCGCTAGCTGCGCAGCATTTGTGCACCGCCGCCGTCAGTGTCAGCCAGTTTGCCGTGGCATACGGAGCTCCATCGCAGTCTTTAACACTAGTAGCATGTCGCGACAGCATGGACGTGAACCGTATGTGCAGTTGACGGACTTTGAGCGAGGGCGTATAGTGGGCATGCGGGAGGCCGGGTGGACGTACCGCCGAATTGCTCAACACGTGGGGCGTGAGGTCTCCACAGTACATCGATGTTGTCGCCAGTGGTCGGCGGAAGGTGCACGTGCCCGTCGACCTGGGACCGGACCGCAGCGACGCACGGATGCACGCCAAGGCCGTAGGATCCTACGCAGTGCCGTAGGGGACCGCACCGCCACTTCCCAGCAAATTAGGGACACTGTTGCTCCTGGGGTATCGGCGAGGACCATTCGCAACCGTCTCCATCAAGCTGGGCTACGGTCCCGCACACCGTTAGGCCGTCTTCCGCTCACGCCCCAACATCGTGCAGCCCGCCTCCAGTGGTGTCGCGACAGGCGTGAATGGAGGGACGAATGGAGACGTGTCGTCTTCAGCGATGAGTGTCGCTTCTGCCTTGGTGCCAATGATGGTCGTATACGTGTTTGGCGCCGTGCAGGTGAGCGCCACAATCAGGACTGCATACGACCGAGGCACACAGGGCCAACACCCGGCATCATGGTGTGGGGAGCGATCTCCTACAATGGCCGTACACCACTGGTGATCGTCGAGGGGACACTGAATAGTGCACAGTACATCCAAACCGTCATCGAACCCATCGTTCTACCATTCCTAGACCGGCAAGGGAACTTGCTGTTCCAACAGGACAATGCACGTCCGCATGTATCCCGTGCCACCCAACGTGCTCTAGAAGGTGTAAGTCAACTACCCTGGCCAGCAAGATCTCCGGATCTGTCCCCCATTGAGCATGTTTGGGACTGGATGAAGCGTCGTCTCACGCGGTCTGCACGTCCAGCACGAACGCTGGTCCAACTGAGGCGCCAGGTGGAAATGGCATGGCAAGCCGTTCCACAGGACTACATCCAGCATCTCTACGATCGTTTCCATGGGAGAATAGCAGCCTGCATTGCTGCGAAAGGTGGATATACACTGTACTAGTGCCGACATTGTGCATGCTCTGTTGCCTGTGTCTATGTGCCTGTGGTTCTTTCAGTGTGATCATGTGATGTATCTGACCCCAGGACTGTGTCAATAAAGTTTCCCCTTCCTGGGACAATGAATTCACGGTGTTCTTATTTCAATTTCCAGGAGTGTAGATCAGAAAGAGTCACACGTGTTAGAATTCCTAAAGAGAATTTAAAGAAAATAAAAATCAAATCTGAACATTAATTTCATTTAATGGCTGCTATTCGAAGTGCTTCTGAATCTATGATGCATATTTTCGAGTTCATTCAGAAAAAAAATTAAATTTAGGTTTTTGGCTTCAAGATTTTTGGTTTCTTTCATTCCAAAAGAAAAATAAGTTGATTATGAAGGACATTTTATACTTCACTTATGAAAATGTTCATGGAGTCAAATGTTTATCTCTCTGTGAGAATGTAGAATTTCAAAATTATAAACGAAATTATAAAATTTTTTTAGAAAAAAGAAATTAAATTTTAAGTAGTAAAATATTGTGTCACTATATTGGATGACAGTCCATTTCTTGAAGATAAATTATCAACCTGTAGCAAAAAAAATTAATTCAGAAAACGTAGTTGAAATTATCTGCTGAAAATTTTAAGGCATCGATAATGATCACAAAAAATCAGAATAGTAAATCTATTAGAAAATCTCACTTTGCATTAGACAAAAAATTCTATTTGATTATCTAAAATACAGAACATCTGTTGACAAAGATATATCTAAGCAACTTGTTCTAGATTTTGAAAATCAATTAAAAATCAAAGAAGAATTAGAAAATAATAATAAGATGATAGAACATGCAAATATGAACATGAACAAATTTTGACAAGGCAAAACAAGAAATGAGTTTATTTATATAGCAACATAAAAAACTTTACAGTAGGAAAAAGAAATAATTTGTCTATTAGAAACTCTGATTTTAATTCTTAAATCCAACAAATAAGATAAAGTATATCATAGTAATATATATCATAGTAATATATATAAAGTATATGTTGTTAATAAATAAGAAAAATTAATCCATGAATTACTTGATGATTTTAGAGATAAGAGGAATGAAGCAAATTTTTTATACATTACACACCTTTACTTCAGATGGCTAAATTAACAATTAAACATACAAACGAGCCTTTTGAATATATTAACGATCAAATAGAAATTACTTAATAAAAGTATATATCATGGATCTTATACACGCAATGAAATTGAAAAAGATGATGAAAATGTTTCGATAGAGGAGTTACAACAGAAAATAAGTTAAGTTCCAGTTGACTGTATAAATAAAAGTAATTTAAGTTTAAGTAGGAAGCATTTATTAATTAGAGTCGGAATTTATCACATTAGTAATACAGAAATATGGATTTGTTTTAAAGAATAAAGAGAATGGAAAGTAGTAAAAAAACAATAACACATAATGAAATTGATTTTACAAATAAATATTAAATATTTGTCAATAAAATTATCAACTACATTTTTTGTGATTAAGTTTACATAATATTTAAACTCACTAAATCTATCACTTGATTCAATCAACACAAATTTAAAACTCTCAAATAATATCGACATTAAATCATTTTTGTACATTTGTACCTTTATATTAATATCGAAATATGTTCCATCTTCTCTAATAAGGCAATTAGCAGAATGAATATTGTAATTAATACCAAGGAAATTTGAAATTATGAACAATGGTCTCCACTTTTATACAAAAATTAGTATTATTCAAAGTATTTTTCCTACTAGACCAAATGTATTACCGAATCTAACTCTTATAAAATGAAATTACTTTCATTCATTCGTCTGTTGTGAGAAATATCAAATCCCAACCGTTTAACCTCAACTTCATCTCCCTTGTTTTTCAAAACTTTTAAAACAAGATATACATCTGGATAATTTGTTTTCTGAATTTTATACTCATACTGGATTAGAATGAATAACAGATTCAGTTTCAAAAATTGACCAATTGGCTTTACATCCTTTCTCAAAAATTTACTGATTTTAATGTTATCTCCATTTTTAAATTTCGACTTATCATTAGATAAAACAATTGTCAGCTTATGATTCTTCTCATTTAATTATACTGATTTCATTTTCATTGTACAATGTTTTATGTTATATTTATTCAGTAGTTTGGAGACTATGTCCATCCATTTACAATTTTTTGTAAGTTAAATATTTTCCACATCTCTCCTTTAAGTGTTGTGTTACATATTTCTCAACAGATGCTTTTAATTTAATTAATATTATATTTTTCATTCTTTAAAGTTTTCATTATTGAATTCTGTACCATCATCTCCCTGTAAGTTTTTGGCGATCTATTTTTAAATATTTTTCAAAAGCGTCAGTTACATTCTCACCTTTTTGATCCTTAACTGGAATATTCCAAACAAATTTCCAAAAACCTTAACAATTAATAAATATATGTATCCTTTAGTTATTTTTAAACTCCTTTTAAGTTTCCAGAACACATTTCGACTAAATCAGCTCGCCATAGATCGTCAACACTGAGTGAAACAACATTTCTTCTTTCAAACTTTTTTCTCATCCATTTATGTGATTCATTAATAATTTGTACATGGGTATAGAACTTTATCTACCTTTTTCATTTTGACGAACTTACTTTTCTATTTTTACATATTGCAACAAGAGCTTCAATTCTCTGTCTTCCATTTTTAGTTTTTAGTCTGTGAGGATTGTGTTTCAGTGAATTTTTTATACTTCAAATGGTACATGAGATTGTTCATTTATATACATAAAAGTTTAATAAGATTTAAATTATTGTTCCAGCTTTCCATCATCATTTGATTCTAATATAAGTTCACCAAACATGAGTAATTCACTTGAAATTGGTACACTTTTAATAGACTGATGTAGAGATATAAATATTTTATCCTTAATTTTCATTTTAAGTAATGGATTATTGAACTGAGCTGCATCTAAAATTTCCAAGTCATTAACCTCATGTCTTTATATCTCTATTTTAAAATCAATATGTAACTAATCACCATCTATATTGGACCCAAATAAAACAATTCTATTGATTCTGAATCGAATTCAAATGTATATTTTAATATTTCACAACCCCTAACAAAAGGAATTTGCAGCTTATGTTTGTCACACATTCTTTTCTGAAGATTATGTGCTAAATCTATCTTTGAAAAGTAATCTTAAAAAGTTTTCTCTACTTCCTTTTGTGTAAAGTAATTAGATTAGTTTTATTAATTTTATTAAACTTTTCAGTAAAATATGTTGTAGCGACGTAACTGCCAAGGTGTGGTAGAAAACTCGTGTATACAGGTTTTGTAAGCTATCCTTTTTCTAAATATTGTATTATAACTGCATCATAACCACTTAAAGGTTGTTTCAAATCTACTAATCTTCTACCTTTAAAATCAATATATCCCTAAGTTACTTAAAATTGTTTTGCAATTCTGGATGAAATTGTTCATTAAATACATTCTATTTTTCGATCAATTTTTGTTTTTAATTCATACTTTTAAGTTTTCTAAGTTTATTTCTCCAACAATCATACCACCTTGAGAATCATGTAGTTTATTTCCAAAAATGTCCATTTATTGAATTTAATATATCATTAAAGTTATAATTATCTGAGAATAGTTTTAAAACAACTAAATGTAAGTAATCAGAAATGACTTCATTAAAGTTTTGACTTTGTTGTCCATTATAATAAAACTCACTTGAGCAAAGATATATAACCAATTCTTCAGGAAAATTTCCACCAAATGAACCAAACAATTTTTTTATATTCATAGTAACAAATCCAGTGGGAACCAACATGATTAGTTGTATCTAAATTTATTATTCCACACTCAAGATGTTTTGGTTTATTGGGTAATTCATCAATATTGGATACTCCACGAAGTATTTGATATTTAATTCCTCAGCAAGTTTCTCTGTGTCAAAATTACTTTATGGATTTGGTTTGAACTCTATCATTTTTTGCAATTTTTTTATTTTTCTCCTTCAGCGCAAATTTTCTTTTCCATTTCTATTTATTACTGCTTCTACAATGGCTGCAGCACCACCAGCTAGTGAACCAATAGCTGCTAGCTATGGTAATCCATCCAGTAGTAATGGTAAAAATGCTCCATCATATTTTGTTTATCCATAACCTTCTTTCTTTTTCAATAGAAATCAGATAATGTTTTTACAAGGGGAATATCTAATGTAATAAGTACATTTCCACCAGCTATCCTATTTCTCTTTCTTTTTTAAGGATCAGTTAAAATTATCGATACTATTTGATTGGTCATTATTTAATTTAACTTGACTCGATATTGGTTTTGTTTTACCACTAGGTTGCAAAGGAAAGTCAATGCTGAAGTTATTCCTTTATGTAGACAAAAATTACAAGAATGAATATTTTTTAGGTAGCATTGAAATGCTGCTACAAAATTTTTTTACAAACCCCATCCATTTTCATTAACATCAGTGTCCATACCTAATGTTCGTTTCCCACATTTTTTTCCTCTAACAGCTGTTGCTGCTAATTCCCTCTTTTTAAGCTAACTGAAGTTCATTGCTAGCTTGATGTCTAGATTCTAAATTTTTATTATTTATTTGCGCGCTTCATTTAGTGGATTAATTCCATTATCATCATGTGTTAATCGTCCTTCTAGCTTATTAAAGGTCTGCAATATGAATATTTTGGTAGATGCATCTTACGCATTGGTACATTATTTATCGCCCAATTTACTAATGCTTTTCCATGTTTTTCACTTTTCCAAAATGTGTGAGGAAGGTTATGCAAAACTCATATGAAGTATAGAATTTCTTTTGGATTACTGATGATGATATCACTAAATTTATTAGGTAAAATCTATGTTATTCCAACTTTTTTATCATCGTAATTTTTACTTTCAGCCAGTTCGTCTCCATGAAGTGCTGTCAATCTATCGATTAAATCTGTAACATAACTCATCCAAACATGTTCGATTGGTTTTTCTGAATATTTCTTTGTTAGACCTTGATCTGTTTTCTCATCTGAACTTGAATCTACATCGACCATATTTTTTCTTCTTAACATTGGGAAATAGTCATCAACATTTTTAATTTTACAGATATTAATGTTTTTTTTACCTTTTTTAATTTATTTTACTTGGATTATTATCAGAATATAATGCCCTTGATTGGTATAATTAGATAAATCAGGACCATCAAATGTAACATCCATGTCGTCCATAGTAATATTTTTTTAGTTCAACGATGCATTAATCCATATCTTGCTTCATGTTTTTTATGACCAGTGTTTATTTTACCATAATTTATTTTAACTGGTAGACTAACAACATAAATAAACTGGCCAACAGGTCTTACTTCATAAGTTGTATTTTCAGAGTTGTTGATGTACTTTCACACTCTTTCAATTATATTTATTTTTTAGAATAGTCATTGTCCTTTATTTTTTAACTACAACCTGAGTTTGAACTTTTTTATCTTCCTCCTTCTTATTTATTCAATGCATCTTGCGTGTCTGATTCACTAAATGTATAGCCATACTTACCAATATCATCTTCAGACCAGTTGCATAGTTCTCTATGTGCATTGTCATAATTGGGACCAATCGTGTGCTTGTCTGACTGGTGATGACTCTCCAAAATCTGTGTGTAATGAAGATAGAGATTCATCTGGTTTTCATCTTCTCTGTTTCTTCAATAGTTTTCAGAACATTACCACCTGAACCTTCGATTGCTTGTTTTTCTGGCTTGATTGCATCGCTAACAGGTTGACCTTTTTTAATTTTCGTATTCTCTTCTTGGTTATTTTCCCCCTTTTAAAACTCTTACTTTAATTGACATTTTACTCTTCTATTTCGTCTGGCTTTTATTAACAACCTCTGTGTCATATTTTTAACCATTTATTATATATAAAAATATATGAAGCAAGAGTTTTTAAGTGTTTGCAAATGAGTTTGAGGTAACTGAAAACAATCTATTCCTTTACGTCTGTCTCTAGTAAAATGATCTTTAAATAAATCTTGATTTTCAAGGATGAAGTCGTCTAAAACTACAACAAATATTTTGATATTGATCTAAAAAAAGTAGCAATTTTCGCTATACTTATCATCAATTTTTGAATTTTTTACAAATTCTTGATATTTCAGTAAACCAAACTTTTAGAATAAACATACAAACGATTAATTGTACTACAATTTAACCATCTTGGTGCTAGAAAATAATTATCAATCATTAATGTCATTTTTCCACAATTGCTTGGTCCCATGATTGCACATCAAATAGAAATTGGTAAAAGTTTACCATGCTTGTATTTTGACTTCTTCTCAGGAATTCTTATTTTCGGTTGCCAATTTATTAATAAATGAGTTGTCTATTTCAGTTGACTTATTCATCATATGTTCACAAAAAGATTAACTATATGAATACGAGAAAGTTACAATAATGTGTCAGTTGTTGGTTTTCATTCAACTTCTTTAACTCTGAATATTATATCGAAAAATAATAAACTGCATTGTGGCATAAATTCCTGTCAGTATAGTTAAAAAATTTGGAAAAATTTATTCTTTCGAAATAGCCTCACATGAACATTAAAACAGATTAAATTTTAAACAGAGTAGCTACTGAGAGAAATATAAAAATGTACATGTATATAAAGGATAGTATTGGAAGTCTAGTTGGATTTAGTAGACAAACTGTTGAGGTCAGTAAAATGGCTGTTGGTAACGATGTTCCCAAAATTATTTAATTTGAATTAATTTATATGTTTTTTAATCTAGCTGAGGGAATGTTTGTAAAACATACAGCTCATTTTCATTGAGAAAATAATTTTTTTCTTCATTCAAGTTTAATGTTGCATTTGGTGAACCAGTAATTGATGAACCAAATTTTCCTGTAAATATTCCAATTTTCGATCCTAACTAAGATTTAGAAATTACAATAACTGATAACAAAGACAGTTTGATTGACATTAATATTTTAGAAATGTCTTAATCCTTAGTCACAAACTAAAGTAAGCTAATTGCTGACACAAAAGTCTGCTTTTTGCTCGCACTTAATATAATGTTTTCCTTAATAAATCATGAAAAAATCGAGCGTTATTAGTTTTAGTCACTCCCTGTAATGTAAATGTGCCCAAAGAGGACATAGTTATTTTTATAAATATTGGTGATGCATGGTTACCTCCTACCATGCACAGTTACACCTGAGCTTCGGTATTACTGGAGATGATGATACAGATTATCCAACATTCGATGGAAAATCCAACAAAAAATTAATCGACAATTATGTGGCAAAACTGTCTGTTTTTATAACGATAAAGAAAGGAAATTGTTTTTCATCTAGAACGGAACATCCTTTTATCGTCAGTTCTATTGTACTCGAATTCATCTGTTATTGATAAGTATTGATGGTCACATTTTTAATAATGGAGAAATGAAAGTTCAGAAAAATGAAGTATAAACTTAGGCTCCATGGCCATTGTCACAGTCACTAAAATTTTTCTAGGTTTGTGACCACACTGTCAATATGCAAAACAACCAACGTTTCGGTGATTGTTGCAAGTGACCTTCTTCAGGATGTTTTTCTTTACTAAAAAGGTCACTTGCAAGAGTGATCTAAACGTTGGTAGGAAGTACTTTATCCACTTGGAAAACCTGGAGAATTTTTTAAAGATTATTAGGAAATTATATGGGAATGTGATTTACTGTAATTTTTACTTGGAGTTCAAGGGCCGGAGATGCTATTTTACAATGGTCTGATTTCAACCATGCTGGATTTGCAATAAAAGACACTCTTCCAAAAGAAAGTAAAATTGTTGTAGAATCTATAGAAATTCGTGTACCAGTAGTTAAGTATTAACCAAATTATAAACGTCAACAACTAGAAAATATACCGAAAAATCCGAAATTTCCAATACCTTTTTATGAACTACAAACTGTAGAAATTGCAGGGTTAAGTAGTAGTAAGATTTTTGAGTTAGATATTACAGATTTCTCTAACTCTACATCATTTGATATTTCATATTTCGTATTTGTTACATTTGAGACAAACCGTAAAAATGATCAGTTACTTCATTATTCGATTACATTAAGTTACAGAAGATATACCTGAGAAATGGAAGAAATGAAATTTTTCCAGAGGAAACGTGGAATATTAATCCTCCAAATTATTTTCTGAGATCTTTTGATATATTTCTCTTTTTTTAACGAGTTGCACTATATAAATCAGACACTGACGTAATTCCATATGATTTCATAACGAACTATCCTCTCTATGTGATTACCATGACTCACAGAAAAACACTGTTGCAAGTTAGAAGACAGCTATGAAACCTTGTACAAATTTTACTGATAAAATTCTGAATGACACATTTGCATATATAGTTACGTATGGTAAAAAGAATTTTACATGTGACACACAGCACAGAATTTTAGATGAGAACTTTTAATAGATTATGATAGCATTTTGAATTTTCAAAAACAATTGAACAGTTGTTACGTGAATTAGCAGTTTCCTCAGTGTGAGCAGTAACAGAAGATAAAAGCCAGCTGTCAGCTTGAAGCCAAGGCCGAGTGAGATAAGATAGTAGCTCCTACTCTACATAAACTGGTGATAGACTGAGCACAGTGCGAGTTCTGTCCAAGGCACTTTATGAAACCACAGTTTACTCCATCTCACTCACACCAACATGAACGTACCCTTAAAATGTGTCACAGCTTTCCTGAATGCCTCTGATGTAAGTTCCATTTACATTAATAAGAGAACATAATTCACTTCAAACGTAAATAATTTCTGCATTGTCATTGACATTTACATGCAGAACACAATTCGCCTCTTCAAACAAATGTAATATTGGAAGAAAATAATTTCTTTTACATGTGCAATAAACAGATGAAAATGAGTAAATTAGAATCATCTTTGTTTTTCGAATTCCAAATAAATATAAACAAACTGCCAACCTGTGTTTCCTGTTAAACTCGACATGAGGACTGTGGCCATAGGTATGACGAAGTCATAAGTGTGTCATATGTGGTGAGAGCTAGCCATTTGACAAAGCGTTTTCTATTCTTATCTATAGACTAAAAAACGATCCAAAAAAATGACATGATTCATATAATTGTGAATTTAGTGTTTGTGAAGTGTCGTGTACACAGGATAAGAGGCCTGAAACTCGGAAATGAAGGTGTTCAATAGGAAATGTATTGCTGTTTTTGATTTTTTTCTTACGTCCACCTTTTTTTGTAAAAGAGATCATTTCTTTATATTATACAAAAAAATACTCATTCCTGTTAATTTTATGTGTATTTTATGAAATACACTTTTTTTAATGAAAATAAGTGAGTTAGACCTTTGATGATAGTAGAGGTATTCAGGATGTTTTTGGGAAATTTTCTCAAAGAAAACGAGTGAACTAGTCATTTGCTCACTTGTTATCCTTTAAAAAATTGAGCTAGAAGCTACTAAATATCTCTACTGTTGGCATAACAGATATTTTTAACTGCGTTTTTTAAATAAATTTGTTTTAGCAATTTATTTAATCTCCCTTGAAACTTCATTATATAGTTTAATTCATTGGTATAAAATATTGTTTTGAGTTTTATGTTCATCCTTTCTTGGTAAATGTAAGTTCCATCCAGATCTGATTCTACAATCATGGAAAGGCCAGTTAGTGTAGCAATTACTAATTTAATACACTGAGCCAAAAAAATTGAATCGCTGAAAATAATTAATGTACATTAAGAAATTTCTGAAATATATTGAGCTAGGTAACATATATAAATAAATAATATTGCAAGATTACAAATTAATGTAAGTGCGAAATAAGCCATTGCAAGTATTAACTGTTGTTACACAAATAACTTTCATAATGACCAGAATGTTGAATGCAAGCATGTAAACACGTGCATTTCGTGTTGTTCAGGTGCTGGATGTCAGTTTTTGTGATGGAGTTCCAGACCTGTTGCACTACGTCAGTCAGTGCTTCTTGTCAAATGGCTCAAATGGCTCTGAGCACTATGGGACTTAATTTCTGAGGTCATCAGTCCCCTAGAACTTAGAACTACTTAAACCTATCTAACCTAAGGACATCACACACTCCATGCCCAAGGCAGGATTCGAACCTGCGGCCATAGCGGTCGTGCTTTTCCAGACTGTAGCGCCTAGAACCGCACGGCCACTCCGGCTGGCGCTTGTTGTCAATGACATAAGAATTGTCGCCTGATGATGTCCCATATGTGCTCGACCGGAGACAGATCTGGTGTTCAAGCAGACCAAGATAACATGTCGATACTCTACAGAGCATATTGGGCACAACAGCAGCATGTGGACAAGCATTGTCCTTTTGATAAGCACCCCCTTTGGTGCTGTTCATGAATGGCAGCAAAACATGTCTAATCACTCGGCTGATGTACAAATTTGCAGTAGAAGTGCACATGATAATTATCAGAGCGTTCTTGCTGTCAAATGAAATCGCACGCCAGACCATAAATCGTGGTGCAGATCCAGTGTGTTTAGCACATGGATGCAGGCCCTCATCTTTCAGACATAGAAAAACGCGTACTAACTTTCGTTTCTGTCACACAACTTGTTCTTGGTGTTGCGATTTTGTTCCATCAGTTAACCCTTCCAGGGGAAGTGGTTCTGTTTGAAACCACCTACAATTTTCTCATTTTGTGGCAAAAGGGCAGTAGCTACATTTGGGGACACCGCTTCAAAATCTGTAAATATTAGCAAGTAGTGAGGCGAGTTGGATAGCCATTTTTGTACGCTGTGCGCGAACGTCTTTGTTCTCAAATTGTGACTGTATTCTTCTGTATTAGATAGCTTTTATGCATATATTAAATGCAGAATACTGTGCTGTTTACATTAATACTGTATGTACTGCAATAATAACCAAAATAATGCATTTATTTCCGAGAATGTTGCGGTGGTTCCATTTGAAACCACTGCACCTGTAATGACAGCATTAGTAGGTGTGACGAATTTTTTTTCCAGTTTCACGTGATGTATTCTCACGGACTAAACGACGAGGGAATTCTGGAGTGCCTTTTCGCAGATATTCCTTCAGATCCCGACTCACAGATCGACACTAGTAGTGACAGTGAAAGTGATGTGCTAGCTGAAGACAGTGATCTGGATTTGCGAATGAAAACACCTTTTTTATCTCAAATTATTTCGGAAAGTGAGAGTAAGGACCATTTTGACAATGACGGTGATGATAGTTTAAGCACTAATGACGATTTGCCACTGTCTTCCATTGCGAATTTTTCATGGACGATGGACGTCAGTGCAATGAACTTTGCTGGGAATTTTTCAGAGGAAGCTGGTGTACGAGGAAAACTTAAAAATGACAGTGAAGGTATGCAACCAGTAGAATTTTTTTTTGTATCTGTTTTGTGACACTATGTTAGAACACTTAGTTTTCCAGTCCAACCTGTACACAACACAGAAAGGTGGCATTTTCAGGCCTCTTTCTAAAGCAGAACTAAAAGTATTTTTGGCTATAAACATTCTAATGGGAATCAAGAAACCTTGTTCTTATCGTGACTGCTGGTCATCCCATAAGGAACTTCGAGATGAGTACATTTCCTCACTAATATGGGTAAAAAGGTTCAGCTGGATTTTGACACATGTTCACATCAATAACAACGCTGTTATGCCTTCAAGGGAGAGCAGAAATTATGACAAATTATATAAAATCCATCCATTAATCAATCAGATACTGATAAACTTCAAAGAATTCTATGCACCTACTAAGGAGCAAGCTATAGACGAATGCATGGTAAAGTTCAAAGGACGAATCGCATTCAAACAATATATGCCCCAAAAGCCAATCAAGAGGGGATACAAAATCTGGATCACAGCTGATAAGCTTGGATATATTTGTGGTTTTCAGATATATACTGGAAAAGTTGAAGGCATAGTGGAAAAAGCCTTAGGAGAGAGAATTGTGAGAGATATGTGTAAAGGCTTGGAAGGAAAGGGATACCACATATACTTTGATAATTTTTTTACCAGTGTCTCACTTTTACAGAAGCTAAAAGATGACGGACTTTTTGCCTGTGGAACAATTAGATCACACAGAAAAGGACTTCCTACGCTAAAAACTGACAAATAGTTGCAAAGAGGAGAGTTTGACTGATCTGTTCGTTCTGATGGCATTGTCTGCATCAAATGGAAAGACAAATGTGTAGTCATGTTGCTGTCTACAATTGATTCGCCTGTATGTGTTGAAGAAGTCAGCCACAAAGAAAAGAATGGAAAAGTCACAAAGTTACGTTGCCCAAAAATAGCGAAATCATATAATGCAAATATGGGATGTGTCGATATGGCAGATATGATGAACAGTTTTTATGCAATAGACAGGAAAACACGAAGGTGGTGGCTAAGATTATTTTGGTATATAGTCGATATTTCAATTAGAAATGCATTTATTCTGTTTCGATTATATAATCCAACGGCGAAGCAAGTGCTAAAGGATTTTTGAAGATGTGTTGCCACAGGCGTGGTAGGCAGCAATGTCTTCATAGATAGTCCTGGCCATCCCAGTACACCATCAGAACTATTTGCAAAAACATTCAAAAATGTTGTTCCCAATGAGAAACGTATATCGGAAGCAAAACATCTGCCAAAACATGGAACCTCAAGGCGCTGTGTGCACTGCAGCACAAAGAAAGAACCCCACAGAAGCAGATGGACACATGTAGTCACTGCCAGGTAGCCTTACGCTTATCTGCAGAAAGGAATTGCTTCTTACTGTATCATCAAAAGTGATGACATTTATCAGGCAGTGGCTCCATTTGAAACCACCCTGTATTTGTTCAGTTTATGTATATTTCAATTAATTTTTACATTTTCTGTCTCACTGTATGAAAATTAATACAATAAAAACAAGGAAAAATTAAAAATTAATTTTTTGCACTTGAAAGGGTTAATGTGATGTGTATAATTGTCCGGTAAATGTATTCAAACAGTGTAGTTAAAATACCCAGTGTTTTGAACAGATCTTTACAATGAGCTCGACTACTATTTCTGGTTATTATTTTTATTATGGCGCTTTCCTGGAGTTTGAAGACTCTGTTCACATTTTGTGCATTTTATCCACAGAAAAAAAATGTTGTAGCTAAGAACTGAGCATACATACAAGTAGTGTGTAGCTATAAGACACTGGCTGTTACACACTGATGACAGGACTCTAAGTGCACATCATACTGACAGTATTCTGTTTGCGATTATATTTGTGTGTTCATACTACTTCGATGGAGAATCAATATTCATCCCTAGAAATACGTATTTGTTACAGTGTCTTTAGAGATTCCATCTACATTTAATTTATTAGTGTCTTTTTCTCTCTTCAAACTGAAATTCTTGGCATTTGTTTTCTTTATGTTCAGTGTCACCTTCTTGCATATTGACAGATTGTAAACGTTCTTGATAGTTTCAGTTGCTTTCCCTGCAAGGTGCTCTCTTGTGTTCTCAGTGACTATAATATTGCTGCTGTCAGCAAAGAGAATTTTTTCCCCTGGCTAGCACTGGTGGGAAAGTGATCGATGTAGCTCAGGAACAGTATTGGTCCTAAAATGCTAGCCCTGGGCAATACCTGTATTAATGTATTTTGGCAATGATCAGTATTTTAATAAAACTGTAGAATTATTTGAGGTATGTGTTATCTCTGGTGTTTGTACCCTATCTCCTAGGTATGATTGGAACAAGTTATTAGCTACCCCTCTTATTCCTAATGCTTCTAACTTAATTAGTAGAATCTTATGGTCAGCAGTAACAAATGCCTGAGAAAGATCTGAAATATGCCAGGGACACTCTATGTCAAGAGTGTCAGGTATCACTTTTCTGAATTATGCAGAGGCTGATTTTTAATTCCACCAATTTGGAAACTAGTCTGTGATCCACTTAAAAGATTGTATTTTTTCATGTAATCTGTCTTTCATAATTGATTTTATTATTTTTGAGATTGGTGACAGCAAGGAAATGGGCTAGTCATTTTCTATGTCTTCTGCATTATTTTCCTTTGGCAGACATACAATTCTTGCTTGTTTTAAACACAGTGGAAATTTCCCTGATGTAAAGGATTCATTTATTATATTTGTTAAGGGAGCTTATATACCCTTATGTATTGTTTCAGTACATCCCTAAGTACCTCTTCTAAATCTAGTGACTTTTTATTTTTTAATTTACATACAGTTTTATTGATTTAATGTGCTGTGGATGGTGGCAACACAGTTGTGCATAATTTCTTACTGGTGTTACATTTCTTTTTAGAAAGTTTTTACTGTACCTTCTCTGCAATACTTGAAAAATGCTCCTTCCCAGAGTTTGCTAGGTGGTGTGGCTCGTGTATTACTTTATCCCCCCCCTTTTCAGTATGTCATTACGGCTTTATTTGTTTCTCCCTTTGACAGCATCCTAGACTGCTTTGCTTTTATGGTCTGCAGTGCATATTATTTCATCATTAAATAACTTTTTTGCAGCAATCACCAACTCCCTATAAATCTTTTTGTACCTGTGACAGAAACTCAAGAGCTCTGGGTCATTATGGCAATTTTTCATGGAACTGAAGTACTTAAAGCTTTGGGAGGATTTCTTAATGCCTGCTGTTATGTATGCAGTGTTAGACATTCATACTGGTATGGGTACTTTTGGAAATTTCTTTTTAAAGATCATTTTCACTAGGTAATGTTGAGAATTTAGAAAATTTCACATTTATATGGGTTTCTCCATATATTTCATCCCAACTTTGGTTTGTTAATTCTTTTGAAAAACCTTGTATTTTGATTTCTGATATACGTCTTTTATAAGCTTGCAGCTTAGGGAATTTTTCAGTACCTGTCTTTACTATTATTATTTGGCAGAAATCTTTGCTACATCACACTTTTATCTGCTCATGTTTTTGGCCACACGGCCAATTACTGGATTGATGCAGTCATTGTAGTCATTCTTGTTGCACTATTGACCAACTTAGTCATGCCAAAACTCTGAAGGGTGTTAATGAAGGTGCAACTAGTTTATTTTATGATATTTGTGATTATGTCTGTCTCCACACAAAATTATGTTGACCATCTACACTACGACTGGGAGAGTGATACACATGTCATTATTCACTGATATGTTACAAGAGGTACTATGGCTGCACTCCTTTCAAAGATATACTTTGGCTGAAGTACATGGGTGCATCCACATTGGATTTCATCCACTACGGTGTCCTTTATAACTTAGTGTTAGGGACAGCTCGGCCTGAAACGTGAAGAAATAATAGCATTTCAGGATAGTAGGAACTAATAGGATTGCTTCGTTTCAGATGAGTTTATGAGCGGTCTGGTGAGGTGGAGATGTCTTTATCTTTCGTGTTCTGTACACTCTATGACAGATATAACGAAAGCTTAATGTTAATATGTGAAACATTACAGGAACACTTTGTCAGCAAACGATTCATGGATTAGCATATTTTGTCACTGCAGTGGTTTTGTGAAAAAGGAGAGGGAAATTATACATGGTCCATATTTTCAGTAGGTGAGTGCTCATGTTGCTGGCTTCTGCTTCTGGAACACTGGCATATTGTAAAGATTCAATCAAAACTTTTTTGTAGCTTAATTTGTATTGAATAGTTGTCTTGGCGAATAGTGTTCCTTGCTTCAATTAAGTCTGTATTTCGTCTTTAAATGATTATTTAGCGAGATGTAAACCGTTAAGTATGGAAATTATGGTATAGATGACAGTTGGACACCATAACATCCGTGTCAATTATCTATTTATACAAAGTCATTATTACTCACTGCATGGTGTGATCTTTGTCTTGATCAATGCATTTGCAAAAGTGTTGTTAACAATTCAATTGCAACTAAATGTTTGCGACAAGCAAGAATATAAATGTTATTGCTGCTCAATCCACTCACAGCAATTCAAGCTCTGCTTTTAGGTTCCTGGCTATCCACATCCTCGGATACTGCAATGTACTTAGAATCAATGGCAAAGCATTTGTGACAAGTTAGAATACAAGTATCATTGCTGGTAGTTTCCCATCAAGGAGTTCTGTCTTTCGTTTTTTAATCAGACTGAAGTTAAAAAATCGAAGAAACTCGTTCCTGGCAGAGCACATTCTTATACGCAAATAACATCGAACATTGTAGAAATAGGCTTGCTTCACTTACCTGAATAAAAGAGAACCAGAATTTGTTACCAACTGGAAAATGGGGAAAAATATTTGCATGTAGCAGGACGTGAACCTGCTTCCTCCAAAACGGCAACCATATGTCTTGTACCATGACACCATGACGTTCGTGTAGACACCTTAGCCTCAGTAATGGTTATCATAGGATCTCTGGCAATGTGTCATTAAATAACTTTTAACTGTAACAAATCATATTAAGAACGAAGGTTGTGACAGCTCTTGTATTCGACATCGCCTTCAAATGGCGTCCAGTAATGATACGCAAGTTCTAATACAGAAAGAAACAGAATACGATGAAATCCAGTAAGGAGACTGAGCAACAGCACATCAGAGACATCAAGTGACCCGATCCAAATACACTGAAATGCTGTTGGTTCTTCTAGTTTTTGGCCGAGCAGTCTGTAAAGCTAACGTTGACTTGATGTTCTATAAGTTTTATAACGTCACTGCCTGATGTTTCATGGTGAAGAGCAGTTTCGTCTCACAATTAACAAAATAAGTTCTGCGATATTTCTGTGACCTGAACGTAACGTAGAACTAATAGGAAGCAAAAACGTCTTCCACGTCACAAGCAGAAAGGTAGAGACCCACCGAAACCAAGATGCCATACTGTATTTGTTGTGTTCAGTGGAAAACCACACTCGGTAGGTTTTACGTTATAATATTAATTAAGCACCAGCACATTTTATGTCTTGAGAACGAATCGTTATTGCTACGATTTGTTGTAATAAAACAACCGGAAATGTCATATTGGTGGTTAAAGAACTTTTGTATTTTTTATTATGACGTTGTAACTCGCAGTTTATGACAGTAAGCCGTTTTAAGGCTATGGCACATTAAAGATTCATAAAAAGACCCGTTCTTCTTCTTAGGATTTGTTACATTTAAATGCAAATTAACAACATTTCAGCTGCGCTTTGAGGAGAACGATTTTACAGACTCAGGCTTTGTACCATGATGTCACTGCACTAACTCAAACAAGTAACCTAAAATGTGGATTGCATTTCATAGACTTCCATAAGGCATTTGGTCATATTAATTACCAATACCTGATAGAGACAATGTGCTGAATGGACTTCCTACCAAAAACCATCGACAGTATCGTCAGGAAGGTGGAAAAAGGTGTTACTACACAACTGTTTGTCAACTGACAAAACAAATTTACTTCCCAAGGAAGCCCCTTATCGGTTCTGCTGTTCGTTATATCGCTGGAACCTTTCCTGAGACAGTTTCAATACAGAATGACAGCCATTACTGTTCAAGAACAAAGACAGTGGTAGGTGCCCAGACGGCAATATAGTCAGAGATCACAAAGGTGTGTAACAATTCGAGACAGCACTTACAAAATATTGTTCTGCATCAGGTGCGAGGGTAAATGAAAACAAAAGTAAATTTCTGAATATAAAGGGACCTGCAAACTTGTGCACTGAATGGGAGGACCATGTTAGTGATTACAACGCTCTCAGAATAACATTGACAACTTTTCTTTTAAAAATGATAGCAATAAATTGGCGAGAGCTGGCAGGGAAAATCAAGGGAATATCGACTGGAAATTGTTGATGTAGCATAGACCAGTTTCAGAGAATACAATTTATCAACACATATATTTTAAACGAGGTCTGCTACATAGCACAGTTTCTCCCCATCCCATCCTAGGTAGCAAAGACAATCATGTCCACCTTGGCACATTTGTTATGAGAAGGGGAATTGTTTTGAGTGCCTGTGAAGACAGCAACATTTAATCCAAGATATGGCCGACTGATGCTAACTGACGTGAAGTCAAAAGAGATGGCCTTGAATGTAAAACGATTGTCGACCATAATGTCCAACAACCCAGGATTCATAACAGCAAAATTATACAGCTTTGTCAGATCAGAGAGTGTAGATCAGCTGATCAAAATACAGAAGATAAGTTTCAAACTAAATTATATTAGGGAATTTTATCTTGAACGAAGCTACCTCAACAAAAACTTCCGAAAACTAAAAATATTATTTTAGAAGAAATAAGAAAACATGATAAGAAAAATAACATAGCAACTAAACATGCCGGAATAGCATGGAAAATAGTCTGACAAAACATCATTAGTAAAGTTCTTCGGTCTGAAGTGAGAATAGTGTGGTACAAGATACTCAATAACATCTTCCACACCAACGAGTGTCTCTTTGCCATCGTTTTAAGTGAAACTAATTTCTGCAGTAAATGTGTCGTTATTGACACTGTGCAGCACTGCTACATGTGTTGAGATCTTATTAACAACTGGAGGAGGACCAGGGGGAAAACTGCTTAAATAACAAGAACTTGCGCAAACAATGTACCAACTAACATTTTCTACAGACCAGAAGAAAGTTACTACCCTCAGGTGAAAAATAATGCAGTGATCTGGTCAACAGGCAAATACATAAACTACATTTTTAACAATATTGCAAGTGATGAACATCTTGAATACAAAATGTACATCAAAACTGAATTCGAAAAGAGACTTAAATATCTGGACCACAATAAAAAATTTGGCAACATGCTCCGAATTGACTTCAACAGAACGAGTAAAGGTTAGGGACCCATGGATTCCTCGTGAAGAGGGATGGGTTTGGCCAAAAAGCACCAGTAGTGCTGCAGAGAGGACCCACCACTTCTACGACGTGTTCCATACCCTAACCTCCCCCCATAAGTCACTCATGAAAAGTAAGTCAACACTACAGCAGATAAAAGAATATGATGGCAAACATCAGGTGTTGCTTACAAAGGAAGGTATTGAACTCACTAAGGTTGCTGTTAGAAGGCTGAAACTAGGTGACAAGACAGTAAGGACCTTGCTGTTCGAGACCTCTGTTCTGTACCCATAATTTACTCTGAAGGAGACAAAGTTACGTACATCAAGGATTTACTGAATGATTAAGTTGGGTCTGCACCTTCTGAAGAGGAACCTCAGGCAGCAGAAGAAGAAAATGTGGGTGCTGAAGTGCCACCAGTTGAAGGTGACAGTGAAGATGCCTCTCGAATGGCGGATATTGTTAAATTTGTTTCTATATGGTATTGTTAAAGACAGAATACCATTCCACATTTTATAAACGCTGTAATTGATGACTGTAATTAGCTGTCATCAAATTTTTGTCATTTCGTTGTTAGCTAGTGATTTTTGTTAGTTTTCTATGGAATAAAAAGAGTGAAAAAAGTGTAAAGGATAAAGGTACCACATTATGGAAGTGAGGTTAGATTGATTGAGGGTTCTAGTCCTGCTACATCTAAATATCTGTTTTGATATTTAATTGTTGTGTGATTAACCAGTTATTTCAACTGGCTTCTTTGAGCACAACTCAATCCCTCTCTCAAATGCTGAAACCTGCATATATTGTCCATGTGCCTGTTTGTGAGGCATAGTTACTGTCGAAGTGAGTACATTGATGGAATTCACAAAGACTTTATGCCCTGGTATTGAGATTTTCCTGTTCAAATTCTTTGCCAGCTGCATCATGAAATTTCACTGGAGCCTCACACATTCATCCATCAGCCACTGAAGTTTTACAGTTCTGCATTTTCTGTCGATGCCTGTATGAATATCAATTAGTGACTAATTTGCATAATTCCTTTGCTGTGGGGTTCTTGTTCTTGCCAGTTTTATGGAAGAAGACTCATAGGAAAAAATATCAATTTTTAATGGAACTTTCGCAATTGCATTCTATAACACTTTCTAACACAAAAAAACCTCACACCACAAAGTAATTATCCGAATGGGACAGAAATCAATAGATATTACGCACATATACAAACAAATGATCACAATTTCAGGAAAATTGGATGATTTAATCAGGAAAAAGAGGATCATAAAAATTGGACAGAACTTGGCAAGATATCCCTCAGGAGGACATCCAACAACTCTATCGATCAATGCCATGCCAATTAGCTGTTTGGAATAATGTGTTACACCTAACCGACTTTCGCCCTATTCAGTAAATTCCTTCATTGTGCGTTGTCTTTTTTTTCCCTTAGACTGTATTTGAAACTGTAATAGGGTGTAGCTCTTGCAATATCTTGACAAAGTAAAGGTCTCTACTGTATAAAGATAAGAACAAAAATCATATAATAACATCAGTTACATAAACTTTATAACAGTGAAAAGTCAGTTCCATTGGAGCAGAAAAAATAATGTTTTAACATTATTTAATACCTAGAAAGAAATGAAAGCACAGTGGATGAGGTAGAAACTCCAAATGTGTTCACTTATATCATTGTCTGTATACAGTCTATATACTTTCTGTAGCAAATAGATATCAGTTTTGAAATGTTTGTACAACACTTTACATATTTTTCTTCAAGTATACATCTATATCTGCAACTATATTCTACAAACCACTGTGAAGTGTATGTCAGAGGGAATGCCCCACTACAACAGTTATTAGGGTTTCTTCAGCATCTCTGTTAAACTTTCTTGCAGATCAAATCAACTTTTGGCGATTTGTAATGCCCTTCTCTGTATACATTTAATATGCCCTGTTAGTCCTATTTGGTAGAGATCCCACACACTTTAGCAGTATTCTAAGATCAGTTGTATGAGTAATTTGAGAACAATCTCCTTTGTAGACTAATTGCATTTCTCTAGTATTCTATTAATAAGCTGAAGTCTATCCTCTCCTATACTTAAGGCTGAGCCTATGTGATCCAATTTCATATCCCTGCAAGGTGGAACACAAAGTTGTTCATAGGAATTGGCCAATTCCAGCTGTGGCTCAGTGATATTACAGTTGTAGGATACTATGTTTTTTTCGTTTTGGGAAGTGTACAATTTTACATTTCCGACATTTAAAGCAAGTTGCCAACCTTTGAAACACTCTGAAATCCTATCTAGCTCTGACTGAATATTCATGTAGTTTCTTCGCTATAAATGTAGCTTCTTCGCTATAAATAACACCATCATCTGCAAAAAGTGTGAGGTTATTATTAATTTTGTTCAAAAGTTCATTAATATACAACATTAACAGGGAGGGTCCCAATACGCTTCCTTTGGGCGTACCTGAAGTTATTTCTACATATGACGTTGACTATCTATCCAAGATAACACACTGTATCCCCCTACCAAACAGTCCTCAATCCAGTCACAAATTTTACATGGTACCCCATATTTTAGAACTTTTGACAATAAGAACAGGTGTCATACTGAGTGAAATGCTTTTTGGAAATCGAGAAATGCTGCATCTGCTTGACTGCCTTGATCTAAGATTTTCAGTATGTCATGTGAGAGAAGTGTGAGCTAAGTTCCACACGATCGATGTTTTCGGTATCCATGTTGGTTGACATGGAGGAGGTCATTCTGTTTAAGACACCCCATCATGTTTGAGCTCAAATGTGTTCTAAGATTCTACATCAGACCAATGTCAAGGATACTGAACAGCAATTTTGTGGATCACTTTTTCTACTTTTCTTATAGATGGGTGTGATTTGTGCTTTCTTCCAACTGCTGGGCACGGTTTTTAGTTTGAAGGATCAACGATTGATTATGGTTAGAAGAGGGACTAACATAGGCACAAATTCATCATATAATCTGAAAGGGATTCCTTTGGATCCTGGAGCTCCATTCTGTTTTAATTATTTCAGCTGTTTCTCAACATCAATGACACTAACACTTATTTTACTCATCTATACAAGGCTATTGGTGTAATTCTCATGGATTTATCTTTCTAAGGGTACATTTTAAAATGGAGTTAAAATTTTAGATTTTTCTTTGCTACACTCAGGTTCAGTTCCTTTCTCATTCAGGAGTGACTAGACACTAGCTTTGGCGCCACTAACAGCCTTTACATACTACCAGAAGTTTTTTGGTTTTGTGACAGATCATCAAACAATTTTCTGCCACAGTAGTCATCTAAGCCTTCACATGTTACTCTCTTGAGAGTTAAATATGTTTCTTTAAACATCTCTCTATCTGTAGCTCCATGCTTTGGTTTACACTTGTTATATGGTAGTCTCTGTTTCTTTTGAAGTTTCTTTGCAGCGACTGAGCTGTATTGCAGCTTGAGTTGATTCTGGTACTAATCAGAGATACTTGATATCATTGTGGCAAATATGTTTTCCCCAGTTGCTGTCTGCACACTAGTGAACATAATAGTAAGTATGTACTTAGTGCCAGCCACACCTGTGCAAGGAGAGAGTCAGCCATTTCCCATTTAGGAGCTCAGGCAGCAGTTGATGGATGGAACACGGCCAGACAACAATGCATGGCTAGCAGCATCCATCCTCAATGTGGGTCGAACTAGTGCTTGGACGATACAGTGAAGTTCTTGGTCAAAGTCGCTCCTGAGTGTGATATGATTACTCATGCCAAGAGAATGTTTTGGAGTACAATATGCAGGATTTGTGCCACTGTAGCTCAAACTGGTGAGCATCTGTCCCTAGGAAAGTCTTGCAACTGCGTTCAGCTCCACATGTTCTTGTAATGCCCCTGGCCATGCTCTAACATTTATGTCCTCAATGCCAGTCTGCTAGTCAGTGGAATGTTGTATAAATTTTAAAGCTGGGAAGCAATTAGTTATCATCTTTATCTGACTGTTTAATGGCGATACCTCCAGCAGTCAGTTTCTGAATTCATGTTCTGCTTCAGGCATCCTTTAATGTCAGTTGTACAGAACACTGATAAAATTATTATCTGTTTTTCTTCTGCATTTATACAGTATCTATTGTGAGCTGTGACTGCTGTTCTAATATGCAGATGCTCCCAGCAGAGGTTAGAGTCCTCCCTCGGGCATGGGTATGTGTGTTTGTCCTTAGGCTAATTTAGATAGGTAGTGTGTAAGGTTAGGGACTGATGACCTTAGCAGTTAAGTCCCATAAGATTTCACAGACATTTTTTTGCTGTTATAATAATGTTTTTTTCTTTGTTGTAGCAAGCAGAGTGTTGTGTCTGTATTAAGTGGGCTCCCATTCAGGGTTGAATGAGCATTTAAGGTGCAGGCAACATGGTTCAAATGGTTCAAATGGCTCTGAGCACTATGGGACTTAATTACTGTGGTCATCAGTCCCCTAGAACGTAGAACTACTTAAACCAAACTAACCTAAGGACATCACACATCCATGCCCGAGACAGTCACGCGGTTCCGGACTGCGCACCTAGAACCGCTAGACCACCATGGCCGGCGCAGGCAACATGCCACCATTTCACCCCTTCATATGGAAACCAGTTAATTCACCAACATCTTTTCTTTGTTTCTTATTACTGAATTTTCTCACTGTATAGCAAATGTGCATCCTGTTAAATGTATCAGAAGCTTGTGTTGGATTTAAAAAAATCAATGGGAAGTACTGCTTTCAGAGTCTTAAATTTTATCTGGTTAATTAAATTTTATATAAATTCATACTGAATACTGAAAGATTCACTAAAGTCTCTTTGCATTAAAACATGCTAGATTTCGTTAATTCTATCTTTTGTTTTAGCTGAAATCTTTCATTGCAGATTAAGATAAAATCAGTAATAACTGGGCTCAGCACATTGGTCTGCTGATTTAATTGTTGTTAGCGAAAATTTGATATAATATGATGGTTAGTATTATACCTAACTTTCGTTTTTCTTAAAAAAGAGGAGGAAGAAGAAACAAAACTACCATGTGAAATAAATGTGTGACAGTTTAACAAAATATTTAGTTTCTAGTAATCATCCCTTGCTACTTCCATGTCCATATCCATTGAGATAACAGCGAGTAGTGCAATAGTTATTGTACTGTCAATTAACAGAACACCTGCTGGCTATCTGAATGTTTTTCTGAGGCATATTGAATCACTCTTGTTCCATCTATCTAGAAAAACTAAACTATTTCTCGTAATAGGTGACTTCAATACAGACTTTTTAACAGTAGATAGAAACAGACCTCGAACACCTGACGTGCTCTTACAACTTACTGTCAGTGGTAGACAGTCCAGCTAGAGCAACAGCCAGTTCTAGTAATTTCATAGATAAAATATTTATAGATAAGGATTTACATAATAATGTAGCTATGAAAATTATTGTGAATGGCCTATCTGATCATGATGGACAGTTTCTCACCATAAACCAAATAAATGTACAAAAAAAAAATTTCATTTGGAAAAACATTAGGATTATAAACAGACACAGCATCGAAAACTTGAAACATCAGCTACATCATGTGGACTGCTTTCCTTTATATTCTGCTGCCAAGGTAAACCTCAGATTAAATATATTTATCAATGACATAACAAATCTGTTTGAAGGAACATTTACTAATAAGTTAGTGACGCAAAATCTATTTAAATCAGGTCACAGGCTTTGGATTACTAAGTGCATCAAAATTGTCTTATGGAACGAAAAGTGAGCTTCGCGCAGCAGCCAAGAGATCAGACATTACAAATTCTTAAGAAAATGATAAGGGCATCAAAGAACATGTTCCTGAAGGAAGAAACTGATAACACAAGCAATAATGTAAAAACTATCTGGAGTTTTGTGAAGAAGGAAAGAGAGCAAGTGCAGTTCGCAGTGAAAATATCGAAATAAAAAATAAGGACCATTTTGTTAGTGATCCAAAGACAGTTGCTGATATATGCAACAAGTATTTTTAACAGTAACGGATCCAATAGGATCGTAGGGCCCCATGAAACAAGCCATAATTTTTCTGCAAGCCAGTGTACCTAGCACAGTACAACAGATTAAAGTAACAACAGTCGCTATCCTGGAAACTGAAAGTCATTAAATCTCTGAAAAGTAAAACTCTACTGGAACTGACAACATAGTTAGCAAATTATTAAAATACTGATGCAGCCATGTAAGTAAAATCATTTGCCACATTTTTCGATACCTTACTTAAGCAAGGAACAATTCCTGAAAGGCTTAAGTAAGCATTGTGAAACCTCTGTTCAAGAAGGGAGATAAGGCAGATACTGCAAACTATAAGCCAGTCTTACTACTGAAAAGTTTTTCCTAGGTTTTAGGGAATCCAGAACACACTGCCATTGTTAAGTGCTGCAGTGAACATAATATCATCATCAAAAATTCATTTGTATTTTGGAAGGGTTTATTGACAGAAGATGCAATATGTGCATTTACTGCCAATTTTTTGGAGGCCATCAGCAAAAAGATGAAGATGGTTGGAATATTTTGTGATTGGAATATTTTGTGAGCTATCAAAAGCGTTTTACTGTGTCATTCACCAAATTCTTGTACTTAAAATTGCATATCTAGGTGTAAGCGGTGCTGCAGGGAAGTGGTTTGATCCATATATTTCTATCAGAAACTTGTACCGGATAGTCGAGAAGGTGTCTCAGCATCATCTGAATGAGGCACCATTACATGTAGAGTGCATTAAGGCTCCATTCTGGGCCCTCCACTTTTTATTAATAACTTAACTCTATGTAAATATCATCGTAAATTCGCCATCTTTGCTGATAACACTTCGATACCTATTGATAATTCAAGAGACGAATTTGAGGTGACAGCTAATAAAATGTTTAGGGATATTGTGAACTGGTTTAATATAAATGGTCTTTTTTGTAATTACAGTGACACAAAATATAGCCAGCTTCATACAACGCTGAAGGATGAAGAAATATGAGAACTACCTGCAGATAGATAGGGTGGCTAGTTCAAAATACCTGGGTTTACATACTAACAGTAAATTATACTCATCCAACCACATCCTGGATCTGTGCAAAAGACTGAATTCTGCAATTTATGCTTTACACATGATCTGTTCTTATAAAAATATTGAAACTATTAGATCAGCTTAGTGTGATTGTATTCAAGCCACTGTGGCATATGGAATCATACTTTGTGGAAATCCGCCACTTGCTGGATAAGTACTATTTGCACAAAAAGGAGTCACAAAAATCATGAGTGAGGTCCACCCTAGAGCCACAGTCAGAAATCTCTTTAAGGAACTAGTAATCTTCGCGTCCACTGCAAAATTATCTTCTCCCAAACGAGTTTTGTAACGAAAAAAGCACTTTTTCGAACCTAACAGCGTGCATCACATTCATGATACTAGAGAAAAAGACGATATCCATTATTAGAATGCAAATCTCAGTATGGTACAGAAGAGGGTCCACTTCAGTGCCTGTATGAATTGTAATGCCCTCCCTTCACTAATTAAGAGTTTAGTAGAAGATGAGCTCTTGCTAAAAAAACCTTGAGGCAGTTCCTATTGCAATTGTCATTTTATACAACAGATGGGCCCCTAAACCACAACGAATAATATCTGTAACTCTCAGATACATTCACATTTCCGCATTTGTGATCCTGTCTATTTATTATTGTATACATATTTATTTTTCTATAATATTTTTTCTGTAATACCCATTTAAATGCAAAATTTATTGTTCTGTAACAGAACCTAACCTGTAGATACTTATACATATGAATATTCGTACAACTTGCATAATACCTTAACAAATTTGTAAAACTGACACATTCCATATCCTGTGATATATTCACGACATGTACCACCGGAACACAATAAATGAAAAGATTCATACTGCTTCATCTTCTTGCCACATATTCCTCTTCCACCAATTCTGTGGAGAAGCTCTTCATTTCTGATGTTATTCATCCACCTAATTTTCAACATCCTTCCATAACACCAAACCTGAAATGTTTCGATTCTCTACCTCTATAGTTTTCCTGCAGCCCATGATTCACTTCCATACAGTGCTGTGCTCCAGTTTAATTTGTCAGAAATTCTTCCTCCAAATTAAGGGACGTAGCCAAAAGGTGGATCCAGGGAGTACACACCCACCTATCACCTAAATGAAATTACACATGACCTAGTTGTCGAGTAGTAAAACTGAAAGATATTTTCATTTCCAATCATACAACGAAAAAGCGGTACGAATTGTCGACAGTCAAGAAGGCCATCTATAGATTTAAATTATCGACATATGTATTGACACGACTGTCAGCTATCGCCCATCCCTACTTTAGTCTAGATAAACCCCTGTACATTGTTGTTCTCACTTTGCTCCGTTGTTGTTTCATTAACCAGTTCAGTTCCTACTTGCAGCTGAATTTAATGTAATTGCTGCCATTTAAGGCCAATTCACACTGTCCATCTCATGATAGCACTGTCACGTCAAGGTTTATTCCCACTGTCCAGCACATCAAGCCAGCTCAAGTCGCGTGATCTCAACTTGCATGGCTGTCCTCAACCATTTCTTCCCGGGAAGTGCGATCTTCACAAGTTGATTGCCAACTGTTTTTACGCGTGAAGTGCACATACACAGCATGGTAGCTTACATATTGGATATTTGAGTCCACGTTTATACGAAAATAACATTTAGTTGACTCAAATTATTCGCAGCTTGCAGGGATAGCTTGTATACTAGAAAAGGAAGACAGAGTGCAAAACAACACAAAAAAGAGTGTGGGTTCGAAAAATATAGTTACATGGCACAGAAAGGAATTTCCCATACTACACAAGGAGCTCGAGGAACAGGTATCTTCATTTTATGTTGTAGAAAGTCAAAGCACTAGTTTTTTTAGTTGTTAAATCAAACTGCAGCCAGAAATACTAAAAGGAACGCAGTGTTATGAGCTGCCATCACATCTCGTGAAAAACTGATTTGTGTAAGGTTAAGTTTCGTTGTCAGTCCAGTGTAAATTTTTGTGTAGTAGTCACATCCCTCTCAATACCTTTCCCTTCAAGGTTGATAGGTTCTGTTTACATCTTGTGTTTGGATTTTAATTGTTCAAGTGCCTTATTTATACCAGGGTTAGCTAGTGAAACCACATAAATATTGACACACAGTAAAGAGAGCTACTTAACAATAAATAAACCTGCAGCAAACTCATAATTAAACAAACAACTCGCAGTGTCTAAAGGTTTCAGGCCATATCTTTATGAAATGCTACAAATGCCTGACAACATAAAAATAAATTCCACCTGCTAATCAATCTGATTCTAGCCACAGTACTTTTTTCAGCATGCATTTCATTGTAAAATATTAAATGCTATCCCAGTATGAATAAAAATTCACTTCATAAATTTAGCTCAGAGCAAGTAATTTAGTACACTCATGTCACACAGTTCACACTGCTGCCTCGCCGCTTCACTTAATCTTTCATCAATTATTATAAATTTTAACAAAGGAAGAACAGAAATGAAACAATTTTATAACAAATAACGAACAAATTAAAAGTTATATTAACCACTAAAATCACAACTAAACGAAATATGGAGACCTGCACATGGTCATAGTCATATATAGGTAGGAAATGAGCTTAGGGTGTCACGTGATCAACAATGGACAGATAACGTCAGCTGTTAAAACTTTCTTTCCAAGAAACCTAGATGGTGCCATGACATGATGAGACAGGATGGGACGATTAGTGTGGGTGCTGCATTTGAAATGCTTTGTGGAATGTTTTGAAAGGATGGGACAAGATGTGGTGTGTTGGCCAGTGTGAATTGGCCTTTATTTCTTTTTTTCTGTGGACTGTTGAGATAGTTTCTAATTATGGAAAAGCTTGTAACAAGAATGAAGAGGAAAATCAATTTTGATTCGTCCACTAGCATTATGGTAATTTAAATATATGCAAGTACTACTACGAGGGAAAGTCAATTATTATCCGCAATTTAGTTATATTTTTGTTTATTTTGATAGTACTGTCGTTTTAAGTTGATGACACATGCTTTGTTTATTTGTTGTTATATCTTTGCAATTTTCAAGCTGCTAGGTTAGTTTTGTTATCGCTGCACCAAAGAAGAGCAACGTTCAGTGATCCGTTTTTTGCAGTGATCTCCATACTAACTGGATGTACATCTTCTGTCTTTGACCATAGCGCTTATCCGTGCCATCTCAGGAGTGTTTGTTTATATCGTCCACCATCTTATAGTTAGGCAAAAAGTTTCTCTTGGTGTTAACGAAGTGTTTGTTGTGAGTGTAAAATAGATATTTCGTGCTCTGCATACAACTGTACGAACCGGTGGAACAAGTAAAGTAATTTAACTTCCCACAGATAATAATTGAATGTCAATAAATGACAACACTCTCGTAAATATCTTGGTCGTTGCCTTGCATGATACAATGTGTCTTCTGTTTTGGACAGGTTTCCTCTGCAAAAAGGCGATTTGCTGAAACAGTGGGTCATTGCCACTAAACGCAAAGGCTTCACGCCTACAAGGGCTTGTTTCTTGTGTGGAGATCACTTCTTGGAAGGAGATTATTTAGTAAGGCTTGGTACTTCGAGAAGGTATCTCAAGCCTGATGCAGTGCCATCACAGTTTGCGTTTCCGACGCATTTAATGCCCAAGGAAAAGCAACCAAGGCGACAGTTTAGAATAACAACTGAACAGCCTGCTGTAGAAACTCGTGATTATGTTGAACAGGTTAGTCACTTCACATAAACATTGTTTCTGTTTTCAAACAAATATGGTTTCTCATAAGTACTTGCCAAACTTTGTTTCATGCCTGTACTACTTGTATTCTATTCTTGTTCCAGTTTCCTCAGAGTTGTGAAACATCTAAGGAATGTGGATCTCAAACACAAATAGAAATGAGTGACAAGGCCACTGACACAGGCAGTTTTTTACCAGATGTTGTGGAGACACTGAGTAGAAAAATTAGGAGAAGAGAGAAGAAAAACTATTCAATGAAATCATAAGTGCTCTGAGAAAGAAGGGTCATCTAACAGAGAAGCTGCATGAATTCCTGAATCAACAAACAGGGACTCAGGTGGAATTAGTGTGCAATTTGTTGAATAATAGTGTGTCATCCAAGGGAAACAGGTACAAAACAGACATTAAAATGTTTGCAATGACAGTGTATATTTACTCTCCTAAGGCATATGAATATTTACAGACATTAATGCCTCTGACTCACAAATCACTGATTTCTCATTGGGCAGGGACTGTGAATTGTGATCCTAGCTTTTTAAGTGATGTGTTCAGGTACTTCGAATTTAACCATCAAGTGAGGGCTGAATTTAAAGATTCTAGCCTCATAATAGACAGTATGGCAATTAGAAAACAGGTAGTGTGGGACCAGGAAACTAAGAGGTATACAGGTTTTGTAGATTTTGGAGAATTTGAACAATCAAAAGAAGTTAAAGAAGCTTCAGAGGCATTTGTTTTTATGCTTGTGTCCATAAAAGGTAAATTTAAATGTCCTGTAGCGTATTTTTTAGTGAATGGCTTTGATGGCAGTGTGCAGGCGAAGTTAATAAACTCTGCTCCGGAGAGGCTAAGCAATTCAGGCATCAGAATTTGGGCAGTCACTCGTGATGGCACAAGGACAAATATAAGTACTCTTCGTTCATTGGGATGCAGTATTAATTTTCATCAAAACGCTTTTTCTTCTCAGTTCCTCAGTTTCAAACCACAATGTTTACTGTGTTTTGGATATGTGTCATTTAGTGAAATTTGCTCTAAATGCATTAGCAGAAGTAGGTGTTATAGAGTCTACAAATGGCCATATTAAGTGGCAGTACTTGAAAGAACTAAATGAGTTGCAAATTGAGGAAGGCATGACATTTGCTAATAAGTTGTCAGGACAACATATTAATTATGTTAATAAAAAGATGAATGTCAACTTAGCAGTTCAAACACTCAGTTCTAGTGTTGCAGATACTATAGATTTTTTGAGAAGAGCTGGCAATCCCAGATTCCATGGTAGTGAGGCAACAGTGGAGTTTTTGAGATTTATAGACAGAATTTTTGATGTCTTTAACTCCAGAAATCCTCTAGCTTCACGATATAAAGCCAGCCTGAAATTCAGTAATCAGGCATATTGGCTTGATATTTTTCATCAGACAGAATATTATATAAGAAGTTTAAAAGTAAATGGTGTTTCTGTCCTGCAGCACCCAATAAATACTTTTGCCTTTGGCATAATTTTGAACTTGCATTCGATTAAAGCCATTGCACTGGAAATAATGACTAGCGAAAATTTTCTTCTGCAATGTTTATTGACATATAACTTTTCCCAATATCATATTGAACTCTTCTTCTCATGTGTGAGATCTAGAGGCGGTTGGAATAACAATCCAAATTCATGTCAGTTGAAGTGTGCTATGTGCAAGTTGCTTTTAGGCACTAATGTTAGCATTGTTGGCGGAAACTGTACAAATTTTAACATGTGTTCAATGGTTCCTGTAGGGCTGTATGATTTCTGATCACAAAAGTGTCCTCTTGAAAATGATTCTTGTATGTTTGTAGACGAAGCAGAAAAATGGTGCTTACTTATTGAAGAGGGTACTCTGTTTTCCACATACAAGCAGAACATTTTGTACTACATTGCAGGGTATGTTGCCCTCACAATTTCAAAACAAGTTACGTGTAAAGACTGCCTCTACATTCTTAGACCATCCGTTGTTTGTAATGACACAACATATGCACTTCTTAGTACTGCAGAAAAGAGCTCATTCACAATATTTGTAAGCCAAGACAAGCTTATTGAAACAAGTAATGCTGTATACTCTGTGGTGGAGCACTCAGAAAAATTGTTTCAATTGCTTGTTGTCAATGGTGACGTGAGGCAAAAGCATTTAATTAGTAAGATTGTCATGTGTGTTCTTAAAAAATTTGTGAACTATTTATTCCCTAAACTTGACCATGACTTCCATAATGAATGCTGAATTGAAGATTTGCATGAAACACTGCTTTTACGTAAGATTGCATCCAGGTACATTCGGGTGTGGCTGAAAACATATGGGAAAAGGTTTTCACTTGAGAAAATAGGTCACAATACAACTAGTGTAAGACAAAAACTCAGTAAGATTATTTTATTCAGTAATGTGTAGTGTTGTGCCTGTAACATTGCAGCAGTGGTTAAAAATGTATGGAAATGACAAAAATAAATTTCGTGTTTCAATGTGTTTTTGTGTTCTCATTTCAATACCCTTGCTCATGCTTAATGTTTACAGTATTCATCATTTTACAAATGATAAAAAAGTACATAGACATATGAAGGTGTTCCTTGGAACATTAAAATCAGGGTAACTTTTAACTAATCATAGTATCTTTGTACCAATTGCTATTCTTGTTTCAAATGGCTGGTGTTCCACTTGTTTGTATTATTTTGTACCAAAATTAACGTTTTTATTACCTCTGTGATTCATTGAAATGTTTTTTCACCTCCCTAAAAGCTCTTAGGCTTGTGATTTTTCTTTAATTGCTTTGACTGTGAAGTGAGCTGACAGTGATTTAAGTTGAACAAAGTCAGGTTGATACAAATGTCTTGATATTTCAAAGTAAATCTGGAAACTGAATCAACACTGTTTTTACTTCTTATTAACACCTGATTTCCTTTTGTTGGGATGTAAATTTATTCAGAACATTAGATATGGGAAAAATACTATGTTTTTTAAGACTAAATTTACCCAGAATGACTGAGTAATTTTGTACCAGTATTAAAATTGAAATTTTACTCCAAGGGAGCGTCTCTAGTACATATTTCCTCATTGCCAAGCACACCCTAGCAATACGGGTGAAATTTTGGTGTCTGTTTTGATGTAGATTGTGTGTGTAGTACTTTCAAAACGACGGAAAAAGGTGGTGCAAAGTTACCCAGATTGACTTAACTGTTTACATACGTTAGTTCTCAGTTAAATATGCACTTTAAACTAACTGATTTCATCTCAGTTTCCACGTTGGTACATGTGAATTAGTTCAGTAAAAGAAGAGAACAATTTTAATGTCAGTGTCACACGTAATTTTGGTTGTTTCATATGGTGCCCGACAATAATTAGCATATTGTTGTAGATATCCAAATTTACGTTTAAATAAACCCCATTACGTTTTTTGTCGATGCCAAAGATGATGTCGCCACTGATAAGTGCATCCATATGTGAATAAAACTGTTCCTTACGCCTGGGAAAAATGTTGTTTCGCTTTTAGGTACTTTATATTTACGATAGTACAGTAGACTTTAGTGTTCATGAGCGTAAAACGAAATTGGTAGTTCGTTGCTTTAATGTTAATCTAGTTAGTTTTATTATCGTCAAGAATGTAGATACTTCCGAACGAAAACGAGTGCAGCCTTTCTAACTAAAATATCACATACAGTTTCTTGCCTAACTGCAATATGGCGGCGCTAACAGACGACGACACGCTGTAACAGCCGTAGTTCGCCATGCAGTTAGTATAGAGATCACTGGTTTTTTGTGGTCGGAAGGTGTATCAGGGGCCGAAATTCATCAGAGACTTTCGGTACAGTACGGGAACAGTGCTTTGCCACAACGGAGTGTCTACGAAAGGATTGAAAAATTCCGAAATGGTCGCAATGGTCGCCAAAGTGTTACACACGATGAAGGAGCCGCCCGATCATTTACTATCACAAATGAAGAAACCACTGAGCGTTCACGTGGAATGATTCTCTTAGATTAACGATTAACTATTGATGAAGTGCACATTGTCTGCAAATTAGTCATGCCTACGAAATCATCCACAACAGACTTGGGCTTCATAAAGTTTGTGCAAGACGGATCTCAAAACAACTTACACAGTTGCATAAACGAAAGCACTTGGACATCTGCAAAAATGGCTCTGAGCACTATGGGACTTAACTACTGAGGTCATCAGTCCCCTAGAACTTAGAACTACTTAAACCTAACCAACCTAAGGACATCACACACATCCATGCCCAGACAGGATTCGAACCTGCGACCGTAGCAGTCGCGCGGTTCCGGACTGCGCGCCTAGAACCGCTAGACCACCGCGGCTGGCTGGACATCTGCAAAAAACATTTGGATGGTAACGAAGGGGATACCCTAGACAGGATCATTACTGGTGAGGAAACATGAATCCACATTACGAGCCGGAGAGTAAACAGCAGAGTATGGAATGGAAACATCCAAATTCGCTGTGCAAGAAAAAGTTCAGGACAAAACCGTCCGCAGGAAAACTTATGCTTACGATTTTTTGGGACGCACAATGTCCAGTACTGGAACATTATGGGGAAAGGGGCACAACAATAAATAGTGTACGTTGCAGTGAGATGCTTACTGCTAGGCTAAAGCCTGGAATTCGAAGCAAACGCCGAGGATTGCTGTCAAAAGGTGTTGTGTTGTTGCACGACAATGTCTGTCCGCATACTATTGCCCACACTGCAGTAACGCTACAGAAACTCAAATTTGAAGTACTGGATCATCCTCCATATAGTCCCGATCTTACCCCTTCTGACTATCACTACTTTGGTATACTCGTTTTGCATTAAGGGGCCGTCGATTTGCCTCGGACGAAGCAGTGAAAGAAGCAGTGCATTCCTTGCTCACAGCTCAACTGAGAACCTTCTTTTATGATTTCAGGAAGCTTGTACAACGATACACCAATTGGGTTGACATGCGAGGAGACTTTGTCGAAAAATGATGTTCTTGTAAGTTTCCTGTTTGATTACAATAAGTTTTATAACTACCTTGCAGATAATAATTGACTTACCCTCGTATAATAGCCTAATTACCTATCTATAGCAGTTTAGTGTTAGCACTACAGTTGTAACTTGCAGACTGGCAGAACTTTCAGGTTGCAATAGTTCAGTATTTCACATGCCAGCGGACCAGTAAACATAACTACAAATAACATTAAATTAAAATTGATGCATAAAAATACACTTACATTTGCCTGTGTCCTCCCAAATCGCGCTGATCAACATAAATATCGCCCAACTGGCGATGATTACATTTCTTTTAAAAAAATTGCTACAAATTCTGTCATTAGTAGCCAAAATAGCAAAATGTTGTCCAATCTGGTCACCTGGGCGGTACTCACTTATGAAAATCGGTCCTGATACAGAACAATGGGGAGATGTTTGTGGCGAGGGGAATGGGTATATCATGACAGCACATGCTATAGTTCATTCCTAAAAGATATTTTTCAGCAGTCTGCTTGAATTTGTCCAAGCCGACTGCATCCTGCAGCCCACACACCCTCCCCCCTTTCATCTACAATCTATTTATGCTCATGCAAAATTATAATAACTGAAGCGTTTTCAAATGTTCTTCAAGCTCTAATGTTTTTAAGTTGTAGAAACAATTATATAAAACATAATTTTTTTCGTTATTTTTGTCGCAGTACTTATCTTGATTTGGGGAATAGCTATTTATGGCGGACAGCATTCAGTTTTAATGTTGGTTTGTGCAATATTTAGTTAATATGGGTAGTTCAGCGATATTTACATTGGAAGACAACTAATGATCACAATTTTGTCCCAAGTATCTGTGCACAAATATGGCTCACTTGTGGAAGGGCGATAAATCATGTCTCTCATTGGACAAGATGGTGCAGTGGTTACCACAGTGAACTCGCATTTGGGAAGACATCAATTTAAACCCACGTCTGACTATCCTGATTTAGGTTTTCTGTGATTTCCCTTAATCACCTCGGGCAAATATTGGGATGGTTCCTTTGAAAAAGGGCACAGTCGATTTCATCCCCATCCTGCCCTAATCTGAGTTTGTTGTCGACAGGATGTTAAACACTAATATCCATCCTCACATCAAATTTTATTGCAAGAAATATGTTCTACGATGAAATGTCTAATTCATAATATCCTCAGAACAGTGAGTCCAACGATCACAATTGACAACTCTAACATATTCGTAAATAAACTTCAGATAAGCGATCATGTATGATGTACATCAAAGTGGAGTTTACTGGCATCAAAGGCTGTGTAACCATATTGTCATAGATAAATGCAAACTCATTTGTGACTTTTCATACAAAACAAGTCTCATTGAAATCAGTGTGTGAATCAGTGTTAAGATTCCAAAACTGTAGCTCATAGTATTTGTGTATTCCATTTTGTTTTATAAATACATTTGGTTGCTATAGTTTCGAGTTAACTGTTGAAATAATAGTTTAACAAGAGGTTCTTGAACACTGAAGAAAATTGGAAAATTTTAATGAAATGATAATTTGAGATTGATTTCAAGAACTTGGAATGCTTTGATATTCTGAAGGAATTCTGACTTGGCTTCAGGTCATCCGGGAACACAAATACAAGACTGTAGTAGGAGAAAGACAGCTATTCTTGCTATTGTCAAAAGAGGTTTTGAACTCTTCAACATTATAAGTTATGTAAGCCAACATTAAAATTCGTTTGCTCTGCGATAGTGAATCTTATATTAGAAGAGTGAGTTTTTTTGTTAGCAAAAAGGCATCAGATTACATTAGAGATTTAATTCATTTGGCGATGAAGTGAATTTATCATAATGCCAAGTAAAGAAATATTAAAATGTGCATCTGAGAATATAGATACATACAGCATAATAATACAATTTTCCTTGCTAAATTTTATAGACCAAATACTATTTGTATTAAGACCTCAAGAAGGAAAATTATGTACATAAAATTAAAACATAAGTAAATACGTTTTCAATGTAAATAAAACATGAGCTTTTTAATGGATATCTTCGATAAATCAAACTGTCCCTTTAACAAAATCCTGGCTACATCCTTGATAATAGTAGACTTTTTGTGCAACAAATTCCCTCTTTGCCTGTAATAGTCTGATTCTTCTATCATCCTCGCTTCTTCAATGTGTGTAATTTTGGTACCATTTCTTCCACTCTGTGGTCAGAAGTTTCTAAGTTACTATTGTTAGTCTCATTTCTGCACCTTCTCTTTACTTTAATCTTTCTTCGATTTACTCTCAATCCATGCTGCATGCTCATTATTTATGCCTTCTATTCAACAGTTCCTGCAGTTCATTTTCACTTTCACTAAGGATACCAATGTCATCATCAAATCTTATCACTGTGAGTTTCCTTTATTTCCATTGTTAGATCTTCAGTGTACAGATTGAATGGTGGGAGAAAATACTGTGAAGTTTTCTTACACCCTTTTTAATCTGAGCAATTATTTCTTGGTCTTCTATTCTTATTTTTATAGTTTGATTCTTGTGAATATTGATTATTATCCGTCTTTCTCTATAGTTTACTTCCATTTGTATCAGAATTCCAACACGTTGCATAATTTTACATTCTTGGACGCTTTTTACAGGTCAACAAATCCCATGGGCAGACCCTTATTTTTCTTATGTCATAGTTAAATTATAAATTGCACCATCAGAACTGCCTCTCTGGTACTCCTACCTTTTCAAAAGTCAAGCTCATCATCACAGAACAGGTATTCAATTTTCTTTCCTATTTTTCTGTCTACTACTATTCCTATTGACAACTTGGGTGCATGAATTTCCCCTGTTACCCAAGACTTCTTCACATTTACCTTCCTTCTACATCTACATGACTACTCTGTAATTCATGAAGACTGCAGCACAAAGACTGGTTTGATGCAGCTTTTCACGTAAATCCATCCTGTGCAAAACTCTTCACCTGCAGGAACCTACTGTAACCTACATCCATTTGAAGCTGCTCGCTGTATTCATCCCTTTGAGACATCTGTTACGTCATTTTCCACATTTTGACCGAGATAAACATACGCTGCAGTGTTCTTCTTCACCACGCCAGTGTAGGAGTTGGCACAGAAACATCTAAGTAAAAAATCCTTGCAATTCAAACTTTTATTGATATGTAAATGCGGACTTCGGAATTTTTGTGTGAGACTGCCTGTGCAAGGATCGTGTGCTGATTTTAAGTTCTAGATGTACTTACTTTACTGTTCCCATCACTTCTTCGTAATCTTCCACTGATTGGATCAATACCTGTTTTTACTGTGATATATTGTGAAATTTCGATCATTCACAAGTGCTGTGATAAACTCCTATTGTTATCGTCAGTTATCGTCAGTTGTACATTTAGACTTATATGTCTAAATTTTTACACATTTTTGAGAGCAGTAGGCCTGTGCTCGTTCAAAACAATCGTTCTCTGATTTCATTCCAGAGTTACATGAGCAATGGGTTATTTTTGAGAATTTTTGTATGCTTAGAAAACTATATTTTCCTAAGTTACTAGTAGGGCTGTTTTCAATAACTTAGTTCGTAGCAGATCAGCCTTGGTGATCCACAGTTACTGTCAAATAGTGATCAATCCGAATTTCATTGTATATCAACGTAAATATAGTTGCATTTTTGAGAATTTTCGCAAGTTAACGTTGTCCTGTGTATAATTTAATTTGTAGTCAATCGGCGTTTGTGATTTGGTTACTGCAGCACATATTGTAACTCCCATATTGTATTACATTTACTTTTCCTATAAAGGGTATATGTTATCTACATTTATCGTAAAGTAACTCTATTTTAGAGTTTGCTAACAACTATAACCAACCTCAAAAAGTTTTGGGAAACTAATGATTTATACCACAGGTTTTTCTATTGCCTTCATGGAAATCTCGTTTAGTGCATTTGCTTCAAATGTTACAGGGAATTAGTAATTTTTTGCTCAACAGATTAAGAGATAATCAGCAGGCTTCATTTAAAGTTCTTTGTTCACGCCCTGCTGTGAATGCTTTCTTGAACATGGGATGAATTGGTTGACATTTGTAAGCAGCTGGCAATCGCCCTACCACTGTCAAACGTTTGGTATGTTGCTGCAAAAGAGTGAACTGTGTAACTGCTCCTCTTAAGATATATTGGAAATGTTCATTGATAAAATTCGTGCTCCGACAAACTAGCGGTAGAATATATATATATATATACGAGCACAGCTAAACATAGTTACACACCAATGCCTATCCTTGTACTAATTATGGCTATACTCCGTGTACAGCAATAGTTTCTCCCCTGAAGTTCTCAGTTTACGTAAGCTTAATAGTTCGAATCGGTACAATAACTTTCTAACATGGCAAAGAATATTTATGAATGCTGCGCTCTGTTATTAATCTATGTCGTCGCACAAATAAATATTTCATAAACACACGATATCAAATGAGTTGAAGGAAATGTCACACAGTAAGTCCTCTTTATGCTGGTTTACTCTATACTATTCACATCCTATCATTGTATTAAGGAAGTAACTTTTCCCTAAGCTAGGTGGAATTAGTTGTGTAAGTTTCCGTCAAAGAGTTTGTAACAAGATCCAGATTTCATTTGCTACTTTAACGAAACTTCAGTACTTTCTCACAATTCAATACCAATGTTCACTTTTTCCTCAAAGAGTTCTCACAAAGAGTATTCTTTGAGTTCACTCGTTCTATTCCGTGATCTGTAAGTACACTACTTTATGATCTACTATTATTTTAATTTGAAACTAATGGATTCTATTTCTTTTCTTTACCTTTTTAAAACATTAAGTCACTTTGCACTGGATTTCTTTTATATATACTTGCTACTAATCAAGTGATGCTATTTCAGTGGGACTTAAAACTTGGATCTTGGATTTTGCGACTTTTATTGGGTTTTGGGTACTATTTTATATTTTCAATTTTGTGTCCAAAAGGAGCAGCGTTACAACCGAAAGAGCTCCCAAGAGACATGCACCTGTGGTACCAGTACCAAAGGTACACCAGGTACTATCCTCTCGTGTGGATCCTCTTTCCTCTGCAGAGAGTATGGGATCTTTCATTACTCGTCCACTTAACTGCAGGTGATATTTCAATTGTAGATCTAGGATCCTGCACAGACAGGGACTAAGGAGGACTCAGGGTGTTATACCGATTCCTCAAACCGACAAGTTCAAGGTGCTGTCTTTCACTGAAACTGAAATTAATACAGTGGGACCCACTTCACCTATTTTGGGGAAACCTGTTTTGTCCAGTGTCAAGAGCAGGCATACAGAAAAGGATTGGGATCTATTATCATCGGCAGTCCAAATGCTCGACAAATGATGATACCCCTTAGAGAAATGGCAGCAAGGGACAGGAAAAGACACCAGGTGCTCTCAGTGTGTATGCCTGGGGGGCCTCATTCAACATGTTGAAGAAGCTATTCTGACAACCATTGAGGAAACAGGGTGCAAGCAACTGCAGATTGTGGCGCACATTGGAACAAACGATGTCTGCCATCTGGGCTCTGAGATCATATTAGAATCATTCCTGCAAATAGCAGAGAAGGTTGAGAAGACCAGCTTTGCACACAGAGCTTCAATGAAGCTCAAAATTCACAGCATTGTTCTCAAAACTGATCGTCTTCCCTCAGTTCTGAGTCGAATGGAAGGACTGACCCAGAGACTTCGAAGGTCCTGTGACAAACTAAGCTGCAATCTCCTGGACTTGTGCCATAATTTTGAGAACAGTAGGGTCTCCCTAAATGGGTCAGGTCACCACTACCCATAAGAGGAAGCTGCCCAGGCAGCTGACTGTGTGTTGGGTGCACACAAGGGTCGTTTAGATTACACGACTCTCCAACCAATCCAAATAACGATAGCTGTAGGAAACCCAGAAGTATCATTGTAAGATCGAAAGAAATGCCCCCCACAGGTGAGACTATGAAAATCCTAGTGGTTAAGTGCCGAAACATTCACACCAAAGTGCCAGAGTTTGAAGTGCTCCTGAAAAGCAGTGAAACTCGCATAATACTAGGTACAGAAAGCTGGTTGGAATCTGAAACTGTTAGCAGTGACATTTTTGGGAAAAATATAAGTGTAAATCGAAATGATAGGCGAACTCAAATCCGCTGAGATTGATACTGAAGCTGCATTTGAGGTTGTTCGGACAAGTTTCAGTATCAGGGGTGGGCATAAAATGGTAATTGGATCCTTCTATCACCCAGCGGACTCGCCTCGTGATGTAACCGAAAACTTTAGAAGAAACCTCAATTTACTTGTACATATGTTCCCCAATAATACTGTAATCATCAGTGGAGACTTTAATCATCCATAATCAATTGGGAAAATTACAGTTTTTTTAGTGGTGGGTGTGATAGGACATACTGTAAAACACTATTAAATGTCTTCTCTGCAAACTGCCTAGAACAGATAGTTTTATAGAGGACAAGGGGTTATTTTTAGGAAATGTGGTGCGAAATTGTGATTTAGTGCGTTTCAGTGTGCGATGCGCCAGCCTCACGGCAGACGGCGGACGAAGGCTGGCTGGCACGTTATGCAGGTGACACAGTTTTGCAACGAGCGCCGGTATGTGTGTACGTGCGCGGCAGCCATCGACCGCCAGAACGCAGCATTAGCAGAATTACGCAGGCATGGGCCGCGTGTGGCGCGGTTGCATTAGCCAGCTCATCGAGAATGGTCGGCGGATTCAGCAGCGGTCTGCACTATTTAAGGGCATCAGAGGTGGGCGTCGGCAACGATTCGACCGATCGGGCGTTCGGTCGCTGTTACGTCGTCGTCATCAGTGACGCTGTCCCCGAGGACTGGCCGGCGGAGGGCATTACCCGCTGCTGCACCAGTGACTCCCGGCGTCATCACGAGCCGCCGCGTCTGCAGGAGGCGGGCTAGGCCGGGCCTCGTGCTGCTAATCTCCTACCGCCTGCGCAGCCACTGACTGAGTACGGCGTCACGTTCCCTGGGCTACATGCATTAGCACGTCTCCACCACGACACGAGCGATGGGGCTGAGCTACTGGAAAATGCATTGGAAGAACCAACTGTAAGACGTGTATATTTCTGTGGTCTATTGTCAAACCACAATTTATGAAAGATGTTTATATTTTATTAATAGGATTAAGTAGGAATAATTAATATTTGTCATGTTGGAAATAATTGTGGTAGCAGGGAATGTCTGCACCAAAGTATTGTTGGCGAGAGAGACCGCACATTGATATAATTTTAAAAAGGGCGGGAGAGACAGCATGTGGATACATTTTAAGAAAAGAGCGGGAAAGGCCGCGCATTTCATAGATTATTGTAAAATGGAAGGTTGCGTAGCAAAAAGAGATATAGAGGAGACGGGAAGGTTTCACAACAATAAAGAGGAAGATTGCTAAAAACAGCCACCTTCTTCTACCCAGCCACGCCCTACAACCCCGACCATGAACCCGCTCTGGTCATCCTACTACAAGTGGTGTCAGTCGGGCAACCTGTGCATCACACACTCCAGTTACAATTGGTGACAGAAGTTGTCTTCTTCCTGGATTTGGAGGAAATTGTGGCTGGTAATCGACGAGGATATGTGGCACCTGAGAAGGGCAACAATGGATCAGCATCTCCTGCAACATGACAAGTAAGTGCCAATTTTTCGTTTGGTGGTTTGTCTGAACCTGTAGCATAGTCCGTCTTCCCTTCCTGTTCTTCTTTCTGGGCTTACTGTAGTCTTTGGGTCAGTGTCGGCACTTCACGACCTTGGATCTTCGAAGCGGGTACCACCAGTTGGAGGTCGCACCGGAAGACCGACCGAAGACAGCTTTTTCAACACCTACAGGTCATTTTCAGTAACGGCGAATGCCTTTCGGACTCAGAAATGCTCTGGCAACCATCACACGGTTACTATATAGCGTGTTACGATGGCTGAATCCTAATCAGTGTATGGTATATTTGGAAGACATAATTGTTTTCTCGAAGGTCGTGCAACAACATGTGCGCCATTTGCACCAAGTTTTCGATCGTCTGAAAGCTGTGCGGTTAACTCTTCATATGGAAAAATGTCCTTTTTTTTGTTGCAAGATGTCCGGTATTTAGGTCATATTATAGGACAGGAGGGTGTCCGCACAGATCCAAAACTTGTAGAGGCGGTAATGAATTTTCCGACACCTACAAAAGTAAAAGAGTTGCAGTCTTATTTAGGTCTCGCCAATTTTTACAGGAGGCATATTCCAAAATTTGCGGAAACTGCAAGGCCCCTCACACAGTTGTTGAAGAAGGGAGCAAAATTTCACTGGTCAGCAGAATGCGAAGAGGCTTTTCAAAAGTTAAAAAAATCTGTCAACATCTAGTCCGGTTTTGGCTTTTCCAGATTTTAGTAAAGAATTTATATTATCTTGTGACTCTAGCAATTTTGCTTTGGGTATTGTATTATCTCAGGAAATAGATGGGCAGGAACACCTGATAGCATATGCTTCCAGACAGCTAAACAATGCAGAAAAAAATTACTCAACAACCGAGAAGAAGTTATTGGCATTAATTTTCTGAATAACCTATTTCCGGTGTTATTTGTATGGACGACGTTTCAAGGTGATTACTGAACATGCAGCACTTAAGTGTTTGTTAGGGCTTAAAGACCCAACGAGTAGATTAACTAAGTGGGCTTTGCTTCTTAGTGAGTACGATTTTTAAGTGATTCGTTGACCGGTTAAAGTGCACGGAAATGCGGATGGTCTGAGTCGTAAAGTATGCGCCATAGAATGCACAGGAATAAATGGGAACGACACAGATTGTGAACGATTTACCTCGCAGCGACAGTTTGTCGTGGAAGGCAGGATATTGTACCGTAAAACTAGGAACGGTCCACGCATTGTCGAACCAGAAAAATTTCGAAGCGAAATTTTAAGGCAAGCACATGATTCAATGTTTTCTGGTCATTCAGGTCAAAGAGCAACAGAAAGGAGGGTAGCACAGAGTTATTGGTGGTCAACGCGTAGGCAAGATGACGATCAGTACGTAAAGAATTGCATTCCGTGTCCTCAACGTGCAGAATTGAGTCATCAGAAAATTGTGTTGCAAAGACTACCGGAAGCAGATAGACCTCTCCAATTTCGTGGCCTAGACGTCTTGGGTCCGTTTTTGCAAACACCAGCGGTTAATCGCCATGTTTTAACAATAATAGATCATTTTTCGCGCTATGTGTCTATGACAGGTATTCCGGACCAGCGAGCCGAAACAGTGGCTCATGCCATGGTACATCAATGGATATTGAAATTCGGAACATCTGAAATTATAATTACAGATCAAGGGACAAACTTTATGTCCGATTTGATGAAATAGTTATGCTAGTTGTTTCATGTAAAGAAATTGAGAACGAGCACGTTACACCCGCAGGCTAATGGTCGGACCAAGAGAGTTCATCGTACAATAGCTAAGATGTTAAGTTATTATGTAAATTCGCAACACAACAATTGGGATACCCTATTGGCGTTTGTAACCGCCGCGTATAACTCAAAAGTGCATGAAAGTACAGGATTGTCTCCGTATGAAGTACTGTTCGGTCGGAAGATGCCATCTCCGTTTGAATTGCTGAAGACCCCACCAGGAACCGATATTTCGGCTGTTAAGGATTTATCCGCGAAGTTGAAAACAATCTGGCGGCAGGTAAAGAAAACGAACACTAAAGCGTTAGAGAGGCAGGACAAAGTTCACAATTGAAAGGTAGCTGTACCCAAATAGCATATAGGACAATGGGTGATGACGACTAATCTGTATGTGCCAAAAGGCAAAACGAAAAAATTTGTATCCCGTTATCAAGGTCCTTTCCAGGTGATCGAGATGACATCGCCAGTGAATGTAAAATTACAGCTTCCAACTCGCCCTACTCTTGTGCGTGTGAGCCGAATTAGGCCTTTCAAGGGGAATTTTGAGGAACTTCCTTCATTGTCTGCAGTAACTTCTAGTGGAGAGAAAGATGAATCTAAGAAAAAGAATAAGAAAGGAGTAGATAAGCAAGGGAACCAAGTTAATTGCGGAAGCGATCAGACATGCTGTTATGCTCTTAGGCCACGCGCGAGAAGAAAGATTTAGTGTGAGATGTTTTTCTTTTGTTGCTAAGGAGGCGTGACGTTCTGGTAAGACCAGCAGTTCTAGCGTCATGGGTTGTGCTGAAGAGGGAAGATGTGCACTATCTCTCAGCATAGTCATTCTGTTTTGCTGTTGCAACTTAGCCGAAGCCTTGAAGGTACGCCCTATATGAAGTGGTGTTTTGTTCTCGCGACAAACGGACGTAATTATGTCTGGACATCAATCGACCTTAAGGGTGGATTGTAATATTTGGGCGGTTGAAGACGAAATCTGTATACTAGAGGATACATTTAATGAACTTCATTCCATAGTGGCTAATCAGTCAAGGTTTAATGACACACAGGGAGAATATCAGCTACTACGATCAGCTTTTGCACACTTACAAGCTCAGTTGCGGCAAACTGCAGGGTTAATCCCGCACGTCCGTAGGAAAAAGAGGATGGTTACTCGCAGGTGGCCGTATCCTAAAAACTGTTTTTGGGACCTACGGCAGGTACAGGATAATGTGAATAGCAACCAGGGAATGCTAGATCTTGACACAATCCAATTAGAGAGTTTGGAGAAAGATGTAGTTAATAATACGCGCCAATTGCGAGCTTTGGCCGCGACCTTGATGTCCCACATTAAGGCCACAGTCCACACAATCAATCACGACTTGGGTATAATCAAGTACCGGTTGGATAACATCGATTCACAGCTGATAGTATTACGGAAGCACGCACAGAAGCCACGGAACTACAGGAGGCTTTGTTGCATGCAATGCGCGGGCACCTAACCCCGGTACTGTTACCTTCGGAACAACTTCGGGAAGGATTACGGAAAGTTCAGTAGGAATTGCCCGTATCCCTGGAGCTACTGACGACATTAACAGACGAACACTTATCTCTGTACTACAAAATGGCCACTGTTACCAGTATGCGAACAGGTACCCTGCTGAGAATTCTTATCGTAATACCATGAACATGTAAGGATTGTAAATTTGAATGTTACACCTTGCATACGTATCCAGTGAAGTGGGAAATTTTGCAGAAGTTCGTACAATTAACAATACGGGAAATACTGTTAGTGGCACGTAACAGACAAGCTCATGCGTTCCTCACTGCACAAGACATGCAGCGATGTCGAACAGGTCCAGTTACCATCTGCCCCGCGAAATTGTTACACATGGTTTCCAAACCTTGTGAGTATTCTCTATTCCGCTCTCAAGAACCAGTCACGGAGTGCCCTAAGGAAATTATAGCAGGCACGATGCAGTTCTTTCAGGAAGTGGGTCCACATTGGGTATTTTCAGTAATGGAAAACACAGTCGTTATTTGCGTTTGTTATGAGTAGGGTAAGCAAGGGAGTATGCAAAGAATAGAATTGCAGGGGCAGAGACTGTTAATTAACGGCACACAGTGTGACATTTCAGAGCCAACTTTCTGTTTAGCAGCCATGATTACTGGAGCTACAATCATGAACATAACACGCACATTCATCTATGTACCCGAACAACCGGTGCAATTCATCACGAAAGAAAATCTCACTCTTTTGAATAGCACATTAGTCCTGACTTTGCTCGCCTCTTTGGACCGGATGCTAGCAGCTCATAATGGACGTATAACTATAGAATATCTTTTTCAACGAGTGCATGAGTACCACAATGAGCATAATCAATTACTAGTTATTGGATCATCAACCACTGCCACCTGTATTTTTATCTTTGTCGTAGGATTAGTGTACTATCGGCTTAAGAGGAAGGTAGCCCAAATCCTGCCCCTTCCAGCCTTTAACCTGAGAATACAGACAAAATCACTGATCAGTTGTGAGGCACTGCTGCAGGACACTGAGTAATGTTTATGAACAAAGATTGGACTGAGGATAGAAGTGAATGAACACCGTGTAAATAGTGAATCAATCGCATTTTGTGGTGTTTGTGAAATGAACTGTAGTTGTTTTGAATTTTTGTTTGAATTCAGGGACGAATTCTTTTCGCATGAGGGAGGAATTGTAGAGGACAAGGGGTTATTTTTAGGAAATATGGTGCGAAATTTTGATTTAGTGTGTTTTAGTGCGCGATGAGCCAGCCTCACGGCAGACAGCGGACGAAGGCTGGCCGGCGCGTTATGCAGGTGACACAGTTTGGCACCGAGCGTCGGTATGTGTGTACGTGCGCAGCAGCAATCAACAGCCAGAACGCAGCATTAGCAGAATTACGCATCCGCGGGCCGCGTGTGGCGCGGTTGCATTAGCCAACTCATCGAGAACGCTCTAATAAACACGCGCCGCATAACCAGCAGATTCAGCAGCGGTCTGCACAATTTAAGGGCATCAGAAGTGGGCGTCGGCAGCAGTTCGACCGATTGGGCGTTCGGTAGCTGTTACTTCGTTGTCATCAGTGACGCTGTCCCCATGGACCAGCCAGCAGAGGGCGTTGCCCGCTGCTGCACCGGCGACTCCTGGCGTCGTCACTAGCCGCCGCATCTGCAGGACGCGGGCTAGGCCGGTCCTCATGCTGCTAACCTTCTACGGCCTGTGCAGCTGCTGACCGACACACTGTCGCATTCCCCGAGCTGTGTGCATCAGCATGTCTCCACCATGACACGAGCTGCATGCATCAGCATGTCTCCACCATGACACTAGCGGTGAGGCTCAGCTACCGGAAAATGTATTGGAAGAACCAACAATAAAGAGGAAGACTGCTAAAAACAGCCACCTTCTTCTACCCAGCCACGCCCTACAACCCTGACAACGATACCCACTCCAGTCATCCTATTACAGTTCAGTACCCCACCCATGATGGAAATACACTCCTGGAAATTGAAATAAGAACACCGTGAATTCATTGTCCCAGGAAGGGGGAACTTTATTGACACATTCCTGGGGTCAGATACATCACATGATCACACTGACAGAACCACAGGCACATAGACACAGGCAACAGAGCATGCACAATGTCGGCACTAGTACAGTGTATATCCACCTTTCGCAGCAATGCAGGCTGCTATTCTCCCATGGAGACAATCGTAGAGATGCTGGATGTAGTCCTGTGGAACGGCTTGCCATGCCATTTCCACCTGGCGCCTCAGTTGGACCAGCGTTCGTGCTGGACGTGCAGACCGCGTGAGACGACACTTCATCCAGTCCCAAACATGCTCAATGGGGGACAGATCCGGAGATCTTGCTGGCCAGGGTAGTTGACTTACACCTTCTAGAGCACGTTGGGTGGCACGGGATACATGCGGACGTGCATTGTCCTGTTGGAACAGCAAGTTCCCTTGCCGGTCTAGGAATGGTAGAACGATGGGTTCGATGACAGTTTGGATGTACCGTGCACCATTCAGTGTCCCCTCGACGATCACCAGTGGTGTACGGCCAGTGTAGGAGATCGCTCCCCACACCATGATGCCAGGTGTTGGCCTTGTGTGCCTCGGTCGTATGCAGTCCTGATTGTGGCGCTCACCTGCACGGCGCCAAACACGCATACGACCATCATTGGCACCAAGGCAGAAGCGACTCTCATCACTGAAGACGACACGTCTCCATTCGTCCCTCCATTCACGCCTGTCGCGACACCACTGGAGGCGGGCTGCACGATGTTGGGGCGTGAGCGGAAGACGGCCTAACGGTGTGCGGGACCGTAGCCCAGCTTCATGGAGACGGTTGCGAATGGTCCTCGCCGATACCCCAGGGGCAACAGTGTCCCTAATTTGCTGGGAAGTGGCGGTGCGGTCCCCTACGGCACTGCGTAGGATCCTACGGTCTTGGCGTGCATCCGTGCGTCGCTGCGGTCCGGTCCCAGGTCGACGGGCACGTGCACCTTCTGCCGACCACTGGCGACAACATCGATGTACTGTGGAGACCTCACGCCCCACGTGTTGAGCAATTCGGCGGTACGTCCACCCGGCCTCCCGCATGCCCACTATACGCCCTCGCTCAAAGTCCGTCAACTGCACATACGGTTCACGTCCACGCTGTCGCGGCATGCTACCAGTGTTAAAGACTGCGATGGAGCTCCGTATGCCACGGCAAACTGGCTGACACTGACGGCGGCGGTGCACAAATGCTGCGCAGCTAGCGCCATTCAACGGCCAACACCGCGGTTCCTGGTGTGTCCGCTGTGCCATGCGTGTGATCATTGCTTGTACAGCCCTCTCGCAGTGTCCGGAGCAAGTATGGTGGGTCTGACACACCGGTGTCAATGTGTTCTTATTTCCATTTCCAGGAGTGAATATTGGATCTAATGGCAACAAATAGACGCGACTTCTTTGAGGACAGTCACATCAAACCTGGTATCAGTGAGTATGGCACTGTTGTAGCAACTATGATGACCAAAGTACAAAGGACAACTAAACAAGCAGATAGAGATATACTTTCAGTAAACTAGATAAAAAATCAGTAGTTTTGTATCTCAGTGAGGAACTTCAAACTTTCAGCACAGGGCAGGAGCATGTAGAGGACTATGACTGAAGTTTAAAAGAATAGTTGGCCATGCACTGGATAGAAATGTAGCCAGTAAAACAGTTCGTAATAGCAGGGACCCTCTATGGTATACAGCCACTGTAAATAAACTTCTAAACAAACAGAGACTACTGTGTAATAGGTGTAGAACGAATCATCATACTATAGATAGAGAAATACAGAATAAAATGTGTTTGGCTGTCAAGGGATCAATGCATGAAGCCTTCGATGATTTCCATAGCAGAATATTGTCAAGCGGTCTTTCACAAAACCTAGAGAAATTCTGGTCGTATGTAAAGGCAATTAGTGGCTCCAAAGTTAGTGTCCAGTCCCTAGCAAATGAGACAAGAAATGAAATCGAAGGTAGCAAAGCAAAGGCTGAAATGGTTATCTCCACTTTCAAAGGTTCCTTTATAAAGGAAAATTGCTGGAGTTTAATCCCTGTACCACTGAAAAGATGAGTGAAACCAGTTTTAGTGTTAGTAGTGCTGAGAAGCAGCTGAAATAGTTGAAATTTAACAAAGCCTCTGGGCCAGGTGGAGTTCATACCAGAACCTGTACTGAAGCTGTGGCTGAGTTAGCCTCTCTTCTAACTATAATCTATCATAGATCTTTCAAACAAAAAACTGTGCTCCGTGTTTGGAAGAAAGCATCGTTCACACACCTTGACAAGAAGGGTAGTAGAAGTGAGATACAAAAGTACTGTATGGTATCCTCGTCATCAATTTGTCGTAGAATCTTAGAATTTATTCTGAGCTCAGACATAATTATATATCTTGAACAGAGTGACCTCCTCCACACCAACCAGCATGGATTCCAAGAAAATCGATAATGTGAAACTCAGCTCACACTTTTCTCACGACATACTGAAAGCCTTGGATCAAGACAGTCAGGTAGATGCAGCGGTTCTCGATTTTTGAAAAGCATTTGACTTGGTATTCCACCTGTTCTTACTGTCAAAAGTCGGATAATATGGGCTATCAAGTGAAATTCGTGACTGGACTGAGGATTTTTTTGTATGGAGGACATTGCATTTTATCTTGTACCTCAACATCTACATACATACTCCGTAATCCACCATACGGTGCGTGGCGGAGGGTACCTCGTACCACAACTAGCATCTTCTCTCACTATTCCACTCCCAAACAGAATGAGGGGAAAATGACTGCCTATATGCCTCTGTACGAGCCCTAATCTTTCGTATCTTATCTTTGTGGTCTTTCCGCGAAATATAAGTGGCGGCAGTAAAATTGTACTGCAGTCAGCCTCAAATGCTGGTTCTCTAAATTTCCTCAGTAGCGATTCACGAAAAGAACGCCTCCTTTCCTCTAGAGCCTCCCACCCGAGTTCCTGAAGCATTTCCGTAACACTCACGTGATGATCAAACCTACCAGTAACAAATCTAGCAGCCCGCCTCTGAATTGCTTGTATGTCCTCCCTCAATCCGAACTGATAGGGATCCCAAACGCTCGAGCAGTACTCAAGAATAGGTCGTATTAGTGTTTTATAAGCGGATCTTGTATGGAGAGTCATCATCAGATGTAGAAGTAATTTTGTGTGTGCCGCAGGGAAGAGTATTGGGATCCCTACTGCTTATACTGTGTGTTAATGACCTTGTGGGCAAATTTAATAGTAATCTCAGAGTTTTTGCAGATGATGTAATTATCTGTAATGAAGTACTGTCATAAAGAAGCTGCATAAATATTCAGTCAGATCTTGATAATATTTAAAAGTGGTGCAAAGACTAGCAACTTGCTACAAATGTTCATAAATGTAAAATTTGCGATTCACAAACGAAAAAACTTAGTTTCCCCTGACTATAACATCAGCAAGTCACAGTTGAAACCAGCCAACTCATACACATACCTGGATGTAACACTTTGTAGGGATATGAAATGGAATGACCACATACTCTCAGTCATGGGTAAACCAGGTGGTAGACTTTGGATTATTGGTAGAATACTGAGGAAGTGCACTCAGTCTATAGAGGTGATTGCTTACAGATCACTTGTGCGATCCATTCTAGGATATTGCTCAAGTGTGTGAGATGTGTACCAAATAGACTAATGTGGGATATTGCACATATACAGAGAAGGGCAACATGAATGGTCACAGGTTTGTTTGATCTATGGACAGTGTTAAACTGCTGCTGAAGAAACTGATCTGGCAGACTCTTGAAGAGACTATTCTGAGACAGTCTACTATCACAGTTTCAAGAACTGGCTTTAAATGATTACTCTGGGAATATATTAAAACTCCCTACTTATCACTCACATATGGATAGTGAGGACAAGATTAGAATAATTATAGCACACACAGATGCATTAAAACAATCATTATTTCCATGCTCCATGTATGAATGAAACATAAGAACTGGCACCATGGTGCTCACTCTCTACCACGCATGTCATGGTGGTTTACAGAGTACAGATGCAGACATAGATAAAGACGCAGATGTAGGTGTAACAAGCAGATGACATCACTGACAGCAGCAGCACCATCATATCTCAAGACAAAACAAGATAAAAGTGTCTATGTCATCAAGTATTCACTAGATGTTAAGAAAATAGGTGACAAAAGGGCTTGAAGTTATATGACAGGTGAGGAAGAACATAATACTCTTGCAGTTAGATACTTCGCTTCAAGATATGAGAGCTAGTGAAAAACTAACTGAAAACAGATATAATGAGAGCATGCAAATGACTGTTGTTGTTTATTGTCAGAATGTGTTAACTGAAGTGACTGAGTGCTGTTCTTGTAATGATACAATGTACTAATTTCCAACATGTAGCATGAAAATATTTATGAATCTGGGAGCAGATTTGGAAAAATATAAATATGAATGTGTGGAATGAGTTTGAACCTGAATATGCATGGTTGATGAATGATTATTCCAACAGAATAGATGGCAGTGTGGTTTTTGGTAAAAATATTGATTTGTGTAATGAAGCTGTATAAAAAAAGCACTGAAGATGGTGGAAATGCCTGAAAAAGGGTGAACGTTCTGAATGAATGTGTGTGAAAAGGAATGTGAGTCATTCATAGGTAACAGTAACATAAATGGTGTGCAAACAATCAGAAGTGAGTGAGGTTGAAGCGAGTGAAACTGTTGGTATGCTGGTAGTGAATGAAACTGTTGGTAAAGTAATGATGTTATCAAGGGAGCATGTAAGTCATTTATAATTTGCAGTATGTAAATGAGAAGTTATTATTCAAGGCTGATGCAGATATTTAAATTAAAACAGAGAGTATACTTGTGGTAACTGAAATGGTCAGCAAGGTTGGTGAGCTTGTTAATGAACAGATGTTCGAAACTTTGGTAAACAGCAGTAACATAAATGAGTTGCAAATTACTGAAGTGAAAGTAAGCAATGCTTACCAACATCACAGAGATTTATGTAAAACAGAGAATGAATGTGGTACTAGCATGAATGATTGTGATGAAAGACAGTGTAAAACCTCTGCAGTTAGTAATAAAGTAAGAAAAAAAAGCTGAATGAAAGTTAACGTGAGTGGTGGTGTGATAACATGTGGTATTGTTGAAAAAGGAAAGTCTTACACATGTTGCTAGACTTCGTAGCCATGCTAAAGTTACCAAAAGTCGACAATGAAATAATTGGGATGGAAAGAATTTTTGGAGTAGACAGTAAAGTAAATAAACTGAAAAAAATTCATGCTCAATGTAAATGACAAAAGAGAATTTGGAAGGTAAATACAGTGTTCAATGCATGTGTGTTTATTGGTTGTCAAATAGTCAGAAATTTTATTGTATTTTGCAAGGATATGGAAAAGTCTACAAAGGTAAATGTGGAATGGTTCAAATGGCTCTGAGCACTATGGGACTACACTCCTGAGGTCATCAGTCCCCTGGAACTTAGAATCACTTAAACCTAACTAACCTAAGGACATCACACACATCGATGCCTGAGGCAGGATTCGAACATGTGACTGTAGCGGTCGCGCGGTTCCAGACTGAAGCTCCTAGAACCGCTCAGCTACAAAGGCTGGCAGGAAATGTGGAACTTCACCCAGTGTTGTAAAACTACATGGGGAAGTTGGGGGTCACTATAATTGTGAATCACTCAACAGTATGGGGAATGTGGGGAACATAAGCTTCTGCAAGTGGTGTGATTTCATTCTAACTGTCTGTAATCACTCTATTCTCTGACTATTCTATTCTTAGTTTGTAAGAAGAAAGAGGCAATCATCTTCTGCTGTCTTCAGTTCATGTTAATTATAAAAAATTGCTGCATCTATGACTGTATTTTTTCTTAAGCTAATAAGAGGATGGAAATGTACAACGTCTGCTAACATTATGATGTCTTTTCTTATCCTGGGTCTCTGTAATGATGAAATTTTTGTTCAGAAATAATTAATATATTTCAGCTAAAAAGGTAAATGAAAATGAGAGGTAACCCAGAATATGAGAAATTGCGAAATTTTTCAGAGGGGTAATGGTATAATGCAAGGAAACTGTAAGTATTCGAAAATAATAGAAACACTGTAAAATGGCAATAAAGGAAATATAGCTAATAATGAATTTATGATAGTTTGTATAAACATTTGAAAGCAATTTAAAGTAATTTGATCTGTCTAAAGAGAAATTAAATTCAGTGGAATGTGTGGTACTTCATCTTCAGCAAAAGTGTATGATACAATAGCCAAGATAAGGAATGTTGAAGGAAAAGAAAGTAATGTTGTCTACAGCAAAATTTATTGAGAGGAAAGCATGTCATTAAGCAGGAATTCAGGCATGAGAAAAAGTTGATTAAAGTGAACTCATAGATGAATAACATGCTGGTTTTATCTGTTATCTAAAGAAAGGTAAAGTTTCGTTAGTAATACTGTTCATTGCTGTTGTGTGTCCTTTTGTAGAGTCATTTTTTGCATAAGGCAGAGTGGGGATTTTAATGTTTAATTAATGAAGTATATGGACCAACAATGTATTATGTAATGGAGAGGTATATGGTAACAAAATGACAAAATATAGTGAGGCATATGAAGCAATGTTTTAAATGAAATATTATGAGGTACGAATGACGCTGCAACATCAAACATCCTGTCTTTGTAGTAGTTTGGTTTGCGAAATCACCTCTTCAATCAACAAGTTTGTAAAGAGAAAGAATTTGAGAGCATAACAGATACTGAAAAGTCAATGAGAAAATATAATTATGTGTAAGGGAATAGAATTTTGCTGTAGTGAAACATCTACATAATGGGAGGCAACACTTTTGTAACCATGGCACCCTGCAATTGGTTATAACTTCACAAAAATAATAACAATGTAAAAACAATATAGGAAAATTAATTGGAAATGTTGAATAATATCTTAATTTGTTTAATGATTCATAACATATATACTACTTCAAATTTGGATTTGATATACTGATGTTCATACCTCATGTATGAAATGAAAATGTCTTTAATTTTTTGTACTAATGATTTCAGATAAAATTTTATATAGAAAATGTATGTATTCATTTTGATTAAATAGGGAAATGTACTTGCGAATGATTAGTCTGAAACACCTGACAGAAATTAATAATTTTTAGTAACAATGTTGTCATTAGAAAATTAAATAATTTGCTTTGAATCTGAGTCCACATGAGTCTCCAACACAACTTCCATCCCACTAAATTAAAATTCATATTATTAAACTGAGAAACATGGGCTGTATTTTATGCATGTAATAATGATTTTGAATCCTTTTCAGATATAGGAATAAATATAGTAATTTTGTAATACCCAATATTCTGTTTGTTCTTTTTGTGTGTGTAATTACTGGGCACAGTCACATCCACAGACACTGTCATTAGTACCTGGACCTGTACTCACTTCCTGGACATTAGCAGTCTGGGATAAAAAGTGTTTGTGAAAGTGGGTGGGGGAAGTACTGGAAAAGTGAATGGTGAGTAATAAAGAAAAAAATAATATTAAGATCATTCAATAAAATTAAAATCAGTTACAAATAAAAACAAATCTTAAATAAAGTAAAATGATAATGAAATACCTACATTAAATGAAAAATGCTGAAACATGAAATATTTTTTGTAGTCTCATATGATGCTATGTACTCGATCTTTTGAAATATCGTGATCCTGTTCATGTGATCAGTGTCATGTGATGGCTAGAGGAGGTTCGCAAGGGTAGTGCAGGGTAGGTTGTGGTGAGAAATTTGATATGTTGCACCATTTATGAGTTAATTAGCGTTGAAGCTGGCCAATCAGGCCATTATGTGTCCAAATTCAGGTAGCCTACCACTCATAATTAGTGTCACTTGTTCTCATAGCATAAATGATAGCACACGAGACTGTTCAGCCTTTGGCTCAGTTTCAGTCCTTACTACCACCCCATGTCCAATGTTCATGTTGCTCTCTTGTTCAGTTTAAGGAAACCAAATGAAGAATACGTTTAGCAACACCATCAGTGGCGGAAGCTTGAATTTGGTAACCCAATGGCCTGATTGACTAACTTAAGTGCTAATTAACTCAGAAAGATGCCATGTATCGCATTTTTTCGTAACGATTATTTCTCACCACATCCTATGCTGCAACATCCTTACAAGCTTTTGAGACAGTTTCTTATCACCCTGTATAGTGGAAAACGTTTTGAGCTTATCGGCAGAATCTGAAGTATTGTTACCATTCATTCAAAAGCAGTCATTTCATTCTTTCTGAAAAAAACAATATGACTTAACTTACAAGACAATTGATGTTGAAAGGCCAGGAATTCATAATTTTCTATTGTTTGATTTACCTACAAGCTTGTTACATTCCAACTTCGACTGCTATATTTTCTCCAAATCCGATAACACCGATCACTAACTTATTGTCACTAATTAAGATGTAAAATAATTTCAAATATGGAAGCCATACCCATAATTAGGGTATTTCGGATGTGGAAGCATAAGACAGTTATACATGCTTTTATAATTTACTAACCTTCAGCTTATTTCATAAGCAAAACAACTACTAAAATTTAAAGTGGAGCAAACCACTTAACTAGAGCAGCTCTGTAATGCCGAACGTTTCCAGTATTCTGAAACATCAAGATAAGAGACTTCAACGACAGATAATCCTAGGTCGATACAGGTAAAAAGGACCATTCCCTCGTGGTCTCCTTCTACCATTTTTAACTTCCACAATTCCCTCCAGTGGCATACTGACAATTCCTTGGTGCCTCAAAATAGATTTCAAAATATCCATTACGCAAAACTCCACTTGCGCACTTCACATATCCAGTGCAACATGCAGAGGAAACCATGTTAATTCAGTATTTGTAGTATGGCATTTACAGGCACTGAAATAATATCCAGTGCGCCCCAGGGGAAAGTAACAGGGCCATTGAGATAAGCAAACCACCTGTAACTGCACACCAGTTTCATACCTTCCAGACTTGAGTTTTTGAGAAAGTGACCTGTGATAAAATGATAGCTTATTTATCTGACCAGAAGTCGTTAACTGCCTCTAAGTTTGGGCTCTCCACACAGAAAGCATAACAAGAGCTTACAGATGACGCCCTGGAAGAGCTAAACAAGAAAAATTATCCTGTTGGTATATTCTGTGACCTTGCTAAAGCTTTTGACTCTGTGATTCACAGAACTTGACTTGGTAAGCTTGTGTTGTGGCATGCCACTTGCACAGATGAGGTCATATCTTCCTAACAGAAAATACGGGTCCCATTGTGCGACGGCCGGCGGAATGAAATGGGGCTGCAAATGCGTCTGCTCGCTGGCACTCGTTGTCTAATTCGGGTACGATCTCATTACCTTTCTACCGCCAGGCACGTGCGCTCAACACTTGTTAAAATACACAAATAAAATATTCTCCATGCTACTGGCCTACAAGTACAAATGTTGACCAGAGTACAATCTAGCAGACTGATGTCGAATATCGAATCGAGTGCGTGAAGTTCATTAAGATTCAGAAGTTTTATTTCATAACTAAATACAGTTCACTAGTGGTATCTTCCAAACAGTTATGTGTCGTTTTAATTATTGGTCGAGCCCGCAATAGCAATACTGAACACGCTATAAATTTCAGTAAAAGCTGTTGAATACTGAAGAACGTCGATTGATATTTAGCAAATCAATCAGTTCGTTAAAAAATGGCTTAATCCCGATGATCTAAGGTTCTCTTGACACAAGCGCGAATTCCGAAGTGTCGAATGCCACAAAATATTCGAAGTCCCAACTGACTTAAGTACAGTTAAAGTCCAGTGGTACTGTGTCAGAATCAATCACTTAAACGTGGCGAAAATAGAGGCCTATCTGGCTCTATCAGAAACTAAGTCCTGTTGGTATCCCAAAGCACATTGTGGAATGCTCAAAAATTAACAGAGTACCACAGTAGCGCTTCAGCAGCTAAGTGAGGCCGCACTCGAATGGAGTGCCACAGGTACGATTTTGCAGCAAATTCCCGTTTGCTTGCAAAAACACACAACGCGTGAAAAACACAAGTCCCTACCGTGTTCCACATCGATAATATGCTAAGTCCGGATTTGTCGTGATAAACTCTTATGTTCCGTTTGCGCGCACACGTGAAATTTCGCTAAGTTCAACACTTCTGGAACCGCAAAAACTATCACCAATGTGTCGCATCGAGCAACACAGGTCCGGCGTCGGCAGAGGCGCACTAAACCCTCTGTCCTGGAGCTTTGTACCAGCTCCGCCCAAATACCCTAGATCAGAAATTCCCCAAACTACGTCAAGTAACTGCTCACCATTTCTTTGCATAACTTATTGCACAGAAGAGCAATCTTAATTCCGTCTGCGCCACTATATAAATTCTCATAAAAAGACATATATTATACAGATTTGTAGCTACAATAGTTTTCACAGACTTAATATTTTAATGTTTTGCAATGATCTTTGCATAGTTCGAACATAGTTTCTGTCCATTTGTGCCATTAAATAACATTACAGTCCTTTATAAGGCACCACTTTCTGTACCAATTTAAAGCAGTCTTTCTAATGCACTGATCAGAATTTACGTATATACGAACATTAAATAAATATCAGCCAAAATATGCAAAAATTATTAATAAACAAAAATAACATGTCTTAATAATTATAAATATTATGAACTAATGACATTAACTGTGCATAACAACACCCGCTCCATACAACGCCTTGCTGTTCGTGTATCTGTCTTGTATTATTCGTTTTAATTAATTATTAGCAACAAATTAATGAAATTGGTGTTTTACCAATGAAATATTAATGCAAATTATACAGGTAAGTCAGTCCTTGCGTTTCAACGAGACCTTTAAAATGAGCACTCGCTCTACTCTGTATCTACATTGGTTCAAAAGTTATAAATTACTGAATAAACTGCACTATTGCAGATTTGTTTATTTAATATCTTTTGATATAAAATTCGTATAAATCGTATCAGCGTCCCGTTGATTCGTCTCAACTCCTCTTTCATTTCCTTGTACCGCACTTCGCCATAATAGCTTACATTTGCATGCAATCAACACAGACGTGGATAAAGCATTGTCTTAAAGCCGTGTGCTGGAATGGGGTAAACCCGTGTGACTACATAACCGCCGGCCATTTGAAATTAACAGGTCTAGGTGGAGCGATCTGATGCTGACCATTCACAAGTCGCCTTGCGCGCCGTTTCAAGTGCGATCCGTTATCAAATTTGTCTCTTCAAATGACTGTCGTGTCACGACTGACAGACTGTGCCACAGGCATGAAACTAACCACTAAATGGAGGAACATAACACGTAGGGGCCCCGCAAGGATTAGTACAGGGTCTTCACTGGTTCCCAACTACGTAAATCATCTATCAATAGTTTTAAAGGATGGTCGAAAACTTAAATTATTGCTGGTGACATTAGCATACTAATCAATGTTTATCAGACAGCTCATACAGTAGCTGAACAGGCATACTGTTGATTCTTAGCAAACACTAAGACTCAATTATGCAAGTCCACACTAGCAAAACATAACCTGCTAGCGCCAGTCGTAGACATTAATGGACATACATTAGATGAAACACTGAATAGGTGTCAAGGTTTAATAACAACTTAAAATGGAGTCAACACACAGATAAAAAGAAGACCAGTTCAGCATCTTTCTCCAGCCTAAAGACAAGAGTATTAGCCTATTTTGAATATTTTAATTCTCTTTTATCTTACAGAAGTATTACCTGGAACATTCAACCTAAAATAAATAAATGACCTGAGAACACCACACCCATTTTTAGAAATATCAGTGAGGCAGAAAATTGCGACCAGCCAACATTAATAATTGACCCATGGTGCAGCACACACACATCATAGAAGCCTTCTTTTATTTTTATTTTTTTTATTTAACCTAATCTGGTTAGGGTCATCAGGCCCTCTTCATCAGACCAGAGTTTCACACATACAGTATCTTACTGTTATCTCAGAAATGACAATTTTAATATGACAAATACATGATTTGAGTGTCTATAGTGACAATGTGAGTAAATAATACTGACTATTAACTACTACAGTTAGTACTGGTAGTACTTCCTGCATTGGGTTCGAATACTGAGAAATGAGGAAGATCTGGTTGGGAAGAAGGATGTACAAGGGTAACAAGTGTGTACAGAGACAATGATAACCATTACCATTGCTTTAATAGATATGCCATTGTCTTCTGAAGCTGAAGATCTGTAATATAATGCGAGAGATTATTCCAGAGTCAGGTTCTTGCTACCAAGAAGGATTTTGAGAAAGTGGCTGAATGTTGGAGTGGGACAGAAATGATTTTGGACTGATGGGAATGGGTTTTCTGCCATGTTGTTCAGACAAGAACATTATGGTCAAGAAGAGATATGGGGGACTGTGTTTGGTAATAAGACATTAGAGAAGTTAGAAGGTATGGAAATCTCTGCACTTGTCTGCACATAATGAGGATGGCTGTGCGTATGATAGTGCAATGTGATCAAAGTGTCAAACATTACAGATACAATGAGCGCAGGCATTCATAATGAGTTCCAGGTGCTGTGAGATTCCCTGGGAAAGACCTTGCAGGATAACATCACTGTAATCAGTTGGAAGTGTAAGTGTTTGTGCAAGTTTCTTTTTCAGGTCAAGAGAGGAGAACTATTTATATTTATGTAGGGTATGGAGAGATGCTGATGCCTTAGTGACATGTTCAGTCCAATTTAGATTGTCATCTATTATTATACTTAACTCCTTGCTGAGGAAGAGAAATTGATATTTGTCCCATTGACGGTTAAAGATGGTAAGGATTCCAATCTTTTGGGCTAATGAGCCTAGGATGGCCAAAGTATCAGTTGAGTTTTGTATGGGTTGAGCTTTAATGCTGTATCATGTGCCCATTTGGATAGTGCACACAGGTTGGTATTGAGATTCTCAACAATTATTTTCTGGTTTATTGATTTTGTACTTAGATACAGCTGTAGGTCATCAACATAAATAGGTATTTACGATACGACAAAATTGATGACACTCACTGACAGACAATGAAAAGCGTATAGGACCTAATACTAAACCCTAGGGGGGCCCGGATACTACCTACCTCATTAAGAGTTCATAGTGCCAGACATGACACATTGCTGGCGAGACATCATATATGAGTGAAACCATTGCACTGCACTTGATGACAAATTTAAGTTGCTAAGTGTGTCAAGTAAAATGTTGAAGTTCAGATTATCCAATGCTTTGCTATAGTCTAAGAAGCACATGATTAGATTAGATTAGATTAGATTAGATTAATACTAGTTCCATGGATCATAAATACGATATTTCGTAATGATGTGGAACGAGTCGAATTTTCCAATACATGACATAATTAGGTTAATTTAACAACATACTTAAGTTAATATAACAACTTTATTTTTTTGTGTTTCTTTGTTTTTCTTTATTTTTATTTTTTTTAATTTTTTTATTTTTTAAAAACTTTTTTTTTTTTTTTTTTTTTTTCTTAATTTATATCTGAAAATTCCTCTATGGAGTAGAAGGAGTTGTCATTCAGAAATCCTTTTAATTTCTTCTTAAATGCTTGTTGGTTATCTGTCAGACTTTTGATACTATTTGGTAAGTGACCAAAGACTTTAGTGCCAGTATAATTCACCCCTTTCTGTGCCAAAGTTAGATTTAATCTTGAATAGTGAAGATCATCCTTTCTCCTAGTATTGTAGTTATGCACACTGCTATTACTTTTGAATTGGGTTTGGTTGGTAATAACAAATTTCATAAGAGAGTATATATACTGAGAAGCTACTGTGAATATCCCTAGATCCTTAAATAAATGTCTGCAGGATGATCTTGGGTGGACTCCAGCTATTATTCTGATTAAACGCTTTTGTGCAATAAATACTTTATTCCTCAGTGATGAATTACCCCAAAATATGATGCCATATGAAAGCAATGAGTGAAAATAGGCGTAGTAAGCTAATTTACTAAGATGTTTATCACAAAAATTTGCAATGACCCTTATTGCATAAGTAGCTAAACTCAACCGTTTCAGCAGATCATCAATGTGTTTCTTCCAATTTAATCTCTCAGCAATGGACACACCTAAAAATTTGGAATATTCTACCTTAGCTATATGCTTCTGATTAAAGTCTATATTTATTAATGGCGTCATACCATTCACTGTACGGAACTGTATGTATTGTGTCTTATCAAAATTCAGTGAGAGTCTGTTTACAAGGAACCACTTAGTAATTTTGTGAAAGACAGTATTGACAATTTCATCAGTTAATTCTTGTTTGTCAGGTGTGATTACTATACTTGTATCATCAGCAAAGAGAACTAACTTTGCCTCTTCATGAATATAGAATGGCAAGTCATTAATATATAATAAGAACAACAAAGGACCCAAGACTGACCCTTGTGGAACCCCATTCTTGATAGTTCCCCAGTTTGAGGAATGTGCTGATCTCTGCATGTTATGAGAACTACTTATTTCAACTTTCTGCACTCTTCCAGTTAGGTACGAATTAAACCATTTGTGCACTGTCCCACTGATACCACAATACTTGAGCTTGTCTAGCAGAATTTCATGATTTACACAATCAAAAGCCTTTGAGAGATCACAAAAAATCCCAATGGGTGGTGTTCGGTTATTCAGATCATTCAAAATTTGACTGGTGAAAGCATATATGGCATTTTCTGTTGAAAAACCTTTCTGGAAACCAAACTGACATTTTGTTAGTACTTCATTTTTACAGATATGTGAAGCTACTCTTGAATACATTACTTTCTCAAAAATTTTGGATAAAGCTGTTAGAAGGGAGATTGGACGGTAATTGTTGACATCAGATCTATCCCCCTTTTTATGCAAAGGTATAACAATAGCATATTTCAGTCTATCAGGGAAAATGCCCTGTTCCAGAGAGCTATTACACTGGTGGCTGAGAATCTTACTTATCTGTTGAGAACAAGCTTTTAGTATTTTGCTGGAAATGCCATCAATTCCATGTGAGTTTTTGCTTTTAAGCAAGTTTATTATTTTCCTAATTTCAGAGGGAGAAGTGGGTGAAATTTCAATTGTATCAAATTGCACAGGTATGGCCTCTTCCATTAACAGCCTAGCATCTTCTAATGAACACCTGGATCCTACTATATCCACAACATTTAGAAAATGATTATTAAAAATATTTTCAACTTCTGACTTTTTGTTTGTAAAGTTTTCATTCAATTTGATGGTAATACTGTCTTCCTCTGCTCTTGGTTGACTTGTTTCTCTTTTAATAATATTCCAAATTGTTTTAATTTTATTATCAGAGTTGCTGATTTCAGACATGATACACATACTCCTGGATTTTTTAATAACTTTTCTTAATATAACACAGTAGTTTTTATAATGTTTGATAGTTTCTGGGTCACTACTCTTTCTTGCTGTCAGATACATTTCCCTTTTCCGGTTACAAGATATTTTTATACCCTCAGTAAGCCATGGTTTGTTACAAGGTTTCTTACGAGTATATTTAACTATTTTCTTGGGGAAGCAGTTTTCAAATGCATTTACAAAATAGTTGTAGTTGTAGTTGTAGTTGTCTCTTGTGCATCCCTGGCAAGTGTCATATCATCTGTTACCTTTCTTAAGGCAGATGTTGTGCTGCTATGTTTACAGAAACCTGGTTGATATTTATCTAGTAGTCTGTTTGTAGTTGGGTAGTTTGTTAACTGATCATGGACTAAATATTCTAAGGCCTTGGACAGTGCAGAAAGAATACAAACAGGCCAGTAATCAGAGGGTGCTGTGGCAATGTCCCTTTTTGGTAGGGGTTTAACTAGTCCCTGTTCCCAGGCCTCAGACAAAACACTTGTAAGGAGTGGTTGAAGATAACTGTTGTAGTGGGCAGTACAGGGTCAATAATGAGCTTCATTATTTGGACTGTAGTGCCATTGTGTCCAGTAGAAACTGATCTAATATGCCTGATGACTTTTTTGACTGCATTGCAACTAAGATGCCTAAGATAGAATTTTTCATGGCTACAGTTGTTTACTCCCTTGAAGTAATCAATGACTCACTATTTCATTTGTGGTCCAATTTTGATGGTCGGTAATGTGAATTACTGGTTCAGTTCATCGGCTGACACAATAGGATCAGCTGCAACTTTTGGTTTGCTTATATCGAGACCATGCAGGCTTTTCCATACGACAGCTGGCATATTTCTGTTGTCGGTTAATGTATGGGCATGCATTCTTCGCAATTTGATTGCCTGTTCTGCTTCTGTTTGGAAAAAAAATGATTTTCAGCATTGGGACACAATTTGTATGCCTGATGTGCAGCAACTCTGAGATTCACGATCTGTTTTAGTTCTTCAGTTAGCCAAGGTGTATGTTTACTACTTGCTTTTCCAGTCTTCATCAGAGCAAATCTGCCATATAGTTGCCTAAATTTGTTAGTAACTCTATGAAGTTTTTCATTCATGTTCAAAAAGAAAATAGTAGATGCCCCCCAAACTATTTCTTTTGCCTTAGTTGGAGGTGCAGTTAAATTAATATATTCTAAGTCTCGGTATGTAGTCAGTTGTGGTTGCTTTATGGGTCATTCTAGATAGTGCATCATGAAAATTATGTCACGGGCAGACACACCAAGTGCAGATATCTGAGAGGTAAAAATTACATAGTTTGGGGATTTCAGTGCAAATACATATATATGAGAGCATGACTACTGTTTGTATGATGAGTGGGAGTAAGCTGAAGAAGCGACACATTTGAAGAAGAAAGCATCTGCTTAGATTTCAGACTGGAAGGATTATTGACTAGAAAATTTATGTTGAAATGTATAAAGAAAATTTTTCTTTAAGATAAAAATGCGAAATTTTGCCTTCAGATGATGTGGCTACTCCCAAATCTAATCATGGAGAGATGAAGTATTAATTCAAAAACAATGTGACTGGCTCCAGGTTTCTTTCTCATGGTAAAATAATGTATTAATTCAGCAGAAACAATCAGTATGACTACCGTAAAATTAGATTACTGCATATCTTCTACAGGTCTCTTTAAGAATCTTCGAATTCTTACACTCACTCCACACTACATTTACTCCTTAATGGTTTCTGTTCCTGATAATAGAAATCAATTTAAGTTGAACTGTGATTTGCACAATAAATACAAGACACAAAAATAATTTTCATGTAAATATCACTCTTCTATGGATTAAAAAATCTCCCATCTAACATAAAGCAAACAACTGGGATCCATACCCGTTCCAAAGCAAATTCAAATCGTATCTCACTAGTTACTCTTTCTGTGATGACAGAAGCAGGGCACCACAATGATTCAGAATCCCGACACTTATCTACATCTACATCTACATCCATACTCCGCAAGCTACCTGACGGTGTGTGGCGGAGGGTACCCTGAGTACCTCTATCGGTTCTCCCTTCTATTCCAGTCTTGTATTGTTCGTGGAAAGAAGGATTGTCGGTATGCTTCTGTGTGGGCTCTAATCTCTCTGATTTTATCCTCATGGTCTCTTTGTGAGATATACGTAGGAGGGAGCAATATACTGCTTGACTCTTCGGTGAAGGTATGTTCTCGAAACTTTAACAAAAGCCCGTACCGGGCTACTGAGCGTCTCTCCTGCAGAGTCTTCCACTGGAGTTTATCTATCATTTCCGTAACGCTTTCGCGATTACTAAGTGATCCTGTAACGAAGCGCACTGCTCTCCGTTGGACCTTCTCTATCTCTTCTATCAACCCTATCTGGTACGGATCCCACAGTGCTGAGCACTATTCAAGCAGTGGGCGAACAAGCATACTGTAACCTACTTCCTTTGTTTTCGGATTGCATTTCCTTAGGATTCTTCCAATGAATCTCAGTCTGGCATCTGCTTTACCGACGATCAACTTTAAGTGATCACTCCATTTCAAATCACTCCTAATGCGTACTCCCAGATAATTTATGGAATTAACTGCTTCCAGTTGCTGACCTGCTATTTTGTAGCTAAATGATAAGGGATCTATCTTTCTATGTATTCACAGCACATTACACTTGTCTACATTGAGACTCAATTGCCATTCCCTGCACCATGCGTCAATTCGCTGCAGATCCTCCTGCATTTCAGTACAATTTTCCATTGTTACAACCTCTCGATACACCACAGCATCATCTGCAAAAAGCCTCAGTGAACTTCCGATGTCATCCACCAGGTCATTTATGTATATTGTGAATAGCAACGGCCCTATGACATTCCCCTGCGGCACACCTGAAATCACTCTTACTTCGCAAGACTTCTCTCCATTGAGAATGACATGCTGCGTTCTGTTACCTAGGAACTCCTCAATCCAATCACACAATTGGTCTGATAGTCCATATGCTCTTACTTTGTTCATTAAACGACTGTGGGGAACTGTATCAAACGCCTTGTGGAAGTCAACAAACACGGCATCTACCTGTGAACCCGTGTCTATGGCCCTCTGAGTCTCATGGACGAATAGCCCGAGCTGGGTTTCACACGACCATCTTTTTCAAAACCCATGCTGATTCCTACAGAGTAGATTTCTAGTCTCCAGAAAAGTCATTATACTCTATCATAATACGGGTTCCAAAATTCTACAACTGATCGACGTTAGAGATATAGGTCTATAGTTCTGCACATCTGTTCGACGTCCCTTCTTGAAAACGGGGATGACCTGTGCCCTTTTCCAATCCTTTGGAATGCTACGCTCTTCTAGAGACCTACGGTACACCGCTGCAAGAAGGGGGGCAAGTTCCTTCACGTACTCTGTGTAAAATCGAACTGGTATCCCATCAGGTCCAGCGGCCTTTCCTCTTTTGAGCGATTTTAATTGTTTATCTATCCCTCTGTCGTCTATTTCGATATCTACCATTTTGTCATCTGTGCGACAATCTAGAGAAGGAACTACAGTGCAGTCTTCCTCTGTGAAACAGCTTTGGAAAAAGACATTTAGTATTTCGGCCTTTAGTCTGTCATCCTCTGTTTCAGTACCATTTTGGTCACAGAGTGTCTGGACATTTTGTTTTGATCCACCTACTGCTTTGACATAAGACCAAAATTTCTTAGGATTTTCTGCCAAGTCAGTACATAGAACTTTACTTTCGAATTCATTGAACGCCTCTCGCATAGCCCTCCTCACACTACATTTCGCTTCGCGTAATTTTTGTGTGTCTGCAAGGCTTTGGCTATGTTTATGTTTGCTGTGAAGTTCCCTTTGCTTCCGCAGCAGTTTTCTAACTCGGTTGTTGTACCACGGTGGCTCTTTTCCATCTCTTACGATCTTGCTTGGCACATACTCATCTAACGCATATTGTACGATGGTTTTGAACTTTGTCCACTGATCCTCAACACTATCTGTACTTGAGACAAAACTTTTGTGTTGAGCCGTCAGGTACTCTGTAATCTGCTTTTTGTCACTTTTGCTAAACAGAAAAATCTTCCTACCTTTTTTAATATTTCTATTTATGGCTGAAATCATTGATGCCGTAACCGCTTTATGATCGCTGATTCCCTGTTCCGCGTTAACTGTTTCAAATAGTTCGGGTCTGAAATCTTTACTACAGCATGAGATAGGGAACTTTGACTAAGCTAATCAGTGAGATTAGATATGTTGACACCACTCATTAGAAAGACCGACATCCAGAATTTATAGTAACATTCTTTGGTTTCCCTGAAACTAATTAACTTCAGAGATAACTAGAATCAAAATTTGAATACATCCAAAAAAAGGATTGAAAAAAGGATTCCTTCATCATCTGCATTTTTCTAAACTACTTCATATTTTGCAACCTGAATTAACATGTAACATATAACTCATCCAAATTGGAAAAATCTAATGTAGCCATTTTGCAATGTGAAATGTAGTCTACGAAACTACAATGTATCCTTACACCAGTCTTTATAAGACCAACCATCACCTCAAAACAGTCAGTCCCAGGTAAGCTAGTACACGAGCAACATCTCTGTTGGTATCTGCAATAATGTTATAAAGTCTGACTGGCAAGCAATGATGCAATAAAATCTGTGCATCAAATTCTTAACATCACATGATTTTTTATTTTGTATCTTTGTGAATCTCTTTGGTCAAATTTCAGTTTGCACCTTTGACCATAGATACTAATAGACCAGGCAAACAGTGCAGCAGCTATACACTTGCCAAAGTTGCAATGTAGAATCAAAATGCCTATTGAGTGCAGTTATCTTAACACTACCGGCCACAATTCAGTTCTCTCATGTACACCTACCATTTGTCCTGTTTTTCTCAATGACAACAAAGTGTTGGGGGAAGTGAGGAACCAAGCTCTGCCCAACACATAATGAGATGAACATAAATATGGAAACACCAAAAACATGATGCGTTATCATGCCTAATGTAGTGTAAGAAACCTGTTGGCATTCAAAACAGCTGCTAGTCATCTCAGAATAGATAAATACAGGTCTGTATTTTTTTCAAAGGAAACTTATACCATTTTTCCTGCTCAGACACAATAATGGAGATGGATAGCAATCATGCACCCATCTCTCCAAAGCAGACCACACATGCTCAGTATTATTGAGATCTTACAGGCTGTGGTGGCCTGGGGAGTTGCAACAATCCGTCCTCATGCTCACAAAACCAATCTGGGATGATGCAAGCTGTGCTAATTGGGGCTCTGTTATCTTGGAACATGGCATCACCATTGGGGAACAAACACTGTATAATGAGAGCAACCAAAATGGCCACCTGCTAAAATGATCAACCAAAATGGCCACATAATCCTTGGTGGTATTGTGGCCTTTCAGAGTAACCAAACCAAGGGGCTATGGAATATCACAATATGGCTGGCCAAATCGTCATGGAACCTCCATCATAACTCAGTCCTGAAATGCAAACTTGGCCAAAATTTGGGAACAGCGTGAAACAAGACTAACAGGACTCATCTGACCCAATGACTTTCTTCTGTTGCTCCATATTGCAAGTTTTATGGTTTCAGCACCACATTTTTCTGTTACACGCATTTGCATCACTGACGAGTGATTTTGGAATTCCAGCTTGCCCGGCAATTCCCTGATTATTGAGCTCCCTTTATGGTGTGGTTTTGGGGAGGTTTGTGAGTGTGACATTCAGTTCTGCAATGACTTTTGCACCTGCTGTCCTCTTATTTTTGTCACATTCCTCTTTAATGATCCTCTGTCATGATCACTCAACATCAAGATCACGCAACACTAACTTTCATCCGTGTTGCGACTTAGCAGACAATGTTTTTCCACTTTCCCTGTATGTGGTAAATTTTTGATGCAGTGCCTCTTGAAACATGAAATATGTTGGCTCCCTTGGTTATGGAAGGTCCCACCCTAGGAGCACCAATGGTACACCCATGTTTGAATTTACTTAGCTCTAACATAATGCATTTACAATTACATAGAATACTGTTCTCATCAAAACATACACCTGAAAAGTATTGAGGACACTGCACAGATGCCATTCATGATCAAATACAACAGTGAAACCTGTAGACTTAGCCGGTATCTGCATTTCTCGTGGTGTTTCATATTTTATCCATTGCCTGTAGGCCTATTGTAGGAAGAGTAGTGGTATGGGGAGAATAAGTGCTGACACGAGACATTGACTAGTTAAATGCTACTCAGGGCAGTGGTAGATCACTAAGATTGGCAGAGGTCAGATTCAAACCACTAGAGCCACCATGTCTTCTGATTTTTACCAGTTCGGAAGTGGGAAGCAAAGTGATCAAGAAAAATCGGTCAAGTAGTAAATACAGTGTTAGATTTTGGTAGATTTGTTACCAGTGGGTTTAAAATACATGCAAGTATTATGTAGATGCTTCACAGACTAGAATGGGAATTCCTGGAGGGAAGGCAATCTTTTCAAGGAACACTGTTGAGAAAATTTAGAGAACCAGCATCTGAAGTTGACTGCAGAATGATTCTACTGCAACCAACATATGTTTCACATAAAGACCATGAATATAAGATACAAGAAATTAGGGCTCATACAGAGCCATACAGACATTAATTTTTCACTTGGTCTATTTGCGAGTCAAAGAGGAAAGGAAATGGCTAGTAGCGGTAAAGGATACCTTACATCATGCATCTCATAGTGGCTTGCGTGTATGTAGATGTAGACAGTGTTCATCACTATCTCTCGTAAGTAACAGGAGTTGCACCCCAAAAGAGTGGGTTGATTTTATGTTTTTCAGACTTTGCTGCTAAATTGCACATCTTCCGACATTCCATAGACGCCGTCGTACCAGGCTAATGCGGGGGCTATGCCTACAAATAGGCCATGGATGAAATAATAACCCTTTGCTTTTTGGTGCACTAATAGCAGCTGTGTTTGCAGAATAAGTTATTGCGTTCAGTACGTTTATGCAAAGCGCAAAATTCTTCTGATGTAACACAATAATTTTATGATTTTTCTTAGCAATAGTGGTAGTTAGTCTATATAGGTCACCAGATGGTGATGTAAATTTGTTTATTGAAAAATGTGAATTAATAATTTAAAAAATATTGAAGAGTAAAACGAGAATTGCTATTTGTGGTGATTTCAACATAGAAATGGTAAACACACAGAGACCAGTTGCTAGGACATTTTTGAATATGCTAAGATCATTAGACCTCTATTGTACAAATAACTGTGCCACACATAAGAATGCCTGTATAGACAATATTATTGTGAATTTCCATAGGGAGGATTTTACAGTTAAGACTTGCAGGAAGTGGACTTGCAGATCATGAGCCACTACTCCTTACACTCTGTAAGAGGCAGCCAGTTAAAACTGAAGAATCTAAAGTGGTACGAAGACAGAAGGAAGAGTACATAAATATGTTTGTTGATAGATTAGGAAGTGCAGATTGGGACTTTATATATAATTGTCAATCTGGAAAAAGGGAAGCTGAAATTAGCTTTGGTAACTTCTTTAAAAAGTACACAGATTTATGGTATTCTTGCTCACCAGTAAAAAAAATTAGATATCCAAATGAAATGAAAAAGAAAAGTCTGAATTGGTTCACACAAGAGCTAGTAGAAATTAGAGGAAACTTGCATATGCTGTACCAGATGCATAAACAAGCCTCTGATCAAGGGGCAGAACAGAGTGTGAACATTCATAGGTCATATTTGAAATGCAAAAAATACTATAAAGCTAAACTACTTCTGGCAAAGAAGCAAGCAATGGAGAACTATATAGAAAGAGCTCCCAATAAATGCAAGGCAGCCTGGCAAATAATAAAACAAGAGAATACACCGAAACGCACAGAAACAGCTCTGCTTGATCCTGAAGAATTAAATGAGTACTTTTTAAACTCAGTTAAAGAAATAAGTAACAGTATCAAAGCAACAAATTCATCTGCAATGAACCTTGTTGGAACACCACTGCCTGTTAACCTGGCATTTCAATGGAGGGCTGTCACACCTGCTGATGTTATAAAAGCTGTATCCAAATTTTCAGGTTCTGAAAGTATGGACTGTTATTGGTTATCAAATAACATAATTAAAAAGACAATACACTCAATCGCCAAACCATTAGCTTATATTTTTAATAAATGTGTAGAATTTGGAGTTTTTCCGGATGCACTCAAGGTATCAAAATTTGTCCCAGTTTTTAAAAAAGGAGACAAACATCTCCCCCAAAGCTACAAACCAGTCTCCATTGTTCCAATATTCTCAAAGGTATTTGAGACGCTGATACACACACAAATAAGCAACTTCTTTGAAAAACACAATATCCTATGTAAAATCAGTTTGGCTTTCGAAAGGGGAAGAACACAACAGGGGCCATCTTGGAAATCATTGACCAAACCTTAACAGCTTTTGAAAATAATTACATGGTATCACTGGTATTATGTGACCTAAGCAAAGCTTTCGATTGCATTCCTGTTGACATACTACTGGGGAAACTAGAGTTTTATGGGGTGAGAGGGAGCACTTTATCTGTGATAAATTCTTATTTAAGTAACTGAAAACAATTCGTTTCAGTCAGAAATTTAAATTCTTCCATCATGGAAATCAGTAAAGGTGTACCAGAAGGGTCTATCCTTGGACCCTTCTTCTGCATTGTCGCTATTAATTATTTACCTAAAAATATAGCTCACCCTGTTGTGTGTTACGCTGACGATACAACACTACTTACCACACATCAGAACATTTCAGATCTGAATAACCCAACAAAAGAAACACTAAATAAGGCCCTGGACTGGTTTGCAGCCAATAAGCTCCTATGCAACCCTGACAAAACACAACAAGTTTTAATGGGAAAATCAAATGAAGTAGGCAATAAGTCGGTAAAACTCTTAGGTATTCACATTGACTCAAAACTATATTGGGAGGAACATATCAATCATGTATGTGAAAAAACATCTCGGGTGGCATACCTTCTCTTGAAACTAAGGGAGCTTGGAGTACCTCAGGGTGACATACTTTGGGCTATTCCAGTCACATATTTCATATGGTCTCATTATATGGGGGCACTCCCCTCACATCAAAAACGTATTGAAATTACAAAAAAAAGTCATACGTATAATATGTAAAAGAGGTCATAGGGAGCACTGACGTCCTCTTTTTTTCCAGACTCAGAATACTTACAATTATAAATCTATACATCTATGTGTGTGTACTCTATAATAAAAATAATATTTCAGAATTTATTGCCAGAAGGGAAATACACGAACACAACACCAGGGCTAACAGTAATTTAGACATACCGCGCCACAGGTTAGTGAGAACAGGAAATTCCCACAAAGTTAACCCACTCAAAATGTTCAATAAACTGCCAGTTCATGTTCAGTCTATGGGTACAAATTCTTTTAAAATTAAGTGGTACAGCTGGCTGTCAGATCATCCATTCTATGGCATTAAAGAATTCTTTGAGATGCCTGAGGAGAATATAAGTATTTAAAAGTTGTCTGTAGTTAAACGTATTATTTTGTGCTGTGGTTAATCGTGTGTAATTACAAAGTTTATACTATAAACAATAAAATACCATATTAGATTAGATTATAAGATAGCTTGTTGTGATAACTTTTAAAAGCTATCCTTTGTAATTTGGTACACTGCCATGCTTCAAGTGTATTCTATAATGTATTGACAGAAGTTTATTTTATTATTCTGTATGTACTAGTACATCTTGTATGATGAAGCCAATATCATTGTAAAATGATCTACGGTGAATAAAATTCTTGATTCTTGATCCACCCACTACACAAAAAGGGCGATAAGAGCAACCCAGACAACTACAGAGGAATCTCGCTCCTAGGCTGCACATACAAAATTCTATCCAAGATCCTATATGAAAGAATCAAGGAGCAATTAGAACAGGAGTTAGGGGAATATCAGGGAGGTTTCAGACCATGGAGAAGCTGTGCAGGGCAGATAATTAGTTTAAAATTGATTATGGCATACTACAACAAACGGAACAAACCTCTAGCAATAACATCTGTAGATTTTAAGAAGGCATATGACTGTCTCCACAGACCTTCAGTATTAAAAATTCTAAGAAATCTAGGACTCAATCCAAAACTAATTAAAATAATACAACTCACTCTAACCAACACCAAATCAAAAGTGCAGTTTAGAGGAGAAATTTCGGAGCCATTCCTCATAAAAACAGGCTTAAGACAAGGTGACTGCCTATCACCATTACTGTTCAACTGTGCACTGGAATACATAATGAGAGAATGGTACAAGGACAATCCAAAGGTGATAAGAATTGGAAGTGCAAAAGATGATATTAGCTTAAACTGCTTGGGATTCGCTGACAATCTTGCTCTCCTAGCCAACACCATTCAAGAAGCCAGGCAACAAGTGAAATGACTACAAGAAATAGCAGACAAAGTAGGCCTTAGAATATCATTTGAAAAAACAGAGATTATGCTAACTGATCCACCACTTGCAAACAAAATTACAATAGGAGAACAGGAAATCAAAACTGTTGGTAAATTTAAATATTCAGGCGAAATAATAACATACAATCCAAACGAGAAGCCATCATGGCAGAATAGAATAAAAAACCTGAGCTACACAAATTACATTACCAAAACTACATACAACAAAAAAGCCTATCTCTAGATGCAAAATTAAAATACTATAAAACAGTTACACAACCAGAAATAACGTATGCAGCTGAAACTATCTTCAAAACAACTAATACAGCAGAAATTGACAGAATACTAAAAATAGAAAGAAGAATAATTAGGACATGTATAAATAAACAGTATAAAATAAATGGACATTGGAGAATAGCATGAAATGAAACAGTATATAAGAAAATAGAACCAGTCATGAGCATGATCAGGAAGAAACGCATCTCATTCTTAGGACATCTGATGAGAACTCCAAGACAGAGAAAATCAGAATACTGCAAGACCCGCAAACCAGACTACAAATGAAAATCAATAAAAGGAGTACAAGAAGAGTGGTCTCAGATGAAGAAAGAAAGAAAGAAAATATCTGAAAGAATGAAGAAATATTGGGCAGACAGAAGAGCAAAACACCTTTCATATAAGAATAGACTAATAATTATATTACCTATGTTGTTGTGGTCTGCAGTCCTGAGACTGGTTTGATGCAGCTCTCCATGCTACTCTATTCCGTGCAAACTTCTTCATCTCCCAGTACCTACCGCAACCTACATCCTTCTGAATCTGCTTAGTTTATTCATCTCTTGGTCTCCCTCTACGATTTTTACCCTCCACACTGCCCTCCAATACTAAATTGGTGATCCCTCGATGTCTCAGAACATGTCCTACCAATCCATCCCTTCTTCTAGTCAAGCTGTGCCACAAGCTCCCTTACCCCCAATCCTATTCAATACCTCCTCACTAGTTATGTGATCTACCCATCTAATCTTCAGCATTCTTCTGTAGCACCACATTTCAAAAGCTCTTCTTGTCTCTTCTTGTCCAAACTATTTATCGTCCATGTTTCACTTCCATACATGGCCACACTCCATACAAATACTTTCAGAAACGACTTCCTTACACTTAAATCAATACTCGATGTTAACAAATTTCTCTTCTTCAGAAACCCTTTCCTTGCCATTGCCAGTCTACATTTTATATCCTCTCTACTTCGACCATCATCAGTTATTTTACTCCCTAAGTAGCAAAATTCCTTTACTACTTTAAGTGTCTCATTTCCTAATCTAATTCCCTCAGCATCACCCGACTTAATTCGATTACATTCCATTATCCTCGTTTTGCTTTTGTTGATGTTCATCTTATATCCTCCTTTCAAGACACTATCCATTCTATTCAACTGCTCTTCCAAGTCCTTTGCTGTCTCTGACAGAATTAAAATGTCATCGGCGAACCTCAAAGTTTTTATTTCTTCTCCGTGGATTTTAATACCTACTCCGAACTTTTCTTTCATTTTCTTTACTGCTTGCTCAATATACAGATTGAATAGCATCGGGGAGAGGCTACAACCCTGTCTCACTCCCTTCCCAACCACTGCTTCCCTCTCACATCCCTAGACTCCTATAACTGCCATCTGGTTTCTGTACAAATTGTAAATAGCCTTTCGCTCCCTGTATTTTACCCCTGGCACCTTCAGAATTTGAAAGAGAGTATTCCAGTCAACATTGTCAAAAGCTTTCTCTAAGCCTACAAATACTAGAAACGTAGGTTTGTCTTTCCTTACTCTAGCTTCTAAGATAAGTCGTAGGGTCAATATTGCCTCACGTGTTCCAACATTTCTACAGAATCCAAACTGATATTCCCCGAGGTTGGCTTCTTCTAGTTCTTCCATTCGCCTGAAAGAATTCGCGTTAGCATTTTGCAACTGATAGTTCAGTAATTTTCACATCTGTCAATGTCTGCTTTCTTTGGGATTGGAATTATTATATTCTTCTTGAAGTCTGAGGGTATTTCGCCTGTTTCATACATCTTGCTCACCAGATGGTAGAGTTTTGTCAGGACTGGCTCTCCCAAGGCTGTCGGTAGTTCTAATGGAATGTTGTCTACTCCGGGAGCCTTGTTTTGACTCAGGCCTTTCAGTGCTATTTCAAACTCTTCACGCAGTATCGTATCTCCCATTTCATCTTCATCTACATCCTCTTCCATTTCCATAATACTGTCCTGAAGTACATCGCCCTTGTATAGACCCTCTATATACTCCTTCCATCTTTCTGCTTTCCCTTCCTTGCTTAGAACTGGGTTTCCATCTGAGCTCTTGATGTTCATGCAAGTGGTTCTCTTGTCTCCAAAGGTCGCTTTAATTTTCCTGTAGGCAGTATCTACCTTACCCCTAGTGATACTCGCTTCTACATCCTTACATTTGTCCTCTAGCCATCCCTGCTTAGCAATTTTGCACTTCCTTTCGATCTCATTTTTGAGACGTTTGTATTCCTTTTTGCATGCTTCATTTACTGCATTTTTATATTTTCTCCTTTCATCAATTAAATTCAATATTTCTTCTGTTACCCAAGGATTTCTACTAGCCCTCATCTTTTTACCTACTTGATCCTGTGCTGCCTTCACTACTTCATCCCTCAGAGCTACCCATTCTTCTTCTGCTGCTGTATTTCTTTCCCCCATTCCTGACAATTGTTCCCTTATGCTCTCCCTGAAACTCTGTACAACCTCTGATTTAGTCAGTTTATCCAGGTCCCATCTCCTTAAATTCCCACCTTTTTGCAGTTTCTTCAGTTTCAATCTACAGATCATAACTAATAGATTGTGGTCAGAGTCCACATCTGCTCCTGGAAATGTCTTACAATTTAAAACCTGGTTCCTAAATCTCTGTCTAACCATTATATAATCTATCTGATATCTTTTAGTATCTCCAGGGTTCTTCCATGCATACAACCTTCTTTCATGATTCTTAAACCAAGTGTTAGTTATGATTATGTTGTGCTCTGTGCAAAATTCGACCAGGCGGCTTCCTCTTTCATTTCTTAGCCCCAAACCATATTCACCTACTACATTTCCTTCTCTCCCTTTTCCTACTACCGAATTCCAGTCACCCAAGACTATTAAATTTTCATCACCCTTCACTATCTGAATAATTTCTTTTATTTCATCATACATTTCTTCAATTTCTTCGTCATCTGCAGAGCTAGTTGGCATATAAACTTGTACTACTGTAGTAGGCGTGGGCTTCGTATCTTCAGGAACCACACGTTTGTCTGGCCTCTCAACAGATACCCCTCTGTTGTGGTTGCACCTACGGTACGGCTATCTGTATCGTTGAGGCACGCAAGCCTCCCCACCAACGGCAAGGTACATGGTTCTAAATATCATATTAAGTTATTGTTGAGCCAAATTGTATCCCTGTGTAACAACTTGTTTACAACTTTGTATTTTTGACTAGAGTGGTCCAAAGAAGGCCATAAAATAAATAATAATAATAATAAAAATTATTATATAAAAACTATTACTATTATCAACAGTAGAGGAAATAGTTATGGTGATGGGAGGTAGCAGTCTGTATGATAAAATTTAATATTAATGTATATTATATAATTTGTGTAAAAATCAATAGTGTGTTAACTAAGCAACATACTAATATGGAATCGAATAAATAAATACCATAATTTATGACCGCAATTACACTTCTTAGTCTTTGGCATTTTGCAATGCAAAAATCATTGAAATAAGTCGAAAACAGTCACAACAATCAGTTTACAACACTAACTTGCATGAATAATTCAAGTAAACTACTTGTATTGACAGAAGTATCAACTGCAATAAATCCCTTCTCGCACTACAAGGACATTGCACAAACAAGTTACTATGGAAATACCACACCAAAATTAAAGAACGAGGCATTTAGATAAGGTTTTGTGTTTGACAATGATGTGACAGCTAGGCACTTGGAAAACATATGCTGCATCTGCTTTACAAACACATTTAAATATGAAAATGATGCACTGGTATGCTTAAAGTATAGATTTTTACAATCGGGGAGGATCAAAGAGTTCTATGAAACAAAAAACAAAATTTGAATTTTGTTAGCCCTCATGATATCCAGGCCCCCTTAATGGACATTTCAGCTCATACTTAAAACACATTACGACAACATTTTGAATTTTGTTTTCTCCTTAAACAAGTAAGTGATGGATAACTCCTGTGACTAAAAGTGGTTTTTATTTTTTATTTATTTAATAGGAAGGGAGAGATATACATACTTCAGAGAACATGCAGTAGTCAAGATCTGACACTCCATTGTCACAAGTATTGCAGAAACATCCATTCTGTACTATGGTCCAAAAATAAAACACCCCAAGAACAAAAGAAAAACTATTTGAAACATTATTACACAAGAAACAAACAAAACTAGTCATCCAAATAGCACTGAGCCACCAAAAAAAAAGTTCTGCGAAATAGTGACACTCTCCAATCACTGGCCACCAAATTCAATGATTACTTCCTCACAATGGCTGAAAACCAAATGCAGATGCATATGATTTACTTGTGCAGACACTGCATGCACCACCAACAGACGTTAGTTTAAAAATGCAACCTCTAAGGACATACAGACACTATCAGGTTGCTAAAAAGTTGCAGTTCTGCTGGCTATGGCGGTGTTTCTAGCAATGTATTAAAATCTAGTGTTGATTTGATAGAAAAGGTATCCTGTTTGTATATTTTATGACATTACCAAAGCCTTTGCGTCAATCAAAAAATTCTACTTAGCAAACTCAAGAGTTATGGCATTAATGGCATCCCTCTTGCATGGATGGAATTCTACCTCTGTTAAGGATAGCAGAGGGCATGAAAATAATCTCAGAACGGAAGAACACAACAGGTGGTGGGGCCACAGGGATTGATGCATACCCACTCTTGTTTACAGTAACTTTAAAAGACAGTTTGAAAACTTTAATCTTTGCTGACAACACAGGTACACTAATCAAGGGTCCGGTCTCCGCTTTAGTGGAAACAGCTCAGATTGCTGAACAAGCCTAAGAGTGGTTCACACCTAACACTTGAAGTCTTGATCTCACACAGACTCATATGCAGTTTCAAATGAGCAATAATGACTTTCTAACACCAAATGTAGACATTACCAGTCACACACTGGATTTCTCAATTTATTTACTTCATAATGGTTTTTGTTGCTGGTAAGAAAAATCAGTTTCAACTGAACTGTGATATAATCTCTATCTGAATACAAATCTTTTCAGGACTAACATTTTTCACTTTTTTAATGTATGTTGTGCATTGAGCCTTCACACACAAAAAATACTTTGCAATTTCTTGGTGGAAGTGGGCTGAAGTTGATCACAAGCACTTCTTTTATGAGCAAACATTCCGGAGTGAGGCAAGAATGTGACATAATGAGGCAGTAACAATGTGACACAGTGGATGGATCAACAATTGTCTATAACGTCTACTGGTGGAGTGAGGATGTCACTGTTGTGAGGGTCTGTATGTTAACTTAAGAATTTGTCACATAGGTCACAGTTTCTGTTTGGAATCAGAAGAGCTGTCAATGTGAAAATGTGTATAAAAATGTAAACCAGAAGAGCTTAAGATATACAGCCTTTATATTTTAGAACTGAATCTCACAGAAATTTTAGATAGGAAAAATATGCATTATACAATGCATTCCAAAGCAACCCTGATAAACAGGATTCTTCATCATCATGATAAGACACTAGATGGTCAGCCAGTTTCTAATGTTAAAGAAAAGTGTTTGTTTCTTTGGACTTTTATAAAGAAAACTTGTTATCACATTTTTAAGGTATTCGTTACTCTGAAATTAGTATTAAAATTTAATTTCACTATTGATAAAGTTTCTGTGAAGAAACATGAAATCTCACACAAAGCATTTTTTCTTCAACATCTGTGGCTAACAGATGAGTGGATTCAGTTAATAGTAGATAGTGACATGAGTAAGGCAGTCCGAAGGCCTTGAGACTATTACGTTGTCTCAGTAATGGTAACAGTATAACACCCAAGCCAGCATGCATTCTAGTACAAAAGTAGAGAAAGACAGATAACGAACCGATAACAAGGTAGCATGATTGAGCTAGTAACATCCTGTCTACACTCTTTACTGAAGCTGAACTACAATGAGCACTGAGTAAGTGCAAATTGGATACAGCAGGAGGATAAGATGACATATGAGGATAGCAACTTAAGAACTATGATCTTTTTACAATGTGTTGGCTACTGTTTTTAATGAACAGCTATGTCCGATATTGCAAGACCATCGAAGTCTAGCAGAAGGATAGAGTCATTCTGTCCCTAAACAAGGCCAAGATCAACAGGATCCCAAAAGCTATAGGCCAGTTTCCTTGCTCTCTTATATCGACAAAGTACTGGAGAAGTCCATCTTTCAGAGACAAAGTAGAGCCTCTTCTTATACCACAGCAAGCTCACTTCAGAGAAGAGAAAAGATGTACATCACAGATATTATACCTGACACAGCACATCAGGGACGGCTTCAAGAAATCGTTCATCACAGGCGCTGTGTTTATTGACCTTTATCCTGCTTACGACACAGTCTACTAGTGTCTTCATGAAAACCATATGAAGTAAATCATTCGAAAACTCAGACCTGTTTATTCGACCTTGGGAACAAACAAGCAGCTAGAATCCTTCAAATCATCTGGGAAGGAATTGCTCTCAAACATTGTCCCAATCCTGAAATATCTGGGAGTGACACGTAAATATCAGAAACACTGCCTAAACATGAAACACAAAGCTCCTGCAGAAACAACGTAGTGCGGAAACTTTATAGGTACCACATGGTGAACCCACCCATGCACCGTGAGAACTAGTGTGCTGGCAGTTACTGCAGTGCTGAATGTACATGTTTGAGATGGTTTAAGTCCAGCCATGTCATACAAATATAGATGTAGCACTGAATGAGACCTGTCACGGTTTTACGGAGTGTTTAAGACCTTCACCTGTAAACAAACTGAACTATCTTGTTGGTATAGCCCCTCCAGAAATCAGGAAGGCTCTCGATGGAATATGCTCTAGTACCACAAAATGAAAGACTGACCTGTGGAAGTCAGGCCTCCCTGTGGAGTCAAATTTTTGAAAAGATATGTTTATTAAACTGCCACTCATAACTATTTATGGCTGCAATGGTTATTTGATTAACAGGGTACAGATTAATTTCCTACGAAGTCAGTTTTATGTTAATGTATATAGGGACTCATTCCACATTTCTGGAGGTTCTCCTTCTTGATGGGCTCTATGGATGCAATAAATTAATTATTATACTTGATTAGTCATCAGTGCAGTACTAAGGAATATTTTCGAAGTTACTTCAAGGTACTCTTGCTGACAATGTTATGGCTCACTGTGAGGCCCGCTAGTACATTTACATGAAAATTATATTTCTTTTGCCTGTGCATTAGCCAAATAGGATCAACAACAATTCCTGTTACCTGACTTTTCTTTTTCTAGTTCTACATCTTCTCCATATGCGTATCCCCCCACCCTCTGCCTTGGTACTGGTATCCGTCTAAATTGAGGATCTTAGTTCTTAAGAGCTCCCATATGTTGTTTTTGATTCCCTGTTGTTGCTTCTATCCAATTCTATTCTTATTTTTGTTAGCTAGATTATCATTGTCCTCTTTTTTTCATAAACATTTGTTAAGTCTGTCTTCCTCTATTCAGTGGAGATGAAAAAAGTAATCTTTGCTCCAGTATTTTGTTTGTGTTCCACCCATTATTTGCCTTTCTTGAAGTAATTTCCTTGACACTGCAGTACTGTGCTAGACAAACTTTTTGTGGTAAATGTTTAACGTTAAACAGTGTGTGTGTGTGTGTGTGTGTGTGTGTGTGTGTGTGTGTGTATAAAATTTTATTTCAGCTGTGTTAGTTGGCAAGCCTATGTATGAACCTATTAAAATAATCCTGTTGTTGGTTTTATATGTGTAGATCACTTTAATTTACTCACAGAAATTTGATCCGAACTGATCAATTATTTAAATACATAACTAGATAGTCAGATCTCAAGGAGACTGCGTAGTTTTGACTGCTGGTAATGCTCATAAAATAATTGGAGACGATCACTGAAATGTTTCTTTCTCCCAGCCTGAAATCTTAGTCAAGTACACAATTCAAAGTACACAGAGATGAGTATGATGGATTTATTTCCATATTCCAGTGCCAATAATCAAATTTTGCTTACATTCAGACATTCAAAAATTAAAGGTTACATAATAAATGCTACATAAGCCACCATCTCCTTAGAAATCGAGCTGTTACAAAGCAACTGGTAATTTACTTTACTTCGAACTGGTTGAATACTTATGTTGCGATTCTTTCCCCTCCCTTTTATGAGTGACATGGAAGAAGTAGTGCCAAAACACAGAAACCTTACATGCAACATAAATATGGAAAGAGAAAGTAGTGAATAGTAGTTAACTAAGCTCACTGTCAATCAAATATGAGTTATCTGCACTTCACTTATTTTGATATAATAACAATGTGATTCACGCCTTAACATTTCGTACATTAGGACAATAGTGTTCCTGCAAAACATTTATGTATTTGCATTGTAGGATTGTATTACATGTGCTATATTTTGTTTCATAACAGCCATCACACAGTTACAGATACCTACATAAAAATAATCCGTTCATGTTACTTTTCTTTGGTATAAAATCAGTATATATTAGACAGTTGGACAGAAACATGAAATGGATTAAAAGCAGTCAAAAATCAGTTTGTAACAAGTTTTAGTTATGTAATATACACAACAAGTAACACTAACATTGGGCACTTAATGGTATAAATAAAGTTGTTATACATAAATTATAGTGTTATTTCGCCTTAAGAGTATTAAACTCCAAAATTCCATCAATATAAATTACTTTCAGCACTTTTCCAAGTAACAAAAATTAATACACGAGAGACATAGTTATACCTGGAGCCTTAGATATTTAGTTTGCCACTGGGCATATGGAATTACATAAAGAAAATAATATATTACCTACAAAATGTAACAGATACTTGAAGATTAAGTCTAGCTATGAGGTAGTTATCACTGCTGAAGAGCCATTTGCTTTGAATATCAGTCAATTTATTTAAGGCTCCAGATATATCAATAAAGGCAAAAACAAACTATCAAACAGAATTAATGGAGTTTCACATTCCTTACTCCTGCTTTCCCTCTTGATAGTCCTCTTTTCTGACTAGCATCAATCATCACTTTCACTCAGAATGTATAAAACGAACACTGTCCCCGAACATCAGAAATTAAAAAAGTAACAATAAGTTAACGGTTTCTTGTCCTCATACAATCACATCACTTTTAGGATGCAGACTATGAATAAACATTAATGTAACACATTATTAACAAATCAAATGAGCCATTTGCTTCAATATCAGTCTTGAAGTGTCCATTCCCACAGTAATGATGCACACGGTACATCTACGCAAGCAAAGTTTTTTTTTTTTTTTTTTTTTTCCACAGCTGTCACTGTCAAACTCTTTTCTGTTAAAGTAATTCCTGAGACTTCTAAAGGGCAGGAGTGTCACATCTGCTCACGGATAACTAGGATTGAACACATTGAAAAGGATGGCGAACAATGTGCATGCCGCATACACACCGAGCGCCACCCACCACATAAGCTGTTCGTGGAGTTTCTGCTCAAAGTTTTTCAGGACTAAGAGCCCAATTGTTAGGCCAGCTAGAGCTCCCGTTAAGTGTGCAACATACGACACAGGTGGTGCCAATGTTTCAGCAGCGTAACGATCATAAACAGCAAATCCAACATCAGCACTTGCTGAAACAAGAGAAAAATATTTATTACAATTTTGTTCACCCATCTTTTGTGGGGAAGGTATTTTTATTTAGTGGCATATGTAATATTTGGCTCAGTAACAACATAGTTCTATGAAGAGCATAGTTCTTGGAACATTTTCAATAAAAGAAATCACCATTTATATGTAATTACTGGTTGTTCATCAAATAGCCATGGCAGCCATAAGTAATTATGAGTGGCAGTTCAATAAACTTATCTTCTATATAAAAATCAAGAACTTTTACTTATATGCGAGCAGGCAAATATGAATCTCTCTTGGACATAGTAAGAAACCCTTTAAGATACAATAGGAAGTTCCAGAATATTTAAAATCTGAAAGTCACAGTATCTGAAACGCAGAAGAAATATATTCCAACCAAATAAAAGAAGCACCAGAGTGAAAGACAAGTTCCAGATTTACAAGATTACTGACTTCAGAACCTGCAGTCTCTCCCACTGTTAACATGCACCTCATCCACCTTACCTTTCCCGGTAACGCAAAAAATACTGAAGGGAAGAATTAAACTTTAACAATACACAATTAATTACACACACACAACACACACACACACACACACACACACACACACACACACACACACACACACACACACACCAGAGAGAGAGAGAGAGAGAGAGAGAGAGAGAGAGAGAGAGAGAGAGAGAGAGAGAGAATTATTAACAGCTTGATACACATCCATATGCTTGTGGCGACTATCGACCAAGTCGCAGGTAATATCTTTGTTTTTGGCAAGCTCTTTGCCCCAGTCTGTGGTCGCGCATGAAAGTGTACGGACGTGTACCGAGAATTCAGAATGTAAACAACTGTATATGTGTGCTTACGAGAAATAAAAATAGTGTTTATTACATGTGGTGTAGCGTGCATCATTGGAATCGGCAACCCTACCACGCTAAACCCATACTGGTGACCCCGAATTTTGTTCGCGAGTGCTACAACGAAATCTTATACCATCGTGCAGTACACAATGGATCGCTTGCCGCCTGCTACACCGAACACGTGCCAACTAAGTGTTCCAACGGACGCTTCGGCATGGTTTTACAATTATCTACCGGGCGTCCGCAATAGTTCTACGCAGGTTCCGAACACATCGACTAGCTGTACTCAACAGGACAGTGTTTATACAATTCCACAGCCACGTGTTCCGAGTGCTCTACAGCCGACGCAATGTGCTCAAACCCCAGTGACTATGTTTACAGGTTTCCCAAGTGCAAGTGTGAATTTTCCACCCGAATCAGTGACTGTACAAATCGAGCCGGACGCTCAAGACAGGAGAGTTCATATTTCTGCCAGAACTCCGGATTTTGCACCAACCCCCCCCTACACCACCAGCGTCCGCTTTACGAGTGTTTCCGACGGCACACGCCGTTCCTGCCGCGTGTGTTCCACAAACATTAGGTGATTTTAACTATTTTAATGCACCTGTAGGGGAGGGGCCAGGAAACTGTATTCCGTCGTTCGCCGCACATCGGTCGACTACGGTCGATTCTACAGCGCCGGTCCATTCTACGCCCGTCGGCGTTACTCCGTGCCGCGCCTACCGTGCCGCGTGCCACTGACAGTGGCGGAAGCTGGTGCACCGCTACTGCACCCGAGACAATTACGTTGCAGAACTATGGACAGGGAGAGACAGTTTCTGATAAACATTTACATCAAGACTTTCCCACCCGTTGGCCGAAGCTACCACCACTTCGCAAGGATCACCCACGCACATGGTTTGCCTTGGTCGACCACGTCCTGCAGCTACACGGCGTCGCCGACGACAATTCGAAGTTCCTATGCTTACTGTGTCACCTCCATGACAAACTGGATCTGATCTGCGACATTGTGGCTTCGCCCCCCGCTACGGACAAATATGCGTTTGCCCGACGCACCATCCTCGAGCGACTATCCACATCGACAGAGGAAGCTATCCGCCTCATCAGTCAGGAATCGCTGGGATCCAGGTCCCCGTCGCAACTCTGGCGTCATCTCCGCGCTATGATTGACACGCATCACATGCCGGACATTACACTTTGGACCATCTGGTTGCTGAAACTTCCCCCGCAAGTTCAACTTCACCTTCTACATGTAACTTCGGCCCCACTAGATGCCAAACTGAAGATCGCAGACCAGGTTTACAAGCTTACAACATTCTGCCCCCCCCCCCCCCCCCATACCCCCCCAGGGTGCCCTCAGGCCTCAGGGGTTGGCACACCTGCGCGGCAGTTCCCATCCTGCAGTACAGAGTGCGCACGACTCGCTCCACGCATGCGCGCGGAGCCAACGCCGCCTGGCAACCGCCGCAGTAACTCCTCTCCTACCAGCACTACTGCAGCGTCGCCATCGGAGGGAACTACAAACAAGTCCCCCTCCACTGCCGCTTCAACCTCAACCAGCGCGACGGGCGATGCCACGCGCCGCCCCGCTTGGTGTTATTTCCACTCCCGCTTTGGCGACGCGGCTAAGAAATGTTGTTCTCCATGCGCGTTCCCAAACTAATAACGCGACCCAATTCAGGCGCTATGGGCCGCGTTGCACCGCACAGACGCCTATCACTAAATACTTCTTCTCCTCACGCGCCAGGACGCTTGTACGTGAAAGATGCAGTGTCTTGCCTTTCATTTCTAGTCGACACGGGGGCCGAGGTTAGTGTGATACCTTTGTCCGCAGGTATTAAATTCGAGCTTCAGCCTTGCCCCCCGCTTCGAGCCGCCAATAATTCCCTGATCCGCTCTCATGGAATAACGAATTTAAGCCTTAAACTGCAGGACATTAATACGCCCTTACAGTGGACTTTCGTTATCGCGGATGTGGATGAACCCGTGCTTGGGGTAGATTTTCTCTTAGCCCACGCACTGTCACCCAACCTACAACGAGGTACACTAACCTTTAACTCGGGAGACCGTACCACCGGTTCAGATATCTTACCCCTCTCATCCGAAAGCGCCATTCTGCTGTGTGAGCTAGCGGAAACTGCTGTTGCAGTGCTTTCTCTTAGATCACACAATGACGAACTTCGGGACAGCAATGGGGCCCTCCGCTTACGCATCGCCGCCGTGCAAGCCAAGCTCACGGACGCGCGTAAGCAGACCGCCCAGCTGTCGCACACGGCCACGCCCCCAACCCCCGCACCACTTCCTCGCACCTGCAGCCGACGCCGCGTGACATTTCTACTGCCGGACGGAAGCTGTACCCGCGACGCTACCAGGTACCCCACCGAGCTCTTCGACAAGGACTACCAGTGGATCACCGCCACTGCTGCTGAACTGCCGGCCTTGGACACACACACGTGTGCATTACAGGTTAGTCACAGTGCAACGGGTGCTGGTCCAGCATCCCCATCGGTGTTCGCGATCAATAACGGTACTGTCCACAGAATAAATACCACAGAAGGCCCACCGGTACGTGCAAAGGCTAGGCGTTTAAATCCGGAAAAACTTAAACACGCTAAAGCTATTGTTCAGGAACTTTTAGATAATAAGACTATCCGCGCTTCTTCCAGTTGTTGGTTGTCACCCATTCATTTGGTGCCCAAGAAAGATGACACTTTCCGCCTCTGCGGTGACTATCGGGCGCTTAACGCCAGAACAATTTTAGATAATTATCCCGTCCCAAATATTCAAGACTTTGCTTCCCAGCTGCATGGGGCACAAATTTTCAGTGTAGTCGATTGTCATAAGGCGTACCACCAACTGCCAATGGCACCTGAGGACATTGAAAAGACCGCTATCATCACCCCGTTCGGGTTGTTCGAGTATTTGTTTATGCCATTCGGCCTTAAAAATGCTGCACAGACGTGGCAACGGTTCATCGACTCGCTGGTTGGAAAACTGGACTTTGCATATGCGTACCTGGACGACTTGTTAATTTTTTCTTCCTCCCTCGAGGAACATGAACAACATTTAAATACAGTGTTCCAACTATTAAAAGCAAACGGTATCGCAGTGAACAATACTAAGTCACAACTCCGCCGCACCAGTGTCACTTTTCTGGGCCACAGAGTTTCTGGCGACGGCATCCGCCCCCTAACTGAACGGGTGGAGGCCATTAGTACGGTGCCTTTGCCCAAAGATTTTCAGGGCCTCCGCCGCTTCCTTGGAACGGTAAATTACTACCATAAACATATTCCCCGCGCCGCCGACATACAAGCCCCACTGACGGATGCCCTCGCAGGAAAAAACACATCAGGGTCTCGGGCGGTCACGTGGACTCCAGATATGCGTCGCGCATTTGATAATCTAAAGTCAGCCTTACAGACAGCTGTTACGCTTGCTCACCCCATTCCTGATGCTCCCATCTCGCTTACTACAGACGCAAGTGATACAGCAGTGGGGGCAGTACTTCAGCAATCCGTGGGTTCTGTTGTACAGCCGCTCAGATTTTTCTCCCACAAACTGACCGCTTCCCAACGTAAATGGTCGACCTTCGACCGGAAACTGTTTGCTATTTATGCTGCTATCAAATATTTCCAAGACGATATCGAAGGTCGCCATCTCGTGGTATTTACCGACCACGAGCCATTGGTTTACGCTTTCCGTAACCCAGGTAAGGACTCATCCCCGAGACGTTTTAGGCATATGGACCTTATATGTCAGTTTATGAATGACATACGTTACGACAGAGGCGCAGACAATGTCGTCGCTGATTTTCTGTCTCGGGTGTCGGTTTTATCTTCACAACTGGACCTCAGTGAGCTCCCTAAATTGCAGACAGAGGATACTGAACTCGCAGCATTGCGTTCCGATATCAAAACAGGACTCAAACTAGAGTTACGGACACTTCCTGGGTTTTCATCACCCATCTGGTGCGACATTTCAACAGGACGCATACGCCCGGTGATTCCTGCACCTCTCCGCCGGGACATATTTAATAGTATCCACGATTTGGCACACCCTGGCATTCGCGCCTCCGCACGTCTGGTATCTGAACGTTTTGTTTGGCCCGGGGTGATAAAACAGTGTCGCAGTTGGGCACGAGCATGTGTGGCTTGTCAGCGCGCAAAAGTAGGACGTCATGCACAGCCCCCCATGGGTACGTTCGATGTGGCAAAAAGAAGATTCCAGCACATACACATCGATATCGTCGGGCCCTTACCCCCCTCAGGCCCCTTCCGTTACATACTGTCCGCAATTGACAGGTTTACCCGCTGGGTAGAGGTAATTCCTCTCACTACTATCACAGCCGATGCAGTGGCCCGAGCCCTGCTGTTAATGTGGATCTCGTGCTTCGGCTGCCCAGTCTCTGTCACCACCGACCAGGGCCGCCAGTTCGAGTCTGCCCTCTTCCGACAGCTTTGTGAAACGATTTAGGACTACAGCATACCACCCCCAGAGCAATGGGCTTGTGGAACGCTGGCACCGAACACTTAAAGCTTCCCTGATGTGCCACGGAGGTGAGTGGGCCGATGCCTTACCATGGGTAATGTTAGGCGTTCGGGCCGCGTACAAAGAGGACCTTGGCGCATCCCTGGCAGAGGTACTGTATGGAGAACCCCTCACACTCCCAGCAGAGTTAGTCGAGCCTTCACTTCCTCCAGATCAAATCTGCAACTCGACATTCGTCGGGCAGGTCAAGGAGCTAATTGCTAACATCCGCGTGCCACCTCCTCGACCACACACGCCCCCTCCCGTATTTCTGCATAAGGACTTGGCGTCGTGCACTCATGTCATGGTGCGTGATGACACCATCCGACCGGCACTCAGACCTCCATATACGGGCCCGCACAGAGTCATATCACGGCGTACCAACACGTTCGAAGTGCTCATTAACAGCACGCCTCAAACGGTATCCGTCTGCCGCCTCAAACCTGCATGGACTCTGGGAGAACTGCCCGATACCCCACCCAGTCAGACCCCATCCCCTGCTGCACCCACCTCGCATGAGGCATCTACCAACAGTCCATGGATGAGCGACGCCCATTCCCACACGTGTGACGTTCCCCACTTCCAGTCGTGTGACAGTGCTACAGGTGCGTGTGACATTCCTATGCAGAGTGATGCGTGTGATGACTTACCCTCCTACAGGCAGCCCCTCGCCTCTCCCCTGTTAGGATTCAGTGTTGTATCAGGGACCAGCCTCAGAGCGTGTGATGTCACCGATGACGACTCGTGTGGAGATTCTGTCAACCCGTATAAGGAAGTGGTAGTGAATGTCAACACAGATCTTATTTGCAGCTCTAATGTGTTTTTTGTTATGCAGCCGGGTAATGTGTACATCTTCTACGAACAAGCCAGCTTCCCCAGTGACAACTTAACTCACATTCATCTCCTCCAGTCTGTCCCCTTGCCTGTTGGTACTGACCCATCAACGGTCAAAGTCCTATGTACCGCCACAGGCATTCAGATCCGCTATCCTGGCCCCTCACAACCCACCATCCCCTCCCCAGATCCTTCAACTGCTGTACGAAGATTCACCCGGTCAGGCAGGACCATCCGCCCCCCCTCGCTGGCTCGAAGACTTCAATTACTAATGTAATGTAATGTAAGGTATGGTTTCTGATTAAACACCCTCTCCCTCCCCCCTGGGTGTTCCCTTTACATGTATGCCCCAATATTTATGTTTGTGCTCCACACTCTAGGGGGGGGGCTAATGTGGCGACTATCGACCAAGTCGCGGGTAATATCTTTGTTTTTGGCAAGCTCTTTGCCCCAGTCTGTGGTCGCGCGTGAAAGTGTACGGACGTGTACCGAGAATTCAGAATGTAAACAACTGTGTATGTGTGCTTACGAGAAATAAAAATAGTGTTTATTACATATGGTGTAGCGTGCATCATTGGAATCGGCAACCCTACCACGCTAAACCCATATGCTAATATTTCAGATGTTTTTGGGTGAGGAATAGTAAGGTCAAGTTAATATTCTGTTCTACTGAAAGCACTTAATTCATTCCTCAATATTTGTACATTACATGTACAATATCATCTAATACTTACCAACAAAAAATATTCCAATTAATCTAACAATTCCGAACTCCATGTTATTGTAGTTCTGAAAAAATGTAAAAAAAAGAAAAACTATTAGTAACATAAAAAACAGTTGGCAACATTGTTAACAAAATTGGTGCAATGATTGGAAAATGTGTTGCTACAGACAACTGAAATTAGTTACATTTGGTCTATCACTTTACAAGTACATGAATATTTAAGTATTTCCAAAAATATATTTTGTATGGCAAGTGTTATTACCAGGAGGACATTGGCAAGATGAGCTGCTAACAGTGCATATACACCGCCTGATGCTCCCACAAGGTACACATCAGGGTCGAACACTGATGTGCCTAGTGAACCTGAAGGACAATAAATGACAAATGAGAACACTGGGAAAATATTGCTTCAATCTAAAAATATTATTGAAGCTTAATGCTTGTATTAAACAAAGGACTTAGTACTAGGCAACAAATGAGAAAGTAATATCCCTGATTACTGTTTTGCGTATCAAGTAACATGTCTGAACTGAGGGCGAAGCAATATGGAGCATGAAGAGGTAAGTAACATCATTCTCCTTAACTATGCATAGTTACCTAGTGAGGGTAATGTAGCTCCTTCGCTCTACATCACAATTTAAGTTAAATGAAGCTAAATATAGGGGAAATCGAAGTGATATGGAATTATTTGTTTTGGAAATAGATGTTCTACAGTTCCAATGTTCCACTGTTTTTTATATCATCTATCTATCTATGTATCTTTCATTCTCGGTACTAATTTCCAGGCTGTAGTCCCATTTTCAAGTGATCACTCCTGGCACAAGCCAAGCCACCAGGCTACACTCTTATCACCCAGTGCTTGTAGGCAAACTACGGAATCGTTACTTTGAAATGGGGTTGCAGGACCGAAACTAGTAGCATGAACAAAGGATAAATCTGCATAAATAAAAATTCAATTGTTCACCATACAGAGGAGAGGCTGAGTCACATAGAGGTACAACAAAGAAACTGCTAAAAACAAAAACACACACACACACACACACACACACACACACTTTTCTTTGATTTAACATTTTTCACAATTCTACACCACATTCTCTAGTCATCATTCCACAACAATGCAAATTTTGCTTACAAGTTACTGTTTGCATTTTATTTATATATGCATTTCATTTACTCTTGTTTTATTTAAAATATGGGATTACTACCTCTATTTTTCGCCACTTCTTTTGCATAGTATACCTTTTACAGATTCCTGTCTTTAGCTTCCAGAGACAGAAGAGTTAAAAATAATTCATTTTTAAGTACAGTATCCTGTAACAATTCTTTGCTTTGTATTGCTGCTGGTCTATCCATAATCTACAATGTCATTATGTGTACAACAATCCCAGAAGAGTTGAAGGGGAAGGAGGAGGGGTGAAGGAAAACATTGGAGTGGTTTAGGGAAAGGGGCACAGTCACCCAGAATCCCACATCAGGAGAAGATTACCGGACGGGATGAGAAGGAAAGACTGATTGTTGGAGGCTGCACTGGACGAGATTTGAAAACCTGACAGCTTAAAGGTGGAAGACAGTATGATATGCAAGACAGATTACTACTAAAACATCATGCACGAGTTAATACCCGTGAAACGCTAAGTGCATTGTATGTAACAGAGGGGGGAAGGGGGGAGGATGGCAATAAATATACGAAAGATGTAGAAAACTAAAATGTAGTGAATAAAGGAGTATTTACTATGAATAAATGCTGAGATGGAAGGAATTAACGTAAATTGAGGCCAGGTGGGTGGTGAGAACACGGACATGTTTTAGTGCTGGCCCTCTACCACAACAAGCACTTTGTTTCTGATGACCCTGTATGTATTATTTTTATAACCCCCCCCCCCCCCCCCACAAACCCTTCCCCCACCCCAGAAACACTATGTACAAGTAAGATCTATTCTACATTTTACTTTTAATAATGACTCAGTTAATTGAAAATAACATAATTGCTACTATTACTATATTACTAATATTGAAAAGTGCTTAATGTGTCTAGTAATTTTAATACAATTTCTTTAGGCACTGCAACTGACCTGCTAGAACACCTGCCATGTATACTGCCCCTATCCTCAAGGATCCATGAACCATCTCTAATGGCAGGCCGACAAGAACTTGCACGAGGAGGTTAAATATTAAGTGCAGCCATCTGAAACAATAAACAAAAGTAAGATTTTTATTTCAGTGTTTTACAATAAACAAATGAGTAAATGACCATCATTGTTTTGTTCACAACAACATAACAGTCAAAGGAAACCAGTAATCTCATTTGGAGTAACAAATAATAAGGCAAAAGAGAACTAGCAAAGCTAATTTGGAAACATACAAAAAACTCTTTTCTTATGTGCTGAAACAAAGAACAAGCTTCATAGGAAATTTAGCCCCCTCTCTTGTACATCAATAAAGCACGTTCAGCTTTGGTGCAAGATTCTATGGCTTAACTCCACAAATACTACTACAATGAATGGCTATTCTTTAAATTGAAAGGCACAGTGAAGATGAAGATGAGAGCACTTAAAGTTTGTGTGTTTCTTTTGATGGCACTTAATGTGCCATTCATCTTTAACACTCGCTCTGTCAGTAAATGCGAAAAAGGTTTAGACTCCTTATTAAAAAGTATATTCCTTCCCCAACCAACTACGAATGAAGCAAATTCATTCCAGCTGCATTATTATCCTGACTCAAAGCACTGCCCATTGACACCAGGAACACAAATTTCTCTACAATCATAACGTAAACATATTATATCAGTCCATTATGAATAGCTTTCAAGACACACAGTGAAGATCTATAAAAACGTAATCAGAAGATAGTCATATGTAATTTGAAGCAACCAGACATGGTTAAACATATTGCTTTATTTTGGGTCTCAGTACATTTGTCAGAAAGTAGTCAAAATGTCCTTTTCACATCCATAAAAGAAGAGGAATAAAATATAGAACCAGTCCCCTTTCTGAAAAATCTGTTATTAAAATATCTGAAAGGATTATTACTAAATTTTGACAAGACCACTGAACATCCCTAACAAAATTAGGTAATAAGTGTAGTTAAAAACAATAAGAATACTAGGACTTTTGACCAGTAAGCCACAAACTTTCATACAGTTAAGCCTTTTCCAAGTGTGACATTTAAATAATACAGGGCTATTACAAATGATTGAAGCGATTTCATAAATTCACTGTAGCTCCATTCATTGACATATGGTCAAGACACACTACAGATACGTAGAAAAACTCAAAGTTTTGTTCGGCTGAAGCCGCACTTCAGGTTTCTGCCGCCAGAGCACTCGAGAGCGCAGTGAGACAAAATGGCGACAGGAGCCGAGAAAGCCTACGTCGTGCTTGAAATGCACTCGCATCAGTCAGTCATAACAGTGCAACGACACTTCAGGACGAAGTTCAACAAAGATCCACCATCTGCTAACTCCATTCGGCGATGGTATGCGCATTTTAAAGCTTCTGGATGCCTCACGGTTTAAAGTTTATGGCCCCTTTTTCTTCTGCGGAAAAAACGTTACAGGACACGTGTATCTGGCCATGCTGGAAAATTGGCGCATGCCACAACTGGAGACCGACAGCGCCGACTTCATCTTTCAACAGGATGGTGCTCCACCGCACTTCCATCACGATGTTCGGCATTTCTTAAACAGGAGATTGGAAAACCGATGGATCGGTCGTGGTGATCATAATCAGCAATTCATGTCATGGCCTCCACGCTCTCCCGACATAACCCCATGCGATTTCTTTTTGTGGGGTTATGTGAAAGATTCAGTGTTTAAACCTCCTCTACCAAGAAATGTGCCAGAACTGCGAGCTCGCATCAATGATGCTTTCGAACTCATTGATGGGGACATGCTGCGCCGAGTGTGGGAGGAACTTTATTATCGGCTTGTTGTCTGCCGAATCACTAAAGGGGCACATATCGAACATTAGTGAATGCCTAAAAAAACTTTTTGAGTTTTTGAATGTGTGTGCAAAGCATTGTGAAAATATCTCAAATAATAAGTTATTGTAGAGCTGTGAAATCGCTTCAATCATTTGTAATAACCCTGTACTCGCAACCCATCCTGACTTCCCACAGCTATCACCAAGAAGCTACAGCCGGATAACTTGACAGTCACAGTGATGGTAAATTATATATACCAACTTCCCTCGTAAATGAGTCACATAGTACTGAAAACCATACCAAAAGTCTTACAATAGTTCCTGAAATTTTGCCTTTGCAGACAGACAGAACAACGTAGAGGAGGGGGGGGGGGGCGGCATTTATGAAGTTATAATATGTAGTATATATTATATATATATACTGCCAGATGTAATATAGCAATCAATCGCGAACTAGATTAAGAAACAATCACTACATATACTGCACGAACTTCCTGGAAAAGAAAACTTTTATTTAGATTTAGAAATTAGCTGCTAAGACACTAAACAGAAGAACATGTGGGAGTGACAAGTCGATAGTCGACAAGACCCAGAGATTCTCTTTACGAGTGGGGTTCTTTGGAGGAGACGAGGAGTGTTCGTTTCCCGCGTTAACGCATGTATCAATGGTGTTTGTGCGGTACAATAAAGGTGGTCGTTCACAGTATAAATTCCACACAAGTGTTTTCCTTTATGTAGTGAAATTACTCCTACAAACATATCATGGACAATGCAAATGAAACTAAAATAACGTTAGATATTGCAATCAAATCCCAAGAACGAAATGAAAGTAAAACAAAGAATAAATTATGTAAGAAAATAGCCCGGAAAGAGCCTGCGAGTTGTCAACCGGCCCGCCCACAGAGAGTTGAGTTGAGCCGGCCTTTGCTTTGCAGCGCTGCCGTCTGCGCGCAATTACAGCGCGAAAATTTAACGCCTGCGTCTCTTTTAATGAAGACATTTTAGACCAGTAATCGTCAGACTGTGGCCCTCGGGCCGCATGCGACCGTGGTCAAGTATTCACGCGACCCGCTGTTCTCAGCCGGATTTTACAATGTCGTATCTAGAAAGTATCAGCCTAATACAAAACGTAAACTATCGTTAAGACCTTCTTAAGAATATGGTTTTTCTGCCCAGTAACAGACAAAAGTACTTACAGAGAACTACTTACAACTCACGGGCGTGCGCGACTCGTACCGATAAGCTACTGGAGTACGAATTTTGCCAAGGAAGTAACGTAGATTCGCCAGTTCGCACTACGGTCACCTTCTAATACGGTACTTCTATGTAGCAAGCAAGACTGAATTAAGGCTGTTGTAATGCAGTAAGCAGAAGAAAACTGGCATTAGAAAGATTTATCGAACTTTTGTGATGGTGTCTCATATTCAGCAGTGAATTTAAATAGAAGTACAAATACTATTATACACCAAAATAATTCGGACACACAGCGTAACAAACAACAAATCACCACGCAACAATGGTATCATTGCCTTTAGATCGCTGAGGTTGGTAAAAATTTGAAACAGACCACAGTCGACACGGTGTATTCCGAATAGTGCCGACTTTTAACGATCCGCGTCCGTGCTATAATTTCCGTACATCCATCATGAAGAGGGCAAAAACTGTAGAGGAAGACAGAGATTGGAATACGTCAAGCAAATAATTGAGGACGTAGGTTGCAAGTGCTACTCTGAGATGAAGAGGTTAGCACAGGAAAGCAATTCGTGGCGGGCCGCATCAAACCAGTCAGTAGACTGACGGGGGAAAAAAAAAAAACCATCCATCTTCTAATGGATAATGGGACAGAAGCTGTTTTATTTATCTTGAAGCACAAACAACATCCAACATCATCAGCTGTCTGTATTAGTTGTATTTAATTGCAAACGGTTTCGGAGATACAATCCGCCATCTTCAGGCACCTTTGAAACACAAGGCAATGAAGCTTTCGGCGGGCATAATCACTGTATCTCTGATACAGTGTAGCAGAAACCGCCGTCGTACGTGGAACTTTTCGTTTATACTGCAACCAGAGGCATTATGGATGAAAAGTTCAGCTGATGCCGGTGGGTTGTACTCATTTTATTAGAGATACGGTGGTATGCCCGCTGAAAAAGCGTTATCGTCCTATGATGCAGATGGCCCTGAAGATGGTCTATTGTATCCCCGAAACCAGCTTCAATTAAATAAAACTAATACACAAAGCTGACAATGTCGCTGTTGCTACACACTGTAGCTGGACTATTGGGGACTTAACAACATACTACTTTAGGTAGGTTAAAAATTAATAATAGGGTCGGAACATATGCGAGTCTTGAGCAAAAACTTTTGCGACACCTGTTTTAGACAGTAACTACCAGTGCATCTAATATTCTACATCTACATTTATACTCCGCAAGCCACCCAACGGTGTGTGGCGGAGGGCACTTTACGTGCCACTGTCAGTACCTCCCTTTCCTGTTCCAGTCGCGTATGGTTCGCGGGAAGAACGACTGTCTGAAAGCCTCCGTGCGCGCTCGAATCTCTCTAATTTTACATTCGTGATCTCCTCGGGAGGTATAGGTAGGGGGAAGCAATATATTCGATACCTCATCCAGAAACGCACCCTCTCGAAACCTGGACAGCAAGCTACAACGCGATGCAGGGCACTTCTCTTGCCGAGTCTGCCACTTGAGTTTGCTAAACATCTCAGTAACGCTATCATGCTTACCAAATAACCCTGTGACGAAACGCGCCGCTCTTCTTTGGATGTTCTCTATCTCCTCTGTCAACCCGACCTGGTACGGATCCCACACTGGTGAGCAATACTCAAGTATAGGTCGAACGAGTGTTTGTAAGCCACCTCCTTTGTTGATGGACTACATTTTCTAAGGACTCGCCCAATGAATCTCAACCTGGCACCCGCCTTACCAACAATTAATTTTATATGACCATTCCACTTCAAATCGTTCCGTACGCATACTCCCAGATATTTTACAGAAGTAACTGCTACCAGTGTTTGTTCCGCTATCATATAATCATACAATAAAGATCCTTCTTTCTATGTATTCGCAATACATTACATTTGTCTATGTCAAGGGTGAGTTGCCACTCCCTGCACGAAGTGCCTATCTGCTGCAGATCTTCCTGCATTTCGCTACAATTTTCTAATGCTGCAACTTCTCTGTATACTACAGCATGCATATTACGCAATGAAGCTACGAGGAGGGCTGCCAGTCGCCAAGATTTATGTAAGGACTCCATTATGCTTTCAATGTACCAGTGAAACTGACGTATGATACCAATAGCAGGGCAATTTCTTTTTATTTTGGTATTGGGTACTATTTAGGAAATATGATATAATCATACTTTTTGGCTACAAGTTTGCTACGAATCCCCATTTACTTACCAAAATTATCCAGTGAAATGTATTTTGTACCAAAGCCGTAACATAATTACTTTTGTAGTACACGCACGAAAGACTGCGTTAGCTACACATAGAATGAAGTTTAATAGTGGTGTTACTCAGCATTTATAACGTTTCTCCCACCTAATTTTGGAGAGCTAGGATCGCTGCTAGGTGATCTGCGCCACTAATTTATACATAACTAGCCTCCTGCTCCGGCTTCGCGCGGGTAGCAAAAAATATTTACTACCGGACGGCTTGTTTGGCGTAGCGGTAATAAATTATACACACAAATCTTCGTCTTGAAACTGGAGATCTGTGAAAACCGTATTGAAATCCCTATAGTAACTCCTGACATTAGCCAGAATACATACACAAAAACCGCGCAAGGGACTCTAAATTACAATATATATAAAATAGAAGTACATCGTAGAAAGCATAGTGTGTACAACTGGTTATGAAAATTGGTGGTCTTGCGCAGGGAAAAAACGAAAAACTCGAGAAGGAAATAGAAAAATATTCTGCACAGATTTCGTATGTTTTCATTTACTTTGTTTTGGGTAGCTGCTAGTTGATCGCTGGATGTGGTGACCACTGATATAGATTACTCATTTAGTTCGTGTCTTTTTACTTGCAATTGTGTGCTTTACGTTACGATGTACTTGTAATTCAGTTCACTGCAGTAGTCATCTTAGCTAAATGTTGAAAATATTTTATTCCTAATCATGATATTTCCTTATCTGAACTCTTTATTACAAACTAAATTGTAACTGCCATCTTTAATACTCCCGTCAGTTGGTGTGTTCCGAGAGATGCAAACGCATTTATTTTCTTGGAAAATTAGAGAGTACAAAAGGTCCACTGGCAATGATATTTATTTCATTTACCTTTTCAGCAGAACGAGAATTATGGTGGGGCAATATTCTTTAGTTTTCCTTTGTAAAAAAGCATTTGGAAACAGTTAAGCATTTCATTTGACTGCACGCATACAACCAAGCAGAGTTTCTCTGCGTTTCGTGAAGGATCTTTCGTCAATATTCTAGTACGGTAGTCACTGAAGGTCTCACACGCTGCTCTCTTGACAGCCAAATGCGTTTCATTCGGCATTTTTGTATCTAAAGCTGGCGATCTAGCCAAGAAATTACCAAATGCTGTACATGAATGGGCACCTAAAGCAGTTAATACATAGGCTTAGCAATAAACAGGATAAGCAATATTATTTTTCTACTAATAACCATTTGTGCGTGCGTGTGTGTGTGCGACTGGCGGTCAACGGCTCGAAGAAACCATTTCGAGGTATTCACCGTCAGTCACATTCTGTGATAGTACTAACAAATCTCTCCTCTATCCTATCATCTTTTTATATTATTCTTAAAAAACAAAATTTTATTTATATTTCAGCCTTAAATTATCGTTATTTTGAAAAATATTCTTTGTAAATGTTATACAAAAGAAAAGAAAACTGCAAGAAGATGAAAAACGAAAATTGTAAGATGTACGATCTGTTTTAATCATCAGGTAACAGGTCTATAATTTGGCAATAAATAAATAAAAATAAAATTAGACGAATAAGGACAACGTTTATATCAATACAGGCTGGAAAACATTCGTGTAGTAATCTTCTACAGACATAGGTATAGATATGAAAACAAAAATAAAAGTAATAATTCGTTTCAAACACAGGGCGCAAAATTAAGAAGCCACATAGCTAACAATAGACGCACAATTTCCTCTGAGGCCATTGCGAGGTAAATGCACACAAAGTGCCTCGCAAACTTTTGACCCACCCCAGAAACGGATTAACCGAGACACGTGTTCGTTTATTTTGACCGCTTTTCCACTGAGGCAAGTTTCTGGAAAATCGGGTTATGGCACTTGCCGAGTTCTCCTCGTTTGCGGCGCATCATTATTCGACGAGACACCTGCCGCTGCACGACGTGTCTTCTACGAACTGAGCACTCCCGAAGCGAAACCTCACCGCTCTATAGACCGCTCGGAGCATCGAGAAGCGGCGACTTCGGGCGATGCGAACGGGGGCCCGGCGCCAGCGCCGTGTCTCGTGTGTGACGGGCCGCGACGCGCCCCTGGGCGAGCAGAGCGCCGGCCTCCATATTCATTGGGGGCGGGGCGGCGCAAACTTCCGACTCGTCTGTTTGACCGGAGACGGGTCGGTCCGGCCGGGCTCGCCTGTGTGGCCACGGGGCGTCGCGGAACACACCCACAGCCGCTTATCTGGCCGCGCAAACATCCCGGGCCGCCTCTGCCTTTCCAGATGTCCAGATAACCGGCCCACGTCCGTTTCCCAAGCTCTCGTCCACCTAGGCAGAGTCTGTCGCACTACACATTTCTTCCAGCTTACCGTAAACCGGGTACGCTTTGACCGATTTTCAGATTAAAATGTAATTATCACGACTGGTTTTTAACGCCTGTGTTGTTTATGGTAGTGAACACTGGTGTTGTACGACAGGATTATATACAAATTTGTAAAATGCAGGGCATAGGCAATAGAATATGAACGGGATTGTTGGTGATATTCTTCAGAATCAACTGCGAATCCGGAGGGGAGGCGAGGATGGTGGGAGGTGACATGATATCGCCCGCCCGCCGCCCCCCCCCCCCTCCCCCATCCACCGCGAGTAACATTTTATAAGAACCGTTTCTGTTTTTATAAGCATCAATTTCCAAATTTCACAACTAACTTTCACAGAGTAAAATAGCATTAAAACGACAGTAAAGCATCTCGATTGCTTTAATTTTTTAAAAATCTTTTTAGGTTCACCATGAACCATCCTCAGATTTGGTTACGCAGAGTAAAATTTTATTCCGCGGCATAGCATGTAACTTTTGCTAAGCTAAACGTATTAACCTTGTAACAGATACATGCAGATCTGAGGATAGGTCATCGTGAGACGAAAATTAAAGCAGTCTAGACGAATAAAAGTTTTACAACCAGAAGGCGAGTTATCTCCAAATGCATAAACTTTTGCAAACTGGAGTGTCTCGAAAGTGGCAAGCTAGTCTACGCATTATTCTGCCCGGGGACTGGGTGTTTTATCTCTGACACGATTCGTGAGTCCACAGGTAGTTGAGTAAGGAAAGACGGAAACGACTCAAAGGAACAGCATTTCCCTCAAACATGCGTTGATAAACGCAGTGCTTAGTGAAATACTGAGAATGTGTAGTTTACGACATTGTCAATGCTGTGGCAATTTTTTACTGCTGTAGTTCTTCCAGCAACTGCATGACGCCCATATACTTTCAGAACAGACCGGTTTCAAATGCTACACTTTTTCGAGTAACAATTTTCTGAATTATTACAATTACTTCTACTTCAATTAATAATAATAATAATAATAATAATAATAATAATAACAACAATAATAATAATAACAATAACAATAACAATAGGAACCAACACAACTGGATACAGATCACAAGTATACACAACATTTATTACCAGATACCCAGAATTAAAATTTTTAACAGAACAACGACTAGCTGATCAGATCCGTGTAATAATCAAAAATAACAGGATACCCCAGTCAGAATTAGAAAACATCAAACAAGTACAACAAATACTGGAACAAAACAATGCACAATCAGAAGAAGAAGAAAATACAGTAATTGACTCAAACATCCCAGAGCAAACAAACAAAGAACAACACGCATCAATTGAACAATCGGAGGAAAACGAAATCTTAAGACAGCCACCAGAACAAGCACAAATAGAAGACGAAGTGACACACATGTTAGATATAGAAGAAAAATTTCAGCTGACATATATAGAATACAAATACAGACATTAGACCATTCTTGCATAGACCGCCAAATAACCCACAAGTCAAAACAACAATAAAAACTATCAACACAATCACACACAACAAAATAAATGAAAACACAACTATGGAAGAGTTACAACCACTGGTTTATATAGGAGCACTCACTACACTAAATATACGCACTAGGCAGAGATCAGAACCAACCAACACACAGAAGAAACCCACAAAACCAGCATGGCAACACAGGCTACAGATCAGAATAGAAAAACTGAGAAAAGACATTGGACAGCTAACACAATTTATAAGAAATGAAATGTCAGAAAAAAAACGAAAAAGGTTAGGTAAAATCTCACAACAAGAAGTGATAAAGCAATTAGACGAAAAGAAGCAGAAATTACAAGCATTGGCCAAACGACTTAGAAGATACAAAAAAGTGAAAATAGAAGGAAACAAAACCAAACATTCAACACAAACCAAAATAAATTTTATCAGACAATAGATAACACACACATTAAAATAGACAATCCACCAAACATAACAGACATGGAACACTTCTGGAGCAACATATGGTCAAACCCGGTACAACATAACAGGCATGCACGGTGGACACAAGCAGAAACAGACACATACAAGATGATACCACAAACGCCTGAAGTGATAGTTTTGCAACATGAAGTCAGCCAAGCAATTAATTCTACTCACAATTGGAAAGCCACTAGAAAAGATAAAATACCAAATTTCTGGCTAAAGAAATTCACCTCAACACATTCACATCTAACTAAATTATTTAACAGTTACATTGCAGACCCATACACATTCCCTGATACACTTACACATGGAATAACTTATCTGAAACCTAAAGATCAAGCAGACACCGCAAACCCAGCTAAATATCGCCCCATAACATGCCTACCAGCAAGAGCCTTTTTGTTCTTCATTTATAAATTTGTTCTGTGTTGTATGTGTCATTAATTTCTGTGTAATGACTGAAGTTAATATTTTGTATATTGTTGGTAGGCATGTTATGGGGCGATATTTAGCTGGGTTTGCGGTGTCTGCTTGATTTTTAGGTTTCAGATAAGTTATTCCATGTGTAAGTGTATCAGGGAATGTGTATGGGTCTGCAATGTAACTGTTAAATAATTTAGTTAGATGTGAATGTGTTGAGGTGAATTTCTTTAGCCAGAAATTTGGTATTTTATCTTTTCCAGGGGCTTTCCAATTGTGAGTAGAATTAATTGCTTGGCTGACTTCATGTTGCAAAACTATCACTTCAGGCGTTTGTGGTATCATCTTGTATGTATCTGTTTCTGCTTGTGTCCACCGTGCATGCCTGTTATGTTGTACCGGGTTTGACCATATGTTGCTCCAGAAGTGTTCCATGTCTGTTATGTTTGGTGGATTGTCTATTTTAATGTGTGTGTTATCTATTGTCTGGTAAAATTTATTTTGGTTTGTGTTGAATGTTTGGTTTTGTTTCCTTCTATTTTCACTTTTTTGTATCTTCTAAGTCGTTTGGCCAATGCTCGTAATTTCTGCTTCTTTTCGTCTAATTGCTTTATCACTTCTTGTTGTGAGATTTTACCTAACCTTTTTCGTTTTTTTTCTGACATTTCATTTCTTATAAATTGTGTTAGCTGTCCAATGTCTTTTCTCAGTTTTTCTATTCTGATCTGTAGCCTGTGTTGCCATGCTGGTTTTGTGGGTTTCTTCTGTGTGTTGGTTGGTTCTGATCTCTGCCTAGTGCGTATATTTAGTGTAGTGAGTGCTCCTATATAAACCAGTAGTTGTAACTCTTCCATAGTTGTGTTTTATTTTGTTGTGTATGATTGTGTTGATAGTTTTTATTGTTGTTTCGACTTGCGGGTTATTTGACGGTCTATGCAAGAATGGTCTAATATCTGTATTTGTGTCTTTGTATTCTATATATGTCAGCTGAAATTTTTCTTCTATATCTAACATGTGTGTCACTTCGTGTTCTATTTGTGCTTGTTCTGGTGGCTGTCTTAAGATTTCGTTTTCCTCCGATTGTTTAATTGATGCGTGTTGTTCTTTGTTTGTTTGCTCTGGGATGTTTGAGTCAATTACTGTATTTTCTTCTTCTTCTTCTGATTGTGCATTGTTTTGTTCCAGTATTTGTTGTACTTGTTGTTTGATGTTTTCTAATTCTGACTGGGGTATCCTGTTATTTTTTATTGTTACACGGATCTGATCAGCTAGTCGTTGTTCTGTTAAAAATTTTAATTCTGGGTATCTGGTAATAAATGTTGTGTATACTTGGGATCTGTATCCAGTTGTGTTGGTTCCTAAGTTTGTTGCTTGGTAATAACTGAACATGAGGTGTCTGTTAACTTCATCTGACCGTCTCATCCTCTGTCTTTGTTTTCCTTCTAGAGTGGTTGCACGAAGCATATCCTGCAAAACACCTCTATTTGGATTTAAATCATTTTCCAGTTGGCTAGCAGTGTCGTTACCATTGTGGGCGGGCATAGGGTTCAAGCGTCGTCCCTGACCATGACGGCGCTTGTCCGAAGCTTCTTTAGTTCTGTCCTGAACCAACTAATCACACTAAAAGGGGGGTTAGCCCTATTAGTGGTTTGTTCTTTTCGTCGCCTTTTACGACTGGCAGAACATACCGGAGGCCTATTCTTTTCCCGGGCCTCTGTACCCATGCATTGCATGTAAAAATAAACATTTAGGCTGCGCGATCTGAGGCGTCTTGTCACGTATCGCGCGGCCCCCCCCCCCCCCCCCGGTCGGAGGTTCGACTCCTCCCTCGGACGTGTGTGTAGTTTAAGTTAGATTAAGTAGCGTGTAAGCTTAGGGACCGATGACCTCAGCAGTTTGGTCCCATAGAACTTACCACAAATTTCAAATTTCAAAAAATATTTACTTGGGCACATACTCCATTATCAATAGCATCTCACACAGAGGACAAACAAATAAACGTATACATGTACTTGCCTATAACGTAATAACATTTTATATTCTTTACAGCAGAAATACAGGGTGATCACAAAGTCTTGCCCTGATTATAAAAATTTATAACAGAATAACCGTTTGACATAAGTTACATTTGATGCCGTTACATAGGTTAGTGTAACTAGTAGTTGTGGTCAATAGATGGTGCTATACTCCGTAACACCGACGCGGTCTCTTAGGTCACGTTTGTTGCTGGTGAAAAGGCTTCGAAGCAGGAGAAAGCGCAATGTGTGGTTTGGTTTCACGAAACGAAATCGCCCATCAGTGTTCAGCGTAAATTTCGGGCTTTTTATGGATGCAGCCCTCCTGACGTTAAATCAATAAAGCGATGGTATGCAAAGTTTAAGGAAACAGGCAACGCTGAAGATCGTCCTCTAAGTGGCAGGCCTCGTGTGAGTGATGTAGCTGTTGATTGTGTTCGGCAATCGTTTCACCCGAGTCCGTCTAAATCAACTCGTCAAGCATCACGTGAACTTCAAATACCGCAAGCAAGTGTGGTGAAGATTCTTGATGAAAGGCTTAGGTTGCGTGCTTACGAAGTGCAAATCGTACAGGCCTTGCAACCGAATGATTTGCTGACACGTGCTGAATTTGCAACTGAGATTCTCAACAGGATTGATGGCGCTAACGATCTTAAATCGCATATGCTTTACCGATGAATCCACCTTTCATGCTAGTGGAATGGTAAATAGGCAAAATGTCCGTATATGGGGTTCAGAGTCTCCACATGCTACTGTACAGCTACAGCGAGACAGCGAAAAAGTGAATGTTTGGTGCGGCCTCATGCATAACAAGGTTTTTGGAGCGTTTTTCTCCGTGGAAAAACCCATTACCTCTAACATTTACTTCCACGTTTTGCAACAGTTCATTGCTCCACAGTTAGAAGAATATCAACCATGGATAATTTTCTAGCAAGATGGAGCAGTAAGTGTACATGATTTTCATATTATTATTATTATTATTATTATTATTATTATTACGTTAAAAGTAGTAGTAGTAGTAGTAGTAGTAGTAGTACAAGAAATTGTTACTCAGAGAAATATAGCATTTCAAACGCTCTCTTCTCAAAGTACAAGCGTATCATGCGATTGTTTTAAGAACTACAACAGTAAAAAAATGTCGCAACGTTGACAATGCCGTAATCTACACATCAGTATTTCACTAAGCACTGAATTTATCAACACATGTTTGAGGGAAATGCTGTTCCTACAAGTCGTTTCCGTCGTTCCTTACTCAACTTCCTGTGGACTCACGAATCGTATCAGAGAGATGTTGACAGCATATATGTACGGTTTTCCTGTAAATTTATGCGTTCACCTGGCTGAAATGGTTCCGGTCAGCACGGAAGCCCTCACTGAAGTAACTGTGACATATCCTGTGTTAAACGCACCATGTAATACGTAGAATATGTTGCCACTTTCGAGACACTTCAGTTTTCAAAAGTTTATACCATGTCCTTGGAGAAAACCTGTCTTCACTGACTGTAAAACTTTACTTATTGTTCGTCTCGATTGCTTTTTTTTTTAATGGCTTTTCGTTTCACGATGACCCATCCTCAGATCTGGTTGTATCTGTTACATACGTCCGAGTTATTAAATGTTACATGCTATGTGAAGCAATCTAGACTGACAATAAAAAACTGTTTTACTATAGTTATAATGCTGCGTCACTCTCTGAAAGTTAGCTGTGAAATTTGGAAATAGATGTGCCAGAACCGAACCCCGGTGTCAACCAACAGCGCCGTTCCTTGAGTTCGACAGCATCGGGAGGAAGGGAAGTAGGGAATGGCATTGTTTGTTTGGTGACAGTCGCGCAGCCTCCCCCGGTCTGTGCGAGGGACAGGAGTCCTATTTCTGGGCTTACCGGGAAGGGCAGCTCAGGGACAGGGCGCAGGAAGTGCGATCCTCCCCAAACTGGGAAATCTGCTGCGGCCGCACCACCGAGGAATATCTAAGCTCTTCATGAGCCAGCAGCTTCACACAGCGGCGGGCCATGATTTCTTCTCGGAAACAACCTGTTCTTATAGGGAACTCTAGTCAACTCGCTTTCTGAAGGCGTGTGTCCACTAGCAATTAAATTCCTTAACTTTTACAAGCGCTTGCAAAGGTGTTTACAATAGGAAAAAAAGGTTGTCCAAGTTTACTTCTGCAAGTCGCTCGGCAAGTTAGTTTCTGGAATTTGCTGCAAATACTTGGAGAAATGTTCCTACCAGAGCCGGGTTGGTAGTGTAGCCGGGCAGCAAGTGGAAATTTACACTGTCATGGTTAAAAAAAGCCATTATTATTATTATTATTATTATTATTATTATTATTATTATTATTATTATTATTAAAGATAACATTACAAAAGCAAAAGTAAGAAAAATATTTGAGTGGAGAAACAGATACGCACGTATTTAAGTTACCAAGAAACACTTCGGAATGAAATAAAATCGGACAGCCGGTTAAATTTGTTTAAGCGTTCCCCTGGTACATTTGTTTCAGTACATCCGTCTTTGTGCCATTCTCATTTTTGGCACAGACCTTCATACCGCTACCGAAGACAAAGCTTCCAAAAGCTTGAGAAAAGTGCCAACAACTCAAATACGACAAGTACAGGGTGACACAGGAAAACGGGAACATTTCCACATTCCAATAAAACTAGAAGTGATGAAGGAAAGAAATTGCATTCGTAGTACTTGAAACCATACAACTTTGCCATTTACGGAACATTGGAGGCATTTATTTATTTTTTTTTACGCCGTTTAGATAGCGTCCTCCTGTACGAATATATTCGTGAAATCTGCTTTTGGGATTCCTCATTGACTGCTGCAACATCGCAGGTGGGGTACTGTGAATTGCATCCCGAATTCTCTGCTTTAACTCATCCAGGGTTCTTGGTCGAGTCGTCTCGACTTTGCCCTTGAGGTAGCCCCACATGAAAAGAAAGAAAAAAGAAATCACAAACGGATGAATCTGGCAATCTAGGGGGGACAGGGAATGTTATCGAATCGTGAGATCACAAGGTTCCCAAACAATTCTCGCACATATGCCATTGATTGCCGTGCAGTATGTGATGTCGCTCCGTCCTGTTGAAACCAGGCTTCTTGAACATTTGGAAAGTTGTTCAATGCAGGTGTAACGAAAGTTCGTAATATCTCCACGTAACGATAGGCACTGAGAGTTATTGTGTTTCTCTGTTCATTTGCGAAAAAAATACGGTTCGATAATCCCATGTGATAAAACACCACACCAAACTGTCACATTACTAGCGTGTAAAGTGCGCTCAAGAACGTCATTAGGATTTGTGTTTGTCCAGTAACGGTAGTTCTGTTTGTTCACATAACCTGTGAGATGAAAATGTACCTCATCTGACATCAACAGCTTGTTTATAAATTCTATGGCGGCCCAACCCCGAAGGGGATATCCCGGCCAATAAATGCCATACGATCATTTCCTTTTCATTCGTAACCTGTAATCTTTGTCCAACTGTTGCACCATCTGTAGTCTGTACGGATGAAATTTTAAATCAAGATGAAGATTTCTGCGAACACACTCCCGGGACATCCCAACCAATGCTGCTTGCTTACGAAGTGAACGCCGTGGGCTCCGTAAGACAGACTCGCGTGCAACATCAACGTTGGCAGGAGAACGCACACTTCTTGGTCGCCCTGTTGGTTTCTTGAGGGCAGATCCAGTCCCTTCAAAGTTATTAATCCAACATATTATCACGTGTTTCGACGGAACGGCATCATGACGTCTAAATTATAAAAAACGTCGAAACTCCCTCTGCGCCGCTACCAAACTATCATTGTTTTTATAAAAAAATTTTTTGGCTAACGCACACCGTTGCCTGTACCACTGATCCATGATTACTGAAATGGCGGACTGTTTACTCTCTGTCACGAACCTGCAGTGCTGCCACCTGCCCATGACTGCCACTACTCATTTGAACATTCCCGTTATTCTGTGTCACCCTGTACTTGCAGCAGGTGCAAGAAACTGTTTCCACTAAATTGCAGAAGCATTTGTTTCCACACGAAAGGAACTTGCATACATGTCTTTAGACCGATGGGCAGCCTGTGGTAAGCGAAAGGAAGTAAAGGGTGTCGCCAGTAAAGCGAGAACCCCACTGATGAATTGTGGTGTCGTTTCTTACAGTTTTACCTTTGTGCCACAAAATGGGTGGTGATTCTGGTTAGGTATACGCGGAGCTTTGGATCAGTCGTGATCTGTTCACAAGTTCAGTACTATCGCCACAGACTAAAACTGAGGAAATTGAAGTCCTTGCGTTCTAAGGAAAAGAAAATACAAAAAATATGTACGAGTAATGGTTACCATAAAATAACGGTGAAGGAAAAAGAAACCTGTTGATATTATATATAGGGTAACGGATGTTCAATCGAGCAAAATTTTTAACGATCTGATAGGAAATTCATCGTCTTGGAGCTGCAGCAATTAAACTTTACATTCGAAAGTAATGCAGTAGTTATTCAAACCCAATATTTTGACTTTCAGTCTCCGCGTTGTTCACGAATTTAATGACTGTGAGAAGTATCTTAGCTTTTTGTGCCTGTTTACAAGCTTCTGCTTGCATACGCACCACTACCACCACTTTCTCGCTAAGTATGGCCCTTTCGAGGATGGGTGGTTTGTGAGCGCCAACGATACAGACAGCAGTACCGTAGGTGCAACCACATTGGAGAGAGGTCTGTGTACAGGCCAGAGTAAGAAAGCAGCCATTTCAGTAGTTTCAAGTCCGGATGACTGGCTGACCTGGAGTTGCTACATTAGTCAACGTGTCCTTGCCATGCTGGTATTGCAAACGGCTGAAGGCAAGGGAAAAGACACTGCAGCTGTACTTGAAGACATACAGCTCTACTGGATGAATTGATAAAATATTCCGGCGACAAAACAGTCCCCCATCTTTATCTCCAAGCGACAACTATTTCGGAGAATGGTGCCATCAAGAGAAACATTAAAATACCTCAGACAAGAAGAGAATGGAAGCTTCTGAAATGTGCTGAGTATTAAAGATTAGATGGATGGATACTAATGAGAGCGTACTAAACCGAGAAAAGAAAACATCGATCCACATGGTGAGGCATCAAGTATTCGTCATTTTAATGCAATGACCCGTTGCGATCAAATAAGATGATCTTGAGATATAAAATATGGAGAGAATGGTAGCTTGAGCAGACATCAGTTGGTACGCGTTATCAAAAGTTTGCATAGCAAAATGATATAATTGGGCCGAACGCGATCATTGCAACAAAAACACATTACCTAGACTGCTCTGTGCATGAACTTATTTTCTCTATACGTTTAACACGTAATAGATGTATGGAATGGCCACGTGAATAAGCTACACGCTGAGGCTAAGAAGTGATTAGCAGTATGTGTTCTACCCATGACCAAGAAACTCAATGGAATAAAAATAAATAGAATAAAGGGATCGCCGAACAACTTCCATCAAGTTGTTTCCGCGGATTTCTTTGCTCAACATGTCAGTTAACTCAGCCACCAAACGTGAACTCTACCACATCAAGATAATCACCGAAACACAGTGGAGAAGTTCAGCCAGACACTGTGGCACAATCTGGTGATTGTGTACTGTTTTGTACATTGCCATCTCCAATTAGAGTGAGGTAGGATTGCAAGACCTGCTGAATGGAAATGGCAATCTAATGGGCACACACTATTTAGAGAGAGTAAGCGGTAGAAACAGGAAATAAGGAGCACCAGAAATGAGATTAGCGATAAACTCAACATTAAAAATTGGAAAGCACAAAAAATTATGCTACCTTGGTAGCAAAATAAGACACGCAAGGATGACATAAAGAGCAAAGTGGTCATTCCTTGTCGAAAGAAGTCTAATGGTATCTAACACTAGATTTAATTTGAGGTAGGAAATTTCTGAGCATGTGCGTGTGGAGCACAACAATGTAGTAAATCGTTAACTGCGGGAACACTGGAAAGGAAATAGTCGACGTATTTGAGATGTGATGCTATAGAAGTTAGGTTGACTGATCAGAAATGAGGACGTTCTCTCCAGAATCGGCGAGTACAGGAACATGTGGAAAACACGGAGGAGGAGGAGGAGGAGGAGAAGGAGAAGAAGAAGAAACAGGACGTGTGTTAAGTCAACAAAGAATAACTTCCATGATACTTGGAGCTGTAGAGGATCGTAACAGTGGGAGAAGGCAGAGATTGCAATATATCCGACGAATAACTGCAGAAGATAGTTGCAAGTGCTACTCTGAGGTGAAGAGGTTGGCACTGGAGAGGAATCCGCGGCGGACCGCTTCAAACTACTAAAAACCTTCTTCCTCAAGTCGCCCAATTTGTGGCTGGATTCCCTAAGCGTGGCGCTGTTGGTGTTCACCCTACCCCGGCACTCGACTGGACACAGGAAGTGTAAGCAGACCTTTGGACGAGACTCACCCGGCGTGCAGCACCATGTAGAACAGGAACCGCCAGACCTCGAGCCTCTTGTCAGGCCGGTAGATGAACACGCTGTCGATGGGCACCGGCCCGGACGGGTTGACTTCGCCCATCGCCACCGAGTAGTACGTGAAGAAGCCCAGCTGAAACAGGTAAACCAATACAGTCCATGGCGTGCGTTGGCCGACATTGTTAATCATCACAGACATTATTCACCCGAGGACGCAAGATGGGCCACGGTGGATTGTAGTTATGCGTGTCTTTGTTTTAATACCCCAAATGATCTGAAGTTTGGTGTGGAGTACATCCGAGATTTTAGAATTTTATTGTATTCGTCTAATGTGTAATGAATACAGAATATGGATTAAGAGTAAATCGAAGAAAATTGTACTGAAATGCAGGAGGATCTGCAACGAATTGACGCATGGCGCAGGAAATGGCAATTGAATCTCAATGTAGACAAGTGTAATGTGCTGCGAATACATAGAAAGAAAGATCCTTTATCATTTAGCTACAACATGGCAGGCCAGCAACTGGAAGCAGTTAATTCCATAAATTATCTGGGAGTACGCATTAGGAGTGATTTAAAATGGAATGACCACATAAAATTAATCGTCGGTAAAGCAGATGCCAGACAGATTCATTGGAAGAATCCTAAGGAAATGCAGCCCGAAAACAAAAGAAGTAGGTTACAGTACACTTGTTCGCCCACTGCTTGAATACTGCTCACTGGTGTGGGATCCGTATCAAATAGGGTTGATAGAAAAGAGAGAGAGAGAGAGAGAGAGAGAGAGAGAGAGAGAGAGAGAGAGAGAGAGAGAAGAAGAAGAAGATCCAACGGAGAGCAGTGCGCTTCGTTACAGGATCATTTAGTATCGCGAAGCCGATACGGAGATGATAGATAAACTCTGCAAGAGAGACGCTCAGTAGCTCGGTACGTGCTTTTGAAGTTTCGAGATCATACCTTCACCGAGGAGACAAGCAGTATATTGCTCCCTCCTACGTGTATCTCGCGAAGAGACCGTGAGGATAAAATCAGAGAGATTAGAGCCCAGACAGAGGCATACCGACAATCTTTCTTTCCACGAATAATACGAGACTGGAATAGAAAGGAAAACCGATAGAGGTACTCAAGGTACCCTCCGCCAAACACCGTCAGGTGGCTTGCGGAGTATGGATGCAGACGTAGATGTAGAAGAAAGATGAATGTAATGAGAAGTAGCAGAAGTCAGAACAGTGATAAACTTATCAAAACTGGTGACCACGAAGTATACAAAGTTAAGGAATTATTCTACCTGGGCAGCAAAATAACCTTTGACGGACGTGGCACAGAATACATACAAAGCAGACTAGAACTGGCAAAAAGGTCATTCCTGGCCAAAAGAAACCTTTTAGTATCAAACATAGGCTTTAATATGAGTCAGAAATTTCTGAGAATGTACGTTTGGGGCACAGCATTGTATGTAGTGAAATATGGACAGTGGGAAAACAGGGAAAGAAGATAGTCGAAATATCTGAGATGTGGTGCTACAGAAGAATGTTGAAAATTAGGTGGACCGATAAGGTACGGACTCAGGTGGTTCTCCGCAGAATCGGTGAAGAAAGGAATATATGGAAAACACTGACAAGAAGGCAGACGATGATACATCCGTTACGTCAGGGAAAACTTCGATGGTACTAGAGGGAGCTGTTGAAGGTAAAACTGTAGAGGAAAACAGAGACTGGAATACATCCAGCAAATAATTGAGGGCGTAGGTTGCAAGTGCTACTCTGAGAGGGAAAGGTTCGCAATGGAGAGTAATTCGTCGCGGGCAGCATCAAACCAATCAAAAGACCGATGAAAAAGAGGGCATTTGGAATACTAGTACTGATTTCGACTTTCCCAACTGTCACAGCTCTCTGGGGAGCAGTTTTCGTGCACACAGTCTACCGTTTCTATGCTTGAATTTTCAAACCAACATCTTCTGCACGACTCTTTTTTGTTTCATTTCTATTTACATTGAAACTGAACGGACTACAGCAGCAATACGGTGTTTTGAAACACAGCCACCAGCGAGCAGTAGAATGGAGCTACTCACTGTCGACGGAAGACTAGTGACGTTAGTAAGCTCAACCGACTTTAACTTTTTGTAGCAAGGCAGGAAGTAGGACCATTGGCAGAACTGTGTGTTCACACACACGCAGCTGTGGTGCCACTGAAGGATGCCACGAGTAGTGGCATCACTTTAGTTTTGTGCCGGGGTAGGTGCGGAAACACACTTATACCGAGAGTCGTTTCTGATAGCCCGGGGCTCTTGCTGGAATAAGCGGCTTATTGCAGGTGGTCGTGGTGATAGACCGATCTGTAGCTTAGCGCCAAGGTCTAGGATAGGATAGAATGTAAAGGTTAGGTTTCGTTTCGTTTGGCGAGGACAACGAATGTGAAAGCAATACCAAAACTTTCTTAGGCTCCGCATAAATGTCAACAGATTCCAGCTCCGCACAAGCGTCACTTCGCAAATTCGTATGAACAATTGCCGCATTTACGATCACTAGGCTGAAACTGTGACGATGGAGGGGAAATTTTGTGAAAACTAACTCGCAAAACTAGTATTTTAGAACATTTTCTCAATTACAAACCTGTAACACGGCATTTAAGGTTTATTACTTAACTCAAAGAGGTAGGAAGGGCATCAGATTTGGGAAACAGATTTATGGAAAAATGAGAAAGAGATAGTGTTGATGAAAGTGTTAATGACAAGTGGATAAAAATGAGGGAAGGACTCGTGGACTTTGCCAAAGAAGTACTAGGAATTAGAGTATACCAGAGTACCAGGAAAGAATGGATAACAGAAAACACGTTCAAAAAGATGGAAGAGCGGAGAATGTGGAAAAATGTAGAAACTGAAGGAGGCAAAAAGAGGTACAGCAAACTGAATAATGAACTAAGACGAGAAACTGAAGAAGCAAGGGAAAAATGGATCAAACAGACATGCGACAAAATAGAGAAAATGGAGAAAAAGTATGAAATGATGTATAGACTGGCTAGTGAGATAGTTTTTGAATATAAAAGAAAGAGAAATAACATGGAAATAGAAAGAGCGGATGGTATTCTAGCAGAAGAACCACAGGAGGTTTTGAACAGATGGTAAGAATGCATTGGATGTCTGTATAAGGGGGATGAAATACAAAGCGAAATTAAGGTTGAAGAGAAGCAATATGTGCCGGAAGATGGAAAGGGATTCGCCATCTTGGAAGTAGAAGTAGAAGTGGCATTGAAGCAGATGAAGAATAGGGAGGCAGGTGGAATTGATTTGCCAGCATAACTATTGAAGAGTCTGGGAAGCAAGGAAAGAAAAGGAATAGTCTACCTCTGTAACTAGATATATGACAAAGGGGAATGGCCTGAGGACTTCCCTGCAACATTTATGATACCAATAGAGAAAAAGAGAAACACTAAAAAATGTGAAGATCTTAGGACCATTAGTCTAATTTCTCTCTTGCTGAGTGTGTTGAATAGAAGGCTATATGGCTAGTTGGATAGAGGGATTGCAGAGGAGCAGTTCGGATTTAGAAGAGGAAAAGGAACAAGAAATGCTACTGGTCTGTTAAGAGCTATTGGGGAAAGATGTATGGAGAAAGGTTGAGAAATCATTGCTGTTTTTATAGATTTAGAAAAGTCTTTTGACAGAGCTCAGTGGGACAAGCTGATAGGTATTTTGAAGAGGAAAAGAGTAGATTGGAAAGAGAGACGACTGATTCAGAATCCATATTTACATCAGAAAGTAAGGATAAGGATTGGAAATGAAATGTCAGAAGGAAGCAGCATTGGACGAGGTGTTAGACAACGTTGTTGCCTTTCCCCACTGTTGTTAAACGCATACCTCGACGAGATTATTTGCAAAAGGATTAAATGGGAAAAGAGGAATATGTATTGGTGGGAAGAGCATAGAATGTATAAGATTTGCTGATGACATGGTGTTAGTGGCAGAAAGTGAGTGGACAGTGAATAACATGCTGAAAGATCTGAATGAAACTTGTGTGGAATATGGGATACAAATAAACACAGCAAAAACAAAGACTATGGTCATCAGTACAAGACGCAGACTGTCCAATATTAAAATAGGACACTCTACCATTAGCCAAGTAAGTGCATTTAAATATCTTGGAAGCACAATAGCTGAAGACTTGAGATGTCACCAGGAGGTGAAAACTCGAATTGCCATAGCGAAGGAGGCCTTCAACAGAAAGAGGACGACTTGTGTGGCAAATCGGATAAAGGTCTAAGGATGAGGCTTGGCATATTTTTTGTCTGGAGTGTGGCACTATATGGAGCAGAAACATGGACGCTGAGACGAGAGGATGAAAAAAGGTTAGAGGCATTTGAGATGTGGAGGAGAATGGAGAGAATAAGCTGGATGGAAGGTGTGTGTAATAAAATTGTATTGGAAAGGGTTGGTGAGAGAAGATGTCTGCTAAACGTTGTAAGAGAAAGTAAAAAGAACTGGTTGGGACATTCATTGAGAAGGGAGTGCTTGCTAGCAGATGCTTTGGAACGATTGGTTAGTGGGAGAAGACAGAGGGACAGCCTGGAGAACTACCATGTGAAAACCTGCCTTTTGGCAGAACACTGATGATGACTTAACTGTATAAAATTTTAACAATTGTATAATCTAACGAATTGATGAGATTACAATTCTTTATCACTGAGGAATTTAACACACTTTATTGACATCGCTTTGAACAACTATATTTTAAAAAAAATAACATACTATTATAACTGATCACACAATGAAGACTTTCACGGCGTGATGTCTTAGTTGCTGGTGAGTCTTCCGGGTTGTATGGTCGTGGCCCATGAAACTTTTCCGTTCCTAACGTTTCAGCCAGTGCTGTGCAGGTCGACCTCGGAGGTATCCCTAGTTCCGCAAGGTTCTGCCGACTGACTGGTCAGGTAACAAACAGGGACTTTGTAGAAGTGATATCCAGCAGTGGTCTGTAAAGTCGATAGATTAGTTTTGATACCGACAGTCTATGGCTCTGAGCACTATGGGACGTGACTTCTACTACTTAGACCTAACTAACCTAAGGACATCACTCACATCCATTCCCGAGGTAGGATTCGAACCTGCGACCGTAGCGGTCGTGCGGTTCCAGACTGAAGCGCCTCGAACTGCTCGGCCACACCGGCCGGCCCGACAGTCTATTGTTAAGTTTTATAGCCGACAAGGATCACCTGTGCTGATCACGTAATAACTTCTATTACGCCCCTTTAACCGTCAACCGAAAGACATAGCGGAATCAAATGTACCTCTGAGGATGTCCAGCGCAGCTCTGGAAGGAAAGTTAGGAACGGGAAAGTTTCCCAATACAAACCCGAAGACTGACCAACATATAGTAATACATATATAAAAATACAAATACATATACAAAAAATAATTTTTTATAAAAACACATTCGTTAAAAAAACGAATGTTTCCTTATTGGCATTTGAATTCCCCACTAAAACACTCACGATGGTCGCGTGATTTTGGCAAGAAGTCAGTGATTCGTCTCTTTGACCCTACCAATAATAAATCTTTTACTTTTCCCGCATTATGTCGTGACAGTGAAGTTATCTGTATATGGTTTTCCCATCTTCAAGAGCTCAAGAATCCGGTTCTGGCGACGGGAAGTCAAAAATTTTATGTTTCCCGGTTTGGTTCACATTTACGTGTGAAAGAAGTAGGTTTTCCGCGAAATCTAACTTCCTTCAGACTGTCAAAATTCTGTTAACCCCTCTTTTACAATCCTCAGCGATTTGACAAACGAAATGCTACGCTTTCGACCTGGCGCCACTCGAAATTTGACGCGAGGAAGCGCCATAATTTAGAGGTGAATATTGACTTCGGTCAGTTACCTGCTGAAAAATCCAGAGGGCTATAGGCATACAAAACATCTTTAGTGGCAATATTAAATACATTTGTGTGGCTCTAAGTTTTACCTGCATAATGAGTATTCCAAGAGATAACGTGCTTTCTGCTGGATGACGTTGACATGTCGCCACTCAGCCATCTTGAAGTGAGTTTTACTCTAGAAATCGGTGGTGCCGTCATTAATTTTATAAAAAAAATTGGCGCGGTGGCCATCTTCTGTCGAATACTGCTCCATCTCAGGCGCGGTGGCCCATGCTGTGGTGTTGGCACCTCTATCGAGATCTGGGCCGGTGGAATTAAAATTCTGGGAAATCAACACATTCCCAGCCTAAAGAAGTTGAAATCAGCCACCATGATTAATAAATGTTTCGCGAAACTTATTTCCACAGATTCCTTAATGATTCAATCCCAGAAAGTTCTCGGTGTGATCTTCTGGGAATCACTTATTAAGGAATCTGTGGAAATACATTTCGCGGATAATCTTATTAAAAGTGATGGCTGCTTACAACTTTATGAGGCTTGGAACGCATTGACAAAATCTGACGCCTAGTGAAATATGCAGCAGGCCTTAATTTTGTTACTTCGACAACTGTACTTTAACTTCGCAGGCCCAAAGTTCGACAGAGGGTGTGCAGTGCAATATCACCGTTGCACGAGCGCCTGCGAGCCTCTGACGGAGCAATATTCGACAGACGGCGACCAAGCAGTGGAAAGCTACGGGCATGCGCCACCAATTTTCGTTATAAAATCAGCGACCGGCCCCACCTGCCTCCAGTGTAAAACTCAACTGAAGACAGCTTGGTGATTATTGGCCAAAATGTAGTGGTAAGCTGTCAACGTCATCCAACTGCAATCCGAAACATCTGTGGTGTTGGCACCTATGCTGCAACTTAAAACAGACCGCGTGCAAATGCGACCCTGATGTGAACACGGCTTTGCGTCAGCGGTGGAGCGCTGCACGACAGCGCTCTAAAGTGCCTAGCCCGCCCATTTAAAGCGTTTGACTAATACTCTACTGGCTATTACAATCGCTACACCAAGAAGAAATGTAGATGATAAACAGGTATTCATTGGACATATATATTATACTAGAACTGACATATGATTACATTTTCACGCAATTTGGGTGCATAGATCCTGAGAAATCAGTACTCAGAACAACCACCTCTGGCCGTAATAACGGCCTTGATACGCCTGGGCATTGAGTCAAACAGAGCTTGGATGGCGTGTACAGGTACAGCTGCCCATGCAGCTTCAACACGATACCGCTGTTCATCAAGAGTAGTGACTGGCGTATTGTAACAAGACAGTTGCTCGGTCACCACTGACCAGATGTTTTCAATTGGTGAGAGATCTGGAGAATGTGCTGGCCAAGAGAGCAGTCGAGCATTTTCTGTATCCAGAAAGGACCTACAGAACCTGCAACATGCGGTCGTGCATTATCCTGCTGAAATGGAGGGTTTCGCAGGGATCGAATGAAGGATAGAGCCATGGGTCGTAACACATCTGAAATGTAACATCCACTGTTCAAAGTGGCGTCAATACGAATAAGAGGTGACCGAGGCGTGTAACCAATGGCACCCCATACCATCAAGCCTGATACGCCAGTATGGCGATGACGAATACACTCTTCCAATGTGCGTTCACCGCGATGTCGCGAAACACGGATTAAACCATCATGATGCTGTAAACAGAACCTGGATTCATTCGACAAAATAACGTTTTGCCATTCGTGCACCCAGGTTCGTCGTTGAGTAAACCATCGCAGGCTCTCCTGGCTGTGATGCAGCGTCAAGGGTAACCGCAGCCACGGTGTGACAGCCCATGCTGCTACTAACGTCTTGAACTGTTCGTGCAGATGGTTGTTGTCTTGCAAACGTCCCCATCTGTTGACTCAAGGATCGAGACGTGGCTGCACGATCCGTCCCAGCCATGCGGATAAGATGCCTGTCATCTCGACTGCTAGTGATACGAGGCCGTTGGGATGCAGCACGGCGTTTGGTATTACCCTCCTGAACCCACCGATTCCATATTCTGCTAACAGTTATTGGATTTCGACCAACGCGAGCAGCAATGTCGCGATAAGATAAACCGCAATCGCGATAGGCTACAATCCGACCTTTATCAAAGTCGGAAACGTGACGGTACGCATTTCTCCTCCTTACACGAGGCATCACAACAACGTTTCACCAGGCAACGCCGGTAACTGCTGTTTGTGTATGAGAAATCGGTTGGAAACTTTCCTCATGTCAGCACGTTGTAGGTGTCGCCACCGGCGCCAACCTTGTGTGAATGCTCTGATAAGCTGATCATTTGCATATCACAGCATCTTCTTCCTGTCGGTTAAATTTCGCGTCTGTAGCACGTCATCTTCGTGGTGTAGCAGTTTTTAATGGTCAATAGTGTAGTTTGTCTGGTGAGTTCAGTTGTACGAAGAAGAGAATCAGATTTATCTCCGACGGCATTACAAGAGTCCGTTCGCAAGAGGACGACTAGAAGCAGGTGTACACTGAGCTGACAGCTGCGCTATGCAGATATACAAATGGCGGTAGTATCGAGTATTCGACGTATAGAAGAGCAGTGCGTTGGCGGAGCTGTCATTTGCACTCAGGTGGTTCATCTGAAAAGATTTCCGACGTGATTAAGGCCGCACGACGAGAATTAACAGACTCTGAATGCGGAACGGTAGTTGGAGCTACAGACATGGAACATTCCGTTTCGGAAATCGTTAGGGAATTCAATAATCCGAGATCCACAGTGTGCCGAGAATATCAAATTTCGGGCCTTCCCTCTCACCACGGACAACGCAGTGGCCTACGGTCTTCGCATAGGGACGGACAGCAGGCATTCGTGTAGAGTTGTTAGTCCTAATAGACAAGCAACACTGCGTAAAGTGATCGCAGAAATCAGTGTGGGACATAGGATGAACGTAACAGTTAGGACAGTGTTAACGGGCTCTGGCAGCAACCGACCGACGCAAGTGCCTTTGCTAACAGCATATCGCCTGCAGCGCCACCCTGGGCTCGTGACCATAAGGGTTGGCCCCTAGACGACTGGAAAAAGGTGGCCTGGTCAGATTCGGCTTCAGTCGGTAAGTGCTGATGGTAGGGTTCCAGGTGGCGCAGACCCCACGAAGCCATGGGCCAAAGCCGCCCACAAAGCACTGTGCAAGCTGGCGGTGGCGCCATGATGGTGTGGGCTGCGTTTGCATGGAATGGGCTGGGTCCTCTGGTCCTAACGAACCGATCACTGACTAGAAATCCTTATGTGAGACCATTTGCAGCCATTCGTGGGCTTAATGTTCCCAAACAACGATGGAAATTTTATGGATTTCAAGGCGCCATGAATTATTTGGCCGTCTAGATAGCTCGACGTGAATCCCATCGAACATTTATGGGATATAACCAAGTTGTCAGTTCGTGCACCGGCAGCACTTTCGCGGTTGTGGACGGCTTTAATACAACATGACTCAATATCTCTGCAGCAGACTACCAATGACTTTTTGAGTCCACGCCACGTCGAGTTGCTGCACTACGCCGGGCGAAAGGAGGTCCGACACGATATGAGGCGGCCTTACATCTCAATGTAAGGCGACTACTCCGCTCATTTAGAGAGGAATGACATTCTTCGTCCGTTGAACTGAACTCCGCAAACAGTTGGTGACAGTTATCTTTCACAGTACTGAATCAGTCCTTTTGTCCGGACGGTATCAGAAGCCAGATTATTATGTAGAGGCTCAGAAGTAGAAGTGCGTGCTCACGCAGTGTATGTGTGAGGGAGGGATGGTGCCGCCCTCCCGCCTCCCTACACTTCCGAGGGTCCACCGCCTGTCATTTTTTGTTGCTACCTGCTGCGCGCCGTGGCGTTTCCAGGATCTCGGCAACAGCCGACAGGGGGACGGAGGGGGGAGGGGGGGGGGGACGTTCTGGCGGAAACGATTCATCAGGCGGACCGGTCTGGCCCGCGCCGGAAGCGGAGGTGCGTGGCGCGCGCGTGCGTGTGCGTGTGCGTGCCGGCGCATCCCGAGCGCCTCGCAGCCCCAAACTGCGTGCTGCCCCCGCCCCCACCCCCAACCTGGTGGCTCGTCTGCCGCAAGCCGCGCACGTGCGCCGGCGTCGCGCCTCACACGTGCCGAAATCTCGCATCTGATAAGCGCCACAAACAATCCGTCCGGCCAGACCCCGGCCCGGGGCAGTATTTACGCGCGCGGACAGCGCCGCTCAACAGCGCAGTAAAATAGACTCGCCTCTCTTCAAGCGCGCAGCGTCCTAAAAGCCGTCCTCACACGGGACGCGTTTCTCATCGCGAAGCACGCCACATGCGGTTTCCACCACGGTGGGGGCGCTTTCACAAAGGAGCTGCTACATCACACGGAACGTGATCCTCATCTTGATTTGCGACCGCAACGTTCTCCTTCGCCTGTTGTCCGCTATGTGTGTCATGTGCAGCGCACTCATCCTACAGCTTGTTTACGAAAATGGATGATGATTAGGGGCCGAAAGAGATTAATCGTCCGACATCTTCACCTCCCAGGACGGAACTTCTCTATCCCACCTCTCTGCGCCTAGAGTAAATCTAGAGTGCATCTATGAGAATGCATCATTAAGTGTTTGCGAAGCTTAAATTGAAGGAGGACGTGGGTACGAGTCCGATATTCACCTTGTTGGATGAGGAAAACCGCCTAGAAACCGTATCTAGGATAGCTGGCACACCAGCCCACGTCGTTAACACTCGCTATACGAAGAATGGTGGCGAAGGGGGTGGTATTTAATGCTCACCATTTGAAAATGTTATCTAGTCCGTTATAGTATATTTTCAAATTTTGAGACAAATACTTATTGCTTTTAATGAATCCCATACATGTTAAAAAAAATTTATGGGTTAAATTTAACTGGAATTTAAGTCTTTGCAGTAGATGTCACTTTCCCCAGTGAGCTCTTCAAGTCCACCTATAAACTGGTTGGTTTTGAAACCTCGGCTATTCAGTATAAAATGAGAAAACAAAACACCTTCAGCCGTCTAAATTTTCGGTTTTATTGTATTTTTGCTACCAGCATCAGCATTACAATGCGCCATATCACCAAGTTTGCCAGTGATGATCGAAGGGATCGCTTCTTGAAAAAGTAGTTTACGGATACGAGAGACTGCGTGCTGGTCCCTATTTTGATTGTACCAGAGGTGGCATTCTTCCCATACGCCGGCCATGGGGCCTGAAGGTGACCTAGTGTAACGGTGAAACTGATAGCAAAAATAAACCGAAACTGTAAATTTAGATGCCTCAAGGTATGTTGATTTGGTATTTCCACAATGAATGTCATCTTCAATATTTTCAGGTTCAGGAGTTTACTTACAAATCAGAAACCTCTTTTAAAAAAGTTTGTTCGGAGTCAAACTCAATAACAGTCAACCAATTCAATTTTTACATTTTTAATTTTCTTTCTACTGTGGGGATAAAGTAACAACCCCCGCCCCCAACGATGGTAGTCCACGTTCCTAAATGTGAGCTGATATTGGTAAGAGTGTGTGAAGATATTTTCAGGTTCTGGACCCTACTTCCACATAGTATCCATTTAAAAAGTATGTTTTTAATACCAGTCAACAATAATCAATTTTTTTTTTAATTTTTTTCATAGTGGGCATAAAGTACCCCCGGCCCTCTTGGTAATGCACGTTATGGGAGACGCATTGCTACTGTTAGGGATAATCCTAAAGACTGATTCGATCCAGGTCAGGTTTGCCTCCCCATGTCCCAGAAGTGGCACGCTAATGCGCTCGGCTGTCCGAGCGGGTTAAGAGAACGTACGCGCCTAAAATTGCCACGTTAGCGCTATTAAAACACACATCTGCTCTCTTGTCCAAACGCTTCCCGTATTTTTCTGTCAACATAATTAAAAACTGACGGAATTGTAAGAAACCTTAACACTTGGTACAATGTTAAGCACCTTCTGCGTCACACTTCACTTCACAGTGGTGTCCAGGGCATGTACGGAAGTACAGAGTCTTCTGAACGGATGTCGTGCGTACGTATACTGCCAGAAGACACTTCACACACGACTCCGCGAAACTGGTAACAAACCTACTCCTTCCTGAAGTGTGAACTGTTACTTGAAGCAAGATCCCAATCACGAGATATATTACAGCACAGTCGGCTTTCGAACTGGGGGAGGGGGGGGAGAAGAAATACTGACTTCTGAAAATAGATCAAAGGGCTAACGTGCGCCATGTTTCCCTACAGGAGGAGACCGTGTCAGGAGGGAAGCTGGGACGCCTGCGCCACAAACAGACTGGGGAAAATATTTAAAAGCGCTCTCTCTGAACGGGAGCGAGTGATACTGCCAAGACCACTGGGACAGCAGGTACGTGAACACCACAACCGATACATCAGACTGCCGGTGGCCTCCAACTCTTCACGCACGTATGGAAAACCCGGTGCCACAAACAAGCCGTCCAGAACCGAAATAGCGACATAAACAATACCTTTCTTAACGAATTGTGTATACTTATGGTTAGCATAGGAGCTAGGGGTGGGGGGAACAACCACCACCACCACCACCACCACCACCACCACCACCATATATGGCTGCCACAAACGTCTACTTTCCCAGATACCAACAAAAGACATTGTTACGACAGCTACTTACTCAAAAGGTTAACACCTTTCAAGTAAATTGGAGTTGGCCTAGCGACCAAAGCAACTAGCTGATGGGGGTGGGGGTCGAGAGAGAGGTGGGGAGGCGGGGGCGGGAACAGAAATCTGTGTTAGATTCCTATACGAATTCTCTAGTATTCTCTTTCGTGCCCGTTTTTCTTCGCATCGACATTGGTAGGAATAAGAGGATTAATTAGGTAAATAAATCAACAAGGGACAATGACAATCTAGGTAAATAAATTCCTCAAATGACGTTCACGTCACCTTTGCTCACATGATACGCCCAATGGATCTTTAGTATGTGGCGTTATAGTCACGTTTCAAACACTTTCAGCATTTTCATGAATGAGATTTTACATGCTCAAGATTCTAATCTATACGGCACTACCGAGGATACACAGAACTTTGCAATTCAAGGCGTGATCCATTGATAACCTGAGAAATACTAATTTTAGTTTTTCTCGCCTCATCGTTATCCCAATTTTTTCGTTAGCGAACAATCTAAGAATATGATTTAGTTGATTCTCTCAAAGTTCGCAACATGTTTATTCTCATTTTGGTAGCGATAATCTTTATATAAAAAAATCACTGGTAAGTCCAAATACACTATAGAAAAACAGCCTGGAAATACACTGCCATACGTATGTATCACGTGATCACGAAGGCAACCCGTGCGAAATTTTAGATTCAACCAATTACCTATAATTTCCTGACCACGAAACACTGATATTATCAATGAGATTTTAGTTGTGGCCTACAAATCAAAAAATTTCATTCTCGACCCTACTGCCATTGGAAATTTTAATAAATTTTCGTTCTTTGTTGTAAATGTCACAGCTAAAAAATCCTTGGATATGTCTATTTATTTAAAGAAAGTGACATCCCTCCAAAAGGGAACACATTTTTTAGACATGCGGGAATAGCCGAACATGGGCACGAAATAATTCCAAATAGACGACTGGGCATTCTTATCTGATATTCGACGCAACTAAAACGTTCGACAACTTTACTTTAGCAGTCTCGTTATGGCAAAGAATACATACGAATATCACTAAAGAAATAAACAAAATTACAGGTTGTGAAAAAAGAATATCAAACATAAGCTGCCACATCAACACGTATTTCATAATTTGCCCCCTTCGTGCTGCCCGCGTATCGTGCGGTCATACGCGTCGGAACAGGTGACAGCGTTGCACAAGCGCGCACCGGGTGTGAAGCTCCAAGCGGCCAGCGCCGTAAGGAAACCGAGCAAGTGCGTAAGCAGATTATGATTGGCGCGACGCGCCGTCGTTATACCCCGCGACCTCTGCGATTCGCGCCTACGCGGAGCATTTCCCCAGTTACAGTGATTCAGCTGACATCACCTCACTCCGCACAACTATTTCGGAGGAATTGTTTCGGGCAGACGCTATTGTTAACAAGAGACAGGAATGCGCGTCCACTGCTGGCAACCCAGCGGGCATTCACGTGTGGCGTGCACTATATCTCGCAGGGGTTTCTGCATTCCGCCTTTCAGGCAGACGGGTGTGAAAATTGTGACTGTGGCAACAGGAGAGACGGATTTTCGCGCCAACACACAGCGATGTACGCACACTTTATAGTCCTCATGTCGCACTTTTTATTACAAATCAAGAGCAACAAGTAGGATGTATGATACTTTTATACTTTCACCAGTCCATGTCCGACCTAAAGCAAATTACACGATGGATATCAGTCTTCCTGCTGGTTTGATGCGGCCCGCCACGAATCTCTCTCCTGCGGCAATCTCTTCATCACAGAGTAGCGCTTGCAACAAACTTCCGAATGAATTGCAAGGTATATTCCAGTCTCTGACTTCCCCTACAGTTTTTACCCGCTACAGGTCCCTAAAGTATCAACGAAGCTATTCTTTGATCCCGTAACACATGGCCTATTATCCTGTTCCTTCTTCTTGCCAATGTTTTGCACATCCTCTCGTCGTCGATTCCACGGATAACCACATTTCTTATCATTTCCGCTTACTTTCAACGTCCTCCTACAGTACAACGTTGAAGATCTATGTTTGATACTAGACGACTTCTTTTCGCCAGAAATGGTCTCTTCGCCTGTGCTAGTCTGCTTTTCGTGTTTTTTGCTTCGACCGTCATGTGTTATTTTCCTCGTAATGTAGCGTAAGTTCCTCGTCCAGCTTGCAGTCCCCCATTGTGATGTCACGTTTGAGTTCTCAAACTCCATCTTCTGCAAAACATGAATATTTCTTTTCCCGTAACAGAAATATGTTTCGACACCTATATGTCATCTTTTGTGGGCCTCGATATATTTCTGAAACTAGATTAATTGTTAAAGTGGATTTCTGCAGGACGACATGATGATGATGATTGGTTTGTGGGGCGCTCCATTGCGCAGGACGACTTTGTTTCTATGCCTTTTATCGTCACGTTTTTCGTCCAGTTGTGCACCTTAGACGCGTTTTCTTTTTCTATTGTAATTATATACACCATTTCCCACACCTTTTTATTCTTCACTATCACCTGTTTTCTCACTATTTCAGGGTGTCTACATGGACAAGGAAAAATAATTCCCGGATTTTTCCCGGATTTCCCGGTTGAAAATACACTTTCTCCCTGTTAAGTGACAGTATACTTTTTTCTCGGCACTTATCAATCCTTTTATGGTTTATGGTTTTATACACCAGCGTAGAATTTCCCGGCACTTTAGAAAATGAAACTCAGGGGAAAAAAAACACGTTTTGGAAAGATCTTTCATGTGCAGCAACATATACACTGCTCATTTCCGTGTTAAGAAGGTATAAATTCGAATTCCACCAAACACCGCAAGTTACTTTCCGAAGCATTAAAATCGAGATAGCGACGTGCTTTTGTAAGCCAGTCACAGCTCATGTCACCCCGACGCGCTTTTGTAAGCCAGTCACAGCTCATGTCACCTCATCTCGCCAGCTGATGACAGCATTTGACACGTGGTGTAGTCAGCCAATAGCAAGATCACTCTTAAGTAGCGCGAACACACAAATAAGAAAAATTAATGGCTTAAATTAATGTACAATTGTTGCTACAAGAAAAGCAAAGCTATCACACATAATATTGGTCTCTAAGATTAATAAGCTGCAAGAGAAGCTAAGCTTCCACATATATTGTCGATCTTTTTTGCGCGTCATACATCACATAAAAGTGCCAGTAAAATTTTTTAATAACGACGTAAATGTCTGATCTTCTGGGCTCAAAATTCTTCATATGGTCGTCCCCAAAGAGTTGATTTTTACATGAGAGTCAAACGCTCTGTGATTTAAGAAATTCATCGTACTCTCACATTGTTTATCTTACATAAAAGGAAATTTACTTTGAAAGTAACGCTTTTCAAAGCAATATTCGCAATATTTTTCCGTGACCTATTAGAAAGGTACGTTTCAGCAGTTGCCAGGGAGCGCCAGATAACAGGCGTCACTGCACTTGCGCAGCTACGATGACGAAGGAAGCCCGCATGTTAGTACGTGTGAAACATTAAAAGATCTTGCATTAAAACGAATCTAATGTAAAAAAACTGTCACGTCACGCTCATTGGAGGCAATTTGTTGCTAAGAAGCACTACACAGTCTTCCTAAAGCCTTTGACACACTTTGCTGTTGGCAGACGCTTCTATGAGCACTGTGTTTTGTTGTTGTATATGGCGCATTTTCTTTGCGACTTAAGTTTTATATTCGTTTTTTTCTCTCGTTCATGTTTTGTTGCTGCAGTATTATTCTGCAGAAGCGAGATACAGTAAATTTTTTTGTTAGAGTATCGGTTCTTACCGGTCAAAATCACAAAAATTTAACTGAAAACTAAAACAATGAAAAATTCCCGGAACTCAAAAAGATTCCCGGGTTTTTCCCGGTTTGTCCCGGATCAAAAAATTCCCAGGTTTTTCCCGGATCTCCCGGTTGTCCCGGGTCGTAGACACCCTGTATTTTCACACGAAAAGGGGACTTGAGAAAATACTTGCGTCATTATACTCATATAAAGACACTATGCTCTATAACTGCGATAGCAGATGAGCGGCACAACGATAAGACTGCTGAACAAGTGAGCTTTCAGCTAAAAGGCCTCCTCCTGAATTACGCCAACGTATACACACACTATAGTTGTAACCATATCACGATATAATAGAAATAAAAATAGTCAAATCGTTCTTGGGGGAACCTGACAAACACGCTCTTAGTAAGAAACTTCCTAGCAGATTAAAACTGTGTGCCGGACCGAGACTCGAACTCGGGACCTTTGCCATCCGCGGGCAAGTGCTCTACCAATTGAGCTACCCAAGCCCGACTCACGCCCCGTCCTCACAGCTTTACTTCTGCCAGTACCTCGTCTCCTACCTTCCAAAGGTCCCGAGTTCGAGTCTGTCCGGTACACAGTTTTAATCTGCCAGGAAGTTTCATATCAGCGCACACTCCGCTGCGGAGTGAAAACCTCATTATGATCTTAGTAGGAACACCAAAACGCCATATCTACATGACTGCTTAGTTACTCAACAGAGGAAAGGGCTCTGCACCTGACCGGATTCGATAATGCGCTTCCGAAAGAACAACTGTTTTAATAGCAGCGTACCATAGGCCGCGGGAGGAGGGAAGCATTCCTAGTGATGGGGAAAAAGGAGCAGGTCACTTTGCTTTTTCAAGCAAGGTCTTCAAAAAGCCTCAAAAATTATACGCCGACATAACCGACGTCGATGTGCTTCAGAATTTTAGGACATGTCTTATGCTCGCGTAGCGGTCGCAGGTTCGAATCCTGCCTCGGGCATGGATGTGTGTGATGTCCTTAGGTTAGTTAGGTTTAAGTAGTTCTAAGTGCTAGGGGACTGATGACCTCAGATGTTAAGTCCCATAGTGCTCAGAGCCATTTGAACCGTTAATTATCACTTTATACATAAACGACCTAGCGGATAACGTCGGAAGTTCCATGGGGCTATCGCCGCGCGGTCTGATGCGCCTTTCCACGATTCGCGAGGCTCTCTCCCCCCCCCCCCCCCCCCCCACGTCGGAGGTTCGAGTCTTCCATCGTGCGTGTGTGTTTTGTCCTTAGCGTCGGTTACTTTAAGCTAGATGAAGCAGTGTGTAAGCCTAGGGACGGATGATCTCAGCAGTTTGGTCCCGCAGAAACTTACCACCACCATCCATGGAGCTATGGCGGATGATGCTGTTGTGTACAGAGAAGTCACAACACTATAAAATTATAGTGAAATTCAGCAAGACCTACAGAGGATCAGCGATTTGTGCAGGAATTGGCAGCTGACCCTCAGCACAAACAAATGTGACATACTGCGTATAAGCAGACAGAAAAACCAATTATTGTGTGATTATACGATTGCGGAGCAACCACTCCAAGCGATCACATCCATTAGACATCAGGGATTGTTTAAAGTAGTACATCCACGTAAAACTAATCGCAGAATACGCAGATGCCAGACAAGTTCACTAGAAGAAGCCTCAAGAAGAGTAGTTCACTCACGAAAGAGGCAGATTACAAAACCCCTGTTCCGACAATGCACGAATTATTGATCACCAAACTGGCATCCGTACCATACAGAGGAAATAGAGAAGATCCAAAGAAGAGCAGCGCGATTCCTTACAGGTTCATTTTGTAGGCGCGAAATGAAAACGGAGATCCTAATCCATTTCCAACGGCAGATGCTAAAAGAGAGGCGTTCTGCACCATGGTGTGCCGCACTGTTGAGAGGTGTGACAGCGTACGTTCATTAACGGTCAGCCAACACATTGCTTCCTCCTACGCACATTTAGTGAAAACAGCATGAAAGTAAAACCAGAGATATTCCTGATTATATACATACTTCCTCAGACTCGTTCTTACGGCGAATCGTTCACGACGAATAGGGAAAGGAGAAATCACGATAGTACACAAACTACCATCCGCCACACACCATAAGGTAGGTTGAGGAGTTATATATGTAATGTACATGTAGAAGACAAATGGTTGAAGGGGAGGAGGAGGAGGAGGAGGAGGAGGAGGAAGAAGAAGAAGAAAATGACTTCGCACTAGTCTACAACTGTGGCGTTGTATTGGCGCTGCTGTGAACTCGACCGTTCAGAACTAATTAACACTGGCAGAGCGTGAAATCGAATATCGATTTTTGTGTTTGTCGCGCTATGTAGGGCGTTCAGGCGGAAGGCACAAATCCACGACAGGTACAAAACTCGAAAGCCTCGACCAAGTAATTCAGCGGAACTTCGCAATACATTTTTTAATAGCCCATCTTTGTTTTCTGGACACGGTATGCTGTTCCGCTCGCGGCGTGCGGCATATTAGAGAAATTAAACGCGGGGCAAATGAGTCTTAAGTTTCGCTTCCTGCGGCCCTAATGACCGGTAATGGAATAATGGAGCGCGCCGCATGCAGTGTCGGGTTGCGCCTGATACGCCGACCACACGCATGCCGCCTAACACTCGATACTGCACTAGACCTGTTGGATATCGTAGGTATTCGGTAATCAGTAACGAATATGCCCTTGCTAAGCATCGTTTCGGTGATGCCTGAAACTTTTCGTTAGTCGTGTAACATGTGCTCAGAACCCCATTCGAAATCCTCCATTTTCTTACTCTCAGCGGGACAAATCGATGGCTACAGGCAGTGCGGAATACATATTTTACCACTTGTCATGCTTACTTTCCCGCAGGCAGTTCGTATACGGCCAGCATCGAGTGGGCAGTATTCCAAAGTCTCAATTCCTTGCTCCCACATATGGTTCGTTAGTCCTGTGGATTCAACACTGTGCGCGAGCTTGTGTCGGAAACAAACTTTTTTTTAACAGCCAAGAAATAAAGCACAGTCTAATGATAATCACAGAGTAGGGCCAACACCATTTTCAAAAACATTTAGACCTGATACCTTTCACTAACTAAAGTAACGAGTAACGAATCGTTTCTAACGGGTACACGTGTCAACAATACTGCATAGGCAAGACACAAAATTTAGTCGTTACTTTTACAGCTCTGCTTTGTACGCGCTTGCTTTGTTGATCCACTTCATGTGTTTCATTACGGAGTACCACGAATAGACGGTTGGATACGTAAAGAAGAATGAGAACGGCTGTGAGTATGGGACACTTACGCCGATAGTGGAATACAGCTTTAGCTGTTTCGAAATAAAGTAAATGAATAACATCTTTATTTGAACATTTGTTTTGGTGTAAATTACACAAGATTTCTGGCCAGAACATCACACAGCAAGAAAAGATTTTCGAAGACTTACAATTCGAGATGTTAAGAAAAATGTGGGCTTTTATGAGCGATACAACAAAATATAGGGTTTTAAATAAACAGGGGTTTTTCGTGGTTCACAAACTAATTAGTCAGTTCATATATCAAAAGCGCTAGATAATAAAAAACCACTTTTTTAAAAACCTTTCAACTTGTAGTCGACTGAACTTGATCCAACAGACAGTTCTGGTTGCTTCTACACAATGTTTTGATACAAATCTTTACATACAAGTTTTTTTCTTTATTAAATTTTCTCCCAAATGGGTAGTCAGCTTTCGAATGTAGATATTAGCTAGCGGTTTTATCCAGGAATCTAAACTCTCATGTGTGCTGCAAGCATTTCTTGACTATGTTCTTCAAACATTGATCTGAGAAAACCCATTTGAGGTGTCAACAGATGTCTCCTGACTCCCTGCAATGATTTTAATCTCCTTTGCGGTGTAGTTCTAGGAACGATCGGTAACAGCCCTTTACGGCATTTCGCCTTCCAAAACACCCGATTATTTAATTGCAGTCTGCGTCCTCCAACCACTACCCGGGGCCCTCGCGGATAAGCTTCGCCTTCGACCTCGGTGTAGTGCCCAAAACAAAAAGATTTACGTATGTGGCCCATAAAGACGACACTGGTTGGTTGATGGGGGGGAGTCGATCAAACAGCGAGGTCATCGGTCCCATCGGATTAGGGAAGGAAGTCGGCTGTGCCCTTTCAAAGGGACCAGTATTTGCCTGAAGCAGCCCATACTATCCGTCCGAAATTGCAGATTTAAACACTGCGGAAGCAGAAACTGACTACAATGAGTGGAATTTCATATTAATACTAATACGATAACCTTACTTCTAAAAGTATGAAATTACACCGTTTACCAGCTTCCACACTCAAAAACAAAATTTACTTGTGATACAAACACAACAGCTACATCACTCAAGTTCCAGCAAGCGGAGTCATGTCTGCACTTTATTCCAGGAACTCCACGCTTCCGCTCTTTTGCGGGAAAACCCGAGAAACAATACGCGACCCTTACTATCTGCTGTTCCCTTACTCCATTAACAGTCTACCGAGATAATCGTGCTGACATCCACGGGTCTAGCAGAGATTTAAGGTAACATGAACTGTTTAGCAAAGAAACAAAAGCGCCGAAACAAGGTGTGTTTGTGTGCGTGTGTCGCCAGACGGTCCTGTGACGTCATCTCAAATTCGCCCTCTCCGGTGCTCGTAGACTCCACTGTTTACACTTTAGAGTCTGCGGCGGACCACTCGTCACCTGAGTCTCTTGCCGGCTACAAGTGCGACTCGACTCCCTCAGAAAGAGCGAGCACACGAGTCTGCAAGAATAACCGCGGACTCGCGACATTCCCGCTACATACGCGACTGTTCTGAAAGAAAATTTCGCCATTAAGCTGTAAACTACTATTCATTTACTTCACACAATGATGATTTCGGCTTTACAGCCATTTGCAAGTGCAATCTGAAATGTCAAAAAATGTCCGACATGCCTAAATGACCATAAGCAAGTTACACGCCAATATATGTAGTCAAAGACTGCTATATATTTATTTTAATATTTATTCAGAAAATGTGTAACAATTACGTTGACATAGACACACTTCAGGAGCGTTAACGAGTCTGCAACTGCAACATCAGAAAACATGCCACGACGATGTAGTGCTATCTCTAAATGGTGATTGATTATTAAGATAAATTACAGAAATGAATGATAAGATACACAACTCGGCGTCAGCCCACAGACGCAAGTCGTCGTGACCAAACGAATACAAAAATAGTGTGCTTTTCTGTCGGCAGGGTATGATAGTAACGCCTCTCTGTGCCCAGTTGCCGTTTGACGCACTGCACATGTTTCTCATGGTGGAGGTGGAATAAACAAGAATAGAACCATTTCGTTTGCTTTGCACGAAATTTGTATGTGTTTCGTGTGAAGCGTGGACTACAGCGTGAAGCCTGTTCCAGATATCACTCCTCCTCTAATACATTCGCATTTGTTTACTTAGCATAAATTAATTTTTGTCTTACGCCCTCCGCAATCTCACAAAAACAGCTTCGTTAAAAGCCATCTATACTCGACAGGCGATCATTTCGCCTTGTCGGTGCCACTTTATATCTGCAAGATCATTTACTCATATTCCGTACTGACAACAGGTCTCAACTAGCCTCATGCTCCTACATGTTTCAGTATGAGAGAACGATTCGAAGGGTATGAAGCAACTGTAGCGCCACAATTCTCAGACTAGACATACTCGGGGAACTACGGCGGGAACGGAGAAAATTGGCGCTTTGATTTGTGAAGAATACAACAGGAACATTATGGTAGTGAAACATGGATTGTGGGGAAACCGGGACATAAGAGAATCGCAGGATTTGAGATGTGGTGCTACAGACGAATGTCGAAAATTAGGTGGACGGATAAGGTAAGCAATGAAGAGGTTCTGCGCAGAGTCGGAGAGGAAAGGAATATATATATCTGTTCAGACATCATGCAATTACGTCCGTGATACTAGAGGAAGCTGTAGAGTGCATAAATTGTAGAGGAAGACAGAGATTGGAATACATCCAGCATATAATTGAGGATGTAAGTTGCAAGTGCTACTCTGAGATGAAAAGGTTGTCACAGGAGAAGAGTTCGTGGCGGACAGCATCAAACTAGCTACTACACATTAATGCCTTTAGGGGAAAAAAGGCTTCAGGAAAGCACATCGTAGCAGCCAAATCCTTGCTTCATTTCAAAACAACTTTGTCATCTCCTGTTCCTGTGTCAGCCGTGAATATACAGGACATAGTTACGCGCAATCTATTTGGCGTTATGTCTATTTTAGGTAACATGTTCATTTTCTGTCCCTGAAGAACAATTTTGATGTGGTCTATTATTTTCCTCGCTGCTGTGGAATATGTAACAGATAGTCAACGACGCTCGATGTAGTGTGTGACAGAGTGGAGGAGATGGAGAATGGCGTGAACGAGGGAAAAATCGGTGTAGAAGGAGTAGACCACGGATGAAAACGGGAGAGATTAGGCCATCCTGGTGGGTGCAGATGCGTGGTGACGGTGCGGCCGTTTGGTTCGCTGGCTGGGTGCGAAGCGGCTGTCAGGCTGTTTAGCGTCTGGACTGCGCCTGGCGAGACGGCGGTGGCGGCCGCTCCAGACGCGACAGGAAAAAGAACAGTGGCGTGCCGTCTCGGCAGGCTCCCAAATATTTGAGCGAGACAACGGCGCGGGGCGCCGGCCGGCCATCAGCCTAAATATTTAAATGGCCGCGTCTGCTGGGCTGTGGACAAGGTGAGGGGGAGGGGGCAGCCGCACGCTGGAGGCGGCCGCTCTGCCAACCACGGGGCGCTGGCGAACCGCGAGCTAAACACCTGCTGGTACAATGCTTGCACTGCACCATCCAGTCAGAGAGACGTCTGGGACGGGCCAAGTGGTGGTAACATAAGGGGGCATCTGCCAGCTATCCTCGGGCGAGTCGGCGAAAAGTGACACACGCACCATTGTTCTTCATACCCTGTCGAACTGGGGTGACAGAAGCTAATCTTTCTGCAAAGATACACACCGCGGATGGGGAAATCTACTGACACAAGCTACTTCGATGAAGGGCAGATTGTTATGGCCTGGCACCCGGTAACGATCGTCTCGGAAACAATGAAGCTGGTAGGCAGTTTGCCTGCTACTACCGTGAGCATCTATGGAAATTGGTTACAGGACTGTGGGAGCGCGAGTAGACAATGTGTTGGACGTCCTAGCCGGCCGCTGTGACCGAGCGGTTCTGGGTGCTTCAGTCCGGAACCGCGCGACTGCTACGGTCGCAGGTTCGAATCCTGCCTCGGGCATGGATGTGTGTGATGTTCTTGGGTTAATTAGTTTTAAGTAGTTCCAAGTTCTAGGGGATTGATGACCTCCGATGTTAAGTCCCCATAGTGCTCAGAGCCATCTGAACCTTTTTTTGTTTGTTGGACGTCCACGTCTCATCACTGAAGGTCTGGAAAGGAGGGTAGGCGGCGACTTAGGTCACATCTGACGCCAAGTGTTTCGGAGCACATTGTTAAGCGCAAATTGTTGAATAGAGGACTTCGCATTCGACGACCCATGTAGTTCCCAAACTGACGCTATAACATCGACAGTTACGAATGCTTTAGGTACGGTATCATCTAGATTTGACCGTAGATCAAATGGTGGCCATTCATATGACCTTCCGTGGGAACTTCGCTGTTAACCGAAGGCACCATGGCGGAATGAACGGTATTTTAGACCACGTGATATCCCTTCATCCATAATGTTTTCTCTTATTATCACTGTGCTCCTATTTCACGCGCAGTCCACCAGATACGAAGGAATAGGATGTCGGCAAAATCCCTAACATCCCCTCCGCCCACCCACCGGTACGCCATGTGTGTGGGCAGCGTTTCCTCTAAGATAACCAAGTTATTCTGTTATTGTCAAGTTAACTTTTTTAATGTGAGACAGTAGACAACTGGGGCCAGTATAGGATGATTTACTTCTGCAGAAGGCTAAACTTTATAAATAGTTCAAATGGCTCTGAGCACTATGGGACTTAACTGCTGAGGTCATCAGTCCGCTAGAACTTAGAACTACTTAAACCTAACTAACCCAAGGACATCACACACATCCATGCCCGAGGCAGGATTCGAACCTGCGACCGTAGCGGCCGCGCGGCTCCAGACTGTAGCGCCTAGAACCGGTCGGCCACTCTGGCCGGCGCTAAAGTTCATAAAAATATATTTATGATCTGGTATGGCTCATATCTTCAAGTACATGAACACACTGTAGTGTGTAGCGGGGGTTCCTATTACCCCTTTTCCTATTCCACTCGTCAATGGTGAAAGGGAAAACTACTGCGATATATCTCATTTCTATAATATTGCCTCCATGTTTTTTTTACTCTGTGTACTTGTTAGTGACCCATTAATCCAATTACAAGGCTGGGCTTATATTCTATATCCTCGTATTTCGTCCATTAGACGACAGTGCTGAACAGTGTCGAAACCCGGCATCAACCTGGTCAGACCACACGCAACGCGGAAGACAGTTGCAGGGAACACGGACGCTGTACCCGCCTTATGCAACGCACCACGTCAGCAGTTCACCGTGCATATCTCTCGCTTAACTTCCGTATTTTTCCAGCAACTACGTGCTTGTTGCTGTTTAGCGCAACAGCGGATTCCGGGTTAGAAATTTTGGCGCGGGCTCAACTAGGCAGCGACTGGATGACGCAATACGTATTGTTATACTCGCGGTGTACCATATATTTCGGCTTCAGAAAGAGGCGCGGAAGGAGCGCGCGGTATATTTAAACATCAAAGCGGAGTGACTGGCGTTACGGACAACTTAGCCCGCCCTCGGCCGCTTTGGCAGCTGAACCCTGTCGCAGAGGTCAGAGGTTCGAAGTCAGGTGCCACTACAGATTGTTTTCCGGCTGCCAAGTCTATGAAGGCCAAACCTGACTCATTGATGATCCCCGCTGAATAAAGAAACAGCGGCAATCACGTAAATATCGGTTAGATACATTACTGAACAAAATTTTAAACAAAATCATTTTATTGCGTTTGTTCTGGGTGGAGGAATAACGAACAGAAATTTACAACGTGGTGTTGTGAATGGCAGCTCTCTTTAATACGTGGGTAAATGTAATATAAAGCTTACAACAACGAGAAAGAACTCAAAACTTGATATTAGTCTTGACCACTGTATCTAATTACTTTCATGCTGCCTTAGTATCTAATTACTTTCATGCTGCCTTACGCATTTCGGCCTTACGACATTCTCGAAGTCTTGCTGATACAATCATCGTCTCCGAAATGTAGCTCTTCCGGTTTGTTTTGTTTCAGGGCGCAGAAACAAGTAAGGTCATACACGCCCATGTCAGAACCTCTACACGTGCAGCCCATTCGATGGGAGCAAAGAGAGCTAAGAACAAAGACTTCCCCTTTGAGAAAGGTCCATAAAATACGCCGTGGAGACAGCGGAGGTTCCGAACGAAAGATTAAATGTCCTTAGCCATATTGCCAAGACGGATAAGAAGTAAAACGCCGGCGACAGAGCGAGCGTCGTTCGTTAAAACGGCCGATAACTCAGAGGCAAACATACATCAGAATGCAAGTGGTTAAAATTGAGGGCCTTCCGTCAGGAAATGGCGAACTCTCAAAGGTTGGTGACAATGAGCACTAAATGGTGGAGGATCACCACGTAACAATTGAGGTGTGGCACCTCATATCGCTCCTGTCTACGGCCTGTGTATCGGGAGAATGACTCGTGCGTGCACAGTGACATATGGTCTGAAGACGGTTCAGTCGAGTACGTAGTTCTAATTTTCATCTGCTAGAGGACAGCGGTAGACAGAGACGTTCAAGAAACAGGTCCAGAGAATGTTTTTGTAAATTGCTCCGTTTATTTCTCGAAGACTTTTTTATTTATGTTTGTGCAGTTTTGCATATGCTTTCAGTAGTGTGAATGATGCGTGAATGTGGCCTAAAGTAAATATTGAGATCACTGTTCTACTGATAAACGCTGTGCGGAACAGAGTGAGAAATTCTTAGGACCGTGTGAATGCAGACTAAAGTGAACGCATATTTATTCCGGTGTTTTCTTAGAAAGTACGGATTTTTAAGTAATTTTGTGTATGAGAAAAGACAGTAATTCCGCGTGGCATACTGAGCAGACCGGTGACTAAAAACATGAGTGTATTAGACACTGATAAACTTAATAGTATGGAGAGCATTTTCATTTAAGAACAATCCGTGCTTAGTAGATGTTCAGATTTCGGGGAACACTTTAACAGAAACTTACTAACGTGAATGAAAGGTTTTGTGCATGATTGTGTTGGGATTAGCACGGGCTTGGCACTGAACGTGTAATTCTCGACTTCAGAATTATACCGAAGTTTTGCCAGTATTTTCACCTTTCATTCAAAACCAAGTCCTTTTCCCGATTCTTAGAACAGTTAAGTTGTATGCAGCCTGGTGCGAGTTGCAGTACGATAGGTTTCTTCTCGGCTTTACTACCGGCGATCTGCTGCAACAAGTTCACAGGTAGGTGCACGTAAATGGACGAAAGAAACCGCGCCGCCGCACGATGTCTAGAACGACAGTGCCCAATACCCAACCTAGTTAAAATGATGATCTCTCGGCGAGAGGACCGAGTAGGAGGTCGGCCAAGCCGCTGGGAGAGGTTTAATTCCCTGGAGCTTGTTCCATTGAAGGGAAGACCAGTGGTGATACCAAAGTGACACCACCTGCTGACAGACGGCAACACACAGATCATCGGAAGGAATGGAAGAGCCTCGTTTCCCGTCAGACCGACGTGACCAGGAACTCACATCACAGTGGCTCCCTCATGAGAGAAGGAGTGAAAGCTTTCCCGGACCCGTTGCACTAAGGGATGGACGGTGTACAGCGCACAGACGCTCTGAAGGGAGAGTCGGAGCAGATGACACAATTACAAGGCACGTATCGCCTGATGTACTGCGTGGCCTGATACAAGGCGTAGAGCTCTGCTGTAAATACTGAGCAGTTTTCCGGAAGCTGATAGCGAAATCGTCTGTACCAATGACGAAGGCACGCCCGACACCACGGTTAGCCCGAGAGCCATCAGTGTACACATACTATCGCTAAGTTCTGTGCGAAGGTCGAGGAACAGCGATAGATCGAATCTGGAGAAGTTTCCTTAGGAAGCGAATTAAGTTCAAGGTGAAACGGGCCGCCGCACGAAGCCAAAGTGGTGAAGGGTTCACACCCGTCCGGAAAGTGACAGGTAGCGTGAAGTTAAGCTGCCAGAACATTAGTCGAAAGCGAACTGCAGGAGGTAACAGGGAAGATGGACGCGCCCCAGTTCCTCTTCAGCATACACAGGTTGTTTGAAAGTAAATGACACTTTTGGTAGATTATTTCTTATTTTAAAGGTAATTATTACATGGATTTCATTATTTTTTTACATAAGTCTTATGGTTTTGACACTCGTGCGATATGGGTGATTCTGTCACCGTCTATTTGCTTCTTGAACAACCTATCACGAAAATACCGCTATAAAGAATATAAACTGACAAATAAGTCAGATAAGGTGATAACCAACCATCACTACTACGGTTACACCAAAGGAACGTAATTACCACGCACATACGCATGACAGAACCACCGATATCGCATGGGTTTCAAAACCACGTGACGCATGTAAAAAATATAATGAAATCCGTTTAATAATTACCTTTAAAATTAGAAATAATGTACCAAAAGCAGTGCACTTGGAATTATGAATTATAATTATACAAGGTTTTTAATAGATATTACTACGCAGCTGACCCAGAAGAATACAAAGTAACTATTTTGTTTACAAGACGGTCAGTGTGTTCTCCACAGGCACCATGAATTGTCTATGTAAGTGCAGTTTTCTTCATTGTTATCTGCCTTTAGTGAATGAAGCCTGCTTTTCGAATGAGGGTCACTGATGTTTAATGAGTGTGTATTGCGCTGATCTACAATCAACTGTAATATCCATTAAACATTATCAAGCTAAAGCGTTTCTTAAATGCTTAAAAACACATTTCTGCATTCCACTTTTGCTAGCAACTATCATTTCAACTGACACTGACGACAAACCACTTTTTGTCAGTGTCCTCCATCCCCCGTCTTCGATTTCAACTTCTTCCCTCTAATTCTTTCCTTACATCGTGAGCCACTTCTCAGGTATTTAAAAAGCGCAGTGCTAGAATGTCTTGTATTTAAACATTGGCGAATAGCTGAAGGCATTCCACGACTGCAGCATTCGTTCGATCTTGGCTGCAGTCACGGCATTCTGCGTTCGATTCTGCCCACCAGAAATAACTTGTTGACTTGTTTAGAAGCACGAAAACCGGTTACTTCTGCGGATGATGTTACTGTAGGTGTTGCTGAAGAATATGCAGTATATTGGGGAAACATAATACCCATTTCCATCCACTTATTTTGCTGTTCTGTCTGTCTTCTAAACTGACAAAGAGATGTAAACGCTGTTCTGAGATGTAGATATTGCCACAGGAAATGAATCCTTGGGTGATCGCATCAAATCACGAATAATATAAAAATGTAATTTGCGAAATAACTAAAACAGTGCATCACAAAGTCCTCTACTGATACACTTAAAACGAATAAAAAAGAAATCTCTACCATATATGGCAAAACGTAGTACAAAAGCACTATACCTGCCATCCAAAATTCAACTTATAAATTGACTTTCATGTAATGGTCCCCACATATACAACCAGCTAGAGATGCGGACATTTGCCTTTAGAAACTGATGGTGAGTAGTAAAATTCCAGAAGGTCAAAATGGAAATACAACAGCTGAAGAAAAAAGAGCAATATAAGCCGAATGGTAACGTTCATACGAAATAAGTTTGATTTCAACACTGCATGAAGAGGGACCTCAAATTACCAACGCGAGTAAGGTATCTCCTTGTCTACTTTGGTATACCAACTGTACGCGAAGTGGCTCGTACACCGTTTTCTTCAGACTTATTAGGGATATACAGTAGCTTCATCGAGCGAGAGGGCAGTGTGTTTAACACACTGCACTATTTTGTAGATTCAAGTTATCATGAACTACTCTAATTTAAGTGTTCCATGGTCTTCTTAAATTTTATTCAGGCGAATATCGCTGTTGCTGTACATTCCTGCATCCAGTCATAGCATAATGAGAAACAGTATTTCGATTCTAATCGCCGCCACGTTAAGACATTTAATTTTTTTTACTCATTTCTCGTTCAGTGTTAGAATAATAATCAAACAAAAAATGTATGTTTCAGTGTGTGCGTCATGCAACGTCTCTGTGCTTAAAACGTAATTCTTCAGTACAGCTCTGGTAATTTTTGACCGCTCAGGGTATCAGATGCCCAATGCTCTGGGGACATACATATCTGTGCAGTTGATTTGATGCCTGAAATAAAGGGAAGACAGGACGTCGTTGGGCCTTAGGACCAGTTACCAGTGGCCGAAAGCTTGGTCTCTGAACGTTGGGAGAACGAAGAGGGACGCTGTTGTGTCAGAGTGTCGTTTCGCCAAGCAGACTGACATACGTCACACCGCCGTCACTCACCACGCTCACTTCGCTGACACAAACACACAACACATACCATCGGCCCGTGTCCAGCAGTCTGGGCAGGTTCTCAGCTGTTGAAGGACAGCCTCCTAAAAAACACAGTACGTGAAGGCTGCCTACACCAAGCTGGAATCTCCAGAGCGTCTCGGAGCATCACTTTCGAAATGCCCACTGAGTTTTCGATAATAATTTCCTAGCAGCAGGCCATTGCCGTAGCGCCTTTCGCACGAACGGCGGTATGCCTTCTGCCAGTTCTGCGTCTTTTCCTAGACTTCCGTAACGAAATCCCCAAAGTCGTTAGCATCACCACAGCTTTAGTTTGACGCATACCAATTGCCAAACAGCTTTGGTACCCCACATGTCACCGTCTGTGTTCTAAGGCACTACTTATTGCCATCAGCAGCCAATTGTCGACACTATCGGTGGTCCGACCTGGTCATCACATAGATCCTTTGGGCAAACGAAATGAAGAGGCATCACATAAATGTTTACGAGAAGGAAGCAGACTGGAACAAGATTGCAAGCCTTCCTGAGTTGGGTATTTTCTCAAGGCGTCTTTGGACAAGACAGTTTTCTGAATTTGTGTGTCGGCCAGTTCCTTATCCGATATTCTTTGCCTCCGGAGACAAGATGAACACCTGCCCAGTGACTTTCCTGTAACGCTTCCCAATGGAGATTTTCGGATATGTGGTTCTCACATTTTCTTTTGGGAATTAGTAACTTAGATAACTAATGTCAGTCACCTGAGGCCGGCTGGAGTGGCCGTGCGGTTCTAGGCGCTTCAGTCTGGTACCGCGCGACCGCTACGGTCGCATATTCGAATCCTGCTTCAGGCATCGATGTGTGTGATGTCCTTAGGTTAGTCAGGTTGAAGTAGTTCTAAGTCTAGGGGACTGATAACCTCAGATGTTAACTCCCATAGTGCTCAGAGCCATTCGAGCCATCTTCTCGCCATATGTCAGTCTGGGGCAGAGGTTACAAGTTGTTTACTTTTTCTGTGATGGGTTTATTGAATCAGAGACATCACATGTAACTTCCCCCACATGCTCAGTCTTCCATACTCTTCTTCCCACTCCATCACTCGCTGATTGCTGCACTCACCCTCCCACTCCCTCATTCACTCACTCACTCACTCACTCTTCCCCACTCACTCACTCACTCACTCACTCACTCTTCCCCACTCACTCACTCACTCACTCACTCACTCTTCCCCACTCACTCACTCACTCACTCACTCACTCTTCCCCACTCACTCACTCACTCTTCCCCACTCACTCACTCACTCTTCCCCACTCACTCACTCACTCTTCCCCACTCACTCACTCACTCTTCCCCACTCACTCACTCACTCTTCCCCACTCACTCACTCACTCTTCCCCACTCACTCACTCACTCTTCCCCACTCACTCACTCACTCTTCCCCACTCACTCACTCACTCTTCCCCACTCACTCACTCACTCTTCCCCACTCACTCACTCACTCTTCCCCACTCACTCACTCACTCTTCCCCACTCACTCACTCACTCTTCCCCACTCACTCACTCACTCACTCTTCCCCACTCACTCACTCACTCTTCCCCACTCACTCACTCACTCTTCCCCACTCACTCACTCACTCTTCCCCACTCACTCACTCTTCCCCACTCACTCATGTGAGCCACGAATTTTGTGTTGCGTCTCGTGAGATATGTGACCGTCATATTTCGAAAATGCGTAACTTAATTTGAATCTCTCAAACCACCCCACCCCCACACTCTCCCGCTACCCTTTGATACACGTCCTTATCGACCACTACTCAAGGATTCCGACTTGCAGGAAGTGGTCGGGCGCTGCTGGCTCCACAGAGGGGACAAAGGGAGGGTGCCCCGCTGGTGCCTCCTCAACCCTGCCGGCCGCGGTGTCACCCTGCTGAGTCACGAGACGGCGCCGCCGTGTATTTCTGTCGGCTGGACGCCGCTCAAGGCCCGCGCCGCAGACACACCGGGTTATTTTAACGGCCGCTGCGGTGGCGGTACCCGCGTGGCGACGAAGCGCCGTATCGAAATACACACTCACTCTACACTGGACCATTTGTGACCATCTACTCGAAATTCGGTAGCCAATCGTCTAGTGAGGAGGCAATGTGCAGCCGTCTGCGCCCTGCTTCGATCAGCATCTCCACATATCCACTCTACAAGCCTGGGCAAAGCACGTGGCACAAATTTCCTTCTCGACAGCTTTGTACTGTTCTTCCTACTCTTTTACTATCCTATGCTATAATTGTATTGTAATTTTGGAGGGCTGGGGTTGGCGAGAGTGAGTATACGATCTCTTTTAAAGGATCTTTCATTGAGACTGATACTGATTAGAACTGTAATTTCCAGTGTCTAATATTTTCTACGTGCCTTCCAGGTGTGAAAATATCCAATATAATTTGCAGTTTCATGATGCAACGACTCACGCTTCCTGAACGATGAGAAATCATTAAACTGTTTACCACAGTGGGAGCTCAGTTGTGGGTGCCCATCGTTTGCTCACCAGATATATGGAAAGCAATCACCGTCTCTCTATTGATGCTGTACGCCGCACCAAATGACCAGAAGGCAGAAGACAACGTAAGGCGCAAAGTGAGGACAGTATAGCAGCAGTAGAGCCCAGAACTACATCTACGTCATTACTCTGCTATTCACAATAACGTACCTGACAGAGGGTTCAATGAACCACCTTCAAGCTGTCTCTCTATCGTTCCACTCTCTAACGGCACGCGGGAAAAACGAGCACTTAAATTTTTCTGTGCGAGCCCTAATTTTTCTTATTTTATCGTGATTATTATTTCTCCCTATGTAGGTGGGTGACAACAATGTTTTCGCAATCGGAGGAGAAAACTGGTGATTGAAATTTCATGAGAAGATCCCGTCGCAACGAAAAACGCCTTTGTGTTAATGATTGCCACTCCAATTCACGTATCATGTCTGTGACACTATCTCCCCTATTTCGCGATAATACAAAACGATCTGCCCTTCTTTGTATTTTTTCGATGTTATCCGTCAGTCCCACCTGATGCGGATCCCACACCGCACTGTAATACTCTAGAATGGGGAGGACAAGCGTAGTGTAAGTACTGAGGTAAATCCAAATGTCTAAGTTTCAAAAGACTATCTCAACGGTTGCGATTATCCGAAACATCAACTTGGAGAATTTTGCTAAATAGTTTGGGCCTGTATCCGTACAAAGTTGTATTGACCGATCACATGAAGCCGTACGATCACAGATGGCGTCGTGACTTCGCCGACTGGACCGTGCAACGGTTAGAAGCTGATCCTGTTTTCAGTGGAAAAATCTTCATCTCAGACCAGACGCATCTTTGTCGCAGTGGCTCTGTAAAGAGAGAAAATTGTCCACGAGATGTCTTTCAGGAAAATTCACTGTGTGGGTTTCGAGATGATGAGAGACGAACCGTCACCGTCAGTGGAAACTGCTACAGATGCAGGTTACGCGAATTTCCTTGGTCAGACGTTCAGACCATAGATATTGGAAACATGTAGTTCCAGCTTGATGGCGCTACGTGTCACACAGCTGATGCAGAGGGAGAAGTTTGGCAACCAGTTCATCTCAAGACGTGGCTCCGCGATTTGGCTGGCACGGTCGTGTGACTTAACACCCTTGGGTGTTTTTCTTTGGGCGTACGTGAAAGCCCCTGTCTATGCTGACAAGGGCGAACATTCATCTGCCTGTCACAAACAAAACGCCACTAATGTTGGACAGTTGTTAACAATTGGAGCCATCGCGTGCATCTGTGTATTCAAAGCCGCGGGGGACAATATTTTTTTCGGAACATAACTGCAATGTCTAAGCTTGAAAATAAAGCACAACTTACTTTGAATCGTTGAGTTTTGTTATTTTAAAAGTCTCGCTCTTAATGAAAGACGTTATACATTTCGGCCTGGCCTCTTGCTTCTGTCATGTTATCAATGTGAGCCGTGACCCACCTGCAGTATACAAGGTTTACCACTAGCATGGGCACCTCTTTCATAAACGATTCGAGATACCGAGACGTTAAACCAATGATAGTGGAGAAAAAGACACCATTCAGAAAAAGGAATTTTAATCCGCCACTCGAATCTCTGCTTAATTTTTAGAGTTCCGTGACTCAGTACGTAAAAAGAGAACCGTTATAGGATGTCTGTCCGTCCGTCCGTCCGACCGTCCGTCCGACCGAATGTCGCAGGCCGTTGTAGCTGAGCGCTCCGGTCGCAGGTTCGAATCCTGCCTTGGGCATGCATGTGTGTGATGTCCTTAGGTTAGTTAGGTTTAAGTAGTTCTAAGTTCTAGGGCACTGATGACCTCAGATGTTAAGTCCCATAGTGCTCAGAGCCATTTGTCCGTATGTCCGTCCGACTGTCCGCACATCTGCCCGACTGTACAAAACTCACTCATCAAAACCTGCAGGGTACTTCTCACTGACCTAGAATCACGAAAAATTTGGCAAGACGCAATGTTTAACGGTAAACGTAGAAAAATCTCATAACTGTTAATTTGTAATTATGTATAACGAAAAATATTTCTTTTCTCATTTGTCATCCTATTTCAAACTTAAAATTAAGACATTCTCGAAAACCTTGGAATATCTTACCAGTATCGATGTCGATAAGACAAAAATCCTTAATATCCTCGATTCTCGGAATGGATAAATTGTCTGTACACATAATTAAGTTTGTACGGAACCCTCAACGCGCGAGTCCTACTCGCACCTGGTCAGTTTTTCTTTCAAAACAATTAAAAAAGCATGATTCACAAAAGTGGAAAAAATGGAATAAACTGGAAACAATATTTCTAACATTGATCCTGTGAAAGAGAATAAAATGAGAAGGCCGCCAAGAAGAACGCTGGGGTGTACAGGACCAAGAACACAACGGAGAAATGAACGATGTACACAGGTGGCCAAAATGCATTTAGCGTGCATCCTATGTCATTCAAATGCGACGTCTTTGTCGTGAACTCTGCTTACGGATCGCGAACCTCAGCGTCTCGAGGCACGGTGCACTTGATTTTGGATGATCGATCAGTCTGTAGCTCAGCCAGCTTGCTCAACGTTCAGGCCAACCACAGGAACCCCACCCCCGTTCCTTGTGATGCTGCAGTTATCGTAAATGCCCCTTTCCACACACGAAGTTGACAGTGAATAAAGTCCATACTTCCATGTAAGTTCGTCGTTCAGTTATAACTGAATCCACTACATGGACACAGTGGGATGACAGGGCAGAATCAACTGGCACAGGCTGACGCACGAGAAACAAAAGTTGCCTGCCTTGACGACTGGGCACCAAGTGCAAAAGTTGGGTGGTAAGGAGGCGCTTTTACGTAATATTTATTCATCACCACTTGCGTTCCAAGATACTACCGTATCTACCCAAACATTTATCCATGTAGCACATATCCTAGGTCTGGCAGTGTAGTGGTTAGCGTTGCTGGGAACCGACTATAAAGTACTGGGTTCGATTCATAGCGACCACGTCAGATTTTTCTGCGGTAGGAAGGGTTGAAACGGGGCTTACTATCCTCGTGAGGCTAAATGAGGTGCTGCTTTAACAGACAAGCAGCGAAACCGAGACGAATGAGCTGCTACTGCAGGTTAACTTGCTGCACTCCGCCCCTACCAGAAAGTGGAGCCAGAGCTCCAGGTGTTTCCCCGCTGCGGCGAGGGGCATGGAGCCACTGATGGCGCTAACGGTATCTACGAGGTGAGCGGCCAGAGCGACCGTAGTGAATCTGACAGGGAGCAGGCGAACACGCAGACACTCGAAACAACAACCGAAGAAGACGACTGGCGGCTGAGTGGGAGGACAAGACGCAGACAGCCGTGCGCGCGGCACGGAGCACTGACCGGCCAGACGTGTCCTGATGTCCGAGAAGTCTGTGCTTGGAGTCCACAGGCGCTGACTGCGCCTTGCGCTGCGCGGCCCGCACGTCTCAAATCCCCGACTGAAGCTCTGCTTTGCTGTTCAGGCAGTGAATTGCCTGTATGTGCCACACGGCATAGGCACCGCAATTCAAAGAATGTAGTGCGTGTGCCTGTTCAAGTTACCGAGAACGTTGCTTTCGCTTTGGTTTTGTTCTATTTTCTTCCTTTTCAGTATCTGGAGAAGTTCAAACTGCTGCTCAGTTATCCTATGGATGCTCGTAAAGTGATTTTATTCTGCTGTTAATTGAATCATAGGTTCTGATTATTCGGAGGAGCAGTACTGATCTGGGAATTTAGTTAAAATGGAACCAGTTAACGTTTTTCTGATCAATTTGGGTTTTGTACACTCCGCCTTACGCAAAAGACAACATTTCTTTTTTGTTTATAGAGACATGTTTCACACCTACATTTCTTCTCCTGTCAGTGTCTATTTATTTCTGTAAAATATCATACTGTTCACTTTGTTTCGATTGCTCGACTGGAATTACAATACTTGTGAAAATTGATGGTTTTTATGACTTTTTATCGTTTTGACAATATGTCATCTGCAATGTACTCGGGAACAAAATTTGCTGATTTTTTAAATACTCTTCGAGAGTAGTTTCTTGTGTATGTCAGCGTACTTACATTTTCCGTCCAGTAGCGCACAACTGCTTCATTTTTTCCCTAATGCCGTTTTCCAAAACGATTTTTATATTTCATATCACGTTTTCTCCCCCCCCCCCCCCCCCCCGTTTCCGCATTATGACCACGGCTGCACTGATTTCCTTGCCCCCTGCCACCTGTGAGTGGTTATTACACGTTCACTTAATGTGACTTGACCGTGAACAACATCAGTAAGCACTGATTTTTTTTAAATTGAGAACATACGTGGTCTAAAATTATTTCAGTTCAGCTCTCTCCTTCACGGTGCGGCAGTTTTGCAAGAGCAGTGAGCGGCTTATCCTGAAATGAGGCAGCAAGACTTGACTCTATAGAAGAGAGGCGCCAGCGGAGGAAGTGTAGCCAGCGGCTTGTTGTTGGGGTATAGTTAACAGGAAGTCGTTACCGTGGTGAGAGTTTGGGCAGAAGGCAGGGCACGACACGGCACGGCACAAAGTGTGGAGGGAGGGAGGGATGCAGGCAGCCGGCAGCGCCAGGCACCGCTGCGCCTGTCACGCAAGTGCGTGCACGCGCGGCGACGCCAGACCACGGCCTTTATTAAACATTCCTCTCGCTCCCTCGTGGTAGCGAGACAACATTACGACACGGCGAGCACTTCTAACTACTGGTGCAAGTAATGAGGGCGTCGTACGACCCCGCGCGAAACCCACTCCACTAGTCACGGAGGCTCACGGCAATGGTGCACAACACAACATAATACAATACGGTGTAGCGATGAAGTCCTCAACCGAGTGCAGCGAGAAGAGCACATACAAACGTGGTTGCACTTCATACCCTATACGATCGGACTGGGTGTTTGTGTTATTTCATCATCAAGTCGTGCTACTAACGGTAAGGACTGTTAGCCCTTTTGCTGCTTGCCCCAGAGGCATCACCTTGGTCTAGGAGCTCAGCTGAGCTAGCTAACAGAGGGGAATCAAAAATGACAGGAACAGAGCATACTGCCCTCATCCACCTGTAACGGTCTGTGGGTAGCTGAGTGGTGTCTTTACCCATTTGCGAGGGTATTGTGCTACAGTGGCCGCGTCTGACACATATTCACCCTGCAAGTTTCTCTCCGAAACACAGTGGTGACAAAATTTAAGGTGATAAAACAACTACCTTCGACACCAAAGTAAACAACGATTATTTGTAACACAGCCAGGTACGTGGCGTTGCTGTACGCCCTATACCAAAATACCTCTCGACAAACACACTACCGTCGAGGGGTTATGCTATAGCTGTCTCTGCACATCACCATCTCCAGTCGTCCCCGCCCCCGCCCCCGCCATACATGTATTAACCCATAACACAACACTTCTATATATCTGCCGCGTGTAAAATAGATAAAAAATCGAAAATATCCACTAATTTGATGTGTAAACTACAGAATGTTCTTTTTATTTACTAACTGTATATACCTACCTTGTGTAAAATCGATAACTCATCGAAAATATCCACTAATTTGATGTGAAAACTACAGAATGGCCTTTTTATTTACGAACCTCAATCTGAGTAAAAGTGAGAACTAGTTGAGGTCAAACTTTAAGATACGAAACATCTAAGTTATTAGCCTTGTGTGAGGGAAACTTTCAATGGAACAGTCGTATCTAATGTCAACCTACCTCTTGTAAGCGACCAACTGTTGAGAAGCACAATCATGATGGTAATAAAGTTGTCATGGTTTCATAAGAACGAACACAACCAATTTCTTTCTGTCTGATGGAGAAATTGGTGTAGTTTGAGAGCGATCCTTGCGTTCAAAATTAGTGTCTACGGAAGTCTTACAAACAAACCGTCATGCACATGAGTATTACACGCATTTCAGACACGTGAAAATCAATACAGAACGGTGTCTTTCACACATGTCACAAAAAAAATCACTTTTAGGTTTGACATCATCATCATCATCATCATCATCATCATCATCTCGTGACAGTGGCTAGATTGGACTGTGTAAAAATTGGGACTTTGTAAGGGCGCTGTTGACCACTTAGTTGAGCACCCCATACCAAACCACCACCACCACCACCACCACCACCACCACCACCACCACCACCACCACCACCACCACCACCACCACCTACGATCAAAAGTATCCGTACAATAGTGAACATTAATGTGCGATGTGACAATTCGTCTTTATGACAGCTTTAACTCTCCTGGGGACCCTTTTAATGACGTGTCGGAAAGTCTGTGGAGGAATGACAGCCCATTCTTCCTTAAGAGCCGAAACCAGAGACGATTGTGATGTTTCGACGCTAGCAGTCCAGAGCGAAATCGACTTCCTCCCAAGTCAACATAAAGGTCTTCCATTGGATTCAGAGACTCTGGTTAGATAAAACTATTTTAAATATGTTATTGTTGGTAGGGTTAAAAGAGGGGGGGGGGACCAAACTACGAGGTCATCGGTCCCTTGTTCCTAATAAAACAATGCCATATGTGTGAGAATAAAACGGACGAGACATAACACAAAACGGAAAGAAATGAAAAACCACAAGAACGAAGGAAAGGCAACGAACCCTAAAAGGTACAAAAGGGGACAAGAAAACAACAGAGACGCTAGAATCAGAAGAGGGTAGAACAAGAAAGCAGATTACAGCGGCTGGCTGACCACGAGAATAAAAAAAATTGTTCAAATGGCTCTGAGCACTATGGGACTTAACATCTGAGGTCATCAGTCCCCTAGAACTTAGAACTACTTAAACCTAACTAACCTAAGGACATCACACACATCCATGCCCGAGACAGGATTCGAAGAACCTGCGACCGCAGTGGTCGCGCGGTTCCAGACTGTAGCTCCTAGAACCGCTCGGCCACTCCGGCCGGCCACGAGAGTAAAAAAGGAGAAGCCGGCCACTCTGCAGCACATTAGAACTTCCACTTTTAGCACTAGGGTGGAGGATACAGAGGAACGAAGGACATGCGCTAAAACCTACACAGAAGTATGAAACCTACACTCACGGATAAAACTTCAAACTAAAGCTGCGGCTGAGGCATAGTCGCCCAACACCGAAGGCAGTGTGCTGGAAGTTAAAAGTCCGCCGAATAGCGGCTAGAAGTGGGCAGTCCAGCAAGAGGTGGACAACTGTCATTTGGGAGTCACAGCAACACAGAGGTGGGTCTTCGCGACGGAGTAGATGACAATGCGTTAGCCATGTATGGCCAATGCAGAGCCGGCAGAGGACAACTGATGCCCTGCGAGAGGACCGCATGGAAGACTTCCACACATTCGTCGTCTGCTTAATGATACGCAGCTTCTTGTGCGTACTGTTATGCCATTCCGTCTCCCAAAGCCAGAAAATCCCGCGGCGTGAGACAGAGCACAGGTCAGCTTCGGAGATGCCCACCTCCAGAAGCGGTTTCCGCGTCGCCTGTTTGGCCAGCCCGTCGGTAAGTTCGTTGCCTGGTATTCCGACGTATCCAGGGGTCCAGACGAACACCACTGAACGACAGGACCGTTCCAGGGCAGAGATGGACTCCTGGATGGACGCTACCAGAGGATGGCGAGGATAGCACTGGTCGATAGCTTGTAGGCTGCTCCGTGAGTCAGTACACAGCAGAAATGACGCGCCAGGACATGAGCGGATGCGCTCAAGAGCATGAGATATGGCCGCCAGCTCTGCAGTGAAAACACTGCAGCCATCTGGCAAGGAGTGCTGTTCTATAAGTCCATGAACATAAGCAAAGCCTACGTGACCATCAGCCATCGAGCCGTCAGTGTAAGCCACTTCAGAGCCCCGGAACACGTCAAGAATTGTTACGTCCACAAAATATTGCCTCGCAGATGTTTATCTATAACAGGGTGCACTGCCTTCCTGATAAGAATCGTTGTCACGTAACTGTTCACGTACTGTACGCAGTCCACATTGCTGTAATGTAGGTTCATACCACTGCACATTTAGCGGTTTTCAAGCACAATATGGAGACGACAAAAATACCTCATACCGTAATACCACCTTATCTGTTCATAACTGTTGGCACTGCGCAGGATGACGCCTATCTTCTCCAGGCATTCGCCGAAACCTAACCCTTCCCTCGTATTCGCACAAGGTACAGAGCGAGTCATCACTCCATATCAATCGTTTCCAGTCATTCACTATTCAGTGGTGGCGCTCTTTACACCACCCCAAATGTCGCTAAGCACTGACTGCAGAAATGTATGGCTTGCGAGTGGATGCTCGACCACTGTACTAGCTGCTCTGCTGGTAGGACTTTGTAACTCACGGGTCACTTGTTCCGCTGCTTTCAAGTGAGTTTTTTTTTAACCTCTCTTCGCAATGCTCTACAGTACCTGTCCGTTAGTACAGCAGGGCTACCACATGTTGGTTAATCTGTGTGTTTCTTCGCGTTTCCATCTCACAATCATATCGCCAACAGTCTACTTCGGCAGTTACGGAAGGGTTGAAATGTCTCTGACTGATTTTTGTACTCTGGTGAAATCGAATGATAAGTTCACGTCCGAAGTCAATGAGCTCTTCTGACCGAACCGTTCTGGAGTTCTCACTTTACTGCTGACAGTACGGTACGTCTCGCCTCCTTTTATACTGGCGGGTCTGTCTTATAGTTCAATACTGCGTTGTGATCGGACCAGTAATTACAAGCTGCTCCTGGTTCGAAAATTTCAGGCTAGCAGAAAGCTGATAACTACATTGATTCTAATGCTTACCAATAATGGTTCAACTCCTTCCCGCTTACATCGGCTAGGCGTCAAGGGTAATTCTACCATTCACAAGAAAGACGGTGTAAAGTACTTTCTGTTTTACTGCAGTTTGTTCGAAGCACAGAGAAAGAGTTTACTGTGAAACCTTGCGAAATTGGAGGTTGCCCTGCCAGCAAGTGCACCTCTTTCACTACGTATGTCTTCCAGACACTAAAATGTACAAAATACTTTATAGGAGACAGTAATGTGTGTATATGAACTTTGATGTACTATCTGTGGTTGTATGAAGGGTGTACTCTCTAGGGGTATGCTCCCTGATCTCTGTTGATTTCTTTTTATATTATATTTTATCTATGGTTGTTATGCCTTTTTAACTGTAAGTACTGTGCCTATGTAAACACTAAAATAGTACTGAATCATATTTCACCCTATTTATATTATGATTTCTAAGTACTAGTATACATTAAGTTACATATGTATCAAGCTGTTGGCAACTGCTCCAATAAACTGAGTCAAATGAGGATTCAAAAATATATAAATGTTACTTACGTCACGAAATGGATTTCACTCAATATTCAGAGCGACCATATTCAACGAGATATAGAAGAATATTTTACTGCTTTTCACTGAATGCTGTCATCATATCGAGGGTTGATCTGAACGTTAAAAGTTTTTTCTAGGCATGGTCCTACTGAAGGTGGCCTGTTCTTTCCTACATCCGACCTTCGAACAGACGTACCCAGACGATGGAGAGGGGTGGGCCCTACAGTTTATCGTGGACTCCGAGCAACGTTTCGAACTGGCATTTTTCACACAGACAGGTATTTGCTAATGGGTGACTGGTATCAGCAACAGTAGCTGGACAGAGTGTGTATAGAACCCTGAACCTCTGTATTTGTAGTCTGGTTGTTACTGAGTCGTACAGTATCACATAGTATTCGTATATCCGTACACTATCGATGTCATATTTTCCGTTCCAAAGGTCTTTTTAGTGCTGAAGAAAACAGACTAATTTTGGCGTTCAAGCCTGAAGATGGGGTCGGCAACGACTCAAATAACTGCAGTTAAGTGGCAGGATGCCGCCTGGCAACGCAGCACCGCCTTACGCATTACGCCACGCCGCCCATCACACACACCGAGAGTCACTAAGCGCGACCGAGTTATTCTGCTTAGTGCAGCAGTCAATAGTCGGTAGATTTGCTTTGAACACCATAATGCTTTACTACGCACGGTCGTATTAGAGGTGGTATGCCGTAGCAGGGATGTGATAAACCTGTCAGTTTAAACCAATTCCGGTATTTTAGTTCTGAATAACCGATATTTTTCTGTATCTGTTCTGTCACGGTCATAACAGGTGTTTTCTTTCTTACTAATAACCGGATAAAAACCCGAAATATCAATTAGCCATAGCAGCAGCGCCAAATTTTTCGTTTTTAAACACAACTTTTTTAAAGAACGGGTAATTTTCATTCGTAATATTTGCACTGCTTTGAAATATTGCGTTTTTGTAGAAAATGGGAAAAGTAGTAATATTTGAACAACAATGCCGACAGAAACGAGTAACGAACACACTGCATGGGAACTGGTACAGCACTTCTTGGATAATAATGTACCTGTTACCATGTGGTGTGGCCTATTAGATGGTAAGTAGTGTGTAAAACTTGCTCTGTATCTACAAGTATATGGTAGTTTCTTACTATCGTCGTCGGACAGCAGTTGTTACTATAGAATAGCACCATCCACAGTCTGAAAGTAATTTCACGAAGCGCGGTATCAATGAACAAGAGGAGCCAGAACCAACCTGTGACACCATATAAGGAGAAAACGTACAACTTGACAGTTCGCAGCTCATTTATGGTTTACAATAAAAATATAAAGCCGTTGATCTGCTGCCTGTGTCTACATAACTTGCCTTTAACTGCTTTTAGCCCCTGAAAGCGGAAAAATTAATAAGAAAAAGAGTGTCCTCCAACCTCAGTTTTCACACTTTAGCACTAACTATCCTTAAGGTCGAAATAGTGCTATAATCCCCGAATACAACACGGTGTTTGAACAGAGTTTCAAAAAATTTAGAATCAGTAGGAGAATACTGATCATTTTTTGTGGTACTCAACCACTTTTCAATTTTCGAGAAAACCTGCAAACGGTGGATGGACTTCCTTTCATTCGCCTATTTAATATTATATTTTGATTGAATGTATCTTGTAATTGAGGGGGTCAAAATTTTTTCGGTCTTTGTTCGATTTCAATGTTTACTGCAGGAAGTAATAGGAATAAAAAACCGGAAATCGGTTATTCCAGAACGACGTTATTCCAGAACGACGTTATTCCAGAACGACGTTATTCCAGAACGACGTTATTCCAGAACGACGTTATTCCAGAACGACGTTATTCCAGAACGACGTTATTCCAGAACGACGTTATTCCAGAACGACGTTATTCCAGAACGACGTTATTCCAGAACGACGTTATTCCAGAACGACGTTATTCCAGAACGACGTTATTCCAGAACGACGTTATTCCAGAACGACGTTATTCCAGAACGACGTTATTCCAGAACGACGTTATTCCAGAACGACGTTATTCCAGAACGACGTTATTTGAGCGGTTTTAATAGTATAGTTAAACTGGCGTTAAAAACGATATAACCGAGAACCTATTGTTTTAGTGATAACAGCCATCCTTATACCGTTGCCTTCCTCTGACCCTTAAACTGACTGACCCCCTAGTTATAGGGGGACTGCTAACTCGGCATTTTTCACATCAACAAAGATTGCCGGGGGAGGGGGGAAGAAGTAATAGGTGACAGCTAAAAACCCAAGGATTAAGAAACGTGATCTAGTTTGTTGCTCACCTCTATGAGCGTGATGAGCAGGATGAAGAGGGGCGGCGGGCAGCACGTGTAGTGATCGGCGTAGTACTTCCGGTCCCGCTCCTCCGTCAGGAACTCGTCCGCGATGATGCGCACCATCCTGGAACACAACACGCCATTCAAATGTCACAAAGTCACATACACGAAGACAGCCCGTCACACATGAACAACAGTAACAGTTCCCCGCTTCAGGTAACAGTGGCGACAAAGGTAATCTACAGGAAACAGTGTAGATACTGACTTCGGTCGTGACAAAATCTCCGGTTAATTGTAAATTTTGTAATTCTAAAACTAGAAAAAAATAACATTCCCAAAACACTGAACGTAAAATTTTACTGGTTTTTAAATACAAGGGTTACTGTGTCTCGTAGAACTGGGGATCTGAAGTCCCTTATGTCTAGCATGGTTGAATAGTAGACAGTAAATGTGTTCGGCAGAGATAATATAGGACAGTTCTCTTAAATAAGCATACTTGAAATACGAGGTGTTCATAAATTCTCGTTACAGACTTGTAGAGGGGTGAGAGTATGTAATATTTTCTATAGGAATGTCCGGAAAAGTACCCTTACGTTCTACGACAGTTTCAGTTCGTGTGTTTATCTCATCCACTTCTGCTTGAGGAATTGAAGCACTAAAACTTAAACGTTACGTGTTTGCATTATTTCAAAACAATAAAGAATACAGCAGACTATCTTTCTGGAATACAGCAGACTGTTCGTACAGAACATTATGTTCAAAGTATTAATACAACAAACGTGCTTAAGTGATAAATGGAGGTTTCGTTACATTTCCTTTCGAACTGTTACCTAACAACTGCACTGAGTCACGCCTAATTCAGTTCCTCAAGCAGAAGTGGATGAGTTAACCATCTGACTTGAAACCGCCTTAGAAGGGAAAAGGTACATTTCCGGACATAATGTACTCACTACCCTCTACAAGTCTAAAACTGGAATTTCGGGACACCATTTATATGTAATATGCTAATTTACAGCGAAACTTAACGATTTCAAGATTTATGTATAGGCAGTTTAACACTAAAAATAAACTATCAAATTATTCAACCATTCTTTTTGCATTCCTGTTAACTTGCACATATTCACCGTAACGCCCTGTTTAAAACCGATTTCTGCATACACCAGAACAGAGTCCATGGTCTGTACCTCCATACTGCCACAAGCTGAGTCTTCGGATTATATATCTTCTTACCCCATCACTAAACTATTTAATGTGGTCCACAGTTTTTCAGGGTAGCTCAAAGCCTTTTTAAGTCCTTTCCGACTGCATGGCTTATATATTTAAAAAAAAAAAAAAGAGGAGGAGGAGGAGAGGGGGGGGGCTGTTACAAGAATTCGACATCAAGTTTCACAAATGTAGCCAAACACGGTGACTGAGCGAGAGAGCGATATTAAAATAGTATAGCGATTAAACAAGTTTGTTGTAAGTTATTTCATATCGGATGCGACAACCACAAATTTATTGAACGGCAATTACACTCTCGATATTGGCTGCATTGTGCATTATTTCATACGCCTGTGGGATGAACTTCGCTTGAAGGGGCGACAGCACTTTGCCCAGTTCCAAATGCGCAAGACACAGTCGTCAACAACTTTTTGCGCTTAAATTTTTTCATGTAGCTCCGCTTTCACCCAAATGATATCACTATGTCCCTTTTCACGTCCACCTAATTTCAAAAATCGTTTTAAGTTTCGCAATCACGTATTTTGGGATCATTTTGTTTTCTGAACACTATATTAAATGTAATACACTGAATTATCTACAGCAATTTGGTCCTGCATTGTTGGTAATGGAGCACCTCACCCACTGTCTGGTTGGGTTACAATCCCCCCCCCCCCCCTTTCACGTCAAGTGCAGTTATCAACGACCCAGAATCAAATTGCCGAAGTTAGTCGAATGTATCAACTTTAATAGACAATGTCCAGAAACCTAAATGATCCCAAAATACGTGAGTGAATATTAAACTGATTTTTGAATTACCAAGACGCGGTCAGGAACAAAGTGGAATAATGTGAATCAAGGGGGATACACATGAGAAATTTAAGAGCAAAAAGAATTACTGAATAATTTTTCCATCCTTCCATAAATAATTCGTGCCAGCATTTTGCAAGCATGGACTATTAAACTAATATCTCTGTAATATTCACACCTGCCAGCATCTGCTATCTTTGGAATTACTAGATTTATCTTGAAATCAGAGTATCGCGCCTGTCTCGTATCGTGTACACCAGATGGAATCACTTAGTCAATGCTGGCTCTCGCGCTTTTGGAACTGAGTAAAGTGCTATTTCCACTTCAAGCTAAATTTATCCTGTTGGCGTATGAAACAAATGATTATATACAAAAATTAAAATTTCTGTCCAAGCGTATTTTATATAATTTTTAGGCTTTTAAACGTACTATTGTCTGATGAAGTGAGTCATTTCACGTTAAACAGTTTTACATTTAAAGAGATAAGTCGCACTATCGGAATGTCAAATCACCTACGCCATCATCAATTACCTCTGACTACCTGTGCAGCATAATTTTACGTACAAAACACTGGAAAGAACATTAGATCTATTTTTAAACAACTGCACTTTTTATTTAGTTTTTGTTGTTTCACTCAGTGAAAATATTGTATGTTTACTGAACTGCCATGAGCTGCGGTAGCTTCAGTGGAACAAGAGTCGGTACACACAGTACTGGTGAGTATTCCTGTTGCTGTGGCCTAGAGCGCTTCTTCCGCTTTTGTCAACAGACACGATGGCTCATGATGTATCTGTTATACGGCACAATGCGTTGGTGCATAGCGCATATATGTAACTACAATTTCAGAGGTACGGATTGTTTTCGTATATTTCATTCGATTTTATTTGACAGTTTTGAATTGCGAACATAATTGTGACAAAACGTCTCGCATTAATAACTGATGAAGACACTGGTGTCTATTATATGGCGTGTACCCTTACAAGTGTTATGCAATAACTAATTTCGTTTGTTAGTTATATTATGAATACTGACCTGTAACCTTCTGTATACCTTCAGCTCAGAAGATGGCCATTTAACTGGTCGAAACTAGTAATCGTTGTACCCCTCCTTGCGATGTTGGTAAGTAAAATGTTTCCCAATAGGAGACTACAACACTATAATACAGCCGAGGCGTAAATGGAATTACTTTTGACTTATTTTTATTTACACAGCCTTGATCACATTGTATGGACCTAAAACAGTTTACTGATTTCGACTCTTCCGAGTCATCAATGGAAGCAGTATCTTGTTACAAAAGTAAGATGTCTAAGTGTCATCTAACGCCCATCTTTGTCACTTCATGCATGACGATGATTTTGTGTGATAAATTCAAAAATCCTCGACCGAAGAAAAGAGAGAATCAAAGGGATTTAAAACTTTTAGCAATAAACTCCCAGCATCTTTTATTGTCAGCAGCAAATGATGTAACAGAACTTTTTCTAGAGTCCTTCGCTACGACGTGTAGGGCGTTTCTATATGAAAAATGTGAAACCCGCAGTTTGTTTTTTGAAAGACAATTTTCAAGAGCGGAACCTAGCAGAGCCTCTACTTTGCAGGTATGGAGGGAGGGCATGTCGCGCACAGTAGGTGTGTTAAGCCGCGTCGCAGCCGGTGCGGACAGGTCCTGGGCTTTTGCAGAAACGTGTCCTCGAGCGTCGGACGCAGCTGCGTGGGGCGGCGGTGGGCGGCAGGGGCCCCCGGGGGGTGGCGGCTCGCCGCCGTTATGCAGATGCCGCTCCGTCTTAAGGGGAAGCGTCTGACGTCGGGCAGGGTTTGCAACTTCCAACAAAATACACTACAAAAATTACTCTTTACGCAAAGGTAAACTGTCGTTTTAACGGTCTCGACAGGCACTGCAAATCGTACTAATGACATTTTTCTACTCAGGCTGTCACTGGATGCAGTACAACTTCTGCGTAGGCTGCACACAGCATCGATAACTTTACGGAACAATTGGTTTCCGTCGGACTATTAATTTAACTTAGTTCTTTATTTATGACTAATAGGAATGACATTACGTTTGAAACAAGCTAAGTGCACAACAGATGTAGATACATCTTTCTCATTCACAGTACACAACAGAAATCACATGCTAAACATAGTTACGAATGGTTATCAATTTATACAACTACTGAATAGCTATCCACGCATCACGCACATAAACATGGCGGAACTGTCTGGCCGTGTCCTGACGTTTTCCCCATTTCCTTTTAAGATTTCTTGGGTTCTCTGTGACTGCCTATACATCTATAATAAAGGCATCACTTTGTCAGTGTTGACGTTGTTCTGTTTGGTCTACGCTGAGCCTTGAGAAATGCACGCTATCTACTAATTTCAAAAAGTCATTTTCAAGCGGACCTGTGCACACGCTGATAAACCAAAGCGTTGTGAAAACCTGCTTCATGGTGCACTGGCCCACTTTTGTAATGCAGGACAGCAGTTTTTCTGCGTAGCATGGGTTTGACAAGTACTTGGTAGCAAATGAAAAGCTTGATCCATTTGCTCTGTAGGGCTTTATTTAGTCCACTATTGGTTTCGGCTTTTATGGCAGGCCGTTGTCAAGTGGTTCCGAAACCGCCATTAATATGATTGATATATACATGTATATAATTAAATATTAAAAAAACGTAATACATACGTATTTCTACAGACAAACTACGAAAGTTGAGTTGAGAATATATGTCCTAAAGAATTAAGAACAACTCTGGTAGACTTAAAATCTTCCTTGTCTAAGGATATCTTGAGAACATGATCTTCTCAAGACTGTATAATTCATAATGTAATTATTCTCTGCGTTTATGATGATTTACGTTCAACATATTCAAAAATTCTTTTTTGTATGTTTCATAAGTAACATACTAAATACAGATTCTGTGAAATGAGAATCTAACATAGTTGAAATGGACGGGGCATCTCAGTCAAGTGTACAATTATGTTTCTAGTGGGAAAACGTTGAACAACACGGAACTGCGAAAGCTGTTAGCACAGCCTGGATGCAACGCGAACTGCTTACAGAGCACGTTTGCAGAAATCTTGGTATAATGCGGATACAGCTACGAATCTGGGGAGTAACTTTAAACAAATTGTCAATGAGGAGGCGCCAGGTGTCCGAGTATGTATTGCTCGTTGAACCAATTTCCTTTTGGATTTTTCAGGTCGGCCTATTTCTACAAAAATATCCATGAAGTATTCCTTTTAATGTTGTGCACTATGTGATTCTCTTTTAGAAAGTGAGCCGCAGAGATGGATTTATTGCTTATAATTTTTTTTTTCTTTTTAGTTGCAAGAGTTCTTTGTAACTTGTTTTAAAACTCCTTGTTTGTCGAATGTAGCTAGCTTTACAAACACAGCAATGAATTTTATATAAGCGCTATGTGATCAAAAGCATCCGGACAAACCCAAAAACATGCGATTTTCATATTAGGTGCATTGTGCTGTCACCACTGCCGCGTACTCCATACCAGCGACCTCAGTTATCATTAGACATCGTGAGAGAGCAGAATGGGGCCCTCCGCCGGACTACAAACGTGGTCAGGTGACTGGGTGTCACTTGTGTCATACGGCTGTTCGCGAGATTTCCACACTCCTAAACATCCCTAGGTCCACTGTTTCAGATTGCGAAGTGGAAACGCACTGCACAAAAGCATACAGGCTGACCTCGTCTGTTGACAGAGAGACCTCCGACAGTTGAAGAGGGTCGTAATGTGTAACAGGCAGAAATCTATCCATACCGTCACACAGGAATTCCAAACTTCATCGGGATCCACTGCAAGTCCTGTAACAGTTAGGCGGGAAGTGAGAAAACTTGGATTTCATGGTCGAGCGGCTGCTCATAAGCCACACATCACGCCGGTAAATGCCAAACGACGCCTCGCTTGGTGTAAGGAGCATAAGCATTGGACGATTGAACAGTGGAAAAACATTGTGTGGAGTGACGAATCACGGTACACAATCCTGGCGATCCGATGGCAGGGTGTGGGTATGGCGAATGCCCGGTGAACGTCATCTGCCAGCGTGTATAGTGCCAACAGTAAAATTCGGAGGCGGTGGTGTTATGGTGTGGTCGTATTTTTCGTGGAGGGGGGCTTGCACCCCTTGTTTTGCGTGGCACTATCACAGCACAGTCCTACACTGATGTTTTAAGCACCTTCTTGCTTCCTACTGTTGAAGAGCGGTTCTGGGATGGCGATTGCATCTTTCAACACGATCGAGCACCTGTTCATAATGCACTGCCTGTGGCGGAGTGGTTACACGAAAGTAACACCCCTGTACTGAACTGGCCGTCACTGAGTCCTGAGCTGAATCCTATAGAAAACCTTTGGGATGTTTTGGGACGCCGACTTCGTGCCAGGGCTCACCGACAGACATCGATACCTCTCCTCAGTGCAGCACTCCGTGAAAAATGGGGTGCCATACCCAAAACAACCTTCCAGCACCTGACTGAACGTATGCTTGCAAGTGTGGAAACTGTCATCAAGGCTAAGGGTGGGCCAACAGCATACTGAATGCCAGCATTACCGATGGAGGGCGCCACGAACTTTTATGTCATTTTCAGCCAGGTGTCCGGATACTTTTGATCACACAGTGTATCACTGTTCTGGTACAAGTAATGAATTACATCGTCTCGAGACGTCCATATTCTGAGCAAGGTTCAAAAATCTACCAGATTTGTACTTACACATCTTTTGGACATTACTTATCTACTGTAAGTTGTATTATCTGTCTGTACACACACATATGCAAGCCTTATTTTCTCATCTTCAGTTAGATATATACACCATACTTATGGCACATGTATGTATCATATTTATAGCAGTTTCAAAACTACTTGAGAATAACTTAACAAAAAGGACGAAACGTATAATGAACTAAAAGTTCTACGGAGCAACTGGAACGGCCGTTTCATTTATTAAGCAAACAGTTGAGCCGCACATGGAGAAACTAAAAAGTCCCTGGTAGATTTACGGGCGTGTGTGGCAGCAGACGTTTGCGGAGAGACTATGAAATGCCTGAAATAATAGGCCATTGGCTTGCGGGGCAGACATGGCGCCTGATAACGTGCCAGAAGGATTCCACTGATTTCAGATCTGGTCCGGCGAATTCAGTGTCAATAACAATAACAAGTTCACTATCATATTCCTCAAAGCACTGTAGCGTGACTCTTATCCTAAGGGAAGACGTCATCGCCGTTTTCGCGGAAGATACCGACCGCAAAGGGATGCCGGTGATCTGTAATAGCAATCACGTTGTCCACAGCTGCCATGGCGCCTTCGATAACTACCACAGGGCCCGTGGACGCCCAAGGATATGGGAATTGTCAGGTGAATACCATGTACTGGGATAGTCTGGGAATTCTGAAAGTCTTTACTTGAACTGCTATATGACGGACAGAAATTTCCTGCATCATTTTCTTACAAAAAGGCTCGCTTCTGGACCCTGAGCCACGTAAGGAAAGGAAGAACAAGATACGACACTAGAAAAAAAACCGGCACCAGGAACAAAAACTTGAGCAAGAAACCACAAAGTGCAGAAATGCACATGAAGAGTCAACGCTTTGACTTCGTAACGAACATCCAGACGAACATGGCGTGGTAACTGAGCAACATGCGAAAGGAGGACTTTTCTGACTTTCATATGGTCGTTCGAACTTTCTGTGCGCGTAGACAGGGAAACCATACGCACACACGAAGCATTAAATCCCATCTTCACGTTTCTCAATTTTGCACAAATCCCCAGTCTCTGAACGTTTTGAACTAGGGAGGTTCATCAATGTTTTCACTGTGAAGCGCTCGGATTCGTCTCTGGCTCAGCTCCCAATCAGGCTAGTTACCTCGCTACAGCTTTCAAAGTAACAGAATGCCGAGAAGAATACTAAGGTACAGCTCAAGTTCCGCGTCCTGGCGCCACCAATGGCGTCTTTGGAAGAGATCAGCACACTGCACGCGGTAGCTGTCGGACTTCAAATGTGTGTGTGAATTCCTAAGGGACCAAACCGCTGAGATCATCGGTCCCTAGACTTGCACACTACTTAAACTAACTAACGCTATGGACAACATACACACCCATGCCCGAGGGGGGACTCGAACCTTCGCCGGGAGGGGCCGCGCGATTCGTAACATGGCCTTCAACCGCGCGTCAGTTGTCGGATTTCTCGAATAGTTTGTCAGTGCACCCCGTTCCAATCCTCGCACCGTGAGGAGATCCCTGGTAGTACCTGGAATCGACCCTGGATCCCCCGCATGCCAGCCAGCCGCGCTGGCCATTCAGCTACGGAGACGGACTCAAAAATAATACGGGTGAAGTCGCGTCTACTCGCGAAAGCTCGCGTTTACAAATACTGCCGATCTTCAGAGATATAGTTTATAAGACGGAAAAAAGCCCAACACCACAAAATGATTAATGCAGAGTAATGAAATTTCTGGGATATGTGAGGTAACAAATTTAATTGATTAACGTTGCAAGATACCAGGTTAATACAAGCGCGAGGTAAGCCACTGCAAACGTGAAATGCTGGTACATTAATCGCCTGTGTAGCCGCCAGAATGTTGAGTGCAAGCATTGTGTTGTCATTGGTGTCGGGTGTCAGGTGTCAGTTGTCAGTTGTCAGTTTGTGGGATGGAGTTCCATGCCTGTTGCGCTTGGTCGTGCAATACAGGGACGGTTATGCTGTTCGTGGAAGCAGAGCGGTACGTTTCGTCACGGGATCGTTTAGTCGGCATGACAGCGTTACTGACACGTTCAACAAACTCCACTGGCAGACGTTACAAGGGAGGCGTTGTGGATCACGGAGAGATTTACTATTGAAATTTCGAGAGAGCACTTTCTGGGAAGAGTCGGACAACACACTACTTCCCCAACATACGAGGGCAGTTCAATAAGTAATGCAACACATTTTTTTCTGAAACAGGGGTTGTTTTATTCAGCATTGAAATACACGAAGTTATTCCCCAATCTTTTAGCTACACAACACTATTTTTCAACGTAATCTCCATTCAATGCTACGGCCTTACGCCACCTTGAAATGAGGGCCTGTATGCCTGCACGGTACCATTCCACTGGTCGATGTCGGAGCCAACGTCGTACTGCATCAATAACTACTTCATCATCCGCGTAGTGCCTCCAACGGATTGCGTCCTTCATTGGGCCAAACATATGGAAATCCGACGGTGCGAGATCGGGGCTGTAGGGTGCATGAGGAAGAACAGTCCACTGAAGTTTTGTGAGCTCCTCTCGGGTGCGAAGACTTGTGTGAGGTCTTGCGTTGTCATGAAGGAGAAGTTCGTTCAGATTTTTGTGCCTACGAACACGCTGAAGTCGTTTCTTCAATTTCTGAAGAGTAGCACAATACACTTCAGAGTTGATCGTTTGGCCATGGGGAAGGACATCGAACAGAATAACCCCTTCAGCGACCCAGAAGACTGTAACCATGACTTTACCGGCTGAGGGTATGGCTGTAAACTTTTTCTTGGTAGGGAAGTGGGTGTGGCGCCACTCCATTGATTGCCGTTTTGTTTCAGGTTCGAAGTGATGAACCCATGTTTCATCGCCTGTAACAATCTTTGACAAGAAATTGTCACCCTCAGCCACATGACGAGCAAGCAATTCCGCACAGATGGTTCTCCTTTGCTCTTTATGGTGTTCGGTTAGACAACGAGGGACCCAGCGGGAACAAACCTTTGAATATCCCAACTGGTGAACAATTGTGACAGCACTACCAACAGAGATGTCAAGTTGAGCACTGAGTTGTTTGATGGTGATCCGTCGATCATCTCGAACGAGTGTGTTCGCACGCTCCGCCATTGCAGGAGTCACAGCTGTGCACGGCCGGCCCGCACGCGGGAGATCAGACAGTCTTGCTTGACCTTGCGGCGATGATGACACACGCTTTGCCCAACGACTCACCGTGCTCTTGTCCACTGCCAGATCACCGTAGACATTCTGCAAGCGCCTATGAATATCTGAGATGCCCTGGTTTTCCGCCAAAAGAAACTCGATCACTGCCCGTTGTTTGCAACGCACATCCGTTACAGACGCCATTTTAACAGCTCCGTACAGCGCTGCCACCTGTCGAAAGTCAATGAAACTATACGAGACGAAGCAGGAATGTTTGAAAATATTCCACAAGAAATTTCCGGTTTTTACAACCAAAATTGTTCGAGAAAAAAAATGTGTTGCATTACTTATTGAACTGCCCTCGTACATTAATGAAGAGAGAAAATTCGAGAACTTAGAGCCAATACAGACGCTTACCGACAATCATTCTTCCCACGCGCTATTCACGAGTCGAACTGGGTAGTTCAGTTAGTGGTACACGAAGTCCCCTCCGCCACACACCATTAGGTGGCTTGCGGAGTATGCTGTAGATGTAGGTGGCTGTGGAGTTGTCTGATGATGGCCCCTGTGAACTGGATAGAATACAAGGCAAGTCAACGTGTCGACAGTCTACCTATAGAGCATGTCTGACTACAACAGCGGTATGCGAGTGTTATCCAGTTGGACAACACCCCCTGCAAGGCTGTTCAAGAATGACAGCGCAACAGGTCAATTCACAACATTGACGTACAAATTTGCAGCCAGGATGCGCGGGATAATCACGAGTGTGCTCATGCTGTCATACGAATGCGCACTCCAGACCGTAACTCCAGGTGTAGGTCGAGTTTGTGTGGAGCACACAGACAGGTTGGTTGCAGGCTCTCAACTGGCCGCCTCCTAGCCATCAAGAGGCCATCAATGGCGCCGAGGCAGAACCAGCTTCCATCAGAAATCACAGCAGACCTCCACCCTGACATCCAATGAATTCTCGCTTGACATCACTGAAGTCGCAAATGGTGGTTGTTTGAGGTCAGTGGAAAGCACGCTATAGGGCGTCTGGTTCGGAGCTGTCCTTGAAGTTACCAATTTGTAACAGTTAGTTGTATCACAGAGATGTCAACTGGTGCTCAGATTGCTTGTGCGCCAGAACCATAGGCCGAACAGGGTGGCTTTCCCTCTGGGTAGTGGCACGTGGACGTAGACAGACCTGTCTTCTAACGATCGTAGAGTCACGTGGCCGCCGCTGCCAGCAACCATGTACAGTGGCTACATTCCTGCAAGTCTTCCTGCAATACTGCAGAAGGAACATCCAGCTTCTTGTAGCCCCAGAGCCACTCTTGTACGACTGGTGCGAAATCAGAATACACATGATCTTTCAGATGTAGAAACATGCCTACCAACTATGTCTCACACCTCCTTCCGTCACTATAGTTGGCGGAAGTTTTGGATGACCGCTACCGGCACCTTTTACATTTTCTTCAACAATTCGTTCCACATTTCTGCTCACTAGCAGATTAAATTAAAAGAAACGAAGGAGCTGACAACGTACGCGTAGAACCGTGCTAGAAGCGTTACTCAGGAATTAGACTGGATTTAGTTCGCCGAGTGACTGGGGTGTCTCTTCACATTCACAACCACATAACGCTGTCACTAGCCGGAAGGGTGTAAGTTTGCAGAAGGTGCTAGCAGGTGGCGTCCGTTGCGTTTCGGCCTTTTGGCGGCGCATCGTCGTCTGCGTCGGCGGCGGCAGTGGAGGATATTTATCGCCTGCGCCGCTGCTTTCCCAGGCCAGCCAGAATGTAAATAGTGCCGCCGACACCCACAGCCGGAACCTTGGCAGGGCGCGCCCAGGCAGGCGAGAGAGAGAGAGAGAGAGAGAGAGAGAGAGAGAGAGAGAGAGAGAGAGAGACGTGGCGCCTCTCTGAAATTATCTGGCGCCGCAGCTGCTGTGTCTGCTCTTTGGAAGTGGTCAGTTACCCAGCTCGTCGGGAACTTTGCCCCTCTTTGTGCAGCCTGCCCTAGAATAGAGTCTGCAGTCTGTCTGAAACCCCTCTCAGTATCGGAAAGGGTGGACGCCTGTCCGCTGACTGCGCGAGCTTTCTTTTCTTGTACGTGATCCAAGGTGAAAGGATATCAATGACACGATTCGCTGATGAATTACAGAATCTCCCTGATGGAATGAACACTTATGAGTAAAAACAAAATGGATCGAGAGTAAATCGAAGAAATGCGAAAGAAATGAGAAGTAGCAGAAACGAGAACGCCGAGAGACTAACTTAGGATTGGTGATCACAAAATAGATGAAGTTATTGAATTCTGCTACCTTGGCAGCAAAATAACCTTTGGCTGACGGAGCAAGGAGGACATCAAAAGCAGACTAGCACTAGTAAAAAGGGCATTTCTGGCCAAGAAAAGTAGTAGTATCAAAGACAGGCCATAATTGGAGGAAGAAATTTCTGATAATGTATGTTTGGAGCACACAAGCGTGTGGTAGTGAAACATGGATACTGGGAAATGCGGAACAGAAGAGTCGAATCATTCGAGACGAGGTACGACAGAAGAATTTTGAAAATTAGGTGTTTTTGCTTTCTGGTTCGCAGTGATGCACCCAGGTTTCGTCTTCTGTGACGATGTGTGTCCTTGGGCGTTATATCGCGCCAGAAATGTGGCAGCCTGAACACCCATCATCTTGTATTCACCAGTGAGCATCCTAGGCACCCATCGCGCACACGAAAGACTGTACTCGAGAACCTCACTAATAATTGTATGAGCGGATCTGAGACTGATACTCAGTTCAGTGTGTATAACGTCTACAGAAAGACGCCGGTTCTCACAAATCATGGCGTCCGCGCGTTCCACGGCCGTTCTGGGATACCCAGAGCGTTGCTCACCTGCTACTGAAGTACGTCCACTTCTCTCACTAATGCGGCCTTCTCCACACTGTTTCAACATCATTCTATGGTATCTAGGGTTTTACGCCCTACAACCATAAAATGCTCGCTGATCTACAGTGCACACAGCTAGGGACGCAGCCATTTTATTTAAACTTTCTTTCCTATTCAACTTGTCATGCAATGTTTCGGCATATGCCAAAACTGTTTCGGCATATGCCAAAACTTTCTCAATATATGAATCTTCACCTTCCGGGAGTTTCAAATGCCTGACGTATTAACTGCATCTCATAACAGTTTGCTGTTACTTTTTGAATTGCCCTCGTATTAGAGAGATCCTGAAAACGCTGTTTCGAATAAAACAATTGACAGGTCGGTTATTTCTATGTACTGATTACCGAATTAAATGCAAACCCTTTAGTGAAGTACTTACAGATGCAACGCTGTAAAGGCGCAGGGTGTACACTGTAGAAGATGCAAGGAGGACATGCAGGTAACAGATTCCGGTCGACCAAGCGGCTAGCTTTGAGATCTCCGTAGCTTATTTAAGTGGAAGTACGTTTTTAATCGCTGTCTATTGCGAATGCGCTTGCCGTGGCTGCTACGTTTCCACTCCAGCTATACCATTCAGACATATAACAGAAGCACTGTTTCTGTTGCAGGTATACCGCACACTTGTTATTGCGCGCTTGTGAGTGTGAGAGTGTGAGAGTGTGTGTGTGTGTGTGTGTGTGTGTGTGTGTGTGTGTGTGTGTGTGTGTGTGTGTAACTGCACGCGCTTGCGTTCTCTCTCTCTCTCTCTCTCTCTCTCACACACACACACACACACACACACACACACACACACACACACACACACACACACACACACACACACACTCGAGCGCGCGCACTGCAAAAACTGATCCAGAGTGTCTGAAACTTGAGCTTTCCCAAGCGGAAAGAGGTTCTTCACCACGAGTCGTGGAAATAATAGAATCCAGGTCACCGCTTCTCTATGAAAAGCACGTGCGACGCCTCACTTTCTGTGATGCAACCTGTGTCGATATAATGAGAACTCGTTCTTTTTAATGACGAAGACTACGACAACGACTTCGGTCTAATGCTTGGCAGTGGTGTGCATCGTCTGTCAGAACACACATGATGTACCACGCCCCCCCTCCCTTTTAACTCTTATGTACCCACTCCCATTTCCTCCCCTGTTCCAACCACGCCTCACTCCGACCCCTGTCATTATGTTAGAGGGCGTCGTACGTGTCACCTCGGTTAAGACTACGCACGGTATGGCGCACTTGAGTCGATTTCTTAATAATTCACGAGATACTAAACAGTATTACATGTCGTGAACACAGTGAAATATTCCTGAAAATACGAAACCGCTGCTGTTTATTATTTGAATATCATGTTTTATTCGCCGTTACTGCTCAAATTCAACATAATGGCAATTTTTCAGTATACATGTACATGCGACGAAACATATCCCACTAGCAGTTATACATTAATCACACCGAGGTGACGAAAGTCATGAGATAGCGATATGGACATATACAAATGGAGGTAATATCGCGTATGCAAGTTATAGAAGGCGGTGCATTGGCGGAGCTGTCATTCATACAGACGTGATTCATGTGAAAAGGTTTCCGACGCGATTACGGCCACACGACGGGAATTAACAGCCTATGAACGCGGAAAGGTAGTTGGAGCTATAGGCATGGGACATTCCACTTTGGAAATCGTTAGAGAATTCAGTATTCCGAGATTCACAGTGTTGAGAGGCTGCCCAGAATACCGACCTTCACTTAATGATCGAGAGCATTGGCGTCTGCGCAGAGTTGTCACTGCAGACTGCGTAGTATAACAGTAGAAATCAATGCGGGACGTACGACGAACGTAAATGTTGCGGCAGTGCGACGGAATTTGGCGTTAATGGGTTTTCGCAGCAGACGACCGAAGCTTAAATCGCCTCTCCTGGGCTCTTCACCAAATCATTTGGACCCTAGACGACTGCAAAACCGTGGCCTTGACAGAGAGGTACAGATTTCAGTTGGTAAGAGGTGATGGTAGGTTTCCAGTGGGGCGCAGACCTCACGAAGCCATGGCCCATGTTGTCAACATGACACTGTGCAAGCTGGTGCTCGCACCATATTGGTGTAGGGTGTGTCTGCATGGAATGGACTGGGCTCTCTGGTACCAACTGAACCGAACCTTGACTAGAAATAGTTATGCTCGGCTACTGGGAGACCATTTACAGCCATTCATCGACGTCATACTCCCAAACAACTTTCTTTCTTTGTTTCACTTACGCCATAGTCCCGCAGCGATCGCAGGGTCGGCGTGGTTACAACGGATTTGGCAAAGTTAGGGATGGCCGGATGCCCTTCCTGCCGCCACCCCGTACCCCCAGGGATGGAATCAGCATACCTCAGCTGTCTGCATCTAGTGTAAATCGTGAAATAGTGCGAACGTGTTTCAAATGTCTATGACGCGTGTAACTGAGGCGGAGCGTGTGGACCTGCCCGGTAATCACCTAGCGGGATGTGGAAAACCGCCTAAAAACCACATCTAGGCTGGCCGGCACACCGGTCCTCGTCGTTAATCCGCCGGGCGGATTCTATCCGTGGCTGGCGCGCCTACCCGAATCCAAGAAGCACCGCGTTACCGCTCTCTGCTACCCTGGCAGGTCGTACTCCCAAATAACTATGGAACTGAAAATACATAAAACTGCTAACAGTCACTTTCTTAAAATAATTATTTATTCATTCCACGACGGAATTTTTGTGGATGACAATGCGCCGCGTTACCGGGCCATGAATGTTCGCGACTCGTCTGAAGAACATTCTGGAGAATTACAGCGTATGATTTGGCCTCCCAGGATCGCCCGACATGAATGCCACGAACCTTGAAGGGGCATAATCGGGAGGTGAGTTGGTGCACCGAATCTTGCACCAGCAACACTTTCGCAATTAGGGGCGCCTAAAGAGGCAGCATGGCTCAATATTTCTGCAGAGAACTCCCAACGACTTGTTGGGTCCATGGCACGTTGACCTGCTCTATTACGCCAGACAATGGAGGTCCAGCACGGTATTAGAAGCTATCCCACTACTTTTGTCACCTCAGCGTATAATAATAATAATGACAAAACGCAAAAGACATGTTTCAGATATATCGTTAATAGCATGGTTCAAACCCACTGGAATGCTGATATGACACAGCAGTGCTTTACTAGACATGGTCCTACTGAACGTGGCGTCACGTTCCCTTCGTCCAACCTTTGAACTGACTTACAGACTGTATGAAATGCTGTTTTACCTCCGGAAAAGTCTTTAAAACTTACCGCAACGTTTTATTTAATGTGATGCAGCGCAGTAACTTAGGCCTATAACTAAAAGAAATTAAGTTCTTTGTGAGGGGAGAAACAGACTAAGATTTGCACAAATCAATTTTTTTTTTGACCCACCAGTTTCGAAAAATCGGATAATAAGCATTTCATATCGCCCGTAACCCCGTCTCTCAGCACAGGCACCAGTATTTGGCGAGCAGTGCAGCCATAATAAAAGACGTCTCAGCACCGAGCGCACAAAGCACATCTGAAGCAAAAAAGAATTGATCACGTAAGCGACAAAAAGTTTAGGAAAGGTTTGAAATTTTATGTAAAGTTTGCTGGAAGTCCCAAAGTGCTCTCAGTCTCGAATACCGGGCATTTACGTTTCCTCAAGACAAACACACAGTTTCCAACTGTAATCTTGTCTTATTGTGTTAAATTTTCAAAATAAGGTTATACCTCTAAATTAGTTGATTATGGCAGCATTTAAAATTTTTGAATTCGGCCAATAATTACGCGAAATACAGAACATTAAACTTTTGTTGACCTTGGAAGCTGTTGAAGAGCCGGGTTCCTGGGTTCGATTCCCGGTGGGGTCAGGGATTTTCTCTGCCTCGTGATGGCTGGGTGTTGTGTGCTGTCCTTAGGTTAGTTAGGTTTAAGTAGTTCTAAGTTCTAGGGGACTGATGACCATAGCTGTTAAGTCCCATAGTGCTCAGAGCCATTTGAACCATTTGAACCTGTTGAAGAGGCGCCCTGCAACAGGCACCAGTTTCCAAACAGTCGTTTAATAACGTCGCTCAAATCTAGGTACGTCATCATCCAGGCGGATAGATTCCCGAAACATGCATCGGGCCACGGACGCAAGCCATCAGGGCTAGTAACAGCCTATGCTTGGAGGACATTCACCTGAGCTTCCACGGAAAGGCACCATGACAGGTTTCCAAGTAGCTAACCTGCTTTCCTAAACGCCTCAGTAAAGAGTTTTTTTTTTGTTTTTTTTTTTTAACACATTCTCTTTAAGTCACTAGGTAACTTAACACTGGAATACACTGAGATGAAAAAGTGATGGGATAGCAATGTGCATACATACGGATGACGTAGTATCACGTACACAAGGACGAAAGTGCAGTGCATTGACGAAGCTGTGATTTGTACTCAGGTGATTCATGCGAAAAGGTTTCCAACGTGGTTATGGCCGCACGACGGGAATTAACAGATTTGAACGCCGAATAGTAGTTGGAGCCAGACGCATGGGACATTCCGTTTCCGCAAGCCTTAGGGACACAGCACTCAGAGATTCACAGTGTCAACAATGTGCCGAGGATACCGAATTTTAGGCATTACCTCCCACTACGGACAACACAGGGGCTAATGGCTTTCACTTAACGACCGAGAGCAGCGGCGTTTGAGAGAAGTTGAGAGTGCTAACGCACAAACAACACTGCGTGAATAATCGCAGAAATCAATGTGGGTCGTATCCGTTGGCACAGTGCGGCGAAACGTGGCGTTAATGGGCTATGGCAGCAAACGATCGGCTGATTGCTTACAGCACGACATCGCCTGCAGGGCGCCTGGACCCTAGACTCCTGGAAAACTGTGGCCTGGTGAAATGAGTACAGGTTTCAGTTGATAAGAGCTCACTGTAGGATCTGAGTGTCGTGTGGATACCACGAAGCCATGGACTCAAGTTGTCAACAAGCCACTCTGCAAGCTGCATAATGATGTGGGCTGTGTTTATAAGGAATGGACAGGGCCCTCTGGTCCAAATGAACAGGTAGTGGAGTGGGACCAGGCGAGGTGGCGCAGTGGTTAGCACACTCGACTCGCATTCGGGGAGACGACGGTTCAAACCCGCGTCCGGCCATCATGATTTACGTTTTGCGTGATTTCCCTCAATCGCTTCAGGTAAATGTCGGGACTGTTCCTTTCAAAGCGCTCGGCCGATTTCCTTCGCTCACCCGATGGGACCGATGACCTCGTTTATTGGTCTCCTCCCCCAAATCAACCAACCAAATTTTCATGTCCCTCGACTCTCGTAACTGCCATCTGGACTGGAAATAATTATGTTCGGCTACTTGGAGAATATTTGCTCCGCTTCATGGACTGCATGTTCCCAAACAACGATGGAATTTTTCACGATGCCAGTGCGCCATGTCACCAAGCCACTATTGTGACTGGTTTGAAGTACATTTTAGACAGCTGAAGATTTGGCCACCCATAGAATATTTATGGGACATTATTGACAGGTCAATTCGAGCACCGGAAACAGTTTCGCCATTATGGACGGTTACAGAGGCCGCATGGCTCAGTATTTCTGCAGGGGACTTCCAACGACTTGAGTCCATGCTGGTGGTTGCAGGGCAGAAGAAGGTCCAAAACGATATCAGGAGGTACCCCATGCCTTTTGTCACCTAATTGTGTAAACTATTAGTATAATGGGGGGTAGGTTGAAGGCCGTGAAGCGGTGTATATACTGATTCCTGTCAGATCACCGAAGATAAACACCGTTGGGGTGGTTGGCAATTTGATGGGTGGCTATATGGGCCACTATGCACTATTGCGCTACCGAGGTCCACTCAGCCTTGTGATAAATGGGGAGTTACTTGATCGAGTAGTAGGTCACGAAAACTGACAACGGTTGAGACAACGGTTGGGTGATCCCCGCCCAAGCCCCTCCATATGCGACTCCAATGACGCCAGTCAGTTGAGGACGACACGGCTGTCGGTCGGTACCGTTGGTCCTTTCGAAAGTTTGTCGTACAGAGTTTAGTTTAGTGGGGAACAGCGTTAATCGCTGTTAGCCAGCGACACAATCCAGTACACACAGATGCAGTGCGTCCTTGTGAGAATAGAGGAGGGAGCGGAATGGGGAAGGACGGGCAATGTGTGTGTGTGTGTGTGTGTGTTTGTTTTTTAACGCGTGCGTCGGACACAGAAAAAAGGTAGGATACGAGCCGTCTTGTCCGATGCTGTCGCGCCTTGTAGCTACTGCGGAAAATTCGTTCCGCTCAGTAGAAAGACATGTTGGCAAGGGAACAGTCGTAAGGAGGGAGTGTGACGAGCGCACTGGTGGCACTGTGTGTGTGTGCATGTGCGTGTGGTGTAGTGCGGTAAGTGGCGGATGGTCGCCTACAGCACCACTCGTGGCGACACACACACACACACACACACACACACACACACACACACACAGAGAGAGAGAGAGAGAGAGAGAGAGAGAGAGAGATGCTATGCGCGATACGCAGCGCGCCGTAAATCAGACACAAAGCGACCCGCCCGCTTCCAAAAGCGGCCGCCTGGGGCCCTCACGGACCGCCCTGCCATTTCGGGTAGCCGCTGCTCGTTTCGGCTCCTTTCCTCTGCTCGGGAAAATAAACAATTTCTGACAAACGTACAAACTGGCCACCAGCAGTGTGCGCATTTCTAGGCTGAAAACCATCGTTCGAGCGACGGTGATGCCGTTAACCAAGTGGGCGCAACAAAAGAACAAAAAATTATGTTCCTTTTGTCCTCACGAAACTGGCTATGTACATACAGAAAAATGCGTCTCGTTTCCCACACAACACCGTATCCTTATCCCTATAGCGTTCCCATATGGATGGACGTATTAAATAATGTAAAATGTTGAACTCGTCACTGTGAAGAGCATCACGTGTAACATCTGATTACTATGTTTAGTATGTGTTACGATGAGAGTAACTGTAAAAGAATTTCAGTCATCTAGGCGAAGAATTAACCATGTGTCATAACGTCTGTGAACAATACATTGTGTAATAAACTCAAGAGGTCTTCTTCGTGAAATGATCAACAAAATCGGACATTACAAGAACTACTACATTGCATGTAGCCGAAAGTACACGCTTGTTACTTACACTGTTGTCTAAACGTCTGTACTGTGAGAAATATTAACAATGTACTGAGCATTACTTCTGTGGTTATTTATGTAATAGTGGCAAATGTCAAGTAAAAAAATTTACGTATTCTCAGATCTTACTTAAGACTGCACCTTCGAGAAATAAGAACGCTGGTGCGCGCAACACTACGCCGCCATTACGCGACAGATTCTAATAACTTTAAATTGTGAAACAAGCGCGCAGTTTCAAGCGAAACAAAATTACATATTCTGATTTCAGTATATTATTCAATGAGAGTAACATAATTTAAAATCATGCTTTCAGTTTCTTCTTGAGCATTTTCGTAAGAGACTGTGGCCTGTACTTACATACAATAAATCCTATTAATCCAATTGGTAATACGGGGTAAATTATACCTGATGTTCCAAATGATTCGATTTTCCCTCTTTCTTGACATACATATTTGAAATAATACCAAATCCTGGCAAAATCAAAATATAATCCTAAATAGAAATATTTTCACTAATAATTTTGATCATCATCTTATTCTTTGGCAGTTATAAGAGTCGAGGGGCATGAAAGGGAAGCAGTGGTTGGGAAAGGAGTGAGACAGGGTTGTAGCCTCTCCTCGATGTTATTCAATCTGTATATTGAGCAAGCAGTAAAGAAAACAAAAGAAAAATTCGGAGTAGGTATTAAAATTCATGGAGAAGAAGTAAAAACTTTGAGGTTCGCCGATGACATTGTAATTCTGTCAGAGACAGCAAAGGACTTGGAAGAGCAGTTGAACGGAATGGACAGTGTCTTGAAAGGAGGATATAAGATGAACATCAACAAAAGCAAAACGAGGATAATGGAATGTAGTCAAATTAAATCGGGTGATGCTGAGGGGATTAGATTAGGAATGAGACACTTAAAGTAGTAAAGGAGTTTTGCTATTTAGGGAGTAAAATAACTGATGATGGTCGAAGTAGAGAGGATATAAAATGTAGACTGGCAATGGCAAGGAAATCGTTTCTGAAGAAGAGAAATTTGTTAACATCGAGTATAGATTTAAGTGTCAGGAAGTCGTTTCTGAAAGTATTTGTATGGAGTGTAGCCATGTATGGAAGTGAAACATGGACGATAACCAGTTTGGACAAGAAGAGAATAGAAGCTTTCGAATTGTGGTGCTACAGAAGAATGCTGAAGATAAGGTGGGTAGATCACGTAACTAATGAGGAGGTACTGAATAGGATTGGGGAGAAGAGAAGTTTGTGGCACAACTTGACCAGAAGAAGGGATCGGTTGGTAGGACATGCTTTGAGGCATCAAGGGGTCACAAATTTAGCATTGTAGGGCAGCGTGGAGGGTAAAAATCGTAGAGGGAGACCAAGAGATGAATACACTAAGCAGATTCAGAAGGATGTAGGTTGCAGTAGCTACTGGGAGATGAAGAAGCTTGCAGAGGATAGAGTAGCATGGAGAGCTGCATCAAACCAGTATCAGGACTGAAGACCACAACAACAACAACAACAACAACAACAACAATGTTCCTCTTATATCCTCCTCCAAAGACACACTCCATTCCGTTCAACTGCTCTTCCAGGTCGTTTGCTGTCTGACAGAATTACAGTGTCATCGGCAAACCTCTAATTTTTTTTTTCTTCTCCCTCGATTTTAATTCCTACTCCAAACTTTTGTTTTGTTTCCTTTACTGCTTGCTCAATATACAGATTGAACAACATTGGTGATAGGTTACAACCCTGCCTCACTCCGGCCGGGCGGAGTGGCCGTGCGGTTCTAGGCGCTACTGTCTGGAACCGAGCGACCGCTACGGTCGCAGGTTCGAATCCTGCCTCGGGCATGGATGTGTGTGATGTCCTTTGGTTAGTTAGGTTTCATGAGTTCTAAGTTCTAGGCGACTGATGACCTCAGAAGTTAACTCGCATAGTGCTCAGAGCCATTTGAACCTGCCTCACTCCCTTCTCAACCACAACTTCCCTTTCATGTCCCTCGACTCTTATCACTGCCCCCTGTTTTTTGTACTAATCGTAAATAGCCTCTCGCTCCCTGTATTTGATCCCAACCACATTCACAATTTGAAAGAGAGTATTCCAGTCAACGTTGTCCAAACCCTTCACCATTTCTACAAATGTTAGAAACGTAGGTTTGCCTTTCCTTAATCTATTTTCTAAGATAATTCGTAGGATCAGTATTGCCTCGCGAGTTCCTACATTTCTACGGAATCCAAACTGATCTTGCTCGAGGTCAGCTTCTACCAGTTATTGCATTCGTCTGTAAATAATTCGTGTTAGTATTTTGCAGCCGTAACTTATTAAACTGGTAGTTCGGTTATTTTCACACCTGTGAACGCCTGCTTTCGAGGTCCTAAGGCATTAAAAGAAAGACCGCAAAAATTCAGATTCAGAGATTACGATCTCAATTAAAAAAGGAATAATTAAATAATTTCTCCGTTTTTGGTACTGTTTATACTTCTCTCACACTTACGTGCTTATACGTAACGCATAAAGATTTTAAAAAGTAACGAGAGATACATATTTAACAATAGGGGGACAGTATATGGTACTTCACGTGCTGCGTTCTCCCGGGTGAAGTTTTCGACAGTTCCGCACGTGCAGTAGAACGCGGTTAAATTCATTTTCATTTTACAAGGTGCGCCTGGGAATTTCGGTGAATGGTATCAGGAAAAAAAAAAGGAATACTGGTTATAAAGATACTATCTCTACTGGCCTTCGAAGTAACCACCTTTACCTATAACAGTTCTGACATCAGTTGTGAAGCAGTTAGAAGCAGCCAGCCAACGTTTCACGTGGAATCGCTCTAAGCACCGAGATCACGGGTTTTTGGATGCTCAGAACATCTACGAAGCAAAAGTCTTTCAGGGCCAGTTTAAGGTGGGGAGACGAGAAGTAGTCTGCCAGCACCGAATCTGGAGAATAAGGAGAGTTGAGAATAAAGTTGAGCAGGTGCATTGCAGTATGCGGACAGTAGAGATCGGAAATGAGCTCCGTATAATCGCTTTCAATTTATTTTAATATTAAATGTCTATGCAGAGAATATCTAACGATCACGTTGACATATACACACATTAAGGAGTCTGTAACGACTGTATCAGAAAACATGAGGATGAAGTACAATATCTGAAGAGTGAGTAATTATTAAAATAAATTGCAGAAGTGTATGATAGGCTACACAACTTGCTGTTATCCCATAAACTGAGGCTGTCATGACGAAATGACTACAGAAATACAGAGCTTTTTGTTCGCTGGAATTTAACAATGCATATCGTCTGTTGATGCTTATAATCTTTTGTTCAGTCATCGCCAACCAAATCACTTCGGTAATGTCCGAAAGTACAGACACCACACATATAATTAAGGCGAGGACGAAAAATGGATCATTTCAGTGCGGTTGCTCACCATGCTTGAACTCTTAAGAGAATCGGCGAAATGCCATGAGTAATGAGGATAATGGCCATGGGGCATTACGTATGTACTGTGTGCGTAAGTTGAGGAATTGACGGGAGGCGTGCTAGCGCAGTCTGTGCAGTTGCGAAGATCACTGTGTCCGGATGGCATCTGTGTAGTAAGCAGACCTGGGGTTCGAATCCCGGTCCGGCACAAGTTTTCAACTTTTCCCACTGATTTAGTCGATGTCCAACGCCAGCTAATGTCGTTAATTTATTTGTGTTCTATATATTTAGATTCCTTAGGCACAGTTATGTATTGTCGTTTTACAGGGAATTTGCTGTTCCCGAAATTTTGCTACTGCATAATAAGACACTGAGAATTCTCATCCTTCTCTTCGACAGAAAACTAAACTGTCCGCTCATTCTTAAAGGCTTGCGACGCTAGCTCGTTGACCTGCCTCTATTTGAGTCTGCCCCATTGCAATAGCCACCGGACCTTTGAAGTTCCTTCATACCATGAGCAAATTGCTTGGATAAACGGCGCTGGTACTACGATTCTGCCGAACTGAAGAAATTCGTGCCGACCGAAAACTGACGCATCAAATGCCAGAAGAAACAGTTTCGCATCGCACTGCTAAATTAAATGTCGGGCTGTACCGAGGAGTTCCGAGAAGGACCGAGTAAAGCCGATACGGACCTAACGGAACCGAGGCGTACCAAGTATTAAAGGCCGAACAGCACGCAAAGGAACAAGGGGGTGCAAGCCCCTTCCATGAAAAACACGACCGCCTCCGAATTTTACTGTTGGCACTACACACGCTCGCAAATGACTTTCCCCGGGCATTCGCCATGCCCACACCCTGCCATCGGACCGGCTGTACTATACGATCGCTTGGAAGCGGCTACGTAGGTGAAACAGAGCGGTACTGGATGGGTTATTTTAATCCTGACACTGACAGCCAATGCGGCAGAATATGACGACGGTGGCCACGGAGCCTGCGACCAATATAGCGAGTGCCGTCCTAGTACAACAGCTGATGCTGCGCGGCCCGCCGCTAGGCGGGAGGTGGGATGTGTGGGCCAGCGGGCCACCTGTTGCCGGTGTGCGGGCGGCGCCCGGCACGCGCATGCGCGCTGGGAGCGGCGACCTTGCGCCCAACAGCTGATCACTTTCACTGCTGGCAGGGGCTCCGGCCGGGCATCCGAGCCGGCGCCGCCCAAGATAGACCCGGCCGGCCGGCAACCACTCCACCGGCAGCTCCGCTTCAACCGCGCCACCTCACGCAATACGTCTACGCTAACGCGTAATGCCACCCTGGGAGCGACAGAGTATTTACTTTACAATGCCTCACTGTTTGTCGCCCAGTGGCCAAGTGTCAAAATACGGGTCCAGGAGGTATAGCTGGAGTTCCATCGCCGTCAGTACTAGTATTGTGAGCGAAGGTCCGTACGTCACCTTTAAACGTTGCGAGCCGTCGGTATTAACCTCCTGTCACATTAACCCTCAACAATTGAACGGGCTTTACATACATCTTGTGGTAGGGGCATCCACATTGGATTTAGTTAATTGAAGTCTTCCTAAAAAGGGAAATCCCAAGGAACGAATACTTAAGTCTTTCAACCAAATTGAAGGTGCCATGAGAAAATATGTAAGAGCAAAAAGGGGCGCATAATAACTGAACACACGAGGAAGTCTAGGACAGCTCTTTATGTACAAGTGGTAGTCATACGGTGGTGGTGGTACTGCTGCTAGTATTTAATCTTGTGTTACTTACTCAACTGCTAACGCTCATGTCTTTGTGCAAACTTTACACTTGGATTTCTGAATATAAAAATAATTCCGAGAGCGCAATTTGTGATCAGTAAAGTAATTCTCCACCTGCTGTGTTACTTTTTACGCCGCCTAGCTAGCATAACTACAGATCTACTTACATATTTATACTGTTGCTGTGGATTTTTAGGATGATGATATTCGTGTAATAGCTCTGAGTGTAACAGAAATTCTCGCATGCCAGTAATTAGCAATACCTCACACGGGATCCCTATATAGACTGGCCTGCTTGGATATCTTCCATACTTGTAGGAATCGCCGGCCGGAGTGGCCGAGCGGTTCTAGGTGCTACGTTCTGGAACCGCGCGACAGCTACGGTCGCAGGCTCGAGGCCTGCCTCGGGCATGGATGTGTGTGATGTCCTTAGGTTAGTTAGGTTTAAGTACTTCCAAGTTCTAAGGGACTGATGACCTCAGAAGTTAAGTCCCATAGTGCTCAGAGCCATTTGTAGGAATCGAAGGCCAGTGCCCGAAGATCTATTTAGTAGAGCAGCGTGACGCAATTTTCACAAAAAAAAACACTCGAAAAAATTACTTTTGAAGATTAGAAGATTGCTAACGGCTCGAAACTACAAGACATGTGGAGCTTATCAACAAAGTCGCCGCTACCTGTAAACATTCTTGGAGTACACGTCTTGTAATAGTGAAGTTGCTGGTTCGATCACGTTAGTGGAAACTTTTATAATTATTTAAAATGTTTATTCATTATCAAATGGCAATGATGGCAAACATGTATCAATTTTTTTTATAAATACACCATCATATTATTTTCACTAGAGGTTGAAAATACCGCTTCAGTTGCAAATTTGTTTTATGATCACGACAGGTTTCGGGCTCTCATAATCCCATCCTCAGGTGTGTCAACTGTGCTGTGGCCCCCGAGCGCCGCAGTGGACGTGTACTAGGCGCGGTTTGTTACCTATGAGCGCAGAACAGGGACTTCGCTCTTCGGTAGCCGAAACTCCCAAGAGGATTGGTTGTGGAAGCAAGTCGCTTTGGGAATCTCTTAAGCTAGAGTACTTCAAAAGCACATTTCAAAGCGGTGCGGCCAGAGTCAACTCCCAAGTGATTTCAACAAAAGCCGATAGGAACAAAAGTTCTAGGTTGTCTTAATTTTACAAGCAGAGAACGGAATCACCGTTATGTTTCTGTAAACAGCGCGGGAAGTGAGCTGCACTTCACGCCAAGACGACGTTCTACCAATCATAGGGCGACAAAGAATAAAGACGGAGAAAGTTCTCCTCGCTTTCACTGCATGCAAAAAGGAGACTTTTTCAGTTGTCTCTGTACCAAACCTTGCGATTCCCTCCTCTCCTGCGGTAATTTTGGTGAGTTGATTTTCGGTGCCCTTCTTCGTCTTGGCGCTCCTTTAGTTCTTTTTGAGTAAGTGTTGTGTTTAGCGCTAGCGTTGTTTTTTTCTTATTTTTTTCCACTGCGTAGCTCAGAATTTGCGGGTATGTTTCGCATCTTCTGACTTAGTTCTCTACCATACCTCGATCAAGAGTGGATGCTATCCAGTGTATGTCCCTTTCGTGGGTTGCCCACCCAGACTTTGGAAAGTGATTTGCATCTCAATTTACAGTCTTCCAGATAGAATTCGAGTTCTTTCTGTACACATACAGCGTTATAAACCTGGATATTACCTCGCCGGTGATTAAGAAAAATCTTCACATTGTATGCATAATGTTATTTACATTTTTTGATGAAAGTAATTTTAAATTAATCCAACTTCAACAATATTGAGAACAAATAAATTAGTATTTTTATGGAAACCTATCTCACTCCATCTCCTCCCACAACGTTCTGATGAGGGGACACTCTCCATTAAAAATAAATACTGTCCGACGGTTCTAGATCAATGAATTGCTGTCTCACTGTGACGGCGTTTGCTATGTAATACAGGTGCCATTACGAGAAACATTCTTTTCTTTTTCTCTGGAAAGTTAACTAGGTCCTTTTTTAATTAACGAATTGAATTACATTTTGTGGATAATGAAACTTCAGCTGCATTAGATCTTAAAAGCGTGAATAATCATCCATTTAACAGCTGTAGGACTGTTGTTTTCTATCTGAGCACAGAATCGCTTGTTTGGTCATCCGTGTGTTGAGTTCGAGAGTGTGGCAGGCAGCCTGGGCAAATGACTGCTGAAACCCTGTCGACTCTCACATACAGCCACAAATGCGACATGAGCCGTAAACGTTTCAAACTGCGTTTTCTGGAATTGTACTACTGGTAATAAGATATTTCTAAATAAGCCGGAGTAGAGCTTAGCTGTGTTATTGCCAGCAGTATTCGGTCGCCCTGTACAGGTCGAACTGAAGCCGTAGTGAGGAGCTTACAGTGTAAGTAGCCCCACAGATATTACGCTTCTACTGATTGAAACGGTGTTATAAATTTAATTAATCATCGTTAATACAACTCATATTTAACAAAATTTAAGTTTAAGTTCTCGTATCAGTGATTCGCCAAATATGCAAAGTTAACGTCACCGTAACGTCATATCTCGCACAGACTATACTACTTAATGTCCACAGGGTGTGTTGTTCTTAAATTGTTATGGATATGTATAGGAGGCGCACCTTGAATCAATGAATTTTTAAACCAATTTTGGAGAAGTACTGTTATATGAATCTTTAGCACTCAATTTAATTCCGTGCATGATTCGTGGACAATAAGTCAAATTGTTATTGCCTCTAGTTTTGTTATCACTCGTGTCCCTTTTTTATGCAGGATATTTTGGTCAAATAAAGTATGTCCAAAAATAATTGTTCACTCACAAGCTCGGCCGTAGTTGCGGAATAAAACTGTGATCGAGGAAGTACAGGATAATTTCTTATATTTGCGTCAATGACCACAAAACTTTGGTCCTTAAGACTACTGGTTTCGTTCAGCAATGACCATCCTCAGATATATGTACTTATATGGATATGGTGCCTGTTCTTTCGGACATGTCCGAAGTATATAGTTCTGGCAATACCGGCCATGACCTCTTCCTCCTCCTGTGCAGATGCAGACATATTACCCGAACTCTTACGGGACTTGGTAAGAATGTCTCGCACGAGTAATGGGTGTGTTGGGTAGAGACACTACGAATGTAGTGTGTGGACAGTAAGCTGGGAATGTGGGTCTCGCGGGAGGCGTGCGCGAGATAGTCCCTGCAGTCGCACTATCCTCTGTGCCCTCGGTGGCTCAGATCGATAGAGCGTCTGCCATGTAAGCCGGAGATCCTAGGTTCGAGTCGCGGTCGGGGCACACATTTTCACCTGTCGCCGGTGATATATATCAACGCCCGTCAGCAGCTGAAGGTATTAATATATAATTCTAATTATCTTCAGATCTATTTTACAATATTTGAAGATGGTCACTGCTGAGTGGAACGCTAGGCTAAGGACTAACCTTTTGTAATCATTGACGGAAACGAAAGAAATTATTCTACAATGTTCACTCACGGCTTAAAAAAATAAAAAAAGAAAGAGAAAGAGAGAAAGTTACTACTAGCGACGCTCAATCCAGCTAATGGCTACTTTCTCGCTAGGCTAGAAGCGTTTTGTACTTAACAACTACAGGCAATAATCTTCAAAGGTGGTTTTTTCGAGATTTTTCGGGAACTGCCTCGTACTGCATCAACACACTCACCTTCAGATCCTGAAATGCAAGAGGGACCAACCAAGTTCCAGAGGTATGCACAGCTGGCGGGCTTACCTGCGGAAGACGGGCGGCTCATGCACCAGCACGTGGAAGTCGTTCTCGCTGCACACCTCGCGGTCCCGGTGGTGCACCGCGCATTTGAAGCTGCGGGTGCGCTTGCCGGTCATCTGCAACAGGCGGAAACACTCTGCGTCACTGGCCGTCCGTCCGTCTCCAGAGGCGAGGCACCTGTTGCGTCAGAGCGCGCCGGCACCTGCCTGCAGGAGTTTCGCCAGTCTCTCGCAAGAGACGCGCCGCGCCCAGGACAAACCGCTCTGGCCGGCGCAGTTGCACAACGAATGCCTATTTCACATTTATATCCAACACATGCGTATAAAGGTAAGCGAACCGTACGCACTCCATTATCAGCCTCCGTTGTCGAGATCGATAACTTACACCTATGCGGTTTTAACTTACAGCTCTTGGCAGCTTGTACAGGGTGCTCTAAAATTTCCTTTACGCGTTTCTAGTACTTGTAGAGGCGACTGAATTTTGAATTGCAACCCACGTCCGGAAACGTGCTGTTTCCGTGCTACAGTCGCTTGAAAACACGTATGCTAGGCAAGAGAGGGTGGTGGTGGTGGTGGTGAGCGGGGGAGGTGCTGACGTCGGACCGGATGACGTCATTTGACGTCTATCCTACCTCACTGACCTCGTTCGAGCCTCATCAAATGGTTCAAATGGCTCTGAGCACTATGGGACTTAACATCTATGGTCATCAGTCCCCTAGAACTTAGAACTACGTAAACCTAACTAACCTAAGGACATCACACAACACCCAGCCATCACGAGACAGAGAAAATCCCTGACCCCGCAGGGAATCGAACCCGGGAACCCGGGCGTGGGAAGCGAGAACGCTACCGCACGACCACGAGATGCGGGCCGAGCCTCATCCACGTACCTTTGAGTGTGATAGAAACATGGTTCAGCACATGTTTGCAGAATAAAGCAACATGATCCTACCGTACGGCGAAGCTAATGGTAACTGAAGAGCTGCTCATCGCCTTCATCAAGATCTGACTCCATCAAAAAGCCTTTTCGCCACAATTAGGCAGCGGTTCGAGAAAGGGGTACCTTTACCGTCAGCAGGCAGACTGGTGCTCCAAGATACATCGCATACCTGACGCACTCCATCACGTTGAAGAGATCATCATTCGTTGGTACAATGTGCGCACTGAACTTGGTGGTCACCATATCGAAGCTTGCTTGTGGTGGATCACAATGCTAACCTTCCTTTGGAAAGAACAAAAACGGTTTAATATATAAGAAACTATGAGTCTCGATTGCGGTAATGCAACTAGGTTTCAGCCCAAGTAATTGAGCCTTCTTCAGAAGATAAACCTGATTCTATAATATGTCTACGAGGACATGGTCTAGAAATAAAAGTAAAACAGCCTGAATAGGCGTAGTCACGTTTTATTTCTAGACCACGTCCTCGTAGGCATATTATAGAATCAGGTTTATCTTCTGAAGAAGGCTCAATTACTTGGGCTGAAACCAAGGTTGGCTTCATTATCGCAATCGAGGCTGACAGTTTCTTATATATTAGATTGTCACGATTGCTGACTGGCCTCCAATGCTGAAAACACTAAAAAACGGTTTAACTGTAGACAACAGAGTGTGAAAACTGATTGGTTTCCTTTTTGTTTTTGTGGTTATTAATGAGTGGAATTGTAAAACAAGTGGTGCACTGGGTCCTGCCTACTAGATTACTTGTAAAAGTGGTCGCGTTACCAACATGTTTTCGAACGGTTGTAGCAAGGAAACGGTACGTTTCCGGACATGGGTTGCAATTCAGAATATTATCTCGGCCTCTTTTACAAGTTCTAGAAGTTCGTAAGGGGAATTTTAGAACACCATGAATAAATATTCTTCCCTTATTATTTCGTTTATTCATTATAGTTAGCAATAAATGTCAGTACTTTAAAACAGTACAGCTATCAGAACCTAAATGTTTCATTGTAGATATATGTATCTTTGCTACAAGAGAGAATGTTTTGAACTATCGGAACTGAACAAGCAAGTCGAAGTGCAGTGACGAAGAAAATGCTGATCGCTGACGTGACTACGTGGTTGGCGTGTTGGTTTTCGTGCGTGAAGACACGGATAAAAACATATCGTGTGATTTGCTGGATGACAGTGACTGAGTAAACTGAACTGCTCGCTCTGATATTATGCGTGGACGAACAAAGAGTTTCCGCGTGCGCAACAGACGCAAATCGGTGAGTCGATGGTGAAATGATGTGTGTGCACGATATCAGATTGGTCATGACCGCAGAAACTCTTGATTAAGTGTTACATAGTAACGTAAGAACTGCGCCGAGAGTTTCGGGTGGAAGACGGCCCGCGTTTGTGACAGAGAGAAGTTAAAAAATGATATCGGTGGGCAGATAACGCGTCTCAGAACAGCTGGACACTATTCGTTCCGTAGAGGCTTGTCAGTCAAGGCAGCAAGCGGTACACCTGACACCTCGCCAGCAGCGCTTAGGGTCAAAACATTAAGACAATCACATGTAGAAGAATGCTTCGAAGAGAATATTCCCGAAAGATATTGCCGAGGGCTATGTGCACCCTGAGTCAACGTACAAAAAATACGAGCTGATTGAGCAAGAGACACTTCAGCTACCAGAAGACGGTGACAGGCTCTTGTGGACACACGGCAACTCAAATTAAGTAGCAATTTTCAGTATTGATTGGAATAGCATTGAACAGAGACTTCCTGTATCCGTCTCAATGAACTAAGTTAGACCAATTTCAGTGAATAACAGGAACAAGTTGCTGTTGGTACTTGTCTCACGTACAACAGGGCAAATGGCCCTTGATTGATAGTGAATACTTCAAACTGTTGATTATTTATGATTTAGGACAAGTCACCAGTAGTTAGCAAACCAAGTGGCAGTGAAAGCATTCGTGTCTGATGAAGGTACTTCCTAGTGATTACTTGAAAGCTCTGACATTCTGTAACGGGCTTTTGGTTTGATACCTCAATAAACCGATCTGTTGACGGGCAATATAACGAATTGACTAAATGTAATAACTTGTTACTTCAGCACTCTTCCAGTTCCATGAAAATTACCAACCTGTTGTAACCGAATACCCATCCCAACCAAGGTGGTTTCCTCCCTCTCAAGGTTGACAAAAAAACTTCAATAAACCCAAATTATTGTTAACGTCCTGCTTGCGACGAGCAGGTAACACCGAACAAAGTTTACGGAAACTGTGCCTGAACGCGACATGTTTCAACATTTCGAGGATTCTGTTTTGATGTTAATAAAAGGCTTGAACTATATCGTGGACGTGTCAATCATTCAACCATTTAACTGAAATTTTTTACCGGGTGCCACGGAATAGGATATTGTCTACACGAATACATACCGTGAATACCCCAGCGCTGTGTATTTCAATTAGTGCTGCAACTTCAACCCGACGACCTCAAATGTACAACAACACGAGTGAAGAGTTATTACCTGCAGATGTATAAACGATCTGGAGACATTTTCTACGCAGAATCGACAAACAGCAGTATCGGGCGTGATCGTTGCGTTACTGTCTCGGAATCCTGCAACGAGACAAAGTGCAGCCGAAGAGGAGATATTTTGAGGAAGACTGCGAAATCGGATTAGGTCCCATCATGATTTAGATTTTCCGTGATTTCCCTGTCTCTCTTCAGGCAACTGCCGGGATGGTTTCTTTGAAAGCGCACGGCGGATTTCCTTCCCCAATCCGATAGGACCAATGACCACGCTGTTTGCAACAGCGTACATTAACTTTCCAGGGCGCGCATTCACGCCCATTCACAGTAAACATGAAATATGGTCAGCGCTGGATACGAAGGTTTGCTCAGATTTACACCGTACTCTCATATCAGCTGCTGCCGTCGCGGAAGGGGAGTCGGAAACACCTGCTGAAACCTCAGCTGCCTCCGGCTCCGATGTCAGCCGCGAGGTCGACGTTCCCCTTTGTAAACGCCGGGTTGGTTGGTTGGTTGTTTGGGGGAAGAGACCAAACAGCGAGGTTATCGGTCTCATAGGATTAGGGAAGGATGGGGAAGGAAGTCGGCCGTGCCCTTTCAAGGGTACCATCCCGGCATTTGCCTGGAGCGATTTAGGGAAATCACGGAAAACCTAAATCAGGATGGCCGGACGCGGGATGGAACCGTCGTCCTTCCGAATGCGAGTCCAGTGTGCTAACCACTGCGCCACCTCGCTCGGTGTAAACGCCGGGCCTCCGGCCTTTTCGAAAATAGTCGGCAGGGTATTTGTCCCGCGCCGCGTCAACACTGGGTCAATAATACTCGGAACAGTTATTTCGAGGCGGAACGGGGCGCCTGGACGGCCGGAAAAGAAGTCTCGCGGCCCTCTGAAGGATGCCACGGAATTCCGCTCTATTTTGTAACTAACTAGCTGATTGTCGGTTATTAAATGTGCCTTTAGCTTTCTAATAAAGTAGTTTGCTTAAAATGTATTCAAACGCAGAAGTGCCGTCTGCGAATCATGTACAAAATTGTAAGAAATCCACTGTAATATTAAATAAACACGGTACTCTACTATGAACAACAGTTTCAGTAAGACAGGAAATGATAAATAAATTCTTCGACAAAGTCACGCCTAAACAAAGCAAGGTGTACGTGAGAGAAAAATGGTTACCTACAACACATTCCATAGTATGTAACATTGCCCTTGTGTATGGGTAAGTTACACACTTGAAGCCACGGCCCGGCACAGTTTCTTATACAGAGTCTTAGAGAAGGCGAATTGGAGAACAACAAAACAGAAAGAATGGTACATGGAATGGAGGAAGACTGTGTGGACGGTGGGATGGAAGCAACGGTTGGAGGGAGGGAGGGAGAGAGAGAGTGGAATGAATGCATGGAGAGAGAGAGAGAGATAGAGATAGAGATTGATAGATAGATAGATAGATAGATAGAGAGAGAGAGAGAGAGAGAGAGATAGAGAGATAGAGAGATAATTCATTGTGAACGTCATAGATACTAATAGAGTTACGTGTCGTGACTATTTTAAAATAACCAGAGGGGGGAGGGACCAGTGGGGGTGGATGCATGGATGGCTGAAGGGAGGAGAGAGGGGTGAATGCAAGGATGGTTGGGAAGGGAGAAATGGATATATCGACGGTCGGAGGAAGAGAAAGAAGGGTGGATGCACGAGCGTTTAGCAGTAGGGAAAAAAGGGTGGATGCATGGATTGGAGGGAGGCAACGAAGGGCGGATGCACAGACGGTTGGAGAGACAGAGGGAGGGAAGGAGGAATGTAGTTTAGGAGGTGGTATTGGAAGAAGGAAAATGAAGGTGACAGGGAAGAACGTGAGGGCAGTAGATATTGAGTGTCTCGAGTTTGCAATTGTTGGCTCTTAGCACGTCAAGTGGAGAAATGAAACAGTGGTAGAGCACTGGATTTGAAATTTGGAGGTGGTTCCCTATAACACTGGTAAGCTTTATTTGAGGAGAACACCAATACTTCCTTCCCCAAATTCTGTTGAGGATTGCCCTTTCGATTTTCATGCTATTACAATTTAGCGTCCACTCGATAGAGAGATCTTCACAGACGGAGCAGGGCCTCACAGACAAGAGCTCGGAGGAGAAAACTGTTGTATTCATCACACTGGAACCAAACCGTGGAATTTGAAACAAGTTGCTCTGGAAATCGGGCCCACTGCTCTAAGCACTGTTAACATCTGGCCTGGTGACATGCTAAGAGCTGGCCTCCGGGACTCCAAGAGCATTAATGTCTGCCAAGTATCTGACTGCCGCTAGAAACTTGCGATTAAGCCATCCACGGCACAACTGGCGGCGGCAGACAGTAGAAGCGGACAGAGCAGGTGTCGCCGCCGCCATGGGATGTGGCGCCGTATTTATAGCGACGCCCCACCTGTTGCGTTCTCCGACACAAAAAAGCCATCTTCCGGCTGTCCCGACACACACGCCGAGTCCCGTCTGGTCGGTGCGACGCGTCGGGCATGCGGCGAAACAGTTTTTCTCCCCTCTCTCACAGGTCCTTTTCACTTTTGGAAGACAGAAAGAGAGGCGCTAACGTTCGAAGCCAAACAGTCTCATTCGCATTTTCGATGCGACATTGCGCTCCACAGTATGGGGGGCAGGGGCGCTCCTGTCATTAAAATGTTAGTACACTGGACTAAAAATTAGTCTCTCAGCTTCAAAACTTACGATGGAGTTCAACATACCGTGTACTTCAAAACTTCCTTTAGTTTTGTTTGAAAGTACAATAAACAATAATTCATGAGTCGCACTGTTACTACGGCATTCTAGTATAGTACATAAGATTATATTGGTAACGATGTATGTCCGTTCAATATTATTATCGGAGTGATACTTCTGTATCTGCTGAAAGACTGAATAGTTCTGACTGAACTATTTGTGAAGTATACCGTATTACAGCCAGAAGATCAGTGAATTTTCCAACGATTATCGAATTTTACGTAATTCATTACATTTTATGCATTTATACATTATAGAGTGCAGCAGTCAGTCATCCTTTTTTTAGATTTTATTACGCAAATCCAGAATATGGCTAGTAGCTAGCCATTCTCAATGCACTATTTTTTTATTCTCAATGCACATTGTCCCTGTTGCTCGGGCGTCAGTCACAGTTATCTGAATACTACCCATTCAAAGAACTGTGACTGACGCCCGAACAACAGGGACTTACACGCATTGAGAATAAAAAATAGTCACGTCCAGTTAAGTTCCAGCTGATGCGTATCAATATATTTTGTGGATGCGCGCAGGTCTTTCTACGGGGAGTTGCTGCTTTGTTTGGGCTCAAAGATTCCTTTCTTTTCCTTGTGTTAGCATGAAGACACCATTTCTTTTCACCTGTGACGATGCAGAATAGGAATGGTCGTCATTGTTCACGAGGCAATTGACAAGCAAGCAGAGATGCACCCGCTGATTTGTGAAATTTTGGCTTAGAGCAAGCGGCAACCATACACCCGATTTTTGAACTTTCCACATCACATGCAAATGTCACACGATAGTGAAATGATCACGATCACATTTGCCCGTACACTGACGTGGATCATTGTAGATCAATACGTTTAAACGATGTTCATCAAACCCCGAACGTCTTCATGAACGTGGCGAGTCACTAAGATGAAAACAATCCTGCTTAAAACGAGAAAAAAACCTATGTCCGAAATGTTCCGATTTCTCCATCAGGGATTCCATTTTCTAGAGTCCACAGGTCCACACACTATCTCAAAAAGCCAGAAATGTAGCATCAGTCATACGGAACATCTGAGTTCATAAAAATGGCACAATGAAGTTTCATAATAAAACCACTACGTCCAGCCAGTGAGTATAGTAATTTGGCACCAAGTATCAGCTGATTCCTCAGTGCCGCGGTCCACTGTGCGTTGCCCCTGGCAGCGCGGCAGCCCGGTGCGCGCTGTGTGCCGGCCGGTCCGCGGCTGCGGCAGAGCAGCGCACAGCGGCGGTAATTACAGGGCGGTCTTATCTGGCCGCTTAGAATCAATCCCGGCCACGGCTACGTCTTTATTGCTGGCCCTCGCCTCGGGCAAAAAGCCGCAGCCGCCGGCGCTGATGTCCAGCAGGTGTGCGCGGCGGGCCGTGTGAAGCGACCAGCGGACGTCATTCTGCACTCGGCTGCCCGTTTAACTCGCGTTATCCGCGGCCACTTTACACCCAACCGTCACAGCAGGACTCAAATATCAGAAGCGTCATGAACTGGTCACCACAGTCGGTCCCACAGCCCCTCGGCTGGTGCTGACGAAATGAGCTCCGTCCTCAAAAGCTGACCTTTTGCTACACTGAAATCGATGGTACGAGATAAAAGCCAAAATTGTGGAAGGTGGTAACTATTTCTACAGTGTGTGCCCTGAAGAAACTGGTAGTTTGGCAATGTAATTTTGAAGTATAAGGACACAGAGAAAGACGAAGTACTTTGGCTTGTTCCTCACTCTGTAGTGGAGAATAAATAATATCCTAAATGGACACCCGATGAATAATGGACTAAACCATCTAATGGAAAAACAAGTCTTCGGAATAATATTGAACTTGCTGACATCAAGTAACAATACGATTGCTTTATCTGATGACGCTTTTTAGGTAAGTACTACAGGGAAAGCTAGAGTACTAAAAAGATAATGGCGAACAGGAGGAGCAAGGAGAGGAGGAGGAGGAGCAAAAAGAAGAAGGGGAGGAGGAGGAGGAGGAGGAGAAAAAGAAGAAGGGGAGGAGGAGGAGGAGGAGGAGAAAAAGAAGAAGGGGAGGAGGAGGAGGAGGAGGAGGAGCAAAAAGAAGAAGGGGAGGAGGAGGAGGACGAGCAAAAAGAAGAAGGGGAGGAGGAGGACGAGCAAAAAGAAGAAGGGGAGGAGGAGGACGAGCAAAAAGAAGAAGGGGAGGAGGAGGATGAGCAAAAAGAAGAAGGGGAGGAGGAGGATGAGCAAAAAGAAGAAGGGGAGGAGGAGGAGCAAAAAGAAGAAGAGGAGGAGGAGCAAAAAGAAGAAGAAGAGGAGGAGCAAAAAGAAGAAGAAGAGGAGGAGGAGGAGGAGGAGGAGGAGCAAAAAGAAGAGGAGGAGGAGGAGGAGCAAAAAGAAGAGGAGGAGGAGGAGGAGGAGCAAAAAGAAGAAGAGGAGGAGGAGCAAAAAGAACAAGAGGAGGAGGAGCAAAAAGAACAAGAGGAGGAGGAGCAAAAAGAACAAGAGGAGGAGGAGCAAAAAGAACAAGAGGAGGAGGAGCAAAAAGAACAAGAGGAGGAGGAGCAAAAAGAACAAGAGGAGGAGGAGCAAAAAGAACAAGAGGAGGAGGAGGAGCACATGAAAGGCACAGGAGGAGGAGGAGGAGGAGGAGCTGAAGATAAAGAGGCTAAGGAACTAAGGGCAGAGATAAATATAAGTAAGTGGATGATATCACTGGTAACAATGAAGAGTAAAACACGGAGGAATGTGATGGCGCAGAGGAAACTGACGAACAACATGGTGAGGAGAAGTATAAAGATCAAAAGGGGGTCAGAATACTTGTAATGGAGAATTACTTGAGCGGGGAAACAATGACATTCGAAACAGAATTTTTTTTGTTTCTTTACATCTCCTAAGACAATCTCTTGAGGTACAAACCCAGGAAAATAAGTGGGAAACACAATGGTGTGCTCTGCACGAAAGACTACTCCGTCTGCACGTGGCAAGCACGGGTCTAATGAGAGGCTGTGAGTGGCTGCAGCGACCTAGCTATTACGAGCGACGCAGGCCTTCTCTGTGCTGCGATGTATTTCCGTGATAGGGCGGAGAAATAAATCATAAATTGGCGGCGCGGTGATCAGGACAGGCGATCTGTTGGCCGAGCGCCACTGCGCGCCACGCACCGGCTCCCATCGCTAACGCGTTAACTGGAACACGCCACGCCACGTCGGCTTGTTATTACCCGGCCCGTGGAGGAGAAGATTTTTCTCCCGAAAACAAGAATTCAGTTGCCCCGACTTGGAATTTAATCTGATTGGAAGGTACCACCGCCCGAGCGTATCAGTTCTCCGTTACACGTGTTTAATTACAGGTCGGGGAGATTTAATTTCTGGCTCAGGTGTTGGTTAGGTTGGCACTAAAAACCGCAACAGTACACGAGACCGATCGCTGACAGCCACGCCGACCGAGAGTTTTATCGAATCGTATTTCTAATTCTGTGGCTACAGCACACGCACGTACGTACACTAAACATGCCGCATTGCTGCCGTTATCTGATGATGCAAACGTCAGACGTTAAACGACGCAAGAAAGGTCTCATAATTACCCGAGATTATTCGAAATGTACAGTAATTACACCTAATGGCGACAGGGAATCTAAGCTCTCAACCACGCTTTGATTTATGAGCATTCCTCTCCAGACAGCCGTAGAAGATTTATGAATACTGCCGTAAGACAATCCGACTGAGTGAAATGTCTGCTAGTATAAAGGCAACTAAATTCCATCCTCCTTAAACCCGCTGTGTGAGAACACTATACACTCGAGGTTTTATCACGAAATGGTCGAACATCCGTCTTCTACTCTGCACACTCACATGTTTTTGCGGTGATATAGCACAATTGTTAAAAAGAAAGGTAATTGCAGCAGAGTAAATTATGAAATCAACAGCAACTTACAAGCAACAAGCAAAGCAATTGCGTAATATGTAAGACAGGGAGCTGTGCTACACTCTGTAGCAGTGTGTTCGCTGTTTTGGAATTTTCTGGCAGATTAAATTGAGATGGCATTCGAACCCGGAACGCTGTCTTACAAGGGCAGTGCTCTTACCGACTGAACTACCCAGGTACGACCTCACAGTTTCCCTCCCGCCATTACGTCTCTACTTTCCAAGATTCGCAGCTCTCCTACAAACCTTGTTGCATTAGGGCTCGTGAAAAAACAAATCATAATTGTCTCCAGACTGTATCTCACATTCTGCCGTGATGGGACCTTACCTTTTGCAGGATATGCGGCAGAACTCTCGTTAACTCTGGGAAGAAGGAGAGAAGCTGCCGACAGAAGTGAAGCGGTGAGGGCGTGTAGTCAATGATGTGCCTAAACTGGCAGCAGTAGCGGTATTATCAGGTTGAGGAGGAGGAGGAGGAGGAGGAGGAGATGATTAGGATGTGAGGGACTGTGAGAAAGAGAGGGGGGTGTTATTTTCTAGTTCAAAAAGTAGGAGAGGCAGGACATGAAGTGAGAGGGTGCCGGACGGGTTGAATACTGTTAACAGAGGGAGTCAACCGGCAGTTGGAAATCAAGAAGCAGGGCCGGTCCTCTTCGATTTCCTTCAGGATTATCGCACTTTAAAATCAGTGCACGGATTTCAATTTCCTAAACCAATAGGACAGAATTCTGAACAGCACCACTCGAAAATATATACTCGGCAGGTTTTCGTACGCTGTTAAGTAGGGAATGTCACTCCAGTTAACTGACTTGCCTACAGCTTAGCAGGTAGCGTTATAATCTAGTGATCGCGATGTCGCTGGTTCGATTCTGGACAGAGGCAAATATTCATTTGAATTCAATATTTAGAATCGAATTTGAAGTGATAAAAATATCGGCAAGATTCATATATTTCAATCAAAATAATATTTTCACTTTTAATTACTAATCACATAAAAGTGAGTAATTCACAATAAATTAAAATTGGTATAAAAATGGAAAACATCAAATAGAGATAAAACTATTGTTTGTTTCTCGACACAAACATGGTAATAAAAGTATAAAAAATGTTATTAAAATGCTTACCTTTATATTCATACTCGTTTTTAATGTGATTAGTAATTAAAAATGAAACTTATTCTGATTAAAAAGTTATGATGCACGTCAGTATTTTTCATTTAACATTTCAATTTTCTAATAGATATGTAACCAAATAGACGTGAATCCCGCCTTTTAGTAAATTCTACTGCTATCTTATCATGTTTCAAATTTGTGCAACTGAAATGTTTGGACACTTGACACATTAATGACATAATGAATAACGAAAGAGAGAGATTAAGAGACGAAAAGGCTAAGCGCTCGCCTACGAGCGATTCATTGAGTGTAAATGTTTGGAATATTCAAATTTCATCTTTTTCCGGTGTTTCGGATAACTTCATGGTACTGCTTTAGGAAACAGACGTCCATGCACTGCCCGTAATTATAAAGAAAAGTGAAGAGAGTCCAGTCCATAATGTCACCTTGTAAGAAGAATTAAATCACGAAGAAAGCAGGACATCCGTTATGGAGAGTGCCGAGAGGTGGGGACGTCAGGTCCGTTGCCAGAACACGTGGCCCTTCAGATGACATTAGTGGGCCCTGCTTCCAAATCAGAAGGAGATCGCCGACAGCGCCACAGGACGCTTAGCCTTGCAAGACAATGGCCATCCAGCGGGGTCGCCCTGAAAGCAGCGGAAGTCGCTCATTGTGGGCCGCGAGCTGCCTTAAGACAACGCGCAGCCTCTCCGGGGTCGACCAGGTGTGGCCAGCGTCAACGGCTGCCTACCGACCGCCAGCTGCAACCCAAACCGAGCCGCCGGCGCGTTGCTGAGGCTGCAGTGAGAGCACCGTGAAACAGACATCGGCGGTCGCAAGACGCCATCGCCAGAGGTCTTCCGATAACATCAGCCGACAGCCTCGTCACATAGCATCCGATGTGGAGTAGGATATTGGTGTTTAACGTCCCGTCGACAACGAGGTCGTTAGAGACGGAGCACAAGCTCGGATTAGGCAAGGATGGGGAAGGAAGTCGGCCGTGCCCTTTCAAAGGAACCATCCCGACATTTGCCTGGAGTGATCTAGAGAAATCACGGAAAACCTAAATCAGGATGGCCGGACGCGGGATTGAACTGTCGTCCTCCCGAATGCGACCACTGCTAACCACTGCGCCACCTCGCTCGGTTTGCATCCGATGTCTTAGATTTTGGTGGGATAGACGACATGACGCTTCTATGTGTAGAGGCGAGTCCTGAATTACGGCGTTTGCTATTAAAATGACGCCAAATGCATGTGAATGAGCTACATCTGTCTCGAGACGAACTTGGCGAATACTATACACTCTTTCCACAACTACTGTAACAACCACGCAAGTTCACGAATGTACACTGTCCAGCCACAATGTCTCCACGTGTCAAAAGCTTGAATAACTACCTTTTGCACCGCGGACCGACGCAAAGCGTGCAAGAAGGCTGTCATGGGTACAAACATGGATATGAAGCCTTCCAGACTCAAATGCTGTCGCCAGCTACGCTAGGTTTCTCGGCTGAAGAGCCACAGCGCGAACAGCCCGATCAAGGAGATCCCACAGATTCTCGATTGAATTTTAATCCGGTTGCACTGAGATTGAGCAAGTACTGGCATACTGATTTCAAAATATCGGCAGTCTTCGGCCGATGACGGTTGACGGCGGAATGCATCGATGACAGTGCCTCTGTGATCGCAGTCTTATCTATAAGATCATTCGATGCAGAAATATCTCTATCCATATTTCATCAGTGCAGCTACTTTCTTCCACTGAAACATTCTCCCGAGATCTCAAGGTCTTTCTAGATTGAAACTGCAAATTTCCCCGAAGCAATTATTGTTATAAGTGACAGCAGGTTCCACGTCACTTGTCATGGAAAGCGAAATTTTTTGTAGTTGCCACGTCACTTTTTGGTGATTACTCAAATTTCAGCTACAATTTACAGTTTTATCAACGTTCCTGGTAGTTACATTTGTCGTCATCTAGAAAATTCGTTCATCAACGCAGTTCGCCGCCATTCCGTTCATCCCAGGTATCATTAATTGCTAACTCCTGAAACAAAAACAACAACAACAACAACAAAACAACAACAACAACAACCAAACCAAGGACTGCGTTTTAATCGCAGAACAATTAGATGCGGAACACGTCTACTGAAGGCATTGCGTGTATCACATTTGGCCATTCTCTGCTGGAGTTTTCCTGTGAATAACGAAGGATACCGAAAAGTGTCCAAAGAAGGGCAGCTCGTTTTGTATTACCGGGAAATACGGGAGAGAGTGAAACGGATATGATAAGCATGTTGGGGTGGTAATCATAAAAACGAAAGCGTTTTTCGTTGCTGCGAGATCTTTTCACGAAATTTCCATCAGCAACTTTCTGCTATGAATGGGAAAAAACGCCGGCGGCGGCGGCCGAGCGCTTCTAGGCGCTTCAGTCCGGAACTGAGCGACCACTACGGTCGCAAGTTCGAATCCTGCCTCGGGCATGGATGTGTGTGATGTCCTTAGGTTAGTTAGGTTTAAGTAGTTCTAAGTTCTAGGGGACTGATGACCTCAGAAGTAAAGTCCCATAGTGCTCCGAGCCATTTTTGAATGTGAGAATACTTTATTGCCGCCGATCTACATACAGAGATACGTTTATCGTAATAAAATAAGAGCAAACAGAGCTGGTATATAAATATTTAAATGTTCATTCTTCCCATGCGCTGTTAGAGTGGAACGGTACAGAAATCGTTTATGCGTGGTTCGGAGAACCCTCTGCCACGCAGGTTAAGTGTGAACTGAACAGTAGTCATGTAGATGCAGATGAAACTGATTGTTTTTCCCAGCCATCGGATTCCACCGATGGCTTGCATACAAGCGTGACAATCGATTGAAGGGTAGCGAAGTAATTACCTCATTCGGCGTTTAATTAATTTAGAAAGTACACATAGTCGTGACGAGACACAAATGCTCCTTCGTTCTGAGAACACCGAAAGAGGTGTTCCAGCTTGAACATCAACTGACCGTGCCGACACGTCTCCCGGACCGAGACTGCAGCAAGCTGACACACACACTACAGTGCGACGTCCGAGTTTAAGAACAGAACGGTGAGCCGCTCTCCAACCCCGTTCGGTAGCCGATCTTTGACGCCTTCACTTCGCAGACAGTAGCAGTACGGAAGTTGCCGGCATTTTTATATCCAAGTGTTGCCTTCTATCCCGAACTCCATTTTCATAATATCGAATTCATGGTTAGCATCTCACATTTTCTTGATTCATCTCGATTAAACATTCCTCGCTCTATGTAGGAAAGGGACATATTCTCGTTTACTTTTCATTGTATTGAGACGGACGTTCTTTCTCGTTCTTTGTCCTTCAGCAAGGGAGCTACACTCCAAATCTTTTAGAATTGAGTGCGCACACTCTGAAACTGTCTCTTTTTCCACTTCTTAAATTTAAAACAAACGCATAATTTCGTAATTAAACTCGACTCCGTCCGAAGGAACCTCGGAAGATCCTACGGTACCGACCGAAACGCGGTGCCATTCTCATTGACGATGCGCATCGCGCAGAGCTCTACTGATAAAATGCCGAGAAGTCGACATTCCAAAACGTCAAGAAACACACTGGTATCTAGCGCAGAGGTTTCCACTGTTTTCCTGACTGAACACTTTCAGGATCATGTTCCAACACCCTTATTCTGAAGGTTCATCAAATTTTAAAAAAGAGAAAAACTTGTTCTATTCGGTGATTACAATTTTTAATCACAGCTAATAACACAGAAGTTATAATACTATTTAAAAATTGTATCGTCAAAACGTCGAAAAACGCCATGTTATTAATAGTGTTTCGCGAAGCACCTACACACTTGGGAAACTGATCCAGCGTAACGAACAAGTTGTTAATATTAGAGAAATTGGGACGTCTGAAGATTCTTAAACTGCGACGAAACGCACCCCTTTTCTTTGAATTTCCTCTTATCTCTTCCTTTACAGGCCCCAGGCCGTCCAGCAATATCCAGGAATTGATCGATCGAGGGTTTTGTACGCTACCGTCTCATGCGTGAATTCTATTTCCTCTAAATTCGGAAACGGTTCTGCATCAGTATCCTTCGTCTATATGGTTTCAGCTGATCGCTGTGCCGCTTTAAATTGTTCCTGAGAGAAACTCAACAATGCTCGACTGTCGTGACTGACCAAACACGTTGTCGTTCATCCCGTAATGAAACTACATCGAATGATTTTGTTCATTTAAGTGCGTTACATTACTTTTTACGCATGTGTAGGCTCTTGAAATGGCCCACACATACAAATATATATCCGCGCCGTCTCCATATAGTAGGGATGTATCATATCTACGCTGACAGAAAACTGAAGAGCAAAAATAGCAGATGCTAGTCTTCTGAGCTGGTGCGAGAAAGACATGTAGTAGAGTTGTCTCAATATTCTGTTAAGTGAAAGTTCTAATATGTGGAAATCGCAAGTTTCTCATTCTACTACAGAGTACGTCCGAATTTCCTTCTCCCGATGCGACGAGGCTTTGCATTTTAAAATTCAGCTCTTCGGAGAGGAAATCAACACGAAGAGAGAACAGCCGCCGCAGCCACGACATTGTTGTACATCATTTGGGAAGAAAAGGTGAAAGACATTACTATGAATTCTATGTTTTAGAAATGCCAGAATATCCTTGACACTGACGCGTCTAAGCCTGTGCGCGTTTCTGGGCAGTCAATTTTTGGTGCGGCTTAACGATAATTACTTCAACATGATTGTCAGCTTCTGGTCATACTGCAATTTGTAACAATTTCCTAAAGCGGTTACATCCCTGTGAACAACTGCTACGTCTGCTGACCACGCCATGAAGGAAATACTAGATCTTTCGTCTTTAGACGTAATTCCGTGACTGGCTGTCTATTAGGTAAGAGAAAGTAGGACATCCGTGTGGAGCGAATGTGACTGCTACTCGTGTCCGTTGTTTTTCCGACACAATCACATTTAACTTTGCTAAGTTCCACCTCTAGTACTTTAAGGCGTTGCCCCCCCCCCCCCCGCCCCTCCCACTAAACCTCTAATTTTCTTTTATTAGTAAGTGTTGTACGATGCTATCGGAATTAAACAACACAATTTTCTAGCCCTGAAATGGTCAGTCTTGGCGATGACGACGCTGAGTGCTCCCCTGCAACCACCTTGCTGAGGGAGGGAACGCACAGTGGGGACGTGCCAGGGTGGAGCTAGTATGAACGAGACTCCAGCTAGCAGCTAGCTAGTTCGCTTGCTCGCTCGGCGGACTGTCTGGTTGCAGGGGCGGCTATTCTTAGCAGAGTGACAGCAGAGCAAAGCACAGCACAGCAGCGGCAAGCCACGGAATACCAGGCGTCTGGACATTCCAGGGGCTGCATCTACACTCCTGGAAATACACCTTTTTCTGGTCGCTAGCTGCGGAAGTAGGCAGCATATTCATCATCCAGGTACGAGAAATGTGAGAATTCTGTTAGCCGATAACTTCTCTCTCTCTCTGTCTGTGTGTGTGTGTGTGTGTGTGTGTGTGTGTGTGTGTGTGTGTGTGTGTGTGTGTGTGTGTGTGTGTGTGTGTGTGTGTGCGTGTGCGTGTGCGTGTGCGCGCGCGCGTGCGTGTGCGCGCGCGCGTGCGTGCGTGTGCGCGCGCGCGTGCGTGTGCGCGCGCGCGTGCGTGTGCGCGCGCGCGTGCGTGCGTGTGCGCGCGCGTGTGCGTGTGCGCGCGCGTGTGCGTGTGCGCGCGCGTGTGCGTGTGCGCGCGCGTGTGCGTGTGCGCGCGCGTGTGCGTGTGCGCGCGCGTGTGCGTGTGCGCGCGCGTGTGCGTGTGCGCGCGCGTGTGCGTGTGCGCGCGCGTGTGCGTGTGCGCGCGCGTGTGCGTGTGCGCGCGCGTGTGCGTGTGCGCGCGCGTGTGCGTGTGCGCGCGCGTGTGCGTGTGCGCGCGCGTGTGCGTGTGCGCGCGCGTGTGCGTGTGCGCGCGCGTGTGCGTGTGCGCGCGCGTGTGCGTGTGCGCGCGCGTGTGCGTGTGCGCGCGCGTGTGCGTGTGCGCGCGCGTGTGCGTGTGCGCGCGCGTGTGCGTGTGCGCGCGCGTGTGCGTGTGCGCGCGCGTGAGGAAATGAGGAAACGAAGTACGGATGCGAGAGAGAAGATAATAAAGTACGGAACGGACGGAGGACGGAATTAAACAATAAAGAAAGGGAGTGTGAGAAGTAAAGAAGTTGGTAGTTTGTGTGGAAAGACATGGGGTAGGAGGATGGAAGCACAAAGGGCGTGAGGGAAGCACAAAGGGCGTGAGGAACTGGAGAGGGAGAAGGAAGGAGGTAAAGAGGGCGACAGGGGAAAAAAGTAACAGAAACCCTTTCTCATTCGAATTCTTAATCTACGAAGGAAATGAAGATGACCTTGCATAATTTATTTAATAAGACCTTCCGTGATATGTAACTGAGTCGGCATTTCGTATAGAACAGTTCATTGGCTCAAGAGAGATTGTAACAGAGATGGTGCAAACTCGCTAACAACAGACAAAAATATATCTTTTACTCAGAAAACTAATTTTGAAAATTCGCTGATTCGGTCCTTTTTCTGCCTTCTACACAGAGTCTGTGAAGAAATGATTGAACTCACAATGACATTTCGCGCAGCAATAATTCTGCTGTCAGACGTTCCATACAAAAACATCATGGAAGGTAAGTGAGAGGCGAGAATGGGAGCAATTAAGAGTGCACAGTTTAGTTTCATACAGTTTGCAACTTTACTGATGTTTGGGTTAGTGTTGTACTGTTTCGGTAACAACAGTTTGAGAAGCCATATGGCCATGTCTCCTCAATTTCATTCGGAATTCGCAAGGTAAAATATGTTTTCCTATCGTTTGCACTCAAGTTTTGGGCCTCAAACCCTTCAGTTTGATTGAGTAAATTGTACAAAAATGTTTACTGGTCCCACATCACAGTGAAATAGCTACTTTGCAACGAAGTTGATTCCAAGCTTTACAATAAAACGACTGTCTGCATATGGTGCACACGGAACCAACAGCTGCCAACAATGGCACGGCTACGAGTGACCTTCAAGCTGGCAACAACAGCCAGAAATCTGCACGAGATCCTGGCATGGCAGAGGGCACCCCCCCCCCCCCCCCTCTCCCTAGCGAACAGCTATTACGTAGCTTAAATGCGTCGGCATGATTCAGTGGGGTTGTTTCATTATTGCCGAGCCATGGCAGTGTTGTGAAAGCGGCGATGTTGCAGCATAAGCGATCGCGTAACATCGTTGTAAGATCAAGATTACACAGCTGCCATGTTTTATTTTTGTTGCTCCGAACTGATTTCCATAAACTTAAATTAATTAAGTATTTTGTAAAATTAATCGTGAACCCTTTTCTTTCCTCTATGGTGAATGCGGTCAGATTTGTCAGCACAGGGGTGGGGGTGGGGGGGGGGGGGGGGGTGGGGGGGGGTGGGGGAGTGTGGGGTATGGAATGCTGTGCGCTTTTGGGGAGATGCAGCTTCCTAGAGGGCTGCGGCGGCCTGTGAGACCGTCAGTCAGCAGTCTACAGTAACGGCGGAAGCGACGGAGTGCGACGCGGAAAATTGTCAGCGCCGCTCACTGGTCAGCAGAGGTCCGCTCAGCGGGGTGAGTAATCGGGCGTGGCTGTGTGTGTGTGCGCTACCCTCGGGGGTTGTTGCGACCCCTCCCCCTCTGACCGCTGCCAGCTCATCACCCTCCGCCGGCGTTCCTCACCCCGCGAGGACAATACCGTCATTCGCGTCCCCCTATGCGTTGCCATCGTGCATAGCAGAGGGTGAAATATTGACAGTTTTCACATGAAGAAATCAAGCGGGGCGTCAGGTTTATCTAAAGCAAAAAAAAAAAAATTGTAATAATCCCAGAAATGTTCCTCTCTTAACAGTGCGAATACGATTTTCACGCACCTCCATGGGCGTACCCAGCGAGGGGCAGGGGGCGGCAGCTGCCCGCCCCCCCCCCCCCCCCCCCCCCGCCAGAAGATACTTTAACTCGTTCGCGCAGATCCGGTAGTAAATTTTTTCGTCTTCGGCACATCACTGCCGGCAAATCCTAGAAGATTATTACTGAATTACAAGGTTGTATTTTTAAACAAGTGCATTCTTATATTTAAAATGTTTATTGAAAGCAGTTTTTCACTAGTTTACTGTTTTATTTAATAAGAAGTGCTGTATGTTGTCTCGAGTCATTGTTTCCTGAGACTAGTATGACCTGACCCATCCCCCCCCCCCCCCCCCGCCCCCAGTTTATATCCTGGGTACGCCATTGCGCACCTCTATCAATCTTTATGCAGTCCCTCGACACACTATTACTCTACATGTCAATTCGATTTGCTACTAGCAGTTTCGCTATTGAGATTACTGGATGTGTGATCCGTAATCCTCAATGATTTTAGATACTTTACCCTACTTTGTTCAGTTGGTATTAGGACATGAATATAGAGTAGATCACCTTGCCCACAAATACATCTAATGTGAGGGTTTGGTTCAAACGGGATTTTAAGGAACTTCAGCCACATATTCACTACATAAACATGTTTGAAAATTGTGTGTACGCCTTGGTGATGTTTTTGTACCTCAAGATGACCTGGAAGACAGAAATCAGTTACGAAATAAAATAGAAATCCTTTAAAATTTTGTTTATAAGGATTCTAGTGAAGTTAACCGTAACCACACATTTAAATTTTCAGGAGACGATGACTTACACTTTAAAAAAATATTGAAAAATCCTGGTTGCACACAGCTGTATTGACCAATTTTATTACACAACCAGCTCATCTTCAGGCGTATTGTGATATCGTAATCAGATGTGTGATTTTTGAATGGAGATGTTGGTTTGCAACCTGATGCTCGATAGTGGTTACGAACTGTCGCACACCCGATTACGTCACAATACACCTGAAGGTGGTCTGTTTACGACTGAAACTGGCTGTGTAGTGAACGGACTAATAAAGCTGTGTGCAACGGTGATTTTTCCAACTCTTTTTTTTTCTTACTCGGGAGGGTAAGAGCAAATTTGCTGTCAAAAGTGAAGGGGTCACTTTACCTACACATCGAGATTCATACGCCCCATAGCAGCAGCAACAGAGCACCACATAGCAAAAATACTGTTCGGATTGTCAGTCTATTTTTTAGCAAAGATGTTACGTCGGTCCTGCTGCTGATCAGATGTTCTGCGGACACGACACTGACATGGTAAATACCCCAGCTCGGACGGGTAAAACCGAACAAAAAATATTCAATTACGAAGAAGTCTCTGTTCATCAAAACGATTTCTCTGTAAAACTCTGCCGTCGTGTTCAATCGGTTTGAGCGTTAATTTAGCTGCACTACAGAAGCTGTCAAACAATATCGGGTAACAGACAATTTTAGACGTAACTCTATGCTGGAAGTTTCGTTGATTTTGTACGATTGCAAATCGACAAACCGCAAGTCACGTTACAGTCGATCGACGTTTCATGATCCGTTTTCACTCTGATCTACAAGCTACGTTCTGCTGCGAGATAAACAGCAATTAGTAGCAAACATCTGGTTACGAAACTGATATTCCTGCTATCTGAAATTGGACTACTTGATTGCGGTTACACCGAACGTGGCGTATCATGTGCACATGTCGCTTTTATCACGTTTCCATACTTCTCCATTCCGCTGCATTTTAATCCTTTCATCGAAACTGCAAACTTCGATGACTAATAAGGGACGAACGTACAACATTGCTATTTCGGAAACATCACTCCGTAAGTGTTACTGGGTAAGAAACGTTATTACTAAAATTTATTTCTAAGGACCTGAGCTAAATACAGGTATGTGGTTTGTTGCAAATGGTAGTTAAGCTGAAAAATTTTTACCGATACATTTCCACATGTTTACGTAGCTTTTCCAAATGGTAGCTTAACTCGTGCGGTTTTTATGCAAGGATAGAGGAATTTCAACCATGGTTAGATTTTCATCAAGATGGTGCACCATCATATTGCCAGTTCTTGGACGAAAACTTTACGGTAGAGACGGCCCGTCATGACCGCCGCTTTCTTCAAAAATAGCCCTTCTTGAATTCTTTTGCGGTGTTACGTTATGGATAAAGGGCTCATTACACCAGTTCCTCAAGCGCGAACTCTTGCGGCACGAATATGAGATACTGGGACGGAAGAGAGGTGGGCAAAGATTTCGAGACGAAGCATATGGAATAGTGCAGCAAGCTGAGTACATGGGGAAGTGCATCTACAAAAAATTTAAGTTAAGCCACGCTTTCCAGCAAATCGCTGTATAGAGCATGATTCCTCAGAAATACAATTTTTGTAATTGGCCACACAATTAACGCTCATCATGTATAGTAATGCTTGGAAGCGAGTGTTTATATTTTTGCCAAATATTACCACACTTGTGGCCCAAAGAACCAGTTGATTATGACTTTCTGCTACACTGCATTGTTTCACAACTTGTGCTTCCGTAGTGCTTAGATTTGGCAATCTTCGATCATTGATTGTATATACAGAGTTTTGCAGACATAGGAGGAATAACGTTAGTACAACAGACGCATCTCGGGTATTTTAAAATAATTTTTATTCGTTTTCAGCCACTTTCGTTAACGTATTCCGCTTATGTGAACTACCAGGTGGTTATAATACTCGTAAAACTGATGGTGTTCAGAGTGCTGCAGTGCGGGTGTACACATCGCAGGACGCTTAAACATCGTCGATACAGTACTGCCCATTAAAATTGCTATACCAAGAAGAAATGAAGATGATAAACGGGTAGTCATTGGAGAAATATATTATACTAGAACTGACATGTGATTACATTTTCACGCAATTTGGGTGCATAGATACTGAGAAATCAGTACCCAGAACAACCACCTCTGGCCGTAATAACGGCCTTGATACGCCTGGGCATTGAGTCAAACAGAGCTTGGATGGCGTGTACAGGTACAGCTGCCCATGCAGCTTCAACACGATACCACAGTTCATCAAGAGTACTGACTGGCGTATTGTGACGAGCCAGTTGCTCGGCCACCATTGACCAGACGTTTTCAATTGGTGAGAGATCTGGAGAATGTGCTGGCCAGGGCAGCAGTCGAACATTTTCTGTATTCAGAAAGGCCCGCACTGGACCTGCAACATGCGGTCGTGCATTATCCTGCTGAAATGTAGAGTTTCGCAGGGATCGAATGAAGGGTAGAGCCACGGATCGTAACATATCTGAAATGTAACGTCCACTGTTCAAAGTGCCGTCAGTGCGAACAAGAGGTGACCGAGACGTGTGACCAATGGCACCCCATACCATCACGCCGGGTGATACGCCAGTTTGGCGATGACGAATACACGCTACCAATGTGCGTTCACCGCGATGTCGCCAAACACGGATGCGACCATCATGATGCTATAAACAGAACCTGGATTCATCCGACAAAATAACGTTTTGCCGTTCGTGCACCCAGGTTCGTTGTTGAGTACACCATCGCAAGAGCTCCTGTTTGTGATGCAGCGTCAAGGGTAACCGCAGCCATGGTCTCCGAGCTGATAGCCCACGCTGCTGCAAACGTCGTCGAACTGTTCTAGCAGATGGTTGTTGTATTGCAAACGACCCCATCTGTTGATTCAGGGATCGAGACATGGCTGCACGATCCGTTACAGTCATGCGGATAAGATGTCCGTCATCTCGACTGCTAGTTGAGATCCAGCACGGCGTTCCGTATTACCATCCTGAACCCAACGATTCCATATTCTGCTAACAGTTATTGGATTTCGACCAACGCGAGCAGCAATGTCGCGATACGATAAATCGCAATCGCGATAGGCTACAATCCGACTTTTATCAAAGCCGGAAACGTAATGGTACACATTTCTCCTCCTTACACAAGCCATCACAACAACGTTTCACCAGGCAACGCCGGTCAACTGCTATTTGTGTATGAGAAATCGGTGGGATACTATTCTCATGTCAGCACGTTGCATATGTCGCCACCGGCGCCAACCTTGTGTGAATGCTCTGAAAAGCTAATCATTTGCATATCACAGCATCTTCTTCCCTTCGGTCTGTAGCACGTCATCTTCGTGGTGTAGCAATTTTAATGGCCAGTAGGGCATAACCAAGCGGTACTTCCTGTTGGCGTTGGTGTACATGGGAAATAGCATAGGTCGCACGATTATTCCTTGGAGGGCACCCGATGTTGCTTGAGGTACTGATCGACTCTCAGGTTCGGCGTCATTTGACTGTGCCGGTTGTCATTGAGACCGTACACGGCTGCGCCACCAGTGGACCGCCTGAAGACTTCGTAGCCCCTGACGTCACCGGCGAATCCTTGGCCACGGAGGCGGCGTAACGGAGCGGCGTCCTGTTTCGCACGGCACGCGACGCCTAACTGTGCCGATAAGCGCGGCCGTCACGGCGCGCGGGCAACTGCAGCGGTAGTCGCCGCGTCCTTGGCGTCTTCCGTGAGAGACCGCCGGTCTGCGTCTCTCGCCGTGTGACTCAGGGCGCCTCCAGCGCCGCCCAGGAAGCGAGGTGGCTTGTCTGGCTGCTCCTAGAGCGCTTCAAGGTGCCTATTATTCAACTGTGCGCACAGCGCAATTACATTTACAAGGCCGTTCACCACTGCCGCCGTTCCACCCTCATCTACATTTAACTACAAAAGCCAGTTTACAGCTTTTTTTACGGAGGTATTCGTAAAGTAAGTTTCGATCGGTCGCGAAATGGAAACCATGGTGAAAATGAAGTCGTTTAATTTTTAACACTTTTCTGCACCTTCCAGCTACTTCTCTACCGTACATAGTCGCCACTCCAACTTTCCCGACACTTCTCGTAGCTTTGTACCAACTTCGAAATACCCTCGTCACAGAATGCAGCTCTCTGTGCTTCCGCGACACCTCCCGGTTGTCCCGGGGCTGTCGGCTTCCGTCACTTCCCTGCGCTGGTCTCCAATTCGTTGTCTGTGTCAAAATGTTGTCTTCGTTCATGTGAGCACAGATGAACATCAGAGGGAGCCAAGGCAAGGCTGTATGGTGAGTGCTCAAGCACTTACCATCGAAAACGCTGCAGGGATGTACTCACGGCCCCTGCGTGTGTGGCCGAAAGTTATTCTGAAGAAGGAAACGCATAACAGTTACGTTGTGTGGGCTGCGTGAAATCAAGCGAAATCTGAGGGGACACCTATACTTGGCGGGAGACACGATTTTCTCGACACCTTTGTGTGTTCACTGTTTTATCTGCAACAGTTTGCTGCATCTTCCAGGTACTTCTCTGCAGTACATAGTCGCCGCTCCGACATTCCCCACGCGATCGGCACAGTCAAATGACGCCAGTACTGAGAGTCGATCAGTGCCTCAGGGAACATCGGGTACCCTCCAAGGGATAATCGTGGGACCGCTGCTATTTCCCGTGTACACAAACGTCAACAGGAAGTACCGGTTAATTATAATCAAACTTACGGTGACCCTAGTGCTGCAGTGCGGGCTGTATAAATAGCAGTACGCTGACACATCGTAGGTATGTTCGTCATTCGGAGCGCTCGTTGAGTATGCTGAAAAAATATTTCCACTTCCTGTTACCGTGTCAGAATTTGGCGCTGCAAGCAGTCACAATGTGAATTGTTTCCTGTTTTGACGTCAGTACTTGTATGCTGTTCGTTCCTTGGCGAGGCGCGTGTATTTCTTGCGCGAAGTGACTGTCGGTGTAAAGTTGGTTGAAGTTTGCTGTACGAAACCCAGTGGCTGTTGAGAAGAATGACCGTGCACTGCCAATAAACTGGGTTTGTCAGAATGACAGCAATAGCAACATTGCATTGGGGGAACGTCGCGCGATCGACAGGCACACTAGAGACACCGCCCAACACATCCGTGCAAAGCTTCATCGGATTTCCACTGTCGTTTCCACTGCGCGATCTGTCGAACCTTACATTCCTAACAGCCCTCGTAAATATTTAAAATCCTTCATTTTCTTTCTCGAGGGGGGGGGGGGGAGGGGTGGAAGAGAGAGAGAGAAAGGTTGGCTGGTGAGAGATCTTAAACTCTTTTCAGGCATATGTCTGGTTCTTCTGTCTCGACATCGCTTATATGTAGGTAAGGAGGTTTCCTTCGGATTGTTTTATCTTTATTTTGAATTTGAGGGGATGTGCCTTCTGGAATATTCGCCTTACAGGTAAGCGCAACTCCTCTAAACTGTCATGTGGGATCATATTGATGTTTAATACTCGTTTGCCTAGGTTAAATTTCCTGACTTGCTTATAACAGGTGGTTCTCGTCGATGACTAATTCTGTCTCATGTTTTAATTCCTTGTAGTCTTTGCTTGTTTTCTTGAAACACTGGGCTATTGCATGTGGCTTGTTAGCATTTGTTTGTTTTTCGTATCGATGTAGTTGTAAAATAGTACCATATGTTTGGAGAAAACAATATTTGTACAGTTTTAAACTATCGATGATTTGTGGACTACCTGTTTCGTATTAAGTTGTCCGAGGTTGGCCTAAAAAGACTAAAGCCATTCCACAAACAAATATTATTGTGGAATATCAATAATGTCTCTTTTTAATGTATCTACTCGTATATTCGTGCAAGGGCTGACGGAATATTCCATAAATGTTACCTCGTGAAGTTACCCTCTCCTTTCACATCCAAAATTTTTTACCAGAGTGGCACACGAACACTGAACACTGAGTTCATTACACTCCACAAAAACCCTGCTGAAACCAATCTCCTTACGGTATTATTACTTTCGCAGCATTTCAAAACTAAAGCCCAGAGGATAGGAAAAACAACAATTATCTTGAACTTGCACAAAACTACGTAAATATCATACTTTTGTGTGCAGCCGCAGTTACCCGTACTGACTTCGTATGGCAGTTGCAACGCCGTGAAAATAAACAATCTCCTCCACTGAGAATTATGGTCAGACATTCGGTTCCTCAACGCAAGATGGCGTGATGCCGACGGAATTTACCGCGATCTCTATCGTGCGACACGTGCAGCTTTCGATCCATACTAGAGAGACGGAGAAAACCTTTACTCACAACGGGACGTTATGAAACATGGGTTTATCATCTCTATGTGGAGCTCTATCGGTGATCTAGATCGTTAAAATCCAGCAAATTCTAGGAACAAACTAGCGCATTCCATACGGATAGTTGTTAAAACAGTGTTTCCCTCTCAGTCTCTTAGATAACTTCAGGGATCCCAGGAAAGTAATACTATTACACGTTTTCTCAGGACGCCAGTGATAAGGTGCCTTATCACTCGTGTCCTGAGACACAGACACACGGAATATCCTTGACAAACAATACCACATCTCCACACATTGTCTAATTTTCTTGATTTTTCCCCAGATTTTCTCCCTTACAGATCGGATATCTCACCCAATCAAAGTCGACCCATGAAAGAGAGTGCTCCCTGACCAACTGACGAGAACGAAGAGCTAAAAACTTCTTTAAAAAAGCCGTAGATTTATATGCACAGAGTTCTCAAAGCTTTCCCACCGAACCAACGATGCTAGAAGCAGTTACGCAACATACTGACAGAGCCGACCTGAAACAATTCTAGCAGCAGCTAAAGTGTTTCCATGTCTTCCCCTAATCTGACCTCTTAGTCATCGCGAACATTCGAGTAGCCCGAGAGAATTCTTCGCCCAAGTGTTGTACGTTCGCTTCACTTTCCTCAGAACTCTCCCTACAAACGAAAACACCACAGACCTGACCTATTCGTTCCATTTCACGTTACAACGTTACGTTAATATTGCATCGACATGAAAGTGAAAAGTAGCGTATCATTAATACTCTGAATATTACTTGAATATTCTCCTATACGAAAGAGTTATGAGGAAAACTGCTTATTAGACAGAAAGAAAAGACTAACTGGCGGAGGGCGTCAGTGATAGCTGTAAGTGGCACCCGGCGCGTAGGGCACGTAACCCACACCGACACGGGAGCTGGAACAATGCACGTTACAGTTCCGCTGCCCTGGACAACCAGGACCAGGCTGTCAGCAGACCCTAACGTCACGACACGACACGACACGAGGCGGCGCGGCGTCGCAATTCTCGACGCCCCAGGGCGCTCACTTAACGGCACAGGCTCCATGTTCACGCAGAGCAACTCGTAACGGGACAGCTCGAGATGAGGTTCCACAGGGACGGATACTGGGACCACTGCAACTTGCTATAGCATTACAGCCTTCCGCTGCTACAACTGCGACACTGCTTTACATTTCCGGGCATCTCCACGAATGTTTTATTAGCATAAGTGACTATTAAATTCACGACCATCACGAGTCCACGTATGGAGAAACGGTATTTTCCATGCGTGATGCCAAAGTTAGAAAGTAAATATGGGCACAAACAGAAACAGTAAACAGACGCAGGTCCTTCTATAGTAAAAACATGACTATGCTGGCGGGTTATATGTGTAACCACATATGTAAAATTTCTGCGCAGGCCACTCTTGTGTTTTACGACCAGTCACTTTGGCAAATTACTGTTTTTCAGAGATGTGCAATAGATTGAAGTTTTCAATGTCTCACACTATTTACTAATTAAATTTGAACTATTCTTGCCTTAGGCGACAGCTTCAGAACTTCTGCAGCGTCTTGTCTCACCAGCATCACTTAGCACGGTATCTAACTTTTGGATTCCCTACATTTGAGTCGATAAAACTTCAATTAACATCCTCACTACCCCGTTATAGAATATGGCCAAGTGTTAAGGCGCTGACTCGCATTCGAGTGAAGTGAGATTCAAATCCCTGGCCGGCCATCCACATTCGAATTTCCCATGGTTTCCCTACACCGATTAAGACGAATGCTGGGATAGTCCCTCTGAAAAGCATACAGCCGATTTCTCACCTTGCTCTATCGAGCCTGTGCTTAGTCACTACTGATCTCGTTATCGGCGAAACGTTTGAAGTTTTATCTTCTACCCGAAAGTCTTAGCTCTGACTCATTACCAATTAAGTCTACATTCTTATTATTTGTCACTTATTACACTTATCTTTACAAACAGCTAGATGCCACTATCTGCACAGGCTCAATTCCGTCAACACGTGTGAATTTTCCTAGAATTTTTACCGTATGTAACTTGCGCAGAAGTAATCGTGCCATTTAAGTCCGACATGACCAGTTAATATCTGATAAGTCGCTTAAATACAAGTGGACCTACCACGGATCCCTGTGGTACACTCTACGCCAATGTCATTACCTTGTGGCGCACGATATCTTCAGACACCCGCGCGATGTTAGTGCACAGAATCTTCAGACACGCGTGCCCTCTCACGATAAGTTGTCACCTAAATTAGACTGAGAGGACCTCCCGTACGCTACTTAGGGAATGTGACTAATTCATCAACTCATCACTGTAAACATAACTTCATAAACAAAATTTGTTTCGCGGCTAACTTGTAAATGGCAGCTGGGTCTAGTACATAGCATGATTCGCCTATTAAGAGCTCCAAGCGACGACAAATTGCTGGGTAAACACTACAGAATATTTGGCACGCACTCCCGGCTCCAGACAGGGGCCGTTTAAAATAATGTCTTATTTTTAGGCGGCTATAAATCCCGATGTTGTGACTGGACGCGCCGTAAACTATAGGCCAATAATACTTTGCGGCAAATGAGTAGAAGCCAGCGTCCCGTCCTTCCAATGGTAGCCGCCTCGCCGCGCGGCGCACAAATGGCACTCAAAAGGCTACGCTACTCAAAAACGAAATTGTATGTGGCTCTCACAGCCGTTTAGCATGTAGGATGCACCTGTCTACGCAATTTATGGGTGCGCAGTTCTGATCCGCGCCTTAGGTTTTTCGTGAAAACTTTGATATAAAATTGTAACAAGTGTTTCGTGTTAATATCTAACTTAATCATCACTCTCTGTAATATAATGACTGTATTCAACAGCGTTAACAACCCGATAGGTCACCTACGTTAGCGCTTTGCGCCGTTTTTTCGTTTTCTCTTGGACGTCGCAATAGCTCTCACATTCGCTCGCCTCTGGATTTTTAGGGTTTTTTGATTACTTTCGACGCGAGTTTTCTTGTACCTTACGCTTTCTGTACTCTCAAATGATTTTACTAGTTACATGAGGCGACGTCTTTATTTTGTAATTTTCAATTTTGACTTTTATTTTTATTTTTATATATTTTATTGACTCACTTTGCGTTCTTTCAGCCCTCTACACGCTCTTCCCAATGACACCTGAATCAATGTTCTAGCTAAACGCCTTTCAGTTTGTAACTTTACATAAAGCTAATTCGTATCAGTCAGGCGCATGCTCCTACGCTGGTACGATAACGTCACAGGCAAAACAAATACTACGTGAGAAGTACGGACATGATGTCTCCGTTGAGAGTTCAACCATTGTCTGTCTATGCATTATTAGTGTCCTAGTTACTAACGATTCAAATATGAAGGTATTTTTTCAAAAAACACAGTTTGAGTAACGAGAGAATAGACTGTTTCACGTGGAAATATTAATTCGTATGGCGCTGGCAGAGCAGAATTTTATCGCTATTCGTGCTTTTTCTGCCTCAGAAGATACGGCAAATAATGTCACCTTTTTGCCGTCATCTTCAGTTACTTATTTGATCCGTTGGTGTGAGAATCGTTAAGAACCACCGCAGTAAGATGACTTCGCAACATTTCGAGCGATTGTAGGGAGATTTTCTAGAACTGTCTGATTAGTATATTGCGTCCAAATGTCCCTTGACATTTTAGTACTGCTACGTAGCATATTAACGACATATGGGCTAAAGTAATCAAACTGGTGCTTCACTACAGTGCCCTAATAGGTATGTATGGTCATGTACAAAATGGCATTGCGTTGTCTTTACCATCCTCCTGAAAACTGGAAAAGGGTTCGAATCACAATTCCAACTTTTTCATCTACCTTTAAATTACAATAGTTAAAGTAAGAGCCTCTTTAACAGCCAGAGAAATCTCAAAATTCTACATCTACATTTATACTCCGCAAGCCACCCAACGGTGTGTGGCGGAGGGCACTTTACGTGCCACTGTCATTACCTCCCTTTCCTGTTCCAGTCGCGTATGGTTCGTGGGAAGAACGACTGTCTGAAAGCCTCCGTGCGCGCTCTAATCTCTCTAATTTTACATTCGTGATCTCCTCGGGAGGTATAAGTAGGGGGAAGCAATATATTCGATACCTCATCCAGAAACGCACCCACTCGAAACCTGGCGAGCAAGCTACACCGCGATGCAGAGCGCCCCTCTTGCAGAGTCTGCCACTTGAGTTTGTTAAACGTCTCCGTAACGCTATCACGGTTACCAAATAACCCTGTGACGAAACGCGCCGCTCTTCTTTGGATCTTCTCTATCTCCTCCGTCAAACCGATCTGGTACGGATCCCATACTGATGAGCAATACTCAAGTATAGGTCGAACGAGTGTTTTGTAAGCCACCTCCTTTGTTGATGGACTACATTTTCTAAGCACTCTCCCAATGAATCTCAACCTGGTACCCGCCTTACCAACAATTAATTTTATATGATCATTCCACTTCAAATCGTTCCTGTAGAACCAAAGCTTTTCAGTATTTATTGTGCGAAAATACAAAAAGCAAGAGGCTTTATAGCAGCACGAAAAAGGACAAAGACAATTAAGTATGTAGATGGCCTAGCAATATTGAATTAATCAGAAAAAAAACTAAAATCTATGCTGGCGAGCAGGGAAAGGATCGAATGAGGAAAAATTTAGGAAAGACAAAAGTGATGACAATCTGTAAATAAGTTAGTGTGGTCAAAATATCACAGTAAGGAAAGACTTCGGGACAATCGAATTATTTTAAGCACTTGAGAAGTCTTACGATAGAAAATTGAAGCTGTGTGGTAAAAGGTAAAACGTTTGTTGACAGCGAGTAGAATTTTGGTAGAACTCAGGAGAATACATAGTTAAGTGTTTTATCTGAACTGTATTATTAGATGGCTGCTAATCATGGCCAGTCAAAACGAAAGAGAAAAAACTGATCCTCCCGAAACGTGGTTGTCAAGAAAAATGCTGAAAGTTAAATGGATTGAAAGTTGACAAAGTAGTGGTACTAATAACATAAGAGGAAAGAAAACTATTGGAAATGATAAACTTTTGACGATAATTAGTAAGATTGGAACAAAGAGCCTGTGGCCACTGACAGTCCCACTGGTTACCCACAATCATCGTACACACAAAACTATGGGTTTCCACTCGTTGATGGGGTAGTGGGAATATAATACATTAAACATGAGTGGTTACAGAAACCTGTAGTTTGAAACTGATACTCATTAGGTTTATGGCCAAACCTAACTTAAACAATTCACATTTGGATAAGTTTTTTAATATTCTTACCGTTTCCATGCCTCTTCAGTGTACAATGTGGGCAAGATTCTCCCGTCCCCTTCCCCAGCCGTTGTCTATTCGCATGAATACGGCAAGAACAGCAACACCGGACGCAAATTAACTCTGTGGCAGACACAAGCGAGTAATTAGTGGCGAGGTGCCGTTGTGCAGACAAAGGGGGCGGCTGCTGCCGGCGGGGGCGGCCCACGCGCTCGTTACCGCCCCAGACGGGGTCGGCTTCCCTCCCGTCCTCTAGACAAACCTTTCACTACGCCTGCCAACGTGCGCGGGCTCCACCGGCAACGCGGTGAGCCGTATTCCATTACAGATTTCTCCGCTGATTCTAAACACCGTATTATCTCTGGCTGAGTGAGATGATCGAGTTCTTCTAGGGACCATCACAATATTCACTCTATACTTCTTACACAGCGTTAGCCAGTAGCATTACTTCCGGCACTTGAAGTCTCACTAATTTTACACATTCCCTACAAAATTTTTTTCTTTAAGCGAAAGTATATGTGAATGAAAACTATTCTGTCTGTGGGAACATCCACGTCATGGAAGAACACGGTAGACCGAGGATTACCTGCTTCGCACATCAGATAGACAGCACACTGGAATGAAAACTAAAAAGAAATTTTATTTCAAGTACGGTCACTTCTGACAGCAGCCTACCCCACAGAAGCCGTGCCACAACCGTGCTCACATTGTATACTGAAAACGCAATGGAAACTGAAAGAAAAAAACAAGTCACTACTGAATAAAATTTATAGCCGTCAAATCCCCAGAAAAAGAATAGTAATTACCCACTAACATAGCAGACACATCAAAAACTAATGAAGAAAGACAAAGTCTGGAGCTTAGCATATTTTTTCTCGGATGGCCGGTATCTAATATTGTCGTCCTCTGATCCGTACATCTAGTTGTAGCGAAGTGTCGCTTGTCAGCACGACTAGAATACAGTTAAAACAGAGTCCTCACCCTGCCGGCAAGCTACACTTCGCAGTAAGTAGATATACGAATCTGAAAATGACCTGTAACAATATTACATACCGGTTATCCTAATAAAACGTAGACAGACAGACGTGGGTGACGTCTTTCTTCACTGGAATTACAAGTGATCACGGTTTCCTGAAACAAACTTCAATTATGAAACCAAAAATTGTATTGAACGCCATACTTGACTTCAAAGAATAAAAATACTCCTTACTTTCGGCGTCATACCCATACATCCGTGTTTCGTCACCTCTTGTCACACGTTTCTACATCTACATCCATACTCCGTAAGCCACCTGACGGTGTGTGGCGGAGGGTACCTTGAGTACCTCTATCGGTTCTCCCTTCTATTCCAGTCTCATATTGTTCGTGGAAAGAAGGATTGTCGGTATGCTTCTGTTTGGGCTCTAATCTCTCTGATTTTATCCTCATGGTCTCTTCGCGAGATATACGTAGGAGGGAGCAATATACTGCTTGACTCTTCGGTGAAGGTATGTTCTCGAAACTTCAACAAAAGCCCGTACTGAGCTACTGAGCGTCTCTCCTGCAGTCTTCCACTGGAGTTTATCTATCATATCCGTAACGCTTTCGCGATTACTAAATGATCCTGTTACGAAGCGCGCTGTTCTCCGTTGGATCTTCTCTATCTCTTCTATCAACCCTATCTGGTACGGATCCCACACTGCTGAGCAGTATTCAAGCAGTGGGCGAACAAGCGTATTGTAACCTACTTCCTTTGTTTCCGGAATCTCAGTCTGGCATCTGCTTTACGATGATCAACTTTATATGATCATTCCATTTTAAATCACTCCTAATGCGTACTCCCAGATAATTTATGGAATTAACTGCTTCCAGTTGCTGACCTATTTTGTAGCTAAATGATAAGGGATCTATCTTTCTATGTATTCGCAGCACATTACACTTGTCTACATTGAGATTCAATTGCCATTACCTGCACCATGCGTCAATTCGTTGCAGATCCTTCTGCATTTCAGAACAATTTTCCATTGTTACAACCTCTCGATATACCACAGCATCATCCGCAAAAAGCCTCGGTGAACTTCCGATGTCATCCACAAGGTCATTTATGTATATTGTGAATAGCAACTGTCCTACGACACTCCCCTGCGGCACACCTGAAATCACTCTTACTTCGCAAGACTTCTCTCCATTGAGAATGACATGCTGCGTTCTGTTATCTAGGAACTTTTCAATTCAATCACACAATTGGTCTGATAGTCCATGTGCTCTTACTTTGTTCATTAAACGACTGTGGGGAACTGTATCGAACGCCTTGCGGAAGTCAAGAAACACGGCATCCACCTGGGAACCCGTGTCTATGACCCTCTGAGTCTCATGGACGAATAGCGCGAGCTGGGTTTCACACGACCGTCTTTTTCGAAACCCATGCTGATTCCTACAGAGTAGATTTCTAGTCTCCAGAAAAGTCATTATACTCGAACATAATACGTGTTCCAAAATTCTACAACTGATCGACGTTAGAGATATAGGTCTATAGTTCTGCACATCTGTTCGACGTCCCTTCTTGAAAACAGGGATGACCTGTGCCCTTTTCCAATCCTTTGGAATGCTACGCTCTTCTAGAGACCTACGGTACACCGCTGCAAGAAGGGGGGCAAGTTCCTTCGCGTACTCTGTGTAAAATCGAACTGGTATCCCAAAAGGTCCAGCGGCCTTTCCTCTTTTGAGCGATTTTAATTGTTTCTCTATCCCTCTGTCGTCTATTTCGATATCTACCATCTTGTCATCTGTGCGACAATCTAGAGAAGTAACTACAGTGCAGTCTTCCTCTGTGAAACAGCTTTGGAAAAGACATTTAATATTTCGGCCTTTAGTCTGCCATCCTCTGTTTCAGTACCATTTTGGTCACAGAGTGTCTGGACATTTTGTTTTGATCCACCTACTGCTTTGACATAAGACCAAAATTTCTTAGGATTTTCTGCCAAGTCAGTACATAGAACTTTACTTTCGAATTCATTGAACGCCTCTCGCATAGCCCTCCTCACACTACATTTCGCTTTGCGTAATTTTTGTTTGTCTGCAAGGCTTTGGCTATGTTTATGTTTGCTGTGAAGCTCCCTTTGCTTCCGCAGCAGTTTTCTAACTCGGTTGTTGTATCACGGTGGCTCTTTTCCATCTCTTACGATCTTGCTTGGCATATACTCATCCAAAGCATATTGTACGATGGTTTTGAACTTTGTCCACTGATCCTCAACACTAACTGTACTTGAGACAAAACTTTTGTGTTGAGCCGTCAGGTACTCTGTAATCTGCTTTTTGTCACTTTTGCTAAACAGAAAAATCTTCCTACCTTCTTTAATATTTCTATTTACGGCTGAAATCATCGATGCAGTAACCGCTTTATGATCGCTGACTCCCTGTTCTGCGTTAACTGTTTCAAATAGTTCGGGGTCTGTTTGTCACCAGAAGGTCTAATATGTTATCGCCATGAGTCGGTTCTCTGTTTAACTGCTCAAGATAGTTTTCAGATAAAGCACTCGAAAAATTTCACTGGATTCTTTGTCCCTGAACGTTTGTGTCTCCCAGTCTATATCCGGCAAATTAAAATCTCCACCCAAAACTATAACATGGTGAGGACGTCTACTCGAAATATTTTCCAAATCATCCTTCAGGTGCTCAGCCACAACAGCTGCTGATCCAGGGGGCCTATAGATACATCCAATTACCATGTCTGAGCCTGCTTTAACCGTGGCCTTCACCCAAATTATTTCACATTTCGAATCTCCGTCAATTTCCTTCGACACTGTAGCACTTCTTATCGCTATAAACACGCCTCCCCTTCACTGTCCAGCCTGTCTCTGCGGTATACATTCCAATCTGAGTTTAGGATTTCATTACTGTTTACGTCTGGTTTCAGCCAACTTTCTGTCCCTAGTACTATATGGGCATTGTGACCGTTTATTAATGAGAGCAGTTCTGGGACCTTTCTATAGACGCTCCTGCAGTTTATTATTAGCACATTAATGTTGTTATTCCCTGTTGCATTTTGCCTGCTCCTACCTGCTGCGTCTCAGGAGGCGTCTTGTCGGGCCTAGGGAGGCAATTCTCTAACCTAAATAACCCACATGTGCACTCCACACATACTCCGCTACCCTTGTAGCCGCTTCCAGCGTGAAGTGCACGCCTGACCTATTCAGGGGGACCCTACATTTCTCCACCCGATAGCGGAGGTCGAGAAATTTGCACCCCAGATCTCCGCAGAATCGTCTGAGCCTCTGGTTTCGGTAGTTATACATCGTTGCTTACTTCATTTGACGATTTCTGACCAACTTCCATGCTCTGCTGTTTTTGCTCGAAAATCAACACCGTGGGCACAAATTTTGCTGTCACACATTCCATATCGCAGACATTCGAAAAGATTTCGTGGCATGAGCCAAGCGACAAGCCAACATCGGCAATTTCTCCGATTGTGATTCGGAACGTTCATACTCACTCGTTTCAATTTTTCCATGTTTTCATTGGTTGTTGATGTGCTGGGACGTCCACAACGATCATCATCATCATCATCATCATCATCATCATCATCATCATCATCATCATCATCATCTCTTTTCGGCCTTTTGGAAACACTAGTATCATCCGTAAACCGTTGTATTATTCACAGAAGACTCACCAAATATCCAACATTTTTAGAATTTTATTACACGTTACTCCAGTTTTATAGCAAAACTGAATACAAATTTTATGATCCATTTTTAAAATAAATCAGTACTTGCCACTCGTAAGCAAACACATGTAAACTTTCATGACAGCTCACTACAGACTGAACATCCAATACGGCTACTGGTGTTACAGATGCGTTTCAAATATGTTCAACACAACAACGAAAAACCCCGCGAATCGGTCAAATACAAACCGCGAAATTACAAAGCTCCCGATACTTTTTGAGCACACCTCGTACGCTAACAGCACGCTAAATATGAACAGACGGATTGTTGCAGCCTTGCTCCCTCTTCAAAGGCAAAAAATTCTTTACTATACTCCAAAATTTTGTTTTGGTCCCTCTGGCGGCATGCTACGATTCAGTAGCGTGGGGACTTCAATGAGTACTTGAGCTGCCAACATTTACTAGCGAGCAAGCAATACAAAAATTCCGTAAATTTGAAAGAATTAAAATGTTATGGCGACCCCTCGTAAACTTCAGGAATCATCCAGTGCGGTCGTACAGTGCCAGCTCCGCCGCATCCCACCATAATAAACCGACATCGGAACCTGCCGCGATCTTTCCGCGCCCCTGTTCTGCTGAGCCCGGCGGCCTCTTTCCCACAGTCTGGGCCAGGCGTAACGCTCCAGTGCCCTCATTAAGTACAATGCCCTCGCTTGCATGGGCCGTCGATTTTCGGAATTAAGCCGTCCCGCGTTCCTCCATTAGGTGTGTACCCGCAAGACTGCGCATGCGCACTGACTACTAGCTGCAGCGGATCGCCAGTCGGCAAAAAGCGGGCTCCACGGTTTTGGTGAAACCAGATGGCTCAAGGTTCGCAGCACAGCCGCCGTGTCAGGGTGGAGCAGCAGCCGACGTCCGCCTTACGACGCCGGGTGAAGCTCTGTGTAGGGAAAGTGAGGGCATCCTTTTCTCCTCCACCTGCTGCTGTCTGCTGCTCGTGATTAGCTAAAGGCGCTGCACGTACACTTCTGACAATGTTAAAGGTTTTCACTGAAACAATGCCGAAGCAATGTGTTTTCGGCTGTACTATACAGATATCCTGCTAAACACACACATCAAAGAAAGTTTTGCATCACATTGGTTCCGAGAGTTCCGGAAGCTGTACAGAAAATTGGAACAGAGATCAAATAATCATTTCCGCCCTTTCTATTGCACATAAAAACCACGCATTGTATGTTGTACCACCATACGTCAAGTGGTGGTCCAGATTGCTTTACACACCGGTACATCTAATACCCAGTAGCACGTCCTCTCGTATTGAGGCAAGCCTGTATTCGTCCTAACATACTATCCACAAGTTCATCCCTCTGAGCGTTTGGTGATTCACGTCATCTATAAACAGCCCTTTTCAGTTTATCCCAGGCATGTTAGATAGGGTTCATGTCTGGAGCACATGCTGGCCACTCCAGTCGAGCTATGTCGTTATCCTGAAGGAAGTCATTCACAAGATGGGCACGATGGGGGCGCGAATTGTCGTCCATGAAGACGAATGCCTCGCCAATATGCCGCCGATATGGTCGGAGGATGGCATTAACTTGTCGTACAGCCTTTACGGCGCCTTCCAGGACCACCTGCGGCGTACCTCGGCCCCACATAACGCCACCCAAAAAGATCTTGGAACCTCCACCACGTTGCACTCGCTAGACAGTGCGTCGAAGGCGTTCAGCTTGACCGGGTTGCCTCCAAACACGTCTCCGACGATTGTCTGGTTGAAGGCATATGCGACACTCACCGGTGATGCCAGTCCTGAGCGATCCATTCGGTCCATGTTGTTGGGCCCATCTATACCGTGCTGCATGGTGTCGTGGTTGCAAAGATGGACCTCGCCATGGAAGTTGCCCATCATGCAGCCTGTTGCGCACAGTTTGAGTCTTAACACGACCTCCTGTGGCTGCACGAAAAGGATTATTCAACATGGTGGGGTTGCTGTCAGGGTTCCTCCGTGCCGTAATCCGTATGTAGCAGTCATCCACTGCAGTAGTAGCCCTTGGGCGGCCTCAGCGAGGCATGTCATCGACAGTTCCTGTCGATGTATCTCCTCCATGTATATACAACATCGCTTTGGTTCACTCCGAGACGCCTGGACAATCCCCTTCCTGACAAAAAATAACAATGCGGATGTGATCGAACCGCAGTATTGACCGTCTAGGCATGGTTGAACTACAGACAACACGTGTCGTGTACGTTCTTCCTGGTGGAATAACTGGAACTGATCTGCTGTCGGACCACTTCCGTCTACTATGCGCTGCTCATGCATGGTTATTTACCTCTTTGGGCGGGTTTAGTGACATCTCTGAACAGTCAAAGGGACTTTCTGTGATACAATATCCACAGTCAACGTCTATTTTCAGGAGTTCTGGGAACTGGGGTGATGCAAAACTTTTTTGATGTATATATAGGTTTGTGCAAGAACTTTTACGCATCATAATAAATAATATTGAGACTCGACGACGAGTACACTACCTGATCATCAGTAACCTGACACACGTTGTAACGCTGAACTGATCGCTAGATGTCAAGAGAGGCGGGCCTGCCAGTGGACTCGTCACTGGATGACAACTGAGTTACTGCCAGTCGGGGTCATCTTAATCCTTCTAAAGCTGTCAAAGTCATTTGTTGCGGCGTGACTGTAAGGAAAACACGAAGGAACAACCGCATCTAGACCAAGACAAGGCTGACACGATGTCCTGACGGACATGGACAGTTGACCATTGCGCAAGGTGATTGGTAAAATCGCTTTTAGGCTGCGAAAGGAATTACTGGTTACTTCGGAAGTGCTACCACCTTGGCTGTGCGTGGGGACTTAAAAGGAGAGGGGGGGGGTCAAGCAGCTCCTTATAAGACCCACATTTCTCTAGTCACTGCGGGAAAATTACAGGAAAAAGCTATTTGGAGTGATAATTCACGCTATATCCTGCGGCAATCCGATGAAGAAATTTGGATTTGGTGGACGCCAGGAGAATTACCTGCCATTACGAATAGTGAAGTGCAGAGGTGGAGGTGTTTATCTTATTGGGGTCTGTTCTTATTGCGCATAAGAAAACGCTAAATGCCGAAGGGTATCAGCATATTTTACAGCTCTGTTTACTGCGTACAGTGTAGGAATAGTTCGGAGACGAAAGCTGATTGTGTCAGCACGTCAATGCATCCTGTCAGAAGCAGCATCCCCAAGGCAATGGTTTGTGGACAACAACGTTCTTCAAACGGGCCAGCCTGCCCAGAGTCCCCACTTCAACAGTATGGAACACCTTTGGAAATAATTAAAAAGTCGATTTCGCTCCAGACGCCAGCATTCAAAATCACTAACTTCTCTGGTATCTGTTCCAGAGGAAGAATGAGCTACTATCCACCCACAGTAAGTCAGATACCTTATTGTCCATCAGTAGAATTCAAGCCATCTTAAAGGCGAAGGGCCACGATGTGTGTTTTCGAGGCGTTTTCCTTACATTTCTTGCTCCTCGGGTTTCTAGATGCTGGCGGTGGCCTGGCCACTGTTTCCCGGTATTTCCAGCAGTCTGCTGCGCGCGGCCTTCCACCTGCTGCGGCCCAGCTCTCGCTGTAATTTCCAGTGCAGAATCCTTCCGCTCTCCCCGGTCTAAGCAGGACGAATGAGCGTCCAGTGCCGCAGTTCCGTCACGGACAATCAACTCTTGATGCGCCTTAAACACCTGCCTCGTAACGACAACGGCCTTGCCGCGTCGCGCTTTTCGTTACGTTTTAATAACCTCCGTCTCCCCCTGCGCAGCGAGCGGGTACTTGCCTTCAAAGTAGCGCGCCTTTTTAACTAAGCAGAGGCAACTAATTTGTAACATCGAAGTTTTCTGGGTATGGTGTCGCTTCTTCTTCTTCTTCTTCTTCTTCTTCTGTAACAGTCCAGTTTGTGAACCTTCACCTCTTCCACAATTCTCCGCCAGTTATCACGATCCAACGCTCGAGCTCTCCATTCTCTAGAGCTCATTTTCTTCAAGTCCTCGGCAGATCCTGTTCCCTTAATTCATAACCCCCCCCCCCTCCCGCGGATTTCCATCAAATATCCTTTTTAGCTACGTTGTTCTGAGGGGGCGATGATTTAAAGCTTTCATAAATTTCTGGAAACTCATGGTTTGCATACAGTTTCAGTCAGGAACGAACCATCCTGGGGTATGATGTGACATCACAATCAAATGTATGACAAGTCATACAACTAACACAAGCAAACAACACGTTAATCAATTACACCACGTTTTTTGCCATTTCCTTCACACTACTCCGTTTGAAGTGGCCCACCCATTTCAGTCTGGCTGATGTAACTATTCTTCTAACAGGTGGGTCTTCACACAGTTCATGATTCTGCATCCTCCTCCTCCGTATTCCTCTTTCACAGATTGGACCAACTATTCTTCGAAATATCTTTCTCTCAAAGGCATTTTTGTGTTTCATATCCTTTTACGCTAATGAACAAGTTTCCGAGGCATTTGTAAGCAATTGTCTCGGAAGTATTTTATAAATAGTTGACTAAGGACAGTAGTTTCTTTAATACAAGTTCTGTTGACTATAATTTTATTTCACAAGAAGTACCATTTAAGAGGGTGGCTGTCAATTCCAGATATTTAAACTCCTAAACTCCGTCAGAAGTATAATTGTCCGAAGTTACTGAAAGTGCTTCCCCAGCGGCCAATGTTTTGTCTTCTGCTGGTTGATGTTCATTCCGATATTTCTACTGGTCTACTAAACTGTTATGAATGTCTCCTCCACTGCCAACTTCAACTGTATGTCAGTGGCATAAGCGAATGTTCGTACTATGCTCTGCAGATTTTCATCCGTCGTAACATTCTCCACGGCTACATTAAAACGGAGACATCAGCGAATTTTCTTGCCTTACACCATCTTGCATACCTACTGGATCAGACATCGTTGCTCACGTTCTTTAACTAGCCTTCGAGTCATACTTCACTACATTCCCACAGACATTAACAGCTTTCCAGGAGTGCCTAGTTCGGTCAACGAACGGTACACTTGCTGTCTGTCGACATGTCAACGCTGCTTTGTAGTCAATGAAGCAGTCAGTCATGTGTGTCAATCCCCAATGCAACTGTCTCTTGTAAAGTTTGCCTTAAGGTGAAGATCTGAGCTACGGTTGACTTCTCCCAGAGAAAGTCACATTCGTATGAGCCAATCAATCTCCGCACAACTGGAAGGAGACAGTCAAACAGTACGTCAGAGAACACTTCACGACCCCAAGTTTGACAGTGTAATTCCTCTGGTTGTTGCCCCATTCCGAAACGTCTTTCTTGTGTAAAGAGCATATAATTTCTCCTCTCCACTGCTAGAATGACCAACTTCAGGATAATCAGTTCTGACTGCCACCTTGCTTGAACAGTTCCTTTAGCTCAACTGTCAAATATCATTGGATAAAAGTGGCGTTTACAGTGGTCTTTATCCCATTTTTACTGGCCAGGGTCCAACACGTGTTCTGATAAATGCTCAACTGAGCACGACAATATGTCAACATGACTGCCACATCGTGGGAAAGGGACGGATCTGCACTCTCCACTCGGGGGCAACGCAGTTAAGCCCGGCGCGGGCGTGGCCCGGTGGGTATTCGCAGGCGGCGGCACGCAGGCAGTGACCGCACGGAGCGGTCCGTGTTCCGCTTTATGGCCGCCGTCGTGATTGTCGATCCGGCAAAAAAGCTACGAGCTCACTGTTAGCGCTCGCGGACCGCCGGCCATTACGGCGAAATTCCTTGACCCGGCGCAGCCACTCGGCCAGATTATACTCTACCGTACTGCGCTCCTGCGCTACTTCGCCGCGCCACGTCGCACGCTGCGCTTCCCACTGCACGACCACCGGCGTTTTTGCATGCCGTGCGCTTACTTCGTGTGAGTGATCGTCCTCTTCACGGGATATTCCACGTCGCCATTTCACACGCGAGTAAGGGAACGCCCATAATGTACCGGAGTAATTTAGATGGAAAATTCGGCCAGTATCTAAATACTCAAATACGACTTTCCTCCTATAAAGGCATAAGCTAATCATTATTTAGGCCCTGTCGCCATGGACTCTGCCTTATACAGCCGCGCTGCTACCTACGACGTCACCGGTGCTCTCTTCCTCGTAAGCAGTGGTGACGTTTTCGTCCCGCGTTCGTCGCGGTCGCTTTAGTCTCGCGAAGGCTGGGTCCCAGGGTGGGCTGAGCTGCAAACCGCCGTCCTTGTTGATGGAGCTTTCAGATATTTTAATTTCCACCGTTTCTTTTATGACGCTATCCCAAAATCCCTTCGACCTCATATTGACATGTATCGACGAATAGAATTCGGTGTGTTTTCTAAAGCGAGATTTTTCAGGATCACGTAGGTGTAAGTACCTTTTGTGTTCCATCTGGAGCCATTTTCCAAAGCGATGTCTTTTAAATTTCTCCATAAAAAGGATGACCACAGATGGAGCTAACGGTCTTCCCATTGCCACGTCTTCCACCTGGTCGCAATCCGACCACAATCACCGCCATATTTCACAGGCTGTTTTTAGTGACACACACAGGAAAACAGCGCCGAAGGAGAGAAGAAACCTGCGAGTTTGCCTTTCTGCGGCACAATGTAGGGGAAAATTAGCCGGCTTCTGAAGAGGCACAGCATCTTATCAGTGTTCAGGACCTCAGTAGACATACGAGGACTGTGAAGGCTGATACTGCGCTTAGTATGTCTGGAGTGTTCAAAATACCATGTCAGTGCGGCTGCTACTATGTCTGTCGAACAGTATCCACTACGGGACGCCACCGGACGGAAAACGAAAGATGCTATCCTGAAAAATCAGCCGTGGCAGAATACGCTGTAGTAAATAGACACCGAATTCCATTCGACGAAACATCTGTCACTATGAGGACGAAGGGATCTTTGGGAAAGTGTCATAAAAGAAGTGGCAGAAATAAATATCTGAAAGCACCCTCAACAAGGACGGCGGTTTGCAAATCAGCACAGCCTGGGGCGCGGCCATCGCGAGGCTGAAGCGGTCGCAACGATCGCGGGATGAATACAGTACCACTGTTTGCTAGGAAGAGAGCACCAGTGACGTCACAGCCAAATAGCGCGGCTGTAGAAAGGCGAGGCCACGGCGACACGGCAGTTCTTTACTGCTTGACAATGGATGAGGAGAGCTCGGTCGAAAACTAGTGGGCTTTGAACCACGTGACGGGGCTTAAAGACCGAAAAGATGTGATTATATAGTCGCGAGATCATGCATTCATACACCACAACAGACTGCAAGTCAAACCTGAACATAACGCCAGACCTAAATGTATGGCGATGCTGAGCCTAAATAGAAGGTAACAAAATATTTTTGCACTAATAAAAATATCCTGGGTTCCATAAATTACTGCCAGCTTCTTTTGAACTACGCCAATTATTAATTTTCTAAAGTCAGATAATCCTTCTCTTTTGCTTTGTGTCTTTATCCTGTCAGCATGGTTCTTATCGGACTCGGTATTGTTAATGTAACACGGTGGCCGAATGCCCTTCCTGTAGTCACTCCCAAATGTCTGTTTTATCCATGTGAAAGTCTGCGAACGTTTTCTAAATGTCTGTGAATCACGTAACTGAGGAATTCCTTTGGTACCAGTCAGGTATTCACCGAATCGGACCTGGGAATCCGCCTAAAGAAACACTTCCAGCCTGGCTGGCATACCGGCCCTCGTTGTTAATCAGCCAGGCGGATTCGATCCACTGCCAGTGCGCCTGCACAAATCCCATACGCGGCATGCTAACACGCACTGCAGCTTCTAAATGAAGATCAAAGAGCAAATAAAATGTTGAAATATATATTTACTTTCAAAATCATTTTTTTTTCCCTTTCTGTTTCGTCCAATAGTCTGACGTATCATCATCAGCGGGAACCAACTGTGAACTGAGGAACCATTCCACCCATGTAGATCAACGCGGTTTTAGGTTTGCATGTCCTAAATGTATGACCACGAAAACATGTGCTAAACACGTACATCACGTATGGCACCACAGGCACGGCAAGAGGCACACTGACAAAATTATGTGATACTGGGCATGTGATAGCCCACTTCGGTTTTTCAATGCGTTAATAGCGACTCACATTACATAAAATGCAGATTGTTCAACCGCTTTCTTCGGCAGTCAACCCCGGAACAATGAATACGTTTCTGCGTTAACTGGAAGGAACTCCTACATATTCGTGTGAATGAATGTCATCCATTCCTCCCCATTGTAAATATTTTTAGAGTAATGTTATTCCTAGCGTCTCATCAGCGTCATTGAAATACAGAATCTACATAGTTAAACAGCCCGGTTGATTTGCAGTTAGCTATGCTGTCGAACAACTACATCTGATCGCAGGAATACGCTACTTTCTCTTCACAAGTTTATATTCGCACCTTCCGTTTAGCATACAACAAGAGTCCGCAGAGTCGAGTAGACTGCCTAAACACACTACCAGTACCTTGCTGCAACACGTTGTACAGAACGGAAGGCAAGATAATATACAAATACGTGAGCGAAAGCGCATACCACACAACACGAATGCTGCCGATAGAGGACGAAGCGTTCACTCACAGTGTTCTGACCAGCCGTGTCTGTTTGACATCAGAAGTAAAGATTGACACAACAGGAACAAACATAATACTGCAGTAAAGGAAATATGCTGTACGTTAAGTGTTTGCTAATCACAGCCAGCTACAGACAAAATCATACAGAAAGTGAAAAAAAGTCGTTCAGTGCACTGCCAACAAAGACATGTCGTTAAGACGCCGAAGAAAGTGTGTGTGCTGGCAATGGCAATGTCTACGAACGAAAGCTTGTAGTCTTTTGACAGACTTCGATTCATCAGCAGCAGTACGGAATGACTTCAATTCATTATGAGTAGCGTGACGTCAGAGTAGCTAACAACTTCTCGGCAGAAGTGACCGCTTTTCTCATCACAGTGTTCTGCTTAGTGAATTTCTGTTGTACAAGGTCGAGTAGGAATCGATAATTACCCCGTCGAAACGAGTGCTCGTCCTCTACACGAAGTTATATTAGAAGGAATATTAAGCTTTCCCCATCTTACCGTTTGGTCATTCATTTTTTTCCATCCATAATGACAGTTTATCCGTTCGTTGGCACAGCATATAATGCAGCGGCCAAAGAGAGAGCTAGAATTGCTGATTTCCCGTTAGCAGTCGACGCTATGATAGTTCCGCGCGTGCAGTACTACATACTTTGAGACGTGTCTAACCACAGTTTCCTTTTCCTTTCGTTTTAGAGCCCGTTTTGAAGCGATGAGTAAGAAAGTACCAAAAAGAGAACTAAACCACTTTTAAATACAGAGAAATTATTTTTTACGCAGTGGAATCATAGAATTTTTCGTTGTGCAGCGAGAGGAACAGGTGGTCAAAGTTTTGCTACAATTACTGCGAACGTTTAGACGTCCGGCACGTTCACGTTCAGAACGCGCAGTTCGCGAAGCCGCCCTACAGGCAAGAACGCGTAAAAACAAAATATCGCCGCACTACGGTATTTAGGGCCGTTCCCAATGTGCCTGTAGTCTAGGCTTTACGTACTCGACGACGCCACTCTCAGCGGCAGAAGTGCTTTGAAGTACCGTCGGCCATTCCTTCTGCCTCTACCCAGCGCGACCGCTATGCTAATTCGCGGCACGGGGCGGCAACCGCCCACACCACACGGCTGCCGAAGCAGTTGCCTACCGCGCAGGGGCACTTGCGCTGCTCCCCCATGTCTTCAGCATTGGCGACAAAGAAACATCTGCAAGAGTCTTTACGGCAGTATGATGCCGGGCCCTGATGTCTTTTATGACACACAGATTCCATAGGAAGTTGATATGTGACCTGAATAAGCTGAAAGAACGTGAGATGCTGGAGAGTGCCGAGGGAGCAGTGAGCAATGATTGACAGACAGAGGTAATGAACCAGGGTGAGGCGCGGGAACTCCCTTATTTGAAACGCGCGGCACAAAGCAGCTGTTACTCGCTGTTGCGTGGGTTTCAGTGCAATCTAAAGTGCAAGACTTACTTTTTTTTTAAGGAGCGATCACGCAGTGGGCAAGACAGGAGCGCGCGTTCGCCGTTGTGGCCTACTTTTCGAATGGACGTTCGGTCATCAGAACTCAGCGTGCATTCAGGAAACAGTTCAACATCGCGCCTGCAGGTCGTGTTCCTGATGGGATATCAATTGTTATGTGGGCAGACACCTTTATGGATACCGGAAGTGTGCAGAAAAAGAAACCAGGACCTTCAAGAACCATCAGAATGCCTGAAAACATCGAAAGGGTAAGGATGTCTATTTTGAATTTGCCCAAGAAATCTACACGCAAACATGCAGCTGCCTTTGCAGTTTCTGAACGCACAGTGAGAAATTCTCCATGAAGAGTTGAAATTTCATCCGTATAAACTGTCAGTGGAGCACACACTTCATCCACGAGATTTGATTTCACGAAAAAAATACGTGTGAAACCTGGTCGATGAGCTGATTCATGACGCCTTAGTGTTCTACAGCGACGATACACATTTTCATTTGTCTGGCTGCGTGAGTAAACAAAATATGCAACATTAGAGAGGTATGAACCCCCGAGAACTTCATGAGCAGCTCCTGCATACAGAACGTGTTTGGTGTGCACTATCGAAAGTTGGCATTATTGGCCCATGGTTTTTCGAAGATAAGACAGTGACGGTCACTTCTGTGCGTTATGTTCAGATGATTGAACAATTTTTTTCTTGCAGAACTTGAAAAAACAGATGTGGGTGATGTCTGGTTCCAACAAGATGGCGCCACAGCTCACACAGAACAAACATCGATGATCATGTTGCGTGAACACTTCCCCGATCGTCTTACCTCTTTGAGGGGGCGATCTCCAGTGGTCAGCACCCTCGCTAGATTTAGCGCCATGCGAGTTGTTCTTATGGGGCTATCTTTAATCCTTGGTGTACTCCAATCGTCCGCAGACCCTGGTTGAGCTACGGAACAATATTCATGTTGCTATTGCCAACATCGACAGAGACATGTTGGAAAAAGTGGACCGAAACTTCCGATTTCGACTCTCCAAACGCATTGAGCGCAACGGAGGCGACCTTCAAGATATTTTCAAAACTTAATGAAACAAAACTTTCGATGTTGCTCTTTGTAAAGAAAAAAGAATTACATTGTTGTCTGTAATACTTTCTGATCTATGATTTTTTTAAAACAAATAAGGAAGTTCCCGCGCCGCACCCTGTAGTAGGAGCTTGGGTAGCCTTGAGAGCTAACGAAACACTGAAAGCAGCAGAGATGAAATACCCAAAAAGTCAAGGTTCAATAGAAATCCTTGCATAATGATCGTGATATTGAATCTAATAGACGAAATGATAGGGGAAGAAAGCAGGCGAAAGAATATAATGCCTAAAAGTGAGATTGACAGGTGCCAACAGAAAACTAAGGAATGGCTAGACGAGAAATGCAACACTAGTACCGTGCATGACTGTGTGAAAGATAAGATTGAGATAGGAGCAATGGTACTCCGAGAAGAATTTGAGGGGGTTCTGGAAGACCTAACGAGACGAACACAGGAAGTACCATAGCCCGATTTCCCAAAATTTCGCTCTGTGGAAGATGGGTCAACATAAGCGAACATTTGTCTCGAATTAAAACATACTCGACCGTTTCTAAAAAACCGACGGTCAAAGTTTTCGAGGTGTTTTCCAGGTACTTCATGTGTCTTTTACAGCGCGATATCCTCGAACAAAATGGTGGCACAGTGATTACCGTTGCGGCTTCTTAATTTTGCACCCCTTGTTCGAACCCGATGATTACTTTTGTTTGTCAGTTATATATCTATGTCGGTAGAAGACAACTATACAAATGTTGATATAAGTCGTAGTCTTTATTCGCCTACAAATTGTATGTTAGATGAATGAATTTTAGGAAGATAAATTAAAATTGTTTAAAACTGTTTTCGGTGAAAGTCCTGTAGTGTACCTTGATTCATAATCAACTCCAAGTGACAATTTTCGGAAAAAGGATCCGTTATGCATGGTTTGCCGCGAAATTATTGCCAACGCGCGCGCAATCTCTACCAATGTTAACGACTTTTCTTTCGCGCGTGAGATTCACGCAGAAGTATGTTACTCTCGCTAGCTTGCCTTCGAGTCATGATCCTGGTGTTCAGAATGTCTGTCATTCGAATGTTTATACGAGCGGTATGATCCAAGGGAATGCACCAAATCTTCCCGAAGAACAAACATATGAATAATGTAGAAGAAATGATAACAGACTGAAATATCAGAATACGAGAATTTGAAGATACCATACAGACATATACTACATAGTAAATGTAGGACACTTATTGTGAAACCCAGTTGTAATTTCACAATGAACAAAACGCCCTTGTGTCCCCTAATTTGGTTAAGAAACATTCGTGTAATAACCTACGGACATGGGCAGATAAATGAAAACAACAAAAATAAAATAAATAAAAACGATGATCGAGTTTTGAACATGGGGCGCAAAATTAATAAGGCGTTGAAATAGGCAGGTAAAATAGCTTGAAAATACCTCGAAAACTTTGACCGTCTTTCTTCAGAACCAGTCGAGTATCTACGGATAAGCGGAGACACGTGTTCGCTTATTTTGACTTCTCTTCCACTTCAAATGGTTCAAATGGCTCTGAGCACTATGGGACTTAACTTCTACTAAGGTCATCAGTCCCCTAGAACTTAGAACTACTTAAACCTAACTAACCTAAGGACATCACACACATCCATGCCCGAGGCAGGATTCGAACCTGCGACCGCAGTAGTCGCGCGGTTCCTGACTGTAGCGCCTTTAACCGCTTGGCCACTCCGGCCGGCTCTCTTCCACTTAACGAATTTTCTGGGATATGAGGTGATGGCTTGTGCCGTGTTCTGTTCGTAAGCCAAACAAGGCTCCCGATCTAGATGACGTTCCCTCAGAATTAGAGATCCTTGGGAGAGAGAACCATGACAGAACTATTCCACCCTGTACGCAAGATATATCAGACGCGAAATACCCTGAAAATTTATAACAATGTAATACTACCTTTCCAAAGAAGGCAGGTGATGACGTGTGAATAGTAACAAACCACTTATTTACAAAGGACTGGAGAAGCAGCTAGATGCCGACGTCGGTAAAGGTAATTGTGAATGCAGGAAAAATGTGTGAATACACGAGTTGTCTTAGCACAGAAACTGAAAACACAAACCTACGAGTTTAACCGTTTTTTTGTTTAGGGAAACATTGTGATAATGTTGACTTGAATACACTCTAAATTTCTGAAAATGACAGAGGTAAAATACATGGAGCCAATGGTTGTTTACAACTTGCATGGAAACCGGACGGCCTAAAGAAATGAAAGGGAAGCAGCAGTTGAGAAGGGAGTACGATACCATTGTAGCGTCTGCTAAATGTTATTTAATCTGCACATTGAGGAATCAGAAGAAAAACAATAAGGTATTTGGATACGGAATTAAAATAAGAGCAGATGAAATAAGAATTGTGCTGTTTACCGATTACACTGCAATTCTGACGGATATGGCAAATACCTTGCAAGAGCAGTTGAACGGAATGGATAGTGTCTTGAAAAGACGTTATAAGATGAACATCAACAAAAGTAAGAATAATAATAACGGAAATAAATTGAATCAGGTGATGCTGATGTAATTAAATTAGAAAATGATACACAGTAGGTAATAGATGAGTTTGCTCTTTGGGCAGCAAAATAACTGACGAAGGCAGAAGTAGACGATAAAAAATGCAGACTTGTAACAGAATCATTTTACGGAAGAAAAGCTGGCAATACCGAATATATGGTCAAGTGTTGGGAAGTGTTTTCTGAAGCTGTTCTTAGTGTAGTCTTATATGGGAGCGAAACGTGGACGATAAGAGAGATAAGACAGAAGGAGATGTGACGCTTTTGAAATATGGTGCTACATAAGAATGCTGATTAGGTGGGTAGACCGTGATAACTAATGTAGATTTACCGGATAGAGGTGGGTAAACTAAAGAAATGGATAAATTGGATAGATCACATACTGACGAATGTGGTTGTGTGTGAATAGCGAGAGGTAACAATTGTAGATGGAAATCAAACGTCGACTACAGTGAGTAGATTCAAATTTATTTCGGCTGCTATAGTTAGGGAGAGATGATAACTGCAGAGGATCCGGAGCTCATGCAACTTACGAAAGCAGGAATAGCTTAACGTTTTTTGCTATTGTGTTTTTTTTGTACGTAGTACTTGACAACAGGTGATGCTTCGTCGTGATACGGCTAATTTCGACGCACAGAGCTGAAGAAGGCTCAGGATGAACTGGATGTAAAAGCTAAGGGCGACTTGCCAGCCACTGTACGTTGCGCGATAAAGTTAAGGGCACGCAGAAGTGTGAAGGCAATGCAGTAGACAGAATTAAGAAGCACCCACCCACGGAACATTTTAGCCAGGCCTGAAAATCAAGCCAGCAGCGAGATCTAAGCTTGAGGATATTTAGGGGTAACAGGAACTACTTTACTTTCTTGCACTCGTGCAGATAAAACTGTACGGCGCGACCTCTATGTCAAAGTGCTGTGAGAAAGTCTGCCGGCTGTCAAAACAATCTTAGAGATCCGCGGTAGGCCCGTACATCGTACGCTGTTTCTAGAAATCAGGCCAACAGTGTGTGCAAAATGTGACGATATCGAGGCAGTGCGGAGCGGTCTTTACGTTTCGATTTATTGCGCGGCACCTAACAGCGCCGGCCGGTTGTCAAAACAATGCGACGGAGAGGGGAGGGGAGGGGGTGGGGCGAGAAATGGAGGGGGAGGGAAGCACTGCCACTGGCAGGGGGCCCGCGAGAAGTCGCGGAGCAAAGTGGAGCGCCGCGACTTCGTGTCGTGTCGGCCTGAGCGCCGGTATTTTAAGCCTCGCCTTCCGCTTTAAATGCGCCGGCCTGCCCGCGGCTCACGCGACGACCGAGGACGCGTGGTATCGATACCGCGCTGGTCGATCTAGCAGGTGGACGGGGGAGTGCACATGCAGTACCTCTCACTGAGGGGAGAGCTTACAAGTTCCAGTGAAAGCTTCTAGACACCGGCGGATGAATAGCGAAAATGCCATAAGCATCCTTTTTTTCTTCATCATACTGAGCCATCTTTGGACCACGCTATTTCAACTGTTGTTTTCCTATGCTGTCCCTTCCTCACCTCAGTCCACGATTCGCCACTTTTTACATCGAAGCGCCAAGGGAACTGCTATAGGCATGCGTATTGAAACACAGATATCTGTCAACAGGCACAACACGGCGCTGCGGTCGGCAACGCCTATGTAAGACAAATGTGGCGCACCTGTTAGCTCGGTTACTGCTGCTACAATAGCAGGTTACCAAGATTTAAGTGAGTTTGAATGCGCTGTTATAGTCAGCGCACGAGCGATGGGGACACAGCATCTCCGAGGTAGCGATGAAGTGTGGACTTTCCCGTACGACCATTTCACGAGTGTACCGTGAACATCAGGCATCCGGTAAAACATTAAATCTCAGACATCGCTGCGGCCGGAAAAATCCTGCAAGAACGGGACCAACGACGACTGAAGAGAGTCGTTCCGCGTGACGGAAGTGCAACCATTCCGCAAATTGCTGCATATTTCAATGCTGGGCCATCGACAAGTGTCAGCGTGTGAACCACTCAACGAAACACCATCGATACGGGCTTTCGGAGCCGAAGGCCCACTCGAGTACCCTTGACTTCACGACACGAAGCTTTACGCCTCGCCTGGGCCCGTCAGCACCGACATTGGACTGTTGATGACTGGAAACATGTTACCTGATCGGACGAGTCTCGTTTCAAATTATATCGAGCGGATGGACGCGTACGGGTATGGAGACAACCTCATGGATCCATGAACCCGGGGACTCTTCAGGCTGGTGGAGGCTCTGTAATGGTGTGGGGCGTGTGCAGTTGGAGTGATGTTGGACCCAGTATGTATCGTTACGACTGACAGGAGACACGTATGTAAGCATCCTGTCTGATCACCTGCATCCGTTCATTTCCGTCGTGCAATGCAACGGACTTGGACAACTCCAGCGGGTCAATGAGACACACTACACGTCCAGAACTGCTACAGAGTGGTTCCAGGAACACTCTTCTGAGTTCAAACACAACCGCTGGCCCCCAAACTCCCCAGATATGAACGTTATTGAGCATATTTGGGATGCCTTGCAACGTGCTGTTCAGAAGAGATAGTGTCAATTCTCTCAGCATTACTTTAGACATTGGCGGAGTCCATGCCACGTCGTGTTGCGGCACTTCTGCGTGCTCACGGGGGCCGTACACCATGTTAAGCAGGTATATCAGCTTCTATGGCTCTTCAGTGTCGTTTCGGCTGCTCTTAGAAAGCATGGTGCTTCGAGTTTCTTCTTGAGCGAAATGCGTCCATTTCTACACGTGTATGGAGTATCGAGTAAGCTGTAGCGATAAATGGGTAATACGTAGAAGAACCAAGAGGGAATAATAAGAATGTAAAACCAAGAACGAAGTGCCATTATGGCACCTTCCATAACTACCAGCGGCGTACGTCGGCCCCACATAATGCCACCCCAAAACAGCAGGGAACCACCTCCTTGCTGCACTCGCTCGACAGTGTGTCTACGGCGTTCAGCCTGACAGGGTTGCCTCCAAACACGTCTCCGATGATTGCCTGGTTGAAGGCATATGCAACACTCATCGGTGAAGAGAATGTGATGCCAATCCTGAGCGGCCCATTCAGCATGTTGTTGGGCCCATCTATACCGTGCTGCATGGTGTCGTGGTTGCAAATTGCGCGCAGTTTGCGTGGTAACACTACGTCCTGTGGCTGCACGAAAAGCATTGTTCAACATGGTGGCATTGCTGTCAGGCTTCCTCCAAGTCATCCGTACGTAGCGGTCATCCACTGCAGTAGTAGCCCTTGGGCAGCCTGAGCGAGGCATGTCATCGACAGTTCCTGTCTCTCTGCATCTCCTCCATGTCCGAACAACATCGCTTTGGTTCACTTCGAGACGCCTGGACACTTCCATTGTTGAGAGCCCTTCCTGACACAGTAACAATGCGGACGCGATCGAACAGCGGTGTTGACCGTCTAGGCATGGTTGAACTATAGACAACACGAGCTGTGTACCACCTCCTTCATGATGGAATGACGAACTGATCGGCTGTAAAATGTAAATAGTACGTAACATGATAAAATAAATATTACGTGCTATCAAAATATAATTCTTTGAAAATAAAAACACTGACGTCTGGTTTCGGGCACTTTTCTCTACTGTTGTGCAATAACGACTTATCTTGGCATTAACTAGCATTAATTTCTTCTTGCAGACACTTTTGGTTGGTTGAGATGCTGTTTCCATTTTCCCGATCCGTGAAGGAAAGGCTTCTTAAAGACATTTGTCTCTGTTCACTCTCCTAGATATTTGAACTCAGATTTTTTTAGCTTTCCTTTGTGTGTATATTACTTTCTCTCTGAACGCACTTCTTCGCGATAACACTACGATTAACCATTTCAACGTGTTGGATCTGATGATGACTAACTCAAACATATCGTTATAAATGGAAATACGTTTAATGATTTAGCTGTGCTCTTAGCGAAAATTCGAAGTGACCACAGACTCACTTAAGTAGTTAACTGCCATTATTAGAAAATTTCTGAAAGACTTATTGGCATAGGATGACAATTATAGGAAGCACCGCACAGCTACGATGTTAATGTGCAGATGTTAGCGATCTGGAGGTTGTTTCAGGTCGGGCAAGAAGACTTCTGTCGGCCGCTCGTCCCCATTCATCTCCATCCCCGCCTGCATATCCCCTCCCTATCGTTACCTCCTTCCAGCTACGAGAGCCTTTCAGATTTCAGCACTGCTTGAAGGCCGTGAGCGTATTGCTGGAATGGCCGGAGTGGCCCAAAATTTATTTATTCATTCATTCATTCGACTCCAGCAGACTATACAGCGGCTTCCGTCCTACAAACACAGGACTACGTAGCCGCTCTGGGCCTTTATCTATGTCACTAGTACAGCAGCGCAGCTCTTTTTCAACTACGGTAAATGTAGTGCATTTACACGTTGACGATAGAAAGTAACTGCCTTGTCTGCTTGATTTGTACCAGTTATAACGGTACTTTGCGGGCAGGCGTGTCAATTAGCATCATATTAATTAAAATCGGGGAAGAATTAAAAAGGGGAAAGTAATACGAAACTTTAATAACTGCACAGTATTACTAAGAAGCAATATAATTAAAAATAATAAAAGAGCAAAGTAGCAAAGAACAAGCGGGACAGAAAGATATAGGGGCGCGTTTGTTTAATACGTATAAAAGAGCATGTAACACTTTATCGAGCTCTCTACCTTCAGTTATCGCGATCGGGCTAGTCGCTGAAAAATTGGTACGCGACTGCGAAATTCGTTAAGGTGATTATTTAAAGACTCTCCAAGCACGATTAAAATACATTACGTGTGACGAAGTGATCAGAGACGTTTATTGTCGGGTGAAGTGAAAATGAATCCGACAACATAATTCGAACTTTGTGTTAGCTGGAAAAAATACTCTTGGGAAACTATTATGGTTGTGGAACCCACGAAAGTTGTGCGCAACGGAAAGCTATAGTTTACGTAATTCTGCATTTTATAAAATGGTGATACGCGTGTGCGCGGAACATTAATAAATCTTATCTTTGGACGGTTACGGGGGTAACTGATACAAACAACGCGCCAGCATAAAAAATAGTTCGCTTATTAACTACCAGATATTAACGGGGACCTAAAATACTAAAAAAGGATAGGATCATCACCTCCAATCCCGCTTCATATTTCATATTTAGTTAGTGAAAAGAAAAGTGTTAATAAACAAACTACATTTCAATTTTATCCACGATTTTGGCTTCATTACGTAATCTTGACTACGTGATAAACAATATCTGTGGAAGTTGTATGCAACGTATCGTCATAATATTTAGCCAACCAATATTGTGGGACACCAAAAATGTAAATGCATGAAATTGTTCTTACAGCGCATGTATAATGTGTGAGTGCGACGAACTATATTGAGAAACTGAACATCCATTACGTACTTGCATGTTTATCTGCGAAAATGGCCCTTGTCGGTACATCAGCATAGAGTTCGAATAGAATCGCTGGAACATTGCAAACCATTCAGATTAATCGAACATCTAACTACGCATAATGCTGGTATCACCAGGATGTGTTCTTTCTCCTCACCCCCGTGGCAGTAATTGAATTAAGAGTCAGCCGGGAATAACATTTAAATCAATTGACGACCATTGAGCTAGCGTCACGAATTTTCAAACGTCCACTGCCATGTATGAAGGCGAGTGACACCACGAGTGTTAACGTCGAACGAGGGGTTTCGTCGTGATCGTATCGAATAACATTGAGCGGTTATACAGTGTAGACGGGGCGGAACCGTAGGTGCAGTAAAAGCAATCTTAATCTAATATGCTAGACTTTTGTAAACAGTTGGTAACTATTGTCACTACAATTTTAGTAAGTGGGCATAAGGATTTATGAGATTCTTTCGCGTTCACCAAAGACAGAACTTCATGAATGAGATTTTCACTCTGCAGTGGAGTGTGCGCTGATATGCCTGGAAGTTTCACAGAACTTCTTGTCTGAACTGACGTATTTGGGCAGCAGGAAGTCACTGCAAAGTTGACAGAACTAATCCAGAATGACTTTCTGCGAGATGAACGTTTAGAGACGCGCCCATTACAGAAATTACAAAATTGTAAAATAGTGGGCTATTACGTTTTGGATATTAACATAAAATAACCTATAGAAAGATAAAATACACAGTGAAGTGAATGTAAGCAAAACCTCTATAAGTAGGAAATAAAAAATACTTTATTCATAGAGGATTTCTATGATCAGGGGGATCCCTGAAGTTCGCTAAGAATTTTAAATAAAGTGACATTTTCATACTGGAATAATTAAGAAAGTAAAACATAATTTAAGTAAAAGTATACATTTTTTGGAACAGGAACAATTTGGACTACAAAACTATGGAACCAAGGTTAGGAAAGATATTTATAAACTGAACATTCTGGAAGACGAAGATTCTGAATACGAATAATTTTGGAAATATTAATTTTCCAGAAGTAGTATAACATCTGTTTCGAAGATGATGGCTTTCAAATAAATGTCAGTCTTAAAAAGAACGCGTCGTTTACAGGTACAGTAAATTGATATTTATTTAAACGAAGTGCTTCGATATGAAATAAATATACTTTCATCAGCTATGGGAAAATTACACCGTAACTAAATTTAGTAGGATACTGCTCGAATAAAAAATTAGTTATTTTATGTCACTATTGTATACACAATACTAATGAAAGGAATCAGCAAAATGAAAAAAATATTGGCATCAGGAGTAATGCAAGAACGTGTAGGACAATCCAACCACGCTCTGACAGTGTTTGTTAAAGTGAATAATACCGAGTTGCACCGTGTCTGGCGTCCAGCTGAATGTATGCTTCTCCCTTTAACTGCGTGGGTAGGTGTGTTCACTTGTCAGAGACAAAGGTGAAGGCATATTACCTCCAACACGACCAGGCCTAGTATACCACTGCGGTGTTCAACCCTGCGACCTGATGACAGCTTTGCCTCTTTATCCTCGGCATCACTGCTTATCCCCCCGTCGAAGAGAAATGGAATCTGCAACTCAGTTTAAAAGAATCGTTGCTCTGACCGATTCGCACTGCAAACAACGCCGCGGCGAAAAAAGGCTGCCGACAGCGGTTTATTTTCCCCGGCCGCGGCTGACAAGTGATTCCCCTCGCTGGCAACACTGAGGGAGCCCCGCCCCGCAGGAGCCTGTATGGTACTCGGGCGCTCTCCGCCTTGGCTGCGGTGGCCGCCTGCAGCTTTTTACCGACACGCGGCCAAGCCGGCACAGGTGTTCGTGTGTGTCCTGCGCTATGCGGGAACAACCGACTGCCAGCCAGCGTTAAACGTGTTCGCGGGCGGGATAATGAACACGCCTCTGGCAGCGAACACCTCTCTGTTGCACTTCTTGGCACCCCGACACAGAATCTACGAATAAATGATTTTTTTCGCGTGTCAGATTAAATGTTTGTTTACTTCATTAACCCGCAGAAAGGAAAGGGGGCGTTTCAGTGTGTATTTAGCGCAGCGCTAATACAAGAAGCCTGCTTTCTACCGGTTATTTGCGGTTTGAAGTACGTTCGTCCATTGAATCCCACCACTGGTGTGTCATTCTAAAACTGGGATGGTGTCATAACAAGAAACGTAATTATTGGCGGAAGATGGAGATACTAGACCTGAAAATGAAATAACACCACTGATATAAGGCAAGTACGTTGGAGAGTTGAATCTCAGAGCTACATCAAGCTCATTAGAGACGATACGAAACGCCTTCTCATCAATCTACTGACTTTTATTATAATTGAACAACCTGACAAGAAAGTGAAGCACCCAGAGGGGAAAGAAGAAACGGAATGAAACTTCCATGAGCGGAGAGGATATGTGATGATGATTCAGTGACTGCAGTATGGAGTCAAACACAGAACTTGGCAGTATGGGTGTGGCTGTACGCCAGTTAACGCGATGAAAATGATATAAAATAACTTCGCAAATACACCAAAACTGACGTCGTACCGAAATGTTATTGTGAGAACTTCGAAAGATATAAATATCTTTTCTCAGAAAAATAACAAAGACTCTGTAATGAAGTAACATGATCTGCGAATGTAATTGCAATCTTTTTTTTGCAAAAAGATCTCTTCCCCTTTTTTTTTTGTAGTGTTCAAAAATGGTTCAAATGGCTCTGAGCACTATGGGACTTAACTGCTGAGGTCATCAGTCCCCTAGAACTTAGACCTACTTAAACCTAACTAACCTAAGGACATCACACACATCCATGCCCGAGGCAGGATTCGAACCTGCGACCGTAGCGCTTTGTAGTGTAAGAAGTCCTTTCGTGACGAGGCACGAAAACTTGTTTCATGTAATATTTAGTCTAGATATAATCAGATATTACTGAAATGTGTTATCAATTTTTATCTGTACCAGCTCCTATATTCATGAAGTGGTGAAATTAATTTCTTTATGCAAATTTTGTAGGGGAAGATTGGTGCACAGATCAACGCCACTCTTCTAAACGATAACGGCCCAGAGTCGTAATAAATATCTTAATATTCTCTAATTTTGACAAGCAAAAATGTAAATGTAGGAGATTTCTCTTGATTAGCGGTTCTTCCTTTGCAACAATAAAAGTAATCAGTATTTCCAATATTGAATCATACTTGAGTAAATCGAGTTCAGCAAATTTTTTCGGTCCTCGCTTCACGAAATCCCGAGAATCTCCGTAACCTTGCATTTCCACGAAAGTAAATAACAAAAATCAATTTTAATAACATATACAGTCATATCTGGAATTTTGTTAGCATATTGTACCACAAGTTTAAAGCCCTGAGATAGAAAAGTATGTCATATGCTTAAGCCATACGCATTACTTTGAGTTGCACATTGTGATTTGTATGATTTATCTATTTTTGTGACGTTACAATACAGCATCACCGGTCTTTTTCGGTCTAACTGTGTTGGTGAGCAGTAAATGTATCCACAGGGCAGTGACGTTGCGTCACTGCAATACACTTTGGAGGTGTGACGGTGGGACTTGGAGTCTCGTATCACCCTCCAGCGGTGACAGTACTACGTCGGTCAGACAAATTTATCCTGACATGGGCAGGTAGGGTAGGAAAGTACTGGACGCAGAACGGGGGGCTAGTCCCGCCAAAGGATCGTGGTGGGCGTGCCTGGCCGATCTTTAGCCATGGTCGGAATCCTATTCCTCTAGGATGGTTAGGGGAACCGGATGTCGATGCCAGCGGCGCGGAAGTGTGGTCCCAACGTGGCGTACCTCATGGACACTGCCCCTCAAGACATCCACTTTCTCATAGAGCCGCCGCACGTTGTTGCGTATGGTCGTCTTGAGCGGGGCGATATCGGCTTCCTCGTGGAGAGTCACAATTCTCATGAGTGGCGGGGCGTGCAGGCTCCACCTGAGAACCTTGTTCTGCAGGCGCTGCAATGTCCGCATCCTGGTGACACTAATCGTGGCCCATGCAGCAGAGCCATGCGTGAGGGCAGGCAGGATAACTGTTCGGTAGATGCGGAGCTTGGTATGCAGGTTAAGTTCCCTACTGCAGAAGAGTGGGTACAAAGCCCTGGTCAGCTTTTGCCCTTGTTGTCGACATACTCCGCATGACAGTGGAAAGGCAGCTTGTGGTCCATCTGGACCCCGAGATGGGTGGTTGTTGGGAACCAGGGCACCTGCACGCCTGCAATCGAAAGGTTGCGGCGGAGGACCGGGCGCCGTTTGGCCAAACATATGTATGATGTGGTTTAACCAATACATAAATGGACCCATGTGGTGGTTCTTTATCATTAAAACAAACATCCTGTAACTTTGATGCACGCACTGATTCCGCTGGGAAGGATGTCATTGAGACGTTGCAGCCTCTCCTGAGGCAACCTGGTACCCAACTGTTTTAACTGGACCTTGATATACTGCATACAGGCACTTCGACAAAGTTGACATCCGAGCTGGTCCCACAGCTATATCGAGGACAGATTGGGTGAGTGGTGGGGGAGATCTTGCTGGTCATGCGGAGTGCCTCGACATCATGCAAACAGTTCACAGGGACACGAACCGTGTCTGCACGAGCTCTGTCCTGTTGGAAGACGCAAGATGTCAGTAACGTACTGTTGTGCCGTCACTACCAGCGCTGACCTGAAATCATATCTGACGGCTCAGAATACAATGTCGCCAGAAGTAATACGGCTGTGCCTCTTAGGAACACTGGAAGAACGGGTCCTCTTCCCAGGTGGCCGTGGTCGGAAAGGGTGGTGCACAACTGTGATTCATCGCTGGTAGCAATGCGGCGCCATTCAAGAGCATTCCGTGCTCCCCGGTAATGGTACCAATCTAAATGTAACCATTTGTGCCGAGGTGTTGACGGAGCATGGGACAAAACATTCCCTTGAGCGGGTGCTGCTTGTCTATCAGTGGTGCGGGATTACACACAATGTACCAGGGACACTTACTTGCCGGCCGCTGTGGCCGAGCGGTTCTAGACGCTTCAGTCCGGAACCGCGCGACCGCTACGGTCGCAGGCTCGAATCCTGCCTCGGCCATGGATGTGTGTTATGTCCTTAGGTTAAAGTAGTTCTAAGTTCTAGAGAACTGATGACCTCAGATGTGAAGTCCCATAGTGCCCAGGGCAATTTGAATCATTTTGAACACTTTTACTTGTTCTCTGCACCCATGTTATTCACCTGATCTTACGCCTTCAGATTATCACTTCTCTCTATCGAACAACCTCCAAGGAACTTCTCTTCCGGATGAAAATGTGCTCCAAACATGGCTCGACGAACTCTTCGTCTCGAGAATACGTGATTTCTAAAGTCGCGGATCCGAAATGCTACCCCAGTGTTTGTTTTGTTTTGATTTGATTTGATTTAGCGAGCAAAAAACAACTAGGGTCATACGCGCCGATGTCAAAACTGACAGAACATGAAGACAAAAAATAGGAGTTAAAAACGACTACATGTCAATCCCAATCGACGGAAGACAAGACAGCTAAAAACAGGGACGTGGAGAAAGGTTTATGAAATACGCCGCAGAGAAATGGAGGTCCACAACTAAAAATTAAATGGACCTCGCCATATTGCTACGACGGATAAAAAATAAAACGCAGTCGACAGCTCGCACGACGTCGTTAAAACGGCATATAACGCAGACGGCAAACACGAACGGGAACGTAAGCGGTTGAAAAATGGGTATTCCGTCAGGAAATGACCCCAGCGTTGGCAGTATTGTAAACAGTGAAAGAGAATACATTACCTGACTTTACGTCTCTTATGTGTATCGATTGTTATGCGTATCTGTTTTGTTTATTACAGTACATCGCTACGAACGTATCACCGACCCGGTATTTGCAACGGAGCAACGCGACAATGACGTTCTTTAGAAAGTTTTCATTCATTCATTTATCAGCTCAAGATTTCCACGAACTTCCGTCAATTTAATTAAATTGCTTTTTTCACGGCACAGCGCTAGACCGTTTCTACGAAACGTGAAATATTGATCAGTAAGGAAATACCAACAGACGACTGTGCGTTTCATCTGCCTCGAAGTTGGAACCAAATCGTTGCAGAACTTACGCTTGTCTCCCGCCTTGCCAATAAACAGAATTTCTCGTTATTTCATGGACGTAACTCTTTTCGTTCCTTTCAGAACCGGTCTTCAGACGACGCTGCACGTTACACAGGGTAATACAGGAGTGGTGCAGAATCTGCTACTTGTTGCCTAAAATATCTGAGAGCGTTTTGTAACGCTTGTTATTTATTCTCTTTTCAACGACGAGTTAATGGAAGCTACTATTAACAAGTGTTTTTGCAACTGAGCCAGTGGCGGTATTAGCGGCCCGAGTCCTGGTTCTCGCTCCTCAACAGGTCGGTTGCTCGGGGGCCAGCGGAAGCGATTCTCCACGATGTTTGGAGTTGTTCCATTCGCTGGAGATACAGGCATGTGTGTCACGATGAAACGGGCTGGCCCCAACGGCGGGTATTTCGGGACGGCCTCAGAAACAAACTGCTGAGCGCCGAGTCCTTGCCGCCAGCCAAGGTTAGCCCCAGGGGGCAATAACACTCTCAGGGTAGGTCGAAACCGACGCACCGCGATACCGCGTCACCAAGCCGGGACAATGTAAGCTAGCGGGTCTTCAAGTATTTACTGTACGAGCGATGGGGTAGGCACCCCTGACTCTTTCAGGCGAGGAACAGAAACAGGTTAATGGCGGGGCGGGAAGGACGGACGGACGGACACACACACACACACACACACACACACACACACACACACACACACACACACACACACAGAGAGAGAGAGAGAGAGAGAGAGAGAGAGAGAGAGAGAGAGACGAACTGACGGTAACGCAACATAAGTGGGCAATTAATGGGGAATCTTCACTCAGAACCGTGTGTGTCCTGATATAGTACTAAGTTCTACGGTTTGCTGACGCCAAATTTTAACTAAATGTACTTCACCCAAGGGAGACGTTTCAAGATAGTTGTTATGGACTATTAATAGATTTCTTTAACGACCTTTGGTGTCATCAAACACAGGCAGGAAATAGTAGAAAAACGACGAACTCTGCGCCAGGAGCGCAGTCCTATGTGAACAAAGAAGGTGCACGTGGGTGTAGTGAGGGGGTTACAACGGAGAAGATGAAACTGAAGAGTTCGTGTTCAGTATGTGGTCTACAGAAGGATGTTAAAACTTTAGCGGATGGAAAAGTACGAAATGAGAAGCTTGTAGAAGAAAAAGTAAGCAAATTAGTCGCTGGAAGCCTTTCAGCAGAGGTGTGTGTGTGTGTGTGTGTGTGTGTGTGTGTGTGTGTGTGTAATGAGCACAGGTATCCGAAAGGGGGGGAGGGGCAACAACATCTCCCCCCCCCCCCTCTCTCTCTCTCTCTCTCTCTCTCTCTCTCTCTCTCTCTCTCTCTCTCTCTCTCTGGACTACGGAGTTCACACAATTTTTAGTTATCACTGAATTCTCTAACACCATGCATAACAACCAATTCTTGCGATACAATAAGCTTTTTGCGTAACCTATAAAATTTAGTTCTTGCGGTCTGACACGTCTCGAAAGTGGCCAATTCATTTACATAAATGAAAACTTCTGAGTCTTGCACCCCTCAGAACAAATTTCTTCTGCGGATGTCCATGATAGTGGGACTCATTCTGAATGTCCGTGAAGTGGAATCTTTGTCACTGGAAGGGCCAATTGACAGTAAACGTTCATGCCAAAACCATGGTCATGACACGTATAGAGGGAGACTGTAAAGGATATTGCGAGAAGTAATTGTGCAGTCAACGGAACGATTGGCAAAGGGGAGAAACAAATGTAGCAAACTAGGGCAAAGGTTGATAGTTACAAAATGCATTACTACTTTCCCGTTGAACCTTTTCTCAAGTAGCACTGTTACTTGTAAAAGACCAAGTGAAAGAAGAATTTCTCATTAACCGAATACAGTGACCATACTACAACTGTTTCCAATACAGGTCCGACTCACAATTTAACTGCACTATAATTAGAAAATCGTCAGAGACAAGGTGGATCCGGTGAGAATATGAAGTTGTCAAGTTTCACGACGTTAATATTAAAAAATAAGTATGCTCGAAATGATAGCGTAAGTACAATGTGCTACATGCTACAGTGTTAGCCCCAATTTATCAAGCGAAACTGGTAGGCTCTGAACGAGGCGTTCACCTCATGGTTCGAGAAACGCTTCGTAACTGCGTAACTTGTAGTAAGTCCCTATGGGACCAAACTACTGAGGTCATCGGTTCCTAGGTTTACACACTACCTTAACACACACACCCACACACACACACACACACACACACACACACACACACACACACACACACACACAAAACTCCGACGGGGGGAGCCGCGCGAACCGTGGCAAGGCGCCCTAGACCATGCGGCTGGAGAAACGCTAAATCTAATTGAGCACACCAACGCAGATGAAAAAAATATTCACTAAGAATCAACCTACAATCTTTCGAAAGTGCCTTTCCGTATAAAATAGCGAGTCTGAGCACAGTATTTGATACCCACCACCATTTTCTCATAGGACGAGCGAGCAATATAAAGAATGCATGCAGCCTGGAAATTTGGATGGTTACTCTGTATGAGAAAGATAAGCATGAAGCCAAGTCAGAAAAAATGTGGAGTATTGATGAAAACCCGTACTTAGTTGACAGCCCCCCCCCCCCTCACCCTCCCCCTGTTTATGAAGAGCATAGAGAGAACTAAATTAATGCACTGGTACCATAAGACGTAAAGTGGGTTGTAGCGATATGCTCATAGCAGCCCCTCTATTAAATATTTTGACATTCCGTAGATAAACGGTCTTTCAAAATATACAAGGAAAAATAAAAATTAAAGAATTTTCTTTTTAAATTTGGGGTTAAGAAAGATCAGATGAAGGCAACTCTCGGTATAGAAGCGAGAATTGCAGTAAAGAAGAATGTGGAAAGATATGTTAGAAATATATCTAGTAATTAGTAAAATGGAATGAGTTAGGTACGTTGGTCACATAGTGAAGATAGACGATGGAAGTCTCACAAAATGAATTTTGAAGTACATTTACAAGAGTTAAAAAGGCGAACAGTAGACCCTACGGATAAAGACAACGCAAAAATGGTTATAATAGAAGTGGTACAAAGCTGAAGGGCCAATAGGATTTATCTGTTGTCTACGAGGTTGTCATTAGTGACAAAGCTAAAGGTCGGACAGGAGAACTGGGAAGGAAATTGCCTTTAGCATTTCAGGGAAAACCACCGAGATACAAAAAACTGGGATAAAATATCGAAGCTTTTGAGAAGTAAGAAAAGGACCGGCTGGTAGACAAAGAAAATAACAAAAGGGAAAAAATGAAAAGCTATTGGAAAGGAGGAAAGGAAGCAAAGAGCCAAAATGAATGGACTGTATTATTCTGCGTGGTCTCTAAATGGCGAACGCGAAAAATAATGTTTTACTCATCTCCACGCAACTGTACGACGCATACAGTGAATAGCAAAATTTTATTTAAGACGTGAATCATTGTCGAACCGCACCAGGAAACAAAATGTAGAAGCATTTTTTTGGAATTTACTGCGGTGTGAATAAAATTGTTTTGGACGTAAGACCACGTCACACTCAAATTTAAACCATTATCAAGCCCGACGTTTCGACCATTTATCTATCGGTCGTCTTCAGTGCGACTGAACTGCAAAGACCACCGAAACCTATAGATTATAACAGTGATTTTCGTTTCAAACTGACACGCCCTAATGCCCAAAATGATTTTATTCAAATTGATACTAACCGTGGTAGCATTCGTACCTGCTACGCACGGTACGTTTAGCTCGTTTTGCACCACATTTATATTGCATCAAGACTGACAGAAGGGAAGGCACGAAATGTGTAACTGGGGCGGGGATTAGGAATGAAGGCATTCCACATCCACGTTGCTGACTGGTGCGTGAGTATGAGAGACGTTTCGGAGGGCGCAGGCGGCGGCATTATCAGCAGGAAGTGTTACCTGGGAGGCCGCCAGCGGCGGCGGCGCGGCTACATCCCGCGGGCGGGCCCGAGCGAGGCGCACTGCCCCAGCAGCACCAGGTCCGCTGCCAGCAGCTCGCACTGCGCATGCGCCGGGCGGCCGCCAATCTGTGCGTGACTCGGCAGCGGTCACCCGCCGCAAGTGGCAGTCACGATCCACGCGCACCCTGTCGCCAAATCATTGGCGCGCCCCAGTTAGCGGAGGTGGTACGGCGCTACCCGAACGGACTGACAGCCAGAGTCGCTGAACGCAGTGAGGCGGAAAAGACCGTGCCGTTTCGCTAACGCGAGGCCGTTTCTAAATTCGGCACCGGTATCGACAACTTTTACTGGCTGCAATTGCGACTAATTGTCATTACCTAGCGTACATAACAGGTGTTAAAGCGTGCAATAATAATACTACATGGGATGAATCCCATATTACGTCGCTATTATTTTACATATGCGTTTTGTTTCATTAACTTAAAACGTCGTCAGCGTCATATGGAAGTGTCGTCTACAGGAAATTTTTTTCGCGTGTCCATGAAATAAACTACCTCCCATAGTATCATAAACTAATGTGCATCGTACACCTTAATGTAATAAGGTAAGCTAAACTGCCAAAATGAATTGTCATACCATCACTTACAAGAAACAACAACCAATGTAACAATCATACGCCCATAATTAAAACTTCCGCTACAGTCTGACTGTATTGACTGAAGACTTTACACTACCGGCCTTCAGGTACTCAGCAGCATCTTCACATGTATCTATAAGTACGAGGGGCGCTTAATAACGCAACACTTATTTCTCAGTCAATTTCGGTTGGAAAAAAATGCAGAATTTGTTATGGGACAAATTGGAATATTCCCGTTTCAGTCCCTGTAGTTTCATGAAGTTCCAAATAGTAGCGGTCCTTTACGTAGCCTCCAAAATTGCGTCTGTAACGGAGGTCCGTTCCAAGCAGACAGCTGTCAGAGAGTTCCTTTTGGTGGGAAACCAGAGCATCGTAGATAGGTGCTTGAAGAACGCCTGTTAAGACCTGTGAACAAAAGCACGGTAAGCCGTCTGTCACCACCGCAACGAGGTCGCGCAAACCTGTCCTGTCTCCCGCATTCGGCCTGCCGCACACAAATGACTCCTGCAATGTTGGAACGTACGGACACACACAGGCCCTTCCATTAAGGTGGCGTAAGGTGGTCGCACTGAACAGAAATTATGTTGAAAAATAGGGTTTTGCAGCCAAAACAGTTAGGAATTGAAACATGGTACTTAGGGAAAGGCAGGTTATGGTGTGGATGGGGCCTTACTCAGCTACCGTTGGTTGCTCAGTTATGTTTTTAAATCCCGTACACTTTATTTGGAACCAATTGCAAATAAGGTTGACAATAATGAACAGTTATCAAATTTGACTGTTAAGACACAATGTCTAAATAAAAAAAAATATTAAATTCCACTCACAGCTGAGGGCCCAATAGTAATAACTCAAAATTAAAATATTGAACAAAAACAATCATCACAATCTAATCAACCAAGAGAGAAGTGGGCCTCAGACAGTGCTCCAAGGGTCGGCCTGGGAAAGTCGGTCAACTTCGTAACTGATGAGACAGGCGGCCAAGAGTTGTATTCACGTAACCGGATGGCAACTCAAACTAGTGATACCTTAAACGCAGACTAACACATTTGCAAAATCTACCTAACGTCTGATAACCAATACACTGATCGAATAACCCAGGCGAAGCAGACCCGACATCTTCAGAACCCGGTGTTTAGAACATCCAAAAGCAGAAGGAACCACTATGAACGAAGCAGTCCAACAGAAACAACATATCCGAACCACAATCAAGGAGGTTGTCAAACTATATGCCTTATCGGAGACCAGCAGCAAGGCGAGGAAAGGTACACTGCAGCAAAAAAAAAAAAGAGCTAACCTTCAGGGCAGGTAACTGGGCTGCTAGCGGCCACTAGGCAGAAAAATACCCCTGGTTGAACTTCACCAATAATAACACAAGGAATTCAATGATTAATAATAAGAAGCGGAGAACAGCTAACTAATTTCCCCAACTCCAAACACCCCACTCGTTGCTCTTTGTCTCAGCGACCCTGCGAGCACCAACGTGCGAAGAAACGGCTTGATCTCAAAATGGTGGAGGTTTCACTACTGGGTTAATGTTCACTCAACTCAAACGTCCTGGGTCCAGTGGACAACGAGGCTGTGGCCCTCACAACTACAGCCCCTCGACCCGGCAGTGCCTGCGTGCCGCCAGCAGTCCCCAGCATGTCCTCGCACAGCCGGACCTCACTCCTCCTCCGTCCCAACCGAACTCCCCAACATACATCTGGAAAACACTTTACGTCCTTCCAAAGATAGTACCACGGTACCAGGTATCGATAACTGCTGCTGCCACTCGCGGACAGACAACGCTAGCAAACGTAGTGGTGCCAGTAAACACAAGAACCAACGCGAGCTGTAACACGGCTCAGGAATAATATGATATATTGGAATCCTGAACAAAAAATAAATTTTCAGAAAAAATGTGTTGCGTTACTTATATAACGCTCCTTGTAGTACATCGAAGCGACCATGTCAAAGCGAACTTACAAGGCAACACATCTACCGTACGTTCATCAGACTGAATACCCAAACATGCGCGCACCACAAGCACTTTTCAACCCTGATGTCAGTCACCCGAATCCAGAAAATGTCGGTGAGAGGACAGTGATTAAAAGGACCATCCGACCATATGTTTATGCAGCGCTCTCATTGTTCAGTTCTATTTCTGTTGGCAGACGGGACGCAATGGCGATCTGTACGGGTATTTGTTGCATGTTATTTGCGTGCTGCCTTATAATGACAGCGCTGCATAAACACTTTACCGCATGGTCCTTTCACACACCGTTCCCTCGCCGTCATTTCCAGGCGATAACATGGGTAACTTAGAAGACGATATCCTCGGTGCAGTGAAGCAGCTTAAATCACTTAATAAAGGCAAGGTTGGTTCTGAGCACTATGGGACTTAACATCCTAGGTCATCAGTCCCCTAGAACTTAGAACTACTTAAACTTAACTAACCTAAGGACATCACACACATCCATGCCCGAGGCAGGATTCGAACCTGCGACCGTAGCAGTCGCACGGTTCCGGACTGAGCGCCTAGAACCGTGAGACCACCGCGGCCGGCAATAAAGGCAAGGGCTCCTGTGCAGATCGTAAACCGGTCAGGTTCCTTTCAGGGTATGGTCATACAATAGCTCCATACTTAGCAATCATATACAACCGCTCTCTTCGAAAGATCCGTATCTAAAGACAGGAAAGTTGTCCAAGTCACACTATACGTAAGAAAGAAAATAGGAGTAATCCGCTGAATTACACACACAGATCACTAACGTCGATTTCCAGTACGATTTTGGTGCGTATTCTGCATTGGAACATTATGAATTACCTCGAAGAAAACGATTTATTGACAAATAGTCAGCACAGGTTCAGAATATCGTTCTTATGAAAGACAACTAGCTCTTTATTCGCACCAAGTAATGACTGCTATCGAAAGGTAATGTCGAACTGATTTCATATTGTTCGATGTTTTTGACACCATTCCTCACAAGAGACTTCCAATCAAATTGGTTGCCTATGGAGTATCGTCTCAATTGTGTGACTAGATTCGAATTCCTGTCAGAAAGGTTACAGTTCTTAGTAACTGGCGGGAAGTCTGAGTAAAACAGCAGTAATATCTGGCGTTCCCCAAGAAAGTGTTATATGCCATCTCTTGCTTCGGATCTACGTAAACGATTTAGGAGACAATCTGAACAGCTCTCTTAGACTGTTTGTGGATTATGCTGTCATTTAACGTCTTGTTAAGTTATCAGGTGATGAAAACCAACTGCAAAAGGATTTAGACAGGATATCTTTGTAGTGCAAAAGTGGCACCTGGTTCTAAGTAATGAAAACAGTAAAGTAATCCACAACGTTACTAAAAGAAATCCATTAAATTTCAGTTACACGAGAAATCACAAATCTGAAGGCTGTAAATTCAGCTAAGTACCGAGGGATTACAATTACGATTAAATTAAATAGGAATGATCATATAGGTCTAATGTTGCGGGTAAAGCAAACTAAAGACTGCGATTTATTGGTAGGACACTTAGAAAGTGCAAGAGGTGTTCTAGAGAGATTGCTTTACACCACGCTTGTCAGCCCTCTTCTCGAGTGTTACTGTGCGGTGTGGGATGCGTTTCAGATGGGACTGACGGAGGAAACTGAAAAAAGTTCTGAGAAAGGGCTGCTCGTTTTGTACTCTCGTGAAATAGGAGACAGAGCTTCACGGATATGATACAATTCGTTGCGGCAGGATTTTCTCGCGAAATTTCAATCACCAACTTTCTCCTCCGATTCCGGAAATATTCTATTGGCGCCCACCAACTTAGGGAGGAATGATCATTATAATAACAGATATCAGAGCTCCCACAAAAAGATTTAAGTGGTCGTTTTTCCTACGCGCCATTCGAGAGTGGAACGGTAGAGAAATAGCTTTAAGGTTGTTCGATGAACCCTCTGCCAGGCACTTAATTACGAATCGCAGAGTAATCCTGTAGATTTAGGTAAGGGTTCCTTACGTCAGTGAAACTGACAGGTGCTTGTGGTGCGGGCACGTTTGGGTATTCAATCTGGTGAGCCGTATGCGACAGGGGGTTAAGTTAGCTCTAACATGGACGATTCGACACATTACACCCGAAGCTGGGGCTGAGTCTTGAAACCTGGCAGTGTACAGATTTGTGTCAATAACTGTACAACTGTATCGGATGTTTTAATCATAAACATTACTTATAACACACTAATAAAAATTTATTTTTTTTTCGGGAATTCTGGCATTGTGTTTTTCACTGTTTTACTGTGACTTGCAGCGCTACTCATTTCCTAACGGTAAAAAACCGACTGGTTGTTGCACAACTAACGGGTATATAAATAACACACAGACGAACTGTAACATACAGTCTCCCAGTCGCACCTGTGTCGCATTGTGGACGCGAGGGCCTGTCTCCAAGAGACAGACTAACTGATCTTTGAGGCGACGGTCCGGTCTTTCCCCTAGCCTCCTGGTTCTGATCTCTGAAGACCACGTTGAGTTCATGGACGAGTAATTTTCCCAGGCAATTGACCTCGCACGAACCAGCACCTGCCGGAAAAAGCGGTATTAGCAGGAAAAGGAAATGGCCAATGGAAATGCCCGAGTTCTGTTCCTGAGGCTGACTTGCCAAAAGGGCTTAATGTTACATAATTTCGTGCAGCAGTTTCCAGCTCACGAAATGAAACTGGCGGTGGCAGCCCGTGTGATCTGTAAAAGCCGTGTGTCCTCTTGGAGTTGTGGTGGTGGTGGGTGGTGTACTTCGAAGTCGAGAGCGGATAATAATCCTTGGTGCGGAGAGCTGAGGGAATCCGACAGCGCATTTCCGTGCTCGGGAATAATTTCCGATTTTTTATGCGAATGTTGCTATTCAGCAGATGTGCAGACGCTAACTAGGCAGTGTACTAAATTAGATCGTAGTGCCACATGGTCAGTGGCGTTTAGCGAACGAGACTGACTTAGATGGTTTAACTGTAGGCACTAAATTATAATTATTTACAAGAGGTAACAACCATTTGACTGTGAATTACAATATTTATCTTATGTACTATCTAGATTTCGGCTTTATGCCATTATCCAGTACAATGATAAAAGTTGTTAGACCACTATCATTGCCTGAATGTGGTTCAGAATTTCAGATTGGTGTTTTGTGTGACTTACCCTCTATTGAGTTCCAATTGAATATCCGTTTTGTGGTTGTAAAGATTATCTAGGTAGTAATTGCTAGGAGCAATCTGGATGCCGTTTATGAATGGTTACTGGTGAACATATTCTAGTCCAGTGACCACACCTCAGAATCTTACATAAAGTAGGTAGACAGCTACAGGGCTTTTAACTATTGACCTTGGATTAATAAGAAATTGAACCCTGTTTCAACGGTCGAAGATAGTACGTCTACCCTTAGACTACTTTTAGTAGTGTAGTGGTGGAGGAGGAGATTAACTCCAGACCGACAACAAACATTTTCGAGTAGATCTGCAGAGTAGTACGCTGGTTGCGCGTGGACTGTGGTGGCGCCTGCAAATGTGCTTTCGCGCGACGCAATGGAATCTTCGAGGACGGACGACATGAATGTTTCAGTACGTTTTGGCAGAAACGTGCAAATAAACATTAGTGGTGCAATATTTAGTCGTGATAGAATGTCAGTAAATGCGTACTGCTCCAACTGAAATGAAACTAGGTCAAGCACACCGTTGTTAAGCAGATAAGTACCGGCAAACTGTGCATGCAGACGACACACATATTCCATTGACACGTTTTCCTTCTCTCGTCACTCAATCTGTCACGTGGCATAAGGATTCTCTCCCTATAGTTTCTCCATATACAATGGACCGACAGGATGGTGAACGAAGAAGTCCGTAAGATCAGGAGGGGTAATAGAGCTACTGATAGTCGTAAGACTGATGGTAACATCTTGGCTGGGTCGTACACTGCCGTGTATTGCGGAGCACAAACTTGACTTTGCTGTGTAGGAAAGAAATTTACTTGGGTCAAAGTAAATAATGTTTATTTCGTTGTTTTATAATGCGATGGTTATAACCTTCTGAAGAAGGGCACTAGGTGCCTGAAGCCTGTTAAGGAAATAAAATTTCTTTTCTGCACCTGGTTACTGATTGTTTCAATAAATAGAGAGTGCCAACCCTAGTATACAATCTAGGGGGTACGGTGGTATGATTTGCTAGTCTAATGAGCACTGTGAATGTCGTCTCAAGGGAAGGGATTATGCTTGCAAAGAATGGGCACAACTACGGTAAATTCTGAGTTGTGAAACCTTGGCAACGTGTTGTTGATACTTTGGCCTCGTGAGTCTCCGAGAGTTCTTTCTAGTTCCAAACTCCATACATGAGAACATACAATTTACTATTGTCACGGAGAAAGAAATTTGAACTTTTTCGATGTCTTGGTGCGGCTTAAGAACGATGGTACACTTGGGAATATTCATCTACATCCATACTCCGCAAGCCACCTGACGGTGTGTGGCGGAGGGTACTTTGAGCACCTCTATCGGTTCTCCCTTCTATTCCAGTCTCATATTGTTCGTGGAAAGAAAGATTGTCGGTATGCCTCTGTATGGGCTCTAATCTCTCTGATTTTATCCTCATGGTCTCTTCGCGAGATATATGTAGGAGGGAGCAATATACTGCTTGACTCCTCAGTTAAGGTATGTTCTCGAAACTACAACAAAAGCCCGTACCGAGCTACTAAGCGTCTCTCTTGCAGAATCTTCCACCGGAGTTTATCTATTATCTCAGTATTTCGAAACTCCACCTATACCGACCTGTACTTACGGGCAATTAGTTGCCACTATCAGCACAAAAAATTGCCGTTTGGAAGACCTTGCTTCACCGAGCACATACCATCTCACAAGCCAAATTGTAACCACTCGAAAATTCCTGACAATTCAGTAGACATCTCAGCAGATACAGAGAGCGCTACACTCATACAAACGGTACAACAATGAACAGGATGAGACCTTCAGACAACAGCCTACCTCCCATATACTCAAAATAGCGGTATTTCCGTAAAAATAGGCAGAGTACGAAGATAAAATTAGGTTAAAATGATCTCTGAAAATCTCTGCCCTTAAGGGATCGGTCTGAGACAGAGCTGCACTGTATTCCATGTGATAACGGTGTATCAAAGGACGCGCACAGTTCAGGAGCCTTCTCCGACCCAGTAAATTCGATACCGCAGACCACTGAATTTCTACTGGCCATTCGATTAAATGCTGCACAATGAAACAAAAATTGATGCCCGTACTTCAAATGAATTGGCGGAAATACGACTGTTGGAGGACCTTATCAAGCGGAACCCTGTTGTAGAAAATCTTCGTGCTTTGAGTAACCAGTTCCGATCTACGATTTTACCGCATAAAGACAATCCATCTGATATCGATGAGGTGATCTACGAGGGGCGTTTGAAAAGTCCATGAAAAGTCCCAGAGATGGCACCACCGGCGCATATCGAGGTCATGTTTAGTTAGTAGCATCTTTGGAAAGAACGCACACCAAGTTTCAGCCATATTGGTCTATTTCTTTGTGTTTTGCATTCGTATGAATGAAGGATGTCGAGTGATTGTCAAAAAATGGACGAAGAATAATTTCGTGTAGTGATTAAACATTACTTTATGAAAGGCAAGACGCCTAAGGAGACTAAAGAGAAGCTTGATAAACATTACGGTGACTCTGCACCTTCGATTAGAACAATTTATAAGTGGTTTCAAAATTTTCGGAGTAGGCATATGAGCACAAGTGATGCTGAACGTTCTGGACGCCCTGTGGAGGTTAGGACTCCAGAAATCATTGATAAAATCCATTATATGGTGATGGATGACAGAAGAGTTAAGTTGTGTGAGACTGCTAGTGCTGTGGGCATCTAGAATGAACGGGTACATAATATTTTGCATAAACATTTTGAAATGAGAAAGCTTTCCGCAAGATGAGTTCCGCGATTGCTCACGCTTGACCAGTCGTGTGAAGTGTTGCAAGGATGGTTTGCAACTGTTCAGGAACAATCCGCAGGACTTTAAGCGTTGTTTCGTCACTGTGGATGAAACATGGACCAAACAACAATCTAAACAATGGGTTACCAAGGGAGAATCTGCACCAAAAAAGGCGAAGACCAGTCCTTCGGCCGGAAAGGTTATGGCGACCGTCTTGGGATTCGCAAGGGATAGTCCTCATCGACTACCTGGAAAAGGGTAAAACTATTACAGGTGCATATTATTCATCTTATTGGACCGTTTCAAAACCGGCTGCAAGAAAAACGCCGGCGACTGGATCGCAAAAGAGTCCTTTTCCATCACGACAATGCACCAACACACATCTCATCCGTTGTGGTCGCAAAATTATTGGAAATAGGGTCCCAACTCGTTTCACATCCCCCCTATTCTCCGGACTTGGCTCCCTCGGACTACTATTTGTTCCCAAATTTGAAGAAATGGCTGGCAGGACAAAGATTTTATTCAAACGTGGAGGTGATTGCAGCAACTAATAGCTATTTTGCAGACTTTGACAATTCCTATTATTCGGAAGGGATCAACAAATCAGAACAGCGTTGCGTGAAGTGTGTAAGTCTAAAAGGAGACAATGTCGAAAAATAAGAGAGATTTACCCCTAACACGTAAGTAGTTTTTATTTTTGCACGGCCTTTTCAAACGCCCCTTGTACAACCAAGGAGCGCGCTCACGGCAGCACACAAACTTCGCGCAGAAGCGCATACGCTCTAACAACCTTACACAGCGACAATTGGGTACACCAATCGTGCGCTGGCGTGGTCTTAAATAGGGACAAACCCTGTGTACTTCCTCTAGTGTACACTGGAGGGTGGCCTGATGTCTCTGCGCCGAAATATCCGGCAGTTTGCCCGAAGTTTTCGACGCTGTGTCATATTCCTCTTCAGACTTACAGAATATTCCAAATCTGACCCTCTGTGATGGGTTCTTCATCCGAGTTCTTACGAGTCCTCAGATGGACAAAGACTGCTCGAGGTGGTGTTCAGCCACACACGTGAGTCCAGAAGATTACGTCTAGTGAGGAGGACGAAACGTCGAGAGTAATTTACATGTATTGAATGGAAGATGGTGCGGTCCGGCAACCCAAAATATTTCACCATCAAACGAATGCGGCCACAAAAGCCTGCAGACTTTATTTACACATTTATGGAGATGCTTCTCTAAGACGGGCACTTATTTTTCCCAATCTGGTGAGGCTTGTTTAGCGACCCCTCGTCGCTGCAGCCACAGCAGCGGTTCAGCGTGGCACACTGCCGACGCACCCTGTCCTTGGACCACAACACGAGCCGCAGCAGGTGTTTGCCGGACCAGCCGCGGACAGCGGACCTCTAGTGTTGCGTGTGGCCGCAGGGCGCAGACGGCGCCAACTGTCGCACAATTAGGACCGTCCACACCACCCAGGCCTTTGTCGGGACCGCAATTTTCTGTACCGCCGCAGACCACACAACACCACGGGATCCGCAGCTACTCACAGCTGCTCTCAACCAAAATTGGAGACAAGTGCCTGATGACACAAGCGCGCGCGGCCTTCCGAAACAGGTGGATCCAAGGTCGAACCGAGAAGACAAAGGCACAACGAGACCTGCACGTGGGGAGCAGACAAACTTGGTTTGAACTGATCAGTACGTTTTAGGGTGCGTGCATACTTGCCAACAGTGCAACAATGGGATCAATCAAAGCACTGAAAGAAAATGATATCGGTGCAAATTACCCAGTGGCAAAGTCTGAATAAAATCTATGCTCAAGAGGAGAGTCAACTCCAACTGGGCTATTCAGGTTCAAATATACCTGCAGATGTACAAAGTTAGTCAATATGGGCTAAAGTTACCACGGAGGAACATACGCACCGCATGGATCAGTTCTATCCAGATGTTGTCTTCGGTCCGAAAAACTGGTTTCGTGCAGCTCTCCATAATAGTCGTTCCTCTCCGCTTAAGCACCACAACCTAAATACATTTCAACCAGCTTACAATATTCATCCCTACGTCATCTCTCTCTACAATTATGGCCCCTAACCGTCTCTCCCACTGCCAAACTGACTATTACCTGACGATTTGTCCTATCTATCAACTTTTTCTTCTAGTCAAGATGTGCAATGAATGCCTCTTTGCAATTCGATTCGGTACTTCCTCATTAGCTATTCGATCTACCCATTTGATCTTCAGCATGCTTACATAGCACCACATTGCAAAAACTTCCATTCTCTTCTTGTCTGAACTGTTCATTGTCTATGTTTCATTTAAGTAAGAGCTACATTCCACACAAGTACACCCTTTTCTTGCTACTGCCAGTCTTACATCTTCTCCAATTCAGCCACTATGAGTTACTTTGCTGTCCAAACAACAAACATCACATACTTCTTTTAGTGTCATTTCCTAATCGAATTCAGCCCGATTTAATTCGACTACATTATCCTTGTCTTATTTTCGTTTATGTTCACCTTATGACCTTATTAAAAGACACTATCCATTTCATTCAACTGCTCTTCCATGTGCCTTGCGGTCTCAGAATTACGTCATCACTATAGTACCGATATTCAAATTGTGTACGACACCAGTGTAAATCATGTAGCGAAATAATGGCAACTCTGGAATGTAGACTGCTTACTGAAGCACGTTCTGAGCACAGTCTGAGATTAAAGAACAACACAGTTCTGATGCATGATTAGGCAGATTAGCAAATTTACTAATCTTGTACAGTCACAGCGGTTTTTCAACTGCCTATGAGTAGCACAGGTTTAGCGGATATATTAATTTTGTTAGCGATCGCACTTGTTGCCTCCACTGTCCTTTGACATGACCTCCAGTGTGGCATTAAATGAATGTATATATCTATGATTGTTAACAGGCTATAAACTGGGACACAACACTCCAAGATGCAACGGAATTATCCTGGTGTGTTCATGAATTTGTTTGATTTTCTTTAATTAGTGTTATCTATGTTACTTGAAATTAGTAAATTTTTGATTACGGAAGTGTTGTGCAGGCGTTTTTTGTTGTAAGCGTGGTATCCCCAGTGAGATTAATATCTATGTAAAATCAGAAAAACGGACAGTTGATGGAAGGTGAAGTGTTAGAGTGAAATTTTTTGGCCATCGAATATATGAAAATGAGGATTTGGACGACTCGTGGACCAACAGTTAGTGGAAAAGGTGGAGTAAAGAACGTACGATTCGAAGTGATAAAAGTTTGAGATTTTACAAGCGATTTATGAACACATGTGAACTGATGTGTGGGCTACAAATTACATAAAAATGTGGCTTTTTGCTGAATTACGGTAAATACTAATTACTAAATTATACTTTTGTCAAAGCATGACACGTGTAATTGCTTTGAGTGTGTTTTATGTTTAATAAAGAATCGCAACCGTACAATGAGATATCAGACGTTACGATCAAAGTTTGAAAATCGACGACTGACTAACTGAAAATATCACACCCACTTGTATATTAATTCATACACTTCTTCGAAATTACTTATTCTTTTCAGAAAAGCTGCCTGATGCAAGCCAATTTGTCGCACAAGAAATGATTATAACCATTTCGGTGTACATTCGAGTAAAATAAGGCTGACGCCATGCTGTCTTCGCAAAATCAGCAAAAGCAGAGATTACAGCACCAGTAGCAGTCTTCATATGTCATGAGGTAGGAGAGACTTCTTTGCATATATATATATTTGGCAATCTACAAACAATGACAGCAAAAATGAACAAAATATCTAAATACTTCCTTCTTATGTAGCAAAGAACGAATGTCTTTACAAGACGACTCGCAGGCGAAATTAACTACACTGCTTATATATTTAATTGTACTGAAGCACAGACGTAATTTTACTAACTTAAAACTATTCGATATACTGAATGTAACTACCAATACGTGAAAAGATGAAGGATTTTGGAACTGATATTTAACTACGATATAATGTAGGCTTTCGCTGTCGACGTACAAAACACTTTCATGACTTTTCGACTCCGACTGCGGGAGACGACTTGACAGAAGAGGGTTTTGTATATCGACCACGGCCCAACAGCCCGGAAGTTTTAGGTGGAAATGAAACTAATTAACGGCATGTAAAATTACAATTTCAGTTAGTAATTACAGTTTTTAAAATTTCATAGGTTGCACATTTGAATGTTTATGTGTGTGGTGTGGATGCAACTGTGCCACCAAAGTAAAGATAAGTAGCGAGCAGAACAGTAAGGAAACGAAATGAAATGAAAATGACAGATAAAATTATAAAATGTACCGTTACTTTTAACTTATCTGGGCCGCGACAAGCCACAGAATATTTTTAAGTTCCATCGTGTTCACAGGTCTCCCCATTGCATTTCCTGACTTGTTTGACTGTGGTGTAACGCTGAAACTGCAATAGCAGAACAGAAGTTGTATAGCGATAAGCAGAAGTACTTTGTCGAAACCAGTGAAGATACACACTGTGTGAATTGGTTCAAATGGCTCTGAGCACTATGGGACTTAACTGCTGAGGTCATCAGTCCCCTAGAACTTACAACTACTTAAACCTAACTAACCTAAGGACATCACACACATCCATGCCCGAGGCAGGATTCGAACCTGCGACCGTAGTGGTCGCGCGGTTCCAGACTGTAGCGCCTAGAACCGCTCGGCCAGACTGTGTAACCTGAGACTAAAGAAAAGTACTACTTTTCAATTGGTTTTATGCTAGTTGCACGCGGGTTGCTAGTCGGAAATTTTGTATTTGCTCGTCATATCCCGGTGACTTGCCCTCATGCATGTCAACTACCGACTAAAAATGGCGTAAAAGCTGAAATTAGCGAATAGTGGAAAATAAACAATTATTACAGCCGAAGCCGGAAATGCCACTTCAGGAATTATGATTAACTGTGGTACCTTCCCGAAAGAAAGTAACAGAATATCCATACATTGTTGCTCTTATGATTATCACTCGAAAATGTGAATAATGGCTGGCTGTTGTGGCCGAGCGGTTATATGCGCTTTAGTCTGGAACCGCGCGACCGCTACGGTGGCAGGCTCGAATCCTGCGTCGGGCATGGATGTGTGTGATGTCCTTAGGTTAGTTAGGTTTAAGTAGTTCCAAGTTCTAGGGGACTGATGACCTCGGCAGTTAAGTCCCATAGTGCTCAGAGCCACTTGAACCATTTGTGACGAATGCTTTGACAACGTTACCCGGAATGTATCAGTTAGCCTCAGTAGAACACCTGCAAGATATTGTGTGTGTGTGAGTGGGGGTGGAGGGGGGGAGGAGGAGGAGGAGGAGGAGGAGGAGGAGGAGAGTGGGGGCAGGGAAATAGAACCGATCAGCATTAAGGTTAACTGCGCGGACACGGGGAAGCAGCAGCTAACCGGAGCGCGGCAGTCTTGGTGCGTGGCGGGCTGCTCCAGTTTGTATTTAGGGATAATTTTCGTTCCGCTGTGTACAGAGACGGGCGGTGTGGTTGGGGTTTTTTGTGCGGCAGGTGGCGGGCGCTGTTTACGGAAATTACAGGCCGGCGATCGGGCAGCGGGGAGCGCGGAGCGTGCAGCGACTCAGCCCTGGCGCCGGCCGAGCGGCCGCGGGCTTGAAAGACGCCGCCAGCCGTCAGCTGGCCGCACCGACAAAGGCGACCACAGGTAACTGCCGGCGGGCAGCCGAAACCCTGAACCTGCGTGCTGCCTTATCACTGCGCGAGAGAGGCGGCAGGTGTCCATCAGCGGTCCGTGCTAGCACCGTCACTATTTACTACAATATTTGTTGATACGAAAAACGGTGAGCTGCAGCACGGTTCGGAATTAACGTTACACTGTAGGTCCCCCTAGAACTGGCTGGATTAGTCACTTCAGTGGTCGGAGGAAGGCAACGGCATACCGCGTCCAACAGGGCGATACGTATTAAACCACTGGGTGGTGTTCAGAACAGTCTTCGGATTGATGGCTGCTTTACTTTTTTAAAAACTCAGGCAAAGGCAGGAGGCGACATGATCCTCAGTACCTAATTTTCAGTAGTCACTTTGACTGGAGGAAACAAAATCAAGGGATGAAAGACGCGTTTTCAGTGATATAGACTGGGACACTCAGTTGTTTAGGACGGGTGGTAGGGACAGAGCATCGAGTGACATAATACGGAGTGCACTATCCGAAAATTACCTCGAGCAATTTAACAGAGAACCGACTCGTGGAGATAACATCTTGGACCTACTGATAACAAACAGACTCGAACTTTTCGACTCTGTAAGAGCAGAACAGGGAATCAGTGATCATAAGGCCGTTGCAGCATCCCCGAATATGTTAATTGTTGGTAAGGCGGGTGCCAAGTTTAGATTCATTGGGAGAGTCCTTGGTAAATATAGTCCATCAACAAAGGAGGTGGCTTACAAAACACTCGTTGACCTATACTTGAGTATTGCTCATCAGTGTGGGATCCGTACCAGGTCGGGTTGACAGAGGAGATAGACAAGATCCAAAGAAGAGCGACGCGTTTCGTCACAGGGTTATCTGGTAAGCGTGATAGCGTTACGGAGATGTTTAGCAAACTCAAGTGCCAGACTCGGCAAGAGAGGCGCTCTGCATCGCGGTGTAGCTTGCTGTCCAGGTTTCGAGAAGGTGCGTTTCTGGATGAGGTATCGAATATATTGCTTCCCCCCTACGTTACCTCCCGAGGAGATCACGAATGTAAAACTAGTTATTAGAGCGCGCACAGAGACTTTCCGGCAGTCGTTCTTCCAGCGAACCATACGCGACTGGAACAGGAAAGGGAGGTAATGACAGTGGCACCTTAAGTGCTCTCCGCCACACACCGTTGGGTGGCTTGCGGAGTATAAATGTAGGCGTCGATTTTCAGCACCGCGGAATGTGACGCGCTGTAGCTGTTCTACAGGGTGTGTTGTGAGCTGGCCCTTCAAGGGACATGGCGATAACGTTACGAAATGGGCTACAAATCATGTTCTGTTGTCATTGCAGATCTTACTGTATTGTCTCATCGCCCTTCGCTGATTTTGTACTGGGGGCATCTTTGAAAGTCCCAAAAAATTCTGGCAACATATTGAAACTACAGTGATTTTTTTATTTGTATAAGGATACACAGTGACTGCAACTTCCTTGATTTCTGAAGGAAGCATATTTGTGCCAGCAGCTGCACAATTTTATTTAAATATCTTCAACATGTCGCGGCCCTGTCAGCAACTGTATAAATATTAATTTTAATTTTAATAATCAACAGCCTCAAGTTCAATGGTAGTGGTCACTACACCCGAATTATGATGGCAGTGGTCCACACACAGTTTTTACAGTACGAGTGTGGAACACCTCCATGAAGGCAAATTGAGTACCCCACTGGCGCCACATTATCCCCTACCCTAGCGTTTTCTGCAACTCATAACCATAACTTCGCCAAGAAGCTCAATCAGGCACGTGCATTAGTTTTTGACTTGATTCTAAACCATTTCAGGTCAAACATACTAATCTTGAATAATGACCATCTATTTTATATGGCCCGTATTGGCGGAAGTTACAGATTAGATACAGACTTTTTCATAAGTTCAATCATTACCATTTGTGTGCTAAGTCAACAGGATGTTCATGCGTTGTAACCATAGCTAAGCAAGTGCTTAACAATTACGTCTTAAAAATTTCTAGACTTAGTCATAATAATGACGATGTTGGCTTTATATTATCCTTCCCACTCCTTAAGTTCTTTTTAGGTTATTAAACTTTGAGCTTGGGCACAAAAATTTCTCCTAGATAGGCCACACCTTGTAAGCACATGTCTTCTTCATATTATGACCAATGAATACTTCATAAATGTTAAGGCAGTCGATGTAAGTACTTTCTGCACAGGATGACATATACGACCTTTTCCTCAGGAATACCTTTCATTTCACTTTCCTATTAAATTCAAGGCCAGGAATTAAGTTCGCGTCTTGTCCCAACAAGTAATTATCATAAAGTTTATGCGCAGGCACAAGGTATTGCGTCCGCCTAGGCGGGCCTCTTGACGCTACGGTCAGTTCCAGTACAGCACATGTGGCTGCCACATCGCGGTCGCGAAGTGGGGCCGAAGCAGTTCCCGATAAGTTTTTACAAAAAAATGTGTGTGAAATCTTAAGGGACTTAACTGCTAAGGTCATCAGTCCCTAAGCTTACACACTACTTAACCTAAATTATCCTAAGGACAAACACACACACGCATGCCCGAGGGAGGACTCGAACCTCCGCCGGGACCAGCCGCACAGTCCATGACTGCAGCGCCTAGACCGCTCGGCTAATCCCGCGCGGCTAGGTTTTTACAGTCTGGCGATTATTTATGGATTTGTAGTTTTAGCTTGATGTCCACTATGGACAAACGATAGTTACTATTACTCTGAAGAAGATTGTGTCATCCCGACTGAAACCTAGGTGAATTCTAAGTAAACGGTGCAACTGAGGCTGTTGATTATTAAAATTACAATTAGCACAATTTTATGTTGTTATCAGTATTCTGGCGGTTTCGCTTGTTAGAATTACCCCTAGACAGAAAAACATTGTACATCAATGGATCATGGATCAACACACACACACACACACACACACACACACACACACACACACACAAGTTGGTAGGGTCACGGAGTCGCCAATTGATCAGGTACATTCGTAAGCGGTGTCACAACCCTATCACAGCACTGTACTACACGTCCCACCGCCTGTGTTTGCTATTCCTTAAACGATGCCGCTGGTACTAACAGAACGCGACGTCCTTGCGGTTCCAAATTCGGAAAAGACCGGATTCGGCGGCCCCGTGCGAGTTCTAACTGCCCAACAACTTCGCACTGTTGGGTAGCCACGGAATACTGGGAACAGGACTGGTTGCGTTTGCTCCCGGTCAACATAACACACTGATCTAGATTTTTCGCTATTACTCAACTTGGAAGCAAGGGATTGGAATATGCACTGGAATTGATTAACACTGTAATGAAATCAGGTAGTAACAAATTTTATTGCCCGGGTACGTTACATAAATTTTGTAAAATTGCGAACTGTTTCGGTTTATCAAACAGTCTTCAGTTCTATGTCGTCTGCATGATGAGTTCTTCAGTTGTCATTTACTTTGCACAATTCGCTACTAGTTTCGATCAGTGACTATTATCAAGCTTAGCATAAAACTAATAAATCAAACCATTAGATTTTACACAGTTTACTGGCAAATATATTGGTAAATAGTATTTCATTTCTGGCAGGAAAGTAAACCGTAATATGAACAAAGGTAATTTTATCTTTTAAGCCCATCACAGTATAAAAAAATTGTCACATAGCTGTGTACGATAATTTTTGTAAATAAGGAAGTCCACATCGACAGTTAGTAACACAGTAATAGATGTGTCAAGAGTGGCATTGTCTTTGTATTCTTGACTGTTAGGCCTAGTTACATCTGTCAGTGTGTTACAAGCTGTCAATGTAGACTTGCTTATTGACGAAAATTATAGTACAAAGTTATTATAGTGAGAAATTTTTTTACGTACTATGGTGGGCTGAAAAGAGCAAATTACTTTTCTTCAAATTACGGTATTTCCTGCCATTTATGCCAGCAAGTTAAATACTGTTTACTGTCATATTTCCCTGTGAACTGTGTAACCTCTAATGGTTTGATTCATTCGTTCTTGGCTAAGCTTGATAATGCTCACTGACCGAAACTAGAAGCGAACTGTTAAAATAAATTAGAGCTGACGGTTTCACCATGAATTAACAAACTGCATAAAGTATGGTCGTCATATTAATTTAACGCTACGAATCCTCTGAAAGAATAATTGCGCTCATTAATCCAAATAGAAAAGCTCTGGATCAAAGGACACTTGCACGGCTGGACAGCAATATTGTGATGGTTTCTAGAAGAGCAAAGTCAGTGGGGATAGTAGCACACAATCTATTATTTGGGCTGACCATGATGATGTCCCATACTCCGAGGAGCGTAGGGGACGATGCGGGGGATGAATGATGATGGTGAAGATGACACAACACCACCTAGTCATCACCAGGCAGGAAAAATCCCCGACGCCACCGGGAATCGAACCCGGGACCTCGTGCGCGGGAAGCGAGAACGCTACCGCAAGACCACGAGCTGCAGACCACATAAAAGAATTTGTAAACCCATGCGTCCTTGTAAAACTGCATGTACTGCTAACTCTTTCGATGCACAAGTTATAATGGTAAAAATGCACAGAATACAAGATGCATGGAAGAAAAAAGAAGAACTTTTAACAATATCGCCACACACGGATGAAGACTGTTTTCGATCCTTCATGTTTCGCGGACTAATTAGTAACCAGGTTGTAACTGAAAGGAAGTGCCGCCCGTTGGCAGTCACTAGAACTGCAACGGCTGTAGGCACTGTCATCTACCCTGAAGCTCTGTGAGGTAAATCTGTCTGGTAGGTGCTGCAGTACATGAATAGTAAAGTTTTGCGTTTCTTTTACTGTATGTATCGTATTAAATTGCTTTGACTGTAATGTTGCAGTATTAATAGAAAGTTTACGTGCAGTCTTCAGGAATATATCGAGCACTTAAGAGTGGTCGGTATCGAAATTAAGTTTTTTGATTGTTTACTGTGTGGCACATCTGTGGAGAAGAGCGCGGGACGACCCTACCGTGATGGGCTGGCGTTACCGTACCTTCTTTGAGTCACGAGTCTTATGACTGGTTTGATGCGGTCCGCCAAGAATTCCTCTCCTGTGCCAACCTCTTCATCTCAGAGTAACATTCGCAACCTACGTCCTCAATTACACTCCTGGAAATGGAAAAAAGAACACACTGACACCGGTGTGTCAGACCCACCATACTTGCTCCGGACACTGCGATAGGGCTGTACAAGCAATGATCACACGCACGGCACAGCGGACACACCAGGAACCGCGGTGTTGGCCGTCGAATGGCGCTAGCTGCGCAGCATTTGTGCACCGCCGCCGTCAGTGTCAGCCAGTTTGCCGTGGCATACGGAGCTCCATCGCAGTCTTTAACACTGGTAGCATGCCGCGACAGCGTGGACGTGAACCGTATGTGCAGTTGACGGACTTTGAGCGAGGGCGTATAGTGGGCATGCGGGAGGCCGGGTGGACGTACCGCCGAATTGCTCAACACGTGGGGCGTGAGGTCTCCACAGTACATCGATGTTGTCGCCAGTGGTCGGCGGAAGGTGCACGTGCCCGTCGACCTGGGACCGGACCGCAGCGACGCACGGATGCACGCCAAGACCGTAGGATCCTACGCAGTGCCGTAGGGGACCGCACCGCCACTTCCCAGCAAATTAGGGACACTGTTGCTCCTGGGGTATCGGCGAGGACCATTCGCAACCGTCTCCATGAAGCTGGGCTACGGTCCCGCACACCGTTAGGCCGTCTTCCGCTCACGCCCCAACATCGTGCAGCCCGCCTCCAGTGGTGTCGCGACAGGCGTGAATGGAGGGACGAATGGAGACGTGTCGTCTTCAGCGATGAGAGTCGCTTCCGCCTTGGTGCCAATGATGGTCGTATGCGTGTTTGGCGCCGTGCAGGTGAGCGCCACAATCAGGACTGCATATGACCGAGGCACACAGGGCCAACACCCGGCATCATGGTGTGGGGAGCGATCTCCTACACTGGCCGTACACCACTCGTGATCGTCGAGGGGACACTGAATAGTGCACGGTACATCCAAACCGTCATCGAACCCATCGTTCTACCATTCCTAGACCGGCAAGGGAACTTGCTGTTCCAACAGGACAATACACGTCCGCATGTATCCCGTGCCACCCAACGTGCTCTAGAAGGTGTAAGTCAACTACCATGGCCAGCAAGATCTCCGTATCTGTCCCCCATTGAGCATGTTTGGGACTGGATGAAGCGTCGTCTCACGCGGTCTGCACGTCCAGCACGAACGCTGGTCCAACTGAGGCGCCAGGTGGAAATGGCATGGCAAGCCGTTCCACAGGACTACATCCAGCATCTCTACGATCGTCTCCATGGGAGAATAGCAGCCTGCATTGCTGCGAAAGGTGGATATACACTGTACTAGTGCCGACATTGTGCATGCTCTGTTGCCTGTGTCTATGTGCCTGTGGTTCTGTCAGTGTGATCATGTGATGTATCTGACCCCAGGAATGTGTCAATAAAGTTTCCCCTTCCTGGGACAATGAATTCACGGTGTTCTTATTTCAATTTCCAGGAGTGTATTTGCTTGATGTATTCCAGTCCATGTCTTGCTCGACAGCTTTTGCCCTCTACAGCTCCCTCTAGTGCCACTGAAATCATTCCCCACAACTCAAATGCTTCGATTATCTTCTGTTCCGGTTTTTCCACAGTCCATGTTCCACTATCATTCAATTCTGTGCTCCTAACGTACATTCTCGGAAATTTCGCCCTCAAATTAAGGCCTATGTTTGATACTAATAGACATCTCTTGGCCAGGGACGCCGTTTCTGCCAGTGCTGGTACCGTATCTATGTGGATGATTTTGGTAGCTACAGATTTAAGGAAGGTGCTGTTTTGAAGAGTAAGTTGATGGAAGAGATAGCAGCACTATTATCCGCTACTGTGTGGTGCGATTAGCTGAAAGCAGATTGGCGACTTACCCTGTGCGCCTTGCGGCTGGTCGCGCGCTTGCCCCACACGAGAAGTAGAGGAACGTGTGTACGTGCATGCGTCTTCAACATGTGCGTGCGAGTGATTCCATCCATACCTGTGGGTACACTGGGCGCCTCTACGTTCATCTGGGGGCAAGCTATAGCCGCGAGATGCACAGGTATAAAGGCACCTTTCGAGGCCTTACTCTTGCAGCCGCATGAAACGGGTCACAATTCTACGAATTCATGCAACATAAGAGGACAATAAAATCTGCTGTACAACAATAGCGTATCTCTCCAAAAAATAGGCGGTATTTCAATTTTTGTGCAGTAATGATATTACTTCACAACTTAGGAACGAAGATACATCGCGCGGGTGCACACGCACTTTAACAAATACACTAGATTTTCAGAAATTTTGACTGCTCTGGCCACCACCACCACCACCACCACCACCACCACCGCCACCACTTGACTGAAAGTTCTCTGATTCTACAATGGGTCATTACTTTCACCATTACGTCTACAGGTAATGCTCGGATCAACTGCGTACCACGTTAAAAGTCTATCGTCTTTTGCATTTCGTTTCGCGCCAGCTGAGCATTTTTTCATTCTTTGCGAGCGTATTACGTTATAACTTACACTCATCCAATAGACAAGGATATTTCAGCTTATGACACAAAATTGTAAAGCAGGTTTACAGATACACAGGAGCATTCCATAACAGAATTTTTATTTAGCAATTGTTTGGTACGTCTTTAATTATAATACCTGAATTTAAGTACGATCACATATGTTGAGAGACCAAAGGGAGTTGCTTACATGAACACCAGGGACTGCAGTAATTGAGTATATAAATTCAGACGCATATCCATCAACGTTTGTCAAATAGTATTGTTATCAACATGGCTGCCGGGTGTTAGAACGGCTAAGTCACTCAAAATGACCTGGTCAGCTTTTCGCAAACGGATACATGGGTTACATTACTGAGAGATTTTTCACAGCGTGGAACTGAACAGGTGGCAGCTTTGTTGTGTTATATCCGCCATATTATGTTATTTCTGTCAGCCAACCAATTTTCGTCCCTTTGTGTTCCACCCACCACCACCACCACCACCACCACCACCACCACCACCACAAAATGTTACAACTTTTTAAATTTTCTCAATTAACAAAAAAATTCTTGTTTGCAACTTTTTCTGGCCTGACACATCGGAACGCTGGGCAGTCCTACCGTGAACGGCATTTGACAGATTCTACAGTCTGATTATGTGCCTATAATCGTAAGTAATAAAATGCATGCAGGGTGAACCATCTAAACCTTGCACTCTTTGTAGTTGGAAAACCGTTCAAGATATCAAAGCGAGGCAGATGGGCATATATTTTTCGGTACATCAACTCTTCTATTGATCTAAATATTGAAGACATTCTTTAATGAAACGATATACTTTTTAACTGCTTTCCAAAGTAATTTGCGAAGTGATATAAAGCTTGTAAACGCTGGCGTTGAAATTTTTGCAGAAGTATCCGGAAAAAGTGCTGAAAACGAAATGCAATGTGGCCGGAATCGGCTTCTGTGGTGTTAACTCCACCTAGGCTCCGTCGCACGCAGCTGGAACACAGGCTTATGTTCTCAAGAAAAAATAATTTCTTTTTATTATGTGACGATATGATGTACATTCTTTGAAATGTGTTAAATGACTAAATGATGTTCAAAATGCCTAATCACATTTGTTTATATCTCTGTGTATAAACTTTTTAGAAGATTCAGCAAATCTGAAGATGGCATACTTGCCGAAAGCGGTAATGGGAATACTGTTTATGTATCAAAGCGATCTTGACGTAATAAATTATAAAACTTCTCACATCTTGGCCCGACACAGATACAGAGTCAGCTGCGATTCTCTCTCTCTCTCTCTCTCTCTCTCTCTCTCTCTCTCTCTCACACACACACACACACACACACACACACACACACACACACACACACACTAACAGCCGATTGCGACCGCCTTGCTTTTCGACTTGAGCACATTCCTCTGATATTTCTGCGAAAATTTTCGACGCCCACATTAGTAAGCGTCCTATACTGTACTCTTGTTTGGGCAAAGAAGTTTCGAATACATCGTCTCATTAAAAAACACGTGCTCTTCAATTTCTATGCGCATACGAGAGCTGAGATTACTAACGAAAGAGAAAAATTACGTGCTCTCTCTTTTCTATCACTTGTCGAAAAGCTCACTTCGATATCTTTAACTGTTCACGGAATACAAGTGATGCGAGTGTGCCTATGAGAAGCGTGTGGCCTCAGCACCGCGCCTCCCCGTCGTCTCCGCGGCGACCCACAGGCCCAGCTGAGGGGCCGGCGGTCGCGTGGGTGGGCGGCCGCGCCAGACGGCCGGCAGACGGCGCGTGGGCAGCGGCTGGCCCGGCGCGCATGCGCAGTGCGCCGCGGCACCCGCCGCCCGCGACGCCGCCCTATATAAGGCGGCCGCGCCCGGAAATAACGCCTGTCACTTGCCCGGCGCCGCGCGCGACGGACACCAAGGCCTAGCCCTGCGGCTCACCCGGCACGAGAGGACGACGCTACCGTCAGTTCTCGAAATATGCAACGGACCGAAACCTTTTACTTTTTTTAGAAAAAAACGTTTCTAATATGATTTTCACTGACGTGGTCTGACGAATGTAAAGCCAGATGTGATTTTTAGAAAGGAATGTTACGGTTGAAAAACGCATGAGTAGGTATAAAAGACAGAGGACTAGCTGAGATGGGAAAAAGTGAGGCGAACCCAGTATTTGCGTGATTTATAATTTGAACCATGTCAGTATTCAGTACCTACATCTATCATCACTGTGCAATTCGCAATCACGTTTTCTAAAGTTCCAATATCGGGCAGCGCGTGGGAAAAAAGATCACGAATCTTTCTGTGCGAGCTCTAATTTCTTTTTTTTTATCACAACGAACATTCCTCTCTCTGTAGCTGGGAGCCAACAAAATATTTCCACAGTTTGGGGAGGAAGTTGGTGATCGAATTTTCATTAGAACATCATGCCATAACGAACGACGAAAAACGCCTTTGTTTTTAAATGAATACCATTGCTATTTGCTTATATCCGTGGCACTATCCTCTCTGTCCGCGATAATACTAAAAGAGCCGCATTGCTTGGTACTTTTTCCATATCCTCCGTCAATCCTATCTGATGCGGATCCTACAATGGACAGTAATACTCCAGAAGAGGGCAGACAAGCATAGTGCAAGCAGTCTATTTAGTAGACCTGTTACATGTTCTACGTGTTCTGCCAAACACTCTCAGTCTTTGGTTTGCTTTTCTCATAACATTATTTATGTGATCGTTCCAATTTAAATTATTCGTAACTGTATGGACGCACTATCACAACTGCCGTGTCACTTTATTAGATTAGAAAGCTGGAAAGGCTAGATGCAGTTCTGTCATTTCATGTCTGTAGCGCTCATCGTCCGACCACTCAGCGACCGTATGATTCTAAATGTGGCTCAATCAACGTGTGGCCTGAATATCATTTCTTGGACGAGCGCTAATCCCGAAAAGTATGCATGACAGCTTCTGCGAATTTGGAAGGCAGATGAGAGGTACTGGCGGAAGGAAAGCTGTGTAGTGCTTGGATAGCTCAGACGGTAGAGCACTTGTTCGCGAAAGTTCCAGGTTAGAGTCCCGGTCCAGCACGAAGTTTTAAACCTGCCAATGACTTCATTATGGGATAAAATTACCAACGTTTTTGCTGACATTGCGGACGGCTTTCATGAGGTTGACTCACCCTGACAAAGATATCTAACTGTATGAAGTGAAGATTCCAAGATGCAGCTTATTAGCTTGGCTAAAATTTGTCTTAGACACGAAACATAGAAACAAATAGAAATAAATACAAATAAAAATGTGTCGCCGTTGAACTGAGATGATGAAACAGTACACTGAGGTTTAGGCCACGACATGTATACGTATGTGACGGATAACAAGCTATGAACGGGGTAAATTTAGAATGCCAGAAATAACTGCTGTAGAAAAGGTAATGGATGCGATACATACAGAATACAGGTGAACGGAAAGAGAGAAATAATAATGAATATACAACGAAGCATACAGAGCACATGGAAGCGATCACTGAGTCACTGGCTGACCATCTACGTCGACGCCTACGTGATTACTCCGCTATTCACATTAAAGTGCCTGGCAGAGGGTTCAATGAACAACCTTCATGCTGTCCCCCTCTACCGTTCTACTCTCGAATGGGGCACGGGAAAAATGAGCACATAAATTTTCTGTGCGAATCCTGATTTCTCTTGTTTTATCATGATGATCATTTCTACCTATGTAAGTGGGTGCCAACAGATTGTTTCCGCAATCGGAGAAGACAACTGCTCATTGAAATTTCATGAGAAGATCCCGCCGCAACGAAAAACGTCTTTGTTTTAATGATTGCCACTTCACGTACCATGTCTGTGGTACTATCTCCCCTATTTTGCGATAGTAAAAAATGAGCTGCCCTTCTTTGTACTCTTTCGATGTCATCCGTCAGTCGCATCTGACACGGATCCCCCACCGCACAGCAGTACTCCAGAACAGGGCGGACAAGCGTGGTGTAAGCAGTCTCCTTAGTAGACCTGTTGCACTTTCTTTCTGCCAGTGAATCGCAGTCTTTGGTTTGCTCTACCCACAAAACTATCTGTGTGATCGTTCCAATTTAGATTTTTGTAATTGTAATCGCTAATTATTTAGTTCCATTTAAGCCTTCAGATTTGTGTGACTTATCGCGTAATCGAAATTTAGCGGATTTCTTTTAGTACTCATGTGAATAACTTCACATTTTTCTTTATTCAGGATCAATAATCCACTTTCCGTACCCATCGTCAGTCTGTCTAGTATAAATGAATATAGTAACAGCCGACCAAAGAAATAAAGCTTGCACATGGAAAAATATATTCCAGAATTGTATGTAGTGGAGAAGTAATTTAAAGAATAAATTGGTAAAATTTTAGAACACCCGTGCAGAGTAATATAACGAAACATTGGCATTAGAGGCGGAAGGAACGAATTATCAACATAAACAGAAAATCTAAGGATGAAGAACTGGAGTTAAACAGGGACCATAACTGATCAATTTGCAGTTCTGTAGAATAATAGGCCTATGTAAACAGGGACAAAACAACGAAGTGAAAATTAAAATTAAGAATATATACTGCAAACGAGTAGGAAGGTCGAACCTACCAACCTAAGACGAAAATTCAGAAAAATACTGTTTCGGAACTTAAGTGATGGACTGAGATCGTAATTTTTATATGGCGAAATCATGTAAGCATTTCACAACGCCGTAAGCAATTTTGACGAGCCAGTGGTCATCTGCGAGTGCATAAAGAGTAAACAAAGAAACATTACTTAAACGACACTATAAAATTTGCGAAGTCTCTATCTACTTAACGTTAGAATGAAGCCAAAGGGCATACGTTGCGAACTGGTTACGTTGGGTTTCCAGCAATACTGAAGGCAACAGTACGTAGAGGTCGATAGTTTGTAGGCAGAGTGCAATGCTCTCTTTCTATACTCATGGACGAATATGATCACAAAAGGAACAGCTATTTCGGTACATTTTATCCTTATATTCAACAGTGTAATGTAACTTTTTTGCGAAATAAACATGTATACACAAAGAGAATTTGACTCTGCCTAAAAAATCTCTGCCTACGTTTGCTCCTGCATCGGGCATGGATGTGTGTGATGTCCTTAGGTTAGTTAGGTTTAAGTAGTTCTAAGTTCTAGGGGACTGATGACCTCAGATGTTAAGTCCCATGGCGCTCAGAGCCATTTGAACCTACCTTTGCCTTGAGTACTGTTGACGTAGATATTCACGAAAGATAGCAGACAACATAATTTTAGAAAATATCTTGTTAAAGGAGTAAACTTGGTTCAGGAACCGTAGGGGAATGGTCAGACAACCTCTTCTGATATCAGGTGCAATAATAATTGTTATAACAGTGTGGTACTTCGTGACTGGGGGCATTTACGAAATCGTCAGTCGTAAGCCAGATTTCGACACGCAACGGCGGTTTGATGAGCCCCGGGGATGATAATTTGTGGCGCAGCTTTCCCCCCGGCCGGATCGCGGCACGCCGTGACGTGACGGGACGGGCAGGCCGGCAGCCTCGGCGGGCTGATGCCCCGAGGGCGCGGCCGGCGGCGGCCTTGGCGCTCGCACAGTGTCCTTGCGCGGCGTGGCGAGTGGGCGCCCCACGTGTGCTGAGGCGGCACCGGGCCGGGCCGCTGCCCTCGCCGCAAACACGGGGCTGCCTGCCCTCCAACAAAGGAGGCGCCGCCAGGCAGCCAGGGGAAGCTAACTTGTCACCGCCCACCCGCTCGGCCGCTCCTCTGCAGCTCAAGCGGCGCCCACTGGCCGGTGGTTCACACGACACACTGCACCAGTCACTGGAGCTCATACCGCGGCCAGCTCTTCGCTTACACACGTCTTTGTACTTTGCATTTTTTCCCTTAATCGTTTTATGTGATTGTAATGTTTGGCGTGTGCTCACAGGGGCACCACACGGCTACCGGATTTTTGTAATTTTTTTTTATTTTTACAGTACTCAAATATCGAAGTCCCAACGCAGTTCGATGCAATTCTCTTGTGATCTTGGGTGTAGAGATTGGTCTGATGCAGCTCTCCATGCTACTCTACCTTTGCAAGCTGCTTCGTGTTTAAGTACCTAATGCAACCTACATCCTTCTGGATCTGCTTAGTGTACTCATCTCCCGGTCTCCCTTTACGATTTTTGTCTCCCCACACTGTCTTCCAATACTAAATTGGTGATCCCTTGTTGCCTCAGAATATGTCCTACCAACCGATCCCTTCTTCTAGTCAAGTTGTACCACAAATTCCTCTTCTCCCCAATTCTATTCAATACCTCTTCATTAGTTATGTGGTCTACCCATCTAATTTTCAGCATTCTTCTGTAACACCACATTTCGAAAGCTATTCTCTTCCTGTCTAAACTGTTTACCGTCCTAGTTTCACTTTCATGCATGGCTACACTCCATACAAATACTTTCAGAAACGACTTCCTCACACTTAAATGAATACTCGATGTTAACAAATTTCTCTTCTTCAGAAACGCTTTCCTTGCTATTGCCAGTCTACATTTTATATCCTCTCTACTCCAAACATCAGTTATTTTGCTCCCCAAATAGCAAAACTCATCTACTACTTTAAGTGTCATTTCCTAATCTAATTTCCTCAGCATCACCCGACTTAATTCGACTACAATCCATTATCCTCGTTTTGCTTTTGTTGATGTGCATCTTATATCCTCCTTAAAAGACACTGTCCATTCCGACCAACTGCTCTTCCAAGTCCTTTGCTGTCTCTGACAGAATTACAATGTCATCGGCGAACCTCAGAAGATTTTATTTCTTCTCCATCGATTTTAATTCCTACTCCAAATTTTTCTTTTGTTTCCTTTACTGCTTGCTCAATATAAAGATTGAATAACATCGGGGAGAGGCTACAACCCTGTCTCCGTCCCTTCCCAACGAGTGCTTCCCTTTCATGTCCCTCGACTCTTATAACTGACATCTGGTTTCTGTACAAATTGCACATAGCTTTTCGTTCCCTGTATTTTACCCCTGCCGTCTTCAGAATTTGAAAGTGAGTATTCCAGTCAACATTGTCTACAAATGCTAGAAACGTAGGTTTGCCTTTCCTTAATGTATCTTCTATGGTAAGTGGTGGAGTCAGTATTGCCTCACGTGTTCCAACATTTCTAAGGAATCCAAACTTATCTTCCACGAGGACGGTTTCTACAAGTTCTTCAATTTGTCTGTAAAGAATCCGTGTTACTATTTCATAGCCGTGACTTATTAAACTGATAGTTCGGTAATTTTCACACCTGTCAACATCTGCTTTCTTTGGGATTGGAATTACTATATTCTTCTTGAAGTCTGAGGGTATTTCGTCTGTCTCGTGCATCTTGCTCACTAGATGGTACAGTTTTGTCAGGGCTGGCCCTCCCAATGCTATCAGTAGTTCTTATGCAACGTTGTCAACTCCCGGGGCCTTGTTTCGACTCAGGTCTTTCAGTGCTATTCTCAAATATTCTCCATAAAATCGACTTTGACGTTTCCCTGTTCCATTTACACTGCTGTGCCAAGAGTCGGCGTACGGCAGCAGCGACGTGGCACGAACCCGACCAGTCGCTGGAAGTTCCCTGCAGGATACTGAGCCACGCAGCCTCTGTAGCCGTCCATAGTTGCTGAAGTGACGGCGGCGCATGAATTTGTGCACAAATTTACCTCTCCATTATGTCCCATAAACGTTCGATGGGGTTCGTGTCGGGCAATTTGGGTGGTCAAACCATTCACTGGAATTCTCCAGTATGTTCCTCAAACTAATCCTGAACAATTGTGGCCCGGTGATATGGCGCACTATCATCCATAAACATTCCATAGTTGTTTGGGAAGATGACTTCTGTGAATTGCTGCAAATGGTCTCCAAGTAGTCTTAACATAACCATTTCCAGTCAATGATTGCTTCAGTTAGACCGGAGGACCCAGTTTATTCCATGTAAACAGAGCCCACACCATTATGGAGCCACCAGCAGCCTGCACAGTGCCTTGTTGACAACTTGGGTCTATGGCTTAGTGGGGTCTGCGCCACACACTGACCGTATCATCAGCTCTTGCTAACTGAAATCGGGATTTATCTGACCAGACCACGGTTTTGCAGCTGTCTAAGGTCCAACAGATATGGTCACGAGCCCATGAGAGTCGCTGCAGGCGATGTCGTGCCATGAGCAAAGACACTTGCGTCAGACATCTGCTGCCATGGTCCATTAACGCCATATTTCGCCGCACTGTCATAACGGACACGTTCGTAGTACGTCCCAATTTGTTTTCTCCGGTTATTTCACGCGTTGTTGGTTGTCTGTTGGCTCTGAGAAAAGCCGCTGCTCTCGATCGTCAAGCGAAGGTGGTGTTCTTTGTGAGAGGTAATGCCTGAAAGTTGGTCTTTTCAGCACTCTTGACACTGTGGGTCTCTGAATTTTGAACTCCCTAATGATTTCCGAAATCGAGTCTCCCACGCCTCTGGCTCCAACTACCATTCCGCGTCCAAAGTCTTAATTCCCTTCGTGCGGCCATAATCACGACAGAAACCTTTTCACATGAATCACCTGAGTACAAGTGACATCTCCGCCAACGCACTGCCCTTTCGTAACTAGTGTACGCGATCTGTATAGGTGCATGTGCATATCCCTATCCCATGATTTTTGTTACCTCCTTGTAATATCCTAATGTAAGGTTGCTTATTTTTGACAGGCAATGCAGCTCAGTGTTAGAATATCTCGCCCGATACCTTGAGGGATGGGGGTGCAGGGTTCCATACTCAACGAACACAAATTATTAAACAAATGTTCATGTTTACCAACATTACCCTGATGTGTGACATACGTAAAGATTGAAAAAATCAGTAGCTCTCAATACCGGTAATCTCTTATTCGAGTCTCGTTTCGGTCATTTTTTCGGTTCTTTCCCTATCAGTTCGAATACTTACGTCACTTATAAAAGATTGTCAATGAAGATTTTTTAAGTTAAGCATTACGAATTACTTTTTTTCCTTATGTATTTTATGCTTGACGCCAATTGTCATGGAACACGAACCTCTGTTTAAAAATATACCACGGTTGCGAATCGAACCCGGGCCGCCCACGTGGTAGGCGGCCATTCTACACAGAGCCACATAGCAAGCCAAAATAACTTCTCTTATTGTATTGAAGACGCTCGGAAAACTTCAAAGTCGATTTTCTTGAGAATTATGAGAGTAGTATCGAACTGCTTTGGGAGATTAATATCCGAGATCTGTATTCCACATACTGTAAGTATACAAAAATAGGAAAGCCGCGTGGTTTTCTTGTAAGTTCAGAAATGCTAAGATCTTTAAATTTCATTCATTCCGCGTTAAAACGTTACGTCTTTCCTTAGTTTCCAAACGTCAACATTTGAATCAAATAGCCCGTTTTTCCCTTCAATTAGAATTTTGACAGTATCCAGCATTCTGACTGGTTCGATTCGGGCCGCCAGATTTTAGCCTGTACAGCTCCCCTTACTTAATCTTGTAATCTCTTCTTGAGACATTACCTATTCCGTTCAACTGATCTTCAAACACCATCAGCATATTTCGGCGTTTTTAGCAGCACAAAAATTTATGTCTCGATTGCAAAGAAATTTTATTGACATTTAATCGATCGGTTTCAATGCTTTATGCACGATCGTTAGGTATAAAGTGCTTGGTTACGATTACCACGTCGATGTGAACTGCTGTGTAAGCACTTGATTGTGCAACTTCATGTGTGAGAGCAAGTGGCGACAATATACACTCCTGGAAATGGAAAAAAGAACACATTGACACCGGTGTGTCAGACCCACCATACTTGCTCCGGACACTGCGAGAGGGCTGTACAAGCAATGATCACACGCACGCCACAGCGGACACACCAGAAACCGCGGTGTTGGCCGTCGAATGGCGCTAGCTGCGCAGCATTTGTGCACCGCCGCCGTCAGTGTCAGCCAGTTTGCCGTGGCATACGGAGCTCCATCGCAGTCTTTAACACTGGTAGCATGCCGCGACAGAGTGGACGTGAACCGTATGTGCAGTTGACGGACTTTGAGCGAGGGCGTATTGTGGGCATGCGGGAGGCCGGGTGGACGTACCGCCGAATTGCTCAACACGTGGGGCGTGAGGTCTCCACAGTACATCGATGTTGTCGCCAGTGGTCGGCGGAAGGTGCACGTGCCCGTCGACCTGGGACCGGACCGCAGCGACGCACGGATGCACGCCTAGACCGTAGGATCCTACGCAGTGCCGTAGGGGACCACACCGCCACTTCCCAGCAAATTAGGGACACTGTTGCTCCTGGGGTATCGGCGAGGACCATTCGCAACCGTCTCCATGAAGCTGGGCTACGGTCCCGCACACCGTTAGGCCGTCTTCCGCTCACGGCCCAACATCGTGCCGCCCGCCTCCAGTGGTGTCGCGACAGGCGCGAATGGAGGGACGAATGGAGACGTATCGTCTTCAGCGATGAGAGTCGCTTCTGCCTTGGTGCCAATGATGGTCTTATGCGTGTTTGGCGCCGTGCAGGTGAGCGCCACAATCAGGACTGCATACGACCGAGGCACACAGGGCCAACACCCGGCATCATGGTGTGGGGAGCGATCTCCTACACTGGCCGTACACCACTGGTGATCGTCGAGGGGACACTGAATAGTGCACGGTACATCCAAACCGTCATCGAACCCATCGTTCTACCATTCCTAGACCGGCAAGGGAACTTGCTGTTCCAACAGGACAATGCACGTCCGCATGTATCCCGTGCCACCCAACGTGCTCTAGAAGGTGTAAGTCAACTACCCTGGCCAGCAAAATCTCCGGATCTGTCCCCCATTGAGCATGTTTGGGACTGGATGAAGCGTCGTCTCACGCGGTCTGCACGTCCAGCACGAACGCTGGTCCAACTGAGGCGCCAGGTGGAAATGGCATGGCAAGCCGTTCCACAGGACTACATCCAGCATCTCTACGATCGTCTCCATGGGAGAATAGCAGCCTGCATTGCTGCGAAAGGTGGATATACACTGTACTAGTGCCGACATTGTGCATGCTCTGTTGCCTGTGTCTATGTGCCTGTGGTTCTGTCAGTGTGATCATGTGACGTATCTGACCCCAGGAATGTGTCAATAAAGTTTCCCCTTCCTGGGACAATGAATTCACGGTGTTCTTATTTCAATTTCCAGGAGTGTAGATTGAGTCACTTGGTTGGTCGATTTGGGGGAGGGGACCAAAGAGCGAAGTCGTCGGTCCCATCAAGTTAGGGAAGGATGGGGCAGGCAGTCGGCCGTGCCCTTTCGAAAAAACCATCCCAGCGTTTGCTGGAAGTGATTTCGGGAAATCACGGAAAACCTAAATCAGGATGACAGTCGTCCTCCCGAATGCGAGTCCAGTGTGCTAACCATTGCGCTACATCGCCCGATATTCAAGTGGTAGGGCAGATTTATGGCTGACCACAGAGGTAGCTCACAAACCCTTTAGCTTTTAATAAAAATACAGGGTCAGTCAAAAAAAGAAGTTGACAACTTTGGAATGATATAGAAATTTAATGACATAACTTGCAGAATTGGTGGATGCGTCATTACTGAGCAAACATCCTCAAGCTTCACATCAAAATGTCCAGTGTTATTTTGGCTCTAGGCGGCAAATATCCCACCAGTAATCAATTTCTTCCCACACTTGTTGCAGCAAATCGGGCGTAACTTGTGCAACGACCGAATAGACTCAATTTGTCAACGGCTAACTTGTTTGGTAGAGAGGAACGTACACACATGGTCTTAATGAAACCACAGAGAAAGAAATCCAGTGATGTCTATGTCAAGTCTGGGGAGCTAGGTGGCCATGCGACTTGCCCTTCACGGCTTATCCATCGACACCCGGGAAGCGATTATCGAGGAAACTTCGATCTTCCACGAGGAAATGAAGTGGTGCACCGTATTCCTGGTACTAAAGCATCCCATCTCCGTCATCTCCAGCGATCCGTAGAATTAAAAAAAATTCAAACATATCCAGGTACACAATACCAGTGGAAGTCGCCATTTTAACTGTGCATTATGCTGGTGCTGCTAGTGGCGGAATAGGGTAACGATGGACTAAGTGAATCAAACTTGAAGTTGTTGGCTACGGAGTGACATCTATCGATTCTCTACGATATTTCAATAAATTTCTATTTAATTCCAAAGTTGTAAAATCCTTTTTGACTCCCCAAGTACTATGCGATCGACACAGGTAATTATTACATTATAATCAGTCCTGCCACCGCTACATCTCAGCGACGTAACAACTTCACTCAAAGATTTTATTTGTTCTCCCTGAACTTTAATTCCCTTCCCAATTTTTCTTAAATGTTTGCTCGAACTACAGATCAAAAACACGGGGGATAAGCTTCAACTCTGTCTCATTTATTGTCCCTCTTTCATATCCCTAAACACTCACCTGCAGTCTGCTTTCTGCACAAGTCGCAGATAATCACTTGGTAGCCCACGTTGGCGAGCTGCGATTATTTGGACCATCCTCACAGTATTCCCCAGAAGCAGGTCACCAACTTCGGTTCTGCTTAGTGTCAAATTTTCAGTTGCGAAAAGATTCGCTCATCCCTGCCCCTAGTTTGTGTCTGAACTCAATCTCGGGCGTGGACAGCTGGCAGGCTAACCACTCTCGCCCACCGGTCGCTGGCTGTACTCCCAGCTGAGGGCGTGTAGTGGGGGATGTGCAACGACAGGAAAAACTTGCCGCCCAAAATGTATCCTGTCCCGGCGAAACGTAATACGACCCACCCAACAAATATTCCAAAGCGGCACCTCCATTACGAAACGTTCCTGAAGGAACGTAATAGGTAATGGGTAAATTAACCTTTGAGGCCTAATATCACACACACAGATTTCATCATTAGTCTGGCTTTAAAGCTGTAACACCAAGCGTTCTTCCAGAAAAAATTTTGGGACTTCCAAGCAGCCTCTTAAAATTTTACCTGAAAGAAAAGTAACTAAAGTTTCTACTCAAATTGTTTCGACACCTGTGTGACAAGGGATACTTTCATTGGAGTCTAAAATAGAACGAAAACTAAAAACTAAAACATTTTATGTCCATCGTGTTTGTTACCTGATTCTTTTTTAGAATCTTAGGTTCTGTAAACCCTTCATTGCTATACAGCTTGCTGTCTGCAACGAGGAAAAGAATGATTTCGTTGCAGATGGGAAGATATGGTTCAAATGGCTCTGACCACTACGGGACTTAACTTCTTTGGTCATCAGTCCCCTAGAACTTAGAACTACTTAAACCTAAGGACATCACACACATCCATGCTCGAAGCAGGATTCGAACCTGCGACCCTAGCGGTCGCGCGGTTCCAGATAGTAGCGCCTAGAACCGCTCGACCACCCCAGCCGGCGATGGCAAGATATATAACAACGTAAAGAAGGTCCTACAGAATCATGTCAGCTCGTTTTTTCCTTTTTATTTCCTATGTTCGGTTACCCATAAGAATGGGTAGGGAAAGGAAGGTGGGGGTTGAACATGGCCGTGGGTCATCTGGTGTGATGCGACCTATCATGGCTTCCTCTCGTGTGTCAACATCGTCATCTCCGAGTATCACACTGAATGTCTTATTTGTTGGATGTATTCGAATATCTATAGTAGGCAATGAAAACCTCGCTTCTCCATCTGTCTGTGAAAACTCTTAATTCCAGTAACTGCATAATCAAAGGGAGATTTGGAGGTGCATGGATTTCTCTAAACAGTCAATAACTAGGCTTTTGCTACACAATTGGACATGTAGCATCTTTCTGTATCAAGTTGTATTATTTTTAAGAAAACTACTTTACTTCACCTGCAAAATTTAGCAAAATGGAGTTAAGAGGTTTTCATTGTCTACCATCGGTGTGTGTCTTCCGGACTCATACAGTTTTTGTCCTACAGTACTTTGTAAGTCGTTCCCTATTTTGTTACACATGTATTACGGGTATGTTAGGGGTGGTTCTTCCAGTCAGTGTTACCAACGTATTTCTTTCCTTGCCAATTCTGAGGTCAACTACCTGCTTTCCAGTCAGCCCAATTATTCTTTTATATTTTGTACGATTTTTTCCAGTGAGGTGTATCTGTTGAATATCTGTATGGTATCTGAGCAGATCAGGAAATACCATAGTACATGCGAAACAGCTATTCCGTAAAGCAAAAGTATGTCTCTTTTGTGTTGTACTGATAATACCTAGCATTACGTTGTAAGAACGTGGTTAAAGTATTATGAGCAACAGGGATTAACTGAAACCTTTGATATCGCTTCGCGAACTCTCAGCCATACTCTCACCTTGCAATGTAACAGTCCTACGCTACAGTTGAGTGTATCACCAAAACTAAGATTCGTATTCAGGTTCGTTGGCTTCACCAGCTCTCAACAAAATTTTAGCCTTTCAACCTAACCTAGTTCTTCGGCTACGCTACAGATCGTTTAGTCACCACAACATACGTTCCAAAAATTACAAACGCTAAAAATAAAAAAAATAAAAAAGTGTGTCCCGATCTCTCTCCGTTTGCACACGTATGACGTCAAGGCAGAGCACCATTACGTAACGGGACAAAGTTTCTATCTGGTATTGGTTGTTCAGTTGACCCAACAGGAGAGAATTTGAGGATCTACTTATAATGATGTATAATTTGATACACGTGAGAATTCAAAACTGTGGGTCGAACCGCGACTTCAGTTCGAATCCCTGTGCTGCCAGAGCACGCCTAAGGGAGCCATCCAGGGTTTCAATCATCTATAGGAAACACTGTATAGCCACGTCAGTTAGACAACTGTCTGAACAAACTAGAAGCTACCGAGCTGCTGCTTCGTAGCAGGCTACTGCTAAATTATCGGTCGGACAGTAGCTCTGGCGAAAGTGACCTCTACCTTCCCCTTCTTGATGACGCCACCATCGACGTCGTCTGCAGTTTCAACAGCCCGCAAAGTGAACCTAGTCTGCACGTAAAAGTAAAAATGGAGGGAAAAAAGTGTTCTTTAGAGCTTGAGAAGAAGATGAACGGGCACAGGCAGAGGGGAAAATACGCTCTCCTTCCAAGAGCGTTTATCTTGCCGCTGATGCAAAAGCGCGCTCTAGAACTGGCCGCCGGAGTTGCCAGTGGGCGCTGGCGGCGCAGGGGCGGACGTGAGAACGCACGCAGAGAGAGAGAGAGAGAGAGAGAGAGAGAGAGAGAGAGAGAGAGAGCTGGGCCCCCAGCAGAGCAGCGGCCGTCACCTCAGAGCGGAGACTGTGGCTGTGACTGCGAGAATGTGACAGAAATAGCGCTTCCCGCCTCAGGCAGCCAACTTCCCCCGGGCAAACACGTCTCGTCTGGCGGAGCTGACACACCAGCAGCGGGGAATTTCCAGCCGGCTCCAGCACCGCCTGTACACCTAGCAAGAGTGGTCAAGCCTTTCTACCCAAACAGCAAGCTGAGAGAGATTGCGCCAATCTGACTTTTTCTCTCTTTTCGTCCAATTCCTATCAAAATGGGGCGAAGTGCGCTGTTATGCAGCAAAGCCCTTTTCAATCAGGGTACTTTATGCTGTTCGGACAGTCATTTAATCTCATGGGACAATCTAGGAGTCATCTATGTTTGTTGAAGTCCTTCCCAGAACCTGGGGCACGGTACCCTATCCGTTGTATTGAAAGCGCGTAATTACTGACCGGATTTAATACGCTGCCATCTATTCATTAAAATGTATAATCTTACGTTGAAAGTTTAACACAATAACAAGTGTTACAATTAGAAACCCACGTGTTTCGAGGAAACGTAGCTGGTGGCGGGCAAATTCATCAGCTCTTAGCCATTGAAATCGGGATTTATCTGACCAGGCCCCGGTTTTCCAGTCGAGATACCTCAGTATGTTTTGAGCTCAGAATATATACTAAAATTTCACAATGAATGGATGTCAAGTATTATGGATGCTAGTTTTGTGTATGGTTTGTTAGCCCCTTGTAGACAGTTGGGATTCCTGCTTATTTCTAACTACTAGGCGGTTTTTTTTTTCCGGGATCTACGGTAGGTTACGGTTAAAAGAAAAACTGATCAACCACGAATTCGATACAGACCCTGATAAGAATTCAATTTTTGCTTTTTCAGACGTTTTTCAACGCCACTGGTTAATCGTTATACCGCTCACCTTTGCACTTATTGATGACCGATTTCTATCTACGTGATCATCATGAGATACGTTTGTCGTTTTACATAGCAAACAAAAGAACTTGTAGCCAACATATACATCGTGAAAAAAAAGTTTAAACGGAAACGATAAGTAATATGTTTTTACCTCTTTTGATAGATGCAACCTTGGCAAGTTGTTTATATTTTGTTTAATGGTTTAGGAAGACAAACTTATCTGATCAATATCACAGAGATGGAATCTCTTATGAAATAAAAATAACTACGATCAAAGACTGTTTTGAATTTTACAAATTACAGACTCAATGGACTGCTACGCACTTCCATGCGACTATGTCAGACTTCAACAATAATAAAATCGGATGAAGAATACATGCAGCATTATAATGAAGTGACAGAGTTATGACATACCTCCTATCTTCCTTTCGCTAGGTTTAGTGCAGCAACTAGATTGTATCCCATAAGGGTTCGAGGGGATTCAGGTCGGGAGAACTTCGTAGCCAAATCATTCGCTCAAATTGTCCAGCATGTTTTTCAAACCAGTCTCTGACAACTATGAGCCGTTGACATGGTGCACTGTCATCCATAAAAAATCCATCGTTGTTTGGAAGCGAAGTCCATGAATGGTTGAAAATTGTCACTAAGTTGCCGAACGTAACCACTTCACGTCAATGATTGGTTCATCTGGACCAGAGGAACCGGTCCATTTCATAGACACATGAACTTGCACAGTGTCTTGTTGATAACTTGGATCCATGGCTTCGTAGAGTCTGTACCACACACTAATGCTACCATCAGCTCTTACCCATTGAAATCGGGACTTATCTGACCAGACCACTGTTTTCTAGTCGTCTAGGGTCCAACAGACATGGTCACGAGCCCAGAAGAGGCGCTACATGCGATGTAGTGCTGTTAACAAAGGCACTGGCGTCGATCGTATACTGCCATAGCCCATTAACGCCAAATTTCGCCGCTCTGTTCTAACGGATGCGTTCGTTGTACGTCCCACACTGATTTCGGCGGTTATTTCACGCAGTGTTGCTTGTCTATCAGCACTGACAAATGCACGCAAACGTCGCTGCCCTCGGTCGTTAAGTGAAGACCGTCGGCCATTGCGTTGTCCGTGGTGAGAGGTAGTGCCTGAAATTTGGTATTCTCGGCACACTCTTGACACAGTGGATCTCGGAATATAGAATTCCCTAGCGATTTCCGGAACAGAATGTCCCTTGTGTGTAGCTCCAACTTTGTGACATATATCATCCTGACACCTCCGTCTGGGCCAAACGGCTCTGAGCCTATGGGAATTAACATTTGAGGTCATAAGTCCCCTGGAACTACTTAAACCTAACTAACTTAAGGGGATCACAAATATCCGTGCCCGAGGCAGGATTCGAACCTGCGACCGTAGCCGTCGCGCTGTTCCAGACTGAAGCGCCTAGAACCGCTCGGCGCCGGCCGAAGTGGCCGTGCGGTTAAAGGCGCTGCAGTCTGGAACCGCAAGACCGCTACGGTCGCAGGTTCGAATCCTGCCTCGGGCATGGATGTTTGTGATGTCCTTAGGTTAGTTAGGTTTAACTAGTTCTAAGTTCTAGGGGACTAATGACCTCAGCAGTTGAGTCCCATAGTACTCAGAGCCATTTGAACCATTTTTGAACCGCTCGGCCACAGCGGCCGGCTCCGTCTGGGCCAGTGCCCTGCCCTTTTACACCTCGTGTACGCTATACTACCGCAATCTGTATATGTGCATATCGCTACAATCACGTACACGTCGGTATATGATTATGAATTTATCGCGTAATAAAAATTTCATATCGCATTTATTCTTACTTTTTCTGAGATTACGCTTTCAATGCCAATTTAACGGAGCGTTTTCACCAACGAGAGCCGAACCTAGGCCCCGGATCCGAAACTCACCCAAGACGTGCGTGTACGTGATGGAATGCTCAGAAGCGACCTACACATGGGGCGTGTCCACTGACACGTGTTCCCCTGGGTTTCTCTCGGACGTGAGAGACGGCATGGTGGAAGCAGGAGGGATGGAGAAAAGGGGGGGGGGTGTTGGCATTTGTTTGCAGGCGACGCCCCTTGGACTACCAGACGCCCTGTTTGGAGCTGTCCGAGGCCGGCGCCGGTTGTACTGTTCATTATCACCCACGACGGACACGTGCTGGCTTTGAGAGTCGCGTTTTCGTCGCATTCATTACAACTCTACATGTTATTCATTGTTATTTACTTACTGTTTCATAATAACTATAATTATTGTTATGGTGTTCAGCCCTAAGATTATTTGATGCAGCTCTCTTTACTAGTCTATCAAGTGCAACGATCTTCGTATCTGCACGACTGTGGCCTACATGGTGTTCGGAAATTCCCGTTTGAAAACATGTCTGCCATGTATGGATGCAACAGGGTGGTGGTTACCTCGGATAGGCTGATGTCATCTGCCGTCTATCCTACCGCTCTATCCTCATTCGAACCTCACCGCCGTTTCCTAAGTGTGAGAGCAACATGGTTAGCACACGTTTGCAGAACAGAATACGTCGACACAGCCTTTCTGAATTGCGAAGCTCTGCGTAAAGGAAGAGGTGCTCGTCGCCTTTATGAAGATCGTGCTCCACAACGTACGACTCCATCGCATACCCTTTTCACCACAATTACGCAACGGCTTCGAAAAAAGGGGTACCTTAGCGTCGGCATGCGTGGCTATGGTGCTCCAAGGAAACGCCGCACGCCAGCATTGGAGGACATCGCACTACATCACGTTGAAGAGGACCCGTCAAAGAATACACTAGCAATTTCTTTGGGTATTATTGAGTGGTATTTTAACATACGTCATGTCATGCCTAATCGATTACTTGTAGAAGTGTTCGCGTAACCAAAATTTTTTCAAATGGTTGTAGCACATGGGTTCAATTCAAAATCTTATCTACTCACTCCCCTCTACAAGTCCTAGAAGTAGAGTTCCAAAAATTTTAGCCACCACAATTCCTCCCAATTACCAAATTAACAGTTCCTTGATGCGTCTGGATGTGTCCTATGACCCAGTTCCTTCTATTAGTCTGGATATGCCACAATTTTTTTTCTGCACCATTCGATTCAGTACGTCCTAATTAAATTATACGATTTACACATACAAAAGTAAGCATTCTCCCGTAGCACGACGTTTCAGGGGCTTCTGTTCTATTCTTGTCTGAAATGTTTATGGTCCGCGGTCCACTTCAGACAGATACCTTCAAGCACCCAACACTTTAATTTATATGCGCTGTTAGCAAATTTCTCATCTTCTGAAGACTGTGGAACAACCTACTACAATTTACTGAAAGCGATTATGAAAAACAGGCCGTGCTAGCTTCAGTTAATATTCACCTATACAGAAATAAACATTATGATATGCATAAGGCGCTATAATTCTAACATTTCATTCAGTAGTGACTTACCATTGAGATACCCTTCGTGGAAGTATAATAATAGCCTCTAACTCTTCGTTAAAGATAATTCAGTATTGGACTCACCTGAAAACAGAAGAAAAAGACAGTTAGTATACAGAAACTAAACAAATACGCGGAACTAAGTACATAATAATTTTAGATCTCTGCGCATATATATATATATATATATATATATATATATATATATATATATATGTGTGTGTGTGTGTGTGTGTGTGTGTGTGTGTGTGTGTGTGTGTGTGTGTGGTTTTTCCAGCTGAATTCCGTAACACCTGGACTGAAACTTACGACTTACTATCGGCGAAAAAAATGCTAAGGAGTGGGTGTGCTAATTTAATTCATTCTCTCTCAATGCACAGCTGTAACATCGGAGATAGACTTGGTAGTTACAGCGATCATGTTGAGAGGTAGACGCAAACAGTGTCTCTTCCGATCATGTAGCAAAAATAAAAAAAATTGTTCAGCATGAGAGTCTTCCTTCCCCCTCCCCCGAAAGACTCGTGTCCTTTAGCAAATGCAGATCTATAGTCTCCTTCCATCGATTCGTCACAAGCTTCGAACCAAGCCCATCGTCTACAGATGATACGAACAGATGTAAAATCTATCGTTGTCTATGATCTACTCATACATTCCAGACAAATACCCCCACTGTTGGTATTTCAACGGCTTCTCCAAAATTCACGACACGACCGTCTCGCATTTCCTTGCTTCAAACATTTTAAGTTGGTAGGTAAGAGTCACCTTTTAAGTTCCCACAAAGAAACACTAGATAGCGCTAATAAAATGTGATACTACTGTTTTATAATTTATTATTCGTTAAATCAATGGTAACTATGAAACTAACAGTAGTTTGACTAGTTACCTACTAAAGAAACACTTTTAAGATAAATGGTAAGTACACGCGAAGGCATTAACTGGGTGATTTTTTCACGAGATTCGTAATGGTCTCAACTGAAGAAACGCTTCTTTCAGCTTTTGGCAGACAATTACCTTCATAATAAAGTTTACAATTGGTTTGTAAAACTTCCTCATGGTCGTCCTTCCGTCAGCAGCGAATTTCGTGAAGGTCGACCAAAATCTGATGCCGTTCCAAAAACATCGGTGTTTGTTTTATTCGGTGATTACTTGAATTTTAGATCACTGTTAATAACAAAGAAATAATAAATTTTAAAAGAGCAATTAGCAACGTCAAAATGCCGAAAAAACTTCCTTGATATTAATAGTTCTCCGCAGAACACCTTTTCACTTCCTGCGGGAGATCAGTGTTAACGCGGAACACAGTTTGGGAATCCCTGCGCCTAAAGACTGTGGTAATCCGATGGATCGGATGCCTGGAGAACGTTCCCCGCATCATGAGGTGCACTGCCAGTGATGCACAGACGTGGCGGTGTTACAGTGTAGGGTAACTTCCGTGGTTAGGGTGTGATCCTTTATCGCACTTATGAGATCGATGAATGCGATTGATATGAATACATTTTACAGCACTGTGTGCTGCGTACAGTATAGAATCGGTTCGAAAGCGGTGACTGTATCAGCACGATGGCTGTATCATAACAGTGCACCCTGTCAAGCGAAACGTGAGGCAAACGCTTTTCGACAACAACATTCCTGAAGTGGTCTGGCCTGAACCCAATGGAACACCTTTGGGACGAGTTAGAACTTCCACTTCGCTCCGAACTGTAGCGTCCAGTATCACTAGCTTCTCTGGTTTCTCCTCTTGCAGAAGAATTGGCTGCCATTCCCATTCAAAGTGTCCCAAGCATGGATCAAACCATGTTAATGTCCGTTAATAGTTGTCCACATACTTTTGATCAGGCGGTGCACATATCGAAGACTGCGTACAAGACTTTGCATGAACATTTTAGTTATTAAAACGATCGGTTCCGGATGGTTTGCCAACATTTTGACCTATCTAGAAAACAAGGCTCATGTCAGTTGGTGTACGAAAATGCTGGAAGAAAATCTCAACCAAGGAAACCCATAAACAAAATCTTAACAGGAGGTGAGATTTGGATACATTCGAGCCCGAACTAAGCAGCAATCAACTTGTTTTCTAGATAAACCGAAAGCATCATAACTGCTTCGTATAACATATTTCCTGGCTGTCGATCGCTGAAGGAGAATGACTGTATTTCCTACTTTCGCAGATAACACTCTGGCCACAGGTATGTTCAGTTGTAATAAAAAGAGTGGTTCCTTTGCGAAGCATTTACAAGAACATGAAACATGTGGCGAAGCATTTCCAAGAAAATGGAGTGGCCGAGGGGTTCTAGGCGCTACAGTCTGGAACCGCGCGACCACTACGGTCGCAGGTTCGAATCCTGCCTCGGGCATGGATGTGTGTGATGTCCTTAGGTTAGTTAGGTTTCAGTAGTTCAAAGTTCTAGGGGACTGATGACCTCAGATGTTAAGTCCCATAGTGCTCAGAGCCATTTGAACCATTTTTGAAAATAATGTGATATATCTTTTCACTGAGACGGTCGTAACGTGAAATGGCCAAGGGGGTGAAATTAGCTAATAGCGTAAAAGCATGAAAAAGTCTTGAACTGAAAAATGAAAACAGGCTATTCAGGAAAATTACTTACCTGAAGATATTTTTCAAGAAAATGATCGCTTGTTTTAGTGGTAACACTGGGGATGTCATGACCATTACTTTAGGGGAATGGCGAATGGTTCATGTTCATCGATATACAAGAATTACTAGAATGAAATTTTCACTCTACAGCGAAGTGTGCACTGATATGAAACTTCCTGACAGATTAAAACTGCGTGCCGGACCGAGACTCGAACTCGGAACCTTTGCCTTTCGCGGGCAAGTACTCTACCTCTCTTCCAGCAGTGTTAGTTCTGCAAGGTTCGCAGGAGAGCTTGTGAAGTTTGGAAGGTAGGAGACGAGGTACTGGCGGAATTAATGCTGTGAGGACGGGTTGTGAGTCGTGCTTGGGTAGCTCAGTTGGCAGAGCACTTGCCCGCGAAAGGCAAAGGTTCCGAGTTCGGGTCTCGGTCCGGCACACAGTTTTAATCTGCCAGGAAGTTTCATACAACAATTTGTTAACCCCATGTCATGAATGAAGTAACGAAAATATCTAAAACGTTACATCGCTCTTCATCGTAGCAATGCCAAGAGTCATGCATTTAATTATTTGACGGCAAAAACACTGAGTTAACGAGTAATTGACCGAAGTCACCAGATTAATCGCCCAACAGCTTAGTTTCTTCCTTATGACGAAGAAATAAATGCGTGGATATCGCTTTTCATCGCCGCAAGAAGTTGCGAATCCTTCCAACACTACTTCTGTTACCAAATCAAAGTGGAAAAATGTTTCTATACCTTTGAAAGCATACAAAGGTTTATGGATTTTGAAGGTGAATAGTATGAGAAACACTGTCTTTATTAACATCTGAAAAGCAGCTCCCTGATTTCACGCAACTGATTTGATTTCCATTATTAAAAATCAGTTAACAGAATCTCCTTTTCGCCACGGTAGGTCAGGAGCTGCACGTTTGAGCCATTCTTTCACACCCTTCACAAAGGAGAGGTCATGTTCAAATCTCGTTCCGAGAAGGAATTCCTTCAATTTAGTGAGGAGTTTGTAGTCACACGGTGCCAGGTTGGGGTTGTAGGGTGGGTGTTTAAATGTAGTCCACCCAAGCTTTGTGATCTCGGCACAAATTTATCAACCTGAAGTGTGTCAATATTTTGCACACACTTGCATCTCCTACTCACATTCGGAATGACAATTTCGCCGGACATTTCAAATATTGGCGTGCCCACATTCATACGATAATCCGCTTGCCCAACGATTTTCCGTACTGCGATCAACAGCGTCATCCTGCTGCACCACCTGCAATCTCTTTTGAGTGAGTGTCACTGTCTCATTCTCGTAACAAGGAAAGTCTGTGACAGCAAGTTGCTTCACATGAACGACAAATGCAGCAGTCATCTTGGACGAGTGCGACTCGAGGAAACAGGTAGAATTAAATTTTAATAAAAACTGGAACAATGTTTCTGTGACCTCCGTGAACGGCGAAGCAGTAGAAGAGATTTATTGTTTTTGGAGTGATCATAGTATGACGCACTGCGGAAGACAATTTCTGTTTTTGACTACTTAATGAAAAATTAATATACAAAACACTTTTCCCTCAGTCTAGCATTACTAGACACTGCGCTAGTAGGCCGGAACCTAGATCGCGAAAACAAATAATTAGTGAAACAAGTCCCGATCCCAAATATGAAAGCTTCTTTCTCAATATAGAGAGATTCTGGTAACTATCTCAGCTTACGAACCCCTGGTTCTGAAAAGCGGCTTATTAATGTTATCATACTTTTGACGGCGCGATCGAGCCGACTATCTCTCCCTCCTCTTTTTCCTGTGTGCATTGTCAGTGGACCCAGCGGAGCGGCTCGTGTGTGTGCCCTTTTAGCGTGACTCCGGCGAGTGCCGAAATTAAGCTCTCTGCATGCGAAGGCACGTTCACCGATACGCCTCGCGTGAACTTTAAAGCTAACATACCGCCCGAGCCTAATGAAGTCTTCGAACCGTATAAATTGTCGCCAAGGCCGGCGCTTGCCCCTGCTGCCGCCGCTCTACCACACCAGGCGCGCCTGCCCGACATGAGCACCGCTACCCGCTCAACAGCGAGAGACGATGTGTGGCCGAAAGGCAACTGCGTCAGGGGCCTCAACAACTCAATGGCGACTCTCAATAATGGTTATGAATTTAAATGGTCCTTCACGGCGTTTTCTAAATACGATGACAGACATTTTTACGAGTAAGAATTGCAAGCCGGCAGCCTATTACTCGACAGACCTGCACACAATTTACTAATGATTTGGTCGAATGTCAAGTTCACAGTTTGGAGAAAGTCCGTTCCTACGGGCAACACGGATGTAGATATTGCGACCACAGCCCAACTGCACATACCTGACAAAGATTCGCCCACACACATTGCGTTCTCTTTCAGAGCCGCTGTGATCGTACACTTCAATAAAACTGGCGCTCACACCCTCGGACTGGGCATACCGCACATACACACGAGGTAAAGGGCAGTAGGTTAATGACAGTCGGGTATAGTTTTTGAATAAACAGTATTATAGAATGAAATTTTCACTCTACAGCGGAGTGTGCGCTGATATGAAACTTCCTGGAGCGCTCGTTCTGCAAGGTTCGCAGGAGAGCTTCTGTGAAGTTTGGAAGGTAGGAGACGAGGTACTGGCAGAATTAAAGCAATGAGGAAGGGGGCGAGAGTCGTGCTTGGGTAGCTCAGTTGGTAGAGCACTAGCCCGCGAAAGGCAAAGGTCCAGCGTTCGAAGTCTCGGTCCGGCACACAGTTTTAATCTGCAAGGAAGTTTCAAACAATATTATGTCTGTCCCTACATCAACAGATGGTTACTGTTATTAGAAGTTGCTGTGAGCCCGTCTGTGCACAACGGTCAGCGGAATTGTTAGCACTTTTTTGTAATTCGGGAAAGTGTTCATCTTTATTAGCGTTCACTAAGCACTCTCTGAAAACTATTAACACAACTTTCCAGTAAATTTATTCCAATATTAATGCCACTGATTCTCTCCACATTCAACGGGTGGTTAATTGTATACGCGTTTTCGAACACGTTCTCTTATGTACGTACGTACGTTCCATATGAAAACTTCTCAAAATTATTGGATTCCCAGCGAACAACGGGGAAATGCAAGAATCTATGTTGACAATCACGTACATTTGGTGAGGCAATAGTTAAAAATTTACAATCACCCCTCGTACATGCAGCATATTTACCAGCGAATTTAACAGGATTTGTCATCCTAAAAGAAGCGTTCGACAGTGTAAAATGGTGCAAGATGTTCGATATTCTCAGGAAAGCTTTAGCGAAAGGCGACTAATATACAATATTTCCAAGAGCCAAGAGGAAAAAATATGAATGGTGAGACAAGAACGATGTGCTCTAATTAAAGAGGATTTATGACAGGGATACAGACTTTCGCCACTACTGTTCAGTCTACACATCGATGAAGGAATAACGGAAATTAAAAAAATGTTCATGAGTGGGACTAGAATTTAGGATGAAAGGTTATCAACATTCGCCGATGACATCTCTATCCACGGTGAAGGTAAAGTATTGTAAGATCTGTTGGATGGAGTGAACATGATAATAAGTTTACTGAGAGTACACCGAAGACAGGCGAAAGTAATAAGGAGTGGCAGAACACATTCAGCGACAAACTTAGTAACAAAACAGGGGGCCACGAAGTAGAGGAATTCTGCCACCTTGTAAGTAAAATCACGGATGGCTCTTGAAGCAAGGACATAAGAAGTGATCCGTACAGACAAAAGGGCATTCCTGGCCCAAAGAATTCTAGTAGTATCAAATATCGGCTTTAATTTGAAGAAGAAATTTCAGAGATTGCACGTTTGTGGCGCAGCATTTTATGGAAATGACTTGTGGACTGCGGCGAAACCCCTGAAAGTTGATAATCGAGTAGTTTGGAGACGTTGTGCTATAGAAGGGTGTTGGAAGTTAGGTGGACCGATTAGAAATATGGTCCTCCGAACTATCAGCGACGAGAGGAACATCTGGAAAACATTCACAAGAGTATATGACGATCGTTATGTCATGAAGGGATAACTTCTGTAGTACTAGAGGGAGCTGCCGAGGATAAATACTGTAGGCGAAGAGAGATATTGAATTGTACGCCACAAATAATTGAGCACATCGAGTTCAGCTGCGGCTATGCAATGGGAAGGCTGGTGCATTACAGTAATTCATGAAGGGCTGCATCACACCAGTAAGAAGATTGGGATTACAACTTGATAATGAATTCAGTTGGGAAGAGCACACCACAGAACTGCAGAAACGCCAAAACAAATCTGTATTTGCAATTCGAGTGTTAGCAGACATAGGCGACATAAAAATGAAAAAGCTTGCATACTTTGCCTACTTTCATTCCATAATGTCGTATGGTATAATATATTGGGGTAACTCTTCAAGCCAAACAAAAGTTTTCAGAGTCCAAAAGCGTGTAATACGTATTATTTGTGGAGTAAATTCACGGACGTCCTGTAGAAACCTCTTCAAAGAACTGGGTATACTAACTACTGCCTCTCAGTATATTTACTCATTAATGAAATTTGTCCTAAATAATATATATCTTTTCCCAACAAACAGCTCAGTTCATACATACAATACCAGGAACAAAAATGATCTGCACAAGGACTTAAAAGTACTTACTTTAGTTCAAAAAGGGGTCCACTACTCAGGAACACACATCTTCAATAATTTGCCAGTAAACATAAAAAATTTAGTTACAAATAAAGATCAGTTTAAAAGGATCCTGAAAGACTTACTAGTGGCCAACTCCTCCTACTCCATTGACAAATTTTTTAATAGAAACAAATGATGTATGTGTTCATACTATTAGTATTGTTGTTTCAGCTTAAAAAAAATAAATTGACATGTTCTACATCCATGAGGATCTCCTCAGCACGGATCTATGGAACGAAAAACTAATCTAAACTAATCTGAGGAGAGGCGGGAGGGGTGCAGTTGGGGGAGGGGGGGGCGGACCCAGTAGTCCAGCACGCACCCTCCGCCTCCGCCTCAGCCAATACGGTGACTTCGGTGCGCAGATGTAGATGGAGCGCACAGCAGCGCGATCGTTGAACCGCGTGCTGTGTGATAGGCGTGGTGAGCGAGCAGCGGGCGTCGAGGCGACGTGGAAAGTCCCACGGGAGCGCTCCGGCCTGCACTGGGAAACGCGCTGTGTGAATGCCGGCACAATAGGCGGCAGCGCGCGGCCACGGCCGCGCGAAACCAAACGAAACGAAACGTGGGCGGGCCCTGTCCAGAGCGGCGGCTACGCTCTGCGCTTACTGCAGGTACCACACTCCACTTCCTGTGTGCGGGCTGCTCATCTTTTAAACATGAAGCTCCTCCACGTCTTACATCTCTCTCTCTCTCTCTCTCTCTCTCTCTCTCTCTCTCTCTCTCTCTCTCTCTCCCCCCCCCCCCCCCCAAGCACCTTTGCACTACTTCCCGTGTTGTAAAAGGTGGTTCATGGTGCTTCGTCTTTAGTGTTGCACGAATGGTCTACAGCCCTCCTGGGGGTATTCCAGGTATTAAACAATTACTTTTATTTTTTCTACGCACAATCGTAGCAGCATGCTTTCACTCGTGACTGTAGTGCCCATGAAGTGATCTTCATAATGCGAAATTTTACTTTACATAACGCGAAATCTTAAGCAGATAACGACAAACCAAAATATAGACTACCGCATAGTCACACTCAAAAGGCGCCGCTTACACTCTTCGAACACCACACGATTTAGCGATTCTGTAGACGGCTCACTGATGATTGATACAGGTAACGATTAAAACTGTGTGAAAAAAATAATAAAAATAATTTTACAATTCGAGTCAAGAACTGTTCCAAGGGCAGGATCATCGTTTATACCAAGACTCCAGCAGTACTTCGCTCTTTCATTCTCAAGATAGATTATCATGTGTTCACCAAAATCATCACGATGCCCTTCATGTGGTCCCCACAAACATCACGATGATCAACATGTGAAACACAATCACCTCCGTCGTCATTTCCACCTGGATCGCCGCCGCCGCCACAACAACAACAACAACAACAACAACTTGATATGCTTCAGTTTTTGCATGACCAAATCAAATATGTGATGAGCTGACTCGTCCTTTTTCTTTTGCGATCTATTAATGTCTCGGGTACGCTCTCGTACAGTCGGTCAGGACGACTTGTGCAGTATTAGCAAATATTTTACCCTCCGAAAAATAATGAAAAATCCCTTCTTTTCCATCAAAGAAAACACTGAGCTTAAGAAATCGGCAGATTATTCCAGTCCCGTGGTAATTATCGTCCCTTATGTCGTTTGGAAATAACGCAAAATACTTACTCTTACGTCTCTGTTTATCAAATCCTCAATTTCGTATCCCTCATCGTTACGGAACCTTAAGCTTTCCACATCTATGCTGTTCTCTGTAACAGTACATGGACATTTACCTCTTTTAGCTTCTTGGGAGAGAGTTTTTAGTTCAGTGTTGTCAATAAGGAAGGCTTTGTTTAAAGATGCCACGTTATCGAGAAATATAATCTTAGGACAGGTGATAAGAACCTGGTATAATAAATGTTGCGACCGTCCTTATCTGGAGTGGCGAGTACTTGAGGACGGGCTGAGTAAATGGGCTGAGACGTGGGAAGTTTGCCATCATCTGACCGAAAAAACAAAAGGGAAAGCGGGCTGAGTTCTGGCAGGCGCGGCCCACGCAGGACAATGGAGGGAGGGAGTGAGAGAGAGAGACGTGGGATGGGATGGAAATGGAAGGGATAGCCTGCAGCCCCGGGGGTGGAGGCCACGCCCGCCGGCCACACGTGTGCCGCCCACGTGGGTGGCAGGCACTGGGTCAGTCTGCTCCAGTGTCGAGCCGCTCTCGCCGATGACTCACCACAGCTCTCAGAAAGGGCGCTGCAGTGCGGGAAGCGCCATGGGCGACCACCACTAGCTGAAGGAGACAGTGTACCAGGGCGTAGCATACTGAGCAACAGGTAGCAATTGTTGACACACAGGACACTTGAGGATGGCGGTTCAGACATAGGTTTTAGTTGCTTCTCTAATCGGTTAGGTCCACTGGCGGCACGGAAGAGCATTTGAACGGAATGGACAGTGTCTTGAAATGAGGATATCAGATGAACATCAACAAAAGCAAACCAAGGAGAATGGAATGTAGTCTAATTAAATCAGACGATGCTAAGGTAATTGGAAACGAGACACAAAGTAGTAGATGAGTTTTGTTTGTTTGGGCACCCTGGAGCAAATTAGGGGAGTAAAAGAAAACCTAAAAATCTGGATGGCCGGACGCGGATTTGAGCCGTCATCTTCCCGAATGCGAGCCAAGTGTGCTACTAATGCGCCACCTCGCTCGGTGCGATAAAGCACAGAGAATGTAAAACGTAGACTGGCAATGGCAAGAAAAGTTTCTCTGAACAAGAGAAAATTGTTGGTTCAGTATTTGTATGGAGTGTAGCAGTTTAGACAAGAAGAGAACACAAATGTGTGTGAAATCTTATGAGACTTAACTGCTGAGGGCATCAGTCCCTAAGCTTACACACTACTTAACCCAAATTATCCTAAGGACAAACACACACGCCCATGCCCGTGGGAGGACTCTAACCTCCGCCGGGACCAGCCGCACAATCCATGACTGCAGCGCCTGAGACCGCTCGGCTAATCCCGCGCGGCTCACAAATGTGGCGCTACAGAAGAATGCTGAAGACTAGATGGGTGGATCACGTAAATAATGAGGTGGTACTGAATAGATTTGGGAGAAAAATTTGTGGTACGACTGACTAGAAGAAGGGATCGATTGATAGGACACATTCTGAGACAACAAGCGATCATAAATTTAGCACTGGAGGGAAGTGTGACGGATAAAAATTGTAGTTGGTCACCAAGAGATAAATATAGTAATCAGATTCATAAGGGTGTAAGTTGCAGTAGTTATTCGGAGATGATGAGGCTTGCACGGGATAGAGTAGCACGGAGAGCTGCACGAAATCAGTCTTCGCAAATAAGGGAGGACAGAGGAAGAAGTAAGAACCGTAACATGCTTTCTTCTAGCCCTAGCATCGAGGAGGATGAAACAACTGTTTCAGTGACAAGAGGAAAATGTAAATTCGCGGTATTGGCTTACACTGCGAGAACTTTTTATGTCTGAAATGAAACGACATAAGCGCCGTGAGATGAGAGGTTTGTACACTATGGGGTAGCTTAAGACGTCCGATAATCTCTAAGGATTTGTTTAAAAGAACGTTTTGCAAGACCACTAGTTCCATGGCATGGGAAGTGATCCCGTCGATAAAATTTCATACGCGACTACTAAAAGCTAAGATTTACATTTTAAATGCAGTGAGCTGTTGCATCTCTCTCGTCAGCCCTAACTCTAGGAATTCCACGACATGCTCTTGAAAAGCGAGTGCTCAACTCTTCCGTCGAACGGTCACCATTTAGATGTCAGTTTTTTTTTTAATTAACCCCTCCAACCTGATGGACTCTGTGGAAAGGAGGCGTACGAAGCAGCTCTTATCAGCAGCGGCCAATTAGCGCAGACTTTTTAAGAACAGTATCTAAAATATATGTGGAAACACGCTTTCCCTCGTCTGCTACGAGGTAGCTTCCAACCGCAAGCATGCAGCTAGCAACACGGAATCACTGGCCCGGCAGATCTGGGGCGGCAGCAGCCTCGAAGAAATCATCCTGTCTGCCGTGAACAGCGCAGGAGCAGAGGCAATCACGACTCGAGATTAAGGAAAACCTCGAAGCGGAGCGCGCTCCTCTGCGTGCAGGCTGAGTCGAGGTGAGGTGATTCAGCGAGGGCGCTGACACGGCGTGGTGGGGGATGAAAATATTGGGGGCAGAATAGAGAGGCGCCCTGTTTATCGGCAGCTCAGGGGGCGCCGCAGCCCCAGTCCCAAGGGATCAGCTCATCAGATTGCACCCCTCCCCCACTGACACCCCCCCGCCCACCCAAATCATCTCCCCGCCCCTCACAGCTGCTTCGCCAGGGCAGACAAGCTGTTGTTGCTTGTAGCTTGTATTCTTCCAGTGGGCAAATGCCTCGTGCGCGCTAGGTTAATGCACGAGCAGGGGCAGAGATGTTGCGTATCGTGTGTATTCGTTACTGAGCAAAGAATATCCCACGAGACTAATTGTAAGCCCAGTTTCGATACTCCCTGTGAAGTTTCATTTCTCGCATGTTTTGTAATAAATCGTTTCCTCTCCATCTATATGTGCTGTCCCCGTCCACTATTGTAATCGCCTCACTCAGGTTCCGGCTGCAGGGGGAGGAGGTATTTGTTCGGCCGAAATTAATCATCCTAAATGGGTTGTGACACCTATAAGACTGGCATAGTGAGAGAGTAATTTTATCATCACCATCGGTGCTACCAACATCAATTGCAGGAGGAAGTTCCTGAAGTCCTGCTGTGAGGCAGCACCGAAAGTGCTGGAGATAGAAGTTGCCAATGAGAAGGCACATATACTGCTCCTGATGCTTATTGACTGAAAGACCAGAATGTTAAATAATTTCGTGGATAAGTTTGGAGCTTGGCGAAATCTGTCAGCAGCCCTTACAGTGTGAAGAGCTCTTGTGCCCTTAGGTGATGTTTTTGTTGTGTGTCGGCCGGTGTGGCCGAGCGGTTCTAGGCGCTACAGTCTGGAGTCGCGACTGCTGCGGTCGCAGGTTCGAATCCTACTTCGGGCAGGGATGTGTGTGATGTCTTTAGGTTGGTTTGGTTTAAGTAGTTCTAAGTTCTAGGGGACTGATGACCTCAGAAGTTAAGTCCCATAGTGCTCAGAGCCATTTGAACCATTTTTTTTCTTCGTTGTTTATTTCTGAGCTCGGGAGTAGACGATCCTTCATGATTGACGAAGTTACGTACTGCAGTACAGAAGAAAGAAAATCTAAAGCGCGTTTCTCTGCCATTTCTTCTTTTTCTCAGCAAGTATCGCGTATTAGTGAGCGTGGACTAATTGCAGCAAGAGAGACCTCCAAAGCAGGGCGTCAGTTGCAGGTGGTGATGGATAACAGGAAACGAGTTCGATATGGTTAAGCCATCCAATAAATTTCGTTTGCTTCCGCTGATTCTTTCACTGTTGACTATGGACGGGAGACCCTAGCCACACGACATTTCCATGGACTGTGTTCCTATTTTGTTGCTGTCGAGATCATCGGCGAGTATCGCTAGAGACAGCGTATGCAGTGCCATAAAACTACCGTAGGCTGCCGTAAGCAAGCACAGACTACGGTAGTTTTCCTTGTACGCGAATTAACCCAGAAGACTGCTGGAAACGAAAAACAGTGTAGATGTAATTGTAGGACGTCTCACGCCTGGCTCACGTTGCCCGTGTGGTCACGCGGCGGCGGCGGCATCCGTGTCCCGCGACTCCGCGGTCGATACTTGTTATCGATCTGCAATCGCGGGGCCAACCGGCCGCTATAACGGGGAGGTCATCGACGTAGGCGGTGGGCGGCGGCGGCTACACGGTAGCAGTGGCCGCCGCGTGGCGAAGCCCGACAAGCGACCGTAAGCCGCCCCGGCTCCGCCTCTACTCGCTGCCCCGTATACGGCGGCGCTTCCTGCGGCCCACGCCGGCCATTGTTCGCGCCCACCCGCACCTCGGTTCTCGGCGGTCCTCTGGGCCGCACACGCTGCAGGCCGCGCCGCGCAGTATTGTTCCCAGTGCCGACACGAGTGCCGCCCTAGACACGCCCTCCCCTGCGAGGCGAGGCGGCCGCCGGGCCGACAGCAGGTACACACACACACACACACACACACACACACACACCACGTATCTTTACGCGGCGCCTCTAGTTTACAACCAAATTTTATCTCCACTCTGACATTCAATCCACGCCCACGGTGGCCGCAACGGATTATCGCGAAATCTATCAGGTTGGGCAAACATTTTTAAAATGTTCCTTTCGTACGCTCCTAGAAGTTTCCGTCTCACTGCGTTAAGTCCCGTTCCAACAAGTTAATTTTAGATTACACAATAAATCACAAAAACTAAAAACTTTCACCTATTCACCTAAATACCTATGGCATTTCAATTATGAAAAAAAAAAAAAAAATTGGAACCATCACGTACATAATGTTATGGGGAAAACTAAGCAAAGACTGCTGAGCCGAAGGCTGCTGAAGAAGCAAGGAAGAGTAAGGTTCAACGTCCAGTCAACAACTGGGACATTACGGACGTAGCACAATCCTGAATTTTTTCGAGGTTGAGGAAGGAAATCGGCCGTGTTCTTTCAGAATAACCACCCTGGCATTTGCCTGGAGCGATTTAGAGGAAATTAAGAAAACTCTCAATGTCGATGGTCGGACGCGGATTTGAACCGTGCCCTCTCGAATGCGAGTCCAGTGAGCTAACCACTGCGTCATCCAGCTCGGTAAATCTACATAAGGCAATGCCTCCGCTAAGCTTGCTCGTTCTAGTCTAGAGTCTTACTGTGCGGGTTGGGACCGTTGTCAGATAGGACTGAGGCAGAAGAAATGACCATTACAATAAAACAAACCGAAGTTCGCGCGGAAAGATTTAGGCGTTCACCTTTTTCAACATTATATTCGAGAGTAGAGCGGTCGAGAAAGAGTGAAAGTTATACCAGAACCTTCTAGCAAGCACTTAAGTACGAATTCTAGATTAATCATTTAGATATAGTTGTGGATGTTGGCCGGCCGGAGTGGCCGTGTGGTTCTAGGCGCTACAGTCTGGAACCGGGCGACCGCTACGGTCGCAGGTTCGAATCCTGCCTCGGGCATGGATGTGTGTGATGTCCTTAGGTTAGTTAGATTTAAGTAGTTCTAAGTTCTAGGCGACTGATCAGAAGTTAAGTCGCATAATGCTCAGAGACATTTGAACCATTTTTGGATGCTGTATCATGAAGACATAGAATACACAAAGCCCTTTTCATACTCTCCATCATTTATCTTCAAAATGGTTCAAATGGCTCTGAGCACTATGGGACTTAACTTCTGAGGTCATCAGTCCCCTAGAACTTAGAACTACTTCAACCGAACTAACCTAAGGACACCACACACATCCATGCCCGATGCAGGACTCGAACCTGCGACCGCAGCGGTTGGGCGGTTCCGGACTGAAGCGCCTAGAACTGCTCTTCCACAGCGGCCGGCTTGTTTTTGGCACAAGGTAGTTTTTTCTGCTAGTTCAGTTTCTCCCAGAACGGATAATTCACAGCATAAATATTTGAATATGTTCACTCTTTCTAGAATTTTGTTTTTCAAACAGATTCCACTGTGCACTGGGTATTTTTTTGTACAGAACTAGTTTGTTTTTTCGATGTTGATGTCGAAGCTGTTTTTCTCGGATATAATCTATAGATTGTGTGCAAAATGTGGCAGGCCATGATCTGAAATTGCTAGGAGAGATTAATCATCTGAAGAAGTTAAACATCCACTGTGTGTGTGTGTGTGTGTGTGTGTGTGTGTGTGTGTGTGTGTGTGTGTGTGTGTGTGTTTTAATGAAACCATGTGGCATTTGTCTCCATTTTTGAATGCTTTTATTCATACAAATAGGAGGGGCGTACAATAAATAAGGCGACACTTTTTTCTGAAAACAGCCTGGTTTTATTCCGGATTTCAATATCCATGTTATTGGCTGCAAACCTTATCTTTCAACAAAATCTCCGTTCAGTGAGACGGCCTTATGCCACCTTACTGGGAGGGCTTGTATGCCCAATTGTACGACTCTACTGGACAATGTCGGAGCTAACGTCTTGTTGCATCAATAGCCTCTCCGTCATTCACATATTGCTTCCCGCGGAGTGCATTTGTGGCGACCTGAGGGTACGTGCGGTCAGCCGACACGACAGAGATCGGAAAGGTTTGCGCGAACTTGTTGCGATGGTGACGTGTCTCGCCCAACGACTCACCGTGCTTTTGTTTACTTCCAGGTCTCTGCAGACGTATTGCAAGCACCCCAATATCTGCGACACTTGTTTTCCGCTAAAAGAAACAGGAACGACTTCTTTCTGCTTGCAACGCACTTCCGTTATGGACTCCAGTTTGAAGGCCACGTAGGGCGCCCTGCACATATCGGAGTTTCATGAAAGAATAGGAGCTGAAGCTGGTGTATTCCACGTATCCCACAACGAATTCCACTTATTTTCAGCTGAAAATGGCCGAAGAAAAAATGTGTTGCATTACTCACCGTGCCGGCCGCGGTGGTCTAGCGGTTCTAGGCGCTCAGTCCGGAACCGCGAGACTGCTACGGTCGCAGGTTCGAATCCTGCCTCGGGCATGGATGTGTGTGATGTCCTTAGGTTAGTTAGGTTTAAGTAGTTCTAATTTCTAGGGGACTGATGACCACAGATGTTAAGTCCCATAGTGCTCAGAGCCATTTGAACCATTACTCACTGAAAGTCCTTCGTAATGAAGATGCTGCGGTAACTATAGTATGGCCTTAAGGTGACCGGGGAGAGCGGTTGAGACCGAACGCCTTATAGCATTGTGTGCGCTCTTTGAAAAATTCCGATTGGTTAAAACCGTGTGGCTGAAATGGAGCTGTAGGACAGGGTAGTGCTTGGATTTTCAGTTGGTTCAAAAATGTTCGAATGTGTGTGAAATGATATGGGACGTAACTACTAAAGTCATCAGTCCCTAAGCTTACACACTACTTAACCTAAATTATCCTAAGGACAAACGCGCGCGCGCACACACACACACACACACACACACACACACACACACACACACACATGCCCGAGGGAGGATTCGAAACTACGCCGGGATCAACCGCACAGTCCATGACTGCAGCGCCTTAGACCGTGTTCAGTTGGTATAAAGCATTCTCCGCGATAGAAAAAGACATCGGTTCGAATACCGGCGCTAGACACGGACTCAACCGCTCAGGATGTTTCGATATGACGATATGTTCACGACTTGGTGTGGTGCCCAGATTGAATTCACTTCACGAAATGCTCCAAAACGTGCAGGGGAAACCAGTGCGCTATATAACCGTAGTCTTCGGAGGGGTGACGGACGTTTAGTAGTATAGACTGGCAGCTGTGTGAGCGGTTTGGCGGACACAAACGAGGCGGCTTGCTGCAGTGTCCAGGTAGAGGAGGGTGAGTAGCAGCTGCGAGGCGCGGGCCCCAGTCCAGCAGCCCCCAACACCTGCTACGCTCAGCTGTTGACCGCCACCTGCAGGCAGCAGACACGTCGGGCGCGCAGCACGCGCCGCCTGTCGCCACCTCCAGGCGCACTCGCACACAACACACTCCTGCTTGTGCTCACTGTGCGCTCTGACAGGATTCTGGTATGCCTTACGGAGCCAACCACATGCCACTGACGCAGTGCATCCTAACTGTGGCGGACTCTTAAGGCTGCCGTCACACTGGCACCGACATCGTCGGATTCCACCGAAGAACGACAGCGGCCCCGGACGGCCGATGTTTTCAAATCAATACGTCAGTTCGTATCCAGTGGTAGCACGTTTGATCAGATATCAAAAACGTCATGGGTCCCGGATTCAGACGCAGTGCTAAAATTTTGAATAAAAATCAGCAGCAATGGCGGTCGTAAACTTCTACATCAACATCCATACTCCGCAAGCCACCTGACGGTGTTTGGCGGAGGGTACCTTGAGTACCTCAATCGGTTCTCGCTTCTATTGCAGTCTCGTTCTATTGCAGTCTCGTATTGTTCGTGGAAAGAAGGATTGTCGGTATGCCTCTGTGTGGGCTCTAATCTCTCTGATTTTATCCTCATGGTCTCTTCGCGAGATATATGTAGGAGGGAGCAATATACTGCTTGACTCTTCGGTGAAGGTATGTTCTCGAAACTTCAACAAAAGCCCGTACTGAGCTACTGAGCGTCTCTCCTGCAGAGTCTTCCACTGGAGTTTATCATCTCCGTAACGCTTTCGCGATTACTAAATGATCCTGTAACGAAGCGCGCGGCTCTCTTGGATCTTCTCTATCTCTTCTATCAACCCTGTCTGGTACGGATCCCATATTGCTGAGCAGTATTCAAGCAGTGGGCGAACAAGCGTACTGTAACCTACTTCCTTTGTTTTCGGATTGCATTTCCTTAGGATTCTTCCAATAGTCTCAGTCTGGCATCTGCTTTACCGACGATCAACATTATATTATCATTCCATTTTAAATCACTCCTATTGCGTTCCAACATAAGAAGTCACCCTCTCTCAGCCAAAGGCCTCGTCAAAGAATGAACCGACAGTTCAGCGGCGCTCTTGCATCAATGATGTACTCTATGATGTGTAAAATGGGGACGGCTGCAATTGGCGAAAGATTAAAGAGGGGTTTTAACTTAAAACATACTGTATATACTAGTTTTTGCTTTTCACAAGCCAATTCATCTTACAACAACTGTCCAGCTCATTGAGATAAGGAGTACATTTATAGCTCAAATTGGTTATATGTATTAACCAGTATGAAAGGAGATCATGGTAACTCTGTTTACCGAAACAGATCATTGTAAAAAAAAAGAGAAAGGAAGAGGGCTTTACTCAAGATCTCGGCTGAGAAGTTGTCTTTCTTCAATATGATTGCGTATTAACGTTTCTGATTTTAAATCAATTTTATTATGAACGTTATTTTTCTTGCAAATCATTTCGTGGTACTCTTGGCAGGATAATTTTAAATTGAACAAAAACATCTTTGTGATTGTGTCGGTTTCCAGTCTGTGGTTTTCCTTTGTCCATTGGGCGTTTTTGAAAGAAACCACCACTTCTACGTTGGCATTTTGGTCTGGAGTTTCAATAATTCCCAATAAAAGTCTTCTTTATGATGTGAAACAAGCTGCACTTGTCATGTGCCAGAAGACTTTTGAAGACAGTGTCTTTTTTTCATGAATTCCTTGAAGTTTTGCCACTGGTCCAAGAATTTGTCAGTCAGCTTTAATTTCTTTTCCCTAGGAAATCATTAGATCTGTATATCCTTACGGTTTACTCGTTATTCGTCGCGCTCACGTCATTAGTTTGGGTCAAGCCTTAGCAGTGAGTCCTCCACTTCATCGGTAAAATGCCTAACAAAAGGGGGGGAAGGATAGGATTTGTAAATAAATTTGGCCAGACTCGACAGTAAAAAGCCGAACAACTGGCAGCGGTAATCGCGCGAGCACTCGACGTCTTTGTCCTGAGGTTGGGAGATACACGGGTAACCTCCAGACATAGCTCTTCCGTGTGCATAGCGACAACAGTCATTGTGGAAGACTTGAGTCATCAATCTTTGACTGGTTTGATGCCGGCTGTCGCGAATTCCTCTCTTGCGCCATCCTTTACATCAGAGTATCACTTGCAACTTACGTCCTCAATTAGTTGCTGGGTGTATTCCAATCTCGGTCTTCCTCTACTACCCAGGAAGATATTCCCTGACGTCTTAACAGATGTCCTATCATCTTGTCTCTTCTTCTGATCAGTGTTTTCTACACACTCCTCTCCGATCCAGCTCAGAATCTACTCATTCCTTACCGTAACAGTCCACATTATTTTCAACATTCGTCTGCAGCAGCACATCTCAAATGCTTCAATTCTCTTCTGTTCCTGTTCTCACATTCCTTGTCTGACGCCGGCCGGGTGACCGAACGGTTCTAGGCGCTACAGTCTGGAACCGCGCGACCGCTATGGTCGCAGGTTCGAATCCTGCCTCGGGCATGGATGTGTGTGATGTCCTTAGGTTAGTTAGGTTTAAGTAGTTCTAAGTTCTAGGGGACTAATGACCTCAGAAATCAAGTCCCATTTTGCTCAGAGCCATTTTGAACCATGTCTGACTCCCAAACAATGCTGTGCTCCAAACGAACATTCCTCTAGTTAAGACTTACATTTGGTACTAATAGGATTCTCTTGGCCAGAAATCCCCTTTTTGTCAGCGCTAGTCTGCTTCTGATGTCCTCATTGCTCTGTCCGTCGTTGGTTATTTTGCTGATGAAGTAGTGGAATTCCTTAACTTTATCTACCTCGTGACCCTCTATCCTGACGTTATGTTTTGTCGCTGTTCTGATTTATTACTCAAAATTTAAGTGGTGGCGGGGTTCGAACCCGTAACTGAGGATGTTTTGATTAAAAATCAAAGACGATACTCCTAAACCACGGGAAGAACATTTACACAGAAGATCTGCTTATGACTGAGCACAATTGTAACTGCAAGATTTTGGTCAAGGTGGCGGAACTTTACTGTTGCTTTCGTCACTTTAATATCGTAATAACGATTTATTGTATATGCTTCTGACCAAGGAATAATTCGTGTATATAAATATTAATATATTGTACAAGAAATATAATTGACAGCTGTGGCAACGGTGATGAAGCTTCAGAGATGCTACAGTGATGCATCTGGGCGATGTGGAGAGAAAATCTGGAGGTGGAACTAGACTGGCGTAGCAACAGCACTGTCCATGTAAACCGCGGGCGCAATGCAGTGTGGTTTAGCTCCGCGACCGTGTGTCGCTAGTGTCGGCTTGGAGGGGGGGGGGGGGGGGGGAGAGGGAGAGGGAGCTGCGGAGTACGTCACATCGCACAGCACTGCTCTACACTAGACTGTCCCGCGGTCAGATCCAACGTAAACAAAATATTCTATTTTAGAAATAATTTTATGTGAAGGATATAGAGTCTCATTCTTACTTTTAGTAGTTACAAATAAATATTTTTTGTTGTACTTCGTGCTACAGCTTTTTGTATCCCTTTTCAGAGTGTAGAAATCGGATCCTTAGTTTGCTGTTTGGTACGTAATAATTTTAACTGACTAAGTTTGAAAACTTATTACAAATAGAATTAAGGTTATAAAGCTCTTTAATTCTTACAGACAACATTGTTGAAGAAGACAATTAACATTTTACCCGTTTTTCTTTTTCGAGGAAACGATTTTGTCTAGGTTTGGTACGATATTCCATGAGACTGCTAACTTCAAAGAATTAGTCAAATTTTTTTCGCCAAGTAATGAACGGTTCTTAGTTTTAGCAAGCTTTAAAAGAGAGAAAAAGCGCTCACAAATATACGTGGAACCAAACATTGAGAGAACTTCGGCCGCGTGCTTGTGCAATAGAGGATATTTCTCTCGTGGAAGACAGCTGTAAAAGTCATCCAAAGTTTTACACGTAAGAAAGCGGTCCTTCAGGCGGATATCGCGCTGCAGGCCAATCAGCTCTAGTTGAAGCACTTGTGAGACGTCCTCTGCCCGAAGGGAAAACAGGAGAACAAATATACCTAAGGCCGGCTGAAGCTCATTTATCTCCAAAAATCTGTTTTCAAACTGTTTTTGTGATTCGCAAATGATTTGAACATAATCTGAAAACTCCACATCATCTTTAACACTGTCTAGTGCAGGAAAGTGTCCATAATTCTTCTCGTGTCCATAATTCTTCTCGCGCAACTGTTTTTCCCACAAAATAAGTTTTTTTGAAATGCTTGAATCATCTGCACTAAATAACAACAGAGTGATTTTCGCCTTGGAGTGAAATGTTCAAAGTATTTAAATGACCAGAAAGGTCACTCAAAAAAGCCAAATTCGCCACCCACTTAGGATCTCAAGTAATTTTTCTGGACGTCCTTTCATTTCCAAAAACGTATTTATTTCACCCCTCAAGGAGAAAAGCCAATGAAGCACCTTTCCTTTGCTCAGCCATCTTACTTTGGTGTGGTAGGGGATGTCCGGGTATTCTGCTTCGATATCAGCCAGAAATTCTTTAAATTGGCGATGGGTGAGTCTATGGCGCGGCGGTCTGTCGTCCTTAAGCCGTCGGCACACGGACCGTGCCTCCGGACGTTGAGCGTGCCGAGTTTCTGACGTCATAGCGTGGAATAGCACGTTTGGGAGTCTTTCCGAGCGTGCAGAGCAATATCTGGCATGTCAGATATTCTGAGCGTGCGTCTGAGCGTTGACCAATGTGATGGCACAACGCCACCTACGTCACACGCACGCCGTCTCCCTTCAGTACAGAGTTGTGAGCCGCCATATTGGCATTCATTTCAAGCCTATTTGTATATATGCCGTTTCTGAGCACTAGCAAATTGAGAATCACCGGAAAACCCGTTGTTAACTGTGTGATTCGTTCCAATAAAATAATGAGAAACATCATATTCGTGGCAAAAGAACTATTGTAACTTGTGTAATGAGAGTAGGCTATTTGAAGGCAACGACACACTGAAGATCCACCCAAAACGCATTGTTCTTGGTACAATTTGTTATAATTAAATTTCAATTAGTAACATATCTACGATTAAGGTTTTCAGCATGTGTAACATAATATAACATCAGGCAAAAGACGTGTTGGTGGTTTAGCGTAATGAGTAGCATCACTGTCCGGTGATGAGTTGTTCATTGGGTCGGTGATTCGCATCTTGACACCTCCAATTTTTTTCCCTAACATTCGCCTTTTTATTACGATCTGATACTTTATTATTAGTTTAATATAAGTATATACTGTAATATTTGATTTCATGTAAATATAAGTGCACCTTTTTTTAAGAGGTGACTTTGTTCGATTGGCTTAATCTACAGGAGAGCTTGCGCTACTTGTATAAAGATATTTTGCTCCTTTTTCTTTTACGCTTCGTAACTGACATGTTGCAAAGATTCTGCTACTGGGTAGGAACAGTGATCAAGTAAGACTGACCTTTGGGTTTTACTAAAATGTGGAAATGATGAAATACTGTTTATCTTATGCGGAGAAGTATTCCAAATTTGTACCGCACTGTTTGTAATGGATCTTTTATAGGCCTGTGTCCTTATTGATTAGACATGGTACTTTCATTTTCGTGGACGATAGAGGAAACGTGCGTCGTAATATAGCTAGCGTGGGAATTTTACGCGCGCCCGTTTAGTAAACAGTGTGATTTACGAACTTGAAACATCCCTCAACTGCCGCTGGAATGCATTGCGATCGCGTATACCACGTTGGGGCCCACGTACCGTGTGCACAAGTCGCATCGTTCCCGAGCGTTCAGCAGCACGTTGAACTTGGCACGCTCAACGTTAACGTTCGACAGCACGGTCCGTGTGCTGACGGCTTTACGAAGCGCACGTACAGGGGCATGGCAGGCGCGCCGGGCGGTTGGGCGGTTCGCACGGCCAGCTGAGCGACCCGGCTCGGCCACAGCGACAACACACGAATTCGCCCGGGGCGCTGGCCGCGGGCGCTAGCGCCCCAGGGGCACAGTTTGGACGAGCCTGATGTAAACGAAAGTGTCCATCTTCGAGTCCCGTTGCGGCACCTAGCTGTGAATCGTCGCACGTGGCGAGTTAAGGTGCCGAGCGCTGCAAGATTTCCTAGAACAGCAGCCGCGCTTGGTCCGCCTAACGGCAACCACCGAGGCACAGTAGGGAGGCAGGCCTCTTACGCCACTGTCGCCTCCCACAGCTGTACCAGAGGGACTGGGCAGTTCCGCTGCTGGCTGCAGGAATGTGAGGTAGCGCAGGCGGCAGTGGCGGCGGCCAGCTGTGCGCTGCGCCGGCACCTGGCGGCGGTTCGTCTACAGCCAGCCGGCCGTCTGCTGGCTGGCTGGCTCCCCGTCTGCAGGCAGCGCCGGCCGCACCTGCCATCCGCCGGACTAGCCGCCGGCACCCGCGCCTCTCGCGTAGCGACACGAGGTACAGCTGCCGGCAACACCAACTGCTCCCTTGCTCAATAGGCGTGTACACACTACACCGCGAAAGCCAACGAACGACGGCCAACCGCTTCGTTGGCCGAGATTTTCTTAGTGTGAACTGGAGGCAAATCTAAGCCAACGAAGCGGTTGGCCTTCGTTACTGCTCGGTCTGCTAGCGGTAACGTCAAAGCGTTGTCGATTGGTTGGCAGTGGGATCCGTCTCCGCCTGATCGTGTTCGTTGATTACTAGTGATTTGCTGCGTCTCTAGAACGCGGGTGTATTAAATGTTTCTAGGACAGCTACAACTAGCACTTAGCCGGTGATCCTCTAATTTAACAAGAGCATCATCAGAGACTGGAATATAACTGCTTAAAGTACAGTAGTTGGATATTTAATTAAAGAGCGAAACCGACCAGTATTGAGTGCGACTAGTACCAGTCCTAAGAAACTTAATTTAACCAGTCGCTGTTTCCCCTGCATGCAATTCCTGCTCTCGCTAAGAGATTGTACTGGGTGATCAAAAAGTCAATAAAAATTTGGAAACTGAATAAATCATGTAGATAGAGAGGTACAAATTGACACACATGCTTGGAATGACGTGGTGTTTTATTAGAATCAAAAAATATAATCGTTCAAAAAATGTCCCGACAGATGGCGCTTCATCTCATCAAAATAGCAATAATTAGCATAACGAAGAAAATAAAGCAAAGATGATGTTCTTTACAGGAAATGTTCAATATGTCCACCATCATCGCCGAACGACGCGCGCAAGAGATCCTTCACGCGTCTAGCAACACGGGATGGAGCGCCATCCTGCATAAACATCGTACGTTCCAGCAGGTGTTTATTAGCCAGGCTGTGGATGATGCGATTCTGTAACATATCGGCGTACCTCTCACCCGTCACGGTAGCAGTCACTGACGTTTTGCTGTCCAGCGCCATCTGTCTGACATTTTGTGAACTTTGTTTATTTCTTTGTTCTAATAAAACCCCGTGTCATTCCAAGCATGTGTGTCAATTTTTACCTCTCTATCTACATTATTCCGTGGTTTATTAAGTTTTCAAATTTATACTGACTTTTTGATTACCCGGTACTTAATGTATTTAAAAATACTGTGCAGTGCTGAATATGGAGACAGCATTAAAGCTGACCGTTTCTCCATGAACGTGAATGTTTATGGGCCCCTACGAAGCGCGATTATACACACATCACCTTGGTTCCGAGAGTTCTGGAGCCTGTACAGAAAATTCGAAGAGAGATCAACCCTTGACTCCTTGACTGGGTTCAGTGAAAGATGACCTAGGCCTTCGAAAACCAAGCGTTTATCAAATTCCCTGTCAGTGCGGAAAATCATACATTGGGGAGACAGTTCGCACTGTAGAAGAGAGGTGCGCGAACACAAGCGTCATACCGAACTACAACAGGTCACTAAATCACCCGTGGCTGACCATTGTATAAAGACTGGCCATACTACGGACTATGAAAAAAGCAAAAATATTCTGTCAATTCTCCCACTTCTGGGACTGCGTTACTAAAGAGGCCATCGAAATCCGACTACAGGACGATGTAATTAATAAAGACAGCGGCCTTCAACTTAGTCAGGCTTGGAGCCCTGCACTCAGCCTGGAGAAAGATGCGGTCCCAGAGATCGAGGACCGCCCCCGACGGCGGCAGCAGGGAGACTGCAGACCCCAGTTCAGACCCAGGCGCCGCTTCCCCCACCACCTCCAGCAACCGGGCCACAGCAAAGACAGCAGGAGAGGAACGGTGGAAGGGGGGGTAACGTCTAGTACAGGCTCATCCAAGAATTGCGCCCCGCGGGCGCAAGGCAGTTTAGTTCAGCGCCCCGTCCGCGACCGTGTGCCGCTGGTGTCGGCATAGGAACTGCGGCACGAGTGAGACCGCACAATACTATACTGCGCTGCCCTGGACTGTCCCGCAGTCATGTCCAACGTACACGAAGTAACAGAGGAAGCCCACCTCTGTAAAAGAGGTCGATGAGCGGTAAAAAAAGCAAACCATTTACTGTTTAGGTAACAACTAGTGTTCGTGTGGCAGAATTACTACGTAAAGCTTTAGAAAACTATATCCAAAACAAGAATCGAAGAACATCTGAGTTGTTTTGTGACCCACAGGTTCATTCTAATAGTTCTGCACATGCACACTCGTTATTACGTACAATAGGCGTCTTCTGAAAAATATATCAGTTTCTTAAATGAACTAGAGTCATAAATATTCTATTTTAGAAATAATTTCATGTAAGGGCTATAGTGTCTCATTCTTACTGTTAGCAGTTACAAGTAAATATTTTTTGTTTTACTTCGGGCTATATCTTTTGTATCCAGTTTCAGAGTTTAGAAATCGGATCCTTAGTTTGCTGTTTTGTACGTAATAATTTTAACCGACCAAGTTTGAATACTTGTTAAAAATAGAATTAAGGTTATAAAGCTCTTTAATTCTCACAATCAACATTGTTAAAGAAGACAATTACATACGAAGCGCGTGTACAGCGGCATGGCGAGGCTCAGCGGGCGGTCCGCACGGCCAGATAAGCGAAACTGCTCGGCCACTGCGACAACATACGAATTCGCCCGGGCGCTGGCCGCGGGCGATCGCGGACGCTAGCGCCCCAGGGGCACAGTTCGGACGAGCCTGGTCTAGTATATATAGGAACAGTACAGCATTCGTCAGGAACCACCTGAAGATGGCAACGTGTACGTCTGCCGAAATATTGCAGAGAAACTACGACGCTACCGGTCGGGTACCCGAGAACCGTTCAAATCACTAACAATGGTAGCTAACAACCTGCGAATTAGCTTTCTAGCCCACCTCATTACACAACACAGAGAATCCAAAAGTCCGGATTCGCTTGTCACATGCTTTGGGGTCTGCACGAACTTTTCTACAGCATAAGTGGAATGAAGGTAAGAGTGTTCCACTCAGCACTAGACAGACTGTCTCTTACTGGGCAGTCATCTTACGGGGGAATATGAGCGGCCTATTAGCATTTCGCGGCTGAGGTTACTGCTGGCACGTCAGGACGCAGTGGTAGGGCGCAGCAGGTAAACAGGAGGTGCGGAGTTTGCCGACAGAGCTCGGAACAGGCCGTAGCCCTAGCTGCTGCCCTGTGCCGCGGTGTGCTGGGCAGGGCGCACATGAAATATTCAGCAGGGATAGCGGCGGCGGCGGCGTCCTGTGAGAGGCCTCATGCTGACTGGCCCTGCCCGGGTCTGCCAGGGGGAACGCGTATCTGCCGCCGGCACGCCCAGTACCTGCTGCCGCGCCGTGTCTACACGGCTGGGCTGCCACCACTCCTCTGTTGCGTGTACTAAGGCTCAAAATAATTTGGGCTTCCTGTCGCCAGAAGGCTGCTGAAATTAACTGGTACTTCTTCGGATCTCGACATTATACACAGGATACTTTCCACCGTGTACAAACTCTAGGGATTGATCGATGAGACGATACGGAACAAAAATTTCTAATGAATCTATGTCCGGAAATGCATGGTTTCCATGCTAGAGACCATTTATTCAATCACACTTTGTTACAGCGACTGCAGTCTAACCGCGCTGTACCACGCAGCCACAGTTACTGTACGCGTTGGAAATGTTTTCTATGTGTCTCGACGCACACATTCACATCGGTCAGTCTGCATCAAAATAGTGTCAAAGGCTGCACGAATACGCTGCTCCACGGCTCTCCATACACGACACTTTTGAGATGGCCCAATAACATGAAATGACAAGGGTTGATACCCGGTGCGCGAGCAGACCATGCAACTGGGCACCCTCATCCAGTCCATCGACCAGGGAAGACAAGATTGTGATGCGTCCGGACGTTAATAGCGAAGTGGGCTCGACCACTATCACGTAGCAGCCACATAAACCTTCATCAAGTAGCAGCCACATAAACCTTCGGCCGGCCGGAGTGGCCGTGCAATTCTAGGCGCTGCAGTCTGGTGCCGGGCGACCGCTACGGTCGCAGGTTCGAATCCCGCCTCCGGCATGGATGTGTGTGATGCCCTTATGTTAGTTAGGTTTAATTAGTTCTAAGTTCTAGGCGACTGATGACCTCAGAAGTTAAGTCCCATAGTGCTCAGAGCCATTTGAACCATTTGAACATAAACCTTCGAATCGTCAATGGCACTTCTTCCAGCGGGGGAGGCGAAGTCACCGGCAAGGGACTTCGGTAATTACGGCCTGTTATGCGACGTGGAAGGAAGACTGGTCCCAAAATACGGTCGCCAATTATCCTGGCCCACTCATTCCTGCTGCACCGATGCTGATTGCTCGCGGTCACCATACTATAAGGTTGTACATACTATCCTACAGATGAGTGTTACGAAAGTTGAAGATACCACTCAGCGTAAAGGGGGCCTCATCTGTGAATAGGATGGATGACACAAATCCCAGAACCGTGGTTGCCTGATGAATAAACCATTAACGAAACTGCTCCCCATGTGAAAAGCCTGTCGCTAGTAAGCCAAGCACACGCAGTAAGTGATAAAGGCAGTAACAGTTGTCATGGAGAATGTTCCACGCGGTCGTCTGGCTTATCCTGTACTGACCGGTCAACTGCCTGGTACTGACACGGTGGTAGCCTTGCACAGCCTTCTCGATCGCGAAATGCGGACTCTCAGTCCCCCAAATGCGCCAATTTTGATTAGTGACTAACCCGTCCAAATGAAAGTGGGCATCGTCGCTAAACCAAACCAAATTCACATCAAACTCCTGTTCGTTAATTCTCGGGAAATACATCCGTTGCTCCTTGGTCCCGGTGTTTAATAGCTGACGGGTTTGAATTTTGTATGGGAAGAGATGACGTCTGCAATAATTTGTCGGAGTGTCTCCCGGTTGATTCCCACTTGTTGTGCAGCTCGTCTGACCGATTTCCTGGGGCTGGTTTGAAACGCTTCGCGTTTCTTCTCGATGGCTTCAGGTGTTTTCACACTTTTTGGACAACCGATATTGCCATCGCTGTCATCACGAACACTACCCTTCTCTCAAACTTTCAAATCAAATTCGTGATTGTTAGCAAACTTGTTGTCTTCAGTCTCAACTCGGTCGCAAACTCCCCTTGAGCCGTCGTTGGGCTGCTATTGCTCGCATAGCAGGCATTCACACGCGCTACACGCTCAGGCCGCCAATGCAAATGGGCGACAACAACAAGACGCGTGCGCGTGTGGATACTAATTCCCGTCATGCCCCGTGGCCAACCGTGCAGTTTCGACGTCCTAATGCAAACCGTTCAGACGTTATGACGATTTAATTTCATACATTTCAATAATTGTCGCTGCGTAAGACGAACGGAGGAAGCATAACATTGAAAGCAGATTGCATTACTCGCCAAAACAAGTCTACTACTATCCAACGTTGGCCTTAGTTTGAGGAAGAAACTTCGGAGGATGTGCGTTTGAAGCACATCCCTGTACAAGAATGAACCGGAAAAGAAGAGAATCTAACTTGTATGGATTGATAAATAGCCGTGCGGTTTGAGGCGCCATGTCACGGATTGCGCGGCCCCTCCCGCCGGAGATTAGAGTCCTCCCCCGGACATGGATGTGTGTTGTTCTTAGCGTAAGTTAGTTTAAGTAGCGTGTAAGTGTAGAGACTGATGACCTCAGCAGTTTAGTCGGTCCCTTACGAATTCACACACATTCGAACATTTGATAATGAGGCATGTCACCCGCAGAATCAGGAACAAATCGAAAACACCGACAAGACGAAAGGACGAGATGACAGGACATTAGCGAATAATTTCCATGGTACTAGAAACAGTTGTAGAGGGTTAATACTAGACGGAAAGACAGACTGGAAAATTTCCAAAAAAATAACTGAGGACGCGTGATGCAAATGCTACTCTTGAGCTGAAAAGGTTGGTCCAAGGGAGAAATTCACGGTGAGCAGCATCAAACCAAGTCATGGTATGTGACTCGCCGCTAGCAGCAGCGCAGACAGAACCGTCTGGGCGATATTGAATGAGGCGCCCGTGGCGGTTCTCACAGACCCCGACGAGGGCGCAGGCGGCGGCGGGGGCCGGCCGGCTCCGTGAAGGCGTAGGGCGTTACTCTGGCTGGCGGTCGGTCGCCGCACAAATCACCCGCGGCTGGGCTGGGCAGGACTCAGGCGTCAGCCGCTACGCCCAGCGTGTATGATTCACCTCACCCTCCCCCTCCCCCTTCCCTTCTCCTTTGTCGGCTCGTCAGACGCCCACCTCCCAACGGCCGTGTGCGTGTGTCAACGCGGCGATTCATTCTCCGCCGTAAAACCATTCACTTCGTAGCGTTTCTCGTTATCCGCTTCATTGAATACCCGTACCAACGGTGAGTACAGCTCTTCCGTGACGGAGTTTGTTGTACTGAATGGACGCAGCACGTCAGTCACAACGTAAAGGGCACGCCCTTGCTACCTGGTTTCGACGTGACAATGTCTCTCTTCACAGCACACGAAGTTTGGTTAACTGAACCCAGCGATACCGGATGTTCGCTTCGTCCCATAACGTCATGATTATGCACCGTGGGCGTCGTACGTACGCAGACTGAAGGGGACAGAATATGTCAATATCCCTTTTGCTTTTATTTTCAAGGCACGTTCATAGGATTTGGCAACCTTGAAAAAGCTTCAGACGATATAAAATGGTGCAAGATTTTCGAGTTTCTGAGAAAAATAATGGGAAGCTACACGTAAAGGCAGGTGACATACAATATGTACAAAAACCAAGGTGCCTCATTAGGAGTTGAACGCTAAGTACGAAGTGCTCGGAGTGAAAACGGTGTAAAACAGGAATGTAGTCTTTCGCCCTTACTGTTCATTCTATACATCGAAGAAGCAATGACGTAAATACAACAAAGGTTCAAGAGCGGTATTAAAGTTCTACGCCAAAGTATATCAGTATTAAGATTCACAATGACACTGCTAATGTCAGAGAAAGATGAGAAGAATTACAGGATATTAAAAATAAATAAATAAATAAATAAATAAATTGTTCAAATGTGCGTGAATTCTTATGGGACTTAACTGCTAAGGTCATCAGTCCCTAAGCTTACACACTACTTAACCTAAATTATCCTAAGGACACACACACACACACACACACACACACACACACACACACACACACACACACACACACCATGCCCGAGGGAGGACTCGAACCTCCGCCGGTACCAGCCGCACAGTCCATGACCGAGCGGCTAATTACAGGATCTATTCAATCGGAAAAACGGTCTAATAACTACAGAATATGGATAGACAGTAAAAACAGATGCAAAATAACCAATGACGCACGGAGCAAGAACGACATCAAAAGCAGACTAGCAATGACATAAAGGGCATTCCTGCCCAAGAGAAGTCGGCTAGTGACAAACATAGGCCTTAATTTGAGGTAGAAATTTCTGAGAATCTACGTTTAGAGCATAGCATTGTATAGTAGTGAAACATGGACTCTGGGAATACCGGGACGGAAGAGAATCGAAGCATTTCAAATGTATTATAACAGAGGAATGTTGAAAATTGGGTGGACGACACGGTGACGAATGAAGTTTATCAGCAGAATCGGCGAGGAAGGAATATATATGGGAAACACTGACAAGAGGGAGGGACAAGAATTTAGGACACCTGTTAAGGCATCAGCGATAACTTGCACGGTACGAGAGGGATTTGTATAGGGTAAAAACTGTGGAAGAAGACAGAAATTGGAAGGGACATAGGTTGCAAGTCCTGCGCTGCGATGAAAACTTTGGCCCAGGAGAGAAATTCGTGGCGGGCCGCATCAAACCAGTCAGAACACTGATGAATAAAAAAAAGAAAAAATATTTTTCAGGATTTAAGTTGCGGTGACAATGATATGTAGCGTACCACGAGGTCTAGGTTAGGTTCGAAGTTGATAGGGTGCGAGTTAGCGAAGCAGTATCTAGCGCTTCAGTTAATCCGAAAGTCTGCGCAACGAAAATTACAGTCACTATCCTCAGTTACGTCAGGCAAAATATAAGCAACATACGCGACATACACAGAGCATTTTCTAGCTTCAAGTTTTAGCTAAATGTCCAACTCCCTTCTCAGGTGTTGAGGCTACTGTATCATCTAGTCAATTCTGAGGAAGGTCATTCTAAAAAAATAGGAAGTTCGTACATGCACATCGAGGGGAAATAATACCTCCGTTCATCTGCAACATTACCCTCCCCTCCAATTACCATTTTTTTAAAATTCATTCTCCATGTTCCACTACAATATTGCTTCTCTACGCCTGCCTCTAGTACCACAGATATAACACTGTAATGCACCCTGTCGCGCCAGTCCAATTATTACAGCAGAAAAACTGTAAGAAATGTATCAAGCCGTCACTATAGTCGCCACATACAACGCCGATATTCGTTGCCTTCACGTGCTCAGCAATCAGTAAGCGTCCTGACAATGTCCGCGGAAAAAGTTCTGGAAAGTTCTAAATTTTACTCGTAACTGATGTGACATAGAGACCAATTTCTTATTAATTATTGGAAGCAGAACAACCGCAAATGTAAAGGTATATTACAAACTAATAGGAAAACTATTGTTTAGACTGGGCCTGAGCAAAAGATATGTTTCCCATTCGTGTCGAGAATCAAGACGTAGCAAATGAGAGCAGCGGTGTGCCACCAGAAAAAGAGCGTTAACCTGATCATATCTGCGTATGTTAATCAGAGAGGGTGACAAGCAGCCTGAAAGGACAAACGATTCGCACCTACTGAGGCGGTACAATCAATTTTGCTGTGGTCTGGTGTTAGCGTCAGTGGACAATAACGTGGAGGTCTGCAGTTCGACTCTCGGTGACCCCACTTCATGATTTTTCTATGGTGGAAAGATCTAGAACGGGATCCACTGGCGCCTCGTGACACCGAATGAGAAGCTGCTTGATGAAATACGCAGCGAAACTGACACACGAGCAAAGAAAGGCTCGCACGAAGCGTCATTTATTTAATTAATAGCTTCGGCGATGTGCCTCGAGAACCTTTCTACTGCCGACTTCAGGCGGGGCGGAGTATTGGGGACGTAGTGCGCCAGGTGGGAGGGGCAGCCTACGATACCATGCTCCCAGCTGTATATTGATACAGGAAAGATACGTTGCGAACATTACACTGAACGATCATTCAAATTATCATAAATATAACAAAAAGTCAAGAATGATGTTTCAAAGGCCGCGTGGCTTTATCAAGATGCTGTATTCGCAACTACCAGTGTCTCGTCAATATGGACGCATATTCAGGTTTATACTGGTTATATTTCCATATTGTAGATGGACAGTTACAGAGTCCAAAGTTTTTCGGGAAGTTATCCATGTTAACAACTTTTCTAAAATTGGGATTCCGTTAACTATCTATCTACATTATGGAAATATAACCATTATAAACCTGAAGGTGCGTCTATATTGACGAGAAACTGGTAGTTGCAAATAAAGCACCGTGATACAAAAAATGATTCAAATGGCTCTTAGCACTATGGGACTTAACATCTGAGGTCATCAGTCCGCTAGACTTAGAACTACTTAAACCATAAGTAACCTAAGGACATCACACACATCTATGCCTGAGGCAGGATTCGAACCTGCGACCGTAGCAGTCGCGTCGTTCCGGACTGAAGCACCTAGAACCGCTCGGCGACCGCGTCCGGCCACCGTGATACAGCTACGCGGCTTTTGGATACATCATTCTTAACTTTTGAATTGTTATTTATACGATACTTTGAATGGTCATGGAGGTGTGTTTGAACTGTGATTGACCTCCCCAGAAAGTTGTCTGTAAAATCCTGTAAACAAGCAGCCGTGGTCATCGTCGAGTGGAGTTCGAATAAGACTTAACATCAATTTTTTCGATATTAAGCGTACTGCTATTTAAGACTTTTAATGACATCGCGTCATCAGTAGTGACTGAAATTTGTTTTGCCTCGTTTTACATATTTTGAAGCAAAATGCTGAAACTACAGTACGCGTAAAGCAGAAAAAATTAACAAACGATAATCGATACAGAGCAAGTACTGTGGAAGACGCCCATTCGAACTGATCGCAATGGCTGCGAGGCACTGTTGCCGACGTGCAGCCAGCCACGCTTGGTAAGGTTCTGCAGGCAGCTACAAAAAACGGCACCAACACCGTGAGCACGTGGCGCTCGAGAAACAAATGCATTTCGCCTACGGCTAGTTCCTGTCACTCGACTCGCTGAAACATCAGAGCGTTATTTTTCATCGACACGTGGCACACGCTTTATACCGGACTCAAAAGAAAATAGCGCTACTCTTCGCAGCTCACAGTCAGAATTCAGGCGAGCGGACCGTATCGGCGGAACAAGGCAGCGGCAACCGTGCGGACGCAGAGCAGAGGAGAGGGGACTTTTATGGCATCTGGATCCGGACGCCGCGACTCCACGCCGTCTCCGTGGACGGTCACCTCGCTCCCTCCCTCCCTGCCAGATGCCCGCCGCGTATGGACGGACAATAGCGCCGGCAAAGGCGCGGCCAAATCAAAACAATAGCCGCCGCCAACACGACAACAAAAAGTAAAGCGGCTAATCTGTCTTCCCGTGATAGGTGGGCCTGCCTGGCTGACGCACTTTTTACCAAATCAAGTCCTGGCGAGGCGGCGGCAGCACAGCTGTTGCTCGCACGCGACCCCTGTGCACAGAGATTACGTCGCCGCCGACGACGATACCTCGCCCACTGTCTCCAATGCGCTGACCGTGATTTGAAATACGGTGCGTAGTTTAGTACGTACCCCGTAACGTAGCTGTTACTTGACACCGAGCAACTGTGCTCTTCCACAGCATAATGTGAAGAAACGGCCGCTCAGCACGCTTAGCGTTTGGCTGTTTGCTGCAGCGGAGCTACTCTGCATGTTGTGATATATCTGGCACGACGTCCTGTTTAGTAACGATTATTTCGCTGTTACAATAGCCCGATTCAACACTTCACGTTTACATATTTTTTTGATCACTGTATTAAAGGTAGTTTCTGTGTTAGTGTGTTTCAAATCTCATTTGTCAGTTGCTTCTTCTGTCTCAGAAGTCTTAGTCAAGCAGTCTCGTTCGTGTGCGCTGTGAAAGTGTGTTAAGTTGCTTTGTTTACTGTAGAGAAACAGGCTCAGAAAAGCATTAAAACGCAACGAGAAAGAGGTTGTGCTTACTGTATTCCAGAACTTTTGGGGAAAAATCCGTCGCTACTGATAAGGCATTTTCAAAAAATTACATCTGATTTTACCGTAAGTCCGAGAGAGTATGTTCGAAAAACACGAAAAAAGGCAACACACTGCTCCCCTCTCAGACAAGTCTCGCGAATTGTCCAGTACGAGAAAGTCGGAGAAACTGGACCTCGTACGATGGTTTATTGATACTCGCTCTTCTCACACATGATTCGCGAACAGAACGGGGAAGAAGGAAAAATTGTGGTATAGCGGAGGTACTTCCGCCGCACACCATACAGCGGCTTGCACAGTAAAGGATTTAGAGTTTCTGTGGCGAGTGTATGGTGCGCGAAAACTTACTCCTCGGAATACCAGAAGCCGACAGCATCAAGTGCTAGGAAAATGTGCCAACTACGAAAAGTGCTGCGCGGTCGATGGTACATGCTTAGGAAGTGGATGATTTATGGATACTGCTGTTGATAGTCTCAGAATCAACGTAGCCGATTACACCTCCAGCTAAGAACTGATATGGCAAGCGGTTGAGACGTTGCCGGACGATTGGGTGCAAGTACTGCCTTCTGGGGCAATCCGGTGAAATCACGCCAATACGCTACTACGTTACCCTTACCTCAAGCAGATACAATAACCTAAGTGCGCCACAGGATTTTCTGCTGATCGGTATCTCTCTTGTAACTGCTTGATTCCTTGTAAAGCGTATTACGGAGCTTTGTCTAACATCATTTCACTGTTCTTAGGAACTGAACGAAACGGAATATGAAGTTACTCTGTCTGCTGCTTATCGTCTTTACGAATCACATAGAGAGCTTGTCATTTTATTGGTCGGCTGTCATACGTTTAATAGTAGAACTGCAGCCTAATCATCGCCTGGTGCATAGCAGATCGGCCGAGAGGTCAGCGCTATCAATGAAAACATGAGTCGGCACGGGACTCGAACGTGGGACTTTTCCATTTTGCTGTCAAGCACAACTCACAAAACGTCTACACGGCGATTATCACACCAGTACCTCTTCTCCTACCTTCCGAAATTCGTGTCCCGGACAAAGTTTTAACTGCCAGGTAGTTTGAAATGAGCGCACTCTCCATTGCAGAGTGAAAATTCACTCTGGCGGGGGAAGCATATCAGATTAGGCCGGAGTGGTTCGGAACCTCCCTTCACCCTGTCTTAAACAATGCATCATATGGTTCGGTGCGGAAGCACAAAATACCTTAATACCCGTAAAACCAAGGAATGCCTGCAGTTCGCTATCAACTGATGACGCGCCTGGAGTCTAGGCAACCCACACAACCACAGTACACTGATCTGTAGCTGTTGCTTCTTGCTGCGGAAATTCGCTACTAACAGCTGGATACGCAACGATTATCCGTTTGTGAAATTCCGAGTACGTCCACTGCGGCTGAAAAAGGACAGGCAATTTTTTTTACTGCTTGTGATCTGTTGTCCGTATCGTACAAATCGCGCTTTGCAATGTTTGCAAATAATGATTCAGTTGACGACATACAGCAACATTATTTTGCTGAAGAGCCGGTTGGTTACTGTATTTCTGCAACTGACTTCCTCCGCAGCCGTGATACACAGCCAGCACAATGGTGATCAAAATTCACTAGTAGTCAAACAGCCTGGCGTTTAAGCTTCGTTTATTTTGACGGAAAAAGAACAGGAAAGAGTATGTGCACTAGAATCCTGGCCAGTACACACTGTTTTAAATCATTCTTAACACACAGTTGGGAAGAGAGAGGTAGTTGGCACTGTTGGTGCCAATGTCACTTAGGTCTAACACGATACCCTGAGTCATCAGGTGTCACTATTACACCCTCTTCTGCCACATTCTCACTTATTCTTTTTAATACATTATTTCATACTTTTATCCATCGACATAATTTTAACATGCAAACAAAGCACCACGTGTAGGTATAGAAGCTGGCAGACTTAGGTTCATTGGCAGGATACTGAAGAAATGCAGTCACTCTACAGAGGTTACGTAAGTATGGAATCTACGGACCTACAGGGCTACTAAAAATGATTAATTCGCATTGGAAGTTCTACATCTTTTAAAGTATTACATGTACAAAAACGACTGATGCATGAATCGAATCAGAACTCACTAAGTATGCATTTTGCACTCCAGAAATCTTCTGTGGGTGCGCCTCTGGTCACACGAGACACGCCCAGTCGGTAACCAATGTGGTTCCTACGTTACGCAGCAACATCAAGTCAATGGTCAGCACAGCAGCATTGGTGCATTCTCTAAGCTGTAAATCGTTCTTTGGCAGTGGAGGAACGTAAACACAGTCCTTAAATCTGTCAGGTTTCCGTGGGAGGGGGGCGGGCTCGGCGGCGGCGGGAAAGAGTACAGAGCCACTATCTTCACCACTATGCCACGAGTCCAGCGATACTGAAGTTCGTCGTTAGGTAGCGCCAAACATCGATGAGACTCCAATGAGTTTGTGACCCATCCTGTTGGAAGATTAAATTCTCGGAATCAGCAGTCAGTTGTGAAAACAACCACAGCTGTAGCATATGAAGGTAGGAGGTATATCTCACAGTCCTCTCACAGAACAAGAACGTCCCATACAGTTTAGTGCGCGACAGTGCACAGAAAACATTGACCTACGACGAATCCCGTTCATGCGCCACATAATGAGACTTTTCAGTGCCCCACACACATTTTGGCGATTAACCTTCACAGATAAATGGGAGATTGCTTCGTTCCTGAATAACAGCTTGGAGGCGAAATGTGCGTTCTCGAGTGCTTCCCGCATTGTGATGCAAAACTGAGGGTGCCGGCCATGATCTTTGTTGTTTCATGAGCTTCAGACGGCACGGTTTGAAATGTAACCGCCATCGCAGAACTTCCACACAGTTTGCTGCGGTATTCCAAGTTCACGGCTTGTGTGAATAGTTGATTTTACTGGACTGCTTACGCAACTTTCTCTCCCCCTCTCAACTGTTGCATCTGGCACATTTGGTCGACCGGTACTTTTCTGTTTACAGGGACAACCAGTGACCCTTAATTGACGATACGAACGCACAAGGCTTTTCCACAATTCCTTCCGAGCCGGCCGATGTGGCCGAGCGGTTCTAGGCGCTTCAGTCCGGAACCGTGCTGCTGCTACCGTCGCAGGTTCGGATCCTGCCTCGGGCATGGATGTGTGTGATGTCCTTAGGTTGGTTAGATTTAAGTAGTTCCAAGTCTAGGTGACTGATGACCTCAGATGTTACGTCCCATAGTGCTCAGAGCCGTTTGAACCAATTCCTTCCGAATGCACGTTGCAGTGTTGTAACAGATAAACATCCCGCATATTGCAACGCAACCTTTTTTATTTCTTTGTAGCCATTATGTCAAGGGACTGCATTCGTCACCCCAACCGGTGAGCTCAAAGCAAACTCTTGAGTCTACAGTTCTACTCGTGCATCATTCATATCTGTACACGTACTACTCTGGGAAACATAGAACTTTGGAAACGAATTGTACTACAGTCCCCTGCGTATGGCTTCGGAAGAGAACAAAGGCATTTTAGTTATATTAGCAGCGCGCTTCGTTACAGGACATTTAGTAATCGCGAAAGCGTTACGGAGATGATAAACTCCAGTGGGAGACTCTGCAGGAGAGACTCTCAGTAGCTCGGTACAGGCTTTTGTTGGAGTTTCGAGAACATACCTTCACCGAGGAGTTAAGCAGTATATTGCTCCCTCCTACGTATATCTCGCGAAGGGACCATGAGGATAAAATCAGAGAGATTAGAGCCCAGACAGAGGCATACCGACAATCCTCCTTTCCACGAACAATACGAGACTGGACTAGAAGGGAGAACCGACAGAGGTACTCAAGGAACCCTCCGCCACACAGTCAGGTGGCTTGCGGAGTATGCATGTAGATGTAGATTCTTTCCGCGCTTCACATGCGAACAGGGTGGAAAGCATACGCAGTATGTGGCGCAATGTGAAGTAGCTTCTGCAATGCAAGTCAGTAGTTTTCACAGAATGGATGTTCATGCAGACACTGTTGCAGGCTCTCCCTACGCCCACAACTACGTATCATGATTTTCCTTTAATCTGCCTCCCAGTACGCCATACAAGACTTTAAAAAGTGGGCCCACAACACAACCGCGTGGAACACACACCTGCTTTCCGCCTCGCACAGGAGAAGCTACCTCTGGAGCCTCCAGAAAGTGGCAAAAGACGTGCGCGACGTGAGCTACCCACGGAGGTTCTACCTTCTGCTTCCCAGCAACGTCGTCAAGATTTTAAATGCAGTCCCAGAAGACACGCGCGCTGCTCCGGGATCTCCCAGAGAGCGGCAGCAGCCGGCGCAGCGTGAGGTGAGGCGAGGCACGGCGCGGCGGCCGCTCGCCGGTGCTGCTGCTGCCGGCCTTGGCAGGTAGTATAAGGCCGGGGCGCGTCGGCGTCTGCGTCCGCGCAGCCCTACATGGAGGCGGCCCGGGTCGCAGACCCCGCAGCCCGGAGCGCGCAGCGCGCACCCACGGCCGCCGCCGGCGCCGCCAAGGACACCCGCCGGCCTTCCGCCTCCGCACTCTCTCCGCAGAGCTTTAACTCCGGCCTGGGAAAGTCCACGTGGGCGACAGCCGAAGCTGCCCGACCCAACCATTAAATTGTTTCACACGCCCCGTCAGCTGACCAAAAACAAGTCCGCATATCCAGCAAAGTCATTTTTACTGCATATCTGTGAGGTGGCATTTCTGCCAGACTAGTCCGTCAGAATAGACACCTCATCTACATCTACATACAAACTCCGCAATCCACCATACGGTGCGTGGCGGAGGGTACCTCGTACCGCAACTAGCATCTTCTCTCCCTGTTCCACTCCAGAACAGAACGAGGGAAAAATGACTGCCTAAATGCCTCTGTAAGAGCCCTAATCTCTATTATCTTTGTGGTCTTTCCGCGAAATATAAGTTGGCGGCAGTAAAATTGTACTGCAGTCAGCCTCAAATGTTGGTTCTCTAAATTTCCTCAGTAGCGATCCACGAAAAGAACGCCTTCTTTCCTCCAGAGACCCCCCACCCGAGTTCCTGAAGCATTTCCGTAACACTCGCGTGATGATCAAACCTACCAGTAACAAATCTAGCAGCCCGCCTCTGAATTGCTTCTATGTCCTCCTTCAATCCGACCTGATAGGGATTCCAAACGTTCGAGCAGTACTCAAGGATAGGTCGTATTAGTGTATTATAAGCGGTCTCCTTTACAGATGAACCACATCTTCCCGAAATTCTACCAATGAACCGAAGACGACTATCCGCCTTCCCCACAACTGCCATTACATGCTTGTCCCACTTCATATCGCTCTGCAATGTTACGCCCAAATATATAATCGACGTGACTGTGTCAAGCGCTACACTACTAATGGAGTATTCAAACATTAAGGGTTTCTTTTTCCTATTCATCTGCATTAATTTACATTTATCTATATTTAGAGTTAGCTGCCATTCTTTACACCAATCACAAATCCTGTCCAAGTCATCTTGTATCCTCCTACAGTCACTCAACGACGACACCTTCCCGTACACAACAGCATAATCAGCAAACAGCCGCACATTGCTATCCACCCTATCCAAAAGAGCATTTATGTAGGTAGAAAGAACAGCGGACCTACCACACTCCCCTGGGGCATTCCAGATGATACCCTCACCTCCGATGAACACTCACCATCGAGGACAACGTACTGGGTTCTATTACTGAAGAAGTCTTCGAGCCACTCACATACTTGGGAACCAATCCCATATGCCCGTACCTTAGTTAGGAGTCTGCAGTGGGGCACAGAGTCAAACGCTTTCCGGAAGTCATCCGTCTGATACCCTTCATCCATGGTTCGCAAGATATCATGTGAAAAAAGGGCGAGTTGCGTTTCGCAGGAGCGATGCTTTCTAAAGCCGTGCTGATGCATGGACAGCAACTTCTCTGTCTCAAGGAAATTCATTATACTGTCTCAAGGAAATTGATTATATTCGAACTGAGAATATGTTCGTGAATCCTGCAACAAACCGATGTTAAGGATACAGGTCTGTAATTTTGACGATTCGTCCTTCTATCCTCCTTATATACAGGCGTCACCTGCGCTGTTCTTTGATGCAGCGGACGTAAATATAGAATTTCAGCTGAGAGAGAGAATCCAGCCGCAATACAGCATCAAAATAATTTGATGGTGGAAACTGTAAAATTATGCTGGATTGGAATCCGAACCCGGATCTGCCGCTTAATGCCAGCGGTTGCCGTTACCGCCTCGCCCATCCGGACACGATTCCCATCCGACCCAAATTCTCAACGCGTTAGTAGCGTCCACTGTCCAATGTCACCAACTGGTGCAGTCACCCTGAGCCCGTGCCTCTTGCGGGAATACACGACTCGCTGCGAGCAAGTAGGTGAATGGACAGTAGACCGTACTAGCTTGTGGCAAGTTGAGAATTTGTGTCGGATGGGAAGCGTGTCCGGATGGGCGAAGCGGTTACGGTAACCGCTCGCGTTAAGCGAGAGATTCAGGTTCGAATCTCGGTCCGGCACAAATTTTCAACTTTCGCCATCGAAGTAGTTCGAGACCCGACTGCGGCTGGAGTCGGTCTCTCCTCTGAAATTCACCTTTGTTCGAGTGAATCGCGGCAGAAACGCAAAGGATTCTGAATTACGTAAAGATTTACTTTTCTAAATGTAAGTCTCCCCTCCCTCTCTAAACGTATCTGAGCGTATCAACCAAGCTGTTGAATGACAATGAGAGCTTGAGAATGCGTTTCTAAGGAACTAATAGTCAACAAAGAAATAAATAAAATGGTGAAATCTAACTTATTTCCAGGGAGCAATGCTTTATATAATCTACACTCTGCAAGCCACCTTACAGAGTACGGAAAAGGGTATTTTGTTTCTCACTGTGACTTTCCCCAGTTTCCTGTTCCAGTCGCGAACGGTCAACGGGAAGAATGAAGTTTGGTAAGTCTCCGTCTTAGCTCGAATTTGTCTGATTCTACCTTCAAGATCTTTTCGCTAGAGGTAAATTGGAGGAAAGAATTTATTAGTTGACTATTCTATTCGCTTTTGTCCTTTTAACAGTAACCCACGCAGTGATAAAGAACGCCTGTCTTGTAGCGCCTGTCATTGGAGTAGGGAGAACATTGCCGTGACGCGCTCATCTATGCACTGTCTTTTTTTTTCTCCTCTAACTGGTACGGATCGGACAGCAGCAATATTCAAGTATTGGTCGGACTTACGCGCGACAAGTCAGTTACGCTATCCCAGAGAGCATATGTCATTTTCATGGCCTCCATAATCCTGTAATGTTGTCGAGCGTACTCTCAATGAGAGGCTCCTGTTGAATACACGTAAGGAACGCTGAAGAACAAAAATCGCACACAAACCAATTTCATCCAGGACACTTGGCGGGCATTTCGGACGTTTCTGTGCACCATATATACAGGGGGTGACCAGAAATGCGGAACTACCAAAAACACAACATATTACCAAGGCCAATGAGGTGTAGGGCAACCGTTGGCATTCACAACAGTTTCTAGTCGACTCGGAATGGATAAATAATACAGGTCCTGTATGGTTTTTAAGGGGATCTTACACCGCTGTTCCTGAAAAACAGAGGCAAGTTCAGCTAACAATGATTGCACCCTTCTCTTCAAACCGACTGGAAAGGTTCAATAGTATTGAGGTCTGCTGCCTGTGGCGCTAAGGCAACATACGACAATTCATCTTTAGGCTCACTAAATGAGCCCTGGACGATGCGAGCTGTGTGAACAGGGGCCCTGTCGTCTTTAACACTCCATCACCGGTGGAAAACTAACTGTAACATGGGTTGGAAACTATCTAGTGATGGGAAGCTCGTGAATGAGTCGTTCAAATGAACGCTTCACTCCAGTGAAGTGTGAACTAACCACTCAATTTCAATGAACTGGCACTTCAAACTCTTCACAGATAGCACACTCCACACTTTTGTCTAGTTCACTCACTCTCTTCCCCTCTCCCTCTCCCACAACATAGGCGCTACGTCACTCATTCTCCCTTCACTTCAGTCCTCCCTCTACTGCCTGTCGACGAATCGCGCGGTGAAATACACTTAGAGCAACAGTTGCACTATGCTTTCCCATCACCTAAACCGGCGAAGAAACCCCAAATTTCACTACTTTTAGGCGATCGTGAGTTGCTAGCCATTGTCTAAGCGTGAACAGAAACAAAAACTGCTTGCTGAATAAAGTAATGAGGGATTTTACCTGAAATCGTACCAATGACCACAGGTGACAGTTTACGTTTTGAATTTAGAGGGTTATTATTCTCAACAAAAATAAAATATACAGGAAAACTTCTGAATAATTACGTAACGTAGGTATATAGACTTTGTGACAGTGGTAAACATAGTCATTCCATTTTGGATTAAATTTTAAAAGGAACATAAAATTGGACTGCATTTCGTTGGTAGCCCTAGTTTTCAGTTCATGAATAATACAAATAAGGTTTCACTTGGCAGATGAAGATTTTTTTTGGCGCTTCATGAGAAAATGTCGAGCAAGATTAAACGTAATAGCTTCTTTATATGTGACATGCTTCTCTGTTTATCTTTCCTTTGTCCCCTTCGACCATGCTCCGTTTAAGTTAACTCACGTCAGAGGCTGTAAGACGCAAAACGTTGCGTGCACGTTACAGCATAGTTCGGCCATCTGTTGGTAAAATTATGAAGTATTACGAAGCTTTATTGTACGAGCGAGGCAAAGCGAGCGTAGCCGCGGCTGAGCGGCGAACTGGACAACTTCGCCAGGCTTCCGTACTTCATGAATGAACTACTTCATTTGAACGCTTCACGGCAAAGAGTGAAATGAATGAAGTAGTTCACGGGAATGAACGAGTTCGACCCATCTCTAAAACTATCAGCCAAAATGGTGACGTGACCCTTGGCAGTAATGCAACCTTGCAGACTAGCCCTGAATATCGCGAAATGGTTAAGCAAATAATCATGGACCTTTTAGTCCTGGCGGCGAAGCGGTCTACATCACAGGCTTGGAACCGTGTACGGCAGACGTAATCGAGGCCATTAACTGGTAACTATGTTAAACAATACTAATCCGAGCAAATGATTTTCTTCAAGTCCAGGTTTTATGGCTTCGGTACCCTGTTTTGCTGTTACGGGCATTTGAATCGCTGTTGTGTGGTTTTGTGATTCCAGCTTTCCCTGTAATTCCCAGCTTATGGCCTGCCGTTGTGGCCAAGTGGTTCTAGGCGCTTCAGTCTGGAACCGCGCTCCTGTTACGGTCGCAGGTTCGAATCCTGCCTCGGGCATGGATGTGTGTGCTGTCCTTAGGTTAGTTAGGTTTAAGTAGTTCTAAGTCTAGGTGACTGATGATCTCAGATGTTAAGTCCCATAGGGCTCAGATCCATTTGAACCATAGGCTACTGAGGGCATCAAACAGGTCGCTTTAGTTAACAAATGCAACAGTGCAACCTGCAGGCTTGACTACCACCCGCATTTATTTTCAAACATGCATTTTCCGATATGTTTACGTATTTTTCTGCAAATCCTGAACCTCGTTCACGCCACCAGGAAAATGTTAAGTAGAGGGGAATTCCTCCAAAGCAGCTGAGTTGTTGTGCCTGGCACCTATGGCGCTATCCATTGCAAGGCCACGTATGACTCAGCACACAACTGTGTCTGACCGCTTCTGGGACGCGGCCAAGGCGCTGGGCACCTACCTATCTGATCAGCAGAGCAATTGGCGTGCCGCTACATCCGCCGGCAAACAGGAGAAAACGCGGCGCCACGTCACGGGGACGCGGCCGTTGCGACACCGCGGAATGTCCGCGTCTGGTGTCTCACAGGTGCTTTCACTGCGCGCCGATCCTGACCGCGTCCCGGGCCGACCTTGCAGCTGGAGGAAGCCAGCCGCCGCGGCTCCATGGGTGGACGCTTCCGTTACGTAACACGGCCGCATCCACCAGGGTGACCACGCTCAAAATCACAGTCCTGCCTGGCTGTATTACCTCGTCAGACGGAAGTCTTTTAACAGAACACACTGGCCGCGTTGGAGCACGGTAGGTTTCCTCCTTGATGACTGGGTGGTTAAGTACCAGACTATAAACCCAAGTGTCACGGGTTCGATCCCCGTCACTCCCAGGATTTTGATCTGTGTTGTCCACCTCTGTTTGTTAGCGTGAAAAATGTCTACCTTCACCGTGCTCCAGAGTCCACGTCGAAGTGTAGGTTTCCCTAGCATGGCTGGTTAATTCTTGTATGATGTCTAGGGTCTTTTTAGAGCCCAGGACTCCTTTAACGACAAAGAAACAGTTTTAAAGTGGATGTTTACTTCTCATCCTTCAGATATGCTATTTTGGACTTTTTAGTATAACTGGGTAAAATATTTATGGTTACACAACGGTTTGTCGTACAATAATTTGAAATTTTCGCACTGGGGTCAACGAATACCCCATGTATCCAACATAAGATCTTCAATATTTTATTTCAACTTTCTGACGAATATAAAAACATGGCAACAAAGCACCTTCTAAACCGACTTTTGTACCTGCATTGTTTACAACAGAAGACAGTAGAATACAGTGAACCAACCACATTTGTGTACTCCGATGCTCACGACCATACCACCAATGAAGTTGAGCGATTTGTTCGTCTATCGTCGCAGACTGTCCAACGTGTCTACAAGGAAAGGTGTACCAACTCGGCCTAAGAAGACTAACCGTACAAAGATACCAACAGCGATCAAAGACAAGTACAACGGCTTGCCAATGACATTCGGTTTTAAAAAAACCGGCAGGAATGGCTGCTGTCAGTGCGTGCTGGTCGATCTCAACCAATTTCCGAGCGAGCAATATGAATGGGAACTACATGAAATGGACACGTGGATTACTCACTGTGGCAATGGGCCGAAAAGTTGGGCTCTAAAGAAACTACGGTTCGGTAAAAATGGTAGGATTAACGGTAGTATTGGTAGAGAAAGAAACATATATTTGAATGTGTAGCAGAGAAGCTAGGAGCCGACAATTTTTTTTTTGTCCGCACATAATTAGAACAGTATATCATTCAGTGTTGGTCCACTGGGCATTTTATATCCTCACAGAATATAAACTGCATTTTTAAGTAATAAAAAGTATCCGAACGCGTAACTTCTGTGCTTTTATGTAATCGAAGCAGTTATTTTTGATGCAAGTACAATTTACATGGGCAAAAATATATACGTATAATTATTACTTTCTGCTCAAAAGAACGTATTCATCAGTATCAAAGGTAAGAGTTTCCTGCAATTACTGATAAATACTTATGTTTATGAATACCGAACATGTTTTATTTAAGTTCGACGAAGTATTGAATCTATGAAACTTCCTGGCAGATTAAAACTGTGTGCCGGACCGAGACTCGAACTCGGTCCGGCACACAGTTTTAATCTGCCAGGAAGTTTCATATCTGCGCACACTCCGCTGTAGAGTGAAAATTTCATTCTATTGAATCGATGCCTGATGTATTTCTGTTTTGCGTTTTTTAGTATCTTTAATTTTATCTTTTTGTTGAGGAAATACCATTTTCTAGGTCTGTACGATAAATGTGTATTGTTTTCTTTATTTTTACTACAACATTCCTCTGATTCACGTTACGAATCAACAATTTTCGAATAAAATCTGAATTAAATATTGATGATTTCAGTTCTGCTATAAATACTGTTTATTCTTAAGGGGCAGGATGTTACACTGCCCTTTATATATATCCTCGCTCAGTTTCTAGAAAGTTCACAGTTTGCTGTTTTTGTTAAGACACCGATAGATATGAGTGTTCGGGAGACCCTTACGGGGCAGGTCAGGCCGCCTTGGTGCAGGTCTTATTACACTCGACGCCACATTGGGCGACCTGCGCGCGGGATGATGATGATGATGATGATGATGATGATGATGATACAAAACCAGTCCCTGAGCGGAGAAAATCCCCGACCCAGCCGGGAATCGATCCCGGGCCCGTAGGACGGCAATCCGTCTACTATCGGGGCGGTCGTAAAACACCGATCGCATGTACAAAGAAAGGGATCGAAATGAGGTAACGCCAGATACTTATGCACCACACGTAACGTACAGGTATCGTGGTTACGATCTTGAATGACCAACGATACTAGGAAAACTACCGTAATCAACGTTTACTCATGGTAGTCTAGACTAGCCTACGGTAGTATTAAAACTCTACACGAATCGGACAGTGGCCGACTTGAGTTGTGTAGCGTGACCCGATCAGTTGCGATTTTTCGCCTTTTCAAATGATTCACAGCATTGAGAGCACCGATGGTCCAATGAGACCCTCGACTCCTGTAACGGCAGGCTACAGTACCGTGACACGGAGATTCAGTATCTGCTAGCACTACTGACATGTCAATGCGTACAAAGAAAAAATTACATAACTTTGTTGTTTTTTGAGGTGATAATTAAGCTACTCCTTGTACAGTACCTTGTTGGTTATAAGTCTTATTCCGGGACTGGCACAGTAAAGAAGTCGTGACGGGGAGGCATCAATTCAGAAAAGAACCTGTATAACTTTTCAGAAGTAGCAGCATGCGCCCTGTGCTTTACGTGTAGCAGAAAGCAATTTTTTACGGGGCAATAAAGGTATACAGGCAAAACATTCGTGGTGGAAATGAGGCCAGCGCGGTGCGGTCAGTCCATTTTGTTGAATGCACGGTGTTTCCCTGGAGAGTTGAATCAATACGGCGGCGATGAAGTTTACAGAGCTTCCGTGAGCGCCGAGTCAGGGCGGCAGCCGCAAACGGAATTATTCAGCCGCTGTGTCGGCACGCGATGCCGCCCCGCACTTTCCTCGGGTGTGGGAACGACTCCCAGCGGCGTGGGTCGACGTGCCGTTACGTCCACAGAACGTAAGCTGTTCCGAAACGACAATAAAATTATGCCGTTGTGCATAAAGTATAGAAGACAGGGACAAACAGTGGCCGTACACTATGCGTTGTACCTCCTCGCGACAGGCAATCAAATGGTGTGCAGGAAACGAGGGATCGGAACTTTGCCATTACAGGGCGTGTGCCCTTACCAACTATTCGTGACTCGTCCTCTCCACTTCGACCTAGGCGGGCGAGGGGGGCTGTTGGTGTACCGCCGGCCGCGGTAGCCGAGCGGTTCTAGGAGCTTTAGTCCGGAACCACGCGACTGCTACGGTCGCAGGTTCGAATCCTGCCTCGGGCATGGATGTGTGTGATGTACTTAGGTTAGTTAGGTTTAAGTAGTTCTAAGTCTAGGGGACTGATGACCCCGATGTTAAGTCCCATAGTGCTTAGAGCCATTTGAACCATTTCTGTTGGGGTACCGGGAGCTATGAGGTGCCGCCATCGAGCGGGAAATGCCTCAGCTTACACAGAGGTGACAAGTCGTGGGATGGCGATACCCACATGTACCTACTAAACGTATAAAATGCCAGTGTACTGGCGGAGCGGTCATTTGCACTCGAGTCATTTCGCCTGGAAAGCTGTCCGACTTGATTATGGAGCAAGACGGGAATTAACAGACACTGAACGCGGAATGGTAGTTGAAGCTAAATGCACGGGACATTCCTTTTTGGAACTATTTAGGGAAATCAATATTACAGGATTCACAGAGTCAAGGGTATGGCGAGAATGCCAAATTTCAGGCACTCTCTCTTACCACGGACAACGCAGAGGTCGACGGCCTTCACTTAACGACCGAGAGCAGCGGCGTTTGTACGGTGTTAACGGTTCTAACAGAAAAGCACCATTGCGTGAAATAACCGCAGAAATCAATGTGGGACGTAGGACGAACGTATCTCTTAGGACAGTGCGGTGAAATTTGGCGTTAATGAGCTGCACGACGGCGTCTGCAGCGCCTCTCCTGGGTTCGTGATCATTTCTTTTGTGCCCTAGACGATTGGGAAACAGTGGCTTGGTCAGACGAGTCCCGATTTTCAGTTGGTAAGACCTGATGGTACAGTTCGGGTGTGTCAGACTCCACGAAGCCATGGACCCAAGTTGTCAACAAGGCACTGTGCAAAGCTGGTGGTAGCTTCATAATGGTATGGGATGGAATAGGTAGGATCCACTGGTCTAGCTGAACCAATCACGGAATGGAAACGGTTATGTTCGGCTACTTGGGGACCATCTACAGCCAGACTTCAAGTTCCCAGACAAAGATGGAATTTTTATGGATGACGATGCACCAAGTGATGGGCCACAATTGATCGCAATTGGTCTGGAGATCATTTTGGACAATTCGAGCGAATGATTTGGACATCCAAATCGCTCGACATCGGACATCGTCGAGATGTCAGTTCGTGCACGAAATCCCGCACCGGGAACACTTTCTCAATTATGGGCGGCTGTAGTGGCAGCGTGGCTCAATATTGGAAATGACTTGTTGAGTGCGTGCCACGTCGAGTGTGTTGCACTGCGCCAGGCAAAAGGAGGTCCTATATTTCTGTCACCTCAGTGTATTCTCCCTGGAGTGCCGAGCCACTCGAAGCCTAACCTACCTGCTGTGCCGCTCCTCGGTTTGTTGATTTTAGTTATTCTGTGGCACTTTGTGTATTTATTACTGAGAGGGAGTGTCACTTATGTCTTCGTGAGGTGACCACACTTCCTGGGGATTTTTCCAGTGAATCTGTCTGGCCTCTGCCTTTCCTGCAGTTCTATGTGGCCGCACCATTGTAAATAGCTCCGCACGCATACTCGTCGATATTTTACACATTTGACTGCTTACAGCGATTGTTCTGCAATTGCATAACTACGCAATAATGGATCTTTCAGTCTGAACTTCCTGGCAGATCAAAACTGTGTGCCGGACCGAGACTCGAACTCGGGACCTCTGCCATTCGCTGGCAAGTGTACTACCAAAGTTTTAACCTGCCAGGAGTTTCATATCAGCGCACACTCGACTGCAGAGTGAAAATTTCAGTCTGGATCTTTCAGCCTATTTATTTTTACATTTGTTTATGTGGAGTATCAACGGCGAATCCCTGAAATGCGCGTCGATCATCTACAGATCTTCCTGCATTTCGCTACAGTTTTCTAGCGTTGCAACTTCTCTGTATACAACAACATGACCTGCGGAATGCCTCAAAGAACTTCTGATGTTTTTATCCACTACGTATTTGTTCATATTGGTAAACTAAAGCACTGGTCCTGTATCACTCTCCAGGGGTACGCGCTAATTTACTTTAACGTCTGACGATTTCTCCCCGTTAAGAATGTCATTCTGCGTTCTGTTGCTTATGCTCTCTTCAATTAACTCACACGCTCGTATTTTGTTGATTATGTGGCAGCACGAAAATTTTGGTCGTCAAGGAACACGGCATCAATATGGTCGCCGACATGTGCTGCTTTCTGAGTCTCATGGAAGAACAGTGCGAGCTGGGTCTCACGCTATCGTTTGCGGTATCCATTTTGTTTCCGACAGGGGAGATTTTCGGCCTCCATAAATGCCATCCACTGCCAGTACTGCAACTGTAGCCGAGCTGTCGGCCGTGAGAAGAGCGCGCTCTACAGTACCGCACCGCGTCCTGGTGGGATCGGCAGGTTGCGTGGTTCCGGAACCGGACACGCGCCAGAGGAAACCCGCGGCAGCAGGATATGACCGCCGCCGCCGCCGCCACGCAATTCGCTTCCCTGTGTCACACCCACGGACGAAGCAGTCACGTCGCCAACTCCTCGAAAGGTAACCGGCGTCGGGAGCGCGGAAACAACGCGGTGACGTGCTCCCATTGTTCTAGCAGAAACTGATAATGGGGAGGATTTCGCTTGCCGGCGAGAGGCGCCAAGTAGGAAGCGAAGCAATCTGCGGAGCAGCAATCTCCTGTCTCCGAAACTCCGCTGCACAGTGATGGATTCTTACAGGAAGGAAGAAAGCTTTAGCGTCACGTCGAAACAAGATGATGAAACTATCGTTTGGGTTTACACTGTCGTGGTGTAAAGCCCGCACTAAAAACCAGTGAGACTAGTGTAGTTTAAACGGATTAATGTATAAAATATATTATGGAACAACACACTGAAAGTCTGTGCCTGACAGGGACTCTAACCCAGAATTCCCGCTTATAACGAGCGGTTATCTTACCATTGGACTAGCCAAGCCTGCTCCACGGCCAGACCTAAACTTACATATGTCGTCAACCATGTGTCTGTAACCTACATTCATTATGTGTATTTCCGTACAGGAGAGACATTTTTAACTGTAAGTCGCTTGCCCGGTGTCGGTAAATTACTAAGATATTGCAGTGCCTCTATTGTTCAGAATTACGATTCATGCATGCCCGAAAGAAAAGGCACTGCGGCGATTACAGCCATTAGGAAATACATAAAAATGTACTTGCAGTTGCAAATATGAACAACCATCAGCGACTTTCAGTTAAAATGTGTCCCTTGTACGGGAGTATAAGTACTGAATGAACGAATGCAGGTTGTAGACAAATGATTGACGATATATGGAAGTTTGGGTCTGACCATGAAGCGTGCTCGGATAGCCGAATCGTAATACGACCGCTTGCAATATGCGGAAAGTATGGGTTCGAGTCCCTGACCAACAGAAATTTTCATTATCATTACATTCCATAACTGCTGATGTCCATATTCGTAACTGCGAATACATTTCACGTATTTCCCAATGGCTGTAGTCGCTGCAGTGGCTATTCCTTCGGCCATGTATGCATGCCCGAAGGAGCATTGCCTTGAAGCTTTGAACACCACAGGCACTGTAATACCATACAAAATAGATTAAGTTGAGAAATGTATCAAGTTACTTTCCATTAGGAAAGTGGGTGCCTTCAGCGAATGTTACGTGATTTATAAATTATAGAGCGCAGCAATCAGTGGTCCTTGTTTTGTAGATTTTATTATGCAAATCCAGATTTCGGCCAGTGTCTAGCCATTATCAATGCAACATTTTTTAATCTCTATGCATGTTAGTTCCCTGTTGTTGGGGCGTCAGTCACAGTTCTTTGAATACAACTAGCTACTTTTTATACTTATATAAAAATATATATAAAAAATACAATTTCTCTCTCTCTCTCTCTCTCTCTCTCTCTCTCTCTCTCTCTCTCTCTCTCTCTCTCACGCACACGCACGCGCGGAGTTCATATTTCAATCCGTATTTTTTCTTAAGATAGACCCTCAAGGCACGCAAAAAAACGTTTAATTTTAAGCAACGTTACTACACAAGCAGAATCTTGTTGCCGGGTGCGTGGCTGATAAAATAGGTTTGGAAACCGACGTTCCACATCTGCACTGCTTTTATCTATCTTCTGTTCTTAGAAATTTTGGTGAGAACCCTATGTCTGAAATGTACCGTTTGGACGTAAAATAAATTTGAAGATCGGATCAATTTCGTATCTACCGCCTCGCAGTACGGACACAGCGGAGACAGAGGCTGCTCCACATGGAGGCCCTACTGTTCGGTGTACAAGGTGCATTTGCGCCGAAAGCTTTCACACGCACGGATCACAAAACCCTGGTGTGTGCCGAGTAATTTCTGCTGCCGCCAGAACTCGTGCCGACCGATATTCTTCCTATTGTACAAAAGTTTCATACCCAAGACTCTTCATATGATCCCGCAAGATAAAGTCTAGGGGAGTTAAACGTGGCTAACGTGTTGGCCAAGGAATGGGCTCACCTCTATCTACCCACCTTTCGCCGTTAAGTCTTGCTGAGACGTTGATGGACGCTACGTGAAAAATGCGCGGGTGTGCCATCGTGTTCGAACCACGGTTGCTACAAAGTGGCTGTGGCAATCTTCCAGTAACTCCTCCAGCACCTCTTGCAAGTCCTGGACCCGTTACCGAAGACGCTAAATTTATCCAATCTCCAAACTTATTTTATGTCCAACGGTATATTCCCCGACATTTATTCCTCGTCCTCTACAACCCTAGAAACCAGTAACGGGAACTTTCAGCCAACAGTACTACATTACAGCGGTAACAGTCGCAAGCTGATCAAGATGAAGCCGCAGTTGTTTCGAAATAGAAGGCAAATTAAAAAATAAACACAGCTGTGAATTACTAAGGCTAAAATCTCCCTAACGAAAGATAGGCATATTAATTTGTTCTGAAGTCGTGGTATGGTTCTGTAAGTGCCATATAAACAATCTGAAGGTCCAAGGTGTGAGCTATGATTTCTTCAGCAATATATCATTAGCTTCACTTCCGACAATGATGGGCTAGTGTGAAAAATGCGGCGCTGCACGTTAATTCGGAGCCCACGAAAAATTCTAGATGAGTCCTCTTGCAAGTGCCTGCGCAAGTTGCTTCAGAACCAGGAGGAAGGCCAAGGATCGCAAGTAGTAAAGCACAACCTTCATGTTGAAGATATCTTTATCGACCCATAAGGTGAAAACCCTGCTTCTTGTCTTAAAAGAGCTTTACACGTGTGGTCTTGTGTGTCATCATGACCAGATTGTTATTTAAGGACATAATACTAAAAACGATTGAAAGTTAAAATTATAAATTTAGGTTCCTATAGCTACATTTGTGCCAGGATTACATAGTTTCCTAAGTATTTGTATACAATTTTCTCAAAGAATTGTTATTCGCGCTAACTTGTCATTTACTCTTCGATCTGTCTTTCCATCGGAGATTAACTCACGTGAGACGCAAGCAATTCGTTTCTGTGACATTGCGGCAGGGAAGATAGGATCTGTCTGCTTCTGGACACCATAGACTCTTTATTGATTCACCATACGCTTTACACACACGATCTAGTAATTACAAATATAATGAGCTTCAAGAGTAATTTGATTCAATTCTTCCTAGCTGCCACCAGGAAGTTTCGAACCGTCAGTTGCTATAATTTCCACCTAATTACTACTCTCAGCACCATCTTCGAAAAGAGCATAAAAATCGGACTTCAAGTGTAATCTGGATATAAAATATCTTGGACGAGAAATCAGTTTGCACTGGATGCTACACCTGTTTGTGGAAGTGTTTCTGAGTTCAACAAGACATTTGTGTCTACCGAATGAACCGCTTGTGATTGCCATGAGAGATGCCAATGTCTGAAGTACCTTCTGATTCAGATGTGCGATGAATGGTATCTTGACTTGTGTCTTTTTTTCAGATATTTTCTCGTCGCTGACGGACATTTACTAAAGCTTTCAACTGCTACTGAGAAAATCTTCCCGTCACGATAACACAGAAACTGGTATATTAGGTACATGAACTGCGAGATAACAGCAGGGCTTAGCAAAGTGAGTATGGGGTGGAATATGGAGAGAAGATTAAAGCTGACAGTTTTATTGTGAACAGGAACGTTTATGGGTCCCTTCGAACTATTATAAAAATAAGCTAAAAAGATTATACGCTTGGAGGGAAATAACTCAGCTATCAGAAAGTTATATGTACAACGTGAAGCGGAAAATGTCAAAGGCCGTCTTTTCGTAGTGAACCATAATGAGAAAGAAACAAAACTGGAGGTGACAATTAACTTTCTGTTGCAGGAACAGCTCTCCTAAAAGTGGTGTTATGATTGGAAATTTTAGGGCCTACACAGTTCAGTAACAATTCGAAATCTGTAGCTTTCATAAGCGAAAACAATTATGAAACAGCCCATATTCCAATGGATCTTTAAGATAGACAATGTTGTCCCACCACACAGGTCCCTACATTTCAAAACAGAGGTCCCTACATTTCAAAACAGAGGTCCCTACATTTCAAAACAGAGGTCCCTACATTTTAAAAGAGGCCGTCCACTGGCGCCGTTTCATCTTTTTCTGATGCTCAACTTACTGTAGTAAACTAAATGCTGCACGTGAGACGACTGCTAATGCCTCTTCTTCCCTCATAATATCGGCCTGTGCCACAGGAAACGCTACTTTATAACAAAAAACAGAAGCAACGATGGAAGGTTATCAGAGCCAACTGCGATTCCACATAGCCGAACAAATTCCTTGGCCCCAAGCCATTCGTTCACAGTGGATGAGAACGCCAACACCAATGCACTGGAGACCAATGTTCGGCCGAATCTGTCGTTCGTGCCCTAGTGAGTACACGCCTCGACAATGCATAATATCTCGCATACTGACATCTGCTATGTGAGCACTGGGAAGCCAGTGGAAACACCCACTTGCTGGCCGGGCCGCAGACCTGACTAGGCTCGCGCCGGGCTGAGAGTCCGTCTCCCAGGAGCGCCTGTGAGAGATGCGCGGCACGTAGCGGCCAGGAGCGCAGGTGCTGTGCCGTGCTGGCTGCTGCTGCTGCTCCAGATGGTCACCGGTGGCCGACACGTACCGCGCCTCGCCTCGCGGTCGTATAGGGCAGGCCAGTCCACTCCACCACACCGGCCAGCCGGGCTGCTGCCTAGGCCAAGCCGCGCGACATGTCGGCTGTCTGGCGAGGGGAAAGTGCTTTGTGCGCATGCGCAACAGGGGTAGCCAAGTCCCAGCGGCAAACGCCGGCCGTCTCATTGTTAAAATGGTGCGTGGACCGAAGAGGGTAGTACTTATTTCTTCTTTTTCATCACTTCACGTGTGCCTGTTACTGGTGCTCTGTCTCTTATGGCCTGTGTAGGGGCCCCGCGAGCACGCAGAAGCGCCGCAACACGACGTGGAATAGACTATTACTGTCACAAGTACTGCTGGAGGGACTGACACCACGAATCCTGCAGGGCTGTCCATAAATCCGCAAGAGTACGAAGGGGTGGAGATCTCTTCTGAACACCACGTCCGGACACTTGGATGATGTCCAGGATACCGAGCAGCGTACATAGCACACGCCCGTAGGCCATTTTGATCACAATAGCCATACATCAACACGATATCGACCTTTTCCGCAATTGGTAAACGGTCCATTTTAACACGGGTAATGTATCACGAAGCAAATACCGTCCGCACTGGCGGAATGTTACGTGATACCACGTACTTAAACCTTGTGACTATTACAGCGCCATCTATCACAAAGCGAAAAAAGTGGTTCAACTAAAACATTCATATTTCTTTACGTACTGCACGAATATGTAACAAAAATGGGGGTTCCTATTTTTTAAAAATGCAGTTGATATCCGTTTGACCTATGGCAACGCCATCTAGCGGGCCAAACATAGCGCCATCTGGTTTCCCCTTCAACCTAGACGAGTTTAGTTCTTTGTAGTTTTCTCGTTTGATGCTTATTTCGTGAGATATTTGGCCCGGTCACTATCAATGGACCACCCTGTATATATAATCTCACAAAAGTACATTAACCCCAAGTGAACACTTTGTACAGTCACACACTCAACACAGTCCACATACCACAACTTTTCACACCACATCCTTTATGTTTGACCAAACTGGATATCCGCTTCTAGCAGAAACCTGGCAGTATTAACATAATCCGTTGTGGACAGCTGTCGAAACAGGTCGGTCACAGATATAGATTGGAGAATTTCTACATTGAGCAACGCCTCAAGAAACTTGCAGCATTGTCTGTCATAGCGTGAGCACACTAATATCACATGGTTGAGGTCTCCAATCTCAGTTGGGTAGACTTTGCAAAGCGGAGGTGGCTCAACTTGCGTTCTATAAAGACGTGGAGTGAACAGCCGTGCCCAGCCGGACCCATGTTACAAAGGCGGTGTGCCGTCTGGGTAGCTTGATTTGGTAGAACCAGATTTTCTGCGGAATACACGGCTGAACTGCAGCATACTATCTCCCTGTGAGATCTCCCACGTCTGTGACCATTCTTTATGTGCCTCTTTCTTTACGCCAGCAACAAAATCTGTATATGGAAGGCAATCACATTTTCTTTCGCGTGGTCCGCCATCTCGTTACATGAAATACCATAGTGCCCCTTTATCTATAGTAACTCGATACAGAGATTAACGTAATTACACCCAGCACATGGCGGTTAGTTTGGAGCATCATTGCTATTTTTCGAGGTTTTCCAGTGCACTCCTCGAATCCATGACGAATAAGTATGTCGTCGAACTGATTCGCCGCATATGGAAAGGTCTCCTTTGCAAGAACTTCGGCAGCGAAGATGCTGGCTTCCGTCGAAAGCTTAAACCTAGCCCAAGGTAACAGTTTCCCGCAAAGTAGGCAAAGCCCGTGCCCCCTCTTGTTAATATTTTAACCGAAGTGGCCACGTTTGATACAATCGGATATGAAAGTTAGATCCGACCCTCTGAAGTGGCAGAAGATTGTGGGTCGGTAGTCCAGTGCAAGTGTGACCACGCGGAACTCTACCGAAGCTCCGAGGTACGGACGAAAGGGACACTTCGACACCTCTTCAATAACGTACCAGTTACCATGATGTGTTGTAACCACCTGTTATCAGTTTTTAAGTACTTTTCATGCCCTTACACAATATTCTGGTCATTATTTGTACCATACACGACGTAAGGTATTGGCTGCACTGTACGTATGAAGAACAGAAGAAAGTACCTCCACCACACGCCGCACGGCAGACTGCGGCCTACAGGAGTGTGCGGATCTCCTCTTGCTGTGTGGCTAAACCCCGCTGTTTTTCCTCCCACTCGTTCAATCATTCTGCGGCTGAGGAAGACACGGCGGAATGCAGCAAGGCAGCCTCTTCCGTCGGGCTGATTCACAACGAAGCGTTGCACCCGGCCGCGAGCAGTCTTTGGAAGGTCGGACGGAATGTCGGTGCATTCTCGCGGTTAGGTGCGGCTGAATCATAGCGGAATAATAAACGACTACATAATGGGAAAGCTGAGCTGTGTCAGTGTCCTAGACGGAGAAATGAGTCAGGAGATTCGCTGAGTGCAGCGAGTGACGCGAGGTGAGGAAACTGTCGCCGACCCAGAGGTGACGGTGCAGGGAGGGAGGGAGGGGCGCGGCCAGGTGGCGACACACACACACACACACACACACACACACACACACACACACACACACAGCGCGTGGGCTCTGGGCGGGGCGAGACTGCCGTCAGCGCGCATTCCGTAAAGGTGCGTTTTCACGGGTCGTCTTGTAAATCGAAGTGTGACCGCAACAGTGTCGTCATCAACTTTCTGCGATGTGGCAGTACTGCGGGATGACCGAGCATTATTACTGAGAGATCTGGCTGATACAAGGAGTCTTCCGAGATACTGCCGAGTGCAACGCGCCGCTTAAATGCTCCATTTTCAATGACTCGTCCTCACAATCACACCGGGCTTTAGTCATTAGTTTGGAGTGTGTTCCACGCAAGCACGCGTCCTCATCTGTATATTTACAGAATATCCTGAGGTGACAAAAGTCGTAGGGTAACGATATGCACATACAGATATACCTCTGACGTGCCACAGGGGAGTGTTAGGAGACCATTGCTTTTCACAAGATATATAAATGACCTAGTAGATGGTGTCGGAAGTTCCATGCACCTTTTCGCGGATGATGCTATAGTATACAGAGAAGTTGCAGCATTAGAAAATTGCAGCGAAATGCAGGAGACAAATGTAACGTATTGCGAATACATAGAAAGAAGGATGCTTTATTGTATGATTATATGATAGCGGAACAAACACTGATAGCAGTTACTTCTGTAAAATATCTGGGAGTATGCGTGCGGAACGATTTGAAGTGGAATGGTCATATGAAATTGTTGGTAAGGCGGGTGCCAAGTTGAGATTCATTGGGAGAGTCCTTAGAAAATGTAGTCCATCAACAAAGGAGGTGGCTTACAGAACAACCGTTCGACCTATACTTCAGTATTGCTCATCTGTGTGGGGTCCGTACCAGGTCGGAATGACAGAGGAGATAGAGAAGATCCAAAGAAGAGCGGCGCATTTCGTCACAGGGTTATTTGATAAGCGTGATAGCGTTACGGAGATGTTTAGCAAACTCAAGTGGCAGACTCTGCAAGAGAGGCGCTCTGCATCGCGGTGCAGCTTCCTGTCCAGATTTCGAGAGGGTGCGTTTCTGGATGAGGTATCGAATATATTGCTTCCCCCTACTTATATGTCCCGAGGAGATCACAAATGTAAAATAAGATTCGAGCGCGCACGGAGGCTTTCCGGCAGTCGTTCTTCCCGGGAACCATACGCGACTGGAACAGGAAAGGGAGGTAATGACAGTGGCACGTAAAGTGCCCTCCGCCACACACCGTTGGTTGGCTTGCGGAGTGTAGATGTAGATGTACAGATGGAGGCAGTATCGCGTACACAACGTGTAAAGGGGCAGTGCATTGGCGGGGCTGTCATTTATACTCAGATGATTCATGTGGAAAGGTGAGGGACGTGATTATTGGCGAACAGACTTTGAAAACGGAATGGTAGTTGGAGCTACATGCGAAAGTGTGTGCTACCCTACAATCTTACCAACAACAGTGCCGGTGCATGTGTTCAGTTTTCGTTTGTAACTTTAAACACGTTCGTTTCCCGTACAGTGACTTGTACCTCAAGTTACCCGAAAGTCTAACGTCACGGAAATCACCCTGTATATAGATATATCTACAGGCGCCGGCGCCTATGACGCTCTGTAGTGTCGTTGGATTATGTTTCTGCACATGGGTTCCTCAGAAAACCTTTATCTACTAACTTCCCTCTACAACCTCTAGGAGTATGTAACAAGAATTGTGACACAAAGGAGATGAAAGGCAGGCGATCGACGAAACAAGTACGTAAGTCGAGTGTGGATAGGAGAGCTAGAAAGATCCTGTTTTAGTAAGGACTTTTTTTAACAAAGGCCGGATTAGGAATACCGTAATTAAGTTAGTAACATTAAGTTAGTAACAATCTATTCACCTATACAGTTTAAAAAAGTTGGATGTGAAAAGAGGTACTGTTGATAATTGGCTTTGTTGACTAAAGAGTTTGGCGACCACTGCCTTAGACTAAAATCAAGTGCAGCTGCGGTCTTGATGGAGTGCTACGTGACCGCGACTTGCGGATACAAGTTAAGTTACACGTTGCTATGACCTCCGTAAATAGCAACAATGTAGAACAGAAGTCAGATATTTGAAAAATCTGACTTTTTCCGAGCGACCCTCGTAACTAAGACCTTCGATGTTATGCTTACGTATATATTAATGGAACAAACCTGGAAAACTCTTCGCAAGGTTGCGGAGTAACATAATTTCAATTCCCTACAATAGGCGTTGCGTTCACTATATACGTTTGTTTTATTATTGAGTTACTCTCATACTGAAAAGTGCCACAGAAGAAAAAACTTCATAAAATGCACGGCACACGAATGCCGATTTTTATATTTCATTCCGATAGGTTTAGGTCATAAACCTCGGTCACGATCCACAACGAAATACAAAACAAAAATCATGTTCTTCACTTGTGAAGGATTATGATCCTGAATATGCCATGAGAGTGGCCCCAAACGACTCGTAGCTGCTCTTATCGCTTCACATGATTGTGACTGATAATTTCAGATTACTTTTACTAAAGATGTTTCTGATACCAAGTTTAACAGTTATTACCTTACTGGACGGTACTTTTTTCCTAGAAAGTCTGTAAACTGAATTAATACCTCTTAGCTATGTACGTAACTATTAACTGGATACTTGCAGTATGATACTCACCACAGTCTGATAACTTTGATATATTTTATTGTAAATATGTTACTCTTGAGTCTTTACGACGACATATGATATCGTAGAGTAATTAAGTAGTGAAAAGACCCTTATGCAATGTAATTTTAAATGTCTATTACTTTGTCTTCTTGAAAATGTTTGGCTGATTAGTGTTACCTTCATCCTGGCTACGAGTGGAATATCTTCGTAGCTCTTGAACTTTGAATTTCTGCAATAAATCGTACCGATCTAATTGATAGTATGGCATAAATCATACGTAATGTTCCAAATGATTCAATTTTGTCCCTTTCTTGACATACAATGCGTGAGAATATCAAATCCTGGTAGAATTAAAATGTAAACCTCTGGGTGTCTAAAGAATCATGTTCTGGCCCTGTAATGTGAAAGTATGTCTCTTCATGGTTCTCTTCAGTTTGCTGTTCTTCACACAGATGTCATACTTGTAGTGTTACAAATGAACGATATTTTTAAGTTTTGCAGATTGATCTTTCGACGCAAGTAATTTTTCTGTTGTTACATTGGAAACAATCTTGTGACCACGTGAGGTCATTTCTTTTCTGCATTTTGACATGATTTTTGTTTTTGTATGTCGTACAGCAACGTAACATGGTTTATGAGCGAAAACAGTCGGTACAAAATATAAATAAAGTTAGCATTTGTGTGTGGCGCATTTTGTGAAGTATTTACATGCTGGTAACAGCCTTACCAAGAGGTGTAAAAGAAAAAGGACCCAGTTTAAACTAGCACTGCTGCCACCTAATCTTATTTCACTTTGTACCGTAATGGTGTGGTGCAGTAGAATTGTAACGGGGACTGCACTGCACCGGGCAAGGAACGGCTCTGCATGCCGATAAGGCGGACTGTGGGTTGGGGGTGGGTGTGGCGGGCGGTGCATTAAATTGGGGCTCTCAGCGCGAGGCCGCGATAAACTGAAGCGGTGCTCGTGCGCCGCGATCGATGTGTGGGCGTGTACCGGCGTGCCGTGCCGTGACCCAGGGTTGTTATGGTCGGGGGCGGCGGAGGCGGCTGTGGCTGTGGGCCACTCACCCCGCACCGCGCGCCACTGCACGTGCAGCCGCAGCGCCACATGTCATCTCTGTGCGAGGCGGCGACTTAAAAAGGATTCTCCATCGCCGCAGTATTCGCCCTGGTGGCTGCCTCCAGACAGTACTTGTCTCGAAAACAAAGCAACTTCTAAACATCCCAACACTCCGGTTCACGATGGAACTACTTGTCAAAGTTCACGTATTTGTGAAATTATTTGGCAATGTGCTGCCTTGCTTGACGTATGTCACACTGACGTCTTTGACAGATTATTTTGATCGAGTGGAGATTTGCCATACAAGTTTGACCGTTTAATCACGCATTTGTCAACCGACCGTCAGTTGCTTCCTAGACTTATGTCTAACTTTGATATATCTGGCTAATGGAGTACTTTTCGAAGATTTAAAGTTTGTATCGTGTACTGCACCACGTACGTTGCTCGTAAGTGTCAAAGGATCTTTGCTGGACGATACACATAGCGTGACAGCTGCTTCAAAAGTGTCTGAAAAATCCTTGGACAGCAAGTAGCTATTTGACAGAGTTTTGATCGTCTACAAAGCTGCAGAATCTTCAGACTGAGATGACAGAAGTCCTGGGATACTGATTTTCAGTTCTAGGTACTGCTTACACAAGGTGTGGAAGGACAGCTGCACCAGTGCACTGTCATTTGTACTCAAGTGATTCGTGTGAAATGGTTTCCTACGTGATTATGGCCGCACGACGGTAATTAACAGTCTAGAATGCCAAATTGTAGTTGGAGCTACGCGCATGGGACATTCCATTTTCGAGTTGTCAGTGCAATCAGCAAGCAACACTGCATGAAGTAACTGCGGAAATCAATGTGGAACGCACGACGAACGTATCCGTTAGGGCAGTGCGGCGAAATTTAGCGTTAATGGGCTGTGGGATCAGACGACCGACGAGAGTGCCTTTGCTACCAGCACGACATCGCCTGCAGCGCCTTTCCTTGGCTCGTGACCATGGGTCGGACGGTGGCCTGTTCAGATGAGTCCTGATTTCAATTAGTAAGAGATGATGGTAGGGTTCGAGTGTGGCGCAGACTCCACGAAGCCACGGACCTAGGTTGTCAACAAGGCACTGTGCAAGGCGGCGGTGGCTCCAGAATGGTCCGGGCTGTGTTTACATGGAATGGGCTGGGTCCTCGGTATGTTCGGATACTTCGAGACCATTTGCAGCTATTCACGGAATTTATGTTACCAGAAACCGATGACAATGCACCTTGTCACCAGACCACAATTGTTAGCGTATATTCTGAACATACTGAACGAATGGTTGGGGCACCCAGATCACTCGACATGCATTCCCTGAAACATTTATGGGACATGGCCGAGAGGTCAGTTCGTGCACAAAATCCTGCACACTTTCCCAATTATGGACGGTCATAGAGACAGCATGGCTGAACATTTCTGCAGAGAACTTCCAACGACTTGTTCAGTCGATACCACGTCGAGCTGCTGCACTAAGCCGGGCAAAATGAGGTTCGACACGATATTGGGAGGTACCCCTTGACTTTTGTCACCACAGTATAGTTCAGATGCAGGAAACGATAGGCCTCACAATGGATCATTCTGTACGGGGGGATGATCGGTCCCTGGTGTTCTCACGGTGGTGACCCCTCTCCCTCTCCCTCTAGTTGGGCTGCGTGGTTGGGCGGCGCCGCCCACGTCGCGTGCGCTCCGCTTCCCTGCTGCAGGGACGACGCCCTCCCGACCGCCGCCCACTTCCGACACTCCGGCTCTCGAGGCACGCAATCCTGCTCCATCCGTCTGTCTGTCTGTCATGCCGGCACAAGTAAACCTAATTTTAGGTCGCATGGTCTACTGCATGAATCGTTGTATGGATCCATGTCTGACTACTGCGTGAATCGTTGTATGGATCCATGTCTGACAAAATCCGCTGGTGTAGCCTGTATTGAAGTTACTTCGCCCAAATGCCCAATTAGAAGACAGCGACACCCGTTAGCTTGCTTCAAAAGATCGAGCAGAATGCCTGCGAGCACTCTCATTTATAGCCTGATTTTTGTTCTATGACTTTGGTAACACTCGGTTTTTTAATTCATTATACTCTGTTGCAGATTGCTTTAGTATACAGGAAACCAGATTTTTTTGGGACTTTTCAGTCTCGTCATTGATACAGAAAGAACATCTTACGCTGCTTTGGACCAGCGGAAAAATGCGCCTCCAGGAGCACAATAGAGGCGAATATGCTCCTCTTTATAAAGAGGGATTGAAAAGTGAGGTACCAGCTGTCTCACCCTACCTTCCTCGATGCCTTAAAAATTTTTACTTAAGATTTTGGCAAGCGTACATATTCGCGCTCTTCTTTAACATGCACCTCACATTCAGCCCAACTTATTGTCATTATCTCTGTGATAAAACTGTCACTGTCTCCTGTCTCACAGCCTCCTCCTCCTCCTACTACTAGTAGTAGGAGTCCACTTCCACACTCTCCTCTTCTATATTCCTCTCCTACTGCAACTGTCTTATATTTTCCTAGTACTATTCTATCACTGTCAGCTACGTTCGCTGCCACTGTCTCACTTTACTGTTTCTATAGCACCACCGCTGTCTACTATCTTCCAATATTTATCACTGTTAGGGCTGTTTCCCACTGCCACCGTCTCCTCTCTTTTCCCAAAATTTGCGGAAAAAAAATTTCAGAGGTGCTCGCTTTTCGGTCAGTCTTTTAAAGAGCATATTCGCCTTTTTTGCTCCGATAGGAGCATTTTTCCGCTGATTCCCTCCTTTTCCACCGACACAGCATAGTACTTTAGTCATTCGAAAAGAAGTTTATGGGTCAGAAAAATTTTGATAATTAACTTATGTAAAACTGACATAACGGGAAACTCTTTTGGTGCTATCTAAGGACTGCCCATGAACCAATGTTGCTCCCATCAGCCCCTTGAGGTCATCGTATACCGCATCAATTGCAAAAAGAACCAACCGATTTTCTCCATTTGCCTAAGCAGAAAGACGTGTGGACCCTATGGCTATTCAAAATACTTGACCCTCCCTTTCTATGAGCCCCAGAAAACCCCGTTTTTAAGCACGGCGTTTTGGAAAGTCGCAAGCGCATAAATGAGGTTTTGATTCATTGTTACAAATAGCGCAGTTTTCATTCACATCTCCCATGATAAGCAATAGAATCTAAACACGAGTTCCAAGATTACGGGTTTGAAATTCATTTGACAATGAAAATTGCTTCCATCTCATCTCGGCGTCGACCACCAAACTCCCCTGTAAATTACTGGAATTGGTGACCTGTGCGTAGGTGTCTAGTGCCACACATCCCCGGCAACATAGAATTTAAGCCTGCTACAGTGGCGACCTTAAAGTTCACTGACTTGCTAGTTTGCCGAAGCTACTGTTCAGCTTACCTCACAAGACGGCAATACTGGGAGTTCCCGTTGGCGACAGTGACCATTAGCATCGGACGTCTGCTGGATGCACAAACAGTCTATCCAAACTGAAATACTGTGTTGTTCCACTTGCAGGTACCCACTTTTATGGCAGAGCAAAGCTTCACGTTATTGCAACCACTATGATTGTCATTCTTGGGGCTCTGCTGTTCGTGTTAGAATACCAGCTTAGTAGATAGAAGTACCGAATCTTCTAGTCTCCAGTCAGTGTGATAGTGTGACGTCACAACCGCGTACCAAATTCGCTCATGTCGCAAAGTGGACCGGACAAGCACGGACTTGCCCGTCCTTCAAGGACGCCGCGCTGGGACCCACGCGAAATTCAGCGTCTGGAAGACGTGGCGTTTCGCAAGTGCAGTCCAAGGCAAATTCTTTGATATCAACGTCAGAATCTTGCTTAATCCTTACTTGTCACTGCTTTAAGAAATTTTTTTCAGTTAAGCATTTGCATTAATTTATTTTGTATATATAGGTCTATAAAACACGATGTTACACATAAGCAATTGGCTCCTTCCAGTGCCTACCATGTTATTTCATTCTGTAATCAAATGAAAGTAAAGGTAATAACTTTAACGCTGCTGACCTGTCAATCCTTAACTGCTACTACCTAATGTTACATTAATGATTTGCAAGAGTATGCATATGCCAGCTCTGTCCCGCCCCCTACCAAGCATACAACCTTTACCCACAGGGATCACAAAATGCATCTCAGTTGGCAACGTAACACTGAACAAGTTGAAATGTTGGAAGAGAGCATTTACATTCGCGTGCAGTGATCAAAATTTTTTTATTGCTACGAGCGGAACAACAGTTTCAGCAGCGGTACAGCAGAGTAGTATCAAGAGACAAAGTAAGTGATAAAACGAGTATTGCGCGAAAAGGTGCCAAGGTCAAAACTGTAGCTTACACACAACAGAAGAAGATTTGAGTTAAAACTTCTGTATATAAATGAAAACGGATATGTATTTCAGGTCATGGATGATGCCTTCATAAACTGAGGTGAAACTGTCAGCGAAAAATATTGCTTAAAACCATTTAATATAACAAAGGGAAAGCGTTTTAGAACTGCAAGGATTCCAAGGCAGATGGGATAAGAAATTTTTCACGGTCTGCAAACAGCACAAATAAATATAGTGAAAACGAAGTGGAGATCGACACGTCAAATAATAAAATTCCTTGTGAACAAGATAATCAAAGCACGTAACGGACATGGATGAAATGGGATAGGAGGCAGATTTACAAAAGAGGATTTTCAAATAAAAAATTCACGCTTCGACAGGTTTTCAAGGACAGAAGTAGACCACGGAAAAAAATCGTCGTGAACGAAAGAGCAAGTAAGTTTGCCGAGTTTGAGAATGAAAGGACATTGGACAAGAATCAAGACCAGAAGAAACGAAGCTGACCTGAATTGTCGTGGTCCTCAGATGGCCAAAGCGAAAAGAATGTAAACGTGCCAAAAATCTTTCTCCGTTCATGATCAAACTAATAAGGAGGCAATTCTCGTGAAACCCACCTTCTGGTTGAAAACAGTGCGACAAAGGCAAGTGCTGCTAACTTTAGCCGATGGTTGACAGAGCAACGCTGCCAGTAAAATCCCTCTCATTGATCGTGCAGTGGATGTTGGAAATGAGTGTTACTTGAGAATAACATCCAGTAGTTGCATACTCAATATTTTCTGTGAGACAATCAGACAAAATGTTTTGTATGGTTGCCGTCATCTGAACTATTGGAAGCAGCATTCGGTGCTCATCACTTAATGCTCTTACGAAGCATGGCCAATGGTGGCTACAACCAATTACTGGCAAAACTTTTCTGTGACTGGGTCAAAGAGAATATTAAAGGCACAATTAAACAACATCGACCACTACCGCCACGACAAAATAATTTTACCCATTGTCCATTAAAGTTCAAGAAAGAAAAATAGTCTTCTGCCAAAACAATTTTACAAGCGTTTGTTTATATCTAAACCAGATTTATTGGTTCTTAACCAAGGGAATCTCAAAATTATTCGAGCAGTATGCCAGAAGTAAGGTCAAAAGTTACTGTAGAGTGCATCATCTGCGCTACTCACGAAAATACCATGTGTCTCGCAGCTTGGTTATGGTGTGTTGAACAGTTATTACCATTTCACGCACAGTTCCAGTCCGCGAGACTTGCTGAATACGGGCTGTAGGTCTACGGCGGAGAGGCAACACCTCTGCGAACACACCGCATGTGTAACACGATGGCACGAACGGCAGTTCCGGAGCACGTGGCCGCTAGAATTAAACGCGATACGAGGCGCTCCGCTGTTTCATATCGAGCCGAGATCGGTTCATTTTAGTGGGCGTAAAAATATATGGCATGCAATGTCATAACCCAATCACAGACAGTAAAAGTAAAGCACGACGAAGAAGACACAGTAGCGACCCATCACATAAGCTACAAACATCCTTTCTGAAGGCGTGCTCCGCAGATGAGGAAAAACGCCGCGTTTCAGAGAGAAATTCAGTCGACCACAGTAAAACAACCCGGAATATGTTAATTTATGAAATTTCTGGGGTGAAAGTTTATCTACGCCCATTTTAACTTGCTTAATGTTGTCGAAGTTGTTCGACATGTACAATTTTACCGTCTCCGCTAATCCTTATACTTTGCGAATCAATTATTTCTTGAAACCAAACAGTAATGTACATATCAACCCATCCCTTTATTCAGTCAATTTGAGGTATAAACCCTTTGTCTACTCATTTGGACGCACTACTCTTCATTAATTGATAACGTAATCGTCTAATCTTCGGCATTCTGCTGTACCATCTCATTCCAAAGCCGCTTTTCTCTTCTCTGTAACGCTTAAGGTCCATGTTTCACTGCGGTACAACGCTACACTCCAAATGCTTCCGTAACTTTCCAACACTTACAATTAATATATAAATGTAAGAATTATATTAGCATTTGCAAATACGGTGGAACTCCAACTGCACTATTTATTAGTATCAACTAAAATTTATGCCGGACTGGGAATCGGACCCGGATTTCTCGCTTTACGCGAGTGGCTGCCGATCCGAGCACTCTTCCCGGACGGACGCAAACTTCCACGTGTCTCCGTTTTGTCTACATCCTATACATGCATAGGCAGCCGTGTGGGTTAACGTGCCCACTAGAGTCCAAGTCAGACACAAATTTTCGTTGACATCAATAAATGATGTAGCTGGCGTTCCATCACACTCGTAAATGCGAATATACTACTTGCATTTCATACAGCTGACGACCATAGCAGTGCTTGCTCCTTCAGATTATTCACGCATGTCTGAAACACATTGAAGAATACATCGAACACTACAATTTATTAATATTTAAATATTAACGTATGACTCAATTTCAAGAACGGTTCTATAGCTATAGCCCGCTTATATTTTACATCCTTTTCTATCACCGTACATTATTCTGCTACGCGCGCAGCAAACCCTTCTTTCAGTACCTCACTTCCTAATCTAATTTCATCAGCAACGCCACATTGCACTTCTATTACTTTTCTTAATGTTCATGGTGTATCCTTCTCTCGAGACACCATTAACTGTTTTGAACTGATTTCCCTATTTCTTTCCGGTGCCTGACGGAATTATTACGATGTCGTGGACGAAATCTCTTCAAATTTCTTTTTTGCCTGTTCAAAATCAAAATACATAAGAAACGCGAAATCCTTGTAAACAGAAAAGTTTAAATAGCAGCAAACATACATTTGGATGGAGAAAAATCAGAAGCAAGTCATCAGCTTTAAGTAACTGGGTAGGGGAACAGCAGAGGGTGGTAGACCGCGGCAGAAGATTAAGTGCAGAACTGCACAAGCTGCAACAGCATTCAATAAGAGAAGAATGTTTACTAGCATCGAAAAATATCAATTTACGAACCGGGGAACCATGTTAACACTTTTTGTTTGGAGCATGGCTCAGAGATAGGAGTAGTCCAATCGGAAAGCGAAAAGACTACAGTCTTTTGACGCATAGTGCCAGAGAAGATTCCTAGAGATGCCATGGAGAGAGCATGACAAATGAAGAAGCCTTCCACAACGTAGGAGAGAAAAAATCCTTGTAGAGGACCATCAAGAAACGGAGGGGCAGTTGCTTTGGGCACCTATACAGATACTGCCCCTTCGTGGTGAAATTAAATGCAGGACAACTTTCTCGGGCCAACGTACGACGAAGACCAATCCTTCCGTACATCAGACAGACAAAACAAGATCTGAATCAGCCAGCATACTATGAACAGGACTGGGGAGGGTACGGAATAATGGAGACAGACATTCGACCGACCAATAGTCTGACATCAGAAGAAGATTTAGTAACATCGGGGACAGGCTATAACCCAGTATCTCATATACCTTTTATCTCAATTATTGCCTCTCTCTCATGTCTTCAGCCTCTGAAAAATGCTGTCTGCATTCCACGAGTTTTCGAGCTTGCAGTCAGATGAAGTCGACAGACATCTTGCCACATTTCGACTGACAGCTATTCACTGTAAATCTCACTTGAAGATGCCTGAACAATCGTCAGCCGAAATATCGTGGCAAGAGGTCGATGACATCCGTGTGCAAATCCTAAACATCATTGACTACTCATTACGCCCGTAAAACTTCAAGAATCATAACTGCAGTCTGACTGCCGCGCGGTTTGAGTCCTCCCTAGGGCGTGTGTGTGTGTGTGTGTGTGTGTGTGTGTGTGTGTGTGTGTGTGTGTGTGTGTGTGTGTGTGTGTTTCTTAGCGTGAGTTAGCCAAGTAGTGTGCAAGTCTAGGGACCGATAACCTCAGCAGTTGGGTCCCTTAGGAATTCACACACATTTGAACATTTTTTGCAGTCTGACTACTGTACGAGTTGCACCGGCCAAACAAGTTACTAAGAAATACGGGCTCTTGCGGATACGTATTGACTCGTTTTTCCCGCTCCTCACTGACGATGGGAAAGAGAGTAAAAATCTCAGTAGCGCTGTAGAAGTACGAGGTGAGTACAGTAATGAGACTGATTTTTTATCTCCCAAAATTTATTTTTCCGGAAAACATTATTGCCCCCCTTCAAAGTAGAAGGTATACACCCCGGAGTCGTTCCCAGTCCTGGTAGCAACACTGAAGTCTTCAACTAGTAGGGCCTTTTTAACATGTCGGTCACATTCTTTTCAATGTTCTCCCATGTCCCAGAAAAAACTTTTCAATTTCGGAAGGAAAAATCATAAGGTCTAGGTTCAGTTAGATTGCGGGGGGTGGGGGGGTGAGAAACAACAGGGAATACCTTTTACGGCCAAAAATTCCGAGCTGGAAGTTGCCGTGAGGCATGGGGCGTTGTCGTGATGCAGCATCCAATTGTCTGCTATGTCCGGTCTCACTCGATTCACCATTTCCCTGAGCCTTTCAAGGACATCTTTGTAAAAGACTTGGTTGACAGTTTTTCGTGGAGGAACACATTTTCATGCACGACATCCCTGCTCTCAAAAAAGCAGATCAGCAAGGTTTTAATTTGCTCATTCGAGCTATTTTCGGCCGAGGAGATGTCGAAATGTGCCATTCCTTACCTCGCCGCTTTGTGCCAGGATTCATTACCCGTGGACACGCGACTAAACCATTCGAGATCATTGGCAATCCTATCAAGAGCGTCAACGCTCACGTTTCTTCGATTATCGTTCTGCTCAGTTGCGAGGTTTTTCGGCACCACTTTGGCACAAACTTTACGCATGTGCAAAACGTCGGTCACAATTTGATATATGGTGAAGTATGTAACACGTCACTGCTTATCCTCCACATCCGCATGGATCTCTGCAAATCACATTTAAGTGTCTGGCAGAGGGTTCCTCGAACCACTTTCACAATTCTCTAGTATTCCAATCACGTATAGCGCGCGGAAAGAAAGAACACCTATTCTCTCCGTACGAGCTCTGATTTCCCTTGTTTTATCACGGTGACCGTTTCTCCCTGTGTAGGTCGGTGACGACAAAATATTTTCGTAATCGGAGGAGAAAGTTGGTGATTGGAATTTCGTGACAAGATTGCTCCGCAACGAAAAACGCCTTTGTGTTAATGATGTCCGTCCCAAATCCTGTATCATTTCAGTGACTCTCTCCCCTATTTCGCAATAATGGAAAACATGCTGCCCTACTCTGAACTTTCTCGATGTACTCCTTCAATGCCATCTGGTACGGATCCCACACCGCGCGGCAAAATTCTAAGAGGACGGACAAGGGTTGTGTAGGCAGTCTCCTTAGTAGATCTGTTACATTTTCCAAGTGTCCTAACAGTAAAACGCAGTCTTTGGTTAGCCTTCCCCGCAATATTTTCTGTTCGTCATTGTTGACCGTCAGACTGATCTCACCAAAGCACGCGGACGTTCGACCTCTTCGTTGCTTTTTGAAATTGGAGGTCTGTCTGAGCGAGGTTCATCTTCAACGTTTTCTCAGCCTTCTAGCGAAAAACTTGTTCTCTTGATAAAGGAGCCGGCCGCTGAGACCGAGCGGTTCTAGGCGCTTCAGTCCGGAGCCGCGCTGCTGCTCTGGTCGCAGGTTCGAATCCTGCCTCGGGCATGGATGTAATGTAAGGTTTAAGTAGTTCTAAGTCTAGGGGACTTATGACCTCAGACGTAAAGTCCCATTGTGCTTACAGCCATTTAAACCATTTTTTCTTGATAAGGAATGCACCCCATATGTCAGTTTCAACTTTCCAAAGGTCACAGACGCGGATACACCAAGTTTAACAGAACACTTCACTTCATGGCATAACGTTGTTCTAAATTCCACTGTTATAACAGAAGAGCAACATCACTGATGGATGTCTCAGAAATCACATGATGGCCTGCACGGAGCTGAAACTGAGCATCTGGTAGGGATAAAGACACCGGATCTACACGACTAAATCAACACAGCGTTGCCAGATCGCTCGCAGTGTTGTCTACATCTACATTTATACTCCGCAAGCCACCCAACGGTGTGTGGCGGAGGGCACTTTACGTGCCACTGTCATTACCTCCCTTTCCTGTTCCAGTCGCGTATGGTTCGCGGGAAGAACGACTGTCTGAAAGCCTCCGTGCGCGCTCTAATCTCTCTAATTTTACATTCGTGATCTCCTCGGGAGGTATAAGTAGGGGGAAGCAATATATTCGATACCTCATCCAGAAACGCACCCTCTCGAAACCTGGCGAGCAAGCTACACCGCGATGCAGAGCGCCTCTCTTGCAGAGTCTGCCACTTGAGTTTGTTAAACATCTCCGTAACGCAATCACGGTTACCAAATAACCCTGTGACGAAACGCGCCGCTCTTCTTTGGATCTTCTCTATCTCTTCCGTCAACCCGATCTGGTACGGATCCCACACTGATGAGCAATACTCAAGTATAGTCAGTCATTACTTTTCTCCAACACCTCGCACACACCCCAGAAGTGGCACTGCCACACGCTGCTTTTGTCGGCAAGTGGAAACTCGCGGTGTCTTATTAGTTGGCGGACTTTAGAGCGATGCGGCAGATGTGGGGCAGCAGCGGCGCCTAGCGGAAAACGAGGCGGTAATTACGGCTGAGGGTGCTTTCGCCGGTGGAAAGCCACACACACGTTCAAAGTTTCCCACACGGGTGGCGCGGCCGCCGGCCGTGACGATGGGATTTCTCCCCGCGCGCCGCCGCCGCCGCGCGTTTCGCAAGCGCGCCCTCGCCCGCCTCTGCCGTGGCCACACAGCCTTTGCCTCGGCTCTGCCTTTCTCCCGTGGCGACTGGGCCGGCATTTCCGCGCATTCCGGGCAAGGCCGGCCAGCACCTGTGGCGCTTCCGGGCCGCCGCCGTGGCCGCTGAATCAGTGGGCGGGGCTGCAGCAGCCAAGCGCTCTCTTCTGGCACCCATTCACATCGCGATTTGTCCGCCGAGCCGCCCGAATGTGGGAGGACACCGGCGACAGTTTGGCGGACCCTACCTGCCTGAAATGACGGACTGTGGGCTGGCAGTTACGGTAGGAGCTAGCAGGTAGAGATCCACTGGTCGACCTGGACCTGGACCAAGTGGACGCACCGCCCTAACACAGGCAAACGGGTCGGGGTAGACTAGCTCGCCGGACTCGTCCGCCTTCGTAGGGGGGCTTTTAGAGAATGGATGGTAAGAACAGACCGGTATTTTAATCCTGAATAAGCGATATTTTTCAGTATCGGTTTGGTCTGTTATAATAGGTGTTTATTTTTTACTAATAGCCAAATAAAGAACCGAAATATCAATTAGCCATAGGAGCGATGTTAAAATTGTTTTTAAACAAACCTTTTTTAAAAAAGGAGTAATTTTTATTCGTAAAATTTGCACTGGTTTGTAATAGTGCTTTATTGTAGAAAATAGGGAAAGCAATCAGTGCTATTTTAATACCAATACCGACAGAAACGAGCAACAAATATTTGGCATAAGAATAAGTACAGCACTCTTGATTTTAAGACAATGTTTTGTTGCCATGGTGCTGTGGTCTGAGTTACGCCTGTACATGCAGTGTGCAAGACTTAACCCCGCCCGGTCTATACGGTAGATTCTCGCTATCGTCGCTGGGCATCAGTTATATATTGCGGAATGGCACCAACGGTAGTCTGGAAATATTTTTTACGAAGTGATGTAGTAATGAAGTACAATTCTTAAAGAATTGTTTTGTCATTTCTATGAAACAACAAAGGAGGAAGAAAATTATGGCAACAGCAAAATTGTAAACTTAACAACGATTCATTTGTAGTAAATAAATATAAAAAGGAGCTGATATGCTGCCTTTGTCTACACATATGCCTTTACCACCGTGAGGTCCTCAAAAGCAGACCAATTAACAAGAAAAACAGTTTTTCAACCTCAGTTTTCACTCTTTTAGCACTGACTATTCGTAATGTCCAAATTGTTACATAAACTCCAATTGAAACACGGGTTTTGAGCAGAGTTTCAAAAATTTGAATCAATAGCGGGATACCGGTGCTTTTTTTTGTACTAGTCAACCACGTATTTCGTTTCCGGAAAAGCAGCGAACAATGGACAGGCTAAGTTTTCTTTTATTGAAAATTTATTTTAACATTTTGATTCTATGTATCTTGAAATTGAGGTAGACGAAATTTTTCAATCTTTTTCGGCACGTTTATTACAGGAAATCCTAGGATAAATATCGAAAATCTGTTCTTTCAGGAAATGACTATTTTTAGCGGTTTTAACAGTCCGGTTAAACAAGGTTTGGAAAAACCGATAGCTGAAAACCGGTTATTTCAGGCATAACCACCATCTCTATTATAAAGGCGAACGATTTGGAGTGGACTCATACGGCGGATGCGCCCCCCCGTGTAACGGGAGCCTTCACGGACGGGGGCAACTCTTTCAGCTTCCTGAACTAGTTCAATGGAGCTCGAGTCGTTTTTAGAGACTTTCATTTCTATTTGTTCATCGCTTCTTTTTCTAACTGAATAATATTGTCTGAATCAAACTTTAATAAATGGTACCAGTTTGCTTTTGTTCTACAACATTGGAGAACAAAAGCAAACTGGTGCTTTTCATTTATTATAATAGTTGTTCTAGCAAGAACCGAAAGAAGATTCTGTAAACTTAATAAAAGGTCATGTTTATTAAAAGTTGTAATTTAACATTTGTTAATACGTATGGAATTTTTACAATAAAAACTGTTGCTGGTGAGACTCCAAACAATTACTCTACAGTTACAGAAATTATTCTCAACACACTAAAATGGCCAGTGAAAATTGTTTACGGTTTTACAGTGTTTACAAAGCTTCCAGATCTCAAAGCAGAGTTATCGAGTTTTTTAAGAATCGCGTCGTACTGCTTCCGGAAATTGGAGGCTCAAGTCAGGTAGATATGAAAAAATGGATGAGAACCAGTCCGTGCGTGTTTGCATTACGTGTGCTCAATGCCGAGGTTATCAAAGTTTTTACACACTGTAAAAGAAACGAATGTGGATAAACTGTCCAATATAACTGAAACACAGTGAGGAGGAAACCTATAAAATGACTTCACCCCACTCGCGTTGACCTAAACAATCACTATCTCACAGGCCTTGAATCAGTCCGCTTTTATCGATAGGCCTTAACAGCACAGTAAAAGTGGAAGACTAACCAGAACTCTAGCGGCGACAGCACCACCCGGACTATTACCATCACGCGATACCGATGAACCACACTTTCAGAAATTCTCCCAGTAAACCACAGACGACAATTCGCCTTCTTTACCACAGTTCTCACTTACTCGTTCCATTTCATATTACTTTACAAAGCTACGCCCAGATATTTAAACGAGGTCACGGTATCAAGCAGGACACTACTAAAGCTGTATCTGAAGATTACGGGTTTGTATTTCGGCACTAACTTACATTTTTCAGCATTCGGAGCTAGCTGCCATTCATAACAAGAACAGTCATGCTGTGTTCGAGGACGACAAGGACGCAGCTCGCATCATTCACGACTGGTTTTGTAAAAACGAAGATTAACTGTTACCAGATGTCAATATAACTGAGCCTTTGTTGTCTACTTTGGAGAAAAGGGTATGTGGTGTCTGTACACCTCCATCGTCATTACTCAAATGTTCAAATGTGTGTGAAATCTTATGGGACTTAACTGCTAAGGTCATCAGTTCCTAAGCTTACACACTGCTTAACCTAAATCATCCTAAGGATAAACACACACAGCCATGCCCGAGGGAGGGCTCTAACCTCCGCCAGGACCAGCCGCACAGTCCATGACTGCTGCGCCGGAGACCGCTCGGCTAATCCCGCGCGGCTATCGTCATTACTAAACTTGCCACTATTTTGCAGGAAGAATGGTATAAGATCCCTTGGAAACCATACGGGACCTGTATTTATCCATTCCGAGGCGAAAGGAAGCTGTTTTGAATGTCAACAGGTTTCCTACTCCGTATCAGGTACTGTGCTTCTAGGCTTTCGGTATTTTGTCCACCTCCTGTACGTTACAATTCTGACTGCATGGAGTATCTAAAGGCAATGTCTATCTACTTCTTTGACTTCCCCATGTTGCGGAGACGTTCCGCATGAACATTCTTAAAATTTATTTCAATAAATTCAATAGTAGACTGCGACTTGCTGAAGTATCAAGAATACGATAGCTTCTGTTGCATTAAAACGTGGTCACGATCGGTTTCTACATCCTTAGTCAATAGAATGTCAATTACAGGCACCGACCCCAACAGACGAATATTCAAGTCCAAGCTCAATCCCAACGTCTCAACTCTGGCGTACAGAACGGGATGCGGATAAGGGACTTGCCGATGCGGATATCGTATCTTGCCCGACACCTATAGCATGAGTGATCAAGCACAGTGCGCTTGATCACTCGTGCCTGAAGCTTGCAGTTACAAGTGTGGACGCGCTTACAGACGGTAGGAGGCGTGGCGCTTCCAGCTCGGCGGCGACAGGCCGCGACAGGAGCGGCAGCTGGCAGCCGGGGCCGGGTGCTCGCGGCCACTGGGTCACTCACCGGCTGGAGCGCTGCCGCGGCTGCGTCCGCGGCGTGTCTCATCCTGCCGGGCCCGGCCCGCTTACGTCACGCGCCAAGGTCGCGCCGAGCCAGCGCCACGCCCGATCTGCCGGCCCCTGCCGTACCCGCAGCCCGCACAGCGCCGTCCCAAGCGGCGACCTGTCACTCGCACGTCACACGCGAGTCGTCACTTCTCGTCCGGCGGTGATGGCTGCGCATTCGCTTCGGGCACCCAGCACTGTTCACTATTCCATTAGCACACACTACTCCAAAGGAATGTGCTAGCGGCATTCACATACGTCTGTACCTTTTTTCAGTACATCATTTTTACGTAGAGGTTCAGTTTGTGGGCTTTATTTAGTTTGTGAAGTATCTAGGACGAACTTGAAATTTTTATTCAAGGTAGAAAACATGGGCAGAACCCGTTCAATGATTAGGCTAAGACAGTGGCAATTTTTTTTAGAAGTTCTCAAGCATACTAGATAGTTCAATATATCAATTTCTGCGACTTCTGCAATATATCAGTTTCTGAGCTACCTAAATCATAAAACAGCTCTCAGATGGCCAAACAAACTCAAAGAAACATACTGACGAAGTTACTTTTGAATACACTGTGGGAGTGAACAGTGATCGATGTGTTACAAATATTTACTATCAAAAACAGTCTATCACAATTTATTTATTACGGTGACCGGTTTCGACCACTACTGTGGTATCTTCAGACCAATGAGTAAGGAGCTCCTCCTGCTGGAGAATCACTACTTTTTTTCTCTTAGTATTGATCTGTAAGAATTATGTAATCTATGTAAATGGAAGTCTCTTATTACACCAGTAATCGTATCTGTGCAGCATTGTACTATCATGTCAGTTAACGATTATTGCAGCCTACTCATTAAAAATCGTTTCAATAAAGACATGTTGTAGCTCAATTGTGAATCGTCTGACGTGACAGTCTTCGCAGCAAGTTCGTTAGAAAGAAGCCTGCTGCCACATATTTGGAACGGGGTCCAACTTCACCATGGCAACCAGTGGTTCCAAATAGTTCACTAACAGGCCTTGAGACGTCAAGCCATGTACTGTCAAAACGAAGTTCATTTCTTCTACATGTTTAAATATTTTTAACGCTTCTTAATTGACAATAGCTAAGTTTAGTGTGTGTGTGTGTGTGTGTGTGTGTGTGTGTGTGTGTGTGTGTGTGTGTGTGTTTTCCTTTCTTGACAATATTCTTTTAACTAAGAAATTTTACATTGTTGTTCGACCTATAACCCATTGGTTAGTAATGACATCATTCCGTCAGAAGTGGGCGGAGCCTCTCTTATACATAGCAAGACGTGCAGTGATTTCTCCAGTAGTAATTCTCCAGCAGGAGGACCTTACCCATTGGTAATTCATCGTTTTATAACTATGTATTTTCTTTAAAGTATTTAGCCCTCTAATTAAAGCTTTGTATACGACTTGTAGGTCTGAAGATGACCACAATAGTTGTCGAAACCGGTCACCGTAATAAATTGTGATGAAGACTGCCTTTGATAGTAAATACTGACGCAGGTTTACAGATATTCAATTTTTCATATTTTAATTTTTTCAACGATGATATACTTAAGCGGAACTATTATAAAGAGTTATAAACTTGAAACTTCCTGGCAGATTAAAACTGTGTGCCCGACCGAGACTCGAACTCGGGACCTTTGGTTCGCAGGAGAGCTTCTGTAAAGTTTGGAAGGTAGGAGACGAGGTACTGGCAGAAGTAAAGCTGTGAGTACCGGGCGTAGTCGTGCTTCGGTAGCTCATATGGTAGAGCACTTGCCCGCGAAAGGCAAAGGTCCCGAGTTCGAGTCTCGGTCGGGTTCAAATGGTTCAAATGGCTCTGAGCACTATGGGACTTAACATCTATGGTCATCAGTCCCCTAGAACTTAGAACTACTTAAACCTAACTAACCTAAGGACAGCACACAACACCCAGCCATCACGAGGCAGACAAAATCCCTGACCCCGCCGGGAATCGAACCCGGGAACCCGGGCGTGGGAAGCGAGAACGCTACCGCACGACCACGAGATGCGGGCAGTCTCGGTCGGGCACACAGTTTTAATCTGCCAGGAAGTTTCGTATCAGCGCACACTCCGCTACAGAGTGAAAATCTCATTCTGCGTTATAAACTTCTGTATATATTATCTACGCCTTTGATTCAAAATGTAAGCTAGTAATTAATGTTTGACTTACAAGACACTGTGTTTCTACATTAGTACAATCTTTGGGCAGTTTGTGAGGCATCTGAAGAAAAAAATGTACAGAGCATGCTGAAATATTACTGCCGCCGAGTTTTTTATGTGAAAACTAATCTGTTTCAATAAAACGAACTTTATGAACATTCTACATCTTTATTCTTGATGTCTACATTTTTAGATCTCAACAACGTCACCCTGGCGACGAATATTTCTCCCACAGAGAGACCGACTTGTTGACACCGTCACTGTAGAATATTTGTTAACGGAGCCACAACATCACCTCTGCTTGCGCCGCTTCATCACTGTCAAGCTGAAATATTCGAAGGTGATCTTCAAGTTGTAAATCGACTGGGGCCAACTCGGGACTGTATGGAGGATGATCAGTAACAGTGAACAAACAAAGGTGTTGGATTGTTGCAGATGTCGCAACGCCCGTGTGTGATCTGGCATTTCCATGCTGAAGAGGAGGATACTCCATGTGTGGAAGAACACTTAAAATTCGAAACACTATTGCAGCACGATGTTTTTCTCATGCCGACAGACTTACGTTAAACACTATTACCTTTCACGCTACAATTTGGGGCCACTGTGACATGTGGACACAAAGAATACAGACGTGGAATTATTTAAAACTATTTTAAAAACTTTATGAGTTTTCACTTTAGTGGAAGATACTGTTTTAGCATCTCGTAATGCTCTCGCGCCATTTAAACGATTCCCTAATGAAGCGCGTCGATCCGTGTTCGGCCGCTTCTGTCTCTTCCGTTACTCCGGCCCCTGCGACGTTAGAACAGTCTTTCAAATCATTATTTCGTAAGTTTTGCTTTGGTGGATATGCTCAGCTACATCACCTTAAGATTCTTCCAATAAATCTCAGACTGGCTGTTGCTTTCCTATAGTCAGTAATTGTGACGTTCCATGTCGGCTCGGGCGCATACTACGACACTTTTTCGGGGGCGGGAAATGTTACCAGCGACAAGTGGTGGGCAATAGCCTAATCGATAATCTATCGATCCACCCGCCCGTTTAGACGCAACATGTTACGTTTATTTGTGGTAAGGGTCAGTTGACAGTTTGTGCGCCACGCGTCGCTCCTTCGCAGATGTCCCCGCATTTGAAACTTTCCTCTACAGAGCAGACCATTTGTATAAATCTTGAACAACAGCGGCCCTATACAACAACGCCCGAAGGAGACACTAAGTTACTTTCATACCCGACGATCTCGTCCAGTTAACAGCTTGAAAGTAACAGCGACCTCTGTAGCCTTCGCTCAATGATGTGCAAAACGACAATACTGCAGATGGAAGAAAGTCTGTATGCTGATAATATCAAGATATGCGTCGGCTCAGTCATTAGTACAGGAACTAGAAGAGTCACCCAAGTACTCAGAAAGAGTTGTGTGTATATGGCACACAATATTTAACATACACAGCGTATAAATGACGCTGTCAATAAATCGCGGAAGAAAATCTAACATTAATACCTACTGAGATGTACAGTATTTAACTACAGAAAGCCATCCGGAGTGGCCGAGCGGTTCTAGGCGCTTCAGTCTGGAACTGCGCGACCGCTACGGTCGCAGATTGGAATCCCGCCTCGGGCACGGAGGTGTGGGATGTCCTTAGGATAGTTAGGTTTAAGTAGTTCTAAATTCTAGGGGACTGATGACCTCAGATGTTAAGTCCCATAGTGCTCAGAACCATTTGAACCATTTCAACTACAGAAAACCCGGTTGTACTGATTGATACGACAGGCAACTTACAATGAGCTCTATGCTCCTTACACATATCGCCGAAACAATATAATTCGACCATATCCAGAAAGAAAACCAAAATTATGGCCTGTCTGTGGAAAAGAAGATCTTAGAAGTAAAATCACAATCAAGAATAATAAACTGGAACAAGTTCACATATTCAGATACCTGGGCTGTGATCTCTCTCATGCTTAATAATTCTGAAAATCTGCAAAGTTACCTCCACATGTTAGGTGCAGTTAAGAGAACACTCCTGAAGAAAACCAGGAAAGAGACAATACTTAAATTGTATAATACTGTGACTGCACCTTTACTTCTCTAAGGATCCGAAGCATTGACTTCACCGACTAAACAATTATAGACAATTGAAGCGGCAGAAATGGACCTTCAACGAACTTTGAAAGGGTACAAATTAGAAGATCACAGGAGGAAAAGTGAGGTAAGAAAGAAGCTCCGTGTTCTAGAAATAGCACAACAGATCTAAACCTACAGAAGTAGCATGACCATCTACTACGTGTAGATAAAAAGAAGAATCCCTGGAAAACTGTGACTACACACACAAAGGTGGAGAAAAGATAGGACGACCAAGAAGAAGATCGTGCGATCAGCTGTGGATGTTTGGTTTCGGAACAGGCAAAGACGCCAGATCCGAAAATGTACATGAACTGCAAAATACACGAAATAACTTTTCTTTCAGGACTTAACAAATTGGTCATCATGATCTCTACTTATAAAAAGAAGTCCAAATTTCGTTTCCAGATATGGAAGTAAAATATAGCGATCTAGAGACTGAATCGGGACACTGTTTAAATATTTTTTTTTGTCCCACGTCAGACGGTCGTCGACGAAGCGAATGCCCCGGCCCATATCATCAGGCGCTGACACACACTGGATAACGGGACGACCGGCCTATTAGCCGCGATAAGGCTTAAGTGGCTGGCAGCTATTAACACGGCGAGCGATGACCAGCGGCAGGTCTGTTTGCAGATGTTTGAGGCCCACATACGCCGTTCCGCCGGGAGAGAGGTTAACCCAGGCACGCAGGGGTCGCACGTCGCTGCCACAATTACGCACCAGCCAAAATGGCGGACGCACCACGCTATTGCCAGACCGCAGGCTTTCCCCAACTCTGGAGTCACCTGTGTGTGTGTGTGTGTGTGTGTGTGTGTGTGTGTGTGTGTGTGTGTGTGTGTGTGTCACTGTGGAGTCACGTATATTGTGGGAAACCATTAATGGCAGAATGCCTGACTGCCACATTGGATAAAATAAAAGCTAGTTTGGCAAAAGAAGCTAAATTTAACGTGGCACCTAGATAAACATTCCATGTGCGTTACTCAGAACTTGTCACTGAATACACTTCTCTGAAGAAGTGTTTAATGAGTCAAGCGAAAATCAATCGCATATTCCTATGTGATTCCAGAGTATCTTCAACAGTGAACAGATTGGAGTGAAACTTATCGAAGGATTTTATTTCTACGCGTTATTTACCTTTGATATATGAAGTTCGTATCCCTCTACAGAGTGAGCGAATGAATCTTCCAACAATCTTCTTACTACAAGTATCTTTTAGTTCATCAACGATATTGACTTTAGCAAATAGTTGTCTACGTTCAGCAATTCGTCTATGTCTGCACAGCTTCAGAGCTACGAAAGAGTTCTATTGGATCAATTCTACTCTGCAACAATGCCTGTCTATCTGCGGATAACAAGGTTATGAAAACATGATGATCATTACTTTACGAACAAATTGAAACTACTTAAAACAGATTATAAATAATAATAATAATAATATATACATATTTAACACATCAAAAGATAATTAAGATGAAGTTCAGCAATCCACTCTGAAAGGGGATAGGAATAAAAATTGGTACACTATTTACGGCCATTTTCACATTTCTCAGATTATCAGGGAGAAAATGCTTTGGTAAGTTTTCATTCGAGTAGTCCCCTGTTAAAAATACGATGGGTTACAGCATTCCGCAAAAATCGCAACATAACTGGCGCTTTATTTTTGACTGAATTAACTTCTTCTCAGCTGAAACAATCAATTATGAGTAACAGCTATATTTACCATTTTGACTGGTTTAATTTTGCTCCTTTTGCCAACACACAGTATAGTTTGCACAAACTGATCTGTCAATTGCTACCTGACCAGAATTTTGAAACAGTGTGTCTGAAGCAATTGGCTACCAGGGAGGTCAATACCTTAAGGGAAACTTCATCGTGTCGGTTTGCAGCAACATAATAAAAGAAATTTCATGTATTTTCATACTAGCAAATTCTCTTTTCCCTAACTATAGACGACTTTTTAAAAGTTACAGCACAGGTTTGAAAAAAAATTAACAACCAGCTTCGGTTACATCGACGTGATAAAGTTTCGTGTGCCAAACGCTCTCCACTTGGCATGTTATTTTCCAAAATCTCGGATTGGTGACAGCAACACCAGTATCACGCCGCCTACGCACTCCCATTACCGACCGAATACTGGCGGTGAATATTTCTTTCCACAACCAGGATTTGAAACAGCTACTTCAGATACGTGCGTCACAAATAAATCGTGCGTTAGCGGCTTCAACGAGCGAGAAGAGCTTACCTAAATTCTAGACTCACGACTTATGAAAGGACAAACTGTGCAACATTTCGAAAAGTACACGCCATCACTCTGGAACGCTTGTATTCAGCTGCTTCCGAGAAAACGCAATTACACGACCCGCATCTTCCATATCTAATCAAAGGGTGCTCTGATTTATCAACGAAAGATCCGAGCTTGGCGACTTGGGTACAGACTACACAACCATTGGACACGTCATTCTGGCTGTTTTAGGCCATGTGCGACACTCCCTTCGTATTAAGACATGGATGTACTGACATGAGATGACACGGCAGACCTCCCACATAATCGACTTAGAGTGAGATGGGCTGTAAATCCTCGTTCACTTGCTTCTGCGAGTTTCGCATTCATGCCAAGCTGAGGTCTTCGCTGAACCGATAACAGAATACACAATATTATCTTTCAGACTTCATCTCAGATTTAGGTGCTATAACGACGAACTATTTTTTCGACTGTCGACCTTGCAGCTCTGACAGATTATAAGGTGGATAAGTTTTATGGGGGGTGGGGGGGGGTGGGGGTGGGGGGAGGAAAACGGTGGGACGGGGGAATCTCTGCTCTCAGGTTTCGAGACAGTTTCAGAATCAGTCGACCTAGAAAAAGCGTTCGACACCGTAAAATGGTACAATTTTTAAATTTCTCAGGAACTTATCGTATAGGTTACAGGAGAAAGGTGGGTAATATACAAAATGTAGAAGGAGCAGGAGGGAATAATAAAAATGAGAGAGAGATTATTGGACGTAACACAGTTTGGCAGTCTTTTCCCTCCTATTGTTCAACGTGAACATCGAGTAAGGAGTAATACAAATAAAAGACATTCTGGAGTGGGATGAAAATCCAAGGGAAAGATGTCAACGATAAAATTAAACGATGACAGTTCTATCCTTAGTGAAAGGAAGGAGGGTTTACAGTTGACTATATGAGCACAGAATAAGGACAGAGAGAAAACAGAAGGACGACGAAAGTAAAGGAGTAGCAGAAATGAATTTAGAAACAAATTTAACATACAAGTTGGGGTCGCCGTAGTATAGTGCACACGTAATTCTGCTACGCTGGAAGCAATTTAACAACTTGCTAACGAAAATAAGCAGACTAGCACAGGAGAAATAGGGCAGTTCTCGCTAAACGAAGTCACACACACACATATATATATAGGGGGTAACCTGACGGAAGAAATTTCTTAGAATATGCAGCTGGAAGTGAATTACGTACTACAAGGGAAAACTGGAAAGAAAGGAATCGAAGAATTTGAGATATGTTTCAGAAGGATACGTAAGAAATTATGAGGTTCCGAGCAGAATCAGCAAGGAAACGCATACAAAAGAGAAGACGCGGTAGGATGCTAGGACATTATATAGCAACTTCCAAGGTATCAGAAGGAGCTGTAGAAAGTAGAAACTGTAGTGGAAAGGAGAAAAAACTGAGAACGCTGGACTGAATTGCTAATCTGATATGAGACGATTGGGACAGGTGAGAAAATCAGACGGGCCGCATCCAACAAGTCTGAATGAATGAACGAACGAACATTCTTCGCTTTGCTGTCCACGCGCGTTTTGGATGTCATTCATTTTTGTCAGCAAGGATTTGGTATCATTTCATTCTGCCATTCTATGCTTTAGCAGTATCAACTACTGCTACTACGAGCAGTCAGGCGCATTTTCTCTGGAGTTTGGGTAGATATTAGTAATTCCGTTTTTGCAATGCGTAGTTGAAGTAGTCCCGAGCAAATACTGCCCATCACATGTTTCGAGCGACGTCCAGTGTTAAGGGAAAGCGTCGGTTGTTTCCAGTTACAAACAGATTATTAAAGCGGACTTTTACGTGGGCATTCAGTAGAGCGGTCAAAAACCAGTCTAGTACTATATTCGGTTTAACGGTATGCATTAACAGAAACGGTAAGAGAAGAATGACACAACTACAACAGCGACTGAGTGACGCTGCAGCATGGCGGAAGCAGACAGCGCGCGCCAGTATGGCACATGAGACCGGGTAAGCCGGCAACAAAGACGAGACGAGCAAAGGTTGTACTGCCCCTACTGACATACGTATCTCCGTAAACCTACTGTCGTACTAGACTAATTTGGAGCCACTATCGAATGGGCACGCCTTGAAAACTGTTTTACTTTTAACGGGAAACAAACAGATGCTGTCTCTTGACACTGGATGTTGTATGATGGACGCGATGTGCAGTATTCGACAAAATTGACTACAGTTACACATTGCAAGAACGAAATTGCAAGTATCATCTTAAACGCCAGAGAAAATGCGCCTGACGACTCCTGGGAGAGACAACCATTAGTGTTCAAGTTTACGTACAACGCTAATTCAGGCCCGCGCAGTCTCCTTTCCTGTCCAATTTGTGGCAATGAAAATTTCCCCCGTCTCCACGGTTTGAAGCATCTCGCTCAGAATGGAATTCTACGGCATGAACGTTAGAAGAAGTTCAGTTTGATACCCAGCGACGTCCAGAGATTAGTGAGGCAGTGGGATTCCGGTATTTCAGAGACTGTTTGTTTTATAGGAAAAGGCCGGTGCGGTGTTTGCCTGTAGCTAGCTGGCTTCTGAGGCCTCTGACGGACAAGGCGATCCCGCCAGCTTGTTTACCTGTGTGTGTGTGTGTGTGTGTGTGTGTGTGTGTGTGTGTGTGTGTGTGTGTGTGTGTGTGGTCTGCTCTGGCTCTACGATCGCTTTGCCCACTGTTTTTCTTCCTTTGATGCGGACGTCCGATCTTATTTCGGCACGTATTCCTCAGCTCCTATGCGCGGTATACCGCCGCGGAAGATGCACCGACGACTGAAATGAGACACTGTTACAAGTGCTGCCATTCGCGCGAGCGATCTCTATCACGTGAGTTTCTATGTATCATACCATATACATTATTAAACTGGAAACATTTTCCGTCTGAAATCTCAAAATGGCCAGTTTTGGGCAATACCGATCTTCAGATGATCAAGCACCCTCATCACGCGTTAGCAGTGCTATTGTTACAGCCAGTGCCTTTTTTTCTAAAAAAAGTTTGAGGGTACTCCGACACTGGATATAATGGAGCGAAAATTACTTATAACTGAACCATGGGATACCACCCGCCTGCTTTTAGCCATGACGTCATCAACATCATGGTAGCGGGACCGTAGAGACATCTATTGGTAGCTTGCGTTTGAGCGTTGCATATTCGTTTAGTAGTACCATCGCCCACTATTAGAGCGCGAGGGCACTACATGCTTGTCGAACTGGCTGCCAGCGATTCACTTGTCGAGAACGGTTGCCGGAGCTTCGAAATGCTTCAAACAGTCAATGACATCGCTTTTCCCACCAAAAACTACACTGGTATCCAGAATGAGATTTTCACTCTGCAGCGGAGTGTGCGCTGATGTGAAACTTCCTGGCAGATTAAAACTGTGTGCCCGACCGAGACTCGAACTCGGGACCTTTGCCTTTCGCGGGCAAGTGCTCTACCAACTGAGCTACCGAAGCACGACTCACGCCCGGTACTCACAGCTTTACTTCTGCCAGTACCTCGTCTCCTACCTTCCAAACTTTACAGAAGCTCTCCTGCGAACCTTGCAGAACTAGCACTCCTGAAAGAAAGGATATTGCGGAGACATGGCTTAGCCACAGGCTGGGGGATGTTTCCAGAATGAGATTTTCACTCTGCAGCGGAGTGTGCGCTGATATGAAACTTCCTGGCAGATTAAAACTGTGTGCCCGACCGAGACTCGAACTCGGGACCTTTGCCTGAGTACCGGGCGTGAGTCGTGCTTCGGTAGCTCAGTTGGTAGAGCACTTGCCCGCGAAAGGCAAAGGTCCGGAGTTCGAGTCTCGGTCGGGCACACAGTTTTAATCTGCACTGGTATCGTTCGTATTGCGATTACCAACACGAAAAAGTGAAATAAAAAATTTACGCCCGTGAAATAAATCTTTGGCGCTCTTCCAAGTTCTCAACATCGTAAAAAATTACTTTGTCGAAGAGAAAGTTTAGGGGTACGCATCCCCCCAGAAAAAAAGCACTGGTTACAGCTATTGTGGAGTTGAAGGTAAGACGCTACGAACAACAACCAACAGAAGATAGCTTCACTACCTCTGTTACATTGTGGTTCATACCTTCCGTGTACTACAGGACTGCGGGACATCCAGGCTGGAAAATAAGCGAGGATGCTACGAAGGTGCTAACCGCGCCCACTACTGGACAAAGTCACGGTGACTAGGATGACGTCAACTCTTCTGTGGCTACTGCGTAACGTGGTCACAATCTGGCAAACAGGCAGCAATGACCGCCAGCAACGCCTTCCACTGGGCACTTGGAGGTGCGTGAAGTGCGTGGACGGCACATTATCAGAGACAGCTGATGGTCGTAAATAAGCGGACGCCCGCGACAAAGGCCAACGTTGCTCGCGTCACAATTGTGCGCAAAAGGACAACAACACGGTTCAGAACCAGTCCCGCTCGCGATAAATCATTTACAGTTACGGAATATACGGATGTGAGTCACTCTGCCACTCAAAATCCAGGAAGTTTTAATGAGCGGCACAAGCAATCGCTGGGGGTCATTACGCCGCCAAATCGCTTTTTAAGTGTTGTAAGCATTCGCAAGAATTCACTGAATTTTGTATTGATAAAAACCCTGGAGTAAAACCAGCTGTCCGTGTATGTTCATCCAGGCCATTCTCAACATGTGCTGTTGTCGCATTCCCGACGTAGCAACTCTTGAAAAAACAGTTGTAGCATCCGATCATTGAACCACACAATATTTCTAGAAGACGTCTGGACACCCTGAATGGAAAATGCGCTAGGGAGCAGTTCACGTACAAGGGCTCAATCAGTAAAGAAGCAGACAAAATACATATACGTAATTACTTAACACAGAAATGGGATTTAAACTCAGCAAAGCGTGGGAACCAAGCTCTGGCGGCACAAACGCATTGTCGACTACTGACAAACTAGTTCAGTGACAACCCTGGCACCAACACCTCGCACGCCTGGCACCTCAGCGGTTCGAAGTTTGTGGCCGTGTTTTCCGCGGTGAGCAAGCAGAGTACGTGGCCCGTTTCTCCGTCAGGCGGTTCTCGATGTCAAGCTGCTTCTAGATGTCAGAGACCCGACCGTTGGCGCCTGTGCTTTTCTAGAGAACAGCCTCACAAATTGGCGAGACACAAGAGCACGCCACAGGCGCACCTGAAGGAAAGGAGCAGCTGCCTAGCAGAAATAATTTGCAGTTTGGACAGTACCATTCGATACTACACTCGAACTTAATAGAGCATTGCGAACATGGATGTACCTTTATGAGATTTTAAGCTTCGATGGGCATTTCACAACAGCTCAAATTCACAAATTATTACTCATGACTGCAGGATATTGGACACATGTGGGTTATCAAAGTCTGCAGGAGGTATTGGGCTTCGCAAAGACTGGTATATCAATTTGAGGAGAAGCGACAAATTTCATCAGATGGCTCAAATAGCTCTAAGCACTATGGGACTTAACATCTGAGGTCATCAGTCCCCTAATTAAACCTATCTAACCTAAGGGCATCACACACATCCCTGCCCGAGGCAAGATTCGAACCTGCGACCGGAGCAGCAGCGCGGTTCCGGACTGAAGCGCCTAGAACCGCACGGATCCAGTGGACGGTTATACAGAACTCAGGATGACAATTTCTATTGCGTTTGACAAATGGCAGCTTGCTCTAAATGTAAAAAATGTTAATGCATCTGAGCGCAACGTTTAAATACAGTATTAATTAGTACTGTGCTGCCTGATACCGTTACGTCGATTTAATATCTAGGTGTGATGTTTTACAGAGATATGAAATAGAATAATCCCGTTAAGTCTGTTCAGTTGTGGATATGGCGAAAGGGGGATTTCGTTTGATTTTGGAAACTGAATCGCCACTTTAAAGAAGACTATGTATGGAACACTTTTCCGAACCACTCCGGAGGATACTCGAGTATTTAGGATCCCCATCAGGGTGCATTAAACAGAACATTAAAGTAATTCAGAGGTTTACTGCTAGGTTTGTTACCAGTAGCTTCGATCAACACCAGATTCCCAGGAAAATGCTCCGTGAACTCAAATGGGAATCACTGGAGGCAAGATGACGTTCTTTTCGAGAAACACTGTTGACAAAGTTGGAGAACCGACACTGCGACAGACTGTTGAACGATTCTGTATCACCGTACATCCTGCGTAACGACCGAGAAGCCAAGTTGGGCTGGGTAAACGACAATCGAACTCTAACGAGCTCGAGGTTTCCCGATACACCACAGACCTAGATACAGTACCGAGTGTTACTCCAACTATCACGTGACATTTGGCTCATGTGAATCGAGAAAAGCTAAAAGGAGCCACGAGGACAAGCTATATCTCTGATTGGAATTGACGGATTCGTGAAACATGGGGAGAAAATGGTAGTAGCTCCTACAGCCGTAAAAAATGCTGTTTTATTTGAGCTGATTTACAGTCAACGTTATCATACAGTAAATACCGTGACAAACATTTATGGTGACATATATAAATCTAACAGAGGTGATAATACCGTCCTTCGAGACTTATTACTGGACTCTGAACCCAATACAAAGTTCCATTTCATTATTATCGAGTAAAATAACTCGCCAGATGGGTTGCAAAAAGAGCATTTCGATACCTTTTCACATACTAGATCAACGCGTAAACAAGTTCCCGATATTTAATCAGCTATGAAGTACGACGGTAACATTCAGATGGAACTGGGAACTGAATGCCTAATAAACGAAATAAATCATATTAAACGCGAGAATAAATAACAGTTCCGAGATCCGCTGTGTATTCCCGACAGACGTCACTAGATCACAGGACGAGTTAAAGCTCAATAATTAGACTGAATCGTGATGGCGATCCTTTTTGTCCGTGACGTGTCTTGGAGGTAGTACTAACAGAAATCTCTAGATCGTGCAGCGAGTTGTGGCGTCAACTCGTCCAACAGTTCGAGTCGTTCTCACGCACGACACGAAAGACAAGAGGTATTAGGGGTCGCGGAACAGGGAAAGAATGACAAGCAGCTGCACAAGGTACACACCGCCATGCACCCTGTGGTGTCTTGCGGAGTACGTATGCAGATGTAAATAAAGAAATAAAATTTGTGTTATGTGGAATAGAAGTATGTGATCGTATCGAAACTTCACTGCAAACATATAAAATAAGTGTGGTTGGCTATATAGCTGGGCAGCTAGAGGAAAAAATAAACCTCAGTACGACCCTGCGCTACAGTTAAGTATGCTAGATAAACACTCGCGTGCAGCCCCCAACCTCAGGGGATTGAAGGAATGCGCGCGCTGCCTGCCTTCAACCGTGATTTATAACACGCTAAGCAGGTACTGTAGGCACCAAGCGGCCGCCTTTTATTACCGGAATAGCGTGGTGGTAGCTTGAGGGGGGGGGGGCTGAGAGGTGATTGCAGCTGCCGACACAATGCCCTCCCTCCTTGCACAGTCTCAATGAGCGCGAGTCCGAACAAGCAGGCGGATTTTTCGTGCAGCCGGTGGTACGGGCTTCGAGCTGAGCAACTCGTGGGAAGTCGCCCCATTCGACTGCGTCATAAGCAGTGGCTTGCCTTCTAGTTGCGCTCTGTCTGACATTGGTGTTCGTTTCTGTATGTCGCGACATTGCGCATTCCAAGTACGGTTGACACTTTTGTCTTTCAAAACTCCCGCAGGTGTAAGAAATCTAAGAAAACCAAATATTTTTCATTTAAAATTATATTGTTCACATTGCGTGCAGATTGTAGTGCTTTTGGATTAGCAACAATAAAATCATAAAATTCTTTACAGATGAATTTGAAATTAGTGCATACCTGTATTTCGGATTTGACATTGACTTCATTTCGTCGACTGCGAATTTTTGACCACAGATCGTTAACAGCGTTTGCGATGGGGACCGATAAAGCGAAAGTGGTGATATCTTATTTCTTTTTCAGAGTCACCTTTAACACTTGGGGAAAAAAAAATACCCAGCTAGGCGTATCCTCTGTTTTACTCGCCACAACTTCAGGAACTTCTCCCTGTTTACAGAATTCTTTCCAGTCAGTTTCTTCATCCATTGTCAAAATGTCCATATTTCTATAGTATGAGTTGTTATACCTGTACCACTTTTTCAAATGAGCCAAACACTACAAATATTTGTCTGCATCTTCTTTAAAAGTATTTTGATCACTTAACAACTTCCTCAGACACTGCATCGCTGACTGTCTGTAGAACTCGTCATTTTGTCAGACAGTTATTTTTTTTCGCAATCCTGTCAAACACATGTGGTTCAGTTCATGTAATATAGTCACTTTCCAGTTTCTAAACAGAGGTTTAAAAAATTTGCATTATGTTGTTAACAAAATAGCAGCAGTGTAATTGAAGACGCTTCTCGTTTTTAAAGACCTTCCGAATTATTGCTGCACCTTCATTTTCGCGTTCATCGAGAAAATATTCTCTCAAAAGCGACCACTTCAAAAGAAGTCAGTCTAAAGCTGGAAGCAAAGTGTGCCATGGTGTAGGCAAATCGGGGAGAATAGATTTGTACTCTAAATGAGGGAAATCTAAGAAGCTCTTCTCAGTTCGCTTCGCAAATGCGGAAAATTCGTAATAAACTGTCAGTATCAACGATTCCACGTCAAACTGTAATGCTTACAATGATTTTTTGTTGCAATTCCGGTATTTAAATGTGTCATTCACAATTCCCCTTAAAAACATTTGGATTTTCTGTTTTGAGCTTTCGAAAAACGTTGTGAATCTCACAGCAGACAAACGCGTCATTTGCAGACTGCTAAGTTGCATTTTGATAGCCTGACTAGTTTCAGGAGTGTGTTGATAAAAGTCGGTAAACCTTGTTTCAAACCATCTCTACGTGAAAAATTTTGAACTGGAACGGTAACTATTCGGACACCTCGATAATTCGGCTCTGGTGTTTGTCTAGATGTGCCGTGAGTACCCTCGCTTTCTGCCGCCAATAGCCCTCTATGCCGATCTGCAGCAAGTTCTCGTGGGTTACGCGTCTGCACCTTTTCTTTGGTCTATCTAGTCAGCAGGAAATAAAATCCGTAGATTGCACTGCCACTGAGGTTTGTCATTCCGTGCGACACCACCTGCTGAGACAAGCCGTTTGGTTCTCATCAGGCCTGCAATATTTGGGTTGTTGTTCTCATTTATCTCACAAATATGCTGACCCTCCACCCCGGTGATTTTGCACCAGGCCGTAGGTCTCAATTAAGACTTTCCGCTCGAGAACGGGAACATTTAAGTCCACGGAGTAGAGCGCGAAAAGAAAAAGCTTATGGAACGTACATTACATTCTATTCAACATAGTACGCTATACTGATACCAAAACACACAGTAGAGGCGGGAAAAAACAACATTTATGACCGAGACAATAGCTGCAGATTCTGACATTGTCAACGCTCGCTGACAAAAGGAATGGTACAGTCACGAAGACCGACAGGCAGGCAGGCAAATATTTATCCGCGCGCGCTAAACGGAGTAAAAAAACGGAATAAATTTCCTTCGGGAAGAGTTTATTTACACACAGTTTTGTATGGTAACGAACTCATAGTTGATTAAATATCCCTGTGGCCAATATTGGCTATTTGTGTTGTTGACCAATGAGCAAACGTGTGCGCCTATCAAAGGGTGCACCAAATGGCCAAAACAATGATTACGTAAGCGGTGATTATCTTTTCAATTTATTTTAAGAGTTGTGGGTAACCATGAAAGTTTGCGCAATTAGCTTCTCAATACAGCATAAATATATCTAACATTTACTTTAATAATTTTTTATGTCTTTACCACACTACTACTGGAAATAATAAAAGTGTGGTCAAGGCATAAGAAAAATTATTAAAGTGCGTCCAAATGGCCGCTTCGTGTCTCACCATTTTCATGCTAATTGTAGCTAAAGCCATGGACGGAATCAGAGTAAAAACAGCAGCTACAATGTAATTTAATTCACTTATGCTACATCAAAGTACCAATACTGACGCGATACTTCTTATTTCTGATGATAGTTGAAACGCTTTCATTACGTAAGGAGGTTCACCACTATGTGACCCCTTTTGAATACTGACTTGCAAACCGTACATTGGTAACTCCTACAACAATGAAAGAGCATACGTATGGAGAAAGCCACTTGAGCACACGGGACACACAATTTCTTTACTTCGCAATTAGAACAAGCCAAGTCACGCGACGCTGTAGCCACTCTTGTACGGCTGTTTACATCGAACTATGCTTAAAAAAAAATCAAGGAAGGTTAGACAGAGGCAACTCAAAAACACCTTACGGAGGGCGACGCAGTTACACATCTTACCTTTCAACGTTTCTGGGTTTGACGTGGCATGAAATTACCACAAAGAGAGTAAATTGTGAAAATCTCTCGCTGATTCGTTTTACTTATTCTTGGGGGCAAGGGTGTTGCTACGAACTAGACCGCCACAAAAATAATACTATAGGTGTCTAAGTTTACGCCTTTTCTTCTTCTTCTCAACATCATTACAGTCTATCGATCTCACTGGCCACAAACGCAACAATCTCCAACAATTCGAACATAAATTCTTGTGAGTACTGGCGTATATTTTCCATGGCGGTAAGTAAAAAAAAAAAAATAATTTGGCAGCAGGAAAGGCTGTCAGAACAATCTAACAGGATGTCGCAAGTCATCTCAGCTGAAACTGCAGTTTTTCGGTCCACAAGTCAACTTTCCTTCGCAACCCAAGTCGATCAATTCTACCCATTTCAAGCACTCCGTGTTGGAAATTGTCAGGCCTCAAGGAATTCAAACACAAGCCGGGTAAGTAACCGCACCACCTCTCAACTGCACACATACACTGCCGACAGTGCAACAAGACATTGAAAGTAAACGAAAATTATGTACAAATCGCCACAACTGGGATACGTCTGTACACACAAATACGATCAATTCCCTCAAATGCTGTGAAGTAAAAATCCGCTACCCAAAATAATCAACGCGTGACAATCTCTTTTTTCCCCTTCACGTTTTACGGGGCGACAGCCGCTGCCATATAAACGAAGCCGCGAAGTTCACCCCTCACGAAACGCAACTGCAAAAGTGGCAACGCACTAGTTACTCCCCTGGTGGCCCTAGGACACACCTCGTACCCCCTGCTAATGAATATTAATCCACGAGGGATGCTGAATTCTCCGAGGGGGACGACCTCCTCTCACAATAGCACGTGACGGTGGCGCGAAGCCAGGGCTCGTCGCTTTTCCGTTCACGCACCGCGGGAACGTGCTGAGAAAAGGCACTGACAGAACAGCGAAATAAAGCCTGCACAAAAACATCTATGTGCACAAATTCTCTGGACACAATGCTGAACGGTTTTCCAATTACGCCGAAAGTTGCTGCCCTGAGCCACGAGATTATGTCGTGGCGATACGAAACTGTTCGCTCATTTTCTGTGACCGCGACTAAGTCTATCAATCAAACATGTTTCGGGTAATTATGTCAGGTATCATAACAGAAGTGATACTGGTCTTGTACCTCGAGTCCTGAAGAGGGAAAGATCTGCATTACTCTACGCCATTTTACGACTTGACTATAACGATACTAATTTAAATGGTACATCCGATGCTTAAATCAGAACCGTAATTAGTGTTATGGAAAACATGACTCCAGAAAATCACTTCATAGCTAATCCACATGACAGTGATTGGCGATTTGTTCTGATTATGAAGATTAACATGATTTTTGAAACAACTAGATTAAACATCTTTGTTTGACAAAATAAGCTGCCGAAGAGAAGCATACTCTGTATTGTAAACCACCTAGCAGCGTCTTACACATAAAATGAATGTGTGTGTGTGTGTGTGTGTGTGTTTTTTTTTTTTTGTTTCGGGGGAAGGAGGCAGTGGCAAGCAACATGTGACGGGTCGCATAACCATGCAAGTATCACAGATGTGACGCACATAAGTGAACCCTTATGCGGATTTTGTTAGGATGCGGGCGTACCCAACACGTCGTAGTACGTTAGCGTAACTACTGAAGTGAAACGCCAGAATAAGGGCTTTTTCCCATTTTAGATATTGAAATTTATTCCCGAAAAAATAGACTGTAATATATATAGTTGTCCCACGTAAAACAGCATATGAAAATTTGTGCGAGGCCGGGAATCGAACCGGGATTTCCCGCTTATCGCCAGCGGGATCGAGTCCCGGGCTAGCACAAATTTTCATACGTTGGTTCACGTAGCACAACCATACCGATTACAGCTAAGTTGATGTTCGGGGGTAAACGCCAATATTTGAAACTTATATACGCGGGTGCGTGGGTGACGAAAATGACAACGAAAGTCTATGGCTTCTCGCTGCCTTGAATCACGAAATGTGCGAGTGTGGGTAAATTAACTGCTAATCTATGAGACGAAATATATAGGTGTGTGACAAGGAACTTGGGTCGGTAAATGGAGCGTGCTCTGATTAAGTGGTAAGGCGACCGCCCGCGCTGAGAGGAAAATCCGGGCTCGAGTCCTGATCCAGCACAAATTTTTGAAGTGGATTTTCGCGTAGGAATTTCAATATTTAAAACTGTAGTTTCTCATCAAATATAAATACATTTTACATATAGTCTTCACATATCTGATAGTTGCGCATGTACCTACTGTTGATTTGCGAAACTCCGCCCTTTAGCCGATCTGTGAAACATGTCACGCTGTAAACATAGCAGCTACATTATGTCCACGGAGGCGAAGTTACCTTAATGGCTTAATAATAAAACAGCCTTCATCAAAATAAATAAAAAAAAACCTCTACCCCGGAAAATGACAATTTATGAAACAAAGTAGAAGCACACCTTTTTCACAGCAACGACGCTTCAATTTTCAACTTCCTTAAGTAATCAACAACGTAATTAGTTGCTGCGCTAGAAACGTAATCAAATTGAACCCAAGTTCTTCCCGCACGGTCGAAACACGCCTATTAAGCTCACAGTAAAAGACTTCCTTTACCAGCGGGCAGACCGGGCGAGGTGGCGCAGTGGTTAGCACACTGGACTCGCATTCGGGAGGACGCCGGTTCAATCCGCGTCCGGCCATCTTGATTTAGGTTTTCCGTCATTTCCCTAAATCGCTCCAGGCAAATGCTGGGATGGTTCCTCTCAAAGGGCACGGCCGACTTCCTTCCCTGTCCTTCCCTAATCCGATGAGACCGATGACCTCGCTGTTTGGTCTCTTCCCCCAAACAACCAGCGGGCAGTTATTTTCTACTAGACGACAGGGGTCAACGCGCGATCCAAAGTAAACTCTGTGGTCATCAGTCCCCTAGAACTTAGAACTACTTAAACCTAACTAACCTAAGGACATCACACACATCCATGCCCGAGGCAGGATTCTAACCTGCGACCGCAGCGGTCACGCGGTTCCAAACTGAAGCGCCTTTAACCGCAGGGCCACACCGGCCGGCAAAGTAAACTATATGGCTTGGAAAAGCAGTACCGTTTCCAGAGCACGTGAACTAAAGAGACGGTAATGTCCTTTCCAAGAAGTCAGCGCGTTCGTGCCTGTTCTAATTCTGAACGTCCTCACCGTAAACCCGCTGCCGACTGTTCGGGAAAACACAAGGTATCGGTGTTCAACGAGACCTTTTTCAATAACGCCCACACCCGTATGTATTCGTAAAAATTTATAACTGCATACAAACGGTGTAGAGGTCACGCCTTTACGACAAACATATCAACAAACAAGTGGTTCACACCTATCAGCTATTTTGGAAGAACTGGAAACTACGTGTAAGTCCTATCACAGCCTCGCGTCACTCAAATGGTACAATTATCGGTTTCGTAGTACTACAACATCTTAGGATGACATAATTAAAAAGGGAGAAACACAAGTACTAAAATACTATTTCTAAGTTCGATACACAACCACATGTACTTTATTTCCTGTACGTAGATATGTTTGATATAGTTAGTCTTCTACTTTAGTTTCCTTGCATTGTAATACCCTTTCTCGTTCTTTTTAAACGGATCCTGCAATGAATGGAATCCGATTATATCGTTTCGGGATCGAAATCTTAAATATGTAATTACATTACAAGATGGCCACTATTACCCCCTTAAGGCAACACCAAAGTAAATTTGTAAAACCAGTTACTCTGGTGACAATAACCCTGTGCTTCATTTCAAGTGTACAATAAGATCGTCAACAATGACATGGAAACAACAGTCGCTCCTTTGTGGGAAACAATAGCAACAAAAGGCAATATTCGACGGGTAATTAAAAACACATAGTATGTGTATATACGAAAAAGAGATTAAACAACAGCATACAAAACGTAATCGCTCACACACACACACACACACACACACACACACACACACACAAGTTTTTCTTTATAATCCGCGGGTCTTCTGGATTTAATTTTCAGACGTGATGTGCAAGAGACCACTACAGTCACCAGCGGACAAAAAAGGAAACATGAGGGAGTATTTTTTCACAATACATTGCAACATTAATGTAACTGCTTGCAAAATGCTGCTGGATTGTGTTAGCTGTTTAGGCAGAGTTGACGAGTCTTTGAGTGAAAATAACCATCTCACACTACATTACACAGAAACAAATGTTTTACAACAAAAAACAGCCACTGGAGGCATTCTTGCTATAACTTACCCACGCATGGCGCCGGCGACGCGAGAATATCCACAAGATCGGAAACTAAGCAGCAGTTGCACGGCGGTAATCACACACGAATTGTGCCAGAGAGGTCACCTGGCCGAATCGAAATCGACTGTCGTTCGATCGGTCGCGGCGCGCTGGACGCGGACCACGTGCCCTGAGGAGCGACGCCGAGTTTACACGACGCTGACAGGTGACGGCGCGACCGGCCGGCGTGGCCCCACTCGCTGGCAGACGACAACACGGGCCGACGCGCAGCGCACGACTGGCGCGGGCCGGCGCACGCCTCCGTGTGGCGGCGCGGCCGCTCCCCCCTCCACCGCGGCCGCAGGCTGCTGCCGCCTGGCGGCCGCGGGCACGCGCTACCGACGCCACGCACAACGGCGCACAGGCACTGCAAGGCGTGCGGCGGCGCGCGCGCCCTCGCACCTGCCCAGCTTTCCACCGCACACGACCCCCGCTCCCACGCACTGGTCCGGCGGCGACTCCCGCAGGCGTCACTTACACTGTCACGCGCTGACGGCGGTCCGGCAAACTGACCTCGAACCGTCTCCCCGCTTGCAGACCACGTCAACATCGATCAAAAAGAAAACGGACAATCAAGACAACGGCGAGTCGAATAGAGAGACTAAATTAGTGTAACGCATGGTATAGGGCGCCTTGCCACGGTTCGCGCGGCTGCCTCCGTCGGGGTTCGAGTGCTCCCTCGGGCATGTGTGTGTGTGTGTGTGTGTGTGTGTGTGTGTGTGTGTGTGTGTGTCTGTGTTGTCCTTAGCGTAAGTTAGTTTAAGTTAGATTAAGTAGTGTGTAAGTCTAGGGACCGATGACCTCAGCAGTTTTGGTCCGAGGCCTACGAGAAAGACAGGCCGCGGCGCGTACGTCACGAAGGTAGTCCTGCGCTCCCTCGCTCAAATCAGCAGACAAACTACGTTTCTACACCTGCTAACTCGTGACTAGGCGTGTCTGTACAAACGAAAACAATCTTCTACTGCAATCCGCTATTTAGTCCTATAATGATGGGAAGTCCATGGGCCTACTTATATTTTGTTACGGCTGTACTGGCGTACAATAAAATAAAATCATACTAAAATGATCATCAGTTGCATAAGGCACCACTTCCAGCATGTAATGAGCCCTGTTAAGCAGATGCGACTAATTGCTATAATCACGACGTTATACCATTTATATCGAGTATTGATCTTAAATTTTGCTGTAGTACTGTTAATCAGTAAGACTTCATAATAGCAGATTCTTGTAGAAGATGCAATTCTCGTTAGTACATACACTCCCAGCTGCGAGTTAATAGGTTTAGAAACGCATTTTGTCTGCTGAGCTGAGCGAGCGACTACCTTCGTGACGTACGCGCCGCGGCCTGTCTTTCTCGTGGGCCTCCCTTTGGTCCCATAGGAACTTACTACAAATTTCCAAAAAAAAATTTCTTAATTAATGTTGCCAGATCAAATTTGCGGAAAATCTGGAATTGCTGACTGATGATTTCAAAAATCGGTGGGGCAGGCACGGCAAGTCGAAAAAGAGTGAGTTCGAGAGAGAAGTGATGTATACTTGTGTATGAGCCGGCCGAAGTGGCCGTGCGGTTAAAGGCGCTGCAGTCTGGAACCGCAAGACCGCTACGGTCGCAGGTTCGAATCCTGCTTCGGGCATGGATGTTTGTGATGTCCTTAGGTTAGTTAGGTTTAACTAGTTCTAAGTTCTAGGGGACTAATGACCTCAGCAGTTGAGTCCCATAGTGCTCAGAGCCATTTGAACCAACCACTTGTGTATGATAATCCCTTCCCTCAAAAGTAATTTCTCTTCTTCATACCTCCTCTGTGTTCCGCAGATAACGTGTCACTGATCTCATTTGTATTAAGATTGCGGAAGGCGAGGTGCGTCTTTGCTTCCACCGTCCAGAGTGGAACGTGTAAATTCTAATAAAAGTTCACCACCCTGCAATCTTCTATAGTAGTCGTCCCCTGTGCAGAAAACAGCACGTTGGTCGTGGATCCGTAAATTTGAGGCTGTACGAAACTCTTAACGAGGAACTGTTGTTTTAGAAGTGATTAAATTTCCGATCAGTTTGTTTATACGGGATGCCACTGGCTTTTTATTGGCAGAACACGAGAAACTGTGCAATTACATTCCACTTTACAGGCACAAATACTTTCCATTCTTCAACAACGTAATTAACGGCGTATTTCTGTAATTACAATCACACTGTTCTCAACTTCACATTACAAGTTGAGTCCTTACTGATACCGCGGCAGACAACATGTCTCGCCTCCGGAGCTTCCCAATCAGCTATCACATTTACAAACTAGACATTACAAATTAAGTCTTAATTGATACCTCGGCAGACAACACGTCCGTCCTCCGAGACCGCCGAACAGGAAGCAGTTAATTCCATAAATTATCTGGGAGTAGACATTAGGAGCGATTTAAAATGGAATGACCATATAAAACTAATCGTCGGTAAAGCAGATGCCAGACTGAGATTCATTGGAAGAATCCTGAGGAAATGCAATCCGAAAACAAAGGAAGAAGTTTACAGTACACTTGTTCGCCCACTGCTTGAATACTGGTCACCGGTATGGAATCCGTACCAGATAGGGTTGATAGAAGAGATAGAGAAGATCCAACGGAGAGCAGTGCGCTTCGTTACAGTGTAAGTAGGCTGTTTATGTTTTCTATGTTTTCTCTATGTAAGTAGGCTGTTTATGTTTTCTTATTGGCAACGTTACGTAGCGCTCAATATGAAAATCACTGGCTGTGCTGTGTGCAGTCTGTGGCTGCTTTGCATTGTTGTAATACTCGCCATTGTAGTGTTAGGCAGCTGGCTGTGAACAGCGCGTAGCGTTGCGCAGTTGGAGGTGAGCCGCCAGCAGTGGTGGATGTGGGGAGAGAGATGGCGGAGATTTGTAATTTGTCATGAACTGCTATATTTATATATGATGATAGCAAGGTAAATACATTGTTTGTTCTCTACTAATATCTTTCATTTGCTAACTATCCCTATCAGTAGTTAGTGCCTTCCATAGTTTGAATCTTTTATTTAGCTGGCAGTAGTGGCGCTCGCTGTATTGCAGTAGCTTGAGCAGCGAAGATTTTTGTGAGGTAAGTGATTTGTGAAAGGTATAGTTTAATGTTAGTCAGGGCTATTCTTTTGTAGGGAATTTTGAAAGTCAGATTGCGTTGCGCTGACAAAATATTGTGTGTCAGGTTAAGCACAGTCATGTATAAATTGTTCAAAGGGGACGTTTCATACGTCGACCCTTAGCCTAGGATACCTCACTGGAATCTTCTGATTTTTCTTGTAGTTTGTGTAATTGGTGTAGCTATTGTTTATTGGTAGAGCGTAATCATAGAGAGAATTTCCTTTGTAGTTGTAGTTTTTCATTGTTGTACAGTAAAACAGTTGTGGCATGCATGTAGATTTGCACCAAGTATTTCGCAGCTGCGCTGGCAATTAAGTAGACATTATTTCCATTGCTATGTTATTTTATTTTGCTCTTCAAATTGCGCTTTTCTGTGTTATCGTGTGAAATACTGTGACAATAATGGCGTGTGAAAAACGTAATACTAGGCTCCAAAGTAAACTGAAAAATGACAGTGAAGATGAAAGCAGTGTGTTAGCGCCGCAGAGTAATGAATTAACTAATGTTCAAAGTAGTAATTTGGTAATTGCGCATAGGGAAATGGAGCGGGCGGCAAACAATGGTGTAGATAGTGAAACAGGTAGTGAACAGGGAAGCGTTATCGATCGATTGGTCGGCAACAGCTCGCCTCAGGAATCGGGAATGACAGAACACAATATTGCAAATACTGCAGACTCAGGTTTTGGGTTCCCACCGTTTTCTCAAATGAGTCAAGACACATTTTCCACTTGTCAAAATGTGAATGTTGCCGGTGCAACTTCACTGCCGAAAAGCACTGAGGAACATGTTTCAGACACCAGTGCATTGTTATTACAATTAATGCAACAAATGGGACAAAAGCTTGAAAAGTTAGACACAATGGAACAACATCAGAGACAAACACAGCAACAGTTAGACACAATGGAACAAAATCAGAGACAAACACAGCAACAGTTAGACACAATGGAACAAAATCAGAGACAAACACAGCAAAAGCTTCAAAAGTTAGACACAGTGGAACAAAATCTTAAAAAGTTAGACTCATTGGAACAAACACTTGAACAAACACGTGAAGATTTAACTACTGAGTTACATCACATTGAATCGAAATGTCAAAAAGTCTGTAATGACGTAAAAACTCAAATTTGTGAGCATTTTCAACCTATTTTTTCGCGGCATGAAAATGCATTACAGAATCACGAAGCAGCCATAAAAGAACTGCAAATTATTGTTCATGAAAATCATGAGACCTTGCAAGCTAAATTTGACTCAGTTGCATCTACCGATTCGGTTACGCAACTTGCAAAAACTCAGGAAAACTTTAAGGACACAGTAGATACTCTGAAACTTGGTTCAGAAAAACACACTGAAGAAATAAGTACACTATCGGAGAAAGTTGCCGAACTTTCTGATCAGGTCACTAACTTATCTACAAAGGTAGATGATGATCTGAATGACACAAGACCCGTAGCCTTCACTGACACAGAAGAGTATGAACAAATAAGAAAATTCAAACAAAATCAGAATCAAATTAATACACAACACCAAAGAGAAATCCGGGAAGTACAAGATCAGCTGACACAGGTAATACAAGAATTACGTATTTCAGAGGACACTCGCGCTCCAACACGGGAAGAGGGACTTAGAAATACGGAAAAGACGCAAAATAATAACACAGGGCATTTCGGAAGTTATGAAAGAAACTGGCAATGTGCACCGAATTTTGAGATGGAACCGCCGACACGACCTAACAATGACCGATATGCGACTCGCCGACACGATGATTTTGACTATAAGCTGTTCATTACTACACGTAAATTCAAAACATTTAAGAATTCTGCCAACGACATTCATCCACATGCGTGGCTCCATCAATTCTCTCACTGTTTTCCTCCCAACTGGTCATTAGAACACAGATTAGAATTTATGTGTGGCTACTTGGAGAATGAACCAGCTGTAAGAATGCGATCGGTAATTCACGATTGCCACAGTGAAGGAGAGTTTTACCATGCCTTCCTCTCAGCATATTGGTCTCAAGCTACACAAGACCGTGTAAAACATAGCATCATGATGATGAAACACTTTGAACAATCTGAATTTTCCAGTCTTGTCAAATATTTTGAAGACATGTTGCATAAGAATCAATATCTTTCAAACCCATACAGCCCCTCAGAACTCATCCGCATTTGCTTAATCAAATTACCTGAACATTTACGACATATTATTTTGGCAGGACGTTGCAAAGACGACATTGAAGCATTTCAGGGACTGTTACAAGAACTGGAAATTGACACAGACAGTCGCGGGATGCGAAAACAGGAAAACAATCACTACAGGTCACTTCCGTCACAATTCCGTGACGACAGAAACAATAACTGGACACGACAGGTCTATTCTTACAACGCAAATCGTGACCAAAATAGACACTACCCGTACGACAACCGTTGGCAGAGTAGTAATAATTACAGGGAAAGATCACCTCTCCGTGGTAGTGACTATCACAGAGAGAATCAGAGAAACAGACAATATGGGAACCAAAATAATTATTATCAAGGGAGACAGAATAACTTCAGACGCAACAGTTCAGCGCGCAGTTACGATTCAGGGAGAAATTCTCCACCACTTAACCGACAAGAAAGAAACTACAGGAACTACCGACATGACGACAGACGATGTGATCGTAACGACAGACCTGAATTGCATCAGAACTGGCGGGATTCAAACAGAGCAGGGCCCTCTCGAGGAGGTGAATTTGTAGAAGTTAGGTCTCCAAATCCCAATAACGACGCGCGCCAACAAAGAGACAATAGGCAATGACTCACACCGCTGGCAGCCACAAAACGTTCTTATGACACTAACGACGCAGCTGCCGTAGCTAGTAATTACGTAAAAATGGAAGACATTAGGGACATCTTACTCCAGGAACACGACGTAAAACATAACAACATTGCATATCCTGTGATTCACATTACTGTAAATGTAAAATTTACGGCAGTACTTGACTCTGGCAGTCCCATTTCAGTAATCAGTGAAACAGCCTTTAGCAAATGCAACAAATCGAACGATTGTCCCACACTTCCGTTACGTAAGATTAAATTACAAGGTGCAATCTTTGAAAAAAGTGTAGATGTACGCCAACAAACCAATTTAGAATTCTTTTGTCAAAGCCACAGCTTCTCTATGAACTTTCTCATTGTTCCATTATTGTCGACGGAAATTATATTGGGAGTAGACTTTTTGAATGAATACAAAGCAATCTTAAACTTTCACGATGCTGAAATAAGTTTAGAAAAAGAAGGTAAGTCAGTAGCTTTGAAATTTGAAGATTGGCTCTCAAACCATGACGAGGAAATTAATCGGCTTTACCTTCTGTTAGACAACAGTTCGGAATTTTCGACGGAACTTGACACTAACAATCACTCTGCAAGTACTGACAGGGGTGATATCGACGGCGCATTTGATACTAATGAGTTAATTCAGAATAAAATTCAAACAATTGAGAATTGTAATGACACTGATAGGCAGGACCTTTTTGAGATTTTACAAGCACATTCCACAGTTTTTACTCATAAAACAGGAACAATCAAGGGATTTCAATACCAATTTCGTGTTCGTGAGCATACTAAATTTTGTGTTAGACCATACGTAATTCCAGCACATTATAGGGACCGTGTTAGAACAGAAATACAATCTATGCTTGACGAGGGCATTATTGAGCCTGCAGTAAGCTCATACAACAATCCGTTACATGTTGTTGAGAAGAAAAATGGATCGATCAGGCTTGTCTTAGATTCGAGACAAATCAATACTATCATTATTCCTGAAACAGACAGGCCGCAGACGATGGAAGAACTTCTTCAAAATTTTAATGGTGTAAAAGTGTTGTCTTCCATTGATCTCAGATCCAGCTTTTATCAGATCGAACTTCATCCAAAATGTAGAAAATACACAGCTTTCCTTTGTTTCGGCGTTTGTTATCAGTTTCGGAAACTTCCCTTTGGTTTGAACATTTCTTCAGCAGCATTCATTCGCGGGCTAAATTCCATATTACCTGAGTTCTTAAAACGTCACATCACCTTATATGTGGACGATATTCTAATAGCAGAAGCTTCATGGGAACAACATAATCGCATCCTCAACAGTTTGTTACGTATTTTTGCAGAATCTGGAATTACAGTTAACTTGGAAAAGTCTGAATTCGGTAGGTCAAAGGTGAGGTTTTTGGGACATATTATTTCTTCTGAAGGCATTCAGCCGGATCCTGAAAAGTTAGAAGCAATCAGAGCCATTCCAGTTCCATCCACAAAAAGACAAGTCCGCAGTTTTCTAGGTCTCGTAAATTTTTTCCGTCGTTTTCTGAATATGCAAATTCTTGTTGCACCAAAACTTTGTTCTCTCACTGGAAAAAATACTATTTGGAACTGGGACGAACAAGCACAGTTGGAATTCAATTCTTTGAAAGAAGCGTTACTTCACGCGCCAATCTTAGCTCATCCAGATCTGTCACAAGATTTCTGCCTTTGCACGGATTCTTCTAAAGTCGGTCTTGGTGCCCATTTATTTCAAGAAGCCATAGAAAATGACACTACCGTTCAGAAAACCATTGCTTTTGCTAGCCGAGTGCTAACAAAATCTGAAAAAAATTATTCCGTTACTGAATTAGAAGCTTTGGCTATCGTTTGGGCATTTAACAAATTCCGTTTCTTTCTTTCTGGTAAGCACGTAAAAGTATACAGTGATCATCGTGCATTACAATTTCTTATGTCTTCAAAATTAAATCATGACAGGTTAAAACGTTGGGCATTGTTTCTGCAAGAATTCCGCTTCACAATAGTCTACATTCCCGGCAAGGAGAACATTGTTGCGGACGCACTGTCACGCGCACCGGCTGGGCTTGAGAAAAGTAACAATTGTTTGTTCTCTACTAATATCTTTCATTTGCTAACTATCCCTATCAGTAGTTAGTGCCTTCCATAGTTTGAATCTTTTATTTAGCTGGCAGTAGTGGCGCTCGCTGTATTGCAGTAGCTTGAGCAGCGAAGATTTTTGTGAGGTAAGTGATTTGTGAAAGGTATAGTTTAATGTTAGTCAGGGCTATTCTTTTGTAGGGAATTTTGAAAGTCAGATTGCGTTGCGCTGACAAAATATTGTGTGTCAGGTTAAGCACAGTCATGTATAAATTGTTCAAAGGGGACGTTTCAACAGGATCATTTAGTAATCGCGAAAGCGTTACGGAGATGATAGGCAAACTCCAGTGGTGGTTGTTGTTGGGAAGTTTAAGGGGGACTAAACAGCTAAGGTCATCAGTCCCCAAACTCCAGTGGAAGATTCTGCAAGAGAGACGCTCAGTAGCTCGGTACGGGCTTTTATTGAAGTTTCGAGAACATCACCGAGGAGTCAAGCAGTATATTGCTCCTTCCTACGTATATCTCGCAAAGAGACCATGAGGATAAAATCAGAGAGATTAGAGCCCACACAGAGGCATACCGACAATCTTTCTTTCCACAAACAATGCGAGACTGGAATAGAAGGGAGGTACTCAAAGTACCCTCCGCCAGACACCGTCAGGTGGCATGCGGAGTATGGATGTGGATGTACGGTAGATGTAGATGCAGAACCACTGCGCCCACCATCCAAGCTAGGCGCGATCCGAAGATCACCGAAGTGCTTCGTCCGCCTTTTCGTTTTCTAGTTGTTTATTATTCTATTGGGATTAATACTTTTGAAATAATGGAATGATAGCACGCTATCGATAGATGCTCTAAATATGAAATGCAAGTATGCGCGCAGTGTAGTTTGTCTAATATTAATAATACAAGACTGTCATTTTGGCGTGCAACTTCCGAATGCAGCAGCCAATCGCGGAGAAGGACCACAATTTAGGCGGTCTTTCTCATGATACCCGTATCGAATAACCCTCTGTCATCGGTACCTCACACCAAATTACGTCATCTTGCCACAGCTGCCTTCTCAACTGCTCTAAAAAGAGCTTCTTGTAGCCAAATATGATGCATGCAAATCCAGAAATATTACACAGTGACCTCACAGTGAGAGCATACAAAATAAAATAAAAAACTCGTACGTTTTAAATCAATGGGTAAGAGTTTTCTTATCATATATTATGAACAAATCAAAAATATCTGGAACAAAGAAGAACTACTACAATATTAAACTACTGCTATAATCCATCCATTACACAGAGAAGAAGAAAATTCAAATCCAGACAACTACGGAGGAATTTCCCTTTGCGATATTACTTTTAAAGTCCTGTCAAGAATTCGATACAATCATTGCTAAGATCAACTTGAATTGGCTCTAAGACAACACTAAGGAGGATTTAGACCCTGGAGAAGCTGCACAGAACAGATTATCACTTTGAAATTGGATAGTGCCGAATGAAGTGCTGTACGGCAAACAAAGGGAAAAAAAGGATGTATTTTTTGGTCACATTATGAGAACACCAGAAACCAGATTACCAAGAAAAACAACAAGATATAACCTTTGTAGACTTCAAAAAGATTGTGACTGTATCCACAACGATGTATGTTCATTAATGAAGATACTAAGGAATTGTGTTCTTCCTTCCAATCAATAACAATCATTAACCTAATTATAACAAACACCAAATTTAAAGTTCAGTTTAGAAATATCTGAGCCATTTACGATTGAAACAGTGTTAAGATAGGGAGATGGCCTATCCCCATTACTTTTCATCTATAGTCTGGTGTAAGTAAAGAGGGAATGGTACAAGAAAAAGCCTAAAAACATAAAAATTGGAACAAAGAAAAATCGAATGAACTTAAATTGCTTGGGATTCGCAGATGAGTTAGCATTATTAGTTAGTAACATTCAAGAAGCCAGAAATCAAACAACCACCCAACAAAATATAGCACAAAAATGGGACTGCAGACATCATTCAAAAAGACTGAGATAATGATAGCTGATCAACTAGTACTCAATCTCATAACAGTAAATAACAGGAAAGTAAAGATAGTGAAACAGTTTAAATACCTAGGAGAAATTACAACACACAGCTTGGACGAGAAACCAGCATGGCAAGAAAGAAAATAATAACAGTTCAAAAATTAATATGGTCTACATACAATAAAAAAGTGTGTCAATCAGAACTAAGTTAAAACATTGCAAAAAGGTGGTTCAACAAGAGGTAACATACGGAAGAACTCTTTTCAAAGTTATCCAGAAAAACAGAATCTACAAAATTCTAAAGGCAGAGAGAAGAATAGCTATAACGTGCATAAATAAGGAATATCAAAAAGATGGACAAAGGTGAATAGTGTCAAATGATGTGCCGCACAGCAAACTGGTGTCCATTACAGATAATACACGGAAAAAAGGATGTCTTTTTTGGTCACATTATGAGGACACCAGAAACCAGATTACCAAGAAAAATTATAGAGAAACTTTGGAACATGAAGCAACAAGTAGGATGGGTGAAGGAAATCAGGGAGGATATGAAAGAGCTAGAATTAACACTGGACGATTTGCAAAATAAAACAGAAAATGTAAAGAAACTGAAAACGCAATAATTAGATTTAAACCAACAATAGACAAACGACAAAGAATGAAGAGGGTATTTACAGATGAGTAACGATAAAAAGGATCAGAACGAATGAAAAGATACTGGGCAATTCGGAAAGAAAATCTACTGAAGGAGATGCCCATAAAATGGCTGATGAAGTGGTCCAACGTGGCCGTAAAGGCAGGAGGAGGAAAAGAAGAAGAGGAAAAGTCAGTAAGGGAACGACAGATGAAGTTCTGCAGACATCTGTTCAGGATGGATGCAACCCGACTACCGAAGCCGATTTTAAATATGGTGAGCTTCAGACTCCAAAGTCTCCGACAAAGGGTTCAAGGAAGAAGGGAATAACGTGAGGAGCATTGGGCTGAATCTGGAAGACATCTCTAACCGTTCAGAGCACAGATCACTGATCAACAACTATAGCCTTTCGTTACTGTGATGGGGTGTCACACACCCAAGCCGATGTATTTCTCAACTTTGTCGTGAGATGGTGCGTAATTTGGCTTCAGTAGCTAAGTTTTACAATCTGTAGATAGTGTTATTGTAGTTAACATCGGTTTAGCTTCGTTTGTCGAGGAAGACATACACGTTTTTCCTCGCCGGATTCTATAAAATGTCACCGAAATAGCGGCGGGCTTCTATTTTAACAAATATGCTAAGTTGTAACTGGAACATAAATTTTTATGGAAAAATGGTTCAAACGGCTCTGAGCACTATGAGACAACATCTGAGGTCACCAGTTCCCTAGAACTTAGAACTACTTAAACGTAACTAACCTAAGGACATCACACACAACCATGCATGAGGCAGGATTCGAAGCTGCGACCGTAGCAGTCGCCCGGTTCCGGACTAAAGCGTCTAGAACCGCTCGGCCACCGCGGCCTTTTATGGAAAAATCAAAACTTTTTGTAACTGATGTACGTTGTCAAGGTTCATTTACATTGTTTCGAACAAAACTTTTTTTACTTCCAAATAAAACGTTTAATATGGGCTTATATTTACACGACACATACCACACTAATAGTGTTGACTACTTTAAGTAATAAAGGGTTGAGGACTTCCGCGTTGACTTACGTTCGTTTAAGTCAGTGACAGTAAAACTTTTCTGCTCAAGAGCCAATACTGACAGAGAGGCAACTTCTCGGGCCGCGTATGTACCGACCTTACTAATTAGTAACCTATACAAACTAGTAAGTAATGAGCCTCAAATTGACTATAATTGGAGTCACGACCGATGGCGGTCGAGTTTCGGCTTGTTCTGCGCACCTATGTCGCGCACTCCCCGACAGCCAATGAGCGTTCAGAGGTGTTCAGAGCGCTCTGCTCTGAATGCTAGAGCTAATCTGAACATTAAAAGTAATCGTAGCGAATTGTTTAGTGAATTTTTATTCCATTTTCTGCGAGCTGTTATCACTGATGATGGTGGTAAGTGATACATTCCGCATAAGCGAGGGAGAGACATAATGTGCAGGATATACGCTTTCTTCAAGCGGAAATAACGCGCATGCACGTACCGCAACTGTCGCTTGGAATCGTCAACGATGCAATCCTCGTCCGTGCCTCGACATGCGCGAACCGCCATCGTTCGTGGATCGGACTATAGCAATCGTACATTGATCAAACATTATGACCACCGACCTACTAACGATATAAACGCGTCCAAGCGATAGCAGGAACGACTGCGAGAAATGACTGCTAGTCAGTACTACATCTACATCTACATCTACATCTACATCTACATCTACATCCATACTCCGCAAGCCACCTGACGGTGTGTGGCGGAGGGTACCTTGAGTACCTCTATCGGTTCTCCCTTCTATTCCAGTCTCGTATTGTTCGTGGAAAGAAGGATTGTCGGTATGCCTCTGTGCGGGCTCTAATCTCTCTGATTTTATCCTCATGGTCTCTTCGCGAGATATACGTAGGAGGGAGCAATATACTGCTTGACTCTTCGGTGAAGGTATGTTCTCGAAACTTTGACAAAAGCCCGTACCAAGCTACTGAGCGTCTCTCCTGCAGAGTCTTCCACTGGAGTTTATCTATCATCTCCGTAACGCTTTCGCGATTACTAAATGATCCTGTAACGAAGCGCGCTGCTCTCCGTTGGATCTTCTCTATCTCTTCTATCAACCCTATCTGGTACGGATCTCACACTGCTGAGCAGTATTCAAGCAGTGGGCGAAAAAGCGTACTGTAACCTACTTCCTTTGTTTTCGGATTGCATTTCCTTAGGATTCTTCCAATGAATCTCAGTCTGGCATCTGCTTTACCGACGATCAACATTATATGATCATTCCATTTTAAATCACTCCTAATGCGTACTCCCAGATAATTTATGGTATTAACTGCTTCCAGTTGCTGACCTGCTATTTTGTAGCTAAATGATAAAGGATCTATCTTTCTGTGTATTCGCAGCACATTACACTTGTCTACATTGAGATTCAATTGCCATTCCCTGCACCATGCGTCAATTCGCTGCAGATCCTCCTGCATTTCAGCACAATTTTCCATTGTTACAACCTCTCGATACACCACAGCATCATCCGCAAAAAGCCTCAGTGAACTTCCGATGTCATCCACAAGGTCATTTATGTATATTGTGAATACCAACGGTCCTATGACACTCCCCTGCGGCACACCTGAAATTACTCTTACTTCGGAAGACTTCTCTCCATTGAGAATGACATGCTGCGTCCTGTTATCTAGGAACTCCTCAATCCAATCACACTATCAGTGAGAGTGCTGGTCGTGTAGAAGGAGGAAGACGTGCGATCTATCTGAGTTTGACCAAGGGCAGATTTTGATGGCCCGGAGGCTTGGCAAGAGCATTTCGGAAACTGCACGATTTGTCGGGTGTTCGAGGAGTGCTGTGGTGAGTGTCTTCAACAACTGGCGAAATCAAGGCGAAAACACTTACAGACGTCGTAGGGTTGGGCGGCCACTTCTCGCGGCAGATGTCGGACGTCGTAGGCTGAGCAGACTGGTAAAACAGGACAGGCGGCGAACTGTGCCGGAACTAACATCAGAAGGTGGACTTCCGCAACCGATGACCCATTCACGTGCCAAAAACATCACGACAAGGGCAACTACAATTGAAATGGGCTCATGACCATCGGCACTGGACGTTGGCGGAGTGGCAGACCGTTGCATCGCCTGATAAATCCAGATACTTCCTTCATCATGCCGATGGAAGGGCGCGAATCCGTCGCCCTCCAGGAGAACATCTCCTTGGCATCTGTACTGGAGGACGCAGAAAAGCTGGCGGCGGCTCACTTGTGCTCCTGGGAACATTCACGTGGGCATCCATGGATACAGGGGGGTCCGTGCAAGGCAAGGCCAAGGAGTATCGTACACTGATTGCAGACCACGTACACCTCTTCATGACGATCAAGTTTCCCGACGGCCGTGACGTTTTTCATCGAGATAATGCGCCAGGTCTCGATGCCAGGAGAGTGATGGGGTAGTTCGAGGAACACAACGGTGAGTGCCAGTCGATGTGCTGGCCCCCCAACTATCCAGATCTGAACCCGATCGAACACATCTGAGATGTGACTGAACGTGACGTCAGAGCTCATCGCCCCCCTCCCCGGAATTTACGGTAATTAGGTGACTTGTGTGTGCAAATGTGGTGCCAACTTCCTCCAGTAGAAGGTGCCTTCTTTCCTCTAAGCCCACAGTGTCCGCGCTACTACCCCTCTGCCCCTGAGGTAAGGGGGGACACTTACCTCAAGGTCCAATTCACCAACATCAATTAAAATTAGTTACATCTTAAAATATTGCTGACTCTGTATGTTCGTTTGTTATTAAGCAGGAAAACTACACTCCTGAGAAGCTCTTAACGTTAGTTGACGTTTCTGGATTAGGCTGTTCATCTACATCTACATCTACATCCATACTCCGCAAGCCACCTGACGGTGTGTGGCGGAGGGTACCTTGAGTACCTCTATCGGTTCTCCCTTCTGTTCCAGTCTCGTATTGTTCGTGGAAAGAAAGATTGTCGGTATGCCTCTGTGCGGGCTCTAATCTCTCTGATTTTATTTATATACGTAGGAGGGAGCAACATACTGCTTGTCTTCTCGGTGAAGGTATGTTCTCGAAACTTCAACAAAAGCCCGTACCGAGCTACTGAGCGTCTCCCCTGCAGAGTCTTCCACTGGAGTTTATCTATCATCTCCGTAACGCTTTCGCGATTACTAAAACGACCCTGTAACGAAGCGCGCTGCTCTCCGTTAGATCTTCTCTATCTCTTCTATCAACCCTATCTGGCACGGATCGCACACTGCTGAGCAGTATTCAAGCAGTGGGCGAACAAGCGTACTGTAATCTACTTCCTTTGTTTTCGGATTGCATTTCCTTAGGATTCTTCCAATGAATCTCAGTCTGGCATCTGCTTTACCGACGATCAACTTTATATGATCATTCCATTTTAAATCACTCCTAATGCCTACTCCCAGATAATTTATAGAATTAACTGCTTCCAGTTGCTGACTTGCTATATTGTAGCTAAATGATAAGGGATCTTTCTTTCTATGTATTCGCAGCACATTACACTTGTCTACATTGAGATTCAATTGCCATTCCCTGCACCATGGGTCAATATCAATGACCCTCCTGCATTTCAGTACAATTTTCCATTGTTACAACCTCTCGATATACCACAGCATCATCCGCAAAAAGCCTCAGTGAACTTCCGATGTCATCCACAAGGTCATTTATGTACGTTGTGAATAGCAACGGTCCTACGACACTCCCCTGCGACACACCTGAAATCACTCTTACTTCGGAAGACTTCTCTCCATTGAGAATGACATGCTGCGTTCTGTTATCTAGGAACTCTTCAATCCAATCACACACTCGGTCCGATAGTCCATATGCTCTTACTTTGTTCATTAAACGACTGTGGGGAACTGTATCGAACGCCTTGCGGAAGTTTAGAAACACGGCATCTACCTGGAAACCCGTGTCTATGGCCCTCTAAGTCTCGTGGACGAATAGTGCGAGCTGGGTTTCACTCGATCGTCTTTTTCGAAACCCATGCTGATTCCTATAGAGTAGATTTCTAGTCTCCAGAAAAGTCATTATACTCGAACATAATACGTGTTCCAGCTAGATGCATATTACACGCATCAAAAAAAGTTCTTCATCATCCCGCTTCCCAGAACTCCTGAAGATAGACGTTGACTTCGGATATTGTATCACAGACACAGTCGCTTTGACTGTTCAGAGACGCCCAAAGATTTAACAACCATGCATGAGCAGCGCCTATTAGACGAGGGGAGTCCGACAGCCGATCAGTTCCAGTGGAGGTACACGGCTCGTGTTGTCTGTAGTTTAGCCATGCCTAGACGGTCAATACCGCGGTTCGAAAGGGTCTACATTGTTACTCTGTGCCAGCAAGGGCTCTCAACAAGAGAAGTGTCCAGGCGTTTTGGACTGAACCAAAGCGATGTTGTTGGGACATGGAGTGGATACATAGAGACAGGAATTGTCGATGACTTGCGTCGCTCAGGCCGCCCAAGGGCTACTACTACAGTGGATGACCGCTACCTACGGATTATGGCTCGGAGGAAACCTGACAGCAACGTCACCATGTTGAATGATCCTTTTCGTGCAGCCACAGGACGTCGTGTTACGACTCAAAGTGTGCGCAATAGGCTTCATGATGCTCAATATCACTCCCGACGTCCATAGCGAGGTACATCTTTGCAAGCACGACACCATGCAGCGCGGTACAGATGGGCCCAACAACATGCTGAATGGACTGCTCAGGATTGGCATCCGTTCTCTTCACCGATGAGTGTCGCATATGCCTTCAACCAGACAATCGTCGGAGACGTGTTTGGAGGCAACCCGGTCAGACTGAACGCCTTAGACAGACTGTACAGCGAGTGCAACAAGGTGGAGGTTCCCTGCTGTTTTGGGGTGGCATTATGTGGGGGCCGACGAATACCGCTGGTGGACATGGAAGCGCCGTAACGGCTGTACGATACGTGAATGCCATCCCCCGACCGATGGTGCAACCATATCGGCAGCATACTGGTGAGGCATTCGTCTTCATGGATGACAAATCGCGCCCTCATCGTGCACATATCGTGAATGACTTCTTTCGGGACAACATCGCTCGACTGGAGTGGCCAGCATGTTCTCCAGATATGAACCCTATCGAACATGCCTGGGATAGATTGAAAAGGGCTGTTTATGGACGATGTGACCCACCAACCACTCTGAGGGATCTACGCCGAATAGCCGTTGAGGAGTGGGACAATATGGACCAACATTGCTTTGATGAATTTGTGTATAGTATGCCACGAGGGAGGAAAACAGGCATGCATCAATGGAAGAGGACGTGCTTCTGGTTTGTACAGCAATCTGGACCACCACCTCTGAAGGTATCGCTGTATGGTGGTACAACATGCAATGTGTGGTTCTCATGAGCAGTTTTCTGTACAGGTTCAGGAACTCTCGGAACCGAGGTGATGCAAAACTTATTTTGATGTGTTTAGTATAAAAACAATTGAGTACTGCAGCCCACACGACTAATTGATGCCGACCATTGATTTAAGTGTATATATCACACTGGCTGCACCCAGCCACACTTCACTGTAGGTTAGTCTGCTTAAATGGAAACAAAGAAAAAACACACGTTTCTACTATCTATGGGAATTGGACATACGTCCTAGTTTCCTTCTCCCCCTGTCTCTGTCCATCTCCCCCCTCCCATTTTCTTTGTCCATCTCCTCCTGCTTCCTCTTTCCCTCCCCCTCTCTCTTTCTACCCCTCTCTCAGTCCATTTTCTCCTCCCCCTCTCTTTCCATCTCCTCCTACTTCCCCCCTGCCTCCCTCCCCCTCACTCTTCCTACCCCCTATCTGTCCATCTTCTCCTCTCCCCTCTCTCCATCTCCTCCTACTTCCTCTCTCCATCCTCTCTTCCTACACCTCTCTCTGTCCATCTTCTCCTCCCTCCTCTATCTCCATCTCCTCCTACTTCCTCGCCCTCTCTCTTCGTACCCCTCTCCCTGTCCATCTTCTCCTCCCCCCTCTCTCACCATTTCCTCCTACTTCCTCTCTCTCCCATCCTCTCCTTTCCTACCTCTCGCTCTGTCCATCTTCTCATCCCCTCCTCTAACTCCATCTCCTCCTACTTCCTCTTACCCTCCCCCTATCTCTTCCTACCTGTCTCTCTGTCCATATTCTCCTCTCCCTCTCTCTCCATCTCCTCCTACTTCCTCTCTCCCTTCCCCTCTCTCTGTCCATCACCTTTTCCCCTCTTTCTCCACCCATCTTCTCCTTCTCCCTCCCTGTCCAACTCCTCCTGCTCCTTCATCTATCCATCTCCTCGTTGGCGTTTTCTATGTCCGTTTCCTCGCACCCCTCCATCTGTCTTTCCTTCCTCCCTCTCTCTGACCTTGAGCCTCGTTTATTGTTATTGCAGATTCATATTTTATAGTAGTATTCAAATCATAAACCAATAAGCCACAAATAAAACTTTCCTGTTTGCTAAGAACGTTTCAATATATTATATATGCTGAAATATCAGTATAATATATGTACCCAAAATGTTGGCCCTTGTTATTGTGTATAAGTTACATATATACCATAAGGCTTTCCAGTACTATTCTAATGCAACGCTACGTCAAAATTTCAAAGCAATTCATTGGGGAGAGATTTGAGATTTTGGAGAAACGAACATCTACGTTTGTACTTATACAGAAACTTTAAATGATCCTAATTGCAAATCTCCGGAAGGTTTCGTTCGAATATTCTGAAATTTTGACACAACATGTGTTCTTATATAGTTACATTTTAAAATGTATGCAATATATAAATTTTTATAAATTTGAAAGTAGGAGGACGTTACAAAAATCTCAAAAAGTTAAAAATTCCAAAGCCATCGATCCAGAACTTTGGGCGATACACTATTTTGAACAAACGAACATTTACATTTTTATTTATTTTGACTGGCAGTCGTGCGTCGGACGTCGAGGATAGTGAGGATCGGACGTGGGCCGCTGGAGACCTTTGATGAAAGAGCACGGAGCGCGCAGTAGCTTGTTATTCAAACCACATGAGAAATACGGACGAAGTCTAAGAAGCAGGCAATTCTCCACGAGTTATTGGGCCGTCGATGTGGCAGATGATTTGCTTCCCTTTGTCATACGACCCGTGCGGGTGACAGCTCGCCATGCCAAGCGCTGCGCTGACGCGGCTTCTGCTCCGTTTCTGCTGACGTTCTTCCTCAGATTTAGAAGCATTTTGCGAAACAAAATGAACCGGCTTCCATGGAATTATAAAGTATGATACACTGCTGCTGCCGTAGCAGATATGAATAACGACATTTGTTCAGTATCACAGTGGGTACGAAGCCCTGGTCTCAAACTAAAACCTAACAAATTACAGGACATCCCTCATATCATGCCGAAATCGAATCAGGAGCAGTTTTGTGAAACGGTTCTTGCAGCGTTTCTTAACGGTATCCAATTAGCCTGGCGGAAAAAAACAGTAAAAGATTCTCCTTAATTCTGGATGAGCGACTAAACTGGCAAGAAGCATGCAGGAAATCTCTCTCTTGCCTAACCGGAATTCAAAAAATAGAAAAATATTTCCATCTCAGACTAAACAACGTACAACTTTTACATCTACATGCACCCTTACATCTATATCCTGCAAACCTTCGTGAAGTGCGTGGCACAGGGTACGTCCCATTGCATCAGTTATTAGGGTTTGTTCCAGTTTCCTTGTCAAACTTGTCACAATTCGTGCTGTCCTCCTCTGTACACTTTCAGTATCCCCTGTTAGATCTATCTAGTATGGGTCCCTCACACTTGTGCAATATTCTAGGACCGGTCACACGAGTGCTTTGTAAGCAATCTCCTTTGTAGATTGATACTTCCCCAGTATTCTACCGATAAAGCGAAGTCTACCACCTGCTTTATCCACTACTGAGTCCATATCCTCATTACATCCCATACAGGAAATCATATAAGTTTCTTAGCAAATGCCTTTCCGAGATTGATGTCTGAAATAGTCCTCGAAGATACAGACAAGAGGGAGATTGAGTCAATAATTAAATCACTGAAGACTAAGGACTGTCATGGTTATGATGTAGAATCTAGCAGAATATTGAAGTACTGTGCAGCACATGTTAGCCCTGTATTTTGGCATATTTGAAACTTCTCCTTTAGGAATGGTCAGTTTCCTGAGTGATTAAAGTACTCAGTAGTAAAGCCGCGTTATAAAAAAGGAGAAAGGGATAATGTAGATAACTGTAGTCCTATTTCTATGCCATCAGTGTTTGCAAACGTTATTGAAAAGGCTGTGAATGTAAGGATAATTGATCATTTTACATCACAAGATTTGCTATCAAATGTACTGTTCGGCTTTAGAAGTCGTTTAACAACTGAAAATGCTATATTCTCTTTTCTATGTGAGGTACTGGATGAGCTAAACAGAAGGTTTCGAAGGCTTGGCATATTTTTTGATTTAAATAAGGCATCTGATTGTGTTGATCACAGAATATTGCTTCAGAAGTTGGACCATTACGGAATACCGGGAGTAGCTCACAATTCGTTCACCTCTTACTTTAGCAACAGGCAGCAAAACGTCATTATTCACAATGTTGATAACGGCTGTCATGTGGGGTCTGAGTGTGGGGTACTGTCAAGTGGGGGGGTGCCCCAGGGATCAGTGTTGGGGCCACTCCAGTTCCTTATTTATATAAATGATATGCCCTTTAGTATTACGGGTAACTCTAAAATATTTCTGTTTGCTGATGACACTAGCTTGATAGTAAAGGATGTTGGTGCAACATTGGCTCGGTTTCAAATAGTGCAGTACATGACATAAGTTCACGGCTTGTAGAAAATAAACTAACGCTAAATCACAGTAAGACTCAGTTTTTACAGTTTCTAACACACAATTCAACAAAATCTGCTGTTTCAATTTCACAGAACGGGCATATGATTAGTGAAACTGAACAGTTCAAATTTCTAGGTGTTCAGATAGATAGGAAGCTGCCGTGGAAAGCCCAAGTTTAGGATCTTGTTCAAAGACTTGATACTGCGATTTTTACTATTCGAGCGAAGTGAGTGATCGTTCGGCACGAAAATAGTCTATTTTGCTTATTTTCATTCGCTTATGTCGTATGATATATTTTGGGATAACTCTTCCCATTCTAAAAGGATATTTTTGGCTCAGAAACGGGCGGTTCGGGCAATAAGTGGTGTAAGTTCATGAACCTATTTGTTATTTTGTTATTGGCCTCTCAATATGTATATTCCTTATTGTCTTTTCTTGTTACCAGTATCAGATTATTCCCAAGAACAAGCAGCTTTCGCTCGGTTAATACTCGGCAGAAATCAAACCTACATTTGGATCAGACTTCCTTAACTCTTGTGCACAAAGGTGTGCAGTATACTGCTGCATCCATTTTCAATAAGCTGCCACTCGAATTCAAAAATCTTAGTAGTAATCCACACGATTTCAAATCGAAACTGAATAGTTTCCTCATGAGTCACTCCTTCTATTCTGTCGAAGAGTTACTTGAGAAATTAAGCCGATTCTTGTTGTATTGCTGATAGCGTTGACTTAAACTTATGGACTGACATTTTTCAGATTCATCAAGATTTATTTTTATCTGTTATTACTTTTATGTTGTAATTTCATGTACTGACACGTTCCATGACCTTAGAGATTTGCTCCTCAGTTTGGTCCTACGGAACTTGACGTGTAAATAAAAAATAAATAAATAAATACCTACAAAGTGTTACACCCAGGTGCGAGTTGGCCGATTCGAACTGTGACTCACTGATATAACAGTCATAGGCTACTAGGTATTTTTCGTTTTGCGAAGTGCACAAATTTTACATTTCTGAACATTTAAAGCAAGTTGTCAGTCTTTGAACCAATTTGAAATTTTATCAAGATCTGACTGAATATTGATGCAGCTTTTTTTCAGGCAGTACTTCATCGTAGATAACTACATTATCTGCAAAAAGTCTAAGGTTATTATTAATATTGTCTGCAAACTCATTAATATACAACATGAACTGCAAGGATCCCAACACACTTCCTGGGAACACGCCCAAAGTTACTTCTACATCTGACGATGACTCTTCATCCAAGATAACATGCTGCGTCCTACCTACAAAAAAAAATCCTCAGTACAGTCAGTATTCGTCAAATCTTTTCGGAAATTAAGAAAAACTGCATCTACCTGACTGACTCGATCAGAATTTTCAACATGTCATTTGAGAAAAGTTTCGCAGGATCGATGTTTTCGAAATCCATGATGGCAACGAGGCCATTCTGTTCGAGATACGTCGTTATGTTTCAGAGGCAACTTTCTCATTCAATGAGACGTCGACCGCACGCAGCAAGTGTCTTGTGGCCGCTTTTCTTATAATGGCGTATCCGCGTCTTGAGCAGTTGTTGCCGAACATAAGCGGCCCATTAGACTGTGATCGCCGGCAGTCACGCCTTCGGCATCTTGCAGCCACCCTCTCTGTTCACGCAGTTTTGGCATTATTTGAGTAGCCTCTCTTATCCTGCGCTACTGAATCCGTTCAATAATTTCATTTCGCGTATCTGCTGCGGAATAATTTAAGACAGAGTACCACCAAGTACTTTGCGAAAATGGTAAAGGAAATCTGTAGTGGTCTTGTCTTACGAACAATTCACCTGCTATGATATTCAAATAAATTTCGGGCCTGGAGCCGGTCGTCGTTTCATTCATCCCGCGACATTTCGACTGGGCACCTGCCAGACATCTTCAGGTGAGTGTGGCGTCACCCGGAAGCCTATCTAATGTATGACGCGACTTATTCAACCGATATGAAGGTAATGGAAAATGAGAAAGTGATAGCTGTAATATTATAAGTAATTTTGTCGAGTCTGATAACATTTTGTGACAAATATTGTAAATGTTTTCCATTAAAAAACACTGTATTTCAATATGTTCCATGAAAGCAAGGCACTTCAAGTGTAATATACAAGAGTTGCCCAGAAAGTAAGTTCCGATCGGTCGCTAAATGGAAACCACAGTGAAAATCAGAAACATTTTATTTGCAAGAGTTAGCTACACTTTCCAGATACTTCTCGACAGAGTCGCCGCTCTGACTTAGATATTGGTCAGAGCGTTATACCAAATTTCCAATTCTATCATCATAGAAGGCAGCCGCCTGTGCTTTCCGATAATTCTCTACGCTAGTCTACAGCGCGTAGCCTGCGCCCAAGTGTTGTATTCGTATCCAGCGTTTCGTGTGAACAGAGATGGTACTCAGGACGAGCCAATTAGGGCCGTGTTGTGGGTTATCTAACACTTCACATTGAAAAGATTACAGGAGCGTCTTCACTGCCCCTGCAGAGTGCAGCTGAGAATTGCCGTGAAGACGGAAGTGCGTGGCAGTTGTGTCAGGTGGGCTGCATTCATTAAGGCGAAGCCTCTCAGTGGGCCCTCCTACTTGGCGGGAGGCAACACAACTGAAAAGAGCATCTTGATGCGATCTACGGTCATACTAGAGACACTACCCAATACATCCGTGCAAAGCTTCATCGGGTTTTCACTGTGGTATCCATTTCGCGACCGATCGGAGCTTACTTTCTGGACAACCCTCGTATATACACAAGAGCCATGTTGCTCGCCCCTGTTTGTTCTATGTTTCTCAATTTTCCTCTCTCTCTCTCTTGTGGATCGATGTAAAAGGTAATAATAATTCTGCTTTCGATTACCCATCTGGCATCGACCGTTTTGGTGGCGCTGAGTCCGCCATTACGTGTACTAAAAAATATTTCAGTGTTTGCGAGCTTCACTCGCAAAGGAAAATAATTTGAAGTGCTTTTATGAATTTTTGCAGTCAGTTTTCAATATTAAAGTTAGTTAATATTTTGATTACGAAACTTATTCAGAGATTTAACTCAGCAAGGCTTGGGTGAGGTTGACCTCTGATTTAAAGTATTTTCAGTTAATTCAAAGGATTAAAAGTTAACTCAATTCTTAAAGTGATAAAGATAAAGAAATTCTTTGCAGTTGTTTTAATAAAATATGCAGGTGTTTGTACCATTCTTTCTTTCTTCCTTTCTGTGTAAAATTAGATTTAATTTCCTAGGAAAAGAAATCATTTCATGCTCTATATTATCGCTGGGTTAGTTGCAGGTTACGTTACATTGTCATTCATTGAAAGAGAGCGTAACATTTCCATTAACAATAAATAACTTTTGTAAGTAGGCTGTTTAGGTTTTTTTATTGGTAACTCCACCTCTGTATGAAAATCACTGGCTGTGCTGTGTGCAGTCTGTGGCTGCTTTGCATTGTTGTAATACTCACCATTGTAGTGTTAGGCAGCTGGCTGTGAACAGCGCGTAGCGTTGCGCAGTTGGAGGTGAGCCGCCAGCAGTGGTGGATGTGGGGAGAGAGATGACGGAGTTTTGTAATTTGTCATGAACTGCTACATATATTATGACTATTAAGGTAAATACATTGTTTGTTCTCTATTAATATCTTTCATTTGCTAACTATCCCTATCAGTAGTTAGTGCCTTCCGTAGTTTGAACCTTTTATTTAGCTGGCAGTAGTGGCGCTCGCTGTATTGCAGTAGTTCGAGTAATGAAGATTTTTGTGAGGTAAGTGATTTCTGAAAGGTATAGTTTAATGTTAGTCAGGGCCATTCTTTTGTAGGGATTTTTGAAAGTCAGATTGCGTTGCGCTAAAAATATTGTATTATACAAGACTGTGCTTAAACTAGCACAGTCTTGTATAATTCTTCAAAAAGGGGACGTTTCACTTTTTGCATGCATATTGAAGGTAAATCACGCTACGTATATGTAAGACGCATTTACGCGCGCTCAAAATAGACTTGGCGTTCCCAAAAACAATATGCAGAGTTGGAACTCCTACGTTACATTATCATCGCTATAGGTTGTGTCTGACGCCTGCGCGCGTATTTCAAACCGCACGTAGCAGTCTGCACTGACTTATATGGAATAACAACAATTACGCAGAAAGGAGGTAATGTTACATGAGCCACCGAAGAGTGACGAAGACCTTCTCCGTTTGTAAGGTGTCAGGCAAATCCAACACCTTCCATGAAAACCCTGACATGATAAGCAAATCCGGCAATATGTCACATAGCTCCGAATAAATCCTGACATTAAATTAACCAAAGTAATACGATCAACGAGTGAGCAAATGGAATACCACAGACTAACACAAGAACGCCTAAATGCATGTCATACCTCCCCACCGTGAAACAGACGCAGTTCCGAGGGGAGAAACGAGAACAGAAGCCGAAAGCAGAATCGTGTAGGCTAGGAGGCCCTACGATAAGGGACGGACACCCACGTCGCCAGCTGACCGCCAAAACCACCCCCCAGCCCATGTTAAAAGATAGAGCCCTCCAGAAGAACAGTATAGATCTTACGATAACACTAAAAGGGCCACACCAGCTGCAAGTTTTAGCGTGAGCCTTTTTCGCGTCTCTGTTACGTTGCAAACGTTAAAAACATTGCCCCACCGCGAAAAGTATAACGTTTCTCATTGGATAGACAGAATTTTTGTAGGTGGAGCTTAAGGTTAACATTGAGACCCTGATTGGTCAGTTGAAAACACATCCAGATAGCTTTTTTTAAACCAACTTCGGTAAATTGTAGTAAGGAGAAGTTAGGAGAGGAGTTGCTTTCGAGACAGCGAGGTGTGGAGCTGCGCTGCCCGCCGCCCCCTGACGCTGCCTAAACACCGACAAGGTAACGAACGCACGCGATGCCACATTTTTGAGCGCATAAGGCTTCACTCAGAACTGCAGAAGTCTCATCTGTTACATCCCCTTTTTACGTAATACTAGTGTCGATACTCAATTAAAGCTCATGGTATTCACATTTGCTACGTGAAGTTAAAATCTGAAACGCGATGATTTTTCTGTTATATAATTATTGAGAAGCCACATCAGCCACTGTAATTTACGACAAGTTAGATAAGTAATTAAAGATAATTGAGGGTCACTGTAGACCATTTTGATAGTTTTCTCTTTTATGAAACTTAACTTAAATCTAGATTATAGATGTGATATGGCATAGGTCATCCTTCGATCCATTGTAGAACTTGGAAACCCATTCAGGGAATATTCATTCACATTTTTGTTGAACGCAGTTGGTTTTTATCATCCTGTATTAAAACATTTCCTTTTATCAATAGTGCGATTTATAAACAATGTTTTGTGAGTAGAATAAAATTTACAATGGTAAACTTAACTACTTTTTCGACGTTATTTTACCAGCTAACTAAAAATAGGAAAGCCTCGAACCCCTTCCACTAAATTTAGTTAGTATTAAGATTCTTTTACAGGGAGTGCAGTGGAGCTGACGCTGCAATCATTAAGTATTCGATTATATCATCGCTAGTCTCACTGAACTCTTCTGAACTCTACATGTCATGTGTGGTCTGGCGTCTCCTTACCAGCAACAGGTCCCAGGTTCAAACTAGTCAGTTTCCTAAAAAACACGCTCAGAGCGTCGTTGCACGAAAGTGGTAGGGAAACACGACTTAGAACAAACCGACACCACGCAGAATGTTAGACTTTCCTCAACATAGAGCGCTGCGAATATTCCGCGCATGCGGCAATCTCAAGTTGGCGGACGGACCACTTTTTGGCAGCAGCGCTCTCGCTGGTGGAACCACGGAACTCAGTTGTGTGTTAACCGCTCGCTGCCGCCGTTGGCGCGCTCTGTCGTCTTCCATTACAACAAATCGTGGACATGCACCATCCATGCACTGTTGAACTGGTAGCCACAATTATGGTTCATCAGCTCTTCCACTGTCCGCCCCCGGGAGCTGAGTGGTCACCGGCACGGTAGCTCAGCGTGTTTGGTCAAAGGATCAACTACCCTCTGCCATAAAAAACTGAGTGAACGGATCAACGACGAACCCGAACGGGTGTCATCGGACGTCCGCCAAGAACGATTTCAACGAACAATACAGAACAAAAAGAAAAAGAAAACTGGTCAGCGCCACAGAATGTCAATCCTAAGGGCCCGGGTTCAATTCCCGGCTGGGTCGGAGATTTTTTTCCGCTCAGGGACTTGCTGTTGCGTTGTCATAATCATCATCATTTCACCCCCATCGACGCGCAAGTCGTCGAAGTGGCGTCAAATCGAAAGACTTGCACCCGGCGAACGGTCTACCCGACGGGAGGCCCTAGTCACACGACATTTACATTTTAGCTCTTCACTATGCGTATTTTCACGGACTATTTAACAATTACGTCTCAAAAAGACGTTACTGTGACCAGAACCATATTTCAGCACTGAATCTCCAGTGGAAAAACAGTGTTCGGAAATAGCGGACTTGCTTGGGTGCAAAAGGTGAGTGGAACGTTGATGTTCAGTGTAGCGTTTTTTGACAATATGTGTGGTCTGTCCTATGTAAGCCACACCATGCTGACAGGGTATTTTGTAAATTCCGGCCTCCCGCAATAACAAGTCGCCCTTCATTCCAAAAGGTCTACATCTTAGATGGTGGACGAAAAATCACTTTCACCCGAAATTTACGAAGGATTCTTGCTATTTTAAACGAAATGTTGCGCACAAAAGGAAGAAAACCTAAAGATTTTGCCGGTGTGTTCTCCTCTTTATCCATTTCCTGGTTCTTGATTTTGAGTAAAATATCCTGTTATTCTGATGGTTAGGATACCCATTTTTTTAACACTGTCTTTAGGAGGCTAACCTGTCTAGATCTGAGACAGCGTGAGCTCTGTGTACCAGTGTTTTAAGCATGCTTATAGTTTACGACGGGTGATGACAACTCGGAATCTTCCTCTTCATCCTCCAGGTCTACTGCAGCAGGCTTTCCTTGCAGCATTTGTCTCATCGAGGCGTATTACATATCTGCCCCATCTCAAACTACATAACTTTATGAATCCGAGCAGATCATCCTCCTTATGGCTGTCATAGAGCTTGCCATTCCTTCGCCTTCTCCAACTACCATTTTCATACGCAGGTTCAAAGATTCTCCTCATTATACTTCTTTCGTATGATCTGAGTCTACTTTCACGCTCCTTGGTAATCGTCCATGTTTCTAAACCATACGTAAGCACTGGGCGTATCAGCGTTTTATAGAGTCGGCAATTAGTCTCTCGTAATAGAAGCTTGGATTTAAGATATCGCAGCATTCCAAAGTAACATCGATTAGAAGCACTTATGCGGGCCATAATTTCAGTCGAAGTGCTACAATTTGCTTCAGTCTTTGCCCCCAGGTAAGTGAACTATTCCACTCGAACTAATTCCATCGAGGGTTACTGTGGGCTGTAGAGGTTGATTTGTACCGTTATACATTTACTTGGTCTTTCCTTCATTAATTTTCAGGCCCATCTTTCCTGCCCTCAGTTTTAGAGCTTAGAAGGCATTTTGTAGATCTCTAAATGTTCTACTTATTAAGTCCAAATTATATGCTTAGTCCCAAAAGTTGTACGGACTTACAGTAGATAGTAGCTCTTATCTGCATACCCGATTCACGCACCACTTTTCGTGTGCCAAATTGAAGAGTACGCAGGAAACCCCATACCCTTGTCTCAGCCCAGTTCGTGTGGGAAACTGGGGTGATAGCCTAGACTGCACTCGCACTGTACACTGGGGAAGCCTTACGGTAACCTCTATCAAACGCACCAACTTCTCAGGCACCCGAAATTCCCGCATTGCCTCACAAAATTTAGCCCCTTTTTTATGTCATACACACATTTGAAATCAATGAAAAGATGGTGTACACCAACATTATATTCGTTGGTCTTTTCTACTATTTTCCGGAGAGTAAATATTGGTTCACAGTTGACTTCCCTGGTCTGAATCCACATTGATAACTTCCAATAATGTTTTTGCTATGGGTAACAGTCTACTAAACAAGATATTTGGCAATACTTCTTTTGCAATATTTAGGAGTGTTATGCCTCTGTAGTTGCCGCATTGAAGTATATCTACTTTCTTCTGTATCAAACACACTATCCGTTCATTCCATTCTTCTGGCGTCCCCTCCTTTTCCCATATGAAGTACAAAATCTTGTATATCCTGTCATTTAACTCAACTCCTCCGGCTTTCAATAGCTCTGATGTTATATTATCAGTCGCTAGTGGTTTATTGTTCTTCAGTCGGGCTGCTACTTTGTCTACTTCTTATCGAGAGAGAGAGAGAGAGAGAGAGAGAGAGAGAGAGAGAGAGAGAGAGGGGGTGGGGGGGGGTGGGGAGGACTATGGCCTCATCATGTACTTCTAGGTGGATTATGATCTCTTCAATAGGGGACTCTGAAGTATACAACAGTTCACTAAAATATTCTAACCAATGTTCCAATAGCTCTTGATCACCAATTAGTAATTCCCCAGTTTTACTTTTACATATATTAATGCGTGGATTAAATGATCTTTCACTATTAATTTTTTGATAGAATTACTTGACATCATTTGTTTTTCCAATTGTCTCCAATTTCAGTCAGCTTTCTTTCCCATTTCCTTTTCTTCCTCCGATTGAGTTTCTTCTCTTCTTTCCTTTTATCTTGATAATTTCTTACCGCTAAACGTGTATACGATTTATCAAGCATTTTCCTATAAGCTAAGTTTTTCTCGTGACTTATTCTATTACAATCCTCATCAAACCACGAATTCCTTGGTTGTTTTCCTTCTTTCCCTAGCACTTCTTCTGCTGCCTTAATGACTGCGTCCCTGCAAGCACTCCATTCCTGATCCACAGTATCTTCTACACTAAGAGTGTATAGTGCAAGATTCTCAGTACCCTTCTCAGAGTATGTTTTAGCAGTCTCTTCTTGTTTTAGCTTTGATACCGTATACTTTCTATGAGATGTTCCTTTTACTTTCCTTGCATTAGATATTCGAGCTCTTAGTTGCGCAATTACAAGGTGGTGGTCGGAATCCACATTAACATCTAGTAAATTTGAGAAATGCCTGCCCTCAATAATTACATGATTGTTTTGGTTGAAGGTATGCTGATCAAGCCTACACCATGTTGCTTTATGGAACCTTTTGTGTGGGAGCATAGTGCTACCTACAATCACGTTATTGATAGTCCAAACTGAAGAACTCTGTGTCCACTATCATTTGTGTATTCATACTGAAATGTTATTTTCCTGATGTATCGACTAGCGTATGGACGAAGGAAGAAATAAGCGTTCTAGATCAGCTACTGTAGGAACTTTACGTCTTTCGATTTCATAAACAAACTGTGTAATTTACTAGCCAGATACAGCCGTTGGATGGCGCTCTGATCGCAAATCACCAAGGTACATGGGCAGATAACATAACTAGCAAGTCCAATGTGACACGGGCGCTGCGTCTTGTGCAGTTTGTTTTAGCGTGCGTTTCCATGTCAACGTCAGCTGCCTCGTCCCATGTGAAGACGGCTTAAAGCTATCGCAGACAGTTTCCACTTGTCCGTTTCGAGAACTCTTGTGTATACAGTTCGTGCCCGTCACATGTTGCACATCGCCTTCCTGGCCCTCTGTCCTTCCCTTCAACGGTCCCAACGTAACCTCCAAACCCAACTCAACCAGTTCAACGCCTGGTGCAACCAGTGGCTCCTTCGCATCAACCCATCGAACACCCAGGCAATCATCATAGGTCGTGCCACCCGCTCCTTCCGGTTCCACGATTTTTACCTCACCATTTATGGTCGTCTTACCCACCTCACTCCTACCCTGAAATACCTTGGCCTCGCCCTCGACCGTCACCTCACCTGGACTCCCCATCTCCTTACTGTCCAACATAAGGTCCGTAACAGACTCTGCCTCCTGAAACTCCTGCCTGGCTGGACATGGGGACTGCATCCTTCCACTATCCTTCTCATGGACAAATTCTTGATCTGCCCCATCCTTTGTTATTCCAGCATCGCCTCGATTTCCACCCCTCCCAGACTACAAAGGCCTCCAAATCCTTGAATGGCCTGCACTCTGCCTCGCTTTCTGTATCTGCCTCCCGTACCCCACACGGATCCTCTACGACCTCATGCCCTTCCCACATCTCCTCCTTTTCCTAGAAAGCATCCACACCTTGTACATTGCCGGCCGGTGTGGCCGTGCGGTTAAAGGCGCTTCAGTCTGGAACCGCGTGACCGCTACGGTCGCAGGTTCGAATCCTGCCTCGGGCATGGATGTGTGTGTTGTCCTTGGGTTAGTTAGGTTTAATTAGTTCTAAGTTCTAGGCGACTGATGACCTCGGAAGTTAAGTCGCATAGTGCTCAGAGCCATTTGAACCATTTTTGAACCTTGTACATTGTCCGCAGATTCGATCTCCCCTACCCCCCAGTGTCTTCTATCCTCTTTATCCCCATCCCGTTGCCTCACCTTTATCGTTATGTCCCGCCCTCTCTCCATTCCACACCGTCCACCTCCTTTCCCAATGCAACCCCTCCTGAATTATGAGCTTCGCCCTGATCTCTACCTCTCCTACCAACTCTAACACTACCTTTTCCCCCTTCTCCTGCTAAGGGTTCCCTCTCCCCTCCATTCCCTTCCCCTGAGCGGTTTTCCTCCCTCCTCCATCCCCCCTCCATTTCCCATGCACTCCTCTGAGTATTCACACTCCTTCCTGACTTGCCTTCTCACTCCATCTCGCACCTAGTCCGTCTCCTGCCCCTTGGTTCAAATGGCTCTGAGCACTATGGGACTTAACATCTATGGTCATCAGTCCCCTAGAACTTAGAACTACTTAAACCTAACTAACCTAAGGACAGCACACAACACCCAGTCATCACGAGGCAGAGAAAATCCCTGACCCCGCCGGGAATCGAACCCGGGAACCCGGGCGTGGGAAGCGAGAACGCTACCGCACGACCACGAGCTGCGGACACTCTCCTGCCCCTTGATGTGACCCTTGACCCCCTTTTTATTTTCATCCCACCCCCTCCAGCCTCCCCTCCCCCACTGCACCTTCCTCTCCCCTCCTCTCAGGCCTTCTCTCCCTCGACAGGTCCCTCCTGGCAGTTTTTATTCTTCATTGTGTGTGTGTGTGTGTGTGTGTGTGTGTGTGTGTGTGTGTGTGTGTGTGTGTATGTGCTCTATCTCTTAGAGTGGTTTTTTAAGTGTATTCATTCTGTAGTGTTTATACTGTGGCCAACTTTTAACTTGTGTGTGTGACTCAAGCGTATTTTATGTGCTCTACAAATCGCCAACTGTGTTTTTTAACTTTATGTCGACTTTTTTAACTGTTCCACAATGAACGTCTTCGTGTCATTGTATATTTTAAGGCTCAGTTTCTCCACTTATTATGTTTTTATGTCCCCCTTTTTCGCCTTTTTATGTATAGTGTCCTCTTTCCTAACTGTAATGTCACTCGGCTGAAGGGCGGCGGATTGTGCCGCTGCCAGCCCTGAGCAATGAAATCACAATAAAGAAAAAAAATCACGTGTTGAGGTGAACTGGCGCTGGAGCGTGCTGCTATTGCGTGTACCTCATTCAGGCACATGTACTGTATGCACAAGCTCGATCTTTCCTGAGCATTCAGCAGCACGATGGAGATCAAGTGAACTTTCTGCTCCTAAAATGCCACGACCTGAAACAGAGGCCATGTGAGACGAGCCTTAGAGGTTCTAGACCTGTCACGTTTCACGGGAACTCGTCTCAGAAGGGGACTCCAATGAGCTGACGGGCATCAACGAGCGGTAAGCGCACCTAACGGACCTCCCGAGAGTGTGTGCCAAATACTGTTCCACGAAATTAGAAAAGTGACGTAATTAGAGTAATTCCCTTTGCAACTTAAGCATAAACGTTGAATTAGTAGTACAAAACGTCCTTGGACCCGGGTCTAAACTCTGCCACCACTTAAATTTTGAATAGTAATCAGCACTGGCGGCCAAAGGCTTCTGGCATAAGAAGTAACCCTCATTCTGCCAATGGCTTTGTCAAAGAGGACAGAGGAGCGGACAGAAGTCCAGGTCCTCTCTTGTGACTGGGCTGAGAAACTGCCCCTGAAGGTGGAGGAATCAGCTAAGATTAGAGATTAGAGAGGATGCACAAGGGAACGGAAAACACTGCATTCAAGACATGTGTATCCACAGGATATGTCCTCCGTAACTGAAAAAAATGGCATGATGATTTCTCATTTGGCAAAAGATTCCCTAATAGTCCCCCATTCAGATCTCCGGGAGGGAACTGCCAAGGCAGAGACAACCATTAGAAAAAGGTTGAATAACTAACGAAAGGATAACGCCCTGCGAGTTGGAGCGTGGAATGTCGGAAGCTTGAACGTGGCAGAGAAGCTAGAAACTCTGAAAAGGGAAATGCTAAGGTTCAGTCTACATATAGTGGGGGTCAGTCCAGAGGAACGCAAATAAGACAAGGATTTCTGGTCGGATGAGTATAGGGCAATATCAACAGGTGCAGACAGTGGTAGAAACGGAGTACGATTCGTTACGAGTAGGAAGGTAGGACAGAGAGTGAATCACTGTGAACATTTCAATTGTAGGGTTGTTATCAGAATTGGCAGCAAACCAACACCGACAACGATAGTTCAGGAATACCTGCCGATAGAGAGAGAGTATATGAGGATATCGAAAGGGGAATTCAGCATTGAAAAGGAGATTAAAACCTGATAGTCATGGGCGTCTGGAAAGCGCTTATGTGGGAAGGAGTAGAAGAAAGGGTTACGGGAGGATATGGGCTTGGTGTTAGGAATGAGGGAGGAGAAATACTAATTGGGTTCTGCAATAAATATCAGCTAGTAATAGCAAATTCTCTGTTTAAGAATCACAAGAGGAGGAGGTATACTTGGAAAAGGCAGGGATATACGGGAAGATTTAAGTTACATTAAATTATGGTCAGAAAGAGATTCCTAAATCGGATAGTGGATTGCAAGGCGTATCCAGGGGCAGATGTAGACTCAGATTACAGTTTAGTAGCGATGAAGAGTGTATTAAAATTTAGCATACTATCAACGAAGAATCGACGCGATAATAAGTGGGATATGGAAGTACTAAGGAAGGAAGAGATACTGTAAGTAGGCTGTTTAGGTCTTCTTATTGGTAACGCCACGTAGCGCTCTATATGAAAATCACTGACTGTGCTGCGTGAAGGCTGTGGTTGGTTTGCATTGTTGGAGTGATATTCGCCATTGTAGTGTTGGGCAGCTGGATGTTAAGAGTGCGTAGCGTTGCGCAGTTGGAGGTGAGCCGCAAGCAGTGGTGGATGTGGGGAAGTGAGATGGCGAATTTTTGAGAGCGGATAATCTGGACGTCTGTCCTTCAGAAACAGTACATTTGTAAGAATGGATGTCATGAACTGCTATATATATTATGAAAAAAATGGCTCTGAGCACTATGGGACTTAACTTCTGAGGTCATCAGTCCCCTAGAACTTAGAACTACTTAAACCTAATTAACCTAAGGACATCACACACATCCATGCCCGAGGCAGGATTCGAACCTGCGACCGTAGCGGTCGCGCGGTTCCAGACTGTAGCGCCTAGAACCGCTCGGCCTATATATATTACGACTATTAAGGTAAATACATTGTTTGTTCTCTATTAAAATCTTTCATTTGCTAACTATGCCTATCAGTAGTTAGTGCCTTCCGTAGTTTGAATCTTTTATTTAGCTGGCAGTAGTGGCGCTCGCTGTATTGCAGTAGTTCGAGTAACGAAGATTTTTGTGAGGTAAGCGATTTGTGAAAGGTATAGGTTAATGTTAGTCAGGGCCATTCTTTTTTAGGGATTATTGAAAGTCAGATTGCGTTGCGCTAAAAATATTGTGTGTCAGTTTAAGCACAGTCATATATAATTGTTCAAAGGGAACGTTTCAATACGTTTGAAGTTCTCTACGGCTATAGATACTGCAATAAGGAATAGCTCAGTAGGCAGTACAATTGAAGAGGAATGGGCATCTCTGAAACGGGCAATCCCAGAAGTTGGAAAGAAGAACATAGGTAAAAGAAGATAACTGCGAAGATACCATGGATAACAGAAGAAGTGCTGCAATTAATCGATGAAAGAAGGAAGTACAAAAATATTCAGGGAAATTCAGGAATGTTGAAATACCAGTCACTTAAAAATGAAATAAATCGGAAGTGCAGGGAAGCTAAGTCGACATGTCTGCATGAAATAAGTGAAGTAATCGAAAAAGAAATGATTGTCACAACGACTGACGCAGCACATAGGAAAGTCATAACAACTTTCGGTGAAATTGAAAGCAAGGGTGGTAACATTAAGAGCACAACTGGAATTCCACTGTTAAATGCAGAGGAGAGAACGGAGAGGTGGAAAGAGTACACTGAAGACCTCTATGAGGGGGAAGACTTGAAAGACTTGTTTGATGACGTGATAGAAGAAGAAACAGGAGCTAATAGAGAAGAGACAGGGGATCCAGTATTCGAATCAGAATTTAAAAGAGCTGTGGAAGACTTCAGATCAAATAAGGTAGAAGGGATAGTTAACTGTTATAACCAGGAATAACGTACTAAATATATCACAGTTCTACAGTTTATTAACATAACACTGATGCAAATGATTCTGTCACCAAGTGGCATGTGGTAGGCGAAAACTTTATGAAAATAATATAAATTGATGGCGGTTAGACCAACGTACCGGAAGTGTTTGTGGAATGTGGAATTCCGGCAGAAATGACAAGTCCGTTGACATACTAAGCCTAGTCAACGTTGAATTCAAAGTTCCAGCATGGCAGCCAGACTCTAAGCCCAGAGTGCGCCGAAGTCGGCATCAAGCAGCAGGTACACCAGTCCAAGAGCAGGAACAACCCACCTGAAGACTTTAATCGCCAGTATGAAACTTACATTTAATTACAACAAATTATACCAATTCTTTTTGGATGGATCTTCACTATGGTGATGCCTTGAAACGGCATAATTTCGTACTACGCATTTTATAACACGTAAACATGTAAATAAAAATTCTTTAACAACCAATGCGACGATTTCCTTAATTTTATTACAACAAACGACATGTTTACGAATGATCCTCAGCGTGTTGCTGCTTTGAAACGGTGTATATACATAGGGTGTAAGTTACAGTATAAACATACGATAAAGGTTTTCGCGACCGGATGTTTCAGCTGCCGAGAATTCTTCCGGGTTGTATGGCCGTGGTCCATGGAACTCTTCTATCCCTGACGTTTCGTCCAAAGCAACGTTGAACATCTTCGGAGGTGCTCCTGGTTGTGCTGAATCTTGCCAACTGACGAGTCGGACGTCGAAGAATGGCCTAAATGCCGTGGAAAGTGGGCATGGTCCGGATTTCACGTGATAGCAGAGATAAACCTTGTCAAGGATAAAATATAACTATCGATCATAGTACGTCAAAGAAAAAAATTGTCATCGATTCTGTAGCGCCACTGTCCATATATCGCTGAGTCTCATAGCTTCCTGTTTTCTGTTAAAATTATCCCCATGTTTGTATATTTCGATGGTTTCTCTATATAGCCGTGGATAATAGTTCGTCACAGTACAGTATAAAATAACTTAGAACTACTTAAACCTAACTAACCTAAGGACATCACACACATCCATGCCCGAGGCAGGATTCGAACCTGCGACCGTAGCGGTCACGCGGTTCAGGACTGTAGCGCCTAGAACCGGTCGGCCACCTATTCTCTCGACACAGAACCACAGTTTCACTTCATGTAAATCTGAGCCATCCTAACTTTCTCATGTCCTCTTCGTAACGACTATGTGATCTTCTTTTCCAGCAATACAATAAATTTTGTTGTTTTTTAACGGATTTAAGAGCTTTAGTAGCAATGAATCGAAAAGTGACGCTGCTACGTGACAGTCACGTACATCATACGAATATAATCGGTTTTCTGATTAAAATTACATTATTCTCGGTTGGAAAATGTTTTTACGCAGCCACATTAATTCCCTTGTCAACATTTTTCGGTTAATAAATTAGTGTTTAATGTGACAATACTTTTTTTTTCGTCGGTGCGATTTAGAGTCATATTTCATATCAAGCAAGACGAAAATACCACCACATGAAATCTAGATTAAGTTATTACTGTAAGCTTCAAAAACAGTTTTTTCCGTTACCCGAAAACGTGTTGCTAGGTGTATAACTAACTGAAAATAAAATGCTGTTTAAGTATAGCTGCAGCCAATGATAGATGAAATGTCTTTTAGTCGTTGTTCAGTTCGCTGTGGTGTGGAAGATAACAACATCCGAATGTCATCCTAAAGAATTTCTCATCATTTCTGAAACGCATGCTGTGTCAGTTCAAAGATTGCTGCCTGGAGGCTAGTATGAAAGTGTACACCTTCCCGCCGCATTCCAGACGCACTCTCTTTTACAACGTAATTTCGTTTGTATGAAAATTGACTACGTACAGGTTATTCGTCACCAAGCGCGCCGTTAACCAACGATAACCATTTAGACCTGAATTTAGCTATAATTCAAACTGGCAAATCCACTGAGCTTGATTTTGTTCAAATCGAAAATAATCAGAATTTAGAACATTTTCAACTGAAAATGAAGACAGCTGTATTTTCTTCCTCTTTTTACCGCTTTTGCAGTGGATTATTTTATTTGGGATTTTCTGATACACAGGGTGATTATAATTAAACTTTCAATTTAGCTATAATTCAAACTGGCAAATCCACTGAGCTTGATTTTGTTCAAATCGAAACTAATCAGAATTTAGAATATTTTCATCTGAAAATGAAGACAGCTGTATTTTCTTCCTGTTTTTACCGCTTTTGCAGTGGATTATTTTATTTGGGACTTTCTGATACACAGGGTGATTATAATTAAACTTTCAAAACGCTATAGAATTAAACCACTGGTCAGAAAGACGTCAAATTGCAACGGAATATTATCGGAGAAGGGGGATACCGTATGGCAGGAGAAAAAAATAGTGTGAAAATTGATCAATAAATGGCGCTGTATGTGCCAAAATATGTAATTGAAAACACCTGTCATGCGCACGACCCATTGAAGTTGGTATAAACACGCCGTGTACACGGTTTTTCCTCCTTTCGCGTCGGCGACGTTCGCCATGACTGTCTCTATGCAGGATCAAGGCCCACGAGAAAGACAGGCCGCGGCGCGTACGTCACGAAGGTAGTCCTGAACTCGCTCGCTCGCTCAGTTCAGCAGACAAAATGCATTTCTAAACCTTTTAATTCGCAGCTAGGCGTGTAAGTTCTAACGAGAATTGCATCTTCCACTGGAATCTGGTATTATGAAGTCTTACTGATTAACAGTACTACAGCAAAATTTAATTTAAGATCAATACTCGATCGGCTTGTTTATAGCATTTAGTCTCTTCTGCTTAACAGTACTCATTACATGCTGAAAGTGGTGCCTTATGCAACTGATAATCATTTTAGCAAGATTTTATTTCATTGTATGCCAGTACAGCCGTGACAAATTATAAGTGAGTCCATAATAGCGGATTCCAGTAGAAGATTCAGTTTTAGTTTGTACAGACACGCCTAGTTACGAGTTAACAGGTGTAGAAACGTAGTTTGTCTGCTGATTAGAGAGAGCGAGCGCAGGACTACCTTCGTGACGTACGCGCCGCGGCCTGTTTTTCTCGTAGGCCTCTTGCAGGATCGCGCTCTGCTTGTAAAGCTGTATTAGCTGTGCACACGTCGCTCTACAGAAGTTCCGGACACTGAAGTGTTTGAAAAAAGCATTGGTCCGTTGATTGTCGTGGGTCTGGAGAAAATGATTCGGAAATTCGAAAAGACGGGTTCTTTTGGTGTGCAATCTGGTAGAGGGGTGAAACGAATTGATTCGACGTCAGTGTAAGCAGTGACCACAGCAATGCAGGAGGAGACGAGTGGTGGTGTGCAAACGTGTAGTGCGCAGAGAATTGCCCGAAAATTGGACATACCTGTAAGCACGGTGCGTAAAATCCTGCAAAACATCCTTCTTTTTTTTCCATTCAAAATTACCCATGTGCTCGAGTTGCTTCCTGTTGACCTGCCAGCAAGAGAGACCTTTGCTTTAGAATTTCTTGCTCGCATGGGAGTGGACAATGATTGGCCGTGAAAGATTTTGTGGACAGACGAAGCCCATTTCCATCTGACGGGATTCGTCAATACACAGAATGGTCGAATATTGGCAACGGAAAATCCACACGCAAATCAACCAGTACCACTTCATTCTGAAAAGATCACTGTATGGTGCGGGTTTACGGCATCATTTATCACAGGACCATTTTTTCGAAGATACAAGTGCTTCCGCTCGTGTTACCTGTACTGTCACTGATAAGAGGCATGAGTGTCTTTTCCAGCTCTCTAAAAGCGTGGATGTGTGGATGGGATCATTTTTATGCAAGATGGCGCACCTCCACACCTTGCAAATCTGGTTAAGCAGCTGCTGAAGCGCCATTTCGGAAGTGCTAGAATTATCAGCCGCCATTTCCCTACATCCTGGCCGTCACGATCACCTGATCTCAATCTGTGTGATTTCTGGCTGTGGGGCTATCTGAAAGATGTTGTGTTCAGTGTTCCGATTGAAAACGTAGCTGCATTGAAGGCACGCATTGCGCAACACATTCTGAACGTGACCCTGGAAACACTTCGATCAGTTGTGGAACATGCTGTTTCTAGAATTCAACTTGTTGCAGAAAATGGTGGACAGCATATGAAAATGTGCGCCAGTCACACGGAAATAAATAATCCGATTTGATTTTGATTGATGCTTTTTATGCGATTTTTGGCCTCAGGACAATTAAAATCCGATGTGATGATGCTTTTCATGCGACTTTTGGTCTCAGGACAATTAGAAACCGATTTTTCCCATCTGATGTGATATAACCTTGCCGTGGTGAATGGGCTTACGTAACTAACAGTATCACATCTGTACTCCCATGCACACTGAGTAGTACAGTTTGTTTAACGTCAAACGTTTTAGCCATTGTTGTATGATTCATTTGTGATTTATAGTCGACCACTAATAAATTATGACGGTTACAGCGCTGTGTATTGTTACATTTTGCAACTATTTATTTTTCTTCTGCTATACGTTTTCCCTCTTCTCAGATAATATTACGTTGCAATTTGACGTTATTCTGACCAGTGGTGTTATTTCTACAGCGTTCTGAAAGTTCAACTTTACAGAAAAGTTTACCACTTCACTGCTCAGGGAAAATGGATACTGGTATTCTACCTGGCAGACCAAAATCCACGGCACAAAGTGGACAAAGAGAACAGCATTCCGATAAAATCTTTGTCTTTTCTTCCCTTTTTCGACGATATTTCGTTCAAGATAACAAAAATCTTCCGTAAATTTTTGCTGAGAGTGAAACGTCCCCTTAGAAAAATTAATGAATTACTGTTCTGGCAAGCCCCTACGTTATTTGATTTTCAAACAGCTGAGCAGAACTGAACGTACTCAGACATTTCGCATTTCGCTCTTTACCTATTCTGATCAACACTAAAATGACATACAATATTTTTAGCGCAACGCAATCTGACTTTCAATAATCCCTACAAAAGAATGGCCCTGACTAACATTAACCTATACCTTTCACAAATCACTTACCTCACAAAAATCTTCGTTACTCGAACTACTGGAATACAGGGAGCGCCACTACTGCCAGCTAAATAAAAGATTCAAACTACTGAAGGCACTAACTACTGATAGGCATTGTTAGCAAATGAAAGATTTTGATAGAGAACAAACAATGTATTTACCTTACTAGTGTTCAAAAGTCATATTATATATATCAGTTCATGACATCCAGTCTTACAAATTTACTGTCTCTGTCCAGATCATCCGCTCTCAAAATTCCGCCATCTCTCTCCCCACATCCACCACTGCTGGCGGCTCACCTCCAACTGTGCAACGCTACGCGCTGTTAACATCCAGCTGCCCAACACTAAAATAGCAAATTCCAACAATGCCACCCAGCCACAGACTGCACACAGCACAGCCAGTGATTTTCATACAGAGCGCTACGTGGCGTTACAAATAAGAAAACCTAAACAGCCTACTTACAAGAGTTCTTTTGCACCCACTATCTAACGTTGCAGACCTGCTGTGATCAGTGTAGGATAATTTGCTATTGTGGAAGGCTAGAATTTAGAAAGCACCTTGTGAGTATGGTATGGCTTACATATGCCAGACCACGCGCACTGTGGAAGAACGCTAGACCGAACATAAGCGCAACACTCGCCTTCTGTAACCAGGCAAATCAGCTGTTGCAGAATATTGCATCTCCACTGGACCTTCAGTGGAGTATGATAAACAATAACTTTGGCCACAGGTACATCTTTTTGCGAATCCATTATTTAAAAAAATCTGTGTAAATACCCTTGGCGGAAAATCTGATAAAACTTGAGAGAGGATACCACTTGGATAATGAGTGGAACCACAGCATTTCCAGATTTTTTGTTATCTGAAACTGCAGATTATGCTGATGGCCATGGCATGAATCACCTACACTGAAGGGCCAAAGAGACTGGTACACCTGCTTAATCTACATCTACATCTACATCCATACTCCGCAAGCCACCTGACGGTGTGTGGCGGAGGGTACCTTGAGTACCTGTATCGGTTCTCCCTTCTATTCCAGTCTCGTATTGCTCGTGGAAAGAAAGATTGTCTGTATGCCTCTGATTTTATCCTCATTGTCTCTTCGCGAGATATACGTAGGACGGAGCAATATACTGCTCGACTCCTCGGTGTAGGTATGTTCTCAAAATTTCAACTAAAGCTTGCACTGAGCTACTGAGCGTCTCTCCTGCAGAATCTTCCACTGGAGTTTATCTATCATCTCCGTAACGCTTTCGCGTCTACTAAAGGATCCATTAACGAACCGCGCTGCTCTCCGTTGGATCTTCTCTATCTCTTCTATCAACCCTATCTGGTACGGATCCCACACTGGTGAGCAATATTCAAGCAGTGGGCGAACAAGTGTACTGTAACCTACTTCCTTTGTTTTCGGATTGCATTTCCTTAGGATTCTTCCAATGAATCTCAGTCTGGCATCTGCTTTACCAACGATCAACTTTATATGATCATTCCATTTTAAATCACTCCTAATGCCTTCTCCCAGATAATTTATGGAATTAATTGCTTCCAGTTGCTGACCTGCTTTATTGTAACTAAATGATAAGGGATCTTTCTTTCTATGTATTCGCAGCACATTACACTTGTCTACATTGAGATTCAATTGCCATTCCCTGCACCATGCGTCAATTCGCTGTAGATCCTCCTGCATTTCAGTACAATTTTCCATTGTTACAACCTCTCGATATACCACAGCATCATCCGCAAAAAGCCTCAGTGAACTTCCGATGTTATCCACAAGGCCACTTATGTATATTGTGAGTAGCAACGGTCCTACGACACTCCCCTGCGGCACACCTGAAATCACTCTTACTTCAGAAGACTTCTCTCCATTGAGAATGACATGCTGCGTTCTGTTATCTAGGAACTCTTCAATCCAATCACACAATTGGTCTGATAGTCCATATGCTCTTACTTTGTTCATCAAACGACTGTGGGGAACTGTATCAAACGCCTTGCGGAAGTCAAGAAACACGGTATATACCTTGGAACCTGTGTCTATGTTCCTCTGAGTCTCGCGGACGAATAGCGAGAGCAGGGTTTCACACGATCGTCTTTTTCGAAACCCATGCTGATTCATACAGAGAAGATTTCTAGTCTCCAGAAAAGTCATTACACTCGAACATAATGCGTGTTCCAAAATTTTAGAACTGATCGACGTTAGAGATATAGGTCTATAGTTATGCACATCTGTTCGACGTCCCTTCTTGAAAACGGGGATGACCTGTGCCCTTTTCCAATCCTTTGGAACGCTACGCTCTTATAGAGACCTACGGTACACCGCTGCAAGAAGGGGGGCAAGTTCCTTCCCGTACTCTGTGTAAAATGGAACTGGTATCTCATCAGGTCCAGCGGCCTTTCCGCTTTTGAGCGATTTTAATTGTTTCTCTATCCCTCCGACTTCTATATCATGTAGGGTCCCACCGAGCACGCAAAAGTGCCGCAACACGACGTGGCATGGACTCGACTAATGTCCGAAGTAGTGCTGGAGGGAATTGACACCATGAATCCTGCAGGGCTGTCAACAAATCCATGACAGTAGGAGGGGGTGGAGATTTCTTCTGAGCAGCACATTGCAAGGCGTCCCAGGTGTGCTCAATAATGTTCATGTCTGGGATGTTTGGTAGCCAGCGGAAGTGTTTAAACTCAGAAAAGTGTTCCTGCAGCTACCCTGTAACAAATCTGGATGTGTGGGGTGTCGCATTGTCCTACTGGAAACGCCCAAGTCCGCCGGAATGCACAATGGATATGAATGGATGCAGGTGATCAGACAGGATGCTTACGTATGTGTCACCTCTCAAGAGTCGTATCTAGACGTATCAGGGGTCCCATATCACCCCAACTGCACACGCCCCACACCATTATAGAGCTTCCACCAGCTTGAACAGTCCCCCGACGACATGCAGGATCCATGGATTCATGAGGTTGTCTCCATACTGGTACAAGTCCATCCGCTCGATAAAATTTGAAACGACTCTCGTACGACCAGACAACATGTTTCCAGTCATCAACAGTCCAATGTCGGTGTTGATGTACCGAAGTGAGGCGTAAAGCTTTGTGTGGTGCAGTCATCAAGGGTACACGAGTGGGCTTTCAGCTCCGAAACCCCTATATCGATGATGTTTCATTGAATAGTTCGCCCACTGACACTTGTTGATGGCCCCGCATTGAAATCTGCAGCACTTTGTGGTAGGGTTGCAGTTCTGTCACGCTGAACGATTCTCTTCAGTCGTCGTTGGTCTCGTTCTTGCAGGATCTTTTTCCGGCTGCAGCGATGTTCGAGATTTGATGTTTTACCATGTTCCTGATATTCACAGTACACTCGTGATATGGTAGTACGGGAAAATCCTTGGAGATTCTGTGTCTATCGCTGGTGCGCCGACTATAACACCACGTTCAAACTCACTTAAATCTTGATAAGCTGCCATTGTAGCAGTAGTAACCGACCTAACAACTGCGCCAGACATTTGTTGTCTGCCGGCCGGTGTGGCCGTGCGGTTCTGGGCGCTTCAGTCTGGAACCGCGTGACCGCTACGGTCGCAGGTTCGAATCCTGCCTCGGGCATGGATGTGTGTGATGTCCTTAGGTTAGTTAGGTTCAAGTAGTTCTAAGTTCTAGGGGACTGATGACCACAGATGTTAAGTCCCATAGTGCTCAGAGCCATTTGAACCATTTGTTGTCTTATATGGGCGCTACCGACCGCAGCGCCGTATTCTGCCTGTTTACATATCTCTGTATTTGATTACGCACGCCTGTACCAGTTTATTTGGCGCTTCAGTGTATGGCAGCTGAATTTTACAGTTCCACGAGCAATGGTGCTGTACGCCGGGTGCTGTGGCCTAGAATAAAGAAGAATTCGAAAGTTGGAAAATACACAACCTTATGTCGACGATGCATTATTTCCAGTACAGAGTGACGTGTGCGTAATGCTCCACATTATTTTTTAATTTTCATTGTTGCATTTCAAGTGTTCAAAGGGAAAAATTTTGGTAAATAAAGTCTGATCAGGATGGTGTGTTATGTTTTTGTGCTCTGGCACCTTACTACTCCAAGCTCTTCGCTTACTAAAGTTTTTCAAGGTTACTTACAAAATGTAACTCACACCAGATTGACGCTAGAGTTGCATGGCCGGCAAGCAACGAGCCATACAGCCGTGGATACTTACTACCATACGAAACCCCAGCGGGTCGCTTGGTAATGTTTAAAATAAAATAAAATCATCTTCATTATCAACACCTGCCACCTATTCTACAGCAATATCACAATCGCTACTAACGTAAGTAACAGGGGAATTAGCACTTGCCTACCTCCTTGCCATATCCAAACACACTGACGACTTCTCCTGCCTCTTATATGAATTCACTTCCTCCTCAAAGAGAACCTGATAACAGTTTCTTTTTCGTTTCTGCGTGTCTGGAGAGCACTGCTGGTCAACAACCTCTCCAGATGCTACTCATTTTACTGCACGAGCACTTCCAACGTTTTTATTGAAGCAGCTCTGAGCTGACTCTGAAACGTGTGAGGTAATGGGCGAGTTGTGGCGCCCTGGAACTATTCGGAGTTGGGGCGGCCGCACAGGATGCTCTTCAAAGCCGCGGCCCGGCAGCAACCATGCGGTGCCGAACATTAGTTCAGCATGAGGAGAGCCCCAGCGCGTGGTCCGCTGAGCACGTGGTTGGGAATTCCTTGGTGACACTGTGTCGATGAAAGAGACTTGTGCGCCGAGAGGGCCAAAGATGGCGGACTTTGTGAAACCTTAATGGCAGACATTTCACAGTTCATACAGAAATTAATAGTAGCCAGATGAATTATGATACCTTAAAAAGAAACATGTACATTACTATAATTTGCTCGATGATTCTGATGGTGTAATCAGATTTTCAATACCTTTATTAGTAACACCCAGCAACGAATTTCCAAAATCTAAACGGTTCAGCAGATTTTGTCGATCGATGTGTTTAGAAAGCTATTAGTGTAAATCTTAATTGGTATAAATTACAGGCACGTAACTTGAATAGTACATGAGTTATTGGAGGTCGAAGTGGCCGATTACTATCGATCATGTCAGGCCATAAGTACTCCACAGTTACACGAGAAAACGGCAGCAGCATGGTTACAAATATATTCTTTCATCTATGTCTTTGTTTATATCCGATATATACTATTCTCTCCCCCCGTGAACCATAGACCTTGCCGTTGGTGGGGAGGCTTGCGTGCCTCAGCGATACAGATACCCGTACCGTAGGTGCAACCACAACGGAGGGGTATCTGTTGAGAGGCCAGACAAACGTGTGGTTCCTGAAGAGGGGCAGCAGCCTTTTCAGTAGTTGCAGGGGCAACAGTCTGGATGATTGACTGATCTGGCCTTGTAACAATAACCAAAACGGCCTTGCTGTGCTGGTACTGCGAACGGCTGAACGCAAGGGAAAACTACGGCCGTAATTTTTCCCGAGGGCATGCAGCTTAACTGTATGATTAAATGATGATGGCGTCCTCTTGGGTAAAATATTCCGGAGGTAAAATAGCCCCCAATTCGGATCTCTGGGCGGGGACTACTCAAGAGGATGTCGTTATCAGGAGAAAGAAAACTGGCGTTCTACGGATCGGAGCATGGAATGTCAGATCCCTTAATCGGGCAGATAGGTTAGAAAATTTAAAAAGGGAAATGGATAGGTTAAAGTTAGATATAGTGCGAATTAGTGAAGTTCGGCGGCAGGAAGAACAAGACTTCTGGTCAGGTGACTACAGGGTTATAAACACAAAATCAAATAGGGGTAATGCAGGAGTAGGTTTAATAATGAATAGGTAAATAGGAATGCGGGTGAGCTACTACAAACAGCATAGTGAACGCATTATTGTGGCCAAGATAGATACAAAGCCCACACCTACTACAGTAATACAAGTTTATATGCCAACTAGCGCTGCAGATGACGAAGAAATTGAAGAAATGTATGATGAAATAAAAGAAATTATTCAGATAGTTAAGGGTGACGAAAATTTAATAGTCATGGGTGACTGGAATTCGGTAGTAGGAAAAGGGAGAGAAGGAAACGTAGTAGGTGAATATGGATTGCGGCTAAGTAATGAAAGAGAAAGCCGCCTGGTAGAATTTTGCACAGAGCACAACTTAATCATAGCTAACACTTGGTTTAAGAATCATGAAAGAAGGTTGTATACATGGAAGAACCCTGGAGATACTGAAAGGTATCAGATAGATTATATAATGGTAAGACAGAGATTTAGGAACCAGGTTTTAAATTGTAAGACATTTCCAGGGGCAGATGTGGACTCTGAGCACAATCTATTGGTTATGACCTGTAGATTAAAACTGAAGAAACTGCAAAAAGGTGGGAACTTACGGAGATGGGACCTGGATAAACTAAAAGAACCAGAGGTTGTAGAGAGTTTCAGGGAGAGCATAAAGGAACAATTGACAGGAATGGGGGAAAGAAATACAGCAGAAGAAGAATGGGTAGCTTTGAGGGATGAAATAGTGAAGGCAGCAGAGGATCAAGTAGGTAAAAAGGTGAGGGCTAGTAGAAATCCTTGGGTAACAGAAGAAATATTCAATTTAATTGATGAAAGGAGAAAATATAAAAATGCAGTAAATGAAGCAGGCAAAAAGGAATACAAACGTCTCAAAAATGAGATCGACAGGAAGTGCAAAATGGTTAAGCAGGGATGGCTAGAGGACAAATGTAAGGATGTAGAGGCTTATCTCACTAGGGGTAAGATAGATACTGCCTACAGGAAAATTAAAGAGACCTTTGGAGAGAAGAGAACCACTTGTATGAATATCAAGAGCTCAGATGGAAACCCAGTTCTAAGCAAAGAAGGGAAAGCAGAAAGGTGGAAGGAGTATATAGAGGTTCTATACGAGGGCGATGTACTTGAGGACAATATTATGGAAATGGAAGAGGATGTAGATGAAGATGAAATGGGAGATACGATACTGCGTGAAGAGTTTGACAGAGCACTGAAAGACCTGAGTCGAAACAAGGCCCCCGGAGTAGACAACATTCCATTGGAACTACTGACGGCCTTGGGAGAGCCAGTTCTGACAAAACTCTACCATCTGGTGAGCAAGATGTATGAAACAGGCCAAATACCCTCAGACTTCAAGAAGAATGTAATAATTCCAATCCCAAAGAAAGCAGGTGTTGACAGATGTGAAAGTTACCGAACAATCAGTTTAATAAGCCACAGCTGCAAAATACAAACACGAATTCTTTACAGACGAATGGAAAAACTAGTAGAAGCCGATCTCGGGGAAGATCAGTTTGGATTCCGCAGAAATACTGGAACACGTGAGGAAATACTGACTTTACGACTTATCTTAGAAGAAAGATTAAGGAAAGGCAAACATACGTTTCTAGCATTTGTAGACTTAGAGAAAGCTTTTGCCAATGTTGACTGGAATACTCTCTTTCAAATTCTAAAGGTGGCAGGGGTAAAATACAGGGAGCGAAAGGCTATTTACAATTTGTACAGAAACCAGAGGGCAGTTATAAGAGTCGAGGGACATGAAAGGGAAGCAGTTGTTGGGAAGGGAGTAAGACAGGGTTGTAGCCTCTCCCCGATGTTATTCAATCTGTATATTGAGCAAGCAGTAAAGGAAACAAGAGAAAAATTTGGAGTACGTATTAAAATCCACGGAGAAGAAATAAAAACTTTGAGGTTCGCCGATGACATTGTAATTCTGTTAGAGACAGCAAAGGACCTGGAAGAGCAATTGAATGGAATGGACAGCGCCTTGAAAGGAGGATATAAGATTAACATCAACAAAAGCAAAACGAGGATAATGGAATGTAGTCGAATTAAGTCGGGTGATGTTGAGGGAATTAGATTAGGAAATGAGACACTTAAAGTAGTAAAGAAGTTTTGCTATTTGTGGAGCAAAATAACTGATGATGGTCGAAGTAGAGAGGATATAAAATGTAGACTGGCAATGGCAAGGAAAGCGTTTCTGAAGAAGAGAAATTTGTTAACATCGAGTATAGATTTAAGTTTCAGGAAGTCTTTTCTGAAAGTATTTGTATGGAGTGTAGCCATGTATGGAAGTGAAACATGGATGGTAAATAGTTTGGACAAGAAGAGAATAGAAGCTTTCGAAATGTGGTGCTACAGAAGAATGCTGAAGATTAGATGGGTAGATCACATAACTAATGAGGAAGTATTGAATAGGATTGGGGAGAAGAGAAGTTTGTGGCACAACTTGATCAGAAGAAGGGATCGGTTGGTAGGACATGTTCTGAGGCATCAAGGGATCACCAACTTAGTATTGGAGGGCATCGTGGAGGGTAAAAATCGTAGAGGGAGACCAAGAGATGAATACACTAAGCAGATTCGGAAGGATGTAGGTTGCAGTAGGTACTGGGAGATGAAGAAGCTTGCACAGGATAGAGTAGCATGGAGAGCTGCATCACACCAGTCTCAGGTCTGAAGACCACAATAACAAACAACATATACTATTCATGAAGAAATTGGTCAAATATTTACTGTGTTTTAGAAAGCACAGAGACATTAGGCTACTGTCGTACTTTTGCTTGCTATTCCTTTGATACATGTTTATTTAATTTGTTTATGTATTTAATAATGTATGTTAGAACGTGTTTATGGTCCAGCCGTAGGAATATTAATTAATTTCAGGTTATTTAAATGTAAATCCAGTATTTCGAAAGTGTTTCGTTATGAATGTGAATTTGCCTTGGGTTGGAGACATGGAGGAAGCGCTCTAGCCAATGACAGCGCTCGTATCTAAGGGAGTCGACTACCGAAGTGAGTGGGAGAAGCAGTCCGGGAGAGTACGGCGCGGGGGGCACAGTGTGGTGGGAGAGGGACTTGGAGTGTGGAGTGGTTTGCGCGTGGTCGCGTGGGATAGAAATACTTCGGAGTGCTGGACTTATGAACTTGTGTGATTTCCGAGGTTTCTATAGTGAAGACGTAGTATGCGTTAGGAGTGAATATCTCGCGAGCTATGTTGTCGTCCATAACTAATTACGTGCAGTACGAATCTATTGTTTCCCTGTTATTCAACTTATATTTATTTAATTGCTGTACCATCGACACCAATAAGTGTTTTGCAGAAATACACCACCTTCTCAGAAGTACTTCTACTATCGTACTCGTCATTTAAAGTTGTTAAGATAGTACCTGCAGATTTTATTTAATTGCAGTCTTTCATTTATAAATTTCTACATTACATTCGCAATTGCCGAGTGATAGGAACCTTTGACCATTCGATTCATGTGTCTATTCATATTGTATACTGTAGACTCAGCAGTATTTGGCTTGTGATGCGGCAACTACGTATCCCAGCCCCTAGACAACGAAACCAGCCAAAACTTTTAATATTTCAACACTGAGTCGGAGGGTACGTAGTTGAGGGCCAACACACCAACATCACCATCACATTTTATTTTTGAAAGCCCGCAAACTGACATTCTAAAGGAGTGCTGTAACGAATATTTAAATGTTTTACATAATAGTAATGTAAGAGTTTCGAGGTGAAAAACTTTAAGTTTACAAGAGTACAAAGTAAGTACAGAAAAAGAAAGAAAGGAGAAAAACATTATTGAGCACATCACTTTTATATCTAACCGACTTTTTTTGGTATGCATTTGATGTTGCTTCACCACAGTACACTGTATACTAGATTTTTCTCTTTTTTTTTCTTTTTCAATACTTACACTACACACGCATAAACTTAATGTCCTTCATCTCGAAACTCCAACATTCCTCTTATGTAAAGTATTCAAATATTATGTTGGGGTCTGGCCATGAGTCGTGCACGTATAGCCAAAGCGGTCAAGGCGACCGCTCGCGTAAAGTGTAAAATCTGCGTTCGATGATGATGATGTTTGGTTTGTGGGGCGCTCAACTGCGCGGTTATCAGCGCCCGTACAAATTCCCAACCTTTGCTCACTCCAATCTCGCCACTTTCATGAATGATGAGGCCAACACAAACATCCAGTCACTTCGAGGCAGGTGAAAATCCCTGTCCCCGCCGGGAATCGAACCCGGGACCCCGTCTGCGTTCGAGTCCCGATCCGGAACAAATTTTCGCTGTCGTCATACCGTTATACAGATGATAGTCGTTCGTATTCACAACTGCAAATACATTTCATGTATTCAAATATTAATCGAAGGGGTCGGTGGAAGGCGGTGTTACCCTCAATTTAGTAAGAAATAGAGTGATCACGCTGCCCGTTGTGCCACTGAATGCACAACATGTTGGAAACAAGTTTTTCCATACGTACCTATAGTAACCGCTGTCTGCAACATAACTTGTTTAGTCTTATTGTATTTGTCTTTGAATTGAACCAAACATATAACAAACAGCAAATCAAAATGCAGTCTTGTGGGTTACCACTTTCTTCCGCCAACCCCTTCAATTATATCATGGTTTTAAAATGCCAGTTTCAGATTCGACTACAAAATGGCTTCCATATAAAAGGTGAAACTGGGCCTGGAGTAATTAAAGAACTTTTTAGCAACCGGGACGTTTTTTTTTTTCCTTTATTGATTTTCGATTTCCCCCCCCCCTCCCCCCTCCGCCGCCGCCACCTGGGGAGAGGCGGGCTGACAGTAGCTTAATATGCTGCTCTAGAGCCGAGACGAAAGTTAAACAAACACAGGTAGAGAGTAAACAATATAAAAAGGCGATAAAAGGGTGACTTTGTTAATAACAGTAAAACGGCGGAAAGTTGTGGACTTAAAATACAAAAAACACGGCGTTGGCGACGCGGATGAAGAGAGACACTGTGCGGCTGGTCCCGACGGAGGTTCGAGTCCTCCCTCGGGCATGGGTGTGTGTGTGTTTGTCCTTAGGATAATTTACGTTAAGTAGTGTGTAAGCTTAGGGACCGATGACCTCAGCAATTAAGTCCCATGAGATTTCACACACATTTGAATATTTGAAGACACACAGGAAGGAGACACACACAATTAAAAAGAAGGACGGCGACAGTCTGGTTTCTGTTCGCAGGAGATAAACACACAACTAGCGACAGTATGGCGGCTGTTCGCAACACTGAAAGGGGACGCACAACACTGAACACTCACTTAAAACAGCACTGTAGAGGCTACACGGCGGCAGATTGGGGGAGGGGAGGGACGGGGGCGGTTAGTCATTGATTAATTAACATTTCCCGTTCTGTGTCAGCAGAGAGCTCAATTTCTTTTCTACATCTCTGTACTGGTGTTAAGGATAACAGTTCCAGCTTCAAATGTTTATAGTTTGGAGTTCACACTGTCTAGAGGGACTCCTCTGCAACACAGTGTCTTAAGTTCAAATTCACGGTCCAGTCATATTATTGCGACCATCGCCTGTGTTATACGCCAAAGTGCAGTAAACACTCACAGACGGCAGGTGGCAGCGCTAGCAGTGGAGGGTATGTAAAGCGTGTCGCGGGAGACACGGGAAACAGTACGGTTGCTGCCGTAATGCGTAGACGGAGTGACTTATCTGACATCCAGAATGGCATGAGCATTGGCTTTCCGGCCGAGGGTGGAAGCATTTCGAAACGGCTACTCGTAAACTGGTTGCACGCCGCTATGATTAAAGCGTACCGTGCGTGACAAAATACCGCCAACCAGAACTGGCGCCGAGGCAACCACTGATAACGTGACTGAACGACGGCTGCGGAGACGTGTACGGGCAAATAGACGTGCAACTGTTGAGCATCTGACCGCCCACATGAACCAAGAGGCTACCAACAGTGTCTCCTCAACAACCGATCAGAGAACGTTGCTGTATGTAGGCCTCGGCAGGAGGCTAGTGGTTCATGCAGCCACGTTGACTGTTGTTCATGGGTGACTAAGGTTGGAATTTGCATGCCAATATCGCAACTGAACACTGTGTGGCGACAGTGGCCTTTTCAGATGAATTACGTTTTGTGCTCTATCTGACTGATGTCCTTTGGTGTGTACAGTTTGGAACGTCTGAAAGCATAGGCTCCTGTCTGGAGGAGGGAGCGTTATGACCTGGGAAACGTTTTCTTGGCATTACCTGAGTAGTCTCGCCATTCTGGAAAGCACAATCGATCGACACAAGTATGCATCTATCCTCGGGGACTATGTCCTCCCCTATATGCAGTTTGTTTTTCTTCGTCACGAGGGCATCTACCGGCAGGACAATGCGACGTATCACATTGCTTGCAGGGTACGTGCAGCAGAGTGAGTTTACCGTTCGCCCCTGGCCATCAAAGTTCTCGGATTAAAACCTAAGCGAGAATCTATAGGACCACCTCGATCGAGCTCTTTGCGCCATGGATCCTCAACATAGGAACCTAGCGCAGCTGGTCGCGGTGCTGGAGTCGGCATGGCACCTCATCCGTATCGGGACGTCCCGGAACCTCATTGTCTGTCTTCCTGCACGTCTCGCGCTGCAAGATGTGTGTTGCTCAGGCTTTTGACAGGTGGTCACGTTAATGTTCCTGGACAAAGTATCTGTAATGCCTGGGCTAGCAGGCCAGAGCGGGTTAGGTTGTGGAAAGGGGTCAAAATGAGGTTGCTGGCAGTTGCACTCAACATACAAATTTCATTTGTCCGCACACACAATATTGCACAAGAATGCAAACACTCGAAGTTGTAACGTATCTCCTTTCATTAACTTTAGATCGGCTGAAGGCCACACTCAAAATCCAAGACGCAAGGCCTAAGTAAGAAATTGACATAGAAGGTTCTTCTAGAGGTGTCGCTCAAAAATATTTTCTAAATCTTCAATCTAAACAGGCTGAAGGCCTTAGCACTTTAATTTTAATGAAATTTGTTGGAGGCCGCGATTAAACAGTCCAACGGCAGAAGGCCTTATCTTAAAACAACTGAAGCAAATTCGGCTGAAGGCCCCATACAAAACATCACAATCGTGTGCCTTAAGGGCAAGACGAGAACATTAATTTAAGAGATATTAAAACTCGGCTGAAGGCCACACATCAAGATAATAATTTAACAGCTTAAGGTCTTAAAAGATTTGATGTAAAATCCTGGTGAAGGCCCCTATAAGAACAAAAATCTCATGCCTTAAGGGCAAGACAAGAACATTAATTCAGGATATATAAAAACTCGGCTCAAGGCCACACATCGACCAAATAACTGAAACTCAGACTGGGAAGTTACTATGTAACAGACACGGAACGGCGCTCAGAAGCTCCAAGGATCGGCCTGGAACTGTAACACTAACGCCCGTTTAGGCGAGACAGGCAGCCTGACCAACAATCTCTTAATCGGAAGGCAACTCAACCGAGAGGCAGCCGATCGACCAATCAACCAAATCAGTTCCACTCCACGCAACCAGCAAAACGACCACGAGGTTTCAATACAACGACACATAGAATCAAACGAAGAAATGTAAACAGTTGAGGTTCGATAGTAGGTTAAGCTAGGACTCAACTTTCATGTCCAAGATCGGTGGGCGACGAACTTCGTAGTACTCGCAAGCAGCACCTCACACTCCAACCGCGCGTACACGCCGCGAACGCCTCCAGCCCGATTCCGCGCGACGGGGGATTGCTTGCTGCTCCACACCAACCGACCGACTGGACTGCTGGTCCGTCCGCGACTGCTGCTCCGTCACGACTGCACTGCTGGTGCGTCTCCAACTCACTGACTTCCTTTGAACGGACGACGTCCCGGAGACACACTGGTGACTCGGACCCAACCACGCAGAAGGAACACAGCCGACATCTCTGCACAGGAAGGAACCGACCCAAATACACTTTGTCGATGAGAAGACCGACCGAACGACCAACCAGCGGTCGTCCCCGCTGGTACTGACTGTACCGACCTCACTGGGGCTCAGTCCACTACTGCACTGCTGGTAAGTCTCGAACTGACTGACAGACACACGACGACCCGGAAATACTATCGGTCGCTCCAGAGATGGTACGACAGTGCACTTATCGATACGCGCTGCTGCTTCCGCTCAAGGCAAGTGGATCAGGAAGTTAGTGACGCCAGTAAATGGAATAAGAAAACGAGGCGGCAGTACCGTAATAGAAGATGACAAACAATAAACGGCATGAGCACGAACCGTGCACGGCTCAGTTTGTTTTGTACATTTCATTTTTAAGAAACACAGTTATCCTTTTGCGGCGGCGCGGTTCTTTCCGTCCGTTTACGACGGACCTGCACCTACCTGTGAACATTGTCTCAGCAGATCATCAGTTGCCGGCCGGAGTGGCCGAGCGGTTAAAGGCGCTACATTCTGGAACCGCACGACCGCTAAGCCGCAGGTTCGAATCCTGCCTCGGGCATGGATGTGTGTGACGTCCTTAGGTTAGTTAGGTTTAATTAGTTCTAAGTTCTAAGGGACTTATGACCACAGCAGTTGAGTCCCATAGTGCTCAGAGCCATTTGAACCATTTTTAGATCATCAGTACTTCGACGTGAACCAGGCTGCAATTTAAGTCACTAATCTACGTTTCGGGAAAAAGTTTTCACACAAATGAAAGTTTGGAAATTTTGTCCTCAATTAACATATTCTGAAACTTAGGTGAACAAGTATCACTGCCAAGCCCGTGCTAGTCTTAACAGAGTCACTCATAATCCCTTTCACTCACGTTAGCAAGTTTATGTTGTTGCATTTCCCGAAAACGTAATACCTACAAAAACACTGATTGTTTTTGATTGAGAATGCTCGCCAAATATTAAGTCTGTCGGTACTAAATGCAGTCACAGTTTTTAGCCACCGACAAAATTCCCTTAAAAATTCCGAAATTTCTACACACACATCGGAATAATTATGCCGTCACTTTACAACACTTTTGATATGTGAAACACTGCTAGATCCGGCAACTTATCATTTCCATCGGAATTACTACTACACACGTCCGAACTGTTTCATGGCTAGGCTCCCACTCTTCTCTAGAATACTGTAAGTCTTCTCTACCAGCCGAGAAAGGCACGCGAAGAATATTGCTTTACCATTGGTCAGTTTACTCAACAGCCAATAGCAAAAAAAGCATTCTCCCGCGTCAGTCCGCGCTTTTCATCCATAACCAGTCGTAAAATAGTAAACCTCACGACTGCACTTTTTACCGACGTAATTATCTAATATGCTGAAGTTTTGTTTATGCATGAAGTTATTTACTATTGTTATTTATACCTGAATTAACTTTATCTTTACCATAAAATTACTTTACAAATCTATTCTACAAAACTCCCCTTTGTCCATATCCATACTTCTTCGAAATGTTCTCACACTAAATCCTACTACACAACTCGTTAAACAATTATCTTCATATTAACCTTAAACCACACTCACGCATCATTCATACTGCTGAAACACATTTATAACATTTTACATACACGAAAAGACATAATAACACTTTATGAAAATATTAACACAGCCGGCTGGTGTGGCCGAGCGGTTCTAAGTGCTTCAGTCTGGAACCTCGCGACCGCTATGGTCGCAGGTTCGAATCCTGCCTCGGGCATGGATGTGTGTGATGTCCTTAGGTTAGTTAGGTTTAAGTAGTTCTAAGTTCTAGGGGACTGATTACCTCAGATGATGTTAAGTCCCATAGTGCTCAGAGCCATTTGAACCATTACTAGCACAGTTTATGAAAAACATTCTATTACTTTAGTGCACTCTAGTGGGCACAATCGAAACTAAAATCACAGTCCCCCTATCCAATATTGTCCTCTATCGGCTGATGCATAAACTACGTGCGCGTCCAGTCTCGCGTCACTATTTGTCACTATCCAGCTCTGAGACACATCTCCCACTTAGCCTCCTCCAAGGCAGGATCGTTATACGGCGCTACGCCTCACTCTACGCTCGAAGAATGTCAGAAAATAAATACACTGTAGGTTATACAGTGGCGCTTAGTAGCAGCAGGCCAGAGAAAAGGTTTCCTTTGATCTGTACCGTCACTGTCAGGAATAGCAAACATGTTGCAAATGTCTACAGTCCTGTATTAGCTACGAACACTGTAGCAAAACATGTTCTCTACTGGGCGTAGACGCGGACTCACTGTTACACTAACAGATACGCAATTTCCTTTCCTTCGCTAGCAAGCATGGTGGTCCGGTGAATATCGCTGGTGACACATGTCGCGCACACAGCCATTGTCTGTCAAGCGTGACGCACTTCTGCATTCAGACGGTGCGTTCCACGTTTTTGTCGCTTCTCGTAATGAAACATCCGCGCTATGTCCCGATATCATCGCACGGTGTTCGGCTGTGGACAGCGCTGGAGAAGGAGAGGGGCGGATTGTATGCAAATACACGAGTTTCCTGTTGAAACCGTGCGTGACCTGCAAGCGGAAGCTGCTTCCTCGTTTCTCTCACTTTCCTTTTACTTGCTACGCTCACAAAGTGACGCAGCATCTCGGACAATACTGAAGCCGGCGTTTGTAGCGCGTTTACGAACAATGCTCTTCGCGAAACTTTTCAGCCTACTCGTCACTTTCTTAAAAAACAAGGTAAAGCCGTACACAAACCACAGGTTGGTTTGCACACCACAGGGCTTTGGTAGGTATGAGCATGTCCGTTCGAAATTTGAACTGTTTTAAACAGTCTGTCATTTGGGGACTTACAGTTTAGAGTGACTGCGAACCACGGGGAGATTTGGTCTGTTTCAGACTAAGAAATCCCACAACTATACTCAGCATCTCTGGATTTGTAGTCTCACTCGCCACTGAGTCTACAGAAAAATAACAGTGATCGGCTTAAAATAGAAGACAAAAAACACATCTATGTATACAGGAGTTTGTAGAGCATCTATTTTCTTGTTATAGAGATTTTCCTGTTCTGCAGACTGATCTGTTTCTCCATTTTACTTCTTGTGTGCTACTCTCGTATCCATGCGCTTACTCACATGCATTCCCGATTCCTCTGTTGATTCGTTTAGCTCTCTGAGAATATGGATTCCTTGCGACAGTCTCCTGGCATCGCATGTTTTCGTGCAGGCTCACGTGACCAGGTCATGAACTCACCGTGCTTACATTTTATCTGCAATGTTTTTCTCCATTTCCATTCATGTTTTCACATTTTTATTTTGTATGCTCTGTTATCATGATACTCCTCTCCTTCTGAAATCCACAATTTCTGGCAGTTCCAGCTTTCGCATTACTTTACATCTTGGTGAATGTTTCTCATGCAATCCTCGACAACATCACAATCTTTTTTAATATTAACTCCGATCGTTGATGTTCACTTTGTCTTGAATACATCATCGAGGCTCTATTTTGCACGTAAACGTTAATTCCCACATCACGTACATGATAGCATCTACATCTGCATCCAAAGCTACATCTACACGCCGCAAACCAACTTGCAGTACGTTGTGGACGGTGCTTATCGCACGACTGTCATTTTCTGCTTTCCTATTGCATTCACGAACAGTGTGGAGGAAAAACACCTATTGATTTTTCGCCCAGTTTGCAAATAATAACTTTTAAATTTTTGAGTAACAGGGGTGTTTGGTTGAAATAAAAGTTTCACTTGCACCGAACACATTTACAGAACTCATAGGTTACGATCGTCTAGAACTGATGTAGCCCTCATGGCCACCAAACACAGACCTGTCTGTTCCTTGCTCTTGGAGCCCTTCCTGCATCCCTGTATGAGGTCACATCAGCCAGCTACTTGACGGTGCGTACACTGTCCGAATACAATATAAAATATAGATCAGACCATATACTGAACTATATTGCTGTATTTTTGCGGAGATTCTGTCTGGTGCTGTCACAAGGACAGTCGCAGAAGCTGGAAAGAAAAACATAGGTGCAAAGAAGGTAACTGCGAAGACACTATGGGTAACAGGACAAATACTTCAGTTGATCGACGAAGAAGGAAAATTCAGGAATACAGAAATACAAGTCACTGAGGAATGAAGTAAGTAGGAAGTGCAGGAAAACTAAGACGAGTGGCTGCATGAAAAATCGGAAGATATCGAATAATAAATGACTGTCGGAAGGTCTGACTCAGCATATGGAAAAGTTAAAACAACCTTCAGTGAAACTAAAAGCAAAAGTGGTAACATAAAGAGTGCAATACGGCGGTCATCTCGTGTAGAATTTTTCTGACTCCTCTGCGTCCGTCTGGACGGCTGTAGCGTTACCTTCTCTCCGCACTGTGTCAGCTGGTCACCGGCGTCCCCTCGTACTGTCCAGTACACACAACAGCCTTCGGCAAATGCTGTCCTACTTGACGTCGGCGTCACCGTTTACAGCCTATGTTAGGTTAATGGTGCCCTTCCGCCCACTTTGATCTGTTGTCTGTCTGTGAAAATGCCAGTCCAGCTAAACTTAATTCTCAAGTAACGAAACGCCAAAAACTTCATCATGTACTGGCAAACCCCATCAGATAATCTTTAATGAAAATAAAGGAATACACTATTTTCAAATCAAATTAATTCGATATGAATATTAGTCTATATAATCTGCATCTGAAATATCTATAATGTGGAAGTCGATGAAACATTCAGTTTCGCCGTCATTCAACAGAAATACAAGTGACTTAGGAATGAAAGAAATGGGAAGCGCATAGAACATAAAGTGAAATGACTGCAAGAAAAATGTGAAGAAATCGAAAAAGAATTGATATGGGAAGGACTGTGTATTGTGTGTTATACCGGGGACCTAGAAACGACGGACAGGCTTCGTCCCGCCGTAGCCCTCAGTGGTTCACAACCCCACAATAGGCCACAGCAGTCCATCCACCCCACCGCTCCAAATGTTTGTGTAGTAGGGTAATTATGGTGTACGCGTACGTGTAGACAGTGTTTGCGCAACAATCGCCGACATAGTGTAACTGGGGCAGAATAAGGGGAATCAGCCCGCATTCATCGAGGTAGATGGAAAACCGCCTTCAAAACCATCCACAGAATGGCCAGCGCACCGGACCTCGCCACTAATTCGCCGGGCGGATTTGTGCCGGGGACCGGCACGCCTTATCGCTCGGGAAGCAGCGCGTTAGACGGCGCGGCTACCCGGGCGGGCTCGGGAGTGACTCAACATACGGAAAAGTCAAAACAACCTGTGGTGAAATTAAAAGGAAAGGTCTTTAACATTATGAGTGCAATGAGAATTCCACTTTTAAACGCAAAAAAGAGAGCAGATAGGTGCAAAGAGTAATTGAAGGCCTCTATGAGGGAGAGACTTGTCTGACGACATGATAGGAGAAGAAAGAGCTTTGGAATGAAATTAAAACGAAATCCAGACCATTAGCTGCTTACAGGCGTTGATAAATATCAACGGGGACAGTTGAAAATGTGCCCCCCACTGACACTCGAACCCGCGATCACCTAGTTACCGGGCAGGCTTTCTATCCGACTGACCCATGGACGACACAGTGGATGGTGCGACTGCAGGGACTTATCTCTGGCACGCTCCCCGTGAGACCCACATTTCCAACTTGCTGTCCACACACTACATTTGTAGTGCCCCTGCCCACGCATACTCATTACTCCCGGCAGACATATCCGAAAGAACATATGCGAACTTCATATAGAGCTTTGGAAGGCTTAGGAGTGAATAAGGCGGAAGGGACAGACAACATTCCATTAGAATTTCTAAAGTCATTGCAGTAAGTAGCAAGAAAACGACTATTTATGTTGATGTATAAAATGGATGTTGAATGGTGGCTACACTGAGCCACAGCGCCAGAGATTGCGCCAAAGAGTATTATTCAGCCGCCTCCACTGGCAGTGCTTGGGGAGAACTCGTAGTAGTACAGTGCTTGTTGAGATGTGCTAGTGAAAAGTGTGCTTGCTGAGATGTGGTGGTGAAGAGTGCTTGTCGAGAGGTCGTGGTGGAGAGTTCTTGTTGAGATGTGGTAGTAGAGAGTCGGTGTGGAGATATATTGTAATGATTAGAGTGATTTTGGTCAATATATGAAGGTAAAAAAAAATTTTTTTTCCTTTTCTTTTTATTATCTCAATGTCTTAAATAATGCAGCATTACAGGTTCAGTCAACAAAGCATCTGGCTTGTGTTCTTGTATTAGAGTATAATTCTGCTTTCCTTACGCAATTATAGTATTTATATTTTTTTTAATTACTTCAGTATAAATGATATTTAAAATTTCTTGTCTTAGTGAAGAAGAACCGTGCCAGATGTGTACATTGAATCACACTTCCACACACAGAACAGCTACACTTGTGCTTTGTTGGATTCGTAGGTTTTATAGTTGCTGGGGACTTAATTAATTAATTGTATTAACGAAAATTTTCATTTCATTCTTTGTTGTTGTTCTATGCAGTCAGATTGCGGACAAAAACTAGTCAGGGCCAACCGTTTACGAGACAGCGTAATCGGACATACAGCCACCAAAATTAAAAATGATTTTCAAATTTAATAATAATTAAGCCCTCATGCAATGTGTCTGGCGATATATCATCTGACTATCGGGAAACATCGTCCACACAATTTCGAAGATTGCAAAACCCGCCTAGTGCAGGAATTAGCTCTCAATCAGCATGCAAGTTGCTGACGGAAAAGAAAATTGACGATATGTTAGATAACGATCAGTTTGGCTTTGTTGTTTGTTGTTGTTGCAGTTGTGGTCTTCAGTCCTGAGACTGGCGTGATGCAGCTCTCCATGCTACTCTATCCTGTGCAAGCTTCTTTATCTCCCAGCACCTACTGCAGCCTACATCCTTCTGAATCTGCTTATTGTATTCATCTCTGGTTTCCCTCTACGATTTTTACCCTCTACGCTGCCCTCCGGTACTAAATTGGTGATATTTTGACGCCTCAGAACATGTCCTACCAACCGATCCCTTCTTCTAGTCAAGTTGTGCCACAAATTCCTCTTCTCCCCAGTTCTATTCAATACCTCCTCATTAGTTACGTGATCTACCCATCCAATCTTCAGCATTCTTCTGTAGCACCACATTTCGAAAGCTTCTATTCTCTTCTTGTCTAAACTATTTATCGTCCATGTTTCACTTCCATACATGGCTACACTCCATACAAATACTTTCAGAAACGACTTCCTGACACTTAAATCAATACTCGATGTTAACAAATTTCTCTTCTTCAGAAGAGAAATTGTTTCTGTGCAAATTGTAAATAGCCTTTCGCTCCCTGTATTTTACCCCTGCCACCTTCAGAATTTGAAAGAGAGTATTCCAGTCAACATTGTCAAAAGCTTTCTCGTCGTAGGATCAGTATTGTCTCACGTGTTCCAACATTTCCACGGAATCCAAACTGATCTTCCCCGAGATCGGCTTCTACTAGTTTTTCCATTCGTCTGTAAAGAATTCGTGTTAGTATTTTGCAGCTGTGGCTTATTAAACTGATTGTTCGGTAATTTTCACATCTGTCAACACCTAATTTCTTTGGGTTTGGAATTATTTTATTCTTCTTGAAGTCTGAGGGAATTTCGCCTGTCTCATACATCTTGCTCACCAGATGGTAGAGTTTTGTCAGGACTGGCTCTCCCAAAGCTGTCATTAGTTCTAATGGAATGTTGTCTACTCCTGGGGCCTTGTTTCGACTTAGGTCTTTCAATGCTCTGTCAAACTTTTCACGCAGTATCATATCTCCCATTTCATCTTCATTTACCTCGTCTTCCATTTCCATAATATTGTCCTCATGAACAACGCCCCTGTATAGACCCTCTATATACTCCTTCCATCTTTCTACTTTCCCTTCTTTGCTTAGAACTGAGCTCTTTATATTCATATAAGTGGCTCTCTTTTCTCCAAAGGTCTCTTTAATATTCCTGTAGGCAGTATCTATCTTACCCCTCGTGAGATAAGCCTCTACATCCCTACATTTGTCCTCTAGCCATCTCTGCTTAGCCATTTTGCACTTCCTGTCGATCTCATTTTTGAGACGTTTCTATTCCCTTTTGCCTGCTTCATTTACTGCGTTTTTATATTTTCTCCTTTCATCAATTAAATTCAATATTTCTTCTGTTACCCAAGTGTTTCTACTAGCCCTCGTCTTTTTACCTACTTGATCCTCTGCTGCCTTCACTACTTCATCCCTCAGAGCTACCCATTCTTCCTCTTCTATTCCCTTTTGCCTGCTTCATTTACTGCGTTTTTATATTTTCTCCTTTCATCAATTAAATTCAATACTTCTTCTGTTACCCAAGTGTTTCTACTAGCCCTCGTCTTTTTACCTACTTGATCCTCTGCTGCCTTCACTACTTCATCCCTCAGAGCTACCCATTCTTCCTCTACTGTATTTCTTTCCCCTATTCCTGTCAATTGTTCCCTTATGCTCTCCCTGAAACTCTGTACAACCTCTGGTTCTTTCACAGTTTATCCAGGTCCCATCTCCTTAAATTCCCACCTTTTTGCAGTTTCTTCAGTTTTAATCTACAGTTCCTAACCAATAGATTGTGGTCAGAGTCCACATCTGCCCCTGGAAATGTCTTACAATTTTAAACCTGATTCTTAAATCTCTGTCTTACCATTATACACTCCTGGAAACTGAAATAAGAACACCGTGAATTCATTGTCCCAGGAAGGGGAAACTTTATTGACACATTCCTGGGGTCAGATACATCACATGATCACACTGACAGAACCACAGGCACATAGACACAGGCAACAGAGCATGCACAATGTCGGCACTAGTACAGTGTATCTCCACCTTTCGCAGCAATGCTGGCTGCTATTCCCCCATGGAGACGATCGTAGAGATGCTGGATGTAGTCCTGTGGAACGGCTTGCCATGCCATTTCCACCTGGCGCCTCAGTTGGACCAGCGTTCGTGCTGGACGTGCAGACCGCGTGAGACGACGCTTCATCCAGTCCCAAACATGCTCAATGGGGGACAGATCCGGAGATCTTGCTGGCCAGGGTAGTTGACTTACACCTTCTAGAGCACGTTGGGTGGCACGGGATACATGCGGACGTGCATTGTCCTGTTGGAACAGCAAGTTCCCTTGCCGGTCTAGGAATGGTAGAACGATGGTTTCGATGACGGTTTGGATGTACCGTGCACTATTCAGTGTCCCCTCGACGATCACCAGTGGTGTACGGCCAGTGTAGGAGATCGCTCCCCACACCATTATGCCAGGTGTTGGCCCTGTGTGCCTCGGTCGTATGCAGTCCTGATTGTGGCGCTCACCTGCACGGCGCCAAACACGCATACGACCATCATTGGCACCAAGGCAGAAGCGACTCTCATCGCTGAAGACGACACGTCTCCATTCGTCCCTCCATTCACGCCTGTCGCGACACCACTGGAGGCGGGCTGCACGATGTTGGGGCGTGAGCGGAAGACGGCCTAACGGTGTGCGGGACCGTAGCCCAGCTTCATGGAGACGTTTGCGAATGGTCCTCGCCGATACCCCAGGAGCAACAGTGTCCCTAATTTGCTGGGAAGTGGCGGTGCGGTCCCCTACGGCACTGCGTAGGATCCTAGGGTCTTGGCGTGCATCCGTGCGTCGCTGCGGTCCGGTCCCAGGTCGACGGGCACGTGCACCTTCCGCCGACCACTGGCGACAACATCGATGTACTGTGGAGACCTTACGCCCCACGTGTTGAGCAATTCGGCGGTACGTCCACCCGGCCTCCCGCATGCCCACTATACGCCCTCGCTCAAAGTCCGTCAACTGCACATACGGTTCACGTCCACGCTGTCGCGGCATGCTACCAGTGTTAAAGACTGCGATGGAGCTCCGTATGCCACGGCAAACTGGCTGACACTGACGGCGGCGGTGCACAAATGCTGCGCAGCTAGCGCCATTCGACGGCCAACACCGCGGTTCCTGGTGTGTCCGCTGTGCCGTGCGTGTGATCATTGCTTGTACAGCCCTCTCGCAGTGTCCGGAGCAAGTATGGTGGGTCTGACACACCGGTGTCAATGTGTTCTTTTTTCCATTTCCAGGAGTGTATAATGTATCTGATACCTTCTAGTATCTCCAGGATTCTTCTCCTAGAACTTAGAACTACTTAAACCTAACTAACCTAAGGACATCACACACATCCATGCCCAAGACAGGATTCGAAACTGCGACCGTAGCGGTCGCGCGGTTCCAGACTGAAGCGCCTAGAACCGCTCGGCCACTCCGACCGGCTGGACGGCTGTCTTTTATGTTCGTATAAGGCTCATGGAATTTCGTCCCAGCGTTGGGTCAGCTGACAGTTTTATTCCACTGTGCGCGCCCTTTTATTTGGTTTGCAGGTGAGGGTTTCCAAGTTAGTTTTTTATCGAATGTTAGCCCAAGATCTTTTAGGTTTTTAGTTACGCAAATGTGACGCCGTGCACTATGGGCCAGAGGTCTGAGGCACGGAAGGCGTGGGTGGTTTGTTTCTATAATGATTGCCTGTATTTTTACGTTGATACAGTGACACCATGAGGGGAAATTGCTTAGGCGGATTTGGAGAGATCATTGGAACGAATGATTGGTAATATGCACAGCGAGGAAAGCGGTTTTGTCAGCACATGGAAGTAGAAACATAGCACAGTGGTTCAATGATGTCGGCTCTGTGTCGGAAGTAAAGAAGGCAGTGACAGCAATTTTTTAAAATTGGTATTTGGTTACTCACGAGGGAAGACAAAGGTTTCACATGCGTAACAACTTTTTGATTACATGAAACATGATATAAGTTTTGTCCCAAAAAGTACATTGGAAGTATGTCTATTTTGCGATTGAAAAATATTTACGTGGTTTTACGGACAGTTAATCAGTGATGATAATGTCTATGCCGCTGTGATACAATGGTTATGCTATTGGGGTATGAAAATAATCATTCATGATGGAAGTGTAATGATGACAACAGCGGGGAGAAACTAACATTTAGGAGGGAGGAACAGGGTAGCTTGTTGACTGGTGCTGAAAGGAAGGATATATATCGGCACGTATTTCATCGTTGGATAGTGGCAGTTGATCGGAGTTGCAGCGGAAGTAGATGGATAAGGCGTGGAGGAGAATAGAAGGCAGATGTATTGATGCTGTGGGATACCAGGATGTATTTGTAGGATACTGGGTATTGGGACTGAGTTTTTGGTTTAATGTACTGAGTCAGACTGTGATCCAAGAAGACAAGCAGCTGTGGGTAGTAGGTGAGTTGGTATAGGAAGCGATCTGGGAAAGGTAGGCGAATGCGGAAGGTGAGATGGAGTGCGTCTTTATAGGAGCTTAGCGCATTCGTAGAATTTAGCAGAGATGGAGATCCAGGTAATATTGGCATAAGTTAGTATGGGGTAGAGGGGGGATTTTTAAGTGGGGATAATAGCACAAGAATGTAGAATCACGTCAAGCTGTTAGTAATTTTAGCAGGTTTAAGATTTTGTGTTGGATGGTAAAGATGAGTGCATCCCATGTTAGCTGACAGAATAGGACTCAGATAGTTGACTTGCTATATCTCCTGCTGAGAAACTACTCATTAGAATAAAGTAATTTATAGAAAGTATATGAATTAAAAATGTCACCTTGAGAAGTTTATTGTTTGTAAGGTGACCCACTATGATGGTTTATTCAATGTGGTACAACACATCAGTGGGGTCACAGTGTGTGGTAAACGCTGTGAGGGGGTTTTGTAGAAATGGCAGAAGCACACGATGATAAGGAAAATTTCGACTTGTCTTTTCAGGCTGCATCCAGCTGCTCATTCAGAAGAATGTAACTTTCGAATCTGTTTACGGAAATCAGTAAGCTTTTCGTTTCCAGCTTCAGCTTGCATCAGCAGCATACGAAAAACTGTAAGATGAGGCAGCTCTGCAGTCCACATAGCAGGCTATAGCTGGTGCCAATAGTCTCACGTGTGGCATTTAGCTGCCAACCATGTCTTGGACAACCTCCAATATATCTCACATATTTTCTACAAAATGGGAAGATGCAATGCTCTCCTTCCACTTTTAAAAATAGTTTTGATATGTTAGCTATGTTTGCGGGCAGCGATCGAGGCCATTTGCCAACGGAGATCGCTAGAGTGGACTTGCTGGCGAGCACCACAGCGGAGGAACTGGCGAGTTAAATTTTAATAAGTCTTGCTTTCGACAAAAGGAGCTCGTGAAGTCGTTTCTCTGTGACGGGGCTGGTATTCTGTGTATCCGAGTGGCGATTCTTTAGCTCTCTGTGGAGTCTTACACACGCAGAAGTGTTTCTTTACAGACGAATACTTGAGTCGAATTACTGTTCCAACCTAGTGAGCAAACAGAAATCTTGACTCATGTTCTGTCTTGTACCGTAGCAATTTCAGCCCTAGGGGTTTGCGGGCGGCATATTGCGTACAATGAGTAGCCAAAGAATTGCAGGTACGCCACGTACATTATCTGCACAGCGGCCAATGCCCCAACGAGCAGATCATCGGTGCAGTACAACTGTTGTTCGTTCTTCAGTAGGTAGATGCGCATTCAGGTTCGGCAGATAGGAAAACAGTCAGAGTATTTTTGTTGAGTTCCATTTGTTTGTCTACTAAGCTTATTTCTGAAAGTGCCAGTCGGGGTGAAGGTCTTCTGTTTCTCACTGCTAATCACTATCAGCTAACTTTGTGCTCATCTAATAAGAGGGAGACGCGGTCTAAAGTCAAGAATATATTCTGTCAGTCTATAAATTACATGTATGCTACCAACAGGTTTTGTGTATTTCATATTTGTACAATTTTCGTGTTCCGCTTGCTTTTTGAGAGTCAACAAGTTACAGTATCCCGTAGTGACTCTTTCAAGTAGCGCCCCGATAAAGAGGATTGGTCTGATGTGCTAAGCTGAAATGAAGTAACTTCGTTTTATGGAAATCCCTAGATGCGCATTACCCGTGACAGGGCCAGTTTAATCATTTGCAGGCGTGAGAATTCCGTGGTGGAGACTACATTATGTAGCCACACGCACACATGCTGTATGTTTTATACACCAGGTCCTTTCTCTCTCCCCTCATACGCCGCTCCCTGCTGGACAGGCGGCGTCGACATTTGCACACAGGCGGCGAGTGTGTGTGTGTGTGTGTGTGTGTGTGTGTGTGTGAATTCCTAAGGGACCAAACTGCTGAGGTCATCGGTCCCTACACACTACTTAAACTAACGTATGCTAAGAACAACACAAACATCCATGCCCGAGGGAGGACTCGAACCTCCGGCGGGAGGGGCCGCGCAATCCGTGACGTGGCGGCTTAGACCATGCGGACACTCCGCGCGGCCAGGCGGCGACTCCCAGCGGCCGTTATAGAAACATTACCTCCCATTACATGGGTCATGAATCTGCCAACCTGTCACCTTTCAGAAGACTTTTGAATTTTTACACTCTACAGATTTATTTTTACCGGTACCAGTTTTGTGTTTCTTGACCTATTCCATTGACACTGTTGCTCTAATAATTCACTGTTTTACCTTATTTGTCTTCTCCATACGTAATTTATTTATGCAATAGCTTTCTGTAAGAGCGTTGGTCATTCAACGCCTTTAAAGTCTGGTACTACGGTCGTATAATCTTGCCTCTACGGTTCTATGTTTGTATGGCCGGCTTGGAGGGGTGATGTAACTTATTCTCGACCGCATTACCTGCTATTTGTCAGCTGTACCCAATGCTCCATGCTGTGTACGCCGGAATGCGGTTGGCTCCATGTTACGTAAGATTTCTTAATTTTTCTTGGTTTGTCATAGTTTCCCTGTCCAGCAACCACTGTTGTTATACATGGCACGGTAGTCCCGGTTCCAGGTTCTGTAATGCTTTTATTCATCCCATGACGGTAGGGCGATGGTTCCTCATACAATTTTATCTTAATGCCATATGCGGGCATTAATGGACGAATGTTGGCTATCCACATTAATTTTACGTAAGTTCACGTTATGTTTAATTGTAGAGACGGCTGCACAGCTTAACTCTTTTTCCCCATTTAATCTGCATATGTCTCACTATTGCCATTTTTCATCCTCAGGTCAACCTAATGATGCCCCAAACGGGCGAAACGCGTATTTCCTGTAAACAAAAAAGATTTTGCAACTGAGACTGTCTTATTTCAAGAAATTCATAACCGATTGCTGTACCGGGGGCCCAGCGTGAAATGGAACCATTTTTATTTTATTGAATGATTCTTTGTCCGCAGCTCGTGGTCGTGCGGTAGCGTTCTCGCTTCCCGCGCCCGGGTTCCCGGGTTCGATTCCCGGCGGGGTCAGGGATTTTCTCTGCCTCGTGATGACTGGGTGTTGTGTGATGTCCTTAGGTTAGTTAGGTTTAAGTAGTTCTAAGTTCTAGGGGACTGATGACCATAGATGTTAAGTCCCATAGTGCTCAGAGCCATTTGAACCAATGATCCTTTCCCCTCCATAACGCATCTCTGCTTTTTTCCATTGGATGCGTGCTCCGGCACTTTTCCTGAGAAGATTCCTCAGAGTTCAGCTCTCAAGCTTCATTTTTGAGCTCGTGCATTTCTTCTCACTAAAAGGATGCCCTTTTGCGTTGTTCCGCCCCCGATGCTCTTTCACGAAGTATGCTATTTTGAAAAACTCTTTTCGTCTCAGATGTCCCACCCGCTCTGTCCATACTGCGGGGGATCTGCGGCCCTTAGCGTTATAAACCACCGCCGCCACACTTCACTCTCTTTCAGGGCAATAAACGTTCACACCTCCAGAATATGACAACGTGATTTCCAGCCCCTAGTCAACAGTGGCTTCTGAGGAACTCAGGGTCACTTGGCCCTTCCTCTCAGTGCTCAGTTCTAATTAACTCCCAGCGAGAACGCAGTATCACAGAAATGGTTAGTTTGTGCTGCTAGCCAGTAACAGCTAATGAAGTGATTAATCCGATTTCGCATCCTAAACACGATCTAGTATAAGGATAAATCGACAAGGATATTGACTGCACGCTGGCAAAATCTTGATACCTTACAAACGTATGACCCGAAATGCACCAGACGTAAACTGGTCAGTGACTACATTCGACACTCCAAACTTTTCGAAATATGCCCAGTGGTTTACTGATTTGCGAAGTATTGCAATAAAAATGAGCAATAATGAGAAGAAAACCAGTTCAATGTCATGCTATGATGTGAGACTATATCATGTGGAAAAGAATCAAATTTTTAATGAACAGTTTCTTGGTCTCGAATGATAGTGGATAACTCACGCAAATCTAAAAACTCAAGTTTTTAATTTTTGATGCAAAAAGTAAATGCTTTACTTGCTTCATTTATGCAAAAACAATTTTCTTAGGCACATCTGATCTGAAATCCGTATCATGCAAAACAATTGTGTGGAACAAACGAACTCCCTGTTATGCTGGTTGATGCAACAGAGGTACCCTATCGCTTAAAAGTTTTCGAACGCCCTGAAAGTAAGATAAGCTGGTTATCAGATTCAAATGCGAATTAGCTGTATTGTCTCCCCAGTGTCATGCTCAATATAACGTTGAAGAGTTGTGTTCCAAGTTTTTAAAAATGAAACCTTTCAAGACATAAATTTCCGTTGTTATGCTGTTCAGGTTCCAAGCATTGCATGGCGCTAATTTTGTACTGAGGTGCTAATGTAATCTTTTCTCACTGGATGGCGTTCATAGGACGTCAACAAATCTGTAAATGCGGTTCCATGTAAGAAATGGGCATGTAGTTACGGACAAGATATCAAAGTGTGAATCCAGTGAGTGCTAAGTGTAAACATCGACAATGGGGCGAAGGTAGGAGCTTTCAACAGGAAAGCGTTCTGCAGTTGTGTCATTACGTGGAGCTGGTCTTACTATGCGACAAATAGCAGGTCGAGAACATATTTCCTTGCAGAGGCATGCTGGTACAGGCCAGAATATGGACCGACCTCGAAAGGATAGGCCAAAAGTGAAGACAAATGTATAGTAGTCACAAGTAAACGTGATCGTTTCAAAACAGCGTCAGCTTTAGCAGCAGAACTCAACCATAAAAGGGAAAAGCCGGTGAGTGTAGGTACTGTGAAAAGACGTTTTCAGGTAGCGAACCTTAACGGGCGTGTGGTGGCTAAAAAACCACCACTGACGGCTATTTATGGGCAGAAGTGGCTACACTGGGCAAGACAACATGAAAGTTGGGCAGTAAATCAGTTGAAAAAGGTAGTTTTCACTGACGAATCGAAATTTGAGGTCTTTGGCACAAAGCGACACAAGTTTGTTCGCTGGTTGCCAGGTGAACGAATGTATCTCCATCATTAAAGCATAGAAGGGGTTCACCCATGGTCTGGGGAAAATGAAGAAAGGGGATTACCATTGCATTCTACAGTATCATACAAAGACATGTGGGAGACCTTCGATTGGCAAGGGATTCGTCCTACAGCACGATAAAGACCCTAAACATACTTCAAAAGCGCGTAAAGCTTATTTGACAAATTTAGAAAAATAAAGGAATTGAAAAATACGATCTGCCCCCCCCCCCCCAAATCTCAAGACTGTAATCCTACTGAACTGCTTTGGGATCACTTTGATAGAGAATTTAAATCAAGGCTTATTACAATGTTCATCACCTCTGGACCAGCCTATAAGAGGGTGGCGGTATATCACCGAGGAAACCCTGATGAAGAATGCCTCGCATTTGCACAACAGTGGCTATAGCCAAAGGAGCCTACTTTGAGGAGAGTAAAATTTAACACATGGATTTAGTATTAGTTTTAATTTTAATAAAAGATTATTCCAAATATGACTTATGAGTCTTTCTAACGTTTCTAGTTCCAATTTGTATTTTTTCCTGCCGGCCGATGTGGCCGAGCGGTTCTAGGAGCTTCAGCCTGGAACCGCGCGACCGCTACGGTCGCAGGATCGAATCCTGCCTCTGGCATGGATGTGTGTGATGTCCTTAGGTTAGTTAGGTTTAAGTAGTTCTAAGTTCTAGGGGGCTGATGACCTCAGATGTTAAGTCCCATAGTACTCAGAGCAATTTTAACCATTTTTTTTTTAAATCTCTCATGTTCTTAACTTTTGAGCGATAGTGTATGTGACGGTGTTGTATCACTGTCTTCCCAGTGTGAATCAGTTAAGTAGTTTCTACACTACTGGCCATTAAAATTGCTACAGCACGAAGATGACGTGCTACAGACGCGAAACTTAACCGACAGGAAGAAGATGCTGTGATAAGCAAATGATTAGCTTTTCATAGCATTCACACAAGGCTGGCGCCGGTGGCGACACCTACAACGTGCTGACATGAAGAAACTTTCCAACCGATATCTCATACACAAACAGCAGTTGACCGGCGTTGCCTGGTGAAACGTTGTTGTGATACCTCGTGTAAGGAGGAGAAATGCGTACCATCACGTTTCCGACTTTGATAAAGGTCGGATTGTAGCCGATCGCAGTTGCGGTTTATCGTATCGCGACATTGCTGATCGTGTTGGTCGAGATCCAATGACTGTTAGCAGACTATGGAAGCGGTGGGTTCAGGAGGGTAATACGGAACGCTGTGCTGGATCCCAACGGCCTCGTATCACTAGCAGTCGAGAAGACAGGCATCTTATCCGGATGGCTGTAACGGATCGTGCAGCCACGTCTCGATCCCTGAGTCAACAGGTCGGGACGTTTGCGAGACAACAACCATCTGCACGAACACTTCGACGACGTTTGCAGCAGCGTGGACTATCAGCTTGGAGACCACGGCTGCGGTTACCCTTGACGCTGCATCACGGACAGGAGCGCCTGCGATGGTGTAGTCAACGACGAACCTGGCTGCACGAATGGCAAAACGTCGTTTTTGGGGATGAATCCAGGTTCTCTTTACAGCATCATGATGGTGCATCCGTGTTTGGCGACATCGCGGTGAACGCACATTGGAAGCGTGTATTCGTCATCGCCATACTGGCGTTTCACCCGGTATGATGGTATGGGCTGCCATTGGTTACAGGTCTCGGTCACCTATTGTTCGCATTGACGGCACTTTGAACAGTGGACTTTTCATTTCAGATGTGTTACGACCCGTGGCTCTACCTTACATTTCAGCTGGATAATGCACGACCGCATGTTGCAGGTCCTGTACGGGCCTTTCTGGATACAGAAAATGTTCGACTGCTGCCCTGGCCAGCACATTGTCCAGATCTATCACCAATTGAAAACGTCTGGTCGGTGGTGGCCGAGCAACTGGCTTGTCACAATACGCCTGTTACTACTCTTGATGAACTGTGGTATCGTGTTGAAGCTGCATGGGCAGCTGTACCTGTACACGCCAACCAAGCTCTGTTTGAATCATGCCCAGGCGCATCAAGGCCGTTATTACGACCAGAGGTGGTTGTTCTGGGTACTGATTTCTCAGGATCTATGCACCCAAATTGCGTGAAAATGTAATCACATGTCAGTTCTAGTATAATATATTTGTCCAATGAATACCCGTTTATCATCTGCATTTCTTCTTGGTGTAGCAATTTTAAGGGCAGCAGTGTATTACTTTTTTGTGCGATCCACCAAGGCGGGTTGCTTCTACGTCTTATGGTGAGTCACATCGTGTATCATATCAGATATTGTATCGGCTCAATGAGAACCATGCAAGTGAAAATTTGGGTGACGAAAATGCAGAGTGATGGGCCCAAAGACGGTGGCTTGGCTTTTCATTGGATTTACCCGAAGTTTCTATACTTTGCGCCACTCGATTCTAGTGACGATGGACGGGGCTATGGCAGAGTTGGCGGGTACAACTGTAGCTGCCCAGTGGTTTTTGTAGTTCTGTTGCTGATACAAGTTCACCCAACGCTTTGAATCACTCGCTGGTTAATCGCGCAGCACAGGTCCGGGGAATTAGTCGTAGGACCCATCGGAGATGACGAACGGAGCCTGCTTTCAGCAGCAGGGACGTCCCGCGCTCGCCATTAACGAGTTCCACGGCTGGGGCGGAACTCCGCCGTGAGCACGCCACATTCCGACGCGAGGCCAGCGCGCAGCGCCGGGGAATTATCCGACTGGGCGACAGGTGTCAGCAGCGGCGTGTGCGCTTCCGGCGCCGGCGCTGTTGCGCACTTCCGCTCGCGCGATTTGGCGAACGTGACAGCGGATTTTGTTCCCGACGGCGCCCCTATCAGCTTTACCAGCTAGCGCCGACGTTTTACGCCGCGTCGCTTGTCCAGGCGTATGCGATACGCCAGTCGCGAAATTATCCTCCACCCACCACAGCAGAGCAGCGTACAGGGGCAATTTTTTCGAGCTTCTACGCTCACGAATCGTCAGTGAACCGGACCCCTGACAACTTTGTGTCCTCCTGAACCAGTGGTCGGAGACTAACAGCAGTAAATGTTGTCAGATGCCAATGTATGGGGGCTATTGGGAAAGCAAGGAACGATCGGTCGTGAAGAGCAAACCCCAGCGAAAATCCTGTGAAGCTTTGCACAGATGTATTCGGCAGTGTCTCTAGTACGCCCATAGACAGCGTCACGTCGTTTTTCTCAGTCCTGAGCGCACAGTGAGCGCGTAAAGATTCCTAGAAAATAGTGTCTCCCGCCAAGTATGACTGCCTGCTGAGAGATTTCGCCTGATCTCATGCAACCTCACATGTCATGCATTTCCTCCTTCATGACAGTTCTCGGCCGCACACTGCAGGGGCAATGACGACGCCCCTGCAGCCCGTCCATGGCTCCCTCTGAAATTTGTCTCTGCTCAAATCAACCGCTAAGTACGGAGATAGCATTTTGGTACGGACAACGCGCTGGAGCCCAGCGTGGAAAAGTGTCAGAATGGACAAGAGATTGCCTTGAATGAGATTTTAACTCTGCAGCGGAGTGTGCGCTGATATGAAACTTCCTGGCAGATTAAAACTGGGTGCCGGACCGAGACTCGAACTCGGGACCTTTGCATTTCACGGGCAAGAGCTCTACCATCTGAGCTAGCCAAGCACGACTCACGTCCCGTCCTCTCAGCTTCACTTCTGCCTACCTTCCAAACCTAGCGGAAGTTCTCCTAGTAGAGCGCTTGCCTGCGAAAGGCAAAGGTCCCGAGTTCGAGTCTCGGTCTGGCACACAGTTTTAATCTGCCAGGAAGTTTCAAGAGATTACCTTCTATGACGAGGGTATCAGGAAGTTTGTACAATGCTACGACAGATGTCTAACCTCCTCAAGTCCCGAGCACACATTAAAAATGAGCTACATTTATGGTAACTGATTTTTGTTAATGATCGTTGACGTGAATGACCTTCAAAAACATTTTGAACCTGTGGTGTCACCGCCAGACACCACACTTGCTAGGTGGTAGCCTTTAAATCGACCGCGGTCCGTTAGTATACGTCGGACCCGCGTGTCGCCACTGTCAGGATTGCAGACCGAGCGCCACCACACGGCAGGTCTAGCGAGACTTATTAGCACTCGCCCCAGTTGTACAGCCGACTTTGCAAGGGGAGGTTCACTGACAACTACGCTCTCATTTACCGAGACGATAGTTAGCTTAGCCTTCAGCTACATTTGCTACGACCTAGCAAGGCGCCATAATCCTTTGCTATATATATTGTGGTTATAACATGTACCGTCAAGAGAGATGTTCTACAATTGTGGATTAAAGTTAAGTATTACATCATCTACGTACTTTATTTGCAATTCTCAAGATACTGTCCTGTTCCAGACCTCACGCCAGTCAGCGTGTAATTAAACGCGTGCATTTCGGCCTCCTCTAGAAACACAGTGTTGGCTCTTCTGCCAACACTACAGAACTACAGAACCCATAGTAAATTTTTTATAGGTGGTATTATATATGATTCCTTGGGACTTAGGCAAAACAGTTATAAATAACTACGCAGTTTCATAGGGCTTTATTACAAAAAAAGTCATAAACATTACACATTTTGTTCACGTTTGCTGTAGATTTCAATATAGGTCAAACTTCAAACTTGGTACCAAAATTTTCGACTGTTGTAAGTAAACAAATTCAAAATATTTTAACAAAAATTTATTTTTACTCATTTTTCTGTTTCCAGAACTTCTCTCTTTCACGAATCTGAGCAAGAGGCACTGTTTCTCCTTCTGATGCGCTGCATCAAAGCGTTATCTTCACCATCAGATACATCAATTTCTATGTCAGACTCATCTGGATTAATTCTGGTGATCTCTTCATCAGTCAAGTCAGGTAATCAAGTGAAAAAAAAAAATGCAACCACACTTCAGCTGACAAACGAAGTCACCATTGAGTCCCGAGGTATCATACGCTATACCCAAAAGTTTAAAGCTTTTAAATCCATTCATAGTTCGCTAATAACTGCGGATGTCTGCATATTCTTTACACGATATTAAAGCATGTGAAAATACATGTAATTAGAATGTCTTCATCTCTATTTCGCCGTGACATGCTCTGCAGTCGCGGATTTCTAAGTTTCCAATCATTGCTGCCACATCCTGATGCTCGACAGAACAAGTGATGGTTCAGATGGCTCTGAGCACATGGGACTTAACATCTGAGGTCATCAGTCCCCTAGAACTTAGAACTACTTAAACCTAACTAACCTAAGGACATCACACACATCCGTTCCCGCTGCAGGATTCGAACCTGCTACCGTAGCAGTCGCGCGGTTCCCAACTGAAGCGCCTAGAACCGCTCGGCCACCGTAGCCGGCAGAACAAGTGAGATTATGCAAGCGCGATGTCTATTGTACACAATACAACTGCCCAGGGAAAGTTCATCTGCGTACGCGAGCGAGAAAAAAATAAAACTTGGAGGTATCGTATACGGTTCCTCGGGACTGAAGAAGCTGTCGGAGAGGCGACTATGTGGAGAAGAGGCTGGAAAGTGTAACTAATTGTTGCAAATAACGCAGTTTTTTCACTATGATTTCCATTTCGCAACCGATCGTTCCTTACTTTCCGAATAGCCCTCGTAACTTCGTACACACAACCCTCATCGCTGGGTATGTAAATTGATCAGAATTGCAATTTTATGGTGCTGGTAGAACGCCTATCAAGCGTGTATTAACTGCTTTAGAGTTGTTCATGTGTGGTGTTGTGACTAGACTTGGTAGTACATATGAAGGGCGCGAAAGCTTCAGATGTTAAATGGTCACTGTACAAGATGCAGAGAAGTCGCATACTCATGTGAAACAATGTTTGGCAGGGTTTGACTGAGGATCTCCATTTGTTTGGTTCGTTGGTTGGCTTGGGGGAGGGGATCGAACAGCGAGGTCAGCGGTCCCATCGGATTATGGAAGGATGGGAAATGAAGTTGGCCGTTTCCTTTCAAAGCAACCATTCCGGCATTTGCCTGAAGCGATTTAGGGAAATCTCGGAAAACCTAAATCAGGATGGCTGGAAGCGGGTTTGAACCATCGTCCACCCGAATGCGAGTCTAGTGTGCTGATCTGCGCCACCTCGCTCGGTCTCCATTTGGCCTACTGGCTGGCTAGTGTAATATCCAGACATGTGCGGCATTCGTATGTGACAGTGGCCTGACGTTGGACTGGATGGGAATATGATAACTGGTGTACTCGTCGCCAAGGTTCTGGCTGATCACGGATCAGCAGCAGCTGGAGTAGGAAATTACACAAAAGGCTGTTTGGAGCGGTGCCATGACTGGCAATCGAGGACTGCTGATGAAAGACGTCGCACCGTCCTTAGCGATGTAACGTTATTCTACACTAGCGCGTATGAAGGTCGCCGGCGAGAATGGTGGCGACTTAGGGAGAGGTCCCATTCCTCCCATCTTTTGAAGAAGCACAGCAGTGTTACTCCTGGGTGAAGAGGGAGCCATCGGGTATGATTTTAGATCGCAGCTTGTAGTGATTGAGGGGCCTCTGATCGTACAGTGGTACCTTACGGACATCCTGTGTTCTGACGTGTTACCTCTCATGTGACAGTATGGTGATGCCACTTTCCAGCAGGACAATGCTCGTTCACACGTGGCACGATGTTGAGGTACACCTATTGCTAGCAAGATTCCCACAGCTGTCCCCAAACAAAATATCTGGAACCAGCTCGGACGCCAACTCTGTCCCAATACCAGTACCCAAACCAGTTACAACAGTGGTGGGGCAGCTTGTCTCAGGGGAGGGTACAGCGATTTTATGACTTCCTTCCTAAACAAACCAGCGTATGCATTCAGGCAAGAAGGGGTGGAAAGTCATATGGATAAGTGGGTTCATATTGCCAAGTTCTTTGCAAATTTGATTCGGTATTGTAATCTCACCGAAATGACATCAAATACCCTCTCAACCGGTGAAGTTTTATTTCGTTTCCACCTCTCTTTTTCTTGCTTCACTCGTTTTTGTCAGGAACGATTCTTAGTTATAAAGTGTTAAGTATCACGTTGAAAATTACATTTTATTTGTTTGCAGCTACATATCTGCAGAGGTGGGATACACTGAAATCCCAGCATCACAGAACCGTAGCACGCCACTAGCTCTGCAGATATCTAGCTGCAAACAAACACCAAATTGTGTTGCAGAAGGGAGGACGTTCACGAAAAACACACGCTATTTAAAAGAAATACCAAATCCACAATTCTGAAGATATGGCAATGAAATTTTGTACCATGCTTTACATGAAGTTAACATATTTGCTGGATAACATATATTTCACTTTTGTATGGAATTTAAAAATTTTATTTTCAAAAAATGATGCATGTATCTTTTTCTCAGAAGCTATTCAAGGGATTTCTACAAAATGTTCTCTGTTTACTCTCTCTGCAGATAGTAAGCTTCTCTCATGAGGTCTTATTAATGTATGGAAGAGGAGAATTTTGATAATGTTTTAATTACAATTCCGCAATTGTAAAATTCATGCGACATTCCAAGCACTTCGCCTCATATCTCAGCTTACACTCAGAATTTCAAGAGTTGCTCCTCATACAACATTTATTGGCTCTATAAAAATAACTGTACAAACTTTCATAATTCCTGCCTTCACAGATTCTGAGAAAAAGGTACATAATCATTAAAAAACACAATTTACAGAAAATGCAATTTAAAGTTCAACCTAACGTTTTTCCTCTCCCACCTCTTCAGAAAGCCCTAGATTTGTACTCAGGGTCCTCTTTTCCTTCAAGGTGTCTCTTCTGGTTTCTTGTTTTTTTCAACTGACTTTGGAGCTGCAGAGAGGCGCAGTCAGTGTGTTCTTCTCACGATGTCTCCAGTGAAATTTCCTACCTTAAACCCCATTCTCTCTAATACCTTCATCTTTCTTACGTTCCAATCATTAAATACAAGAACTGAATCGCATATTGCAATTCTGATAATTTTAGCAGATGAAAATGTGGTTTTAGGACGTGGTTTCCAGATGAGTGAATTTAGAGACGAATTTGGATTCTGGCTTTTGCCATGAACATTCTTTTTAGAAGTTCAGGATCGGTACGAAATCTAATAGCGGGCTTCACAACATACAGGATACTCTTTAGAAGCCTCTCCATGTGAATGTAAGGGATTGTATCCCTTTGAGGCTGTAGATATTTACACCAGCTAACGTGGCACATACGATGAATAGGCTCCTCATTTGTTGACACCATGTGAAAATATATAGCCCATACTGCGCTTTTTATGTCAGATACACTGGATAGGTGCTGTCTGATAGCCTTGCCATAATACAGTTGTACAGTGTCAATCATTTTCTTTGTGAGTCTGTTGTATCCACCTGCGCTCTTTCCATGTTTCAAGTTTTTGGTCTTCATATCACTGACAGAGACACCAAAGGACTTGGAAGAGCAGTTGAACGGAATGGACTGTGTCTTGAAAGGAGGGGATAAGATGAACATCAACAAAAGCGAAACGAGGATAATGGAATGTAGTCGAATTAAGTCGGGTGATGCTGAGGGAATTAGATTAGGAAATGAGACACTTAAAATAGTAAAGGAATTTTGCTATTTGGGGAGGAAAATAACTGATGATGGTCGAAGTAGAGAGGATATAAAACGTAGACTGGCAATGGCAAGGAACGCGTTTCTGAAGAAGAGGAATTTGTTAACCTCGAGTACAAATTTAAGTGTCAGGAAGTCGTTTCTGAAAGTATTTGTATGGAGTGTAGCCATGTATGGAAGTGAAACGTGGACTATAAATAGCCTGGACAAGAAGAGAATAGAAACTTTCGAAATGTGGTGCTACAGAAGAATGCCGAAGATTAGATGGGTAGATCACATAACTAATGAGGAGGAACTGAATAGAATTGGGGAGGAGTTTGTGGAACAACTTGACTAGAAGAAGGGATCGGTTGGTAGGACATGTTCTGAGGCATCGAGGGATCACCAATTTAGTATTGGAGGGCAGCGTGGAGGGTAAAAATCGTAAATGGAGACCAAGAGATGAATGAACTAAGCAGATTCAGAAGGATGTAGGCTGCAGCAGGTACTGGGAGATGAAGAAGCTTGCACAGAATAGAGTAGCATGGAGAGCTGCATCAAACCAGTCTCAGGACTGAAGACCACAACAACAACAACATGACTGACAGATTTCCTCAATATAGAGTCCATTCTCTTCTGGATATGTCCAATGCGTTCGAGTTCTCAAATGAAAATTCCCCCTCAGGTTTGCACTCATTCACTGTTACCGAGCTAGTTCTTCAGTGTTGCTTCAAAACGTGGGCGTGGCAGGGAGGTCGCGTCACACATTTAAATATTTGTCGTGTACTTTGGATGCGATGTCATCACTGAAACTTTGGTAACTTATTGTCCAACTAAAAAATAAAAAATAAATTGGAAACTGACATTTTCTATCAATTTCATGGACATCCGCCCTCAACAATTCCCGACATACTAGTTGTGCAAACGATTACGAAGCGAATATCGAATTTTGTTGTGAAAGTCACTTGAAGTGTTGTGGATATTTCGCAACATCTGACGTTTCTTCCGAGAACCATCGCTACAAACACATTCGTGCCAATGTCAGTTGTTCCTTCTACTCAGGTCTTTAAAATACACAGCATGTTTTAAATAAAGATTACTGGAAAGAAAATTAGTCCTAAAGCGTTTTATGATAGCACAAATGTGGAGAAACATGTCTAGGATTAGAAAGCTGATCCAAATTCCCATAATTCAGTCTGTAATCAAGGCTGCTGTTAGAGTTTGAAAAAGAAACGACGGTGCAATCTCCAGAAAGTGCACTGTTAAACAAGCGTTTGCAAAATAGCAGTGGCTCTATTATTAAGATATGCGGGTCCTTCTGAAAGTAGACCCCCATGAGTGCGATACACTTGTCCCAGCGTTTCTGCCAGTCTTCAAATACATGGTGGAAACCATTTTTTGAGATCCTTCAAAATCACCTCCGCAGCCTTCACCACTGCTTCTGATGATTGATAATGCCGCCCACGATGCCGTTTCTTCATGTTAGGGAATTGAAAAAAGTCACATGGGGGCTTAATTCGGACTATAGGGAGGGTGAGGGATGCACCTCACGTTGAGGTTTTCAAGATATTCAGCAACAACATTGGCAATATGCGGCCGCGCATTATCGTGGTGCAGCAGCCAGCCTGCTTCACGGAAATGTGGTCTTTTACGCCTGAGATGGACTTGCTATGTTTCCAGGGCATCCCTATAGTATTCTCCAGTTACTTATGTGTGTGCAGGTACAACATGCTGATAAACCATTCCATAAATATCAAAGAGTGAGACGACCATAACTTTCCCAGCAGAAGCAACCACTTTTGACTTTTTAGGGGTTGGCGATGAAGGAGATTGCCACGCTGAGCTTTGCTGTTTGCTCTCAGGATCAAAATGATGTAGCCAATTTTCATCAGTAGTGATTACATTTGAAAGAAACTCCGGATCTTCCTCTAACATCAACTTTAACTACATGCAGACCAGCATGCGAATGTCCTTTTGTCCGGGAATCAACAATCTTGGAACCAACGCGCAGGAACACGTGTCAGGTGTAATTTTTCTGTCACCAACGTGTGGGTGGCACCCAATGAAATGTTCAGTATTTCACAAAGTAACCTTAAGGTAATTAGTCGAACCTCTCTCACAACGGCAGCAGATATGTTGATGTTTTCTTCCGTAAGAGCAGTAACTGGAGCACCGAGTCCACCTTCCTTTGAAATTGATGGTCTCTCCTCATTAAACAATTTAAAACACCTTCGAGCTGTGCTGTAGGGAAGAACAGACACTCCGTAGGGCTCCTGTAACATTTGTTGAGACTAAAGCAGAATTTCAAAGCCGCATATTGTTCCTCGCGTGTTACCTCCACTGAACATGTCTGACATTGCCTGCCTCTCACAGGGGGGATTAAGGAGTCCCAAAAATGAAACTACTACGGCGTGTTCGTTGCACATTAAGGTAACAGAATATCATAAGATTAAATTATGACTATAAAAAATTATGATCATTCTTTATTGAATAGCCCTCGTATATTCTCGTCTGGAAAGGACCCACACTACTGACCATTAAAATTGCTACACCAAGAAGAAATCCATATGATAAACGGGTATCCATTGGACAAATATATTATACTAGAACTGACATGTGATTACATTTTCACGTAATCTGGGCGCATAGATCCTGAGAAATCAGTACCCAGAACAACCACCTCTGGCCGTAATAACGGCCTTGATACGCCTGGGCATTGAGCCAAACAGAGCTTGGATTGCATGTACAGGTACAGCTGCCCATGCAACTTCAACACGATACCACAGTTCATCAAGGGTAGTGACTGGCGCATTGTGACGAGCCATTTGCTTGGCCACCACCGACCAGAGGTTTTCAATTGGTGAGAGATCTGGAGAATGTGCTGGTCAGGGCAGCAGTCGAACATTTTCTGTATCCAGAAAGGCCCGTACAGGACCTGCAACATGCGGTCGTGCATTATCCTGCTGAAATGTAGGTTTTCTCAGGGATCGAATGAAGGGTAGAGCCACGGGTCGTAACACATCTGAAATGTAACGTCCACTGTTCAAAGTGCCGTCAATGCGAACAGTGACCGAGACGTGTAACCAATGGCACCCCGTACCATGACGCCAGTATGGCGATGACGAATAGACGCTTCCAATGTGCGTTTTGCCATTCGTGCACCCAGCTTCGTCGTTGGGTACACCATCGCAGGCTCTCCTGTCTGTGATGCAGCGTCAAGGGTAACCGCAGCCATAGTCTCCAAGCTGATAGTCCATGCTGCTGCAAACGTCGTCGAACTGTTCGTGTAGATGGTTGTTGTCTTGCGAACGTCCTCATCTGTTGACTCAGGGATCGAGACGTGACTGCACGATCCGTTACAGCCATACGGATAAGATGCCTGTCATCTCGACTGCTAGTGATTCGAGGCCGCTGGTATTCAGCACGGCGTTCCGTATTACCCTCCTGAACCCACCGATTCCATATTCTGCTAACAGTCATTGGATCTCGACCAACGCGATCAGCAATGTCGCGATGCGATAAACCGCAATCGCGATCGGCTACAATCCGACCTTTATCAAACTCGGAAACGTGATGTTACGCATTTCTCTTCCTTACACGACGTATCACAACAAAGTTTCACCAGGCAACGCCGGTCAACTGTTGTTTGTGTGTGAAAAATCGGTTGGAAACCTTCCTCATGTCAGCACGTTGTAGGTGTCGCCACCGGCGCCAACCTTGTGTGAATGCTCTGAAAAGCTAATCATTTGCATATCACAGCATCTTCTTCCTGTCGGTTAAATTTCGCGTTTGTAGCACGTCATCTTCGTGGTGTAGCAATTTTAATGGCCAGTAGTGTATTTAGTGAGAGTCGAGGGCCTGATATTGCAGAAGAAATACGAAATCAGTGCCTGTATTATTAAGAAATACACGCTTGCATACGCATATTCAGAACTGCAGATACATTTCCTGTTTTTCTTAACGACTGTAGTCGGTGCAGTTCCTGTTCCGAATGAACATTGTATCCTACTTGTTAATAACATAGGCACTGCTATTTCATATTTATTCGCGAATACCAGGTTCTCAACGTCCAATAAATGTGTCCTCCCTGGACGGGAATACACGTAGCGTACGAGTGCAGCTTGCGGCACAAAGACGACGACAACTATAAGATTGGATCCGGCTGTGATTCGCGCACGGATAGCCGAAGCGGTCAAGGCGGCCGCTCGCGTAAAGAAGGAAATCGGAGTTCCAGTCCTGATCCGGCACAAATTATCATTGTCGTCATTCTAATATGCAGCCGATGGTGGATCATGCTCGCATCTGCGAATCCATTTCCAGTAAACAGATACTGGCAGATGAGCGAGACACACTGTACACTTTTCATCCCATTAACATTTTTATCGTAGTGATCCCGTAGTTTAATTTGGGGAGGGGCTTTGCTGCGACCCCTGCTGCAGCTGCACGGGCCGTACGTTCCCATTTCACGGCGGGCCGCTTTCGCCAGATCGTAGCAGTTTGCTGCCGCCGGCGTTTATTTCAGGCGCGCCGCACTCGGCCGCGGTAACACAAATCGCGCCCACGATTACGGCCTCCTTCCCGCAATCACACGACAAACACGTCTGGCTCAGCTACAACTGGCCAGCTCCCTCAGTTCTCAGCGTCCGACGTAAGATACGCTGACATGTGCTTTCAGCCGCATTCAGTATTTCGGATATCTCTGGGGTACATTTCTTTCAAGTGGGACATTCATGGCGTCCGTAGAACTTTATCGAATAGAGAGGTGCGGGAGAGGTGAGGGGGGGGGGCACAAGCTTGTAAAATTGTCGTTCTTTAACAAGTTTTTATTATGTCACTTTCTTCTCCGTGTGTCTGGTCGGTACAAATTTCGCAACCGATTTCGAACTGAGAGCGGAAAGAAGACTCCCACTCTGGAACAAAGAACTAGCAGACATCATAAAATGTGAGAAGCAGGTCTACAAGAAATATCTACGATCAAAGAAACAACAAGACTACACCGATGGCCGGTCGCGGTGGCCGAGCGGTTCTAGGCGCTCCAGTCCGGAGCCGCGCTGCTGCTACGGTCGCAGGTTCGAATCCTGCCTCGGGCATGGGTGTTTGTGTTGTCCTTAGCCAAAGTATGTTGGCGGTAGTAGAACCGGGTCTCTAAATTTTCTCAATAGTGTTTCTCGAAAAGAACGTCCCCTTCCATCCAGGGATTCCTATTTGAGTTCTTGAAGCACCACCGTAACATACACACTGAAACTTCAACGTTTTTTACTTAAACTGCTGAATGCTTACTGAATGTTCTGAAACTGCTAAGAGAAACTGAGTGAAACTTCTTAGCCGGCCGAAGTGGTTCTAGGCGCTACAGTCCGGAACCGCGCGACCGCTACGGTCGCATGTTCTAATCCTGCCGTGGGCTTGGATGTGTGTGATGTCCTTAGGTTGGATAGGTTTAAGTAGTTCTAAGTTCTAGGGGACTGATGACCTCAGAAGTAAAGTCCCATAGTGCTCAGAGCCATTTGAACCATTTTTGAAACTTCTTAGTCTTTACCATGAGATGAAATTGCTGACTGCGCCGGCTGGGATGGCCGAGCGGTTCTAGGCTCTTCAGTCTGAATCCTGCCTCGGGCATGGATGTGTGTGATGTCCTTAGGTTAGTTAGGTTTAAGTAGTTCTAAGTTCTAGGGGACTGATGACAGATGTTGAGTCCCATAGTGCTCAGAGCCATTTGAAATTGCTGAGTGCAACCGCACCTACTGTGTCTTTACTTGTTTTTATCATTTCCCTGACAAATACAACTCAAACTTATTCTATTCATTTATTACCCACAACATATAATCGCAACGCAATCTGCGTGCAAATAATAAATACAAAACAATGGCCCTCAATTTGAAGAAATCCTAACAATAACCCATACATTTCATAAGTCACTTACCTCACAGAAAATTTTCATGATACGAACTACAGCAAATACAGCAAGCAGGAACTACAGCCACCTAAATTAAAAGATTCTAACTACGAAAGGCTCTAACTACTAATAGACATATAGTTAGCAAAGGAAAGATTTTGTTGCAGAGTAAACAATGTATTTAGCAGATTGTACCTTAATCATGTGACATCAAGTTCTAAAAATGATATAATCGTCAATGATTCCATTATCCCAACATTAGCAAATACATCAATCATCAGTTTACATTCCATGTTCAACCAGTACTAAATCTCCATTACGGACACACGTCCAAACCGTCCGCTCGCGCTAACATTCCAACCTCCAACACTGCTAACTGTTAACTTCCTACTGCGAGTCAGACCAGCTACAGAGTCTCATAGCGAGGGCGCATAGCGCTGTCAGTTCAAAAATGTTCAAATGTGTGTCAAATCTTATGGGACTTAACTGCTAACGTCATCAGTCCCTAAGCTTACACACTACTTAACCTAAATTATCCTAAGGACAAACATACACACCCATGTCCGAGGGAGGACTCGAACCTCCGCCGGGACCAGCCGCACAGTCCATGACTGTAGCGCCTTTAACCGCTGGGCTAATCCCGCGCGGCAGCGCTGTCAGTGATATTATGCTGTCCCTAGCGCTGCCAACATACAGACATATAAACAGGCTACTTGCAACATGTCGTTCGAACCTACCGGTAACAAATCTAGCAGCCCTCCTCTGAATTGCTTCGATGTCTGCCGTCAGTCCGACCTGGTACGGATCCCAAACACTAAGAGCAGTACTCAAGAACAGGTTGCACCAGCCTCCTATATGCGGTCTCCTTTACAGGTGAACCAGTCTTTCGTCAAATTCTCCCAGTAAACCGAAGTCGACCATTAGTCTTCCATGCCACAGTTCTCACGTGATCGTTCCAAAAAATGGTTCAAATGGCTCTGAGCACTATGGGACTTAACATCCGAGGTCATCAGTCCCCTAGAACTTAGAACTACTTAAACCTAAGAAACCTAAGGACATCACGCACATCCGTGCCCGAGGCAGGATTCGAACCTGCGACCATAGCGGTCGAGCGGTTCCAGACTGAAGCGCCTAGAACGGCTCGGCCACAGCGTGCGGCGATCGTTCCATTTCATGTCCCTCTTCCACGGTAAGCCCAGATAATTAACCGACACCGGCCGCGGTGGTCTAGCGGTTCTAGGCGCTCAGTCCGGAACCGCGCGACTGCTACGTCGCAGGTTCGAATCCTGCCTCGGGCATGGATGTGTGTGATGTCCTAAGGTTAGTTAGGTTTAAGTAGTTCTAAGTTCTAGGGACCGATGACCACAGTGCTCAGAGCCATTTGAGCCATTTGAACCATTTAATTAAACGACATGACTGCGTCCAGCGGGACCCTACTAAAGCTGTATCCGAACATTACCGTCCTGTTCTTCCTACTCATCCTCATTAACTTACATTTTTGCCGCGCGGGATTAGCCGAACGGTCTCGGGCGCTGCAGTCATGGACTGTGCGGCTGGTCCCGGCGGAGGTTCGAGTCCTCCCTTGGGCATGGGTGTGTGTGTTTGTCCTTAGGATAATTTAGGTTAAGTAGTGTGTAAGCTAAGGGACCGATGACCTTAGCAGTTAAGTCCCATGAGATTTCACACACATTTGAACATTTTTTGAACTTGCATTTTTTCCACATTTGGGGCTAGCTGCCATTCATTACATGAACTGGAAATTTTTCCTGAGTCGTCTTGTACAGTCACTGAACTTCGACCTATTGCCCTAAATCACGACATTATCACGACCCACCCTGTCCGCGAAATCATTTATGGATGCGGAGAACAACAGCGGTCCTATCACACTTGCCTGGGGCACTCCTGATGATACTCTTGTCTCTGATGAACACTCACCGTCGAGGACAACATACTGGGTTCTATTACTTAAGAAGTCTTAGAGCCACTTACATAGCTGTGACCTTACTCCACATGCTCGTACCTTCGTTAACAGCCTGCAATGGGGCACCGTGTCAAACGCTCTCCGGAAATCTAGAAATATGGGATCCGAATATTGTCCTTCATCCACATTTCGCAGTATACCATGTGAGAAAAGCGCAAGCTGAGTCTCGCATGAGCGATGCTTTCTAAAACCATGAACTTGGTGCATAGTACTGGGCAAGAGATTCACGATAAATGCAGGCTAAATAAGGGGCAAATTCCGTAGAGTACTCTTCGTAACGCCGAAATGAGATTCCATCCGGACATGGTGATTTATTTGATCAAATATTTCAGTTGCTCCTCTGCGCCAGGGATCTCTACATCTACATCTACATCTACATCCATACTCCGCAAGCCACCTGACGGTGTGTAGCGGAGGGTACCTTGAGTACATCTATCGGTTCTCCCTTCTATTCCAGTCTCGTATTGTTCGTAGCAAGAAAGATTGTCGGTATGTGTCTGTGTGGGCTCTAATCTCTCTGATTTCATCCTCATGGTCTCTTCGCAAGATATATGTAGGAGGGAGCAATATACTGCTTGACTCCTCGGTGAAGTTATGTTCTCGAAACTTCAACAAAAGCCCGTACCGAGCTACTGAGCGTCTCTCCTGCAGAGTCTTCCACTGGACTTTATCTATCATCTCCGTAACGCTTTCGCGATTACTAAGTGATCCTGTAACGAAGCGCGCTGCTCTCCTTCGGATCTTCTCTATCTCTTCTATCAACCCTATCTGGTACGGATCCCACACTGCTGAGCAGTATTCAAGCAGTGGGCGAACAAGCGTACTGTAACCTACTTCCCTTGTTTTCGGATTCCATTTCCTTAGGATTCTCCCAATGAATCTCAGTCTAGCATACGCTTTACCGACGATCAACTTTATATGATCATTCCATTTTAAATCACTCCTAATGCCTACTCCCAGATAATTTATGGAATTAACTGTTTCCAGTTGCTGACCTGCTATATTGTGGCTAAATGATAAAGGATCTTTCTTTCTATATATTCGCAGCACATTACACTTGTCTACGTTGAGATTCAATTGCCATTCCCTGCACCATGCGTCAATTCGTTGCGGATCCTCCTGCATTTCGGTACAATTTTCCATTGTTACAACCTCTCGATATATCACAGCATCATCCGCAAAAAGCCTCAGTGAACTTCCGATGTTATCCACAAGGTCATTTACATATATTGTGAATAGCAACGGTCCTATGACACTCCCCTGCGGCACACCTGAAATCACTCTTACTTCAGAAGACTTCTCTCCATTGAGAATGACATGCTGCGTCCTGTTATCTAGGAACTCTTTAATCCAATCACACAATTGGTCTGATAGTCCATATGCTCTTATTTTGCTCATTAAGCGACTGTGGGGAAGTGTATCGAACGCCTTGCGGAAGACAAGAAACACGGCATCTACCTGTGAATCCGTGTCTATGGCCCTCTGAGTCTCGTGGACGAATAGCGTGAGCTGGGTTTCACACGATCGTCTTTCTCGAAACCCAAGCTGGTTCCTACAGAGTAGATTTATAGTCTCCAGAAAAGTCATTATACTCGAACATAATACGTGCTCCAAAATTCTACAACTGATCGACGTTAGAGATATAGGTCTATAGTTCTGCACATCTGTTCGACGTCCCTTCTTAAAAGCGGAGATGACCTGTGCCCGTTTCCAATTCTTTGGAACGCTACGGTCTTCTAGAGACCTACGGTACACAGCTGCTAGAAGGGGGGCAAGTCCCTTCGCGTACTCTGTGTAAAATCGAACTGGTATCCCATCAGATCCAGCGGCCTTTCCTCTTTTCAACGTTTTTAATTGTTTCTCTATCCCTCTGTCGTCTATTTCGATATCTACCATTTTGTCACCTGCGCGACAATCTAGAGAGGGAACTACAGTGCAGTCTTCCTGTGTGCAACAGCTCTGGAAAAAGACATTTAGTATTTCGGCCTCTAGTCTGTCATCCTCTGTTTCAGTACAATTTTGGTCACAGAGTGTCTGGACATTTTGTTTTGATCCACCTACCGCTTTGATATAAGACGAAAATTTCTTAGGATTTTGTGCCAAGTGCGTATTACCATGTCGTCCGTTCGGGAATACGACTACAGACTGGCGCAGGCACAGGAGTTTTGGAGAACGCCGTTCGGCGCACAGTATTGAACATGGTGTTTCGCAGCAGAGGACCCCTACGTGTTCCCATGTTGACCAAAGAAATCGTCAGTTATGATTACAGTGGTCACGGGATCATCGAGATTGGATTGCGTGTCGCCTGGTGGGATGAATCCCGTTTATTGTTAAACCTCGTTGATGGTCATGTCCAGATACACCCTCATCCAGGTAAGCAGCTGCTCGAAACCTGCAGCGCGCCACGGACGCAGATCTGTGGGAGCAGTATTGTGTTATGAGGGACACTCACCTGGACTTGATTGCGACCTGCGATAGTAGTCGATGACACCATGACAGCTATGGACTGTGTGAACATTATTACGGACCACCTGTAACCCCTTTGCAGCGACGGTATCTTCCAGCAGGTCCGTGCAACAGGGCCAGAATCGTGCTGCAGTGGTTTGAGGAGCATGATAGTGAACTCAAGTTCGGCTTATCTGAATCCGATGAAATCCAACAGGGATGATATCGGGCGCCAGCTCCGCGCCCACAGACCAACCGCCCGTAAATTACCGGAAGTGTGTGACCAGTGCTTAGTCATCTGGTGCAACAAACCTCTGGGAACCTATCATGTACTTGTAGAATCCACACCACGAAGAATCACTAGTGAATTGCGTTCCAGAAGTGGACCAACACGCTTTTAAGTAGATGTTCATTGTGTTTTGGTTCATAATTGTACATCGAGTAAAACCGACACACATCAGTGATCAAAAAAGAGAAAAGCAAAATGAGACAACATAGCTGGGAACATTTTGTGAGCGATACGGAGCATGATTTACATCAGAAACAAACTAAAGCCTATAGCATGCCGAAAAAACAAAGATGAAGGAGATATGGTTAAAACTAACCCTATTGCAGAAAATGAGGGGTTGAATTATTTCCTAACTCTATGGACAGTGCTGAGAAAAATACGAAAACTGCTGTTAGTGATGAGCATGTTGATGTTATATCAATGGAAGAACTGAAGGCCGTGTTAAAAACATCCAAAAACAGAAAATTCCCAGAGGAAGACAATATAATTGAGGAATTATTTAAACGTGCTTCAGAATCGTTACTCTGGAAACTATTGAAATTTGTAAATACTTGATGGAAAGATAGCATACCATACGGTTGGCGAACAGCAGATGTTATCCTATTACTTAAAAAAGGGGATCACAGAAAATGCGAAAAGTATCGAGATATTAGTCTTCTAAACTCTGGACGCAAGATATATGCGAAACTAAAAATAAGTAGAAAGATACTTTCGGAATCGTTTCTTAGTGAAGATCATAATGGGTTTCAGATAAGAAGATCTTGCTTAGTGTTTTTCCAGTCTGCCAAATTATTGAAAAACACCGGGGATACAGCCATCCCACATACATAGCCTTTATTATGAAAAAGCTTTTGATAAAGTTAGCAGAGTTAAGTTACGGGAAATTTTAGAAAATGGTTTACTCCAGCATCTAAGAAGTGTAATTCAAAGTATGTATATAAACAACAAAATCAAAACACAGAAAGTAACTCCGTTTGTGAGAAACATCTCTCACGGAATGAGACAAGGATGTCTTTTATCACGTAAATAGACAACGTCATAAAGACATGGCGAATAAAGTAGTGCACCACTATAAGCTTAATAGAATGGTTCAAATGGGTCTGAGCACTATGGGACTTAACGTCTGAGGTCATCAGTCCCCTAGAACTTAGAACTACTTAAACCTAACTAACCTAAGGACATCACACACATCCATGCCCGAGGCAGGATTCGAACCTGCGACCGTAGCGGTCGCGCGGCTCCAGACTGTAGCGCCTAGAACCGTTCGGCCACACAGGCCGGCTATAAGCTTAATAATAAAATTATATATAAACTCCTGTTTGCAGATGATCAAATAATCTTAGAGGAATCAGAAGATAGATTACAGAGAACAATTTAGTTCTTGCCTAAGGTATCCAATGAATATAACATAACAATATATACAGGTAAAACTTAGATAATGGCATTACATGGTAAGGAGCATTTAAGAGCAAAAACAATAACTGATTATAAACTGCTAGAACAAATTAATACTTTTAAATATCTGGGATACGAGTCTCATATATCGCATACAGTTATCAAGAGCATAAACAGTAAGAATTGCGACAGTTGGTAGGTACTATAAATCGCACTCTCCTCAAAAAAGTTAGAAAAGAGACAGTACTAAAACTTTATAATGTGATGACAGTACCAGTTCTAATGTTGGTTAGGAGGAGGCCAGTTGGGTGCCGACAATCAACCTGTCTGCGTCCTAGACATAATGGACCCACACCTGGAGTTATTATCTGCCGCGTGATTTTGTATGACTGGAGTAGCGCTCTCATGGTTATCCCACGCACGCTGACTGCAAATTTGTACGGCAGTCTGGTGATACAGCCTATTACGCTGCCACTGATGAACAGCATCCTCGGGGGTATTTTCCAACAGGATAACGCTCACCCACATACCTCTTTTGCAACCCAACATGATCCACAGAGTGTCGACATGTTCCCTTTGCTTGGTCGAACAGCTGATCTGTCTCCAATCGAGCACACCGGATGGCAATTTCAGTGTCATCCACAAACAGCATTAACCGTCGCAGTATTGACCAATCTAGTGCAACAGACAACTCCATCCCACAAACTGACATCCGCCATCTGTACAACACAACGCATGCACGTTTGCATGTTTGCATTCAACATTCCGGCGAGTATACCAGTTTTTAACGTACCAACATTTCACATTTCGAACGGCTTGTCTCACACATATGCTAACCAGTGATCTTGCAATGTTAATCTATTAAATACGTTACTTACAGAAATGTATTACAGCAATTTCGTTACTTTACGTTAATTATTTTTTGTTGTTGCGATTTTTTCCCGCTCTGTATTAGAACACAGTGCCGAAAATATTTAACTGTAAGTCCCCAATGTTTCATTACAGTGTGATTATGACGAATGTCCTATGGTCATAATAAACTTCTATAGCTTTTGACGAATCCTTTTATTGTTTTTCAGTCTATGGCAATAACACGCCAAAACCGGCAGCGTGATCAATTTGTAACATTTAGTGATCCAGATGATAATTTTTTTTCATGAACAATAGCTTGTCGTACATCTCCAGGCTCTCTACCTCCCATCGAGTAGTAACCTTCTGGCTCAACAGCGAGTTCAGAGCCTGTACGGAAGTGACGCATTGTTCGTTTCTGTCACCCCTACAGGGATCCTTGGCTGGAGTGTCAACTTACTCATTTCTCTTTATCCCCATGTTCGCTGGTAGCTGGCAGAATATCACCTGTTTCCCATGCTGTAATAGCAAGGAAAGTGTATCTAGCATATTCTGTACAATTTTTTTCTTCTTTGCGTATTTGGGTAAGGGCCTCTAGATTACTAAGATAATCGGAGCAGATGAGAAATGTATCCACCGGGAGTCGTCTGACGTGCTGTAGTGCCTGTGAACTACCGATTACACAACATCCGGCCGCAGCCCGTGGTCTCGCTGTCGCTTTCTCGCTTCCCGAGCACGGAGTCCCGGGTTCGACTGCCGGTGGGATCAGGGATTTTCACCTGTCTCGAGATGACTGCGTGTTTGTGTTGTCCTCATCATTTCATCATCATTCATGAAAGCGGCGAAATTGGACTGAGCACATGTTGGGAATTTGTACGAGCGCTGATAACCGTGCAGTTGAGCGCCCCACAAATCAAACATCATCGTCATCATCATCATCATTACACAACATCCACTCGTAAAAAAATATGAATTTGCCCTTGTATGATTAAATTGTGACCGTCCGCTTACAAATTAGAATGACTGATATACGTAAAGGAAAACATAAAACAGTAAAATGATCTGATAAGCGTATTATAGAGCCGCAGCTTGTTGTCCTTCCACTCTAGCCACTATTGCTCCTACTGTTCCACTCATTCATGTAATGTGTGTAAGTACATATGAAACACATAAGTTCATCGTATAGGCTATTAGTTACCCACTTAAACGAGCACGTCTGCCTCCGTTGCTGCCTTCCAAACGGTGGACCTGGGCTCGATTCCCGGTACCGCCAAGGATTTTTCCTGAGTGAAAGGACTGCTATAGCGTGCACTTAGCGCCATGATGCTAAAAAAAGAAAAGGAGTTATTCGAATGAGAAGTAGGATCTCCACGGTCTGTAAAGTCGGCTAAACGGCCGGGTGAACGGTTTGCCGTCCAAGTGCCCCTTCAAACCGCATCCGCGACGCAAAGGATGACACGGCCGCCGATCGACGTTCCTGGAGCCTTCAAGGCCTGGACGAGGAGCTCATTTTTAAAAAAGTTCGCTTTGGAGCTATATATGATGCAGTAAGTTTGATCGACGTGGCTACTTGGCAGAATGGCAGAAACAGGTATCGTGTTTGGATACGCCCATGACCATACCCTGAATGAAGACCGATTTGACGGTGCGTCATCACAGACCATGCATCGTGGCAACAAGGAACGTAGCACGGCAAAAGAAGATTGGCCTTATAAAGATCCTAACCGTCAGGTACCGGAGACTAGCGTTACGCCTTGCCAGTGACGTCCGTGTTAACAGTTGCTGGTATCGGTGAATATCGGTCCATCTCAACCAATTTCCGAGCGAACGTTATGAAGCGAACAGCATGCAACGACGACCGTAGTCGGGCACCTCGAAAAACGCCATTGCTCACTGCAGCACATAATGCTGTACTTTTTTAACAAGGAAAATCGCCGAATAGCTGTGCGATTTGAGAAGTTATTTTATTGTATTTCCAAAAGCAGTTTCGGCAATTCAGTATGCCAAATTCAGGACTCTTATGCACCTCATGTACACACAGCCGGCCGATGTAGCCGAGCGGTTCTAGGCGCTTCAGTCCGGAATCGCGCTGCTGCTGCGGTCTCAGGTTCGAATCCTGCCTCGGGCATGGATGTGTGATGTCCTTAGGTTAGATAGCTTTAAGTAGCTCTGAGTCTAGGGGACCTCAGATGTTAAGTCCCATAGTGCTTAGAGCCATTTGAACCATTTTTTTGTACAGACATTAAAGCGTATCGATATTGGCAGATTGGAGCCATCAGTATCTTTATGTCATGAATTCGTATTTCAAGTGCTTCCTTCGAAGGCTTTACAACAAACTTTTTATATGTCTGTAAATGAGATGCATGTGGAGCCTGAATATAGTATGTTGAATTGCCGAAACTGGTTGTGAAAAATAATATAAAGTAACTTCTCAAATAAGACGGCTGTTTGGCGATTTTCCTTGTTAAACACTTGACCAACAACTGCCCCGAGTCCACAAAGGATCAACAGAGATGAAGCTGTACCTCTCTACCACACAGCTACTGGAGACGCATAGTGTGGTCCGGCGAGTTACGATTTTGCCCCTTTTCATATGAAGCAAGGCGTCGAGTCCATGTACGCCTAATTAGGTTTTTAATCCGCGATATACAGGCTGTATCATAATACAGATAAAAGTACACGATACTAGAAGCAAAAAAATCTCAGTAAACGTAGGGTCGAAAATGCATACATTAAGAGGTACGAGCAATTTTTCATCTTCGATAAAGTGAAACAAATTTTTTCTAGTGCAGGTTCTTTGCTTTCCAAATTTTGGGAAGTGGTAGTATGGACCAAAATAAGAAAAAAAATGTCCATCAAAACATGTGCTCTAAAACGCATATATTAAAAGTTTCGAGCACTTGATTATTAGAAGAGTTGTGTTTCAAAGTAACAAACGTGAACAAGTGCTCATAGTTCTTAAAAAATGCATTTTAGAGCAGATATTTATTCAACTTTTTTTCTTGTTTTGGTGCGTACTACCACTTTCCAAAATATGGAAAGCAAAGAATTTCCAGTAGAAAAGATTTGTTTCACTGTATCGAAGATGAAAAATTGCTCGTAACTCTTAAGGTATGCTTTTTCGACCCTATGTTTACTGAGATTTTTTTGCTTCTAGTATCGTGTACTTTCAACTGTATGCGTTTACGCCATTAATTATGATATACCGTGTATAGAGGATGCAGTTGAGAATGTAATAGTAGACAAATATTTAGTTAAGTGCTATGGACACTGAAGCGCCAAAGAAACTGGTATAGGCCTGCGTATTCATGTACAAAGATATATACGCAGACAGAATACGGCGCTACGGTCGGCAACGCTTATATACATATATAAAAAAAATGTGTCTAGCGCAGTTGTTAGATCGGTTACTGCTGCTACAATGGCATGTTATCAAGATTTGAGTGAGTTTGAACGTGGTGTTATAGTCGGCGCACGAGCGATGGAACACAGCACGTCCGAGCGATGAACAGGAGATTTTCCCTTACGACCACTTCACGAGTGGACCGTGAATATCAGGACTCCGGTAAAACATCAAGTCTCCGACATCGCTGCAGCCGTAAAGAGATCCTGCAAGACCGGGACCAATGACGACTGAAGAGAATCGTTCAACGTCACAGGACTACAACCATTCCGCAAATTGCTGCAGATTTCAATGCTGGGCCATCTACAAGTCTCAGCGTGCGAACCATTCAACGAAACATCATCGATATGGGCTTTCGGAGCCGAAGGCCCACTCGTGTACCCTTCATGAGTCCATGACACGAAGCTTTACGCATCGTTTAGGCCCGTTGACACTGCCACTGGATTGTCGATGACTGGAAACATGTTGCCTGGTCGGAAGAGTCTCGTTTCAAATTGTATCGAGCGGATGGACGTGCACGGGTATGGAGGCTACCCCATGAATCCGTGGACCCTGTATGTCAGCAGGGAGCTGTTCAAGCTGGAAGAGACTCTTTAACGGTGTACAGCTTGTGCAGTTGGAGTGATATGGGACCCCTGATACATCTACATACGACTCTGACAGGTGACACGTACATAAGCATCCTGTCAGATCAGCTACATCCATTCATGTCCATTGCGCATTCCGACAGACTGGGGCAATTCCAACAGGACAGTGCGACACCTCATGCGTCCAGAATTGCTACAGAGTGGCTCCAGGAACAGTCTTCTAAGTTGAAACACTTCCGCTGGCCACCAGATTCCCAAGACATGAATATCATAGAGCATATCTGGAACGCCTTGCAACGTGCTGTTCAGAAGAGATCTCCACCCTTCGTACTCTTACGGATTTATGGGCAGCCCTGCAGGAGTCATGATGTCAATTCGTTCTAGCACTACTATGTATAACAGTTTCGTGGTTAATGTGAGTACCTCCAGTGTTCGACATCAACGGGCAATAACATTCACAGGCGGTAGATGGAGTACTAGCGGGGTAGGGTATATAAAGTGTGCTGAGTGGACACGGAAAACAGTGCAGTCATATTCGTTATGGGGAAACGGGGCGTCTTTTCTGACGTCCAAAATGGCATGATCGTTGGCTCTCGGACCGAGGGTGGAAGCATTTCCTGAATACTTCCGCCGTGGTTAAAGTATACCACGCATGGGAACATGGCACTATCCCAAACTGGCGCCAAGGCAAATGTAATGCACCACAGGCCATAGATGACAGCGATGAACGACGGCTGCGTAGATGTGTACGGGCCAACAGACATACAACTGTTGAGCATTTCATCGCCCAGATGAACCAAGGGGAACCCAGCAGTGTCTCCTCGACAAGTGTTCAGTGAACTGCTGTGTATGTGCCTCCGCAGCCGATGCCTTGTTTCCGCACCCATACTGACTGTTGTTCATTGGCGATGATGGCTGAAATCTGCACGCCAATACCGCAACTGGTCTTTCACTGAGGCCGGCTGGTGTGGCCGAGCAATTCTAGACGTTTCAGTCCGGAACCGCGCGACCGCTACGGTCGCAGGTTCGAATCCTGCCTCGGGCATGGATGTGTGTGATGTCCTTAGGTTAGTTAGGTTTAAGTAGTTCTAAGTTTTAGGGGACTGATGACCTCAGCTGTTAAGTCCCATAGTGCTCAGAGCCATTTGAACCATTTTTCTTCCACTGAGTGGCAACAGACGGCCTTTCCAAATGAATCACGTTTTATGCATTGTCGGGCAGATGGTTGTTGGCGTGTACAGTGTGAAACGTCCGGAAGCAAATGTCCGAAAGCTGGTAGAGTTATGGTCAGGGGAATTGGTAAGGTATAGGATTGGTAAGCAGGTCATATAGGCTGCAGGATTGGAATGCTGTCCCCATTTGAGGATACAAAAATTTGTTTTCATCTTATTAATTAAAACATGGCGCTGGTAACAACAGAATGATTAATTTGTAAGATGGCAAGAACTATGCCCCTTACATGAAGTCATTAAAGATCACCTAACTCACGTTGAGCGAACAGTAGGGCTGAACAAAAAAATGACTGACAAGACACAATGCATCTTGTAGAGGGTATAGTATGAACGTATTGGAATAATTAATGTCCGTTGATGGTTTTAAAGTGATTTACACGACATGAAAATTTTGTGGAAATGAGTCGATTTACTGGACTCTAGTTTACCCCAGGGAAGCATTTAGAGTCGACTGTGGCCAGCTGGGGAACGGCAAAGGGAAGTGACAATAGGCAGCTTAGGGCGGTTCAAGCTCTGAGAAAGCGCTAACGTGCCGCGGCCTCCAGCTGGCTTAAGATGAGTGACAGTGAGTGGGTGGTTGACCCCGATTACATGCTGGTGTACCAGGAAACAGACAGAGAAATGTTGATAAATGTCCGTTGTCCCGTTTTCTGTGAAACATGCGAGAAAGCTGTGCAAAGCTACGGTGGAGCAGTCAACAGAAGTCAAACTATGCATGTTCGTGACTATAGCAACTTCACGCTGAATTCACGATCTGGAGAGCCTGAAGTAAATCAGATGAAGAGCGACATCATGAAATACGCCAGCCTCCGATGGGAACGTAGGACCAAGGAATTTGAAGTACTCTCCTGGGAGTCAGAATTCCGAAAAAATTGGTGTTTGTGCAGACGCTAACCTTGATGGGTGGCCTGCGAGGAGCGAAATAGCAGAAGTTGAGAGGAAGGGAAATTTTGTGGGAATTTGTTCACTTCCCAGAGCAGGCATTGGTCGGCGCTGGGAAGCGACGCATAATTAATGCGACTTGTGCTGCAATTGGCGTAAGTGATTTTGCTGGAGGGGAAACCGAGGCGAAGAGCAGACTGGCAGAAGTCTCTGTAGAATTCTTCCGTTCCCAGCTTGCCTAGAGTGCGGACGTGGCGTTCTTTACTCAGCTTGCCTGAGAAAGAGTGAGCATCTCTGCAGTTTAGGACTTAGCAAATGGAACGATTGAGCTTGGAGACAGAAAGTTTTGGTTCAGCTATGTACTGAGCAACATAGCTAGGAGTGAATAGACGAGCGCAGCCTTGCGACACCACGAGGTCGGCCGACGTCCGCACAATGACGCCGCTCCGCCACACTGTATTCGGTGATATTGCGCCCTCTCCGGCCACTGATTAATTTGTTGGATCACGTCGGCAAAGTTTCCACGAGAGTTTAATGGACTGTGTATTGTAGAATTCTTCTCGAACTTCGTATTACGCCTGGGTCAGTCGATAGGAATTACTTCTGAGTTATCGCGCTTTACTCCATGCAAACGCAATTTATTACCACTGCCTGATAGAAGAGTCTTGTAATGTGATGATTGAAAGTCAGGAGTTAAAATAAATTTGTGCTAATCGACTGCATCTCTTTTCAATCAAGTAGTTGAAATCCTAAGTCACTTTCTTAATTAATTTTATGTTCAACATTTGCATCTGGTGTTCAATAGCTGAATATAACATCAATGTGCACCCCTTTTTAATTAAAAGTGATCAATTCTGAATCAATTAATGTCAACACTGCCACCACAGTTCAATCAGGAGTCACAGGGCCATATTACTTTTTTACGTTATCCGATATTGCGGCAGGTTTGCACTCTCTGTTGATCTGTTAGTCAATTAGTTGGGGTGAACACACGCCAAAACCAGCTAAGTGGCGGGTGGGGTGTTACAAATTATCATTTGCAAAATGCGATGATCTACACTGATTTTTCAATTGCATAAAAGCAATGAGTATAATTAAAAAAATTTTATAAGAAAAACAGCATTATGGGCCTAACCTTAAATTAATAAAAAAATACTTTACACAAATATAACTGTAACATAAGTGCAGATCTGAGCTCACTAGTTGTGAAATTAAGTCAATTACCATGTCTTGTGACTATGAAAAATAACAATTTGTAAAAGTCATTAGGTTTCAAAAATACTCAAATAGCGAGATCTCATAAATACGTGAATTAACTATTATGAAGACATTCGGCAATATGATGTTATGATAGTCTGAAAGATCAACACAGCAATCAGCACATTCTCGACATTTGGCGTTCACATCGGCCGCGCGTCTAAATTCCTGCTCGTGAGCTCAAGTGGCAACAATAGTCACAAAGGCCCACGCACACACACCAATAACGGCTTCTAGGACACACAAACCCAGTATTAATACACAGTTCACTAAAATACTAAAACTACCAGTCAAGCACTGGTTAGTGCCAAATGCAGGAAGAGATGTTAATCGTTATAGTGTGACAGCCACAGTTACTATTAAAGCACTAGTTCATTAAACGATCTCCAATGACGTGAAATTTCACTTGATAAATTTATAGACCACAACTAGCTCCTGGTGATAATGACAAGACAATCTGCACACAATCTTAAATACCAAAGCAGTGTTTGACGGAGCAAAATTGTTACTATTATAGTTGCCAACAAGGAAGAAGTTTCCAATTCCAATTTAAATTATCGGCCGAAGTTTTATACACAGAATAAACTTTGATTCATAAAATTGACCACGTAACATATTAACAATAATAATAAAAAAATTGTAATTCAAGATTAGTGCAATGGAACCAGGGTACAGTGCAGCAGGGACTTGCAATACCAGGTATCCGGGCCCTCGTCCAGGTGGTTTAAGGAATGACTGGCGAAAATCAAAGTGGCTGCACCACTTTTTTTTTCTCCTTTATTGTAATTTTAATCACCTATACAGGCGGGCTGTCAGCAGCATATTACGCTGCTCTTCAGCCTTAAGTGGAACAATAACATGACATAGAGGTGATACAGATAATACAAAAAAACGGCGGGCAAAAAAATGGAGATACAAAAAAACAATAAACATGAAGCCGTTCACGCTGGACGATAAAGACACTAACACTTGTTGACACGGCGCACAAAACACGGAGGACGGCGACGGCACATGTGAACAGTGGAGTTGGAACTGCGAAAGAACGCGAAAAACAAAACGAAGCACACACACGAGACACTGATGGCGATGATCTTCGGCGCGCGAATGTTCACTATGCGTGTGCGAGTCCGGGGACCTGCCAAGAGAGGAGGAGGAGGAAGGGGAGTGGGAGACCGAGAGGGGAGAGCAGAGATGCCACGGGCAGGGGAGATAAGGGGGAGGGAGGAAGGGGGAGGCGAAGCCCGGTGGAAGAGGGGTGGAGGGAGGGGACGGGGGAAAAGGAAAGAGAAGGGAAGGGAAGAGAAGGGAGGGAGGGTGCCTAAAGGAAAGGACACCGGAAGTGGGGGGTGGGGCAGGGTCAAAGTTGATAGGAGGGGTAGATGGAGGGGAGGAGGACATCATCAGGGAGGGGGAGCTGGCGGAAGCCACCTTGGGAGAGGGTAAGGAGGGTGGAGAGATGGAGACCGGGTGGGACGTGGGAATACAGGCGCGGCAGCGGGCGGGGGTGAGAGAGGATCGGGGAGATGAGCGGGTGAGGAGGATCGAGTTTACGGGAGGTGTACAGGATCCGTATCCTTTCAAGGAAAAGGAGGAGGTGGGGGAAGGGGATGAGATCGTACAGGATCCGCGTAGGGGAGGGGAGACGGATGCGATAGGTGAGGCGGAGAGCATGGCGTTCAAGGATTTGGAGGGATTTATAAAAGGTAGGGGGGGAGGGGCGGAGATCCAAGCCGGATGGGCATAACAAAGGATAGGGCGGATGAGGGATTTATAGGTGTGGAGGATGGTGGAGGGGTCCAGACCCCACGTACGGCCGGAGAGGAGCTTGAGGAGACTGAGTCGGGAGCGTGCCTTGGCTTGGATTGTCCGGAGGTGGGGAGTCCAGGAGAGGCGACGGTCGAGGGTGACGCCAAGGTACTTAAGGGTGGGAGTGAGGGCGATAGGACGGCCATAGATGGTGGTGTAGAAATCAAGGAGGCGGAAGGAAGGGGTGGTTTTGCCTACAATAATCGCCTGGGTTTTGGAGGGATGCTGCAACACAAAATGGCTCGCCATTTAAAGTTAGACCAGGAGCTCGCTGTTAATATGCACGCCAGGGTAATCTCCCGCGCTGTCCTCAGGATTCGAGGTGGACACGACTCTTAAACAGAGCCTATGTTGACCGGTGACTGCTTCCGCACTCCAGTTCCGCTCGCCGCCAGACCCAGGCGCCGGAATGTCAACAGCGTGCGACCTCGCAGTACACAAAGCGCCGACTGACTACTGGTGATGCTCCGTGCGCTGTCTTCCCTCTGTCACTGTCCCCCCCCGACAGAGTCTCGTCTCGCGAGCCGCGGCCGTCGTAAATAGAGGGCGCTAGCCAACCAGGACGCCGCAAAGCGCGTAAATTCGACATTGAAACTATGCTGCCAAGACCATCGCAGGAAGTCACGGCTCAGAAATGTTTTCTTGGCTTTTCGTGGGTGATTGCGTCATTCTGGAATATGCACCTATCCTCGGGGCCATGTCCACTCCTACATGCCGTTTGTTTTTCCTCACAACGATGGCAAATACCAGCAGGATAATACAATTTCACATACAACTCGCAGTTTACCTATGTGGTTCGAAGAGCACCAGAATAGATGCTCCCCTCCCGACCTAACTTCCTGAATTTAAACCCAATCGAGAATCTGTGGAACCACTTTGATCGGGCTGGATCCTCAACTTAGAAACCTAGCGCAGCTGGGCGTGGCACTGGAATCTGCAAGACTCTACATCCGCGTCGGTGCCTCCCACAACCTGAGTCCGCAGCTCGTGGTCGTGCGGTAGCGTTCTCGCTTCCCGCGCCCTGGTTCCCGGGTTCGATTCTCGGCGGGGTTAGGGATTTTCTCTGCCTCGTGATGACTGCGTGTTGTGTGACGTCCTTAGGTTAGTTAGGTTTAAGTAGTTCTAAGTTCTAGGGGACTGATGACCAAAGATATTAAGTCCCATAGTGCTCAGAGCCATTTTTTGACACACAACCTCACTGACCCTTCTTGCAAGTCTCGCAGTGGTCCGCGGTGCAAGTGCTGGTTATTGTGGCTTTCGGCAGGTGGTCATATTAATGTGACTAAACAGTTTATATTTATTGTTTCATAAAATTTTGGGCGTGTAGCCGCATACATTTCACTTCTTGTGAACAACGACACTACGTTAAAACTGACTAATATATCAGAACTGTTCAGTTTGAGTGATTTTAGTCTGCCATTGAAGTTCGCAGAGTCGCATATGTGATGAACACAGCCGGCCGGTGTGGCCGAGCGGTTCTAGGCGCGTCAGTCTGGAACCGCGCCACCGCTGATTGTTGCACAAAATTTCGGGCGAACTGCCGGATGTTTGCAACTTCCTGCCACAATATTTCGGCGCGGAGTCTTCTGTCCATCTTCAGGTGATACTGGCGAAAACTCCCTGAGATCTGGTATTTAAGGCCCCTCCGGCACATGCGTGGTGGATTCACTTGGCGTTGCGCGTGCGCGTTCGATTCTGCTGGTAAGCGCGCCCTCCGTGGTGAAAACTCGCCGCATCGATATCAATTCGATCTTCCCGCGGTTCCATCACAGAACTAAGCCGGCTACAGAGGAAACGAAGTTTTTGGACGATTGGATTCCATGCCGAATTCAGTTGGAAACCGCCGTCACCATTAATAAGAGACTCATTGTCAGACAGCCGTAATTCCACGGATTCATTAATAATAGAACTCCAAAAGTTAGACGTATGGGCCACAATTTTTGTCTCATTATAATTGATGGCATGACCAGTGGAAATACAGTGTTCGACGATGACAGACCTACAAGACTGAAAGAGGCGAGTATGTCGCTGATGTTCTACAATGCGATCCAGCACAGTACGCGTCGTTTGCCCTCTATAAGATTTGCCGCATTCACATCCTGTAAAAACCTGCGTTACGCAGCTCTAGGTCGTCTTTAACAGATCCCAACAGAGACGAAATTTTTGCAGGAGGGCGAAAGATTGCTTTCACTTTATATTTTATTAGTATTCTGTCTATTTGCGCTGAAATATCACAGCACCAGGATGAGTTTACCTCCCATCCCGACCCAACTTCCTGAATTTAAACCCAATCGAGAATCTGTGGAACCACTTTGATCGGGCTGGATCCTCAACTTAGAAACCTAATGCAGCTGGGCGTGGCACTGGACTCTGCAAGACTTCACATCCGCGTCGGTGCCTCCCACAACCTCACTGACCCTTCTTGCAAGTCTTGCAGTGGTCCACGGTGCAAGTGCTGGTTATTGTGGCTTTTGGCAGGTGGCCATATTAATGTGACTAAACAGTTTATATTTACTGTTTCATAAAATTTCGGGCGTGTAGCCGCATACATTTCACTTCTTGTGAACAACGACACTACATTAAAACTGACTAATATATCAGAACTGGTAAGTTTGAGTGATTTTAGTCTGCCATTGAAGTTCGCAGAGTCGCGTATGTGATGAGCATAGCCAGCCGTGTGGCCGAGCGGTTCTAGGCGCTTCAGTCTGGAACCGCGGGACCGCTACGATCGCAGGTTCGAATCCTGCCTCGGGCATGGATGTGTGTGATGTTCTTAGGTTAGTTAGGTTTAAGTAGTACTGAATTCTAGGGGACTGATGACCTCAGAAGTTAAGTCCCATAGCGCTCAGAGCCATTTGAACCATTTATGATGAGCATATTTTCCCACAAGAGGCCTTAATAACGACGCCAAGTGTTTGGCACAATCATTGCTGACGAGAGTAGTCTACAGGCGGAGCATCTACACTTGACAAGAGTTTTTGGAGCCAACGGATGTTCTCCACAGAGATACGTTGACACACTACGAATGAAACCAACAGCGGGCACGGCCGGCCGAAGTGGCCGTGCGGTTAAAGGCGCTGCAGTCTGGAACCGCAAGACCGCTACGATCGCAGGTTCGAATCCTGCCTCGGGCATGGATGTGTGTTTTGTTCTTAGGTTAGTTAGGTTTAAGTAGTACTGAATTCTAGGGGACTGATGACCTCAGAAGTTAAGTCCCATAGCGCTCAGAGCCATTTGAACCATTTATGATGAGCATATTTTCCCACAAGAGGCCTTAATAACGACGCCAAGTGTTTGGCACAATCATTGCTGACGAGAGTAGTCTACAGGCGGAGCTTCTACACTTGACAAGAGTTTTTGGAGCCAACGGATATTCTCCACAGAGATACGTTGACACACTACGAATGAAACCAACAGCGGGCACGGCCGGCCGAAGTGGCCGTGCGGTTAAAGGCGCTGCAGTCTGGAACCGCAAGACCGCTACGATCGCAGGTTCGAATCCTGCCTCGGGCATGGATGTGTGTGATGTTCTTAGGTTAGTTAGGTTTAAGTAGTACTGAATTCTAGGGGACTGATGACCTCAGAAGTTAAGTCCCATAGCGCTCAGAGCCATTTGAACCATTTATGATGAGCATATTTTCCCACAAGAGGCCTTAATAACGACGCCAAGTGTTTGGCACAATCATTGCTGACGAGAGTAGTCTACAGGCGGAGCTTCTACACTTGACAAGAGTTTTTGGAGCCAACGGATGTTCTCCACAGAGATACGTTGACACACTACGAATGAAACCAACAGCGGGCACGGCCGGCCGAAGTGGCCGTGCGGTTAAAGGCGCTGCAGTCTGGAACCGCAAGACCGCTACGATCGCAGGTTCGAATGCTGCCTCGGGCATGGATGTGTGTGATGTTCTTAGGTTAGTTAGGTTTAAGTAGTACTGAATTCTAGGGGACTGATGACCTCAGAAGTTGTCCCATAGCGCTCAGAGCCATTTGAACCATTTATGATGAGCATATTTTCCCACAAGAGGCCTTAATAACGACGCCAAGTGTTTGGCACAATCATTGCTGACGAGAGTAGTCTACAGGCGGAGCTTCTACACTTGACAAGAGTTTTTGGAGCCAACGGATGTTCTCCACAGAGATACGTTGACACACTACGAATGAAACCAACAGCGGGCACGGCCGGCCGAAGTGGCCGTGCGGTTAAAGGCGCTGCAGTCTGGAACCGCAAGACCGCTACGATCGCAGGTTCGAATCCTGCCTCGGGCATGGATGTTTGTGATGTCCTTAGGTTAGTTAGGTTTAAGTAGTACTGAATTCTAGGGGACTGATGACCTCAGAAGTTAAGTCCCATAGCGCTCAGAGCCATTTGAACCATTTATGATGAGCATATTTTCCCACAAGAGGCCTTAATAACGACGCCAAGTGTTTGGCACAATCATTGCTGACGAGAGTAGTCTACAGGCGGAGCTTCTACACTTGACAAGAGTTTTTGGAGCCAACGGATGTTCTCCACAGAGATACGTTGACACACTACGAATGAAACCAACAGCGGGCACAGCCGGTCGAAGTGGCCGTGCGGTTAAAGGCGCTGCAGTCTGGAACCGCAAGACCGCTACGATCGCAGGTTCGAATCCTGCCTCGGGCATGGATGTTTGTGATGTCCTTAGGTTAGTTAGGTTTAAGTAGTACTGAATTCTAGGGGACTGATGACCTCAGAAGTTAAGTCCCATAGCGCTCAGAGCCATTTGAACCATTTATGATGAGCATATTTTCCCACAAGAGGCCTTAATAACGACGCCAAGTGTTTGGCACAATCATTGCTGACGAGAGTAGTCTACAGGCGGAGCTTCTACACTTGACAAGAGTTTTTGGAGCCAACGGATGTTCTCCACAGAGATACGTTGACACACTACGAATGAAACCAACAGCGGGCACGGCCGGCCGAAGTGGCCGTGCGGTTAAAGGCGCTGCAGTCTGGAACCGCAAGACCGCTACGATCGCAGGTTCGAATGCTGCCTCGGGCATGGATGTGTGTGATGTTCTTAGGTTAGTTAGGTTTAAGTTGTACTGAATTCTAGGGGACTGATGACCTCAGAAGTTAAGTCCCATAGCGCTCAGAGCCATTTGAACCATTTATGATGAGCATATTTTCCCACAAGAGGCCTTAATAACGACGCCAAGTGTTTGGCACAATCATTGCTGACGAGAGTAGTCTACAGGCGGAGCTTCTACACTTGACAAGAGTTTTTGGAGCCAACGGATGTTCTCCACAGAGATACGTTGACACACTACGAATGAAACCAACAGCGGGCACGGCCGGCCGAAGTGGCCGTGCGGTTAAAGGCGCTGCAGTCTGGAACCGCAAGACCGCTACGATCGCAGGTTCGAATCCTGCCTCGGGCATGGATGTGTGTGATGTTCTTAGGTTAGTTAGGTTTAAGTAGTACTGAATTCTAGGGGACTGATGACCTCAGAAGTTAAGTCCCATAGCGCTCAGAGCCATTTGAACCATTTATGATGAGCATATTTTCCCACAAGAGGCCTTAATAACGACGCCAAGTGTTTGGCACAATCATTGCTGACGAGAGTAGTCTACAGGCCGAGCTTCTACACTTGACAAGAGTTTTTGGAGCCAACGGATGTTCTCCACAGAGATACGTTGACACACTACGAATGAAACCAACAGCGGGCACAGCCGGTCGAAGTGGCCGTGCGGTTAAAGGCGCTGCAGTCTGGAACCGCAAGACCGCTACGATCGCAGGTTCGAATCCTGCCTCGGGCATGGATGTTTGTGATGTCCTTAGGTTAGTTAGGTTTAAGTAGTACTGAATTCTAGGGGACTGATGACCTCAGAAGTTAAGTCCCATAGCGCTCAGAGCCATTTGAACCATTTATGATGAGCATATTTTCCCACAAGAGGCCTTAATAACGACGCCAAGTGTTTGGCACAATCATTGCTGACGAGAGTAGTCTACAGGCGGAGCTTCTACACTTGACAAGAGTTTTTGGAGCCAACGGATGTTCTCCACAGAGATACGTTGACACACTACGAATGAAACCAACAGCGGGCACGGCCGGCCGAAGTGGCCGTGCGGTTAAAGGCGCTGCAGTCTGGAACCGCAAGACCGCTACGATCGCAGGTTCGAATGCTGCCTCGGGCATGGATGTGTGTGATGTTCTTAGGTTAGTTAGGTTTAAGTTGTACTGAATTCTAGGGGACTGATGACCTCAGAAGTTAAGTCCCATAGCGCTCAGAGCCATTTGAACCATTTATGATGAGCATATTTTCCCACAAGAGGCCTTAATAACGACGCCAAGTGTTTGGCACAATCATTGCTGACGAGAGTAGTCTACAGGCGGAGCTTCTACACTTGACAAGAGTTTTTGGAGCCAACGGATGTTCTCCACAGAGATACGTTGACACACTACGAATGAAACCAACAGCGGGCACGGCCGGCCGAAGTGGCCGTGCGGTTAAAGGCGCTGCAGTCTGGAACCGCAAGACCGCTACGATCGCAGGTTCGAATGCTGCCTCGGGCATGGATGTGTGTGATGTTCTTAGGTTAGTTAGGTTTAAGTTGTACTGAATTCTAGGGGACTGATGACCTCAGAAGTTAAGTCCCATAGCGCTCAGAGCCATTTGAACCATTTATGATGAGCATATTTTCCCACAAGAGGCCTTAATAACGACGCCAAGTGTTTGGCACAATCATTGCTGACGAGAGTAGTCTACAGGCGGAGCTTCTACACTTGACAAGAGTTTTTGGAGCCAACGGATGTTCTCCACAGAGATACGTTGACACACTACGAATGAAACCAACAGCGGGCACGGCCGGCCGAAGTGGCCGTGCGGTTAAAGGCGCTGCAGTCTGGAACCGCAAGACCGCTACGATCGCAGGTTCGAATCCTGCCTCGGGCATGGATGTGTGTGATGTTCTTAGGTTAGTTAGGTTTAAGTAGTACTGAATTCTAGGGGACTGATGACCTCAGAAGTTAAGTCCCATAGCGCTCAGAGCCATTTGAACCATTTATGATGAGCATATTTTCCCACAAGAGGCCTTAATAACGACGCCAAGTGTTTGGCACAATCATTGCTGACGAGAGTAGTCTACAGGCGGAGCTTCTACACTTGACAAGAGTTTTTGGAGCCAACGGATGTTCTCCACAGAGATACGTTGACACACTACGAATGAAACCAACAGCGGGCACGGCCGGCCGAAGTGGCCGTGCGGTTAAAGGCGCTGCAGTCTGGAACCGCAAGACCGCTACGATCGCAGGTTCGAATGCTGCCTCGGGCATGGATGTGTGTGATGTTCTTAGGTTAGTTAGGTTTAAGTAGTACTGAATTCTAGGGGACTGATGACCTCAGAAGTTAAGTCCCATAGCGCTCAGAGCCATTTGCACCATTTATGATGAGCATATTTTCCCACAAGAGGCCTTAATAACGACGCCAAGTGTTTGGCACAATCATTGCTGACGAGAGTAGTCTACAGGCGGAGCTTCTACACTTGACAAGAGTTTTTGGAGCCAACGGATGTTCTCCACAGAGATACGTTGACACACTACGAATGAAACCAACAGCGGGCACGGCCGGCCGAAGTGGCCGTGCGGTTAAAGGCGCTGCAGTCTGGAACCGCAAGACCGCTACGATCGCAGGTTCGAATGCTGCCTCGGGCTTGGATGTGTGTGATGTTCTTAGGTTAGTTAGGTTTAAGTAGTACTGAATTCTAGGGGACTGATGACCTCAGAAGTTAAGTCCCAATGCGCTCAGAGCCATTTGAACCATTTATGATGAGCATATTTTCCCACAAGAGCCCTTAATAACGACGCCAAGTGTTTGGCACAATCATTGCTGACGAGAGTAGTCTACAGGCGGAGCTTCTACACTTGACAAGAGTTTTTGGAGCCAACGGATGTTCTCCACAGAGATACGTTGACACACTACGAATGAAACCAACAGCGGGCACGGCCGGCCGAAGTGGCCGTGCGGTTAAAGGCGCTGCAGTCTGGAACCGCAAGACCGCTACGGTCGCGGTTCGAATCCTGCCTCGCGCATGGATGTTTGTGATGTCCTTAGGTTAGTTAGGTTTAACTAGTTCTAAGTTCTAGGAGACTAATGACCTCAGCAGTTGAGTCCCATAGTGCTCAGAGCCATTTGAACCATTTGAACAGCGGGCATAAGCAACGCAGAAAGCTTTAAATCTACGGACTCTCTACCATTCGTGGGAAGACTATCGTCAAAAACAGGACAGATCGTCAGCGAACACAAAGTGAAAGCGATTTTTCGCTCTCCACCAAAGACAGCAGCACTCCTGGGTTCCGTTAAGGGGAAATTGTATGTCCTATGCCGCCAATGTTAAATTATCGAATTTTGTGACTCATTATCTTCGAAATTTGTTAAGCCACCAGCTTACAATTTGCCATAATTATTGAATGCATCTTTCTAGATACACTGAACTAGAATTATTACTCAAATTGTATTCTGGGGCATGTTACCTTCTTTTTTTTTCAAACACTCAATTTTTTGACAGAATTTTGTAAATAATTGAACATAAAAACAAAACAACTCAGGATATTTTAATTATTCTAGTTCCATGTGTGTTGAATCTCATACTTGTCATGCTGCGAAAATTTCGTGTCTCTACCATCAGTACTTTTTTAGATAACAGGTCATTTATTGCAAAAAATGTAGTCCAGAGAGTTGAGGTTTAAAACTTTTTTATTACAAATTATTGTACAGACTTACATTTCTGCATCTTTTATGCACTAGAATTGCCCTGGCCCATAGTCTGTGTCTTCTTCAGTGTCATAACAGCCCAGTACTGGCCTCCTCCTTTTCTTTCTCGCTTCTTTTGTCATTTGCTGAGCAGCTACCACTGCTTCGCGTGCACGAAGCATATCCAGTTCCCGCAGTCCTTTAGGTGTGTTCTGTCCAAATCTTACCCCTAACTTCTCCAGAACCTTAAGACTTTCATAGTTCCCACCATTAAAAGTTATTACAGCATCAGACACTGCTAACTTTAGAGTCATAAGGCCAACAAATACATTGTTAGGCACACGGCACCACAGAACATTATTGAAGGTCTCATTCACATTCTGGGTCTTCCCATATGGACACTTTTTTAGTAACTCAGGTTTTGCCAAATCTCTGTAAAAAGGTTTGATTGCCTCCATTACTGCCAAAGGAAGAGAATGTTTGTGTAAATTCACGCTTGGTGCCAGAAAATTCAGTTTGCCTATATTTACACCAAGTGTTTGGTGGGGTGGACACAAAGCATGGCTTTTCATCGGTTGATATTCGATGAAAGAAAGTGGCACACACAGCTCTTTTCATCTTCTCTAAATTGTCATAGTTATCTCTAATGGCCTTCCCATAATATTCCTGTAACTCATCAATTACTTTGTCTGTTAGTCTTCCAGCACATTGTATTGTCTTGCCATCAGACAGTTTTGCGTTGTCCAGCTTATTTTTTAGGTTTATTCGTAATGCCAACTTCTGAGACGTAGCAGTATGCACAAAACAAAGCAATTCACAGCCTTCTAGACTGTGTAGTTCCCAAGATATGACTGCTCAACTAGGGCAGTATATGCGTAGCTGCGAAATTTGACAGTCACACGTGAACATTCAAAATATTATTTGAAGGTCTCACAATCATCTGATTTTAATGGATTATATAGCAAAATGTTCACGAAAGTCCAAAGTACATTATGGAGTAGAAAACAGAAAATGTCAGATTTCAACAAATTTCACCTACAATGTCACCTTTGATGATTTGATGCTTCGGAAGCCTGAGATTTACAGGATCCCCGGCGAGTGTGACCGTTCATACATCAGACAGACGACATATACAGTCCAGGACAGATGCACAGATCACCGCAGGTACACCCGTCTCTTACAGCCTAATTAATCGGCGGTGGGCCCGCAGCTCGTGGTCGTGTGGTAGCGTTCTCGCTTCCCACGCCCGGGTTCCCGAGTTCGATTCCCGGCGGGGTCAGGGATTTTCTCTGCCTCGTGATGGCTGGGTGTTGTGTGATGTCCATAGGTTAGTTAGGTTTAAGTAGTTCTAAGTTCTAGGGGACTGATGACCTTAGAAGTTAAGTCCCATAGTGCTCAGAGCCATTTGAATCGGCGGTGGCAGAGCACTGTATTAACACTGAGCACTCTATGGTGTACGATAGCGTCGAAATATTAGCCTCGACTTTGTCTTTATGGGACTCAGTAGCGAAAGAAGCAAATGAAGTTCGGTTTGCGACGAATTTAATTAATAGAGTTCGCGGCTTCGGCTTGGACAAGTCATGGAATACGGCACTTTCTGTATTAAACTCACAAAGACGTCGCAACGGTGCATCTCGTAGTGATACATCAATATCACGGTGCGGATCGACCGTGCAGCCATAGATCTAATTGAATGAATACGTTGTACCTCTTTGCCGCCGATCATCGTCTCTGGCGTCTTGTGTATCGGTGGCCGCAAGCGCAGTGGCGTGTTCCGCGGGTTTAAAAAGACGGAGCAAATGTTGGAGCGTCAGTCACCCGGCTCACTCTGGAAAAGTGAAGTTTATACGGTTGCACACCCGTAATTTTATTGAACAATCATTGCGCCTCGAAAATATGATGATATATCTATTGTACTTTCTTCCTGCGGCCAGTAACCGTATTCTCTAATTGTTACTGTTATTGCCCGATTGTGTGTGCTGGGGCAAAGGTTTGAATTTATTTCTTTTTATTGTATGAAAGCATTTTATTTGCATTCTCAGGTTGGAGCCCTACTTTTAAAAACTTTCCTGGGCTGCAGGTTAAATTACACCGAGGCTATGTACTTTTATGTTTCTCATCTTGGCAGTTGTACTTGATTGGAATTCAGGAATATTTACTTCGTCTTCTTTGGTGAAGGAATTTCGGAAAACCGCGTTTAATAACTCTACTTTAGTGTCACAGTCATCAGTGACTTTACTGTTGTTATCGCACAGTGAAGGTATTGATTACGTCTTGCCACTGGAGTGCTTTATTTATGACAAGAATCTCTTTGGGTTTTCTGCCAGATTCCGAGACAGAGTTTCGTTGTGGAAATTATTAAAAGCATCACTATTGAAGTACGCGCTCTCTTTCGAACTTCTGCAAAACTTTGCCAATCTGAGGGATTTTGCGTTCTTTACAGTTTGGCATGCTTGTTTCGTTGCTTCTGCAACAGCGATCTCACCCGTTTTGTGTACCATGGGGGATCAGTCCCATCACTTATAAACTTATTTATTATACAGGGTGTTACAAAAAGGTACGGCCAAACTTTCAGGAAACATTCCTCACAAACAAAGAAAGAAAATATGTTATGTGGACATGTGTCCGGAAACGCTTACTTTCCATGTTAGAGCTCATATTATTACTTCTCTTCAAATCACATTAATCATGAAATGGAAACACACAGCAACAGAACGTACCAGCGTGACTTCAAACACTTTGTTACAGGAAATGTTCAAAATGTCCTCCGTTAGTGAGGATACATGCATCCACCCTCCGTCGCGTGGAATCCCTGATGCGCTGATGCAGCCCTGGAGAATGGCGTATTGTATCACAGCCGTCCACAATACGAGCACGAAGAGTCTCTACATTTGGTACCGGGGTTGCGTAGACAAGAGCTTTCAAATGCCCCCATAAATGAAAGTCAAGAGGGGTGAGGTCAGGAGAGCGTGGAGGCCATGGAATTGGTCCGCCTCTACCAATCCATCGGTCACCGAATCTGTTGTTGAGAAGCGTACGAACACTTCGACTGAAATGTGCAGGAGCTCAATCGTGCATGAACCACATGTTTTGTCGTACTTGTAAAGGCACATGTTCTAGTAGCACAGGTACAGTATCCCGTATGAAATCATGATAACGTGCTCCATTGAGCGTAGGTGGAAGCGTAGGTGACGAAACTAAAATGAGCTCTAACATGGAAATTAAGCGTTTCCGGACGCATGTCCACATAACATCTTTTCTTTATTTGTGTGTGAAGAATGTTTTCTGAAAGTTTGGCCGTACCTTTTTGTAACACCCTGTATATCTCTCAGTTGCCGTCTATACTGTTTCTTTTCTGCGCTTACATGATCAGAATGGAAGGAGTGGAGACCCTCTCTGAATAAGGTGGGAATCGAACACCGCCTGACAAACAGCTACACAATCTCCGGCACCCCGCAGCTTCCATTGCACCAACGCTAGCGACACAATACACCTGTTATTGGTTGGGCTGCATGTTGATGCAGGCAGCGATGCGGTGATCTGCACCTGTTGCACACACGTCCATACGAGCACGAGTACAGACGATGACCCTCTCTTAACGCTGCGCTCACGTGTACTTGAGCCTGTACTGTTATTTCGTTGAGAATAGTGTCTGATGACCTTTGGTTTATAGACTGTCGTTAAAGATTTATGGACGTGCGTGCAACAACTAGCTGGCTATTTTCGTAACTGTTATACGGTTTATTTGTATTCTGTGCTCGCTCTACTTATACGCTGGTATTCCGTCAAACTTTTCTTTCTTGTACACTGTCATTTCATTTGTAATACAGTGGTCTGAATCAGGACAAAAGTAGTTATGTATTAAATATGTTTTGATTTATCTACCACGAACAAAAGACATTCCCTCGTTTTTCTCTCGTCACCCATTCATGTTTTGGCGTTGCTACACCATTATCACATCACTTAATATGTCCACTCGTTCAAAGTTAATAATAGAGGTGCAGACCAGATGTGGCTTAAGTTCAAAGAAACAGTATCGGCAGCAATGGAGAGATTTATACCAAATAAATTAACAAATGACGGAGCTGATCCTCCTTGGTACACAAAACGGGTTAGAACACTGTTGCAGAAACAACGAAACAGACATGCCAAATTTAAACACACGCAAAATCCCCGAGATTGGCGATCTTTTATAGAAGCTCGAAACTTAGCGCGGACTTAAATGCGAGATGCTTATAAACAGTTTCCACAACAAAACTTTGTCTCGAAACCTGACAGAAGATCCAAAGAGATTCTGGTCGTGTGTAAAATATGTTAGCGGAAAGAAACAATCAATTCCTTATCTGCGCGGTAGCAATGGAGATACTACCGAAGACAGTGCTGCCAAAGCAGAGTTACGAAACACAGCCTTCCGAAATGCCTTCACAGAAGAAGACGAAGTAAATATTCCAGAATTCGAATCGAGAACAGCTGCCAACATGCGTAACGTAGAAGTAAATATCCTCGGAGTAGTGAAGCAACTTAAATCACTTATTAAATCAAGTCTTCTGGTCCACACTGTATACCAATTACGTTCCTTTCGCGGTATGGTGATGCAACTCCATACTTAACAATTATATACAACCGTTCGCTCGACGAAAGATCCGTACCCAAAGACTGGAAAGTTGCACAGGTCACAGGTCACACCAATATTCAAGAAATGGAGGAGGAATAATTCACTATATTACAGGCCCATATCGTTAACATCGATATGCAGCAGGATTTTGGAATATACATTGTGTTCGAACATTACGAATTAGCTCTAAGAAAACGATCTATTGACACAGAGTCAACATGGGTTTAGAAAACATCGTTGCTGTGAAACACAACTAGCTCTTTTTTCATATGAAGTGTTGAGTGCTAATGACAAGGAATTTCAGATCGATTCCGTATTTCTGGATTTCCAGAAGGCTTTTGACACTGTACCTCACAAGCGGCTCGTAGTGAAATTGCGTGCTTATGGAATATCGTCTCAGTTATGTGACTTGATTTGTGATTTCCTGTCAGAGAGGTTACAGTTCGTAGTAACTGACGGTAAGTCATCGAGTAAAACAGAAGTGATTTCTGGCGTTCCCCAAGGTAGTGTTATAGGCCCTTTGCTGTTCCTTATATATATAAACGATTTGGGAGACAATCTGAGCAGTCGTCTTGGGTTGTTTGCAGATGACGCTGTCGTTTATCGACTAATAATGTCATCAGAAGATCAAAACAAACCGAAAAACAATTTAGAAAAGATATGTGAATGGTGCGAAAAGCGGCAGTTGACTCTAAATAACGAAAAGTTTGAGGTCCTCCACATGAGTGCTAAAAGGAACTCGTGAAACTTCGGTTACACGATAAATCAGTCTAATCTAAAAGCCGTAAATTGAATTAAATACCTAGATATTACAATTACGAACAATTTAAACTGGGAGGAACATATAGGAAATGTTGCGGGGAAGGCTAACCAAAGACTGCGTTTTATTGGCAGGACACTTAGAAAATGTAACAGACCTACTAAGGAGACCGCCTACACTACACTTGTGCGTCCTCTCTTAGAATACTGCTGCCTGGTGTGGGATCCTTACCAGATAGGACTGACGGTGTACATCGAAGAAGTTCAAAGAAGGGCAGCACGTTTTGTATTCTCGCGAAATATGGAAGAGAGTGTCACAGAAATGATACAGGATTTGGGCTAGACATCATTAACAGAAAGGCGTTTTAGATTGCGACGGAATCTTCTCACGAAATTCCAATCACCAACTTTCTCATCTGAATGCGAAAATATTTTGTTGATACCGACCTACATAGGGAGGAACGATCACAACGATAAAATAAGGGAAATCAGAGGTCGTACGGGAAGATATAAGTGTTTCGTTCTTTCCACGCGCTATACGAGATTGGAATAATAGAGAATTGTGAAGGTGGTTCGATGAACCCTCTGCCAGACACTTAAATGTGATTTGCAGAGTATCGATGTAGATGTAGATGTACATTCTGTTGACCATATCTCTGTCTGTGTGTCCGTTGCAGTGCAGGTGATCTTCTTAACACAGTTTGGCATCTACGATGTGATCGTATGTAGTAGCGCTCTCCACGTTGTCAAATCTGTATTCGCGACAAGTAATGTTTCAATATTTCTTAATTCAGTCTAAAAACCTTTTCAATTGTAAGTAGGCTGTTTATGTTTTCTCTATGTAAGTAGGCTGTTTATGTTTTCTCTATGTAAGTAGGCTGTTTATGTTTTCTTATTGGCAACGTTACGTAGCGCTCAATATGAAAATCACTGGCTGTGCTGTGTGCAGTCTGTGGCTGCTTTGCATTGTTGTAATACTCGCCATTGTAGTGTTGGGCAGCGGCAGCTGGATGTGAACAGCGCGTAGCGTTGCGCAGTTGGAGGTGAGCCGCCAGCAGTGGTGGATGTGGGGAGAGAGATGGCGGAGTTTTGTAATTTGTCATGAACTGATATATATATTATGACTTGTGATGATATTAAGGTAAATACATTGTTTGTTCTCTATTAATATCTTTCATTTGCTAACTATCCCTATCAGTAGTTAGTGCCTTCCATAGTTTGAATCTTTTATTTAGCTGGCAGTAGTGGCGCTCGCTGTATTGCAGTAGCTTGAGCAGCGAAGATTTTTGTGAGGTAAGTGATTTGTGAAAGGTATAGTTTAATGTTAGTCAGGGCCATTCTTTTGTAGGGAATTTTGAAAGTCAGATTGCGTTGCGCTAACAAAATATTGTGTGTCAGGTTAAGCACAGTCTTGTTTAAACTGTTCAAAGGGGACGTTTCATATGTCGACCCTTAGCCGAGGATACCTCACTGGAATCTTCTGATTTTTTTTTCTTGTAGTTTGTGTAATTAGTGTAGATTTTGTTTATTGCTAGCGCGTAATTGTAGAGAAAATCTCCTTTGTAGTTGCAGTCTTTCATTGTTGTACAGTAAAACAGTTGTGGCATGCATGTAGATTTGCACCAAGTATTTCGCAGCTGCAATTAACTAGATATTATTTTCAGTGCTATGTTAATGTGTTCTCTTATTTTTGCTCTTCAAATTGTGTTTTTCTGTGTTATGGTGTGAAATATAGTGACAATTATGGCGTGTGAAAAACGTAATACTAGGCTCCAAAGTAAACTGAGAAATGACAGTGAAGACGAAAGCAGTGTGTTAGCGCCACCGAGTAGTGAATTAACTGATGTTCAAAGTAGTAATTTGGTAATTGTGAATAGGGAAATGGAGCGGGCTGCAAACAATGGTGTAGACAGTGAAACAGGTAGTGAACAGGGAAGCATTATCGATCGATCGGTCGGCAACAGCTCACCTCAGGAATCCGAAATGACAGGACACAATTTCGCAAATACTGTAGATTCAGGTTTTGGGTCATCACCGTTTTCTCAAATAAGTCAAGACACATTTTCTGCTTGTGAAAATGTGAATGTTGCCGGTGCAAATGCACTGCCGAAAAGCGTAGAGAAACAGATTCCAGACACTAATACATTATTGTTGCAATTAATGCAACAAATGGAACAAAATCAGAGACAAACACAGCAAAAGCTTGAAAAGTTAGACTCATTGGAACAAACACTTGAACAAACACGTGAAGATTTAACTACTGAGTTACATAAAATCGAATCGAAATGTCAAAAAGTCTGTAACGACGTAAAAACACAAATTTGTGAGCATTTTCAACCTATTTTTTCGCGGCAAGGAAACAAAGGATGAAATAAGAGGACAGATATATGAAGTTTTGGGTTGGACTGCAGTACCAAATGTTCCACTGAAAACGAACCCTGTCCTTTCCTATTGGTGTTATCCCACTATGTGTTTGTGTACCCTTGAGTATTTGTTTTCTTCCTGTCTCTGTGTACTGTTTCATAGAATTTTTTTCTCTTCTAATACTAAGCTATATTCACTATGAGGAGGAATACTGTTATCCTCAAATATAAGTTGCATTAATAATATGTTATTTTCTTTGTAAAGTTGTTTACAATTCTGTTCTGTTTCAATGTTCATGTGTGAAATTAATGTTTCGAAAACTATTCTCATTATTTTATGTATGTACTTATGTCACTATTTTTGTAACACTGATGTATATGTTTATTTCTATTCTTTTGTAAAGCCTGTACTACAAATGTTATCTGTATTATTATGTTTTTAATGATGTATTTTGTACCTTTGTAATTGTATTTTCATGTTGTAAATTTATAAAATTGTAATTGACACCAGATCATCTTACTATTAACTTGTAAGTTACATTTCACTGCACACGTTTCTGTTGGTCATAGTATATGGACAATATGTGAGAAGTAGGGACTGATAGTGTTTGCATGTGTGTTAATGATTCAGCAAGGGACTGGATAACAGCATTGCTGGTTCTAAGGACAATTCCAAAAACTTTGTGAGTGCACAAGTGGTGGTTATGGACTTGCTATATTGTCCGCAAGACTCTTCAATGGTGATTGTGCACCTGCACAGTCACAACAGATGGCTGCTGGCCATCTCTTCAAGGACTACAGTGGGTCTACATCTTTGATGATCCATCAATACCATTATTTCTACAAGGACTGCAGTGGGTCTGCACCTCTGGTGGCCCACCAATACCGTAATCTCTACCAGGACTACAGTGGGTCTGCTCTTTGATGACTTACCTACCAATACTCTTCAAAACTTCGAATGACTCTGCTGTGGGTTTGCTCCATTGTGGCCCATTACCTGTCAGCATGTCAAGAGCCAGCACTGTCTTTCCGTTGGAAGGACAACACTACTTCTTCAAGACTGCATGGAAATCCACTACTTCTGTGTGCAATTTCTTTTACTAATGAGACTTTGTGAAAAAAAACCTGTGATTACCATGATGAATGATCAGGACTATCTTTATGGACTGTGAGAAAATTTTAGCTTTTGACCAACATTGTATCAATAAGTGTGTGCATTTGATTTCTTTGTTATTGTAATTATGAAAAATTTTATCAAATCATTATTGGCCACTGCCCAAAAAAAAATTTGTAAAATTTTTTGTGGGGAGCATGGGGGCTATGTAAGTAGGCTGTTTATGTTTTCTCTATGTAAGTAGGCTGTTTATGTTTTCTTATTGGCAACGTTACGTAGCGCTCAATATGAAAATCACTGGCTGTGCTGTGTGCAGTCTGTGGCTAGTTTGCATTGTTGTCTGCCATTGTAGTGTGGGGCAGCGGCAGCTGGCTGTGAACAGCGCGTAGCGTTGAGCAGTTGGAGGTGAGCCGCCAGCAGTGGTGGATGTGGGGAGAGAGATGGCGGAACTTTGCAATTTGTCATGAACTGATATATATATTATGACTTGTGATGATATTAAGGTAAGTGGTGGATGTGGGGAGAGAGATGGCGGAACTTTGCAATTTGTCATGAACTGATATATATATTATGACTTGTGATGATATTAAGGTAAATACATTGTTTGTTCTCTATTAATATCTTTCATTTGCTAACTATCCCTATCAGTAGTTAGTGCCTTTAGTAGTTTGAATCTTTTATTTAGCTGGCAGTAGTGGCGCTTGCTGTATTGCAGTAGCTTGAGCAGCGAAGATTTTTGTGAGGTAAGTGATTTGTGAAAGGTATAGTTTAATGTTAGTCAGGGCCATTCTTTTGTAGGGAATTTTGAAAGTCAGATTGCGTTGCGCTAACAAAGTATTGTGTGTCAGGTTAAGCACAGTCTCGTGTATAATTGTTCAAAGGGGACGTTTTGGTCGTTGGAACACAGATTAGAATTTATGTGTGGCTACTTAGAGAATGAACCAGCTGTAAGAATGCGATCGGTCATTCACGATTGTCACAGTGAAGGAGAATTTTATCATGCCTTCCTCTCAGCATATTGGTCTCAAGCCACACAAGACCGCGTAAAACATGGCATCATAATGATGAAACATTTCGAACAATCTGAATTCTCCAGTCTTGTGAAATATTTTGAAGACATGTTGCACAAGAATCAGTACCTGTCAAACCCATACAGCCCCTCAGAACTCATCCGCATTTGCTTAATCAAATTACCTTAACATTTACGACATATTATTTTGGCAGGACGTTGCAAAGACGACATTGAAGCTTTTCAGGGACTGTTACAAGAACTGGAAAGTGACACTGACAATCGCGGAACGCGAAAACAAGGACACAACAATTACAGGTCACATCCGTCACAATTCCGTGACGACAGAAACAATAACCGGACACGACTGGTCTATTCTTACAACGCAAATCGTGACCAAAATAGACACCACCCGTACGACAACCGTTGGCAGGGTAATAATAGTTACAGAGAAAGATCGCATTTCCGTAGTAATGACTATCACAGAGACAATCAGAGAAACAGACAATATGGGAACCAAAACAAGTATTATCAAGGGAGGCAGAATAACTTCAGACGCAACAGTTCGGCGCAGAGTTACGATTCAGGGAGAAATTCTCCACCACATGACCGACAAACAAGAAAATATGTAAACTACCGACAAAACGACAGACGTGAATTTCATCAGAACTGGCGGGATTCTAACAGAGCTGGGCCCTCTCGGCAAGGCGAATTTGTGGAAGTTAGGCCTCCTAATCCCAGTAACGACGCGCGGCAACAAAGAGACAGACAATGACTCACACAGCAGGCAGCCGCGTGCGCCCGCTGGCTCAGGGAAAAATAACAAAGACGCTAACCTTGAGAAAAACTCCAGTATTCTTTACCGACGTATAGCATATGACAATTGCATTCAAGTTCAAACTCTGTGTACTAGGAAGAGTAAAGGTTTACACCACATTTCACATGTAAAACCGTTTATTGAGAGATAATCTGCTTTTTACCTTTGTCTTTGCCATATAACTTTTCGCTTCACATTACTAATATGCTTTGTCAGACTTAGAATCTGTTAACATACAACAATGTTTGAAGTTAAATATCCAATCAAGAACCAAGAGAACTTATTTAAACAGAAATGACGAATGCATTGTTATAGTAAACAGACGTCACAGTGTTATTGTGTGTGTACATTCTTGCTTGTTTGTTGCACGATTACGTAACGACTATGAGGCTCACATACTTAGAACATTTACCAGTACTGCTAATGAGATTTTAATGCAACATTTTGGTTTATTTGAAAATACATTCTGAATTGAAAGTGCTTTCTGAGAGATACCAGATGACACAGAGGTTAGTTTATGTGACAGCTACACGATTTTTATCACGACGCTACTAATGAGTGACAATTTACAATGTTGCTTTTGCGGTGTATCTGTTTTATATCTGCACAGTTTTCTGAATTTTTCTGGAAAGAAAAACATGTTTTAGTAGTAACTTTTGTGGTATAGCAACAATGAGACAGCCTTTTTCGTGGCACAACATTACGTTACTGTACAGTACTTTCTTCATCACGCCAATAAGCATAATAACTACGACATCTATACGCAAAGCATTTCACTTTTGTTTATCATGTGGTAAGTACATTGACTTCTGCAGAGCTTTCGGAGGACGATAACTACGACACTTCCACAGAGATTATGTTGCGACAAGATGCACAGTTTAGCGCTACAGTACACGAATTTGAGTGATTAATCTTATACTTAAAACACTTATTTTTAAAGATTTTTTTAATTACAAAGAAAGTTTTCCGTGATACATTTTATTCCATTGCGGTAATTTGTAACACCTGGGAGTATAATTACATTTATCCTCAGGGGGGTACACGCTTACTTTGCGTACCATGTGTGTGGCAACCACAAGGAACCCTAGCTAATATGGTATTTGCTTATAGAACTTTACACATCGGTACCATATTTCTCTAACACACAAATTACACAGCTATCTGATCATGTAACTGAGAGATAAACTTTTTTATTACATCAGTGACAGATGTTTACGCAATTACACAGTTGCCTAACTTCACACTTATGAAATTGTATTTTGTCTGTACTTTGTGAAATGCTCATATTTTTTCGGAACCATTGTGATACTATGAGAGCTTTGAATGATGTATTTGGTATGGATTCATGATTTTTAAAGTACGTTTGAGGCAGATGACACTTTTGACATGAGCAGAGAATTTTTTTAATTATTGGAGGAAGCTACGACGATTTTGAGATTTGACTGAGGTGTTCTGAGGTTATTTTTACGACGACGATGTGTATTATGCTGCTGAGGTATGTTTATGATTAATAGGCTGAGGCTATACGAGTTATTTGAATATGCTTCATATTTATAATGACGAAATATTGACGAGTGTCGATGGATACGTATATGTGTAATAAGGTAAGGAGTAATGAATAGTGGGTAGGGACTCTTGACTTGTGAAACAGGATGTTGGAAACCAAGAAACGTAGTTTAAGAGTTATGAAATGTGTGACTGTATCACAATGCTGACGAATATTTTTTTTGGACACTTATATTTATAGGATTTTGTTTCTACAGATTTGCAATGCTAATTCTTGACCTGTGAAATATTTTTATATGAGACTGCCACGGTAGCAGAAACTGCTGTCGTAAATATTTCCGTACGAAAGTTAAGTGACCACCTGCACGTAATGCGTCGCGGGCACCCAGCTGTGTCAGACGCCTGGAGAAAAAGCCATTATTGCGAGCCCTTTTCAGCGGCACAGGTAGAAAAAAAAGAAAGGGAAGGCCATTGTCCGCGCTACTGACATCTCCTTGTTGAAAGCATACTGTGGAGCTCGTAATTTATGATATTTACTGAAATGCCTAATGAAACGATGAGAAACATTTCACGGCTATTGTCTTGCTAGTTAAGAAAAATGCTATACGGCTTGCTTTATGTATTTATTTACACATTTTGTTTAATATCAAGTTTCTAGCTGCACTGCAGCATTGGTTAAAGTAAAATTTAATATATGTACTAATATAAATATTTTATGCCTACAGATCCAGTAAATAATTTTATGATCTATCCAAAACAAATGAGGGAGCACAAAAAAACATTTCCCTTCACAGGAATTGCATAAATAATTTTTTTACGATTTGGTAACTTATCTACTAGCGTAAGTTTTTGTGATGCATCACTCTAATGTTAAGATGTGACATAGGTATTAGACATGGCCATTTTAGTGTAATATTTTTTCTGCTTGCGCTATGTCATGTTTAGGTATAAGTTGCTGCTGTTTGCCAGGCATAGTGTTATTGAATTTGACTTTTGCTCATTTATGCTGCTAGCTTTGCCAATTTGCATTTTTTGCATTGCTGTTTGTGTTGATTTGTTATGTGATGCTGCATTGCCTCGTTCCTTAGTTTAGCATCTGAGCTCAGTAGATTTAAGTTAGCTTAAGAGGGGGTAGCCTCTAAGAGAATGAGTTGCGATGAATTGGAAGAAATGCATTGAGAAAACAGGTTTAGGTAGGATTTTCTTGGAAATAAATGTTGAGGTAAGAAATGTGTGAACATATAAATACAGAAAGCATGCTTAGATAGAATTTTTTTGGTGGAAACAAAGGATGAAATAAGAGGAAAGATATATGAAGTTTTGGGTTGGACTGCAGTACCAAATGTTACACTGAAAACGAACCCTGTCCTTTCCTATTGGTGTTATCCCACTATGTGTTTGTGTACCCTTGTGTATTTGTTTTCTTCCTGTCTCTGTGTAGTTTCATAGAACTTTTTCTTCTTTTAATATTAAGCTACATTCACTATGATGAGGAATACTGTTATCCTCGAATATAATTGGCATTAGTAATATGTTATTTACTTTGTAAAGATGTTAGATATTGTTAATTCTGTTTTGTGTCAATGCTCATGTGTGAAGTTGATGTTTCGAAAGTTATTCTGATCTTTTGTGTATCTACTTATCTCATAATTCCTGTAACATTGATGTATATGTTCATTTCTATTCTTTTGTAACGCCTGTTTTACTACAATTGTTATCTATATTGCTATGTTCTTTAATGATGTATTTTGTACCTTTGTAATTGTATTCTTATGTTATAAAATTGTAATTGTCACCAGTTCATGATATTATTAACTTGTTAGTTACATTTCACTGCACACGTTTCTGTTGGTCATAGTATATGGACAATATGTGAGAAGTTGGGACTGTTAGTGTTTGCACGTGTGTTACTAATTCAGCAGGGGACTGGATAACAGCATTGCTTGTTCTAAGGACAATTTCAAAAACTTTGTGAGTGCACAAGTGGTGGTTTATGGACTTGCTATATCATCCGCAAGACTCTTCAATGGTGATTGTGCACCTGCACAGTCACAACAGATGGCTGCTGGCTATCTCTACAAGGACTACAGTGGGTCTGCATCTATGATGACCCACCAACGCCATTATTTCTACAAGGACTACAGTGGGTCTGCATCTTTGATGACCCACCAGTACCATTATTTCTACAAGGACTGCAGTGGGTCTGCACCTCTGGTGGCCCACCAATACCGTAATCTCTACCAGGACTACAGTGGGTCTGCTCTGTGATGACCTACCTACCAATACTCTTCAAAAGTTCGACTGACTCTGCTGTGGGTTTGCTCTGTTGTGGCCCATTACCTGTCAGCATGTCGAGAGTCAGCACTGTCTTTCCGTTGGAAGGACAACACTACTTCTTCAAGACTGCATGGAAATCCACTACTTCCGTGTGCATTTTGTTTTACTGCTCAGACTTTGAGAAAAACACTGCTATTCTACTGTTCTGTACGATTAGGACTGTCTTTAGGGACTGTGACAAAATTTTAGCTTTTGACCAACATTGTATCAATAAGTGTGTGCATTTGATTTCTTTGTTATTGTAATTATGAAAAATTTTTTTTCAAATCTGTATTGGCCACTGCCCAATCCAATTTGTAAAAATTTTTGTGGGGAGCATGGGGGCTATGTAAGTAGGCTGTTTATGTTTTCTCTATGTAAGTAGGCTGTTTATGTTTTCTCTATGTAAGTAGGCTGTTTATGTTTTCTTATTGGCAACGTTACGTAGCGCTCAATATGAAAATCACTGGCTGTGCTGTGTGCAGTCTGTGGCTGCTTTGCATTGTTGTAATACTCGCCATTGTAGTGTTGGGCAGCGGCAGCTGGATGTGAACAGCGCGTAGCGTTGCGCAGTTGGAGGTGAGCCGCCAGCAGTGGTGGATGTGGGGAGAGAGATGGCGGAGTTTTGTAATTTGTCATGAACTGATATATATATTATGACTTGTGATGATATTAAGGTAAATACATTGTTTGTTCTCTATTAATATCTTTCATTTGCTAACTATCCCTATCAGTAGTTAGTGCCTTCCATAGTTTGAATCTTTTATTTAGCTGGCAGTAGTGGCGCTCGCTGTATTGCAGTAGCTTGAGCAGCGAAGATTTTTGTGAGGTAAGTGATTTGTGAAAGGTATAGTTTAATGTTAGTCAGGGCCATTCTTTTGTAGGGAATTTTGAAAGTCAGATTGCGTTGCGCTAACAAAATATTGTGTGTCAGGTTAAGCACAGTCTTGTTTAAACTGTTCAAAGGGGACGTTTCACAATTACATTTTGGGACGATACCAACTTCCAAAACCTGCTTTACATCATCTTTGTTGCTCGCGGCTGATTCAGAATTCTCCCACGGCTTTTGTCAGGGTGTCTGACCATCTAGTTGAAGGGAGAGTTTCCATTTCGCTTCCCCTCTCGTTCTGTTTGATGGCAGTACGTTTTCTATGCTCCTGTCTCCTGTTAACTACTTTCTGCCTCGTAACTCCTCGTCATGTATCTCACGTTATTTCTTTTTGTGTACCATGTATACAATAAGTCTGAAAATTATACAGATGGCTTTTGTGCTTTTTGGTCCGAAGACTGGTCTGATGCTACTTTCCACGCAACCGTTTGCGTAACAACTGCAACCCACAGTCATTTTAAACTTCTCTCTGTATTCAAGCTTTGGACTCCAATTTTTACCCACGATTCTTCCTTCCAATAACAAACTGTAGCGGGTCTTTGAATTTCGCCGCGCTACACTCGTTCCCTCAGATATAAATTATGCCGTCGCAGCTGTATGAGCTTCTTCATGCCTCATGACATATCCTCTCAACCGATCCCCTTTAGAGTGCAGTGCATCCGCAATTTTTGCTCTCGTGTACAGCTGAAGATTGTCATCCATAAAAATTCCATCGTTGTTTGGGAACATGAAAGCCATACATGGCTGCAAAGGGTCTCCAATAAGCCGAACATAACCATTTCCAGTCAATGATCGGTTCAGTTGTCCCAGAAGACCCAGCGTATTCCTTGTAAACACAGCCCACATCATTATGAAGCCACATCAGCCAGCGCAGTGTTTAGGTTACAATTTGGGTCCATGACTTCTTGGGGGTCAGCGCCACACTCGAACCCTACCATCAGCTTTCACTAACTGAAATTGAGACTTATTTGACCAGGCCATGGTTTTCCACTCATCTAGGGTCCAACTGATACGATCATGAGACCAGGAGTGGTGCAGCAGGTGATGTCGTGCTGTTAGCTAAGGCACTCGCGACGGTCATAGCCCATTAACGCCACATTTCGCCATTTTGGCTAAAGGATACGATCATCGCACGTCCCACATTGATCTTTGCGGTTATTTCGCGCGGTGTTGCCTGTCTGCTAGTTCCGACAACTCTACGCAAACGCTGCTGCTCTCGGTCGCAGCCGGCCCCTGTGGCCGAGCGGTTCTACGTGCTTCAGTCCAGAACCGCGCGCCTGCTACGGTCACAGGTTCGAATCCTGCCTCGGACATGGATGTGTGTGATGTCCTTAGGTTGGTTAGGTTTAAGTAGTTCTAAGTTCTAGGGGACTGACGACCTCAGATGTTAAGTCCCATAGTGCTTAGAGCCATTTGAACCATTTTTTGAGCTCTCGGTCCCTAAGAGAGAGCCGTCGAACAATATGTTCTCCGTGGTGAGAGATAATGCCTAAAATGTGGTCCACTCTGCGTACTCTTGACGCTGTGGAGCTCTGAATATTTAATTCTCTATCGGTTTGCGAAATGGAATGTCCCATACGTCTAGCTCCAACTACCATTTCGCGTTTAAAGTCTGTTGACTCCCGTCGTAAGGCCATAGTCGCGTTGGAAACCTTTTCGCGTGAATTCCCTGAGTACAAAGACAGCTCCGTCAATCACTGCCCTTTTATACATTGTGTATGCGATTCTATCGGCATCTGTAGACGTACATATCACTATTCCAAGACTTTTATCATCTCAGTGTATCTGATGATGTTCAATCCCCTTACACTGAAGAGCCAAAATATTATGACTACCTGCTTAATAGCTTGTTTGTCCGTCTTTGGAGCGAAATACATCACTGATTCTGCGTATCAGGGGTCCGACAGTTTGTTTGTATGTTTGTGGAGGTATTGTAAGTAGGCTGTTTAGGTTTTCTTATTGGTAACGCCACGTAGCGCTCTGTATGAAAATCACTGGCTGTGCTGTGTGCAGTCTGTGGCTAGTTTGCATTGTTGTCTGCCATTGTAGTGTTGGGCAGCTGGATGCTAACAGCGCATAGCGTTGCTCAGTTGGAGGTGAGCCACCAGCAGTGGTGGATGTGGGGAGAGAAATGGCGGCGTTTTGAGAGCTGATGATCTGGACGTGTGTCCATCAGAGACAGTACATTTGTAAGACTGGATGTCATGAACTGCTATATATATTATGACTTTTGAACACTATTAAGATAAATACATTGTTTGTTCTCTATTAAAATCTTTCATTTGCTAACTATGCCTGTCAGTAGTTAGTGCCTTCAGTAGTTTGAATCTTTTATTTAGCTGGCAGTAGTGGCGCTCACTGTATTGCAGTAGTTCGAGTAACGAAGATTTTTGTGAGGTAAATGATTTGTGAAAGGTATAGGTTAACGTTAGTCACGGCATTCTTTTGTAGGGATTATTGAAAGTCAGATTGCATTTCGCTAAAAAATATTGTGTGTCAGTTTAAGCACAGTTACGTATAATTTTTCGAAGGGGATGTTTCATATGGCGACCCTGCCAGGATACCTCACTGGAATCTTCTGATTTTTTTTCTTGTTGATTGAGTAATTAGTGTAGCTATTGTTTATTGCTAGCGCATAATCATAGAGAGAATTTCCTTTGTAGTTGTAGTTTTTCATTGCTGTACAGTAAAACAGTTCTGGCATGCATGTAGATTTGCACCAAGTATTTCGCAGCTGTGCTTGCAATTAACTAGATATTGTTTTCGGTGCTATGTTAATGTGTTCTCTTATTTTTGCTCTTCAAATTGTGCTTTTCTGTGTTATCATGTGAAATATTGTGACAATAATGGCGTGTGAAAAACATAACACTACTACTGAGAAATAATAGTGACGACGAGCGTAGCTTATCAGCACCACTGTGTAATGAATTAACAGACATTCAAAGTAGTAATTAGGTAATAGTGTATAGGGAAATGGAGCGGGCAGCAAATAATGGTGTAGACAGTGAAACAAGTAGTGAACAGGGAAGCATTATCGATCGATCGATCGGCAACAGCTCGCCTCAGGAATGCGAAATGACAGAACACAATATTGCAAATACTGTAGACTCAGGTTTTGGGTCGTCACCATTTTCTCAAATGAGTCAAGACACATTTTCTGCTTGTCAAAATGTGAATGTTTCCAGTGAAAATGCACTGCCAAAAAGCATAGAGAAACAGATTCCAGACACTAATACATTATTATTGCAATTAATGCAACAAATGGAACAAAATCAGAGACAAACACAGCAAAAGCTTCAAAAGTTAGACACAATGGAACAAAATCAGAGACAAACACAGCAACAGTTAGACACAATGGAACGAAATCAGAGACAAAGACAGCAAAAGCTTCAAAAGTTAGACATAATGGAACAAAATCTTCAAAAGTTAGACACCACACTTGAACAAACACGTGAAGATTTAACTACTGAGTTACAAAACATTGAATCGAAATGTCAAAAAGTCTGTAATGACGTAAAAACACAAATTTGTGAGCATTTTCAACCTATTTTTTCGCGGCATGAAAATGCATTACAGACTCACGAAGCAGCCATAAAAGAACTGCAAACTATTGTTCATGAAAATCATGAGACCTTGTTGCATCTACCAGTTCAGTTACGCAACTTGCAAAAACTCAGGAAAACTTTAAGGACACAGTAGATACTCTGAAAATTGGTGCAGAAAGACACATGGAGGAAATTAGTTCATTATCAGAGAAAGTAGATGAACTTTCGGATCAGCTAAATAATTTATCTATGAAGGTGGATGATAATCTGAATGACACAAAACCGGTAGTCTTTAACGACACAGAAGAGTGCGAACAAATTAGGAAATTCAAACAAAATCAGAATCAAATTAATACACAACTCCAAAGAGAAATCCGGGAAGTACAAGATCAGCTGACACAGGTAATACAAGAATTACGTATTTCAGAGGACACTCGCGCTCCAATATGGGAAGAGGGACATACACATACGGAACACCCACAAAATAATAACATAGGGCACTTTGGAAATTATGAAAGAAATTGGCAAAGGTACACCGAATTTTAAGATGGAACCGCTGAAACGACATAACAATTACCAACATGCGACTCGCCGACATGATGATTTTGACTACAAGCTATTCATTACTACACGTAAATTCAAAACATTTAAGAATTCTGGCAACGACATTCATCCACAAGCATGGCTCCATCAATTCTCTCACTGTTTTCCTCCCAACTGGTTATTAGAGCACAGATTAGAATTTATGTGTGGCTACTTAGAGAATGAACCAGCTGTAAGAATGCGATCGGTCATTCACGATTGCCACAGTGAAGGAGAATTTTACCATGCCTTCCTCTCAGCATATTGGTCTCAAGCCACACAAGACCGAGTAAAACATAGCATCATAATGATGAAACATTTCGAACAATCTGAATTTTCCAGTCTTGTGAAATATTTTAAAGACATGTTGCACAAGAATCAGTACCTGTCAAACCCATACAGCCCCTGAGAACTCATCCGCTTTTGGTTAATCAAATTACTTGAACATTTACGACATATTATTTTAGCAGGACGTTACAAAGACGACATTGAAGCTTTTCAGGGACTCTTACAAGAATTTGAAATTAACACTGACAATCACGGAACGCGAAAACAGGAGCACAACAATTACAGGTCACATCCATCACAATTCTGCGATGAAAGAAATAATAACTGGACACGACAAGGCTATTCTCACAACACAAATCGTGACCAAAACAGACACCACCCGAATGACAACCGTTGGCAGAGTAGTAATAATTACAGGGAAAGATCACCTCTCCGTGGTAATGACTATCACCGAGACAGTCAGAGAAACAGACAATATGGGAACCAAAATAAATATTATCAAGGGAGACAGAAGAACTTTAGACGCAGCAGTCCAGCGTGCAGTTACGATTCAGGGAGAAATTCTCCACCACATGACCGACAAGAAAGAAACTATGGAATCTACCGACATGATGACAGACGATATGATCGTAACGACAGACCTGAATTGCATCAGAACTGGCGGGATTCAAACAGGGCAGGGCCCTCTCAACAAGGTGAATTTGTAGAAGCTAGGTCTCCAAATCTTAATAACGACGCGCGCCAACAAAGAGACAGACAATGACTTGCACCGCAGGCAGCCACGTGCGCCGGGTGGCTCAGAGAAAAATAACATAGACGCTAACCTTGAGAAAAATTCCAGTATTCTTTACCGACGTATACTGCATGATAATTGTGTTCAAGTTGATACTCTGAGTACTATGAAGAGTAACAGATTGCACCACATTTCACATGTAAAACCGTTTATTGAAAGATAATCTGCTTTTTAACTTAGTCTTTACTATAAAATTTTTCACTTCACGTTACTAGTACTGTTTGTCACACTTAGAAACTGTTAACATGCAACTATGTTTTAAAATAAACTATTCAGTCTATAACCGAGGGAACATATTTAGACAGTAATTACCACTGCATTGTGATAGTGAACAGAGGACACAGTGTTACTGTGTTGGTACATTCTTGCTTGTTAGTTGCACGATTACGTAACGACTACAAGGCTTACTTACTTCGAATATATACAGGTACTGCTAATGAGATTTTAATGCAACATTTTGGTTTACTTGAAAAGACATTCTTTATTTGAAGTACTTCCTGTGAGATTAAAGATGACTTGGTATTTGGTTTCTTTGTCAGCTACATGATTATATCATGATGCTACTAATGTGTGACACAATTTACATTGTTGCTTTTGTGCTGTATCTGCTTTATATCTGCTCAGTGTTTCTGAATGCTTCTGGAAATTAAAACATGTTTTAGTAGTAACATTTGTGGTATAGCTACAATGAGACAGCTTTTTTTGTAGCACAACAATACGTTACAGTGTAGTACTTTCTTGATCATGGTAATGTACGTAATAACTACGATATCTATACGCATAGCATTTGACTTTTGTTTATCATGAGGAAAGTACATTGACTTCTGCAGAACTTAGATTTCGGAGAACGATAACTACGACACTTCCACAGAATTATCTTACAGCAAGACGCATATTTAGCGCTAAAGGACACGTATTTGAGTGATTAATTTTGTACTTAAAACATTTATTTTTAAAGATTTTTGAATTACAATGATACAAAGGTTTTCCCTGATACATTTCATTCCATTGCTGTAATCTGTAACACCTGAGGGTACAATTACATTAATCCTCAGGGGGTACACGCTTACTTTGTGTACCATGTGTGTGGCAAGCACAAGGAGCCCTAGCTAATATGGTATTTGCTTATACAACTTTACACATCGGTACCATATTTCTCCAACACAGAATTACACAGCTACCTGATTATTTAACAGAGAAACAAACATTTTTTTACTACGTTAGTGACAGATGTTTACGCAATTACACAGTTGGGTAACTTCACACTTATGAAACTGTATTTTGTATGTACTTTGTGAACTCTTCATATATTTTCAGAACCATTGTGATACTATGAGAGCTTTGAATGATGTATTTGGTATGTGATAATGATTTTTAAAGTACGTTTCAGGTAGATGACACTATTGAAATGAGCAGAGAATTTTCTTTAGGATTTGAAATTATTGCAGCAAGCTACGACGTTTTTGAGATTTGGCTGAGTTTTTATGATGATATTATTATGATGACAATGTGTATTATGCTGTTGAGGTATGTTTATGATCAATAAGCTGATACTATATGAGGAATTTGATTATGCTATGTATTTATTATGATGAAATATTGAAGAGGTGTTGATGAATATGTATATGTGTAATAAGGTAAGGAATAATGTGTAGTGGTTAGGGACTATGACTTGTGAAAAAGGATGTTGGAAACCAAGAATCGTACTTTAAGAGTTATGAAATGTGTGTAAATGCGTGAATGTATCACAATGCTGGCGAAAATTTTTTGGACACTGTTATATTCATAGGATTTTGTTTCTACACATTTACAACGCAAATCCTCGACCTGTGAAATTTTTTATATGAGACTGTCACTGTAGTGCAAACTGGTGTCGTAAATATTTCGGTAAGAAAGGTAAATCACCTTGATGTAATGCGTTTTGGGCGCCCAGCTGAGAGATAGTCGTCTGACAAAAGAAAGCCATTAGCTGGAGAAAAAAAAAGAGGCCATTATCCTCGCTGTTGATATTCCTTTGTAGAAAGCATCGCAAATGCGACACGCTCATTACTTGGAAAGATACTTACATCTGCACAACTGATTGTGACAAGCGTCTTTCTACGAAAGTTGAGAGAATTTCTACTATCTTATGGAATGTCACATGACTATTGAATGATATTTTTATGCTTTGCTTTTCATAGTTGCTTATTTCATTTGATATCTGGTTTATAACTGTGTTGCAGCATTGGTTTTATAAAATAAAATTAAATGCATTTGCTAATGTGAACACTTTCTGTCAACAGATCTATTAAATAATAATTTTATGATCCACGTTCTTCGAAAAAGGAGCACTTGGAAAGGAAAGAACAATAAGAAGGGATTAATAACAGTTACTGCATACATAATTTTCTTTTCAACTACTTGGTAATTTTTTTGGTAGTATAACTTCTTGTGGTGCACCACTTTAATGACATAGACATTAAGATGTGAATAGACATTTCCCATTTCTGCATTGTTGTCCTTTGTGTAATATTTTTTCTGCTTGAGCTTTGTCATGTTTAGGTATAAGTTATAGCATTTGCTGCTGCTGTTTGCCAGGCATAGTGTTACTGAATTTGGCTTTGTATTACTCTGTTATGCCAGTTTTACTACTGATTTATTTTTCTTGTTTGCTGCACAGTGCCTTATATTAGTTGAAATATTGCAATTGCTTTGCTAATCTAGATTTCCTGCTGCTTCCTTTGCCAATTTGCATTTTTTTGTCGTTGCTGTTTGTGTTAATTTGCTGTGTGTGTTGCTGCATTGCCTCGTCCCTTAGTATATATATCTGAGCTCAGTAGATTTAAGTTAGTTTAAGAGGGGGTAGACTATATAAGAAACTAACTACCAAGAATAGGGAAAGAATGCATTGAGAAGTTATATGAAAAAGATTTGGGCCAAAATGAGTATTGCACAATGAGAAATAATTATTTTGAAAGAAATATGAACAGAATACAGAAAGTAGGTATAAATAGGACTTTTTGGGAATAATGGTGAATCAAGGGAGATCTCCAAGAATAAAGAAAGTTTTGTTTGGAAAATACTGCAGTAAAACAAACCCTGTCCTTTCCTTTTGTCTCATTCCGCTATGTGTTTGTGTGCCCTTGTGTATTTGCGTTCTTCCTGTCTTTATGTGTTTATCTGATGAGAGTTACGTTGTAGAATTTTTCTGATAATATGTTATTTACTTTGTAAAGATGTTTAGACATTATTTATTCTGTTTTGTTTTAATGCTCATGTGTGAAGTTGATGTTTCAAAAGTTATTCTGATCTTTTATGTATATACTTATGTCATAATTCCTGTAACACTGATGTACATGTTTATTTCTATTCTTTTGTAAAGCCTGTTTTACTACAAATGTTATCTGTACTATTATGTTCCTTAATGATGTATTTTGTACCTTTGTAATTGTATTCTTATGTTGTAAATTTATAATTGTATAGACACCAGTCCTTCAAATTAAGTTTCATTTCACTGCACACGTTGGTCATACTACACGCAGAATATGCGAAAAAAGGGGACTGTTAGTGTTTGCACATGTGTTAATAATTCAGCAAGGGACTGGTTAACAGCATTGCTGGTTCTAAGGACAATTCCAAAAACTTTGTGAGTGTACAAGTGGTGGTTTATGGACTTGCTATATTCTCCGCAAGACTCTTCGATGGTGATTGTGCACCTGCACAGTCGCAACAGATGGCTGCTGGCCGTCTCCACAAGGACTACAGTGGGCCTGCATCTTTGATGGCCCACCAATACCATTATTTCTATAAGGACTGCAGTGGGTCTGCACCTCTGATTGCCCACCAATACCATACACTCTACCAGGACTACAGCGGGTCTGCTCTGTGATGACCTACCTATCAATATTCAACTTCGACTGACTCTGCTGTGGGTTTGCTCTGTTGTGGCTCATTAGCTGTCTGCATGTCAAGAGTCAGCACTGTCTTTCCATTGGAAGGACAACACTACTTCTTCAAGACTGCATGGAAATCCACTACTTCCGTGTGCATTCTCTTTTACTGCTTAGACTTTGAGAGAAAAAAAAGAAAAAAACAGTGCAATTTTACTGTGATGAATGATCAGGATTGTCTTTATGGACTGTGAGAAAATTTTAGCTTTTGACCAACATTGTATCAATAAGTGTGTGCATTTGACTTCTTTGTTATTGTAATTGTGAAAATTTTTTAACAAATATGTATTGGCCAGTGCCCAAAACAATTTGTAAAATAATTTGTGGGGAACATGGGGGCAATGTAAATAGGCTGTTTAGGTTTTCTTAAAGTAGACTGATTAGGTTTTCTTATTGGTAACGTCACGTAGCGCTCTGTATGAAAATCACTGGCTGTGCTGTATGCAGTCTGTGGCTAGTTTGCATTGTTGTCTGCCATTGTAGTGTTAGGCAGCTGGATGTTAACAGCGCGTAGCGTTGCGCAGTTGGAGGTGAGCCGCCAGCAGTGGTGGATGTGGGGAGAGAAATGGCGGCGTTTTGAGAGCTGATGATCTGGAGGTGTGTCCATCAGAGACAGTACATTTGTAAGACTGGATGTCATGAACTGCTATATATATTATGACTTTTGAACACTATTACGATAAATACATTGTTTGTTCTCTATCAAAATCTTTCATTTGCTAACTATGCCTATCAGTAGTTAGTGCCTTCAGTAGTTTGAATCTTTTATTTAGCTGGCTCTCGCTGTATTGCAGTAGTTCGAGCAACGAAGATTTTTGTGAGGTAAGTGATTTGTGAATGGTATACGTTAATGTTAGACAGGGCCATTCTTTTGTAGGGATTATTGAAAGTCAGATTGCGTTGCGCTAAAAAATAATTGTGTGTCAGTTTAAGCACAGTCATGTATAATTTTTCAAAGGGGACGTTTCAGTATGTGTTGTTAGATGTCTACACACGGGTCATGTAATTCGCGTAAATAACGGGCCGCTGATTTGCGTAAGCGATGATGGCGCCGATAGCGATCGAGATGGGATCGATAGGATTTACATGAGACGACTTTGATCGTCAAACCACTGTAACACGTTTCTGGCTCCGAGACATGGGAAATTATACTGCTGAAAGATGACACCGTCGTGGAAGGCATCAAGCAACAAGGGATCTAGGTGGTTCGCGGCTGTTAGCGTGTCTTCGATGACTACCACAGATCCCATGCCACCGCAAGAGAATGTCCCCCATAGTACAATACTGCTCCCACCAGCCTGTGCCTGTGGCGCGCTGCACGTTTCGAGCCGCGGCTCATCTCGACGACGACGACGGCATTAATGGAGACGACAATCGACATGTAGCAAATGTGATTCACCCGAAGAGCTGACACCTTTCCACTGATCGACGGTCGAGTCCTGATGGTCCCGGGCCCACTGCCTTTGTAATTGACGGTGTCGTTGGGTCAACAAGTGAACACGTAGGGATGGTCTGCTGCGGAGCTCCGTGTTCAACAGTGTAGGATGAACCGTGTGGTTCAAATGGCTCTGAGCACTATGGGACTCAACATTGGAGGTCATCAGTCCCCTAGAACTCAAATCTACTTAAAGCTAACAAAACTGAGGACATCACACACATCCATGCCCGAGGCAGGATTCGAACCTGCGACCGTAGCGGTCATGCGATTCCAGACTGAAGCACCTAGAACCGCCCGGCCACTCCGGCCGGCTGAACCGTGTGCTCTGAAACACTTGTGCGTGCACCAACATTGTGCCTTTTCGACAGAGATGCCACAGATTACCGTCTGTCCTACTTTAAGGAGCAGACAAGCCTCCGAGTCTGACGTTCCGTGAAAAGCCGAGGACCTCCAACTATTTAGTGCCTAGTGGTAGTTTCATTGTCTTATCTCTTTCACTCACGACAGTAGCACGCGAACATTCGACTAGCTTCGCCGTTTTCGAGATGCTCATTCACAGACTCTGCGAATAATACACTCCTGGAAATGGAAAAAAGAACACATTGACACCGGTGTGTCAGACCCACCATACTTGCTCCGGACACTGCGAGAGGGCTGTACAAGCAATGATCACACGCACGGCACAGCGGACACACCAGGAACCGCGGTGTTGGCCGTCGAATGGCGCTAGCTGCGCAGCATTTGTACACTGCCGCCGTCAGTGTCAGCCAGTTTGCCGTGGCATACGGAGCTCCATCGCAGTCTTTAACACTGGTAGCATGCCGCGACAGCGTGGACGTGAACCGTATGTGCAGTTGACGGACTTTGAGCGAGGGCGTATAGTGGGCATGCGGGAGGCCGGGTGGACGTACCGCCGAATTGCTCAACACGTGGTGCGTGAGGTCTCCACAGTACATCGATGTTGTCGCCAGTGGTCGGCGGAAAGTGCACGTGCCCGTCGACCTGGGACCGGACCGCAGCGACGCACGGATGCACGCCAAGACCGTAGGATCCTACGCAGTGCCGTAGGGGACCGCACCGCCACTTCCCAGCAAATTAGGGACACTGTTGCTCCTAGGGTATCGGCGAGGACCATTCGCAACCGTCTCCATGAAGCTGGGCTACGGTCCCGCACACCGTTAGGCCGTCTTCCGCTCACGCCCCAACATCGTGCAGCCCGCCTCCAGTGGTGTCGCGACAGGCGTGAATGGAGGGACGAATGGAGACGTGTCGTCTTCAGCGATGAGAGTCGCTGCTGCCTTGGTGCCAATGATGGTCGTATGCGTGTTTGGCGCCGTGCAGGTGAGCGCCACAATGAGGACTGCATACGACCGAGGCACACAGGGCCAACACCCGGCATCATGGTGTGGGGAGCGATCTCCTACACTGGCCGTACACCACTGGTGATCGTCGAGGGGACACTGAATAGTGCACAGTACATCCAAACCGTCATCGAACCCATCGTTCTACCATTCCTAGACCGGCAAGGGAACTTGCTGTTCCAACAGGACAATGCACGTCCGCATGTATCCCGTGCCACCCAACGTGCTCTAGAAGGTGTAAGTCAACTACCCTGGCCAGCAAGATCTCCGGATCTGTCCCCCATTGAGCATGTTTGGGACTGGATGAAGCGTCGTCTCACGCGGTCTGCACGTCCAGCACGAACGCTGGTCCAACTGAGGCGCCAGGTGGAAATGGCATGGCAAGCCGTTCCACAGGACTACATCCAGCATCTCTACGATCGTCTCCATGGGAGAATAGCAGCCTGCATTGCTGCGAAATGTGGATATACACTGTACTAGTGCCGACATTGTGCATGCTCTGTTGCCTGTGTCTATGTGCCTGTGGTTCTGTCAGTGTGATCATGTGATGTATCTGACCCCAGGAATGTGTCAATAAAGTTTCCCCTTCCTGGGACAATGAATTCACGGTGTTCTTATTTCAATTTCCAGGAGTGTAATTTGCCCTTTGTCAGAGTCGCTCATCTCCATGGATTACCCCCTTGCAGCCCGTATCTTCGGTAGGGTGATCTCCCTTCCGTGTCTGCTCCTCTGACATACCTTTGTTACCGAGTCACCCACCCACAACCCCAGCAGGCGGCATGCAAAGTCGCGGAGGGCAGTGTCATAACGTTTTGGTTTATCAGGCCTGATAAGAACACAAACGACGCAAACGCACTCTGTTGGCCGTTCTACTTGTCACAGTTTACATACCCACCAATGGCAGACAACGTGCGACCGAGTCTTCCGCGTGTTTCACTTTTTTTATCAAGCTATGTATTTTCACTGGAGAAACGCTCACTGCTCTTCTCTGGTAGACTGTTTATCTGCTTTCTGCCTAGGCCGTAATAATAACAGCGACGGCAGTGGAGTGGCTTACACGGCGGCTGCAAGTAGGAGCACGTGTCCACTAGACCGCTGCTATGTAGCGAGGCCCCGGGCGTCGCGGCACAGCGCGCCAGGGCGTGCAGCGCCGGCCGGCTTTTAGAGGGACGTTTCGCGGCGGAGGATCAAAGGCGGCGGCGGTATTGAAATGCGCACTGCGTCGTCCATCGCCGCGTCGCGCCCGCCGGCTCGGCATTCAGGCGCGCGGTTTGGCGACCATAGCAGGGAATTTACTGCTTACCGTCCTGTCGCCCTTCCGCGAACCGCCCACGCCGCAAATCCTAACGACGGCCGCGCAAATAGCTCCGCGTGGCAACTATTCCGTATCCTTGACGCGGGCGCCCGGTATCTCGCCGTACACTGGCAAGTCGGGGAGGCTTTTCCTGGGACTTCAATGTCCAGCATGTGGGTAACACGACACCAACTTTTTTGATAGAGAAGGAAACAAGGAAAATAAAAGTAACGTTTTCAAAGATATTGCAAATTCATACACACTAAGTAAATCTTCTACATTGTCTGAACGATAACCAGAAATTTATTGAATGAAGAAGACATTTTTGCACTCACGACATAATTGAAGGTTGGCAGTCGCGTTTCTAGACCAGAAAGATGATGGCTATTAAAATTTCGCGCCAGTCGTATGAGAGTGATGCTAGTAGCGACACTATGAGGATGCAAATCAGATTTGCTTTAAATACACGCCGTAATGATCTTGAGTTACGTGCTGAGTTGATGTTAGTCAACAATGGCTTAGGCGAAACAGACGTCACTGAATTTAAACGATGTCGTGTAGCACGGCCACGAGAAGGTGATATTGCAGAAAGACACTGTACATGATTGCTCGCAGCAGTGGTCACGAGAATGTAACGGAGCAAGAATACCGGACTCCGGAGGTTCAAATGGATCAAATGGCTCTGAGCACTATGGGACTTAACATCTGAGGTCAGATCTTAGAACTTAGAACTACTTAAACCTAACTGACCTAAGGACATCACACACATCCATGCCCGAGGCAGGATTCAAACCTGCGACCGTAGCAGTCGCGCGGTTCCGGACTGAAGCGCCTAGAACCGCTCGGTCACTGCGGCCGGTGGGCTCCGGAGGCGACGTGGCACTACCGAGAGGGAAGACCAATGTGTTTGGCGTATGGCTCTGCCGTATCGTACTACATCTCCAGCAGCGGTTTGAGCAGCTGTTGGCACCACAACGACACAACGAACTGTTATATATCGGTTAGTTCAAGGACGGCTTAAAGCCAGACGCCTTGGAGCGTGCATTCCACTGACCCCAAACCATCATCATTTGCTTCTTCAGTGGTGTCAAGTATGCCCGCACACCCCCCGTAGTTGCGACTGCACAGATACCGCTTTCGCCGTTTCCACCACGACAGCGGAGCTGATCTCCAAGTTTGTGTATATATTGTCCCGGCTAGTTACGAACCATTCCCTGCCGTGTGGGTCGCGCATAAAACATCTCTGAATCACGTTGTGGATCTAATCGTGTGAGCTAGCATTTGAAAATTGATCACGTTTTTCCAGAGAGATTTCATACACTTTCAACCACGATGGATACAAAGACAGTTTTTTTTAATTACTCTGGAGTTAGCTATCAATTGAGTTCCAGTCTATTTTTACTAATTTGTTTCCCTGAGTAATGCATTCGTTGAATCCTATTAAATCTGTTTGTAAAAAGGTCTATCAGCTTCTTTCAGTAACCCTTGAATGGTCACAGATATTATTGACTATGTACTAGCTGATTATGGAATTTATTAAGTACTGGGAATGTCTCGTATATTTCTGTTTTATTGACACAATTAACTTATTAAATTACTGAGAGATGGCACTGGGGGGATCAATGAAAGGAGAGTTGATCCTAGTGTGTATTTTTTCGGTATAATAACAGTCAGTCAGTACTACATTCCTTCCTGTACCTATAACCAAAGATATGTTTTCCCATGAAACTGTCCTTTGCCATTAATGTCCGATAAATTATAAATGTGTCTCTGGGCCTTACAATGTCTAAGCTCCTCATCTCTCACGATACGATTTTAATTGTGGGTTCGAATCCTTTCAATGTCTGTTCAGCACAAGTTTAGTGTTTTAACGTGTACTATTTTTCACTTGTCGTTTATTAGCGGAGTCACCTTGACAACGAGCGCCAAAGTTACTAGTGTGATAAGGTCCAAACTACACTCCTGGAAATGGAAAAAAGAACACATTGACACCGGTGTGTCAGACCCACCATACTTGCTTCGGACACTGCGAGAGGGCTGTACAAGCAATGATCACACGCACGGCACAGCGGACACACCAGGAACCGCGGTGTTGGCCGTCGAATGGCGCTAGCTGCGCAGCATTTGTGCACCGCCGCCGTCAGTGTCAGCCAGTTTGCCGTGGCATACGGAGCTCCATCGCAGTCTTTAACACTGGTAGCATGCCGCGACAGCGTGGACGTGAACCGTATGTGCAGTTGACGGACTTTGAGCGAGGGCGTATAGTGGGCATGCGGGAGGCCGGGTGGACGTACCGCCGAATTGCTCAACACGTGGGGCGTGAGGTCTCCACAGTACATCGATGTTGTCGCCAGTGGTCGGCGGAAGGTGCACGTGCCCGTCGACCTGGGACCGGACCGCAGCGACGCACGGATGCACGCCAAGACCGTAGGAGCCTACGCAGTGCCGTAGGGGACCGCAACGCCACTTCCCAGCAAATTAGGGACACTGTTGCTCCTGGGGTATCGGCGAGGACCATTCGCAACCGTCTCCATGAAGCTGGGCTACGGTCCCGCACACCGTTAGGCCGTCTTCCGCTCACGCCCCAACATCGTGCAGCCCGCCTCCAGTGGTGTAGCGACAGGCGTGAATGGAGGGACGAATGGAGACGTGTCGTCTTCAGCGATGAGAGTCGCTTCTGCCTTGGTGCCAATGATGGTCGTATGCGTGTTTGGCGCCGTGCAGGTGAGCGCCACAAGCAGGACTGCATACGACCGAGGCACACAGGGCCAACACCCGGCATCATGGTGTGGGGAGCGATCTCCTACACTGGCCGTACACCACTGGTGATCGTCGAGGGGACACTGAATAGTGCACGGTACATCCAAACCGTCATCGAACCCATCGTTCTACCATTCCTAGACCGGCAAGGGAACTTGCTGTTCCAACAGGACAATGCACGTCCGCATGTATCCCGTGCCACCCAACGTGCTCTAGAAGGTGTAAGTCAACTACCCTGGCCAGCAAGATCTCCGGATCTGTCCCCCATTGAGCATGTTTGGGACTGGATGAAGCGTCGTCTCACGCGGTCTGCACGTCCAGCACGAACGCTGGTCCAACTGAGGCGCCAGGTGGAAATGGCATGGCAAGCCGTTCCACAGGACTACATCCAGCATCTCTACGATCGTCTCCATGGGAGAATAGCAGCCTGCATTGCTGCGAAAGGTGGATATACACTGTACTAGTGCCGACATTGTGCATGCTCTGTTGCCTGTGTCTATGTGCTTGTGGTTCTGTCAGTGTGATCATGTGATGTATCTGACCCCAGGAATGTGTCAATAAAGTTTCCCCTTCCTGGGACAATGAATTCACGGTGTTCTTATTTCAATTTCCAGGAGTGTATTTCCGGTCCCAATACTCTTTAATAATTCGCATACATCGAAGAAAGACCTAATTCAACATAAAAGTTTCCGTATTGTCAATAAATCTCTTCACAATAATTATACGATCTTAGCGTTTCGTTTAACACGTACAATCACCATTCACTTGAATATCAATGTTCGTACACCCAATCACCTCTAATTGACTCCGTCTCTGAATTTATCCGAAAATATTCTATTCTCCACCACTCCAATGTCTAACCCAGTTCTAATAATACAATTTAATTAGGCTTCTAATCCCAACATTCCGAGTACCACGGAAGAACTGCGAACGCACTCGCCATCGCTGAAAACAAAAACTCAAGAGACCTAACAATGCTGCGTATTGGTTTATATATTACATTCAAAACGAAACGCAGCTCTGTTATGTCTTCCGTGGATTCCATTTGTACTACTTTGTATTACTCATTGCCGGCCGTTGTGGCCGAGCGGTTCTAGGCGCTTCAGTCTGAAACCGCGAGTCTGCTACGGTCGCAGGTTCGGATCCTGCCTCGAGTATGAATGTGTGTGACGTCCTTAGGTTGGTTAGGTTTAAGTAGTTCTAAGTTCTAGGGGACTGATGACCTCAGATGTTTAGTCCCATAGTGCCATTTGAACCATTTTTTTTGAACCATTCGTCACTCATTTTCGAATATCCACTCTTTGTAAAATTTTAACTAACTATTACTTCGAAATACTACTACCTTTATTTGCTGTTAGGTCATTTCGTATGATAGAATTTAATCTAATACTCGTTTCTGTATAACCACCCTCTGAAGAGCGGTTACACAAGCGAGAGCTCATTGGAGGTCAGGGTGGAGGTGAAGCAAGTTCCGTATCGGTGCCTGTGATGTTCGTGTGTTCGTTATAAGAAGGCCAGCTGAGAACCTGCATCCAGCTTGTCTGCATGCTAGACACACTGGACGTGCACCTGGAGTGCGATTTCGTTTGGCAACAGGAGTACTCTCGTGGATATCCTAGGTACCCTGACCGTACATTTGTACGTCACTTTGGTGCCATTCATGAACAGCATTCCAGGGGATATTTTCCAAAAGGATAAGGCACGTCCACATACCTTTATTGTGACCCAACATGGTCTACAGAGTGTCGAAATGATGCCTAGGCTTGCTCGAACACCATTTCTGTCTGCAATCGAGCCCATCGGGCGACAATTCCAGCGTCGTCCACAAACAGCTTTAACCGTCCCTGTATTGAACAGGGTGGAGAGCAAAAGAACGAAGGAGGGTAGTTTTCTGGATTGTGACCTCCTTCGTTGGTCTGCAAATCGGAGAGCAAGCCGGTGATTCCCCACTCTGTCTACCCCACTACGTCACAAGAAGCGACTTCAGAATGTTTCGTGAACTTACGCCGACCCTTCCGCAGCGCGCCTTACAAAGTACTTAATTTTGTTTGGTTTTAATTTTACCATTGGTCAGAATATGTCCTTCTATATTTAATTCATTCGATAGAGCTGAGGTTAAGCGAATAAGAGTTCAGGAAGAAATGAATTGATGTGACGAGTGTGCGCAGACATGCCCGGGGGTATTAATTTTCCACAAAATGCATTAACAGTGCTTGAAGTAAGTACTTCTACAAGATTACTCTGCAATTCAAAATTAGGTGCGTCGCAAAGTGTTCAACGAACCAAATTCAAGCTATTTCTCTACTGTTCTACTCTCAAGCAGAGCACGGGAAAGAAAAGCACTTACATTTTTCTGTATGAGCTCTGATTTCTCCATTTTGTCATGATAATCATTTCTCCGTATATAGGTGGGCACCAACAGAATACTTCCGCAATCGGAGGACAAAGATGGTGATAAATTTCACGAGAAGATTCTGCCGCAACGAAAAACGCCTTCGTTTTAAAGACTGTGTAGTACTATAACGCGGGTTTAATGCTTCCTATTAAAATTCACCGTCGTTTAAAGAATGCTTTCCCCACACAAGGGATGGCAACTGCAACATTATCGCAGCAGAAAGGGGAATGAACGTTCGAAATATCGTCTTCCACAACACGTAAAATGCGCCCCCCCCCCCCCCCCCACTCCTCAACACCTTCGAGAAACTGAATAGTAGCCAGCTTGCTTACCTCACGTCTCGTAGATGCCACACCAACTGGTTTCTTCTCCATCTGTTCGAACTCGAACGATTGTGCAATCAAAAGTGCATAACGATGTGAAGAGTGGGTAGGTTCAGATGTCAAGCATAAAACCTTAGGATGCTAACTAATTTTGTTTCATTTGTCTAATCGCAAAATTAGAAATAAACGATTTATAGAGCCAGCCTGTACATTTTCATGACGAGATCCCTGCTCAATAATGACTAGTCCCCGATCTCCGCAAAGGTAACAAATTGTGGTGTCACCGCCAGACACCACACTTGCTAGGTGGTAGCTTAAATCGGCCGCGGTCCATTTAGTACATGTCGGACCCGCGTGTCGCCACTGTGTGATCGCAGACTGAGCGCCACCACAAGGCAGGTCTCGAGATACGGACTAGCACTCGCCCCAGTTGTACGGACGACATTGCTAGCGACTACACGGACGAAGCATCGCTCATTAGCCGAGCACATAGTTAGCATGCATTGCTCATTAGCCGAGCAGACAGTTAGAGTAGCCTTCAGCTAAGTCCATGGCTACGACCTAGCAAGGCGCCATTTGTAACATTGCATGTACCTCAAGATAGAGTCTCACTTGTATCATCAAGAACGTTGTAAACCAATGAAGATATAAAAGTTAAGTGTTCTAGTAGCTACATACTTTTCTTTATAACATTAATAAGTAGCCTGTTTCAGACCTCTATCTAGCCTACTTAAGAGTACGCGTGCCTTTCGGCTACTTCAGTGTGGCGTAGCTGTCTTGTTACGCCACAACACAAATTGCTTCACATGATCTTAGAATCTACATGAGATCACACAAATATGTTTTCCGAGACAACTTTAACAATTAATTCCGTCTTGACGCGGAGTTGCACTTCACACACTAACTAGCGCGTTGCCACCTCGAAGACCGATCGTAGATTGCCTTGGATTAACGCAACCTCGCACAAGTATGTCATCCGAGCCAATTTTTCAATCAAATGTCCCGTCTTTACATGAGATCAGATTTTTTACACGGATTCATATAATACTTCTTCGGGAACCTATGGTAAGGCCAGTAGTGAACTATCTTAGCTGTTAGGCGCCTGGCCTGTTAAGGCGCATTTGTGACTGGTCAATACTTTCCATCAGTAAGCGCTGACAGTAACTAAAATTTGTACTTATAATTCCCTGACGAAATGTGTGATATTGAATTTATTATCAACAAGTTATCAGTGCAAGTAACGTCATCAGTATGGATGGAGCGGTATATTAATATTTAAACAGTAAATATAAATAACAAAAGATTCGATTCTTGGCGCCCAACGTGGTAGGGGAATCCCCACTGCCTGTCTGTTCCAGTACGATTTGGCTCTTGCTGGCCTGGCCGTTCTCACGCTATGTGACATCTGGCACGTCGTTCGGTGAGTCTGCCTTGTGAACCTACTTACTCACTAGCCTCTCACAACAAAATCTATACTGTGCATTAAAACACTACAAAAAATGTAATAAACTCGGCAGGGATGTGACATAAACGCCACAACTGCCACTTCACTTCACGTATCATTTCAGTGGCACCCTCTCTCCCCTAATTCCCGATAATACAAAACGAGCTGCCCTCCTTTGAACTTTATCGACGTCCTCCGTCAGTCGCACCTGATGCGGATCCCACACCGCACAGAAGTACTCCAGAAGAGGGCGGACAAGCGGGTGCAAGCAGCTCTTTAATAGACAAGTTACGCTTTCTCAGTGTTCTGCCAATAAATCATGGTCTTTAGTTTGCTTTACCGACATATGCGATCTTTTCAATTTAAGTTACTCTTAATAGTAATCCGTAAGTACTTAGTTGAATTTATGGCCTGCAGATTTGTCTACTTTACCGTGTAACCGAAATTTATCGGATATCTTTTAGTAATCAAGCAGATGAGTTCACACTTCTCATTATTTAGAGTTAATTACCACTTTTCACACCACACAGATATCTCGTCTAAACCATTTTGCTATTGGTTTTGATCATCTGATAACGTTACCAAGACGATATTGACAGCATCATCTGGAAACAATCTAAGAGGACTGCCCAGATTGTCTCCTAAATTGTTTATGTAGATCAGAAACAGCAGATGGCCTGTAACATTTCCTTTGAGAGCGCCAGATATTACTCCTGTTTTATTCGATGACTTTCCGTCAGTTACTACGAACTGTAAGTTTTCTGACAGGAACTCACTAATGCACTCGCACAACTGAGGCGATACTCCATAGGCACGCAATTTCATCAGATGACGTTTGTGAGGAACGGTATCGAAACCCTTCTGGAAAACTAAAAATATGGAATCGACATCCCCTGTCAATAGCTCTCATTACTTCGTGAGAATAAAAAGCAAGTTGTACCTCACAAGAACGATATTTTCTGAATCCATGTTGACTGTTTGCCAATAAATGTTTTCTTGGAGGTAATACAAAATGTTCGATCACAGTATGTGTTCCAAAACCCAACTGCAACTCAAGTTAGTAATGTGGATCTGTATTTCAGCGGATTACTCCTATCTGCTTTCTTGGGTATCTGTGTGACTCATGCAACTCTCCAGTCTTTAGGTACGGAACTTTCGATGAGCGAGCGATTGTGCATGATTACTGAGTGTGGAGCTATTGTATCAAAATACTCTGAAAGGAACGTGACTGGTATACAATCTGGACCGGAGGCCTTGCCTTTATTAAGTTATTCAAGCTGCTTCGCTACACCGAGGATATCTACTCATGTTGGCAGTCGTTCTAGATTATACTTCTGGAATATTTACTTCGTCTTCTTTGGTGAACGAGTTTCGGAAAACCGCGTCTAGTAACTCTGCTTTAGTGGCCATGTCATCAATAATATCGCAATAGTTGTCGCTAGTGTACTCTACATACTACCAGGATCTCGTTGTGGAAACTATTAAAAGCATGTCGCATTGAAGTTAGCGCTAAATTTCGAGCTTCTGTAATAATTGGCCAATCTTGGCTATTTAGCGTGCTTTTAAATTTGGCATGCTTTTTTCATTGCTTCTACAATAGTGTTTTGACCTGATTTGTGTGCCATGGGGAATCAGTACCGTCGCTCAATAATTTATGTGGTGTATATTGTAAGATGGCAAGAACTATGCCCCTTACATGAAGTCATTAAATGTCACCTAACTCACGTTGAGCGAACAGTAGGGCTGAACAAAATGACTGACAAGGCACAATGCATCTTGTAGAGGGTATAGGATGGACGTAGTAAAATAATTAATATCAGGTGATGGTTTAAAAGTAATTCACATTACATGAAAAATTTGTGGAAACGAGTCGATTTACTGGACGCTAGTTTACCCCAGGGAAGTATTTAGAATTGACTGTGGGCGGTTGGGGAACGGCGAAGGGAAGTGACAATAGGCAGCTTAGGGTGGCTCAAGCTCTGAGAAAGCGGTAACGCGGTGCGGACTCCAGCCACCTTAAGATGAGTGACAGCATGGGTGGTTGACCCTGACCCCATGCTGATGTACCGGGAAACATATGGAGAACTTTATGCCTGTTGATAAATGTCCGTCGTCTCGTTTTCTATGAAACATGCGAGAAAGCCGCACAAAGCTATGGTGGAGCGGTCAACAGAGGTCAAAATATGCGTGTTCGTGACTGTAGCAACTTCACGCTGAATTCACGGTCCGCAGAGCCTGAACAAATCAGGTGAAGAGCAACAGCATGAAATACGCCAGCCTCCAATGGGAACGTAGGACCAAGGAATTTTAAGTACGCTCCTGGGAGTCAGAATTCCAGAAAACTTGGTGTTTGTGCAGACGCTAACCTTGATGGGTGGCCTGGGAGGAGCTATATAGCAGAAGTTGAGAAGAAGGGAAATTTTGTGGGAATTTGTTCACTTCCCAGAGCAGGCATTGGTTGGCGCTGGGAAGCGACACATAATTAACACGACTTGCGCTGCAATTGGCTTAAGTGATTTTGCTGGAAGGGAAACTGAGGCGAAGAGAGGACTGGCAGAAGTCTCGGTAGAGGTCTTCCATTCCCAGCTTGCCTAGAGTGCGGACGTGGCGTTCTTTACTCAGCTTGCCTGAGAAAGAGTGAGCATCTCTGCAGTTTAGGACTTAGCAAATGGAACGATTGAGCTTGGAGATAGGAAGTTTTGGTTCAGCTATGTACTGAGCAAGATAGCTAGGAGTGAATAGACGAGCGCAGCCTTGCAGCACCACGAGGTCGGCCGACGTCCACACAACGACGCTGCTCCGCCATGCTGTATTCGGTGATATTGCGCCCGCTCTGGCCACTGATTAATTTGTTGGATCACGTCGGCAAAGTTTCCACGAGGGTTTCATGGGCCGTGTATTGTAGAATTGTTCTCGCACTTCGCATTACGCCTGGGTCAGTCGATAGGAATTACTTTTGAGTTATCGCGCTTTAATCCACGCAAACGCAATTTATTACCACTGCCTGATAGGAGAGTTATGTAACGTGATGATTGAAGGTCGTTAGTTAAAATAAATCTGTGCTAATCGACTGCATCTGTTTTCAATCAAGTAGTTGAAATCCCAAGTCACTTTCTTAATTAATTTTATGTTCAACATTTGCATGTGTGTTCAATAGCTGAATATAACATCAATGTGCACCCCTTTTTAATTAAAAGGAATCAATTCTGAATAAATTAATGTCAACACTGCCACCGCAGTTCAATCAGGAGTCACAGGGCCATATTACTTTTCTGCGTTATCCGATATTGCGGCAGTTTTGCACTCTCTGTTGAACTGTTAGTCAATTAGTTGGGGTGAACACACGCCAAAACCATCTAAGTGACGGGTGAGGCGTTACAGTATCTCTCAATTGCCGTCGATACTATTTCTTTGAGTTCAATTCACGTCTGGCCTATGTTTACATAAATCAGAAGACTGTCTCTTAGAGAAGCTTGTAGCAAATTTTTATGGCTTCTTTAAGCAGACATACTCTGCGTTTATATGTGGTGCTTTTGCATGTTATGGTATTCTGTGCGGCTGAAACAGCCTTGTGGTCACTTATACCTGTATTCGTCACGGTGCTCTTTCTTTGCTCGGGATTATTTGTTGCTAAGAGGCCAAGTAGTCTTCGCAACCATTTTCACTTCGAATGGGCTCCTGAACTAATTGTTCAACATAATTTTCTGAGAAAGTATTCAGTACAATTTGACGACGTTATATGCCTACCGCAGGTTTTAAACAGGTGTTTTTTCGACATGTCGAACTCCCCACCATTTTTAGTTATATGGGTCGGGTACCTATTTGAAACAAGACAAATGCAGATGTGTTACTACTAATACAAACTGAAGAAACGTACATGGGCAGAATCTATGTGAACCTCTGGAAAACACACACACACACACACACACACACACACACACACACACACCTCCCACCCTCCGTTAGCGCTGCTCGCGTTTCAGTTTACAGACAGACTGTACCCACTCAGCATTTCTCGTCCAGTTCTCCTGTGCAAGCAGATAAAATAACTTCATTGAACTCATGTTTGTATAGTGGAGTTTATTTAATAACTACTTATTTTTAATGGATTTTTTTTTGTGCATCGAGGAGCACAATACATGGTGAAAATGGGTCACTGATCAGTTCCATTACAAAAGGTCATCGATAGACTAGAAGTAATTTCAGGCGTACCCCACGGAAGTGTGCTGCAACTCTCAGTTTTAATATTGTGTTGTAGCTTAGCGCCCGCTGCTTTGCTCGCGCAGACTGTGTCGTGTGCACAGTTTCTTTTTTGTTTTCTTTTTGATCGAATTTTTATGTCCACAAATTGCAATATCTTCTAAACTTTTCACACTTACTAAAGTCACAGAATTATGATCCTTTCCGAGTACAGGTATGACTAAAAAGGAGTCTGGTAGCTAGAGGGTCGGAGTTCTTTGTTAATCCTACCGTTTGAGTTCTTGTGGCGATATTTCCGTAAAAACATTCATCTCTTAACGCATTTCTTTAGAAGTCGAATATCAGTTTTCACAAATTTAGCTTGAAGTATGTTTTAATACAACGAAATGTTTCATAAAAATGTTTGTCCCCTATTTCCCACCCTGTTGTTGAATTTCCAAAAAACATGGATCACATAATTTTTTATTTATAACGGAGAAACGAAATACACATTTTCAGAGATTCGGTTCCAAAATTGCTTTCGTAACGGAAAAAATCTGTGAAAACTTTTGTTCACTGTTTTATCCCCTTAGGGGTTGAATTACCAAATACACCAAAACCAGTATTTTTTAATTTCTAACCGAGAAGCTAAATACAAATTTTCTGAGATTTAGCTTTAAAAATATTTCCATGATGAAAAAATACTTTCATGAACACTTTCGTCCGCCGCTCGTGGCCTAGTGGTGAGCGTTGCTGCCTCTGGATCACGGGGTCCCGGGTTCGATTCCCGGCAGGGTTGGGATTTTCTCTGCCCGGTGACTGTGTGTTTGTGTTGTCCAAATCATATCATTATCATCATCATTCGTGAAAGTGGGTAGGTGGGATTGGGTAAAAAAAATTGGACTGTGTAAAAATTGGGACTTTGTACGAGCGCTGATGACCGTGCAGTTGAACGCCCCACAAACCAAACATCGTCATCATAAACCCTTTCATCCCCTGTTTCACCCTCTTGGGGTTGAATTTCCAAAAACATTGAAACAAAGGTTTTTTTATTTGTAACGAAGAAGTCAAATACCAATTTTCATAGACGCAACTTTAAAAATGCTTTTTAGTACTTCTTCAATAACGATTTTTTTCTTCAAAAAAGCTTTCACACACTATTTCACACCTTTAGGGGTTAAATTTCCAGAAATGCGGTTACTCGCATTTCTTTATTTCTGACAGAGAAACTAAATACCAATTTTCGTACTTCTAGCTTCACAACTGTCTGAATAGTGACAGATTTTCAAAAAAACATTTCATCCTCTATTTCACTCCCTTAGGGATGGAATTTTTAAAAATCCCTTCTTAAACGATGCCTGCAGTATAAGATCAATACCCTTTCCAAATTTCAAGTTTCTATCCTTACCGGTTTGGGTTGGGCGATAATGAGTTATTCAGTCAGAATATTGCTTTTTATATACGGACACTGAGTACATACGAAGAAGGGTACACGACTGGTCATAAAACAGCCTGATTCACGGGTGAGTGTCATGGAAATGTCAATAACGTGAGCTGGCATTCGCAGTTATACCGCGGAAACCTGCTTACAAAATTTCACATACTACTATTAACTCAAGAATCCAGAGATATTCATCCCACTACGTATCGCTTTAGTAAGGATCGCGCACACAGGGTTAGCCTGATTATAACGCTCACAGAGGCATTTAAACAGACATATACACAAATGGAACAGGAAGAAACCGTAATAAATTTTACAATAGGAAGCACCCTCTGGCATGCACTGTAAAGTGGTTTGCAGAGTATATAGGGTGATTCTTATTGTTTAGAAAACCTCGAAGCGACGTAGATGATGCTGAGACAAGTAATTTAATACAAGACACATGTGGTCGCAAATGACGAGAAATACTCTAAAAGTGGATGACATATGTAGAACACGTAATGTCACCAAATGACGTATCTCTCCGCAAGCGCAGCGATTGCTCTTGTCGATCGTATTCTCGCTGGTAGGAGGCAGTGCTACGCTAGGCTACTCTGTTTTCGGACAACGTTTGTAAATGTGATCTGTTACAAACGTAGAAGCAAAACTATTGTCCTCCATGTAACTAAGCAAAAGCTTTTATTATTTTGTGTTTCTTTCCTTTTGCCCCTTCTTTTTTTTTTGGTTTACAGACTTTGCTTGATAAAGAACACGTAGATCATTAGCTGGCAGCGATGCAATTCGGAAGCTTATATTTACTTACTTGTGACTCAATACGGTAGGTTTTTGTTGTGCTGTACGTCTTAATTAACAAGCGGAGACCTCCAGATACAAGTCTCAAACCCTGAGACTCACGTGCTAAAGTCGGCTTGTAGGCCCGGAGCCACACTCACGTGAATACTTGATATGGGTTGGGATGATGATGTGAGACAGACCGACAGGCCCCACCGCAACGAGTTACGTCATCTGGTGACGTTATGTTCAACATTTGTCGACCACGTTTGCTGCCCCATGTGTCTTATATTAAATTACTTGTCTCAGTGTCATCTACGTCGTTTCCTGGGACTTTAAACGTTAATAAGACTCATCCTGTAGATGTAGATGTAAACATCTCTCTTCAGTAGGCATCGTAACTTTCTGTTATAGGGGACTGCGAACTGCCCTTACGTTACCCGTGTAGGCTACCCGCCAGCCATCGTTGCTGCAGCTGGTGTGAGAGCAGCCTTCGAAGATGTTCTCCGAGGCGCTTCACGTTTCAAAACAACTGCCGGGTGATCTGAGCTATTGAGACGAGACGTCGTATGTCTGTTGGCAGCAACCACCAATCACGACGCAATGTATGACGACAGCGGCAGGAGTGAACGTACAGCCGCTGAACTTCCAGTAAGTTGACTTCGGGCAGTCAGCTTGCTGAAATGTTTGCTGAAAGTCCCCTACCCGTACGCTAATAAAGTCGTACGTTGACATGTATTACTGCAATTTTGTGGGATTACACCTCACTCAAATGCACTGAAGATGGCTATTTATAGCTGAAATGAGGATATGCAAGAATAATATAAACCAATGGAGTTGCGAGAGATCGCTGTATTCCTTCCTTACAGTGACATACTGTCACTGTGCACAACAATTCTGCATAGAGTCAAAGTTGGTATCTGCTTTAAGGTGTTTTGTTATTTTGCAGGCGTATCTTAGTATGGTTCCCCCCTTATACTATTGATCTCCTCATACGTTTTGTCCCACATCACTCTTTTGCTCTTGGAATTCCTTTTTTAACCTCTCTGCTGTATCTTAGGTAGCACTTCCTGTCCCCGCTGTCCTGTGTACTATTTTCTTGAAAACTATCTGTCCACCATTCGGGATTCATATTCTTAGGACTACCCTTTATTCCTAATGCATTTCGTGCTGCACCATGAATACATTAAAATGAATACAGACAGTCTCGACCACAAGAACCGTTTATTTTTGTGGATACCGGTTTCGGTTGGTTTTTAACCATCTTCAGTCCTCTGACTAAGATGGTGGCGGTGAACAGAGCAGGCGTTACGATTCCTCGAACTCAACTGCAACTGCAAAAATAAAGTACTAAAAAAAAGCCCTCTAGCCCAATGTGAAAATGTTGCTGTCGTGGATTCACTGATATCACTAGTATTGTTTAATACATAGACCAATCTCGTGTTGCATAGGCATTTCACAGCGTCTTGTAAACTTTACAAATTATGTCTGGTTGCTTCAGCTATTTTACTGTTGTGTCAACTTAAGCCGTGACTGTTTACAATTTCTACTTTGTCTATAAAATTATCGGACTCACCATCTGCGCTTCTGTAGATTCTAACATCTTGGGTCTTTAATTCTGAATTTTGCAGTTGTATCACATAGTCTATTGCCGATCTTAAATCCCTTGCAGATTCCATCCGGGTACAATTAGGTATTTCTTTGTGAGACAAGTAACCTTTCAGAATTCTTAATGAATGCTCTCCACAAAAACCAACCAATTTTTTTTGGCAATTTCGTTGTCTGTTTCCTCCGCATATCTTCCTAAGACCTCGCTGTTTTTTTGTCTTTCCTGTTCGGGCATTAAAGTATACCATACGGTACATCTTTGTCCATGGATTAATGTCAACGTCCGTCAGATCTTCATAAAAAGCATTTTTATAAGCGTTATCAGTGTCAACAGTCGGTGCATGCACACCAACCATTGCTATCTCATGTCCATTCTTCTTCAGTTGTAAGGACTTATCCGTTCGTTTACTTCTTGCAATTTCTTGATGTTACCCTTCATTTTATGCTCTACGATTCATATTACTTACTCTCTCTGTTCTTTCAGTTTTACTAACTCTGCTACAAAAATGAATATACACTATGTGATCAAATATATCCGGAGAGATGGCTGAAAATGATTTACAAGTTCGCAGCGTCCTCCATCGGTATCGCTGGAACTGAGTATGGTGTAGGCCCACCCTTAGACTTGAACACAGTTTCCACTCTCGCAGGCAGAAGTTCAATCAGGGGCGGGAAGATTTCTTGGGGAATGGCAGCCCATTCTTCACGGAGTGCTGCACTGAAGAGAGGTATCGATGTCGGTCAGTGAGGCCTGTCACGGAGTCGGCGTTCGAAAACATCCCAAAGGTGTTCAGTAGGACTCAGGTCAGGACTCTGTGCAGGCCAGTCCCCGTGCATTATGAACAGGTGCTCTTCAACAGGAAAGCAAGAAGGTGTATAAAACATCAATGTAGGCCTGTGCTGTGATAGTGCCACGGGAAATAATAAGGGGTGCAAGCATCCTCCATGAAAAACACAACCACACCATAACACCATACTACCCGCAGTATGGGACCTAATCATCATCATTCGAAATGCCTCCACGCAAAACCCGAATGAGCCTTTCAACAATGTCATTTTGAAGTGCACACCACAAAAATGTGTTTGTAGGAATGAAAACTCTATATCTGGGTTTCTGTAATGCTGTGATAACATTTAACGATGGTAACAGGGGAAGCATTACGATACTTGAGCACCTTCATAGCACTCCAGGAGGTAATACGCTTCAAGCCTTCCAGCGAATGTGTCTCTTTAGAATAATGAAAGCCGAGCATGCAGCAGAAGAAATGAATAAAGAAGCAAGAGACAGGAAAAGGAGGAAGCATCTAGACTAGCAGGATGATGAAGAATAGGATACAGTCAATACTGACTATGGGCTGGCTGTTTCTAGGGGCTGCCATGACTTCACATGTGAGTTGATATCACCCCAACTTTGAACTTCATTCCCTGAAAATGACTGTTTTAAAAATATTTGTTTCATTATCTCAGGAACTATTACTTGATTTCACATTTTGTGACTTCTCAGTACACTGCAGCTACTGAGCTACCAAAATATATTTTCATCTACTAACTTTTTTACTTACAGAGCGAAAAAGTGAAGTTTTTAAAGAAAAAATTGAGTGTCATTTAAAAAATTCATAACTAATTAATTATTTGTCTGTATTATGTGAATCTGGCATACTGAAGTGTGTACATACTCCCCTTAACGCCATCCGACTGCGACGCTAGGCCGCCTCGAGCTAGTGTTACTCATAGACAGGGGCATATTGAGGATGATTCCAAGAAATTCTGCTGCTCAGTGTTACATGGCAGTGGAATAGTTTCCACCGTGTCGGGGAAATTTAATTCACCATAGTTCAGCCAATTTGCACAAAATCATCTTCATCATTTACTACATTAACAGGCCTTTAAAGCCTACAAAAGAAAAGCCCACGCTACAGAACGAAAATACCACACACTATAATAAATGATGAAAGAACACACAACAAAAAGCAAAATAAGAAGGGAAAGTTAGCCGGTCACAATGGATGAGATACGAGTATCTACTGCAGGTGGCAGTCCATCGCTGTCGGTATCTACCTTCAGCCTCCACTGATGTCAGCTACACTTGCTTCAGCATTACAGTTTTAAACATGGCTGTCTCTCAGGAGCGGTATATAATTTTCAACATAGGAATCACAAAGCAAACCGGTTGCAAACAGCTGTTTGGTATAATGACCTAGGTTTCGACACCTCTAAGGATGTCTTCATGAGACTGAAATTTTAAGAAACAATGTAAAGTAATACATAGAAAATTAAGTTTGACAAAAACATTAACCAAGATGACAATTGCCATGACATATAAAGGTTAATTACGTAAAGTTACATTGCGAGAGGGCAATGGTCAGACTTTAGAGCACACATGCTCGTCAAAAACTAAAACAAAACGCGTAGCTAGAGAGAAAATCAGACTGATTGGTCCAGTGGCTCACATTGCAGCCACAGAAACAATACAGACTGCGCCGACTATCGGGCATGGACAGTGACAGGTCCCCATTTGAGACATTATAACAGAAATAATTGAATTAAACAACAGTTAATTATAAAACAAAATACAAAGGAAGAGAGCTTAGGTATTTTTGAAAATGCACATTAGACAAGCAAATGAAGTGTAACCAAGAGCCATCTATTAGGCTATACAGAAATTATTATTACGTAAAACACAGAATATTATACAATATTTATACAAACAGCTATACAATCCAAAAAATAGTCTGCATGAAAGTAACGTTAGTAGTGCACATCTGTGATGTTCGAAAAAAAAAGTGTTACTGAATCAGAGGCAGGAATACACAGAAAAAAAATAAAAGAATCTAAATTCCGCGGGTAGTGTATTAAAAGCATTGAACAAAATTTTTGTTACATAATGCTATTCATTGAGGATAAGGCCATCGTTCTTAGAAATATACTTGAAAAACTCAAGCTCTTCGAGTACGTCGAGCCTACGACCTTTTTTTTCCCTATGGAAAATGGAAATTTCTTCAAAGCTTTTCTGTTTGTGACCGCACATTAACAGACGATCAGAGAAAGTAGAATTATATACATTAGTGCCTCTTTTTCCCAAGAGCTGATATTTTCATTAATTCGCTGGAAGAAAAATTCTTCAATAATTTTTCTGCTGCTGATCTGCGTATATTTTACAGTTTCACGCTTCTATTCTGGTATTTTTACAGGAGGTTCTTTACATAGCCGACTTTTTGCAACTTCAGTATAAGACCCTCCCCTATTAAACTCATAGCTCCCTCCCCCCTCCCTTGCCTTCTTTGCCCGCTCTCAACCCCCTCACTTCATTTTATAATTTTTCTATTTTATGCCGTTGACATTGTACATACCCATTGTTGTGCACTGTTAGTATTTTATCAAGAAGTTTCACGTATTTGTACTTTCTGTAATTTAGCATGATATCTATGTAAAACACTGACAGCAGTTGCAAAACACAGCACTCGGATACAAAGACAAGAAGGGTTGCTGGCGCAACTGTTTAGGTAAATTATACATTTCAGTGCAGTTCTTTTCTTTTTCACTTACTGTAGATGGTACGTAATTGCTACTACTTTGTTTTAGGTGTGAAGATGGCCCTGAGTGATCAAGACATGTAATTAAAAATATGCAACTGAGACGAAACGATAACTGATAATTATCTTGGAAAAAGGAAAATTATTGATAACCACGAGGAGGTGAACATAAACAATGTGTTATCAGAACCGCCTAATACTGGCACTGAAAAGACACAAACTGTTACAAATATTAACTAACGTGTGCCTGATTCGACAAGTGTCACGGCTTACTTTTTCCAAATCTTTCTCGTGAATTAAACGCGGAAAAAAGTACGAAAATCCCTACAGTAACTCCTGAGATTAGTGTGAAGATTAAAGCAGAAGCCATGGCGCGGAGGAGGGATAGTGAGGGGGGAACTAATATATATATACAATAAACTCCGTTTATCGGAAAGGCGCGCGGAGTGGCCGCGCAGTCTGGGCGTCATGCCACGGATTGTGAGACCTCTCCCGCCGGAGGTTCAAATGGCTCTGAGTTATGGGACTTAACATATGAGGTCATCAGTCCCCTAGAACTTAGAACTACTTAAATCTAACTAACCTAAGGACATCACACACATCCATGCCCGAGCCAGGATGCGAACCTGCGACCGTAGCGGTCGCGCAGTTCCAGACAGAGGAGCCTAGAGCCGCTCGGCCACAGCGTCCGGCGCCGGAGGTTCGAGTCCTCCATGGGCCAAGGGTGTGTGTGTTGTCCTTTGCGTAAGTTAGTTTAAGTAGTGTGTAAGTCTAGGGGCCGATGACCTTAACAGGTTGGTCTCTTTGGAATTCACACACATTTGAACATTTGTTTATTCGAAATGATCGGGACGGCGGCCGGTTTGGGTAACGAAAATTTCGGATAAACTAAAGTCCCCCTGTTTTCACGCGTGAAACACCCCCAATTGCGTCAATATCGCGAAATATGATCGTAAAATGTGCTTAGCGTACGTAGAATGTTATTGATATGGTTGTGAACAAGCCTGCAAATTTTTGACTGAAAAAATTGTGATGACGTGTTAAAAAGGCTCCAAAGTGTGAGTGAAAACTCAAGCTTTTTTAAATGATGAATAACAAAGCTCGTTTATTTTGCGTTCCTACAGAAAACATCCGACTTACTTGGCAGCAGGAAAAAACAGGAGTTTTAATTTTATTACCTACTCCTTTGAATAAAAAATATGCTACTGTACAAAATTATGAAACGAATGTAGAGGTTACTCAAAGGAACGGGAAGTTTGTCTAGAGTAACTTTAAAGTATAAAAACAATAAACTTTTAACTTATGCACGTTGAAGTTCTAGGACGCTCCATTAGAATTAAATTTTTGGTAACAAAGTCTGTGATGGATTTTAGTTTTTTGTCTTGAGAAAATTTTGTTGCGGCAATATATCTCCAACGTTGGAAACAAACGATTTCGGGATAAGTCCCCTTCTCCTGTTGACAGATGTACTCAAGGGCGGTTTGGATCGCTTCGTAACCGACTGTGTGAGGACTCTTTTTCTCTGGTTCGCCACCAGGGTTTTCTTCTGACACTTTCTGATTGGTCGCAATTTGGACGATTTCTTCCCCAGTCAAAAAAGTCGTTTTCCACCCATTCTTCAACGTCTTCGAAGTTCGAGTCTTCTCAACCTGGTAGCTTCTCCAGTAAATCCACCAAAATTACGTAATTTTCATCTATTTCTGTCACGTCAGCCTGAGATTCGGTGTCGCCTCCTTCTTCCCAACGCTAATGAGTTGCCTTATGATGTAAGACTTTTTTCCAAGACCTAGACAGAGAAATTGGAGGAATTATATTCCAAGCATCAGCAATCGAATGAACGACTCTTAAAACATCGATTTTTTAAGAACTTCCACACAAAATCTTCTTCAGCATCAATCGCACCGTTTACGTTTTCCAGCAGCTTGCATCTGTAACGTTTTTTATCGCCTCAAGAACACCTTGGTCGATCAGTTGACAGAGAGACGTGACGTTTGGTGGGAGAAACACAACTTTGATATTCCCATCTTGTAGATCATCTGGGTGAGAAGAAGCGTTGTCCACAAGCAGTAGCGCTTTTCGAGGAGATCCATTTTCCTCCATGTATTTTTCTACAGCTAGAACAAACTCTGCCTGGAACCACTCTTTGAAGATGGCACCGCTCATTCATGCCTTAGACTGTTCGTATACCACAGTAGCAAAGGTTCAGCTGGTTGCCGTATAAATGCTCTTGTTTTTTTGGATTTGCCTATTAAAGTAAGGCGCAGTTTATGATTGCCAGTGGCATTACTGCATGCGAGGACAATAACTCTTTCTTTGCTTTTTTATATCGGGATGCCGTTTTTTCTTGTTTAGAGGCAAGGATTTTTGTTGGCAACATTTTGTAATTCAACCCGGTTTCATCACAGTTGTAAAGTTGATCGTCAGTATAACCTCCTTTGTCGATGATTGTCAACAATTTCTTCTTAAAATCAGCGATAGCGGCTTCATCCCCGGATAATTATTCGCCGCTAATGGCAATTTCACGAATGCCATGCCGCTTCTTGAGCCGATCCACTTAGCCATCACTTCCGAGGAATTCTTGTCCTTTCCTTCAATCAATTCATAAAAAGTCATCGCTTTTTGACGAGGTAGAGGACCTGAAACTGGCACACCTTTGGTTCTAATTTGTTCGTACCACAAAAATAAGGCCTCTTCTAACTGAGGATGTGCACCTTTTCTCATTGTTTTCCGAGTTTTCATGCGCTGCCTGACGCTTGGATGGAACAAAATTTTTTAATTTCCGATCGATTTGTCGTTCAATCAGTAATTGTACTCTACCGACTTTCAAATCCGCAGCAACTTTCGCGGGTGGCTTACCAACATCGATTCTCTGCAAAGCGCGAAGCTTTCGTTCCAACGAGATCACATTCTTTTTTCGTTTCGCGCCCGTAGTCACGTTCAGCGTTTTTGAACCGACACTCGACTGATTCTTTTTTGTTTTTTTTTTTTTGTTTTTGGCCACTTTTGTCTCTGGACATTTCAAAGCATGTAGCCCGAACACGAAACGTTAAGTTGAAAACACAAGGACACGTTACTTGACAACACTCGAGACGCACAAGACAAAGCATTTGACTTTTGAAATCAGGCTGTGGCAGCCATCGAATGAAAACATTCGATACATCTATATGAAGCTGGTATCTCTACAGATGCCATTGGTGATCTTACAGCTCTCGAAGAGTGAAATTATAATGAAATCCAGACTTTTAGCTGCATACAGGGGACAGTTGAAAAAATGTGTGCCCCATCGGGATTCGAACCTTTTCTTACATTAAAAAGCCATTTCTTTCTATTAACCTATTATATTCCTAGTGTTGGTTAACTTTACTGCCATTTTATAGGTTTTCGTATTTATATTCTTTCCTTTTTCGTTTTTCTCTTGTTGTTGTTCCTTGAACCTTTTTACATGGCCATTTGTCATCTTTTTTTTTGGTAAAACATTGCAGGACAGGCAAAATAATTTATATGTAGCATCGGCACATGGATTTTGAGTTCATGTTTCTGTATGTCATGCACTTGTGATGCCACAGGCACATTGTGCATTCTGCTTTGTTCTCTTCCTCTAGTTTGCACTGTTAGGTGGGATAGAATGAGGGAAACATCAGCATGATGGATGGAGCAGAAGTGAAAGAAACTTTTTTACAAGTGCTACAGATTATACATACATTGAAGAAGAGAGAAAATTTTGTCATATGTAAGAGAAGCAGAAAGGAAAGTGCGAGCAAAAAATATAAATTTTTTTGGGCACATAGTAAAGGAAATCATTTAAAAAAATTATGAGTGGTTGGTACTTTCCACTAACAAGGGAACCTCCCCATCGCACCCCCCTCAGATTTAGTTATAAGTTGTCACAGTGGATAGGCCTTGAAAAACTGAGCACAGATCAATTGAGAAAACAGGAAGAAGTTGTGTGGAACCGTGAAAAAATAAGCAAAATATACAAACTGAGTAGTTCATGGCAAGATATGCAACATCAAGAGCAGTAAGAGGGTAGGAGCGCCGTGGTCTCGTGGTAACGTGAGCAGCTGCGGTACGGAAGGTCCTTGGTTCAAATCCTCCATCGAGTGAAAAGTTTAATTTTCAGTTTATGTGACAAACTCTTATGTTTTCATTACTTTTTTGGGAATGATTATCACATCCACAAGCAAAACTAAATCGGGCAAGATAGAAGAATCTTTTTACCCATTCGCCAAGTGTACAAGTTAGGTGGGTCGACGCACATGCCGTCACCAGTGTCGTATAGAATATATCAGATGTGTTTTCCTGTGGAGGAATCGGTTGACCTATGACCTTGCGATCAAATGTTTTCGGTTCCCATTGGAGAGGCACGTCCTTTCGTCTACTAATCGCACGGTTTTGCGATGCGGTCGCAAAACACAGACACTAAACTTATTACAGTGAACAGAGACGTCAATGAACGAACGGACGGATAATAACTATGCAAAAATAAAGAAAGTAAAATTTTCACTCGAGGGAAGACTTGAACCAAGGACCTCTCGTTCCGCAGCTGCTCACGCTACCACGGGACCACGGCGCTCCTGAGCTCCCAACCTCATAATGTTGTTATATGGCGCATGGACTACCCAGTTTGTATATTTTGCTTATTTTTTCACAGTTCCACACAACTTCTTCCTGTTTTCTCAATTGATCTGTGTTCAGTTTATCAAGGCCTATCCACTGTGCCAACTTATAACTAAATCTGAGGGGGGTGCGATGTGGAGGTTCCCTTGTAAGTAATGCTTGTATCCTAGACAATACAGTACAAATAATGAAAAAAATTAAAAAAAACTGGTAGTACTACTGGGCATACTTTTGACACTGATTTGGCTGCGAGCATGACAGATATTTGGAGAGAAGCACTTTGTATCACTGATTTCACTAAGAAGAAACACTTTATACTACGATACTTCTCTATTTGAGGCGAGAGGACCCGGGACCTCATGCTTACATGGCAGACGCTCCAACCGACTGAGCCACCGAGGACACAGACGATTGTGCGACTGCAGGGACTTGTCTCTGTCTCGCTCGCCGTGAGACCCACACTTTCCAAATTTCTGTCCACAGACTACATTTGTAGGGCCCCTGCCCACCATAATAATTCCTGCAAGATCACCAATGGTATCTGTACAGATACCAGCTTCATATAGATAAGGCTTACCGGCCGATGATCGTCTTCAGTGCAGGTGCACTCACAATGCCCGAACTCTTACGGGAATCGGTAGATTGACTACCGCCAGTAATAACTGGTGGGCAGGGGCAGCACAAATGTAGTGTGTGGACAGAGAGCTGGAAAGTGTGGGTCTCGCGGGGAGCGTGCCAGAGACAAGTCCCTGCGGTCACACTATCCTCTGTGTCCTCGGTGACTCAGTCTGTTAGAGTGTCTGCCATGTAAGCAGGAGGTCCCGGTTTCGAAACCCGGTCGGGGAACACATTTTTCAACTACCCCGTTGATAAAGCAGCCTGTAAGCAACTAAAGGTCTGGATTTCATTAGAATGTCATTCGATACATCTATCCCCTCTTCCCTGGCCTACGCAAGCCCACGCTGCAACACAACAGTACGTTGTACGTTCACTCTTAAACTGTTAAACGCTCGGCTTCGTCTGATGTGCACTGATTAGCAGTACACTGTCCAAAAACACCAGCGAATGCATGGCTCCAGGCGCAGACAAGTTGAAAGTTGTCCAGTGTCAGTCTAGCTAGCCAAAAGCGTAGCTGCGCGAAGCGTCAGACAGTGCTAATGTGAGTCGCGAAAATCGGAAAAATTTGTTCAGATAAAGCTGATTTCGGATAAACGGGAGTTTATTGTAGACGGAAAATATAAAACGTAAGACAGTATGTGTAAAGATGGAGTACATTGTAAAAAAAAAAATGTTTGTTCTGTCCTCCAGTCGTGAAAGTCACATTTCGAGCAGCAGACGCGAAAGCGTCCTGTTGGGACGGAGCGCCATGTTTCCTCTGGCTAGGCCTGCAGATCCTCGCAGCAGGCCCTGCGGCGGCTGCGGAGGCCGTAATGGAATGGCACCAGAGCGGCCACCTCTGACACAGGCTGTAAATCCCTCACTGCGGCGCCCTTTCCGTCGCTGCTTCTGCTTCCGGGAATCGTAAACGTTGGCGCCTGCGCCCCAGTGCGCGCGTCGCCTGTCGGCGGATTCGCTTTGGCTGGTAATCCCGTCTGACTCTCGTGGCAGAAAGAGCTTCCATCTTGCGGAGTAGGAGTGGGAGTCTCTGAGCTTCCGATTGTACTCCTACGCACTCGATTTAATCTCTTACCTTATAGTCGCAAAGGCTCCGCATCGAGAAGACGCACAAACTATAGGCCCATACACATTCAAAAAAACGACGCACCATTAAGGAATTACCCGAATGAGCCGAAAATCGGTTGATGTGATGTACATATACTGAAAAGCAAAGTATTACAGTTTCAGAGAAATTAGATGATTTATTCAAGGAAAAAGAGCTTTACAAATTGAGCCAGTAAATAATTCTTTGGTCCCCCTTTGGCCCTTATTGAAGCAGTTGTTCGACTTGACATTCAGTAAGTTGTTAGATGTTCTCCTGAGGGATATCGTGCGAAATCCTAGCCAACTGGCGCGTTACTCAAAATCCAGAGCTGCTGGCAGGGCCCTGCGCATAATGCTCCAAATGTTCTCGACTGGGGAGAGGTCCGACGAAGTCGCTGGCCAAGGTATGGTTTGTACATCTACATCTACATGGAGATTCTGAAAATCACATTTAAGTGCCTGGCAGAGGTTCATCGAACCACCTTCACAATTCTCTGTTATTCCAATCTCGCATAGCGCTCAGAAAGAATGAACACCTATATCTTTCCGTACGAGCTCTAATTTCCCTTATTTTATCGTGGTGATCGTTCCTCTCTATGTAGGTCGGTGTCAACAAAATATTTTCACATTCGGAGGAGAAAGCTGGTGATTGGAATTTCGAGAGAAGATTCCGTTGCAACGAAAAACGCCTTTCTTTTAATGATGTCCAGCCCAAATCCCGTATCATTTCAAGTGAGACTCTCTCCCATATTTCGCGATAATACAAAACGTCCTGCCTTTCTTTGAACTTTTTCGAAATGTTCAAATGTGTGTGAAATCCTATGAGACTTAACTGCTAAGGTCATGAGTCCCTAAGCTTACATACTACTTAACCTAAATTATCCTAAGGACAAACACACACACCCATGCCCGAGGGAGGACTCGAACCTCCGCCGGGATCAGCCGCACAGTCCATGACTGTAGCGCCTGAGACCGCTCGACTAATCCCGCGCGGCAACTTTTTCCGTGTACTCCGTCAGTCCTATCTGGTAAGGATCCCACACCGCGCAACAGTATTCTAAAAGAGGACGAACGAGCGTAGTGTAGGCAGTCTCCTTAGTAGGTCTGTTACATTTTCTAAGTGTCCTGCCAATAAAACGCACAACATTATCTATGTGTTCCTTCCAATTTAAGTTGTTCGTAATTGTGATACCTAGGTATTTAGTTGAATTTACGGCTTTTAGATTAGACTGATTTATCGTGTAACCGAAGTTTAACGGATTCCTTTTAGCACTCATGTGGATGACCTCACACTTTTCGTTATTTAGGGTCAACTGCTACTTGTCGCACCATTCAGATATCTTTTCTAAATCGATTTGCAGTTTGTTTTGATCTTGTGATGACTTTATTGGTCGATAAACGACAGCGTCATCTGCAAACAACCTTAAGACGGCTGCTCAGATTGTCTCCAAAATCGTTTATATAGATAAGGAACAGCAAAGGGCCTATAACACTACTTTGGGAAACTCCAGAAATCACTTCTGTTTTACTCGATGACTTTCCGTCAATTACTACGAACTGTGGCAAGCACGAAGACAAGGAATACAAACTCTCCCCGGACGCGTGCGAACATTATCCTCCTGAAATGTAAGCCCAGGATGGCTTGCCATGAAGGGCAACAAAACGGGGCGTAGAACATCGTCGACGTACTGTTGTGCTATAAAGGTGCCGCGGATGATAACCGAAGCGGTCTTGCAACGGAAATCAGTGGCACCTCAGACCATTTCTCCTGGCGGGCGACAGTCAGGTTTGTATCCTACCGCTGTGTGGGGCGTCTCCAGACACATCTTCGCTGGCCATTGGGGCTCAGTTCGAAGCAGGACTCCTCAGTGAAAAATCTACTCCAATCAATGAGATTCCAGGCCGAAGAAGTGTCTGGAGATGTCCCGGACAGTGGTGGGATGCCAACCTGACTTTTCCACCAACCGGCCCGACAACCATAAGATATGGTCTACAGTGCCATTTCATTCCATAGCAGGACCGCTTCGGTTGTCATCCGAGGCACTCTTACAGCACAGCGGTACGTCGACGATACTCCAAACCCCGTCTTGTTGGTCTTTATGGCAAGCAATCCTGGGCTTGCATTTCAGCAAGATACTGCCCGCACACAGATGGCGAGAGTTTCTACATCTACATCTACATGATTACTCTGCAATTCACATTTAAGTGCTTGGCAGAGGGTTCATCCAACCACAATCATACTATCTCTCTACCATTCCACTCCCGAACACCGCGCGGGAAAAACGAACACCTAAACCTTTCTGTTCGAGCTCTGATTTCTCTTATTTTATTTTGATGATCATTCCTACCTATGTAGGTTGGGCTCAACAAAATATTTTCGCGTTCGGAAGAGAAAGTTGGTGACTGAAATTTCGTCTTTGCTTTAATGACTTCCCTCCCAACTCGCGTATCGTATCTGCCACACTCTCTCCCCTATTACGAGATAATACAAAACGAGCTGCCCTTTTTTGCACCCTTTCGATGTCCTCCGTCAATCCCACCTGGTAAGGATCCCACACCGCGCAGCAATATTCTAACAGAGGACGAACGAGTGTAGTGTAAGCTGTCTCTTTAGTGGACTTGTTGCATCTTCTAAGTGTCCTGCCAATGAAACGCAACCTTTGGCTCGCCTTCCCCACAACATTATCTATGTGTTCTTTCCAACTGAAGTTGTTCGTCTTCGTGCTTGCCAAACGCTATGTTGGCCAGCAAGGTCGCCGGACCTCTCCCCAACTGAGAATATTTGGAGCATTATGGGCAGGGCCTTCCAACCAGCCTGGGATTTTGACAATCTAGCTGGTCAATTGGACAGAATTTGGCACGGTATCCCTCAGTAGGACATCCAAGAACCATCAATCAATGTCGAGCCGAGTAAGTGTTTGAATAAGGGCCAGACGGGGTTGAAGCATTATTGACTTGCTCAATTTGTGAAGTTCTTTCTCTTGAATAAATCACCCGGTTTCTTTGAAATTGTTATACTTTGTTTTTCTGTATATGTACATCACATCTACCGAAGTACGTCCCATTCGGACAATTACTTCGCGGTGCATCGTGTTCTTAGTCTTAGACCGTATATTTGAAGTTCACTGGCAGTCGCTAAGTGCTCTCCTTATTAAACCCAGGATAAGTAAAATCTTAACAATCTGCGCTCCGTTTTGGGAAAAACTAGGTTTGTACGGATCTGAATGTTTATGACAGCGTATCTTCTGACCTATGAGTCGTACAATAATGCAATTTTGCACGTACGCTCAATGGTATATGTGAATACCACCTGTAAAATTTATTGCGAATAGAGTGATTAGTAAACCTGTAATAAACTAAAACGTCATACCTAATGCTGAAGTTTTATTGTGTGTAAAGTGAAAATATAATATCCGATAAACTTTTTTCCTTTTATTATTTTACGGGGGGGGGGGGGATATCAGCGAGAAAAACTACACATAAAGTTTATTGGTAGTCGCAAAGTGCTCTCATTCGCAAATACTGGGTGAATAAAGTCTGAGAAATGTGCGCGCTCTGATTTACGCTGATTCTTACTTTAATACTTGCCTTGTCGTATTAAACATTTAATCTAAGATTTTGCCTCTTAATGAGGGGTCTGTGACAGCGTTTTAAATTTGGTCAATAAATACATGAAATACGAAGATGTGGTCTGGTACGTACTGTGGTGAAGGGAAGTCATGGGATAGCGATACGCACATATACGGATGGTGGTAGCATCGCGTACACAAGATATAAAAGGGCACAGCATTGGTGGAGTTGTCGTCTGTACTTAGGTGATTACGACGGCACGAGGGGAACTGACAGACTTTGAATGCGGAGTGGTAGAGAGTGCTGGACACATGAGACACTCCACTTCTGATACTGTTAGCGAGTGCAGTATTCCGAGATCCAAAGTGTCAAGAGCGTGCCGAGAATACCAAATTTCAGGCATTATCTGTAACCACGGATAATGCAGTGGCCGACGGCCTTCACTTAACGACCGAGAGGGGTAGCGCTTTCGCAGACTTGCCAGTGCTAACAGATAAGAACAACTCGCGAAATAACCGCAGAGAGAGAGGGACGTACGAAGAACGTATGCGTTAGGGCAGTGTGCCGAAATGTGACGTTAATGGGATATGGCAGCAGACGACCGACTCGAATTCCCTTGTTTAAAAAAAAAAAAAAAAAAAAAAAAAAACCTATATCCCCTGCAGTGCCTCTCCTGGAGTCGTGAACATACCAGTTGGACCCTAGACGACCGGAAAACCGTGGCCTGGTCCGATGAGTCTCGATTTCAGCTGGTAAGAGCTAATGGAAGAGTTCAGGTGCAGCGCAGGCCTCACGAAGGCATAGACCCAAGTTGTCAACAAAGCACTGTGCAAGCCGGAGGTTGCTCCATAATGGGGTGGGCTGTATTTACATAGAACGGACTGCGTCCGCTGGTCCAACTGAAACAGATCATTGACTGGAAATGGTTATTTTCGACTACTTGCAGACGATTTGCACCCATTCGTTGCCTTCATGTTGCCAAACAACGATGGAATTTTTATGGATGACAATGCGATGTCACGAGGCCACAGTTGTTCGTGTCTGGTGTGAAGAAGATTCTGGACTATTTGAGCGAATGATTTGGTCACCTAGATCATTCGACATGAGTCCCACCGGACATTTATTGGACATAGTGGACAGGTCAGCTCCTGCACAACATTCTGCTCCGGCAACACCTCCGCAATAGCGGACGGTTATCTAAGCTGCGTGGCTCAATGCTTTTTCAGGAGACCTTCCACGACTTGTTGGGTCAATTCCATGTCGAGTTGCTGCACTACACCGGGCAAAGGGAGGACTGATAATATATTTGAAATTGTTACATGATTTTTGTCACATGAGTGTATCTTATCGATAACAGTCTGAGTGTCCCTGGAGATTGTAACTCCGAAAACGCAGGATGAATGGCATCTGCTACCGACACATTATTTTTTTGCTGAATTGTATGTAAATATTTGTAATTTAATTGCTTTCTTTTAGTAATTAAGGACATTGCTTCACTGTAAGTGTAAATTTACACTACTGGCCATTGAAATTGCTACACCAAGAAGAAATGCAGATGATAAACGGGTATTCATTGGACAAATATATTATACTAGAACTGACATATGATTACATTTTCACCCAATTTGGGTGCATAGATCCTGAGAAATCAGTACCCAGAACAACCATCTCTGGCTGTAATAACGGCCTTGACACGCCTGGGCATTGAGTCAAACAGAGCTTGGATGGCGTGTACAGGTACAGCTGCCCGTGCAACTTCAACACGATACCACAGTTCATCAAGAGTAATGACTGGCGTATTGTGACGAGCCAATTGCTCGGCCACCATTGACCAGGGCAGCAGTCGAACATTTTCTGTATCCAGAAAGGCCTGTACAGGACCTGCAACATGCGGTCGTGCATTATCCTGCTGAAATGTAGGGTTTCGCAGGGATTGAATGACGGGTAGAGCCACGAATCGTAACACATCTGATATGTAACGTCCACTGTTCAAAGTGCCGTCAATGAAAAGAAGAGGTGACCGTGACGTGTAACCAATGGCACCCCATACCATCACGATGGGTCGATGGGTGATACGCCAGTATGGCGATGACGAATACACGCTTCCAATGTGCGTTCACCGCGATGTCGCCAAACACGGATGCGACCATCATGATGCTATAAACAGAACCTGGATTCATCCCCAAAAATGACGTTTTGCCATTCGTGCACCCAGGTTCGTCGTTGAGTACACCATCGCAGGCGCTCCTGTCTGTGATGCAGCGTCAAGGGTAACCGCAGCCATGTTCTCCTAGCTGATAGTCCATGCTGCAGACGTCGTCGAACTGTTCGTGCAGATGGTTGTTGTCTTGCGAACGTCCCCATATGTTGACTCAGGGATCGAGACGTGGCTGCACGATCCGTGACAGTCATGCGGATAAGATGCCCGTCATCTCGCCTGCTAGTCATACGAGGCCGCTGGGATCCAGCACGGCGTTCCATATTACCCTCCTGAACCCACCGATTCCATATTGTGCTAACAGTCATTGGATCTCGACCAACGCGAGCAGCAATGTCGCGATACGATAAACCGCAATCGCGATAGGCTACAATCCGACCTTTATCAAAGTCGGAAACGTGACGGTACGCATTTCTCCTCCTTACACGAGGCATCACAACAACGTTTCACCAGGCAACGCCGGTCGACTACTGTTTGTGTATGAGAAATCAGTTGGAAACTTTCCTCACGTCAGCATGTTGTAGGTGTCGCCACCGGCGCCAACCTTGTGTGAATGCTCTGAAAAGCTGATAATTTGCATATCACAGCATCTTCAACCTGTCGGTTAAATCTCGCGTCTGTAGCACGTCATCTTCGTGGTGTAGCAATTTTAATGGTCAGTAGTGTAGGTAGAAGTCTGATGACATTTCATTGGATTTATTTGTGTCTTACTGTGAAACTTATAAGCTGTGGGGAAAAGCGAAAAGAATTATTATTTGCATCGACTAGCAATGATAGTAGCAGTGCTTGTGCGTTGTAAAATCTTTGGGTAGGGAGTTGCTGTGAGAAGCCCGCGGAGAAAGAGAGACGGGCTCCAGCGCTTGTAGTATGCGGAAGTGTGGTGTTAACCCTCTCCCAGCAGAGAGTACCATTTTCGGCGGCATCATGTACGCGCACCGGGTAGATGTCTAGTAGCAGAAGTAAGGACAGTGGACGGGCGGAAGAGGCTGTATTAATTACGACTGCCCGTTCCTGTAATTAGCTGTGGCTCCACAAGATGCTACCATCTTCAACAACAGCAGCAGTTCCAGCAACACTATTTCGTCATCGGCTCCGTGTTTTGTCGTATGCACAACAATGAAGTAAGACCGTTCATTGGTAGAAAGTATTAACGGCTAACCCAGCAGCACAACTGAATGTGATTTGATTGGTAAAATTTATTTAAATAATAATCAGTTAAACTCAGGGCGACTGTGTCCTCATTGTCCTGAGACATTGTTACCAAGCAGGGTCCTTGTTCGTTATTTTTCCTTATATGCTAACCTAGTGTCTTAAGAAACAAATTGAATAGTTACAGCCAGTTTATTAATGAATAATTTCAGTTTTAAGAATTTCAGCCTCAGTCTACTTTCAATGAACTGTTGTACAACAGAGGCTTCATTATATGAGTAAAGTAAAGCAATTTAATTTTTCAAGTTTCAGTATCAATCGCTGGAAAAAATCCAAATCTAAAGAAATGCACAAATTAAGAGTGCGGAAGTTTTATTTATTTTACATACAGCTTGGAGCACATGGCTGTTTGGTTCAGTACCAACATACAGTTTAATTGCATATTTTTCAATCATTACTCGATTTGAGACCTTAACTTTTCCCGGCAAATTGAATGTTCAAATAACTTACGGGTTTGCTGCCGGGTGACGTCGTCGACCACCGTCGATATTTCGACAGGCAGATCAAACGTGCGTTGCGCTATCAGCCTTCTGTGCAACGGGTGAGTGACGATAGCAACGAAGTGGCACCTAAGTCTACGGCCTTTTTGCCTTACGCAGGAAGCGATTCCAACGGGATTGGCCGTATTTTGCGGAAATATGATGTGAAATGTGTTTTTCGACCACCTTCTAAGATTAAGGCCCAGTTGGCGTCCGCAAAAGATGATCTTGGTTTGCGTAAGGCTGATGTCTATCGTATTCCTTGCAGTTGTGGCATGTCATATATTGGTCAGACAATCAGGATTGTGGAAGAGCGGTGTATTGAACATAAGCGTCACACACGCTTACAACAGCCGAGCAAATCCGCTATTGCAGAACATTGCCTTGACATCGGTCATACTATGGAATACAAAACAACAACACGGAGATTCTGGCTTGCACGTCCAGCTATTGGGATAGTGCTATTAAGGAAGCTGTTGAAATCAAACTATCAAGCAACCTTATAAACAGAGATGGCGGATTTTGTTTAAATGCTGCTTGGAATCCGGCTCTGTATCTCATAAAAAAAACGGAGGGACAGAATTAGTGCTATCTCACCTGTTGATTAATAGTCACTATCGATATTTCTGATGTTGGTTATCTTTGGTTGTGTGCAGACTCTGCGGTTACTTGTTCTGTGTGTGGTATCTTCCTTGTTTCTCCTCTGTGAACCGAGGTATTAAATTCCCTTGCATATTGCTTCCTCCTTGCAGTTGTGACTTGAGAATGGCAGGGTGTGCTCCTGTCGAAATATAGGCGGTGGTCGACGACGTCACCCGGCAGGAAACCCGTAAGTTATTTGAGCATTACTCGATTGTTTTTTCCAAAATTTAATAACAAACATAACGTAAGAGTGACTTCTCAGTATTCTTTATCATTACATACTCACTTAAAGTTAGTGTACAGCATTTTGGGTGGTTAAACACTGGACTCGCATTCGGGAGGACGACGGTTCAATCCCGCGTCCGGCCATCCTGATTTAGGTTTTCCGTGATTTCCCTAAATCGCTCCAGGCAAATGCCGGGATGGTTCCTTTGAAAGGGCACGGCCGACTTCCTTCCCAGTCCTTCCCTAATCCGATGAGACCGATGACCTCGCTGTCTGGTCTCCTTCCCAAACAACCCAACCCCAACAGCATTTTGGATGTGAATCACCCTAGTGGGCTGGAGACAGTTAATTATTTCCTTTCCGTTTATTAGTGTAACTTTTGGATTTATCGCCGGCCGAAGTGGCCGTGCGGTTAAAGGCGCTGCAGTCTGGAACCGCAAGACCGCTATGGTCGCAGGTTCGAGTCCTGCCTCGGGCATGGATGTTTGTGATGTCCTTAGGTTAGTTAGGTTTAACTAGTTCTAAGTTCTAGGGGACTAATGACCTCAGCAGTTGAGTCCCATAGTGCTCAGAGCAAAAAAGCACTCGCTCAGAGTATGCACAACGACCCGATTAGCCTGAAAGGATTCAAAGTACTTCCCAATAAAACGTATACGACTCCAATTATTAACAAGAAACGGATCAGTGGAATCAATCCTTGTAGTTCGCTCAGTCCATCTACGCAACGTAACATTAAATGACAAAGACAAATCATTGCAGCTAGATAAAGGTTCAGAATCATACTTCGTTATGTATATTAAAGCAGACTTCCTGCTCTTACAACTTTGAACATCAAAAACACCATTAATACTGCCAAACATAAATTGCAACCCTGAACGAACTTCTTCTAAATACGTCTTAACTTTCAATTTAGTAAAAATCCATTAGGCATACATGCGATCCACGGCCATATTTTATATCGCAAGCAGTATAGGCCGATTAGTAAGGGGGAGATTACAACATGACGCTGCAATTGCTTCGAAATAGGTTTCAAATAAATTAAAATAATAAATACAGCTGAGCGGACGAGAGCTAGTAAGAATATAGTATTTGTTCTCCGTAACAAAATACATCAAAGCAGTCTTCGAAGAGCTCACAGCTACTGCATTTGAACACGTTGATACCTGCTACAAGACCACCTCATTTCAGTTATTCCCGTGAGACGGTTGTCTGCTGGCCCTGTCTGTCAGTGTTCAGTGGGTGCCGGCCACGCGTTTTGAACTGGGACGGCTGCGCTGTGCGCCGACCGGAACGCAGATTATGCGGGACGTATCTGCGGAAGGAGGCCGCGCTGGAGACAGATAGAGCCACCATGGCGCGGCCCACGGGCCACGCACCGTGGCTCCGGCGCCCGTATTGCGCGCGCCGCAACGCCGTCCCACAGGCCAACAGCGGTCACAGCCGAGTACGGTCGGCTGGAGCCTCTTTCTGCCGCCATCACCTGCCCTGCGAAATTCCTGACCTGTCAACCGCCTCCAGTTGTCCTCTTGCATACCGCTAGGTTGCGCTCTACCAAAACTACTGTTCGGTAGTCTTGGTATACCGAACTGTAGTTTTGTTACAGTATGTAAATGACGTAGTAGATGATAAATGGTTCAAATGGCTCTGAGCACTATGCGACTTAATTTCTGAGGTCATCAGTCGCCTAGAACTTAGAACTACTTAAACCTAACTAACCTAAGGACATCACACACATCCATGCCCGAGGCAGGATTCGAACCTGCGACCGTAGCGGTCGCTCGGTTCCAGACTGTAGCGTCTAGAACCACACGGGCACTCCGGCCGGCTAATAGATGGTAAGATTACCAACAGTTTTGGTTGCATTGGTAGGGTACGAAACATCTACATCTATGTGATTACTCTGCTATTCATAACAAAGTGCCTGGCAGAGGGTTCTATGAACCACTTTAAGCTGTCTCTCTACCGTTCCACTCTCGAACAGCGCCCGGGAAAAACGAGCACTTAAATCAATCTGTGCGAGCTCTGCTTTCTCTTATTTTATCGTGATGACCATTTCTCCCTATGTAGGTGGGTGCTAACGGAAACTTTTCGCAATTGGAGGAGAAAACTGGTGATTGAAATTTCATGAGTGCATGTAAGACACAAATGAATTACAGACGTTGGCTGCGATTGGGTATGGATGTAAAGCAATGGGGAAAGCTGAAAATTTGTGCCGGACTGGGATTCGATGCCGGGTCTCCCGTTTACTAGGCAGCTGCTCTGACCACTTAGCCATGCACACACAGCGGTCATCACAATTGTACGGACTACCATAACATGCCTCTCGTCAGACCCAAATTCTCAACTTATCGGGCCGGCCGCGGTGGCCGAGTGGTTCTAAGCGCTTCAGTCCGGAACCGCGCTACTGCTACGGTCGCAGGTTCGAATCCTGCCTCGGGCATGTGTGTGATGTCCTTAGGTTAGTTAGGTTTAAGTAGTTCTAAGTTCTAGGGGCTGATGACCTCAGATGTTAAGTCCCTTAGTGCTCAGAGCCATTTGAAACATTTTTCAACTTACCGACACACTACGGATGTAGTGCCCCTTGGTCATTATCTTCATTCCTCGCCTTGTGTGCATTCGCACTGAATAAATCATTGGCCGTCTTCCCCTTAATGACGCACACAGGGTGACAATTATTGAACTATATCAAATAAAATCGTCATGACTTCTGACGGTTTGCGTTGGGACGTACAAACTACACGGTTGCTAGCGGAGCATGATGTTAATTTGTATGTGCATGCGCACGCGAAGCCCACATTCATTTGGACGGGTTCTTTAATAGGCAAAATTGGCGCATTTGGGGGACTGAGAATCCGCATTTCGCGATCGAGAAGTCTCTTCACCCTCAACGGGTGACTGTGTGGTTTCCAGTGTCCAGTCACGGAATAGGTGGTGGTGGTGGTTAGTGTTTAACGTCCCGTCGACAACGAGGTCATTAGAGACGGAGCGCAAGCCCGGGTTGGGGAAGGATTGGGAAGGAAATCGGCCGTGCCCTTTCAAAGGAACCATCCCGGCATTTGTCTGAAACGATTTAGGGAAATCACGGAAAACCTAAATCAGGATGGCCGGAGACGGGATTGAACCGTCGTCCTCCCGAATGCGAGTCCAGTGTGCTAACCACTGCGCCACCTCGCTCGGTGTGTCACGGAATAATCGGTGCGATGTTCCTTGATGGCACAGTGACTACCGAACGATACGTGAACTTTTTTAAGGTGACTTCATCCCCATTATCCAAAGTGAGCCTGATTCAGACAAGATATGGTTCATGCAAGACGGAGATCGACCCCATCGAAGCAGGAGAGTGTTTGATTTCTTGGAGGAGCAATTTGGCGTCCGCATTGTGGCTCTGGGGAACCCGGAGGCCACTGGCATGGGCCTCGCTTGAACGAATCTGAACACATGCGATTCCTTTTTGTGGGGCTATATTAAAGACAAGGTGTACAAAAATAGCCCCAATAACCATTTCTAAACTGAAAACAGCAGTTCAGGAGGTCATCGGCAGCATCGATGTTCCGACATTTGAGCGGGTCATGCAGAATTTCGCTATTCGTCTGTACCACATTACCGCCAATGATGGCAGGCATATCGAACATTTCTTTAGATTTGTATTTTTTCCGGTGATTGATTCTCAAACATGTAGTGACGCTTACATGTTGAATAAATTGTGTGCACCCCGTCGTTTGTAAGTAATTTACTTATATCTATACGAGGGTAGTCCCAAAAGTAAGGTCTTCTATTTTTTTATAAGTACATAGACCTCTTTATTTCTACAATCGTTTACAATAGTTTACAGCTTGAACATTTAACTATTTTTCGACATAATCACCATTTCTGTTGATGCATTTTTGTAGACACTGTGGCAGTTTTTGTATGCTCATGTCCTCCCAGCTCGCTGCCATGCTGATCAGAAAGTTATGAACCTCTTCTTTCACCTCGTCGTCGGAGCTGAATCGCTTTCCGGCCAAATGTTCTTTTAACCTAGGGAACAGGTGATAGTCACTGGGCGCCAAGTCAGGACTGTAGGGTGGGTAGGTGATTATGTTCCACTGAAACTGTTGCAGGAGAACAACGGTTTGCCGAGCGACGTGTGGGCGAGCGTTGTCATGGAGAATGTGTATGCCCTTGCTCAACATTCCTCTTCTCCGGTTCTGAATTGCTCGTTTGAGTTTTATCAGAGTCGCACAGTACCAGTCAGCGTTAATTGTGGTCCCAGTGGGCATAAAGTCGACCAACAATACCCCTTTCCGATCCCAAAAAAACGGTTGTCATGACGTTACCGGCAGACTGTGTTCGTTTGAATTTCCGCGGCTTTGGCGAAGAAGGATGCCGCCACTGGCGTGATTGTTGCTTGGTCTCAGGTGTAAAGTGGTATGCCCAGAAAGTTGTCCTGTTCGGATACAAGGCGGTGGAGAAATGCGCGGGAAGCATCAACTCGTTGCCGCTTGTGGTCCTCAGTCAATATGCGTGGCGCCCATCTTGTGCACGCCTTCCGGTAGTTCAATGTTTCCGTTAAAATTCTGTGGGCGGTGCTTTTGGAAACCTCAGGAACCAATGTGCAGAGATCATCCAGGGTGATCCGCCGATCTTCACAGATGCTTTGCTCGACCTTCAACACTGTCTCCTCAAAAATTGACGGTCTCCCGCTCCTTTGTTCGTCGTGAATTTCGGTCCGACCAGCTGCAAACTCTCTACACCACTTACGAACATTTTTGACATCCATGCACGACTCACAATACACTTACGTCAATTGGTGATGGTTTTCAATCGACGCAGTGCCGTTTGCGTTCAAAAACCGAATAACTGCGGGCAATTCGCACTTGGCTGTAACATTCTCAACGGCTGCCAAGCCAAGACTGAGTGCCTCAGCGCGGCGTGCGCATGTTTACAGGCAGCGCGTGAAGCACTCTTCATAACAGTGTGACCAACTGCCACTCCAACAAAATTCTGTACTTATAAAAAATAGGAGACCTTACTTTTGGGATTACCCTCGTAGTTCAATAATTGTCACCCTGTATGTGGTAATAATATACAGGGTGTGTCACGTAAGACCAAAGACACGTTTTATTTCGTGGAAGGTTACACATATCGAAACGGGGTTTTCAGGAAATGTTAGAGCGTCGACGGGCACGTATTGTTTTGTTTGGTTAATGTTTTTAGCGCTGGTACCAACTGAGATATTGAAGCAAGTACGTTTTTCAACAGGAACCGCATACTTTTAATAACCGCATTCGATAGCTCTTGAGAAGACAATTACGGTGATATAAAGTTTGTTAACGTTGACAATGAAACCTGTCATTAAAAAGGTCGACAAATGTCCTAGCGTGCCGGAATCGGCAACAAGCAGAGCTCTCATGCTACGCTGTGCGACAATATCAACACATTTGCCTATTTACTTGTCTGCACTGCAGACCGCTCATTTCTGCCTCAACATTCGTTGCGTGCAGACACGTACACCAATGAGGAGAAGTTGGATATACTACTTTTATATCGTGAATGTAAAAGAAATGCTGTAAAAACGGTACAGCGGTGTAGGGCTGCCTATCCAGATAGCCAATGTCCGACGCGCCGTTCAGTTGCGCGAATTATTAAGACGCTAGTGAGGTCAGGCTCCTTGAACGTCAAAAATAGGACAAGAAAGAAGACTCTAACTGACAGAGAACACGAAGAAGCTGTTCTGCCTTCGACGCTAATGAATGCGCGCAGTGGTGCGATACATATTGGCAAGGAATGTGGAATCAGCCAGAAGAGTGCCACTCGCATCCTGTATCAACAGAATTTCCATCCCTATTTTCCGTCACTACATGAGGCACTCGACGACCGAGATTTCGAACGTCGCACAGAGATTTGTCGGTTTGCCCTTCAGCAACTGAGAGACGACCCTACGTTTTTCCAGCGTGTGCTCTTTACCGGTGAAGCAACGTTTACTAACCACGCTAACGTAAATTTGCATAACATGCGCTACTCGGCAGCCGGAAATCCACACTGGCTTCATCAGGTGCAACATCAACGGCCGTGGAGCGTAAACGTATGGTGCGGCATTATAAGAAATTACATTGTGGGTTTTAATTCAATTCAGGCGTCCTAAATGGACATTCGTACGCACACATTCTAACGAACATTCTGCCGGTTCTTCTAGAAGAGGTTCAAATGGTTCAAATGGCTCTGAGCACTATGGGACTTAACATCTGAGGTCATCAGTCCCCTAGAACTTAGAACTACTTAAACCTAACTAACCTAAGGACATCACACACATCCATGCCCGAGGCAGGATTCGAACCTGCGACCGTAGCGGTCGCGCGGGTCCAGACCGACGCGCCTAGACCCGCTCGGCCACACCGGCCGGCCTAGAAGAGGTACCACTGGATATTCATTCCACTGTGCACGTGGCCGCAGCACGACCGTTTTGCAGCTCACTCATGCCGTGTGAATACTGAAATACTGAATGGGAACTTTCCTGGCTGTTGGATAGGGCAAAATTCTATTGTAAATGGCCTGCGAGGTCCCCCCATTTGACTCCTCTTGATTTCTTTCTTTGGGGAGCATTTAAAGATGCAGTCTATCAGGAAGCCCCAACTACGCCAGACGAAATGTATCGTAGGATCGCCAATGCATGTTCTCCCAATCGTGACCTATTTATCGTTGTTTCGATTGGCGACTGCAAATGTGCCTTTCAATCCACCGTCAACAGTTTGAACACACGCTTAAATAAAGGATAAAATTACTTTTTTGTGATTTGAGTGCTTACCAAATCATTGGTAGTAAACTGTTTATTTCATTTACGTGCGTACGAAATTGCACTCCAACGTCAAAAAAGTCGACAGCGTGTATTGCTGGTAACACTGTCATTAACATTCAGATGAAACGACGTTTCGTTAAGAATATTTATTTTGCGGTACACAGGCGGTCAGTAAAACATTTTTAATAAAATGTTTAGTTGAACGAATGTAGCCCATGTGATATAATTCACAGCAGTGTAAGTAGAGACAATTGTCCGACAGCATGTATTTTACCTCTAAGAAGCACGCAGTCGCGTGCAGGAAAAGACAGGGCAAATCTTCCTTCTAACATTTAGATAGAGTAGCTGTGTTTTGCAGCTGTTTATTTTTGAAGAATGAGCAGCTGATTTCTCTGTTTCGGCGCACCTAAATCTGAGAAGACACAGAAACGTGAAATAGTTTTCCTTAGCCCTTTGTGACATGGTAGATTCTAGCCTATGTTGTATTTCCATGTTCAAAATTCGTAGGTGAACCTACATCTAGGTCGTAAGTTGGTTCAAGGGGAAATAAAGTTTTATTCTCGTAGCGCAGGTCCACCTTACTGTATACGGCAACGCAGCCTGGTCCGAGGCGCCTGCTTGTCAGTGTTGGCACCGCAAATGCCGTATCCGGTACTGTGCTCTCGCTTTCTAGGACATTTGTCGAATTTTTTACGACAGGTTTCAACATCAACAGACGCTGTATCACTGTAATTCTCTTGTCAAGAGCTATCGAATGCAGTTATAAAAGGTATACGGTTCTAGGTAAAAAAAAAAAGAACTACTTACTTCAGTATCTCATTTGATACCAGCGCTAAAAAGATTAGGCAAATAAAAACCTAAGTGCTCCTCGACGCTCTAACATTTGCAGAAAACCGCGTTTCGATGTGTAATTATTCACGAAATAAAAGGAGTATTACATCTTATGTGCCTCACCCTGTATATGTCCGAAAGAACAGACAGCACATATATACAGTATAATTAGGGCGAAGATAGCCTATTATCCATTCAGTGTAGATGTATGCCAGGCTCGAACTCTTACGCAAATCAAGCGAAATGCCGCGAGTAAGAACAATGGGCAAGGGGCACCACATTCGTAATGTGTGGATAAGTTGAGAATTTGGGGTCTAAGGGAGACGCAGTACATGCTGTTGCAATGGTCACAGTGGTCACATCTTCTGCCTAGTTAGCAAGAGACCAGAGTTGGAAACCAGGGAAGGCACAAATTTTCAACTTTCCCTACTGCAACTAATGTCTCTAATTCATTTGTGTCTTAATTCACAGTGGTTGTTGGATAAAAATAGTGTCTGTTCTTTCAGACATGTCGAAAAGAACAATCACCACATGTTTATAAATGAATGTGTGAAGAGAAACTGGGAGCCTGTGACTTCTCTTTGTGTTTTATTTGTTTGTTTTGTACATAATTAGAAACCGCACATAGTGCAGTGTTAGTCCATCGTGCGTTTTGTACCCTTACAGAATATAAATTGCATTTTATAAGTAATAAAATGAAGTTAATCGAGTAACCTCTGCACTTTTATGTAATCAGTGCAAACATGACGAAGCATTGTAGCGATGTTTGATATGTTTTTGTTTTGCCCCTTTTTGTTTTCAATATTATCCTTTTTTGAGCAAAATGCTTTATGTAGCGCTATATGATTAACGTGTATTTTTTTAAACTTTGGACGTCCCTCTCTGTTACGTTAGAAATCAACAATGTTCGAATAAAACCTAAATTAAACATTGACAGTTTCAATATCGCTATAAAAACTGTTATTTTTAATTAAGAGACAGTACGATAACTATGTAGAACAAAAATATTCCGCAGGTTGCGAGCGGCTTTCTATATTATCAGCTTGTAGACGGGTCACCGTTTTCGGTTTCCAGAAGGATCTAGTGAGACACTGTTCATATACGCAAACGAAGTGATCGGAATGAGGTGACGCCCGATTTATAGGCAACACACCTAACGTACAGGTAACGTGGCTACGATCTGAACTGACCAAAGATATCGTAGTCTCAGCTGACTTTTGGTAGACTGCAGTAGTTTTACAGCTACACATATCACCGATTCTCATCTGTGCTCAAGTCAACAGCCCAATATTCATTCGTTCATTCATTCATTCACACATCATGTCTGTATCGCGCGAATAAATTTACAAACCGGAAACTACACACATAAAAAAAGTTCCCAGAACTGCTGAAAATAGACGTTGACTCTGGATATGGTATCAAAGATAAAGTCCTTTTGACTGTTCAGAGGTATCACTAAACCGTCCCAAAGATGTAGACAACCAAGCATGAGCAACGCCTATTAGACGGAGGGGGTCAGATAGCCGATCAGTTGCAGTCATTCCACCAGGAAGGAGGTACACGGCTCATGTTGTCTGTAGTTCAACCATGCCTAGACAGTCAATAACGCGGTTCGATCGTGTCCGCATTGTTATTTTGTGCCAGGAAGGGCTCTCAACGAGGGAAGTGTCCAGGCGTCTTATAGTGAACCAAAGTGAAGTTGTTCGGACTTGGAGGAGATACAGAGAGACAGGAACTGTCGATGACATGCCTCGCTCAGGCCGACCAAGGGCTGCTACTGCAGTGGATGACCGCTACCTACGGATTATGGCTCGGAGAAACCCTGTCAGCAACGCCACCATGTTGAACAATGCCACAGAACGTAGTGTTACGACTCAGACTGTGTGCAATAGGCTGCATGATGCGCAATTTCAATCCCGGGGAGGTCCATCTTTGCAACCACAACACCATGCAGCGCGGTACAGATGGGCCCAACAATATGCCGAATGGACCGCTCAGGACTGACATCACATTCTCTTCACCGGTGAGTGTCGCATATGCCTTCAACCAGACAATCGTCGGAGACAAGTTTGGAGGCAACCCGGTATGGCTGAATGCCTTAGACACACTATACAGCGAGTGCAGCAAGGTGGAGGCTCGCTGCTGTTTTCGGGTGGCATTATGCTGGGCCGACGTACGCCGCTGGTGGTCGTGGAAGGCGCCGTAACGGCTGTACGATACGTGAATGCCACTCCTACCGATAGTGCTACCACATCGGCAGCATATTGGCGACGTATTCGTCTTCATGGACGACAATTCGCGCCCCCATCGTGCATATCTTGTGAATGACTTCCCTCAGGGAAACAACATCACTCGATTAGAGTTGCCAGCATGTTCTCCAGACATGAACCCTATCGAACATGCCTGAGTTGGACTGAAAAGGGCTGTTTGTGGACGACGTGACCCACCAACCACTCTGAGGGATCTACGCCGAATCGCCTTTGAGGAATGGTACAATCCGGACCAACAGTGCTTTGATGAGCTTGTGGATAGTATGCCACGACGAATACAGGCATGGATCAATGCAAGACGTGTTGCAGCAATCTGGACGTCTCTACATCTACATCTACATCCATACTCCGCAAGCCACCTGACGGTGTGTGGCGGAGGGTACCCTGAGTACCTCTATCGGTTCTCCCTTCTATTCCAGTCTCGTATTGTTCGTGGAAAGAAGGATTGTCGGTATGCCTCTGTGTGGGCTCTAACCTCTCTCATTTTATCCTCATGGTCTCTTCGCGAGATATACGTAGGAGGGAGCAATATACTGCTTGACTCTTCGGTGAAGGTATGTTCTCGAAACTTTGACAAAAGCCCGTACCGAGCTACTGAGCGTCTCTCTTGCAGTGTCTTCCACTGGAGTTTATCTATCATCTCCGTAACGCTTTCGCGATTACTAAATGGTCCTGTAACGAAGCGCGCTGCTCTCCGTTGGATCTTCTCTATCTCTTCTGTCAACCCTATCTGGTACGGATCCCACACTGCTGAGCAGTATTCAAGCAGTTGGCGAACAAGTGTACTGTAACCTACTTCCTTTGTTTTCGGATTGCATTTCCTTAGGGTTCTTCCAATGAATCTCAGTCTGGCATCTGCTTTACCGACGATCAACATTATATGATCATTCCATTTTAAAACACTCCTAATGTGTACTCCCAGGTAACTGCTTCCAGTTGCTGACCTGCTATTATATAGCTAAATGATAAGGGAACTATCTTCCTATGTATTCGCAGCACATTACACTTGTCTAAATTGAGATTCAATTGCCATTCCCTGCACCATGCGTCAATTCGCTGCAGATCCTCCTGCATTTCAGTACAATTTTCCATTGTTACGACCTCTCGATACACCACAGCATCATCCACAAAAAGCCTCAGTGAACTTCCGATGTCATCCACAAGGTCATTTATGTATATTGTGAATAGCAACGGTCCTATGACACTCCCCTGCGGCACACCTGAAATCACTCTTACTTCTCCCTGTATGGCCGGCCTGAGTGGATGAGTGGTTCTAGGCGCTTCAGTCTGGACCCGCGCGACCGCTACGGTCGCAGGTTCGAATCCTGCCTCGGGCATGGATGTGTGTGATGTCCTTAGGTTAATTAGGTTTAAGTAGTTCTAAGTTCTAGGGGACTGATGACGTCATATGTTAAGTCCCATAGTGCTCAGAGCCATTTGAACCATTCTCCCTGTACGGTGATACAACATGCAATGTGTGGTTTTCATGAGTAATAAAAAGAGCGGAAATGGTGGTTATGTTGATCTCTATTCCAATTTTCTGTACAGGTTCCGTAACTCTCGGAACCGAGGTGATGCAAAACTTTTTTTGATGTGTGTATTAGGGATAGAACACTGTGGTTAGCAGCACTCAAAGTTTTTCTCTGTTATGCCAGAATTTCAATGTGAATCCCAGTTGTCGTTCATAGAACGCCAACATTCCTGATTGCCTCATTGTTTCATGCAGGAAGGGTAGAAACATCATTATTGCCTCGTGTTGGGTACACGCGACCGCAGACGTTATCCCTTGGGAGGACGACGGTGCAAACCCGCGTCCGGCCATCCTGATTTAGATTTTCCGTGATTTCCCTAAATTGCTTCAGGCAAATGCCTGGATGGTTCCTTTGAAAGGGCACTGCCGCTTTCCTTCTCCACCCTTGACACAATAATGCTTGTGCTCCGTCTCTAATGACCCCGACGTCGATGAGCTGTTAAACACAAACCTCATTTTTGACGTAATTCCAGGAAAGTAAGTCTAACGGCGTGACATCGGAGAGCGCGTGGGTCAGGCAATGGAACCATCACGATTCCGCTTCTTTATAGTTTCCGAACTACCCTATTATGATGATTCTTGCCGTGGTGCTGTCCCATACTGGCACTGGTAATTCAACACTACCTTTATCACAGGTATGTATTCTGCACAGCAGATTACACAGTGCGTCTTGTCTGTTACTATCTTGATGCAGTCCGAATAAAATTTACAGCAAAGAACAGGGGAACAAGTTTTGAGAGTTGCTAAAAGTTTACAACAAACCGCAATTCTCTATATTAACTGTCCAGTCACTTTAATGTGGCCATCTGTCAAGAGTCTGAATTACCACCTTTTCCAGCGCGGGCTGCTGCGAGACGTGTAGGAAGAGAATCAATGAGCCTCTGGTAATTGATCGAATAAAGAGCGACTGCAGCCGGACACGTACTACTTGAACAATGATAACAAAACCAGCGGCTGTATTTGTATCTAATGTGGTTTATTCTTTTTAATACATCTACCAGTTTCGACACCACATCGTGTCATCTTCAGGTCCCGAACGTAACCTGCCATCCACAACCGTTTTCATGTGCAGTGGACAAAATCGTATGCAGCGCGTCAAAATTGTCATCTGACCATGCAGGGCTTGTTTCCAAAGAAGGTACGGAATCCAGTTAAATTTGGCCCGCTGCTTACGATTCTGTTCATTGCACAATAAAAACGGTTGTGGATGGTAGGTCAGGTTCAGGGCCTGAAGATAACACGATGTGATGTCGAAACTGGTAGCATGTATTAAAAAGAATACAGGACGTTAGATTCAAATACAACCGCTGGTTTTGCGCGCGCTTACGGTCTATCCGATGACATATGCGGTTGGACAGAAAGTTTTCTAACAGGCAGGGAGCAGTATGTCGTCCTGAACGGGGTGACTTTAACAGAAACAAGAGTAACTGCAGGTGTGCCCCAGAGCAGCGTAACAGGTGTGCTGCTTTTTACAATTTACATAAACGATATGATTGACGGTATTGACAGCGGCCTTAGGCTGTTTGCCGATGATGCTGTTGTCTACAGGAACGTAGTATCACACGAAAGTTGTGAACAAATCCATGAGGTTCAAATGGTTCAAATGGCTCTGAGCACTATGGGACTTAATATCTGAGGTCATCAGTCCCCTAGAACTTAGAACTACTTAAACCTAACTAACCTAAGGACATCACACACATCCATGCCCGAGGCAGGATTCGAACCTGCGACCGTAGCGGTCGCGCGGTTCCAGACTGAAGCGCCTAGAACCACTCGGCCACAGCGGCCGGCTGGCAGTTATCTCTCAATATTAGTAAGTGTAACCTACTGCGTATAACAAGGCGAAAATCCCCATTAATGTACGAGTACAAAATAAATGCCCAGTCTTTGGAAGCGGTAACATCCGTCAAGTATCTGGGCGTGACTATTCAAAATGATCTCAAATGGAATGATCAGATTACACAAGTAACGGGTAATGCAAACTCTAGATTGCGGTTTATTGGTAGAATCCTGAAGCGATGCAGTCCTTCAACAAAGGAAATAGCTTACAATACGTTAGTTCGTCCAGTCTTAGAGTACTGTTCGTCTGTATGGGACCCTTACCCGTTGAGTCTGATTCGAGAGATTGAGAAGGTCCAAAGAAGAGCGGCAAGATTCGTGACTGGTACATTTAGCCATCGCGAGAGCGTTACAAATCTCATAGAAAGTTTGAAGTGGGACACACTTGCAGATAGACGGCGCTCTAAACGGAAGAGGCTGCTCACTACATTCCGAAATCCGATCTTCATCGAGGATGCTTACCACAAACTTTCAAATCGCGCAATGATCACCATTCCAGGATAAGGGAAATTGGAGTTCGTACTGAGACGTTCAGACGTTTTTCTCTCGAGCGATCCGCGAGTGGAACAGAGAGGGGAGGAGGGGGGGGGGATATGACTTTGGCGCGAATTGCGCCCTCCGCCACACACCGCTTGGTGGCTAACGGAGTATATATGTACATGTAGATCATTAATGGAGAATCAATGAGGTTCACGAAGGTACCGATTGGGATGTGGAGCCGTACTGACGCCAGTGCAATGGACAGTTGCTAAGATTTCCCGGAGGAGGATGCTTGACCCGAGCAGTCCAATCAAGGTGGTTCCACAGATTCTCGATTGGCTTTAAATCCGGGGAGTTTGGTGGCCAGAAGAGTACGCATGTGCACTGTGAATTGCGTGACACGTTGCACTGTCCTGCTCGTAGATGTCATCAAGCTGAGGAGAAACAAACTTCCTTCAGGGGTGGACATGGTTCCTAAGGATACATCCAAACTTGTGTTGATCAACCGTGTCTTCCAGAATGACGATACTATTCAGGGAATGCTCTCGGGCCTGGATCCTTCCGACAACTGCTGCAGCTTGTTTGTTTCCACACGTTTCACGCCGTACACAGTCAATGGACATCTGACCGATGGAGCATAAACATGAATAATCTGAGAACGCCACCTGTCGCATCTCAGTGGACGTCCAGTAGCGGTAGTGGGGTGCAAATTCCAGCCTTCGTCACCGATGAACGGTAGTCAGCATGAGTGCACGAACCAGGGGCAGCAAGTGGAGGCCCATAAGCAGCAACGTCCGCTGAACGGTCGATGAGAGGGCACTATTGGTAGCCCCTTGGACCAGTTGTTTAACAGCCGCACATCTCTACAGTCGTCGTTCACCCCTGCCATCTATGGCCCGTGCTGCACCACAGTTGCCTCAGCGCCGGTTTTGAGTAGCACAATTTTGACATGGAAATGGAAAGGAGCGTTTGGCGTCATTGGCCGGGAAGCCCCGCGCGGGGCAGGTCCGGCCGCCTTGGTACAGGTCTTATTACATTCGACGCCACATTGAGCGACGTGCGCGCCGGATGGGAACGTGAGGGGAGAAAATCTCCGACCCATCCGGGAATCGAACCCGGGTCCGTAGGACGGCAATCCGTCACGATGACCACTCAGCTATCTTCTTTTTTTTCAATTTATTGGTCATAAGATTTCACAGTAGTACATAATTTTCAACTGACATTTAAAAGTAATAAAATAAACTAAAATTAACTACAGGTTCCTTGACATTTTAGAAAAAATCCAAGTCTAAACCAGATAGTGATGTTCGTCACTTGATCGTATTTGTCTTTCAAAGATCAAATTGTCTCTCGTTTCTTCTTGTTCTGAATCGCATAATCGAAAATGGAGTTCACATGACTGTTCTTCTGAGTAAGTTGGCGTATGTATCATAATAATTATTCATGCGTAGTAGCTTGTGATGCTGATGGGAAATGTACGTCCAAAAATCTTCTTCGCTCCTTTCTTTAGTGGACAGCAGGTAAAATACCGCGTGTCCTTCAACCAGTTGACGGCATTTTTCTTCCAGGTGGGGTATAGTTCTTCTTCCGGGTATAAAAGGCACGATGGTGTTATCAAATACGGCGGTTTTCTGGGGCGGACAAGCAAAGTACACTTTAAGCATAGCGGCATGCGAAAAGTTTACAAACTTAGCCGTTTCGCCCTTTTGGACGTCATACAGACCGCCCCGTTTCCGCGTTACGACAATGACTACACTATTTTAAGCGTCTGCCTGGCACGCTTTATATGCCATCCACTGCTAGTGATGCCACATGCCGTCTGTGAGTGGCTATTGCAGGTCGAAAATGGCTCTGAGCACTATGGGACTCAACTGCTGTGGTCATAAGTCCCCTAGAACCACTTAAACCTAACTAACCTAAGGACATCACACACATCCATGCCCGAGGCAGGACTCGAACCTGCGACCGCAGCGGTCGTGCGGTTCCAGACTGTAGCGCCTTTAACCGCTCGGCCACTTCGGCCGGCTATTGCAGGTCGACGTCGAACACAGGTGGTGGTCGCATTAAAGAGACTGGACCCTGTAGCTTTCAAGATAAAATTTTTTTGATAGCGGCAATTTGTGCACCCTCTATTTGACTTACCTCAGTAAGTCACTGACGTTTTAATTCGAGAGTCACTCAAATGATAGTTTCTCAACGCACAGTAGCGTTGGAAATTACTGGAAAAGACAACAAAATAAAATTGTTGATGGTTACCGAGGGGTGGATACAGTAAGCATATTCCAATGGATGTAGAGGCCATTAGTTATGAAGAAGTGAAAATTTTTGCACAGCATAAACCGTCGTAGAGTGTTGCGTCAAGCCTGTTTTCCGATTGCTGACGTGAAACTGAAATCGAGCTGGTTAGGACATGTAGTCAGGAGAACGGACAGTAGCTGGACCACGGAAATTCTTTGTTGGATTGTAGGGCGTAAGATATGACCGAGACAACGGAGTAAAGGGAATTGGGTAGGTGATATTGAAAACGTGCAGGATGGTTCAAATGGCTCTGAGCACTATGGGACTTAACATCTGAGGTCATCAGTCCCCTAGACTTTGAACTACTTAAACCTAACTAACCTAAGGACATCACACAATCCATGCCCGAGGCAGGATTCGAACCTGCGACCGTAGCAGCTGCGCAGTTCCGGACTGAAGCGCCTAGAACCGTTCGGCCACAACGGCTGGCAGAAACGTGTAGGAGCGACATTGATTTGAATAGCTAAAGTCAGTAACTTTCTCCCGTGATGTCCTTAAAATTTTAGATCACTGTTTCTTGACGTACGAAAAGCATTGGACTCAGTATTATTAACGAAGCTATGATCACTCGGAATATCAAATGAAATTTGTAACTGGGGTGAAGTTCACTGCATGTTATATCGGGTGCAGAATCATTAAGAGATGTAGAAGGAACTTCAGTCGTGCCACAGAAAAGTGTATTGGGTCACTTACTGCTGATATATATTAAAGACCTAATAGACAATATGAAAAGCAACAACAATTTTTGCAGTTATTCAGTTATCTATAATGATATGCTGTCGGGGAAGAGGTGCACAAAAACCAGCGATATTTTCATAAGATTTCAAAGTGTTCCAAAGATTGGCAACTTGCGATATATGCTGCTTGACAAAAGAAGGGGTGGAGGCTCCACCTCTGGACTGGATGCGTGAACTGATCCGGTTGGGAAGGGTGTCTAAAGTCATTGTATACTGAGGCAATCTGGCTCACAAATGATCCTCCATATCCTGATGTCTGAGTTGATCCTACACAAGTTCTATCGGGGATAGATCGAGCGATCTTTCTGGCACGGGAGTACCTCAACATTACGCAGACAGTTCATAGAGGAACATACCTCGTGTAGACGAGCGTTGTCCTTTTGAAAAATGCCACCTCGATGCTGCTGCATGAGATGTAACACATGAGGACGCACGATGTCCATTACGTATCGTTGTGCAGTCACTGCAAGGGATGACCAGTCATCAAACCAGATGGCTCTCCACACCATTACGCTAGGAGTAACACCGCTATGCCTCTGCAAAACATCAGGTCACCTCCATACTCACAAATGATCATTCAAAACGGTATAACCGCAGTTCATCGCTGAACACTAAGCGGCTCCATTCATCAGGAGCCCGTGCTTCTACGTCACGGCATTAATTAAGACACAGCTATTTGAGTTGTGTGTTAAAGACAACCAACGCATGGCACAGAAATTCCCTAGTCCGGCTGCTGCCAAAGGTGCGGTATGAATGTTGCAGGGCGTCCATTACTCGTTCTCGGCTGGCTGGCGCAGATGTAAATGGATTCGGATGTGCTGGGTGCAAAGTAGGGCGATCCTCCATCGTGGTGGTCGACCTTTAACTTGACGACGACGAATATGCCTCCCTCACATTCCCACCCAGTCCAACATCGGGCTACTGCCACAGCCCAATGTCCCACAAATCTGGATATGGCGCAATTCAACCAACTAGCCCAACGGAGACCAAAAAATGACATGCTGATAACGCTGCCTTACACGTTTTTAGGGTGTGTCCGTGCTTCTGATTGGAGGTTTGAGAGACTTCGGTCATTCACATATGTAATGAAATGCAACACCTACAACCGTCCCAACGATGTTATTTATTGGAGGTTTGAGGGACTTTGGTAGTTCACTTATGTAATGAAATGGAACATCTACAGCTGGCTCTACGATGTTATTTATTATATGGCCACCAGTTTCGGTGCTTCAGTACACCATCTTCAGGCCTTAACTGACGCTCATGGGGTTAGCTCCAGTCGTATACACAATTCCATCACTGGTCAACCAGCTCATAGACGTTGGCCACTGACAGAATCTTTTGTACGGTTCGAGGTAATCCCTTCAGCGTCAGTTAAGGCCTGAAGATGGCGTACTGAAGCACCGAAACTGGTGGCCATATAATACATAACATCGTAAGGACGGCTGTAGGAGTTCCACTCTGTCTCACACAAGTACGCGGCATCTCCGTGTTCTTCACAGTAATCACTAAACCTCCGACACTCTTCACGCCCCTTATTCAGGGTGGTCCATTGATAGTGACCGGGCCAAATATCTCACGAAATAAGCATCAAACGAAAAAACTACAAAGAACGAAACTCGTCTAGCTTGAAGGGGGAAACCAGATGGCGCTATGATTGGCCCGTTAGATGGAGCTGCCATAGGTCAAACGGTTATCAACTGCGTTTTTTTTAAATAGGAACCCCTTTTTTTATTACGTATTCGTGTAGTACGTAAAGAAATATGAATGTTTTAGTTGGACCACTTCTTTCGCTTTGTGATAGATGGCGCTGTAATAGTCACAAATTAAGGTGTATCACACACAATATCTTGAAATTTTAAACTCTCGTCGTTATTTATTTAAGAACACAGGTTACGCAGTGTGTGTATCAACAAATATTGGGGCTACTTCTGCTCAGTCGAATTATTTGTTTTGAAACATCCCCTTAGAAAAATTTATAAAAGACAGTGTTGGGAAACCTCTACGTTATTTTATTTTCAAACATCTGAGCAAAACTGATCTCTTTACTTATTCTGATCAACACTAAACTGACACAATATTTTTTTTAGCGCAACGCAATCTGATTTTCAATAATCCCTACAAAAGAATGGCCCTGACTAACAATAACCTTTACCTTTCACGAATCACTTACCCCACAAAAATCTTCGTTACTCAAACTACTGCAATACAGCGAGCGCCAATACTCCCAGCAAAAGAAAGATTTTGATGGAGAACAAACAATGTATTTACCTTAATAGTGTTCAAAAGTCATAATATAAATATCAGTTCATGACATCCAGTCTTACAAATTTCCTTTTTCTGACGAACACACGTCCAGATCGTCCGCTCTCAAAACTCTGCCATGTCTCTCCCCACATCCACCACTGCTGACGGCTCACCTCCAACTGCGCAACGCTACGCGCTGTTCACATCCAACTGCCCAACACTACACTAGCGAATATCCCAAAAACGAGTCCAACCAACCACAGACTGCACACAGCACAGTCAGTGATTTTCATACAGAGCGCTACGTGGCGTTACCAACATAAAAACCTACACAGCCTACTTACAGTTTAACCGATGTTTTACTGCGAAATTCTTGAGAACACGTTCTCTTCTACATCTACATACATACTCCGCAATCCAGCATACGGTGCGTGGCGGAGGGTACCTCGTACCACAACTAGCATCTTCTCTCCCTGTTCCATTCCCGAACAGAAAGAGGGAAAAATGACTGCCTATATGCCTCTGTACGAGCCCTAATCTCTCTTATCTTATCTCAATGCTGGTTCTCCAAATTTCCTAGGTAGCGATTCACGAAAAGAATACCTTCTTTCCTCTAGAGGCTCCCATCCGAGTTCCTGAAGCATTTCCGTGACACTCGCGTGACGAGTTACCTAACAGTAACAAATCTACCAGCCCGCCTCTGAATTGCTTCTATGTCCTCCCTCAATCCGAGCTCATAGGGATCCCAAACGCTCGAGTAGTACTCAAGAATAGGTCGTATTAGTGTTTTATAAGCGGTCTCCTTTACAGATGAACCACATCTTCCCAAAATTATACCAATGAACCGAAGACGACTATCCGCCTTCCCCACAACTGCCATTACATGCTTGTCCCACTTTATATCGCTCTGTAACGTTACGCCCAAATATTTAGTCGACACTACTGTGTCAAGCGCTACACTAGTAATGGAGTATTCAAACATTACGGGATTCTTTTTCCTATTCATCTGCATTAATTTACATTTATCTGTATTTAGAGTTTTTTTTTATTTTACACCAATCACAAATCCTGTCGAAGTCATCTTGTATCCTCCTACAGTCACTCAACGACGACACCTTCCCGTACACAACAGCATAATCAGCAAACAGCCGCATATTGATATCCACCCTATCCAAAAGATCATTTATGTAGATAGAAAACAACAGCGGACCTACCACACTTCCCTGGTGCACTCCAGATGATACCCTCACCTCCGATGAACACTCACCATCGAGGACAACGTACTGGGTTCTATTACTTAAGAAGTCTTCGAGCCACTCACATACTTGGGATCCAATCGCATATGCTCGTACCTTAGTTAGGAGTCTGCAGTGGAGCACCGTTTCCTTCCAAATGGTACGTACAGACAAAAGGAAATAGCGAAGAGCTTCATGGTCTAAAGGAGATATGAAACAAGCAGTAACAAGTATTATAGGCAGCATTGTGCTGCAATGTTTCACGCAGTGTGTGTCGCTGCAAAACGACGAAAAATGTTTAGTTGTGGTGAAAGTTTGTGCTTTTGACACTGAAATGCACTGGGTGGAATAGCCTCTTGACTGAATGAAATAGCACCACCATTTTTGTATCTCGTGATTTCTGTCTTCTTCAGATGATTGTTTAATACTGTGGTGGACACTGATGTAGCTCGACCGCTGTTCTATAATGTCCTCAGCATTTTTCGTGGGATAAAAACTGGAGAATTTAGCGGGTAGGTCGAGGTGTAGACAGCTAGCAGACACCAGCTGGAGCCGCCCACTTGCCGGTGACCGCGGCAGGAGTGAATTCTCCGGTCGCCTCCCGCGATCGGCTGCCGGGCGCAGCTGCTTGTGGAAGAGCGGGCCAAGCCGGGGCCGAGAATTACGCCCGCTGCAATCTCCGGGCATAAATCACGGCCAGAAGCAATCAGCGCCGCGCAGACCTGCCGCCTCGCACTTAATATCCAGCGCCGGCGTCCAATCTGGCCTTCCGAATCCAGCTGATTGATCGAGTTCCACCTAACTCGCCGCCTGTCGCCGATTCTCAGATTTCTCTTAAGAAGAGCTGATTACGCTGATGGAACAGTCGCGCCTGATTAATTGTTTTTTAGAAAGGCTTCTTGATGACCAACGACATTTTGAAAGGGGTCCAGAAGAGTCGTGACCTACGATTCCTTCGTCACTTTGAAAGCCCTTTCGTACTGTATATATAAGGCAATGTCCTGGCTGACTGACAATCGGCCAGCCCATATCGCTAAAGATAGAAACGTTGGAAAGGGTGCTGTTCTTATACCGTAGGCATCATTTAAGAAAGGATTTTTCTTTGAAATTCCACCCATAAGCTGGTGAAATAATGGATGAAAGGTCTTTTGAAAATATTTCGCTACTAAGGTAATCTTAAGTTTTTTTTAGTCATCAGTCTTCTGACTGATTTGATGCGGCTCACCACTAATTCCTCTCCTGTGACAACCTCTTCATCCCAGAGTAGCACCGAGCGAGGTGGCGCAGTGGTTAAACACTGGACTCGCATTCGGGAGGACGATGGTTCAATCCCGCGTCCGGCCATCCTGATTTAGGTTTTCCGTGATTTCCCTAAATCGCTCCAGGCAAATGCCGGAATGGTTCCTTTCAAAGGGCACGGCCGACTTCCTTCCCCGTTCTTCCCTAATGTGATGAGACCGATGACCTCGCTGTCTGGTTTCCTTCCCCAAAACAACCCAACAATCGAGTAGCACTTGGAACATACGTCCTCAATTATTTGCTGGATGTATTCCAATCTCTGTCTTCCTCTACACTTTTTGCCCTCTACAGCTCCCTTTAATACTACGGAAGTCATTCCCTGATCTCTTAACAGATGTCCTATCATCCTCTCTCTTCTCCTTATCAGTGTTTTCCACATATTCCTTTCCTCTCTGATTCTGCGTTGAATCTCCTCATTCCTTACCTTATCAGTCCACCTAATTCTCAACATTCGTCTGTAGCACCACATCGCAAATGCTTCGATTCTCTTCTGTGCCGGTTTTCCCACAGTCCATGTTTCGCTACCATACAATACTCGAGACGTACGCGTAACCTCTCTAGTACCATGAAAGCTATTCCGAGATGGCTTAACAGATGTCTCGTCATTCTGTCCCTTCTTCTTGCCATTGTTTTCCACATATTCCTTTCCTCTCCGATTCTGGTTAGAGCCTCCTCGTTCGTTACCCAATCAGTCCACGTAATTTTCAAATTCGTCTGTAGGACCACTTCTCAAATGCTTCGGTTCTCTTCTGTTCCGGCCTTCCCAAAGTCCACGTTTCACTACATGTCAATGCTGTGCTCGAAACGTACAGCCTCTGTAATTTCTTCCTCAAATTAAGGCCCACGTTTGATACTAGTAGAATTCTCTTGGCCAGGAATGCCCTTTTTTGCCATTGCTAGTCTGATTTTGAGGTCCTTCTTGCTCCGTCCATTATTGGTTATTTTGCTGCCTCGGTAACAGAATGCATTATCTTCATCTACTTCTTGACCATCAGCCCTAATGTTAAGTTTCTCGCGCTTTTCTCATTTCTGCTACTTCTCATTACTTTTATCTTTCATCTATTTATTCTAAATCCATATTCCGTACGCACTAGAATGAGCATTCCATTCAGCAGATCATGTAATTCCTCTTCACTTAGGATAGCAATGTCATCAGCGAATCGTATCGCTGATATCCTTTCACTCTGAATTCTAATTCCCTTCGAAACCTTTCTTTTATTTCCATCATTGCTTCTTCAGGGTACAGAATGAAAAGTGGGGGCGAAAGACTACATCCCGGTCTTACACCCATTTTAATCCGAGCACTTCGTTCTTTGTCGCCCACTCTTATTATTCCCTCTCGGCTCTGTGCTTATTGTATATTACCTGTCTCTCCCTATAGCTTACCCCTATTTTTCTCAGAATTTCGAACATCTTGCACCATTTTACACTGTCGATCACTTTTTCTAGGTCGACAAGTCCTATAAACGTGTCTTGATTTTCCTTTAGTCTTGCTTCCATCATCAACCGCAACGTTAGAATTGCCTCTCTGGTGGATTTACATTTCCTAAAGCCAAACTGATCGTCATCAAACACATCCTAAACTTTCTTTTAGATTCTTCTGTATATTATTCTTGTCATCAACTTGGATGCATGAGCTGTTAAAGTGATTGTGCGATGATTCTCCCACCTGTCTCTCTTGAAATCTTCGAAATTGTGTGGTATATTTCCAGACTCATACATTCTAGTCACCAACGTGAATAGTCGTTTTTTTGCCACTTCCCCCAACGATTTTAGAAATTCTAATGGAATGTTATCCATCCCTTCTGTCATATTTGATCTTAAGTCCTCCAAATGTCTCTTAAATTGTGATTTTAATACTGGATTCCGCATCTCTACTAAATCGACTCGTGCTTCTTCTTCTGTTACATCAGACAAATCTTCTCCCTCACAATGGCCTATCCTCTCTCTCCTTTGCATTTAACAGTTGTATTCGCTCTTCATTTTTAATGTTGCCAACCTTGCTTTGATTTTCCTATATGCTGAGTCGATCCTTCCGACAATCATTTCTTTTTTGGTTTCTTCACATTTTTCATGCAGCCATTCTTCTCTTTTATCTTCTTTGTGCCTATGTTTTTCTTTGCAACTTCTGTGATTGCCCTTTTTAGAGATGTCCATTCCTCTTCAACTGAACTGCGTATTAAGCTATTCCTTTTCGCAGTATCTATAGCTCTGGAGAAGTTTAGGCGTGTCTCTTCATTCCTTAGTCCTTCTGTATCCCATTTCTTTGCTGATTGATTCATTCTGACTAGTCTCTTAAACATCACCCTAATCTTCATCGGAGTCTATATCTGCTCCTGGATACGCCTTACAGTCCAGTATCTGATACGGAATCTCTGCCTAAACATGATGTAATCTAACTGAACTCTACTCGCATCTCCTGGCCTGTTCCAAATATAACTCCCCTTGCAATGCTTCATTAATAGCTGAAATTTATTGTATACCTCAATTAGTCTTTCTCCTCTCTCACCCTAGTACCAAGTCCACATTCTCCTTTCTTCTACTTCTTCCCCTAAAACCGCAATCCAGTCCCCCATGACCATTAGATTTTCATCTCCCTTTACGTAATGAATTGTCCGTTCAATACCGTCATATACTTTCTCTGTCTCTTCATGTTTAGGTTGTGTAGTTGGCTAGTATTCCTGAAGCTAGCCTGGGAAAACTGGTACTTCCTTTCTCGGTCAGAAACGATGAAACACGTGTTTCAGTATTTTTTGTAATTTAACCTCTGTGGGGGAGGGGGGGGGGTGAAAAATTGGGCGAAAGTTTTTTAAATAAATAATTATTAAAGAAGTACTTAAGTATTTTTAAAGTTACATCTATAAAAATTGGTATTTGAGATCTAGGTTAGAAAAAAAAACGTGTTTCAGTGTTTTTGGAAATTCATCCCCCAAGGGGTGAAATGGGGTTGTGTTTCTATGGAAATATTTCGTACTGCAAGCAATTTTAAGATAAATCTATGAAAATTTGCATTCGGCTTCTCTCCTGAAATAAAAAGAAAATACACATTTCACTGCTTTTAAAATATTTCTTTGTGAAAGCAGTTTTGAAGAGAAATCTATGAAAATTAGTGTTAACCTCTTGGCTAGAAACAAAAAAAAAAAAAGGGAATGAAGAGTTTTATGAAATGTTTTCATTACGAAAGAATTTTAAAAGCCAAATCTATGAAAATTTTTATTTGGATCCCGTTAGAAATAAAATAAATACGTATTCCTCTGTTTTCCGAAATTTATCTCTAAAGGAATAAAATAAGACATGACAATTTTTAAGAAAATATTTCGTTACATTAAAAATATTTTAAAGATAAATCTGTCAGTTCTGGTATTTCACTTCTGGGTTAGATATAAACAAATATTTGCTACGGGATGAAAGTTTCTTTAGAAATATCATCACAAGAAAGTGAAAGGCATAATTATCAAAAACGTTGCACTCTAGCTACTAGAATCACTTTCTGATCAGAAGTACATTCGGAAAAGGCCGTGCTTCTATAGAATTAATTAGCGTATAAAGTTAGGAGGTGTTGCAATTTTGGAACTACATAAAAATTCGATTAAAGAAAAAAAGATCCGTGCAGATTATGCAGTCAAAGCGAGGGAAGCAGCGAAAACTAAGCTAGTGTATTCGTACGTGTGTCGATGAGCACTTGCATGTCCCGAAGAATATATAGTCACTCTCCTGCTGATGGGGTAGTTTTACCTTTGCTTGGGAATAGCAAAGGCATTCCTTAAGCAACTCACTTCAAGTATGAGATTAGCCAGTCAGTCGTAATAGTTGGCGCTGAAAATCGCTTCAGTCCCTGCTTGACGTCGATCAGTTGCACGATACTCGCGGAATAGTCCTGCCGCGAATCCACGCACACGCGCTACGCATCGCAAATCTCGAAGTGGACTGGCTGATTTCCTGTAAAGTCATTCATTCAGATTAAAAATTTCTGAGAGCTTAAGATTCCCACTTACAAAGTAATTGCTTTTATTTGTTGTTGTTATTATTTATTAAGTAACTGTGTTCTCTTATGTAACTATGACGGAAATAGAGTATTACTGTTCTGAATATTATCGACTGATCTGTTCGTTTTCTATTACGGCACTTCGTTGCACAATAATACGTGTCTCTAAATTTACGTTTATGCAGCATTCTGCATAAGGAGGATGCAGCTGTTTTTCGAGCAGTGTCTGTAATCCTTAGGATTTGGGCAGCGTAACGACGACGAAAGGCCAGACGTTCTTGGGTTCAAACCTGGTTGGGAAGAAGAGGCGACGGCGGTGGCATTTATTTCCTAGTAATGAAGGAATTGAGGTCCGAAGATACGCAGAGTTTCGGTACTTCGTGAGAATGGCCTTGGCTTATTTCGACACGCTGCTGTCAAAATTGCCGGCTGGGGTGGCCGACCGGTTCTAGGCACTACAATCTGGAACCACGTGACCGCTACGGTCGCAAGTTCGAATCCTGCCTCGGGCATGGATGTTTGTGATGTCCTTAGGTTAGTTAGGTTTAAGTAGTTCTAAGTTCTATGACCTCAGAAGTTAAGTCCCGTAGTGCTCAGAGCCATTTGAACCTGTTTTTGCTGTCGAAGTTGCAGGAAGCGATTCACTCAGATAACAGGTAGTGTAGGAGGCGGTTTCACCTAGTCGGAAGTATGAACTGAACCATTTGTTTATTCATTTTGTGGTGGGACTCTCTCACCGATTGTTGCTAATATTTTCCTCCCTGCCATGCTGACATAAAGCAAAAGATGCAATCAAGTCAAACGTGACCTTTCGTCAATTACGCCGCTACGGATACAAGTCGGAAATTAAACATATAAAGTTATATGCATATGTACAGATATAAATGATTGCCGACATACGTTATTATCATACAGTGGGTTGTGATGATCGTACAGACACCTAGAATTAGGACGCTTAATATTTATTTGGTCCATTGCATTTCTAGAATACGAAGCAAACAGTACGAAAAATGCTATTCGCAAACAGCTTGTATAGAATAAAGTTTGTTGGCAATAGTATTTTTTTTTTTTAATACTAAATTTATAAAATTTAATCATTGAAATATGCGCAGAATCTCCAATACGAAAACTTAAAGTTAGCTGCTGACCAATGATGTCGCCAAGAACAAGCGTAGAACATAAACGATAACAAGCAGAAAGCACACAAGGAGTACCCGCTCCTGCGTATGCGCGAGTTATCGCGCTCTAGTGCGCATGCGCTGATTCACCGGAGTTCAGAACTGCTTTTTATTTCCGAACGCTGATACTGCGTCTGCCAACTCTCTTAGTTTCATCCGTTCTCTCGCCAGATGCCTGTCCCGCTAAACCTGTACCGTTCGTGGCGGATCGTCGTCTAATACCCTTTAGCGAGGCCTGGCATGGCTTGTCGGCAAAGTGGACGTTCTTCTCTTCCGCCTGCTGCTGTGAACACGCACTGCTGTCATGCTTGCTAGGGAAGTGGACACATTGAAGCGACATTGTCCGAGATTCCGGTGATATGGTTCCTGTCTTGCACTGTCTTCGCCTAATTGTGCGTTATGTGGTTCTTCAGACTGATTCACGTGAGCTACTTGGCAACCATATTTCACGTGAACGATGTTAGTTCTTTGTTAGGGAATCTCCGTTTTCTACTCACTCATCCGGATACGCAAAATGTACGAGGGTAATCCCAAAAGTAAGGTCTCCTTTTTTTTTATAAGTACAGAACTCTGTTTGTGTGGCAGTTGGTCACACTGTTGTGAAGAGTGCTTCACGTGTTGGGTGTCATGCGCACGCAGCGCTGAGACGCTCGGTCTTGGCTTGGCAGCCGTTGAGAATGAAGTTCCCGTTGGATGTTACCGCCAAGTGCGAATTGCGCGCAGTTTTTCGGTTTTTGAACTCAAAGGGCACTGCGCCGAGCCGGCCGCGGTGGTCTCGCGGTTCTAGGCGCGCAATCCGGAACCGCGCGACTGCTACGGTCGCGGGTTCGACTCCTGCCTCGGGCATGGATGTGTGTGATGTCCTTAGGTTGGTTAGGTTTAAGTAGTTCTAAGTTCTAGGGGACTGATGACCACAGCTGTTAAGTCCCATAGTGCTCAGAGCCATTTTGAACTGCGCCGATTGAAATCCATCGCCAATTGACGCAAGTGTACGGTTAGTCGTGCATGGATGTCAAAAATGTTCGTAAGTGGTGTAGAGAGTTTGCAGCTGGTCGGACCGAAATTCACGGCGAACAAAGGAACGGGAGACCGTTAATTTCTGAGGAGACAGTGTTGAAGGTTGAGCAAAGCATGCGTCAAAATCGGCGGATCACCATGGATGATCTCTGCACGTTGGTTCCTGAGGTTTCCCGAAGCACCGCTCACAGAATTTTAATGGAAACATTGAACTACCGGAAGGTGTGCGCAAGATGGGTGCCACGCATGTTGACTGAGGACCACATGTGGCACGGCCTTGCATCCGAACAGGACAACTTTCTGGACTCAGTTGTCATGGGTGACGAAACCTGGGCATACCACTTTACACCTGAGACCAAGCAACAATCACGCCAGTGGCGGCATCCTTCTTCGCCAAAGCCGCGGAAATTCAAACGAACACAGTCTGCCGGTAACGTCATGACAACCGTTTTTTGCGATCGGAAAGGGGTATTGTTGGTCGACTTTATGCCCACTGAGACCACAATTAACGCTGACTGGTACTGTGCGACTCTGATAAAACTCAAACGGGCAATTCATAACCGGAGAAGAGGAATGTTGAGCAAGGGCATACACATTCTCCATGACAACGCTCGCCCACACATCGCTCGGCAAACAGTCGCTCTTCTGCAACAGTTTCAGTGGAACATAATCACCCACCCACCCTACAGTCCTGACTTGGCGCCCAGTGACTATCACCTGTTCCCTAAGTTAAAAGAACATTTGACCGGAAAGCGATTCAGCTCCGACGAGGAGGTGGAAGAAGAGGTTCATAACCGTCTGATCAGCATGGCGGCGAGCCGGTATGACATGGGCAAATAAAAACTGCCACAGCATCTACAAAAATGCGTCGACAGAAATGGTGATTATGTCGAAAAATAGCTAATTGTTCAAGCTGTAAATTAGTGCAAACCATTGTAGAAATAAACAGATGTACTTAAAAAATAGGAGACCTTACTTTTGAGATTACCCTCGTATATCCCTTTGCTTTCCCACTCATTAAATAGCATGAGGAGCATTCAATAAGTAATACAACACAAATGTTTTAGAAAGGCTGGTTTTCTTCAGTATTCCGATTCACCCTATTATTCCCAACTCTTTTGTCTACAAAACCCTATTTTTCAATGTAGTCTCCGTTCAATGCCAAGACATAACGCAACCTTACTGGCAGGGCCTGTGTGCTCCGAGCGGTCTCAGGCGCTACAGTCATGGACTGTGCGGCTGGTCCCGGCGGAGGTTCGAGTCCTCCCTCGGGCATGGGTGTGTGTGTTTGTCCTTAGGATAATTTAGGTTAAGTAGTGTGTAAGCTTAGCGACTGATGACCTTAGCAGTTAAGTCCCATAAGATTTCACACACATTTGAACGTTTTTTTGAAGTAGGTGCCGAGCGGAATATGCTTGTGCCTTTTGGAAGGTTCAAATGGCTCTAAGTGCTATGGGACTAAACATCTGGGATCATCAGTCCCCTGGATTTAGAGCTACTTAAACCTAACTAATCTGAGGACATCACACACATCCATGCCTGAGGCAAGGTTCGAACCTGCGACGTAGCAGCAGCTCGGTTCCGGACTGAAGCGCCTAAAACCGCTCGGACACAGCTCCCTTTTCGAGAAAAATGATGTATTTCTTTAGCATACTGAATGTACAACAGCGGCTGCAGCCATGTATTGGCTGTAATGCAATAAATGGAATTAAGTGGAATCCTTTAGAATATCAGACCTCCAGGCGCGCCAATACCGATGTTTGTTGCTGTAAATTATTGTGAAGGACCCATTTATCTATGTAGAGTGTGGAGTCTGACCATGATTGGAAATGGAGTGTTAGAATCGTGTAGAAGCCACTATCTTTGTCGGGACTATTTGCTCGGACTAAGTTTTTTTCCCATTTTTACGGGGGAGGGGGGGGGGGGGGGGGGGCGGTGGCGGGGTGGAGGGAGGCAACTTTACGTTCTGTGCCTAGCTAGCAAGAGGACATGAGTTAGTGTGTAGAAACGTGTTCATTGTATTTCACGTTTATTCAAGTCTAATTCAACATGACTAGCGCATAACGAAGAGAATAATGTCAAGGTTAGGCTGTTTTTCTGTTCATCTACCTGTAGTCTATAGGTCCTAAGTTATCCATAAAAACAGTAATATCAGGCAGTGGTAGTTACGAATAAAGGGTTAAAAGTGGAAATCTAATGTGAAATTTGTGAGAAACAAATTTTATTTCAAAATGATGAGCTCACATAGCAAAATATTGGTCAGTCCCTGATCACTTTGCAGCACGTGCGCTTGTGTGTGTGTGTGTGTTTGTGTGTGTGTGTGTGTGGTAGTAGGTTGCATGGACTCAATTCAGTAAGCTAGGTCGACGTGGAGACGTGATGGAATGACAGATAGGAGCTATCCTGTTTGGACGTGCCCATGACCACCCCGTGAATGAATTTACCACATTCAATGGTATATCAGCTTGGACTGCTCAACGTGTTTACAAGGAATGCTATAATACTCGCACCTATGTAATAAGCCGAAAGAATACTCACCGTCAAACAATCGAGGAGACAAGTATCACGTCTAGCCAATGGCAGTCGGTTTCAAAGTGTGTTGCTATCATTAAATGCAGAGCCATGTCAATCATTTTCTGAGTGAACACTGTCACGGCTGCTACAGTATTTTAAGGACTATAAGACGCAGTTTTTGTTCGAAAAACGGCCTCCAGAATTCACGTGCGTCTTATACTTGAAATTAGTACAAAAACGTCCAGTGTTTGATTTAAAATTCCTGCCAGTTCTAAAAATGGCCATCTATTCGTTGCCACGGGATACCTATCTGGCAACACTAGATTCAACTGGCAGCAGTGGTGCCATTGGGTGTGTCGGTGATGATGACATCGGAAGTTCACTGAGGCTTTTTGCAGATGAAGCTGTGGTGTGTCGAGATGTTCTAACAATGGAAAATTGTACTGAAATGCAGGAGGATCTGCAGCGAATGGACGCATGGTGCAGGGAATGGCAATTCAATCTCAATGTCGAAAAGTGTAATATGCTGCGAATACATAGAAAGATTGATCCCTTATCATTTAGCTACAAAATAGCAGGTCAACAACTGGAAGCAGTTAATTCCATAAATTATCTGGGAGTACGCATTAGGAGTGATTTAAAACGGAATGATCGTATAAAGCTGATTGTCGGTAAAGCAGATGCCAGACTGAGATTCTTTGGAAGAATCCTAGGGAAATGCAATCCGAAAACAAAGGAAGTAGGTTACAGTACGCTTGTTCGCCCACTGCTTGAATACTGCTCAGCAGTGTGGGATCCGTACCAGATAGGGTTGATAGAAGAGATAGAGAAGATCCAACGGAGAGCAGTGCGCTTCGTTACAGCATAACTTAGCAATGGCGAAAGCGTTACGGAGATGATAGATAAACTCCAGTGGAAGACTCTGCAGGAGAGACGCTCAGTAGTTCGGTACGGGCTTTTGTCAAAGTTTCGAGAACATACCTACACCGAAGAGTCAAGCAGTTTATTGCTTCCTCCTACGTACATCTCGCGAAGAGACCATGAGGATAAAATCAGAGAGATTAGAGCCCACACAGAAGCATACCGACAAACGTTCTTTCCACGAACAATACGAGACTGGAATAGAAGGGAGAACCGATAGAGGTACTCAGGGTACCCTCCGCCACACACCGTCAGGTGGCTTGCGGAGTATGGATGTAGATGTAGATGTAAAGATGTACGAGAGAGGAATGGAACAAATGGATGATGGATGAAACCCAACATGAATTCACGCCGGAGGATGCTTTAAAACGACCTACAATCAAACGTGTCAGTGAATAAAACAGTTGTTTCTTAGAGTGAGAAAAGACGTTATTGCTAGATCTTTCAAAAAGTGCGGCATACGTAAAGCTTTCAATGGCAGTGAAGACCATCTTATATATGAAGACGGCAACTATGACGACGTAGAGAAAGAAGAAGACAGTTCGGATTACAATTTTCAGCGATTTTAAAGGTCAGTTCGGTTTTATAAACTAAGAATTATTTTTAGTCTGACTTTAGAGCGTAGTAATAGAAATGGTAAAAAAATTATTCTTTTAAAAACATTGCGCAAAAATTAAGATGCTTCTTATATAGTCCGTAGCATCTTATAGCCCGTAAAAAACGGTAGATACAATGGACGTTTGGAGACGGGTACCTCGAAAAAGGCCATCGATCAAAAAAATGGTCGTGTGGTACTGATGGCCGGAAGGCCCCAACCGGGGAACTTCGGCCGCCGAGTTGCAATTCTTATTTCAGGCGACGCCACATTAGGTGTGTCGGTGATGATGACAACACAACACCCAGTCCACCAGAGGAGAAAATCTCCAACCCAGCCGGCAATCGAACCCGGGACCGCTGCAGGGTAGGCAAACACATTACCACTCAGCTAAGTAGGCGGCGCCATTGGTCAAAGCAGGACATATGGGTTCGTCAGAAAGAGTCTGAAAAATGTCGTAAGGATCTTGTAGGGTAGGTGGTGCTAAGAAATAATTGTTAAGAAAAAAGTCGATACATTGCGCTGTTTCCGAGCTAATTAGCAACAAAGTTAGCCAATCAGGCCGTTGCGAGCCCAAATACACTCCTGGAAATTGAAATAAGAACACCGTGAATTCATTGTCCCAGGAAGGGGAAACTTTATTGACACATTCCTGGGGTCAGATACATCACATGATCACACTGACAGAACCACAGGCACATAGACACAGGCAACAGAGCATGCACAATGTCGGCACTAGTACAGTGTATATCCACCTTTCGCAGCAATGCAGGCTGCTATTCTCCCATGGAGACGATCGTAGAGATGCTGGATGTAGTCCTGTGGAACGGCTTGCCATGCCATTTCCACCTGGCGCCTCAGTTGGACCAGCGTTCGTGCTGGACGTGCAGACCGCGTGAGACGACGCTTCATCCAGTCCCAAACATGCTCAATTGGGGACAGATCCGGAGATCTTGCTGGCCAGGGTAGTTGACTTACACCTTCTAGAGCACGTTGGGTGGCACGGGATACATGCGGACGTGCATTGTCCTGTTGGAACAGCAAGTTCCCTTACCGGTCTAGGAATGGTAGAACGATGGGTTCGATGACGGTTTGGATGTACCGTGCACTATTCAGTGTCCCCTCGACGATCACCAGTGGTGTACGGCCAGTGTAGGAGATCGCTCCCCACACCATGACGCCGCGTGTTGGCCCTGTGTGCCTCGGTCGTATGCAGTCCTGATTGTGGCGCTCACCTGCACGGCGCCAAACACGCATACGACCATCATTGGCACCAAGGCAGAAGCGACTCTCATCGCTGAAGACGACACGTCCCCATTCGTCCCTCCATTCACGCCTGTCGCGACACCACTGGAGGCGGGCTGCACGATGTTGGGGCGTGAGCGGAAGACGGCCTAACGGTGTGCGGGACCGTAGCCCAGCTTCATGGAGACGGTTGCGAATGGTCCTCGCCGATACCCCAGGAGCAACAGTGTCCCTAATTTGCTGGGAAGTGGCGGTGCGGTCCCCTACGGCACTGCGTAGGATCCTACGGTCTTGGCGTGCATCCGTGCGTCGCTGCGGTCCGGTCCCAGGTCGAGGGGCACGTGCACCTTCCGCCGACCACTGGCGACAACATCGATGTACTGTGGAGACCTCACGCCCCACGTGTTGAGCAATTCGGCGGTACGTCCACCCGGCCTCCCGCATGCCCACTATACGCCCTCGCTCAAAGTCCGTCAACTGCACATACGGTTCACGTCCACGCTGTCGTGGCATGCTACCGGTGTTAAAGACTGCGATGGAGCTCCGTATGCCACGGCAAACTGGCTGACACTGACGGCGGCGGTGCACAAATGCGGCGCAGCTAGCGCCATTCGACGGCCAACACCGCGGTTCCTGGTGTGTCCGCTGGGCCGTGCGTGTGATCATTGCTTGTACAGCCCTCTCGCAGTGTCCGGAGCAAGTATGGTGGGTCTGACACACCGGTGTCAATGTGTTCTTTTTTCCATTTCCAGGAGTGTATAAGCTGCCCACCAGGTACAGTTAGTGTCAGTTGTTCTCACAGCGTAGATGACAGCGCACGAGACTGCTCAGCCGTTGGCTCAGATTCGATCCTTACTACCGTCTCCTGTCCTGTTGTACAGCTGTCTGTTAGGTTTGGCGACACCATCACCGGCAGGCCGCTTGAATTTGCGCGCGCAGCGACCTGTTTGGCTAACTTTGTTGCTAATTAACTCGGACACGGCGCGACGTATGTACTTTTTTTCTTAACAGTTTTTTGTCAGCACAACCTACCCTGCGACACCCTTACAAGCTTTTCAAACTTTTTCTGATCACCCTGTATAGCTGCATTTTTTCAGCACCATAGGCTTGAGGCATGTAATGTGGTCTATGTAGATGTGATGTTGCCTCTTTTCAAATGATGCAAGGCGTCGAATGATTTTGAATTTTGGTGGTGTTTTTGGTATTATCACTTCGGCCGACTCATTCATGTTTTCGTGTACATGAGGTTCAAATGGTTCAAATGGCTCTAAGTACTGTGGGACTTAACATCTGAGGTCATCAGTCCCCTAGACTTAGAACTACATAAATCTAACTAACCCAAGGACATCACACACATCCATACCCGAGGCAGGATTCGAACCTGCGACAGTAGCAGCAGCGCGGTTCCGGAATGAAGCGCCTAGAACCGTTGGGTCACAGCGGCCGGCTCTACATGAAGTAGCATGTTTATTTCAACACTACCTTTGTCCGTGTTTTGTCGTTTCTTCTACATCTTCATGGTGAGTATGATATGATAGTCTCGCTATCCAAGATGATAACAGCTGTGTTCTGAGGGCTCGTACAGATTCCCGTATGGAGGATATAGTGATAGACATCCCTGGGGTTGTGAAGCAGCTGAATGGGTTGAAAATAAATAAATCGCCAGGTCCTGATGGGATTCCAATTCGGTTCTACAGAGAGTACTCTCCTGCATTGGCTCCTTACTTAGCTTGCATTTATCGCGAATCTCTTGCCCAACGTAAAGTCCCGAGCGACAGGAAAAAAGCGCAGGTGACGCCTGTATATAAGAAGGGTAGAAGGATGGATCCTCAAAATTACAGACCAATATCCTTAACATCGGTTTGTTGCAGGATTCTCGAACATATTCTCAGTTCGAATACAATGAATTTCCTTGAGAAGCACGGCTTTAGTAAGCATCGCTCCTGCGAAACGCAACTCGCCCTTTTTTCCTATGATACCTTGCGAACCATGGATGAAGGGTATCAGACGGATGCCATATTCCTTGACTTCCGGAAAGCGTTTGACTCGGTGCCCCACTGCAGACTCCTAACTAAGGCACGAGCATATGGGATTGGTTTCCAAGTATGTGAGTGGCTCGAAGACTTCTTAAGTAATAGAACCCAGTACGTTGTCCTCGATGGTGAGTGTTCATCGGAGGTGAGGGTATTATCTGGAGCGCTCCAGGGAAGTGTGGTAGGTCCGCTGTTGTTTTCTATCTACATAAATGAGGGGGGGGGGGGGGGGGGTAGCAATGTGCGGCTGTTTGCTGATGATGCTGTGGTTTACGGGAAGGTGTCGTCGTTGAGTGACTGTAGGAGGATACAAGATGATTTGGACAGGATTTGTGATTGGTGTAAAGAATGGCAGCTAACTCTAAATACAGATAAATGTAAATTAATGCACATGAATAAGAAAAAGAATCATGTAATGTTTGAATACTCCATTAGTAGTGTAGCGCTTGACACAGTCACGTCGATTAAATATTTAGACGTAACATTGCAGAGCGTTATGAAGTGAGACAGGCATGTAATGACAGTTGTGGGGAAGACGGATAGTCGTCCTCGGTTCATTGGTAGAATTTTGGGAAGGTGTGGTTCATCTGTAAAGGAGACCGCTTATAAAACACTAATACGACCTGTTCTTGATTACTGCTCGAGCGTTTGGGATCCCTATGAGGTCGGATTGAGGGAGGACATAGAAGCAATTCAGAGGCGGGCTGGTAGATTTGTTACTGGTAGGTTTGATCATCACGCGAGTGTCACGGAAATGCTTCAGGAACTCGGATGAGATGCTCTAGAGGAAAGGAGGCGTTCTTTTCGTGAATCGCTACTGAGGAAATTTAGAGAACCAGCATCTGAGGCTGACTGCAGTACAATTTTACTGCCGCCAACTTACATTTCGCGGAAAGACCACAAAGATAAGATAAGAGAGATTAGGGCTCGTACAGAGGCATATAGGCAGTAATTTTTCCCTCGTTCTGTTTGGGAGTGGAACAGGGAGAGAAGATGCTAGTTGTGGTACGAGGTTCCCTCCGCCACGCACCGTATGGTGGATTGCGGAGTATGAATGTAGATGTAGATGTAGGCGGCACGTGCACGTTCCTGGTTTGACGACCACTTACACATCGTACAGCTCCTCGACTTACCCGCTAAATTACCCAATCTTAATCCTATAGAAAACATCTGAGACATTATGGAACAACGTGATAATAAATGTCCTGATAATTTGATGGCTTTGCGGGATCTAATTATCATTGTGTCTCTTTACCTGGATACGGTATACATGAAGAAATTTGTGGCCGCACGTGCTCGCCGAACTGTCGTTTCGAGACGAGAGGCCGTCTTATATGCTGTGGGTGTCATCTTTCTGGCGGGATCTGGTTGTTCACACTAACTTGATACGTGAAGTGTTGAATGTAAGTATCTGTATCAGTAAGCTGGATTGTGAAAAACAGTGAACAAGGAGCTGAAATTTGATTATGAAGTCTACCTCCTCCAGAGAACTGTGGAAATGTAAAATACAGTAATCTCACCAAAATGTGAACTATACTTCGTTCCTAAATCTGTTCCCGACCACTTGAACAAGTGGTCTTCGACTGCGAAAAGTAAGTGAATGGAACGTCCTCAGAGTGGTCAAAAACCACAAAACGACTGGCTATCTGACGATGAGTTAAATGCGGAAATCGGTTGTGGCTGTGAAAGTTCGCAATTCTTCTACTTTTGTAGAGGGCGTATGAAGATACGTCTTAGAAGCTGCAGGAATTTATTCTTGACATCAGAACATTACAAAAAGTAATGGGTCCGAAAATTCTTTGTTAGGAAGGTATGAAAGGATTTATCATTCATGGTACACAAAGTGATATATTTACCAAACGCAATTACATTTACAGAAATTGCTCGAAGCGACCATCTTCTACTTCCTTGCATCTCCTGATTCTGAAATCCGTTCTTTGCCGTACGTTGTGGAAAACGTGTGTTCCATAGTTGGTCAAATCCATCTTGCGTAGACTCCCTCAGAACATCGATCTCGGGTACAGGAGTCGAATACACCAAAGATTTTAAATATCCACCAAACGAAAAAATCCATTGGATTGAAATCTGGCGCTCGGGCACGCCATGAACTGGGTTCCCTTCAACCAATCCATCTGTTCCGAAACTGGCTATCGACATATATCGACATACTGGCGAACCAACCGTATAAGCGAGGTGGAGTACCATCATGCATAAACCACATTCGTTGGATGACTTCATCAATTAAATGAAACAACTCATGTCTGACAAACAACAGGTACGTTTGTACAGTAAAACCTTGAAGAAAGAAATAAGGGCCATGAGACGATCACGAATGATTCAACCCCACACGTTGTGGCCGAACCTCTGTTGATGTTTGTCTTGTCACACTTCGTTATGGTGTTCGACAGCCCAAAAGTGACTGGCTGATAGTGATAATTAAAGATCCTACCACTTGAAAGGTCAGATTCATCAGTGAATAATGTACGTAAACTGCAGAAACACGGCACGCTGTCCCCACATACATCGACAGTACGTTATTCTTGACTGAAAGTCTGCCTTCATTTAATCCTTGCAGAATATTCCAGATCGTCATGTGTTTAACGTCTTCCCTTCTCACAATTCTCCTTGTACTACTTGAGAATGAACATCTCGAAGCATCTTCTTCCAAATACGTCACTAGGGTTTGTATAATTCATGTCTCGATCAGTTGCAAATATCAACCGTTCCAACAGTTGTTAGGCAATTGGTCGTAGGGTTCAGAATAATCGCAGCTAAGAGACCATAATTTTACCCTGAACGTCGTGAGACTGTTCAAGAATTTGGTCATTCCTATACATTCACCCTCCATAACAAGATAGCCAAGAAGTACTAATTCCATCGCCGTCACTATAGAGGGTGAACCCGATCCAGAACGATAAAATTTCGGAGGCTTTTCATAGTTATTTTCTGAGTAAAGGACCTGTGGTCTGCGGTGGTACTTATGATTTATTCTGTTTTTCCCCAGTTACCCCTGTTTCTCTGAAAATACCCAAACCACAGTGAAAAGACCTTTAATATGAAAGCACCAACATGTACAACAAAAAAAGGCTAACGCAAAAACGCTAAATCAGATGTAAAATACTGTGATGTGGTTGCGGTCGCTCAACATACTGACGTCATGCCGCAATTCAATTGAAACACAATGTTGTCACCATCCGTACTGCTGGGTATCCCTCATAACGTACAACTAATATTGCCGGAAAAACAAACCCGATACAGATCCGAGCAGCAAATAAATGCAAGTTTGAGACGAAGAGTAAAAGAGGACATGTATGTCGCCAGTAGCAAGTACCGTGGGTGAGTCGAACAAATTTGTTTCCTAACAAGACCCACAGCACATACCGTCGAAATTTGCACTACTGTGCAAATACAAGTATAGATGTGGATAATAAATCAAACGAAATGCAATTGCTATGTCTCAAGCCACCAGAGACCAAGAACTCCTTATACCAAACACACTCAGAAAATAGCATTCGAGCTTTAGTCGATGTAGTTCGGTTTTACGTACTTGCCAGATCATACAGCAAGACCATTGGGAAACAATGGCTAGGTGTCGTTATCGGGAACAAATTTTTGCATACGAAATGAAGTTCAGTCAAATATGCGAGAATTATATGTTGTAATCTTTGACGACCCCATCCAAATTGCTGGCAAACCCTGATGGAGGCTATTGTCAAACAATGATTCATCAAGTCGCAATACGGCGGGGATTACAACAAAGAAGAACGTCATAGATACAAGAACATTATATAGAGCTCAGGAAAGGTAAAGCAAAAACGTACGAGAATCGTGTTAAGTGCACACACACACACACAAACACACACACACACACACACACACACACACAAACACAATTCTTTTTCCGTATTCGTTTTCATCGTGATGACTTTTCCGAAGAGCTCGTATTCTTTTGTGTTGTATCTCTTCTTTGATGTTCCTGACGTAGGCCTATCTTCTACCCACTCCATCATTCCAAATTCTCGGAAGTCGTCTGTTATTCCTTTTGCACATTGTTTCCAGGACGTCGCAAGAACAACTCTTTTGAAGTCGCCCCTTTTCACTTCCCCGTTTCCGTATTCAATCCATCAGTACTTATTTAATATTTCCCTGGCTGCAATCTCACTACATTGCCTTCTCCCTTCTGCTGCGATATAAAGCGAATAGTATTGATACCTGTGCCCTGTTTTAACAAGCTACGGCTGCTTCGAAGGTAACACACGGCAACAAAAACTGGATTTCTTTATTTCGGCTGCAGGAGAGAGATGACACAGTAACAATAATGCCGAACAGAGGAAAATTTTAGTAAGTGAAAAATTTTAAGCACCTAGGATGTAAATGAAAGCAACTGGAATCGTAGGAGCGACATTAAATCGACACTACCAATAGCAAAACTGCACTCTTAGAAAGTAAAAGGATTCTCAGCAACAGTATGGAAATGGGGTTAACGAAAATATTGACAACATGTTTCGTTTGGAGTGTCCACCTGTACTGCGGCCGTACTTGGGTAATGAGGAGGAAAGACAGAAAGGGAGTGAAGGCTTTCGAAAGTGGACTTTGGGGAGACTGGAAGAAATGAAACGGGTAGACAGACTGACAAACAAAGAGGTGCTGAAGAAGGTTGTAGACGAAAGGTAATAATTGTATTGAATTCACCGTAGAATGCCGAAGTGGATTGGAGACATACCGACAAAGCGTGAAGAGATTATAATAAAAAATATTCGAAGGATATGTGGATGGGAAGAGAAAGGCGGCGGAAGACAAATCGGGTGGTTTACGTTCTGCTCAACGAATGGAATTATAACCTGAAGAAGGAAACAATTGTCAGCAAAAAGTAGACCGCTCACAGATGACAAAGCGATATCTCGACGACAGTAGGATATAATTTCAAAGCAGCCTGGAGTTAATAACCTACCTTAAGGACTGGTCCCCCTCGATCTCCTTTACAGTTAAAGGTTGAATCTCAGTGCCCCGTAGCAATTCCATACACTTCGTGGTAAGTTACACCAAAAAGTGCAGAGTATCCAGGAATTTGACCTCGGCTTCGGAATATTTCTTCACTGGAAACACGAGTTTCCTGAACGACGACGACATCGATATTGTTGTCCAGCAAAAATTTTGACAGGTAGTCACACTTTGCCCTGCTAATGCTTTCGATATTCGGTTGAAGGAGTCTGATAGTTGGTCCATTGTTTCTTGTTAATGGTCTCGGAAAAGAACTGTTTCTGCTGTTTAGTTGATATGTCATTGCCAGGAGATCTTATGGATAGTCTGGCTGCCTATAATCACTGTTGCTCAATTAGCACCACCCAGGAGGCACGTGTAGAGTATTTTAAGGTTAAACCTACAGACCTGAGCAACGCTACCTGTTTGGATGAACAGTCATCATACAAGGCTTGTTGACACCCAGCTGAATACGACAATGCGCATAATATCTGGCGCAATCAGATCTACTCCAGTTTATTGGCTTCCACTGTTAACCGGTATAATGCCTCCTGATCTACGCAGATGTACTGCCCTTATGAGAGAATTCCCCAAGATCTCCAGGAATTCAAACCTACCCGTAAGAGACTGAAATCACGCCATGCAACTCTGTGCGATGCTCCTGACATGGTTGCTAGGGATTTCAAACCTCTTGAAGAATGGAAAGGCCGGTGGGAAGCAGTGACAGATGTGCGCCTGCATGACATCTTCTCAGGTGCTAAACTTCCAAGCGGATTCGACCTACCACGCAAGACCTGGACTACTCTCAACAGAATCCGTACCGGCCACGGCCGATGCAGGGATGCTCTCTTTAAGTGGAAGAAGCGGCCTAATCCAGCCTGTGACTGCGGGGCTCCATAACAGACTGTTCGCCACATTGCCAGTGAATGCAGGATTCGCGCGTATCACGGTGCCGACGAGGACGTCCTGCTAGCAACTCCAGATGCAGTGCGCTGGATTGAAGGACTGGATATTCACTTGTAAAGACAAACTTAAGTTTCTTGTGTGTCAAAATGCACATACGTATACGTAATTTAATTTCATGATATGTCTATTAGCCATACGCTAAATAAATACATAAATCAGTGTCCGGTCATCAGTTTCCTAAACCAATATGAAAACTGAAATTTCGTCCACGAAGATCAGAATTCGGAGCACCGTTGACTACAATACAGGAAGAGCTTATAAAAAGAATCGACAGTAGCTGAAAGCATAGCATATAAATTTTGTGTTTAGGGGCTCCTTGATTTGTTTCTCTCTACCAGAATTATTATTATTATTATTATTATTAATATTATTATTTAGCTATCGGTCTTGTGACTGTATTGTTGCGGCCCACCATAATTCCTCTCTTGTGCTAACCTCATTTTGGAGTAGCACTTGCAGCCTACGGCACTATTATTTTTTTTTTGAATGTGTTCCAATCCCTGTGTTTTTACGCTCTACACCTGTGTCAAGTACAACGATGTCTTAACCCATGTCCTGTCGTCCTGTCCTTTTTTCCTGTCAATGTTTTCGATATGTTCCCTTTCTCGCCGATTTGCAGACTTATGAGTCAAAGAAAACTTGAATTTCATTTCAGAAAGGTATCGCACTCACACTATTATAGTTAGTGGTGACTTCAGTCAACCCTCGATATCATTCTGAAGATAAAATCGCTTCAGCTGTAAGTACTTTATTTATAAGCACTACCAGTCTCTCAGCATTGTAGCTGCACCATGTGCAATCTATACAAAACAATAGTAATAACTTATCTAAGACTAGAAAATGAAATAAATGAAAAGATTTACTGGATTACACGATATGCAGTCTTGTTTCACTTCAAGTCAGTATCGTGCTAAACCTAAAAATAGTTTCCTATTTGATTGTTTTTGGAGAAATGACCCAAAATTTAAGACTGAATAATGTTGGTCTTTACCAGTATATTTTTCAAACCTTCTTAGGTAAATGAGGGACCGGTTCTGATTAATTTTAAATAATCCAATTGACTGTCATATACGGCGGTTACCGACCACTTTTTTCGGTATATAGGGACCCGTTAGCTCACTAGGTATGACGGGAGCGTATCCGGGAAGGTTCCATGTTTTTTTATGGTATTTCGTAATTGACGTCCGCTGCACAGCGAAAAATTTCTGACTATGAACACTGGGTCATCCCATTCTCCTCATTGATCAGTATATGACTCGATCTTTTGAGAACGTTCATCCCTTAAATCTTTTCACTTTCTTGCCTGACACGAGTTCTTGTCTATTACTTTGTACACGTTGCACCTGATGATGCAGCTATAGTCCTGCGAAATCGGTCATGCTTACAAATAAGGTAGCTACAGCTGAAGCGTTTTTATCTCCGAAGTGATATATCCGTGCTGTCGCTGCCCTGAATACATAGTCTTCGAGCTCCATATGTTGGCGAAAATACATGTTTAAAATCAGTAGCAGGCATAAACGCCGTCCGAAATCGTACCGAATGCCTGCTTAGCAAATTATTTTGAACAACTAGTTCCGGAGTCCAGTCGAAGTGTAAAATGGTTGCGAAAAACATACTTGACCTCTGCGTAGCAAATAATACTGGACAAATAAGGAGCGTCATGATATACAGGAATTATTGACCAAAATGTTTTTGTAGCTAGACTGAACACCGTAGCACCCAAACACACACACAAAAAAACGCAAAGTACATCTATTTAAAGAAGCAGATAAAAATTCGCTTGACACCTTCCTAAGAGACAGTCTCCACATCTTCCAATTTGACTACGTGATCATAGGCCAGATGTGGCTTAAATTCAGAGAGATCAGTATCGACGGCAGTTCAGAGATATATACCAAATAAACTAATAAGATATGGTACTGATACCCGGTGGTATACAAAACAGGGCAGAAACACTATTGCAGAAACACCGAAAAAGAAAAACATGTCAAATTTAAAAGAACGCAAAATCCCAAAGTATGGTGATGAATTCCAGAAGCTCGAAATTTAGCGCGGACTTCAATGCGAGATGCTATTAATAGTTTCTACAACGAAACTCTGTCACGAAATCTGGCAGAAAACTCAGAGAGATCTTGGTCATATGTAAAGTACACCAGTGGCAAGACGCAGTCAATACCTTCACTCGGCGATAACAATGATGATGTTATTGATGACAGCGCTACTAAAACAGAGTTATTAAACAGAGTTTTCTGAAATTGCTTCACAAAAGAAAATGTAGAAAATATTCCAGAATTCGAATCAAGAACAACTGCCAACATGAGTAATTTAGAAATAGATATCCTTGGTGTAGCGAAGCAGGTGAAAGCAGTTAAGAAAGGCAAGGCTTCCAGTTCAGATTTTATACCAGTCAGGTTACTTCCAGAGTAAGCTGATACAACAGCTGTATACTTAATAATCATATACAATTGCTCGCTCGTCGAAAGATTCGTACGTAAAGACTGGAAAGTTGCACTGCTCACACCAATACCCAAGAAAGGAGATAGAAGTAATCCGCTGAATTACGGACCCACATAACGTCGATTTACAGTTGGATTTTGGAACATATACTGTGCTGAAACATAACGAATCACTTCGAAGAAAACGATTTATTGACAAATAGCCAACACACGTTCAGAAAATATTATTCTTGTCAAACACAACTAGCTCTTATTCTCACGAAGTAATGAGTCCTATCGACAGGGCACGTAAAACTGATTCCATACTTTTATATTTCCAGAAGGCTTTCGACATTGTTCCTCATAAGCGACTCCTAATCAAATTGCGTGTCTAAAGAATACCGTCTCATTTGTGTGATTGGACTCGTCATTTCCTGTCAGAAAGGTTACAATTCGTGATAATTAACGGAAAGTCATCCAGTAAAACAGAAGTATTGTAATATCTGCCGTTCCCCAAGGAAGTGTTATAGGCCATTTGTCGTTCCTGATCTACATAAAAGATTTAGAAGACAAGTTTGTTTGTGTTGCCATCCTCCGCAGGAAGCATATAAATATTTGTTTTGTAAATGAGAAACATGGTGAACAGTGTGTGGAAGGCGAGGACACAAAGATGTCATTATATGGCAGATCTGAGGAAACGCAGATCAGCAAATCATCCTGATGATGCCTTAGAACAGGAGAAGGCGAAACGCGTATGGGATAAATAAAGTAACGAGCAGCAGAAATAGGCAGTTTTATTTACAAAACAAATATTTAGAAGACAATCCGAGCAGTCCTCTTAAACTGATTGCAGATGATGGTGTCGTTTACCGTCCTCTAATGTCGTCAGATGATCAAAGCGAAATGCAAAGTGATATAGACAAGATATTTGTGTGGTGCAATTAACTCTAAATCATGAAAAGTGTGACGCCATCGACATTAACACTAAAAAGAGTCCAATTACACGATAAGTCACACAAATCTAACGGTTGTAAACTCAAGTAAATACTTAGGGATACAATTACAAATAACTTAAATTGGAACGCTCATGTAGGTAACTTTGTGGGGAAAGCAAACCAAAGACTGGTTTTATGGCCAGAACATTTAGAAAATGTAACAGGTTTACTAAAGAGACTCCTTACACAACGCTTGTCGGCCCTCTTCTGGAATGTTGCTGTTCGGTGTGAGATATGCATCGGATACAATTTACGGAGGACATGGAAAATGTTCAAAGACGGGCACCTCGTTTTGTATTATCTGAAACAGGGGAGAGAGTGCCACGGATATGATACACAAACTGGAGTGGGAGTCATTAAAGCAAAAGCGTTTTTCGCTGCGACAGGACCTTCTCATGAAATTTCAAGCACCAACATTCTCTTCGGCGTGTAGGGATATTTTGTTGACGCCATCCTTCATAGGGAGAAATGATCATCGCAATAAAATAAGATAAATCAGAGCTCACACGGAAACATTTAAGTGTTCGTTTTCCCTGCGGGCTGTTCGAGAGTGGAACGGTAGAGAAGTACCGAATGAACCCTTTGCCAGGCGCTTAATCGTAAATCGCAGAGTAATCATGTAGGTGTAGATGTAGATATGGATCTAGTCCATTGAATTTTCAACGTTCTTCTGTAGTACCTCACCTCAAATGCTTCGATTACCTACTGTTCCGGTTATTGTGTGTTTGTGAAATCTTATGGGACTTAACAGCTAAGGTCACCAGTCCCTAAGCCTACACACTACTTAACCTAAATTATCCTAATGACAAACACACACACGCATGCCCGAGGGAGGAATCGAACCTCCGCCGGGACCAGCCGCACAGTCCATGATTCCAGCGCCTTAGACCGCACAGTTTCCGGTTTTTAGACAGTCCATGTGTCACTACCAATAATGGTGTGCTCGAAACGTACATTCTCAGAAATTTATCCCGTAAATTGTGGCCTATGTTTGACACCAGTAGACTTCTCTTGGTCGGGAATGATCTTTTGCTAGCGCTAATCTGCTTTTTATGTCGTTCCTGCTTCGTCCGTCATGGGCTTGATCCTAAATAGCAGAGTTCCCCAACTTCGTCTAATTGGTGTTCACCAACTTTCGTGTTACGTTTCTCGCTATTCTCATTCTGCTACTTCCCATTAGTTCTGTCTTTTGCCATTTTACTCTCAGTCCATATCCGTACACATCAGTCTGATCATTCCGTTCAGCAGATCATGTAATTCTGAAGAAAATTACTTCTGTCTATAAATTATTTATTATCAAACGAAACTGTTAATTAACAAATATTGAATCATAATTTTTAGTAAAAATGCTCCTATTTCCGAATCGCGTGAAAATGTGTGTACTCAAACTAACGGATTCCCTTAATGTGCTGGAAATCTTGTTACTTAACAGCGCTCGGAAATCTGATAATCTTCAAAAAGGCGATTATTTATTTATCTATTTGAGAACTGCATCGTACTGATGTAGTAAACTGATGTCAGGACAATATACATGAGAAACAAGAAAAACATGATAAAAGTATTAAAAATCTGAACATTGTCTAGTTCGTAGTAGCAGACGATCCACTATAGTTACCAAGGTGGTGGGTCACTTTGTAGTGTTAATAAATAAATACAAAAAGTTCATCAGTTCTTTAGAATAAAAGTAAGAAAAAAATTGAAGAGGGCCATTTTGTCTTATCAATATAAGTAACTTTTTTATATTTCAACAATGATGACCGCTGAAAATCAACAAAATAATAGCACGCATACATACGTGTCTTTTGGAGCAGTTCCCAGGGCTGCAGTCCTCGTACCTCAGCCCACTAGTTCTTATATTCCCTCCGATGATCTCTGTTTTGCCGTCTGTCAGGAGGCTGTGTCCCTTTGGCGTCGCCAAGGGTCCTCCTTTCACGGGAATAAGCGCCGGCTTATTGAGCCTCTCCCAGCAACTTGGACGACCTCCTCTCGGCCCCCCCGCCGGGATGAGGTCATTCTAAACTAGGCTGCGCATTGGGCACTGCCTTTTTAGCCATCTTCATTTGATAAGTGGCGCTACCCCACCACTTTGTACACATTGCGCCCAAGTTTTAACTGTCCGACACTTTCTGATGGAATGTTCATTTTTTAGCCGTTTACGTTCCTGCTTGGGTTTGCCGTCTGATTTATCGGCCGTTTCGGTCGGAGTGGCCGTGCGGTTCTAGGCGCTACAGTCTGGAACCGCGTGACCTCTACGGTCGCAGGTTCGAATCGTGCCTCGGGCATGGATGTGTGTGATGTCCTTAGGTTAGTTAGGTTTAATTAGTTCTAAGTTCTAGGGGACTGATGACCACAGCAGTTGAGTCCCATAGTGCTCAGAGCCATCGGCCGTTTTAGCGAATGACGCGCGGGCTGTCGACCGCGTTTTCCTTATCCGCCAAAGCAATACGGCGAAGGCCATTTAATTTTTAGATTTGGACCTCCGTTTATGTATGGTGCCTTTTTTAGTCCTTTTTCCATGTGCCTGTTCTTAGCTGTCTTCTATTTGTCAATTGGGACTGACGTAGAGACTTTTTTTAACTTCTCTCTGTCTTGATGTTCTCTAGTTTTGACTTGGCTGCGTATGACCCCAGTTGTTTTTTACGCCCTAAAGCAAAACAATGCCAATACGAATACGACGTCTGGTGTAACTTGGTGTCTTCATAGAGGACTAGTATAATAAAGGGTAATACACTGACGGAAAACATCGCATCACAAAAAAAATTAATCTATACCAATGAAATTTCGGAAATACATTTATCAAGGTAACATCTTTAACTAACTAACATTGCAATATCACAGGTTAATATAAGCGCTAGATAAGCCATTGCGAATGTGAACTGCTGATACATTAATAACCGGTGTAACCTCCAGAATGCTGAATGCAAGCATCCAAACGTGTATGCACTGTATTTTACATTTGATGGATGTCAGTTTGTGGGACGGAGTCCGAAGCTTATTGCACTTCATCCGTCAATACAGGGATGGTTAATGCTGTTTGTGATGACACAGGAGTTGTCGTCCGATGATTTCCCATATGTACTCGATTGGAGACAAATCTGGATATCGAGCAGGCCAAGGCAAACATCTGTACACTGTGGACATGTTGAGTTACAACAGCGGTATGAGGGCGAGGTTTATCCTGTTTGGATAATACGCCCTCGAACGCTGTTCATAAATGGCAGCACAACAGGTCGAATCACCAGATTGACGTACAGATTTGCAATCAGAGTGCATGGGATAACTATGAGAGTGCATCATACGAAATCACGCCCCAGACAACTCCAGCGTGTCTAGACCACACATTGCTTGGTTGGAGGCACTCAGCTGGCTTCCTCTGAACCAACACATGGCCATCATTGGCACCGCTGCAGAACTAGCTTTCATTAGAAAAAACAACAGACCTCCACCCTGCCCTGCAATGAATTTTCGCCTGCCAGTGTGGCCGAGCGATTCTAGGCACTTCAGTCTGGAACCGTGACCGCTACGGTCTCAGGTTCGAATCCCGCCTCGGGCATGGATGTATGTGATGTCCTTAGGTTAGTTAGGTGCAATTAGTTCTAAGTTATAGGTGACTGATGACCTCAGCTGTTAAGTGCCATAGTGCTCAGGGCCGTTTGAATGAATTTTCGCTTGGCACCAATGAAGTCGCAAATGGCGGTGGTCTGGAGCCAGTGAGATGCACGCTACAGAGTTTCTGGCTCGGAGCTATCTTTGAAGTAACCGATTTGTAACAGTTCGTTGTGTCACCGAGGTGCCAACTGCTGCTCAGATGCATTACGATGCGCCTGAGCCATACACCGAACACAACGATCTTCCCTCTCGGAGGAAGAGTCACGTGACTATCAAGAGCCTGCTCTTCGTGGGACCATACATTCTCGTGACCATCGCAGTCAGCAGTCATGCACAGTGCCTACATTCGTGGCAAATTTTTCTGCAGTATGGCAGAAGGAACATCTACCTTCTCATAGCCCTGTTACAGGATCCCGATCAAACGCAGTGAGGTGTTGATAATGACGTCTTTGTCACCTTAAAGGCATTCTTGACTAACATCGACTCACCACGTTCAATCTGAAACGTAACTAACTCTCACGACCGTTACAGCGTCTATTTAAAACAAACCTTACGTGCATCCTCATAGTGGCGCCACTCTTATACGACTGGCGCGTAATTGGAAGAGATATAATATTTCATATGTAGAAACACGCTTACCAACTTTCGTTTATGTCGCAAAACCTCTTCTTGCTGTTGTGATTTTTCTTCCGTCAATCTATAATCCATTTGATACGTAATAATCCAATATAATTTTGAACAGTTAAACGCATATACTTCCACAACTTCCTCGGCAAGTACGAAATGCAACTACAGTAACTTATGAAAGGCATCACAGTAAATCACATTTAATGAAACAAATTTATATACCCATCACTATCTATGCATGGAAGTACTGCAGTGACATGAATGCACTAAGCGCCAATAAATTAAAATAATATTTCTTTACATAGGCAACAACCATGTACATTTATCAATCCGATTAACAAAAATTATACATATGTCTTGTCCCAGCAGTGACCTCTGATTAAATACAGCAAATCAACAAGACTGGAGCTACCACGCTCATCTACATTTACATCTACATCCATAATCCGCAAGCCACCTTACGGTGCATGGCGGAGGGTATATTGTGCACCAGTTCCCGCTTTTCCTGTCCCAGTCGTGTATGTTTCGTGAGAACGATTGCTGGTGAGCCTCCGTGTGGGCTCTAATGTCTCTGATTTTTCCTTCATGGACTGTTCGTTCGATTTACTTGTGTCAAGCATCTGCATCGCTTCCGATTAATTTTATGCGGTCGTTCGGCATCAAATCGCCCCATACCCATACTCTGAGATGTTTACTGGAAGTAAATTCTTACAGTGGTTGTTCCGAAATGTTGTAATCACACAATAAAATTAAGACAGCCAGCTTGCCTTAGGATAGCCACAACAACAGTTTTCTGAACCACGACCAGAGCCTTTCCGGATAGCGAATAAGGCCACCCAGCACTTCTGCGCATGCAGCGAGGTGCGCCAGGTTTTGCAGTCCCGAACAGGCGACCATTAGCACATTGTATTCCTCGATGGTAGAAGCCGCCGTTGACGGTACAGAGCCAGCGAAACAAGTATGTCCAGGCTCCACCGGAGCTGACACCGTCGATAGTAGCTACGGATTCCAAGCTGGTGGAGAGGGAGAAGTGCTGTTCTATGAACGTGTGGTGTCTGTTCTTTCAGAAATGTCAGGACATGTCCGAAAGAACAAACACCAGGTATTCATGCAATTGATACGTCTCGATGGGCTATGAATCCGCAACCACCAATGCCGATGCACGTTTACATTCGGCCTCCAGCGGAAATCTAAAACTAAAGCGTACGGAGGACACGGTCAGGGACAGCTGGTAAGTGGTGGCGTGAGGTGGGAATGTGGGCTGGCCGGGGAGCGTGCCGAGGTAGTGCGCGCATTTGCGATAAACACTGTGTCCGGGGGGCGCAATGGCTGACGAAACTGCCGACTGAGTAGGAGATACAGGATTCGAGTCCCGGTCCAGCACACTTTTAACTCGTCGCCTCTGATTCCGCATAAAGTCCCGGTGCAGCTGATATCATCACTTCATTCCCTTTCTTTTTCTTTTTTCGCCTCCACTTTCAGCTTACGTATGAGTCGCTATTGGCACACCGAAGCAGATGGCTGGTAACTTCGTGTAGGAGGCGCCACAATCGCACTGCCCACAGCGCCACCAACACCGCGTGTTGCATCGCAACATTAGTGACTGTTGAGCACGATATTACGCAGCACTTAAACGTGTGGAACTGGTAATCTTTACAAGCGCTGCACAAAACACTAAACTACTCCATATCTCACAGTAAAAAAAACATTAGAAAATGCAGGAAACTGCTCATAGCGGTCTTCAGTGTGCAAGCGTGCCTAGGTACACTGTCCTCAAATTACAACACTCTTTTATGTTAAACTTCCTGGCAGATTAAAACTGTGTGCCCGACCGAGACTCGAACTCGGGACCTTTGCCTTTCGCGGGCAATCTGCCAGGAAGTTTCATATCAGCGCACACTCCGCTGCAGAGCGAAAATCTCATTCTGGACTCTTTTATGTTGTTTTGACAGACCTCGAGGTCCCTGTGAAAAAGGTAATTCAGGTAAAATATTAAGTAAACAAATGTTCAAATGTGTGTGAAATCTTACGGGACTTAACTGCTATGGTCGTTAGTCCCTAAGCTTACACACTACTTAACGTCAATTATCGTAAGGACAAACACACACACACCCATGCCCGAGGGAGGACTCGAACCTTCGCCAGGACCAGCCGCACAGTCCATGACTGCAGCACCCTAGACCGCTCGGCTAACCCCTCGCGACATTAAGTAAATTACGCGATTTCTTACTGAGAGATGTGTGGTTGCTCTGAGGAGGGCTACAATAGCACATTAATAGAGACAATGCACTGGCATTCGGGAGGACTGCCAGTTGATATCTCTTTCTGGCCATCCAGATATACTTTTCCCATGGTTACCCTAACCCACGTACGAGAATATTGGAGCTATTCTTTTGAGGACACGCTAGATTTCCTTGCGTATCCCCTTTCTGTGTGAACTGGTGCTACTTCAATAACTTCGTTGTAGACGCTGCCTTACATTCTAATCTGCCTCTTTCCAAAGATCTTGTCGTTGACGAAGAATTGTTGACTGCTGCTCTTCGTTCCAACTCTTCTGTAATAGCAAAAATACAAATAACAGGGAAATAAACTAACGTGGCCTAGTATCTGACCTGATGCGTCTATCTTTTCGAAGATTTTACCACCCCACTTCTCATTAAAATCAAATTTGTTAAAATAAATGTGTGGCAAAAATATACACAAAGATTACGATTTGTGGTCACTTCTGACATAAAAACTGTAATTAACCATCTTTCGTGATGCCGTAAACATTCGTATCACGACATAAGAGCTCCTTCTGTGCATCACGACACGGCCAAGAAACTTCTTGGCACACTGACAGTATGCGAGACCTGGTTCAGACTCAGAATCTTGTATTTCGCGGGCAAATTTTATCCCCGAATTAGCGAATTTGGTGTTCGTGAGCGATTCACAACATGTACTTACATTTCAATTCTGCGAGCACATCTTTCTAGTTTTCAAAGCTATTCAAGGTACAATTACGCTTATTTCGTTCTTGTGGTATTATGCAAGAATGCTACTCTAACTTAGCGTTACTTGGTGTAAACAGAGCCGCGCGTGATTAGCCGAGCGATTAGGCGCTGCAGTCATGGACTGTGCGGCTGGTCCCGGAGGAGGTTCGAGTCCTCCCTCGGGCATGGGTGTGTGTGTTTGTCCTTAGCATAATTTAGGTTAAGTAGTGTGTAAGCTTAGGGACTGATGACCTTAGCAGTTAAGTCCCTTAAGATTTCACACACATTTGAACATTTTTTTTTGTAAACAGAAGAACTAATTGCAGTGTTCTGCCGCAATGTTATGAGCAGGGACAAAACGGCATGTTGTCTCACATCCGGTGTTGAAAAAAACAGCAAGCTGTTCTAGCGTGGGATTCCGAAGTCTTTTTGGTGTTAATTAGCGCCATAAACTTGCACACACGTTACGCAATACTTCCGGACTACTAAGCAATGGATTGTCTGTTCTGCGGTCGCCTTTTATTAGAGATAGTATTGACCCTGACCACTCACGCTGCTTGAAGAAAGTAACGCACATGCCGGGGTTAGAAATTTCAATGTTTTCCACGGCGTGACGCGGCAATCATTTGCCTCTGCCCCATGACTCAGTTATCGACCGTGTATCCTCGTGGAAGATGTGAAGTCTGACTAGGTCGTAGGTGTTAAGTAACAGATTCTATGATTCGTTAATCCTAAAAGCTCGTGCTATCCCGAGAATTATTAATATCTGGCAGTTATCTCTCAAAGTGCTACGCGTTCTGACTTACAAGATAGTCAACGCTGATTTTCGGCAACGCCTTTACGACCGTTAGCGATTTCGCGGTCATTCCCCCACTTTTGAAAGACAGTAAAGAAAACAGCAAAGAGTATCTGATGGCTCTTACTGCTATGCAGTCACAAATCCATAAAGATCTGCCTTTGTCATAGGTCATAAAACAGAGAATTTGCCCATTATCTGCAAAGAAATTCTGTCGAATCATTTCCTGACAGCTCTGGCGTTATTGTACAGTCTTCGTACCGCGTTCCACTCCGTCTACACGACATAGATAAAGTCGTCTCGAAGGTAGAGCGCAGGACTTGAGTTCCTAATACACCATCGTCATCTCACACACAGAAGTTTTAGTAAATATTTCGAACGATCTCATAGACATCCGTGAATGTATTGACTATCTGTTCGTGACAGAAAGTACTATTGGTTCAGGTATGTCCACAGTAGTGAAGTTTCAGAATGATACGAAACGGAATCACAGACGAACATTCTAAGTAACGATGGGCATTTCATTTCACAAATATTACTAATCACTTCCCTTTCGTTTTCAGCCAGTGGATTCAGAGGATAAGGATTTTAGAAGGGCGTGGATGGAAGTGGTGCAGAAAGCCTGGCAGCTGTCGTAAAATCATGACGAGAATCATGTTCTCGTAAATTCATTTCTGCCGTTGCTTAGGAGTTGCAAGTCATTACTTCTACTGGGAAAGCAGTTGCAGGCGACGATCTCAGAAACAGGAAAGTATTTGGCTTTACAAAAATTATAGCATTGGTACGTGTAATCCGTATTGCCGATTACGATAATGTTAGGACCAGGGCAACAATACCGTACCACGGACGGTTTCCTCGGAAATGCAGCTCAACAAAGCCGCCGTGGCTATATAAGGAGACGAGCTGCACCTGAAATCCAGACGACTTCAGCAGCAGGAGAGGACAATACGAGGCGACGGCAGCTTTGGACGGCGAGAACTTCTCACGTAAGTATAGGTAAGTACGTCTCTCCACAGGTGCGTCGCGATTACGGGTCTGCGACTCTTCACCTTCGCGGCTCTTCACAAATTCTTCCCATCTGCGACTCCAGACGTCTGGATGGCTACACGCTGGCTGTGGCTACTAATGTGACTGTTACGCCTCTGGGGCTGTCTGACTTTATGTGCCTAGGATTACGTGTCTGGAAATGCTACGTGTTGGGACTGTACACTGCGCGACCCCGAGTCTACGCTTCGCATCCACGAGTCTACGCTTCCCATCCACAATGTTTCGCATCCATAAGTCTACGCTTCGAATCCACGAGTCTACACTTCGAATCCACGGGTCAACGCTTCGCATCCACGAGTCTACGCTTCGCATCCACGAGTCTACGTTTCGCATCCACGAGTCTGCTCCGCATGTCCACGATTCTACGCACCTGCCACGCACCGCCGATCCTGAGGACGACGCCTCTGCATGACAGCTCATCGCGGTCACTCAGTTCCGACCAGGGTTTTCGGGAGGTTTCCCTTGGTCGTAAGGCGAATGCCGGAACTGTTCACCTCCTCCCATCGATATATAGACAACTCATGTAAACAAGAAAGTGAGAAATAAACGCAATAAGTTTACTTTAAATTGTCTATCAATTTTGACTTGTATATGTTGAGTAACAGATGATCAATTATGACATGTATATGTTGAGTAACAGATGATATCATCCATTTCCTGTGCCTGAGTAAGGAAGCTTCATCTGATCGCTATAGTATGCAGAGAGAAAGATCACTGACGACGTCTCGCAAACAGAAAGGAAACATTTGTGGCTGATGTACAAAGTTCTAGCAAAAAAAGATCGCTATAGTATACAGAGAAAGAGATCAATGATGTTTCGCAAACAGAATTTGTGGCTGACATACAAAGTTGTAGCAAAAACTAATCAAAAATTTGCATATCCCTGGTAAAACAGATTGGTTCGCTGACGGATTTGTGGTTAACATTGAGAGACATACAAAGCTGCTTGGTATCCACTCAGCTTTTTTACACATTCCTGCTACTCAACTGTTTTATCGAAATGTCAGTGTTTTCTCTGGACTAAGCAATCTCTGATAGGCTGTATATTTCTGCATCTGAGAAAGTTTGCGGCACTGAAGGCTGTATATTTCTGCACCTGAGAAAATTTGCGGCACTGAAGGCCCCTGACTATAGGAAACGTTTTCTCTGAAATTTTACTGCGACGATACATACAGATTATAGACGAACGAACGTCTGTGTTTACACTGAGATCGTATGAGGGATAAGTTTTTCAACCTCCGACAGGTCGCTAAATGGAAACCATAGCCACTTCTCTACATAGGCACCGCTCCGACTTTGGACACTTTTCGTAGCGTCGTACCAAGTTTCCAGAACCCTTCTCATAGAAGGCAGCTGCCTGCGATTTCCACCAACTCTCTACGCAGGTCCGCAGCTCGTTGTCTGTATCAAAATGTTGTCGTCATAGCCAGCGATTCATGTGAGCAAAGACGCGAAAAAGCAGTGAGCCAAGTCCGGTCTGTAAGGTGAGAGATTAAATACTCTTGTTTACAACTGAAAACACTGCAGGAGCTTCTTCGTTGCCCCTGCACGGCCGAGAAATGTCACGAAGAATGAATTGCATGACAGTTACGTTATATGGGCTGCATGAAATCAGATGATACTTGTCAAAAGGACTTCGTATTTGGAAGTAGACACTATTTTCTAGGCACCTTTACGTGCTCACTGTGCGCTCAGAACTAAGAAGTGCGACGTGACGTGATAAGGACATACTAGAGACACTGATCCACACATTTGCGCAAATCTTCGCCAGATTTTCACTGTGGTTTTAATTTTGCGACCGGTCGGAAGCTGAAAAAGAAATAGCCCTCGTAGTATAGCTGCGTATTCGGTACAGCTTACTAACATGATTTACAGTATTCAGCCTACATGAACAAATTACACACATCAAAAGAAGTATTGCATCACCCCGGTTCCCAGAACTCCTGAAGATAGACGTTGATTGTGGACATTGTATCACAGACACAGTCCCTCTGACTGTCACTAACCCCGCCCAAAGATGTAAACAACCATGCCTGAGCAGCGCCATTTAGACAGAGGGGGTCCTACCGCCGATCAGTTCCAGTCATTCCACCAGGAAGGAGGTCCACGGCTCGTGTTGTCTGTAGTTCAAGCGTGCCTAGACGGTCAATACCGCGGTTCGATCGCGTCCGCATTGTTACTCTGTGCCAGGAAGGGATCTCGACAAGGGAAGTCCCGGCGGAGGTTCGAGTCCTCCCTCGGGCACGTGTGTGTGTGTTTGTCCTTAGGATAATTTAGGTTAAGTAGTGTGTAAGCTTAGGGACTGATGACCTTAGCAGTTAAGTCCCATAAGATTTCACACACATTTGAACATTTTTTTGACAAGGGAAGTGTCCACGCGTTTCGGAGTGAACGAGAGCAATGTTGTTCGGACATGGAGGAGATACAGAGAGACAGAAACTGTCGATGACATGCCTCTCTCAGGCCGCCCAAGTGCTACTACTGCAGTGAATGACCGCTACCTACGGATTATGGCTCGGGGGAACCCTGACAGTAACACCACCATGTTGAATGATACTTTCCGTGCAGCCACAGGACGTCTTGTTACGACTCAGACTGGGCTAAATAGGCTGCATGATGCGCAACTTCACTCCCAACGTCCATGGCGAGGTCCATCTTTGCAACCACGACACCATGCAGCGCGGTACAGATGAGCCCAAGAACATGCCGAATGGACCACTCAGGATTGGCGTCACCTTCCGATGAGTGTCGCATATTCCTTCAACCCGGTCATGCTGAACGCCCTAGACACACTGTCCAGCGAGTGCACCAAGGAGGAGGTTCCCTACTGTTTTGGGGTGGCATTATGTCGGGCCAACGTACGCCGCTGGTGGTCATGGAAGGCGCCGTAACGGCTGTACTATACGTGAATGCCATCCTCAGACCGATAGTGCAACCATTTCGGCAGCATATTGGCGAGGCATTCTTCTTCATGGACGACAATTCGCGCCCCGATCGTGCACATCTTGTGAGTGACTTCCTTCAGGATAACGACATCGCTCGACTAGAGTGGCCAGCATGGTCCCAGACATGAACCCTATCGAACATGGCTGGGATAGATTGAAAAGGACTGTTTATGGGCGATGTGACCCACCAACCACTCTGAGGGTTCTACGCCAAATCGACGTTGAGTGGTGGCACAATCCGTACCATCAGTGCCTTGATGAACTTGTGGATAGTATGCGACGACGAATATAGGCATGCATCAATCAAGGGGACGTGCTACTGGGTATTACAGGTACCGGTGTGTACAGCAATCTGCAACACCACCTCTGAAGGTCTCGCTGTATAGTGGTACAACATGCAATGTGTGGTTTTCATGAGCAATAGAAAGGGCGGAAATGATGTTTATGTTGATCTCTGTTCCAATTTTCTGTACAGGTTCCGGAACTCTCGGAACGGAGGTGATGCAAAACTTTTTTTGATATGTGTATTAAGGGTGCTCTGTCCGCTTAGTTACTTCAGTGGAATATCAGCGTCATGTCTAGTTGTTTGTTATGTCTGGCCGAAGCAAGTCAACGGCATCTGCTTAAATTATTTCTCCCCTTAAATTCACCTAAAAAAAAAAAGCGACATGTGAGACAGCATCAACGTGGGAAAATTACTTTTCTGTCATGAATACTAAATTACACAACTGCTCGTACACTAAACAGTGAAAAATCTGGCGACCTTGCTGGCCAGGATAGGGTTTGCCAAGCACGACTACAAGTATTAGAAGGTCTTGATGTGTGTGGGTGGGCATTATCTTGTTGTTGAAATGTAAGCTGCAAACGGTGGTGGTTTCGGGTCGGTAGAATGCACGCTACAGGGGGTCTGGTCCTGAGTTAGCCTTGAAGTAACCGATTTGTTGTTCGTTGGGTCACTGTGGTGCCTACTGCTGCTCAGATTGCTGCTGCAGATGCACTGCGATGCGATGGAGCCGTACTCCGAACACGACGGCCATCCATCTCGGTAAAGCTACACGGCCGTCGAGAGCCCGGTCTTCTTGCGACCCTACGTCCTCGTGACCACCGCGGCCAGCAGTCATGTGCTGTGCGAAATTTCCCGCCAAATCTTTCTGCAGTATCGCAGAATCAACATCCAGCTTCACGTAGCCCTATAGCACTACCTCGTTCAAACGCAGTGAGTGTTAATAACGGCGTCTTTGTTGCCTTAAAGGCATTCTTGACTAACATCAGTTCACCACGTTCAGTGTGAAAGCTAACAACGCTCATGACCGTTACGGCATGTGCATCTTCATAGTGGCGTTAATAGCGCTATTCTTATGCCACTGGCGTGTAGTTGGAAGAGACCTCATCTTTCAGATGTAGGAACACGACTACCAACTTTCGTTTATGTCGCCCAACTCCTTTGTGGTGTTGCTATTTTTTTCCGTCAGGGTAGTTGCTCATAAAACTTACGGGAATATAACCAGGTATCGCCCTCGAAAACTACCGATATTTCGACAGGTGGACACCCGGTCATTGTCGAAACTCAAATGGAACGAGAGATCCCTGTGAATGGCAACTTAAAGCCCTCGTTGAGCGGGGACTACGACAACTAGCTAATCAAAAGACGACGTATGCCGAAAAACAACACACTCTGTTAACAACTAGCACCACCATCCAACCACACACAGCCGTCGTCAGTAGTTACGATAGTATAATATTAACAAAGGGTGAACAAGTATCGTTAACTCTGAGCCTCTTCTGTTTGTCCAGGCACAGAGCAGGATTGCAAGCAGAATTTAAGCTTAAACTCTGTTTATAAGGTCATTTGCTAATTTAATCTCAACAGCTTCTGTAATAACGCTATTCCAGGAACGAAGTGAGCGCCAGAAGCTCTATGTTTTCATATTTCCTTCGATTGGCGGTACCAAGGCAATGTCCTGCAGTACGTGATGAAATACAACAGAGATTCAGACATCGGTCGCAACCGGGCATTGAAATGAATTCAGAGGCGACAAGTGACGATTGTCAGAGGCGACAAGTGACGATTGTTTCAATCGCTTCTGCTGTCGGAGTACGCTTCCTGTCCAACTGAAATTCCGGACTTGTCGCCCACTACCTACGTAGAGCCCCTGTCCACCATACTCTTTGCTTGCAGCCTGACGCTGATATCAACAAGAATTCGAGAGAGAGAGCACCCGCGCGGAAACGATCTTTAATGGCGTCAAGGCATATATACAGGGTGACACAGAAAAACGGGAACATTTCCACAATCCAATAAAACTAGAAGTGATGAAGGAAGGAAATTGCATTTACAGTAATTGAAACCTTGCAACTAGACCATACTGGCAGAAGTAAATCTGTGAGTACCGGGCGTGAGTCGTGCTTCGGTAGCTCAGTTGGTCGCCGGCACGGTAGCTCAGCGTGTTCGGCCAGAGGGTTAGTTGCCCTCTGTAGTAAAAAAACTGAGTGAATCGATCAACAAAGAACTTCAACGGGCTTCAGGGGACGTCCGCCACGAACAGATGCAACGAACAAAAAGAGAAAAAAAAAAAAAAATAAAAGAAGTTGGTAGAGCACTTGCCCGCGAAAGGCAAAGGTCCCGAGTTCGAGTCTCGGTCGGGCACACAGCTTTAATCTGGCAGGAAGTTTCATGTCGTCGAGTTGCTCGACCTTGGAACTACAATCAATGCGCAGCACTACGAAGACACTTTGCAGAAACTCCCATACGCAATTTCCGACGGTGTGGCTAGGCAGGAATCTAAGAGTACAGCTGTAACGCCCCCGGCCTAATCGGGCTATTGGATTGCGATATAAATGATGAAATTTTACAATGAGTAAGGCTATCGTTACCGAAGGAAAATATTACCGGTTAGTATGTGGAAAGTGTACAACAGACCCGTCTGAAGGAAGAATCTATTCTAAATCTAAATACTGATAATAATTTTGAAATGGGTGGATTATAGTACAAACGCTCACGAACCAGAGAGAGGAGGGGGCCAATGTTACCACGTAATATTTAATATAAAAAATACTGATTAGCAAAAAACGGATAATTAAACGGTCGGCAGTCCATTAAGGGAATGAGTATCCATAATCCTAGGAAAGGTAATGGCAAATAAAATTAAGGAAATAAATCACTGGCGTGGCAGCAGAAGATTGTCACGCTTTTTCACTACAGAACAGTTCACGAGAAAAATAAATGAATCAGAAAGCACTGAGCTTGCAGTTACTTGTTCTGAAATATTAAATTTTGAAAGCAAAGCTAAATGAAGTAGCTGGTTAAATAAATGAATAACTGTAATTCAAAGTTATGTAAAAAATGACTTTCAGTAACCTCAGCGTTACGTAATGCAAAATTAGGAAGAGGCAATTATTAAAAGACTGATTTAAATTTACTTTAAGCAAATGAGGACCTCATTTACTTTTAACACAAGAACAATAAAATACGTACCAAGCCATCAGAAGTCACTCGCTAAGCTAAATACAGAATAAATGAAATTCCACACTCTTTAATTTATGCTGTATCTTTGCTCAGTTTTGCCAGTGAAATTTTACGTTACTTTATGTGAGTGAAGTTAATACTCAAAATAGCAAAGTAGTTAAGTCTCTGTTGTGCAATACGAGAATGAGCAGTTACTGAGGTAACAAAATTTAGATTGAAACTAGTCGTTAGCAAACAAACAAAACTGGCAGTAAATAGTCAATCAATTTTCATATTTTTACGACACTCGGTGATTGTATGGAAAGCAAAGGGACCCAGCTTGGTAATAACATCTGTAGACAATGACAACGCTGGTGAACTATAAGTTTTAACTATTGCGTTTATTGTGCAAGAAAATTAGTTATTAAAGCTCGTGAAACAAATTTCACTGGGTAATGGCTGTCCAATATTGGTTATACTCTGTCTGTTAACAGTGTTACGATGTTGTAGCTGTGCAGATGACGAAGCATGTAGCCGACAACAACGCTGAGCTGCTGCTTTTGCTGCTGGTTGAGAACCACGAATCGCCTCCAGCGCCACGGAAAATTGTGGGAAACACAATAGTTAGAATTGCAGCTTCCTCCGCCTGTCCACTCCGCCCGTGTTCTCAGTACTAGCTGGTTTGCGCCTAACTGCCGCGATCATAGCAGCACGCTGCATCTGCGGGAGCGCCCACAGAAAAACACGTCTATATTTTTTCAAGTCTCAAGTTGCTCTGTCTCCTCTCTGCTCGCAGCGCGACAGAGACTCTCCGTACGTAAAGATAAACAACGGCGCAGCTACGAGTACTACCATTTCATCGTTGCTATCGATATAGTTAAACGAAGTTCCCTTGGCGATTATCCAGCATTTTACAATATTTACATTATAATTACAATCTATGCTATACATTCACAAATAAATACGCTATTACATCCATTAAGCAGTAAATATAGTTTCTGTAATAAAGCTTACAGATTCAGAAGTAGCATTGTATTACAAGGCATCAACGGGTATTCTACATCTACATCTACTCTGCAAATCACATTTAAGTGACTGGCAGAGGGTTCATCGAACCACCTTCTCAATTCTCTATTATTCCAATCTCGTATAGCGCGCGGAAAGTATGAACACCTATATCTTTCCGTACGAGCTCTGATTTCCCTTATTTTATCGTGGTGATCATTCCGCCCTATGTAGGTCGGTGTCAACAAAATATTTTCGCATTCCGAGGAGAAAGTTGGCGATTGGAATTTCGTGAGAAGATTCCGCCGCAACGAAAAACGCCTTTCTTTTAATGATTTCCAGCCCAAATCCAGTATCATTTCTGTGACACTCTCTCCCATATTTCGCGATAATACAAAACGTGCTGCCTCTCTTTGAGCTTTTTCGATGTACTCCGTCAGTCCTACCTGGTAAGAATCCCACACCGCGCAGCAGTATTCTAAAAGAAGACGGACAAGCGTAGTGTAGGCAGTCTCCCTATTACGTCTGTTGCATTTTCTAAGTGCCCTGCCAACAAAACGCAGCCTTTGGTTAGGCATCCCCACAACATTTTCTATTTGTTCCTTCCAATTTAAGTTGTTCGTAATTGTGATACCTAGGTATTTAGTTGAATTTACGGCTTTTAGATTAGACTGATTTATCATGTAACCGAAGTTTAACGGATTGCTTTTAGCACTCAAGTGGATGACCTCACACTTTTCGTTATTAAGGGTCAACTTCCACTTTTCGCACCATACAGATGTTTTTTCTAAATCGATTTGCAGTTTCTTTTGTTCTTCTGATGACTTTATTAGTCGATAAACGGTAGCGTCATCTGCAAACAACCGAAGACGGCTGCTCAGATTGTCCCCCAAATCGTTTATATAGATAAGGAACAGCAAAGGGCCTATAACACTACCTCGGGGAACGCCTCAAATCACTTCTGTTTTACTCGATGACTTTCCGTCAGTTACTACGAACTGTGACCTCTGTGACAGGATATGGCAAATCCAGTCACATAACTGAGACGATATTCCATAAGCACGCAATTTTACTACGAGCCGCTTTTGTGGAACAGTGTCAAAAGCCTTCCGCAAATCCAGGAATACGGAATCGATCTGAAATCTCTTGTCAATAGCACTCAGCGGGTGAATAAAGAGCTATTGTGTTTCACAGGCACGATGTTTTCTAAACCTATTTTGACTGTGTGTCAATAGACCGTTTCCTTCGAGGTAATTCATAGTGTTCGAACATAATATATGCTCTAAAATCCTGCTGCATATCGACGTTAACGATATGGGCCTGTAATTTAGTGGATTACTCCAACGGTATTAAATGGCGAAAAAATTTGAATGATACAGGAGGTATTTTGTCTTCATTTTCAGTGTTACACAGCTTAAATTGTCGCTGTTAAAATGAGGGGCAGGCACGTTTGTAGTCTTGCTTGTCACCAACACTTTGCTGTTTATTCGGAATACATCGTGGTTTTCGTGGGTGTGGTTAGGTAGGAACCTAAGAGCACAACTTAAATTTCTGCGAGCGAAACGAGCAATCGTATTTATAGTCTTGCTTTTATTGCTAATGTTTAGTCTCGATCGAATCCTCAACGACGCTTTGGTAAATTTGTCGATCGAGACAAAGCTCACACCACACGAGAGAGAAGGTCTCTGTTGGATTCCTTTCATGTTAATTTCTTAGATCTGTTGTCATTTACGGTATAAATTCCACTTCTAAATTTACTATGGTGTTTCTGGAAGGAGACTGAGCAGTGGAACGTTTTACTTTTACACATAAACAAGGCCGATCTGTCACACTACTACACTTTAAACACAGTTTATATGTAAATCATGTCACGCAGTCTCATACGGAACCTACATGCGCTTTTTTATATAGTGTATATCATAAGATACTGACATCCCCCTTCCCTTCTGTGTGAAAGTATGAATGAGCAAATGTATATCTAGTTGCATGCTTGATGGTAGCAGACAAGCCTGTCTGCTAGAGAACAGTAGGACCAACGTCGGAACAGGTAGCTACGCTTTCTAAAAGCAAAGAGGTTTCTATTCTTTGTATGGTCCTGTCCGTTCCTTGTCATGCTGGTATAGGAAGCTGCCTCTCTGGTCACTTCCGTTTGTATCTGTGAGGTACCCTCGGTAGGGGCCCACGCCAGTCTGTCCGCGGCGAGCGTCTGAAGTGGTAAGATCTCCGGCTAAGTGCGTCTCTGCTAAGTCTGTAGGACAATGGATTTCTTAAGTTCAACAAAACTGAAAATTTAATCACCTTTGTTTCAGATTTAGATCTAAAATATCTAATGTTATCTTAAATTGCAACGCAGTGTAATTCGAGTGTAAAGTTCAGAATATCTTCCAGTAGTTGCTTTGTCACTACTTTGTGAGCAGAGTGGAACCACGTGTTGATGATCCGTAACTCTAACTAAGATCATCAATCTTAAATGTGAATGTGTGTGAGATTATAACGTCTCGTCTTGACAGTATTTTTCAATATAGCAACTTTTCTTTATGTTCAAGCCGCATGGGGTGTACCTTGTGAGACCAGTAGCACGTCCTTATATAATTGTTTGACCCACCAGGTTAATAGTATGACGATAGTAAACAGTTCGAGGTTTTTCTTTTGTAAATTGCGTTTCGATGTAATTTATTTTTATCATCAAAATTATTGTGGAGTTACACTCTTCGTGTAAACCAAGTTGACCACGTAAAGCATGTGGTGTAATCATCAAAGTAGCCCTCAGCTATTCTTTTCGAGAAGATTTCATAGACAATTAGTATGAATTTAGTATACCAGTGTGTGGTAATTTCATGACCGTCAGGATTGTGCTACGACCGTAACTTCTTTGGGTGAAAATCGGTTGGTTTTGGTTAATTTCCTCTTGTATATGTTTCAATGTTCTTCGTGTTTTATTTTATGAATGCAGTGTTGTATGCAGTCTCTCAATCTTGGCTCCATATTTGATGTGTTCCATAAGATTACAAACTTACATTTTCACACTCCTAGCCGGCCGAAGTGCCCGTGCGCGCGGTGGTCTCGCGGTTCTGGGTGCGCAGTCTGGAACCGCGCGACTGCTACGGTCGCAGGTTCGAATCCTGCCTCGGGCATGGATGTGTGTGATGTCCTTAGGTTAGTTAGGTTTAAGTAGTTCTAAGTTATAGGGGACTGATGACCACAGCTGTTAAGTCCCATAGTGCTCAGAGCCATTTGAACCATTTGGCCGTGCGGTTCTAGGCGGTGCAGTCTGGAACCGCGAGACCGCTACGGTCGCAGGTTCGAATCCTGCCTTGGGCATGGATGTGTGTGATGTCCTTAGGTTAGTTATGTTTAACTAGTTTAACTAGAAGTTGAGTCCCATAGTGCTCCGAGCCATTTGAACCATTTTTTTCACACTCCTAAACAAGGCACCAGTTTAGTTATGAACCGAGTTTAATATGCTGAAATTTTAAAAAATAAATCAGTTTATATTTGGACATTTATTTTAACATTGATCATTGGTCCATTAAAATTTCAGCATATTAAACTCGATTCATAACTAAACTGGTGCCTTGTTTAGGAGTGTGAAAAAAATGGTTCAAATGGCTCGGAGCACTATGGGATATATATAAATTTATTTTAAATTTAAATTCCCTTTATATATATATATATATATATATATATATATATATATATATATATATAAAGAGAATTTAAATTTAAAAAATAAATCAGTTTATATTTGGACATATATATATATATATATATATATATATATATATATATATATATCACCGGTTGTCGTAAGATGACTATTAAAAGATTATAATTAATGTTAGTCTGGTTGGCTGTTTGGTAAACTAGACGGCATATCTGGTGAAACAGTTGCTCAGTAATGCAAGGATAACTTCCCCAGATAACTCACAGCTTTTAACCCACTTTTATTATCTTGATTATCAGCACCGCTTTCAGAACAACTTAATGCATCAACTTTACAACGTCAAGTGACCGCTTTGCGATTTCAGCCGAATGCCAGACGTACCTACGATTTTTAATCACTCACGCGCCCAACGATGAAAAGTTATCTCTGGCGCGCAGTTCAGAGTGCTTCGCAGAGTATAGCGGTAACGTGTAGCCGTGAGTCGACTAAGTGTGACAGTTGGGTCCGCAGGTAGCGCCGTATCGCCGGAGGGCGGCGCCGCCCACGCCGGTGGGCCGTGGGAGCGCGCGCTGCCCGCAAATCCCGCCGGTGCGCTTTTCCGGATGGCTGCGCCGCGGCGGTCGCGTCGCCCAGGGAAAGCCTGCTTGCCCGCCTGCCGCGCGGTGACACTAATCGCGCAGACGAAGAAAGTGCCCTCCGCCTTCCGCTCCGGCGGCGTCCCAGCCTCCGCGGCTTTTTGTTGCCGCGACGGGCGAAAAATCCGTTTCACGGCTCGGTCTCGTCACGAAAATAAAGAGCCCGGCCTGCCCTCCAGGCCGACTGTGCTTCACTGCGCCTGGGACTTCAGTAGGCAGACGACAACCACCTGTGAAACGTACCTCGCTGTTCCTTGGCGCCTGCTTCCGCGCAATCGCGACAGTCCTCAACCGATATCCGCATAACTGAGGAGATGTGTGGGTAAATATCCTACGTAAGATGGCTAGAATTCCTTTACTGATAACTGGTTTCAGCTCATTGACGAGCCGTGTTCAGATGAATAAAAATTGTTACTTAATTCACTGTGTATCAGATACCAGGAATTACACATATTCGTAATCTGTTGAGCTGAATCGCTCTCGTTATCATGTCCACATTGAAGTAGGTCGTCCTGATTGCTTAATTTACAACGTTAGCCATATAAACTGATCAGGCAGAACATTATGACCGTCGGCCGGTGTGGCCGAGCAGTTCTAGGCGCTTCAGTCTGGAACCGCGCGACTGCTGCGGTCGCTGGTTCGAATCCTGCCTCGGGCATGGATGTGTGTGATATCCTTAGGTTAGTTAGGTTTAAGTAGTTCTAAGTTCTAGGGGACTGATGACCACAGTAGTTAAGTCCCATAATGACATGGCGCATTATCTTGTTCAAAAATTTCACTGCTGCCGAGAAAAATGATCGTCATGAGCGGGTGTAGGTGGTCTGAAACCAGTGTACGATATCCTTGGTGCCATGACAGCCGAGATGCCGTCATAGTGCCATGCACGATCTCCACTGGACCGACGTGAATATTCCCCAGAGCATAACGGATCCGTCCCCAACTTGTCTCCGTCCCACAGTACTCCTGTCAAGGAGCTATTCCTCTGGACGACGACGGCTTCAAGCCCTTCCATCGGAATGAAGAAGGTATCGGGATTCATCAGACCATGCAACGTGCTGGCACTGCACCAAAGTCCAGTACCGACGGTCACGTGCCCATTTTAGTCGTAGTTGCCGGTGTCGCGGTGTTGACATTGGCACATGCATGGATCGTCAGCTGCGGAGGCCCATCGTTACTAGTGGTCGGTCCAGCATTGAAGTCTGAAGTCAGTTCCGTCACAGTCCGCCACCTGTCCCGTCTTGCCAGTCTTCCCAGCCTACGACCCTCAACCCCAGACGCGGTTTCACCTTGGTCTCACCACGTGTTGAAGACTCTCATCAGAGGACTCCTCAAACACCCGACAAGTTTTTCCGAAATGCCCGTGCCGAGCCTCCGATTCATCACAGTCTGCCCTCGGTCAAACTCAGACAGATCGCGCTCCTTCCCTCTTCCACACACGGACAGCACGCTCACTGATGCTACATGCGCCGTGTGTGTGTCTGACTAGCAGTCATCTCTCGCCAGGTGATGCTACTATTGCCTGGACGGGTTTATATCGACAGCAGGTCGGTGATCATATTGTTCTGGCCGATCAATTATAATCAAGATATCCAAAAAGGATTTTAGTTTTGTGACTTGAACTAGTGCTTAACACAATCAAGGAAGAAAGATTGGGTTTAATGTCCTGTCAACATCGTGGTCATTGGAGACAAAGAACAAGCTTGGATTGTGTCAAGGATAGGGGAAGGAAATCAGCCGTGCCCTTTTGGAGAAACTGCTTTAGTGTGCTCAAAAGACTGTGACAATTTGTAATGCCTATTGTCTGATACATACTGAATTAAAATTTTTACTGATCTGTAGTTCATCAAGGGGCTGAAACTAGTAATCATTAATGAGATTTTAGCGAGCTTGACTTAGGGTTTTTATCCACACGTTTTAACATAACAAATCGCCTGTTTCCCGTTTAGACTATGTCAAAAGACAACGTAAACTAAATGAAAATTTACCTACATTCACACTCTCAGTAACTCGTACTAACATACCACATAAAAAGAAATATAGCTAGCAGTGTAACTTGGTAAAAGTAATAGGAAACATGGGAGGGTTTCATCAACGAAATTAAAAATGAGAGTCAATAGCAGGCAAATTAATAAGAGAGATGAATCAAAAGGCGTAAGATACAGCCAAGCTAAATATGTTGTTGTTGTTGTGGTCTTCAGTCCTGAGACTGGTTTGATGCAGCTCTCCATGCTACTCTATCCTGTGCAAGCTTTTTCATCTCCCAGTACCTACTGCAACCTACATCCTTCTGAATCTGCTTAGTGTATTCATCTCTTGGTCTCCCTCTACGATTTTTACCCTCCATGCTGCCCTCCAATACTAAATTGGTGATCCCTTGATGCCTCAGAACATGTCCTACCAACCGATCCCTTCTTCTGGTCAAGTTGTGCCACAAACTTCTCTTCTCCCCAATCCTATTCAATACTTCCTCATTAGTTATGTGATCTACCCATCTAATCTTCAGCATTCTTCTGTAGCACCACATTTCGAAAGCTTCTATTCTCTTCTTGTCCAAACTATTTATCGTCCATGTTTCACTTCCATACATGGCTACACTCCATACGAATACTTTCAGAAATGACTTCCTGACACTTAAATCAATACTGGATGTTAACAAATTTCTCTTTTTCAGAAACACTTTCCTTGCCATTGCCAGCCTACATTTTATATCCTCTCTACTTCGACCATCATCAGTTATTTTGCTCCCCAAATAGCAAAACTCCTTTACTACTTTAAGTGTCTCATTTCCTAATCTAATTCCCTCAGCATCACCCGACTTAATTAGACTACATTCCATTATCCTTGTTTTGCTTTTGTTGATGGTCATCTTATATCCTCCTTTCAAGACACTGTCCATTCCATTCAACTGCTCTTCCAAGTCCTTTGCTGTCTCTGACAGAATTACAATGTCATCGGCGAACCTCAAAGTTTTTATTTCTTATCCATGAATTTTAATACCTACTCCGAATTTTTCTTTTGTTTCCTTTACTGCTTGCTCAATATACAGATTGAATAACATCGGGGAGAGGCTACAACCCTGTCTTACTCCCTTCCCAACCATTGCTTCCCTTTCATGTCCCTCGACTCTTATAACTGCCATCTGGTTTCTGTACAAATTGTAAATAGCCTTTCGCTCCCTGTATTTTACCCCTGCCACCTTTAGAATTTGAAAGAGAGTATTCCAGTCAACATTGTCAAAAGCTTTCTCTAAGTCTACAAATGCTAGAAACGTAGGTTTGCCTTTCCTTAATCTTTCTTCTAAGATAAGTCGTAAGGTCAGTATTGCCTCACATGTTCCAGTGTTTCTACGGAATCCAAACTGATCTTCCCCGAGGTTGGCTTCTACTAGTTTTTCCATTCGTCTGTAAAGAATTCGTGTTAGTATTTTGCAGCTGTGGCTTATTAAGCTGATAGTTCGGTAATTTTCACATCTGTCAACACCTGCTTTCTTTGGGATTGGAATTATTATATTCTTCTTGAAGTCTGAGGGTATTTCGCCTGTTTCATACATCTTGCTCACCAGATGGTAGAGTTTTGTCAGGACTGGCTCTCCCACGGCCGTCAGTAGTTCCAATGGAATATTGTCTACTCCGGGGGCCTTGTTTCGACTCAGGTCTTTCAGTGCTCTGTCAAACTCTTCACGCAGTATCATATCTCCCATTTCATCTTCATCTACATCCTCTTCCATTTCCATAATATTGTCCTCAAGTACATCGCCCTTGTATAGACCCTCTATATACTCCTTCCACCTTTCTGCTTTCCCTTCTTTGCTTAGAACTGGGTTTCCATCTGAGCTCTTGATATTCATACAAGTCGTTCTCTTATCTCCAAAGGTCTCTTTAATTTTCCTGTAGGCGGTATCTATCTTACCCCTAGTGAGATAGGCCTCTACATCCTTACATTTGTCCTCTAGCCATCCCTGCTTAGCCATTTTGCACTTCCTGTCGATCTCATTTTTGAGACGTTTGTATTCCTTTTTGCCTGTTTCACTTACTGCTAAATATAGAGCTACTATAAGTGATATATTCGTTTTCAAAGTGCTGTATTTGCGAATGCATTTCACGTATAAACATAATTGATGCATGAATAGAACCATAAACTGCCGAGTTTGCTTCGTGCCTTTCAGTTGGCGTTAAGATTGCAGTGCCTTCACGAAATGGCGACAAAGTAAAAAAAGAAGTTCTGTGTGTTAGAATATGCGAGGATGTTTATCGTTTAGCGTGCATTCAGAATGAATTATGGAGAAGAATCGCTATTTACACAGAGCATTGAATGTTTCCATTGATAGTTTAGGGGCACTCGTTGTCTCTGTAAACAGAAAAGTGCCCGTCGAGTCAAAGTGTCAGATGCAACCATAGAGAAGGTGAGGTAAAGTTTCGTATGCACTCTAAAAAAATTAACGATCCCGGAAAGTCACGAATTTGAAATACTGTAGCAAACTGTGTGGAAGATTTTGCAACAGTTAAAACCGCAAGATTATAGTCGGCGCCTTCAGTTTTCTGTCACAAGGCAGGAAGAGCTTGAGGATGTACATTTCGCCCTCAAGGCTGATATTCAGCGACGAAGCAACCTTCATTTATCTCTAAAGGTTAATTGCCACAATGTGAGAGTGTGAGAGTATAGGGCACTTAAAAACGCTATAAATTTGTGGTGCATGTACGAGATTCACCGAGGTTAATGTTTTCTAGGGAATGTCACAGACGAAGATGTAAGGGCCGTTTTTTTCCTGTGAGGAGGCTGTGTCGGGTACCTCTTACCTTGACCAGTCCTGGTCGTTTCCACAACTGACTGTTGGTTCCGAGCATTCGTTGTTTCAACAAGACGGGACACCACCTCATTGGAGCACTAATGATCGTCGATACATAAATAAGCAACTTTTGCATCACTGGAGGGCGTAGTGGAAGAAAGGATATTGCGGAGACATGGCTTTGCCACAGCCTGGGGGATGTTTCCAGGAGTGCTAGTTCTGCAAGTTTCGCAGGTGAGCTTCTGTGAAGTTTGGAAGGTAGGAGACGAGGTACTGGCGGAAGTAAAGCTGTGAGGACGGATCGTGAGTCGTGCTTGGATAGCTCAGATGGTAGAGCACTTGCCCGCGAAAGACAAAAGTCCCGAGTTCGAGTCTCGGTCCGGCACACAGTTTTAATCTGCCAGGAAGTTTCATATCAGCGCACACTCCGCTGCACAGTGAAAATCTCATTCAAGGCTGAAAGTATCTGCTCGGAACAACATCATATGTAAATTTATTGGCACCTCCTGGGCATCACGGCCTAACGTGCTACATACACCCTTCATGGCGCTATGCTTCTCTGAAACAGAAAATGCATCACCAGGTTGACGGAATTCCACACGTGGTAAACAGGTGGACATATACTGAGTGAGACTGGATGCATTCGACTGGCTGCTTACGACAAACTCCTGTCACGAAAATACGTCAGATTATGGGTTAGCGTCCCTAAAAGCCGCGGAAATTGAGAAAAAAGAATCCAGAAACCGAAAACAGGTATTCCCTATTCGGACATGAAGCTCAAAGACATAGGCTAAGGTCAAGAAGGAGCTACAAGCACACAACATCAGCAATTCCGTCAGCACCTGGAACTCGTCGAACAGACCTATGGAAAGATTCATTAACTAAAAGGGACAGAAAGAACATCAAAGAGCAACTTGCTGGGGGCTGTCATCTGCCGTAGGCGACATGGAAGACTCTAAACCGACTGAGGGCGGGAGGGTCAAGATGCAAGGCGATGCTCAGGAAGGGAGCTACACCGCTGAGGAAGAATTACGTGAGTGTGGCGTCCTACAAGACACACATCATCTCCTGGCCTGCAGAAACGTGCTCAGTACTTGCACCACCGAAGATCTTTTTGCAGCAAGTGGTAAGACCATCAAAACCACGAAATTCCGGAGCTTGTGGTCCGTTTAATAGAAAATCATGTGTGTCTTGCTGTTTCAGTGTTTCGTACTGCTGTACTATACTGTACTTTTATTTTTTACGTTGCATTTTAATGAGTTTGTACATCTAAGTCCTGGACATATAAAATAATAAATAAATACCGCCTAGAACACTGGAATCGCTCAAGAAACCGATCGATGCTGCTGTGATGATAATTGACAGGATGCGCCTACACAACTATCGCTTGGAGGTGTATTGTGTAACCAGAGCGCATTTTTGGTATGCAAAATGCAAACCTGGTGAGTTTACGGATCTAGTCATGCATCAGTCGTAGTGGTACATGTAACACTTTTGGAAATACAGAGCTTTGAAAGCGAATGAATCATTTTTAGTAGTTCTGTATAATAATTTTAGAACTGTGGCAACAGCATTGTAAAAATCTCTGGGTTGACGACTCCGCTGCGGAGGAATACTGTGTGAATTGTCCAATCAGCAGAAACACAGATCTCATCGAAATGAATGAATTAGACGCAGCAGTGCAAAAATTGAAAAACGAGAAAGCAACAAGGGCAGACGGAATAAATTGCCGAATTGTTTAAATACGGATTCTTTCACTGAAGGAACGTATGCTACCTCTCATTAACCTATGCTGAACTGCGAGTAAGGTAACTCTATTTTCATGGAAGGCAATAAAAGCGACCCAAACAACTATAGCCGAATCATCCCAGTTAACACAGGCCATAAAATATATAGCACTATTTTAAATAATAGACCTGTGCAATATCTCTGATACAACAGGTTTTGGAAACGGATGATCATGTACTGGTGGTATTTTTAACATAAAACAACTGGCAAAGAAAACATAGCATTTGTAGATTATGAAAAAAGTTTTACAAATAGACACCTAAAGTGACAGATTATGAAAAAAGGGTTCTCAAACCATCTAATTAATTTTGTAAAAGTTCTGTATAAAAAGACAAAAATAATCATCGAAGATGGAGGTACCTTGTCTAAACAATCAACAACAACGCGGGACTTATAAAAGGAGATGACCTTTTCAGCATCTACATAGAGGACCTAGTCAGGGCTTGAAAACAAAATATCACCTACATCGCATTAACCTACGTTGGACTGCGAGTCAGGGCTTGAAAACAAGTTCTCATCTACGGTATGAAGATCAGCAGAGAGAAAACCACTGTAAGGAGTAAATACTAAATGTTTGTCCGGACTGGAAAGGATCGGACAACTTACTGCTAAATATATATGAGGTAAACAATTAAATTTGGCTTTACGAAAGGTAAAGGCACCAGACAGGCAATTCTGTCTGGTGATAATAGAAGCAATTGATAATAGAAGCAAGACTAAAGAAAAATCAAGACACATTCATAGGATTTGTCGACCTGGAAAATGCGTTCGACAATGTAAAATAGTGCAAGATTTTCGAAATTCTGAGAAAAATAGAGGTAAGCTATAAGGAAACACGAGTAATATACAATATGTACAAGTACCATGAGGGAATAATGAGCGTGGACCACCAAGAACGAACTTCTCGGATTTATTTAGCATGCAACACACAGATGTGAGGTATGTAATCCACAGCTACGCATGTCGCGAGTCAAGCTCTCACCCTGACCCTTCACACACACGCACTTGAAAACACGAAGTATTCATAAAGTAAGAACAAAATAAAAATATTCGGACACAAGGTCCACGTCTTACTCCAAAATCGGCGACACCTGCTTTCGTGTTTCGCTACTGCATGCTACCGTCCACTCATCGGAGTGCTCCTTCCCTGGAGGGTTGTCGACGAGACGTTAAATTGATCTTCCTTCCTTTCTTCCTGTAAAGGAAACACCAGCCACATCTGCTTCAAGTACCTTTCTTTGGGATGGTTATTTATATAAACAATTGTACGCATCCAACTGGCAGCACTGAGCCAGCATCCGGTCAGTAGTACTCAAAAGACATGAAGAAACAACACAGGACGGACGGGGAGGAAAATTTTGACGTGGTGTAAAGAGTACACAAACGCTTTTTGACTTGGCAGTTACAATAGCCGGCCGCTGTGACCGAGCGGTTCTAGGCGCTTCAGTCCGGAACCAAGCGGCTGCTACGGTCGCAGGTTCGAATCCTGCCTCGGGCATGGATGTGTGTGATGTCCTTACGTTAGTTAGGTTTAAGTAGTTCTAAGTCTAGGGGACTGATGACCTCAGATATTAAGTCTCATAGCGCTTAGAGCCATTTGAACCATTTGAAGTTACGATAAATCGGTAGCACCGAAACGTATATATGACACAGATCAATCCTAAAAGCACAAAAAGTGAAGAAAGGAAGAAAGCTCGACCTATTTGACATAAAGAAATAGCAGTTCAACGAGACAGATTCGATAATGTGTTTAACATACAAACGGAAGAGAGCGCTAACGCTTTCTTCAACGGGTTTGCAAATCTTTTTTGAGGTTAGCAGCAGTGCGTTTTATGTGAGCAGATTGCATAGATAACCGTTGGTGTGTTGTTCCTTCATATCCCCTGTAACATATTTGGAATACCATGGGACGTCACTGTATTTGTTGGGCCTTAGCCGACTGGGAAACCGTCCCCTCGTCAGATGAGTTCCGATTTCAGATGGTAAGAGTTGATGGCAGGGTTCGAGTGTGGCGCAGATCCCGTGAAGCCGTGGACTCAAATTGTCAACAAGACATTGTGCAAGCTGGTTGTGGCTCCGTAATTGTGTGTCTGATCCAATGAACCAATCAATTGACTGGAAATGGTTTTGTTCGGCTGCTTGAAGACAGTTTTCAGTCGTTCATGGACTATGTTTCCGAACAATTACGAAATTCCAGAATGAAATTTTCACTCTGCAGCGGAGTGTGCGCTGATATGAAGCTTCCTGTTACATTAAAACTGTGTGCTGGACCGAGACTCGAACTCGGGATCTTTGCCTTTCTCGGGCAAGTGCTCTACCAACTGAGCTACCCAAGCACGACGCCAGTACCTCGTCTCCTACTTTCTAAACTTCACAGAAGTTCTTCTGGGAACCTAGCAGAACTCGCATTCCTGGAAGAAAGGATACGCGGAGACATGGCTTTGCCACAGCCTGGGGGATGTTTCCAGAATGAAATTTTCACTCTGCAGTGGAGTGTACGCTGATATGAAACGTTCTGGTAGATTAAAACTGTGTGCCGGACCGAGACTCGAACCGAGCGAGGTGGCGCATTGGTAGCGCACTGGACTCGCATTCGGGAGGACGACGGTTCAATCCCGCATCCGGCCATCCTGATTTAGGTTTTCCGTGATTTGCCTAAATCGCTCCAGGCAAATGCTGGGATGGTTCCTTTGAAAGGGCACGGCCGACTTCCTTCCCCATCCTTCCCTAATCGGATGAGACCGATGACCTCGCTGTTTGGTCTCTTCCCACAAACGACCCAACAAACCGAGACTCGAGCTCGGGACCTTTGCCTTTCGCAGGCAAGTGCTCTGCCAACTGAGCTACCCAAGCACGACTCAGGACCCGTTCTCACAGCTCTAATTCCGCCAGTTCCTCTTCTCCTACCTTCACATGAGAGCTTCTATGAAGTTTGGAAGGTAGGAGACGAGGCACTGGCGGAATTAGAACTGTGAGGACGCGCCGTGAGTGGTGCTTGGGTAGCTCAGTTGGTAGAGCACTTGCCCGCGAAAGGCAAAGGTCCCGAGTACGAGTCTCAATCTGGTACACAGTTTTAATCTACCAGAAAGTTTCAATTATGAAATTTTTATGGATGACAATGTGCCATGTCACCGGGCAACGGGTGTTCGCGATTCGTTTGAAGAGCGTTCTGGACAATTCGAGCGAAAGATTTTGCCTCCCAGAACGCGCTACATGAATCCCATAGAACATTTAGGGGACATAGACGAGAGATCAGTTCGTGCACGAACTCCTGCACCGCCAACACCTTCGAGAAGCAGCATGGCTCAGTATTTCTGCAGGGGACTTCCAACAACTAATTGAGTCCATGCCATGTCGAGCTGCTGCACTACGCCGGACAAAAGGAGAACCGACACGATGTTAATAGGCATCGTATAACTTCTGTCTCCTCAGTATACGTCCGAATACTTTTATTTTGTTAAGGTCACGTACCTCAATCGGTAAAAATGGAACCCTTATAGGATCACTTTGTTGCTCATATGTGTGTCTGTCCAACTGCTCAAAACTTTTTTTCTCCGGAAAGGGTAAAACTGTAAAGTTGAAATTTTTGTGACATACTGAGGCCTGTGGTCTCTTGGCGATATAGTAAACGTTAGCTTCTAAGTCAATGCAATCAAAATAAACGGCCATTTATACAAATGTCTCATATTTTGATATTCGCAAACACCCTCACTAGAACATAAGGGTACTTTCTACTGGTCTAGAATCATGAAATTTGGCAACAAGCAACGTTTCACTGTAGAAGTAAACGAAAAAATTCTAAAATTGTGAATTTGTCATAATATCAACCTTTTTTTCATTTGTTACCCTATTTCAAACTTGAAATTAAAACGTTCTCGAAAGTCTTGGTATCCCTTGGCCTGATATGTTTGAAGTATAAATGTCGATAACAGGCAAAAATGATCGATTTCCTTCATTCCTGGAATAGATGAAATCTCTCTATATGTAACTGAGGTTGTACGGAACCCCAGTGCGCGTCTCCTAGTCGCACATGGCCACTTTTTTTTATCTATATCAGGTTACCTTCCACCAGGAACGTGGGTGCACTCTGCGACTGTGATACAACACACAAATGATAGAGTACAGTCGTCAGTCGTCCTTTTTCGCAGGTTTTATTTGGCAAATCTAGACTTCTGCTAGTGCCTAGCCATTATCAATGTGTGTTTCAAATGTGTGTGAATTCCTAAGGGACCAAACTGCTGAGGTCATCGGTCTCTAGACAGACTTAAGCTAAGAACAACACACACACACCCATGCCCGAGCGAGGACACGAAAGTCCGGCGGGAAGGGCCGCACAGTCCGTGATATGGTACCTCAAACCGCGCGGCCACTCCTCGCGGCATAGCCATTATCAGTGCACTATTTCAGTCTCAATGCATGTCAGTTCCCTGTTGTTCGAGCGTCTGTCACAGTTCTTTCAGTACTACTCAATTTATTTATAGTTCATGACTACTTTGCTCTTTTTACGTTCGTGTGTCGAAGGGCTGCACCCCACAGCCAGATGGGAGGGGAGGAGGACTCCCGAAATGCGTAGCTGTGGATTACATTCCCCACATTCGTGTGTTGTATGCTAACTAACAATCACGATTTTTTCTTTCTTCCAATTTAATTTTTTTCTCTCATTCTTCACCAATGCGTGCTACGGTAACTGCTAGCTACGACTCCGCCTTCATACTCCTGATTCTAGACCCTTAGGGTCTCATACCCTAAATACACGGATACCTTTGTACCTCCACAATTAACAGCTGTCCATATTGTCCTTGTTACACATCAACACTGAGACCTTCTCGTCGAAAGCGTGCGATGGATTGAACGCCACTTGAAGAACTGCTCGTGTGGCCACTAACTCGGGCAGCTGGAATTCCTACAGAGAAATAGTCCGAGACACATTCTGCTGCGTGCGGCCCTGAAGGTGCAGATTTCTGCCGCGTTTTTCCAGCTTGTATCCCGCTGGAAAAAGCGAACCTCTGTCCGTAGCCTAGGTGCATGAAACCGTTGCGCGGAGAGGCAGGGGGCGAATGCAACGGTGCAAAGTCACGCAAGCCTGCGGGACACCGTGTGCAGGCGCGTTAGCACTTTGGCCGAATGGCCTAACGAGAAACACAAGGAAACTGAAGAACTGTCGTGCATTTCCTTGTTTGTCGTTGGTTAATTTTGCGGATTATAAATGCAGAATGAAACAGAATGACTGTCTACAATTCCTAACTGAAACGCCCGCTAAACCAGCGGGGCAGAACAGGTGACTAGGATTGTGGAAAGGGCCAAATAAGGTGTCGGTCAGTTTCACTTCAAAATTGCAATTTATTGTAATTTAATAACGCACTTAAACCAAAACGGCACATAGCCAAACCTCTACAACTACGAGTTTCACAATCCAATTATTTCACGGCTGAAGGCCTCCAAACAAGAAATCTTAAAAATCAACAAGATAAATTTCAAGAGACTGAAGACACGCAGTTAACACTGCAAATAAAATAATTAAAATATATACAGGGTCGTCCATTGATCATGACCGGGCAAAATATCTCACGAAATAAGCGTCAAACGGAAAAACTACAAAGAACCAAACTTGTCTAGCTTGAAGGGGGAAACCAGATGGCGCTATGGTTGGCCCGTTAGATGGCGCTGCCATAGGTCAAACAGATTTCAAATGCGTTTTTTAAAATAGGAACCCCCATTTTTTGTTACATATTCGTGTAGTACATAAAGAAATATGAATGTTTTAGATGGATTACTTTTTTCGCTTTGTGATAGATGGCGCTGTAATAGTCACAAACATATGGCTCACAATTTTAGAACAGCTGGTAAAAGGTAGGTTTTTTAAATTAAAATACAGAACGTAGGTACGTTTGAACATTTTATTTCGGTTGTTCCAATGTGATAAATGTACCTTTGTGAACTTATTTCTGAGAGCGCATGCTGTTACAGCGTGATTACCCGTAAATACCACATGAATGCAATATTTGTTCAAAATGATGTCCGTCAACCTCAATGTATTTTGGAATACGTGTAACGACATTCGTCTCAACAGCGAGTAGTTCGTCTTCCGTAATGTTCGCACATGCATTGACAATGCGCTGACGCATGTTGTCAGGCGTTGTCAGTGGATCACGATAGCAAATATCCTTCAACGTTCCCCACAGAAAGAAATCCGGAGACGTCAGTTCCGATGAACGTACGGGCCATGGTATGGTGCTTCGACGACCAATCCACCTGTCATGAAATATGCTATTCAATACCGCTTCAACCGCTCGCGAGCTATGTGCCGGACATCAATCATTTTGGAAGTACATCGTTGTTCTGTCATGCAGTGAAACATCTTGTAGTAACATCGGTAGAACATTACGTAGGAAATCAGTATACATTGCGCCGTTTAGATGGGGGCCAATTATCCTTCGGCGGCCAGTGTGGCCGAGAGGTTCTAGGCGCTTCAGTCTGGAACCGCGCGACCGCTACGGTCGCAGGTTCGAATCCTGCCTCGGGAATGGATGTGTGTGATGTTCTTAGGTTAGTTAGGTTTAAGTAGTTCAAAGTTCTAGGGGACTGATGACCTCAGATGTTAAGTCCCATAGTGCTCAGAGTCATTTGAACCATTTTATCCTTCCTCCCATAATGCCGCACCATACATTAGCCCGCCAACGTCGCTGATGTTCCACTTGTCGCAGCCATCGTGGATTTTGCGTTGTCGAATAGTGCATATTATGCCGGTTTACGTTACCGCTGTTGGTGAATGACGCTTCGTCGCTAAATAGAACGCGTGCAAAAAATCTGTCATCGTCCCGTAATTTCTCTTGTGCTCAGTGGCAGAACTGTACACGACGTTCGAAGTCGTCACCATGCAATTCCTGGTGCATAAAAATATGATACAGGTGCAATCGATGTTGATGTAGCATTCTCAACACCGACGTTTTTGAGATTGCCGATTCTCGCGCAGTTTGTCTGCTACTGATGTGCGGATTAGCCGTTACAGCAGCTAAAACACCTACGTGGGCATCATCATTCGTTGCAGGTCGTGGTTGACGTTTCACATGTGGCTGAACACTTCCTGTTTCCTTAAATAACGTAACTATCCGGCGAACGGTCCGGACACTTGGATAATGTCGTCCAGGATACCGAGCAGCATACATAGCACACACCCGTTGGGCCATAAATCAACACGATATCGACCTTTTCCCCAATTGGTAAACGGACCATTGTAACACGGGTAATGTATCACGAAGCAAATACCGTCCGCACTGGCGGAATGTTACGTGATACCACGTACTTATACTTTTGTGACTATTACAGCGCCCTCTATAACAAAGCGAAAAAAGTGGTCCAACTAAAACATTCATATTTCTTTACCTACTGTACGAATATGTAATAGAAATGGGGGTTCCTATTTAAAAAAAAACAAAAAAAAAACGCAGTTGATATCCGTTGGACCTATGGCAGCGCCATCTAGCGGGCCAATCATAACGCCATCTGGTTTGCCCCTTCAAGCTAGATGAGTTTCGTTCTTTGTAGTTTTTTCGTTTGATGCTTATTTCGTGAGATATTTGGCCCAGTCACTATTAATGGACCACCCTGTATATCACAGCTAGGCTGAAAGCCTCAAGGCAAAAGTGGATAGAACAAACATATACATGGTGTAATAGAAACGGCTGAAGGCCACAATTAAATTTAAAAATTTTAAGATATATTACCATAATATTTTAAGGCAGAAAGCCGCAATGTTTTCGCTTAAGGGGAAATTTTGAGAATAAGGCTTTAAGCGGCTGAATGCCCACAGTTGATTTTCCAAAAATTCAAAAAGTACCTTAACCTTTAAGTTTTAAGTGGCGGAAAGCACACTAAATGAAAAGGTAACGCAACGACAATAACTAAATTTACGAATAAGGCTTTAAGCGGCTGAATGCCCACAATTGATTTTCCAAAAATTCAAAATACGCTAAACCTTTAAGTTTTAGAGGCTGATAGCGCACTAAATGAAGAGATAGTTCAACAACAGTAACTTTCAGCAAAATATCCACTTGCCAGGATTCAAACTTACTTATATTGGCTGAAGGCCCTTGATTTACATAAAACCCAATAAAAAATTTTTTTCTTTAAGGCATTGGCTATAATAGATTACCAACAGACCATTAAAAACCCATGAAAAGGACAGTATAGACGACGGCACTCAGACGCCTCCAGGAAGGGGGGTGGGCCTGCCCTCGAAACATAAACGTTCACTTAGGTGAGACAGGTAGTGGACCCAACTACCAACGCACGGCTCACTCACAAATAACAAGCTGGAAACAAGAAAGGCAAACTTGGACAAAGTAAGCTGCCTTACTTCGTACCTTCCACGAATACATGATGAAAAAGAGGAGCCCCTTTAATTCGTAGATAGTTTGCGTTCACGAGAGCAAATAAAATGTAGTAGAATTGTGCTTTAAACTGAAATAGCTGCCACCAGTATTTTATGGCTGCTGAACAATCAAATGTCTATCGTCCTGTGGACCCAAATAGTGCGGGAAATTCCATCTCATTTAACAACATCATGCCACATCCAGTCACTTTTCTCCAGCGAATGGAGGCCGAAGGTGAAGAAAAAAGAAGTTGAAAAATCTAGTTAAACTCTTTTGATAAAATAAAACTTCCCCCTCCCCTCTCCAACCCGCCCCCCCCCCCTCTCTCTCTCTCTCTCTCTCTCTCTCTCTCTCTATCACACACACACACCAACTACCCAACGCCGATGGGATTTGACTAGCGTATACGTCGTTCGTCGAAAAAGTCCCGAGACTGATATTGTTTCTGTCGTATAAGAGAAGTCAGCGCAATACCTACATTGGCAGCTTGAATAGAAACTGTAAATAACAGAAGAGCATGCGCACAGTCACCTGTGAGCAGGCAGTGTTAGCTAGTGGACTGCGGGCGTAGCATGTCAACGTTGTTGTCTCACAAACCTCTAAACGAAGTGTTCGAGGCATCCTTCAGAATGTTTTGAGGAGGAGGAAACTATGTGCAAAGTGTGTCCCGCACACCTTGACTCCCGAACAAGAACAGCCACGAGTGGACGCTTGCCGCGCCTTGATTTTAATACAAAACGCGCACAATGCTTTTCTGGAAAGATTCATCACTGGCGGCAATACTTGGAGTTATCAACACCAATTTGCCACAAAACGACAAAGTGCAAAACTTCACATGAAGAGTCAGAGCTCTGACGACGTAACCGACATTCAGGCCAGTGTAAAGTGCAAGTTGAAGAACATCCCATAGAAGGCCTACTCTGTCAATTTCACATGGTTATCTGAACTTTCTGTGCGTTGTACTCAAGTGAGGGGAGACTATGTAGACGGTGTACCAATCTGGCAGTGGAGTGAGGACTGGATGTCAAAAGGCAGAGTAATACGTTGAAGCATTTATTAAAACTAAACATTAATTACACGTTTCTAAACCTTTACAGCCATGCGGACGAATTAAAAGAAACTATGAAATCAAAATCTTTCACAAGTAGCATTACTTCCAATCAGTCGAATTGTAAAACATAAAGTTAATAATCATTCACAAGAACCACTTCACACGACAGTAACTCATTGTCAAGTCTCTAAATTCTTACGACACTTTTGAACCATAGGCAAATCATTTAGAGAAAACCAGAGCCAAACACTAACTACACCTCCAACGCCCATCCCATACATCGTAATTCAGACATTGCTTTGCACAGTCTGAGAAGAACAATAATTACCAGTTGAAAAGCGAAAGGCTTACAACTGATAGCCGCCGCGAATCCTAAGTTACAAGATAAGTACAATTACAGCATTAACAAGAATTTCCTCGTTCTCGACTTCGCTCATCATACTAATCACACGACAGTGTTCATGATCAGTTAAACACTCACACAATATTCGTACCTTCAGGTAATCCCGTAAATACGTAACGGATTTGAAATCGGATCCGTCGAGTGCTAGTAACAATCCTTCACAGATTTCTGTGTCCTCATGCCAAAAAGTAGTAAAAGCTTTCGGACTCACAAACACCTACTCCCACACACCATTGCATTTACTATATCAGACCAACAAATGCAGACAATAGGGTGAAATTCAGAAAGGCTAAAAGGCTATGGCGAGAGTGTCGGAACATCGATGCTGTCGATGACCTCCTGAATGGCTGTTTTCAGTTCAGCAGTGGTTTTGGGGTTATTGCTGTACGCCTTGTCTTTCATACAGCGTCACAAAAAGGAGTCGAATGTGTTCAGATGCGGAGAATATGGCGGCCAATGAGACCCATGCTAGTGGCCTCTGGGTACCCCAGAGCCGGAATGCGGTCCCCAAAGTGCTCCTCCAGGACATCAAACACTCTCCTGCTTCGGTGGAGTCGAGCTCCGTCTTGCACAAACGACATCTTTTTGGAATCAGGGTCAGTTTGGATAATGGGGAAGAAATCATCTTCCAGAACCTTCACGCACCTTTCAGTAGTCACCGTGCCATTAAGGAATATCGCACCAGTTATTACCTGACTGGACACTGCACACCACACAGTCACTCGTTGAGGATGAAGAGACTTCTCGATCGCGAAACGCAGATTCTCACTCACCAAATGCTCCAATTTTGCTTATTGACGGAACCATCTAAATGAAACGGGTCTTCGTCACTAAACCAAACCATATATGCGCGTACTAATTTCCATCATGCCCCACAGCCAACCGTGCAATTTGAACGTCCTAATGCAAACCGTTCAGAAGTTATGACGATTTTATTTCATACAGTGCAATAACTGTCACGCTATACTTCCCAAATTTCATTACTCTACATTAGTTAGTTGTTGGTGTTGCGATTTTCCCGTCACTGTGTTTTGTAAAATGAACCAGGAGGACTTTAAAATTTCCCGTACGTCCGAACTTGATGGCCGTACATTCTCCGAGCTAATGTCTCGCTGGCGAGAGCTTTCCAGCTCACCGACCCGCTAATGCCGTCTATAATGTAGCCTCATGCACGACGTAACGCTCGATGCTTACAGCGACCCGTTCGCCGGCGTCCATCCGAGGATATCAGATGGCTTTCGCTGCGTTTATAGCCTTGCAGCGAACTAAACATGAACACTTAAAGAGACATTGAAAGGGTCTACCTGTATTTTCCTTCACCACTGACACTTGCAATGGACTGGAAACATTGCACAGGTGCCTGACAGGGTCAAATACAACACCGCAACCTGCAGGCTAGATTGCCAACTACATTTATGTTCAAACTAGTATTTCTAGCGTGATTTCCATATTTTAGAGGGAATGTGCACTCGATATGCCATATGCAGTTTCCAGCTTTTTCTACTGCTTTTGTTCTTGTGAGATGTGAGTTCTACCGGGTGATCAAAAAGTCAGTATAAATTTGAAAACTGAATAAATCACGGAATAATGTAGATAGAGAGGTACAAATTGACACACATGCTTGGAATGACATGGGGTTTTATTAGAACCAAAAAATACAAAAGTTCAAAAAAAGTCCGACAGATGGCGCTTCATCTGATCAGAATAGCAATAATTACCATAACAAAGTAAGACAAAGCAAAGATGATGTTCTTTACAGGAAATGCTCATTATGTCAACCATCATTCCTCAACAATAGCTGTAGTCGAGGAATAATTTTGTGAACAGCACTGTAAAGCATGTCCGGAGTTATGATGAGGCATTGGCGTCGGAGGTTGTCTTTCAGCATCCCTACAGATGTCGGTCGATCACGATACACTTGCGACTGCAGGCAACCCCAAAGCCAATAATCGCGCGGACTGAGGTCTGGGTACCTGGAAGGCCAAGCATGACGAAAGCGGCGGCTGAGCACACGATCATCACCGAACGACGAGCGCAAGAGCTCTTTCACTCGTCTAGCAATATGGGGTGGAGCACCATCCTGCATAAACACCGTACGTTCCAGCAGGTGTTTATCAGCCAGGCTGGGGATGATGCGATTCTGCAACATTACAGCTCCTTTTGTACACGATTGTCATGCGCAGTCACTGACGTTTTGCTGTCCAGCGCCATCTGTCGGACATTTTGTGAACTTTGTTTTTTTTTTTTTTTTTTTTGGTTCTAATAAAACCCCATGTCATTCCAAGCATGTGTGTCAATTTTTACCTCTCTATCTACATTATTCCGTGGTTTATTAAGTTTTCAAATTTATACTGACTTTTTGATCACCCGGTGTATCCACTGTCCAGACAGATTAATGTGACCATGTGTCAAAAGCCTGCATAACCACCGTTTACAGCGCGGATCACAGTGAGACGCGGAAGAAGAGAGTGAATGAGGTTCTGAACAGTACCAACATGGATGTGAAGTCATGATAAGTCCAGTGCTGTGGCCAGCTGCGCTAGGTGTCTCTGTTGTCGACCCCTGCTGTGAACAGCCCGATCGAAGTAGTCCCACAAATACTCGACTGTGTTTTAATCAGGCGAATGTGGTGTCCAGTGGGATATGGTAAACACATCCTGGCACTCTTCGAACCACGCATGTACGCTGTGAGCTGTGTGACACGTTGCGTTGTCCTGTTGGTAGATGCCATAGCGACAAGGGTACACGAACTGCCTGTGGGGGTGGACATGTCCTCAAGGATGGATGGATACTTGCGTTGATCCATTGCGCCTTCTAGAATGACTAGATCACCCAGAGAATCCCGCTAAAACGTTCTCCTGGCCTTAACGCTCCCTCCTCAGGCCTGGACCCTTCAGAGAATTGTTGCAACACCGTACACGCCGACGACCATCTGTCCGATGGAGCATAAAACGTGATTCACCTGAAAAGGCCACCTGTCACCACTTAGTGGACGTCCAGTTTAGTACTGGCGGGCAAATTCCAGCCTTCGTCGCCGATGAACAGAAGTCAGCGTGGGTGCGTGAACCAGGCACCAGCTGCGGAGACCCACATGCAGCACCGGTCGCTGAACGAACGTTGAGGAGACACTGTTGGTAGCTACTTGGTTCAACTACGCGGTCAGCTACTCGTTTCCGCAGCCGTCGTGCACCTATTGTCAACTGTAACCCCTGGTGCACCACAGATGGCTCGTCGCCGATTTTGGATGGAGTTATTTTTCGATCCACGGTATACTTTAACCACGGCGGCAGTCTAACAGTTTACAAACTTACCCTTTTCGGCAATGCTTCCACCCTTGGCCCGAAAACCAATGACCATGGCCTTTTGGACGTCAGATAAATCGCTCTGTTTCTGCACTACAGCGACAGCCACCTGCCTTGAATGGTTATTGCGCATTGACGTCGAACATAGGTGTTAGTCACGGTAGCTGGACCGTGTATTTAAGTGCTGTGTAATATAGTAAAACTATCTGGAGGATTTTTTAATTATTCAGTTACTCTTACGGTGAGTAAAATTAAATGTATTTTTAAAACTAGTTACATAACTTGTGGATGGTTAAGCCATACTTTGTCGGTGCTGCACCACCTTGTGTCCTGAAACGGAAGATAGTCTCCTACTAAGAATCAACTGATATTTGCAAATTAACTGAGTTTATTTAATGTCTTAACAATTTTCCCTGTCTTCAAATGGGAAGTTTGTGTTAGTCGTCAAAATGGTTGTGACTCACAAATAATTTTTGATAATATTTCTTCTTAATTGAACTTAACTTACTGCTTAGTGGCATGGAGGAGAGTAAAATGTAACACATAAACTATTAAATTCAGCACTGACATGATTTTATCGATTGCGTCACTTTTAAATTTCAATAGAACATCTGTTCCCAGGTACATGACCATGCCGTACCTTGGAATCGTTTTCACATTTGGAAAAACCTTACTCTCTTGGAATAAGAAAGACTGTTGCAAGCATAAAGTCAACGCTATCCTTTCAAAATGGAATGACTAAATATATTAAACATCTGTTACAGAGGGCATCATGAGGGCATATGATTCGGAATAACTGGCTATTTATAGATATGTTTTCGCAAAAAAAAAAAAAAATTCCGAAAAGATTTCAACATGCGTTTCGTCAATAACGAGGGAACCAATAGACTTACAGTGCAGGTTGTATGCGACAAATGACCGCAAGAAAGAGAGCTATCAGTTTCAGTGTTTTATCTGAAAAATTTGAATGGTGGCTGTAAATGTAATTTTCGTTGGAACGTGTGACGTCAGCAACGCTTTGCAAGCGAGACGCGCCACTGCCGCAGAGTCTTTCGTGTGTCACAAGTAAACATGGGCAAGGGATACATTTTGTGTTTAATCAGCATTAAATATGTTGTAGTACAGAACAAATGAAGAGACAGATAATTTTTTACTCGTGCCCATACGGCTAATAGGGGTGAAACAACCCCTTGGAAAAAAATCGAGTTTAATATTTCTGAATGAATACCGTTGAAACGGTAACAGATATAAAAAATTCAAACATTAGTTCCATAGTTTTAGATGCACGTTATAACGGTGCACCCATAGCTTTGGAAACAGTAATTTTTTAAATCCCTCTGATTCAACAATTTTTTTGAGCCGAACAGTTCTGCGCTTCCTCATTATTGTACAGATTTACAGTGATGTTACAACAATAATGTACAATCAATTTCAAAAATAACGTAATTATATCTGAAAAACGTACAACTTGAAAAAAACACAGAAAATGTAAGAAGAAAACACAAATAGAGCACAGGATATTTTACATTTCATAAAATTCAAAGAAAATATATACATACAAAACAATACGTACAGAACAAACATTTAGAAAATTTTTATCTTGGATACACCCAAATATGACAATTGGCACTATAGCGGACACATGACAGGCGTGTGTACAGCGATATATAAATATTTGTAGCTTGTTGCCGACAAATACATGTTTGCGATGGCACATGATCATATATGACTGAATTTGCTGTGATAAAGCTGTACGTTTTGCTATTAGTAAAATATCTAAATGAAAAACAAAATAGCTTGGGGGAAGGAGATTTTGAAAAAAAATTGACTGTTTCAACAAATATGGATGTCCGTTGTTGCGTTCATTAAAAACCGTAGTACTTTTATTCGAAACTTTTTTTGTATCTGTTACCGTTCCAACAGTATTCGTCCAGAAATATTAATCTCAATTTTTTTCAATGGGGAGTTTCACCACCTTACCGACCGTATGGGCACGTACAAAAAAAGGTGTGTCTACTATTTTGTTCTGCACTAGAAGTACTCAAAGCCGATCAAAATCGAAATGTATCCCTTTGGTAGGTTTACTTTTGAGTCGTGGTCGTAGCCTCAACAGTGATTTGTGGCGATACACAGCGCGGAAGAGATTTGGGAGGCATGTCGTCCGCGACGAATGTGAAAGTTTTAAAATTTTACGCTATATATTCAACTTTCAACTTAATCCATCATTCTTGGGTGATAGCTGTTCGCAGCTGTTTTCGAGACCTTATAACTTTCGATTGGGTTAGACACTAAGGCGAGCTGAAAGGCTACATTTTACGATGTGTCACGATCAGCTGCAATGCGCTAAAAACTCTTTATTTCTTGCGAACTTGTAGCGGTATGTTAAGCTAAACAGATATTACTGGACAGTATCTACAGTATCATTAAATGAATTTTAACTTCCGATTTTCATGAAATTAGGGCGCTTTCGTACTTTTAAATTTATTTTATATTAACTAATTTTACTGGCGAATGTAGCTTTATTTTGCAGTTGTCATCAATTGCTAGTAAACTCTGAAAAATTCTCACGGTTCTCCAGCCGAGTTGGCCAAAGTGTGACGAAAGGAGCAATATGTAACCATCCCTCAGAATTTAGACACATTGGCGAGCCAAATTTCTGCTAGGTTGTACACTTACCAGATCCTCCGCTGTTTCGACTGCAACTTTTAACAGTCATTTTATCAGTTGAAGGGGGGGACTCGCACTACTTACCATACCACACGAATTCTGTGTAGTCATCGGCATGTGGCTAGCGTTCCATGCAAGCGTTGAAGTCACCAACACCAGCTATCCTAGAAATACGGACGAGGCTTGCAGATAATTTTACATTTCATATGGGCGTCGATCTTGTGAACATTGTTTCGCCGATAATGGCGAAACAGAAGAATAGTGTTGGACACGATACTGATGGTTTGGATGATTTTTTTCGTAACTCACCATACCGCAACAAATTTTTCTGGAATTATTGTGTCCTGTCGATATGAAAACTGCACAATAATATGAAAGATAATACATTTCCCGTACAAGGAAGCAATTTTTACTATATTCGACAACACAAGTTGCCACTGTACTAATTAATTACAATGACGGAAAAAATCGCATCACCGAGAAGGAGATGTGCGACATAAACCAAAGTTGAAAGGCGTGTTTCTACATCTGAAAGTGATGTCTACTTACATTTCCCGCTATTCCCGTAAGAGTTGCGGTAGTAGCTCCACTATGAGGATGTAAATGAGGTTTGCTTTAAATGCACACTGTAACCGTCGTCAGCATTAACTACACTTGAGATTGGACTTGCTGATTTGATGCTAGTGAACAACCTACTAGACGAATACCAATCAGGTTTCCGTAAACATCGAAGCACAACGTCTGCAATGATAAAGGTGACAGATGACCTGGAACTTGCCATGGACAGACAAGAAGCGACTATCATTTGCTTCTTAGATTTCAGCAAAGCATATGATACTGTCGACTTCGACATCTTACTAGCCAAACTTAGCGGTCTAAATTTCTCACGAAGTGCAGTGCAATGTTTTCGCTCATACATGACGTCTCGTCAGCAACGCGTCCTGTCAGGGATTATAAAATCACAATGGCAGCAGGTAGTGTCAGGCGTTCCCCAAGGCTCAGTATTAGGTCCTATACTCTTCTCTCTGCATGTCAATGATGTGTCATTGGTTCTGACCTATTGCAAATATCATATGTATGCTGATGACCTTCAGTTGTATCTAAGTGCGAAACCAAGCAATCTTAAGAAAGCTATTGAAAATTTCAATACTGACCTCGATGCACTATCAAAATGGGCACAGGACATAGGACTAAAACTAAACCCATCTAAAACCCAAGCGGTACTTGTTGGTCACTCTAAGCTCATTAGCCCAAAACATCGGGAATCCGTACCATCGGCCGGCCGAAGTGGCCGTGCGGTTAAAGGCGCTGCAGTCTGGAACCGCAAGACCGCTACGGTCGCAGGTTCGAATCCTGCCTCGGGCATGGATGTTTGTGATGTCCTTAGGTTAGTTAGGTTTAACTAGTTCTAAGTTCTAGGGGACTAACGACCTCAGCAGTTGAGTCCCATAGTGCTCAGAGCCATTTGAACCATTTTGAACCAATCCGTACCATCTCTTATCCTAAATGGAACAAATATTAACTTCTCTCCCTCAGCAAAGAGTTTGGGAGTAATAATAGACGAAAATCTAAATTGGACAGAGCGCGTAACTGTAGTGTGCAAAAAAGCATCAGCATCCATTCATGTCCTACAAAAATATAAAAAACTCTTCCCTTTCGATCTGAAAAAGAAATTAGTACAAACGCCCATATTCCCAATCATTGACTACAGCGATATTATCCTACAAGGCCTCTCTCAGGAAAATTCGCGACGTCTGGAACTGGTCATGAATGCCTGCGTCCGATATACCTGTGACGTTCGACTTTTTGATCACATTTCACCAGCATATGCAAAATTGTCCTGGCTGCGTGCAGACAAACGCAGAGATTTCCGTACACTCTGTCTCATCTACTGCCTTATAAATGTACACTGTCCCTCACATATCCCCTCGTCCTTAACGCTTATGTCGGAACAACATGACAGAAACACACGTTCCCATCATAATAAAATCCTTTCTGTTCCACTGCATCGCTCAGTCACTTTCTCCAAGTTCTTTACAGGAGCGGGAACCCGACTCTGTAATAACCTCCCTCGTTATGTTAGAGAACTTAAAAACATGTCCGGCTTCAAAAAACAGTTAATGACGTATCTACTTCAGCAACAGTAATGCCTTCCTCTGTACATGAATGCACTTCACCTCATTACTTCCCTCTTTCCCCCTCCGTCAATCTCACTTCCCCAAAACTCGCTATACTAGTAAACATCTACTTTACACACAAGATATTAATGTACTTCTGCACAAATCTTCATTACTATTGTCAATTTTTCTCATGTTATTATTATTATTTGATTTTCTTTTTACTGTTAATATTATTGCTTTTATCATAATTTGTATGTATAGCACCTGTTGTAAAAATACTGCCAGCATTTACCTTATTAGGTCTTAGTCATTACTCTTTATTCATATTGTCACTAGAGTAATCTAATTTTCTTATTACGCTTTTGTCTTGATGTAAATCTGATGTGTGAAATGCTGCATGTGTGGAACACTGGTCCGATGTAAGAGAGGGCCTGATGGCCCTTATCTGATCAGGTTAAATAGCTAAATAAATAAATAAATAATGCCTTTAAGGCGACAAAGACACCATCATCAACACCTCACTGAGTTTCAATGGCGTCGTGTAATAGGGCTACCAGAAGCTGGATGTTCCGTCTGTGATACTGCAGAAAGACCTGGCAGGAATGTAGGCACTAGACATGATTTGCTAACAGCGGTGTTCACAAGAATGTACGGCTACAAGAAGACCGGGCTCCGGGCGACCACATGGCACTACTGAGAAAGAGAGAGGTGCAGAGAGAGAGAGAGAGAGAGAGAGAGAGAGAGAGAGAGAGACTCATGTTTGGCGTAAGGCTCTGACGTATCGTACTGCATCTGCAGCAGTAATTTGAGCGGCTGTTGACACCACAGTGATACAACGAAGTGCAAATGGGTTACTTCAGGGACAGCTCCGAGCTAGACCCCCTGTAGTGTGCATTCCACTGACCCCATCCACTGCCATTTGCGACTTCAGTGGTGGCAAGAAAGAGCTCAGTAAAGGGCAAGGTGGAGGTATACTGTGTTTTCTGATGAAAGCTGGTTCTGCCTCGGCGCCAGTGACGGCCCTGTGTTGGTTAGAAGACGACCAGCTAAGGGCCTACAACCAACTCGTCTGCATGCTAAACACACTTGACCTACACATGGAGTTATCGTCTGAGTGCAATTTCGTATGACAGCGGGAACACTATCGTGTTTATCCCACGCACGCTGATTGCAAATTTGAACGTCAGTCTGGTGATTCGAGCTGTTGTGCCGCCATTCATGAGCAGCATTTCAGGGGGTGTTTTCCAACAAGATAACGTTCGCTCAAACACTGCTGTTGTAACCAATATGCTCTATACAGTGTCGACATGTTGACTTAGCCTCCTCGATGATCAGATCTGTCTCCAGTCGACTACATATGGAACATCAACGGACGACAACTCCTACGTCATTCTCAAACAGCATTAACCGTCTCTGTAATGACCGACCAAGTGCAACAGGCGTGGAACTCCGTCCCACAAACTGACATCCGCCACCTGCACAAAATGGTGCACGCACGTTCGCATGCTTGCATTCAATGTTCTGGCGATTACACCAGTTATTAATGTAACAGCATCTCACATTTAAAAATGGTTCAAATGGCTCTGAGCACTATGGGACTTAACATCTGAGGTCATCAGTCCCCTAGAACTTAGAACTACTTAAACCTAACTAACCTAAGGACATCACACACATCCATGCCCGAGGCAGGATTCGAACCTGCGACCATAGCGGTCGCGCGGTTCCAGATTGAAGCGCCTAGAACGGCTCGGCCACAGTGGCCGGCCATCTCATATTTACAACGGCTTATCTCGCGCTTACGTTGACCTGTGATCTTGAAATGCTGATCACTTAAATACGTTACCTAAACAAACGTATTCTCAAAATTTCATTAATCTACATTAATTGTTTCTTGGTGTTGTGATTTTTTTCCGTCAATTTATTTAAACAAGAAACATGGGTTGACACTCTTGAGATGACGGTGTACTGGCTTTTTGGCAGTGAAAGTATTTTCATGACTATTATTGGCACGGTACGCTTTCTGCATCCGCAGATTGTGTTTCGGTGGCCTGGAACAAACCTCTGCTTCATCATGTCTTAAGGAGCAAGAACTGAGCGATGTGGCACAGTGGTTACCGTAACGGCGGGACGACGGTTCAAATTCGCGCCCGATGTTCCAATTTAGGTTTTCCGGAGGGTAATATCCCTCCAGGCAGATGCCTGGATGGTTACTTTGCAAGGTCACGGCCGATTTCCTTCCCCATCCTTGAAATAATCCGATCTATCTCTATGACCTCGTTGCCAATGTGACGTTAAACCCCTATCTTCGTTTGTTTTAAAGAGCAAGGATCCGAAGAACTGTTGATCTTGGTTACGTGTCGTACGACATTAATAGTTGGCAGCACTGGTAACAAGAGGTCTGAAATAATTTATTACAGCAAATCGATTTCAGTTACTGCATGACTATCTTCAGTGTTAAAAATGTATGACATAAAATCAGATCTGAAGACCATACAATGTAGGCATGTCACATAGAGTACTTTACAATTTTGACGTAAAAAGCCCATCTCATAAAAGCACATATTACAACTTCAAAATAGCACCATTGCAGAAGAACATAGCTGGTAACCAGCAAATTTTAAGGTGAGCTTGGGGTTTAGAGTGACATTCAGACAAAATCACTACATGACGTAGACATAACAAAGTCGTCTTTATTCAAATAACCTATTACACAAAATATATCTTATTAAAAAAAGAGGGGACCAAGAGTTTATACAAAAGAACAGTAAAAACCAATTAAAAATAAGAAACACCATATTTGTAACCCGTGAAATCAAGTAAATAAATGATATAAAAATACACCAATAAGAGAAATTACGCCCGCTGACGTAACATTCATAAAACCATCAACAGGCATTAACAAATGTGAATTTGTCAAAGTCTGCGACGGCTCACCTGAAGATGACTGGCAGGTGCCCAGTTGAAATATCGTGCGAAGTATTGAACGACTACCGGCTGCAAACCCGAAATTTGTTTGAACAGGCATTAACAAAGTTTACATGATTGTAACTCAATTAATAATTGAAGAAATCTAAATAGTAGTAATAGTTTGCAAGCACACCAATTTACAATGATATCTGTTTTTGCACCACCTTTAAATGACGACTTCTAAGCCCAACGAATGCAGTGATCGACTGCGGTACGCTTTATAGAAAAATATCATATGTGTCCATAAGAAACCCATCACATAGTTTGTTGTCATGAACTTTTGGAACAAGATGCAAATGAAAATTATTAGAGGAGAAGCTTATCTCATCGATTATAACATTTGTACTCGTATCGTGAGTAACCATGTTACACTGTATAAGAGCTCCTTTTAAGATGTTTGTCGTCCTGTTGAAGGGCTGGTGGACGTCTCATTTTTTTCAGACGAGTCAGATAGCGTTCGCAGGGCTTTTCTGCTTTGTTTACTGTAGTAATATTGCAGTCGTTGAGCATATTGTTCTCTATGGAATTCAACTTAAATGACATTAATACGGTGTTTCGAATGCTCTGCCGGGTGCGCGAACGTTAATGCTCTGGCAACTGTACCTTCAGCGTATTAAATGCTTAGCAGGACAACTGCATTTGTAAAGCACAGTATTGTCTTGTGACGGTGAGCTCTAGTGGAGATTGATTATTTTTTTGAATTCAGTTTTGGCGAGGCATGTCTTTGAACACGGAATAATTTATATACTGAAGAGCCAAAGAAACTGGTACACCAGCAAAATATCGTGTAGGATCCCCACGGGCACGCAGAAGTGCCGCAACACGACATGGCACGGACTCGACTAATATTGAAATAGTGCTGGAGGGAACTGACACAATGAATCCTGTAGGGCTGTCCATAAATAAGTAAGAGTACGAGGGGATTGCAAGCAATGCAGATATGCTCAATAACGTACATGTCTGGGGAGTTGGGTGAACTGAGGAAGTGTTTAAACTCATAAGAGTGTTTCGGGGCCACTCTCTAGCAGTTATGGATGTGTTGGGTGTCGCACAGACCTGCTGGAACTGCCGAAGTCCGTCGGAATGCACAATAGACATGAATGGATGCACGTGATCTGACAGGATGCTTACGTACATGTCACCTGTCAGACTCGTATCTAGACGTATCAGGTGTCCCACATCACTCCAGCTGCACACGCCCCAAGCACTATAGAGCCTCCACCAGCTTGAACAGTCCCCTGCCGTCATGCAGGGTCCATGGATTCGTGAGGTTGTCTCCATAACCGTTCACGCCCAACACCTCGATACAATTTGAAACGAGACTCGTCCGACCGGGCAACATGTTTCCAATCAACAACAGTCAATGTCGGTGTTGACGGGACCAGGCGAGGCGTAAAGCTTTGTGTCGTGCAGTCCAAGAGTACACGAGTGGGCCTTCGTCTTCCAAAGCCCATATCGATGATGTTGAATGTTTCGCACGCTGACACTTGTTGATGGCCCAACATTAAAATCTGCAGCAATTTGCCGTAGGGTTGCACTTTTGTGACGTTGAACGATACTCTTCAGTCATCGTTGATCCCGTTTTTGCAGGATCTTTTTCCGGCCGCAGCGTTGTCGGAGATTATATGCTTTACCGGATTCCTGATATTCACGGTACACTCGTGAAATGGTCGTACGGGAAAATCCTCACTTCATCGCTACCTCGGAGATGCTGTGTCCCATCGCTCGTGCGCCGACTATAACACCACGTTCAAACTCACTTAAATCTTGATAAGCTGCCATTGTAGCAGCAGTAACCGGTCTAACAACTGCGCCAGACAATTGTTGTCTTATATAGGCGCTGCCGACCGCAGCGCCATATTCTGCCTGTTTACATATCTCTGTATTTGAATACGCATGGCTATATCGGTTTCTTTGGCACTTCAGTGTACATACAGCCACGGCAGCAACATGATCTGAAGATGGTTGCTGTGTCAATCAGGCCACAGCAATAACGGCGAGTTTATTACGTGAATAGGTATTTCTGCATATCGTCACGATTTATAAATTGAAGACACAAAGTGTGTAAATGAGTCCGAAATCATTTTTGGCACTTTATTTTCACAAGTCCGTCTTGATCACACTTTATTACCGGTTTCGGCATACTGCCATCCTCAGATGATTAAAATATTCTGATGTAAATCATCGTCAAGGTAAACATGTGAGTACATGGTACGTTACCACGAACTATGTACTCACATGTTTAACTTGACGATGATTTACATCAGAATATTTTAATCATCTGAGGATGGCAGTATGAAGAAACCGGTAATAAAGTGTAAGAAATCTGTGTGATCAAGACGGAGTTGTGAAAATAAAGTAGTTCAAGGGTTGTCAACTAGACATTGTTCAAAAAGATCCCACATATACTGCAAAATCTTGGAAGGAAGCGATAATACGCTCATCATTTCTATAGCTGCAAGTTTCATTCGGCTCCTTCTGTGTCAAGAATCATATTACAGCACCAACTGTTCCCGTCAAATGAAATATGGTAATCAGTGCTTTTCTTGATTTGATACAGATCGCCATAAACAGAGACAAGCAACCATCGTCTGGTGGAATAAGTGAAGCCGGGCGAAATTATCTCGTTACGTTCCGTCCTAAAGATAAACTAGTCAGAAACAACCGATGTCTGATTAGAGCTGCATTTTATTCCAACATTAAAGCGGGAGTAAAATAAAAAAATACACAAAATACCAGCAACTGCCAGTGTCGGAACTGGAACATCAAAGAGAAGAAGCTCAATTCTGCAGCTGAATTCCAAACACATGGCATTAGCTGCTTTGTGCAGAGTGTCGACTCCCTGCGGTTAATTAGCTGCACAAGTTGTGAATAATCCTTCTAATGGCAGATCCCCATCATTGGTAACTTTGTCAGATGTACCGTGAACTGTGCGTATAGGTGAAATAGCGTACTGTCATTGCAATTACTGCAGTTCAAAGTTTTGCTCTGTCTCATTTCACAGGGTATTCATGGAAAGGGATGTCAACAATTCTGTACATTCTGATAATACTAATGAGGAATTTACACTGATATATATATATATATATATATATATATATATATATATATATATATAATTTTGGAGTTGTTGTTCTCATAGATATTACATTCGGACTGATGCTGTACGTTACTCAGATTCTGAAGTGGTCTGGTAACAATGGGTCCAGCGGATGGTGACTGACACGTGTTGTAACCTACATAATTGATATACAGCGGCGTAATTTAACGCATTTGATATAACAGATTTAACCACTTGATTTACTCCCTGGAAGTTAACTGCTGTCAATTAAAACTGCAAGAGGCGTGAAACTAGCATGAAGCGTACTACGTTCTGGGATATACCAATGGTTAGTTAGCATTTCGGAATAACCGTACAAAGCACGCAGGAGTACACCATTTACATGCAGTGTATAAGATTATGCAGCGGGTTTCTCTTTCTGAAATCCCTTCAAATTGTAAACTTACCAATACTCGGCTCAAGCTCGGCATGAACTCTACGAGGAAAAGGAAACAGGGAGAGTGACGTAGGGGCTATACTTGGGGATAGACACGGCTGAGATGGAGGGAGAGGAGGATGGGCGGTTATGGACAGAAAAAGAGAGGAAGGAGTGACCGACAGAGAGAGGGCGAGGAGGAGGAGATGGACAGGGTGGGAGGAGAGGAGGGAAGGAAGTGATGGCTAGAAAAAGAGCAGGAAGGAAATAGAAAGATGGGGGGAGGGGGGAGTTAGCTAGAGGGATAGGCGAGGTGACGATGGGCAAGGATGGGTATGGACAGAGAGATGAGGGAAGGAGGAGATGGTCAGAACGAGGGGAAGAGGAGACAGTCAGAGGGCCTGAGGACACGATAGATCCAGGTAGTGTCGAACACGTCCCTGGGAAAAGCCACAGGGAAAAGTTTAGTGAGTAATAAAGATCATTTTTTTTGTTCTTCAGTGCTTTTGATAAATCAGTACTTTATAAGTGAAGGGCTACCCCAAAAAATTATTCCATGGGGTAAGGTTGGGCGTGAAGGGAGGGTGCACGGTGTGTGTGAAAAATTTTCATATTACTTTTTAATTTTGTTTATTTTCTCTTCTTGTACAGAACAGTTTTCAGCGAAAACAACTATCATGAACAACTCAACATAACAATCAATAAAGCACGAAATAATGTATATGTTAGTAAGACAGTACATAAACTACACAATACTATTAAAAGGAAAATACAAACAGAAGACAGCACAATTCAAAACAATCCAAATATACCAACACATAGCAGTGACACGTAATGTACACTTGCACAGGAAAACTCATATCTCAACACACACGCAGAATGGACTCCATAACATACTACAACCAACTCACACACAAGATTAGTAACATCTTCAAAAAACATAAAAATAATATAAATGGCTTGGTTCAAAAATGGTTCAAATGGCTCTGAGCACTATGGGACTTAACTACTGAGATCATCAGTCCCCTAGAACTTAGAACTACTTAAACCTAACTAACCTAAGGACATCACACACATCCATCTTCGAGGCAAGATTCGAACCTGCGACCGTAGCGGTCTCGCGGTTCCAGACTGTAGCGCCTAGAACCGCACGGCCACTCCGGCCGGCTAAAAAATAATACAGGGCTATTACAAATGATTGAAGCGATTTCATAAATTCGCTGTAGCTCCATTCACTGACATATGGTCACGACACACTACAGATACGTAGAAAAACTCATAAAGTTTTGTTCGGCTGAAGCCGCACTTCAGGTTTCCGCCGCCAGAGCGCTCGAGAGCGCAGTGAGACAAAATGGCGACAGGAGCCGAGAAAGCGTATGTCGTGCTTGAAATGCACTCACATCAGTCAGTCATAACAGTGCAACGACTCTTCAGGACAAAGTTCAACAAAGATCCACCAACTGCTAACTCCATTCGGCGATGGTATGCGCAGTTTAAAGCTTCTGGATGCCTCTGTAAGGGGAAATCAACGGGTCGGCCTGCAGTGAGCGAAGAAACGGTTGAACGCGTGCGGGCAAGTTTCACGCGTAGCCCGCGGAAGTCGACGAATAAAGCAAGCAGGAAGCTAAACGTACCACAGCCGACGGTTTCGAAAATCTTACGGAAAAGGCTGAAGCAGAAGCCTTACCGTTTACAATTGCTACAAGCCCTGACACCCAATGACAAAGTCAAACGCTTTGAATTTTCGGCGCGGTTGCAACAGCTCATGGAAGAGGATACGTTCAGTGTGAAACTTGTTTTCAGCGATGAAGCAACATTTTTTCTTAATGGTGAAGTGAACAGACACAATGTGCGAATCTGGGCGGTAGAGAATCCTCACGCATTCGTGCAGCAAATTCGCAATTCACCAAAAGTTAACGTGTTTTGTGCAATCTCACGGTTTAAAGTTTACGGCCCCTTTTTCTTCTGCGAAAAAAACGTTACAGGACACGTGTATCTGGACATGCTGGAAAATTGGCTCATGCTACAACTGGAGACCGACAGCGCCGACTTCATCTTTCAACAGGATGGTGCTCCACCGCACTTCCATCATGATGTTCGGCATTTCTTAAACAGGAGATTGGAAAACCGATGGATCGGTCGTGGTGGAGATCATGATCAGCAATTCATGTCATGGCCTCCATGCTCTCCAGACTTAACCCCATGCGATTTCTCTCTGTGGGGTTATGTGAAAGATTCAGTGTTTAATCCTCCTCTACCAAGAAACGTGCCAGAACGGCGAGCTCGCTTCAACGATGCTTTCGAACTCATTGATGGGGTCATGCTGCGCCGAGTGTGGGAGGAACTTGATTATCGGCTTGATGTCTGCCGAATCACTAAAGGGGCACATATCAAACATTTGCGAATGCCTAAAAAAACTTTTTGAGTTTTTGTATGTGTGTGCAAAGCATTGTGAAAATATCTCAAATAATAAAGTTATTGTAGAGCTGTGAAATCGCTTCAATCATTTGTAATAACCCTGTATATCCAAGGCAAATAGCACAATAAAAAATAAATAGAAAACAGTCACATGAACATAAATACAACAGTTCAGGCATAAGCGAATTAGTATGTGATAGTTCAAACTGTAAATATTAGGATGACTACAAGAATTTTAATATCAACTATAACAAATGAAGGTTCCAGGTACCTACTCCACATAATCTGCATAGAACATGTAATAAAGCAAAAATCACCTCCACACTGGTGTAAAAGCATGTGGCACTCTTACGCCTTAACTAAGAAAGGGAACGCTCACTCTGCAGGATAAATGTTACATACAGAAGGCCAAAAGAGCAATATGGGAAGAACAATATGTACGCTAATTCACAGTTTGCCATACATAAAAAATATAACACTTTAAAAAATTCAATAAAAGTATTTACACACACACACACACACACACACACAGACATGCACACGCATACACCACCCACACACCCTCCCCCACTCCTTCTCCCAAACACAAACACAGTGCCTCACTAGCCACTCTCCCTCTGTCCCCAACCCGACAGCCCAGACTCGTCTCACCCTCAGCAACTTCCAATAATCCCTCTGTCAGCCCTAAATCATGTGAGCAAGAATGGGTGCAGTGCAAAAGTATAGCTTATCCGCAGTGAAACGTTTAAATGTGACCTGTTACTATGTGCAACACATGGATACATGAAATGTACATAAAATGAGTGTAAGTGTAAAAAACAAAACCATATACTTGTGATAATTAGATTAGTTAAAGTTCTCTATCAAATTACGTAAAATTAAATGGCTGCAGATATTAACAACATGAACATAGTTTTTTTTCAAAATGAAAGGAGAATGCATTTTCAGGGAACCATTTTAGAGTTGAATGTTGCACCGGGTGCCAGTGTATGTCGAATGCAATGGGTCCTGTACTTATACCTACTGCCTTCCTCCTCCATGGTAGGCAGCAGATCTAAATATTGGACCCAGATCGCTTGACAAGTAGTCTCAGATAGCGCGTGAAGGAGACAATGAGCCACGTTGTCGAAATATTGTGCATGAACGGCAATGACATCCGGCAGAATACCCGACATATCAAGGTTGGATGGTTGGTTGATTTGGGGGAGCAAGCCAAACAGCGAAATCATCGGTCCGTCGGATTAGGTTAGAATGGGGAAGAAACTCGACCGCGCCATTCCAAAGGAACCATCCCTGCTGTTGCCTGCAGCGATTTAGGGAAATCACGGAAACCTAAATCAGGATGGCCAGGCGCATAATTGAACTGTCATCCTCCCGAATGTGAGTTCAGTATGCTAACCACCGTGCCACTTCGCTCGGTATCCATCAAGGTGTCAACAGAAAAATGGCTCTGACCACTATGGGACTTAATATCTGTGGTCATCAGTACCCTAGAACTTAGAACTACTTAAACCTAACTAACCTAAGGACATCACACACATCCATGCCCGAGGCAGGATTCGAACCTGCGACCGTAGCAGTCGCGCGGTTCCGGACTGCGCGCCTAGAACCGCTAGACCACCGCGCCCGGTGGTGTCAACAGATCGCCGGGAAAGCCTGAAGTATTACACTTAATATTTCTTTGAAAAGCAGCATTAACAATTTTTTTTTTGTTTCCCATCTCTGATGGGATTTATTATAAGCGTAGTATTATTTCCAAAAAGGGCAAAGTCTGCTTGATGAATGTTAAGTTGAAGGAATTATAAGGAATAGGTTTACAAATGGAAACATAGCCCATTGTAGGCTGTGTATTAATGTTCTTTATTTACTTTGCGCGATTAACTGATTTCGAAATTGTGTCATTTTCAAGCACGTGCATGACGTTAACTTGGGTACAGCGCATTTTAAAATGTTTAAATATCGGATTCATAGGACGGACACACACGCACACACACACACACATGTGTGTGTGTGTCCGATGAATCCGATATTTAAACATTATATATATATATATATATATATATATATATATATATATATATATATGTTGTATCATAATTAATGGCGTAAACACATACAGCTGAAAGTATACGATACTAGAAGCAAAAAACTCTCACTAAACATAGGGTAGAAAATGCATACCTTAAGAGCTACGAGCAATTTTTCATCTTCGATACTGTGAAACAAATCTCTTCTACTGAAAGCTCTTTGCTTTCCATATTTTGGGAAATGGTAATGTGAACCAAAACAAGAAACAAAAGTCCAGTAAACATGTCCTCTACATTGGATACCTTAAGAGCTATGAGAACGTGCTCATCTTCCCTACTTGGAAACACAACTCTTCTAATGAGCAATTGCTCATAACTAACAACTGCTTGCGTTTACGCCTTAATTATGATACACTCTGTACATAATATATCATAATCCATAAATAAATGTGGACTGAATCCAAGTAGTAATGCCACACTATCTCATGTCACATAATGATAGCTGTAGCTATGAGTAATTACGTGTAACTATGTGTAAGTTGAATCTGATATTTACACAATGTAAAACGTGGTGTACGGAAGTTGAAGTAACGCATGTGCTTGAAAATGACGCAGTGTCGAAAACAGCTAAGCGCAAGAAGTAAATAAAGAGCATTAATATACAACTTACAACGGATCATGATTTTAGTTTGTAAAATATTTGGCGGCTATGGACACACGCACAAAGGTAGTGAATCTAAAATGGAGCCCTGTTGGACTTCGCCGGCCGGAGTGGCCGAGCGGTTCTGGGGCTACAGTCTGGAACCGCGCGACCGATACGGTCGCAGGTTCGAATCCGGCCTCAGGCATGGGTGTGTGTGACGTCCTTAGGTTAGTTAAGTTTAAGTAGTTATAAGTTCTAGGGAACTGATGACCTCAGAAGTTAAGTCCCGTAGTGCTCAGAGCCATTTGAACCATTTTTGAACCTGTTGAACTTATTTCGTGATCTCTCTCCACTCGTTAAAATCTTCTCTCGTTCAACATTTAATTATTCAGCACGACCTTTTGCATTCTGTTTACTAAGTATGATTCAAAACCGTTCTTTGTAGATCCAGTATTCCGGTAAAACGTGTACGTTTCTAAGAGAGTAACGTGATCGACAAGAGCAAACATTTGGACAAACCTAAAACATACCAACGAGCAACATTTTAATATTTATGGCAAGTAATATTTTATGAGTGATTGTATAAACAGAACTCTCAACAGAGCAATCCTAATTACTCAACAGGGTCGTTTTCGAGCTGTGACTGTAAACTATGACTGTAAATGTGTCCAAAAAGTGGAAACCCTGCAATATTTTCGTGCAGATCATGGTGTAAGACTTTGAAGGCACTCGACGACGAAGGAGGCTGAACAAATTTAGAGATGCGTGTGTTCTGCTGTATGGTGGAGGAAGATAGCCCCCGTTCCCTCCCTCATCATAGCCTCCTACACACACACACACACACACACACACACACACACACACGCAGTGAGAGTGTGGGAGTGAAAGCGTGACACAGGTAGATGTGATATGCCGCGCTACTGCGTCATCTCCCAACTCTCACAAGTTCACGTGGCTGTCGGATGGGTGTTTCCAACGACAGCCTCTTCAGAGTTCGTTATGCTGACGTTGAGTTTGGTGTGTGGCTTCCTTAGGATATTTTACTCAAAATAATGACACGAATGTGAAACTATCAGGAACTTCTCGTTAATTTGAATGTCTTCTGGCCCGCCGCATAATGGGCAGGATTCATTTTGATGAGCTTCTTGGAGACAGAAGTCAACATCGACTGTGTACAATTTACTCTTTTAAAGAAGGTATTGACGTGTATTTCAGGTTGTTTACGTGACATACACACTCTCTAGAAACGTAGAAAAGTTTTACACAGCAAACAGTGATGGTAAATTGGTAACTACCGCAAATGACGTCATGACTTCATTGGGAGTAAGAATGAATTTGCCTCTGATTGCATTAAACGATATTCAGCTTCATTTTAACATACCTAGCCTTATTTTCCAATTATCTGTTCACACAACGCGGTATGACGCGCTTTCTAGTTATAGATGTTTGTAGATTTAAGCCTTTCAGGTCCTCTGGCTACAAGAGCGTACATTAACTTTTACTGTGTCTTAGCTACAAAAAAAGATTTTTTCCTAATGGAAACCTGAATTACACATTTGTGAATGTTCATCCGTTCCATCAAGTGAAAGTGCTGGGCATCACTATAAAAATATCAGCAAGTCAATGCAGCAGTGCACAGGAGCTCGTGACCACCAGAATATACGGAGGTCGTTGGTTCACTATATGTCACGGTATAATTGAATATTGTTATTGTTATTTTCTAAGGTAATTGTTGAATGACCATTTTACGATTTATTACAATAGAGAATGTTTCGCCATTAGTTATTTTAGTCCATAAAACAAAGCCAAGTGTACAGAATATGTTTCGAAAACAATTACTTATTTTTGTATAAATCTCGCTTCTAAAATCAATAAAAAATCACCTAAGAGCATCACCACAGAAACAAAAATTCTGTTTCCTCCGCAAAATGTTCAAATGTGTGTGAATTCCTAAGGGATCAAACTGCTGAGGTCATCGGTCCCTAGACTTACACACTACTTAAACTAACTTATACTAAGCACAACACACACACCCATGTCCAACCTCTGGCGGTATGGGCCGGGCAGTCCTTGCCATAACGCCTCGAGCCGCGCGGCCACACCGCGCGGAGTTTCCTCCAGAAAAAATTCAGGTCTGAACGGGTTAAAGTATAAGCCAGTTCCCAAAACCATCAGATGATACTCAATATTTCCTATTTACTGCGGTAAGAAATTGTAATTTTATGTATATTTTTTTCTTCAACGTAAGGGCTTTACTCTCTTGACCAGAAGAGTTTCTGGAAGTTGATAACACATAAACAGTAGATAATGCTATTGTATTACGTAATCACTGGATCATTGTAGTTATTTAATGGGAACAGGTATATCTGTAGATGAGGCTAGAAGCCACGAAATCGATAATGTTGCCATAAAATTGAAGATAATTTAGTCATAGTCTTAGGAAAATTCATTCTTACTCTCAGCTTACCGTACAACTAAATTCCTGTTGTTCTGTCAACGATGGAAAGCTAAATAATCAATAAATACTTTCTTATCACATTGTTAAAAGAACTGAAAATTTTCCTCTTATTTTCGGTGTATTATTTATGGATGACAGACTACAACTATGATTAATATTGTCCATTTATTTGGGTATATATGTGCAACCAGTCGTTTTCCTGCATTTTAGATACGATTTATTGCACTATTGAGAAGTTTCCGAGACACTGCAGGCTCATCGTCAGATGGAGATGTTACAGGAAAATTATAGCATTATCTGGACCATGTGCAGCTAGACTCTGTGGTGATGCTGCTGGCAAAAATAATAGACATTTAGCTATCAGTAAAGAAACTTTTATGAAACTGTTACGTTTTTGGTAGTTACAGCACACTGACTCGTGAAATCCGTAGAAAATACGTTCCCATAATGTGCATTATCAGGTTAAGACACACGAACATACACAGTATTTAGCTGCTCCTGATTTTACACTTATTCACAGAAGTTAAACACTGAATGTAATTACAAAGAATATGAATATGATAGATATCACAGGTTGCTGCATCAGTATCTTTGGCATGTTAACTAGTGCAGACAGTATATTTCAGTGAATCTTTCCAGCTGCAGGCGTGTTCTTATAGTGGCAATATACGTGTTACATGGGTTAAAGTTAACAGTTAGCAAGATTCACTTAAATATATTTCCTGTGCTTGCCAACGTTAATTCTGTAATACAGTCTCAGGCCAAAGTTCATTATGTAGCAAAGTGTGATATATATCATGTTCATATTCTTTATAATTACATTCAGTGTTTACCACAGTGTAATATATGCAGTTACGACACTCCCTCGTGCGAAAGTTTGATAGCTGGAGCGACACTAGCGCTCCTAGCGGTGAGAAAGCAGACATAAGAACAATGTTTGTCTTTAATTATTTTCTACTTAATTAATAAACAAGTTACTATATTTTTGCGTTGCATGCGTTAGGAAATTACCAAGAGACATGAATTATCGTGAAATACACTTAAAATAGCCGAAACACACTGATTCAGTGACAAAAGCTACAACTTGTATATTTGCAGCTTATTCCGCTGAAACCAAGATACACAGAAGCTCCAAAGAAACTAGTATAGGCATGCGTATTCAAATACAGAGACATGTAAACAGGTATAATTCGGCGCTGCGGTCGGCAACGCCGATGTAAGACAACAAGTGTCTGGCGCAGTTGTTAGATCGGTTACTGTTACTATAATGGCAGCTTATCAAGATTTAAGTGAGTTATAGTCGGCGCACGAGCGATGGGACACAGCATATCCGAGGTAGCGCTGAAGTGGGGATTTTCCCGTACGACCATTTCACGAGAATATCAGGAATCCGGTATAATCAAATCTCCGACATCGCTGCGGCCGGAAAAAGATCCTGCAAGAACGGGACCAAAGATGACTGAAGAGAATCGTTCATCGTCACAAAAGTGCGATCTTTCCTCACATTACTGCAGATTTCAGTGCTGGACCCATCAACAAGTGTCAGTGTGCGAACCATTCAACGAAACATCATCAATATGGGCTTTCGAAGACGAAGGCCCACTCACATACCCTTGATGACTGCACGACAAAGCTTTTTGCCTCGGCCTGCCGGAGTGGCCGTGCGGTTCTAGGCGCTACAGTCTGGAGCAGAGCGACCGCTACGGTCGCAGGTTCGAATCCTCGGGCATGGATGTGTGTGATGTCCTTAGGTTAGTTAGGTTTAATAAGTTCTAAGTTCTAGGCGACTGATGACCTCAGAAGTTAAGTCGCATAGTGCTCAGAGCCAGCCATTTTTGCCTCGCCTGAGCCCGTCGACTCCAACACTGGCTTGTTGATGAATGGAAACATGTTGCCTGGTCGGACGAGTCTCTTTTCAAATTGTATCGATGGGATGGCTGTGTTCAGATATGAATCCATGGAACCTGGATGTCAGCAGGGGACTGATCAAGCCGTTGGAGACTCTGTAATGGTGTGGGCCGTGTGCAGTTGGAGTGGTATGGGATCCCTGATACGTCTAGATACGACTCTGACAGGTGACACGTACGTGAGCGTTCTGTATGATTACCTGCATTCATTCATGCCCATTGTGCATTCCGATGGACTTGGAAATTGCAGCAGGACTATGCAGCAGCCCACACGTCCAGAATTTCTACAGAGTGGCTCCAGGAACACTTTTCTGAGTTTAAACACTTCCGCTGGTCACCAAACTCCCCATACATGAACATTATTCAGCATACTGGGATGCCTTGCAACGTGCTGTTCAGAAGAGATTTCCACCCCCTCGTACTGATGCAGATTTATGAGCAGTTCTGCCTGATTCATTGTGTCAATTCCCTTCACTACTACTTCAGACGTTAGTCGAGTCCATGCCACGTCGTGTTGCGGCACTTCAGCGTACTCGCGGAGTCCCTACACGATTTTAGGGAGGCGTACCAGTTTCTTTGGCTTTTCAGTTCAATGTAAACACACACGTCATACATGAGTAGCATATATTTCTGTTGCTGTTTGTTTTTATTATCCTGTTTGTTTTTATTATCCTTTTAAAATTTTTTATCGGGTTTAATGATTCTCCCATTCTTACACTTCACTCGACTCCCTAAAACACGAATATTTTTGAAAAGGAAATTTCTTTTGCTTCAAAAGGGAACGCGATGAAGACACATGACATTTGTGGCTCACATTTAGCATCAATTGTGGAACTGGCTTCTTATACGCTGGGGAAACAATTTTATTGTTTTTGACGATTTATTAGCATGTCCGTGTAGTCTTCCTTTAATCTAGATTTGGCGTGGCTTATTTCGTACGTTAAATACTGTAAGTATTACATCCTATGTAGGTTTCCTACGTCCCACATTCATTGATTTGGCTGAAAGTGCAGCGACCAGAAATCTGCTTAGCTGGGTAGATAAACGATATCTTTCTGTAAAAGGTTAGCTTACTAGCAATGATTTGTTATTAAAGGAAAAGACATTACTGAGTAATTGTTTGTACAGAACAACGCAACCGTAAATAAACTCTCGTAAAATGAAGAACAAACCGCCTTCAGTCACAAGTTGCGTTTATTTACTGCACTACACATTTCGAGCCCTGGAGGCTCATATTTAGGTGCTTTTTAGTGATTTACATCAGGTTTTTTAGTTGTTTGCCTGTTGATATTACATTTTTGTGTTACAACATGGTATATTGTAGATATAAGTTTAACAGCGTTAATAATATGAAACTAACTTACAGTTTAACATTGTATGATGTCTGCTTCTGTTGTGCAGTTGGTATACACAATACACATCTTTAATTTTGCAGTACATACTGGGATATATACATAGTCACACTCTTTTTCGCACATTTGTAGTAGAACGTAAACGTGCTAAATATTCTCGTTCATACAGATGTTCTACTACTAAATATAATCGATTTTCTTGTTTCACAGAAGATAATATGATATAGTATTACTAGTACATAGGTATTATTAAAATAATTATTTGGCACCATGTTGTAGGTTGTCAGCTGTTTGTATTATTATAGATTTGATTCCTCAGAAAAAAATAAACTTTTAAAGTGTAGAAAAAATTGTGGCTGTTAAACTCTGTTTGTTCATTCAACAAGTTTTCGGAATATTTTTCTTTGTGTAGCGTTATTTCTAACTGTTCTAGCAGATTAAGTTTTCTACTGTTGGCTCGAAATGCATAGTGCAGTAAATAAACGCAACTTGTGACTGAAGGCGGTTTGTTCTTCATTTTACGAAAGTAAAACAGTCGCGGACGAAACACTGAAAAACAATGGACAAATTACATAAATAAACTGTTCTGTAATGTACCGTTTTTTACCTCCCAGAGTCCTTAGGAAGCTAAATAATGACAAATGTGGTGTCATATTTTTTGGTATTGTAAAAATTATGTTGCAAATCAGTACAAACGTAAGTATTTGCACACATCCGATATCGTGTTCAGAAGTGTTGCTTACTGGCCGTTTGGGGCGCTGCTATCGCTGTGGGTAACAAAAACGAGATAGAGTGTCGTGACAGTTTTGTTAAGACTCACCTTCTATGAGCAAGGGTAAACCCAAGTGCAACTTAGTTGCACTTGGGTTTTATTGTTTATTTGTGTTTATTTGTGAGTCTTACCTGATAATGCACATTATGGGAACGGATTTGCTACGGATTTCACGATGAAGTGCACTGCAAGTTTCCAAAACATAACCACTTTTCAGTTTTCTTTTCAGTTTCCTTAACGTTTCGTTACCGATAGCTAAATTTCCATTGTTCTCGCCAGCACCTTCACCATAGCATCTAACTAACATGGTCCACGGTATAATGTTCCTGTAACACCTCCATCTGATTATGAGCCTGCAGTGTCTTGAAAACTAGCAATGGTGCAATAAATCGTATCAAAAATCAAAAAAAGCAACTGGTTGCATATTTTTAGCCAAACAAATCACCAGTTCTTCCCGTACGTTTGATGTGCATAAGTTTTGCACATACAGATTTCAGAAAAGAAGAGACAGATCATATCAATGTGAAATGCCCCACTGTTGACAGTTGTAGCCGTACACATCCGCCACTCTACAGAATTATTGTACTTAGGATAAACAATGGTCAGTTTCCATTTACCAACATCTCAAGTGTACCAAGTACACGACTGCTGCTTGCGTTTAAAACCATCTTCAAGAAAATATCCACTGTTAAGAATTTTTATTTCCAGATTACATACACTGTAGTATCACACACAATTCGGGAAACAGGTGCAGAGATTTGACGCACTTCAGCTGCTTCACAATTATTTCATTTTTTAAATTATTACAGTTTTTTATAGATTTGCGCATGACGGGAAAAAATTGTATTTGATTTTACAACGCTTCTGGAGCAGACACATAATGATTAGAGCAAACAAAAAGAAATTCAAAATGAGTATACTGACCGCAAAAATCACAGACAAAAATATGGAACACGCTGTATATTAAATTTATGTAATGTAATTTTGTCAATACTGTGGCTGTTGCGACAAATTCTTCCATCATGCAGGAGATTACGAGTAGGGTACGCAACACAATGTCAATTATGCACAGCTTAGACTGATTAATGACGAAAGAGCCAAAATTTTTAATGCGCTTAGTTCGATCCTTTTCTCTTTAATCATTCAGACGCAGGGACAACGGAACTAACGGTAACAGCCTTTGTTCGGAGAAAACAGAAGCAGACAAAAGGGCAGTTATCATTATCGTCGCCAGTAATTCCAAACTCACTGCTGGATATAGAAATCCAGTAGACTTACATCCTTAAGTTATCTATATCTACATGTTTATTCATCGTAAGCGACCAAACAGGGGAGGGTACCTTGTACCACTGCTGCCGTTTCCTTTTCTGTTCTAACGCAAAGTGGGAGAGGGGAAACGGCTTCTTATATCCTTTACGAGCCCTGATATTTCTTGTCTTTACTATTTTTGAACGAGGTATTCATTGATGGCAGTAGACTCGTTATGCAGTCAGTCGCAAATACAGCTTCTTCAAACATTGTCAGTAGATTTTTAAATGGTGTCAATAGTGTTAAGCGAAAGAATTTTCTTCGCTTCAGGGATTCCCATTTGAGGTCACGGATAATTTGCAAAATTCTCGCGTGTTTATAGAATCTACCTGTAACAAGTCTAGCAGCACGTCCCTGCATTGCTTTGATACCTGTTTTAATCCGAAATGGTGAGGATACAAAACTCTCGAACAGCACTCAAGAATAGTCCATTCAAGTGTTCTTTATATAACCTCTTTTACAGATGAGTTATACTTCCATAGGATTCTCTCGATAAGTCGACCATTCGCCTACTTTACTACCGATCTCAAGTGTTTGTCCCGTTTCGTGTTGCTTTGAATCGTTACTCCTACATCTTTAATCGCCGTGACTGTGTCAAACAGCACACCACTAGCGCTGTATTCGAACATTACAGTAAGCTCCTTCCTATTCATCGGCATTACTCATCTGGGTTACGCTTTCTGCTGAGTTACGTGCATTTTTTTTAAGAAAATTGACCAAAAATGACAATTTTCGATTTATGTTTTATTTGTTAGTACAACTCATGGACAATAAGTTCCCAAAGTTTCAATGTTGAAATCGCATCCGAAGTGCCTGAAAATTAATTAAAAGTGTGACGCGGCCTCCCTGCCAATCCCACGTTTTGAAGCAGCACCTCAATACCAGTTCACTGAACAACGATTCTGTGTATTACTTTCAACCAAATGTGTGCGGGATACATCTAGAAGGCCGTGATACATACTCTTTGGGTTTATGGATCATCTATGACTCTGTTCCGTATCTTATAAACAATAACAACCTAGCTGCATCGTTTATGACGAAGCAATTCTTTTTTTGCCTTGTGATACTGACGGAGCTTAATACAAGTGTTCGATTCTTTCTTCATTCAGTTATGCCACGATCACAAAGAGTGTATAAAAAACTGGATAAACGGCGTTTGAATAAGAACAGGCTTCAAGATAGGAAATTTTACTCAAGACATCCGGAGAAAAATAGATTTACAACGCGTCTCCGCAGCTGAAAAGTAAGTTGAAGACCTGGTAAAGGAAAGAAGACAGACAACAAGAAACCAGAAGAGAAGCCTTGAAGGGAAAGACGACCCAGAGTACAAATGTGATGCCTTCTCAAGAAGCGACATAAGGAAAAAAGTTAGGTTGAACTTTTAAATTGCATTTCGTGAAAAGTTTGTTTTTTTAAAGTTTACGTGCCTTTTCCTCGGATTCTACGAATACTAGAATTATAAAATTTTCTACACACATTTTTGTAAACCTAATAAATGTTGTCTGAAGAGCATGTTGAATATATATAATAAAAGGATTTTATATGTAAATAAGTTACTTTCATGTAAAGCGTGGTACCAAATTTCTTTGCCATATCTCCAAAACTGAGGATTTGGTGCATTTTTGAAGTAGTCTGTGTTTCTCATCAACGTCCCACCATAAGCAAATTTGGTTCCATTGGAACTGTTGTGCACACTGATTGTGGCAGATTTTAAAAAAAGTAATCAGCCGCAAATCCAACATATATTTTTATTGCAGATTTATATTTCAGCTATTGAATAACTATCTTCAGTGCAGTACGTCTTAAATTCATATAGTGTTGTCGCAAGCTTGACGTGTATATGACGTTGTTGAATGCACTTGAGATAGGCATTCAGTAGCTGAAATCTAGATCTGCAATAAAAATACTCGTACATATTGGATTTGCGACTGACTTCCGAATTCCTGCTCTTTTTTTGAGATTGTTTATTTAGTCATTTTCCAGAGAGCTACATGTTGTAGTTGTTTCAAATAGAGTACTACTTCTTTATCACGTTGCTTATGCATTTAAGTTAACTGTGTTCAAGTACATTTAAATAGAATTCCTATCAATTTTAGTTAGATAGTTAGAAACTTTCAAAGTGTTAGGGATGGATGCAACCTGCTGTACATAATTGGCTTTGTTCAGATGGCCGTTCTGGTCTCAGAGTGTTCATTTAAACGAGCGACCATTTTGCTCAATGAACAAGTCAATTCGCCTTCGAAACGATCTACTATAACGGTTAAAGATCACTTGCCAAAAGTAATTAATGTGAAGCAATGAAATTTCAGAATCACTTACCTCACAAAAATCTTCGTAACTCGAACTACTGTAATACGGCGAGCGCCACTACTGCCAGCTAAATAAAAGATTCGAACTACTGAAGGCACTAACTACTGATAGGCGTAGTTAGCAAAAGAAAGATTTTGGTAGAGAACAAACAATGTATTTACCTTAATATTGTTCAAAAGTCATATTATATATATCAGTTCATGGCATCCAGTCTTACAAACTTAGTGTCTCTGTCCAAAACTCCGCCATCTCACTCCCCACATCCACCACTGCTGGCGGCTCACCTCCAACTGCGCAACGCTACGCGCTGTTAACAGCCAACAGCCCAACACTACAATAGCCAACAACAATGCAAACCAGCCACAGACTGCACACAGCACAGCCAATACTTTTCATACAGAGCGCTACGTGGCGTTACCAATAAAAAAACGTATACAGCCTACTTACAATAAGCCGCTGCAAATGTGAAATGCTGGTACACTAATAACCGGTGTAGCCACCAGAATGTTGAATGCATGCATGCATGCAAACGCAAATGCATTGTGTTGTGCAGGGGCCGGGTGTCAGTTTGTGGGATGGAGTTCCACGCCTGCTGTACTTGCTTAGTTCCTGTCGTTCCCTCTGGAACATAGAGCCGTGACGAAATTCCTCCACCTGGTACGATTTCTAGCAAGTCTCTTCACTTCACTCCAGATCTTCATTTGTCATTATATCTGGCCATCTCACATTTAAAATACGCCGGAGGCAGCGGTTGATAAAAACTTGGAGCTGGTTTTTGATGTGGTTAATCACCTTCCAAGTTCCGCAACCATATAACAGAACAGCCTTCACATTGCTATTGAAAAGCGGGAGCCTGGTCTTCTTTGAGTTGTTCCTATTTCTCCAGACAGGGTACAGTTGTACAAATGCACAATTTGCTTTGCGGATGCGACTACGGCCGTACTTAGTAAGTCAATAATGCTTGTTGTGGATGACGCTGGAGATGTCGTCCGATGACGTCGCCTGGAAACACGCCTGGTGATCTGGCAGCCAAGGCAACATGTCGATGCTCTGTAAAGCATTTTGGGTTACAGCAGCGGTACGTGAGCGATCGTTATCCTGTTCGAAAACAACCCTTGGAATACAGTTCATTAATGGCAGCACAACCGGTCGAATCACCAAACTGACGTATATACACTCCTGGAAACGGAAAAAAGAACACATTGACACCGGTGTGTCAGACCCACCATACTTGCTCTGGACACTGCGAGAGGGCTGTACAAGCAATGATCACACGCACGGCACAGCGGACACACCAGGAACCGCGGTGTTGGCCGTCGAATGGCGCTAGCTGCGCAGCATTTGTGCACCGCCGCCGTCAGTGTCAGCCAGTTTGCCGTGGCATACGGAGCTCCATCACAGTCTTTAACACTGGTAGCATGCCGCGACAGCGTGGACGTGAACCGTATGTGCAGTTGACGGACTCTGAGCGAGGGCGTATAGTGGGCATGCGGGAGGCCGGGTGGACGTACCGCCGAATTGCTCAACACGTGGGGCGTGAGGTCTCCACAGTACATCGATGTTGTCGCCAGTGGTCGGCGGAAGGTGCACGTGCCCGTCGACCTGGGACCGGACCGCAGCGACGCACGGATGCACGCCAAGACCGTAGGCTCCTACGCAGTGCCACTTCCCAGCAAATTAGGGACACTGTTGCTCCTGGGGTATCGGCGAGGACCATTCGCAACTGTCTCCATGAAGCTGGGCTACGGTCCCGCACACCGTTAGGCCGTCTTCCGCTCACGCCCCAACATCGTGCAGCCCGCCTCCAGTGGTGTCGCGACAGGCGTGAATGGAGGGACGAATGGAGACGTGTCGTCTTCAGCGATGAGAGTCACTTCTGCCTTGGTGCCAATGACGGTCGTATGCGTGTTTGGCGCCGTGCAGGTGAGCGCCACAATCAGGACTGCATACGAACGAGGCACACAGGGCCAACACCCGGCATCATGGTGTGGGGAGCGATCTCCTACACTGGCCGTACACCACTGGTGATCGTCGAGGGGACACTGAATAGTGCACGGTACATCCAAACCGTCATCGAACCCATCGTTCTACCATTCCTAGACCGGCAAGGGAACTTGCTGTTCCAACAGGACAATGCACGTCCGCATGTATCCCGTGCCACCCAACGTGCTCTAGAAGGTGTAAGTCAACTACCCTGGCCAGCAAGATCTCCGGATCTGTCCCCCATTGAGCATGTTTGGGACTGGATGAAGCGTCGTCTCACGCGGTCTGCACGTCCAGCACGAACGCTGGTCCAACTGAGGCGCCAGGTGGAAATGGCATGGCAAGCCGTTCCACAGGACTACATCCAGCATCTCTACGATCGTCTCCATGGGAGAATAGCAGCCTGCATTGCTGCGAAAGGTGGATATACACTGTACTAGTGCCGACATTGTGCATGCTCTGTTGCCTGCGTCTATGTGCCTGTGGTTCTGTCAGTGTGATCATGTGATGTATCTGACCCCAGGAATGTGTCAATAAAGTTTCCCCTTCCTGGGACAATGAATTCACGGTGTTCTTATTTCAATTTCCAGGAGTGTATATGCAGTCAGGGTATGTGCGATAACGGCGAGAATACTCCTGCTCTCATACGAAACCGCACCCAGACCACAACGCTAGCTGTAGGTCCAGTGTATTTAGCGTGTAGACAGGTTGATGCCTAATATCATCTTTTGTGGATGCGCTCAGGTATTTGTACCGGGAGTTACTACTTTGTTGGGCTCAACCATTCCTTTCTTTTCCTTATGTCAGTATAAAGCCACCATTTCTCGTCGACAGTAACGGTACAGGATAGGCATGGTCGGTGTCGTTTACGAAGCAACTGATGACGAACAAGCAGAGGTGCACATGTGGCGACCCGCTGATTTTTGTGATTTTGGTTTAGAGCATGTGGTACCCTTACACCCAGTTTTTGAACCGTCTCCATTGCATGGTGAATGTCGCACGTTGATGGAATGATCACAGTTCATCACATTTCTCAGTTCTCGGGTGCACTCAAGTGGATCATTTTGGATTAATGCCTTTAAAAGATCTTCATCAAACCCCGAAGGTCTTCGTGAAAGTAAATGTGAAAACGAGCGTCCTTAAAACGAGAAAACAACTTTCTTGCTCTATCCAGTAGCATTATCCCCATACACAGAGCGAATGTTTCTCGCTGCCTCCTCTGCTCTCAGCTCTCTACTTAAGTCAACGAGAAGAATATTGATGCAAAATAAACTGAGTAGCATAATGAGTGTGGTGCAGTGGTTATGATACTAGACTGTTGCAAAGAGGGTCATGAGTTCAAAACTCCCCTAGACTGTGAAATTTTAATTTCTATATTCGGTTCGAGTACATTCTAGAAGTATCCACAAATGTCAAAAATCACTGTTCTGGAATGTTCTGTAACTGTATATATACCGTATGTGCTCAGGCCAGAGGCAGTTCGCTCCGCGCTCTTGTATATGCAAGTGCTGAATAAACCTTCGTTAAGTGAAGTTAGTGTTCGTCATTCATGTAATTACACCTTGTTCTACGTGAAAATATGTCGAAAATATTCCGATTTCTCCACGTGGTACGCCATTTTCTAGCGTCCCCAGCTCCACTCACTACCCCTAAATGACAATATGTAAACTCAAATAGTAACAGTGAATTACAAATAAAAAAGACATTCGATAAATAAACCCATAGCAACCGGAAAGCAACACGCTAAACAATAACGCTACGAACTTATGCACCGACCTAATAATTATGGAGAACTATTCGAAAATGGCATTCTAAAACTTTGTGGTAGGAAGACTGGCAGACAAGGAAATTACTATTGTATGGAATGTAAAGAATATGGTTCAAGTGTGGCAATAATATCTTTGGAGCTGTATAAATGCAGAACGTTTCTAGCACGACGGAGCCCAGCAGCATCAACGGGACGGAGCAGAAGACAGCTGCAACGTCTCACCACAATTCTACTTCAGATTCTGGCGACTGTGAAAATTCAAGTAATGTAGAAATAATTTCAGAACTTGCTAGGTAAACTCTGTCTTGGTGAAGTATACTTAGGCATTCAAGAGACTTTGTAATATTACACGTTCCACATAGCAGAAATATTTAAAATTTTATTAATTTATGAGTACTAAGTAAATACACAACCATTGCAGCATGTACTCTTACAAGTAAGATGTATCGAGCTTTTTTCGTAGACCGCTTATGTGTTCTCCTTGAAAATGTCAATCTAAACATTAGAGGACATTCGTGGATACAGCACGGTGTTCACTCGGCCCATTTTGCGCTTGATGGTATGCAAGAACTGAACAACAAATTCCCTGGAAGATGGTTAGGACGCGATGATACTCAGGAAGGGCCCACACGGTCACCCAATTTAACACCAGTACATTTCTTTTCACTGACAAATCCAAACAATCGCGTTTACGTCTCCTAACCTACAACCCCAGATAACTTCAGTTTTCAGAGGAAGCTCATCGCTCCGTGACACCAGCAGCTCGTCCGCGAGTCGTCTGGAAGCGCACTGAAGTACCTTTTAAATGAAAATAAGCTTAAGAATTTCAGGGTTATCCTCACCCATGAGAACCATTTTACCTGGGATCTGTGGAAGCTGCTTTAGCATATTTGTTTTTCTCTGTGTGAACAATACATACTTGTTCTTCTGACATGTTCTACAACCTGTAGTATCTCCTCGCTATGGATCTATTAGAACGAAAGGTACACATAATTTTATTTAATTTAATCTTCAAGAAAATGGGCATTCGTTTGAACCCCTCACGTAATTGAACATCCCGCCTCTAGAACATCCAATGACCACAACCAATTTTGTACAGCCTGTTGAATCTAGTCCTTAAACCTCTTCTAGCACACTGGACTCGCATTCGCGAGGACGACGGTTCAATCCCGCGTCCGCCCATCCTGATTTAGATTTTCCGTGATTTTCCTAAATCGCTCCAGGAAAATGCCGGGATGGTTCCTTTGAAAGGGCTCCGCCGACTTCCTTCCTCGTTCTTCCCTAATCCGATGAGACCGATTGCCTCGCTGTCTGGTCTCCTTCCCCAAACAACCACCACCACCTTAAACCTTTTAGTGTTTGTAGTTAACTAAAATTGAAAGAAATTTGATTTAAATTGATTTGATACAGTTGTTTTATATGCACAACGTACGTGATGGAAAAAAATGACGTTGTGTTTGGAGAAAATTATAACACGTTGGTGTAAGTGGAAAAAAGTAAATAAACTATAACTCCTAACGTTTATTCATAACTCCGCAGAAAGAGTTACGCTCCTATCGTCTATCATTCACTTATTGTTTTGTAAGTTAAAGAGAAAAACGTCTTATCTGAAACACCATGTGTTTACTTCACTGCACCCGATCTAGGGTTTTTTGTTAGGGGTTATTTTGAAACTGAGTCGAAAAATTTCTCAACGTCCACATCTCGTATGCGAGAAGGTAATTCGTACTTATCGCTACGTTCAAGAATTCCTTTCTCAACTTTAAAATGATCCACTGCTCCACATACTCTTCCTGTTACTTCAACAGGATGGAGCAACTGCCCATACAGCCCGCCGAACGTTGGAGCACGTTCATACAACCTTCACGCCTGACAGAGTTGCTATCAGAGGTCAGTGTGGTCGCGGCCCCAGCTGGCCACCCAGGTCACCTGATCTGTCAGAACATTTCGGAAGTGACTGCAGCAAATCAGCGTCCAGCTCCTATCTGCTTTCAGTAACTTGCTGACCAGGTCCCAAAAGTACCAAGGGTTGAATGGTGGTCACTTTCGACATTTGCTATAGCCAGTTTAGTACTGTATTCCCTTTTCTCTGCTGTGTTTCATTGTACTCTGGAACTACTCTCCTGGAAATGGAAAAAAGAACACATTGACACCGGTGTGTCAGACCCACCATACTTGCTCCGGACACTGCGAGAGGGCTGTACAAGCAATGATCACACACACGGCACAGCGGACACACCAGGAACCGCGGTGTTGGCCGTCGAATGGCGCTAGCTGCGCAGCATTTGTGCACCGCCGCCGTCAGTGTCAGCCAGTTTGCCGTGTAATACGGAGCTCCATCGCAGTCTTTAACACTGGTAGCATGCCGCGACAGCGTGGACGTGAACCGTATGTGCAGTTGACGGACTTTGAGCGAGGGCGTATAGTGGGCATGCGGGAGGCCGGGTGGACGTACCGCCGAATTGCTCAACACGTGGGGCGTGAGGTCTCCACAGTACATCGATGTTGTCGCCAGTGGTCGGCGGAAGGTGCACGTGCCCGTCGACCTGGGACCGGACCGCAGCGACGCACGGATGCACGCCAAGACCGTAGGATCCTACGCAGTGCCGTAGGGGACCGCACCGCCACTTCCCAGCAAATTAGGGACACTGTTGCTCCTGGGGTATCGGCGAGGACCATTCGCAACCGTCTCCATGAAGCTGGGCTACGGTCCCGCACACCGTTAGGCGGTCTTCCGCTCACGCCCCAACATCGTGCAGCCCGCCTCCAGTGGTGTCGCGACAGGCGTGCATGGAGGGACGAATGGAGACGTGTCGTCTTCAGCGATGAGAGCCGCTTCTGCCTTGGTGCCAATGATGGTCGTATGCGTGTTTGGCGCCGTGCAGGTGAGCGCCACAATCAGGACTGCATACGACCGAGGCACACAGGGCCAACACCCGGCATCATGGTGTGGGGAGCGATCTCCTACACTGGCCGTACACCACTGGTGATCGTCGAGGGGACACTGAATAGTGCACGGTACATCCAAACCGTCATCGAACCCATCGTTCTACCATTCCTAGACCGGCAAGGGAACTTGCTGTTCCAACAGGACAATGCACGTCCGCATGTATCCCGTGCCACCCAACGTGCTCTAGAAGGTGTAAGTCAACTACCCTGGCCAGCAAGATCTCCGGATCTGTCCCCCAGTGAGCATGTTTGGGACTGGATGAAGCGTCGTCTCACGCGGTCTGCACGTCCAGCACGAACGCTGGTCCAACTGAGGCGCCAGGTGGAAATGGCATGGCAAGCCGTTCCACAGGACTACATCCAGCATCTCTACGATCGTCTCCATGGGAGAATAGCAGCCTGCATTGCTGCGAAAGGTGGATATACACTGTACTAGTGCCGACATTGTGCATGCTCTGTTGCCTGTGTCTATGTGCCTGTGGTTCTGTCAGTGTGATCATGTGATGTATCTGACCCCAGGAATGTGTCAATAAAGTTTCCCCTTCCCGGGACAATGAATTCACGGTGTTCTTATTTCAATTTCCAGGAGTGTATGTTCTGCGGGACACTTTTATTTGCGCCACCCTGTATAATCACGTAGAGAAGAGAGATAAGTTTATGTCTTTATACATTTCGTCTATCTTCTTTCTTACCAAACAGAAGTAGAATAAAATAAGGAATTAACCATATGGAATTTCTGCATAAAAATAGGAATATAGTACTGGTGAAACAACGTAATTATTAAAATATTTTCACCTAAGAGAAAGTAATGGTATGTGGGAAAGAACCAAATGTATATTCAAAAGATAATGTTTGACTAAACACTGGAAACATCAAGACAGAAATTTAACAAAAAAAGAATATTTTTTTATAGAGTATCGCATTTCATCTTATTTAAAATACAACTTCATTGAGGTAAACATTATCTGTAGCTGTTTTATGACAGCATATTCAACGCATTATGGTTTAGTGTAATTCCAAGTGCTAGAATTCATCGGTATTCTCTTTGCAGATTTGTAACTGGAATGGTAGTATATTTGTTCGTAATAGCTGACCTTGCTACTCTCAGCGTATTAGTACTTTTAAACAGCAAAGAGTTATCTTCTACCGGAAATTTGCAATGTACCCTTTCATTCCAGCCCGGAAATTAAATAGGTTTGTGTGTGAGGCCTTTTTGTAGCTTGTCATGCAACAAGCTGCCGTAGTAAATCCAGGATATTGCAGTTTACGCAATGTGTGACGGAGAATGTGCAAGCAACGAGTTGTGATGTAAGCTAGCAACTTTCTTTTGAAGTGTTTATACACTGTTAAACAAAACTTAGGGACGAACGTAGCCGGCCGGAGTGGCCGAGGTGTTCTAGGCGCTCCAGTCTGTTATCGCGCGACCGCTACGGTCGCAGGTTCGAATCCTGCCTCGGGCACGGATGTGTGTGATGTCCTTAGGTTGGTTAGGTTTAAGTAGTTCTAAGTTCTACGGGACTGATGACCTCAGCAGTTAAGTCCCATAGTGCTCAGAGCCATTTGAACCATTTTTGACGAACGTAACTTTCTCATAATGGATCAGAGCCAAGCAACATAGCTTGATGAAACTTGGACCATACGTAGAAAGAACTTGTGACAGTACTATCATACACATCGCTTTATGATAATGAGTAAAACTGATAGTTTAATGTTCATAACTGCGCTGGAGGGAAACACATCGGTAGTGGCTTCTGGTGTGAGATTCGTGAATTTCAATCTGCTTAAGGCATGCCTGAGAGGGTACAAAGAAGGATCTGCGTGGTCGCATTGCTATGAATATGGGACGACCCAAGCCCTCCTCTGCTGGTCTGCTGATTTGCAGAAGTGTTGCGGCTACACGCTGGCCGGTTTCCGTTGTCCGCGAGGTGCCACAGTCTTGGCAGATACAGCAGGGCGATCTCAGGACGCCTAAGCATTTCTGATGTGACGAATCTGAATTTTATATTGGCGGCTGCAAATGCGCGACACCGATGTCGTGCCATGTTCAGTGTTGGAAAATTCCATAATCTAACAGTCTGGATGATGTCAGCCAATCAGAAGGATCATCAGCATAGGAGCTGTAGCATAGTTTGAACCAATGAGTGGTGACACAGCATATACCGTGTACCAACCTCTGGGCAGTTTATGGGCATGCTGTAAGCAATACTGGGGAAGTTTTCGCAGGCTTTACCCCGCGTTTCAGCATTGGAGAGGAATTCTTGGTCGTCACTGTGGCGAAAGTTATGAGTCCTCCCCTCCAAGCGGTGTTTTCCTGGGAGCGGTGAGGAAACAGAAAGAGCAGAGGAGTCTGTGAGGTGACGCGTGGCCGAGATGGAACATCGATAGAGATACAAAAAATGGTTCAAATGGCTCTGAGCACTATGGGACCTAACATCTGAGGTCATCAGTCCCCTAGCACTTGGAACTACGTAAACCTAACTAACCTAAGAACATCACACACATCCATGCCCGAGGCAGGATTCGAACCTGCGACCGTAGCCGTCGCGCGGCTCCGGACTGAAACGCCTAGAGAGAGACAGAGAGAGAGAGAGAGAGAGAGAGAGAGAGTGAGAGAGACGGTTGGTTACTGCCTGTTGCAGTTTACAGTGAATCGTTCGCCAATTTAACGCTAGCGCTACATTTGCTCTGAGACGCTCAGAAATTGCAAGAGCAATTCCGCTACTTGTGCTGCTTTTCAATGTCTTTACTTATTTCTAACTTGCGTTTGCGAACTGCACAGATTTTGGAAAGTCAATCACGGTTCCACAGGAATTTCCCTATGCATGTATCCACCACTTGTTAGCAGAACGATCTGTGTAAAGTAAACTATCATTTATTGTAGTTTTGGGCACATCAGCGTGCATTCTATTGTGAAATTTGATTGTGCTGCTTTTCAATGTCTTTACTTATTTCTAACTTGCGTTTGCGAACTGCACAGATTTTGGAAAGTCAATCACGGTTCCACAGGAATTTCCCTATGCATGTATCCACCACTTGTTAGCAGAACGATCTGTGTAAAGTAAACTATCATTTATTGTAGTTTTGGGCACATCAGCGTGCATTCTATTGTGAAATTTGATTTGTTAGATTTTTGCAGAGAGAATGCCTCTCTTATCTGAGCATTAAATAAGAAACTGTTCATTGATTCGAGAAAGTATTTACTTTACTTGTGAAGCAATTTAGAGAAATAAATCTGGTGTTTGAAAAAACTGATGTTTTCCCTTTTTTATTGTCCTGTAACAGTCCATGGCAGGCGACACTCATTCCCTCATTCTTTATGACTGAATTGTGTTCATACTGCAACAGCGTTCCATTGTAAAGCAGGTGTTCCTACACGGAACTATATATGTGCAGTAGGAAATGTATTTAATTTGTATGTCACGTGAATAATGAGAACTGCTCTCATTTGCATTCAATACAGTCTTGGGATCACAGAGATTAGCGTGATAAGCAATTTGCTGGCTTTAGGCAATATAAGACTTACACCAATTTGGATATCGTTTGTGTAATGATCACATAAGTGTGGCAGGCTGACTGCACTTTCATTGACGAGCTCCATCATGTCACGCTCACAACAACGATCCCTATATACTGCACATTTCAAACTGCTACAGTATCATACAGAAGGTAACTGAAAGAAATACGCAATGAGAAGAATATAAATCATACTTTTACTCATGGACAATAATTACAACGAAGTCAGGCGATTATGGTGGGCCGGCCGCGGTGGCCGTGCGGTTCTGGGCGCTGCAGTCCGGAACCGCGGGACTGCTACAGTCGCAGGTTTGAATCCTGCCTCAGGCATGGATGTGTGTGATGTCCTTAGGTTAGTTAGGTTTAAGTAGTTCTAAGTTATAGGGGACTGATGACCTAAGATGTTAAGTCCCATAGTGCTCAGATGCCATTTGATTATGGTGGTCCCTGGATATTACAAAATGCGGGACATAGTTCTTAGTATGATATGTGAGCACTATGGACAGCAATGTATGCTCTCCAATGTACTCTCATGCTGGCCACAAGGCTGGTAATACCAGGCTATTCGGAAACTAAGGTCCGATTAGGCGGGAAATGGAAACGACTGCGAAAATCCGATGGAACTTCCCACAGATGTGTTGGGCAGTGTCTATAGTGTGCCTGCCGATCGCTTCACGTCGCTCTTTTCAGTTCAGAGAGCAAAGTGATCACGTAGAAATGCCTAAAACAACAGTGTCTTCCGCTAAGTATGTGGATCCGGTGAGAGATTTCGCCTGAAACTACGCAGCCCACATAACATAAATGTCATGCGTCTCTTTCTTCAAGATAATTTTCAGCCGCATTCTGTAGGGGCAATGAAGACGCTCCTGCAGCGTTCTCGATGGGAAGTGTTTGATCACCCACAATGCCGCACTTAATTGGCTCCCTCCGCTGGCTACATAGACAACAATTTGGCACAAATAACGAAAGGCAGACTGACGGAAAGCACAGGCGGCTGCTTTCTGTGACGAGGGTACTGGAAAGTTTGTACAACTCTACGACTAATATCCAAGTCGGAGCGGTGACTATTTAGTGAGGTGGCTGGAAGGTGTGGCAGCCATTGAGAATAAAAAATTTTTGATTTTCACAGTGGTTGTCATTTCGCGAGCGATCGGACCTTACTTTCTGAACAGCCCTCGTATGTTCTTGTGGTGGGCCGTTCCATTCCTCTACCAGTACGGTTGAAACCAGCTGGGTGCTCATCTCTGCTTGTGGTCGTGCTGCAGTACGCTTCCCCAACGCATCCCGCACGATTTAAGACGGAGGAAAGAGAACGACTGTCCGTTTGCCGAATATTCTCTCGTTCCAAGAGCTCCTTCACCTGTAAAAACAAAGTCAGGGCAGAATGCAACCCTGAAAAGACTCACTTGGGCAAGGAGTACAATGTCACACTAATATTGGCCAATGAGTGTACCGTGTTCAAAGATTTGCAAGTTAGTTCACCCATGCAACATTATGCCTCCTCACACCATAACACATGGACCACCAAAACGATCATGTTCGACAATGCTCCCGGGTGCCGTACATGTTCCCACCTCTCGCCATATTAGTACACGTAATGCGCCCAGGAACGCAGTCGAACATGATCGTACAGCTGTAAGTATTCAGTTACTGAAATAATTTGCTCTCATTATTCAATGTGCATTGAGTGAAGTCTTTGTCCCGTCCATTTACTATTACTTTATAATTGTTGTGCAAGGTCTGTTTTTCCAACTTGAGTTTTTATCTGAATTGTCTGTTCGAAGTTGGTTGTGACAACCATCCCGGCAGGTTTTCTAGTACTTTTCTCACTTGGTTCAAGTACAGATATTGAGAAATAAGAAAAAGACAAACCGTGAAGAAGTTGATGCAGACATGCCTGCAGCAGTAAGGAAGAGAAGAAAAGGGGTGATTATCAAATAAGTTATCGAATTGTAGCAAGGTATTGTAAGAGAACTTACGAAGATGAGACTGACGATGAAAAAATATTTCGACCTTCCAACAATGTTGGTATTTTTCAAAACACATTTTTTTCTGATGATAGCGAGAAGAAATTAAAACAATATGTTCATCTTTACCCCATTATAATGTCAAAAGAAATCAAACCATTGGCTTAAGATCTTTGCATGAAAAGTTCTATTAAATTTCTTAAATTTTGGTAGAATAAAGCAGGAGACTACTGTTTCGCTGTCCCCTTGTTTTTCTTTTCTTCTTTCTTTTCTTTTTTCAACAAGATACTATGAACTCTGTGGTTACGAAAACTAGAGGCGACTAGCCTAGCACGAGATTCTAGCTCTATCCGAATAAATATTGATTGTTTTTTTCAATAATTTGACAACAGTTCCCGGAAGACGTAAGTTTCGATCTCACTGAAGCTGTACTAAGGGTAAAGCTAAGGAAAAATAGATCCATTGTAAGAACTGGGCCTTCGAATTATGCATTCCAGGGCCAAATTATTTTTACGCACGAGAAAATTGAGAGTGCGCCCAAAAGTGGCTAAGATAATGCAATACATATTAGGATACTTTTTCGTAAAACAGATCTGAAGATCGTCATTATTGACCGACACCGGTAGTCTGATGACAAAAAATTTGTGGCCAGACGCGTGAAGTAATGAAAATTTAAATATTACTACGGTAATGACATAAAGGGATACTGTAAACACTGCCTCTTTAAAAATTAAAGACCATTACCCCTTCAGTGAGGAATCAAACAGGATCCATTACTCACCGTTCAGGTCACAGTCATCCAAGATTTAAGGTGCTCTGGACGCCCAAAGGTGCGCTGTACCATACGAGGCTAATGGTGGTGCAGCAGCTTTAACTCCCACACATGGTGAATGGTGCAGTGGGCGGAAGAGGATCTGGCTGAGCGCGTTCCGACGCGGCGGGGCCAGGAAGCGGCGCCGCCAGCGCTGGGCCGGTCACCTGCGGTAACGAGGCGTAACGAGCGTCTTCCTGGGCCCACGCACATCACGCACCAGGCACGCAGTCCGAGTCCGCCCGCTGCCTGCGTCCGCGCTAACACGCGCTTCCGCCGCTGACCACACAGCTCTGCCGGGCCCCTGCAGCGACGCAACCCGCAGCGCGCAGCGCTGTGCGCGCCACGAACAGCGCGTGCAATAGCGCGGCGACGCTGACGCACCGGAGACATCGGAAAACGCTGCAGGAGCCCGGTACTTTATTCTCTGCTTTTTCTTTCCTTCTTTTTTTTTGCATTAGTCACCTGTCCAACCATGAATTCCTCTCAGTGGAGCACTTGCAACCTACGTCCACAGTTATTTGATGTACGTATCCCAATCTATGTCCTCCTCAACAGATTTTACCTTTTACAGATCCCTCTAGTACCAAGGAAGTAATTCCCTGATGTCTCAACAGATGTCCTACCATCTTGTCTCTTCTTCTTTTCAGTGTTTTCCTTATATTCCTTTCCTCGCCGATTCTCCACAGAACTTCCTCATCGCTTACCTTACCAATGAGCCGTATCGCGAATCGACCTATCGCGTCAGGCTTTCGTGTGCACTTATCTTTGCCTAGAGGATGTCTCTGGTGAGCTGGCACTCTCTCAGACAGACCACCGTGGAGGCAGGTAGTTCTTAGCTGGAAAGCTCGTGGGCTGGTCCGCGGTTGGCGACAGTGCTTTCGAAGACGGACGTGTGGATCGCATTTCGCCGTAGCTGGTATCGCATGAAGAGGTGCTTTTTCCATCGCGGCCTAAGGACTGGTGCTGAAAATCGCCGTCTGACCCACAGTTCTACTACGTGCAGCCACGGGATCACAAGATGCATGTTTACGTATTTCCTTTAATACCTGATTAGGAGTTTGAAGTTGTTGCTTACATTTAGCAACGCAGCAGTGCTGTTGTAACTGTAATTATGACACGTTACACTAGTCGAGTGTTTTGCACGGTACGCAAACTTAGGCAATGCTCTTTAACTGGGCGGACCCCTGAGAGAAGCCAATACCCGCTAATTGTTATCTTGCTATTTAAATCATAGCGAAACGAGGATAATGGAATGTAATCGAATTAAATCGGGTGATGCTGCGGGAATTAGATTAGGAAATGAGACGTTTAAAGTAGTAAATGAGTTTTGCTATTTGCGGAGCAAAATAACTGATGATGGTCGAAGTAGGGAGGGTATAAAATGTAGACTGGCGATGGCAAGGAAAGCGTTTCTGAAGAAGAGAAATTTGTTAACATTGACTATAGATTTAAGTGTCAGGAAATCATTTCTGAAAGTATTTGTATGGAGTGTAGCCATGTATGGAAGTGAAACGTGGACGATAAATAGTTTAGACAAGAAGAGAATAGAAGATGTGGTGCCACAGAAGAATGCTGAAGATTAGATGGATAGATCATGTAACTAATGAGGAGGTATTGACCAGAATTGGAGAGGAGAGAAATTTGTGGCACAACTTGACTAGAAGAAGGGATCGGTTGGTAGGGCATATTCTGAGGCATCTAGTATTTGAGGGCAGAGTGAAGGGTAAAACTCGTAGAGGGAAACCAAGAGATGAATACACTAAACAGATCAGAAGGATGTAGGTTGCTGTAGGTCCTGGGAGATGAAGAAGCTTGCACAGGATAGAGTGGCATGGAGAGCTGCATCAAACCAGTCTCTAGACTGAAGACCACAATAACAACAACATTTAAATCATTTGATTTGTTTTTCAAGGTTCAGCCACCACTGGTAAAACTTCCTTCTAATTACATGCTTGCTGATTATTGCATAGGCCCTTGGGTGAACAAACGGGTAATGGCATAAAATCTGACTCTATCAAATTGTGCCGTTATGAACAGCATAAAGTTTGACATGACTTTTAACACGCTACCTGTATTCTTGCGGGCAGCCTTATGGAGTTGTCCCAGCTTGGGCTCTCTTAATATCAATGAAATTGCCTATTTAAGAAAGGTAGTGCGGGTCTTGCAACTAGAAAAATTTCCACTTCTTGTAAAAGAAGAAAAATTATATTCATTTATTGTAGCACTCTGTTATATCGCTGGGTACCAGGAGCTTCTTTTACTTGTCCTTTCTTCTATTGTAAAACAGAGTATTATTGAAGGAAGGGGTGTACCCAACCCCTAAATCTAATCAACAGAGTGCGAGATTCAGCTATTTGTTGCCAAGCTCTATTTACTGTGTTAATTTTATTGTGTTTCTAATAATAGTCTTGTGTATGTTTTAGAACCAGTTAATTTGCGGTACTGGGCCCCATTCTTGTGGAGTGTCACGAGGTCTGCCTCCCGGTGCCAACCGCTTGCAATGCCAAAAGGCTAGTACGAATATTTTGTAAAAATTTCACATTGAAATTTCTTGTTACAGTTGTACACGCAGAAGTTTCACTTCAAATTTCTTGTTACTTGTGTTGTATACGTAAAGGTTTCATCTTCAAATTTCTTACTGCATTTGTTTTATATGTCTTTTCTTGAAACATTATTTAAATTGATTTAAATGTCACTGGATGTGCCCAGTTAAGGTTCAGGCGGGTGTTACCGTGAGTTTGTGTACATTATTTCACTCACGGCTAAAATATTTTAAGAGTTGTTTGATTTCATTTAAAGCCTACATCATTAAAATTATGTAATGTTACTCTCAAATGCTCATTGATGTAAAGAATGTTTGGTCAATTCGTCATACCTACATCTTTGCCTTACAGTGCTCTTAATTTAGAAATTGGTTACTAAAGCCTTTGATTTTGGGGGCCGTGCTATTAAGTTTGCTGATTTATGGAATTTTGTAATCTTAATAAATTGTAATTCAAATATGCAATGACGTTCAATCCCTATTTAAGCAGGGCTCTCTTTTTCTTCCTTGTAGAGGCGTCTCAATCAGTCCACCTAATTTCCAACATTCTCCTGTAGCACCACATCTCGGATGCTTCTATCCTCTTCTTCTCCGGTTTTTCAAATAATGCTGTGCCCCAGACGTAGTTCTCAGAAATTTCTTCCTCGAATCTCTTGGCCAGGAATGCCCTTTTCGCCAAATGTCCTTTTTGCCAGTGCTAGTCTCTTTCTGACGTCCTCCTTGCTCTCTCCGTCATGGGTTATTTTGCTGCCATTGTAGCAGAATTCCTTAACTTCGTCTACTTTGTGATAATCAGGTATGGTGTTAAGATTGTTGCTGTTCTCATTTCTGCCATTTGTCATTACTACTGTATTTCTTCGATTTACTCTCAGTCCATATTCTCTGTTCATTAGAGTGTTCATTTCATTCAAAAGATCTTGTAATCTTCACTTTCACGCAGGATAGCATTGTTATCAGCGAGTCTTAACACTGATATTCTTTCGCCTTGAATTTTAATATTAGTCTTGAACCTTTCTTTTATTACGCTGTAAGTAGTCTAAATGGGGAGCGGCAATAATAAGTATGGTGATAAACTAAAAAAACTTGGGACCACGAAATAGACGATATGAAGGAATTCTGCAACCTCAGAAGCAAAATAATACATCACGAATGACGGGCGAAGCAAGGAAGACATAAAAAGCAGACTAGCACAGGCAAAGAGGACAGTTCCCGCCCAAAATAAGTCTACTACTTTCAAACATCGGTTTTAATTTGAGGAGAAAATTTCTGAAAAAAATGGTTCAAATGGCTCTGAGTACTATGCGATTTAACTTCTGAGGTCATCAGTCGCCTAGAACTTAGAACTAATTAAACCTAACTAACCTAAGGACATCACACACAGCCATGCCCGAGGCAGGATTCGAACCTGCGACCGTAGCGGTTGCTCGGCTCCAGACTGTAGCGCCTAGAACCGCACGGCCACTCGGGCCGGCCTAAAATTTCTGAGAACATACGTTTGGAGCACAGCATCTTTTGGATATAAGTCACTGATTGTGGGGACACCGGAAAAGAAGAGAGTCGAAGTGTTTTTTACGTGTTACAGAAGGATGTAGAAAATTAGGTTAACTCGTAAGAAATGAGGAGGTTCTCTGCAGAATCAGTGAGGAGAGGAATGTGCGGAAAACACAACAAGAAAAAGGAACAAAATCCGGGATACAAACGATGCACTGAACTTTGTAAAATCAATGTTTTGCAAAAATACATAAGAAAAATATCGATATTAATTCTAGCGATGTTTCTTAAAATTGTTTTAATGAAATACCAGCTTCTATTGGAAGTGTTACAGATTCCTAATAAAATTAGCGAACCATAAACTATTTGTATGTCTAACTAGCTCAATAGATGGCAATAGTCTCTCTTATAAACAGAGTAGAACGAATCTTGTTCGACTATAATCACAGTCAACGTAAAGAAACTGACTGTCGATGTAAGAACACGGTGGAACTCCCGTTCGTTGGAGAAATTCCTCAGGTTAGTTTCTGTTGTAAATGAAACATTACTCTTCCGACATGAAATCCTTTTGTGATTACTGCAGCTAAGTTAAACGATGTTAGGATGTGATCGAACTATTAGAATGTTACGAAATTTCATGACTGTCAGCAAAGTGATTTCGCTGATAAATTGCCTACATGAAGAGATCGCAACGTTGTGAAATTGAGGAATAAACTGCAAAAGAAAACGGTTCTAGGGAGTGGAATATAACTCAGTTATGGTGTTGGCATCTACCCTCGACCCGAAGATCAAGTTATTAAATTTTACAGATCCTTTAACTAAAAGTAAATGCTGCTCATAGATGGAATCGCCCGACGAGGCGTCATTGGAAAAAGAAGAATTGTTGTTATTTGGAAGTATCATAAATATCTAGGACGCAAGACCATGACATTGAAACAGAGATCTTTCAAAACAATGGACATTGAAGTTCAAATGTATCTGGGATCAACAGTTGCTCCGGTTACACATACCCCAACTGAAATTTGCAATAATATGAAAAGTAAGTTTCTGATACTGTACACATATGCCGTCTTACATTGACCCATCGCAGCGACGTAGGTTCAGAGCGAACGATTTTCTAAAGCCGCTGCGACGATTATCTACCCGCGAAATTTTTTACAGTTTTTTTATTCTGTTGTGAATGAATAAACCTTGATTTCTGAAAGCTGTTTCCCCACAGAGATTGAATGTTATAAAACCTGTATCTTTTTTAGTTTCAGTATTTTAATTTCTGATATTGTGCTTTCACTATTAGTATAACTCAAATATTTCGTGACTTTACATTGGCGAAAGTTCCTCGTTCAGTACTTGGCACAAAGTGAACAGAATTTTTATCTAAGTATTACCTAGCAGTGGAACAATACTTAATCGGGCCGTCAGTATTCACAAAAAAGACTGAGGTTTCTAAGACGATGACTTTCGACCATCAATGTTTTACTAAAAAAAATCGATATTGTAGAGTAAGGCAGAGGTTGGAATACATACAATAAATAAGTAATGACGGTGGGTGCAGGAGATTCTCAGTTTCTTTTCTTGACCACCACCGGCTTGGATCTGCTCCGCAGATCATCTTCAGATCAGGCGCCGAAAAGTGCAATTTGTGAACCCTGCCCCCAAAACGCTGTTTCCCAGTACTGGGATTGCCAGTACTGATATCGCTCATTTCTGAGTCTGTGTGGCATTCAGACATTGGTACCGTAGTGTCAATTTTTAAAAGAGGAACTTAACATTTCTGCTTTCTGTTTACTGTCTTCAGTTTCGATTCGCTACGGATCCACGAAAGACGGAGTGAAAAATTGCATTCTTTACGTGTGATCAGAACTCCTTAGGATTTCCTGGTAGATCTATTTCCAGGAAGTGACTGTGAAATCGATACGACACGACATATTCAATCTAGTTGAGGAAAAGAGGAAATATAAAAATGGAGGAAAGGAACCAGGTAGAAGGGAATACGAACGTGTGAAAAGGAGAGTGATAGGAACGGTAATGTGACAAAGCAGAATGTTTAGACGAGAACAGCAAGGTTGTAAAAGCAGGGATGGCGGTGGGAAAGATAGATGCAACGTATATGAAAATTCAAGAGACATTCGGAGAAAAGACAAGGACCTGCATAAATATTAAGTGCTCAGATGGCAAGCCCGTGGAAATCAAAGAAGGAGAGCCTGATACGTGGAAGGAATACATAAAGAGTTTGTAAACTGAGATGACAAAAGTCATGGGATAACGATATGCACAGATACAAATATACAGGTGGCGGCAGTATACCGTACACAAGGTAAAAAAGGGCAGTGCATTACTGGAGCTGTCATTTATAAGGTGATTCACGTGAAAAAGTTTCCGACATGATTATGGATGCACGATAGGAATTAACAGACTGTTGAACGTGGAATGTTCTAGGCGCTGCAGTCTGGAACCGCGCGACTGCTACGGTCGCAAGTTCGAACCCTGCCTCGGGCATGGATGTGTGTGATGTCCTTAGTTTAGTTAAGATTAAGTAGTTCTAAGTTCTAGGGGACTGATGACCTTAGATGTTGAGTCCCATAGTGCTCAGAGCCATTAGAACCATTTTGAACGCGGAATGGTAGTTGGAGCTAGACGCATGAGACATTCAGTTTCGGAAATCGTTAAGGAATTCAATTTTCCGAGATCCACAGTGTCATGACTGTGCCGAGAATACCACGTTTCATGGCATTACCTCTCACTGAGGACAACGCAGTGCCCGACGACCTTCACTTAACGACCGAGAGCAGCGGCGTAGAGTTGTCAGTGCTAACAGACAGGCAACACTGTGTGAAACAACCACAAATATCAATTGGGGACGTACGACGAACGTATCCGTCAGGACAGCGCGGCGAAATTTGGTGTTAATGGACCGTGGCAGCAGGCGACAGACGTGAGTGCATATGCTAAAAGCACGACTTAGCCTGCAGCGCCTCTCTTGGGCTCGTGACCGTATCGGTGGAACCATAACCGACTGGAAAACCGTGAATTGGTCAGATGATTCCAGATTTCAATTGGTAAGAGCTGATGGTAATGTTAGATTGTGAAGCAGACCCCTCGAAGCCGTGGAAACAAGTTGTGAACGAGGCACTGTGCAAGTTGGTGATGGCCCCATAAAGGTGTCTACATGGAATGGACTGGATCCTCAGGGTGTTCGGCTACTTGAAGACCGTTTGCAGCCATTCATGGACGTCATGTTCCCAAACAATAACGGAAATTTTGTGGATGACAATGCGCCATGTCAGCGGGCCACAATTGTTAGCTATTTATTTGAAGAACATCCTGGACAATTCGCGGGAATGGTTTGGCCACCCACATTGCCCGACATGAATCCCGTCGAACACTTATAGGACATTACAACATTTATATGACATTATTATTTATTTATAGGGCACTGAGAGATCAGATCGTGCACAAAATCCTGCACTTGCCGCGTGAATACTTCGCCTTCTCTCCAGGGCAGCTTCTGCATAATACACCGCTGAAAAAAAAATCGCTACACCACGAAGGAGCTGTGTGACGTAATGGAAGTTGGTAGCCGTGTTCCTATATCTGTTCAAATTTGGCACCCGTCGCACAAAAAAGTGGCACTAGTAGCGCCTCTAAGAGGACGCTAATCAGGTTTGCTTTGAATTCACGTTGTAACAGTCGCAGGCGTTAGTTAGTCTTGTGATTGGACTTAGTGAGTTGATATTAGTCAAGAATGCCTCCAAGGCGACAATGACGCCATTATCAACACCTCACTGAGTTTGAAGGAGGTGGTGTAATAGAGCTCACTGAATTTAACGAGGTCTTACAATAGGGCTACGAGAAGCTGGATGTTCCTTTTCCGATACTGCAGAAAGACTTGGCAGGAAAATAGCCAGAGTACATGTTTGTTGCCAGCGGTGGTCACGAGAATGTACGGTCGCAAGATGACCGGACCGTCGACGGGAACATCACACTACCGAGAGGGAAGTACATCGTGTTCGGTGTATGGCTCTGGTACATCGTACAGCGTCTGTAGCAGTAATTTGAACAGCAGATGGTACCACAAATCCGTTACTTCAAGGTCAGCTCAGAGCCAGACAACCTGTATCGTGCATTCCACTGACCGCAAACCGGTGCCATTGCCGACCTCAGTGGTGTCAAGCGAGAGCTCATAGGAGGGCAGGGAGGAGGTCTGTTGTGCTGTCTGATGAAAACTGGTTCTGCCTCCGTGGCAGTGATGGCTGTGTGTTGGTTAGAAAACCCCCAATTAAGAGCTACAGCCAACCTGTCTGCGTGCTGGACACACTGGATCTACAGCTGGATTTATGGTCTGGGGTGAAATTTCGTATAACAGTAGGAGCTCTCTCGTGGTTATCCCACTCACCCTGACTGCAAATTAGTACATCAGTCTGGCGACTCGACCTGTTGTGCTGCCTTTCTTGAAAAGCATTCCAGGTGGTGTTTTTCAACAAGATAACCCTCGCCCACGTACCGCTGCTGCAATTCAATATGCTCTAGAGGTTGTCGACCTGTTGCCTTCGCCTGCTCGATCAGCAGATCTGTCTCCGATGGAGCACATGTGGGACATCATTGGCCGATCACTGCAGCGTCATGCACAAACAGCATTAACCGTCCATGTGTTGACAGACGAAGAGCAACAGGCAAGCAACTCCATCCTCCAAACAGACATCCGGCACCTGCACAACACAGTGCATGCAAGTTTGCGCACTTGCATTCAACTTTCTGGCGTTTACACGAGTTATTAATGTACATCGTTCCACATTTTCAATGGCTTAGCTCACGCTTGCATTAACCAGTGATCTTGCAATGTTAATGACTTAAATATGTTACCTAGACAAATGTATTCCCGAAATTAATTACTCTACATTAATTGCTTTTAGGTGTAGCGAAGTTTTCTCGTCAGTTTACTTACGTGTTGATGGAAACTACCTGTAACAAACCTAACAGCCTGCCTGTGTATTGCTTCTAGGTCTTCCTTCAATATGAGCTGGTGGGCATCCCAAACACCCGAGCAGTATTCAAGAATGGGTCGCACTAGTGTCCTATATGCGGTCTCATTTACAGATGAACCACACTTTCCCAAAATTCTCCCGATAAACCGAAGCCCACCATTCGCTTTCCCTGCTACACTCATAATACGAATATCATCACTAGTCACAAGCGTTTTCTAGGACCCCAGATATGACCTCTGATTGCAGTTCTTATTCAGACTTTATAGGTAATGGGGCCGCCACATTGATCATCGCCTCATCCACGTTCAAGTTAAACGACTGCAGTCGTTAATTCACTAAACTTCGGGAGTGCAGCCACATAAGCTTTGTTTCTTCTATTTCTAATATTTCGGCCGCCTAACTTCCGACTATGTTCAGAGTTCACCCCTAGACCGAAGGTACATAACGCTACAGCACTTGTTCCGTCGTTTCAGACGACAGAAAACACAAGGTCCGGAAACGTTCATCGGCGCAAAAGAGTGTGCATGCATTGAATCTGTGGCTATGCGATCGATCCATGCTGTGTTGTCAATGTGTCGTTATTAATCGTTATTAGCTGCACTGTAGCGGTCTCTTCGCGAGTTTATTGAAGAAGATACACTGCCGAAACATTAGAAAAATAAGGTGTAAAGCTTATGCGGTTGCAGTCTTGAAATTTAATGTATGAATCATTACGCCGCGAAAACATCAAAGTGTACAACTTCAGACGCGCCACATATTCTTATAACTATGAACTAGTGATTGTTGATATCAGGTTCAGTGCGTTACTCTGCGTCACTCTGTCGTCATATGAAACAAAAAAAAGAAAGAAAAAAAGAAAGTAAAAGCGTTTCTCGTGCTGGGATTGATAGCAGGCGCCGTATTAACGTCTATTGGCAAATTGTACTTTCCGAAGCCTAATTTGTGGTCAAAAATATCGTAGGGATTCACCGTTAATATCAAACGATCAAACATTGGAGGGTAACTTATTTATCCCCCCACCACCACCGCGACAGTTAATTGTGCACGGATGCTGAACGCTGTCGATTTACAACCTTCTTTTTTTTTTTATTATGAGAGCTACTGCGCGTCGTTATCGACTTCGCGCTAATAAGCAGTATTTATGACGTATTTGTGGCGATGACGTCCATCAGTGGTAATTGACCGCTTTGTGCGTTGCACGTCATGCTCCGCGTTCGTATTTTGAATTATGGCTCGCGTAGTACGCCGCCCGTTCGTGCGCGAGGAGAGTCATATGTTTCGTGCAAACGTACTGTATACAGGCTGTTTTAGGAGGAATAGGAAATATTCTAGGAGGTGGTAGTACAAACTGATTATAATACGTTCAAAAATGGTTCAAATGGCTCTGAGCACTATGGGACTTAACATCTATGGTCATCAGTCCCCTAGAACTTAGAACTACTTAAACCTAACTAACCTAAGGACATCACAAAACACCCAGCCATCACGAGGCAGAGAAAATCCCTGACCCCGCCGGGAATCGAACCCGGGAACCCGGGCGTGGGAATTATAATACGTCATCAGATATAACATGAGTGCTATTTTTAATGGTTACAGAAATACAGCTGGGTACAGAGGTAAGTTTTCATTTCATGTGTAGACTCGCCAGGTCATGTTGGTTTGTTGATCAATCGTTCAAGCTGTGAAGTTGTGCTTGAGTTTACAATTTTGTATCTTTAACAGTGAACGTGTTCTGTTGGTGAATTATACTGTCTCGTTTAAGCATGCGGCACCTGCTTACAAATACTGAGTATGCCCATATGGTATTTGCGTACGAATTTTGTAATGAAAACGGTATTGTTGCTTGTAGAGAATACGTCAGACCATGTCCTAATCGCAGAGTAGCGAATTCTTGAGTGTTTACTCGTGTTTGCACTAAACTTGCTTGAGGCATGTACAGTGACTGACAGTCATATTTCATGTGAAAGTGCAAATGAACAGATTGTGGTTGAGGTATAAGACATTACTAGTCGGCACGTAAACAGTCACACGCAAAATTTCTATATGTATCGGATTCCACATACAAGAATACGGCGGACATTATGCATGTGCTGTGTTATCCTTATCATTTACAATGGGTTCAACACCTTCGAGAAGGGGACGGCGGTAGACGACTGGAAATCGCCGAGTAGTTCCATTAATATTGTTCACTGATGAGTCACTTTCACTCGTGAGGGTATAGAAAACGTAACTCACAAAGCTGGTGCCACGAAGACCGAATTGGTTTTGTAGTAGTAGTACAAGGTATCCCCTACAGCTCACTTTACCGTGGTTTGCTGTGTATGTATATAGATTTAGATGTACACTATGTGATCAAAATTATTCGGACACCTGGCTGAAAATGACTTACAAGTTCGTGGCGCCCTCCATCGTTGATGCTGGAATTCTGTATGGTTTTGGCCCACTCTTAGCCTTGATGACAGCCTCCACTCTCGCAGGCATACGTTCAATCTGCCCATTCTTCACAGAGTGCTGCACTGAGGAGAGGTATCGATGTCGGTCGGTGAGGCTTGGCATGAAGTCGGCGTTCCAAAACATCCCAAAGGTGTTCTATAGGATTCAGGTCAGGACTCTGTGCAGGCCAATCCATTACAGGGATGTTATTGTTGTGTAATCACTCTGCCCCAGGCCGTGGATTGGGAACAGGTGCTCGATCGTGTTGAAAGATGCAATCGCCATCCCCGAATTGCTCTTCAACAGTGGGAAGCAAGAAGGTGCTTAAAACATCAATGCTGGCAGATGACGTTCACCGGGCACTCGCCATACCCGCACCCTGCCATCGGATCGCCACATTGTGTACCGTGATTCGTCACTCCACACAACGCTTTTCCACTGTTCCATCGTCGAATGTTTATGCTCCTTACACCAAGCGAAGCGTCGTTTGGCATTTACCGGCGTCATATGTGGCTTATGACAAGTCGCTCGGCCATGAAATCCAAGTTTTCTCACCTCCCACCTAACTGTCATTGTACTTGAGGTGGATCTTGATGCAGTTTGGAATTCCTGTGCGATGGTTTGGATAGCTGTCTGCCTATTACACATTACGACCCTCGTCAACTGTCGGCGGTCTCTGTCAGTCAACAGACGAGGTCGACCTGTACGCTTTTGTGCTGTACGTGCCACTTCACGTTTCCACTTCAATATCACAACGAAAGCAGTGGACCGAGGGATGTTTAGGAGTGTGCAAATCTCGCTTACGGACGTATGACACAATTGACACCCAGTCCCCTGACCACGTTTGAAATCCGTGATTTCCGCGCCCCATTCCGCTCTCGCACGATGTCTAAATGACTACTGAGGTCGCTGATATGGAGTACCTGACAGTAGGTGGTGGCACAATGCACCTAACGCGAAAAACGTGTGTTTTTGGGGGGTGTCCGGAACTTATGATGACATAGCGTAGATAATGTTCGGTCACAACGTAACGCACTCAGCTCCAAAGCATACTAAATGATGAAATAAGAATAACCAAATGTCATACCTTCACGCATCAATTGCTAATAAAAATCAGCTGCACACTCTCAAATAACTGGAAATAAAATATTATCACTTTGGTTTCATTCAAAATGGTTCAAATGTCTCTGAGCACTATGGGACTTAACATCTGTGGTCATCAGTCCCCTAGAAATTAGAACTACTTGAACCTAACTAACCTAAGGACATCACACACATCCATGCCCGAGGCAGGATTCGAACCTGAGACCGTAGCGGTCACGCGGTTCCAGACTGAAGCGCCTAGAACCGCACGGCCACCCCGGCCGCTGGTTTCATTCAGTTTGTAAAGAAAACAACGAACCACTGAGAATGAATAAAATAATAATATTCTTTAATGAAAATTATAAACAGTGCTCATTGTAATATTGAATCCTGACAAATACATTCCATAAGAATTTCATGTTTTCGGCACGGTGACAGGGAGCTTAGTCTCCGTGCTGTTTGGCCCACTGGTCTGTACTTCCACCACATTATAACCAGTCTCCCGAGCAGTGCATTCCTCGGAAACGAAGCTGGATGCAGTGCATCAACAAAGGAAGTAGCTTGAAAGACACTCGTTTGATCAACACTTGAATACTGCTCATCAGTATGGGATCCGTGCGAGATCGCACTGATAGAGCAAATAAAGAAGAGCAGCGCGTTTCGTCACAGGTTTATTTAGTAAACCAGAAAGCGTCACAGATATGATCAACCAACTGCAGAGGTAGACGCGGCAAGGGAAGTTTTCTGCATCACGTTGTGGAATAATGTTAAAGATCAGAGAGCGTACATTCATAGATGAGTCAACAAACATATTGCTTCCTCCTACGTATATCTCGCGAAAAGGCATAAAATTTAAGAGATTAGAGCCCACACGGAGGCTTACTGGCAATTGTTCTTCCCGCGAAGAGGAAGGGAGGGGGGAATGAGAATAGTACACAACATACCCTCCTCCTTGCGGAGTCTAGATGTAGCTGAAGATGGGGCAAAAGCATTTCGTCTTCCACAAATCGGAACTGTAAAGTGCGATTTACTATAGTTTGTCGCTGTATAGTATGTGGATTGCAGCTCATGCGCGTGTTCACTACTCAACTGCATTATTTCGCTGCGCGGGATTAGCCGTGCGGTCTAGGGCGCTACGGACTGTGCGGCTGGTCCCGGCGGAGGTTTGAGTCCTCCCTCGGACATGGGTGTGTGTGTTCGTCCTTGGGATAATTTATGTTAAGTAGTGTGTAAGCTTAGGGACTGATGACTTTAGCAGTTAAGTCCCATATGATTTCACACACATTTGAAAATTTTTTGTGTTATTTCCGCGTACCTTCCATCCTTTTAGTTGCGCTTTACGTAGGCTTTGCAACCTGCTGCAGCTATTCACAATTCTGATTGCGTTATCAACTGATCATATTCACCGCCTGGGGATATACACACATCAAAAAAAGTTTTGCATCACCTCGGTTCCGAGAGTTCCGGAACCTGTACAGAAAATTGGAATAGAGATCAACATAAACATCAGTTCTGCCCTTTTTATTCCTCATGAAAACCACACGTTGCATGTTGTACTACCATACAGCGAGACGTGCAGAGGTGGTGGTACAGTTTGCTGTACACACCGGTATCTGTAATATCCAGCAGTACGTCCTCTTGCATTGATGCATGCCGGTATTCATCGAGCCATACTATCCACAAGTTAATCAAGACACTGTTGGTCCATATTGTCCCACTCCTCAATGGCGATTCGGTATAGATCTTTCAGAGTGGTTGGTGTGTCACGTCGTCCATAAACATCCCTTTTCAATCTATCCCAGGCATGTCTGGAGATCATGCTGGCTACTCTAGTCGAGCGATGTCATTATCCTGAAGGAAGTCATTCACAAGATGTGCACGATGGGGGCGCGAATTGGCGTCCATGAACGCGAATGCCTCGCCAATATGCTGCCGATATGGTTGCATTATCTGTCGGAGGATGGCATTCACGCATCGTACTGCCGTTACGGCACCTTTAATGACCACCAGCGGCGTAATTCGACCTCACATAATGCCACCCCAAAACAGCAGGGAACCTCCACTTTGCTGCACTCGCTGGACAGTGTGTCTAAGGTGTTCACCCTGACCGGGTTCAAATGGCTCTGAGCACTATGGGACTTAACATCTATGGTCATCAGTCCCCTAAAACTTAGAACTACTTAAACCTAAGTAACCTAAGGACATCACACAACACCCAGCCATCACGAGGCAGAGAAAATCCCCGCCGGGAATCGAACCCGGGAACCCGGGCGTGGGAAGCGAGAACGCTACCGCACAACCACGAGATGCGGGCCCCTGACCGGGTTGCCTCCAAATACATCTCCGGCGGTTGTCAGGTTGAAGGCATATGCGACACTCATCGGTGAAGAGAACGTGTTACCAATCCTGTTCTTGGGCCCATCTGCCACGCTGCATGGTATCGTTGTTGAAAAGATGGACCTCACCATGGACGTCGGGAGTGACGTTTTGCATCGTGCAGCCTATTTCGCACAGTTTGAGTCGTAACACTACGTCCTGTGGCTGCACGAAAAGCATTGTTCAACATGGTGGCGTTGGTGTCAGTCTTCCTCCGAGCCATAATGTGTAGGTAGCGGTCATCCACTGTAGTAGTAGCCCTTGGGCGGCCTGAGCGAGGCATTTCATCGACAGTTCGTGTCTCTGTATCTCCTCCATGTCCGAACAACATCGCTTTGGTTCACTGCGAGACGCCTGAACACTACCCGTGCTGAGAGCCTTTCGTGCCACAAAATAACAATGCGGACGCGATCGAACCGCGGTATTGACCGTCTACTAATAATTGAACTGCAGACAACACGAGCCGTGTTCCTCCTTCCTGGTGGAATGACTGGAACTGATCGGCTGTCGGACCTCTTCCGTCTAATACGCGCCGACCATGCATGGTTGTTTACATCTTTGGGCGGGTTTAGTGACATATCTGAACAGTCAAAAGGGCTGTGTCTGTGAGACAACATCCACAGACAATGTGTCTCTTCAGGAGTTCCGGGAACCGGGCTGATGCAAAACTTTTTTTTATGCGTGTATTTCTGTGGATAGCTGTGTTCATAATCTCGCATGAACATCCGAGTATATTTCGACAGGAGCGGCAACTCAAAAGTGTGCATAAGCAGTCAGTGAGACATGGAATTTTAAGGAAAAACCCTATATATTCTGATCGTCCCTCAACGAGCAATGGAGAGATAGGAGAACAAATAGGTGGATCAGGGAACAGACTGGAGGCAAAGACTTAATTTTAAGTGCATTGTCAACTTGTGAAATGTAAAATGTTGTCATAGTCTATGCACCTAGAGGTATAATGTTACGTTGAAAGTTTTACACAAATGGATACGTATTAAAAATACCAACTGCGTTCAGGTGGAAACTTCCTGGCAGATTAAAACTGTGTGCCGGACCGAGACTCGAAATCCGGGACCTTTGCCTCTCGCGGGCAAGTGCTTGGTAGAGCACTTGCCCGCCAAAGACAAAGGTCCCGAGTTCGAGCCTCGGTCCGGCACACAGTTTTAATCTGCCAGTAAGTTTCATATCAGCGTACACTCTGCTGTAGAGTGAAAATTTCATGCTGCATTCCGGATTTGAGTCAGTGTGACTCAAGGCTCAAAAATTAGCCAGATTAAATTCGCTCAATATTTGTCTTTAGAAGAGCTAAAGGCACCAGACAGGCCGTTCTGCCGTTGCGACAGATAATGGAAAAGCAAGACCGCAGAAGAATCACGTTCATTCGATATGCCGACCTATAAAAAGCATTTGACAGTGTAAAATGGTGCGAGATGTTCACAATTCTGAGTAAAGTAAGAGCAAGATGTAGGGAAAGCCGGGTAATACACAATATGTACAAGAATCAAGAGTGAGCAATAAGACTGGAAGTGTTCGGATTACAAAGGATGTAAGACGGGAGTGCAGGTTGAACGCTGGGATTACATGTCAGGGTGAAACGTTATCATTGATAAGCTACGCTGATGACTATGCTATCCTCAGTGAAAGTGAAGTAGGATTACAGGGTGGAATGAAAAGTCTAATGAGTACAAGACATGGACTGAGAGTAATCCAGAAAAGACAAAGTTACTGAGATGTATCAGAAATGAGAATAGTGAGAAACTTAAAATCAAAATTGGTTCAAAATGGTTCAAATGGCTCTGAGCACTATGGGACTCAACTTCTGAGGTCATTAGTACCCTAGAACTTAGAACTAGTTAAACCTAACTAACCTAAGGACATCACACACATCCATGCCCGAGGCAGGATTCGAACCTGCGACCGTAGCGGTCTCGCGGTTCCAGACTGCAGCGCCTAGAACCGCTCGGCCACTTCGGCCGGCTCAAAATTGGTGATAATGAAGTATACAAAATTAAGGAATTCTGCTACCTTGGAAGCAAAATAACCAGTATGGGTGAAGCAAGCAAGGCACAGAAGGCAGGGTAGTATAAGCATAGAGGGCATTCCTGGCCAAGAGAAACTTACTGGTATCAAACACAGGTGTTAATTTGAGGTAGAAATTTCTGAGAAGTACTTCTACATCTACATTTATACTCCGCACGCTACCCAAGGGTGTGAGGCGGAGCGCACTTTACGTGCCACCGTCATTACCTCCCTTTCCTGTTCCAGTCGCGTATGGTTCGCGGGAAGAACGACTGCCGGAAAGCCTCCGTGCGCGCTCGAATCTCTCTAATTTTACATTCGTAATCTCCTCGGGAGGTATATGTAGGGGGAAGCAATATATTCGATACTTCATCCAGAAACGCACCCTCTCGAAACCTGGACAACAAGCTACACCGCGATGCAGAGCGCCTCTCTTGCAGAGTCTGCCACTTGAGTTTGCTAAACATTTCCGTAACGCTGCCACACTTACCAAATAACCCTGAGACGAAACGCGCCGCTCTTCTTTGGATCTTCTCTATCTCCTCTGTCAACCCGACCTGGTACGGATCCCACACTGATGAGCAATACTCAAGTATAGGTCGAACGAGTGTTTTGTAAGCCACCTCCTTTGTTGATGGACTACATTTTCTAAGGACTCTCGCAACGAATCTCAACCTGGCAGCCACCTTACCAACAATTAATTTTATATTGTCAGTCCACTTCAAATCCTTCCGTACGCATACTCCCAGATATTTTACAGAAGTAACTGCTACCTGTGTTTGTTCTGCTATCATATATTCATACAATAAAGGATCCTTCTTTCTATGTATTCGCAATACATTACATTTGTCTATGTTAAGGGTCATTTGCGACTCCCTGCACCAAGTGCCTACCCGCTGCAGATCTTCCTGCATTTCGCTCCAATTTTCTAATGCTGCAACTTCTCTGTATACTACAGCATCATCCGCGAAAAGCTGCATGGAACTTCCGACACTACCTTTGGAGCACATCATTGTTCGAAAGTGAATCATGGACACTGGGAAAACCTGAAGAGAGGAAAATCGATGCATGTGGTGCTACAGAAGAATGTTGAAAATTATGTCGACTGGTAAGATAATGAATGAGAAGGATCTCTGCAGAATATACGAAGTAAGGAACATATGGAAAACACTGACAAGATGAAGCAGTAGGATGGTACGGAATGTGTTAAGATATCTGGGAATACTACCATGTTACCAGAGGGAGCTGTAGAGGGTAAGAAACTGTAGGGGAAATTAGAGTTTGGAGTAGACGCAAGAAATAATTGAGGACGGAGGGTGCGAGTGATACTCCTAGATGAGGAAGTTAGCGCAGGAGAGGAATTCGCGGCAAACCGCTTCAAACCAGTCAGAAGAAAGGTAATTCAAAAAAATTGAGAATGGGAGCACTTAGCGATTCCTAACAAACTTAACACATTTTCAAACCTTGCCGAAACTTTTTCTCTGTGAAACCAGTAGGTTAGGTTAGGTTAGTGTTGTTTTAACGTCCCGTCGACAACGAGGTCATTAGAGACGGAGCGCAAGCTCGGGTTAGGGAAGGATGGGGAAGGAAATCGGCCATGCCCTTTCAAAGGAACCATCCCGGCATTTGCCTGAAACGATTTAGAGAAATCACGGAAAACCTAAATCAGGATGGCTGGAGACGGGATTAAACCGTCGTCCTCCCGATGCGAGTCCAGTGTGCTAACCACTGCGCCACCTCGCTCGGTGTGAAACCAGTACAAAATAATGAAAGGAGAAGAGTATATCGCTTACTACCTTCTCGCTATTCGTGCTGTAAAATTTCAGCATCCGGCATGACGTTTAAATTTATTACTTCTTTTCTATAACTCTATTCGCAAGGCGTTCTGTAGACAATATCCAAATACACTACTGGCCATTAAAATTGCTACACCAAGAAGAAATGCAGATGATAAACGGGTATTCATTGGACAAATATATTATATTAGAACTGACATGTGATTACATTATACTAGAACTGACATGTGATGAAATTGTACTAGAACTGACATGTGATTACATTTTCACGCAATTTGGGTGCATAGATCCTGAGAAATCAGTACCCAGAACAACCACCTCTGGCCGTAATGACGGCCTTGATACGCCTGGGCATTTAGTCAAACACAACTTGGATGGCGGGTACAGGTACAGCTGCCCATGCAGTTTCAACACGATACCACAGTTCATCAAGAGTAGTGACTGCCGTATTGTGACGAGCCAGTTGCTCGGCCATCATTGACCAGACGTTTTCAATAGGTGAGAGATTTGGAGAATGTGCTGGCGAGGGCAGCAGTCGAACATTTTCTGTACCCAGAAACGCCCGTACACGACCTGCAACATGCGGTCGTGCATTATCCTGATGAAATGTAGGGTTTCGTAGGGATCGAATGAAGAGTAGAGCCGCGGGTCGTAACACATCTGAAATGTAACGTCCACTGTTCAAAGTGCCGTCAATGCCAACAAGAGGTGATCGAGAGGTGTAACCAATGGCACCCCATACCATCATGCCGGGTGATACGCCAGTATGGCGATGACGAATACACGCTCCACTGTGCGTTCACCACGATGTCGCCAAACACGGATGCGACCATCATGATTCTGTAAACAGAACCTGGATTCATCTGAAAATATGACGTTTTGCCATTCGTGCACCCGTGTTCGTCGTTGAGTACACCATCGCAGGCGCTCCTGTCTGTGATGCAGCGTCAAGGGTAACAACAGCCGTGATCTCCGAGCTGATAGTCCATGCTGCTGCAAACGTCGTCGAACTGTTCGTGCAGATGGTTGTTGTCTCGCAAACGTCCCCATCTGTTGACTCAGGGATCGAGACGTGGCTGCACGATCCGTTACAGCATGCGGATAAGATGCCTGTCATCTCGACTGCTAGTGATTCGAGGCCGTTGGGATCCAGCACGGCGTTGCGTATCACCCTCCTGAACCCACCGATTCCATATTCTGCTAACAGTCATTGGATCTCGACCAACGCGAGCAGCAATGTCGCGATACGATAAACCGCAATCGCGATAGGCTACAATCCGAGCTTTATCAAAGTCGGAGACATGATGGTACGCATTTCTCCTCCTTACATGAGGCATCACAACAACGTTTCATCAGGCAACGCCGGTCAACTGCTGTTTGTGTATGAGAAGTCGGTAGGAAACTTTCCTCATGTCAGCACGGTGTAGGTGTCGCCACCGGCGCCAACCTTGTGTGAATGGTCTGAAAACTAATCATTTGCATATCACAGCATCTTCTTCTGTCGGTTAAATTTCGCGTCTGTAGCATGTCATCTTCGTGGTGTAGCAATTTTAATGACCAGTAGTGTATCCTAGTAAATGTACGTGCAAAATTAGTTCATTGTACAACACATAGGTCAGGAGATATGACGTCATAAACACTGAGTTGTGTCTTACGTATGGGAATTGAATACTGTGAAGAATTGGTGTTGAATGGGGTTACTGGTGGAACCTTGAAAGAGAACACTACGCTTACCAATACAACCGTGTTCCTCGTTGCCTGAATGCCAGCTCAATCCTGTGGTTTTCACGTCGTCAGGACCACTTTTGGCACCATTACCAACGAGACAGGAGCATCATGTTGGTGTATACACTGTAAGAATAATGGAAGAAAAAGTCATAATGAAGTCAGCAGTGCACGTAAAGTGGCTAACGAGGACGATGATGAAGGTGATGTTGATTAACCACACGCACAGTGGGAGCATCCCTTGATAGAACAGTAATTAAACGCTCCGCCCAATAGCGACGTACACGAGTATTTCGCGAGAGTGAAAACGTGAGCTATAATCACGCTAGCGGACAGCGGGGAATTCCCCGAGGATTGCGCAACGTGTATCCCGTTTTTCACAATGGGAACTAGCAACCGCCGTAATTACCGCCTGGTTGCGACAGCGCCGCTTTTGTGTCTAGGAGTCTGAATGAGGCGTTGCATTAGCGGGTCCTGTTACGTCCCGCCCTGGTCTAGAGGGCGCGCGTTGCCTCACTGGGGCTGGGCACACTTGTCACTGGCACCTCGACCCAGTGGCCGCGCCACACACACCATCCATTCGACCGTTATCTCCATCGTACTGCTGCGAGTGTCCTTTTAAATATAAATGTAACGCGCCACGCTGACCAACTTCCTCCATTTCACAGGCAAAGGGCTCCGACACAAAGGATTTAATTAAAAACAAATTTTCCCAGATGCTGAGTGTCTGTGTACACGTTAGCCACCGTTAGCAGAGCTATGGTCAGAAGAGCACTTCAGAAGAGCACAAACTACAGGCATCGCTCCAGTAGGCTTACGGCAATAACGGAATAATCTAGTTTGTGATAAATTACTGACGTGTGACACAATTTTCTCATCGTAGGTCTGTAATCTCTGAGTGCTGCAACGCACTTTATTTACACTAATGGCCATTAAAATTGCTACACCAAGAAGAAATGCAGATGATAAACGGGTATTCATTGGACAAATATATTATACTAGAACTGACATGTGATTACATTTTCACGCAATTTGGGTGCATAGATCATGAGAAATCAGTACCCAGAACAACCACCTCTGGCCCTAATAACGGCCTTGATACGCCTGGGCATTGAGTCAAACAGAGCTTGGATGGTGTGTACAGGTACAGCTGCCCATGCAGCTTCAACACGATACCACAGTTCATCAAGAGTAGTGACTGGCGTATTGTGACGAGCCAGTTGTTCGGCCACCATTGAGCAGACGTTTCCAATTGGTAAGAGATCTGGAGAATGTGCTGGCCAGGGCAGCAGTCGAACATTTTCTGTATCCAGAAAGGCCCATACAGGACCTGCAGCATGCGGTCGTGCATTATCCTGCTGAAATGTAGGGTTTTCGCAGGGATCGAATGAAGGGTAGAGCCGCAGGTTGTAACACATCTGTAATGTAACGTCCACTGTTCAAAGTGCCGTCAATGCGAACAAGAGGTGACCGAGACGTATAACCAATGGCACCCCATACCATGACGCCGGGTGATACGCCAGTATGGCGATGACGAAAACACGCTTCCAATGTGCGTTCACCGCGATGTCGCCAAACAATGATGCGACCATCAAGATTCTGTAAACAGAACCTGGATTCATCCGAAAAAATGACGTTTTGCTATTCGTGCACCCAGGTTCGTCGTTGAATACACGATCGCAGGCGCTCCTGTCTGTGATGCAGCGTCAAGGGTAACCGCAGCCATGGTCTCCGAGCTGATAGTCCATGCTGCTGCAATCGTCATCGAACTGTTCGTGCAGATGGTTGTTGTCTTTCAAACGTCCCCATCTGTTGACTCAGGGATCGAGACGTGGCTGCACGATCCGTTACAGCCATGCGGATAAGATGCCTATCATCTCGACAGCTAGTGATACGAGGCCGTTGGGATCCAGCACGGCGTTCCGTATTACCCTCCTGAACCCACTGATTCCATATTCTGCTAACAGTCATTGGATCTCGACCAACGCAAGTAGCAATGTCGCGATACGATAAACCGCAATCGCGATGGGGTACAATCCGACCTTTATCAAAGTCGGAAACGTGATGGTACGCATCTCTCCTCCTTATACGAGGCATCACAACAACGTTTCACCTGCCATCGCTGGTCAACTGCTGTTTGTGTATGAGAAATCGGCTGGAAACTTTCCTCATGTCAGCACCAGGCGCTAAAGATTACACTGTTGAGCGCCCATAACACCATATCCATCCACGGATCCATCCATCCATCCATCCATCCATCCATCATGTCGGCGCCAACCTTGTGTGAATGCTCTCAAAAGCTAATTATTTGCATATCATAGCATCTACTTCCTGTCGGTTAAATTTCGCGTCTGTAGCACGTCATATTCGTGGTGTAGCGATTTTAATGGCCTGTAGTGTAGTGTGTGGTAAATTACTGACGGGTGACACAATTTTCTCATCGTAGGTGTCTAATCTCTGAGTGCTGCAACGCACTTATATTTCCCATTCAGTTTAATTTCATTTGTTTATACCCTGCAGAGCCTAAGAAACTTGTACACCTGCCTAACATCCTGTCGGGCCCCCGAGAGCCAGCAGAAGTGCCATAACACTACGTGGCATGGACTCAATTAATGTCTGAAGTACTGTTGGAGGAACTGACACCATGAATACTGCAGCGCTGTCAATAAATCCGTAAGAGTACAAGGGGTTGGAGATTTCTTCTGAACAGCACATTGCAAGGCATCCCGGATATGCTCAATAATGCTCATGTCTTGGGAGTTTGGTGGCCAGCGGAATTGTTTAAATCCAGAAGAGTGTTCTTGGACCCACTCTGTAGCAATTCTGGACGTGTGGGATGTCGCATTGTCCTGCTGGAATTCCCCAAGTCCGTCGGAATGCACAATGGACATGAATGGATGCAGGTGATCAGACAGTTCAAGCACTCCGGCACCTCTGAGCACATGAGCTGGGGAATTTTTTCGTTTAAGTTGTATTTAGTCGCAGACCTATCCAATGACTGGTTTTGCGGCCACTTCAGCCTCTACAATGCGGAATAACATGGAGAGATGTAGCCGCGACAGTGAGTAGGGATAGTCAAATCAATTTTACCTGCTTTCCATAACTTCAAGTTTCAGTCTGAAGACTTGCTTCAGATTTTACGATCAATACGCCACAGATGAAAATGTATACCATTCTCTAGCTCTATCTGTCGTTCTACACTAACATTTCAGCAATCACGGTACCACTTCACGATTATATTTGCTTCGCACTGAAGTGCGTTTATTATTATCAGTCACCAGATCCTTTAATCAGCCTTCCCAAAGAATTCGTCTGATTAATCAGATGTTTTATTGTGCACTTTCAATGTAATAAACTGAATTAATTGCGATTCCTGTTTAATTTGCGTAGCCAACAACGTTCTTACTCATTATTTTGGAGGGCAGTAGTTAATTATGTCAGATTAATAGGGCCAGTTTAAATACCTCTAGTCAAAGCACAACCATGTACACTTGCACCCCTGGCCGAAAGATGGAGTCAAGGCCATGTGCTCTTTCGGCGCGAAGAATTAAGTACCAGCAACCAAAATTACGTTTTCCCTACTAAACACAAGTTATCCTGAATGTCTTGCTGGACTAGCTCTCCTGAAAGACAGGATGTTGCCGAAAGATACTGTCAGGAGTAAAGCTCTGAGGTTGGGTCTAAAGCCGTGCATGGAAAACTCAGCAGCTAAGTGAACTGCCCGCAGAATGTGTGTTCATGGGTTCGAGTCCCGGTCTGGGACAGTTTTAATCCTCCACGAAGTTCCAAACTCACTGCAGATCGAAAGATTCTTTCTGAAAACAGTTCTTCGTGCAGTGGTGAACCCATATCTCGACAATATCCTTTCCTCCCGGAATGCTAGACGTGTAAGATGTGTAGGCTAACCGTGGAGTTTAGAAGGTAGGAGATATGTACGGGTGGCGGTACTGAAGCTGCGAGGGCAGATCGTTAGGTCGTGCCTGCCTGGATAGCTCAGTCGATAGGAGCACCGGCTACGGAAAGTAAACATCCAGGTTTGATTCCTGATCCGCCACAGAGTTTTAAGCTACCAGGAAGTTTCAAAACAGAGGACACACAATTGCAGAGCTAAACATTCATTCTGAAAGCAGAAACATAACGTCTGCCAAAGTGGAGCGAGGTGCCTACATTAATCATCAGATATTGATCAGTCTGTAAGCCAAGGAAACGTCGATCAGTTCGAAACGTATCATCTCATAAAAATAAATGTGCGATTGACACACCAAAATAAGTGATAACTTTTAAATATCGACACAGCTGCGCAACTTCTCGCAACGAATATGTCGGCAATAGTGAAAATCTTTACATATCATATTTGCCGTCAGTCTCTCTGCCCCGTCTCATCTTGGGGCAAAGATGGAATACTAATAAAGGCAATAAACGACCTGAGAGGGCCTGCGGTCACCGGTGATTTTTGTGAAAAAAGCTGTCTGGCTTGTTTAATATTGTTCATTTATTATGATGCTTCGGCTACTGCCATCATCGTATCAAAACTTAGAGCCCGTAAAAAATAAAAAAAGATCCTTGTTAGTTGCAATAAACCTAGGTCACGAGGCATATATTTTACTCAACTAACAAAGAAATTTGAAACTTCCTGGCAGATCAAAACTGTGTGAAGGACCGAGACTCGAACTCGGGACCTTTGCCTTTCGCGGGCAAGTGCTCTACCATCTGAGCTACCCAAGCACGACGCACGCCCCGTCGTCACAGCTTTACTTCTGCCAGTACCTCGTCTCCTACCTTCCACAGAAGCACTCCTGCGAACCCTGCAGAACTAGCGCTTCTGAAAGAAACGGTATTGCGGAGACATGGCTTAGCCACAGCCTGGGGGATGTTTCCAGAATATTTTCACTCTGCAGCGGAGTGTGCGCTGATATGAAACTTCCTGGTAGGTCCGCCGCTCGTGGTCATGCGGTAGCGTTCTCGCTTCCCGCACCCGGGTTCCCGGGTTCGATTCCCGGCGGGGTTAGCGATTTTCTCTGCCTCGTGATGACTGGGTGTTGTGTGATGTCCTTAGGTTAGTTAGGTTTAAGTAGTTCTAAGTTCTAGGGGACTGATGACCGTAGATGTTAAGTCCCATAGTGCTCAGAGCCATTTGAACCATTTTGAACTTCCTGGCAGATTAAAACTGTGTGCCGGACCGAGACTCGAACTCGGGACCTTTGCCTTTCACGGGCAAGTGCTCTACCATCTGAGCTACCCAAGCACGACACACGCCTCGTCTCCTACCTTCCACGCTTTACAGAAGCTCTCCTACCAAGGTAGGTGACGAGGTACTGGCGGAATTAGAGCTGTGAGGACGGGGCGTGAGTCGTGCTTGGGTAGCTCAGATGGTAGGGCACTTGCCCGCGAAAGACAAAGGTCCAGAATTCGAGTTTCGGTCCGGCAACAAAGAAATTTGTTTTCGATGGTCTACAGTTTGATCTGACGACGGTAGTCGTCAAAACGTCATGATAAATAAAAATGAGATCTAGAGGGTTTTATAAGTGAAGAGTATAGCACCCAGCCACGCTTCATACAGCTTCATTAATGCCAAAACGGATTTCAGACTTTCACTCATCTTAAATTTGCGTAATACGTTTATACAAGGGTGGTCAGAAGCAGTCTGAAGAGCTTGTGAGGGTGTCGTAGTGCAGGCTGCACTGAAAATAATTGTTAAGAGAAAAATTCGATCCGTTTCCGACTTAATTAGCATCTAAGTTTGCAATCAGTCCGTTGCGCCGTTGCGCCAGATACAGTATTGTCAGCTGTTCTCATAGAGCACATGACAGGGCACGAGACTGGTTAGTTTTTGGCTGGGGTTCGATCCTTATTACCGTCCCATGTCCAATGTTTGTATCTCTCTCTTGTTAGGTTTTAGGAAACGAAACGGACAACACGTTTGGCGACACCGTCTCTGACTCGCAGCATGGATTTCCGCGCGCAACGGCCTAATTGACTAACTTCGGTGCTAATTAAATCGGCTTAATGTATCGAATTTTTTCCTCTTCAATTTCTCAGTACAACCTACCCTGCAATACCCTTACAAGGTTATCGGGGTGTTTCTGACCACCCTGTATAGTCAGTACAACTTTCTTGTCGTCCGTTTTTTGAGCATTTCGGTTAGCCTCTGAAAAATTGCAATTCAAAATGGTTCAAATGGCTCTGAGCGCTATGGGACTCAACTGCTGAGGTCATTAGTCCCCTAGAACTTAGAACTACTTAAACCTAACTAACCTAAGGACATCACAAACATCCATGCCCGAGGCAGGATTCGAGCCTGCGACCGTAGCGGTCACGCGGTTCCACACTGAAGCGCCTAGAATCTCTCGGCCACTCCGGCCGGCTACAAATTATGTGTTGCAAAAGTAGATGCGTAACAAAATATTATTTAAAAATATTGTACTTTGACTCTTGTTTTATAACATATATTTAACACCAGCTATTAACAATAATATGTGCTGAAAAATAGTCTCTGACTGAAACCGGTCGTATGATATGTTATTTCTAAGATTTATGAAAGCTGTGAAACACAATCAACAAGAATATGCTGACCAAAATGCTCAACATACAATGTATATTTACAATGAGTCGTCTTGGGGCAACTTGCTGCATTTCTTCAAGTGATCCTCTGTATTACTGTAGTATACATTCATTTTTTGAAATGACGTAAATAGTATAGAACTTACCACAAACACTCTTACCTGTTCTAATATCTTTGATCAAGTTGAAACGCATCTTCTGTTTGCATCGACTCTTTTCATATGCACGCGAATTGTCACTCTGCTGTTTTCCAGAGAGGCGCTTGTATTTAAACATGCTGCCGTACAATGGCCGCTTCCCGTATCTCGTGACATACCTTGCGTGGGTCAGAAACTTTTGCTAACGCGGGCCAGTCGGGAAAAGGTCCGCGTGTTTTCGGCTGTGTGGAAGCATGGTCAGCTGGAAGCTTCGTTTAGGGTCTGAATTCTGTTACACTCGGACCCACCTGGCGCGAATTGTGTACTGTGAGGTGGTGGACTCTAGCTGCGCTTTTGACCATGCTCCACCATACGTGTAGAGCGAGATCGCAACGTGGTCTTAGATTAAGCAAAGCTTCTCACGCGTATCCGACCAGACTCATGTAGAACGTCTTTGTTTATCGAGTCATAGCAGGAGTACAGCGTGGCTTGTTGACATTAAAACAAAATTAACTTTCGTTTGCGGTCAGTTCAGAATCGCATGTCCACGTGGATAGCGATATCCATTCGTATTCCATTCACCCACGATCATTAGTGGCGTTCAATTCCTGCCTCATTCAATCGTAGAGAGCAAACTGCCTTGGCAAGTTTTTTTATGAATAATGTAAAAGCTTGGAATATTATGCCCCTTTGTGTAAAATCTGAAATTGCTTGTAACTGCGTTTGTAAATATATGTGTAAATATACTTATTACGTATCCAGACAGTGAATATTGGATTGATTTTTCAACAGTATCGGTATTTGTCCGCTTACTGTGTTAAACTCACATGGATCGTTCTTGAAACCACGTGGCTTGGCGCGTTTACGACCGCCACTGATCGTATCCTGGCTGCTTTTTCTGTTTAACGGCTATGTTTAAACAAGCAATGTACTCGCTTCATAGAGCCAATTATTATTCTCTTGTTTAGCGTAATATTTCACCATCCCCGTAAGTATTTAGGTTTCTTTTTGCTGACGAGTGCAATTTCGCTGGCAGCTCTATTTTTTCAGATCAGATTTCTTAATAAGTTCGCTGAAAATCACAAGAAATTATAGGTTAATGCTTTTGGGGGTTAATACTTTTGGATGCGTAATCTCAGACTCCTTTGTTTGTTCACATCTCACAGGAGGCTTATACATATGCATTGCTCGATTGTTTGGCTACAGAACCAACCTCTTCACACTAAGAATCTATTAGCTTTGCATGTCTCCTTTGCTTACCTCCTGCAAGACACGAACAAAATTTAGGTTGCGTTTGCGAACGATTAATCGTACTGTGTATTTAGAGTCAGATTGCGTTATCACCAGGGCTTTCCTGAAAAATGGCCAGGAATTAGTTAAAAGAACTTCTCAGAACTTTTGTTTGAACGTTTAAATCAAGTTTCAAGGCAATGGTTAGCTTTCAAAGTATGATACGATAACAAATGAAGAAAGTCAGACACCGTCTGTTTACTCGGATTATCAGTTTATACTTTTTCTTATGGGTCAGTAGGTTAGCTTCAGATCTCATTTCTTTTTAGTGTGACTACAATGACTCAGACGGGTTTTTCTTTCTTCATAGTTTTTGAACATGGAGCTGTGTATGCAAGAGCTTCCTGCATTAGAAATAATAGCCAACCAGTTGCAAAATACAGGTTTATTAAATTTGGGGATTGTTTCGATGGTTTTAAATCAGTCTTCTTCAAAAGATGTAGGACGTACAGCCACACATCTATCCAATTTGACTATAGATTATGTGATTTTACGTTCTACATCTTCTGAAGAAAACGGTTTTAAAACCATCGCAACCTTGGTCAAGATTTGAAAAACCTGTATTTTGTTATTGGTTATCTTTACTTCGAATGCACTGAAGTTTGTTCTTAGTATTAAAAGTGGTCACGATATCCTCAGAGGACATGTCTTCAACTATGAAGCGATAACAGAAAGACGGTTAAGGGGCGTACACGCTAGACCAACGAAGGCCAAAGAACGGCAGAGACTGGATTCGGCAGGACGTTGATCGCCAATGCATTGGCATTTGGCTTCCCATCCACAGCAAACGAAGGGCTTCGGTCATTTGGAATCAAAGTTGGCTCTGATAACGTGCCGACGTCGCGCGCGTCTTGTTATTGTTATAAAGTAGCGGTCAATCTATACATTGAAGAAGCAATGACAGAAATAAGAGACAGGCTCAGGAGTAGAATTAAATTCAAGATGAAACGATATCAATGACAATTCGCTGATGATATCGTTATCCTCAGTGTGTAAGTAGGCTGTTTAGGTTTTTATATAGGTAACGCCACGTAGCGCTCTGTATGTAAATCACTGGCTGTGCTGTGTGCAGTCTGTGGCTAGTTTGCATTGTTGTCTGCCATTGTAGTGTTGGGCAGTTGGATGTTAACAGCGCGTAGCGTTGCGAGTTGGAGGTGAGCCGCCAGCAGTGGTGGACGTGGGGAGAGAAATGGCGGAATTTTGAAATTTGTAAGACTGGATGTCATGAACTGCTATATATATTATGATTTTTCAACACTATTAAGGTAAATACATTGTTTGTTCTCTATCAAAATCTTTCATTTGCTAACTATGCCTATTAGTAGTTAGTACCTTCAATAGTTTGAATCTTTTATTTAGCTGGCAGTAGTGGCGCTCGCTGTATTGCAGTAGTTCGAGTAACGAAGATTTTTGTGAGGTAAGTGATTTGTGAAAGGTATAGGTTAATGTTAGTCAGGGCCATTCTTTTGTAGGGGTTATTGAAAGTCAGATTGCGTTGCGCTAAAAATACTGTGTGTCAGTTTAAACAGAGTCATGTATAATTGTTCTAAGGGGACGTTTTATAAGTGAAAATGAAGCAGAATTACAGGATCTGTTGAATGAAATGAACTGTCTCATGATTACAGAATACGGATTGAGACTAAATCAAAGAAAGACGAAAGTAATGAGAAGTAGCAGAAATGAGAACAGCGACGGATGGAGCAAGGCGGACATAACATTCTAGCAAAAGGTCAAGAAAGGCAAACAAGGTATTAGTGACCAAGATAAATGTACTAGTATCAATAATTTGAGGAAGAAATTTCTGAGAATGTATGTTTGGATCTCAACATTGCGTGTACGTTGGGAAGACAGGAAAAGAAAAGAATCTAAGCGTCTGAGATGTGGTGATACAGAAGAATTACTGTGGTCGACATAATCGTCCTGTGAGAATCAGCAACTGTTAGGTAAGATAATTCTCATTTATTGTGCTATCTCAGTTACACATTTCTTAATTAGATTACATGTTTAGATCACACTGGATCATCTTCAGATCTAAGTAGCTGTGTCAGCAACCCGTCTGTCTACTCACAGCCACATATCAGAGTACTGTACTCTCAGAGTGCTGTACGCTGACATGTGGTTCTGAGTAGATAAGACGGGTTGTCGACGCACCTACTTACATCTGAAGATGATCCATTGTGATCTAAACTTGTAATCTAATTAAGAAAAGTGCAACTGAGACGGAACAATAAATGGATGTTATCTTAACTGCAGAAGAAAGTTGAAAATTAGGTGGACTGCTAAGGTAAGGAATGAGGAGGTTCGCCACAAAATTGGCGGGGAAAGGAATACATGGAAAACACTGATGAGCTGTGTTCACTCCCAACTATGCGTTTTCATGAACTTGGCTGTCTCTCTGTATTTGGTTTCCCGCCCTTGTTGTGTTTACGCCGTGGTTCTTCTTCCTTCTACGTGTGGCAACAGCGATGTGTCAACATTTGCGCCGTGTACCATCTTTGGTTTTGTGCGTATAGTTTCCGGCTAGGGGGTTTGCGGCCAGTCGGTCGTTTGCTGCGGACCTGGGAAGTTATCTCCGCGCGGTGCAGTCGGCTGGGTCCGCTGGCAGTCCCTGTGCAGGTGTCGGAGCGTGTGTGTGGAGCTGTCCGATCGCTACGAGCTTAGTGGTTCACCGACCCAAGACGTCAAAGTTGAGTAGTGGTTTCAACTACCCAAGCCTCGTCCATTCATGTTGTGTGGTTCGTTTCGGTGGTTCGCTGTAGGGGAGGTTTCCCTGTGAGTAACACTGAGTGTTTGTATTGCTGAAATTTAGCCACCATGCAGTGGAATTAACCAGCAATTCAAGTGCATCAGCGGAATTTTCTGCCTTGTGGCCGTTAGCGTTCCAGTTACCAGCCCTGGCCACTAACGTAATTTCAGGCAGTGTCCTTTCCTCACCTGTTGTCGCTGTCCAACACGGTGTGTAGTTTTGACAGTTTAATACATATACATATTTGATTGTGGAATTGTCATGTACCAATTGGTGGCAAGCAAGTCGTTTGTCGGTCGGTCCGTGGCTGTCCCTTGGTTGGGTTCTGACGGATCAAGTGTAGTCTGGCTCACCACCTGTCTCACCTAAGTGAACGAGGGCAGACCGACCCCCTGGAGGCTTCTGAATGCTGTTGTCTTTACTGTCTTTCTCACTGGTGTTTAATTGTCTGTTTATAATCTATCATAGCCAATGATAAAAAATTCTTGGTTTTCTGTGTTTTATGTAAGTAAGTTTGAATTCCGGCAAGTGGATATTTGCTGAAAGGCTATTGCCATTGTGTTGTCTTTTCTTTTAGTCCGATTTCAGCTACTTAAAACTTAAGGCTTATGGTAATATTTTTTTTTAAATTTTGGAAAATTGATTGTGGGCCTTCAGCCTTGGAACCTTATTCTTAAAATTAGCTTTCAAGCTTAAACATTGCGGCTTGGAACCTTATTTTTTAAATTACCTTTCAAGCATAAACATTGTTGGCCCTCTGCCTTTGTAAGGTTATGGTTCAAATGGCTCTGAGCACTATGGGACTTAACATCTATGGTCATCAGTCCCCTAGAACTTAGAACTACTTAAACCTAACTAACCTAAGGACATCACACAACACCCAGTCATCACGAGGCAGAGAAAATCCCTGACGCCTCCGGGAATCGAACCCGGGCGCGGGATGTAAGGTTATGGTAATTTATTTTAAAATCTTGAAAATTTTATTGTGGGCCTTCGGCCGTTTGTATTGCATCTATCCACCCTAGCCTTGAGGCTTTCAGCCTAGCCGTGATATAATAAAAAAATTTTAATTATTTTATTTGCTATTGTAATTGCATTTTTTTGTCTTGTTGATTTTTAAGATTTCTTGTTTGGAGGCCATCAGCAGCGAAAGAATTTGAGTTTCAAACTCGTAGTTGTAAAAGTTAGGCTATGTGCCGCTTTGGTTGGAAATGTGTTATTAAATTACAATAAATTACAATTGTTAGGTGAAACTAACCATAACCTCATTTGGCCCTTTCCACAATCCTAATCACCTGTTCTGCCCAGAGGGTTTAGTGGCCGTGTCAACTGACAAGAAGAAGCGACAGGATGACAGAACATCTGTTAAGACACCACTTTCATTGTAGTAGAGGGAGTTGTAGAGAGTAAAAAGTGTAGAGGAATACAGAGATTGGAATACACTGCCAAATAATTGAGGATGCAGATTGCAAGTGCTGTTCTGAAAAGGGGAGGTTGACACAGGAGAGGAATTCGTGGCGGACCACATCAAACCAGTCAGAAGACTGATGACTCAGGAGTAAAAAAGATACACGCTAAGCAAATCTTGAGGCAACGGCCTTGCCGCAATGGATACACCGGTTCTCGTGAGAAGTTAAGCGCTGTCGGGCGCGGTCGGCACTTGGATGGGTGACCATCTGGGCCGCCATGCGCTGTTGCCATTTTTCGGGGTGCACTCAGCCTCGTCATGCCAATTGAGGAGCTACTCGACCGAATAGTAGCGGCTTCGGTCAAGAATACCATCATAACGACCGGGAGAGCGGTATGCTGACCTCACGCCCCTCCTACCCGCATCCTTCACTCAGGTTGACTCGGCGGTCCCTGACGACGGAGTGCTTTCTTTTTCTTTTTTTTTTAAGCAAATCTTGGCCGACGTTTGTTGGCCTAGTGTGTAGGCGCCTCAGGAGCAAAAGTCCCGGTCCCAGGACGGTGCCCTGCGGAACGCCGGACACTGGCCGGGTTCCGGACGGCGGCTCCACACACGCGCGCACGCCACGACTCGGCGAGACGTTCTCTCGCCGGCACACGTCCCGTTAGGCTGTTGCGCATAATGAAGGCGGTGCAGGAAACGCTCGCATTCCTGGCTCTGTCCCGCGGTGCAGCTCCGCCGCGGAAGCGAACCTGTGCTGCGCGGCGCGGCTGTTGCGCGCCGAGCTTGCGGCCTCGCCACCTGCCGGAAGCGTCGCTATCTGCCATCGCAGCGGCACTGGCTGCGGCTGGCGAGGCTAATTGTGGCCGAGGCAGCCGCTTAATTGTTACGAGTAGCGGAGGAGCGCGTCGCTGCACGCCGCGCTCTGCCGTCCCAAAACACAACGCGCGGGGACGCACCCGGCTGGGACAACACCGATCTCACGATAACTCACTGTCCCCTGCACTGCATTCCTTCCCTACCCTAGTCACTCACGGTGCATTTGAAGGCAAGCTGTCGCTAATGTTCTAATTTCACCCTCATTGTCATTACGTGTATATAATAGGGAGGTCCATTGATTGTGACCGGGCCAAATATCTCACGAAATAAGCTTCAAACGAAAAAACTACAAAGAATGAAACATGTCTAGCTTGAAGGGGGAAACCAGATGGCGCTATGGTTGGCCCGCTAGATGGCGCTGCCATAGGTCAAACGGATATCAACTGCGTTTGTTTAAATAGGAACCCCCATTTTTTATTACATATTCGTGTAGTACGTAAGGAAATATGAATGTTCTAGTTGCACCACTTTTTTCGCTTTGTGCTAGATGGCGCTGTAATAGTCACAAACATGTGACTCACAATTTTAGACAGGTAGGTTTTGTAAACTAAAATACAGAACGTAGGTACGTTTGAACATTTTATTTCGGTTGTTCCAATGTGATACATGTACATTAGTGAACTTATCATTTCTGAGAACGCATGCTGTTACAGCGTATTACCTGTAAATACCACATTAATGCAATAAATGCTCAAAATGATGTCCGTCAACCTCAATGCATTTGGCAATATGTGTAACGACGTTACTCTCAACAGCGAGTAGTTCGCCTTCTGTAATGTTCGCACATAACAATGCGCTGACGCATGTTGTCAGGTGTTGTCGGGGGATCGCGATAGCAAATATCCTTCAACTTTCCCCACAGAAAGAAATCCGGGGATGTCAGATCCGGTGAACATGCTTTGGCGACCAATCCACCTGTCATGAAATATGCTACTCAATACCGTTTCAACCGCACGCGAGTTATGTTCCGGACAACCATCATGTTGGAAGTTGTAATACATCGTGGTCTCCCGACCTTCATTGCTTACATATTCCGCCCTCACAATCATATTCCGCACATCAAGACGCTTCATTCGAACCCGAACTCGATAAGATAAAGTCAATGTTGTATGAATTCATGTAACCGATATGCCAATAACAAGTGCGCACAGGCTGCCGTACATACATACATTCCAGACATGACGGTCACAGGAGCTTTTAGTTTGACAGGCAGACCACACACCAGGAGGCCGGTCCCTTCAGAGGATGAGTCACTTCGGCCACCCGTGGAGCAGACAGCGTGTGCCCGAGTGAAGGGGGGAACGACCCCGTGTTCGGCTTAAAAGCAAATTCCGCTACATTGTGTGAGAGCGTCCAACCTACGCATTCTTTACACATAGCACGCAGTTTCAGAGATATGCACAGGGAGACAGCAAACGCCAAACGCCAATACTACAGATTTCTGGACTGGTCGCCTTAAACGAAACGTCATTCTCCCGTTTTAGAAGAGCAATGCTGATTGGCAGACGATATTTCTGACGCCTTGAGCTGAAGGAGTTATGGAAGAGAGCGAAAGATGTACCCCTTCACATCTGGCGTGGAGAGGCGCCGTTCCGTTGTCGCTCTTGGAGCGAGGAACAAGTCTCTCCTCAGTACTTCACTGGGAGAGCACCTCTGTCGAAAGCGAATCGAAGTGCGACTCTATATTGAGTCCTTGCGATTAAGCATTGTTCACTGTGTTGGCCGACACACTTACTGTGCGGTGTGAATGGACAGAGTTATAGTTAAACGCCTGCGAGCGAATTTTTTAGTGGCATCGCGGTGGACAGGTTATCTGAGCGGTGTACCATGCCAATAGTTAGACTAGGGGCGAATAGGAATCCTTGACTTCATCAAGGCGTAGGGAGAGTTTGATTGGCGAAGGTCAATCCAGATAGAACGAGAGTTATCTTATTTGTAAGCAGCGAGTGGTAGAGACAGCAGTCATCGCAGCTTATGGTATTGTGAGCTACAGCTATTGCGAGCCCCATATTTCCTCCACAACAGTACACTTCACTGCATTTCACACGTGACAGCCTCGACCGTACCTAGCAACATTCTAAAAGGATAATTATTCAAGTTGAGTAGGTGCGCCTCTCAGCCATTCTGCCAAGTTAATAACAATCCTAAACTTTGTATAGAAATTTCATTAGCAAATTCCATCCTTGAGAGGTAACTTCACATTCCGAAAAAAAAGAAAGAACAGGACATAACTTGTTCAATTCATAACTAAAAGTGCCATTGTGATTTCTCAGAATTTTTACAAAATAAATAATAATTTTCGTTAGTTTCATGTTTTTCTTACACCAACTAGCACTGCTCCAGTACCCAAGTGTTCCACTAGTTACGTAAGTAATTTTGTGAATTTTTGTGTCATTTCCTTGCAGCGGACGACTCCAGAAGATATTTATTGCTGAAAGTTTTTCAGGCATTTCTCTTTAGTACGTTAGCAGCGTCTGTCTGACTTCTGTAGTAGGATGGGGGTGGAAATTGCATCTTGTAGGAGCAACAGGGTAAAGGGTACATCTCAGATTAATCCGTTGCGCAGAATAACAGAATAGCAGATCAACCCCATGCTCACAAATTACATCGCCATTCTGTCATGCAGTGAAACATCTTGTAGTAACATCGGTAGTACATTACGTAGGAAATCAGCATACATTGCACCATTTAGATTGCCATCGATAAAATAGGGGCCAATTATCCTTCCTCCTATAATACTGCACCATACATTAACCCGCCAAGGTCGTTGATGTTCCACTTGTCGCAGCCATCGTGAATTTTCCGTTGCCCAATAGTGCATATTATGCCGGTTTACGTTACCGCTGTTGGCGAATGACGCTTCGTCGCTAAATAGAACACGTGCAAAAACTCTGTCATCTTTCCGTAATTTCTCTTGTGCCCAGTGGCAGAACTGTACACGACGTTCAAAGTCGTCGCCATGCAATTCCTGGTGCATAGAAATATGGTACGGGTGCAATCGATGTTGATGTGGCAGTTTCAACACCGACGTTTTTGAGATTCCCGATGCTCGCGCAATTTATGTGCTACTGATGTGCGGATTAGCCGCGACAGCAAGTAAAACACCTACATGGTTGCAGGTCGTGGTTGATGTTTCACATGTGGCTGAACACTTCCTTTTTCCGGCGAACGGTCCGAACACTTGGATGATGTCGGCCAGGATACCGAGCAGCATACATAGCACACGCCCGTTGGGCATTTTGATCACAATAGCCATACATCAACACGATATCGACCTTTTCCGCAGTTGGTAAACGGTCCATTTTAACACGGGCAATGTATCACGAAGCAAATACCGTCCGCACTGGTGGAATGTTACGTGATACCACGTACTTATACGTTTGTGACTATTACAGCGCCATCTATCACAAAGCGAAAAAAGTGGCCCAACTAAAACATTCATATTTCTTTACGTACTTCACGAATATGTAATAAAAAATGGGGGTTCCTATTTAAAAAACGCAGTTGATATACGTTTGACCTATGGCAGCTCCATCTAGCGGTCCAACCATAGCGTCATTTGGTTTCCCCCTTCAAGCTAGGCGAGTTTCGTTCTTTGTAGTTTTTTCGTTTGATGCTTATTTCGTGAGATATTTGCTCAGGTCACTATCAATGGACCACCCTGTACAGGGCGCACAATCTAATTACACATCTACTCCGCGAAAGTCACTTAACTGCGTGTTGCGGAAGCAACTTTCGTTACAATAACGATTTACCCTTTAGTGTATATGGAAAACAGTTCATACGCTGCTGTGAAGGAATGCTTTAATTTCCACTACCGCTTACGTTCGCTGAATGTGCTCGAGTGACAGGTGCCTAGAACCTTGCGAAGTACACTATCTGATCAAAAGCATCCGGACACCCAGACTTCGCTTTTATGACGACTTGCACTCTATTGGGATCGTTTTCAGTAAGGTGTCTAAAAGTCTGTGGACGAAAGCCAACCAACTCGTCCTCAGGAGCCGAAATCAGAGACGGTATTGATGAAGTCTGGAGTGAAGTGGGCGTCTTAACTCATCCTGAATGTTTGCTACTGGGTTCAGGTGAGGACTCTGGGCGAGTCAACCCATTGCAGGAATGTTGGAAGAGATTTCGGGATCTGTCGTCATAAACGTCTCTCCACAATATTTCGACTGGACACTTGCAAGTCATCTTCAGACGGACGAAGACGTTCCGCTCCGCCCTATATAGCATGCTGAGAGTATTGCTGCGCATGCGTCAGTCACGTGAGAGAAGTACCACACCTCCCGGCGGCAGTGCCTTCCCTGGTGGAACTGCGAAGATCAGCTGTCTTCGGCATCTTCGTCTGGAGCAAATCTCGGAGATGACAGGATTCCACGAATTATACGGCTGGTAGCCGCTGTCGCAGTTCATTAGATTTTCCACGATGCGCATTTCAAGGGATTCTTTTATAATGGAATACCAAAAAGGTGTTGCTGTGACCAAAATTAACATTTTGTCATACTCCAGCCAATGGCTGTTGGAGATGCAGTTTCCGTAATTCCAGCCGAGTGCAGCGTTTATGTTCGGTGCAGCGTTCTTCCACTGTAGGCGTTGTTTGTTCTATGTAGGCCATAAAATACTGGCAAGGTATTTTGTAAATTCCCGCCTTCTACAATAACAAATTATTCTTCACTGATCCCAGCAGGTCCGAAATCTTAGACGGTCGGCAGAAAATCACTTTCACCTGAAAATTACTAAGGATTCTTGCTATTTTGTAGGAAATATTTCCAACGAAGGGAAGGAAAGCTAGGGACTTCGCTGGTGCGTTCTCCTCTTTATGCACTTTCCGGTTCTTGGTTTTAGCTAAGAATGTCGGATAGAGTATCCATTGTCTCTGAACACTGTCTTTAAATCTTCATGCTCTTTGGGCAAACTATCTGTATCCGACACTGTATGGACTCTGTCTATAAGGGTTTTAAGCATACTCATAGTCCGGGATGGGTGACGGCAATTTAAAGCGTGTAAGTACGAATCAGTATCAGTGGGCTTAGGGTAAACAAAGTGTCCGAGAGAGCCGTCACTCTTCCGTCAAACCAAAACATCCAGGACCGGGAGACAACCACCTTTCTCTAAGCCCATAATACATCGAATATCTCGCGGATGGAGTTAAGGTGATGCAAAAACTCCATTAACTTATCTTCTCCGTGGGGCCACACTGCGAAAGCATCATCCACGTACCTCCAAAACACATGTGGTTTAAGAACAGCTGATTCAAGTGCTCTTTCCTCAAAATGCTCCATAAAAACGTTAGCCACCAGAGGAGACAAGGGGCTGCCCATGGCGACGCCGTCAGTTTGTTCAAAATATTCTTGATTGAACATAATAGGTTAGGAAAGAACTTGCCGAAACAAAGCAGTGATGCCCGCCTGAAAATATCAATTAGTGCCAAGGAATCAGCAAGAGGTACCATTGTAAAAGGAGATACTACATCAAAATTCACTAAAAGAGCCAAACTACTTGGGTGGAGAGCCCCCAGTATGTTGATAAAATCGGCTGAGTTCCGTTTTTCAGCCAAAGGTCTCAGCAAGAAAACAAGATGTTTGGCTAAATCACAGGTGGGGGCTTCAATATTACTCACCAATATCACTCACCAAGACCGTACAGTCTTGGTGGAACGCTGCCATGTGGTCTTAACCGCCTGATGGTCTCTGGAGGTAACGAGGAAGGTTCAAATGGTTTAAATGGCTCTGAGCACTATGGGACTTAACTGCTGAGGTCATCAGTCCCCTAGAACTTAGAACTACTTAAACCTAACTAACCTAAGGACATCACACACATCCATGCCCGAGGCAGGATTCGAACCTGCAACCGTAGCGGTCGCGCGGTTCCAGACTGTAGCGCCTAGAATCGCTCGGCCACTCCGGCCGGCAGGTAACGAGGAAGAATTCAGGAGTGTACACGTCTTCCGTTGCACACGTGCTGTAGGGTAGTGATTAGTCTTCCTGTTCATAGTATCACTAAGGCCAGAGATCTTCTCCAAATACAAACTATATATATGAAGATAGCAACTGTTCTCGAAAGAACAGGTACCATTGATGACCGTGCAGGGATTCAATTAATTATCATTTATTCTAGAGAAGCTGCACGGTCATTTCTTATTTTTACCTTCTTTATCAAAATTTCTTTCGATCTTTATCGTGCAAAAGTAGCGCGCGATAACATTCGGTTATAACTACATCTGCACTTATCCGGATATTCTTCGGACTAGATGCCTTTCCCAAATAACAGGAAATGTTAGGTGCACGTGTGATTTAAAAATCTGAATTAACCAAAAGTGTGTCAACGATCTTGCCGCAGTAGTAACACCGACTCCCGTCAGATTACAGAAATTAAGCGCTGTCGGGCTGGGTTAGCACTTGGATGGGTGACCATCCAGTTTGCCGAGAGCTGTAGGCAAGAGGGATGCTCTCAACTCTTGTGAGGCAAACTTGATTGAGAAGTAGCGGCTCCAGTTTCGTAAAGTGACATACGGCCGGCAGAGCATATGCTGACCACATGCCCATCCATACCCACAACCAGTGACGCCTGTGAACTGAGGATGATACGGCGGCAGGTCGGTAACGTTGGGCCTTCATGGCCTGTCCGGGTGGAGTTTAGTTTTTTTCAATCGGAAGTGTAGGTCCGGTATAGTAAGACAATGGATTCCCACACGGGAGGACGGTGGCTCAAATCCCTGTCCGGCCATCCAGAATTACGTTTTTAGTGATTTTCCCGACTCGTTCCTCTGAGGGGACTCGGTAGATTTCCTTCCCGTGTCCGAATTTGTGCTCTAACGACCTCGTCGTCGACGGAATGTTAAACCCTGACCTTTCTATTTTTTTTGTCGCAGAGTGATGTGAGGCCCTCGGCCCCTAATTAGACAGGTGGAAAGAGGGAACAGCCCACTCAGCCCCTGTCGCTGCCAGCTGTGCCTGACCCGCGCTGCGGCCGCAATAGAGTGCGTGGAGCAGCCGGTAGCGCCAGACACGGTGTGTGGTGCGCGCTTCCCTGAACTGCGCGTGGCGTCAGCGCCGGTGGCGCCAGCCCACATTGACCGCAATGGAATAATGCCGGCCGCTGATTGGATAATGCGCCCCGGCAGCCCGGCGCAGGAACGCTGTCGGCACCGGGAAATACCATACTGCCGCCACCCGCTGCTAGTTCCAAGAAGGCCATTCTGCAGCTGCTTGGAACTACATTTGTCACTATTGTAAATACAAAAGGGAAATCAGGGTTTAATGTGCCGTCGGTGTTGAGTCCGTTTGAGACGGGGCGCAAGGTTGGAGAAGGAAGGGATGGATATGTCCTCCTCCTTAGGAGTCAGCGTGTCTGATTGCTAAGCAGATTCCCAGGGACTTTTCCTTCGTGGTAGGACTGGAACGGGTTCCACTAAGTTTCGTATGCCAGCTGATGAGCTACTTGGGTGAGAAGAAGTGGTTCTGACAACGGCTGGGAGAGCGATGTGCCGACTCCTTGTCTCTCCATATTGCATCCGAATGACGCTGTTGCCGCAGGATGACGCGGTGGCCGATCGGTACTGTGTGGCGCGTCAGGACTGACAGACAGCGTGTTTGCTTTTCAAAGGAACCAACCCGGCACTTGCCTAAAGCGATAAAGTACAAGACGAGGATTTGATTTTGCAAGTACATTAATAAATATATGGCACGTCTACACCTCGTTCGCCACCTAACAACCTGCAGGGAGGCCCAAGACGCACGCACAGTGGTTGGCTCTATACACTTCCTGATCAAAAGTATTCGGACAAATGTCACTAGACATTAATGCACTGTCCAGTCACGTTAATGTGACCATCTTTTGCAGCCCGGACTTTTGTAACACGTGCAGGAAGAGAGTGAGTGATGTTCCGGAAAGTTTCGTCAGGAATGAGTGTCGTGGCCAGCTGCGCTAGGTTTCTGGGTTGAGGATCCACAGTGCGAACAGTCGAATTGAGGTGATCACCTACATGCTCTATTGGATTTAGATCCTGGGAGTGTAGTGGCCAGGGGAGTATGGTAAACTGATACTGGTGCTCTTCAAACCAAGCACATACACTGTAAGATATGTGACACGTGGCATTGTCCTGGTGGTACATACGATTATGTCAATGAAAAACAAATTGCATGTAGGGGCGGACGTGATCCCCAAGGATAGATGCACACTTGTGTCTTCCAGAACGTCGAGATCAGCCAAGGAATGCCACGGAAACATTCCATAGACCACAACGCTCCCACCTCTGGTCTGAACCCCTTTGCTTTCAGATGTTCAGACTGTACACTCCAGTGGCCATCTATCCTTTGTAGCATAAGCCGTTATTCATCTGCAAATGGCACCAGTCGCCATTCAGTGGACGTCCAGTTGCCGCATCTGCGTGCAGATTCCAGCCTTCGTCACCAATGAACACCAATCAGCATGGGACCATGAAACAGGAGGCCCATACGCAGCAACGTTCGTTTATCACTCGTTGGGTAAACTGTTTTGGTAGCCCTTTAGTTCATCTGGGCGGTCAGTTGCTCTATACTTGCGTGTCTATTCACCCATACCCATTTCTGCAGCCATCGTCCACCCCTGGCCGATGGTGCACCACTGTTGCTTCAGCACCAGTTTTAGATAGCATCAATTTCCCAAGCACGTATACTTTAACCACGCGACACGCGAACAGTTAACAAACTTAGTCGCTTCGGAAATGAGTCCTCTCTTGGTTCGAAAGCTAATAATCATGGCGTTTTGGATGCATCCGCAGTACGATAGCGTCTGTACTGTTTCCCGTATCCCCCGGACATACTTTATGTATCCTACACTGCTACTGCTGCCACCTGCCGTCTGCCGTCTGTGAGTGGTTACTGCACGTTGACATCGAACATAGGCTTTGGCTACGTTAATGTGACTGGACCACGTATGTGGCGTACCGATTATTCGCCTATATGGAGGCTTGAACTCTGCTGGGAACGTTTCAATGAGGTGCCTGAATGTCTGTGCGAGAAACGGCAGCGCATTCTTCCTCAAGAGCGGAAACCAGAGAAGAGAATGACGTTGTATGCTGGTGTCTGGAGTGATGGCGAGGTTCTGCCTACCCCCAAAAGGTATTCCATTGGGCTCAGGTCGGTACTCTGGGCAGGCCAGTCCGTTTCAGGAATGTTACTGTCGACAAAGGATTGCCTCAGGAACGCTGCTTTAAGACAGAGCTCATTGCGATGCTGGTAGCAACAATCAACGTCTCCTACCTGTTCCTCTACTGCATGCATGACGCAATGCTTAAAACGTTTTCTCACTCTTCCGCATTTAGCGCTTTCTTAGGCGCAATAAAGGAAGCACATCCTAACAACGAAAAACACCCCCATACCGCAACACCACTTTCTCCGTACTTCACTGTTGGCACTACACGTGATGTCAGGTAACACTCGCCAGGCATTCGCCAACCCAAACCCTTCCTTTGAGTTTCCAAAGGGGACAGCGTGGTTCACCGCTCAAAATCGCTCGTTTCCCGTCATTCATATTTCAGTGGCGTCGCTCTTTACACCACGTCTTGCGTCGCTTAGCACTGATTACAGAAATGTGTGGCTTATGAGGAGTTGCTCAACTACGTACCTCTTTCTTTGGAACTTCTCATGCTCAGTTATTACGCTAGCTGGACTGCAGGTACCACGTTGGAGTGATTCCTTCTGCTGGTTTCCGTCCATACATGACATCTACCTGGCCCTGGTTTAGCTATGGTTGTTCCATCACGTTTCCACTTCACAATCGCATAACCAGCAGTCAACTTGGGCACTTTTAGAAGCAATGCCACTGATGGATTTGTCACTCGAGTGACATCCAGGATCGAAATCACCGGGCTCCCCTGACCAAACCGTTCTCATGTTACTACTTTCCTACCGACAACACAAAGTTCCATCCCTCCTTTTTATGACAGGTCCGTGTCTCATGACATCTAGAGGACAATTCGGCGTTACATAGGGTTGTCCTGATGCTTCACATAATGTGGGATCACCAAAAAACAGAGCGCTCAGATCGTACCAGGACAAGCGGAGTTAGATTGTCCTTGATTTCCGTCCATTTATTGAGGCAAATGCTGCGAATTCCTTTCCGAGCTTGCCCCTTGCAAGTTTGTGCTCCGTCTCGGGACAGTAAAACCTAATTCTGCTGCTTTACTTTCGAAATCTTACGCTATAATAACAACAATTGAAAGGTGTGGTGCAAGTCTTTCAATTAGACGCCACATTGGGGGCTTAAGTGCCCCTAATCTACTCCAAAAACCCTACTGGAGAAAGGGGACCTACAGCTCAACATGTGTTCCAAAGCACCAACCTTTCTTTACGCCACTGAGAGGTGAGGGCTAGATTATAGGCAGAAATAAAATTCCATCGCCCAACTGGGATTCGATCTGGCGACCGTCCAGCTTCCAGCACCTGCTTTGCTGCTATACCGCCAGACCAACACAATACGGTCACGATCTACACGAAAGTAGCCGATTCAACTCCTGCTGGTGGAAGAAAGCTTGACCACTGGTAATTGACCTGCAAGGGTGTCACCTCCCAGCAAGAAGTCAGACCTTGCACAAGTGTCCCGTGTCATATCACCAGAAAATGATCCATCCCTTGCCAGCTGTTGACTACTAAATTCCATTCATAACCAGAATTGTAACCGAATTGCAATGGAATCGAGCACCAGCTAACATGTGCTCATAACTGTCAATTGAGTTTTGCTTGGAATTAGGCGACAGGTTTCAGGAAGAAGGGAAATAGTCGGCTGGCCTAGTGAGAAGCAGTCTTGCCCTGACTATGTTGTTAAAATTCCCTTAGAACGAAATTACAAAAGTTAAGGCTTGGAATAAGTATTGAAATGACAAGCACTATGGGTGTTTTACAACTTCTTATCTTATTCAGAAAACTCCTGATATACACTGAAGAGCCAAGGAAACTGGTACACCTGCCTAATATCATGTAGGACCCCGCGAGCGCGCAGAAGAGCCCCAACACGACGTGGCATGAACTAGACTAATGTGTGGAGTAGTGCTGGAGGGAAATAACACCATGAATCTTACAGGGCTGTCCATAAATCCGTAAGAGTACGAAGATCTATTCTGAAGAGCACGATGCAAGGCAGCCCAGATAAACTCAATAACGTTCATGTCTGGGGAGTTTAGTGGCCAGCGGAAATGTTTAAACTCAGGAGAGTGCTCCTGGAGCAATTCTGAACGTATGGCGTGTCGCATTGTCCTGCTGCAATTGTCCAAGTTCGTTGGAATGCACAGTGGACATGAATTGATGCAGATAACCAGACAGAATACTTACGTACGTGTCACCTTTCAGAATCGTATCTAGACGTGCTGGGGTCCCATATCACTCCAACTGCACTCCTCCCACACCGTTAGAGAGCCTCCACCAGCTTGAACATTTCCCTGCTGACATGCACAGATTCACGAGGTTATCTCCACACCCGTACACGTCCATCCGCTCAACACAATCTGAAACGAGACTTGTCCGACCAGACAACATGTTTCCAGTCATCAACAGTCCAACGTCGGTGTTGACGAGCCCAGGCGAGGCGTAAACCCTTATGTCGTCCAGTCATTAAGGGTACATGAGAGGGCGTCCAGCTCCGAAAGCTCATATCGATGATATTTCGGTGAATGGTTCGCACGCTGACACTTGTTGATGGCCCAGTTTTGAAATCTGCCGGAATTTGCGAAAGGTTGCACTTCTGTCGCGTTGACAGTGTAAGTGGGCTACTTCTGTGTTGGCAGTGCTGTGTAGCGCTTTGCATTCGATCTCTGCGCTTTCTTTGCAAGAGACTCTGTGGCTAGTTGGACTCGTTGTTGGAAGCTAATCGCCAGTAGTGTTGGGCAGTTGGAAGTTAGTCGCCAGCAGTGATCGAAGTTCTGTTGGGCAGTTGGAGGTGAACAGCCAACACTGATGGATGTTAGATGTGAGAAGTTAGCAATGATGGAGGGTACAGGTCTGAAGTGTTTGCGAAGACTAACGATCTGGAAGTATCCGACTAGGAGATTGAAAATTATTCATGATTATATATCTTTGTACTGGATGCCAATGACGATTTGTATTCGTGTTTGAACTGGATGTCACATTATTAAGGTAAAAAATACATTATTTGGTTTGCAACAAAATCTTTCCTTTGCTAACCACATGCCTATTAGTAGTTAGGGGCTTTAGTAGCTAGAATTTTATTTAGCTGGTAGTACTGACGCTTGCTGTATTGCAGCAGTTCGCGTAATGAAGATTTTTGTGAAGTAAGTGCTTAATGAAATGTATAGGTTATTGTTAAGATTTCTTTTTAGTCAGGGCCAATCTTTTGAATTAATTATTTGAAGTCAGGTTGTAAATTTTTTTTAAGTAGTCAGATTGCGTTGTGCTAGAATATAGTGGGTCAGTGTTGACATGATAAGAAGAAGTAAAGAGAAAGTTGGCTCAGTAAGTTCAGTTTTACTCAGCTGTTTCAGAATCAAATAACGCAGAAGTTTCATCTGCCCAGTCATTCAGCAATTTAAGTACAGACACACTCAATTAAATAAAGAAGTTTCAACAGTTGTCGTTGGTCCCGTTTTTGTAGGACCTTTTTCGGGCCGGAGCGATGTCGGAGATTTGGTGTTTTACCGGATTCCTGATGTTCACCGTACACTTGTGAAATGGTCGTACGGGAAAATCCCCACTTCATCGCTACCTCGGAGATGCCGTGTCTCATCGCTCATGCGCCGACTATAACATAACGTTCAAACTCACTTAAACCTTGATAACCTGCCATTGTAGCAGCAGTAACCGATCTAACAACTGCGCCAGACACTTGTTGTCTTATAGGCGTTGCAGCTCCGTATTCTGCCTGTTTACATACCTCTGTATTTGAATACGCTTGCCTATAACAGTGTCTTTGGCGCTTCAGTGTACTTGCTGGAAAAGACTAAGTCTTTGCACAGTGACGGTGACTAACTGTCAATGTTCCGTCTACTTAAAATGGAACTATAAGTACTAACTGAGCCCGCACTCACAACGCGCAGAAGTCCCTAGCTAAACGACTCGTATTTCACCGGTTGTGTTACACCTACTACAGATAACTCTGCTTAGCCCTTTCTGGCTACTCTCTTCGGCTACCTCTGCTGATAGTACTACCAACTTCCTGTCCCGACTGTAATATACCTCTCGGAAGGTCCTGATTCCGAGTTTTATTCAGTTTTCCTGTTCGCCCCCACCATTCCCTGAAATGGCGTGTCGTCAAAGATCCCTCACATCTTATTGGCTCTAACTGCATACTATTGTTTGGAGGCTGAATGGAGGGAGGGTGGCGTCTCTCATTAAATCGTGTCTTAAGCCCCATGCAGACTCTTCATGACGCATAGGTGCCCCTTCCAAAGACTCGCTTCCTTAATCGCTCTCTTACCTTCGATTCGTGTCTGCAATTACACCACCCTTGTTTTTACAGCCCGCATCTCGTGGTCGTGCGGTAGCGTTCTCGCTTCCCACGCCCGGGTTCCCGGGTTCGATTCCCGGCGGGGTCAGGGATTTTCTCTGCCTCGTGATGACTGGGTGTTGTGTGCTGTCCTTAGGTTAGTTAGGTTTAAGTAGTTCTAAGTTCTAGGGGACTGATGACCATAGATGTTAAGTCCCATAGTGCTCAGAGCCATTTGAACCATTTGTTTTTACAGCTTATAGTGTCGTCGCTACAAACGACCTCAGCCACCCTGGCGCCCCTGGTCAGTATTTTTCCCCGATGCGTTTAGGACCCTCTGATATTTTATGAAACCACCCTCCAAGGACTGGCTGTTGTACTGCACGGGCAACCAGTACCTCTTGTTTTGTAACTTTCCCTTCGTTGGCCATTTCCCGTAGTTAATACAAAACGATCACGGAGGCGGACCATGTTTCAGAAAGGAAACCGTTTCCTTTCTGGCTTCCCAGTTGTAGTAATTAAGGAAAAACGCTAAGAAACAGTGAGTTGAGATCTCGTGGCTTGCAGCTGGAACGCGTGAATCAATAGTTGTGAATCACGAACATCGAATCGAAAAACAATTTATAATGCGACACTTTTGCTAATGCTAAACGCCTTTATTTCACACCATCGTGTTCTAGACTTTACTACATCTCGGAGTGGTATCGCGAAAAAGGTAGTTTTTTCCCCCAGCAATCTAAGTGCAGTCGTTTCAGAGCCTAATTTTTTGTATCACCGTCATTCTGGTATAGCATAAATTTTGTGCATTCCAGTAATTGTCTCATAATGATCAACTTTTGCTACCCAGGAAAGGACACACAGGAGATTTCAAAAAGAATGCCCTAATTTCAAAAGTCCATATTTATTGATAAAAACATACTAAAAAATAAAGTGAATCGTAAAATACTCACAAAATCTTAAAGTTTTATTTAGCTGCGCTACTACAAATGCTCTATATATCCACCAGCAGCAGCACGAACAACATATAGACGTAGCTGCATTCGTCACAAACTTTGCGCACTATGTCTGCTTTCACAGAAGTTATGTCGGGAGTTTTTCTGTTCCTCTCTTTAACTGTGTCACGAGATAAACGGTAGATGAACACACTTTCCTTCATATATCCCCACAAGAAAAAATCGCAATGGCCCATGTCTGGCAATTTACGAGGCCAAGAATGCAAGGCAGGGTCACGGGATCTCGTGCGCCATATCCAGCGTTCATCCAGAGTGTCATTGAGAAAGTGACGTACGTTTGTGGAAGAGGCCTATTCTGCAGCATTTGAAGATAGCACAACGCTGGATAGCATGCACGGAACCCCCGAGACTCGGCCCTGCATTCTTGGCGTCCAAGATCGCCAGACGTGACCACATGCGATTTTTTGCTATGGGGATATGTGGAGCAAGATGCGTACGTCTACCTCGTGACAGAGAAGAACTGAAGAGCAGAATAACAGCAGCCATAACTTGTGTAAACATAGATACATTGTGTTAAGTTTATGACGAATATAGCTATCGTCAAGACGTTGTTCGTGCTGCTGGTGGTGGACACACAGAGCATTTCTAATAGCACAGCTAAAACTCCAACATATTGTTAGTTTTCTGCAATCCATCCCATGTCGGTAGTCTGTTTTCATCAATAAACATGAAGTTTTTGAAATCATGTAATTTTTTGTTTTAAATGCCCTGTACATGCATCGTCGTATTAACGAAAAAAACTACGAACAATATTGTCTAACCTGCAATTCTTCACGTCTTCCCAAAGCTCAGGAATACCGCCGTATTAAATAAAATTTACAGCCGTGTAGTAAATTCTAAGTAACAAATATGTTTTACGCGTACAAACTTATTCCCACGAGAATTCCAGCCAACGCCCTTAAGAACTCTTGCCATTAAGCGTTTGAAAATATACTACATGCTCTTGTACTCAGCGAGGCAGCATCGTTATTTCCACTACCGGCAGCTGCTACAAAAAAGAGCGAGAGCACCATCCAATTAATTACGACTTAATCAGTGCTACTGAGTAAATAAACCCTAATTGAAAGGACCGAACATTAATTAGCACAAAGAGAAGGATTTTAAGTCAACTAGTACCGGCACAGCAAATTTAGTGTTGAGCTACGGTTCTGGAACATCGCGAGAAATTTATTGTATAATATTAGCAAGTATCTAGACGCAACCAACCTTTCTTATACATCTCCTGAATGACGTGCTGAGAAAAATATTTTTTTCTGACATACTTAATTCGATATAAGGGTTCAATATCATTTTCATATCAACAATGAATTACCCAATTCGCCTTTAGTGGAAATGAAATAAGCCGCAGTCTAACGATGCATATAATGCGTGCTTGAAATTTTCTAGCATCATGAGTCTTCCTACATTTACCTTGAGGAAGAGATGGGAAGAAACTGACTGCAGCGTGTTGAGCATATCCGAAAAGTTTCCGGAATCGTTTACCACCATCAAAATATTTATTTTACCCTTAAATGGTAACATGGGTGAAAATTCGCTCTAGGAAAAGTTAATGCGTATGTTGTGAAGTGCCAAACCTGGAGTATTGACCACCCTGTTACGTTCATTTTTATGGTTTGGTACATCAGTCGGTAAAAACGGAACTTTTACAGGATCATTTAGTTGTGCGTGTGTCTGTCTGTCCGACTGTTAAAAACGATTTTTCTCAGGAACTGGTAGACGTACCAAATTCATATTTATGTCACATGTTAATGTCTACGGTCCCTTGGCAGTGTAAAGAACAGAAACTTCTAAGTCAATTCAATCAAAAGACGTCGCCATTTTTGTCACATATTTTGAAACATACAAACATATAGGGTACTAAAGAAGCATGAAACTTGGAAAACATCAAGGTTCCACAGTACAATTAAAGGAAGAAATCCGAAAAGTATTAATCTGTAATCATAACATATGAAAAAAAATTATTATTCGTTGCTCGACTGTCTGTTGATATGCGGTAGGGAGCTGGTGCTGAGTGGAAAGGTACTGAGCCATAATGAATTTATTAACGTTTCTAAAAACACAAATGAAATTATTCTTTAAAAGCAAAAATGCAACAATAATAAACTGAAAAGACTACATTTCAGTAACACAACTAGTAGGAAACACCTCAAAACGGCAAAAATCACTTCGTTTTTGTAAAGAATATTAAATGAAGTAAAAAAAGTACATTCGCATTACAAACAGCAAAACATATGATCAAATGATTATGTCACAAATATCAACCATCGGCTATTGCCTCCAAACTAGCCAAAAGGATTGACAAAAGAGATACAAATTTATGACGATAGAGGTGGTGGCAGAGGCGACGCCAGGAGCAATAATTCCTCCTTCTCTACTAACGTAGGACGGTGGTTGCCGCTGCCACAGTGCTAGAAACCTTCATTAACAGTTTCAATCACGGTATCAGGCATTTTTAACAAGATCACAGGTAACAAGAGATACTATCACCTATCCAGTAACATACAAACAACTCGTTAATTATTTAGTAAAAACTAACATACTACAAATGCAGAAATTCTTCTTTGGTTTTTTTGTAGATACAAACAATTTAGTAAAACAAATCGAGCTCGTGATACTAGCCAACAGGTAACTATAGACATGCATCAGAAATAAGGAAGTGGTTAGCACACTTGACTCGCATTCGGGAGGATGACGGTTCAATCCCGCGCCCGGCCATCCTGACTTAGGTTCTCCGTGATTTTCCTAAATCGCTCCAGGTAAATGCTGGGATGGTTCCTTTGCAAGGGCACGGCCGACTTCCTTCCCTAATCCTATGAGACTGATGACCTCGCTGTGTGGTCTCCTCCCCCAAACAACCAACCAACCTAGATTCAAAAAAATGGCTCTGAGCACTATGGGACTTAACATCTGAGGTCATCAGTCCCCTAGAACTTAGAACTACTTAAACCTAACTAACCTAAGGACATCACAGACATCCATGCCCGAGGCAGGATTCGAACCTGCGACCGTAGCAGTCACGCGGCTCCGGACTGAAGCGCCTAGAACCGCACGGACGCCGCGGCCGGATAACCTAAGGACATCACACACATCCATGCCCGAGGCAGGATTCGAACCTGCGACCGTAGCGGTCGCGCGGTTCCAGACTGAAGCGCCTAGAACCTATCAGCCCCTAGATTCAACAATTTTCACCGACTATAAAGTACAATTCGTAAATAGGAAGTATTTCATCTGAATTCTATACCCTCAGATTCTAAAACCAGTTTGGAATAGTGACAGCCACAAACCCACACACATTGACAGAACTGAACTCAAGTAGTAGCAGGCAAAACCTTGATAAATAACACATTTATATACAGAACAACGGGCAACCAGAATTTTTTTTTTTTTTTTTTTTGGTCATCAGTCTACTGACTGGTTTGATGCGGTCCGCCACGAATTCCTTTCCTGTGCTAACCTCTTCATCTCAGAGTAGCACTTGCAACCTACATCCTCAATTATTTGCTTGACGTATTCCAATCTCTGTCTTCTTCTACAGTTTTTGCCCTCTACAGCTCCCTCTAGTACCATGGAAGTCATTCCCTCATGTCTTAGCAGATGTCCTATCGTCCTGTCCCTTCTCCTTTTCAGTGTTTTCCACATATTCCTTTCCTCTCCGATTCTGCGTAGAACCTCCTCATTCCTTACCTTATCAGTCCACCTAATTTTCAACATTCGTCTATAGCACCATATCTCAAATGCTTCGATTCTCTTCTGTTCCGGTTTTCCCACAGTCCATGTTTCACTACCATACAATGCTGTACTCCAGACGTACATCCTCAGAAATTTCTTCCTCAAATTAAGGCCGGTAGTTGATATTAGTAGACTTCTCTTGGCCAGAAATGCCTTTTTTGCCATAGCGAGTCTGCTTTTGATGTCCTTCTTGCTCCGTCCGTCATTGGTTATTTTACTGCCTACGTAGTAGAATTCCTTAACTTCATTGACTTCGTGACCATCAATCCTGATGTTAAGTTTCTCGCTGTTCTCATTTCTACTACTTCTCATTACCTTCGTCTTTCTCCGATTTACTCTCAAACCATACTGTGTACTCATTAGACTGTTCATTCCGTTCAGCAGATCATGTAATTCTTCTTCACTTTCACTCAGGATAGCAATGTCATCAGCGAATCGTATCATTGATATCCTTTCACCTTGTATTTTAATTCCACTCCTGAACCTTTCTTTTATTTCCATCATTGCTTCCTCGATGTACAGATTGAAGAGTACGGGCGAAAGGCTACAGCCTTGTCTTACACCCTTCTTAATACGAGCACTTCGTTCTTGATCGTCCACTCTTATTATTCCCTCTTGGTTGTTGTACATATTGTATATGACCCGTCTCTCCCTATAGCTTACCGCTACTTTTTCAGAATCTCGAACAGCTTGCACCATTTTATATTGTCGAACGCTTTTTCCAGGTCGACAAATCCTACGAAAGTGTCTTGATTTTTCTTTAGCCTTGCTTCCATTATTAGCCGTAACGTCAGAATTGCCTCTCTCGTCCCTTTACTTTTCCTAAAGCCAAACTGATCATCACTTAGAGCATTCACAATTTTCTTTTCCATTCTTCTGTATATTATTCTTGTAAGCAGCTTCGATGCATGAGCTGTTAAGCTGATTGTGCCATAATTCTCGCACTTGTCAGCTCTTGCCGTCTTCGGAATTGTGTGGATGATGCTTTTCCGAAAGTCAGATGGTATATCGCCAGACTCATATAGTCTACACACCAATGTGAATAGCCGTTTTGTTGCCACTTCCCCCAATGATTTTAGAAATTCTGATGGAATGTTATCTATCCCTTCTGCCTTATTTGACCGTAAGTCCTCCAAAGCTCTTTTAAATTCCGATTCTAATACTGGATCCCCTATCTCTTCTAAATCGACTCCTGTTTCTTCTTCTATCACATCAGACAAATCTTCACCCTCATAGAGGCTTTCAATGTAATCTTTCCACCTACCTGCTCTCTCCTCTGCATTTAACAGTGGAATTCCCGTTGCCCTCTTAATGGTACCACCGTTGCTTTTAATGTCACCAAAGGTTGTTTTGACTTTCCTGTATGCTGAGTCGGTCCTTCCGACAATCATGTCTTTTTCGATGTCTTCACATTTTTCCTGCAGCCATTTCGTCTTAGCTTCCCTGCACTTCCTATTTATTTCATTCCTCAGCGACTTGTATTTCTGTATTCCTGATTTTCCCGGAACATGTTTGTACTTGCTCCTTTCATCAATCAACTGAAGTATTTCTTCTGTTACCCATGGTTTCTTCGCAGCTACCTTCTTTGTACCTATGTTTTCCTTCTCAACTTCGGTGATGGCCCTTTTTCGAGATGTCCATTCCTCTTCAACTGTACTGCCTACTGCGCTATTCCTTATTGCTGTATCTATAGCGTTAGAGAACTTCAAACGTATCTCGTCATTCCTTAGTACTTCCGTATCCCACTTCAGGGTACGGAGTCAAAATAGCCAACACACGACACCAAGTGACGTGCACACTAATCGGATGCTCGCCGTCATTTATCGTAAAATCCAGCGCCCATTGTCAAATGATTGCTGAGAAGGCGCCGGGAGAAGGATGTAACAAAGATTACTCGTAGTCGGAAAGCCAACAGACGCCACCGCGTCCAGTACTTGCAAAGGTCAGACCGGACTCCAACCCGGCCGAATACTGTGCCTTTAACGAGCAATGTTCACGGCTGCGACCAAAAACCGGCCCCTCCAAATCCGCAGTGAGCAAAGCCTCTAGGGTACTCTTGCTAACGGGTGACAGCAGACGCTTGGCCACACCAACACGCCGCCTCACTTGCGTGGGGCAAGGTAGGTAGCCGGACTTTCGTCATGCACTTCCCTCCTTCGTTAGTATGCAGACTGAAGAGTGAACAGATGATTCCCCACGCTATGTATCCCACTACGTCAGAAGAAGCAACTACTAGGAGTTCCACATTGTAATACCGAGTCCGCGCACTGCGCATTTGGAATCTCTAGCGACATAATATGCAGACATACCCGGAAGGGTGGGGGGAGGGGGGGACACTATATGCAATACAAATATGAGTTAATAATGATATTAATGGAAGAAATGCATATGGAGAGAATCTACCTGCATCCCTGCCAACTGCTCTACACTGCTAGAGGGGAAATTGACTCTTAAGTCATCCTGTACGGCACTTGTAGCTTTTTTCCAGGAAAGGCGGCCGCCCGCACGAAGAGCACTGCTCGATTTTCAGTTTGCAGACAGACTGGACCTCGCAAGAATTTCTTCGTTCAAATGGTTCAAATGGCTCTGAGCACTATCGGACTTAACATCTGAGGTCATCAGTCCCCTAGACTTAGAACTACTTAAACCTAACTAAGTACATCACACACATCCATGCCCGAGGCAGGATTCGAACCTGCGACCGTAGCAGCAGTGCAGTTCCGGAATGAATCGCCTAGAACCGTTAGGCCACAACGGCCGGCAGAATTTCTTGTCTAGTTCTCTTATGTGAGTAGACGGAATAACTTCATTGAGTTCGTGTTTGTATGGTGGAGCTGGCAAAAATGGCTCTGAGCACTATGGGACTTAACATCTATGGTCATCAGTCCCCTAGAACTTAGAACTACTTAAACCTAACTAACCTAAGGACATCACACAGCACCCAGTCATCACGAGGCAGAGAAAATCCCTGACCCCGCCGGGAATCGAACCCGGGAACCCGGGCATGGGAAGCGAGAACGCTACCGCACGACCACGAGCTGCGGGCATATGGTGGAGCTATTTTCAGTTTACTGACTTAGTACTTACTTGCAATTGTTAAGTGAGCTTTTATGTAAAAGAGTGGAACAGCTGTCTAGCGCATCATAGAGCCTGCTTCAAGTGTAATACGCTATCAGTATTTATTCGACAATGCCGATTCCATTATCTCCATTACTACTGTCTGGAACAATTTTCAGAGCATGAAAGGTGTCAATTGCATTATCCCAGCCTCTAACGTCCGAAGAGACCGAGAGACTAAAATTGATTACCTTTGCAGGAGAATCTCAAATGGTTCAAATGGCTCTAAGCACTATGGGACTTATCTGAGGTCATCAGACCCCTAGACTTAGAACTACTTAAACCTAACTAACCTAAGAACATCACACACATCCATGCCCGAGGCAGGATTCAAACCTGCGACCGTAGCAGCAGCGCAGTGTTACCAGTAGACTATAAAAATATTTTGCATTGGTGGCACTCGTTAAGAGGACTACGCTGGGTGGAGCCTCCTACCCCATACCCACAGTGTATTTTGTAAGATAACGGTGAATACGTGTGATGAAGTGGGACTGAACGTATTCAGTTCTAGAATAGTAATCGGCTGTAATACACTGCGTGACTTACGTTAAAATATCGGAAGTTCCATAACACCTAAGTGACATTCTGTTGCCAGCCGTTGTGACCGAGCGGTTCTAGGCGCTTCAGCCCGGAACCGCGCTGCTGCTACGGTCGCAGGTTTGAATCCTGCCTCGGGCATGGATGTGTGTGATGTCCTTAGTTTAGTTAGGTTTAAGTAGTTCTAAGTCTAGGGGACTGATGACCTCAGATGTTAAGTCCCGTAGTGCTTAGATCCATTTGAACCATTTTTTTTTCATAAGGCGAGCTGCGGAAGGGTCGGTATAACTTTATGAATAAGCCTGCAGTCTCTTCTTGTAAAGTAGCGGGGTAAAGAGAGTGGATACTCACCTGCTCACTCTTTAGTTTGCAGACTTACAAAACGGGAAGTGCATGACCACAACCACGCCTGCATCCACCCTCCACCACCCACATAACACAATTTATCCCTTAATAGGGTTGTTCTGTACTTAGGTGAAGTATATAAACTATTTAGTTTAACAATAAACATTAACCGCATACCTTCAAAACACTGTTTTAAATAGACTGCTGGTTTTCCATCCCCTTCAACGCGAGAACTATTAGCCGTAGAGAAAAAACAGACCACACGTTTTTGTAGGAAATGTAATGTAATTCGGTTCGATAGTGGGAAACATTTTCGCTAGACACCGCAGTTCCCAAATTATTTAAAGACAAATATTAAAAAGGGACCTTTAGTAAATGATGAGGATAGCCAGTCGGGTGCATAAAGTTTATTGTAATAAGTCATGACCAGGTTTCAGTATCACTAGGGTATCTTCTTGAGAAGAAATAAGATCACCAGTAATATTTTATACAAATTACAAAATAAACATCTAAAATAGCACTACACTGCCACAGTGAATTAAAGTACCGATTCATAGAATGAAAACGATGCTACATAACTCACATTTCGTTAAAATTACAAGCAAACATTATCAGCTGAAGCGCTCAAGTCGAACAGCCGAAATCATACATTAAGACCTCCATGAAATCCAGCAAGAATTACTCCACAGGTACAGTTTATCACAGGAACAGACACTGAACTGAATGTAGGACAACTGGTTACGACGTCAAGCAAAAGCAGCGTGGAGCGCGCCTGCTGCCGGGCGCTAGTAGCGTGGTAAACGCTCAACCGTATGGAACACGTTACTGAAGCAATAATATTTGAGTATAAGATACGTGTAAGTGTTTTAAATATAACAATTTTTACATTCTGTAAAAACAAGGACATTACAGAAGAGAATACAAAATAAATAAAATAATTCTTAATGACTAATCCAACAGAAATCCCATGATACACGATAGAGAAAGACTACTATAATTACTAGCAGGCCGAAATTGGGAATTACACCCCTCCAGTATTCTCCACACCTACAAAACCCTGATCCGACCCAACCTCTGACATGCAAATGTTGCATGTATCTCCACCTCACCAAAATTCTAACGCTCCGTCTCGCTTTCTGCATCCGGTTATCTTCCTCCACCGAGATCCTCTACCATCTCATCAAATTCTCACTCATCCTCACCAACATCAAATACCTCTTCATCTCTTACACTATCTGCAAACTGGATTACAATAAGGCCATTGTCTTCCCTCTGATCACCAACCGTGGTATGCTGTCGCACTTTCACAGACACATCCCAACATCCCTACACATACACACATTCAATATCCTATCCGAACGCAGCTTCAACCAACTCCCTTTCCCAGACAATGAGATCCGCCCGAATACTTACTCCTCCTAGCAATTTTAATGATTCCGCTACTTATTGCAGTCCACATCAGGTTTCCTGACACCCTTTCCCTTTCTATCCATACCTATCCCTTTCCCCTTGTTACCAGTGGCCTATCCATACACTGAACTCCTCCGCACCCTCTGCATTTTCCACCTTCTGTCTTCCCACTATCCACCCCAACACTCATCTCCATAGTTTACCTCTCTAAAAAAATAAACTTAACTCCTCGCGAACAGGCCATGAAGGCCCAACGGCACCGACCGGCCGCCGTGTCATCCTCACCCCATAGGCGTACTGGATGCAGATACAGAGGGCCATGTGGTCAGCACACCGTTCTGCCGGCAGTATGTCAGTTTCTGACAACGGAGCCGTTACTTCGCAATCTCGTAGCTCCTCAGATTGCCTCACAAGGGCTGAGCGCACCCCTCTTGCCAACAGCACTCGGCAGACCGGATGGTGACCCATCCAAGTGCTAGCCCAGCCCGACAGCGCATAATTTCAGTGATCTGACGGGAACCAGTGTTACCACTGCGGCAAGGCCGTTACCTGTCTAACAGACCGCTATCTTTTCTGCCCACATCCCTCACCCCTACATACTCCTTTCTCCCGAAATGCTTCTCTCCCAGTGAAGGTTGTTCAGTTTTTAAGTGGAACTGGAATGCTTTAGTGCTTTTTCTTAGAAGAATTGCGCCGTAAAATGTATATTATTACAGTTTCTAGGAATTCGTTTTTATTTTTTGCTCATCTTTGTTATTTGTTTAAAAATGCTCTTGGCTGAAGAGTGGGATATGGTACTGCTGAAAGACCTCCCACCCCCGCCCATACGGAGCACGGGGATGAGATAACACTAAAAAAATAATATGTTTAAAATAGTATAGGTGACGTTACTCCTTCTTAAGAAGATGCCCTTACGGAACTGATACCTAGTGAAGGCATATTACAACAAACTTTATATAACCGACTGGCTGTGTACATCATTTAATTGAAAGTTCATTTTCTGTCGGTGCTGTCAGCTTTGTTTAAAATTGCGAAAAAAAATCAACAAGTGACCTTACGCCGCCCCGCCCCAAGATTCGCAGCCCATCGGTCTTGATGGCATTCTTTTTCCTTACTAAGGCTTCTCTTTCCTTACTACGAAGGTAAAAATTTCTACTCTGTCAGTATAATTTTTTTTTTTTGCTAAAACCACAACCTGTTGAACGGCAATTGAGACGCATCACTAGGTGATATAAATAGTGTCCATAACATTAGTTTACGCTGTCCTGAAGCCACTCCGTGTCCTTCACTTCATAGATAAACTAAAACCAGCTACAAGCATTTGTCAGAGGAGAATATACCGTATTATCAACTGGAAGCGATGCGAGCACGGCGATAAGTAAGTCTGAACTAGCTAGAGCCCTACGCAAGTACCCGTGAGGAAAAGGGCATTGGCCGTGGTATCTGAAAACCCAGCGAGATAGCGCTAGAGAAAGTACACTAATTATTGTTGCTTACGTTGTGATAGCTGTAAGTACATGGTTTATTTATCACTGTTATGTTTCGTCTTTGATGATGAATAAATATGGTTTACGCGGTCTCATACTAGGTACCCATCTAACAAACTACACTACTCGCCATTAAAATTGCTACACCAAGAAGAAATGCAGATGATAAACGGGTATTCATTGGACAAATATATTATGCTAGAACTGACATGTGATTACATTTTCACGCAATTTGGGTGCATAGATCATGAGAAATCAGTACCAGAACAACCACCTCTGGCCGTAATAACGGCCTTGATACGCCTGGGCATTGACTCAAACAGAGCTTGGATGGCGTGTACAGGTACAGCTGCCCACGCAGCTTCAACACGATACCACAGTTCATCAAGAGTAGTGACTGGCGTATTGTGACGAGCCAGTTGCTCGGCCACCATTGACCAGACGTTTTCAATTGGTGTGAGATCTGGAGAATGTGCTGGCCAGGGCAGCAGTCGAACATTTTCTGTATCCAGAAAGGCCCGTGCAGGACCTGCAACATGCGGTCGTGCATTATCCTGCTGAAATGTAGGGTATCGCAAGACCGAATGAAATGTAGAACCACGGGTCGTAACACATCTTAAATGTAACGTCTACTGTTCAAAGTGCCGTCAATGCGAACAAGAGGTGTAACAAGACGTGTAACCAATGGCACCCCATACCATCACGCCGCCTGCCGAAGTGGCCGTGCGGTTAAAGGCGCTGCAGTCTGGAACCGCAAGACCGCTACGGTCGCAGGTTCGAATCCTGCCTCGGGCATGGTTGTTTGTGATGTCCTTAGGTTAGTTAGGTTTAACTAGTTCTAAGTTCTAGGGGACTAATGACCTCAGCAGTTGAGTCCCATAGTGCTCAGAGCCATTTTTTGAACCACCATCACGCCGGGTTATATGCCAGTACGGTGATGACGAATACACGCTTTCAATGTGCGTTCACCGCGATGTCGCCAAACACGGATGCGACCATCGTGATGCTGTAAACAGAACCTGGATTCATACCCAAATAGACGTTTTGCTAATCGTGCACCCAGGTTCGTCGTTGAGTTCACCATCGCAGGCGCTCCTGTCTGTGATGCAGCGTCAAGGGTAACCGCAGCCACGATCTCCGAGCTGATAGTCCATGCTGCTGCAAACGTCGTCGAACTGATCGTGCAGATGGTTGTTGTTTTGCAAACATCCACATCTGTTGAATCAGGGATCGAGACGTGGCTGCACGATCCGTTACAGTCATGGGGATAAGATGCCTGTCATCTCGACTGCTAGTGATACGAGGCCGTTGGGATCCAGCACGGCGTTCCGTATTACCCTCCTGAACCCACCGATTCCATATTCTGCTAACAGTCATTGGATCTCGACCAACGCGAGCAGCAATTATACGATAAACCGCAATCGCGATAGGCTACAATCCGACCTTTATCAAAGTCGGAAACGTGATGGTACGCATTTCTCCTCCTTACACGACGCATCACAACAACGTTTCACCAGGCAACACTGGTCAACTGTTGTTTGTGTATGAGAAATCGGTTGGAAACTTTCCTCATGTCAGCAAGTTGTAGGTGTCGCCACCGGCGCCAACATTGTGTGAATGCTCTGAGAAGCTAATCATTTGCATATCACAGCATCTTCTTCCTGTGGGTTTAATTTCGAGCCTGTAGCACGTCATCTTCGTGGTGTAGCAATTTTAATGGCCAGTAGTGTATACTGTTCACGGCCTTTCTCCCTACCATTGCTCAAAAATTTGCGACTACACGAATTATTTCTCCCATTCGGCCATTTCTGGTCTTCGTTTCTTCGTTGACAGGGCTGTACGTCTACTTGTTGAAAATGCCTGACGTCCGATCATGTTCAGAAGTTAAATAGATTAACACCTTTGTGCAGATATACCATATTTAAGCTGAGATGTCATTTCAAAAGTATTTCCCAGCAAATCGAACTGAACACCTGGCCATGGTTACAGCACCGTTGTGTTTACTCCTGACAAGCTGGGAGGGCAGGCGGTGACAGCGTACTGTCCAGTACTCTGACAAGTGGAGCTCTGTCTTACGTCTACACGTACCACTGAATAAAGTGTCTAATAACAACAACAGAAACAGGGCACATAGTGTATCTCTATCTTGGCTGTTCACGACGCTTCGCTGACTGCATCCGTGAAACTACCTTCCCTGGTGTTGTCGCTGTCTCCCGCTATAGTTTCATTCGCGGACGATAATGGCGATCATTCGTTCCAATCCCTGCCGACTGATTTTATTTTGTCTTCATTTTCTTCTTACGCCAAAGTATCTCTCCAACAGTACTCATCATAAAAATTTTGACGGGATGTACGGCTTTACTGGCCTTCTAATGACACAGTAGCAAAAACAGTTTGCTCTTATGGTCTAGTGGTTAGTGATATTGGTTAAACACGCTGAGGTTACGCAGTCGATTCCCGATCATCACCTCAGACTTTCCGCTGGTCAGAAGATCTGGAACAAGGTGCACTCAACCTCGTGGGAGCAAACTATAGCAGCAAAAAAAAAAAAAGACGAAGTCGCCGAAGTGGCGTCACACCGAGAAACTTACCCAAGACTGGGTGACGCACGTATATTTACTGGCACCAAAATCGTCAGCTGTTTCCTTCCACCTCCTAGAGCAAGATGGTCGACCTACTACGACTCAAGACCTTATTCTTTGCAAGATTCCATCTGTGGTGTCACCGCCAGACACCACAATTGCCTTTAAATCGGCCGCGGTCCGTTAGTATACGCCGGACCCGCGTGTCGCCACTATCAGTGATTGCAGACCGAGCGCCGCCACACGGCAGGTCTAGTCTAGAGAGACTCCCTAGCACTCGCCCAGTTGTACAGCCGACTTCGCTAGCAATGGTTCACAATCTACATACGCTCTCATTTGCCGAGACGACAGTTTAGCATAGCCTTCAGCTACGTCATTTGCTACGACCTAGCAAGGCGCCATACTCAAACAGATAATATTGTGAATCATGTACCGTCAAGAGCGACGTTCATCATTAATGGATTAAAGTTAAGTATCAAACTAATTACGTCCGCTTTCTCAATTCTAATTCCTTGTCATGTTCCAGACCTCACGTCAGTATAGTCCTTCCCTCCTCACGCCAGCCTGCGTGAGCTAAGACGCGTGCATTTCGGCCTCCTCTCGTAACACGGTGTTGGCTCTTCTGCCAACCCAACATCAGTCAGGAACCGCGCGACCGCTACGGTCGCAGGTTCGAATCCTACCTCGGGACCGAGCGAGGTGGCGCAGTGGTTAGCACCCTGGACTCGCATTCGGGAGGACGACGGTTCAATCCCGTCTTCGGCCATCCTGATTTAGGTTTTCCGTGATTTTCCTAAATCGCTTCAGGTAAATGCCGGGATGGTTCCTTTGAAAGGGCACGGCCGATTTCCTTCCCCATCCTTCCCTCACCCGAGCTTGCGCTCCGTCTCTAATGACTTCGTTGTCGACGGGACGTTAAACACTAAATCTCCTCCTCCTCCCTCCTGCCTCGGGCATGGATGTGTGTGATGTCCTTAGGTTAGTTAGGTTTAAATACTTCTAAGTTCCAGGGGACTGATGACCTCAGATGTTAAGTCCCATAGTACTCAGAGCCGTTTGAACCAATTTTTGTTGCAAGATTCCAGACCAGTTCTATAGGGTTTCAGTCTAGATGGCTTGGCTGTGGCAGATGGGGAACTACCTTCTTGTAAAATTTTGTCAGTGGAATAACCAGAAGAGGGTTGATGATCTTTAATGCCAAAGCTTGGCTTTCCTTGTCTCTATACATTTAAAAGAATCATTTATTGACGATAGTCCAAAGTTTTGCTTTTATAGCTATATAAGTGAAATGAACACGGAAAAACTCTTATCAAGATTGCCAATGGTCGATTCTGCGCATATTTACGGCAATCGCCAAGAAGGACAATGCAGACCAAAAGCAACACAAACAAGGTACAGAATAAATCGCATCTAATTACAGAAGTAATCTAATGGAGGTCATACAAGAACTTGTAACATTCCCACCTTAATTGAAATGTCACGTCAATTCTCTTCTCTTCTCCAAATCCAACAAAATTCTTTGCTTTACTAAACCATGCGTCATAAGTTTCAATTTGTTGCGTGCAATTTTAAAAGCGCTGCGAAAATTTATACAGGATCGTGCGCAGCTATGGGAAATAAAGGCTGAGAGAACAATTATTATGTATGACAAGCTTCCTTCATCTGTTAAACTCTAATAATCGAAAAATACCTGCGTGCCACGACCGTCAATAAATCCTTTCGCACTGAAAACCGTGGCACGAATGATTACTCGAATGCTTTGCAACCTATCAGAAACAGTAATGGCTTTGTTAATGTGGCATGACACATACGAGTATATCAACGCTGTCGTACCTTACGAACGCTACCCATCCACTGCAGCTGATTCAGTTCTTATGCCCACTGCTCACAGCGCGAACAACAGCGATAATCCGCGTAACATTGTCGGCGGGTAAAGATTATCTTTTAGCATTGGGCGCACGTTAACCACATGTTGCTGCGTGACTATCGATGCACCACACCTCGACCTGCAGCGAAACAAGAGAATAACCTTAGTGACAAATGCCAAAAATACAATAAATATCTTTGTGAGGATATAGGATGTTTACATCCTGGTGACGACACCCGATACTTTCGGCCGAAATTGAGCGTACCCGCCTAATATTCCAGAGAAAAGGTCCATATTGCATCTCTTGTTATTTTATCACATTGGGCCACTGACGATATTTTATACTACGTTTCGAACATGCGTGGCGTTTATTTTCCTAGGGTTTCCAAGACGCTGTCACCCAAGACACGCAAGGTGCAGTGATGTTCTGGTAGAAGTAGAGGACCAATTATTGCGAATAGCAAAGAGATCTTGTTATCTCGCCGATCGCGGATAATCAGCTCTTTAGGAGGCTTGTAAACGTTTCAGAAAATAAAAAATACCTGGACAAAATTAAGGAGAGAATCATGTAGCCGGCCGAAGTGGCCGTAAAGTTAAAGGCGCTGCAGTCTGGAACCGCAAGACCGCTACGGTCGCAGGTTCGAATCCTGCCTCGGGCATGGATGTTTGTGATGTCCTTAGGTTAGTTAGGTTTAACTAGTTCTAAGTTCTAGGGGACTAATGACCTCAGCAGTTGAGTCCCATAGTGCTCAGAACCAACCAATCATGTTGGAGGTCATACAGCGCACTTTTTCACCACCGCTATTTAAATCCTTGGCGATTTGTGTGGTGGGGGCATCACGCCGTGGTCTAAGGCATGTTTTAGTGCCAACATCTCTCATCTCCTAAGGCTATAAGCACGTAACTAGAGGCTATAAGCGCGTAGCTAGTTAATTTCCAAACTTAAAAACGCAAAGCAATTCGATATTACTGAACAATTCACTTTCCCTGAAAATGGGGGTGTTCACCTGTCGAAATATCGGCTGTTGTCGAAGACGTCACCCGGATGCATACCCGTAAGTAGCGCTGACGAACTGTTTGTACATAACCGCGCATCAGACAGGTCCTGACGTCATCCGACCGCTGCCGCTGATTGTAGAGTCACACCGACGTGTGTTACGGAGCTTGTACAGCAAAACAGTTGGCGCTGTTCGCTTTATTTAGTTACCGCTGCTCTAGGGTGGACAGAGCGGCCATACAAACTCAAGAAAAACAACTTCAACAGAAAAGGAGGAGAATTGTAATTCGACAAGTTGTGGATCTTTGTACTAAATAAACAGTGCCAACTGCTGTACAACCTACATAACACACGTCTGCGCAATTCCGTGAATTTAGCAGTCGGATGAAGTCACGGTTACGTATAAACAGTTCGGTAGAGTCGGCTTGCTAAACTTGTTTGAGCTTCAAAATTAACTAGCTACGTATTTATAGTCTTTGAGGATGACTACAACGTTAGCAGACGAAACATAAGGCATACGAACATATTTTGGCCACGTCCTAATGCCCATAAAACAGAAATCATCAGGATGTCGAATGTGTTTTCCGATCAATACGCTGTCATTCACAAGTAACTGATCGCAGAAGGTCATACTGTCACAAGGGAACTTTCTGTAGGTATCATCCGCCGGTGTTTGCTTTATGAGAACGTCCGTGTACACCGGTCATAACCCGTTAAAAATTAACTCGCGAAGAATCTACATCTACATCTATACTCCGCGAGCCACCTTACGGTGTGTGGCGGAGGGTACTTATTGTACCACTATCTGATCCCCCCTTCCCTGTTCCATTCACGAATTGTGCGTGGGAAGAACGACTGCTTGTAAGTCTCCGTATTTGCTCTAATTTCTCGGATCTTTTCGTTGTTATCATTACGCGAGATATATGTGGGCGGTAGTAATATGTTGCCCATCTCTTCCCGGAATGTGCTCTCTCGTAATTTCGATAATAAACCTCTCCGTATTGCGTAACGCCTTTCTTGAAGTGTCCGCCACTGGAGCTTGTTCAGCATCTCCGTAACGCTCTCGCGCTGACTAAATGTCCCCATGACGAATCGCGCTGCTTTTCGCTGGATCATGTCTATCTCTTCTATTAATCCAACCTGGTAAGGGTCCCATACTGATGAGCAATACTCAAGAATCGGACGAACAAGCGTTTTGTAAGCTACTTCTTTCGTCGATGAGTCACATTTTCTTAGAATTCTTCCTATGAATCTCAACCTGGCGCCTGCTTTTCCCACTATTTGTTTTATGTGATCATTCCACTTCAGATCGCTCCGGATAGTAACTCCTAAGTATTTTACGGTCGTTACCGCTTCCAATGATTTACCACCTATGGCATAATCGTACTGGAATGGATTTCTGCCCCTATGTATGCGCATTATATTACATTTATCTACGTTTAGGGAAAGCTGCCAGCTGTCGCACCATGCATTAATCCTCTGCAGGTCCTCCTGGAGTACGTACGAGTCTTCTGATGTTGCCACTTTCTTGTAGACAACCGTGTCATCTGCAAATAGCCTCACGGAGCTACCGATGTTGTCAACTAAGTCATTTATGTATATTGTAAACAATAAAGGTCCTATCACGCTTCCCTGCGGTACTCCCGAAATTACCTCTACATCTGCAGATTTTGAACCGTTAAGAATGACATGTTGTGTTCTTTCTTCTAGGAAATCCTGAATCCAATCACAAACCTGGTCCGATATTCCGTAAGCTCGTATTTTTTTCACTAAACGTAAGTGCGGAACCGTATCAAATGCCTTCCTGAAGTCCAAGAATACGGCATCAATCTGCTCGCCAGTGTCTACGGCACTGTGAATTTCTTGGGCAAATAGGGCGAGCTGAGTTTCACATGATCTCTGTTTGCGGAATCCATGTTGGTTATGATGAAGGAGATTTGTATTATCTAAGAACGTCATAATACGAGAACACAAAACATGTTCCATTATTCTACAACAGATTGACGTAAGCGAAATAGGCCTATAATTATTCGCATCTGATTTATGACCCTTCTTGAAAATGGGAACGACCTGCGCTTTCTTCCAGTCGCTAGGTACTTTACGTTCTTCCAGCGATCTACGATAAATTGCTGATAGAAAGGGGGCAAGTTCTTTAGCATAATCACTGTAGAATCTTAAGGGTATCTCGTCTGGTCCGGATGCTTTTCCGCTACTAAGTGATAGCAGTTGTTTTTCAATTCCGATATCGTTTATTTCAATATTTTTCATTTTGGCGTCCGTGCGACGGCTGAAGTCAGGGACCGTGTTACGATTTTCCGCAGTGAAACAGTTACTACACTGGAATTGAGGTGAATAAACTGCAGTTGTGTGTTGACCTTTTCTTTCTAAGAAAATGTGCTGTTGTTGGCACTTAAAAGTGAGACAGAATCATTTTTATGAATCACAGATTAATTTTTAAATGTAAATTTTCTTCTTTTTAATTTTTTTAATGTTCAGTCCTGAGTCGTTGTCTATATAGTGTACTTTTGTTAGTTACTTGGCTGTTTCACCTGTGCTGTTTGTGCCTGTATATGGCTGGAATTATTACTGAATGAGCATGAAGTATACATGAAAATCATTATTACAGATAGTGTGGCAAATTTAATAGTGTAAACGTATACTGACGAAAAAAAATCGCAACACCAAGAAGGAGTGGCGCGAAATAAACGGAGTTGGTAGGCTGTTTCTACGTCTAAAAGAGGGTGTCCATTCAGATTTCGTACCAGTCGCATAAGAATGACGCAAGTAGCACCACTATAAGAACGCAAATCAGGTTTGCTTTAAATACACACTGTAACGGTCGTGAGCGTCAATTACCTTTCAGATAGGACGTGGTGAGTTGATGTTAGTGAAGAATGCTTTCAAGGTGGCAAAGACGCTTTTATCAATACCTCACTGAGTTTGAATGAGGTCGTGTGAGAGGGCAACGAGAATCTGGATCTTCAGTTTGCGAAATTGCAGGAAGATTTCGCCAGAATGTAGCTACTATACATGTTTGATGGCACTGGTGGTCGAGATAACATACGGTCGCAAGAACACCGGGCTCTGGACGGACACGTCCCACTACCGAGAGGAAAATCCACGTTTGGAGTAGGGCTCTGGCGTATCCTACTGCGCCCGCAGCAGTAATTTGAACAACAGTTGACACCACAGTGGCACAACGAACAGTTACCAGTCGGTTACTTGAATGACAGCTCCGAGTCAGACGCTATGTAGCATGCATTTCACAGACCCCAAGCCACCGCCATTTGCGACTTCAGCGATGTCAGGCGCAAGCTCATTGGAGAGCAAAGTGGAGGGCTGTTATCTTTTTCGATGAAATCTGGTTCTGCCTCGGTGCCAATGATAGTTGTGTATGGTTAGGAGGAAGCCGGTTCAGGGCCTGCAACCAACCTGTCTTGAGTACCAGACGCGCTAGACGCTGCACCTGGAGTTATGGTCTGGGATGCGATTTCGTACGACAGCAGGAGGATTCCCGTGGTTATCCTACGCACCCTTACAGCAAATGTGATTCGACCTGTTGTACTGCCATTCATATACAGAATTCCAGCGGGTGTTTTCCAACAGGATAACGCTGGCGCCCGTACCGAGGTTCTAACACATCATCTTCTACACAGCGTCGAAATGTTACCTTGGCCTGCTCGATCACCAGATCTGTCTCCAATCGAGCACATCATCGGATGATAACTCCAGCGTCATCCACAAACAGCGGTACCCGTCAATTTATTGACCGACCACGTTCAACAGCCATAGAACTCCATCCCACAAACTTACATCCGGCACCTATATAACACAATGCTTGTATTCAATATTCTGTACATCCGGCACCTATGTAACACCATGCTTGTATTCAATATTCTGGTTATTAAATCGGTTATTAATGTACAGCAATTCACATTTGCAATGGCTTATCTCGCGCCTACATTAATCTGTCGCCTTGAAATATTAATCACTTTAATATGTTACCTAGACGAAAGCAATCCAAATATTTCCAGAATGAGATTTTCACTCTGCAGCGGAGTGTGCGCTGATATGAAACTTCCTGGCAGATTAAAACTGTGTGCCCGACCGAGACTCGAACTCGGGACCTTTGCCTTTCGCGGGCAAGTGGTCTACCAGCTGTCGCCAGGAAGTTTCAATCCAAATATTTCTTTAAATATTTATCGGTGTTGCTGTTTTTTTCCGTCAGTGTATTATACTCCACCAAAGGAAAACGAAGAGGATTAAACATAGCAGTGACTGCCTTTTATGTGATATCTGAAGCAAGCCATCCGCAAGTTCTTCCCCATAAATCCTTAAACATGACAGCCTTAAAATCGTCGTCCGCCAGCATTCGTCACGACCTTTTGGATCCAAGGACGTCACATAATCTGCTGCATTTCTTGTTCTCTTACGATGTTTTCAAGTGTAAGGGGGCTGTACATCACAGGCTATGGGGTGCCAGAGTAACGTATGAAAAATGGCAGCCAGTATTTAGTCTCTTCTAAGTTATATTTTTAGTAACTTGCAACTTGCGCGTGACAGCTTGCATGTACTATCGACAGCTGCTACGAAAACCTTTGTTATTGCAGCGAGCTTCGATTATTATCAATTATCGTCGCCAAAATTCATCTACATATCTGTATCGAAACACACTTGAAGTTCCATTCATTTTTTGCATTACTTCAAATGCATGAACTCGGCGACAGAACTCAGTATATAGCATTTAAACATTGTTCACAAACACACAGTGATACATTCGACCTTCTGAACTTTGTTTAAATTTATATACTGAGTGCTGTCGTCCAGTTCGTGTTTTTGATGTTATATAGAATTGGATGAAACATTATATATATATCCAGGCAGATACAATGATTGAAAAATTTCTTACGCTTGATGACAGTTAGTAACAATCGAAACTGGCCGCAATAATAAAGATTTTCGTAGCAGATGACGGCGGTACAAATCGATTTTCGAGAAATCTGACCAACTACGAAGTCGAAAGAGAATCTGTGATCAATCTTATATTTGCTGATTTATAGGTATTCCACGAATTAAAAAAAATAATGAGGTTGGGGGAGGAGGAGCAATTTTTGAAGAAGAAATGGCACACGCGAGCTGGCAGCGGATGTGCTTTCGGACCGCTACTGAACTAACTGTCTCCCTAACAGGGGAATTCAGGAGGAGAGTATTTCGTCCGGTGTCCAACTTGGAATGATGTGAGTAGGATGAGTATTCTGTTTTAATAACGGACGACAAACTGTCACGAAAGAAACCGCCACTGCATCAATGTTTTTTTAAATATTTGTTGTAACAGCCTAAGCTGCAATTAGTTACACTTAATACCCATTTTAGATCACGTTAAATGATAATCTTCAGGTCTACAAAGGAAAGAAGGAAAATACCTATTTCTGTAAATAACATGCATCGAAATTAATTAGAGTTCAAAAATTCTTAAAATTTCACCTCACTGAGCACATAATAGTAACTGATAATATTTAACATGTTGTTATTGTTGTTGTGGTCTTCAGTCCTGAGACTGGTTTGAAGCAGCTCTCCATGCTACTCTATCCTGTGCAAGCTTCTTCATCTCCCAGTACCTACTGCAACCTACATCCTTCTGAATCTGCTTAGTGTATTCATCTCTTGGTCTCCCTCTACGATGTTTACCCTCCACGCTGCCCTCCAATACTAAATTGGTGATCCCCTGATGCCTCAGAACATGTCCTACCAACCGATCCCTTCTTCTGGTCAAGTTGTGCCACAAACTTCTCTTCTGACACTTAAATCTATACTCGATGTTAACAAATTTCTCTTCTTCAGAAACGCTTTCCTTGCCATTGCCAGTCTACATTTTATATCCTCTCTACTTCGACCATCATCAGTTATTTTGCTCCCCAAATAGCAAAACTCCTTTACTACTTTAAGTGTCTCATTTCCTAATCTAATTCCCTCAGCATCACCCGACTTAATTCGACTACATTCCATTATCCTCGTTTTGGTTTTGTTGATGTTCATCTTATATACTCCTCTCAAGACACTGTCCAATCCATTCAACTGCTCTTCCAAGTCCTTTGCTGTCTCTGACAGAATTACAATGTCATCGGCGAACCTCAAAGTTTTTATTTCTTCTCCATGGATTTTAATACCTACTCCGAATTTTTCTTTTGTTTCCTTTACTGCTTGCTCAATATACAGATTGAATAACATCGGGGAGAGGCTACAACCCTGTGTTACTCCCTTCCCAACCACTGCTTCCCTTTCATGTCCCTCGACTCTTATAACTGCCATCTGGTTTCTGTACAAATTGTAAATAGCCTTTCGCTCCCTATATTTTACCCCTGCCACCTTTAGAATTTGAAAGAGAGTATTCCAGTCAACATTGTCAAAAGCTTTCTCTGAGTCTACAAATGCTAGAAATGTAGGTTTGCCTTTCCTTAATCTTTCTTCTAAGATAAGTCGTACGGTCAGTATTGCCTCACGTGTTCCAGTATTTCTACGGAATCCAAACTGATCTTCCCCGAGGTCGGCTTCTACTAGTTTTTCCATTCGTTTATAAAGAATTCGTGTTAGTATTTTGGAGCTGTGGCTTATTAAACTGATTGTTCGGTAATTTTCACATCTGTCAACACCTGCTTTCTTTGGGATTGGAATTATTATATTCTTCTTGAAGTCTGAGGGTATTTCGCCTGTTTCATACGTCTTGCTCACCACATGGTAGAATTTTGTTAGGACTGGCTCTCCCAAGGTCTCCGGGGACCTTGTTTCGACTCAGGTCTTTCAGTGCTCTGTCAAACTCTTCACGCAGTATCGTATCTCCCATTTCATCTTCATCTACATCCTCTTCCATTTCCATAATATTGTCCTCAAGTACGTCGCCCTTGTATAGACCCTCTATATACTCCTTCCATCTTTCTGCTTTCCCTTCTTTGCTTAGAACTGGGTTTCCATCTGAGCTCTTGATGTTCATACAAGTGGTTCTACTATCTCCAAAGGTCCCTTTAATTTTCCTGTAGGCAGTATCTATCTTACCCCTAGTGAGATAAGCCTCTACATCCTTAGATTTGTCCTCTAGCCATCCCTGTTTAGCCATTTTGCACTTCCTGTCGATCTCATTTTTGAGACGTTTGTATTCATTTTTGCCTGTTTCATTTATTGCATTTTTATATTTTCTTCTTTCATCAGTTAAATGCAATATTTCTTCTGTTACCCAAGGATTTCTACTAGCCCTCGTCTTTTTACCTACTTGATCCTCTGCTGCCTTCACTACTTTATCCCTCAAAGCTACCCATTCTTCTTCTACTGTATTTCTTTTCCCCATTCCTGTCAATTGTTCCCTTTTGCTCTCCCTGAAAGTCTGTACAACCTCTGGTTCTTTCAGTTTATCCAGGTCCTATCTGCTTAAATTCCCACCTTTTTGCAGTTTCTTCAGTTTTAATCTACAGGTCATAACCAATAGATTGTGGTCAGAGTCCACATCTGCCCCTGGAAATGTCTTACAATTTAAAACCTGGTTCCTAAATCTCTGTCTTACCATTATATAATCTATCTGATACCTTTTAGTATCTCCAGGGTTCTTCCATGTATACAACCTTCTTTCATGATTCTTAAACCAAGTGGTAGCTATGGTTAAGTTGTGCTCTGTGCAAAATTCTACCAGGCGGCTTCCTCTTTCATTTCTTAGCCCCAATCCGTACCCACCTACTACGTTTCCTTCTCTCCCTTTTCCTACACTCGAATTCCGGTCACCCATGACTAATAAATTTTCATCTCCCTTCACTATCTGAATAATTTCTTTTATTTCATCATACATTTCTTCAATTTCTTCGTCATCTGCAGAGGTAGGTGGCATATAAACTTGTACTACTGTAGTAGTCGTGGGCTTCGTATCAATCTTGGCCACAATAATGCGTTCACTATGCTGTTTGTAGTAGCTTACCCGCATTCCTATTTTCCTATTCATTATTAAACCTACTCCTGCATTACCCCCATTTGATTTTGTGTTTATAACCCTGTAGTCACCTGACCAGAAGTCTTGTTCCTCCTGCCACCGAACTTCACTAATTCCCACTCTATCTAACTTTAACCTATCCATTTCCCTTTTTAAATTTTCTAACCTACCTGACCGGTTAAGGGATCTGACATTCCACACTCCGATCCGTAGAACGCCAGTTTTCTTTCTCTTGATAACGACATCCCCTTGAGTAGTCCCCGCCCGGAGATCCGAATGGGGGACTATTTTACCTCCAGAATATTTTACCCAAGAGGACGCCATCGTCATTTAGTCATACAGTAAAGCTGTAACATGTAAGGTTCTTGAAACTGTACCTGATTAATCAACAGCAAAGAGATGCCAAAATTAATAAAAAATAACTTAGTCATAAGCTGTAACATAAAAGAAACAGCACTACGTTACATTTGTCACAATATTTCGTGGCATCAAGAATTCTGCTAAATCCACTTTGCATCATACAGAATATTAATGATGCCCCTCCAAATACTAAAATTCATAGCATAATGTCTAAAACAAACTGTTTTAAATACCTAGGAGAATGGATGCAATTAACACGAAAGCAAAGATAGCCTTACAAAATAGAGTACATAAAATAGAAAGGGTATTCCAAATGACAAATAACATTTAGAACAAAAAATCTTTGTCGTGTAACATAAAACTAAGACACTATGAAACAGTAGCAAGAGCTAAAACACAGTATGCATTAGAAACACTTAAACTAACAAGATTTGTCGATCTTGAGAAACTGGAAAAAGTTGAAGGAAGAATTGTAATGGAAATACTGGGACCTAGAAGTAATAGTAATGTTGAATACAAATTAAGATCAAACTGAGAGCTCTGTTTGAAAATGGGGAAGCTAACTGATATAATGAGCAAAAAAACGCTCATTTTTTAGCCACATATACCGAATGTATAATAACTGGCAAACGTAGCAGATGTAACTGACTAAACAGGTACAAATCGAAACCCATATGGTTCACCGAAATCGACAAAGATATGAAAAACATAAGAATTAGAAGGGAAACAACAGACAACAGAATACTTTTATAGAAGAAACACAAGAGATAGGATTTCAGGATAAAAAGTCTGCAAAAGGAAGAAAGTGGGCCCTGGAAGAAAAGGAACGACACTCTCGAAGCATGAAGGAAGTCTGGGAGCAACGAAAATTAGACACAAAGAAGTAAAACGAAAGTTGATTTATTGTATCCTCCAAAAGAGTTGTTCGAGTAAATAAATAAGTAAGTGACAATTTACATAAGGTAGCTAACATTGCTACATGAAACAACTTGTTAAAATTCATAAGGAAATTAAAACAATGGTCTAGAACATTTAGTGCAAGCTGTTTCATCAGACGGTGTCTGAGGTGCGTTTAGTACTTGTGTACATTGTGTGCTCAGTTTCGCAAGTCAGCAATTACGGCGAGCTGCTAAAGTTGTCTTTATTTTCTTGTATTGAAGAATAAGGTTTGGGGAGAGGTGATGGAGGGCATATGGTTGGCACACCAGTACCCGACCACAAATGCCGATTTAAAAAAAAAAAATGGTCGCCGCTTCTCATTCAAGCACTTCTCGAGACTTGCTAACGTGGCTGGGCGTATCCTGCTATGCAGATGCACCTACCGCGAGGCAAAATAGCCATAGAGGTAGGCTTGTATACTGTTTCAACATAGAAATCACACAGCCAACTAGTCGCAAATAACTGTCTGGTACACTGACAGTTTCAACATCTCTAAGGATGTCGTCATCAGAATGAAATTTTGAGAAACTGTAAAGTTACATTGCGAGAACGCAATGATGAAAGTTTATGGAAGATATGTTCGAGTCAAAAACTAAAATTAAACACATTTCAGCCTTTGGCACGTATGCCTTACTAGGAAAAACATCAGACTGATAACGAATTCAGGAGCAACACAGTATGCTGCATCCACCTCATGCTCAAACATTGTCTGTTTGATGTAATTCCTGTCGGTAAGGCGACAACGGACAGCGAGATGATCCTTATGGCTGTCGACACTGATGCCTCCCCACAGCATCAGTGGAACTAGGGTGAATCTGTCGACTCTCTGGACAATATTTCGTAGCTATAGCTCACCATGACGTCTCTACACACGAAAACGGCCATCACCTTGCACCAGAAGAAATATGGAGTCGTCTGAGAATAACACGTTTCTCCAATGCCGAAGTTGCCAGTTGACATGGGAACGGCTGACCGGATGGCGAGCTATGGGATGTTGTCGTGTCATGGGGTTAATGGAACAGAAGATTTGGGTTGGTTGGTTCTGGCAACCCACACCGAGGTGAAAAAACTCATGGGATAGCGTATGTGCAGGTGGCTGTAGTACCGCATACACAAGGTATAAAATGGCCGTGCATTGGCCGAGCTTTCATTTGCACCCAGGTGAATAATGTGAAAACGTTTCCGACGTGATTACGACTGTACGGCGGGAGTTAACAGACGGGAATAGTATTCGGAGCTAGATGCATGGGACACTCCATTTCGGAAATCGTTAGAGAATTCAATATTCCAAGCGGCACGGTGTCCAGAGTGAGCCGAGAACGTAAAATTTCAGGAATTACGTCTCACCGTGTGCAAAGCATGGCCGACGGCCTTCACATAACGACCGAGAGCAGCGCCATTTGCGTGGAGTTGGCATTTTCGTGGAGTTGTCAGGATTAACAGTCACGCAACAGTGAATGAAATAATCGCAGAAATTCAATGTGGGACGTACGACGAATGTATCCGTGACAGTGCGGCGAAAAGAGGCATTAGTGGGCTAGGGCAGCAGACAGCTGACTCGAGTACCTTTGCTAACAGCACGACATCACCTCCAGCGTCTCTCTTGGGCTCGTGACCGTGTCGGTTGGAAGAGGCATTAATGGGCTAGGGCAGCAGACAGCTGACTCGAGTACCTTTGCTAACAGCACGACATCACCTGCAGCGCCTCTCTTGGGCTCGTGACCGTGTTGGTTGGAAGAGGCATTAGTGGGCTAGGGCAGCAGACAGTTGACTCGAGTACCTTTGCTAACAGCACGACATCACCTGCAGCGCCTCTCTTGGGCTCGTGACCGTGTCGGTTGGAAGAGGCATTAATGGGCTAGGGCAGCAGACAGCTGACTCGAGGACCTTTGCTAACAGCACGACATCACCTGCAGCGCCTCTCTTGGGCTCGTGACCGTGTTGGTTGGAAGAGGCATTAATGGGCTAGGGCAGCAGACAGCTGACTCGAGTACCTTTGCTAACAGCACGACATCACCTGCAGCGCCTCTCTTGGGCTCGTGACCGTGTCGGTTGGAAGAGGCATTAATGGGCTAGGGCAGCAGACAGCTGACTCGAGTACCTTTGGTAACAGCACGACATCACCTGCAGCGCCTCTCTTGGGCTCGTGACCATGTCGGTTGGAAGAGGCATTAATGGGCTAGGGCAGCAGACAGCTGACTCGAGTACCTTTGGTAACAGCACGACATCACCTGCAGCGCCTCTCTTGGGCTCGTGACCGTGTCGGTTGGAAGAGGCTTTAATGGGCTAAGGCAGCAGACAGCTGACTCGAGTACCTTTGCTAACAGCACGACATCACCTGCAGCGCGTCTCTTGGGCTCGTGACCGTGTCGGTTGGAAGAGGCATTAATGGGCTAGGGCAGCAGACAGCTGACTCGAGTACCTTTGCTAACAGCACGACATCACCTGCAGCGCCTCTCTTGGGCTCGTGACCATGTCGGTTGGAAGAGGCATTAATGGGCTAGGGCAGCAGACAGCTGACTCGAGTACCTTTGCTAACAGCACGACATCACCCGCAGCGCCTCTCTTGGGCTCGTGACCGTGTCGGTTGGAAGAGGCATTAATGGGCTAGGGCAGCAGACAGCTGACTCGAGTACCTTTGGTAACAGCACGACATCACCCGCAGCGTCTCTCTTGGGCTCGTGACCGTGTCGGTTGGAAGAGGCATTAATGGGCTAGGGCAGCAGACAGCTGACTCGAGTACCTTTGCTAACAGCACGACATCACCTGCAGCGCCTCTCTTGGGCTCGTGACCGTGTCGGTTGGAAGAGGCATTAATGGGCTAGGGCAGCAGACAGCTGACTCGAGTACCTTTGCTAACAGCACGACATCACCTGCAGCGCCTCTCTTGGGCTCGTGACCGTGTCGGCTGGAAGAGGCATTAATGGGCTAGGGCAGCAGACAGCTGACTCGAGTACCTTTGCTAACAGCACGACATCACCTGCAGCGCCTCTCTTGGGCTCGTGACCGTGTCGGTTGGAAGAGGCATTAATGGGCTAGGGCAGCAGACAGCTGACTCGAGTACATTTGGTAACAGCACGACATCACCTGCAGCGCCTCTCTTGGGCTCGTGACCGTGTCGGTTGGAAGAGGCATTAATGGGCTAGGGCAGCAGACAGCTGACTCGAGTACCTTTGCTAACAGCACGACATCACCTGCAGCGCCTCTCTTGGGCTCGTGACCGTGTCGGTTGGAAGAGGCATTAATGGGCTAGGGCAGCAGACAGCTGACTCGAGTACCTTTGCTAACAGCACGACATCACCTCCAGCGTCTCTCTTGGGCTCGTGACCGTGTCGGTTGGAAGAGGCATTAATGGGCTAGGGCAGCAGACAGCTGACTCGAGTACCTTTGCTAACAGCACGACATCACCTGCAGCGCCTCTCTTGGGCTCGTGACCGTGTCAGTTGGAAGAGGCATTAATGGGCTAGGGCAGCAGACAGCTGACTCGAGTACCTTTGCTAACAGCACGACATCACCTGCAGCGCCTCTCTTGGGCTCGTGACCGTGTCGGTTGGAAGAGGCATTAATGGGCTAGGGCAGCAGACAGCTGACTCGAGTACCTTTGCTAACAGCACGACATCACCTGCAGCGCCTCTCTTGGGCTCGTGACCGTGTCGGTTGGAAGAGGCATTAATGGGCTAGGGCAGCAGACAGCTGACTCGAGTACCTTTGCTAACAGCACGACATCACCTGCAGCGCCTCTCTTGGGCTCGTGACCGTGTCGGTTGGAAGAGGCATTAATGGGCTAGGGCAGCAGACAGCTGACTCGAGTACCTTTGCTAACAGCACGACATCACCCGCAGCGCCTCTCTTGGGCTCGTGACCGTGTCGGTTGGAAGAGGCATTAATGGGCTAGGGCAGCAGACAGCTGACTCGAGTACCTTTGCTAACAGCACGACATCACCTGCAGCGCCTCTCTTGGGCTCGTGACCTTGTCGGTTGGACGACTGGAAAGCCGTGGCCTCCTCTGATGTGTCCCTATTTCGGTTGGTAAGAGCCGGTAGCGGGGTTGGAGAGTGGCGCAGCCCCCACGAAGCCACGGAATCAAGTTCTCGACTAGTAGCTGGTGCAATGAACTGGGTCCTCTGGTCCAACTGAACCGATCACGTTTACTTTCGGCTACTTGGAGACAATTTTTAGCGATTCATTGACTTCATGTTCCCAAACAACGTTGGAATTTTTATGGGTGACAATGCGCCATGTCACCGGGCCACAATTGTTCACGATCAATACTGAAGAACATTCTGGAGAATTCGAACGAATGATTCGGCCACCCAGATCGGCCGACATGAATCCCTCGAACATTTATGGGAAATGATAATCGAGAGGTCAGTCCCTGCTCAAAATCCTCTACTGGCAATTGTGGACGGCTGTAGAGCTAGCATGGCTCAGTGTTTCTGGAGGCAACTTCCAACGACTTGGTGTGTTCATACCACGTCGACTTGTTGTACTACACCGGGCAAAAGGAAGTCCGGCACAATATAAGGTGCTACCCCATGACTTTTGTCACCTTGGTGTTTTTCTTATAGTCTCTTCCGACAAAATGGCTCCAATAGCACTACTGAGATTGTCTTGCAATGCTCTGGCGGTAGCCGTACCCCGCCGCGCCGAATAAATGACCAGAAATCTTGTAAGTAGGCTGTTTATGTTTTCTTATTGGCAACGTTACGTAGCGCTCTGTATGAAAATCACTGGCTGTGCTGTGTGCAGTCTGTGGCTAGTTTGTTGCTAGTTTGTTGTCTGCCATTGTAGTGTTGGGCAGTGGCAGCTGGATGTGAACAGCGCGTAGCGTTGCGCAGTTGGAGGTGAACCGCCAGCAGTGGTGGATGTGGGGAGAGAGATGGCGGAGTTTTGAAATTTGTAAAACTCGATGTCATGAACTGCTATATATATTATAACTATTCAGGTAAATACATCATTTGTTCTCTATCAAAATCTTTCATTTGCTAACTATGCCTATCAGTAGTTAGTGCCTTCCGTAGTTTGAATCTTTTATTTAGCTGGCAGTAGTGGCGCTCGCTGTATTGCAGTAGTTCGAGTAACGAAGATTTTTGTAAAAATTTGTGAAAGGTATAGGTTAATGTTAGTCAGGGCCATTCTTTTGTAGGGATTATTGAAGGTCCGATTCCGTTGCGCTAAAAATATTGTGTGTCAGTTTAAGCACAGTCTTGTATAATCGTTCAAAAGGGGACGTTTCAATCTGCCTTCACATCGGGTTGTAATGCGTCGGCGCCCTTGCCCAACTCCCCTTGTGTACTGACCTGTGTCTCCGTAGCGTGTCCACTACTTACGGGTGACACATGAAGAGGCATTGGCATGTGGAGCAGCACGACGGATACTCCAACCTTCTTGGATCAAAGAGAGGGCCCTTGCAATTTGCACTGAATTAAGATGTCGCACTGTACGTGCTTGGTTGAATACTACGTTCACATATTACAATTACCGTCTGTGTACCTCACTAGAGAACCTCTGCGTACACATGTACTCACTTCCTTTTCAGGGTCATCTGATACTCCAAAGCATAACACAGCCGATAGATGGCGAATGATTTAAGTTGTTGCACACATAAAAAGCGAAGATTTCAAGGTAAGCACTAATACCACAGGTCGCCTGTATGAGAATAGATTTAACATATTGTACACTACTGGGCATTAAAATTGCTACACCAAGAAGAAATGCAGATGATAAACGGGTATTCATTGGATAAATACATTATACTAGAACCGACATGTGATTACATTTTCAAGCAATTTGGGTGCATAGATCCTGAGAAATCAGTACCCAGAACAACCACCTCTGGCCCTAATAACGACCTTGATATGCCTGGGCATTGAGTCAAACAGAGCTTGGATGGCGTGTATAGGTACAGCTGCCCATGCAGCTTCAACACCATACCACAGTTCATCAAGAGTAGTGACTGGCGTATTGTGACGAGCCAGTTGCTCGTCCACCATTGACCAGACGTTTTCAGTTGGTGAGAGATCTGGAGAATGTGCTGACCAGGGCAGCAGTCGAACATTTTCTGTATCCAGAAAGGCCCGTCCAGGACCTGCAACATGCGGTCGGGCATTATCCTGCTGAAATGTAGGGTTTCGCAAGGATCGAATGAAGGGTAGAGCTACGGGTCGTAACACATCTGTAATGTAACGTCCACTGTTCAAAGTGCTGTCAATGCGAACAAGAGGTGACCGAGACGTGTAACCAGTTGCACCCCATACCATCACGCCGGGTGATACGCCAGTATGGCGATGACGAATACACGCTTCCAATGTGCGTTCACCGCGATGTCGCCAAACACGGATGCGACCATCATGATGCTGTAAACAGAACCTGGATCCATCCGAAAAAATGACGTTTTGCCACTCGTGCACCCAGGTTCGTCGTTGAGCACACCATCGCAAGCTCTCCTATCTGTGATGCAGCGTCAAGGGTAACCGCAGCCATAGTCTCCGAAATGATAATCCATGCTGCTGCAAACGTCGTCGAACTGTTCGTGCAAATGGTTGTTGTCTTGCAAACGTCCCCATCTGTTGACTCAGGGATCGAGACGTGGCTGCACGAACCATTACAGGCTTGCGGATAAAATGCCTGTCATCTCGACTGCTAGTGATACAAGGCTACAATCAGAGCTTTATCAAAGTCGGAAACGTGATGGCACGCATTTCCCCTTACACGAGGCATCACAACAACGTTTCACCAGGCAAAGCCGGTCAACTGCTATCGGTCGGAAACTTTCCTAATGTCAGCACGTTGTAGGTGTCGCCACCGGCGCCACCTTGTCTGAATGCTCTGAAAAGCTAATCATTTGCATATCACAGCATCTTCTTCCTGTCAGTTAAATTTCGCATCTGTAGCACGTCAACTTCGTGGTGTAGCAATTTTAATGGCCAGTAGTGTACTTTGATATGAATGTTCCCCTAATTCGTTTGAGCAGTGTGTGTATAAGAGAGAAGCACTTGTTACAATAAAATTGAGGTAATACCACATCGTAAGAAATAAGTGAGAATCATAGCTCTGTACAAATGTAATATTATCCATAACACCTCGTCTCAGGTACTAGGTACCGGGTTGTATGAGACGGCAACAATAAATGAAGTGCTTCTTTTATACAGAGAGCACAATTTGGCCAGCCCTGCAGTAAGTGAGCTCATTAAGGCTGCTTCTGCATAATGGGGCCGCTAAGTAACTCGTTTCCTGTGTTAAATGCAAATGTGTATTTCCTTATGGTGTTGCACTAGACCTGAACACAGGATCCAGTCATGTACAAGGTATGCGTACACTTTGTCACGCTGTCTCGGCTATGAAATTAGCAAGTTCGCATCTGGACCCCAGCTGTTTTAAGGATTAATGCATCGTGACCTTCGTGACAAATAATGTAAGGGTTACAGGGTTTCAACATTACATAGGCATGGCATGACTTTACTGAAACCTGGTATAACCATAATGTAAATGTAGTAGGGAGTTTATCTTCAGTAAGTTAATATTAACTTGTTATCCACACAGGAGAAAAGGCTGGTAAATCAACAAATTGACTGACAGATCCTCAAAGTTTGTTTTCTTTATTTCCAAAAACATTTCAATTCATATAAAAACTGGAGCATTCATTGACGTTACGTTACACTGCATCGTCTTCGTGCGAAGCTGTGGTTGCCCCTTGTGGTCCAAAATTTAAAAGGTGTATGAAGTTGTTTTTGTTAACTTTAGTTCTACTAATTAAAACATTACTGCTGTGTTTCTGTATCGTCACAAATAAAAAGTAGTGCACTTGGGACAAATACTGTCTTCCTGCTATTTTGGCAAAAACAGATTTTTGAGACCATGGTTGTGTACAAAATGCGAGTTGATTCTTACCAAGAAGAAAACAGCAACCATCCACTGTTAACAATGCTTCTTATTTTTACACAGATAGTGTCGTTACCAGTTTAGAACTACAGGTTTATCCTCAGATGGCTATTCGTGTTTGTATTACATAAGCCATTATTTACATTAATTGTTGGCTCTTTTTTGTGAAACTATTGGAAACAACAAAAAACACACAGGAGTCAGTTGAAAGAGCATTGCTGGAGTAAGACCGTACATACAAGTTTTGAGAACACAATATAATCTGCACGCTGAGCAATACCTCATTCCAAACAGACGTTACAAGTCCATATGCAAAACACGGCTGGTGTGTTGAAGCTACACATGACGGTCGCAACAGATGCGACGAGTACAAATTTTGCAGTATGTTAAAATTTTCTGATGATGCTCTCTGCTGTTATTGTTAGCAGAAACACAGCATGGCTTTAGGAAAGATCGATGCATAACTACTACAGTTGCTGAATTTCTCCGTAAAGTGTACACCCTTCTAGACCAAGATATGAAGACAGCAGGCATACTCTTAGAGCTTTCCAAAGCCTTCGAATCAGTCAGCTATGGGTTGCTCAATAAGAAACTGAAGGCTCACAACATCAAGGACTCATCTATGCAATTACTGACAACATGCTTGACAAATCGCGAACGGTGTACTAAACTTTCATGTAAAATAGATAATAAGGTAATAGATTTCCAGTCTTCTAGAGATACAGTAATTCAGGGCGTACGGAAGGGATCGATCCTTGGTCCCTTTCTCTTCTTGGTTTATATCAATGACATAACACAACCCTTCAACTCACATATGGTAACATATGCTGATGTTGCCTCGCTCTTATTTTATGAAAAAGACTTTCAGACATTACACTCAGCCGCAACTAAGGGTGTGACAGAAGTAACCACATATTTTCTACACCAGCGTCTAAACACCAACATCAGTTAGTCCCAGTTACTGAAATTTAAAACAACTGGTTCTCATGAGGCTGAAACAAACGATATTTGAGGTATTACATCAGTAGAAACAAATAACATCAAATTTCTTGGTATCCTCCTGGACGAAAAGCTCCGTTGGGTAAACCATATTACTTTTGTATGAGAGAAAATCATCAGCAGCTTTTATCTCATAAGTCAGCAGGCAAAAACGGTCCCAAACCAAACAAGATAAATTGTTTACTATGGGGCAGTTTATCCATTTTTTAATTACGGTATTGAATTGTGGGATTGCGCAGCAGAGCTGCAGCTGCGTAGAATATTAGTATTACAGAAGAGAGCCATTAGGTTAATGCCTGGACTAAAGTCCAGAGAGTCCTGTCGTGAAATCTTTGTCCAACATAAATATTTAACAGAATATTCCTTGTATTTGTATAAACTTATTACATTTTTGCTGAATAATATATAAAAACAAAGTAAGTAAGTAAGTGCAGTGATAAACGTAATTATGATACTAGAAGTAAGGATAAGTACTTCAAGCAGAGGACGAAATTAAAAACAACTGACAATAATAGTTATGTTAATGGGCAGATATGTTTCAACAAGCTGCCACACATTTGGAACACTTCTGAACCAAAGCTGTTCCACATGGAGTTATAAGCGTTCTTAGTAATTAAATCTTTGTATTCACTCAGTGAATGATCTACTAGCCCTCTGTTGGAACATGTGATAGTTGTAAAACAAAAAGGTGAAACGCGTCAATAAAAGTATTGTTTCCCTTGCAAGGAAAACTGTTTTTCATTCAAAATATTACTTACGGTTGCTGTACCAATTACGACGTCATGGGCCGTGAAGGTGGACCAGCATTGACATACTCGTATAGCAGCAATTCCTACTCGTGTTTGAAACCGACTGTCCTTAACTAAGCGTGACACATATTTCCGGTTCCTGTCACTTAAAATCTTTATACGACCACTGTTTTTACGCCTTGTTATGTGGCTGCCAGTTGTGCACCATCCGTTGTAGAAACGTTTTGGGCTGAGAAATTGGTGATCTCTGTTCACGGTACGGTCTTGGTCAAGTCCAGCATGATAGCTGGTTTCTGTCATTCTGTCACGTCTCCAGGCAGACCTGTTTTACTGCGTTTGTTCCACACATCCAACTGGCACACACACACCACTTGCCATGACTTTCGCCAGCGTCATATGATCGCTTGGTACGTTCTACCCCATCTACTGCACTCGAAAGAGATGAACGCGGTCAGTCTTCCGACTGGGGTGATGCGGCCCACAACGAATTCCACTCCTGTGCCAACCTTCTCAAGTCAGAGTAACACTCGAAACCTAAACCCTCAGTTATTTGCTATATGTATTCCAATCTATGTTGTCCTCTTCAGTTTTTGCCCTTTACAGCTCCCTCTGGTACCATGGAAGTCATTCCCTGATGTCCTATCATCCTGTCCCTTCTCCTTGTCAATGTTGTCCACATATTCCATTCCTCTCCGATTCTGCGCAGAACGTCCTCATTCCTTATCTTGTCAATCCACATAATTTTCAGCATTCGTCAGCAGCAACACATCTCAAATGTTTCGATTCTCTTCTGTTCCAATTTTCACACAGTCCATGTTTCACTACCATACAATGCTGTGCTCCAAACGTACATTCTCAGAAATTTCTTGCTCAAATTAAGGCCTGTGTTCGATACTAGTTGACTTCTCCTGGCCAGGAATGCTCTTTTTGCCATTGCTAGTCTGCTTTTGATGTCCTCCTTGCTCCGTCAATCATTGGTTATTTTACTGCGTAGGTAGCAGAATTCCTTACCTTCATCTACTTCGTGACCATCAATCCCGATGTTAAGTTTCCCGCTATTCTCAATTCTGTTGGTGCTCATTAATTTCTTCTTTCTTCCATTTACTCTCAGTCGATATTCTGTACTCATTATACTGTTCATTCCATTCAGTAGATCATGTCATTCTTCTTCACTTTCACTCAGCGAATCGTATCACGCTGCTGCTACGGGCCGGCCGGAGTGGCCTTGCGGTTCTAGGCGCTACAGTCTGGAACCGCGAGGCCGATACGGTCGCAGGTTCCAATCCTGCCTCGGACATGGATGTGTGTAATGTCCTTAGGTTAGTTAGGTTTAAGTAGTTCTACGTTCTAGGGTACTGATGACCTCAGAAGTTGAGTCACATAGTGCTCAGAGCCATTTGAACCATTTGCTGCTACGGTCGCAGGTTCGAATTCTGCCTCGGGCATGGATGCGTGTGATGTCCTTAGGTTAGTCAGGTATAAGTAGTTCTAAGTTTAGGGGACTGATGACCTCAGATGTTAAGTCCCACAGTTGTTAGAGCCATTTGCACCTTTTTTTTTTTTTAATCCTATCGTTGATATCCTTTCACCTTGATTTTTAATTCCACTCCTGAACCTTCCTTTTATTTCCATAATTGATTCTTCGATGTACAGATTGAACAGTAGGGGCGAAAGGTTACATCCCTGCCTTATACGCCTTTTTAATCCGAGCAGTTCGCTCTTGGTCTTCCACTTTTATTGTTACCTCTTGGCTCCTGTCTCTCCTTATAGCTTACAGCTATTTTTCTCAGAATTTCGAACATCTTGCACCATTTTACATTGTCGAGCGCTTTTTCCATGTCGACAAATCCTATAAGCGTGTCTTGATTTTTCTTTAGTCTTGCTTCAATTATCAACCGCAACGTCAGAATTGCCTGTCTGGTGCCCTTACCGTTCCTAAAGCCAACCTGATCGTCATATAACAAATCCTCAATTTTCTTTTTCATTCTTCTGTATAATATTTTTGTCCCCAACTTGGATGCATGAACGGTTAAGCTGATTGTGCCATGATTCTCGCACTTGTCAGCTCTTGCAGTCTTCGAAATTGGGTACGTCGTATTTTTTCCGAAAGTTAGATGGTATGTCGCCAGATTCATACGTGCTACAGGCCAACGTGAATAGCCGTTTTGTTGCCACTTCCTCCAATGATTTTAAAAATTCTGCATCTACATGTAGATGATTACTCTGCAATTCACATTTAAGTGCTTGGCAGAGGGTTTATCGAACGACAACCCTTCTACCATTCCACTCCCGAACAGCGCGCGGGAAAAACGAATACCTAAACCTCTCTGTTCGAGCTCTGATTTCTCTTATTTTATTTTGATCATCATTCCTACCTATGTAGGTTGGGCTCAACAAAATATTTTCGCATTCGGAAGAGAAAGTTGGTGACTGAAATTTCGTAAATAGATCTCGCCGCGACGAAAAACGTCTTTGCTTTAATGACTTCCATCCCAATTCGTGTATCATATTTGCCACACTCTCTCCCCTATTACGTGATAATACAAAACGAGCTGTCCTTTTTTGCACCCTTTCGATGTCCTCCGTCAATTCAACATGGTAAGGATCCCACACCGCGCAGCAATATTCTAACAGAGGACGAACGAGTGTAGTGTAAGCTGTCTCTTTAGGTGACTTGTTGCATCTTCTAAGTGTCCTGCCAATGAAACGCAACCTTTGGCTCGCCTTCCCCACAATATTATCTATGTGGTGTGTCCTTCGTAATTTTAACATCCAGGTACTTAGTTGAATTGACAGCCTTGAGAACTGTACTATTTATCGAGTAATCGAATTCTAACGGATTTCTTTTGGAACTCATGTCGATCACCTCACACTTTTCGTTATTTAGCGTCAACTGCCACCTGCCACACCATACAGCAATCTTTTCTAAATCGCTTTGCAACTGGTACTGGTCTTCGGATGACCTTACTAGACGGTAAATTACAGCATCATCTGCGAACAACCTAAGAGAACTGCTCAGATTGTCACCCAGGTCATTTATATAGATCAGGATCAGCAGAGGTCCCAGGACGCTTCCCTGGGGAACACCTGATATCACTTCAGTTTTACTCGATGATTTGCCGTCTATTACTACGAACTGCGACCTTCCTGACAGGAAATCACGAATCCAGTCGCACAACTGAGACGATATCCATAGGCCCGCAGCTTGATTAGAAGTCGCTTGTGAGGAACGGTGTCAAAAGCCTTCCGGAAATGCAGAAACACGGAATCAACCAGAGATCCCCTGTCGATAGCGGCCATTACTTCGTGCGAATAAAGAGCTAGCTGCGTTTTCTGAAACCATGCTGATTACGTAGCAATAGATCGTTCCCTTCAAGGTGATTCATAATGTTTGAATACAGTATAAGCTCCAAAACCCTACTGCAAACCGACGTCAATGATATAGGTCTGTAGTTCGATGGATTACTACTACTACCCTTCTTAAACACTGATGCGACCTGCGCAACTTTCCAATCTGTAGGTACAGATCTATCGGTGAGCGAGTGGTTGTATATGATTGCTAAGTAGGGAGCTATTGTATCAGCGTAATCTGAAAGGAACCTAATCGGTATACAATCTGGACCTGAAGACTTTCCCGTATCAAGCGATTTGAGTTGCTTCGCAACCCCTAAGGTATCTACTTCTAAGAAACTCATGCTAGCAGCTGTTCGTGTTTCAAATTCTGGAATATTCCATTCGTCTTCCCTGGTGAAGGAATTTCGGAAAACTGCGTTCAATAACTCCGCTTTAGCGGCACAGTCGTCGGTAACAGTACCATCGACACTGCGCAGCGAAGGTATTGACTGCGTCTTGCCGCTTGTGTACTTTACATACGACCAGAATTTCTTCGGATTTTCTACCAAATTTCGAGACAATGTTTCGTTGTGGAACCTATTAAAGGCATCTCGCATTGAAGTCCGTGCCAAATTTCGCGCGTCTGTAAATTTCTGTAAAATTCTAAGGGAACTGATATGGTCTTGAGGGTAATATTGATTCGTACCCGTCGGCATGTACTGTACAGTGGAACATGTGTGTAGCTACGGTGCATCTGCACCGCTGTAACCAGAATCGGCATCATGAGTGGCTGTTCCTCCCGTGTGGCGAAGAGCCAGCGCGAGCGAGGCGGGGTGGTGACGTAACGCTCGGAGGCGGCCAAGGTGGCGTCGCGTTGGGATGCGCGAGATGACGCCGCGTCCGGTGTGAGCCGCGCCGCGCCGGAAGGAAGCCGCGCCGCTGACCGGAAGCGGGGGAGGGGGAGGGCGGCCGCTCGCCTGTGTCTCCGCTGCGGAACCGGAAGTACCACCCTGGCGCGGGACCAGGCGGGGGTACGTCTGCTATTGACTACAGAGCACAGAAAATGTACACTGAAGAGCTAAAGAAACTGGTACACCTGCATAATATCGTGTAGGCACGCAGAAGTGCCGCAACACGACGTGGCATGGACACGGCTAATGTCTGAAGTAGTGCTGGAGAGAACCAACACCTTGAATCCTGCCTGCAGGGCTGTCTATAAATTCGTAAGAGTAGGAGGGGGTGGAGATCTCTTCTGAACAGCACGTTGCAAGGCATATCAGATATGCTCAATAATGTTAATGTCTGGGGAGTTTAGTAGTCAGCGGAATTATTTAAACTCGAAAGAGTGTTCCTGGAGCCACTCTGTAGCAATTCAGGACGTTTGGAGTGTCGCATTGTCCTGCTGAAATTGCTCAAGTCTGTCGGAGTGCACAATGGACATGAATGGATGCAGGTGATCAGGCAGGATGCTTACGTACGTATCATCTGTCAGAGTAGTATATGGACGTATCAGGAGGCCCATAACGCTCCAACTGCACACGCCCCACGCCAATACAGAGACTCGACCAGCTTGAACAGTCTCCTGCTGACATGCAAGGTCCATGCATTCATACCCGTTCATGTCCATCCGCTCGATACAATTTGAAACGAGACTCGTCCGATCAGGCCAAAAGTTTCCAGTCATCTAGAGTCCAGTGTTGCTGTTGACCGACTGAAACCAGGCGCCGGCCGGAGTGGCCGTGCGGTTCTAGGCGCTACAGTCTGGAGCCGAGCGACTTCTACGGTCGCAGGTTCGAATCCTGCCTCGGGCATGGATGTATGTGATGTCCTTAGGTTATTTAGGTTTAAGTAGTTCTAAGTTCTAGGCGACTGATGACCTCAGAAGTTAAGTCCCATAGTGCTCAGAGCTATTTGAAACCAGGCGTAAAGCTCTGTATCAGGCAGTCATCAAGGGTACATGAGGGGTGCCTTCCGTTCAGAAATCTCACATCGATGATGTTGAATGATTCGTACGCTGCCACTTGTTGATGTCCCAGCTTTGAAATCTGCAGCAATTTGCGGAAGGGTTGCATTTCTGTCACCTTGAACAATTCTCTGCAGTCTTTGTTGGTTCTGTTCTTGCAGGCCGCAACGATGTGGGAGATTTGATGTTTTACCGGATTCCTGATATTCACGGTACACTCGTGAATTGGTCGTGCAGGAAAACCACCACTTCATCGCTACCTTGGAAATTGTGTGTCCCATCGCTCGTGCGCCAACTAAAACACCACGTTCAGTCTCACTTAAATCTTTATAGCCTGCCATTGTAGCAGCAGTAACGGACCTAGCAACAGCGGCAGACAGTTGTCTTATATAGGCTTTGCCGACCGCAGCACGGTATTCCACCTGTTTACAAATCTCTGTATTTGAATACGCATGCCTATACCAGTTTCTTTGGCGCATCTGTGTAATGCAGCACTATATGAATGAAGTATGTCATCTCCTCTAAAATCGAAAAAAGCAGTGAGTGTACCACAAGGGTGCTTACTGTGGCCTATGATATTAACTAAACTAGGAGCAGAAACCTTTATTAAATGAATGAATTACGAGCATACCACAAGATAAGAGCAACGATTTTCACTTACCATATATACTGTGTGGTGGACATCGTTAGAAAAGAAAGAAACTGCTAGTGTACCACAAGTATGCGTTCTTGGACCTGCGATAATCCCATATCATGTGGAATCAACTGGAACTATACAGCCAGCCATCTGCACGTCAAAAGATTATTCAAACCTTTACTTTGGTTTCGATAGATATAAATCTGTATTCCTCAGAAGAAGTAATAACACCTAAAAATAGGATATGTTAGAACAAGTACACGGAAGTCCTAAGTGCAGTAAAAAGAAACATTAAAAACTACGTACTGTGGAAATATAGAATAAAGTTACTTGTTACGCATTGTGTGAAGATTGAAATGAAGACATAAGGCTTATCAACAGAAAAATGATCCAAGTAAATGCTATGGCATAGCGATATGGCTTTGTCAACAGTAAAAATGATCCATCTAAAAAAGCAGACGGGCATCGTAGACACAAACAGACAGCTAACTGGACAGAAGGGATAAGCCAGCAGGAAACTTACGCCCTGGTGGTGCTGACATAAGAAGTGGTGCCAACCATGAAAGACAACTGTCATGTTAATAAAATTACATTAAAATAACATTATAAAGACAGTAACATAACGAAAGTTATATAAAAAAACCATACAAATCTAAGCTGATGGTAAAAAAAACTGCGACTCACATTAAAACAGGATAGTGACAGATTACGCCTTTCAGAAAAATAAGATCTCGAAACTGCGCGGAAAACCCGATGCAGATGTTGTGTCCATTGAAGAACAGGCCGAAATCCACTGACAAAGTTCCTGTTTTTAAGGTTTCTGTTTTTAGGGTATAATTGATCATTAAGAATTATGCTTAAAAATTTGAAAAACCTCCAGCAAGTTCGATCTAAAACCCTTCTTTTCCCTATGCAAAGTAACCGTTTCTTCCAAATTAATAGGGGAGTGTAGGAACACGTGAGGCAATAATGACCTTACGAGTTATCTTAGAAAACAGGTTACATTTATAGCATTTGTAGACTTGAAGAAATTTTTTGGCAAGTTTGGATGAAATTCACCCTCTGAAATTCTGAATGTTGCAAGAATAAAATGCAGATTCTAGAGGTTACATACAGCTTGGACAGAAAATAATGAACAATTATAACAGTCGAAAGACATAAAAGGAAGCAGTGATTAAGGAGGGAGTAAGACAGAATTGTATCCTATCCCCAATACTATTTAACCTGAACACTTAACAGAAAGTAAAGAAAACAAAGAAGAAGTTTGGAAAGGGAATGAAAGTTCATGCAGAAGAAATAAAATCTTCTAGGTCTGGCGAAGACAATGTAATACCGTCAGAGAGGGCAAAGGACTTGGAAGAGGAGTTGGGCGGAATGGATGGTTCCAGAGAAAAGGTCGTTAAGATGAACAAAAAAGCAGCTATACAAATGTAATGGAAGGCAGTCGAATTAAACCAGGTAAACCCGAGAAACTGGATTAAGGAATGAGAACGTAAAGCTAACGGAAGAGGTTTGCTGTTTGGGCAGAGAAAAAAAATATCATCCTCAAGGGCAAGCTATTTTATTGACTTGTGAAGTGACAGGTAGTTCGTCGTGGTTGGAGTACGTGATAAAAGATTCGTATAAAATGAAAAACACATGCCACAGTAAAGGATGCCCAAACAGTCGCATCAATACACAGCACACTCCCTTCTGGCGGAAACGCAGGCATGTATTCTCGCATGCGAACGGCCACACATATGCCGAATGGCATCCTGCGATAGATTTACCCAAGCATCTTGCTGCACGTTCCGTTGCAAGTCGGTAATGGTTCTTGCAGGCCCTGGAGAGCGAGTAAGTTCCTGCATCTCCACGTCCCATACGTGTTCAGTTGGCGAGATGTGTGGTGATATCTGGTTGTAGTATACCACGAAGAGCAAGTTGCATCGCAGGAGGCTTACGTGGCTGAAAAAGGGTCATCATCTTCGTGTCGAACAAATGGCACAACCTAGCGGTCACTGCTTACTTTACCCTGCAGAAACCCCAAATGTGACCACGCCCACCATAAATCCTGGGATGGGACCTATATGTCTTGAGCGTATGCGCTCCGGAAGTGGCAGCTAACCATGTCTACACCTTACACGTGTAAATCCATCACTTGCATGCAGACAGAACCGGCCCTCATCACGCTTGGCGATCTAATAGTGTCATAGTGTCAGTGGTAGCCACGGCCAGCGGCTTACGATACATCATATTAATCCTGCTTCAAGTAGAGGGTTCGCAATGATGACACATCAAGTGCAACATAGGCCCGGATTTCTTTCCTGAATAATGTTCGGTCGGCCGCCACTGGTCGCACAGCGCGTCTGTACTTCGCGGACGTCCAGAACTTGGTCCATTGTTGTAGGAACATTCCTTAGACCATAGCTGAATGCAATGACACACCAGTGATACACAGTGCCCAACATGTGCAAGAATCCGCCCATATGTCCATCAAGCCGAAAGCCCACAATGTGACCCGATTCAAATGGCTGAAGTTGTTCAGCAGGAGTACGCACTCGTCGGTGGGACTTGGTTGATCCTTAGAGTGAGTGTTGCGCACACATTTCACGTATAAACTCGGCACAGTTACTGCCTGCGGAATCAGAACAGAGGGCGTACAGACAAGCATTCTGACGGCCACTTGATCGCCGACGACCGTGACAAATGAATATCTCCACGACCCCTCATATCCTTATGTCACTGAACACAGTCCTTGAGGATGCAGCGGTATAACTGATGATGGCAGAAGCAGAGAGAATATAAAATTCAGACTAGCAGTAGCGAGGAAATCATTTCTCAAAAAGGGTGATTTGCTAGTATCTAATGTAAATTTAATTGCTAAGAAGTTTTTCTTGAAGATATTTGTCTTGAGTGTACATCTACACCTACATATACGAGGGCTGGAACTTAAATAGTGACAACTATTTATTTACAGGTTGTACAAAATAGATACCTGTTTCAAATATGAACATTGAAGAACATTTTGATACTCTGTGTATTCAGTGCAAGATCGACCTTTACGAAAGCCATTTTAAGATACGTTATGTGTTCTTCTGTTATCGCCGCTACTCGCCTTTGAATTGTCTTGGCGTGAGTTTTATACGCTGTGCATAGTGTTGTCTGTGCTCCGGCAATTGTGTGTAGGCAAAATTCCGGCGATGAAAATTTTTTCGACCATGGCAATGGCTTGCGTAACCGACGACGGCTACTGAGGGACATCCATGAGTTCGTTGTTGTGATATAGTTAGCTCCCTCATTGACGTTAGTGATAAATGATGGTTACCCGCACATGTATGTTGTCAAACAAATTTAACAACAAAGCGAATGGGAAAAATTAGGGCCAGGAATCGGAGGGCCCAATTAACATCGAAATGAAACACCCTACCGTTAAACAGAAGACAGTAAGGAATAGTAACAATTTGAAAATACATTCATGGGAAGTGGTGTAAAGTGTACAAACTTTTCTGCTGCAGGCGCTTTGCATCTCCAACAATGATTTCGTAAGACGAGTTTTGGCAGCACGCTGCCGTATTCAGGCGCACACACTTTAGCAGCATACATTCCTTTTACATGTAAAGATTCGAATGGCTTGCCCCATCTAAATTAACTTTCACGCTCAACAGAAACATCTCATCTGACAGCAGTGTGCACTACGCTAAGCGATGTGCTTACAACAAATAGCCACCTGAAGATGACAGTGTGCTCGTCCTATTAACCCGCTGTTGGAAATAATAAGAAAACAACGTGTGAAGTTTTGTAAATTTCATATTAAAACTTGCTGATCTCATCAATTTATGTTGAATCAGATTTGATGTTTTCAACTGGAGCATGCGATCTACTGCAAAACACTCTTTCACTCAAAAATGCGTTGATGCTTGATTTTAAGAGCCAACATATTTGATCATGTCTAGACTTGTAGATTTTGTAAGAAGATACAGGATTTTTACTTTTTATGACTACCCCTATCAAATGCGATGAACAGAGTTATGAATGAAGGAAACATAAGTTAGTATGCAGTTGTGAACAATTCCACGGCAAAGAATGAAATACCCTACCGACGCTGAATATAATCTCAAATGTTGACTACCTGACTTGTGACACTGCATAGTTTCAGTTGGAATGGGGTGCGCGTGACATGAGATGGGCCGGAAACGAAACAGAACAGAAAGAACACTTCGTGTCGCAAGTTATAACAGTGATTTTGTTTTATAATTTTATGAATCATTACAATAATGATGCGCACCATCTGCCGTCATGATACAGACGGCGTTTTGCACGTGGAACAGGATTGGTTGCTAGCTGTGCGGAAAAATGGTTCAAATGGCTCTGAGCACTGTGGGACTTAACATCTGAGATCATCAGTCCCCTAGAACTTAGAACTACTTAAACCTAACTAACCTAACGACATCACACACATCCATGCCCGAGGCAGGATTCGAACCTGCGACAGTAGCGGTCGCGTGGTTCCAGAGTGAAGCGCCTGGAACCGCTCGGCCACACAATGATATTACTCTGGCCTGATACGGAACTTTATCCGACAGTGAAAAATGACACTGCTGTGTGGCTGTTGGAGAATTATTTAATGTGCAACGTTGACAAAACTGGATACTACAATATAGTCACCTTTCAACCATGCGGGGAGTCGGCGTTATGGCAAATACGATACAATAAACTCTTTATGATAATAATATGCAAGAAGTCAGAAAAGGACGGAAAAATTAATTTTTGACTATTTTGTGTGCGCTGTTGGTACGCTTCGAATTGTTAAGTAAGAAATTGGCCAAGTGCGAGCAGGACTGGCTTACTGAGGCTTCCTCACAAACTTAATTAAGTTTAGAGACAGTTCATCCTTTCCGGAAATCAAGGCTCTCGATGACTTTAGTCTGTTATAGACACACACTGGCAAGATGACGTTTCCGAGAAAGTTTTAATGTCAAGTTTGAGTGGACATGAGACGACAAAGAAGTACTTTTTCGTGTTATATAATTACAAATTACCAATGTTCTGATTTTTTCCTTTACTTGTACCTTGAAATCTTTCTTCTTGCCAAATTTCATGATTATGCGTTAAGGGTAAGTACCCTATAATGAGTGAGATTGGACCGGCCCGTGTGGCCGAGCGGTTCTTGGCGCTTCAGTGTGGAACCGCGCGACCACTACGGTCGCAGGTTCGAATCCTGCCTCGGGCATGGATGTGTGTGATGTCCTTAGGTTGGTTAGGTTTAAGTAGTTCTAAGTTCTAGGGGACTGATGACCTCAGATGTTAAGTCCCATAGTGCTCAGAGCCATTTGAACCATTTAGTGAGTTTGCGGGTATCGAAACACATGACATAAACGGTCGTATCTGTTGACTGCGTCAACTTGGGGGCTCAAATTTTTTCCACTGCCGAAGGACGAGAGACATCAGTAAGCGACGGAAATTTCGACTCGATACGTCAACCCATTTTTGAGAAAAAGGGGTCTTAACAAAGGAGGGACAGACAGACTGTTGGATAACAAATAACAAAACGTGTTTTTCCTGTGCTATAGTTGCAATTTGACAATCTCTGATTTTTCCCTTTAGTTGCACTATGAAACCTGGCCAAATTTGATGATTCTAGACTAACAGGAAGCACCCTATAGATTTTGGTGTGTGCGTTTACTAGTATCAAGATATATGATATAAATGGCCGTACGACTTAGAAGCTTCACTTTTTTACTTCGCCAGCGGACGGTAGACATTTATAAGTGACATAAATTTCCATTTGATACGCCTACCCGCTCTTAATAGCAAGGATTCTGAACAGTCGGAGAGAGAGAGAGAGAGAGAGAGAGAGAGAGAGAGAGACAGACAGACAGACGACAAACTCATCTTACAACGGTTCTGTTTTTACCGATGGAGATGCGGTGCACTAAAAAAGCGGTGATACAGGAAGATATCTAAAAGATGTATCCGTAATATATAAGATATTAGACATTTTTATTTTAAATTATGTATACAAAGTTTTAATTATCTTTGCAGTATGTGCAAAATGCCTTAAACTGGGAAAACGGAGAAAATTACAACGTAGTTTTATGTCTCACATAAAATCACAGCGGTTACTTAATGATAAAGTAAAAGTACTTCATCTCAAAAACTAAAACTATGTCTAAATGATGGTTGCATCATATCGCGAGTAATCTTTATGATATTTTTCGTTCACCTAGTGCATAATGGTCCCTGCGATTTCCATGAACGTCAGAGTGTCCTACAGTCAGTGACATTGCCTATAGAATGTGAGAAAGTATGTTTAGAGAAAAGATTGTATAGTAGTGAACCATGGCCTGTGAAGGAAGGAAGGAAGGGTTATGGTTTAACGTCCCGTCGACAGCGAGGTCGTTAGAGAGGGACCAGAAGCCCGGATTGTCTGAAAGACGGGGAAGGAAATCGGCCGTACTCTCTCAAGGGTAGCATCCGGGAATTCATCTCGATGGAAATCATGTAAAATATAACTCTAGATGGCCGGATGCGAATTTGAACTGTCTTCCCACCGAAGGCGAGTCCTGTGTCCTAACCAATGCGCCACTTCGCTCTGTGTGGACCGTGAGAAAATCGGAAAAGATGAGAATCGAAAAGTTGGGAGATAAGGTGCTGTAGGAGGATGTTGGGAACTGATAAAAATGGAGTTTTGCCGCACAATTGGCGACGAGGGATAAAGTTGGAAAAACATTGACTAGACAAATGGACAGAGCAAGAATATGTGTTTAAATATGGAAGGATAACTTCCATGGTACTTGAGGGAGCTGTAGCAGGTGAAAACTATGGAAATGAATTCCCATGCTTCTTGACAGAGCGTAGGGGAACGATGCGGAACACCCGCACCGCCGTACTAGTCAAGGTCTTAATGGAAGTGGTTTGCCGTTGCCTTCCTCCAACCGTAACGGAGATGAATGATGATGATGAAGATGACACAACAACACCCAGTCATCTCGGGGCAGCTGAAAACTATAAACAACAAGTTCTACTCTGAGTTGAAGAGGCTGGCACAAGAGAGCAGTTCGTGGCCGACAGCAGTAAAACAGTCAGAACTCAGAAAAAAAGAGCTGATCTTAGATTTTTCATTATTGATGTCTTACAACTTCTCTCTGTTCTGCAGTCTAGAACTATCAGTTTGCGTTGCTACTGTGTACGCTTCTCCTTGCTCTTACTCCAAAGATAACGGTGTTGTTTCGCCTCGTTGCCAGCCAGATATTAATTACACCAAGTCTTTCGTGTTCGTTAAATACAGGATGGAACGCTTTACGAGAAAACGAGCAACTTTGATGATTTATTACGCAGTAGCGGAAGAACTACTCTTGTGTTGCCTTAGCATTCTCCACGACTGCGCGTTTCATTAAGAGAGCCCTCTTTTCAGGAAGTCATCCAAACGGCCGGTGTTCAAGTTAAGCGAGTGGCATATGCATCTGGCAACTCTCGAGGTCACAAGCAGCTTCCTCCCGCGTTCTATAAGAGTGTAGCATAATTAACAGGCAAACCTGACACGGGTGTACGTATACCATAATAGATGCGAAAATATTCCAACAAACCTGGGTTCGCAAACGAGCTGTTTGTGGGACGATTGCATATGTGCGGATACTAGCACCCTCTGACATCAGTCTGAAACACACTCTAACACACACAAAAACAGTGATACACCACGGACGAATTATCCGAATGGGACTGAAATCGGTAGATACGATGTACACGTACGGACAAACAAATGATTACAATTTCAGTAAAATTGTACGAGGGATATCCGGAAAGTATGTTCCATTGATCGCGAAATGGAAACCACTTTGAAAATCGGAAATATTTTATCTGCAACAGTTAGCTACAGCTTCCAGCCACTGATCTACATAGTCACCACTTGGACTTAGATATTTGTCTTAGCGTTGTACCAACTTTCCAATACCCTCGCCGTAGAAGGTAACCGCCTGTGCTTCCCGCCAATTCTCTACGATCATCTATAGCTCATTGTCTCTGCGAAAATGCTGTCTTCGTAGCCAGTAGTTAATGTGAGCAGAGATGAAACATAGAGGGAGCCAATTACGGGCTGTAGTGCGGGTGATCAAACATTTCCCATCGAAAATGCTGCAGGAGCATTTTCATTGCCCCTGCAGACTGCGACCGAGAATTGTCGCAAAGTAGGAACCGTATGACAGTTCTGTTATGTGAACTGCAAAAAATCAGGGGAAATCTCTCACCAGGACCTCATACTTGGTGGGAGACTCTATTTTCTACGCATCTTTATGTGCTCACCATGCGTTCAGAAGTGAAAAGAGCGAAGCGATGTAACCGACAGGCTTACTAGAGACACTGTCGAACATATATGTGCAAAGCTTTATTAGATTTTCACAGTGGTTTCCATTTCTTCACCGATCGGAACTTACTTTCCGGATATCCCCTGTATTACTTGTTCAAGAGAAAGAGCTTCACAAATTGAGCAAGTCAATAACGTGTTGCTTCATCTCTGGCCCTTATGCAAGCAGTTACTCGTCTTGACACTGATTGATAGTGTTGGTGGATGTCCCCTTGAGAGATATCGTGCCAAATTCCATCCCAACTGACGCGTTAGATCGTGAAAATCGCGAGGTGGTTGGAGAGCACTGCCCCTAATGCTCCTAACGTTCTCGGGAGATATACGGCGACATTTCTGGCCAAGGTAAGGTCTGGCCAGCGCGACGACAAGCAGTAGAAAATCTCGGGGTGTGCGGACGGGCATTATCTTGCTGAAATGTAAGCCCACGATGGCTTGCCATGAAGGACACCAAAACGTTGTATAGAATATCGTCGACGTGCCGCTGTGGTGTAAGAGTTACGCTGATGACAACCAAAGTGATCATGCTAAGAAATGGCACCCCAGACCATCATTCCTCGTTGTCCGGCCAAATGGCCCGCGAGAGTCAGGTTGGTAACTCACTGCTGTCGGGGCACCCTCAGACAAGTTTCGGGACTCATTTCGATCGCCCGAAACAACACTGGGATAGAATCCGAATGTCGCCCGCCATACTGCCTGACAATCAGGAGTGATGGTATGGTGTGCCATTTCATCAGGATCCCAGTCATCCGAGGCACCCTTACAGCACAGCGCAACCTCGACGATATTCTACGCCCCATCCTGGGCTTACATTTCAGCAAAATAATGTCCACCCGCAAACGGCGAGATTTTCTATTGCTTGTCGTCGAGCTTGCCAAATCCCACCTTGGCCAGTAAGGTCTCTCTCCCCAATCAAGAAAGTTTGGAGTATTATGGACAGGACCTCCCAACCACTTGGTGATTTTGACGATCTAACACGACAACTGGAGTGCATTTGGCACGATATCGTTCAGGAGAACATCCAAGAACTCAATCAATCAATGTGTAAGTAGGCTGTTTATGTTTTCTTATTGGCAACGTTACGTAGCGCTCTGTATGAAAATCACTGGCTGTGCTGTGTGCAGTCTGTGGCTAGTTTGCATTGTTGTCTGCCATTGTAGTGTTGGGCAGCTGGATGTTAACAGCGCGTAGCGTGGCGCAGTTGGAGGTGAGCCGCCAGCAGTGGTGGATGTGGGGAGAGAAATGGCGGAGTTTTGAAATTTGTAAGACTGGATGTCATGAACTGCTATGTATATTATGATTTTTCAACACTATTAAGGTAAATACATTGTTTGTTCTCTATTAAAATCATTCATTTGCTAACTATGCCTATTAGTAGTTAGTGCCTTCAGTAGTTTGAATCTTTTATTTAGCTGGCAGTAGTGGCGCTCGCTGAATTGCAGTAGTTCGCGTAACGAAGATTTTTGGTGAGGTAAGTGATTTGTGAAAGGTATAGGTTAATGTTAGTCAGGGCCATTCTTTTGTAGGGATTATTGAAAGTCAGATTGCGTTGCGCCAAAAAATATTGTGTGTCAGTTTAAGCACAGTCATGTATAATTTTTCAAAAGGGGACGTTTCAAATCCTAAGCCGAATAAATGCTTGCGTAAGTATCAGAAGTGCACCAACGCGTTATTGACTTGCTCAGCTTGTGAAGCTCTTTCTGCTGACTAAATCATTCACTTTTCCTGAAGTTGTAATTATTTCTCTGTTGTACATGTACATCACATCTACTGATTTCCGCCCCATTCGGGTAATTCCTTCATGGTGTGCCGTTCTTCTTTATACTTAGTGTGTATTGTCCTAGTTCGTGCAAACGTATGTCGTAAGTTAAATGCCGGGCGTAACTAACTTCCATTTACCGACTTGAGGACGTGTAGTGGGGACCAAGACGCCTAAGTTTAGCGTAGTACCCCAGTCCGGAAACGTGCCGTTTTCACGCTATGCGCAAAATACCGCAATACGCGTTGCTCTCTGACTCCTGCTGCTTGTCGTCTGGATCCACTTACAAGCAGCGCTCAGCGTGACAACCACTGACGTCCACACATATACGGCGGTACCTCCGTACCATGTTTTGATGCACAGGATCGCCAATCCCAGGCCGTCCAGCATCCACTGCAGCCATAACTTGCGCCTGTACGAGGCACGTTCGAAAAGTCCGTGCAAAGGCCGAGAGATGGCACCACCGGTGCGTATCGAGGTAGTTATTTAGCACCTTTGGAAAGAATGCACACCAAGTTTCAGCCATATTGGCCTATTTCTTTGTGTTTGGCATTCGTGTGAATCAAGGAAGTCGAGTGATTGTCAAAAAATGGACGAAAAAGAATTTCGTGTGGTGATTAAACATTACTTTATGAAAGTCAAAACGCCTCAGGAGACTAAAGAGAAGCTTGATAAGCATTACGGTGAATCTGCACCTTCGATTAGAACAGTTTATAAGTGAATCCCTGTGGAGGCTACGAACAAAATCTGTCGGCTGAAGAGCGGCGTACTAAGCTGCTGCCAGCCCGCCCCCTTCGGGGGGAATTGAAATTCAATAAATGAAAAGAGGCTACGACTCCAGAAATCACTGATAAAATCCATGATATGGTGATGGATGACAGAAGAGCTAAGGTGGTGAGATTGCTAGTGCTGTGGGCTTCGCGAATGAACGGGTACATAATATTTTGCATACACATTTGGACATGAGAAAGCTATCCGCAAGATGGGTTCCGCGATTGCTCACGCTTGACCGAAAACGGAATCGTGTGAAGTGTTGCAAGGATGGTTTGCAGCTGTTCAGGAAGAATCCGCAGGATCACTGTGGATGAAACATGGATACATTACTATATACTCCTGAGACCAAACAACAATCTAAACAATGGGTTTCCAAGGGAGAATCTGCACAAAAAAAGACGAAGACCATTCTTTCGGCCGGAAAGGTTATGGCGACTGTCTTTTGGTACTCCCAAGGGTTAATCCTCATCGACTATCTGGAAAAGGTTAAAACTATTACAGGTGAATATTATTCATCGTTATTGGACCGTTTGAAAACCTAGCTGCAAGAAACACTCCGGCTATTGGACCGCAAAAAAGTCCTTTTCCATCACGACAGTGCACCAGCACACACCTCAGCAGTTATGGTCGCAAAATTAATGGAAATAGGACTCCAACTCGTTTCAAATCCCCCCCTACTCTCCAGACTTGGCTCTCTCGGACTACTGTTTGTTCCCCAATTTGAAGAAATGGCTGGCTAGGCAAAGATTTTATTCAAACGAGGAAGTGATTGCAGCATATAGTACCTATTTTGCAGACTCGGACTATTCCTATTATTCGGAATGGATCAACAAATTAGAACAGCATTGGACGAAGTGTATAAGTCTAAAAGAAGACCATGTCGAAAAATAAAAAAAGGTTTACCCCAACCACGTAAGTAGTTTTTATTTTTGCACGGACTTTTCAAATGCCCCTCGTACGTGTTCCTCTGACGCCATAAGGGTCCAGTAAATCAAAGATTTCATGTGACCCTCACAGTCAGTGGTCGTGCAGGTTAAATTGGGGATAACGTGAAGCCCAAACAATCAGGCCACCACGATCTATCTCATGATGCCAAAATCGATGGTCCAGATGATCTCGGACCGCACGTGAAGAATGTGGTGGTGCGAAACCATTCTGGATCCACGTGTTTCGACGCACATTCAATGGCAGATCTTGCAAGAGCTGATGCAATACGCCTACATGGAATCGCAAGTTCCTGGCACTCGTGAGATGTGGCAGAGGAAGTTATGATTGAATTTTCTCAGGTTGAGAAATTAGAAGGAGCGATCTGTTTTACTTTGTAGAAACTTTCTAAAACCAGGATCGCATAAATAGTATTTCTTTATTTACAAACAACTGGTTCTACAGACTTTGCTTCATCTTCAGGTCTTCAAAATATTTTGTTAGAAAATGTTTTCATTTTGAGGTGGGCCTCACACCGAAGTGTCATGTAGACGAAATGTACCATATTACATAAAGGTTTGTCATAAATAAAGAATTTAAATGATTGAATTTCCTCATTATGAGAATATTGAAGTGCGATCTGTTTTAATTGTTAAAAACCATTCGAAAGCCAAGATCGCACAAAGTATTTTTTATTCAAGACAAACGGTTTCAACAGTCAGCTGCCATCTTCAGGTGCTAAACATTTTTTGTAGTAAAACATGTTCATTTTACGCTGAAGCTTATGCAGAAGATGTTAAGTGAATAAAACTCAGCACATTATAAACATTTGTCATCGCTAAAATGTTTAAAAACACGCAGTATCTTGTACATAAGGCCGTTTCCATATACATATTGCTCACAGATGCGTCTTACATGATACACATACGGTATTTGTATCATGTATCACGTAACAAACATCTGTGAGCAATATGTACATGGACATGTGCTCTTGAACAGGGTGCTGTGTGTTTTTAAATATTTTAGCGATGAAAAACGTTTATAATGCGCTGAGTTTTATCCACTTAACATCATGTGCATGATGTTCAGCGTAAAATGAGCATGTTTGACTACAAAAAAAGTATAAGACCTGAAGATGACAGACTGCTGAAACCGTTTGTCTTGATTAAAAAAATATATTGTGCGATCTTGGTTTTTGAATGTTTTATAACAAATCATTTAGTGTTCGTATACGGGCTGCTGTCAGAAGATTGTTACGTCATAAAATACACAGTACGCACTGAAATGCACAATAGCACATCTGTTTAAGTTAGCTGGAGATGATCTAATTCAACGACTAGGCCATTAAAATTTTAATTTTTCACTATGTACACTATTTGATAAGTTTATTTAAATAATGTAGTAGTATTCCTTCATGTACTTGGTTAATCCTGCTGCTTCCTCCAATTTATATACGGCACAGATAGACTTAAAAAACAACTGGAGAATGCAAGTAGGAAGTGCAACACGAGTCCTCCACTCAAGCCCAGTTGCCTTGGTCTCTTCCCCCGCGCCGCTTCCGTTTTAAGTGGCTAACTGTATAAATATATAGGCGATAGTCGTAAATGTTTCTTTTCTCAATTTCTCGAGAAATGTGCATTTATAACTCCATATATCTTAGTGCAAAACACACAGTTTTCAATTGTCCTTCGATCCCGTAAATTTTGAATCGATTGTGCATCGTACTCTTTCGGGATGATTTTTCCAAAAACTCAGGGATAATGAGCCAAACTATCTTAGAGTCATTCCTTATAGGTGGTGCATAGGCTACCCGCTAAATATGAGCTTATCTGTCTGAAGCCTCCCGCCTGTTAGCGAGACAAAAGACTAAAATTCATGTTATGAGTGAATATGTACTCGCTAACTACCTTTCCTGGAAGTTGATTTCGAATACTGTGCAACAGTTTACTACACTTTCACCTCGATAAACAAACCTAGTCAGCGTCTGTTACTATTTTCTGTACAGAAAGAAGCATACAATACAGAGCTCATGGTTCTGTAATTCAAACAGGTGCTTTAGTAGGAACTTACCTTTGAGAGGTCTTTGCGGAAGAGTAGGAATGACATCTATCTCGTTCAAGAAAGTCGGGGTTATACTCACCTGAAAACAGAAGAAAATAACTTTCACAATAAAGAAACACGTCAGACTAAAGATACGTTTACTACAGATATCTGGACGCATAAAAAGAAATGTGAGTGTGTGTTTTCCAGTGTAACTCTGGAACTCCTGGAACCAAACTTAGGACTTACTAAATGCGAAAAAATGCTCAGGAGTGGGTGTGACAATGTGTGTTGATAATGTGTAAAAATTGTAATGTTCAAGACGGCTATTCGAAAAGTGAGGTCCGATACGTCATGAAATGGAAACGACAGTGAAAATCCATGAAGTGTATCTGGGTAGTGTGTCTAGTATGCCTGTAGATCACGTCACGTCTCTATTTTCAGTTACACAGTCAGACTTAAAGATGCCTAGAGCACTAGTGTCCCCCGCCAACTATGGGTGGCCACTGCGAGGTTTCGCCAGTTCACATGCAACCCATCGTACAACCCGGACTTGGCTCCCTCTGATATCCGTCTCCGCTCACATGAACCACTGGCTAAGAAAACAACATTTTGGCACAGACATCCAACTGCAGACTAGCGTAGGGAAGTGGCAGAAAGCACAGGCGGCTGCTTCAGTGACGAGGGTATTGGAAAATTGGTACAACGCTACGACAGATGTCTAAGTCAGAGCGGCGACTATGTAGAGAAGCAGCTGGAAGGTGTAGCAAACAGCTGCGAATAAAACATTTTTTATTTTCAATGTTATTCCCATTTCGCGACCGATCGGACCTTACTTTCCGAACAGCCCCCGTATTTCGAAAACCGTTCGCGATAAAGCATTTTCATGCGCTACCTTCAAGCCTTGCTTACTCTAGAGCGAACATAAGAGAACCAGCATCAGCGAACGATAATTGTCACTGTAAACGCCACGCGGCCGCGAGCGTACTGCGTTTAGTTTTTTTCGGTTCACATTAGCTAGTGTTCGCTTGTGTTAAAAAAAAATGGCCCTGAGCAGTATGAGATTTAACATCTGAGGTCATGAGTCCCCTAGAACGTAGAACTAGTTAAACCTATCTAACCTAACGACATCAAACACATCCGTGCCCGAGGCAGGATTCGAACCTGCGACCGTAGCGTTCGCGCGGTTTCAGTCTGAAGCGCCTAGAACCGCTCGGCCACAGAGGCCGGTGCTGGTTGTCGGTGTTTAGCGAACATGCAGAGAACTTCTGTATTCTCTCCACTTTGGCGGTAGCAGTAGAGAAAGCGTCTGCTGTCTTGTTGTTAACATGAGTAGTTTGGGGTATAGAATGGTCTGAAGAGAATTCAATATCGGTGCTAGAAGAATAGCGATATCGTAGGTGGTCCTAGGATTCACGAAATCTACAGAAAAAATGCCAAAGAGAAAGAAATATGATTGGTAGAAAATTATTGAAGCCCTCAAAGGTCCTCCTAGAGACGTCACAAAAACGATAAAATCTGTAGATACATGGATCGGGGGCGAATGATGCGAATAAGCACAAGTTTCGTATTTCTTTTATTAAAATGGAAAAGCACAGTAAATTTCCTTGAAGGTTAACAAGTACGAATTCGAGTCTATTATCCTCATTAACATCAAAAACATACGAAAGACTTTTTAATTATTGTTGCTTACGTTGTGATAGCTGTAAGTACATGGTTTATTTATCACTGTTATGTTTCGTCTTTGATGATGAATAAAAATGGTTTAGCGGTCTCACACTAGGCACCCCTCTAACAAACTACACTACTGGCCATTAAAATTGCTACACCAAGAAGAAATGCAGATGATAAACGGGTATTCATTGAACAAATATATTATACTAGAACTGACATGTGATTACATTTTCACGCAATTTGGGTGCATAGATTCTGAGAAGTCAGTACCCACAACAACCACCTCTGGCCAAAATAACGGCCTTGATACGCCTGGGCATTGAGTCAAACACAGCTTGGATAGCGTGTACAAGTACAGCTGCCCATGCAGCTTCAACACGATACCACAGTTCATCAAGAGTAGTGACTGGCGTATTGTGACGAGCCACTTGCTCGGCCACCATTGACCAAACGTTTTCAATTGGTGAGAGATCTGGAGAATGTGCTGGCCAGGGCAGCAGTCGAACATTTTCTGTATCCAGAAAGGCCCGTACAGGACCTGCAACATGCGGTCGTGCATTATCCTGTTGAAATGTAGGGTTTCGCAGGTATCGAATGAAGGGTAGAGCCACGGATAGTAACACATCTGAAATGTAACGTCCACTGTTCAAAGTGCCGTCAATGCGAACAAGAGGTGACCGAGACGCGTAACCAACGGCACCCCATACCATCACGCCGGGTGATACGCCAGTATGGCGATGACGAATACACGCTTCCACTGTGCGTTCACCACGATGTCGCCAAACACAGATGCGACCATCATGATGCTGTAAACAAAACCTGGATTCATCCGAAAAAATGACGTTTTGCCATTCGTGCACCCAGGTTCGTCGTTGAATACACGATCGCAGGCGCTCCTGTCTGTGATGCAGCGTCAAGGGTAACCGCAGCCATGGTCTCCGAGCTGATAGTCCATTCTGCTGCAAACGTCGTCGAACTGTTCGTGTAGATGGTTGTTGTCTTGCAAACGTCCACATCTGTTGACTCAGGGATCGAGACTTGGCTGCACGATCCGTTACAGCCATGCGGATAAGATGCCTGTCATCTCGACTGCTAGTGATACGAGGCCGTTGGGATCCAGCACGACGTTCCGTATTACCCTCCTGAAGCCACCGATTTCATATTCTGCTAACAGTCATTCGATCTCGACCAACGCGAGCAGCAATGTCGCGATACGATAAACCGCAATCGCGATAGGCTACAATCAGACCTTTATCAAAGTCGGAAACGTGATGGTACTCATTTCTCCTCCTTACACGAGGCATCACAAGAACGTTTCACAAGGCAACGCTGGTCAACAGCTGTTTGTGTATGAGAAATCGGTTGGAAACTTTCCTAATGTCAGCACGTTGCAGATGTCACCACCGGCACCAACCTTGTGTGAATGCTCTGAAAATCTAATCATTTGAATATCAGAGCATCTTCTTCCTGTCGGTTAAATTTGGCGTCTGTAGCACGTCTTCTTCGTGGTGTAGCAATTTTAATGGCCAGTAGTGTATAATTACCGCACATTACTGGGCGAGGTGGCGCAATGGTTAGCACAGTGGACCAGCAATCAGGAGAACGATGGTTCATACCCCTGTCCGGCCATCGAGAGTTAGAGTTTTCGTGATTTCCCTAAATCTGCCAGTCAACAGCCGCAATGGTTCCTTTAAAACAGCACTGCTGATTTCCCTTCTCATCCTTGAAGCATGCGTGTGCTCCGTCTCTAATGACCTAAATGTCAACGGGTCGTTAAACACTACGGTCGCAGGTTCGAATCCTGCCTCGGGCGTGGATGTGTGTGATGTCCTTAGGTTAGTTAGGTTAAAGTAGTTCTAGGGGACTGATGATCTGAGATGTTAAGTCTCATAGTACCTACAGCAATTTTTGAAGCGTCAACCCTTCAAGGTTTTTTAAGGGACCGACAGCGTGATAGTCGAGTGGGAAGAGATTGGGAGGACTATATGGCTCGAGTGTCTCCAACTTGAGTAGGCCTCTCTCTCCGATCGACCGGCGTCTTGTACCGAATTGCGACCTGCACGGAACTTGGCGCACCATTCCACAAAGGTGGTTTCCGACGGACACGCTGCCCCACACACATTCTTCATTCTCCGATGAATGTCCACTGATCTTTGTCTTTCGGCAGCTATTAAAAGAACAACAGCTCGTTGATCATGTTTGGACACATTTGGTAATATGGTCGTCATAGTTCACGTCTCCGAATTTACCGCACGCAACTCGGAAAGACGCGAATGCCACACTAATCTCTTACGTACATGTCAGTGCTTATACACCTGCATCGGAGTCGCGCTACGTTACGTCTATGCTGCAACAATGCCCTCGAACGTAAACTTTTTGAAGGCCCATTACTACTTTACATTTCATTACTTGCATATCATTGATTTATCTTATTTGTACGTACTTTAATAAAATACTTGAAGTGTTTCGCTTATGTCACTGTAGACACCAGAAACTACCTGAGATCCAGCAGTTACTAAAATGCGACACAATCTGTAACGTAAATGCGTCCAGTTGCTAATAACCAGACTGCAAATGCTAGCCATTCTTTAGGCTATATTGGTTGTAGGTAATTAACACTTTGCCGTCCGCACGTCTCGTACAAATTTATTCGATTGGCGCCGGCAGCGCTAAGTCGGATTACTTGGCTTGTCGTCGGCCGCTTGGCACCTTTCCATTGATGACAAGCTTCAAACACATTGACTTTTGCGCGCTTTAATTTTCCGGAAATCCTCTATTTTGCCGTATCGTTCCACAAATTCGAATTTTGTCTTCAAGTAACTTCTCTGCAAGTTCTACAATGTTATAATAATTATCCATGGAGAGGTGATGCCACTTTCCATCAGAAGGTGTCAATAGTTCCGTCACTGCTTTTGTTAAAGGCTGTCCAGGGCCGGAACATATCTTGAATGAGGAAATGTATCCCGTACACTTATCACACAGCATCCGAATGAGTGTGCCGTATTTCGTAATTTTCGACGGATTGTAAACTTGAAAATTTAACCGTCCACGACACGGTATCATTCCTCAATCAATTGAGATGTTTTGACTTAGATTAAACGTTTCTTTAAACTTTTTGGAAAAATAATCAATTACGAATTGCACTTTGACAAGCCGGGTGGCACTATCCAGTTAATTATTGTTGTCGGAAAAATGTAAAAATCATAATATTTGTCTGAATCGGTTGCGAGACATGGTTATGCGAAATATCGGTGTGTGTATCAACGGATTCGTTGACCAATAATCATTGATCCTTGATTTTCTTACAATTCCCATAAGGATAGCAAGTCCAAACCATTTTCTAAGTTTGTGTCCCGTAACGTCGACATATTTGGCATTTTTTAAATCCAGTTTCCTTCTATTGCAATTCTGACTGTAGTACTTTCCTAATATATAATTGTACAATAACCTCCACGCTCTGTATGTCTTTGGGAAATATGTTTGGACCCGGGAATCCTTCAAATTTATTGTTGGTCCTCGGTAAATCAAAGTCTGACCACTGTGCACTGTCTTCTTCGTCTGATTCAGCCGAATGGGTTGACAATCGTAGCGTTCGCCGAATTCTTCTTGGACGTATTTCACTATCTTCCTACGATTATGCTTCACTTTCAGTTTTTTGATATCCAATGTCTTCTTCCCAATCGGCCAAGTCGTCCAAAACGTAGGACAAGACGTCCGCGCATTCATCGTAAATAATCCTTTTGTCTCTTTCGTCCGCCAAGATGAAAGGGCACAAGTACTTATAAAAACACAACACTTGTTGACGTGTGTAACGTACTGTTAGCTAAACAAAACACCAACAGAATGTAAAAGACGCTAATGTGCTGTCGCCGGCCACTGCGCGATACTATCCTCACCACACCACTCTGGTGTCGGCGGCCACTGAACGATACTATGCAGACGACACCACTATGGTGTCGCCGGACGGTATAGTGTTAATGTCCTGCGTTTAAATTTCCTCCTCGATTGTAATGAGAAGGCAGCAAAAAACGTCAACCTACATACACTGGCAGAAAAAAATCGCAACACAAAAAGATAATGAAATTTCGGGAATACATTTGTCTAGTTAACATGTTTAAGGGATTAACATTGCAGGAACACATGTTAATGTAAGCACGAGAAAAGCCATTGCAAATCTGAAATGCTCGTACATTAATAGCCGGAGTAACTGCCAGAATGTTGAATGCAAGCATCCAAACGTGGATGCCTTTGTGTTGTACAGACACCGGATGTCAGCTGACGGGATGCAGTTCCGTGACTGTTGCACATTGTCAGACAATACAGAGATGATTAGTATTGTTTGTAGATGACGCTAGAGTTGTCATCCGATGACGCCTCATATGTGTTCGATTGGTGACGCATCTAGTGATCGAGACGGCCAACGCAACATGTCGACACACTGTAGAGAAAACCTGGTTACAACAGCGGTGTGTAGATGCGAGGTTCCGGGGTGGAAAAGAGTTTGTACCTCTTTAATTCAGACGAATTTTGCATGAGAACGAGACATGCACGCCTCATTATCAACCACCTAATTAATTGTGCCCACAACGGTAACGGATGAAAATGATGGTTGACCCTGCTAGTTGGTAAAATAAGGACACTCACAATAATTTAATAAAAACCGTAATCTACTCAGAAAAAAGAGAACTTTATCATAATAAACAACAGGAAATGGGATTCTGCATATATCTACGGAATAATATGCGGATTAAATATTACAATGAGATTTATTATACAGCAGAATATAAATGCACAGAATTATCGACACAAACAGTAGGTTAAAGGGTAGGGTATACTGAAATATTATGAGAATAAGAGTTGGCTCGAGAACAAGAGGCTCCTACTCTCTGTGATATAATAGACTGGCAATAATGACTGGAGGTTCTAATGAAACAAACATTAATCTCCCGACTATATAGCAGTATCGCAATTAGTAGTGAGAGCTCAAATGGGATCCCATGGAGAAACAGGCAAGGTGGGCTTGTAACAAAGCGAGCGCGCGTGCTGCTGAGGGATTCAGTATATAATTGATAAGGTCCTATAATGCCAGAGCCGCAAAATACTGTACCAGTACTGAAATCTGCAGCACGTCGTCGGTAGGCAGCGTCCTGATGATGTAGGCGCCGACTTCTGCTGTGCAGCAACTCTGTGTCAACCCCTGGCCTCGAAGGCTGTCCGAAGAATTCTAAGTTCTTCCGAAAAAGAGGGACCAAGTCGCAAGACCGTCCGACTCCGACGAAGATCAGATCCCGAATCCCCTCTGTGCCCATGCAATGCAAGAGCGAAGCCAACATTGCTCAACTCCCTACTCTCCTCGAAAACCGCGAATCAGCATTCAGTTCTGATTCCAAAATTCCCCTACACTGTCTCAGAACATAATTCGCGCCAATAGCGTCCGTTCCCTCCAATTTCGAGCAGGGGTTTATGACGTCAACTAGCCTCAGTTTAAGTTGACCAATCATGCCTCTGCTATTCAACTGAGGGCACTGAACTTGCCGTTTGACCGGCTACGAAAATAACATGCCAAGACTACCTACTGTCTGGTGCCAGACAGTCACACCCAGCAGGGCACGGTCCACAAGTATTCTCAGAATCAGGAGGACAATGCAGTCAGTCGGTGCCAGGAGTCTTCGTTCCATACTGCGGCGACACGCAGACGTCTCGCAGGTCGTTTCGCCCTGCTTACAATAGGTGAAACTCGACTGACGTAAGTCATTCCGCCAGGCGCTTAAGCCTACTGTAAGAACCCCTCAGAGTTCAGGGAAGTGCAGCCCCCAACCGGAAACGCAGTGTGCCCCATCCTCCGATGCTTGCCTCACACAGGCCACCCAGGGAAGTAACCCACCATGCGTAGGAATGAAGTGAAAAGTATTTTTTTGAGCTCTCAGTACAAATACTCGCATTACAATAACCTTATTCGGTCTGTTACTACCGTGCAATGATATAGAACATTAATAAAATTGATGAAAATGAGAGGCGGCATGCAAAAGAGGGCATGAAACACCTCTCATGGGTGATCGTTATCCTGTTGGAAAACACCGCCTGGAATGTTCATGAATGGCAGAATAACAGGTCGAATCACCCGACTAATGCACGAATTTGCAGTAAGGGTGCGTTGGATAGCTACTAGAGCGCTCCTGCTGTCATAGGAATTAGCACCCCCAGACCATAGCTCCAGGTGTAGATCTGGTGTGCTCAGCACGCATACAGGTTGGTTGCATGACCTCAACTCTCCTCCTTCCAATCAATAAACGGTCATCACTGGCGCTGAGGCAGAACCAGTTTTCTCAGAAAACACGACAGACCTACACCCTGACCTCCAATGAGCTCTCGCTTGACACCGCTGAAGACGAAAATAGCGGTGGTTTGGGGTCAGTGGAATAAACGCTACAGGGCGTCCGGCTCGGAGCTGTCCTTAAAGTAACCGATTTGTAACAGTTCGCTGTGTCACTGTGGCGCCAGCTGCTGCTCTTATTGCTGCTGCAGATGCAGTACATTACCCAGATGGTCTTCCCTCTCGGTATTGCCATGTGGCCGCCCGGAACGCGGTCTTCTTGCGACCATACTTTCTCCACAGCGTCAACAATCACGTACAGTGGCTACATTCCTACCAAGTCTTTTTGCAGTATAGGAGGAGGAACATCGAACTTTCGTATTCCTATTACACGACCTAGTTCAAACTCCGTGGGGTGATGATAATGGCGTCTTTGTCGCCTTAAAGGCATTCTTGACTAACATCAACTCACCACGTCCAATCCCAAAAGTAACCAACGGTCACTACTGTAATAGCATGTATTTAAAGCAAACCTGATTTATATCCTCGTAGTGACGCAACTAGCACCAGTCTTATGCGACTGACGCGAAATTTTAACAGATATTGAAACGCGTACGTTTCATATGTATTCATTACCAGCGGTGGCGAGGCATGACAGAATCTCTGACCAGAGAGTTATTTATCGTTGCTAGTCTGCGCTTGACCGCGCGAGTGTTCAGTTGCGAGTTGCACTCTGTCTGCAGAGTAGTCAGTCGGCAGTAGTTGTAGCGAGTGGACGGTTGCACTGAGCGGGCGTCGGCATGCGTCGTCGGCATGCTCTCCTTGCATCTCTGGTCACGGTTCGGGACGAGGTATATTGTTATCGAAGGTAATGAAGCAGCATTGCGCTCAGCTAATAACATATGTTAATTGTAATTAATTTGTTCAAGAATTGCCCCAATAATAATTTTCTTATAAAGTAATTGTTTTAAAGAAAAAGATTCATTTCAACTTAAATAATACTTCCTATGCATTCCCTCCAAGAATCAAAATTAATTATGGGCCAGCATTGCACGGAGCTGTGCCGAAAAATAAGAGCAGATATTGATGGAGTTTACTGATGTAGGAATTTTGGTTTATGTGTTCAGGTTTAATTATTGCACAGGGCCGAAGGTCAGCGCCTCTGCCCTTATAAAATTTGTCAGGTTTAATTATTTGTGTTCAGATGTTACACATAGTTTATGCTTCATTATTTAATTAATTTTATTGTGGGTTTAATGAGCAATCTTCATTAGTTAATGTTTGTGGGGAGTTTAAATTTGGGCCGTTATTATTCTTAATTTTGCAAGCAGGTTACGCTTGGTTCAATTTTATTATGCAGTTTTGTGGGAAGACAACATTTTCATTAACATTGACTTTTCAGTTTTTTTGTGGGGATGTTACAATATCAAGTGTCAGATGTTGAAACCCGCCTGCCTAGTTTAGTTTATGTCACACACCTTCTTGGCGTTGTGATTTTTTTTTCTGTCTGTGTATGTTGAAAGTTTTGGAATAACACCAAGAACAGATGAATCTGCAGTGTTAAGCGCAGTACCTCCTCGCAGTTCATGTTTACGTATAGATTCAGTGAAAGTCTTCTTTTCCTTCTCCATTTAGCTTATTTCGTCAACAACAGTATTATCGCTATGCAAAACAATCCTCTCTGACTGATGATATGCGAATGGTCAGAGTTTTATCTCGTGCTTCTAAGTGTGTAGTCTTGTATCCGGTTTGCCAAAATTCAGTAACGCAGCGTTCACTGGCTACGCTCGTTATGTGGTGTTGTCTTCCGTTCCGTCGAGTGTAAACGCTTGTTCACGGGTAGAGTCGAATGGCAGCGACCACTGACGAATTGTCTGCGATTGCTCGTACGCCTGTGTTCCCTTTCATTCGCTCGGGTGTCAACCAGGCCTAACAATGCGCCGTCCTTCTTTTAGAATCGTTCTTTGCTTCTGAAACATTTAGCATCCAAAACAAAACAAAAAGTATGTCTCACCTTCATATGACAAGTATTCATATTTATATGTATGTCTTCGCGTTGGTACCCTTTTGGAATGGCATACTGTATCTACAAGTATAGTCACCTGCCAATTGACAGTCGCATATGGACTGCAGCCTTGGTATGCCGAAGCAGTGTATGATGCGCTCGCCATCCTGGACGGGATACTGCAGTGCGCGAATGTTTGCACGCGTCGCCTCTCGTGTTCAGACTGACAACTCGCCTAGACCGGCCGTTCGCATCTCTTCTCGAACACGCATCGTTACCTTGTGGCGGCTAGTTTTAGAAATTCTTTGATCGAGAGGTTAAATTTATTTGTTTTTCTTTGTAGCAGTAAGGATTGGCCACGCGGAAAGCTGCCGATCCAAACAAAGTTCAGTATAGTAGCGTGTTTATGTTACTGCAGTCGTATGAGAAATACTTTTCATTTGTTTGTGATAATCCCTTAATGATATTCTAGTTTTTCAATTAGTAGGATACGTTGTTATACAATCAGTTCGTATTTAATATCCCACTTAATCTCCCTACTCACCGTTCAGCGTTTACGGGAAGTACTGTGTCACACCATCAGCAACATGTATTTTTGTGGTAACTATATTGGCAGTCCTATGACGGCACAAAATTTTGTTTTAAGCAACATATCGCTTCTAAAACGCCTTTTATACGTTACGTGCGCGGTGAAGAGCACAGGCCGTGGTGCGCAACGCATTGTGACCAACGCATCTGATCCTTTGCTGCGGTTTCCCTGTCATTGGTTTCCACATACAAGATTCCGTATCCACCATGGGCTATGACTTTAAAGAAGCTGCCGATAATAGTTTGTATTACAGTGAAGCGAAGACGTCCGGTACAACGCACCGCATTCTGTTAGCCAAAAGTGGTTCGAACATATTTGTCAACACACTGTCTTCATTATCATTCCTCGATGTGGTATAATACCAAAAAGTTTTCGGAAATCTTCATTTGCTTCTGCTATTTGCAAGATATACTGTAAAAAATTGTGATGTACATGTACAGACAAATAAATCATTACAATTTCAGAATAAATGGATGATTTATTCAAGAGAAACAGCTTCACAAACTCAGCAAGCCAACAACGCGCTGGTCCACTTCTGGCCCTTGTGCAAGCAGGTGTTCGGCTTGGCACAAATTTACTGAGTTGTATTCTCTCCTGAGGGGTATCGTGCCAAATTCTGTCCAATTGGCGTGTTAGGTAGTCAAAATCCCAAGCTGGTTGGTGGGCCCTGACCATAATGCTGCAAATGCTCTCTACTGGGGAGAGACCCGGCGACCTTAATGGCCAAGGTATGGTTTGGCAAGTACGAAGACAAGCAACAGAAACTCTCGCCGTCTGAGAGTGGTTGCTAAAATGTAAGCCCAGGATGACTTCTCATGAAGGACAACAAGACGGAGCGTAGAATATCGTCGTCGTGTCGCTGTGGTGTAAGGGCGCCGGGGATAACAACCGAAGGCGTCCTGTTACGTAAAGAAAGGGCATCGCTCTTGGTTGTCAGGCTGTATGGCTATCGACAGTCAGGCAGGTGTCCCAGCACTGTCCATGCTGTCACCAGACAAGTCTTCGGTCTGGAATCTCAATGACTGGAGTAGAATTTGTAAGTAGGCTGTTTAGGTTTTTATGTTGGTAATGCCACGTAGCGCTCTGTATGAAAATCACTGACTGTGCTGTGTGAAGTCTGTGGCTGGTTTGCATTGTTGGAATATTCTCTATAGTAGTGTTGGGCAGTTGGATGTGAACAGCGCATAGCGTTGCGCAGTTGGAGGTGAGCCGCCAGCAGTGGTGGATGTGGGGAGAGAGATCGCAGAGTTTTGAGAGCAGACGATGTGAACGTGCGTCGGTCAGAAAAAGGAAATTCTTAAGACTGGATGTCATATATATATATTTTTGTGGCGGCGTTCGTAGGGACAAACAATTCGCTGTAGAAACGGCTTACGAAGTCACCGCCACACTTTTAATAGCGAGCCGACCGGTCCGCTGGAACAGTGAACAGAAAGATGAAAACCCAAACACTCTGATTAAATAAAAGTCGGTACTTATCTTTATTAACGAAGATACAGAAACACAGTAGTGAACTCCGTGTCTACAGAGATCTGTCTAGTTCGAGTCGGAGCGGCTAGGTCAGCGTCGGCTGACGACAAACAACAACTCTGCTGCGATGAACACACAACTGACTAGCAAGTACACAATTCGGTGGCGAGTATACAACTGAGCGGCGAATGCAGAACTGTCCTAGCGCTCGCGACTCCAGCGCTTAAGAAACCAGAAGCCAGCGGTGGCGCGCGCAGACTTGCGGCGATTTCCTGTCTCGCTGGCGCTGCTTATGCGGACGGCGTCCGGACTTTGATGCTGCCAACCTTTTGGCAGCGGGCTCGGGTGGCATTACTGGCTAGGATATAACATATATATATATATAAAAAATGACTTAAAATGACTTTTGAACACTATTAACGTAAATACATTGTTTGTTCTCCATCAAAATCTTTCATTTGCTAACTATGCCTATCAGTAGTTAGTGCCTTCAGTAGTTAGAATCTTTTATTTAGCTGGCAGTATTGGCGCTTGCTGTATTGCAGTAGTTCGAGTAACGAAGATTTTTGTGAGGTAAGTGATTCCTGAAAGGTATAGGTTATTGTCAGTCAGGGCCATTCTTTTGTAGGGATTATTGAAAGTCAGATTGTGTTGCGCTAAAAATATTGTGTGTCAGTTTAGTGTTAATCAGAATAAGTAAAGAGAGAAATGTATGAATACGTTCAGTTTTGCTCGGCAGTTTGAAAATCAAATAACGTAGAGGTTTTCCAGCACTGTCATTTATGAATTTTTTCTAAGGGGATGTTTCAAATTATCTTCAGTGATGAGTCCCGTTTCGAACTGAGCTCCGATGACTAGCGATGTAACGCGCCTGTTTCCGCCCCATTCGGATCATTCATTCGTGGTGCGTCTTTTCTTTTTGTCTTAGAGTCCATCCTATCTGTTGAAATGGAAATGAGCGTTTGGCGTCATTGTCCGGGAGGCCCCTTGCGGGGCAGGTCCGGCCGCCTTGGTGCAGGTCTTATTACATTCGACTCCAAATTGGGCGACCTGCACTCCGGATGGGGATGAAATGATGATGAAGACAACACCCAGTCTCTGAGAGGAGAAAATCTCCGACCCACCCGGGAATCGAACCCGGGCCCGTAGGACGGCAATCCGTCACTCTGATCCTATGCGTTGATATGCTGTGAGTGACACGAGTAGGTTTCTGTGAGCCTGAGCTGATTCTTTGAGAACATCTTAGACAGACAGAGTAACGATGGAGAAGGAAATATGTCACCTCCGTATAAGGCGAACAACCCAGACATTCTCATTAACCGATTTTGTAGAGATACTGAATTGCCGGATAGAGATTTCAATCCCACACCTCCCGAATGCGTGTCCAGTCTTGGTACCACTTTACCAGGTTGCTCGGAAAAATACGATGCTGTTCGAGATTAGGATGTGGTCTATGAACGGACATGTTACATAGGTCTGTAATTCTTTCATCATTTTCATCTTTCATTCGCTGCTGATGAGAGCAGGGCGAGCTATTGTAGCCAGGTACCTCAGAAGGCTGAGGATTTCAGAATGAAAATAGTTGGGAGAGAGTTTCCAATTCTAGCATTCACCTGACAACCGACGGGAACACACTCGTACCGTCCTAGCCGCGGCCAGTTTCGTACAAGAAAAACAAAGGCAAGCGCGCTGAGTACTACCCAATCAAGTGCATGAAACAGGCCATAGTCACGATATAGAAAGCGTGGAAATGATGTAGATCCCAAAGAAAGGAAGAAAACTGGACTTGTTGGAAGAATTAGAAGTAGCCATTCACAAGAAGAAATTCTACAACGTCCTTAATGTTCAAATGAATGACAACAGAGTAAGTTTTTAATAGCTTTTTAGATTTATTTTAATGGATATGAATAGTTAAAAATACAGGGTTAGCATAAGTACAGCCAGAACTTCAGAAGTCGACTGTAAGAAAATTACAAAAATGCTGAAAAAAGACCCAAATGAGTTGACAGAGCGTCTGTACAAGTTTTTAACTCACATTATGCCGCGCAATATGGACACCGTTTGTGACTCGGAAAACATCAATACGTTCGCGTGATAAATTGAAGCAGCAGCCTGCTTTGGAAATCTGTGCACTGGGTTGCATATCTGCAGGCGCTAACTAATTCGGTGCGACAGTACAGAGCACTTGTTGTGATACACGTGCCCCACCAGTACTGCCATATGTTCTGCTATGTCGCCACCTGTAATGCGAATTGTAAAGATGTTCCATCCACAAATATCCGTCATTCTCCTGTATGTCTTCCAGTTCTTGAGCAGTCGTTTTTTAAATAGTGGAGGTACACGGTGTCCATAATTAAAGTTCCAATTCCAAAACGCTGTAGGAAGAGAACCACTGCTCAGAATGACCGATTTTGACAGCATATTATAGACGCAGGAGGAAACGACACGAAACGATAAATAAAAAAAATTAGCGAAAATTTGACCAACAGATGGCGGTGTAAGCGTCAGAATATGCACACCATCATACGCACAGCACACGGCTGTTCCTCAATTTGCGTCCGAGATGTTCAGCGTGACTGCCTACATGAAGGATCGCGCGCTGCTGGTAAAGCTCTTTTACAAGAACAGTGACAAGGCGCCAATAGCCCTGCAGAAGGGCCGGCCGGAGTGGCCGAGCGGTTCTAGGCGCTTCAGTCTGGAACCGCGCGACCGCTACGGTTGCAGGTTCGAATCCTGCCTCGGACATGGATGTGTGTGATGTCCTTAGGTTAGTTTGGTTTAAGTAGTTCTAAGTTCTAGGGGACTGATGACCTCAGATGTTAAATCCCATAGTGCCCAGAGCCACTTGAACCCTGCAGAAGTTCCGGACACTCGAGGATATGTAAAGAGTCATTGGTCCGATGTCTGCTAACGTTCTGGAGGGAATGATTACAAACGTCGAAAAGACAGATTCTTCTCAAGTGCGATGTGAGGGAGGAAAGCAGTTGATCCGCCGTCCTTCGAAACCATGGCTACATCAATGCAGGCGGGGTCGCACTGGTGTAAACATGGAGTGCACGGAGAATTACCCGAACACTGGACATGGCTGCGAGCACAGTGCATAAAATCCGAGGGAACATCCTGCATTGCTATGTATACAGTCTCTCCCATGTCCAGGAATTGCTACCTGTAGACCTTCCAACAAGGCAAAATGTTCGCTCTGAAATTTCTTTCTCGGATGGAAATGGACAATGGATGGCCATGGACCATTCTGTGGAAAGGTGAAGCTTGTTTCCATGTCAAAGGATATATCAATAAGCAGAGTTGAAGAATATGGGAACGGAAAATCCGGACGCTCATCAGCTCTCTACCGCACATACGCTTATCGTCAAAAGTACGATCATATGGGGCGTCAAGTGAGATTTGTGACTGGATTGAAGACTTTTTGGTAGAAAGGACACTGCATGTTATCTTGGATGAGGAGTGGTCTTCACATGTAGAAGTAACTTTGGGTGGGCCCCAGGGAAGTGGGTTGGGACCCTTTCTGTTCATGTTGTATATTAATACCATGCAGACTATATTAATAGTAAAATAAGGTTTTCTGCAGATGATGCAGTTATCTACAACTAATTACTGTCTGAAAGAAGATACATAAATATTCAGCCAGCTCTTGCTAAGATTTCAACGTGGTGCAAAGATTGATAATTTCCTCTAATTGTTCAGAAACGTAAAATTTTGCACTTTATAAAACGAAGAAACACAGTATCCTATGACTGTAATATCAATGAGTCACTACTGGAATCAGGAAAGTCATACAAATACCTAGTTGGAACACGTAGGGATATGAAGTGGAATGATCATATGGACTGAGGCGTTGATAAAGCATGTGGTAGACTCCAGTTTATTGGTAAAATACTGGAGAAGCGAAATCCGTCTGCTACAGAGATTGCTTGCAAGTCACTCGTGCGACCCATCCTAGAATAGTGTGTGGCACGCATACAGATCGGACTAACAGGCGATATTGAAGGTATACAGAGAAGGGCAGTTCTAATGGTCACAAGTTTGTTTAATCCGTGGGAGAGTGTCACCGAGATACTGCAGGATCTGATAGAAGTAAACTTTCCCGAGTAAGTCTATTGATCTATTGAAATGTTTCAAGAACTGGCTTCATATGGTTACTCTAGGGATATACAACAACGCCCTGCGTATCGCTCACGTGGGGGTCGTGAGGATAAGATTAGAATAATTACTGCACGCACAGCGGCATTCAAACAATCATTCTTCCCGCCCTCCATCCGTGAATAGAACAGAAAGAAACCCTTATAGCAGGTACTATGGGATGTACCCTCTGCCATGCACCTCACGGTGGTTTGCAGAGTATAGACGTAGATGTAAACCAGTACCACTTCGTTCTGCCTGTGTAGTGCGGGTTGGCGGCGCGATTTTGGAGGAGATGAGTTCGCAGGGCACAATACCTATATCGTTACTGGTAAACACTATGACGACCTTTGCGCGTCATCGGCATTCCAACCCTTCAACAGCGTGGGTGTGTGGGTAGGATCACTTTTATGCAAGATGGCGCTCCTCCGCGGGTTGCACAGCCGGTGAAGCGGCTGATGCAGAGACCTTTCAGAATTAGCATACGTCATTACCCTACAGCCTGACCATCCAGATCACCTCATCTTAATCCGTGTGACATCTGACTGTAGGCTTATCTGAAAGATGTGTTCAGTGCTCCAATTACTAACGCAGCTGAACAGAAAGAACGCATTGCGTAATGCACTCTGAACGTGATGCCCGAGACACTCAGATCTTTTCTGAAAAATGCTGTTTCTCGATTTCAACTTCTGGCAGGAAACGGTGGAAAGCATACTGGACGTGTCTTGCGGCAGTCTCACGACAGTTAGAAACCTATGCCATTTTGTTTTCTATGCGATTTTTGGTCTCAGGAGAATTAAAAACCGATTTTTTCCGTCCGATGTGGTACGACCTTACCATGGTGGATGGGTTTACCTAAATAACACTGCCACGACTGTTTACTGCCGGCCTTGTGCAGTCATATATGGATTAACAAAAAATTGTTCAAATGGCTCTGAGCACTATGGGACTCAACTGCTGAGGTCATTAGTCCCCTAGAACTTAGAACTAGTTAAACCTAACTAACCTAAGGACATCACAAACATCCATGCCCGAGGCAGGATTCGAACCTGCGACCGCAGCGGTCTTGCGGTTCCAGACTGCAGCGCCTTTAACCGCACGGCCACTTCGGCCGGCTATGGATTAACAATTTGTCTTATAGCCTTGAAATTATAGCCCTTAAATGAATCAACAATTATTTTGTGCAACAGAATTCCTCTGTGGATAATGAGTTGGGGATGAGGGTAAGTATGGTGTCATGGCCATCGAATTTCATTAATGTAAGAAGTGGCATGGCTGTGAGGAAAGGAAAGAAACTTTATTAAGAGAGATATTTAAGACCATGCACAAGGCTTGGTGCCAGGCGGGCGTCAGAAAGCACGCCATTGCTCCATATGAAGTTAAACTTGTTCACAACCTGCTGAGGATGCGGCATTGCTGTAATGACTTGGCTAGGACAACAGCATCAGGCCCTCTGGCGAGTAGCAGGCGCTGGCATACAGCCAGAAAGTTCAAGAACATTTTGGAACGTTCTGGAAAAATCCTTAGGACGACCTTCAGAAGAATCAGAGAGAAATTTCTAAGTGAGAAACTCGCACAAAAGTCCGTGAAAAACAATGGCCAGTGCAGGGAGCCAAGACAGTGATTATCAGGAAGCAAGTAGGAGGGGTACAACAGCCGAGTCTTCTGGAGCAGTCACTACAGAGAACACTTTGATGCTGATGCAGTAAAAAATTCAAGGGAGGACAGCTGAGTTTCTGATAAGTATCGAGAGGATGTACTCACTGATCCGCAAAGTCATAAAAGACACTGTAAGACACCTCGCCGAATGAGGCTAAATTATTGGGAAATAGGTCAGGGATTTTCTCTGCCTCGTGATGGCTGGGTGTTGTGTGCTGTCCTTAGGTTAGTTAGGTTTAAGTAGTTCTAAGTTCTAGGGGACTGATGACCATAGACGTTAAGTCCCATATTGCTCAGAGCCATTTGAACCATTTTTTTATTGGGAAATAGATTATTCTTAAATTATATCCATAAATGTTAGCACCCTTATTCAATTTCTACCAGATCTAACAGTTTCTCCTCTCCATTCCAAAATGATCTCTCCTGGGAGAAATGGTTCAAACGGCTCTGAGCACTATGGGACGTAACATCTGAGGTCATCAGTCCCCTAGAACTTAGAACTACTTAAACCTAACTAACTTAAGGAGATCAGATACATCCATGCCCGAGGCAGGATTCGAACCTGCGACCGTAGCGGTCGCGTGGTTCCAGACTGAAGTGCCTAGAACCGCTCGGCCACAGCGGCTGGCCTATCCTGGGAGACTTTCTCCCACTTACTTCATTAAAGATATCCGCGGCACACACAGTCGTCGACGTTGTGCTTGCCCCACGCTGGCCACACCTTCATCGAAACACGATTATAAGACCTGTGCCGGGAGGCAAAGTCGTCGACGTTGTGCTTGCCCCACGCTGGCCACACCTTCATCGAAACACGATTATAAGACCTGTGCCGGGAGGCAACACTCGAGCAGCTGTGTTGTCTGTTATACGCAAGTAACAATAAAACCGCCGTACCCTGCGTTTTTGCGTTGACGAGGTTGAGTGAGGGTAAGGGGAGAGGAGAGAAGGGGCATCTGAGAAGTCTCTGACCGTCTGTGGTCATAGGGCTAAAATTACTTGACAGTTGACGTGTGTCACTTGCCGTTACAGTGTTGTCTCATCCACTGCCGGCTACCGCTCGGTTATAGGCGACACACAAACAGGACGGATCACTTTATAAATGTTGTTAATGTGTAGCGGGCGAGGAACAATGGAAATGGAAGATGCTCTGTCGACAGCTGACTTTAAGCGACCAGTGACTGAACTGCGACAGAGGACAGGTTTTGTAGCCCTGAATTTAACAAATGTTCTAATCTAACCACAATATCGTGGTGTGTAGCGTATCCGAAAAAACGGCGATCAACATTATCTGCGGCAGAACTAAAACCACGATCGCATTGTCCACGGCATTTAAGGCTAACCTCTATGGGCAAAGTCAAGACAGAAAAATTTCTTTGCGTAGCCATCCTCCCAGGCAAAATTTTTTCTCGCTTCATCGATCACCTGAAACATCCTGAAACCGGCTGCACGGTATGCCGCGTTTCCAACCGATGAACTGTCCTGGATGGCATTTGGTTCCAAATTATAGGCAACATAAGCAGATTACAGACGAAAAAAAGAATCACTGGAAGAAAAACAAGAGCGAATAAAAAGGTCAATACGATGATGAAATTGACACGGAAAAATATTAGAAATAAAAAAATACATTTAAATCATTAAATTGAATAAAATGATAAACTCTTTTGATTAGATTTAGAAAAATAAAAAACTTCGCTGCATTTGACTAGCTTCGAACAGTCGACCTTCTACAGGCGAGTTTGTAAGCCATTATTCTGACAAACACTTGCCTGACTATGGTGTCCCAGTCGCAACGATTAATTGACGGTCTTAAAAAATCTGGCTTCATGAAATGTCGTACGAAGGTTGTCTAATGTAAGGCGATCGCTGTGAGTGTAATCTCTCATCGTCGCACAGCCCAAACCGCTAAGGACAGAAACTAGAAACTTGGAGATGTGTTTGACCTCGTACGCCTCGTTTAAGAAGGAACATTTCGAAATTCCACCCCTAAGTGGGTAAAATAGGGGATGGATCTATTTTTGAAAATACGTCGTTATTAAGGCAATTTTGAAGCTAGACCTACGAAAACTGGTATTTGGTTGAACAGAGAAATACGTGTGTCAGCATATCTGGAAATTTAACCCCCATGTGGGTGAAATAGTGGGTGAAAGTTTTTTTGAAAATAAATCATTATTAGACAGGTACTAAAGCATTTTTAAAGTTATATCTACGAAAATTGGTATTGGACTTCTTAGGTAGAACGAAAAAAAGCACGTATTGCAATGTTTTTGGAAATTCAACCCCCTAAGCGAGTGAGATAGGGGATAAAATAATACTTCATTATGAAATCATTTTCAAGGCTAAATCTATGAATATTTGTATTTGGCTTCTCTGTTAGAAGTAAAAGAATTCGTGTTTCTGTTGTTTTGGAAATTCAACCACTTTCTGGATGAAATATGGAATGAAATTTTTTAAAAAAGTATTTCATTATATTAAAAAATTTAAAGCTGTATCTATGAAAATTAGCATTTCACTCCTCTGTCAGACGTTAAGAAATATGTGAGGGGATGAAAGTTTGTACGGAAATATCACCACAAGAATGCAAAAGGCACGATTACCAAACAACTACAGCAATCAGAACAGTTTCTGGTCACAAGTACATTCGGAAAAGATCATTCTTCTATGGTCTTAATTAGCGTGAAAAGTTTAGAAGGTATTGCTGTTTCTGAACAACATAAAAATTCGATTAAAGCAATATGAAAAATATAAAATAAAAATTTGTGCAGATCATACAGTCTACGCGAGTGAAGCAGTGGCCACTAAGCTGGTAACTGTATAATGATGCTGAATCGCATCTTGTGCGGAAGGATCCAATAGTGTTTGGTTAGTGCTATTATGTATATCGTTAGTATCGTTGTTGTGTGTGTGTGTGTGTGTGTGTGTGTGTGTGTGTGTGTGTGTGTGCGTGTGTGATATGAAATACGGATTAAAAGGGCCAGACTCAGGATTCAGGATCCAAACACATCAAGAAAGAAACAGGACAAGGAACCGGAAGTGAACTAATTGTTGTGGTAGGTTGGCAACGGCGAACGATTCGGGCGTGACGGAGAGTGCTCTGATTGGAGGAAACCAGTTCCAACGCGTGAAGTATCAACTACAAGTAATTTTCAATCGGACTACGAAGTCTGTTCGAAAAATTCATGAACTTTGTCCATAAAATTTTTCTACTCTTAACTTTTACTTATTGTGCACTATCTCCTTCGAAATACTCTCCTCTATAATAGCTACACCGCTCCCAACACCGTTTCCACTTCCGGAAGCAGTCTTTGTACGCCTCTTGCTGGATCGTGCGAAGCCCCGTCTACGAATTTTCTTTTATCTCGTCTATCGTTTTAAATCTTCGTCCTGTCAACGGGGTTTTCATCTTTGGGAATAAAAAATGTCCACAGGGGCCAGGTCTGGAGATTACGGAGGATGGGGCAGCACGGTGATTTCGTTTTTTGTGCAGTAGTCACGCACCAACAGGGATGAATGTGCGGGTGCGTTATCGTGGTACAAGAGCCACGAATTGTCTCACCACATTTCAGGCCGTTTTCTTCTCACATTTTCTCGCAGGGATCACAATACGTCCCGATAGTACCATCGCTTAGCAATTTGTCCCTACGGCACGAATTCATAATGAGCTAATCCTTCAAAGTCAAAGAAAACTGTCAGCATGGCTTTGACATTTGACATGACGTGATGGATATTTTTTGGTCTTGGAGAAACTTTCCCGACCCACTGCAAAGACTGAACCTTGGTCTGAACATCATAACCATAGAACCATGTCTCATCACCAGTTATGATTCTCTTAAGGAACATCTCGTTCTCATTTGCGCGATCCAAAAGCTCTTCACAGACTGTGAGGCGAAGGTCTTTCTGGTCTTGACTCACGAGCCGTGGGGCGAACTTTGTGCCAACATGATGCATTCCAAGGATTTCATGCTATGATCCAACTGAAATGTTACATTCTTCTGCGACATCTCGGACAGTCAGCCTTCGTTGGCAGGCATAATTTCCTTGACATTCCTGAGATGAACGTCTTTGGTAGAGGTAGAGGGGGGTGTCCTGGAAGAGGGTCACCTATAACATCCGTCCGGCCATGTTTAAACCGAGTTTTGTATCTCCATCCTTTTGACGGGAGATGTTGGGGACGACGGCTGTTTACTATCGTGAGAAAATGAAACGCCTACTGCAATCCGTAAGATTTTATTTATTTTGTCGCTACCAGTTTTAGCGATTCAGTGCGATCGTTGGTGGTTGGAGTGCTGACACCGAAGTTTTCGGATAGTCTGCGTAACCAGTTACGGTGGCCACTGACGCTGATACACGGATCGTGTCAACCCCTTCAGCATCAACTACAGCCTGAAGATGGCGCAATGAAGCGCCGAAACTGGTAGCGACAAAATAAATAAAATCATAAGGACAGCTGTGGGCTTTTCATCTTCTCCAAATTTTTGTCGTTGTTGTTGTGGTCTTCAGTCCAAAGACTCGTTTGCTACAGCTCTCCATGCTACTCTATCCTGTGCAAGCTTCTTCACCTCCCAGTACCTACTGCAACCTACATCCTTCTGAATCTGCTTAGTGTATTTATCTCTTGGTCTCCCTCTACGATTTTTACCTTCCACGCTGCCCTCCAGAACTAAATTGGTGATCCCTTGATGCCTCAGAACATGTCCTACCAACCGGTCCCTTCTTCTAGTCAAGGTGTGCCACAAATTTCTCTTCTCCCTAATTCTATTCAGTACCTCCTCATTAGTTGTGTGATCTACCCATCTTATCTTCAGCATTCTTCTGTAGCACCACATTGCGAAAGCTTCTATTCTCTTTTTGTCTAAACTATTTACCGTCCACGTTTCACTTCCATACATGGCTACACTCCATAGAAATACTTTCAGATAGCACTTCCTGATACTTAAATCTATACTCGATATTACCAAATTTCTCTTCTTCGGAAACGCTTTCCTTGCCATTGCCAGTCTACATTTTATATCCTCTCTACTTCGACCATCATCAGTTATTTTGTTCCCCAAATAGCAAAACTCATTTACTACTTTAGGCGTCTCATTTCCTAATCTAATTCTCTCAGCAACACCCGAGTCAACTCGCCTACATTCCATTATACTCGTTTTGGTTTTGTTGATGTTCATCTTATATCCTCCTTTCAAGACACTGTCCATTCCTTTCAGCTGCTCTTCCGGGTCCTTTGCTGTCTCTGACAGAATGACAATGTAATTGGCGAACTCAAAGTTTTTATTTCTTGTCCATGGATTTTAATTCCTACTTCGAATTTTTCATTTGTTTCCTTTACTGCTTGCTCAATATACAGATTGAATAACATCGGGGATAGGCTACAACCCTTTCTCACTCCCTTCCCAACCACTGTTTCCGTTTCATGCCCTTCGACTTTCTCAACTGCCATCTAGTTTCTGGACAAATTGTAAATAGCCTTTCGCTCCCTGTATTTTATCCCTGCCACTTCAGAATTTCAATGAGAGTGTTCCGGTCAACATTGTCAAAAGCTTTCTCTAAGTCTACAAACGCTAGAAACGTAGGTTTGCCTTTCCTTAATCTATTTTCTAAGATATGTCGTAGGGTCAGTATTGCCTCACGTGTTCCAACATTTCTACGGCATCGAAACTGATCTACCGCGAGGGCGGCTTCTACTAGTTTTTCCATTCGTCTGTAAAGAATTATTGTTAGTATTTTGCAGCCGTGGCTTATTAAACTGATAGTTCGGTAATTTTCACATCTGTCAACACATGCTTTCTTTGGGATTGGAAGTATTATATTCTTCTTGAAGTCTGAGGGAATTTCGCCTGTCTCATACATATTACTCACCAGATGGTAGAGTTTTGTCAGGACTGGCTCTCCCAAGGCTGTCAGTAGTTCTAATGGAATGTTGTCTACTCCCGGGGCCTTGTTTCGACTTAGGTCTTTCAGTGCTCTGTCAAACTCTTCACGCAGTATCATATCTCCCATTTAATCTTCGTCTGCATCCTCTTCCATTTCCATAATATTGTTCTCAAGAACATCGCCCTTGTATAGACCCTCTATATACTCCTTCCACCTTTCTGCTTTCCCTTCTTCGCTTAGAACTGGGTTTCAATCTGAGCTCTTGACATCCTTGCAAGTGGTTCTCTTTTCTCCAAAGGTGTCTTTAATTTTCCTGTAGGCAGTATCTACCTTACCCCTAGTGATATACGCCTCTACATCCTTACATCTGTCCTCTAGCCATCCCCGCTTAGCCATTTTGCTCTTCCTGCCGATTTCATTTTTTAGACGTTTGTACTCTTTTTTGCCTGCTTCATTTACTGTATTCTTGTATTTTCACCTTTCATCAATTAAATTCAATATATCTTCTGTTACCCAAGGATTTCTATTAGCCCTCGTTTTTTACCTACTTGATTCTCTGGTGCCTTCACTATTTCATCTCTCCAAGCTACTCATTCTTCTTCTACTGTATTTCTTTCCCCCATTCTTGTCAGTCGTTCCCTAATGCTCTCCCTGAAGCTCCCTACAATCTCTGGTTCTGTCAGTTTATCCAGGTCCCATCTACTTAAATTCCCACCTTTTTGCAAAATTTTTAAGCCGCATGAACTATTCCTAACACCGAGTGCGGCTTAAGCACTCTACACCGTAGGCTTCCTGCTTTATTTGATGTGTCTCTGTAAGGGTTTTCTTGACTTTCATGCGAAATAAAATAATACAGACGCGATGCTCGTCTAACTCTGCCATCTTGATATTCGCAAACTGTGCGACACAACGTTCTATTTAATGCTGCACTGAATAATAAGTGACAGACATACAACAATGAAGCTTCCGGCAGTTGCGGCGTGTGCAGCGATGCCAGCATCATTTCGCTCCAACACACCGTAGGCGAATGTGCCGGAATTATTTGAAGACACCTCGATCCGTGCTGCAGACCAATACTTCGTCTGACTGACACGCGATATAATGGATGGATTCTGTAAGAAAGAGGAGTGAGATGTGCAGTGCAGGCTAGGCCGTAGTATGTCGGCGTGTGAGGCGGGGCAGCACAGCAGCAGCGGCGAGAACGCGCGCCTGGAGAGCGGACAGCCAGCCGGCCACACGCGGTGAGGTGGGTGGGCGAGTTGGCTCAATGAGCCTCCGTGGGCCGCGGAAGTCTCAATGGGCGGAACAATGCGGCCCAGCCGCGGCCATTGAGCGGCGCCCGGCTGGCGCGGCAGCGCGCCGCGCGGCCGGATGCAGATCTTATCCGCCGGCGAAAGCCGAGCCCCGCCGGAGAGCGGCGAAGGGGCGGGTCTGCAGGCGAGGCGAGACCGTTCCGCCGTTCCGCTCTCGCACCTGGGCGCTGTCACATTCTTCTCCGCGGCAGGGGACCGCGGGACACACCATTATTAAGTCGCACGAGCAACTGCGCGTCACCGTAGAGAAAAACGCTTCCGTGATCGCGTAATGATACAGCACCCAAGTACATGTCCGGCGAGATCACATGTTCCTTCTGCACACACACACACACACACACACACACACAAGCAGGTACGAGGGTCGCTTGATAAGTTATGCCCCACATTTTTTAAAAAAAGCCATTAATATACATACACTCAGTCGCAAAAGTATTCGGACAGTGGGAAGTTTCACAATGAGTACTCGAGAAACACTGACTATGAAACCCAAACATATTTATTGGCAATATATATGTGTAACAACATTAATTACAAAACAATCATTATATTATTTCCTTTCCAAAACATAAATAAGAGAAAAATTAACAACAAAAATGAAACATCCTGCACACCCTGCTGCTACAAAAGTATTCGGACACTGTCCAATAAATGTTCATAAGTTGTACGACAAAAATGTCAATATCTTGTGGGTCCACCTTTCATTTTCAATACCTCCTCCAATCTACTAGGCATACTTTCCACGAGTTTTTTCGTGAAATCTGGGCCTATATTTGCCCATTATTGGCGCAGTTTTTCTTTCAAGGTCTCCTTCGTATAGATGTGCGCAGAGGGTCCGTTTCGATTTATCCCACAAATGTTCGACTGTGTTAAGGTCTGGTGATTGGGGAGGGGGGTGCAATACTTTCGGGCAAATGAAGAGCAACCACATTTGTACAATATGCGCGGTATGCTTGGGATCATTATCCTGATAAAAATGAAAGTTGTTCGGAATACCTAGATGTCGTGCACTCTGCTTCAAATGTCCTCACAGTAAATGTTCGACTGTGTTAAGGTCTGGTGATTGGGGAGGGTGGTGCAATACTTTTGGGCAATTGAAGAGCAACCACATTTGTACACTATGCGCGGTATGCTTGGGATCATTATCCTGATAAAAGTGAAAGTTGTTCGCAATACCTAGATGTCGTGCACTCTGCTTCAAATGTCCTCGCAGTATATTCAAACACGCTTCCTTGTTCATCGTATTGTAGGGAAGCAGCATACCCACGCCTTATAAAATTCACATCAGTCTTTCCATTGTGTGCCAGCCAATCCGCTGTAACTAGCTCCGACGTCATAAATGTTGCGCAATACTTTAAAAATCAAGTAAATAACCTGAAACGTTTCTAGCATGTCAGGAGTAATACTAAATCAATATGTGTTGAATATCAGTTCAATAACTTTAACCATTTTCGAAATTTGGACGTTTTTCTGTAAAAATCATTGGCGCAACAGAAAACAGGTAGAAACTTAAAAATTTATATTTAGATTCCTTTTGCATAATAATTTAGTAGAAACAGTATTCTGGATCTCACAAATTAAAATTTTAGTTGAAATTCATGATTTTCTGGTTTTCGTCTTAGAAATTAAGGAAGCAAGATAGATTAAGTAGGTGAATAAATAAAGCTAGGATGTTTAAATTTAAGTAGAAGGGAGATCCGCTTTAATCATAAAGATGTGAGAAGTTTCAACTGAATAACTATAAAACTATAGCAATAGCGTATCTCCAAAGGGCAAGTTCAGAGCTCGTCTACTGCGTGTAGTGTAATTAAATTAATCATCTCGCCCAAAATATTTGACTTAGCCACGTCAGACTTTTATTATGATTACTTACCTGTGTGCTCATTGCACAATTAAATTGGGAGCTTCATCGGCTTTCAGCAAAGGAAGCAATGATTTATTCGATAACTTAAAGTGGTGCATTACTAGCGCAACGGCTAGTCGGGAGAGCAGATTTGATCAGGCGTTCCCTTAGCCGTCCGCACCGCGGCTTTATATGTAAGAACGCTGCGCGAGAGAAAGGAAGGCCCTAGTTCTCTTCAGACGCTGATTAGCGCACCACCTGTGCCGGGAGTCGCGTCGCGTCGCGTCGGTATCGTTGATATAAACAGCCTCGATAGCAGTAATAAGTTACTCGGGATACGCGTAACCATGAAATCGTTTTCGAGTGAAGCGTTAATTCTGGGATGACTTTAATGACCTATCTTCAGTTTGCGTATGTCGTATTTTCACGTGCCACCACAGGAGAGACATTCTACCATTATTTAGCGTGGCGTTTGATGAACATTATCATCAAATTATGGCGAGCATTCACTTAAACATTTAATTTGAACAGTTATAGTGGCATCAGCGCATTAGACTCTGAACTGATCTGGTAGTTGGATTGTGTGGATTCTTTTCAGTCTGTGACTTTCAGAATGTAGTGAACATTTTAGAGAGAATGGTTTTTGATTATGATTCCCAGACAATCTCCTAATTCCTGAGCTATAAACTGTAGCTATAATGTATTTCTCAGATGAAGTGGGCACTAGGAATTCTAATTACAGGCTTCACGTTTTGCTAATTACTTTCTGGTTGCCAATATTGTAGTTAGAGAGCCAGTGTTGAGAACAGCAAACAACACCATTAAATAAATAATAGGAACATTTAACATTTATTCCACCCGCCGCCCCACAGTATCATCAATGAACACTAAATCACCCACACCATTGCTGGACATGCATCCCCACACCATGATGCTCCCACCTCTCTGTTGGTTTGAGGTTCCTGGGATTCAGCTCTTCATTGGTCTTTCGCCACACGTTTGCCTTTCCGTCGCTTTGCCTGATCGTATTCGGCGTGTTCCCTCGAAAACTGCATACGTTTCTTCTGGTTCACTGCATTTATGAATGGCTTTCGCCGTGCCACTCGACCGTGGTGCTACGATCGTCTTAGTACTCTCCGCACGGTTTCGGGATGAACTTTTATACCAAGGTCTCCCTCCACCTCACTTGCAATTCGTGTGGCAGCTATTTTCGGATTCTGTTGTACCTTTCGCACAATCACCCGTTCATCTCTCCGTGAAAATGTCCGTGGCCGTCCCTTACTGTAACGGAATTCCAATCGATCTTCTTTCTCGAACCTTCTAATAATGTCGTGAACTGTACTTTTCTTCGTGTTCACTATTGCGGCGATTTCCCTGCAGGTTTTCCCCTTCGCGTGATGATAAACGACAAGTTGCCTTTGTTCGAACGTAGAACACTTCCCTCTGCGTCCAATCGTCGACCTGCACGGGCTCGCGATACGTGTTTACTAATCATCGCTCTCGTCTCGCGGAAATGTCGGACACGCTGCAGTCGCTTCACCCTCTGTGCGTCTCGGAATGAACTATTCTCTCACGTTGTCCGCCTTTGTCCGAATACTTTTGTTGCACCTTCCCATGCCGTTTTCAGGAAATATTACGTAACAGACACATGTCCAACAACAATTCTTCGTATCTGACGCGTGTTTCACGTTGCGACATCGTGTCCAGAGTCCCAAATACATTACAAAGTACAATTTCTGTATTTGTTCATGCGGCAAACCGCAAAATTACTTGCTGTGGCTCTGAGCACTATGGGACTCAACTGCTGTGGTCATCAGTTCCCTAGAACTTAGAACTACTTAAACCTAACTAACTAAGGACATCACACACATCCATGCCCGAGGCAGGATTCGAACCTGCGACCGTAGCAGTCGCACGGTTCCGGACTGTGCGCCTAGAACCGCGAGACCACCGCGGCCGGCTTACGTGCTGTACGAATACTTTTGCGACTGAGTGTAGACAACCGTCCTTGTTGCTGCTTCACATTTGATGTTTGTTCTGTGGCCCGGTGAAGTTCCGAACCGTTCTAGCACCTGGCAGAGCCGTAGAATAGCGTCAAAACGGCGTCTACATACGACTCACGTTACAAGCAGCGTGCTGTTATTGAATTCGTGTATGCAGAAAAAGAAACCGTGGTGAACATCCATAAAAATTTGTTTGCAGTGTACGGCGATGCTACAATTGATAGGAGTATAGTTGGGCGACGAATAAAGAAAGTTACAGCCTCAGGAAATGCAGAAACAGAGCTCCATGATCAGCCACGCTCGGGACGTCCTGTCACAGTCATTGCCCTACACATGCCGAATCGTGAGGATGTCATTATTCGTGCCGAACGGCGCATCACAACTCGACAATTGGTTCTACAGTTGTCGGTCAGCATTGGAAGTGCGTCTGCAATGATGGAGACTCTCGCATATTCAAAGAGGTGCTCACGATGAGTCCCACGAATGCTCACAGCGGACCACAAGATTCAAAGAAAGGCCATTTCATCTGAATTAATGGAGTGTTTTGAGACCGACGGAGAGGCCTTTCTGTCACGGATCGTTACGGGGGACGAAAGCTGGGTGCACCACTTTCCGCCGGAAACAAAAAAATAGTCCAGGGGGTGGCATCATCCTCATTCATCACAAAAGAAGAAACTCAAGAGAACCTCCTCTGCAGGAAAAGTCACGGCGAGAGTCTTCCGCGATTGTGATGGAGTCATTCTCGTGGATCTGATGCCAAGAGGATCAACCATAAATTCAGAGGCATACGTGAAGAGACTGAATAAACTCAAGAACCGTTTCCGATGTGTTTTTAATCCGACAAGAATCCAGCAGAAATCTTGCTCCAACACGATAATGCACTCCCAGACACAAGTCTGAGAACCCGAGAACGCATTGCCAAAATGGGTTGGACATAATTGTCTCAAACACCGTCAGTCCAGACCTGGCATCCTCGGACATCCATCTCTTTGGACCGCTTACAGGAAATACAAAGGGTGCCAGTCATGCAGTGAAAACATGGCTACGCCTACAGGACAAGTGCTTTTACCACCAGGGAATGCATGCTTTTCCGCAACGTTGGCGTACGGCCATAGAACGTGATGGAGACTACGTAGAAAAATGCTGATGTGTGTTGTCGCCAAATTCTGACTCTTAGCAATAAATATGTTCTGAGAAAAAAATTGTGGGGCATTACTTATTGAATGACCCTCGTACATACAAGGTGTGGTCCAAAAGTAACGGCAGTGTTTTAATTTCGCGGGGTTGTACATCTGATTAAAAAAAAATTGTCGGTACACATCTTCGTGATATATGTTTGCATTTTCAGCTGCTTTGAATATTTCATTTATTGTTGAACTTTTTAAGTTCCAAATAAAAATTTCGGTTCTTTCTTAAGAAAATTAACGGCGCTGAACACATTGCCATGCACAACGACTATGGACTACGTAGGGGCTGCGGCTGTCGGCGAGTGCAGGGTGCTTCTGTGCGCAACAGCGCCATTTTACAAGTGAACTGCGGCTGTTCTCCAGCCGGAAGGAAGATGTAGGGTTGGGTTCCATTAATCGGGCTGATGCTTGGCGGCCTTTCCCGACTGTGTGAAGGTTAGCGCGTTTCGCACTGTATGGATAGCGTTTCCTAGTACTCTTTGGGGAAAAAAGTTCTGGAACTGTCGACAGGTAGCAGAACTTTACTGTAGTACGATGAGCGTTGGTAGAAAGTGGCCAATCACAGAAGCTGCTCTCTTCTCCTGAGACTGATAGACCGAAGTTTCGGCATGTGAAAGTAATGTCGTGGAGCTGTGGGAAGCTCACGAAATGGAGGTGTCGGTCGGTGGCCCTGGAAAGGACACGAGCTTGAGGCCTACGCGGCTCCGGAGACCCGGAAGTGACGTCGAAATGACGTATACGTGACCAGCGGCACATTTCGAGTAAGGTGCGCGTGACGCTGACACCGTTTTGTCGCGAGGGTGAATGGTTCCTGGGAGAAACAACAGCAGAAACCGCTAAATATCTCACTCGCAGCAGTTTGGTCCAGTTGGGGACTATGAAGGATGATAAATGTCATTGTAGATGTTTGCACCAGACAGAAACGGAGCTTTGATCAAATTTACGAGAAAGTAAACAAGCGCGGGTACATTTAGTCTTTCTTCGCGTTGCAATGGTCGTCAGTAATTAGTGTCCTACTTTTAAATTTCCCCTTTAGTTATAATGAACTGGTTAAAATTAAAGATATACAAAAGACTGACAATTTTCTTTGCATACGTTCATGCTGCCTGTAATTACGAGGTTGATATACTGCCGTTATGTTAGAGACAATTGATGACAAAAGAAACGGTTTACCAACGATCACGCTATCTGGTCTCTAACAAACTATATAGCAGATTTCATTGAGAACGTATTTGACAGGTCGTGTGTCTATTTCACGTTTCATAAATCATATTTTATTGACATTATTTTAGTCATATATAAGTTACTTTAATAAATTCCTTGAACTGCTTCGGGTATGACCTGCAGGCGTCGGAAACTACCTCATGTGTAGCAGGTACTGAAATGCAAAACAATCGCTGTCGTAAAAGTCTCCGGTTGCTAATGACCAGAGTGTTAATACTAGTCTTTCTTCGCGCCAGTAATTAGTGTTCTGCTTTTATAGTTCATCTTCGGCTGTAATGAGAATGGTCAACGCCAACTTCTAACTTGAGTTCAATGCTCAGTACGCCATCTCCCCACATTTCACGTTTAAGCCGCACTAAAAAATGATGCGCTTTGAGGAGATCTTTCAGTGTTCTTTCGCAATTCGCCGAATAAAAATAAATAAAATTAGCATTTACTTCGACGCGAACATGGCTTCCTCGGTGTGGTAGGTAATACGACGTACGCGTCCGCACGACCACAGTGGTCGCAGGACATTATTCGCATTACCATTGGTCTTATGATATCCTGGAAGCTTTTATTACCAATGCTGCGTTAAGTGATATTTGATTATAAGAATTTATACCAAGGGTGAAGTGTGTGTGATAAATCTTCTACATCTACATAGATACTCCCACCGTACGTCACATGGCGGATTAGTCATTTCCCTTTCTGTTCCACTTGCAAAAAAGCGAAGGAAAACCGTCTATATGCCTTCGTGGAAGCCCTAATTTCTCGTCTTTTATCTTTGTGGTATGTTGACGGCAGTACAATCGTTCTACAGTCCTCTCCAAATGCCGGTTCTCTAAATTTTCTCAATAGTGCTTCTCGAAAGCAATGTAGCCTTCCCTCCAGGGATTCCCATTTGAATTCCCGAATCATTCGAACCTACCGGTAACAGATCTAGCAGCCCGTCTCTGAATTGCTTCGATGTCTTCCTTCAATCCGACCTGGTACGGATCCCAAACATTCGAGCAGTACTTAAGAATTGGTCGCACCAGCGTCCTTTAAGGGGTATCTTTTACAGATGAACCACTGTTTCCTAAAATTTGCCCAATAAACCGAAGTCGACCTTTCGCATTCCCAACCACAGTTCTCACATGGTCATTCCATTTCTTATCGTTTTCCAAGGTTACGCCCAGATATTTAAACGACTTGACTGTGTCAAGCAGGACACTAATAATACTGTAACCCAACATTACAGGCTTGTTTTTCCTATTCATCCGCAACAACTTACAGTTTTCCACATTTAGAGCTAGATGTCGATCTTCACGCAAACTAGGAATTTTGTCCAAGTCTTCCTACAGTCCCTCAACTTCGAAATCTTACCGTACATCACAGCATCATCAGCAAACAACTGCAGGTTGCTGCCTACCCTGTTCGCCAAATCATTTATGTATACAGAGAACAACAGCGGTCCTATCCCACTTCCCTGGGGCACTCCTGACGGTAACCTCGTCTCTGATGAACATTCGCCGTCGAGGACAATATACTGGTCCCTATTACTTAAGAAGTCTTCGAGCCACTCACACGTCTGTGAACTTATTCCACATGCTCTAATCTTCGTTAACAGCCTACAGTGGTGCACCGTGTCAAAAATCCTCCGGAAATCTGGAAATTTGGAATCTGCAAATCTAGAAATATGGAATCATTGCGCCATTCCTTTGAAATGACGTACTTCAAGTTATAATACAAAAAAGCGAAACACCTCGAAACCAATATGGCAAATACAGCATAGTGTGTCGCGTCGGATTTATGTCACTTCCCACAGCGCGGCTGCAAGAAGGGTGCAATGGAGGACTAGGATATTCCGAGGCCGGCCGAAGTGGCCGTGCGGTTAAAGGCGCTGCAGTCTGGAACCGCAAGACCGCTACGGTGGCAGGTTCGAATCCTGCTTCGGGCATGGATGTTTGTGATGTCCTTAGGTTAGTTAGGTTTAACTAGTTCCAAGTTCTATGGGACTAATGACCTCAGCAGTTGAGTCCCATAGTGCTCAGAGCCATTTGAACCATTTGATATTCCGAGCGTGATTTAACATGTATTCCGGTAGGGTGAGGGAGGCGAGTTTGACCCCTCTGCGGAGGAGGCGGTGTGTAGGATTAGGTTAGAAGTTTGTAATCAGGTTCAAAAATGGTTCAAATGGCTCTGAGCACTGTGGGACTTAACATCTGTGGTCATCAGTCCCCTAGAACTTAGAACTACTTAAACCTAACTAACCTAAGGACATCACACACATCCATGCCCGAGGCAGGATTCGAACCTGCGACCGTAGCAGTCGCGCGGCTCCAGACTGAGCGCCTAGAACCGCGAGACCACCGCGGCCGGCTTTGTAATCAGGGGACAGTAATGTTTTTTTCGTGTATGGAAGGTCGAAAGTGTTCAAAGTGCGCTCCCCTTCACGCACTTTGCCTGTTTTCTAGGTGGGTGTTGGTGTTTAACGTACACAGATGTCTACTAAGAAAATGTGGAGCAGCTGGGTAACTGGAGGCGTTGTATTATGAAGGAAGCGGACTGGGCGTGGATAATAGGGAGAAGTTTTGTATTTGAAGTGTGTAGTTCTCGTGGATGTACTTAACCACTTCGACTTTAGAGTGTGTTCCTGTATTGTTTACAGAAGGGATGGCAGAAACCTGCGGGTGTAGTGACTGTTTCCGGTGTTTGTTGTCCGATTCAGTGATTATGAAGGTAATCAGGTGGCTTCAGGACACTGAATAGTGGTGTAGAGCAAGGGATCGTTCTAAGCCTAAAACACCGGAAACAGTCTAAGCGAGGCTGGCGACCCTTATATGTCTTAATAGCGTAGGTGTATCAGTTCCTAGAAATTATCCAGGTTTACCATCTACCAATAAACGTTGGTGGAGGGGGAGTCCATCGAGCAATACGTCGCGTAATTTGCGTAGCTGACCGCACGGCGCTAATGCCGCCGAGGCATGGACAGTAGCGTCGAACATGAACGTTGAGCGTGCCGAGTTCAACGTGCTGGTGAACGCTGAGAAACGATATGACTTGTGGATACTGTACTTGTGCCTTAACATGCTATAATTGACGGAATCGCAGTCCAGCAACAGTTGGCGGCTCTGTCCGGCTTGCAAATCACACTGTTTACGAAATGAAAGGACATAAAATTCCTACGTTAGCTCTGATGGTTCAAATGGTTCTGAGCACTATGGGACTTGACATCTGAGGTCATCAGTCCCGTAGAACTTAGAACTACTTAAACCTAACTAACTTAAGGACATCACACACATCCATGCCCGAGACAGGATTCGAATCTGCCATTGTAGCAGTCGCGCGGTTCCAGACTGAAGCGCCTAGAACCGCTCGGCCACACCGGCCGGCCTACGTTATCTCTATTAAAGTACACATTTCCTCCACTGTCAACATGTTAGCCATGTTGCTCTTTCTGTAGCATACATAGATAAAAATTTCAATATACGTGGACATGTTACAAGACAAAAAAGGAAGTACTATGTCCAGTCAAGAAGGACATCGGCTTATAAAAGTTCCATTACAAATAATACGGTACAACTTTACAATCGTTCTCCACATGAGATAAAAATTATTTCATCAGTCTCACTTTTTAGTAAGATCCTAAGGCCCCTCATACTTGATCACCGTTCTTATTCAGCAGCAGAATATTTACAACATGTGAAATACAAGACATTAAAAAAAAAAAGAAAGTGCAAAGTATCTTACTGCAAGTGGTACAAGCTGTCTTTTCGATGAAGCCAACGAACAAATTCATTCCTCAGAAAGAGCGCACTTTTATTTACATAACGTTGAATATTATAGAATATATTTTTATGAAACTAATAAGAAATTATCAGAACCTTTTAGAAATCGCGAAGACTAGTAAAAGAAAAGTGGATGCAGTTAGACACGAAGCAGCAACAACACGTCACCCACTACCTTACGATTCTACGACTCTCCATTTTTATTTATTTTTTATTCCACAAAACTAGTAACAAAGATGACTAAGTTACAATGAAATGACGTAAATAACGTGACAACTAATTACAGTCATCAATTATTGCATTCGTTACTCACTGCGCTATACCGACCATGGCTGTTGCACGACCATACTTTGCATCTTACGTCTCCTGAAAGGTTTAATCGTAGGTATACTAATTGAAAGCTCTAATCGTAGACGTGTTATTAACTAACATTTAATTATAAGCAACTGTGCCAAGAACATTGGATTTCTTGTCTATACTCAGTGTGGCGTCGCCTTGGGACAGCGTACTTTCATAATTCACAAGTTTCAGTAATTCTTTAACTACCAATATGAAGTTCCCCGTCATGCTACTACATCAAATCATGCAGTTCACGGCGGTATTTCGAGAGATCCTCAATTTGCTGGCGCTTAGAAGCGACGTGTATACATATAGACTTCAACTGAAAGCCAGAATGGCGTCCGGGCGACTCTGTGCTGAATAGAGGTGGTGTGCATGTGACGGCTCACTGCTCTGCGTTCAAATGCTCGTTCGCAATATCCGTCATGCTAGATATTGCTCTGCACGTTGAGAAAGACTCATCAACGTGCTATTCCACGCTATGACCTCGGAAACTCGGAACGCTCAAAGTTCGAATGCATGGTCCGTGTACCAACGGCTAATACAACGAGGACTCTGGCCGCGGCCGTAATAGGACTTCAGACGCTACAGGAGCTCCGACACGATTGACGAGGAGGAACGTTTCAAGGGACGGGATCTTGTTCCAGTCCCTCCAGGACAGCCCCAGGTCCACTCGGCCTGCTATCAAATGATTACCGGGAATTTTTCCCGGGGTAAAAGGCGGCCGGGGTGAAGTCCCGCCACCCACTCCCTCCTAGTGCCGCGCCAAAGAAAGGCTGCACTCTACCTGTAGTCAATCCAGTAGCCTGGTCACGAACTTGCACCACAGAGTAAATCTAAAATATGGTACTAGTCTCTTCTCCCTCGAGGGAGAGGTTGTAAATCAGTGTTAACATAGCTCAAGTCTCTCTGTTCAGAAATGTATTGCTGACTGTTTTTCGCGTTTCGCATAAGTCTGGAGCAAATAATCCTCTTCTTCATCGTCCAATATACGGTTAGCGATTAGAAAACTCAGGAGCTTTTTTTTTGTTTCAGGTATGTGACCCGCCAATACTGTACAAAGGAAACAACATTTATCTTCTTCTTCTTCTTCTTCTTTAGGGCAGCATCGTAACATAAGCGTGCTAATGACATGATTGTTAGAAAGATACACCATAATAGTTGCTTATAATAACTAATCTTTATTAACTGTTTCGGTATTTATCGTCACTGTCAAGAACCTACTATGCAATTCTGGTGAGAACGTGTATAAACGTGTCATTTATATTAAAGTGACCATACTGTACTCACGTTGAGAATGATGTGACGCCCTTATTACTTCATTAGCGAACTGTGTTACCATTGTCAATGTTTTGATTAGATGGTAAATAACGTAAATATATTGAAAATAATACGTTATTACTTTTTGACAGTAGTTTGACAGTTCCCCACCCGCCGGAGGTTCGAGTCCTCCTTCGGGCATGGGTACGTGTGTTGTCCTTAGTGTTAAGTTAGTTTAAGTAGTGTGTAAGTCTAGGGACCGATGACCTCAGTAGTTTGGTCCCTTAGGATTTCACACACATTTGAAAATTTGAAGTTTGACAGTACTACTCTTATGATGTTACACGTGTACAAAGACTATACAGATATCAGCCATATTATTTTATTAACTAAATTTTGTCACTATCATTTTGGTTGTTGCATATTACGTTATTTCCGATTTAACCTTTTTCGCGTTCTAAAAGTTCAGTACAGTATTTGAGGTCGTACTTGTGTCTAAATTCTGTATGCTCGTTTAATTTTTGTTGTGGATATGTAACACCACAACTCTGTGGATGATCATAATTTTCTACGTGTTTTGCGAAGTTTGCTTTATTAGTTGTGCTGAATATTATTCTTGTAAATATGTCGTCAAGTTACAAATGCTATTTGTTATTTAAGAAAGATCATACGCATGGAATCTTAACACTTTATAAGCAGACACGCTTGACTAGTCAGGGAAAAAATATTGTCAAGGAATGTAATAAATTGTAAATGCATTATCGCTGTGCGTGCGAGCGCGCCAAAAGTAGTAGCAGTTGGGAGTCGCGAGGAGACAATTGGTTTCGTTAGCTGCGAGTATTTGCTAGTGTGGCAATGCAAAAGTACGGAGACAAAAAGTCTGTTTCCGAGGTGCGGAGCAGTGAAAACTGAATTGGTTGTTTTGGCGGATGTTTAATATGTGCAAGCTATGGCATTTATTGGGCACAGTACAAATGCAGCAAGAGTAATTCACATAACATCAAGACTACTTTGGGCCCCTGTTATTGGCCATAGTGTGGCAAGAAGGTCAAGTTGTGCCCAATTTAGCGCTAAATGAAGCCACTCGACAAGCCAACGGAATCATGAAGTGAAGTAAGATGTAGACTTTTTATAACTAAAAGTGTAATAGACTGACTAGCGTTGTTGGAATTTTATTGCTTGAATAGCACTGTTTTCACACATATTGTCGCGTAAATAATTTTCCTAACTCATTATCCAAGTAGTATCCATCCTATGCCTTTGCATGAACCGAGATAATGAGAAAATGAACTGAAAATGAAGTGAACATTAATTTATTAGATCATCAAAACATTATTTTTCCAACTTTTCGACAATTACGTGATAATGAAATCTTTGATTGTACTAATGTCAGAAATAGAATGATGTGAAAGCCAATATTAATTCATTTACTAAAAATAGAGTAAGTTTCATAATAAAAAATGGTAGTAAAACTTTACGTAAAATGCACACAGAATTTCATTGTCAAAGCTCACTTCTAATTTATAGCTTGTGGCATAATTCCAGCATTACCGATGGAGGGCGCCACGAACTTGTAAGTAATTTTCAGCCAGGCGTCCGCATACTTTTGATCACTTAGTGTATACATAGAATTTTGATCCTGTGGCCATTATGAACCAAGACACAGAGGAATTACAGACATTGATTTCTATCAGTGGGGCAAGCTGGAGACCCGGGTTTGAATCCCGGTTCAGCACAAATTTTCAACTTGCGTCATTGAAATAAATCAATGCCCACAGGCAGCTAATGTCTTAAACTCCTTTTTGACTTGATTCATAGCGGCTGCAGGAGCTAAATGGTGTCTGTTCTTCCGACATGTCTGGAAGAACATACGCAATATACACTCCTGGAAATTGAAATAAGAACACCGTGAATTCATTGTCCCAGGAAGGGGAAACTTTATTGACACATTCCTGGGGTCAGATACATCACATGATCACACTGACAGAACCACAGGCACATAGACACACGCAACAGAGCATGCACAATGTCGGCACTAGTACAGTGTATATCCACCTTTCGCAGCAATGCAGGCTGCTATTCTCCCATGGAGACGATCGTAGAGATGCTGGATGTAGTCCTGTGGAACGGCTTTGCCATGCCATTTCCACCTGGCGCCTCAGTTGGACCAGCGTTCGTGCTGGACGTGCAGAACGCGTGAGACGACGCTTCATCCAGTCCCAAACATGCTCAATGGGGGACAGATCCGGAGATCTTGCTGGCCAGGGTAGTTGACTTACACCTTCTAGAGCACGTTGGGTGGCACGGGATACATGCGGACGTGCATTGTCCAGTTGGAACAGCAAGTTCCCTTGCCCGTCTAGGAATGGTAGAACGATGGGTTCGATGACGGTTTGGATGTACCGTGCACTATTCAGTGTCCCCTCGACGATCACCAGTGGTGTACGGCCAGTGTAGGAGATCGCTCCCCACACCATGATGCCGGGTGTTGGCCCTGTGTGCCTCGGTCGTATGCAGTCCTGATTGTGGCGCTCACCTGCACGGCGCCAAACACGCATACGACCATCATTGGCACCAAGGCAGAAGCGACTCTCATCGCTGAAGACGACACGTCTCCATTCGTCCCTCCATTCACGCCTGTCGCGACACCACTGGAGGCGGGCTGCACGATGTTGGGGCGTGAGCGGAAGACGGCCTAACAGTGTGCGGGCCGTAGCCCAGCTTCATGGAGACAGTTGCGAATGGTCCTCGCCGATACCCCAGGAGCAACAGTGTCCCTAATTTGCTGGGAAGTGGCGGTGCGGTCCCTTACGGCACTGCGTAGGATCCTACGGTCTTGGCGTGCATCCGTGCGTCGCTGCGGTCCGGTCCCAGGTCGACGGGCGCGTGCACCTTCCGCCGACCACTGGCGACAACATCGATGTACTGTGGAGACCTCACGCCCCACGTGTTGAGCAATTCGGCGGTACGTCCACCCGGCCTCCCGCATGCCCACTATACGCCCTCGCTCAAAGTCCGTCAACTGCACATACGGTTCACGTCCACGCTGTCGCGGCATGCTACCAGTGTGAAAGACTGCGATGGAGCTCCGTATGCCACGGCAAACTGGCTGACACTGACGGCGGCGGTGCACAAATGCTGCGCAGCTAGCGCCATTCGACGGCCAACACCGCGGTTCCTGGTGCGTCCGCTGTGCCGTGCGTGTGATCATTGCTTGTACAGCCCTCTCGCAGTGTCCGGAGCAAGTATGGTGGGTCTGACACACCGGTGTCAATGTGTTCTTTTTTCCATTTCCAGGAGTGTATATAATTACGTCGACGAGGGCCGATGATCCCTTCGGTGCTGATGAGCATGAAGCTCGAATTATTGCAGGAATCGGCGAGATGCTGCGCGTAATGAGGCCGATGAGGAGAGGTACTATATCAGTACTGCGAAATATAAATTGAGATCTTGGGTTTGACAGGAGGCGTGCAAGGGTAGTCCATCGGTCGTGTCGACCACTGTGTCCGGGTGGCGTAGTGGTCAGGGCATCTGCCTAATAAACAAGACATCCAGTTTCGAATCCTGGTGTGACACAAATTTTAATCTTGCTCCATTGATGTAATTCAATTTCCACTTGCAGGTAACGTCTAATTCCCTTGTGTCTCCAGATTACTACTTCATTTAAACTGATTCCGGCACTCTTGTATTTTGCCACAGAACACGCCATCACCCTATGCGAGGGAGCTCGTGCTCCGATTGTGCTGGTGGTACGTGAGACTACAGCCTGTCACTCTATCTTTGTCGAGGTATTTCAACTTGTTCAGACGATATATAGGGTGTTACAAAAAGGTACGACCAAACTTTCAGGAAACATTCCTCACACACAAATAAAGAAAAGATGTTATGTGGACATGTGTCCGGAAACGCTTACTTTCCATGTTAGAGCTCATTTTATTACTTCTCTTCAAATCACATTAATCATGGAATTGAAAAACACAGCAACAGCACGTACCAGCGTGACTTCAAACACTTTGTTACAGGAAATGTTCAAAATGTCCTCCGTTAGTGAGGATACATGCATCCACCCTCCGTCGCATGGAATTCCTGATGCGCTGATGCAGCCCTGGAGAATGGCGTATTGTATCACAGCCGTCCACAATACGAGCACGAAGAGTCTCTACATTTGGTACCGGGGTTGCGTAGACAAGAACTTTCAAATGCCCCCATAAATGAAAGTCTAGAGGGTTGAGGTCAGGAGAGCGTGGAGGCCATGGAATTGGTCCGCCTCTACCAATCCATCGGTCACCGAATCTGTTGTTGAGAAGCGTACGAACACTTCGACTGAAATGTGCAGGAGCTCCATCGCGCATGACCCACATGTTGTGTCGTACTTGTAAAGGCACATGTTCTAGCAGCACAGGTAGAGTATCCCGTATGAAATCATGGTGGTGAATCGAGGAAGTACAGTACATGCTGACGAAACTAAAATGAGCTCTAACATGGAAATTAAGCGTTTCCGGACACATGTCCACATCACATCTTTTCTTTATTTGTGTGTGAGGAATGTTTCCTGAAAGTTTGGCCGTACCTTTTTGTGACACCATATATATATGTATGTGTGTGTGTGTGTGTGTGTGTGTGTGTGTGTGTGTGTCTGTGTGTGTGTGTGTGAAATCTTATGGGACTTAACTGCTAAGGTCATCAGTCCCTAAGTTTACACACTACTTAACCTAAATTATCCTAATGACAAACACACACACCCATGCCCGAGGGAGGAATCGAACCTCCACCGGGACCAGCCGCACAGTCCATGACTGCAGCGCTTTACACCGCATATACACTCCTGGAAATTGAAATAAGAACACCGTGAATTCATTGTCCCAGGAAGGGGAAACTTTATTGACACATTCCTGGGGTCAGATACATCACATGATCACACTGACAGATCCACAGGCACATAGACACAGGCAACAGAGTATGCACAATGTCGGCACTAGTACAGTGTATATCCACCTTTCGCAGCAATGCAGGCTGCTATTCTCCCATGGAGACGATCGTAGAGATGCTGGATGTAGTCCTGTGGAACGGCTTGCCATGCCATTTCCACCTGGCGCCTCAGTTGGACCAGCGTTCGTGCTGGACGTGCAGACCGCGTGAGACGACGCTTCATCCAGTCCCAAACATGCTCAATGGGGGACAGATCCGGAGATCTTGCTGGCCAGGGTAGTTGACTTACACCTTCTAGAGCACGTTGGGTGGCACGGGATACATGCGGACGTGCATTGTCCTGTTGGAACAGCAAGTTCCCTTGCCGGTCTAGGAATCGTAGAACGATGGGTTCGATGACGGTTTGGATGTACCGTGCACTATTCAGTGTCCCCTCGACGATCACCAGTGGTGTACGGCCAGTGTAGGAGATCGCTCCCCACACCATGATGCCGGGTGTTGGCCCTGTGTGCCTCGGTCGTATGCAGTTCTGATTGTGGCGCTCACCTGCATGGCGCCAAACACGCATACGACCATCATTGGCACCAAGGCAGAAGCGACTCTCATCGCTGAAGACGACACGTCTCCATTCGTCCCTCCATTCACGCCTGTCGCGACACCACTGGAGGCGGGCTGCACGATGTTGGGGCGTGAGCGGAAGACGGCCTAACGGTGTGCGGGACCGTAGCCCAGCTTCATGGAGACGGTTGCGAATGCTCCTCGCCGATACCCCAGGAGCAACAGTGTCCCTAATTTGCTGGGAAGTGGCGGTGCGGTCCCCTACGGCACTGCGTAGGATCCTACGGTCTTGGCGTGCATCCGTGCGTCGCTGCGGTCCGGTCCCAGGTCGACGGGCACGGGCACCTTCCGCCGACCACTGGCGACAACATCGATGTACTGTGGAGACCTCACGCCCCACGTGTTGAGCAATTCGGCGGTACGTCCACCCGGCCTCCCGCATGCCCACTATACGCCCTCGCTCAAAGTCCGTCAACTGCACATACGGTTCACGTCCACGCTGTCGCGGCATGCTACCAGTGTGAAAGACTGCGATGGAGCTCCGTATGCCACGGCAAACTGGCTGACACTGACGGCGGCGGTGCACAAATGGTGCGCAGCTAGCGCCATTCGACGGCCAACACCGCGGTTCGTGGTGTGTCCGCTGTGCCGTGCGTGTGATCATTGCTTGTACAGCCCTCTCGCAGTGTCCGGAGCAAGTATGGTGGGTCTGACACACCGGTGTCAATGTGTTCTTTTTTCCATTTCCAGGAGTGTATATATAGGGTGGTCCATTGATAGTGACGGGGCCAAATATCTCACGAAATTAGCATCAGACGAAAAAATTACAAAGAACGAAACTCGTCTAGCTTGAAGGGGTAAACCAGATGGCGCTATGGTTGGCCCGCTAGATAGCGCGCTTCAGTAGGTCAAACAGATATTAACTGCGTTTTTTTAAAATAGGAACCCCCATTTTTATTACATATTCGTGTAGTACGTAAAGAAATATGAATGTTTTAGTTGGACCACTTTTTTCGCTTTGTGATAGATGGCGCTGTAATAGTCACAAACGTATAAGTACGTGGTATCACGTAACATTCGGCCAGTGCGGACGGTATTTGCTTCGTGATACATTACCCGTGTTAAAACGGACCGTTTACCAATTGCAGAAAAGGTCGATATCGTGTTGATGTATGACTATTGTGATCAAAATGCCCAACAGGCGTGTGCTATGTATGCTGCTCGGTATCCTGGAGACATCATCCAATTTATGAAACGTCCCCTTAGAACAATTATACATGACTGTGCTTAAACTGACACGCAATATTTTTAGCGCAACGCAATCTGACTTTCAAAAATCCCTACACAACAGTGGCCCTGACTAACATTAACCTATACGTTTCATAAATCACTTACCTCACAAAAATCTTCGTTACTCGAACTACTGCAATACAGCGAACGCCACTACTGCCAGCTAAATAAAAGATTCAAACTACGGAAGGCACTAACTACTGATAGGCATAGTTAGCAAATGAAAGATGTTAATAGAGAACAAACAATGTATTTACCTTAATATCATCAAAAGTCATAATATATATAGCAGTTCATGACATCCAGTCTTACAAATTTCAAAACTCCGCCATCTCTCTCCCCACGTCCACCACTGCTGGCGGCTCACCTCCAACTGCCGAACGCTATGCGCTGTTAACATCCAGCTGCCCAACGCTAGAATGGCCAACAACAATGCAAACCAGCCACAGACTGCACACAGCACAGCCAGTGATTTTCATACAGAGCGCTACGTGGCGTTACCAATATAAAAACTTAAACAGCCTACTTACAAAGTGTCCGGACCGTTCGCCGGACAGCTGAGTTATTTAAGGAAACAGGAAGTGTTCAGCCACATGTGAAACGTCAACCACGACCTGCAACAAATGATGATGCCCAAGTAGGTGTTCTAGCTGCTGTCGCAGCTATTCCGCACATCAGTAGCAGACAAATTGCGCGAGAATCGGGAATCTGAAAAACGTCGGTGTTGAGAATGCCACTGGGCACAACAGAAATTACGGGACGATGACAGATTTTTTGCACGCGTTCTGTTTAGCGACGAAGAGTCATTCACCAACAGCGGTAACGTAAACCGCCATAATAAGCACTTTGGGCAACAGAAAATCCACGATGGCTGCGACAAGTGGAACATCAGCGACCTTGGCGGGTTAAAGTATGGTGCGGCATTATGGGAGGAAGGATTATTGGCCCCATTTTATCGATGGCAATCTATATGGTGCAATGTATCCTGATTTCCTACGTAATGTTCTACCGATGTTACTACAAGATGTTTCACTGCATGACAGATAGGCGATGTACTTCCAACATGATGGATGTCCGGTACATAGCTCGCGTGCGGTTGAAGCGCTATTGAATAGCATATTTCATGACAGGTGGATTGGTCGTCGAAGCACCATACAATGGCCCGCACGTTCACCGGATCTGACGTCCTCGGATTTCTTTCTGTGGTGAAGTTGAAGGATATTTGCTATCGTGATCCACCGACAACGCCTGACAACATGCGTCAGCGCATTGTCAATGCATGTACGAACATTACGGAAGGCGAACTACTCGCTGTCCAGAGGAATGTCGTTACACGTATTGCCAAATGCATTGAGGTTGACGGACATCAATTTGAGCATTTATTGCATTAATGTGGTATTTACCGGCAATCAAACTGTAACAGCATGCGTTCTCAGAAATGATAAGTTCACAAAGGTACATATATCACATTGGAACAACCGAAATAAAATGTTCAAACGTACCTACGTTCTGTATTTTAATTTAAAAAACCTACCTATTACCAACTGTTCGTCTAAAATTGTGAGCCATATGTTTGTGACTATTACAGCGCCATCTATCAGAAAGCGAAAAAAGTGGTCCAACTAAAACATTCAATTTCTTTACGTACTACACGAATATGTAATAAAAATGGGGGTTCCTATTTAAAAAGACGCAGTTGATATCCGTTTGACCTATGGCAGCGCCATCTAGCGAGGCAACCATAGCGCCACCTGGTTTCCCCCTTCAAGCTAGACAAGTTTCGTTCTTTGTAGTTTTTTCGTTTGATGCTTACTTCGTGAGATATTTGGCTGTCACGATCAATAGACCACCCTATATATCTTCTCTTCAGGAGCCTGCTTTACCATTGGAGAGGTCACTGCGAACGTCTTAAGAATCCTCTAAACAACCTCCAGACCTTATAGGAGAGGTGAGTGTTTGGTGGTAGGTACGGGCCTTTACTGGTTTACACCGTGTAAGCACGAGAGCCCCGCCTAGCGCGGGGTAGCGGCTGGAGCGGGCCGTTGCCCCCGCTTCCCGCTTCCTGCCGGTTGGTCCACGACTGCCGTTGTTCCCGCACCTGCCGCCGCGGCGCTACCTGCGCGCCTTCCGGCTGAACAATGGCGGGGCGCGTGCCCAGACGGAAATAATAGCTTCCGGTCACGTGCCCGCCGCCTCCACAGCCCGTCTCCGGAGCAACCGCGCCGCCCGCTGCGAGCCGCGCGCTGTTTATAAACACGGCCTGTCAGCGCCGCTGACGGCCACGTCAAACGCCCCGCCACTCCATAATCACGTGTATTAACAGGCCAGTCGCCAGGCTTCCTCTCCTCTTTCTTCTTCCATTTCCTCGCTAACGGCGTCCCGACGACAGCGGGAACGAGCGCCAGCTCGATCGGACGACATTGGTTGCCTGTTCTGCCAAGGCCTCGGTGAAGGAATTCGTCACATCTCTAAAGTGATAGACTACTAGAATGATGCAAGGCTGATTCCAGTACTGTTGTGGTCACACGGGACGTCTTTCTTTGCGCAGAATGATTAGGGTTGGGATACACGTGAGCGTTTCTTTGCTGTCAGACAGCTTGGTACTCTCAGGTAGTACTCGCAGAATTGGTTACACTAGGAGCGAATTTTCGCAGGCAGTTACTGTTGATAGTATCTTGCGAGTAATTGGTGTTAAGTGTCTGAGAGTCTTGTGTGAGCCGATGTCGAAAACACGCAACAAGGAGAGAGTGTTTGTGAGAGTTGAGAGATCACTCTCCTCGAGAGTTTCCTTTCGTAGTTCTGTGCGTGAAAGTGAGAGCGTCCGGCTGCAGCTGCATTTTTAATACTTTTAGTGGCAAAGAAAATACATGAACGACCGTGTGCCTGTTGGATACGAGAGCGGATTAGGCGGCGCGATGTATCTCCTTGTAGGGATGTTGATGGTAGATCCACAACAGTATCGAAATTTTAGGAGAATGACAGCAACTGACATGGGAGAAATACTTGTTATAACTGGACTCAAAATTGCCATTCTAGATATTGTTGTGCACAAATCCATTAGTGTTAAAGACAGACTGTTTGTGACACTAGTATTTCTAGCATCGGCTGCGTTTATTCCCTTTAATATTTGATAAAGTATCAATTGCGGTGAACTATCACTACACCAATTTCATCTCGATACCCATAGACGTTCAGTAGCTAAATGGGTTGGATATTAGATTAATGAAGCATTTCCGGACACACAGTTACTCGAACGCTTTTACTTGTATTGACTTGCGTCCAGGATCTCATTGAAAATGGTCAGAAATTCAATTTTTTTATTACACCATTTGAAAAATTATGTGTCTAGAATGTTGGAACCAGAAGGTTTCTTTTTTTTTTTAATCCGCGCGTTATAAAGGTTTCTACAGCACATTGTTGAAAGCAGTGTCACGGCCGCCGTGGGACATTCTCAGCCGGATAAGCCCGGCGGAGGTAGAAAACTTGTCGTGCCGTGACGCACGTTCACAGTATGATTTATATTTCCGTATTCATGCAAACTTTTTTTTTCTTTTTGTCTTCTGACTGGTTTGATGCTCCCCGCTGCGAATTCCTCTCCTGTGCCAACCTCTTCATCCCAGAGTAGCATTTGCAACCTACGTCCTCAATGCTGGATGTATTCCAATCTCTGTCTCCCTGAACAATTTTTGCCCTCTACAGCTCCCTCTAATACCATGGAAGTCATTCCCTCATGCCTTAACAAATGTCGATCATACCGTCCCTTCTCCTAGTCAGTGTTTTTCACATATTCCTTTCCTCTCCGATTCTGCGCAGAGCCTCCTCATTCCTCAACTTATCTGCCCACCTATTTTTCAACATTCATCTGTATCACCGCATCTCAAACACATTCGCCGAAAAAGCTGACGAACAATGTGTGCTAGCTACAGAACGCAGCACATCCAGTTCAGCCAGATCGGCTTTTCTCCCTAAGAAGAACTAGGGAATTGTTCTCCAGGCAGAGTTCGAATTAGAGGAAGGGTTGACATACGCTCCTGGAATTGCAGACAAAACATAAGTAACGAAAACACTCGTTTTTGGTCATATTTTGGCCAAAATTGGTCAAAACATAATTCTTGGTCCACCATATGGAATTAGCCATTTTTAATTTTGAAAATCTGACTTCAGATTTGTGTTCAGCGACATCGAAAAATCATAAAAACAAATAGTTTTTATGCAAATAGAACTCATAACACGTACAAAAGTTTCCCTGAACTTTAAACATATTTCTCTCGAGAAACGATTTTTCAAAACGGTGCGCAGAATAAAATAAAATGGTTCAATGTAATAACTTGTACCTTTGACCCCCGAAAAATAAATGCTTTAGTTAATATTAAGTGTTTTTGTAAATCCACAAAGAGTGGAAAAACCCCAAAAATCGAACTCATATTTCGAGTTAGCACCACATCATTAAATTTAAGGTTATTTCATTGTGGTTAGCTACAGGCTCCCATAAATTTAATGAAGTATCGACTGAAGTTATCCATTTTTGATTTCAGGTAACTGCTGACAGGCTACAATGCACGCCGTCTGCGTAGTTCAAACTAGCTGGACCTTGAGCAAACCATAATAATGGGCGCCATTTTTTTGGTACTTAAAATCTAAAATAAAATTCAAAGTATGATCAGTATTAACTCCCAAACAGATCCTCTGAATGTCTTTTCATTGTCTAAAAAAAAAAAAAAATCCCAAACTTTGCTTATTTTTTGCTGGTTTGGATCAGAATATACCCTTAAGGAACTACTTGGAAATTCCTGAAGGTCTGTTCAACACCCAGTAGAAAAATATAATCAGTAAATAAAACTTCATATAAAATTATAGATACAGCTGTATTACTTGAAGTTAAATGGTAATTTTCTGAGTTCCAGAACGATTACTTTAACTTAACACCACTTGTTGTTCTATGTTAATTAAGCTGTGTTATAAAACTATTTTGTCCGATTCCTCCAATTGTGGATATTCTGGTAAATTTCTTCTGTAGCCATTTCAGCCAACAAACTTTGCTCCTTATCTTAGTTCGTGTAGTCCAGTAACTCTACGTTCCTCGTACAAACTAATTAAATGCACATCTTCGTCCTGAGTCCAATTTCCTGGCCGCTTTCTTCATTCCTGTTTTACCTACACACCGCTGACATTCACTCACACAATGCGTATGCATTGCGACAGTAGCCTCAACTTCCAGTAAGTGGCCGTAGACATCTGTAGAACGGCTCGCTCCTCTGTCGGTGTGACGCAGTGCGTAGAGTAGCGGCCTTTTTAATCATGTTTACATTAACGTGTGGATCGAGTCTTTTCAGTGACATTTTGTTTATTATTGTTCGTCAGCTGCATGTAATATGTGTATGATGTTTCTCAACATTATCTGTCATGTAGGACTGTTTAAGGCTAATACTCATGCTGTTCGTTTTGGAGGTAAAACGGGCGATTTCTTCTCTCAGAAACTTGCCGTGACCACGTATTAAGGCTCAATACAGGCCGTTTCGTGGATTCTTTTTTATTTAATGTGTGCACGAGTATAGCAAAATATCGAGACGTGGTGGTGTAACATCTGTGAAATACGGCACAAATCTGGGACGCAATGTGGCCGCTCAGCACTCTCCGAGTATTCTCAGCTCTCCCGACGATGCCAGTGTAGTTTTTCTTGTCCGGGAGCTACGGCGAGCAGCTCTCGAGAGATGGAGCCTTCTGCCTACACGAGAGGTATAAACTCGTAGAGGGCGACAATGTGAGCGCCGGCCGCGGTGGTCTCGCGGTTCTAGGCGCGCAGTCCGGAACCGCACGACTGCTACGGTCGCAGGTTCGAATCCTGCCTCGGGCATGGATGTGTGTGATGTCCTTAGGTTAGTTAGGTTTAAGTAGTTCTAAGTTCTAGGGGACTGATGACCACAGCTGTTAAGTCCCATAGTGCTCAGAGCCATTTGAACCATTTGATTTGACAATGTGAGATCTTACTCCTCTCTCGGTCACTGCCAGTGAGCTGACTCTCGTCGCTGTTTACACGATACGTATTACTCGCAAAGCCCTCGGAGATTGAGAAACACGTGTATACCTAACTTTAGTTTGTTCGTGTTGGGAGGGTACTGATCCCGCAACTGTTGTTCAGTTAATGAGAAGCCGTAATTGGAACTTTATTAAGTCGAGCGGTTTCGGCCTTTTTAGGGCGTTATCAAAAGTACACTACTGATCATTAAAATTGCTACACCACGAAGATGACGTGATACAGACACGAAATTTAACCGACAGGAAGAAGATGCTTTGATATGGAAATGATTAGCTTTTCAGAGCATTCACACAAGGTTGGTGCCGGTGGCGACATCTGCAACGTGCTGACATTAGGAAAGTTTCCAACCGATTTCTCATACACAAACAGCAGTTGGCCAGCGTTGCCTGGTGAAACGTTGTTGTGATGCCTCGTGTAAGGAGGAGAAATGCGTACCATCACGTTTCCGACATTGATAAAGATCGGATTGTACCCTATCGCGTTTGCGGTTTATCGTATCGCGACATTGCTGATCGCGTTGGTCGAGATCCAATGACTGTTAGCAGAATATGGAATCGGTGGGTTGAGCAGGGTAATACGGAACGCCGTGCTGGACCCCAACGGCCTCGTATCACTAGCAGTCGAGATGACAGGCATCTTATCCGCATGGCTGTAACGGATCGTGCAGCCACGTGTCGATCCCTGAGTCAACAGATGGGGACGTTTGCAAGACAACAACCATCTGCACGAACAGTTCGATGACGTTTGCAGCAGCATGGACTATCAGCTCGGAGACCACGGCTGCGGTTACCCTAGACGCTGCATCACAGACAGGAGCGCCTGCGATGGTGTACTCAACGACGAACCTGGGTGCACGAATGGCAAAACGTCATTTTTTCGGATGAATCCAGTTTCTGTTTACAGCATCATGATGGTCGCATCCGTGTTTGGCGACATCGCGGTGAACGCACATTGGAAGCGTGTATTCGTCATCGCCATACTGGCGTATCACTCGGCTGGTTACTCGTCTCGGTCACCTCTTGTTCGCATTGACGGCACTTTGAACAGTGGACGTTACATTTCAGATGTGTTACGACCCGTGGCTCCACTCTTCATTCGATCCCTGCGAAACCCTACATTTCAGCAGGATAATGCACGACCACATGTTGCAGGTCCTGTACGGGCCTTTCTGGATACAGAAAGTGTTCGACTGCTGCCCTGGCCAGCGCGTTCCTCAGGTCTCTCACCAATTGAAAACGTCTGGTCAATGGTGGCCGAGCAACTGGCTCGTCACAATACGCCAGTCACTACTCTCGATGAACTGTGGTATCGTGTTGAAGCTGCATGGGCAGCTGTACCTGTACACGCCATGCAAGCTCTGTTTGACTCAATGTCCAGGTGTATCAAGGCCGTTATTACGGCCAGAGGTGGTTGTTCTGGGTACTGATTTCTCATGATCTATGCACCCAAATTGCGTGAAAATGTAATCACATGTCAGTTCTAGTATAATATATTTGTCCAATGAATACCCATTTATCATCTGCATTTCTTCTTGGTGTAGCAATTTTAATGGCCAGTAGTGTATCTGAATCTGCCACTACATCGTAGGGTTATATAAATACGTAATAGGACGGGGAAGAATGCCTATGTGTGTGCAGAATACGTACAGAAAGATATATAACTAACACTACGCTGTTGAGAAGCAATGTGAATGGTAAACACAACCCTAAACGTGGTTTTAAAACGTTTCGCGTTTAATGACAGCCTGAGAAACGGAACATGTCATAATTATAAAAACTGAGCATGATGAAACGTTAAAACGATTTGCATGCTTTAGAGTTATATTTTGCTGTAAATTGTTGATGGTGAACAGCAGACAGCCAGAAATTGGTTTTACGTTACTTTATTCAAAAAGTACCGTTACCGGTTTCCAATTATTTTTAAATTCATCATCAGACGGGTTTTTCATGCTTTAATGAATACAGATTACACTCTGGTCCGATGATGAATTGCACATAATTCGAAACTGTTAACGGTACTTTTTGAATAAAGTAACGTAAACTCAGTTTGTAGCTGGTTGCTGTTCACCATCAACAATTTATTTTATATAACAGCCACGGTCTCAAACAATGTCTATCTATGACAAAATTGCGATATTTTGATGTCTTTGAAACTCTCAAATTCCACGGTAAAAGTGATTATTTGGATTTATTGAAAGTGTAGAATAGTTGCAGTGGACGGTGCATCCAAGTGAAGCGTAAGGATACGTCCTCTAACGAGCAAACTTTAAACTGCCGGGAACTGTTGAGTGGCTCTAGCTTAGCTTCGACGCATCGTTCGGTTACAAAAGTATACTCGAAAAAAAGAAGAAAAAACGCACCACGAAGGAATACCCGAATGCGATGGATATAGGTAGATGTGATGTGCTTGTACAGACAAAGAAGTGATTACAATTCCAGAAATATTGCACGATTTATTCAAAAGTGAGAGCTTCACAAATTGAGCAGGTCAATAATGCATTGGTCCACCTCTGGCTCTTATGCAAGCAGGTATTCGGCTTGGCGTTGATTGACAGTTGTTGGATTTTCTGCGCCAACATACATTGCTCGTAAGGACCACGAAGATAAGATACGAGAAATTAGGCTCATATTGTTGTTTATCTCTAGCTCTGTCTGCAAGTGGAACAAGAAAAGACTGGTAGTGGTACAGGGTACCCTCCGCCACGCACTGTACGGTGGCTTGCGGAGTATCTAGGTAGATGTAGCTGTAACTCCGTCCGAACAGGCCTTGGGAGGCCCAATGGTACCGACCGGCCGCCGTGCCATCCTCAGACTACAGGCGTCACTGGATGCGGATATGGAGGGGCATGTGGTCAGCACACCGCTCTCCCGGCCGTATGACCATTTACGAGACCGGAGCCCCTACTTCTCAGTCAAGTAGCTCCTGATTTTACCTCACAAGGGCTCAGTGCATCCCGCTTGCCAACAGCGCTCGGCAGACTGGATGGTGACCCATCCAAGTGCTAGCCCAGCCCGACAGCGCTAAACTTGGGTGATCTGACGGGAACCGGTGTTACTACTGCGGCAAGGCCGTTGGCAGATGTAGATGTAGATAGTGACAAATTCTGTCCAACAGGCGCGTTAGGTCTTCAAGATCCCGACCTGGTTCTTAATTGAGGAGAGATCCGGCGATGTTGCTGGCCAAGGTGAGTTTTGGCAAGCACAAGAATAAGCAGTAGAAACTCTCGCTGCGTGTGAGGCTGGCGTTATCTTGCTGAAATGTAAGCCCAGGATGGCTTGCCATGAAGGGCGTAGAACATCGTCGCGTATCACTGTGCTGTAAGGGTGCCACCGATGACCACCAAAGATGTCTTGCTCTGGAATGAAATGGCAACCCACCGTCATTACTGACTGTTAGGCCGTATGCCGGGCGACAGCTAGGCTGGTTCGCACCACTGTCCCGGGTTCTTCGCAGGGCATCGGGGCTCAGTTCTAAGCGGGACTCATCACTGAGGACAACTCTACTCCACTCAATGAGATTCAAGGCCGAATGCGCTCGGCACCACTGCAAACGGGTTTGTTCGTGTACAGACGTCAATGGTAGTAAGTTCAAGGGCCATCGTGAGCTCGGCTCCCTTTCTGTGAGTCGCCTGTTAACTGTCCTTGTGGTCAGAAAGCACCAGCTGCACGTCGGATCGATGAATTCGGGGCTCTGGGTGCCTCTTTGACGATTGCTCGTTCCTCTCATTGTGTCATCTCTCTAGGTTCGACCGATTCCATGTTGACATTGTGTTTGGCCATGGTTCACTCATTCCTGCCAGCATCGTCCAACAATGGCATCGCTCCTATTCAAATGTCGAGCGATTCGCCGGTTACTCCAACCGGCTTCTTTGCGCTCAACTACACGCCATCTCCCCAGTACTGAAACCTGTCTATATTGCTCACGCGTCTGTCTGCGAAGCATAGTTACTCGTACTGTCCAACTGAGTACACGGAACGAAATTCGGAAAGACTTTATGCCCTGGTATCGACATGTCCCCTGTTTAGCAGTGTCACACATTCATATCAGTTTTGATTTTTCATCGATACCTGTGTGAATAGGAATCTGATTAATTTGCAGAACTCATTCGTAGTGAACCTTTTTTTATTTTTTTATTGGAGTGTTTGTTTAGACACGCCTAGATACTTGCGAAGCTTTAAAGGAGTTTCTTGATAGCGAGGCGGCAGAATCGAAGAAACAGTTGTTTCTTAATGTACACTGCTCGTTGAGTGTCATTTCCGTGGATTGCTTCAGGTGGATGTAAATTTCCGTCTCTTCGTAAATGTCCATAAAGTATCCCTTCTTCATTTATGAAGGATTACGAGATTGTTTTCGATAGCGTGTACCTTATGACCATCTTGTATGAGGCGAGTTGCGAAGGTGGATCTAGTACCTACGTTATTTTTCTTTTTAATCTTGTATATTTCTTACATCTTGTTTTAAAATTTCTTCCCGTCTGTCCAGTGCAGCTAGCCTTAACATTTCGTTATGTCACCTTATTGATATACGTCATGTGCTGTGTTGAGGTCGGGTATTAAAATGCATTAAAGCGATGTTTGAGGCTGATACGAGATGAGTCCATTACGTTTTTTGAAAAGATTACTGAATCTATACGAGACCTGGACATTAAAAGGAAAAGATACAAATGGTTTTTTTGTGTAATTCCTCGATTTGTGCCAACTAATTCGTTTTAGATTTCGTGAAATTATAAATTTAATCAATGAGCATGCTGTCATAGCCGTTATTCAGGACTACATTTCGCAACCAGCAAGTTTCTTTCCTACTTTATTGACGTGTACTGGCATTTTGCTAGTAGTGTTTTGTTCTTGTTTCGTTTTTTTATGTTGGCAAGTTCAAATGAACAACGTGCAGGCGTGAAATTTTGTCTTCTACTCGATAAAAATGCTGCTGAAACTGTTTTAATGTTGAAAACAGCTCACCAAGATGACGCTATGGGAAAAACTCAAGCGTACGACTAGTTTGCTCGATTTAAAAATGGTGACATATCAATCGATGTCAAACCTCGTTCTGGACGTCCATTGGAGAGCTTGTGCTCACAGATCGACGACAGACAGTTGATCAACTGTCAGCGATTAGTGGTTTATTTTGGAGCTCTGTTCAGCGAATTTGTGGCAGACAGGACACTGGTTCTTTCACCACGACAACGCACCTGCACACAGAGCCATCGCCGTTAGACAATTTTTGGCTAAAAATGGCATGGTATGGCTGATACACGCACTTTACTCGCGTGACCTGGCTTCGAGATACTTTTTCTTAGTCTCACGAATGAAAAGGGACATGAAAGGACACCGATTTGTTAATACTGAAGAAGTCAAGAAAAATCGAGGGAGGAGCTATCAGCCATTCCTAAAGATGACTACAAAAAATTTTCGAACAGGGGAAGCACCGGTGGGACAAATGTCTTAGTTGTAATGCAGAGTATTTTGAAAAAGGTAAGGTTGTTTTTAAACACTTTGAAAATATATAGCTTCATCAGATTTCCTTCCATTAGTGGGTGCACTCAGCGACTGTTATGTAATTTATAAACGATAGAGCGCATCAATGAGTCGTCCTTTTTTTTGCAGGTTTTATAAAAAAAGACGACTGATTCTGCGCTCTATCATTTATAAAATATATAGCTTTTAAAAAATAATTCCGGTTTTTCTGGATACCCTCTCGTATATTCGTATATGTTTTGCCAGTTTGATAGTGGCCTGAAAAGTACGAAACCGCTCGCGTGCGTTTAATAAAGTTCTAATAAAGAAACTGGAGCAGCTTTTCATTAATTTCATTAGAGCACGATAGGCTGGGTGTCATCCGTGGTGGGTGCACACTTAGCCCGTCCTCACACGAGACAAGGCAGCTAACGCCCGTGGACGCAGGCAGGAAACCCAACCTCACGAGCCACAGCGCCCGCCTCATATGGGACGTGCTAGTTAACGTCATATGCGCTGACCAGCGGCAGTTGTCGGTGGCTTTGTGTGGCGAGCGAATCACACATTTTGTTTACGAAAACGAACACTCGTAAAACTCCTGGCACTCGTAAAATTCCTGTGTTAGCCCCATTAAAATGCATTTCCTCATTTGTCCCTATACGTGTCACGTTGTTCTGTCCACAGTATACTTAAATAAAAAGTTTAATATTCATCAACATGTTATAAGACAAAAAGGCTAGTTCCACGTCCTTTCAGTAAGGGCCTATAAAACTCCACAAAACCGCACAAACTCACACCTGAAAGACAGAGCACTTATATTTACATAACATAGAACATTACAGAAAATATTCCATTAATTTAATTACGCTTTATAAATCGCGAAGTTTAAAAAAAGTGAATGTGGTACGGCAAGACGCGAAAAGGCTGCACTGTGTTTCGGAACTCAGGGTCTCTACTAACTATGCAACGTCAAACATCTACTAGGGACGACCTTGTTTGTAACGATCTTCTGAAAGCTTTAACCGCCTCTACGTTATTAATATTTTTAAGTGACATAATAGTGACTGTTGACTGCAGAAATAATTTATTTAACAAACTGCAATTTCGGCCATTGGGCCATTTTCAAGTGGTACTGCAAAAGCTAAAATAATACCAAAATGAAGCACAGAGTGTACTCGTACATACAGAACTGCAGTTGGCTGGTTGATTTGGGGGAGGGGACCAAACAGCGAGGTCATTGGTCCCATCAGGTTAGGGAAGGATGGGAAAGGAAGTCCACCGTGCCCTTTCAACGGAACCATCACGGCCTGAAGCGATTTAGAGGAATCATGGAAAACCTAAATCAGGATGGCCGGACACGGGTTTAAACCGTCGTCCTGACGAATGTGAGCTACAATCACTTAGTATTGGAAAGGCGTCAGGACCAGATGAGGTAGCTATAATATTCTATAAAGATTATGAGCCGGCCGGAGTGGCCGAGCGGTTAAAGGCGCTACAGTCTGGAACCGCACGACCGCTACAGTCGCAGGTTCGAATCCTGCCTCGGACGTGGATGTGTGTGATGTCCTTAGGTTAGTTAGGTTTAAGTAGTTCTAAGTTCTAGGGGACTTATGACCACAGCAGTTGAGTCCCATAGTGCTCACAAGGGGAGGCCGCCAATTGTGAAATTCAGATTCGATTCATACTGCGCATAATAAATGCTCATGGCCAGAGGTGTAATGTGGCAAAGCACCAAGATGCACTTCTCAGCCGTTGTCGAGAAAATCGACAGTTAAAATAAACCGTTGCGGTGAAATACTCTCTACGATTGATAATTCTCTACAGCGTCGTGGCGCAGCGGTAAGCGCTCGGGTTCGTAATCCGAAGATCACCGGATCGAATCTCCCGCCATGCAACCCTTTTTTTGTATTTGTTTTTTGTAATTCAAATGTGTGTACACACACACACACACACACACACACACACACACACACACACACACACACATATATATATATATATATATATATATATATATATATATATAATTCCCGGCAATCAGTTGCAACAATTATGCATATAATAAGTTGTTGAAAGTCGTTTGTCGTGGAAAAACTGGCGACTTCGAACATCATTATGCTTTCCGCAAACAAAGTTGTATTTCACAAATGTTATTAATTGTCTTCCTAATGTTACCACGTATAGTTAACGGAAGACGTAGAAACGATATTCCAAAACGAATACGTATGGCGTAAATCAAACGTTCGAATTAGAGTAGAAACCCCACGAACACAAATTTGCTGTGGCAGGTATGAAATATAAACTCCGTTACTCGCTCGTTACACTTGAAGGACAGATGTTGAATGGGCCGAAACGAGCCGCCGCATAACAGCGTAGTTGCCTGCTAACTTCGAAAGAAGATAGATGCGGTCCCTAGCGCAAGTTATAACATCGTCGAAAATCAGTGCGGACGTGAGAGCTTTGGTACACCCCGTTAAACAAACGGAAAAATGGAGGCGGTATAATTGGAGAGCGATCCGCCTTCACCAACATGCATAAGCAATTCATTAATAGTTTATATATATATATAAACTATTAATGAATTGCTTATGCATATATATATATATATATATATATATATATATATATATATATATATATATATATATATATATATGAAATACAAAAAACTAATAATTAAAAATAGTGTTGCATGGCGCGAGATTCGATCCGGCGACCTGCGGATTACGAACCCGAGCGCTTACCGCTGCGCCACGACGCTGTAGAAAATTATTAATCGTAGAGACTATTTCACCGCAACGGTTTATTTTAACTGTCGATTTTCTCGACAACGGCTGAGAAGTGCATCTTGGTGCTTTGCCACATTACAACTCTGGCCATGAGCTTTTATTATGCGCAGCATGAATCGAATCTGAATTTCACAATTGGCGGTCTCCCGTTGTCAGAGCCATTTGAACCATTTTTATAAAGATTATGCAAAAGAACTTGTTCCCCCTCTAGCAGTAATTTATGGTAGATCGCTTGAGCAACGGAAGGTACCTCACGACTGGAAAAACGAGCAGGTCGTTTCCGTTTTTAAGAAAGGCCTAAGACAGGTCCATACAGTTATAGACCTATATCGTTGACAGCAATCTGTTGTAGAATTATAGAACATGTTTTATGCTCAAGAATTATGACGTTTTTGGAAAATGAATATCTCCTCTATAAAAATCAGCATGGATTTCAAACAGAGCTGCTGCGAAACTCAGCTCGCTCTGTTCCTCCATGAGACCCACAGCGAAGTGGACAACGGCGCTCAGGTTGATGCCGTGTTCCTTGATTTCAGTAAGGCATTTGACACCGTCCCGCATTGCCATTTAATGAAAAGGCTATTCGCAGATGATGCAGTTGTCTGTAGCAAAGCAGCAACACCAAAAGATAGTAAGAATTTGCAGAACGATCTGCAGAGAAATGATGGCCGGCCGGTGTGGCCGAGCGGTTCTAGGCGCTTCAGTCTGTCCTTAGGTTAGTTAGGTTTAAGTAGTTCTAAGTTCTAGGGGATTGATGACCTCCGATATTAAGTCCCATAGTGCTCAGAGCCATTTGAACCATTTAGAAAAGATCCAGAATGAGGTTTTCACTCTGCAGCGGAGTGTGCGCTGATACGAAACTTCCTGGCAGATTAAAACTGTGTGCCCGACCGAGACTCGAACTCGGGACCTTTGCCTTTCGCGGGCAAGTGCTCTACCATCTGAGCTACCGAAGCACGACTCATGCCCGGTACTCACAGCTTTACTTCTGCCAGTATCTCGTCTCCTACCTTCCAAACTTTACAGAAGCTCTCCTGCGAACCTTGCAGAACTAGCACTCCTGAAAGAAAGGATATAGCGGAGACATGGCTTAGCCACAGCCTGGGGGATGTTTTCAGAATGAGATTTTCACTCTGGTGAGATTTTCACTCTGAGCACTTGCCCGCAAAAGGCAAAGGTCCCGAGTTCGAGTCTCGGTCGGGCACACAGTTTTAATCTGCCAGGAAGTTTCATTTAGAAAAGATGATTGGTGCAGACTCTGGCAGTTGACTCTGAACGTAAATAAATGTAACATATTGCACATACATAGGAAAAGAAATCCACTACTGTACAGCTACACTACTGATGACAGACAGCTGGAGACAGCGCCTGCCGTAAAATATCTAGGCGTAACTATCCAGAGTGACGTTAAGTGAAATGACAACATAAGACAGATAGTGGGAAAAGCGGATGCCAGACTCAGATTCATCGGAAGAATCTTAAGGAAATGTAACTCATCCACGAAAGAAGTGGCTTATAAGGCGTTTGATCGCCCGATTCTTGGGTACTGTTCATTTATCTGGGATCCCTATCAGGTAGGACTGAAGAGCGGCGCGTTTCGTCTCGGGATCGTTTAGCTGGCGAGAGAGCGTTACGGAAATGCTAAACAAACTCCACCGGCAGACGTTATGAAATTCCGGACATCACTTTTCAGAAGGAGTCAGACAACATATTACTTCCCCCCCCCCCTTCCCACACACACACACACACACACACACACACACACATACATCTCGCGTATTGACTACGAGGAGAAAATTAGAGAAACCAGAGCCAATGCAGAGGCTTACCGACAATCATTCTTCCCACGCACTATACGCTAGTGGAACAGGATTGGAGAGATCAGATAGTGGTACCAGAAGTACCCTCCACCACAGACCATAAGGTGGCTTGCGGAGTATGATGAAGCTGTAGATGTAGTGTACCAACCGCTGCGGCACCACACTCGTAACTGCAGTAACATGTAACGTAGACGGTAGTACATTACAGTACGGATGAAAATAATGCATCACATACCATTTTCCTTCAGGAGATGCAATATTTTAAAATCTTCCGATAGTGTACATGTCATCGTCAAAAATAAGCCTTTTCACTGTAGGAACACAGCAACATGAGTGCGAAGCTCTTCATATCGTGGGATGATGTCAATTACGTGGAATGTTATCAACGTTAACATCCTTCACATAAACCGCTACAAATCCATGTTCTAACACACTGTATAGGTTTGAACTAAGGCTGTTGGCGAAAAATCCATTCACAAGAAAGTCAGATCGTCTGCGCACTCATCATTCCAGCAATGACACTTGTAAGCTTCATATCATAACATATTTTTACATGGGTTGACAACATATAGCTTTAAGGTGCAAGGGGACGGAATAACAAAATTTATGTATAGAAGACTAAAACGTTATGTGTTCAATAGGTCTCACTGATTTAGATACTCATACAGAACATGGCAACAGAACTCTGACATATTACTTTGTTTACGTATACATTGCAAATGATGAGAAAACATGGAAGACACAAAATGCTCGCCAACGATACAGCCAGTAGTGCAGGACAACATTTGGACGATACACGACGCTACCACGTAGATACGGGGTATGTCTTTTTATCAAGCTCTAATATGGGGAACTGTAGATATGGAAAAACATACGTACATATAATAATGAATTCTACAGAGGTTAAAATGATTCTAATAAAAGTGTAAAAGGTAATTATAGAATATTATGATGCACTGCTAGAGGATAGATTAGACAGGCCAAGACAAACTCTACGGATAACGTGAAATGTAGAAGATAAAATTAATTTACAAAAATAAAATGGTGTGGAGTGCACTTGATGCTGTCTCGTAACCATGCATAAAACTTGTTAAACAATAGAAAACATTGGGAGCAGTGAGAAAACTTGTTTCATAGCATTTTTGAACAGCTGGTAAAATATATCGCTGCGGATAAGGGATTCTAAAAAACAAATAAAATAGAGATGAAAATAAAAAGTTGTTGTTGTTGTGGTCCTGAGACTGGTTTGATGCAGCTCTCCATGCTACTCTATCCTGTGCAAGCTTCTTCATCTCCCAGTACCTACTGCAGCCTACATCCTTTTGAATCTGCTTAGTGTATTCATCTCTTGGTCTCCCTCTACGATTTTTACCCTCCACGCTGCCCTCCAGTACTAAATTGGTGATCCCTTGATGCCTCAGAACATGTCCTACCACCAATCCCTTCTTCTTGTCAAGTTGTGCCTCAAACTCCTCCCAAATTCTATTCAATACCTCCTCATTAGTTATATGATCTACCCATCTAATCTTCAGCATTCTTCTGTAGCACCACATTTCGAAAGCTTCTATTCTCTTCTCGTCCAAACTATTTATCATCCATGAATCACTTCCATCCATTGCTACACTCCATATAATTACTTTCGGAAACGACTTTCTGGCACTTAAATCTATACTCGATGTTAACAACTTTCTCTTCTTCAGAATAGCTTTCCTTGCCATTGCCAGTCTACATTTTATATCCTCTCTACTTCGACCATCGTCAGTTACTTTGCTCCCCAAATAGCAAAACTCATTTACTACTTTGTGTCTCATTTCCTAATCTAATTTCCTCAGCATCACCCAACTTAATTCGACTACATTCCATTATCCTCGTTTTGCTTTTGTTGATGTTCATCTTCTACCCTCTTTCAAGACACTATCCATTCCGTTCAACTGCTCTTCCAAGTTCTTTGCTGTTTCTCACAGAATTACAATGTCATCGGCGAACCTCAAAGTTTTTATTTCTTCTCCATGGATTTTAATACCTACTCCGAACTTTCTTTTGTTTCCTTTACTGCTTGCTCAATATACAGATTGAATAGCATCGGGGAGAGGCTACAACCCTGTCGCAATCCCTTCCCAACCACTGCTTCCCTTTCATGTCCCTCGACTCTTATAACTGCCATCTGGTTTCTGTACAAATTGTAAATAGCATTTCGCTCCCTATGTTTTACCCCTGCCGCCTTCAGAATTTGAAAGAGAGTATTCCAGTCAACATTGTCAAAAGCTTTCTCTAAGTCTACAAATGCTAGAAACATAGGTTTGCCTTTCCTTAATCTTTCTTCTAATATAAGTCGTAGGGTCAGTATTGCCTCACGTGTTCCAACATTTCTACGGATTACAAACTGATCTTCCCCGAGGTCGGCTTCTACTAGTTTTTCCATTCGTCTGTAAAGAATTCGCGTTAGTATTTTGCAGCTGTGGCTTACTAAACTGATAGTTCGGTAATTTTCACGTCTGTCAACACCTGCTTTCTTTGGGATTGGAATTATTATATTGTTGTTGAAGTCTGAGGGAATTTCGCCTGTCTCACACATCTTGCTCACCAGATGGTAGAGTTTTGTCAGGACTTGCTCTCTGAAGGCTGTCAGTAGTTCTAATGGAATGTTGTCTACTCCCGGGGCCTTGTTTCGACTTAGATCTTTCAGTGCTCTGTGAAACTCTTCACGCAGTATCATATCTCTCATTTAATCTTCATCTACCTCCTCTTCCATTTCCATAATATTGTCCTCAAGAACACTGCCCTTGTATAGACCCTCTATATACTCCTTCCACCTTCCTGCTTTCCCTTCTTTGCTTAGAACTGGGTTTCCATCGCAGCTCTTGATATTCATACGAGTGGTTCTCTTTTCTCCATAGGTCTCTTAATTTTCCTGTAGGCAGTATCTATCTTACCCCTCATGAGATAAGCCTCTACATCCTTATATTTGTCCTCTAGTCATCCCTGCTTACCCATTTTGCACTTCCTGTAGATCTCATTTTTGAGACGTTTGTATTCCGTCTTGCCTGCTTCATTTACTGCATTTTTGTATTTTCTCCTTTCATCAATTAAATCCACTATCTCTTCTGTTACCCAAGAATTTCTAATAGCCCTCGTCTTTTTACCTACTTGATCCTCTGTTGCCTTCACTATTTCATTCCTCAAAGCTACCCATTCTTCTTCTACTGTATTTCTTTCCCCCATTGCTGTCAGTTGTTCCCTTATGCTCTCCCTGAAGCTCTGTACAACATCTGGTTTAGTCAGTTTATCCAGGTCCCATCTCCTTAAATTCCCACCTTTTTGCAGTTTCTTCAGTTTTGATCTACAGTTCATAACCAATAGAGTGTGGTCAGAGTCCACATCTGCCCCTGGAAATGTCTTACAATTTAAAATCTGGTTCCTAAATCTCTGTCTTTCCATTATATAATCTTCTACTATCTCCAGGGTCTTCCATGCATACAACCTTCTTTCATGATTCTTGAACCAAGTGTTAGCAAAATTCTGTGCAAAATTCTACCAGGCGGCTTCCTCTTGCATTTCTTAGCCCCAGTCCATATTCACCTACTACGTTTCCTTCTCTTCCTTTTCCTATTGTCGAATTCCAGTCACCCATGACTATTAAATTTTCGTCTCCCTTCACTACCTGAATAATACCTTTTATCTCATCATACATTTCATCAATTTCTTCATCATCTGCAGAGCTAGTTGGCATATAAACTTGTACTACTGTAGTAGTCGTGGGCTTCGTGCCTATCTTGGCCACAATAATGCGTTCACTATGCTGTTTGTAGTAGCTTACCCGTACTCCTATTTTTTTTATTCATTATTAAACCTACTACTGCTTTACCCCTATTTGATTTTGTATTTACCTGACCAAAAGTCTTGTTCCTCCTGCCACCGAACTTCACTAATTCCCACTAAATCTAATTTTAAACTATCCATTTCCCGTTTTAAATTTTCTAACCTACCTGCCCGATTAAGGGATCTGACATTCCACGCTCCGATCCGTAGAACGCCAGTTTTCTTTCTCCTGATAACAACGTCCTCTTGAGTAGTCCCTGCCCGGAGATCCGAATGGGGGACTATTTTACCTCCGGAATATTTTACCCAAGAGGACGTCATCATCATTTAATCATACAGTAAAGCTGCATACCCTCGGGAAAATTACGGCTGTAGTTTCCCCTTTCTTTCAGCCGTTCGCAGTACCAGCACAGCAAGGCCGTTTTGGTTAGTGTTACAAGGCCAGGTCAGTCAATCATCCAGACTGTTGCCCCTGCAACTACTGAAAAGGTTGCTGTCCCTCTTCAGGAACCACACGTTTGTCTGGTCTCTCAACAGATACCCCTCCGTTGTGGTTGCACCTACGGTACGGCTATGTGTATCGTTGAGGCCCGCAAGCCTCCCCAACAACGGCAAGGTCCATGGTTCATGGTGCGTGGAAGCGCATATTATTCTTCCATATTACTAAATAAAAACGTAGTTAGCACCATCCATATTAAGAAATCAGCGTACACACATTTCTGCACCAGATAGAACGCGTAATGCGTCCTTATGTCATGTTATTTTCTTTCATTTGTAGATAAAATAGACAAGAAATTATATAAAAATCTTTAAATCAGTTTGATCGTTGTGTAAGTATTCAGGATGATTTTAAATGTAGTTGTAAATTTTTATTTCTTCGAAATTGTTCATAATATTACTTTTAGGCACTGTATGCTGCATTGTAAGGACTGAATCTATATATGTTGCTCACCATACGATTATTTTCATTTTTTAAAAATTTTACTTAATGCCCCTCCAGTCTGTTCGATATAACATTTTGTGCACGTGCCACATGCTGTTCTGTGTATCCCAGATCTTGCAAACTGGTTTGTTCTACCAGTGCTGTGTCTGAGTTTCGTACCTAATGTATTGTCTGTCCGATGACTGATACTGCATTGATGTTCCTGAGGTTCATTGTGAAAATGTTTATTCACTGTGCAAAATTAACTTCTGTAGATTTAAAAATATTGAAAATATTGTTGTATCATTGCATGCACCCAATTTTTCTGAGATCGCTACATTCATTTACTGTTGTAACGTTATGTTCCGTATGCGTTCTAATCGGCTGCCTAGAATTGGTACGAGGTGGGGTGAATTTGCTTGTGAAGCTGTACAGCAACTGTCGCTGGCGAGTGCAGGTACAGGTACAAAGCCTTGGCCGAAATGGGTATAATCCTTATATGGTTCAAATGGCTCTGAGCACTATGGGACATAACTTCTGAGGTCATCAGTCCCCTAGAACTTAGAACTACTTAAACCTAAGTAACCTAAGGACATCACACACATCCATGCCCGAGGCAGAGTTCGAACCTGTGACCGTAGCGGTCGCGCGGTTCCAGACTGTTGCGCCTAGAACCGCTCGGCCACGCCGGCCGGCCCTTATATGGTGAATTGTGGTGCTTAAGAGGACAGTTCAGTCTGTACATCGAAGAAGCAATGATGGAAATAAAAGAAAAGTTCTGGAGTGGAATTAAAATTCAAAGTGAAAAGACATCAGTGATAAGATTCGCCACTAACATTGCTATCCTGAGTGAAAGTGAATAAGAATTACATGTTTTGCTGAATGGAATGAGCAATTTAATGTGTACAGAATATGGATTGAGAGTAAATCGAAGAAAGACGAAAGTAATGAGAAGTAGCAGACATGAGAACAGCGAGAATGTTAACATCAGGACTGATGGTCACAAAGCAGGTGAAGTTAAGGAGTTCTGCTACCTAGGCAGCAAAATAATCAATGACGGACAGATCAAGGAAGACATCAAAAGCAGACTAGCAACGTCAAAAAGGGCATTCCTGGCCAAGAAAAGTCTACTGGCATCAAGCATAGGCCTTAATTAGAGGAAGATATTTCTGAGAATGTACTTTTGAGTACAGCAGTGTATGGTAGTGAAACATGGACTGTGGGAAAGCCGGAAGAGAACATTTGAGATATGGTGCTAAAGATGAATGTTGCAAATTAGGTGGACTGATAAGGAAGGTGGCTCTGCGTAGAATCGGAGAGGAAAGGGAAGGGATATGTGGAAAACAGTGAGAAAGAGAGGGGACAGGATGATAAGACAACTGTATGACTTCCATGGTACTAGAGGAAGCTGTAGAGGGCAAGAACTGTAGAGGAAGAGAGAGAGAGAGAGAGAGAGAGAGAGAGAGAGAGAGAGAGAGAGAGAGACTCAAAAAAAAAAAAAAAAAAAAAGGAGAGACAATGTTCCAAGAAATGGCGGAGTGTCAGACAAGCTGAAGGATGGCTTCTTAAAGCTCTTCAAGAATCTATGATAATTTACAATCATGTGTTAAAGCAAATATGAATCCATTTGCGATCTCAGAAAAATTGGGTGCGTGCAATGATACAACAATATTTTCAATATTTTTAAATCTACAGAAGGTAATTTTGCACAGTGAATAAACATTTTCACAATGAACCTCTGAATTAACAACATTTAAACGCTTCACGCTGTTTTAATGAACAATATCTCAGATGATAGCGTTGAACGATAGTTATTATCCAAGAAAATCACTTACCTGTGTCTGTTTTATTTGTTAACTTACGAAGTCTGTTATATACTTTCTATTCCGCAAATGTTTCTCAGAGCATTGCATTCTCCAAAATTGCACAGCAAATGACTGCAGCATGTATAGCTAATATATTGTCATACTTTTGTAGTTACTTACTGAAGAGTTTACTATTTTGCCAGTAACTTTAATTTAAATTTTCATTACATGTTTAGTTAAAAACTGTGCTGATTTAAAAGTGGTCGATCGCATGTTATTTATTTATGGACTATTATATTTATTGTAAATGATATGAGTATAAGTGCATGTTAATGACATTTCTTTATTTAAATATTTTTGTAATATATTAGTTTAGTCCAGGATGTGGCCATGTTGAAAGAAATAATGTCTGTAGAGCTTAAGAACGATGTATTTATGGTGGGAACAGCCAATGGAAAAGCAGACAATAGGGGAACTCTACAAGAATCAGGTGGACTGGAACTTTTGAATGAAGAGCTCAAGACAACGATTCCGGACACTTTGTGGCAAGTGATGCAAGCAGGCAGCCCTGTCTGTGGTATTGTGTGGTTCTTGATGAAGTAGGTGACAGGTTCTGGGTGGTGAATGTCTGCTATCATCCTTTAATTTCTCAAGCGACTTTACATTTCAGGAGGTCTGATTGTGCTCCAGTGAAGGACTTCAACTTTTTCCACTTGTATTACAGAACTGAGGATAGAGTATGAGTCACTATTCTTTCTATGACATGTGTTAATTGGTAAATCATCATGATGAATACTGAAATGTTTTAAGATGGTGAATATTTCGTGTATTGTGTTTACGACATGGACTTAGTTTTCACGTATCTTTGATTAAAGTTAAGTCTGGCGGTTTTGTTACTATTCTCATAAAGCTCTCAACGTAACTTAACTGCATTTGATGAGGTTTTTCTGAATATCGTATGACCACTCCCATTTTACTTGAGATATCTATTCTTGAATAAACATTATTCGACGTAGCTCTCTGTTGTTTACGTTAATTACAGACATGAGAATAGAACGCATGTTATTAAATTATTCATTTAATTTTTTTGTATTGCTGTCTATTTTATGAACTCGCAATTCCAATCAATGCATAGAAAATTATCATAGCTACAGGTTATTATTCGTAGCGAATTAGTTGCGGGGCATGGAAACAGACCTGTGCGGCTCAATCCTATGATTACACTGGGCTATTCTTTTTAAACAGAACCGTGCATAGCTTAAGTCTCTGAAGTATGAGTAACCCCAGACAAAGAAGCATTTGACAGTAGCACTGGAGTTGCCACAGAGGCGAAGTTTTCCTGACGGCTTCCGAACCACAACCAGCGGAGAGGACCACTCACTAGACCTAGCAGGTTGTACCACACCTAGAGAGTGAAGTCTGTGCTTCCACCTGATCCTTCAGGGCGACAGGAATAGGACGTACACGACAAGAACGAGGCCGAGCCGTGGATTTCGAAGAAACCTGAGTAGAAAAATTCGTAGCACACCCTACACCCACTGAAAACAAGTCTGAAAATTCCTCATACAGTGTTTCCAGTTGAGAATACGATACCTGATAGGACACAAGGCGAAGTGCGCCGGTGATAGAAAATCGATATACTTGAAATTCGTCCATCCGGAACAAGTTGTCCAAGCCGGCATCGGCAACCACCAAAAAAGTGACGGAACGAACCACCGACTTGTAAGAGGCAGATTCCGTAAATTGTTCCAACAGTGCAATATTCGATTTGCTATAAGTGACCAGCTGCCGCGTGAATGCTGTCAATGGTGGCGAGCCTAAACTCACAGCCGGCCGCTGTGGCCGAGCGGTTCTAGGCGCTTCAGTCCGGAACCGCGCTGCTGCTACGGCCGCAGGTTCGAATCCTGCCTCGGGCATGGATGTGTGTGATGTCCTTAGTTTAGTTAGGTTTAAGTAGTCCTAAGTCTAGGGGACTAATGATCTCAGATGTTCAGTCCCATAGCGCTCAGAGCCATTTGAACCATTTGAACCTAAACTAACACAGATTTGAGAATTCAATAACGTTGCTGCGGCACAATGCCGACCTGTAGCCGCATCGCTTGGCGAAAAACCCAACTCATAAACAACTTGGGGATGTCACAAGTATTGGAGTCACACAGTTTACGTCCTTGTCCATATCCGGAACATTCTTTGCGAATGACACATGGAGGCTACGTGGCCTTTCTTCTGGCTAGCATTACAAGTAGCCCAGCGCTTAGGGCACGCCGAACGTTCGTGCTGGACAAAACAGAAAGGACAAGACGGATACAGAGAACGCTGACGCTGGCTGTTTCGGCCGCCCTTGGTCTGTTCGATGCCAAGCCCGCATGTTTCCCTCCGCTTCCTCGCGCAACCAATCTGTTGTCCTAGTGGGCATGTATTGTGGCACTACTGCCAGATCGCCCCACGCTTCAATTGGGTCACCCGCTGCCAGAGAAACTCGGAAAGACAGTGCTATTTGCAAAACTTCTGCCAGCGGGAGTTTTCACAGAGTTAAGGCTTCTGGCGCACGTCCTTGTCCTGAACTACACAGATAATTGCGTCCCGCACCATGGAGTCTGCATAACAGCCGTTATTGACACCAGCAACGAAATTGCACTTACGGCTAGGGTCGTGAAGTTCGGCAACCGAGGCCTTGTATGACTTGTTTCTGGAAACGGTAGAACTGAACTCGCTCTACAGTGACGAACGTTCGCCTGCGATAGTAGTTGGACAATAAACTGCTCAAGTAAACAAAAGTAACAGCCGCCAGTTCTTGGGTTTCGAAAGACAGAGCGGATCAGATTACAGTTGTGCAAAGGGGCCAAAATCATTTACTGCTAGTTGCACAAAACGTACAAACTTTATTTTCGTAAAACACTTAATCACACATGCCCTTAAAAGCATTCAAAGCAATATGGCTGAAGGCCCGGACACAAGTTATAAAAGTTGCCTTAAGGAATACACACGGCTGAAGGCCTTAGTTACAAAATTTTACATAAAAACTCGGCTGAAGGCCACACACTGGAGATAGGAGAACTGAGGGCTTAAGGCCTGGATAACAACAATTTCAGATAGAGAAGAAAATTTTAAAAGCTTCCAAACAAGTGACTTTTCAAATTTTAACTTAAGACAGCTGAAGGCCTTACCTTAAAATATTACATGTAAAGTTCAGCTGGAGGCCACATACTGAACACAGAACAAATCAAGGCTCAAGGCCTCGATAACAAGAATTTCAGATACAGAAAAATATTTTCAAGGTTTTAAAGAAGTGATTTTTCAAATTTTAATTTAACACGACTGAAGGCCTTATCTTCAAACATTTCACGTAAAGTTCGGCTGAAGGCCACATGCTGAACATAGAACAACTCAAGGCTTAAGGCCTGGATAACAAGAATTTCAGATACAGAAAAATATTTTCAAGGTTTTAAACAAGTGATTTTTCAAATTTTGATTTCTTATCTTAAAACATTTCACATAAAGTTCGGCTGAAGGCCACATTCTGAACATAGAACAACTCAAGGCTTAAGACCTGGATAACAAGAATTTCAGATACAGAAAAATATTTTCAAGGTTTTAAACAAGTGATTTTTCAAATTTTGATTTAAGGCGGCTGAAGGTGTTATCTTAAAATATTTCACGTAAAGTTCGGTTGAAGGCCACGCACAGTACTTCAGACTAAAAGAAAATCACAATCTAAAACAACAGAACAGTGGTGCTCAGAAGTGCTCCAAGGCTAGGCCTGAGGAGGAAACTGTAACATAAGTTTAGGTGAGACAGGCAGCGAAGCGTAATACTAAATAATCGGATGGCAACTCGACCCAGGGGCGGCTGAAGGACCGATAAACAACCTAATCAATTCCCTTCCGTCCGACCAACAGCACGACAACGGAAAAACCAGCGAGGACGAAGATACCAGCAGCACTACGCCTTGAAAATTCGCGTCTGAATACAGTCAAGGCACAATAACCACAAAATAATATGAAGAACACCAAAGGCTGTCCAACTACACGCCGTGTCAGACAGCATCAACATGGCGAGGAAAAACACACTGCCGGAAAACTACTCTAACGACTAGGGCAGGTAACTGGAACGTTAACGGCCACAAGGCAGAAGATACAGCTGGTGCACTTCACTAATAAATATCAACTAATTCAATAGTTGAACACCATACAGGAAGACAGCTGCAAAATTTCGCCGACTCCAACACACCATACGTTGCTGCTTGCGGGAACGGCCCAGAAAGCAACAACCGCCAATGAACGAAGAGATGTCAGAGCAGCTGTGGTTTCGTAACAGGTTAACTGATCACTCAACTTCAGTGTCCAGGTTCAGCTCTCACAGCTAGCGCCTCACAAATCGAACCGTGCATGCACGCCGCCAGCGCTCCTGGGCTGACCACGCGCCGTGGAGACTTCCTCGCTGCTTTGTCCCAATGGACCGACTGGCACACGGAAATATAGCGGTCACACCAAAGATGGTACAGCAGCACTAGTATCGATAAGCGCTGCGGCTGCCACTGATGGAGGTAAGTCAACAACTCAGGGAGAAATAAGATACCACTCGATTGTGACAAACGCCAAAGAGCAAGGCATCAACGCGAGCCTGCCACGGCTCAAAAGGGTCAAGCTGACACAATAATTGAACCCACTAGAGGAAGAGGGCTTTGCAAAAATTCTACCGAAAGCAAAAAATGCTGTCTGAGTCGTTTTTCGTATGCTTCCCAATACTCAGCTGAATCATCATGTGGATGAAACGTGGGTGGATGGAACGGTGCAGCGGTACTCTGTCTGTTAATGGAAGCTGACAAAGTGGTCACAGCCAAAGTAAGCTGTTCAATCAAGGCCGGAGGCACTGCGTCCCTAATGAATGAACTTGGTTCAAAAATGGTTCAAATGGCTCTGAGCACTATGGGACTCAACTGCTGAGGTCATTAGTCCCCTAGAACTTAGAACTAGTTAAACCTAACTAACCTAAGGACATCACAAACAGCCATGCCCGAGGCAGAATTCGAACTTGCGACCGTAGCGGTCTTGCGGTTCCAGACTGCAGCGCCTTTAACCGCACGGCCACTTCGGCCGGCGAATGAACTTGGTAAAACTGCACTTAAAGATTGCACAAGCGGAAGCCGTTCCAAACACGTCGCCAACTGTGTAGTAACCGAGACACAAACTCAACCCAAGTCACACAAATAGGGGTTTATTCATAACCTCTTATCAAATCCGGAAATAGCCACTCGAGACTACACAACACTCAGAACAACGAATGGATGTGGATGATACAAAACTGGAACAACATTTTACAGAACATGGTTCTTATTGTAGGAAACAGCGATCTATAATTATTATAAATAAACTGGAAGCAGTCTTGATAGCATAAATTTTTTAATGTGGTGACCGGTTTCGATCTTATGATAACTGGCTGCAGTACACCACCAGCCACAAGCAATAGGATTTCCATGCGCCACCGCCTCCGGCAGACAATTAGGCCCTGAAGATGATCTTATAATAAGATCGAAACCGGTCACCACATTAAAAAATTTATGCGACCAACACTGCTTCCAGTTTACTTAAAACTAGACTAACGTAGTCAGGGCTGCTCCGCGCATATACAGGGTAGCGCACTTAAACCTTTGAGAGCAAATATGTGTGGAACTACAACATATATTAAAAAACGACTTTCACGAGTATGAGAGCAAGGTAGGGGCTCATGAAAGTAAATACAGGGTTATTACAAATGATTGAAGCGATTTCACAGCTCTACACTAACTTTATTATTTGAGATATTTTCACAATGCTTTGCACACACATACAAAAACTCAAAAAGTTTTTTTAGGCATTCACAAATGTTCGATATGTGCCCCTTTAGTGATTCGGCAGATTCCCATACTCGGCGCAGCATGTCCCCATCAATGAGTTCGAAACGGTAAGGCTTCTGCTTTAGCCTTTTCCGTAAGATTTTCCAAACCGTCGGCTGTGGTACGTTTAGCTCCCTGCTTGCTTTATTCGTCGACTTCCGCGGGCTACGCGTGAAACTTGCCCGCACGCGTTCAACCGTTTCTTCGCTCACTGCAGGCCGACCCGTTGATTTCCCCTTACAGAGGCTTCCAGAAGCTTTAAACTGCGCATACCATCGCCGAATGGAGTTAGCAGTTGGTGGATATTTGTTGAACTTCGTCCTGAAGTATCGTTGCACTGTTATGACTGACTGATTTGAGTGCATTTCAAGCACGACATACGCTTTCTCGTCTCCTGTCGCCATTTTGTCTCACAGCGCTCTCGAGCGCTCTGGCGGCAGAAACCTGAAGTGCGGCTTCAGCCGAACAAAACTTTATGAGTTTTTCTACGTATCTGTAGTGTGTCGTGACCATATGTCAATGAATGGAGCTACAGTGAATTTATGAAATCGCTTCAATCGTTTGTAATAGCCCCGTACTACCAGGCACTCTAAAACGTAAGCATATACCAGGCGTAGAAGTGTGAAAACGGAATTTCGCTGCAATAATTACACGTCTGTTGTTTGAAACTGATAAACAATATTTTATTCAAAATAATCTCCATTGCTATTTATACATTTCTCCCTCCTCTCCAGCGGGCTATGAGTGCGACACTAAAAAACAAAAAAAGAAAGTTCTTCTTTTGAAACGAACCAGTCAGCGAACCATTTCCGCACATTTCCATACGATGTGTGTCCCTGTGATGTAAATAGATGATAATCGGACAGAGCCAAGTCTGGAGATTAGGCCGCATGCCTTCCCTGACCCATTTTTCTGTATGTGATGGGGCGTTATCATGCAGCAATATGACTTCGTGTCGCCTTTTTCCATATTCCGGTCGTTTTTTACGTAATGCTCGATATAAATCGGTCATTTGCTGTTAGTAGCAATCAGTGTTGGTTTCACCAGGTTTTAGCAGCTCATAATACACGACAGCCTTTTGATCCCACCAAACACTGAGCATTATCTTCTTTCTAAAGCGATTTGGTCTTGCAGTGGATGTCGATGGTTTGCCTGGATTCACTCATGATTTACGACGCTTAGGATTCTCAGAATATATCCATTTTTCATCACCTATCACCATTCGATGAAGAAACGACTTCCTTTTGTATCTGGCGAGCGGCATTTCACAAGTAGTCTTTTGATTTGCTTGCCTTCTTTCATTCGGTTCATGCGGAATCCATTTTTCCACTTTCTGCACCTTTCCCATAGTTTTAAACCGAAGAGAAACGGCTTTCTGCGTTACATTCAATTGTTTCGCGAATCCCTGTTGAGTCTGATTATCACCTTCATCCAGTAAGGCCTGCAATCCGTTGTCTTCGAACTTTTCAGTGGTTTCCCGCGCTCGTCGTTTCTCACGTCAAAATCACCACCTTTGAATATTTTGAACTACTTGAAACACTGTGTTCGCCGAAAGCTTCGACAAGCATTCGATGCAATTCTGCTACAGTTTTCTTCAAACGATAACAGAAAACCAATGCTGACCGCAAATCGTAGTTCGTAGGCACAAAACTCGACGTGTTTGCATATTTGAAACTGATACCGATGTACGAAACTTGGGTTACTCTGTGTTGACATTTGTCGTCAGCCGTCAAAGGAAGCAGATGGCACTGCAGACGCGGTTTCACGGACCCTGGACTGACGGTTAGCACCATCTATAGGGAAATTCCGGTTTCATACTTCTACATCTGGTATAAGTTTCAACGTAAACTTCCGTTTTTCTTTTTTTCTTTTTAAATGGACACCCCGTGTTATTCCTTTTCCAATCAATAACATAAAAAATCAAAAAAAGAATGTCGTTGGTTGCATCGCGATACTTCAGTTACATTACGATAAACTGCAAAGCGAAGTTGGCGCATGAAATAAACGAAACGCGACGCTGTTGCATATCCAGAGATACAAGCGCGAGCGCCACATATCCATATTTATGGAAGGAAACCCTGTGATTACTTCCGGCCCTTGTGACAACAGTGAAAGTAACATTACGCACGTCAATCACATCGCGATTACGAGCAACGTGCGTTCATGCTTGCATCTCGAGACGTGCAATAACGGCGCGTTTCGTTTATTTCAAGCGTCAACTTCGCTTTACAATTTCTCGGGATGTAACTGACGCGCTGCGATACAGCCAACCCCATTATTTTTGTGATTTTTCTTGTTACTGATTGCGTAAGAAATAATACGGAGTGTCCATTAAAAATATAGATTTGTATTGAAACTAATATTTGCTTACGTGTTAGAATGTCTCATAGTGCTTATTTTCATTAGCCCCTGTCTTACATCCACACCCGTGGAAGTCGTGCTTCGATATCTGCCGTAGTTCCAGAGATATTTGCGTTGAAACTTTTCAGTGGGCCACCCTTATAGCGCGGGTAACAGGGCGTCAAAGCCTTCCACATAGGACTGTTGATATTTTTTTAAATACTGGGGGTCCGACATACCAATATCTAAAAAATTATCATTATTAGCCCTCGATTTATCAACAAAAAGTATCGTATATCGAAGGAAAAAATACCGGCCCATCGGCTTACAAAAAAACTGCACATTGTGAATATACTACCCGTTTTAGAGTTGTATATTTAAGTACTGATTAGCGTTCAGAACGACAAATCATATCAGCACAAAAGCCACGTTCAGGAAAAGCCGTATTTCCGAAACACTTAACATCTTTAAACTACAAAATTAACTTCGATAACTGCACGAAATTATATGTAGCACAGAAGGGAAGGAATTTTATCTTTAGATCCATAGAACACATGAAAGGAAAAAAAGAAACAATCAACTTTCTTTACACACCTTAAAAATGAAAAACACGAAGTTGACAACACTGAAAACGCACTAAAAATACTGCAGAAACTCCCAAAGGTCCAATGATGAATACTTTGCAGGAACTTGAAATATATGTACACACCAAGGATTATCCGTACGATATACTACATGAACAAATCGATTTCAGATAGACACAGTTTAAAAAATTATTGGAATTTTGTATAGGGATAACGGAAAACCTAAACACCAGAGATTACAAGGACATCAATCCATAGATATAGACGAAATGGCTCCATGAAAAGTGTGAAGAAATCGAAAAAGATACGATTTTCGGAAGGAGTGACTCAGCATATACGAAAGTCAAAACAACCGTCGGTGAAATTAAAAGCAAGGGAGGTAACATTAAGAGGCAACGGGAATCCCACTGTTCAAAAAATGGCTCTGAGCAATATGAGACTTAACATCTGAGGTCATCAGTCCCCTAGAACTTAGAACTACTTTAACATAAATAACCTAATGACATCACATACATCCATGCCCGAGGTAGGATTCGAACCTGCGACCGCAGCGGTCTCGCGGTTCCAGGTTCAAAATGGTTCAAATGGCTCTGAGCACTATGGGACTCAACTGCTGAGGTCATTAGTCCCCTAGAACTTAGAACTAGTTAAACCTAACTAACCTAAGGACATCACAAACATCCATGCCCGAGGCAGGATTCGAACCTGCGACCGTAGCGGTCTTGCGGTTCCAGACTGCAGCGCCTTTAACCGCACGGCCACTTCGGCCGGCTCGCGGTTCCAGACTGTAGCGCCTAGAACCGCTCCCCCACAGCGGCCGGCAAATTCAATTGGTAAATCCTCACCTCTATGAGGGGGAGATTTCTCTCATGTGACAGAAGAAGAAAGAGGAGTCGATTTAGAAGAGATAAAGGATTCAGTATTAGAATTTAAGAGAGCTTTGAACGACTTAAGATCAAATAAGGCAGGAGGGATAGATAACATTTCACCACAATTTCTAACGATGGTGTGCAGAATGTATGAGTCTGGCAACATACCTCCAGACTGACGGAAAAATATCATCCACGCATTTCCGAAGGCTGCAAAAGCTGATAAGTGCGAGAATCATCGCACAATCACCTTAACACCTCAAGCATCAAAGTTGCTGACAAGAATAACAAACAGAAGAATGGAAAAGAAAACTGAAGGTGTGTTACATTTCGAACAGTTTCGCTTTAGGAAAGGCAAAGGCAGCAGAGAGTCAATTCTAACTTTGATGATGGAAGCAAGACTAAAGAAAAATCAAGACACGCTCATAGTATTTGTCGACCAGGAAAAAGCGTTCGACAATGTAAAATGGTGCAAGATGTCCGAAATTCTGAGAAAAATAGGGGTAAACTATAGGGAGAGACGGGTAGTACACAATATGTACAGGAGCCAAGAGGTAACAATAAGAGTGGAAGACCAAGAGCGAACTTCTCGGATTAAAAGGGGTATGGGGCAGGGATGTAATCTTTGGCCCCCACTGTTCACTCTGTACTTCGAAGAAGCAATGATGGGAATAAAAGAAAGGTTCAGGAGTAGAATTAAAAATCAAGGTGAAAGGATACCAATTATACGATTCGCTGATAACATAGCTAACCTGAGTAAAAGCGAAGAAGAATTACATGATCTGCTGATTAGAATGAACAGTATATTGAGTACAGAATATGGTAAATGGGAGAACGACGAAATAAATGAGAAGCAACAGAATTGAGAACAGCGGGAAACTTAACATCAGGACTGATGGTCACAAAGTGCTCGGATTAAAAGGACTGTAAGACGGGGATGTAGTCTTTCGCCCCTACTGTTCAACCCGTACATCGAAGAAGCAATGACGGAAATTAAAAGTAAGGATCAGGAGTGGGATTAAAATGCCAGTCAAAGGATATCAATGGTATGATTCGTTGATGACATTGCTATCTTGAATGAAAGTGAAGAACAATTACAGGAGTTGCTGAACGGAGTGAACAGTCTAATGAGAAACAGAACTTTGATTGAGAGGGTAGGAAATCCGCTAAGAAATCAGAGAAGGGACCTGTAGAGGGAACAAACTGTAAAGACAGAGACTGGAATACATCCGGCAAATAATTGAGGACGTAGTTTGAAAGTGCTCTGAGATGATGAGGTTGGCACAGGAGAGGAATATGTGACTGGCCGCATCAAACCAGACAGACGACTTAAAAAGAAAAAGAGGGTATACGAATCACAACAACATAAATATCTTTGAACAAACAACTTGATGTCAGTCTTGAATTTCTACAACTGTCAGATTGTAAAAAGAAACGTATTATAATATACGTGCAACAGCAAATTATCGAACAACTTTGAAACGTTGCTTAAAATAATATTGCAACCAACAATTACAGACAGCAATAATGGTTTACTCGAAGTTGACATGTGTCTATCTACAAAATAAGGACTTTAGTACAATATCAAATGTAAATAACCTTTATAAATTCTGTATTGTGTAAATATAAATGAATACTATTATTTGAAGATGTATTGATGAAGGCAATAAAGCGGAAATAAGCTTACGTACTAAAATAAATTATCATGCAGCGTACTGTGTTCCAGTTCTTTGCATATTCTGTATATCAACAAGCTAGCAGCCTGCCTATCCTCCTTAGGGAAAGAATTGAAAGGAAAAAACTTAATTTGAAAATATGTGAGTTAGTAATGGGACTTTGTGCAGACGGAAAGCGTGTATTACAATAGTTTTTAGTCGACTGTTGTGTTGTTAATTAACAACTGTGTACATGGTGCATTGTTATGCAATATTTCATTCTGGTTAACCTCTCACACCTTAGTTGCTTGTCATTGGCTGCATGTCGAAATACACGTTTTTTTCACGCTGAGGTAGGAAAAACTACGGGGTGAAGCTAAAGGTTGCTATATCTGCTGGTAGAGCCGAGCGCCGATTACATCAGCATTTCCCCTGACACGTCGCCACCATCCGCAAAGACCAATCTTGATGTCTAGATTTTTGTTCATCATCTTCAAGCACACTAGCTGCATTATAAATTGTTTTCTAACGCAACTGATGTACTATGCCTTTATATAGGAAATCATTCCATTCACCTCCCCTCCCCCCCAGAACAATCGGACATCCTTCTTTTGTGCGTCCTATACTTGCTTTAGACAGTCAAAGGGAAAGATAGGATGTGATGAAAGCTCGAAAAGGTGTAACCATCTTAAAAAAATTCCGTTGAAAAATTCTGCAGTGCTGTTAATAAAATAACAATGTTCACGAAACGTAAATAAATGTAAACATCTGGTGATGGGATGCGAGCTATCTTCTAATGTCATGACTGAAAAAGACGCCCATAAAAGCAACTGGCTGCAGCTAATTCATTAAAAAATACCTTCAATTTCAGTAATACTTGATGATGAGTGAATGTGTGGGGCCTATTTTTGTCGATGTGTGTTTATACGATGCGTGAAAATTACAAAAAAAAAATTTAATTAATCCGCTGCTTGTAAATTAATACTGCTTTAGAAGTTTAGAATTACCTTTTCACGAATCATTACGGTGGGCGTATCATCACGTCACATTATTCATCGTAAGTCGAGAAGATGAGCTCATTTATTTCATGGGTCAGGGTAGAGGATATAAGGAGACGCGAAGCGCTAGTTTCTAGTTGTTCATTTAATATTTCTCCGTCAATAAAACAGGAATTACATTTGAAATATCTACGTATTAACGGACTCGGGTTAGTATACCCCAGTACGAACGAAACTAGAAACTGAGGATGTATGTAAAGGGGTGGTAATCTAAGGAACATTTTTTTCTACATAGTTATCCTCCTGTCTGTTACTTTACAGTAAGCAGGATTTATAGTAAAACCGAAACTGTTAATACTTAATTTTAAAAAAAAATGGTTCAAATGGCTCTGAGCACTATGGGACTTAACATCTGAGATCATCAGTCCCTAGAACTCAGAACTACTGAAACCTAACTAACCTAAGGACATCACACACATCCATGCCGGGCGCAGGATTCGAACCTGCGATCGTAGCGGTCGCGCGGTTCCAGACTGAAGCGCCTAGAACCGCTTGGCCACACCGGCCGGCTATAGCTTAATTCAGGTTTTATTTTAAAATTGTTGCTTTGTGACGTGAAACAAAGGAATATTGTAGTAAAAATAAAAAAATACAGAATTATGACAGAGCGATAGAAAACGCAATTTTGCTCAATAAAAAGGTAAAATAAAAAAAACGCAAAACAAAAATGTACGAAACATTGCTTCACTACTTCGTTTTTAACATCTACAATACATGTTTCTGTTATTCATAAAAAGCTTTCGCAGTTATCAGCAATAATAGGAAACTTTTGTCTTTGATCATGATGAAGAACTGTCTTCTGAGTACAAAATGCCATGTACATGTATACTGTACTTGCGTCAAAAGTAATTGGGGGTTACATAAGAGCGCAGAAGTTACGCGATTAGCTAATTTTTATTACTTATAAAATGCAATTTTTGTTCTGTAAGGAGATAAAATACGCAATGGACTAACACTGAATGATATCCAGTTCTAATTATGTGCAAAATAAACAACCAGACAAACAAAAAACAAAGAGAAGTCGTCTGCTTCCAGTTTCTCTGTTACAAATTCGTCTATGTTTCTTTCCCTACCAACGCTTCCAGTACTACCGGTAATCCTACCATTTATTACATCATTTATGTAGTGTACCAAAACTACAGAACGTCAGTTTTGGTACAGCTCAACTGTAGGCATTGCGCAACCGAGGAGCTGCAAACCTGAGACGTGCCGTGTGTCCGCGGAAATATCCGAACATGGGTCGTAGTATGAGCGCTTCGCTCACTCTCCCAAGGATTTCTTCTGCGGGGCGAACTCAAACAGGGGCCAAATCTGGCTCGCGGTCCGCCTGTTATTGTTATAAACAATTAGCATTTACATCTACATCTACATTTATACTCCGCAAGCCACCCAAAGGTGTGTGGCGGAGGGCACTTTATATGCCACTGTCATTACCTCCCTTTCCTGTTCCAGTCGCGTATGGTTCGCGGGAAGACCGACTGCCAAAGCCTCCGTGTGCGCTCGAATCTCTCTAATTCTACATTCGTGATCTCCTCGGGAGGTATAAGTAAGGGGAAGCAATATGTTCGATACCTCATCCAGAAACGCACCCTCTCGAAACCTGGACAGCAAGCTACACCGCGATGCAGAGCGCCTCTCTTGCAGAGTCTGCCACTTGAGTTTGCTAAACATCTCCGTAACGCTATCACGCTTACCAAATAACCCTGTGACGAAAAGCGCCGCTCTTCTTTGGATCTTCTCTATCTCCTCCGTCAACCCGACCTGGTACCGATCCCACACTGATGAGCAATATAGTATAGGTCGAACGAGTGTTTTGTAAGCCACCTCCTTTGTTGATGGACTACATTTTCTAAGGACTCTCCCAATGAATCTCAACCTGGCACCCGCCTTACCAACAATTAATTTTATATGATCATTCCACTTCAAATCGTTCCACACGCATACTCCCAGATATTTTACAGAAGTAACTGCTACCAGTGTTTGTTCCGCTATCATATAATCATACAATAAAGGATCCTTCTTTCTATGTATTCGCATTGCATTACATTTGCCTATGTTAAGGGTCAGTTGCCATTCCCTGCACCAAGTGCCTATCCGCTGCAGATCTTACGCGCTGTATTGACCTCAGACATCCATCACCAGTTACATAGGCAAAAAAGACCTTACGAGTACAAAGCAAATAGTTTTTTTTTGTTTATGTAGAGCATGAAGAATTGCTAATACTTTCTTGCAAATTGTAGCTGTAGGTTTGGTCCAGCTCAGGTCTTCATCTATCGTTAATCTGAGATTCCTCGCTGACGGAGAGAAATTTCGGGCTACTGACATTAGAAAATACGCAGCATGAACTCAATAGCTATGGCTGAAGAGCGTAGTGCTGTACGAGATGTACGGGAGGCGATTATGCAACTCTGGGCGTGAAACGGCTGTGGATGATCGTCGCAGCTCCAACTTCCCACCCGGTGTCACGTCGGAGCGCTACTGTCAGACGCGGCGCCGTGACGGCTCTATCGCTGGCCGCTACTGCGCCTGCGCGGCTGGCGCGCCTGCGCAGTAGGCAGCCGGCGGGTCGGCGGCGCCACCTGCGCTCTGGCCAGCCCGGCGTTTCGTCACAGCGCGGGGCCCGCCTCGCCTCAGCGGTCGCGGCCTTTGTCGCGCCGTGGGACCGGCCGGTGCTGGCTTTTTATATCTCGCGGCCGGCCTTTCTTGTTTCACGCACACCTCTCCCAGGCTATTTCGGGGAACGTCGGGAACCCGCCGCGGCGGCCTTGAGAACCAGACACTAGTGCTTTCATTGGCTTTCCTCTCCTCTCATCGAAAGACAAGGGCGTCTATGAGCCCTCTGTGGTCGCGAGAGTGTAAAGGTGCACAACACGGATAACCACCTCAAGTTTTAGACCAAAAATGACGTTAATTTTTTCCCAAACCAGTCTTCCGATATCTTTGGAATGACAGCTTGTTCCTTCATTCTATACCGTTACTGACAATAGTTTGTTCTGTATCAGTCGTTTTGGATAATTTTGGTTGTGGAGACAGTTTACATGTGATCCTGGACCACTTGCAATATGGCTCCTTAGGCATAATTTGTTCATGGTACAATGCAAACAAACGCTGTTTAATAACAGTTTTAATAGTTTAATAGCTATTTGTTTTATTTTTATTTATGTACACGCCAAGTTGAAGAGCATATATCCAAGGTCGTGTAACGTGTCAGTACATGAAATTACAACATAAACGTAATAACAGATTAAAATAAATGTTCATGAACCTTAAAAAAGTCAGTCCATAAGTTTAAGTAAACGCTATCAGCAGTACAACAAAAATCAGCATAATTTTCAAGGAACTCCACGACAGAATAGAAGGAGTGACCCATGAGGAAACTCTTCAGTTTCACTTTGAAAGCGCGCGGATTACTGCTAAGATTTTTGAATTCGAGTGGCAGCTTATTGAAAATGGATGCAGCAGTATACTGCACACCTTTTTGCACAAGAGTTAAGGATTTCTGCCGAGTATTAACCGAGTGAAAGCTGCTTATTCTTGGGAATAAACTAATGTTAGTAACAAGAAACGACAATAAGGAAAATACGTATTGAGAGGCCAATGTCAAAATACCCAGACTCGTGAACAGAGGTCGACAAGAGTTTCGTGAACTCACACCACTTATTGCCCGAACCGCCCGTTTCTGAGCCAAAAATATCCTTGTAGAACGGGAAGAGTTACCCCAGAATATAATACCATACGACATAAGCGAATGACAATAAGCAAAGTAGACTAATTTTCCTGTCGAAGTATCACTCACTTCTGATACCGTTCGTATAGTAAAAATGGCAGTATTAAGTCTTTGAACAAGATCTTGAACATGGGCTTTCCACGACAGCTTACTATCTGAACACCTAGAAAATTGAACTGTTCAGTTTCACAAATCATATGCCCGTTCTGTGAAATTAAAACGTCAGGTTTTGTTGAATTGTGTGTTAGAAACTGTAAAAACTGAGTCTTACTGTGATTTAACGTTAGTTTATTGTCTACAAGCCATGAACTGAGGTCACGTACTGCACTATTTGAAACCGAGCCAATGTTGCCCACAACATCCTTTACTACCAAGCTAGTGTCATCAGCAAACAGAAATATTTTAGAGTTACCCGTAATACTAGAGGGCATATCATTTATATAAATAAGGAACTGGAGTGGCCCCAACACTGATCCCTGAGGCACCCCACACTTGACAGTACCCCACTCAGACCCCACATAGTAATTGTGCTAATATGGATGAGCAATGTTTTCATTTGACAACACAAGGAGTATGCAAGTGATTTTAGCCTCTTGATGACCACTGACTGGTCGAAACTTGCTCTGCTCTGCATTGTGAAATGTTATTTTGGCTGTGTCGTAAGAAAATAAAAGGAGAGAATCAATCACCTAATCTCCATTGACAACGTGTACATTTTTTCGAAACTGTCCACCAGCACAGTAGATCATTTGTCTTGCATGACACTCGTACTGGCATGGTGCAGGATCTGGAGTAGCCTGGTTCTTAGCCACGAAATACTACAGAGTTTTAGAGTTAACATTGTTCAAATTGCTTTGTGGACTTCGACCAGCTGACCAGAAAACACGCTAGCCAAAGTGTTGAGCGTTCATTCACATGATAGAAAAAAACCACAGTTACATCATATGACAAAATTTGTATTATACTCCTAAATACTAATTTCGTGTTATATTACTATTATGCTAAATAACTTGTTAATACGTTAATAATAAATTTATTAAAAGAATTCCCTCTGAATATAAAGAAATAGATATTTTAATTTTTTTGAAATTTTCCCGGCAAATTAAATGTTCAAAGGGTAAATCGTGGAGGTGATAGTGTTCCATGCACTAGCACCGTTCATCAGATTTTCCGCCATGCGTACTTCCACAGATCCTTTAACAATGGTGTCTGAATAAGGTGTTGCTGTGACTAAAAATTGTTTTATCATATTGCATACAATGTCCGCAATACAATATTTGACAACAGCAGACTCGGTTGGCTGCAAAAGGCGAATGCAGTGTTGATGTCCGGTGGAGCGTTGTTCCAAGTTGCACGTAGTACGTTATTTTGTAAATTTCGTCTTGCGCAATAGCAAATTGTTCTTTGCTGATCCCAAATGCTCTGAAATCTTAGATGGTGCGGCGAAAAGAACTTTGGAATACTCACAGCGCGCTAACAGAATGCGGAACGGGGGACGCCTTCTTCAGTCGTCGTTGGTTCACTTGTGGTTGGCTGACATGTGCCCAGTCGAAATGTCGTGGAGAGTGGTTAGAACGGCAGAAAATGCCACATATCCAATGACCTCGTCTTCGATTAGACGATAAACTAATTTCTTACCCCCACACTCGCCCATTTGTAAGCAGCCACCGACAGAAACACGCTTCGTTGCTTCTTCTATTGAGTCTGTCTGATTTCAGAACGCGACGAGAAAAGAGAGTTGTCGACCGCCTAGTCGCAAGTTTCAAGGAGGTGCTGCAGAGTACCATGGCATATTGGGGGGGGGGGGGGATAAGAGCTCGTGGGCAGAGATTTCAGTCCGTCTTTGCCCTGCAGAGAACCTCACACGTGGTTGTTGTTGTTGTTGTGGTCTTCAGTCCTGAGACTGGTTTGATGCAGCTTTCCATGCTACTCTATCCTGTGCAAGCTTTTTCATCTCCCAGTACCTACTGCAACCTACATCCTTCTCAATCTGCTTAGTGTATTCATCTCTTGGTCTCCCTCTACGATTTTTACCATCCACGCTGCCCTCCAATACTAAATTGGTGATCCCTTGATGCCTCAGAACATGTCCTACCAACCGAATCCTTCTTCTGGTCAAGTTGTGCCACAAACTCCTCTTCTCCCCAATTCTATTCAATACTTCCTCATTAGTTATGTCAACCATCCATCTAATCTTCAGCATTCTTCTGTAGCACCACATTTCGAAAGTTTCTATTCTCTTCTTGTTCAAACTATTTATTGTCCATGTTTCACTGCCTTACATGGCTACACTCCATACGAATACTTTCAGAAATGACTTCCTGACACTTAAATCTATACTGGATGTTAAAAAATTTCTCTTCTTCAGAAACGCTTTCCTTGGCATTGCCATCCTACATTTTATATCCTCTCTACTTCGACCATCATCAGTTATTTTGGTCCCCAAATAGCAAAACTCCTTTACTACTTTAAGCGCCTCATTTCCTAATCTAATTCCCTCAGCGTCACCCGACTTAATTAGACTACATTCCATTATCCTTGTTTTGCTTTTGTTGATGTTCATCTTATATCCTCCTTTCAAGACACTGTCCATTCCATTCAACTGCTCTTCCAAGTCCTTTGCTGTCTCTGACAGAATTACAATGTCATCGGCGAACCTCAAAGTTTTTATTTCTTCTCCATGGATTTTAATACCTACTCCAAATTTTTCTTTTGTTTCCTTTACTGCTTGCTCAATATACAGATTGAACAACGTCGGGGAGAGGCTACAACCCTGTCTTACTCCCTTCCCAACCACTGCTTCCCTTTCATGTCCCTCGACTCTTATAACTGCCATCTGGTTTCTGTACAAATTGTAAATAGCCTTTCGCTCCCTGTATTTTACCCCTGCCACCTTTAGAATTTGAAAGAGAGTATTCCAGTCAACATTGTCAAAAGCTTTCTTTAAGTCTACAAATGCTAGCAACGTAGGTTTGCCTTTCCTTAATCTTTCTTCTAAGATAAGTCGTAAGGTCAGTATTGCCTCACGTGTTCCAGTGTTTCTGCGGAATCCAAACTGATCTTCCCCGAGGTTGGCTTCTACTAATTTTTCCATTCGTCTGTAAAGAATTCTTGTTAGTATTTTGCAGCTGTGACTTATTAAACTGATAGTTCGGTAATTTTCACATCTGTCAACACCTGCTTTCTTTGGGATTGGAATTATTATATTCTTCTTGAAGTCTGAGGGTATTTCGCCTGTTTCATACATCTTGCTCACCAGATGGTAGAGTTTTGTCAGGACTGGCTCTCCCAAGGCCGTCAGTAGTTCCAATGGAATGTTGTCTACTCCGGGGGCCTTGTTTCGACTCACGTCTTTCAGTGCTCTGTCAAACTCTTCATGCAGTATCATATCTCCCATTTCATCTTCATCTACATCCTCTTCCATTTCCATAATATTGTCCTCAAGTACATCGCCCTTGTATAGACCTTCTATATACTCCTTCCACCTTTCTGCTTTCCCTTCTTTGCTTAGAACTGGGTTTCCATCTGAGCTCTTGATATTCATACAAGTTGTTCTCTTATCTCCAAAGGTCTCTTTAATTTTCCTGTAGGCAGTATCTATCTTACCCCTAGTGAGATAGGCCTCTACATCCTTACATTTGTCCTCTAGCCATCCCTGCTTAGCCATTTTGCACTTCCTGTCGATCTCATTTTTGAGACGTTTATATTCCTTTTTGCCTGCTACATTTACTGCATTTTTATATTTTCTCCTTTCATCAATTAAATTCAATATTTCTTCTGTTACCCAAGGATTTCTACTAGCCCTCGTCTTTTTACCTACTTGATCCTCTGCTGCCTTCACTACTTCATCCCTCAAAGCTACCCATTCTTCTTCTACTGTATTTCTTTCCCCCATTCCTGTCAATTGTTCCCTTATGCTCTCCCTGAAACTCTGTACAACCTCTGGTTCTTTCAGTTTATCCAGGTCCCATCTCCTTAAATTCCCACCTTTTTGCAGTTTCCAGTTTTAATCTACAGGTCATAACCAATAGATTGTGGTCAGAGTCCACATCTGCCCCTGGAAATGTCTTACAATTTAAAACCTGGTTCGTAAATCTCTGTCTTACCATTATATAATCTATCTGATACCTTTTAGTATCTCCAGGGTTCTTCCATGTATACAACCTTCTTTCATGATTTTTAAACCAAGTGTTAGTTATGATTATGTTGTACTCTGTGCAAAATTCTACCAGGCGGCTTCCTCTTTCATTTCTTAGCCCCAATCCATATTCACCTACTATGTTTCCTTCTCTCCCTTTTCCTACACTCGAATTCCAGTCACCCATGACTATTAAATTTTCGTCTCCCTTCACAATCTGAATAATTTCTTTTATTTCATCATACATTTCTTCAATTTCTTCGTCATCTGCAGAGCCAGTTGGCATATAAACTTGTACTACTGTGGTAGATGTGGGCTTTGTATCTATCTTGGCCACAATAATGCGTTCACTATGCTGTTTGTAGTAGCTTACCCGCATTCCTATTTTCCTATTCATTATTAAACCTACTCCTGCATTACCCCTATTTGATTCTGTGTTTATAACCCTGTAGTCACCTGACCAGAAGTCTTGTTCCTCCTGTCACCGAACTTCACTAATTCCCACTATATCTAACTTCAACCTATCCATTTCCCTTTTTAAATTTTCTAACCTACCTGCCCGATTAAGGGATCTGACATTCCACGCTCCGATCCGTAGAACGCCAGTTTTCTTTCTCCTGATAACGACATCCTCTTGAGTAGTCCCCGCCCGGAGATCCGAATGGGGGACTATTTTACCTCCGGAATATTTTACCCAAGAGGACGCCATCATCATGTAATCATACAGTAAAGCTGCATGCCCTCGGGAAAAATTACGGCTGTAGTTTCCCCTTGCTTTCAGCCGTTCGCAGTACCAGTACAGCAAGGCCGTTTTGGTTAGCGTTACAAGGCCAGATCAGTCAATCATCCAGACTGTTGCCCTTGCAACTACTGAAAAGGCTGCTGCCCCTTTTCAGGAACCACACGTTTGTCTGGCCTCTCAACAGATACCCCTCCGTTGTGGTTGCACCTACGGTACGGTTATTTGTATCGCTGAGGCACGCAAGCCTCCCCACCAACGGCAAGGTCCATGGTTCATGGGGGGGTCACACGTGGTATGAATACAAATTTGGATGTGGACTTGAATGCTATTTCCAGAGTGGTTGGTGAGCGTTCAGAAACGACCACAAGTAACGTATGCCCGTACGTGATACGCGAGTGCAGCACTTCGCAGCAGCAGTTGTTGCGTATATCTAGCACGCTACCCACATAGTTTTTATTTCCGAAAGCACTAGCTGTCCGGACAAAAATTTCACCGTCCCCTTAAAAGAGTTGGGTGGCCGCTTAGGCCTGCTGCACTTGGTGTAGTACCGGCATCACACGGGCCGTGTTACCCTCCACCTCTGACGCAAGCCATGGCAGTGAAGAGCTGTGTATGTGCCAATCAGTTGTGCAAAATTAGTGGTATAAGATGCGTCGATGCCGAATAGTATCAGGACGGCAGAAAGGAGTGATAGCCCCTGCCCACCCCGTGAGGAAAGTCACCCGATTACGTCGTAAGTTAACCAATCCATGTGGCTTTCAGTCATCCCCATGGTAAAGGAGTTTGTGTCATCTTAAGCCTTATTTTACTGTTTGCTTTCTTTTCGTCACACGCTGCGAACGCTGCATGAGGATCTGATATTTTTCCTACGAGCGGTCTTTCATAAGAGAGACCAAAGCAAAAACTTATACGGATTTTACAGTATCAGCACAAAGAAAAAGCGTACTCTGCCCAAAGACAAGTAAATTATATAACAGTTTTTTTTAAATTGTTGCTACAGCGGAGAAAGACGGGGAAATAGTTTTGACTGTTGCTTGCTACTTGGAAAGGAATAAGACAAAAAGGATGAAGTAAAAGGACACTATGTCGAATGAAACTATACGTGTATGACTCTTAGACTTTTTCAAGTCACAAAAGTCTACGATTTAGACATGGTGTTTCCCTAAGGGCGCGCAAAAATTTGACAGCACAATTTAAGGTGGGGAACAGGGGGTCGAGGAAGCCAGCTTAAGGAGATAATAGAAATAAAATCACATTACTGTGTACTTCTTTATTTACATTAGTTACAGTTCACTGCAAATACCATCGTTGACACAATGAACGCACCGTTTGTACTGTATCTTACAAAATTTGCTGAAACCGAAGGCAAACAACCTCAATGCAAGGATGACATCAACGAACAAGATTCTGACGCCCCCTGACAAATATCCCTGGTGGGGTTTCGAATCACATCAAAGGCAATTACAATTCTGGCAACTAATTCCATCTCCGCATCCAGTGGGGTCTCATACAGAAGTGACTTTAAATATCCCCAGAGGAAATAATCAAGGGAATTCTGTTCAGGTTGACACTTCTTTATTTAAATGCGTTTGTCTGCACTTAAATTGCAGAGTGAGTGAGACCCACAATATCCTAGCGCAACTCAATCTGACTGCTCAAAAAAGGATAACCCGACTTCATATAATTAATTCAAAGGGATGGCCTTGACTAAAAAGGAATCCTAACAATAACCTATACCTTTCATTAAGCACTTACCTCACAAAAGTCTTCATTACTCGAACTACTACAATACACCGAGCGTCAATACTGCTAGCTAAATAAAAGATTGTAACTACTAAAGCCACTAACTACTAACAGGCATGTGGTTAGCAAAGGAAATATTTGGTTGCAAACCAAATAATGTATTTTTTACCTTAATAATGTGACATCCAGTTCAAACAGGAATATAAATCGTCATTGACATCCGGTACAAAGATATATAATCATGAATAATATTCAGTCTCCAAGTCGAACATGTACAGATCGTTAGCCTACGCTAACACTTCAGACCTCTACCCTGCGTCAATGCTAACTTCTCACAACTCACATCCATCAGTGCTGGCTGTTCACCTCCAACTACCTAACAGTACTTCCATCACTGCTGGCGACTAACTCCCAACTGCCGAACAGTACTGGCGATTAACTTCCAACAACGAGTCCAACCAGCCACAGAGTCTCTTACAAAGAAAGCGCAGTCAGAGATCCAGTGTAAAGCGATACACAGCGCTGCCAACACAGAAGCAGCCCACTTACGAGGTGACCTCGCAGGCTATGGTATAGGACCTGCCCTTCCAATCCAGCGACCAGGAAATACAGCACTGAGATGGTTGCGGACACCCATACTGAAGCGAGGCGGTGCACCGTCATGTTGTACCCACATCCTCTCACGAACAGCCAACTCAGGTGGAACTCCTTGCACCTCAAGTACAGGTAGCCATTCAGAAGGCCAAGTAGAAGATGTGGTCCAATGAGATTGTCGCCTGCAATGCCGGTCCAGGTATCCACAACCAAACCTACTTGATGATGTGACACTCCTACAGCGTGAGGGCATCCCTCAACCCACACATGGCTATTCCTGCTGTTCGATATACCATCACGAACAAATGATAACTTCGTCAGTAAGCAGCACGACTTGCAGGAAATCTGATCGAGAAATCCACTGTTGGAGCAACCACTGACACAATGCGATGCTTGGTGCAAAGTCAGCCACAAGCGTTGCATGGACTCGCTGTGGGTGATGCGGGTGTAATTGTTCTTCATGGAGTACTCGCCACACGCTAGGACGTACAGCGCCCATTTCACGTGCAATAAGACAAGTACTTGTAGTGGGGTCCGTTGCAACACGTCCCAGCGCCTCATCTTCAAAAGTGCGTGTGCGAGTGGTCCACATGTTGCCAGGTTCCTCGTTTCTTCTTTCCAATGAATCAGTCTCCCATACTCGTCGATCGAGAGAAATAAACATTTGTCGTGACGGCCTTTTTTTTCCTTTTTGAGTTTCGATTCCCCCCCGAAGGGGGCGGGCTGGCAGTAGCTTAGTACGCCGCTCTTCAACTTACAGAATTTGTTTTAAAAAAATGAAAATAACAAATAATAAAAGAAGGCGATAAAAGCGGTGACTTAAATGGTAAAATGGCGGAAAATTGTAGAACTTAAAACATTAAACAAAGGGTTGGTGATGCTAATAAAATGCACACGAAGCAGACACACGAAAATAATAGACAGACTATTAAAAAACACGGCGACAGCCCGGTTTGTGTTCGCAAGAGAAATAAAAGTCACACCCAGCGACAGCGTGATTTTTGTTCACAACACTTTGGAAAGACGCGCAACACTGAACACTCACTTGAACACTGCACTAAAAAGTTGGCACAAACATGACACGTACGGTCGCAGGTTCGAATCCTGCCTCGGGCATGGATGTGTGTGATGTCCTTAGGTTAGTTAGGTTTAAGTAGTTCTAAGTTCTAGGGGACTGTTGACCACAGCAGTTAAGTCCCATAGTGCACAGAGCCATCTGAACCATTTTTTTGAAATATGACACGCCACAACCGAGGGCAGAGGGGGGGGGGGGGGGGGAACCTGGACAGATGATCGGAAAGAAAAGGGGGGAAGGAGAGGAAAAACTAAGTGGGGGGGGGGAGGGGGAAGGAGCCGACGCAGGACGAGGACTCATAAGGGGGGGGGGGGAGCTGGGCAGACGAGAGAGTGGGGAAAGGCAGTGTAGTGAAGGATTATGCCTGTTAAGAAATCGTTCCCTGTACAGCCTTTCAGCAGCGAGAGCATTGCAACGTACTTCCCCATACACAAGGTGCCACGCGAGTGAGTTCCGCGAAACTACACCGGTACTGCTCCATTGTATTGTATCGAACGTCTCTGAATAGCAGTGAGTAATGAATGAATGGGGCTGTCGTTGATTCATAGCACGTACTGTCCTGGGACATGTAAATACGATGCAACAGAGCCATCTTAAGGGAAAGTAAAGTAAACAAAACCTGCGCCATGACGTCCTAGTAGTCCTTCTTGTTTCCTTGCAGGAAATAAAGAATGCACGTGTAAATAAACAGCACAGTATGTTTAAACTTGTAAGCATGTTAGCTGTAAATAGCTGGACAACAGTAATGCAAGACAATGCGGTAGACAAGTTTACTTCCATACCTCCTGAAACTGTCTTGTCCAACCCCAGGTTCCCTACCTCAAATTATTTAGTGGAGCATTCTCTATGTCCTGTTACATTTCTGCACGATATTATGGAAACACCCTGTATATGCAGACTAAAGCGAGAAATGAAAATTTGTCTCCTGCTCACTAACCACCAAGCAACCCCTGCTCTTTGCCATATACAGATTTTTATTTATCGCTTCGGTCTACATACATACTTCACAGAGTACCATGTACTGCCTTTTCAGTATTGTTTGGTGTGCTTGCATGTACTTATTTTATCGAGCAAATAAACGATAACGTTTTGTGTTGTATCGAGGACACATTTCCTATTCTTTCAGTGTTCTGCAGTGTGGAGTATACATCTCTGTCCAGAACATTCAGTATGAATTTAGCTTTGGTTATTTATAAACTGTGGTATATGTTACACATTACAGCTTTTTGTAGGTAGGACAGCCCCTCACACACTCATCTTCAGACCAGAGAGCGCTCACAACACATGCAAGTTTGAGGCCGACGTGTAAACAAAAACGACCACTTGTGACTGGTCTCTGGTAATCCATCAAGTGGGGCTGCTGCTGGACACGTAGTGCTTCAGTAATGATAACAAAACCAGCGGCTGTATTTATTTGAATGTAACGTCGTTAATCCTTTTTATCACATGCTACCTGTTTCGACACCACATTGTTTCATCTTCAGGATCCGAACGTAACCTGCCATCCACAATCGTTTTCATTTGCAAAGAACAGAATGGTCCACTGCATACGATTCTGTTCACTGCACATGAAAACGTTTGTGGGTGGCAGGTTACGTTCGGGACCTGAAGATGACACCATGTGGTGTCGAAATTGATAGCATGTGATAAAAAGGATCAACGACTTTACATTCAAATACAGCCACTGGTTTTTTAAACCATTATTCAAGTATGAAGTTGGTAGAGCACTTGCCCGTTAAAGGCAAAGATCCCTAGTTCACGTCTCGGTCCGGCAAACAGTTTTAATCTGCCAGGAAGTTTCATACCAGCGTACACTCCGCTGCAGAGTGAAAATTTCACTCCGGAAGCATCCTCCCGGCTGTGACTAAGCCACATCTCCGTAATATCCTTTCTTCAAGGAGTACTAATTCTGCATGGTTCGCAGGAGAGCTTCTGCGAATTTTGGAAGGTAGGAGGCGAGGTACTGGCGGAATTAAAGCTGTGAGGACGGGGCCTGAGTCGTGCTTGGGTAGCTCAGTTGGTAGAGCACTTGCCCGCGAAAGGCAAAGGTCCGAAGTTCGAGTCTCGGTCCGGCACACAGTTTTAATCTGGCATGAAGTTTCATGTGAGCGCACACTCCGCTGCAGAGTGAAAATTTCGTTCTGAATTATTAAAGTACTTATGAGTATGGGGGCCTCAATAGAGCAGCAAAACGCTAGGGACGCTGCAGTAGACTCATTGAAAAGAGTAGACGACAGAGATAAGGAAGTGTATAATGTAAAAGGCATATTAAGGATACATATAGAGCAGTTCGGAAAGAAACCAGAACAGAAGGGAATCAAAGCGTTTGAGATGTAATGCTACAGAAGCCGCTGAAAATTAGGTGGACTGATAAGAAATGTGGAGGTTATCCGCAGAATCAGGGAAGATACGGAAAACACTGAAAAAGGGCAAGGGCACGATGATAGCACATGTTTTAAGACATCAAGGAATAGCTTTCACGATAGCAGAAGGAACTATAGAGGATACAATCTGTACGAGAGGACAAACCCTGGAATATATCCAATATTTAATTGAGCACTTTGGATGCAATTGCTATTCTGAAATACTGTGAAGACTGATGATTCAAAAAAAGAATTCTCTGTGCGCAGTTCACGTCAGCACCGTAGATTTTATCTGGAATCTTCGTGACAAATGAATGTGTATTTTAATTATGAATTTCTTTAGCACAAAGGTTTTACAGAGCGTTATAACAGTTACAGAATACATAGATCACAAGTCTGTTGCACGCAACGTCGATTCACATCACGATCATATCTGGTATACGCGATCCATATCCATCTGGCGCTGCCACTTTGCCACTTACGTCTATATTTTGTTTTCTGTGTTGTGTTCCCACGATGCCCGCGCACGACCCGCTGTACGCCCGATTCGCCAGCTACATCATTACTTTGCGCCGTTTCCTTTCCATTTCACTTTGGACGCCGCCGTAGCTCTCGCATTCACTCTGCACTTGACTTTTTCAGCTATTGGAATTTCGAGCATATGTGAAACGACATCTTCAATTATTTTCTGCAAGGGATGTAAAATAAATAACGCAGCAAATTTTTTTATCGGCCAATATTGATTGAAGATATACGGGATTTGTTGCAGGACATCGTGGAACATTTCCGCTTCAGTCCCTGTATTGTCATCAATTTCCGACAAATGGAGGCGCTATACGTAGCCTTAAAAATGGCGTCTGTAGAAGAGGTGCGTCCCAGTGTGAGAGCCGTCATTGAGTTTCTTTTGGCGCAAATCCAGGGCGTCACAGATATTCACAGGCGTTTGGAGAATGTCAGCGGAGACCTGCCGGTGAACAAAATCACGGTGAGTCGTTGGGAGAGGACTTTGTTATCTTCACAAGAAGGTTGCACAAGTCAGTCCTATCTCCCGCGTGCCAGCTGGCCACACACAGCGGTTACTTCTGTAATGTTGGAACGTGCGGACACTCTCAATCGAGGTGATCGACGGATCACGATCAAACACCTCGCTGCACAACCGGAGTTCTCCGTTGGTAGTGCTGACACACTTGTCCGTTACTTGAGGTACTCGAAGTTGTGTGCCCGTTCAGTTCCTCGCCGCCTAACAGAGACCATAAAGAGCTGCGAAGGAACATCTGTGCGGAACTGCCTGCGCGTTACGAGGCTGATGGTGATAAGTTTTTGACATCGTCAATGGCGATGAAACATGGGTTCATCACTTCGAAAACGGCAGTCCGTGGAGTGGCGTCACACCACCTCACCGGCCGCTGTGACCGAGCGGTTCTAGGCGCTTCAGTCTGGAACCGCGCGACCGCTACGGATGCAGGTTCGAATCCTGCCTCGGGTGTGGATGTGTGTGATGTCCTTAGGTTAGTTAGGTTTAATTAGTTATAAGTTCTAGGGGACTGATGACCTCAGATGTTAAGTCTCAAAATCCAAAGTAATTTATGCTTCTCCGTGACATTGCAAGACTCACACAAATCTGCGCACTCGAGAAGAGCTCACGAAACCTCACTGGACTGTTCTTCCTTATCTGCGTGAATATTCGGGGGGGGGGGGGGGGGGGAGGGGGGGTGGCGGGGGGGAGGGGTTACTGATGCGGAAAGACTTTCGCTCCGATATTGATCAGTAGAGTGGTGCCATGTGGGCAAACAGATCCTCCCAGTAAGGTGCCGTAAGGCCGTTGCATTGAAAGGAGATTATGTGGGTCAGTAGGGTGTGTAAGGTGGCAGAATAAATGGTCAGATTCGCACCTTTCATGATACCTTTACAAATCGCAATGAGAAAAAAATGGTTCAAATGGCTCTGAGTACTATGGGACTTAACTTCGGAGGTCATCAGTCCCCTAGACTTAGAACTACTTAAACCTAACTAACCTAAGGACATCACACACATCCATGGCAAAGGCAGGATTCGAACCCACGACCGTATCGGTCGCGCGGTTCCGGACTGTAGCACCTAGAACCACTTGGCCACCCCGGCCGGCTGCAATGAGAAGATGAAGATGACACCTAACGTAAATTGACAGTTATGAGAACATTTGCCCATCAATATGTAATGCAAAAAGGGATGACAGTCAATCGACGGTAATTAACACACCATTCCTATAAAATGCATGTCTTTGAGCGGAAGGTAGATCAGGGAACGCTAGTCAAGTCGCTTTTAGTTTTGAAAAGCCAGCTCCACAACGGCGTATCGAAGCTGCGCTGTGGGAGTTTCACCGGCAACCACTTAAAAGGGTGGCAGGAAGGAGGACAGCGACCCCGGGCCAGGTGATTCAACCTGGAGGGCTGCCTTTAGCGAGGGCATCGGTACAAGAGCAGAGAAGAAGCTTTAGAAAACTGCGTTTCGAAATTGGTTGGTTGGTTGGTTGGTTGGTTTGGGGAAGAAGACCAGACAGCGTGGTCATCGGTCTCATCGGATTAGGGAAGGATGGGGAAGGAAGTCGGCCGTGCCCTTTCAGAGGAACCATCCCGGCATTTGCCTGGAGTGATTTAGGGAAATCACGGAAAACCTAAATCAGGATGGCCGGACGCGGGATTGAACCGTCGTCCTCCCGAATGCGAGTCCAGTGTCTAACCACTGCGCCACCTCGCTCGGTGTTTCGAAATTCCAATAGGATACGAACAAGAGCAAGTGACGCATTTTCGTCCAGCGAGTGCAACACATGGAAAGATCAATGTACTTTAGGCGTCTAGAACGGGCACAAAACGTCCGATTGGCGGAAACTCACTAGGAAGGAGAAAAGTACTGAAGTTTCGATGCAGTTTGATAGAAGGGATGTTGCGATTGGTAGAGGGTGTTTCTACAAAATAAGAGGAACGCTCCTATTGGTCGAAGAAAGCCGTGACGTGAAAAAGGAACCCAAGTGGAGGGAGGCAGTTCTGCCATGAGAGGACAAGAGAGAAATTTTGTTGGGACTCTTCTCTGAACTGGCGTCAAGTGCAGAACGGAGGGCTGAACGCTCCATACGACGCAGAGAAGAATTTGGTGTGGACACTGCGTTCACAGCGGCTGAACTCCAGCTAAAGATTTAGCTGTAGCAACGTTTAGCTCCAACCGTGGAGAAACGAACCAGCCAAATTAGTTAATTGTTTTTGCGAGAACTGAGAGGGCACTATAATACGCACAGTGCTCCAACCATGTGCGTGTATTTCGCCACATAATACGACTGGGGATGAGTACATGTTTTCTTGCATAACGAGAAACATAGGGAAAGTTTCGGCTGGAAAGTTCAGCAAAGGCCAGATTAGTGTTGTAGGAATTTCAGTGGGAGAGAGCGGCCTTGCAGACAGCAGCATGCCACAGTTTAAGGTACATACCGCGTGCAGAGGCGTAAACTTTATTGGTGCACCAGCTTGCGTCCACTGTAAACTCGAGCGGCCTTGGGTAATCTTGCGCTCAAATTTGTCACTTGACTAAGCATCCACCGTAGACTTCATTGTCATCCTAAATAATACTGAACTTTGAACCGGAATAGTACTGACCAACATCATAATGTATGTGTAGAAGCAATTTTGTAAAGAAACGTCCAATTAAACTTTCATATTATTGTGTTTAGGATTAATGTAAAGAAACTTCGAATTAAACTTTCATAATATTGTGCTTAAGATTAATGTTCTTTCAGAGAGTTAATATTTAACATTATTGTGTATAAACTAATTTCACTTTTTCGTGGTGGCAAGATGCGTTATCCATTGCGCTCTTTTTATGTTGGCGAGTTGAAAACTTTGTGAAAAGCTGTAATTTGGTGAGAAATATTGCGACATTAAACTTGTCATTTCACCTCACACAGTTGTTCTCAATTCAAGAATAAGCAAGCAAAAACAAACCCCCGCAACCATACAGGTGTAGTACCCAGAAGAGTGGAGAATAATATGATGTATTGGAATCCTGAATACAGCCAATCTGCTTGCAGAAAAAAATGTGTTGCGTTATGTAACCTCCCAACAGATATTTGTATAATAACCTCCCAAAGGTAAAAAATATAATTCTATAATTCAGATTCAGCGTAACCTCCCAATAAATGAATTCCATAACCTACCAATAATATAATGTGACTAATCTCTCAATAAAATTGTCGCTCATAGATAACCTTTCAATAATTGACTGTGAATTTAAACTGGTAAATTTTGGACGTCAGCTGTGCTGCGTCATGGCCCTGAAAGATCATACTGAATAAATTGAAGATTCTTACCTCAATGAAGTAGCCGGATAACGCATGTATATCTGCTCTTATAATAAATTTTTCTGGCACAACCCAGTGCAATGCTGGCCGATAGATTTGTCATGTATAGAAGGAAACAACTGATTTTTCTTTACAATAATCGGGATGACCATGGATTGGAGAAATTAGTGAATTCTTTAAATTGAGATGAATGATTGTCAAAAGTTAATTTTTATAAAAAAGATTATTATTAAGAGATTTTTTAAACATTTACATGGGACTTGATATAACAATACTACATATGCGCGAGGCTGCTTTTACCTTATATTATATCGCTCAGGCTCCGCCACCGCTCCCCACGACCGGCCCAGCCAATTTCATACACACGACTGCTAGCAACTACAAACTCCTACTGCTACACCCTACTGCATACAACACTGCTCTCTGATCTGAGATTCTCTTATAGCTTACATATGCCAGGCAGCGCGTGAGCAATCCATCGAAATAACATCTGCTCCAGTGCGCTAGCAATAAATCCCTTAGTCATGGACCTCTTACAATTACTTTTTGAACACCCCTCGTAGTTATTAGCGATTCAAGTCTTATGGTATTTCGTCATACCAACTGCAACAAGCGTACGAGCGTAGGAAGAAAAATGAAGCTACTGATGTGTGGCTTTAGGTGGTGGCAATATTCGCGGGTGTGGCCGACTGCCGGTGTGGGCTCAGACGAGGCCAGGGAATGGAGGCTGGGAAGTGCCGCCTCTCAGATTGGAACACGGCGCCACGGTCGCGGACACAGACCCGGTGGTCCAGCTGCCCCACCCCCTTTTCCTCCCCCCTCCCCTCCTCCCACCCCTCTCCGCCTCTTCCCGTTCCACTCGGCAGCGGCCGTGAATTCTGCCGCCGCGGTCCGTTTCATGTGCCGACACCTGCGTTTCGCGCTGCTGGCCGTTCCAGAAGCCAAAGTTTATTTTCCATCAGCGCGCCTCCACGGACGTATTTCCGAATACAACTCTCGCGCCCGCTATAATGGCCGACTTCCCAAATCTCATTTCGCGGAGTAAATGCCTCGTCCGGGTTTTCTTTTTCTGAACCAGAGGAATGTCCGTTATGAATACCAACCCAGTAACACGAAACTAAGCGCAATAACATCTCACGCGAAATACGCTCCAGTTGTCTGCACGGTAGGCAGCTGGGCAGAATGCCTGCGAGGGGTGAGGCGGGGAGCGTGCAAAACAATTCCTCCTCTCGCTCCCTTGCCCTTAGTTTGTGTTACTGGTCGTCCGAAAAGTATTGCATTACCACTTCAGGTCACTGGCAGCCTTGTTATGTTTCAATGTTCCTTGCTTAAGGTCTCCCATTTTCATTTTTCGTATTCCGTACCTCACAACCCTTAGAGGATCACTTTGTTGTCCATTCGTCTTTCTGTCTGTTTGTCAACTGTTCAAAACAGTTTTTCTCACGAATGGGTGAACGGACCAAGCTGAAATTTGTCACATATTACGGTCTATGGGCCCTTCGCAATGTAAAAAAAAAAAAAAAACTGAAGATTCTAAGTCAATGGCCGGCCAGTGTGGCCGTGCGGTTCTAGGCGGTTCTAGGCGCTTCAGTCTGGAACCGCGTCACCGCTACTGTCGCAGGTTCGAATCCTGCCACGGGCATGGATGTGTGTGATGTCCTTAGGTTAGTTAGGTTTAAGTAGTTCTAAGTTCTAGGGGACTCATGACCACAGATGTTAAGTCCCATAGTGCTCAGAGCCATTTGAACCATTTTTTTCTAAGTCAATGTAATCAAGGCATACGAATGTATATGACAAATGTTTTGATAGTCGCAAGCGGCAATACCACCCTATGCCAAATACATCTACATCTACATATATACTCCGTTAGCCACTAAGCTGTGTGTGGCGGAGGGCACAATTCGCGCCAAAGTCATATTTCCCCCCCTCTGTTCCACTGGCGGATCGCGCGAGGGAAAAACGACTGTCTGAGCGCCTCAGTACGAGCTCTAATTTCCCTTATCTTTGATAGTGATCACAGCGCGATTTGAAAATTGGTGGTAATAATATATGCTCTGCATCCTCGGTGAAGATCGGATTTCGGAATTTAGTGAACAGCCCCTTCTGTTTAGCGCTCCGTCTATCTGCAAGTGTGTCCCAATTCATACTTGCTATGAGATTTGTAAAGCTCTCGCGATGGTTAAATGTACCAGTCACGAATCTTGCCGCTCTTCTTTGGACCTTCTCAATCTCTTGAATCAGACCCAACTGGTAAGGCTCCCATACAGACGAACAAAACTCCAAGACTGGACGAACTAACGTATTGTAAGCTATTTCCTTTGTTGACAGACTGCGTCGCTTCAGGATTCTACCAATAAACAGCAATGTAGAGTTCACCTAACCCGATACTTGTGTAATCTGATCATTCCATTTGAGATCATTTCGAATAGTCACACCCAGATACTTGACGGATGTTACAGCTTCCAAAGACTGGGCATTTATTTTTACCTAGCACTATGAAATTTGAGAATAAGCACGGTTTCGCAGTACAACCAAAGGAAAAGATTAGGTAATTGTTAATGTGTAATTATATCACAGGAATAAAAGTTTTTTGTCATTTATTGTCAGCCTGTCGGTCTCTCCGTCCGTCTGTTAAGAACCCTTTTTCTCGGCAATGAGTTTACGTATCGATTTGAAATTTGTGTGACATAGTAAGGCCTATGGTTTCTTGGAGATATAATAAAAGTTAGCTTCTAAGTCGTTATAATCAAAAGATACGGCCATATATCTCATAAACTTTGGCACCCGCAAACTCACTCATCACTAGTGTACTTCCCATTGCTCTACAATTCTATAATAATAGCAGGAAGAAACTTTTCACAGTAGAAGTAAAGGAAAAAATACGAAAACGTTATTTTGCAATTATATCACATGAAAAAAATTTTTTGTCATATGTTACCCAACGGCCTGTTGGTCTCTCCCACTGTCAAGGCTCCTTTTTTTCTCAGGAACGGATAGACGTATCAAGTTGAAATTTGTATCATATACTGAGGTCTGCAGTCTTTCGATAGTGTGAAAATGTTAAGCTTCTAAGCCAATGCAATCAAAAGATACGGCCATTTAGGTTACATATTTTGATACTCGCAAACTCTCTCATTAAAACATGTCGGATATATCCCCCAGACGTAGAACCATCAAATTTGTGAGAACAAAGGCTTCACAGTGCTAGTAAGGGAAAAAACAATCAAAACAACCAGAAAATTGTTAATCTGTAATTATATCACATAAAAAAATTCTTTTGTCATTTGTTATCCGACTTCAGACTTGAAACTGAAACGTTCTCCGAAGTCTTGCCAGTATCAGTATCGATAACTGACAAAAATAATCGAAATCATGGATTCCCGGAATGGATGAAGAGCCAAAGAAACTGGTACACCTACCTAATACCGTGTAGGGCCCCCGCGGGTACCAGAAGTGCAGCAACACGACATGGCATGGACTCGACTCATGTCTGAACTAGAGCTGGACGGAACTGACACCATGAATCCTGCAGAGCTGTCCATAAATCCCTAGGATTACGAGGGGGGGACGGGGTGGAGATCTATTCTGAACCGTACGTTGCAAGGCGCCCAGATTCGCTCAATAATGATCATGTCTGGGGAGTTTGGTGGCCAGCGGAAGTGTTTCAACTCATGAGAGTGTTCCCGGAGCCACTCTGCAGCAATTCTGGACGTGTGGGGTATCGCATTGTCCTACTGGAATTGCCCAAGTCCGTCGGAACGCACAATGGACATGAATGGATGCAGGCGGTCAGATAGGACGCTTACGTATGTGTCACCTGTCAGAGTCGTATCTAGACGTTCCTGGGGTCCCATATCACTCCAACTGCACACGCCCCACACCATTACAGAGCCTCTACCAGCGTGAACAGTCTCCTGCTGACACGCAGGGTCCATGGATTCATGAGGTTGTCTTCATACCCGTACACTTCCATCCGCTCGATACAATTTTAAATGAGACTCGTCCGACCATGCTACATGTTTCCATAATCAACAGTCCAACGCCGATGTTGGCGGGCTCAGGGAAGGCGTGAACTTTTGTCTCGTACAGTCGCCAAGTGTACACAAGTGGGCCTTCGGTTACCAAAGCCCATTTTTTTTCTTTGGTTATCAGACATCTGACTGGTTTGATGCGGCCTGCCACGAATTCCTCTCCTGTGCTAACCTCTCCATCTCAGAGTAGCACTTGCAAACTACGTCCTTAATTATTTGCTGAATGTATTCCAATCTCTGTCTTTCTCGACAGTTTTTGCTCTCTACAGCTCCCTCTAATACCATGGAAGACATTCCCTTATGTTTTAACAGATGTCCTATGATCCTGTCACTTCTCCTTATCAGTGTTTTCCACATTGTCCTTTCCTCTCCGATTCTGCGCAGAACCTCCTCATTCCTTACCTTATCAGTCCACCTAATTTTCAACTGTCGTCTGTAGCACCACATCTCAAATGCTTTGATTCTCTTCTGTTCCGGTTTCCCACAGTTCATGTTTCACTACCATACAATGCTGTATTCCAGACCTACATTCATAGAAATTTCTTTCTCAAATTAAGGCCGGTATTTGATATTAGTAGACTTCTCTTGGCCATGAGTGCTCTTTTTGCCATTGCTAGACTGCTTTTGATGTCCTCCTTGCTCCGTCCGTCATTCGTTATTTTACTGCCTAGGTAGCAGAATTCCTTAACTTCATCTACTTCGTGACCATCAATCCCGATGTTAAGTTTCTCGCCGTTCTCATTTCTACTACTTCTCATTACCTTCGTCTTTCTCCGATTTACTCTCAAACCATACTGTGTACTCATTAGACTGTTCATTCCGTTCAGCAGATCATTTAATTCTTCTTCACTTTCACTCAGGATAGCAATGTCATCAGCGAATCGTATCAGTGATATCCCTTCATCTTGAATTTTAATTCCACTCCTGAACCTTTCTTTTATTTCCATCATTGCTTCCTCGATGTACAGATTGAGCAATAGGGAAGAAAGGCTACATCCTTGTCTTACACCGTTTTTAATACTAGCACTTCGTTCTTGGTCGTTGGCTGTTGTACATATCGTATATTATCCATCTCTCCCTCTAGCTTGCCCTAACTTTTTTCAGTATTTCGAACATCTTGCACCATTTTACATTGTCGAACGCTTTTTCCTGGTCGACAAATCCTATGAACGTGTCTTGATTTTTCTTTAGTCTTGCTTCCATTTTAACCACAATGTCAGAGTTGCGTCTCGCGTGCCTTTACTTTTCCTAAAGCCAAACTGATCGTCATCCGAAAGCCCATATCGATGATATTTCGTTGAATGGTTAGCACGTTGACACTTGGTGGCGCAGCGTTGAAATCTGGAGTAATTTGCGGAAGGGTTGCACTTGTGTCATGTTAAACGATTCTCTTCAGGCTTTCTCGCAGGACCTTTATCCGCCCGCAGCGATATCACAGATTTTTGCCGGAGGCGCGAAATAGTCACACCGGTAAATCTCCACTTGATCGCTATCTTGAAAATGCTGTTACCCATCGCTCGATCGCCCACCATAACACCACGCTCACTCACCTAAATCAGCAGTAACCGATCCGACAACTGCGTCAGACGCCTGCCCATGTGCTCGTCCACGTTGATCAGACACCCAGCCAAGAACAGTGTCCCATCTTCCGTAATTTCGAGGGAACCATCATGAATCGCGGTGACTTCAGTTTAATTATTGTCTTCGAATACAAGTGTCATTTCTGTTCGTCTCATTGTGCATTTCTTTCAGTTACCTTCTGAGCCGGCGACGGTAAAAGTCATGTGTGCGAGAGGTGTGCTGTATGTGTAACAGTCTTTCCGTTGTGCCTGTCTGCAACTCAATGGGTCATCTTTACAGTGAGTGCCAATCTACTGCTAACATTGAACATTATTTCGTTTTATTCGCAGTGTAACGTAAAAACTGAAAATCGGATTATCGTTCTGTGCTCCTTCCTCTGCGCCACCCACCGCTTGTAAGGTAAGCAAACATAAATGACTCATGCGTCGCTCGACCCACGCCAAAAATACTTTTTTTTCAGAACATTAGCCATCTGGAGCTCCCACTTGTCTCATTGTTATTTCTGGCCACGACCTGCGTATAACACAAATCTGAACGAAATTGGTGATGTCGGCTAGCCGCATTCCCTTGTTAAGAGTGCTCCGATTCTGGTAGTGGCCGTTAAGTGGGAACACCTCCAACGCCTCGAGGACGAAACGAAAGGAACGTTTCAAACGATGTATGAGTGATCTCGAAGTATCGAAAGACTCAGAGAAATCTTCAGAGAAAAACTGAGGAACTGCTATATGATGATCAGTTTGATTTTAGAAAGGACAGTCATTAGCTCTTCATCATCTGATTACCGCTGCATAGTCTCGATCTGGGAGCACCGGTTTCAACTCCCGGCCGCGTCGGGGATTTTTTTCTCTCGGGAGTGGGCGTGTATGTATGTGTAGTCGTCATCATTTCATCATCACCGACGCGCATGTCGCCGAAGTGCTGTCAAATAAAAAGACTTGCACAAGGCGACCGAACAGCCTAGAAGGGGTCTCCCGGCCAAAAATGTCACACTCTAGTTTCCTTTTTAAGAAAGGTAAAAAAGCTTAGTAACGGAACGAGAATTAATAAAAATCAAGAGACCTTCTTAGGATTTGTCGACCTAGAAAAAAGTTGAACAATTTAAAATGGTTCATGATGTTTCAGATTCTGAGAAAATGAGAAAAATGGGAGTAAGCGATTTACAGTTTAACAAGAATGGTAAACCAAGAACGGTATAAGACAGAGGTGCAGTCTTATGCCCCTACTGTTCAATTGACACCCCGAAGAAATAGAAGACAGAGTCAGGGATGCGAACAAAATACATGGTGAAATAATTTGAACGATAAGATTCCATGACGACGTTCTTAGTGCAAGCGAGGACGAATTACTGCACCTGCTGAATGCAATGAACAGTCTAGTGAGCACAGAATAGCGAGTACGATTAGACCGCAGAAAGGCAGAAGTAATGTGGAGTAACAGAACTGAGTCTAGTGATAATATCAGAATTGGGGCCATAGCATAGGTGAAGAGAAGCGAGTAAAATAACGCAGAACGGCCGAAGGAAGGATAACATAAAGAGTAAGGCTTTCTCGGGCAAGAGAAATATATACGGGCTTCCAATAAGTAGTCCAACACATATTTTCTGAAAGCAGTTTGATTTTATTTAGGATTCCAATACACCAATTACTCCCGACTCCATTGGCTACTACACTACAGGCCATTAAAATTACTACACCACGAAGATGACGTGCTACAGACGCGAAATTTAACCGACAGCAAGAAGATGGTGTGATATGCAAATGATTAGCTTTTCAGAGCATTCACACAAGGTTGGCGCCAGTGGCGACACCTACAACGTGCTGACATGAGGGAAGTTTCCAACCGATTTCTCAAAAAAAACAGCAGTTGACCGGCGTTGCCTGGTGAAACGTTGTTGTGATGCCTCGTGTAAGGAGGAGAAATGCGTACCATCACGATTCCGACTTTGATAAAGGTCGGATTGTAGCCTATCGCGATTACGGTTTATTGCATCGCGACGTTGCTGCTCGCGTTGGTCGAGATCCAATGACTGTTAGCAGAATATGGAATTGGTGGGTTCAGAAGGGTAATACGGAACGCCGTGCTGGATCCTAACGGCCTCGTATCACTAGCATCTCATCCGCATGGCTGTAACGGATCGTGCAGCCATGTCTCGATCCCTGATTCAACAGATGGAGACGTTTGCAAGACAACAACCATCTGCACGAACAGTTAGATGACGTTTGTAGCAGCATGGACTATCAGCTCGGAGGCTATGGCTGCGGTTACCCTTGACGCTGCATCACAGGCAGGAGCGCCTGCTATGGTGTACTCAACGACGAATCTGGGTGCACGAATGGCAAAACGTCATTTTTTCGGATGAATCCAGGTTCTGTTTACAGCATCATGATGGTCGCATCCGTGTTTGGCGACATCGCGGTGAACACACAATGGGAGCGTGTATTCGTCATCGCCGTACTGGCGTATCACCCGGCGTGATGGTATGGGGTGCCATTGGTTACACGTCTCGGTCACCTCTTGTTCGCACTGACGGCACTTTGAACAGTGGACGTTACATTTCAGATGTGTTACGACCCGTGGCTCTACCCTTCATTCGATCCCTGCGATACCCTACATTTCACCAGGATTAAGCACGACCGCATGTTGCAGGTCGTGTACGGGCCTTTCTGGATACAGAAAATGTTCGACTGCTGCCGTGGCCAGCACATTCTCCAGATCTCTCACCAATTGAAAACGTCTGGTCAATGGTGGCCGAGCAACTGGCTCGTCACAATACGCTAGTCACTACTCTTGATGAACTGTGGTATCGTGTTGAAGCTCCATGGGCAGCTGTACCTATACACGCCATCCAAGCTCTGTTTTACTCAATGCCCAGGCGCATCAAGGCCGTTATTACGGACAGAGCTGGTTGTTCTGGGTACTGATTTCTCAGGATCTATACACCCAAATTGCGTGAAAATGTAATCACATGTCAGTTCTAGTATAATACGTTTGCCCAATGAATACCCGTTTATCATCTGCACTTATTATTGGTGTAGCAATTTTAATGGCCAGTAGTGTATATCCTATTTTTCAACATAATCTCCGTTCAATGCGACGGGCTTACCCCACTTTTCTGGGAGGGCCTGCATGTTCGCATGGTACCACTCTACTGGTCGACGTTGGAACTAACGTCTTACTGCATCAATAGCCTCCCCATCAACCTCTCATTGGGCCAAACAGCTGGAAGAAGGAAGGTGGGACATCCGGGCTGTAGGATGGACGAGGGAGGGAAGTCCAATGAAGTTCTGTTTCCGGTTCGAAGTGATGGAACCATGTTTCATTGCCTATGACGATATTCGAGGTAAAATTGTTACGCTCAGCCTCATAACGCGAAAGCAATTCCGCACGGATGGTCCTTCCAAGGCGGTGACGTACGCCAACTGGTGGACATGCACTGCCAACAGAGACGTCCAGTTGAGTAGCGAGGTGTTTGATTGTGATCCGTCGATCATCTATAATGAGAGTGTCCGCACGTTCCAACACTGCAGCGGTCACAGCTCTGTATGTGCGGCCGGCCGGCACGTGGGAGATCGGACAGGTCCGCGTGACCTTGTTGCGATGATGACAGACGCCTTCCTAACGACTCTCTGGGCATTTGTTCACTGCCAGGAGATTCTGTAAGCGCCTATGAATATCTGCGTTGCTCTGGTTTTCCGCAAAATGAAACTCAGTGACATCTGTCTGCTAGGAACGCACTTCCGTTACAAACGCCACCTTGAACGCTACGTATTGCGCCGCCACCTTTAGGGACTTCATGAAACTACAGGGCTGAATTGGAAAATATTCTACGAAGTTCCACAACAAATTCTGCATTTTTTTCAACAGAAATTGGCCAAGAAAAAAATTTGTTGTGATGGTTATTGAACTCCCCTCGTACTAACATCAAAAATGTAGGCTTTGATTTGAGGACAAAGTTTTTGGAAATGTTCGTTTGGTGTACAGTGTGTGTGTGTGTGTGTGTGTTATTTTTAAGGAGCCGGGACATAAAATAATTACAAAAACTAGAAAGTATTGATTCACATAACAAATTTGCAACACTTTTCACATAACAAATTTGCAAAATTATATATGTACAGTAGTGTTTATGACACAGATTCAATAATATATACAAACAAGCAGCAAGATGATTATATTTTTTGACGGGCCCAGTATTCGGCGGTTATCACAGCAGTTTCGCTGGCTGCAGCAAGATCACAGATAGTGCATGCAGCCGGTATGTTCCTGCAGACTAGCAGATGTTGTCCGTCCTGTACGTCACCTCACTCACAAGTTTCCCCCTCATTACTGAAGCCCCACTTCCTGAGGTTGACTTTGCACCTTGACACCCCAACTCGCAGTCTGTTCAAAGTCTTCCAGGTCACGTAATACAGGTGCGAACCTTCGGCCATTTCCTCCTTGACCGTTATGTGATTGTCTTGAGCTAGGGAGTCTCGGGAAAGCTCCTCTCTGCGACTTCTGGGAGATGAACGAAATGCCACAGTTTTCTGTAGGAAGATTTCTCTTGACCTCAGTCTTCGCTGTTGAGGATCATGTCCGAACAAAGGATGTCTAGGATAGCTTTCTTTTTTTTCTTCTCCACTTCTGTTGCAGCTTGCCTTCGAATGCGTGGCGGTGCTATACCCATAATTTGGTGCAGCTTATTGACAGGAGTAGGTCGTAAGCAGTCTGTAACAAAGCGTCCTGTCTCGTTCAGGGCTGTATCTACATGTTCAGCATGTGCAGAGTTTTGCCAGACGGTGGCTGCGTATTCTGCCGTGGAGAAACATAGTGCCAAGGCAGATGTTCTAAGCACTTTTGGCTGGGCACCCCAGGTGTATCCTGTAAGTTTGCGGATGATGTTGTTCCGCGCTTTTACTTTGAGGCTCGTTTCTTCACAGTGGGATTTGAATGTGAGGGAACGGTCCATCTTCACCCCAAGGTATTCAGGAGTTTCGCAGTGGAGTACTTGTTCTCCTCTCCAAGTGATATACAGTTTCCTTTTGGCTTCCCTATTTCAAAGATGGAATGCACAGACTTGGGTCTTTCCAGGGTTCGGTTTCAGTTGGTTTTCATCCTAATACTTGGCCAAACTTTCAAGAGCTGTTATCACTTTCACCTCTACTTCCTGAAAGGTTTCACAGCGTTGTGTGTTAGTGAATCATGGATATGTGAAATACGGAGAAGAAGAGATCGAAACGTTTTTGATGTTGTGCTATAGAAGGGTGTTGAACATTCGGTGAACATAAGAAATAAGGAATGAGGAGATTCTCCGCAGAATTGGCAAAGAAAGGAACTATTGCTAAATACAGTCACGAGAAGGGATAGGATAGTAGATCTTGTGTGGGTTAAATGATTATTAATGAGTGAATGGTTTTCTGGAAAGTGATGTGCCAACAGAAAGTAGGCGAAGTTAGTCAATGTGAAACTCTGCGGTCTACCGTAAGTTTCGTGTGCACAAAACTTTGCTGGGTCTCCACCCATTTTAATTAAAACTGGGGAAATTTAGTATACGAACTGAATAAATCACGGAATTGGTAAGCATAACTAATGTGTCTTGTACACGTCCATCGCTGCGCTCGGGGTTACAGCACCAAGTTACCAAACCTGAAGATGGGCGTATAAGATCCCGAAACCGGTTGTGTGTCAAATAAAATAACCTTGCAACTGAAGCGGTATTTTCAGCCTCTGTATTAATAAAAACATCCGAGTGAATATATGGAATGAGCATGTGGGAACAACTTAAGTACACGATAAATAGAAATAAAATAATTTAAAAGCAGGAACTTAATTAAAAGAAAGATAATCAATCAGACAAAAGTCTACGAATATAAGGCCTGCCTCTTGCGCTTCAGAAATGCCAGGTGGGATGTATTAAAAATATGCTTGCAAAAGGGAAGGGATTTGTGTGAGAGTCATCACATTTTAACATAATTTATTAAAATAAGACAGCACACTAAAAATTTGCAAAGTAATTCTAAGCTATGATCTGCCGTTGCTTGATATTTAACTAATCAACTCACTAACACTGTTATTATACCGACTGCTGAGATACACTGTCGGGATAAATGAAAAGGAAACCCGAGGCGCCAATCGACAAAGTTCATACAAGAATATACGATTCACACACACACAAGAAAAGAGATAAAATGAATTTTCCCCATCACAGTAAGTCAGAGGCTCAGAAGTTCATCCCTAACGCGATGATCGAATTATTGTGAACAACAGTACTATGGAACACTTCCCGACAAAGATATTTATCTGCATCACCTTGCACATCACACAAAGGTACGCTGGCGTGAAACACCCGTAAATGCCGTGTATGTTCAGGAACAAGGCAAAATTATTAAGACTCGTGAAAACTTCGCGAACACAAACGTAAACCTTATGGGCAAATGTCACGTGGAATTAAGAATAAAACTTATTCAAGATGGTACTGACATTACACACGGTGAAATCACCAGCACGTGGTATGAAAAAAGATACACAGTTTTAAAACTGAAACGAAATGAAAAGTAGAAGAAATAAAACACATACATGTAAGTCTGCAGGCTGTCATGGTCGTTGTCACCAAAGTTAAAATCTTTTGGCTCGTTAGGCCGCGTCGTACATATTTCCTTCTAAAATAATCGACGTTTCGATCACGCATCAGGGATCTTCTTCAGGATGTTTCGATGTCCACTACCGCTAGAACACTGTCAGAGACCAGTGTCGCGTTCTATTATAAACGGAAGTTCTCCCGCGTTTGTGCTGCAGCACGTCGATTATTTTAAAAGGAAATATGACGCGGCCTAACAACCCAAGAGATTTTAGCTGTAAAACACATGCACATGAGAAAATTTCACACATACATCCCATATAAAAAAGAAGTCTGACAACTGCATATTAATCCTGTGCTGGAGTAACGAACTTTTTACCTCGTGTTCTCTTTACACAAAGGAAGAACCGGAAAAACTTATTACATACAGGAAAACATGCTCGTGACCACACTCTGAGAAACGTAAGAATTCGGCTACCGATCTTGAAAATGAACTGGCAGACCAACCGTGTACATCAGTTAGAACAGCTACACACCATCACCCTTTAACACACCCACCAGCGCCAAGTCGCTCTTAAGCGCACCATCTTCAGTCAGAAAACGTCCAGTCTCGAGTGCCGGGAGCTCGTTCTCCAGCCGGCCACTGTGGCCGAGCGGTTCTAGGCGCTTCAGTCTGGAACCGCGCTGCTGCTACGTTAACAGGTTCGAATCCTGCCTCGGGCATTGATGTGTGTGATGTCCTTAGGTTAGTTAGGTTTAAGTAGTTCTAAGTCTAGGGGACTGATGTCCTCAGATGTTAAGTCCCATAGTGCTTAGAGCCATTTGAACCATTTGAAGCTCACTCTTCCTGCCACGAACTTCAACCAGATAGCCGGAAGAGACCAGAGGCGTCCTTCCCGCCGCCAACTTAACTACTGTCGAATGGCTACGGGAAAGGTACGAATCTCTTTGCCTTGACTGAGAAAGCTAAGTTGGCTACGCTGTTGCTACCACAACAGACAGCCAAACCTGTACTGCTACCATATAAACGACAGTCAACGTACACATTCACTCACTCATTTATACAGAGGATATAGAGAGAAAGGAAATTTTGGAATTCAAAATGTAGGTAATGTACATAGGATTAGGTGCTTACTGGAAAAATTGATACTTGTACCACCGAATGGGGACAAACACGATGTAGAAAACTAATAATTGAGCGTGGCATCTATCTACATGTGTCTGATACTCCGCAAGCCACCTAACGGTGTGTGGTCGAGGGTACTTTTTGTACTACTAACTAAGCCCACCAACCTCTTCCACTTGTGAACAGCTCGTGGGAAGAATGTTTGTCGATAAGCTTCTGTATTGGCTCTAACTTCTCGAATTTTCTCCTCATGGTCATTACGGGAGACGAACGTGGCGGGGAAGTAATATGTTGTCCAACTCTTCCAGGAAAGTGCTCTCTCGAAATTTCAATAATAAATCACTCCGTGATGCACAACGCCTCTCTTGTAACGTCTGCCACTAGAATTTGATGAACATCTCCGTAACGCTCTCTTGCCGTCTAAACAATCCCGTGATGGAACGTGTCGCTCTTCTTTGGATCGTCTCTATCTATTGTATCAGTCCTATCTGGTAGGGATCCCAGACAGATGAACAACACTCAAGAACTGGTCGAACAAGCGCCTTATAAGCCACTTCCTTCGTGGATGAGTTATAGCATCAGAGCACATCTGCGACTGAATTCAAGACTTCGTTGCAGGGAGAACTCAACACGTCGCTCTTAACGGAAAAAATCGACAGATGTAGAGGTAATTTCCGCAGTAACTCTAGGAAGTGTGACAGGACCGTCACTGTTTACGATATATATGATCTAGTAGAGAGCGTCAGACGCTCTCTAAGGCAGTTCGCAGATTATACGGTTGTTTATAACGAAGTAGCAACGCCAAAAGATAGTGACGATTTGCAGGATGACCTCCAGAGAACTGATGAATGGTGCAGACTCTGCAGTTGACTTTGAACGTAAATGAATTTAACATATTGCGCATGTGTAGGAAAAGAAATGCACTACTGGATAAATGGTTCAAATGGCTCTGAACACTATGGGACTTAACATCCGAGGTCATCAGTCCCCTAGAACTTAGACCTACTTAAACGTAACTAACCTAAGGACATCACACACATCCATGCCCGAGGCAGCATTCGAACCTGAGACCGTAGCAGTCGCGCGGTTCCGGACTGAAGCGCCTAGAACCGCTCGGCCACCGCGGCCGGCACTACTGGATAGCCACACTATCAATGGCATACCGCAGGGAACAGTATCTGCCGTGAAATATCTGGAAGTAACTATCCACAGCGGCCTTAAGTGGAATGATTGCATAAAACAAATGATGGGAAAAGCAGGTGCCAGACTCAGATTCACAAAAAGAAACTGACTGTAACGAAAACGTGGTAAAGTTGCCCGGACCCAAATAAATCCAGAAGATGTAATAGAAAGCTTAACAAAAGCATAAAAGAGTTAAAATCACCCCCTAACAATAAAGATCTCAGGTGGCGCTACTGAGTTTGGAATGTACGAAGAATATAACGAGGACGATAAAAAAAACGTTAAAAACTGCTCTACAGATTTGTCACTACAGCAAGCTCTTAAACAGAATCAAATTTATCTACTGAAGTGGACGTATCTACGATTATTTGTTACCAGGAACTTACCAGAAAGCTGCTGCACGAGATAAGTATGGAAACTAGAACGCTGCGCGGGGTAGCCGCGCGGTCTTTGGCGTCTTGGCACCGTTCGACGGCTTCCCCAGTCGGGGGTTCGAGTCCTGCCTCGGGCATGGGTATGTTTGCTGTCCTTAGCATAAGTTAGTTAAGTTACATTAAGCAGCGTTTAAGCCTAGGGACCGATGACCTCAGCAGTTTGGTCCCATAGGAACTTACCACCCCCAACCAAAGTAGAATGCACTGATCGAAACTACGTGACAGCACGAGATACAAATTAAATAGTATGAAACGAATAACAGAGACGTTTCAGGGTCCATAGTGCTAGACGTAGCTGTCAGAAGGGGAAGACAGAGATTGGAATACATTCAACAAATAATCGAGGACGTAGGATGCAAGAGCTACTTTGAGATGGAGACTTTGGTACAAGAGAGGAATTTGTGATTAACCGCAACAAACTGGTTAGGAAACTGATGACTCAAAAGGAAGGTGGAAATAACTTTGAAAATGTGGAATAAGTGAGAGCATACCGATGAGCTTCCTATTAACCTCCGCAGTAGCAGTACTGGAGAGGGTTCGCTGTGGCTGAGGTGGGTAGGCAGAGCCAGAGTTGTCCGGTTAGGAGTATGAGGCGGCGGACGGCAGAGCTCCGGGGTCCGTGAGACAGGCGGCTGCAGGACGCCGGTCTGCGCTGCGGTTTGGCGCAATCAAACTTATAATGAAGGCCGGCGTCATGTGGGGACCGCGGCTCTGTCCCGTCCGTGTCTCTGAACGGCACGGTCGCGTTCGCCCTCCAGACACCGCAGCGTGGACAGTCCTTTGTTCCCGTCGACCTACGAAAGGCATTCGATGACGTAACACTGTGCTAGATAATAGTGAATCAGAGAGGCCCCGCCTTCTTGCAGGAACAAAGCTTTTGGTTTGTTGAATCCTCAAACATATTTCACCACAGTTGTGACATCTTCAGTGGCTTGTATTGTATGTTAACCGGGGGCCTATAAACGACGGAGAGGCTCCGTCTCCGCCGCAGCCGCAGTGGTCCACAACCCCACGACGACTTCCACAGTGCCGGCCGCGGTGGTCTAGCGGTTCAGGCGCTCAGTCCTGAACCGCGGGACTGCTACGGTCGCAGGTTCGAATCCTGCCTCGGGCATGGATGTGTGTGATGTCCTTAGGTTAGTTAGGTTTAAGTAGTTCTAAGTTCTAGGGGACTGATGACCACAGATGTTAAGTCCCATAGTGCTCAGAGCCATTTGAACCATTTGAACTTCCACAGTCCACCTCTCCGCCACCCCACACCGAACCACTCTTTCAGGGTTATTGTGCGGTTCGGGCCCCGGTCGACCCCCCCCCCCCCCGCCCCCCCTCCCAGGGAAGACAGAACCCAGTACGTTGTCCTCGATGGTGAGTGTTCATCGGACGTGAGGGTATCATCTGGAGTGCCCCAGGGAAGTGTGGTAGGTCCGCTGTTGTTTTCTATCTACATAAATGATCTTTTGGATAGGGTGGATAGCAATGTGTCGCTGTTTGCTGATGATGCTGTGGTTTACGGGACGGTGTCGTCGTTGAGTGACTGTAGGAGGATACAAGATGACTTGGACAGGATTTGTCATTGGTGTAAAGAATAGCAGCTAACTCTAAATATAGATAAATGTAAATTAATGCAGATGAATTGGGAAAAGAATCCTGTAATGTTTGAATACTCCATTAGTAGTGTAGCGCTTGACACAGTCACGTCGATTAAATGTTTGGGCGTAACGTTGCAGAGCGATATGAAGTGGGACAAGCATGTAATGGCAGTTGTGGCGAAGGCGGATAGTCGTCTTCGGTCCAATTGGTAGAATTTTGGGAAGTTGTGGTTCATCCGCAAAGGAGACCGCTTATAAAACACTAGTACGACCTATTCTTGAGTACCGCTCGAGCGTTTGGGATCCCTGTCAGGCCGGATTGAGGGAGGACATAGAAGTAATTCAGAGGCGGGCTGCTAGATTTGTTCAAATGACTCTGAGCACTATGGGACTTAACATCTGTGGTCATCAGTCCCCTAGAACTTAGAACTACTTAAACCTAACTAACCTAAGGACGTCACACATCCATGCCCGAGGCAGGATTCGAACCTGCGACCGTAGCAGTCGCGCGGTTCCGGACTGAGCGCCTAGAACAGCTAGACCACCGCGGCCGGCGCTAGATTTGTTACTGGTAGGTTTGATCATCATGCGAGTGTTATGGAAATGCTTCAGGAACTCGGGTGGGAGTCTCTGGAGGAAAGGAGGCGTTCTTTTCGTAAATCGCTATTGAGGAAATTTAGAGAACCAGCGTTTGAGGCTGACTGCAGTACAATTTTACTGCCGCCAACTTATATTTCGCGGAAAGACCGCAAAGATAAGATAAGAGAGATTAGGGCTCGTACAGAGGCATATAGGCAGTCATTTTTCCCTTGTTCTGTTTGGGAGTGGAACAGGGAGAGAAGATGCTAGTTGTGGTACGAGGTACCCTCCGCCACGCACCGTATGGTGGATTGCGGAGTATGTATGTAGATGTCGATGTAGACGTCTCACACCAGACGAGTGTAACCCCTATTTTCGCGTGGTAGAGTAATGGTGGTGAACGCGTAGGTGGAGAACTTGTTGGCGCAGCAATCGCTGACGTAGTGTAGTGGAATATGGGGACCAGCCCGCATTCGCCGAGGCAGATGGAAAACCGCCTAAAAACCATTCGCAGACTGGCCGGATCACCGGACCTCCACACAAGTCCGCCGGGCAGATTCGTGCCGGGGACCAGGCGCTCCTTCCCAGACCAGAAAGCCGTGCGTTAGACCGCGCGGCTAGCCGGGCGGGCTTTCAGTGGCTTACTTCTTTATTGTTCGTGAAATCTATACTTACAAATTTTGTGCAGCTTATGAATATGCCGACATCACATTTTTTGTTGTTTATATGAGGTATGTGCTTGACCATTTTTACGTTATATGTGCCTTGTTGCTACTGAAAGAAATCAGCCACAAGTTGTAAGTAGTCTGTTTATGTTTTCTTATTGGCAACGTTACGTAGCGCTCTGTAGGAAAATCACTGGCTTTGCTGTGTGCAGTCTGTGGCTAGTTTGCATTGTTGTCTGCCATTGTAGTGTTGGGCAGCGGCAGCTGGATGTGAACAGCGCGTAGCGTTGCGCAGTTGGAGGTGAGCCGCCAGCAGTGGTGGATGTGGGGAGAGAAATGGCGGACTTTTGAAATTTGTAAGACTGGATGTCATGAACTGCTATATACATTATGATTTTTCAACACTATTCAGGTAAATACATTGTTTGTTCTCTATTAAAATCTTTCATTTGCTAACTACGCCTATCAGTAGTTAGTGCCTTCCGTAGTTTGAATCTTTTATTTAGCTGACAGTAGTGGCGCTCGCTGTATTGCAGTAGTTCGAGTAACGAAGATTTTTGTGAGGTAAGTGATTTGTGAAAGGTATAGGTTATTGTTAGTCAGGGCCATTCTTTTGTAGGGATTTTTGAAAGTCAGATTGCGTTGCGCTAAAAATATTGTGTGTCAGTTTAAGCACAGTCATGTTTAATTTCTCAAAGGAGACGTTTCATATGTCGACCCTTAGCCGAGGATACCTCACTGGAATCTTCTGATTTTTTCTTGTAGTTTGTGTAATTAGTGTAGCTTTTGTTTATTGCTAGCGCGTAATTGTAGAGAAAATCTCCTTTGTAGTTGCAGTCTTTCATTGTTGTACAGTAAAACAGTTGTGGCATGCATGTAGATTTGCACCAAGTATTTCGCAGCTGCAATTAACTAGATATTATTTTCAGTGCTATGTTAATGTGTTCTCTTATTTTTGCTCTTCAAATTGTGCTTTTCTGTGTTATCGTGTGAAATATTGTGACAATAATGGCGTGTGAAAAACGTAATACTAAGCTCCAAAGTAAACTCAGAAATGACATTGAAGACGAAAGCAGTGTGTTAGCGCCACCGAGTAATGAGTTAACTAATATTCATAGTAGTAATTTGGTAATTGTACATAGGGAAATTTAGCGGGCTGCAAATAATGGTGTAGACAGTGAAACAATTAGTGAACAGGGAAGTATTATCGATCGATCGGTCAGCAACAGTTCGTCTCAGGAGTCCGAAATGACAGGACACAATCTTGCAAATACTGTAGATTCAGGTTTTGGGTCCTCACCGTTTTCTCAAATAAGTCAAGACACATTTTCTGCTTGCCAAAATGTGAATGTTGCCGGTGCAACTTCACTGCCGAAAAGCACTGGGGAACATGTTTCAGACACCAGTGCATTGTTACTACAGTTAATGCAACAAATGGGACAAAGGCTACAAAAGTTAGACACAACGCTTGAACAAAATCAGAAACAAATGGGACAAAATCTTCAAAAGTTAGACACAATGGAACAACACCAGAGACAAACACAGCAACAGTTAGACGCAATGGAACAAAATCTTCACACCACGCTTGAACAAACACGTGAAGATTTAACTACTGAGTTACATAAAATCGAATCGAAATGTCAAAAAGTCTGTAATGACGCAAAAACACAAATTTGTGAGCATTTCCAACCTATTTTTTCGCGTCATGAAAATGCATTACATAATCACGAAGCAGCCATAAAAGAACTGCAAACTATTGTTCATGAAAATCATGAGATCTTGCAAGCTAAAACTGATTCAGTTGCATCTACCGATTCGGTTACGCAACTTGCAAGAACTCAGGAAAACTTAAAGGACACAGTAGATACTCCGAAAATTGGTTCAGAAAGACACATGGAGGAAATTAGTTCATTATCAGAGAAAGTAGTTGAACTTTCGGATCAGCTAAATAATTTATCTACGAAGGTAGATGATAATCTGAATGACACAAAACCGGTAGTCTTTAATGACACAGAAGAGTGCGAACAAATTAGGAAATTCAAACAAAATCAGAATCAAATTAATACGCAACACCAAAGAGAAATTCGGGAAGTACAAGATCAGCTGACACAGGTAATACAAGAATTACGTATTTCAGAGGACACTCGCGCCCCAATACAGGAAGAGGGACATAGAAATACGGAACAGCCACAAAATAATAACACAGCGCATTTCGGAACTTATGAAAGAAATTGGTAAGGTGCACCGAATTTTGAAATGGAACCGCCGAAACGACGTAACAATGACCGATATGCGACTCGCCGACATGATGATTTTTACTATAAGCTGTTCATTACTACACGTAAATTTGAAACATTTAAGAATTCTGGCAACGACATTCATCCACAAGCGTGGCTCCATCAATTCTCTCATTGTTTTCCTCCCAGCTGGTCATTAGAGCACAGATTAGAATTTATGTGTGGCTATTTAGAGAATGAACCAGCTGTAAGAATGCGATCGGTCATTCACGATTGTCACAGTGAAGGAGAATTTTACCATGCCTTCCTCTCAGCATATTGGTCTCAAGCTACACAAGACCGAGTAAAACATAGCATCATAACGATGAAACATTTCGAACAATCTGAATTTTCCAGTCTTGTGAAATATTTTGAAGACATGTTGCACAAGAATCAGTACCTGTCAAACCCATACAGCCCCTCAGAACTCATCCACATTTGCGTAATGAAATTGCCTGAACATTTAAGAAATATTATTTTGGCAGGACGTTGCAAAGACGACATAGAAGCTTTTCAGGGACTGTTACAAGAACTGAAAATTGACACAGACAGTCGCGGGATGCGAAAACAGGAAAACAATCACTACAGGTCACATCCGTCACAATTCCGTGACGACAGAAACAATAACTGGACACGACAAGTCTATACTTACAACGCAAATCGTGACCAAAACAGACACCACCCATATGACAACCACTGGCAGAGTAATAATAGTTACAGAGAAAGATCGCATTTCCGTAGTAATGAATATGACAGAGATTACCATAGAAACAGACAATATGGGAACAAAAACAATTATTATCAAGGGAGACTGAATAACTTCAGACGCAACATAAACCACGCTCGCCGTTACAGAAAAATGTATTCCGACGACAGTAGCCGGATCTAAACGTAGATCGTCGCGTATGAACTGTTCTATTTCATAGGCTCGAGGACGCGCGTGATCTGGTTGGAAAGTAATTTTGATCGTATCGTGGCGCCATGTGTGTGCCATAGTTGCACTGAACTTGGAACAAATACAACTCGCGCCGCGAGAAGATAAACACAAGCAAGCGCTTCTGACGTCCTCGCCCCACCGCAGCCGAAAGCTGACTGGGCCCTTTGGATTGACCGTCTGTCGCGCTGGCCACTCAGCTACCGGGGGCGGACTTTTTCAAAATATCATCAGTCCTAGCACGCATGTCTCACTCACTCTCTCTCTCTCTCTCTCTCTCTCTCTCTCTCTCTCTCTCTGTGTGTGTGTGTGTGTGTGTGTGTGTGTGTGTGTGTGTGTGTGTGTATTTGTATGTGAGTGTGTGTGTGTGTGTGTGTGTGTGTGTGTGTGAGAGAGAGAGAGAGAGAGAGAGAGAGAGAGAATTTATTGTGTGTTGTTTGACATTAAACTTAGATTGTTGAATATGTTACGGAATAGAAGTAAGGTGAGATAAAGGCGGGGTGATTAAGCTGCGCCGGCCGAAGTGGCCGTGCGGTTAAAGGCGCTGCAGTCTGGAACCGCGAGACCGCTACGGTCGCAGGTTCGAATCCTGCCTCGGGCATGGATGTTTGTGATGTCCTTAGGTTAGTTAGGTTTAAGTAGTTCTAAGTTCTAGGGGACTGATGACCTCAGCAGTTGAGTCCCATAGTGCTCAGAGTCATTTTGATTAAGCTGCCCCAGCCGTGAGTTGTATGGAACCTGCAGAGCCTTCATGAAGCACACGCAAAATTTTTATATTGTCTCGCTTGCTACGCGCACGCTGTTAGTTCTACAGAAAAAAATGAACGGGACCTCTTTGTAGGCAATTTAATGAATTTAAATTTAGCTCTGGGGTGTGCTGACCGACAGTTCCTCACAGGTTGACCAGTCGTGCTGGTCCCATCGCAAGGCCCCCTCGCTCTCTCGACTTCTTTTTGTAGGGTTTCGACAAGGATAACGTGCGAACAACTGCAGTCTATGACACTGCTACTGTTCGTGCACGACTCAATGAAACAGTCAGAAATGTTCATGCTGCAAACGCTGGGCAGAACTCGAATATTGCCTGGAATTCCAACGAGCGATGGGGGGATCTCCAAATGAAATTCTGGCAGAACAGAAGAAACCTCGAGAGCTGCTGGAGGTTTCACAACAAATAACGATGTTCTAAGAGTGGCGTTCAGTAAGTAATGCAACAAATTTTTATTTCTGAAAGCACATTCGTTTTATTCAGGATTCCAGTACATATCATCCCCCAATCTTTCGGCTGCAGAACTCTATTTCTCAACATAATCTCCTTTCAATACGACTGCCTTGCGCCACCTTGCTGGGAGGGTCTGAGTGCCCTCGTGGCACCACTCCACTGGACGATCTCGGAGCCGAAGTCTTGGTGCATTCATAATCTCCACATCATCCAGGGACTGCTAAGCGAGGAGTGCATTCCTCATTGGGACAAACAGATGGAAGTTCGAAGGTGCGAGATCCAGGCTGCAGGGTGGATGAGGAAGGACAGTCTAAGTTTACTCATCCAACAGGAGCTCAGAAAAACGTGTGAGGCCTTGCTTTGTCATGCAGAAGGAGGTTTGCATTTTTGTGGCAGCGAACACGCCGAAGTCGTTCTTCAGTTTCCTGACGGTAGCACACTGCACTTCGGAGTTGATTGCTGCGCCACTGAGGGCGCTGCTTTGAACTTTTTCTTCGGAGGAGAGGCCGAATCACTAAAACAGAGTGCCTAATAATTTCTTCACATAATTAGTTCTGTAACTATAATGTAACAGTGATGTAGTTCCTGTCATGTCGGCCTCGACAGCTGAGTGGTCAGCGCTGCAGAATGCCATCAAAAGGGGCCGGGTTCGATTCCCGGCTGGGTGGGAGATCTTCTCTGCTCAGGGACTGGGTGTCGTGTTGTTCTCATCGTCATCATCTCATGCCCATCGACGCGCAAGTCGTCGACGTGGGGTCGCCTATAAAGACTTGCTCCAGCGACCGGTCTACCCGACTGGAGGCCCTAGTCACACGACATTTCATTTCTGTCATATGTACCTTTCATTATTTTATTGATGTTCTCGTGTATTTAAATGTCAGAGCTTTAATTCAAACGAAGTAATTAAAAAATATTCTAATTGTGATATAGTAAACACCTTGACCTGGCCAGGGAAGTTTGCTATGGAACAGAGCCAAAGAACACGTTGGAAGTAAGGAGTATTGTCGCCGGGTGCGTAAGCGCCGAGTCGGGCAGAAGTAGTTGGCGGAGAGGAGTTACTAGCGATAAATGGTCAAGTGCAGACGGGGTGCGCGGGAATGTGAGAAATAAACTGCTAGATTTGTAATATGTGGCCAGGCGTATTATATGGCTATAAACGGGCACAGTACATTGTCATCAACGGCAATTAATATCAAGAGGAATTAATATTCAACAATGTGGGTCCAAACGTGTTATGTGGATCGACGACAACGAAAGCCTATTGCCATACAGTATCGGCGAATAATGCCGTACGTCGTACCAGCAGCAACCCGTCAAAGTAAGCTCCGACCAGTTTTATCTTAGATTGTACAAGGCTAGCCAGCGTACCAATTGCTCTTAACTGAATAACAGAATGGTTAGAGCAAGTACTGTCACAGTGTAAATGAATTTTACCTCAACAAAGTCCTGTCCTATTACCATTATTGACTCAGAGAATACTACCAGTAAAAGAAAATCAAAATACTGAAAGTGGTGAGCTTATTTAAATTCGGTAACTAAGATAAAGAACTGCAATTTACAAAACTGAGAACTATCAAAAACTATTATTTAACAGCCGTGAACTTGTTGCTTGCTAGAACAGCTAGTTAAGGAATGAAGACTAACAGTAAAAGAATAAAGGCGTAATTTAAATAAATAGGAGTGGCCGAGCGGTTCTAGTCGCTACAGTCTGGAACCGAGCGACGTCCATAGGTCAGTTAGGTTTAAGTAGTTCTAAGTTCTACCGGACTGATGACCTTAGAAGTTAAGTCCCATAGTGCTGAGAGCCATTTGAACCATTTTTTAAAATAAATGTTGACAAAATATCACATCACGATAATATGTTTAATGTTTCATGTGTGGACTGCAAATTTGCTCACATTTGCAAATTACATAACAGTATAATGAAAATTATTTATTCTTCGGTAAATGAAACATTACTAACTTTCCGGAAATAACTTACTATAAGTAAAAAAATTGAACATTTGCATTTCTAAAACCAGTAACAGCTGGAATCACAGTGAGTAACGCAAAGCTATGCACTAAGCGGACTGTTTTGCAAACAATTAACTTTAACGCGCATGTTGTCAGTACAAATTATTTTGCTCCTTTTCTGATTAATTTTTAGTCATGGTATTAACTGTGTTTTTACAACTGCGTTCGAGTCAATGCTTTTGGTTCTGCTCTCGCGTGATTACAATGTAGTGATTAGTTCGTAATTACAGTCTATATACAATTAATAATCATACAATAATTTTTGCTGATGTACGTTCTTTAGTAGTTTGCAATATGAGATTACAATACGTTCGGTTTATTTATTCCAAATTTCATTATGTATTTCTTATGTTTAATTTTGGTCAAAATTTCTTTCGACTGTTGTGCAAGAGCAGTCGCGCGATAACGATTCGTTTATAACTATATCTGCACGTATACAGATTTTCATTACTCTTTTTCGGAAGAGGTGCCTTTCCCAAACAAAAGGGAATTTTAGGTGCTAGTGCCATTTTAAAAAAATCTTCATTTAAAAAAAATCTTAATTAACCGGAAGTGCAGGTCCGTTATGTGGTGCTGTGGCTCTACTCCATGAATTTCCGTTTCGCTTCCGGTTCGAAGTGATGAACCAATGTTCCATCGCCTGTGACGATATATGACAAACAATTGTCACGATTAGCCTCCTAACAAGCAAGGAAGTCCAAACAGATTGTCCTACGTTGCTCTTTATGGTCGTCTGTCAGACGGCGGGGAACGCGTTGAGTACCCAACCGGTGGATGAGTATGTCAGCCCTGCCAACAGACACAGCCAATTGTGCAACCAGGTGTTAAATGTGATCCATCGATCACCTCGAATGAGAGTGTCCGCACGTTCCAAAATCGCAGGAGACACAGCTGTGTGCGGAAGGCCGGCAAGCGGGAGATCGGACAGGGTTGCGCGGCTTTGTTGCGATGACGACAGATACCTCGCTCAACGACTCACCGTGGTTTGGTTCACTGTCAGATCCTCGTAGAAATTCTGCAAGTGCCTATGAATATCCTGATTTTCCGCAAAAAGGAACTCAATGACAGTTCTATGCTTGAAACGGATCTTCATTACAGACACCGTTTTGAAGGCTACGTACAGCGCTGCCACCTATTGGAACTTCATGAAACTATAGAAGCTTGAGCCGTGTAAAGTTAGCTTTGAAAAGCGCGCCGCAGCGCGTAGCGTGAAGCAGTCGCCCTTCGTTTTCTGGTGGTGGCGCCTTTGTTGCAATTGAAGGCTTCGGTGTCTCCCTCTAGCGGGAAAGGGGAAAAGTGGGCTGTTCGCGTGGGTTTAAGAAGTGAATGTATGGGCTCTCGTTGGCAGTCGGGGCATCAAGAAGCGACTTCTCTGCCGGTGCTAGGGGGACAGCACGCAGACCGCGGCATCAGCTTAAGCGACGCGAACAGCGGCTCCGTGGTATGGGGCGTTAACTGCTCGTGGCGAAAGGAATCTTCCTGAGCGTGGGGCCGCGAGGGGCCTAATCTGCAGTTCGGCCGTATGCTGTCGACCGGCGAGGAGGTTCTGAAAATCGGCGCGCCTTCCTGCGTCCGTTTAAACGGCTGGCAGCGGGTGGCTTGGCAGAGCATTTGGAGGTGCTGCGTTGGTTCAGTCCTGGGAGTCGTAACGCACCGGAAGTATTGATTGTTAACAGATTTTATGAAGTTGAATTGAATTCAATTTACTTATTCTTGTTAATTATTCCAGCCGTATTTTTTGGGGGTTTCCCGCCATTCAGTCTCGTCTGCCCAACCGCGGGAAGATGGTAATATTAGAAAGGCTGGTCCGTTTGACCCCTTTTGAGGAGGAAAGGGGGGAGGGGGGAAGCAGAGTAAATCTGTGGTTCGGATTACTTCTTTCCCCTCCGAGCTTACCCACGGGTTTATTCAACTGTTAGCCTCTGCCGTGTCTGTGAAAGACGAAGGCACCAATGACTGTACTGTTTAAAATACAAGGCACTAAGACCTGATCCATTCTCTCGCCTGCCATAACTGGTGTTACTAGACTCACGTGAAAGAAAAGGTACTCTAAGAAAGAAGAAAAATTCCATTTGCCTCGTGGTAAGAACTAGGCAATTGCATAACGAATTCCTGTTCATCTGGAAGCTGTAACTTACATCAATTTGTGTTTATGGATATTTGGCTATAATAAGCACGGTTGTTAATGTACGCCGTAGTGGATTTTTTTATATTGTTTCTAGTCAGCAAAAACTGTTGTGTGTTTTTCCAATTCAATACCTTTTAAGGCTTTTCCTCAACGTGCTTATGTGTTTTACACAGGTAGTTGGTTATTAGTGTGTTTTCTTGCCATGCAAAAGTTTGCCATTTCATTACGGGTAGAAATTGTTGCCTTGAAAGGAGAATGTTGTCAAGTCCTACCTGGCGAGCGAGTCTGTTTGCCGTAAGTTAACTGGCAGAAATTTGTAAAATTTGTTTTTTTATATATTTTGGAAATGTTAATGTTATTAACAGTGAGTGTACCCCCCCTCCCGTGTGCATGACTCATGCGTTTTGATTTTTCTATTTTGAGAGCTTTTGTAAACGGGATTGTCCTTATATGTTGCAGACAAGTTAGATTCCGCGCTGTTTAACGTGTGGAGTCAAATTCACCTGTAATTTAGATGAGCTTGAAATATTATACAGCGTCGCGTTGTATACTTTAAGTTGCTTGCCTCTACTTGCCTTTTACTGGCGTGAAATTTTTTATAATAATTTAAAAGTCCTTTCCTGTCGTAAATTGTGACTTATTTGTTAAATGATTGTTGGTCTTTTTTAAAAAATCTTAAAGTCTTGCACCAAATTTGAATAAAGAGTGTTATTGAAAATTGTGTGTACCTACTTCACCTTTACATTTTGTGTATTGATTGAGATTAATTACCTTTGGTGAACCAGTAGTAATTTTACGGTTCAAAGCTGAAGTGAGTATATTCCACAACGTCCCAAACAAAATTCCGCATTTTTTCAACCGAAACTTTGTTACTGAATGCCCCGCGTATCTCTATTAATTTCCAAGTTTTGATTTTTTTAACGACAGTCTGAGTTTGGTACCCTGTACTGTGGCGGCTGGCTGCCCCTCGTCGCAGTGGCCTATACTCATAACTCGAGCGCAAACAGAAGCGTCTGCTAAGCTACTCGCAGACAGAAAAAGAGCAGGCTGGGAAACCACAGCTACCGGCGCGGGGCTAACCACCGAGCCCTGCAGGCGAGTGTAGCGGAGCAGCAGAGGGTGACGCCGCAGGGAGCATAGCCTGACCAACAAGTGGGTTATGACGCGGAGAAAAAACAAATACTCTCAGCTCAGCGCCCTCGGTTGGTTCAACACGATGTGTTCCGTGGAGAATCACATCGCCCTATCGCAAGGTACGAAGAGTCCTAACCCACAAGGGACTTCTGTAATTCCAAAGAACTGTTTACCCACATAAATATCATCTGCATCTACTCCGCAAACCATGTTACGATGCGTGGCAGAGATTACTTTGTGTACATCTTTCAGGGAAGAATAACCTGTGTTAAACCTCCGTGTGAAATCGAGTCCAATTTTACCTTCAGGATTTTATCACGAGATACATGAAGGGGAACACATTGTATAAAGGGGGGGGGGGGGGGGGGGGGACGTCAAACGGGCGATGGGAGCAGGAGACCCACCACAGGACATTTTAATTTCGACTGACTATACTTTTACAAATAAGTTCATAAAACTTTGTCAGCATGACCAGGAAGGATTCAGGATTCACACTCATAGCAGTGGAAGTTCAAAAACGTAACAAAATAAATTTTTTTTACATGTGAAATTTCATCATTTTTTTCACTTACTATTGGCTGCATTTGTTGCTATACGTACACTTTTCTTCATAAGAGAGATTCTTCGATGAATTTTGCACGGCATACAAACCGTACTTACAATTGTACGAAACTCTAGAATTTATTTAATTTATGAAACAACGAATGATACGTTACATTTTGAACTTCACGTTTACAAAAAACCCAAATTTTAAAGTTAATTATCTCAATTTTTACCACTGTTTTAATAGATTTGGAAAATTCTAGTGTTTCATACATCTGTAAGTAGGTTTGTATCCTGTGAAAAATCCATCGAAGAACCTCCCTACTTACGAAGAAAAGTGTACCTGTATCAAGAAATGCAGCCAATAGTAAGTGAAAAAATGATGAAATTTCACTTAAAAAGTTATTCTGTTATGTTTTTGAGCTTCCACTGCTATGAGTGTGAATTCTGAATCCTTCCTGGTCATGCTGACAAAGTTTTAAGAATTTATTTGTAAAAGTACAGACAGTGGAAATTAAAATGTCCTGTGGTGCCTCTCCTGCTCCAAATCGGCCCGTCTGACGTCCTACCCCCCTTAAATAAATTTTACAGTGAAATCTTTCCGTCTCCTCTATATCTCTTTTGTTACGCAACCTTCCCTTCTACAATAACCTATGAAACCTTCCCTTGGGATTTCTATCTCTTGCTTAATAATAACAAATGAAATCTTCCTTTCGAAATTAATTCTCTTTCTCAATAATAATAAATGCAATCTTGACATACAAATTTAAATGCTGCTTATTAAACGTGATTTGCTGATTATTTCGACGAAACATAGAACGTGTCGTCGTCGTGGCCCACAGCCGTTACCTGCAATAACCTAAAACTGTTCCTTACCTTTTTTACTGTTACTGGATCGCCATCTGACTGCTACATCGAACTGCGACATGAATATACTTACTCTGTTTTACTATACTCTATTAACTGCTGGTTGGCTGTCATAATAAGTGGCTGTATTTATTACCAAAGCTGACTTTTTTCTTTAATAGCGAAGCTGACGTTATTCTTTAATTAATTTGACTGAAGTTACGTAATTAATAGTTAAACTTTTTCTTGGCAACAATAAAATTTTGCAAAGTTGTACGTTGATGGTTTTTGGGATGGATTATAGTCAGTAATGCATATTGCTGGCAAAAATTAATTATATTCTGAAAACGATTCTTCAAATATTTACTGTTGGTAATGAAATTTACTTTTTACAATAATCTTACAACTAGCATTGCGCAAACACACCATCAGTAGTCTTGAGTTTCTAAAACAAAACAAAAAAAATCAATAATTTTAGTTCCTCTTAAGACAATCTTTAGCTGATGTCTCTGTGCATCCGTTTATAATCTCTTGTAAATCATAGCTAGTGGCTGACAGGCACACCGCTCCTCTCAGCCTCTCGCTTCAGACCTCCTACCAACTCGCTTCACATCTCGCTTACTACTGACTTCCAACGAACGCTAAAGTGCGGTCTCTCTCGCCAACAATGCTTTCTGGTGCAGACAATCCCTGCTACCATTACAAATTATATCAATGTGCGGTCTCTCCCGCCAACAATACTTTGGTGCAGACGTTATTTCCAAAATGACAAATATTAATTATTCCTACTTAATCCTATTAATAAAATGTAAACATCTTTTATATAGTGTGGTTTGACAATAGACAATAGAAATATACACGTTTTACAATATCAACAGAAACTCTTGTAACTAAACCACTCTGTATGACGGGCGACTGTCGAGTTCGCATCCCACTGCTGTCCAGGGCGTCTCCAGGCAGTTCTTCCGCCTCTAATCTCATTGACTGGAATAGAATAGTCTTCAGTGACGAGTGTCGCTTCGAACTGAGTCTCGACGGCAGCCAGGAGTGATGGTCCGGGGTGTCACATCCTTTCACAGCAGGACACCTCTCGCTGCCTTCCGCGGGACCCTTGAGGCACAGCTGTATGTCGATAGTATTCTACGCCCCGTTTTATTGCCCTTCATGGCAAGTCATCCTGGGCTTTTATTTCAGCAATATAATGCTGTCTTCTTGCTTGTCAAACCTTACCTTGCCCAACAAGGTCACCGGATCTCTCTTGGACCACTATTGGCAGGGCCCTCCAACCCCTTCGGAATTTTGTCGATCTAAGGTGCCAATTGGACAGAATACGGCACGATATCCCTCAGAAGGACATTCAACAACTCTGTCAACGAATAACAGTTTGACCAACATGTTGCCGACTTGCTCAACTTGTGAAGCTCTTTCTCTTGAATAAATCATCCAATTATTCTGAAATTGCAATCATTTGTTTATCTGTACATGTACGTCACATCTACCAATCTCCGACACATTCTAATAATATTTTTCCATGTCAGTCTTTTTTTTTTCCTAGAGTGTAGTACTTTGTGCTGACGTCTTTGTTAACGTGTGAAACATGTTTATCATTACCAGTAGTGTATTTCTTGTCTGATTTCAGCGCAAAATATGCCCTTGCATTTTTTTAGGGGGGGAGCGAGGGGTGTCATCAGTTTTCTGGGTGGTTGTATGCCAACCTCCTCACCTCTCAGTAGCAGTAGTATCTAACGTAGTAATTATTTGTCGAATACATTCCAATGTCTTCCCCTACAGTTTTTACCCTCTACAGCTCCGCCTGATACTAAGGAAATTATTCCCTGATGTTTTAAGGCTTGTCCTATTGTCCAGTCCCGTTTTTTTTTTGTCATTATTTTCCACACGTTCTTCAACTCTCCGATACTGTAGAGAACATCTTCAATTCTCATATTACCAATCGCCTTAATTTTCAACATTTTTCTATAGAACCACGTCTCAAGCGCTTACATTCTCGTCTGCTTCTTATCTATCGCTTGCTCCGTAACTCTCCTTTCAAGATAGCAGAATTACACCACATCGAGTACTTCGTGACCCACAATTTTGATGTAAATTCTATCGCTAACATCAATCCTGGTTTTTCTGTCTATCGTTTGTTTACTCTTAATCCATATCCGTCATTGTATCCGACGTGTCCCGTAATTCTCTTTATTTTATAGGACTTACACATTCAGCTGTATTTTTGCTTGTGCAGGCGTGATCACGCATGGGTATGGTTGGTACTTGCAGCTACTCCATTTCTTCACGGACTTATTTCAGGATCTTCTTCGACTCTCACAAAACCTGCTGTCCCATCTTCGGTGTACGAGTTGTGCGAGGCCGACAGCGGCCTGTTTTCCTCGCTGCTAATGATTCACTGTCTGTACGTCGCTGGGATAACCTGCTGAAGATTCTTGCTGATAAATGGCACGTCGTGGATGTCGTTCGGCGTACATTTCAGGGGTCTCGGCTAACACATAACAGAAAATCGTGTCTGGCATTTCCCTCGTGGTATAGCTGGCCTCCAGTACTCTGTTTACAGCGTAATTAGTTCATCTGCACAGAATCACTAATCGTATTGTGCTAACGTACTGCGTGGGCAGGTGACTACCGTGGCAGATCGTTGCCTGTAGCTACTGTCAGCGCAGCCAACAGAGCCCTGCAAATAGCAACCATTCAGACATGCACAGTAGGCCACAACAGTAAGATGGCACACACCACCGAATACATCGTATTACTCGTCACAAGTAAGGCGGTCCGTTTCTCTACAGGTGTTAGTTTACCGATATGCAACATGATTCTTACTAACATAAAAAACCTCCGAAACGACACCGATAATGCTGAAACAAGTATTTCAGTGTAAGACGCGTGGGACCACAAATTTCGGGCAATATACCAAAAGTGGATGACAGATGTTGGACATGTGACGTCACCGGATGTCACTGAACATGCAGAGTTTGATCCTATAGGTCTGTCGCACCTGATCATTTCAAGTCAACTATTGACGTATGATTCATTATTTTATTTACCGGTCTGACGATCTCCGTCGGTTTATTGCAAGGTACAGAGCAACAAAAATCTATCGTATTGCGTCACAAGTAAATGAGTGCCAGCTTCTGAATTGCGTCACTATTAGGAAATCACCCTAAACTAAAACTAAACTCCTCCAGAACCGGCCATGAAGGCACAAAGGTACCGACCGGCCGCCGTATCATCTTCAGCCCACAGGCGTCACTGGATGCGGATATGGAGGGGCATGTGGTCAGCACACCGCTCTCCCGGCCGTATGTCAGTTTACGAGACCAGAGCCACTATTTCTCAATCAAGTAGCTCCTCAGTTTGCCTCACAAGGGCTGAGTGCACCCCGCTTGCCAACAGCGCTCGGCAGACCGGATGGTCACCCATCCAAGCCCTAGCCCAGCCCGACAGCGCTTAACTTCGGTAATCTGACGGGAACCGGTGTTACTACGGCGGCAAGGCCGTTGGCTGGGAAATCACCTACATTTTCTTTACTAAATAATGTCTCTACACAAAAAACGAAGGGAAAAGGAAAGAAACAAAACAAAACAAGAACAGTTTTAACTTGATTACAGCAAGGAGATACTCTGGGAACTCCAGATAGGAATCCCTTGAGGGAAGGCGAAGTTACTTTCGAGGAACACTGTTGAGAAATGAAATGATAATTAAATCGACACCCTAGCTGCAAACAGGCGTTGATATACATCATTGGGGACATGTTGAAAATGTGTGCCCCGACCGGGACTCGAAACCGGGATCTCCTGCTTACATGGCAGACGCTCTATCCATCTTTTCTTTTTGTTATTTTGTTCGATTTTGTTCGGTGCGGCTGTTCCATGACAACCGTTCAAGTTCAGTGTTGAACCGTTGACTCAGTTTTTTTTTATTACAGAGGGCAGCTAACCCTCTGACCGAACACGCTGAGCTACCGTGCCGGCATCCATCTGAGCCTCCGAGTGCACAGAGGATAGTGCCTCTGCAGGGACTTATCCGTTGCACGCTCCCCTTGAGACCCACATTCCCAGCATGTCCACACCACTACATTCGCAGTGCGTCTAATAGATGTTTCCCCATCACACTCATTACTCGTGGCAGATTAATCTACCAAGTACCGTACGAGTTGGGGCATAGGGTGTGCGTTCGCTCAAGAAGGTCAATGGGCGGGTAGCCATATATAACTATATATGAAGGTAGTATCTGTTAAAAAATGGTTCAAATGGCTGTGAGCACTATGGGACTCAACTGCTGAGGTCATGAGTCCCCTAGAACGTAGAACTACTTAAACCTAACTAACCTAACGACATCACACACATCCATGTCCGAGGCAGGATTCGAACCTGCGAAGTATCTGTTCCCGAAAGAATAGGTACCATTGATGACCGTGCAACTTCTCTAGAATGAAATGATAATTGAACCGTTGATTTTATTTCAAAGAATATTCTTTAAAAAATTTTTATTTACTAGCGATTCATGAAGAACATTAACACATTTAATAACACTATGTGAGCGGGGGGTAGTTGCCAGGGAGTAACTGATGAAATCAAAATCAAATTGCTTTTAACAAATGGGAATTTTATTCCTAAAAGTTTTTTTTAGAAACAGATTTAAAATTATAAACAGAAAAGCACCCTCTAAATATCAAGTTAGAATTTATTCAGAGGCAGAAAGAAACAAATTTTTGAGTGTATGAGCTTTCGGGCTGAGAACCTTGCTGCTCCCTTTTGACACAGCCGTAGTCACGACCGCTCACGACAACCTCTGAAAGACTACACAGGTGCAAATCTGCAACACACCAGATTACCTTAAAGTAAAAGTTTTAACCAATCACACAAGCACACAAACTATGCACCCCGTAGGAGAGATAGAAATGGTACAAAACACTTAAATTAAAATATCAACTTGCCACCGAAGGTGGAACTTGATTTTAACTTCTAAGAAAAGTCTTACGGTGGAAGGGTGGCAACTTTATGTACTAAAATGACCATTTAAGTAAAAGCCCATGAAATTCAATCTTACATAAAATTGTACAAGGTTAGCCAAACATGCTCTACAGTACACATATACTGCCTCTCAAGATGGTAGGCAAGATAAAAACATATTTCAGGAATTAGGCCGTTACACTTCAAGCAATAAATTTGTTAACACACCGAATCCGACAAACATGACAGAGGCAGCTATTAACGTACGGCAGATAGATATGAAGATTAACGAACAACCCGAACCGCAGGTTGCTCTAATCCGCCCCTACTCCACAAGGGAAAAACGGACCACCCAGTTCATAAATAACCACCTTCCCGCGTATGGACAAACGGAGAAGAATGGTGGGAAGACCCCAAAACTAAGCGGCTGGTAACCTCACCAGGAAAACAAGTAGAATTTAACAAGTAAATGAAACGACATATCTCCAATCACTTAACTTCTAATAAACTGCGATTTCTGGCGAAGACCTGGCGCAGCACCCCCAACGCTCTCCCGAACCGTCCGCTGCCAGCCGCTTCAACGAACGCAGGAAGGCGCGCCAATCTCCCGTCTCACGGCGTCGCAGCTCGCGCCGGCCAGACCGATGTCGTGGGTTGACTCCTGTTGCTCTCGTGTCGGCCGCGAAGCCACTACCCCTCGCTATACGGCGCGGCCCACTGGACCTACGTGGCGACCTCACATGCACCGACGCTCAATGCGGACAAGTCATCTTGTGTCTCAGTGCGCGGCCGACCAACCGATCGATCCAACCGCCAATGACCTTTGCCTGAGCAACTCGAGCAGATTAGCGGCCTCACGCGCAGACTCAGATGCAGGAACTCAGCCCCCGACCGGGCAATCACTCGTTGAGTTCTCTCACTGCGCCACAAATTCGGACGAGAGACAGACTAGCAAGCTGGGGACGAGAGACTGACCCAGACTGACCCTCTGGCGAGCTCATAGCACCCCTTAAATGCACTTGAACAGGCAACCTTTTCCCTTTCCCACCAGAGGGAGACACCAAAGCTGCGACTGCCACAGCGGCGCCACCGCCAGAAACGGAGGGCGACTGCTTCACTCTACGCGCTGCGGCGCGCCCTTCAAAACAGCCAATTTTACCACGGCTCAATAATTAAATCGACACGCTAGCTGCAAACAGGCGATTACATACATCATTGGGGAGATGTTTTCAACATGTCGATTTAATTATCATTTCATTCTAGAGAAGCTGCACGGTCATCAATGGTATTTGTCCTTTCGGAAAAAGATACTACCTTCATATACTCTCGAGAAAATTTAAAGAACCTGCATTTCAAACTGAATAACTACTTTTACAACTGATGACAATTACAAAAAGTGTTCGAAATTTGCACAGTTTCCGTGAATGCAAGTGTTGCATCGCTCAGTCATCCCTTCACGACGAAGCCGAACCGCGGCTCGGGCGGCGTAGTATATCATCTGGTGACGTCACATGTACAACATTTCTCATTCACTTTTGGGGTATTTCCCGACATTTGTGTCTGTGTGTTTTGTATTAAAATACTTGTCTCAGCGTCTTATATGTCGCTTCGAGGGTTTTTCAACCTTAGTAACATTCACCCTGTATAATTACAGTAAGTTGTGTTTTAGATTTGACCAGTACTACCTCCTATAGGCGTTGTTGTTGTTGTTGTGGTCTTCAGTCCTGAGACTGTTTTGATGCAGCTCTCCACGCTACTCTATCTTGTGCAAGCTGCTTCATCTCCCAGTACCTACTGCAACCTACATCCTTCTGAATCTGCTTAGTGTATTCATCTCTTCGTCTCCCTCTACGATTTTTACCCTCCACGCTGCCCTCCAATACTAAATTGGTGATCCCTTGATGCCTCAGAACATGTCCTACCAACCGATCCCTTCTTCTAGTCAAGTTGTGCCACAAACTCCTCTTCTCCCCAATTCTATTCAATACCTCCTCATTAGTTATGTGATCTACCCATTTAATCTTCAGCATTCTTCTGTAGCGCCACATTTCGAAAGCTTCTATTCTCTTTTTGTCTACACTATTTATTTTCCACGTTTCACTTCCATACATGGCTACGCTCCATACAAATACTTTCAGGAACGACTTCCTGACGCTTAAATCTATACTCGATGTTAACAAATTTCTCTTCTTCAGAAACGCTTTCCTTGCCATTGCCAGTCTACATTTTGTATCCTCTCTACTTCGACCATCATCAGTTATTTTGCTCCCCAAATAGCAAAACTCCTTCACTACTTTGAGTGTCTCATTTCCTAATCTAATTCCCTCAGCATCACCCAACTTAATTCGACGACATTCCATGATCCTCGTTTTGCTTCTGTTGATGTTCATCTTATATCCTCCTTTCAAGACACTGTCCATTCCGTTCAACTGCTCTTCCAAGTCCTTCGCTATCTCTGACATAATTACAATGTCATCAGCGAACCTCAAAGTTTTTATTTCTTCTTTTTATGGGTTTTAATACCTACTCCGAATTTTTCTTTTGTTTCCTTTACTGCTTGCTCAATATACAGATTGAATAACATCAGGGAGGGGCTACAACCCTGTCTCACTCCCTTGCCAACCACAACTTTCCTTTCATGTCCCTCGACTCTTATAACTGCCATCTGGTTTCTGTGTGTGCCATTGTTTTTAACACTTTGCTCAGCTGAAGGTGTCATTCCTGAAGATAAAGTAACAGCTGTCGCCCCAAAATCTATGGCAAGATAGATATACGCAGATTGCCCCGTAATTCATCCTCAGTTTCGCTGGCGATGTGGTACAGCATCCAGGAGGAGGAGAGACTAAATCTGTGGAGCGGCGCCTCGCGCCAGATAGTGGGCCCCACGTAAAGTAAGCAAGCGGCGCCGGCGTCTCGTTTTTGTGCGCCTTGGGCAATGACCTCGTGGCGCAGGTAGCGGTCTGGGTTGGTCTCGAGTCCGCTGGAGCGCAGCAAGGCCGCGTGAAGCAGGTGAGCGGCAGCGGCAGCGGCAGCGGCCAGCCGAGAGGAACGGCCGGCCCGGGCGGTGGCTGCGGCCCTACAATGGCCCATCCCCTGCCGCCTCCACTGTGCACCTGCGCCCGGCTAAATATAGGAGCGCCGTGGGAACCGCCGCGAGGCGCCTACCCGCGTCCCGGCGCCGCTTTTCTTGTTGTGCGGCGCCGAGAGCCGCGACGCGCTCCACAGCTGCGGCGGCGCCTCCTCGTTATCTAAACCAGCCGAGACAACACGGGACTGGCCACACTAATCTACATACAGCATACACCGATGAGCCAAAACACTATGACCACTGCCCACCAAGACGTTGCACACAGCCTGGTGACGTTGCAGGCACTTGACGCAGTAAGAAAAGTATGTAAGCAGAGCAGACACGGATCAACCTAGTTAATATATGGACTGCAAATGGGGAAATCCATTGAGATAAACGACTGTGACAGATTACTGTTACGCAGAGCCTGTGAACGAGTATCTCGAAAAGGGCGAAGCCGGTCGAATGTTCACGTGCTACTGTCGTGAGCGTCTACGGAAAGAGATAGAAGGGCTGTGAAACTATCACTGGGAGCTAAATGGTTGGGCGTGCACGACTCTTCACAGAACATGGGGTTCGGAGGCTTGTCTGCCCTGTAACGTAGGATAGATGCTTGATTTGTGGCATCTCTGCCAAAGAAGCAGAATACTGGTGCACGCACAAGTATTTTGGAGCACACCCTTTATCGTACATAGTTGAACATGGAACTCCGCAGCAGACCACCCCTACGTGTTCACTTGGTGACCCAACGACATCGTCAATTACAAATTCAGTAGGCACGGGACCATTGGGATTCGACAGTCGATCAGTAGAAACGTGTCGGGTCTTCGGCTGAATCACATTTAGTTACACTAGGTCGCTGGTCGTCTCCACAAAGACGGTCATCGAGGTGAACGTGCAGCATCCGGCGTACGCAGGATGGAGGGAGCAGTATTACGCTAAGGAAGACATTCTCCTGCGCGAGCATGGGATCTGTGATGGTGATCGAAGACACGCTGACAGCTGAGAATCACCTGCACCCTTACATGCTTCATGTCTTCCCCGACGGTGATGTCATCTTTCAGCAATGTAATTGTCCGTTAACGGAGCCAGAACCGTGCTACAGTGGCTTGGGGAGCATTATAGTGAACTCACGTTGATGTCTCGGTGGTAAAATCCTGTGGAACCCCTCTGGGTCGCTATCGGGCGCCATTACCGCGTGCACAAATCTGCGCGAATTACTTAACCCGTGAGTAGACATCTAATTCAAGATACCTCCACAGACCTACCATCAAACTGTCGGATCCCCGATACGCAGAATCAGTGGTGCATTTCGTTCCAGAGTGGGGCAAACAAACTATTAAGCAGGTGGTCATAATGTTTAGGCTCATCAGTGTAAAGGGTTATTCAGCTACCCCTACCGCTGACGGTTTATACAACCCCCATTGTTATACCTGGACTTCATAAATTACGTTTTTGAAAGTAAAGGAAGGAAGAATAACAGACCAGTAGAAAATGTAGGCAGTACATTAGCCGAAGAACCAAGGGAGGTTCTGAGCAGATGGCAACAATGTACAGAATGTCTTTATAACTCGAATCAATTACCAACTGGAATCAAGCTAGAAGAGGAGAAATGTATGCCGGATGATGGAAAGGGGTACAGCATCTTACACGCAGAAGTAGGAAAGCGCTGAAGGAGGTGAAGAATCGGAAGACATGTGGAATCGATAACTTGACAGTAGAAGTGTTGAAGAGTTTGACAAACAGTGGAAATGATCTACCTCTTGAGCCATAGCGGCGCTGCTGGCGTCACGTTTCGAATCCCTGGCGCCACCAGCTGGATCTGTTATGTGATGCCGGCCGAAGTGGCCGTGCGGTTAAAGGCGCTGCAGTCTGGAACCGCAAGACCGCTACGGTCGCAGGTTCGAATCCTGCCTCGGGCATGGATGTTTGTGATGTCCTTAGGTTAGTTAGGTTTAACTAGTTCTAAGTTCTAGGGGACTAATGACCTCAGCAGTTGAGTCCCATAGTGCTCAGAGCCATTTGAACCATTTTTTGTTATGTGATGTTCTTCTGGTTTGAGGCGACTAAGGTATTTGCTCGAGGTTTCTGATGGGGGCGGGACGTGTTGTGGCGTGGCGAGTTGGGGAGTGGGGACGTAGCGAGGAGGACGGTGTGAGTGGTCCGCCCGGCGAGTAGGCCGAGCACTCTCGCAAGCGTCTTCGGCACGGAGTCCGGCGGGTGGCTGCTGGGCATATCTGTGGACCGATTGGAATACGTGGCCGATTTCGAGTGCCTTTCAAGTGTGTAGCCTGGCCTTTCAGCTCTGGGACCTGGCTCACCGGTAAGAGAGTTGAAGCGTTTTGCTGTGCTGAATTTTCCATTTGGTAATTTTGCTTAACTGAAGACCTTCTGTTGGTATTTGGTAATTTTACTTAGCTGAAGCTGTTATTATTGAAGGCCTGGCTGTTTTCTGTTTGGTAATTTTACTCAACTGAAGCTGTCACGATTGGTCCTGCCTCCTCCCTTTTGAATAAATTAAGAGCTATTTCATAATTTGGGTTAGCTGAAACTATTATCAATCAAGGTCTACCAGTTTTTATTGTGCTATTATTGAGATTTGATATCTTACGCAGTCTGTGTTGTAATTTACTGAATCTGTGATTGCCAAAAGCCTACGTGTTTCAGAGGTATTTGCATCAATAAGGTAGAAACAGGAAATGACACATGATGGTACATGGGCCCTAACCTTTCGCCTTACATCCCTTTATCCATAATTGTAGGTTACACCTCTATAATGAGATATATGACCAAGGGGAATGGCCTGATGAGTTTCCTGCAACGATAACGATACGATTGAGAGAAAGAGAAATATCAAGAAATGTGTAGAGGGTAGGTCTATCAGCCCAATTTCTCATCCAACTAAAGTATTGCTGAGAGTGCCGAATAGAGAGCTATGTATGGCAAGCTGGATAGATGGATTGGGGAGGAACACTTCGGATTCAGTAGAGGTAACTGAACAAGAGAATAATAGGTGACAGATATATTGAGAAAGGTAAAAACTTTTTACTGTTTTTATTGATTTGGGAAAAGCTTGTAAGGGGTTCACCACCCTGCTGGAGAAAATGTAATCTCGATGTATTGCTCACTCGCTAGAACGACAATTCACAGACGCTGCCTGAGACATAAAATATCTTTGCCCCGGTCAAAAGAGAGCTGCAATAGAGTCGCAGGTGAGAGCAGTCTCTGCCGCAGTTACAGTCGCTCGTTGCTACGGTGCAGTTGTAGTCCGTCGCTGTTACAGCGCAGTTTATAGTTAGTAGTTGTTAAAGTCAAAGTGCAGAACAAATTGTAAAATTTTATTATATGGAACTGAATAATTATTGTCATCAGCCGCAGAGCTAAATATTGCCGTGGAATGAGATGATGATGAACAAATGAATAATTGAAACTTCCTGGCAGATTAAAACTGTGTGCCCGACCGAGACTCGAACTCGGGTTCGAGTCTCGGTCGGGCACACAGTTTTAATCTGCCAGGAAGTTTCATATCAGCGCACACTCCGCTGCAGAGTGAAAATCTCATTCTGGAAAAGAATAATTGTTAATATAATGAAATATCAACAGTGTAATCAAGTCAGTCATCTATTGTAAGAAAGCAATACCCTGTAAAATAAATAAGTTAAATAACCACAGCGTTTACTGTAAACCGACGTGGATATTTTACGATCAGAACGAAAGAGAGAAAATGCAACACTTCGCCATGAAAAAGTATGACGCGATTATGGCAGGCTATCAAGTAAAACTAAATACGTTAATTTTAGTGATGAGGTATGTCAGATGTAAGAAACTCTATAATATGTGAAATGATGATGTGAATGAAATAATATGAAAGAGAATGATGCAGTGTATGAAGTAATATGAAAGAGAATGATAATGGTAATAATTTTATACGGAAGAGAATGATATTAGAGGAGTCATACCTTGAGCTAACACAAACAAATGATGATGGTAAATACTGAAGTCTTTATTTTTTGCATATGATGATAATGATGGTTTCCCTTTAGTTATGAGATGCTATGTAGTTGTTTAAGTATTTGTTGTAGTTTTTTTTTGACAGTATGTCATATATCGCACAATATAATGAATGAATATTTTTGGGAGAGACAGCTAGAATACATTCATATTAAACACAATTTTTCATTACCTGTTAATTTAGATTTTATTACATTTTATGCATAATGTGCGTACATTTCTTCCTTCAGCTTAATAATCGACTTTGTATTTTTTCCAGGAATAATATTTCATGTCATCAGAATCATTTTTGAAATATGTTTTTTATGTTATATGCTGCAGACACTTAGTTATTAAGCTTGCTCCACTACTTGTATTTTATCTACTTCTTTCTATCATTCATGAATGTGACCATATATACTTTACTTATTTAGTAACCTTGCTGCAGCTGACTCATGACGACTGACATATGACGTTAGTAATTTTATTTCCAAAAGTAAATCAAAAGCAAATATTCTCATGCGCCAGCAACTAATCATTAATCCCAAAGGAATGCATTGCTAGTCCATAAAACAAAAATATACGTACTATATATTCCAGAATTCCGTTCTTGTCTTATTTATGGATTCCATTACTTGTATGTATCATTAGGCTAGGCATCTTGATCACTAGATTAAATGTCATACATTTTAGGTATCTCTCATGTCACTTCCACAATATTATGTGTAATTACTAGCAGCTAAATGCTACATGTAATGACACCTATTTTTGGATAATAATTTATATATCATTTGTATCAGTTAATGAAATTTTGAAAGGCCACTGAGTGCCAACACTTTTCCAGCTAAGAATATATAAGATTACTACTAATGATTGCTATGTTACACTTATTTAATGTTTTAATTTTACTGTTTGGCCTTTGAACGCCATATATTTTGTAAAATTGTCATGTAAACCTTCCTATAAGCCACATAAATGAGTAACATAAAAATTTTTTTCTTGATCTACTAATTACGTCAAATCAAGTATATATCTATGTAAAACCGCTAATGAACGCTCATGTGAGCTTAACTTACATATGTTATGGGACAGAAACTCAGCTTATACTTTATAACTATGGACTGATGTCAGTAATGTAATTTTCACAAAATATTATAAGACTAAATGTATCCTTCAACCTCTGACCCAATTATCACCAATTAATGAGACTTTCCTATATCCTGCCCATCCTCATGGTCATCGAGCAATCTACTTGAATTTTTTGCACTAATTCAGCGTTGATGCACAAATAATGGATTCTACAAGCATGTGGTGTTGACATATCAAGCTTTCCACCACACTGACCAAAGGAGACGTTATTATGGACCTACTGCTTGGTGTACCTAATGTACTACCAAAACGGCAACATACAATATGAATACTACATATCAGTGTCTTGGCAGCACTGATTAATTCTCCGGAAAAGAGAACTTCAAACTGCCATACCTGGTGTTGTGCTTCTGTGAAAGGATACGGACTTTTCAGTGCAGCTATGTGCAACCCACTGTGCTACAACAATGATGCTACCCTTTCCAATCCTCACCTTCTTCTTATAAAAGATACTAAAGACTTATACTAAACAATAATTTGAACTGACAGTGCATGTGCACTTTATATGATTCTTAATATTCATAACTACCTTTGTATGTTCAATACTTATGTAATTTGTCAATGATTTCATATGTACTCTGTAACCATGTAAAACATATGCATATTAATTACCAAAACTCATTTTGTAGACTTAGTAAACTAAATATTTCATATCTATTTGCAACATAAAAATTCGGCAAGTCTAATTGACTCACCATCGCTACCAAATGTTTACTCCCCAGTGGAGGGTTATGTAAGGGGTTCACCACCCTGCTGGAGCAAATGTAGTCTCGATGTACTGCTCACTTGCTATAACGACAATTCGCAGGTGCTGCCTGAGATATCTGTCAAAAGAGAGCTGCAATAGAGTCGTAGGTCAGAGCAGTCTCTTGCAGCCGACAGAAAAATTCCATATGACATCTAATTTTTATAATTTTTTCGTTGCGGTCATTTGGCGAGAAGTATGTGAGAAGAAGTAATATGCTGCCCGACTCTTCCCGGAGTGGACTTTCGCTGTATTTCAACGGTTAACTTCTCTGTGATGCACAACGCCCCTACTGTACCGTTTGCGATAGAAGGGTGTTGAGAACTCCTCCCTAACGCCCTCGCACCGAGTAAACCTCCGGTGACGCAATGTGCCCCTATTAGTTAGATCTTCTCTGTCTCTTCTGTTAATCGTACTTAATCCTAATAATCGTCGGTCAAGAATTCAAAGAATGTTTTGTTAGCCATTTCTTTCGTGAATCAATTACATTCTTCTAATGGATCTCAGTTTGGCGTCTGCTTTTCCTACTATTTATTTTATTACCAAATTTGATGCGTCAGGAAGTGTCCTGTCAACTGATCACTTCTTTAAGTGAAGTCATGCCATAAATTTACTATTTCCTCGTTAGTGACCCTACCAATCATTCTGATGTTCAACATAGTTCTGTAGCACTACGTAGCAAAAGCTTCTATTCTCTTCTTGTCGGAACTACTTATTGTCGAGCGTACACTTCTGTTCAATACCTGTTCAGTAACCTTTTCAATACATTTAGAAACGGCCATAACACTTAAATTTATAATCGCTGTTAGCAAATTTCCGTTTTTCAGGAATGCTTTTGTTGGTATTGCCAGTGTGTATTTCATATCATCTTTACTTATTCCATTGTGCTAGTTTGCTCCTACATCTCACGACACGTCTGCTACTTTAGTGTCTCATTTCCTAATCTCATTCCCTCAGTGTTACCTGATTTAGCTTGATTGCGACCCATTACGCCTGTGTTACTTTTGTTGATGTTCACCGTGTAACTCCGTTTCCAGACGTTATCCACTCCGTACACCTGCTCTTCCAAGTCCTCTGCTGTCTTTCACATTGTTACAATGTCATCGGCAAAAGTCAAAATTTTTATTTTTTTCTCTCTGAACTTTTAATTCCATTTCCAAATTTCTCCTTGGTTCCCTTTACTGCTTGATGAATGCGGAAATAGAATGACATAGGTGATATAGGCTACAATTCTGTTTCGCTCCATTCTCAACCACTGCCTCCATTTCACGTCCTTCAATTCTTATAATTACAGTCTGGTTTCTACAGAGGTTGTAGATTATATTATGCTCCATACATTTTACCCCTGCTACCTCCAGAATGTGTAGGTTCTCAAAGATTCCATGTTAACATTTATCTCCTAGCTTTTATTACAACGAAACAATCTGCACTGCCCAGAACGATGATTAGTGAATAATACATAAATTTAGACAACGCTGTCCGTGGACCGCAGCGATCTGGCGCTATACGTACATTAAAACAACAGTCGAGATCGCAATAGTATTTATTGTAATAAACGTCCTGCATGTCTCGCCGCGCGGGGTAGCCGAGCGGTCTAAGGCGTCTTGTCACGGTCCGCGTGGCTGCCCCCGTCGGAGCTTTGAGTCCTCCCTCGGGCATGGGTGTGTGTGTCGTCCTTAGCGTAAGTTAGTTTACGTTAGATTAAGTAGTGTGTAAGCTTGGGGACCGATGACCTCAGCAGTTTGGTTCCATAAGACCTTAACACAAATTTCCAATTTTTCCTGCATTCCTCATCTAGAGATGAATCCGAAATAGGTCGGAACTAGTTATGAAACTTAATTGACTACAGCTATTTGTAACCAGTTTCACCAGTGCCCCATCTGCAGCTACATCCGCCTTGATCGTACTTTATGGTCGAACCACTCTGCATACCCGCAACCTCTACGTATGGGGTGGAGTGGAGAGCGGGCGGGGGAGGAAATTGGAGGACCCTCGCGGATGTAAAAGTTTTGTCGTTCACCATCCTGTGTGAACTGTTACAATAGTCTAAAACATATAGTACAGGAATGAGCAACAGCACCTCTTGTGGTCCCTACGTCAAGGAGAGTAATTTTCCTCTCTGTCTGCTTCCAAGTGACGTGGATAAACCTCTGCCGACACGAAGAATCTGCAGTCTGTCGGCAAAGCCGAAGTTCTCCGGAAGCCATTAATATCGGGAAAACAATGGCATATCCCGCCGGCGTTAACGCGCAGTGCGCCGTTCGCAGTGCGCCGTGTTCCTGCGTGAAGCGTGCAGGCCCGCGGCCGGGCATTCCGTTTAATTTCTTTTCCTGTTTCTTTTTATTTTCGATAAGACGCCGGCACAAAGCAGCCGCTAGGGGCGCGCCCGTCGGCGGAAGCAGACGGCGGATCACAGGGGAATCAAGGAGCGCCTCCGGGAAAGCAAATTAGGGGCCACCGGCTCACGGAACGCCCGGACGTGGACGCCGCATTCCTAGCGGGCACCTCTTCTCTCTCTCTGTATGTGTGTGTGTGTGTAACGAGAGGCGTAAGGATGCTACGTGTCTCCTGGAGAAACTGGAGGGTACCGAGGAAAAGAAAGTGGCCAAGTGCGAGCAGCGCTCGCGCACTGAGGGTTCCATACAAACATAATTGTGAATATACAGAGTTCATCCATCCTGGGAATCGAGCATCTCAACGATTCTCGCCTAGTATCGATATTGATACTGCCAAGATATTGGTCGCGGGAGTTCCAGGACCGTATCAAAATAAGAGGGTGAGTCAAATGAAAACCTTAAATTTGTAATAACAAATCGAAATTTCGCGACGTTATCCTGCGTGGTGTGCGTACTGTGAGACCGTCAGTACACACACCATCAGATTATTTGACTTGTCACTCTAACGAAGTAGGTGAGTGTCAGCAATGTGTCTCGTGGTCTTATCGTGGCGCGTTTATCTTCTGCCGTTAGATCAGACGATAGAAATGCCACTTACACGCTTAGAGCAGCAGATTGACGGTGACCAACTTTAAACAGAACTTGATTAATTTTCACACACATTTATCAAAATAATAACAGTCATAAAAATTACTTAACTTGGTTCTGGATGTTATTTACAATTGACAATCTGAAGTTCCTTTGGTACTGGTACTCACATATATCTCTGCTGCTTGACAAAAGTGTCTATGCATTTATCTTCATGGATAAGTACAGGAATAGGGTAATCTTATTAGGCGCAGACTGAAACTTGACTATAGACTGGTGCAGACAAATATAGAACTCGTACAGACTGGTACAGACTAATGCCGACTGGTACAGACTGGTGCAGACAAATGCAGACTGACTAATCGGAGGTCTGTACACTTGTTATAATAACTCGCGCATTCATGTATCACTGCGCGAGTGTGATCCGCGAGGAGAAAAGGTTCTACGTAAGCAGCGATATCATTGGCTGCGTTACATATTAATACGCGGATCGGCGGAAGCAGAATTTGGTCCGTCTCTATGGCAGCGCCATCTCGTAGGGCGGAAATGGACGAGCGCTGCGCCTGCACTGTTGTGTTTAGCGGGGCGCGCTCTAGTGGGAAAGTTGTGTACGCGCTGACTACGCGGAACTATGTACACAACATCCTGTAAGTTGGTAAGTGTGCTACAAACAGCGTGCAGAATGGCCTGTAGGTGGCAGCACCACTTGAGACTTGCACCAGGGACGAACGGCGTTCTGTTTTTCCGTAGTAAACGTATGAAACCTATTGAAATTCATTGACGAACGAAGGTTCAGTACGGTGATGCATGTTTGTCACAGCAGCAAGTCTACGAATGGAATAGGAAGTTCGCAAATGGTGTGACTTCAGTGGAAAATGCTCATCGTCCAGGTCAGACACAACGAGTTGTGACTCCACAGAATATTGCAGCAGTTGAATACATAGTGAAGGAAAACCGCCGAGTGACACTGAATGACATTGCAGTATGTTTACAAATTAGTCATGGGTCAGCACACCACATTGTGCATGATGTGCTCCAGTTTCACAAACTGCAAGATGGGTGCCACGGCAGCTGACTCCTGAAATGAGAGAACGACATGTTGATGCTTGTGAAGAACATGTTGATGATTGTGAAGAATTACCAAGTGATTTCCATATGTTTTGACCACTCAAAGACGCAATGGGAGGAAAGAGGTTCCGTTCTGATGAAGAGGTACTCCATGCGGTGCATGAGTGGTTGCGCGGACTACCAAAAGAATTTTTTTCTAAAGGAATTTATGCACTTTGTAAGCGCTGGAAGGCTTCCATTGAGCGTGGGGGACATTATGTTGAAAAGTGATACAGCTTTGTACCACTTCTGCACAATAAATAACATTTAAAAAATATTTAAGGTTTTCATTTGACTCACCTTCGTATCTGCAGTAGTTCCTCAAACTATCCCGCCCATAAAAAAAGAAGCGAGAAGTATATATATATATATATATATATATATATATATATATATATATATATATATATACTTAGAGAGAGAGAGAGAGAGAGAGAAGATTTAATAAAACATTTATATTTAATTATTAAAACATGACTAAAACTTAAATTTTATGTTTGCATGCAGTAATGTTCGTCTGCTATGTTTATGGCGGATGGTGAATGCAATGTATGTTCAAAAGGCAAAAGATAATTCTTATTTGATATAATTATTACAGGTTTCAGATTTTTACTTAAGTTGTACTGTGAAACCTTGCTGCTTGCCGCATTTCATAACTCGAGGTCAACGGGAAGCACCTTGCAAGTCTCGATGAGTGGGTTTTCGAATATAAAAACATGTGACACAAATCACCGTATCTTTTCATTGCATTGACTTTTCGGCTTTCAATTTTTACACCACGAAGCAACCATAGAGCTTAGTATGTGGCGTAAATTTGAACTTGATACGCCAAATAGCTCCAGAAAAACAGCCTCTTAACAGACGGACTGACTGATAAAAAAATGATAAATATTTTTTCATATTATGTAATTACCAACAAACAATTTTAGAATTTTTTCTGTAAGTACACTGCGAAACCCTTCTTCTCCACAAATTCCATGGTTCTAGGTCAACAGGAAAAACCCTATACGTTTTGAAGACTGACTTTCGTGTACAAAAATATGTGCAGAAATGGCCATACATTTGACTGAAGTCACTTAGAAGCTTAAAATTCTTCCACCGGCAAGCAACCATGGACCGTAATATGTAACACAGATTTGAACCTGATACGTCTGCCCTTTCCTGACAAAAAGGTTCCTAACAATCGGACAGACATACAAACGGACGGTCGGACAACAAAGCTCTCCTACAAGCCTTCCGTTATCACAGACTGAGGCGTGGAACCCTAAAAGCAACTAGCTCATCGGACAAAATATTTATTTTTTTTAGCGTATAGCACTATTGTTCTGCAAGACACTTGAAGGAAAAAAAAAGCGCCCAAAATATAGGTTTTACTTCCTAAAATTAATTCAAGCTATCCACTCCCCAGAACATATTGTATTCTTCTGAGGGAATACGCGAACAATAGACATACATTACACTTAGACTACACCGAAACGGATATATATACAGGGTGGTCCATTGATCGTGACCGAGCCAATTATCTCACGAAATAAGCTTCAAACGAAAAAAACTACAAAGAACGAAACTTGTCTAGCTTGAGGGAGGAAACCAGATGGCGCTATGGTTGGCCCGCTAGATGGCACTGCCATAGGTCAAACGGATATCAACTCAGCTTTTTAAATAGAAACCCCCATTTTTTATTACATATTCGTGTAGTACGTAAAGAAATTGAATGTTTTAGTTGGACCACTTTTTTCGCTTTCTGATAGATGGCGCTGTAATAGTCACAAACATATGGCTCACAATTTTAGACGAACAGTTGGTAATAGGTAGGTTTTTTAAATTAAAATACAGAACGTAGGTACGTTTATACATTTTATCTCGGTTGTTCCAATGTGATACATGTACCTATGTGAACTTATCTTTTCTGAGAATGCATGCTGTTACATCGTCATTACCTGTAAATACCACATTAATATAATAAACGCTCAAAATGATGTTCGTCAACCTCAATGCATTTGGCAATACGTGTAACGACATTCCTCTCAACAGCGAGTAGTTCGCCTTCCGTAATGTTCGCACATGCATTGACAATGCGCTGACGCATGTTGTCAGGCGTTGTCGGTCGATCACGATAGCAAATATCTTTCAACTTTCCCCACAGAAAGAAATCCGGGGACGTCAGATCCGGTGAACGTGCGGGCCATGGTATGGTGCTTCGACGACCAATCCACCTGTCATGAAATATGCTATTCAATACCGCTTCAACCGCACGCGAGGTATGTGCCGGACATCCATCATGTTGGATGTACATCGCCATTCTGTCATGCAGTGAAACATCTTGTAGTAACAACGGTAGAACGTTACGTAGGAAACCAGCATGCATTGCACCATTTAGATGGCCATCGATAACATGAGGGCCAATTATCCTTCCTCCCATAACGCCGCACTGTACATTAACCCGCCAAGGTCGCTGATGTTGTACTTGTCGCAGCCATCGTGGATTTTCCATTGCCAAATAGTGCGTATTATGCCGGTTTACGTTACCGCTTTTGGTGAATGACGCTTCGTCGCTAAATAGAACGAGTGCAAAAAATCTGTCATCGTCCCGTAATTTCTCTTGTGCCCAGTGGCAGAACTGTACACGACGTTCAAAATCGTCGCCATGCAATTCCTGCTGCATAAAAATATGGTACGGGTGCAATCGATGTTGATGTCGCATTCTCAACACCGACGTCTTTGAGATTCCCGATTCTCGCGCAGTTTGTCTGCTACTGATGTGCGGATTAGCCACGACAGCAGCTAAAACACCTACTTGGGCATCGTCATTTGTTGCAGGTCGTGGTTGACGTTTCACATGTGGCTGAACACTTCCTCTTTCCTTACATAACGTAACTAGCCGGCGAACGGTGCGGACACTTGGATGATGTCGGCCAGGATACCGAGCAGCATACATAGCACACGCCCGTTGGGCATTTCGATGACAATAGCCATACATCAACACGATATCGACCTTTTCCGCAATTGGTAAACGGTCCATTTTAACACGGGTAGTGTATCACGAAGCAAATACCGCCCGCACTGGCGGAATGTTACGTGATACCAGGTACTTATACGTTTGTGACTATTACAGCGCCATCTATCACAAAGCGAAAAAAGTGGTCCAACTAAAACATTCATATTTCTTTACGTACTACACGAATATGTAGTAAAAAATGGTAGTTCCTATTTAAAAAAAAAACGCAGTTGATATCCGTTTGACCTATGGCAGCGCCATCTAGCGGCCCAACCAACCATAGCGCCATCTGGTTTCCCCCTCAAGCTAGACAAGTTTTGTTTATTGTAGTTTTTTCGTTTGATGCTTATCTCGTGAGATATTTGGCCAGGTCAGTATCAATGGACCACCCTGTATATATGTATATCCAAAAAGGTTTTGCGTCACCTCGGCTCCGAGAGTTCCGGAACCTGCACAGATGTTTGGACTACAGATCAACATAAACATTTCTGCCCTTTTTGTTGCTCATGAAAACCACACATTGCATGTTGTACCACCATAGAGCGAGACCTTCAAAGGTCACGGTCCAGACTGCTGCACACACCGGTACCTCTAATACACAGTAGCACGTCCTCTTGCATTGATGCATGCCTGAATTCGTCGTGCCATACTATCAAGGCACTGTTGGTCCACATTGTCCCACTCCTCAAAGACGATTCGGCGTAGATCCCTCAGTGTGGTTGGTGGGTCACGTCGTCCATAAACAGCCCTTTTCGATCTATCCCAGGCATGTTCGATAGGGTTCATGTCTGGAGAACACGCTGCCACTTTTGTCGAGCGATGTCGTTATCCTGAAAGAAGTCATTCATAAGATTAACACGATGGGCGCGCCAGTTGTCTTTCATGAAGACGAATGCCTCACCAATATGCTGCCGATATCGTTGCACTATCGGTCGGAGGATGGCATTCACGCGTCGTACAGCCGTTACAGCGCCTTCCTTGACCACCAGAGTCGTACGTCGGCACCACATAATGACACCGCAAAACAGCAGGGAACCCCCACCTTGCTGCACTCGCTGAACAATGTGTCTGGGGCGTTCAGCGTGACCAAGTTGTCTCCAAACAATTCTTAGACGATTGTGTGGTTGGAGGGATACGCGACACTCAACGTTGAAGAGAACGTGATGCCAATCCTGAGCGGTCCATTCGGCATGTTGTTGGGCCCATCTGTACCGCGCTCCATGGTGTCGTGGTTGCAAAGATAGACCTCGCCATGGACGTCGGGAGTGAAGTTGCGCATCATGCAGCCTATTGCGCACAGTTTGAGTCGTAACACGACGTCCTGCAGCTGCAAGAAAAACATTATTCAACATGGTGATGTTACTGTCAGGGTTCCCCCGAGTCATAATCCGTAAGTAGCGGTCATCCACTGCATTAGTAGCCCTTGGGCGGCCTGAGCGAGGCAAGTCATCGACAGTTGTTGACTCTCTGTACCTCCTCCATGTCCGAACAACATCGCTTATGTTCACTCCGAGACGCCTGGACACTTCCCCTGTTGACGGCCGTTCCTGGCGCAAAGTAACAATGCGGACGCTATCTAACCGCGGTATTGATCGTCTAGGTATGGTTGAACTACAGACAACACGAGCCGTGTATCTCCTTCCTGGTGGAATGATTGGAACTGCTCGGCTGTCCGACCCACTCCGTCTAATAGACGCTGCTCATGCATGGTTGTTTACATCTTTGGATGGGTTTAGTGACATCTCTGAACATTCAAAGGGACTGTGTCTGTGATACAATATCCACAGTCAACGTCTATCTTGAGAAGTTCTGGGAACCGGGGTGATGGAAAGCTTTTTTTGATATATATATATATATATATATATATATATATATATATATATATATATATATATATTTGCAATGTGAGACTATGGACAACGGGCACAATTAAATGATTTAATACAACAGACATACACTATACTTAGACTACACAGGAACGTATATATATAGCAATGAGAGACCAAAAATAATGTGCACAATTAAATGATTTAACAGACAGTATTTCAAAAAACAGCACATGAAGAGCACCTGCACACACGACCTAATAGACATACCTCTATGAAACGAAACAACACTCTCCAGAGGTGAACAGCGACACCCACAGTGACAGCACTGACATTGAAGAGGATGAGAAGGAGGAGGACGAGGAGGAAAATTTGATGTAACATTAAATAACACACATAGAACAGTAAATCAGACATAACATGCCAAAACGCACTGACAAATTGTACATACCAGTCAAATAATAGTTGTGGGCAGCTAATACTGCAGTAAATGTAGCCAATAAATCACCTCATGTTGTACAGAAATGAATGCCTAACGTTAATGGGTAGGATTAGCAAAACCATTTCTTTACTGCTAGATGTAAACTATTTCGTTGTGACCGGCGGTCAACAGCTGGAAGAAGCCATTCCGAGGTATTCATTGCGTCACAATCGGTGATGGCACTAAAAAAATCTCTCCTTGCCCTATCTGTTTACATTCTTCTCAAAACAGCAAAATTTTATTTATATTTCTACCGCAAATTACTCAATTGGCCTCACAAGAGTTGAGTGCACCCCACTTGCCAACAGCGCTCGGCGGACACGGACGGTGATCCATCCAAGTGTTAGCCAAGCACGACGGCGCGTAACTTCGGTGATCTGACGCGAACCAGTGTTACCACTGCGGCGAGGCAATGGTAAATAAATAAATGAAATACATATTCACTCAAGGCATATGGGCGTTTGAACGAAGAACTTCATTGGACCAGCAGAATGAAATCTCAGCTGACATTCTTTAGCTGGACTACTTGTATTGTAAGGTGGCTATAATTTCGCACCTTACAAACACTCATCTACATACTTTGCCGTGATCTACAACCACAATTAGGTATCATATGGTAGGTTGTATATCGTATATATGATTATTTAAAGAAGACTGACATTGTCACGTAGGCCTTGTAAATAACTGTTAACGCTTTTGCATGAAAGGTGACGGAGTGTCTTTATTATCAAAACGGCGTAATGAATGATTGCCTATACTAGTAGAGGCTGGAACGCCAGTTGAGATAAAACGGCACCCACAACTCAGCTCGTGGGGCGAAAACGCCCACGCAGGTGTGTTGGTCCTGCCTGACACAGGAAGTGCCAAGACGGACAGTCCGGACACCTGGGCCCGGAAACACAACACAGCGGCGGCTGGCCGGTGTTGTAGCTGGGCTGGAAGGATAACCGGGAACTCTGAAAATCTTGGACACAGATGAGAGGAACGAGGAAGCGTCACATCGGAAATCACGCAGGTTGGGTTATTTCCAAGGATTTTTACTCAGAAGCGTACCATGGTATCAGTATGGGTATTTCCTTGCAAACTTTCCACGCTGGACGACAAAAGACTGAAATATGGTTGGTCGGCGTTCGGAGGAATCTGTAGAGAGGGAGAATATTCCGTGGTTTTGTGAACATGATTCGCCTTCTGCAGTTACGAGGGAGGGAAGCGGAGTCTTGCTGGGAAGCCAGCAGTGGAGAGGAAGTGGTCTTCCGTTTTGAGCAGCCATGTTGGACGGTCGCTCAGTATCAGTTTTTGTTGGTACAGACGGACTTGCTGTCTTTGCTCTCAGGATATTTTAGAACGGCACTGTACTGTTGCGAAATTATACGACTCTGGACTTCACCTCCGGGTTGGAAGTCGTCATTGCTTACGCAGCGTTCAGTGATTGAGAGCACTTCTTCTGCCTATACTTACGTTGAGACGTTATTTGAACTCCGCCCTTGTGGCTGGGAGTTCCCGTTTCTCGTCCGTAGAAAAGAGACAGGGCAAGACAGTATTAGAGTACATCAGTCAGAAGACCGCCTACTGCCGTCCTATTGTTTGAAATTTTATTTTCTGGCTGGACTTCTTCCATCGCCGCAGACGTGTAGGAGAACCATCACTCCGACTAACCGGACGCAGTACATACGGTGATATTGCTAATTGCTTCGGCTTATTAGGCCTATAAAGCTAAACAGCTGTGATCACGCTAGTTTATTTCCACTGAGGTTCCACACCACCGTAGATCATCTTTGAAAGCAGTGTCTTCTAGTGTTTGGTACGTAGATGATGTCAGTCATTTCGCGTTATTTATGTTAGATTGCGGGCAGGCCTCTGTGGGCGAGCTGTTATAGGCGCTTCAGTCCGGAAACGCGCTGCTGCTACGGTCGCAGCTTCGAATCCTGCCTCGGGCATGGATGTGCGTGATGTCCTTAGATTTGTTAGGTTTAAGTAGTTCTAAGTCTAAGGGACTGGTGATCTCAGATGTTAAGTCCCATAGTGCTTAGAGCCATTTTTTGTTAGATCGCGTGGCCATAAAATGGGGCAGAGTTGGGCAATTGATCGGCACTTTTTAGTCAAGAAATATAGACAATTGTAATATAAAGGGTTGTTTTTTAATTTACAATAAATGTATAATAAGAAACAACATTTATAATTTAGTAGTATTAGTTGCCTTAATCTTTCATTTATGTTTAGGTTATAATTTATATGTTAAAGATTATTAAGAGATCCTAAGATCTGCTTCAGGGGGTAGGCAGACAGGGCCAAGTTGTCATTTTAGCGTTCAATATTTCCCGTTGCGCATATGCATTTTACACTCGCCTGAAATAGCGTTTTGGAGTATAACACTGCCCGACAAAAATAGTGAAGCGCCCAGAAGGGAAGGAGCAAACATGACACTTCACCAGTAACGTGGTTAAAAAATAGAGTCAAATTTACAAAGTACTTGGCAGTATGAGCCCATTTACCAGTGGGACGTTTCACTCCCTCCAACCTAGAATGCAGCCACAGATTGGGTTGGGAAGGGTGTCCCAGAGCCGCTGTACCCTCTCTTGAGGCAGGTTGACCCGCAACTGTTATAAGTGGTTGTCGACATGCTGGCCACGCTGGGACGCAGTTGACGTCCTAGCTATGAGCCAAGTGCCATGTTTGGACAAGCATTGCATCAGTCGAATGAGAGGTAACCGATGAAGATGCTGGAAGTCTGTGACTTATTGTTGTGCGATGAGAATTCCCTCAGTCAGTACCAGCCGTGACCTAAAGTCATACCCAGTGGCTTCCGACGACATTATTCCAGGAGTAGCACCCCTTCGCCTCTCCTGAATATTGGAAGAATGGTACCTCTCCACACGTTTCCGTCATACTCACCGACAGTGGTCACCTAGAGCGGTGCAGAACTGCTATTCATAGCAGCCGTGCATCCCATTCCAAACTCAGAAGTTTGTTTTGTGGTGTTAGCAGCAGCCTACACAGACTCAGTAGTCCGGCTGGTGCTAGTGTCCGAACAGTATGTTGCAGGGAGTCCATTACTTGTCGTCATATGATAGGCGCAAATGTGATGGGTTTACCATATATTTACTACACAATATGGCGTCCGTCCCTGGTAGCTGAGTGGTCAGCGCGACGGAATGTCATACCTAACGGCCTGGGTTCGATTCGCGGCTGAGTCGGAGATTTTCTCCGCTCAGGGACTGGGTGTTGTGTTGTCCTTATCATAATAATTTCATTCCCATCGCCACGCAAGTCGCCGATGTGGCGTCAACACGAAAGAGTTGCACGAGGCGAACAGTCTACCCGACGGGAGGCCCTAGCTACAAGGTATTTCCATTTACACAATATGGCGAGCCTCGCTTCTGGTGGTCAGATTTGGTGGATCGGAACCATAACTATGAGTGTGCATGCCCTCACGTTGCCATGCATTTCAATATTGGGCCACTGTCACATGCGCCTCCCGCTCAGATCGAGATATCGCACGATTCGACCAAATAGCCCAATGGAGACCGTCAATTGAGCCCCTTTGAAACTCTGTCGGGTGCTGATAACATTGTCTCACAGAAGTACGATTCTTCACAGTGATCACTTAAAACATGAAGCCCCTTGTATACCCTACCAGGCCTGTTAACAGCACTGTTAACGACACTAATGCACACTGGAGTCTGTTCTGTCTGTCATCGAGATTGTAATTCTAACCATTTTACATACCCGCCGATGGAGTGTACTTGGACGAAGTGACATTGACATACGACGATGTCTTTTGGGTGCTTCACTTTTTTTTTGTCGGAAACTGTATTTTAAGCACAAATACCGTGCTTCTTGCGAATTCTGTTTAAATTTTTCCATAAATGGAGGTTTCAAAACACTGGTCATTTCTGATGGGTTTATCAGGTCACGAAGATAGTAGAGAACGTCTTAAACAATTCCAACCATTTGGCATTGATTGTAAGAAAATGAAATACCTACAGCCGTCCTTATGGTCTTAGTTATTGTGTAACTACCAGTTTCGGCGCTTCAACGCCCCATAGTTGATGCAGGAGTTGTTATCACGATCCAGAAATACGCTGCTTCAATGGCCAAAATAACTGGTTAACGCAGACTGTGTAACTGTGTCAGCACTTGATGGTTGGAGTGCTGATATCACAGTTTCGAATGGTCTGCGTAACGCAGTTACGTTGGCCACTGCGTAATAACTCCTTCAGCATTAACTAAGGCCTGAGGATGCCGCACTGAAGCGCCGAAACTGGCAACTACACAATAGATAAGATCATAAGCTCAGCTGTAGGTGTTTACAATAGTGAGCGATCGTGGTCCCAAAGACCTCCAGTCAAAACGATGGACATAAAAAAAAATTGGCATTGAGACTGATGCTGTTACCGACGAGTCGGTGAACAAGATACCAGGATGGCTTTCAGGATAAAAGTCAATTTATTGCCAGCCTGAGTACGTCCTGGTGGATGGGCAGTTCGGGGTTATTCATGATTTTCTTGTATGAGTGCCTTCCATCTTCTGCGCTGTGAGGGTAGAATTAGGTGGTTGAGTTTTGGAAGTACTCTCAAGTCTAGCAAAGATAGAGTCATACACACATTTTAGATCCTGTGCACAAGCACAGGTCAGGAACGATGGGTATGAGAAGAGACTGAAAATCGAACTCCAAACTTCCGGATTTGCGGTGTGGTAGTTACTGGCGAATCATGCAATCTGTGTGCAAGTCGCATTAGACTGTTCCGTTTTCCCGGACTTAACGCTGCTTGGGTTGCAGCAGCGACTAGCACACAGACGTACCTCCCCCTGCAGGGTGTCGGCTTGCTAGCTCGTACAGTGAGCATGGGCCAAGCCGTACAGGTGAGCCAGGCCACAGACTGGAAGTCGGCGTTGCGAGAGCCCAGCGCTCATTACGGCAGGAAAGTTTTAATTACTGGCCGAGTTCCGCACTGTGGAAACACTGCCCCATCTCGGAGAGAGTCGGTTCTACGCCCGCTGCGTACAACGCGCTGCTATAGCGGCTACCGCACGCCTACTGTGCGCTTCCTCTGCGTGCGCCACAGGTTTCTCTTCTTCATACTTGTGGCGGACAACTGTCCCAACCCACAGGCCGTCAGTTTCGTGTGTCACAGATCTGAATCAACAAAATCTTCTCGGACTTTCAGTCGTGCCAGATGCTTACAACACCTGCGCTTTTTTCCAGTCGCTCGTGACTTTGCGCTGGGCAAGAGATTCGCGATAAATGAAAGCTAAGTAAGTAGCCAATGCAGTAGAGTACTCTCTGTAAAACCGAATTGGAATCCCATCAGGACCTGGCGATTTATTTATTTTCAACCCATTCAGCTGCTTCACAACCCCAGGGATGTCTATCACTATGTCCTCCATACGTGAATCTGTACGAGACTCAAACGGCGGTATGTTTGTACGATCCTCCTGCGTGAAAGATTTCGTGCTTTGACACTGGGAGTCAGTGTCCAAGTTACGTAATGTTTTAATATCAATTTTTTTGTTACGAGAGTTACTCTATTTTTAGGAAATGAATTGATACTGGCTTTTGCATCATTCCGTTTCTGTCATTATCCATACTACAGCCAAAAAGTTCATTATTACGTGTTTTTCGAAAAGTTGGAAAAGTTTTATTCTGATAATCTAATAAATTAATGTTCACTACATTTTTAGGTTCATTTTCTGATTATCTCGGTTCATACAAAGGGATAGGATGGATACTGCTTGTATAATGACGGAGGAAAATTATATACCTGACAATGGTATTCAAACAATAAAATTCTAGCTACGCTGGTCAGTCTATTACAGTTCTAGTTATAAAAAGTATAGAACTTACTTCATTTCATGATGCCGTTGGCTTGTCGAGTGGCTTCAGTTAGCAGTAAATAGGGCACAGGTTGATCTTCTTGCCATACCATAGCCAATAACAAGGTCCCACAGTACTCTTGAAGTTTTGTGAATTACTCTTGCTATATTTGTACTGTGCCCAGTAAATGCCATAGCTTGTCCACATTAAACATCCGCCGAAACAACCATTTCAGTTTTCACTGCTCAGCACTTCGGAAACAGACTTTTTGTCTCCGCACTTTCGCATAGCCACACCGGCGAATAAACGCAACCAACGACACCAACCGTCTTCTCGCAACTTCTCACTGCTACTTTTTTGGCGCGCTTGCACGCCCAGCGATAATGCATTTACAATTTATGACACACTTTGACAACAGCTTTTTCCTGACTAGGCCAGCGTGTCTACTTACGAAATGTTAACATTCCATGCGTATTCTCTTTCTTAAATAACAAATAGCATATGTAACTTGACAACATATTTACACGAATAATACAGGGTGAGTCACTTAACATTACCGCTGGATATATTTCGTAAACCACATCAAATACTGACGAATTGATTCCACAGACCGAACGTGAGGAGAGGGGCTAGTGTAATTGGTTAATACAAACCATAAAAAATGCACGGAAGTATGTTTTTAACACAAACCTACGTTTTTTTAAATGGAACCCCGTTAGTTTTGTTAGCACATGTGAACATATAAACAAATACGTAATCAGTGCGGTTTTTTGTATTGTAAAATGTTGACTACATCCGGAGATATTGTAACCTAAAGTTGACACTTGAGTACCACTCCTCCGCTGTTCGATCGTGTGTATCGGAGAGCACCGAATTACGTAGGGATCCAAAGGGAACGGTGATGGACCTTAGGTACAGAAGAGACTGGAACAGCACATTACGTCCACATGCTAACACCTTTTTATTGGTCTTTTTCACTGACGCACATGTACTTTACCATGAGGGGTACACGTACACACGTGGTTTCCGTTTTCAATTACGGAGTGGAATAGAGTGTGTCCCGACATGTCAGGCCAATAGATGTTCAATGTGTGGCCATCATTTGCTGCACACAACTGCAATCTCTGGCGTAATGAATGTCGTACACGCCGCAGTACATCTGGTGTAACGTCGCCGCAGGCTGCCACAATGCGTTGTTTCATATCCTCTGGGGTTGTAGGCACATCACGGTACACGTTCTCCTTTAACGTACCCCACAGAAAGAAGTCCAGAGGTGTAAGATCAGGAGAACGGGCTGGCCAATTTATGCGTCCTCCACGTCCTATGAAACGCCCATCGAACATCCTGTCAAGGGTCAGCCTAGTGTTAATTGCGGAATGTGCAGGTGCACCATCATGCTGATACCACATACGTCGACGCAACGTTGGGAGATCATTCCGTAGAAACGCGATGTATGTTGCAGCTGTTTGTTACAACACGCAACTGAACGTCGGAGGTTTCAAGCGTCAACTTCAGGTTACAATATCTCCGGATGTAATTAACATTTTACAATGCAACAAACGGCACTGATTACGTATTTGTTTATATGTTCAGATGTGCTAACAAAACTAACGTGGTCCCATTTAAAAAAACGTAGGTTTGTATTAAAAAACATACTTCCGTGCATTTTTGTATGGTTTGTATTAACCAATTACACTAGCCCCTCTTCTCACGTTCGGTCTGTGGAATCGGTTCGTCAGTATTTGATGTGGTTTACGAAATATATCCAGCGGTAACGTTAGGTGACTCACCCTGTATTCAGCACGACTAATAAGGCAGACTTCGCAAAACACATAGAAAATGTATGACCATCCACAGAGTTGTGGGGTTACACCCCCCATCGCGGCAAGCTCCACGGTTCGTGAGTCAGCAATGTGAATGCGTGTCTAGAAATAAACTTGTGTGTTAAACCTACTTATTACATGTGTGGCAAACGAAGGTGATGTCGCATTTAAAGAAATATATTTTTTTTCGCAAAGTAATCAAGGTTTAAATGCTACAAATAGTTTCATTCGCTTGAAGTGGAGGTAAAACGTAACGTTAACAAAAATCGTTTTAAATTTTGTTATTTGACGATATTGCTATATTTGTCATTAGCAGTGGGTGTTTTAAAAAGAATAAGAGATAATTTAATAACTAATGGATCTAAACTAAATTTTCTAATTGGTATTCTGAGAGGGGGGAGTTAATGTAGATAGCATAGACGTTAACATCAATTCACCCGCGCTGTTTATCTGGTGTAATAATAAACTCGCTCATGTGATAGCTTACTCACTCCTAGCGTTCTGAGTTCTACAATGCACGTTTACCTAAAACTCAAGATAGTAGCAACCGAGCGAAACATCGCAATAAACATGATACTAATCAAGTTTACAACGAACGGGGTTGATGTGCTTGACAGGTACTTCTGGTCGGCGTTCTTCGTCGTTTCCTCCAACCTCTACATGTGGATGCTAGGATGATTAGTTCAACACATCACGGTCAATTCTTTCCCAACCGCTATGTAATTGTTTGTTAGCTTTTTGCTTGGCAGTCACTCCGTGTAAGTGTGTAGAGGGGAGTGTTTCCACCTTGTTCCTTGTCTGGGGGGAACTAATTATGACTTCTCGTCTCTATCTTGACTGCGTAAGGCAGTCTAATTCGTACCTACTTTCAAGAGACTCTGAATTGGTTAATTTGAAACTGACGTTGTGGACACAACACATGAAGGAAAAGGTATCATTAAAATATTCATATAGTAGAACCAGAAAGTTTCACATTGGCCTGAACATCCTACTCAAGGGTCCAGTTGCAGCCAAAAATTCCCTAAGGACAACCACAGGTAAAGAGAAACAGGCATTGTTAGCAAATAATAAAACAAGTAGTGGTTATAAAGTGATGGACAACTTGCCGTTACTCTGTAAGCTAAATTTAACTCTCCACTGCATATATTACCGGAGTAAAGTTTCAGATATAAATAAGTAATCGCTCTCAAGAGAGTTTGGTCGCTTTATTGTGAGCGTCATTTCCAGTCTGTGTTCAAAATAATGAACTGCAAAACTGTGACGCGACTGCTTGCTTCATATGCCTGCATCGGAATGCGATAATCGTCGGTGTGTTCAGAACGTGCCTTCTCATTGCAATCGCTGATGTCCGAACAAGTAGAATAGGGCGGACGACGGTTGCCAGGATTCCTATGACATCGGAATGACCGGTCCTCAAGCCCGTTGTACAAGAGCGACATTCTGGTCAAAATCGACTACTCAAAGTGCATGAACCTTTTTTGCCTTCGTGTACATTAGCAACCAACCACGAGGCGAGTGTGTGTACGACGTCGATGGTGTATAGGCCGTGCCGAGTGTGGAGCTCTAAATTTACGACTGTGCTGCACTGCGCATGCGCAGAGACAACTTGCTGTTACTCCAGAAGCTAACATCGGGAGTTATAAACTATTCTGCTCGAGCAATTGCAAGTATGGACTACTATCAGCTGTATAATGGAATGATGACAATGAAAATTTCTGCCTCATCGAGACTCGAACCCGGATTTCCCAGTTATGACTAGCGGTCGCCTTACCATTTGGCTAACGGAGTACAACTCACGGCTCCATCCGAACTTCCGTATGTCGTCAAGTGCCTCTCCACACCCGTAATCGTACATCCATTATGTGTATTCCCATACAGGAGAAACAGTTTACTTGAAAATCTCTTGCCTGCTATCAGTGTATAAATATGATACTACAGTGCCCGTGTTATTCCGTATTACGATGCAAGGTTCCTTCGGACATGCGTGAAATACCGTATTAACCTGCAGACCCCGGGCAAGCGACTTTAAAGTAAAATGCCTCCACTGTACGGGAATATACATAATGTATGTACCAGTACAGATGTGGACACGTGATTAACGACACATGGAAGAGAGTCTGGCCGTAGTTCGTACTTGGATAGGCAAAAAGAAGTCAGCAAGGTAGTTCAGCGTGTTCGGTTAGAGGCTAGCACAAAAACTGAGTGAATGGATCAACGAAGAACCTAAACAGGTGTCATCGGACGTCCGCCCCGAACAAATTCAACGAACAATATAGAACAAAATGAGATTTAAAAAAAAAATGGAAAGGCAGCCGCTCGCGAGAAGCGGGAAATCGGGGTTCGAGTCCCTATCCGACACAAATTTTCATTGTCATCATTCCATTATACAGCCAATGGTAGTACACATTCGCAATTGCGATTAAGTTTCATGTCGTTAATAAGTTTTTATAATTCGGAATAACACAGGCACTGCAATATCGTATCGCGTTATAGGAATGGATTTTGTGGTTTCATATCTTTTTATTCTTTTCATGCTGTTTGTTTTGTTTTCGTGGCATATTGAGAGGTTACACAAGGTCCTGGTATGTTTTCCTACTAGTGTTTTCCTACAAGAGAGACGAAATATCTGAAAGCAAAAAATATTTACGTTTTACAGAGAAAATAATTACACTTTGCATGAATTAGAAAGTAAATAGATAAACATGTTTTAACAAAAATTATTTCAACAGTGGAAAAATGATAATGATTGGATAAGAAAAATAATTTTCCTTGTTACTTCTCACTTAGCAAGAAAACAAAATACAAAGGCTGAAACAAAAAGATACTGTTTACTGTGTCCTACATTTTGTCTGGTGTGTTGGCAGGTACATATTTCCTCGAGCAGATAAATGTGTATGTTCTGAAATGTTTGAATGACACTATTTCTATTCTTTCCCTTCTCAGCAGTGTGAATACCTAACCACACGACCTTTGACAAGATCTTCCACTACGAATTCTGCTTTGCTCATTAATAAACACTATTATCATTGCTTGTCTCTAAATTTTGTTACTATATTTCGATTTTTCCGTAAAACGGATAGTCCCTCATAACCTCGCTTTCACTATTTAAATGCTAAACTGCAAAGCAGACAGCTCTCACAACACCGGCTATTTTGGCGCTGACGAGTAAACGGAAATGACCACTCAAAACAGACAACTCAGTACGGGAATAAAACGCCAGGGGCGCTGCAGTAGACGCATTTGTCTCGAGAAGTCAATTGAGACAAGAAGGTCGGTCGTGCAAAAGGGGCTTCAGTAAGCGTCCGATGTCAAAAAACACGTCTCCTGCCAACTGCTGAAAAACGCAGCAGTTCTACCTCCTGAGACATAGAAAGCAGATAATTACTTCGTTCCTCAGAAGTTTCCCTACCTGCCTACCCGCCAGTCAACGCAAAGGAGAACATCTTCTGTATCAAAACGCCGCTTTGAGGAATAAGAAGATAATGATGAAGAAGAAGGAGCCTTTCAAATTTTCAGCTGTTGTGGGTATTTTGAGAAATTGCTGAGTTCTATGACGATAGCACCATTGTAGCTCAGATTTTGGGGTACTACTCTGCACTACCTAAGGACTTTGGTAGCTATTTTCTCTTTACTCTCCGATTTTTCTTTGAGGGGGAAATCTGCACGCTAGAGTTTTACCGACATTGAAATAAAATTAGTATTAGAAACCGGATTCGCATTCTGAAGTTTTCGTACGAACTCAACCCTGCATTCAGATGGTGATTCTAATGGTTTCGTGCGACCCAAAGGTGGGGCGCATGTCTGCCTGTTGGGTGTCACTTGGTCGACTTGCGTATACCTAACCCACACCACTTATCCAACCAGGGAAAGGGAGCCTACAGTTTAACGTGGAATCCGAACCACGTGTCGTTTAACTCCCCACAACGCTGAAAGGCGAAGGTTAGGTTAAAATGAAGGCTGAAAAACACGTGGCCCGATATTTCATCTAATGATGAACGTCGGCCGAAGAACCCGAGACAGAAGCCAATAGGCAGTTTGTCATCAAAATATCTGACATAATCGGCCGTATGTTTTGATTTCGTTGACTTAGAAGCTTAAATTTTTCACACCGTCAAGGGTCTGTAGACCTTAGTACCTGACATCAATTTCAATTGGTACCACCACGCGCTCCTAAGGAACACGGGACTTGACTTGGCAGACGGACAAAAAGAAAAAAGGCAAAAAATATTGTTGTGTGTGATAGAATTACAATTTAACGATTTTACGATTTTTTCCTTTACTTGTACTATGTAATCTATTTTTCTAACAAATATCTAGATCAACGGGAAGTACCCTATAAGTTTTTATGAGTGATTTGCGGGTATCAAATTGTGTGACATAAATGGCCATATGTTTCGACTCCACTGACTTTCACGCTTAACCTTTTCGCACCCCTTGGTATGTGACACAAATTTCAGCTGCCTACTTCTACTTATTCCCGAGACAAAAGGGTCTTAACAAACGGACGGAGAAGACGGAAGGACAACAAACGGCAAAAAAATATTTTTGCATGATATAATTGGAAATTAACGATTCCTAAACTTTTTCCTTTAATTGTTCAAATGGTTCAAATGGTTCAAATGGCTCTGAGCACTATGGGACTCAACTGCTGAGGTCATTAGTCCCCTAGAACTTATATCTAGTTAAACCTAACTAACCTAAGGACATCACAAACATCCATGCCCGAGGCAGGATTCGAACCTGCGACCGTAGCGGTCTTGCGGTTCCAGACTGCAGCGCCTTTAGCCGCACGGCCACTTCGGCCGGCCCTTTAATTGTACTGTGAAACTTTGCTTCTTATCAAATTTCATAATTTTAAACCAATGAGAGGTACACTATAGGTTTTGATGAATGAGTTTGCGAGTTTAAAATGTGTGACGTAAATGACAGTGTCTTTTGACTGCATTGACTTAGAAGCTTAAATTTTTCACACCGTTAAGGGACTGTAGTTCTTAGAAAGTGACATAAATTTCAAGTTGATATCTGTAACCGTTCCTTAGACAAAGGGGTCTTAACAAGCGGACAGACAATCGGACGAACCACTAAAAACGGAATACATCATATATGATACGTGTTCTATTGGACATCTCTGGAAGAACAGAAACCACACAGGTAATAGTAACATCCACCGAAGCCCCAAAGACGTATAGGCATACGTATTCAAATACAGATGTATCTAAACAGGCAGAATAGGGCGCTGCTGTCGGCAACGCCTATATAAAACAACAAGTGCCACTCACAGTTATGAGACCGGTTACTGCTGCTACAATGCCAGGTTATCAAGATTTAAATGAGTTTTAACTTGGTGTTATAGTCGGCGCACGAGCAATGGGACACATCATCCCCGAGGTAGCGATGAAGTGGGGATTTTCCCGTAAGATGATTCAACGAGTGTACTGTGAATATCAGGAATACGGTAAGACATCGAATCTCCGACATCGCTGCGGCTGGAAACAGATCCTGCTAGAGCGGGACCGACGACGATTGAAGAGAAGCGTTCAGCGTGACAGAAATGCAACCCTATCGGAAATTGCTGCAAATTTCAATGCTGGGCCATCAACAAGTGTCAGCGTGCGAATAATTCCACGAAACATCATCGACATGGGCTTTCAGAGCTGAAGGCCCACTCGTGTACCGTTGATGACTGCGTGACACAAAGCTTTACGCCTCGCCTGGGCCCGTCAACACCGACATTGGACTGTTGATGTCTAGAAACATGTTGACTGGTCGGACGAGTCTCGTTTCAAATTCTATCGAGCTTATGTACGTGTGCGGGTATGGAGAAAATCTCATGAATCTATGGACCCTGCATGTCAGCAGGGGACTGTTCAGGCTGGTGTAGGCTCTGTGATGGTGTGTGTTGTGTCTAGACAAGACAGCCTAGACACAATGAGAGGAAGCCGAAAGGCACGCGCTAAGGTAAAGCAGGATGGTGTGAGGTCTGAAACAGGATACGTAATGAATGCTATAAAAAAAAGTACGTAGCTTCTGGAATATTTAACTTTAATCCATCCTTCTGGTACATCTGGAGATTGTGGCGATACAAGTGAGACTCTTTAGATACATGCAATGTTACTAATGGCGCCTTGCTAGGTCGTAGCCATTCTAACTATCTGCTCGGCAAAGGAGCGAGGCTTCGTCAGTGTAGTCGCTAGCTACGTCGTCCGTACAACTGGGGCGAGTGCTAGTCCGTATCTCGAGACCTGCCTTGTGGTGGCGCTCCGTCTGCGATCCCTGACAGTGGCGACACGCGGGTCCGACATGTTCTAGTGGACCGTGGCCGATTTAAAGCTACCACCTAGCAAGTGTGGTGTCTGGCGATGACACCACAGTGTGGAGGACGTGCAATTGGAGTGATATGGGACCCCTGATATGTCTGGATACGGCTCTGACATGCAACACATACGTAAGCATCCTCTTTGATCATCTGCATCCGTTCTGTCCATGGTGCATTTCCGACGGACTTGGGCAATTCCAGCAGGATAATGCGACACCCCACACGTCCAGAATTGGTACAGTTTAAACAGTTCCGCTGGCCATGGACATGGACATTATGGAGCATATCTGGGATGCCTTGCAATGTGCTGTTCAGAAGAGATCTCCACCCCTTCGTACTCTTACGGATTTATTTACAGATCTGCAGGATTCATGGTGTCAATTTCCTCCCGCACTGCTTCAGACATTAGTCAAGTATGTACCACATCGATTTGCGGCATTTCTGCGTGCTCGCGAGAGGCCTACACGGTATTAGGCAGGCGTACCAGTTTCTTTGGCTCTCCAGTGTGTAATCCTTGACGGTATTTCATGATATCTTCAATGTGGATGCACCACAGGTCTGACCTCTTGCGGGAATCGTGCGAGATGCTGCGAGCAATGAGGAAAATGGACAGGGGGCGCATTGGAAGTAATGTACGAAAAGTTAGGAATTTGGGTTTGACGGGAAGCGTGCTCTGATAGCCGAAGCAGTTAAGGCGCCCGCTTGCGTAAAGCGGGAAATCCGGGTACGAGTCCCGATCCGGCACAAATTTTCACTTGTCGCCACTGAATTATTCAGTACTCTCACGCGTCTGACGTCGGTATTTCTCTTTCTTCGCGTATATATCAGAGTACTAGCTGTAACGTGGGCTTTACTACTCAGTGGGAATATAAATCTGTCTTTGCTACTTGACCTCGTGGGACCGCCCACATGCGCGGGGCTTGGCACGTGGCGAACGGACCTTGTCTTGTAGTGCCACAAGTCTTGTCTGCTCTAGCTAGAGTCTAGCATTAATGTCCTGGACGTGGACGGGGCAAATTCTAACGTTGCTTTACCTAATAAGCACCCTAAGTGTATTGCACCCACTACATGACAAGTATGATACTACATTCAAATTTCTTTGCCGTAGTTTCCTTTCATGCTGTTCAAACTATACTAATTTCCGAGGTGGCGTGAGGTAAATTGTTGCAGCGCCGTAGACACCAGATAGCAAGCGCGAAGCAACAGAGAAGTGGCGCCAGCAATCGCGGGCCCTCGAACGACGTCGCCAGCTATCCAGTGTGTGCGAATGCTTCCACGTAAATCGAGCGGAGCAATTTTCGCTTCCGCGAATGGAAATTGCCGCAGCAGAGGCCGTATATAGCGGCCGGAGCGAGGAGTCTCGTTGCAGCCCCTCCCCCCAGCTATTGGATTCGTTCGCTCTGCAGCATTACGACGTCGCCACGTTGTTATTGCCAATCTGAAAACTCTCCACAGCAGCAACCAGAGAGACTGGCAAGATGTACGCCTAGCTACTCAGTACGTATTCGTGCGTTTGAAGAGGAATGATTTGAGGCACATAAGTTTATAGCTTTGAGTGAGTCATTTGAATGTAAGGTAATACTAAAAAAAAAAAATCCATGTATCTGATAAGACATTTTGTCTATTTGTCCATGACAGATATTTTTAATAAGATTCTGGCTCAAACTAAAAAACAGCTTTTATTAATAGGAGTTTAGAATATTTACTGTGTTCCAATCTTATGGAAGGTCTCGAAGAAAACGACCTAATGACACATAATTAGCTCGGATACAGAAAATATCGTTATTGTGAAACACAACTGGCTCTTTGTTCACGCGAAGTAATGAGTGATATCGGCAGGAGAGCTCAAGTTGATTCCATATTTCTAGGCGTTCGACCCCGTTCCTTATAAACAGCTTCTAATCAGATTCCATAGAATATCGTCTCGGTTGTGGACTACTGGATTCGCAATTTCCTGTGGCAAAGGGAAGAGTTCGTAGTAACACGGGGGGGGGGGGGGGGGGGGGGGGGGTGGCGTGTAGTGAAACAGCAGCATATCTGGGGTGCCAAAAGCAGGTGCCATAGTCTCTCTGCTGTTCTTAATCTATGTAAACGATTTAGGAGACCGTCTGAGCTATCACAGTACGTACACACCTACTATAAAGTCGCGCTGCACTGCATGCAGATAGTCGCGAAATACTGAGGTGACAAACGTCATGAGACGCCTCCTACAATGAAGAGATAAAGAATCTGATACACTTGCCTAATATCTTGTAGGGTCCCTACGAGTACCCAGAAGTGCCGCAACACGATGCGGCATGGACTCAACTAATGTCTGAAATAGCGCTGCAAGGAATTGACACCATGAGTCCTGCAGGGCTGTCCATAAATCCGTAAGAGTACGAGGGAGTGGAATCTCTTCTCAACTGTTGCAAGGCATCACAGATATGCCCAATAATGTTCATGTCTGGGGAGTTTGGTGGCCAGCGGAAGTGTTTAGACTCAGAAGAGTGTTCCTGGAGCCACTTTATTAGCAATTGTGGACGTGTGGGGCCTTGTCCTGCTGGAATCGACCAAGTCCGTCGGAATGCACAGTGGACAGAATGGATGCAGATGATCAAAGAGGATGCTTACGCATGTGTTACCTGTCATAGTCGTATCTAGGCACACGCCCCACACCATTACAGAGTCTCCACCAGCTTGAACAGTCCACTGCTGACATGCAGGGTCCATGGATTCATGAGGTTGTCTCCACACCAGTACACGTCCATCCCCTCGATACAATTTGGAACGAGACTCGTCCGACCAGGCAGCATGTTTTCAGTCATCAACAGTCCAATGTAGATGTCGACGGGCCCAGGGAGGAATGAAGTTCCGCGTCGTGTAATCACTAAGGCTACACGAGTGGGCCTTCGGCTCCGAAAGCCCATATCAATGATGTTTCTCTGAATGGTTCGCAGCCTGACACTTTTTGGTGGTCTAGCATTGAAATCTGCAGCAATTTGCGGAAGGTTTGCATTTGTGTCACTTTGAAAAATTCTCTTCAGTCGTCGTTGGTACCGTTCTTGAAGGACCTTTTTCCAGCCCGCAATGTCGGAGATTTGATGTTTTGCCGGATTACCGATATTCACGGTACACTCTTGAAATGGTCGTACGGGGGAAGTCCCACTTCATCACTACCTCGGAGATGCTGTGTCCCATGGCTCCTGCACCGACTATAGCACCACGTTCAAACTCATTTAAATCTTGATAACCTGCCACTGTAGCAGCAGTAACCGATCTGACAACTGCGCCAGACTTGTTGTCTGATATAGGCGTTGCCGACCGTAGCGCCGTGTTCTGCCCGTTTACATATCTCTTTGTTTGCATACGCATGCGTACATCAGTTTCTTTGGCGCTTCAGTGCAATATCGACGTGGCATGGACTCAACAAGTCTTTGGAAGTCCGCTGCAGGAATACTGAGTCATGCTCCCGCTATAGCCGTCCATAATTGCGTAAGTGTTACCGGTGCAGTATGTTGCGCACGAACTGACCTCTCGGTTATGTCCCATAAATGTTAGATGGAATTCATGGCGGACGATCTGTATGGCGAAACTATTCACTCGAAATGTTCAGAATTTTCTTCAAACAAATTGCGAACAACTGTGGCCTAGTGATGTGAGTTCGTTGTTTGGAAACGTTAAGTCCTCGAATGGCTTCAAATTGTCCCCGGACAGCCATTTCCAGTCAATGATCAGTTCGGTTGGATTAGAGGACCAGTCCATTCCATGTTGTCATAACCTATACCATTATGGAGCCGCCACCAGCCTTTATAGTGCCTTCTTCACCACCTGGATCCACGGCTGCGTGTGTCAGTGCCCCACTCGATCCCTACCATCAGCTCTTACCAACTGAAATCGGAACTCATCTGACCAGGCCACTGTTTTCCATTCGTCTAGGGTCCGCTGATACGGTCACGAGCCCAGGAGGGACGCTGGTGGCGTCTGTCTCCACTGCCATTTCGCATTCAAAGTCTTTTAATTCCCGTCGTGCGGCCATAATACGAGGGCTGTCTAGAAAGTAAGTTAAGATTGATCGCGAAATGAAAATCACAGTGAAAATCAGAAATGTTTCATTTGTAACAGTTAGCTACACCTTTCAGCTACTTCTCTACGTAGTCGCCGTTCTGACTCAGACATTCGTCGTAGCGTTGTACCAACTTTCCAATACCCTCATTGCAGAAGGCAGCCGCCAGTGCTTTCCGCCAATTCTCTACGCTGGCCTAAAGCTCGTTGTCTGTGCCAAAATGTTGTCTTCATAGCCAGCGGTTCGTTTGAGCAGAGATGAAACTCAGTGGGAGACAATTACGGGCTGTATTGTGGGTAACCAAACATTTCCAATTGAAACGATGCAGGAACATCTTCATTGCCCCTGCAGAATGAGGCTGAGAATTGTCTTGAAGAAGAAACCGCACGACACTTATGTAATGTTGGTTGCATAGCTTCAGGCGAAAATTCTCACCAGGCCCTCGTACTTGGTGGGAGACACTATTTTCTATAACATTTTTAAGCGCTCACTGAGAGCTCAGGAATGAAAAGAGCGACATAATTCTACCTAGAGTCATACTAGAGACACTGCCCAACACATCTTTGCAAAGCTTTATCGGATTTTCACAGTCGTTTCCATTTCGCGACCGATCGTAACTTACTTTCTGGACAGCCCTCGTAATTTGAAATGGGTCACCAGAGTACGAATGACAGCTCCGTCAATGCACTGCCCTTTTGTATCTCGTGTAAGCGATACTACTGTCATCTGTATATGTGCATATCGCTGTCACATGACTACTGTCGCCTCAGTGTATTGTACTGTATCAGCCGCTATGTTATTTAAAAAAAATAACAAAGTAATCGTAAACGTTACTTGAGGAGATCTTTATTTTCGGGACGCATTACTGTTGGTGTGAAACTTTTCGAGAAATTGTAAATCGCTCTATACGTGGTTGAAGGAAAGATTCCGAAAGGTTCCACTGTATTACGGGAAAAAATTCCAGTATCTATTAGGTTAGTTGTAACACTCCGATTTCCTGCCAGTGCTGGTTCTTTCACCAGCCCTATGGATACACATAAATGAATTAGTTATTCTTTAATTTATTAAATGTAAGAAAGTATCGCGGATATTTAACATACAATGTAATAGGAAGTCTCAACGAATACTAACGCGGCTGTGCAAATGCAGGCGGCACATGTCAACTGACGTTTGTGTATTATCGGCCGTTTTTTAATTTCGTTCACGAGTAAACATAGCCGACCGCTGCGGCCGGGTGGTTCTAGGGGCTACAGTCCGGAACTGCGCTACTGCTGCGGTCGCAGGTTCGAATCCTGCCTGGGGCATGGATGTGTGTGATGTCCTTAGGTTAGTTAGTTTTAAGTAGTTCTTAGTTCTAGGGGACTGATGACCTCAGATGTTAAGTCCCATAGCGCTCAGAGCCATTTGAACCATTATTTGAGTAAACATAGTTTCCCATTCTGTCATGTGCAAATGTTAAAAGAATCAGGTTATAACTGGGGTGAAGAGGCAAAGGACGCATGAAAGACATTTACATTGGCGTGCAAAAATAAGGGCCAGCCGGAGTGGCCGCGCGGTTAAAGGCGCTTCAGTCTGGAACCGCACGACCGCTACGGTCGCAGGTTCGAATCCTGCCTCGGGCATGGATGTGTGTGATGTCCTTAGGTTAGTTAGATTTAAGTAGTTCTAAGTTCTAGGGGACTTATGACCACAGCAGTTGAGTCCCATAGTGCTCCGAGCCATTTGAACCATTTTTTTTTTTTTTTTTTGCAAAAATAAGGACAATATTAACTTTCACAAGAGGTGTCACCGCCAAATATCCTAGTTAAATGAAACTTGGACGCTACTTTGAAAGAACTACTACAGTATGATACAGTAGGTACCTGAAAGAAATACGAAACGAAAATAACAGAAATGACTTTTTTGCTCAAAGACAAACGTTACACTGAAGTCACTGCTATTAATAATTGTCACCTGGACATAACATAAGGCGTGACACGGTTTTTAATAGTGTGTGACCACCACAGACAGCAACGCATGCTCTGCAGCGTGTTCCGATACTCACCATAACGCACTACCATTCATAAAAATGAAGGCAGGGTGAATGTACCCCTGAAAAGACGCCCATGGGGAAGAGTCACTCTATCACACTGATGTTGACTGGTGCGTATACTGTGTTGAAAGATCTGGAGGTCAGTACACCCATGCATCACCACGCCTCCCCACCGTCCGCAGCTCGTGGTCGTGCGGTAGCGTTCTCGCTTCCCGCGCCCGGGTTCCCGGGTTCGATTCCCGGCGGGGTCAGGTTAGTCCTTAGGTTAGGTTAGGTTTAAGTAGTTCTAAGTTCTAGGGGACTGATGACCATAGATGTTAAGTCCCATAGTTCTCAGAGCCATTTGAACCATTTGAGCCTCCCCACCCCATAATATCTGGACCACCAAAACGAAATGCTGGACATACCCTCATGTGGCAGGAGCTCGGAAAGCGTAATGCATCCAGAAAAATGACGAACATGATCGTTTTGATGGTTCGGCTGTTATGCTGTGGGGACACATAATGTTGAAGTGCGTACTGACCTCCAAATCTTTCAACACAGTATACTCACTGGCCAGTCTCATTGTGACTTTGTACTTCTCCACCCTGCGCTTCTCTTCAGGAATGCGTTCTCTCCTGGTTTCATTTTTATGGCTGACCGTGCATGGCCGCCTCCAACAGCGCAGGTGGAAGAACCCTTGGAATGAGAGGACATTCTGCGAATGAAATGACCTGTCCATACCCTCGGCTTACTCCCATCGAGCACTTGTGGAATACTTAGGGTAGACATATTGCAGCACGTCCACATTCATCGACGACCATCTAGCACTTGTGAACTGCTCATCCTGTCACAACAACTCCTCGTTGTCAGCATGGGAGCGCCTTGCAGAGCATGCACTGCCATCCGTGGTGATCACACACTATATTAAGAACCTTGTCCCGTCCGTTTTAATGCGAGGGAACCACACAAACCGCGGTGGCATCAGTGTAATTATTGTCTTTGAACAGAAGTGTCATTTCTATTCGTCTCATTGAGTATTTATTTCAGTTACCCGCGCCCTTAAGTTTTGCGAGGGAATACTAATTTACTGAATATGTATGCATATAATTTTTAGTCAGAATTAGAAATAATACTCACATATTTATACACACATAATTCGAATTTCTCATAAAAAAAGGTAAGTCAGTGTACTGCACTACATAAATTCTGAAATAAAACAAAATGTACTTACTTCATTGAGAGCCTATTTTCGTCGTATGCACTGCAATCTTTACGACGACTTCCCATTGATTCCACACCTTACAGTAAGCACTGTAATTGGTAGTAACCAAACCAGTTCGACCTTCTTGAAGAAGCAGCGTGAGCCGTGCTCTCTCCCAACTATGCGTTTTCGTGAACTTCGCTGTCCATCTGTGTTTGGTTTCCTGCCCTTGGTGCGGTTACGTCGTGGTTCTTCTTCCTTCTACGTGTGGCAGCAGTGATGTGTGTCGATATTTGCACCGTGTACCATCTTTGGTTTGGTGCATATAGTTTCCGGCAAAGGGTTCAAAAAATGGTTCAAATGGCTCTGAGCACTATGGGGCTCAACATCTGTGGTCATCAGTCCCCTAGAACTTAGAACTACTTAAACCTAACTAACCTAAGGACATCACACACATCCATGCCCGAGGCAGGATTCGAACCTGCGACCGTACGGTCGCGCGGTTCCAGACTGAAGCGCCTAGAACCGCTCGGCCACACCGGCCGGCTCCGGCAAAGGGGTCTGAGTGAATCGGTCGGTTGTTGTGGACAAGGGAAGTTCTCCTCGCGGTGCAGTCGGTTGGGGCCGCTGGCAGCTCCTGTGCAGTGTCGGAGCGTGTGTGGAGCTGTCCGATCGCTACGAGCTTCGTCGTTCGCCGACTCAGGACGTCAAAGTTGAGTGGTGGTTTCAACCACGCAAACCACTTCTATTCATGTTGTGGTGGTTCGCTTCGGTGGTTTGCTATTGCGGAGGTTTTCTTGTGAGCACCACCGAGTGGTTCTACTGCTGAGATGTAGCCGCCATGCGATGCAATTAACTATTTTGGTCTACTACGATGTGAGTGCACCTGTGAATCTTCTGTCTTGTGGCCGTTAGTGTTCTGGTTATCTGCCCTGGGCACTGACGTAAATTCAGGCAGTGTTCTTTGAGCGAAGTTAACTATTACCGTGTTTCAAATTCAAGTGTACCAGCGGAATTTTCTGCCTAGTGGCCGTTAGTGTTCCGGTTACCTGCCCTGGCCACTATCGTAGTTTCAGGCAGCGTCCTTTCCTCACCTGTTGTCGCTGTCCAACATGGTGTGTAATTTTGACAGCTAATACATACTCGATTGTGGATTATCACGTTTGTAGCATTGCCGGTTTGAGTTCTCATGTACTGATTAACGGGAAGCAAGTCGTTCTGTCGGTCGGTCCGTGGCTGTCCCCTTGCTGGGTTCCGACGGATCAAGTATAGCTCGGCTCACCACCTGTCTCAACTAAGTGAATGAGGGCAGACCGACCTCCCTGGAGACCTTCTGAGTGCCACCGGTGTTTATCTGTTGTCAGCTATTTTAAATTTTAGGCTTATGGTTATTGTTTGTTTCTTAAAATTTTGCAAATTAATTTAAATTTATCTTTCAAGCTTAAACACTGCGGCCTTCTGCCTTTAAAGATTATGGTAATATATTTTGAACTTTTGAAGTTCGATTGTGGCCCTCAGCCATTCGTATTGCCCATGGCATATGTTGTTTCTTTAAATTATTTTATTGCTATCTTAATTGAATTTTGATTTTATTAAAGATTTCTTGTTGGCCTTCTGCCTTTGACGGTCTATGGTAATACATTCTAAAATTTTAGAAATTAATTGTGGCCCTCAGCCAATTGTATTTCACTTTGCGTATGTTGTTTTTTGAATTATTTTATTGCTATCTTAATTGGATTTTTATCTTGTTAAGATTGTTGGAGGCCTTCAGCCGTGAAAGAGTTGCTAAATTATAATAAATGACAATTAGAAGCAGAAACTGACTTCAACCCTTGGCCCTTTCCACAATCTTATTACCTGTTCTGCCCAGCGGGTTTAGTGGGCGTTTCTCACCGCCTTTTTTTTACTTTCGTGGGCTCGTGTTCTCCCCTGAACTGTGATTTTAAATTGCGTACTTTTTCGGTCTCGTGTTGTGTCATCTCGTATTTTTTGGCGAAATTCTCCACAGCGTCTCTCGTTTTGCTTCTATTTTTGTAGTCTTGGGACGTCACATCTAAAGCACGTGGGAGGACTTGAAAATCTCCGGTCATTTTCAGTGTTGCCTCTATAGCGGGCAAGCAGAAACTGGCTCGGAAACTGTAGTGATTACAAGAAGTCGTGCAAGATTGTCGCGTGTTTCCAGCTTCGATGGAGACTGTGAGATATGCGACTTTCATGTTGTAGTGCCGTAACATACCAGAAAAATGTCGCGGAACAGCCCTGAAACTTCTCCCCGCGACTTGTGTTCCGCGACTTTGTCGCTCGGTGTGTACGCGGCTTTAAATTGCTTGCAGACGATGCTGTCGCTTACCGTCTAGTACAGTCATCAGAAGAGCGAAATGAAAAGGAAAATGATTTAGTCACGGTATCTGTATGATGCATTAAGTGGCGACTGACTCTAAACAATATAAATAGTGAGATCCTCATCAAGAGTACTAAAAAATTCCGTTGAATTTCGATTACACGAAAAATGACGCATATTTAAAGCCTGTCGATTCAGTCAAATAATGGAGGTTACAGTTACGAACAAGGTGAATGGAAACCGCCACAAACATAATTTTGTGGGGAAGGTGAACCGAAGACTGCGTTTTATCCGTGGAATACTGTTAAACAGAATGCTTACAATACATTTGTAGGTCCTCTTCTGTAATACTGCTACGCGGTATGGGATCCTTACCAGAAAGTACTGACGGAGGAAATCGAAACAGTTTAAAGGAGGTCAACTCGTTTTCTGTTATGGTGAAACAGGAGAGATATGCTAAGCGAGTTGGTGTGCAAATCGTGAAAACAAAGGCATTTTTCCCTACAGTGAGATTTTTCACGAAATTTCAACCGACTTCCTGTTCCAAGTACGAAAATATTTTATCCTCACACACGTTCAAAAGGAGAAGCGATGATTAAAAAAAGAGTGAAATAAGAACCGGGACAGAAATATGTACATGTTCATTTTTCTAAATGCTGTTTAAGAAGGAAATGGTCAAGAAGTAGACCGAAATTGGTTCTATGAAAGCTTCGCCGAACAAGTGTGAATCACACAGTCGTCATGTAGGTGTATATGAAAGACAAAACATTGACTCACCATACACATTCATATTTCTTCTCCGATGATGATGCTGTCAAGGACGATGTTGAAGGGCAAATGTATAAGTCTGAGGTAGGTAACCCACTTAAGAAACGACAGAGTTGAGACTTACAGCCGAAAACTTCAAAGTCACTGCAATAATGTTAACTGTAAAACATGTACGGGTGCTGTATTCAATACAGTACAACTCCAGTTATGTTTGGGGGACACCACAGGCAACGAAATTTCTTGCTAGGATGTGTGCTTCTGTCTCGACATGTATGTCGTACACAAGACATTTAATATGACCACACAAGAAGAAACGGAGTCAAATCAGATGAACGATCTTGTCTTTCAGCAGTACCTCACCTTCCTATCCATCTACAGAGGAACGTATGATGCGGGTGGTCACGGGCGAAGTGAAGGTTCAAATGGCTCTAAGCACTATGGGATTTAACATCTGTGGTCATCAGTCCGCTAGACTTAGAACTACTTAAACCTAACTAAGGACATCACACACATCCATGCCCGATTCAGGATTCGAATCTGCGACCGTAGCAGCAGCGCGGTTCCGGACTGAAGCGCCTAGAACCGCTCGGCCACAGCGGCCGGGGGGCGAAGTGAACTGAGGCTCAGTTTGCACTATCACGTAGGATAGCTTCTGACAAAGCGAGGAAACACTCTTAAGCACCCTGTACACTGGTACAGTGAAGTTGGAAGGAGCCGGATACAGCTTGTAAACAATTTGACTATGCCGAAGCACAGCTCCACAGAAAATATGTCTTGATGGCTCTCTACAGCTGTTTGTATTGTGCTTTACAGATACATGAATTATGTGGCTACTAAGAATTCCATCTCTGACGAAACGCTCTCGATCTCTGAGGTAAGTAGTATTCTGGTTGTACATGAGTAGATCTGAATCCGGAAAACAAAGCATTTAGCCGGACAGTGATGTTCCATGTGGTTCCAAGCCACTTTATGTGAAACAGGGGTTTTCCCCGGAGCGGCATTTTTCCTGTACGTCAGAAGGTTAGCCCGCAGTGTGGGAAGCAATCAAAGATACCTAGAAAGATGTACGACTCACCAGGAGCAGTATTTCCAGATTCTGGGATGGGCATCCTCAAGGCATTATTTTTAAATGGCTTTAGAATGAACACATACGGGTGTGCGAAACAGAAGGACGAAAGTAACTTTCGCGTGATGTGCCAATGACGAGTAACATAATTTTCCATTGTTTGACAAGTAACATAGCTCGATGGGAGTTGAACCACACATAGAAAGAACTACTACAGTACACTGAGGTGACAAAAGTCATGTTGAGCCATGCCACCGCTATAGCCGTCTGTAATTTTTTTGTAAAGGTCTTATTTTGACCAAACTGCGGAGGTCATTGGTCCCTAAGCCTACACACTATTTAATCTAATTTAAACTAACTTACGCTATGGACAACACACACACCCATGCCCGAGGGACGACTCGAAGCTCCGACGGGGGGAGCCGTACGGACCGTGACAAGTCGCCATAGACCGCGCGGCTACCCAGCGCGGCCGTCTATAATTGTGAAAGTGTTTCAGTGAAGGATTTTGTGCACGAATAACTTCTCGATTATGTCCCCAAAATATATTGTATTCATGTCGGATGATTGGCCAAATCAGGCTCTACAGGCGATGTCATATTGTTAGCAAAGGCACTCGCGTCGGTCGTCTTCTGCCACAGACCATTAACGCCGAATTTCGTCGCACATACGTTCGTGGTACGTCCCACACCTATTTCTGCGATTATTTCACGCAGTGTTGCTTGGATGGTAAAACTCACAGCTCTATGTAAAGACCACTCCTCTCATGTACATCTACGTCTACATCGATACTCTGCAAATCACATTTAAGTGCCTGGCAGAGGGTTCATCGAACCACCTTCACAATAATTCTCTATTTTTCCAATCTTGTACAGAGCGCGTAAAAATGAGCACCTACGAGTATCTTTTGTTGCGAAGTCTGATTTCCCTTATTTTATTATGATGATCGTTTCTTCCTATATAAGGTCAGCATCAGCAAAATAGTTTTGCATTCGGAGGAAAAAATTGGTGGTTGAAATTTCGTAAGAAGACTCTGCCGCAACGAAATACGCCTTTGTTTTAATGGCGTCCACCCCAAATCCTGTATCAAATCCTTGACGTTCCCTCCCCTGTTTCGCCATAATACAAAACGTGCTGTCCTTCTTTGAACTTTCTCGCTGTAGTTCTTTAATCCTATCTGGTAAGGATCACACATCACGCAGCAGTATTCTAAAAGAGGACAGACAGCGTAGTGTAGGAAGTCTCTTTGGCAGATCTATTACATTTTCTAAGTGTCCTGCCAATAAAACACAGCCTTTGGTTAGCTTTTTACGCAACATTTTCTGTGTGTTCCTTCCGATTTAAGTTGTTCATATTTGTAATTCCTAGATATTTAGTTGAATTTACCGCCTTTCGATTTGACTGATTTATCGTGTAACCGAAGTTTAACGGATTCCTTTTAGCACTCATGTGTATGGCCTTACACTTTTCGTTACCTAGGGTCAACTGCCAATTTTTGTACCATACAGATATCTCTTCTAAATCGTTTTGCAGTTTGTTTTCATCTTCTGATGACTTTACTAGACGATAAACGACTGAAACAAATTAAGATGGATACTCAGATTTTCTCCCAAATCGTTTATATAGGTCAGGAACAGGGGAACGCCAGAAATCACATCTATTTTCTCGATGACTTTCCGACAGTTACTACGAACTGTGACCTCTCTGACAGGAAATCACGAATCCAGTAGCATAACTGAGACTGTATTCCATGAGCACGAAACTTCACTACAATCCACTTGTGTGGCAAAGTGTCAAAAGCCTTCTGAAAATCTAGAAATACGGAATCAATTTGAAATCCCTTTTCAATAGCATTACCCAACACTTCATGTGAGTAAAGAGCTTATTGTGTTCACACGAACGATGTAGTCTAAATCCGTGCTGACTGTGTGTCAATAGACCGTTCTCTTCGAGTTAATTCATAATGCTCGAACACAATATACGTTCCAAAATCCTGCTGCATATCGACGTTAATGATATGGGTCTGTAATTTGGTGGATTACTCGTACTGACGTTCCTGAATAGTGGAGTGACCTGTACCACTTTCCAGTCTTTGGGTACGGATGTTTCGTCGAGCGAACGTTTGTATATGATTGTTAAGTATGGAGTTATTGAATGAGTAGACTCGGAAAGGAACTTAACTGGTATACAATCTGTACCGGAAGACTTTCTTTTGTCAAATGATTTAAGTTGCTTCACTACTCCGAGGACATTTGCTTCTACGTTACTGATGTTGGCAGCTATTCTTGATTCGAATTATGGAAATTTTACTTCATCTTTTTTTGGTAATGGAATGTCGGAGGGCTGTGTTTAGTAAGTCTGCTTTGGCTTTGGCCTCGCGTCGTCTGTATTGAAAAATAATACCTGAAATTTGGTATTCTCGACACACTCTTGACTCTGTGGATCTCAGAATTCTGAATTCCCTAACGATTGGAATGTCGCATGCGCCTAGCTCCAACTATCATCCCGCGTTAATTCTCGTCTTGCGGCCATAATCAAGTCGGAAACCTTTTCACAGGAATCACCTGACAAGGGAACCTCCCCATCGCACCCCCCTCAGATTTAGTTATAAGTTGGCCCAGGCATAGGCCTAGAAAAACTGAACACAGATCAATCGAGAAAACAGGAAGAAGTTGTGGGGAACTATGAAAAAATAAGCAAAATATACAAACTGTGTAGTCCATGAGCAACATAAGCAACATTATGGACAATTTGAACCGAGGGGCGCCGTGGTCCCGTGGTTAGCGTGAACAGCTGCGGAACGAGAGGTCCTTGGTACAAACCTTCTCTCGAGTGAAAAGTTTAATTTTTTATTTTCAGACAATTATCATAGTTCAGGCACTCACACATAATCAACTTCGCTCTCCAAAATTCCAGGACATGTTCAGATTTGCTTGGACATATGCAGGATTTGACGCTCTACACACGGAAACATTTGAAAACGTAAAAAAACTTGTTTTGACAGAGCACAAGGAAAACTGTGCGACTGTGAAACTGTTGCATTTATTTCTTGCAGTTTGTGTGACAAACTCTTATGTTTTCATCACTTGTTTGGGAGTGTTTATCACATCCACAAGAAAACCTAAATCGGGCAAGGTAGAAGAATCTTTTTACCCATTCGCCAAGTGTGCAAGTTAGGTGGGTCGACAACATATTCCTGTCATGTGACGCACATGCCGTCACCAGTGTCATATAGAATATATCAGACGTGTTTTCCTGTGGAGGAATCGGTTGACCTATGACCTTGCGATCAAATGTTTTCGGTTCCTATTGGAGAGGCACGTCCTTTCGTCTACTAATCGCACGGTTTTGCGGTGCGGTCGCAAAACACAGACAGTAAACTTATTACAGTGAACAGAGACGTCAATGAATGAACAGACAGATCGTAACTTTGCGAAAATAAAGAAAGTAAAATTTTCACTCGAGGGAAGACTCGGACCAAGGACCTCTGGCTCCGCAGCTGCTCACTCTAACCACGGGACCACGGCGCCCCTCGGTTCAAATTGTCCATAATGTTGCTTATGTTGCTCATGGACTACACAGTTTGTATATTTTGCTTATTTTTTCATAGTTCCCCACAACGTCTTCCTATTTTCTTGATTGATCTGTGTTCAGTTTTTCAAGCCTATCCACTGTGTCAATTTATAACTAAATCTGAGGGGGGTGCGATGGGGAGGTTCCCTTGTGAGTAGTAATGACGGCTCCACCAATGCGCTGCCGTTTTATACCTCGTGAATGCGATACAATCACCATCTGTATATGTAGATATCGGTATCCCATATCGGAGTATAGAAGAAAAGGTAGAGGAATCAGAAGAATAGAATCATACTTTTATTCAAAGATAATAATAACTACACTGCAGTCACCGCGATTTGTGGTAGTCCCCTGAACAGTAGAAAAGTCAGGACATGGTTCTTAATAACGACGGACGATAATGCATGCTCTGCAAACTGCTCACTTGTCGGCTGCAAAGTTACTAAGAAGCGCTTATGGTAGGAGGTACCAAGCATGCCACACGCGCTCGGTGGGATTCAATTCGGGAGAACGGACAAGCAAGTCCTTCGATATTCTACCGTTCCAGGAGTTCCACCAACTGCTCTATTCGATACCATCTCACACTGCCATCCACAAAAATGAAATGAGGGACGCACTTGGGAAAGGGGTACAGTGCCAGGACCGAGTGTTCCGTGTTCAAAGATTTTGAGGTCAGTAAACCCATGCAACATTACGCGTCCCTACACCATAACGCCTAAACTGTACAAACGGTCATGTTCGAAAATATTCCTGGGTGCTCTGGTCATATGAGAGTATGTCAAGAATCACTAAGCAAACTGCTCTCATCCTACAAGAGCACACAACAGAGCCGTTTTTGGGCCAGTCTCTACGCTCTTGGAGCCATTGCAAATCTTTTGTTTCAAAGTCATTAGTATAATGCACTGCTACCTTATTAGATGCCTACATTTTTCACTGAGATTGTTTTATTGTTCCTTGTAATCTCAAAAATGGCGACGTGTGGTAAATAAGTATTTCGTTTTAATTGCAGAATCATCTCAAGTGTTGGTCCTTCTGCAACTGTAACTACTCTGCAATGCTTCCAGAATAAATTACGTAGCAAATTTTCAGTTGTACGCGTGAGTATAAGAAAACCTTAATGAATTATTAGACATGCGACTGAAGACGGATATGACCATTCGTACGTTAACAAACCTACACCGTTGTTTCCTACATATTTGTTGTACTCATTGGCTCATTATACCGAGAAATATGTGCAAACTCGATTGGCTTGTACACAACTCATTCGTTTACGGTTTGACAAGTGGATGAGGGTGAATCGGTTCTGTCCTCTTTTTATCATTGACTTCCGAAGTGCGTGCTGTATGCCATGGTTATATCTCTCACGGAGATTGTAATTTTACAGAGTCCCTCGTTGATAAAAAAGTTTTATTGTGGTTAACACACCTATAGCTCAACTTAAGCCATTCGTTTGGAAAAGTGTGACAAGTACACAGCTACTTGCTTTATCTGAACATTTCGTCGAGGAAAAGTGTGCGACCCAGTTTCTTTCTCGGCAAAGTAACGGCCGTAGAATTGCAACGTTCTGCGCAGTGGTAGCTATCCTTCTCGCGTGACCATCGCATCGTGTGCTTCCGTGTCTGCCAGACACTGTGTGTGTGTGTGTGTGTGTGTTACGTCACATTCTCCGTGTTCGTCACGGTCCCATTGTGGCCACCACGGCAAGTTGTGCAAAGCGAAGAGAATGCATCAGCTTTTGCAAGAAGCGCTGCAATACGTAGAGCAAAACACTTCGAAAGGTGCAAGAGGCATGTAGATGCCTCGAGGCGATATCAAGGTTAGAAAAATAGTCAGCCAAAATCAGCGCAAAGCACGTATAAAGAAGACCATCTTTTGCTATCTTGTGATGGTCGTTTCATCCCTACGAAATTGTTAAACTTTATTTTCTCGGAAACTGACGTTTGAGACCGTGGCTGCGTAAAAAATGCAAACTGATTCTTGCAAAGAAGAAAACAGCAATACGCAGCTGTTAATAATGCTATGTATTTATAGAAATAACGCTGTTAGCAGTTTCTAACAGATAAGTTCATTTTCAAATGGCTGTCACGTTTCTATTACAAGTAACGTAAACAATAATAAATATGATATAAACGTAACAACTGTCTATAGATGACCCTGTCGATTCGAAATAGGTAGCGGTATTGTTTGTGTAAATAAATACAATTATTAACAGTGGCAGGTTGCTGTATTCTTCTTTGCAAGAATAAAATGCTGCACCCAAAATCTTGCATAATCATTGCTTGGTTTTTAAACTTTAGCAGACGCTGTGTTTGCCGGCTAAGTTTTAGGAAATCAGGTGCGCCTATTATGCAGACAACTGTTGTTTATGAACGCCCAAATTTGGTGCCAGACATACGAAAATAAGTGAGAATCAATAGGCACTAGACAAGTAGCAGCAACATATTGAGTTTCGCCGAGGACACAAGTTTGACTTTCTAGTAAAATTTTTCAAAAAGATGTATCGTGTTTTTGCGTGCATTTCCAGAAAAGATGAGCATGCAGATGAGGACGGATACTTCAAAAACAACTGTAAGTAACCACAAGATATGGTTGCGAAATATTCTCGGGCAGCAAAATTATGTTTATAGATATAGTGATTCGTTAACTCGCCAAAAAAACGGATAATATTAGCATCATTTAGTTGAAGATGGCAAGATACCGGCACAGAATAATGTCAAGAGGATCTTCCTGAATCCAGTAATGTAAAAAACCACAACGACGTCAGCTGTTTTTTAGCCTACTTGCATTAGAATAATTGGCACTTAAAAGTGTTTGCATTTTACAGAACTGAATATAAGTGCCCATTGATGATGGCACAAACATTCTCAGACATCTTTGAGCATTTGTAAACAACAGTTGTTTGCATAATAGGCGGACCTGAATTTACATAATCCTCCACAATGTGTTTCCATCCTTTTGTGTCTACTATTTTCCCTCTCTGCTACTCCTTAAGCGTCATGTTAACTATTCTTGGATGCTGTGGCAGATTTCACATTAATTTGGGCCTTCGTTGCACGTTTATTTTTTCTGTTGCTTTATTTAATGTTATTTAGGTGATGTTAAGTCAGCAAATTTTACATGTATGTAAATGTTGTACATTTACTGGGAAGCAAAATAAAAATGGCTCGGAAAATTTTTCATGCATTTTCAGACAGGCAATCGAGTTTGCAACATCTACCCTAGATGCGGGTAATGTAAGTTGGGTTGCTTACCTTAAAGTGCATGAAAAATTTTCCGGGCCAGTTTCATCTTGTCCACCCAGTAAATGTATGCCACTTACAATAGAAGACATTAAAAACTAACAACTTTTGTGAAAGCTTGTTTAAAGCTTGCATAGATTGCAGCAATTCAAAGGAAACGTTTAAAAGAGACTTGTACAAAGTGTGTCTATGTGGTGTGAAGTGTCATTTATGCAAATAGTGTTATGGAAAGAATAACATGTACATGTAGTGAAATCGCGAGGATACAGTATGTATAACTGGGTCTGATTGTTAATCAGTAGATGAGCGTCCATTTTATTCCAATAAAAATTGAATATGCGATTCCATACAAATGAAACTGGTGTCCATTTGTATTCTATATCCAGCCCGACTAAACATCCTGCCATAAACAACACAACATACATTTTATTTTCAGAAACTGCCAAATTACAGCAATTCATGACTCATTTACATGGCATTAACAATTTTAATGACATTAGGAACGAAAAGTCTCCGTACAGGACTCAGCGACGCGGAAGCACTGGTAGCGAGGCCAGAGATGGCAGTATACTCCACCTCCTACATATGACGTCAGGCAGGAGAAGCTTACTTGCATACATCTTTGCCCTCCACAGATACTGGTAGTAAACCTAGGCGAATAAAATAAATTCTTTCACATGTACTTTCAGAGAATAACAAACATTTGAACTAGCATATAGTTTAAAGACTAACGATTTTTGTCTGGTGTAACAACCTACTTATCCAGACACATCCTCACATTATACGAACATTTCGTGTATTTAGTAGTTCTCTGTGCACTTCACATATCGACCAAATCATCGACTTTACTCTGAATACAAATAAATAAATACACTTTCACACACTTTAGAGTTCCAGTTTTCATTTTCAGGAGATGGTGCCCCACAGCTCCTACATATTTAAAAAAAAAAAAAAATGCCATACTGCTGCCTTGAGCTGCTGGTAAAATACACTACTGCCCATTAAAATTACTACACCAAGAAGAAATGCAGATGATAAACGGGTATTCATTGGACGAATTTATTATACTAGAACTGACATGTGATTACATTTTCACGCAGTATGGGTGCATAGATCCAGAGAAATCAGTACCCAGAACAACCACCTCTGACCGTAATAACGGCATTGAGACAAACAGAGCTTAGATGGCGTGTACAGATACAGCTGCCCATGCAGCTTCAACACGATGCCACAGTTCATCAAGAGAAGTGACTGGCGAATTGTGACGAGCCAGTTGTTCGGCCACCATTGACCAGACGTTTTCAATTGGTGAGAGATCTGGAGAATGTGTTGGCCAGGGTAGCAGTCGAACATTTTCTGTATCCAGAAAGGCCCGTACAGGACCTGCAACATGCGGTCGTGCATTATCCTGCTGAAATGTAGGGTTTCGCAGGGATCGAATGAAGGGTAGAACCACGGGTCGTAACACATCTGAAATGTAACGTCCACTGTTCAAAGTGCCGTCAATGCGAACAAGAGGTGACGGAGATGTGTAACCAATGGCACCCCATACCATCACACAGGGTGATACCCAGTATGGCGATGACGAATACACGCTTCCAATGTGCGTTCACCGCGATGTCGTCAAACACGAATGCGATCATCATGATGCTGTAAACAGAACCTGGTTTCATCCGGAAAAAAGACGTTTTGCCATTCGTGCACCCAGGTTCGTCGTTGAGTACACCATCGCAGGCGCTCCTGTCTGTGAAGCAGCGTCTAGGGTAACCGCAGCCGTGGTCTCCGAGCTGATAGTCCATGCTGCTGCAAACGTCGTCAAACTGTTCGTGCAGATGGTTTTTGTCTTGCAAACGTCCCCATCTGTTGACTCATGGATCGAGACGTGGCGGCACGATCCGTTACAGCCATGCGGATAAGATGCCTGTTATCTCGACTGCTAGTGATACGAGGCCTTTGGGATGCAGCACGGCGTTCCGTATTACCCTCCTGAACCCACCGATTCCATATTCTGCTAACAGTCATTGGATCTCGACCAACGCGAGCAGCAATGTCGCGATACGATAAATCGCAATCGCGATAGGCTACAATCCGACCTTTATCAAAGTCGGAAACGTGATGGTACACATTTCTCCTCCTTAAACGAGGCACCACAACAACGTTCCACCAGGCAACGCCGGTCAGCTGCTTTTTGTGTTTGAGAAATCGGTTGGAAACGTTCCTGATGTCAGCACGTTATAGGTGTCGCCACCGGCGCCATCCTTGTGTGAATGCTCTGAAAAGCGAATCATTTGCATATCACACCATCTTCTTCCCGTCGGTTAAATTTCGCTTCTGTAGCACCTCATCTTCGTGGTGTAGCAATTTTAATGGCCAGTAGTGTACTTTATTTGTACAACCAGTTACGTCACCTGACCATCGTCAGTTCATGGAGAATTCACAGCATCTTGTTACGACAAATACAAATGTCGTTATCGTCAGGTGATAAAACCATCGAAATATAAATTACGTCGTCAATCTATAAAAACTGTTCTAGGGAGTGATAACGTTGAAGTTAAAATTATAATCGGCGTTAACCCTGTGATCACGTTGGTACCACACCACAGGCGCCAAATGCCGACACGTCACTGAATTTTCCCTGTATACTGAAGCAAATACACATTCACATAATAGACCCTCATTTTTTGTCTGAGATAGTGTCCTTCAGGTGAATTAAAAATAATTCCCAACCTCCAGTCCTGACAAAATTCAGGAGATTTCCTTGGTTATGAGCCAATGCTGGAACTAGAAAACCCGTCCCAAGTATTGTCAAATGGGACTCCCTATGCCTCAATATTAGCCTGCCTAGCATTTGACTGAGAAATCACTGACTCTGCATGGGTCACTATTTGAACAGCGCACGGTAACTAGAGAATGAAAACTATTTAAAAAGATACGAGTGCATAAACTTAAAACTACGTTGTACACGTTTCCTTCCTTCATGTAATACGAACGCTGGCTGTAAGTCAATGACAGAGTTTCAGTAATCAGCCACATACTCATTAATTTACAGAGAGAAATTGTTTCCTATTATGTGAATTTTAGGTGTGTACATATCATGTATTTGGATGAATTTTTACACATTCCGTGAATTCAGTTTTGCTATCGAAAATATCATAATATCGGTACGAGTACCGTAAAAAAGAAAATTAAAATTAGAAGTCCTCCATAGAAACCTTTCTTCGTCTATTCTTTTTAGTGCTTACTCATTTTTTACTTTATCTGTACATTTAATTTTCAAGATTCTTCGATACTGTAAATGTAGGGCCTACCCACTGGGTGAGGCCCAAAACTTTTGCCACCTCAGATTATTTTTATTGCTGACATTCGGCTTTGGGCATTTGGCTGTGGACCAAGACGTAATTCTCTGTATTATAACATTTCGTCCTCCATTCCTGGAGGCTTTAACGACTCAGAAAGCAGTTACGGTTTAAAACAAGCTCAGCAAGCTTATCTGTTTATATGTATTCAGGCAACGGTCGGTTCGTGACATCATCAGACTGCTGACTAATATTTCGGAATCGCGCCGATGTTAATGGAGCTTGTAGTGGGAAAGAGTTGACCCTGTTCCCTTTTATTTTTTTTTGAAAAAAAGCACTAGGGCCCGCAGCTTGTGTCTTTTCTGTTCTTCTTCTGTAATGCTAATGTTGTTTTTGTCCTTTGAATTTCTATGACCTATTGCACATCCCAGCATAGTAAGGATTGTAGATCTTGCTACAACCACAGAACTAGTCAGAAAAATAAAAATGAATTTGGTGGTTCCATGGTCCCAGTGCATGATCTGCTACTGTTGATTTGCTTAAGGCGGGTGTTAATGCTTCATTTTGTAGTTCCTACGTACACTTGCTGCAGGAGCGACGGATTTTGTATACTCCTTCTGTGGCAAGCAGCGGGCTAAGTCCTTTGCAGAGAGACATATTCACGCATCTTTCTTCTTGATTTAAATACTGTGTCAATACCATGTTTTCTGAGTTCTCTGCTGATGAGATCTGTGACATCTTGTACAAATCAAAGGAAAACATTGCCTTCAGTTGTTTTCCTTTTTTTTTTTTCGTTAGAACCTCTAAACCTAACGGGAGTGTCGTGTCCTATTACCTCTTTGTCAGAGTAGCTATTTCTTCTGAAGGTATTTCTTAAATGATCGATCTCGTTCTCCAAGAACTGTGATTCACAGATTCGCTTAGCCTGGTCCATCAAAGAAGTCTTCTTTTCTGCTTTGTACGGTGAACTTTAAGGCGTAAAGTCTACAGAAAGCCCACTCACATAGATAGATACTTTCACAGAAATTTTAGTCGTCGTTCTAAGTGATGGTACTGATCCCCCATGCTACATGAAACTGGGCAGATCGCTTTTGCAGAAGCAACGAGAAAAGGCGCGCAAAATTTAAAAGAATGCAAAATCCCCAAGACAGGCAAAGTTTTGCACAAGTTGAAAGTATAGCGTGTGCTTCAATGCGAGATGCTTTTACTAATTTCCACAACGAAACTCTGTCTCGGAAACTGGCAGAAAACCCAAAGAGAATCTAATCATACATAAAGCACATCAGTGGCAAGACGCAATCGATAGCTTCATTGCGAGATAACAACGGTAAAGTCACTGATGACAGTGACACTAAAGCAGAGTTATTAAACACGGTTTTCCGTAACTCCTTCACCAAAGTAGACGAAGTAAATATTTCTGAATTCCAATCAAGAACAACGGCCAAGATGAGAAACGTAGAAGTACATACCCTCCGTGTACCAAAGCTGCTTAAATTACTTAATAAAGGCAAGGCCTCCGGTCCAGATTGTATACCAGCCAGGTTTCTTTCAGAGTATGCTGGTACAATAACTCCATATTTAGCAATTATATACAACCTCTCGCTGGAAAATTGCTCGAGTCACACCAAAGGGAAATAGGAGTAATCTGTAATCTGCTGAATTTCAGCCCCATATAAATATCGTCGATTTGCAGCAGGTTTTTGGAACATACACTGTGTCCGAACACTATGAATTACCTCTAAGAAAACGATTTATTGACACATAGTTAGCACGGATCCAGAAAATATCAGAAAATATGAAGCATAACTAGCTCTTTATACCCTTGGAGTAATGATTGCTATCGACAGGGGACGTGAAATCGATTCCATATTTTTAGATTTACAGAAGGCTTTCGACACGGTTCCTGACAAGCGTCTTCTGACATGACAGTAGGATCCATCAAACTGTTAACTATCAACCGCGCAGTGCACTACAATAACTGGTCGTGTCGAGCTCTTGTGCAGCGGCTTGCCGATGGAATACACAAACGATGAATACATCTATTTCTGGTGCTGGGTGCATCCGATAACCAAGCAGTTGCTGCTGCTCGTTCGTATGTTGCACGGCACCCTCAAAGGCGCCAGCCTGATAAAAATGTCACCTGGAGCAACGCCTTCGGGAAACCGGTGACCTTCGTCCACAAGTAATGAACAGAGGTCGTCCAAGGACTAGACGTACTCCACAAACAGAGGACGCGATTCTTCGAACCTCGGCCAAATGCCCGTTATATTGCAAGTCAGTTCCAGATATCTAAGAGGCTTGTGGATGAAGTTTCGCAAGAGGAAAAACTAAATCCATATCATTCCACCTTAACACCAGCGGTCAGTAGACCGCATTCGACAGGTACAATTTTGTGAGTGACTTTCGCACCAAGTGGAAGATCACGAGTATTTTATAAGTAACGTGATACGCACTGACGAAACTACCTTCACTTGGGAAGGTATTTTCAACCTCCGCAACAGCCAGTATTGCTCGGAAAACAACCCTATGTGGCTTTCATTCAAGCTTGGGCATAAACCTGTTGGCTTGATCGCTGGAGGGGAGCTTTAGGGCCCTTATCTACTGCCAGACAAGTTGAATGTTTCTCAGTATCGTACGTTTCTTTGCAATATTTTGCCTGACGCATTAGGAAACGTTCCACTTGGTGTTCGACGACAACGATGGCTTCAGCGTGTTGGTGCACCGCCACACTTTGGAATGAATGTGCGTAACTATTTAAATTAAGCTATTCCAAGGAAGTGGACTGGACGTGGAGGTCAAATGTTCTGGTCTCCACGTTCTGCGGAACTTAATACCCTAGAGTTTTATTTGTGGGGACAGTTAAAGAAACAAGTTTATATTACTCCACCCATGGATGTACACGACCTAACAGCTCGCGCGCATGCCACTTCAGCAATAGAGGACGCAGGTCTCTTGTGTAAGGCCCAACACAGTATGATCCAGTGAGTGGCGAAGTGTTTGCAAATGCGAGCTAGTGGCTTTGATGATCTTCTCTAAAGTGAGGTTTGCTCGTAAGTTTATATCACGGCTCTGTGGAGATAATATAAAACGAGTGAAAAACAGTCTAGATCGCAATGGTTATTTTATTTAAAATGACAGGTTTCGGCTTAGTCTTAAGCCGTCTTCAGAATAGCATGTGAAGGATAGAAATCGTTCTAGTTTCATAAAGAAATCAGTGACTTAAAATAAAGTAATACATAAAATCGAAGAGTCGTTACCCATCACCTGAAGTTGACGATGTCCAGAGCATACAGTTGACGTAAGTCCCTGAAACTGCTACTGTTGGCTACTCAGTATTGCACTATATAGATCTGGTGAGGGCGTTTTTGTGCTGTAAGTCGTCAACTTTAGCCAATGAGGAACGATTTAGATAAATTAAGTACCATTTGAAGAAGCAGTTTATCTAAAAGTGAATAATTTTAAAAAACGTAGTGCCTATAGGACAGAACAGATTGTTAAAAACAGAGAGTAATTGTAATAAGACTATTTAAAATTAGTCTCTCTTATTTCTTGTAGTACCATCTGGTGGAAATGATTTATTTAATCAGCATCGGCTATTTAATCAATAGAATGTATGTGTAGAATAAACAAATGTATTTATGCAAAATAATTATCATGGATGGTAATTATACAGTAGTTACACTATGTTCTGAATAATACCGCATTTAGTAGAACATTGGCGCACTCTTCTGGCCTGAACTTTCTATCTACGGGCGCCGTTGCCATGGAGACGTCGTAGTAAGATGGCTAGCAAGTACCAAAGATGCATATCATGGACGCATGTGTTAGCATAACGACTGAGGTCGATCGCAGCTGTCAAATATAATCAGGATGATGCCTTCTGAAGTGGAGCCAGTACAAATTTTTCTGTAAGCTGCCAATAAAAAGCTAGTAGTACTCGTAATACGGATCTGTTTTACAAAAGAACGATACTACTTGGAAGCCAATAAACCGTTATTTGTGGTGAAATTATGTCAACGTATAAAATCCGATCATAAAATAGCGTCCGATCATATAACAAAACTGGAATGCTGGTCATATTGCTATTTTATCAAAAACTGGTATTTTGATCCCGTGGCCGTGTACAAAATATAGGTTGACTCTTACACAGAAGGTTGCTGTAACCTTCTGTGTAACCAGACACTTTTTACAATGCTATTTATTTAAACAGCGCCGTTACCGGTTTCGAACCGACAGGTTCATTTTCAGACTGCTAGTTCTCGTTTTACATTTGATTTCGCCTTTTGTTTCCCCACCTGACGAAATTTCCTTGGCGTGGTGGTGCCCTACAACCAAAACAAGATGTGCGACAAGGTCTTTTTAACTGTAATTGTGCCTCACAACGATTTTTAAGTCATGTAAACAAATTATTATTATCAAAGGGAAAATGATTCGGTTACTTACGACGAAGAATCCGCGCCATGATGTTGCAGTGCAGGTTGCTCATCGTCTTGCAGCCGTGAAAACTGTATAATTCACGTTTTTGTCTATATATATGCACATAATGTAAGGCAACACTCACACACTAAGAAGATTCATCACATGGAGGTATATATACAAATATGGCGACATTAAAAACATAACAATCCCAAAGCCTTCCGCTTTCAGAGATATTTCATTATGTTCATGTATTGATGGTACAAACTTACAAAGTGCTAATGTTAAATTACTTACTATTTACAGTGAAGGAGAACTGATTAAAATTAAGATAAACAAATAAAGTAGTCAGTTATAAAGTGTTACTGCAGTGATATTACGTAAATATTATGGTATGCATTGGAACAAAAGTAAATGATAAGGGACAGATGTACATAAATAAATATCACAACTATGGACATTTTATGACATACATTGAAATCATAGTAAATGGGTTGGGATGAATGTGCATAATATAAATATTACAACAGTGTGCTTTTTTTTACTTTAAATTGGAAGGCAGGTGAATGAAACTTCTTCCCTTTAATAATAATAATTTGTTTATACCACTTAAAATCGTTGTGAGGCACAATTGCAGTTCAAAAGACCATGTCTCACATCATGTTTTGGTTGTAGGGCACCACAACCTCAAGAAAACTTCGGTAGGTGGGGAAACAAAAGGCGAAATCCAGACTGTTCGGCAGGTGGGGAAACAAAAGGCGAAATCTAGACTGTTCTTCACTAATTTTATATAGCTTACAAGATCGCTGTTCTCCGAAAATGTTACCATAAATTTTGTCTGTGAGGATAAGGCTTTACGTCAAACGTACCGAATGAAATTATTATTCGTAGCATAATGTGCACTGTATTGTAGCCCACATATTGCGTTTTTTTAACCTTATTGAAAGCAGACGATGTTTCTGTTTTCACTGCTACTTCTTGTTGGTTTTATTTGTATCATGGATGAAACAAAGTGGCCGTTTACGTCTGTAAGAAGTTAACGTTGTATCTTAATGTTTAAATAAAGCTAATAATAACAGAAAGAAAAGCACAAGATACCCCATTGTGGAGGTGTAAATTGGATAGTGTTTGATGCTTTAACTGAAAAAAAGAGAGTTTGGCACCAACGCGAGTCGAAATTCGGCAAGTCTGCATATATGTTCCCCAAGGCATTGCCTCGTGTCAAGCCCCAAAAGAAATGCTCCATCATTTTAGGCGTTGGCCCCTATCAAGAAAGAACCCAGTAACAAAAAAGTCATGAATGAAACTATCTCCGTCGCACCAGCATGTCCTAGCAAAGACTGGCGGTCGCTTTTGACGTAAGCGGGAAAGAAAATCCTGCGTGCTGACGACACATCAGTAGATCATCGAAGCACGTTTTTTCGAAAGTATGTATGAATAACCGTTGAGGGGACTGAATGTGTAAAGTGGAAGAAGCGACGTATGTCAACTGCTCCTTGCATGGATGGTCCAACTGCGAGGGGGGGTGGGGGGTGGGGGGGGGGGGGGGTTAGGAAGGCGATCCGGAGAAAGTTCGAGGAATATTGTTGGTACTATGGGTTCGTGAGAACTGCGCAATGTCGGACGTTAAGGTATTGCCAGAAATCGAGGGCTGATTTGTCTCCACCACTACCAAACAGGTAGCGGACTGCTAATCCGAGTCACCGAATAGGTCTTGGCACGCGGAAAATAGCCCATGTCCTGGAAGACAATCATTGTGGGGTAATGCTGTCAGGAGTCGTGCGTGTGATGAACGCCAACATCTGGCGGACCATATGCCAAACATTACTCGACTCGCCGCACACTAGTCGACGGCTATTGTCATGTTGCACGCCACACGTAGGACATAATGGTGATGGCGCCAAGTGGATCCGGTAGAGACGCGATTGGCAGACCTGCTTCACTGAGCTAATGGCACAGCTTCGGCAGAATGTAGAGTCCATGCTACCTGTTCTTGACCGCGTCGCACGCGTTTACAGCATTGACAGAGCCTCGCTTTTAGAGGGTTGGGTTGGGTTGTTTGTGGTAAGAGACCAAACTGCGAGGTCATCGGTCTCGTCGGATCAGGGAAGCACGGGGAAGGAATTCGGCCGTGCCCTTTCAGAGGAACCATCCCGGCATTTGCCTAGAGCGATTTAGGGAAATCACGGAAAACCTAAATCAGGATGGCTGGACGCGGGAGTGAACCGTCGTCCTCCCGAATGCGAGTCCAGTGTGCTGACCACTGCGCCACCTCGCTCGGTTCGCCTTTAGACCGCATTTCTATTAAACCTATTGGAGGGATTAGGTTTTGACACATACACTTCTATCTTGAGATGGGATAAGGAATCGTATGCCGACCACACGGGTGCATTTTTTCTTCATCCTGTATAACCAAAATAAATATTATCACCGTGCAGTTCTACCTGATTTTCCTCTCATGTGACGTCACACGCTGCAACACCACGGGTCAGAACCAATCTGCGATATCGTCATGTTGAACCTACCCGCTCGCTTTTCCACAGCGAAACGCGACGGCCTTGTGGCAAGTGGAAGACCCGCGGAGGAGCTAAAGCAGGATCTTGACAAATGGTGGGGGTAGTTCGGCGCCTCCAGAGACAAAAGAACACCCACGCTACAGCAAGCGCATTTTTGTTCCCCTCCCATCGGGAATGAGCGAGCGAGAGAGAGAGAGAGAGAGACGAAAAATAAAGGAGTAATAGTAACAGGGTGACTGTTTTCCAGATCGAGAAACGAGCCACAATTTTGAGAAACGAAAAAGGACGACAGAAGGGGAGACCGCCCGTGTAGCCGGCTGGTGGCGTGGGGTGGGTAAGTGGCGGCCCCTCCTAATTAGCGTGTATTGTCGCGCGGCCCTCTACTTTCGGCACATATTTACCCGCGGCGTCGTCGCCTTCCTGTTGGGGAATTAGAGACGCCGTCTTCATCGCTCCGCTGCGCGCGTCTGCGGCCGGCCAGGGATTACCGGCTACTCCGCTACCTGGCTGCCTACCGCCGCTTGCTTATTGATTCCGAGCGTCGGCAGTCACACGGCGAGCGACAGAGCGTGAAATGAGGCCGGGCCAGCGCGCTCTGTTTATCTTCGGTAACCACCGCCCTCGCTCAGATTACGCGCCGGGTAATTTGGCCGGCGTGCTTAGCCCGGATCTCGGCCGCCGCGGCTTCTCCCAGGTCTGCTCGATGAGCCGTGGAGACCCGCAGCCTCTCTGATTGTGCCGGTCGCTGGCTGTCCTTGCGTCCCATTACACAGAAACGTCCGGCGTCCGTTTTACTTTCGTCGTACGAAAGCCAACCGCAAGGATCATGTGTGACGAGCAATCACGCCCGTAAAATACGTGCTCGGCGTAAGCGATACTGCTAGTGTAAGCGATACGGCTAACACTAGCAGTTACACGTAACTGAAGGAACGAAAAAGGAATACGGCAATGACGTCTTTCGTGAAGGAGACAGGGGTCGGCAAACGATACTGAAGTTCGAAAGAGCTCGGGGTCGTTCGATGTGCCGCAGAGTTCGATACTGCATCGAGTGTTGCTCGAAAATTCACGTGACGTTTGACTCACGTGGTGTAAGAGCAACTGATCGCGAGAGACTTAAAAACTAAAACAAGAAAGTAAAATTGAAAACAAGCTGCAAAGATCAACATTTACATAGAGGTGACAAAAGTCACTGAATACCTCCTAACATCGTGTCGGACCTCCTTCAGACCCTGTAGTGCTGCAAGTCGACGTGGCATGGGCTCCACAAGTCACAGGAAGTCCACTGCAGAATCACTGAGCCACGCTGCCGCTATAGCCGTCCATAATTGCGAAAGTGTTGCCGGTGCAGGATTTTGTGCACGAAGTGACCTCTCGATTATGTCCCATACATGTTCGATGGGAAAGATGTCGGGGGATCTGGGTGGCCAAACCAGTCGATCGAATTATCTAGAATGTTCGTCAAACCAATTGTGAACAATTGTGGACCGGTGACACGCCACATTGTCATCCATAAAAATTCCATCGTTGTTTGGGAACATAAAAGCCACGAATGGCTGCAAATGGTCTCCAAGTAGCCGAACATAACCATTTCCAGTCAATAGTCGGTTCAGTTGGACAAGAGGACCCAGTCCATTCTATGTCAACAAAGACGACACCATCACTGAGCCACCACCAGCTTGCACAGTGCCTTGTTGACAACTTGTGTGCATGGCTTCGTGCGGTCTGCGCTGCACTTGAATCCTACCATTCGTTCTTATCAACTGAAATCGGGACTCATCTGACCAGGTTACTGTTTTCCAGTCGTCTAGGGTCCTACGAGAGGCCTCAAGTGAAGGGTATCGGCCACTTCATTTCCGTCTTCGTACATCCATAGTTGAAATGGAGGACAGTGGGACGTCAGCTGGTATAAATTTATATTAAACATGAAGAAATTCCTCCAGCTGTATTTAAGGTGTCGATTTTATTTTGGCAAGTAGTTTGAACGTTGTAACAACGTCATCTTCAGGCCCATACACTTGTTGACGTCAACTGTGTGCGGCTGATACTAGCAGTCGGTGGTGAGATATGGACGTGCTTTATTCATTCTGTCATTTTGTTTGAGGAATTCGAGTGGTGTAGATGGAAGCCTTTTGCAGGTGTCTTGATGAGAATTGTTGAAGGTAGGCCAGTAACAGTGAATGTTAAAAATTAACCCGACCTAACAATTACTCATTCGGGGCTCGTTATATTTGTGTCCAATGAAATGGCTATTGGTCATGAGGCACTGTTGTCTCGATTAAATATTGTCCATGCTAATTGCCATATTGGGCATTATTTGTCTGTGAAGGAGGAGATGGACACTTCGTCGTCCCCGTTTAGTCCGGAGACGACGGTATGAGAAATATCGTCCCCTGAAGCGTCGTGTCATCCGCAGGCGTCCTCGTATGGCACACGGATCACGTCCATATCTCACCACTGACTTCTAGTATCAGCCGCACGCAGGTGACTTCAACAAGTGTATGGGCCTGAAGATGACGTTGTTGCAACGTTGAAACTAGTTGCCAAAATAAAATCGACACCTTAAATACAGCTGTAGGAATTTCTTCATTTTTAATATAAACTTCGTTTCCGTGGTGAGAGGTAATGCTTCAAATTTAGTAATCTCGGCACACTCTTGGCACACGTTAAACAATACCACGCTGACTCGCCCTGCTCTTGCTTGGATGCTCTGAATCTCCTGTCCAACTGCTTTTACACTAATATTCGAGAATCTGTGGATTGGTTATCCTGTCCCGCACGGATTGCCGCACGCATTAGCACGTCACTTCCGTCATTCAGGGAGGCGGGCCGCCCTGGTTCGAATACGTCCGGCGCACGAAGGTTAGTGTACCAATCAGTCTCGATATTGTTGTTTGGCGGTTTCCGACGTCCGACGATAAGTATCCTCTTCGATAAACTTTCTCGTATGAGGTAACACTAAATGCAGAGAGGTGGGGTGCACGAATTCCGTCTTTGGGGGAAGGGGTGGCGACAGGAAACGTATGCAGCCAGCATATACAATGAAGAACCAAAGAAACTGGTACACCTGCCTAATATCGTGTAGGACTCCCGCGAGCACGCATAAGGGCGCAACACGACGTGGCATGGAGTCGACTAATGTCTGAAGTAGTGCTGGAGGGGACTGCCACCATGAATTCTGCAGGGCTGTCCATAGATCCGTAAGAGTACGAGGGGGTGGAGATCTCTTCTGAATAGCAGGTTGCAAGACATTCCACATACGTTCAGTAATGTTCATGTCTGGGGAGTTTGGTGGCCAGTGGAAGTCTTTAAACTCAGAAGAGTGATACTGGAGCCGCTCTGTAGCAATTCTGGACGTATGGAGTGTCGCACTGTCCTGCTGGAATTGCCCAAGTCCGTCGGAATGCACAATGGACATGAATGGATGCAGATGATCAGAGATGATGCTTACGCACGTGTCACCTGTCAGAGTCGTATCTAGAAGTATCAGGGGTCCCATATCACTCCAACTACACACGCCCCACACTATTACAGAGCCTCCACCAGCTTGACAGTCCCCTGCTGACATCCAGGGTCCACGGATTCATGAGGTTGTCTCCCTACTCGTCCATCCACTCCATACAATTTGAAACGAGCAGGAAACATGTTTCCACTCATCAATAGTCCATTGTCGGTGTTGACGGACCCAGGCTAGGCGTAAAGCTTCGTGACGTGCAGTCATCAAGGATACACGAGCGGGCCTTCGGCTCCGAAAGCCCATATCGATGATGTTTCGTTGAATGGTTCGCACGCTGACACTTGTTGATGATCCAGCATTGAAATCTGCAGCAATTTGCGGAAGGGTTGCACTTTTGTGACGTTGAACGATTCTCTTCAGTCATCTTTGGTGCCGTTCTTGCAGGACCTTTTTTCGCCGCAGTGATGTCTGAGATTTAATGGTTTACCGGATTCCTGATATTCACCGTACACTCGTGGAATGATCGTACTGAAAAATCGCCACTTCATCGCTGCCTCGGAGATGCTGTGCCCCGTCGCTCGTGTGCTGACTATAACACCACGTTCAAACCCACTTAAATCTTGATAACCTGCCATCGTAGCAGCAGTAACAGATCTAAGAATTTCGCCGGACACTTGTTGCCTTTATATAGGCATTGCCCACCGCAGCGCCGTTCACACATCTCTGCATTTGGATTCGCATGCGTGCATCAGCTTCTTTGGTCTGTATTTGGATACGCATGCTTCAGTGTACAAATGGTTCAAATGGCTCTGAGCACTATGGGACTTAACAGCTGTGGTCATCAGTCCCCTAGAACTTAGAACTACTTAAACCTAACTAACCTAAGGACATCACACACATCCATGCCCGAGGTAGGATTCGAACCTGCGATCGTAGCAGTCGCGCGGTTCCGGGCTGCGCGCCTAGAACCGCGAGATCACCGCAGCCGGCTTCAGTGTACAACTAAGCTTTAGTGTACAACTAACATTGCCAGATCCATGATAATAACATGTCGACCCTTTGAAGACATGAGTAAGTCTTCGAAAAAGAACGAGATCAATTGATGATTTTGCGAGGTACCTCTTTTGTGGATAAATTACAGCCTTGACATGTAACGAACTTGTTTTAGTTATGTTAGTACACTAAAGAATTTATAGAACGGTGCTACGGCCTACGTTAAATTAATCAAGATTGTGAAAATCTCAGAATTGGGAGAGTAGTTAGAAATGGAGATTGCATATTATCAAAGCTCCCAGCAGGCCGTAAACTGAATGACTGAGGAGAAGAAACCTCACAAAAGCATGGTGCGATCGACCAAGGCTCTAACCAGCAGATTAATAGGTACAGAAGCAGATTAGGGTGCTGTGTCAGGGGCTCGTGTAGTAATCTCGAGAGTGTTTCAGGATCGCTCCTCCAACTCCAGGGGTAGAAGCAACAAGTGGGGCATTGTGCGTCTCGAAGAGGTTTTACTGTAAATTTCAGGGAGCTTATATTGCAAGAGAAGTCAAGCAACATATCAATTCCTTCCTCAAAGACTGCGTGAAATTATCGTGTTGGTAAAGCAAAAAGTATTAGAGCTGGTAAGGTAGCATACCAAGTTTCATTCTTGCCATTTACCATTCGCGAATGGAACAGTAAAGATGGAAATTATGGAAGTGCACGCAAAAACCTGCACTGTAAAATGTCTGTTAGAGTGAAAATGTAGATGTAGATTTCATTATCCTATAAACCCACCTGTTGCAAATACGGCATAAATTGTAACCAGGTCTCGGAAGAAACACTCTTTGATAATGGCTCTGATTCAAAAAGATGGAGTAAAAATCCTGCTTCCTACTGGGAGCACTCTGTAGACGTTACTTCCATCTGAGACTTGCCAGGAGACACTTCAGCCGAGAGAAGGACTTCGACTCCAATCTCTGAGGCAGAGCAGCGTTCGGTGCAGGCCAGATGACAGAATTTTACAGCCACTAACAGCTAGCACTCTTGGGCAACGGTAATACTGTAAGTACAGTGAGCAACTGCAGTATTCGCAAATTGAAGTATAGAATGTGGACAAAGATTTCCGATTGATTTTACCACTTTCATCTTTTTAATTCAAGAACATTTATGAACAATCCCGAGCTCAACATGTGTGCAAATTGGATAGTAAGTACATGGGTGTTTCTTTCTCGCACTTCTGCCGAAGTGGGGGAGCACCTTGCTACCGTATTGGTCAGCCGCATTTCAGGCGCTCAAAGCTCAGATAAATTTCATCTCTTTGGTTCCACCAATGGTGACCAAAGGACCGTCTCAAAGATGATCATATATTGCACATTCACTATCTGTGGTTAGCAGACGACCATACATTCATTCATTTCGCAGATCTCACCAAATTGGATGTAGGGATTTATTTTGTGGGAGTGCACATGTGATGAATTAAATAAATAAATTGTCATTCTTTCCTACACTGGTATCCGGCTTCGGTGTATTAAGTGAAATTGAGTTATTATTAAAAAAATATGTTGTTATGACAAGAATAACGAAGAATGTTGTACCTATTTTCAATGTCGGGCGGTGCTGTACCCTTTCAACTTTTATATCCCACCTGGATAGGCGACTCCTGGGTCTGCTCCTGGGAAGTGCTTCTGTAATATAGGCCGGGAGTGATGGAAGCGAGTAGGAGCAGGAGAGGCGAAGCACTTCGGTACTGCATGTAACTTTAACGCTTTTAATAGAGTCAAAAACACAAGTAAATATCAAATGCATATATAACTTTGGCTAGGATGAGCACGTAGGTGTGAGGCCGTTGTGAATACCGAGCTAGTAATCTATTTCTGCCTCACCGAACACGACTCGCAGACACTTCGTTAACAGTTCTCAGAATCTCACACGAGATAACGCCAAATTCAGAGAGCTGGGGTGCACAGAAACCGTCCTGGGGTGAAGCGGTGGAAACAGGAAAGGCACGCAGCCATCCTCTAGCACCTACATTGCCAAATACAGCGTAATAGCATGCCGACGCTGTGAAGGTACGGGGAAGGCTGTATGCACGTAATATGCATGTATATACACTCCTGGAAATTGAAATAAGAACACCGTGAATTCATTGTCCCAGGAAGGGGAAACTTTATTGACACATTCCTGGGGTCAGATACATCACATGATCACACTGACAGAACCACAGGCACATAGACACAGGCAACAGAGCATGCACAATGTCGGCACTAGTACAGTGTATATCCACCTTTCGCAGCAATGCAGGCTGCTATTCTCCCATGGAGACGATCGTAGAGATGCTGGATGTAGTCCTGTGGAACGGCTTGCCATGCCATTTCCACCTGGCGCCTCAGTTGGACCAGCGTTCGTGCTGGACATGCAGACCGCGTGAGACGACGCTTCATCCAGTGCCAAACATGCTCAATGGGGGACAGATCCGGAGATCTTGCTGGCCAGGGTAGTTGACTTACACCTTCTAGAGCACGTTGGGTGGCACGGGATACATGCGGACGTGCATTGTCCTGTTGGAACAGCAAGTTCCCTTGCCGGTGTTGGAATGGTAGAACGATGGGTTCGATGACGGTTTGGATGTACCGTGCACTATTCAGTGTCCCCTCGACGATCACCAGTGGTGTACGGCCAGTGTAGGAGATCGCTCCCCACACCATGATGCCGGGTGTTGGCCCTGTGTGCCTCGGTCGTAGGCAGTCCTGATTGTGGCGCTCACCTGCACGGCGCCAAACACGCATACGACCATCATTGGCACCAAGGCAGAAGCGACTCTCATCGCTGAAGAGGACACGTCTCCATTCGTCCCTCCATTCACGCCTGTCGCGACACCACTGGAGGCGGGCTGCACGATGTTGGGGCGTGAGCGGAAGACGGCCTAACGGTGTGCGGGACCGTAGCCCAGCTTCATGGAGACGGTTGCGAATGGTCCTCGCCGATACCCCAGGAGCAACAGTGTCCCTAATTTGCTGGGAAGTGGCGGTGCGGTCCCCTACGGCACTGCGTAGGATCCTACGGTCTTGGCGTGCATCCGTGCGTCGCTGCGGTCCGGTCCCAGGTCGACGGGCACGTGCACCTTCCGCCGACCACTGGCGACAACATCGATGTACTGTGGAGACATCACGCCCCACGTGTTGAGCTATTCGGCGGTACGTCCACCCGGCCTCCCGCATGCCCACTATCCGCCCTCGCTCAAAGTCCGTCAACTGCACATACGGTTCACGTCCACGCTGTCGTGGCATGCTACCAGTGTTAAAGACTGCGATGGAGCTCCGTATGCCACGGCAAACTGGCTGACACTGACGGCGGCGTTGCACAAATGCTGCGCAGCTAGCGCCATTCGACGGCCAACACCGCGGTTCCTGGTGTGTCCGCTGTGCCGTGCGTGTGATCATTGCTTGTACAGCCCTCTCGCAGTGTCCGGAGCAAGTATGGTGGGTCTGACACACCGGTGTCAATGTGTTCTTTTTTCCATTTCCAGGAGTGTATGTTTGTATGTAATGCTTTCATGTATGCAAGGATGAGTTTCATACAGTTTACATGTTTTGTAGACATGTAAATGATTTGCATGTGTAGGATGTTCTGGATAATGGAGGAGGGGCAACACCTGTAAACAGGCGAACAAAAATACCATTTCTAGCATTGGAATTTGAAAACACTCAAAGATTCATTTTGTCCAATTTTCCGATTGCAGTCTAACCTCAAAAAGACGCAAGCGAGGCAGAAAAATCACATATGCAAAAATTACCAAACATATTCATACTAACAAATGCACATATGCACTTGAAAAGGGGAATAAATTCTCGAGACACGTTGTGCTAAGCATCAAAACATAAGTAACCGGAGCAGTTTTCGTTACTTAAATCCTAAATGACACTGTTGCAGACTTAAGTGAAACATCTAATATGATGCACGAAATTAAAATATTTAACATATTAACTAATTTGTAACGTAACTGAGGCGTGCGTGGCTCGTGTTCGTGCCATCCCGTATTTAACATCCCGTTATTGCTGTACATGTTAGTTTCAATTATTTGTGTCACTGAGTTGCTGGTTTGCCTGGGCGTGCGCGGCAGCAGCAGCGCTTGTGGCCGTCAACGTCCCTGTTACCTGCCCTGGCCGTTGATGTAAATTTCAGGCAGTGGAGTTTCCTCTTCGAGTCGTTGCTGTCCAGCACTGTGTGTCGTTTGACAGCTCTATTATGATTGGTTGTGGGCGCCAGTATCTTCTACGTTGTTCCATTGAACTCACTGTTGTGCCCTGGTCGGGTGAGGTGGAAGTTATCTTGTGGGTGGGTCCGTTGACTGTCGGTCGGTTGGGTTGTCGTCGGATCGTGAATGGTTGGCCCGACTGCCTGTCTCACGTAAGCGAGCGTTAATGTTTGAATTACAGGCCGACCCTCGAACATCTGAGTGCCCTTGGGTGTACTGCCCTACTTTTTTTAAATTTGTTCTTGTTGTTTGTACTTGTATGGCTTCTAGCCGATTTTTTAAAAATTAGAGTTCTTTTCCTCTTAAGGTCTTCAGCCTAAATTAAAGAACTGTTTCACGTAAGGCCTTTGGTATTTAAAAAAAATAATGTTATGGAGTTTTAAGTGTTAGACCTTCAGCCGATTTGAATTTAACTTGTTTACTTCAGCCTTACTAAAGAACTGTTTCTGATTATGCTTGCGTTTGAAGTTATTGGCCTTCAGCCGTTTTTAAATTAAAGTGGCTTTCAGCCGTAATTAATTCCCAAGGATTAAAGCTGTTGTGGCGTAACAAGACAGCTACGCCACACTGAAGTAGCCGAAAGGCACGCGTAATCTCACGTAGGCTAGATAGAGGTCTGAAACAGGATACGTAATGAATGGTAGCAAGAAAAGTACGTAGCTGCTATAATACTTAACTTTTAATCCGTCATTGGTTTACAACGTTCTTGATGAGACATTTCATACGATAACTATCAAACTATGTAAGGCTAATGGCGCCTTGCTAGGTCGTAGCCATTGACTTAGCTGAAGGCTATTCTGTCTCTCGGCAAATGAGAGAAAGGCTTCGTCAGTGTAGTCGCTAGCAAAGTCGTCGTACAACTGGGGCGAGTGCTATTCCGTAACTCGAGACCTGCCTTGTGGTGGCGCTCGGTCTGCGATCTCACAGTGGCGACACGCGGGTCCGACATGTACTAAATGGACCGCGGCCGATTTAAGCTACCACCTAGCAAGTGTGGTGTCTGGCGGTGACACCACAAAAGCTGTCTGTTTATTTTTAATTTTTTGTGATCTTGTAATGTTTGATCAAATAATAAAGTTGTATGTTCGAGTGTAACTGACAGCCCTTATTTTGGCCCCTTACCACAATTTATACTATCTGTCCTGTCCTGTGGGATTAGCAGGGCGTTTCAGTAATCAGTCTTAGAAGCTGTTTTATGATGGGGAAATGAATTCTTTAAAGAATCGGGGTTGGAGAATTACTATTTAGATACTATTGTGACATAGTTTTTCGCAAAGGAGTTGCAGTCGTAACGAGATGGTGATTTAAAATCTGGAACTCCTTGTGAACGTGTGACAACCAAGCAAGCCTGTAACAGTAATCTTTTCTCTTTGAACTAAGCGATCATTAGCCGAAAATAAGGTTAGGAGTACTGGGAAGGGGCTAAACGGAGCACGTTTGCTTTCCTGAGATGTAAAGAAGGGTGTTTACAGCAGCGGCGTTTCACTTTGCAAGGGGCTTATGCGCGCCGCGCGTTGAAGACAGGAGCGGCCTTCTCGAGCGGTACCTGTTCGCAGCGGCCAGGGTGAGGAACTGAGGCGTAACTCAGCGCCGCTCACAACACGCGGGGCCGGTCGTAAAGCCGTCCTCGCCGCTACGCGATACACGGCTCGCTACAAGCGGCGCACTGTGCCGCGTAGGTCAGCTCACAGCTACCGCGAAACACTGTCGGAGTGGGTCGTCAAGGGCATCACGCAGGCACTAGGCGGGTGAAAACTGGACGCTCTCAACACCGACTGGGCGAGGATTGTCCCATTTAAAGACGCGCCGTGTATGACGCTCGAATGCATCAACTAGATGCAGCCTATGCGACGAGTGTAGTCGCGATATCTGAGCACCCTGTTGTAAGACGTGTATATTTCTATTGTCAGACCACAATATTTTATTAATACGATTAAGTAGAAATAATTAATATTTGTCATTTTGGAGATAATTATGGTAGCAGAGAATGTCTGCACCAGAAAGCATTGTTGGCGGGAGAGACCGCACATTGATATAATTTTAAAAAGGGCGGGGGAGACCGCGCATTGATGCATTTTGTAATGGTAGCAGGGACTGTCTGCACCAGAAAGCATTGTTGGCAGGAGAGACCGCACTTTAGCGTTCGTAGGAAGTCAGCAGTAAGCGAAATGTGAAGCGAGTCGGTAGCAGGTCTAACGCGAGAGGTTGAAAGGAGCGGTGTGCCTGCCAGCCACCAGCTGTGATTTACAGGAGATTATACACGGATGTACAGAGACATCAGCTAACTACTATCATAAGAGGAACTAATATTATTGACCTTTTTTTCGAGAAACTCAAGACTACTGGAGGTATTTTTGCGCAATGCTAGTTGGAATATTATTGTAAAAAGTAAGTCCCATTTGAACGTTTGTAAAATCATTTCATTACCAGTAGTAAATATTTGAAGAAACGTTTTGAGAATATAATTAATCTTTGCCAGCAATATTGCATTACTGATTATAATCCATTCCAAAAACCATCAACGTAAAACTTTGCAAAATTTTATTGTTGTCAAGAAAAAGTTTAACTATGAATTACGTAACTTCAGTCAAATTAATTAAAGAATGACGTCAGCTTTGCTATTAAAGAATAACGTCAGCTTTGGTAATAAATACAGCCATTTATTATGACAGCCCACCAGCAGCTAATAGAGCATAGTAAAACAGGGTAAGTATATTCATGTCGCAGTTCGATGTAGCAGTCAGATGGCGATCCAGTAACAGTAAAAAACGTAAGGAACAGTTTTGGGTTATTGCAGGTAACGACTGAGGGCCACGACAACGGCACATTCTATGTTTCGTCGAAATAATCAGTAAATCACTTTTAATAAGCAGCATTTAAATTTGTATGCGAAGATTGCACTTTTTATTATTGAGAAAGAGAACTAATTTCAAAGGGAAGATTTCATTTGTGATTATTAAGCAAGAGATAGAAATCCTAAGGGAAGGTTTCATAGGTTATTGTAGAAGGGAAGGTTGCATAAAAAAAACAGATATAGAGGAGACGGGAAGATTTCACTGTTACAGACGGATTATAATGTGTGCTTTTTTATTATTATTGTAGCTGCAGTTTTTTTTTATTTTACCAGCTGGCTAACGATGTAGTACTGGGTCAAATGCTTACCGGAAATCGAGAAATCCTACATCTAACTATAAAAATCTGCGTCTACCCGTATGTACAGTGTGCTGTTTTTTGGGTCATCAATCTCGATGAGCGCGCCACGAATTCCTCTCCTCTGCCAGCTTCTTCATCTCAGAGTAACACTAGCAACCAACGTACTCAATGATTTGCTGGATATATTCCAATCTCTCTCTTCCTCTACAACTCCCTCTAGTACCATGGAAGTCACTCACCGATGTCTTAACAGATGTCCTGTCATCCTCTCACTTCTTCTTGTCCGTGTCTTTTATACATTACTTTCCTCTCCGATTCTGCGCAGAACCTTCTCATTCCTCACCTTATCAGTCCCCCTAACTTTCAACATTCTCATTACTTTCGTCTTTCTTCGATTTACTCTCAGCCCATATTTTTTACTCATTTCCCTGTAATTCTCCTCCACTTTCACTCAGGAAATCAGCGTCGTCATCGAATCTTATCATTGATATCCTTTCACCTTGAATTTTAAATCCACTCTTGAACCTTTCATTTCCGTCATTGCTTCTTCGTGTGCAGGTTGAACAGTAGGGGTGAAAAACTACATCCCTGTCTTACACATTTTTTGATCCGGATACTTCGTTCTTGGTATTTGTGGCGTCGATAGTTAGGATGCCACAACGTAGGTGCACGCTCTCATAAGTTGGCACTACGAGAGAAGACTAACTACGCCGACCACAGCGCCCTCTGGCCGACGCTGTGGAGCTCAGCGAGTGCCATCTTGACTTCGGTCCATTTGATCAAGAGCAGACGGCCTGGAAATATCGCTTCTACTATCGAGTGGGCTAGCTTGCTATTGAGACTTTGTATTAGTTACGTTCAGCTAAAGTTTGGACAGCAACGAGTATTTGTTAGCTTTGAGATTATACAGAACGGCCATCCTAACTTCACAGGATTAGACATTGACTACGGCTTCACACGTATGTGCTCATCCTAGCCAAAGTTACATATCCATTTGATATTTACTTGTGTTTTCGACTCTATTAAAAGTGTTGAAGTTACATGCAGTACCGAAGTGCTTCACCTCTCCTGCTCCTACTCGCTTCCTTCACTTCCGGCCTATATTACAGAAGCAGTTCCCAGGAGCAGACCCACGCGCCACCTATCCACGTGGGATACAAAAGTCTTCCACTCCTATTATTCCCTTTTGGCTCTCGTACATGTTGTATATCACCAGTCTCTCTCTATAGCTTACCCCTATTTTTCTTAGAATTTCGAACGATTTGCACCATTTTACACTGTCGAACGCTTTGTCCAGGTTGATAGATCCTATGAACGTGTCTTGATTTTTCATTTGTCTCGCTTCCATCATAAACCGCATCAGAATAGCTTCTCTGGTGTCTTTACCTTTTCTAAAGCGAAACTGATCGTCATCTAACACATCCTCAGTTTTCTTTTCCGTTCTTCCGTATATTATTCTTGACAGCAACTTGGATACATGACCTTTTAAGCTGATTGTGCGATAATTGGCACACTTGTCGGCTCTTGCTATATTCGTAATTGTGTGGATGACGTTTTTCCGAAAGTCGGCTCGTATACCGCCAGACACATGCATTCTACACGCCAACACGAATAGTCGTTTTGTTGCCACTTTTCCCAACCATTTTAGATATTCTGATGGAATGTTATCTACCCCTTCTGGCTTATTTGATCTTAACTCGTCCAAAGGTATTTTAAATTCTGATTCTAATACTAATCCGCTATCTCTTCTAAGTCGACTTCTGTTCTTCTTCTATCACATCAGACAACCCTTGCCCCCTCGTAGAGGTCGTCAAGGCACTCTTTCCATCTATCCGCTCTCTCCTCTGCATTTAACAGCGGAATTCCCGTTGCACTCTTAATGTTAACACCCTTGCTTTTAATTTCACCGAAGGTATTATAGATCAGAATCGGAGCGAGTAAGAGCCGAATGTTGCAGGTTGCACATTTTACAAATCAAGGCGCCGCTGTTACATTAGTGCTAACTGACTGTTATATATTGCAATAAAAAAGCGCGCTGTTTCTGTATTAATTTGCCCATGGCAACTTGCGTTTAAGGTCTAACATGGAATAGTATAGCTTATCATTCATTTTTGTAATTTATTTCAATAGTTAATCACCATTTAGAGACTACACACTACATCTTCATCACATGTTTTCTGATGCCGTCATTACAGACTCGGTAACGCATCGAAAGTGAGTATAGGTCAACGCAGTTTTTAGTCATTCTCTGAACAGATATTAAATATTAAAATAAATTTACAGACGTCTTCGAAAAAGAATTATCTGCGTAAATATATGTATAAACAGAACAACTTTCACTTCTGACCTGTCTTTATATTGCTGTATAATCTGCTTGACTGGAACGCTCTCTTTCAAATTCTAAAGGTAGGAGGAGTAAAATACAAGGAGGGAAAGGCTATTTACAAATTGCCCACGGACCAAAGAAAAATTTTGAGAAAGAATTAAAGTTCAGGGAGAAGAAATAAAAGCTTTGAGGTTTGCCAATTATATTGTAATTTTGTCACAAACAGCAAATGACTGGAAAGAGTAGTTGAATGGAAAAGATAGTGTTTTGAAAGGTGGGTATAACATCAGCATCAGCAAAACAAAAGAAAGGATAGTTGAGTGTAGTCGAATTAAGTTAGGTGATACTGAGGGAAGTAGATTAGGAAATGCGACACTTAAAGCAGTAGACGAGTTTTGCTATTTGGGCAGCAAAATAACTGATGATGGCCCAAGTAGAGAGGGTATAAAGAGTAGGCCGAAAAATGGAAAGAAAAGCGTTTCTGAAGAAAAGAAATTTGTTTACATCGTATATACCGTAGATTTAAGTGTTACGAATCTTTTCAGAAAGTATTCGTATGAAGTGAAGCCATATAAGGAGACATCGGCGGTAAACGGTTTAGACAAGAAAGGAATAAAAGCTTTTGAAATGTGGTTCTACAGAAGAATGCTGGAGATTAGGTGAGTATATCACATAACTAATGAGGAGGTACTGAACAGAGTGGGGAGAAAAGAAATTTGTAGCAGAATCTGACTAGAAGAAGGGATCAGCTGATAGGACGCCTCTGAGACAGCAAGGGATCACCAGTTTAGTATTCGATGGAGGAAAACGTGTGTGAGGGGGTGGGGGGGGGGGGGGGAAGCGACGGGGGTTGTAAAATTCATAGAGGGAGACCAAGAGATGAATATAGTAAGCATATTCAGAAAGACGTTTGTTGCAGTAGTTATTCGGAAATGAAGAGGCTCGACCAGGATAGAGTAGCATGGAGGGCTGCATCAAACAAGTCATTAGGCACGTCGGACATTTTGGGACATTGCAACTTGCACTTGAAAATGGCTGTAAAGCCAGAATCATGACGGTGCGAAATAAATGAATAGTAATTTACAGTTTAGTAGCGAAAATTTCATTCAAAACGACTGCATAGTAGCGGGAATGTCGCGAGTCCGCGATTGTACTTGCAAACTAGTCTACTGGCTCCCCTTTGTGGGCGAGTCGAGTCCCCTAGCACCCGACAACAGACTCAGGTGAGGAGTGGCCTGCGGCGGAGACTCAGGAGTTGAGTCCACGAGCACACGGAGACAATCGACATCGCGAGGCCCACGATAAAAGGCAGGCCGCGACAAGTACGTCACAGCACGGGACACGTGGCCCACGAGAAAGGGCCTCGATGCGACACTGTAGGTCTTACGAGTGCCAGCAACCATCTCTGGCGGGGAGCGAGTAACTATTTCAGACGAGTTTAATAACTCTTGACAGCATGTTTAAATACATGCAAGTTCTCTAAAGCATACGACAAAATTAAGATCTTTAGTGAGTACCTTTCATTTAAATATTGATTTCGTGTGGACCCTGCACGGAGCCGATCATTTACGAAGTGTGGCGGACAAGCCGACTAGTGTGACGTCACAAGTTCGTTGCAGGGTCCTTATACGAGGGTTGGATCTTTAATAATGGCAACTATTTATTTACAGCTCATACAAAATAGATATGTGTTTCAAAGTTTTGCTGACCTTCAAGGTAGTCACCAGCATTGTGTATAACCCGTTGCCAGCGATGTGGAATACAACCTACGACCAGCTTAGAGATAGAAGTGATGACACTTTCTGTAGGACCTGATCATCATTTTGCAGGACAATGCTCAAGCACGTACAGTGCAAGCTGTTATTCATTTGTTTGACTAATGGGACTGCTAAATGCTATACCACCTACTGCACTCCCCTGACTTAAGTCTTCATGATTTCAACTCGATTTTTGAACTGAAGGAAACGCTTCACGGCATTCGCTTCAAAACTGCTACAAATTTGTCGGGCAATAGACCGCACCGCTCGAACTGTCAACACAATTGGCACTGCTACGAGTATCCTACGACTTCCACATCGCTGGCAACGGGTTATACACAATGCTGGTGACTACTTTGAAGGTCAGTAAGACTTTGAAACACGTATCTGCTTTGTTCAAAAAATGTTCAAATGTGTGTGAAATCTTATAAGACTTAACTGCTAAGATCATCAGTCCCCGTGCTTACACACTACTTAACCTAAATTATACTAAGGACAAACACGCACACCCATGCCCGAGGGAGGACTCGAACCTCCGCCGGGACCAGCCGCACAGCCCATGATTGCAGCGCCTTAAAAACGGTTCAAGTGGCTCTGAGTACTATGGGACTTAACATCTGAGGTCATCAGTCCCCTAGAACTTAGAACTACTTAAACCTAACTAACCTAAAGACATCACACACATCCATGCCCGAGGCAGGATTCGAACCTGCGATTGTAGCGGTCGCTCGGTTGCAGACTGAAGCGCCTAGAACCGCTCAGCCACTCCGGCCTGCGCAGTCCCCTCAGACCGCTCGGCTAATCCCGCGCGGCGTCTATTTTGTACGGGCTGTAAATAAATAGTAGCCACTATTAAAGTTTCAACCCTTGTATCTCGTTGGCTTCACGGTTTCGGAGATGACGTCACAGAACTCGCTGGCGAGTTTAAAGCGAATGTACTGACGTCTGCTGTGTCCCCTACTCAAGCCATCACCTAGCACGCGGTCTTCAGTCCCAAATAGGCGTGTCAAATTGAGTACATGATATATCTCTTTGGGAAACTAACTTGGCTTCTGCTTACGAAGGGACAGCCTGAGAACGCTAATGTGTACCGAAACCGGTAGCCAGCGGGCGAAACAAAAATTCTGCGGCTATAAACTAAAACAAATACTGTTTCCTTTTTATTATTATTAGCATTATTATCTTTTTGTTGGTTGGTCGATTTGGGGGAAGGGGACGAAACAGAGAGCTCATCGATCCCATCGGATAAGGAAGGAAATCGGTCATGCCCTTTTTAAAGGAGCCATCCCAGCATTTGCCTGAAGCGATTTGGGTAAATTACGGAAAACCTAAATCACGATGGTTGGACGTGGATCTAAATCGTCGTTCTAACGAGTACGAGTCCAGTCTGCTAACCACTTCGCCATCTCACTCGGTATCTTCTTGGAGATGTGGTCCGTCAATGCAACTAAATAAAATGAAAAGTGCAAGCGATATATGCGATGTGTCGAATGCGGGTGAAAGAACGCCAGAAATCGGAGGGCTGGAGCATGGAAACTAACGAATACATCTCCAGGATCACATGCATGAGTTAACAGCGCTGGAAATCGCCCCTGAATATGGTTTCTTTCCCAAATACAAGAAGCGAAACGCGTATGCCAATAAACAAACTGCTTTCAATTAGTTATATAGACGAAACATACCTCCTCGAATTTAAAGCAACTAAGGGAAAGACGGAAAACAGAAAAATGACGATAAATAAAAGACTGTTCTCCGTTCTATGCCCGTTTCGCTTACTTTTATTTGGGAAGCATCCTCATTGTCCCAAAATACGTGTTTGTTGTAAGTAGACGCAGTTTGTTGTGGGATTTCCGATAAGCATTTGGCTCGGTACCACACCTACGCTTATTACCAAAGGTGCGATCGTATGGGGCACCGAGCGAGATTCGTGACGGGCTTGAGGATTTTTTTGATAGAGATGTAGAAGTAACTTCAGATGTGACGGCACCCACGCTGTTAATGTTGTATATTAATGACCTTGCACACAATATTAACAGTGACCTCAGACTTTTCGCAGGTGATGCAGTTATCTACAAGAAAGTACTGTCTGAAAGAAGCCACACGAATATTCAGCTGGATCGACAAGATCTCAGAGTGGTGCAGAGACTGGCATCTTGCTTTAAATGTTCAAAAATGCAATATTATGGACTTCACAAAACAAAAAACGCAGTATGCAGTCAGAAATGGAATCGGTTAACACATACAAACGCCCGAATGTAACCCTTTGTAGCGATATGAAATGGAGCGATGTCATAGACTCAGTCGTAGGCAAAGTAGGTGGCAGACTGAGGTTTATAGGTAGAATATTAGGGAAATGTAATCTATCTACAAAGGACACTGCTTAAAAAGTCAATCGCGCAACCCAGCCTAGAATATTACTCAAGTACGTGGGAGCCGTGGTAAACAGGATTAACAGGGGATGTTAGGATGGACAGCATGGATGGTCACAGGTTTATCTGAGCAGTGGGATTGTGTCACGGAGATGCTGATGAAACTGAACTGGCTGACACTTGAAACAGACGCAAACTACCCCGAGAAAAACATTTTAGTTTCAAAAACCAGATTTAAGTTGAAACTTCCTGGCAGATTAACACTGTGTGCCGGACGGAGACTCGAACTCGGGAACAGATTTAAGTTGGTCAGTTGATTTGGGGGAGGGGACCAAACAGCGACGTCATCGGTACCTATCGGATCAGGGAAGCATGGGGAAAGAAGCCGGTCGTGCCGTTTCGAAGGAACCAACCCGGCATTGGCCTGAAGCGATTTAGCGAAATCACGGGAAACCTAAATCAGGATGGCCGGACACGGGTTTGAACCGTCGTCCTCCCGAATGCGAGTTCAGTGTGCTAACCACTGCACCGGTTCTCTCGGTGAGGTTTAAGTCATGAATCCCTTAATAACCGTTCGCGTACGGGCCGCGAGCAGAAGATTAGACTAGTTACTGAGTGCACCGAGGCGTTTAAAAATTTTTCCCCCGCGCCATACGTAAATGAAACGGTAAGGAGCCGTAATAACTGGTACAATGTCAGCTACCCCGCACGTCTCCAAGACCGATCAAAACTTCACGGACTGCGTGACGTACGGAGGTTTTGGACGGTCCTGAAAGCGTTCTTGGATAGTGTAAGTAGTTATGGCAACCGCTCGCGACAACCGGGAAATCAGGGTTCGAGCCCCGATCCGGCACAAATTTTTATTTTTCACAAACACCTGACGTCAATCCGGATTCGTAAAATGCGAATCCATTTCGGTAAAGCACCTGGTCTCGCCTGGTTTTCTACACACATGACAAAATTCCCAGACCTATCTCCAGGAAAAAAACTGTGTTAAGGACTAACATTTCATTACTGTCTTAGTTAACGTTTAAGATAAGCGAATCCAGTACAAGAAACTCACCGCACCTATCATAAATGTAATACTTTTGAAAATAGAAAAGAAAGTAGTTAACAATGTTTCTTATTAATGGCGTTAACTGCATGTATGAACAGTTTCTCCTTTGTCGCTGAATGTGGATATCTGACGTGACACGGTTCCCTTTAATTCCTGAATGAATCGCTTCCGTGCAGCTTTTGACGATTTCTAAATCATAATGCTTAGCGTTTAATAATGTGTGTCAAATAGCGAACTGTTCAAGGTGTCATTAAGGTTGTAACCCCCCTGCGCCCTCTTCTACTTAACTAGGAAAAACGCCGATGATCACAACTATCAACGAATATTTTCAATCGATAACGGTGCATTTTTGTTTTCTTGAGCAAGGTGTCCTTACATTAAAGGAAGGCTGGAACTGGCAACACATCACCTCTGCGTATTTGAACCTATTATTAATATATTTCTTCTGCATGCATCACTTGAAAAAGAGATTTCTTGACGCCTCATATCGCCCTCATCATCAGACGCTAAGAGCAACGCCCTGTTGATGTAGTCACCTTTGCCTCTCCCACGCCATCTGTATCATTTGGTTGTATTTAATGCAATTACTTCCACTGAGAACATTTTACAATACGAATGTTCTGGGATTGCTTTTTGGTTTTTAAGGTTCCCTACCTCAGTCGGTAGAACCGGGACCCTATAGGATCACTTTGTTGTGCGTCTGTCTGTCCAACTGTTAGAAACCATTTTTCTCTGAAACGGGTAGACGGGTCAAGTTGACATTTATGTCGCATACTGAGCATACGGTCAGTGGCGGTGTAAAAACTTAGAGCTTCTCAGCCAATCCTCTCAAAAGATACGGCAATTTACGTCACTTTTGTAACATATTTTGATGCTCACGAACTCTCATCAAGACCTGTAGTATACTTCTCGTAGGTCCAGAACCATGAAATTTGGCAAGAAGCAAGGTTTCACTGTACAAGTAAAGGAAAAAGTGTGAAAGTAGTTAATTTGTATTTATATCACACCGAAAACACTTTTTTTTTTTTTTCCCACGGTCTGCCTGTCCGTCCGTTTATTAAGTTCCAATTTATGGCACATACTACGCTCTATGGTCCTTTGGTGGTGTAACAACCGTTACATTCTACGTCAATGTAGTCAAAAGATACGACCATTTATGTCACACATTTTGATACTCAGAAACTCACTCATTAAAATCTATAGGGTACTTCCCCTTGACGAAGAATCATGGAATTTGGCAAGAAGAAATGTTTCACAGTAAAAGTGAAGGAAAAAAAAATCAGAAAATTGTTAATTTATGAGTATACCGCACGAAAAGTATATTTATTTTGTCAATTGTTGTCCAGCCTCAAACTTGAAATTAAAACAATGTCCAGTTAATTTACTTTTCCTTCTCTGTGCCATGTTAATGTGTGTCCTTTTCTCTTTGATTTCCTATCCTATTTGTTCATTAGCTTTTCTTTCAGTCCAGTATTTTTTCTTTTGTTTCATATTCACATCTCTGTTGCCTCTTTATCTTTTCCTGTTTTCCCACAAGCCACCCCTCATAACCGTAGCATAAAATGCTCCAAATATATGTCTTGAGGAATTTAATTCTTCCTTACATCTTATGGCTGTTAATAAAAAGCTCTTATATCTAAATGTGTTTTGTGAGTGCAGTGATCATTTTTATTAAAAACAGTCAAGTGCATAATTTCTGTACAACCGTGATAATAACAAAAAAGGAAAGCAAAATTTTGATAGATCTACGATGTATGTCTCGCAGAAATATTACGTACACGTCATTATCCTTGTGCAGTAGTTACGATGTAATTATGAACTAATAACGAATAGCCATAATAGAGTGTATTCGCTCACTTGGAGTCTGTATATTTCTCCTCCGCCCAAAAAGGTAAAAATAAATCTCCATGTTCTGGACTGACAGGCACTATACTCCGTTTATAATAAGAATAAACCTCATGTAAACATTACACTATGTATTCTTCCGCGTTTGTTGGAACCTCATTGGACTTAATTTCATGTGGAGCGGAAGCCATGTTGTCTCGTGTACTGTCAAGCATGATAATGACAATACGTTTTATGCTGTGCATCACCCGTACGTAGACTCAACGATGATACGGGGCAACAGTTTTACCGGTGCATTTAACTTGGACAGCACTGATCCAACTAATCTCTAATATTGTGAACAGTTGTACTATAGACTTAAAAAGAGACGAACCGAGACACAACATAGCTTCGAATTTCATTTAATTTTTAAACAGAAGGAAATAATATTGGCAAAACTCAAGCAATACTCTTCTTAGATGTACAGACGGAAAACATAATATGCTCTCGATCTTAGCTAACATCGTGTTGTAATCAAAAACAACTGATGAAAATTCCTGACATTAACAAGAGTAATTTTTCCTCACGAGCTATGTGTGGCGTAAAAGCGCATTGCTGATTTCCCATATATGTAAATATTGAAGCCACTGAAGGTATTACAGTAACTCGTTTGGTAATCTCTGAACTCCTTTCATATCGGACTCCGCGGAATACGGCACATTTCTGTTCTGCCGCCCTGATAACGGGGCGATCAGCAACAGAATCCGAAGCTACCAAAAAGTCAAGACCTCTTTCATGACGTGCATTTCTGCATTTCGCCTCCGTTCTGCAGTGACGTGTCAGGAAGCTTTGTGCATTAATTCCAGTACGTTTGGAAGTTTAATGTCTTGTTATTTCTCGCGACAAATCCCTTAACTTGGCTCCAGATCAGTTCTATTGGGTTTAGATTGCAGTGTTACGGTGACACCTGTAAAAAATGCGGCATTTATACAGTGTGCTCGACGCCACGAAAATTATTGTTTTCCATTTTTCTACGATGCCTATCTCTCTGGCTTGTGTGAGACCACATCTTTCCTACAAAATAATGGGAATATTCAAATGAACAGAATTTGATTTTTCATTTTACTCCAAAAAATTTAATTCTGTAATTTTTCTGAACTTGAACAATCTTTAACAATCTTTTATAAAATGTCGATAATTAAGAATGTATATTTGCAATGAAAACCAGAATTTTGCATGCAATATGTAATCAGGAACTACAAGACATTCATTTTTCTTAAAAATTATTGTTCAGTATGTGAAAATTAACATATATTTTATGAATTTCATATTTAAATGATTTAAGTATTCAAACCGAACAAAAAAAGATTACAGATCACGTTGAATTTCGAACCGCTGCCCGCCAGCATACACGATTATCATTCTACCATGCTACTGTTCACGCCACGCATGTAACTGAAATACCTTCCCTTATGTTTACTGCTCAGTGTTTATCTAAAAACGCCAAAGCCGATTTTTCTCTGTAATCTTGTGAAAAACATCAACAACAATTTTTTTCTCTCCGGTGTTCCGAGCGCGTGTTTCACTACGAAGCAGGAAGCAATGTCATCCGTTCTCACTGTATGTACGAAGAGCGAGAGAATCAGAGCACAGGCAGCGTTTACAGACACTGTGACTGCACACGATTTTTGAAATAAAAATTATGTAGCTAAAGCATAATTAAGATAGACGTTAAAGGGCGCTAACACATCAGAACGTCTTAAAGGTTCTTTTACGGTGACACAGTAATAAGATATCTAATTCACAAATTGGACCTACTTCCAAGAGCATAACAACACCAGTGCACGAAAGCTACGGATGCTGACGAATCATCGCTTTTGTGTTTGTTTACATCAGGTTTATTCTTGTGATGAACGAAGTGCAGTACAATGAAGAGCGCGCTGAGAGACTTGAGACGGTGGTGGGAGTAGCGCTGTGGCGCCAGAAGGCTAAACGGCTATTAACTTCAGCTGGCGCCTTACACCGTGGCGCCAGCCGGATCGTGCCAGCAAAATTAGGGGATTTCCACGTACAAATTGATTGGCGCCAGACGTCTGGGCTCATTGTGAAGTGCTTGTTTCAACTACCAGGACAATGACCTCGGACAACGATCATGCCGCCGTGCAGGCTGGATTCGGTCCATCACTGGTAGGCAAGAGCGAAAGTTTGTGACGGATCTCTACTACTGTTACTGACAAAACCTCTGATCGGAAACCAGCTAACGGCGCTGAGAAAAACCTTGGTAGAATTGGCGACAAACTTATCAAAATTTCGGTCTTTGAAGTAGACGAAATTCTTCTACTTCGGAAGCAAAATAACGCATGACGGACGATGCTAGAAGAATATAAAAAAGAGGGGCAAAAAAAGCATTCCTGACATAAAGAAGTCTGCTTGCACCAAGCATCATCTTTGATTTGAGGAAGTAATTTCTGGGAGTGTCAGTCTGGAATCGAATTTTGTATGGACGTTATAACACTAACCTATATTTACAGTTCTGCAACTTAATCGTCATAGGTATTGAAATCCAAGTAATTTTATCCTTCTGCCGGATTTATTTACCGTGATTGTGCATCTAATGGATTAAAGTAACCGGACTATGTCCATCGTTTCCCGACAGATCAATGTATCGCAAGGAATACTACAACAACAGCGATTTTTAAACCAATGTTCCTCAGACTATAGTAACTATATGTGACAAGAATAACGCAAACTGTCGCCCGCTCAAATCGAACAAATAATTTCAAAGCAAACTTTAGTAATTATAGCATTTCGAGAATGGAACTAAAACTTTCAATTCTCCTTCCTTTCAAGACTCAATACGAAAATAAATTCAGACGAGAACAAACTAGCAGGGTCAACTACGAGGGTTGGAACTTTAATAGTGGCAACTATTTATTTACAGCTCGTACGAAATAGATACGTGTTTCATAGTTTTACTGTCCTTCAAAGTAGTCACCAGCATTGTGTATAGCCCGTTGCCAGCGATGTGGAAGTCGTAGGATAATCTTAGCAGTGACAGTTGTGTTGACAGTTCGAAGTGGCGCTGGCTATTGCCCGACGAATTTGTAGCATTTCTGAAGCTAATGCCGTGTTGTGTTTCCTTCAGTTTAGAAATCGTGTTGAACTCAAGAGGACTTAAGTCAGGGGAGTGCAGTAGGTGGTATAGCACTTAGCAGCCCCATCAGTCAAACAAACCAGTAACAGCTTGCACTGTACGTGCTTCAGCATTGTGCTGCAAAATGGTGGTCAGGTCCTGCAGAAAGTGTCATCACTTCTGTTTCTATGCTGTTCATTTTTGGAACACAACCTACGACCAACTTAGAGATAGAAGTGATGACTCTTTCTGCAGGACCTGACCACCATTTTGCAGGACAATGCTCAAGCACGTATAGTGAAAGCTGTCACTGATTTGTTTGACTGATGGGGCTGCTAAGTGCTATAACATCTACTGCACTTTCCTGACTTCAGCTTTCCTGAGTTCAACTCGATTTCTAAACTGAAGGAAACGCTTCACAGCATTCGCTTCAGGAATGCTCCAAATTCGTCGGGCAATAGACCGCGCCGCTTCGAACTGTCAACACAACTGTCACTGCTAAGATTATCCTGGCAACGGGCTATACACAATGCTGGTGACTACTTAGGAGGTTAGTAAAACTTCGAAACACGTATCTATTTTGTACAAGCTGTAAATAAATAGTTGCCACTATTAAAGTTCCGCCGGCCGCGGTGGTCTCGCGGTTAAGGCGCTCAGTCCGGAACCGCGCGACTGCTACGGTCGCAGGTTCGAATCCTGCCTCGGGTATGGATGTGTGTGATGTACTTAGGTTAGTTAGGTTTAAGTAGTTCTAAGTTCTAGGGGACTGATGACCACAGATGTTAAATCTCATAGTGCTCAGAGCCATTAAAGTTCCAACCCTCGTATTTATCATCACTTTGCACTGGTCTATTGGTAAACATGGATGAAGCAGTAAACTTTGTCACAGTAACGTGTATTAGTTCGTAAACTATGTAACTTTATGCACTTTAACGAGCATCTATTTAACAATGACCAAAACAGTTTTAGCATACGGGGGACCCAGAATCTATTATAATGTGCCATTGCACTTTTAATTGACTTTTATCATACACACACACACACATAGAGTGTAAATAAGCCATTATTGGGGGATAGTTAACAAACTGATGAACCACGTAGCAAGTGACACTTGGGGCCTTGGAACTGTTACTTCTGGTCAAACTTTCATGTATTCAAACGCATAAAACTTGGTCAAGATAGTATTTAATGCAATTTAATTGACTAATAATGTGCACACAGAATAAAGTAGGGGGACCCACAAGGTGCTGTACTCTATGACACATTCTTCAACAGACAGTTTTGCTAGGAACGAACTGGTAAATTTGTAAAAAGTTCACTTATTGTGAACTTTTGTGACACCTGGAACATGAGGGTGGCCCTTACACTGGTCTCACAGCCTACTTCACAAAACGTTTTTCAGGTTCAAATACTCATAGCTTCTTTAAACAAAGTTAATAGAAAATAGTATTTGGTATTAAATGGATTTAATCGCTTAGATAAACATTTGGAACTGTTTGTGGATTAGGAATAGGATCCTAACATAGGTGAAGTGATACAGGTCAGATCAGTATACCTCAGATATGTAATTCCGATAAATACCTTTATTATGAAACGTCACGAAAAACTGATCCAAGCGTAGTATTACAACAGAGTTGAGCTGGTGTGGCAACGGTGCTGGGCATAATGACCCAACCGTAACTCTTCACATAACGTAGTGTGCGAAATCTCTTCTTAGCGATGGAATTATTAATCAGAGTTTACCATTATCTGACGTAAAAAAATGCCAAACTCCATCCAGCATTCTTTCAGTAAAGTTAGCTGTAATTTTGACTCGCTCTTCCCTCCAGTTGCTTTCACATCACTGGCTGGCCAACTGACCACAGACTATCTTTGTTGCGGTAGTGGCGCTCTAGCTTCGCAGTCTCCCACGTTTCCCTGGCATGGGAAGGGGACTTCCTCCATCTTTTCCCGTCGTTTACGATTCTAAAAGCCCTAATCATGAACCAGCTATAACAAGAGAGACGTTCAGGAGGTAATGTAACATTTTTCTCAGGGCCGATTTCGGTTGAAAAAGACGCAGAATTTGTTGTGGGACATCGTGGAATATTCCCACTACAGCCCCTATAGTTTCATGTAATTCAGATAGGTGGCGGCGCTGTACGTAGCCATCGAAAGGGCGTCTGCAGCGGAGGTGCGTTCGAAGCAGAGATCTGGCGGAAAACCAGAGAATTGCAGATATCCACAGGCGCTTGCAGAATGTCTGCGGAGACCTGGCAGTGAACAAAAGCACGGTGAATAGTTGGGCGAGGCGTCTGCCACTAACGCAACGAGGTCGCGCTAACCCGTCCGATCTCCCACCTGCCGGCCGGCTGCAAAAAACAGCTGTGACTCGTGCAATGTGCGGACACTCCCATTCAAGGTGATCGACGGATTACAATCAAAAAATGGTTCAAATGGCTCTGAGCACTATGGGACTTAACATCTATGGTCATCAGTCCCCTAGAACTTAGAACTACTTAAACCTAACTAACCCAAGGACATCACACAACACCCAGTCATCCCGAGGCAGAGAAAATCCCTGCCCCCGCCGGGAATCGAACCCGGGAACCCGGGCGTGGGAAGCGAGAACGCTACCGCACGACCACGAGCTGCGGACAGATCACAATCGAATACCTCGCTGCTCGAATGGTCGTCTCTGTTGGTAATGATGACGCACCCGTCCATCAGTTGGGGTACTCAAAGCTGTGTGCCCGCTGGGTTCCTAGTTACCTAAGACCAGAGAGAGCAGCGAAGGACCATCCCTGCGGTATTGCTTGGGCGTTACGATGCTGATCGTGACAATGTTTTTGACGTACATCGTCACAGGCGAGAAAACATGGTTCCTCACTTCCAACCGGAAACAAAACGGCAATCCATGGAATGGTGCCACAACACCTCCGCTTCGAAGAAAAAGTTCAAAGCCGCACCGTCAGCCGGTAAAGTTGTGATGGCGGTTTTCTGGGACTCTAAATGGGTTATTCTGTCTGATACCCTCCCTCGTGGTGCAACGACCAGCTATGAAGTTTATTGTGTTACTATCGGAAAACTGGAGTAGCGACTTCAACGTGTTCGTCGTCACAAAAATGCAAACGAACTTGTACTTCTCCGTGACAAAAAAATGTGTGTGAAATCTTATGGGATTTAACTGCTAAGGGCATCAGTCCCTAAGCTTACACACTACTTAACCTAAATTGTCCTAAGGACAAAAACACACACCCATGCCCGATGGAGGACTTGAACCTCCGCCGGGACCAGCCACACAGTCCATGACTGCAGCGCCTAAGACCGCTCGGCTAATTCCGCGCGGCTCTCCCTGACAACGCAAAGCCTCACGTAAGTCTGCCCACTCGAAATGAGCTCACAAAACTTCTTTGGATTGTTCTTCCTCATCCAGCCTAGATCTCGCACCTTCCCACTTCCATGTGTGAATGCGCACAGGTTGCCCGGACTCTTACGGGAATCGTCACCTTAACGTGCGCGAGTAATGAGTGGATCGGCAAATATCTATTAGGTACATTACGTATGTAGATTGTGGACAGTTGGGAATCTGGGTCTCACGGGAAGCCTGCAAGGGTAAGTCCCTGCAGTCGCGCTATTCATCTATGTCCTCGGTGAGTCAGTTGGATAGAGCGTCTGCCATGTAAGCAGGAGATCCCGGGTTCGAGTCCCGGTCGAGGCACACATTTTCACCTGTCCCCATCGAGGTACATCAACAACACCAGCCGGCCGAAGTGGCCGTGCGGTTCTAGGCGCTGCAGTCTGGAACCGCGAGACCGCTACGGTCGCAGGTACGAATCCTGCCTCGGGCATGGATGTGTGTGATGTCCTTAGGTTAGTTAGGTTTAACTAGTTCTAAGTTGTTAAATGTGAACCCCCCAAGAAAAGGAACCCCTTGATAATATTATATGATGTCCCTACCATAATGACAAACGAGGAACTGTCTGAAGCAATAAGGAAGCAAAATTTTGAGAATATTGATGAAAATGAATTCAAAAGCAATTTCAAACTAAGATTTAAAACGGGACCTCGGGACCGGGATGTCGTGCATCACGTTGCCGAGGTCTCTGCAACAATGTGGAGGAAAATAACATCACTGGGCAGACTATACGTGGGTTTCCACGCAATTAATACTAGAGACTACATCGTGGTACCTCGTTGCCATAACTGTGGCGACTTGGACCACATACTGGGGCACTGCACCAGGGGGTCGGCCTCCTCCAAATGCGGTGACAATGGACATACCAGAAAAGATTGTAAGGCCACAGGTGTCTGCATCCCCTGTAAGAATCGCGGCAAGAAGTCTTGTGGAGCCACAGGACGGAACTGCCCTACCTACAGGATGCTTGAACAAAGATTGATATCACGAATAGATTATGGCTGAAAACGGCATACCATGCAGGATGCCAAAGCATAAATCCCCGAGCAAAAGGAGGAGGGATGCAATGAGAGCAAGTAGGTTCAGGAGCTTCCTGAAGTCGCTCATCAACCCAGACATTCAAGTAGTTGACAAATCTATACAGACAGAGTCCCCCACCAGGGACATTGGTATTCAAACTGAGCTCCCCTCAGAGATCAGAGCACCCTCCTCCCAATGCCGGGGGACGCTGCCGATTAAAAATCTACAACGGCAAGAGCATCCTGTGGTAGTGGCGGATAAAATCACAAAACCTATACAAGATAACATAATAACAAGCTCCACCGCCAACTCTGACGCCAAAGATAGTCCGGTGGTCAGGTTGCCACCCGTAGACCCGGTGAGGGTGTACCCAAATCTAGAGTACACAATGCAATTAGCAAGACTGGAGCAGCCGGCTACCCTGACCACTGCCTTACGTCATGTGGTCCGGGTGGGACATGAGTACGGACGAAGGGTAACCTTCTCGGTGATGGAGGCTGTGGATAGGATACAATTAAAGTCGGTGAACCTCCCCACTGACTTCGGAGCACTGCGGGACTTACTAAAAAAAGTCTTTGAAAGACGAGGTGAGAAGTTCGACCTGGACGACATTTACAATCAATCAGTAATAGCAAACGGCCGACTGGCTTATGACTGGAACAAAACCTGGCCGCATGACCATATACATACTTATTTTCCATGACGACTAGAATAAAAATCGGACAACTCAACACTCATAACAGTCGACTCGTAATGCAGGAGCTCCGAAAGGAAGTGGTGGAAAAGAGACTGGATGTACTCTGTCTACAGGAGCCGTACTCTCTGGCTGGAAAAATTGCGTTCACTGCCGCAACATGGCAAACTATCAGCAGTGGGGATATCCCCAGAGCGGCTATTCTAATAACAAACACGGCACTGCGTGCAACCCCCTTGACACAGTTCTCCAATAGTCACTGCAACGTCGTGGAGATACAATCTCCTGCCGGAATCGTTATTATCATTAATATGTACTTCCAGTACGGGGAGAGAATTGAACAATATATAGACCATCTAGTGAGTGTAGCCACGGCGTTGCGGGGACGCAAAATCATTATAACTGCTGACATAAATGCTAAATCCCCCCCTGTGGTACAGTGCCCCCTTTCTATCAGCAATTTATCGTAGATCGCTGGAAGAACGTAAAGTACCTAGCGACTGGAAGAAAGCGCAGGTCGTTCCCATTTTCAAGAAGGGTCATAAATCAGATGCGAATAATTATAGGCCTATTTCGCTTACGTCAATCTGTTGTAGAATAATGGAACATGTTTTGTGTTCTCGTATTATGACGTTCTTAGATAATACAAATCTCCTTCATCATAACCAACATGGATTCCGCAAACAGAGATCATGTGAAACTCAGCTCGCCCTATTTGCCCAAGAAATTCACAGTGCCGTAGACACTGGCGAGCAGATTGATGCCGTATTCCTGGACTTCAGGAAGGCATTTGATACGGTTCCGCACTTACGTTTAGTGAAAAAAATACGAGCTTACGGAATATCGGACCAGGTTTGTGATTGGATTCAGGATTTCCTAGAAGAAAGAACACAACATGTCATTCTTAACGGTTCAAAATCTGCAGATGTAGAGGTAATTTCGGGAGTACCGCAGGGAAGCGTGATAGGACCTTTATTGTTTACAATATACATAAATGACTTAGTTGACAACATCGGTAGCTCCGTGAGGCTATTTGCAGATGACACGGTTGTCTACAAGAAAGTAGCAACATCAGAAGACTCGTACGTACTCCAGGAGGACCTGCAGAGGATTAATGCATGGTGCGACAGCTGGCAGCTTTCCCTAAACGTAGATAAATGTAATATAATGCGCATACATAGGGGCAGAAATCCATTCCAGTACGATTATGCCATAGGTGGTAAATCATTGGAAGCGGTAACGACCGTAAAATACTTAGGAGTTACTATCCGGAGCGATCTGAAGTGGAATGATCACATAAAACAAATAGTGGGAAAAGCAGGCGCCAGGTTGAGATTCATAGGAAGAATTCTAAGAAAATGTGACTCATCGACGAAAGAAGTAGCTTACAAAACGCTTGTTCGTCCGATTCTTGAGTATTGCTCATCAGTATGGGACCCTTACCAGGTTGGATTAATAGAAGAGATAGACATGATCCAGCGAAAAGCAGCGCGATTCGTCATGGGGACATTTAGTCAGCGCGAGAGCGTTACGGAGATGCTGAACAAGCTCCAGTGGCGGACACTTCAAGAAAGGCGTTACGCAATACGGAGAGGTTTATTATCGAAATTACGAGAGAGCACATTCCGGGAAGAGATGGGCAACATATTACTACCGCCCACATATATCTCGCGTAATGATCACAACGAAAAGATCCGAGAAATTAGAGCAAATACGGAGACTTACAAGCAGTCGTTCTTCCCACGCACAATTCGTGAATGGAACAGGGAAGGGGGGGATCAGATAGTGGTACAATAAGTACCCTCCGCCACACACCGTAAGGTGGCTCGCGGAGTATAGATGTGGATGTGGATGTGGACGAAAATGGAGCCAAAGCTGAAGAAATGATAATGGCTCTCCAACTAGTGGTGGCAAACAGACCAGGAAATCCCCCCACCTACGTGGCTGGAGGAGGACAGGGTACCAACATTGACGTGACGCTGGTCACGCCAAACACAGTGAGTATTCTCCGGGAGTGGAAAGTGGAAGACAATGCCACCACTAGTGATCATAATCTGATTACCTTCATGGTTGGTGACAGAGAGTGCCGCTGGGCCATGGGGTGGGAGGTGCAAAGGAACTTTAGGAAAGCAGATTGGGAACGTCTAGCCAGAGAGTGCGACATCCCTCCATTACCGGAAGGAGACGAAGGACAAGACATGAACGTGGACGACAGAGCAGAAGGACTGGTGCGCGCAATAACAAGAGCGATTGAGGTAGCCGTACCAACCAGGAGAAGGGCCGTGGCGGCCACACCGGCACCATGGTCAGCCGAACTGCAGGAGCTACGCCAGTCAGTCAGGAGACTGAGGAAGCACTACCAGCGCAGTGTCGTCTGGTGGGAGAAGCAAAGATGGTTGCAATTATACCGGGAGGCAAAAGAGAACTTTCAAAAGGAACTACAAAAGACAAGAACAACTAGCTGGGAAAATTTCGTAACCAGTCAACTGGCCCTCGATCCTTGGGGCGTGCCATATAGACTGGTAAGGGAAAAGATTCGTTCCCCAACAATGATTTCTACGCTCAGGCGCGGGGGCGGGATGACGGAATCTTGGCAGGAAACTGCCGAGGTCCTCCTCCAGTCGCTGTTGCCTGACGATGATAGAAATGAGGACACCGAAGAGCAACGTCAATTACGTGAAGAAGACCTTCATAGGTATGAAAACGACGTGGCGGTCCTCCCTTTCTCTGAAGAGGAAGTTGCTGCCCTTATTAAGTCCCTAAAAAAGGGAAAAGCCCCCGGGCCGGACGGCATTGTGGCGGAGGTAGTGCAGTTTTTAGCCCCACAGTTAGTTGCGCCACTCACACACACTTTCAATGCATGCCTTAGGCAAGGCAAATTCCCTAAAATATGGAAAACTGCGAACGTGGTGATCATTAAAAAGGGCCCCGAGAAGGACCCTGCAGAGGCCAAATCCTACAGGCCCATTTGCCTGCTGGACGGCTTCGGCAAACTACTTGAAAAGCTACTAGCGGACAGATTGACTGCTCACCGCATGCTGCACGGGGTGAGCGACAGGCAATTCGGTTTCAGGCCGGGCCGATCGGCATCTGATGCAATCGCCCTAGCGGCCGAGGTCTGTGGCTCAGCCCCGTCTAAGTATGTAGTTGGCATCATGGTGGATATCAGTGGCGCCTTTGACAACCTGTGGTGGCCTTCGCTCTTCTCCTGCTTACGGGAGAAGGAGTGTCCAGGGCTGCTATATGGGTGTCTGAGGAGCTATTGTGAAGACCGGGAGGTATGGCTATCATCCCCTAGCGGGAAAGTCCGGAAAACTATCACTAAAGGTTGCCCTCAGGGCTCTGTGCTGGGTCCCCTTTTTTGGGACATCCACATGGAGCCTCTTCTGGAAAGTTTACAACAGAGTGATGATGTGCTAGAGGTGATAGCTTACGCCGACGACCTCCTCCTGCTGGTTGGCGGCCGAAGTCGCGAGGACATAGAACCAAAAATACAGAGAGCAATAGACATACTGCAACTATGGTGCCACAGGACCAAAATGACTATTTCACCGACCAAGTCGACTTACTTGCTACTCAAAGGACAATTGATAAGGAACCCGACCGTGAGAATTGACGGCATACCTGTTCTTAGGAGACGAGAGACACGATACTTAGGAATCATCATCGATGAAAGGTGGAATTTCGCAAAGCACATAGAAACCGTGACCCAGAAAGCACTACAATCACTAAATAATCTGATCACCATAGGACACAAGAGATTTCACCTTCCGCCTCAATTAATTAAACTCTATCACAACAGTATACTCACGTCAATAATGGGTTACGGTTCAGGAGTTTGGGCTCACAGGCTCACGAGGGTGGTGCCTGCTATGACGGTGAGGAGGGTACAAAGAAATATGATATTAAGGTCTGTGGGAGCTTACAGAACATCCCCAGGAGGAGCCCTGTTAATCATAATGGGACTCTGTCCCCTAGATATAAAGATTAGGGAACAGGCAGCCTGGTACTGGGAAAAAAAGGGGGTTATTACCAAGGTAGAAGAAATTATAGGAGCACCAGTTAGGGACAAAGGTGAGATTAGGGAAAGGGGGGTAAGCCTGTGGCAGGAAACATGGGAATTGGACGAAACTGGAAGAAGAACCTTTCAGTTCCTACCAGATGTAAGGGAAAGATTGAAAATGAAGTACTTCAAGCCAACTCGGGGATTGTTCCACTTTCTCACCGGTCATGGCCCCTATCCGACATATCTTTGTCGGTTTGGGAGAAAGGCTACGCCTGCGTGTGACTGTGGCGCACTGGAGGGTACTCCTGACCATGTGGTTTATGAGTGCCCCCTTTTCGATGATGTAGCCGGGACATTGAGACAACAATTACCTAGCACAAACACCTATGACCTTTTAAGACAGGAGGAAACATTTCACAGACTAAATACATTGGTAAACGAGGTATCACACAAAGTTCTGACAACTTTCTTGAGAGAACTTCATTAAGTAAATAGACAACACTAAATGCGACCACCGCCCCAATCCCATACCGCCGGTTCGTGGACAGGTCGACTTATAGTTGGAATCCGCCACGACCAGGACCAGGAGGACTGGGGCAAATCCCGATCAAGACACGCACCGATTTTGACATAGATTAGAAAATAGACGTAGTTAATTAGAATAGGATAGTAAGATAGGAACCTGCAGCGATAATTTAACCCTTGCCTGCCCTGTGCCAGGGGCTCGCTCATAGGGATTAGCTCTATGAGCAGGGCATCAAGTAGGTTTATATCATTAACTGGCACAATGTAACGCTGCAAGCAGTTAGTAGTAACTAGTAGTAGTAATTAGAATTATGCTAGATAGTAAACTAAGAAGTAGTCTGCCTAGTTGAAATTGTTGAACTGTCTGTAGTTAAGTCAAGGAAAATGTATAGCTGCTATTGTTAATTTAGGAATGTAGGACCCACTAATCATTAAGGTGGTGGGTCATTATTGTATAACTATTATGAAAGGAAATAAAGATTTAAAAAAAAAAAAAAAAAAAAAAAGTTCTAGGGGACTAATGACCTCAGAAGTTGAGTCCCATAGTGCTCAGAACCATCTGAACCATTTTCAACAACACCTGTCGGCAGCTGAGGGTTTCAGTTAATTATCATTTATTCCATGTGTTTGGCGAATGTAGGATGCACTCCATGGGAAGCAGTACGCGGATAATGGGGGTATTATTGACGCAGCAAGCCTTTGACTCTCATGTCGTCCAGTAGAGTGGTACCATGTGGGCACACAGGCCCTCCCAATAAGGTGCCGTCAGACCTTCTTATTGAACGGAGATTATATTAAAAATACGGTTTTGTAGCCAAAGAATGGGGAATAATATTGTTATCGGAATCCAGAATAAAACCACCCTGCTTTCAGAAATAAGAACGTGTTGCTTTCCTTATTGAACGCTTCTTGTACACAGTAAATTCATACACTTAATGTACAACATTGACTTCATAGTAATATTCAGTGAAATAACACAAATATGAAACATACAAAAGTATGAAAAGAATAAAAAATGTATGGCCGGCTGTGGTGGCCGAGCGGTTCTAGGCGCTACAGTCTGGAACCGCGCGACCGCTACGGGCGCAAGTTCGAATCCTGCCTCAGCCTGGATGTGTGTGATGTCCTTAGGTTAGTTAGGTTTAAGTAGTTCTAAGTTATAGGGGATTGATGACCTCAGAAGTTAAGTCCCATAGTTCTCAGAGCCAAGACATGTATGTGTGTGTGATATAAAGTGCTCCCAGTGCTACATCACTGATATTCAGTTTAACTTTTAACTGTGGGAAATCTGGTAAAGAAGAGAATCGATCGGTTTGTGATATGGTGCTGTACAAGGATATTAAAATTTTTGTAAGAAATTAGATAAGGCAAGAAATGGGAAGGTTCTTAGTTGACTTGCAAAACAATGACTCGAAGAAGGGGTTGCTTACAAACTTCTTAAGGTATCTTGAAACGCATCACCAACACAACAGCTCAGAAAACAAAGGGCGGTCAAAACAAAGCTGATTTCGATTTAACTATTGATATGTCGAGCCTTGTGTTGTCCGTCACTTGCAATGTCTTCTATAAGTCTTGCTGTCAAATCACTAATGTCGGTTATATTACATATTGGGTATATTACAAAACGAATGACTGTGACAATATTACAATAAAAATGACAGTATAAAAGTTTTATTTTAAGAACTGCAAAGATATTGATGGGACCTGGATGTATATACAAGCTTATGCATTTTCTGTTTTAAGAGTACTGAATACGAGTTGGTGAAAAAATTTGAATTCTTGAAATCTGTCATTTCATTTAGGTTCTCGTTTTTTATCTTTTGACCGTGGATGAAAATTTCCATCTCCTCCAAGAAGTCCATTTTCCAGCTCTTTCCTTAAGTATCCATTACTTTAAGATGGTAGTCAATTGAAACACAGTGTCCTATTAATTTTAAATGTTTCACTGTAGTTGACCCGTTTTATCAAGTCTGAATCAGTCAATGTGTCTTTAAAACTGATTTTGAAATTTCTTTCCGCATGGACAACGTAGTATTTGTTGCAATGGCTACATATCACTTCATAAATTTCGGACTTTCTCAGTTTCCGTTTTGGGTGAGAGATGTCATGGACCAATTTCGTTCTTAAGTTGTTGGTGATATCTGTGTTTTTAAACAGCTTGACTATTTTGTCTCAAATTACTCCCAAATAAGGTACAGTTACAAACTTAGGTTCTTGTGTGTTTTTGGAGACAGCTGTGTCTGTTTCATTTTGTTTTGTTGTTGTTGTTGTGGTGGTCTTCAGTCCGAAGACTGGTCTGATGCAGCTCTCCATGTTACTCTATCCTGTGCGAGCCTCTTCAACTCCGAATAACTACCGCAACCTACATCCTTCGGAATCTGCTTACTGTAGTCATCTCTTGGTGTCCCTCTACAATTTTTACCCTGCACTCCTCCCTCGAATATTAAATTGGTGATTCCTTGATGCCTCCGAATGAGTTCTCTCAACCGATCCTTTCTTTTGGTCAAGTTGTGCCACAAATTTCTTGTGTCCCCATTGGTTACGTTGTCAACCCATCTAATCTTCAACGTTCTTCTTAGCACCACATTTCGAAAGCTTCTAATGTAATTTTTGTCCGAACTGTTTATCTTCCAAGTTTCACTTCCATACATGGCTACACTCCTTGTAAATACCTTCGGAAAAGACTTCCTAACACTTAAATCTATATTAGATATTAACACATTTCTCTTCTTCAAATACGCTTCTCTTGCCATTGCCAGTCTACATTTTATATCCTCTGTGCTTTGACCATAAAAAAAAATCAAAACTGACCTACTACTTTAAGTGTTTGTTTTCTAATCTAATATCCTCAGCACCACCTGATTTAATTCGACTGCATCACATTGCGAGTTAACGAGCATTGCGCTCTCATTTACATATATGGCCGAAAGAGTCAGCCTACAGGAATTTTGAAACGAACCCTGTCGTCCAGGACCGCATGCCACAAAGGGCGCAGATTCACCACGAGATGGGGAAACGCACAGGGGTCTATTGCCTATTGAGGCCTAAGCGCTGTAGTGTGCGAGTGAGACAGACGAGAACCTACGTCATGGGGAAACCCAGTAGAAGGCTTTTGTGGCCAAGGGGACGTAGCAGTGTTAAATATGGCGGACCTAAGATTGGCCATAAAGGGAAACGTTTATGAAAACTATTTAATTCTGTAGTAATGCAGGGAATCAAGCCATAGTAATTTTAATCTGCTATCCTCCATAAATTTTCATGGTGATCCCAATAAAACTTTAATACTGATCATATCTATAATTGTTTAGGATTTATTGTTAAAGTGAAATTAACAAGTTTTGTAACAAAGACCTGAATGCTAAAATCTGAACGCTTTGGTCGATCTTAACGATCGACATTTCGTATAGAAGCGCATCATTAAAAAGACAAACGTTGTAAATATCAACTCCGTAACTTCATTTGTTTAAAATATATAGAAAATTTAAATTATCAGTATTTTTTAGTTAAGCATCAGATCATCATTTCCTCCGCACAAAACACATTGAACGATGACAGCATGACACCTTATTGAATCGTTAGGTCAATCTAAGCAAAGAAGGGAAGGCAGAAAGGTGGAAGGAGTATATAGAGGGTTTATACAAGGGCGATGTACTTGAGGACAATATTATGGAAATGGAAGAGGATGTAGATGAAGACGAAATGGGAGATAAGATACTGCGTGAAGAGTTTGACAGAGCACTGAAAGACCTGAGTCGAAACAAGGCCCCGGGAGTAGACAACATTCCATTAGAACTACTGATGGCCTCGGGAGAGCCAGTCCTGACAAAACTCTACCATCTGGTGAGCACGATGTATGAGACAGGCGAAATACCCTCAGACTTCAAGAAGAATATAATAATTCCAATCCGAAAGAAAGCAGGTGTTGACAGATGTGAAAATTACCGAACTATCAGTTTAATAAGTCATAGCTGCAAAATACTAACGCGAATTCTTTACAGACGAATGGAAAAACTGGTAGAAGCTTACCTCGGGGAAGATCAGTTTGGATTCCGTAGAAATGTTGGAACACGTGAGGCAATACTGACCTTACGACTTATCTTAGAAGAAAGATTAAGAAAAGGCAAACCTACGTTTCTAGCAATTGTAGACTTAGAGAAAGCTTTTGACAATGTTAACTGGAATACTCTCTTTCAAATTCTGAAGGTGGCAGGGGTAAAATACAGGGAGCGAAAGGCTATTTACAATTTGTACAGAAACCAGATGGCAGTTATAAGAGTCGAGGGCCATGAAAGGGAAGCAGTGGTTGGGAAGGGAGTGAGACAGGGTTGTAGCCTTTCCCCGATGTTATTCAATCTGTATATTGAGCAAGTAGTAAAGGAAACAAAAGAAAAATTCGGAGTAGGTATTAAAATTCATGGAGAAGAAGTAAAAACTTTGAGGTTCGCCGATGACATTGTAATTCTGTCAGAGACAGCAAAGGACTTGGAAGAGCAGTTGAATGGAATGAACAGTGTCTTGAAAGGAGGATATAATATGAACATCAACAAAAGCATAACGAGGATAATGGAATGTAGTCAAATTAAGTCGGGTGATGCTGAGGGAATTAGATTAGGAAATGAGACACTTAAAGTAGTAAAGGAGTTTTGCTATTTGGGGAGCAAAATAACTGATGATGGTCGAAGTAGAGAGGATATAAAATGTAGACTGGCAATGGCAAGGAAAGCGTTTCTCAAGAAGAGAAATTTGTTAACATCGAGTATAGATTTAAGTGTCAGGAAGTCGTTTCTGAAAGTATTTGTATGGAGTGTAGCCATGTATGGAAGTGAAACATGGACGATAACTAGTTTGGACAGGAAGAGAATAGAAGCTTTCGAAATGTGGTGCTACAGAAGAATGCTGAAGATTAGATGGGTAGATCACGTAACTAATGAGGAGGTACTGAATAGGATGGGGGAGAAGAGAAGTTTGTGGCACAACTTGACTAGAAGAAGGGATCGGTTGGTAGGACATGTTTTGAGGCATCGAGGGATCACAAATTTAGCATTGGAGGGCAGCGTGGAGGATAAAAATCGTAGAGGGAGACCAAGAGATGGGTACAGAAGCAGATTCAGAAGGATGTAGGTTGCAGTAGGTACTGGGAGATGAAGAAGCTTGCACAGGATAGAGTAGCATGGAGAGCTGCATCAAACCAGTCTCAGGACTGAAGACCACAACAACGGGAAAGGCTAAAAATGAAGCATTTCTAACACTGGTTAGAGAAGGAGGAAGAAACAAAACGATAGTATTGAAGTAAAGAACAAAAAAGTACAAGACAACCTTCTAAAGCAAATGTTACGCTCAGAATCTGATGATTACATTAACTTTCAATAACTTGTTTACAGTTAAAGGGGCCGATCAAAAAGTTTCCATTCGAAGGCCTTGAAGTCCAGAATCGGTATGTCAATAAGGCAAAATCGCCATGAGCATTGAGGCAATAATCCCACCGACGAACCAGGTTGAAGATATCCGTTTTGTAGAACACCATGCTCTGTTGCGTGAAGAAAGCTGTAACTGCCTGCTGGACACCCTCGTCCGACAGGAATCGTCGACCTTTCCTTTTTTAAGAGACCAAAGGCGTGATAATCGCATGGGGAGAGATCAGGAGTAAAGGGCGTATGCCACGGTGTCTCCCGCTTGAGTGGGCTTAAATTCTGCGTTACGACATTTGCGACATGGGGACGTGCCTCATGATGAAGCGGCAGCACACCTTTTCGCACCATTCCACAGCGGTTGCTTTCGACGGACGTGTTGCCCCACACGTTCTTCATTATCCGACGGATGTCTACCGGTATTTGTCCTTAGGCAGCCAAGAAATGAATAACGGTACGTCAGTCCTGTTTGGACTCATTTGGTAACAACATCATCATAGTTCACTCTTCCGATTTACCACACGCACGTAGGAAAGAGACGAATGGCACTCTAATCACTTACCTACATGTCGGTGCTTATATACCCGCATCTGAGTCGCGCTATGCTGCAGCGACGTTCTGAAACAGAAACTTTTTGATTGTCCCTTATACGTCGCCCTCACATTGGAAAAGAAGATACAAGCATGCGAAAATTTATTGTCTTTTACATGGTCCCCTAACGATAGTTCATTAAACTGGGGGTTCCTATTTAAAAAAAAAACGCAATTGATATCCGTTTGACCTATGGCAGCGCCATCTAGCGGGTCAACGATAGCGCCATCTGGCCTTCAAGCTAGACAAGTTTCGTTGTTTGTAATTTTTTCGTTTGACGCTTGTTTCGTGAGATATTTGGTCCGGTCACGATGAATGGACCACCCTGGGTATTGAAGCCATTAAAATACATAAACATAAGGATTATTTGAATAGAAAAGTAAAGACCATGAAACTCAGCGACTTACAGACCGTAGTTTTGCAGAATCGCTAAACAGTTTTTTATCTTTGACAGGACTTTGGAAAACGTAGCCCACATCGTCCGTGGAAGAACCGCAGAACTTCGATTTCTTTTTATTTTTTTATTTCATTGAATCCTCGCTTGTATGTTACCCATAGAATGTTGATTTTCTTCTTAACTTGTTCCTGCGTAGTATATGGCTGAAAAAGGTGCGACACTGCTACCATTTAGTAGCTGTCAGTGCTGTTTTGTTTTTATCGTTGATCGTAGTTTCCATAGTTGTGAGATAAATTGTAATAAAACTATTTTTCACTAAAAATATGCGGCGAAACATCGACACAAACAACGTCCGTCATTTTGTCAAATTTAGGCTGTGTACGTGATGATTTGCGTGTATGTGATATTCCGTATAATGGTGGAGGCACAATCCCAACTAACTTAAAAAAAGTAAAAAAAAATAAACCCTTAAGACAGGCAGGAAATCACACATGCAAACATCACCAAAAATATTCATGGCACATATGTACTTGAAACTGAGAAAAAATTATAGAAACGCGTTGTGATAAGCATAAAAATAAGTAACTGGTACAGTTTTCATTATTTAAATCAAATTCAAATGGTTCAAATGGCTCTGAGCGCTATGGGACTTAACGTCTGAGGTCATCAGTCCCCTAGAACTTAGAACTACTTAAACCTAGCTAACCTAAGGACATCACATATATCAATGCCCGACGCAGGATTTGAATCTGCGACCGTAGCAGTCCGGACTGAAGCACCTAGAACCGCTCGGCCACAGCGGCCGGCTTTATTTAAATCGCGAATGACACAATTGCAGGCTTTCGTGAAACATCTAATATGATGAACGAAATTAAAACACATCAAAGACGCCGCATGTGTGACAAGCACGCCAAACAGCACAGTACACGGTCAACGTAGGAGACTACTGGCGGTAGTAGAGCTGTGTTGACGGGTCGTGAGTCGTGCTTGGGTACCTCAGTCGGTAGAGCACTTGCCCGCGAAAGGCAAAGGTCCCGAGTTCGAGTCTCGGTCCGGCACACAGTTTTAATCTGCCACGAGGTTTGACACTGACAGATACCTGGCAAACATAGCAAAATTTGACAGATTGTTTGATCGTGTTAGGGTGCCTTAAGAGGCTGAGACGCAGCTTAGCTAGCGGAGGGTGGCCGGCCATCTGGCGCACCAGATCACCTGGGGGAAGCCCCGAGCGACAGGAAGCGCGTGGCAGGCCGGCTAGTCAGAGACCAGGGCAGACCAGGGGTGAAACCCGACCGGCCGCCAGGAAGCACCTGGCCGACCAGCGATCAGCTGCCCGCCCCACACCAGCCCAGTTCCGCTCACCGCACCTCGCCTCCCTTCCCCCCTGTCCACTGGTCCTGTTCTGCTGAACCACCACAGGTCTGCGGCCAGTGTTAAAAGCTTACCGTGCTGCTGCGGGCACCACCCAGCAAGGCCAGAGGATCGCCGGATGGCTGGTAGTGGTTGGCAAGTAATTATCTACGATTACATACAAACTCCGTGAGGCGTCGTACGCTTCGTGGCGGGGGGTGCCTTTCCTGAGCATGGGAAAAACGACTGCTTACACGCCTCCATACTAGCCCTAATTTCTCTTATTGTGTTTTCGTGGTCATAACGCACGTTGTATGTTGGCTGCAGTTGAATCGTTCTGCAGTGAGTTCCAAATGTCACTGCTCTACATTTTCTCAATAGTGCTCCGCGAAAAGAACGTAGTCTTTCCTCCAGGGATTCCCAACTTGAGTTCAGGAAGCATCTCCGTAATACTCGAGGGTTGACCGAACCTACTAGTAACATATTTAGCAGCCTGCCTCTAAACTGCTTCGATGTCTTCCTTTGATCTGGCCTAGTGGGGCTCCCAAACAAGCAGTACTCAAGAAAGGGTTGCAGTAGTGTTCTATACACGGTCTCCTTCACAGACGAACCAAACTTTTCTAAAATTCTCCCAGCTGATCCAAAGTCGACCTTCTGCCTTCCCTACAAACGTCCTTACGTGCTCGTCCCATTTCATATCACTTTTAAATGTTACGCACAGAAATTTAATCGATGTGGCTGCATCAAGCGGTACACTACTGATGCTGTTTTTCCTACTTATCTGCATAATCTACATTTTTATGTGTCTGTAGCTAACTGCCACTCATCACCAACTAGAAGAACTAATGTCTTCAAAACGAAATTAATGGTTGGAAGAAACAACTCCACCGAGTAATGTAGTTTAGAGGAACAATGTTTAACCACAAGGGGGGGCCCGAAGTACAAAATACCCAATGCGGATCTTATAACAAATTTATGCAGTTAAAAGAAAATACACACTGAGCCGTGTCGGCTCGTATCGATTGTGGACTGTTGATCGAATCTCTGGTTCGTTTTCCCTCTGGTCGCCGGGAGGCGCTCTTGTGCCGCGTTTTGTGACGTACGCGTATATAAGCGAGCTATTCGGCCCCCTACAGCTCCTACGAGGGAAGGTGGGGGCCAAGCTACAGTTCTTTGAGATTCAACAATAACTCATACAAATGTGAATACATCGGCGATCTCAGAAAAATGATGCGGATCCAATGACACAACATTTCAATACTTTTAAGAGAGAAGTTAATATTTCACAGTGAATAAACTTTCACACAATGAGCCTCTGAATTATCAATTTTTAATCGCTTCGTGCGATTTCAACAAACGTTATCTCAGATGAGAGCATGGCACTACAGCTGTCATCCCTGAAAGCTACATATGTGTATATTTTTTATTTATTGACTTACGACGTCTTTTGCATTTTTTCATTATAAAAATATTTGTCAAGAAATCGTGTTCTCCACATTTACACAGTAAATGAACGCAGCATGAATACCTCACATGCTGTCGTGCTAGTTTTTTATTTAATGAATAGTTTACTATTTTGCCAGTAGCTTTATTTAAATGTTGACCGCAAGTGCTGTTAAAAAACTGTGGTCAATCGCATATATCGAATATCACCTTTGTAAAAGAATGCCAAAAGACACTTCTGACAAGCAGCATAAATAATTGTTTAAAATATATTTAACGACAATTCGTTGTCATTTAAGATGAGCACACTTGCACAAGAATGCTCACTTTTTTATTTATGAGCTAACTATTATTTCTATCTATTGTAAACGTTGGGATGTAACCGAATGTTTATAACGTTTCTTTTATTTAAATATTGTTATAAGATGTTAGTTTATGGCGGGAAAGTGGTCAAATGAGTCTAATGATGTCCGTAGACTTCGTATTTATTTATGGGGATGGCCTTTTGCCAATGAGAGTTGGACTGTCGCGGAACACTGCTGGAATCAAGTGAAGACTGGACTCTTCGAGTGAAGAGCTCAAGGGAGCGATTAAGAACTTTATGTCTAGTTCTGAAAGAAGGCAGCTCTGTCTAGAGTAATGTACGCGATTCTGTCGTCTAGGTGACTGATTCTGGGCGGTGAATGGCCGCTACTATAACATCTGAAGGGACTTTTATATTTCGAGAAGGCCTGAATGTGATCCGGAGTAGGCCTCTAACTTCTTCCGCTAGTGTCACGGAACTAAGGATAGGCTGAGTATGAGTTACTATTGTCTCTATTGCGTGTGTTAATTTGCGAATCATCGTGTTGAGCTCTGAACTATTTTGAGCTGGTGAATATTTAATGCGACTGCGAAACGAAAAATCAAATGGCTCTGAGCAGTGTGGAACTTAAGCTTCTGAGGTCATCAGTCCCCTACAACTTAGAACTACTTAAGCCTAACTAACTTAAGGACATCACACACATCCATGCCCGAGGCAGGATTCGAACCTGCGACCGTAGCGGTCGCGCGGTTCCAGACTGAAGCGCCTAGAACGGCTCGGCCACCTCGGCCGGCGATTACGAAAAGGACTTTTTTTTGGCGTATCTTTGATGACTATTAAGTTGGAGATTTTTCTACAAATCTCGTAACGCTCTTAACGTAACTTTACTACATTTGACATGGAGATTTTTGTCAGTTTTTAATTGAATGTCGTAGGACCACTTCCCGTTAATCTGAGATGTCCTTTCTTGAATAAGTGTAATTCAACACATAATTCTCTGTGGACTACATCGATTACAGGCATTAGAATAGAATCCTTTTTATTAAATTATTAGCCGACCTTTGCGGCCGAGCGGTTCTAGGCGCTTCAGTCCGAAACCACGCCGCCGCTACTGTCGCAGGTTCGAATCCTGCCTCGAGCATGGATGTGTGTGATGTCTTTAGGTTAGTTAGGTTTAACTAGTTTTGGTCTAGGGGACTGACGACCTCAGATGTCAAGTTCCATAGTGCTTAGAGCCATTTGAACCATTGTTTTATTAAATCATTCATTTAACTTTTGCCGGCCGGAGTGGCCGAGCGGTTCTAGGTGCTTCATTCAGGAACCGCGCGACCGCTACGGTCGCGGGTTCGAATCCTGCCTCGGGCATGGATGTGTGCGATGTCGTTAGGTTAGTAAGGTTTAAGTAGTTCTAAGTTCTAGGGGACTGATGACCTCAGCAGTTAAGTCCCTTAGTGCTAAGAGCCATTTCAACCATTTAATGTAACTTTTATTTTGTATTTCTGTGTACGGTATTTTATTAACTCGCAATTCTAGCCAATGCATGGACTATTTGACTGCAGGATCACAGCAACAAGTTATTATTTGCAGCGAATTAGCTGCGGGGCGTGACGCCAGACGTGCGCGGCTCAACCTTTGACTACAACGAGCCGTTCTTTTGAAACAGAGCAGTGCATAGTCCCAGTATCTGAAAACGAGTAACCGCGCGTAAAGTCGCAACTCAGTATGGACTGCTATTTAGAAGTGCAACTACCTTTAGGTACCGTCGCAGACTTTCGGTTTGAAATGTTTGGGAGGCGGGCGAATGCGGAACGGACAGTCACCGGGGACGAGGAGCAAGAAAGTCGGTTGGAGGAGGCGTGTGTTGTGACGTGCCTGTGGTCCGTGTGTTGACTGATTCGCTCTCAGGGAAAAATTGCAACGGGAACGACTTTGATTATGATTAGCTGATACCTGTGTGTTGAAAGCTCATCTGTTTCCTGTTGTCAAGCTGTGTTGTGTAATCTGGTTTGCCGGTTTTAGCAGGCTCTGTTGTTACTGCCCTGCCGTTGTGTGATTCTATCTTGAGTTGTGAATTGGTGCTTTCCGGAAAGTTTGGATCCGCCGTTGGTGTGGCGTATCGCTTGTGGAGTCTGTTTGAGCCTGCGCACCTCGGTGTTCGTCGAGTGCCCTTTGTCGCTTTGCTGGAAAATAATTTAGTTGTGATCCACAGGAGTGACGATTGTGGCGATAGTTTTTTTACTCTTTGGTTGTAAGATATTTGCGGTAGCGGAGTAATTGTCGCCGTGGCGAACTTTCTCCTTTAATAGTGTTTCTCCTTGCCAAATGATACGAAACACTGTCTGTGCAGGTGGTGGTAATCTGAAGGCGGTCGCAGGTGCCACTGGTGTTGCCATGAACATGTGTGACTAACGTGCTCTTTTAATGAAGTTTTAGATTCTGATTTGGCCAGATGCGGTGCCAGAGAGCAGTGAAATTTTCTGTGTTAGCACCACTGCGTGTGGCAAGGCGAGATTCCTCACCTGGTTCTTGGATCCTGATTGGGTCCGCGGGCCGTCTTTTACTGGTATCCGACCGTCATATGGTTAACAGAACCAGGATTTCAACCCGGAAGGGAAGTCCAAAATTTTTATTTAGAATCCGCTTAAAGTATGTTTGTAGCTTGTTTATATTAATATACTTATACTTGGTTCTCACCAGTGTTTAAACTGTACGCCGGCCGCTGTGGCCGAGCAGTTCTAGGCGCTTTAATTGGGAACCGCGCTGCTGCTACGGTCGCAGGTTCGAATCCTGCCTCGGGCATGGATGTGTGTGATGTCCTTAAGTTGGTTATGTTTAATTAGTTCTAAGTATAGGGGACTGATGACCTCAGATGGCAAGTCCCATAGTGCTTAGAGCCATTTGAGCCATTTAAACTGTACCATTCTTGAAATTCTTAGTTTGTTAATCACTGTTTGGCGACGGTTGTACCTTATTCTGGACTGCTTGTTTAGCTATTTGCTAAAAATGTGTTATTGTACAATTTGACCTGTAGGAGTTTCAAGACGCTTATTTTACGAGCGCCCTGATGTTGCCTAATGGGTCAGCTACTGTTTTTGCAGTCCTTGCGTGCAGTTGGACCCGCTTGACAAGGTTGAGCGCACCGCCGATATTACCTGCCGGCATTTGGGATTCGCTGCTGCCGTTACCTTGTGTGAAGGTGTCTTTTTGGTTCAGTGACTGCTGCTTCACTGATCCGCGTGGGGCTAAATCTTTTCAGAGATCGCGTATTTTTTGCCTTTCGGGTTGAATTCCTTTCGGCGTCGTGCCGTTTCCGTACGAAGTTTCCGCTTGTCAGCAAGACCATTACTGGTCTTTGTATTTGCTTAAAATTGTCATCTCTCTCAAAGGACCGAGTTAAATATTGTTCTGTAATTTAAAATCATTCTGTTAGCTCGGGACATTTAAATTTGTTTAGATATTTTTACTAAGTTTGTGCTAGTCGTTCTTAAATTTGACTTTTAATAACCTTACTTTAAATTTGTCAGATCTCTTGAAGGATATTTTAAATTTTGATCTGAAATTTAGAACCATTCTTTTAGCTTGGCCATTCAAATTTGTTTAGACTTTTATCTGTTACTAAATTTGTGCTAGACGTTATTAAATTTGCCGTTCAAAATTTTTGGTCTGTAATTTAAAACCATTCTGTTAGCGTGGAATATTTAAATTTGTTGCAACTTTTTACCTGTTACTAAATTTGTGCTAGCCGTTGTTACATTTGGCCTTCAAAAGTTTTTGCTTTAAATTTGTCAGTTCTCTTAATAGACGGTGTTAAATCTTGGATCTGTAATTTAAAAACACTGTGTTAGCCTGGGACATTTAAGGTATCGTATTTGTTTAAACATTTTGCTGTCGTCGTTAAACTGGTTAAGTCATTGTGCCCCTTTGCATTTATGACTTTCCAGTCACAGTTTTAAGAAATGCTGATTTCAAAAAATTATTTAATTGTGTTTTACTATTGTTGAATTTTAAAAAAAAATTGTCTAGTACATGTCAATCACTTGGCAAGTAGTGAATGATGGCATAACCTGGGGCCTAGCCTTTCCATGAATTCCTGTTAACCTGGTTTGCTGGTGCTCACGCACAACTGCACTGAACTTAATTGCAAGAAACAGTCCCACTATTACAGTTTTGCAGAAAGTCTTTTTCAGAACGAGGAGAAACCAAAACACACCACAAACAATTAAAAAAACGCGTCACTGCATTTAACTTATTAACAATAATCACGATGGCACTCCCAAGTCCCTAAGGTGCCAGAACATACAAGAAGTCCGAAATACTGAGTCTGATCTTCCGAAATTGTTTCACGGCAGAAGACCGTAATACGGTCACTCCTTTCAATCAACATACGAATTTGTAAATGGCGTGTAGTGAGGTAATGGTTACAGATTAGAAAAACAACTACACCCACTTTGTATTTGAAATGCATCAGAACCAGACGAGATACCAGAAAGATTCTACAGAAATTACACGAAAGAACTTGCTCTCCTTCTATCGGCAGTTTATCGGAGCAACGGAGGGTACCTAGCTACTGGAAAAAAAGCGCCGGTCATCCCCATTTCCAAAAAGGGTCGAGGTATGGATCACATAATTATAGGCCTATATCATTGACTTCAATCTGTTTTAGAATTATTGAACATGTTTTACGTTCATGTATTATGACGTATTTGAAGAACGAAAATCTCCTCTACAAAAATCAACATGGATTCCGCAAACAGACATATCGCGAAACTCAGACCGCTCTGTTCCTCTACGAAATCCACAGCGCTGTAGCATCGGCGCTCAGGGTGTTGTTTTCCTGACTTCAGGAAGGCATCTGACACTGTCCCGCACTGCTGTTTAGTGAACAAAGTTCGATCTTCCGAGTGTTGGACCAGATTTGACACTGGATTCAAGTCTTCCTCCCAGGTAGATCTCAACATGTCGCTCTTAACTAACGAAATCAACAGATACAAATGCAATTTCGGGAGTACGTGGGCAAGCTGTTGAGAGTATTATGATGGAAGCTTTCGTAACCAATGGAAGTGTTTAGTGTTTCAAGAATCAGTATATTGAAGATTTATACCGCTTACAGGGAAAGTGGAAAAACACGATCGGTTCCTGAATTTGTCACTTTTTTGCGGGAAGAATGGTATAAGAGTTACTTGAAAACCATGCAGGAACTATATGTATTTATCCAGTCCGAGAAGACTGGAAGCTCTTTGGATTCCAATGGTTTATCTACACCTGTTGTGCATGATAATGTGTTGTGTTTTTGGTGCTTTTTCCTACTCTCTGAGCGTGATCTACTTTATATGCCAGTCAAAAATTACAACGCCCATTTAAGTGGACATACTACGCTTTTCGACATTAGCTATTTCATGACCATTCGCTCAATTTCGAAAGACGTCAGAGGAAACCAGACAATGTCTGGTGGTCCTTGTAGCCTTATCGTGCTCCTCCCCTAAAGGCTCAAAACCATAGCGGTCTGCCTTTGCCAAACTTAGACAAAACAGCAAAATTTCTCATTCTCACCACGGGAAGTGTATCGAGTGATTTCCATGCAGCTCTGGCGTGGTACATACGCATTGTATTGCGTTACACTCCCTCTACATGGCTTAGACGAAGTCGCGTCGATTGTAAAGCGTCGGACTGCCTTAGTGCACTATCTTCACTCACACAGTGAAATTTCTGTAAATGTTTCTAATAATTTGATAGAAGTCCGTGAATAAATTGACTATCTGCTCGTCATGTAAAGTACTGCTGTCTCAATTATGTCCACAAAAATTTCAGCTTCAGGATGAAACGAAATGGAAACAGAGACGACTATTCCAAGAACGATGGGACATTTCATTTCAGAAAGATTTCTGAGTAATGTCTTTCTTTTTCATCCAAAATATCTAGACGATAGGGATGTTAGAGAGTCGTGGGTGAAGGTATGCTGTTTTCGGCGAGAAATGCATAGCAGGTGCTGCAAAATCGTAAAGAGGATCCAGATCATAGAAGACGTTTCTGCTTTTGCTTAGCGTTGCAAATTGCAACCATCCACTAAAAACGGCAGAGCAGCTAGAAGCGGCGTTCTCGGAAAGATTAGGACATCTGTATCTCAACAGGAGTAACGAGGATAGACGTGTAACATATTACCGATTATTGTAATATTAGAACCAGGGCGGCGAAGCAACAATATCGCACCTGGTTTCCTCGGAAATGAGTGGTCAACAGAGCCGGAGTGGTTATATAGGGAGAAGCGCTGCCCCTACAATTGAGTGCAGTTCAGCAGCAGGAGACGGCAACATCGGGTGGCCACAGGAACTTGTCACGTAAGTATAGACAGGTAAGTCTGTGATTTCACAGACACGTCAGCTGCGGCTCTTTGCGTCTGCGGTTCTTCCCATCTGCCACTCGCACGCCTGCAAGGCTACACAAGTGCCCGCAAACTCGGCCGGATCTCTACGCTACGCATTCACGAGTCTACGCTGTGCTGCCGAGTCTACGCTGCACGTCCGCGAGTCCACGCTACGCTACGCGTCCGAGACTCTACGCTACACGTCCAGCCTTTTTAGGCTGTGCGCAGGCCATGTTGCAGGTTCAGAGCTTCAGGAAGTCGGAGGCCGCAGGCGAGTCAGCGTGCTGCGTCGACAAGAGTAGACGTACGGAGTCTACGAGCGAAGGTGCAGTGGCCAGTGGGCGTACGGCGTGGATTGAGTGGTTGCCATGCATCTGCGACTCTACGCATGTGTGACTCTACTACTGATTGGCGACTGTACGCATCCCTGACTCTACTATGCAACGGCGACTCTACGCATCCGTGACTCTTCTACTCATTGGCGACTCTACGCATCCGTGAATATGCTACGCATCGGCTGCTCTGCGCTGCGTGTCGGCCACACTTGGCAGCAGCGACTCTACCCACTCTACGCGTCTGCTACGCACTGTTGACCAAGCGGACGAAGCCTCTACATGACAGCTGCTCATTACTGTGCCCCATACAGTGCATCGAGCTACGGACACTTGGCCCCCAGTTCCGACCAGGGTTTTCGGGAGGTTTTCCTTGGTTGTAAGGCGAATGCCGGAACTGTTCACCCCCTCCCATCGATAAGGAGATAGTTCATGTAAAGATTAAATTGAGAAATAAATTGCATAAGCTTACTTTGCCTTGTCCTTCATGAATTTTTACACCAATAAAGTAATGATTGGTATTAACCATTTACTAACTACACCTGATTGCCACAGTATGCGAAGAGACGTATCGTAGACAGAAAAGAGGGGGAATGATAGAAAACATTCGTGACTCAAACACGTGTAACATAAGTACAAAGTTTGAGACTCAAAAAAGCAAAACATGCTCTTCGGCACACACGACTCCTCTGGACTGATTTCTGTCTTATATTTTACGTGCAAACAGCGTAACACTGAGGGAACTACAATGAAACTAGGCACCTCCTCGTTTTTGTGCGACTTGTTCTCAGAACACGTTTCCTGTTATTCATTCTCCGAACACTTTTCCTGCTGTTCAACGGGTCAGAGTGTATCGAAAGTCATGTGTTATCTCTGGAGTAAGTATCTGGCAGTCTGGTTGTTTCTGGTGACGAAGTACTGGACCTCAAAAAAGTTTTCCGATCTTGATCATAACGTACAAGTTACACCAAATGTTCTTATTACAAAAACTGATAAAACAGATTCTTACGGGAAATACACGTACGCACTTCTGTGTTTGCGTTGATATCGTAGTGGTGTATTTAACAGAATTTACTGCTGTGGTTAACACTATTCGACCTTCGTAAAAAAAAATTCTGTACGCTTCAAAAAAATTACTGCTCATTAAGCCAGGCTCTGTCCAGTTAGCTACTTCAGTGCACTGTCACCTTTGAGGCTCTTTATACATCATGTCTGGCTGAAGCATATTTTGCACCGTTGTGTCAATGAATTTTGCTTAGATGATATCTCCTGTTACTTACGACATCGATAAAGAAAAAGAACACATACTGCGACATGTTAAACGCATTCAGTACCCGGTAATGAAGTATTCATGTTTTAAGTTACAAAACACATTACTTGTAGGAGCCCGCCCTGTTAGCTGTGCGGTCTAACGCACTGCTTTCCGGGCGGGAAGGCGTGCCGGTCCCCGGCACGGATCTGCCCGGCGGATTAGTGTCGAGGTCCGGGGTGCCGGCCAGCCTGTAAATGGTTTTTAAGGCGGTTTTCCATCTGCCTCAGCAAATGCGGGCTGGTTCCCCTTATTACGCTTCAGTAACACTATGTCGGCGATTGCTGCGCAAACACTTTCTCCATGTAAGGGTACACCATATTTGCTCTACCACGCAAACTTTGGGGTTACACTCGTCTGGTGTGAGACATTCGCAGGGGGTCCACTGGGGGCCGAACCGCACAATAACCCAGGGTTCGGTGTGGGGCGGCGGTGGGGTGAGTGGACTGCTGTAGCCTGTTGTGGGGTTGTGTACCACTGCGGGCTATGGCGGGGACGAAGCCTCTCCGTCCTTTCTAGGTCCCCAGTTCAATACAATGCAATACATTACTTGTATAGTGCAAGGCAAAAATTTGTCACTGTGAGACTATGAAATTATCTATCTCGAATTTTAGCGTCGCGTTAACGTCCACTGAGCTTGTACTGTAACCAGCCTGCGTTTGGAATCTAGGAGTTTCTCAGACTAGTTTGAAAGAGTATTATGCAGGTTTAAATTTCCCACCGCATATAACTAGCATGGAAACAAAAATATGGATAGAAACAAGAACAGAATTTCACTATAAATAAACAGGCAGATGCCACTTCAATCATCTGTAGTAAGTCGAAGTGACGTTACGACAATTTTCGACCATGACGATATGTACGGCAGTTCGAAGAAACAGTGCGACAGAGTCTGGCTTTAAATGGAGAGATCATCCTCAAAAAACAGACATTTTTGCCCTCACTGTATGCTTGTTTCTCTTCGGGCAACAGTGTACCGTAGCTCTCTTGAGAAGCGTTCCTAATGACTGCAAAAAAAGCACAGTTCATTCCCGTTTTCATAAAGGGTCGTCTTACAGACGTACAAATCTATATCTCAGACATCGGTTTGTTTTAGAATTTTAGAACGTGTGTTATTGTCGCTTCTTGTGAAATTTATGGGGGCTGAATATTTCCTCTGTAGGAATCAACAAGGGTTCCGAAAACAGCGATCATGTGAAAGGCAGCTCGCTCTCTTCATTCACGAGACCCAGAAAACAGAAGATACAGGCCCCCAACTGGAAGTCGTCTTCCTTGACTTCCAGAACGCGTTCACACGCTTCCGCGCTGCCACGTAATGAACAGAACACAAGCGTACGGATTATCAGACCAGCTATGTGATCGGGACGAAGAGTTTATAGCAAACGGAACCCAGCATATCATCCTGAACGGACAGAAGTTTTCAGACGTAAAAGTTCAAAATGGTTCAGATGGCTCTGAGGTCATCAGTCCCCTAGAACTTAGAACTACTTAAACCGAAGTAACCTAAGGACATCACACACATCCATGCCCGAGGCAGGACTCGAACCTGCGACCGTAGCGGTCGCGCGATTCCAGACTGAAGCGCCTAGAACCGCTCGGCCACAACAGCCCGCAGACGTAAAAGTAACTTCGATTGTGCCCCAAGGGAATATTACAGAACCATTGCTTGTCGCAATATATAAAAATGACCTGGTAGATAACGTCGGAATTTCCTTGAGGATTTTAGGGAAATATACAGGAATATCTACAGAGGAGCGAGACTTGGTACGGGGAGTGGGAGTTGAACTTCAAAATAAACAAATGAAACATATTGCCAATACATAGAAAGATGATTGCACTATTGCACAACAATCACTGGAAGGAGTTACTTTCATAAAATATCTAAGAGTTTGCGCACTGAGCGATTTGAAGTGCGGTGTCCTCGTTAAATTTATTGCAGGTAAGGCACATGCCAGACTGAGATTCATTGGAAGAATCCTCGACAGATGTATTCCATCTACGAAGAAAGTAGTTTAGAAAATACTCGTTAGAGCAATACTTGAATACTGCCCGCCAGTCTGGGATACGCACCAGATAGGATTAATAGAGGAAATAGAGAAGATACAAGGAAGGGTACGATCTTTCGTTACAGCTTCATTTACCAAGCGTTAGTGTCACGGAGATTCTCAGTCAACTCCAGTGGCAGATGCTGCAAAAGAGGCGTTCTGCAACACGGTGTGGTCTACTGTTAGCGTCCCAGAGCGTACGTCCCTAGAAGAGACACTCTGCAGCGGAGTGTACGCTGATATGAAACTTCCTGGCAGATTAAAACTGTGTTCCGGACCGAGACTCGAACTCGGGACCTTTGCCTTTTGCGGGCAAGTGCTCAGAGTGACAATCTCACCAGAGTGAAAATCTCATTCTGAAAACATCCCCCAGGCTGTGGCTAAGCCATGTCTCCGCAATATCCTTTCTTTCAGGAGCTCTAGTCCTGCAAGGTTCGCAGGAGAGCTTCTGTAAAGTTTGGAAAGTAGGAGACGAGGTACTGGCAGAAGTAAGGCTGTGAGGAAGGGGCGTCAGTCGTGCTTGGGTAGCTCAGTTGGTAGAGCACTTGCCCGCGAAAGGCAAAGGTCCCGAGTTCGAGTCTCGGTCCCGCACACAGTTTTAATCTGCCAGGAAGTTTCATGTCTATGTGTTGCATACGTTTTGTAGTAAACACTTGCCGCGACCGGGATTAACTCTGGTGTGTCCAGCGTCGCGAGGCACTTTTACCTTAGAGCATGTGTGTGTATTGTGTATCGAATTGGGGATCTAGAGACGACGGAGCGGCTTCGTCCCGCCGTAGCCCTCTGTGGTTCACAACCTCACAACATGCCACAGCAGTCCACTCACCCCACCGCTGCCCACACCGAACCAGGGTTAATGTGCGATTCGGCCCCCAGTGGAACGTCCCCCCCCCCCCCCTCCTCCTCCGGGAACGTCTCATACCAGACCAGTGTACCCTAAATGTTTGCGTGGTAGAGTAATTATGCTGTACGCGTGCGTGGAGACAGTGTTTGCGCAGCAATCGCCGACTACTGTAGCCAGCCCGCATTCGACGAGGCAGATGGAAAACCGCTTAAAAACCACCCACAGACTGCCTGGCACACCGAACCTCGACACTAATCCGAAGGGCGGGTTCGTGCCGGGGACCGGCACGCCTTCTGGCTCAGAAAGCAGCGCGTTAGACCCATTCTTTCCGAGGAGATACTTTCCTTGCGACCAAGGTAGCAGGTTTTCTACATTACCCTATGAACCAAAGAATTACTCCCAATATCGAGATTTTGTGAATATAGATGATCATCGAACATCCTTACAGATTGCAAAATGTGTCCGGGCCCTCGAAGTGGACGTTAAATTAAGCCGTAGGGATCGAGAAGCGACAGCGCTAGGCAACGAACTTAACATTGCGAGGCCGTGCCACCGTCTAGTGGGAACAGCCAAGGACGTAACCGGCAGGCAGCGACCAGACGAAGGTGTCCTTGAGCTTCGCAACGGCAAGTCACGCAGTCACTCATGCCCATCATCACGATTTTCGTCTCCAGCTTCTGTGGGACCAAAACGTTGCGTCTTCGGATCTGAACTTGGTGGTGCATTGAACCCTGGCATTTCCTTCTTTAGATTTTTTTTACACATTTAATTTCCCATTTGTGAGAGTTGGACGGGCTGTTGTAGATCCAGAACCAGTGGTGAATGCATGTCAGGGTGTATTAGATTCGTACATAAGTTAGTAGCGTTTTTCCAGAAGTTTAATATACACAACAAGTAAAAATAACACAGAATTTAGCCATCAAGAATATATTTTCCTTAACTATTATAACAGTCTGCTAACACTGGGTAGTCTTTCGATTCGCGACATCTACAACTACATGGATACTCTGCAAATCACATTTAAGTGCCTGGCAGAGGGTTCATCGAACAAACTTCACAATTCTCTATTATTCCAATCTCGTATAGCGCGCGGGAAGAACGAACACCTATATCTTTCTGTACGAGCTCTGACTTCCCTTATTTTATATGATTGGAATTTCGTGAGAAGATTCCGCCGCAACGAAAAACGCCCTTCTTTGAATGATGTCCATCTCAAATCCTGTATGATTTCAGTGATGCTCTCTCCCCTATTTCGCGATAATACAAAACGTGCTGCCCTTCTTTGAACTTTTTCGATGTTCTCCGTCAGTCGTATCTGGTAAGGATACCACACCGCGCAGCAGTATTCTAAAAGAGGACGACAAGCGTAGTGTAGGCAGTCTCCTTAATAGATCTGTTACAATTTCGAAGTGTCCTGCCAATAAAACGCAGTGTTTGGTTAGCCTTCCCCACAACATTTGAGAGGTGGCATGAGCCCGCTCTCATATTTCTATCTTACGATTTTCCTCTCTAATTGCATGCAGTGAAAAGTCGCTATTACTTCACACGCAGACTTCCCACGCAGCGTCTCTCGTCACCCGGGTGGTCCAGTGACAGGCGGGATCTGCTGATCTGGAAAGGGTTAAGCCAACGGGTGTGAGGAAGTCAAGTGAATGCTTTGCAGACGCCGACATTGTCAAAAGACACGCCCGGAGGGGTCTGAAGTAGCGGCTGGGCTAGAGTTTCCGTTACTTCGCAGAAACTTAGCAAAAACACTTTCTGGTGGGCTACCAGCGAGGCGTGGGAATGACTTGTGTACCCAGGCAGTTGTGGCGGGAAAATTCCCGCGCTTTCTGCAAAATAGTAACCGTGATTGGCTTGCTCAGGGCATAGCTCCGTGATGTAGCAAAATCAGCGCAGAAATTGGCGCCAAGAATCTCCATTGGTGGAATTGTAGTGCTCTGGCAATAGAGTAGAATTTTCCGCCGGTTTTCGAGTTGCTGATTGGAACGTTTAACCACGGCCACTGTCGTGGGGGCGGGAATGTTGTGTGTTTGGCCTGTACGGGTGGTCTAGGTAGTCGGCTCTCCCCTTTCGGTCGAGGATGTCGAAGCAACCAGCCATCGCCTCCAGTACGCCAATTTGTGTTCTTGCAGTTAAGAAGACAGATTGGTAATGTATGTCCGCATCACCGGCAGACAGGGATTTTCCTAGGTGATAATCAGAGCTCAGCAGAGCGCGCCTGTTCGTCTTTTTCTAACTTTATTCTGTTTACGGTAGCAGCAATTAATGTTGGGTTGGCTATGTGTTTTCTCTTAAGATTTGAGTTGCAATTAATTGGCTCCCCATACCACTTCGTCATAATCCTCACAATCTAGTTTAGGGACAACTTCACATTCACAGCGTTTGTTTGAGTATCCAATTTGAGCCAATTTGATGTATTGTAAATGTTTCATGTGTTTTTGTTTATTATTTTGTGTTTAGTCTTAATAAATCATATTGTTATTTTGGACAGAACTTTCATTTTGTTAATCGGTAGAGCAACCCTATCATTCCTCACTATGTTAATGAAGCCTTCGTTTATTTAACTTATTTATCAAATTAAATTATTGCAGGTGCCAAACTCTCTTCTACTCCACTGGCAGGGTTGATTAGAGTCAGTTTGCGTATTTTTTTTAATCCTTGTGCAACAGCAAAAGTCGGAGTTAGAATACGGGGGGCTTAGAGCATCATTTACATACGTAGATTCTAGAAGAATTTAGTGTTAAATACACTGCTAGCCCCGGCACCTCGCACATTTTCTATGTGTTCCTTCCAATTTAAGTTGTTCGTAACTGTAGTTCCTAAGTATTTAGTTGAATTTACGGCTTTTATATCTGACTGATTTGTCGTGTAACCGAAGTTTAACGAATTCCTTTTAGCACTCACATGGATGACCTCACACTTTTCTTTATTTAGGGTCAACTGCCAATTTTCACACCATTCAGATATCTTTTCTAAATCGTTTTGCAATTTGTTTTGATCTTCTGATGACTTTATTAGTCGATAAACGACAGCGTCATCTGCAAACAACTTAAGACTGCTGCTCAGATTTTCTCCCAAATCGTTTATACTGATATGGAATGGCAAAGGGCCTATAACACTACCTTGGGGAACGCAAGAAATCACATCTGTTTTATTCGATGACTTTCCGTCAGTTACTACGAAATGTGACCTCTTTGACAGGTAATCACAAATCGAGTCACGTAACTGTTAACGATATGGGCCTGTAATTAAGTGGATTACTCCTACTACCTTTCTTGAATATTGGTGAGACCTGCGCAACTTTCCAGCCTTTGGGTACGGACCTATCGTCGAGCTAACGGTAGTATATAATTGTTAAGTGTCATGTGGTTTTGAGGTGAAAATCTCGTCAAGTAATGTTCGGAGTTCATTTTCATCCGGAAAAGAAGTTCCTTGAAGGTTGTGCTATAGAGAGCGGAAAAGGTGAAAATCTGAGGGCGCAATATCAGGTGAACAAGGTGGGTGCGAAATGACTTCCCAACCAAACTCCTGTATTGTGTTTTTTCTCAGTCTAGTAGAATGCGGGCGGGAGTTGTGGTGAAGCAGCATCACTTCACACAGTGTTCCCGATCATTGTTCTTGGGTCGCGTCTGTAAGACGTCTCAGTTGTTGGCAATAAATGTCACCAATAATGGTCACACCTCGAGGAAGCAATTCGTGGTATACCACACCGTCTCTGTTCCACCAGATGCGTAACATTACCTTTTGTGGATGCGCGCAGGTTTTTGTACGGTGAGTTGCTGCTTTCTCTGGGTTGCACCATTCCTTTTCCTTACGTCAGCACAGAGACACCATTCCTCGTCGCCAGTAGCGATACGGGATAGGAATGTTCGGCGTTGTTCACGAGCTAATTGATGACGAGCAAGTTGTACATTGACCACCCGATGATTTTTGTGATTTTAGCTTTGAGCATGCGGTACCCATACACCCGATGTTTGAACCTTCCTCATTGCATGCAAATGTCTCACAATGGTGGAATGATAAGAGTTCACCACATTTGCCATTTCTCAGAGTACATTGACAAGTATCATTGTGGATCAATGCACTTTAACGGTCTTCGTCAAACCCAGGTCTCCCTGAACGTGGTCTATAACGTCAAAACGACCCTACTTGAAACAAGAAAATCATTTTCTAGCCCTGCTCTTGCTCTGCTACACACAAGACCTACTTTTTTTTTCAAAATGGAATGCAGTAACTTTGTCACACATAACACACATGATGAGGCCACAGCGTTTATCCAGACCAGTCCCCACAGAGGAAGAGAGAGTAATAAAATTAATACTTTAATTCTGATCACAGATTGGAACTGCCAATAAAATTCCGAGTAAATTGATATCACACAGAGATCGGTTGGTCAATTAATTAACAAGTCGTCATCTTAATTACTCAACTAATACTGCTAATTTTCCCATGTCCGCAGACACTATCGAGGTGTTGTCTACATAGAGGATTGTCGATTGGAGGGGGCAGGATAAGTTTGGCATTCCCCGTTTAATTAATGTAAAAAACGCCCAAGACGGCGAAATCTTCTAACTTGGTTCCCTGACCGTTATGTCGCATCGCCGCTGATGCCACGCGGTGGCGGAGGCGTACAAACTGTCCCGCGTTCTGGGGATTCACGCCAGTTCGGGCCATCCGACTTGAAGTCAAGAACTCGGCCACTCCAGTCCGTGACAATAGCGGCAAGGGTTCTATTTTTTTTTTTTTTTTTGGTCATCAGTCTACTGACTGGTTTGATGCGGCCCGCCACGAATTCCTTTCCTGTGCTAACCTCTTCATCTCAGAGTAGCACTTGCAACCTACGTCCTCAATTATTTGCTTGACGTATTCCAATCTCTGTCTTCCTCTACAGTTTTTGCCCTCTACAGCTCCCTCTAGTCTTCTACATCTACATCTACATTGATACTCCGCAAGCCACCCAACGGTGTGTGGCGGAGGGCACTTTACGTGCCACTGTCATTACCTCCCTTTCCTGTTCCAGTCGCGTATGGTTCGCGGGAAGAACGACTGTCTGAAAGCCTCCGTGCGCGCTCTAATCTCTCTAATTTTACATTCGTGATCTCCTCGGGAGGTATAAGTAGGGGGAAGCAATATATTCGATACCTCATCCAGAAACGCACCCTCTCGAAACCTGGCGGGCAAGCTACACCGCGATGCAGAGCGCCTCACTTGCAGAGTCTGCCACTTGAGTTTATTAAACATCTCCGTAACGCTATCACGGTTACCAAATAACCCTGTGACGAAACGCGCCGCTCTTCTTTGGATCTTCTCTATCTCCTCCGTCAGACCGATCTGGTACGGATCCCACACTGATGAGCAATACTCAAGTATAGGTCGAACGAGTGTTTTGTAAGCCACCTCCTTTGTTGATGGACTACATTTTCTAAGCACTCTTCCAATGAATCTCAACCTGGTACCCGCCTTACCAACAATTAATTTTATATGATCATTCCACTTCAAATCGTTCCGCACGCATACTCCCAGATATTTTACAGAAGTAACTGCTACCAGTGTTTGTTCCGCTATCATATAATCATACAATAAAGTATCCTTCTTTCTATGTATTCGCAATACATTACATTTGTCTATGTTAAGGGTCAGTTGCCACTCCCTGCACCAAGTGCCTATCCGCTGCAGATCTTCCTGCATTTCGCTACAATTTTCTAATGCTGCAACTTCTCTGTATACTACAGCATCATCCGCGAAAAGCCGCATGGAACTTCCGACATCTTAGCAGATGTCCTATCATCCTGTCCCTTCTCCTTATCAGTGTTTTCCACATATTCCTTTCCTCTCCGATTCTGCGTAGAACCTCCTCATTCCCTACCTTATCAGTCCACCTAATTTTCAACATTCGTCTATAGCACCACATCCCAAATGCTTCGTTTCTCTTCTTTTCCGGTTTTCCCACAGTCCATGTTTCACTAGCATACAATGCTGTACTCCAGACGTACATCCTCAGAAATTTCTTCCTCAAATTAAGGCCGGTATTTGATATTAGTAGACTTCTCTTGGCCAGAAATGCCTTTTTTGCCATAGCGAGTCTGCTTTTGATGTCCTCCTTGCTCCGTCCGTCATTGGTTATTTTACTGCCTAGGTAGCAGAATTCTCATTACCTTCGTCTTTCTCCGATTTACTCTCAAACCATACTGTGTACTCATCAGACTGTTCATTCCGTTCAGCAGATCATTTAATTCTTCTTCACTTTCACTCAGGATAGCAATGTCTTCAGCGAATCGTATCATTGATATCCTTTCACCTTGTATTTTAGTTCCACTTCTGAACCTTTCTTTCATTTGCATCACTGCTTCCTCGATGTACAGATTGAAGAGTAGGGGCGAGAGGCTACAGCCTTGTCTTACACCCTTCTTAATACGAGCACTTCGTTCTTGATCGTCCACTCTTATTACTCCCTCTTGGTTGTTGTACATATTGTATATGACCCGTCTCTCCCTATAGCTTACCCCTACTTTTTTCAGAATCTCGAACAGCTTGCACCATTTTATATTGTCGAACGCTTTTTCCAGGTCGACAAATCCTATGAAAGTGTCTTGATTTTTCTTTAGCCTTGCTTCCATTATTAGCCGTAACGTCAGAATTGCCTCTCTCCTCCCTTTACTTTTCCTAAAGCCAAACTGATCGTCACCTAGCGCATTCTCAATTTTCTTTTCCATTCCTCTGTATATTATTCTTGTAAGCAGCTTCGATGCATGAGCTGTTAAGCTGATTGTGCGATAATTCTCACACTTGTCAGCTCTTGCCGTCTTCGGAATTGTGTGGATGATGCTTTTCCGAAAGTCAGATGGTATGTCGCCAGACTCATATATTCTACACACCAACGTGAATAGTCGTTTTGTTGCCACTTCCCCCAATGATTTTAGAAATTCTGATGGAATGTTATCCATCCCTTCTGCCTTATTTGACCGTAAGTCCTCCAAAGCTCTTTTAAATTCCGTTTCTAATACTGGATCACCTATCTCTTCTAAATCGACACCTGTTTCTTCTTCTATCACATCAGACAAATCTTCACCCTCATAGAGGCTTTCAAGGTATTCTTTCCACCTATCTGCTCTCTCCTCTGCATTTAACAGTGGAATTCCCGTTGCACTCTTAATGTTACCACCGTTGCTTTTAATATCACCAAAGGTTGTTTTGACTTTCCTGTATGCTGAGTCTGTCCTTCCGACAATCATATCTTTTTCGATGTCTTCACATTTTTCCTGCAGCCATTTCGTCTTAGCTTCCCTGCACTTCCTATTTATTTCATTCCTCAGCGACTTGTATTTCTGTATTCCTGATTTTCCCGGAACATGTTTGTACTTCCTCCTTTCATCAATCAACTGAAGTATTTCTTCTGTTACCCATGGTTTCTTCGCAGCTACCTTCTTTGTACCTATGTTTTCCTTCCCAACTTCTGTGATGGCCCTTTTTAGAGTTGTCCATTCCTCTTCAACTGTACTGCCTACCGCGCTATTCCTTATTGCTGTATCTATAGCGTTAGAGAACTTCAAACGTATCTCGTCATTCCTTAGTACTTCCGTATCCCACTTCTTTACGTATTGATTCTTCCTGACTAATGTCTTGAACTTCAGCCTACTCTTCATCACTACTATATTGTGATCTGAGTCTATATCTGCTCCTAGGTACGCCTTACAATCCAGTATCTGATTTCGGAATCTCTGTCTGACCATGATGTAATCTAATTGAAATCTTCCCGTACCTCCTGGCCTTTTCCAAGTATACCTCCTCCTCTTGTGATTCTTGAACAGGGTATTCGCTATTACTAGCTGAAACTTGTTACAGAACTCAATTAGTCTTTCTCCTCTTTCATTCCTTGTCCCAAGCCCATATTCTCCTGTAACCTTTTCTTCTACTCCTTCCCTTACAACTGCATTCCAATCGCCCATGACTATTAGATTTTCGTCCTTCTTTACATACTGCATTACCCTTTCAATATGCTCATACACTTTCTCTATCTGTTCATCTTCAGCTTGCGACGTCGGCATGTATACCTGAACTATCGTTGTCGTTGTTGGTCTGCTGTCGATTCTGATTAGAACAACCCGGTCACTGAACTGTTCACAGTAACACACCCTCTGCCCTACCTTCCTATTCATAACGAATCCTACACCTGTTATACCATTTTCTGCTGCTGTTGATATTACCCGATACTCATCTGACCAGAAATCCTTGTCTTCTTTCCACTTCACTTCACTGACCCCTACTATATCTAGATTGAGCCTTTGCATTCCCCTTTTCAGATTTTCTAGTTTCCCTACCACGTTCAAGCTTCTGACATTCCACGCCCCGACTCGTAGAACGTTATCCTTTCGTTGATTATTCAATCTTTTTCTCATGGTAACCTCCTCCTTGGCAGTCCCCTCCCGGAGAGCCGAATGGGGGACTATTCCGGAATCTTTTGCCAATGGAGAGATCATCATGACACTTCTTCAATTACAGGCCACATGTCCTGTGGATACACGTTATGTGTCTTTAATGCAGTGGTTTCCATTGCCTTCTGCATCCTCATGTCGTTGATTCTTCCGCCTTTAGGGGCAATTTCCCACCCCTAGGACGAGAGAGTGTCCTGAACCTCTATCCGCTCCTCCGCCCTCTTTGACAAGGCCGTTGGCAGAATGAGGCTGACTTCTTATACCGGAAGTCTTCGGCCGCCAATGCTGATTATTTATCAAAATTTAGGCAGTGGCGGGGATCGAACCCGCGACCGAAGACGTTTTGATTATGAATCAAAGACGCTACCCCTAGACCACGGGTCTGCAAACTAAGAGTTACACCTGCAAATTCTGTAAGGTTGACTACGCTGGCCTGTTCGTGTACCGTGGAGATGCGCTGTAATTCGCTGACAGAGTTCCTAAATATTCCGGAGAGCAGCCTCCCACCCCCCCCCCCTCCCCCATTTCCGCAGTTACCGCCGTTTTGTGGCAACTGCTGTTTACCATTACCTTATGAGCTGCCTTGTGTCAACCATCCTCAAGTTGCTCGACATGTTTACAATTACGAAGCGCTCAGCAATTACGATGGTTGCGTCTGAGCTGTCGTTACGTTCGCTCTACGAGATACCGACCCTGCAAATCGATGTACAGCGTGGTAAGTTCTGACGTTTGACCTCTGTTAGTGTGAGCGCTTTCTTGACCCATGGCAAGCTTCTTTGTTACAGTGATTAAACCATATTGCTCTCCTTCTAAAACTGGTCTTTACACTGAAGATATTATGGTTTGTGTGAGCTTTTGTTCTTTTGGCTTGTCCTGCAGCAAGTCCGTTGCTCATTTAGCGGCTGCTTTATTGTGAGCGACACTTTAGGAAACCTATGACAGGGCTACCTCTGATTTATGTGCCCATCTCCCAACAGATGCATTGTCAGATGATACTGACTTTCATTGGTCTGTAGCTTCCCTGCTGTCTCTTTACTCAGTTCTTTACTAGGCGACGGAACACCTGCTGTCAGAAACGAAGTCCGACCCCTGGAGAGAGGGTCAGCAGGTGAGTGATCTCATAGGGTACAGTGATAGTCGGTAAAATTAATTGAGACACTTAAGAGCCGAGGTGACCCAGACGCTAGTCATAGCTACAGCTATTCATCCAATCAACCAACACACGCAATACAAAGTTTCCAGTCACTCGCGAAGTGGAAACCACAATGCAAATCAGAAATGTTTTATTTGCAACATTTAGCTACATCTTCCAGCTACTTCCCCATATAGTAGATGCTCATCAGTACCAACTTCCCAAAACTTCCGTCACAGAAAGCAGCCGCCTGCGCTTTCCGCCAATTTCTTAAGCTGGTCTGCAGCTCATTACCTGTGCCAAGCTGCTGTCCTCATGGCCAGTGGTTCCTGTGACCAAAGATATGAGATCAGAGGGAGCCAAGTCGAGGACGTTTTATTTGTGATCAAACATTTCGTACTGAAAACGCTGCTGGAGCGTCCTTGTTGCACGTGCAGTGTGCGGTCGAACATTGCTACGACGAAGATCATGCATGTCAGTTATGCTATGTAGGTTGCATAAAATCAGGCGGAACCCTCTGAAGAAATCGGGTGACAGCAGTTGGCGCGAGATTCTATTGCTCTGGGCATGTACAGGTGCCCACTGTGCACTTATAACTGAAAAGTGCGACGTGCTGCGATCGACAGGCATGTTGGAGAGAACTGCGCAACGCATCTGTGCAAAACTTCGTCGTATTTTCAATGTGGTTTTAATTTCGCCATGGTTTCGGAGCTTGAAATCTGTTAGACTGCAGGCAGCGTGATCCCCGTAAACTATTTTTATTTATTATAAAAAAATCTCTGAAATAACAATGATGTATGTAATTACAGCTGCCATGAAGGTAACGAACGAGAGTGATCAGGTCTTACGCATATTTTTTAATTTAAATCAGCTTAAAAGATACATATTCGCATTTGTCTGCTTTCAGTGAAATGCACACTGCTTTTCCTTTTTAATAAGCCATTCTCGGCTGATGCAAACATCTAATGAATTTATCTTCTTTCTCGCGTGCCCAGTTAAACCTTTGAGTGCTTCGCCGTATTTCTAGGGCCCCAGAAACTCCTATGATATGTATATATTTTTCGCACTAACATTACATTGTCTTCAAACCATTACATTCCTCAAGCAAGTCACTCTAACAACAATAGACGAAATAGTGGACGAAATCTTTCTGTGGTATTTTCGTTTAGTTTATTATTCATATACAAGAACAGACCGAATATTGCACGCGAACTGGCATGAATGTAGCACGTAATATTTTAACACAATTTCAAATGTGTTAGTGAATTAAGCGATGCGGTGTTTAAAGGGGAAAAATTTACGCAGAATAGGTACATCAAAATAATAAAGCTTGAAGAGTCACAATAATAATGATAATAATATTTAAAATAAAGTAAAATAAATATATATACTACTATTCGTCCATCTGGCGGAGTCCAAAAGGCACGCGCTACTGGTTTGTTGGTTGGTTGGTTTGGGGGTGGGGGCAAAACAGCGATCTCATCGGTACAATCGGATTAGGGAAGGATGGGAAAATAAATCGTCCTTGCCTTTTCAAAGGAACCATCCCGGCTTTTGCCTGAAGCGATTCAGGGAAATCGCGGAAAACCTAAATCAGGACGGCCGGACGCGTGATTGAACCTAGGTCCTGCCGAGCGCGAGTCCAGTATGCTAACCACTGCGCCACCTCGCTCAGTCACACTAATGGTCTGCTACACTATGCAGCACTCGTAGATCACAAATATTGTAATTTATCATTCTGAACTACACTGCAATACAACACTGTACTGCACAACTGGGTTCGTCGGTTGTCTGGATGGTTAGCCCCCCCGTACACTGAGGATTCATAGGGGCAGCACGAAAGGTGTAGAGATTGAGTGATGGCTGTCAGGGTCTCAAGATATCCTTTCTCGTTCTGCCTGAGGGTCAGCTCATCACTGCTTCCGGAAGGTTGTTGTAGGTGGATGTTCTGCAATGACGCGCATCGTTGTCTGGACGTATGATCTCTTCTTGGTTGTCTATGAACCATGTAACCTTGCAGTTCATAAGCTAATATTTTACCTGTGAGCGTGTTCAGCGTATGTAGCAGTTCCTCATTCCTTGTTATGTGACAGCCTGCTGGATTACCAAAGACATTCCTGTCCTGGTCTGTCATATTTTATCTAATGGCCCTGACGATGCGATCCGGGGTGCCGATTGCTCCATCTTCACAAGTATCTACGGTGCGCTGCCGTATTTTTGGTAAGTACCTGGGATATGGACATGTCCTGACACGTAGTACGTAGCTCCCCAGGTCGGAAGAAAGTACTCTTTCTTTCATGTTAGGAACTACTAGGTTTTTCTCCCATTTTCTGTCCTGTCCCGCATTTCTTGCCATGCTCTATCAATGCATACCCTTGTTCTCTTATTCGATGTGCCTCTTGCGCTCAGTATCTCCTTTACCTTATCATATTCGCATTTTTTGAGCCAATATTGTTCATCTCTCTTTCATATGGCTATGTCTAGAGGTAGAAAGGCTAATATCACCAAGCGGCGGCTCATGCGTGAAACAGGCGCAGTACACTGCTCTGCGCTCGGCTTACGGCCTGTGCTGTCCCTAACGTCTTTATTGGGCTTGGTAGCAGTTGAAAACTTCTATGGCCACTTGTTGCTCTTTTGTTTAGCATTTTAATGCTCCTCTGGCAGACGATTTCTACATACGCATGAAAGTTTTGCTTTATGTGATGTTAATTACAAGGTAACTACATTCTTTTTTTCAGAGGTTGACCATTTTTCTGATTGTGGGTTCCTCTGTTTTGATACTTTTCGCTTTAACAATATTGTTCCCTTTAGTAATATATATATTGTTTTGTATGCCGCTATCGTTTGCTTTCTATGCACTAGTTACCCTAGTCTTTCAGGAACTAGCTTACTATTTTCTTCTAATTTAGCCCTTGCATTGGCAGATACAGTAATCAGCAGATTGTCTGTATAGGCGATGCAGCCTCTAGTGTTTTTTATACACTCCTGGAAATTGAAATAAGAACACCGTGAATTCATTGTCCCAGGAAGGGGAAACTTTATTGACACATTTCTGGGGTCAGATACATCACATGATCACACTGACAGAACCACAGGCACATAGACACAGGCAACAGAGCATGCACAATGTCGGCACTAGTACAGTGTATATCCACCTTTCGCAGCAATGCAGGCTGCTATTCTCCCATGGAGACGATCGTAGAGATGCTGGATGTAGTCCTGTGGAACGGCTTGCCATGCCATTTCCACCTGGCGCCTCAGTTGGACCAGCGTTCGTGCTGGACGTGCAGACCGCGTGAGACGACGCTTCATCCAGTCCCAAACATGCTCAATGGGGGATAGATCCGGAGATCTTGCTGGCCAGGGTAGTTGACTTACACCTTCTAGAGCACGTTGGGTGGCACGGGATACATGCGGACGTGCATTGTCCTGTTGGAACAGCAAGTTTCCTTGCCGGTCTAGGAATGGTAGAACGATGGGTTCGATGACGGTTTGGATGTACCGTGCACTATTCAGTGTCCCCTCGACGATCACCAGTGGTGTACGGCCAGTGTAGGAGATCGCTCCCCACACCATGATGCCGGGTGTTGGCCCTGTGTGCCTCGGTCGTATGCAGTACTGATTGTGGCGCTCACCTGAACGGCGCCAAACACGCATACGACCATTATTGGCACCAAGGCAGAAGCGACTCTCATCGCTGAAGACGACATGTCTCCATTCGTCCCTCCATTCACGCCTGTCGCGACACCACTGGAGGCGGGCTGCACGATGTTGGGGCGTGAGCGGAAGACGGCCTAACGGTGTGCGGGACCGTAGCCTAGCTTCATGGAGACGGTTGTGAATGGTCCTCGCCGATACCCCAGGAGCAACAGTGTCCCTAATTTGCTGGGAAGTGGCGGTGCGGTCCCCTACAGCACTGTGTAGGATCCTACGGTCTTGGCGTGCATCCGTGCGTCGCTGCGGTCCGGTCCCAGGTCGACGGGCACGTGCACCTTCCGCCGACCACTGGCGACAACATCGATGTACTGTGGAGACCTCACGCCCCATGTGTTGAGCAATTCGGCGGTACGTCCACCCGGCCTCCCGCATGCCCACTATACGCCCTCGCTCAAAGTCCGTCAACTGCACATACGGTTCACGTCCACGCTGTCGCGGCATGCTACCAGTGTTAAAGACTGCGATGGAGCTCCGTATGCCACGGCAAACTGGCTGACACTGACGGCGGCGGTGCACAAATGCTGCGCAGCTAGCGCCATTCGACGGCCAACACCGCGGTTCCTGGTGTGTCCGCTGTGCCGTGCGTGTGATCATTGCTTGTACAGCCCTCTCGCAGTGTCCGGAGCAAGTATGGTGGGTCTGACACACCGGTGTCAATGTGTTCTTTTTTCCATTTCCAGGAGTGTACTTTGAAGCTGGTTCGGTAATGGCTCTATGCCAACATCCCAGGACTCTGCACCACAAACAGAGCCCAGTGGGCAGCCTTTGCTGATGTCTTTCACCATTGTCTTTGCAGGAGATTCTAACTGCACCTTCCTGTCTGCGTAATAATCTCGTGGGCTGTTATAGAGACACCTTTGACAGTTCGTTTGAACAGGGCAGGCCACCAAAAATTATCAAACGCCCCAGCTACATCAGTCATTATGCCTAAAACATGCTTGTCGCTTGAGGTGTTCACAATATTCATTGCCTTGTAAACGATGGATTTCAGCTATCAGTCGTCCTTTTGAAATTTTATTGGCAGATCTAGATTTCAGCTAGAAACTAGCCACTCTCAATGCACTATCATTTTTGATCATGCATGTAATGCCTGTTGTCGGGCTTCATCCACAGTTCATAGAATACTCCGACCAACAGGCATTACATGCATGATCAAAAATGATAGTGCATTGAGAATGGCTAGTTTCTAGCTGAAATCTAGATCTGCCAATAAAATTTCAAAAGGACGACTGATAGCTGAAATCTATTATTTACAAGCCAATATAAGAGTCGCTGCGTGCAACAGCCTTCAGAATGGATGGTAACCTGATGAATATTCACTGTGTTACTATCGCATCTTCGCTGAATTTCCCTTCCTAAAACTGTATTGCAGGAGGCTCCTTCCTACTGCTTGTCTGTGGTCCGTCAGGGGGCGGCACAGAAGGTTTTCCAGTACTTTGCCTAGAGTATTTACCAAACAAATCGGCCTGTAAGATCTCATTTCTCTTGGTTCTTTGTCTTCCCCTTTTCTTTAATGATATTCGAGATCTTTCAGATTCTGGCTACCTGCTTTTTGTACTGCTAGCGCCGGAGCGGAGAGGGCGTGAACTTCCTTTGACGGTTCACTAAAGGTTCGTTTGAGCAGTTGCCAGCGGGCTCGTGAGCATGCGTAGAGCTGAATTCGCGTATGAGAAGTGTCTTCCTCCCGTTTCTGGCTACTTGAAGCGTGGCTGTTTGCCGTATGAGCAGTAGCAGCAAGTAGCCAGAAGCTACCCGTAAAAATTTTTCCGGCGCGCCCAAGCTGCCAGTTTCGCGCATGCGCAGAGCAAGCTGAGTTATGGTCGGGGCGGGGGGCGGGGGGTGAGTCCTTCTCCACGTGATTCGTGTATATGTTTCGTGATATTGTTGGTCTCTTCCTTTACAGCTCCCACGTCAAATGAAAACAAAACAGATTTCTGTGGCCGGGAGCCATTAAGTGAATTACTATACAATCTCATAATCATGAAAGACCAAAATAAGTTAGTAGTTTCAATTTTCTGATTTTATATATTTTCCACGTTATTAGCAATCAACCATTAATGTCTTAATGAAGCTATATCTGTCAGTTTTGTAGAGAAATTTGCTTCTATTAATTTGCTTGAAACGAAGTGTTTCATTCCGCTTTATTGGCTCCTTTCAACTTCGTTCAATTTCAAGTGCAAATTTTCATTTCCGGGACGAATGACATTATACCATAATAAAGAACCAAACATGAGAATAGAGTACCGGACCTCCAAGAAAATTGGTATCACGAAAACCACATAGAAAAGCTGAACATCAGGTACTTCAGAGTGCATCTGGACACAGAAATGTGCAATTAGAGCGGAATGAAGCATTTTAGTGTGGTTTATCAAATTTAGATGCTGCTGGAGTAGTGTCTGATGTCCTGTTCATTTTATGACACTGTCAGATCTCTTAATGCTATCGTACGAACATACGTAAACATTGACTTCAAGCTGACGAAGTAGGCAAATTTGGTCAGTAGTTTTGAACTAAATACTTTGTTCCAAATATATTGACAACTGTAGCAGAATTTACAAATCTGCCTTCTGTGAAACAGTGTTTTTCGATCACAAGACTCTAGGCCTGAAGCTACACTCCTGGAAATGGAAAAAAGAACACATTGACACCGGTGTGTCAGACCCACCATACTTGCTCCGGACACTGCGAGAGGGCTGTACAAGCAATGATCACACGCACGGCACAACGGACTCACCAGGAACCGCGGTGTTGGCCGTCGAATGGCGCTAGCTGCGCAGCATTTGTGCACCGCCGCCGTCAGTGTCAGCCAGTTTGCCGTGGCATACGGAGCTCCATCGCAGTCTTTAACACAGGTAGCATGCCGCGACAGCATGGACGTGAACCGTATGTGCAGTTGACGGACTTTGAGCGAGGGCGTACAGTGGGCATGCGGGAGGCCGGGTGGACGTACCGCCGAATTGCTCAACACGTGGGGCGTGAGGTCTCCACAGTACATCGATGTTGTCGCCAGTGGTCTGCGGAAGGTGCACGTGCCCGTCGACCTGGGACCGGACCGCAGCGACGCACGGATGCACGCCAAGACCGTAGGATCCTACGCAGTGCCGTAGGGGACCGCACCGCCACTTCCCAGCAAATTAGGGACACTGTTACTCCTGGGGTATCGGCGAGGACCATTCGCAACCGTCTCCATGAAGCTGGGCTACGATCCCACACACCGTTAGGCCGTCTTCCGCTCACGCCCCAACATCGTGCAGCCCGCCTCCAGTGGCGTCGCGACAGGCGTGAATGGAGGGACGAATGGAGACGTGTCGTCTTTAGCGATGAGAGTCGCTTCTGCCTTGGTGCCAATGATGGTCGTATGCGTGTTTGGCGCCGTGCAGGTGAGCGCCACAATCAGGACTGCATACGACCGAGGCGCACAGTGCCAACACCCGGCATCATGGTGTGGGGAGCGATCTCCTACACTGGTCGTACACCACTGGTGATCGTCGAGGGGACACTGAATAGTGCACGGTACATCCAAACCGTCATCGAACCCATCGTTCTACCATTCCCAGACCGGCAAGGGAACTTGCTGTTCCAACAGGACAATGCACGTCCGCATGTATCCCGTGCCACCCAACGTGCTCTAGAAGGTGTAAGTCAACTACCCTGGCCAGCAAGATCTCCCGATCTGTCCCCCATTGAGCATGTTTGGGACTGGATGAAGCGTCGTCTCACGCGGTCTGCACGTCCAGCACGGACGCTGGTCCAACTGAGGCGCCAGGTGGAAATGGCATGGCAAGCCGTTCCACAGGACTACATCCAGCATCTCTACGATCGTCTCCATGGGAGAATAGCAGCCTGCATTGCTGCGAAAGGTGGATATACACTGTACTAGTGCCGACGTTGTGCATGCTCTGTTGCCTGTGTCTATGTGCCTGTGGTTCTGTCAGTGTGATCATGTGATGTATCTGACCCCAGGAATGTGTCAATAAAGTTTCCCCTTCCTGGGACAATGAATTCACGGTGTTCTTATTTCAATTTCCAGGAGTGTATTTCTCAGTTTGTGTTTACATCTTAAATTTATAGAATGCCATTCTATGCTAAATTGTAGAGTGGCAGCATACCGTGTTTTATCGTTTTAACTACTCACATGACTTTTTATTTATTCCTAGAGTACAATATTAATTGTCAGTTGTACAGTTTCTTTGCCTCACAGACAACCTTGTTTTTTTTTTTTTTACGCATGCTGAAAATAGTCATGAAATTTGTCCTTTATTCTGGTGTAAGCAAGAAATTTGTATTCCATCTTACTAGCTTTTTGCAGTGCTGTGTAGATGTAAACCTGACAGGAAATGCTACAGAACAATATTGCAGAGTACGAATTGAAAGAAAAAAATCTGTCAGAGTCACCACATAGCAAAATGTTATGGTACTTTGAGCTGTGGAGTCTAGTTTTGAAATGAATAGTACACCAAGAACTGCTTCCTTACTTGCATCCCTTATTTGGGTAGAATTGATAAAACAATTGCTCCAGTTACAACTCCATAGGTTCTCTCAACAACTTGCCGCAGGCCTGCACATGGTAACGTGATGCTCCATCACGCAACGATATTCCACACAGAATTGCGACGAAAAGCATATGAGCAGAGCAAGCAACAAGCACGGGCTGCCTACGTCATCGTGGGTGCGCATGTACGGTACAGCCTGTTGTCTGGTGCTGTCTGGCAACTGCTCAAACTAACCTTAAGAGACCGTCAGCCAGCGTAACAAGGGGGAACACAAGCGAATGGAACGGAACACGATCCAGTGCCGTTAGCTCAGGCGCGCCTAGCGTTTACACCAGAGAGAATTCTCGTTCGCTGTAGCACGTTCAGTTCGGCGTAGGTGGGATTTTAGCGAGAGGCGGCGGCAGCTGGCAGATTGCGACGGTCCAGCGTCCGCTACACACAGTAGCGTGTTTGCCGGCCCTACCTGCTCCGTGGGCGCGGTGTCGGGTTCCGCTGGCGGGCGCGAGGCACGTGCGCAGAAGCCTGGCCGGGCCGTCTCGTAACGCGATAATGCGGACGCTGCCCCTCTCCCCCTCCCTCTCGCAGGCAGCTCGCATTCACGTCGGCACGGACGCCCCACACTGTATCCCGTCACCACCTTATCCCATTCCATGTAATTCCCGAGCTCAGCAAAGCGCATCGCTTTTCCCTAAAACTCCTCGGAAAAAAAAAGGTTCAGCTGCCCTCTAACGGTGCCTATCTACAGCCACAGCGCCATATGTACTCCGCAAGTGACCTTACGGTGTGTGGCCGAGGATACTTTCTGAACCTGTATCAGAACCCCCTTTCCTATAACACCTGCAAATGGTCGGCGGGAAGAACGATTTGTTGATAGCCTTCGTCAGAAACTCAATGTCTCTTAATCTACCTTCTTCGACTTTTCGTGAGATAAACGTAGTAGGAAGCAATATATGCTGTGCAAAAAAGACATTTCACTTTTTGGAAACGTTGTAAGTGTCAAATGTTGTTCAAATGTGTGTGAAATCTTATGGGACTTAACTGCTAAGGTCATCAGTCCCTAAGCTTACACACTACTTAACATAAATTATCCTAAGGGCAAACACACACACCCATGCCCGAGGGAGGACTCGAACCTCCGCCGGGACTAGCAGCACAGTCCATGACTTCAGCGCCCCTGACCGCTCTGCTGATCCCTCTCTGCGTAACTGTCTGCCAATGCGATGTAGAAAAAATGGTTCAAATGTCTCTGAGCACTATGCGACTTAACTTCTGAGGTCATCAGTCGCCTAGAACTTAGAACTAATTAAACCTAACTAATCTAAGGACATCACACACATCCATGCCCGAGGCAGGATTCGAAACTGCGACCGTAGCGGTCGCTCGGCTCCAGACTGTAGCGCCTAGAACCGCACTGCCACTCCGGCCGGCTGCGATGTATAAGTTTGAAACTTGGCTGAAAGGTACCTACAACCTTCTCCTATAATCCAGAATGAGATTTTCACTCTTCAGTGGAGTGTGCGCTGATACGAAACTTCCTGGCAGATTAAAACTGTTTGCCGGACCAAGACTCGAACTCGCGACCTTTGCCTTTCGCGGGCAAGTGCTCTGCCAACTGAGCTACCCAAGCACGACTCACGCCTCGTCCTCAGGGCTTTACTTCCGCCGGTACCTCGTCCCCTACCTTTCAAACTTTACAGAAGCTCTCCTTCGAACCTTGCAGAACTAGCACTCCTGTAAGAAAGGATATTGCGGAGACATGGCTTAGCCACAGCTTGGGGAATGTTTGCAGAATGAGATTTTCACTGTGCAGCGGAGTTTGCGCTGCTATGAAACTTCCTGGCAGATTAAAACTGTGTGCCCGACCGGCTGTGGCTAAGGCATTTCTTCGCAATATCCTTTCTTCCAGGAGTGCTATTTCTGCAAGCTTCGCAGAAGAGCTTCTGTTAAGTTTGGAAGGTAGGAGACGAGGTACTGGCGGAAGTAAAGCTGTGAGGACGGGGCGTGAGCCGCTCTTGGGTAGCTCAGTTGGTAGAGCACTTGCCCGCGGAAGGCAAAGGTCCTGATTTCGATTCCCGGTCCGCCACACAGTTTTAATCTGCTAGGAAGTTTCTCCTATAATGGTGGAAAAGGGTGTCGTCCTGCGACGTCACTTCCGCGCTCGGCAACCTTTTAATCGGCAAAGTGTCGACGTATGCGAAAAAAAAGCCTCAGCTCACAAGTTCATGTGAAGTGTCATGTGCGTTAAGTATGTCACATTGGCGTCAAATTTCAGCACAATTCCGCCCAATGCCATCGTGGACGTGTCACGATATGGGAATGTCGTTAGACGCCGTCTTACTGACATGTGACCCCTTCTTTTGACGCCTCGGTGATGAGGATCAGAAACGCGACGCGGTTTTCTTATGCTTGACCAAGGAAAACATTTCAGACACACCGCTCCACAGAATCGATACGAAAAGCGTTCAGGACATGGAATAAAGAGTGAAATTACAATGAAATCCAGACCATTAGCTGCTTACAAACGTTGATAAATAACAACGGGGACAACTGAAAATATGTGCCCCGACCGATATTGGATACCGGGATGTCCTGCTTACTTGGCAGATGCTCTATCCGACTGAGCCATCGAGGACACAGAGGATAGTGCGACTGCAGGGATTTATCGCTTGCACGCTCCCCGTGAGAACCACAATGGATCAAATGGCTCTGAGCACTATGGGACTTAACTTCTGAGGTCATCAGTCCCCTATAACTTTTTTTTTTTGGTCATCAGTCTACTGACTGGTTTCATGCGTCCCGCCACGAATTCCTTTCCTGTGCTAACCTCTTCATCTCAGAGTAGCACTTGCAACCTACGTCCTCAATTATTTGCTTGACGTATTCCAATCTCTGTCTTCCTCTACAGTTTTTGCCCTCTACAGCTCCCTCTAGTACCATGAAAGTCATTCCCTCATGTCTTAGCAGATATCCTATCATTCTGTCCCTTCTCCTTATCAGTGTTTTCCACATATTCCTTTCCTCTCCGATTCTGCGTAGAACCTCCTCATTCCTTACCTTATCAGTCCACCTAATTTTCAACATTCGTCTATAGCACCACATCTCAAATGCTTCGATTCTCTTCTGTTCCGGTTTCCCCACAGTCCATGTTGTACTGCAGACGTACATCCTTAGAAATTTCTTCCTCAAATTAAGGCCGGTATTTGAAATTAGTGGACTCTTGGCCAGAAATGCCTTTTTTGCCATAGAGAGTCTGCTTTTGATGTCCTCCTTGCTCCGTCCGTCATTGGTTATTTTACTGCCTAGGTAGCAGAATTCCTTAACTTCATTGACTTCGTGACCACCAATCCTGATGTTAAGTTTCTCGCTGTTCTCATTTCTACTACTTCTCATTACCTTCGTCTTTCTCCGATTTACTCTCAAACCATACTGTGTACTCATTAGACTGTTCATTCCGTTCAGCAATCGTTTAATTCTTCTTCACTTTCACTCAGGATAGCAATGTCATCAGCGAATCGTATCATTGATATCCTTTCACCTTGTATTTTAATTCCACTCCTGAACCTTTCTTTTATTTCCATCATTGCTTCCTCGATGTACAGATTGAAGAGTAGGGGCGAAAGGCTACAGCCTTGTCTTACACCCTTCTTAATACGAGCACTTCGTTCTTGATCGTCCACTCTTATTATTCCCTCTTGCTTGTTGTACATACTGTATATGACCCGTCTCTCCCTATAGCTTACCCCTACTTTTTTCAGAATCTCGGACAGCTTGCACCATTTTATATTGTCGAACGCTTTTTCCAGGTCGACAAATCCTATGAAAGTGTCTTGATTTTTCTTTAGCCTTGCTTCCATTACTAGCCGTAACGTCAGAATTGCCTCTCTCGTCCCTTTACTTTTCCTAAAGCCAAACTGATCGTCACCTAGCGCATGCTCAATTTTCTTTTCCATTCTTCTGTATATTATTCTTGTAAGCAGCTTCGATGCATGAGCTGTTAAGCTGATTGTGCGATAATTCTCGCACTTGTCAGCTCTTGCCGTCTTCGGAATTGTGTGGATGATGCTTTTCCGAAAGTCAGATGGTATGTCGCCAGACTCATATATTCTACACACCAACGTGAATAGTCGTTTTGTTGCCACTTCCCCCTATAACTTAGAACTACTTAAACCTATCTAACCTAAGGACATCACAAACATCCATGCCCGAAGCAGGATTCGAACCTGCCACCGTAGCGGTCACGCGATTCCAGACTGTAGCGCCTAGAACCGCTCGGCCAGTCCTGCCGGCTGAGAACTACGTTCCCAACTTAATGTCCACACGCTACATTCGTAGTGCCCCTGCCCACTATATACAATAAGGAGCGTCGATGAAACCATCCCTCCGGTTTGGGCGTTCAGCAACAGGGCGATGTTCTTCACAACTTTCAACACTGCTGACACCCTCGGACGATGAAACTGTGAGGCGATTGTGGTGCTGCAACCCCACTGAATGTAATCTGACTGCTTCAGAATGTAGCGCGACAGCAATTCTTGCTCTGATATACATGACGGAACCACTAGGGGCCGTTCAAAATCATTCGACGAAATCTGAACGCGATCCAAAACAGCAAAGGGTGTTTACGCCTTATCAACCCTCCTGCTTCACGCTCTCCTATGGCGTGATTACGGAGAGGTGAAACATTGACACATGCGTGAATAAAACGACAACAGGTACCTCTAAGACCCCCCATTCGGAAACACCTGTGTGTCGTCCAGGCACGTTTGCTCAGCGCGTTAAAAATGTAGCTGTCACATACTTGCGCACCCATTCAGGTAAGCGGTGCCTCGCGGCTGCTCTAGCGACTGGGTGCATGCAACACTTTCGACACCACTTAGGTGGTGCAGAATTGTGTTGATACACGGTACCAATTTGACATTATTAACCCACCTAACACTTCAAACGAACTTCTGAGCTCTTGCCATTTTTTTCACACGTTTCCATACCTTGAAACTTCCTGGCAGATTAAAACTGTCTGCCTGACCGAGACTCGAACCCGGTACCTTTGCCATTCGCGGGTAAGTGCTCTACTAAGCACGACTGACGACCCGTCCTCAGAGTTTCAATTCCGCCAATACCTCGTTTTCTACCTTTCGGGCACCGGACCGCGAAAGGCAAAGGTCCCGAGTTCGAATCGCGGTCCGGCCCACAGTTTCAGTCTGCCAGGAAGTTTCATATCACCGCACACTCCGCTGCAGAATGAAACTTCCGTTCTGTCAACACCCTGCTGTTTCAAATTTCGCCAAGCTCGAGGGTGATAACACAGGGTACCACACTTTTGCAACTTTACATAGGAAGGTTGCAGGCACCGTTCAGCCATATTTCAAACAAATGCGTCTCAGTGCGAGATAATTATGAGGTTTCTAAGAGGTTATACTTTTTTGCGCAGTGTATTGGTTGACTCTTGTAGGAATACACGCTCTCAAAATGTTAACAGTAAAACACAGAGTGATGCACAACGTCTGCCACTGGAGCTGGATCAGCAGTTTCGTAACGATTTTGCGTTTATTAAACGGACCTTTTACAAAACGCAATGATCTTCTTCAGATCTTTTCTGTTTCATCATTCCTGTCTGGTAAGCATACAAGGCTGAGGAGCAATACTCAAGCATCTGTCAAACGATGGCTTTGTTAGCTGTGTGTTTTGTGCTAGACTGCACTTCCTGACTTTTCTTCCAAAGAATCTCAGTCTGGGACCTTAGTTACCTATAATTTTGTGTAATCGTTCAACTTTAAATTGCTCCGTATGCATACTCTCAGATATTTAATGGATACGACTGCTTCCATTGATTGTTCTGCAATATTGTGGGTCTTTCTGTCTACTTATGTGCAATGCGACGTTTTCTTATTAGTTTCTTATTTTTACTTTTTTTACTCAGTAGTCTTGGGTTTCACGCGGCCGCCATAAATTCCTCTATTGTGCCAACCATTCCATCTCAGAATGGCAGTTGCAACCTAGGTCCTCAATTATCTGTTTGATGTATTGCAACTCTGTCATCCTCTACAGTGTTTACCCTTTGCAGGTTCCTTTAGTACCATGGCAGTTATTTTCTAATGTCTCAACAGATGTCCTCTGATCCTGTCCCTCCTTCTTGTCAGTGTTTTCGACATATTCCTTTAATCACCGATTCTGCAGTGAACCTCCGTATTCCTTACCTAATTTCAAATGCTTTGATTCTCTTCTGTTACGCTTTACCCACAGTCCATGTTTCACTACTATAGAGTGCTGTGCTTCAAATGTATGTTCTCAAAAATTTCTCCCTGAAATTAAGGCCTACGTTTGATACTAGTAGACTTCTCTTGGTCAGGAAAGCCCTTTTTGTTAGTGCTAGTCTGCTTTTCTGTCCTCCTTGTTCCGAACATCACGGGTTATTTTCCTACCTAGGTAGCATAATTCTTTAATTTCGTGTTCTTCGCGAACCCGAATTCCGATGTTAACTTTATCGCTGTTCTCACGTCTGCTACTTCTCACTACTTCGGCCTTTTTTTCTGTTTACTCTCAATCCATATTGTGCACTTACTAGACTGTTCATTCCATTCAGCAGGTCCTGTAATTCTTCTTCACTTTCTCTGACGACATCCATGTCATTAGCAAATTTTATCGCTGACGTGCTTTCACCTTGAATTTAATCATACTCTTGGACATTTCTTTTATTTCCATCATTGCTTCTTCGATGTATAGAGTAAACAGTACGAGTGAAAGACTGCATTCCTATCTTACCCATTTCTAACCTAAGCACTTCGTTCTTCTTCTTCTAGTTTTGTTTTTCTTTCTTGGTGGTTGTACATGTTCTGTATTACTCATCTGTCCTTATAGCTAGCTTCTATTTCCTCAGAAATTCGAGTATCTTGAACCATCTGTCGAACACTTTTTCCAGGTCGACAAATGCTATGAACTTGCCTTCATTTTTCTTCAATACGTTACGTTTGTTGCTACTGAAGGTCAACTATCAGTCCCTGCACCAAGTGTTGATCCTTCGCAGGTCTACCTTCGTCTTTTCGAGGGTGGGGGTGTGGGTGGTGGGGGAAGGGGTCGTGCAGCAACTGTTGGTGGAAAATTGTTATTATAGCTGAGTATTTATTTCGGTCACAGTTGCGTAATTGAGGGTATTACCGCTTTTTGCCATTAAGGATCACCTTCAGATCTTTTCAGCTAGTTACGGTATAACAAGTTAAGTTCGTCGCCTTTTATGACTGACGTTGAATTATCCATTTTCTCCCACTCACCACTGACCACAATGCTTTTTGATTCTCATAGTAGTAAACGATAGTAGTAGTAAATGATTCTCATAGTAGTAATCACGTCCATGCATACACAGTACTCTGTGTACTGCCCATTTTTCTAGCGGTTGGCGACCAGCCTTTACGGCTCTTACATATTCCAGTATTGTAATTACCTGTGCTTGTCAGGAAGAGCGATGTCTGTATCGATGGCACATGAAGTGGCTTTATAATGCACTTATCCTATGATTTGAAGATGGCAATAAAACCTTGCCGAAAGTTGTAATCTGCAGGGCAAAAATTATTGAACTACATGAAAAAAAACCTAAATTAGTTACAAACTACGGTGTGAAAACACTTTATTGTCCGCCCGGTTAGCCGTGCCGGCCGGGGTGGCCGAGCGGTTCTAAGCGCTACAGTCTGGAACCGCGCGACCGCTACGGTCGCAGGTTCGAATCTTGTCTCTGGTATGGATGTGTGTGATGTCCTTAGGTTAGTTAGGTTTAAGTAGCTCTAAGTTCTAGGGGACTGATGACTGCAGATGTTTGTCAGTCCCATAGTGCTCAGAGCCATTTGAACCATTTGGTTAACCATGCGGTCTAACGCACTGCTTTCCGGAGTGGGAAGGAGCGCCTGGTCCCCGGCACGAAACCGCCTGGCGGACTTGTGTCGAGGTCCGGTGAGCCGGCCAGTCTGTGGATGGTTTTTAGGCGGTTTTCCATCTGCCTCGGCGAATGTGGACTGGTTCCACTTATTCCGCCCCAGCTACACTACGTCGGCGATTGCTGCGCAAACAAGTTCTCCACGTACGAGTACACCACCATTACTCTACCACGCAAACATAGGGGTTACACTCGTCTGGTGTGAGACGTTCCCTGGGAGGGGGGGGGGGGGGGGTCCACCGGGGGCCAAATCGCACAATAACCCTGAAAGAGTGGTTCGGTGTGGGGCGGCGGAGGGGTGAAGTGGACTGAAGTAATCGTCGTCGGGTTGTGGACCACTGCGGCTGCAGCGGGGACGGAGTCTCTCCGTCGTTTCTACGCCCCGGTTAACATACAATAATATACACACCTTATTCAACATGGATATATCAATACAGATATCTGGATTTAGGTTATGACACGTTCGATATGCCTGCCATCATCGGCGATGATGTGGCGCAGACGAATCGAAATGCTGCAAGACCCGCTGAAGTGTTGGAATATCGATGCTGTCGATGACCTCTGGAATGGCTGTTTTCACCACAGAAATGTTTTTGGAGTTATTGCTGTACACCCTGTCTTCAAAAAAAAAACCACACAGAAAGGAGTCAGATGTGTTCAGATCCGGAGAATATGGGAGCCAATCTAGACCCACGCCAGTAGCCTCTGGGTACCCCAGAACCAGAATGTGGTCCCCAAAGTGCTCCTCCAGGACATAAAACACTCTCCTGCTTCGATGGGGTCGAGGCCTTGCGTAAACCACATTTTGTCGAAATCAGGGTCACTTTGGATAATGGGGATGGAATCATCTTCCAAAACCTTCAAGTAATACTCGGCAGTCACCGTGCCATCAAGGAATATCGCACCGATTATTCCGTGATTGGCCATTGCACACCACACAGTCAACCGTTGAGTGTGAAGAGACTTATCGATCTGTTAATGCGGATTCTCAGTCCCCAAATTCTCCAATTTTGCTCACTGACGACTCTATCGAAATGAAAGTGGGCTTCGTCGCTAAACCAAACCGTACTGATTCCCATCAAGCCCCGCGGTCAACCGTGCAGTTTGAACGTCCCAGCACAAAGCATTCAGAAGTTATGACGATTTTATTTCATATAGTTCTATAACTGTCACCCTGTAGATGTGTGTCAGCTGCGATCCGGCCAGTAAAACTTTGTGGAAAGGGATAAAGGCAAAATAAAGGTACAAGAATGAAATAGTTTCTTTTTTATTTCTGGGTTTATTTACCTATATTTTAACAACTGATTGCATTCTTTTGTGACATACTCGTTTTATTGAACACAACATAATATTGGAAAATCTCTCTACATTTCATCCTTTTAGTGAAGATGACTCGCTGAGGTAGCCATTGGGTTAACGCTTCCTTCCACGGATTCGGGGAGGCGAGCCTGTTCCGGATCGATGAGGGCTGGTGAGGCGACCTGCTCGGATTTGGTCTGTAGACGGTTTCCACAACCAACTATGTCAATACCGGACTGGCATCCATAGCCTGTATCAGATACACGGTACACAAACATTTATAAAAATTTCTCACTCTTCAACGTGAGATTTATTCTACACGCAGACAGATGGGGTGCACAGATTCCACCCTCCATGGTTGTGGTGGATTCAGGAAGAGCCACCAACTACGACTAACAGTGCCACAACCCAAATAAGAGTGCTGACCCATTACAGGAACCGGAATAAGCTATCGAGGAGAAGAGGAAGAACAAGAAAGAAGAAGAATTCCAATAAGAACGTGCATTCTGCAGATTTCGAAGCCATTTACACTTCAGAGCACAACAGATCGCACAGAATAAATAGTTTAGCATACGACACTGAGATGACAAAAATACACTAATGGCCATTAAAATTGCTACTCCACGAAGATGACGTGCTACAGACACGAAATTTAACCGACAGGAAGAAGATGCTGTGATATACAAATGATTAGCTTTTCAGAGCATTCACACAAGGTTGGCGCCGGTGGCGACACCTACAACGTGCTGACATGAGGAAAGTTTCCAACCGATTTCTCAAACACAAGCAGCAGTTCACCAGCGTTGCCTGGTGAAACGTTGTTGTGATGCCTCGTGTAAGGAGAAGAAATACGTACCATCGCGTTTCCGACTTTGATAAAGGTGGGATTGTAGCCTACCGCGATTGCGGTTTATCGTATCGCGACATTGCTGCTCGCGTTGGTCGAGATCCAATGACTGTTAGCAGAATATGGAATCGGTGGGTTCAGGAGGGTAATACGGAACGCCGTGCTGGATCCCAACGGCCTCGTATCACTAGCAGTCGAGATGACAGGCATGTTATCCGCATGGCTGTAACGGATCGTGCAACCACGTCTCGATCCCCGAGTCAACAGATGGGGACGTTTGCAAGACAACAACCATCTGCACGAACAGATCGACGACGTTTGCAGCTGCATGGACTACCAACTCGGAGACCATGGTTCATGGCTCTGAGCACTATGGGACTCAACTTGTGAGATCATCAGTCCCCTAGAACTTAGAACTATTTAAACCTAACTAACCTAAGGACATCACACATATCTTTGCCCACGGCAGGATTCGAACCTGCGGCTGTAGCGGTCCCGCGGTCGGAGACCATGGCTGCGGTCACCCTTGACGCTGCATCACAGACAGGAGCGCCTGCGATGGTGTACGTTTTCCACGAATGGCAAAACTTTTTTCGAATGAATCCAGGTGCTGTTTACAGCATCATGATGGTCGCATCCGTCTTTTGGCGGCATCGCGGTGAACGCACATTGGAAGCGTGTATTCGTCATCGCCATACTGGAGTATCACCCGGCGTGATGGTATGGGGTTCCATTGGTTACACGTCTTGGTCACCTCTTGTTCACACTGACGGCACTTTGAACAGTGGACGTTACATTTCAGATGTATTAGGACCCGTGGCTCTACCCTTCATTAGATCCCTGAGAAACCCTACATTTCATCAGGATAATGCACGACAGCATGTTGCACGTCCTGTACGAGCCTTTCTGGATACAGAAAATGTTCGACTGCTGCCCTGTCCAGCACATACTCTACATCTCGCACCAATTGGAAACGTCTGGTCAATGGTGGCCGAGCAACTGGCTCGTCACAATACGCCAGTCACTACTCTCGATGAACTGTGGTATCGTGTTGAAGCTGCATAGGCAGCTGTACCTGTACGCGCCATCCAAGCTCTGTTTGACTCAATGCCCAGGCGTATCAAGGCCGTTATTACAGCCAGAGGTGGTTGTTCTGGATACTGATTTCTCAGGACCTATGCACCCAAATTGCGTGAAAATGTAATCACATGTCAGTTCTAGAATAATATATCTGTCCAATGAATACCCGTTTATCATCTGCATTTCTTCTTGTTGTAGAAATTTTAATGGTCAGTAGTGTATACAACCTAAGCCAGAGGCTATATAGTCTAAGGCAGTGGCCGTCGAACTACGGTCCGAGGGCAGTAGGTGGTCCGAGTCAAATATTTGTGCGGCTCGCTATTCTCAGCTGTCTTTTATAATAATGTGCGTCTGAATCCTAAAAGTCAACTAACACTAGAAGCTTCTTTAAAGTGTAGTTTTCCTGCTCAGTAACAAACACAAATATTTACAGAGATGGCAAATACTTTCTTGTTCGTCTCCCAGTGCTGACAAGACTGTGCATTTATCGTAGTGATCAGCAGCTAAGTGTAAATTTCGTGAATCAGTATTGCAGAGACGGTCATATTTGAATGCGGTACACATTTGTAGCGAGGAATATTAAATTAAACAAAGGCAGTTGTAGTACAGGGCAGGGAAAAAAAAACGAAACTATAAGTGTTTAGTACACATTTGTGACGCTGTCTCGTATTGTATAACCCACTGAAATATGAATACACTTACCGTTATTAATCGATTAATCATACGCTCACGCAGGCAACACAACAGTTCGTCAAGATATCAGTGGGGGCGCTAATGACCGTAGCAGTTTTGCGCCCTAAAACCAAAACAAAAAAATAAAAGAAAGAAATCACTGTCTCACAACTTTGTGGTCGCTGAGGGTGTCGGCGGGCAACGTATCTCGCCCTTATAGTAGCTAGTCTCATAACTAACTAATTACTGTAGGTTACCAATTAATACCAATATCGGTACATATGCATTCAGAGGTGCCCTCCCACAATGTCAGTATTGGTTCTTGAGCAAAAACAGTTTGACGACCGCTGGCCTAAGCAGTTTGCACAATAAACATCTAATTTTAGCAGGTTTGCCAATATACTGTACAGTATATTGTATAGCTTTGAATTTTATCTATAGACAATCAGCAATAGTGCACCTTTTGAAATACTGCATAATTTTACACTGACCACCCAGAATATTATGACCACCTACCTAAAGGCCGGTATGTCCACCTTTGGCAAGGATAACAGGGGCGGCGCGTCATGGCAGTGAGGCCTTCGCAGGTCGCTGGAGGGAATTGGTACCACATCTTCACACGCATGTAACCCAATTCTCGTAAATTCTGGGAAGGGGGCTGATGAGCTCTGACGCCACGTTCAATCACAACCCAGATGTGTTCGAGCGGCTTCAGATCTGGTGAGTTGCGGCTCCAGCACAATTGGCACTCGCCATTGTGTTCCCGAATCACTCCATCACACTCCTGGCCTTGTGAAATGGCGCATTATCTTGCTGAAAAATGGTACTGCCGTCGGGAAACATGATCGTCCTGAAGGGCTGTACGTAGTTTGCAACAAATGTACGATACTCGTTGGCCGTCATGATGCCTTGCACGAGCTGCATTGGTCCCATGGATGCCAGCTTGTCTCCGTCCCGCAATACAGGTGTCAAGGAGTTGTTCCCCTGGAAGACGACAGATTCGCTTCCTCGGCATGATGAAGAAGGTATCAGGAATCATTTCGCGCGACGAAAGATCCGTACCCAAAGACTGGAAAGTTGCACAGGTCACACCAATGTTCAAGAAAGGTAGTAGGAGTAATCTACTAAATTACAGGCGCATATCGTTAACGTCGATATGCAGCAGGATTTTGGAACATATATTGTGTTCGAACATTATGAACTACCTCGAAGAAAGTGGTCTATTGACACACAGTCAGTATGGGTTTAGAAAACAACATTCCTGTGAAACACAACTAGCTCTTTATTCACATGAAGTGTTGAATGCTATTGACAAGGGATTTCAGATCGATTCCGTAATTCTGGATTGCCGGAAGGCTTTTGACACTGTACCACACAAGCGGCTCGTATTGAAATTGCGTGCTTATGGAATATCGTCTCAGTTATGTGACTGGAATTGTGACTTCCTGTCAGAGCGGTCACAGTTAGTAGTAACTGACGGAAAGTCATAGAGTACAACAGAAGTGATTTCAGGCGTTCCCCAAGATAGTGTTATAGGCCCTTTGCTGTTCCTTGTCTATAAAAACGATTTGGTTGTTCACAGATGACGCTGTCGTTTATCGATTAAGAAAGCCACCATAAGATCAAAACAAACTGCAAAACGGTTTAGAAAAGATATCTGAATGGTGCGAGAAGTGGCAGTTGACCCTGAATAAGAAAAGTGTGAGATCATCCATATGGGTGCTAAAAGGAACTCGTTAAACTTTCGTTACACTATAAATTAGTCTAATCTAAAAGCAGTAAATTCAACTAAATACCTAGTTATTAGAATTACGAACAACTTAAATTGGAAGAGACACATAGAAAATGTTTTGGGGAAGGCTAACCAAAGACTGCGTTTTATTGGCAGGACCCTTAGAAAATGTAACAGACCTAGTAATGATGCTGCCCACACTACGCTTGTCCGACTTCTTTTAGAATACTGCTGCGCGGTGTGGGATCCTTACCAGATAGAACTGACGGAATACATCGAAAAAGTTCAAAGAAAGTCAGCACATTTTGTATTATAGCGAAATAGGGTAGAGAATGTCACAGAAATTATACAGGATTTGATCTGGACATCATTAAAAGAAAGGCGTTTTTCGTTGCGGCGGAATCTTCTCACTACATTCCAGTCACCAGCTTTCTCCTCCGAATGCGGAAGGAACGATCACCACTATAAAATAAGGGAAATCAGGGTTCGTACGCTACACGAGATTGGAACAATAGAGAATTGTGAAGGTGGTTCGATGAACCCTCTTCCAGGCACTTAAATGTGATTTGCAGAGTATCCATATAGATGTAGATGTAGATGCAACGATCTGCCACAGCATCAACGTCCAGGGTTGACCGTCACCTGCCCATTTCAATGTTAGTTGCCGAAGTCGTGTTGTTAACATTGCGCATGCCTGCATTGTCGACTGCGGAAGCCCTTCGTTAGGAGTGTTCCGTGCACTGTGTGTTCAGACACACCTATACTCTGCCAAGAATGTTAATTCCACCGTTCAGACACACTTGTACTCTGCCCAGCATTAAATCTGTTGTTAGTTCCATCACAGTTCGCCTTGTGTTTGTTTTACCAGTTCCCCAGCCTACGACGTCCGACATCTGTAATAGGGGTGGCCGCCCAACCCCATGGCGTTAGGACCTGGTTTCACCTTGGTTTCGCTACATATTGAAGAGACTCACCACAGCACTCCTCGAACACCGGTAAAGTCGTGCAGTTTTTGCGTCATCAGAGTCTGTCCTCAATCGAACTCAGATAGACCGTGCGCCTTCCGCAGTCTAACGAAGGACAGCACTCTCACTAATATTTCATGCACCGTGAGTGAGTCTGACTAACTGTCATTCATCACCAGGTGATGCTGCTAACTCCGGGACGGATTCATATCGATAGTAGGTTGGTGATCATAACGTTCCGGCTGACCAATATGTCGACAGTGTAGGGGCCGATTAAGACGCCGACCGCTGTTAACACTGATTATTATCTTGCATACGATACAGAAAACTACATCACCGTGACAAGAGACTGTCCGCCTTGCTGAGGGACGCTGTGCGTAAGCGTCTGAATATGCAAGTTGTTTTAGTCTTTGGGCTTTACACTTCCGCTGCAGTAAGTATCAAGCTGCTCAAGCTGCTTGATGTATTCTGTGGCGGTGGATGAGTAGTCGAATTCATTTGTGCTGTTGCACACAATCGGAAGACAAGAACGTCTTCCCTTTCTGGTGCGGCTGGTCCCGGCGGAGGTTCGAGTCCTCCCTCGGGCACGGGTGTATGTGTTTGTTCTTAGGATAATTTAGGTTAAGTAGTGCGTAACCTTAGGGACTGATGACCTTAGCAGTTAAGTCCCATAAGATTTCACACACATTTGAACATTTTTTTCTTCCCTTTCTGGAAACAATATACATAAGTGATTTGTGTGACTGAAGGGTCGAATACAGGCGTGAATAGACTCAGACCTGTCCAACTTCCTGATGCCGGTGAGATCAGGGAAAACGAACACAGCGTGCGACCAGAAATTTCAGTGGTAAACATAGCGCCCTCCGGAAAACTGGGCTTCCGCGAGGCCACACTGTGTTTGTGCAGAGACAATAGCCCAATGTCCAGTGTGCTCTAGAAATATATATCAGAAGTAAACATATTTTATATTACAATAATATTTTGTCCTCTTTGCAATGCTGTGGAATGAAGTGTGTAGACCGAAGCAAAGCACATGCAACACAATACACTTTTAATCCTAACACCGGAAAAATCCACTTTCTACATTGTATTAGGTCATCAAAACTACTGATATTCCTGGATGTTTTCCATGCTCTAGAATGGCTCTTGAGTCTACACTCTTACAATATATAGGTTTTCGACGTTTATGTGAAGTAAAAGGTTGTTTATGCTACTGGTTGACTGAAACAACAGGTTTTATTAGCTTTAATTAAGTTCTTGTGTTTCGGGGAGAGAATGGCGCGAAGCCTGATCAGCTAACTGTCTTTATGTGTGTGTGTGTGTTCCGATTAGGCACTCACTCACCGCTGATTTACGGCTGTGCGCTCGCCGACAGTCTTCGTTTCCCCGTAGTCTCTAGGCCTAAGATAAGTGACTTCTGTACCTCAACAGTCACTTTACATAAGTAATCGACAACTGTCGCCAAGCAACAAACAGAATAGTGACGTCGAAACACGAAACATTTCGCATCCTGACTGCTTATAAAGCCCTATTTTCACCTGGTAGCAGAAAGTGGATTATTTATTTCGGCATACTTCGCAAACGCACCGATTAAAGAACATACCTAAAGTACCACAGAGTCCCGCGGGTATACAGCCCGCACTGCAGCACTTGGAACGCTAACAGTTTAATTAAAATGAGGTGACAAAATTCATGGGGCTGCGATATGCACATATAGAGACGGCGGTAGTATCACCTACACAAGATAGAAAAGGACAGTGCATTGGCGAAGTGCATTTCTTCTCGGGTAATTCACACGAAAAGGTTTCCGGCGTGATTATGGCCGCACGACGGGTTTTAACAGACTCTGAACGCGGAATGCTAGTTGGATCTACATGCATGGGACATTCCATTTCTGAAATTGTCAGGGCATTCAATATTCCGAGACCCACAGTACCAAGAGTGTGCCAAGAATGCCAGATTCAGGCATTACCTCTCACCAGGACAGCGGAGTGGTGAACGTCTTTCACTTATCCAACGAAAGCACCAGCATTTGCATAGAGTTGTCAGTGCTAACAAACGAGGAACACTGCGTGAAATAACCGCAGAAATCAATGTGGGACTTACACGAACGGATCCATTCGGGCAGTGTGGCGAAATGTGGCACTGATGGGTTATGGCAGCAGATGACCGATGTGAGCGCCTTTGCTACCAGCTCCACATCACCTGCAGCACCTCTCCTGGGCTCGTGACCATATCGGTTGGACCCTAGACGTTGGAAAACCGTGGCATGTCAGATGACTTCAATTGCCAAGACCTGATGGTAGGGTTCGAGTGTAGTGTAGACCTCACGAAGCCATTGACCCAAGTTGTCAACAAGGCACTGTGCAAGCTGGGGGTGGCTGCATAATGATGGGGGCTGTGTTCACGTGGAATGCACTGTGTCCTCTGGTCCAACTGAACCATCATTCACTGGAAATGGTTATGTTCGTCTACTTGGAGACAGTTTGCAGTCATTCGTGGACTTCCTGTACCCATACAACAACAAAAAATGGTTCAAATGGCTCTGAGCACTATGGGACTTAACATCTGCGGTCATCAGTCCCCTAGAACTTAGAACTACTTAAACCAAACTAACCTAAGGACATCACACACATCCATGCCCGAGGCAGGATTCGAACCTGCGACCATAGCGGTCATGCGGTTCCGGACTGAGCGCCTAGAACCGCTAGACCACCGCGGCCGGCTCCCATACAACGATGTAATTTTTATGGATGACAATGCGCTTTGTCACTGGCCCACAACTGTTCACGATTGGTTTGAAGAACATTCTGAACAATCCGAGCGAATGATTTGGCCACCCAGATCTCCCAGCATGAATCCCATCGAGAGATCAGTTCGTACAGAAAATCCTGCACCGGCAACATTTTCGTAGTTATGAACGGCTATAGCGGCAGCACTTCTGCAGCGAATTTCCAACGACTTGTTGAGTCCGTACCATGTCGAGCGGCTGCACTACCCCGGGCAAAAGGAGGTTTGACACAATATTAGGAGCTATCCCATGACTTTCATCACGTTAGTGTTTAACCAGCCTGTGCTATGAGCACAGGTTGTCGTAAGCGTGGATAAAATGTGAAGGGATGTTCTTATTACAAAATGGTTGGCAGAACGTCCACCACTATTGTGCCTTCCTTCGATGGTCGGAAAACCCACGGCGACGTTTAAGACAGCGGTCGCAAGGCCCACGGTCGGCGTGTCCACGACAAAGGCGTGGAACGACGCCACCTCTCAAGTCTAGACTGAGACCCATATTGAGGAGATAGTCCGTCAGTGGCGCCGCCGGCGCCTTACCTGGGGCGCTGCCGCAGGGCACAAAGCTGAGCCCTGAGGAGGCGCTGCTGGCAGCTGGGCCGGCCCAGCTGCTTCCGGCACGCGCCAGCCACGCCGCTTCCGGCGGCTCGCACTCGGCACGCACGCCGCACGCACCCTCGCCTCGCCGCCTACCTGCCGGGCCGCCCTTCGCCCTTTGTCGCCGCATCTGCCCTGCGACCCTCCAGACAGGCTGCGTGCAGCCCCACCGGCAGATGTAAGACGCCCAGCTCCGCCCCTCCCCTGACGCACCCCACGCACTTTTCCGGTGCTTGCTTCTGGAATGCCCCTTGTGCGCTGCCCGAGTTGTTCCAGACCTTACCTAGGGAGGAAACGTCTTGGCACAAGTAGCTGAGCCGATAAAAGCCGCTACCACAGAGCGGAAGTACCTACCCCGACAGTCCATTAAAATTGCTACACCAAGAATAAATGCAGATTATAAACGGGTATTCATTGGACAAATATATTATACTAGAACTGACATGTGATTACATTTTCACGCAATTTGGGTGCATCGGTCCTGAGAAATCAGTACCCAGAACAACCACATCTGGCCGTAATAACGGTCTTGATACGCCTGGACATTGAATCAAACAGAGTTTGGATGGCGTGTACAGGTACAGCTGCCCAAGCAGCTTCAACATGATACCACAGTTCATCGAGAGTAGTGACTGGCGTATTGTGACGATCCAGTTGCCCGGCCACCATTGACCAGACGTTTTCAATTGGTGACAGATCTGGAGAATGTGCTGGCCAGGGCAGCAGTCGAACATTTTTTGTATCCAGAAAGGCTCGTACAGGACCTGCAACATGCGGTCGTGCATTATCCTGATGAAATGTAGGGTTTCTCAGGGATCGAATGAAGGGCAGAGCCACGGGTCGTAACACATCTGAAATGTAACGTCCGCTGTTCAAAGCGCCGTCAATGCAAACAAGAGGTGACCGAGACGTGTAACAGATGGCCGGCTGATAACGCCATATGGCGATAACGAATACACGCTTCCAATGTGCATTCACCGCGATGTCGCCAAACACCGATGCGACCATCATGATGCTGTAAACAGAACCTGGATTCATCCGAAAAAATGACGTTTTACCATTCGTGCGCCCAGGTTCGTCGTTGAGTACACCATCGCTGCCGCTCCTGTCTGTGATGCAGCTCATGGGTAACCGCAGCCATGGCCTCCGAGTTGATAGTCCGTGCTGCTGCAAACGTCGTCCAACTGTTGGTGCAGATGGTTGTTGTCTTGCAAACGTCCCCATCTGTTGACTCCGGGATCGATACGTGGCTGCACGATCCGTTACAGCGATGCGGATAAGATGCCTGTCATCTCGACTGCTAGTGATACGAGGCCGTTGGGATCCAGCACGGTGTTCCGTATTACCCTCCTGAACCCACCGATTCCATATTCTGCTAACAGTCATTGGATCTCGACCAATGCGAGCAGCATTGTCGCGATACGATAAACCGCAATCGCGATAGGCTACAATTCGACCTTTATCAAAGTCGGAAACGTGATGGTACTCACTTCTCCTCCTTACACGAGGCATCACAACAACATTTCACCAGGCAACGGCGGTCAACTGCTGTTTGTGTATGAGAAATAGGCTGGAAATATTCCTCATGTGAGCACGTTGTAGGTGTTGCCACCGGCGCCAACCTTGTATGAATGCTCTGAAAAGATAACCATTTGCATATCACAGCATCTTCTTCCTGTTTGTTAAATTTCGCGTCTGTAGCACGTTATCTTCGTGGTGTACCAATTTTAATGGCCAGTAGTGTAATTTCGAGGCTGGATTAGTAAAAAATAAAGCAAATGCGGAACACTGTAACAGCTGAGTCTTGCGGAGGAGCGCCTCTGAGGATGTCCAGCGCAGTCCTGGACGAAACATCAGGAACGGAAGAGTTTCTTGGATCACGACCTCACATCCCGAAAGGTTTACCAGCAGCTATGTCATCCGGTCGTGAAAGCCTTCATTCAGAGATAGAAGAGATTATTAGAGTACTAAAAACAAGAGTCCTCGGAGAAGACGGCACTATGTGCGAGATCCGGAAACTCAAAGAACAAAACACAAGAAAATCCATGACATTCTCACAGAAATATGGAATACACAGAAAATTCTACAGCGATGGAAATGTGGGTTGATTCACTCGCTCCACGAAAATGGCGACAAGGCAGACCCTAATACACTCCTGGAAATGGAAAAAAGAACACATTGACACCGGTGTCTCAGACCCACCATACTTGCTCCGGACACTGCGAGAGGGCTGTACAAGCAATGATCACACGCACGGCACAGCGGACACACCAGGAACCGCGGTGTTGGCTGTCGAATGGCGCTAGCTGCGCAGCATTTGTGCACCGCCGCCGTCAGTGTCAGCCAGTTTGCCGTGGCATACGGAGCTCCATCGCAGTCTTTAACACTGGTAGCATGCCGCGACAGCGTGGACGTGAACCGTATGTGCAGTTGACGGACTTTGAGCGAGGGCGTATAGTGGGCATGCGGGAGGCCGGGTGGACGTACCGCCGAATTGCTCAACACGTGGGGCGTGAGGTCTCGACAGTACATCGATGTTGTCGCCAGTGGTCGGCGGAAGGTGCACGTGCCCGTCGACCTGGGACCGGACCGCAGCGACGCACGGATGCACGCCAAGACCGTAGGACCCTACGCAGTGCCGTAGGGGACCGCACCGCCACTCCCAGCAAATTAGGGACACTGTTGCTCCTGGGGTATCGGCGAGGACCATTCGCAACCGTCTCCATGAAGCTGGGTTACGGTCCCGCACACCGTTAGGCCGTCTTCCGCTCACGCCCCAACATCGTGCAGCCCGCCTCCAGTGGTGTCGCGACAGGCGTGAATGGAGGGACGAATGGAGACGTGTCGTCTTCAGCGATGAGAGTCGCTTCTGCCTTGGTGCCAATGATGGTCGTATGCGTGTTTGGCGCCGTGCAGGTGAGCGCCACAATCAGGACTGCATACGACCGAGGCACACAGGGCTAACACCCGGCATCATGGTGTGGGGAGCGATCTCCTACACTGGCCGTACACCACTGGTGATCGTCGAGGGGACACTGAATAGTGCACGGTACATCCAAACCGTCATCGAACCCATCGTTCTACCATTCCTAGACCGGCAAGGGAACTTGCTGATCCAACAGGACAATGCACGTCCGCATGTATCCCGTGCCACCCAACGTGCTCTAGAAGGTGTAAGTCAACTACCCTGGCCAGCAAGATCTCCGGATCTGTCCCACATTGAGCATGTTTGGTACTGGATGAAGCGTCGTCTCACGCGGTCTGCACGTCCAGCACGAACGCTGGTCCAACTGAGGCGCCAGGTGGAAATGGCATGGCAAGCCGTTCCACAGGACTACATCCAGCATCTCTACGATCGTCTCCATGGGAGAATAGCAGCCTGCATTGCTGCGAAAGGTGGATATACACTGTACTAGTGCCGACATTGTGCATGCTCTGTTGCCTGTGTCTATGTGCCTGTGGTTCTGTCAGTGTGATCATGTGATGTATCTGACCCCAGGAATGTGTCAATAAAGTTTCCCCTTTCTGGGACAATGAATTCACGGTGTTCTTATTTCAATTTCCAGGAGTGTAGTTACATAGGCATCTCATTATTACCGGCAATCTAAAAAAAATTCCCTCCAAACATTACTCAACAGACTACAACCACAAGCTGATACAAAGATAGGTGGATAACAAGCAGGCTTCAGAAAAAGAAGGTCCTGTACTGAACAGATTTGGAACCTGCGTACACTCCTTAAGATCAGTCAGTCACATTTGTGGACTTTAAGGAGACCTACAGCTTCACAGACAGGTAGACTCTCTTTGAGAGGTTAGAAGAATATGGAACAGATGGAAAAACTCGAACACTCGTACAAAAGACGCTTACAGACACCACACGCAAAATAAAATTTATGAGAGAAATCTCAGACCCATTCGAGAGGTCAGACCGCTTTTATTAAACATGGTCTTGCTCAAAATTATCAAACAATGGAAAGAAAAAGTAAAAAGAATTCAGTTAGGAAGAACGTCTACTAACAAGACGATCATAAAATGCCTGGCACTTGTAGACGACTTGGCAATACTCAGTAACAATACACAAGAATCACTGGAATACTTACAAGAAGTCTCTGCTGAAACAGGGCTACAGATATCATATAAGAAAACACAATACATCGAAAGAAAGAACAACAACGAAGCTATGTACACAAAACGTGGAAAGGTTAACAGCGCGGAAAATTGAAATATCTTGAGAAATATATACAAATAAGAGGATCAAACAACGCATCCAACATAGAAAGAACGAAAAATTTTAGAAAGCGTACAAAATGACATAGGAGCACTACAATAAAAGAAATATTTCAAGACAGGCAAAATTCAGGCACTACAATACAGTTGTACTATCTGAAGCACTCTAAGCATTACAGAACACCACGATCGGAGTGTCAGGCATCAAAGAGTCGAAAACAAAGGAAATAAAAATCCTCATACAAATTTTTTGCAAATGGATGAAGAGAATGGATGAATTACACGAACGCACAGACAAACTCACAGACATGATCAGAAAACGCAGACTAACGTTCTATGGACACACACAGAATGAACAACAACAGATTCACAAAGAGGGTTTTTGATGCAGTAAACAATTCAATCAAAGAAACCAATTGGTTTCAAGGAACAGAAGAAGACCTAAAAAAACAGGGATCAGTACTGAAATAGTAAATGAGAAAAATTTAGAGACAAAATTATGACCAAAAAATCTGAAGTAAAAGAAAGAAGAAAAACTGGTACAATATGAACAGAGAAAAGAAAACAGGAACACAGCCAAGGAATGAAGAGGTTTTGGGAAGAGAAAAAGAAGAAGGAAACGAAGAAAGAATAATCAAGCAAGATTCATGTTAAATACTGTCCTGGAGGCAAAAATGTGTAGCACTAATAATAATAATAATAATGGTAATAATAATAACAATGCCGGGTTTCCGGGTTAGATTCCCGGCGGGGTCAGGGATTTTCTCTGCCTTGTGATGACTGGGTGTTGTGTGATGTCCTTAGGTTAGATAGGTTTAAGTAGTTCTAAGTTCTAGGGGACTGATAACCATAGATGTTACGTTCCATAGTGCTCAGAGCCATTTGAACCATTTTTTAATAATAATGGAACACTGTAAAGATGGCACACAACTGGAAATGTGTGCACATTCATCCGCCCCGCTTCGTAAAAAAGGTAATCGAATAAATCCAAGTAATTACGGGGCCATCTCTCTACGTCCAACTGTTTACAAGATAATCTAGAGTTCTGCTGAGTAGAGCTGAAGAACAAGCTGATCACCTCATTCGAGAAGCGCCCAACAGCTATTCAACCTAAAAAGTATTCTGCGAACAAGAGCTCTAAGAAGCCAGAACACTGTGGTGATATTTGTCGACTCTGAAAAGGCATACGACTCGATACACAGAGAAATATTATTTAGTTACTTGAAACAGCTTGGAATTGGGAAAAAAACCACTAACAGATACCACGTCGAAAGTCTAGTTCTTTGGTGAAATTCCTGATCAATTTGAAATTAAGTCAGGGGTCAGACAAGGAGGTGCATCCTCTCTAATCCTCTTCAATATCGTAATGTCGTACTGGAGAAAATAGTGAATACCTGGGAAGGGGCTCTGAATTTGGAAGGGAGAAGAGGAATACGCCGTGGAAGGGAAAGACAGAATTTGGAAATCAAGTGTTTAGCTTTAGCCGACGACCTCGCTCTCTTAGCCAACAAATGTAAAGATGCTCGAAATACGCTTGACAGTCTTCATGAAATCACAGAAATAACGCGTCGTCAAATCTCCTATGGAAAGACAGAAAAAGTGGAATACAGGCACGGAAGTCAGAGATGCATGGAAGTAAACCATGACCAGATTAAGAGGACAGAGAAATTTAAATACCTTGAGGAATGGATCCAGTCCAACGGACTGGATAAAGAAGCAAACACTGGAAGAGGAATAAAACAAGTCCTGGTCTACAAGCTAATACAGAACAAGTACAACGAACGGGCGTTATCCCACAAGACCAAAATCAAACACTGTAACTCGGTAGTAGAGCCTGAAGGACTGTATGCTTCGGAGTGTCTTATTGTAAATAAAAAAGGGGAGTTCCAAGAACTCGAAAGGGAAGAAAGGAAGTTCCTGAGGGAAGTACTGGAACCACAAAAGACTACTGATGGGATTTGGAAGAAGAGAAAAACGAAGAACTCTACAAGTACACTGACAAGTTCACGGACACAATGAGGAAGCGGAAGTTGACATTCTACAGACACGTACTAAGAACTGATGAATGCAGACTGACCAAAAGTATCTTCAGTCACACTGTGGGGGTAAAAGTTACATCCAAAAGGGAATATGAGGTGAAGGGAGCAGCGGAAATTGCAATTATGCCTCAGATAGTGCAGAATAGGAGAGAGTTCAGAAGCAGAGCTAACATTATAAAATCAAGGGAAACCACAAAACATAAGGCCCTGACGGGTCATTTCCGAGGAAGAGAGAAAAAAAAAGAAGCGGACGAATGATACGTTCCTGCTAGGAGAAGAGAAGAAAAGCAAAGTAATCTTAAGTTATTTGCGGTCCATAGTCGGCCAAATTCAGAAATTAAAAAAAAAAGAATATGTTGGTGATAGTGCTGTATGTGTTCTACACAGTTCCCCCCCCCCCCTCCACCCCCTCAGTACAAGGCCCAGAATATCCGTACAACCAAGTAAACTGCCTGAAAAGTCCTTCTTTGGTACACTTAAGAGGTGGCATGAGCTCCCTCTCATATTTCTATCTTACTCTGAGTAATTCGATTTTCCTCTCCAATTGCATGCGGTGAAAAGTTGCTATTCCTTCACATGCGGACTTCCCATGCAGTGTCTCTCGTCACCTGGGTGGTCCGGTGACAGGCGAGTTCTGCTGAGCTTGAAAGGGTTAAGCCGACGGGTGTGTGGGAGTCGAGTGGATGCTTTCCAGACGCCGACATTGTCATAAGAGCGTGAGCGACACGCCCAGAGGGGCCAGAAAGGGCGGTTGGGCTAGAGATTCCGTTCCTTCGCAGAAACTTAGTGAAAACCGTTTCTGGCGCGCTACCAGGGAGGCGTGGGAATGACTTGTGTTCCCAGGCAGTCTTGGCGGGCAAATTCCCGCGTTTTCTGCAAAATCGTAACTGTGATTGGCTTGCTCAGGGCATAGCTCCGTGACGTAGCAAAATCGGTGCAGAAATTGGCGCCAAGAATCTCCATTGGTGGAATGGTAGTGCTTCGGCAATACAGTAGAATTTTCCGCCGGTTTTCGAGTTGCTGATTGGAACGTTTAACCACGGCCACTGCCGTGGGTGCGGGAATGTTCTGTGTTCGGCTTGTACAGGTGCTCTTCAAAAGGTCGGCTCTCGCCTTTCGGTCGGGGTAGGTTACAAGACTGAGCTCTCGCTGCTCTGTACAGCCTGCCTTCCGTTGGCTGTCTAATATACTTTCATTTAATTGTAACTGTTTGACGAAATTGCTGAAGTTTTGACTTCAACGTAACTTTCCGAGTATAGTTGGCAATTGAGCACTCTGCGTACAAGCGGCCTATGTTGTCCGTCTTGAGCAGTTTTGGCTAAAGTTGACTGTATCGGAGTTACTGTGTGACTTCGCTTGTTAAAATCTATCACGGTACCGTCAGTGATTGTGTGGCGGGCCTTCTTCGTCACCCTCAGAGGCGCATTTGTATTGATAGGAAGTATTTCGTCTGGAACAACCAGACCAGGATAATTTGTTTCGGGCTATACTCGCCACATTATCATCACCACGACGGGACGTCAAAGCAACCAGCCATCGCCTCCAGTACACGCGCCTGTTCCCGTCTTTTCTTACGTGGTTCTGTCTTGGTTGTCGATTGCCTGAGTTCTCACTACTGTAGCAGCAATTAATGTTAGGTTGGCTGGGTGTTTCTCTTAAGATTTGAGTTGCAAGGAATTGGCTCCACATACCACTTGGTCACAAACGTCACAAGCTAGTTTATGGACAACTTCACCTTCACACAATTTATTTGAGTATCCAGTTTGACGTATTGTAAATGTTTCATGTGTTTTGTTTATTATTTTGAGTTTAGTCATAATAAATCAAATTGTTATTTTGGACAGAACTTTCATCTCGTGGATCGGTAAAGCAACCCTTTCATTTCTCACTACGTTAATGAAACTTCCTTTATCAAATTAAATTATTGCAGGTACCAAACTTTTTTCTACTCCACTTGCAGGGTCGATTACAGTCAGTTCGCGTTTCTTCTTAATCCATGTGCAACAGCAGAAGTCGGAGTTAGAAAAGGGGGGGCTTAGAGCATCATTTCCGTATGAATATTTTAGAAGGATTTAGTGTTAAATACACTGCTAGCCCCGGCACCTCGCACACTATGTGATCAAAAGTGTCCGGACACCCACAACAACATAATTTTTTCATATTAGGTGCGTTGTGCTGTCACCTATTGCCAGCTACTCTGTATCAGCGGCCTCAGTAGTAATTAGACATCGTGAGAGAGCAGAATGGGGCGCTCCGCGGAACTCGCCGACTTCGAATGTGGTCGGGTGATTGGGTGTCACTTGTGTCATACGACTGTACGCGAGATTTCCGCACTCCTAAAATGCCAAGGTACACTATTTCCGCTGTGATAGTGAAGTGGAAACATGAAGGGACACTTACAGCACGAAAGCGTGCAGGCCGACCTCGTCTGTTGACTGAAAGAGACCGCCGACAGTTGAAGAGTGTCGAAATGTGTAATAGGCAGACATCTATCCAAACCATCAGAAGGCATTCCAAACTGCATCAGGATCCACTGCAAGTACTATGACAGTTAGGCGGGAGGTAAGAAAACTTGGATTTCATGGCCAAGCTGCTGCTCATAAGCTACACATCACGCCGGTAAATGCCAAACGACGCCTCGCTTGGTGTAATAAGGCCCATAAACATTGGACGATTGAACAGTGGAAAAACGTTGTGTGGAGTGACGAATCACAGTACACAATTTGGCGATCCGATGACAGTGTGTGGGTTTGGCGAATGCCCAGTGAACATCTGCCAGCGTGTTTAGTGCCAACTGTAAAATTCGGAGGCAGTGACGTTATGATATGGTCGTGTTTTTCATGGAGGGGGCTTGCACCCCTTGTTGTTTTACATGACGCTATCACAGCACAGGCCTACATTGATGTCTTAAGCACCTTCTTGCTTCCCACTGTTGAAAAGCTATTCGGGGATGGCGACTGCATCTTTCAACACGATCGAGCACCTGTTCATAATGTACGGCCTGTGGTGGAGTGGTTACACGACAGTAACATCCCTGTAATGGAATGGCCTGCACGGAGTTGTAATCTGAATCCTATAGAACACCTTTGGGGTGTTGTGGAACGCCGACATCGTGCCAGGCCTGACCGACCTACATCGATATCTCTCCTGAGTGCAGTACTCCATGAAGAATGGGCTGCCATTCCCCAAGAAACCTTCCAGCACCTGATTGAACGTATGCCTGCGACAGTGGAAGCTAGCTTCAAGGCTAAGGGTGGGCCAACACCACATTGAATTCCAACATTACCGATGGAGAACGCCACGAACTTGTAAGTCATTTTCAGCCAGGTGTCCGGATACTTTTGATCACATAGTGTATGTTGTTAAACTCGCGCGTCACATTCGCACCTTCGAGTTTGGCGAACCAAGATACCCATTTTGCACCTTGCCTTCTTGTGTTAGGTTCGTATATTGATAGCAACAAGTCTTGTCATCCATGAAGATTTATTTTTCCAGAAAAGAATCGTTTGCTTACTAGTCACAGCAGACACCATCATGTCATTCCCTTTTGTTGTGGAGGCAAGGTGTACGGGCAAACTTGAACACACTTTTCTCTTCTTCAAAACGTTCTGGAGAATGATTTGCTTACGAGTGGATATGTTCAGCTTGTTGCTCCATTGCTCCGAACGCCGCGGTGGACGTGTACAAGACTCGGTGTTCTACCAACGAGCACATAGTATGCTCTGCGCTCGTTGGTAGCACACCGCGTCTTGTACGCGTCCACCGCGTCGCTCGGGGTCACAGCAGCAAGTTACAGCACTTGAAGATGGGCGTGTAAGAGCCCAAAACCGGTCGCGTGTTACATAAAAGAACCTTACAACGGTAGCGGTATTTTCAGCCTCTGGTATAATGCTCAGTTGCGGATGTTCCTCCGATGGGGCTCTTTGTAGATCCAGAGAGTGTGGTGGCCGGGGGAATACGGTAAAATCCTGCTGCTCTCCGGACCACGCACGTACGCTGCGAGCTATGTGATGCGTTGCATTGTCCTGCTGGTAGATGCCGTTGTACCGAGGAAAAAGGAACTTCATGTAGGGGTGGACATGATCCTCAAGGATAGATGCATACTTTTGTTGATCCATTATGCCTTACAGAATAACGAGATCACCCAGGGAACGCCACGAAAATATTCCCGAGACCATACCGATCCGACGGTTACTGCACGGTGTTTGCTTCCAAACGTTTCACGCCGTAAACGCCAACGGTCATCTGTCCGATGGAGCATAAAACGTGATTCGTTTGAAAAGGTCACCTGTCCACTGTCAGTGGAGGTCCAGCGGCGGTAATGGCGATCAAATTCCAGTTTTCGTCTCCGATAAACAGCAGTCAGCTTCGGTGCATGAGCTAGGCGCGTGTTGCGGCGGCCCGTACGCAGGAACATTCGCTGAACGGTCTTTGAGAAGGCACAGTTTGTAGCCTCTTGGTTCATCTGCGCGATCAGTTGCTCAACAGTTGCCCGCCTATCCGCTCTTACACATCTCCGCAGCTGTCATCTATGGCCCGTGGTGCACCACGGTGCAGGTTTTGGATAGCGCAGTTTCGCCACGCATGGTTTTCTTTACCCATGGTGGCACGCGAACAGTTTAGAAACTTCGCGCTTTCAGAAATACTTCCACCCTTGGTCCGAAAGCCTATGATCATGCCCTCTTCGAAGTTAGATAAATCGCTCCGTTTCTGCATTACATCAGCGACTGCACTGTTTTCCGTATCCCCGCGAAACATTTTATGTAGTTTGCACTTTCCGTCCGTGAGTGGTTATTGCACACTGACGTGGAACGTAAGCACTGGTCACAGTAATGTAACTCGACCGTTTGCATTCTCTTTCCAAGACATTATCCGTTCCATTAAACTGCTCTTCCAAGTTTTTTTTCCTCTCTGACTGAACTTGAATCTCATCGGCAAACCTCGAATTTTTTATTTCTCTGAACTTAAGTTCCCATTTCCACTTTCGTCCATGATTTCCTTTACTGATTGCCCAGCATGTAGAATGAAAAACATCAGGCATAAGCAACAATCCTGTCTCATTCCCTTCTCAACTACAGCTTCGTTTTCATCTCCTCTGACTTTTACTGATTCCTGTTGGTTTGTAAAAAAACCTTTCGCTCCCTGTCCCTGAGCAAAATTCTACCAGCAAGCTTCCCCTTTCATTCTTTTCTGCCAATCCTTGTCCTTCTACTATTTTTCCTTCTCTTGCTTTTCATACTGCCAAAATCCAGTAACTCATTACAATTAAATTTTCCTCTCTCTCAACTGTCTGAATAATTTGTTTAATGTCATCATACATTCTTCTAATCTCTTCATCATCTACGGATCTAGTTGCACATGACCTACTGTGCTGGGTATTGGCTTCCACGCTATTTTGTCTGCGATAATGTGTTCACTATGCCGTTCATAGTTGCTTACCCGCATTCCCACTTCCTTACATAGTATCAAGCCTATTCCTGCATTACTCCTATTTGATTTTACATACTGACCTGATAAGAGCTGTTCTTCCTGCCACCGCACTTCACTAATTCCCTTTTTAAATTCTCTGACGTTTCTACCTGATTAAGAGATCCAGCGCTCCTCGCTCCGTGCTGTAAAATGTTAGTTTCGTTTTTCTTCATTATTATTCAATTCATCGATATTAACTGCAGAGCGTAAAACCAAGTATAATTTCTTACAGACTTTATGGGTGTGCGATATGACAGAATCGGCATTGTATTGCAAAAACAAATACGGTATACGAACCGACCAAGAAGATCAAAGAGTATCCAGATCGACAAAGGAAAAAAAGGGACTCACTCACAATGTCGGGAGTATGCCGCATGCCCTGTGCATGTCGAATAACCCGACAACCCATCAGTACCAGGGTCAAGGAACATAAACGGTGTTATATGTAGCCACTGATGGAGAAGTTAGCTGTGGCGGAGCACGCACTGTACGAGACCGATTACATAATAAAATTTTCCGACGCGCAGGTCCTCCTTATGGACTGGTTAAGCGAAGCCTTTGAAAGTCATAAACATGAAAAAAATTTGAACGAGAAAGAAGAAAACTTCAAGATAAATGGATCCTGGATTCCCGCGCTGCAGCAAACGACCGTTGCAAGTAACAAGAAGAGAATCAGAGGGGTAATGACCAGGGAAAAGGCACTCAGACGTTATCGCGTCAAGTACGTATACACAGTCAGTCCAAAGAGTTTCGAGAATAGGTACATAAAAAGTAGAGATAAGTTAAGATAGTGGTTTTATTTCTTCAGGCGTTCTACATAGGTCTCCCACCTGAGTACATCTGTAAGGTGTATCTACATCTGTAAGTTGCTCTCTATTTTGTTTCTGTCTGAAATTCAGCCCAACTTTACAGAACCTAATATGAACTGAACAGTAACTGATCTGAATGCAGCTTGACTTTGTACTAAGTGCGCAACGGAAGTAAAACAGTTATCTGGCCCTAACCAAAAATTTCCACTTACCTCGCGTCTTGACAACATTGTTGCAGATTTATCGAAAGCACAACAGCGTTTAGCAAGCAGGCAGCGGCTACGACAGATTTCTGTTTATAAATACATATTCAAACTGTTGCATGTGGTAATGCCTAATGACAAACAATGGGGTGGAGATTGTAACTATTCCTATGAAATAGATTTGAGAATGAAATATACAGGGTGATTCAAAAAGAATACCACAACTTTAAAAATGTGTATTTAATGAAAGAAACATAATATAACCTTCTGTTATACATCATTACAAAGAGTATTTAAAAAGGTTTTTTTTTCACTCAAAAACAAGTTCAGAGATGTTCAATATGCCCCCTCCAGACACTCGAGCAATATCAACCCGATACTCCAACTCGTTCCACACTCTCTGTAGCATATCAGGCGTAACAGTTTGGATAGCTGCTGTTATTTCTCGTTTCAAATCATCAATGGTGGCTGGGAGAGGTGGCCGAAACACCATATCCTTAACATACCCCCATAAGAAAAAATTGCAGGGGGTAAGATCAGGGCTTCTTGGGGGCCAGTGATCAAGTGCTCTGTCACGGGCTGCCTGGCGGCCGATCCATCGCCTCGGGTAGTTGACGTTCAGGTAGTTACGGACAGATAAGTGCCAATGTGGTGGCGCTCCATCCTGCTGAAATATGAATTGTTGTGCTTCTTGTTCGAGCTGAGGGAACAGCCTATTCTCTAAAATCTCCAGATACTGTAGTCCAGTTACAGTAGCACCTTCGAAGAAAAAGGGACCAAAAACTTTATTGGCTGAAATGGCACAGAAAACGTTCACCTTAGGCGAGTCACGTTCATACTGAGTTGTTTCCCGCGGATTCTCAGTGCCTCATATACAGACATTGTGACGGTTGACTTTCCCGTTAGTGTGGAAAGTTGCTTCATCACTAAACACAGTCTTTGAAACGAAAGATTCACCTGTTTCCATTTGAGCAAGGATAAAATCACAGAAATCGATTCTTTTAATCTTATCAGCTGCTGACAATGCTTGAACCACTTTCAGACGATAAGGTTTCATAACTAACCTTTTTTGTAGGACTCTCCATACAGTTGATTGTGGAATTTGCAGCTCTCTACTAGCTCTGCGAGTCGATTTTCCTGGGCTGCGAACAAATGCTTGCTGGATGCGTGCTACATTTTCATCACTCGTTCTCGGCCGTCCAGAACTTTTCCCTTTGAACAAACACCCATTCTCTGTAAACTGTTTATACCAACGTTTAATACACCACCTATCAGGAGGTTTAACACCATACTTCGTTCGAAATGCACGCTGAACAACTGTCGTCGATTCACTTCTGCCGTACTCAATAACACAAAAAGCTTTCTGTTGAGCGGTCGCCATCTTAGCATCAACTGACGCTGACGCCTAGTCAACAGCGCCTCAAGCGAACAAATGTACAACTAAATGAAACTTTAAAGCTCCCTTAATTCGCCGACAGATAGTGCTTAGCTCTGCCTTTTGTCGTTGCAGAGTTTTAAATTCCTAAAGTTGTTGTATTCTTTTTGAATCACCCTGTATATTCACAAAGACATAGTAAAGCTTCGCGTGATCTTCACACGTAACATGGATATGAATAATAATATGCTTAATAAAGTAAGCAATAACTTTAATATAAAGGTACAAAGTTAACAGAGAATTACTTTAAAGATGAAACAGCTTAATCAATTAACACCCGTTTAAATGCAACCCTACCAATCAACTCGTCCAAGTTCTGGTCGGCCTTCCGTCGCCTTACCGGAACTAAACCCTCCCCCTATTATCCTCTTCTCCATGATGATCACCCTTTCCCTGACTCCCTTAGTAAGGCCAATCACTTTGCCTCCTACCTCTCCGATGTATTTTCCATCCCCGATGATCCCCAGTTCGATTACTCCCTCTTCCCAGATATCCGCGATCGAACTGACACCTCTTCCCCTCCCCTCGCTCCTGGTTTCCAGTACTTGGACGACGTTACACACACGGAACTCAATGCCCCTATCACTACACAGGATCTCATTGATACACTCTGCACAAAACGCAACACCGCTCCTGGTCACGATCGTGCCACCTACCGTCACCTTCGTGAAGCTCCTGTCTCTTTCCTCTCCACCCTGGCCAGGCTCTACAATGTAGTCCTGTCCACCGGTTACTACCCCGACCTGTGGAAAACCTCCCGTATCCTCATGTTCCTTAAACCTGGCAAACCGCCGTCCGCTGTCTCCTCCTACCGTCCCATCAGCCTTACCTCGGTCTTCAGCAAGGTACTAGAATCTATCCTCACCCGCCGCATCCACCAGCATCTCCGCCAGCACCGCCTCCTTCCCGTCACCCAGTGTGGCTTTCGGCCATCCTTCTCTTCCGACGATCTTCTCCTTCACCTCACTCATCTCCTTTCCGAACAGCTTAATTCCCGTCGCTCCGCCATCTTCCTCTCACTTGACCTCGAACGCGCTTATGACCGCGTCTGGCATTCTGGTCTCCTCTTCAAGCTCCAAACCTTTGCCCTTCCCATTAACTACGTCCGTCTGATCGGTTCCTTTCTCTCCCGCCGTCCTTCCTATGTCACCATCCATAACACCGATTCCTACACCTTTTTCCCCTCCGCCGATGTGCCCCAAGGCTCCGTCCTCTCCCCCCTTCTGTACCTTTTGTACACGGCGGACATGCCGCCGCCGTCGCCCCCCGTCCACCTCCTCCAGTTTGCCGATGACACCGCCTTCCTCGCCCTTGCCCCCACCCTGCAACGCTCCCAACGCCTTCTCCAATCCCATCTTGACCGGTTCACCGCTTGGTGCAACCAGTGGTTGCTCAAGGTCAATCCCTCCAAAACCCAGGCGATCATTGTAGGCAAAACCACCCCTTCCTTCCGCCTCCTTGATTTCTATCTCACCGTCTATGGCCGTCCTATCGCCCTCACTCCCACCCTTAAGTACCTTGGCGTCACCCTCGACCGTCGCCTCTCCTGGACTCCCCATCTCCAGACACTCCAAGCCAAGGCACGTTCCCGACTCCGTCTCCTCAAGCTCCTTTCCGGCCGCACGTGGGGTCTGGACCCCTCCACAATCCTCCACACCTATAAATCCCTCATCCGCCCTATCCTTTGTTACGCCCATCCAGCCTGGATCTCCGCCCCCCCTACCTTCTATAAATCCCTCCAAATCCTTGAACGCCATGCTCTCCGCCTTGCCTATCGCATCCGTCTCCCCTCCCCCACGCGGATCCTGTATGATCTCATCCCCTTCCCCCACCTCCTCCTTTTCCTTGAAAGGATACGTATCCTGTACACCTCACGTAAACTTGATCCTCCTCACCCGCTCATTTCCCCGATCCTCTCCCACCCCCGCCCGCTGCCGCGCCTGTATTCCCACGTCCCACCCGGTCTCCATCTCTCCACCCTCCATACCCTCTCCCAAGGTGGCTTCCGCCAGCTCCCTCTCCCTGATGATGTCCTCGTCCCCTCCATCTACCCCTCCTATCAACTTTGACCCTGCCCCGCCCCCCACTTCCCGTGTCCTTTCCTTTCGGCACCCTCCCTCCCTTCTCTTCTCTTCCCTTCTTTTTCCATCTCCCTGTCCCCTCCCTTCCCCCTCTTCCCCCAGGCTTCCTCTCCCCCTTCCTCCCTCCCTCCTATCTCCCCTGCCCGTGGCATCTCTGCTCTCCCCTCTCGCTCTCCCACTCCCCTTCCTCCTCCTCCTCTCTTGGCAGGTCCCCGGACTCGCACACGTATAGTGAACATTCGCGCGCCGGAGATCGTCGCCTTCTGTGTCTCGTGTGTGTGACGTCGTATAGTGTTTTTGGTGTCCGCCGTCCCACTCCTACGTTCACTTGTGCCGTCGGACTCATCAGTGTTTTGTGCGCCATGCCAACGTGTTTTCAGTGTTGTTATCGTCACATGTGAACGACTCCGTGTTTTTTTTATGTCTCTGTGACCTCTCTCTTTTGCCCGTCACTTTGTTCATTGTCATTCACCATGTTTTATACTCTTGTAAACCGCTATGGCTGAAGAGCAGCGTAGTGTGCCGCTGCCAGCCTACCTGAGTTGTACAGGTTTTAAAATAACAATAAAGTAAAAAAAAAAATCAATTAACACACAAATCCAGGACTCAATGAAGCGGGGTGGTCTTTCTCTCAGCTCTGAGCAAGTTAACTAGCTGACAATAATCATTAAAGCTACGCAGTGCCGCAGTCTTACCTCAAAATTCTTCTCTTCAAAAATAATGACATTATTCAAAATTTATAATCCTTTCATTTTTCAATGTGTCCATCATACCCATGCTTGCTGTCCTTTCTTCACCTAACAGATACCATCACAAATCCACACTGAACTACTAAATACGTCCATTACCTACCACACTTCAACTAAAAATGTATCAGACTGCGCAGAGGCAAAGACTGTACCACGACAAGACCAAAGATTGGTTAACAGTATCGTAACTTGCTCTCTCTCTGACGTGCGCGTCGATAACGTACAAAAACCATATGACATGACCACCTTACACATCTACAACGCAACTGTCTGAAATGTCTTTCTTCTACATCTACATCTACGTGATTACTCTGTTATTCACAATAAAGTGCCTGGCAGAGGGTTCAATGAACCACCTTCATGCTGTCTCTCTACCGTTCCACTCTCGAACGGCACGCGGGAAAACCGAGCACTTAAATTTTTCCGTGCGAGCCCTGATTTCTCTTATTAAATCGTGATGATCATTTCTCTCTATGTAGGTGGGTACCAACAGAATGTTTTCGCAATCGGAGGCGAAAACTGGTGATCGGAATTTCATGGGAAGATCCCGTCGCAACGAAAAATGCCTTTGTTTTAATGATTGCCACTCCAATTCACGTATCATGTCTGTGACAATATCTCCCCTATTTCGTGATAATTCCAAACGAGCTGCCCTTCTTTGTACTTTTTCGACGTCATCCGTCAGCCCCAGCTGATGCGGATCCCACACAACACAGCAATACTCCAGAACAGGGCGGACAAGCGTAGTGTATGCAGTCTCTATGGTAGACCTGTTGCACCTTCTAAGTGTTCTGCCAATGAATGGCAGATTTTGGTTTGCTCTACCCACGATATTATCTATGTGAACGTTCCAATTTAGGTTATTTGTAATTGTAATCCCTAAGTATTTAGTTGAATTTACAGCCCTCAGATTTATGTGAATTATCGCGTAATCGAAATTTAGCTGATTTCTTTTAGTACCCATGTGAATAACTTCGCATTTTTCTTTATTCAGGGTCAATTCCCACTTTTCGCACCATACAGGTATCCTATCTAAATCATTTTGCAAGTCGTTTTGATCATCTGATGACTTTACAAGACGGTAAATGATAGCATCATCTGCAAATAATCTAAGACGGCTACTCAGATTGTCTCCTATGTCGTTAATATAGATCAGGAACAATAGAGGGCCTATGACACTTCCTTGGGGAACGCCGGATATTACTTCTGTTTTACTCGATGACTTTCCGTCTATTACTACGAAATGTGACCTGTCTGACAGGAAATCACTCGTAGGTTAAATTGGCTTGTATGCTGACCCATCCCTCTCTGAATTTCTGTACTTTTCGCTGTGTAATAGACTTGTCTTGGTAACATTATGTCTCGGCATCCGTGATGACTTTTTTGCAGAAAAGAATTGCGCGCGTTTTGCATTTCAATCAAGTAGCGGCAGGCGTTCATGCGTCGCTGTTTTTGTTCGGAAGCTAAGGTGTACGGGACGAATATTACACACCCTTTTCTCTTCTTTAAAATATTCTGGAGAATGTCTTGAAGACTTGATTTAGAGATGCTGCTCGACTGAAATTCGTGACTCAACAACGATAACACTTTGGATACGCACACCCACTACTTAACGCTGCCTCCTCATAACCGATTGGTCGAATGTACATCTGTTGTTTACAGTTGTTAGTTCAGGCTGTTATCGTAGTTACTGCGATGACGTCGCTTTTACGCCCGGAAAAAAACAGTCTCACAATTTTTTGGACGGACGGTGTGATGTGTGAGCGCGGGCACGACTCCGGTGCGTCATCAGCAACGGAACGCGAAACATCAGAAAAATCATCAAACAGACGTCGGCCAAATTTCCCGAGACGAAAACCAGCAGGCAGTAGTTAACAAATGGTACCGGAAGTCTCAAATGGTTCAAACGGCTCTGAGCACTATGGGACTTAACATCTGAGGTCATCAGTCCCCTAGACTTAGAACTACATAAACCTCTACTAACCTAAGGACATCACACACATCCATGCCCGAGGCAGGATACGAACCTGCGACGGTAGCAGCAGCGCGGTTCCGGATTGAAGCACCTAGAACCGCTCGCCTACAACGGCCGGCCGCGGAAGTCTCAACAATTCTGTAAATCTGAAACTGTTGGCAGCACTCCGGGAAATGACCGTATCAGCAACATGAGTATTTCGTACGTACATACGAGCTAGGAGAGGGGGATGCTTCATGCAGTTTTTTGTGGTGTCCAAGACAGTCGAATGTCTCCTCTGTACTTCCAGTACTGTTATAAAGTTATTACTAAATTTATGTAGCATTTTAAATGTCTGCTGCATGTGTCATCTCAAGCGTTACAAGAACACGTAAATTCTATCCTTCACGGGCAGCAATGTCTGCCTTCTTGATTGTCAACCTACCAGTTTACTTGTATTAACTTGTGTTTACCTTATATGTAGTTTTCAGTACCTGTTTAAATGAAATAGCCTGGGATAATATCCTCCTCCAGGTGCCTAATTTAAAACGATACCACACTGCACGCTATTCGCTCTCTGTTAACCTGTAATTTCGATTGCGTACTTTATATAGTTTTAAACTATTTCAGATACTTATACAAAAATCTTCTGTGGAAAATTACGCTTTCTGTTAATTAAATTGACGTAATGAGACACTAAAAGCGGAACTATTAAAGCGCATGGTCTGCTTCACAGGTAATCGGACACCCAAAAACTGTACGTCAGTACCAGTTCATTGCATCACAATGTCAAAACCGATTTGCGTGCGTATTCGCCAATTCAGACGTAGAAGACAACCCACAGACCACAATATGAAATTAATCACATCCAGAACACATCTACAATAATAATTATTAATTAATTTTAGTTTGAAAATATTTTCTACAAAAAGCCACACTTCTGTCCTCATTATAGCACATAATGATGTTCTACGTTTAAAAAAAAAATGGAACATATCATTTTCTGTACAAATTGACAATGCTGTATTTATTTTACCTCATATACCTATCAGACATCAGCTAATTAAAATTTTATTGAAAACGATATTCTGAAATAATAACAGGCAGAAAAGTGTTTAACTTTTCGTAGAAAGATAATAGTAGTTACAGTTTGGATATATGGTAGCTTATTGAACACGTGTGTTAAGATAGCTGTTCAGCTTTACTGAGAACATAGAAGGTTGCCTGATGCTAGGGGTGTTTTCTGAGTAAGGACTACAGACACCTTGTGTTGCTTTGTCTCTAAAATGCACCAGTGTTATTTTGATAGCGCTGCGACAGACTGCATCTTGCAATGAAATCTTGTTTTGTAGTCAGCACTTTTAAGTGCTTAGTGTTAGAAACCTGAAGTAAAACATAATGGATCACATTTTACTCAACCTATAGCACTATCGCCGGGGAAAATTCTGAAAAGACCATTGGAAGCGCAAGTCTGCCCTGGGAGGTGTTTTCGACGATAATGTCACAAGTTTTATTTAATTAATGAGGTATGCATCACCTTACGCTCTGAGCAACGACTTTTTTCTATAGTATGATAAAATATTGAAATCTGTCATTAGTTAATGTACGAGGAACGTTCGAACAAGATTTGTGTTGTTTCACAAATGCGACTCACATTCCAGGCCCGTCCTCTCGTAGGGCGATGAAAGCGGAATGGTAGTTGAAGCTTGACGCATTGGACATTCTGTTTCGGAAATCGTTTGGGAATTCAATATTCTGAGGTCCACAGTGGCAAGAGTAGGCAGACAATACCAAATTTCAGGCATTATCTCTTACTATGGACAACGCAGTGGCTGACGGCCTTGACTTAACGACCGAGAGCAGTGCCGTTTGTTTAGAGTAGTCAGTGCTAACAGACGGATGGTTCAAATGGCTCTGAGCACTATGGGACTTAACATCTGAGGTCATCAGTCCCCTAGAACTTAGAACTACTTAAACCTAACTAACCTAAGGACATCACACACATCCATGCCCGAGGCAGGATTCGAACCTGCGACCGTAGCGATCGCACTGTTCCAGACTGAAGCGCCTAGAACCGCTCGGCCACACCGGCCGGCGCTAACAGACAAGCAACACGGCGTGAAATAAAAGCCGGAATCATGGTGGGGCATGTCTCGAACGTTTCCATTAGAACAGCGCGTTGAAATCTGGCGTTAACGGGCTCTAGCAGGAGACGAACGACATGAGGATCTTTGTTAACAGCATGATATCACCTGCAGCGCCTCTCCTGGGCTCGTGTCTTATCGGTTGGACCCTAGACGACTTGAGAACCGTGGGCTGGTCAGATGAGTCCAGATTTCAGTTGGTAAGAGTGTAAGATGGCAAGAACTATGCCCCTTACATGAAGTCATTAAAGACAACCGAACTCACGTTGAGCGAACAGTAGGGCTGAACAAAAATGACTGACAAGGCACAATGCATCTTGTAGAGGGTATAGTATGGACATATTGGAATAATTAATGATGGGTGATGGTTTTAAAGTAATTCATGTGACATGAAAACTTTGTGGAAATGCATCGATTTACTGGAGGCTAGTTTATCCCAGGGAAGTACTCAGAGTTGACCGTGGTCGAGTGGCGGCGCGCAGCTGGGCAGCAGCGAAGGGAAGCGACAATAGGCAGCTTAGGGCGGCTCAAACTCTGAGAAAGTGGTAATGGGACTCGGCCTCCAGCTGCCTTAAAATAAGTGACAGTGAGGGGGGGTGGTTGACCCCTTGCTGGTGTACTGGGAAGCAGACGGACAACTTGTACACCTGTTGATAAATGTCCGTCGTCCCGTTTTCAGTGAAACATGCGAGAAAGCCGCGCAAAGCTGCGGTGGAGCGGTCAACAGAGGCTAAAATATGCGTGTTCGTGACTATAGCAACTTCACTCTGAATTCATAGTCCGCAGAATCTGAAGTGAATCAGGTGAAGAGCGACAGAATGAAATACCCCTGCCTCTGATGGGAACATATGACTGAGGAATTTGAAGTACTCTCCTGGGAGTCAGAATTCCAGAAAAATTGGTGTTTTATGCAGATGCTAACCTTGATGGGTGGCCTGGGAGGAGCTAAATAGCAGAAGTTGAGAGGAAGGGAAATTTAGTGGGAATTTGTTCACTTCCCAGAGCAGGCATTGGGGTCAGCACTGGGAAGCAACACATAATTAACGCGTCTTGCGCTGCAATTGGCGTAAGCGATTTTTCTGGATGGGAAACCAAGGCTAAGAGTGGACTGGCAGAAGTCTCTGTAGAGGATCTCCGTTCCCTGCTTGCCTAGAGTGCGGACATGGCGCTCTTTAGTCAGCTTGCCTGAGAGAGAGTGAGCATCTCTGCAGTTTAGGACTTAGCAAACGGAACGATTGAGCTTGGAGATAGAAAGTTTTCGCTCAGCTATATACTGAGCAAGATAGCTACGAGTGAATAGACGAGTGCAGCCTTGCAGCACCATGAAGCCGGCCGACGTCCACACAACGACGACGCCCCGCCATGCCCAATTCGGTGATATTGCACCCGCTCCAGCTTGAGTTAGGCCACTGATTAATTTGTTGGATCATGTCAGCAAAGTTTCCACGAAGGTTTCATGGGCTGTGTATTGTAGAATTCTTCTTGCACTCCACTTTATGCCTGGGTCAGTCGACAGGAATTAATTTTGATTTATCGCTCTTTACTCCACGTAAACGCAATTTATTCCCAGCGCCTGTTAGGAGAGTCATGTAATGCGATGATTGAAGGTCGTGAGTTAAAATAAATGTGTACTAATCGACTGCATCTGTTTTCAATCAAGTAGTTGAAATCCCAAGTCACTTTCTTAATTAATTTTATGTTCAACATTTGCATCTGGTGTTCAATAGCTGAATATAACATCAATGTACACCCCTTTTTAATTAAAAGGAGTCAATTCTGAATCAATTAATGTCAACACTGCCACCGCAGTTCAATCAGGAGTCACAGGGCCTTATTACTTTCTTTGCATTATCCGATATTGCGGCAGTTTTGCACTCTTTGTTGATCTGTTAGCCAATCAGCTGGGGTGAACACATGCCAAAACCAGATAAGTGACGGGTGGGGTGTTACAAGAGCTCACGGTATTGTTTGAGTGTGGCACAGACCCCTCGGAACCTTGGACGCAGGTTCTCAACCAGCCACTGTACAAGCTGGTGGTGGCTCCGTAATTGGGTGACTTGTGTTTATAAGGAATGGACTAGGTCCTCTGGTGCAACTGAACTGATCATTTACTGGAAATGGTTATATTCGGCTACTTAGAGACCATTTGCAGCCATTGTTGGATTTAACGTTTCCGAAATACGATGAAATTGCTATGATGGACAATACGCCATGCCAATGGGCCGCTATTGTCCGCGATTACTTTGAAGAACATTCTGGACGTTTAGAGCGAATGATGTGGCCGTCCAGAATCCCTTGAAACATTTGTGAGACATAACCGAGAGGTCAGTTCGTGCAGCGGCGTTTATGGACGGCTATAGAGGCAACATGGCTCAATATTTCTGCAGGGGACCTCCAACGACTTGTTAGGTGCATACCACGTTGAGTTACTGCACTTTTCCGGCGAAAAGGGGGGGATCCGACACGATATTAGGAGGTATCCCATGACTTTCATCATCTCAGTGTACAGACAGGATGGAAGATGAACCGCATAGTTTTTATTGAAGCACGGAGTCAAAACAGCAGATATTCGTAAACATTTAACTCTGGTATGTGCTCAGGAAGCTCCTGCACAAATGACTGACTATATCTGGATGTCTGTGTTCGCTAGCGCACCGAATCTGCACGCAAGAACGTAAGTACTGGTCGTCCGTCGACATAGCGGTCTTCGGGGCAGATGGAGATTGTGTCAATAGCAGGGTGTACCCTGACACTCTCACACGATTTAGACGCCGGATTCAGCAGAGGCGGCAGGGAAAGTGCTCACAAGGTTTGCTCCTTCAGCGCGACAATGTGTGACTCCTTACCAGCAATGCCACAACTGCGAAGTTGACATCACTGGGTTCATTTTTGTGCCACACCCACCATGTTCTCCGGATCTCGCTACATCTGATTATGGTTTATTCGAAAGCACGAAGGACGTCCTGCAAGGTTAGAGGTTCGGCACAACGAAGAGCTGCAGGCAGCTGTCTACGAGTGGGTGGGTAGCACCCCCAAACAGTGGTTCCGTGACGCAATAGTAAAGTTTCCAGGAAGGTGGCAGCCGTGCATTGACGTCCCTGGGGAAGTATATTAAGAGAGCCCTTGTATAATGACTCAATTTAATTAAAAAATAAGGTACAGAAAACTGCTACTGAAAATAATTTACGAAGGCCCCTTGTATTTTTACGAATGAAAATGCTAAATGAGAGTCGAAGACGAATCTTTTACTAACTAGGAGCATTTGCCTTAGGTTTTCACCAACCGAGCATTCTCGCAGGTCCACGTCGAAATTTTAGTGACACCGAAGATACCCACATTGTGCCTCACAATATGACATGCTAAGGTTCTTCCAAGAGGGATATGAGATGATATTACAGGAGGAACGGATATGATGAAAGATTGTGGCTTATCCTGCCTTAGTGGTATGTGTCAGCTGAATTAAATTCACTGGACTGAAATGGGCGGAAGAAGGAAGGAAGGAAACTGGGCTTAACGTCCCGTCGACATCGAGCTCATTCGAGACGGAGCACAAGCTTGGGTCGCGTCAAGGATAGGGATGGAAATCGGCTGTGCCCTTTCGGAGTAACTGTCCCGCCATTTGCCCGGAGCGATTTAGGGAAATCACGGGAAACCTAAATCTGGATGGCCGGACGCGGGTTTGAACCGTCGTCCTCCCGAATGCGAGTTCGGTGCGCTACCCTCTGAAACGGACGGAGTGATTGGGGATATGTTCTGAAAAGCTCCTACCACCAGGGCCTCAGAGCTTCTGTAAAGTGGCCTGCACACGCTCAATGTTTATTGACAATACTAGTTTATCAATCTTTCCGTATATTGAAGCAACCTATTCACCATCAATATTATTGTATGTAAATATTTTCAGTTGGCAACGCGATCTGACAGAGTTAAATATCGAAAAACACGTGCCGCAGTTATATTAGTTGTAACACAAAACAACAACAAATAGGAGACTGCTCAGGACATTGTTGAAAAACACGAGCGACTTGCCACGTGGTAATTTACTAACTGTCCGCCTGCTTAGCTGAGTGGTAACGTGATTGCATACGATGCAGCGGGTCCGCGTTCGATTCCCTCGTGGACTAAGTGTGTTGTCCTCATCATCCTTTAATCATCACCGAAACGCAAGTCGTCCAGTGTGGCGTCACCTGTACTAAGACTTGCAATTCGCCGGCCGAACTATGCGGATGGGGCCGAGGGACCATCAATGCCACACTATCATTTCATATCTAAGACGCCCTGCTAAAGCCGCAGGACAGGTAGTTTAAGTTGTGGAAAGGGGCCAAAATAAGCGGCTGTCAGTTACACTCGAACATACAACCTTTTATTTGATCAATCATTACAAGAGACAAGAAAAACTAAAAAAACACAGTTTTAGTTTTGAAACGACTGAATGCTCCGTACGATCTCATGCCTTAAGGGCATGACCATCTTAATTTAAAAACGACTGAAGGCCAATAACTTAAAGCTCAACCAAAATCAGAAATTTAAAAGGCAAAGCCTTATGTTGAAACAGTTCCTTAATTAGGCTGAAGGCCTGAAGAATCTGACGCCTTAAGGGTAAAACAACCTTAATCTAAAAATCGTCTAGAAGCCATACAAGTACAAAAAGCAAGAACCAACAAGCAAACGCAGTACACCCAAGGGCGCTCAGAAGTTCCGAGGGTCGGCCTTGAATTCAAACACTAACGCTCGCTTAGGTGAGACAGGCAGTCGGCCCAACCATTGTCGATCCGACGACAACCCAACCGACAGACAGTCAACGGACCAAGCGACAGGATAACTTATCTTTCGTTCCGGGATCGGTGAGCCACGGAACTCGTAGCAATGGAAACAGCCCCTCACAGTCCGACCGCCCGTGGACGTCGCCAGGCACGCGCCACGGAGACTTCCTCTCTGCTCCACGCCAACCGACCAACTGCCCAGGCCCAGAAACGGTGAAAGGACCAGATATATATCGGCCGATGAGACGACCAACCAACGGTCGTCCCGCTCCAATCTCCCTCCGTCGGACAGTTCATGTGTGTCGTCAGCGGTCGGCGAGCACTGGCTGTCGGCGCCTCAGCGGCGCCCGCCCCCGACTTCACTGCTCGTCCGTCTCCAACTGACTGCCAGACACACGAAGATCCGGAAATACTATCGGTCGCTCCAGAGATGGTAGGCAGGAAATACTTATCGATACCCGCTGCTGCTGCCGCTCACAGACAAGTAAGGCGGGAAGTTAGTGACGCCAGTACATGGAATAAGAAAACGAGACGGTAGTACCGTAATATAAGATGACAAACAATAAATGGGATAAACGCGAGCCGTGCACGGCTCAATATCCATTTACTAACTGACATTAAAATCACATTCCAGGACGATTTCATTAACTATTTGCGGATCAGCCCTGGGTCGTACGAAAAATTATTAATGTCGACAAGTATAGAGAAAAAATTTCGTTAATGTAGCATCAGTCACCGTCTCCGAGAGATAAAGAGTAACATCAAGACCTCTGTCGTCGGACATGTCAAATGGTTCAAATTGCTCTGAGCACTATAAGACTTAACATCTGAGGTCATCAGTCCCCTAGAACTCAGAACTACTTAAACCTAACTAACCTAAGGACATCACACACATTCATGCCCGAGGCAGGATTCGAACCTGCGACCGTAGCAGTCGCGCGGTTCCGGACAGAAGCGCCTAGAACCGCTCGGCCACACCGGCCGGCACGGACATGTCATACGAAAGCTTGAAGTTTAGTTTTGTAATATCAGCAAACACAGTTACAAAAAATTATATGGAAAACAATGAAGTACGAGGTGTTTTCAATAAGTAATGCAACAATTTTTCTGTGAAAGCAGGTTGGTTCTATCCAGGATTTCAGTACACCATATTACTACCCACTCTTTTGGCTACAAAACTCTATTTTTCAACATAACATCCGCTGTGTGCGACAGTAATGCGCCACCATAGTCTATACGTGCATGGTAACACTCTGCTAGTCGACATCAGTAAACTCCCCATCGTCCACGTAGTGCTTCCCGCGGAGTACATCCCGCATTGGGCCAAACAGATGTAAGTCGGAAGGTGCGCGATTCGGGTTGTAGGGTGGATGAGGCAGAACAGTCCAGTGAGGTTTCGTGAGCTCCTCTTGAGTGTGTAGACCTGGGTGAAGCTTTGGGTAATGGAGAAGGAGAAGTTCGTTTGGATTTTTGTGGCGACGAACACGCTGAAGTCGGTTCTTCAATTTCCTGAGGTTAGCAAAATACACTGCAGTATTGGTCGTTGCACCATGAGGGAGGACATCAAACAGAATAGCGCCTTCTGAGCCCCAGAAGACAGTAGCCATGACTTTACTGGCTGAGGGGGCGACTTTGAAATTTTCTTCGGAGGAGTTGTGGTGTGGCGCCGCTCCACGGACTGCCGTTTCGTTTACGGTTCAAAGTGATGAACCCGTGTTTCGTCGCCTGTGAAGATGCTCAACAAAAAATTGTCACGATGGACGTCGCACAAATAATACACTACTGGCGATTAAAATTGCTACACCACGAAGATGACGTGCAACAGACGCAAAATTTAACCGACAGGAAGAAGATGCTGTGATATGCAAATGATTAGTTTTTCAGAGCATTCACACAAGGTTGGCGCCGGTGGCGACACCTACAACGTGTTGACATGAGGAAAGTTTCCAACCGATTTCTCATATACAAACAGCAGTTGACCAGCGTTGCCTGGTGAAACGTTGTTGTGATGCCTCGTGTAAGGAGGAGAAATGCGTACCATCACGTTTCCGACTTTGATAAAGGTCGGATTGTAGCCTATCGAGGTTGCGGTTTATCGTATAGCGACATTACTGCCCGCGTTGGTCGAGATCCAATGACTGTTAGCAGAATATGGAATCGGTGGGTTCAGGAGGGTAAAAAGGAACGCCGTGCTGGATCCCAAGTCGAGATGACAGGCATCTTATCCGTATGGATGTAACAGATCGTGCAGCCACGTCTTGATCCCTGACTCAACAGATGGGGACGTTTGCAAGACAACAACCATCTGCAATTTGACGACGTTTGCAGCAGCATGGTCTATCAACTCGGAGACCATGGCTGCGGTTACCCTTGGCGCTGCATCACAGACAGGAGCGCCTGCGATGGTGTACCCAACGACGAAGCTGGGTGCACAAAAGGCAAAACGTCATTTTTTCGGATGAATCCATGTTCTGTTTACAGCATCATGATGGTCGCATCCGTGTTTGGCGACATCTCGGTAAACGCACATTGGAAGCGTGTATTCGTCATCGCCATACTAGCGTATCACCTGGCGTGATGGTATGGGGTGCCATTGGTTACACGTCTCGGTCACCTCTTGTTCGAATTGACGGCACTTTGAACAGTGGACGTTACATTTCAAATATGTTACGACCCGTGGCTCTACCGTTCTTTCGATCCCTGCGAAACCAGGATTTCAGCAGGATAATGCACGACGGATGTTGCAGGTCCTGTACGGGCCTTTCCGGATACAGAAAATTTTCGACTGCTGCCCTGGCCAGCTCATTCTCCAGATCTCTCACCAACTGAAAACGTCTGGTCAATGGTGGCCGAGCAACTGGCTCGTCACAATACGCCAGTCACTACTCTTGATTAACTGTGGTATCGTGTTGAAGCTGCATGGGCAGCTGTACCTGTACACGCCATCCAATCTCTGTTTGACTCAATGCCCAGGCGTATCGAGGTCGTTATTGCGGCCAGAGGTAGTTGTTCTGGGTACTGATTTCTCAGGATCTATGCACTAAAATTGCGTGAAAATGTAATCACACGTCAGTTATAGTATAATATATTTGTCCAATGAATACCTGTTTATCATCTGCATTTCTTCTTGGCGTAGCAATTTTAATGGCCATTAGTGTACTTCGTAGTTCCTTACCGTATTCTGTTAGGCGGCGAGGAACCCAGGGGGCAAACGCCTTTGAGTATCAACAGACAAGTGGTGCTTGAGTATGATCCGTCGATCACCTCGAATGAGAGTGTCCCCACGTTCCAACAGTGCAGGAATCACAGCTGTGTGTTGCCGGCCGGTACTCAGGGGACGGAACAGGTTTGCGCGGTTTACTGTCCTTTTGTTCACTGCGAGATTTCCGTACACATTGTGCATTTGGCTACGAATATCTTCGATGCTCTGGTTTCCTGCCAAGAGAAATTCAGTGGCAGCTCTCTGCTTAGAACTCACCTTCGCTACAAACGCCATTTTGTAGGCTACATATAGCGCCGCCACCTATCAGAACTTCATGAAACTATAGGGGAATATTTCACGATGCCCTCAACAAATTCCGCATGTTTTCAACCGAAACTGACTGAGAAAAAAGAGTGTTGCATTACTTACTGGAGGCACCTGATGATTACATCTGTGTCGCAAGGGTACGTTTAGGTAATTAATGTAGAACATTTTTTTACGTTTAGTGATAATTTGGTGAAACTGCATTTTGCAGACCTCTTATTACTCATTGAGGGTATATGAGGTATATTGCGACGTGCAACTGTTTTTCTAAACTGCTCTGTAACTCATCACTTGTACTCTAATTCAAATTAATGAAGTAAACAGTGTCGTAGAGAATCTCCCTCTGACAATCTTAAAGTGATATATACAATGATTACCTTTGCAAATGCCTATTAAATCAGTCACTCGTTGACCACGATGGAACCGAAACAGAGGACGACCGAAGAAAGGCAGAAATACTGAATTCAGTGTTCCGAAACTGTTTCACTGCGGAAAATCGTAACACGGTCCCTGACTTCAGCCGTCGCACGGACGCCAAAATGGAAAATATTGAAATAAACGATATCGGAATTGAAAAACAACTGCTATCACTTAGTAGCGGAAAAGCATCCGGACCAGACGAGATACCCTTAAGATTCTACAGTGATTATGCTAAAGAACTTGCCCCCTTTCTATCAGCAATTTATCGTAGATCGCTGGAAGAACGTAAAGTACCTAGCGACTGGAAGAAAGCGCAGGTCGTTCCCATTTTCAAGAAGGGTCATAAATCAGATGCGAATAATTATAGGCCTATTTCGCTTACGTCAATCTGTTGTAGAATAATGGAACATGTTTTGTGTTCTCGTATTATGACGTTCTTAGATAATACAAATCTCCTTCATCATAACCAACATGGATTCCGCAAACAGAGATCATGTGAAACTCAGCTCGCCCTATTTGCCCAAGAAATTCACAGTGCCGTAGACACTGGCGAGCAGATTGATGCCGTATTCCTGGACTTCAGGAAGGCATTTGATACGGTTCCGCACTTACGTTTAGTGAAAAAAATACGAGCTTATGGAATATCGGACCAGGTTTGTGATTGGATTCAGGATTTCCTAGAAGAAAGAACACAACATGTCATTCTTAACGGTTCAAAATCTGCAGATGTAGAGGTAATTTCGGGAGTACCGCAGGGAAGCGTGATAGGACCTTTATTGTTTACAATATACATAAATGACTTAGTTGACAACATCGGTAGCTCCGTGAGGCTATTTGCAGATGACACGGTTGTCTACAAGAAAGTAGCAACATCAGAAGACTCGTACGTACTCCAGGAGGACCTGCAGAGGATTAATGCATTGTGCGACAGCTGGCAGCTTTCCCTAAACGTAGATAAATGTAATATAATGCGCATACATAGGGGCAGAAATCCATTCCAGTACGATTATGCCATAGGTGGTAAATCATTGGAAGCGGTAACGACCGTAAAATACTTAGGAGTTACTATCCGGAGCGATCTGAAGTGGAATGATCACATAAAACAAATAGTGGGAAAAGCAGGTGCCAGGTTGAGATTCATAGGAAGAATTCTAAGAAAATGTGACTCATCGACGAAAGAAGTAGCTTACAAAATGCTTGTTCGTCCGATTCTTGAGTATTGCTCATCAGTATGGGACCCTTACCAGGTTGGATTAATAGAAGAGATAGACATGATCCAGCGAAAAGCAGCGCGATTCGTCATGGGGACATTTAGTCAGCGCGAGAGCGTTACGGAGATGCTGAACAAGCTCCAGTGGCGGACACTTCAAGAAAGGCGTTACGCAATACGGAGAGGTTTATTATCGAAATTACGAGAGAGCACATTCCGGGAAGAGATGGGCAACATATTACTACCGCCCACATATATCTCGCGTAATGATCACAACGAAAAGATCCGAGAAATTAGAGCAAATACGGAGACTTACAAGCAGTCGTTCTTTCCACGCACAATTCGTGAATGGAACAGGGAAGGGGGGATCAGATAGTGGTACAATAAGTACCCTCCGCCACACACCGTAAGGTGGCTCGCGGAGTATAGATGTAGATGTAGATGTAGAAAATAGTTTTGTGTTAAACGATTACTTCAAAATTTGAATCTGAGGTATGATACGCAGAAAATCGAAACGACAACATGAACAGTTCACACTAACGCCTTTTAGCTTGTGAGACCTGAGTTTCTCCTAGCGTATACAACTTTCAAGTAACTTCCGAGAATTCAGTCAGCGACCGCCGATATTTCGGGGAGAGAACACCCCGCCATTTTCAAGGCAAACTGCAACGGACAGCCGACATATATGCAAATTTAAAATCTCGGTTCTCGGAATGATGCAGGAAAGATAACACACACACACACTGAACAACTAGTGCCACCAAAGATTACCAAAGTCAGAGATATCGATAGTGACACAGCGAACTCGCATATGAGGTAGCATTGAATCTGTCCCTCTGTTTTTTTGACAAGGGAGAGAGCCGGATTCCAAACAGAGTTGAAACAAAAACCTCCATCTCGGTTAACGAGATTGCTCGCTAATTTAATCTCAACTGCCTCCTTAATAACACTGTCCCAATAGCTGGAGGTGCATGCCAGTACTTCGGTGTTATTATATAACATGGGGTGACTAGTATCCAAGCAATGTTCGGCAACAGCAGATCTACTCGACTGCTGTAATCGTGTGTGCTGTTTTTGCTCAGCACATCGGTCCTCCACGGTCCTGATAGTTTGAGCAATATATGCCATGCCACAGCTACAAGAAATGCGATATACACCCTCCTTACGCAGACCAAGATCATGCTTAACAGAACTCAAAAGCACTCTAATTTTAGATGGAGGTCGGAAAACACATTTCACATCGTATTTCCGTAAAATACGACCGATCTTGTTGGAAGTGTTTCCTACGTAAGGCAAAAAGATAGTAGACTTAGGTGTCGACGCAGAATTAACATCAATCACCCAATGTACAGTTGGTCGATAGCGCAACACACGTTCAATCCGTCTATCACTATAACCATTCTGACGAAACGTAACTTCAAGATGGGCCAGCTCAGCTGGCAAAGTCTCAGCGTCGGAAACGACATGTACCCTGTGTACCAAGGTACGAAGTACCCCTTCACGCTGAGCCGGATGGTGACAACTATTAGCCTGTAAGTACTAGTCGGCGTGAGTACGTTTCTTGCAGACTGCGTATCCCAATGATCCATCATCCTTCCTCCTAACAAACACATCAAGAAAGGGAAGGCAACCATCCTCTTCCACCTCCACCGTAAAACAAATGTTCGGGTTGATCGAGTTCAGATGTTCTAGGAAGGCATTCAAATTCTCCGTACCATGAGGCCAAACAACAAAGGTATCGTCAACGTGTCTAAAGAAACAGGCGGGTTTCAAAGGTGCCGACTCCAATGCACGTTCCTCGAAGTCTTCCATAAACAGATTTGCGATCAGAGGAGACAACGGACTACCCAACGAAACTCCATCTGTCTGCTCGTAATACTGGTCATTGCATAAAATGTAAGTGGATGTCAACACATGCCGAAAGAGATTAGTTAATTCAGCACCAAACCTAGCCTCAATTAAACGCAACAAATCAAACAGAGCAACACGAGTGAAGAGAGAGACCACATTGAAACTCACTAAAATATCAGAGTCATTCAACCGCACTCCCTCCAAACGACCTACTTGTGGTCTCAACAGAGAAGCAAGATGCTTAGCTACACGATATGTAGGAGCGCCGATATTACTCAATATAGGACGGAAAGGAACCCCTTCCTTGTGAACCTTCGGAAGGCTCTGCTAACATGTGAATAGAGAATATTGTCAAACGGCCAATATTTGACCTCACATGTTCAGTACGTATTGACAGCACCAAGAAAAAGTTGTGCGACGCAAACGAATATTGGTAGGTTGTGTTTCTATATCTGAAAGATGATTTCTATTAAAAATTCGCGCTAGTCGCGTAAGATTGGCGCTAGTAGCACCACAATGAGGATGCAAATCAGGTTTGCTTTAAATACATGCTGTAATTGTTGTATGTTACCTGTGAGGTTGGACGTGGTGAGTTGATGTTAGTAAAGACGCTTTTAAGGGGACAAAGACTCCATTATCAACACCTCACTGCATGTGAACGATGTCGTGTAGTAGGGTTACGAGAACCTGAATGTTCTTCCTGCAATACTGGGCAAAGACTTACAGGAATGTAGCCACTGTACATGATTACTGGCAGCGGTGGTCACGAGAATGTACGGTCGCAAGAAGACCGGGCTCTGGACGGCCACGTGGCACCATCAAGAGGAAAGACGATCGTGTTCGGCGTGTCTCTGGCGCATCGTACTGCATCTGAAATAGAAATCTGAGCAGCATCTGGCGCCACCGTGACACAACGAACTGTTACAAATCGGCTACTTCAAGGACAGCTCCGAGCGAGACACCCTGTAGCGTATATTCCGCTGACCTCAAACCACCACCATTTGCGGCTTCAGCGGTGTCAAGCGAGAGCTCATCGGAGGGCAGGGTGGAGGTCTGTTGTGTTTTCTGATGAACTGTGGATCTTCCTCGGTGCCAGTGACGGCCGTGTGTTGCTCAGGAGGAGGCCAGGTCAGGGCTTGCAACCAAGCTATGTGCTAGCCACGCTGATCCTACAGGTGGTCGGGAGTGCGATTTCGTATGACATCAGGAGCGCTCTCGTAGTTGTCCCACACACTCTGACTGCAAATTTGTACGTCAATCTGGGGATCCGAACTGTTGTGCTGTCGTTCATGAACAGTATCCCAGCGCGTGTTTTCCAACAGGATAACGCTCGCCCACATGCCGCTGTTGGAACTCACCTTGCTCTACAGGGTGTCGACATTTTGCTTTGGCCAACTCGATCACCAAATCTGTCTCCAGTGGAGCACATTTGGGCCATCATCGGGGATAACTCCAGCGTCATCCACAAACAGCATTAACTGTCTTTGTATTGACGGACCAACTGTAGCTGGCATGGAACACTGTCCCACAAGCTGACATCCAGAACTATTTCAACATAATGCATGTACTTTGCATTCTTGCGTTCAACATTCTGGCGGTTACACCGGTTATAACGTACCAGCATTTCATATTTGCAATAGCATACTGTATCTCGTCCTTCCATTAACCTGTGTTCTTGCAATGTTAATCACTTAAATATGTTACCTAGACGAATCTATTCCTGAAAGTTCATTACTCTACATGAATTATACACTCCTGGAAATTGAAATAAGAACACCGTGAATTCATTGTCCCAGGAAGGGGAAACTTTATTGACACATTCCTGGGGTCAGATACATCACATGATCACATTGACAGAACCACAGGCACATAGACACAGGCAACAGAGCATGCACAATGTCGGCACTAGTACAGTGTATATCCACCTTTCGCAGCAATGCAGGCTGCTATTCTCCCATGGAGACGATCGTAGAGATGCTGGAAGTAGTCCTGTGGAACGGCTTGCCATGCCGTTTCCACCTGGCGCCTCAGTTGGACCAGCGTTCGTGCTGGGCGTGCAGACCGCGTGAGACGACGCTTCATCCAGTCCCAAACATGCTCAATGGGGGACAGATCCGGAGATCTTGCTGGCCAGGGTAGTTGACTTACACCTTCTAGAGCACGTTGGGTGGCACGGGATACATGCGGACATGCATTGTCCTGTTGGAACAGCAAGTTCCCTTGCCGGTCTAGGAATGGTAGAACGATGGGTTCGATGACGGTTTGGATGTACCGTGCACTGTTCAGTGTCCCCTCGACGATCACCAGTGGTGTACGGCCAGTGTAGGAGATCGCTCCCCACACCATGATGCAGGGTATTGGCCCTGTGTGCCTCGGTCGTATGCAGTCCTGATTGTGGCGCTCACCTGCACGGCGCCAAACACGCATACGACCATCATTGGCACCAAGGCAGAAGCGACTCTCATCGCTGAAGACGACACGTCTCCATTCGTCCCTCCATTCACGCCTGTCGCGACACCACTGGAGGCGGGCTGCACGATGTTGGGGCGTGAGCGGAAGACGGCCTAACGGTGTGCGGGACCGTAGTCCAGCTTCATGGAGACGGTTGCGAATGGTCCTCGCCGATACCCCAGGAGCAACAGTGTCCCTAATTTGCTGGGAAGTGGCGGTGCGGTCCCCTACGGCACTGCGTAGGATCCTACGGTCTTGGCGTGCATCCGTGCGTCGCTGCGGTCCGGTCCCAGGTCGACGGGCACGTGCACCTTCCGCCGACCACTGGCGACAACATCAATGTACTGTGGAGACCTCACGCCCCACGTGTTGAGCAATTCGGCGGTACGTTCACCCGGCCTCCCGCATGCCCACTATACGCCCTCGCTCAAAGTCCGTCAACTGCACATACGGTTCACGTCCACGCTGTCGCGGCATGCTACCAGTGTTAAAAGACTGCGATCGAGCTCCGTATGACACGGCAAACTGGCTGATACTGACGGCGGCGGTGCACAAATGCTGCGCAGCTAGCGCCATTCGACGGCCAACACCGCGGTTCCTGGTGTGTCCGCTGTGCCGTGCGTGTGATCATTGCTTGTACAGCCCTCTCGCAGTGTCCGGAGCAAGTATGGTGGGTCTGACACACCGGTGTCAATGTGTTCTTTTTTCCATTTCCAGGAGTGTATTTTGATGCTGGGATTTTTTTTTCGATCAGTGTGTGTTGAGGGCCACCAGCAGTTGCAGTATTGACAATTCGACAAAATACCCCCTCAGACAGTCAGTATACTGACAGTTTGATAAATTTATTGAACGTGAGACTGCCCATTAATGTCTCACGAAGTGCCATTTGCGGTCACAGCAGTAATGTACTCTTAGCAACGTGCGACACGCGACTTTCTGATCCACGGATTTAATCGGAAACGTTTGCTGGCGGACCCTGTTTAATCCCCTGCATTGCTGCACTTTCAAATCAATAGAAATATGGGTCGCCAGTCTCGCTTTGCCTCTCGACACTGTGTTAGTTCTCACAACTCCAAAGTCAATAATTAAAATCCATGTAGTTATCAACGCCTTCAACTGGCTACTAACAAATTTCACCGGTAATCGGCACAACAACACAACAGGAATAAGTTCAAAACCAATAAGGAAAGAGTAACACTAAAACATCACACTCAAATTTGCACGAGAATTAAATTTGTTGGCATGAATTAACCGCAGCAAGTCCGTCACTTATTTGCAACATCACTCAACTAGCTTTGACACCACACTCTACTCTGAGGTCCCTCCCTATACCGAATATGTCCTCGGTCACTAATGCGAAATACTCTCTGACAACATGAAACTACCTAAGATTCTCTCAGTCTTGCGTACTGGTCTAACAAGCAGATCACAAAACAATCGGGATTTTTTGTAATTTTTTTTACACTGACGGAAAAAAATCGCAACATCAAAAAGTAATTAATGTAAAGTAATGAAATTTCGGTAATACGTTTGTCTAGGTAATACATTTAAGTGACTAACATTGCAAGATCACCGGTAAATGTACGAGTGAGATAAGCTACTGTAAATGTGAAATGCTGGTACAATAATAACCAGTGTCACTGCCAGAATGCTGAATGCAAGAACGCAAAAGTTTACGCATTGTGTTTTACAGGCGTCAGTATTGAGTCTGTGGAAGGAGTTCTGTGACTTCTACACTTGGTCGGTCAATACAGGGACGTTTAATGCTGTTTGTGAATGACGCTGCAGTTGTTGTCTGATGATGCCCCATATATGCTCAAGTGGTGACAGATCAGGGATCGAGCAGACCAACACAACATGTCGGCAATTTTTAGAACATGTTGGGTTCCAACAGCTATATGTGGGCGAGCGTTATCTGCTTGGAAAAAACATCCTGGAATGTTGTTCGTGAACAGCAGCACAACAGTTCGAATCACCAGTTTGATGTACAAATCTACAGTCAGGGTGCGTGGGATAACCACGAGAGGGCTCCTGCTGTTATTCGAAATTGCAACCCAGACCATAATCCCAGGTGTAGCTCCAGTGTGTCTAACATGCACACATTTTGGCTGCAGGCCCTCAGCTGGCCTCATTCTAACCAACATACGCCCACCACTGGCACCGAAGCGGTATTAGGTTCCATCAGGAAACACAACAGACCTCCACACTGCTCTCCAGTGAGCTCTCGCTTGACACCACTGAAGGCGCAAATGGCGGTCGGTCGGGGTCAGTGGAATACACGCCACAGGGCATTCCGCTCGGAGCTGTCCTTGATGTATCCGTAACGATCCGTCGTGTCACTGTGGTATCAATTGCTGCTCAAATTGCTGTTGCAGATGCAGCACGATGCGCCAGACGCATATGCCGATGACGACGGCCATCCCTCTTGGCAGTGCTACGTGGCTGTTCGGAGCCTAGTGTTCGTGAGACCGCACATTCTCGTGAGCACCACTGCCAGCAATCTTGTTCAGTGGTTCCATTCCTGCCAAGTCTTTCTACGATATCGCAAAAGGAACATCCAGCTTCTCGTACCTCTATTACACGTCCTTGTTCAAAGGCAACGAGATGTTGATTATGGCCGGCCGAAGTGGCCGAGCGGTTCTAGGCGCTACAGTCTGGAACCACGCGACCGCTACGGTCGCAGGTTCGAATCCTGCTTCGGGCATGGATGTGTGTGATGTCCTTAGGTTAGTTAGGTTTAACTAGTTCTAAGTTCTAGGGGACTGATGACCTCAGAAGTCCCATAGTGCTCAGAGCCATTTTTTGAACCATGTTGATTATGTCGACCTTGTCGCCGTAAATGCGTTCTTGACTAACATCAACTAAGTACGCCCAGTCTCATAGGTAACTAACGCTCTCGACTGTTACGGCGTGTATTTAAAGCAAACATAATTTGCATCCTCATAGTGGCGCTACTAGCGCCACCCTTGTACGACTGGCGTGTAATTTGTGTACACATCATCTTGAATTTGTGTACGTATCATCTTGAATTTGTGTACATATCATCTTGAATTTGTGTACGTATCATCTTGAATTTGTGTACGTATCATCTTGAATTTGTGTACGTATCATCTTGAATTTGTGTACGTATCATCTTCCAGGTGTAGAATCACGCCTGCCAGTTTTCGTTTATATCGCACAACAACTTCTTGGTGTTCTGATTTCTTGCTTTCCGTCAGTGTATTTTTGGTACTTGAAGTTAAGTACTCCAATATCAATCGGCAAAAGCTGGTCAATGCAACTCTCAAAAATTCTCGAGAAAATCGACTTTGAAGTTTTTCGATGGTTTTTAATACGTTAAATAAAGGTCGAGTTTTGGAGAAGTATGATGGCTCTGTGACAGAATTCTCCTCTGCCACAAGGGGTGCTTGGATTCGATTCACAGCGGATTCTAATTTTTAAACGAAGGTGCATGTTCTGCGAGCATTTCCGTGAAGCGTGAAAGATACAAAAATATGGAGAAAAATAGGTAACTTCTGTACCGATCGTTATTTTCTTTGTTTTTTTTCGTTGAATTCGAATGTCTGTCATTTAAATATAAAATTCGCGAAATGTATGTCATTTAATACTCATATAATTGTCCTTTTTTATGACAAATGCACGTCTTCTTATTCCCAATTACACATCACGCAGAAAAATCCAATTTTCATTGCAAACACAAATTCTTAATTACCGATCTTATATAAAGGACAAGCGGAGAACCCCAGGGTTGCATAGGTATTTATTTATAGCTGTTCGTCCACGCTCTTACCACTAGCGTCAGACCTTGTGCTTAATGTTTATGACGTCATATCTCGTGAACTATATGTCGTACAATAATATAATACGGTGGGTACTTTTAGCGGACTGTGTGGATACAGTCTACAAAATTTATTGCGAACAGAGTTAGTAGCAAACAAGTAATAAATTTAAACGTCACTCATCATGCGGCAGTTTTTCACGCATCTCCTGAACTGTGTGTGTACAATGAAAACATTTTTCATTTACGTTCACTAGTATATGTGCACATTGTCTGTAAAATGTGAGTGGCCGTGCGGTTAAAGGCGCTGCAGTCTGGAACCGCAAGCCCGCTACGGTCGCAGGTTCGAATCCTGCCTCGGGCATGGATGTTTGTGTTGTCCTTAGGTTAGTTAGGTTTAACTAGTTCTAAGTTCTAGGGGACTAATGACCTCAGCAGTTGAGTCGCATAGTGCTCAGAGCCATTTGAACCATTTTTGTAAAATGTGTCGCGAATACAGTTTACTTGTAAAGGAGTAATAAACTAAAAAGTCATACCTCATGCGGTACTTGTACTGCATTAACAGCAGAAGAGTAGTGAACGTTTTTCCTTTCATCATGTTGTAGGGGTTGTCAATGAGAAGAAATTTCATAAAGGTTCGAAATGACGAGTGAAGTTCTTTGGAAGTCGTTAAACACACACACACACACACACACACACACACACACACACACACACACACACACACACGTAGATACATTCATTTTTATGTTACGTACTGATTTTTAATCAAGTTTATTTAAATTTAGCCGGCCGGTGTGGCCGTGCGGTTCTAAGCGCTTCAGTTTGGAACCGCGTGGCCGCTACGGTCGCAGGTTCGAATCCTGCCTCGGGCATGGATATGTGTGATGTCCTTAGGTTAGTTAGGTTTAAGTAGTTCTAAGTTCTAGGGGACTGATGACCTCAGAAGTGCTCAGAACCATTTGAACCATTTAAATTTAAAGAAAAATTAACAGTGCAACTTAATTTTTCCATCATTATGTTTTTTGTATGGTATGAGTACTTTTACTTACAGACCAACAATTACAGTGGTGCACACATTATACATCTGTGACGTTCCAGGTTTCATACTGATTTAGTTCAGCTTTTAACCAGAGGAGCGTCCGACAGCACAGTCATCGCCCACCGCGCACGCGCGAAAGTCCTTCCTGCGGCTCCCAGCAGGGGACACTAAGCGCACCGCTTTCATCCATCTGCGAGCGTCTTCCCGCGCACGCGTATTGCTTGCCCCTGGCCTGCTAGATTTCGACGCCGACCCACAATTGTCGTCTGTCGCGACTTGCAGCAGTGACAGCAGCAACTACCACTAACTGAAGGTGCCAAACAGTTGCATCGATGATATATTTTGGGATTTACTCCAATACGATCCGGCGACAAACCCGAGAAATGTATTGCAACATAGTTGTTGTTTTTGTGGTATTTCTAGATAGCTTGTTATCAGAGTCTGTTCCTTTATGTGACTGTCCCTTGAACAGAGTTCGTTAGTACTTGCTTATGCGGGTTAGTTCATCAGTTTAACTACTTGTGAAAAAATGTATGTTACATTTAAAGACACAAAAAAGAAAGCGGGAATTCACTGAAATGCAATAAAGAGCACAGGTTAAATAATAATGATTTCTGGTCACTCATGGTTAGTTTGAATAGAGTGGAATTTTCTGGTGTGCGTGTTTTATTCTTGAGACATAGAAATATGGAATAGAATGCAAAGAAATTTGTTTTTTTTGTTGTTGTTGTTTTTCGGAATGATACGGACAGATGTTCTGAACATTGTTATTATAGATTTGCCAGCTCACCGAGGCAGCATATTTCCTGGTTCACTACATGATAGTGTCTGAGAGTTTAAAATGGTTTACTATTGTAGAACCAAGGCACCCCACGTGACAGATGAGCACATTACCAAAGAACACCACCACTTGTCGAATGAGCGATCTTGCATTAGCTTATTAAACATGGTCTGAAAACTTCGAAGTAAATTTGCTTGAGAATTTTCGAGAGTTGGATCGAACTGCACTATCGGACTAATATTTGAGTTCTGAACTTCAGGATTTGCCTTTTAGTTCTCTTGTAAATAACTTGATTGATGACGAAAGGTCAGCTGCTCCCGACTTCAGGAATACGCAACGAAAACACCATTTCCGCCCCAAAGTGCCCACGACTTCTACACGCCATGGGGAGTATATCCTTAACATTCTTCCCTATATCCACATTTCAAATGCCTCCGCTTCTTATCTAATACTCGATAGAGCAGGACACTCAAGACGTAGCATCGAGGTAGACGAGTGCAGATACTTATGTCAAAGCTAGTCAGAACTATCTTCATTTGATGGAAAGAACTTCTGGGCTGTTCGATACTGCGACGAATTTCACATAAGTCACAGTTATTCTTGATTTGGCAGACCAAATATTTATGCGATGAAGGTTTTTCGATTTTATCATTCCCAAATGCAAGAGTTTCCTGAATTTCATCTTGACTTCTGCTGACAACCATCCATTTTTTGTCTTCTTGGCGTTTAAACATAACTCCATAAAATTTCTCTCTTCAGTACCACTGTTTAGCAGTTCTTGCAGATCTTCCAGCCTGGCTGCAAGTTAATATCATCAGCGTGTCTGATGTTATTTATGATCATTAACCTCCATTCACTGAAGCTTTCCATCAACAGTATCTCAGAAATCTTTTCAGAATATGACGAGTGTTTCAAAATGAATATCGGGGTTTCAAGGAAAAAGCAATTCAAACAATTTTGTTCGTACACCTGCGCGCACGCTGTGTAGCCTATAGACCACGGTTTACGTGTCAGCTGTGGAAACGAAATGTTGCTGTAGGAAGATTTTCTGGATAATATCGTCTTCAGTAATGAATCGACGATTCGCCTAAGTGTAAATGTGAAAACAGGTAATGTGTGGTAAGGGGGTCAACAAATTCCTGTGAGATGGTACAGTTGTAACAAAACTCTAAGGGGCTCCGAAACGCCCTATACTTGCAATGTTAAAATAACGCTTATAAATTACATCTTTCCTCACAAAGTATTTGAGGTAGGAAGTTGAACTTTTTACAGATTATTTATTGGAATATGGGTTACAACTTAACACAGGGATTTTACAAAATTTTAGTTCAGTTATTAAAGATGATTTTTTTTCAATTGTAATGAAAATTCACAACATTTTTTTGCAATTTTTTATTTATATATTCAAAAATATACAGGTTTTTGGAAAAAGGCTGTGTTATATTATGCAGAAGGTACTGTGTAACATTTACTGAAAGTTTGAAACAAATATGTTTGTAAGGTCCTTAGAAAACATGTAATTAGTATGAGAAAATAGAAGTTTTGGGAATCGAGCGACAAAGACTAGATTAACTTTTTAGTGCATTCCAGGTCCATAGGATGGATTATCTTCATCCTCTGCAAACTCCTCCTCCAGCTTCCTCTTGTTCCTCCTCCTATTTACTCTTGCTTGTATTTCTAGACTCTTTACAGCCCTGTCTGCAGCCCGAAGGCGTTCCTTGTCTAAAGCAAGCATCGCTCGTTGTTGTGTTCGTAGATTTTGCTACCATTTTCTTCAGTTGCAGTTACTGCAACACTGTTCCAAAAGGTGGTCATGTATGAACACTTATCACATTTCAGTTGTATTTCACTAGCAAGTCCTACGTGCTTTATTATGGAGAGTTCCAGACCAACTTCACTACAATGAATACATCTTACACAGTTTGAAAAAATTCCTTTGAGAACCGACATATCAAATATTTCATTCACATCCGATTCGCCCATGAAACATTCATAGTTTTCACTCATTGAACCAAGCTTCTTCTGTGAAGTATTTTCTTTCCCACTTTGACTGCTATGGGCAGGTGTACTTGAGAGGTTAGGTTCACTCACTTGGTTATCGTCTTTATTGTTTACAGTAATAACACATACCTTTGGTTTTCGAACATTTCTCCTTTTCTTAAAAGCCTTCAGAGGATTTCTAATAACTTTACTTTTACTCATTATTATACTTCAACAAAACAGAGACTCAAGAAACAGAATTAATTACGAATATTTTCGAGATAACGACAGAGTAAATAAACATGAAACAATCGACAATCACACCAGCGATATATATTGCACCGTCACAGGTTAGCCACAACACATACTTTATCTCACATCACTAAAATGTACCTGATGAACACGGACGTTAATAATAACACCATTTGACAGCAGTTTAACAGCGCCACAGTGGGTCACGCCCATGTAGAACACATTTCAAAAAAAATTTAAAAATAGTTGTAGTCTTCGGAATTGAATAAATTATATATCTATTAAAAGGTAATAGTCTGCAGATTCAGAAAACGCAAAAAAGTAAAAATTGAACTTTTCATGATTTTGAGCCTTTCCGGAGCCCGTTAAATTGAATGTTTTCTGTGCCCTATCCCGGTGGAAAGTTTATGGGCCTTTCTTTTTCGGTGAAGCAACTGTAACTGGCGGTTCTTACTTCGACTCTCTAAAACTATGGCTCTTTCAGCAGTTGGCAAAACCACGTAACTATATTTATCAACAACACGGTGCGCCGCCTCACTGACATAACTCAGCATGCGATTCGTTAAACGGCTTCGCACGCGACCATTGGATGGGCAGCACGGGGCGGATGACAGAACTTATTTCGCTTGGCCTCCATGTTCAACCTATCTGACGTCAGGCAATGTTTACCTTTGGGGGTTCATAATGGTGCTGTATGTGCCTCCGCCACCAGCTGATCCACCTGATTTAAGAAACAGAACTCAAACAGCTGTTGCAACAATTACTCCACAAACACTGATCAAGATTTGGCAAGAACTCGTTTATCGGCTCGACGTGTGCGGCGTGACGCATGGTGCTCACGTTGAACACTTTTGAGAAAAACTGAATTGGTATGTCATTGTATTATTTACAAATGTAAGTTTAAGTATGTAAAGGAAAATGAAAACCTAATAGTCTTGGGGGACTGGAATACAGTTGTAGCGGATGAGTAGAAGAAATGGTTACCGGAGAATATGGATTGGTACTAAAAGTGAGAGAGGAGAAAGAGTTATTGACGTCTGTAATAAATTTCAGTTAGTAATAGCGAATACTCGGTTCAAGAATAACAAGAGGAGGAGGCATACTTGGAAAATGCTGAGAGATACGGAAAGATTTCTGTTAGATTACATCATGGTCAGGCAGAGATTCCTAAATCAGATACTGGATTGAAGGCATACCCAGGAGCAGACACAGACTCAGATAACAATTTAATAGTGGCGAAGAGGAGGGTGACGTTTAGGAGATGAGACAAGAACAATCAGTACACAAAGAAGTGAGATATGGAAGTACTAAAGGCTGAAGAGATATTCTTGAAGTATTCTAAGGCTACAGATTATGCGATAAGAAATAGCACAATAGGCATTTCAGTCAAAGAGGAATGGGCATCTTAAAAAAGGGCAATCACAAGAAAACCATAGGTACAAAAAAGGTAATTGTGAAGAAACCATTGGTAATAGGAGAAATACTTCAGTTGATCGGTGAAAGGCCGGCCGCGGTGGTCTAGCGGTTCAGGCGCTCAGTCTGGAACCGCGCGACTACTACGGTCGCAGGTTCGAATCCTGCCTCGGGCATGGTTGTGTGTGATGTCCTTAGGTTAGTTAGGTTTAAGTCGTTCTAAGTTCTAGGGGAGTGATGACCACAGATGTTAAGTCCCATAGTGCTCAGAGCCATTTGAACCATTTTTTTTTGATCGGTGAAAGAGGGAAGCACAAAAATGTTCAGGAAAATTCATGAATACGGAAATACAAGTAGCTTAGGAACGAAATAAATAGGAAATGCGAGGAAGCTAAGACGAAATGCCTACAGGAAAAATGTGACGAAATCGAAAAAGAAATGATTGTCGGAAAAAGTGACGCAGCGTATAAGAAAGTCAAAACAACCTTCGGTGTAATTAAAAGCAAGGCTGGCAGCACTAATGGCCGAGTGCACCAACCCCGGTCAAAAAGCATGATAACCAGAGTCCCGCGATTATGGTTAAAAGTAAATCGCGTTCAAAATGTTTCTGCAGTGCACCAACGTTAATCGCTGGTCAGCAAATCGTCGTCAGCCAACTGTGCATTTGACCGCGGTAAACTCTCTACATTGCAATGGAACGTGCCCTGGCGACGCAAAGATGTTAGTAAACATGAAATTGCACAGATAATCGTTGGTGCCACATTCTATCTTTGCTGTTTTTTCCGTCGACAAGCAGAAGTGTGTGTACGTACCTCAGTACCTATTTCTGATCTGTTGGTTTCTTTTTTGGAGAATAATGGAAAATAAAAGAAGAACACTGAATTTCTCGAAGTACGAGATAGATGTACTTCTTGAACTGGTGGGTGCAAATGCATCCGTTCTTGAAAATAAGAAAACCGACGGCTGCAACTTAAAAGAAAAACAGGCTATGTGGTCCCATGTGGAGGCGCAATTTAATTCTACTCCTGGTAAGTTTATCCATAAATGAATAACTTTTCTAGGTTCATCGTAAACATAGGATACGGCACACACTGGCTTTTAGTTTGAAATTTGAAACTGTTATTGGCGTACCACTGAAATACGTGATAGGACTATGTACATTTACGGTTTGAATTGTTTTGTTTGTTTTAAATTTAAAATCCAATGCCGTGCTACTGTTAATTAAATATTACGTGACTAACGGAAGCTTTTATGTTGAAAATTGTGAACATACGTTTCTCACTTAGCCCTGTGCCGTATTCTTCATATATGCCTACATCACATTCTTTTTAATGAACTGATATGTAAACAAAAGCCATATACACATCTTAGATTTTTATTCCAGTTATAAGTTAAGAGACTCAGAATGCAAAATGGACTTACGAATGTAAATAATATAAGAATTAATTTATGGTACTACAAACTACAACATTTATTTAATTTCAGGTGTGACAAAAAGATCCTCTGACAGGCTGAAAATCTTTTATGAAAACATGAAAAGAAGACTTCGAAAAGACCTTGCAGAAGAAGTAAGTGTATAAAACAGGTGGGGGGAAGCCTACCCAAAAAACCAGATCCATGATCGGGCTAAACCATTAGAAATTGTTGGTTCCTCAATGAAACCGTTAACAAATGCATATGATTCCGATGCACAGTTTAGCATGATTGTGGATGCTGTCAACATGGAGTGCAGTGCAGTGCAGTGATAACACGCCACCTGCTTCAGTTGTTGAGTTAGCAGAGTGCATACAACCTAACACTTCCCACACACCTGTCGTAATACAAAGTAAAGAGACACCAAAGAATGTTCTGGTGGATGTCACCCAGCTGCAATATGTTTCACAGTCTCCTGATCAACCCAATGAAAACATTTGCACGACGAAAAATAAATGGCATCGTCGCAGGATGCCTGCAAAACCAAGGCCATCAGGTTCGGGAACAGTAATCGAAAATGTGTGCAAGAAGAGAGTGGAACTACTGGAGGCCCAATTACACATGATGAAGGCAGAGCACCAAAAGGAGCTGAGGATTAAAAATTTAAAGATTCTGGCCCTGAAAGAAAAACTAAAATACTGGAAGAAGAAAAATGCCAGTGACACGTGACTTTTTTTTTTTCCTGTGACAGTGAATTTTTGTAATTTTTTGTGTTGTGTTGTCTTCTATCTAATGTATTAAAGTTGACTCACAGTTCAAATTTTTCTCTGTGTTTGTCCTGTTAGTGATACTGCTACTATCCTAGTTGTTGTCTGTCTAATATCTGCTTACAGCTTATTTGATCTGGACTAAGTTTCATCCAATCACGTAAAATTAGAATTACTTCATATATAAAAACAGATTAGCAACACTGCAGTTTACACAAGTAAGCTACATGTGAGTTGCAGGCCTGCAGCCACAACGTCAGGTGCCAATTTCTACTTAAATGACTTAACAGTGAGGTAGACTGTTAATGAAACAAAACAATAGTAATAAAGCATCCTTGTCACTCTAACTTTGGAATAAAAATATGTGCTGTAACAATTTTATACGTGAGGCCCAATGTTATCATGTTTTGCATTGTTTATACCAGAAATATCATAACATATTAAATTATGAGGGAAAGTGCTCCAAATCATAATTTTGTGTGAGCCATTTTCCGTGCAATACTCTGCACCTGATAATGTTTATAATGGGAACCTATATCTTTTATGACAATACAATTTGAAGTGAGGCATTTTGAGAAATACATTGCTGTGGTTGTTTCTCTTTTCTGCAAAAGTAAGAATAGCATATGTGGCTTTCCTAGCCACGCCACGTGGTAATGTGTGTGGTGGAAACCTGTAACTTTTATCATAACAGTATTTGTAGAGAGGCATTATTGAGTAATACATTGCTAATATGGACAGTAGTGAGATTAGCATTGTTTGGCTTTTCTAGCAATACTCTGCACCTGTTAATGTTTATAATGTCAGCCCATAACTTTTATGATAACAAAATGTGTAGCAAGATATTTTCAGAAATGCATTCCTAAGATGGGTCACTGTTTTCTGCTATAGTAATCATAGTATGTGTGGCTTTATTAGCAACACTCTGCACCTGTTAATGTTTATGATGGCAACCTATAACTTCTGCCACAACTGTACTTGTAGTGAGGCATTTTTCTGTGGCACTATGCAATGACAAGGAATTCCATTCTGTACAGGTGAGCATTAAATATGTGAAAAAACTGCATCAGCATCAGTGACAGAGTGAGGGAGGGTGTTTCCCTCAGTAATAACTAAAAGTGTGACACTTCGTACCATCAACCCACAGCATTACGGTTCTGCTTTCATATCTTCCGAAGTAGCACACTCCTAAACTAATTATAGCTCTTGCACTGATCCCCAAAGTATTAGAGATTGCTGACAAAATTCTATTGCCTTTTGTAGCAATGAGAACTTGTTTTTGGTGGCAATTTCTAAACACAAATTTGTCTTCAATTTCATGTTTTTTTTATACCATACAGTTGTAGATAATATTGTGTAAAGTGCTGCTACATGCATGACTGACTAGAATTAAAACGTAATTCAATTATTTGCACAACCTTATAGCCACACACACTTATGTTTGAAGAAAATCATGTTGTAAACAAAGAGTAGTGAATAATACGGAAACAATTTAACAAATAAACATTCCCAAACTGACATTTTTTGTTATTACACAAATGATTATTTATTTTGTGCCTAAGTGTTTACTGCATATTCACAAGTTTAAGCTAATATAGGTCATAAGACTGCATTAATACTGATCAGAAGTGCAGTAAAATAATCTCTAAACCGAAAGGTTCTAATAATAAAGAATGTGCTCTTTTAATATTGCAAAACTGTTGGACATTCACATATTTGTTGTTACAGGAGAAAATTTAAGAGATGTTTAGGATCTATAGTGAACGTAATACAGAAATATCCATTATATTTTATTCCACTCGCTTTTACTCTCACACTCTCTAAATGTAATGAGTCATTTGTTCTCAAATTTAAGTACATACCCAGAAACTGAACATGTATATAAATAACAGAGTACTGCATTGATTTCACAACCAATGTGATGCAAGAAATATATCTTTAATAATGAATTATCAACAGTTCCACACTAATAAAATATCTCAGAAAAGCAGCAGCTGGGTAATTGTCTGTAGGCAGCACAGCCTCTCCCTGGCACGCTGAAACCTCAAATTTCGCATCACACACTGAGTTCAGTGAGTACTTTTATGTTCGCTAGACAGCAGAAACAAAATAGATTACATGCTGAAATAATCTGAAAATTTGAAAATACGGCGAAATCCCATAACTATAATCATAATTTTTCATTACGAACAACGTCTGAATTTATGTTAGATTATCGGAAATGTTCATTAATTATAGCATGGTGAACTGCTCTTCCAGGTAATGTATCATCACGATACATCTGCTGTCCAGGTAGCACTGTCTTCAATATTGGGGCCTCTCTCATCACGTAACTGATTTAAAAGTCGAGAAATTTCAGGATCTTCTGGTGGTTCTTCACTGCTTGTACTCCTCGCAATATTATGCAAGACAGCCGTACCCACAATTATTGACATTGATTTCTGTGGATTACATCTTATTCCTACAGATAATACGGGAAATCTTCTCTTCCACATACCATATTTTCTCTCAACAGTGTTTCTAGTTTTAATATGAGACCTGTTATATCGATGCTCTGCTTCGTATTGCGGATTTAAAAGTGGAGTTAACAAGTAGGATCTACATGCATAACCACTATCTCCCAATTAGTAACCTTGTGGTATTTCTCCGTTTTCAAATTGAGCTCTGCGAGCGCAGTTGAGAAATATGGTACTGTCGCACACAGAGCCCGGCCATCGAGCGACAATATCTCTTATTAACAAATTGTGATCACTAAAGGTTTGACAGTTAAAGGAAAAATATGATTTCCTATTGCGGAAAAGTCCTGCATTATGTCCTCCAGGAGACTGAATTCTTATATGGGTACAATCCAAGGTACCAAGAACGCCAGGAACCATACATCACAGAGCACACTTCTTCTCTTGTAGGAAATTTTATAAAGCGAGGAGACAGTGATGCTATGATGTCTGATACATCACTGATGATTTGTTGTGCTGTTGTACGATGTACATTACTGTTGTCCCCAATAAGAATGTTGAATGCACCTGTTGCATATCCCCTTAAAGTAATCAAAAGTCTGTTTATCGGAGAAACAGGGTTACTCCGATCAGTAGGAAATTCTAACCTATCATTAATTTGATTTAATAACCACCACACTGTTTCTTTTGACAGACGAAATCTCTCTTCAAACTTCCTGTCACCATAATCTTCAAAAGGGTTTCTCCTTTCCACAATCACTCCAACACGATTTCGGTCACGATTTAAATGGCCAAGGTATAACAAATCTTCTTCAATGCCATCCATAACATCAAAACGCGTATGCGTATGCTTCTAAAACCACGGTTATGTCGAGAAAACCGGGAAAGAGCCCCGGTTAAATCTAACCGCGGTCGATTCCCTCGTTTAATTTAGATCTGTGTTGGTGCACCAGAATATTGCGCTGAACACGGTTATATATCGACTTAACCGCGGTTAACTGTTAATCGAGATTGGTGCACTCGGCCCTAAGGGTGCAACTGGAATTCCACTGTTAAATGCAGACGAGAGAGCGGATAGGTAGAAAGAGTATGCTGAAACCCTCTATGAGGGGGAAGATTTATCGGATGCGATAGAAGACGAAACAGGAGTCGATTTAGAAGAGATAGCGGATCCAGTATTAGAACCAGAATTTAAGGTAGCTTTAGGGGACTTAAGAGCAAATACGGCAGAAGGGATAGATAACATACCAACAGAAGTTCTAAAATCATTCGGTGAAAGTGTTAACAAAACAACTATTTACATTGCTGTAGAACGTATGACTCTAGCGTAATGCCAACTGATTTTCAGAAAAATGTCATCTACACAATTCCGAAGACTGCAAGAGGTGACAAGTGCGCTAATTATCGCACAATCAGCTTAACAGCTCGTGCGTCCAAGTTGCTGTCACGAATAATATACAGAAAAATGGAAAAGAAAATTGAGGATGTGTTACATGATGATCAATTTGGCTTTAGGAAAGGTAAACGTACGAGAGGCAATTCTGACGTTACAGTTGATAATGGAAGCAAGACTAAAGAAAAATCAAGACACGTTCATAGGATTTGTCGACCTTTAAAAAGCGTTCGACAGTGTCAAATGGTGCGAGATGTTCGAAACTCTGAGAAAAATAGGGGTAAGCTATAGGGAGAGACGGATAATGTACAATATGTACAAGAGCCAGGAGGGAATAATAAGACTGGACGACATGAGCGATGTGCTCGGATTAAAAAGTGTATAAGTCAGGAATGTATTCTTTCGCCCCTCCTGTTCAATCCATGCATAGAAGAAGCAATCACGGCAATAAATGGGAGCTTCAAAAGCGGGATTAAAATTCAATGTAAAAGGCTATCAGTGATAAGATTCGCTGATGACATTGCTGCCCTTAGTGAAAGTGAAGAAGAATTGTAGGATCTGTAAATGGAATGAACAGTCTAATTTGGATTGATAGTAAATCGGAAGAAGACAAAAGTAATGAGAAGTATCAGAAGTGAGAACAGCGAGAAACTTAAAAACATAACTGCTGATCACGAAGCACACAAAGTAAAAATGTAAATGTCGTGTGACTAGGGCCTCCCGTCGGGTAGACCCTTCGTTGGGTGCAAGTCTTTCGATTTGACGCCACTTCGGCGACTTGCGCGTCGATGGGGACGAAATGATGATGATTAGGACAACACAACATCCAGTCCCTGAGCGGAGAAATCCCCGACCCAGCCGGGAATCGAACCCGGGCCCTTAGGATTGGCAGTCTGTAGCACTGACCACTCAGCTACTGGGGGCGGATAGTACACAAAGTTAAAGAATTCTACTAACGGGGTAACAAAATAAACCATGACGGACGGAGCAAGAAGGATGTAAGAAGTAGATTAGCACAGGCAAAAAGGGCGTTCCTGACCGAGAGAATTCTAGTAGTATAAAACGTAGGCCTTAATTTGAGTACGATATTCCTGAGAATTAGCTTAGTAATCACAATTTCCTTTTTTAAACGTAAGAACATTCACCGGTATACTTGGGAAGGCAGGGAACCAGATCTGTCATTGACTATATAACAACAGATAAGGAATTCAGGAAGGCTGTGAGGGACACACGTGTATTCAGGGGATTCTTTGATGACTGATCATTATTTAATCTGCAGTGAAATTGGGATTGTGAGGCCGAAAGTGCAGGAGGTCAGGTCCATATGTAGGAGGATAAGAGTGGAGAAACTTCAGGATAAGGAAATCAGGCACAAATACATAACAGCGATCTCAGAAAGGTACCAGTTAGTTGAATGTAGTCAATTACAGTCATTGGAAAAGGAATGGACAATGTACAGGGACACAGTACTAGAAGTGGCTAAAGAATGTCTTGGAACAGTAGTGTGTAAAAGTAGGATGAAGCAAACAGCTTGGTGGAATGACACAGTCAAGGCAACCTGTAAAAGGAAAAAGAAGGCGTATCAAAAATGGCTACATGCTAGAACTCAGGTAGACAGAGAAAGTTATGTTGAAGAAAGAAACAAAGCCAAACAGATAATTGCAGTATCCAAGAAGAAATCTTGGGAAGACTTTGGAAACAGGTTGGAGACTATGGGTCAAGCTGCTGGAAAACCATTCTGGAGTGTAATTAGCAGCCTTCGAAAGGGAGGTAAGAAGGAAATGACAAGTATTTTGGACAGGTCAGGAAAACTGCTGGTGAATCCTGTGGATGCCTTGGGCAGATGGAGGGAATATTTTGAAGAGTTGCTCAATGTAGGTGAAAATACGATCAGTAATGTTTCAGATTTCGAGGTAGAATGGGATAAGAATGATGATGGAAATAGGATCACATTTGAGGAAGTGCAGAAAATGGTCAATAGATTGCAGTGCAATAAAGCAGCTGGGGTGGATGAAATTAAGTCGGAACTCATCAAACACAGTGGAATGTCAGGTCTTAAACGGCTACACAGGATAACTGAAATGGCCTGGGAGTCGGGACAGGTTCCATCAGAGTGGACAAAAGCAGTAATCACACCATTCTTTAAACACGGAAACAGAAAAGATTGTAACAACTACAGAGGTATCTCTTTAATCAGCGTTGTGGGTAAAATCTTCTTAGGTATTGTTGAAAGGAAAGTGCGAGTATTAGTTGAGGACCAATTGGATGAAAATCAGTGTGGGTTTAGGCCTCTTAGAGGTTGTCAGGACCAGATCTTTAGCTTGCGGCAAATAATGGAGAAGTGTTATGAGTGGAGCAGGGAATTGTATCTATGCTTTATAGATCTAGAAAAGGCATATGACCGGGTTCCTAGGAGGAAGTTATTGTCTGTTCTACGAGAATATGGAATAGGAGGCAAACTTTTGCAAGCAATTAAAGGTCTTCACATGGATAGTCAGACAGCAGTTAGAGTTGACGGTAAATTGAGTTCATGGTTCAGAGTAGTTTCAGGGGTAAGACAAGGCTGCAACCTGTCTCCGCTGTTGTTCATATTATTTATGGATCATACGTTGAAAACAATAGACTGGCTGGGTGAGATTAAGATATGTGAACACAAAATAAGCAGTCTTGCATATGCGGATGACTTAGTTGTGATGGCAGCTTCGATTGAAAGTTTGCAAAGTAATATTTCTGAGCTAGATCAGAAATGTAAGGACTATGGTATGAAGATTAGCATCTCCAAAACGAAAGTAATGTCAGTGGGAAAGAAATATAAACGGATTGAGTGCTAAATAGGAGGAACAAAGTTAGAACAGGTGGACGGTTTCAAGTACTTAGGATGCACATTTTCACAGGATGGCAACATAGTGAAAGAACTGGAAGCGAGGTGTAGCAAAGCTAATGCAGTGAGTGCTCAGCTACGATCTACTCTCTTCTGCAAGAAGGAAGTCAGTACCAAGACTAAGCTATCTGTGCACCGTTCAATCTTTCGACCAACTTTGTTGTATGGGAGCGAAAGCTGGGTGGATTCAGGTTACCTTATTAAACAAGGTTGAGGTTACGGATATGAAAGTAGCTAGGATGATTGCAGGTACTAGTAGATGGGAACAATGGCAGGAGGGTGTCCACAGTGAGGAAATCAAAGAAAAACTGGGAATGAACTCTATAGATGTAGCAGTCAGGGCGAACAGGCTTAGATGGTGGGGTCATGTTACACGCATGGGAGAAGCAAGGTTACCCAAGAGACTCATGGGTTCAGCAGTAGAGGGTAGGAGGAGTCGGGGCAGACCAAGGAGAAGGTACCTGGATTCGGTTAAGAATGATTTTGAAGTAATAGGTTTAACATCAGAAGAGGCACCAATGTTAGCACTGAATAGGGGATCATGGAGGAATTTTATAAGGGGGCTATGCACCAGACTGAACGCTGAAAGGTTCATCTTAAATGATGATGATGATGATGATGATTCCTGAGAATGCACATTTGGAGCACAGCATTGTACGGTAGTGAAACACAGACTTTGGCAAACCGGAACAGAAGAGATTTGAAGCTTTTGAGATGTGGTACTACAGAAGAATGTTGAAAATAAGGTGGACGTATAGAAAATGAGGAGATTCTCCACAGAATCGATGAGGAAAGAATCGTATGGAAAACACTTACAAGGAGAAGAGGCAGGTTGACAGTACATATGTTAAGGTATCGGGGAATAAATTCCACGGTACTAGAGGGAGCTGTAGAGGGCAAAAAATGTAGCGGAAGACAGGAATTGGAATACTGAGCCGTGCTGCGGCTCGCTACTCGACCGAATAGTAGCGGCTTCGGTCAAGAAATACCATCATCACGACCGGGAGAGCGGTGTGCCGACCCCACGCCCCTCCGCACCCTCCACTGAGAACGACACGGCGGTCGGATGGTCCCGGTAGGCCACTCGTGGCCTGAAGAGGGAGTGCTGAGTGCTGCGGCTCGCGTTGGTGCTGTTTGTAGGTTTCCACCCTCTGTTGGAGGCCAGACGGTATCGTTTAGTTGGTATGGTTGTGATTGTCTTCTTCTCGTGTTGACTGGCACCACTCGGTTTCACAAGCGTTGCCTGTCCATTGCCTGTTCACTAGTGGCAGCAGCAGCGGTTATCGATATATAATAACTGTTGCCCTATCTTTTGGGCGACGTCGTTGTTTGTCTGGGTTGTGAGACTGCGTCAATTTGGTTGGGGACTCAGGAGGGAGCCAGGTCCGCGCGGTGCAAGAACACGCCGGGACCACTGGTGATGCGCATGGACTGCCGGACGGAAGGGCTGTGGTCACGAGGGTGCACGGCCTCGTCGTAAACCAGATCCTGCAGGCTTTAAGACGAGTGCATTTCAATTCAAGTAGAGAAACCTTCACCATTGTGACATCTGGCGATTCTCCAGTGACTTGGGTTCGTGTTGCTGCTCGTAGTGTCGCCGAGGGAAAGAGCAGTGAGTGGAGTGCTTGGGGAAAGCGGATCTGATTAGATTTCCTCGACTTCTTGTTACTATTTATTGCGTTCAACTTGTTACAATTTGTTAAGTTCCACCAGCGGTAATTTTTCTTGCCTGGTGCCCGCTAACGCCGCAGTTACCTGCCCCGGGGGTTAGTCTATGCATCGGCAGTGTACGTTTACTCGCCTTGCCGCTGCTGTCCGGTAAGGCGTGTAGTTTTGACAGCTTTCTTGATTGTCGGCCGTTTCTGATTCTTCTACTCTGGTGGTAGTGATTGCTTTCTCGTTCCGGGCGCTCTAAGCACAGTATTCTGGGGGCGTATTGCAGTCCACCAGTTCCAGCTTTGGCGTGTTGTTCCATCGCTGCATTTGGTTTATTGGACTTCAGGTAGCTTCGGCAAGATTATCACTAGTCGTTCCTTAGACTGCCACTAGTCTGAGTTACCATCTTCTACATCTACATCTACATCTACATCTATACTCCGCGAGCCACCTTACGGTGTGTGGCGGAGGGTACTTATTGTACCACTATCTGATCCCCCCTTCCCTGTTCCATTCACGAATTGTGCGTGGAAAGAACGACTGCTTGTAAGTCTCCGTATTTGCTCTAATTTCTCGGATCTTTTCGTTGTGATCATTACGCGAGATATATGTGGGCGGTAGTAATATGTTGCCCATCTCTTCCCGGAATGTGCTCTCTCGTAATTTCGATAATAAACCTCTCCGTATTGCGTAACGCCTTTCTTGAAGTGTCCGCCACTGGAGCTTGTTCAGCATCTCCGTAACGCTCTCGCGCTGACTAAATGTCCCCATGACGAATCGCGCTGCTTTTCGCTGGATCATGTCTATCTCTTCTATTAATCCAACCTGGTAAGGGTCCCATACTGATGAGCAATACTCAAGAATCGGACGAACAAGCGTTTTGTAAGCTACTTCTTTCGTCGATGAGTCACATTTTCTTAGAATTCTTCCTATGAATCTCAACCTGGCGCCTGCTTTTCCCACTATTTGTTTTATGTGATCATTCCACTTCAGATCGCTCCGGATAGTAACTCCTAAGTATTTTACGGTCGTTACCGCTTCCAATGATTTACCACCTATGGCATAATCGTACTGGAATGGATTTCTGCCCCTATGTATGCGCATTATATTACATTTATCTACGTTTAGGGAAAGCTGCCAGCTGTCGCACCATGCATTAATCCTCTGCAGGTCCTCCTGGAGTACGTACGAGTCTTCTGATGTTGCTACTTTCTTGTAGACAACCGTGTCATCTGCAAATAGCCTCACGGAGCTACCGATGTTGTCAACTAAGTCATTTATGTATATTGTAAACAATAAAGGTCCTATCACGCTTCCCTGCGGTACTCCCGAAATTACCTCTACATCTGCAGATTTTGAACCGTTAAGAATGACATGTTGTGTTCTTTCTTCTAGGAAATCCTGAATCCAATCACAAACCTGGTCCGATATTCCGTAAGCTCGTATTTTTTTCACTAAACGTAAGTGCGGAACCGTATCAAATGCCTTCCTGAAGTCCAGGAATACGGCATCAATCTGCTCGCCAGTGTCTACGGCACTGTGAATTTCTTGGGCAAATAGGGCGAGCTGAGTTTCACATGATCTCTGTTTGCGGAATCCATGTTGGTTATGATGAAGGAGATTTGTATTATCTAAGAACGTCATAATACGAGAACACAAAACATGTTCCATTATTCTACAACAGATTGACGTAAGCGAAATAGGCCTATAATTATTCGCATCTGATTTATGACCCTTCTTGAAAATGGGAACGACCTGCGCTTTCTTCCAGTCGCTAGGTACTTTACGTTCTTCCAGCGATCTACGATAAATTGCTGATAGAAAGGGGGCAAGTTCTTTAGCATAATCACTGTAGAATCTTAAGGGTATCTCGTCTGGTCCGGATGCTTTTCCGCTACTAAGTGATAGCAGTTGTTTTTCAATTCCGATATCGTTTATTTCAATATTTTCCATTTTGGCGTCCGTGCGACGGCTGAAGTCAGGGACCGTGTTACGATTTTCCGCAGTGAAACAGTTTCGGAACACTGAATTCAGTATTTCTGCCTTTCTTCGGTCGTCCTCTGTTTCGGTTCCATCGTGGTCAACGAGTGACTGAATAGGGGATTTAGATCCGCTTACCGATTTTACATATGACCAAAACTTTTTAGGGTTCTTGTTTAGATTGTTTGCCAATGTTTTATGTTCGAATTCGTTGAATGCTTCTCTCATTGCTCTCTTTACGCTCTTTTTCGCTTCGTTCAGCTTTTCCTTATCAGCTATGATTCGACTACTCTTAAACCTATGATGAAGCTTTCTTTGTTTCCGTAGTACCTTTCGTACATGATTGTTATACCACGGTGGATCTTTCCCCTCGCTTTGGACCTTAGTCGGTACGAACTTATCTAAGGCGTACTGGACGATGTTTCTGAATTTTTTCCATTTTTGTTCCACATCCTCTTCCTCAGAAATGAACGTTTGATGGTGGTCACTCAGATATTCTGCGATTTGTGCCCTATCACTCTTGTTAAGCAAATATATTTTCCTTCCTTTCTTGGCATTTCTTATTACACTTGTAGTCATTGATGCAACCACTGACTTATGATCACTGATACCCTCTTCTACATTCACGGAGTCGAAAAGTTCCGGTCTATTTGTTGCTATGAGGTCTAAAACGTTAGCTTCACGAGTTGGTTCTCTAACTATCTGCTCGAAGTAATTCTCGGACAAGGCAGTCAGGATAATGTCACAAGAGTCTCTGTCCCTGGCTCCAGTTCTGATTGTGTGACTATCCCATTCTATACCTGGTAGATTGAAGTCTCCCCCTATTACAATAGTATGATCACGAAACTTCTTCACGACGTTCTGCAGGTTCTCTCTGAGGCGCTCAACTACTACGGTTGCTGATGCAGGTGGTCTATAGAAGCATCCGACTATCATATCTGACCCACCTTTGATACTTAACTTAACCCAGATTATTTCACATTCGCATTCGCTAATAACTTCACTGGATATTATTGAATTCTTTACTGCTATAAATACTCCTCCACCATTGGCGTTTATCCTATCCTTGCGGTATATATTCCATTCTGTGTCTAGGATTTCGTTACTGTTCACTTCCGGTTTTAACCAACTTTCCGTTCCTAATACTATATGCGCACTATTTCCTTCAATAAGAGATACTAATTCAGGAACCTTGCCCTGGATACTCCTGCAGTTTACCAATATTACGTTAACTTTTCCTGTTTTTGGTCTCTGAGTGAATTGAATGCAGCTCTGCGCTGCCTATCTCATCATTCGCGAAAGTGTTTGTTGCCAGACCTTCACAGAGGTCGATTGCTGGATCCCCGTCTATGACTGGTTTTCGCGTTTTATTACTGTATTATTTGTTACCATACCTTGTAATGCCTACATTAAAGGTTATGTATGTCTAGTTATTAGTTCCGGTCGCCTTCTGGAATAAATCTAACAGTGTAAGGGTTGTGTTACAAGGTTACCATCATCTTATTTCATCCGTTTGGTGGTCAGTTGCTTGTTTCTTTTAAAATAACCTTTGCTTGTATTCGCTGTTTCACAGCAGGTTTCTAATTTTTTTTTGAACAGTTGCCGTTTGTATTTTAGCAGTAAGCCTTAAAACCTTATTTACTGCCATTCATGGCGTCTGATACCTTGTGCTGTGTTTGTGGCCACTTACTTTTGAATATTTAGACATCTGTAAGTCGTAATTGCAGCGAGTTCTTAAACATTCTTAATTTTTTGCCATTCTTGTCGTGTAAGGCCTTCAGCCGTGATCACAGTGGCCTTTTTTTTTTTTAACGTTGTCTGTATCTGTATTTTATGGTGATTGCTAATTTGTAACGCACTGAAAACACAATTATGTACACAGTTGTTCATTCCTTCATTAAAACGTGTGGTATTTTTTTATTTATTGTTGAATCTGGAATTACTGTTTCAGAAATAAAAAGGGTGTAACTGTAAAAGGCAACCTGTAGTAACTGATTACGGCCCCGTTCACAATCGTAACCGAATCCTGCCTTTCCTTGACAACCAGGTTTCAAATATATACAGCAAATAATTGATGACGTAGTTTGTAAGCGCTACTCTGAGATGAAAGTATTGGTGCAGGACAGGAATTCGTAGCGGGTGAGAAGTCTGATGGTAAAAAAAATCTGATGGTAAAAAAATACCATTAACTGAAACTTTCGATCAAGAGTGCATCGGAAAATCCTTGCACAACAGATACTGAAAAGTGATGGGGAGAGAATGCAGTCCTAGAGAGCTCCTTTCGTAATCGATACTTGTTCTGACAGCTGACGATCGACATGCCCACCAGCGCTTTAGTTCCAGTAATAATTTCCAGTCAGTCGGTTGCCACAACCATCTAGCCCCGTTCACGTAACATATGCATGAGTCTATCACGCTGAACAACCTCAAAAGCACTCGATGAAACGTTAGAGGTAGCAGCAATCCATTATAATACGACCCGACAGCGTACATCTACATCTACATACATACTTCGCAATGCGCCATACGGTGCGTGGCGGAGGGTACCTCGTACCACAACTAGCATCTTCTCTCCCTGTTCCACTCCCAAACAGAACGAGGGAAAAATGACTGCCTATATGCCTCTGTACGAGCCCTAATCTCTCTTATCTTATCTTTGTGGTCTTTCCGCGAAATATAAGTTGGCGGCAGTAAAATTGTACTGCAGTCAGCCTCAAATGCTGGTTCTCTAAATTTCCTCAGTAGCGATTCACGAAAAGAACGCCTCCTTTCCTCCAGAGACTCCCACCCGAGTTCCTGAAGCATTTCCGTAACACTCGCGTGATGATCAAACCTACCAGTAACAAATCTAGCAGCCCGCCTCTGAATTGCTTCTACGTCCTCCCTCAATCCGATCTGATAGGGATCCCAAACGCTCGAGCAGTACTCAAGAATAGGTCGTATTAGTGTTTTATAAGCGGTCTCCTTTGCAGATGAACCACATCTTCCCAAAATTCTACCAATGAACCGAAGACGACTATCCGCCTTCCCCACAACTGCCATTGCATGCTTGTCCCACTTCATAGCGCTCTGCAATGTTACGCCCAAATATTTAATCGGCGCGACTGTGTCAAGCGCTGCACTGCTAATAGGGTATTCAAACATTACGGGATTCTTTTTCCTATTCATCTGTATTAATTTACATTTATCTATATTTAGAGTTAGCTGCCATTCTTTACACCAATCACAAATCCTGTCCAAGTCATCTTGTATCCTCCTACAGTCACTCAACGACGACACCTTCCCGTACACCACAGCATCATCAGCAAACAGCCGCACATTGCTATCCACCCTATCCAAAAGATCATTTATGTAGATAGAAAACAACAGCGGACCTACCACACTTCCCTGGGGCACACCAGATGATACCCTCACCTCCGATGAACACTCACCATCGAGGACAACGTACTGGTTTCTACTACTTAAGAAGTCTTCGAGCCACTCACATACTTGGGAACCAATCCCATATGCTCGTACCTCAGTTAGGAGTCTGCAGTGGGGCACCGAGTCAAACGCTTTCCGGAAGTCAAGGAATATGGCGTCCGTCTGATACCGTTCATCCATGGTTCGTAAGATATCATGCGAAAAAAGGGCGAGTTGCGTTTCGCAGGAGCGATGCTTTCTAAAGCCGTGCTGATGCACGGACAGCAACTTCTCCGTCTCAAGAAATTCATTATATTCGAACTGAGAACTGCTTAGAACATCAACGCGCTTGTACTGTAAGCGGAAGCGAAGACCCCGCGGCGGCGTCGTGTGTGGCACGGCGCGTGTGTGTGGAGTGCCGTGGCGCGTGGAAGCGGGGCGCTCGATAAAACAGCCGGGAGCGCCTCCACGTCCCCGCTCGTCGCTCTGGGGGCCGCCTAAACGCCCCCATATTTCGCGGCACGCAGGCCTGCAGACCGAGGAACGATACCAGAGGCAGCTTTACGAGGAGGGCGCGCGCGAAAAATGCGCCCGGGCGGGCGCGGGGAGGGGCAGGGGGGGGGGTGGGGCGCCGCCAGCTCAGGCCTGCGCTCCTAATGATTGCCGCTACGTCACGTGACACTCCTGGGCATCCTCGGTTACGGTGCCAATGCGTGACGCACAAAATGTAGCTGCAGGTCACGTGAAGACCTATGCGAAGTCTCAGGGGTGAAATTCCTGTGACTGTGTAGTTTAGACGAGAAATCTTCCCACTATCAATCACGTTGTGAGGACAGGTATTACCAATACATCAGCTTAATAAGTCACGGTTACAAAATACTGATACACATTACCTATGCAGGATTGTAATCACCAACAAATCTACCCAAAAGACATGAATATCTACGCTGTAGCGATCACAGAAATGAAAATGAGAATGAGAGGTAAAAAGTATGTAGCCGATTAATTACGCTATATAATGAAGTCGATTAAAATGAAAGACCAAGCAAAGGTGTGGCATTACTCCTCCGTAAGAGATAGAAAGAAAGAGATCAAAAATTGCGTACAGATAAGCGAAAGACTGGAACTGCGAAGAGGCAAGGCCACCACTATAAGCGTATTTGCACTAGAAGCAGAAAAAAGGTCGAGTCTAGAACCTTCTACGAAAAACTGCAGTAGGCTATAGCGCTGCCGGCCGGGGTGGCCGAGCGGTTCTAGGTGCTACAGTCTGGAACCACGCGACAGCTACGGGCTCAGATTCGAATCCTGCCTCGGGCATGGATGTGTGTGATATCCTTAGGTCAGTTAGGTTTAAGTAGTTATAAGTTCTAGGGGACTGATGACCTCAGCTGTTAAGTCCCATAGTGCTCAGAACCATTTGAACCATTTTGCTACAGCACTACTGATCAAATAATTATGATGGGTGATTTCAATGCCAGAACAAGAAATATCCCAGTTCGAATATTAAAGGGCCATTTCGAGTACCGACATGTAATGAAAATCGAAAAGATACTAAGAGATTTTGTCACTTACAATGATCTAAAAATAAAAAAATAACATTTTAGGAATAGAGCTATACATAAGTATACTTGGGCCAGTAGAGGTCTTCGACCAGTAATTGACTACATTTTGGTAAATAATAAGCTAGCGGGTCAAGTAAGGGATACAAGAGTTTATAGACGACGATCAGATCATTTTCTACTAATCTCCAGAACAGATGTTTTTGCGAAATGGAAGAAAATGACGAAAGATCAAAGCGTTTATAAAGTATAATTGCGTGAAGACGACAGCGTTAGAAATCTTTACCAAATTTGATTAAACAAAGAGCTAGCAAACTTGCAGACTTAAGATAATATAGAGGAAGAATTGTAAAATCTAAAGAATGTGACATACAGAGTGAAGCGAAATTCGCGCACTCGGGCTTCGCAGCGCGACGCCTCACAGGCCAACGATAAAAAAATGTCTCTCACAAAATTTCGTCCGGTGAGCACATTCGGCAGTAAAAGGACGTTAAAGAGTGGCAATCTGGTAACACTGTAACCACATGTATGGTAACTATCTCTGTCACCATATATTCCTTGTTCTCTACAATTGGTGCAGTAGACAGAATTTTGTGTTAGCATCCAGGAGGTCAAGGGTTCGATCCTGCGTTAGGGCGCACTTTTTTTTTTATTTGGTAATTTCATTCTGACATTTCCTGCTGTAATATGCACCGTTTCGTAGGTCAGATGTATCGTAAATTTACGACATTTTGTACCGCTGAACATAACAAACATGTGGTTAGACAAATAAGAAACAGACAATTGAAACAAATAACCTGTCAGAATAACTACAAAATCAATATCAGTTTCGAGATGTTAAAGATGATAGCACAATACAGTAACACGACATCTACTTGTCATTTATGCTATATGTAATATGAGCGCTCAGATGTCCTACATTAGCAACCAGTGACAACAATAATGTCCATATTAATAACCACATGAGCTTCACAACAAAAACAGATGCTCAAAGTGACCTCCCTGCACGTCCAAACTGTTGTGGATTGGCAGGAGACCAACCCACTAAATTGAGAGGAAGCCGAAAGGCACGCGTTTAGCTCACGCAGGCTGGCGTGAGGTCTGGAACAGGACAAGGATATTAGAACTTAGAAAAAAAGGAGGTAACTGGTGGAATACTTAACTTTAATCCATTAATGTTGAACGTAACTCTTGTCTGTACATTCTTTACAATATCAATAGCAACTGAATATGGCGCCTTGCTAGGTCGTAGCAAATGACGTAGCTGAAGGCTATGCTAACTATCGTCTCGGCAAATGAGAACGTATTTTGTCGCTAGCAAAGTCGGCTGTACAACTGGGGCGAGTGCTAGGAAGTCTCTCTAGACCTGCCGTGTGGCGGCGCTCAGTCTGCAATCACTGATAGTGGCGACACACGGGTCCGACGTATACTACCGGACCGCGGCCGATTTAAAGGCTACCACCTACCAAGTGCGGTGTATGGCGGTGACACCACACAAACATTGCGCAACCCGCCGGGTCGTACAGCTCGGGACGCTTTGCAGCAAAGCTGCGTCCACAGTAATGAACACGCGCTACCAATTCTTCCATATTCGTAGGCGGAGTAGAGTACACGTGCTCGACCAGGTGTCCCCACAGGCAGAAACCCATGGTATTTATCTCACGTGAACGTGGTGGTCATACAACTGGACATCCACGTCCGAGTCATTTCCCTGGAAATGTTCTGTCCCAATACTGTCGCATATTAATTCCAGAGTGTGGAGATGCAACATCATGTTGGAACCATATCTTCTGCCGAACATGCAGTGTAACATCTTCCAGTGCATCAGACAAATAGATTGAGACGAATGCATATCTTCGTGCAGTCAACCAGTCAGGCAACATGTATGGGCCCAAACACCTATCGCCCAATATTCCGGCCCAGATGTTGATACCAAACCGAACTTGATTTGATATTGCAGACACCCTCACGAGTGAATGCTGCTTCATCCGACCATATTACGAAGTCATCGTTGGCTTCCTGTTGTCATTGGAACCATTCACAGAATCGCATCCAGTTGTAACGTTGTTACTTTAATTTGCTATGAAAGCGGTACTGATGGACAATAAAAGCGGTTTAAAAGCTGTGAGCTGTCTGGGGAAGTTAATCTTGCATTACTGAGCAACTGTTTCACCAGGTATCCTGTCTAGCTTACCTAATTCCCAACCAGACGAACATTAATTATAATCTTTTAATAGTCATACGACAACTGGTGATATATGTATATATATATATATATATCACCATATATATATATATATATATCACCATATATATATATATATATATATATATATATATATATATATATATAAAAGAGAATTTAAATAAAAAGAAATAAATCAGTTTATATTTGGAAATTTATTTTAACATTGATCATTGAAATTTCAGCATATTAAACGTGAGTCATAACTGAGCTGGTGCCTTATTTAGGACTGTAAAAATGTGAGTTTGTAATCTTACGGAACACATCAAATATGGAGCCAAGACTGGGAGACTGCATACGACACTGCATTCATAAAACAACACACAAAGAACGTTGAAACATATGCAATAGAAAATTAACCACTACCAACCGATTCAATTTTCACCCAAAGAAGTTACGTTCGTAGCACAATCCTGTCCGTCATATAATTACCACACACTGGTATACTAAATTCATTCTAACTCTCTGTGAAATCTTCCCAAAAAGAATAGCTGAGGGCTACTTTGATGATTACACCACATGCTTCACGTGGTCAACTTGGTTTACACAAAGCGTGTAACTCCACAATAATTTTGATAATTAAAATAAATTACATCGAAACGCAATTTACAAAAGAAAAACCTCGAACTGGTTACTAACGTCTTACTATTAACCTGATGGGTCAAACAATTATATAAGCACGTGGTAGTGGTCTCACGAAGTACACCCCACGTGGGTTGAACATAAAGAAAAGTTGCTATATTGAAAAATACTGCCAAGACGAGACGTTATAATCTCACGCACATTCGCATTTAAGATACATGAACTTAGTTAGAGTTACTGATCAACACGTGGTTCCACTTTACTCACAAAGTAGTGACAAAGCAACTACCGGAATATATTCTGAACTTCACACGAGAATTACACTGCGCTGCAATTTAAGATAACATTAGATATTTTAGAGCTAAACCTGAAATAAAGGTGATTAAATTTTCAGTTAGGCTGAACTTAAGAAATCCATTGTCCTACGGACTTAGCAGACACGCGCTTAGCCGGAGATCTTACCACTTCAGACGCTCGCCACGGACAGACTGCCGTGGTTCCTACCTGAGGGGTGCCTCACAAATACCCACGGAAGTGGCCAGAGGGGCAGCTTCCTATACCAACATGACAACGGACGGCCAGGACCATGCTAAGAATGGAAACCTCTCTGCTTTTAGAAAGCGTAGCTACCTGTTCCGACGTTGGTCCTACTGTTCTCTAGCAGACAGGCTTGTCTGCTACCCTCAAGCATGCAACTAGAAACACATTTGCTCATTCATCCTCTCACACAGAAGGGAAGGGGGATGACATTGTCTTATCATATACAGTATACAAAAGAAAGCGGATGTAGGTTCCGTATGAGACTGTGTGACATGAATTACATATAAACTGTGTTTTAAAGTGTAGTAGTGTGACAGATCGTTCTTGTTTATGTGTAAAAGTAACACGTTCCACTACTCAGTCTCCTCCCAGATAGTCAGAAACGCCACAGTAAATTTAGAAGAGGAATTTATGCCGTAAATGACAACAGATTTAAGAAATTAAACATGAAAGGAATCCAACAGGACCTTTCACAGTGTTGGCGATCTGCAGGATGCAGGTTTTGCGTGAAAGCATAATGATAGGGGTTCAGTCCGTGCTCGTGCAGCACGTTAACGACCGTGCATTGCGAGACACGCAGCTGCCTTGCTACGCTACGTGTACTTCGCTGACGTTCTTGGTGTATGACCTCCAGAATAGCTTCCTCAGTAGCTGGAGCATGGCGAGTCCGTGGGTGACCTCTGTCACACGATGGTGGAGGAATAGAACCTGACACCCGAAGGCGCAGCTCCAGACGACGAAACACATTTCTATCTGGATGGTGTCGACGAGGATACCTAGCGGCATATTCACGAGTGGCAACACCTTCCCGGTTATCGGATGCACCAAGGACCAGAAGCATATCGACGTATTCATCGTTTGTGTATGCCATACGTCTGCCACACTGGTTTAGTGGATTACAATGAGAAAATTCTATACGTCTACGTACGTGCGTTGGAGTCGGTCGTGGGCACTTTACTTCGCTCGCAGCTAGTCCCTGTCTGGTGGACAGCGCATACAGTATAAACACGCCGTCAGTCCTGCACGCTGTTCCATCTGACGCGAATTACCTCGCTGACAGATATTGTTCTGTATGATTCATCCCGACTCCGCTAATTGTGAAATGTTCAGTTTCGAATTACACTTTTTCCCTAATCGGAATAGACGTGATGTTTCCACAGTCCCATCGATAGAATAATAGTAATAATAATAATAATAATAATAATAATAATAATAATAATAATAATAATAATAATGCTAACGCATTGAGAAACGTACTAAACAGCATGCCGTTACCAGACTGAATGTTGAAAGGCATAACGCATTCAAATAGTAACCGAGTTTGGACCTTATTCGCAAACCATGTCGTTTGTCCTATTGGTAACGTAAGCCCCTAACGATACGTAATGTACCTGAACGAGGCAAGAATAATACTTGGTATTGGTTCAAATGGCTCTGAGCACTATGGGACTCAACTGCTGTGGTCGTCAGTCCCCTAGAACTTACAACTACTTAAACCTAACTAACCTAAGGACATCACACACACCCATGCCCGAGGCAGGATTCGAACCTGCGACCGTAGCAGCAGCGCGGCTCAGGACTGGTGCGCCTAGAACCGCACGGCCACCGCGGTTGGCTAGAGCACTAGAGGAGAGCACTAGAGGAGAGTCCAAAGAAAACAGGTCTCGCATTTAGTAGATGTAGTGGTGTGAATAAATTCGTGCCCACAGCGTGGAAAGAGCTTCTTTCAAAGGTTACTTATCTTCCATTTCCACGATTGTAGTATGCAAGTGCAATCTTTTCCAGAGGACCCGCTGCATTCGCTGTTGACGATTAAGATAACCAGATACCATACCACCGGAAACACATTTAGCAAATAAAAAAGACATGCCTTGACCCAGGATCGAACCATCGACATTCTGTATGCTAACCCATAACTCTATCCGCTGCACCAACTGTAGTGCACAACCAAAATGTGATGTCAGAGATAGTTACCATACATGTGGTTACAGTGTTGCCAGATTACCACTCTTTAACGTCCTGTTTCTGCCGGATGTACTCGCCGGACGAAATTTTGCGAGAGACATTTTTTTCATCGTTGGCTTGTGAGGAGTGGCGCTGCGAAGCCCGACTGCACGAATTTCGCTTCACCCTGTATATAGAGTAGCAGGAGAAGCTCTCGGTAAAAAGAAAAAGAATAAGAAAAAGTTAGGACCCAAAAATTTGGAACGAGGATGTAAGAAAAGCTGTTAAAAAAAGCAGGATGCATATGTAAAATTCTTAGTCAACCCCACAGGTGAAAAGACGAAATCGTATAAGAAGAGACGTAATATTGCTAAACGTGTAGTAAGAAAAACATACGGAGAATATTGGGATAGGTTTATTCCTAAGAGCGAGAATGATGAAACTTCCTGGCAGATTAAAACTGTGTGCCGGACTGAGACTCGAACTCGGTCCGGCACACAGTTTTAATCTACCATTAAGTTTCATATCAGCGCACACTCCACTGCAGAGTGAAAATCTCATTCTCAGCGAGAATGATGTTCGAGGGAGGCAGCAAATGGCCTATTAGGTTTTAAAAACTTTAAACAAAACAGAAAAACAGAAGGTACAAATAAACAATGTTGAAGAAGAAAAATGGGTAAATTATTACAAATGATGATATACCAAAAGAAACTGAAATTGCATCAAGGGGTTGGATGAAATACAGTCTGACAGAATAAAAATCTGTCTTAGCATCACTTAAGAACAGAAAAGCGACAGGCAGAAATGGTATTATTGCTGAATTGCTAAGACATGGAGGAGTGGTGCTACATCTACGACTGCTACAATCCTTAAACGAATACTGGAAGAGCAAGAGTATCCCAAAAAGACTTGAAGATTGGCTGATTTATACCAGTTTTTTTAAAAAAGGAGACAAAAGTTTATGCGGCAACTACAGAGGAATAAGTTTAGTAGACTCTGCACAGAAGATATATGCTAAGATTTTAAACACAATACTTAAAAACATAGCAGAAGTAGTATTGCATGACGAACAAATGGGTTATAGAAAAGACGCTCTACCATAGATGAAGTTACTATTTTACAACAGATAATACGGAAACACAGACAATATAATGAAGAAACAAACATTTCTTTTATTGATTTTAAAAAAGCTTTCGACTCTGTCAACAGAAAAAGACTTTGGAAGATAATGACGAATCGCGAATATCCGAAACATCTAATACATGCGATAAAAAGTTTATATCAGAACACAACTATCACTCTAGATCTCAATGGAAAAATAACTGTCGAGGTACCAACCAACAAAGCAGTATGGCAAGGCTACTGTATCTCCCCAACTTTGTTTAACGTTTACATGCATGAAATAATGCATATGTGGATAATGGAATGACAAAAAAGTATTTACCTAGACAGCTTACTTTATGCCGAAAGTGCAAAGATACTGGCAGATAACGAAGAGAACCTTCGGAAAGGAATTTACTTACTGAAATTTGAAATGGAGATCGCCTTCATGGCAAAACAACACATTAGAAGAAAAAAGTGGTATATCAAAAAATTTTTGGAGCAAGTAAATCAATTATCTAGGATGTGAGGTGACACGTGGCTACTGTAAAGATATACAAATTAGTAAATTTTAGCCAGGTATTTGGGACAATTAACAAAAACCATAAAAACAAAGTTAAGTAACATACTCAAATTCTGCTAAACTATTGCAGTCCCAACACTACTCTATGGAAGCCAGAACCGCAAAAAAGCCATATTCACGCACAAGAAATAAAATTCCTGAGGCGAGTTAAAAGTTGCTCAATAGGAGACAAAGGAATAGAGATATTAGAGAACTAAAAATTTTTACTCTAAATTGTAAAATTATAGCGTATAGGAGAAAATGGAACGAATGCCTAGAAAGAATGGAAAGTGACAGACTCCCCTTAAAAGACAGAAATAGCAAGTGCCAAGAAAGAAGAAACAGAGGAAGACCCCGGCAACGATGGGTACTGTAACAGGGAATTTCGCCTAATATTTGAAGAGAAGAAGAAGGAGTGTAATCACTAGTAGAAGCTGAACTTTGGGAAGATCGTTTTGCGTTCCAGAGAACATACTAGATGGTATCTGCCTGCCTTTACCGTGCACTTGAAAAATGTACGTGTACTAACTGTGTTGGAGTCCTACGCTTGCAAATAGGCAACCACTTGACACCGTTCCGATACCACATGCCTACTAGCAAGCGCAAGAGTAGCAGCGTAGAGTGCCAGCAGGCGCCTACGACTCTTGTCGCAGATTGTCTCTGTACAGGTACATTTTTAGAGTTCTTCACAAAAGTAGGCGGTAGGCACCAACGGTGTTGCCGAACTTGGGGTCTGAGAGGTATTCCTTTGCTGTTCTATTAATGCGTGTGTCAATGTCGCACGCCTTCATGATGACGCCACAGGAGGTCAAGAAACAGTATCGCTGAAAAAAAGCACAATCACTATTTGCTGCTTCGGATCGCGTTCAGATTTCGTCGAATATTTTTGAACGGTCCCTAGTAGTGTCGTGCTGTGCAAAAGCACAGAAACTGCAGTCGCACTGCACTCCCAACTGGTGCGATCAGGTTCAACAGGGTTGTTGGCCCACGAGCTCCTTAGAGAAGAGTTGAATCACCCATGAGGTGGGGGTGGGGAAAGGGGTGTGGGGTCAGCATTGCCAAAGGTTGTTAATAACGTCACCCTGTTGCTCATTATACTGCGACCGCGAAATCTGTGGGAATCAGCAACCCAAGGAAAGGGGCGGTTTCATTGACGCCCTTTATGCCAGCTCCTAAGGCGTTTTCGTGTTGATTCTGAGCGGCGGTGTGTCTGAAATGCTCGCCTCGGCCATCCATGAGGAAACCGCGCGATGTCAGCGCCGGGCATTGCGGTTCTGACGTCAGTCGCAGAGGCGTCAAAAGAAGGAGCGGAATATGAGTAAGAAAGGGGGTCTGAGAAAAATAGGGGTTAGCTATAGGGAGGGACAGGTATTATACAGTATGTACAAGAGCCAAGAGGGAGTAATAAGAGTGGACGACCAAGAACGAAGTGCTCGGGTTAAAAAGGGTATAAGACAAGCATGTAGTCTTTCGCTCCTACTGTTCAACTCGTACACTGAAGTTGCAATGACGAAAATCAAATTAACTTGTACAATGCTACGCAAGGCGGGTGGCCTTGAACGAGTTTCGATCGGCCGCCGCTAGGCCTCGGCGGATCGCGCTACGGTTTTAACTGTGCGCGATCCGCTGGAAAGCTCTACTTCCGGTGCCGCCATTGCCCTACTGAGCGGGCTTACTTCCTGCCACGCCCTGATAAGCTTATCGCTATGACGTCAAGGGACTGTATATCTCTCTCGAGAGAGAACAGCATGCTCATTCGACTCGAGGCAGCCGCACGAAGCACACAGCCATGCCGTACAGGAGACTGGACAACAAGAACTACTTCAAGGACCTATTACCTTTGTTGGTTGCAAGATTCAATTTTCTTGTACAACTACAGAGGTAGTTAGTGGCAATTCGTGGTTGACGATTGCTATATTACGAGGAGGTGACTCTCCGCTTGGAGGACTTGAGAGTTATAATCAGAGAGATATAATATCTTTTCGTACTTTTGCAATTGGAGTATTACCAAACAGGAATTATGGTGAAAGGATATCAATGATACTATTCGCTGATGTTGCTACCCTGAGTAAAAGTGAAGACAAATTACATAATCTGCTAAATGGAATGAACAGTCTAATGAGTACAGAATGTGGAATGATAGTAAACTGATAAAACGAGAAGTATCAGAAATAAGAAACTTAACATCATGATTGAAGTAGACGAAGTTAAGGAATTCTACTACGTAGGTAGCCAAATAGCCGATGACGCATAGAGCGAGGGGTACATCAAAAGCAGACTAACTAAGGCAAAAAGATCATTTCTGGCCAAGGTAAGTCTACTAGTATCAATCATAGGCCTTTGTATATGGAAGAAATTTCTGAGAATGTACATTTGGAGCACATAATTGTATGGTAGTGAAATATGGACTGTGGGAAAACCGGAACAGAATGGATGAAATTGAGATGTTGTGCTACAGACGAATGTTGAAAATTAGGTGGACTGATAAGGTAAGGAATGATGAGATTCTACTTAGAATCGGAGTGGAAAGTACTATGTGGAAAACACTGACAAGAAGAAGGGACAGGATGATAGAACATCTGTTAAGACATCAGGGAACGACTTCCATGGTACTAGAGGGAGCAGTAGAGGGCAAAAAGTGTAGAGGAAGACCTAGATTGGAATACATCCACAAATAATTGAGAGGTTGGGCGTTGAGGACCGGCGGTGTGAGTCGATATTCTCACGGTATGACGCGTCCACGTGGTGAAATTTGTTGTCAATGTGATATCATTAATCCATCACACACCTCAAATGAACTTTTATACTCTGGCTACCCTGCTGCTTGAAGTGTTGCCGAGCCGAGGGTGACATCGCAGGGGGCCACGCTTTTGTGCCATTACAGAGGAAGGTTGTAGGCACCTTTGAGCCAAATTTGAAACTGCTACGTCGCAACGGGATACAATTAAGGCGTTTCGAAAAAGTGATCGTCTAATTATGATGTCAGTGTAGGTTAGTGATCTACTGGATATTGTCGGAAGCTCCATAAGGTTGTTTGCAGATGACGCGATCGTCTACAGGAAGGTAGCAACGGCAGAAGACTCTGCAGGAGAGACGTTCAGTAGCTCGGTACGGGCTTTTGTTGAAGTTTCCACAACATACTTTCACCGAGGAGTCAAGCAGTATATTGCTCCCTCCTACGTATACCTCGCGAAGAGACCATGAGGATAAAATCAGAGAGATTAGAGCCCACACAGAGGCATACCGACAATCCTTCTTTCCACGAACAATTCGAGACTGGAATAGAAGGGAGAACGGATAGAGGTACTCAAGGTACCCTCCGCCACACACCGTCAGGTAGCTTGCGGAGTATGGATGTAGATGTAGATGTAGACTAGCAAACTGCAAGATGACTTGCAAAGGATAATTATTGGTGCAGGGATTGGCAGTTTACTCTGAACGTAAATAAATGTAACGCTATAACGTACGCCGCATAAACAGGCGATGAAGCACACCGCCTTATATCTACACCATGTGATCAGAAGTATCCGGACACCACCAAAAACATTCGTTTTTCATAATAGGTGTATTGTGCTGCCATCGACTGCCAGGTACTCCATATCAGCGACCTCAGTAGTCATTAGACATCGTGAGAGAGCAGAATGGGGCGCTCTGCGGACTTACGGACTTGGTCAGGTGACTGGTTGTCAGTTGTGTCATACGTCTGTACGCGAGATTTCCACACTTCTAAACATCCCTAGGTCCACTGTTTCCGATGTGGGAGTGAAGAGAGTGAAGTGGAAACGTGAAGGGACACGTACAACACAAAAGCGTGTAGACTGACCTCGTCTGTTGACTGACAGAGACCGCCGACATTTGAAGAAGGGTCGTAATGTGTAATAGGCAGACATCTATCCAGACCATCACACAGGAATTCCAAACTGCATAAGGGTCCTGTGCAAGTACTATGACAGTTAGGCGGGAAGTGAGAAAACTTGGATTTCATGGTCGAGCGGCTGCTAGTAAGCTACACATCACGCCAGTAAATGCCAAATGACGCCTCGCTTGGTGTAAGGAGCGTAAACATTGGACGACTGAACAGTGGAAAAACGTTGTCTGGAGAGACGAATCATGGTACACAATGTGGCGATTCGATGGCAGGGTTTGGGTACGGCGAATGCCCGGTGAGCGTTATCTGCCAGCGTGTGTAGTGCCAACAGTAAAATTAGGAGGCGGTGGTTTTATGGTTTGGTCGTGTTTTTCTTGGAAGGGGCTTGCACCCCTTGTTGTTTTGCGTGGCACTATCACAGCACAGGCCTACATTGATGTTTTAAGCGCCTTCTTGCTCCCCACTGTTAAACAGCAATTCGGGGATGGCGATTGCATCTTTCAACACGATCGAACCCTGTTCATAATGCACAGCCTGTGACGGAGTGGTTACATGACAATAACATCCCTGTAATGGATTGATCTGCACAGAGTCCTGACCTGAATCCTATAGAACACCTTTGGGATGTTTTGGAACGCCAACTTCGTGTCAGGCCTCAGCGACCGACATTGATATCTCTCCTCAGTGTAGCACTCCGTGAAGAGTGGGCTGCCGTTCGCCAAGAAACCCTCCAGCACCTGATTGAACGTACGCCTGCGAGAGTGGAAGCTGTCATCGATGCTAACGGTGAGCCAACACCATATTGTGACGGAAGGCGCCACGAACTTGTAAGTCATTTTCAGCCAGGTGTCCGGATACTTTTGATCACATAGTGTACTTCTACATACATACTCCACAAGTCACCGCATGGCCGTTGGTGGAGGATACCACATACCACTAATAGTAACTGTCTTTTCTGTTCAACTCGCAAATAGAATGACGGACAAAACGACTGGCTATACACCTTCGTACGAGCCCTAATATCCCTTACTTTATCTTGGGGGTCCTTATGCGAAATGTACTTTGGCTGCAGTAGAACGGTTCTGCAGTCGGCCTGAAATGCCGGTTCTCTAAATTACCTCAGTAGCACATAGAGAAAAGAATATCTTGTTCCATCCAGAGGTTCCCATTTGAGTTCTCGAAGCAGTTCCATACTACCTATGTGCTAATCGAACCTACCGGTGAGAAATCTAGCATCAAGTCTCTGAATTGATTCGATGTTGTCCTTTAATCCAGTCTGGCGACCATCGCAAAACGCTCCACCAGCACTCAAGAGTGTCGCATTAGTGCTCTATGTGTCATCTTCTTTATATATGAGCCAAACTTCCCCAACACTCTCTCAATAAAACGAAACCGACCATTTGCCTTCTATACTGTCAACCTTACGTGCTCGTTCCATTTGGTTTCGCTTAGCAACGTTACACCTAGATATTTAATCGACGCGACTGTGTGAAGCAGCAAACTACTGAAGTTGTATTAGAACACTGTAGGATTGTTTTCTCTATTATTCCGCATTAACACTTTCCACATTTTGAGCAATTTGCCATTCATCTCACCAAATATAAATTTTGTCTAAGTCATCTTGTATCCTCTCACACTCACTCAACGACTACACTTTCCCGTATACCACAGCATCATCAGCAAACAGCTGAAAATTACTATTCATCCTGTCATTTATTTATATGCAGGAGGCTTTTGACTACATATCTCACAAGCGGCTTGTAATCAAATTGCGTGCTCCTGGAATATCATCTCAGTTAAGCGACTAGATTCGTGATTTTCTGTCGTAGAGATCACAGTTCGTAGCAATTGACAGAAAGTCATTGAGTAAAACAGAAGTGATTTCTGATGTTACCAGGGTATTATTATAAGCCCTGTATTGTTCTTTATCTACATACACGATTTACGAGACAATCTCAGCAACCGTCTTCGGCGGTTGCAGGTGACGCTGTCGTTTGTGGCCTAATAAAGTCATCAGAAGATCAAAACCAACTGCAAAAGGATTTAGATAAGATATCTGCCTGCTGTGAATATCGGCAATCGACACTAAATAGTGAAAAGTGTGAGAACTGAAAGGAAGCCGTTACACGACAAATCAGTCAAACATAGAAGCAGTGAATTTCAAAAGCCAAGATCACACAAAATATTTTCTTTTCAAGACAACCGGATGTCACCTCCACGTCTTAAACATTTTTTTGTAGTAAATCATGTTCATTTTACACTGAACATCAAGCACAAGATGTCAAGTTGCGTAAGACTCAACACATTATAAACTTTTGTTTTATCCCCTTTTCATCTTGTGCATGAGGTTCAGAGTAAAATGAACAAGTATTACTACGAAAATGTTTAAGACCTGAAGGACTGCATGCACTATGCTTGTACGTCCTCTTTTGGAGCATTGCTGCGTGGTGTGGGATCTTTGCCAGATAGGATTAAAGGAATACATCGAGAAAGTTCAAAGAAGGGCAGCATGTTTTGTATTAACGAGAAATAGGGGAGAAAGTGTCATCAGAAATGATAGAAGATTTGGGGTGGACATAATTAAAACAAAGACGTTTCTCTTTGCGGCGGGACTTCTCATGAAATTTCAATCACTAACTTTCTCCTCCGAATGCAAAAATATTATGTTGACGTCGAGCTAAGTAGGGGGAAACTAGCATGATAATAAAATAAGAGAAATCAGAGATCGCACGAAAAGATACAGGTGTCCGTTTCTTCAGCGCGCTGTCCGTGAGTGGAGCAATAGAGAATTATTGTAAAGGTGGTTCGATGAACTCTCTGCCAGGCGCTTAAGTGTGATTCGTAGAGTAGCCATGTAGATGTATATGCAAATACAGAGGATAAGAGCGCTCCTGTCACACTTCCTTGGGGCACTCCTGATGAACTCTTGTCCTTGATGAGGATAACGTACTGGGTTCTATTCCTGAAGAAGTCTTCGAGTCACTCACATACGATTACACTTCTGTCGACAAATTAGTGGAAACAGTTACTGCCGTCAAATACACCACAGAAACCAGCCGGTGCGGCCAAATAAAACAAACAACAGACATAGTCCGTCAAATACACCACAGAAACCAGCCGGTGCGGCCAAATAAAACAAACAACAGACATAATAGTTGGCAGCCTAAGATACATAAGAAGAATTTTAAAGAAATTCCACGAAATAAGTGACGAGACACTCGATAGACCTACTCTTGAGTACTACTCGTTAATCTAGAAAGCTTACCAGATTTCATTAATAGAGGAGACAGAGAAGATCCAACGAAGAGCGCCACGTTTCTTCTCGGGATCGTTTTCTCGGGGCTAGGACATTATGAAAAAGCTCGACAAGCTCCAGAGGCAGAGGCTACGAGGGAGGCGTTGTGCATCACCGAGAAATGTAATAGTGAAATTCAGAGACAGAGAATGTTCCGGGAAGGTCGGGCAATGCATTACTTCCTCCTACACACGTCTTGCGTAATGACCTCGACGGGAAAATCAGATAAATTGGAGCTAATAAGGTGGTTTTCATCAATGAAAGTCAAGAAGCAGATTCCATATTCCTAGATTTCCAGAAGGCGTTTGTCTCAGTGCCTGACGGTAGGCTTTTAACGAAGGTTCGAGTATAGGGAACCGGTCCTCAGAAATTGAGTGGCCCAAGGACTTTTTAAGTAATAGGACCCAGAACGTCGTTATGGACGGCCAGTGCCCATTGGAAAGAAATGTATCGTCAGGAGTGCCCCAGGGAAGCGTGATGGTAATGATACCGTTGACAGTGCCACTAAAGCCGAGTGAGACAGTGAATATGGTTTTCCAAAATTCCTTCTCCAAATAAGACGAAGTAAATATTACAGTAATCGAATCCATAACTGTCGCCAACATGAGTAACTTAGGAGTTGGTATCCTCGGTGTAGCGAAGCAGCTCAAATAGTTTATTAAAGGCAAGTCTTCCGCTCCATACTATATACCAGTTGTGTTCGTCTCACAGTATAGTTCATATAATACCTCAATACTTAGCAATCGTATACAAACACTCGCTAGGCGAAAGATCCGTTACCTACAGGATGCAAATTTGCACAGCTCACAACTCTTAAGAAAGGAAGTTGGATTAATCCACTGGATTACAGACCCATATCACCAACCTCGATTTGCAGTAGAATTTTGGCGAATATACCGTGTTCGAAGATCAAGAATTACCTCGAAATAAAAAAAACGATCTATTGACACATAGATCCAGAAAATATCATTCTTGTGTAATGCAACTAGCACTTTATTCGCGTTAAGTAATGAGTGCTGTCGACAGGGAATTTCTGATTCCATGTTTCTGGGTTTCCAGACGACCTCTGATTCCTTTAATCACAAGCGTCTTTTAATCAAGTTCCATGAAGTATCATCTCAATTGTGCGACTGGTTTCGTATTTCCTGTTAGAAAGGTCAGAGTTCGTCTTAAATGACGGAAAGTCATTGAGTAAAAATAAGTGATTGTTTGCAGATGTTTCTGCCATTTACTGTCTAGTAATGTCATCGGAAGATCAGCACGAATTCCAAAATGATACATTATTGTGGGAACAGTGGCAATTGACAGTAAATAATGGAAAGTGTGGTGGCGTACTGATGCACACTAAAAAGAATCAGAAAATTTCAGTTACACGATAAATCAGAAAAATCCAAGGGCTGTCAATTCAACTAAAGGCCTAGAGGAAACAATTACGAAGAAACTGAATTTGAACGAGGGCAGAGATGATGTTGCCGGGAAGGCGGACCTTAGGCTGCGTTTTATTGGCAGGACACCTAGAGGATGCAAAAAATAGCCTAACGATTTTCCATCCTCTTCAAGAATACTGATAGGGAAGCCACCCAGGTAGGATTGACTGAGGACATCTAGAAAGTTCAAAGAAGGACTGTTCGTTATGTGTTATCCTGAATTAGGGGAGAGAGTGTGACGGATATGGATAAGTGAGCTGGGCTGGTAATAATTAAAACAAATGCGTTTTTCGACACAGCAAGACCTCTCATCAAAATCTTCAACTCTCTCCTCCGAATGCACCCACCTGCGTAGGGAGAAAGCATTATCGTAATAAAATAAAATAATCAGAGCTCGCACTGAAAGATTTAAATGTTCTTTTTCCTCGCGCGCTGTACGCGAGTGGAACAGTAGAAAAATAATTGTGGAAGTGGTTCAATGAACCCTCTTCCAGACACTTTAGGCTCAACTGCAGAGTGGCCATGTGGCTTTAGATACAGACTGCTGTTGTCCTCTACACAGGGCGTAACTAAATTCCCTTTACGGACCTTGAAGACAGTTTTCTTATACCAGAACAAGAAAAAGATGTCTAGAAAATGTGGAAATTAAAATGCGTACCTTAAGAGCTATGAATACTTTTTCACCTTCGATACTGTGAAACACATCTCTCCTACTGTACCTCTTTGCTTCCCATTTTTTAGGAAAAGGTGGTAATCAAAACAATAAAAAATGTCCACTAAATATGGGCTCTACAACGCACGGCCTATGAACACTTCCTCATCATGGTAGCAAATATAAGCAAGGTAGAGCCCAAGTTTGCCGGGTTTTTCTTTCTTATTTTGGTCCATATTACCTCCTTCCACGGTATGGCAAGCAAAGAGCTTGCAGAAGAACAGATGTCTTTCGCAATGTCGAAGACGAACAAGGGCATATAGCTCGGGACAGGAAAATTTCGCGAAAACGATAACGCAAAAAATTATGGCGTTTAATGAAATATTGTGAAATCAGCCATTTTCGTAAAGGTATCGCGAAATTTGTAATTTTGCCGTATAAAAGTGCTATAAATCTGAGGACAGTAATCCACTAGCATTCGTAATAGATTGTTATTGAATGTTAAAACTTCATTTTGACTTCTAATCTCCTCAAGGTTGAGTTTCATATATAATCGTAAATTGGAATTACATTTCCTGTGTAAACAACTTTAATGTGACGACAAAAATAGCACCGAAATTAGCAAAAATAACATGGAATATGGCAAGAAACCAGCGTATTTGCCAAAAAATATCGAATTTTACAAAAGAAACACCTCCGAATTTGTAAAAAATAACACCCAATGTATCAAAACAACACACCAAATTTCACTAAAAAATAACACCAAATTTGGAAAGAAATAACAAAAAAATTTCGCAAGGTAAAACAATTTGGAATAAAACAGAAGTGGCAAAAAAGACACAATCTGGCAGGAGATAATTTCGAATATAGCAAAAATAAGCACAGGATTTGGCAAAAAAAGAGCCCAAAATTTGGGAAACAAACACTAAACTTGGAAAAAAACACCAAATTTTGCCATAAAATAAGGCAAACAAATAACACAAAATCTATATAAGAAAACACTTGCTACCAAAATGCACTAAAAATAACGTCGAAAATGGCGAAGAAATACCACCTAATATTTCAAAAAGAACACTAAATTAGGCAACGAAGTTAGTGGATTTCTAAAAAAAAAGAAAAGAAAAAGAGAAAAATCCACTGTATTTGGCAAAAACAACGAGTTTGGCCGAATATTATACAAGATGTGCCAAAAAGGACACTGATTTGTCAAAAAAATATCACCGAATTTGGCAAATAAAACACGAATTTGGAAAAATATTAGCGAATTTGCAAAAATAACAATGAATGTGACAAAAATTAACACCCGATGTGGTAAAAAATAGAACCAGATTCGGCCCCAGAATAAAACGATTTTTACCTGTCGCTGCTCATAGCTCTTAAGGTACGTGTTTTGCAGCCCACGTTTACTAGACTTTTTTTCTTGTTTAGGTCTAAAGGACCAGTCTTCAAGGTCTGTACACATAAACTATCTGACGGATAGGGTGAGTAGAACTCTAAAACTCTGCAGCAGTGCAAACTACGTCAGGAAGGGGGAGGGGGGGGGGGGGGTGAGAGTGCTCTTGCGCGAAGAATTGTACGGAAATATTTTCTAACTGTGAATGAACAATACAGAGTTCGTGTTGCTAGGAACGTGACTGAAGACTGCAGCACAGAGGCGGCCTCCTACCTCGCACCCTTCACAAAGGGCTGCGGCATCGGCAGGTGTGGCTGCGTGCCCCTGGCAGCTCTGAGCGGCCGCGGGCTATAGGTCTCCGGTAATCCGCAGCGTGTCTGCGCGCGCACGCAACTTCCGCACACCCACGCAGGTGCGTGCCCCCGCCTACCTGTGCGTCCGGAATTCCCGTTCCCAGCGGGGGCCGGACGCGCATTCTGGCCTCTCTCTCTTTGACCACGCCGCCTCCGGCCATCCCTCGCGTCTCTAATGACTCTCACGTCGAAGCTATGTTAAGGTCGACACACACAATGGTCGCGAACGGAACAAGTGCCCTCAGATATTTGAAAAATGTCATACTACCGCGTAAGCTGACATGTAAGCTGACATATGAGGTAAAGTGCTAGGAATTTTGCATGAATTGTATATTACAGCTACAGAATGGTAATTAAAATTACTTAAATTCTCCTACTCGATACACTGTATCAAAAAATCTCATGAGAGAAGCTTGTGGTACACAAAATGATTAAACAGAGAAAATTTCGTAGAAATCTCTTGAATAGTTTCTGAGAAAATAGTACATACATTATTTTTTGAAAATTAAATTTTTAAATTCCATAACATGCTTGTTGTTGTTGTTGTTGGTGTGGTCTTCACTCCAAAGACTGGTTTGATGCAGCTCTCCATGCTACTCTATCCTGTGCAAGCTTCTTCATCTCCAAGTACCTGCCCGCATCTCGTGGTCGTGCGGTAGCGTTCTCGCTTCCCACGCCCGGGTTCCCGGGTTCGATTCCCGGCGGGGTCAGGGATTTTCTCTGCCTCGTGATGGCTGGGTGTTGTGTGATGTCCTTAGGTTAGTTAGGTTTGAGTAGTTCTAAGTTCTAGGGGACTGATGACCACAGATGTTAAGTCCCATAGTGCTCAGAGCCATTTGCACCATTTGAACCCAGTACCTACTGCAACTTACATCCTTCTGAATCTGCTTACTGTATTCATCTTTCGGTCTCCCTCTACGATTTTTACCCTCCACGCTGCCTCCAATACCAAATTGGTGATCACTTGATCCCTCAGAACATGTTTTACCAACCGATCCATCCTCCTAGTCAAGTTGTGCCACAAATTTCTCTTCTCCCCAATTCTATTCAATACCTCCTCATTAGTTATGTGATCTATCCATCTAATCTTCGGCATTCTCTTGTAGCACCACATTTCGAAAGCTTCTATTCTCTTCTTGTCCAAACTATTTACCGTCTATGTTTCACTTCCATACATGGCTACACTCCACACAAATACTTTGAGAAACATCTTCCTGACACTTAAATCTATACTCGATGTTAACAAATTTCTCTTCCTCAGAAACGCTTTCCTTGCCATTGCCACTCAACATTTTATATCCTCTCTACTTCGACCATCATCAGTTATTTTATAGCCCAAATAGCAGAACTCATTTACTACTTTAAGTGTCTCATTAAGTAATCTAACTCCTTCAGCATCACCCGACTTAACTCGACTACATCCCATTATCCTCGTTTTGCTTTTGTTGATGTTCATCTTATATCGTCTTTTCAAGACACTGTCCATTCCGTCCAACTGCTCTTCCAGATCCTTTGCTATCTCTGACAGAATTACAATGTCATCGGCGAACCTCAAAGTTTTTATTTCTTCTCCATGGATTTTAATTTCTACTCTGAATTTTTCTTTTGTTTCCTTTACTGCTTGCTCAATGTAGAGATTGAATAACATCGGGGATGGCTACAACCCTGTTAAATTTATATAATCCAAGGAACTTAACAGTAAATGTGCAAATTTCATCTAAAGCGTGGTATAAAATTTCATTGCCGTATCTTCAAAATTGTGGAATTGGTGCAGCCTTAAAATAGTGTGTGTTTTTCATGAAAGTCCCTCCTTAGAGTAGGTGTTCGACACGTCGTTGAGATTTATGCTGGAGCACTGCAATTTGCAGTTTTTCCGAGCGGTTCTGACGTGTCGTAGGCTTCACATGTAAAAAGAGAAGGCGAATGTAATATGAGGGAATATTCACTTTCTGTGTTGGTTTGAGGTCCTCATATTTTTTTTAAATAAGTGCTCATTTTGTTCATATGAAATGACTGTCTCCTTGTGAAGGTAACTGAACACAGGATAAAAAGACAGCCATTTCATATGAACAAAGCGAGTAGCAGATAAACAACCAAAGTGAATATTCAGAAATGGTTCAAATGGCTCTAAGCACTATGGGACTTAACATCTGAGGTCATCAGTCCCCTAGACTTAGAACTACTTAAACCCAACTAACCTAAGGACATCACACACATCCATACCCTAGGCAGGATTCGAACCTGCGACCGTAGCAGCAGCGCGGTTTCCGACTGAAGCGCCTAGAACCGCTCGGCCACAACGGTCGGCGAAGTGAATACTCCCTCATGTTATATTATCCTTCTCTTTTTGGCACAGGATGACCGCAGCACCTTTCAAGACTTCACAGAAGAACTTCGTTATATAGCGTGCTTTAGTTAAATTGCCATGGTTCACTGAAGATTAGGTCTGTACCTTGAAACATGTTGCTTCATTAAATAATTTAAGCAGTCAACAAATTTTGTGACTGATAGCGGTCTCCGAGAAACATTTGCAACGTTTTATTGCTAGAGGAATGCTAAGACCAAACTTATTGCAGAAACAGGGGAAATCTCTGAGCTACGATATGTGTCATCATTTACATTATTTCTCAAGTCAACATCCCTTTTCTCAACACATACTAATCGTACAGGGGTGAATAAGGTACCCCCCGAAAGATTTTTTTACCAATTTCTGACAATGCATGCCGATTTTGCGCTACAACTAACTGTTTTTGGAAAATTTTAACATAAAACCAAAAGGGCACCATAAATGCCCAGCTTCATACCTATGTTTCTCGGAGTTAACTAATTAATCACGAATAAGAGATTCCATTTTCATATTATTGCAAATATCATTTAATTTGTTTCAAAGGACTTACTAAATGGATCATCTGTCTACAGCCTTGTCAGAGATAGCAGCCCTGACACTGCAGTAGTTCATTATCTCTGCCATCGTACAAGCTGACTGTTCTAAACAAATATATTTTCTGAAACGATAAACATATTTGTCAATGTCGCCTTGAATTGTGATTTACCTATTGCTACTACGGTCTAACGTGATTACTGCAACTGACAATATCTGTCGAGTTAAAGTCACTACTGTTTATTGACAGTCCGTGATGCCTGCCCGTTGTAGAAGCCTGGACAAATATTCCGGACGCAAAACACACATTTGGACACAAGTATGCATCGTAAATTCATTATTATTATTTCACGTCGTACGGATCATTTTAAAGATATTTTCTTTCCATTCCCACATCTTTTCTTGTCCTACGGACTACACTTACTTCAAATACTGTCATTATTTAAAACTATATAATTATTGGATATAGGTTCCCCCTTTTATGCAAAATACTGTTTTTTCTTGATACCCAGACATGTTTAGGCGCCTCTGTGCCATAATCAGTGAGTTTTATTTATTAAGAATCTGGATTTTACATTATATGGTTTCGCAGGACCATCCGCATAGCGTCCTGCACTGATAGCTTGTCGTGTTTTGTTGCGATGATCCTTCTTCTTTCGCGTTCTGTGGGCAATGGACGACGAGAGGGTTAGAATACACAACATCGAAAACACTGCTTTTTGCGAAATAAAAAGACGTTTGTACAGTGGCCTCTGGGTACTCCATAGCCAGAATGCGGTCCCCAAAGTGCTCCTCCACGACATCAAACACTATCCTGCTTCGATGGGGTCCAGCTCCGTCTTGCATGAAACACATCTTGTCGAAATCAGGGTAACATTCGATAATGCGGATGATATCATCTTCCAAAGCCTTCACGTATTTTATTTATTTATTTACTCGTCAACCAAATTGAGGAGCAAATCTCCAAGGTCATGGAACGTGTCAGTACATGAAATTACAACATAAGCGTAATAATAGATAAAAATAAATGTTCATGAACCTTAAAAAAGTCTGTCCATAAGTTTAAGTAAACGCTATCAGCAATACAATAAAAATCAGCTTAATTTTTCAAGGAACTCCTCGACAGAATAGAAGGAGTGACCCATGAGGAAACTCTTCAGTTTCGATTTGAAAACGCGTGGATTATTGCTAAGATTTTTGAATTCGAGTGGCAGCTTATTGAAAATGGATGCAGCAGTATACTGCACACCTTTTTGCACAAGAGTTAAGGAATTCCGATCCATATGGAGGTTCGATTTCTGCAGAGTACTAACCGAGTGAAAGCTGCTTATTCTTGGGAATAAACTAATATTGGTAACAAGAAACGACAATAAGGAATATAACTATTGAGAGGCCAATGTCAAAATATCCAGACAGGTGAACAGAGGTCGACAAGGGGTTCGTGAACTAACACCACTAATTGCCCGAACCGCCCGATTCTGAGCCAAAAATATCCTTTTAGAATGAGCGGAGTGACCCCAAAATACAATACCATACGACAATAATGAATGAAAATAAGCAAAGTAGACTAAATTTCGTGTCGAACGATCGCTCACTTCTGATACCGTTCGAATAGTAAAAATGGCAGTATTAAGTCTTTGAACAAGATCCTGAACGTGGGCTTTCCACGACAGCTTACTATCTATCTGAACACCTATAAATTTGAACTGTTCAGTTTCACTAATCATATGCCCGTTCTGTGAAATTAAAACGTCAGGTTTTGTTGAATTGTGTGTTAGAAACTGTAAAAACTGAGTTTTACTGTAATTTAGCGTTAGTTTATTTTCTACAAGACATGAACTGAGGTCATGTACTACACTATTTGAAACCGAGCCAGTGTTGCACACAAAATCCTTTACTACCAAGCTAGTGTCATCAGCAAACAGAAATATTTTAAAGCTACCCATAATACTAAAGGGCATATCATTTATATAAATAAGGAACAGGAGTAGCCCCAACACTGATCCCTGCCCCCCCCCCCCCCCCTTTCCACTTGACAGTACCCCACTCAGACCCCACATCACTGACGTTATCAACATTGTGAATAATGACATTTTGCTGCCTGTTGCTAAAGTAAGAGGGGAACCAATTGTGAGCTAGTCCCTGTATTCCGTAATGGTCCAACTTCTGGAGCAATATTTTGTGATCAACACAATCAAATGCCTTAATTAAATGAAAACAATATGCCAAGCGCTCGAAACCTTATAACATCCACGAGACAAATTTTAGCTACAGTGCGACGAGAGGAAATTATGTCTGTAACAATTGTAATCATTATACATTCGAAATATGAAAAGATATTGAAAACGATGATAAATATTAATTATTTATATAATATTCTATGATTTAATTGGACATATCGATGTGTATCATACAAAGCCAATGATATGATAATTGTAAATTCCTTTTATGATCTGCGTTTGTCTTCCTTTTTTTTTTACCATTTGTTGGTTGGCTTTTGTAGGTTGCGGACGCATATCAAACTGAGGTCTGTTAAGAAATTGTAATTATTTGTTAATTATTACTTGAGAATAGAGTTCATTATTATAAATATGAGTGAATAATTATTTGTAACTTTAATTCCTCTCTCAGTAAGCATTATCTGTGTTAATTATTTCTTTCCGCTGCAGGAGCGCAGCCATTGATGATAGCGATTTGTATCGCGTTTTTGTCTATGTTTTCCTTAGAAACAAATCAAATGTTTGCTTGATGAAGTCTAAATAGTGCACAATACGAAAGTAGAGTTTATAGAGTTTAATAAGTACGTCAAATACTTATTTGCTCTAATAATAGAAAGTCTCTATCAATTGTCTGCCGCCATCTTAACAATTATCTCAGCGGCGAATTCAAATTACGCAACTCTGCAGGTATAAATGTCGAACGTAATACAAATGTGTAAAAACAAATGTGCAGCGGTGGTTCCGAACTCATTTTAATGAAAATAATTCGAATCAGATTGGTTCTTTAAAAACAGTGCTCATAGCACGATCGTTATAACAAACTTTTCTAGCTGATGTATGGAGCCGAGATTAATTACGCACGAGTTGCGAAGAATATTGTTTCAGGTAACATACGTCAGTGTTGTGCGCGGCTGATATTCGGTGGTTTCAATGATCATTTTGCTCAAGATAACTGTTTCCATCATAATCCATAGTTGTATAGAATCTGTTGTATGAACTGTGATTTAGTGCCACTTACACAACTTACAGACAACACTTTAACACGACGTTAACTTGGAGTTCTTTAGCAACTTGACCAATTCTTTAGCCGGGAGAAAAATTATTTAGTAATTACTCAATGTAATAAAATAAGATTATCATTTTCATTTACAAATTAGTTAAGTACCAAACCACTGAATAACACAGCGAACGCCACAACCTTTTGTTTAACCCAACCAGTACCCCACAGAGAAAAGAGAATATAGCATTTTCAGTTGTTAAAAGACTTCTAAAGCCGAACTGTACATTTGATAGCAAATCGGGTGATATAAAATGATCAATCATCCTTACATTCATAGCCTTTTCAATAACTTTTGCAAACACTGACGGCATATAAATAGATTTAAAATTATCTACATTATCCCTTTCTCCCTTTTTATAAAGCGGCTTTACTACTGAGTACTTTAATTGCTCAGGAAACTGACCATTCCTAAAGGAAAAATTACAAATATGGCTAAATACAGGGCTAACATGTGCAGCACAGTACTTTAATATTCTGCTAGACACTCCATCATAACCATGAGAGTCCTTAGTGTTCAGTGATTTAATTATTGACTCAATCTCCCTCTTGTCTGTATCACAGAGGACTATTTCAGACATCAATCTCGGAAAGGCATTTGCCAAGAAAGTTACATCATTTCCTGTAGAAACTAAATTTTTATTTAATTCACCAGCAGTGCTCAGAAAATGATTGTTAAATACTGTACATATATCTGATTTATAAGTAACAGAAATATTTTTACTGTGAACTGACTTTACATCGTCGACCTCGTTAAGTAGTCACTGTGCCATCAAGAAATATCGCACCCATTATTCCGTGATCGGACATTGCACACCACACAGTCACCCTTGAGGGTTATGATACTTCTCGATCGCGAAATGCGGATTCCAGTCCCCTAAATGCGACAGTTCTGCTTATTGACGAACCCATCCAAATGAAACTGGACTTCTTCGCTGAACCAAACAATGCATGCGCATATTAATTCCCATCATGCCCCGCGTCCAACCGTCCAGTTTGAACTTCCCAACGCAAGCAGTTCAGAAGTTATGACGAATTTATTTCATATAGTTCAATAACTGTCGCCTTGTATAACCAATATTACACAAAGTACATAAAATATGTGTGTGCAGTGCCCACAGGAAGCAAAAGAAGGAACAGTCACGATAAAACATGACGAGCTATCAGTGCAGACACCATACAGACGGCCCTGCAAAACGATACGACGCAAAATCCAGTTTTTCAGTAAGCAAAACCTACTGATAGTGGCGCAGAGGTGACGAGGTGACGAAACATGTTTGGGTAACAAGAAAAAACAGTGTTTTGCATGAAAGGCGGAGCCTACATCCAATAATTTTGACTGCAAAAACGAAAAAAAAAAAAAACAACCAAGAGCTGCAAATATAAAAGATGGAAACTGTAAAAGTGGGAAAGATTCGCACGAGTCCCCAGGTTAATTCGTTACACGTCCTCTAAAGACGTTTCACCTCCCTGGTATGGCGCAGAAAGCACGTTCGTCTTAAACTAAGCAGTGGTGTAGTGGTGCTGTAGCTTGAAAGCTGCGCCGCTAACAGGTTTGAACAGAGGTAATCCCGGGGCTGCTTGCGCTGACACGCCAGGGTGGACTCCCCCCTCCCATCCATCTCGTAAACCACTTAAGCCCAGCTCCGCCACCCCCTGTTCAGCAGAAGGGACGAGAACGGCGAAGTCCTCTTTCGGATTTCCCAGTAACCACCTTTACAGGTGAATGAGATTCGTGTCGACTCTGTGACAATCCCTTTACCTTTCCTTGCCCTCAAAGCACTATGTTCTGTGGCTCTTGACAGCCTTGGTGGGCGAAGTACGATCTACTGGAGGAAGTCCTACTGCTGGAGGGGAAGCAGCTGGTCGACGGTCCAACTGCTCCAGCGAGTCGTCACCCTGTAACACCGGGACATCTCCCACCACGAGACGAAAGACGAGCTATGAGGAGTGACAAGGAGTTACAAATATTGTACAAATGAACATTCAAACAGAGAAGGCATTCTCCGGTAGTAATCTGTGGCGACGACTGCCCTTGAAACCAGAATCTGCTCGGTTTCTGAAGGTTCGTTTGAGCAGTTTCCAGCGGGCTCGTGAGCATGCACAGAACTGAATTCGCGTATGAAAAGTGCCTTCTCCCGCTTCTGGCTACTTGACGTGTGGCTGTTTCCCGTATGAGCAGTAGCAGCAAGCAGCCAGATGCTAGAAGGAAAAATTTTTGTGGCGCACCCAAGCTGCCAGATTCGCGCATGCGCAGAGCAATCTGAGTTATAGTGGGGGGATTCTCCGTGTAACCTGTGTATGTGGTACGTGATATTGCTGTTCTCTCCTAGTTTACAGCCCTCTCGTCAAATGAAGGAAAAAAAGAAAAAAACAGATTTCTGTGACCAGAAGTCATCAAGTATACTAATATACATTCTTATAATCATGGAAGGCGGAAACAAGTTGGTAGTTTCAATTTTCTGATTTGGTATTATTTCCATGTTATTAGCGAGCAACCATTAACTGTCAAAATGAAGTTATTTTTGTCGGTTCGCTAGAGAAATTTACTTCTATTAATCTTTTCCGCCGAGGTAGTCAATTTATTTGAAAAGAAATGTTTCGTTCCATACTACTGCCTAGTTTCAAGTTCGTTCAGTTTCAAGCGTACATTCTGCCACTAATGGCATTACATTGTCAGATGCTGTATGCCTACGAACATACGTAAATATTCACTTGAAGCTGACTTAGTAGGCAAATTTGGTCAGTAGTTTTGAATTAAATACTTTGTTTCAAATATAATGACAGCTTTAGCAGAAGTCTACAAATCTGCTTTCGTGTTGTCTGTAGCTCAACCGTGCCTAGACGGTCAATACCGCGGTTCGATCCCGTCTGCATTGTTACTTTGTGACAGGAAGGGCTCTCAACAAGGGAAGTGTCCAGGTGTCTCAGAGTGAAACAAAGCGATGTTGTTCGGACATGGAGGAGATACACAGAGACAGGAACTGTCGATTACATGCCTCATTCAGGCCGCCCAAGGGCTACTACTGCAGTGGATGACCGTCACCTACGGATTATGGCTCGGAGGAACCCTGACAGCAACCCCACCATGTTGAATAATCATGGCGAGGTCCATCCTTGCAACCACAACACCATGCCGTGCGGTACAGATCGGCCCAACAACATGCCAAATGGACCGCTCAGGGTTGGCATCACGTTCTCTTCATCGATGAGTGTCGTATATGCCTTCAACTAGACAATCGTCGGAGACGTATTTGGAGGCAACCCGGTCAGGCTGAACGCCTTAGACACACTGTCCAGCGAGAGCAGTAAGGTGGAGGTTCCCTGCTGTTTTGGGTGGCATTATGTGTGGCCGATGTACGCCACGGGTGGTCAAGGAAGGCGCCGTAACGGCTGTACGGTACGTGAATCCTATCCTCCGACCAATAGTGCAACCATATCGGCAGCATAATGGCGAGGCATTCGTCTTCATGGACGACAATTCGCGCCTCCATAGTGCACATCTTGTGAATGACTTCCTTCAGGATAATGACATCGCTCGACTAGAGTGGCAGCGTGTTCTCCAGACAGGAACCCTATAGAACATGACTGGGATAGATTGAAACGGGCTGTTTATGGACGACGTGACCCACCAACCACTCTGAGGGATCTACTCCGAATCACCGCTGAGGAGTGGGACAATCTGGACCAACAGTGCCTTGATGAACTAGTGGAAAGTGTGCCACGACGAATACAGGCATACATCAATGTAAGAGGACGTGCTACTGGAGATTAGAGGTACCGGTGTGTACAGCAGTCTGGATCACCACCTCTGAAGGTCTTGAAAGGTCTCTGTTGGATTCCTTTCATGTTTGATTTCTTAAATCTGTTGTCATTTATGGAATAAATTCCTCTTCTAAATTTACTGTGGCGTTTCTGACTATCTGGGAGGAGACTGAGTAGTGGAACGTGTTACTTTTACACGTAAACAAGAACGATCTGTCACACTACTACACTTTAAAACACAGTTTATATGTAATTCATGTCACACAGTCTCATACGGAACCTACATCCGCTTTCTGTTGTATACTGTATATGATAAGATACTGTCATCCCCCTTCCCTTCTGTGTGAGAGGATGAATGATCAAATGTGTTTGTAGTTGCATGCTTGAGGGTAGCAGACAAGGCTGTTTGCTAGAGAACAGTAGGACCAACGTCGAAACAGGTAGCTACGCTTTCTTAAAGCAGAGAGGTTTCTATCCTTAGTATGGTTCTGTCCGTCCGTTGTCATGTTGGTATAGGAAGCTGCCCCTCTGGCCACTTCCGTTTGTCTTTGTGAGCCACCCTCAGGAAGCACGCTCGGCAGTAGGCAGTTGCTGTGGGACCGTGGCGAGCGTCTGAAGTGGTAAGATCTCCGGCTAAGCGCGTGTCTGCTAAGTCCGTAGGACAATGGATTTCTTAAGTTCAGCCTAACTGAAAACTTAATACCTTGATTTCAGATTTAGCTCTAAAATATATAATGCTATCTTAAATTGCAGCGGAGTGTAATTCTCGTGTGAAGTTCAGATTATTTTGCGGTGGTTGCTTTGTCATTACTTTGTGAGTAAAGTGGAACCACGTGTTGATCAGTAACTCTAACTAAGTTCATCAATCTTAAATGTGAATGCTTGTATGATTATAACGTCTCGTCTTGACAATATTTTACAATATAGCAACTTTTCTTTATGCTTTTCTTTATGTTCAACCCACGTGGAGTGTACTTTGCGAGACCAGTACCACGTGCTTATATAACTGTTTGACCCATCAGGTTAATAGTAAGACGTTAGTAACCAGTTCAAGGTTTTTCTTTTGTCAATTGCTTTTCGATAGAATTTATTTTAATTATCAAAATTACTGTGGAGTTATACGCTTTCTGTAAACCAAGTTGACCACGTGGAGCATGTGGTGTAATCATCAAAGTAGCCTTCAGCTATTCTTTTTGGGAAGATTTCACAAAGAGTTAATATGAATTTAGTATACCAGTGTGTGGTAATTACATGACGGACAGGATTGTGTTACAAACGTAATTTCTTTGGGTGAAAACTGAATCTGTTGGTTGTGGTTAATTTCTTCTTGCTTATGTTTCAACGTTCTTTGGGTGTTGTTTTGTGAATGCAATGTTGTAGGCAGTCTCCCAATCTTGGCTCCATATTTGATGTGTTCCGTAAGATTAAAATCTCACATTTTTACAATCCTTAAACAAGGCACCAGCTCAGTTATAACTCAGGTATAATATGCTGAAATTTCAATGAACAATCTTAAAATAAATTTCCAAATATAAACTGATTTCTTTCTTTTATTTAAATTCTCGTTTTTATAGATATATTACCGGTTGTTGTATGACTGTAAAAGATTATAATCAATGTTAGTCTGACTGGTAATGTGGTAAACCTAGACTAGTTACCTGGTGAAACAGTTGCGCAGTAATGCACGGTTAACTTCTCCCCAGACAGCTCACAGCTTTTAACCCGCTTTTATTCTACTATTAGCACCCGATTTCAGCATAGCAAATTCTTGTAGCAATATTACAGTCTCACTGTATGTTGGTACAACATGCAATGTGTGGTTTTCATGAGCAACAAAAAGGGTGGAAATGATGTTTATGTTGATCTATATTCCAGTTATCTGTACAGATTCCGGAACTCTCGGAACTGAGGTGATGCGAAACTTTTTTTGATGTGTTTAGGACAAACAAGCAGAAATTTCCGAACAAGGTACACAGAACACGTATGAGCTGTAACGAGTGACCGCACACATTCCTCTTTCGCAGAACACCTAATGAACAAAAATCACAACCCCCTTAATACCGAAAGTGATCTACACATCCTGAAATACAGCAAAAATTTACACCGAAAACTAACAAGAGAAGAAAATTATTACATACAAAAGGCTATAGTGGAGGGAAAAAACGTAATAAACGAAAACACAACACTTTGCAACAATACTCTCTTTACCGCTCTAAGACAACTGATACAGGACACAGAAAGTGTTACGTTCATCACGTAGATGTAGATGAACAGGAAAACACACATACACAGTCATTCCCTATCAAGCACAGGGACATAAATACGGAAAAACAGAAGCCGCCAGAACTCCCGCTACAACTTTCATAACCTTTGAAAGGTGGCTACACTGTGCCACTGCGCCAGAGAGTGCGCCAAAGAGTACTATTAAGCCGCCTCCACAGTGCGCGTTAGGAGATCGTAGCAGTCAGTGCTAGTAGAGAGCTCGTAGAGGACAGTGCGTGTTAAGAGTCGTGCCGAGATGTGCTAGTGGGCACTGCTTGTCGTGAAGTCGGAGCGAGATGTTGTAGTAAAGAGTGTTGTTCCATGTCTTATGCAGTTATTTGATGGGAGAGATAGCAGATGTTATTGTAATGAGTGCATTTCGTCAATATATATGAAGGTAAAACTTACAATGTTCTTTTATTGGTTGTGTATCTGAAATAATGTGTCACTACAGGTTCAGTCAACAAAGCATCTGGCTTGTGTTCTTGGATTAGAGTGTAATTGTGATATTCTTGCGTAATTATAGTTTTTCTAAATTTCTTTTGTCACGTCAGTATAGTTGGTATTTAAAAATTCTTGTCTTGTTGGAAAAGAACCGTGCCAGATGTGGGCGTTGAGTCACACTCCCACATACAGAACAGTTACTCTTGTGCTTGGATTTTGTAGGTTTTATAGTTGCTGGGGACTTAATTAATTAATTGTGTTTACGAAATCTACTTACATTGTTTGTTGCAGTCAGATAGCGTAATAATACTAGTCAGGGCCAACCGATTACGAGACTGCGTAATCGGACATACAGCTACATAAATCATTTTCAATCAAATTTATTTAATTAAGCCCCCATGCACGTGGCGACCGCTGCTTCGGATCGTCCCTTGGATTCTTCTGATTGTGAAAATTGTAGATTGTAGTATTGTTGTAGTAATTTGTAGTTTAGTAATTGTGGTCCATTTTGCATGTGTAGATTTGGTAATTGTCATTCTTCTAATGGTATTTTTTTTTCTCAGAATTAAATTTGTTGTCTTGTCAACGGTTTGACAATTTAGTGCAATTATTTCAATTGTTCGATTGATCGTGTTTGAGGGAAACATCTAGTGTGAATAGTATTGTTGGAGATAAAGAGTCACGGTGTGTAATTTTCGTACAGTGACGAATCTTTCATATATTTTGTAAATGATTACGCGATCGATGAAAAAGACAAAAATGATGAATAGTGAGAACGAAATTGTTGACATGGCGAACTCGCCAACACAGGACAACTGTATGATGAATAATGGAGTTGAAAATAATTTAATAAGTCGGGAAGACAGTCTGGAACCATTTCAAAATTTTTCTCTATCGGAAAATTCACAGAATCTGAGATTAACGACAGAAGATTCTGAAATAGTATCGAACACAGATAGCCTTACAGCTGTGACGAAGGAAGTTAGTTTTGCGGGAGATGTTAGGGGCGAAAAGAATTCTGAACAATTTAACATGGAGCAGTTGATGAGTGTAATATTAAATTTTCAATCTGAATTAAAAACTGATATGGGAACAATTAAAACTGAGATGGGAACAATTAAAACACAGATGGGAACAATGGAAACACGGATGGGAACAATGGAAACACGGCTAGGATCTGAATTTAAAACAGAGATGGGAACTTTGGAAACACGGATAGATTCACGAATAGGGACATGTTTCAAAAATATGAAAGATGAATTAAAGAAAGAAATCAGGGAAGAAGTACAACCGATTCTGAATTCTCACAATAATAGATTAATTGCAGTAGAAATCAGACAAAGGGAACAGGATAGAGAACAGGAAGAAAGAGATCGCGTGATAGTACAAAAATTTTCAGAGTTAAATTTACAACGTGCAAACGATAAGGAAGAAATATTTGAGAGAATCGAAGGATCCGTACCAAATGACAGATTAAATAACCTAACACAACAATATGAACAGCTAGCTACCAAATGTGACAATACTGAAACCCGAGTCGCGACACTTACGGAAGACGTAAATAAACAGAAAGAACAATTTGGTGACTTATCGGAAAGAGTGGAGGAAATTTCAGATAAACTGACAAATCTTAGTTTACATGGGGACAGAGATTCGGATGATACAGCCCCATTACCATTTGCAGAAACCGAAGAGTATCAGAACATAAATAAGCATGTTGAGAATCAGGGAAAATTTAATGAACGCGTGAAAAGAGAAGTTGAGGCATTACGGAAGCAAGTCAAGCAGATCGAAGGCGAAATTGTAGGAAAAGATAGCAGAAGAAATTTAGAATCACAGGTAGCAGAAGGGTTTGAAGAAAATAATTTGTTTCATTTACGGGATGCAACAAGAGAGCGCCAGGCGCGCGAACTTTACAGTAATCGACATTCGGACCGGGACAGACGCGGTAGGTCTTTGTCGCCACGAGGCGAAAACTTTGATTATAAACACTTTTTGACTGTCCGGAAATTTAAGATCTTCCGCAATTCTAAGAATGACATACATCCATGTGCATGGCTAGATCAATTTATGTACGCACTTCCACCAAATTGGCCACTAAGTCACAAACTAGAATTCATGTGTGGATATTTAGAAAACGAACCGGCGACGCGGATGCGCGCACTCATTAGAGATTGCAATAATTTAAATGATTTTTATCATGCATTTCTATCGGCATATTGGTCCGAAAACACGCAGGACAGAGTTAAACACAGTCTTATTATGCAGCGTAATTTCAAACAGTCTGAGTTCCGCACGCCGGCAGAGTACTTTGAAGACATGATTCGGAAGAATCAGTTCCTGTCCAACCCTTATAGCCCGACTGAATTAATTCGCATTTGTTTAACTAAGCTGCCACAATCCATAAGACAAATTGCTTTGGCCGGAAGATGTAAAGACGACATTGAGACTTTTAAGACTTTGTTGCAAGAACTTGAGTATGACAACGACGACGGGACCTCTTGTAACTTTTTCAGTAACAGTATTTACAATAGATTTCCAGAGAAAAGAGATAGTGATCGGAACGGGCGTTATGTGAGTAACTTTGAGAACGATAGACGTAACAGACAGGACAATAGATACCAGCCCTATGACAATAACAGACGTTCTAACAGAAATTACACAGACAACTATAACAACGGTAATTCGTATCGGAACGATCAATCATACGGAAACAGTAATCGGTATTATCAAGACAGAAATTATTCAAACAGTAATAGAAATTCTTACTACAGAAACAATCAGGGTAGTAGATACAACAATAATTTCAGAAATGACAGTCGAAATTACACAAGAAGTAGTTATGCAGACAGACAGGAAAACAGAAATTTTAATAACAGACACAGCCAAGAATTTGCATCTAACAGACAGGAAGGACCTAATTGGCATCCTTCACGTGACAGAACTTCTGAGAGACAAGTGCAAATTGTTGAAATTGATCCGCGAAATGACACGAATACTCAAAGACGTGACGCAAACAATCGACAATGACTTGTAGCTTCGGCTTCTGGCAGCAATATAGACGGTTCAGAAAGTAATGACACTACGACTTTATACTACGTACGCCTGGAAGACATGAGAGACATTTTGCTAGACGAAAAGGAAAATAATGTAGACGCATTTTTACATCCTGTTATTGAAGTATGTATGGGTAAGAATACGTTCACTGCAGTATTAGATTCTGGGAGCCCATTGAATGTCATTAGTGAATCAGTTTTTCGTATATGTGTAAGAACTATTGCTTGTCCTGTGTTACCTATTTCTAAAACTACAATTCGAGGTGCGATTTCTGGAAAAAGTGTGGAAGTCAAACAACAGACCAACTTAAATTTCATTTGTCAAGGATACGAATTTTCTGCTAATTTTATTATTGTTCCATTACTCAGTACACAAATTATATTAGGTATGGAGTTTCTTAACGCACATAAGGCAATTTTGAACTTTAAAGAAGGAAGTGTGAATTTGACTGTTGCCGGAATGCCGAAATGTTTGAAATTTTTCGAGTGTTTAACAAGATCTGAGTCAGATACAAAATGTTTAAGGTTTCTTACTTCTGATGTTTTCGTTGAGCATTATGACGACAATGTGTTTATTCATGATAATGACAACAGATACAGAGACGCGATGGATGATATAATTAATAGCGAAGAACTAATTAACGAAAAGGTTAAGAAAGCTGAAGTGCCAGATGACGTTGCAAGAGAAGAGCTGCACCACATTTTGACTTCACATGCTACAGTGTTTAGTCATCACACAGGAACTATACAAGGCTTACAATATTTATTTAAAGTAAAAGAACACACACCATTTCGCGGGAAAACGTACGCTATTCCTTTGGCTTACAGAGACAAGGTTAAGAATGAACTTCAGTACATGTTAGATCAGGGCATTATTGAGCCTGCAGTCAGTCCTTATACTAGCCCATTACACGTTGTTCTTAAAAAGGATGGGTCAATTCGTTTGGTTCTGGATTCCAGACAGATAAATAACATCATCATTCCTGAAACTGACCGCCCACAAAATTTAGATGAACTTCTTCAACATTTCCATGGAATTAAAGTTTTATCCACGATTGATATGCGCGCAAGTTTTTGGCAAATAGAACTCCACCCTGACTGTAGGAAATACACCGCTTTTTTAGCCTTTGGTAACTGTTACCAGTTTCGGAAATTACCGTTTGGACTTACTGTATCTTCAGCAGCATTTATTCGTAGCCTAAATGAAATTTTACCTGTTTGTCTTCGTGACAATATTACTTCTTATGTTGACGATATTCTTATTGCTAAACGTTCTTGGAGTGAGCACAACAAAATTTTGGACTCATTATTACGTATCTTTGCAAAAGTTGGCATGACAGTAAACTTGGAAAAATCTGAATTTGGTCGTTCTCAGGTGAAATTTCTCGGTCACATTATTTCTACAGAAGGTATTCTTCCTGATCCAGAAAAATTAGATGCTATTCGTAATTATGCTGTTCCTACTACAAAACGTGATGTTCGTAGTTTCCTTGGTGTCTGTAATTTTCTTCGACGCTTTGTTAAATTGGACGATTTGGCCACACCTCGTTTATGTGAACTATCCGGAAAGAAATCTAATTGGTGTTGGGATGAGGAAGCTCAGTCAGAATTTGAACAGCTTCGTGATGCTTTAGTTGCTGCTCCACTTCTTTCACATCCGGATTTATCTAAAGAATTTTGTTTGGCGACGGACTCATCATACAAGGGCCTAGGTGCACATTTATTTCAAGAGATAGAAGAAAACGGCGTTGTAGTACAGAAGACGATTGCATTTGGAAGTCGTGTTCTTTCTAAATCCGAAAAGAATTATTCGATTACGGAACTTGAAGCTTTGGCTGTTGTTTGGGCCTTTACAAAATTTCGCACATTTTTGTTTGGCAGACATACGAAGGTTTATACCGATCATCGAGCTCTGGAATTTCTTATGTCAACAAAATTAACTCATGGCAGATTGTCACGATGGGCGTTGTACTTACAGGAATTTGACTTTAGTATTGTTTACATACAGGGTTCTTCTAATATTGTTGCCGATGCTTTATCACGTGCACCTATGGGTTTGAAACAAAGTGCTGAAGAGGACTGCAAGGAAAACAATTATTGTTTGATGTATATTCAAGGTGTTGCGTTTGAGAACTTTATTTCGTCTTCGCTCCAGGACATCGCTAAGGAGCAAAATAAGGATCCAATCTGGAAGGACATTAAGGAGAAGTGGAGGAGAAAGGAAAGCGTAGCGATTAGACAGCATTATTTAGTTCGCAATGACATTCTTTTTAAACGAAGATCGGTCGACAACTCCGTTTGGTTAGTTTGTATTCCTGATGAGTGGGTCAATAAATTGATTTGGTATACGCATCTCAGTTATGCACACTTTGGTCCCCGAAAATGCTTTCACAAATTACGAGAAAATTGTTACTTCAATAATATGGAAAAACGTATTCGATCTGTTCTTGCCAAATGCAAATTATGTCAAATGGCTAAGCCTCCAACGATTTCTCACAGAGCACCGTTGTTTCCTGTCATTCCAGCGAAATTAAAGGAGATGGCTGCAGTCGATTTGTTTGGTCCAGTGGTTCGTTCTACTAATGGTTTTGCGTACATTTTCGTAGCAGTGGAGTTGACGTCAAAATATGTGTGTTTTACACCTTTACGCAAAGCAACAGCTCGTTCAGTATCTAATGCTTTTATCAAACATTTTCTTAAAGAAGTTGGTCATGTTGACAAGGTTATATCAGATAATGGATCACAGTTTCGTTCTAAAATTTGGCTTCGTACTCTACAGCGTCGTAAAATTAAACCAATCTTCATCTCACTTTTTCACCCTCAATCTAACGCTTCAGAGAGATGGATGAAGGAAATCAATAAATTGTGTCGTCTTTATTGTCATCAGAATCACAGAACTTGGGATCAGTATCTTCATATTTTTCAAAACATTCTGAATGAACTTCCTAATGATTCAACTTCTTTACCGCCTATACTGACATTAAAAAACAAAGCACCGACAAATCGCATTTCTGAAATCGTTCCATTTCCGCCTTCACGGAAACTGCGACATTCTGAAGTTGTCAACCTGCCTCTAAAAAATATTGCATCTGCGGCTGCTAGAAGAGAGAAATCAGCGAAACGTCCTGGTCGTTTAAAAACTTTTTCAGTTGGTCAAAAGGTATTAATTAAGTCCCACCGTTTGTCTCACAAAGGAAAAGGCTTGTGTCGCAAATTTTTTCTGCTTTATAACGGTCCATATAGAATTCGCAAAATTATTCATGATAACACTGTTGAAGTAGAAACTCTTAAATCACGACGCTCTAAAGGAATACATCATATATCAAACGTTAAAATTTTTGTGGAATGACATACTTTTGAGAAACCAACAGCTAGATGTAAACATGCGGAGAGTACAAGGATACCGCGCTGTGTTTTGGCGGCGGCACATACTCAAAGCAACAGTCAAGTCTGCGCGCCGCACAAGGCCGTCGTTGACCGCGAACAATAGCTTCCTACGTCACGCGCCTACAGCTGATCGAGCGCTCAGTGCGAATGCACTGACAGCCGTAAACAAATACACAGTCTAATTTCTCCGACTAAATTCAGTATAAAGCTATAGTGACTTGATGAATTATGTTATTAACATTCAGTATTTTTCAGGATACGGTTGTATAAAATATTTAAGAACTTCAGGTAAATTCTGTGTGTCTCCGACGTTAAGAGGACTTGCTATCGAGAGATTTTCAGGAAGAATGTAATTTCGAAGAAGAAACTAATAAACTAAAAAGGGTAACTATTAATTGAGTTCATTTTTCAGGTAACATATTTCCACTTAGGTACGTACTTTAGACGTAATTTGCTGCTCGCGATTACGTGATTCATACTTTGTGCTAAATTTTATGTTCTATGAATTTACTTGTGAAGCGACATGCTTGCGTACATTTACTGATTTTGACAATTATTATTAATGAACTGGGTTGTAACTTGTATATATTATGCATCGCTTGGCTGCTATGCTTTTTCACTGATGTCATATTTTTCCATTATGTGCCTGCTGTGCTTATTTATTTAAATTATAATTGTTATCTGATTAATTGTGCTGACTGTGATTATGTATGTATGTTGTACTTTGTTATTTATCTGCTTGCGCCTTCATGTTTACTTATTAAGATTACATATGAACATTTATTTGCTTATGCTGATATGTTGCTAATGACCTGTTTATTACGTAAGATATATGTTGCTGCTTTTTGTATGGATTACATATTTACACATTTCTGTTTTGTTGCCATAACTGCTCTTTAATTTGGTGTATAGAAATGCTGATATACTGTGTATAAACATAGAGTTTAGGTCACACTATTGGATTAATTATAGATTGTTTGCTTGGCAGAGCCTCGCTGTAAGAATTGTGCTGCATCCACTTGTTGACATTCTGTTCTCTACTGGGATATTTACTCGCTATTGCATGTTTTGCTTACGCTCAGTGCCTTATATTTTTAAGATAAGAAAATTAACTGCTATAATTCGACGAACGACATTAGTACAAGAAAGTCATAGAAGTCACATGAGCTGAGGTTTTATGGAAGCTGTATACATTTATGCTAATAGGAAGGAAGCTAACGACATGACATACCAATACTAGGTTTAGACCATTAATAGTTATTACACTGCATTTTCGTGAGCATTTGAAATAGGAAGTGACACGTGACACAAGAAATACTCCACATGTTTGCTTCTGCTATGATTCTTGAAGTGGTGTACACACTGTGGAATATTATGATCATTCACACTCCGTAATCGTACTTAATTACTGAGAGTTATTCGAACTAAGTCTGTTAGAGGTCAGGTATGCATTTCTTTTATTTAATGATGGACAAGGAACCAAAATGTATCTTATAATTTATAATGAGTAGAAAATTTGGGTCAGATGGATTACACAGAGGTTGTGTGTGGACACTGTGTCTTCGGATTGTATGGGATGCTGAATTGAAGTTGCATTAGGATTTTATCTGTACTTGTTCGAGGAGACTGACTAGAGGAAAGAGTTGTGTTGGAAGTGAAATGATATTGGTGCTGAGGTTTATATTTATCGACGTATTATTGAGGTATTGAGAGTATATGAAGTTTATGATTATTGGAGTTTTTGTGGACAAGAGGTAAGGTGAATGATATTGATGATAAGAGTTATATGTATCGACGTATTGAAGAAGTATTAGTGACGTATTGAGATTAAGTTGATGATTATTGGAGTTTTGGTAGATAAGAGGTAAAGTAAGTGAGGAGCATATTTTTTTTTGTTGGTCTATGGAACAAGGAGGATGAAGAGAGCAGACTAGAACACTAAAATAGAAGGAAGATAGTCTATACACACACTTTGTTAAATCACTAAGCAGTATATACTTTTTTTTTGGAGAGAGGAAGTAATTGCATATCTTGGCTCGCTGACAGTTGTTCAACAACAGTACATTTTGATCTGGCTTGGCAAACATTGGTCTTGACATGATGACTATGACGTTGACTAACTATTATTGACTATTATACATTGCTGCCAGTACTACTTAATACACATGATGAACATCAGATTTGGACAGAATTACATTAACACTATTCAATTACACAGTAGTACTTAATGTGGATGAAGGATGAGTGAGTGTGTTCTGTGTGTTTTCCTTTACTAATCCTAACCACCTATCTCCTAAATATTATTTTATTTATTTGTAGTGGCTTGCACTGACACCCATGAATATTATAGGTTTACTGGTATTGTGCATTGTAATAGTTAATAGGACAATTATCTGACATCATTTGTGTGTTTGTTATGATTTGTATGTTACTGTAAAAGCATTTGTATGTGCATTCAAACTATTGTTCATGCCTGGACTATCTGATTAGTGAAGATAAATATTCTGAACTGTTACTTGCACTTTTCAACATGATGTGTGACATTTGGTCGTGTTTAATTTCTGCTGATGAACTGTGTGATCAGTGATTGTAAAAAAAAAAAAAAAAAAAAAATTATGGACTGTTATTTGTACCTTTTCTACATGATTGGTGCCACTAGGACATGTTTAATTTCTGCGCATAAACTCTGATGAACAGTGTGATCAGTGCTAGTGAATTTTATCGAACTGCTTCTGCTGAGAGAGGTGACTTTTTGCTGTCTGCACCTACTCAACATTGCTGGGTGCAACTGATGAACTGTTTCTACTGAAATGAAGTCACTTGTTGGTGTCTGCACCTACTCAACATTGCTGGGTGCAACTGATGAATTGTTTCTACTGAAATGAAGTCACTTGTTGCTGTCTGCACCTACTCAACATTGCTGGGTGCCTCTGATGGACTGCTCCTACTGAAATGATGTCACTTGTTGCTGTCTGCACCAACTCAACATTGCTGGGTGCCACTGATGAACTGCTTCTATTGAACTAATGTGACTTGTTGCTGGGTGTACCTGCTAAACTTTACTGGGTGCAACTGATGGACTGCTTCTACTAAAAAGATGTCACCTGTTAGTGTCTTTTTTTTGTATAAACTAATCATTGCAAGCATTTTATGTGAAAATTTGTATAAACTGATTTTTTGTATATTGTGTAAACTATTATGTAAAGTCACATGTATGAAAAGAAGTTGTATTGCTTACTGTATTTCATATATTAGGTTAGTAAAAGGTCAGTGCAAAGCCAAAATTTTTAACTAATTATGTGATATTTAGGTATTAATATTATCTTTTATTTTTGTCTGTATTTTTCTGGACGAATTTGGTGGTATTTTCACCACCAATGCTGGCAAAAATACCATCAAATTCTGGCCTGTGGAGGAGGGGCATATGAAAGGTGGCTACACTGTGCCACTGCGCCAGAGAGTGCGCCAAAGAGTACTATTAAGCCGCCTCCACAGTGCGCGTTAGGAGATCGTAGCAGTCAGTGCTAGTAGAGAGCTCGTAGAGGACAGTGCGTGTTAAGAGTCGTGCCGAGATGTGCTAGTGGGCACTGCTTGTCGTGAAGTCGGAGCGAGATGTTGTAGTAAAGAGTGTTGTTCCATGTCTTATGCAGTTATTTGATGGGAGAGATAGCAGATGTTATTGTAATGAGTGCATTTCGTCAATATATATGAAGGTAAAACTTACAATGTTCTTTTATTGGTTGTGTATCTGAAATAATGTGTCACTACAGGTTCAGTCAACAAAGCATCTGGCTTGTGTTCTTGGATTAGAGTGTAATTGTGATATTCTTGCGTAATTATAGTTTTTCTAAATTTCTTTTGTCACGTCAGTATAGTTGGTATTTAAAAATTCTTGTCTTGTTGGAAAAGAACCGTGCCAGATGTGGGCGTTGAGTCACACTCCCACATACAGAACAGTTACTCTTGTGCTTGGATTTTGTAGGTTTTATAGTTGCTGGGGACTTAATTAATTAATTGTGTTTACGAAATCTACTTACATTGTTTGTTGCAGTCAGATAGCGTAATAATACTAGTCAGGGCCAACCGATTACGAGACTGCGTAATCGGACATACAGCTACATAAATCATTTTCAATCAAATTTATTTAATTAAGCCCCCATGCACCTTCTCGCAGTATGCGATGCATTTCTCGAGACACACTCGAACAGGAAGATGGCATAATGTTTTGGATCTCGAACAAGGTGCGAAAGTTATGTTTCTCTGTGTCTAAAGTAGCTGCAAGCCATCCAACGAACGTGAGTACATGACAGACTACGTAACAACCTAGTGCACACCAAAACTGTGTCCACAACACACCGCCATCCCAATTGTGTTGCGCTGAAATACGTAAGTTCACTGTTTTGTATTTGTTTAGTAGCAGCCACTCAAGCAGTTGCAGATGACTTGATGTATGCCGAGAAAAACGGCAAAAAAAGCACAAAATGTGCCGGAAATAGCGGCGACAATTGTAAAATCATGCTGTGATGTATAGTAAATACAGTATTATGAAATTATTCACAGAAACAATATTTGGAACAAAGTAGCACAAATATAGAATCTTGCTTTTCATACTGTTGACTGGAATACTCTCTTCAAGTTCTGAAGGTGGCAGGGGTCAAATACAAGGAGGGAAAGGCTATTTACAGTTTGTACAGAAACCAGATGGCAGTTATAAGAGTCGAGGGGCATGAAAGGGAAGCAGTGGTTGGGAAGGGAGTAAGACAGGATTGTGATCTATCCCAAATGTTATTCAATGTATACACTGATCAAGCAGTAAAGGAAACAAAAGAAAAGTTCGGAGTAGGTATTAAAATCCATGGAGAAGAAATAAAAACTTTGAGGTTTGCCGACGACATTGTAATTCTGTCAGAGACAGCAAAGGACCTGGAAGAGCAGTTGAACGGAATGGACAGTGTCTTGAAAGGAGGATATAAGATGAACATCTACAAAAGCAAGACGAGGATAATGGAATGTAGTCGAATTAAATCGGGTGATGCTGAGGGAATTAGATTAGGAAATGAGACACTTAAAGTAGTAGAAGAGTTTTGCTATTTGGGACACAAAATTACTGATAATAGTCGAAGTATAGAGGATATAAAATGTAGACTAGCAATGGCAAGGAAAGCGTTTCTGAGGAAGAGAAATTTGTTAACATCGAGTATAGTTTCTGAAAGTGTTTGCATGGAGTGTAGCCATGTATGGAAGTGAAACATGGACGATAAATAGTTTGGACAAGAACAGAATAGAAGCTTTCGAAATGTGGTGCTACAGAATAATGCTGAAGATTAGATGGGTAGATGACATAACTAATGAGGAGGTACTGAAGAGAATTGGGGAGAAGAGGAGTTTGTGGCACAACTTGACTAGGAGAAGGGATCGGTTGCTAGGACATGTTCTGAAGCATCAAGGGATCACCAATTTAGCATTGGAGGGCAGCGTGGAGGGTAAAAATCGTAGAGGGAGACCAAGATATGAATACACTAAGCAGATTCAGAAGGATGTGGGTTGCAGTAGCTACTGGGAGATGAAGAAGCTTGCACAGGATAGAGTAGCATGGGCAGCTGCATCAAACCAGTCTCTGGACTGAAGACCAAAACAACAACAACATAGAAGCTTAAACATGGCTACAGCAAGAACTGTGCAAATGTAATATATGGAATAAAAACAGCCACCAATTGGGGAAGGTCAAAAGCCCTTGACCTAGGTTTCAAACCATATAAATGGACCTCTTTCAGAAGTCTTGCTACGTTTTACGTTCTGATCATGACATGTCGCCAATATTTTAATTACAACTAAACCTACTGGCGGCACATTATGATCAGCATGTAAAACGTAGCAAGGCTTCTGTAGAAGGCCCATTTATATGGGTTGAAAACTAGCTCAAGAGCTTTCGACTGTTACTTTCCGCAACAGGTGGTTGCTTTTATTCCATATATTAGTGCACGTATAATAATGTTTTATAAGGATGTTATTTCTGCGTGTTTTAGAATTAAAAAACCCACTGATGATGGCGATATTCGTTGCTGAAACTAGTTTGGGGGAATAAATAAACAAATAACAAAAGATTTTGTATCAAGGCGGACCCACAATCTCATATTCTTGTTTTTGTATATAAACACGGACCACTGGAAGAGTTCCAAGAAAAAATTATATCTAGCAGCATTTTGGATTTCACAAGTGGTTCCTTCCTCTGATTTCAGCCAGTTAGTGGTCGGTGATTGCTGTCCGTCCTTAGATGAGGTCTACCTTGTCTTTGTTTATGTGCCGTTGTTCCTTCGCGTTTACTCTTCAGTCACATCGCTAACAGTTGACAGACATCTTAGGATCTTTGGAACGGTTGAAATGTCCGTGATGGATTTGATACTCAGATGGCATCCAATCACTAGTCTGCGTTCGAAGTCTCTTAGCTCCTCTGACCACCTCATTCTAATGATACAGCATCTCTACCGGCAACAAAATATTCCTCGCATCCTTTTATGATTGCGGATCCGTCACTCGTGTCATCTGGTGGTCAGTTCCGCATTACGTAGAGGTGTCCGGATACTTTTGATCAAATAGTGCAGATAAAAACTTGAAGCAGGGATGCAGTACATCTCTTGACTGTTCATCGTCTACGTGGAACACTTCATGCAATATCAACGAGTCACAATTGCAGTTGGTGAACTCCTACAAATATCTGGTTGTAACAGTTTGTAGGAATATGAAATGGAATTGTCACACAGGCTCAGTTGACGAAGCAGGTGACAAGTTTCGGTTCATTAGTAGAATACTTGGGAAATGAAACCAGGAGATTGCTTAAAAGACACGCGTGCAATCTATCCCAGAATATTGCTCAAGTGTGTGAGGGCGTACCAAATAGGACTACCAGGGGATATGGAACGTGCACAGAGAAGGGCAGCACGAATGGTGTCAGCTTTGTTTGACGCTTGGGAGAGGGTCACGGAGACCCTGAAAAAACTGAACTGGCAGACGTTTGTAGAAAGACGTAAACTATCCCGTGAAATTTGACGTTATAAATAAATTAGCCTCTGGCTGCAGCGATAGTTTGCAGTTTCTTTATTATGTACATGATCTTTTTCGGGACTACAAGCCCCATCTTCAAGTGCTCCTTTTCACTTTATATTTTTGTTTTGCTTTGAAAATGACAGTACAGTAGCGCATATACAACAGAGTTACTCGCAAAATACGATATTTCAGTGCCTGTACTATTCCGAATTACGATGCAAAGTTCCTTCGGGCATCCATGCATGTCCGAAGGTACAAGCACTGCGGTGACCATAGCTGTTATCAAACACATTAAATGTCTGCGAATATAGGTACCCATCAACTGTGTAATGGAATGACATCGATGAAAATTTGTGCCGGATTGGAGCTCGAACCAGGATTTCTCGCTTATCACGAGGGGGAAATCCGGGTTCGAGTCCCAGTCCGACACAAATTTTCATCCATGTCATTCCAATCTACATCCGACGGTGGTTCATATCCGCGTCTGCGAATACAGTTAATGAATTGCTTGTACAATGTGCGTCTGTTGTATTTGACGGCGAGTTCCCTTCTGGGGAGTTCATCAGCCTGTTGGAGGTCTTTTAATTCGACGCCACTTCTGCAACTTGCGCTTCGATGATCATTAAATGATGATGAGGAAAACACACAACGGAAGTGGTAAAATCATAAATAAATGAAAAAATGAACGGTCGCCAGCCAATTAGGCACATTAATTTGGAAATATATATTTGAGAAAATTGGATATTAGTTTTTGAAGTTACTTTTGTTGAGATTTCCCTTTGAATAGCAAACAGGATGGAAAATGGCACAGTGCACTCTGTACTGCGTGTAGCAGCAGTTACCAGTAACACACACACCAGTAAATTATGGGGAGTAAGTTTGCACCGAGCTCATACTAATGACAGCCACACTCAAGAGCATTACTTAATCAAATACTGAAACGTCACTCCATGAAGTGCAGAACTAATTTTGGACATGTGGGGCTTCTACGAGGCGTGTTTTTTAAGTAAGTACCGTTTTGAAATTTAAAAAAAAGACGTGCTAAGATATCTCAATAATTTTATTTTTACATGAAAGCCTGTACCTTAATCTAAGCACTGACGCCATTATAGTCTGATGCTTCCTTGTTTACGTTGTTTACTGAGTGTTTAAGATGCCTCCGATAATCGTGAGTCCCACCGACTGTGAAGTACGGGCTGTTATGAGATTTCTTAGGGCTAAAGGCCTAAAAGCGATCGATATTCATCATGAGATATGTGCAGTTTACGGAGAAAACATTATGAGTGATGGAATGGTAAGAAAGTGGGTGAGAGCATTTAAAGATGGCCGCACAAATGGGCATGATCAACAACGGAGTGGGCATTCTTCGGTCGTTAATGAAATTTGGTGCAGGAAGTGGACAATAAGGTGAGAGAAAACAGACGCTTTACGATTTCCTCCTTGCGGGATGACTTTCTTAATGTTTCTCGTAGTGTTTTGTATGGCATTGTAACCGAGCACTTAAATTACCGAAAATTGTGCGCACATTGGGTACCGAAAATGTTGACGGATGTGCACAAAACGAAACGATTAGACAGTGCATTGACTTTCCTTGAGCGGTATCACAACGACGGTGATGATTTCTTAAGCCAAATTCTTACGGGCGATGAAACATGGGTGGCCTACGTCACACCAGAATCAAAGCAACAGTCCATGGAAGTTGAGCAAGGGAATCGTTTTGCTGCAAGACAATGCCCGTCCGCACGTGGCGAATCAGACCAAAGATCTTATCACATCTTTTCAATGGGAAACTCTAGATCATCCTCCGTACAGCCCCGTTCTTGCGCCCGGTGACTACCATCTGTTCCTGCATCTGAAGAAACGCCTGGGCGGTCAGCGTCTTCAAGACGATGACGAAGTCAAAACAGTGGTGATGCAGTGGTTAACAAGTCAGGCGGCAGACTTCTATGAGGAGGGTATTCAAAAACTGGTACAACATTAAGACAAGTTCCTCAATATTGACGGAAATTATGTAGATAAGTAGATTGAGGTACAGGCTTTCATGTAAAAATAAAATTATTGAGATATCTTAGCACGTCTTTTTTAATTTCAAAACGGTACTTACTTAAAAAAACACGCCTCGTATCTTGACTGGCATGAAAAACAAAAATAAAGATGAATAACATTTTAAATGCACTGTTTAAGCTCGTCTACATATAGCTGTTTTCCTTAGTAACAGTAATAGTTCATTTTTTCTTAATAGATGGAGAATAATGATTTTTCTGGAGACTAGAAATCTACTCTATAGGAAACAGCATGGGTTTCCAAAAAGACGGTCGTGTGAAACCCAGCTCGCGCTATTCGTCCACGAGACCCAGAGGGCCATAGACACGGGTTCACAGGTAGATGCCGTGTTTCTTGACTTCCGCAAGGCGTTCGATACAGTTCCCCACAGCCGTTTAATGAACAAAGTAAGGGCAAATGGACTATAAGACCAATTGTGTGATTGGATTGAACAGTTCCTAGATAACAGAACGCAGCATGTCATTCTCAATGGAGAGAAGTCTTCCAAAGCAAGAGTGATTCCAGGTGTGCCGCAGGGGAGTGTCATAGGACCGTTGATATTCACAATATACATAAATGACCTTGTGGATGACATCGGAAGTTCACTGAGGCTTTTTGCAGATGATGCTGTTGTGTATCGAGAGGTTGTAACAATGGAAAATTGTACTGAAATGCAGGACGATCTGCAGCGAATTGACGCATGGTGCAGGGAATGGCAATTCAATCTCAATGTAGACAAGTGTAAAGTGTTGCGAATACATAGAAAGATAGATCCCTTATCATTTAGCTACAAAATAGCAGGTCAGCAACTGGAAGCAGTTAATTCCATAAATTATCTGGGAGTACGCATTAGGAGTGATTTAAAATGGAATGATCATATAAAGTTGATCGTCGGTAAAGTAGATGCCAGACTGAGATTCATTGGAAGAATCCTAGGGAAATGCAATCCGAAAACAAAGGAAGTAGGTTACAGTACGCTTGTTCGCCCACTGCCGGAATACTGCTCAGCAGTGTGGGATCCGTACCACATAGGGTTGATAGAAGAGATAGAGAATATCCAACGGAGAGCAGCGCGCTTCGTTACAGGATCATTTAGTAATCGCGAAAGCGTTACGGAGATGATAGATAAACTCCAGTGGAAGACTCTGCAGGAGAGACGCTCAGTAGCTCGGTACGGGCTTTTGTTAGAGTTTCGAGAACATACCTTCACCGAAGAGTCCAGCAGTATACTGCTCCCTCCTACGTATATCTCGCGAAGAGACCATGAGGATAAAATCAGAGAGATTAGAGCCCACACAGAAGCATACCGACAATCCTTCTTTCCACGAACAATACGAGACTGGAATAGAAGGGAGAACCGATAGAGGTATTCAGGGTCCCCTCCGCTACACACCGTCAGGTGGCTTGCGGAGTATGGATGTAGATGTAGATATGATGGGGACACATAAACTAGTTAAAGATCTTTGGCAATTGCAATAGTAAAGATTAGCTCTAAAAGCTAATCACTCACTTAAATTACTTTGGAAGACAACAAGGTAAAACACTGTGTTTAATTAACTTCAAAAAGGAACCTTTCATGATGGGTATCAAAACTACAACTTCTTTGCTTCTAACAGTACTGCCGTAAATCTGTTCATTAAAGATTTATATGTGCTTGAACTTTAACTACCTGTGAAGCAGGTATTCTTTGCAATGATATTTACACAATCTTGCACTGTAATCCTACAAAACTATATTTTATAATAAACTAAGGATACTTTAGCAAAAGACTATCCAACTTCACTTTTGTGGTTTTACCTTTTAAATAATTAAGGTTTTCACTTTCCTATTAATTGAATTTTTTTTACTTTAACTTGCTACCTTAACAATTTCACTAGGAGTAGTTCATTAACAAAGCATCCAAATGCTACTCTTACTTTAACTTTTACTACTTCTTTTGCTTTAGACAAAAAAATCACTTTTATGCATATGAATGCAAGAACTGTTCATTTAAATCAGGATACTCGGTTTTAGTAGCAATAGGTGAGGACCCTGCGTAGGTTCGTGACCACGACAGAAGTTATGGTTCCAGCCACGAATTTATGTTTTATGTGATTATTATTGAAACAACACACAAATTAACTGGTCGATGCCCATTCACATTACTTAGCTGGATGTATGAAGTTACTGAAGCAGTGCCGAAGATTGGTGCAGGCGACATGGCGGCTAACTACGGCTCTTGATGTGCGAAAGCTCTATAAAATCTCTTCTTGGCGTCGGATTTTCAACATATTAGAGCCTTTCTATTTTTCCATGAATACCAAAGAATAGCCAGATTCATATCCGAGACAAATTCCTTTTAATCCACCTGAGACTCCCTGATAAACCTGCAGGACAGGACAGGTGGTTTAAATTGTGGAAAGGGGCCAAAATAAGCCGCTGTCAGTTACACTCTAACATACAACTTTATTTACTAGACCAAACATTACAAGAGCCAAGAAAATTTTTAAAAAGAGAAATACACAGCTTTAGTTTTGGAACTTAATTAGCGGCTGAATGCGTCGTACAATCTCAATCCTTTAGGGCAAGACAATTTAAAAACGGCTGAAAGCCAATAACTTAAAGCTTAACCAAAATCAGAAATTTAAAAGGCAAAGCCTTATCTTAAAACAGTTCCTTAATTAGGTTGAAGGCCCAAAGAATCTGACAAATTAATTTCAACTTAAATTCAAAATCGGCTGAAGGTCCAAGACTTAGGACTCAATAACATTAATTTTAAAAATGCCAAAGGCTTATGTAAAACAGTTCTTAAATTAGGCTGAAGGCCCAAACCATCTGACGCCTTAAGGGCAAAACAACCTTAATCCAAAAATCGGCTAGAAGCCATACAAGTACAAACAAGAAGACGCGGAACACCCAAGGGTGCCCAGAAGTTCTGAGGGTCGGCCTAGAATTCAAACACTGACGCTCACTTGGTTGAGACAGGCAGTCGGCCCAACCATAGTCGATCCGACGACGACCCAACCGACAGACAGTCAACGGATCCACCGACAAGATAACCTCCGCTTCACCCGACCAGCACACAACAGGGAGTTCAATGAAACAACGTAGAAGATAATGGCGCCCACAACCAATTATACGTTGAGCTGTCAAGCCACACACCCTGCTGGACAGCGACAACACGATGAGGAAAATGCACTGCCTGAATGTATGTCAATTGCCAGGGCAGGTAACCAGAACGTTAACGGCCACAAGGCAGAAGATTCCGCTGGTGCATTTCAATTAAAAATAACCAAGTACAGTTGAACTCCACCGGAGGGTGGCTAAAATTTGCCAACTTAAAAACACACTTTGTTGCTCGCAGGAATATCCCAACAGCCGACAACGAACTCCAAACAACACAAAGTGAACAGTCGTGACTTGCTGGTAGATTAAGTCAAAACTCAACTTTCATGTCCAGGATCGGTGAGCCACAAACCTCGTAGCAATGGGAAGAGCACCACACACTCCGCCGGCCGGTGTGGCCGAGCGGTTCTAGGCGCTTCAGTCCGGAACCGCGCGACCGCTACGGTCGCAGGTTCGAATCCTTCCTCGGGCATGGATGTGTGTGATGTCCTTAGGTTAGTTAGGTTTAAGTAGTTCTAAGTTCTAGGGGACTGATGACCTCAGATGTTAAGTCGCATAGTGCTCAGAGCCATTTGAACCATTTGAACTACACACTCCGACACTGCATAGAGGCCGCCAGCGGGCCCAGCCAGACTACGCGCCACGGAGATTTTCTCGCTGCTGCAGCCAACCGACCAACTCCCCACACACAGCCCAGCAGGAAACTACAAGCACCAGGCCAAAGATAGTCCAAGGCGCTGCTTCCACCCACAGAAAGAGAGGACAACAGCATAATCGCGATAACCGCGGAAGACTAAACACCGAATAGCAGCCAATGTTTAATCCAACCCATAGCATGAGCCAGCCACGGCTCACCACCTTTTACATCGCGCCATGCCACTTTCTTTGCGGAGGGACTTCCCTACAGCGTTTACATGTTACAAATACAAGTGCCCTAAGCATGAACCAGCTTTTAACAAACATACTCTTTTTCGTAAACATATTCATATTATAATAATTTAAAATCTGAAACTATTTTTTTGCTGTTTTTCATATACACATTAAAAAACTCTAATTTTATTGCCATGCATCAAGGAGCTTAAACAACACAAAATACACACTTCATAAATTGCAGATACACAGTTACAAAAAATAAACCTACTCCTAATCGAAATAAGTGTTACAAATTGTCTACGAGTAATGCTGTTTTTTATATATACTTTGCTGTAAAGTAATATTGTAAAAAAAATAGTAAAAAGGCGCATCTGAAGATCGGTCTGGTAATCCCGGAATCGATAATGTAATAAATGGTTCAAATGGCTCTGAGCACTATGCGACTTAACTTCTGAGGTCATCAGTCGCCTAGGACTTAGAACTAATTAAACCTAACTAACCTAAGGACATCACACACAACCATGCCCGAGGCAGGATTCGAACCTGCGACCGTAGCGGTCGCTCGGTTCCAGACCGCAGCGCCTAGAACCGAACGGCCACTCCGGCCGGCGATAATGTAATAAAGAAACTGAAAAAGAACCCTGCGGTCAGAGGTTAATACATTTAAAGCTTTCACTAACCACACGACTACGTTCCCATCTTCCAACACGATGAAAAGTTTAAGTGTCCCGTGAAAGTGTACTTTCAAGTTTGAAGAACCAACTGTAAGTGACGAATCCCGTAGGGGTCGCGAAGACACCGTTAGTCTAATTACAGCGCACACAGCGGCGTTTAAACAGTTATTCTTCCCGCGCTCCATACGTGAAGAACTGCTCCAATGGAAAATACCCTCTGTCACTGTTCTTTGCGGAGTATAGATGTAGATGCAGGCTTGGAAAGGAGTCAATGTTCCTCTGGGAATAAGCCTGGGAAGCAAATAATACGTGAACACTTTAGTTTACAGGTTTTTATTGCGGCACATGATTCGGGGATGTAGTACATGCGTGGTGGAGAATAGGCACATTTTTCTGCTCATGTACAAGACGACATCTAACGCTCCGAAGGGGTTCGAGAAGAGCGGGTCGAAAACAGCGTGTACCATGCCCGCTCAATCTCTAATCCTCTGGTCTTCTTTTTGTCTGGGGGCATCTCTAAAGTGAATTGGAAGGCACCCCCGTTGAACTGGTTGAAGAATGGGAGCAGCAAATTGTAACAGCCTTCTCAAGATATATTATATGATGCGGGAGCATTTAAAAGAATTCCTATCTCAGTACAGAGTTCCATACTACATCCAAATGCGAGGACGACACGTGCAACACCTTGTTGAATTACACAGAAACGGTGATTGCTAAAGTGGTATTTCGTTTCATATTAAGGTACGCCACGTGTGCAACCGGGACTTAATCAAGAAGCTTATATTTCAAGTACATTTGTACTAAATAGTACAACGTTTCATGCTAAAGCCAGTGGTGGCGTGCAACCAACCATTCGCAATTACCTCTTACTGGGAAGTGTTTGCTTCTACAGGCGTATTGTTTCGTTCGTTTCAGTTTTCGCTTACGGCCCTGTCTATTAAACAAAATTCGAACTGGTATCCACAGCCTTTACGAATTAATAAACCTATGCCATTGTTTTCCTTTCATAGCTAAAATTTATTTTCCATATATTTGAAAAAAAGGTCAGAAACTATGTTTCTTTGTAATAAATAATACACTTCCACTAACAAAAAATTTTAAGCTGATTGATTCTGAAAATCAAGGAAGTCCCACGAACCTAACTAGGTATGGGACACAAGACCCATGGTTTCATGTGAAACTAGGATTTTAAAAGTTAAATTTCTGATTTTAGAATGAGTTTATAAGGATGGAAATTACGGAAAAATGTACGAGGGTTATTGGGAAAAGTAAGGAACGATCGGTCACGAAATGGAAAATACAGTGAAAACCTGACGAAGCTCTGCACGGATGCGTTGGGCACTGTCTCTAGTATCCCCCTCGATCGCACCACGTCGCTCTTTTCAGTTCTGAGCTCACAGTGAGAACGTAAAGATGGCTAGAAATTAGCGTCTCCTGCCAAGTATGAGGGCCTGCCGAAAGATTTCGCCTGAAGCTACGCAATCCACACAACGTAACTGTCACGCGGTTCGTTCTACACTCAATTCTCGGCCGCACTCAGCAGGGGCAATGAAGATGCTCCTGCAGCGTTTTCGATGGGAAGTGTTTGATCACCCACAATACAGCCTGTAATTAGCTACCCCTGAGGTTTATCTCTGCTCAAATGAACAGCTGGCTATGAAGACAATATTTTGACACAGACAACGAGCTGCAGTCCACAGTAGAAATTTGCCGAAAAGCACTGGCAGCTGTCTTCTATGACGATGGAATTGAAAAGTTGGTACAACGCTACGACAGATGTCTAGGTCTGAGTGGTGCCTGTGTGGAGAAGTAGCTGGAAGGTGTAGCTAACCGCTGCGAATAAAACAGTTTTGGTTTTCACTGTGGTTTCCATTTCGCGACCTATCGTTCCTTACTTTCCGAATAGCTCTCGTATAACAAATCAATACCGAAACACATTTATTCTCCTGACAATGAACATAAAATGTCACACACAAGTTTTCAGCATAACATTTGAAGATTGCTTTGACATGCTACACACCAATGTTTTTTTTTACATTCTGTGACTTTTCTGGGGAACATACGCCCCACTACATACAAACTATGTACAGACCAGCCATATTACTGAGTTGTGTAGTAGTGTTTCAAAACAATGTCTATGATGTATAAGAGAACACAGTTAGTTACTTCTGACATTCTTGGACTGGAGAAGATGGTGATTTCATGTGATTTTTATGAAACAGACACATTATAAGCACGCCGCCACATTTGATCGCTCATAGCCTTGTATATATATCCACACATTTGTCTCCGAGTTCCGAAAAACTTCTAGTTACATGCTAGCACTAAACAGATATGAGATATAGATGTCCCAACGCTCAAAAGTGAACATTACTTTAGTGGGACATATGGATCCCATGAACCGCGAAAGGGTTAATAGACAAAATTTCATTGGTATGATAGCTAATTGTGGGAGATGTACTGACTTTCATCTATCAGAGTTAGGAGAAAAAATAACTTCGTAACAAAACTACTTAATACTAACGATCGAGTAATTATTCAAGAAAGCGAAGGCACAGGTTCAGAGGGGAATATGTAGGGTGAATCACAGCAGCACCGACAAAAAAATTTCGGAAGACGTTCAGGGATATTGTCAACGTATATTGGTGAAAAGGGACCCATGATCTCCGGCGGCTTGTCACGGGCTAACAATGTAATTATGATTTATTTGGTATTTTATTCCACTTACTTATTTATCAAATTTCGTGGGACTACGCGAGGCAAAATTGCGTGGTGACGGAACGAGTCAGTACATAGTTTACAGAAAACTGACCAGAAAATTTACAAAGAATTGAGGCATTAATAAATCATGAAAATACGCGAGTAAATAACATGTTACAGAGAAAAGTTCTGACTACTGCGAGAAAAACAGAAGCGAAGTATTTCAACCTCGATTTGAATTTTTTCAGTTGTGCTGGAAGCCTACTAAAACTGAAACCTGATGAATAGTGCACACCACTCTCAGCAATGCTTACGGAAGTGTCAATGGAGTTAACGGGCGATTCAAAAAGAAAGAACAGATTTAAGTTGTTTATTACAGATAAGTTATAAAAGGTAGGCTCAAAATGGCTCCAAGCACTGACTTAACATCTGAGGTCATCAGTCCCCTAGACTTAGAAACTACTTAAACCTAACTAACCCGAGGACATCACACACATCCATGGCAGGATTCGAACCTGCGACCGTAGCAGCAGCGCGGTTCTGGACTGAAGCGTCTAGAACCGCTCGGCCACAACGGCCGGCTGTAAAAGATGGAACACATTAATGGATAGACGAACGTTCAAGGTTTTGACACAGCTATGATGTTGTCTGTTTGTAGCAAAACGGCGACTGCACTACAAGAGAAATCATTTTGTGTGTTGGAATCTGCGCGAAATCGATCCATTGTTCAAGTGGAACGTGCATTTCGCCGTCGATTCAGCAAGAATCCGCCTCTGCACAGGCAGCTTTATGACTGCGGAAGTTTGTTGCGTATGCAAAGGAAGAGCAGTGGTCGGCCAAGCACTTCTGATGGAAGTGTCGAGCGTATCCGGGATGCGTTCACACGGAGCCCTCGAAATTCGACAGGATGGGCAGGCCTGGAATTCATCTTCCTGGAACGACGGTGTGGTGTGTTCTGAAACTACGCTTACAAGTTGCAATTACTGCAGCAAATGCGGCCCGGCGACCATAAGAGAAGGTTCTCCAGGATATGGCGAAGGACACTTTTTCCCAACGACTCATTTTTTCGGAAGAATCGACGTCTCATTTATCTGGTAACGTAAACAGCCGTAATGTAGGGATTCGGGGTGCACAAAATCCTGGAGTCATCGTCGAACATGAAAGGAACCTCTGTTTCTTTTTACAGAGTTTATGGACCTTTCTTTTTTGCGGAGGAAACTGACAGGAATGTCATACTTGGACATGCTGTAAAATTATTGTTTCGGTGCGTCTTTATACTGACAACTTCAACCCACGAGGTGGGAAACAAGATGTTATTCTTAGCTTTTAGTCTCCCATCTTAACAGATCTCAGAACTAGCGATTTTTTTGTGGGAATGCATAAAAGACAGAGCTTTCGTCCCACCCATGGTAGCTGCTCTTCAAGGGCCGCGAAATCGAATTGCTGAAGATGTCGATTCAATAAAAAGGGACCTACTGACTCTTATGTGGAATGAAATGGACTACCGTTTCGATATTTCTCGAACAACGCTTGGGTGTATGGTACAGTGTATGTGCGAACATAAGACTTTGAACCTCCCTCTATGCAGTGACATGCGCAGTGTCTTTCTATCCTTCATAGTACGTTTGTAATAAACAACAGAGTTCTGTTCTTTCATTTTCAACAACCTATACATCATTTTTCCCATCTAGTGTCCACTGAATGAAAGCTGCAGTTTGTTCCTAAAGAGTCACTGTTGTCAACATCAGATCCCTCGAAGAAATACTCTTATTAAATAGAAGTTTGTAGCGTTTTTGTTTTGCGTGTTGGTATTCCGGCCGATACGGGTGTGTTTATCGATTGTCGTTTTTAATTGTGATTCACTGCTGCTATTTGAGTGTATTTACTGTCGTTTGCTCATTTATAGAACTTGAGTGGAGCTGTGGACGCTAGAAAGTAGAGTGCCAAGTGGAGAAATCGGAACATTTCCAACATATTCTTCTGTTTGAGATAAATAGAGGCGTCGCATCAGCGAGGGTAGCTAGAAACATTTGTACTTTAAATGGGGATAATCACATTGGACAGAGCAAGGCATGAAAATGGTTTTCTCGTTTTAAGGCGTATCGTTTTGACATCAATGTGTAACACTTTCATGCCTTTCATGCCTTTGAACATTTATTATTGTCTATATACTTGCTTTTATCTTTATTCAAATTTATATGTACGGGATGTATGAATTAATTTGTTTATTTTGCTGTATAATCAATTATGTATATTATGTAAATATCGCTGAGTAATCACCGAGGGAATGTTAGGGAAACGTTAGGTTTTTGTCAACGAATAAGTATCGTTGGAGTAGCGGCGTCTCTGGACGCTGGAGGATGTTTGTTACGTCAGAGCGCGCGCTACACAGAGAGAGAACTCTGGTGCGAGACTTGGTGAAGTGCGGACGCATGGATGGCGTGCACTGTACTGGAGGAGTAATTGTTTAGCGGCATGTGGCAAGTGATGAGCGTGGGCGGTGGAAATATTGGCTGCAGCAACATCACGAACCCGCCACGCCAATATCACTGCCAATAACTCCCGTGCTCGCTAATTATCATGGAAAGGAGCCAGCAGCAGTATCGTCGTCAGCGACTTCGTCACGGCGAGAATGGACTGAAGTAAGATTGCTGCATCACAGCTTATTGTCAACTAGTTTTGTAACGGCGTTACTCAGTTTTGTGGTGTTTTGCGAGTGAATAATTACCATAGTTTAATCAAAACTGTTTACCCGTGATTCTCCTAAAATCATTCACCAAGTAGGTTCCTGTCCTGTCCTATTGTTACAATAATCCGAGTACCGTCTATGAAAAAAGAAAATTGCAGTGCCAGTTAATTTCGCTTATGAAGTAAATGATTCAGTTAGATTAAAGATTTTGAACTTAAAGCATTCAGTAATTTCAGTCTCACTAACTTTTTAATTTGAACTTAATCTAATTGTTGCAAATAGTAAATCAACTAATCAAATTAAAATGATTCCTGGCACTATGAACAAAAGCACTAACTAGAATTAATGAGTGAGTGGAAATATCAGTGATTATTGTAATTTTTTGTCAGTAAAGTTCTGGTTCACATTTCGACTTGCAGTCGTGCTAAAATATAATAATTACCTTTTGATACAGTATTTATCAATTTCTACTTCCCTGTTCAGAAGTCAATAGAGTTTCTTTTAATTATTTTTTGCCATTTTCCAAAATTCATATGAAAATAGTAGACGTTATTGTCAGGTAGCGCCATCGTCACGTACAACAGTAAGTAACCATTAATCTAAGTGTTATTTTGTATGTTTTCAAAATTTCAGCTCTATTAGCTAATGATATTTCGATTGCAAACTATTTTCTTTCTCGCTTCATTACGTAAATGTTTCATTTGTTTTTACTAACGTGCGTGCAGCCCTCAGTTGCCGCGCGTGTTCGAGTAATTCTTGAGACTGACTGTTCGGTTCATTAATTCACCTACCGAACAGAAATTTTGCCCAATTGGGCTGGCGACCGTATTTCTTTTAGCTATAATTATTTCAGTAACTCTTATTATTGTGTTCCGATCCACGTGGTACCCCTTGTCGTTGGTACAGTATGTGAATGATAGCACAAATCTTTCTAACAACCATACTAAATTTTACAGCAATTAAGTAGGCGGAATACGTTGTCCTAGAAGGCGTCTTGTTGTTAACCTCCCCCTCATTTATCGACTTTATATTGAATCTTCGGAACGATAGCCATTTCAAAATTTTATTCCAATTGTTTAGGCACATGCTTACACGGTCATATATTTCTAACAATGCCGAGAGAAGGGAAGGGGGAGGTTACAAGTGACTCTCCACGTTCAGGAAGACCTCCGGGGTCTGATTAAGATCGTTTAAAGCATTAATCCAAATCGATCCACGTCATTGTACTCGAGAACCGGCAAATGTGATGAACTGTGATCATTCTACCATCATGCGACATTTGCATGTGATAGCGAAGTTCCAAAAATCGGGTGTATGAGTACCGCATGCCCCGCGGGATTAGCCGAGCGGTCTCAGGCGCTGCAGTCATGGACTGTGCGGCTGGTCCCGGCGGAGGTTCGAGTCCTCCCTCGGACATGGGTGTGTGTGTTTGTCCTTAGGATAATTTAGGTTAAGTAGTGTGGAAGCTTAGGGACTGATGACCTTAGCAGTTAAGTCCCACAAGATTTCACACACATTTGAACATTTGAACGGTACCACATGCTCTATTCACAAAAAAGAAGTTGATGCATCTCTACTTAATCGTCATCAATTGGCTCGTGAACAACACCGCCCATTCCCATCCTGTATCGTTACTGGTGACGAAAAATGGTGTCTTTATGATAACGTAAGGAAAGGAAAGAAATACTTGTGTCCAAACAAAGCAGCAGCTCCCCGTACAACAACCTGCGCTCATCCACAAAAGATACTGCTGTGCATGTGGTGGAATAGCGACGGTGTGCTGTTCTACGAATTCCTTCCCAAGGTGTAATCGTCGCTGCTGATATTTACTGTTTAGAACTGTGACGTGTTGCAGAAGCAATCTAAGAACAACGAACAGGTATACTGCGTGAAGTGATGCTACTCCATGACGACGCCCGCCCGCATTCTGCTAGACTGACAAAAAACACTTTACAGTAATTGGGTTGGGAAGTCATTTCGCACCCACCTTATTCACCTGATCTTGCGCCCTCAGCTTTTCAACTTTTCCTCTCCCTATCGAACAGCCTGCAAGGAACTTCCTTTTGGGATGGAAATGTGCCCCGAATATGGCTCTACTTCTTAGCCTCAAAGCCACGTGATTTCTACAGTACTGGCGCCGAAGAGTTAGCCCAGTGTTGGCAGACTGTTGTAAACTACGAAGAAGAATATATTATTGAAGACAGAAGTCTCTTTACGTATATCTGATGTGTTCTTTAAACTCATGGAAAAACTCTACGAACTTATGCACCAACCTAACATTTGTTTTATTTAAATGAAACTGGTTTCAGTGACAGAATTCACCATTTTCAGGCCCTCTCCAGCATAGAGTTATCACGATTTCAGAGAGCGTCATTACCATATCTCCAATAAGAGGAGCACACATCATCGGTGTCTGCGGAACTATAAACGATAAATTTGACATTGTAATTCTGTCATAACAAAGAGATTGGAAAAGCCATTATACAAAATGGTCCGAGTCTTGGAAGTAGTATAAAATATGAACATCAAAAAAAGCAAAGCAAGGTTAATGGATTGTAGTCGAATCGAATCAGGTGATGTTGAGGCAATTAGATTAGGAAATGATACATGAAAAGTAGTAAATGAATTTTTCTATTTGGGCATTAATAACTGGAGATGACCGAAGTGGGTATAAGACATATACTGGAAATGGCAAGGAAAGCGTTTCGCAAGAAATCTGTTAACATGGAATATAAATACATGTGTTAGGAGGTCTTCTATGAAGATATTTGTGTGGAGTGCAGCATTGTATGCAAGTGAAACGGGGTCGATGAGCTGTTCAGAAGACAAGAGAGCTTTTGAAATGTGATGCTACAAAAGAATGCTGACAGTTACATCGCGGAAGTAGTGGAGCAACAAGGACATCAACCGACTCTGCATTGTTCCCAAATTAATTCAAGATGAGGGCTCCAAGATGGCGGCAATAGATGTGACTACATCGCAATGACGTCCTGGCGGGAAGTTCTAATTTTGGAGGTAAAATAGTTCAATTGGGCTACCTCTACTAACCTAAGTCATCTGACCACGACCTCTTCCTTGGAACTGGAGGGAAAGTTTGGGTGGGAAAGAAGGTCAATCAGGGTACCTCTACTGACCTAAGAAAATGGCAGGAAAATTTTGGTGGGAAAATAGGTCACTTGGGGTACCTCCACCAAAAAAAATGTGTGTGAAATCTTATGGGACTTAACTGCTAAGTTCATCAGTCCCTAACCTTTCACACTACTTAATCTAAATTACCCTAAGGACAAACACACACACGCATGTCCAAGGGAGGACTCAAAGCCCCGCCGGGACTAGCTGCACAGTCCATGACTGCACCACCCTAGACCGCTCGGCTAATCCTGCGCGGCTTACTTCCACTAACCTGTCATCCAACCACACCGGCCACTGTGGCCGAGCGGTTTTAGGCGCTTCAGTCTGGAACCGCTAGACTGCTGTGGTTGCAGCTTCGAATCATGCCTCGGGCATGGGTGTGTGTGGTGTCCTCAGGTTAGTTAGGTTTAAGTAGTTCTAAGTTCTAGGGGACTGATGACCTCAGATGTTAAGTCCCACAGTGCTCAGAGCCATTTGATTTTCATCCAACCACCACCTCTTCCTTGGAATTGGCGGAAAAAGGACTCAGCCTGTGTTGGATAGGATGGATGTAAGTCTTTATTTTGCATGCAGTTTTTATTTAAACAATTTGAGTTGGCATAGGCAATAGCTCCATGCAGTGTGTTCACCACGAGGTCCAGAGTCCAACTGACCTAGTACACAGTACTTCTACCAGAAGACTGTGTCGTTCCCATGGTAGTCTAGGGAAAAATGGTGGGAAAAAGACTGAGTCTCTGCCCAGTTGCTGGATAGAGGATGGAGTGTACTTTCACTTATTTTTTCAGTGTGAAGTTGGGACAACTTATTTACAGATTGATTTCACATAGTTTATTTATTACACTGATACGAAACACTCACCCTGATATGCTTGGGGTCACAGTAAATAGCCTACAGACCTGCACGCTATTCGTAAATCACCGAAATAATGCAATACACTGATGTACAGACAAGCAAACAACTCGTAAATTGTCCAAATAATACATGTATAATGCTCTGCAAACACGCTCACTGATTGTAAACGTTTGAAAAAATGCATTGCACAGCCTACAGACCTGTAAACTACTCGTAGATCACCAAAATAATGCATGTAAAACCCTCTTCAGACACGCTCACTAATTTTAAATTGTCGAAACAGTGGATTGCGCAGACCACAGACCTGCAAACTACTCGTAAATTACCTAAATAATACAGTACATTGATTTACAGACACGTTCACTACAAGTAAAATTGGTAAAATAATGCATGTATAACACTTTCACACTCAGCCAAAAATAATGCAGTGCAGAAACACTCGGTGCATGTAAAAACTCTTTCGAATAATCGTTAAGTAATTCAACTGCAATCAGCAAACTGTTCCTTACAGACACCCCAAGGCACTCATGCTGAGACGGCGTGAGCATGTCGGTCCAGCCTGTGAGATGCTTCTGGGCCAAGTGCACGTGTTGCTGGCACGATGCCTTTGTACCTGCGGTCCAGCAAAGACGTAATTGCCGAGTGAGAGAGATGTTTGCCTGGCGACTCACCATCGCAAGTGCAGCTAAAAGGTTGTCAGTGTTATACTGACATCACAAGTCTATGTAAATAAGAGCCAAGTGTCCCTCTGGACATGCTGTAGAAATCTTTTGCAATGCTTCCCAGAATAACACACGATGCAATCTTCCTAGCGATCCTATGGGGATAGCCCGTCCATTATGTATCAACCCTTCCTAGAAATAGTAAAGAGCCGCAGAAATAGTTAATGGTCGCTTTTGTTGTTGCTGTAGGAGCTTTTGTGATATCTCAGCTTGTCTGTGTGGAAATTCTTGTCCTAGCAGGACCTGTTTACGATAAAAGCCCAGAATAACGCCGAACGCATTCATCCTGATGGTCCTAACGAGGCACCCCGTCCATCACGTGTTACCCTTCATGGAAATCGTAATGTCATGCTTTCAACAAACGTCTCCGAAACGGTAAACGTTTCTTGTACAGATCGCCATATTGCACTGACAGCAACACAGTGGTCTACAGATCGTCAAATACGTAAAGACATTTACTCAATTGCACTTCTCTGCCACTGAGGACGGAAGCTTGAGTATTACAGCGTGAAATCGATCTCCAACTCGGCTATATATCACCATGTACCGTGTTGGTGTAGTAAACATACAACTCGTATCCTGCGCCATACAAAATCGCCACTTCTGCATCATGCATATTGCTATCGACCAAAAGACACACGTACATACACTGCAAAGACAGACAGCATAAGCACATGCACCATATATACTCCTGCAGCACTAGATATTTCCCGCAAGGTCAGGCAGTCATCCACTGCAGCCGATGGTCACAAGTCATCCACCCCCGCATACACAGTAGCCCGACGCATGACCAGAGCGCCCTCAGCGGACCGAGGTCACTCTCCAAACTGTTGTTCAAAGGCTGGGTCGGTTCGCCTCGGCACAAAGGCGTTACTGTTCTGGTCCCGTGTTGCTTGCTTGCTTGCTTTCTACACACATCTCCAGACTCAGGGCTTACAAGAACATATATATTATTACATGGTTTGTCAGAATATCATACCATTTTCGTGGTACTCCTCGATATCAAGCACATAGGAATATTGCTTGCATAGCAGTTCACTTGCGCAGTTTAATTCCGAAGGTATTGACTGGAAATTATTTCTCTAGAAACTCGAAACTCTAGCGAGGTGGAGCATGCTGTAAACTACTGAGTAACTAGAAACTTACCTCGTCTGCAAAGACTTTTACGTTAAAACTCGAAAAAACTAGAGGAAACTGATATTTCCACTCGAGAATACCGATGTCGGTGATATAACAGATTCCAAATCATCCTCATAATTTAGAAAGTCAACTAAGGTATTTCTCATGTCTAGAGAACCAGCAAATGCGTGTTCCACCCGTCTTTCAACTGCTAGATGCACACAATACTGACCACAATTGATGTTCTCTCAACCAAATAAAGATGGAAAATGTGCGGAAGCAGTCAACCAGAAAATTTACATGGGAAGGAACAATGGCCCAGCGCAAACACACTTCCATATCGAGTCTTCTCAAATTTCCAGGTGGAACACACACGATCACGAAGACTGTCCAACACATAATGAGTATTAGTTCGCTATTCAGCCGTCTAGAGGACGACACAGTCAGGTTAGGTACATTCCTGTACCCCAACAGGCCTTTCCATTTCGACAGATTCTGCTGTGAATAATTCCCGCCACAGGGCACCGCTGCTGCGCGCCACACACACCCAGAGAGAATCGTCCTAGGAAACCGGCTACATATGTGTTTTATCACTGTGCTTACAATTAAATATTATGTGGTGTCACCGCCAGACACCACACTTGCTAGGTGGTAGCTTAAATCGGCCGCGGTCCATTTAGTACATGTCGGACCCGCGTGTCGCCACTGTGTGATCGCAGACCGAGCGCCACCACAAGGCAGGTCTCGAGATACGATAGAGCACTCGCCCCAGTTGTACGACGACATTGCTAGCGACAATACGGACGAAGCCTTCCTCTCATTTGCCGAGAGTCAGTTAGAATAGCCTGCTGCTAAGTCCATGGCTACGACCTAGCAAGGCGCCAATTGTAACAGTGCATGTATCTTACGAGTCGCATTTGTATAGTCAAGAGAGATGTATCACAAGGAATAAATAAAGTTAAGTATATTCCAAAGCTACGTATTTTCTTGATAGCAGTCATAACTTATTTTGTTCCAGACTTGACGCCAGTCGGCGTGTGTGTACGCGTGCCTTTCTTTCGGCTACTTCAGTGTGGCGTAACAGTCTTGTTACGTCACAACATATTACGATGGAGGTCTCAATTGGACGACATTCGACAATGAGTGAAGTATCGTTAATACACCCTGCTGACAGCTGTGGCTCTGGAAATAGAAATATCTGTAACATTCTTTTCCAAGTAAAAAAAAAAATCTTCCATTCCCTTTGCTATCACAGTATTCCACATCAAATCCATACCTTCCTTATGATTGGACATAGTCATTTTCTTCGCACATATCGGAACACATACATATACTTCATAAGCCTGATGCTCAAGGTGAACCTGTTACGCATCTCCTACTACTAACTATAATACTTCGTCAGTAACTGATTACTGGTGATACGAAATAATACTGACCGAAAATGAGCGATGTGTGGACACGTCTCATTAGTTTTTCTTGCGAGTGGTACCACATTGTCTTACAAAGAGAAACGTAACAATCTTGTAAGCCACCAAATGTTAAAAACACGGTCGCAACGACTATGTTACTGTCACAATCGGTCTTGGTTCTACAGGTGCTCACAAGTATAGCTAACTATAAATTCACGTATCGCATTATCTCCAAATGCAGTAGTTTTTCCAGACACATACTGTGACACTGAATATGGACGATGATCGCTGGAGTGTATAGCATCAGACCAACAGTGCGGTTACACGTCGCCTATCTCTAGTGCTACGCTTTCTGTTAGAAATGCTATCTGTGATTTGGAATCAAGTCTTTCCATTCAACCACATACTTGCGTTCGGTCCTATGGAGAAGTCTTTTAATGACGCAGCCTCAATTATTTGCTGGGTGTATCCCAATGTCCGTCTTCCTCTACTGTTTTCACCCTCTACAGCTCCCAATGTCTTAACTGATGTCCTATCATCCTATCCCTTCTTCTTGTCTGTGTTTACCATATTCCCATATATTCCTTTCCTCCTTATTCCTTACCTTGTCAGTCCACCTAATTTTCAACATTCCTCTGTAGCACCACATTTCAAATGGTTCAATTATCTTCTTTTTTGGTTTTCCCACAGTCTCAAGGCTGTGCTCTAAACGTACATTCTCAGAACTTTGTTCCTCAAATTAAGTCCTATGTTTGATACTATTAGACTTCCCTTGGCCAGGAACGCCCTTTTGCCTGTGCTATTCTGCCTCTTATGTCCTCCTTGCTCTGTTTGTCGTGGGTTATTTTGCTGCCTAGATAACAGTTCCTTAACTCCATCTGCTTCTTGATCACTAATATTGGTATTGAGTTTCTCGCTGTCCTCATTTCTGCTGCTCGCCATTACCTTCGTGTGAGTATTTCTGTACTTATTAAGACTGTTCATTCCATTCAGCAGATCCCGTAATTGTTCTTCTCTTTCACTGTGGATAGCAATATCATCAACGAATCTTATCAGTGATATTCTTTCACCCTCAGTTGCACTCCTGGACATTTCTTTTATTTCCTGCCTTGCTTCTTCGATGTAGAGATTGAACAGTAGGGGGGGGGGGGGGGGGGGAGGGGTGATAACTACAGCCCTCACTTTAACTCTTTTCAACCCGAGCACTTCGTTCTTGGTCTTCCAGTCTTATTGTCCCCTCTTGGTTCCAGTACGTATTGTATGCTACCCTTCTTTCCCTATAGCGTACCCCTATTTTTCTCAGGATTTCTCACAACTGTCTTTCTGGTACCTCTACCTTTCCTAAAGCCAAACTGATCGTCATCTAACACACCCTCAATTTTTTCCATTCTACTGTATATGATTCTCGTCAGCAACTCGGATGTCTGAACTGTTAAGCTGATTGTGCATTACTTCTCGCACTTGTCGGCCCTCGCAATGTTGGAAATTGTGTGGATGATGTTTTTCCTAAAGTCTGATGGTATATCGCCAGTCTCCTACATTCTACACCCCAACGTGAATAGTCGTTTGTTGACATTTCCTCAATTGGTTTTAGAAATACGATGGAGGGAAATGCGTGTTGGGGGAGGCGGGAGGGTGCAGGCAGGCATGCAGAAACTGTAGAGGGAGACTAAGAGATGAGTACGGCAAACAGTTTCAAATGGATGTAGGTTGCAGTTGTTATTCAGGGATGAAGAGTGTTATACAATTAGAGCAGCGTGGAGAGCTGCATCAAACCAGTCTTAGGACACAAGACCGCATCAGTCCAATTATTTGGAGCTGTTTCTTTAAGAACTTCTCTTTGCTTTTGCGCTGTTTGGATGTCCTGACGCACAATGACCAGGTCGTTTTCTAAGCCATGTTCGTAATACTGGTTCCTCCTAATTTCATCGGCTCGTGAATTTTATCGATGTGTAACTCGGCCTCCAGAGGTATATGGCGTCAGCAATGCGCAGACGCAGCATGGCTGGACCGCCGAGTCAGGGTTTGGGTGTAGTGTGTGTGTGTGTGGGGGGGGGGGGGGTTAGGCAGGGGGGGAGGGTGAGGGACCAGAGCGTCAGCTGTGCCAGATGTGGGGCCGGCCCGTTTCCGCAAATCGGGCAAAGCCCAGTCCGGCCGAGCAGATGGGCCACGCGCCAGCATCCGCACAGCCCCACACCAGAGACCCGTCCGCATCTGCCGCCGTGGCACCCCCGCCGTAATGCATTCTGATGCCGGGGGAGCTCGCGTCCCGCCTGCCTCCACAACATGGTAGCGAGCCAAGTCCCACGTGCGATCCAGAACTGATTTATTTATGCAGCATGAAGCGACAGTCCAGTTTCTAGCAAACTTTATGCAGAGGATCTGTTTCATGACGATCAGTCTGTTTAGAAAAGATAAAGGCAGCAGAGAGGCAGTTCTGATGTTACAGTTGATAATGGGTGCTGGACTAAAGAAAAATCAAGATGATTTTATTGGATTTGTCGACCTGGAATAGAAGGGAGAACCGATAGAGGTACTCAAAGTACCCTCCGTCACACACCGTCACGTGGCTTGCGAAGTATGAATGTAGATATAGATATTAAGGTGTTTGATAATGTCAAATGGTGCAGGATGTTTGAAATTTTGAAAAAAATTGAAGGTAAACTACAGTATGTACAAGAGCCAGAAGGGTACTATACAGAATGTACAAAAGCCAATAAGGAATAATAAGAATGGAAGACGAAGAAAAAAGGATGTAAGACAGGGATATTGGCTCTCGCCCCTACTGTTCAATTTATACATTTACATTTACATCTACATGGGTACTCTGCAAATCACACGTTAAGTGCTTGGCAGAGGGTTCATTGAACCATCTTCACACACGCTATTATTCCACTCTTAAACGCCACGCATAAAAAACTGTGACAACTATGTCATCCCGTCCGAGCTCTCATTTCCCTTTTTTTTATGATGATCATTTCTTCCTACGTAGGTTGGCGTCAACAAAATATTTTCGCACTAAAATTTCGTGAGAAGATCCTGCCGCAACAAGAGACACCTGTTTTTAATTATGTCCACCCCATGTGCGTGTATCATGTCCATGACACTCTTTCACTATTTCTCGATTACAAAAAACGTCCTGCCCTTTTCAGAACTTTCTCGATGTACTCCCCTAATTCTTTCTCTTAAGGATCCCACACCACGCGACAGTAGTCCAAAAGATGACGCGTAAGTGAAACTTAACATCAGGATTGGTGATCGCGAAGTAGATGAAGTTAACGAATTCTGCTACCTACATAGCAAAATAATCCATGACGGACGGACCAAGAAGGACATAAAAAGCAGGCTAGCACTGGCAAAAAGGGCATTCCTAACCAAGAGGAATCTACTAGCAACAAACATAGCCTTTATATTGTAACAACAACGACTCTTTACTATTGTATATATAAGTAATTCTTTTCATACGATTTTTCGATAAATTTGTGTAATGGATTTTCTGATTTCATTTCTTTTTGTTTCATGCCATTATGTTAAGAAAATTGTAAATAAGTTTCAATGTGAATGTTAATGTTTATGTCAAATGTCAAGTAATATTGTAATAGAATTGAAATGTAACGAATGTTGAAACTGTTGTAAGATGTTTAAAATTGTAATCGTGCGTCTGGTCCATACGTAGGCAATGTGTTAGGATATGTAGAATGCAAAACCTCGGGTGAATACCCGGTCTGTCAGGGAGCGGTGAAAGGTGGATGGCAGGCGAGCACGGGGAAATGCGCACGGGCACTGCACGGCACAACGGGCACAGTAGTAGTTGGAGTTTGGCACTGGTTTGAGCAATACCTTCCGGAGTGAGGCGGCTCTCCTGGAAGACATAGCTTCACTGAGCCTCGGTATGCTGTTCCAACGCCCACACAGCATGGCAAAATTCCATAGGCACTAAATGGAAAATTTTTGCGACGCTAAGAAGAATTAAAGTGCCGATACATCAAGAGCCATAGCTGTGGTTGTATGTGTGCTCTGTGCCTCGCCGTCTCGCCGCCCGCCAACCGCCGCATCGATACTAGCAGGTTGAAACTTTTAGTACTGTATTCGTGTGGATCAGAGAGTGAACTGTGTTTGTTTGGTGCAATAATAACCTAAATTTTACCAGAACTTTTCCATCATTTAATTATCCTCACAACTAACCTAGACAGGATTCTTTCCAAATGTTGTGCAATCCGAGTGTCCCGAAATGAAAATTAAAAATTGTGTTCATAATAATTATTTGCAGAACTAGCTATATTAGAATGGTGTTTAAGGAAATGTTTTGTTAATGAACCAGTAAATGAATAACGAAGGTCTAACGAAGTTGAAAGATAACTTTAGTATCGATATAGTAATGAAGTTTATTATTTCGAGACAGATTTAAAGGCATTTAAATGAGTAGTAAATAAGATGAAAAGAGTAGTAACTTATATACCGGAAATCTTGAACGCATAATTAATTCAGTAATCATTTTTTCAAATACAGCGATCATAACAGTTTCAGGGTCCCCCCCCCCCCCCCCCCCCCTCATTCATTTGAATTCTGAAGTGTTCTAAATTGGTTTGACCAGCAAAAGTTAAAGTCAATATATAAGTCAAAATTTTTCAGTGTTTTATCTTTATCAAAATTGATATTTTGTGTGTGGCACGAAGGTGCAATTTCTAGGATAAATTATGCCCGATTTTAATCAAATTAATAGACAGATAAAGTTTTGTAGTATACATTATAGTGTAGTGTTATGTAGTCATGGTTTTCCATATCAGTACAGAACGTGAAGCTATCAGTTCAATAGATTTTTTGGTTCTAAAATTCTACTATATTATGTAGTGTTACAACTTGTTGTTTTGCATGAATATATACCAACTTCCGCAGGGAAGAAACTCAGTTAATGCCTAATTAGGCTGGCGACCGTATTATTGTCACTTTGGCAGCATCTTCTGGGTTGCTTTTGATCCATCCTGACGTGTAATTGCATTTCGAACATACTTGACGGATCGTTGTTATTACAGAGTGGATGTAAATCTGATTTGCCACCATTCAGGTACACGCGGTCGATATCTATACGAAAATCCTTTCTCATAAGGTGAATCACGCTCACTTACCATAGCACAGGCTTTAACGAGTACTGTGTCAGGGATTACAATATGAGTAAGGAATTTCTGAGAATGTACGTTTGGAGCACAGCATTGTATGGTATTGAAACACGGACAGTGGGAAAACCAGAACAAAAGAGAACAGAAGCGTTTGACATGTGGTGCTATAGACGAACGTTGAAAATTAGGTGGACTGACAAGATAAAGGTATGAGGTGGTTCTTCGGAGAAAGGCGAGGAAAGGGATGTATGGAAAACCTTGACAAGAAGAAACGACACGAGGATTGGAAATCTGTTAAGACATCAGAAAATAACTTCCAAGGTACTAGAGGGAGCTGCAGAGGATGAAAACTGTAGAGGAAGACAGTGACTGGAATTCATTCAACAAATAACTGAGGGCGTAGGTTGCAAGTGATACTCTCAGGGGGAGAGGTTGGCACAGGAGAGGAATTCTTGGCATCGAACGAGTTGGAGCAGTGGTTACTACACTGGACTCGTATGCGGGAGAACGACTGTTCAAATCCTCGCGTCAGGATCCGAACCTGAAACTTTTACTCACGGACTACGCTAGACAAACGCGCCTTACTCCAACCGTTGCCTCTTCTCCTACCTGCCAAACTTCTCCTACGTAACTTGAGGAAATGGCATTCCAGATAGAAGAGATATTCCTGAGCAGTAGCCACAGCCAAGAGGATTTCTTCCAGAATGACTTTCTACTCTGCTGTGAGGTGTACGTTCATTTAATACTTCCTGATAGATTCCAACTGCCAGATCGGGATTCGAACCTCGCTCGTGAGCCGTGTTGCGATGGCTCAGTCGGAGAGCGACTGCCTATGAAATACAAAGGTCCCAAGTTCGGATCCCGGTCTGACAGACAAGTAGTATTATGCCAGGAAGTTTCAAACCAGCGCACATGCCGTTGCAGAGTGAAACTCCATTCAGGAGCCAGTGATGATAAGTTCAGATTCTTGTTAGAGCCTCTTCAGCCAAGATATAATGGAACTTATTGGTTCAAAATGGTACAAATGGCTCTGAGCACTATGGGACCTAACTTCTAAGGTTATGAGACCCCTAGAGCTTAGAAATACTTAAACCCAACTAACCTAAGGACGTCACACACATCCATGCCCGAGGTAGGATTCGAACCTGCGACCGTAGCGGTCGCGCGGTTCCAGACTGTAGCGCCTAGAACCGCTCTGTCACCCCAGCCGGCAGGAACTTATTGGAGTGTGCAGTTGTGTAAAGAGGAATTTAATAGTATTTGCTATTCTTTTTTTTCCTTATTTTCAGACATCATCTGATGATGAATTTCTAAGCAGTCTAATCCAGTGAATGCCTTTCCCATCTGATCATGACAGTTAACCATCGAAGCGCCTAGTGGCTGAAGTAAAAGCTTCGTGACTAATACAGCATTTACGAGTACTTTTAAATTTTGACAGTCACAGAGCTCAAAACTTCGTCCATAATGGATCTGACTGCCAATCATCTACCTGGTTTTGGAAGCTCCTGTCGACATACTTTTTGTCCGTCTTTGAAAATTAAATCAGCATTTTTAAACTCCGTCTCATGTTGACTCAGCTATAAACCTTTTTGTGGCCTGGCTGCAAAACATTTGGAAGAATTTGTTTAAAGACCTATTATCTTTTAATACATTTTTCCTAGAGTAGTAGTGGTGTATGTACAACACTTAACTTCATCCGTCGTATTGACCTTTGGCTGCAATTATATAAGCGGCTTTTCACAGCTTTTGCACTTCATTCTTACCTAGCACTACACGTTTTTACACAAAAAAAAGTGTTTTGGGGGAGGCTTAACGCTAATTTGCATCTACATCAGTGTGGGTTTGGGTTTCGGTCGTTAAGTGAATGTCAAAGTCGTCTCTGAAATGACAATTACGGCAGTTACACGATTAGTGAAGGAGTTAATTAATATCTGGCTGCATGAAATCGATTTTGATGTTGGATTCGTAATTGGATTAAAAAGAGACGCTAGTTCGGTTTTTCAGCGATCTTGCTGCAAGAAACTGCCAATACTATGGAAAGGCACGAGAAGTTTTTTCATCCGTCTGAGAATTCAACCAGAACAGATTAAGTTTCTTCTCAATACAGGTAGTGGTGTGAAAAGGAAGAAAGATGCTATAACACGTGAAGCCAGTGAAACTACACTGCTCTTTTTTGGGCAGTGATGATACATATTCGTCTGCACAGTAGATGTTGTATGTTGCACAACGATACGTTTTAATTCCTCACATTTTTCGTAATTCATATGTGCGTTTTTTGAGGGAATGAATTCCGCTCTTCAGCTCAGATATTGTCAATCCACACATGTTCAGATCTCGTAGGACGGACTCAAATGCAGCAACACTTCACTGCTGGTTGTGTAGTCAACGTCACTGAATTACCACAAACATCTACATACAATCAGGTGACAAAAGTGCGATATGCACATATGCAGATGGCAGTGGTATCGCGTACACAACGTATAAAAGGGCAGTGCATTGGCGGAGCTGTCGTTTGTATTCAGGTGATTCATGTGAAAATATGTCCGACGTTATTATCGCCGCACGTCAGGAATTAACAGACTTTGAAGGCGGAATGGTAGTTGGAGTTAGACGCATGGGACATTGCATTTCGAAAATCGTTCGGGAACTCTATATCCCGAGATCCACAGTGTCAAGAGTGTGCCGAGAATACTGCATTTCAGGCATTACCTCTGACCACGAAGGACACTGTGGCCGACGGCGTTCACTTAACGACCGAGAGCAGCGGCGTTTGCTTAGAGCTGTCAGTGCTGACAGATAAGCAACATTGCCTGAAATCGCCGCAGAAATCAGTGGGACGTACGGCGATCATATCCGTTAGGACAGTCCGACGAAATTTGACGTTGATGGGCTATGGCAGCATACTATCGACGCGAGTGCCTTTGCCAACAGTACGACATCGTCCGCAGCGCCTCTCCTACTCTAGTGACCATACCGCTGGACCCTAGACGACTGGAAAAGCCTGGCTTGGTCAGATGGGTCCCGACTACAGTTGGGCCGGCCGGAGTGGCCGAGCGGTTCTAGGCGCTACGGTCGCAGGTTCGAATCCTGCCTCGGGCATGGATGTGTGTGATGTCCTTAGGTTAGTTAGGTTTAAGTAGTTCTAAGTTCTGGGGGACTGATGACCACAGATGTTAAGTCCCATAGTGCTCAGAGCCATTTGAACCATTTGGACTACAGTTGTTAAGAGTTGATGATAGGGTTCGAGTATGGCGCAGACCCCAAGGAGCCAAGGACCCAAGTGGTCGACAAGGCACTGTGCGAGCTGGTGTTGGCTCCATAAGGGTGTGGGTTGTGGTCATATGGAATGGACTGGATCCTCTGGATGTTTGGCTACTCGGAGATATTTGCAGCCATTCGCGAAGGTCGTTTTCCCAAACAACGATGGAATTTTCATTCAAAGTGGTTGTGTCTGAACACATTTATGTTTTCTTGAAAACAGATTTTGAAATTTCTGCCTGTTTCCCTACACAGTAGCAGGAAAACTGTTGAGTTTTTCGGTATCAGTTCGTATGTTGTGGACTTGTTAGGAATCTGTCATCTAAATCTGTTAGAACAACCTGAAATACGCCTCCATAAAATAAAAAAAACTAGATCTATGTTAAATGAACAGATTTCGCTAGCCCTAGTTATTTTAGTAATCTGAGAGACATTTGAAATTTACTTCTTGCATATGTTAATTTAGTTAATACTCAGATGTCTGACACTACGTGGTAAACTGTATATTTCATCATATGATGTTAAGCTACATCTGTGAAGTGTTTGTAATATGTATAAACAAATGTGCACCTTGAGTGATGTAACATGTGACGACAGAAAGGGTAAACCAACGTCTGCTGGTGTTTAAAGGTTAAAAATGTTCTTCCTTGATTGTTCAGTAAGTTTTTCACTGTTTTACTGCAATTCCTCACCATATTTTCCCCAGTTGATTGATGAAATTAAAACCTCCTCGTAACAGGAACGTAAATTGTTCAAATGGCTCTGAGCACTATGGGACTTAACATCTGAGGTCATCAGTCCCCTAGACTTAGAACTACTTAAACCTAACTAACCCAAGGACATCAGACACATCCATTCCCGAGGCAGCATTCGAACCTGTGGCCGTAGCAGCAGCGCGGTTCCGGACTGAAGCGCCTAGAACTGTTCGGCCACAACGGCCGGCGGAACGTAAATTTTACCTCACGTAAGAGCAGAAGTAAATCATGTATTAAGGCGATTTACACTTGACGATGGATCTACAGGTTCGGAAATGCATCGAGTAATTCAATAAAACACAACAAAATTGCAAGTGAAGAAGTTTTTATCAACATTTCCAGTATACTGAATGGAGTCACATTCACAGACCCAAAAATGAGAAAAAAAGCAGAATCTCGCGAAATGACCTTGAGCAAAATCAGGAAATTCGAGGTAGTATTGAAAATTAGCGACAGTGGTTCTTCCTGCGCACCGGTGGCGAGTGGAAAACGATAGAGGAAGTGGTGGTGGCGGCACCCTTCGCTTCTTCTTCTTCTTCCTCCTCTATTTCTTCCTGAAACATTTCTGCTGATGCAGGTCGTTCACAGACCTTCTCCAAGCTTCTTTTTTCTCCTACAGTCTATAATATAGCATCTTCTCCCATTGCAGTCTCTCCATCTTTTTCGTGGTCTTCCAATAGGTCTTCGTCCAGATTTTCTCCATTCTACGGCTCTTCTCGGAAATCTTTCTGGTCCCATTCTTTTAATGTCACTAATCCATTTAAGCCTCGTATTCTCCACTGCTTCTTTTAGGGGCATGATTTGCATGGTATTTCTTATTGTTTCATTACTTATCCTTCCGTGCTCGGCCTACCCAAGGTCTCTCGTAGAAAGCACATCTCTGTTCCTTGTATTCTGCTCAGATCTTTGTCCAAGTCCAACATACTGATCCATATTTCAGAATTGTGCAGATATTGTGGCTTGTACCTCATGATATTTTCTTTGACAGGTATATTCCAATTTCTGATTATGTCCGATGTACAATAATAAAATTTCTAACTCCTTCTGTTCTCTCTGAAATTTTATCCGTGATGTTTCGTTTCTTGGTTAATTTACTTCCTAGGTACTTGAAAGCATCCTTATTTCCAGTGCCTGCCTCTTCAATTACTCTCTGCCAGGAGTTTAGTTGTTCTACCAGTTTCTGCTAGTTTTCTTCCCCAGATCGTCACATTATATGCGTATGCTATGATTTTCATATCATCTGCTGTTGACCCTTGGCGAACTTTCTTATGATGCCGATGGCTACATTAAAAAGCATCGACGAGGCCACACTTCCTTGCCGAAGGTCACCGTCTGTTGTAAACCATTCCGATTTTTTGCCATCTATTATAACATAATTCAGGCATTTTTTGTACATTTTTCTGAATCTCAGTTGCATTCTTTTTGACAATGTCGGTCTCTTTAGATCTTGTAATATCTCTTCGCTTCTAACAGTGTCATAAGCCTTCTTTAAATCCATGAATGCAACTAAGATTCCCCACCGCACACCCTTTTCACTTTATATGCAGTTTATATGGCATAATATTTTAATTAATTTTATATTGCTTACTGTTGCGAGCACGACAGATAAAATACGATTTTCACTATTAGTTTCTGCAGTTGAAAATATTTTAACTTTATGCACGTTGACCTGTTATGTGGGGATACGCACAACACTGAAAGATTTCCTGCTGTGGACATACGATCTTTAATTTGCAAACCATTTTTATGTAACACTGGTCCGGATTTTTAGATATGGAACATGGTATCATTACTGTAACTAATTATGAAAAAAATGCCCTTCGCTACTTTCATCCCTTAATGCACAAAGAATTACTCTTATTACCTGTACGGAAGTTACAGTATGCTATGTTCACTAAACGTAAAAGCTGCAGTGGATTTCTTTTAATATGGAAGACTATTAACTGCCACGACTAACATGAGAGCATGAAAAAAATGAAATTTAGTTATTATGCTATTAGCCAGAACAGGTTTTGCACAGCAGTCTGATCACGCACAAGTAAAACTTTATCACTCATGAATTATTTACGAAACTGATAACATAATAGCTGCTGCCCATGTCCTCCTGAAAATGACATAATAAAATCCACAATTTCCCTCTGAAGTGTCCAGGAAGCTGAAAGAGATAATTTTAATGTACCGTTACCTGCCCGCTATATTGCGGGAAAACTGCTTTCATTCAGTTTACTTTGAATTTGCCGCGGCAGCGGCTCCCGCGATCGCTGCACGACTCTGTGTCATGAAAAATTCCTAACATGCTGAAAATTGCTAAGAATATGGAATGAAATATTGGGCAAGCTAACAATAAACTATTGCAGGTAATAATTTTAACAATTTCTATATTCAGAAAATCAACATAAATTTAAAGTACACACCTTTTACAAATATCAACATCCAATGGCGTCTTTCTCGATCAAAGGACAAACAAACGCTACCTGCGCATTCAAGCGAGCGTCACAGGCTCTTGCAACTTAAACGGCTACAGGAAGACAGAGAGAGTAATGTTTTAACCTCCACTATTTATAGGCAATTTAATAAGCATCTTTGTAATTATTTTTCACTATCTGCTTTGATACATACAATCGCCAACCACGGGCGTTATTTGTGAAATATAAAAAAGCACTCCATCGTCAGGCCACGAGTGGCCTACCGGGTCCATCCGACCGCCGTGTCATCCTCATTTGAGGATGCAGATAGGAGGGGCGTGGGGTCAGCACACCACTCTCCTGGTCGTTGCGATGGTATTCTTGACCGGAGCCGCTACTATTCGGTGGAGTAGCTCCTCAATTGGCATCACGAGGCTGAGTGTAGCCCGAAAAATGGCAACAGCTCATGGCGGCTGAATGGCCACCCATCCAAGTGCCGGCCACGCCCAACAGCGCTTAACTTCGGTGATCTCACGGGAACCGGTGTATCCACTGCGGCAAGGCCGTTGCCCCATTTGTGAAATATAGATACATAAATATTGCACAAACATAAAGAAATGAAAAATTATTTCCTTTTATACGAGGGCTATCCACAAAGTACATTACGTTTTGGAATTAAAAATAAATAAAGTATTGGAAATTTTTTAAAATTATATACAGATGAAAGCCACACTTAAGTACTACTTTTCTACATAGTTGCCACTTAAATTAAGGCACTTATCGTAGCGATGGACGGGCTTGGAAATTCCTTCGTCGTAAAATTCGGCCGCCTTCGCCTTCAACCACGTAATGACTGTCTTTTGGGACAGAAAAGGTGTGATTTTTGTGGATTTCCTGGAAAGAGGCACTACAATAAACTCTCAAAGGTATTGCCAAACTCTGCACAACCTCAGAAGAGCAATACAAAACAAGCGCAGGGGAAAGTTGGGCTCAAAGATCTTGCTGATTCACGACAACGCCCGGGCCCACACGGCAAATGCCACTCGTGAAGTTCTCGAATCTTTAAAAGTGGGAGTTGTTTCCTCATCCGCCGTACAGTCCCGACCTGGCACCGAGCGACTTCCACTTATTCCCAGCAATGAAGAAGTGGTTGGCTATGCAGCGTTTTGATGACGACGCACAGCTTCAAGAAGAGGTAACCACGTGGTTGAAGACGCAGGCGGCCGAATTTTGCGACGAAGGAATTTCCAAGCTCGTCCATCGCTACGATAAAGTGCCTTAATTTAAATGGCAACTATGTAGAAAAGTAGTATTTAAGTGTGGCTTTCATCTGTATATAATAAAAAAAATTTCCACAACTTTATTTATTTTTAATTCCAAAACGTAATGTACTTTGTGGATAGCCCTCGTACATAATCTACAACCATTCATACAGTAATGAAATAATAATAATAATACAGCTAAATGTTTTTTTTATATCCTACCGATTTTGTAAATGTCTTGCCAGGAGACGTCACAGATGTCTTACCCAAATTCCAACCTCTTTTGTATAGCCTTCCTGGCTGGGAATTCACCAAAAGTTCATCTTCCAGGTGGAAGTTCTTGTTTTTTTTTTCTCTTAATTGTGATCCTATCTTATTCCTGATTTTTCTGTGAAGTTATCGCCCGCTACACACGGTAATTGCCTTGTGAGTGCGAAGGCCACCTGCTTCCCGCGCCCTCGGACAACGAACTCTGCTCCGGCGTCACGCCGGCGCCAGGGGGACAATGCGACCCCGCGACCAGTGGCAGGCAAGCCACCGGGCTGGGCTGGTAGAGCGGCGCGTTCACACCGCGACGCATTGTCTCGGCGCTGACGACACTCGTAATGGGGGCCGGCGGGGACGCCTTCTTTGTTGTGCGGCCGCGCTGTTTGCACACACAGTCGCACAATGACCCGCGCGCTGCATGACGGGAATCCACGCCGCCACCCGCCGCTCCGCTAGTGCCTGTCCACTCGTAGCGCACGCTTCAAGGCTTAACCGGCCATTGTTCTGTTTACACTTTCATTTACACTCCAGCATCCAGTGTTTGCGGCAACGCGAGTTGAATGATTTCCAGAATGAGTCATTCTGCAGAGGAGTGTACGCTATAAAGACGTGTCCTGGCCGTTTTAACTTCACGTAACCTCCACGACCATACTCTGTAAACCAATGTGATGTGCATGGCAGAGGGTACTTCCCATTGTTACAGTTATTACGGCTGTTTCCCGTTACATATACGTATGGAGCGTGAGGAGAATGATTGCTTAACCCTTTACGCATAGTGTAGCTGATCAGCTACAGACTTCATTTCTTCGTAGTATTCTATTCTAACATTTTCTAACAAATTCGTTATGTAGTTAAGTGTATACACTCTACTGAAGCTGCTAAATGCTTCAAATGGCTCTGAGCACTACGGGACTTAACATCTGAGGTCATCAGTCTCCTAGAACTACTTAAACCTAACTAACCTAAGGACATCACACACATCCATGCCCGAGGCAGGACTCGAACCTGTTACCGTAGCGGTCTTGCGGTTTCAGACTGAAGCGCCTAGAACCGCACGGCCACCACGGCCGGCTGCAGCTGCTAGTAGTTCTTCACAGCGATCGTAAATGGCGGGATGAATTGAACCAGTTCGCCAGTCAGCTATGTGGATGTGCTGCCGCACGTGTGTTTTGGCGGAAAGTAGAGACTTTTTTTGGTGTTTGTGCACTGATTTGTGGCTTTGAGAATAATTTTTTTATTTTGAAAACGTAGGTAGATATGGTGTAGACACGTAATTCGAGTGTCTTTACGATAGATTTGAAATTGGGTCTGTTTTTGCGTTTGTAGCGATTGTCAACAATAAGGCTTTGTTAATTTAATTAAAAATATTTCAATATTTTTTTCGTAATGTAGGCACTATAAACTAAACGTGGTAATTTTTACAGCTTGAAATAAAAAATAAAGCATTTAAGGGTTAAATACCTCTCTGCGCGTCGTAATTAATCTAATCTTTTCTTATCCACAGCAGTGATGTGTAGGAGGCTGTGCTATATTCTTACAGTAATTATTTAAAGCCAGTACTTTAAATTTTGTAGATAGCCTTTCTGTGGATAGTTGGTATCTTCTAATGTCTGGCAGTTCTGTTTTTTCAGCATCTTGGTAACGCTCTGCCTCGGATATAAGCCTGTAACTATCCCTGCTGCCTTTCTCTGTATATGTCCAGTAGCCCTGCTAGTCCAACACATGAGCAATACTCTATGGCGTGTCTCACGAGTGATTTATCAACAATCTCCATAGATTGCATTTCCTCAGTATTCTATCAACCAAACTTTACCACCTGCCTTGAGCCTATGTAATCGTTCCAAAGTGTTACACCTGCACTGTTGACACATATTCCAACGGTTACTTGTTGTTATTATACTCATAGGTTACTACGTGTATTTCGTTTAGTGAAGCGCATAGTTTTACATTTTTGAGCGTTAAAAGCAAGTATCGAATCTCTCTACCATTTTGAAATCTTATACAGATCCAGCTGAATGTTTGTGTGCTTTTTTTTTTCAGACAGCGCTTCACTATGGATAACTGCATCGTCTGGAAAAGTCTGACGTTAGCGTTAATTTTGCCTCAAGTTCGTTAATATGCGACATGATCAGCAAGAGACCGATCTCACTTAGCCGGCCGAAGTGGCCGTGCGGTTCTAGGCGCTGCAGTCTGGAACCGCGAGACCGCTATGGTCGCAGGTTCGAATCCTGCCTCGGGCATGGATGTCTGTGATGTCCTTAGGTTAGTTAGGTTTAACTAGTTCTAAATTCTGGGGGACTAATGACCTCAGAAGTTGAGTCCCATAGTGCTCAGAGCCATTTGAACCATTTTGAACCGATCTCACTTCCCTGGGGCACACCCATATTTACTTCTACATCTGTCGATGACCCGCCATCAAAGATAACATCCTGCGAACCCCCTACCAGGAAAAAATCGCTTGATGCTCCTTAGGATCGCAAATTTGATAATAGGCGTGGTGTGATATTCGTCCAAGTGCAGTTCTAGTTCGAGAAACAGGGCGTCTTCCTGACTGCCTCTACCCATGGCTTTAAAGACAGCATGTGGGAAATGTGCGAGTTGGGGTTTCCCACACCAGTTTCGGACCAGACAAGAAATCCACTGAGTTGACGAAAGCCATCGGATAAAATCGTATCGGACCACCTTTTGCTTGGCGTAGTGCAGTAACTCGAGATGGCATGTACTCAACAAGTCGTTGGTAGTTCCCTACATAAATATTGAGTCACGCTGCCTTTACAGCCGTCGATAACTGCGACAGTGTTGCCAGTGCAAGAGTTCGTGCACGAACTGTCCTCTTGATAACCTCCCATAAAAGTTCTATGGGATTCAAGTCCGACGATCTGGAAGGCCAGATCATTCACTCGAACAGTCCAGACTGTTCTTCAAATCAATCGCGAACAGTTGTGCTCTGGTGACATAGAGCATTCCCCTCCATAAAAATTCCATCGTTGTTTGGGAACATGAAGTCCATGAGTGGCTTCAAATGGTCTGCAAGCTCAGTTGCACCAGAGTACACAGTCCAATCTCTGTAAACGCAACCCACACCATTATCGAGCCACCACCAGCTTGAACAGTGCCTTGTTGCCAACTTCGGTCCATGGCTTCGCAGTGTCTGCGCCACATTCGGACCCTGCCATCAGCTCTTACGAACTGAAATTGAGACTCATCTGACCAGGCCACGGATTTCAAGTCCTCTAGTGTCCAACTGATGTTGGCACGAGCCCAGTAGGGGATCGCGCAGGCTGTCGTGCTGTTAGAGCCACGCGGGGTAGCCGTGCGATCTTGGGCGTCTTGTCACAGTTCGCGCTGCTACCCCCGTCGGAGGTTCGAGTCCTCCCTCGGGCATGGGTGTGTGTGTTGTCCTTAGTCTAAGTTAGATTAAGTATTGCGTAAGACTAGGGACCAATGACCTCAGCAGTTTCGTCCCATAGTCATTACCACAAATTTCCACAATTCCGTGCTGTTAGCAAAAACACTCGCGTCGGTTGTCTGATGCCAGAGCTATTAATGTCAAACTCTGTCTCACTCTTCTGATGGATAGCTCCTCATGCGTGCCACACTGATTTCTGTGTTATTTCAAGCAGTTTGGCTTGTCTGTTAGCAATGACAACTCTATGCAAACGTTGCTGTTCTCAGTCGTTATGTAAAGGCCATCGGCAGCTGCGTAGTCCATGGTGACAGGTAATGTCTGAAACGTGGTATTCTCGGCACACTCTTGACTCTGTGTATCTCGGAGTATTGGATTCCCTATCGATTTCCCAAATGTAACGTCTCATGCATCTAGCTCCAGCTACCACTGCACGTTTAAAGTTTATTAATTCCCGTCGTGTGGCCATAATCACGTCAGCAACTTTTTAACTTTTTCACACGAATCATTTAAGTGCAAATGACAGACCCACCAATGCAATGCCCTCTTATACCTTGTGTCACGATACTAGCCCCATCTGTATACGGTATGTGCATATCGCTGTACCATGACTTTCGTCACATCAGTGTAAGCTCACACAGACAAAATACTATTGAACTCCCTTAAAGCAATGATGGCTTTGGAGCACTCGAGGTGGTGTATAACTGGAACCAAGCAGTTCTTCAACCCTCCACCAGCGACGCAAGTCATGGGATGATGTGGTGTGTACTTGCTAGTTGGTTGTATGAGATTAGTGCAGTGAGATAGGCTGATGTGGAAACGTGACAGAATGGCTAAAAGGAGCTATGTTGTTTCGGCGTGTCCATGAATACGCCCTGAATTAAGTTGCCCGATTTGTTGGTGTATCAATGTGGTCTGTGCAACATGTCCAAAAGGAATGGCGAGTAGCACGCTTTGTCATTGACTATTGCTTTCAAACCTGACAAGACTGCTATCAGTGAAAGGAGTTCCCTCTCAACCAGTTTACGTGGGGAACTGGAATGGTGAGGGTAGCTGACTGGAGACGTATACTATGGTCCGACAAATCGCGATTGTGGCCATTTTTTTTAAATTTGCTATCAAATTGTCTGTGTAGTCTGTCATCTGCATTCGGTCAAAAAATAGGCCAGAGTGGAAGTGAGTTTGAGCAGAGTCAGCCACAGGCAGGCACGAGTGTTACGAAGCAAAATACAGCCAACAGGCATTGTAAAGCAGAGCCAGGTGGGGACAGCATAGCAACATTGGATGCTAGTCCAGGGGTTCCCAACAAAATTTTCTCGAGGACCCCGTCATCGAGCATGATTGGTACCTTGTCATATCACAGTACCAAGTACCTAAAAAAAAAAGCCAAATTAAGAGTCTTTTTATACGTTTTCTATTTTTGGTACTTAGAAAAAACATTGACATATTCATTATTGAAAAAATATTGAGCCATCATTGTTATTGTTAAATTTTTGATTATTGTTCAAAATCTTTCTCTTCAAATCTGGGTGTTTAGTGTAACTCCTTAAAAAATAAAAATTGAGTACGAACTGAAAATGACACGAAAAAATAAAAACTAAGTGTACTGGTCTTGCGCTGCTAATGCAGGAGTGCACACTGCACTCGCATTCGGGAGGACGACGGTTCAATCCCGCGTCTGGCCATACTGATTTAGGTTTTCCGTGATTTCCCTAAATCGCTCCAGGCAAATACCGGGATGGTTCCTTTGAAAGGGCACGGTCGACTTCCTTCCCCGTCCTTCTCTTATCCGATGAGACCGGTGACCTCGCTGTTAGGTCTCTTACCCCAAAACAACCCAACCCTCATGCAGGAAGCGGCCAAAACAAAAAATCTGATATCATACGAAATATATTTTTTATTGTATATCTTGCGAACCCCTCTGGCATAGCTCGCGGACCACCTGTTGGGAACCACTGTTCTAGTGGAAGGACAGATGCCTTTCCTCACATAAACGAACATAGTCTGGAGTGTTAAAGTACTCATCCACTCGTGCACTAAAGTATTCTCTTCTCCATATCACAGCCTACACGACGAGCCAGTGACACCCTGGAATGCACTCTGGGATCCAGTGTTCGACTACAGGGTGGAGCAGCCTGTCGTGAGTGACGAGAGAGCAGGGAACCGCCCGCTCGCCGGAGGGAGGGCACGGATGTCGTCAGCTGCGCCGCAGAGCTGTCATGGCGGTCGCAGCCGGAGGCGTCGCTGACAGCGGCATTCGAGTGACACCTCGCTCGGCCCCGCTCATTGTGCTGTCTGCAATCCTGGGCGTCTGGACGCCTACGTCAAGATGTTCCTGATGTATTACGGCCCTCGGCTGGAATAAACAAATCTACTGTCGTCTCATTTCACTCTCTTTGGTAGATAGTCAATGGGTCATCTAAACCCTGTCTGTCGTTCCATCTGTTAAGAACCCTATTCACAGGAACGTTGTAAGTAGGCTGTTTAGGTTTTTTTATTGGTAACGCCACCTCTGTATGAAAATCACTGGCTGTGCTGTGTGCAGTCTGTGGCTGCTTTGCATTGTTGTAATACTCGCCATTGTAGTGTTGGGCAGCGGCAGCTGGATGTGAACAGCGCGTAGCGTTGCGCAGTTGGAGGTGAGCCGCCAGCAGTGGTGGATGTGGGGAGAGAGATGGCGGAGTTTTGTAATTTTTCATGAACTGCTATATTTATATATGATGATATCAAGATAAATACATTGTTTGTTCTCTATTAATATCTTTCATTTGCTAACTATCCCTATCAGTAGTTAGTGCCTTCAGTAGTTTGAATCTTTTATTTAGCTGGCAGTAGTGGCGCTCGCTGAATTGCAGTAGCTTGAGTAGCGAAGATTTTTGTGAGGTAAGTGATTTGTGAAAGGTATAGTTTACTGTTAGTCAGGGCCCACTCTTTTGTAGGGATTATTGAAAGTCAGATTGCGTTGCGCTAAAAATATTGTATGTCAGTTTAAGCACAGTCATTTGTAATTGTTCAAAGGAGACGTTTCATAACGTATTAAGCTGAAACTTACAAGAACTCATCCACATACTTTGCCGTGATCTACAAACACAATTAGGTATCATGTGATAGGTTGCACTTCGTATTCAGGGTGAGTCACCCGCTCGATATATTTCGTAAACCACATCAAATACTGACGAACCGATTCCACAGACCGAACGTGAGGAGAGGGGCTAGTGTAATTGTTTAATACAAACCATACAAAAACGCACGGAAGTATGTTTTTTAACACAAACCTACGTTTTTTTTAAATGGAACCCCGTTAGTTTTGTTAGCACATCTGAACATATAAACAAATACGTAATCAGTGCCGTTTGTTGCATTGTAAAATGTTAATTACATCCAGAGATATTGTAACCTATAGTTGACGCTTGAGTACCACTCCTCCTCTGTTCGATCGTGTGTATCGGAGAGCACTGCAACATACATCGCGTTTCTACAGAATGATCTGCCAACGTTGCTCGAAAATGTCCCATTGGAAACGCGTCGACGTATGTGGTATCACCATGATGGTGCACCTGCATATTCCGCAATTAACACTAGGCTGACCCTTGAAAGGATGTTCATAGGACGTGGAGGACGCATAAATTGGCCAGCCCGTTCTCCTGATCTTACACCTCTGGACTTCTTTCTGTGGGGTATGTTAAAGGAGAATGTGTACCGTGATGTGCCTACAACCCCAGAGGATATGAAACGACGTACTGTGGCAGCCTGCGGCGACATTACACCAGATGTACTGCGGCGTGTACGACATTCATTACGCCAGAGATTGCAATTGTGTGCAGCAACTGATGGACACCACGTTGAACATCTATTGGCCTGACATGTCGGGACACACTCTATTCCACTCCGTAATTGAAAACGGAAACCACGTGCGTACATGTACCTCACCCCTCATGGTAATGTACATGTGCGTCAGTGAAAAAGACCAATAAAAAGGTGTTAGCATGTGGACGTAATGTGCTGTTCCAATCTCTTCTGTACCTAAGGTCCATCACCGTTCCCTTTGGATCCCTACGTAATTCGGTGCTCTCCGATACACACGATCGAACAGAGGAGGAGTGGTACTGAAGCGTCAACTTTAGGTTACAATATCTGCGGATGTAATTAACATTTTACAATGCAACAAACGGCACTGATTACGTATTTGTTTATATGTTCAGATGTGCTAACAAAACTAACGGGGTTCCATTTTAAAAAAACCTAGGTTTGTGTTAAAAAACATACTTCCGTGCATTTTTGTATGGTTTGTATTAAACAATTACACTAGCCCCTCTCCTCACGTTCGGTCTGTGGAAGCGGTTCGTCAGCATTTGATGTGGTTTACGAAATACATCCAGCGGTAACGTTAGGTGACTCACCCTGTATATGAATAAATAAAGGAGACTGACGTCACATATGTCTTGTAAATAACTGTTAACGCTTATTGCATGAAAGGTGACGGAGTGGCTTTATTATAAAAACGGCGTAATGGATGATTACCTACAGGTTCGTTTGAACAGTTACCAGACAGCGCCATACAACAGGCTGTACTGCGCATGTACACCTACGATGACGTAGGCAGCCCGTGTTTGGTGCTTGCTCCGCTCATACGCTTTTCGTCGCATTTCTCGTGGAATTTCGTGCGTGGAGGGGCATCACGTGACCATATGCAGCCCTGCGGCATGTTGTTGAGAGGACATACAGAGTTGTACTTACAGCAATTGTTTTATCATATCCCACTTACATAAAGGATGCAAATAAGGAAACAGTTCTTCGCAAAATATCATTTCAAAATTAGACTCCACAGCTCGAAGTACCATAGCATTTTGCTATGGGGTGAATTTGACAGATTTTTTTTTAAATTCGTTCTCTGCAATGTTATGTTGCATTTCCAACAGGTTTACATCTACACAGCACTGCAAAAAGCTAGTAGGATGGAAAAGAAATTTCTTGCAAAAAAAAAAAAAAAAAAAGAAACAGTTTCTTGTGTAGCTTACACCGGAATAAAAGACAATAAATATCATGACTATTTCAAAATGTGCAAAAATTAACAAGGTTGTCTGTGAGGCAAAGAAACTGTACAACTGACAATTTATGTTCTACTCTAGGATTAAATATGAAGCCATGTGCGGAGCTAAAACGATAAAACACGGTATGCTGCCAGTCTACAATTTGCCATAGAATGGCATTCTATAAATTTAAGACGTAAACACAAATTAAGAAATAACTTCAGGACTAGAGGAAGTACTAGACAAGTGCCTTGTGATGGAAAAACACTTTCACAGAAGGCAGATTTGTAAAATTCTGCTGCAGCTGTCATTATATTTGAAACAAAATATTTAGTTCAAAACTACTGACCAAATTGGCCTACTTCGTCAGCTTCAGGTAAATGTTTACGTATGTTCGTACGTATATAGCATTAAGAGATGTTACAGTGTCATAAAAGGAAACTACTCCAGCCAGAATCGGAATTTCATAAACCATACTCCAATGCTTCATTCCGCTCTAATTGCAGATTTCTATGTCCAGATGCACTCTGAAGTACCTGATATTCAGCTTCTCGTGTGGTTTTCGTGATACCAATTTTCTCGGAGGTCCAGCACTGTATTCTCATGTTAGTTTCTTTATTATGGTCTAATGTCATTCGTCCCAGGACACGAAAATTTGCACTTCAAATTGGACGAAGTTGAAAGTAGCCAATAGTGCGGAATGAAACACTTCGTTTCATATAAACTAACTGCCTCAGGCGAAAAAAATTAATAGAAGCAAATTTCTCTACAAAACAGATAGAAATAGGTTCATTAAGAGGCTAATGGTTGATTATAACGTGGAAATAATATAAAATCAGAAAATTGAAACTACTAACTTATTTTGGTCTTTCATGGTTATGAGAATGTATATTAATTCACTTGATGTGGCCTTGCGGTTCTAGGCGCTGCAGTCCGGAACCGCGAGACTGCTACGGTCGCAGGTTCGAATCCTGCCTCGGGCATGGATGTATGTGACGTCCTTAGTTAGGTTTAAGTAGTTCTAAGTTCTAGGGGACTGATGACCAAAGATGTTAAGTCCCATAGTGCTCAGAGTCATTTGAATCATTTCACTTGATGGCTCTGCGCATGCGCACGAGCCCGCTGGCAACTGCTCATACGAACCTTATACTAGTAGAGGTTGGAACGCCAGTGGAGATGAAACGGCAGGCAGAACTCAAGCTTTGGGTGGAAGGCCCGCACAGGTGATGGTCTTGCTTAAACACAGGAAGTAGCTAGATGGACGTCGTGGCACCTGAGCTCTGGAGCACAATAGGGTGACGGCCGGCCGCTATTGTAGTAAGGGCCGGAAGGATAACCGGATAATACTTCCGAACGCTGAAAATCTTGGACGCAGGTGAGAGGAACGAAGAAGCGTTACCTCGGAAACCAAGCAGGCTGGGTTATCTCCAAGGATTTTTACTGTGAATCGTACCATTGTACGAGTACAGGTTTTCCCCCGCAAACTTTCCGCGCTGGACGGAAGAATATTCGATGGTTTCGGGAATATGATTCGTTTTCGGAATTACGATGGTGGGGAGCCAAGCCTTGCTGGGAAGCCAGCGCTGGAGAGACGAGGTCTTCCGTTGTGAGCGCCCTTGTGCGACGGTCGCTCGATATCAGATTTTGTTGGTACAGACGGTCTCGCTGTCTTTGCTCTCAGTAGAGTTTATAGTTAGAACAGTTAGGAACTGCACTGTTGCGAACCTATACGATTCCGAACTTCACCTCCGGGTTAGAAGTCGTCGTTGAGTACACAGCGTTCAGTAATTGAGAGCACTCCCTCTGTCTATACTTACGTTGAGACGTTATCTGAACTCTGTCCTTGAGGTTGGAGTTCGCGTTTCTCGTCTGTAGAACACAGAGAGGAGAAGACAGTATTAGAGTATATTAGTCAGAGGACCGCCTTCTACCGTCCTAGTGTTTGAAAGAGTTTATTTATAGCTGGAGTTCTTCCATCGTCGCAGACGAGTACGAGAACCATCACTTCGACGCACCGGACGCAGTACATACGGTGATATCGCAAATTGCTTCGGCTCATTAGGGCTACAAAAGCTAAACAGCTGTGACCACGTTAGTTTATTTCCACTGAGGTTCCACACCACCGTAGATCATCTTTGAAAGTAGTGTCTTCTAGTGTTTGGTATGTAGGTGATGTCAGTCATTTCGCGTTATTGATATTAGACCGCGCACACATAATAAGGGTCAGAGTTGGGCTATTGATTAGTAATTTTACTTAGGAAATGTAAACTTTGTAATATAAATGTTTTTGTTTAATCTACAATAAACATATAAGCAGGAACAACGTTTATCATGTCCTTAGGTTAGTTAGGTTTAAGTAGTTCTAAGCTCTAGGGGACTGATGACCTCAGATGTTAAGTCCCATAGTGCTCAGAGCCATTTGAACCATTTTACTTCATCATTCACGTACACGACCAATGAAGAGTGCAATCGCACTATAATGTTTTGTCCGCATACAATGTCTGTTTCTACAATCGAAACTGGACAGTCGGGAGGTAGGGATCAGTGACTAGTGGTCGGTTTTCGTGTACGAGGGCACGGATAAAACGTTTAAATTAATATGTGCATGGTATCAATGTGAACTGCAGAACGACACTGTAGACTGTGCAATCATTCCTGGATGAACTAAGGCAAATTTCGCATGTACACGGGATACATAGCGGCCAGTCACATGTGAAACAAAGAGAGTCCACGATGGTGAATTGGAATTTTACGGGGACTCAGTTTTGATGTGAATATGCGATGAACAGTGTCGTGTAGATCAATGAAAAGAAACTATTTCATTGGTATCACGGAGTAGGACATCGTATAAACGTATATAAACCGTAAAAACGTCATTGCTGAGAGTTTCCGTTTGTGTACACTCTCCAACTGCAGTCCAGTGACATAAATCCCACCTCACTTGCGATAGTTCAGAAATCATCTGGAGACATTATTTTCAATGCAGAATCGTCAATTAGCAGCATCGAGTGTGATCGTCGCCACTCTCTCTTTCTCCGAATACTGTAGCGAGGTGACATGCACCCAAACGGAGATTTTTTTGAAACAGGCTGTAAATAGTATCAGGCTTTCTCTTCGAAATTATATGTGTGTCCAACTGTAATACTGCAATATTGACGCACTGCCGCGAACTGCCGCATCTTTTGAAAATACGTGTCACGCAAGCTCCCATTCATTCAGTGCATATGCCATGTTCCGCAGATCCTGGTTACTCACGTCATTAATGATTTGAATTGTGATGTGGGTAGATTTGTAAATCACCATTACAAAGAGTTCATCGGAAGCAACAATAAATCGATCTTTTTTCTGACTGTGCAGTCATTTGTGACAGTTGACGATCAGGTGGCTGTGGATTTTGTTTGCAATATTACGCGAGTTTCAGGCGCGTCAGTGTTTCTCGGGCGACTGAGTGCTTATCTGGGTGCATGCATATTTATTATTCAACAACATTAATTTTACATATTTCTGAGAACTACATTTAATGTCAGAGAATGACGTTTCTCTAATTTTCTCGAAACTGCTTTCTGCAGCCTTAAGTGTAGGTACAGAGTGAGGATATGACCACAGCTTTATTGATTTCGAGATGGATGCTAAGTTAATTCCATACTTTTTTTGCCTCAGAATCTCACACGTGGACTATCCCGTTAGCGTCCCTTCTAAAGTGCTACCTCCTCGACCCCCATCCCTTCACGCCAACAAATTTTGAAAATGAGTTCCTATTCTCAGTTTGTTTCTCAGGACACCCTCTATGACCACCAAGAATTTGTCGGTATAGTTTTGTTCTACTCACAAGGGAACCTCCCCATCGCACCCCCCTCAGATTTAGTTATAAGTTGGCACAGTGCATAAGCCTTGATAAACTGAACACAGATCAATTGAGAAAACAGGAAGAAGTTGTGTGGAACTGTGAAAAAATAAGCAAAATATACAAACTGAGTAGACCATGGGCCACATAGACAACATCATGGAGTGTGGGTGCTCAGGGGCGCCGTGGTCACGGGGTAGCGTGAACAGCTGCAGAACGAGAGGTCCTTGGTTCAAGTCTTCCATCGAGTGAAAATTTTACTTTCTTTATTTTTGCATAGTTATTATCTGTCCGTTCGTTCATTGACGTCTCTGTTCACTGTAATAAGTTTAGTGTCTGTGTTTTGCGACCGCATCGCAAAACCGTGCGATTAGTAGACGAAAGGACGTGCCTCTCCAATGGGAACCGAAAACATTTGATCGCAAGGTCATAGGTCAACCGATTCCTCCACAGGAAAACACATCTGATATATTCTATACGACACTGGTGACGGCATGTGCGTCACATGACAGGAATATGTTGTCGACCCACCTAACTTGTACACTTGGCGAATGGGTAAAATGATTCTTCCACCTTGCCCGATTTAGGTTTTCTCGTGGATGTGATAATCACTCCCAAAAAATGATGAAAACATAAGAGTTTGTCACATAAACTGAAAATAAAAAATTAAACTTTTCACTCGATGGAAGATTTGAACCAAGGACCTTTCGTTCCGCAGCTGCTCACGTTACTACGAGACCACGACACTCCTATGTTCGAGTCTCCTTGATGTTGCCTATCTTCCCATGAACTACTCAGTTTGTATATTTTGCTTATTTTTTCACAGTTCCACACAACTTCTTCCTGTTTTCTTAATTGATCTGTGTTCAGTTTTTCAAGGCCTATCCACTGTGACAACTTATAACTAAATCTGAGGGGAGTGTGATGGGGAGGTTCCCTTGTCAGTATATAAAGAGATAATATTAGGCTCATCTGAATTAATATAGCCTCAACTGTCTTTTCGAAATCTACACGAGTTTGTTGCTATCAGTATGGAGGTCCATGTTATTGACGTTATTTCAAGTTACCTGTTTGAATTTCTTAAGACGAGTACAAGCAACTGGGCGAATAATTGATAATCACTAGGACAGACTAGCCGACTGTCCAACCATAATTTGTTAGTCTTCACTAGCAAACATCAGTATACACGATTTATCGATTTATAACTCATTTCTTATGAAAGAAATGTCTTAACGAGCACGAAAATATAGAAGAATACACATTTCACACCCAGCTATCGTGGAAAATATTTCGCGCCACTGAGGTTACGTTACTGTATACTCAACACAGATTCACTTATATAAAATCGTTTATGAGGATAATGTAATTCACAAGACTACTTATTTAAGAGACACTTACTGATTATATCCCGGACAGTAAAAGATGGCTCGCCTCCGTTGTCAATCGAAAATAATTTAAGAGCTCACTCACCTGGAAAGAGCAGAAAAAATGTTATTACAATACGGTTACTAAACTGGAATGTGACATGAAATATATATCTACTACATACTAGAAAATACTGAAATAGAGTTTTATATCTTCTTTTTATTTTAGTGAATGCCTTCTTCAATACATACAATTTTTTTGTACCGAGCGCCACCGTGATTATGTTACAAACTTTCAAGGGTGATAGAGGACAAATGTATGAATCTGAGGTAAGCGATCCAGGTCCGGAAGATACCGATCCGACAGTTATAAGCGCAAATCGTTCTGATACTTCTGTCACTGGAATTTGTGTATCGGTATTATTATTGTTGTTAAGATATCCCTCTTATTATACATCAACGGATTTGATTCCAACATAATGGAGCCCCATCTCACTTTGGACTGAGGGTTTGTGAGCACGTGGATCAGATATTTCCTCAAGTCTTGTGTGCGAGACGCCTTCCAAGACTAAAGAGGATCCCCTGGTAAGAATTCGCCCTGCGTGCAACACTGTTCAAACGACGGCAGGGATACTAGAACGGGTACGACTGAACTTTGGGCGATGTTACAAAGCCTGCATTGACGCTGGGGGACCCCATTTTGAACAACTGTTAGATTAGATTCGGTTACTACTTGTTCCATAGATCATGAATACGACACTTCGTAATGATGTGGAACGTGTTAGGTTAATAAAAGGGGTCTATACAAGATATTACATTTCACAAAATATGACATGACACTTAATATTTTTAATATTTTTTTTTTTTTTGGGGGGGGGGGAGGTTGGGGAAACTACCCACTGGTTATATCCAAAAATTAATCTAATGAATAGAAGGAGTTGCCATTAAGAAATTCTTTTAATTTCCTTTTAAATGCTGTATGGCTATCTGTCAGACTTTTGATGCTATTAGTTAGTGACCAAAGATTTTTGTGGCAGCATAATTTACCCCCTTCTGAGCCAAAGAAGTTAGATTTAACCTTGAGTAGTGAAGACTATCGTTTCTCCTAGTGTTGTAGCCATGTACACTGCTATTACTTTTGAATTCGTTCGGATTGTGAACACCAAATGTAGCTACTTGTGAAGCTTGTGCAGATAAACAGAATTCATTATTAGTATACCGTATACCTGAAGAAGGAACAAAAGTCGATAGGGAAGAGACAGGGGACCAATTATTAGAACCAGAATTTAAAAGAGCATTGGAAGACTTAAGGTCAAGTGAGGCAGAACGGATAGATAACATTCCATCAGAATTTCTAAAATAACTGGCGGAAGTGGTAACAAAACTGCTACTGATGTCGGCGTGTAGAATATATGAATCTGGTGATATACCATCCGATTTTGGAAAAATACCATCCACGTAATTCCGTAGATTGCAAGAGTTGACAAGTGCGGGAATTATCGCACAATCAGATTAACAGTTTATGCATCCAAGTTGCTGATAAGAAAATATACAGAAGAGTGAAAAGAAAATTGAGGATCATTTACCTGACGATGAATTTCGCTTTAGGAAAAGGCACCAGAGAGGGAGTTCTGACGACACGGATGACAAAGGATACAAAACGAAAAAAAAAAATTAAGACACGTTCACAGGATTTTTCGATATAGAAAAAGCGTTAGACAACGTCAAATGGTGTAAGGTGTTCGAAATTCTGAGTAAAATAGGGAGTAAACTATAGGGAGAGACGGGTAATATACAATATGTACAAGAGCTAAGAGGGACTAATAAAAGTGGAAGATCAAGAGCGAAGTGCTCGGATTAAAAATGGTGTAAAACAGGGATCTAGTCTTTCGCCACTATCGTTCCACGTAGACTGAAACGTACCATTTTTTAAGAATGAGCTGTAGAGGGTACAGTACTTGATGGTGTAACTGTATAAATATATGTCTCATTTCAGTAATATGTGAATAAACACTAGTTTTATTCTGATAAATTAGGAAATACTTAATACTCGAAATGCGTCGTGCTTAGCAAGTAAGAAGTGATTGACAACGAAAATCGGTTATTGCCTGTGAGAAACGTCACACAAACAATCGTACAATTTCCCACAACCTTTATATGCAACGTATGTAGTAGAGTTTTTAATGAAATTCGTTCAATGCTATACGTCCTATAAGTATTGGGTGACCTGAGAAAATTTAGGCGGTGATCTAGTTCACTTTTGTGTGAGTCGCTGTACATTTTAAAATCACTGTTTTAGGCCTTCACGTTTATTTTATGCCAGCTAAATTTCTGCATAAGAGAAGTACGTATAAAATATATACGTCTAAAATGAAACCGAAAAGGCAAAAGAGCAAAAACTAAAGAGAGAACCATAAATGTCTAACATGCAATCATCCAGAATCTTTAATTAGTAACAACTAATTTTGGACAGCTGATGTCAGAAGATTCCCAATACGTCTGAAGAAGCGTGCAAGGCGAGAACAAACGCGCCTCACACGTATAATCTAAGGAGTATGCTACAAAAATTAAAAAAATTAACCTTTTGCTTTTGTTGGGTGCGCCTGTTACATCAAATTAAACTTTTACAGCTAGCCATCCACTTTTTAATCCGCTTTAGTTTCGAAGCAGTGGCTTTATAGCGATCATTTTTAGTATATGTTATGGTAACGTTTGTTCACGACCTTTCGGTAACGTCCAATACGCTGTTCTTGATGTTCCTTTCAGAACTTTACTTAACATGTCACCAATTGGTTCAAATGGCTCTGAGCACTATGGGATTTTACTACTTAAACCTAACTAACCTAAGGACATCACACAACACCCAGTCATCACGAGGCAGAGAAAATCCCTGACCCCGCCGGGAATCGAACCCGGGAACCCGAGCGCGGGAAGCGAGAACGCTGCCGCACGACCACGAGCTGCGGACTGTCACCAGTTGCTGAGAGAGTGATTTATGCCTACTACATTGAAGCAAATGAAGTATCGTTCAAACGATAGTGTTTGTTTAAAGATTTTCTATGTGATGTCTACATTTTTCTTGGGAATACCAAAAGCACTTTCTCGCACAAATTGTTCGCATAAATATCTCTCTTCTTTAAGGCTTTCAATTATTCAAACTGATATGCTTCTTTACCCGCTGAGAGGCATCCGATAGCTGTTTTAATGCAATGTTACTGTAATAGAACGATATACGCTGTATTATCATTTGTCTGCTGTACCATCATAAAGTACGTGTTCTCCCACCAAACGCAAGCCATTTCTTTCTTTCAGTCTGACTGCAGCTAGCGCCTAAAAGTAGGCAGCACAGCAATCACAGCGTTCGTGACGGCAACACGACCATGACACTCGATAGTTTTATTTTTTATTTCAGTTTCTGAATCAGGATTCTAGAGTCTCGATCTCGCAACATTTTGAACTAATTACCTTTTGCGTTAATCCGTTCTGTTATTCCAGTAAATCAGCATAAACCGGTTCATTGGTAACTTCGGTTTTATTCTTCCCTTTCTCTATGAGTCACGCTATCTGCTTTTCCCTGATATTCATTAACTGTATGTTATCACGTTATTCCTTTCTTCCCACCTCTAGCCCTTTCTCTTGTCTCCATAGCTCATAACGTTAAAAACCTGTCTTCCTCTAATTTGTAATTTTGTTTTTTCAGTTGTGAATGTGAACTGTGTGTGTTTGTGTGTGTGTGGGGGGGGGGGGGGGAGGGGGGGGGATGCCACTATACCCTTTTAGTTGTAAATAGCACGCCTATAGAAATATATGTAAAATAAAATATGTAGAATGCCTGATTAGAGGTAAGGGAGGACTTAATGGCCCTGATCTTAGGAGTTAAATGAATGAATAAGACTAAAAGCATTGGAAAATGTTAAGAACCAAGTTCCACAGAAAAAGCAGTGGAGTCAACATTTTATGCTCCATATTCTTACATTGTTTACTATGAAAATTTTCAAATACTTACCTGCTACTTTTTCTAAAGAATTTTGAGATTAGGGGAATACGGGAAAAATAAAGATGGTTTTTTGACCAGTTCTCTGTACCGTAAGGATTCACAATATTTAAATTTCCGCAGATAGTTTCTCACCATGTCATCTGCTAAACCGAAGTTGCAAACTGAAGTATCCAGAATATCAAGCCGAGTTATTCTCCCCGTCCTCTACGAAAAGTGAAGCAGGGTGAAGACATATATATATAGGGGAATAAACGATGACCGACGTGTAGTACAGGGACTCACCGAATTCCAACGCGCTTGCAACTTCATCTCAGTCGCTCTTTAAAAAAAGTGAAAATAGCAGGAGACACCCAGCTTACAAGCAAAATAAAAACTGCATATACAAGAACGGAAAGTTTGGAACGTATCAAAACGGTAACATAACGTTCAATAGCAAGAGAAACCTGCTATTTTACTCACGCTCGGTAAATGCGGCGTATGAAAAAAAAAAGGTTCAGTTGACTTTGTAGAGGGACGTAGTGTTTGACTGCAGTTGTGATATCTGTACGTTAATAATAAATAAATTACAATAACAGAGCACTCATGAATACCAAAGTCTTTGCGCTCAACCATTTACAATTAAAGGTTCAGTAAAGTGATGACACAAGAATTCGAACAGTATTTCGCTTCAGCAGTTACACAATAATCTACTCTCAAAACTAGGCACATTAATATACCTCAGAACTTGCTCTAAAATACCTTCGTATAACATATTTTCCAAGATTATATTAAACAGAGCAGAGACAACACTGAAAAGTAACTCATGTGAATATGAAGGTGGTTTGATTTTCGAAATTTGTGGTAAGGTCTTATGGGACAAAACTGCTTAGGTCATCGGTCCCTAAGCTTACGCACTACTTAATCTAACTTAAACCAACTTATGCTACGGACAACACACAGACCCATGTCCGAGGGATGACTCGAACCTCCTACAGGGGGAGCCGCGCGGACCGTGACAAGAAGCTACCCCCAGGCGGTGGTGGTTTTAGGAAGCGCAGATCATGTTCTGAACATTTAATCTGAAGCCAATCATTTGCCACAGATTACTGTATTCAAAGGACGTCTGTTGATTTCCAAAAGACAACTAATTCCGTTGACAGAACTACAGATAAAATAAAACCATATGAGTGGAAGCAGGTAGATGCCACTTTCTAATTCCTTGAATAATGCGCCTGAGTGGACCGCAGGAGAAGATAAAACGCTCTCTAAAGTTTTACGCATAGAGTAGGAGGTATTTATGGGCAGTAGTTCACACAGCGGTGCGATGCCCAATGTTTAAACTGACTACGAATTTGTCGGCTGGGCTTTGATTTTCGCAGACGCCACAAGGTCCTTTTTAATTTAATTTTATTCCGCTCAATTTTAAACGTTTAATTATAAAATTTAAACATATTATATATACGTAAAATACATATACACAATCAGTTACGATTAGTGCCCTTGTAAGTCAAAAGGCTATAGGCCGCCACATTGCAGCACACTGGTAATATTTTACATTAGCCAACACTGTCTAACAAGCATAATGTTTCTATACTCTCCGCCAATGGGAGTAGCGTCAGCGTCGTATCGCGAGTCACAGCGCTTGTAGTATCGCATATCATACACTCCTGGAAATTGAAATAAGAACACCGTGAATTCATTGTCCCAGGAAGGGGAAACTTTATTGACACATTCCTGGGGTCAGATACATCACATGATCACACTGACAGAACCACAGGCACATAGACACAGGCAACAGAGCATGCACAATGTCGGCACTAGTACAGTGTATATCCACCTTTCGCAGCAATGCAGGCTGCTATTCTCCCATGGAGACGATCGTAGAGATGCTGGATGTAGTCCTGTGGAACGGCTTGCCATGCCATTTCCACCTGGCGCCTCAGTTGGACCAGCGTTCGTGCTGGACATGCAGACCGCGTGAGACGACGCTTCATCCAGTCCCAAACATGCTCAATGGGGGACAGATCCGGAGATCTTGCTGGCCAGGGTAGTTGACTTACACCTTCTAGAGCACGTTGGGTGGCACGGGATACATGCGGACGTGCATTGTCCTGTTGGAACAGCAAGTTCCCTTGCCGGTCTAGGAATGGTAGAACGATGGGTTCGATGACGGTTTGGATGTACCGTGCACTATTCAGTGTCCCCTCGACGATCACCAGTGGTGTACGGCCAGTGTAGGAGATCGCTTCCCACACCATGATGCCGGGTGTTGGCCCTGTGTGCCTCGGTCGTATGCAGTCCTGATTGTGGCGCTCACCTGCACGGCGCCAAACACGCATACGACCATGATTGGCACCAAGGCAGAAGCGACTCTCATCGCTGAAGACGACACGTCTCCATTCGTCCCTCCATTCACGCCTGTCGCGACACCACTGGAGGCGGGCTGCACGATGTTGGGGCGTGAGCGGAAGACGGCCTAACGGTGTGCGGGACCGTAGCCCAGCTTCATGGAGACGGTTGCGAATGGTCCTCGCCGATACCCCAGGAGCAACAGTGTCCCTAATTTGCTGGGAAGTGGCGGTGCGGTCCCCTACGGCACTGCGTAGGATCCTACGGTCTTGGCGTGCATCCGTGCGTCGCTGCGGTCCGGTCCCAGGTCGACGGGCACGTGCACCTTCCGCCGACCACTGGCGACAACATCGTTGTACTGTGGAGACCTCACGCCCCACGTGTTGAGCAATTCGGCGGTACGTCCACCCGGCCTCCCGCATGCCCACTATACGCCCTCGCTCAAAGTCCGTCAACTGCACATACGGTTCACGTCCACGCTGTCGCGGCATGCTACCAGTGTTAAAGACTGCGATGGAGCTCCGTATGCCACGGCAAACTGGCTGACACTGACGGCGGCGGTGCACAAATGCTGCGCAGCTAGCGCCATTCGACGGCCAACACCGCGGTTCCTGGTGTGTCCGCTGTGCCGTGCGTGTGATAATTGCTTGTACAGCCCTCTCGCAGTGTCCGGAGCAAGTATGGTGGGTCTGACACACCGGTGTCAATGTGTTCTTTTTTCCATTTCCAGGAGTGTATATCCTCTTGTTAACCGCTTCTTCGGCTCGAGTGTGGCGCAGAATGGTTGAAATGGCTCTGAGCACTATGGGACTTAACTTCTGAGGTCATGAGTCCCCTAGAACTTTGAACTACTTAAACCTAACTAATCTAAGGGCATTACAAACAACCATGCCTGGTCGCGCGGTTCCAGACTGTAGCTTCTAGAACCGCTAGGACACTCCAGCGGGCTGGGGCGCAGACCTCACAAAGCTAGAACTATTGATAGAATATCTATATATGGAAGTATTGAACTTTTTTCACAAATATCGATTTACATCGGCGATACTTATTTATCCAACAAACGAAAAATAGAAATGTCGCAGGTATTTTTATTTTATATTGCATTTTTTGTTCAAAATTTTCGGTAAAGACTTGAAGCTGTTCTTATGAAATTGTAGCATAACATAATTTTACTTTCATTCATAATTTTAATTTCATTTTGTGGACGAGTCTTATTACTTTTGAGCTTTCATCACGTCCAATCTTTCACTTTCACTGTGTAGAGCAAGTATATGTGGCACAAAAGAAGAAGAAATCAGATTCCACTGGGGGGGGGGGGGGGGGGGCGGGGAGGGGGGGGCGGGGAGGGGGGGGGCGGTGTGAATAGAATAACAAGATTTCCGATGTGAAGAAATAACACACCAGTCGCATTAAAAAACAAATTTTAATGCCAATAGTGTGCTGTTTGTCACATTGGCATTCTTCAAAAGTAGTTGCTGCAAATGATGAATGTAAATGACAAGATTGGTCTTTGCAGCGTACGTAGACATTTGAGGGAAAATTCTGACGTAATTGGCGCTCGCCGCCACCAACAGAAACTGCAACGTTTGTTTCACCATGCAATTTTGACACTACAACTCCTAAGTTACTGGCGTTGACAGAAATGAGAAAGTAGGGAAATCGACATGTGTTCCGGACAAATCCGATATGTGACGAAGCCGAACGACGGGCCCATCGGACACCTTTTATTATGCCACTTACATTCAATTACTATTTTGCAAAGTGGTTATCGCCAAGTGTGAATGTGCATCTTTTTCGTCTCAATTCTTCCTCTAAGTGGGATAATCAGGCTGCTAACGTGTTGATGTACAGAATATCTAATACACTACTGGCCATTAAAATTGCTACACCAAGAAGAAATGCAAATGATAAACGGGTATTCATTGGACAAATATATTATACTAGAAATTACATGTGATTACATTTTCAAGCAATTTGGGTGCATAGATCCTGAGAAATCAGTACCCAGAACAACCACGTCTGGCCGTAATAACGGCCTTGATACGCTTGGGTATTGTGTCAAACAGAGCTTGGATGTCGTGTACAGGTACAGCTGCCCATGCAGCTTCAACACGATACCACAGTTCATCAACAGTAGTGACTGGCGTATTGTGACGAGCCAATTGCTCGGCCACCATTGACCAGACGTTTTCAATTGGTGAGAGATCTGGAGAATGTGCTGGCTAAGGTAGCAGTCGAACATTTTCTGTATCCAGAAAGGCCCGTACAGAACCTGCAACATGCGGTCGTGCATTATCCTGCTGAAATGTAGGGTTTCACAGGGATCGAATGAAGGGTAGAGCCACGCGTCGTAACACATCTGAAATGCAACGTCAACTGTTCAGAGTGCCGTCAATGCGAACGTGAGGTGACCGAGACGTGTAACCAGTGGCACCCCATACCATCACACCGGGTGATACGTCAGTATGACGATGACGAATACACGCTTCCAATGTGCATTCACCGCAATGACGGCAAACAGGGATGCGACCATTATGGTGCTGTAAACAGAACCTGGATTCATCCGAAAAAATGACAATTCGTGCATCCAGGTTCGTCGTTGAGTACACCATCCCAGGCGCTCCTGTCTGTGATGCAGCGTCAAGGGTAACAGCAGCCATGGTCTCCGAGCTGATAGTCCATGATGCTGCAAACGTCGTCGAACTGTTCGTGCAGATAGTTGTTGTGTTGCAAACGTCCCCATCTGTTGACTCAGGGATCGAGACGTGGCTGCACGTTCCATTACAGCCATGCGGATAAGATGCCTGTCATCTCGACTGCTTGTGATACGAGGCCGTTGGGATCCAGCACGGCGTTCCGTATTACCCTCCTGAACCCACCGATTCCATATTCTGCTAACAGTCATTGGATCTCGACCAACGCGAGCAGCAATGTCGCGATACGATAAACTGCAATTGCGATAGGCTACAATCCGACCTTTATCAAAGTCGGAAACGTGATGGTACGCATTCCTCCTCCTTACACGAGGCATCACAACAACGTTTCACCAGGCAACGCCGGTCAACTACTGTTTGTGTATGAGAAATCGGTTGGAAACTTTCCTCATGTGAGGACGTTGTAGGTGTCGCCACCGTCGCCAACCTTGTGTGAATGCTCTGAAAAGCTAATCATTTGCATATCAAAGCATCTTCTTCCCGTCGGTTAAATTTCGCTTCTGTAGCACGTTATCTTCGTGGTGTAGCAATTTTAATGGCCAGTAGTGTGATAAATCAGTACATAAATGTAAAGCTTTAAAACAGTTAATATATTTATGATGTGCAGACAATATTTATATAGGCAGGTATGTCATACTTTTCCATCGATATATTGATATAATGATCCGTTTCTTCGATATATCTAGGGCCAATAATGATATTCTTTTAAATATCGAGATATCGGATTCGCTATATTTTTGAAAACATCAACAGTCTTTCACGAAGGCATGGACTCAGGTTGTTAACAAGACACTGTGTACGTTGATGGGTCTCCATAATGGAGGCTGCGCGCATGGAACGAGCTGGGTCCTCCGGTCCAACTGATCCGATCATTGATTGGAAATGGTTCTATTTGGCTACTTGGAGAACATTTACAACCGTTCATACAAGTCATGTTCCGAGACAACGAGGGAGTTTTTATGGGTAACAATGCGCCATGTCACCGGGCCTAAATTTTTATGCGACTGGTTTGAAGAACAGTTCGATCAGGAGATTTGGCCATCCAGATCGCCCAACTTGAATTCTATCGAACATATTCCGGACATATCGAGAGCCGGCCAGGGTGACCGAGCGGTTCTAGGCGCTACAGTTTGGAACCGCGCGACCGCTACGGTCGCAGGTTCGAATCCTGCCTCGGGCATGGATGTGTGTGTTGTCCTTAGGTTAGTTAGGTTTAAGTAGTTCTAAGTTCTAGCGGACTGATGACCTTAGAAGTTAAGTCCCATAGTGCTCAGAGCCATTTGAACCATTTTGAACATATCGAGAGGTGAGTTCGTGCACAGAATGCTGCGCCGGCAACTCTTTCGCAGTTGTGAACGACTATAGAGGCAGCATGGCTCGTTATTTCTGCAGGGGACTTCGAACGACTTGTTGAACCCATGCTACGTCGAGTTGCTACTCTAAATCCGGAAAAAGGAGGTCCGACACGATATTAGTAGGTATCCCATGGATCCGTATAAAATGCGGACAGCGGGATGCAGTTTGACGACCACTGATCTGGAGCTTCCTAAAGTGGAATGATCACTTAAAACTTGTTGTAGGAAAGTCGCATGCCAGGCTGAGATTCACTGGAAGACATTGAACGGAATGTAATTCATCCACAAAGGATGTGACTTACTAAACATTTGTTCGACAGATTTTTAGGTATTGTTCTTCAATCACTAAATAGGATTAACCGAAGATATAGAGCAAACAGAACAGAGAGCGCCACTTTTCGTCACGGGATTGTTTTGTAAATACATTAGCGAGATGCTCAACAAACTCTAATGCCAGTGACTACAAGAGAGCTATAGACTGTCACCTGGAGATTTGCTGTTGAAATTGCGAGAGTGTACGTTCGTTCCGGTAAGAGCCCTGGCAACATACGATGCAGAAATTAGAGCTCACACAGAAGTTTGTCGGCAGTCGTTCTTCCCGGGCAAAATGATGTTGGTACCCTCGTGGCGATGCCACCCTTCATAAGGTGGCTTGCAGATAACGTGGATATGTCGTTTTGGTAAGACGTGTCGGTCATTTATCATGCGAGTTACTACTAGGTTTTCGCAAACAGCAGGCCTTTGACCAGCTGCTGGCGTACGACTGTGGGACAGCTGTTAGTGTGGGGGCTTCACGCCAGGGTGGGCGCCCCGTGCCCTATGCTGCACGCTGCTGACCACCTGTCACATACCGGGCAGCACCAACCGCTTCCCCACAGCTGCTCTGGCCGGACACCGCTTCCCACGCCAGCAAACTGCTCAAAATGCCACCCCACACCGGCTGTCACTCAAACCGAGCCAATGAACAATCCAACGGAAAACGTGCTGCCACGCTGACAAATGGTTTCCTGGACACGCCAGATGACCACGATACACCGCTACGACATATAAATATGTCGGCTGGCGTTCACACAACACGAAAAGCTAACTGATCGGGTTCAATTCATTATGTTACCTCGTTTGAATTATATCGCTTTTATGTATACGCTGGCAGAGTAACCGATGTTGCTCAGATATGTATTTATTTCAGTCTTCTATTATTACATCTCCTTCTTCCCCTGTCAGTGTCCGTGTCATCCTTCACCCCCTCTCTGTCCATCCCTTCCTCCCTCCTCTCCCTGTTAACCTCCTGTTTTCTTTCTCTGTCCACCTCCTCCTCTTCCCCTTCTCTGTCCATTTCCTGCACCCCCTCTCTCTCTGTTCATCTCTTCCTCCCCCATCTCTCTGCCTACCTCTTCCTCCTTCCTTTCGCCGTCCACCACCTCCTCCCCCCCCCCTCTTTGTCATTTCCCCCACCCATTCTCTCTGTCGATCCCCTCTTCCGTCTCTGTCCATCTCCTCCTTCCCCTTCGCTGTATGTCTGTCCCCTCTCCCCCTCTTCTCTCTCCAGATTATTACCGCCACCCCCAAAACCCAAAATCTACTCTGTAGAAATCAACATGGATTCCGGAAACAGCGATCGTGTGAGACCCAACTCGCTTTATTTGTTCATGAGACCCAGAAAGTATTAGGTAGATGCCATTTTCCTTGACTTCTGGAAGGCGTTCGATACAGTTCCGCACTGTCGCCTGATAAACAAAGTAAGAGCCTACTGAATATCAGACCAGCTGTGTGGATGGATTGAAGAGTTTTTAGCAGACAGAACACAGCATGTTGTTCTCAATGCAGAGACGTCTACAGACGTTAAAGTAACCTCTGGCTTACCACACGGGAGTGTTATGGGACCATTGCTTCTTGTTGTTGTTGTTGTGGTCTTCAGTCCTGAGACTGGTTTGATGCAGCTCAATCCTGTGCAAGCTTCTTCATCTCCCAGTACCTACTGCAACCTACATCCTTCTGAATCTGCTTAGTGTATTCATCTCTTGGTCTCCCTCTACGATTTTTACCCTCCACGCTGCCCTCCGATGCTAAATTTGTAATCCCTTGATGCCTCAAAACATGCCCTACCAACCGATCCCTTCTTCTAGTCAAGTTGTGCCACAAACTTCTCTTCTCCCCAATCCTATTCAATACCTCCTCATTAGTTACGTGATCTACCCACCTTTTCTTCAGCATTCTTCTGTAGCACCACATTTCGAAAGCTTCTATTCTCTTCTTGTCCAAACAAGTTATCGTCCATGTTTCACTTCCATACATGGCTACACTCCATACAAACACTTTCAGAAACGACTTCCTGACACTTAAATCTATACTCGATGTTAACAAATTTCTCTTCTTGAGAAACGCTTTCCTTGCCATTGCCAGTCTACATTTTATATCCTCTCTACTTCGACCATCATCAGTTATTTTACTCCCTAAATATCAAAACTCCTTTACTTTAAGTGTCTCATTTCCTAATCTAATTCCCTCAGCATCACCCGATTTAATTTGACTACATTCCATTATCCTCGTTTTGCTTTTGTTGATATTCATCTTATATCCTCCTTTCAAGACACTGTCCATTCCGTTCAACTGCTCTTCCAAGTCCTTTGCTGTCTCTGACAGAATTACAATGTCATCGCCGAACCTCAAAGTTTTTACTTCTTCTCCATGAATTTTAATACCTACTCCGAATTTTTCTTTTGTTTCCTTTACTGCTTGCTCAATATACAGATTGAATAACATCGGGGAGAGGCTACAACCTGTCTCACTCCTTTCCCAACCACTGCTTCCCTTTCATGCCCCTTGACTCTTATAACTGCCATCTGATTTCTGTACAAATTTTAAGTAGCCTTTCGCTCCCTGTATTTTATACCTGCCACCTTCAGAATTTGAAAGAGAGTATTCCAGTTAACATTGTCAAAAGCTTTCTCTAAGTCTACAAATGCTAGAAACGTAGGTTTGCCTTTTCTTAATCTTTCTTCTAAGATAAGTCGTAAGGTTAGTATTGCCTCACGTGTTCCAACATTTCTACGGAATTCAAACTGATCTTCCCCGAGGTCCACTTCTACCAGTTTTTCCATTCGTCTGTAAAGAATTCGTGTTAGTATTTTGCAGCTGTGACTTATTAAACTGATAGTTCGGTAATGTTCACATCTGTCAACACCTGATTTCTTTGGGATTGGAATTATTATATTCTTCTTGAAGTCTGAGGGTATTTCGCCTGTCTCATACATCTTGCTCACCAGATGGTAGAGTTTTGTCAGGACTGGCTCTCCCAAGGCCATCAGTAGTTCTAATGGAATGTTGTCTACTCCCGGGGCCTTGTTTCGACTCAGGTCTTTCAGTGCTCTGTCAAACTCTTCACGAAGTATCTTATCTCCCATTTCGTCTTCATCTACATCCTCTTCCATTTCCATAATATTGTCCTCAAGTACATCGCCCTTGTATAAACCCTCTATATACTCCTTCCACCTTTCTGCCTTCCCTTCTTTGCTTAGAACTGGGTTGCCATCTGAGCTCTTGATATTCATACAAGTGGTTCTCTTCTCTCCAAAGGTCTCTTTAATTTTCCTGTAGGCAGTATCTATCTTACCCCTAGTGAGACAAGCCTCTACATCCTTACATTTGTCCTCCAGCCATCCCTGCTTAGCCATTTTGCACTTCCTGTCGATCTCATTTTTGAGACGTTTGTATTCCTTTTTGCCTGCTTCATTTACTGCATTTTTATATTTTCTCCTTTCATCAATTAAATTCAATATTTCTTCTGTTACCCAAGGATTTCTACTAGCCCTCGTCTTTTTACCAATTTGATCCTCTGCTGCCTTTACTACTTCATCCCTCAAAGCTACCCATTCTTCTTCTACTGTATTTCTTTCCCCCATTCCTGTCAATTGTTCCCTTATGCTCTCCCTGAAACTCAGTACAACCTCTGGTTCTTTCAGTTTATCCAGGTCCCATGTCCTTAGATTCTCACCTTTTTGCAGTTTCTTCAGTTTCAATCTGCAGTTCATAACCAATAGATTGTGGTCAGAATCCACATCTGCCCCTGGAAATGTCTTACAGTTTAAAACCTGGTTCCTAAATCTCTGTCTTACCATTATGTAATCTATCTGATACCTTTTAGTATCTCCAGGATTCTTCCAGGTATACAACCCTCTTTTATGATTCTTGAACCAAGTGTTAGCTATGATTAAGTTATGCTCTGTGCAAAATTCTACAAGGCGGCTTCCTCTTTCATTTCTTCCCCCCAATCCATATTCACCTACTATGTTTCCTTCTCTCCCTTTTCCTACTGACGAATTCCATTCACCCCTGACTATTAAATTTTCGTCTCCCTTCACTACCTGAATAATTTCTTTTATCTCGTCATACATTTCATCTATTTCTTCATCATCTGCAGAGCTAGTTGGCATATAAACTTGTACTACTGTAGTAGGCATGGGCTTTGTGTCTATCTTGGCCACAATAATGCGTTCACTATGCTGTTTGTAGTAGCTAACCCGCACTCCTATTTTTTTATTCATTATTAAACCTACTCCTGCATTAACCCTATTTGATTTTGCGTTTATAACCCTGTATTCACCTGACCAAAAGTCTTGTTCCTCCTGCCATCGAACTTCACTAATTCCCACTATATCTAACTTCAACCTATCCATTTCCCGTTTTAAATTTTCTAACCTACCTGCCCGATTAAGGGATCTGACATTCCACGCTCCGATCCGTAGAACGCCAGTTTTCTTTCTCCTGATAACGACGTCCTCTTGAGTGGTCCCCGCCCGGAGATCCGAATGGGGGACTATTTTACCTCCGGAATATTTTACCCAAGAGGACGCCATCATCATTTAATCATACAGTAAAGCTGCATGTCCTCGGGAAAAATTACGGCTGTAGTTTCCCCTTGCTTTCAGCCGTTCGCAGTACCAGCACAGCAAGGCCGTTTTGGTTAATGTTACACGGCCAGATCAGTCAATCATCCAGACTGTTGCCCTTGCAACTACTGAAAAGGCTGCTGCCCCTCTTCAGGAACCACATGTTTGTCTGGCCTCTCAACAGATACCCCTCCGTTGTGGTTGCACCTACGGTACGGCCATCTGTATCGCTGAGGCACGCAAGCCTCCCCACCAACGGCAAGGTCCATGGTTCATGGGGGGGACCATTGCTTATCACAATATATATAAATGACCTAGTAGATAGTGTCGGAAGTTCCATGCGGCTTTTCGCGGAAGATGCTGTAGTATACAGAGAAGCTGCAGCATTAGAAATTTGCAACGAAAAGTAGGACGATCTGCAGCGGACAGGCACTTGGTGCAGGAAGTGGCAACTGACCCTTAGCATAGACAAATGTAATGTATTGCGAATACATAGAATGAAGGATCCTTTATTGTGCGATTATATGATAGCGGGACAAACACTGGTAGCAGTTACTTCTGTAAAATATCTGGGAGTATGCGTACGGAGCTATTTGAAGTGGAATGATCATATAAAATTAATTGTTGGCAAGGCGGGTGCCAGGTTGAGATTCATTGGGAGAGTCCTTAGAAAATGTAGTCCATCAACAAAGGAGGTGGATTACAAAACACTCGTTCGACCTATACTTGAGTATTGCTCATCAGTGTGGGATCCGTACCAGATCGGGTTGACGGAGGAGATAGAGAAGATCCAAAGAAGAGCGGCGCGTTTCGTCACAGGGTTATTTGGTAACCGTGATAGCGTTACGGAGATGTTTAGCAAAGTGGCAGACTCTGCAAGAGAGGCGCTCTGCATCTCGGTGTAGCTTGCTGTCCAGGTTTCGAGAGGGTGCGTTTCTGGATGAGGTGTCGAATATATTGCTTCCCCCTACTTATACCTCCTGAGGAGATCACGAATGTAAAATTAGAGAGATTCGAGCGCGCACGGAGGCTTTCCGGCAGTCGTTCTTCCCGTGAACCATACGCGACTGGAACAGGAAAGGGAGGTAATGACAGTGGCACGTAAAGTGCCCTCCGCCACACACCGTTGGGTGGCTTTGCGGAGTATAAATGTAGATGTAGAATAGGACGCTGGTGATTCTTATCCCCATAGTATTTCTTTGTAGATTGTAACAAATATGAGTACAAAATTTTGTTTGAAATCACTTCAAGAATTTAGGATGAGGGCTTTGCCCACATACGCACACATCAAATATATTTCACATGTATTTGTACACATATCCCACATGTATCTCTAGCGAATTACGCCCAGCACTTTCATTTTAACTCAGCTTAATGTTTATTACCTCGTATCTCCTGAAATATGTGAAGTAAAATGACATAATTTTGCCCGTACATCTAGTCGTATATGCGGCTACTTTATGCAAAATGTGTTGCGAATTGAGTTAACAGTAAAGAAGTGATAAATTAAAGCATCATGCATGATGCGGCAGGGCTTCACGCGTCTCGCTGTTTATGACGTCATATCTTATGAATTATGTGTCGTACAGTAGCATATTTTTATAGGTCAGCGACATGCATGGATACTGTCTGCGAAAAGTGTTGCTAATAGAGTTAGTAGCAACGAAGTAATAAAATCTAACCGTCTTGCATGATGCGGTAGTTTTTCACGCCTTCAGCGTTTATGACGTCATGTCTCCTGATCTATGTGTTGGTACATCAATAAAATTTTTTCTGGAACAGTCACACTGCGAAATGTGTCGCGAGTACAGTTGATAGTAAAGAAGTAATGAATTAACACGTCATGCTTCGACCGGCAGTATTACTATAACAGCGAAAAATGTAGTAAGCGATAAAGTTTTTACCTTTCGTCATTCTGTGGAGGTTTTCAGCGAGAAAAAGTTTCGTAAAAGTTTGAAATTATGTGTTAAGTTTGTTGCAAGTCACTAAGTCCTCTCATACTCAAATAATGGATGACTAAAGTTTGACTACTCGCGCATGGTTGTCTAGAGAGCTTTTTCTCTCTCACCTCCACCCCACTTTGATAGGCAGGTGGTTCTTAGTCCCACAGTGACGATTTCCAGACAGTAAGTGATACGTGTACCGAGTTTATCCGAATCGGTTCAGTGATTTAGGACGAGATGCACATACATATATACTCACATCCTTTTATATACCTTAGTATGTATGGGCTCTGCAAGAAATTTACGAGAAATGTGGAGATCTTGGACGTCATCACATTACATTGAAAGTGATCCGTTGCTTATACCGAGGATTGTTACAGGCATTGCATATAACGCTATCGTGGGAGTATTGTTTGGATTCTGGGGTCTTTACCAAATATGCATGGCAACAGAGACCGAATTCAGAGACGCGCTTTTAGTCATCACACAGAGTAGGTGTAGGGAATTTGAATCCTTGAAGGAAAGACGACGTAGTTCTCGTGAAACCCTGCAGGATAAGCTTAAAGAACTTGTGTTAGAAAAAAGCCGATTACACTGCCACCGACGTACACTGGCGTGACACAACATTATTACTGCTGCCCACTACGAGATTGACGGTCTTACAAACTTTCAATTGTAATAGACTGTTGAGTATTTGACACATCTATATTTGCTCTTGATAAAATATCGATATATCGATACATTTCCCAAAAGTACATGAATACATATAGGCGATGTTTTCCTCCCAATACATCGATATCAAAATAGCTACATCGAGGGCCATATTTTTGTTTTACACACATCAACAAAAGGTTTACATCACCTCGGTTCAGAGAGTTCCGGAGCCTGTACAGAAAATTGGAATAGAGATCAACATAAACATCATTTCCGTTCTTTGTATTGCTCGTGGAAAACACACATTGCGTGTTGTTCCACCATACAGCGAGACCTTCAGAGGTGGTGGTCCACATTGCTGTACTCACTGGTACCTCTAGTACCCAGTAGCACGTCCTCTTGCATTGATGCATGTCTGTATTCGTAGTGGTATACTATCCACAAGTTCATCAAGGAACTGTTGGTCCAGATTGTTCCACTCCTCAAAGGCGATTCGGCGTAGATCCCTCAGAGTGGTTGGTGGGTCACGTCGTCCGTAAACAGCCCCTTTCAATCTATCCCAGGCATGTTTGATAGGGTTCATGTCTGGAGAACATACTGGCCACTAGTCGAGCGACGTCGTTATCCTGAAGGAAGTCATTCACGAGATGCGCACGATGGGGGCGCGAATTGTCGTCCATGAATACGAATGCCTGACCAATATGCTACCGATATGGCTGCACTATCGGTTGGAGGATGGCATTCACGTACCGTAGAGCCGTTACGGCGCCTTCATGACCACCATCGGCGTACGTCGGCTCCACATAATGCCACCCCAAATCGGCAGGGAACCTTCACCTTGCAAAACTCGCTGGACAGTGTGTCTAAGGCGTTCAGCCTGACCGCATTGCCTCCAAACAAGTCTTCGACGATTGTATGGTTGAATGCATAATCGGCACTTATCGGTGAAGAGAACGTAATGCCAATCCTGAGCGATCCATTCGGCATGTTGTTGGGCTCATCTGTACCGCGCTGCAAAGATGGACCTCGCCGTGGAGTGAAGCTGCTCATCATGCAGGCTGTTGCGCACCATTTGAGACGTAGCACGACGTCGTATGGGTGCACGAAAAGCATTATTCAACATGGTGGCGTTGCTGTCAGGGTTCCTACGAGCGATAATCCGCAGGTAGCGGTCATCCGCTGTAGTAGTAGCCCATGAGCGGCCTGAACGGTGTCTACCTGGGCACCTGTATATATTGCGTTCTGTTTCTCGTGGACGAACAGATCGTTGTTTTAGAAACCCATGTTGGTTCCTATTCATCAGTTTTTCGGTCTCCAGGTATGTCATAATACGCGACCGTAATACATGTTCCAAAATTCTACTACATGCCGACGTCAGAGAGATATACACACGGTCCGAACAGCCCTTGAAGGTCCAACGGTACTGACCGGCCGCCATGTCACCTCACCCTTAGGCGTCACCAAATGCGGATACCGAAGACCATGTGGTCAGCACACCGCTCTCTCGGCTGTTGTCAGCTTTCGTGACCGGTGTCACTACTTTTCAATCAATTAGCCCTATTGTTTTGTGCGTCTGTTCGACGACCCATATTCAAAAGGGGAATGACCTGTGCTTTTTTTCAGTCATTAGGAAGGCATCGCCCCTCTAGAGCTCTAGCCTACACTGCTGCTTGAAGACAGGCAACTTCTTTTGCATTGAAACGTCCCCTTTGAACAATTTATACACGACTGTGCTTAAACTGACACACAATATTTTGTTAGCGCAACGCAATCTGACTTTCAAAATTCCCTACAAAAGAATGGCCCTGACTAACATTAAACTATACCTTTCACAAATCACTTACCTCACAAAAATCTTCACTGCTCAAGCTACTGCAATACAGCGAGCGCCACTACTGTCAGGTAAATAAAAGATTCAAACTACTGAAGGCACTAACTACTGATAGGGATAGTTAGCAAATGAAAGATATTAGTAGAGAACAAACAATGTATTTACCTTGATATCATCATATATAAATATAGCAGTTCATGACAAATTTCAAAACTCCGCCATCTCTCTCCCCACATCCACCACTGCTGGCGGCTCACCTCCAACTGCGCAACGCTACGCGCTGTTAACATCCAGCTGCTGCTGCCCAACACTACAATGGCGAGTATTACAACAATGCAAAGCAGCCACAGACTGCACACAGCACAGCCAGTGATTTTCATACAGAGGTGGCGTTAACAATAAAAAAACCTAAACAGCCTACTTACATAGAGAAAACATAAACAAACAGCCTACTTACATAGAGAAAACATAAACAGCCTACTTACATAGCCCCCATGCTCCCCACAAAAAAATTTTACAAATTTTTTTTGGGCAGTGGCCAATAATGATTTGATAAAATTTTTCATAATTACAATAACAAAGAAATCAAATGCACACACTTATTGATACAATGTTGGTCAAAAGCTAAAATTTTCTCACAGTCCATAAAGATAGTCCTGATCATTCATCTTAACAGTAATTACAGGTTTTTTTTCACAAAGTCTCATTAGTAAAAGAAATTGCACACAGAAGTAGTGGATTTCCATGCTGTCTTGAAGAAGTAGTGTTGTCCTTCCAACGGAAAGATAGTGCTGACTCTTGACATGCATACAGGTAATGATCCACAACAGAGCAAACCCACAGCAGAGTCATTCGAAGTTTTGAAGAATATTGGTAGGTAGGTCATCACAGAGCAGACCCACTGTAGTCCTGGTAGAGAGTATGGTATTGGTGGGCCACCAGAGGTGCAGACCCACTGCAGTCCTTGGAGAAATAATGGTGTTGGTGAGTCATCAAAAGTGTAGACCCACTGTAGTCCTTGTAGAAATAATGGCGTTGGTGGCTCATCATAGATGCAGACCCACTGTAGTCCTTATAGAAATAATGGCGTTGGTGGCTCATCATAGATGCAGACCCACTGTAGTCCTTGTAGAGATAGCCAGCACCCATCTGTTGTGACTGTGCAGGTGCACAATCACCATTGAAGAGTCTTGTGGATAATATAGCAAAGCCATAAACCACCACTTGTGCACTCACAAAGTTTTTGAAATTGTCCTTAGATCCAGCAATGCTGTTATCCAGTCCCTTGCTGAATCATTAACACACGTGCAAACACTATCAGTCCCTACTTCTCACATATTGTCCATGTACTATGACCAACAGAAACGTGTGCAGTGAAATGTTACTTAATTTGAAGAACTGGTAACAATTACAATTATATAACATGAGAATACAATAACAAAGGTACACAATACATCATTAAAAACATAACAATATAGATAACATTTGTAGTAATAGGGGCTTTACAAAAGAATAGAAATAGACATATACGTCAGTGTTACAGGAATTATGACATGAGTACATACATAGAAGATCAGAATAATTATTGAAACATCAACTTCACACATGAGCATTTAAACAGAATGAATAATGTCTAACATCTTTACAAAGTAAATAACATATTATTAATGCCAATTATATTCGAGGATAACAGTATTCCTCATGATAGTGAATGTAACTTAATATTAAAAGAAGAAAAAATTCTATGAAACTACACAGAGACAGGAAAAAAAACAAATACTCAAGGGTACACAAACATATAGTGGGATAACACCAATAGGAAAGGACAGGGTTCGTTTTCAGTGTAACATTTGGTACTGCAGTCCAACCCAAAACTTCATATATCTTTCCTCTTATTTCATCCTTTGTTTCCACCAAAAAAATTCTATCTAAGCATGCTTTCTGTATTTATATGTTCACACATTTCTTACCTCAACATTTATTTCCAAGAAAATCCTACCTAAACCTGTTTTCTGTACTTTTTTTTTGTATAACTTCCCTATGCATTTCTTCCAATTCATCGAAACTCATTCTCTTCTATAGACTACCCCCTCTTAAGCTAACTTAAATCTACTGAGCTCAGATGCTAAACTAAGGGACGAGGCAATGCAGCAGCACATAACAAATCAACACAAACAGCAATGCAAAAAATGCAAATTGGCAAAGCTAGCAGCATAAATGAGCAAAAGTCAAATTCAATAACACTATGCCTGGCAAACAGCAGCAACTTATACCTAAACATGACATAGCGCAAGCAGAAAAAATATTACAGTAAAGACAACGATGCAGATAAGGGAAATGTATATTCACATCTTAATATCTATGTAATTAAAGTGGTGCACCACAACAACTTATTGTAAAAAAAATATTACCATGTACTTGAAAAGAAAATTATGTGTTACTGTTACTAGTTCCTTCTTATTGTTCTTTCCTTTCCAAGTGCTCCTTTTTTAAAGAATGTGGATCATGAAATAATTATTTAATAGATCTGTTGACAGAAAGTGTTCACATTAGCAAATGCATTTAATTTTATTTTATGAAACCAATGCTGCAACACAGCTGGAAACCAGATATCAAATGAAATAAGCAATTACGCAAACCAAAGCATAAAAACATCATTCAATAGCTATGTGGCATTTTGTAAGTCAGTAGCTCTCAATTCTCGTAGAAAGACACTTGTCATAATCAGGTGTGCAGATGTAAAAATATTTCTTGTCATTTTATTAGGCATTTCAGTAAATATCATAAATTATGAGCTCCACAGTATGCTTTCAACAAGGAAATGTCAGTAGCGCGGACAATGGCCTTCCATTTCTTTTTTTTCTACCTGTGCTTCTGATGAGGCACTCACTAATGACTTGTTCTCCAGGCGTCTGACACAGCTGGGTGCCCGCGACGCATTACGTCCAGGTGGTCACTTAACTTTCGTACGGAAATATTTACCGCTACAGTGACAGTCTCACATAAAAATATTTCACAGGTCAAGAATTAGCGTTGCAAATCAGTAGAAACAAAATGCTATTGATATAACAGTGTCCAAAAAATTTTCGTCTGCATTGTAATACATTCACGAATATACACACACATTTCATAACTCTTAAAGTACGTTTCTTGGTTTCCAACATCCTTTTCATAAATCAGAGTCCCTAAACACTACTCATTATTCCTTACCTCATTATACATATACATATTCGTCGACACTTCTTCAATATTTCGTCATTATAAATATGAAGCATAATCAAATAACTCATATAGCCTCAGCCTATTAATCATAAACATACCTCAGCAGCATAATACACATCGTCGTCGTAAAAATAACATCATAACACCTCAGTCAAATCTCAAAATCGTCGTAGCTTCCTCCAATAATTAAAAAAATTCTCTGCTCATGTCAAAAGTGTCATCTGCCTCAAACGTACTTTAAAAATCATGCTCCCTTACCAAATACATCATTCAAAGCTCTCATAGTATCACAATGATTCCGAAAAAATATGAACAGTTTACAAAGTACAGACAAAATACAATTTCGTAAGTGTGAAGTAATCCAACTCTGTAATTGCGTAAACATATGTCACTGCTGTAGTAAAAAAATGTTTGTCTCTCTCAGTTAAATGATCAGATAGCTGTGTAATTTGTGTGTTAGAGAAATATGGTACCGATGTGTAAAGTTGTATAAGCAAATACCATATTAGCTAGGGTTCCTTGTGGTTGCCACACACATGGTACACAAAGTAAGCGTGTACCCCCCTGAGGATTAATGTAATAATACCCTCAGGTGTTACAGATTACAGCAATGGAATGAAATGTATCATGGAAAAACTTCGTATCATTGTACTTCAAATATCTTAAAAAATAAATTTTTAAAGGACAAAATTAATCACTCAAATGCGTGTCCTGTAGCGCTAAATGTGCGTCTTGTTGCAACATAATCTCTGTGGAAGTGTCGTAGTTATCGTCCTCCGAAAGCTAAGTGCTGCAGAAGTCAATGTACTTACCTCATAATACACAAAAGTGAAATGCTTTGCGTATAGATATCGTAGTTATTATGCTTATTGGCGTAATGAAGAAAGTACTGTGCTGTAACGTATTGTTATGCCACGAAAAAGGCTGTCTCATTGTTGCTATACCACAAAAGTTACTACTAAAACATGTTTTACTTTCCAGGAGAATTCAGAAAAACTGTGCAGATATAAAACAGAAACACTGCAAAAGCAACATTGTAAATTGTCACTCATTAGTAGCGTCGTAATAAAATTGTGTAGTTGTGACATAAACTAACCACTGTGTCGTCTGGTATCTCACAGAAAGTACTTTAAATCCAGAATGTATTTTCAAGTAAACCAAAATGTTGCATTAAAATCTCATTAGCAGTACCAGTATGTGTCCTAAGTATGTAAGCCTGATAGTCGTTACGTAATCGTGCAACTAACAAGCAAGAATGTACAAATGCAACGCTGTGTAGTCTGTTCACTATAACAATGCATTCGTAATTTCTATTTAAATAAGTTCTCTAGGTTCTAGACTGGATATTTAACTTCAAACATTGTTGCATGTTAACAGTTTCTGAAGTCTGACAAAGCATACTAGAAATGTGAAGTGAAAATTTTATGACAAAGACTAAGTTAAAAAGCAGATTATCTTTCAATAAGCGGTTTTACATGTGAAGTGTGGTGCAATCCTTTACTCATCCTAGTACTCACAGTTTGATTTGAATGCAATTATCATGTTGTATACGTCGGTAAGGAATGCTAAAAATTTTCTCAAGGTTACCGTGTTTGTTATTTTTCCCTGAGCCAGCGGCCGCACGCAGCTGCCTGCTGTGCGAGTCATTGTCTGTCTCTTTGTTGGCGCGCGTCGTTATTGGGGTTAGGAGACCTAACTTCTACAAATTCACCGTGACGAGAGGGCCCTGCTCTGTTTGAATCCCGCCAGTTCTAATCCAATTCAGGTCTGTCGTTACGATCATATCGTCTGTCGTCATGTCGGTAGATTCCATAGTTTCTTTCTTGTCGGTCACATGGTGGAGAATTTCTCCTTGAATCGTAACTGCGCGCTGATCCGTTGCGTCTAAAGTTATTCTGTCTCCCTTGATAGTATTTATTTTGGTTCCCATATTGTCTGTTTCTCTTATTGTCTCTGTGATAGTCATTACCACGGAGAGGTGATCTTTCCCTGTAGTTATTACTACTCTGCCAACGGTTGTCATACGGGTGGTGTCTGTTTTGGTCACGATTTGTGTGGTGAGAATAGCCTTGTCGCGTCCAGTTATCGTTTCTGTCGTCACGGAATTGTGACGGATGTGACCTGTAGTGATTGTTTTCCTGTTTTCGCATCCTGCGACTGTCTGTGTCAATTTCTAATTCTTGTAACAGTCCCTGAAAAGCTTCAATGTCGTCTTTGCAACGTCCTGCTAAAATAATATGTCGTAAATGTTCAGGCAGTTTGATTAAGCAAATGCGGATGAGTTCTGAGGGGCTGTATGGGTTTAACAGGTACTGATTCTTGTGCAACATGTCTTCAAAATATTTCACAAGACTGGAGAATTCTGATTGTTCGAAATGTCTCATCATTATGATGCTATGTTTTACACGGTCTTGTGTGGCTTGAGACCAATATGCTGAGAGGAAGGCATGGTAAAATTCTCCCTCACTGTGGCAATCGTGAATGACCGATCGCATTCTTACAGCTGGTTCATTCTCTAAGTAGCCACACATAAATTCTAATCTGTGTTCTAACGACCAGTTGGGAGGAAAACAATGAGAGAATTGATGGAGCCATGCTTGTGGATGAATGTGGTTGCCATAATTCTTAAATGTTTTGAATTTACGTGTAGTAATGAACAGCTTATAGTCAAAATCATCATGTCGGCGAGTCGCATGTCGGTCATTGTTACGTCGTGTCGGCTGTTCAATCTCAAAATTCGGTGCACATTGCCAATTTCTTTCATAATTTCCGAAATGCGCTGTGTTATTATTTTGTGGCTGTTCCGTATTTCTATGTCCCTCTTCCCGTATTGGGGCGCGAGTGTCCTCTGAAATACGTAATTCTTGTACTACTTGTGCCAACTGATCTTGCACTTCCCGGATTTCTCTTTTGTACTGTGTATTGATTTGATTTTGATTTTGTTTGAATTTTCTAATTTCTACATACTCTTCAGTGTCAGTGAAGGCTACAGGTGTTGTGTTATTCAGATCATCATCTACCTTTGTAGATAAGTTAGTGAACTGATCTGAAAGTTCTGCTACTTTATCCGATAGTGAAATTATTTCCTCTGTATGTTTTTCTGAACCAAGTTTCAGAGTATCTACTGTGTCCTTTAAGTTTTCCTGAGTTTTTGCAAGTTGCGTAACCGAATCGGTAGATGCAACTGAGTCAATTTTAGCTTGCAAGGTGTTGTGATTTTCATGAACAATAGTTTGCAGTTCTTTTATGGCTGCTTCATGATTCTGTAATGCATTTTCATGACGCGAAAAAATAGGTTGGAAATGCTCACAAATTTGTGTTTTTATGTCATTACAGACTTTTTGACATTTCGATTCAATGTGATGTAACTCAGTAGTTAAATCCTCACGTGTTTGTTCAAGAGTTTGCTCCAATGAGTCTAACTTTTGAAGATTCTGTTCCATTGTTTCTAACTTTTTAAGATTCTGCTGTGTTTGTCTCTGATTTTGTTCCATTGTGTGTAACTGTTGCTGTGTTTGTTTCTGATTTTGTTCAAGCGTTGTGTCTAACTTTTGTAGCCTTTGTCCCATTTGTTGCATTAACTGTAATAACAATGCACTGGTGTCTGAAACATGTTCCTCAGTGCTTTTCGGCAGTGAATTTGCACCGGCAACATTCACATTTTGACAAGCGGAAAACGTGTCTTGACTCATTTGAGAAAACGGTGAGGACGCAAAACCTGAATCTACAGTGTTTGCAAAATTGTGTCCTATCATTTCGGATTCCTGAGGCGAGCTGTTGCCGACCGATCGATCGATAATGCTTCCCTCTTCACTAATTGTTTCACTGTCTACACCATTGTTTGCAGCCCGCTCCATTTCCCTATGCACAATTACCAAATTACTACTTTGAACATCAGTTAATTCATTACTCGGTGGCGCTAACACACTGCTTTCATTTTCACTGTCATTTCTCAGTTTACTTTGGAGCCTAGTATTACGTTTTTCACACGCCATTATTGTCACAGTATTTCACACGACAACACAGAAAAACACAATTTGAAGAGCAAAAATAAGAGAACACATTAACGTAACACTGAAAATAATACCTAGTTAATTGCAGCTGCGAAATACTTGGTGCAAATCTACATGCATGCCACAACTGTTTTACTGTACAACAATGAAAGACTGCAACTACAAAGGAGATTTTCTCTACAATTACGAGCTAGCAATAAACAAAATCTACACTAATTACACAAACTACAAGAAAAATCAGAAGATTCCAGTGAGGTATCCTAGGCTAAGGGTCGACATATGAAACGTCCCCTTTGAACAATTTATACACGACTGTGCTTAAACTGACACACAATATTTTGTTAGCGCAACGCAATCTGACTTTCAAAATTCCCTACAAAAGAATGGCCCTGACTAACATTAAACTATACCTTTCACAAATCACTTACCTCACAAAAATCTTCACTGCTCAAGCTACTGCAATACAGCGAGCGCCACTACTGCCAGGTAAATAAAAGATTCAAACTACTGAAGGCACTAACTACTGATAGGGATAGTTAGCAAATGAAAGATATTAGTAGAGAACAAACAATGTATTTACCTTGATATCATCATATATAAATATAGCAGTTCATGACAAATTTCAAAACTCCGCCATCTCTCTCCCCACATCCACCACTGCTGGCGGCTCACCTCCAACTGCGCAACGCTACGCGCTGTTAACATCCAGCTGCCGCTGCCCAACACTACAATGGCGAGTATTACAACAATGCAAAGCAGCCACAGACTGCACACAGCACAGCCAGTGATTTTCATACAGAGGTGGCGTTAACAATAAAAAAACCTAAACAGCCTACTTACATAGAGAAAACATAAACAAACAGCCTACTTACATAGAGAAAACATAAACAGCCTACTTACAGCATAACCTGTGTATAATCGATATCCAGTCACATTCAGTGGCCTCTGTTGAGTGATTTCAGTTGCTCTTTTAAGCATTGGTCACTTATTTCGATATGCTTCACTCCGTCGTTTGTGTGATTATTTAAAGGAGGGACTGATGCGTTATCTTCCTCTGTGGTACAGTTTTGGAAAAGACTTAGTATTTCCGCCTTTTTTGTGTCGTCCTCTGTTTCAGTGCCATTATGGTCGCAGAGTGTCGGGACAGGTGTCTTTTATCCGTTTACTGATTTAAAGTATGACAAGAACTTCTTAGAATTTTCTGTCAAGTTGGTATCTAGAAATTTACTTTTGTATTCTTTGGACTCTTTATGCTAGTTTTGGCTTCGTTTAAGGCTTGGCTACGTTTAAACTTGCAGTGAAGCTCTCTTTGCTTTCGTAGCAGCTTGTTAACATGGTTGTCGAACCATGGTGAGACTTGCCCGCCTTTCACATTTTTTTTTCAGAACATGCTTGTCTAAAGTGTATTGTACAATGCTCTTGAACTTTGTCCATTGATGCACAGTATTATCAGTACTGAAGATGACACTTTCGTGATAACCTATCAGGTAATGTGAAATCTGTCTCTTCTCGCCCTTGCTAAACAGAAAGATATTCCTGCCTTTCTTTGTATTCCTATTTACAGCCATATTCAGTGATGCTGTAGCGGCCTTAGGATCATAGATTCCCTGTTCTATGCTGAGTCGAGAAGTTGGGGATGTTTGTCACCAGCAGGTCTAAGAAGTTGTCTTCACGAGTCGGTTCTCTGACGAACTGCTCAAGGTAATTTTCGGGAAAGACATTTAGAACCATTTCACATGATTGTCTGTCCCCGCTACCTGTCCTAACCATTTGTTACAGATTCAAGTTGTGGCATTAGCTACAACTGCAGTGATACGCCCGCTAAACCCGCTGGGCAGAACAAGTGATTAGGATTGTGGAAAGGGCCAAATAAGGTGTCGGTTAGTTTAACTCGAAATTGTAATTTATTGTAATTTAATAACACCTTTAAACCAAAACGGAACATAGTCGAACATTTACAACTACGAGTTTCAAAATGCGATTCTTTCACGACTGTTGGCCTCCAAACAAGAAACCTTAAAAATCATCGAGATAAAAATGTAGTTAAAATAGCAAATAAAATAATTATCACAGCTAGGTGGAAAGCCTCAAGGCAAAGTAGATAGAACAATTATATACAAGGTGCAATACAAACAGCTGAAGGCCACAATTAAACTTCAAAATTTTAAAATATATTAGCATAATCTTTTAAGGCAGAAGGTCGCAATGTTTTCGCTTAAGGGGAAATTTTGAGAATAAAGCTTTAAGCGGCTGAAGGCCCACAGTTGATTTTCCAAAAATTCAAAAATACCTTAACCTGTAAATTTTCAATGGCTGAACGCACACTAAGTGAAAAAGCAATGCAACGGCAATAACTAAATTTAAGAATAAGGTTTTAAGCGGCTGAAGGCCCACAGTTGATTTACATAAATTGATTTACATAAGACACAATAAAAATTTTTTCTTTGAAAACATTGGTTATAATAAATTACCAACAGACCATTAAACACCCATGAAAAGAACATGACAGACAACGGCACTCAGACCCGTTTGGCGCCTCCAGGGGGGGAGGGGGGGGGGGGGTTGCGCTGGAAACATTAACGTTCACTTACGTGAGACAGGTAGTGGGCCCAACTACGCTTGATCCGTCGGTAACCCAACCAAGAGACCGATAAACCAAACGACTTGCTCGCCACCAATCGGTAGATGAAAAACTCAAAGACCAAACTCTTATGGACGTAATTATCCACAGTGATATATTGGTTAAGCTGTAAAAACTATACACCATGTTGGACAGCGACAACAGGTGAGGAAAGGACGCTGCCCGAAATTACGTTAGTGGCCAGGGTAGGTAACCGGAACACTAACGGCCACAAGGCAGAAAACTCCGTTGGTACACTTGAATCTGAAATAAGGTTATATAGTTAAATATCTTCAACATTTCGCGGACCTGTCAGTAACTTCACCAGGAGCGAACACTGCCTGCATTTACGTCAGTGGCCAGGTCAGGTAACCAGGACACTAACGGCCACAATTCAGAAACTTCCGCTGGTGCACTTGATTGTAGTGAACCGATATAGTTATCTCCACTGCACGGTGGCTCGATTTCACCACTACAAACAGTGTTGCTCACAGGAGAAGCTCCCCAACAGCGAACCACCGAAACGAACGACACAACATGACCGACGTGGCTTGGGTCCTTAAGACACCACTCAACTTTGAGTCCTGGGTCAGAGAGCCACGAAGCTCGTAGCGATCAGACAGCTCCAGACACGCTGCGACACTGCGCAGGGACTGCCAGTGGACTCAGCTGACTGCACCGCTCGGAGATAACCTCCCTGGTCCGCACCAATCGACCGACTAGCCGTAGGATGCCGACAACATCTAAAACAGTCCTCAGTGGAAATCACGCCAACTATAACACAACCTGACAAACACTTGCACGAAAACCTGAACGATACGCAACAGTAACTAAGCACGCACCAAGACATATCGGGAGTTGATGCACGCACACACACACACACACACACACACACACACACACACACACACACAGCAGACTCATGAACGATCGGCGAGCCAAAACGCGTCGTCTGGTAGGACGGCCGACCGACGATCCACCAAGACTGTGGCCCGGCTCAAGTGATGTGTGGCGGCAACGGTCGGGCGAGCCATGTCGACGCAGACCTCACTGCTGCTCCAACCCAACTGCACCAGTGCCGCACTGCAACTCTCCGACTGGCAGGACCGGACTGCGCTCGACACGTTCCAACTGACTGGCAGAACTGAACTCGCGACCCGAACTGGCTTACGACAGACAACGACCGGGAAGTAATAGCAGTCGAGCAAAGATACTACGAGAGGGGATACATCGATACGCGCTGCTATCGCCGCTAACGGTCAGGCAAAGCTGCAACTCAGTGACAGTAGTAATTTAAATTAACGTAGTGAGGTGGAAGTACGTTAAAAACAGGGTGTAAAGTACATGATGATGGGAACATGAGCCACGCACGGCTCATGTAGCTTATCGAGAAAGGTGACACCACTGACCCGGTAGGAAGAAGAAGGACTCATGACTGTTTTGTTATGAGCTACAAATGCAGTATATTGAGAAGGCTGATACCACTGACAATTCTGTCTGCGAAGAAGAAAGGTCCGTGACTATTTTGTGAGGCATGGCACAAATAACGCTAACTTTCTCGGAATCTGGAATGAGTTCGACAGTTGCACTTGAATTCTCTGTCCCCTATATGTGTTTGTTGGCCGGCCGGAATGGCCGAGCGGTTCTAGGCGCTTCAGTTTGGAACCACGCGACCACTATGGTCGCAGGTTCGAATCCTGCCTCGGGCATGGATGTGTGTGATGCCCTTGAGTTATTTAGGTTTAAGTAGTTTTAAGTTCTAGGGGACTGATGACCTCAGATGTTAAGTCCCATAGTGCTCAGAGCCATTTTTTTGTTTGTTTGTTGCGTCGAGTGACCTTTCCCGAAAGATGAAAACTGGCTTCGTCGCTGCAGATTAATTTACTTTGGGAAGTAGCATTTTGAAAATGATTCTTCAGAACTGCAGAAGCGCAGTTTGTCGTCTTCTCTTATGGCTTGTAGGAGCTGCAATTAAATAATTTACGGCTTAACTCTTAATAGCACATGTGGGCCTTTCCACACTTTTGGCTGAGGGGTGTGCAGTTCTGCACTAGATAGACAATTAGACTTCTTGGGACTTCGCAACATCACATCCCTCTCATGGACCACTCTCTGTTCTGACGCGCCTGGTCAGCCCGAATATTTTGCACTGCACAAACAACACTCCTACTCAGATTTCTTGTACCATTTCAGTACACTAGTAGTGTCTTGTGGAAGCTGTCATGGAAAGCTCTTCCTGTTCTTACTTCGGACTGACTACGGATAAATTATAGCTCAGAGAATGCTTTCTGTGCCTGGTTTGCCACCATTTTCAGCAACTACGATCGGTGGCGTCCCTGTCGGCGGGGCGGTTTTCCGAACCAACTGAACGGCGTCACATTAAAGAAAGTTGTCTCTCATGCAATGTATCATTTGTTATTTTATGTTTAGCCATTTACCTCCACCGCCTTTTTAAAAATGTTTCATGAAATTTATAATACACGTAATAATCGAAGAAACTGTTCCGGATTCAGCGTATTAATTCCATTGCTTCCTGGGTCGATCTCCATTCCTTACACCTTTGGGTATACGTAGCAAATATTTATTAGGGTATCTGTCTTGTTGCATTCTATCTACATATTGCTTCCACTTCTGCTCGTATGCGTCGATTTTTCCTATTACTGCAAATATTTTATACTCATATCCAACATCTTCATTTCATATCTTCTAGTTTACGTCCTTTAACTGATCTGAGGATTTCATTTCTATTTGATTTCTGTCTGCCTTGTTTGTTGTGTTTGTAAGGATACATTGAAATTTTGCTGGTATATTCTTCATTTCTGTATCATAAACGCCGGCCGGAGTGGCTGAGCGGTTAAAGGCGCTACAGTCTGGAACCGCACGACCGCTATGGTCGCAGGTTCGAATCCTGCCTCGGGCATGGATGTGTGTGATGTCCTTAGGTTAGTTAGGTTTAAGTAGTTCTAAGTTCTAGGGGACTTACGACCACAGCAGTTGAGTCCCATAGTGCTCAGAGCCATTTGAACCATTTTTTTTGGTATCATAAACAAAAGCTATGTCGCAGCCCAGGAAGTTAAATTGACCTACCTGCTCGATGATTTTGTTGTCTAACACTTTTCTGAGCACATTTCTTGTTTTCCTCAGAATGCCATCAGTTCCATCTTTTCTAAAGATGTTTTGAAATTGCAATTCTGACCAGTTTGGTTTAATTTTAAAATGTTCCCCTCCTGTGCTAACCTCTTCATCTCAGAGTAGCACTAGGAAACTACAGTATGTCCTCAGTTATTTGGCAGATGTATTTCAATCTCTGTCTTCCTCTACAGTTTTTACCGTCTATAGCGCCCTCTAGTACCGTGAAAGTTATTCCTTGATGCCTTAACAGATGTCCCACCCCCTTTCTTGTTGTCAGTGTTTTTCATATATTCCTTACCTCTTCGATTCTGTGGGGAACCTCCTCAGTCTTTATCTTATCAAATGGTTCAAATGGCTCTAAGCACTACGAGACGTAACATCTGAGGTCATCAGTCCCCTAGACTTAGAACTTCTTAAACCTAACTAACCTAAGGACATCACACACATCCATGCCCGAGGCAGGATTCGAACCTGCGACCGTAGCTGCAGCGCGGTTCCGGACTGAAGCGCCTAGAACCCCTCGGCCACACGGCCGGCTTTACCTTATCATTCCACCTAATTTTCAACATTATTCTGTAGCACCACATATCAAATGCTTCGATTCTCTTCCTTTCCCGTTTTCGCACAGCCCATGTTTCACTACCATACAACGCTCTGCTCCAAACGCAGATTCTCAGAAAGTTCTTCGTCAGCATACATTACGTTTTTGTATAGGCTGTTACCTGTAAAGTAGGTCTTTTTTAATATGTGGTACCTTAGTATGTCAGGCATCAGAGTGTTTTTTGCTTTTTCCTCTGCATTCCCACAGTCTTCGCACAAACATCACATAAATTTCCTAACCTGATATTTTCTCTATGCACCACTAAGTGGCCTACGCCTGTCAGTGTAGACTAATCATTTTACGTCCACACATAAATACCTGATCCGTTGCCCAGGGGAAAATAAGCGTTAATGGCTTGCTCTTGCCACATATACACTCCTGGAAATGGAAAAAAGAACACATTGACACCGGTGTGTCAGACCCACCATACTTGCTCCGGACACTGCGAGAGGGCTGTACAAGCAATGATCACACGCACGGCACAGCGGACACACCAGGAACCGCGGTGTTGGCCGTCGAATGGCGCTAGCTGCGCAGCATTTGTGCACCGCCGCCGTCAGTGTCAGCCAGTTTGCCGTGGCATACGGAGCTCCATCGCAGTCTTTAACACTGGTAGCATGCCGCGACAGCGTGGACGTGAACCGTATGTGCAGTTGACGGACTTTGAGCGAGGGCGTATAGTGGGCATGCGGGAGGCCGGGTGGACGTACCGCCGAATTGCTCAACACGTGGGGCGTGAGGTCTCCACAGTACATCGATGTTGTCGCCAGTGGTCGGCGGAAGGTGCACGTGCCCGTCGACTTGGCACCGGACCGCAGCGACGCACGGATGCACGCCAAGACCGTAGGATCCTACGCAGTGCCGTAGGGGACCGCACCGCCACTTCCCAGCAAATTAGGGACACTGTTGCTCCTGGGGTATCGGCGAGGACCATTCGCAACCGTCTCCATGAAGCTGGGCTACGGTCCCGCACACCGTTAGGCCGTCTTCCGCTCACGCCCCAACATCGTGCAGCCCGCCTCCAGTGGTGTCGCGACAGGCGTGAATGGAGGGACGAATGGAGACGTGTCTTCTTCAGCGATGAGAGTCGCTTCTGCCTTGGTGCCAATGATGGTCGTATGCGTGTTTGGCGCCGTGCAGGTGAGCGCCACAATCAGGACTGCATACGACCGAGGCACACAGGGCCAACACCGGGCATCATGGTGTGGGGAGCGATCTCCTACACTGGCCGTACACCACTGGTGATCGTCGAGGGGACACTGAATAGTGCACGGTACATCCAAACCGTCATCGAACCCATCGTTCTACCATTCCTAGACCGGCAAGGGAACTTGCTGTTCCAACAGGACAATGCACGTCCGCATGTATCCCGTGCCACCCAACGTGCTCTAGAAGGTGTAAGTCAACTACCCTGGCCAGCCAGATCTCCGGATCTGTCCCCCATTGAGCATGTTTGGGACTGGATGAAGCGTCGTCTCACGCGGTCTGCACGTCCAGCACGAACGCTGGTCCAACTGAGGCGCCAGGTGGAAATGGCATGGCAAGCCGTTCCACAGGACTACATCCAGCATCTCTACGATCGTCTCCATGGGAGAATAGCAGCCTGCATTGCTGCGAAAGGTGGATATACACTGTACTAGTGGCGACATTGTGCATGCTCTGTTGCCTGTGTCTATGTGCCTGTGGTTCTGTCAGTGTGATCATGTGATGTATCTGACCCCAGGAATGTGTCAATAAAGTTTCCCCTTCCTGGGACAATGAATTCACGGTGTTCTTATTTCAATTTCCAGGAGTATACTTGGAGGTACTAACCAACCTAAAAACATAGTACTCTTAATAGTAATAATTATTAGTTTGCAAATGAAGTAAATACTCATGTAATGTTGTACAGTACATTGTCCTCAATCAACAATAAAAATATCTGCATTTATACCCATTACACTCTGCATAATGCTCCTTGTTCCCTGTTTTTATTAGAAATTTAGTTTCATTGTATAAGCTTCTTAAGGCCGTGGAATTTCATTTTCTTGTAATATTACTCTGTATTTGTTGTTGGCTCTGTCGTAATATGTCAGTTTGAGCATTGACTTTTTGAACACCCTATAATTTTGCTACAGATGTTGAAGCGGTGTTACATAGTATTAGTGCGATAACTTCTGCTGGTGACAAATTCTTGGTCAAGTGAATTTACGTGGATGTGTAGTTTCTTTTGTGCTCTGTAACTGCGTGGACTGCGCCGGTAGCAGGCTGCAGTGTTGTATGGGTGACCGCCGCGAAGTCGGAGAGCGTCTAGGGCCGAGAGTATTTGCAACGGAAATCCGTCCGAGGGGTCCTGCCGAAGGTCGGCTGGCCACGGCAAGGCGATTAGGGGGTGGCCCGCCGCCGCGGTGCGGATTATAATCCCCGATACCGCGGGAATAACGCGAGCCAAGTGGTCGCGGCTATTCACGGCGGCGAGAAGAGTTGCGGCCCTGAAAGGCGCGCGGCGTGTGTGGGGCGGCCGCGGCTGTTGTCAGGGTCGCTTTGTGGCGCGACGGTAATCCGCATTGTCGCAGGCTCTGACCACTGTGCGGGGGCGGGCAGGGTCCGCTACTGTGGCGCAGGTGGCGGCGGGGCTGTGTAACAATCCGCTTGTCCTCTGCGGCCTTGGCACGAGGGTCAGTCCGTGCCACGGTCACCGCGTTCCGCGCGCATGAGACGCACGCGTTTCCCCCGCGCGACGTAGGAGAACAAGTGTCGACAATAGGATTGGTAAGCAGTGGACTCTCTGCTCTGACAGGAGGTGCAATCAGTTTATAACACCTCCGACTTTTTCTTACAAACTACATCTACATGGGCCGGCCGGTGTGGTCGAGCGGTTTTAGGCGCTTCAGTCTGGAACCGCGCGACCGCTACGGTCGCAGGTTCGAATCCTGCCTCGGGCATGGATGTGTGTGATGTCCTTAGGTTACTTAGGTTTAAATAGTTGTAAGTTCTAGGGGACTGATGACCTCAGATGTTAAGTCCCATAGTGCTCAGAGCTATTTGAACCATTTTTGAACATCTACATGGTTACTCTGCAATGCGCACTTAAGTGCCTGGCAGAGGGTTCATCGAACCATTTTCATACTACTTCTCTACCATTCCTTTCTCGAATGACGCGTGGGAAAAAGGAACACATAAATCTATCCGTTCGAGCTCTGATTTCTCTCATTTTATTATAATGATCAGTACTCCCTACGTATTTTCACATTCGGAAGAAATGAAATGAAGTGTGGCTAGGGCCTCCCGTCTGGTAGACCGTTCGCCTGGTGCAGGTCTTTCGATTTGATGCCACTTCGGCGACCTGCGCGTCGATGGGGATGAAATGATGATGATTAGGACAACACAACACCCAGTCCCTGAGCGGAGAAAATCTCCGACCCAGCCGGGAATCGAACCCGGGACCTTAGGACCACTCAGCTACCGGCGCCGGACACATTCGGAAGGGAAAGTTGGTGACTGAAATTTCGTAAATAGATCTCGCTACAAAGAAAACCGCCTTTGTTTCAGTGACTGCCACCCCAACTCGCGTATCATATCAGTGACACTCTCACCCCTATTGCGCGATAACACGAAACGAGCTGCCCTTCTTTGCACCTTTTCGATGTCCTCCGTCAATCCTACCTGGTAAGGATCCCATACCGCGCAGCAATATTCGTGCAGATGACGGGCGAGTGTAATTTAGGCTGTCTCTTTAGTGGGTTTGTTGCATCTTCTAAGTGTTCTGTCAGCAAAGCGCAGTCTTTGTTTCGCCTTTCCCACAATATTATCTATGTGGTCTTTCCAATTTAAGTTGCTCGTAATTGTAATTCCTAGGTATTTAGTCGAACTGACAGCCCCTTAGGTTTGTGCGATTTATCGTATACCCAAAATTTATTGGATTTCTTTTAGTACCCATGTGGACGACCTCGCACTTTTCTTTGTTTAGTGCCAATTGCCACTTTTTGCACCATACAGAAATTCTCTCTAGATCATTTTGTAATTGGAATTGATGATTTTACTAGACGGTAAATTACAGCGTCATCTGCAAACAATCTAAGGGGGCTGCTCAGATTATCACCTAGACCATTTACGTAAATCAGGAAGAGCAGAGGACCTATGACACTACCTTGCGGAACGCCAGATATTACCTCTGTTCTACTCGATGATTTACCGTCTATCACTACGAACTGTGACCTCTCTGAGAGGAAACCACAAATCCAGTTACACAACTGAGACGATACTCCATATGCACGTATGCACGCACTTTGATTAATAGTCGCTTGTGAGGAACGGTATCAAAAGCCTTCTGGAAATTTAGGAATATGGAATCGATCTGAGATCCCTTGTCGACAGCACCCATTACTTCATGGGAATAAAGAACGATATTTTCTGAATCCGTGTTGGTTATGTATCAATAAGTCATTTTCTTCAAGGTGATTCATAATGTTCGAGTACAGTATATGCTCCAAAATCCTACTGCAAATTGAGGTCAGTGATATGGGTCTGTAATTCAATGGGTTACTCCTATTTCGTTTCTTGAATATTGGTGTGTCCTGTGCTACTTTCCAGTCTTTAGGAACAGATCTTTCGTCAAGTGAGCGTTTGTGTGATTGCTAAGAAAGGCGCTATTGTGTCTGCATACTCTGAAAGGAACCTATGCCTTTCTCAAGTGATCTGAGTTGTTTCGCAACACCTAAGATATCTACTTTTATGTTACTCATGCTAACAGCTGTTCTGGATTCGAATTCTGGAATATTTACTTCGCCTTCTTTCGTGAAGGAATTACGGAAAACTGTATTTAGCAACTCCGCTTTAGTGGCACCATCATCGGTAACATTTCCATCGCTATCGCGCAGTGACGGTATTGACTGTTTTTTGCCACTGGTGAACTTAACATACAACGAGGGGCGTTCGATAAGGAATGCAACACATTTTACTTCTCGGCCAATTTCTGCTGAAAAAATGCGGAGTATGTTGTAGGACGTCGTGGAATATTGTCGCTTCAGCCGCTATTGTTTCATGAACTTCCGATAGGTGTCGGCTCTATACGTAGCCTTCAAATGGCGTCTGTAACAGAGGTGCGTTCCACACAGAGAGCTGTCACAGAGTTTCTGTTAGCGATAGACCAGAGCGCCGCAAATATTCATAGCCACTTGCAGAATGTCTACGTAGAGCTGGCAGTGAACAAAAGCACGGTGAGTCGTTGGGCGAGGCGTCCGTCATCATCGCAACAAGGTCCCGCAAACCCGTCCTATCTTCCGCGTGCTGGCTGGCTGCACACAGTTGTGACTGCCGCGATGTCGGAACGAACTGACACTATCATTCTCGCTGTACAACTGGATATCTCTGTCGGTAGTATTAAGATGGTTCAAATGGCTCTCAGCACTATGGGACTTAACATCTTAGGTCATCAGTCCCCTAGAACTTAGAACTACTTAAACCTAACTAACCTAAGGACATCACACACATCCATGCCCGAGGCAGGATTCGAACCTGCGACCGTAGCAGTCCCGCGGTTCCGGACTGCAGCGCCAGAACCGCACGGCCACCGTGGCCGGCTAGTAGTAAGACTCTCGTCCACCAGTCGGGGCATTCACCCGCTGAGCTCCTCTCCGCCTGACAGAAGACCATACAGAACAACGAAGGACCACCTGTGCAGAGATACTTGCTCATTACGAGGCAGATCGTGACAACTTTTTGTCAAATATCGTCATAGGCATTGAAACATGAGTTCATCACTTCTGTAGCGGCACCACCGTTTAGGATAGGGAAGATCAGTTTTGTGCGATATTCTGAGCACAAGTTACAGCCAGATGCAGGCCGGATTGCAGTGAGTTACGCATACCAACAGTTGCGAAGTAGAATAGAGGCCAAAGGGCCGTGAAATTGCTGAAAGAGTATACGTAGCTGTTTTGCATATCGCAAGTCGCGGGCAGAAGGGGCCCACTGGCCAACCTAGCATGTTACGAATACGTGACGCGAAGCGGTGCACTTGGCAAAACAGAGGCGCACAGCCGAGAATAAATAGGTGCCATTTTTTAATGAGAGTCATTCAAGTGTGGCAGCTCTCCTGGACGGTGGGGCGTGTCACACCACTGGCTACACACAGCAGCAGATGGAGCGGCAGCATTCCAGTCCATGGCGGGTCGTTGGTTTGACCCTCTGAGGCTGACACGGGGTCTGCAGCCAGTCAGCCAGCGGCGGGCCACTCCACAGCTCGCTACTGCGGACAGTCGAACACGCCAGAGGCATCCCGAGGCGAGGGCCGCACATTCGGACGCCAGATCGCCGCGATCTCAGTCATGCCGGCGAGAAGAAGCAGCAGCTGCCCACCTGCGGCTCACACTGAGCAGCGCTGAGTCGGCAGGGATGCAGACTGCTGAGCCACTGTCGGCGCATCCTGACGCTGTCACAATTGCGCGGCTGTACGAGGCCGGCACGACACAGCATTTTGTTGCATGGGCTGCTGGGGTGCTTTTTTTTAAGGGTATTTTTTTAAATAAAAAGAAAATCTTTATTTGATCATTATCATGATACAATTTAACCTACTACCTAAATACATTAGTAGGTCCATTATTATGTTTAACACTACAGGTTTCTACTGTGATCCTTCACCACTATGGGGGTTATTCTACTATACTATACTATGTTATTGTTTTAGTGTTACCTTGATTTTAGCTACTGTTAATTAGGATACTACTTGCAGATGGTTATTATTATGACTACTCTACCTGCAGCGTTACAAGTGCGCCAGAATAAGATACAAACCTAATTGTTAGCCATTCCCACTAAGCTAATCCCAGTGGGAGTGCCCCTGGCACTGGGCTGGCCGGTGCAGTTCTATACTATTTCTATTATCCTAGTTTGAACCTATAACTAAACTTATATCTAATGTCGTAATTGGTGCGTAGTCAGGTCCGGTGGTGATATACTGCCCCCCAACCTATTCCGAAAACCTGGCGGGTTCCAGCCGTGAGGCGGCTGGCCAAGTCCACGTCCCGGCGGAACAGGGGGGTGTACGTGACAAGTCTGGTATTTATTTATTGATTATTTCTTAAATATTCTTTGAGGACTTTGCCTGAGATTACGTCTGCTAGATGATTCAAGACGTTGAAAGTGTTTTCATGCCTGAGCAAGTGGTGCGTATCGTTATTCGGCAGTTGTTCCCTAAATTGTTGTGCAACATCGTCGAAGAGGGGACACTCGTACACCACATGGTCTGGAGTGCCCTGCACTGCTCCACAGTCACACGCTGATGTTGCCCTTTTCCCGAACCTCCACAGATATGTCAGGTAGGGTCCGTGCCCAGTAAGAAAGTGCAGCAAACCTCTAGTGGGTTTGATGTAAGTGAGTTTTAGGCGTTCCTGTATGTTTGGAAGCAGCTCGTGTGTTCTTCGGCCAGTCTCATCATTATCCCAGAGTTCCTGCCATAATTCCATTCCCCTTCTTTTAATACTTTGTTTATCCCCTACATATACCCCCATGATTTCTTCAATTTTTTCTCTTCTATTCTTCTTTATCCAATACCAGGTGGCCTGTTCCCTAATTTTTATGTACAATGGACATAACCCCATCAGTACTAAAAGTGCTGGGGTGCTTCCTCAGCATTGCGCGACCCTGTAATGCAGACCAAGAGGAACGAGGGCACTGTAGTTGGAAACAGTAAATCACTTGGAAAGTTCTCGGAGTTTTAATACGGCACCTCCTGGCACCAACCACTACACTTCGAACCGGAAGCAAAACGGCAATCCATGAAGTAGCCCCACACCACATCTTCTCCGAAGAAAGAGTTCAAAACTGCATCCTCTGCCGGTAAAGTAATGGCGGCGGTCTTATTCTGTTTGATATCCTCTTTCATGGTGCAGCAATTGACAATGAAGTGTATTATGCTACCCTCAGGAAACTGAAGAACGACTTCAGCGCGTTCGTCGGCACAAAAATGCAAACGAACTTCTCCACGAAAACGCAAGGCCTCACACAAGTCTGCGCACCCGAGGGAAGCTCACAAAAATTCATTGGACTGTTCTTCCTCACCCTACAGCCCGGATCTCGCGCCTTGCATCTGTTTGGCCCAATGAAGAATGCAATCTGCGGGAAGCAGTACGTGGGTGGTGGAGAGATTGTTGGTGCAGCAAGACGACTGATAGGGTGATATCTTGCGGGCATAAAGGCCCTTCTAGTATGGTGGCGTAAGGCCGTCGCATTGAACGGAGATTATGATGGAAAATAAAATTGTGTAGCCAAAAGAATGGGGAATAATGTGGTGCATTGGAATCCTGAATAAAACTAATCTGCCTTCAGAAAAAAAGTATTGCATTACTTATTGACCGCTCCTCGTAATCACACGAAATCTGTGACCCCTGTCGCTTCTCGACGTAATCTTCTTGCAGCCCTACAGAGTTTTTATAGCGTATGCACTGTGATTTCACGGTGGACGCAAACACTTCTTTAGGAGTTTAGTTTGATCACTTGAAAATCGCTGATGCAATAGCGGCACAGCAAGTGAATGTTCTTCAAAAGGTTCTGGTAATAAGCACCTGTCACCGTGATGCCCTTTGGAATGAAGTGAGTAATGATTACGCCATCGTTTTCCCAGACCTTGGCCAACATCCTTTTTTCAGTAGTGGCCACTTACCTGAAAGCTTTTTGGTGGCTGGGTGTGTGCGCTTCCATTGAGCTGACTGGCCCCTCGTTTCAGGGGCATGCATGTCTGTGCATTGTTACAATCGATGAAAAGATAGTCCCATTCGTGGCTTCATCACGCGTCAACATTGCCTGGCAACATGCCACGCGCGCAACCTTTGGGCCATCCGTCAGCGTTCGTGGCACCCACCTATACGACACTTTTCGCATTTACAGTTCTATGCAGGACTGCGTACACGAATACCACGTAGATGACAGCTCTGGATGCGGTGCGTTCCACACCCTTTCGGTGATCCTCCAAAACAAATTTCTCCTTCGCTCGACCATATCGTCAGACCGTCCGCCCCAGTAGCTGAGTGGTCAGCGTGACGGATTGCCGTCCTCTGGGCCCGGGTTCGATTCCCGGCTGGGTCGGAGATTTTCTCCGCTCAGGGACTGGGTGTTGTGTTGTGTTCATCATCATTTCATCCCCATCCGGCGTGCAGGTCGCCCAATGTGGCGCCGAATGTAATAAGACCTGCGATATGGCGGCCGGTCCTGCCCCGCGAGGGGCCTCCCGGCCAATGACGCCAAACGCTCATTTCATTTCCATCGTCAGACCATCTGGTGCGAGACTAAGGTTGTCTTCGTATGTTGTCACATGTTGTCCTGCCTTCTTCGAACTGTCGCAGACACGAGTACTTATTAGACACATCCACGACACCAGCACCACTTGTTTCACTCAACTGGTGATGGACTGTAATTGATGTCGGACCATGCAAGTAGAGAAAAGGTATGATTACGCGCTGCTCTTGTAATGAAAACGTCGCCGTTTTTAGTATCAAAAACTTTCCTCACATTCGCAACTGCCGATAGAGTTTTATGTGCCGTACAGTGCTGACATCTCTGTCACGTGCTCATGATGAGTGCACGCATTGTAAGTAGGCTGTTTAGGTTTTTTTAATTGGTAACGCCACGTAGCGCTCTGTATGAAAATCACTGGCTGTGCTGTGTGCAGTCTGTGGCTGATTTGCATTGTTGTTGGCTATTGTAGTGTTGGGCAGCTGGATGTTAACAGCGCCTAGCGTTGCGCAATTGGAAGAGAGCCGCGAGCAGTGGTGGATGTGGGGAGAGAAATGGTGGAGTTTTGAGAGCGGATGATCTGGACGTGTGTCCATCAGAGACAGTAAATTTGTAAGACTGGATGTCATGAACTGCTATATATATTATGACTTTTGAACACTATTAAGGTAAATACATTGTTTGTTCCCTATCAAAATCTTTCATTTGCAAACTATGCCTATCAGTAGTTAGTGTCTTCAGTAGTTTGAATCTTTTATTTAGCTGGCATTAGTGGCGCTCGCTGTATTGCAGTAGTTCGAGTAACGAAGATTTTTGTGAGGTAAGTGATTTGTGAAAGGTATAGGTTAATGTTAGTCAGGGCCATTATTTTGTAGGGATTATTGAAAGTCAGATTGCGTAGCGCTAAAAGTATTGTGTGTCAGTTTAAGCACAGTCTTGCATAATTTTTCTAAGGGGATGTTTCAGCGTATTTTAAGATAAACGACATGTTTCTGTTTCCAATGCTGAGCAAAAAAATCGAAGATGTCATATCTCGAATGCGCCTCGTGTTACAAAAATTAAGCCAGATAAAGGTGACCGGTTTGTCGCAAACGTTAGCTTAACTCACGAAGTATTTTGTGGATACACTTCTACATGTGGCCCCCATGTCCCCATAATGTTAACTGAATCTTCCGTCTGTTCTAGGTAGAACAATATTATACTGAACGAAAAGCACTAATTTGCTTTTGTTCTACAGTACTAATTTATTGCGTAAGAGGTCCGAGCAGATGTAATGTTTTGTAAGAGGTCCGAGCAGATGTAATTTCGATGTATTGCTCATGCGCTGCCTGCGATATGCAAGGTATAAGAGAATCTCAGACCAGAGAGCAGTGTTGACTGCAGTACGAACTGTGTAGCTGTAGCAGTAAGTTGTTGCTAGTGAGCTGCCTGCTCTGGTGTGGTGTGGTGTATCGTGTTGGGTGGCCGGTCGCGGTGCAGCGATGTCGGAGCCTGAGTATTATTGTATAAGGTAAAAAGCAGCCTCGCGCATATGTAGTAATGTCATCTCAAAGTCCCATGTAAATGTTTTAAAAATCTCGTAATAATAATCTTTCTCATAAAAAGTAACTTTTAACAACCATTCATTTCACTTTAAAGAATTTACTAATTTCTCCCATCCATGATCATTCCGATTGTTGCAAAAGAAAAATCAGTTGCTTCCTTTCATAAATGACAAATCTATCGTCCAGCATTGCACAGGGCTGCGCCAGAAAACATTATTTTAAGAGCAGATATATATGCGTTATCCGGCGACTTCATTGAGGTAACAATTTTTCTCTTTTTTATTCAGAATGATCTTTCAGGGCCATGACGCAGCACTGCTGACGTCCAAAATTTACCATGTTAAATTCATAGTCATTTACGGAAAAGTCATAAGTGAATAACATAATTATAATTTTTTACTGTTGAGAGATTTAGGAATTTTTCTGTTTTGAGGTTAGATTAAATGGGCATGAATTTTGTGGGGAGATTAAATGTAAATGATTTTTGTGTGGAGGTTAATGTGAATAAAAATTTTGTGGGGAGGTTACGGAAAACATATTTTGTGGGGAGGTTACACTAAATGTGAATGAATTTTGTACGGAGGTTAAATGGGAACGAATTTTGTTGCGAGGCTACGGTAAAAATTTCTGTGGGGAGGTTACACTAAATTAGAATCATATTCATATTATTTATTTTATAAATATTTTTGTGTGGAGGTTACAATTGTATTAACCGGTTTTCGAGTTACAAGGCCATAATGAGTGGAAAAAAGCAAAATTTACGGATGCTCATTTTATTACATCGACGAGGGACTGAAGCTCATATATATGAGGAAAAGTTCCGCCACAGCTCAATCTTGAGAAAGTCTTAATTCTATCACGCGACTAGTTTCGGCGACACATTACCGTCACCCTCAAGCCCCACCACTGCCAACAGAGTATTTGATTTCCTTGATGCATTTACTGTGGGATCCTTGTTACTAGCATAAGTGGGCTAGCTGTACTCGACACCGTGTTGTCTCCAACGAAAGCTAGCCAACGTATGCTAGTAACAAAAGACCCCACAGTAAATGCATCAAGGAAATCAAATACTCTTTTGGCAGTCATGGGGCCTAAGGATGGCGGTAATGTGCCGCCGAAACTAGTCTGTGATAGAACAAAGACATTCTCAATACACAGCTAGAGTGGTGCTTTTTCTCATAAGAGCAAAATTGTTCCGTAATGGTAGGTTTCAACCAAAAGCATCGTCCAATAATCATTTTGTACATTAAGCCGCATCTCACATTCACTTTGAGCCTGTCCCACATCTTTTATCCTCCCAGATAAGGACATTATACCTGTTTACTTTCCCGGAGATGCTAAAAGTCTCTTCATCGGAATAACAAACGTTATAAAGGCAGTAATTGTATGTACGGACTTGTTCCAGCATGTTCCTAGTAAACTAAGCACAACTGGATCTGTCATCTGGCTTTAGAGCTAGGAACGTCATGAAAGTGTAACTGTTTGTTTAAAATCTTCAGCATCGTTTTCTGAGGCACGCCTGTTTTTCTGGGAACACGACGCTTCGATTTCCGCGGACTGCGCTGAAATGCTGTACGCACGCAATCAACAGTGCACTGCAGGGTTACTGCTCCTTGCCTTGTGACCAACGCTACCAGCCTCTTTAAACTTCTCATTTCGTCTTTGCATGTCGTCAAATCTGGCGGATCTCAACTATAACACTCCGTAACAGCCGTTGAACTGTAACAGGTGACCGTGTTTCACTAAACCATAAAAAAACATTGAGCTTTCTCCTACATATCAGAGTGAGAGCAGTGCCTAAATTACGCTACCTTTAATAAGGGAGAAAGAACAGGAACAGATGCTCTCAGTGTACACTCATTAAAAACTTTGAGCTAAGTTACCATTTGACAGACACTGCATAGCTGTGTCTAGCATAGTTCCCTAGAAATAAACTTCTGTAATCAGGGAAAGACTTTGAGCTCACTCTGTATTAGCGGAATAGTGTTTCATGAGGTTCACCAGCCTCGCAATGACCGGATAACTCATTAATGTTTCTACTGTTTTGAGTCTATTTTCCATCTTCTCCCGATTTTCATCTCTATTAAATCAAATATCCTCTGATTTGTTTCTCATATATTTTAGTCTTGTCCCTACAATTTTCCTTTCTTCTACTACTTACAGCGCCATGTTTATTCCTGGACACCGTAGCAGATATCCCACAGATGAGTCCATTCTTCTGGTAAGAGCTTCCATATTCTCTCTTCACCTATCCTATTTATTACTTTTTCATTTGTTTTTATCTGTCTACTTTCACAGCCTACGATGGTATCTTATTTCAAAAGTTTCCAGTTTCTTCTTCGATGTTCCACATTTCACTTCCATACATTGGTTTGCTTCAGATGGTCTTTTTCAGGAACTTCTTTCTTATTTCCATCAGCTGTTACTGCAAGGAACCTCTTATTGGAGAAAACTGTTTTAGCATTTTCCTTGTTTAGGCTATTGTCCTTAATTTTGCTTCCTAGACTGAGAATTTTGATTAATGAAGTGTTCCATGCAGCTTCGCCAACGCTCATCCAAAATAACCTAGACCTCAATATACGCCGCAGATCAATAAGACATCTAAGATTTCATATTCACACTAGCTGGCTTCGCCATCTCGCAACCAAACTGTCACATTCCAAACTAACCTAGAACTTGCGTCACGGCAATGATACATTTGTCGCCACAGCGTACGGCTGTGTAGGTGACCCGATCAGGGCGGCGATGGTGTGGCCATATGAAGTGATTTACAAATGAAATAACTGGTTAAGACTTACCGTAACTACGTATATTGTATGCAACGGATACAGAGGGGCGCACGCAGGTCATCCTGTAGAGCCGTTAGCCAATTTTAGCGGGGCTTGAGATGGACTGTTACGTCACCACAAAGTCTAGAGAAAGGTGCTGGAAAGGATTCACATCACTGTCAGCTGTAAGCCGGGGCCAGAGAGAGCTTCCAGCCTCTAACCGATGCTCCAGGCGGCGACCAACAGACAAACCCGTGGCTTTGCTTATCACGCTTTCTCCTTGCTGTCTACAACAGGTGCGTAATGGGCAGGTTGTCCACAGATCACGTTCCAAAACAATTTCTGCTCAAGCAGTGATCCTACTTTGCTTGTATATCACAATGAACTGTGTTACAGTATTACAAGAAAGTACTGCAAACTGGAAATTGGAATAAAGGGTGTTTTAAAAAGAATATACGCATTTCAGTTGCTTATATTTATTAAACATTAAGACATACGAATATGAAACTTTACACACATATTTACGAACTTCTTAAGTTCAGATTATAGATGTTCAATATGTCCTCCATCAGCGACACGAACAATATCACATCGATACCCAAATTGCAGGCCGCGGTGGTCTAGCGGTTCTAGGCGCTCAGTCCGGAACCGCGAGACTGCTACGGTCGCAGGTTCGAATCCTGCCTCGGGCATGGATGTGTGTGATGTCCTTAGGTTAGTTAGAGTTAAGTAGTTCTAAGTTCTAGGGGACTGATGACCACAGATGTTAAGTCCCATAGTGCTCAGAGCCATTTGAACCATTTGATACCAAAATTCCTCCCATATTCGGGCAAGCTTGTCTTTCGTCACTGATGTTATGGCAGTACGGATACGGTTCTTCAACTCTTCCAGGTTCTGTGGGAGTGGTGGTACATAAACGTTGTCTTTAACGAAACCCAATAGAAAGAAGTCAGAGGGTGTCAAATCCGATGACCGTGGAGCCCAGCTTGGAGTTGTTAAGTCACCAGCTCTTTGGCAACCAATCGAGCGGGTCGGTATAGTTTCATTCAGATATTCACGCACTAGGCGACTCCATTGTGGGGGTGCCCCGTCTTGCTGAAAAATGAAGTTGTCATCGTGCAGCTTCGGAAACAACCAGTTTTGTAAGACAGCGATATGCTGCAGTCTTTTAACTGTGGTTAACCGTGTTTCGCCCGGCCGAAGTGGCCGTGCGGTTCTAGGCGCTGCAGTTTGGAACCGCGCGACCACTCCGGTCGCAGGTTCGAATCCTGCCTCGGGCAAGGATGTGTGTGTTGTCCTTAGGTTAGTTAGGTTTAACTAGTTCTAAGTTCTAGGGGGCCTATGACCTCAGAAGTTGAGTCCCATAGTGCTCAGAGCCATTTGAACCAGCCAACCGTGTTTCCTTCAAAGAAGAATGGGCTGTAAACAGATGATCGGGACATCGCACAAAGTTTTGGGCGAATCTCATACATATTCAGTGGCTGCATGTAGGTTCTGTAGGCCCCAAATTCAAACATTGTGTTTGTTTTCCTGAACAGTAACATAGAAAGTCGCTTCATCACTGAACACGAAGAATTGTGCGAAAGCGTTATCATTGTCAATAGCATCAATAATCTCGCTACAAAATTCCGCACGTTTGCGTTTGTCATCAGGACGCAGAGCTTGTAACAGCTGTAACTTGTACGGCTTCATAACCAACCGACGTCTCAAAACACGCCAAATTGTTGTTGTAGGCAGTTGTAATTTCTGACTGTCACGACGAGTTGATATTGATGGATTACGTTGGAAAGCAGTTTGAATTCGTGCAACATCTTCTTCGGGAACACCAAGGCGGCCAGGACTCTTACATACACATCCTGTATCTAGAAACTGTCGATACCATCTGCGAATGTTCCACCCATTCGGAGGATCAATTTGGTACCTCAACCTGAAACGTCTTTGCACTGTAATCACGGAATTGCACTTCGCAAACTCGAAAACACAAAATGATTTCTGCTGCAGAGTAACCATTTTAAACACATGACGTTTATCAAGCAAAACAGAAGACAACTGATATCTAGCGGCTATTAATATAGACTACACTATGTATTCGTTTCTCCAATAGCCGAGCCGAGGTGCAGCGATCGATAGTTTGTACAAAATAATACTTTGTAATACGTGCATTCTTTTTGAAACACCCTGCATATATCCGACTTGCTAGACGACCTGTGAATTTCTTCCACAGGCGTGTTTCTTCACCTTTTGGTACTTCATTTCGTACTTCAAAGGTCCACTTAAGTTTTATTATTTTTTTTAGATAGCACTACATTTAAAATGCTTCGAATTTCTTCTTGTACAGGTTTATTATATTCTACGTTTCACTACCAAGTGTAACGGTCCAGTTACATTCATTTTTCTTAAATTCCCACTAAAACATTAATTTCAGATGGAAGAATAGGATAATGAGTATCAAACTGTTGGCGACTGGTGGAAGAAGTTTGGTAAACTGGGAAAAAATCATTTTATTAATAATTTTGGAAAAAAGACTGTTTCATGTTCACTGCTGAAAACATCAAGCTCTGCATTCCAGGGAATGCATTACCCAAGAAATTTTTCTGAACTTGATATTGTGAACAATGGGCATGCGTATTGAAATACAGACATATGTAAACAGGCAGAATACGGCGTTGTTGTCGGCAACGCCTATATTAGACAACAAGTGTCTGGCGCCGTTGTTAGATCGGTTACTGCTGCTACAACGACAGGTTGTCAAGAATTAAGTGAAACTTCCTGGAAGATTAAAACTGTGTGCACGACCGAGACTCGAACTCGGGACCTTTGCCTTTCGCGGGCAAGTGCTCTACCATCTGAGTTACCGAAGCACGACTCACGCCCGGTCCTCACAGCTTTACTTCTGCCAGTATCTCGTCTCCTACCTTCCAGGAGAGCTTCTGTTAAGTTTGGAATTTAGGGGACGAGATACTGGCAGAAGTAAAGCTGTGAGGACCGGGCGTGATTCGTGCTTCGGTAGCTCAGATGGTAGAGCACTTGCCCGCAAAAGGCAAAGGTCCCGAGTTCGAGTCTCGGTCGGGCACACAGTTTTAATCTGCCAGGAAGCATCATATCAGCGCACACTCCGCTGCAGAGTGAAAATCTCATTCAATAATTAAGTAAGTTTGGACGTGATGTTATAGTAGGCGCATTCAACAAAACATCATCGATATGGGCTTTCGGAGCCGAAGGCCCTCTCTTGTACCTTTGATGACTGCACGACACAAAGCTTTACGCCTCGTCTGGGCCCGTTAACGCCGACATTGGACTGTTGATGGCTGGAAACATGTTGCCTAGTCGGACGAGTCTCGTTTCAAATTGTGTCGACTGGATGGACATGTACGAGTATGGAGACAACCTACATCTACATCTACATCCAAATTCCGCAAGCCACTTGACGGTGTGTGGTGGAGGGTACTTTGAGTACCCCTATCGGTCCTCCCTTCTATTCCAGTCTCATATTGTTCGTAGAAAGAAAGATTGTCGGTATTCTTCTGTGTGGGCTACACTCTCTCTGATTTTATCCTCATGGTGTCTTCGCGAGACATACGTACGAGGGGGCAATATACTGCTTGACTCCTCGGTGAAGTTCATCATAAGCCCGTATCGAGCTACTGAGCGTCTCTCTTGTAGAGTTTATCTATCATCTCCGTAACGCTTTCGCGATTACAAAATGATCCTGTAACGAAGCGCGCTGCTCTCCGTTCGATCTTCTCTATCTCTTCTATCAACCCTATCTGGTACGGATCCCACACCGGTGAGCAGTATTCAAGCATTGGGCGAACAAGTGCACTGTAACCTACTTCCTTTGTTTTCGGATTGCATATCCTTCGGATTCTTCCAATGAATCTATGGACCGTGCGCATCAGTAGCGAACAGTTCAAGCTGATGGAGGCTCTGTAATGGTGCGGGGCGTACGCATTTGGAGTGATATGGGACTCTGACAGGTAACGCGACTCTGATGCGACTCTAATACGACTCTAACATGTGACACGTACATAAAGCATCCTCTCTCATCACTTGCATCCATTCACATCCATTGTGCATTCCGACGGACTTGGACAATTCCAGCAGTACAATGTGATACCCCACACGTCCAAAATTGCTACACAGTGGCTCCAGGAACACTCTTCTGAGTTTAAACACTTTCGCTGGCCGCCGAACTCCCCATGCATGAACATTATTGAGCAATCTGGGATGCTGTTCAGAAGAGATCTCCACCCCTCGTACTCTTTGGATTTTTGGACAGCCGTGCAGGATTCATGGTCACTTCCCTACAGCGCTACTTCAAACTTTAGTTGTGTCCATGCCACGTCGTGTTGCGGCACTTCTGCGGGCTCGCTGGTTCCTGCACGATATTAGGCAGGTGTACCAGTTTCTTTGGATCTTCAGTGTATTTGAAAAATATATTCTGTTTTTAAATCAGCGAACAATGGTTTACCGTTCACGGCGAATTTATATGGAAGCATGCTGGTTTATTTCCGTCAGTTTTACTTAGTACACAGTTTTTAAATCGCTACGTGAAACCACGACAGACGCTTTTGCCATTTTGTGTTCAGTTATGTCATGAGAAGCGCCCGTAGTGTCGGAACATTTTTTAGTGCAGAGTCCAAAACTCCCACAGTTCTTTTTTTCAGTCGCTGTCGCAACGCTGCCAAGCGTCTAGCTTCTATAAACACAATGCGAAACAATATATTTTTTTAGGAGGTGGTTCCCCATAGCTCCTAAATATTAGAAAATTGTAATGTTGTTGCCTTGAGCTGCTGATAAAATTCTGTATTTATAGAACCAGTTTCGGTAGACTAACCATCATCAGGTTCGTAGAAGTATCTACAGCATTGTGTTCGGAGAAATATGAAATCATTAACGTTCGATGAAAAAACCATGAATTATATATATTCTGTTATCAAATGGAAATGTAAACTACATAAGCTCTGTGTCGGCTCTATGTGGTATGAATCTGTTCACAGCGGTAACGCCGGCTGCAGTTACAATATGAATGAGTGCACCGCATAGCACAGTTTATACAGACTGACGATGTAATTTATATCACGATATGATAAGAACGTCTAATTCATGGTTTTATCGTGTGACGTTAATGATTTTATGTTTCGATTAACATGATGCTGCCGCGCGGAGTAGCCGCACAGTCTAGGGCGCCTTGTGGCTGTCCGTGCGGCTCCCCACGTCGGGAGGTTCGAGTCATCCCTCGGGCATGTGTGTGTGTGTGTTGTCCTTAGCGTAAGTTAGTTTAAGTTAGATTAAGTAGCGTGTAGGCTCAGGGACCGATGACCTCAGCAGTTTTGGTCCCATAAGACCTTACCACAAATTTCCAACATGATGCTGTAAATACTTTTATGAGCCTAGTGATTATCAGTCGAACGAATCTGGTTGCATAAATTGAGAGGCACCCACATGCCTTGCTCATACTGTGGCATCAAGCAGTCAGGCCTGCAAGATGAGTGGTCTGCCAAGCGAGTGGATTCATTCTTATTTATCGAGTAACATGAACTCTCGTACTCACAATTTAGTTACAAATTATCCTCCTGCATGAATAATGCGCAACGGAAACACGCATGTGACTATCAGTAATTTACAGAACTCTGACTGCACACTACGCACTGGCAATACCACATTTTCTTTTTGTCTTTTATTTAACGGCTTTTGTCAACACGTGGCCACCGCACTGAATATGAATGGCGCACACATTATAAATTCGGGACATTATGACAACATACAATTCGAAGGAAAAGTCCACCAATCTCTTTCTTTTCACTATCTAATTTATTCCGATAAATTCTCTAACCTAAACACACAAATTCTATAACCTACAACAATAACACATGAGAAATTCCGCCCAGTGGGCATGGCTTTACAACGGTGAATCTCTATATTATAGTCTCGTAATTATTTTAACGCTACAGTGCACTTTCTGGATAGGATGGTGGATCTTTTATTATACCTCACACTTCGACTCTCACAATCATCATCACTAAACTTTCCTCCAGACCGAGCGGTACCGAAGGAACAAGCATAACCCACTAATCTTTTGAAACTACCTCGCTACTCTCTCATGCAAACCACACATACCCAAATTACATGACATACATCACACTACGACATGGAATACAAAACACAAAATAGTCACAACACTATCACTTTCAGCTTTCCCACTTCAATTAGTATTTATCCCAGTTTCACACGACACTGCCCTACTTTGTAATTCTACTTTCCTACTATGAACTCTGGAGATATTTGCACGTCTTCCTGTGCAATGCAAGCCAAGTGGCGTTGCTGGATAGACGGCCGACTCACCTTGCTTCTCTCTCAGAGTTTGAATCAGGCGTCACACGGAATCATATCACGCAAAGTAATATTAAGAACATATCCATCACACACGCGAGTCCTCAACTGATACCATGGACGAGTACTTCTCTTTATCCTTTGTCTCATACACAGTTTGAGAGTCACACAGTACTCACCACGTGGAAGTACTCGTCTCTAATTTCAAGTCCTGCACACGCCATTTCTTAAATATTTCAACTTATGGTACACACGCTATTTCTTAAATATTTCAACTTATTGTACACACGCTAGTAATTCAGCTTAACTTAAGCACACGGAAGTATTTCAACTTATTGCTACACGTGGTTTCATTGTGACCGTTGGTCACATCCGAAGATTACTACAATCCCATTAATATTACCTGCCTGACATTTAATTCTCCCCACAAAAGTTCCTGAAATAGAGAAATTATTATTTCAAACTACTCTTAAATATTCCACATGCATACCATGTCTCCACTCTTTCGTCATTACGGAGCACAACTAAAACAGGTCTTAACAGCACAAGATCCAGCGGCAGAGTGCTGAAACATGGCCGTTCTTGAGGTTCTCTCCCACCTCTGTCGAAGTGGGGGAGCACCTTTCTACTGCATTGGTCAGCCACAAAATGGTTCAAATGGCTCTGAGCACTACGGGACTCAACTGCTGTGGTCATTAGTCCCCTAGAACTTAGAACTACTTAAACCTAACTAACCTAAGGACATCACACACACACATGCCCGAGGCAGGATTCGAACCTGCGACCGTAGCAGCAGCGCGGATCCGGACTGGAGCGCCTAGAACCGCACGGCCACCGCGGCCGGCGGTCAGCCACATTTCAGGCGCTTAAAGCTCAGGCAAATTTCATCTCTTTGGTCCCACCAAAGGTGGCCAAAGGATCGACTCAAAGATGATCATATATTCACATTCACTATCTGCGGTTAGCAGACGACCATACATTCATTCATTTCACAGATCTCACCAAACTGGATGTAGGGATTTACTTTGTGGGAGTGCACATGTGATCAATTAAATAAATAAATTGTCATTCTTTCCCACACTGGTATCCGGCTTCGCGGTATTAATTGAAACTGAGTTATTTTACAAAAAAAAATGTGTTCTTCTGACAAAAATAATGAAGTATGTTGTACCTATTTTCAATGTCGGGCGGTACTGTACCCTTTCAAAATAAAGGATTTTATCAGCAGCTCAAAGCGATAACATGACATTTTTCAAACACTGCGAAACGATTGTGTATTGTGTACATGGAGTGGAGAAGCACATTTAAAATGCAAATTAGGTCTATTTCGGAGTTTCTTGAATAAACTGTAGCAGCTTAATTGGATTTCGCATGGGTGGAGTACTGTTGTCGTTTATCGAATGCAGAAAATTAGCACGATACGAACAACTGACGATCCAGCAGTGGTTGCCGAAAGTGAACAGTTGCTTTTTGTGGTGGATGTAATGGAACACGTGTAGTTTAAGGCATGCACATAAATACGAGGAGTGATCAAAAATACAGTGAATGAATTATTTTAGTAACAGCTGTTGACGGTACAGTTAGCCTGATCCATTGAGACAGGCAGCGTCAAGCTGGAACACCTTCTGCTTCATCAGTCTGTGATCAGAGACGCTAAAGTGAGGTTGTTCCCACCGTGTCTGTCGCGCGTCATGGATTTCGAACAAAGAGTGAACATTAAGTTCTGTTTCAAGTCGCAAAAAATTGCCAAAGAAGCTCATGAAATGTTGAAATTGGTGTATGGCGATAGTGCTGTAACTCTGAAGACTGTAAGTGGTAGTGGCGATTTGAAAGCGGAAATGAATCGGTTGAAGACGAGCAACGTTAGGAACGTCCATTAACGTCAAAAGCAGGAGAAATCATGTAAAGAATGGCATAAATTGTTCCTTCAAACAGGTGTATAGCTATTCGAGGGCTTACGGGAGAGCTTCGCATCTCGTAGGCGTCCGTCCAAAACATTTTAAAATATAATTTACAAATGAGACGACTGAGTGCAAAATTTGTTCCCACACTTTTGAGTGATGAACAGAAGGAAATATCGTGTGTCGGACTGCAGGGAGCTGAATTAACGTCTTCTTTCAGATCAGTTCCCACTGGAAAAGCAGTGAATCTCCTGAGCTAAAAATGCACGTCAATAAAAACCAAATATCAAAGCCATGCTCATTGTTTTTTTTTCGATTTTGAAGAGGTAGTATGATCAGAGTTCGTTCCAAGGGGAACAACTGTAAACGCCGAGAAACGTGGGCGTACTGCGGCATTTGCGAAACTATGTGTGAAGAAAGACACCAGTAAGATGGACCAATGGCTTCTTTCTTCATCGCGACAACGCACTGTGACAGAATTTGCTTTTGACTCGCGAGTTTTTGGTCAGAAGAAGTGTTCCAGTCTGTCGACATTTGGCACCGTGCAACTTCTGGCTTTTCCTACAAATTAAAAGAGTATTTAAAAGACACTATTTTGAAACCATTCCTGACATTGAGAGGGACAAAAAGAACAGCTGAATGCAATTCCTAAACAAGCTTTCCAGGGACTTTGGGATAAGTGCACTGCTAGCCAAGGACAGTACTTTTAAGGCGATAATCAAATTTCATGTAAGCTTATTACTTTGTTTCTAATGAAATTATTCACTGTATTTTTGATCACTCTTCATAAGAAGAAAGTGTCGAAAATGGATTTGCTGCAGGACTAAATGTCAGAGCTGGGAAAGAGAACCTTGAATATATACACTGCTGGCCATTAAAATTGCTACACCACGAAGATGACAAGCTACAGACGAGAAATTTAACCGACGGGAAGAAGATCTGTAATATGCAAATTATTAGCTTTCAAGAGCATTCACACAAGACTGGCGCTGGTGGCGACACCTACAACGTGCTGACATGAGGAAAGTTTCCAACCGATTTCACATACACACACACAGCAGTTGACCGCCGTTGCCTGGTGAAACGCTGTTGTGATGCGTCGTGTAAGGAGAAATGCGTACCATCACGTTTCCGCCTTTGATAAAGGTCGGATTGTAGCCTATCGCGATTGCGGTTTATCGTATAGCGACATTGATGCTCGCGTCGGTCGAGACCCAATGACTGTTAGCAGAATATGGAATCGGTGGGTTGAGGAGGGTAATACGGAACGCCGTTCTGGATCCCAACGGCCTCGTATCACTAGCAGTCGAGACGACAGGCATCTTATCCGCATGGCTGTAACGGATCTTGCAGCCAAGTCTTGATCCCTGAGTCAACAGATGGGGACGTTTGCAAGACAACAACCATCTGCACGAACAGTTCGACGACGTTTGCAGCAACATGGACTATCAGCTTGGAGGCCATGGCTGCGGTTACCCTAGACGCTGCATCACAGACAGGAGCGCCTGCGATGGTGTACTCAACGACGAACCTGGGTGCACGAATGGCAAAACGTCATTTTTTCGGATGAATCCAGGGTCTGTTTACAGCATCATGATGGTCGCATCCGTGTTTGGCGACATCTCGGTAAACGCACATTGGAAGCGTGTATTCGTCATCGCCATACTGGAGTATCACCCGGCGTGATGGTATGAGGTGCCATTGGTTACACTACTCGGTCACCTCTTGTTCGCATTGACGGCACTTTGAACAGTGGACGTTACATTTCAGATGTGTTACGACCCGTGGCTCTGCCCTTCATTCGATCCCTGCGAAACCCTACATTTCAGCAGGATAATGGACGACCGCATATTGCAGGTTCTGTACTGGCCTTTCTGGATACAGAATATGTTCGACTGCTGCCCTGGCCAGCACATTCTCCATATCTCTCACCCACTGAAAACGTCTGGTCGATGGTGGCCGAGCAACTGGCTCGTCGCAATACGCCAGTCACTACTCTCGATGAACTGTGGTATCGTGTTGAAGCTGCATGGACAGCTGTAACTGTACATGCCATCCAAGCTCTGTTTGACTCAATGCCCAGGCGTATCAAGGCCGTTATTACGGCCATAGGTGGTTGTTCTGGGTACTGATTTCTCAGGATCTATGCACCCAAATTGCGTGAAAATGTAATCAAAAAATGGTTCGAATGGCTCTGAGCACAATGGGACTTAACACCTGAGGTCGTCAGTCCGCTAGAACTTTGAACTACTTAAACCTAACTAACCTAAGGACGTCACACACATCCATGCCCGAGGCAGGATTCGAACCTGCGACCGTAGCGGTCCCGCTGTTCCAGACGGAAGCGCCTAGAACCGTGGGCCACAACGGCCAGCAAAATGTAATCACATGTCCGTTCTAGTATAATATATTTGTCGAATCATCTGCTTTTGGTGTAGCAATTTTAATGGCCAGTAGTGTATATTTGGTCTCATAGATCGAGACTACCGCACCGGCGTCTCACAGTTGGCTAAGAAAACGCTTATTTCCGAGAGACGCTGATAGCGGTCCCGCGGGAACCCAGCGAATCCATTGATTTGCACCTGTAGAGCCACATCTAAAGCAGATCAGACTACGAGCGCCCTCTGCCGTCGCAATGCAGGATGGTCAGCGGCAGCTACAAGGTGCAGTCCCAGTCACAGTCTTCGACAGTCTCCAGTCTTAGTCACCTTCAGACAATTCGCTCGAGCATTAGTAGCGGGAGCCTCATACTGCATGACACATTTAGTTAGCTTCTCTAATACACTGCTGGAAATTGAAATAAGAACACCGTGAATTCATTGTCCCAGGAAGGGGAAACTTTATTGACACATTCCTAGGGTCAGATACATCACATGATCACACTGACAGAACCACAGGCACATAGACACAGGCAACAGAGCATGCACAATGTCGGCACTAGTACAGTGTATATCCACCTTTCGCAGCAATGCAGGCTGCTATTCTCCCATGGAGACGATCGTAGAGATGCTGGATGTAGTCCTGTGGAACGGCTTGCCATGCCATTTCCACCTGGCGCCTCAGTTGGACCAGCGTTCGTGCTGGACGTGCAGACCGCGTGAGACGACGCTTCATCCAGTCCCAAACATGCTCAATGGGGGACAGATCCGGAGATCTTGCTGGCCAGGGTAGTTGACTTACACCTTCTAGAGCACGTTGGGTGGCACGGGATACATGCGGACGTGCATTGTCCTGTTGGAACAGCAAGTTCCCTTGCCGGTCTAGGAATGCTAGAACGATGGGTTCGATGACGGTTTGGATGTACCGTGCACTATTCAGTGTCCCCTCGACGATCACCAGTGGTGTACGGCCAGTGTAGGAGATCGCTCCCCACACCATGATGCCGGGTGTTGGCCCTGTGTGCCTGGGTCGTATGCAGTCCTGATTGTGGCGCTCACCTGCACGGCGCCAAACACGCATACGACCATCATTGGCACCAAGGCAGAAGCGACTCTCATCGCTGAAGACGACACGTCTCCATTCGTCCCTCCATTCACGCCTGTCGCGACACCACTGGAGGCGGGCTGCACGATGTTGGGGCGTGAGCGGAAGACGGCCTAAAGGTGTGCGGGACCGTAGCCCAGCTTCATGGAGACGGTTGCGAATGGTCCTCGCCGATACCCCAGGAGCAACAGTGTCCCTAATTTGCTGGGAAGTGGCGGTGCGGTCCCCTACGGCACTGCGTAGGATCCTACGGTCTTGGCGTGCATCCATGCGTCGCTGCGGTCCGGTCCCAGGTCGACGGGCACGTGCACCTTCCGCCGACCACTGGCGACAACATCGATGTACTGTGGAGACCTCACGCCCCACGTGTTGAGCAATTCGGCGGTACGTCCACCCGGCCTCCCGCATGCCCACTATACGCCCTCGCTCAAAGTCCGTCAACTGCACATACGGTTCACGTCCACGCTGTCGTGGCATGCTACCGGTGTTAAAGACTGCGATGGAGCTCCGTATGCCACGGCAAACTGGCTGACACTGACGGCGGCGGTGCACAAATGCTGCGCAGCTAGCGCCATTCGACGGCCAACACCGCGGTTCCTGGTGTGTCCGCTGTGCCGTGCGTGTGATCATTGCTTGTACAGCCCTCTCGCAGTGTCCGGAGCAAGTATGGTGGGTCTGACACACCGGTGTCAATGTGTTCTTTTTTCCATTTCAGGAGTGTAGCTAGACTGTATTTCTGTTTGTTCTTTTGTAAAGTTCCTTCGTATCGCTGGGAGGAAGCTATAAGTTAAGTAAAGATTCTGTTTACTGTATTTATGTGTTCACTAACCATTGTCACTTCTTTCCAGCTTACCTATGACGACACCTGCTGCATCACTCTGTGGCCCACCTCTCCTTACCGTTGCGTACGAAGTGGTACACAACAACATAGGCCAATGCATTTCGATACTTGGGAAGCAAACATGATAGCTACAGGCAAGGCAAAGAAGCGAAGACACGGCCAAAAATCAAAAAGTAAAAGTCGTGGCTAGTTTTCACTGCATTAAAATGAGTCAGTAATCCGCAAATAAACTCTTGTAACGAACTACAGCCGGAGGAAAACATTAGAACGTACGTGCCAAGCACGCAAATTTACTCGTAATAAGTTCTTTTGTTAATCATTAATTAATAAATGCCTTGTTACGTATTTAGTCTGATCATCTATTAGTCCATGTATTTCTTCCCACTCCTCTGTGCATTTCCTCCACCGCATCTCTCTGTCCACCTCCTCCACCTCGTACTCTCTGTCGGTCACCTTCTCACTCTTTTTCTATCTTCTCCGCTTTCCTTTCTCTGTTCATCTCCTTCTCTCCTCTCCCCCTGACAATCTCCTCCTCTTCCCTCTCTCTGTCCATCTCCTCTTCACCACTCTCTCTGCCCATCCCCGCCTCCCCCATCTATCTACATCTACTCATCCCCCACTTCTTTCTCCACGTAATCACCCCCCCCCCCCCCCAATATGAGGCTGGTGGTTCTTACAATGACAGTATTTCTTTTCTAACCGTAACTAATATGTCTACCATTCTGGTTGAAATCCAGGGGTTTAGGATGAGCTTTTTACCCGCATATGTTCATGTCACATTTATTTTACATGCAGTTAACATATTTCACCCGCATTTGTACATACTTCACCCGTATCTCACGCGAATTTCTCCCTGCAGTTTCATTTTCACGCAGCTCAATTTTTATGACGTCGTACTTCCTAATTTATGTGTCGTACACTGATATAATTTTGAGGGTACGTCCAGCCATACATGTGGCTACTCTCTACGAAATATGTTGCCAATAGAGTTAGTGACAAAGAAGTATTAAATTTGAAAGTCGTACATGATGAGGTAGATTTTCGTGCAAGTCAATATTTACGACTTCGTATCTTCTCAACTGTGTGTAGTACCGTGACATCATTTTGCTGGTACATTCAATTTTATATGCAAATACTGTCTGTAAAATGCGTTCCGAATTCAGTTTTTAGCAAAGAAGTAATAAGTTAAAACGTCATGCTTCATCTGGCAGTTTCACTGCATGAGCACCAAAAATGTAGTAAGCGTTATCTTCTTTTCTTTCATCATTTTGTGGGGGTTGTCAGACAGAGAAAGTTTCGCAATGATTTGATATTAGGCGTAAAGTTTGAAGTAAGTCAGTAAGTCAGTAAGTGCTCTCCTTCTCAAATACTAAGCGAATAAAATATGGCTATTCGTTAGTCGTGGACTAAACTTTTTTTCACCTCCTTACCCACCCCTTTAATAGTTAGGTATATATAAGGTAGCTTATGTCTTAATCCAGTGTATAAACTACCTGCATTCTAAATTTCATCCAAATCCGTCCTGCCCTTTCTGCCTGAAGGAAGAATAAACATCCTAAAACACACACACACAAATGGCTCAAATGGCTCTGAGCACTATGGGACTTAACTTCTGAGGTCATCAGTCCCCTAGAACTTAGAACTACTTAAACCTAACTAACCTAAGGACATCACACACATCCACGCCCGAGGCAGGATTCGAACCTGCGACCGTAGCGATCCCGCTGTTCCAGACTGTAGCGCCTAGAACCGCTCGACCACTCTGGCCGGCGCGCACACACACACACACACACACACACACACACACACACACACACACACACACACACACACACACACACACACACAAATACACGTCACAAACTATCCCTTTTACAAGCATTAACAGTGGGATATTACTTTAATTACATTTTACTGTTCGTATTGGGAAAATCACCGATGTGTTTAGTGAACGGGAAATATGGGAGTAAACGGAATTACAAATAGCAAGTTCTGTTCATATAATGTCATTCTTTTGTTAGCACAAGCTGGCCGCCTGGAATGCTAACATCGCTTCAGCTGCATTTTTTCGCCCTGTTAGAGTTTCACGAGTGTTTGTCGCAGATTGTGATGCAGACACATGCTACATCCGAACACCAAATATGGTTTTCGTGCTGGTAACTTAAATTTATCAGGGTATTTTTATTTTATGCCCCTTACAGCGTACGTTCACCCTGTAAAAACTGTAAGAACAATTAAACTTAGTGTCTGCGACTGAATAACGTTTAATAAAATTCAAAGCAACGTTTGTAAAGAAGGGAGCCGCCATACAAGCAGTGATAGGTTCCAGAGGCAAACACAAGTACGTTTTCCTCATTCCCAAATCAACACTTGATACCAGTGGAATCTCTTTTACTGACCAGAGCTTTGTTTGAGTGTGTTAATGTAGCTGTGTTGTATTCCTTGCTATCGCCATTCTATGTAATTCTGCGTCTTTCACTCTATTCACCACCGTGTCATTTCAAAATTTAGATTCTAACGTTGATTCATTTATAGTTTTTATGTTTAACGAGTTGTTATCCTCATTTCTTCTACTATTCATCACCTTCCTCTTGCTTTGTTTGCCCTTGTGCCATACTCTGTGCTAAATGTGCCATCCACTGCTTTCAATAGCTCTCCAAAGACTTTCTTGCACCCTTCCAGAAGGACCCTGCCTGCGGACCTCAGATTAATTACAAAGCCCGGGAAACGTACACTATCTGATCAAAAGTAGCCAGACACCTATTAGTGGACGTTAATATCAGGTAAACTGAAGGTGGATGGCGGGAGAAAGGAAAGGGAAGCGAAGGAATTATTGATGTCATCTGCATCGGGACATTGTGTGGAATCAGTGGTGACGAGTGAAAGTGTGTGCTGGACTGGGACTCTAACCTGGGACCTCCTGCTTTGGACAGTTTCGTTAACAACTGCCCCATCTGGACACAGGGTGCATCGCAATTCATTTTAGGTAGTATGTATCATAGCTGGGATTTCGCACAGTGTCTTTTCTCTCGGACGTGTCTGAAAGAACAGACACGATGCATTGATATAATGGATTCCCCTCAACGGGACACGAATCCACCACCTTCCGTGCGGATGCACAGTTACATTCGACCTTCTGTGGGAATCTCAAACTAGCTATCACGGAGGACACAGATCGGGACTATGGCTAGGTGGTGCTCTGTGGGAATGTGGGTCGGCTGGGAGGCGTGCTGAGATAGTCCACGCCTTTGAGGTAAATACTGTGTCCAGGTGGGGCATAGTTAACAAAAGTGCCTAATGAGCAGGAGATCCAGCCTTCGAGTCCCGGTCTGACACTCATTTTCACTGTACAAAGCCCCGACGCAGCTAACATAAATAATTCCTTCCTTTCCTTTCTCGCCACTCCGCCTTCACTTTACATATCACAGAACCGGATTGTGCTCTACCATATTGAAAGCGTGGTGTTTGTTCTTTCACTCATTTAACAATATGAGGTGCGTCCATCCTTCGACTTTAAGGCGGTGTGAACTCTGTTGAGGACACTTTCAATGAGGCGTCTGAACGTCTGTCTGGGATTGGCAGTCCATTCTTCTTCAAAAGCAGAAACTATAGAAGGTAGCGTTGGACGCTACAGTGTGAACCGAAGTCGATGTTGTGCCTCGTGGGAAAGGTGCCGAGTTCATGTCGGGACTCTTGGCAGGCCAATTTATTCCAGGAATGTTGTCGTCCACAAATCATTGCCTCATAGATGCTGTTTTATGACGGGGTGCGCTGTCATGCTGAAACAAACAATCATCATCTCCCAACCGTTCCTCTACAGTACACAGGACAGAATGGTGTGAAATGTGTTCGTAGCCTTCTGCATTTTTTCGTCTTCTGAAGCGCGATAAGTGGATCACATCCTAACCGTGATTTCATCTGTACTTCACTGTTAGCACTGCACACGACGGCGGATAGTGCTCTCTAGAAATTCGCCAAACTCTGTCATCGGTTCGAATCCTCCCTCGGGCATGGATGTGTGTGATGTCCTTAAGTTAGTTAGGTTCAAGTAGTTCTAAGTTCTAGGGGAATGATAACCTCAGAAGTTAAGTCCCATAGTGCTCAGAGCCATTTGAACCATTTCAAACTCTGCCATCGGATTGCCACGAGGTACACCGTGGTTCATCACTCCGCATCTCTCGGTTCACTATCCAGTGGCGTCGCTTTTTCTCCCACCTCAAGCGTAGTTTAGAACTGAAGGCAAAAACGTGTTGTCTATGACGATACGCTTGACCATTGTACCCCATACTTTTTGTAACTCCATACGCACAGTCACTGTGCTAGCTTGACTGCTGGTAGGACTTTGGAACTCACGAGTAATTTATTTCCCTGATTACATTCGAATTTTTATAACCACCCTCCACGATGTACGCTGTCTCCTTCCGTCAGTACACTATGTGATAAAAGTATCCGGACACCCCGAAAAACGTACGTTTTTCATATTAGGTGCATTGTGCTGCCACCTACTGCCAGGTACTCCATATCAACGACCTTAGTAATCGTTAGACATCGTGAGTGAGCAGAATGGGGTGCTCCGCAGAAATCACGTACTTCGAACGTGGTCAGGTAATTGAGTGTCGCTTGTCTCATATGTCTGTACGCGAGATTTCCACACTAATAAACATCCCTACGTCCCCTGTTTCCGATGTGATAGTGAAGCGGAAGCGTGAGAGGATACGTACAGCACAAAAGCGTACAGGCCGACCTCGTCTGTTGACTGACAGAGACCGCCGACAGTTGATGAGGGTCGTAATGTGTGATAGGCAGACATCTATCCAGACCATCACACAGGAATTCCAAACTGCATCAGGATCCACTGCAAGTACTGTGACAGTTAGGCGGGAGGTGAGAAAACTTGGATTTCACGTTCGAGCGGCTGCTCGTAAGCCACACGTCACGCCGCAATGCCAAACGACGCCTCGCTTGGCGTAAGGAGCGTAAATATTGGTCGATTGAACAGTGGAAAAACATTGTTTGGAGTGACTAATAACAGTACACAATGTGGCGATCCGATGGCAGAGTGTGGGTATGGCGAATGCACGGTGAACGTCATCTGCTAGCGTGTGTATTGCCAACAGTAAAATTCAGAGGCAGTGGTGTTATGGTGTGGTCGTGTTTTTCATGGAGGGGGCTTGCGCCCCTTGTTGGTTTGCTTGACACTGTCACAGCACAGGCCTACATTGATGTTTTAAGCACCTTCTTGCTTCCTACTGTTGAAGAGCAGTTCAGGGATGGCGATTGCATCTTTCAACACGATAGAGCACCTGTTCATAGTGCACGGCCTGTGGTGGACCGGTTACACGACAATAACATACCTATAATGGACTGGCCTGTACAGAGTCATGACGTGAATCGTATATAACACCTCTGGGATGTTTTGGAATGCCGACTTCGTGCCAGGCGTCACCGACCGACATCGATACCTCTCCTCAGCGCAGCACTCCGTGAAGAATGACCTGCCATTACCCTAACAAACTTCCAGCACCTGACTGAACGTATGCTGCGAGAGTGGAAGCTGTCATTAAGGCCAAGGGTGGGCAACACCATACTGAATTCCAGCATTACTGATGGAAGGCGCCACGAACTTGTAAGTCATATTCAGCCAGGTGTCCGGATCGCATAGTGTATATGAAACCTGCCTGCCCTTGGTTTAGCTGTAGTTGTCCCTTCGCTTTTTCGCTTTGCAGTGACATCACCAGCAGTCGATCTGGGCAACTTTAGGAGCGCTTCCACGTCCCTGATGATTTTGTTATTCAAGTGACGTCCAGTGACTATTCCACTTTCGAAGTCACTTAGCTCTCCCGACCCATTCTGTTGCTGGTCGTTGTGGCCGAGCGGTTCAAGGTGCGTCAGTCTGGAGCCGCGCGACCGCTACGGTCGCAGGTTCGAATACTGCCTCGGGTATGGATGTGTGTGATGTCCTTAGGTTACTTAGGTTTAAGTAGTTCTAAGTCTGGGGGACTGATGACCTCAGATGTTAAGTCCCATAGTGCTCAGAGCCATATCAACCATTTGAATTTGATCCCATTCTGCTGTAACAGCTTCTCTGTTGACAACACAACACTCCCCGCGCCATTTTATGCGGGAAGGCCCACCTCTCGTGATACTTAGTTCCATAATGCACACAATTATAGACCTATATCGTTGACGTCAGTTTGTTGTAGAATTACGAAACATGTTTTATGCTCAAGAATTATGACGTTCTTGGAAAATGAACAGCTCCTCTATAAAAATCAACATGGATTCCGCCAACAGAGTTCCTGCGAAACTCAGCTCGTTCTGTTCCTCCATGAGATCCACAGAGCAGTGGACAACTGCGCTCACGCTGATGCCGTATTCCTTGAGTTCAGTAAGGCATTTGACATTCCTGCATTGCCGTTTAATGAATAAAATATGAGCTTACGGAGTATCGGAGCAGACTTTCGAGTGGGTTCAAAACTCTTTCTTGCAGATAGAACTCAACACGTCGCTCTGAACGGATAAATCGATGTGAAGGTAATATGCGGAGTACCACAGGGAAGTGTGATAGGACCGTTGCTGTTCGCAGTATATATAAATGATCTAGCAGAAAGCGTCGGATAATCTTTAAGGCTATTCGCAGATGACGCAATTGTCTATACTAAGGTAGCAATAACAGAAGATGATAAGAATTTGCGGAACGACCTGCAGAGAGTTGATGAATGTTGCAGACTCTGGTAGTTGACCCTGAACGTAAATAAATGTAACGTATTGCACATACATAGGATATGAAATCCACTACTGTACAGCTACACTATTGATGACAAACAGCTGGAGACAGGGTCTGTCGTAAAATATCCAGGCGTAACTATCCAGAGCGACCTTAAGTGGAATGACCACATAAAACAGATAGTGGAAAAAGCAGACACCAGACTCAGATTCATCGGAAGAATCTTAAGGAAATGTAACTCATCCACGAAAGAAGTGGCTTGTAAGGCGCTTGTTCACCCGATTCGTGAATATTGTTCATCTATCTGGGATCCCTATCAGGTAGGACTGAGAGAGGAGATAGAGAAGATCCAACGAAGAGCGGCGCGTTTCGTCGCGGGATCGTTTAGCTGGCGAGAGAGCGTTACGGAGATGCTAAACAAAGTCCAGTGTTAGAGGCGTTGTGCATCACGGAGAGATTTAATATTGAAACTTCGGGACAGCACTTTTATGGAGGAGTCAGACAACATATTACTTCCCCCGCATACATCTTGCTTTATTGACTACGAGGAGTAAATTCGAGAAATTAGAGCCAATACAGAGGCTTACCGACAATCATTCTTCCCACGCAGTATTCGCGAGTGCAACAGGGTTGGAGGGATCAGATAGCGTTACCGATAGTTCCCTCCACCACACACCATTAGGTGGCTTGCGGAGTATGATGTGGATGCAGATAGAATAATTCCGCGGTGCATACGGGTGTCCGGATGCTTTTGTATCAGGTACTGCACAGCGCTGGCAATCTGCATTTAACCTCCAACGGTCTGTTTGTCATGTAGCAACAATCATTAGCAAGTAAACTTTTCAAAAGTGTGAATTCCGGAAAGCCACTCAAAAATAATTGCAGATTCCGATCAGCGTGCACAGGAGTTTCACTCAATTTATACATATTTGGGACTCAATATTTAATAGTGTTCAGACATACCGGGCAATCTCACCGAGGCTAGCACCCCCGCGTATCACGTACTTCAGTTCAAAGTTAATTAATTATTCCGTCTGTTTGTATGCAAACGTTAATTACTGACAAACAAACACTGAGAATATGTACAACGATTTTGTTTTCTGTGGCGTTGTAACATTTTTTACGTCACAGTTTAACGAATGTGAGTTTTTAAAACAGCGATAATCAAATGTAGAAAGTACTTACAGTGTGATATAATAACATATTTGGTAAGTCATCTTTTGTCACTCACAGTATGACAATGGACATTTGAAATTTCATTACACAGTTTTTAATGTATTGAAATACTACCAATTTTTCTCTCTCTTTAACAATGAGGCACTGGGAAAACGCATTCGACATTCTACATTAAGAAAGAAAGTAAGTCTTCAACTAAATTACTTCAGTCAGTGACACTACGAGTACAGAAATAATAAATACATACTTTCTTTAATAAACTGGCGTTAATGACGTTCAATATTTTTGTTTCGGCCCGGAACGTACGAAGGTCGACTCTTAGACAGTTTTACAAATAAGCGTTTTTCGAAGACCACCAGTTTCGAAAATTAAGTCTGCACCAATGTTAAAACAATTCTTACTTAAATTTACGCTGTGGTCAAACTTCGGGAATGAACATGAGAGAAGATGTGGCAGAGGTAGAAACAGAGGATTGTGGATAAAAACACAGTTAATGAAGAGAGGAGAAACAAAAGGAAAAAATGTTACTGACTGAAAAAGAGAAAGAAGAGCACATGTCTCACCATCGATTACCTCACCGTTTGACGGAAATAAATAGTAATTTACGTTAATTTTTGAGGAAAAAAGAATGTCGTTGACCTTTTTCTTATATGCAACGGTAGTGACTGTGCATAGAACGGCAGTAACTCGTTATAACGGTGTTCACTAGCTATGGAAAAGGACTGTGATAGTGTTTTGGTTTATGGGCAGTTAGCGTTGTGATACTAGGCAAGTGATACTTTTCATTTAGATTGTGGTAAAGACACTTAGTCCCTGACGCGGGATACTTCTCACCGAGATCCCGCTGAAATCCACATACGATGTGATGGTCACGTATCTCGTCTGTCCGTAACCATCTTAGCTGGGAGTATAAGCTACTGATATCGTCAAATACATTTTAACAGCCACAATAGATTTTGTACTTGAAGTGGAGTATTCGATGACCTGAAACTTACTGAAAGATTAAAAATGTGTGCGAGACCAGGACTCGAACCCGGGACTTCCGCCATTCGCGAGCAAGTGTTCTACCGCCTCTTTTTTTATTGTTCATCTCATTGTGTTCGTTACTGTTCGTTCTATTTGTTCGGGGCGTACGTCCCATGAAGCTTGTTTAACTTCAGCTTTGATCCATTAACTCAGTTTTTTTTTGTTTTAATTACAGTGGGCAGTTAACCGTCTGACAGAATCGCCCGAGCTATCCCAAACACAACTCACGATCCGCCCTTACAACATTGCCCACTAGTACCTTTCTCCTTCTTTCACGTTCCAAGATGCTACAACCAGGCGGGAGTGAAAATGAATGTGAACTACGGAAAATACTGAGCGCGAAAATGAAGGTCTGGCCCTGCCAGACTACCCCCTGAAGCAGATCTTAGGATCTCTTAATGATGATATTATTTCCTCCTTGTTGCTCTTTAACATATAAATTACATAAATGAATGATTAAACGAACTAGTAACTACAAAAGGATAAATGTTGATTCTGCATATATATTTATTGTAGATTAAAATTCCTTTCATATATTACAAATATTTATATACCAACGTCCAGAGGACGTAAAGAGACACAAATGAATTTCCTGACTAATATTCCTGATCAATTGTCCAAATCTCTCCCTTTTTATGGCTACGCCATCTAATATAAATAACGCGAAATGACTGACATCACCTACATACCAAACACTAGAAGACAACACTTTCAATGATGATCTACAGTGGTGTGCAACATCAGTGAAAATAAAACATACTTGATCACAGCTGTTTAGCTTTAGAGCCCTAATAAGCCGAAGCAATATCACCGTATGTACTTATCCGGTACGTCGGAGTGATGGCTCTCGTATATGTCTGCGACGATGGAAGAACTCCGGCCACAAAATAAAACCTCTTTCAAACACTAGGATGGCAGAAGGCAGTCCTCTGACTAGTATGATCTAATACCGTCTTCTCCTCCCTGTGTTCTCCGGACAAGAAACGAGAGATTCCAGCCACAAGGAAAGAATTCAGATAACGTCTCTACGTGAGTACAGAGGAAGTGCTCTCAACCACTGGACGCTGCGTACTCAACGACGACTCCCTACCCGGAGGCGAAGTCCTGTATCGTATAAGTTCGCAACTGTACAGTGCCTAACCGTTCTAACTACAAAATCTCCTGAGAGCAAAGACAGCAAGTCCGTCTGTGCCAGCAAAAGCTGATACTAAGCGACCGTCAAACACGGACGCTCAAAACGAAAGACCTCCTTCTCTCCACCGCTGGCTCCCCTCCCTTGTAGCTGCACAAGGCGAATCATATCCTCGGGACCACGGAATGTTCTCCCTCTCTACAGATTCTTCCGAACGCCGACCAACGATATTTTAGTCTTTTGCCGTCCAGTCGTCCAGCACGGAAAGTTTGCGAGGAAATACCTATCTCCGTTGATTAAGAATTCAGACAATGGTAGGCTTCTCAGAGTAAAAATTCTCGGACATAAATCAGCCTGCGTGATTTCCGAGGCAACGCTTCATCGTTCCTCTCTGCTGCGTCCAAGATTTTCAGAGTTTCCGAAGTATTATCCGGTTATCCTTCCGGCCTAGCTACAATACCGGACAGCCGCCACTCTATTGTGCTTCAGCGCTCAGATGCCCCGACCGTCCGTCTTGGGCTACTTCCCGTTTTTAGCAGGACCAACACACCTGTACTGGCTTGTCCACCCAGAGCCTGAGTTAAGCCTGCCTTTTCATTTCCACTGGCGTTCCAACCTCTGCTAGTACAGGCAATCATTCATTACGCCATTTTGATAATAAAGACGATCAATCACCTTTCATGCAATAATCGTTAACAACTATTTACAAGACGTATCTAACAATGTCAGTCGTCTTTAAATATTCAAATATACGATGTCCAACCTATCAAATGATACCTAATTCTGGTTTCAAATCATGGCAAGGTATGTAGATGAGTGCTTGTAAAGTGCGAAATAATAGCCATCTTACAACGTATTAACATTATTGAGTCACAATTGGATACTTGACCTCTAAGTGCACCGTGCCCACTTTTGAACCAATGAAGAGAGACAGCCACCGTCTAGGTCACTTCGTATGTTTGAGAAGAGCTTTGCTGCAGGTCATCCTCGTGTTCATAATGTAATTACTGCAGATCGCGATTCGTCAACAAGCAGAAGTTTCAGGTATAACCCAAAGTTTCACTGAATGTTCGCCCTGCTGACGAAATGTGATTCGCAGAATCACATATTGGATCTGGAGCTGGGATGTACCAAAGTCGAAAGCGGTAATCTGAACATGTAATGACCAAGACGCTTACAACTCATCCAACTATTGTGTAGCTACGCTGGAGTCGGTATTTACTGTGGGTATGTGCATGTGGCCGCAAGAATGGGACTGAGCAACGTATGGTTTCACCGTGTGTGGAGTTGCGGCGATACCTCGACCAATTCCAATTGACCTTGACCTCCCGAAATAACAACCATACAAATGTTGTTTAGCTACCATAACATTAACCAGCATGACTGCCTATCTTATACTCGTGAATTTGTTTGTTTTGAAGATATGAACCGCAGTACGCCTTTATTGCTAATCCAGTTCCTTTCCTCAATATCTTTTAAAAATAATTCACAGTGTACCACTATTTTAAACACGACATTATTACAAACGTACCACAAACTTGATTTTGACTCTCGTAATCCATTTGTTCCACTTGCTGTTGTTGAGGCCGGCCGAAGTGGCCGTGCGGTTAAAGGCGCTGCAGTCTGGAACCGCAAGACCGCTACGGTCGCAGGTTCGAATCCTGCCTCGGGCATGGATGTTTGTGATGTCCTTAGGTTGGTTAGGTTTAACTAGTTCTAAGTTCTAGGGGACTAATGACCTCAGCAGTTGAGTCCCATAGTGCTCAGAGCCATTTGAACCATTTTTTGCTGTTGTCGACAATCAACAAATGGAAACACAAGGAAAATGCACACTTGTCATTCAGTGAAACGTCTTCAGTTAAATGTTTGCCTGAGTACAGTGTACACCATTGGAGATAAGGCAGAAATGCTACTCCTCTAAGGAGAATGTAAGTAGAAGAAGACAGTTATTGGGCAGTCTTCTTGTGTTTCCTTTTGTTTACTGTCAAGTCCAGCGGTTGGACGAGCTTTCTTACGCCGGGTACCAGCGCTGTGTGTGAATATAGGACATTCAAAGTGGTTTTTCTGCTACAGATCTAATAACGACATGTTTACGTGAATCGTACAGTGTGATGCGTTTTTCATATTGACGGCAGGAAGTTGATTAACAAATAGAAAATACAGGATGCTACTTAAGAAAGTCGTACTGCTGTTGGTATCGATGCGACGAACAAAGTTACAGGAAAGTCAATCGTGCTAGTTAATGTACACTGAGGTGACAAAAGTCATCGGGCAGTGATAGTGATCTGCACACATACACACGTCGGTAGTTCTTGCGTACACAAGGTGTGAAACGGCAATGCGCTGGCGGAGCTGTCAGGTGATTCACATGAAAAGATTTTCGACGTGGTTATGGTCGCACGACGGAAATTAACAGACTTTGAACACAGAGTTATACTTGCAGCTAGACGCATGAGACATTTCATTTCGGAAGTCTTCAGGGAATTCAACAGTCCGAGATCCACTGTGTCAAGAGTGTGCCGAGAATAGCTCTCACCACCAACAACACGGCCTTCACTTAACGACCGAGAGCAGCGACATTTGTGTAGCGTTGTCAATGCTAACAGACAAGCAACACTGTGTGACATAGCCGCAGAAATAAACGTATCCGTTAGCACAGTGCGGCGAAATTTGGTGTTAATGAGCTACGGCTGTAGACGATCTCAGCGAGTGCCGTTGCTAACGGCACGACATCGCCTGCGGCGCTTCCCCTGGGTTCGTGACCATGTTAGTTGGGCCCTAGACTACTGGAAAGCCGTGGCCTGGTCAGACGAGTCCCAATTTCGGTTGGTTGGAGCTGATAGTAGGTGTGGCGCAGGCTCCTCGAAGCCATGGACCCAAGTTGTCAACAATGCCCAATGCAAGATGGTGGTAGTTCCATAGTGGGGTGGGCTGTGTTTACATGGAATGGACTGGGTTCTCTGGTCCAACTTAACCGATCATTCACTGGAAATAGCTATGTTCGGCTACTTGGTGACCATCTGCAGCCATTCATGTAATTTACGTCCGCAAACAAAGATGGAATTTTTGTGGATGAGAATGCGCATTTCAACGGGCCACAATTGTTCGCGACTGGTTTGAAGAACATTCTGGACGATTCGCGCAAATCATTTGGCCACCCAGATCGCCCGATATTAATCCCATCGCATATTTATCGGGAATAATAGAGAAGCCAGTTGTTTCACAAAATACTGCAGCGGCAACACTTCAGCAATTAGGGACGGCTATAGAGGCAGCTTTGCTCCAAAGGAGTCATCCCCTGACTTTTGTCATCATAGTTATGTTGTTGTTGTGGTCTTCAGTCTAGAGATTGGTTTGATGCAGCTCACCATGCTACTCCATCTTGTCCAAGCCTCTTCATCTCCGAATAACTACTGCAACCTACATCCTTCTGAATCTGTTTAGTGTATTCATCTCTTGGGCAATTTTTCCCTTCGAGCTTCTCTCCAATACTACATTGATGATCCCTTGATGCCTCAGAACATGTCCTACCAACCGATACCTTCTTCTAGTCAAGTTGTGCCACAAATTTCTCTTCTCCCCTGTTCTATTCAGTACCTCTTCATTAGTTATGTGATCTACTCATCCAATCTTCAGCAATCTTCTGTAGTACTACATTTCGGAAGCTTCTATTCTCTTCTTGTCTAATATATTTATCGCCCATGTTTCACTTCCATACATGGCTACACTCCATACAAATACTTTCAGAAAAGTCTTCCTGACACCTAAATCTATACTCGATGTTAACAAATTTCCCTTCTTCAGAAACGCTTTCCTTGCCATTGCCAGTCTGCAGTTTATATCCTCTCTATTTCGACCGTCATCAGTTAATTTGCTCCCCAAATAGCAAAAACTCATCTACTACTTTAAGTGTCTCATTTCCTCATCTAATTCACTCAGCATCACGTGATTTAATTCGACTACATTCCATTATCCTCGTCATGATTTTGTTGATGTTCATCTTATATCCGCCTATCAAGACGCTGTCCATTCCGTTCAACTGCTCTTCCAGGTCCTTTCCTGTCTCTGACAGATTTGCAATGTCATCGGCGAACCTCAAACTTTTTATTTCTTCTCCATGGATTTTAACGCCCACTCCAAATGTTCCTTTGGTTTCCTTTACTGTTTGCTCAGTGTATATACTGAATAATTGGTGATAGGCAACAATTGTGTTTCACCCCCTTATCAACCACGGCTTCCGTTTCATGCCCCTTGACTCTTATAACTGCCATCTGGTTTCTGTACAAATTATAAATAGCCTTTCGCTCCCTGTATTTTATCCCTGCCACCTTCAGAATTTGAAAGAGAGCATTCCAGTCAACATTGTCAAGGGCTTTCTCTAACTCTGCAAAAGCTATAAACGTAGATTTGCCTTTCCTTAACGAATCTTCTAAGATAAGTCGTAGGATCAGTATTGCCTCGCGTGTTCCAACATTTCTACGGAATCCAAACTGATCTTCCCCGAGGTCAGCTTCTAGCAGTTTTTCCATTCGCCTGTAAGGAATTCGTGTTAGTATTTTGCAACTGTGACTTATTAAATTGATAGTTTGGTAATTTTCACACCTGTCAGTACCTGCTTTCTTTGGGATTAAAAGTCTGACGATATTTCTCCTTTTTTCATACATCTTGCTCTCCAGATGGTAGAGTTTTGTCATGGCTGGCTCTCCCAAGGCTATTGTAATTCTAACGCAATGTTGTCTACATCCGGGGCCTTGTTGCGACTTTGGTCTTTCAGTGCTCTGTCAAATTCTTTACGCAGTATCACATCTCCCATTTCGTCTTCATCTAGCTCCTCTTCCATTTTCATAATATTACCCTCAAGTACATCGTCCTTGTGTAGATCCTCTGTATACTCTTTCCACCTTTCTGCATTCCCTTCTTTGTTTAGGACTGGTTTTCCATCTGAGCTCTTGATATTCATACAGGTGGTTCTCTTCTGCAAAGGTCTCTTTAATTTTCCTGTAGGCAATATGTATCTTATCCCTTGTGATACATGCTTCTACATCCTTACATGTATCCTCCAGCCATCTCTGCTTAGCCATTTTGCACTTCCTCTCGAGCTCATTTTTGAGTCATTTGTATTCCTTTTCACCTGCTACATTTACTGCATTTTAATGTTTTCTCATGTCATCAGTTACATTCAATATCTGTTCTGTTACCCTTTGATTTCTACTAGCCCTCGTCTTTCTATCCACCTGATTCTCTGCTGACTTCACTATTTCATCTCTCAAAGACGTCCGCCCCCAGTAGCTGAGTGGTCAACGTGACGGCATGTCAATCCTAAGGTCCCGGGTTCGATTCCCGGCTGGGTCGGAGATTTTCTCCGCTCAGGTACTGGGTGTCGTGTTGTCCTAATCGTTATCATTTCATCCCCATCGACGCTGAGGTCACCGAAGTGTCGTCTACTCGAGAAACCTGCACTCGGCGAACGATCTACCCGACGGGAGGCCCTAGCCCCACGACATCAGCAAATCAATTTCTCAGACATACCAATTTTTCTTCTACTTTATTCCTTTCCCGTGTTCTTGTCGATCGTTGCCTAATGCTCTCTCTCTGTCTCTCTCTCTCTCTCAGGTTCGAATCCTGCCTCGGGCATGGATGTGTGTGATGTCCTTAGGTTAGCTAGGTTTAAGTAGTTCTAAGTTCTAGGGGACTGATGACCTCAGATGTTTAAGTCCTGTAGTGCTCAGAGCCATTAGAACCATCTGTCTCTTAGATTAGATTAGTTTTTCGTTCCATAGATCCTTGTTGAGGAGATCTTCGTAGTTGTGGAACATGTCAATCTTTTTTTTTAAAGCTGAAATAACAATACTAATAGTATGAATATATACAATACATAATTTGTTTCTACTAAAAAATTCGTCAATGGAGTAGAAGGAGTTGGCCACTAGTAAGTCTTTCAGGCTCCTTTTAACCTGAGCTTTATTTGTAACTAATTTTTTTATGTTTGCTGGCAAATTACTAAAGATGAGTGTTGCTGAGTAGTGGACCCCTGTTTGAACTAAAGTAAGTGCTTTTAAGTCCTTGTGCAGATCATTTTTGTTCCTGGTATTGTATGTATGAACCGTGCTGTTTGTTGGAAAAAGAGATATATTATTTAGGACAAATTTCATTAATGAGTAAATATACTGAGAGGCAATAGTTAGTATACCCAGTTCTTTGAAGAGGTTTCTACAGGACGTCCGTGAATTTACTCCACAAATAATTCGTATTACATGCTTTTGGACTCTGAAAACTTTTGTTTGACTTGAAGAGTTACCCCAAAATATTATTCCATATGACATTATGGAATGAAAGTAGGCAAAGTATGCAAGCTTTTTCATTTTTATGTCGCCTATGTCTGCTAACACTCGAATTGCAAATACAGATTTGTTAAGGCGTTTCTGCAGTTCTGTGGTGTGCTCCTCCCAACTGAATTTATTATCAAGTTGTAATCCCAGGGCCGCGCGGATTTAGCAGAGCGGTCTGAGACGCTGCAGTCACGGACTGTGCAGCTGGTCCCGGCGGAGGTTCGAGTCCTCCGTCGGGCATGGGTGTGAGTGTTTGTCCCTAGGATAATTTAGGTTAAGTAGTGTGTAAGCTTAGGGACTGTTGACCTTCGCAGTTAAGTCCCATAAGATATCACACACATTTGAAAATTTTTTTGTAATCCCAGGAATTTAAGACTGTCAACCTCTCCTATTTGCTCTTCTTCATACTTTATGCATATGCTGGGTGGAAACCTCTTACAGGTTCTGAATTGCATATACTGAGTCTTTTTCGAAGTTTAATGTCAGTGAATGGGCTTTAAAGCATTTATTAATAGCCATGAAAATATCATTAGCAGATCTTTCTAGAACTAAACAAGACATACTATTTATTGCAATACTTGTGTCGTCTGAAAACTAAACGAACTCTGTTTCTGGCAGTATAACTGATGAGAGATCATTAATGTACACAATAAAAAGGAATGGCCCTAAGATGGATCCTTGTGGGACACCACATGTAATTTCTTCCCATTCTGATGATGACTGATGACTTAATTCAGTAGTCACTTGCACTGACACCCTTTATTTCCTGTTAGCCAGGTATGACTTGAACCATTTTGCAGCACTGCCTGTGACACCATAGAATTCTAATTTATTTAAAAGGACGTTGTGGTTCACACAATCGAATGCCTTTGGTTATTTCAGTTTATCCAGGTCCGATTTCCTTAAATTCCTACCTGTTTGCAGTTTTTTTTTCAGTTCTCAGTGTATACGGAATGTTCAAGAAGCCTTAATCTTGCCAGGTTAACAAATAAACAAATAAATCTTTGGGGTAGCATCTACTGAAAATTAAGCCAGCTAATAAATGTTGGGGGAACATGCCTGTAAGACAGAAAGGGCACGGATGGAAAAATAGAGTTATTGTTAGGACGGAGAAGGTCAGCTTTGAAGCACCGCGGAAATGAGCTGTAAATGTGAGGCATTAGTAATTTTACGGGGCGTGCTTGACGCGGGGACGGTTGTGTGCGGCGCGGTGCGGCCGCCTGTGATCCCGCGCGAAAAGGCAGCTTCGAGGAGAGCGGTCGGTGGTCGAGGCGCGGTCGTGTGTCGGCCGCCGTGGGGAGGCTCGTTAGGCCGGCATTCCTGCGGCCGCCTCCCACCTGGAGGCCGGAGTCTGGAGCCGCCCTCTAATTCCCGGCCACCTGTAGCTGGAGCTGGAGCCGCAGCCAGCGCCGCGGCCTGCTTAGTCACACCGGCAAACACACCACACGACGCCCACCACAAAAACACCGAGGTCAACACGGCAGCCGCGTCTCGGATACATATATTTACCTCCCTGCTCGTCTGAGTGCGTAACTAAATTAGATAAACCTTCCTAGCACCATGTAGAGTTCGTTTCCACACCAAAGTTTATAAACAAGAGTCGCCTTTGCGGCCGAGGTCCCTATGGCCGGCATTACACTATCAAATTGTCAAATAAAATTCGATAGTGTAATAAGGAGCGCTGACAAAATTAGGCCTCGGACAAACTGACTTTCATCAAATCTAGCGCCTCGCCGACAGTCTAACAAATAAAGTCACTCACTTATATGGATGTGTGGTGTCTGTTCTTTCGGGCATGTCCGAAAGAATAGATGCCACCCATTCATATAACTGATTGAATTCTTCATTGTGTGACTGTATTGTCCGTGGTTGCTTTACGATTCTTGAGGATATTTTTGTTCTGTCGTTGTAACTACAAAAATGCTCGATATTTTTCACCAGACCCGTTTCGCTTCATTGAGGTAAAGCATCATCGGTGGTCTGTAACTAAGTTATTTACATTTTGATTTGCTTTTAGATCGAGAAACAATCCGTTAAGATTATGTTGCTTTGTACTTACGGTGATTTTAGCTTGATTTATCGCTTACATCGGGAAATACCGTCTGCTAGCACATCGTTATTTTTGTGCCTTAGACACTTATAAGCCGGCCGAAGTGGCCGTGCGGTTAAAGGCGCTGCAGTCTGGAACCGCAAGACCGCTACGGTCGCAGGTTGGAATCCTGCCTCGGGCATGGATGTTTGTGATGTCCTTAGGTTAGTTAGGTTTAACTAGTTCTAAGTTCTAGGGGACTAATGACCTCAGCAGTTGAGTCCCATAGTGCTCAGAGCCAACACTGATAATTTTGGCCTAATTTTTAGTTGTTCTTCAGCACTATGCACTTCTTATCTTTTTCACAACACACTTTTATGCACACCACTGTATTCCGTTTGTTTTTGCATTTCTGTGTCGTGGTTTGTGTTTTGTAGTGGTGCCAACATAACCTTTCCACCATTTTGTCTTTGACCTTCAACTATTTTTCTTATTATTAGATTATTGTATGTGTGTAATTATATTTAATTATGTTTCTGTGTATTTATATAGTATGTAAGAGGAGAGAAGGAATGCTGATAGAGGAATATTTTGTATAGGGGAGTGAGCAACCCTGACGACTGGACGTAAGTGTATAGCAATGTGATGGAGTGTGAGTTAGAGGAGAAGGTGAGAAGCAAGAAGTGAAATGAAATTGTGATGGGGTGGGGGGAGGGGTGCAGGGGGTGTTGTGGCAGAGTGGGAATGGGTGAACGATGATAAAGGCTCTTTTCTTTTTCATGTAATTTTGTCAGTTGTTTTATACAGAGCCTGGTTTGCAATATTTATTTGGTCACTGAACAACTCTTTATTTTGTATTAATGTTTTCTGTATTTGGAAATTTTCTTGGAAAAGGTGATGTTTGTCTGTACTTTTTTTTTATGATATTCATATCACACCATAGACGAAGCAATACAGAAAAAGATGTGAATATCACAAAAATCAGTGTAGACAGACAGCTACTCCCTTTCCAAGAAAATTTCCACATACAAAAAGCATTAATACAAAATAAAGAGTTGTTCAGTGACCAAATAAATATTGCAAAATATCTTTACGTTACAAAATAATCGTAGGGAAAATGTCCTGTGATGTATTATATAATTTCGTACCTTCCAGGGCCTTTAGGAAACAAAAGAATGACAAATATGGCGAAATTTTTTTGTTTTTACCGATTTTTATGGTACTAAGCGCACATCCCATAGTAAAAACTGTGTTACAGAGTAATGTAAACGTTAGCATTCACACCCATCCGATATCGAATTCAGAAGTGTCGCTTACTGGCCGCTTGGGGGCGCTGCTTATCGTTGCGGGTACCGTAACAAAAACGAAGTTTTGCAAGTCTGCGGTAAGGTCTTATGGTACCAAAAATGGCTCTGATCACTATGGGACTTAACATCTCAGGTCATCAGTCCCCTAGGACTTAGAACTACTTAAACCTAACTAACATAAGGACATCACACACATCCATGCCCGAGGCAGGATTCGAACCTGCGACCGTAGCGGTCGCGCGGTTCCAGACTGAAGCGCCTAGAACCGCTCGGCCACCAGTAAGGTCATATGGGACCAAACTGCTTAGTTCAGCGGTCCCTAAGCTTACACTCTAATTAATATAACTTACTTAAACTAACTCACACTAAGGACAACACACAACAGACCCATGCCCGAGGGAGGACATGAATCTCCGACGGGGGGGGGGGGGGGGGGGGGGGGAGGCTACACATCGCGGCAACAAAAACGAGATAGAGTGTAGCGACTGTTAGACTATGCCTCACCTTAGATTTGATCAAAGAAAGTGTTCGTGTTCTGTTTACTGGAAAGAGAAATGTAACCCTTGGAGCGCTAGCGTCGCTGCAGCTGTCTGATGTTTATCAGCATGACTTCGAAATATACATGGTGCGTCGCATCTGCAACGAAATTGATGGAAATGCACGAGATAGGCTGTATAACTTACGGAATAAGAAGTGAGAGCTATAAAAAAATTGCAGAGGCTATTAGCTCTGAAGTACGGCCAGAATGTACTCCCGAAGATGTAAAGGAGAAACTCAACAACTTTAGTAGAAATAAAAATATTTCTTAATGGCTGTTGTATGTACAAAACAGTTGTTTGCCTTGGAGAGGAACTCCTCCTTATGCAAGACACCTTTGTAGTTTTGTTTTCGTCTAGCCATGTTTCAACATCTTTTGTGCTACCTTCAATGGGCTTATTTGTTTATTGTCCTGTTACTGCTGTTAACCTTTAAAAAACTTTTGGTACAAAGTATTTACATTTGTAAAATGAGCGATTATTGTTAAATAGTTTACACTGGTTTGCGTACAGTACAGAGTTGAGACATCTACTGCAAAGTTGAAGAAGTCTATGTTGTTTATTTACGGTATGTCGAATGATTATAGTTTTGCAGTATATTTGGAAATTAGGTGAACGCATGCATTTGTTTATATACCTCACGTGATGCTATTGGATGTTTATGCTGGTAGCTTTAGGTCTACTACGCAGTCTGCAGCTTGACAGCAAAACGTTATCTTATTTTGCTGTTTGTTATGCACTTCCGACAGAGAATCACTAGGTACCGTGTTATTTAGCGTTGTTATTTATAGTTTTTGACGTTGTGCTGTTTTCACTTTGTTTGTGTCGAGCTAGCACGCTTATTTCTTTCGCTTTTGCCTGCAGCATTCGCAGGATTATTAATTTGCCTTCAGATGTTCCGCCTTCAGTGCTTTATAAATAGCTCCACACGTTTCTGGTATTATTTTCGCCGATGTACACTGGGGTGTTCGAGTGCTAAAGTGTGAACTGGAGTTGCTTTTCCTGCTCCAAGAAATCACACTGTGGGGGTAAGTAGGTCTTTTGCGGATATAAGATTTCTGAGCAGAGTGTTGTGATTCGTAATATGAAGAACCACTTTCTTGAGCATATACTGAAGTGTACTCTCATCCATTCGCAAGTAATTTTCATACGACTTTACGTCCTCGGCTTGGAGCTCCCGTAATACATTCTGTTAGCATCTCGCCGTGAAACTCACGGCTTCACCCACGTACGTTTCCTTTTTCTATTCTTCTGCTTCTCTTCCAAATGTAAATACAATGCAGTTATACACGAAACTACAGAACACAGTAACTGGTCTTAGCCAGCCATTCGGAATGAGATTTTTGTCAAAGAAAAAAAAATTGATGACAAGGTAATAGCCCTGTTTTACTACGTCAAATATCTTTGTCAAAGAAAATATAATGAGTGTTTGATCATAACAGTGCAGTTATGCACGCAACTACAGAACACAGTAACTGGTCTTAGTCGGCCATTCGGAATGAACAATGACGTCAGAGATTTTTGTCATCATCATCATCATCATTTAAGACTGATTATGCCTTTCAGCGTTCAGTCTGGAGCATAGTCCCCCTTATAAAATTCCTCCATGATCCCCTATTCAGTGCTAACATTGGTGCCTCTTCTGATGTTAAGCCTATTACTTCAAAATCATTCTTAACCGAATCCAGGTACCTTCTCCTTGGTCTACCCCGACTCCTCCTACCCTCTACTGCTGAACCCATGAGTCTCTTGGGTAACATTGCTTCTCCCATGCGTGTAACATGACCCCACCATCTAAGCCTGTTCGCCCTGACTGCTACATCTATAGAGTTCATTCCCAGTTTTTCTTTGATTTCCTCATTGTGCACACCCTCCTGCCATTGTTCCCATCTACTAGTACCTGCAACCATCCTAGCTACTTTCATATCCGTAACCTCAACCTTATTGGTAAGGTAACCTGAATCCACCCAGCTTTCGCTCCCATACAACAAAGTTGGTCGAAAGATTGAACGGTGCACGGATAACTTAGTCTTGGTACTGACTTCTTTCTTGCAGAAGAGAATAGATAGTAGCTGAGCGCTCACTGGATTAGCTTTGCTACACCTCGCTTCCAGTTCTTTCACTATGTTGCCGTCCTGTGAGAATATGCATCCTAAGTACTTGAAACCGTCCACCTGTTCTAACTTTGTTCCTCCTATTTAGCACTCAATCCGTTTATATCTCTTTCCCACTAACATTACTTTCGTTTTGGAGATGCTAATCTTCATCCCATAGTCCTTACATTTCTGATCTAGCTCTGAAATATTACTTTGAAAACTTACAATCGAATCTGCCATCACAACTAAGTCATCCGCATATGCGAGACTGCTTATTTTGTGTTCACCTATCTTAATCTCACCCAGCCAGTCTATTGTTTTCAACATATGATCCATAAATAATATGAACAACAGTGGAGACAGGTTGCAGCCTTGTCTTACCCCTGAAACTACTCTGAACCATGGACTCAATTTACCGTCAACTCTCACTGCTGTCTGACTATCTATGTAAAGACCTTTAATTGCTTGCAAAAGTTTGCCTCCTATTCCATAATCACGTAGAACAGACAATAACTTCCTCCTAGGAACCCGGCCATATGCCTTTTCTAGATCTATAAAACATAGATACAATTCCCTGTTCCACTCGTAACACTTCTCCATTATTTGCCGTAAGCTAAAGATCTGGTCCTGACAACCTCTAAGAGGCCTAAACCCACACTGATTTTCAACCAATTTGTCCTAGACAAAAAATTGATGACAAGGTAATAGCCCTGTTTTACTACGTCAGATACCTTTGTCAAAGAAAATATAATGAATGTTTGATCATATTCCTTTGTCAAAGGTAATAAACAGTGTAATACCAGCCTAATGCACATCTGTGGTGCTCGACTCGGAGGTAAGCCGGTTCGAACCCTGTTGGTGAATGAAATTTTCACTGCCAGCACTGGGACAGGAAGGGGAGGAAGGATGGTGTTGGTGGTGATGGTAGTATGTGGTGGTGTGAAGTTCCTGGTCAATAGTTTTGGTACTAATGTCTTGCATTAAATACCAATCCTCTCCGCAGTGTCTCATGAAGTGAGAACATATGACATTGTAGATGGGATCCGTCCGTCGCATGGGGACGTTTAGCTACGTACCGGAGCTGAGTTTCACCCTCTCTCTTCTCTCATCTTATGTACAATTAGTTCAGAAATCCGGCATCACCCATGTATTTATTTACGAAGGCTTACCCAAAGAAACGGAATTATTTTTTAAAAGCTGTGACTTTAAAACTGCTTACAAAACAGCCTAGTCCCCATCAAAATACTCTCCATTACAACTAATACATTTGTCCCACCGGTGCTTCCACTTTTCGCAACATTTTTCGTAGTCATTTTTGGAAAAGACTGTCAACTCCTTCCTCGTTTTTTTCTTAACTTCTTCAACGTTATCAAATCGATATCCTTTCATGCTGCTTTTCATGCATGGAAATAAGAAAAAGGCGCTTGGAGCCAGGTCAGGCGAGTAAGGTGCGTGGAGTAGCGGAACCATGCCATTTTTAGCAAAAAACGGTCTAACAGAGATGGCTGTGCGTGCAGATGTGTTGTAGTGGTGGACGAACCAGGCTCCTGTCTGCGTTTATAGACCAAGTACCTTCAAGGAAGACGTAGAATTTGAATAGGTCATCGGCGTGATGTAACCGATTCCATGATCCGTTAATCCAAAACGCTTGTGCCATCCCGAGGATTGTAACTGTCTCAGGCTGCTAAATGTTCTGTTTTACAAGGTGGTCAATGTCCCTTTTCGTCAATGAGGTGTGGACACCTAACGCCTTTACGACCGTTAGCAATATCACGGTCATTCGTCTACTTTCGAAAGACACTAAACAAAACAGCAAACAGTATCTGATGGCTGTTGTCGTTTTATAGTGCTCCCGTAAAGCCAAAAAAGCATAACAATTTTCCTTAGTCAGAGCCACATAAAACAGCAAATTTTTCCATTCTCGGCACAGTAATTATGCTGAATGATTTTCTTGCAGGTCTGGCGTTGTTATATACTCATCGTACCGCATTGCACTCCTCCCTACACCACCTATACGAAGTCTTTTCGATGGTAGAACTTTGGACTTCAATGTCCTTAATAGCCCTTCGTCATCCTACACACCAAAAATTTCTATAAATAATTACGACGATCTGATAGAAATCCGTAAATTTCGTATTATCGTCTTGGAAAATACTATTGGCTCACATGTGTCCATATTAGTAGAGTTTCAGAATGAAATGAAATGGAACCAGAGACGAATATTCTAAGTAACGATGGGACATTTCATTTCATAAACGTTACTGACTGATTGATGTCCCTTTCAGTTTCAACCAGTAGCCTCAGACGATGAGGATTTTGGAGGGGCGTGGATGGAAGTAAGCTGTTTTTGCAGTGAAAAGTTTAGTAGCTAGTCTTCATGAGAACCAAGATTCTGTCATTGCTCAGGAATTGTAAAACGTTACTTTGAAACGTCACCTAAAAGCGACACTCTCAGAAACGTTGGGGTAGCGTGTATTTTAAAGAAAATTATAGAAAGATACATGGGATACGTATTGCCGATTACTACAATGTTCGTTAGAACCAGGACAACAATATAGTACACGGACGGTTTCCTCGGAAATGCACCACAACAAAGCCGCAGTGGCTATATAAGGAGACGCGCTGCACCCGAAATTCAGACCACTTCAGCAGCAAGAGAAGGCAACACGGGGCGACGGCCACTTTATACGGCGAGAACTTCACAGCAAGAGGGGGCAACACGGGGCGACGGCCACTTTATACGGCGAGAACTTCACAGCAAGAGGGGGCAACACGGGGCGACGGCCACTTCACACGGCGAGAGCTTTTCACGTAAGTATAGGTAAGTACGTCTCTCCGCAGGTGCGTCGGCGAATACTCGTCTGCGACTCTTCCCTTCTGTGGCTCTTCGCAACTGCGACACTACGCGCCTGCGAGTCTACGCGCCCGCACGACTGCACGCTGGCTGCGGCTGAATATATTACTCTTGCGCTTGCGACTCTACACGCCTGCGACTCTACACATCTGCACGACTACACGCTGGCTGTAGCTGCACATCTCACTTCTGCGCGTCTGGGACTGCACTTCTGTGACTCCTACCTGTCTGGCGCTACATATCTGACTTTGTGTGTCTAGGATTACACATGTGGAAGTGCTTCGTGTCCGTAATCTCCACATCCGCGTCAACTCGGTTGGGACTGTACACTGCGCGACGCTTCGCATCGACGAGTCTACGCTGCACGTCCACGAGACTACGCTATTCTGCGCATCCGCTACTCTACGCTACACGTCCAGAAGTCTACGAGTTTTCGATTTGTCTCGGTCGAGTTAAGCTCTGGCTTAGCCCGTCACTTGTCCGCCTAGGACGGGCCACGCATCTGTGACTACGCATCTGTGACTCTACGCATCTGTGACTCCGTGTTACACATCGGCGACTCTACGCTAAGCGTCGGCCACACTACGCAGCGGCGACTCTGCCCCTCCACCCACGCTACGCGCCTGCCACGCATCGCTGACTCTTGAGGACGACGCCTCTGCACGACAGCTTGTCGTGGTCTCTCAGTTCCGACCAGGGTTTTCGGGAGGTTTCCCTTGGTTGTAAGGCGAATGCCGGAACTGTTTACCCCCTCCCATCGATATAGAGATAATTCAATGTAAAGAAGAAATTGAGAAATAAAGCAATAAACTCACTTTGCCTTTTCTTTAATGGATCTGACACGAATAAGTTGGGTAATAAATGACCCCAGTTTACTGTGACTGAGACACGAAGCTACATCTGATCACTTTGGTACACGTAGAGAGAGATCAGTGGATGTCATACAGACGGATGTCACACGGACGAAAGCTAACATTTATAGTCGATGTACAAAATTCTAGTACAAAGACTGAAACAATTTTCTATGTCCTTGGCAAATACTGGCTGTTTTGTACATAGCACTGAGATACATACATCGTTGCCTGATGCCCCCTTAGCTTTTTAGTTTATTCAGCGAAACATTTTCATGCTATTCTACTGCTCACATTTCATCGAATAGTTCAGTGTTATCTCTAAGCAATATGAGGACAGGCTGTTTAGCAATATGAGGACAGGCTGTTTATTGCTGTACCTGAGAGTTTTCAGCCTTCAGAGCCAGTTAATGTTTCTTGTACTGTGATTCTTACAGAAATTAAACGAACATCTGTGTTTACATTGACATGTAGTACACCTGTGTATTCGGTAGAGCTTAATGATGTGACTAACAGCATTGAGCCTTCGCAAACAAATTTGGAGCGGGTAAAAAAACGGACTGTCCGATTTGCCACCTAAGTGGAATACCACCGCAACGCCTCTTTATTCGTTAAGTTTCGCCGAAGCCTGTTTTACAGGGTTACGCCAGCGAATTCTGCATAGACGGGGTCTCCTCTTACATTCATTTAACAGCAGAAAACACGTACTGCGGCGTGTGAGATGTATTCAGTGCCGCGCGGGATTAGCCGAGCGGTCTCAGGCGCTGCAGTCATGGACTGTGCGGCTGGTCCGGGCGAAGGTTCGAGTCCTCCCTCGGGCATGGGTGTGTGTGTCTGTCCTTAGGGTAATTTAGGTTAAGTAGTGTGTAAGCTTAGGGACTGATGATCTTAGCAGTTAAGTCCCATAAGGTTTCACACACATTTGAACATTTGAACATATATTCAGTACGACTGTGTCAAAATTTGTTCAATGTCGGTACCAATATTGAAATGTACAATGTTTTCAATTACAGAATCCCTTGCTTGTACAGTGCATAGTGAAAAACGTGTCAATGAGACGAGGATATTATCCTATCTCGAATCTAGATTTAGCGTCATATGAACGACCATTGCATTTATATGAAAGAAGCCTGAGTTCTGAAACGTAGGACTTTTAGAGCTGATTTGCGATTACCACCGCTGATAACTAACACGCAAAATCTGAATTACGAAAACATGCAGCACCTCACTAATTTGGGGACTGATGACCTTCGCTGTTTAGTCCCCCTTAAACATCCCAACAACCACCACATCCCAACAACCACCACCACCACCACCTCACTAATTATAAAGAGATGGTGTCACAACGATCACTTATACATTACGTCGATGTGGTTACGACGATTTCCGACACGAAGATAAATACGGCTGTGCGACATCTGATCGAGATTTATCCTCAAACAAGACACACTATGGCCATCAGCATACAACCGTTCTCTAATTTCTGTTTGAAGTGAATTAATCAAGCTCAATTTTTTTTCAGTTCGTCTTCTTTATTGGTCGGTCCTCAGCCATTGATCTGTGTGCTCGAACCAACCTCTAATATTCCATTCGAATTTTGCTGTGGAGAAATATCTACCTAACGGAGCTCTCTTAAAGGCGAGAAAACTTTACCTTTCTTGACGGGGGGCCCGGATTCGATTCCTGGCTGGGTTGGAGGTTTTCTGCTTTCAGGGACTGGGTGTTTGAGTCGTCTTCATCATCCTCCTTTCATCCTTATCGGCGTGCAAGTCGCCGAAGTGGCGTCACCTCAAAAGACTTGTACCAGGCGATCAGGTCAATCCGCCGGAAGGCCCTCGCCACACGACATTTCATTTTAACTTACCTTCTGGATTTCGCCAGACATTAATGAAACAGTCGCAATTTCAAATACAACAAGATTAAAAACAAGTGACTTAGTCAAATTTTACACAGTGACTTGCACAGTTCGCAACAACTATACATCAAGCACCAATACATGGGAGACCTCATCTTATAGTAGATTACTACAGTATTAATAATATTACACTTCCTTTATTTGAAAAAAAAGAAAAGCAGAAGAATTGGGAATGTGATCAAATCTAATTTCATGAGCAGGTCTATAGTACCAAAGGTTCGTATTTTTTTTTATATACCTAATAGATTTTTGCTAGGTTCGTGTATTGACAAAAACTAAAATAATATTGTCTCCCTAATAAAAACGGTGTATTCCTAGCAACTGATCTGGTACACTGTAATGCGTGAATGAACACTCGGTCTCTCACATTTTTTTAAAATTTCATATCTAGAAATGCTATGAGCATAATGCGCTGATACTCCAGTATGCAAACGCAATTTCATTTATTTTACCAAGCATATTTCGCAGTGCATGGCAGGGATGTTAGCAACTTTGTCCTTTTCCAAAGCGAGGAATAAATACACAATGTGATCAAAAGTATCCGGACACCTGGCTGAAAATGACTTACAAGTTCGTGGCGCCCTCCATCGGTAATGCTGGAATTCAATATGGGAAGCAAGAAAGTGCGTAAAACATCAATGTAGACGTGTGCTGTGATAGTGCCACGCAAAACAACAAGGGGTGCAAGCCCCCTCCATGAAAAACACTACCACACCTTAACACCACCGCCTCCGAATTTTACTGTTGGTGCAACATACGCTGGCAGATGACGTTCACCAGACATTCGCCATACCCACAACCTGCCATCGGACCGCCACATTGTGTACCGTGATTCGTCACACCACACAACATTTTTACACTGTTCAATTGTCCGATGTTTACGCTCCTTACACCAAGCGAGGTGTCGTTTGGCATTTACCGGCGTGCTATGTGGCTTGGCTTATAAGCAGCTGTTCGACCATGAAATCCAAGTTATCTCACCTCGCACCTAACTGTCATAGTACTTGCAGTGGATCCTGATGCAATTTGGAATTCTTGTGTGATGGTCTGGATAGATGTCTGCCTATTACACATTACGACGCTTTTGTGCTGTACGTGTCTCTTCACGTTCGCACGTCACTATCACATCGGAAACAGTGGACCTAGGAATGATTAGGAGTGTGGAAATCCCGCGTACAGACGTATGACACAAGTGACATCCAATCACCTGACCACGTTCGAAGTCTGTGAGTTCCGCGGAGCGTCCCATTCTGCTCTCTCACGATGCCTAATGACTACTGATGTCGCTGATATGGAGTACCTGGCGGTAGATGGCAGTACAATGCACCTAATATGAGAAATGTATATTTGTGGGAGTGTCCGGATAGTTTTGATCACATAGTGTATCTACACGACTCGGCACCCGCAATAATCTGTCTTATTGTATCAGCATAACCTCTGTTTGAGATACGACACAGTCAGTAGTTAGTGTTGTTCGACTACTAGTTCGCAAAATTCATCTAACAGAATTCCGCGATAGCATCGTATTTTGACCTCCACAGATCCTGTTTAGATTCCAGAATGAGATTTTCACTCTGCAGCGGAGTGTGCGCTGATATGAAATTTCCTGGCAGATTAAAACTGTGTGGCGGACCGAGACTCGAACTCGGGACCTTTGCCTTTCGCGGGCAAGTGCTCTACCAAATGAGCTACCCAAGCACAACTCACGCCCCGTCCTCACAGCTTTACTTCCGCCAGTACCTCGTCTCCTCCCAAACTTTACAGCAGCTCTTCTGCGAGCCTTGCAGGACTAACACTCCTGAAAGAAAGGATATTGCGGAGACATGGGTTAGCCACAGCCTGGGGGATGTTTCCAGAATGAGATTTTCACTTTGCAGCGGAGTGTGCGCTGATATGAAACTTCCTGGCAGATTAAAACTGTTTGGCGGACCGAGACTCGAACTCGGGACCTTTGCCTTTCGCGGGCAAGTGGTAGAGCACATGCCCGCGAAAGGCAAAGGTCCCGAGTTCGAGTCTCGGTCCGCCACACAGTTTTAATCTTCCAGGAAGTTTCATCCTGTTTAGTTTACAGGGCAATTCTGTTGCGTTTTCATTTGGTCTGTACTGACTTGATACGGCGCTAACAGCTTGTTTTCCGATGCCTGTTGCCACGCCTACTTGATAAGGACTCGAGACAAAGGACCGGTACTCTTGAATTGGTTGCACCAGTCTTTCGTATCTGGCTTCAATTAAGGATGCAACGCTTCCCCCAAAATCCTTCCATTAAATCTACGCATCCTAGTCGCCTTTACTACCACTGATTTCGCATATTCCTAATATTAAAAGGTATTTAAACAGCGAGTGCAGTTCCAAACGTTGACGGATCGTGTAACCGGATACTTTGTTAAGAGCACCATGCGAAAAAAAGTGGCATCAGTGCAGCAGAAAGAAATAGTCTAAAACGATCTCCATTCCCTTACAATCATCCACTGAGAATGCATTCTTCCCTGCTGGCTATAATTAAAATGCTTCTGCTCACAGAGGTGCAGTCTGGGTTATAATTGCCGTGTGACAGCGAAACGTGGTAAATATTGTAATGCGTTAATGCTGAACCGATTTATGCTGAAAAAAGTTCCAATTTTGGCCACCAGGTGCAAATCTGGCGCATTCAATGCAAGAAAAAACAGGAATGTTTCTATATTTAACGCATTAGGAACGGGACACGAGCAGAAAGGTCAAACAAGTGAGAGACCCATAATATTGAACGACGTGCAAAAGAGCTCGTGGCAGCAGTTCCGGTGGGATCTGGACAACGTGTTTCTGTATATTGGCTTTCAGATCAGACAAAGACCGAACGTGTTCCTGGTAAACGCTTTCTTTTAGATGTCCCTAGAGCCAGAAACCACATGGATTAAGATCAGGTGGTCTTGCAGGCTATGCATCATCCTCCGGTGATAACACATTTGTGGAAGGTTGGATAAGCAGATCTTTCACTCAGCTAGCGACATGAGGTGTTGCCCAATCCTGCATCGAGGCAACGGTTTCTACACCGTGCCAGTCGCACTTCTTCAAAGCACCAATCACATGCTACATAAGATGGCCTCGATAACGTGTCGAAGCCGGTCGGAGTGGCCGAGCGGTTCTAGGCGCTACAGTCTGGAACCGCGCGGCCCCTACGGTCGCAAGTTCGAATCCTGCCTCGGGCATGGTTGTGTGTGATGTCCTTAGGTTTAAGTAGTTCTAAGTTCTAGAGCCATTTGAACCATTTGAACGTGCCGAAGTCAGGGTTCATCTCAAAGGCCCTCTGGCTGTATTCTCTGCAGGGAAGGACTGACCAGAATTAAGGTGCTTGTGAACCCACACCAATCAGTCACACACGGCGAGTGCATCAGCGATTCGTAGACAACACGCGGTTCAACAGTACCCAAAATTCAGCAGTTCTGTGTACTCACTACACCCTGTATTGTAAAATGTGCCTCTTCTCTCCGAAAGCTATTGTCCGGCCACATGTCACTTCGATCCGTGCCAGAAACCGAAGAGCAAATTCAGAACATTGCTGCGGATCACTAGGTTTCGGTTGCTGCACGGTCTCGATTTGTACGGCTACTGTTGTCAAATAGACCGCAGAACTTTTCCTACGTTGACCATGGAACGGATATGTGTTGGACACTGCATTAGGACTAGCACCACTTGGGGCACGTGCTGCTTGGGCAATTATAGCAGCAGAAACCTCGCCAATGACTTCCACCGGGATAGGATGGCTTACTCTTCCAGGTACCACACCAAAGTCACGAGTGTTTTCGAATTTTATTATCATCTTCTTTGAACCACTTAATGGCATCGGGGCTCTCGTCAGACCTGTCAGTTGGGGAACTCTCTCAATGCAGCACTGTAATTGCTGCCGTTCACATAAAACAGTTTCGCTAACAGTACACCATCTCTGTTCTCAGTAGTCGTACGGTTAACTCACGTTACGACTTGTCGTATGAAAGCGTGGATGTCATACCGTCATACAAACAAGTGTACATCACCAGATTTACATCTGCTGGTAAAAACTGGAACTAACTTTTTCCGGCTTAAATGGGTTCCGCATTAATGCAATAGCTTATCTACCAAGTTTCGCTGCCATACGACGATTACAGCCCACATTGGACATCAGTGAGTAGCGGGTCTTTCATTAAATTACCAGGTATTTTTATACGATGTGTTCCGAGGGGCGTAAGACTTTGTTAAAGGTTAAAAACCATTGTTCAATCAGGGCTGTCGCGAAAAATTTGAAGTGTATTACTGTTTACAGCAGGTCTAATTGAGCTGTTACGCCAATGTTGAGTGATGCAGATAGGTAGATAGATGCACATGAAAGGTATTTCGGTGCAACCTGTAAGGTAATGAGATCGTGGGCTGTGCATGGGGTAAACACATAGGCAGCTCTAGGTATGGCGCCAGTCTGGCGGGGATAATTTCTGGCTGACGTGAGACCAGGGTGGCGCATTCCAGAGGCGTTTTTTCGAAACAGCCATTGCTGCGCGGGCAGGCAATGAATGTCTCCTCCTGGCTACCCATCTAGGCGGGGAAGATGGTCAGGCAGACAGCGTGACTGTGGCACCGGACAATCGTGTGAAATCGCGAGTTCTAAAACTGTAATTGATTAGCAAAGTGAGCGAACTGGTTTAATAAATAAAAAGAAAAAAGAAGACAGGACAGGACACATAAAGACTCCTAATGAAGGGAGATGTACATCTCAAGCTAAAAATAATTTGATTACTAAAAATAATGAAATACTATTGCATTGCGACAAGGGAAAGATGCCTCGCTTGCGGAGCGTATATAGTGATCGTGCATTGTCTCAGTAAGAAATGAGACAGACGCCAGCCTGTGATATGACTTCACTGTTAGCTGCATGTCGATGGACGACGAACGAATCAGAGGGACTGCACAATATGTACCGTGGAATAACAGTGGCTGTCAAAAGAGCGAGTAGGCTAACTGTGCAAGTATATATATTTAGCTATAGAAATATACACATTAAAACAAGTTTTGCATCACCTCGGTTCCGAGAGTTCCGGAACCTGTACAGAAATTTGGAATAGAAATCAACATAAACATCAATGCCACCCTTTTTATTGCTCTTGAAAACCACACATTTCGTTTTGTACCGCCCTATAGTGAGCCCTTCAGAGGTGGTGGTCCAGACTGCTGTACACACCGGTTCCTCTAATATACAGTAGCACGTCCTCTTGCATTGATGCATGCCTTTATTCGTCGTGGCATACTATCCACAAGTTCATCAAGGAACTGTTGGTCCAGGTTGTCCCACTCCTCGACGATGGTTCAAATGGCTCTGAGCACTATGGAACTTAACATCTATGGTCATCAGTCCCCTAGAACTTAGAACTACTTAAACCTAACTAACCTAAGGACATCACACAACACCCAGTCATCACGAGGCAGAGAAAATCCCTGACCCCGCCGGGAATCGAACCCGGGAACCCGGGCGACGACGATGATTCGGCGTAGATCCCACAGAGTTGGTGGGTCACGTCGTCCATAAACAGCCCTTTTCAATCTATCCCAGGCATGTTCGATAGGGTTCATATCTGGAGAACATTCTGGGCACTCTAGTGGAGTGATGTCGTTATCCTGAAAGAAGTCATTCACAAGAAGTGCACTATGGAGGCGAAAATTGTCCATGAAGACGAATGCCTCGCCAATATACTGCCGATATGGTTGCACTATCGGTCGGAGGATGGCATTCACGTATTGTACTGCCGTTACGGCGCCTTCCATGACCACCAGCGCGGACGTCGGCCCCACATAATGTCACCCCTAAACGGCAGGGAACCTCCACCTTGCTGCACTCGCTGGACAATGTGTCGAAGGCGTTGAGCCTGACCGGGTTGCCTCTAAATACGTCTCCGACGATTGTTGGTTGAAGGCATATGCGACACTCAGCGGTGAAGAGACTGGGGTGCCAATAGTGAGCGGTCCACTCGGCATGTTCGTTCAAAGTGGTTCAAATGGCTCTGAGCACTATGGGACTTAACATCTCAGGTCATCAGTCCCCTAGAACTTAGAACTACTTAAACCTAACTAACCTAAGGACATCACACACATCCATGTCCGAGGCAGAATTCGAACGTGCGACCGTAGCGGTCGCGTGGTTCCAGACTGAAGCGCCTAGAACCGCTCGGCCACCAGCGGCCGGCTCGGCATGTTGTTGGGCCCATGTTTACCGCGCTGTATGGTGTTGTGGTTGCAAAGATGGACCTCGCCATGGACGTCGAGAGTGCAACCTATTGCGCACAGTTTGAGTCGTAACACGACGACCTGTGGGTGTACGAAAAGCATTATTCAACATGGTGGCGTTGCTGTCAGGGTTCCTCCGAGCCATAATCCGTGTGTAGCGGTCATCCACTACAGTAGTTGCCCTTGGGCGGCCTGAGCGAGGCATGTCATCGACAGTTCCTGTATCTCTGTATCTCCTCCATGTCCGAACAACATCGCTTGGCTCGTTCCGAGACGCCTGGACACTTCCCTTGTTGAGGGCCCTTCCTGGCACAGAGTAACAATGCGGACACGGTCGAACCGCCGTATTGACCGCATGGTTGAACTACAGACAACACGAGCCATGTACCTCCTTCCTGGTGGAATGACTGGAACTGATCGGCTGTCGGACCCCCTCCGTCTAATAGGCGCTGCTCATGCATGGTTGTTTACATCTTTGGGCGGTTTTTTGACATCTCTGAACAGTCAGAGGGACTGTGTCTGTGATACAATATCCACAGTCAACGTGTATCATCAGGAGTGTGTAGCATGTAAAAATGTGACTGTCTCAGGATAATCGTAGCCAGAAATTTCCGTTGGTGTAATATACTCATAAAGCACTGAAAATGCATTTTGTTTTACTGTGCCTCATTATACAATCGTTATAGTAACACGTCTAGAGAAGTGCCGGTCCACTGTTTGGACTTTCGGTCTTGGATACGAAAGACACCCGAATAAGCTTTCATTCTTCTCCAGGTCATAAGCCTTAGTGACGGTCCTTTTGTTCAGAAGTTAATTTGTTTTTATAAGGCTGTTATAATTGAAGTACAACTAATCTGAGCTGGAAAAAAATTAGTTCCACTTTTGGCCACTAGTTGCAAATCTGGCGCTGTACAACATATCGTCAACATCTCAGGTGCTCGTATTGAGCATATTGTGCAAGCGGCGGTTAATAATAAATTCAACATTATGCCTTCCTCACTTATTTGACCCTTTCTGCTCACTTTCATTTCGTAATCCATTACCTATGGAAACATTCTCCACGTCTATCTTGCATTCACAGCGCGAGATTTGCACTTGGAGACCGAAACTGGAACTATTTTCTCCAGTGTAAATGGGATCCGCATTAACGCGATACATCTATCAAATTTCGCTGTCATACGATAATTACAGCCCACATTGAATTTCTGTGAGTAGCTGCACTTTAATTATGGCTACTCGGTATTATATTTTAGCTTCACCAGATGAATTGCAACTGGGACATAACTATTTCGCACGCTGACAAGATCTGGATATTTTTTCAGGGAAGGAAAGGAGCTCTGATTGTGGGGGCGAGTACCTGTTACAACCATCTAGGGAAGATAGTAACGCGACAGATCGATTTCAGTATACATTTTGGCTCAAGCACTTGAATTCGCTTGTAACGGTGAGCGCTAAGACGTAATGTAACATGTATGCCATTGTTAACAGTGTTAAGGATAGAGTAATTGGTAACAGAAAAGGTTACGGTGCTTGCGGCACTCCTGCTGATGCACAACTGAACTAAGCATCTTTTACTTCCGATGTACCCACACTGCAAACTGTTAACAACAGCATACACTTTATAGCCATGTTGAAGAAAAATCACAAATGAAGGAGGTTAATTTATAACATGAGCGGTTTAGAGCCTAAGCCTATCTTTGGGTGATCACATTCAGTTCTGCAGTTGGACGTTCAGTGTTTGAATTCATTGTTATAAAAGGCAAGTTGCGCGTTGTTGACAAATGAGATGAAAATGAAATTGTTGGAAACGACAAAATGATAAGAGCTGAAAGTAAAGATGAACTAAAATGTACATACACCACAATGAATTTTCACTTTCCAGCAGAGTGTGTGCTTATATGAAACTTCCTGGCAGACTAAAACTGTGCACTGAGCTTGTCTCGAACCTTTTGCGAGTGAGTGCTATCCCATATGAGCTCCCTGACCATGCCCCATAACCCGTCCTCAAAGCTTTGCCTCCGTCAGTAGCTCATCTCTACCTACGTGCTCACATATGCACTGAGGTGACAAAAGCCATGTAATACCGGCATAGTGTAGCAGCTGCAAAAATATTGAGCCATGCTGCCTCTATAGCTGTCGGTAATTGCGGAAGTGGTGACAGTGCAGGATTTTGTGCACGAGCTGACCTCTCGATTACGTCCCATAAATGTTCGGTCGAATTCATATCAGGCGATGTGTGTCGCCAAATGATTCACTCGAATTGTCCAGAATGTTTTTTAAACCAATCGCTAAAAATTGTAGCCCGGTGGCATTTCACATTGCCATTTGGGGACATGAAGTCCATGAATGGTTGCAGATGGTCTCCAAGTTGGCGAACATAACCATTTACAGTCAATGATCATTTCAGTTGGACCAGAGAAGTCATCACATTCCATGCAAACATAGTCCACACCATTATGGAGCTGTCACCAACGTGTACAGTGTCTTGTTGTCAATTTGGATCCATGGTTCGTGGGGTCTGCGCCACACCAAACCGTACCATCAGCTCTTACCAACTGAAATCGGACCCATCTGACCAGGTGACTGTTTTCCAGTCGTCTAGGATCCAACCGATATGATCGGATGCCCAGGAGAGGGACTGCTGTTAGCAAACGCACTCACATTGTTCCTCTGCTGATAAGGGAACCTCCCCATCGCACCTCCCTCAGATTTAGTTTTAAGTTGGCACAGTGGATAGGCCTTGAAAAACTGAACACAGATCAATAGAGAAAACAAGAAGAAGTTGTGTGGAACTATGAAAAAAGTAAGCAAAACATACAAACTGAGTAGTCCATGTGCAATATAGGCAACATCAAGAAGAATGTGAGCTCAGGAGCGCCGTGGTCGTGTGGTTAGCGTGAGCCGCTGCGGAACTAGGCGTCCTTGGTTCAAGTCTTCCCTCGGGTGAGTATTTTACTTTCTTTATTTTCGCAAAGTTATGATCTGTCCGTTCGTTCACTGACGTCTCTGCTCACTGTAATAAGTTTAGCGCCTGTGTTTTGCGACCGCACCGCAAAACCTTGCGATTGTTATTGAAGTCGCGAGCTATTTTTGCTGGGTTCATATTGCCCACGGAATACATCTCACGTATTTAATGCACTCTCGTCCAAAGTAGCGAGCACTCAACTGCCAGCCAGGGAGCCTCGTTAGCAGGAATACTCTCTCTTCCGTGCACTGTAGTCGACTGACGTAGTGTGTTTCGATGTTTGTTTAGGTGTGGCGTCCCCATACTACGGCGCAGTTACCTCGCATCGGACGGACGGACGGGCGGACAGGTAATAATTGTCTGAAAATAAAAAATTTAACTTTCCAGTCGATGGATGATTTGAACCAAGGACCTCTCGTTCCGCAGCCGCTCACGCTAACCATGGGACCATGGCGCTCTAGAGCTCCCACTGTCCTTGATGTTGCATATCTTGCGCATTGACTACTCAGTTTGTATATTTTGCTTATTTTTTTCATAGTTCCACACAACTTCTTCCTGTTTTCTCGATTGATCTGGATTCAGTTTTTCAAGGCCTATCCACTGTGCCAACTTAAAACTAAATCTGAGGGGGGTGCGATGGGGAGGTTACCTTGTGAGTATCCTATTATTGCCTTATTTCGCCTCAGTGTTCTACCAGATACGTTCGTCGTATGTCCCACATTGACGTCTGCGGTTATTCCACGTAAGGCTGCTCGTCTGTTAGCACTGACATGCAAACAATGCTGCTCTCGGTCGTTAAGTGAAGGCCGTCGGTCATTGCGTTGTCTGCACTGAAATTTGGTATTCTGAGCACTCTGTTGACAGTCTGGATCTGGGAACACTGAATTCGCTAACGATTTATGAAATGGAATGTCCCATGCGTCTACCATTAACTACCGTTCCACCTTCAATGTCTGTTGATTTCTGTCGTGCGGCCATCACGTCGGAAACCTTTTCACATGACATGCAAATGCAAATGACATCTCCGCCAATGTGCTGCCCTTTTATACCTTGCGTGCTTGATACTACTGCCATCTGTGTATGTGCGCATCCCTATCCGATGACTTTTGTCACGTCAGTATATAAGTTAAGCAACTTCTCAGCTGCAACGTTAGTTCCAAAAGACAGTAGGCGTATACAGCTTATACTGCGACGTTCGTTCCCTGGTGTACTTTTCCATGCGCTCCGACGTAAATGGTTATTCGAAGTCACTAATTGTGTGCCCTGACGAATGACATGGCACTGTTAGCGAATGCACATTCGCTTGTGTTCGCTTCGGTCATAAGGGGATTTAATAGAAAGAAAAATTCTTTCCTTCCCCTCTGATTCCCCAGAAACACCCTCGCAAGTGTACCACCGTCTGACTGGCACCTTCCGCATCCTAGGGCAGGGTTCTGCGCAGTTGATACACCGAAACACTGTCGTAGCGTGAAGACTACGGCGCCGCCTTCCGAAAACAAACCGCCTCGCGCGGCGCGTCGGCGCGGTTTCCAGTATTTACGGCCTTGTCGGTAGTTTTGTGCCTGCCTGCCGCCCGCTATTGTGTGGGAGGCGGGGGCGGTCGTGTGTCGGCGCAGCCGCTGCCGCTGGCGCCCCTACCTGCCGGAGGCGGCCGGGCCGCCGTGTTCTTCACGGCTCCCGCCTCCGAGGCGCAAAAAACCGCCTAAGTATACTCCAGAAAGAAACTAATTTCATCCTGTTAGCAGGCGCATTTCGGCGCTTATAAAGCGCGCCGCGGCCAGAAGTGCTGCGTCAGGTGAGTATGTTACGCTGGTTAGGTTAGTGACACAAGGCCGGAGCGAGGGCCGTCCGTCCCACCCACACGCCTGCAACACACACAACACATTATGGACGGCTGCTGCTCGTAAGCGGGATTTGATAACGCCGCGATTCTGGGAACCACCACCCATTCCATGCAGGCCTGAACTGTGCGTTTGACTACATTTCTTAATATGACATTTTAATTTGAATCTTTCAAGTCAGCTGCTAATAGTCGCATTACATTCGTACAATAGGCCTATTTCAACGGTTCTGCCAAGTACCCCTGCGAATATTACAGTTAGTAAATTTCATTTACTTTTGAGACATTTGTACATGGAATTACACTACTGGCCATTAAAATTGCTACACCATGAAGATGACGTGCTACAGACGCGAAATTTAACCGACAGGAAGAAGATGCTGTGATATGCAAATGATTAGCTTTTAAGAGCATTCACACAAGGTTGGCGCCGGTGGCGACACCTACAACGTGCTGACACGAGGAAAGTTTCCAACCGATTTCTCATATACAAACAGCAGTTGACCGGCATTGCCTGGTGAAACGTTGTTGTGATGCCTCGTGTAAGGAGGAGAAACGCGTACCATCACTTTTCCGACTTTGATAAAGGTCGGATTGTAGCCTATCGCGATTGCGGTTTATCGTATCGCGGCATTACTGCTCGTGTTGGTCGAGATCCAATGACTGTTAGCAGAATATGGAATCGGAGGGTTCAGGAGGGTAATACGGAACGCCGAGCTGGATCCCAACGGCCTCGTATCACAAGCAGTCGAGATGTCAGGCATCTTATCCGCATGGCTGTAACGGATCGTGCAGCCACGTCTCGATCCCTGAGTCAACAGATGGGGACGTTTGCAACACAACAACCATCTGCACGAACAGTTGGACGACGTTTGCAGCAGCATGGACTATCAGCTCGGAGACCATGGCTGCGGTTACCCTTGCCGCTGCATCACAGCCAGGAGTGCCTGCGATGGTGTACTCAACGACGAACCTGGGTGCACGAATGGCAAAATGTCATTTTTTCGGATGAATCCAGGTTCTGTTTACAGCATCATGATGGTCGCATCCGTGTTTGGCGACATCGCGGTGAACGCACATTGGAAGCGTGTATTCGTCATCGCCATACTGGAGTATCACCCGGCGCGATGGTATGGGGTGCCATTGGTTACACGCCTCGGTCATCTTTTGTTCCCACTGACGGCACTTTGAACAGTGGACGTTACATTTCAGATGAGTTATGACCCGTGGCTCTACCCTTTAGTCGATCCCTGCGAAACCCTACGTATCAGCAGGATAATGCACGACCGCATGTTGCAGGTCCTGTACGGGCCTTTCTGGATACAGAAAATGTTCGACTACTGCCCTGGCCAGCACATTCTCCATATCTTTCACCAATTGAAAACGTCTGGTCAATGGTGGCCGAGCAACTGGCTCGTCACAATACGCCAGTCACTACTCTTGATGAACTGTGGTATCGTGTTGAAGCTGCATGGGCAGTTGTACCTGTACACGCCATCCAAGCTCTGTTTGACTCAATGCCCAGGCGTATCAAGGCCGTTATTACGGCCAGAGGTGGTTGTTCTCGGTACTGATTTCTCAGGATCTATGCACCCAAATTGGGTGAAAATGTTACCGCATGTCAATTCTAGTATAATGTATTTGTCCAATGAATACCCGTTTATCATCTGCATTTAATCTTGGTATAGCAGTTTTAATGGCCAGTAGTGTAATGTGCACGCGTACTTACGTGTAGACGTACATATTGCATCACTGATTAATGCATTTGTCAATTGTCGATGTTTTTATGGCTAGTTGAATGATGCTGTATGTTTACAAATTGGTTATAGCTAGTTAGCAGTATTGTTTGTGCTGCGGATTTAGTTCAAATGGTGCAAATGGCTCTGAGCACTATGGGACTCAACTGCTGAGGTCATTAGTCCCCTAGAACTTAGAACTAGTTAAACCTAACTAACCTAAGGACATCACAAACATCCATGCCCGAGGCAGGATTCGAACCTGCGACCGTAGCGGTCTTGCGGTTCCAGACTGCAGCGCCTTTAACCGCACGGCCACTTCGGCCGGCGATAATTTAGTTGTCTGTGTATTCTTTGGTTGCTAATTTTATCCTATGTCATGTTTCAGAATGTCAATAAAATTTTCTAGGTAGCTTTAATGTTTGCAACCGGTCTGTTCGTTTAATATGGCGGGCGCTTAATTCTTCAGGCATGTTCTTGACGTGTCCTTTTGGTGTTATATGTAGAATTTGAAGCACAGTTTCGATTTTGTTGACTTCAGGATTTTGACGCACAAAGAGACTCGACTGATTGCTGTCACTATCTCTAGATCTCTAGTACTTTCTCTAAATCTGATGTTAAAATTTCGTCTTGTTTGTCCAATGCATCATCAAATTTAGTGAGCACACTAGAGGCACTGATAGTCAAAAGTCGAGTTTCTTTGTGCATTTAAAAATCCGAAACTCTAAAGTCAGCAAAATTGAAACTGCTCTTCAGATCTTCCGTAGAATACTAAAAGGACTCACCACGAACATGCTCAAAGAAATGGAAATTTGTGTAAATATGAATAATTATCCCCAGGACATATTAAACGGACTGACTGACTTCAAACATAAATATTACCTAGACAATTTTTTGACATTGTGCAACATGAGAAACGATAAAAAAATAAACAACCAAAGATAACAAACTCAAGCAATACTGCTGACTATCTATAACCGCTCTGTAAACATACTGCATCATTGACAACTGTCAACTCCCCGTAAAAACAACAGCATTTGCCAAAAGGATTTATTAGTGATGCAGTATTTACGTTTCGCCTAGCTAGCCGTAAGGGTACATGTATGTTTAACTCCATATACAAACAGATTTGATGACTGGGTGTTGTGTGATGTCCTTAGGTTAATTAAGTTTAAGTAGTTCTAAGTTCTGGGGAACGGTGACCATAGCTGTTAAGTCCCATAGTGCTCAGAACCATTTGAACCATTTGAACAAACAGATTGAAAATAAATGAAATTTACTAACTGCAATGTTCGCAGGTGTCTTGGCAGTACTACCGAAATATTGGTTTAAAATGTAATATTACGAAACGTTTCTTGCCGCGGGCCCAACTACGTATATATGTGTATAAATATTTTTTTTAAAAAAGCTTAAGTTTATCCACGTTGTATGGAAGTGGTTAAAGTCAATACTTATTAGCACCACACATTTTGGCAGGATGCTGTCGTCAACAGGTGTTTTACAGTTACATGTCATTAATATGAAGTGTGATGAGAATTATTTGCTGGGTGTGCCAGTGAGGGTACGTACTAAAATATAGTCATGCACGGAAAAATTAACTTCTTTCAGCACAAATCTTAAGTGAGGCGTAAGTTTAAAACTTTTCATTTAATGACTTTACTCATATTTTACTGGAAACGCAGTTATCTGACATACAGAACACTGTAACAAACACATCATCATCACAACACTGCCGGCCGAAGTGGCCGTGCGGTTAAAGGCGCTGCAGTCTGGAACCGCAAGACCGCTACGATCGCAGGTTCGAATCCTGCCTCGGGCATGGTTGTTTGTGATGTCCTTAGGTTGGTTAGGTTTAACTAGTTCTAAGTTCTAGGGGACTAATGACCTCAGCAGTTGAGTCCCATAGTGCTCAGAGCCATATGAACCATATATATATCACAACACTTTCGCATTGAGAAGTTCTCATTTCGAGGACTCTGAACTGCTGAGACAAACATATTTCAGTTGCTAAGATACTACAAACAATGAAAATCGTTTTATATAAGCGTATTTAAATCATGGCACATATTGAATATTATGTTTAGTTGGTGTTTTTTGGTTATTCACTATGTTAGATAATTTTTTTAAAAAATGGTTCAAATGGCTCTGAGCACTATGGGACTCAACATCTTAGGTCATAAGTCCCCTAGAACTTAGAACTACTTAAACCTAACTAACCTAAGGACATGACACACACCCATGCCCGAGGCAGGATTCGAACCTGCGACCGTAGCAGTCCCGCGGTTCCGGACTGCAGCGCCAGAACCGCTAGACCACCGCGGCCGGGATAATTTTTTACTCTCTCCCTTTATACATGGTGTTCTAAGAGGAATGATCAATACTCAGGGATATGAGAGAAACCATCATTCGGAGCAAAAATATCTACTAAACATGGACTCTAAACTGCATACCTTAAAAGCTATGAACACTTGTTCATCTTCGACAGTGTGAAAGAAGTCTCGTCTACTGCAAGCTCTTTGCTTTTCATTTTTTGGGAGCAGCTATTGCGACCGAAGAAAAAAATTGGCGGGCTAAATGTGGGCTCTAGTATGCACTTCTTGATAGCTATGAGCACTTGTTCACTAGAGGAGATATGTGACGCAGTAGCGAAAATGAACAAGTGCTCATAGCTCTTAAGGTATGCATCTTCGACCCCAAATTTACTGGACTTTTTTTCTTGTTTTGGTCCATACTCCTATGTCTCAAAATATTGAAAACAAAGAGCTTGCAGCAGAAGAGATTTATTCTGCAGCATCGAAGATGAAGTAGTGCTCATAATTCTTAAAGCATGCCTTCTAGAGCCCTTGTTTACTAGACATTTTTGCTAGTAATAAATAAAATAGATGGTACTGCTTTTACTTCGTTTATCTGTCTTTCGATATTGTTACTACTTTCTAGGTCATGGCCACATTTTGAAGCGATCATTTCAGCCGTCAGCCAAGCTGACACTAAACCCAAACTCCTCCCGAATAGGTAATGAAGGCTCAACGGTACCGACCGGCCGCCGTGTCATCCTCAAACACATGGGTCAGTTGATGGGGGTATGGAGGGGCGTGTAGTCAGCACACTGCTCTCCCTGCCGTATGTCAGTTCACGAGACCGGAGCCGCTACTTCTCAATCAAGTAGCTCCTCAGTTTGCCTCATTAGGGCTGAGTGCACCGCGCGTGCCAACAGCGCTCGGCAGACCGGATGGTCACCCAACCAAGTGCTATTTCAACCCTACTGCGCTTAACTTCGGTGATCTGACGGGAACCGGTGTTGCCATTGCGGCAAGACAGTTGGCACGCTTCATCACTGCTCATCGACAAATAAATTAAAAAATTCAGTGAAGCTGTGGGACACCCGTTTCCAAAACATACAATTCTCAATTGATGTCGCGAGCTAACGCCGTTGTTAATAGGCAGCTTCAGATTCGCGGTGTACGGAGCTCATTAGCAACTTGCTCCTGACCGCCCGATGTGCAAAGTAGTCGACGACGACCGCTCGTTAGGATCGATCTGAGCAGCCCGCGGAGGGCTTCAGATCTGATACGTCACCCGGAGGTCGCAGGCAGTTAATCCCTCCATTACCCCCCTGGTCGAACGTAAATTCCGGACTGCGCCGGCGCGACCGAGTCGTGGCGGTGATGAATGTTTACACGGCCGGGTCTTTAATTGCGGGCCGGCGATAACGAAGCCCCCCGCACTATCTCGGCGACGCGCACGCCTCCGCCGGCCTCTTGTGTGGCCCGCGCTGCGCAGCTCGGCACGGCGCGTGTTGCCGCTGATGAAGACGTCGCCGTCGCAGTCGCCGTGCGGCTGACAAATCGCCGGCACGCTATGTCAAGGCCGCCCCGCTGCTCTGTGTGGTCCGCGTCCCCCCACCACCGGTGCGCGTCCCCCCCCCCCCCCCCACCACCGCCGCCGCGCCGCTAACGACTCCCGCCCCTCCGCTGCTCTCCCACCCCTCCGGCAGGTGTGGCGGCGAGGTGGCGCTACCTGCCGTTGCCTCGCGCCCTCCCGCCAGCTACACGCCGCCCGGCAAAGCCGATGACTAAACACCACAACAGAACGTGGAGAGGACGTCAGATATAGAAATGCTGTGTTAGTAGAGTGGGTTTTTCCAGTGATGATAATACAAACGTTTTTTGATAAGTATGTCCTGCAGCGAACAAATAAACGAGTGAAATTGAAAAACGTCCAAAGCACCAAATTTGATAATTATCAACAAAAAAAAAGAGTATCTCTGTATGTACGTAACTGGTTTGTATCCACAAAACTGATAAAGGATTCTGATAACAAACAATTTGGCTACGCTCACATGACGGGTCTCTGAAGCGTTTTCAACTCGGATTTGCATCCAGTAATCTGATATACAACCGATCATACGGGCGCGCGTTGAGGCGAGTTAATGCGGCGTTAATGTAGAAAATGTCCAGACGCAGACGAACGCGCTTTCACGCGGTGATACCAAGTTAGATGGCGTCCTCGTGCTGTTCAGTTGATAGCGCCTTACCGTCATGACTAGACGACTTTTCTGTGTTTCTTTAAAGTCAGTACCGCCATTAGACTGTCTTTTATTTGCAGTGTTGCATTTAAACGATCATGATTTCGGCTTTAAAGTGCCATTATCAAGTGTTTTAATATTATACAGTGCATAAGATGGCATACTGTCGTATTTAAAATACACTACACTTGAGTCAAGATGGTATACTCAGTGATAAAACAAAGCAGTAGGCTTTCACCAGAAATATTGACCCTTAGACAATGTGTCTAATAGTGTATTTTAAATACGACAGTATGTCATCATAGGCACTGTATAACATTAAAACACTTGATAATGGCGCCCGCATCTCGTGGTCGTGCGGTAGCGTTCTCGCTTCCCACGCCCGGGTTCCCGGGTTCGATTCGCGGCGGGGTCAGGGATTTTCCCTGCCTCGTGATGGCTGGGTGTTGTGTGCTGTCCTTAGGTTAGTTAGGTTTAAGTAGTTCTAAGTTCTAGGGGACTGATGACCATAGATGTTAAGTCCCATGGTGCTCAGAGCCATTTGAACCATTTTTGATAATGGCACTTTAAAGCCGAAATCATGATAGTGTAAATGTAACACTGTAAATAAAAAACAGTCTAATGGCGGTAGTGATTTTAAAGAAATGTATTATGACTTTGGCCCCACGTTATGAAAATAAATTATAAAATTTTCTGTGTATTTCAGTTATTTTTCTCTGTTGGACGTTGCGAAAAATGAGTGAGACCGAAAATCAGAATACTGACGTCGAGCTACTAATTTTGAAGTTTACTGCCGAAATTCCATTTTTTGCTTTTGATTTAATGTGAGGGAAATGACTCAAGGAAAAAAATTTAGGTAAGAAAAACTTAGTCGTGAACACGTACTCTTCCGTTTATGTCGAACAGTTTGCATTTTGAAGTCTACCTTAATTGATAAAATTGTTCGTAAATTTAACCCGAACGATATTCACTGATGAAGTGGGTCATCCCTTGAGGGTAGCATTTATACTTTTGAGATTTCCTTCTAAGATGTCTTCGTATTTAAACCCATCTCTCATCCCAACATTTGTAGTATAATCGCTACTACAATGTGTTCGGCAGCATCCACACTGACGTCTTATGGGCGATGTGGTATTGTCTACTTACTACATGCCATGCCAAAAGCACACTCAACATACCCATGTGCTAAAGTTAGCCAATAGTTAATTTTTTTTTTTTTCATAAGTCAGCAACTTTCCGGCGCAGGGTTCAAATGGTTCAAATGGCTCTAAGCACTATGGGACTTAACATATGAGGTCTTTAGTCCCCTAGACTTAGAACTATTTAAACCTCACTTAACCTAAGGACATCACACACATAGATACCCGAGACAGGATTCGAACCTGCGACCATAGCAGCAGCGCGGTTCCGGACTGAAGCGTCTAGAACCATTCGGTCACAGCGGCCGGCCCGGCGTAGGGTCTCATTAAATTTTCCGTCAGCCTAAACGCTTCATCATCTATGACCATGTAAGGAAGGGCCATGTCGTGGTTTTCGGTTAAAGGTCTTGGTTTCGGTAGATTCTGAGATTTTTCAGTGAGTTTTGCATGCAGAACGGAATCTCTAAAACTTCGTGAGTCGCTGTCTTTTCCATAAGCTCGAATGTCTACCCAGATAGAGAGATAGCAAAAATCACATAGCACTAACATAACAAAATATAAAAGTTTATACGTATGAGGAACTAGAATGTTTTGCATTTTGTTTATGACGTCTTTTACTAATGCAATGCGGAAACATTGCTTGCCGTTGACCAGTCTGGTGTGACACTTGAAGATAGCAAAACGAAAGCCGAAATCTTAATTTTCACGTTCAAGAAATCGTTCACACAGGTGAATCAATACAAACATACCATCGGATAGACTCCCGTATGGACCCTTACAGTGCAGCGGTACGCTCATTATTATTACAGCACACCGGTACGTCGACGACACTCTACGCCCGTTTTGTTGCCCTAGGCTTACGTTTCAGCAAGATATTGGCCGCCCGCACACGGCGAGAGTTTCTACTGCTTGTTTTCGCGCTTGGCAGATCCCAACTTGGACAGCAAGGTCACCGGATCTCTATCCAATTGAGAACGTATGGAGAATACTGGGCGGGTCCCTCCAACTGGCTCGGGATTTTGACTATCTAACACGCCAACTGGACAGGATTTGGCACGAGACCCCTCGGGGCGACATCCAACAACTCTATCAATCTATCAATCTAAGCCAAGCGAATAACCACTTATACAACAGTCATAGATGGACCAACGCGTTATTGACTTGCTCAGTTTGTGAAGCGCTTTTTCTTGAATACATCACCCAATTCTTGTGAAACTGTAATGATTTGTTTGTCTTTATCCCTACATCATATCCACTCATTTCCACCCCGTTTGGATAATTGCTTTGTGGTGCGTCGTTATTTTGTTGTTCGGCGCCATCTGTCGTGTTGCCAACAGATTTTACTCTAAGATTGGTAAAAGGCAACGTAACAACACCGGTGCACCGTTGGAAACATCAACGGCGTTTGTCTGGTGTGTTGAAGTTGGTTTGGCTCTAAGCGCTATGGGACTTAATATCTCAGATCATCTGTCCCCTAGACTTAGATCTACTTAAACCTAACTAACCTAAGGACATCACACACATCCATGTCCGAGGCAGGATTCGAACCTGCGACCGTAGCAGCAGCGCGGTTCCGGACTGAAGCGCCTAGAACCTCTCGGCCACTGCGGCCGGCGAAGTTGGTTTGTTCTTTTCTTCTTAACGACTCGGTTAAGCAGTCTCCTAGCGGCGTTGCGATCCCAGCTGTATAAGGATTTTCTTTCTGGTAACTGCTTGTTCCCTGGACTGTTTGCCTACTACAATAAGGTAGAAAAACCAGCTAGGATCAGATCTTACGAAGAGAGGACGAAAAGTGCCATAACCCGATTTCCCATAAACTTCGCGGAGAAGAAGAAGGCGTCAAAACAAGCGAACACGTGTCTCGACTTATCCGTAGATACTCGACAGTATCTGATAAAGTGATCTTAAAAGTGTTCGAGGTAGAGTACATGTGTTCTAGCAAGTAAATACCTGCAACGATAGCGCAGTGGTACAATGGCCAGCGGGGCAACCTCACATTTTTACATCCCGTGTTCCAAATCCGATTACCATTCTTATTTTTGTTTTTCATTCATCTGAGTATGCCCTTATTACATTTACATCTACATGAATAAGATGGATAATTCTGTATTACTCGAATCTCGAATAGCGCGAGGAAAAAACGAACACCTTTATATTTTCGGGCGAGCTCTGTTTTCCCTTATTTTAATATGATGATCGGATTTCCCTATGTAGGTCAGCGTCAACAAAATATTTTAGAATTTTGAGGAGAAAGTTTCTGATTGAAATGTCATGGGAAGATTCCGCCGCAACGAAAAATGCCCTTGTTTTAATGATGTCCGTCCCAAATCCTATATCATTTCAGTGACGCTCTCCCTCCTATTTCGCGATAGTACAAAACGTGCTCCCGTTCTTTGAAGTTTATCGATATACTCCGTTAATCGTGTCTGGTAAGGATCCCACACCGCGCAGCAGTACTCTAAAAGAGGACGGACAAGCGTAGTGCACGCAGTCTCTTTAGTAGATCTGATACATTTTGTAAGTGTCCTGCCAATAAAATGCAGTCTTTGGTTTGCCTTTCCCACAACATTTTCTATGTGTTCTTTCCAATTTAAGGTGTTAGTAATTGTGATTCCTAGGTATTTAGTTTAATTTATGGCCTTTAGATGTGACTGATTTATCGTGTAACCGAAGTTTAACGGACTCCTTTTAGCACTCTTGCGGATGACTTCACACTTTTCGTTATTTAGGTTCAGTTGCGAATTTTTGTACCACACAGATATCTTTTCCGAATCGTATTCCATTGTGTATTGAAATAACATTGTCTTTCGTCTTCCTTATTCGTCTGCTAATTGTGTGTCTTGTGAGTGAATAATAAACAAATAAATCAATGAGAAAATTATTTGAAATTGTTTTTGGTCTAATTCCTGTCGCTTATTTTGATTCATAATCAATCTCAAATTCCAGTTTCCCGTAAAATGATCCGTTATTCGTGGTTTTCTGAGAAATTATTGCCAACGCGAGAAATCTTCACCAGTATTCTTTAGCGAATGAGATTCATTCGATGGAATAGCACTGTGGCAAACCTGACTTCGCGCTACGCTCGTGATGTTCGGAATCTGTATGTTTCGAATGTTTCTACTCTCAGTATGATTCAAGGAAATTCATCAAGAATAAACGTAAGAATAAAATATAAGCATTAATAGAAGATCTGATATAAGAATGAAATATAAGAATACGAGAATTTAAAAGGATTGTTACTCCTGAAAATATCATGCACACATACTATAATAATAAAAGTATGACATTTTTTCTGAAGTCTGGCCGAGCGGTTCTAGGTGCTTCAGTCCGGAACCGCGCTTCTGCTACGGCCGCAGGTTCGAATCCTGCCTCGGGCATGGATGTGTGTGATGTCCTTAGGTTGGTTAGGTTTAAGTAGTTCTAAGTCTAGGGGACTGATGACCTCAGATGTTGAGTCCCATAGTGCTTAGAGACATTTTTTTTTGTAACGCCCTTGTATTTCCTAACTTGATAACAACATGAGTTACCTTCTACGAACATGGATAAATAAAATAAATAAAACCAATAATCGATTTTAGAACACGGAGCACAAAAAGGAGTCGCCGCGACTATAGCCGCTGGGCGACAATTTCGGCTGATAATATAGCGCGCTAAAAAGGCATCTGAAGCACGGTAAAGTATCTATGAACAAGATGATACACGTGTTGGCTTATTCCGACTCCTCCCCGACTCAGCGAAGTTTCTAGGAAACCGGGTTATGACCCTGTCCGTGTTCTCATCGTTAGCTATACCTACGGAATACGCGGGGGACGTCCTAGAAGCAAGTTAATCCTGTAGACCGTACTCCGTCAGTGCAAAAAGTTTCGAGACTGGATCAGTAGAAAGTAGACAAAGGATAAGATAGTGGTCGTAATGCTTCACCTGTTCTACGTAGTCTCTCCCCACGTGCGTACAACACACAAAACTTCTGTGCTCTGTTGTTCAACTCGAGCGTAGTATTGGCTTGAATGCCGCTTATGTCGTCAAAGCGTTGACCCTTCATCTGAATTTCTGCACTTTGCCATTTTGTGCTAGGTTCCTATTGATGACACCAAGTCTTGTCACCCTTGATGAAAAGGGAATGTTATCCGCGGTCTGCATTTCAGTCAAGTCGCGGCAGGCGTTCGGGGATCAAAGTGAAAGGGTCAGACTTCGCACAGACTTTTCCCTTCTGGAGAATGTCGTGAACACTTGATGTAGGGATCTGTTCCACTTGCAATCTGTGGCAAAAAAACTTTGACACGCTGCAGTCGCACGTCCGCTGCTTAACACCGCCTGCTCACAACTGACTGTTCGAATACACACCTGTTGTTTAAGGTTGTTAGTTCAAGCTGTCACAGTAGTTAATGCGCTGAAATCGCTTATCCGCCAGAACAAAGGCATTCTTGAAACTTTTTGGACGGCTGGTGTATTACTGTAGACTGACGTTATCAAAATCCTCTGCTTGATCAAGTTCAAAAAATGGTTCAAATGGCTTTGAGCACTATGGGACTTAACATCTGTGGTCATTAGTCCCCTAGAACTTAGAACTACTTAAACCTAACTAACCTAAAGACATCACACACGTCCATGCCCGATGCAGGATTCGAACCTGCGACCGGAGCGGTCACGCGGTTCCAGACTGAAGCGCCTAGACCGCACGGCCACACCGGCCGGCACTTGATCAAGTAACTTCCTTATTATAACATCAGGTGTTTATTTTACATTTACTCCTTTAACAAATTTTTTATAAGATTAACAGCTGTGAAATTTTACAACCTATTTTACTCTTGTCATTTTGTATTTGCGCCTTTGATTTTTTTTAATTGTCCAATTCCACGCTGACTTCATGTATCTATATATTTTTTAAAAGTGTTATTCCAGCAACTGAAATAGCTAGATTAATATTGATTAAATTTGTTACAAGAAGAGCTGTTGCAAGTCTTTTGTATATAAAGCAGTTGGACACAAGAATACAGTTATTATAAATTACAAACGCTTGTCAGGCAATTTCTACTTGTTGTTTTATAATATCAAATGGTAGCTGTCCTCGTAATGTACGTTCAGTATTTCGCGTAGTGGTGAACTAAATTTAGTAGATATCTTATCCCACATAAGACCACAAGCAATATGATGTCAACTGAAATTAGTTTTTGTTGAAGTACAGATCACATAATGGGAATGAAAAATGACAAAGTATGAAAAACATAGTGTGGTGATAATTTACAATTAAGAAGGAACTCAGGACAAACGAAGATAAAAGGCGGTAGGTAAATACATGATCAGGAAAATATGGCACCCTGTGTTTACAACAGTTAGTTGAAAGGACCGGGAGAGCTGTCGCCGTGGTTGCGATAATAGACGTGCATGAGAAAAAAAGTGCATTCAAATCCGCATCCGATTATCCAGGGTTAGAGTCCTGAGGGTTTCCTGAATCATCTCTGACGAACGACACCACCATTCCCGAAAGAGTCCACAGCCGATTTTCTTCTCTGAACATCTCTAAGTGAACCACCGCCACGTCTCAATGTCGATGAGACTTAAAATACAACCTCCCTTTTTTCCGAAACTGAATCATCCAAAGAAATGACCAGAACTTTCTGAGTAGTTTCCAGTGATCCTTTGGCCGACCAGGCTCAAGTACCAGATATAAAACGATTTCCCTAGTTGTTAACCGTTAGCTGCCCGACGTGAAAGCCTAGCCCTGAAATATCCTGAAAGCCATGAAGTTCCCATCTTCCTAGTCTCTAAATCAACCTTATGTGTTCGTAATATGCGTACCAGACCTTGGACGGGTGGGGCAAAACATCTATTCTGCACTTATCCGCATAGATGGATACGTTTGGATAGGTTTGTTACAAGTGGTTGGAGCGAAGACAATGACTACTACACTTGTGTTAACTTTCCCAGATAGCCAACGTCCAGACCCACCTAACCGGCCATCAAGCGACATCTCACTATGGTTATATGGATGCTATTACTTCAAGGGTCATCGATAATTTCCAGCGCATGACACGTCTGGTTTGTGCTATTAACTTAAAAGCTGCAGTTGACCGTACAATAAATGAAATGCGTTGTAGCTACCCTGCACAGGCAGTGGCAAAAGCAGCAAACTTTCTACACTTTACAGAGACTCGAAATCCCATGACCAGATATTGTGATTTGATACTTTCTATTGACTCACAAAGAGTTTTTATTCAGGTTTGATGCAGTTCTCCAACTTCTCTTACATTATGCTAATCATTTGACTTCGAAATTGCCCCCTTCACTGCAAATTTCCACCAACAAGTAACTATTCTGGATGTCGTAGAAGGCGTTCCACAAACCTTTCACTTCTCCTGGCTATTATCTTCCATATTCTTCCCTCACCTATTCTTGTTAGGACATTTTCTTTGACTGTGTTATCTGTGACTTAATTTTAACAGTCCTCCACGAAATCTCTGGTTCTCAGCTGAAAAGTGGCGCTGTGTTGCCGCAACGTTTCGGCTGGTTTCGACACCTATATCTACATCTACAGCCATACTCCGCGAGCCACCTGACGGTGTGTGGCGGAGGGTACCTCGAGTACCTCTAGCGGTTCTCCCTTCTATTCCAGTCTCGTATTGTTCGTGGAAAGAAGGATTGTCGGAATGCCTCTGTGTGGGCTCTAATGTCTCTGATTTTATCCTCATGGTCTCTTCGCGAGATATACGTAGGAGGGAGCAATATGCTGCTTGACTCCTCGGTGAAGGTATGTTCTCGAAACTTCAACAAAAGCCCGTACCGAGCTACTGAGCGTCTCTCCTGCAGAGTCTTCCGCTGGAATTTATCTATCATCTCCGTAATGCTTTCGCGATTACTTAATGATCCTGTAACGGAGCGCGCTGCTATCCGTTGGATCTTCTCTATCTCTTCTATCAACCCTATCTGGGACGGATACCACAATGGTGAACAATATTCAAGCAGTGGGCGAACAAATTACTGTAACCTACTTTCTTTGCTTTCGGATTGCATTTCCTTAGGATTCTTCCAATGAATCTGTCTGGCATCTGCTTTACCGACGATCAACTTTATATGATTCATTCCATTTTAAATCACTCCCAATACCTACTCCCAGATCATTTATGGAATTAACTGCTTCCGGTTGCTGACCTGCTATATTGTAGCTGTTCTATGTATTCGCAGCACATTACACTTGGCTACATTGAGATTCAATTGCCATTCCCTACACCATGCGTCAATTCGTTGCAGATCGTCCTGCATTTCAGTACAATTTTCCATTGTTACAACCTCTCGATATACTACAGCATCATCCGCAAAAAGCGTCAGTGAACTTCCGATGTCATCCACAAGGTCATTTATGTATATCGTGAATAGCAACGGTCCTACGACACTCGCCTGCGGCACACCTGAAATCACTCTTACATCGGAAGACTTCTCTCCATTGAGAACGACATGCTGCGTTCTGTTATCTAGGAACTCTACAATTCAATCACACAATTGGTCTGATAGTCCATATGCTCTTACTTTGATCATTAAACGACTGTGGGGAACTGTATCGAACGCCTTGCGGAAGTCAAGAAACACGGCACCTATCTGGGAACCATTATCTTCAGTGGAAGTGTCGAGTACACTTTTTTTCGTTCCTTTATGGCACATGGGCCACAGACTCCTCTGTCGATGGTGGCGGTGGATTCGGGGGACGGATGGATTGAAAGGAAGAGGGAGGGAGCTGGCCGTCTAGTCCAGGTACTTCCCGTCTATTCCGCCTGCTGCATCAGAATGTTGCTAAAGCCACGTCCCTTGCGACGTTCAGTTGGAGACCTCGGTCCTGGTTGACAAGATACTTAGGTACTTGTATTTTCGCTGCCTACGTGATGATTGACTCCCAGAACCTGTTGGCGCCGCACAGCAGCATTTTCAGAAGAAGAAGATTTTGTCCGTCGTTGACGCTGCTCTCGATTTCACAGAGGCGAGCACTCCTCACATACTCTGAACAGTACTGTAAGATAAACTATATCTGGAAAGTAACTAGCAGGTGCTAATATGGGGTGTGTCCACCATTATACCGAGCGAGGTGGCGCAGTGGTTAGCACACTGGACTCGCATTCGGGAGAACGACGGTTCAATCCCGTCTCCAGCCATCCTGATTTAGGTTTTCCGTGATTTCCCTAAATCGCTTCAGGCAAATGCCGGGATGGTTCCTTTGAAAGGGCACGGCCGATTTCCTTCCCAATCCTTCCCTAACCCGAGCATGAGCTCCGTCTCTAATGACCTCGTTGTCGACGGGACGTTAAACCCTAACCACCACCACCACCACCATTCTCCTTTATAACATCTTGAACTCTGTTGGGGACATGTACAGTAAGATATCTGAATGTCTGTGGATGAATGAAAGCCCACTCTTCCTCAAGAGCGAAACTAGAGAAGGTAGTGTTTGCCGCAAGGGTCTATAGCGAAATGGACGTTGTAGCTGATCCCAAAGTGCTCTAGTAGGTTCAGGACAGTTCATTTCAGGACTGTTATTGTCCACAATCCATTGACTCACAGATGCTGCATTATGAGAGAGTACATTGTTGTGCTAATACAGGGTGTTTCAAAAATGACCGATATATTTGAAACGGCAATAAAAACTAAACGAGCAGCGATAGAAATACACCGTCTGTTGCAATATGCTTGGGACAACAGTACATTTTCAGGCGGACAAACTTTCGAAATTACAGTAGTTACAATTTTCAACAACAGATGGCGCTGCAAGTGATGTGAAAGATATAGAAGACAACGCAGTCTGTGGGTGCGCCATTCTGTACGTCGTCTTTCTGCTGTAAGCGTGTGCTGTTCACAACGTGCAAGTGTGCTGTAGACAACATGGTTTATTCCTTAGAACAGAGATTTTTTCTGGTGTTGGAATTCCACCGCCTAGAACACAGTGTTGTTGCAACAAGACGAAGTTTTCAACGGAGGTTTAATGTAACCAAAGGACCGAAAAGCGATACAATAAAGGATCTGTTTGAAAAATTTCAACGGACTGGGAATGTGACGGATGAACGTGCTGGACAGGTAGGGCGACCGCGTACGGCAACCACAGAGGGCAACGCGCAGCTAGTGCAGCAGGTGATCCAACAGCGGCCTCGGGTTTCCGTTCGCCGTGTTGCAGCTGCGGTCCAAATGACGCCAACGTCCACGTATCGTCTCATGCGCCAGAGTTTACACCTCTATCCATACAAAATTCAAACGCGGCAACCCCTCAGCGCCGCTACCATTGCTGCACGAGAGACATTCGCTGACGATATAGTGAACAGGATTGATGACGGCGATAGGCATGTGCGCAGCATTTGGTTTACTGACGAAGCTTATTTTTACCTGGACGGCTTCGTCAATAAACAGAACTGGCGCATATGGGGAACCGAAAAGCCCCATGTTGCAGTCCCATCGTCCCTGCATCCTCAAAAAGTACTGGTCTGGGCCGCCATTTCTTCCAAAGGAATCATTGGCCCATTTTTCAGATCCGAAACGATTACTGCATCACGCTATCTGGACATTCGTCGTGAATTTGTGGCGGTACAAACTGCCTTAGACGACACTGCGAACACCTCGTGGTTTATGCAAGATGGTGCCCGGCCACATCGCACGGCCGACGTCTTTAATTTCCTGAATGAATATTTAGATGGTCGTGTGATTGCTTTGGGCTATCCGCAACATACAGGAGGCGGCGTGGATTGGCCTCCCTATTCGCCAGACATGAACCCCTGCGACTTCTTTCTGTGGGGACACTTGAAAGACCAGGTGTACCGCCAGAAGCCAGAAACAATTGAACAGCTGAAGCAGTACATCTCATCTGCATGTGAAGCCATTCCGCCAGACACGTTGTCAAAGGTTTCGGGTAATTTCATTCAGAGACTACGCCATATTATTGCTACGCGTGGTGGGTATGTGGAAAATATCGTACTATAGAGTTTCCCAGACCGCAGCGCCATCTGTTGTTGGCAATTGTAACTACTGTAATTTCGAAAGTTTGTCTGCCTGAAAATGTACTGTTGTCCCAAGCATATTGCAACAAACGGTGTATTTCTATCGCTGCTCGTTTAGTTTTTATTACCGTTTCAAATATACCGGTCATTTTTGAAACACCCTGTATAAACACTCAGCGTCCTCTAGTGTAGGCAGCACTCCTTAGCGTAACATCACCTCCTCCATGCTTCGCATCCGCAGCTCTTGGTCTCGCGGTCGCGTTCTCGCTTCCCGAGCACAGAGTCTTGGGTTCGATTCCCGGCGGGGTCAGGGATTTTCAAAAATAGTTCAAATGGCTCTAAGCACTATGGGACTTAACATCTGAGGTCATCAGTCCCCTAGACTTAGAACTACTTAAATCTAACTATCCTAAGGACATCACACACATCCATGCCCGAGGCAGGATTCGAACCTGCGACCGTAGCAGCAGCGCGGTTCCGGACTGAAGCGCCTAGAGCCGCTCTGTCACAGCGGCCGGCTCAGTGATTTTCACCAGCCTCGAGATGACTAGGTGTTTGTGTTGTCCTCATCGTTTCATCATCATTCATGAATGTGGCGAGATTGGACTGAGCAAAGGTTGGAAATTTGTACGGGCGCTGATAACCGCGCAGTTGAGCGCCCCACAATCCAAACTTCATCATCATCATCATCATATCATCATCATCATCATCATCATCATCACCATCCATGCTTCGCTGTTTAGTGAACGCAGCATGCCGTACCGGTTCGCCATACTTCCGCCAAGCGGTCGGAAGAATGTTTGTGATCACAGTTCTTTGATGTTGTCTTTGTCGTTACATACGACTAACAGACCATCTATGTCTTGACTTCAGCACAACTCGACAACCTTGAAGATGTTCAAAGAAAAAAAAACCCGATGCAAAACAATTAGATACGCAGAAAATTTTTATCTTAAGTAGCCATCAGTCACTTTGTTATTCTGGCCCAGGTTGGGATACAAATAATAGAGACGGTGGTGCTTTATGTCGTTTCTAATCACATTTCAAGCAAATTCGTGGCACGATTATAGGCCTTTGTTGTGTGAAAGCGGTTGTTAATGCAGCGAAAACTGTGATGTGTCACTCTGGTATCTTCCCCTAAACTCTGAACAGGATGCGACCCACGGAGGATGACACTCGCCTGAAGCTAGTCAGTCACTCTCGTCCCGTGTTTGAAACTGTTCTTCCGGTGTCCTTCTTGCACCAGTCTGCATGCTGCTCGTCAGCGTCTGTCCTCGCCTCGTTAGGATGAGTTTGCATTATGGGAGAGGCGGAAATCTCTGCTCGCGCGCCAGTCTCCGCATGATCGACAGCTCTCTGCTGGGCGCACTGCGGGGACGCTACAGCCAGACACACTAAAACTCTGTGCGCACACTCCATGGCCGCATACGTAAAACAGCTATTACACTGACGAAAAAAAACCGCAAGAAGAAGGAGTTGTGCGACACAAACGAAAGTTCGTAGGCATGTTTCTACATCTGTAAGAATATGTCTATTCCGATTTCACGCCAGCCGCATAAAAGTGGCGCTAGCAAACAGAAGCCGTAACGGTCGTGAGCGTTAGATCCCTTTGAGATTGGACGTGGTGAGTTGTTAATCAAGAAAACCTTTAAGGCGACAATGATGCCATTATAGGTACGTCACTGAGTTTGAACGATGACTTGTAATAGAGCTACGAGAAGCTGGAAGTTTCTTCTGTCATACAGTAAATATTTCTGGCAGAGGTAGTCACGATGTAAGGGGCAATATTTGTGATTTACTTATTCTAGGATTGAAGACAACTGTGTAAGTTGAAATGACATGTTTAATGTCGCAATATTAGCACAAAAATACACGCTAAAACAAAAATACACGCTAGGATTGAAGACAACTGTGCAAGTTGAAATGACATGTTTAATGTCGCAATATTAGCACAAAAATACACGCTTTTACACAGTTTTCAATGTGACAACAACAAAAAACAGTTGTCAGGGTAACGCTTCTCGTCAACATCAAAACGTCAAATAATCCTAAACACAAAAATATTAAATATTAACTCTCAGAAGGTTAAATTATCCTAAACATGACAATATTAAAATTTAACTAGAAGTTTCCTTACAAAATTGTTCATACACTTACGTTATGATGTTGGTCAGTACTACGAAAATAGTCCGATTCCGATTGAAAGTTCGGTACTATTTTTAGGATGACAATGAAGTGTATTGTGGATGGTTATTCTGGGACAAATTGAGTATAAGATTACCTAAGGTCACACGAGTTGACGGTGGACGCAAGCTGGTGAACCAAGAAGTTTACGCCTCTGAACTCGGTATTTGCCTTAAGCTGCGATGAGCTGTCGTCTGCTAGGAAGGTCTCTTCCGCTGAAATTCCTATAAAACTAATTACACCTCTGCTGAATTTTCCATCAGAAACTTTCTCTATGTTATGCGAGAGAACATGTACTCATCCCTAGTCTTAGAATGTGGCAATACACACGCACATAGTTGGAGCAGCGTGCATACTATAATGCCCTCTCAGTTCTCGCAAGAGCAATTAAGTAATTGGCCAGTTAGTTTCTCCACAGTTGGAGCTAAACGATGCTACAGCTAATTTCTAGCTGGATATCAGCCGCTGTGAAGGCAGTGTTCACACAAATTACTCCTCTGCGTCGTACAGAGCATTATGCGCTCCATTTTGCACTTAACGCCAGTTCAGAGAAGATTCCCCGAAAATTTCCGTCTTGTCTTACCCATAGCCGAACTGTCTCCCCACTTGGGTTCTTTCGTTCTTCATGTCACAGCTTTTTTCGACCAATAGGAGCGTTCCTCTCATTTTAAGGAAACTCGCTCTACCAGTCGCAAGGTCCCTACCATTAAATTGCGTCGAAACTTTGGCTCTTTTCTCCTTCCTAGCGCGTTTCCGCCAATCGAACGTTTTGTGTCCATTCCAGACGCCTAGATGAGTACTTTGACTCTCATGTGTGTACCACTCACTGGACACGTGATCGAAAATGTGTCACTGGTCTTGTTTCGTATCCATTTGGAATTCCGAAACACACATTTTAAAAACCTTTTTTTTCCTGTCCTCCCTCAGATGGGCTGCTATACTCGCTCTCCCCATCTGAGTCACCTGGTCGGTCGTTGACTTTCCGCCTGGGACACCCCTTTAAGTGGTTTCTGTGGTACCCTCTGTAGCACGGCCTTGCCTCTGCCGTCGTACCTCTGAATTCCAAACTAAAACGCCTCTCGTTGCTGTTTTCACATTCTGCTCAAACATGCATTATAGGAACTGTGTGTCAGTTACCATCAATTGAGTGTCATCCCTTTTTGCATTACATACTGACAGGTAAATTTGTTCGTTACTTCCAAATTAATTTAGGTGTCATATTCACCTTCCCATTGCGATGTATAAAGCTCTCATGTAAGGTGCAAATCTGACCTTCATTTATTCTGCCACCTTGCAACGAGAATGTACGATTGCAAGCAGAGGAGGCTCCAGACAGCCACGTCGTGCTATAGACAGGGAAGGCAATCAAGTTGGGTGTATGGATCTGTAACATCATACTGCATATGCAGCAGCAATCTGAACAGCAGCTGGCAAAACAATGATACAACGGATTGATCAGTCACTTTAAGGATAGCTCTGAGCGAGATCCCTGTAGTGTGCATTCCACGGACCGCAAACCACCGACATTTGCGACTTCAGTGGTGTCAAGCGAGAGCTTATAGAGAGCAGGGTGGAGGTATGTTGTATTTTCTGATTAAAGCTAGTTCTACCTCGGTGCCAGTGAAAGTCGTGTGTTGGCTAGAAGGAAGCCAGTTGAGGGCCTACAACCAACATGTCTGTATCCCAGACACACTGGACTGACACCTGGAGTTAGGATCTGGAATGCGATTGCATGTGACACTGGGAACACTCTCGTGGTTATACCACGCACCCTGACTGCAAATTTGTCCATACATAAGCTTAGGGACCGATGACCTCAGCAGTTTGGTCCCATAAGACCTTACCACAAAATTCATTTTTTTTGTACGTACGTCTGATGATTCAACCTGTTGTGCTCCCACTGATGAACAGCATTCAAGGGGTTGTTTTCCGATAGGATAACGCCCGAATAGATGCCGATGTTGTAACCCAACATGCTCTAAAGGGTGTGTACTAGCTCCTTGCTCTGCTCGATCACCAAATCTGTCTCCAATCAAGCACATACGGGATATCATAGGATGACAACTCCAGCGTCATCCAGAAACAGCATTTACCGTCCCTCTACTGACTGTGACCGACAAAGTGCAAGAGACATGGAATTCCATCCCACAAACTGACATCCAGAACCTGTATGACACAATGCATGCACGTTTCCATATTTGCATTCAACAGTCTGGCGATTACACCGGTTATCGTTGTACCCAGCATTTTACGTTTGCAATTCCTTATCTCGTGCTCACATTAACCCCTGATCTTGCAATGTTAATCACTCAAATGTGTTACCTAGACAAACGTATTCCTGAAATTTCGTGATCTTACGCTAATTATTTTTTGGTGTTGCGATTTTTCGTTCCGTCAGTGTAGTTCATAAAAGCACTCCACAAGTGCCGATAATTCTTCCGGGTTGTATGGCCGTGGTCCATGGAACTCTTCTATCCCTGATGTTTTGTCCAAAGCTATGTTGGACATCTTCGGAGGTGCTCCTGGTGGTGCTGAGTCTCATCGGCAAGAGCGCCTCCGAAGATGTCCAACATAGCTTTGGACAAAACGTCAGGGATAGAAGAGTTCCATGGACCACGGCCATACAACCCGGAAGAATTCTGGGCAGCTGAAGCATCTGGTCGTGAAAGCCTTCATTGTATGATTCTACAAGTGGCCCGTCGGGAGTATCCGACCGCCGTGTCATCCTCGGCTGAGGATGCGGATACGAGAGGGGTGTGGTCAGCATACCGCTCTCCCGGTCGTTATGATGGTTTTCTTTGACCGGAGCAGCTACTGTTCAGTCGAGTAGCTCCTCAATTGGTGCCACGAGGCTGAGTGCACTACGAAAAATAGCCACAGCGCATGGCGTCTCGGACGGTCACCCATCCAAGTGCCAGCCACGCCCAACAGCGCTTAACTTCCGTGTTCTGAAGGAAACCGGTGTATCCACTGCGGCAAGGCCACTGCCTCAATGTAGTTCATACAAGCGTATAATATCTGATGACAGTACCTGGACATACCTGTATAATGCGGAAACGACCGCTAGATGTCACAAGAGATGGAAGTACCGGTATGAAAGGAATCAGGGAGTATTGTGTCGTCAGTAGAAAACCAGTAACTCTAGAAAGAACTGGTCAGGAGAGTTGAATAAATTCGAACGTAGACCAGTCATTGTGCGTCAGATGAGTACATTTCTACACATCTAAAGTGGCGCTAGTCGACTGTTGGTGATGTGATTATGAGCTGGAAATAATCGCAAGTTTAACTAAGACCAAGCGGCGTCATGTTCTAACGGACAGGGACCGTCGAGCACTGTGGAGGATGGCTGCAAAAATCGCTTGAAGTCAGTAGAAGAAATGACACGTCAGTTCCACAGTTCTACTAGAAGTCCAACTAGCACAGTGACTGAGGATTAGGAGTTAAAAGAATGGGATACACTGACAAGGCAGCTCCTCATAATCCACACATGTCTCTAGTCAATGCTAAACGACGCCTGAGGTGATGTAAAGAGCGAAGCCACTGGAGAGTGGGTGACTGGAAGCGAGTGGTTTGTTGTGGTGTATGCTACGATCTGTCCTTTCCGATGGAAGGGTTTGGGTTTGGCAAATACCTCGAGACAGTTAGCTGCTATCGTCTGTAGTGTGAATAGTGAAGTGTGGAAGATGGGGGTCTCCTTACTGCTCTTAAGAAAATGCTAAATGCAGCGGGATGTGTACACATTTTACAACATTGTATGCTGCGGACAGTGGAGGAAGAGTTTGGTGACAATGACTGTATCAGCATGACCAGGCACCTTGTCATAAAACAGTATCTGTAAGGCAATGCTCTGTAAACAATAATATTCCTGAAATGAGCTGGCCTGAACCCACTTGAACATCTACGAGATCACTTTGCTGCAGACAGCGTCGACCGTTATCTTCTGTGGTTTCGGCTCTTGAGGAAGAATGGCCTGCCATTTCTCCACCTACATCTTACTGAAAGAGTCCCCAGCAGAGCTCGGATCGTAGTAAAGGACAAGGGTGGACACGCTTCGTATTAATATCCCCTAACAGGTGTCGGATACTTCTGAACAGATCGTGTATACATATGTAATCGACTAAACGTCTGTTTTTGATCACCAACTTTCGTAAGTACGGAAAGGATTTGCTTCTTTCAGCGTCTTACCTTTCTACTGTATTTTGACGGAACCTTTACGTTTGCTGTGTCTCATCACTTTGTTCGTTCATCAACCCACACTTCTTTTCTAATCTTATAATTCTCTCTATCATAAGTTTTAGTTCTTCGATTGATTCAGTCAATATTACTTGATGATCTGTATTTATCTTTTCTTCTCTTATTGTTATACCTCTTGCTAATCCTATGCCAGTTTCTCAGCATAACTGCTGAAAAGCTTTGGTGGCAATTGGCATTCTTGTCCAGCACCGGTTCCAATATGAGTCATTTCTTTCGCAGATATAACATAGACAGAAATTCGTGGGGTGCTGCACGAGGGCTCATTGGGATGAAGATAGGGTGGAAGGGGTAACAAGGAAGTGTGCTGCTGAAGAACGTTGGAGTAGGTGTACGGGAGGCGAGGAGAGGGTATTGCAACATAAATAGTTTAATCAGTTCTTTATTGCAATTTCATTCCTCATGTTGGTCTGGCTGGCTGTTGCAATGCAGCTGTTCTTCAGCTTACAGGTGTTTAAACATAGAAGTGGTATTGCAAAATATTGAGGTTCAAATGGTTCAAATGGCTCTAAGCACTATGGGACCTAACATTTGAGGTCATCAGTCCCCGAGACTTACAACTACTTAAACCTAACTAACCTAAGGACATCACAGAGATCAATGCCCGAGTCAGGAATCGAACCTGCGACCGTAGCAGCAGCGCGGTTCCGGACTGAAGCGCCTAGAACCGCTCGGCCGCAAGGGCTGGCCAAAATATTGAGAGGTGATAAAAGATGATCAGTAAATACTGAGTGATGCTCATACTGCGGAACTGACTATGTATGGTGGGCAGCTTGGTGGTGATGAATTACTGAAGATGATGCTTATGTTGATGACCGTTCTTGCTTGATTACCAGTAGGTGAGGGATAGCGTAGGAAACTGACACTGAAGTTATAGAAACTGAGAAAAGTTTTTTTAGGTGTGGTTTGTAACAGTTGTGATGGTGAGAAGGATCTAGCCATGTTTGGCTGTGGAAGGGGGATTTGCAGTTAGGTGCAATGGATTTGGATGTGCTGCAGAAGCATGAGTGGCAAAATAGGAAACGAGAGTGGAAATGGTTTAGGGAATATAGGGCAGTCGCATTTAAGCGGAAAACTGAGTAGATTGCCAGCGTGATTTGAAGGGGCATACGGGAATTCCCAAATGATTGGATATTTTGAGGCCAGTGGTAATGAAGCGAATGACGTCTTCAGCGGTGGGAACAAGACGGAGGGAGTTGTTCAGGTAGTGTGTCAATATGAAACATGGGGAGGGTAAATTCAGTTTGGTGTGGGAAATGGAGGGGGGGTGGGGGTCGGCTTTGCTTTCGTAGTAGTTGGGATGGGAATGGCTGAAGGGGGGATAAATAGCCTAGTTACAAGACCGTTAGAGGATCTCGTTTCAGTAAATTGTATCTTTGATTTTGGTATCAAGAATCTCGTTACAGTGAAGCCCCGATGTTGTAGCTATGGCTTGGTAGAATTACTTCCTAATTTTACCTGAGTTTTGCTTTTTGCGGAAGTCGAAATGCCTTGGCACGGTACAGAACGAGAGGTGCCGTGGACAGGAACCTTGGTTGGGTTGCGGGGCGGAAGTGGCGGCATCTGTTGGCGGCAGCTGGCAGCCACCCCAGCTGTGCGACCGTTGTTACGCCCACACAGACGCGTTCCGATGGTGCTGCACCCTGCGAGCTACTGGCGTCACCACCAGACGTACCTTTTCCTCCTACTTCCGCCTTGTCCTGTCTGCCCTATGAGCTCACAAACTTTTCACTTCCCACTTTTTCGCGCTCTGTAAAGTAGGATAGATGGCGATCCGTGGCTGGGCTCACGAGACAGTACAGTGCTGTTGGGCAGCCGAATTACACGATGTTTTAGGTGGATTCCATGTTAGTGCACTTGTCGCTTCGTCGAGGGGAACAGTCAACATGGCACGTGATAGTAATATTATATTCTAAGTCACATATCTTAACGTATATGATAGCGGGCAGATCTTTGAAGCACAGCCCATCTACATACGCTGATGAGCTAAGACATTAAGACCATTGCCCACCGCAGGATTTAACGTCCCCTAATGGCGTTGCGGGCTCGTTACTCTGCAAAAAAAAGTACACTGCTGTGTAAAATTTAAAGACGAAACGGCCAAGTAACATAGGTCGATGAAACTAGGACCGTACATAGAAAGAATTGCTACAATATGGTACAGGAAGTAATTGAAAGAAATACGCGATGAGACGAATAGAAATTTCACTTTTGTTCAAAAGCAACAATTACACTGCGCGTAGCCTCATACTACGAGAGGCGGGAACACGTAACTCACACTGGAGCATTGTCGAACATGATCGTTTTCGTGATCCAGATGTTACGAGGTAAAGAGGCATAATGTTGCATAGGTACACTGACCTCCATATCTTTGAACACTGTGCACTCACCGTTCAACGTTATTGTGACGTTCTACTCCTTCCGCAAGTATTTCTTTTCAGGGGTCCATTTCACCCTGACTTCATTGTTACGGATGAGAATTAGCGACCGCATCGAACAGCGCAGGTGGAGGAACTCTTAGAACGAGAAGATATTCGGGGAATGGAATGGCCTGGCAGTTCACCTGACTTAAATTCCATTAAGCACGTGCGGGATGCGTTGGGGAGGCATGAACATGCACCAACGATCATCCAACAGTTGTCAACAGCGCTGATGGCCAGCAGAGGAGAACGTTGCAGATCATGCATTGTCGTCCCTGGTGAGCAAACATCCTCTTAAGAACCATGTCCAGGGGACCATAATCAACTTCTGTGACTTCAACGTAATTATTATCTGTGGATAAATCAATTCTGTTTGTATCATTGCGGCCGGCCGTTGTGGCCGAGCGGTTCTAGGCGCTTCAGTCTGGAAACGCGCTGCTGCTACGGTCACAGGTTCGAATCCTGCCTCGGGCGTGGACGTGTGTGCTGTACTTAGGTTAGTTAGGTTTAAGTAGTTCTAAGTCTAGGGGACTGTTGACTTCAGTTTTAATTCCCATAGTGCTCAGAGCCATTTGAAACATTTATCACTGACAAGAGATATTTGAAGGTGTAAGTTTATATCTCCCTAAGACACTGTAAATTACTGACTCAACCACCACTGCAATTTTCTTCCGCAGAATTTAGCAGCAGAAATGAAAACCTGGTAGAAATTGTCGTTGGGAAGGATGAATTAGGTTTTCGGGGAAGTGCTGAACACATTAGGAAATATTTGCCCGAAGTACCTTAGAAGAGAGACTAAAGAATGGAAAACCTACGTTAGTAGCATTTGTAGATGTAAGGAAAGCCTTTAGTAATGTTGACCTGAATTCCCGCTTTGAAATACTGAAGGTTCAGGGGACAAAATACAGGGAGAGAAAGGTTACTTATAACTTGTATAGACACCAGACTGCAGATGTAAGAGTCGAGGCGCATGAAATGGAAGCAGTCGTTGAGAAGGGAGTGAGAGACGTTTGTGGCTTAACCCAGATATTATTCAATCAGAAAATTAAGCAAGGAGTAAAAGAAACTAAAGAAATTTGTAAAGGGAATTAAAGTTCACAGAGAAGAAATGAAATGATGACACTGTAATTCTGTCAGTGACAGCAAAGAAATCAGAAGTGCCGTTGAGCGGTATGGATAATGCCCTGTTAAGCAGTTATAACACGAACATCAACAAAAGTAAAACAAAGGTAATCGTATGCAGCAGTCGAATTAAATCAGGCAATGCTGAGGGATTATGATTAGGAACTGAGACGCTAGAAGCAGTTTTGCTTTTTGGGCAACAAAATAACTTACAATTGTCGAAGTAGAGAGGATATTGAGCCGTGTTGGCTTGATACTCACCAGGAAAGTACTTGGGCTCGAACAAACACAAATACACCAAAATTGTGTGAGAGATAATGTAAAGGTCTCTTATTGCACTAGTGATACTCCCGCATCTGCAAAACTCTGCAGTCGTTCGTTAGAGGCCTCTGCGTATGCCATGCCCCATTGCACACTGACCTGCCGGTGCGCCAGTCGGGACCTGTAGGGACTGTGCAGTGTGCCCCTGAAGTTGCGTTTTGTGACATTATTTGTGTATTGAAGCGTCAGATGGCTCGGCGATTGGTAATCAGTCCTGCTAATGTATTGCGATTGGTTGAGATGAAGTTACGAAGAACCCTTCTTCGTGAAGATGGTATTGGTGTAGAAGACGAATCATTTGCATGTTTTCTGGTATCTATTATAGTGCAGAAATATGAGCATAAGTTAGAAACAGATACTGTTGTAACACTAACACATAATGATGATGATAGGGATGATAATGACGAACAACTCATTGCAAACGGTAGTGCTACGGCAAGTGCGGGAAGAGGCGATGGAAGCAGTGACAGTGAATACCAACCGTCTCCCAAGAAGAAGGTTAAAGTTGCAAGTATCATCACGGCGTTTGATGACAACACACTGCAGAACATGTACGATGATTATTACGTAAGAGGTTTGACACATACGACAAGCTTCTGAAAAGATACCCTAAACTGAAGTCTAAAAGCAATATTAAAAACATACTGGATTACATGGCAAAGAAAAGAGAAGGAAATACAGTTTTCAAAGGAAATCGTACACTGCTGTTCAAGACCATCAAGGAGCGTGTAATGGCGAAATTCGATGAAGCGCGAGAATGCGGCTCCATCGTTCATTTACAACATTGGGCATTGGACGTAGCCAGAAATCTCGGGTGTACAAACTTTACAGCTTCACTAGGATTTATTACTAATTTGAAAAATGAGTTTAGGATAACATCACGCCGTATTATTATGCTCCAAGCACGAAAAGATAAGGATGACGAAGAAGAACTGATTGAAAGAGCTCAAACGTTTGTTGCTGACGTCAATGAGCATATCACGAGAGAAAACATCGATATTAGTTCTGTATGGAACTGTGATCAGAGTCAGTTCAGCTATGAATTTTCTTGTGACAGAACACTATCCATGAAAGGGGAGAGAAACACTGTCGCGATGTCGCAATCAGTTAACTGTGCAGCACACACTTACACGATCGATGTTGCTATATCAATGGACGGACGATTGGCAGACAAACTCTATATTTGCTTCCAAGAATCCAGTGGAAAATTTGGACCCCGCGTGTCAAGGGAAATAGAAACGCGGTGCCCTCCAAATGTCATCGTCGTTGCAAGTGTGAGTGGGAAGATGACGAAACAACATCTGAAGACGTTTTTTCTGTCAGTTTTGAATCCAAATTTGTTGAAAAAGTCATTAGTACTTTGTGTCTCCTGGTCTGGACATAAGGATGAACGAGTACTACTGGAAGCATCTGGCGGAAAACATGTAGATTTAAAAATCATTCCGCCTAAAACTACAAAATATGCACAACTTCTGGATGTGTATTTCTTCAGGCAATATAAAATATATGGCAAGAGAATAACATACTTCATTAAACTACGTTCCAGTAATATACAGCCGAAATTGCACGACAGATTCTTTGTCATGAATATGCATTCTGTCATTTACAATCAGTTATCTGCGGGAGTACACAGTCCAATGCTTCGTTACACGTGGCAGAACGCTGGCTACGATATTGGTGAACCAGTGAACAACTTCAAAAGTGTCATTGACGTGGCGTTCAACACTGATATTATAGAATGTGCAAATACTCCATGCGATCAACTTGCATTTCTTCACCGTACGTTTTGCAGTCATTCGTATTGCTCGGAGCATTTTAGTGACATTCCGCATTTACATTTATAGTTAAGATTGCTGCATTGCGTATGGCGTCTACAATTACGTCTACAGTGATATCTAGAGCATGACTGCAGAGTTTTGCAGAAAAACTGTAGAGAGGCCACAGCGGCGTAAATAAAGTTCAAACGGATGTAAGCTGTAGTAGCTGTGAAATTGAAGGCAAGAACAACAAATCTTTACAATAGTCTTCTAATTTAACTGAAGCATTTCGAGCTGCTTAGAACTTAATATGAGATTGTGATATTTGTCAAATTGCTTTAACTGGAAATAGGAGGTCATATTAAATGCTAATAAACACAATGTCATTAAATTGATAAATTGATTGATATGATAATTGACTCACGGAAGTACTGAATTCGAAACGCTACAGACCTGAAACATTTCGATTAAATACTGATCCAACATGAATTCAAGTCAATAAATTTAGACAACAAACTCAATTTTACCCTCCCGTCAACTTGAAACAATAGACTATAATTGCAACTCCATAACTGAACGCTGATATCTGTATACAGAAGCTGACACGTTAAATGAATTTTGTGATTACATTATTCTCTTCAAGAGCGGACCTGTTCACTGTGAAACTCATTACCTTAAATAACATTGGACATTGTGGAAGGTAAATTACGAAATTGATAGAGATCAGCGAGTCAATTTCGATTATATTTGAACGCCACATTATTCATTATTAAATAAGCACACTGATAAGTGACTGACGTACACTTGGTGTTTACAGAGAGAAATTAGAATTCGGTAATACTGCCAGTAAAATTAGTACTTCCTACTACTTATTGTTTTGTTGTGGTGGAGGAGGGAGAGACAGTCATCAGTCTTCCGACTAGGTTGTTGTGGCTCGCCGCGAATTTCTCTCCTCTTAATCTCAGAGACCTCCCCCCATGAACCATGGACCTTGCCGTTGGTGGGGAGGCTCGCGTGCCTCAGCGATACAGATAGCCGTACCGTAGGTGCAACCACAACGGAGGGGTATCTGTTGAGAGGCCAGACAAACGTGTGGTTCCTGAAGAGGGGCAGCAGCCTTTTCAGTAGTTGCAAGGGCAACAGTCTGGATGATTGACTGATCTGGCCTTGTAACAATAACCAAAACGGCCTTGCTGTGCTGGTACTGCGAACGGCTGAAAGCAAGGGGAAACTACGGCCGTAATTTTTCCCGAGGGCATGCAGCTTTACTGTATGATTAAATGATGATGGCGTCTTCTTGGGTAAAATATTCCGGAGGTAAAATAGTCCCCCATTCGGATCTCCGGGCGGGGACTACTCAAGAGGATGTCGTTATCAGGAGAAAGAAAACTGGCGTTCTACGGATCGGAGCGTAATGGATAGGTTAAAGTTAGATATAGTGGGAATTAGTGAAGTTCGGTGGCAGGAGGAACTAGACTTCTAGTCAGGTGACTACAGGGTTATAAAAGCAGGAGTAGGTTTAATAATGAATAGGAAAATAGGAATGCGGGTAAGCTACTACAAACAGCATAGTGAACACTTTATTGTGGCCAAGATAGATACGAAGCCCACACCTACTACAGTAGTACAAGTTTATATGCCAACTAGCTCTGCAGAGGATGAAAAAATTGATGAAATGTATGATGAGATAAAAGAAAATATTCAGGTAGTGAAGGGAGACGAAAATTTAATGGTCATGGGTGACTGGAATTAGAGACTAGGAAAAGGGAGAGAAGGAAACATAGTGAGCGAATATGGATTGGGGGAGAGAAATGAAAGAGGAAGCCGTCTGGTAGAATTTTGCATAGAGCTAACACTTGGTTCAAGAATCATAAAAGAAGGTTGTATACATGGAAGAATCCTGGAGATACTAGAAGGTATCAGATAGATTATATAATGGTAAGACAGAGATTTAGAAACCAGGTTTTAAATTGTAAGACATTTCCAGGGGCAGATGTGGACTCTGACCACAATCTATTGGTTATGAACTGTAGATTAAAACTGAAGAAACTGCAAAAAGGTGTGAATTTAAGGAGATGGGACCTGGATAAACTGAGAGAACCAGAGGTTGTACTGAGTTTCAGGGAGAGCATAAGGGAACAATAGACAGGAATGGGGGAAAGAAATACAATGGAAGAAGAATGGGTAGATTTGAGGAATGAAATAGTGAAGGCAGCAGAGGATCAAGCAGGTAAAAAGACGAGGGCTAGTAGAAATCCTTGGGTAACAGAAGAGATACTGAATTTAATTGATGAAAGTGGAAATACAAAAACAAAGTAAGTGAAGCAGGCAAAAAGGAATACAAACGTCTCAAAAATGAGATCAACAGGAAGTGAAAAATAGCTAAGCAGGGATGGCTAGAGGACAAATGTAAGGATGTAGAGGCTTGTCTCACGACGGGTAAGATAGATACTGCCTACAGGAAAATTAAAGAGACCTTTGGAGAAAAGAGAGCCACTTGTATGAATATCAAGAGCTCAGATGGAAACCCAGTTCTAAGCAAAGAAGGGAAAGCAGAAAGATGGAAGGAGTATATAGTCTATACAAGAGCGATGTACTTGAGGACAATATTATGGAAATGGAAGAGGATGTAGATGAAGATGAAATGGGAGATACGATACTGCGTGAAGAGTTTGACAGAGCACTGAAAGACCTGAGTCGAAACAAGGCCCCCGGAGTAGACATTCCATTGGAACTACTGACGGCCTTGGGAGAGCCAGTCCTGACAAAACTCTACAATCTGGTGAGCAAGATGTATGAAAGAGGCGAAATACACTCAGACTTCAAGAAGAATATAATAATTCCAATCCCAAAGAAAGCAGGTGTTGACAGATGTGAAAATTACCGAACAATCAGTTTAATAAGCCACAGCTGAAAAATACTAACACGAATTCTTTACAGACGAATGGAAAAACTAGTAGAAGCCGACCTCGGGGAAGATCAGTTTGGATTCCGTAGAAATACTGGAACGCGTGAGGCAATACTGACCTTACGACTTATCTTAGAAGAAAGAATAAGGAAAGGCAAACCTACGTTTATAGCATTTGTAGACTTAGAGAAAGCTTTTGACAATGTTGAATGGAATACTCTCTTTCAAATTCTAAAGGTGGCAGGGGTAAAATACAGGGAGCGAAAGGCTATTTCCAATTTGTACAGAAACCAGATGGCAGTTATAAGAGTCGAGGGACATGAAAGGTAAGCAGTGGTTGGGAAGGGAGTAAGACAGTGCTGTAGCCTCTCCCCGATGTTATTTAATTTGTATATTGAGCAAGCAGTAAAGGAAACATAAGAAAAATTCGGAGTAGGTATTAAAATCCATGGAGAAGAAATAAAAACTTTGAGGTCCGCCGATGACATTGTAATTCTGTCAGAGACAGCAAAGTTCTTGGAAGAGCAGTTGAACGGAATGTACAGTGTCTTGAAAGGAGGATATAAGATGAACATCAACAAAAGCAAAACGAGGATAATGGAATGTAGTCGGATTAAGTCGGGTGATGCTGAGGGAATTAGATTAGAAAATGAGACACTTAAAGTAGTAAAGGAGTTTTGCTATTTGGGGAGCAAAATAACTGATGATGGTCGAAGTAGAGAAGATATAAAATGCAGACTGGCAATGGCAAGGAAAGGATTTCTGAATTTGTTAATATCGAGTATAGATTTAAGTGTCAGGAAGTCATTTCTGAATGTATTTGTACGGAGTGTAGCCATGTATGGAAGTGAAACATGGACGATAAATAGTTTGGACAAGAAGAGAATAGAAGCTTTCGAAATGTGGTGCTACAGAAGAATGCTGAAGATTAGATGGGTAGATCACATAACTAATTAGGAAGTATTGAATAGGATTGGGGAGAAGAGAAGTTTGTGGCACAACTTGACCAGAAGAAGGGATCGGTTGGTAGGACATGTTCCGAGGCATCAAGGGATCACCAATTTAGTATTGGAGGGCAGCGTGGAGGGTAAAAATCGTAGAGGGAGACCAAGAGATGAATACACTAAGCAGATTCAGATGGATGTATGTTGCAGTAGGTACTGGGAGATGAAGAAGCTTGCACAGGATAGAGTAGCATGGAGAGCTGCATCAAACCAGTCTCAGGACTGAAGACCACAACAACAACAAGAATCTCAGAGTAGTAAATGAATCCGACATATTCAATTTTTTGTTTTGTACCTACCGGTCTCCGTCAGTGCAATTTTTGACATCTATGGACTTTTCTAGTAGAATGGACGTTATTCCATTCTGTCATTCCGAACGTTCTTCTAGTCTGCGTCTTACATACATTCCTTTCCTCGCCTACTATGTCGAGAATTTCCTCATTTCTTATGAATCAACTGAATTTCCAGCATTTCAGACTCTTTGATTCTCCTTTCTGTACAGTCCATGATTCACTCCCATGGAACGTTGTGCTCAACTCGTAACTTCTTAGATGTACACTATGTGATCAAAAGTATCCGGACACCCCCAAAAACATACATTTTTCATATTAGGTGCATTGTGCTGCCACCTACTGCCAGTTACTTGGTATCAGTGACCTGAGTAGTCATTAGACATCGTGAGAGAGCAGAATGGGTCGCTCCGCGGAACACATAGACTTCGAACGTGGTCAGGCGATTGGGTGTCACTTGTGTCACACGTCTGTACGCGGGATTTCCACTTTCCTAAACATCCCTAAGTCCAATGTTTCCTATAGTGAAGTGGAAACATGAAGGGACACGTACAGCACAAAAGCGTACAGGACGACCTCGTCTGTTGACTGACGAAGACCGACAGCTAAAGAGGGTCGTAATGTGTAAGAGGCAGACATCTATCCATACCATCGCACAGGAATTACAAACTGCATCAGGATCCACTGCAAGTACTATGACAGATAGGTGGGAGGTGAGAAAACTTGGAATTCATGGTCGAGCGGCTGCTTATAAGCCACACATCACGCCAGTAAAAGCCAAACGGCGCCTCTCTTGGTGTAATGAGCCTAAACATGGGACGATTGAACAGTGGAAAAACGTTGTGTAGAGTGAAGAATCACGGTACGCAATGTGGCAATCCGATGGCAGGGTGTGGGCATGGCGAATGCCCGGTGAACGTTATCTGCCAGCGTGTGTAGTGCCAACAGTAAAGTTCGGAGGCGGTGGTGGTATAGTGTGGTCGAATTTTTCGTGGAGGGGACTTGCACTCGTTGTTGTTTTGCGTGGCACTATCACAGCACAGGCCTACATTGATGTTTGCTTCCCACTGTTGAAGAGTAATTCGGGGATGCGATTGCACCTTTCAACATGATAGAGCACATGTTCATAATGCACGGCCTAGGGCGGAGTGGTTACACGACAATAACATCCCTGTAATGGTCTGGCCTGCACAGTCCTGACCTGAATCCTATCGAACACCGACCGACATCAATATCTCCCCTCCGTGCAGCACTGCGTGAAGAATGGGCTGCCATTCCCCAAGAAACCTTCCAGCACCTGACTGAACGTATGCCTGCGTGAGTAGAAGCCGTCCTATAGGCTAAGGGTGGGCCAAAATCATATGGAATTCCAGCATTACCGATGGAGGGCGCCAAGTCATTTTCAGCCAAGAGTCCGGATACTTTTGATAACGCAGTGTATCTTCACCAAATTAAGGCCTATATTTGAGAGAAGCAGAGTTAATTTGGTCAGGAATGCTCTGTTTGCCCGCGCTCGACTCCTTCCTAAATCCCCCTTTCTTCGTCCGTGATGTGGTACTTTTTTCACAAGCTGCATCATTCCTTAACTTCGTCTACTTCATGGTCTGCAGTTTTGATGTAAAGCGTACCGCTAATGTCGTTTCTGCCACTCTTCATTACTTTAATCTTTCTTTCGTTTACTCTTAGTTTACAATATTTACTCATTAGGATAGGGGCCTCAGGCCCTCCTTAGTGCTAGCATTTGCCTCAAGATCTTCCATGCCTGTTGTTCCTTCTCGGTCCTTGTAAGTATTCTATATTGTCCGCGTTTCCTTGTATTTTATGCCTACTCTTCTGACAATGTCAAACATTTTGCATCACTTTGCGTTATCTTAAGCTTTTTGATGATCGACTTACCCTCTGAAAGTGCCCTGATTTTTCTTAAGTTTTCTCCTCCAGTATCAAGAACAACGCAGGACTACCCCGCTTGTGCACTGAGTTTTCCTAAAGCCAAGGTGATCGTCAACTAACAATTCTTCAATTTCCATTTCCATCCTTCTTATCAGCAACTTGAATGCGTAATGTCTGAAGTTGATCGTGCGATAGTTCTCGTGTTTACCCTCCCATGTTACCCGTGGATGATATTCTTCCGATAATTCGAACCTTTGTCTCTGGTCTCCTATGCGCTACATCCTAACTTGAATAATCGTTTGGTTGCCACTTCTTCTAATCGTTTTAGAAATTTCGAAAGAATGTTATCTATCCCTTCTTCGTCATTCAAAGCTCTGTCAGACTCTGACTCGTATAATACATCACGTTTTTTTCAAGCTTCTGACTGGTTTGGTGCGACCTGCCGCGAAGTCCTCTCCCGTGCCATGCTTTCCATCTCAGAGCAGCACTTGCAACCTACGCCCTGGATTATTTGTTGGATGTATTCCAATATCTGTGTTCCTCTACATTTTTCATCCTCTACATCTCCCTCGACTACCATAGAAGTTATTCCCCGATGTCTTAATAAATGGCCTATCATCTTCTCCCTTCTTGCTGTCAGTGTTTCCCAAACATTCCTTTCCTCGCCGATTCTACTGGGAACCTCCTTATTGGCTTCCTTATAAGTTCACCTAATTTTCAACATTCTTCTGTAGCACCACATTCCAAACGCTCCGATTATCTTCTGTCCCCGGTTTCCACCGCACGTGTTTCGCTACCATACAATACTGTTCTCCAAACGTACTTTCTCAGAAATTTCTTCGTTAAATTAAGACCTATGTTTGATATTAGTAGATTTCTCGTGGCCAGGTGTGCCCTTTTTGCCAGTGCTAGTCTGCTTTTTATATCATATTTGCTCCGACCAGCACTGGTTACTTTGCCATCTAGATCAGAATTCCTTAATTTCATCTACTCCGTGATCCCCAATTCTGTTGCTAAGTTTCACGCTGTTCTCATTTCTGCTACTTCAACATACATACATACATTAATGCTTGTTCCATAGATCATGAATACGACATTTCTTAATGATGTGGAACGTGTCACTTTAACATAAGTTTGCTTTATACAAAATAATTAATATATTTTTTTACAGTTACTACTTCATATCTAAGAATTTATCTATTGAGTACGAGTAGAATGAGTTGTCTTTGAGAAATTCTTTCAATTTGCTTTCAAATGTTGGTTGGCTATCTGTCAGTCTTTTACTAACATTTTTCATATCAACAAATATTTTTGTGGCAGTATAATTCACCCCTTTGTGTGCAAAAGTGAGATTTAATGCAGAATAGTGAATATCATCCTTTCTTCTAATGCTGTAGCTATGCACTTCGCTGTTATTTTTGAATTGGGATGGGTTATTAATGACAAATTTCATAACTGAATATATGTACTGCGAAGGTACCATGAATATCTCGAATTCTTTAAATAAATGTCTGCAAGGTGATCTTGGGTGAGCTCCAACTATCATTCTGATTACACGCTTTTGTGCAATGAATACTTTCTCTCTTAATGACGAATCGCCCCAAAATATGATGCCACATGAAAGCAGTGAATCAAAATAGGCATAGTAAGCTAATTTACTGATATGCTTATCACCAAAATTTGCAATAACCCTAATAGCATAAGTAACTGAACCTAACCGTTTCAGCAGATCATCGATGGGTTTCTTCCAGTTCAGTTTCTCAGCAATGCACACACCCAGAAATTTAGAGTATTCTCCCTTAGCAACAGATTTCTGTTCATAGACTATATTAATCAATGGTGTTATGTCATTTACTGTACAGAATTTTATAAACTGTGTTTTCTCAAAATTTAGTGAGAGTCCATTTGCAGAGGACCACTTAATAATTTTCTGAAAGACATTATTTACAATTTCCTCAGCTGATTCTTGCTTCTTGGGTGTGATTACAATACTTGTATCATCATCAAAAAGAACTAGCTTTCTATCTTCATGAATATAGAGTGACAGGTCATTAATATAAATTAAGAACAATAAGGGACCCAAGACTGAACCATGTGGGACACCATTCTTGAAACCTCCCAGTTAGACAAACTTGCGGTTTTTTTTTTCAGACTATCTGTACTGTTACTTTCAACCTTCTGCATTCTTCCAGTTAAGTAAGAACCAAACCATTTGTGCACGGTCCCACTCATACCACAATACTTAAGTTTATCTAAAAAAAAATCATGATTTACATAATCAACAGCCTCTGAGAGATCAGAAAATATCCCAGTGGATGATGTTCCGTTATTCAATGCATTTAATATTTGATCACTGAAAGCACAGATAGCATTTTCTGTTGAAAAGCCTTTCTAAAAACCAAACTGAAATTTTGTTAATACTTTATTTTTTCAAATTATGTGATGCTACTCTTGAATACACCACTTTTTCAAGAATTTTGGATAAAGCTGTCAGAAGTGAGATTGGGCAGCACTTGTTAGCATCAGACCTATCCTCCTTTTTATGCAGTGGTTTAACAATAGTGTATTTCAGTCTGTCTGGAGAAATGCCCTGTTTCAGTGAGCTACTACACATGCGGCTGAGCATCCTACTTTTTGTTGGGAACAAGCTTTTAGTGCTCTGTTGGGAAGCTATCAATTCCATGTTAGCTTTTACATTTGAGTGAATTTATTATTCTCCTAATTTCAGTAGGAGAGATGGGTTGAATTTCAATTTTATCAAACTGCAATAGGTACTGCCTCTTCCATATACTGCCTTGCATTTTCTAATGAACAAAAAAAATGGTTCAAATGGCTCTGAGCACTATGGGACTTAACATCTAAGGTCATCAGTCCCCTAGAACTTAGAACTACTTAAACCTAACTAACCTAAGGACATCACACAACACCCAGTCATCACGAGGCAGAGAAAATCCCTGACCCCGCTGGGAATCGAACCCGGGAACCCGGGCGTGGGAAGCGAGAATGCTACCACACGACCACGAGCTGCGGACTTTTCTAACGAACAGCTGGATCCTATTGCCTCTACAACAGTTAAAAATGATTATTATGAATGTTTCCTACTTCTGACTTCTTGTTAACAAACTTTTCATTGTGTTTAATAGAAATACAGTCAGCTGCCCTATTTCCCTTTTAACAATATTCCAAATTGTTTTAATTTTATTATCAGATATGCTAATCTCAGACATAATGCATGTACTTGTGGACTTTTAAATAACTTTTCTGGGTACAGTACAGTAGTTTTTATAATGTTTCACTGTTTCAGGATCATTGCTCCTCCTCGCTATAAGATACATTTCCCTTTTCTGTTTACAAGATATTTTTATATATTTTATAAATTTTTATGTGTTTTATTATATTTATTATATATATCTTATATATTTTTTATATTTTATATTTTATTATATTTATATATTAGTAAGCCATGGCTTTTTACATGGTTGCTTACAATTATATTTCACAGTTTTCTTATGGAAAATATTTTCAAATATACTCACAAAGGTATCATGAAACAGGTTAAATTTTAAATTAGCATCATGTTCCCTGTACACCTCATCCCAATCTAACTGTTGCAAGCTTTCCCTAAAATTTTGAATTGTTAAATCGTTAATTGAACACACTATTTTGGAGGACTGTTTTGCATTACAGTATGGAGCTTATCATATACTGTAACTGGCTGTGCAGCATGATCAGACAGACTATTCTTAACGAACCATTCTTAACAGAAAAATTTATGATGCTCTATGCAAACATTACCTATCAGTGTGCTGCTTTGCTGTACCACCCTAGTAGGAAGATCAATAACTGATGCCAAATTGAAATAACCAAGTAATATTTCAAGGTCAAACTTTCTATAGGACTCTTCTAGAAAATCTACATTGAAGTCCTCACAAACAATAATTTGCTTTCCTCTGTCTGACAGGTAGTACAACAAAGAATCGAAGTTTTTCAAAAATAGTTGAAAATTTCGCAATGGGGACCTATACATGGCTACAATTATAAAAGTGCCTTTATTTAGTTTAAGCTCACATACACATGCTTCTATATGTTGCTCTATGCAAAAATTTTTAGTTTCCAAATTTTTCACACTATGAAAGATTTTAACATATATGGCAACTCCTTCTCTCTCTGTAGTGTCTCTACTTACAAGTGCTGAAAGCTTATATTCACCTGTTGTTGTTGTTGTGGTCTTCAGTCCTGAGACTGGTTTGATGCAGCTCTCCATGCTGCTCTATCCTGTGCAAGCCTCTTCACCTCCCAGTACCTACTGCAGCCTACATCCTTCTCAATCTGCTTAGTGTATTCATCTATTGGTCTCCCTCTACGATTTTTACCCTCCACGCTGCCCTCCAGTACTAAATTGGTGATCCCTTGAAGCCTCAGAACATGTCCTACCAACCGATCCCTTCTTCTAGTCAAGTTGTGCCACAAACTCCTCTTCTCCCCAATTCTATTCAGTACCTCCTCTTTGGTTATGTGATCTACCCATCTAATCTTCAGCATTCTTCTGTAGCACCACATTTCGAAATCTATTCTGTTCTTGTCTAAACTATTTATCGTCCACGTTTCACTTCAGAAACGACTTCCTGACACTTAAATCTATACTCGATGTTAACAAATTTCTCTTCTTCAGAAACGCTTTCCTTGCCATTGTCAGTCTACATTTTACATCCTCTCTACTTCTACCATCATCAGTTATTTTGCTCCCCAAATTGCAAAACTCCTTTACTACTTTAAGTGTCTCATTTCCTAATCTAATTCCCTCAGCATCAACCGACTTAATTCGACTACATTCTATTATTCACCTACATTATTCACCTACATTTACCATTTCCATACCTGTGCCTATATGATGTTCAGATAGGCATAGTACATCTATTCCACCCCGAGTTTCTAAATCTTATAGACAAGAAGCTCATCTAGTTTGTTTTTTAATCCCCTCATATTCTAATGTAATATATTAACATTATTTTTCATTGTGCTTCTATGTGAATATTGTGACATACCAACATTATTTTTCACTGTACTGTTATGAGGATCTTGTGATATTTTCACATCTCTAGTACCTGCCTGTATGATCTTTTCATGAAGCTTAATTTCAAGCAATGTAGGATGACTGGACACTGATCTTGGCCTAAAGAAGTACCCCCATCAGTTTCTGTGCCCCCCCCCCCTTGTTATAGATTTTGCTATCATCCCAGTCAGTTTACCCTTCCCTGCAGGCCATGTCTTGTGAAGTCCCACCTACCAATACCATCAACAGGAACCAAACCTATGCCTGACAAAGTAGCCACCCGAAGCAGTTGATTTAGCTACAAATTGACCTTCCTGACACAGCTGTTCAATTGAGGCCGATCATATTGCATGAAAGCAGGAACCAAGCCAACATTTGTATGGTTCGTTGCAGATGCTATTTTTACCAGGTCACACTCAATATTGTAGCCCTGATCCCTAACAATACTGTTTCCCGCTCCACCCACTAGTACAACATGCTCCTGCTATGTAAAACCCATCTACAATGATCCTACATTCTCTATCACTGGGCTAAGACACGCACTGGCCTTAAAAATACCTGTGACCTGGTACCTGTCGCATAGTTTTTCCTGCAAGATCTGGCCCACACCTCTTCCATGGCTACTACCTAACAACAGAACGTTCCTCTTACTTTCTACTTTTCTTACAACAGTTGGTTTCCTGATGAAAGTCTGCTGAGTACTGACCACACTTACATCTACTTGAGCCTCTTCCTTAGTTGACTGAGGTAGCAAGGCAAATCTGTTGTTTGTACCGATGATGAAACTGTCTGATACTGTTCTCTTTCTGTGACCACTGTTCCTTGCTACCACTTTCCACCTGTCTTCACCCTCCTCCCCCCTTAACCTCATCAGTTCCTCCCTAGCACTATCCAGTTCAGTCTGAAGGGCTCTAATCTTCCCTTCCTGTTCCGCTATTTTCCTATCCCTTGAACATAATCTGCAATACCATGGAAGAGTCCGATGTACTTCCCCGATTCCCATGCCTCTACATTCACCCCAATCTAACGATCTGCCAGAACAGCTGCACAGAAGCCCAAAACTGACTTTCCTACGGCAGCTCAAACACATTTCGCTCATGGTTGTTGACAATAATTTTACGAAATTTATCTAGGCAATAACAGTAATATTCTATTAACTATAGATCATAAGAGTCACTAAAGTTATATGGAACAGTAATATACGTATATAATTTTAATATAGTAACGTAATGCAGTTAAACTAACGTTAAAAGTCAAAACTTCTATACCCGAAAAATCAGGCCGAAGATCGTTTTGAAAGGAAATAAAAGATAGAACTTAAAACCTTTAATTCCCAGAGTGGATACTGAACCACTAAATATATGTGTAATGAAAACAACCTAAATTCTTCACTTAATACTAAAAGAAATTTCTTAAATTTGTATGTAAACCAACGTCTAAAGTACGCGGAAACCGGCCCTTCGGTCATGCTTATTTTTTTTTATTTTTTATTTTTTTCGTGAAATACTTTGATTACCTACTACTCCCAATACATTTTCTGTACTCATTATATTGTCCATTCCATTCAACACATTCTGTAATTTTTCTTCACTTTCACTGAGGATAGCAGTGTCATCACCGAATGTTATCATTGACATCCTTTGGCCTTGAATTTGAATTCCACTGTTGAATATCTCTTTTATTTCCGTCACTGCTTCTTCGATGTACAGAGTGGAGCGAAACAGTAGGAGCGAAAGACTACACGGTTTTTAATCCGAGCACTTAGTTCTTGCTCTTCCAGTGCAATCGTTTCCTCTTGGTTCTCGTGCATGTTCTACACTACACATCTTTCCCGATAGCTTGTAACTCTGTTATCGATATTACCTGTAACTGTCTTATCTAACTTCTTTGTTTGCTTTTACTTCATGTGACTTCTTTATAACCATGATCTTTGATGTAATACTTATGTACGCCTACGTCTACATCTACATGGATACTCCACAAATCACAATTAAGTGCCTGGCAGAGGGTTCTTCGAACCACCTTCACAATAATTCTCTATTATTCCAATCGCGCGGAGAAAACGAGCACCTATATCTTCCCGTGCGAGCTCTGATTTCCCTTATTTTATCGCGATGATCATTTCCCCCTATGCAGGTCGGCGTCAACCAATATTTTCACTTTCGGAGGAGAATTTTGGTGATTGAAATTTCTTGAGAAGATTCCGTCGCAACGAAAAACGTCTTTCTTTTAATGACGTCCACCTCAAATCATGTATTATGTCAATGAAACTCTTTCCCTATTTCGCAATAATACAAGACATGCATCTCTTCTTTGAACTTTCTCTATGTACTCCGTCAGTCCTATCTGGTAAGCATCCCTGACCGCGCAGCAGGACTCCAAAAGAGGACTGATAAGCATGTGCTGGCAGTCTCTTTAGTAGATCTGTTACATTTTCTGTGTCCTGCCAATATAACGGTCTTCGGTTTGCCTTCCCCGCAAAATAATCTATGTATTCTTTCCAATCTGAGTTGTTTGTAAGTGTAATTCGTAGTTATTTAGTTGAATTTACGGCCTTTATATTTGACTGATTTATCGCGTTACCGAAGTTTAACGGATTCCTTTTAGCACTCATGGAGATGTCTTCACAATTTTTATTATTTAGGGACAGTTGCCAATTTTCGCACCATACAGATATCTTTTCTAAATCGTTTTACAAGTTGTTTTGATTTTCTGGTGAGTTTACTAGACGACAAACCACTGCAGCTTCTGCAAACAACCAAAGACGTCTGTCTTACATACGAGTATATAGATAAAGAGCAAGAGAAGGTGTGTGACAATATCTTGGGGAACGCAAGAAATAACTTCTGAGTTACTCGACGACTTTCCGTCAATTACTACGAACTGTGATCTCTGTGACAGGAAATCACGAATCCTGTCACATAAGTGAGACACTATTCCATAAGCAAGCAATTTCACTAGAAACCGCTTGTGTGATACAGTGTCGAAAGCCTTCTGGAAAGCTAGAGATACGGAATCAATTTGTTATCCCTTGCCAGTAGCACCCAACACTTCGTGTTTCAAAAGAACGATGCTTTCTAAATCCGCGTTGACTGTATTTCAATAGATCCTTCTCTTCGAGGTAATTCATAAAGTTCGAACTAAACATTTGTTCCAAAATCCTGCTGCATATCGACGCTAATGATGTGGGCCTGTAATGTAGTGGATTTCTTTAATGCTTTATGTGGTGTCACCGCCAGACACCACACTTGTTAGGTGGTAGCCTTTAAATCGGCCGCGGTCCGTTAGTATACGTCGGACCCGCGTGTCGCCACTGTCAGTGATTGCAGACCGAGCGCCGCCACACGGCAGGTCTAGAGAGACTTCCTAGCACTCACCCCAGTTGTACAGCCGACTTTGCTAGCGATGTTTCACTGACAAATTACGCTCTCATTTGCCGAGACGATAGTTAGCGTAGCCTTCAGCTGCGTCATTTGCTACGACCTAGTAAGGCGCCATTATCATTTGCTATTTATCTTGTGATGCATGTTCCGTCAGACCGATGTTCACCAACTATGGATTAAAGTTAAGTATTCCAGAAGCTATGTACTTTTTTTACTAGACTCAACTCCTTTAACTGTTCCAGACCTCACGCCAGCTTGCGTGAGCTTAAACGCGTGCCTTTCGGCTTCCTCTCATAGTGACTTGGCTGTCTTGCCAAGTCACAACACTTTACTCATTATTTACGACGGTTTTTGCAATTTCAATTAATCTGTGGATGTAATTTCAAAAGTGATATTCTGTGAAAAAAATGGAAATATTAAAACTATATTCGTAATACTTGTGATGCATAGGGCATGTAAGTTTTTAATCATATAAAACATGGAGGAAGCCTATTTGTAACTTGAACATAAAAAAATATATATATTGTTTCTCCAGTCAGTTGGTAGTTCATGGTTGGAGACACAACATCGTTGTTTCGGGTAATCTGCGAAAATCAGTTCATACTGTTAGCCACTGATGAATCGAGTATACGATTGGAGGCAGCCTCATTAGCGCCAGTGAAGGTCTGAAGGTGGTATACCGAAGCACCGGAACTGGTAGCCATATAATAAATAACATCGTAAGGACGGCTGTACGTGTTCCATTTTATAACGTAAGTGAACGGCCGAGGTCCCTCAAATTTCCAGTCAGGGGGATGGTCATTCAAAAACATTTGCCGGCCGGAGTGGGCGAGCGGTTAAAGGCGCTACAGTCTGGAACCGCACGACCGCTACGGTCGCAGGTTCGAATCCTGCCTCGGGCATGGATGTGTGTGATGTCCTTAGGTTAGTTAGGTTTAAGTAGTTCTAAGTTATAGGGGACTTATGACCACAGCAGTTGAGTCCCATAGTGCTCAGAGCCATTTGAACCATTTGAACCAAAAACATTTGGTAGACAATGTTCCGATAAGGAACCCGCTTCTGAAAACGAACAATTTGGATACAAAATAAGTTTGGAGGCCAGATCACTTTCATATCTCTCGCTTCAGACAACACACGAAAGATGAGAAGAGGGCGCCGTCATCAGTACCTTTTGTAATTATGACATCACATACCATTTTAGTCAGAATACAACAACGGCTGCGAGGAACTGGTGCGTTGGCAGCTAGGAGAGTTGAATGTGGTGCTCCAAGGACGTGCCGCGTTCCCAACTCTGTGAAGAGGACGTCCTTCGTAACGTCTAAGGGAACCCGACGGTGAGGACTCCAAACACTGATCTTGCCACGAACTGTAGAGAGCACAGGTCGGAGCTCATTGTCTCCGCTGTGTGCGTACCGAGAAGCGAGACGTTTCTATGTGGTTCGATCTTCGATTGTATTTTATATCTGAACGGCACATTTCCAGACATAGGTTCCTCATTAAAAGCTGGCCGCTGTGACCGAGCGGTTCTAGGCGCTTCAGTCCGGAACCGTGCTGCTGCTGCGGTCGCAGGTTCGAATCCTGCCTCGGGCGTGGATATGTGTGATGTCCTTAGGTTAGTTAGGTTTAAGTAGTTCTAAGTCTAGGGGACTGATGACCTCAGATGTTAAGTCCCATAGTGCTCAGAGGCATTTGAACCATTTGAACCTCATTAAAACTTTATCTACCAAATACCTTTTACAACCCCACGATCACCTGTAATAAGAATTGTGAACCACGCTGTAAGTCATGAAAGGTAATGATTCCATGGAACTCTATTACGGTACATCCGAAATTAATTTTTCATCTGAAAATTTCTCTCTTTTAGGAATGCTTCCTTCTGTTTGCAAGGAACTCTTCAACCCATCCACAAAATTGTGTCCGATATTCCATTCGCTCGTATACTAATCAACCAAAGAATTATGACCAGTGCCCACCGCGACGCTGCATGCTACCAGGCGGGCATGTCACGAGGTAAAAAGTACGTAAGCGGTGCATACACGGTCGTGGTATCACCCTAGCGAAGATATAAGCTGTAAATGGGGAAATCCACTGAGATAAGAGACACTGACAAAGGGCAGATTATTATTATGCAGAGCCTGTGAATGAGTATCTCCAAAACGGCTGGTCGAATGTTCACGTGCTGCCATGAGCATCAACGGAAAGCGGTTGAAGGACAGTCAAACCACCAGTAGGCACTAAGTGATTGGACGTCCACGACTCTTCACAGAACGTGGTGTTCAGAGGCTTGTCTGCTATGTAAAGTAGGATAGACGGTGGTCTGTGGCATCTCTGCCGAAAGAGCACAGTGCTCGCAAACGCACAGGTGTTTCGGAGCACACCGTTCATCGTTGAAAATGGAGCTCCGCAGCAGACCACCCCTACGTGTTCACGTGTCCATCCAACGACATCATCAATTACGATTGCAGTGGGCACGGGCGGGACCGTTGGGACTCGGCCATCGATCAGTGGAAATGTGTCGGCTCTTCGGGAGAATCACGTTTTTGCTACACTAGGTCCATTCTCGTCTCCACAATTGCCGTCTTCGAGGTGAACGGCGGCCCGAAACACGCAGCGCGCCTCGGTCGCAGGCTAGTGGGAACAGTATTGTGCTATGGGAGACATTTTCCTGTGCTTCCGTGGGACCTGTGGTAGTAACCGAAAACACTTTGACAGTTGCGACCACTTGCATCCCTTCATGCTTGATGTCTTACCCGACAGCGGAGTGTCTCTCGGAGACAAAACCGTGCTACAGTGTCAGCGGTGCTGCAGCTCGCGTTGGTGCTGTTGTAGGTTTCCGTCGTCTGTTGGAGGCCAGACTGCATCGTTTAGTTGACATGGTTGCGGTTCTTTGTATTCTCCTTGCGTTGACTGGCGCCACTTGGTTTCACAAGCGTTGTCTGTCCACTAGCGGCAGCAGCGGCATTATCGATATGTAGCAACTGTGGCTCTACCTTTGGGGGACGTAGTTGTTCTTCCGGGTCTCGTGAGTGAGCAGTTCGGTTGGGGACTCCGGAGGAGCCAAGAGGTAAGTGCGGGAACACGCCGGGACCATTGGCGGCATGCATGCACTGCCGGATGGAAGGGCTGTTCAAATGGTTCAAATGGCTCTGAGCACTATGAGACTTAACATCTATGGTCATCAGTCCCCTAGAACTTAGAACTACTTAAACCTAACTAACCTAAGGACATCACACAACATCCAGCCATCACGAGGCAGAGAAAATCCCTGACCCCGCCGGGAATCGAACCCGGGAACCCGGGCGTGGAAGCGAGAACGCTACCGCACGACCACGAGATGCGGGCGGAAGGGCTGTGGTTGCGAGGGTACACGACCTAGTCGTCAACCGGATCCAACAAGCTTTGAGTTGAGGGGATTTTAATCCTAGCAGTGAAACCTCCACCAATGTGAATCTCGCGATTATCCGGTGACTTTTGTTCGTGTTTCTGCTCGCAGTGTCACCGAGACGAAGAGCAGCGAGTGCAGTGCTTGGGGAAGGCGGATCTAACTAGCGTTCCTCGACTTCTTGTTAGTAATTGCTGCATTCTATGTGTCACTTTTTGTTAAGTTCAACCAGCGGTATTTTTCCTGCCTAGTGGCCGCTGCCCTGGATGTTAGTGTATGTAACGGCAGTGTACGTTTCCTCGCCTCGCCGCTGCTGTCCGGTAAGGTGTGTAGTTTTGACAGTTTCCTTGATTTGTAGGTCGGTTGGTGTTTCTTCTACTACGGTAATAGTGCTTCCTTTCTCCTTTCGGACGCTCTAAGCGCACCGTTCTGAGGACTTAGTGGGGTCCGCCGGTTCCGGCTTTGGCGTGGTGTTCCATCGTTGCATTGGTTATCGGGCGCTAGGTAGCTTCAGCAGATTATCATTAGTCATTCGTTAGACTGCCACTAGTCTGAGTTACCATCTTGTGAAGTGAATACAATTCTTGGCTGCCTTTCTCATCGCTCGCGAAAGTGTTTTTGGCCTGACCTACTCAGAGGTCGATTCCTGGAGCACCGTCGGTGACTAGCCCTTGTGTTTTGTTATTGTGTTATTGTTTTTTTATTGTATTACCAAGTTACCATCATTTGTCTCACCTGTTTGGTGGTCATTTGCTTGTCCTTTAGAATTAACCTTCTTATTATCTTTGCTGTTTTATTGTATGTTTCTAAATTTTTTAAAGTATAATTGCCGTTCTTGGCGTTACAGCAAGTTTAAACGGTTGTGCTACCAAGTTTACCATCATTTTGTCTCACCTGTTTTTGATCAGTTGCTTGTCTTTTAAATTAACTTTTGCTATTGCCTTGCTGTTGACAGTATGTTTGTTAAATTTTTTAAAAATAATTGCCTTTCTTGGCGTTAAAGGCCTTCAGCCGTGACTGTCGCTACTTGTCTTAAAATTCTAATGTGGCAATTGTATTTTAGCAGTTAACCTTTAAGACCTTGGTGATTTCTTTTCAGTATTTTGATAACTGTTGTTTTTAAGTTGCAACAAGTTAAACAATTCTTAACTTATTGCCATTAAGGCCTTCAGCCGTGAAACAGTTCTTAGTTTATTGCCATTAAAGCCTGCAGCCGTGAGTGTCGTTACTTGTCTTAAAATTTTAATTTTGTAATTGTATTTCTGCACCGAGCTTTAAGACCTTGATCACTTGTCTTTTATATTTTAATAATTGCAATTGTAAGTTGCAGCAAGTTTAATCAATTCTTAAATTATTGACATTATTTTAATTTGTTGTTGATTTTAAATAAATTGTGTGTGATTAAAAGATTAGCCAGCCAATAGTAATTGATTACGGCTCCGTCCACAATCGTAACCGAATCCTGCCTCCCTTGACTACCAGGTCTCACAATGGTTTGAGGAGCATTATAATGAACTCACATTGATGTCTCGGCGACCAAATTCGCCTGATGTAAATCCTATGGAACCAATCCAGGTCTCTAACGGACGCCATCCCCTCGTACGCAAATCAGCGGCCCGTTATTCACGCGAATTACATGATTTACACGTGGACATCTAAGGCCACATTCCTCCACAAACCTACCAACAAACTGTCGGATCCCTGATACGCAGAATCAGTGATTTATTTCGTTCCAAAGACAGACAGACGAGCTATTAAGCAGGTGGTCATAATGTTTTGGCTCATCAGTGTATTTTATTCATCTGGAAACAAGACGATGTTCTTTTCGCGAGACGCTGTACGAAAAGCTTAGAAAATCGGAATTTACGGTAGACTGCAGAACTTATTACGTAATCGAAGATGGAAGGGGGAGGGGCAAGGAAAGGAAAGGGAAGGAACTGGTGATATCACCTGCATCGTGACTTGGTGCGGAATCAGCGGCGAAGGTGAAAATGTATGTCGGGCCGGGCCTTGAACCCGGTGTCCTCTGCTTAGCAGACAGTTGCGGTAACCACTGCGCCAACGTTTATCTCAAACTCGTGGATCACCTCGACACGTTCCTCGGCGACCCACATACCTGCCTAGCGCCACTATCCGCAGTTCTCGTCCATGTTCCCCATGCTCGATAATTTTACGTTCTCGCTAGAGATCGAACGAAATGCGCATTGCCTATAAAGGCGAATCTGTGATTTGAATGCGTGCTGTCGGCTCTTTCGGGCATTTCCGAAAGAACACACAACACGCATTCATATCGCAGGCTGCAGAACAATTCTACTGCCGCCAAGCACGAGGTGCATCCAGAAAGTAAGTTCAGATCGCGTCGAGAGATGGCATGTAGTCGGAGAGGAATGCGCATGCGCAGGTTAGAGAGGAGGTATGTGGGTATAATGCAGTACAGTTTCACTCTTGTGACGGCAATGGCTGCCGCACAGTGCTAGGTTAAAATGGCTGCTCTGATACTGTTGATACTGTCTCTCGCAAACTGCGAGGGTCGAGCGTCGTCCGATTATTGCCCGCTCGGAAGTAATCTGCAGCAGGAATCTAGCACCAATTGTGCCACGTATATGGATACGATAATTTGAGCGAGTATGGTCAGACGATGGTCAGGAAATTCGATGAAGGACGAACCAGTATTCACACAGAAGATGGTCGACCGTCCCTGGTGACACCAGAATTGATGGAAACTGTGCGGCAAGCAGTTTTGCAAAAGTGGCGCTTCACAATTTCAGAAGTCTCTCGTCGATTCCTTCAGATGCCTCGCTCGTCGTCGCACGAAGTTGTCGCTCAGTGGTTTGGTTTTCATGAGGTCTGTGCAAGATGGGTGCCAAGGCAAATGAACACAAAACGAGACGTCTGGCCGCAACACTGATATTCCTACAGTGTTACGCACGGAATGGTGATGAGTCTCTCAGCCATTTGTCGCTGGGGATGAAACATTGGTGTCACATGCCATACCAGAAACAAGTCAACAATTCGTGCATTGGCGGCGTAGCGGTTCACCTCCGAAGATCATGGTAAAATGGTCTGTCTTCCTTCTGCGGTCTACGTGGTGTTCTCCTGTGCGAGTTTACCACTAGGGGGGACCGTAAATACTGATCGGTATTGTCACTTGTCACACATTGAAAAATATAAGTAGGGAGAACCAGAACTAGAGACTTGGAATGTTGAGAAGAGGCATTACGCTTATGCGTGACAATGCAAGACGTCTTACAACCATCGCCATACGAAATTTGTCGAATCAGTGTGGATGGGGAATCTTTGACCATCCACCCTACCAGCACATCTCATGAAATATTCTCTGGCTGGAAACCGTTTCCACAACGAGGGTGAGGTGCAGACTGAAGCGATTTCGTGTTTCGTGGCTCCGGGTGTTGGCGGCTGACTGCTATACGGTGTTTTCCGTAAGGGCGGAAAGGTGGGGAACCTGGAGTCGGAGACGCCTGCTTAAGGAGATAATATCACATTATTGTGTAATTTTTTACTAACGGCCAGCACCCTTAATGCAAGCGTGACATCGGTGAACAAGATTCTAACGCACCCTGACAAATATTCCTGGTGTGTTTCGAATCACATCACAAAACTGGCAACTAATTCCACTCCATATCCACTGGGGTCTCATTCACAAGTGACTTTAGATATAGCCTTAGGAAATAATCAAGGCGATTCAGGTCAGGTGATGTCGCAGGCCTCCTCTTCAAAATAGGGCGTACGGATGGTCCGCATGTTTGCCAGGTCCCTCGTCTCTTCTTTCCAGTGAACCAGTCTCCCGCATTCGTCGATCGAGAGAAATAAACACTCGTCGTGATGGATAATGCCTGTTAGGAAATCGTTCCCTCTACAGCCTTTCAGCGCCAAGAGCATTGCAATGTAATTACCCATAAACAAGGTGCACGTCAGCGAGTTCTGCGAAACTGTAGCGGAACTGCTCCAACGTATCGTACTGTACGTCTCTGAATGGCACGGAGTAATGAACGGGTCTGTCGTTGATTCATAGCACATTCTGTCATGGGGCAATGTAAATACTGTACAACAAAGCCACCTTATGGACAAGTGGACAAGGAAAATAAACAAAACCTGCGCCATGACTTCTTAGTAATCAGGTTCACACATGGTTCACATGACTCTGAGCGCTATGGGACTTAACTTCTGAGGTCATCAGTCACCTAGTACTTAGAACTACTTAAACCTAACTAACCTAAGGACATCACACACATCCATGCCCAAGGCAGGATTCGAACCTGCGACCGTAGCGGTCACCCGGTTCCAGACTGTAGCGCCTAGAACCGCAGGTTCCCTACCTCAAACTTTTCATTGGTGCAATTTCTATGCCCCCTTACATTTTTACACGCTCTTACGGGAACACCCTGTGTACGAGCATACAACTGATGGTGCACCATTACGATAAATTCCTCAGAAATGGTGGTGACTATGTTGAGAAGCAGCCAGCGATTTTATGTAAATATTCCAATAAATATCTTAGTGATGTTTATGTTTTCTTTATCGGTCATCGGAACTTACTTTCTGGATGAACCTCCTACGTGTTGAATAACAACCACGAAGACAAGAGAAGTTAGCGCTCGTACGGGGGCACAAAGCAGTTGTTTTTTCATCGTTCCATTTGCAAGTGAAACCGAAAACGGACTTACTAATTGTGCTGGAATGCACCCCCGCCATGCATTGTGTGGTGGCTTGCGGAGTATGTACAATACTGGCCATTAAAATTGCTACACCAAGAGGAAATGCAGATGATAAACGGGTATTCATTATACTAGAACTGACATGTGATTACATTTTCACGCAATTTGGGTGCACAGATCCTGAGAAATCAGTACCCAGAAGAACAACGGCCTTGATACGCCTGGGCATTGAGTCAGAGCTTGGATGGCGTGTACAGGTACAGCTGCCCATGCAACTTCAACACTATACCACAGTTCATCAAGAGTAGTAACTGGCGTATTGTGACGAGCCAGTTGCTTGGCCACCATTGACCAGACTTTTTCAATTGGTGAGAGATCTGGAGAATGTGCTGGCCAGAGCAGCAGTCGAACGTTTTCTGTATACAGAAAGGCCCGTACAGGACCTGCAAGATGCGGTCGTGCATTATCTTGCTGAAATGTAGGGTTTCGCAGGGATCGAATGAAGGGTACAGCCACGGGTCGTAACACATCTGAAATGTAACGTCCACTGTTCAAAGGGTCGTCAATGCGAACAAGAGGTTGCCGAGACGTGTAAACAATGGCACCCCATACCATCACACCGGGTGATACGCCAGTATGGCGATGACGAATATACGGTTCCAATGTACGTTCACCGCGATGTCGCCAAACACGGATGCGACCATCATGATGCTGTAAACAGAACCTGGATTCATTCGAAAAAATGACGTTTTGCCATTCGTGCACCCAGGTTCGTCGTTGACTACACCATCGCTGGTGCTCCTGTCTGTGATACAGCGTCAAGGGTGACCGCAGCCATGGTCTCCGAGCTGATAGTCCATGCTGCTGCAAACGTCGTCGAACTGTTCGTGCAGATGGTTGTTGTCTTGCAGACGTCCCCATCTGTTGACTCAGGGATCGAGACGTGGCTGCACAATCCGTTACAGTCATGCGGATAAGATGCCAGTCATCTCGACTGCTAATGATACGAGGCCATTGGGATTCAGCACGGCGTTTCGTATTACCCTCCTGAACCCACCGATTCCATTTTTTGCTAACAGTCATTGGATCTCAACCAACGCGAGCAGCAATGTCGCGATACGATAAACCGCAATCTCGATAAGCTACAATCCGACCTTTATCAAAGTCGGAAACGTGATGGTACGCATTTCTCCTCCTTACAGGAGGCATCACAACAACGTTTCACCAGGTAACGCCGGTCAACTGCTGTTTGTTTATGAGAAATCGGTTGGAAAATCTCGTCACGTCAGCACTTTGTAAGTGTCGCCACCGGCGCCTACCTTGTGTGAATGCTCTGAAAAGCTAATCATGTGGATATCACAACATCTTCTTCCTGTAGTTAAATTTCGCGTCTGTAGCACGTCATCTTCGTGGTGTAGCAATTTTATAGGCCAGTAGTGTATATATAGATGTACATGTATACTGGGGGTCAGTGCGGAACAATATCGAACCCCTTCAAGAAGTCAAGGAACACAGCATGAACCTGGGCACCGGTATCTACTACCTTTTGGGTCTCGTGGACGAACAGAGAGCGTGCCATTTCACCACGATCGCTAATTGTGTAATACACTTTGATCCTGCAGAAGACACTCTGAAATTTGGTAGTTCTTGAGTTACGATAGTTTGTGGGTAATGGTTTCGTATTTGTGGTTTCTGAAATTTTTCCGGCATCAAGAATATTCCATGAAGTTTCGGGATTAGAGCCGGATAATGTTGAATTCCTTCCACGATGTTTGGGGCTGGCAGCCATTCAGCCACCTCGAGTTAAATAGTTTGCTCTGGAGATTGCTAGTTCACATCGATAACTTTATACCAAAAATTGGTGCGGAAAGGTCGGCACTACGTGAGCGACCTCTGTCGAGTTTCACGCACTCTTCGAAAATTGCTCCATCTATGGTGTGCAGGCGCATGTGTAATGGTGATACTGCAAGCGCGCTCTCTGTCAGAATGTGGGCTCGCGGAATTAAAATTCAGATGTCACATAAACACATACAGACCTGTATTTACAGGTGTATAGCTGCCACCACCCATCACAAACTATGGGGCCGGCCGGAGTGGCCGAGCGGTTCTAGGCGCTACAGTCTGGAACCGCGCGACCACTACGGTCGCAAGTTCGAATCCTGCCTCGGGCATGGATGTGTGTGTGATGTCCTTGGGTTAGTTAGGTTTAAGTAGTTCTAAGTTATAGGGGACTGATGACTTCAGAAGTTAAGTCCCGTAGTGTTCAGAGCCATTTTTGAACAAACTAGGGGAGACCTTCGAAATTTGACGCACCGGGCACATGTTGTGTCTGATGGAAACAGCTTTGCAAAGGAGGTGGAACACCAACAATCTGTGTTCAAAAATAATGGACTTTCTGCAAAACACATCTGCACAGCGTTAAGGAGGAAGGAACGTGATCACCCACAAATTCAACAGGAGAAGGAGCGGTTCAGTCCCAGAGCGTTCCTCCAATATGGCGGCAATATTTTTTCGAAGTTACACACAATCTCAAAGAAACATCAGGTCTCCTACAAAGAATTGTGCTCTTCTCGTTTCGGCAAAGGACGATACGGGATGGCGGATGGCTGTGTTCTACAGAATGCCTTGCCAGTGTGTCAAAGCCTACATCAGTGAGACAACGAACACAGTGCGTGAAAGGTGCTCTGAACATGATCGCCACACTCTCTTTTCGCAGCCCAGTAAGTCGGCCACAGCCGAGCATCGTATCTCCACATGACATTCTAAGAATTAGGCTTCACGAAAATCTTGCGTTCGACGACATATTTCTGGGAATCAGTTATTAAGGAGTCGGTGGAAATACGTTTGACGGAAGAGCTTATTAATCATGTTAGCGGGTTTCATCTGAATAAGGTGTGGGAAGAACGCCAACTTTTGTAATAACAGTCTTTTTAATTATCATCCTGCTGACTGGATGGAGCCCGCCAGGAATTCCTCTCCCGTGCCAACATTTTCATATCAGAGCATCAGTGACACAACTTACTTCCTCAATTATCTGCTGGATGTATTCCGATCTCTGTCTTTCTCTACAGTGTTTTCCCTCTACAGTTTCCTCTGGTACTATGGAAGTTATTCCCTGATGTTTGACCGAAGTCCTATCATACTGTCTCTTCTTCTTGTCGGTGTTTTCCATATGTTCCTTTCCTCCGAGAATCTGCGGAGAACCCCGACATTCTTTACCTTATCAGTCCAACTAATTTTCAACATTCTTCTGTAGCACCGCGTCTCAAAGCTTTAGATTCACTTCAGTCCCAGTTTTCGCACAATCCATGTCTCACTACCTTACAATACTGTGCTCCAAGTGTACATTCTCAGAAATTTTTTCCTCAAATTAAGACTTATGCTTGACGCTAGTAGACGTGTCTTGGCGAGACATGCCCTTTTTTGCCAGTGCTAGCCTCGTTTTTGTTCCGGCGTATCGACAAGCGCGGGCACGAAGACGTAGATCGCAGGAGCAAAGAAGGCGGTGAGACGACGTCAGCCGGTAGCCCGTTGACAAGGACCACACCACGACAGGAGCGGCCTCTAGCCGAAGAGAACATAAGCACTGCTCCTGCCAGCCTCGACCGGTCAGTATTGGGACAGTATTCGCTCAGTACTAGGAGAGTTCTACGATAGCAGTGACATGTGATCAATATCAATTCGTACATGGGCCTTGTATACAGCAAATGACTTAGATTGTTTGCATGTCGCCCATCGCTTGCTACACCGTTGTAAATTTAAAGTTAAGAATTGTCAAATGGTTCATATGGCTCTGAGCACTATGGGACTTAACATCGGTGGTCATCAGTACCGTAGAACTTAGAACTACATAAACCAAACTAACCTAACGACATCACACACATCCATGCCCGAGGAAGGATTCGAACCTGCGATCGTAGCAGTCGCGCGGTTCCAGGCTGAAGTGCCTAGAACCGCGCGGCCACACCGGCCGGCCTTAAATATTGTCAATCTTCTTATTTGTAATAAAAATATTAATGTGATTGTGCTTGAATTGTTGTATAGCATTCCGAGAACGCAGCATTCTTTATCCACCCTATACGAGACGAGCGGGCAAGACCCCATAGTTTTTATGTTCTTTTTGCACTGTTCGTCATGGGTTATTTTGCTGACAAGGTAGAAGAATTCCATAGCTTCGTCTGCTTTGTGATCACCAATTCTGATGTTAAGTTTCTAGCTCTTATCATTTCTGCTGCTTCTCATTACTTTTGTCTTTCTTCGAATTACTCTCTGTCCATATTCCGAACCCATTATATTGTTCATTTCATTGAGCATATCTGTAATTCTTCTAACTACAGTGAATTTTATTAAACTGACATCTGAATTTTAACTTCGTGAGCCCGCCGACAGTGAGCGCTTGTGTACTATCACCATTATGCATGGGCCTTCGCGCCATAAATGAGCAATATTCGAGGAGGGCGCGATACTCTGCAGAGGACGCGCGTCTAGAGCTGCCTATGCGCTTACGTCTCCACGACAGTTTTTTGCATAATGTTATCGATACTTTTGGAGAAAAGAGAACCACTTGTATGAATATCAAGAGCTTATATGGAAACCCAGTTCTAAGCAATGAAGGGAAAGCAGAAAGGTGGAAGGAGTATATAGAGGGTCTATACAAGGGCGACGTACTTGAGGGCAATATTATGGAAATGGAAGAGGATGTAGATGAAGATGAAATGGGAGATATGACACTGCGTGAAGAATTTGACAGAGCACTGAAAGACCTGAGTCGAAACAAGGCCCGGGAGTAGACAGCATTCCATTAGAACTACTGATAGCCTTGGGAGAGCCAGTCCTGACAAAATTCTACCATCTGGTGAGCAAAATGTATGAGACAGGCGAAATACCCTCAGACTTCAAGAAGAATATAATACTTCCAATCCCAAAGAAAGCAGGTGTTGACAGATGTGAAAATTACCGAATTATCAGTTTAATAAGCCACAGCTGCAAAATACTAACGCGAATTCTTTGCAGACAAATGGAAAAACTGGTAGAAGCCGACCTCGGGGAAGATCAGTTTGGATTCCGTAGAAATATTGGAACACGTGAGGCAATACTGACCCTACGGCTTATCTTAGAAGAAAGATTAAGGAAAGGCAAACCTACGTTTCTAGTCTGTAGACTTAGAGAAAGATTTTGACAATGTTGACTGGAACACTCTGTTTCAAATTCTGAAGGTGGCTGGGGTAAAAATACAGGGAGCGAAAGGCTATTTACAATTTGTACAGAGAGCAGATGGCAGTTATAAGAGTCGACGGGTATGAAAGGGAAGCAGTGGTTGGGAAGGGAGTGAGACAGGATTGTAGTCTCTGCCCGATGTTATTCAGTCTGTATATTGAGCAAGCAGTAAAGGTAACAAAGGAAAAATTCGGAGTAGGTATTAAAAACCATGAAGAAATAAAAACTTTGAGGTTCGCCTTTGACATTGAAATTCTGTCAGAGACCGGAAAGGGCTTGGAAGAGCAGTTGAACGGAATGGACAGTGTCTTGAAAGGAGGATATAAGATGAACAGCAACAAAAGCAAAGCGAGGATAATGGAATGTAGTAGAGTTAACTCGGGTGATGCTGAGGGAATTAGATTAGGAAATGAGACACTGAAAGTAGTAAAGGAGTTTTGCTATTTGGGTAGCAAAATAACTGATGATGGTCGAAGTAGAGAGGATATAAAATGTAGACTGGGAATGGCAAGGAAAGCGTTTCTGAAGAAGAGATATTTGTTAACGTCGAGTATAGATTTAAGTGCCAGGAAGTCGTTTCTGAAAGTATTTGTATGGAGTGTAGTCATGTATGGAAGTGAAACATGGACGATAAATAGTTTGGTCAAGAAGGGAATAGAAGCTTTGGAAATGTGATGCTACAGAAGAACGCTGAAGATTAGATGGGTAGATCACATAAATAATGAGGAGGTATTGAATAAAATTGGGGAGAAGAGGAGTTTGTGGCACAACTTGACTAGAAGAAGGGATCGGTTGGTAGGACATCTTCTGAGGCATCAAGGGATCACCAATTTAGTATTGTAGGGCAGCGTGGAGGGTAAAAATCGTAGAGGGGGACCAGGATATGAATACACTAAGCAGATTCAGAAGAATGTAGGTTGCAGTAGGTATTAGGAGATGAAGCAGCTTGCACAGGATAGAGTAGCATGGAGAGCTGCAGCAAACCAATCTCAGGACTGTAGACCACAACAACAACAACATGAACTGGGAATCTCCAGTGCTAAACACTCACCCCAAGATGGCTGGATGGTTGTAAGCCGAAACATCGAGGCAAGAAGTCATCACTATCTGGCTGGAATTCCAAGACTTCACGGAATAGTTTGGTATTTGTCGCGGTGTGAGTGCGCCGCTCGTATATAGCTGTTTGCGCCCCGCGCGTTAGTACAGTAATGGTATCGAGGGGAGGCTTTGGCAGACATTAACATTCCGCCCGGCTGAGGCGCGTACAAAGCGGTCCCGTCGCAGCCCGGCCCAGGCGGGGGGAGGTGTCACCGGCACGGAACGGCATTCCAGCTGGAATTCCAGCGCGAGGACGCTAGTACGATCCCCCCTTCCCTCCCCCCCTCTCTGTCCCCGATTAATTAGGGAGCGTGTCGGGTGTGGCGAGAGGAGCCAGCCAGAGTCAGAGCGCGCGAATGCCGCCGCCCGATAGGATCGCCCCGGGCGCCGGGTCCTGGGCGCCGACGCCGCCTGTGTCTGCCGGGGGTGCTGGGGGAGGCGTCTGGCCGGCACCTCTGCGGTAGGCCGTCCGCTTCAGCTCTGTCCACCACGAGACACCTCGTCAGTCACAGCCGCAGAGGGTTTAACCCGAGGCATTCGTGGCATTAACACCAATGTCGTCAGGGCTCGAGTGCTGCGCGCATACAGAGACGCGACGGGGCTGTCAGCTCGCGGTTGCGGAACCTGGAGAGCTGATGCAGAAAGCAAGTACTGGAAAAGGAAATGCCGTGTGGCTAGGGCCTCCCGTCGGGTAGACCGTTCGCCTGGTGCAAGTCTTTCGATTTGGCGCCACTTCGGCGACTTGCGTGTCGATGGGGATGAAATGATGATGAGAAGGACAACACAACACCCAGTCCCTGAGCGGAGAAAATCTCCGACCCAGCCGGGAATCGAACCCGGGCCGTTAGGTATGACATTCCGTCGCGCTGACCACTCAGCTACCAGGGGCGGACAGCAAGTACTGTTTGCGTGTGTCTGAGTGTACGATGGTTGCGTATGCGCAGTTACGTCCTTCAGCTTTAGAACATAGAAGTGCAGCCATTTTATTTGATTACGTTAATGTCTAAAGTCGCTATTTCTCGACAGTCATGTTTAAAGCAATCGATCGGCCCGCCAGCTGTGAAATAAGAGACGTTTTCAAGTACTTGAATGCACTGCTAAATTCTGTAAATTGAAAGTGGAAGGGGGAGAAAGGAAAGGAAAGGAAAGGGAAGCAGATAATGATACGAGGGTCATTCCAAAAGATATGCGCACTATCCACCATTTGATATGCAGCTCATGTATTGGCCGTGTCTGCAATTAGAAATTTTTGGATGTGAGGTCCTCCAGTTATGCAAAACACTGTTTTTATCAGTACGCAAACATGTTTCGGCACCACTGTGCCATCATCAGTGGGTTCTCCTTTTTTATATTTATTTTGCAATGTCAACATTTTGTTAAATGATTATAAAATTATGTGCATTTTTACTTCAAACAACAGATCATTTCTTTTTGTAAATACCTTTACATTTGGTGTGCATGAACTTTCTGGATCACTTTTGTGCTAATTACTACAGGTAGTTCGTCATCTGCAACCGAACGATGTTGATGAGAATGTTTTTTGCTGGGAGTTAACCTATATTCTAGAATGTAATTTAGTTTTTCGCGATGTTTTCGCGCCTATTTTCGTATTTACTTACGTTTTCGTGTGGCAAGCGCTTCCATTCTCCACATCGCGCTGAGATGTTGTGATGCATACGTAACTATAACAAGTATTTTCCACAAATAATGTAGTAAAATACTTTTTCACTACACCAGAACACAGTGTGAAAGTGGTTTGTTATGTGTCCCAGCCCAGTCAGTGTTCATTTGTTCACCAGAGAGTTCGGCGCCAAATTTGGATTTTGTTTGCATTTTATCTTTGTGTGTGTGTGTGTGTGTGTGTGTGTGTGTGTTCAGATTTAGGTTATGACACGTTCGATACGCCTGCCTTCATTGGCGATGAAGTGGCGCAGACGAATAGCGACATTCTGCATGACCAGCTGAAGTGTCGGAACATCGATGCTGTCGACGACTTCCTGAATGGCTGTTTTCGGCACAGCAATGGTTTTGGGGTTATTGATATACACTTTGTCTTTAATACAGCCCCACAAGAAGGGAGTGGCGTGAGTTCAGATCCGGAGAATATGGCGGCCAATCGAGGCCCATGGCAGTGCCCTCTGGGTAGCCCAGAGCCAGACTGTCCCAAAGAGCTGCTCCAGGACATCACACACTCTCCTGCTTCGACGGGGGCCAAGCTTCGTCTTGAATGAACCACATCGTGTCGAAATCATTTTTGTTTTGGATGATGGGGATGAAATCATCTTCCAAAAGCTTCGGTAGTCACCGTGCCATCACGGAATATGACACCGATTATTGCGTGAATGGACATTGCACGCCACACATTTGAGAGTGAAGAGACTTATCGATCGCGAAATGCGGATTCTGAGTCCCCCAAATGCGCCAATTTTGCTTATTGACGAACCCGTCCAAGTGGAAGTGGGCTTCGTCAGGAACCAAACCGTACAGCGCGTGCTAATTTCCACTATGCCCCGTGACCAGCCATGCAGTTTGAACGTCCTAACGCAAACCGTTCAGAAGTTATGATGATTTTATTTCATGTATTTCAGTAATTGTCACCCTTTATGGATGCGTGGTGTCAGTTTACATGCAGTGTATCACAGCTGCGGGTGTCTGTTCTTCCGGACATGATATTATTAGTTCCTTCCGTTTCGTTTCCTATCCACCCCCCTCACCTTCAGTTTACATAGTATGTCACACACCAGTGGATTTCATTCATATAATCGAGAAAGTGAAACATAAGGATAGAACGCGATGAGTGAAGGTATGGTGCGAAAGTGGGTTAGGAAGTTTAATGAAAGAAGGGAAAATATTCAGACGAGGAGCGCAGAGGACTCCCGGCTCTGCACCGACGAAGAAGTGTGGGTAAGATTTCTGCTTTGTCAATGCATTTTCAAAACATTTTACGATCTTTATTATACGAAACTGTGACTGATCATTTGCACTACAAAAAATTGTCCATGATGGTTGCCGAAAACACTAACTGACGTTCAAAAACGGAAAAAACGTGAGAGCAGCGTTGGAGTTTGTTGCGTTATGGGAAAGAAGGAACTGATTTTATGAAACCGACTGTTGAAGGTTATGAAACATGGATATTTTACCAGACACCTGAAACGAAACGACAGTCACTCGAATGGTTGCACATTGGTTCACAGAAACCCAAGAAAGCAAAGCCGTCTCTTTCTTCAAGGCAAATCATGCGCCTCGTGTTTTGAGACTGTCAAGGAATTTTGTTTGTGAACTGAATGGAACGAAGCGCCACAGTCAATGCCACGAGTCACTGTGAGACATTGAAGAAGTTACGGCGCGTGATATGGAACAAAAGATGTTGACTACTGACCTCTGGTACTTTGTTCCTACATGACAACGCGAGACTGTATACTGCTTGTCTAACGACGAGGCTGCTTGATCCTCTTCACTGGTAAGAATTCTCTCACCCTAGTTACAATCCTGAAACAGCTCCATTCGACTTCAATTCCTTTTCTGATCTCAAGAAATGTGTTGCTGGCCAGCACTTTGCAAGTGATGATGAGGTCAATGGTAAACGTCAAAAATTGGTTCACGTCGCAAGCGTACGACTACTAGAATAAGTGCCAAAATGGTGAATGTATCGAAAAGTAGCTTTGTAGATTTTTCTGTATTAAAATACAAATGATACCAAATGGCTTATCTTTTTTAATACCCAAACGACACTTACTTTCTGGACCGGCTCTGTACACGAAATTTTGGGGATGTAACCGCTGTTGAGGTACTGACATAGGGGAATTATACACAGCTTATGGCGATTACTTGATCCAATGTCAAAAATACGATTCTTATATCACGTAGCACAAGCGAAGAACATTCAGAAGGAAAAACTAGAAATCTGTATGTCAACGGCAATGCCCCACTGACTGACTTACTGACTGACTGGATCACTGACTCACCATCGTCCAGCCCAAATCTGAAATTTGGAGAAGGTGTGGATCTTATACTGTAGGTGTCGTTTAAGGAGGGATATTTCGACATTCGAGCCATAAGGGGGTGAAATAGGGCGATGAATTTTTTTTCTATTTTTTTTGAAAAATGTAGCTATTTACGCAATTTTGAAGCTAGACCCACGAAAATTGGTATTTGATTTTTCGATCAGAAATAAAGAAATACATGTTCCTGCATTTTTGGGAAAATGAGGGTAAAATAGAGGGTGAAGCTTTTCTTGAAAATGTATCATTATTAAAGAACTACTAAAGTATTTTTAAAGTTACATCAATGAACATTGAAACGTCCCCTTTGAACTATTTTACAGGGACTGTGCTTAAACTGACATAAAATTTTGTTAGCGCAACGCAATCTGACTTTCAAAATTTCCTACTAAAGAATGGCCCTGACAAACATTAAACTATACCTTTCACAAATCACTTACCTCACAAAAATCTTCGCTGCTCAAGCTACTGCAATACAGCGAGCGCCACTACTGCCAGCTAAATAAAAGATTCAAACTACTGAAGGCACTAACTACTGATAGGGATAGTTAGCAAATGAAAGATATTAATAGAGAACAAACAATGTATTTACCTTAATATCATCACAAGTCATAATATATATATCAGTTCATGCCAAATTTCAAAACTCCGCCATCTCTCTCCCCACATCCACCACTGCTGGCGGCTCACCTCCAACTGCACAACGCTACGTGCTGTTCACAGCCAGCTGCCGCTGCCCAACACTACAATGGCAGACAACAATGCAAACTAGCCACAGACTGCACACAGCACAGCCCACACTTATTGATACAATGTTGGTCAAAAGCTAAAATTGTCTCACAGTCCATAAAGACAGTCCTAATCGTACATAACAGGAGAATAGCAGTGTTTTTCTCAAAGTCTGATTAGTAAAAGAAATTGCACACAGAAGTAGTGGATTTCCATGCAGTCTTGAAGAAGTAGTGTTGTCCTTCCAATGGAAAGACAGTGCTGACTCGATATGCAGACAGGTAATGGGCCACAATGGAGCAAACCCACTGCAGAGTCAGTCGAAGTTTTGATGAATATTGGTAGGTAGGTTATCACAGAGCAGACCCACCGTAGTCCTGGTAGAGATTACGATATTGGTGGGCCACCAGAGGTGCAGACCCACTGCAGTCCTTGTAGAGATAATGGTATTGATGGATCATCAAAGATGTAGACCCACTGTAGTCCTTGAAGAGATGGCCAGCAGCCATCTGTTGCAAATGTGCAGGTGCACAATCACCATCGAAGAGTCTTGCAGACAATATAGCAAGTCCATAACCACCACTTGTGCACTCACAAAGTTTTTGGAATTGTCCTTAGAACCAGGAATGCTGTTATCCAGTCCCTTGCAGAATTATTAACACACGTGCAAACACTAACAGTCCCTACTTCTCACATATTGTCCACATACTATGACCAACTGAAACGTGTGCAGTGAAAGGAATGCTTACAAGTTACTTAATTTGATGAACTGGTGTCAATTACAATATTATAACATGAGAATACAATTACAAAGGTACAAAATACATCATTAAAGAACATAACAATACAGATAACATTTGTAGTAAAACAGGCGTTACAAATGAATAGAAATAAACATATACGTCAGTGTTACAAAAATAGTGGCATAAGTACATACATAAAATAATGAGAATAGTTTTCGAAACATTAATTTCACACATGAACATTGAAACAGAACAGAATTGTAAACAACTTTACAAAGAAAATAACATATTATTAATGCAACTTATATTTGAGGATAACAGTATTCCTCCTCCTAGTGAATATAGCTTAGTATTAGAAGAGAAAAAAAATTCTATGAAACAGTACACAGAGACAGGAAGAAAACAAATACTCAAGGGTACACAAACACATAGTGGGATAACACCAATAGGAAAGGACAGGGTTCGTTTTCAGTGTAACATTTGGTACTGCAGTCCAACCCAAAACTTCATTCTATAGATCATTCGTCTTATTTCAACCTTTGCTTCCACCAAAAAAATCTTATCCAAGCATGCTTTCTGTATTCTGTTCATATTTCTTTCAAAATAATTATTTCTGATTGTACACTACTCATTTGGGCCCAAATCCTTTTTATATAACTTCGCAATGCATTCTTTACCTATTCTCCATAGTCAGTTTCTCATATAGTCTACCCCCTCTTAAGCTAACTTAAATCTACTGAGCTCAGATGCTAGACTAAGGGACGAGGCAATGCAGCAGCACAAAACATGTAACACAAACAGCAATGACCAAAAAAAATGCAGAGTGCAAAGCAAGCAGCAGTAAATCTAAATTAACAAATAAAACGCAAAATTACAACTAATATGAGCCAATGAGCAGCAACAAAAAAAAATCAGTTGTAAAACCGGCTTAACAGAGTAATGTAATGTGAAATTTAGTAGCACTATGCCTGGCAAACAGCAGCAACTTATACCTAAACATGACATAGCGCAAGCAGAAAAAATATTACACTAAACAACAATGCAGATAAGGGAAATGTATATTCACATCTTAATGTCTATGTAATTAAAGTGGTGCACCACAACAACTGATTGTAAAAAGAAATATTACCATGTACTTGAAAAGAAAATTATGTGTTACTGTTACTACTTCCTTCTTATTGTTCTTTCCTTTCCAAGTGCTCCTTTTTTTAAAGAATGTGGATCATAAAATAATTATTTAATAGATCTGTTGACAGAAAGTGTTCACATTAGCAAATGCATTTCATTTTATAAAAGCAATGCTGCAACACAGCTGAAAAACAGGTATCAAATGAAATAAGCAATTACGCAAACCAAAGCATAAAAATATCATTCAATAGTCATGTGACATTTCATAAGTTAGTAGAAATTCTCTCAACTCTCGTAGAAAGACGCTTGTCGTAATCAGGTGTGCAGATGTACGAATATTTCTCGTCATTTCATTAGGCATTTCAGTAAATATCATAAATTGCGAGCTCCACATTATACTTTCAACAAGGAAATGTCAATACCGAGGATAATGGCCTTCCCTTTTTTTTTTTTTTTTCTACCTGTGCTTCCGGAAAGGCTAATGGCTTTTTTTTTCGGGCGGCTGTCGCCCAGGTGGGTGCCCGCGACGCATTATGTGCAGGTGGTCACTTAACTTTCTTACGGAAATATTTACGACACCAGCTTCCGCTACGGTAACAGTCTCACATAATTCACAGGTCAAGAATTAGCGTTGCAAATCTGTAGAAACAAAATCCTATAAATATAAGTGTCCAAAAAAAATATTCGTCAGCATTGTGATACAGTCACACATTTCATAACTCTTAAAGTACGTTTCTTGGTTTCCAACAACCTTTTCCACAAATCAGAGTCCCTAATCACTACTCATTATTCCTTACCTTATTACACATATACATATTCGTATTCATCAACACATAATAACTACATAGCATAATCGGATTCCTCATATAACATCAGCTTAGTGACCATAAACATACCTCAACAGCATAGTGCACATCGTCGTCGTAAAAATAACATCATTACACCTCAGTCAAATCTCAAAATCGTCGTAGCTTCCTCCAATAATTTCAAAACCTAAAAAAATTCTCTGCTCATTTCAAAAGTGTCAGCTGCCTCAAACGTACTTTAAAAATCATGAATCCATACCAAATACATCATTCAAAGCTCTCATAGTATCACAATGGTTCCAAAAAAATATGAAGAGTTCACACAGTACAGACAAAATACAATTTCATGAGTTTGAAGTTACCCAACTGTGTAATTGCGTAAACATCTGTCACTGATATAGTAAAAATAAATGTTTGTCTCTCTCAGTTAAATGATCGGATAGCTGTGTAATTTGTGTGTTAGAGAAATATGGTACCGATGTGTAAAGTTGTATAAGCAAATACCATATTAGCTAGGGTTCCTTGTGGTTGCCACACACATGGTACACAAAGTAAACGTGTACCCCCCTGAGGATTAATGTAATTATACCCTCAGGTGTTACAGATTACACCAATGGAATGAAATATATCACGGAAAACTTTCTTTGTAATTCAAAAATCTTTAAAAATAAATGTTTTAGGTATAAAATTGATCACTGAAATGCGTGTCCTGTAGCGCTAAATGTGCATCTTGTTGTAAGATAATCTCTGTGGAAGTGTCGTAGTTATTTTCCTCCAAAAGCTAAGTTCTGCAGAAGCCAATGTACTTACCTCATGATAAACAAAAGTGAAATGCTTTGCGTATAGATATCGTAGTTATTATGCTTATTGGCGTGATGAAGAAAGTACTGTACAGTAACGTAATGTTGTGCCACGAAAAAGGGTGTCTCATTGTTGCTATACCACACAAGTTACTACTAAAACATGTTTTACTTTGCAGAATAATTCAGAAAACTGTGCAGATATAAAACAGATGCACCGCAAAAGCAACATTGTAAATTGTCACTCATTAGTAGCGTCGTGATAAAATCGTGTAGCTGTCACATAAACTAATCACTCTGTCGTCTGGTATCTCTCAGAAAGCACTTTAAATTCAGAATTTATTTTCAGGTAACCAAAATGTTGCATTAAAATCTCATTAGCAGTACTGGTAAATGTTCTAAGTATGTGAGCCTTATAGTCGTTACGTAATCGTACAACTAACAAGCAAGAATGTACACACACAATAACACTGTGACGTCTGTTCACTATAACAATGCATTCGTCATTTCTGTTTAAATAAGTTCTCTTGGTTCTGGATTGGATATTTAACTTCAAACATTGTTGAATCTTAACAGATTCTAAGTCTGACAAAGCATATTAGTAATGTGAAGTGAAAAATTTTATGGCAAAGACAAAGGTAAAAAGCAGATTATCTCTCAATAAACGGTTTTACATGTGAAATGTGGTGTAAACCTTTACTCTTCATAGTACTCAGAGTTTGAACTTGAATGCAATTGTCAGGCGGTATACGTCGGTAAAGAATACTGGAGTTTTTCTCAAGGTTAGCGTCTATGTTATTTTTCTCTGAGCCACCTGGCGCACGCGGCTGCCTGCTGTGCGAGTCATTGTCTGTCTCTTTGTTGGCGCGCGTCGTTATTGGGATTAGGAGACCTAACTTCTACAAATTCGCCTTGCCGAGAGGGCCCAGCTCTGTTAGAATCCCGCCAGTTCTGATGAAATTCACGTCTGTCGTTTTGTCGGTAGTTTACACAGTTTCTTGTTTGTCGGTCATGTGGTGGAGAATTTCTCCCTGAATCTTAACTCTGCGCCGAACTGTTGCGTCTGAAGTTATTCTGCCTCCCTTGATAATACTTGTTTTGGTTCCCATATTGTCTGTTTCTCTGATTGTCTCTGTGATAGTCATTACTACAGAAATGCGATCTTTCTCTGTAACTATTATTACCCTGCCAACGGTTGTCGTACGGGTGGTGTCTATTTTGGTCACGATTTGCGTTGTAAGAATAGACCAGTCGTGTCCGGTTATTGTTTCTGTCGTCACGGAATTGTGACGGATGTGACCTGTAATTGTTGTGTCCTCGTTTTCGCGTTCCGCGATTGTCAGTGTCACTTTCCAGTTCTTGTAACAGTCCCTGAAAAGCTTCAATGTCGTCTTTGCAACGTCCTGCCAAAATAATATGTCGTAAATGTTCAGGCAGTTTGATTAAGCAAATGCGGATGAGTTCTGAGGGGCTGTATGGGTTTGAAAGATACTGATTCTTATGCAACATGTCTTCAAAATATTTCACAAGACTGGAAAATTCAGATTGTTCGAAACGTTTCATCATTATGATGCTATGTTTTACACGGTCTTGTGTGGCTTGAGACCAATATGCTGAGAGGAAGGCATGGTAAAACTCTCCTTCACTGTGGCAATCGTGAATTACCGATCGCATTCTTACAGCTGGTTCATTCTCTAAGTAGCCACACATAAATTCTAATCTGTGTTCTAACGACCAGTTGGGAGGAAAACAATGAGAGAATTGATGGAGCCATGCTTGTGGATGAATGTCGTTGCCAGAATTCTTAAATGTTTTGAATTTACGGGTAGTAATAAACAGCTTATAGTCAAAATCATCATGTCGGCGAGTCGCATATCGGTCATTGTTAGGTCGTGTCGGCCGTTCCATCTCAAAATTCGGTGCACATTGCCAATTTCTTTCATAACTTCCGAAATGCCCTGTGTTATTATTTTGTGGTTGTTCCGTATTTCTAAGTCCCTCTTCCCGTATTGGAGCGCGAGTGTCCTCTGAAATACGTAATTCTTGTATTACCTGTGTCAGCTGATCTTGTACTTCCCGGATTTCTCTTTGGTGTTGTGTATTAATTTGGTTCTGATTTTGTTTGAATTTTCTTATTTGTTCATACTCTTCTGTGTCAGTGAAGGCTACGGGTCTTGTGTCATTCAGATCATCATCTACCTTTGTAGATAAGTTAGTGACCTGATCCGAAAGTTCGGCTACTTTCTCCGATAGTGAACACATTTCCTCAGTGTGTTTTTCTGAACCAAGTTTCAGAGTGTCCATTTGTGTTGAAATCGTATCTACTGTGTCTTTTAAGTTTTCTTGACTTTTTGCAAGTTGCGTAACCGAATCGGTAGATGCAACTGCATCAATTTTAGCTTGCAAGGTGTTGTGATTTTCATGAACAATAGTTTGCAGTTCTTTTATGGCTGCTTCGTGATTCTGTAATGCATTTTCATGACGCGAAAAAATAGGTTGAAAATGCTCACAAATTTGAGTTTTTACGTCATTACAGACTTTTTGACATTTCGATTCAATGTTATGTAACTCAGCAGTTAAATCCTCACGTGTTTGTTCGAGAGTTTGTTCCAATGAGTCTAACTTTTTGAGATTTTGTTGCACTGTGTCTAACTTTTTGAGATTTTGTTCCACTGTGTCTAACTGTTGCTGTGTTTGTCTCTGGTGTTGTTCCATTGTGTCTAACTTTTCAAGCTTTTGCTGTGTTTGTCTCTGATTTTGTTCCATTTGTTGCATTAATTGCAATAATAATGTATTAGTGTCTGGAATCTGTTTCTCTACGCTTTTCGGCAGTGCATTTGCACCGGCAACATTCACATTTTGACAAGCAGAAAATGTGTCTTGACTTATTTGAGAAAACGGTGATGACCCAAAACCTGAATCTACAGTATTTGCGAAATTGTGTCCTGTCATTTCGGATTCCTGAGGCGAGCTGTTGCCGACCGATCGATCGAAAATGCTTCCCTGTTCACTACCTGTTTCACTGTCTACACCATTGTTTGCAGCCCGCTCCATTTCCCTATGCACGATTACCAAATTACTACTTTGAATGTCTGTTAATTCATTACTCTGCGGCGCTAACACACTGCCTTCGTCTTCACTGTCATTTCTCAGTTTACTTTGGAGCCTAGTGTTACGTTTTTCACACGCCATTATTGTTACAGTATTTCACACGACAACACAGAAAAGCACAATTTGAAGAGCAAAAATAAGAGAACACATTAACATAACACTGAAAATAATATCTAGTTAATTGCAGCTGCTAAATACTTGGTGCAAATCTACATGCATGCCACAACTGTTTTACTGTACAACAATGAAAGACTGCAACTACAAAGGAAATTCTCTCTATAATTACGCGCTAGCAATAAACAAAAGCTACACTAAATACACAAACTACAAGAAAAATCAGAAGATTCCAGTGAGGTATCCTGGCAGGGTCGCCATATGAAACGTCCCCTTTGAACTATTTTACAGGGACTGTGCTTAAACTGACATAAAATTTTGTTAGCACAACGCAATCTGACTTTCAAAATTTCCTACTAAAGAATGGCCCTGACAAACATTAAACTATACCTTTCACAAATCACTTACCTCACAAAAATCTTCGCTGCTCAAGCTACTGCAATACAGCGAGCGCCACTACTGCCAGCTAAATAAAAGATTCAAACTACTGAAGGCACTAACTACTGATAGGGATAGTTAGCAAATGAAAGATATTAATAGAGAACAAACAATGTATTTACCTTAATATCATCACAAGTCATAATATATATATCAGTTCATGCCAAATTTCAAAACTCCGCCATCTCTCTCCCCACATCCACCACTGCTGGCGGCTCACCTCCAACTGCACAACGCTACGTGCTGTTCACAGCCAGCTGCCGCTGCCCAACACTACAATGGCAGACAACAATGCAAACTAGCCACAGACTGCACACAGCACAGCCAGTGATTTTCATACAGAGGTGGCGTTACTAATAAAAAAACCTAAACAGCCTACTTACAACATTAGTATTTGACTTCTCAGTTACAAAAATACTTGTTTCGATGTTTTTGGAAACTGATCCGGTAAGGGGGTGACAGAGAATGATATTTTTACGAAAATACTTTATTATGGAAGCATTTTGAAGCCAAATTCATGAAAATTTAGATTTGGCTTCTCAATTAGAAATAAAAAATACGTGTTTCACCGTTTTTGGAAATTCAGCCCATAAGGGGTGAAACAGGTGGTTAAACTTTTTATGAAAATTTTCGTTGGGAAAGCTTTTTTAAGCCTAAATCTTTGAAAATTGGTGTTTGGCTTCTCTGTTAGAGATGAGATAGTACGTGTTTCACTGTTTTTGGAAATTAAACCTCTAGGGGCGTGAAATAGGGTCAAACTGATTCACTGACTCTTCATCGCCCAGCTCAAACCACTAACAATAGAAACTTCAAGTTTGGAAAGTGTGTGGACCATATACTGTAGGTATCGTTTAAGAAGCCCAAACGCTAAGGATAGAAACTTGGAGTTTGGAAAGGGTGTGGACCTTTTACTGTAGACATCCTTTAAGATGGGACTGTCCGATATTCCACTCATAAAGGGGTGAAATAGGGGATGAAAGTCTTTCCGAAAGTTGGTAGTTATTAAGGGAATTTTGAAGCTAGAAATACGAAAATTTGTATTTGGTTTCTAAGTCAGGCATTAATAAGTGTTTTTGGATTTTTGGAAATTCAGTCAGTAAGGGAGTAAAATAGTGGGTGAAAGTTTTTTCGAAAATAAATAATTACTAAGGAACTAGTAGAGGATTTTTAAGGCTACATCTATGACAATTGGTTTTTGACATCTCGGTTGGGAATAAAAAAAAATACGTGTTTCGGTGTTTCTAAAAATTCTACCCCTAAGAGAGTGCAATAGGGGATGTAACTTTTTAAGAAAATATTTCACTACATTAAAAAAGATAGCAGCTAAATTTACGAAAATTGGTATTTCACTTCTCGCTTACATATAAACAAATATTTGTAAGGGGATGAAAGTTGCTATAGAAATATCTCCACAAGACGCAAAATACGTGATTAAGAAAAATTTTGGACTCCAGCCACCACAACCCTTTTTTAGTCATAAGTACATTCGGAAAAGACGATGCTTATGTGGCCTTCCTTAGCATAAACCTTACATGGCGTGAAAATCTTAGAAGGTGTTGCATTTGGTGAAAAACATAAAAATTCGATTTAATACAAAAAAAATTTCTGCAGGCCATACAGCCTACGCGAGCGAAGCGGCGGGCTCTAAATTAGTCAGGATATATTTGGAAAATTTAAGTAACCTTCAGTCTATTGTTGTTCACAAGGTGATTGTTCTTTATTCTAGAATATTTGAGTGGGGAAATATTTCTCAAAATTAAACATGTTTCCGAAGCGCTTTCCTTCACATTTTTAGCTCAAGTGTACAGTATTTGATCGAAAGTATCCGGACAGAACTATGTGATGCGGAACTGACCTCTAGATGCCACGAGAGGCTAATCCACCATTATAAAAGGAGGCGGGAAATATTGTGTTTCCAGTAGGGAATCAGTAACAGCAGACAGGTTCGGTCGGGAGAGCTCAGCGACTTGAAATGTGGAGCAGTCTGTAAATGACATAAAATAATTGTACGATTTTGCGATCATTATGATTATTTAATGCAATTCTCATTTGAATTATCTCGTATTGAGAAATCAGAAGGAGCGGTCTGTTTTACTTGGTAGAATCATTCTAATGCCAAGATAGCATAAATGTTTCTTTATTTAGAACTACGGGTTTCGATAGACTTTGCTTTCACTTTAGGTTTTCAAAAATTTTTGTTATAAACTACGTTCATTTTGAGTTGGAACCTCATGGCAAGTCGTCATGTTACGGAATAATATGTTTGCCATAAGTGTTTTATTTATGACAAACTTTTGTGTAATGTGCTACAGCTTATACGTTAACATGACAACTTGGCGTGAGGTTGCAACTCAAAATGAACACGTTTTACAACAAACATTTTTGAAGACCTGAAGATGACAGCAAGGTTTGTCGAAACCGGTAGTCGAAAATAAATAGGCCGGCCGGAGTGGCCAAGCGGTTCTAGGCGCTACCGTCTGGAACCGCGCGACCGCTACGGTCGCAGGTTCGAATCCTGCCTCGGGCATGGATGTGTGTGATGTCCTTAGGTTAGTTAGGTTTAAGTAGTTCTATGTTCTAGGGGACTGATGACCTCAGATGTTAAGTCCCATAGTGCTCAGAGCCATTTGAACCATTTTTTGAAAATAAATAAATATTTATGCGATCTTAGTTTCACAACGTTTTTACCAAGTAATTCTCGTTCGTCTTAGTTTTTTAAAATATTTTTTACAAAAATTTTCACCTTAGCGCCTTGTGCTTAAGCCATCATCAGAATCCGTCAGAGAACAAAGAAACAAATTAGTGGTTCTGTACACAGGGACAATTTCGTACATGTTGTTGTTGTTGTTGTTGTGGTTTTCAGTCCGACGAAATCTACGATGCAACTCTTCACGCTAATCTGTCTTGATCAAGATTCTTCATCTCCGAATAACTACTGCAACCTACAAAATTTTATTCCATCCGACCCTGGGTCTCTCTCTCTGCAATTTTTACATCCCTCATACTTCCATTCAGTTACCTAACTGATGAGTCCTAGTCGACGGATCCATTCTATTAGTCAAATTAGTGTCGTGAATTTATTTTCCCGTCATTTCAGTTCAGTACTTCTCATTAGTAATCCTACCACTCACCACACCCTCAGCATTCGTCTGTAGCACAACACTTGAAAAGCTTCTATTCTCTTCTTGTCTGAACTGTTTGTCGACCACCACGTTTATAGCACCACATACTTCGATTCCCAATTCTTTTCCGGTTTTCCCACAGTCCATGTTTCACTATTAAACAATACATTGCCAGTAAGTTCTTCTTCAGATTAAGACCAGTGTTTGATACCATTAGATTTCTTCGGTCCTCTTTGTCTGTGCTTCGTCCACCATGTATTATTTTGCTTGTAACGTCGCACAAGGAATTAACTTGGTCTACTTTGTTGTCACCTATTTTTATGTTAAGTTTATCATTACCCTTCATTAGGATGTTCGTTCCTCCCTTTCGCTCCGATTAGCAAACCCTCAGCGGACATTACCATTGTTATCTTTTCACCCTGAATTTAAATCTCCCTTCTGAAGATTTATTTTATAGACTGAAGGGTAGGGACGAAAAACTACAACCCTGTCTTATTACACTTTCGAATCCGAGAACTTTATTATTGATTCTCGATTTTCAATTTTCCCTCTTGGTTCTTGTTCCTGGTGTATGTTACCTGACTTTCCCTATAACTAACAAATAATTTCTTTACAGTATCGAACATCTTGCACCATTTACAAACATGAAACAGAGTGACAGTCCGCAAGAGCAGTTTAGAGTCACGTCCATCACCGTAAATTTTTTTTAGCTTTTCTTGACTGACAACATTGTTCCTTGTCCCCTTGACCAAGGAGCGGGTTTGTGGTAGTTTTAAGGTAAGTTCAAATGGCTCTGAGCACTATGGGACTTAACTTCTGAGGTCATCAGTTCCCTAGAACTGAGAACTACTTAAACTCAGCTAACCTAAGGACATCACGCACATCCATGCCCGAGGCAGGATTCGAACCTACTACCGTAACGGTTGCGCGGTTCCAGACTGCAGCGCCTAGAATCGCTCGGCCACCCCGGCCGTCTTTAAGGTAAGTAAACGTAGAGTTTGTGCAAGAGCTAAATAAACCGCGCCGCAATGACGGAAAAGATTGTGAGACTTTCAAGTGGCTAAACGAAGATACGTCTCAAATGAACACCAACAGCCGGTGTTCCATGTAGATCGGAACGTCAAAGGAGATCAATATGAGCTCTGTCAGAATTTATCACAACTGTATATCTGGGACAAAGTAGGCAGTAACATCTGTAAACATTTTGTGATGTGCAACTAGGAATTTCCGACTGCATACAAATTATTGTTTATCTTTTAATCTCAAGCACATTGGTGTTAATAAATTACCATCTTTTCACAGAGCGTAAAAGTGTCACAGTAGTCCTAATTTTGCCGTGATCATCATGAAACACGTCTGTTCTTTAAAATACGAGTATGTTCCAGATGGATATGGTAGAAAGACCTGCACGTGGGTTAAGTGATATTTATGACATGAGGAAAATGGATTAATCTTCGAAGCGCTCTGTGTATAGCAGAGCACTGACAGGGGTGACTAGATGCAGAGTTTTCTCTTGCTAATAAAACACTCTGGTTTAACGAGAAATACATAGCAGTTTCACGACTGCCACGTAAAAAAGGATTAGCGTGAAACAAATGGCACTTCCACTGGACAACGTTAGCCGTTTTTCTGACTGTAAGCTCTGATTTTTGGGGTCCTACATGTCGTGGTGTCCCTGCTCAGGCTGTTGATTGTAGTAATGTTACAAGAAATCTTTGATGCGTTCTTCATTCATCATAGATTTTCATCCATTGCTCGATGGTTGGAAAGAAATTAATGTCCGTTCCTCCCAAATGGGGGCGCACTGCTTCAGCCACAGTCACGTTCCTCAGTGATACACACAACCCGTGCACTGATATCCAGATACCCTCACCAGTTCGTCATCTACGTCGCTTCTAACAAGGGAACCTCCCCATCGCACCCCCCTCAGATTTAGTTATAAGTTGGCACAGTGGATAGGCCTTGAAAAACTGAACACAGATCGATCGAGAAAACAGGAAGAAGTTATGTGGAACTATGAAAAAATAAGCAAAATATACAAACTGGGTCGTCCATGGGTAATATAGGCCGTATTAAGGGCAGTATAAGAGTAGGAGCGCCGTGGTCCCGTGGTTAGCGTGAACACTTGCAGAACGAGAGGTCTTCAGTTCGAATCTTCCCTCGACCGAAAATTTTAACTTTTTATTTTCAGTTTATGTGAAAACTCTTCTTTTCATCACTTTTTTTGGAGTGATTATTACATCCACAAGAAAACCTAAATCGGGCAAGGTAGAAGAATCTTTTCACCCATTCGCCAAGTGTACTAGTTAGGTGGATCGACAACATATTCCTGTCATGTGACGCACATGCTGTCACCAGTGTCGTATACAAAATATCAGACGTGTTCTCCTGTGGAGGAATCGGTTGACCTATGACCTTGCGATCAAATGTTTTCGGTTCCCATTGGAGAGGCACGTCCTTTCGTCAACTAATCACACGGTTTTGCGGTGCGGTCGCAAAACACAGACACTAAACTTATTACAGTGAATAGAGACGTCAATGAACGAACGGACAGATCATAGCTTTGCGAAAATAAAGAAAGCAAAACTTTCAGTCGAGGGCAGATTTGAACCAAGGAGCTGTCCACGTTAACCACGGGACCACGGCGCTCCTCGCCTCACATTGTCCTTAATATTGCCTATCTTACACATGGACGACCCAGTTTGTATATTTTGCTTATTTTTTCATAGTTCCACACAACTTCTTCCTGTTGTCTCGACTGATCTGTGTTCAGTTTTTCAAGGCCTATCCACTGTGCCAACTTATAACTAAATCTGAGGGGGGTGTCGTGCGGATGTTCCCTTGTAAGTAAAGCACCCCAGCGAAGAAATTACTCTCTTCCGTTAGTCCACGTGACTACATAGCCCTTTCACTTCAAATCTTGTACCTACTTTTCAGTAACATTTATTCATCATTCTCTCCCTTCTCGTTATTCGCTCTGCTTGACTAAAGTGTGTGTTTGTGTGTGTGTGTGTGTGTGTGTGTGAGAGAGAGAGAGAGAGAGAGATTGAGAGAGAGAGAGAGAGAGAGAGAGAGAGAACTGTCAATACAGTTTATTTCACTGCAATTGCCGAAGTCGCTGAGGCCGTCGGTCACAAGGCTGGGCATAAAAAAACCTGTTGCATAAAGGTGTGGCATTAAACTGAGGACTTCGGCGTGGTTTCTGATTGTCAGGAACTGTTCCGCATGACCTATCCCTCACGGCCAAATACTGGAGGGGAAAATTAATCCCACTTGTGGGATTCGAAATGATTACTTCAAAGTCGAGACTCCATCGAGGGTAAGGGAATTAACAATCTCGACTACTGGGGGTACTGGTTTTGCTGTGGCTGTGATTCGGTCTTAAGCCGGAAGACACGGAAGCCGTTAGGTACGATAGTATACTTGAACCATATCTTTTAGAATGCTTTAAAAGCATGCCGATTTAAAATGAATTTGGATCCAACTAACAAGGGGAGGCCGCCAATTGTGAAATTCAGATTCGATTCATACTGCGCATAATAAAAGCTCATGGCCAGAGGTGTAATGTGGCAAAGCACCAAGGTGCACTTCTCAGCCGTTGTCGAGAAAATCGACAGTTAAAAGAAACCGTTGTTGTGAAATACTCTCTACGATTAATAATTTTCTACAGCGTCATAGCGCAGCGGTAAGCGCTGGGGTTCGTAATACGAAGGTCGACGGATCGAATCTCGCGCCATGCAATATTATATATATATATATATATATATATATATATATATATAAACTATTAATGAATTGCTTATGCATGTTGGTGAAGACGGATCGCTCTCCAATTGTACCGCCTCCATTTTTCCATTTGTTTAATAGGGTGTACCAAAGCTGTCCCGTCCGCACTGATTTTCGACGATGTTATAAGTTGCGCTAGGGACCGCCTCTACCTTCTTTAGAAGTTAGCAGGCAACTACGCTGTTATGGGGCGGCTCGTTTCGGCCCATTCAACATCTGTCCTTCAAGTGTAACGAGCGAGTAACGGAGTTTATATTTCATACCTGCCACAGCAAGTTTGTGTTCGTGGGGTCTCTATTCTAATTCGAACGTTTGACTTACGCTATACGTATTCGTTTCTACGTCTTCCGTTAACTATACGTGGTTAACATTATGAAGACAATTAATAACATTTGTGAAATACAACTTTGTTTGCGGAAAACATAATGATGTTCGAAGTCGCCAGTTTTTCCACGACAAACGACTTTCAACAACTTATTGTTGCAACTGATTGCCGGGAATTATATATATATATATATATATATATATATATATATATATATATATATATGAATTACAAAAAACAAATACTAAAAAAAAAGTTACATGGAGCGAGATTCGATCCGTGGACCTTCGGATTACGAACCCCAGCGCTTACCGCTGCACCACCACGCTGTAGCAAATTACTAATCGTAGAGAGTATTTCACCGCAACGGTTTCTTTTAACTGTCGATTTTCTCGACAACGGCTGAGAAGTGCATCTTGGTGCTTTGCCACATTACACCTCTGGCCATGAGCTTTTATTATGCGCAGTATGAATCGAATCTGAATTTCACAATTGGCGGCCTCCCCTTGTAAGACTACTACTGTGTTTCACCAGTTACTTTGCACAGAATGATGGTAAATCCCGCAGAAGAGACAGTATGTTAAGATGTACTCTGTGTTGTAGGACTGGGAACGCTGGAGTACGAAACTTTAAACAGCGGATGTAAGTAAGGTTTCTTGATAAATGGAAGCAATATTTCTGTCAAAATAAATTGCGGCGTCTGGAACCCTCAAACTTAGCACAATCAATCCCGGCGAGCGTTTCTGTCTTAACAGATTGGACGTGGCCAAACGCTTACGAACGATCTCTCGGAGTACATTTAGCATTTCTACTTCCTTGCATGACGAATTTGGCTGGAACACCTTACATCTCCGAGAGAATGCATTCACTCAAGAGAATAATGTTCATAAACTATTGAAGTTCATTCTCTACAGTTCGTCTTTCTTCTCAAATCGAACACCGATGTCTCGAAGCAGTAAAGGAATTGAGCAAAATAATGAAACATTTATCTTTTATAGATTTAATTTCGTAATGAGATACGACATGATCTCTAAAGTTTGCAATACTCACAGCAAAAATTTCGAAAATGCAACGTGGTCCATGGACTGCTGTACTAAAGATGCTGAGATAGTAAAGTGTACAAGCCTATTCACACTCTATTAGCCCACTAGCCACCGTTAGTTGTGAAGGAAATCGTACTTCTTGTAGCACTATAATACACGTGAAAGCGTGGGGAAACAAATATTTTTTTTCATCTCCTGTTGTCCTACTTTTTTTCACTCAGCTGTATTTAGTAATGTTTGATTTACATGCTACAAACACCTTCATCTTCAGGAACCATGCAAGCATGCACATTGCAGTTTCAATCTAAGGTCTGGTGATAGGGAGAGAGACAAAATCGTTTTCGTCTAAGAACTATAGTAACGCACTTGCGTCGACGGAGCTTTAAAGCATAATTTTTGTTCCACTTCTGTTTATTATTCTTGGCACCTTTTCTCCTCTTCCAGAAACTCTTCGTTATCTCACCGAAGTCTACGCTTCATTCTTCAGCACATATGATGACGATTTTGAAATAAAATTTATTTGTCTTAGTCACAACGTTTCTCGTGATCTCTATTTTTTTGAAAGTCTTTCCAAGGAGCCAGTTACTTTTAATTTTGTTCTCAGAGAGAAAGATTTAGAACTGCTTAGACCATCCTAAGATTTTTCACTCTGGTAATGTGATCAAGTGTGTCTTCCCGAAACTGATCAAGTTTCACTTGCTTTAGTGCAGTTTGTAGGACTGTTGTCATCCAGATTAGTTTTGTTCCCAGATTCTGCTGAAATGTTGTCCTATTAGTCCTCTATTTCCGTTTTTATATACATTTAATTATAGGCTGTATTAATACATAACGAAGGAGAATGGTAGATTAGTGACAGTGATTGATTGTGTATGATCAGTGCTGTAATAACTTTGTTTAATGATTATCATTCTCTCTATGTCATAAGAGAATACGATAATAATAACATAAAATATAATTTTCTTACCCGCCCTGATAGTCGCTCTCCTTAGCACGCCGATTCTGGCATTCGCAGATGCTCTTCGGCTCCGGACCGAATCCGCCCGGCGGAGTAGTACCGGCAAGCACCGGTGTGCAGCCCAGTCTGGATGTGGTTTTTAGGCGGTTTCCCATGTCTGACCAAGTGGATACACTGCTGGTACCCACGCCCCGCCTCATTTACACGATTCGCAAACATGTCGAACACTTTTTCTCAGTTTAACGTGGATAACACTATACGCAGACAGATGCGGTAAACAAATTAGCTCCCAGGACGAAAGGGGTGCGAGATGAAGAGCGTCGGGCCACCATCAGCCACTAACATTGCCAGTCCAATAATAAACCTGCCACTACTTGAAGATATGGGATAAAGACCAGACATAAGATATAATTTACTAGGTCATTCATGCCATCTTTCAATGCTAGACCTGAAGATAGTCTTTATCCATAGTCGTTAGAAAAAGATACTGAGATCTAGATGAGGTTTCCTCATTTATGGATGCCTCCTAATATTTTGTCGGACCTCCCGTCGCCCGGCGTAGCGCAGCAATACGACATGGCATGGACTCAAAAATTAGTTAGCAGACCGCCGCTGAAATATTGCGCCAGGCTGCCCCTATAGCCCTCCATAATTGCGAAAGTGTTGTCAGAGTAGGATTTTGTGCACGAACTGCCCCCTCGATTATGTCGCATAAAGGTTCGATAGATGTCGGGCGATCTGGCGTTCTTCAAACCAAACGCGAACCACTGTGACCTGGTGACATGATGCATTGTCAGCCATAAATATTCCATCGTCGTTTGGGAATATTAAGTCTACACTTTGTGATCAAAAGTATCCAGACACCCCCAAAAGCAAACGTTTTTCGTATTAGGTGCATTGTGTTGCCACCTACTGCCAGGTACTCCATATCAGCCACCTCAGTAGTCATTAGACATCGTGAGAGAGCAGAATGGGGCGCTCCGTGGAACTCACGGACTTCGAACGTGGTTAGGTGATTGGGTGTCACTTGTGTCATACGTCTGTACGCGAGATTTCCACAGTCCTAAACATCCCTAGGTCCTCTGTTTCCGATGTGATAGTGAAGTGGAAACATGAAGGGACACGTACAGGACAAAAGCGTACAGGTCGACCTCGTCTGTTGACTTAAAGAGACAGCCAACAGTTAAAGAGGATTGTCACGTGTTGAAACGTCCCCTTTTTGAACAATTGTACAAGACTGTGCTTAAACTGACATACAATATTTTTAGCGTAACGCAATCTGACTTTCAAAAATCCCTGCAAAAGAATGGCCCTGAGTAACATTAAACTATACCTTTCAGAAATCACTTACCTCACAAAAATCTTCATTACTCGAACTACTGCAGTACAGCGAGCGCCACTACTGCCAGCTAAATAAAAGATTCAAACTACGGAAGGCACTAACTACTGATAGGGATAGTTAGCAAATGAAAGATATTAATAAAGAACGAACAATGTATTTACCTTGATATCATCAAAAGTCATAATATATATAGCAGTTCATGACAAATTACAAAACTCCGCCATCTCTCTCCCCACATCCACCACTGCTGGCGGCTCACCTCCAACTGCGCAACGCTACGCGCTGTTCACATCCAGCTGCCGCTGCCCAACAATACAATGGCAGACAACAATGCAAACTAGCCACAGACTGCACACAGCACAGCCAGTGATTTTCCTACAGAGCGCTACGTAACGTTGCCAATAAGAAAACATAAACAGCCTACTTACAGTGTAATAGGCAGACATCTATCCAAACCGTCACACAGGAATTCAAATTGTGCATCAGGATCCACCGCAAGTACTATGACAGTTAGGCGGGAGGTGAGAAAACTTGGAATTCATGGTCGACTGGCTGCTCGTAAGCCACACACCACACCGGTATATGCCAAACGACGTCTCGTTTGGTGTAAGGAGCGTAAAAAGTGGACGATTGAACAGTGGAAAAACGTTGTGTGGAGTGACAAATCACGGTACACAATGCGGCGATCCTATGGCAGGGTGTGGGCATGGCGAATGACCGGTGGAAGTCATCTGCCGGCGTGTGTTGTGCCACCAGTAAAATTCGGAGGCGGTGGTGGTATGGCGAGCTCGTGTTTTTCATGAAGGGGGCTTGCTCCCCTTGTTGTTTTGCGTGGCTCTGTCACAGCACAGGCCTACATTGATCTTTTAAGCACCTCCATGCTTCCCACTGTTGAAGAGGAATTAGGGGATGGCGATTGCATCTTTGAACATGATCGAGTACCTGTTCATAATGCACGGCCTGTAATGGACTGTCCTGCACAGAGTCCTGACCTGAATGCTATAGAACACATTTTGGATGTTTTGGAACGCCGACTTTGTGCCAGGCCTCACCGACCGACATTGATACTACTCCTCAGCGCAACACTCCGTGCGATTCCCGAAGAAACCTTCCAGCATATGATTGAGCGTATGCCTGAGAGACTGGAAGCTGTCATCAAGGCTAAGTGTGGGCCAACACCATATTGAATTCCAGAATTACCGATGGAGGGCGCCACGAACTTGTAAGTCATTTTCAGCCAGGTGTCCGGATACTTTAGATCACATAGTGTATACTGCGCAAGCCACTAGACCGTTGGTGGCGTAGGGTACTTCCCATCTACATTACCAGTGTACTGCCTTATTCCATTCGCTTATTGAAAGGGAGGAAAATGACTGTCTATATTCTTCTGTATGCAAACTAGTATCTCTAATCTTCTAACTCTTAACCCCCGCGCGACATATACCACGGTGGCAGAATCACAGTCGCGCTGTTTTCTTCAAATACATGTTCTCTAGATTTATGCAACAGAATTTTGGGAGAATTACACAAGATTTCTTCCAGTCATATCCGGTATGTTCCCCGAATATTTCTGTTTCAATTTCGTATGCCATATACCGATCTATTACGATCCTAGCAGCGAATGTTTGAATTCGAGATCTATTGTCATGCTTCTTGATAACGACACCATAGACCAATAGAACAGCCATTTAAAACGAAAGCTTTAATGCTATTATCACGCTCTGCCAGCCACCGACGAAGAATTCAGTTAATGCTGACATAACTGGTTGGACTAGTGTCCTTTACAGTTGCACTGACGTTTCTCAGAAACCTTCCAACAAATTTCTATTAGCCTTCCCTAATACTAATCTTCAAGCGATAGTCCCATTTCATATCGTTTCAGTATTTCCCGTAAATACTTAAACGATGTGAGTGTTAAAGTTGTTCGCTATCGCGCCTGTATTACTACAATGAAGAGCCAAAGAAACCTGGTACATCTGCCTAATATCGTGTAGGGCCCGTGTGAGCACGCAGAAGTTCCGTACCTAAAGACTGGAAAGTTGCTCAAGTCACACCAATACCCAAAAAGGGAAATAGGAGTAATCCGCTGAATTACAGGCCCATATCCCTAACGTCGATTTGCAGTAGGGTTTTGGAACATAATCTGTATTCGAACATTATAAAGTACCTCGAAGAAAACGATTTACTGACACATAGCACGGATTCAGAAAACATCGTTCTTGTGGAATACAACTAGCTCTTTATACTCATGAAGTAATGAATGCTATCGACAGGGGATGTCAAATTATCTCCATATTTTTAGATTTTCAGAAGGCTTTCGACACCGTTCTTCACAAGCGTCTTCTAACCAAACTGGGTGTCTATGGAATATCACCTCAGTTGTGCGACTAGATTCGTGATTACCTGTCAGAAAGGTCACAGTTCGTAGTAATAAACGGAAAGTCATTGAGTAAAACAGAAGTAATATCCGGCGTTCCCAAACGAAGTGTTATAGGCTCTCTGCTGTTCCTGGTCTGTATATTAACGACATTGGAGACAATCTGAGTAGCCGTCTTAGATTGTTTACAGATGATGCTGTCATTTACCGTCTTGTAAAGTCATCAGATGATGAAAACGACTTGCAAAATGATTTAGATAAGATATCTGTATGGTGCGAAAAGTGGCAATTGACCCTGAATAGAGGAAAATGTGAAGTTATTTACATGAGTACTAAAAGAAATCCGCTAAATTTCGATTACGCGATAAGTCACACAAATCTGAAGGCCGTAAATTCAACTAAATACTTGGGAATTACAATCACAAATAACCTAAATAGGAACGATCACGTAGATATTATTGTGGGTAGAGCAAACCAAAGACTGCGATTCATTGGCAGAACACTTAGAAGGTGCAACAGATCTACTAAAGAGACTGTTTACACTACACTTGTCCGCCCTGTTCTGGGGTATTGCTGTGCCTTGTGGGAATCGTATCAGGTGAAACTGACGGATGACATCGAAAAAGTTCAAAGACGGGCGGCTCGTTTTGTGTTATCGCGAAATAGGGGAGATAGTGCCACAGACATGCTACGTAAATTGGAGTGGCAATCATTAAAACAAAGGCGTTTTTCGTTGCGACGGGATCTTCTCATGAAATTTCAGTCACCAGTTTTCTCCTCCGATTGCGAAAACATTCTGTTGGCACCCACTTACATAGGGAGAAATGATCATCACGATAAAATAAGAGAAATCAGGGCTCGCACGGAAATATCTAAGTGCTCGTTTTTCCCATGCGCCGTTTGAGAGTGGAACGTTAGAGAGACAGCTTGCAGGTGGTTCATTGAACTCTCCGTCAGGCACTTAATTGTGAATAGCAGAATAATCACGTAGATGTAGAAGTGCTGCAACACGACGTAGCATGGACTCGACTAATGTCTCAAGTAGTGCTGAAGGGAACTGACTCCATGAATCCTGCAGGGCTGTCCGTAAATCCGTAAGAGTAAACGTTGCAGCTCTTCCCAGATATCCTCAATAATGTTCATGTCTGGGGAATTTGGTGGCCAGCAGAAGTGTTTAAACTCAGAAGAGTGTTACTGGAACGACTCTGTAGCAGTTCTGAACGTGTAGGGTGTCGCATTGTCCTGTTGGAATTGCCCAAGTCCGTCGGAATGCACAAAGGACGTGAACGGATGCAGGTGATCAGACAGGATGCTTACGTACCTGTCATCTGTCAAGAGTCGTATCTAGAGGTCTGAGGTGTCCCATATCACTCCAACTGCACACGCCCCACACCATTACAGAGCCTCCAACAGCTCGAACAGTACCCTGCTGACGTGGAGGGTCCACGGATTCACAAAGTTGTTTCCATGCGCGTACACATCCATCCGTTCGATACAATTTGAAACGAGACTCGTCCGACCGGGCAACACGTTTCCAGTCATCAACAGTTCAATGTCGGTGTTGACCGTAAAGCTTTGTGTCGTGCGGTCATCAATGGTACACATCTACATCTACATTTATACTCCGCAAGCCACCCAACGGTGTGTGTCGGAGGGCACTTTACGTGCCACTGTCATTACCTCCCTTTACTGTTCCAGTCGCGTATGGTTCGCGGGAAGAACGACTGTCTGAAAGCCTCCGTGCGCGCTCTAATCCCTCTAATTTTACATTCGTGATCTCCTCGGGAGGTATAAGTAGGGGGAAGCAATATATTCGATACCTCAACCAGAAACGCACCCTCTCGAAACCTGGCGAGCAAGCTACACCGCGACGCAGAGCGCCTCTCTTGCAGAGTCTGCCACTTGAGTTTATTAAACATCTCCGTAACGCTATCACGGTTACCAAATAACCCTGTGACGAAACGCGCCGCTCTTCTTTGGATCTTCTCTATCTCCTCCGTCAAACCGATCTGGTACGGATCCCACACTGATGAGCAATAATCAAGTATAGGTCGAACGAGTGTTTTGTAAGCCACCTCCTTTGTTGATGGACTACATTTTCTAAGCACTCTCCCAATGAATCTCAACCTGGTACCCGCCTTACCAACAATTAATTTTATATGATCATTCTACTTCAAATCGTTCCGCACGCATACTCCAAGATATTTTACAGAAGTAACTGCTACCAGTGTTTGTTCCGCTATCATATAATCATACAATAAAGGATCCTTCTTTCTATGTATTCGCAATACATTACATTTGTCTATGTTAAGGGACAGTTGCCACTCCCTGCACCAAGTGCCTATCCGCTGCAGATCTTCCTGCATTTCGCTACAATTTTCTAATGCTGCAACTTCTCTGTATACTACAGCATCATCCGCGAAAAGCCGCATGGAACTTCCGACACTATCTACTAGGTCATTTATATATATTGTGATAAGCAATGGTCCCATAACACTCCCCTGTGGCACGCCAGAGGTTACTTTAACGTCTGTAGACGTCTCTCCATTGAGAACAACATGCTGTGTTCTGTTTGCTAAAAACTCTTCAATCCAGCCACACAGCTGGTCTGATATTCCGTAGGCTCTTACTTTGTTTATCAGGCGACAGTGCGGAACTGTATCGAACGCCTTCCGGAAGTCAAGGAAAATAGCATCTACCTGGGAGCCTGTATCTAATATTTTCTGGGTCTCATGAACAAATAAAGCGAGTTGGGTCTCACACGATCGCTGTTTCCGGAATCCATGTTGATTCCTACATAGTAGATTCTGGGTTTCCAAAAACGACATGATACTCGCGCAAAAACCATGTTCTAAAATTCTACAACAGATCGACGTCAGAGATATGGGTCTATAGTTTTGCGCATCTGCTCGACGACCCTTCTTGAAGACTGGGACTACCTGTGCTCTTTTCCAATCATTTGGAACCCTCCGTTCCTCTAGAGACTTGCGGTACACGGCTGTTAGAAGGGGGGCAAGTTCTTTCGCGTACTCTGTGTAGAATCGAACTGGTATCCTGTCAGGTCCAGTGAACTTTCCTCTATTGAGTGATTCCAGTTGCTTTTCTATTCCTTGGACACTTATTTCGATGTCAGCCATTTTTTCGTTTGTGCGAGGATTTAGAGAAGGGACTGCAGTGCGGTCTTCCTCTGTGAAACAGCTTTGGAAAAAGGTGTTTAGTATTTCAGCTTTACGCGTGTCATCCGCTGTTTCAATGCCATCATCATCCCGGAGTGTCTGGATATGCTGTTTCGAGCCACTTACTGATTTAACGTAAGACCAGAACTTCCTAGGATTTTCTGTCAAGTCGGTACATAGAATTTTACTTTCGAATTCACTGAAAGCTTCACGCATAGCCCTCCTTACGCTTTGACATCGTTTAGCTTCTGTTTGTCTGAGAGGTTTTGGCTGCGTTTAAATTTGGAGTGGACCTTCGGCTCCGAAAGCCCATATCGATGATGTTTCGTTGAATGTTTCTGACACTGACACTTGTTAATGGTGCAGTATTGAAATATGCAGCAATTTGCAGAAGGGTTGCACTTCTGTCACGTTGAACGATTCTCTTCAGTCGTCATGGGTCCCGTTCTTGCAGCATCTTTTTCCGGCCGCAGATTTGTTATTTTACCAGATTCCTGATATTATCGGTACACTCGTGAAATGCTCTTACAGGAAAATCCCCACTTCATCGCTACCTCGGAGATGCTATGTCCCACCGTTCGAGTGCCGACTATAACACCACGTTCAGACTCAGATAAATCTTGTTATCTTACCATTGCAGCAGCAGTAACCGATCTAACAACTGCGCCAGACACTTGTTGTCTTATATAGGCGTTGCCGATCGCAGCGCCGTATTCTGTCTGTTTACGTGTCTCTGTATTTGAATACGCATGCCTGTACCAGTTTCTTTGGCGCTTCAATGTAATTCCCGATTACAGCTTTCCAAATGAACAGTACCGATAGCAGAGCCACTTTATCCAAATGGTACAGAATTAAATTTATGTTAGCCGAAGTTTATTAAAAACCTGGCTAGGACACAGACTTCGTCGGATTACAGATTGGAGAAACCCGTGCTTAGATCACTGCTGTAGAAAGCAGTCCATTCGAGCGCGCACTCGCATTGTCCAGGAAACCTCGTGGCCGACTGGCTTTGGGAACCCTTCCGGAGGTCAGCAACTCCTCCGTGCCGGATCCTGTTGTTCGGCAGATGTCAACATTCCTATGACGCACGGACTGGTCACGATTCGCTAATCCCGCCCCCACTCCGCCAAGTAAACGCGCTCGACTTCACCCATTCAGCAGGCCTGTTAGGGATCTCTCATACGTCTGGACAATGCTCGCGACCATAAAAGCCTTTCAGACACTCGCTAGTGGCACAATGAAGTGTTCTGACAATGAACCGCAGTATGCTATTTGATTTCGATAGAAATAAATTTATGTGCCATTCAACCTCATATGTTCCTTATTTTCTTTCGTCTGGTATCATCTGCTCAGTGAAGCGAGAAAGCTGCGTTGAAATACCTGTCGCGTTCCACGTACGTCTGTGACTAGGCCAAATGATGCGAACATCGCTACCTTTTATTATTTACTTCATTGAGTGTGGGAAACGTCCCAAAAACCAATGCTGGAATGTCATTTTGCGTGTCTACTGAATCGTGAATCTGAACCGATGCAGATCACACCAGATTTCTCTGAACAGTTGCTGTACGAAAGGCGAAACGATGGCCCTGATATCGTATTGTGAAGGAGTGGGATTCGAATTCCAGTCCCCACTCACCATCATTTCTGATTTCCGTGGTTCACTTCAATAATGCCAGTGCCAGTTTTTTCCCAAGTTCTTTTCAAAGTGAGTTGTGTCCTGCTCTCCATTCTTCAGCTGCATCTTAGTCCCATTTATCTTGAGCACGCCAAACAGGTTTTTCTCCAGAAGTAAAGTAAAAATATATCAAGCAAATGTTGTTTATCTACTAGGGCATTAACTAACACGATTGCCTTTTTTGTAACTTTGTTCGTTACCTAGATATGGACAGCAGTCGGTCTTTCTTGAATGGAACTCTTACATTTTTCATTCTGTAATCGAGATCTGTTCAAAAACGTATGACAGTATACCATTCACATACACATGACGTAATTAAAAACGTAACACAAAATTGAAACTTCCTGGCAGATTAAAACTGTGTGCCGGACCGAGATTCGAACTCGGATCCAGAGTTCGAGTCTCGGTCCAGGACACAGTTATAATCTACCAGGAAGTTTCATATCAGCGCACACTTCGCTGCAGAGTGAAAATCTCATTCTGGATCACAAAATTGACTTTGAGTCTCCTGTACTTCACTCTGCGCAGGCACCAGCGGTAAACGTAACTTACCCACTTCCTGGAGATGAAAATAAATAAATGCAAGCACAAGTAAATCTTTAGTTGAAGAACTCTGCATAGAGTTAATCCGGACAAGGCCTCATCTTCGCGACAGCGAAGTTACTGTTCTCGCTTCTGTTGCAATGGATCAACATTTGAGTTCATGACAGCTTGAAAAGGACGCTGGAATTCCTAAAACCAGTGTACGTAGAATTGTAACACGCGACCACTTCCATACTTATCACGTACATCAAACAAGAATCGCGTGGGAATGATTTCTAGAATCGCGTACAATTCTGTCAGTGGGTACATCAGCAAATCCTCGTCACATAGAACTTCTGCTCCTACTTCTTTTTTCTTCTCAAGCAAAAGGACAGGTAAACACGAAAAACCTGCGCTGTTGGTCCAGCGAAAACCTACGGTGGCTTAGACAGGTGGAACACACAATGTCAGTAGAGAATTAATGTTTGATTTGGGGTGCTTGGCGCAACAATTATATTGGCCATTATTTCGTCAACGCTACTCAAATGGCAGGGAATATGCCAATTTTCTCAGTCGAATTCATGTGCACCTTCTGGATGCAGTCCCGCTAAGAACAAGAATACTTACGTGACATCAACAGGATGGGTTGCACGTTGTGCCCTGACCGAAGGTACCCTACCAGTTGGATTCGTCGTGGAGGACCAATAGACTGGCCAGCTCGCTATCCTGTCGGGGAATTTTCTCTGGGGATGCATAAGAGAGGTCTATCGCCAAATTTAACAGTTCCACATAACATTCAGCGTCATAGACCGTCTGCTAGTAATTCAGTAGGCAACATTGTAGGTAGTGACAGATTCTTTCATAAAAAGCGTGGATCACCCGTATGAGCAGCTTTTAATGTTCTTCCTTTTTTTGTACACAGAATGGATCGCAGTATTACAAAATGGCATTAAAGATACCAGTTTCTGTTTCTTATTAAGTTGAATGTTTTGTTTACGTGAATATGTGATACGTTTTTGAACAGGTATTCAGGAGAGGATGTGGAATACTGAATAAAAACTATTGGGTGCTACTTACGGAAGACGTATTGCTGTAAACATTTTCGAAACCAACAAAGTTTCATTATTTTGCTTCTGAAGGTGGTTAGGATAAGACATCCTATGTAATCTACAAGCCACTGTACAGCAAGTGATGGAGGGTATTACGTACAGTATTAGCAAGTTTCTGTTTCCATCCGCAAATTCGTCAAGGAAAAACTGGCTGGCTCGTATACTCCTGTATTTATCCTACACTTATCATCATTACGTCTCTGCGATATATACCATGGCGGAGGACATTGGTTATCTAAATTCTTAATATATTTGAATTGTTTATCCCGAGATTCTGTTCTGTCGAACATGCCTAGGGTGATGAGAAGAGCCTAATGAAAGTGAAAATGGATGGTGTTAGCGTTGTATGTTATCCCGTCCGTCATCGGATTTTGGAGTTTCAGTACGTTCGAGGGGGGGGGGGGGGCACTTTTTTCACCTGCTCATTGCAAAGAAGCAACGTAGGAAAGGATTTGATGTGGTGGGCATCCGCAACTGAGTACCAAATTTGGCTTTCCATGTTGACTGTCCCAACCGCCATGCTTATATTATTGTTTAAAAGTGAGAATAATGACCTTCTGCAGTTTTCTCATTTTTCGGTAATTCCTACGTTGTCTTTACCTCTTGTCTCTACACTCGTTAGCACCTGAGGATGGAGCGGTCTGAAACCGATCGTGCAGTTAATCATTATTCTCAAGGCAAATAAATGTGGATACTTAGTTTATGAGTGGAAGGAAGAAAAGTTCAGAAGTGGGCTTAAAATTCAAGGCGAAATGATAGCACCGATAATATGAGCTGATGACAAAGCTTCTCTGCGTGAAACTGAGTATTACAGCACCTGTAGAACAGAATGAAGAGTCTTTTGATCATGGAATGTGGATTGACAACCTCCCATTTTTATTGTTCTGATTCTAGGCCAAAAAATACGTACGTTTTACTCAAACGATTGCTTTCATTCGTGGTAGATGGCTCTGTAATCGACAAATATCGAGTGTGCATGCTTTTGCGATAAAAAACTGACTCATTTGACTCTACATTTCATTTACCATGTAAATACAAATCTTTTTACTCTAACTTATGATATTTATGTTCGAAATTTACTTATTTGTTGTAAATTTGGTTGCACAGCACAATATGGTTAGCCATTTCAATGTGTGGTTAGAAAATAGGCTTAGTGTGACCTAAGAACAGCGACGTGGATGTACTAATTTTCTGTTCCAATCGGGATTCTTGATATTGGTGAGTCCTCTTGCCTCTCACCATTGGGGTGCTTGATTTCGATGAGACTCCTTGCCTGTCACTATAGGGCGATTGACTTCAGTCAGTATCCCTGGCAGGTGCGCCCCTTGCTGTCACTTCGTGGACATTTTACCTTTCCTTGCCTCTCACTATAGGGTGATTGACTTCAGTCAGTATCCCTGGCAGGTGCACCCCTTGCTGTCACTTCGTGGACATTTTACCTTAATACAGTGGTTGTGGTTTGTTTATTCCGTGGGTAGCTGCGTAGCGGCCAGCGTGTGAGTTGCAGCGGTTGGGTGGAAATACCCAACGAAATCAGTGATTCTGATGGCGGGGTTCAGGGACGGCCACCAATATCAAGCATTCCGATGGTTAGGGAATTCACTACAATCAACTTTGTAGGGAACAGGAAACTACATCACCATACAAGTAGCTTATTTGCCAGAAGTATCACTGTCTAGCCGTATCATTTATATTGTACAATCACATTAGCAACTCTCAAGTAACGTGTGAACATCAGTATCAAACGTTAGGACACAAAGGTTTACATGAAATGTAGACTCAAACGCGTTTGTTATTAATTACAAAAACAGACGCACTTGATATCTGTTGCCTACAACGTAATCTACCGCGAATGTGAAACAATGTTGTGAGTAAACTGTACGTATTTTATGGTGTAGAATCCGAATACGCAATAAAAGCGGGGGACTCCCATTTGAAAATACAAAGTTGGTCGCCGTGCGGGGTAGCCGCGCGGTTTAGGCGTCTTGTTGCGGTCCGCGGGCTCCCCCCGTCGGAGGTTCGAGTCCTCCCTCAGACATGGGTGTGTGTGTGTGTGTGTGTGTCGTCCTTAGCGCAAGGTAGTTTAAGTTAGATTAAACAGTGTGTAAGCTTAGGGACCGATGACCTCAGCAGTTTGGTCCCGTAAGACCTTAACACAAATTTCCAATTTTCCAACAAAGTTGATCCCCTCCATGCAGGAAGGGTGGTTAGGAGGTGGCCGGTTGTACCACAGACAGATATCCCCTTTACTAGTAGTAACTTTTCACCTTGAACATGCGTCGTTTTCAATATATTTCGTTATCTGAAGTTAAAACAAGCTCCCTGTATAAAACAAATAATTGAGAAAATTGGATGTAAATACTGCTCTGAGATGAGGCAGGTCGCTTCAAACCAGTCACAAGGGTGGAAGAAAAATCAATAAACGTGCTTTCATTTAAACTTTCATTTAAAGGAAAAGCCTTAGCGAGCTGTGAAATAATTAAATGTGTAGAATTTTCACTGACAGCGACCAAAACTAAACGTGATTTGTTTCCACACACACACACACACACACACACACACACACACACACACACACACACACACGCGGAGGTACATAACATCACTGTATTTCATAGAAATACTTCTTGAATAGCCTTACCTTTCACATCCTTCATGGAAACAGATGGACTGGTCTTTGTTGTCATATGAAGTTAATTTAATTGCAGACTCACCTGGAAAGAGCAGAAAAGTAATGCGATTTTGTAAAAATAATGCATCATCTAATAGCTGTCTATTACAAACAACATACAAAGAAGCCCTGCAATAGACAAGAAAGGAGTAAATGTTAAAATTAATGGAAGTAACAACGCACTGATCATGTTAGCCAGTAAAATAGTATCAAACCAACACTACCAGATTAAATAATAACTTATTCATCCCCCCTCCCCGACCCCAAGGACACTTCTATAAAAAAAGTGTTCCCTTGCCTCAAAATTCGCCTCCCCCTCCCACTCTTCTTCCTGTGCCCAGGACATCTGCCACCACAAACGGTAAAACACGCACCTACACCGCAATCAAGCGAATGTCAAACTGGAGACAGACACTACAACGCAAACAAAAGTCCACTGACAAACGCAGAGCGGCATTGGCAACACTATAAATAGTAAACACACTCAACCAATAAACGTTTTCATCGAAACAATAAGTGAAAATGAAGCGTTAGGTAAAAATTGGTCTTCCTGGTGTACGCAGGACAACGAGGTCCAATTCCAGGGCGACATACAAGTGATAACAAGATCCCCAAAAATCGTACATAAATCCAACCAGTAATTTAATCTTAATAAATCTGCGCTGTAAAATACTGTTTCTTAACAATATGAGAGTAACTAAAAAGCTGTAATATATTACTGTATCTGTAAACATTATACAACACTATATGCAAATAACAAACATGTGTTACAGGCAAATAAAATAAAACGAAATGCGTATGGCATAAAAGCAAACAGCCTTTTATTTGATTCTTCTTGTTGTTGCGGGGGTCCTACAGCTGTCCCCGCTTGTCGCATCTCTGTCACCAGACGCCTTGGTCTCGCCATTCTTCATCATCCTCTTCTATTCTTCTCCTCTCCATCGCTTTTTGGATACCATTTAGCCACACATTTCGTTGTCTTCCTCTTCTTCTCTTTCTGTGACGTTACCATCGAAGTACTCACTTGGGCCGTCTGCCTTTTGATATGAGCAAACCACTCTGTGTTTCTTCTGTTATGTCCGTAACACCAAAATTGCGTAATTTCTCTTATATCCTCATTTCTTGTGTGGTCAACAGGGGAAATTTTACAAGCTCCTCTCAAGTGATCCATTTCTAACACTCTTTTTATTTCTTTTTGTGATTCCCTAGAATTCACTACCATAACATGTAATTGCTTCGACGATGGATTTGTATAAATGCATTTTAACTTTTCAACTCATTTTTGACGACGAAAGTACAGGATTTAATTTTTAGACAGGCGCCCTTCCCTGCCTGATCCGTTGTTAGATATCTCTGTCACATCTTTCAACAAGTGATAGGATACTATCCAGGTACTTAAATCTTTTGCATACAATCCTGGAAATTGAAATAAGAACACCGTGAATTCATTTTCCCAGGAAGGGGAAACTTTATTGACACATTCCTGGGGTCAGATACATCACATGATCACACTGACAGAACCACAGGCACATAGACACAGGCAACAGGTCATGCACAATGTCGGCACTAGTACAGTGTATATCCACCTTTCGCAGCAATGCAGGCTGCTATTCTCCCATGGAGACGATCGTAGAGATGCTGGATGTAGTCCTGTGGAACGGCTTGCCATGCCATTTCCACCTGGCGCCTCAGTTGGACCAGCGTTCGTGCTGGACGTGCAGACCGCGTGAGACGACGCTTCATCCAGTCCCAAACATGCTCAATGGGGGACAGATCCGGAGATCTTGCTGGCCAGGGTAGTTGACTTACGCCTTCTAGAGCACGTTGGGTGGCACGGGATACATGCGGACGTGCATTGTCCTGTTGGAACAGCAAGTTCCCTTGCCGGTCTAGGAATGGTAGAACGATGGGTTCGATGACGGTTTGGATGTACCGTGCACTATTCAGTGTCCCCTCGACGATCACCAGTGGTGTACGGCCAGTGTAGGAGATCGCTCCCCACACGATGATGCAGGGTGTTGGCCCTGTGTGCCTCGGTCGTATGCAGTCCTGATTGTGGCGCTCACCTGCACGGCGCCAAACACGCATACGACCATCATTGGCACCAAGGCAGAAGCGACTCTCATCGCTGAAGACGACACGTCTCCATTCGTCCCTCCATTCACGCCTGTCGCGACGCCACTGGAGGCGGGCTGCACGATGTTGGGGCGTGAGCGGAAGACGGCCTAACGGTGTGCGGGACCGTAGCCCAGCTTCATGGAGACGGTTGCGAATGGTCCTCGCTGATACCCCAGGAGCAACAGTGTCCCTAATTTGCTGGGAAGTGGCGGTGCGGTCCCCTACGGCACTGCGTAGGATCCTACGGTCTTGGCTTGCATCCGTGCGTCGCTGCGGCCCGGTCCCAGGTCGACGAGCACGTGCACCTTCCGCCGACCACTGGCGACAACATCGATGTACTGTGGAGACCTCACGCCCCACGTGTAGAGCAATTCGGCGGTACGTCCACCCGGCCTCCCGCATGCTCACTATACGCCCTCGCTCAAAGTCCGTCAACTGCACATACGGTTCACGTCCACGCTGTCGCGGCATGCTACCAGTGTTAAAGACTGCGATGGAGCTCCGTATGCCACGGCAAACTGGCTGACACTGACGGCGGCGGTGCACAAATGCTGCGCAGCTAGCGCCATTCGACGGCCAACACCGCGGTTCCTGGTGTGTCCGCTGTGCCGTGCGTGTGATCATTGCTTGTACAGCCCTCTCGCAGTGTCCGGAGCAAGTATGGTGGGTCTGACACACCGGTGTCAATGTGTTCTTTTTTCCATTTCCAGGAGTGTATTTTAATTAGATGTCCACCAATGTTCAAGATACTTCCTTCTTCTCCGTAACATAGATATTCCGTCTTCTTAAAATAAATTTTCAAATTCCACTTTTTATACTCTTCCACCAACTTCGGAAGCAAGTAACATATATCTTCTTCATCATTTGCTGCAACGACCCGACCGTCAACATAGAAAAATTTATACGTACACTGGACCCCTACATCAACCTCATTGACCATGCAATTTCTACACAATAGATCCAGTAACGTCTGTACATACATCTTAAATGGTGTGAGAGACAGGCAGCAACCTCGCTTCAGAGCTTTAGTTATTTTGAAGGCATCTGTAGAAATTTTCTCGTCCGCATTCTGCCGACATGTAGTCGTTTATGAGACTTCTTACACAAACTTTTGGCAATTCCTCTGACTTCAGCATCTAAAAAGATAGTAATAATGATGATAACATAGAAACAAAACTGACGATTAAAACAGCAGTTTAAAAATAAGACAGATCAGTAATTTGCCAAAATGTCTTGTGAGTCACTTCAAAGCTGGTGACCCTCACCTATAACGATTTCACTGGTACAGCAGTGCAAAGAGTCCGCTTTGCCCGCGCCGGCCTGGAGCGCATTGCTCCATCATAGATGAGCTTCAGTGCAGCCCTCTGCTACGAGGGGGAGAATCGGATTGTTGCAAAAGTACTTCAAGCCTTCCCAGATCATCAGTTACTGTCAAATGAAATCACACACACTATCAGTTTCATCTTATTGCTTTCAGAGTGTTGGAAATTCAGACTGTCATCTGTTAAATAATAGCTATTCTCTTTTCTCTCCAAACAACTGTGTTTATTTTATTTTTTTGCTGTCGCTTTCGTAGAAACAGTCGCTTCATCTTTCCGTATTTACCCCTTTAGCTTGTATTTATTGCAAATCTGTCGTTCAGCGCGAAGTCCCAAGCGACTGGAAAATGCACATGTTTCTTAAAAGAACGGATCTGCGATGTTACCGATCAATATCCATAACGTCGGTTTGCTGCTGAATTCTTAAGCACATTCTATGTTCGAATATAACAGATTTGCTTGAGAGAAAAAACCTTCGTTCCAGAAATAAACAGGGATTAACATAGCATCTCTCGGGCGAAACACAGTCTGTCTTTTTCTCGCACCATGTCCTCAAACCAAGGATAAATGGCTGCAGGCAGATTCTGTATGTTCGGGGAGCGTCGTCACAGTTCCCTACTGCAGGCATACGGAAGGTCTATGTCGTGCGGAGCAGGTTCTCAGATATGTTAGTGACTCGAAGACATTTTAAGTAACAGAAACCAGACGGTTTGTAGTAGATGGCGGGCGTACATCAAAGACACGTGAGTTCTCCAGGGAAATGTGCCAGGACTGCTGTAGTTCTCTACATACAAAAACGATCTGCCGAATGAAGTGGCGACAATTTGCAGATTTTGTAGAATACCTCGAAATCGAGAAAAATACTCTTCTTCCCCATACATATTTAAGTCATCTGCCAGTATATACGGGGTGTTCAAAAAGTCTCTGCGCAGTGCCGTATGATTGTTAGCCGCGCGTGCCGTATGCCGCATTGAATATACCGAAATGAAACTCAGTGAAATACAAGTTATTAATGTTTCCTAACACAAGTTGTAACATTTCCTCTGTAACAGAAGCATTGAAAGTGGATATTGCAGTTTTCAACTCATCGATGGGTTTTGGACGGTTTTTATAGACAGTTGCTTTCCTGGACCCCAGAAGAAAAAGTCAGGTGGTGTTATGTCAGGCGATCGTGGTGGTTAAAGTCCCTGTGAAATTATGCGATGACCAAAAACATCAGCAAGCAGTGACATTGAAACGCAAGCTGTATGCGCGGTTGCACCATCTTGTTGAAAATAACCGTTCACTATTTCACTTAACACAAGTTATCCTGTGAATGGGTTCCGAATATTACTGCAGCATCGTTGTGCGTTTATTGTTTCGTTGAAAAATATGGGACCCACAATCCGACGTCTAGAAATTGCAATCCAAACTCCTATTTTCACAGAATGAAGTGGTTCCTCATGAATACCCAATGGATTTGCAATACTCCACATACGAGAATTTTGCGAGTTCATGAAACCACGCCTCATCAGTGAAACAGGTTGCATTAAGAACATCCCTTCCATTTTGTTGAACGAAACTTTTGAACCACTGACAAAATGCAGTCTCTTGCCATGATCAGTATTTTTCAGTTCTTGCACGACTGTCACTTTGTATGGGAAAAGCTCTAATTTTTTCCTTACAGCTGTGTGGGCCGTTCCGAGACTAACATCGATTTCCTGGGCGAGTCTTCTTACTGACATGTTCGACTCAGGGACATTTTATCGGAAATATCGAGTAGTTTATCGACAGACAAAACGCTAGGACGACCACTTCTATGTGCATCTGTCACTGAAACGTACTTCGAAATTTGTTAATCAAATCTCGCACATTATCGCGATGTGGGGGTGTTGTCTGCGGGAAAACTAAGTTAAATGGTTGACGAACTGAAACTGTGTATTTACCGCCAGCTTTGAACACTTGTTCGACTAAAAAAACACGTTCTTCAATGGTTAGCATTTGAACAGTGACAAAAACGAAACAAACGAACTAAACTTAAATGTTCACGTCAACACGTAACGACACAAACCAACGATACTACTGACGCTGGCTGAGATAAAGGAAGCAGTGGAATGTTGGGAGAGTCCACTTGAAGGCAAGTAACCCAGGCAGGCGCGGTTAACAATCATACGGCATTGCGGAGGGACTTTATGAACACTCCGTATTTACACCACCAACGTCAGACTGGTTGCTGCAGCTGCCCTGTGGAAAATAACAATTTTCCTTGGCAACTAGGGAAGAAGAATGAGCATACTTGAAGAAATAGGCATTTATTTTCTCAGTAACATCTGTACTTCTCTCTTTGTTGTTGTTGAGGTCTTCAGTTCTGAGACTGGTTTGATGCAGCTCTCCATGCTACTCCACCCTGTGCAAGCTTCTTCATCTCCCAGTACCTACTGCAACCTACATCCTTTTGAATCTGCTTAGTGTATTCATTTCTTGGTCTCCCTCTACTATTTTTACCGTCTACGCTGCCCTCCAATACTAAATTGGTGATCCCTTGATGCCTCAGAACATGTCCTACCGACCTATCCCTTCTTCCGGTCTAGTTGTGCCACAAACTCCTCTACTCCCCAATCCTATTCAATACTTCCTCATTAGTTATGTGATCTACCCATCTAATCTTCAGCATTCTTCTGTAGTACCACATTTCGAAAGCCTCTATTCTCTTCTTGTCCAAACTGGTTATCGTCCATGTTTCACTTCCATACATGGCTACACTCCATACAAATACTTTCAGAAACGACTTCCTGACACTTAAATCTATACTCGATGTAAACAAATTTCTCTTCTTCAGAAACGCTTTGCTTGCCATTGCCAGTCTACATTTTATATCCTCTCTACTTCGACCATCATCAGTTATTTTACTCCCTAAATAGCAAAACTCCTTTACTACTTTAAGTGTCTCATTTCCTAATCTAATTCCCTCAGCATCACCCGACTTAATTCGACTACATTCCATTATCCTCGTTTTGCTTTTGTTGATGTTCATCTTACATCCTCAAGACACAGTCCATTCAATTCAACTGTTCTTCCAAGTCCTTTGCTGTCTCTGACAGAATTACAATGTCATCCGCGAACCTCAAAGTTTTTATTTCTTCTCCATGGATTTTAATACCTACTCCGAATTTTGCTTTTGTTTCCTTTACTGCTTGCTCAATATACAGATTGAATAACATCGGGGAGAGGCTACAACCCTGTCTTACTCCCTTCCCAACCACTGCTTCCCTTTCATGTCCCTCGACTCTTATAAGTGTCATCTGGTTTCTGTACAAATTGTAAATAGCCTTTCGCTTCCTGTATTTTACCCCTGCCACCTTTAGAATTTGAAAGAGAGTATTCCAGTCAACATTTTCAAAAGATTTCTCTAAGTCTTCAAATTCTAGAAATGTAGGTTTGCCTTTCCTTAATCTTTCTTCTAAGATAAGTCGTAAGGTCAGTATTGCCTCACGTGTTCCAGTATTTCTACGGAATCCAAACTGATCTCTTTATTGTTTATGAATGTCATTCAAGAAAATGGTTCAAATGGCTCTGAGCACTATGGGACTAAACAGCTATGGTCATCAGTCCCCTAGAACTTAGAACTACTTAAACCTAACTAACCTAAGGACATCACACAACACCCAGTCATCACGAGGCAGAGAAAATAACTGACCCCGCCAGGAATATGAATGTCATTCCACCTGTGAGAAAGTAATACGTAATTTTATTACTGTATAGAATGTACTATGTTGTTTCTACTTTTATAGAACACAACTCGTGAATTGTAGTACCTAAATAAAATTATTATGTTGCAGAGGGCAACTGCAGCAACCAATTTGCTGTCAATGCTGTAACTGTGTACTGATTGGAGACTCAAATATATATTAGACTAATGGAAGATGGGTTAAAGACCGAAATGCGTATCAGCTGAAATAAAAATACATAACCAAGTGCCTGGTTGCTGTATTTCTTAAAATTTAATTAGATTATAGCGTTTATTCTTCATAACAAAAGAAAACTACTTGGTGTCAATGTTCTCTTTATAACGAACTGTAACAGTTGATGGGAACGTTTGTCTCTACAATGTTTTCTGTTTCTGTAGTGCACAATGACTCCAGTTTGGTGAGCCATTTAATAGTTTTAGTAGTAATGTGGTTTTCAGGCACAAATGAAGATGCAGCTATCACAGAATTTGGTTGGGTGTGGAAATATTGTACAGGGCGGGTTTTTTCGCCGAAATCACTTCTATTTATGCGGCAGACAGTTCACTCTATTTCCACTCGGATGCGGCGGCAGGGGCAGGGAGAGACGGGGTGGGAACTGTTGTTATTGATATCTCGCAGGATTTCTCGGCGCCGTACCCTCGGCAGGGAGGCAGCAGTCGCCATGGCAACCGCCCAGACGTCGCGACGCCCGGCGCCGGCGTCCGGTGCGGCGCCGACTCCGCTTGGGGGCGACAGCGCACTGCCTTCCGAGGGCTGCGAAGTGTAGGGGATGTGGCCCGCCGGCAGTGACTTAGCAACGGCGGGAGTGTCGGCAAACATGGCAAGTGGTACTGCAATAGTGCTAGCGCTGGCAAGTCTGGACTGGCGCAGCTGGCTACTCAATCATGTACACGTCTTTTCTATCTGCAGCCTGCACCCATTTAAAAAGGTTACTACATTTTAGCCTCAGCTACCTTCTAAAAATTTTAACTCTCAGCCTTCCCTCCATACTTTTACGTATCTTTTATTGTATTTACAGCTAAACTGTGTACACTCCCACTCTGATGTTAAAAGTTCTCCATTGAGGCAACTGGTTAATAGATTATCTAGTGCCGCGCGGGATTAGCCGAGCGGTTTAAGGAGCTGCAGTTATGGACTGTGCGGCTGGTCCCGGCGGAGGTTCGAGTCCTCCCTCGGGCATGGGTGTGTGTGTTTGTCCTTAGGATAATTCAGGTTAAGTAGTGTGTAACCTTAGGGAATGATGACCTTAGTAGTTAAGTCCCATAAGATTTCACACACATCTGAAAATTTTTTGGTTATCTAGTACCTCTTATACCTCTGTAAGTGCAGAGGGAAGATCCACAGATATGCGTCCTGGCCGAGAAACTGGCTGCGAAGATAAATCGATTTATCATAGCCTCTTCATGTCAGTGCAGCGCATACGACCAACATCTTCAGTTATTTGTCGGATACATTTCCGTGCCTGTCTTTACCTATACGTTTAACCACGACGGCTCCGTATATATTAAAGTGGTAGATGCATCCTACGTTCTCAGTTATTTGCTGGGTGTATTTCAGTCTCTGTGTTCCTCTACAGTTTCTCCCTCTTCAGCTCCATCTAGTACCTGATCACTTCGTAGATGTCCTGTCATCTCGTCCCCTCTTCTCAATCGCTTCGATTGTCTTCTGTCCCGGTTTTCCCACTGTCCATGATTCACAACGATGTTCTGCTCGAAACGTACATTCTCAGAAATTTCTTCCTCAAATTAAGGTCCGTGTTTAATACCAATAGACGCCTCTTCTTTTGCAGTTTTCATAGAGCCCGAAATTTACTTTCATACAATGCTGTGTTCCAAATATACATTTCGTCACTCTTGAACCCTGATATTCTTTCACGCTAAATTTTTATATCATTTCTGAATCTTTCTTTTATTTCCGTCATTGCTTCTTAGATGTATGGTTCAACTCTACGGGCAAAAGACAAGACGCCTTTCTAATCAGAGTATTTCCTTCTTGGTCTTCAATTATCATTGTTCTCATTTTGTTCTTGTAACTTACATCTGTTTTCGTGATTGTCTGGAACTTCTTGCACAAATTCCACATAGTGGAACGCTGTCATATGAACGTGCCTTGATTTTTGTTAAAAGTTGGTTATCAAACACGTGATTGATTTACCTTTCGTAAAGCCAAACTGATCGTCATCTAACGTCCTCAAGTTTCTATTCCTTCCTTCTGACTATTATTCTAGTCAGAAACTCGGACATATGAGCTATTAAGATGACTGTACGATAGTTCTCACACTTGTCTGCCCCTGCTATCTTCGGGATTGTGTGAATGACATTTATCTGAAAGTATGAAAGTTTGTTTTATATCTTCCTCCATTATCAAATTAATTATTCATTGATACCTTACTATGTTCCCAAGCAACCTATCCTTTCATTTACTCAAATTGCGCTAAAGCGCATTCATTTCTAGTTCGACTCATACACTCTGCATTAGTTAGTCGATCTGCACATCTAATCATCAGCATTGTTATCTAGCATCACATGTCAAAAGCTTCTCTTCCCTCCTTGTCTGTACTGTTTGTTGTGCATGTTAAAAAAATTACCAGGGTGTGAGCATACAAGGTGTGGCGGCAGAGTAGGGAGGCAGTTTCCCGCCACAGAGCACGTGGCTGGCGGTTGCTATGGGACCGTGGCGAGCGCCTAGTGTGCACGCGGCCTTCGAAAAACCCGAGTGGACGCTTGGCAGGGGCGTGTATGGCCGTATTTGCGCGCTTGGAGAAATTTATATGCCAGAGAAAAATGGATGAAAACAGAACTAAGAGTGACACGGAGGTGCGAGTTGGCACAAATCGACAGGAAAATGTGTAAAGCTAAATTATGTAGACGCGCCACAGAATATATATAATAGCTTAAAAGTTATTGTTGTCTCAAAAATTGTAAATTTATGGAAGTTCAAAAGCTAATATCGCGGCAATGCTTTGGCCGATTAATATGAACAAAGTGTTTACGGATGTGGCTAATAGAGCTGCGCTGCATCGAATAGTCATAGCCGATTTAACATAGTGTGTACTATTTTTGAATGAGACGTCAGAATATGGGATTAGACTGAGAGAAACTGTATTTTTGTTAACAAATTTAAAGAGACGAAACCAGCGGCAGCATTCTAAATTTTAAAGAGGTAGATGAGATATTAAGTATGTATTTTTATTTGTTTATTTATATTTAGTATCAAAAATCCGGGAAAAGCAATATCGCGCCACAAGAACTTTATTTATGAAAAAACGATGGCAGATACAAAAAAAACTGGATTTTAAATTGTTATTGCCCGAGAAATTTCCATATTTTTCAATGTATCATATGTGTTTTTGTGTTTACTTTTAGCATACTCGCAATTAATTTTGTGAAACATTGTTTCGAGTTAGGCAGTCGTTCCGAGGATGCATAGGGCGGCCATCTTTGAGGACAGGGGAGTTGAGTTTGAGCGACGCTGAGAGCCGGACGTGCTGCCAAGCTGGCGGTAGTAATGGGTTGGTAGCCACCTTCGAGGACAAGTATATATGCAGCGGCGTTCGAAAGCGATCAAGTGGAGCGCAATACAGTGATTAAGGACAGCACAAAAGAGTTTATTTTAAACTTCCTGGCAGATTAAAACTGTGTGCTGGACCGAGACTCGAACTCGGGACCTTTGCCTTTCGCGGGCAAGTGCTCTACCATCTGAGCTACCCAAGCACGACGTACGCCCCGTCCTCACAACTTTACTTCTGCCTATACCTCGTCTTCTACCTTCCAAACTTTACAGAAGCTCTCCTGCGAAAGGTAGGAGAAGAAGTACTGGCAGAAGTAAAGCCGTGAGGGCGGGGTGTGAGTTGTGCCAGGAAGTTTCATATCAGCGCACACTCCGCTGTAGAATGAAAATCTCATTCAAGAGTGTGTTTTGTGAATTGTGAGCGGACTGTCGAGTGTCGTGACCGCGACATATGAATTTTATAGTGAACTGTTGTAGTATCAGTTATTAACGGCCTCCCTTACGTAAGAGCCCCTCAGACTGCATTTTAAGTGTTTAGTGAATATATTGAAGAAAAATAAACAACTTGTTCAAATTAAAAATCAACGTGAGCGACGCAGTATTTTAAATTTCACCGCAATACCTGCCTGCATTGTTTTGTTATATTTTATTTCACTTAAAAATTGAGTTTACGACAGGTGTGAGCTGGCACCTTATGACGAAAAAACGAGCCAAACATTGAGACCAGCCACATCTCTGGGCCACTCAATTAAGCTGAGTGTAACAAATATCTATATTTTCGTGCCATAACACGTGGGGGCTCGAGCCAAACTATTCAAACTGCAATGTGTGGCGCCCAGTACTGTCGTAATAGGAATTCCATATTGATTTACACTTTATTTATGGCCGTCATGGAAGGTGCGTCATTTGGCGCATCAGTACAACTGCAAGTATGTAGTGCTTTGGGCTATCCAAAGGAGGCAAGAAAAGCACCGAATCCCTGCACAGTACAACCTCTTTTCAAAGCTGCTGTTACTACGCGAGCGGACAACATGTAGTGTGATCATGAAAGAGAGAACTGGACAAAGAGGTTTCTGTGGAAGAAGGGTGTAAACATCGCGGATATTCACAAGCGATTCGTGGCAGCGTGTGAGAAGAGAGTACACCTTCACGAAAAACCATGTACGACTGACAGCGTAGATGAAAAAAAAGACCGTACGTCAACAGAGAAACGAATCAGTTCTGGAAGGAAAGCGACTGTGGTAACACTAGTCAACATTTCGAGAGCGGGAAATTGCATTCAAGAGAAGAGGCGGCTACTTCATTTGGCACAATGACTCTGCTCACCTCAAGTTTGAGTTAGGTGTCCACCAGGTTGATTCCCACATCCCTGAAGGCAGCATAAACACAACACCGTAATAACGTATGCCGTGATCTTCAACCAGGATCCAGAAGGTTTCATGTCCAATCTCATGATTGGTGAAGAGACTTGGCTTTGCTACCTTGAGCCGGAAACCAAAGCCCAGTCAATGCAATGGTAACATACAGACGGCCCCCTCCGAAGTTCAGTACAGCACCTTCAATGGGGAAACACGATATAAGAACTACTTTTGCAAATCCCTTGTCTACTGCATTTAGTATCTCATTTCTGATCCACTTTCCCCAGCATCAACTGCCTTAATCTGACTACATCGCTGTTTTACTGTTCAATACTTTCCGTTTCGTTCAGCTGGTCTGGAAGCCTTTGGCGTCTCTGACAGAATTTAAATGTCATCGGCAAAATTGAGTGTTTTCTTTCTTCTACATAAACTTTGATTTCTTTCCCAGATATCTCCGTAGTTTACTTTACTGTCTGTACATTGTTCAGTAACCGTTATGTTATATTCAGGATTTCTAAGTTCCTCTTTACAAAAGCACGGTGGAGCTAAAGATTTGAGCAATAACCGATTCTGGAGACGGATCTTTTCCATACATGAGTATGTGACCATCTATGGCACCAATACAGGCCTGACAGCGAGGTGACGTGCTGTGAATGATGTCATCAGTCTCTTGTTGAGGCAATAACGACCATCCTTCCTGCAGAGCTGCTCACATGTCTTGGAGAGTGGTTGCTGGATGCTGACGTGATGCAGCCCATCTCCCTACCTCATCCCAGACATCCTATGTCGGATTAAAATCGGGAGAGCATTATCGTCCATTAGTACGAAGTCTGGGCCCACATCACATCACAAAAACCGCGCATGAGGTCCCAAGATCTCGCGGCACCTGAGAGCAGTTAAATCTTGCTGGTTCAGCCGTACAATTTCACGAAGAGGTGTTCGAGTAGTCAACATACCCTCTACCGACACCATTAGGGATCCTCCTCGATTTCGGTCTCTTTCCACAATGTTTGTGTCCCGAAATCGTGTTCCTCGTGCCCTCCAGATGGGAATCCGTAGAGAATCAGACCAAATCGGGGCTCATCTGTGAAAAGAGCATTGGACCACCGTTTGACTGTGCAGGTGGTATGTTGGGGGATCCACTCTAGACGTTCCCTTTTGTGAAGACACATCAGAGATAACAGACAGCAGGTCTCCGACAAAAAAGGCCGCTCTACTGAAGCCTTCTGTACGCCGTTTGCCTCGATACAACACATCCAGCGGATGCTGCGACGTCAGACGCCAGTTGCACTGCAGCACTAAGGTGAAACCGTCGTGCATTTACAGTCAAGTAATGGTCCACTGCCGGCCGATGTGGCCGAGCCGTTCTGGGTGCTTCAGTCTGGAATCGCGCGACCGCTCCGGTCGCAGGTTCTAATCCTGCCTCGGGCATGGATGTGTGTGATGTCCTTAGGTTAGTTAGGTTTAAGTAGTTCCAAGTTCTAAGGAACTGATGACCTCAGATGTTAAGTCCCATAGTGCTCAGAGCCATTTGATTTAATGGTCCACTCTTTCTGATGCCATACGTGGTCGGCCCTGCCCTGATCTGTGCGATACAGTATCGGTCTCTATAAACCGTCGCTTCATCCGAGAAACAACAGAACGATTCACATTGATCCATCGGCCCACATCAGTTTGCGACTGTCCTGCTTCCATTCTTCCTATGGCCCTCCACAGCAGATAGTCTGGAGCCGTCTTCTCTGTGCCGTACTGCACCGTCTGTGAATGCGTACACAGTGATTGTGGAGGTGGGGCTACCCTGCAAACATTACCCCGCTTGATATGTGCCCTGACGTCATTACTGGCGTGGTTGTCCATTGATGGAAGTGCCATCTTCAGTGGAGGACACGGTGGTAATGACATCTGTTGACAGTTTGTATGAGTACGTCGTGAATTAGACACAGGATGGGGATATAGCAGTTTCTTGCTTTAATTTTAAAAATGGCTCTGAGCACTATGGCACTCAACTGCTGTGGTCATAAGTCCCCTAGAACTTAGAACTACTTGAACCTAACTAACCTAAGGACATCACACACATCCATCCCCGAGGCAGGATTCGAACCTGCGACCGTAGCGGTCGTGCGGTTCCAGACTGTACCGCCTTTAACCGCTCGGCCACTCCGGCCGGCTCCTTTAATTTTACACTTGTGCATAAATGGCTCTGAGCACTATGGGACTTAACATCTGAGGTCATCAGCCCTCTAGAACTTGGAACTACTTAAACCTAACTAACCTAAGGACATCACACACATCCATGCCCGAGGCAGGATTCGAACCTGCGGTCGTAGCGGTCGCGCGGTTCCAGACTGAAGCCCTCATAACCGCTCGGCCACAGCGGCCGGCGAAATCGAGGAGGATCCCTAATGGTGTGGGCAGGGATTATGTTGACCACTCGAACACCTCTTCATGAATTCAGCAAGATTTAACTGCTCTCAGGTGCCGTGAAATGTTGTGACCTCATGCGCGGTTGTTGCGGCGTGATGTGGGCCCAGACGTCGTACTGATGGACGATAATAATCGAACTCATAGAGCATGTGGTTGATGCTTTTTGGCCTGCTCGCTCTCCCGATTTTAATCCGACATAGCATGTCTGGGATGATGTAGGGAGATGGGCTGCATCACGTCAGCATCCACCAACCACAATCCAAGACTTGTGAGCAGCTGTGCAGGAAGGATGGTCGTTAGTGCCTCAACAAAAGACTGCTGACATCATTCACAGCATGTCACCTCGCTGGCAGGCCTGTATTGGCGCCAGAGGTGGTCACTCCCCGTACCGAGCACATTAACAAGTTGTCAGAATGTATGTGCAAATACGCTGAGTTGAAAAAATTTTTTTTTTTGTCCACTGTTGTGCATGTTGCAGTAGATTACCTCCAGTACTCTTTACACTGTTTCTACTTTACTGTCACCTGTTTATATTTTTTTTGGCAAAATAAACGCAACCTTGCAAAATTCCCGTTTGTTGTTTTAATTTAGGACGCTTTATTCTGAACCTTTTCTTACTTTGCGGATGAAGGACAACATTGCTCCTTCCTCTCTGTATGACTACGCCGCTTTTCCGCATCTTTACTCGTGTGGTCACTGACAGAATTCTTGTCAGTGAACTTCTGCTTAGCTCCCTTTCACAAATGATTAACTTCTTGCTCGCATGTTTTTTTTCGAATTACTTAACATACGCATTGTAAACGTTGTCATACAAATGCGTGTGGAACACAATAACATCGGCTTTATATGCATTGTGGAACGTCACGACTGACTCTGACTGACGCGCTGTGATTTCGAACGGCGCGTCAGAGAACTCCCGGAATGAAATCTGCCACTCGTGTGACAATTGTTTCAAAACATGCACACGTGTGAAACATTCAGTTCAGTTCAGAGAGGCCATAAAGATTGGTGGGAACTTCAATATTTGCCGTTATAATAATGTACATTCTCTGAATTAAAAAGCTGATGTGAGATTTTCATTCCCCCTCCCCACGTAGTTAATAGACGTCACCAGTAGACATAGGTCTCGGTTTCACTCCCTTTTTAGCGAGCTCAGTTCGCGTTCCAGGATAATTCATTGTGGAGTACCGTCGTAACTGCACCAAGTAACGGAGCGTAGGACTACTGATATTTTTAAAAAGATCGGTAACCCGAGTTATCGATTTTTTAAAAAGCGTCATGTCAGCCCCCGATATATCGATGCATCGACGGAAGGAGCATCGACGCACTAGCCTATAAAAATATCGGCTGCACATTGTAAACACACTGCCGGTTTTAGAGCTGTATATTTAAGTACTGGTTTATTATTAGATATTATGTACACCAACAAGCTAGCGGCCTTCTTATCTCCCGTAGAGCAAGAACTGAAAGGAAAATTATGCATATTCAGGCTTGGCAATAACCACATTGCTAACAATGGTAACTGGATGTAAGTGGCACAATAAAAGGTGTCCGATGGGTCTGTCGTTCGGTTTCATCACACACCGGGTCGAGTTCCCTATTTTTTCAGTTCTGCAAGCTCGCCGGTTACGTCATCATTTATCTTCCCACGTAGCTGCCCACTGCAAACACCAAAATTGTTTTTTGACGCAACTGATGTGCTATTTCTTCAGAAGGAAATCTTGTTATTCCATTCCCATCTCTGGATACAATCGGATTTCTTCTTTGTGCCACTTATACTTCCTTTACACAGTCAAAGCGAACGACTGAAGGTGATGAAAGCTCAAAAAGTAGTAACACTCCTTCACACAATGAAAGTAATATTATACCAGAATGAGATTTTCACTCTGCAGCGGAGTGTGCGCTGATATGAAACTTCCTGGCAGATTAAAACTGTGTGCCCGACCGAGACTCGAACTCGGGACCTTTGCCTTTCGCGGGCAAGTGCTCTACCATCTGAGCTACCGAAGCACGACTCACGCCCGGTACTCACATCTTTACTTCTGCCAGTACCTCGTCTCCTACCTTCCAAACTTTACAGAAGCTCTCCTGCGAACCTTGCAGAACTAGCACTCCTGAAAGAAAGGATATAGCGGAGACATGGCTTAACCACAGCCTAGGGGATGTTTCCAGAATCGAATTTTCACTCTGCAGCGGAGTGTGCGCTGATATGAAACTTCCTGGCAGATTAAAACACTGTGCCCGACCGAGACTCGAACTCGGGACCTTTGCCTTTCGCGGGCAAGTGCTCTACGATTTTTTAATATTTTTTTTTGGTAATCTCATTTTGTTCGTTTTCGTTCGTTGCACCTGCTCGGGGCGGATGTCGCAAGACTCCTGTTTCAGTTCTTCGTTGATCCATTAACTCAGTTTTTTTTTTTTGTTACAGAGGGCAGCTACCCCTCTGACCGAACACGCTGAACTACCGTCCCGGCTACCAACTGAGCTACCCAAGCACGACTCACGCCCCGTCTTCACAGCTTTACTTCAGCCAGTGTCTCGTCTCCTACCTTCCAAACTTTATAGACACTCTCCTGCGAACCTTGCAGAACTAGCACTCCTGGAAGAAAGGATATTGCGGAGACATGGCTTAGCCACAGCCTGGGGGATGTTTCCAGAATGAATCCTGGACTGTAGTATTGACGTTCAGGCTCGCTGTTTCCCGTTGAACGTCAACGGTGCAGACAATCGCGGAGAACAGACTCGGCATTCCGCGGCGCGCTACGTCACGGCTGGCTCCGCGGGCGCGCCTCACGCAGGCGCAGACGGCCTGTCGTGCGCTCGTACACACAGACAGGTCCATCGCCCGGCCTACTCGCCAGTGCCGGCACGCACTCTCGCGCGCCTCGCCGCGCCTCGTGACGTCACAGCGCGTGGCGCTCCCAGCCGTGAGTCACGGCCCGCATCCGGCTGCGCCGCTATCTGCCGGCCGCGGTTCGTGACCCGGCGACGCCTTATCGGGAACTCGCGCTGCCTGTCCCTCTGTTCTCGAGCGTATGCAGACAAGTACTAGTCACTGCTTGAAGTATGAAGAAGCGACTAGCCATGACATACGAGGGGCATTCAATAAGTAATGCATAACATATTTTTTCTCTGCCAATTTCTGTTGACAGAAGGTGGAGTTCTTCTGGGACATCGTGGAATATTTCCGCTTCACCTCCTATATCTACATCTGCACCTACATCCATACTCCGCAAGCCATCTGACGGAGTGTGGCGGAGGGTACCTTGAATACCTCTATCGGTTCTCCCTTCTATTCCAGTCTCGTATTGTTCGTGGAAAGAAAGATTGTCGGTATGCCTCTGTGTGGGCTCTAATCTCTCTTATTTTATCCCCATGGCCTCTCGAGATATACGTTGGAGGGAGCAGTATACTGTTTGACTCGTTGGTGAAGGTATGTTCTTGAAACTTCAACAAAAGCCCGTACCGAGCTACTGAGCGTCTCTCCTGCAGAGTCTTCCGCTGGAGTTTATCTATCATCTCCGTGAAACTTTCGCGATTACTAAATGATCCTGTAACGAAGCGCGCTGCTCTCCGTTGGATCTTCTCTATCTCTTCTATCAACCCTATCTGGTGCGGATCCCACACCGGTGAGCAGTATTCAAGCAGTGGGCGAACAAGTGTTCTGTAACCTACTTCCTTTGTTTTCGGACTGCATTTCCTCAGGATTCTTCCAATGAATCTCAGTCTGGCATCTGCTTTACCGACGATTAATTTTATATGATCATTCCATTTTAAATCACTCCTACGCCGTACTGCCAGGTAACTTATGGAATTAACTGCTTCGAGTTGCTGACCTGCTATACTGTAGCCAAATGATAAAAGATCTTTCTTTCTGTGTATTCGCATCACATTACACTTGTCTACATTGAGATTCAATTGTCTTTCTCTGCACCACGCGTCAATTCGTTGCAGATCATCCTGCGTTTCAGTATAGTTTTCCATTGTTACAACCTCTCGATATACTACAGCATCATCCGCAAAAAGCCTCAGTGCACTTCCGATGTTATCCACAAGGTCATTTACATATATTGTGAATAGCAACGGTCCTACGACACTCCCCTGCAACACACCTGAAATCACTCTTACTTCGCAAGACTTCTCTCCATTGAGAATGACATGCTGCGTTCTGTTATCTAGGAACTCTTCAATCCAATCACATAATTGGTCTGATAGTCCATATGTTCTTACTTTGTTCATTAAACGACTCTGCCGGTCGCGGTGGCCATGCGGTTCTAGGCGCTGTTGTCCGGAACCGCGCGACTGCTACGGTCGCAGGTTCGAATCCTGCCTCAGGCATGGATGTGTGTGATGTCCTTAGGTTAGTTAGGTTTAAGTAGTTCTAAGTTCTAGGGGACTGATGACCTCAGATGTTATGTCCCATAGTGCTCAGAGCCATTTGAAGCATTTTTAAACGACTCTGGGGAACTGTATCGAACGCCTTGCGGAAGTCAAGAAACACGGCATCTACCTGGCAACCCGTGTCTATGGCCCTCTGAGTCTCGTGGACGAATAGCGCGAGCTGGGTTTCGCACGATCGTCTTTTTCGAAACCCATGCTGATTCCTACAGAGTAGATTTCTAGTCTCCTGAAAAGACGTTATACTCGAACACAATACGTGTTCCAAAATTCTACAACTGATCGGCGTTAGAGATATAGGTCTATAGTTCTCGACATCTGTTCGTCGTCTCTTCTTGAAAACGGGGATGACCTGTGCCCTTCTCCAATATTTTGGAACGCTACGCTCTTCTAGAGACCTACGTACACCGCTGCGAGAAGAGGGGCAGGTTCCTTTGCGTACTCTGTGTAAAATCGAACTGGTATCCCATCAGGTCCAGCGGCCTTTCCTCTTTTGGGCGATTTTAATTTTTTTTTCTATCCATCTGTCATCTATTTCGATATCTACCATTTTGTCATCTGTGCGACAATCTAGAGAACGAACTGCAGTGCAGTCTTCACGAAGTTCTGATAGCCTTCAAAATGGCGTCTGTAAAGGAGGTGCACTAGAAGCAGAGAGCAGCCGTCATTGAGTTTCTTGTGGCGGAAAACCAAACCACCGCAGATATTCGTAGGAGTTTATAGCATATAGACGGAGACCTGGGAGTAAAGAAAGGCACGGGAGTCGTTAAGCGAAGCGTCTGTCATAATTGCAACATGGCCGCGCAAACCTGACGGGTCTCCTGTGTTCCGGCCGGCTGCACACAGCTGTGACTCTTGCAATGCTGGAATGTGAGGACACTCTCACTCGAGGAACCCAACGGATCACAATCAAAAGCCTCGCTGCACAACTGGAAGGCTCTTTCCGTAGTGCTGAAAAACTCGTCAAACAGCTGGGGTATTCAAAGGCGTGTACCCTCTCGGTTTCCTCGCCGCCTAACAGGAGACCAAAAAGAGAAGCCAAGGACGACCTGTACGGAATCTTTTGCGCGTTACGGGAGTGATTGTGGCAATTTTTTGTCGAACGTTGTGACGGACGAACCGGTAGCAAAACGGCAACCCACAGAGTGTCACCACAACAACTTTCCTGCGAAGAAGTACAGGGTGTTTCAAAAATGACCGGTATATTTGAAACGGCATTAAAAACTAAACGAGCAGCGATAGAAATACACCGTTTGTTGCAATATGCTTGGGACAACAGTACATTTTCAGGCAGACAAACTTTCGAAATTACAGTAGTTACAATTTTCAACAACAGATGGCGCTGCGGTCTGGGAAACTCTATAGTACGATATTTTCCACATATCCACCATGCGTAGCAATAATATGGCGTAGTCTCTGAATGAAATTACCCGAAACCTTTGACAACGTGTCTGGCGGAATGGCTTCACATGCAGATGAGATGTACTGCTTCAGCTGTTCAATTGTTTCTGGATTCTGGCGGTACACCTGGTGTTTCAAGTGTCCCCACAGAAAGAAGTCACAGGGGTTCATGTCTGGCGAATAGGGAGGCCAATCCACGCCGCCTCCTGTATGTTTCGGATAGCCCAAAGCAATCACACGATCATCGACATATTCATTCAGGAAATTAGAGACGTCGGCCGTGCGATGTGGCCGGACACCATCTTGCATAAACCACGAGGTGTTCGCAGTGTCGTCTAAGGCAGTTTGTACCGCCACAAATTCACGAAGAATGTCCAGATAGCGTGATGCAGTAATCGTTTCGGATCTGAAAAATGGGCCAATGATTCCTTTGGAAGAAATGGCGGCCCAGACCAGTACTTTTTGAGGATGCAGGGACGATGGGACTGCAACATGGGGCTTTTCGGTTCCCCATATGCGCCAGTTCTGTTTATTGACGAAGCCGTCCAGGTAAAAATAAGCTTCGTCAGTAAACCAAATGCTGCCCACATGCATATCGCCGTCATCAACCCTGTGCACTATATCGTTAACGAATGTCTCTCGTGCAGCAATGGTAGGGGGGCTGAGGGGTTGCCGCGTTTGAATTTTGTATGGATAGAGGTGTAAACTCTGGCGCATGAGACGATACGTGGACGTTGGCGTCATTTGGACCGCAGCTGCAACACGGCGTACGGAAACCCGAGGCCGCTGTTGGATCACCTGCTGCACTAGCTGCGCGTTGCCCTCTGTGGTTGCTGTACGCGGTCGCCCTACCTTTCCAGCACGTTCATCCGTCACGTTCCCAGTCCGTTGAAATTTTTCAAACAGATCCTTTATTGTATCGCTTTTCGGTCCTTTGGTTACATTAAACCTCCATTGAAAACTTCGTCTTGTTGCAACAACACTGTGTTCTAGGCGGTGGATTTCCAACACCAGAAAAATCCTCTGTTCTAAGGAATAAACCATGTTGTCTACAGCACACTTGCACTTTGTGAACAGCACACGCTTACAGCAGAAAGACGACGTACAGAATGGCGCACCCACAGACTGCGTTGTCTTCTATATCTTTCACATCACTTGCAGCGCCATCTGTTGTTGAAAATTGTAACTACTGTAATTTCGAAAGTTTGTCCGCCTGAAAATGTACTGTTGTCCCAAGCATACGGCAACAAACGGCGTATTTCTATCGCTGCTCGTTTAGTTTTTATTGCCGTTTCAAATATACCGGTCATTTTTGAAACACCCTGTAGTTAAAGCTGCACCCTTAGCCGATAATGTCATGCCGAAGATCTTCTAGGACTCTGAAGGGGTTATTCTAATGCCCTCCCTCAACGATCAACGTGGAAGTGTATTGCAGCGGCCTTCTTCTGGATCTACACAGCCGAAACGTTGGTCATTCTCCAGCAGCAGTAGTTTTATACATTATGACGTGGTGCTATATCCAGAAAACTTTTATGTCGACTGACTACGGGCGCGGAAGCCTATGCAAAAATATTCAGAGTGTTCGTTGCCACAAAAATGCAAACGAACTTCTCCTTCTCCTCGACAACGCACGGTCTTATATAAGTTTGCGCACCCGAGAGGAGCCCACAAATCTTAATTGGACTGTTGTTCCTCATCCACCCTCAGTCGGGACTTCGCACGTTCCGACTTCCATCTGTTTGGCCCAATGAAGGATGAACTCCAGGTGAAGCAGAACGTGGATGATATGGAGGTTCTTGATGCAAGAAGACATTTGCTCTGACTTCGGCCAGTAGAGTGGGGGCATATATGCTCTCTCAATAAGGTGAAGTAAGGCCGTCGCATTAAACAGAGATTATGCTCAAAAATAGAGCTTTGTAGCCAGTAGAGAGGGGAGTAATATGACGGTTTGGAATCCTAGATAAAACTAATATTATTTCAGAAAAAAATTTGTTGCATTACATATTGAACATTCCTCGTACGTTATCTCCTACTAATGCAAACAGCGTAACATCTATAACCTCCACATTTACATCCACACTCCACAAGCCTCCTTGATGTGCCTGGTATGTTTGGTGTGAGATCGAACTACCTGCAGTGTCTTTTAGCGAGAATCGGTGGGCCAAAACTTGATGACCACTTTTCACCACGAGATTGTTGCCTGGGGGCGATGCGGTTAGCAGACCAGCAAGGGAAGTACATAAGGAGAGCAGAGACGCACAGGGAATTATTAGTAGTTTCAACGCCAGTTAGATCTAACCAGCGAATGGCACCGAGAGAACGAAGTGAAACTGAACTCAGAGAAGACAACTGCGGCCTACTCCAGCAAGAAAAGGCCTCATTACATGACACGTTACGCCTACAAAACAGGAACATCTCTTGCAGCTGCGCTGGGGTAAAAATAGACCAACATTTTTCATTCCATGAACATGTACAAGAACTTCGAAATCAAACGCTGGTGATAGCAGAGAAAATCAATCCCTTTTCCGGAGTAGTGAGCTGAAAATACCGAACTTAGATTATACAGCCGTCCGGGGTGGCCGAGCGGTTCTAGACGCTACAGTCTGGAACGGCGCGACCTCTACGGTCGCAGGTTCGAATCCTGCCTCGAGCATGGATGTGTGTGATGTCCTTAGTTAAGTTTAAGTAGTTCTAAGTTCTAGGGGACTGATGACCTCAGAAAGTGAGTCCCATAGTGCTCAGAGCCATTTTTTTTAGATGATACAAAAATGCAGTACTATCAAAGATATTCTATGGCAGTACTATCTGGAGTTTAACGAATAAAACTAATGCCAATCAAATACAAATAGTCCGAAATGAACGCATTAGATAGCCATGTATGTAGGTTTTTACTGCCAGTAGTAACTTCACTTAAAACTTCCAGGCTGATAGGCCCTGGTCGATATGTAAAACTGCCCCCTAACGTTTCGTCTCTGGCTGTGGGAGACATACTTCGAGTTGAAGCGGCGAACTGCAATCAGAATTCTAGGGACCGCCGCTTATATAAGCAGTCTAGAGGGCACCACAGTTCATAATGTGACCCAGGTACGAGACATCTCTCGTACTACCAACATGCTCGATTGAAAGTAATCGATCGTCATTCTATCGATGCTAGTCTAATTTGACGCCATCCTCTTTTCTTTTGAAATTATTACGGTGTTTACAAATGCCAATAGTCTCTCTGCAAATACGCGCATGATAATGCGATATGGGTGGGAGACCCCATGGAACTCACAATGGGACTCAAAGGAATGTGTGGTTTTCGAAGTTTGGGTAATCCATACAGGCTGGACGGGAACGCTTCCGTTTTACAAAGTGGCGGCTTATCGAGTTATCTAGACATCTGTTCTGACTGTTGCAACCTTAAGTTTGTGGAACTGAGAGTTATATTAAAAATTCAGCTCATTTCACTGAGAAATTAAGAGAGGTGCCCCTAGCGATAATCTTGTCAGTCTTCCTGTTGTGTCGTTATTTACGATGATTCCGGTGAACGAAGCTATCTCATGCTTAGCGGATATTTTTCCACCCGATATAGTGCCGTTATTCAGACACTGCCTCACCAAAACCTATATCCAATACAACAATGATTTTTATGAACAGAATGACAGGGCTCTGGGCAGTCCTCTTAGTCCAGCTGTAGCCAATTTGTTTAGGGAAACTTATGAATAACGGAGCTGCAGACTGCCAATTAAAGACTACCTAGGTAGTACCGCTATCTTGGTGATACTCACACAGTATGGACTCATGGCGCAGAAGAGTTGAATGACTTTTCGTACATCTTAACAATATCGACTAAAAAACACAATTTACCATGGAGACGGAGAGAGAGGGCAACTTAATTTTCTGGGTATGTCTCTCATCAAACGAGTGGACGGGACGTTGGCCTATAAGATGTATAAAAAGCCACGCATACCGATCGTTCATGAATATTCTACTACCATCTCTGACAAAAAAAAAAGAATTATAGGAACCTTGTGCATAGGGCCAATAAAATTTGTGAACCCTTTTGCTTACAAGACGACCTATAATAACCTATAATAACAAAGATCGAGCTCTTTGTCATTGGGAGAGAATGAGGATCAGCGAGGAACAAGCCCCCCCCCCCCCCAAATCTGGAAGTTTTTCTTCCGATTACTACTAAGGCTATAGATCTAAGCACGAAAGTGTTGGGCAAGTATGCAGTTGAAATTACTGTCAGACCCACTAGGAAGGTAACGGACATACACCATTCCTTGGATATACTGGTCTATATAAAGTTCCCTGTACTAGTAGTTGTGGACTAGTAAATGTTGGTACCACGAAAAGGATTACATTCGCAGTCGAGCAACCGACCAGAGCGGACCGCTGCTCTCTGCATATGGCGCAGCTACCCGAGGATAGCTCTACGGAGTGGTCGCATATAAGCTAAGGCGTAACTGCCGTCCGTAGAGATCTACTGACGCTCTCAAGCGCTCAGCGGGTAACAGTCGGCCACTCGTAACTTCCGAAACTCTAAAACTTCCCCGGTGGGACTCTCCCGTCCTTTGTTAGGGACTTCGAAGGCAGAACCAGGGACCCGTTCACGTCGGTCATTCGCGCGTGCTGCAAGCCTTATTTCCTCCTCCCGCGCTTCCTTTAAGCGCCGCACAGTGCACTCTGCGCTGACTAGTAGGGCACTCATATAGGGCCCATATTAAATCTTGTTTCTTCTCAGAATAAGCAGATATCGTATCCCTCCCTACCTAATAAAATTCCTTGCGCTGTTGAGATGTTGGATCCCTCCACCCGATCCCATCTAATTACCCGCAGCATGGCTGCAGCACAAGCGGCGGAGATGCCGGGTATCCCCGCCAGTGTGTCAGTTCGACTCGCCACGTTCCAGACGGCAGTTGTCTTGGGGGATCGGCAGATCGCAGACCCGCAAGAGCTGATCGAGCTGCTCGTGGGGGCTGACATTATACAAAAACGAACACATGCGCCACACAAAGCGCCTGCTGCAAATACCCTAGATATACCCTCTCTATCGCCTCCGGTGCCTCAGGTTCCGAAAGAGCTGGGGCCGGAGCCGACACACACACGAAACGGAAGCCGGACCACGGCAGCAGGTCGATCCACGGCACAGACACTGCAAAGACGACACACAGACAAGTGAGCCCACAAGCTCACGAGGCAACTGCAGAGTGTTGTTGCCAACTCCGCCAACCTCAAGTAGCAACACCGACAACACAAGGAACAACACAAACAACCCTGCGGCTGTATCACTCCCAAATACACACGCAGCTACGCAGAACCCAAACATATGCTCGGCTGGTCTCCCACCAGTCATTGTACCCAACAACACAGACATTAGTCTTCTAAAAAGAATTTACCAAAAAAAACAACCCCACAACATAGTATTCAAAACTCACTCGGGACCATGCCGCAATGTACCTCGCGAACAAGACAGTTTATACGAATCAACTGAACTTTCTGAAAGAAAGGAAAGTGGGCACTTCATCTACAGTACCGTATTGGAAAAGACACAGTAATACTTGATCAAGAGGGTAGATGCTTGAACCTTGAACTCACTGCCCTAGGCTGGGAATGAATTCGTGTAAATCGAATGAGTGAGTTCGGTACAGTTACATCTTCACACAGTTACAGGATTGAGCTGGCCGACACGCACGGCCAAATCACGCGCCCTTCTGAAGATGAAGTTGTTTCTACATACGGTCGTAAACGCAAAGATCTATTACACGCGGCACCCCCCCCCCCCCCCCCCCCCCCAACAATGTCACAACTGCCAGCATTTTGCGTATTCAGTCTCGCTCCCCGCTGCCGCAAATGCGTCACAAACTCCCCCATACAGCACCGCACGACTGCGCCAACTGTGGTGGGGCCCATCCGGCCAATTACAGGAGGTGCATTGCCTGCAAGGAGGCTCTGAGTCACAAAACAGCTGAACACGTCAAACCCATCGGCATCACAGCTCCGACAGCCATCCCCCGCCCCCCTCTCCTGTCCCCACAACCAGTAAGGAGTGGAATATCTTTTGTTGGAGTGGTAGCTGGCACCCCCAATAAAGCAGGGCGGGCAGAGGAACCTCAGAGCTTGCACACCCACACAGCAAACTCCCCCAGCAACAGAAACACAAGAAAATCAGACAGCACCCAACACCATATGCACTTCGTTTACACCACGAGACAAAGTAACAACACGACCCTACCCTCCAGGACCACGAATTGCAGCCCAACACAAAATACAGAAAATACACAGAGAGAGTCACAGACACAGACAAGTTGTAGGAGTAGAAAAAAGTGGAACAAAGGGAAGACGACTACACATCACAACAAGAACATAGACAACAGAACACCAATACGCAGATACACTACACACCCATTCACTACAGAGACTATACAGGAGCCTCATAACACCACAAACAGCTGACTTACAAGCTAGATCAAACTTGACGGTAACACAAGCACCAGCGGCCTTCAACATCACCGATAACCTACAGGCCGACACTCTCAACATTGACACAACACCCTGAAGAATAATGGAGACATTATTCTTCAGACTCACGACCACCGAAATCGTTATGAAGATTATGGGGTGTGTCTCACAACTCTTCACACAGTTCATGTCACGCTCGCTCATCTGGACTAACATGCAAACTGCTATCGTCCCACCGTTTACGCCAATTCTTGGATAACACACCACACCAGTCCCATAAAAGCCCCGTATCCCAAACGTCTACACGAACTCACAGATCCTGTTTTGGAATGCCAGCCGGATCTTATCCAAGAAAACCGAAATGGTTGCGTTCATAGAGCGTTTTAAGGCCATCTAATCGCTCTTTTGAACGAGACACTGCTTATGTCTCACAAATAGCTAAACATCCCAATTTATTGCGTCTGTCGTACATCATACACAAGACATAGTGTAACGTTGTTGCTTTAATTTGCTATGAAAGCGGTAGTGATCGACAATAAAAGCGGGTTAAAAGCTGTGAGCTGTCTGGGGAAGTTAACCTTGCATTATTCAGCAACTGTTTCACCAGGTATCCAATCTAGCTTACCAAATTCCCAACCAGACTAACATTAATTATAATCTTTTAATAGTCATACGATAACTGGTTATATATATATATATATATATATATATATATATATATATATATATATATATAAAAGAGAATTTAAATAAAAAGAAATAAATCAGTTTATATTTGGAAATTTATTTTAACATTGATCATTGGAATTTTAGCATATTAAACTTGATTCCTAACTAAACTGGTGCCTTATTTAGGATTGTGAAAATGTGAGATTGTAATCTTACGGAACACATCAAATATAGAGCCAAGATTGGGAGACTGCATACAACACTGCATTCATAAAACAACACACAAAGAACGTTGAAACATATGCAACAGAAAATTAACCACTACCAACCGATTCAATTTTCACCCAAAGAAGTTACGTTCGTAGCACAATCCTGTCCGTCATGTAATTACCACACACTGGTATACTAAATTCATATTAACTCTTTCTGAAATTTTCCCGAAAAGAATAGCTGAGGGCTACTTTGATGATTACACCACATGCTTCACGTGGTCAACTTGGTTTACACAAAGAGTGTAACTCCACAATAATTTTGATAATTAAAATAAATTAGATCGAAAAGCAATTTACAAAAGAAAAACCTCGAACTGGTTACTGTCGTCTTACTATTAACCTGATGGGTCAAACAATTGTATAAGCACCTGGCACTGGTTTCACAAAGTACACCCCACGTGGGTTGAACATAAAGAAAAGTTGCTGTACTGAAAAATATTGTCAAGACGAGACGTTATAATCTCACGCACATTCGCATTTAAGATTGATGAACTTAGTTAGAGTTACTGATCAACACTTTACTCACAAAGTAGTGACAAAGCAACTACCGGCATATATTCTGAACTTCACACGGGAATTACACTGCGCTGCAATTTAAGATAACATTAGATATTTTAGAGCTAAACCTGAAATAAAGGTGATTAAGTTTTCAGTTAGGCTGAACTTAAGAAATCCATTGTCCTACGGACTTAGCAGACACGCGCTTAGCCGGAGATCTTACCACTTCAGACGCTCGCCACGGACAGACTGACTTGGTCCCTTTCTGAGGGTGCCTCCCAAATACAAACGGAAGTGGCCAGAGGGGCAGCTTCCTATACCAACATGACAAGGGACAGACAGGACCATACTAAGAATGGAAACCTCTCAGCTTTTAGAAAGCGTAGCCACCTGTTCCGACGTTAGTCCTACTGTTCTCTAGCAGACAGGCTTGTCTGCTACCCTCAAGCATGCAACTAGAAATACATTTGCTCATTCATCCTCTCACACAGAAGGGAAGGGGGATGACAGTATCTTATCATATACAGTATATAAAACAAAGCGGATGTAGGTTCCGTATGAGACTGTGTGACATGAATTACATATAAACTGTGTTTTAAAGTGTAGTAGTGTGACAGATCGTTCTTGTTTATGTGTAAAAGTAACACGTTCCACTACTCAGTCTCCTCCCAGATAGTCATAAACGCCACAGTAAATTTAGAAGAGGAATTTATGCCGTAAATGACAACAGATTTAAGAAATTAAACATGAAAGGAATCCAACAGAGACCTTTCAATAGAACACATTAATATCAATCTCTCTGCACTTTAGAGGTGACGGCCGTCAAGGCCAAGTTAAATGGATCTAACACCTCACTGGTATCACTTACAACCCACATAAGAACATGGAAACATGAGATATCAGCACAGTTCTCAACATAGCACTGCAGGTAATCGGCGCTGGAGATTTAAACGCAAAACACTCCGACTGTAATTAATGAAAACGTACGGTGAATGGAAAGAAAATATATGAGCATTCACTAGGCTGAAGCTACATTGTACTAGGACTGGACGTCCCCACGTATGTGCCCGCACAGGCCCGACTCATGCCAGACCTGTTAGATATAGCCCTCGTCAAGGGCATCACATGCACACTCAGTGGTACGATTGAACACGATCTGTACTCAGACGACATACCTGCAATACTTTACAGAGAAGAAACACTGCAGGACACTGAACCATGCAGCATTTTGGACTACAAGCATGCGAATCGGACTCTGTTCCTAGGAAACGTTTAACAGCTCACAACAAACTGATGAGGTAGTGGAGGTTCTTACAACTGCTGTCCAAGACGCAACGACTGGCACGATTCCACATACAACACCACAACGACACACGATGGACCTACCCCAGGAAGTCCTCGGCTTTATCTCAATGAGCACCCTCCTCAGAAGATAGTGGCAGCGTACCAGGCGTCCGTTTAATAAAATGCATGTCAGCAGACTCCAGGGACTAATACGGGAGAAAATACAAACATTTAGAAACGAACAATGGTGGCAGAAACTCGACACGCCCTGGCGTCTAGAAACTGGCCAGTCACTTAATTGCATGTATACTCTACAAGGCCCAGACGGCTCTGCACACTCTGCAAACGAGAAGGCAGAGCCTAGGACCACAACACTTGCAGCGTCCTTCATGCCGAATCTGGTTCCTTCAGACCCAGTATTCACCCTTGAGAAGGACCAGGAGGTTACATGACTTGCAGCCCAGCACACACACAACAAGATCAGACGTACTAGCATGAACGAAATTACCTGGGGGAAAGCCGATGGCATTCAAAACCGTGTCCTCGGGAGTCCACGGATAGAGCCGTAAAATACTTTACACACATAACGAATGATATCTTACAACACCAACACTACCTTGACATTTGGAAGCCGGCTAAGGTCCTGACGTTCAGGAAGCCAGGCAAAGACCACTCCTTCCCATAAAATTACTGACCCACCAATTTACTGTGATCGCTGAACAAGATAGTCGAGAAGCTAATACTAAAACGCAACACCGGGTGCTGCATCGCAAATGGCACACTAAGGCCGGAGCAGTTCAGCTTTAGGAATTACCACTCAACAACACAACAACTCCTCCGCGCTGCTACATCACGAACAATGCCACAGGGGCTGTGTTCACAGACACATACGCAAACTAAGCATTCTGGATTCCCCGACGAACTCGTACGTCTCATACACTCATATCTCACGAGCAGATGTTTCAGCATCGACGTGCAGTGCAAATAATCGACACAACACGGTGTTCAAACTGTAATACCCCAAGGAAGCATCCCGGGCCAATCTTGTTCAATCTATACTTTAATGATATCCCAGCGAAACAAAATACGACGTTGGCCATGTACGCGGATGACACAGCTATCCCTGCGCAAGATTCGAAACCGTCGAACATACACTCCTGGAAATGGAAAAAAGAACACATTGACACCGGTGTGTCAGACCCACCATACTTGCTCCGGACACTGTGAGAGGGCTGTACAAGCAATGATCACACGCACGGCACAGCGGACACACCAGGAACCGCGGTGTTGGCCGCCGAATGGCGCTAGCTGCGCAGCATTTGTGCACCGCCGCCGTCAGTGTCAGCCAGTTTGCCGTGGCATACGGAGCTCCATCGCAGTCTTTAACACTGGTAGCATGCCGCGACAGCGTGGACGTGAACCGTATGTGCAGTTGACGGACTTTGAGCGAGGGCGTATAGTGGGCATGCGGGAGGCCGGGTGGACGTACCGGCGAATTGCTCAACACGTGGGGCGTGAGGTCTCCACAGTACATCGATGTTGTCGCCAGTGGTCGGCGGAAGGTGCACGTGCCCGTCGACCTGGGACCGGACCGCAGCGACGCACGGATGCACGCCAAGACCGTAGGATCCTACGCAGTGCCATAGGGGACCGCACCGCCACTTCCCAGCAAATTAGGGACACTGTTGCTCCTGGGGTATCGGCGAGGACCATTCGCAACCGTCTCCATGAAGCTGGGCTACAGTCACGCACACCGTTAGGCCGTCTTCCGCTCACGCCCCAACTTCGTGCAGCCCGCCTCCAGTGGTGTCGCGACAGGCGTGAATGGAGGGACGAATGGAGACGTGTCGTCTTCAGCGATGAGAGTCGCTTCTGCCTTGGTGCCAATGATGGTCGTATGCGTGTTTGGCGCCGTGCAGGTGAGCGCCACAATCAGGACTGCATACGACCGAGGCACACAGGGCCAACACCCGGCATCATGGTGTGGGGAGCGATCTCCTACACTGGCCGTACACCACTGGTGATCGTCGAGGGGACACTGAATAGTGTACGGTACATCCAAACCGTCATCGAACCCATCGTTCTACCATTCCTAGACCGGCAAGGGAACTTGCAGTTCCAACAGGACAGTGCACGTCCGCATGTATCCCGTGCCACCCAACGTGCTCTAGAAGGTGTAAGTCAACTACCCTGGCCAGCAAGATCTCCGGATCTGTCCCCCATTGAGCATGTTTGGGACTGGATGAAGCGTCGTCTCACGCGGTCTGCACGTCCAGCACGAACGCTGGTCCAACTGAGGCGCCAGGTGGAAATGGCATGGCAAGCTGTTCCACAGGACTACATCCAGCATCTCTACGATCGTCTCCATGGGAGAATAGCAGCCTGCATTGCTGCGAAAGGTGGATATACACTGTACTAGTGCCGACATTGTGCATGCTCTGTTGCCTGTGTCTATGTGCCTGTGGTTCTGTCAGTGTGATCATGTGATGTATCTGACCCCAGGAATGTGTCAATAAAGTTTCCCCTTCCTGGGACAATAAATTCACGGTGTTCTTATTTCAATTTCCAGGAGTGTAGATTCACGATCACAAACATCACTCAGAACTGCCAAGTCTTGGTTGAAACGATGGCGTATTGAAGTGAACGTCGATAAGTGTGAATCGATTCTGTTTGCACCTAAACCGAAACTACTGCGCAAACATTAAAACTGCAGAAGTTACACTACATGCACGCCCAATACCTTTCCGAGAGAAAGTCAGATACCTCGGTGTGTGGCTGGACAGGAAATTTACATGGGGGGACCACAAAGGATACGTTGCCAACAGGGCGCACGTGAGGCTCAAGCAACTCTACCCAATGCTCAACGGGGAAAGCACACTAAATAGGAGGGTATGGAGGTCCATATACATGACACTGAGCAGACCTTTGATGACCTACCCAGCTCCCGTCTGGTGATACGCAGCTCCTACACGCCTGCACCGCCTGCAGGTCACCCAGAAAAAAGTGCTACGCATCATTAGCAACGCTCCATGCTACACTCGCACCGCGTATCTTCACAAGGAGTACCGCCTTGAAATGCTCAAGGACTACATGTGAAGTCGAACAATCTTTTCGTCCTCACTCTGGGGAACTATGATAGCAACCATAGGTGGAAGCATAAGCGACCAAAGATACTGCTAGCTAGGGCATAACCACCTATGGGGAGCTAAAACACACTCACAAGCGGCAACATCGGCGAGCCCCTGCACATCAGCAATACTGACGTGATGTTTCAGCTGCTATCACAGACGACCGACAGGCAAAGAAGCGGATAAACTCGCACACTAAGGCACAAACCTCGAGTACTACCCTACACAATGAATCCGGTATACGACCTATCAGGCACTAACCAATGAACGCAGTTGTTACAGGTATGCTGATACTGGTCGAGAAGTCAACGCCGGTACACAGCCGCAGCCGCCGAGTAACTACCTAACTCTTGCATGATCTGCCGCAGATAATAAGCAATCCACTATTGCTCTTACTACCCGACACGACTATCACAGAGGTTCTTTTCCCTTGGCTGTTGCCTTGGAACTTTTTTCCTCTGCCCCTCAAAGCGTTACCCTTCGTTGAACTTTCGATCCAGTCTATATCCAGGTGAGCGCGTATTAATGGTTAATCATGACCAGACGTACGCAGACATCGCAGTACCCACGTCTTGTGAAGACATCACTTAGTGAAAGCTAACTACTATGCACAGATAGCACTAGACATATTGTGTTGGGCATCCAGCCGTTGGGCGTGGAGGGGCTCCATTCTTCTCCCGCAGCCGGAGACGAAACGTTAGGGGAAAGTCTTACATATCGCTCTCGGTCTGCCAGCCCGAAGTTTTAAGTGAATTATATTAGATAGAATTTTAGAGGGAATATACTCTAGAGTCAGAGACCTATACAATGATTCTCTCAGCGATATGTTAGAGGAAGTAATTCAGAAGCGATCAACGAAGTTACCGTTAAACAGCTGGAACAAACAAACCAACGAATCCACGTCCCTGTCACCTATACGGCATACAATAAAAAATTATCTGTGGTAGGCTTACAGACCCCGGGGTAAAAGGACCACCTCTCTTTGGGCGCTAAGCATAGAGAGGCTCCAGGAGCGTCCAAGTGTAAGAAGGTATTCAGTGTGGATCACACTTAGTAGTGAAAACTGACGCAAGTGTATGAGGGTAAAGGTAAACGGGGTGGGAACGGTTGGCCGGGGAGGGGGGGGGCTCGGGGGGGGGGGGGGGTTAATGCCAAAAGACTAGTCGCTTGGGTGGAAAAAGAAACCGGCCCTGCATAAAAGCCTTCTCCAGAGTGAGAGAAAGTGAAACCTCTTCCACGCAATGACGAACCGAAGGTCGCCTGCAGGCACAGACGTGTCGCCAATTTGAATAGACGTTAACCGTTGTTTTATTTTGTCATTACAGAGAGTTGTACATTATGGTAGTTGGTAAATTCTTGTCACGCTTTCAGACGATATCGTCTTACGATGATCTGTGGATGAAGTTAGGCCGGCCTTCAGTTGTTTCGCGATGTGTATGTGTGTTGGCTTGTACACTTAGTTCCTATGTTATTTTGCTTTTACTGTTGCATGGTTCATATAATTGTTAGTTTCTACTTTGATACTACCGTATGAGTAATCAGTTATTGGATCAAATGGCTCTGAGCACTATGGGACTCAACTGCTGAGGTCATTAGTCCCCTAGAACTTAGAACTAGTTAAACCTAACTAACCTAAGGACATCACAAACATCCATGCCCGAGGCAGGATTCGAACCTGCGACCGTAGCGGTCTTGCGGTTCCAGACTGCAGCGCCTTTAACCGCACGGCCACTTCGGCCGGCTTAATCAGTTATTCCTACAGTGTTAAGGTTATTTATGTTTTCTTGAATTTACATACGGCACGACATCCATGTCATTTTATAACGGTCATACGCAATACTCCTTGTTCTGTTTATTGGGTTCAGCACAGCTTCATATTTAGATTTTTACAACGGCTTATTTTTAAATTACTATCGTTTTATTGTAAGTCATTTTATATTTTACTGTTTGATACAACACATGCTTTTATGATGTGTCTATATTTGTTTTCCTTTCTGCCATTGTACATCCTTGGGTGAAAAAGAAATTATGTTTTCAGTGCCTGTATGCTAATTGCTTATGTAAATATGTCATAGTCCATCCCAGTGATGTAATCGTTTATGAAACTATGTCATAATGCTTCTGATTTTATGTCTTGCACTTTGTTTTAATTTAGATGTCGTTTAAGAAATCCTTCAAGTTTTTTATTTTATCAGCTAACATCGTACTTGAAGTCTGTACGTATTTATTTTTCAATCTGTGCATTACACAATTCGCGTTTTTGAAGTTTTTTGCCTGCATGGTTCCTCCATGGCTTTCAAGTTCGTATACTACATAATCGACATAGTCATTGTATGCTTCCCTTGTGGTAACGTTCTTTGAAAGACAGGAGTGCTGGCGCGGACATCGAAACGTTTACGAGTTGATCTTCAAGGGCACCTGCGGGAGTTTCTTCTTGATCTCTCAGACTGCTAGTGCACGTAATTGCGGCAAAATTGTGGTGTTAATTAGGACGTCACTTGTTCCGGCCTAGCCGGAGCATAGAGTAAACCTGGTCCAGGGTCCCTGCTACCTTTCTCACCTCTCGAACAGGAAAACAATGTGGCACTTACAGTGTGATGAGATCGAACAACAAAGGCAAGAGGAATGACGAGAAAGAGAAGCAACGTGTATAATCAGACAACCACGGAAAAGAAGGAAGCTCATCATCAGTATTCTGTACTAGCGTAGTCTTCACATGTAGCTCTCCATGCAGTCCTATCATTTTTACGCTCTTCGTTCTCTCAAAATCTTCTTCTATATATACTATCCACCATTTAGTATCTTCTGTGTGCTCTTCTTCTTCTTCTTCTTGTTCTTCCATTCACCGTTTCTTCCATAGCGTCAATCAGCAAACAATCCCTTCTTATCCAGTGTCCGAGCCAACTGTGTTTCCTCTTCCTGGTTATCTTTAAAATTTCTCTCTCTTGCCCCTTTCTTCTCAACACCTCATTTTTCACTCTCTCCATCCATTTTATTCTTTCCACCATCCTCTAAATCAACATAAATCCACATTCGCCTCGTTATTGTATCTCATGTCTTCCGAAATGATGTTTTTCAGATAACTGAATAAATAGGCGAAGAAAAATTTTTGCTCTCTGACATCGCAGCGCGATTCCTCACGTACTAGTAATACAAAAATGTCTCTCACAAAATTTCCTCCTGTGCATATTGTCGGTAGTAAACGGACGTTAAAAATTGGCAGTCTGGCAACATTGTAATCACATGTACGATAACTACCTCTGTCAGGATGTTCTGGCACATTTGTGCGGTTGGTGCAGTGGGCAACGTTTTGGGTAGCATGCAGGAGGTCCAGGGTTCAAATCTAGGACGAGGTGTATTCGTTTTTAATTGCCAATTTCATTTTGCCATATAATACTGTAACATACACCGTTTCATAAGTCAAACGTATCCGACATTTACAGTGTTTCCCTAACGTATCGGATGTTATGTTTCCACATTTCCACCCATTATAAAAAAAAACCAAAAATAATAATACTAACGCATGGAGATAGTTACTAAGCAGCATGCGCTGATCGGACTCAATTCTGAAAGGCATAAGTAGTGGTTCCGTGGTAATAATACATAGAAATGGAAAGCGAGTTTGGAAATTATTTGAAAAGCACGCTGAGCCGTGGCGCTATTGAGTTAGTAGACTGTTCTGCCTTGCGCCACTGGCTCAGGTGTAGTATCGACTATACCTCTTGCTACCCCATTGCAAATATCTATGAGGAAGAGTTGGTATCTGTGGGTTGTGTCCGTAGAGGGTCTTTGCTTGCCGATATATATGCGGGATTCGCAAGCCCGAGAGGGGGGTACGAAGTTTGGGGATTGGCGGTAGCGTCGCGACAAGAGGTGGTCACGAGGTCCGAGCAGCTGAAGCCACGAGCTGCGCAAGGAGGGCCTGCGCAGAGCGAAGGTACCGGAGGGCTTCACTGAGGTCAGTGTCGACTACAAGCAGCAGACCGACATCCCGTCGGTTGGTTGGCGACATTCGTGTTGGACGACCGCTCGTGGTCTGGCTGCCCTCTTCTACCTGGCTTTTATAGGCGCCACTCAGTAACCGCTGCGACGCACCGTGGATCCATGGAACTGCTTGCTGATAAAGGGGAGTAAGATTCTGTACTTCTCTTGGTGATTCGTTTCATTGACTACCTAGCCTTCCTATTATTTTCTGGCTTGAACCCGAGCCTCAGACTTTCACTCGGTCGGTTCTTTGGTCGTAGATATAGGCAGCAGTATTGTACTAAGACACTAGTTGTTTGAAAAATTTGACCCGTTCCTACATGGCCTTTCTTTTCTGGTTTGTACCCGCTCATTAATGTTCTAATTAATCAGCTCTTGGCAGTAAATACAGCAGGAACAACTGTACTAAGGCACAGGTTGCCGTTAAACAAAAGAGGGACCCTTTTTCTTTTTTTTTGGTCATCAGTCTACTGACTGGTTTGATGCGGCCCGCCACGAATTCCTTTCCTGTGCTAACCTCTTCATCTCAGAGTAGCACTTGCAACCTACGTCCTCAATTATTTGCTTGACGTATTCCAATCTATGTCTTCCTCTACAGTTTTTGCCCTCTACAGCTCCCTCTAGACCCATGGAAGTCATTCCCTCATGTGTTAGCAGATGTCCTATCATCCTGTCCCTTCTCCTTATCAGTGTTTTCCACATATTCCTTTCCTCTCCGATTCTGCGTAGAACCTCCTCATTCCTTACCTTATCAGTCCACCCAATTTTCAACATTCGTCTATAGCAACACATCTCAAATGCTTCGATTCTCTTCTGTTCCGGTTTTCCCACAGTCCATGTTTCACTACCATACAATGCTGTACTCCAGACGTACATCCGCAGAAATTTCTTCCTAAAATTAAGGCCGGTATTTGATATTAGTAGACTTCCCTTGGCCAGAAATGCCTTTTTTGCCATAGCGAGTCTGCTTTTGATGTCCTCCTTGCTCCGTCCGTCATTGTTATTTTACTGCCTAGGTAGCAGAATTTCTTAACTTCATTGACTTCGTGACCATCAATCCTGATGTTAAGTTTCTCGCTGTTGTCATTTCTACTACTTCTCATTACCTTCGTCTTTCTCCGATTTACTCTCAAACCATACTGTGTAATCATTAGACTGTTCTTTCCGTTCAGCAGATCATTTAATTCTTCGTCACTTTCACTCAGGATAGCAAGGTCATCAGCGAATCGTATCATTGATATCGTTTCACCTTGTATTTTAATTCCACACCTGAACCTTTCTTTTATTTCCATCATTGCTTCCTCGATGTACCGATTGAAGAGTAGGGGCGAAAGGCTACAGCCTTGTCTTACACCCTTCTTAATACGAGCACTTCGTTCTTGATCGTCCACTCTTATTATTCCCTCTTAGTTGTTGTACATATTGTATATGACCCGTCTCTCCCTGTACCTTACCCCTACTTTTTTCAGAATCTCGAACAGCTTGCACCATTTTATATTGTCGAACGCTTTTTCCAGGTCGACAAATCCTGTGAAAGTGTCTTGATTTTTATTTAGCCTTGCTTCCATTATTAGCCGTAACGTCAGAATTGCCTCTCTCGTCCCTTTACTTTTCCTAAAGCCAAACTGATCGTCACCTAGCGCATTCTCAATTTTCTTTTCCATTCTTCTGTATATTATTCGTGTAAGCAGCTTCGATGCATGAGCTGTTAAGTTGATTGTGCGATAATTCTCGCACTTGTCAGCTCTTGCCGTCTTCGGAATTGTGTGGATGATGCTTTTCCGAAAGTCAGATGGTATATCGCCAGAGTCATATATTCTACACACCAACGTGAATAGTCGTTTTGTTGCCACTTCCCCCAATGATTTTAGAAATTCTGATGGAATGTTATCTATCCCTTCTGCCTTATTTGACCGTAAGTCCTCCAAAGCCCTTTTAAATTCCAATTCTAATACTGGATCCCCTATCTCTTCTAAATCGACTCCTGTTTCTTCTTCCATCACATCAGACAAATCTTCACCCTCATAGAGGCTTTCAATGTATTCTTTCCACCTATCTGCTCTCTCCTCTGCATTTAACAGTGGAATTCCCGATGCACTCTTAATGTTACCACCTTTGCTTTTAATATCACCAAATGTTGTTTTGACTTTCCTGTATGCTGAGTCTGTCCTTCCGACAATCATATCTTTTTCGATGTCTTCACATTTTTTCTGCAGCCATTTCGTCTTAGCTTCCCTGCACATCCTATTTATTTCATTCCTCAGCGACTTGTATGTCTGTATTCCTCATTTTCCCGGAACATGTTTGTACTTCCTCCTTTCATCAATCAACTGAAATATTTCTTCTGTTACCCATGGTTTCTTCGCAGCTACCTTCTTTGTACCTATGTTTTCCTTCCCAACTTCTGTGATGGCCCTTTTTAGAGATGTCCATTCCTCTTCAACTGTACTGCCTACTGCGCTATTCCTTATTGCTGTATCTATAGCGTTAGAGAACTTCAAACGTATCTCGTCATTCCTTAGTACTTCCGTATCCCACTTCTTTGCGTATTGATTCTTCCTGACTAATGTCTTGAACTTCAGCCTACTTTTCATCACTACTATATTGTGATCTGAGTCTATATCTGCTTCTGGGTACGCCTTACAATCCAGTATCTGATTTCGGAATCTCTGTCTGACCATGATGTAATCTAATTGAAATCTTCCCGTATCTTCTGGCCTTTTCCAAGTATACTTCCTCCTCTTTTGATTTTTGAACAGGGTATTCGCTATTACTAGCTGAAACTTGTTACAGAACTCAATTAGTCTTTCTCCTCTTTCATTCCTTGTCCCAAGCCCATATTCTCCTGTAACCTTTTCTTCTACTCCTTCCCCTACAACTGCATTCCAGTCGCCCATGACTATTAGATTTTCATCCCCCTTTACATACTGCATTACCCTTTCAATATCCTCATACACTTCCTCTATCTTTTCATCTTCAGCTTGCGACGTCGGCATATATACCTGAACTATCTTTGTCGGTGTTGGTCTGCTGTCGATTCTGATTAGAACAACCCGGTCACTGAACTGTTAACAGTAACACACCCTCTGCCCTACCTTCCTATTCATAACGAATCCTACACCTGTTATACCATTTTCTGCTGCTGTTGATATTACCCGATACTCATCTGACCAGAAATCCTTGTGTTCCTTCCACTTCACTTCACTGACCCCTACTATATCTAGATTGAGCCTTTGCATTTCCCTTTTCAGATTTTCTAGTTTCCCTACCTCGTCCAAGCTTCTGACATTCCACGCCCCGACTCGTAGAACGTTATCCTTTCGTTGATTATTCAATCTTTTTCTCATGGTAACCTCCCCCTTGGCAGTCCCCTCCCGGAGATCCGAATGGGGGACTATTCCGGAATCTTTTGCCAATGGAGAGATCATCATGACACTTCTTCAATTACAAGCCACATGTCCTGTGGATACACGTTACGTGTCTTTAATGCAGTGGTTTCCATTGCCTTCTGCATCCTCATGTCGTTGATCATTGCTGATTCTTCCGCCTTTAGAGGCAATTTCCCACCCCTAGGACAAGAGAGTGCCCTGAACCTCAATACACACTGCAGCTGGTAACACTGCGCCGACGCGGACTCTTCGAGTATTTGCTGCACTAAATAATTATAAAAAGCGTTGTTATTAAGCTATTTTTAAACGTGTACAGGTGTTATAAATATAATATAAGTGTTGTTGAATTATTGGAAGTGTTAGTGAAGTATAAAATAAGATTAAACGGGGTAAGAAGCGTATTTTCCTTCTCGCGCGCGCCTATAGCATGGATTTTAGGCTGAATTTCGCGCGCGCGTATCGTAAGTAAACAGTGAGTTATATGTAATCACCAGTTTTTTTATTCAGTACTCTTTCAATTTATTTATATCCGCCTGAATAGTTTCTAGGGTCCTTTGTTTACGTTTTAGTCACTACTTAAATCAGCTTATACGATTTCTGTTTTTACCATGAGTGAGAAGTGTGTGACATGCAGTAGGATTGTTAGTTCCGGGGTATGGTGTGATGGGTGCTGTAGTTTATTTCATTGGGGCGAATGTAGTGGCATGGGAAATGGGGACATAAATGAGGCTCACCAGTGGTATTGTAGGATCTGCAGTAGAGATAGGAAAATACTGGAACAGGAAGGGAAAACTGCAGCTCTTCAAACTGACCTAGACAAGGCAAGGGAGGATCTGGACAGGTTAAAGAGGGAGAAGGGTGAACAGAGGTGGGAAGTGGCAACAGGTAATAGGGGGAACAGGCAAAGGAGAGCATCAGATAGCTTTGTCATAAATCTTAAAAATAGATTTGACCTGTTGCCTCAGTCAGAATCGGATGAGCCTCATGTAGCTGCAGCTGTAGAAAGGGCACAACAAGCTTTCAAGGACTTGAAAAAGGTAGGGAATTTTGTAAAGAGATAGAAAGTTCTGTTGTTAGGTAGTTCCCATGGTAGAGGTGTTGGCCAACTACTGCAGGAAAATCTAGGTCCAGAGTACCAGGTCACAAACTGTTTCAAGCCTAGTGCAGATCTGGGTCAGGTAACAGAGGATGTAGGTGCTTTATGCAAGGATTTCACAAAGGAGGATGCCGTGGTTATAGCGGGTGGTCCGAGAAATAGCATTGACAGAGACTCTGAATATTCCATAGAGAGTGGCCTGGTGAAGATAGCATCAGCAACGAAGCATACGAGTGTGGAATTTGTGTCTGTGTTGAGACGCCATGATCGGCCTCATTTGAACTCTTCCGTAGGGAGGGTGAACTTGGAGTTGGAGTGGCTGCTTAGGACGGATATAGGGTCCCATATTGGTTTGATTCCTGTGGATGCTATCGATAGGTGGGACTACACTAGGCATGGTCTTCACCTCAATAGGAAAGGGAAGGGAAAACTGTCTGGGTTGATTGCAGAAAACTTAAGGGGGGACACTGGCACAAGTGGTAAAATACCAGTGGTCACAGGTGTCAGAGGGATGCCTTTTTTAGGATAGGGAAGGGGGAAAGAAAACGAGTTTTAAGAGAGATGGGCAGACACACTCAGTTTGAGAAAACAGATGAACAGGAGTCAGATTTTATCATACAGCCTCCATTTAAACAGTGTTTAACAGAAAGTAATCAGAAACTGCCAGTTCATCTTCGCCAAAGCAGTTACAATCCCATTAGTATGCAGTATCAGTTATCTTTATTACACCAGAACATTCCGGGACTTAGAAATAAAGTTGATGAACTACTCATTTGTATCGATGAACTGAATTCATCTAACCAAATTGACATAATCTGCCTCTCTGAACATCAAGTAACCACTGATATAGATATGTTAGACATTTCAGGATTTAAGCTAGCTTCCTACTTCTGCAGAGTAGATATGGATGGAGGAGGAGTTGCCACATTTATCAAAAACTGCCATAAATTCAAGAACATTGACATTAATAAATTCTATTTAGAGCAGCATCTAGAAGCATGTGCAACAGAAGTGAGTTCCATAACAGATCCCATATAATAATAACTATTTACCGAGCACCAGCAGGAAATTATAATCTATTCGTAGATCATCTAGAAGCTCTTTTGGGTTATTTGACAGGAAGAAACAAACAAATTTTGATTGCTGGTGACTTTAATACAGATTTTCTAATGCAGTCTTCCAGTAAACATTCACTGCAGTTAGTAATGTTGTCTTTAAATCTAACTCACACTGTAAACTTTCCAACTAGGATCACTAAATCCTCAAGGACAGTCATTGATAACATTTTTATAGACAAATCAAAGGAACAAAATCATATCATAAAACCTGTAATAAATGGACTATCAGATCATGACATGCAGCTCCTTGTTTTAGATGTAAATTCTAAGCAGATTATCAAGACTACTAAATCTGAGTACAGGAGAGTAGTCAATCAACCAAAGTTGAGTGTTTCAGAAAACTGCTCAAAGATGTGAACTGGAAAGATGTTTATAGTGCTCATGACATGAATGAAAAATGTAACACATTCATGAAAAATGTCAGTACCATGTTTGAAAACTGTTTTCCTCTAAAAGTTACTCAAATTAAACAGAAGTCTATAATAAAACCATGGATTACACAAGGAATAAAGATTTCCTGTAAGACAAAAAGGAAAATGTATCTGTCGACCAAGAATAGCTCCAATGATGATGATTTAGCTAAATACAAGGAATACTGTAAAACATTAAAAAAGGTAATTCAGACGTCTAAACAAATGCACTACAAGAAGAAGATAGCAATGTCAGGGAACAAAATAAAAACAATATGGGATATAGTGAAAGAGCAGACTGGTAGAACCAGAAAGGAACAGGAGCAAAGGGTAGATGACACATTAGTAACTGATGGGCATAGTGTGGCAAATCTATTTAACAAGTACTTTATATCCGTTACTGATAGAATCAGACTTTCAGGATCAGTAAATAATGCCCTTGAACATCTGAAACTAGCCTTTACAAATAGCTTCAAGTACATGAATATATCACTCACTTCAACAAAAGAAATAACTTCCATAATAAAATCTTTAAAAACAAAGCATTCTAGTGGGGACAATGAAATATCAACAAAGTTAATTAAGGCATGTTCTTGTGAGTTTACTACAATTCTAAGTTACTTGTGTAACCAGTCAACTATAACTGGGACATTTCCTGACTGGCTAAAATCTGCAGATGTTAAGCCTCTATTCAAGAAAGGGGATAAAGAGATACCATCAAACTACAGACCGATTTCACTTTTGCCAGTATTCTCAAAAATTTTAGAAAAAGTAATGTACAGGCAGCTGCTCAACCATCTGACTACAAATAACATATTATCAAGAACACAGTTTGGATTTCTGAAGGGTTCTGATATCGAGAAGGCTATTTACACCTACAATGAAAATGTACTTAATTCATTAAATAACAAATTACAAGCAGCAGGTATTTTCTGTGATTTGTCAAAGGCATTTGATTGTGTGAACGACAACATCCTTTTAAGTAAATTAGAATTCTATGGTGTCACGGGCAATGCTGCAAAATGGTTCAAGTCATACCTCACTAACAGGAAACAAAGGGTGTCAGTGCAAGGGACTAGTGAATTAAGTCATCAGTCATCATCAGAATGGGAAGAAATTACATGTGGTGTCCCACAAGGATCCATCTTAGGGCCATTGCTTTTTCTTGTGTACATGAATGATCTCTCATCTGTTACACTGCCAGAAGCAGAGTTCGTTTTGTTTGCAGATGACACAAGTATTGCAATAAATAGTATGTCAAGTGTAGTTCTAGAAAGATCTGCTAATGATATTTTCATGGATATTAATAAATGGTTTAAAGCCAACTCACTGACATTAAACTTCGAAAAGACCCACTATATGCAATTCAGAACCTCTAAGAGGTTTCCACCCATCATATGCATAAAATACGAAGAAGAGCAGATAGAAGAGGTTGACAGTATTAAATTACTGGGATTACAACTTGATAATAAATTCAGTTGGAAAGAGCACACCACAGAACTGCAGAAACGCCTTAACAAATCTGTATTTGCAATTCGAGTGTTAGCAGACATAGGCGACATAAAAATGAAAAAGCTTGCATACTTTGCCTACTTTCATTCCATAATGTCATATGGTATAATATTTTGGGGTAACTCTTCAAGTCAAACAAAAGTTTTCAGAGTCCAAAAGCATGTAATACGAATTATTTGTGGAGTAAATTCACGGACGTCCTGTAGAAACCTCTTCAAAGGACTGGGTATACTAACTACTGCCTCTCAGTATATTTACTCATTAATGAAATTTGTCCTAAATATTATATCTCTTTTTCCAACAAACAGCTCAGTTCATACATACAATACCAGGAACAAAAATGATCTGCTCAAGGACTTAAAAGCACTTACTTTAGTTCAAAAAGGGGTCCAGGAACACACATCTTCAATAATTTGCCAGTAAACATAAAAAATTTAGTTACAAATAAAGATCAGTTTAAAAGGAACCTGAAAGACTTACTAGTGGCCAACTCCTTCTACTGCATTGACGAAATTTTTAATAGAAACAAATGATGTATTGTATACATTCATACTATTAGTATTGTTATTTCAGCTTAAAAAAAATAAATTGACATGTTCCACATCCACGAGGATCTCCTCAGCTCGGATGTATGGAACGAAAAAAAAAAAAAAAAAGAAATCAAAGGAGGCAACTGGCAACTTCCAAAGATGACAGCAAAAATACCAGTTGACACAGTGGGAGATTAGAGAACAACATTTAAATATTGCGAAAACACCATCCTTTTTTCATCGACTACGAAACCAGTAAAAGGAAAAGAAAGGTATTGATAAAGAAATTGCACAGGGATTGAAGCATCACACTCCTGTTGATTTTATGAGGCAACTGGTAGAGCTTGATACTAAAGACATCAATGTAATTAAACAGCAATACTGGAATCTGAAGGCCAAAAACAAGATAGAAGATCAAGTTTCAAATGAAGAGTGCTGAAGGATGTCTGACAGTTACGAAATTCGTCTCTTTCTTCAAACTACAATCTGAAGCAATATTTTTAAATGCCATGCTTAATAATAACTAATGATGAACGGTAAATGATTAAATAAGTGTAATGCTTGCCAGCAAAATAGAAAATATATTTCCTTCTCGACAGGATTAATATGGCCATTAAAGAGTTTGGACCTACCGTAAATTTCCTAAAAACAGAATTTATCGCTATCAGCAAGAAGAGGGTAGATCTTTGGAACATACTTGACCGGTGAGCAATGATATTTAAGGTATCTGTCAAGGACGACCAACAGTCGTTACTGTTAATCGTGGACTTCCAGTACAAGAGGTCTTATGTTGCAGGGGCCCATAAGGAACATGAAATAAGCTTTCACCTGACCTGTCTTCACCTTACGCCCTGTGATGATGGTCTACGATCGAAATCGGTGTACATAATGATAAACAGCTGATGTTTAATAAAGCATTTTCTCAAGTACTTGAGAGTGTAACCAAAATAAACATGGAGCAACGGCGAACATTTCGTAAACCGAAACATTTGTTCTCGAATACTTCCCGTTTGTAACGTTTGAAGTTGCTCCTTAAAATTTTGTATACATTTACATATACATAGATATTCCGCAAGCTACCGTACGGTGCGTCGCGGAAGGTACCCTGAACCACTACTTGTCATACTCGCAAACAGAGCGACGGAAAAACGACTGTCTATATGCTTCGGTATCAGCCCTAATTTCTCGTATCGTATCTTCGTAGTCTTTATGCACAATGTATGTTGGTGGTAATAGGATCGTTGTGCAGTCAGCTTTAAATGACAGTTCCCTAAATTTTCTCAGTTTCACTATTGAGGTTTTGGACGGATTAAATAAAAGGTTGCGAACGCTAGGCCTTTTCTTAGATTTAACAAAGGCTTTTGACTGTGTTGACCACAAAATATTGCTGCAGAAGTTGGACCATTATGGAGTAAGGGGAGTGTCTTACAGTTTGTTCGCCTCTTACTTTAGGAACAGAAAGCAGAAGGTAACTCTCCGCAATAATGAGAGTGGTAGTGATGTTCAGTCCTAATGGGGCACTGTTAAGTGGGGTGTTCCCCAAGGGTCGGTGCTGGGGCCGCTGCTATTTCTTATTTATATAAATGATATTCCTTCTAGTATTACAGGTGATTCAAAAATATTTCTGTTTGCTGATGACACCAGCTTGGTAGTGAAGGATCTTGTGTGTAATATTGAAACAGTATCAAATAATGTAGTTCATGAAATAAGTTCGTGGCTTGTGGAAAATAATTTGATGCTAAATCATAGTAAGACTCAGTTTTTGGAGTTTATAACTCACAATTCAGAAAGAACCGATATTTTGATCAGATAGAATGGGCATATTACAAACGAGACAGAACAGTTCAAGTTCCTAGGCGTTCGGATAGATAGTAAGCTGTTGTGGAAAGCCCATGTTCAGGATCTTGTTCAGAAACTAAATGCTGCTTTATTTACCATTAGAACAGTATCTGAAATAAGTGACAGTTCAACACGAAAAGTAGTCTACTTCGCATATTTTCATACGCTTATGTGGTATGGCATTATTTTTTGGGGTAATTCTTCTGATTCAAAATGGGTGTTTTTGGCTCAAAAACGGGCTGTTCGAGCTATATGTGGTGTAAGTTCGAGAACCTCTTGTCGGCCCCTATTCAAGAGTCTGGGAATTCTGACATTGCCCTCACAGTATATATTTTCTTTAATGTCGTTTGTTGTTAGCAATATTAGCCTGTTCCCAAGACTTAGCAGCTTTCGCTCAGTTAATACTAGGCAGAAATCAAATCTGCATGTGGAATGCACTTCCTTGACTCTTGTGCAGAAAGGAGTGCAGTATTCTGCTGCATCCATTTTCAATAAGCTACCTTAAGGAGTCAAAAATTTTAGCAGTAGCCCAAACACTTTTAAGTGTAAACTGAAGAGTTTCCTCATGGCTCATTCCTTCTATTCTGTCGAGGAGCTCCTGGAAGAGCTGAAAAATTAAGCAAATTCCAGTGTTACATTATTGATTTTCTTTATTTAAACTTACGACTTGTCGCCTGAATATGTGTCTTATATTTCATTTTATCTGTTTCTACTATCGTGTTATAATTTCATGTATTGACTTGTTCCATGACCATGGAGACTTCTCCTTAATGTGGTCCCACGGAACAATAAATAAATAAAAATAAATACTGTTTCTCAAAAAGAACGTCACCTTTCCTCCAGGGATTCCCATTTGAGCTCCCTAAACACCTCCGTAACACTTGCGTGTTGTTCGAACCTACAGGTAACAAATCTAGCAGCCCGCCTCTGAATTGCTTCGATGTCTTCCTTCAATCCGACCTGGTACCGATCCCAAAAACTCGAGCAGTACTCAAGAATAGGTCGCACCAGTGTCCTATATACGGTCTCCTTTACGGGTGAACCAGTTTCTCCTAAAATTCTCCTAATAAACCGGAGTCGACCATTTTCCTTTCCTACCACAGTTCTCACACGCTCGTTCCATTTCGTAAGGCTTTGCAACGTTACGGTTCAAAGGGTTCAAATGGCTCTGAGCACTATGGGACTTAACTTCTGAGGTCATCAGTCCCCTAGAACTTAGAACTACTTAAACCTAACTAACCTAAGGACACCACATACATTCATGCCCGAGGCAGGATTCGTACCTGCGACCGTAGTGATCGCGCGGTTCCAGACAGTAGCGCCTAGAACCGCTCGGCCACTTCGGCCGGCTTGCAACCTTACGCTCAGATATTTAAAGGACTTGAGTGCTTCAAGCAGGATACTAATAATACTGCATCTGAACGTTGCAGGTTTATTTCTCCTACTCATCCGCATTAACTTCAATTGTTCTTCATTTAAAGCTAGCTGTCATTCATCACTAGAAATTTTTTCTAAGTCATCTTGTGTCACTCGTCTTCATCATCTTACCGTACACCACAGTATCATCAGCAAACAACTGCAGATTGCTGCCTATCCTGTCCGCTAAATCATTTATGTATAAAGAGAACTACAGCACTCGTTTCAAACTTACCTGTGGCACCTCTGATGAAACCCTAATGACTAATCTTTCGTCATTTTCACCTCAAGCAGCGGTAAGTATTAGAATTATTAAGCTGAAATTCATTATATTTTTACGATGCACCTAAGATATAGCAGTGCACATAAAACCACAATTTAACATATTTACAACTGCGTTCCACAACCCTCAGAAACGCCTTCCCTTGCGTCCCATTAGTCAGCACATAACGAGCAAATTGTGTGAAAACAAACGTCTCGCTTTACAGAGTAAATTGTGTAAGCGGCTGTATAGCAAACAATGAAAATCAACAAGCGGGCAGGAAGCCATTAATTTTTGTCTGTCGCACGTTGATTCTGCTGACGATTTCACGTCATAAACCATCCAGTTTGTTTTGCTGTGGTGTGTTAACGAATAAATATGACCCGTGTTTATCTATTTCACCAATAACTGCCGACAGTAATTTGCACGCACATTCGTGCAACGTATGCAGAACATTCTGAAAAAAAGCCCTCGTGAGTTTATTTTTACCCAGTTTTGCGTTACTGGCAAAAGAAAATCTAAAGGGAAAACAACTATAGCGTGTAACGAATTTTATTGGTCATTCGTTGAACGACAGCTACATGTCCATTTTTGTTGCAATATGTGTTTATCAGTGTGGACGATACTGCAAGCATGTCAGTACGCTCCAGACATAAGAAGTGTTGTTCTGGATTTTTTGTTGGCTTTCACGACGTGCCTATACAGCTATCTCAGTACGATACGGACGCAAGGAGATAACAACCGCCAGTCCTCGTCTAGAGAAAACCTCCGACGAAACCGGGAAGCGAACCCTGGAACTTTCCCTCAGCAATCTGCCACGCTGACCGAGGCTGAATGCTCTTGATCTTGTCCTCAAACTTCTAAAAGAGTCAACTAGTGGTTAACCTCAAAAAATTTGAAAATTATGGTCTAAAATAGAGAGATATCTACGTGTAAATACTACGCTCAGAGAACCAGGTTACAGTGCATCTAATCTACATCTAAATTCCTCAAATCAATCTGAAGTCCACGGCAAAGGGTGCTGCCCGTTGTCCAATTTGGTCATTTGCGTATGGAGCACAGGATTGCCCAAGTGCCTCTTTGCACGCTGTAATTAATCTGATCTCGTCTTCGCAGTAAGGGACGCTATATTCGTAGATTCCTCACCTACTGCTAGATCTTGAAACTTTTGAAGTGGGTTTCCGCTTGACGCTTGACTTTGAACTTGAAGCGCCTGTCAGATCAACGTTTATCTACCTTTCCTAAAGCCGTTTATCCGTCTAGCAGAATATTTCACAATTAGTGCTGGTCTCCGTTTTACTATTTTAGAGTATGTTCTATGTCCCATGTGTAGTTCTGTCTGCTTTCTTGTATATAGGGATTACATTAGCTAAATTCTAGTCCTCTGGAATTTTGTCATTAATCCAGCATCTATCAATATACTGTACTTGAAAAACCTGGATTTGGTGAGGGAGATGCGTAGGTATTTAATCAGTTTTGAATTAACTCCATTACTGCCTGTGGTTCTTCTAGTCTAGTTTTCGTTTTACACATTCCATCTTCTAAATCCTTTATTTCTATTCTACGAACTGTTGTCTATTCATCTTCTTTGCGCCTATCGTTGTCTAAAATTTGTTATAGTAGCTCAGCCACTGTGTCTTACTTATCACTTCTATTCTTGCATAATTTTTTAAATATTTTTCTTCGTCGTCATTTTATAAACAAATTCTTGTCTGTCATGTACATCATTTTCTACTTCCGAAATGAATCTGTTTCACGATTAATTTTCCAACATAGTTCTTTACCTTCCTTTACATTCCTCTTTATTTACAGCTGACCTGTTCTGTAATCACTTCAAATATGCCCCTTTTTTAATCTTCGTTCATCTGTCTACAGGATGATTCCGTAACTATGTGCGAACTTTAGGGGATGATGGAGAGGGGTAAATGTATTGTGTTAAGAGTCCCTGGTTCAGAAACGACTGAATCGAAAGGTATAAGTGAAAATCGTTGTGATATTTGACCTTCTGCTGCAAGTTCTTTGCTTTCCATATTTTGGGAGGAGGTAGTATGGACCAAAACAAGAAAAAATTGTTTAGTAAACATGGGCTGTAGACTGCGTACCATAAGGCCTATGAGCACTTGTTCATTAGAGGAAGAGGAAGCGGAGAAGATTAGTGTGTAACGTCCCGTCGACAACGAGGTCATTAGAGACGGAGCACAAGCTCGGATGCAGAAGGAAAGCGGCCGTGCCCTTTAGAACTATTGTCTTAAGCGAATTAGGGAAATCACGGAAAATGTGAATCGGTATGGTCGAAGACGGTCTGAACCGTCGTCCTTCCGAATGTGAACCACTGCGCTACACCGCTGGCTTTGTTCACTCTAACAAACACCGACATCTGTCCTAGTTCGTAAGTTATGAACTTTACACCCCATGTTTACTAAACAATTTTTTCTTGTTTTGGTCCACAATACCTACACCAAAATATGGAAAGCAAAGAGGTTGCAGTAGAAGAGGACCACTGTCAGAAGCATAAGAACGATTTTTGATTTTCACTTTCGATTCGTCGTTTTTGGACCAGGATCCCTTACCCCAGATTGATGCATTTAACCTTGTGTATCATCCCTAAAATTCTGTAACATCATCAAGGAATCAGCCTGCATATCATCGTTGCAGAAGTTCTTTTTTATTTTTTATTTCACTTCAATGTCCTAGAGCATCAGCAGCTGCCTGTTCTATTACAGTTATACTATTTTTCCACTACTTCTCTAGATTTTGCCTTGCTCCTATTTTGTCACACAATTTATTCAGTTCATTCTCGTAAAGATACCTGCTATCACTTTCCTGTAGCAAATATGTTTTCAGATTACAAACCTTGTTCTTCGTCCATCGTGTTTTAATCCGTATCAGTGCCGTTAACATGTAATGGTCAGTATTCAGTTCAGTCCCCCGTATACTTTCACAAATGTAAATATTACAGCAGTTTTCTGATTTGCCAAAAAATAATCAATTCACGACTGCTTCTTTCTTTCAGCCCACGCTATTCTGTGTATCACCTTACGTCGGAAAAATATATTCATTATTCAGAAGTCGTTAAAACAAGACAAGTCTCATAGTAAGTTGCCATTTCAGTTTAAGACGTTCTTTCCATATTATGAATTGGGGCATTTGCAGCTCTAATATTCACTTCTTCTCTAATTGTGACTGGCTCTAGTTGTCACTAACTGATAACAATTTTGTGCACATTTACAAGAAGTTGTTAAGTTTTTAACCATTTTTAGTTGCGGTAAGGATCTGGAAATATTTGAGTAGCTTTTTTCAGACAGTCGTATCCTATTCGTTACTAGTGACGAGAAATGATATCTTGATGCCAACGTAAGGAAAAGAAAGGAGTAGTTGAGCACAAAAAAGGATACAGCTACCAACTAAGATGTCTTGCACACGCAGTCCAAGAACAATGACCAGGAAGACTGCGTGAAGTGATGCTACTCCAAGAGAATGCACGCCCGCATTCTGCCAGACCAACAAAAAACACTACACAGCCATTGTTTCGGGAAATCGTTCCGCAGTTATTCATCTCATTTTGCGCCCACTGATTGTCACATTTTCTGCTATCAAAAAACCTTCAAGGAACTTCTTTTCCGGATGAACATGCGCTCCGAATGTTGCTGGCCGAGTTGTTCACCTCGAAACCACGCGATTTGTGCAGTCGTGGAATCGAAAAGTTACCCCAGCGTTGGCAGGCTGCTGTAAATAGTGAAGGAGTATTTATTATTGGTGACTAAAGTCTCTGTTATGTGTATCTGCTGTGCTTATAAACTTGTGGAAAAGCTCTAAGAACTTAAGCACCAACCCAATACATTACTTCAGTCCTTTTGCATAAATTAAGATAATTTCCATTATTCTCATGAACTTTTTGGAAGTTATAAATGTAGGTAATATAAATATTTTTTAAAGTCAGAACCGCCATTAGACTGTTGTTTATTTACAGTGTTTTTGCCAAAGAAGGCCATCTTAGGCAATGTATAACACTTAAAACACTTGATAAAGGCACTTTGAAGCCGAAATCATGATAGTGTAAGTGTAAATGTAACACTGCAAATAAACAACAGTCTAATGGCGGTACTGACTTTAAAGAAATACTGTATATTATGACTGTGGACCCGCATTATGAAAATATTAACATAAATATTAGTTTTCCTCGAATATAAGTCTTCCAAATTTACCAAACAGGTTTTCGTGAAAACAATGTTGCCGCTCTTACAAATATTATAATCAAAACTAATGAAGCATCTAGGTTACGCGTATAGATTGTACTGATCTTTTAGCATATTAACAGCGGATATTTGAATTTGTTACATATCTGCTGTTCGTCCGAATTTTCAACATTCAGTTCTAACGGCAAAAACTATTCCAAGCTATAAAGTAGTTGATATACGTAATGAAAGAAAGCGAACTGAATAAAGAAAGCGAATTAGAAGAACGATAAAAACACTTGTCTTCTAGTTCTGTTAAGGTAGAACGTCATTGTTCATATGTGACATAAGACTTTCGCAGTGAATATGCTGCATGTGATATCATAGTTAGTCCATACCACTCAGGGACAATCGTTTCGTGTACAGAGGTTGGCACTAGAGGGCCTTCTGTTGTCCCACAGCGGCAGCGAACGGCGCCGCCCGACCGCCGGCCGTTCGAGTGCAACGCCCGTTGAACCAAGACGCTACGGATCACGTGGATAAAAGGCTACTCGAGTGCAGCTCTTGCCGAGTTCTTGCCCAACTGGTCGAGTAGCTCCAGTTACCAGCAGTCAGGAATCGCCACAGTGCAGTCGAACGTAGTAGCACATCAGAACTGGCCTTAAGACTTGCATTTATTTCTGTACTGTAAACAGTTAAAGTGTTTAACGTATCCCAGTTTTGTCAAGGAATTGCACACTTAGGTGACAGAAGTCATGGGACAGCGATGTGTACAAGGTACAAACATAAAAAAGTTTTGCATCACGTCGGTTCCGAGAGTTACGTAACCTGTACCAAAATTGGAATAGAGATAAAGATAAATATCATTTCCGCCCTTTTCATTGCTCAAGAAAACCACATATTGTACCACCATACAACGAGATTAGATTAGATTAGATTAATACTAGTTCCATGGATCATGAATACGATATTTTGTAATGATGTGGAACGAGTCGAATTTTCTAATACATGACATAATTAGGTTAATTTAACAACACACTTAAGTTAATATAACAACTTTATTTTTTGTGTTTTTTGTTTTTATTTATTTTTATTTTTTTATTTTTTAAATATTTTTTTCTTTTTTTTCTTAATTTATATCTAAAAATTCCTCTATGGAGTAGAAGGAGTTGTCATTCAGAAATTCTTTTAATTTCTTCTTAAATACTTGTTGGTTATCTGTCAGACTTTTGATACTATTTGGTAAGTGACCAAAGACTTTAGAGCCAGTATAATTCACCCCTTTCTGTGCCAAAGTTAGATTTAATCTTGAATAGTGAAGATCATCCTTTCTCCTAGTATTGTAGTTATGCACACTGCTATTACTTTTGAATTGGGTTTGGTTGTTAATAACAAATTTCATAAGAGAGTATATATATACTGAGAAGCTACTGTGAATATCCCTACATCCTTAAATAAATGTCTGCAGGATGATCTTGGGTGCACTCCAGCTATTATTGTGATTACACGCTTTTGTGCAATAAATACTTTATTCCTCAGTGATGAATTCCCCCAAAATATGATGCCATATGAAAGCAATGAGTGAAAATAGGCGTAGTAAGCTAATTCACTAAGATGTTTATCACCAAAATTTGCAATGACCCTTATTGCATAAGTAGCTGAACTCAAACGTTTCAGCAGATCATCAATGTGTTTCTTCCAATTTAATCTCTCATCAATGGACACACCTAAAAATTTGGAATATTCTACCTTAGCTATATGCTTCTGATTAAGGTCTATATTTATTAATGGCGTCATACCATTCCCTGTATGGAACTGTATGTACTGTGTCTTATCAAAATTCAGTGAGAGTCCGTTTACAAGGAACCACTTAGTAATTTTCTGAAAGATAGTATTGACAATTTCATCAGTTAATTCTTGTTTGTCAGGTGTGATTACTATACCTGTATCATCAGCAAAGAGAACTAACTTTGCCTCTTCATGAATATAGAATGGCAAGTCATTAATATATAATAAGAACAACAAAGGACCCAAGACTGACCCTTGTGGAACCCCATTCTTGATAGTTCCCCAGTTTGAGGAATGTGATGATCTTTGCATGTTACGAGAACTACTTATTTCAACTTTCTGCACTCTTCCAGTTAGGTACGAATTAAACCATTTGTGCACTGTCCCACTCATGCCACAATACTTGAGCTTGTCTAGCAGAATTTCATGATTTACACAATCAAAAGCCTTTGAGAGATCACAAAAAATCCCAATGGGTGGTGTTCGGTTATTCAGATCATTCAAAATTTGACTGGTGAAAGCATATATGGCATTTTCTGTTGAAAAACCTTTCTGGAAACCAAACTGACATTTTGTTAGTACTTCATTTTTACAGATATGTGAAGCTACTCTTGAATACATTACTTTCTCAAAAATTTTGGATAAAGCTGTTAGAAGGGAGATTGGACGGTAATTGTTGACATCAGATCTATCCCCCTTTTTATGCAAAGGTATAACAATAGCATATTTCAGTCTATCAGGGAAAATGCCCTGTTCCAGAGAGCTATTACACAGGTGGCTGAGAATCTTACTTATCTGTTGAGAACAAGCTTTTAGTATTTTGCTGGAAATGCCATCAATTCCATGTGAGTTTTTGCTTTTAAGCAAGTTTATTATTTTCCTGATTTCAGAGGGAGAAGTGGGTGAGATTTCAATTGTATCAAATTGCATAGGTATGGCCTCTTCCATTAACAGCCTAGCATCTTCTAATGAACACCTGGATCCTACTATATCCACAACATTTAGAAAATGATTATTAAAAATATTTTCAACTTCTGACTTTTTGTTTGTGAAGTTTTCATTCAATTTGATGGTAATACTGTCTTCCTCTGCTCTTGGTTGACCTGTTTCTCTTTTAATAATATTCCAAATTGTTTTAATTTTATTATCAGAGTTGCTGATTTCAGACATGATACACATACTCCTGGATTTTTTAATAACTTTTCTTAATATAACACAGTAGTTTTTATAATTTTTGATAGTTTCTGGGTCACTACTCTTTCTTGCTGTCAGATACATTTCCCTTTTCCGGTTACAAGATATTTTTATACCCTTAGTAAGCCATGGTTTGTTACAAGGTTTCTTATGAGTATATTTAACTATTTTCTTGGGGAAGCAGTTTTCAAATGCATTTACAAAAATGTCATGAAATAAATTATATTTTAAATTGGCATCAGGTTCACGGTACACCTCATCCCAGTCTAACTGCTGTAGGCTTTCCCTGAAATTTGCAATTGTTAAATCGTTGACTGAACGTACTACTTTGGAGGACTGTTTAGTTTGCTGAATGGAGCTATGTCATATATTGTAACTAGCTGTGCACCATGATCAGAAAGACCATTCTCAACAGGCTGAGCATTTATCTGGTTAAACTTATCTTGGTCTATAAAGAAGTTATCTATCAGTGAGCTGCTATCCTTTACCACCCGAGTAGGAAAATCAATAACGGGTGTCAAATTGAAAGAACCGAGTAATACTTCAAGGTCATTTTTCCTATTACCCTCTTTCAGAGAATCTACATTGAAGTCCCCACAAATAATAATTTGCTTCCCCCTGTCTGACAATAGCACAACAAGGAGTCCAAATTTTTCAGAAATAGATGAAAATTTCCTGATGGGTACCTATATACAGTTACAATTATAAATGTGCCTTTATTTAATTTAAGCTCACAGGCACATGCTTCTATATGTTTCTCTACACAAAACTTTTTTGTTTCTATACTTTTTGCACAATGATAACTTTTGACATATATGGCAACTCCTCCTTTCTCCATATTTTCTCCCATTACATGTGCAGAGAGCTTATATCCACTTACATTTACCTTATCCATATCGGTAACAATGTGATGCTCGGAAAGGCATAGTATATCTATTTCATTCTCAGCTTCTAAATCTTCTAAACAAACCAGATGTGGTTGTCCAGATTACTGTACACACCAATACCTCTAATACGTAGTAACACGTCGTCTTCCATTGTATTCGTCGTGGCATACTACTCACAAGATCATCAAGGCATTGTTGGTTCAGATTGTCCCACTCCTCAATGGCGATTCGGCTTAGATCCCTCAGAGTGTTTGGTTGGTCACGTCGTCCATAAACAGCCCTTTTCAATCTGTCCAGGCACGTTTGGTAGGGTTCATGTCTGGAGAACATGCTGGCCACTCTAATCGAGCGATGTCGTTATCCTGAAGGAACTCATTCACGAGATGTGCACGATGGGGACGCGAATTGTCGTCCATGAAGACGAAGGTCTCGCCAATATGTTGCCGATACGGTTGCACTATCGGTCAAAGGATGGCATTCACGTATCGTACAGCCGTTACGGCGCCTTCCCTGACCATCAGCGACATACGTCGGCCCCACATAACGCCACCCGAAAACACCAGGGAACCTCCACCTTGCTGCACTCGCTGGACAGTGTGTCTAAGACGTTCAGCCTGACAGGGTTGCCACCGAACACGTCTCCGACGATTGTTGGTTGAAGGCATATGCGACACTTATCGGTGGAGAGAACGTGATGCCAATCCTGAACGGCCCATTCGGCATTTGTTGGGACCATTCGTACCGCGCTGCGAAGATGGACCTCGTCATGGACGTCGGGAGTGAAGTTGCGGATCATGCAGCCCATTGCGCACAGTCTGAGCGGTAACACGACGTCCTGTGGCTGCACGAAAAGCATTATTCAACATTGAGGTGTTGCTGTCAGGGTTCCTCCGTAGGTAGCGGTCATGCTCTGCAGTAGTAGCTCTTGGGCGGCCTGAGCGAGGCATGTCATCGACAGTTCCTGTCTCTCTGTATCTCCTCCATGTCAGAACAACATCGCTTAGGTTCACTCCGAGATGCCTGGACACTTCCCTTGTTGAGAGCCCTGCCTGGCACAAAGTAAGAATACAGACGCGATCGAACCGCGGTATTGACCGTCTAAGCATGGTTGAACTACAGACAACACGAGCCGTGTACCTACTTCCTGGTGGAATGACAGGAACTGATTGGCTGTCGGACCCCCTCCGTCTAATAAGCGCTGCTCAGGCGTCGTTGTTTATATCTTTGGGCGGGTTTAGTGACATCTCTGAACAGTCAATGGGACTGTGTCTGTGATACAATATCCACAGTCAACGTCTATCTAGCCGGCCGAAGTGGCCGTGCGGTTAAAGGCGCTGCAGTCTGGAACCGCAAGACCGCTACGGTCGCAGGTTCGAATCCTGCGTCGGGCATGGATGTTTGTGATGTCCTTAGGTTAGTTAGGTTTAACTAGTTCTAAGTTCTAGGGGACTAATGACCTCAGCAGTTGAGTCTCATAGTGCTCAGAGCCATTTGAACCATTTGAACGGCTATCTTCAGCGGTCCTGGGAACCGGGGTGATGCCAGCCTTGTTTTGATGTGTGTATAACGAAAGAGGCAGTGATTTGGCGGAACTGTCATTTGTACTCAGGTCATTCATGTGAAAAGGTGGCCGACGTGATTATGGCTCCACGACGGGAACTGACATACTCTGAACGCGGAATGTTAGTTGGAGCGAGATGTATGGGGCATTCCATTTCGGAAATCGTTAGGTAATTCAGTATTCTGAGATCCACAGTGTCAAGAATGTTCCGAAAGTATCGAATTTCGGGCTTTAACTATCACCACAGACTAAGCAATACTCCACTTAAGGACCGAGATCTGCAGCGTTTGCGTGGAGCTGTCAGTGGTAATAGAAAAGCAACCCTGCGTGAAGTAATCGAAGAAACCAATACTGGGCGTACGACGAACGCATCCGTTAGAACAGTGCGGCGAAATTTGGCGTTGATGGGCTACGGCAGCAAACGACCGAGGCGAGTACCTTTACTAACAGGACGACATCGCCTGCAGTACCTCTCCAGCTGTCGTGACCATGTCGGTTGGACCCTAGACGTCTGGAAAACCGTTACCTGATCAGATGGGTCCCGATTTAAGTTGGTAAGAGCTCATGGTACTGTTCAAGTGTGGCGCAGACCCAACAACACCATGGACCCAAGTCCTTGGCAAGGTGCAAACTGGTGGTGGCTGCATAATGGCGTGGGGTGTATACGTTGCATGGAACCGATCATTGGCTGGAAATGGTTATGTTCTGCTACTTTGAGACCATTTGTAGCTCTTCATGGATTTCATGTTCCGAAACAACGATGGATTTTTTTATGGATGACAATTCGCCTTGTCATCGGGCCACAATGGTTCGCCATTGGTTTGAAGAACATTCTGGATAATTCGAGCGATTGATTTGGCCATTCATATCGTCCAATATGGATCCCATAGAAATTTTTTGGGACATAATCCAGAGGTCACTTCGTGCACATCATCCTGTAACGGCGACAAGTTGCAATTATGGATGGCTATAGTAGCAGCATGGCTCAGTATTTCTGCAAGGAACTTCCAGCGTCTTGTTAAGTCCATGCCTAGTTGAGCTCTTGCACTACGCCGGGCAAAAGGATGTCGGACATGATATTAGGAGGTGTCCTATGACTTGTATCACCTCAATGTATATGGAATTGAAAAGTACGTTCTGTAGCACTGTTGAGTATCATAAATTTCCCTCAGAGCTTGTGTTCTCTCGTTTTTTGATGCCTCATAACCCATGCCCCGTCTCGATGAGACAAGAGTACCTTTGGGTGACGGGATTTTACTTTGTCACTTCACCGATATCATGGTTCTCGGTTGTACTGCCGGTTCCGACTGTCGAAAGTCCACGATATGTCGGCGGACAGCCTCTACGTCATCATCAGTCGATGCTGACGGAATGAAGTGTCTGCAGCGCGCTCGCGCGTCACGTTTTACTTTTGGGAGCTTAGTATTGGCTCCCAAGTTTTTATCAGATGGAAGCTCGGATCCCTGTTGTTTAAATTACCAATGACACGAATTTCGATTGTTTCTTTGAAATTACAGCTCCAAAATTTATAGTTAATAGCTACGACTTTCGTTGCTGGTAATTCATTTTATGTTCATTTTCAGTGCGATGTTCTGCTGTTGCATACTTGTGGTGTTGCAGAAAGCGGGTGTGGTGGTCACGTCCTGTACATCGATTTTAAATAGTGCGTATCGTTTGTCCAATATAAGTTTTTCCGCATTCACAGCGAACTTGGTACATGCCGGCTTTTTTTAGACTCATGTTGTCTTTCACTATCCCTAATAAAGCTCATGTTTTGGCTGGTAAGCGGAAAACTGGTGTTCTGTGGTGTTGTCGCAGTCTTCCGCCAATTTCTGACCATCCATTGCCAGAAATCGGTATGAAATCGGTCTTCTTATCTTCTTCTTGTTCCGTGTCTTCATGTTCCTTGTAATTCTCTGAGATCTTGAGCCTCAGAGCCGACATTGTCTGTTGATTGCTGTACCCGTTCTGTACCCATTCTCGTGGGAAACGGGTTCCAGGAGCCGCAATTGTGTCGTCAGAGTTTTGTTAGTCTGAGTTCGCCTGCTAAGCTGAGTGGTTACGTGCTTGCCTCCCATACAGCGTTCCCGGTTTTGATTCCCAGCGGGTTGGAGAGTTTCTCCGCTCATGGACTGGGTGTTGTGTTGTCATCATCATTTCATCCTCATCACCAGCATGCAAGTCGCCCAATCTGGCGTCGACTGAAATAAGACTTGCACTCGGCGGCCAAAGTACCCCGGATGGGGCCTTCCGGCCAACAATGTTACATGCGCATTTCCATTTTTTTGTTTGTCTGAGACGGTGTAATGCATCGAACTATACAGACACTGTTATATACATACACTGCACTAATATATTCCACGACAAATCCAAGACACCCTGACGAAGAAAATCGAGAAGTCTCTCTCTGTAGGGAAATCACATAACTGTAAGAGCAACGTGGGAAGCAGAGACCTGGAAATATGGAGATTTGAGTCCGTCCTGGAAGCGTGCTTGGATAGCGGAAGTGGTTAATGATACAGGGTACTTTTCCGGCTCAATATTATGCAAAAATCAACACCTACTTCTTTCAGCCACTGTTTATAATGTACAGGTTTTAACGATTTTTTTGTTTATATATGGTAATGCAGTACACTTCCTACACAAATTAGAAGTATTTTGAATATTTTTGAACCTGCTTAGAGTTATTAAAAAATTACGAAGAAATTGATGCAATTTTTTTCCAAAATGCTTCCTCAAAGTCAGGTACCATTTAATCCAATGTTATACATTTGAAGGAGACCAAATTTTTACCAGATATGCATGACATGATTGCTGAGATTCTAGCCCATTTAATTCCAACTATTTTGTATATTACAACGATAAAAATATCACATCTTACATTTTAATTTTTATAATCTTTTTCCTAATAAAAATGTTATTTTTTCTATAATTTAGTTGTTTCTGCAATAAAGCTTATGTCTACTACATAAGTATGGACTATTGCAAATTACAGAAAAAAATTAGAGCAATGCTCTATAAACTTTAGGAAATATTTGTACCTGAATTCTGAAAAATACAACTTGCGGGAAATTGCGAATGAAGATATGAGTCCAATTAAACTGTGCCTCAGAACATTCCTGAAGCGTAGTCTTCATCCTGCAACATTTCTTTTTCAAGCCTCCTCTTGGCGTTCCTTTTAGCACTTCTTGCTTCTTTGGTAACTTGAAGAGCGAATCTTTCAGCTTCATGCACCCGTTGTCTGTCACACACAAGCAATTGATCTTGCACATTAGAGCCACATTTTATGCCTAAATTTCTCAGGACTTCCAATCTTCCTATCACTCCATCAATGAAACATATCACTGCATCTAGTACACCAACTTTTAATGTATTTAGTCCTACAAAAACATTCTTGGGTTATCTTTCCCATACGCAATTGTTGAAACTTCCGTTTGTATTCTGAGTTCCCCATGAAGACATTTACTAAGCAAAACAGGGTCACTCAGGTCTCTAAAAATTGCTTTTATTCATTCATAAGAGTCTCAGGAAGAGAATGCTTATGGTCGTATATTTGACCACTTTCTTTTGCTTTTTGGTAACCACACCAAGAATCTGCTCCTTTAGGACAAAGTCCGTGAACAGGGTGGTCGTTTGTGGACAACTTATGAAAGTAGGTGGCCCATACAGCTTTTCTCATTGCTGTAACAACATTCAGAGGTGCAGTTCGTCTAATGGCCAGCCCATAATAATTACCTCGGCCAGATAGATATTTTCCATCAGGTAGCATCTTTCCTTTCATTTACCTTCGTAGCTTCCTCAATCTAGCATCCATCCTCTTTTGCACATGTCTACAACACTCCAGTTTGCTACCAAGGTATCACCACAAACATTGAACATTAATTTTATTGAAAGGTTTAGAGTCCCCATCGCCTAGGTACTTCGTATATCTAACGTTATAAACGTGCACCGACTTCTGAAATATTTTTAGAGCTCCATCGCTCTCCATACCTCCACTGTAACCATCATAATTCTTAGAACACTGATGTTCAATATGTCCTTCAATGTTACCATGGCAGGTGTGGCAATACCTACATAAGCACTCAACATCAACAACTTTTCCATTTTCCAAAGAAGTAGCACTTACAACACCATTCACGGAGTGATCTCCTCGACGTTGTCATGTCCCATAAAGTGCAACAACAATGTCCTTGGTTCTAGTAATATTTACAGTTTCTTCTTCTGCACGTTTCATAAATGCTTTAGACACAACCGTCAAGGCACCTAAAAGTATTTTTATATACTTTCTGAACCTACTGGGAGGAGGAGGAAGGTGCATCAAACCACAAAATGTTTGAGCAGCCTTTTTTCATTTTCCTAATTGCACGCATTGCATACACTAACTTCAAATTCACATCATATGAATTATTCACAATATTATAAGTCATTTTCAAGGTAAATTTATTGCAGGATCTACACAGAACAACTAATTTTGACGCTAAACCCTTCCTGCTACTTTTTTGTTCAGTTGTTTCCAGACAGCCTACACCGTCACATTGTTTACATTTCGCCACTGCCGTTATCAAAGAAGATAAGATGCCCATATCAACAACAACAAATCCACTACAAACAGCGTTATTGATAACACAAAAATTTGAATCACCAGGAGGCATGCCATGTGGGATTTTCTTCCCTGAAGAACTGATACACAGGTTACTTTCAACAGTGTGGCTTGCTTTGTTTGCGAACTGGTTACCACGGAATTTCCTTTTATTGAATTTCTTGATGTGTGGCACAGTTCGTATTTATTGAACATTAAAGGATATGAACTTCCACAAATATATGTAGCACTTGGCTAAGAAACATTCAGTAACACGTGAACAAACTGCTTCACCGAAACAAAAGTAAATACTAGCAAAGATAATCGTTTATACACACTAGAAACCTGCACTGTTAGACCGTGTCCTACGTGAGCGACAGAAGCGAGAGACAGCGTGCGACAGCTTCAGGCGACAAAACACAAACGTAGGTGTAGTTACGGAGGTGTCCTACGTGAGCGACGTCTGTGTCGCGGTCTGCCTCCCGCTGCAACTGGCGACGTTTGAATTCAAACGTGTTTGAATCTTGTCGCTGCAGCAAGCGTGACACAGAGCGACAGCCACGTGTCTTCTTGGCAAAGCAGTGGAGCGGACGCGACGGCAGCTATGAATTACTTAAATCCTGTTTTAAGAAAACTATTCGGTGAAAAAATTTGATTCTTCCGCAGCCTATGGCTTGATATGCTTAAATGATAAAGGATAAAATTTATTTTCGTTATTCGTCATTGTTACTGTGCTGCACGAAATTGAGTACATGGCTGCACGAAATTTTTAAGAATATGCAGAGGTAAAATCACATTGTGTAGACTTTCCGTATAGTTCATTTAAGGCCATACATTACTGCGTATGAAACGTAGCCAATATATCTAAATTTTATTTAAATTCAGACCGAAATGATATGTCTTTTCATTCCTGAGATATTGGTTGTTATATCCGTGGACGGGTCGCTCGCTGCGCGTCTGAACCTTTACTGCGCTTCGGGAATCGAATGGTCGTAAAATGGCTCTGAACACTATGGGACTTAGTATCTGAGGTCATCAGTCCCCTATAACTTAGAACTACTTAAACCTAACTAACCTAAGGACATAACACACACGCCTACCCAAGGCAGGATTCGAAACTGCGACCGTAGCGGTCGCGCGGTTCCAGACTGAAGCGCCTAGAACCGCTCGGCCACACCTACCGGCCAAGTGGTCGTAAAAATCGTCGTATCTCATAAAAGGTTTAAGGTATCCAAACGACGAATTTTGGAAATGACAGCACGCAGAAAGGACTATTTTATCATATGATTAATACTCGATACGTTTTGTAAACGCATGAGCAGAGCGAAAACAAGACTCCCTATAACTTACACCACGAAGTTTTGTCCAAATTTTCATAGCCAAACAAAGGGAGGGAAACAGGTAAACGGGGTATGAAAGTGACCAGCATGATGTCTAGTTTGTCGTGAAAATATTTAACTGCTTGAAAGTAATCAGGATAATTAACGAAAACTTAATTAATAAGCTGAGGAAAAACTGAAATATTTCACGAAAAGCTGCTGCCAAGTATCAAAAATTCCATCTGTTCAAGACTTAGCTATTTTGCACATAAAAGATACATTGATGCGATAATTAAATGTCAAAAAGGCTTCTCTTCGAAAAGTACTTTAGGAAGGCAAAGGTAGGAGTCAGTAAGATCATGCCTTCTGAATAAAATCTGAAGTTCTAAAATGGAAGAAATCAGTCATACATTTTATGAAATGATTTGTGTAAAAGAAATAAGTAGATCAGAGAAACGTTCTACGTGCCTTTGATTGATGCTCGAAGTCATGAACAGAAAATGAGGTGCACCAAACGTTTCCCCTATGTTTTTTATTTCAAACTTTTAGACAAATCATTACACAAAACGTTTGACTTTCTTTTAAAAAATTTTGGAAGTTTTACTTTTACAGAAGGAAGTTTTACTTTTACAGACTATTTAGAGTGATTGAAACGCTTGGCCTTAACACTAACTGCTGATGAATTACGTTCGCAACATCAAATATCTGTAAAATTTCATGGTTCATTGTAATTTATTAGGAATTAAATGTGTGTGATATACTGGGGTAGGTGTGAAAACCAAGTTCTTTGGCAAGACCTTAAAAATATACTTAGCGATGCAGTGTAAACAGTATACATAAAACTTAGTATACAGAACCGTAAGTGAATCAGTAAAAATATAAGAACGGCTGGGATTAGGACCCAGGACCTTTCCCTCACACCTACATCATGAACTATATATGTTACCTTTTTTCTTTTTTTCGTTTCCGTTCGTTGCATCTGCTCGGCGCGGATGTCGCAAGACACCCGTTTCAGTTCGTCATTGATCCAGTAACTCAGTTTTTTTTATTACAGAGGGCAGCTACCCGTCTGACCGAACACGCTGAGCTACAGTGCCGGCAACCTAAAACACCACAGCTACCAATTGTTCACCAATATCAATTTGTGTGCTTATGTTTGTATTTAGCGTAGTTAGTCATGTAACAGTCATTCCTCCGCATTTATTGGTTGTTAAAAGTTCTTGATCATGTAAAAACACTTTCATATTTAATTTATTGATGAGATATCCTAGTGCTCCTCTGCTTATTCACGTGTATTCGAAGAATCTGTCTGGTGATCTTCGTAGTTGACGATACTTATGAAAGTCTCCATGGGGATTCCTCCCTTTGTAAATTTCATGCACAGCATTCCTTATCTTAAGTAAACTTAATTCTGTAGCCTTACTCTCCAGCTACAGTATTCTACAGGTTAAGGACGCCGTTTTATAGAAACAGCTGGTTGGCTCTAACAAGGGAACCTCCCCATCGCACCCCCCCTCAGTTTTAGTTATAAGATGGCACAGTGGGATAGGCCTTGAAAAACTGAACACAGATCAATCTAGAAAACAGGTTCAAAAATGGCTCTGAGCACTATGGGACTTAACATCTATGATCATCAGTCCCCTAGAACTTAGAACTACTTAAACCTAACTAACCTAAGGACAGCACACAACACCCAGTCATCACGAGGCAGAGAAAATCTCTGACCCCGCCGGGAATCGAACACGGGAACTCGGGCGTGGGAAGCGAGAACGCTACCGCACGACCACGTACTGCGGACTAGAAAACAGGAAGAAGTTGTGTGGAACTATGAAAAAAATAAGCAAAATATACAAACTGAGTATTCCATGCGGAACATAGACAACGTCAAGCTTGATATGAGATCAGGAGCGTCGTGGTCGCGTGGTTAGCGTGAGCAGCTGCGGAACGAGAGGTCCTTGGTTTAAGTCTTCCCTCGAGTGAAAAGTTTAATTTTTTCTAGAGTCTATACAGGACAGAAGGATCAGGCATTGTACAATTTTAGTGTGGGAGTAGACGTGATTACCATTCCTCCAGGTTGTACACCTCTTGTGCAACCGTTAGATGTGTTTTGATTTCGGAAAGTGAAATACTTTGGGAAAAGATTCTATGATTTTGCGAAGCTGCACAGGTACACAGAGCAGTATTGTTTACGTGATCGTGTGTCAATTATCAAAGTTCAGGCACTCACACATAATCAACTTCGCTCTCCAAAATTCCAGGACATGTTCAGATTTGCTTGGACATATGCAGGATTTGACGGTCTACAAATGGAAAAATTTGGAAACGTTAAAAACATATGTTTTGACAGAGCACAGGGAAAACTGTGCAACTGTGAATCTGTTGCATTCATTTGTTGCAGTTTATGTGACAAACTCTTATGTTTTCATCACTTTTTGGGAAGTGACTGTCACATCCATAAGAAAACCTAAACCGGGCAAGGTAGAATAATCTTTTTACCCATTCACCAAGTGTACAAGTTAGGTGGGTCGACAACATATTCCTGTCATGTGACGCACATGCCGTCACCAGTGTTGTACTTCACCAGTGACGTGTTTTCCTGTGGAGGAATCGGTTGACCTATGACCTTGCGATCAAATGTTTTCGGTTCCCATTGGAGAGGCACGTCCTTTCGTCTACTAATTGCACGGTTTTGCGGTGTGGTCGCAAAACTTATTACAGTGAACAGAGACATCAATGAACGAACAGCAGATCATAACTTTGCGAAAATAAAGAACGTAAACTTTTCACTTGAGGGAAGACTTGAACCAAGGACTTCTCGTTTCGCAGCTGCTCACGCTAAGCACGGGGCCACGGCGCTCCTCAGCTCACACTCTCCTTAATGTTGCCTATGTTGCACATGGACTACTCAGTTTGTATATTTTGCTTACTTTGTTCATAGTTCCACACAACTTCTTCCTGTTTTCTAGATTGATCTGTGTTCAGTTTTTCAAGGCCTATCCACTGTGCCAACTTACAACTAAATCTGAGGGGGGTGCGATGGGGAGGTTCCCTTGTAAGCAGCCATCTTGTAGTGCAACATGGTCGCTCGCATGCAGGACACGCAAGGTTGTCGCCCGATGCTGCTGCTTGTTGCTGGACTGTCGCGTACCCGTAAGTCACTCGCTGTCGCTCGCTTCTGTCGCTCACGAAGGACACGGTCTTACCAACATATGCAATGTATCATACGTATAATCGCTGGAAACAGAAAGTTCACAGTTCGTTTCGGAATAATACTGGTTTCCATAACAGAAATAAAGAGGGTGTGGCTTCATACATGACCATAACTTTAATATTTGGTATATATAGGTCACTTTTCACTTGGAACCCTATAATGTATGTATCTATGTAACCAGGAAAGACTATAGAATTTAATAAAGTCATAAAAAATTCCCATATTTCCACCATTTTTAAGTACCCTGTATCCTTAGGGCAACCGCTCTCAACAAGCGGGAAATACGAGTTCGATTCCCGGTCGACCACAGATTTTCATATGTTTACATGTACTGTATATCTCTTCGTAATTCAATACGGCTATCGATCGTCAGCTGTGTCTTTTCGTTCTGATGTGCATCCATGATTGAAGGAACATTACATCGGACTGTGAAGACATTGTTAAATAGAGGCATTGCACTAATGTAGTCAGGGCACTGTATCGGCGAGTGTCTCAGAACCCATCTGCAATCACTGTCAAGAAGAGACAAAGTGAAAATATACATGTGATGTTAGTCAAAGTTAGCTGGATTTAGGCCTATACCAGTGTTCAAAGACAGATCATTGCAAGTGGACGTATAACTATATTGCGACACACAGTCTTCATTCTCCAGTTAAGTGTTGTAAAACGTCTAGCGACGTTAACGTGACCACCACCTATGTTCGATGTCAAGGTGCAATAACCTGTCACGTATGCCAGGTGGCAGTACTAGCAGTGGAGGGCACCTGAAGCTTTTCGGGCGGACGCGGAAGACAGTGCAGTGGTTGTGATGCGGAGAGATTTATCTGACGTTCGAAAGAGCATGATCCTTGACAAAGGTGGAAGCATTTCCGAAACGGCTAAGTTTGTAAACTGTTTGCGTGCCGCCCTTGTTAAAGAATATCTTGCATGTCAACACGGCGCTATCCAAAACCAGCATTGGGGCAACTGTGGTACACCACGTGCCTTAGATGAAGGAGTGAAGGGCGACTGCAATGATTTGTACGGGCGAATAGACGTGCAGCTGTTGAACAGCTTACAGCCTAGATAGACCAAGGCGCTACCAACAGCGGCTCCTCAACGACCATTCAGCGAACGTTGCTGTATATGGGATCAGCAACTGGTGCCTGATTCATGCACTCACGATGGTTGCCGCTCATCAGCCACAAAACAGGAACTTGCACTCCAGAACCACAGCTGGAAGCTGGATGCCCGATGTCCTATTAATGGTGTCAGGAGGGTTTTTCATGTGAATCACGTTTTCATCTGCGTGAAACGTCTGAAGCGAACATCCTGCATCAATTGTCGGAAGGGCCCAGACCAGAGTACGGAGCGTCATTGCCTGGGGAATTTCTTCGTGGCATTCCCTGAGTGCTCTCGTCATTTTCGAAGACATATTGGATCAAAACAAGTAGCATCTAGCGTTTGTGACCATGTCTACCAATAGTCGCAGTTTGTTTTTCCTCGACACGGTATCTACCAATAGAAGAAAGCAACGTGTCACACAGCTCGCAGTGAACGTGCACGGTTCGGAGAGCACCAGGTTTGCCATACTCCTGGAGACCAAATGCACCGGATTTAAACACAGTCGCCAAACTGTGGGACCATATCGTTCTGGCTGTTCGCACCGTGGATCCTCGACAGAGAAACCTAGCAGAGCTGGCCACGCCACTGGAGTCGGCATGGCTCCACATCCCTGTATGGACCGTCCAGAACCTCACTGACACTCTTCCTGCACGTCTCGCAGCGGTCTGTGCTGTAAAAATTGTTACTCAGGCCTTTTACAGGTGGTCACATTATTAAGAGTGTTGTAACCGCGACCGGAACGGCCGCGGGGTTGCCGAGAACGAAAATGCGACAGGACGAAACGGGGCGGCCCGCGAACGAACAGAACGAACGGGGAAGGACGGACACGAACAACGACGGACGACTGAGCGAGACCTAGTGAACAACAACGTGCAAATAGCAATGGGGTCACAAGCGAATCCTCACGAATCCACAACGTCCACTCGTACAAGGAAACCAAGTAAACACGCGGTCTGTAGGCGAGATGTCGATAGACTAACGCGAATAAAGGACTGCCTGCAGAGCTTTTTTTTCTTTATTGTGATTTCATTCCCCTGCCCCATATGGGCAGGGGAGGGTTGTCGGCGGCGCAATCCGCCGCTCTTCAGCCGAGCGACATGACAACTTAAAATAAGAAGAAAATGTTACATAGATAAGGCGATAAAAAAGGGGAACTTAAAACAGCGTAATGGGAGAAAATGGAGGTAAAAATACACTGACATGGAGACATTCATAAGGGGCAATTAAAAAAAAATCGGCATAAGTTAAAAAATACAGTTGGCGATTCTTAAAACACAAAGAAGACACTGAAAGCACACGCACAGGTTAAGTCGGCCACAGTATTAAAAACACTCCAGAACAACACACTTAAAACCCAATTGGAGCACTCACAATGAATAATAAAACTGCCAGGTGTGACCTGCCGAGGGAGAGGCCAGAGAGGATGGAAAAGGAGGGGAGAGCAAGGGGCAGCAGGGGAGGTGGCGGGATGGAGAGAGTAGGGGCGTCAGCAGGTACACAAAGAGGGAGGAGACTGGTAGGACAGGAGATGAAGAGGGAAGACAAGGTAGGAAGGAGTGCAGAGACACTGAAGAGGTGAACAAGAGAGGGAGAGGGAGTTGGAGGGGAAAGCCGCTCAGGAGAAGGGAGGGGGAGGAGAGGGAGCCCTGAGGAGGAGGCAGGAGGAAAATGGGGTTAGAGTTGGTAGGAAGGGTAGATGTCAAGGTGAAGCTCATCATCTGGGAGGGGTAGATAGTGGAAGTTGCGTTGGGAAAGGAGGCGGAGGGTTTAGAGATGGGAGATGGAGAGAGGGTGGGACACAACGGTAAAGGCGCGGCAACGAGCTGGGGGTGGAGAGGAAGGGAGACACCAGGGGGTGAGGGGGATCTGTGCGGATGTGTTGAAGGAAAAGGAGAAGGTGGGGGAAGGGGATGAGGTCGTAGAGGATGTGCATGGGGGACGGAAGGCAGATGTGGAAGGTGAGGCGGAGCGGATGGCGTTCGAGGATTTGAAGGGATTTATAGAACCAGGGAGGGGCGGAAATCCAAGCCAAGCTGGCGTAACAGAGGATGGGGCAGATCAAGGATTTGTAGGTGTGAAGGATGGTAGAAGGATGCAGACCCCATGTCCGCCCGGACAGGAGTCTCAGGAGGCGAATTCTGTTGTGAGCTTTGTGTTGGATGATGAGGAGATGAGGAGTCCATGTGAGGTGGCGGTCGACTGTGAGGCCAAGGTATTTGAGGGTAGGAGTGAGATGGACAGGACGGCCATAAATGGTGAGGTAGAAATCATGGAGACGGAAGGAGCGGGTGGTGCGGCCTATGATGATCGCCTGGGTCTTCTGCTGAGCGAGAGGGAGGCGCTTAAATGCGTGATGAAGTACGTTGCTATTGGCCGCTGGGACCACGTGCTCCACCCTGGCGCCCTCACATGATACGCGGGCCAGGAGCGCGCGCACAGCCACGGCGCGACGGCGCGACGGCTGGAGAGACCTCTAGTGGTTATCGAGGTCCATGCCGTCTGGCGCGGATTCGAAACCCGCGGTGCTCGGTACCAGAGTGAGTGTAACAAGTCGCTGTATGTTGACGTTAATCTACGTTTCCATTATTTTGTACCGTAGCTGTTGCCTAACCCTATTCGTCCGTGTGGCACATCTGCACAGTTGCTGGCTGCAAGCAGCTCACAAAACAACAGCTACTTCGGTGGTAAGAGGTTCTCTCCCTGGCACATTTATATGCTGGACGCCAAGTGCTTTTAGTGAATACAACAGTGGTCATTTCGTGTATGAATTATTTTGTTTTATTAACTACTCCGAACAGCAGTTTGCGAGATGCGGAAAGGTAGCGATATGTTCGTAAATATTGCTTTCCGTATAAAATGACGTAAAACTTTTAGACTCATTTCAGCGTTATCTGTATGTAGTCTGACTTCCCACTTTGCATGGTGTTTCAGGAGAAACAGTAAATATTTCGGAAGCTTAATGAACTGTTTAAAAACTTTTGTGGTAAAAATCTTTTAAAGAATTGTAGAGTCCGAAGGTAGCTGCTAATCCTAATTTATTATGGAATCAGGGTATAACCGGTTTCGCGAGAGTGAATCACATCTTCACTTTAAATCTGGTTTAATTTGCTTTAAGGAATTAAATGCGTACGATGCCCCAATGCTCTATAAGGCACATCTCCTGGCATCAACGAATACAGTGGATGTTGAAAGTTTCGAAATTTTTTTAAACTATGTATAGACTAAGCTGCGGTTGCCCACAGAGAAATCTTAGATTTAAGAATGTGGTTGGATTACATTCTAACAGTTCTACCTCTATACCAACAAAAATTGGTGAAACGTTATGCGAACTACTTGTTCGAATTAATATGGACTAATTCGAATTAATATAGACTACCTCCAAAAAGCAGTCCGTATAATATCAATTTTTGTTGGTACAGAGATAGAGCTGTTAGGATGTAACCCAAAAAAATACTGACACAATATGTTAAGCAAAAGCAAATGATTGTTCAAAGCCGACTATCATAAATTCCACCTCTGACGTTGATGTACATTCAAATTCTCTTGAAACCTCCACACGTAGCTATTCCGCGGTCGTCTTTACTTTAAGGGGACAGGACTGTTCATAACCCGAACAATCGCTCATCTTTTATGTTTACTTTGTCTATTTGGAACTTCGCCTGTGTACCATCGCTAGAGGCAGAAATCGAAACTGGTAAGATTATGCGACTCTGATGTGCAAATAACGTGAAGATTACTGCCGATTCATCTTACGGGGAATGTTGGGTTTTAGATGATGAGCCAAATGTCACCTATCGATTGGAATATGCAGGGGCCTCGCCATCATGGAAGAACCCACTCATGCTTACTGAAGTGTTGGCAGAAGAGCCAACACCGTGTTGCTATAGGAGGCCGAAATGCACGCTTTTAAGCTCAAGCAGATTGGCGTGGGGTCTGGAACAAGGTAAAGTAATTAATAGTAGCAAATAAAGTACGAAGATCTTGGAATACTTAACTTTAATCCATAATTGGAGAACATCGCTCTTGACGGTACATGTTTTAAAATTTCAATATTAACTGGTAATGGCGCCTTGCTAGGTCGTAGCAAATGACATAGCTGAAGGCTATGCTAACTATCCTCTCTGCAAATGAGAGCGTAATTGTCAGTGTAGCATCGCTAACAAAGTCGGCTGTACAACTGGGGCTACTGTTAGGAAGTGTCTCTAGACCTGCCGTGTGGTGGCGCTCGGTCTGCAATCACTGACAGTGGCGACACGCGGATCCGACGTATACTAACGGACCGCGGCCGATTTAAAGGCTACCACCTAGCAAATGTGGTGTCTGGCGGTGACACCACACTTACAGTCAGAGAAACGTCTTTCACTGATATCAGAAGCTCGTTTTCAAGAAAATTTAGAGAACAAGCCCCTGTAAGACAATGTAGTAACGTAACAAGCCCAGTCAACTGATGTCTGTAATACCACACCACAAATATCTTGAAAATATGTCTCCCCAAAGAAATACGGATTTTTGTCGGACCGCAGGCCTGGGTTACGAGCGTTAGTGATACCATATTTGCCGTTGAATATAGAAACTATCTATTTCACAGTTGCAACTGCGGTCTTTAGGACTAAGTGGTATTGCAAAAGCTCGAAGAATACAAATAAAAAGGCATAGAGTGTATACGCAGAGTTGAACGAACATGCCATATAGATAATAGACATTACAAAAAATGGTGAACGTAAACACACCACTTATAAAGGCGTTATTTGCATTTTGCTTGAGTGCGTGTCAGGCTTTAAAATTCTTCGAAATGTATAGATGTCGTCGTCGAAAGGTAGTCCTTTTCACTGTAGAAATACAGTAAGATCAAACGAATGCGAAGCTCTCTAGATCGTGAAAATGTAAATCAAGTGAACTGTTACCGATGTTAACGTCCTCCATATAAATCGCTATAAATCAGTGTTCTAACACACTAAAATACATCCACGAGTTACTGTACGTGCACTTATCACAGGTAGTTCATTCCAACGATAACTATTGTAAGCGTCATATTACAACATCATTATACACCTCTTGACAACATAAAGCTCTCTTCTTGATGAAATCGTGGTGAGGTCCAAGGGGACAGGATAGGAAAATTTCTTTATAACAGAGTGGCGTAAAAATACGTTGCTATCTCTTCTAAAGGTCTCATACTGCCTCGTGTTCTCATACAGAACATGGCAACTGTTATGTTCATATTAGTTTTTTTGCATATACATCGCAACTGATGAAACAACATAGATGGCTCGCCCATGAATCAGCCAACAAATTGAGAAAAGACGTGACAAGACGTCACCTCGTAAACGCATGATTTTTCTCTCTACGAAGCTCAAATATAGGAAATAATTATGTAAAAACTTATGTACGTGTAATAATACAAGTCGAAAGTGCTTCAAAGCTATAGAAAAAAATGTAAAATTAATTATACAGTATTATGACGCGTTGTTAAAATATATTAGATAAGACAAGACACACTCTGAAGATAAAAGGAAATGCAGAGGATAAATGAATTTACAAAAATAAATTTGCATGGGAGTGCTCTCGATTCTCCCTCGTTATCATGTATAAAAGTTGCAATACAATGGGAAACATCGGGGACACTTTTAAGACTTGTCACATAGCATTTATAAAGCTCTGGTAAAATACAAGACAGACTCTGAAAATAAATAAAATGAAGATGAAAAAATAACAAATAAAAAGTGGTAGCGCATATGTTTCTCTTTGTTACTAATCAAATCATCACCCAGAAGGCTATATGTTGTCAACAGATGTTAAATAATGCAGTGATAAGAAGCTTACTATTGTTGGCACTGGAATGAGCCATTTCTGATAAATGCACAGACAGTCTGACTTGCAGACGTATTTTCGCTCCAACATCTTCAGTTCACATGTGGACAGTGTCTTAGAACAAGGATTAATCGCGATTTATGTGAAGAATTTTAACATTGGTAACGCTTAACATAATTTACATCATTTCACGAAGTGGAGAGCTTCGCACTTGTTGATGTTACTGTACTTATGCAGTGAAAAGGCTTAGTTTCCTACGAATTTAAAGCCTAAAATGTGCTGAAGCAAAATGTAAGTGATGTGTTATTTTCAGCTTCTTTGTAATGTCTATTGTCTATACGGCATGTCTGTGTAACTCTGCTAGTACACTCTTTGCTTTATTATTTGTATTCTTCTAGATTTTGCTGTACCACTTGATAATGGCCGAAAGACCGAAACTGCAGTTGTGAAATAAATAATTTCTACAGTAAAGGGCGAATGTGATGTCATTTTAAAATAATTCGACATGACGACGAACACCGACCATGAGAAGGTAATCTGTTATTGATACCATCACGAGTGAAAGTGGATTCATAAGTAAACTGTGTTAATGAGATTAACTCGGCGATTTGCTAGTAGCCAACCGACAAAATTCCGATCGTAAAACATTTTCCCCTTCTCGAATGTGTTGAATCAGCTGTCGATAACAAGGATAGAGTCCATGCATATGTAATGCTCTCCATAATCTTATATGTGGAAACATTTACGTTTAGAAACTGCACTTGTGTTTGTTGAAGCATTATGTTCTACCAGTTGAACAACATCTACAACTTCATCCACACTCTTTCCATCGGCACTTTCAAGAGACATATGACTGTTGGGCACTGCACCAGGCACACAGTTTAGCCAAGACACTAGTGAACGCTCTTGAATCTGTTACTGTGGTGTTAGGAAATCCTCTGCGGTATTCCCCACAAGCAGCAGCAGCGTTTCCATTACAATACCCGTATACAAACAACATATTGGCATATTTTACAATACTAAGAGGCGTGCCATGCTTAAGGGGCTCCGAAACGCCCTATACTTGCAATGTTAAAATAACGCTTATAAATTACATCTTTTCTTACAAAGTATTTGAGATAGGAAGTTGAACTTTTTACAGATTATTTATTGGAATATGGGCTACAACTTAACACAGGGATTTTACAAAATTTTAGTTCAGTTATTAAAGATGATTTTTTTCAATTGTAATGAAAATTCACATTTTTTTGCAATTTTTTATTTATATATTCAAAAATATACAGTTTTTTGGAAAAAGGCTGTGTTAAATTATGCAGAAGGTACTGTGTAACATTTACTGAAAGTTTGAAACAAATATGTTTGGAAGATCCTTAGAAAACATGTAATTAGTATGAGAAAATAAAAGTTTTGGGAATCGAGCGACAAAGATTGGATTAACTTTTTAGTGCATTCCAGGTCCATAGGATGGATTATCTTCATCCTCTGCAAACTCCTCCTCCAGCTTCCTCTTGTTCCTCCTCCTGTTTACTCTTGTTTGTATTTCTAGACTCTTTACAGCCCTGTCTGCAGCCCGAAGGCGTTCCTTGTCTAAAGCAAGCATCGCTCGTTGTTGTGTTCGTAGATTTTGCTACCATTTTCTTCAGTTGCAGTTACTGCAACACTGTTCCAAAAGGTGGTCATGTATGAACACTTATCACATTTCAGTTGTATTTCACTAGCAAGTCCTACGTGCTTTATTATGGAGAGTTCCAGACCAACTTCACTACAATGAATACATCTTACACAGTTTGAAAAAATTCCTTTGAGAACCGACATATCAAATATTTCATTCACATCCGATTCGCCCATGAAACATTCATAGTTTTCACTCATTGAACCAAGCTTCTTCTGTGAAGTATTTTCTTTCCCACTTTGACTGCTATGGGCAGGTGTACTTGAGAGGTTAGGTTCACTCACTTGGTTATCGTCTTTATTGTTTACAGTAATAACACATACCTTTGGCTTTCCAACATTTCTCCTTTTCTTAAAAGCCTTCAGAGGATTTCTAATAACTTTACTTTTACTCATTATTATACTTCAACAAAACAGAGACTCAAGAAACAGAATTAATTACGAATATTTTCGAGATAACGACAGAGTAAATAAACATGAAACAATCGACAATCACACCAGCGATATATATTGAACCATCACAGGTTAGCCACAACACATACTTTATCTCAGATCACTAAAATGTACCTGATGAACACGGACGTTAATAATAACACCATTTGACAGCAGTTTAACAGCGCCACAGTGGGTCACGCCCATGTAGAACACATTTAAAAAAAAATTTAAAAATAGTTGTAGTCTTCGGAATTGAATAAATTATATATCTATTAAAAGGTAATAGTCTGCAGATTCAGAAAACGCAAAAAAGTAAAAATTGAACTTTTCATGATTTTTGAGCCTTTCCGGAGCCCCTTAAACGATACAGTAGCATTGGCCAAGAAATAGCAATGATCAAAACTGAAAAATTCAAACACGTTAACTCAAGCACTATTTCAAACGCCAGCTTATAAAATACAGAAAAAGATAAAAATAAAAATAAAAAACAAATAAATAAATAAATAAAATAAAATAACTAGCAATCAATAAAGAAACCCATAGAAGCTGTAGTACCAACACGCAAAATTAAAACCTCTCTCTACAACCAGCTATATCTCTATATTCAATAAAAGAACTGGACGTGATAAACTGGATGTTTTCGAGATTCCAGAGAATCTTGCAATCGGTCCGCTATATGCAGTTCGCCGTAGGGTGGCGAGCGTGTAGCGCCGAAGCTTAAGGGAGGAAGGTGTGGACCGGTGGGGAAGACTGTGGTCGGGCAAGTGAATGTGGTGGTCTGCCACCGAGGGGACTACAGTTCTTCGTCTAAGCTGAGTTTACGGCAGGGATGTAGTGGTGTGGTGCCGAAATATACTTCACAACTTGTAGCAGACAGCATTGGAAGTCGAGCAATGATATGATGCGTTATTAAGCCGTCGTGTACGCCACAGGCTTACATGGAGAGACTCTCTGGGTGAACGAAGTTCCTCGTTAAAGCGGGTGAAGTTGGCTCTTGTAACTGCACTGGGCAGTGACCATTTTGTGGCTCGCTGAAGTGGATTACGATCCATGTTATGCGCCTTTAGCATGAAATGGGTGAACATCTGCAAGTCTGCAACATTTTGTCCATGGCCTGTGCTTCGTTTGTGTGGTGTGCGTACTGTAAGACCTTCGGTACACACACTATAGAAATGCCACTTGCACGCTTAGAGTAGCAGATTGATGGTGACCAACTTTAAACAGAATTTGATTAATATTCACACACATTTATTAAAATAATAAAAAGGCATAGGTATTTCGTAACTTGAGTCTGGATGCTGTTTACAATGGACAATCTGAAGTTCCTTTGGTGTTGGTACGTTAATCTTATTCTCACATATCTCTGATACTTGACAAAGTGTCTCTAAATTTCTCTTCATGGCTATGTACAGGAATATGATAATCTTATTAGGCGGAGACTGAAACTTGACTATAGACTAATGCAGACTAACGCAGAGTAACTAATCGGAGGTCTGTACACCCGTTATAATACCTCGCGCGTTCAGGTATCACTGCGCGAGTGTGATCCTCGAGGAGAAAAGGTTCTACGTTAGCAGCAATCTCAGTGGCTGCGTTACATATTAATACGCGGATCGGCGGAAGCAGAATTGGGCCGTCTCTAAGACAGCGCCATCTCGTTGTGTGGAGACGGACGAGCGCTGCGCCTGCGCTGTTGTGCTCAGCGGGGCGCGCTCTAGTGGGAAAGTTGTGTACGCGCTGAGTACGCGGAACTATGTACACAACAGTTTGTTTACTGTCTTTTGCTCTGATCCTAACAGCACTGAGCTTTATTCGAATTTGGTACGTCAATGTGCTGGTTGCTTTTCATAAAACATATGTTTTGTTTTCATATACGTGTTAAAGTTCCTTTTAAAGCTTTTATGTGATTTCCATTTTATTGGGTTATCTTGAGAAGTCCGAGTTCCTCGGAACACTTTCTTGTTTAATTACCTTAAATTTTGCAATCATTGGCCCATTATCTTATCACAGCAATCATTCACTAACTGTTTATTATTGGATGGCTATTGCTATAGGGTACTGCGTTTTTCAAGTGACGTAACTGCTCAGTAATTTTGCGGTGTCATTAACTGACGCTGTGTGTGTTTTATTAAAAGTTGGGTTTTAAATTTTTCTTGTTTATGACATTTTATTAATTACAGTTATTGCCATTGTGTCGCACAACCCCGAACACGGGGTGAGTTGTAGACTTATGAAATAATTATGTTTGTTGTTACATGTATGCTCGTCTCTTGTTTTAAAAGTTTCCTGTACCATCCTGTAATAGAAGTGTTCATGATAGAGCAGGCGGTCGCTGTTGGCATAATGGGGGCTTAGGGTCGTTTTGTGCCCGTTTGTAACAGCCATTGAAATTAACAATGTTTTCTGGTTACAGCTATTTATTTGACGTAAAAGGTTGTAATATAGTACTGTGAATTTAAAGTTATAGCGCCGGCCGCTGTGGCCGAGCGGTTATAGGCGCTTCAGTCCGGAACTGCGCTGCTGCTACGGTCGCAGGTTCGAATCCTGCCTCGGGCATGGATGTGTGTGATGTCTTTAGTTTGATTAGGTTTAAGTAGTTCTAAGTCTATGGGACTGATGACCTCAGATGTTAAGTCCCATAGTGCACAGAGCCATTTTTAAAATTATAGCCTCTAGGGTATGTCCTATGCGCTCCCGAGTTTCAACGTAATTTTGTCCTGTGTCTTGTGTTCATGGTTCTCATGTTCTGTTTTGTTAATGAAAGAGAAGGACAGTTAAGTTTTATTCGAATTGCTACTTACTACATTACATTTGCTGCTCTTCCTGAAACAGCCTAGCCGCCCGTGCTGGCCGAGCGGTTCTAGGCGCTTCAGTCTGGAGCCGCGCGACTGCTACGGTAGCAGGTTCGAATCCTGCCTCGGGCATCGATGTTTGTGATGTCCTTAGGTTAGTTAGGTTTAAGTAGTTCTAAGTTTGATGACCTCAGATGTTGAGTCCCATAGTGCTCAGAGCCATTTGAACCATTTTTTTAAACAGCGTATAGATGCGCGGGGTCCGTTCCTTAGAAAGGCAGGTGGTGGTGGTGGGCCGATGGAGAGCGTAATGTTGGCCCCCACAGATGCGCCGCCTATGTGTCAGAGCTGTGACTGATGACCCGGTCAGGTGAAGCGACGCAGCATGTCAGCCGCCTAATGTGATCACAGCTGTGCAGCAAACGGCAGAGCCCAGAGGCAAGCGAGGCGGACTTTACCGCTGAGCAGAGGGCACTCTGCTGTCCGGTCACGCAGGTGCGGCGCGTTGGGCTGATGAGTGGCGTTATATAACGTCCCATGTAACATTACTGACACAGGATGTTACGGTGTGAGCTGGCGAGGGTGGGAGAGCCCAATTAAAAGGCTTACTGCTGAACAAGAACACATTGCACTGCAGTAAACAGGTCATTTCATATGTTATCTCAGAAACGTTGTTAGAGTGGTGTGTACTTGTGGTGCGCATTTTCGCAATCGTCACGCTACTTCCATACCGCCAAATTGAAGGGTTCTCACTGCTAGCAGGAAGGAGTTATGAGACGAACAACTACACAGCGTTTCAAAACATTGCTGAAGTCACCACCAGCCATTTACATCGAAAGTTTCTTCTAGACTTTTCCATCCTTACCGAGTTCAGCTGCGCACTGAGTTGACCAAACTCATGGGATACCCCTAATACTGTGTCGGATCTCCTTTGTCCTGGCGCAGTCCCCTGCAGAAATATTTGGCCATGCTTGCACGAACTAACCTATTAATTATGTCCCACAAATTTTTGATGAGATTCATGTCTGGCGATCTGAGTCGCCAAATATTCGCTCAAATCCTCCAGAATGTTCTTCAAATCAAAGGCGAGCAACTGTGGTACGGTGACATGACGCATCGTTGTTCGGGATCATAAACTCCATCGTCTCCAAGTGATCGAACGTAACCATTTCCAGTCAATGATCGGTTCAGTTGGTCCAGAGGACGCAGTCCATTCCATATAAACACAGCCCACACCATTATGGAGCCACAGCCAGCATGCAAAGCGTCATGTTGACAACTTGGGTCAACGGCTTCCTAGGGTCTGCGCCGCTCTAGAAACCCTACCATCAGTTCTTACCACCTGAAATAGGCACTCATCTGACCAGGCCACGGTTTTCCAGTCGACTCGGGTGTAACCGATCGCATCGCGAGTCCAGGAGAGCAGCTGCAGGCGATTTCGTGCTGTAAGCGAACGCACTCGCGTCGGTCGTCTGCTGCCCATTAACGCCAAATTTCACCGCACTGTCCTAACGGATAATTTCGTCGTACGTCCCACATCGATTTCTGCGATTATTACACGCAGTGTTGCTTGTCTGTTAGCAACGGCTACGCAAACGCCGCTGCTCTCGGTCATCACGTGGAGGCCGTGGTGGAAGGTAATGTCTGAAATTTGGTAGTTTTTGCACACTCTTGGTATTGTGGATCTTGAAATATTGAAATCCCTAACGATTTAATGGAATGTTCCGTGCGCCTTGCTCGAACTACCACTCCACGTTCAAAGTTTGTTAATTCATATCGTACTGCAATAACACGCCGGAAACCCTTTCATACGAGGGGCGTTTGGAAAGTACGTGCAAAGACCGAGAGATGGCACCACCACCGCGTATCGAGGTCATTTTTAGTTAGCAGCATCTCTGGAGAGAGAGAGAGAGAGTTTCAGCCATATTGGTCTATTTCATTGTTTTTGGCATTCGTGTGAATCAAGGAAGTCGAGTGATTGTCAAAAAATGGACGAAAAAGAATTTCGTATGGTGACTAAATATTACTTTATGAAAGGCAAAACATCTCAGCAGACTAAAGAGAAGCTTGATAAACATTATGGTGACTCTGCATCTTCGATTACAACAGTTTATAAGTGGTTTCCAAATTTTCCATATGGGCACAAGTGATGCTGAACGTTCTGGACGCCGTGTGGAGGTTACGACTCCAGAAATCATTGATAAAATCCATGATATGCCGATGGATGACAGAAGAGTTAAGCTGCGTGAGATTGCTAGTGCTGTGGGCATCTCGAATGAAAAGTTACATGATATTTTGCATAAACATTTGGACTTGAGAAAGCTATCCACAAGATGGGTTCCGCGATTGCTCACACTTGACCAAAAACGGAATCGTGTGAACTGTTGCAAGGATAGTTTGCAGCTGTTCAGGAAGAATCCGCACGACTTGGAGCGTCGTTTCGTCTCTGTGGATGAAACGTGGATACATTACTATACTTCTGAGACCAAACAACAATCTAAACAAAGGGTTACCAAGGGAGAATCTGCACCAAAAAAAGGCGAAGACCATTCCTTCGGTCGGAAAGGTTGTGGCGACTGTCTTTTGCGATTCGCAAGGCATAATCCTCATCGACTGTCTGGAAAAGGGCAAAACTAATACATGTGCATATTATTCATCGTTATTGGATCGTTTGAAAACCGAGCTGCAAGAAAAACGCAGGCGACTGGACCGCAGAAAAGTCCTTTTCCATGACGACAATGCATCAGCACACACCTCAGCAGTTGTGGTCGCCAAATTAATAGAAATAGGATTCCAAATCGGTTCACATCCCCCTATTCTCCAATCTTGGCTCCCTCGGACTACATTTGTCCTCCAATTTGAAGAAATGGCTGGCAGGACAAACATTTTTTTTCAAACAAGCAGGTGATTGCAGCAACTAATAGCTATTTTGCAGACTTGGACAATTCCGATTATTCGGAAGGGATCAACAAATTAGAACGGCGTTGGATGAAGTGTATAGGATAAGTCTAAAATGAGACTATGTCGAAAAATTAAAAAATAAGGTTTATCCCAAACACGTAAGTAGTTTTTATTTTTGCACGGACTTTTCAAACACCCCTCGTATGAATCCCCTGGGTACAAATTACATATCCGCAAGTAAACTGCCCATTTATATCTTGTGTACGTGCTACTAACGTCATCTATATATTTGTCCGGAGCCGCGGGACTGCCACGGTCGCAGGTTCGAATCCTGCCTCGGGCATGGGTGTGTGTGATGTCCTTAGGTTAGTTAGGTATAAGTAGTTCTAAGTTCTAGGGGACTTATGACCTAAGATGTTGAGTCCCATAGTGCTCAGAGCCATTTGAACCATTCATCTATATATTTACATATCGCTATCTCATCACTTTTGTCACCTCACTGTATCTACATCTACCTAAATACTCCCAAGTCACCATAAAGCACTTGCCTCTATACTTCGGCAAGAGCCCCAATTCCGCTTATCTTCGCGAAATTCGCGGCGCTTAACGCGAGATGTCCGTTGGTTTTAGTAGAATCGTTCCTATATATTTCACAAATACTGGTTCCGAAAACATTCTCAACAGTCTCTCGCGATAATTTACGTCTTCTTTCCTTCAGGGGTTCCCAATTCACTTCACGGAGCATTTCCATAATATTTCTCTGTTGATAGACCTTCTAATAACAAATGCACTAGCATGGCTCTAAACTACTTCGAAGCCTTCCTTTAATCCGATCTAGAGCGAATCCTAAACACTCGAACAGTACTGAAGAAAGTGTGGCACAAGTGTTCCGTACGCGGTCACATTGATAGATGAGCTACACTTCCCTAGAATCCTCCCAATAAAGCGAAGTCGACCATTCGCCTTCTCTAGAAACGACCTTACTTGCACGTTCCATTTTATGTCGCTTTGCCACGTTACGTCTAGATATTTAAACGACGTAACTGTGTCAGACAGCACACCACTGACATGTATTCCAACATTACAAGATTTGTTTTTCCTACTCATCTTCATAAACTCGTGCCGCACTCACGTGAACGACACACATGGCTGACAGCAACAATGCAGCAAAACATACGACTTTCACGTGATCGGCAGATGATCGCAATACACTCTTCTGGACAGTTTCGTTTATTGAAGTTAGTTTTACAATCAAACAGGTGCTTGAAAGGAGCAGTGAGTTCACGGGTAAATTCAGGTACTCATTTAAAATAAAACGCCCAGAAAATGTTTCATGCACCTTAAGATAGGCAACCCATCTTACATTAGCTGTGCTAAAGTGTAGGGTGTCCATAATTAAAGTCCTAGTTTAAAAACGCTGTAGAAAGAGACTAACTGCTCAGAATGACGTCAAATTTTAACAGCATATTCTTGACGCAGGGAGAAAAGCTATGGATGGAAACTGACCAATACATGGTGTTGCATGAGTCAGAATATGCACACCAACAGACGCGCGGCACACGGTTATTCCTCTGTTTGCGTCTGAGACACCCAGCTTGACAGTCTCCATCAAGGACTGTACGCTGCTGATAAAGCTTTTGTACAAGAACGATTACCATGCGCCAGTAACCCTGCGGATGTTTCGGAGTATGAGAGAAGGCATTGGGCCGATGTCTGCCAAGGGTCTGGAGAAAATGATTACAAAATTTGGAAATACAGGTTCTTTTAAAGCGCAGTTTGGCGGAGCGAGGAAAGCAGTTAAAGTGGTGTCTCACCGAGCGAGGGGGCGCAGTGGTTAGCACACTGGACTCGCATTCGGGAGGACGACGGTTCAAACCCGCGTCCGGCCATCCAGATTTAGGTTTTCCATGATTTCCCCAAATCGCGTCTGGCAAATGCCGGAATGGTTCCTTTGAAAGGGCACGCCCAATTTCTTCCCTAATCCGATGGGACCGATGACCTCCCTGTTCGGTTCCAACCAACCAACCGCGACGTCTATCGAATATATGGCCACAGCATTCAAGTAGAGGTCGAGCGGTGGTGTGGGACCATGCAGGCAGCAGGGGGAAGTGCCACAACGTTGAAAATGCCAGCGAGCACGGTGGATGAAGTACTATAAACATCCCGCATTGGTTCAAATGGCTCTGAGCACTATGAGACTTAACATCTGAAGTCAGCAGTCCCCTAGAACTTAGAACTACTTAAACCTAACTAACCTAAGGACATCACACACATCCATGCCCGAGGCAGGATTTGAACCTGCGACCGTAGCGCAGGTTCCAGACTGAAGCGCCTAGAACAGCTCGGCCACACTCCTGCATTGGTATCCATACAAAATTACCCGTGTTCAGAAGTTGCTTCCAGCTTACCTGCCAGCAAGACAAACGTTCGGTGTGGAATTTCTTGCTCGCATGAAAGTGAACAACGAATGACCATGGAACATGGTGTGGATATGTTAAACCCAGTTCCATCTCCTAGGACATGCCAATATGCAGAATTGCAGTATACGAGCAACGAAAAATCCGCACGCACATCAACCGGTACCTTTCAGCATAGGTGACTGTGTGATGCGGGTTGACGGCATCGTTGAAATTAGGGCCGTATTCCCGCGAGAAGATGAGTCCTGCGAGTTCTGTTACATGTATCGTGAAGGGTAAACGCTAAGAGAATCTGCAGCGTACCAACGTCATACCAACCCTCCTCCAAAAAATGGTTCAAATAGCTATGAGCACTATGGGACTTAACATCTGAGGTCATCAGTCCCCTAGAACTTAGAACTACTTAAACCTAACTAACCTAAGGACATCGCACACATCCATGTGCGACGCAGGATTCGAACCTGCGACTGTAGCGGTCGCGCGGTTCCAGGCTGAAGCTCCTAGAACGGCTCGGCCACAGCGGCCGGCCAACCCTACAACAGCGTGGATGTGTGGCTAGGAACATTTTTATGCCACGAGGTGGCCCTCCTCTGCACATTACACAGCCAGTGAAGCGGCTGCTACAGAGATATTTCGGAAATGCTAGAATTATCAGTATTCATTTCTCTATAGCCTGGCCGTCCAGATCGCCTGATCTTAATGCGTGCGACTTCTGGCTGCGGGGTCATGTGAAAGAGTTGTGTTCAGTGCTCCAATTATGAACGTAGTTGAACTGAAGGTACCCATTGCGCAACGCATTCTGAACGTGGTCCCCAAGACACTCCGATCTGTTGTGAAACGTGCCGTTTCTCGATCTCAACTTGTAGAAGTGCGGTTTTTGCCCCTGTTGTTGTTGTTGTAGTCTTCAGTCCTGAGACTGGTTTGATGCAGCTCTCCGTGCTAATCTATCCTGTGCAAGCTTCTTCATCTCCCAGTACCTACTGCAGCCTACATCCTTCTGAATCTGGTTAGTGTATTCATCTCTTGGTCTCCCACTTCGATTTTTACCCTCCACGCTGCCCTCCAATACTAAATGGGTGATCCCTCGATGCCTCAGAACGTGTCCTACCAACCGATCCTTTCTTCTAGTCAAGTTGTGCCACAAGCTCCTCTGCTCCCCAATTCTATTCAGTACCTCCTCATTAGTTACGTGATCTACCCATCTAATCTTCAGCATTCTTCTGTAGCACCACATTTCGGAAGCTTCTATTCTCTTCTTGTCCAAACTATTTATCGTCCACGTTTCACTTCCATACATGGCTACACTCCATACAAATACTTTCAGAAACGACTTCCTGACATTTAAATCTATACTGGATGTTAACAAATTTCTCTTCTTCAGAAACGCTTTCCTTGCCATTGCCAGTCTACATTTTATATCCTCTCTACTTCGACCATCATCAGTTATTTTGCTCCCCAAATAGCAAAACTCCTTTGCTACTTTAAGTGTCTCATTTCCTAATCTAATTCCCTCAGCATCACCCGACTTAATTCGACAACATTCCATTATCCTCATTTTGATTTTCTTGATGTACATTTTATACCCTCCTTTCAAGACACTGTCCATTCCGTTCAACTGCTCTTCCGAGTCCTTTGCTGTCTCTGACAGAATTACAATGTCATCGGCGAACCTCAAAGTTTTTATTTCTTCTCCATGGATTTTAATACCTACTCCGAACTTTTCTTTTGTTTCCCTTACTGCTTGCTTAATATACATATTGAATAACATCAGGGATAGGCTACAAACCTGTCTCACTCCCCTCCCAACCACTGCTTCCCTTTCATGCCCCTCGACTCTTATAACTGCCATCTGGTTTCTGTACAAATTGTAAATAGCCTTTCGCTCCCTGTATTTTACCCCTGCCACCTTCAGAATTTGAAAGAGAGTATTCCAGTCAACATTGTCGAAAGCTTTCTCTAAGTCTACAAATGCTAGAAACGTAGGTTTGCCTTCCCTTAATCTTTCTTCTAAGATAAATCGTAGGGTCAAGTATTGCCTCACGTGTTCCATTCGTCTGTAAAGAATTCGCGTTAGTATTTTGCAGCCGTGACTTATTAAACTGATAGTTCGGTAATTTTCACATCTGTCAACACCCGCTTTCTTTGGGATTAGAATTATTATATTCTTCTTGAAGTCTGAGGGTATTTCGCCTGTCTCATACATCTTGCTCACCAGATAGTAGAGTTTTTTCAGGACTGGCTCTCCCAAGGTTGTCAGTAGTTCTAATGGAATGTTGTCTAATCCGGGAGCCTTGTTTCGACTCAGGTGTTTCAGCGCTCTGTCAAACTCTTCACGCAGTATCGTATCTCCCATTTCATCTTCATCTACATCCTCTTCCATTTCCATAATATTGTCTTCAACTTTTGCCCCTAGGATGATTAAAAACTAATGTCTTTTGTTTTTATGAGGTTTTTGCCTCAGTACAGTTAAAAACCGATTTTTCCCACCCCATGTTGTACGACGTTGCGGTGGGGGTGGGCTTGCCTAACTAATAGTGCCACGTCTCTTGACTGCCGAGCCTGTACAGCCATGCACATTAAACAGTACGGATGGTGTAATGTGCAAGTCAAACCATAACCGTCTTTAGCGATTCATCTGCCATTTGTAGCCGACCCCATTTACGTTGACGCTTACAGCGCCAGTTATTGATAAAATGTTCGTAAAATGGTTTTTTGTTCCACGACGTTTTCCCCTGCGTCAATAATATGCTGCTCAAGTTTGGCGTAATTTTGACCAGTGTTTCTCTTTGTACGGCGTTTTGAAAATGGAACTTTAACTATGGACAAACTGTATTTCACACACTTTAAGATGGACATCGCAACTTACATCATCCACCCGGTTGCGGGCAATGTAATTGGGGTTAACTATCTGAAGGCGCATGAAATTTTTTTCCGGGTCAATTACAGTTTGCACATCTTGTGCAAAGAATTTTAGTCGCCCGTGCATTAATGAAAAAGTATTTGTATGTGAGATCTCAGAGGATATGATCACCAAACGGTTTAAAACATGCTCCTAACATTTGTACAAACATTGCCAGCGTTGTCAGTTTACGGCGTGTTTTCCAAACCGCTAGCGGCTGTCCCAGCGAACAGCTTGACTGTGAGAACAGAGACGCTGTGTAACTCCCCACCAATCGCAGCCTTCGCGAGAGGAAATGACAACGGCCCCCTGAGTGGCTCCGGTCCCAGAGTCCTCTTCCTGCCGCCCCTTATAACTTGCAGACTCCCAACTTTCCCCTCTGCCCGCACTTTTATGCAAAAGTTCGGTCGACTGAGAGAGATCGCCTCATGTGCTGTAAAACACCAGGGAGGGGAAGAAAACGTCCGTCTCCGAGCGGAAGAAAGACGGAGAGAGAGAAAGAGTGAAAGATGGGGAGGAGAGGACGAGAGATATTTCCCGCGATTCGGAACGCAGGTTTTAAAGGAGCACTACGTGAAAGCAGGCTGTTTGGCGACCCACAACCGAATTTACTTTCGACTCGTGACTTCACTTTATCTGCCACTCTGCGACGGTAGGACCAACCCGTTTCTCCAGAGTGCACTTCCTCGAGGAGGCTTTCCTAGAAGTTAGTCGTTAAAGTGGGGCCTGTGCCTCTTTGCCTAATCATTAGCTGAAAACCGAATTTTTGTAACTCGCTATTGTGACCGTCCCTAATGAAAGAGGACGGCTTTTCAATTTTTTCAATTTCTGGGTTCACGATCATTTTCCTATCGCTATACAGATAATATTCCTTCAAAGTTTCTAAAGTCGTCTGGATGTAGTTGAAACCGAAGAACTACTCAAGTTAAATCGTACACTCTACGAGACTGGAGACATAACACTGACTTCCAGAAAAATATCCTCTGCGCAGTGCCGAAGACGGCAATGGCACTTAAGTGCGAGAACTATTACACAATCAACTTAAGAGCTCGTCCGTCTCAGTTGCTGACAAGAACAATATACAGAAGAACAGAGAAGAAAATTGCGGATCTTTTAGGTAACGATTAGTTTGTCTTTCGGAAAGTAAAAACACCAGATAGGCGGTTCTGATACTGCGAGTGGTAACAAAACTTAATAAAGCTCTAGAAATGTTCCCAGGATTTTCCAGTAAAATGATGCAAGTCGTAAGAAATGCCCAGGGAAATTGGTGTACAGTCGGATTATTTACAAGAACCGAGAGAGTAAAAGGAGAATGCAAGATGAAGAACGAAGCCTTCGGATTTCAGAGGGTCTACGAAGGAGATGAATTCTTTCGTCCCTAACGCACTCTTTAAATCAAAGAAGTAGTGACGGAAATAAATGAAGAGTTCCGGGGTGGAATTAAAATTCAATCAGAGTGAAGGCTATCAATAACGAGATTCGTTAATTGCATTGCCGTACTCAGTGAAAGCGGAGAAGAATTGCAAGACCTATTTTATGGAATGAATACTGTGATAAAGGCGCACTACAGATTGAATATAAAGACACGAAATTAATGAGAAGTAGCGGCATGAATTCCGCAAACAGGGAACTTGCGAGAGACACCTATCTCCGTTTTTCCATGAAAATCAGAGCGCCGTAGATAAGCGCCTAGGTTGGCGGTGTGTTTCTCGATTTCGAGAAGGCACTCGATGCAGTGTGCACTCTCGTTTAATGAGCTCGTTTCCGAGCTTAACGACAGTCGGACCAGTTGTGGGACTATACTCAGGAACTGAATATTTTAGTCTTAACGGGACGAAATCTGCACATGTAAAAATCATTTCTGAAGTACCACAAGCGAGTGTTATGAACTAGTGGATAACTTTGGAAGCTCCATGAGGCTTTGGGGTGACGATGATGGCTTCAGGGTGATCGCAACACCAGAAAACCAAAGTGAAATGCTTGAGAACCTGCGTACTATCGAAGATTTTATCTTGCACTGGTCGTTAGTTCCAATGTAAATAAATGTAACGGGATGCACGAAAGTGAAGAGATCCATAACTGTTCGATTGCAGTATAGATCAAATTTCACTGGAAACAGCGACAACAGTAAAATACCTGGCAATAACTGTCTGGAGCGACTTAAAGTGAATTGATAACATAAAAACAATAGGGAAATCGGATTGCAGATTCAGATTTATTGGAAGAATATTAAGAAAACGTAATTTGTCCACGAAAGAAGCAGCTTCCAAACAAAAACAAAAAAAAATTGTTCTACCGTATCTTGAGTACTGCTCCTCTGTCTGGGACCATTACCGTGGTGGATTAATTGAAGAGGTAGATAAGATACAACGAAGAGCAACATGTTTCGTCACGGTATCGAGTAGTTGGCGCCGACGCATTACGAAGATTCTAAGCAAACTACAGCGGCTACAAGAGAGAAACTGTGTATCATGGAGAGGTTTACTGAGAGCGTACGTTCCTCCCGCATATGTATCACGAAATGACCATGACCATAAAATCAGAGAAATAATGGCCGCTTGGTTTATTTCCACTCAGAATTCTGGAGTAGAGGGGAAAAGGATAACGGTACCAGATGTTCCCTGTACCAAACGGTGTGAGGTTGATTGCGGAGTACCTATCAACATTTGGAGCACAGAATTGCATGGAAGTGAATCGTTACTTTGGAGAAACGGGAAAAGAAGGAAATCTATGGGTATGATTTGTGGTGCTACAGAAGTATGTGGAAAATTATGTGCACTGATACGATAATAAAGGAGGAGATTCTCTGCAGAATGTGCAAGGAGGGAACATATAGAAAAAATTGACAAGAAGAAGGGACAGGGTGATAATGTCTTAAGACATTAAGGAATAACTTGCACAGTACTTGAAGGAGTTGTAGGAGCTCTCACCCTGTCCCTGAAGGCTCAAGGAAAGTAAAAAAAGTGGTTCAAATGGCTCTGAGCACTATGGGACTTAAATATCTGAGGTCATCAGTCCCCTAAAACTTAGAACTACTTAAACCTAACTAACCTAAGAAAATCACACACATCCATGCCCGTAGCGGTCGCGCGGTTCCAGACTGAAGTGCCTAGAACCGCTCGGCCACTACGGCCAGCTCAAGGAAAGTCGTCTTCTGCCTTACGGCGGCATTCGGATGCGGTGTGGAGGGACATGTGCTCAGCAGACCCTTCTTCCGACCGCTTTGCCGACTTACCAGACCGTCGACTTCTCATTCATGTATTTCCTCAGTTGGCATCAGGAGGCTGAGTGCACCCCGTACCTGTCCTCCCACCAGGGAAAAATCCTATGCAGTATCGGGAATAGAAGCTGGATCCTCTGCATGACAGCCATCTACGCTCACAACTGGCTTTTTTCTTTTTTCTAGGCCAGAGGCTTCGTAGTCTAAAGCCTGGACCGCCTGTTTTTCCTTCAAGTTCATCACATTCTTGAATATACCTTATCCGAAAAAAAAGGAGATTGCATTGAACTGTGCTGTGACACGTTTCTGCTCACATTCCTTGTACTCTGTGGTGAGGGAGCTCTGATTACCTGTACTATGGGATCTACGTATTCAAGACGCAAGTTAGAATCCTCATCGACTGTCTCTCTACTTTCCTGCTCCTCTGTCGTATGCTGACTTATGTTTTCTATGCCTTGACGTACATTATCCTCATTATGGTGCGTTATATGTCCTATTTCTCGCGATACTGCATCGTCTGTTGTACTGTCCTCTATTCTCTGTCCATTTTCATGCTGGGTCTCTACCTCAATTCGGTCAAGGTCTCGATCTGCCATTGCTAATCATTACGAATCCCTTATTTTCTGTTTTAAAAGCAATTCACGCGACCTACTTCGCGTCAACATGTGCTCATACGATTTCACGCGTTTCATAAACTTTTTGCACACACGAATTGACAATCAATTCACTTACTTCTTGGGTCGGAACCAACTCGTCAACGATTTATCCGCCACCTGTGCGCTTGCATTAAGGAGAAAACTTAAGTCTAACAATATTAAAATTCATAACTTAATTATGCTATTGTCTCTGCTACAGTGTCTCACTTTCTATTGAATACTTTTTTACTATCTATCGCTGCAGCTTCTGTTTTCAACTATGTATAACTTTAAGAAAAAATTTTTTACTACGAAAATGTTTCAGCAGGATATTTTTCTGACCTAGTTAGGCATGTGGTCGACCTTCAATCATGGTATTTTACCATGATTGGCTGGGTCGCCATTTTCTAACATTCTGCGTGGTGTCTGTTTGTTCTATATCGTGTCTCCCTACCACTTTCGCCCATCGACGCTCTGAGCGTGTTTTTTAAGGAATTGACTAGTTTGAACCTGGGACCTGTTGGTAAAAGAATCTTAATACTAACTAAATTTAATGGAAGGGGTTCAAGGCTTTCCTATTTTTAGTTAGCTGGTAAAATAACGTCGAAAAAGCAGTTAAGTTTACCACTGGAAATTTTATTCTACTCACAAAACAATGTTTATAAATTGCACTATTGATAAAAGGAAATGTTTTAATACAGGATGATAAAAACCAATTGCGTTCAACAAAAATGTGAACGAATATTCCCTGAGTGGGTTTCCAAGTTCTACAATGGTTCGAAGGATGACCTATGCCATATCACATCCATAATCTAGGTTTAAATTAAGTTTCACAAGAGAGAAAACTATCAAAATGGTCTACAGTGACCCTCAATTATCTTTAATTACTTATCTAACTTGTCGTAAATTACAGTGGCTGATGTGGCTTCTCAATAACTATATAACAGAAAAATCATCGCGTTTCAGACTTTTACTTCAAGTGGCAAATGTGAACGCCATGAGCTTTAATTGACGATCGACACTAGTATTACGCTAAAAGGGGGTGTAACAGATGAGACTTCTGCAGTTCTGAGTGAAGCTTTATGCACTGTTATGTGGCATCGCATGCGTTCATTACCTTGTCGGTGTTCGTCAGGGGGCGGCGGACAGCACACCTCTGCTCGCCTCGCCATCTCGGAAGCAACTCTCCCCTAACTTCTCCTTACTACAATTTACCGAAGTTGTTTTCATCTGACCAATCAGGGTCTCAATATTAATCTTAAGCTCCGCCTACAAAAATTCTGTCCATCCAATGAGAAACGTTATACTTTTCATGGTGGGGCAATGTTTTTAAAGTTTGCAATGTAACAGAGACGTGAAAAAGTCTCACGCTAAAACTTGCAGCTGGTGTGATCCTTTTAGTGATATCGTAAGATCTGTACTGTTCCTCTGGACGGCTGTATCTTTTAACATGGGCTGGGGGTGGTTCTGACGTAACAAAGACACGAAAAAGTCTCACGCTAAAACTTGCAGTTGGTGTGGCCCTTTTTGTGTTATCGTAAGATCTATACTGTTCTTCTGAAGGGCTCTAGCTTTTAACATGGGCTGGGGGGTGGTCCTAGCGGTTAGCTGGCACCGTGGGTGTCCATCTCTTATCGTAGGGCCTTCCAGCTTAACACGGTTCTGCTCTCGGCTTCTGTTCTCGTTTCTCCCCTCGGAACTGCGTCTGTCTCATGGTGGGAAGGTATGACATGCATTTAGGCATTCTTGTGTTAGTCTGTAGTATTCTGTTTGCTCACTCATTACTCGTATTACTTTGGTTAATTTAATGTCACGATTTATTCGGAGCTATGTGACATACTACTGGATTTGCTTATCATGTCAGGGTTTTCATGGAAGGTGTTGGATTTGCCTGACACCTTACATATCACCACCCTTCGAACTTAATTTTTTTACTGAAGTTAGGCAATGATTTAATCGTTGTCTAAGTCAGTCAAAAATTATTCCGTTATCTAAATTCTGTTGCCTACTGTTCAGCCACGTTATTCTGTTCTGTGCTAGTTTACATTACTAATTTATATATTTATATATTTATTATAAAAAAATGTTTATATTGACAAGGGAAGAATATTTTTATTCTATTATAATTATTATTTTTTAATTATTTTCTTTCTTTATTAAATTGTAAAGTTTGTTTTTTTAGAAGCTTATTTTTGAAAGCGAGTTGTCTTTCACATCGATTTTCTTAGAAATATTGTTTTTATAAATATACTAATTAAGTAAAATCTATTCCTAACACATTTTCTAAATATCATGTACAAGTAAAATGTTTTTGTTTCTTGACACTCATTTCAACATTGTTACACTAACAAATAAGAATTATTTCCAAGAATTGCTTTGAAAAAGAAATATACATACACAAGTACTGAGATATTATCCTAACGAATGGTACAAATGTTAAAGAAAAGGGAAAACATCCAACAAGATAATTTTTTATTCTTTGTTTTTATAAGGAGAAAATAAGTAAAATATAGTTATTCTTTTATTTTTATGAGGAGAAAATAAGTGGCATATAGTTGTGGTGTTTATTATGCCTTACTTTTGTTCTTTATATACTGTCCATTTCAGAACTAATGACTTATTTTTCTCGATAGTCTATTTTTTACTTAAGTCCATGGTCAATGACTGTTATTTTGTAGTTTATTAGTTGTCTGGTGTGCTTAACTTATTTAGTTTTCCACACGTTTCTTTTGCACAATTCCTACATCACATAATTTGATTTCACACATTCACACAATCCCATGAATGTTTAAGCATGAGGTTGGCGAATGTTTTTTGCACGAAGGTGATGGACTTGAGCGAGATGGATTGGGCAAGTATTAGATGTACAGCTTCGTTCATCATTCCTTGTTGGATTTGCAAGTGTGTGTTGCTGTTGCGGAGGTCCCATAATGGAATGGAGCTGTGAGTGCAGAATCTCGTGGTTTACTGGCTTTGTATGCCTGAAAGTCATCATTATGTGTCGCTGAAATCGGTCGTTTTTCGTTGTAATACTTCGCAGACGACTAGTTTACAATAGGATAGGGATTTGGGAAGGTATGTCGTCTATTCTTCACCCATCTTCTTTCTTGGTCTCAATCTTGCAAATCTTCAACTTCTGTTCTTCCTGCTTTTTCTCTGCTTCTTGGGTCTTCTCTGGGCAGGATATGGAAATATTTATTGATAACTAGTTGCTTTGAAGTTCTCCTGTTAGAAACAGTTTGATAAATTGTTTGGGCATGTCATTTTTGCTTTGTGGAAGTTTTCTTCAGTTTCGTGCATCAGCGTGCTGTTTAATAGCAGTAGTGTGACTTTTACACATATTTTTTTGCCAGTGGTGGCTTGCCCAAGCGATCTTCTCGTTGGGCCGTTTTTTGCTCACTCCACTGAATGGGGGCATTCCGAGACCATTCTGGCGTTCGGTGTCCTGTTGTGTCTCTGGAGGGTTCCGCAACTGTATGGTTCCGTGTTCTGTTGCAGCAGGGCTCTGCTTAGCGGGCAGATTTATTGTCCACTTCCGATACAAGAGCCCTCTGTTGGTCTTGCTATCCTTTCCCTTCTCTTGACGCTTCTGCCTTGTAGGAATCATGTCTTGCTAATTACGTCCTTTTCTTTCTTGATACTTCTCGCGTTGCAACTTGTGGGTTGTTGCATCTGGTCTTTGCTGGAGTTTTTACAATGGTTCTTACAAAAAGTTTTACTTATAATCATCTAACATATGTTTAGTACCTATATTGTCTTACGCCTTCTTAAAAAACTTTACAAATTTCGACGCCCTTTCCACGTTACAATTCTAAGATATTTTGTGTCTTAACTTCTACAAAAATCCTCAAATACGTTTATTTTTTATTTTTTGTGTAGTGTCGTGGTGTATAGGATTTTAATATTTCATGCTGTTAGACTATCTACGCTTTATCCCTTCACCTTAATCTATGGTACTATTGGTGTTATTTTTGTTTTTGTTTTTATTGAAACTACTTTCTTTTTCCCACCTTCATCTCTCTTCATTCTTCTTTCTCCTGACGATCTTATCTGCAACATAATCTTGAAATATTGTGCTGATTATTTACCAGTAATAAAATTGATCTTCAAACTTGTACTGAAAGTGTTTAATACTGCAAGTCTTAGGTAAACATACCTCTGCTTTATCTCGTAAAATACCCTCTAATTCTCTTTTACTATGTTCTGAAATACCTTGGACTTCTTGCAATTTTTCGTCGATTTCTTTATGGACTTCTAACATGAGTTGAGGCGATTCCTCCTTTTGTGCATACCATTCTAATCCTTCATCCTCTTTATCTTGCGTCATTCTTAATTGTTTGTTTATAACTGGTATTTCTTCTAATTTTAGCTTTTGCTCAAAGAGATGTGTGACATTCCCGAATGTTATGCTACCTTTCCCCATATCTATTATCGCTCGTCTTTCATTTAAAAAAATATGCACCTATAATCAAATCTACATTTACTTTTGGTATAATCACGAAGTTGGCTTCGATCTTTTGACCTTGACACGAAAGAGTTAATCTTGTTTATCTCGTAACTTCCACAGCATTGTTTCTAATAGAACCTCTTACTTTAATCTTACGTGTTTTCAGAACTGGCAATTCCTCATTGGCATTACACTGCATGAATAAATTTTCTGAGATCGCAGTCAGTTCCTTCTGCTATCAACTACAATATTGACTGGGATATGCTTTACCATGGCCGTCACAATTGGTTGAATTTGAAAGGGTTGGTTCTGTTCTTCTTCTTCTTGCATCAATGAATCCTCCACTGAATCATACATGAGTCTTTTTAGGAATTTCCCTTGTGAATTCGAACTTTCTGTAGGATAAGCTTCGACTGCTACTTCTCTCTCTTTTATTTCCTCTTCTCTATTTCTTCCTTTATTTGCGCTTTCTTCAACATCCTCTACTTTTTCCTCATCCTCGTCTATCTTCTCCTGCTTCGTCGCTACTTCCACATAATCGCATCTAAATGCTTTAATTATCGCTTCATAACTTCCTTCATTATATACGTTGGGTTGTGTGCCCACTCGTAACTTATTTTCAACTTCTGTCGACTGCGCATTATCCTCATTGAATTCGCTTTCCCTGGTTTCCATCTCAAATAGCTCTGCAACACTCATTACTTCGTCCTTTCCTCCTACATTCGATGTGCATGCCTCTGGTAATTCATCTTCCTCGTCAGTATTCTCCCAATTAATTTCGTCCCAACACGATATTGTTACTTTCTTGTCTTCGTTTTCATCTGGCCCCTGCGGATTTGTTTCTTCCTTCTTCTCTTCTCGTGATAAGATTTTTACTTCTCTGTTCAAGGTGCTGCAATTGTCCTGGGTCGGTGCGTCATTCTCTTTGGCATGGGCGCTTAGCTGTCAATTCGAACGTTTATCGGGGTTTGGTGGTCTTACCTCCACCTCTTCTATCTGTATTCTCTTTTCTTGTTCAGTTTGCTGATAGTGGTTTCTTTGTTGATAATTTGTCGGTCTATTGGTTCTCCAGTACCCGTTCCGGTTGTCGTTATTCCCTCTGTAATAATTGTTGCCGTTCCTGGGTGAATTATAGTTATTGCCATATTCTCTTCTAAATCCATAACCGGTTCTTTGTTAAAATCTATTGTCGTTTCTTGGTGCGAAGTTATCACATGTTTCGTACTGTGTCTTGTGAATTCCACTGCTTTTTGCTTTCGTTTTCACGTGTGCTTCGTATTTTTCTTGCGTCATTTTCCGAAAATATGAACTCTAGTTCCCTTAGAATACCTTTAAATGCTTCGACGTCATTGCCTCCGCGACCTACTAACGATTGCTGGTATTTCAATGGTAGCTTCATCGCGCATAATTTAATCAACTCTCCGTCACTGTATGGTACATCTAAGCATTGATTTTTCTTTGCCATTAATTCGAAAAATTTCACGGGACTCTTCTCTCCTGAATTTTCAAAATATGGGTTCTGTAATAATTCGTACTTCACTCTGTTCTGTGCTTCGCTGGACCAATATCGTGAGAGAAACTTCTCTCTGAAATCTTCGTACGATCGGCATGTCGCTGCAACATTCTGCATGGTTTCTGCGACTGTTACTGACCTGTGTACACATATAGTGTCTTATTTGTGTGCTAGCGTCCAGTGTTCTGGTAATCTTACTCGGAATTGATCAATAAAAGTTCGTGGACGTAATGAGTTTCCTTCTCGAAAGTGTTGAAATTTTCTGACTGTGAGGAAATGATCGTTGTCGTCCTTCGTCATAGTTCCATATGAAGTTGGCGATTCTTCGCCACTTTTGTTTCTGATCATTTCTCCCCTCGTTCTTTCCGGTTGTGGTAGATCCATTGGATATTGTCCACTGTAACTTTCGCGTACCCGCGGTGCAGGCTGTCTGATTTCACGTATGTTACTTTCCGCCTGTGATTGGAATCGCAAATGCATGATATCTTCGTTAATTGCTTGTTTTTCCGGTGCTGTTACAGATACGGATGTGGTTGCAGACTCTGTGCTAGTTCGATCCTGTTCACTACGCTCGTCAATGGTTTGCAACAACTCTGTTCGCAATTTCTGAAATTGTCTCTTCGTTTGCGCTTCTATTTTGACTATGCGGTTATCATATCTTTTCAGCGCTGCTTTTGTGATACGTTTGTGTAACACACTGTTTTCAACAACTTCACGCGCTGTACCTGCTGCTTGTCTAGTAATTTCGTTTATCTGTTTCTCTAGATTCTTCACTTCTCACTGGGTGTTGTTACGTAACGTTTTGATCTCGTCCTGAATGTCATTACGCAATGTTTGTACGTCCACTTGTACCTTGTCAGTGTCTGTTCTCAATTGATTGTGACCTGCTATTAAGTTTCCTATCACTTCTCGAGATTCTTTTGCCTCATCTTCAATATGACGTAGGTGTAACTGAATTTTTTTGTTTTGTTCTTTAATCTCACGCACTTGTCTCGTGGTTTCTGCAATCTGAATTTGAATTTGGTTCGCTTTGTCTTTATTTTGCCTTGTCATAGTTTCCGTAATTTGTTGTAATAATTCTTTCAGATTGGTGGGTCCTATTGCGTTTTCTTCCGACGTCCTACGCTCTGTGTTTTCGCCCAAGTGTTGGTTCGCAACCGATTGCATTGAACTGTGCTGTGACACGTTTCTGCTCGCATTCCTTGTACTCTGTGGTGAGGGAGCTCTGATTACCTGTACTATGGGTTCTACGTATTCAAGACGCAAGTTAGAATCCTCATCGACTGTCTCTCTACTTTCCTGCTCCTCTGTCGTACGCTGACTTATGTTTTCTATGCCTTGACGTACATTATCCTCATTATGGTGCGTTATATGTCCTATTTCTCGCGATACTGCATCGTCTGTTGTACTGTCCTCTATTCTCTGTCCATTTTCATGCTGGGTCTCTACCTCAATTCGGACAAGGTCTCGATCTGCCATTGCTAATCTTTACGAATCCCTTATTTTCTGTTTTAAAAGCAATTCACGCGACCTACTTCGCGTCAACATGCGCTCATACGATCTCAAGCGTTTCATAAACTTTTTGCACACACGACTTGACAATCAATTCACTTACTTCTTGGGTCAGAACCAACTTGTCAACGATGTATCCGCCACCTGTGCGCTTGCATTGAGAAGAAAACTTAAGTCTAACAATATTAAAATTCATTACTTAATTATGCTATTGTCTCTGCTACAATGTCTCACTTTCTATTGAATACTTTTTTACTATCTATCGCTGCAGCTTCTGTTTTCAACTATGTATAACTTCAAGAAAAAATTTTTACTACGAAATTTTTTCAGCAGGATATTTTTCTGACCTAGTTAGGCATGTGGTCGACCTTCAATCATGGTATTTTACCATGATTGGCTGGGTCGCCATCTTCTAACATTCTGCGTGGTGTCTGTTTGTTCTATACCGTGTCTCCCTACTACTTTCGCGCACCGACGCTCTGAGCGTTTTTTTTAAGGAATTGACTAGTTTGAACTTGGGACCTGTTGGTAAAAGAATCTTAATACTAACTAAATTTAGTGGAAGGGGTTCAAGGCTTTCCTATTTTTAGTTAGCTGGTAAAATAACGTCGAAAAAGCAGTTAAGTTTACCACTGGAAATTTTATTCTACTCACAAAACAATGTTTATAAATTGCACTATTGATAAAAGGAAATGTTTTAATACAGGATGATAAAAACCAATTGCGTTCAACAAAAATGTGAACGAATATTCCCTGAGTGGGTTTCCAAGTTCTACAATGGATCGAAGGGTGACCTATGCCATATCACATCTATAATCTAGGTTTAAATTAAGTTTCACAAGAGAGAAAACTATCAAAATGGTCTACAGTGACCCTCAATTATCTTTAATTACTTATCTAACTTGTCGTAAATTACAGTGGCTGATGTGGCTTCTCAATAACTATATAACAGAAAAATCATCGCGTTTCAGACTTTTACTTCAAGTGGCAAATGTGAACGCCATGAGCTTTAATTGACGATCGACACTAGTATTACGCTAAAAGGGGGTGTAACAGATGAGACTTCTGCAGTTCTGAGTGAAGCTTTATGCGCTGTTATGCAGCATCGCGTGCATTCATTACCTTGTCGGTGTTCGTCAGGGGGCAGCGGGCAGCACACCTCCGCTCACCTCGCCATCTCGGAAGCAACTCTCCCCTAACTTCTCCTTACTACAATTTACCGAAGTTGGTTTAAAAAAACTATCTGGCTGTGTTTTCATCTGACCAATCAGGGTTTCAATGCTAACCTTAAGCTCCGCCTACAAAAATTCTGTCCATCCAATGAGAAACGTTATACTTTTCGTGGTGGGGCAATGTTTTTAATGTTTGCTACTTAACAGAGACGCGTATAGTCTCACGCTAAAACTTGCAGCTGGTGTGGCCCTTTTAGTGTTATCGTAAGATCTATACTGTTCTTCTGGAAGCTCTATCTTTTAACATGGGCTGGGGGGTGGTCCTGGTGGTTGATGGCTACGTGGGTGTCCGTCCCTTATCGTAGAGCCTTCCAGCTTAACACGGTTCTGCTCTCGACTTCTGTTCTCTTTTCTCCCCTCGGAACTGCGTCTGTCTCACGGTGGGAAGGTATGACATGCATTTAGGCATTCTTGTGTTAGTCTGTGGTATTCCATTTGCTCACTCGTTACTCGTATTACTTTGGTTAATTTAATGTCACGATTTATTCGGAGCTATGTGACATACTACTGGATTTGCTTATCATGTCAGGGTTTTCATGGAAGGTGTTGGATTTGCCTGACACCTTACAAGAAGTCTTTCCGTTAATCCCAAATTAAGACATTACAAAACAGTCGTCTTACCAGAAGCCTTGTAGGCCTCAGAAACGACTAATCACGCTAAGAACTAAAATCAAGGAAATTGAAAAGCAAGAGAGGAAAATTCTGAGAAAGATCTATGGGCCAATTCAGAGAGAGTGGAGCTGGATAAAAAGACCGATAAAAGAGCTGTAGAAACAGACAGAGACAATTACGGACAACATCGGAAAAAGAAGGGCTAAATTCTATGGGCACATTTATAGATGAACGAAAATAGGCTGATCAAAAAGATTTTTAATATTGTGATAAGTAATACGATGAAAACTAACTGGCAAACGAAACCAAGGAAACTCTAGAAACTAAATATCTCCACAAAAGAAATAACAAACAGAGAAAAGTACAGAGAAAAAATCAGGAAACAGAAATTCGATGAAACATCGAAAGAGAAGAAACCAGGAAAGAAGTGGATAGAAGAGAGGAAGAAGAGACACAGTGAATATATGAGAGTTCTTGGGAAGAGAAAAGAAAGAGACAAAAAAAGTGCCATGAAAATTGATTGTGTTTTAACGCTCTCCTAAATGGGGATTTAATAATAATAATAATAATAATAATAATAATAATAATTAAAACTTTGTATTAATTTATTTATTTTTTTGTTAATCCATTTCCGTCACACCAGACTACTCAGCTATGGAGGCTGACCTACGGAGCTGTAGAGCGTAAAAGCAGTAGGGCTGATTGAAGTAAATCCAACAAATAATTGAGGCCATTGGGTGTAAATGAAGCTCTGAGATGAAAAGGTTGACACAGAAGAATTCATGGCTGGGACACGTCAAACTAGTCAGAAGCCCGATAAAAAAGAGCTGTTTCTGAGTTGCTCACCGATGTACTGTTGCAGTTCTTAAAAAGCGTCCAGACTACTTCTTCTTCTTCTTCTTCTGAGGCTCTACAGTTCACTGTGAACCTTGGCCACTTCAACAATTCCCCGTCACTTACGACTCTTCAACGCTCGAGCTTCCCATCCTCTACACACTGTTTTGTGCAGGTGCTCCATGACTCCATCTATTCATTCTCGGTCGATACCTGAATTTCAAAATGATATCCTTTTAGTTGTTTCCATATCACTTACCCGTAATACGTGTCATGCCCATCTCAGTCTGGCTGATTTCAAAAAAATTTGATCAAGTGAATATCCGCAACTGAGGAACGTATTTATAGAATAAAAACCGATGTAGTTGCCAATAACTTCTTAATTTATTCCACGACCGCTTTCGAAGTATAGAGCTCCGTCTTCAGGTGACACCAAATAAGTAATAGGAACATAAATGTGCGACGGTCAGGCTGTTCAGTCATGGGTGAGCACACCCATGTCAAACAAATCCACTGTCAAACAAATCCACAGGAGCGTAGACTAGCAACCACAGCATCCACCTGCACAGTTCTACACGGAAGTGACTATTCCTTGAGAGTACTTCTTCAGTACTTTCCCGCCAGTCGTATATTTTGTTTTCTGTTGGTTGATATTCAGTCCCATATTTCTAGTGGCCTGCTCAAGTGCTACGAATGTGTCCTCCATCGCCCTCTGAGTTCTTCCAGCTATATCTACGTAGTTGGTCATTTCCGTATCGTGTTGTCCAGGCGGGCGCTGTTGCTGTTGGTCCTACGCTCCCACGCATTTGTTTGGCGTGGGTGTGAACCCCGAAGACTGACTGGCCCGACCGCTACACATTTATGTTCCCATTATACGTTTGGTGGCACCTGAAGATGAAGCTTTAAGCTTCGAAACTGGTCTCGGAATAAATTAAGCAACCACTGGCAACTGAAGTGGACTTTTATTCTACAAACTGTCCAGTGTTCACTGTTATTCTAATAGGAGGAGCTTTCTATGTATATTGTACAGCTCATGCTTGTAGCTTTCCACCATCTTCCTCTATCACACATTGGGTCAATGACTCTTGGAAGTACTTTTCTCCCAAAGGTATCTAGTATTCCAATATCCTTTCATGTTTATGACAAAATTTCCGAGGCGTACGTAAACCGAGGTCTCGTAAGTGTGAATAAATCATTGCTCTAGTGATACGAGTTAAGACCCTTGAGGAAGATAGTTTTTTCAGTGTTCGAAGAGATTTGGGGATTGCAGCCGGTCGTCGTAAAATTTAGTCCACAATATTTGACTGGATACCTGCCAGTCGTCTTCAGGTGCGCCATCGAAGACTGACGAAGACGTTCTCTGCTCCACCTTATCTAGCGCGTGCGTCAGATTCACTGTGACAAAAGGACCACACCGCCCGGCGGCAGCGCCTTTGATGGTGGAACTGTAAGGATCAGCTGTCTTCGGCGCTGCCGCTCGCCTGGAAAATTGGAGTATGGTCGCATCTTCATCTGGAACAAATCTCGGAGATGACGGGATTTCACACATTAACCTGCTAGTGGCCGCTGTCATGGTACATCACATTTTCCGCTGTGCGTATTTCAACGGATTCTTTTGTTATGGAGTCCCAAAAAGATGTTGCTTTGCCCAAAATTGTTTTGTCATCGCAAACTTGGCTCTGAGCCCTAAGGGACTTAACTTCTGCGGTCATCAGTCCCATAGAACTTAGAACTACTTAAACCTAACCAACCTGAGGACATCACATATCCATGCCCGAGGCAGGATTTGAACCTGCGACCGTAGCGGTCGCGCGGTTCCAGACTGTAGCGCCTAGAACCGCTCGGCCACCCCAAGCGGCCATTACAAAGTTGCTGGATTGCAGAAGGCGAGTGCAACGATTATGTTACGTCCAACGTTCTTTCATTGTGAATGTCGTTTGTCCTATATAGGCCATACCATGCTTGCAAGGTATTCTGTAAATTCCCGCCTTCCGCAATAATAAATATCTTTCACCTATCCCTGAAGGTCTGAAACCTTAGATGGTAGGCGGAAAATCCCTTTCTCCTGAAAACTACTAAGGATCCTTGCTATTTTTAAGAAAAATTTCCAACGAAGGGAAGAAAAGCTAGAGACTTCGCTGGCGCTTTCTCCTCTTCATCCACTTCCCGGTTCTTTTAGCTGAGAATGCCCTGTTAATTTGCTGCGTAGAATATCCATTGTCTCTAAACACTGTTCTTAAATGCGCAAGCTCTTTAGGTAAACTATCAACATCCGACACTGTGTACGCGAGTTTTGAGCACACTTATGGTTTGTGACAGGTGTTGGCAACTTGAAGAGTGAAAGCACAAATCAGTATGAGTGGACTTACGATAAACAGAATGTCCCAGAGTTTTTTCGGTATAAAGTAGGTTCCATTGGCAGCTATTAATCTCCGTTTAATTTCGTAAGACCCGCCTCCGTGGTGGAGATCGCTGCCACACTCCTGTGCGGTGGCACTAGGTTAGGAGGTACCCCGGTTCGAATTCTGATGGAAGGCGATATCTTCGCTGCCATTATTTGGCCAGCAAGGGGAGGACACGTGGTGAGGTGAAGTTCTTGTCCACCAGTCTTTGTGCCAATGCCCTGGGTTAAATTCTAAACCCCTCCGCTATGTCTCATGAAGCGAAGGCATCTGACTCTCTTGATGGTTATCCGCCCATCGGATGGGTATGTTGAGCTCGGCAGCCCCCGTGGTGCTACTCGCAAGTAGGCTATGTGCTAGCTCCATAAGGACACCAGCCCAAAACTGCACTGTGCAAACACTCATCACCGTCATACACACAACACAGGTACACATTTGACCCTTCATAACAGGTTGGAGGAAGGCACTGACAAACCACCTCCACTAGGAGCTTGTAGGATTACTGGATATGCTCACCTATGCTCATATCCAGAATATAGCACTATTTATTTATTAATTTCACCCTGGGTGTCAACTGAATAGGTGACTGTCGATCTCAGGTATTTACACTGCTCAAGTCTCGCAGAAGTAGAATCGCCCATTGCTGTTGAGGGTGGCATGTCCTCCTTAAGTACTTTCCAACAACCGTATATTTTGTTTTCTACTGACTGATATTCAGTCCGATATGCTTACTGACCTACTCAACTGCTACGAATGTCTCCTCCGTTACCTTCCGAGTTTTTGCAACTACACTCCTGGAAATTGAAATAAGAACACCGTGAATTCATTGTCCCAGGAAGGGGAAACTTTATTGACACATTCCTGGGGTCAGATACATCACATGATCACACTGACAGAACCACAGGCACATAGACACAGGCAACAGAGCATGCACAATGTCGGCACTAGTACAGTGTATATCCACCTTCCGCAGCAATGCAGGCTGCTATTCTCCCATGGAGACAATCGTAGAGATGCTGGATGTAGTCCTGTGGAACGGCTTGCCATGCCATTTCCACCTGGCGCGTCAGTTGGACGTGCAGACTGCGTGAGACGACGCTTCATCCAGTCCCAAACATGCTCAATGGGGGATAGATCCGGAGATCTTGCTGGCCAGGGTAGTTGACTTACACCTTCTAGAGCACGTTGGGTGGCACAGGATACATGCGGAAGTGCATTGTCCTGTTGGAACAGCAAGTTCCCTTGCCGGTCTAGGAATGGTAGAACGATGGGTTCGATGACGGTTTGGATGTACCGTGCACTATTCAGTGTCCCCTCGACGATCACCAGTGGTGTACGGCCAGTGTAGGAGATCGCTCCCCACACCATGATGCCCGGTGTTGGCCCTGTGTGCCTCGGTCGTATGCAGTCCTGATTGTGGCGCTCACCTGCACGGCGCCAAACACGCATACGACCATCATTGGCACCAAGGCAGAAGCGACTCTCATCGCTGAAGACGACACGTCTCCATTCGTCCCTCCATTCACGCCTGTCGCGACACCACTGGAGGCGGGCTGCACGATGTTGGGGCGTGAGCGGAAGACGGCCTAACGGTGTGCGGGACCGTAGCCCAGCTTCATGGAGACGGTTGCGAATGGTCCTCGCCGATACCCCAGGATCAACAGTGTCCCTAATTTGCTGGGAAGTGGCGGTGCGGTCCCCTACGGCACTGCGTAGGATCCCACGGTCTTGGCGTGCATCCGTGCGTCGCTGCGGTCCGGTCCCAGGTCGACGGGCACGTGCACCTTCCGCCGACCACTGGCGACAACATCGATGTACTGTGGGGACCTCACGCCCCACGTGTTGAGCAATTCGGCGGTACGTCCACCCGGCCTCCCGCATGCCCACTATACGCCCTCGCTCAAAGTCCGTCAACTGCACATACGGTTCACGTCCACGCTGTCGCGGCATGCTACCAGTGTTAAAGACTGCGATGGAGCTCCGTATGCCACGGCAAACTGGCTGACACTGACGGCGGCGGTGCACAAATGCTGCGCAGCTAGCGCCATTCGACGGCCAGCACCGCGGTTCCTGGTGTGTCCGCTGTGCCGTGCGTGTGATCATTGCTTGTGCAGCCCTTTCGCAGTGTCCGGAGCAAGTATGGTGGGTCTGACACACCGGTGTCAATGTGTTCTTTTTTCCATTTCCAGGAGTGTATATTTATGTCACATATTCCCTACATATTGTCGGTGGAACAACGATCAATGCAATACTGGATAAGTACGTGTTTTAATCAATTTTCCCTACTAGCTACCAGTTTCGATAGCCAGTGCAGTGCCGTACAGTGGGGACTATTTAGTTATGTAATTTCGTGACTTAAAGTTTTATGCTATTTTTAGATGTCTTTTACATTGCGACATTTTGAAAAGATTCAAAACAGAAAAAATAAATTAAATAAACTCTGTTCATAAGGGACATTCTTATCACTGCTGGTAGCAATTTACGTCTATGTAATGCTCAACATTTACCTTTCCTTTTAGTATTTGACACACCTGCTTGCACAGGGGTAAGAGTCTATCTACACTTTTTATGGTTCGCCATATACTATACGTTTGCCGTCGTAGAGGGAAATATTCCTGCAAATTACTCTTCCACTACTGTTCTAACTATTTAATCGAATTATTTAATCATAGGATGGCCTGAAGATGGTTCAATGTACCGAATCCGTTAACCAGTCGGCAAAGTAAATAAACTGCGACTACAGACTAAAACATACAATTTTGCAGTATATACAGGGTGGTCCATTGATAGTGACCGGGCCAAATAACTCACGAAATAAGCATCTAACGAAAAAACTACAAAGAACGAAACTCGTCTAGCTTGAAGGAGGAATCCAAATGGCGCTATGGTTGGCCCGCTAGATGGCGCTGCCATAGGTCAAACGGATATCAACTGCGTTTTTTAAATAGGAACCCTCATTTTTTATTACATATTCGTGTAGTACGTAAAGAAATATGAATGTTTTAATTGGACCACTTTTTTCGCTTTGTAGTAGATGGCAGCGCCATCTAGCGGGCCAACCATAGCGCCATCTGGTTTCCCCCTTCAAGCTAGACAAGTTTCGTTCTTTGTAGTTCTTTCGTTTGACGCTTACTTCATGAGTTATGTGGCCCGGTCACGATCAATGGACCACCCTGTATGTGTCGTCAGCAAATGTGACCATTCAGCCGGTTTTCGTGCCTCACAATCTATTCCAAGTCAACAACAAAAATGAGATACGCCAGCGCATCTCCTCGCCTTTAACCATTTTGTATATCTAATGGACCAAAGACAATTCCTCCCGTTCTGACTTATTTTCTCGCAAGTCTTAACAATTTTGCAGGAGTTTCTAGTGTAAGTAGGCTGTTTAGGTTTTTATATTGGTAACGTCACGTAGCGCGCTCTGTATGAAAATCACTGACTGTCCTGTGTGCAGTCTGGGGCTGGTTTACATTGTTGGAGTTTGCTGTTGTTGTGTTGGGCAGTTGGGTGTTAACAGCGTGTAGCGTTGTGCAGTTGGAGGTGAGCCGCCAGCAGTGGTGGATGTTGGGAGAGAGATGGCAGTATTTTAAGAGCGGACGATCTGGACGTGTGTCCGCCAGAAAGAGTAAATTTGTAATACTGGATATCATGAACATAATTTGAACACTATTAAGATAAATACATTGTTTGTTCTCTATTAAAATCTTTCATTTGCTAACTATGCCTATCAGTAGTTAGTGACTTCAGTAGTTAGAATCTTTTATTTAGCTGGCAGTATTGGCGCTCGCTGTATTGCAGTAGTTCGAGTAACGAAGATTTTTGTGAGGTAAGTGATTCATGAAAGGTATAGGTTATTGTCAGTTAGGGCCATTCTTTTGTAGGAATTATTGAAAGCCAGATTGCGTTGCACAAAAAATATTATGTGTCAGTTTAGTGTTGATCAGAATAAGAAAAGTGCGAAATGTCTGAGTACGTTCAGTTCTACTCAGCTGTTTGAAAATCAAATAATGTAAGGGGTTTATCAGCACAATTATTCACTAATTTTTCTAAGGGGACGTTTAACTAGTTCAAAGAACGGTACATTTACTCACCATCTGTGCTATTATATGCTGGTTTGCATTTGATGAAAATGTGATGTGTGGCAATGTCGAGTTAAGTTGTCTTTTCTAAAATTTGCCATAGGTTGAAGACCTGATTATAGATTTCCTTGGGAGAGATGCAAATTGGTATGAGCCAATCTCTCCGTGAGCGTATAAGCAAACGAAAAAAAAGTTGCCTTAGCCCGCAGATAGTCGCTGTGATCGGCATTCCACTTGGCATTCCCAGTCGCAGCGGCGCTGCGCGTGAGTCATATCGTCATAGGCGGCGGTGACTGCGGTCTGTAGCGGCCGGGAGCGGCGGCCGACGCGTGGAATGCGGTTCCATCTGGCAGCCTGTCACTTTGCAACTGAGTACCATGGAGCTGCGTGTAGCTGCTTACAACGGTATCATCCCGTGACTCACGGAGACACACGCCCTACAATAGGAGGGGCCGATGTCGGCCACAGTTACCTAGTCACAGCCGGTGTACCAGGTTGTTATAATTACAGTGAAACTACTCACGGACGTCCAGTGTGGGCTGCAGTTTTCGTATGGCAGCGGAACCTTAGCACATATTCTAAAGCGTTAATGCGAAACGGATTTACGCAGGAAAAATTTGTTCCATTTTCGGTCGTCGGGTGTAAATCTGGCGCGATGCACTACTTGTTCAAAATGGCTCTGAGCACTATGGGACTTAACATCTATGGTCATCAGTCTCCTAGAACTTAGAACTACTTAAACCTAACTAACCTAAGGACATCACACAACACCCAGTCATCACGAGGCAGAGAAAATCCCTGACCCGCCGGGAATCGAACCCGGGAACCCGGGCGTGGGAAGCGAGAACGCTACCGCACGACCACGAGCTGCGGACCACACTACTTGTATATAGAGAGCCTGCATACAGAGAGAGTGGCCATAGGTGAAGTTGGCCGTGATTGGTTGATTAGCTTTGGCAGAAAAATGGCGCCAACCGTCTCTCGCGCTTCCTATGTTCGCCGTGCTTTTGAGTTGAATTGAAGTTCAGAGGACTTTTGGAAACAATTAAAAGGTATTTGAATTATTGAGAGACTTATGCGTGCATGTTCGATTTAGTTGTATATCGTTTTTAGTACGTAATTAGCGTTTGCGATCTTAAATACGAGTTGAAATAATGAAGCTTTTTAGTCGGTAGGCCTACATGTTTGAAGTAAACACGTTAGTAATTGTACAGTATTGTTTTTGACATCTGTAATTCGTTCTGAAGACGTTTGTAAGCGATGCCAGGTTGTGCTGCGTTTGGTTTTGCCAATAGAGGCGAAGAAGGATTTCGCATGTTAGCATTTCCACGCAATGAAGAAAGACGAAAGCAGTGGGCAGTCGCAGTCAACAGGGCTGACATAAATCAAACAGGAGCCTTGTGGAAACCAACCAGGTACTCTTATCTATGCGAAGTAAGTCGTTTTTGCGTTTTACTACATATAAAACAACTTGCAATATACATAGTTAAATTTGAAAACAGACCTGTAAATTGGCTGTGTGAAAATTATTATGACACATTATTCTTATAAACAAAGGTATTTAACGAGTGATTTCGCCATATGGTCTTGTGCTTTTGATTCGGTGAGTGTGTACTCCACTACTGGCCATTCAAAAGTCCCACTCCCAGTTTGGCAGAAAAATGGCCGCCGTATCGTCCGGTTGGCCACTCTCTCTCTATACAGGTTCTCTACTTGTATAACGGCATGACATCCGCGCCGTCATTTGACAAGCGATAACGTGAGGAAGACTTGTGTCATGGCGTGCTAGAAGAGGGAACAGTAGTCAATACAGAATAGATAGCGGATCCAGTATTCGAATCAGAATTTAAAAGAGCTCTGGTGGCCTTCAGATCGAATAAGGAAGAAGGGATGGATAACATTCCATTATAATTTCTAAAATTAGTGGTGGAAGTGGGAACAAAATATCTACATCTGCGTGATTACTCTGCTATTCACAATAAAGTGCCTGGCAGAGGGTTCAATGAACCACCTTCAAGCTGTCTCTCTACCGTTCCACTCTCGAACGTCTCGCGGATCCCACACCTCACAGCAATACTCCAGAGTAGGGCGGACAAGCGTGGTGTAAGCAGTCTCTTTATTAGACCTGTTGCAGCTTCTAAGTGATATGCCAATGAATCGCAGTCTTTGGTTTGCTCTACCCACAATATTATCTATGTGATTGTTCCAATTTAGGGTATTTGTAATTGTAATACCTAAGTATTTAGCTGAATTTACAGCCTTCAGATTTGTGTGACTTATCACGTAATCGGAATTTAGCTGATTTCTTTCAGTACTCATGTGAATAACTTCACACTTTTCCTTATTCAGGGTCAATTGCCACTTTTCGCACCATACAGATAAAGGTATCTTATCTAAAACGACTGTTCACGTTGGTGTGCAGAATGTACAAGTCCGGCGATATACCATCTGGCTTTCGGGAAAATATAATCCTCAGAATTCCGAAGATTGCAAGGATCGACAAGTGCGAGAATTGTCGCACGATCATCTTAACAGCAGTTGCATCCAAGTTGCTGACCAGAATAATACACAGAAAAATGGAAAAGGAAATTGAGGACCTGTTAGATGACAGGTAAAGGCACCAGAGAGGTAATTCTGACGTAGTTCATAATGGAAGCAAGACTGAAGAAAAATTAAAACCCTCCATAGGATTTGACCACCAGCAAAAAGCAGTCGACAATAAAGTCAGATGGTGCAATGTGTTCGAAATTCTTAGAAATTATAGGGGTAACGTATAGGGAGTGACGGTAATGTACAATATGTACGGTAGCCAAGAGGAAACAATAAGATTGGAAGACCAAGAATTAAGTGCTCGGATTAAAAAGGTTGTAAGACAGGGATGTAGTCTTTCGTTCCTACCGTTCAATCTGTACATCGAAGAAGCAATGACGGAAACAAAACTACGGTTCAAGAGTGGGATTAAAATTCAAGGCAAACGGAGATCAATAGTACGATTCACGCTGGTGATATTCCTATACTGAGTGAAAGTGAATAAGAATTACAGGATTTGCTGAATGGAAAGAACAGCCTAATGAGTACAGAGTATGGACTGACAGTAAATCGTAGAAATACGAAAGTAAATAGAAGTAGCAGAAATGAGAACACCGAGAAACTTAACATCATATTTAGAATTCTGCTAGCTAAGTGACAAGCAATCCATATTGGACGGGACAATGAGGACAAAAAGCAGACTTGCACTGACGAAACGGACATTCCTGGCCAAGAGAAGTGATAACAAACATAGGGTTTTATTAGTGTAAGAAATTTACGAAAAGTACTTCTGGAACACAGCATTGTATGTTACTGAAACATGGTGTATGGGAAATCTGGAACATAAGAGAATCGAAGCATTTGAGATGTGGCGTCACAGAAGAACCTTCAAAATTAGGTGGACTGATAAGGCAAGGAATTAGAAGGTTCTCTGGAGAATCTGTGACGAAAGGAATAAATGGAAAACACTGAAAAGAAGAAGTGACAGGATAGTAGGACGTCTGTTAACACATCACGGAATTACTTCCATGGTATTAGAGGGAGCTGTAGAGGACGTAGGTTGTAATTGCTACTTTAAGATGAAAAATAGGCTCAGGAGGGGAATTTTTAGCCGGTTGCATCAAACCAGCCAGAAGACTGATGACCTAAAAAAAAAAAAATACCTGACTGAATAGTATGGCCATCGAGAAAGGAGATCGTGCGTTGTTAGTGAAACTGTTTTCTGTGAACGGCGGCAATTACAGTGCTGCACCGGGAGAGTATCGCCCGCTGAGAGGTATGAGGAGAGGTCCGATGTTATTGAATGGTTTAAAGACGATGATAATAAAATTTGGCGGTCGAAGTGGCCGAGCGGTTCTAGGCGCTACAGTCTGGAACCGGGCGACCGCTACGGTCGCAGGTTGGAATCCTGCCTCGGGCATGGATGTGTGTGATGTCCTTAAGTTAGTCAGGTTTAAGTAGTTCTGAGTTCTAGGGGAGTCGATGACCTCAGAAGTTAAGTCCCATAGTGCTCAGAGCATTTGAACCATTTGAACCAATAAAATTTGAAAACAAGGGTGAGCTCGGTGAGGCGCCTGGAAGAGCAAGGCGTCCTTTCGCCGCGGATGTTATTGACAAGGTTGCTGTTGCTGTAACTGACCATGCAGCACGTGCCCCGGGTAATGCTAGTCGCCGTGCAGTGTCACGAGAGCTGTCCATCAGATGGTCAACAGTACGGATAGTTTTGTGACGTTACATAGACACCTGCATAAGATCAAGAGGGTGCAGAAATTAATACCTTACGATTCGCAGCAACGTTCTGAATTTGCTCTTCGGTTTCTGGCACGGATCGAAGTTGATGATATGGGGCCGGGCAATATTTTATGGAGTGGAAATTATGTAAGCGGTGGTTAATAACAGAATGAACACTAAGCCTTACTCACTTGATTGACCTTTTCTGCCTAATCCGTTACATATGGAAATATTTTAATACGTCTTTCTTGCATTCAGAGTGCTAGGTTTGCGCCTGGCGCCTCGTGGAACTAATTTTTCCAGTGTAAATGCGTATCGCATTGACTTATTAGCGTATCTACGGAGTTTCGCTGCCATACGATAATTACAGCCCACACTGTACATCTGTTAACTGCTTAACTTCCATTATAACCGCTCGGTACGTAATAGACCCTGACGCACGCCTACACAAGTATGCGATACGTAACTGTTTGTTGTCTGATCGTGTGCTTCCACGTGATCAATGGAGTTACTGTTTTCATGTTAGTCGTTCCGATTCCCGATGTCCATTACGCCCAATAATACCCTTTCACTTTTGAGATATTCCGAGAAATGCAGTTTCAGCGTGGCCGGCGGGATCTAAATTGAGTGCTGGGCCCTAAGCCTTGTTTAAATTGCAGCATCGGTGCCCGTCTGTTAGATATTTTGATAATTTTATTTCTACAGACCCCTTACTTATGTCGTCACACAAACTTTGCGTTTTTACCACAATATTGGTCTCATCGCATTTAATTTCATGATTACAATCGAGGCACTGATAAGCGACAGCTGATTTGCTTGGGGTTTCGCCAGGCTTGACGCTGATGTCCCTTGCATGTCTCGTCCACTACTGTAATTGTCTTAGCTTCCCTTAGTCTCAGCAACTTTCTGTAGAAGACTTGCAGCACGAGACCACATGCGGATATGGCAACTCCGAAATGTCAATACGAATAGGCAAGACAACAGAAAAGAGAAATTCTTAGTAAATAGTATAGTAGTGTTATTCATCCGTAGGTCACTCTCACAAGGATTCTGTATGTATTTTGCCGTTATAATTCAAGAACAATAAAAATAATGTTTTCGTTTATGCCTGCGTTTATATACTTATAAATCTAATATGCAAGGATGGGACAGACAGTTGCCCGTGGCCTTATAGTAGGAAGCATCCCGGCATTTGCCTGAAGTAGGTTAGAGTCACTACGGATTGTCTGATGAACATTGCAGCCTCCTCTCTCCCGAATACAAGAATAGTCGGTTTAAAAGGGTGCTACCGTATTCAGTTTCTCCCCATTGTACTATATTGTTCTGCGAAGAATTTCTTCACACTGTACACACTACATACACAAAATTTTTCATAATGTAGCGCTACCCAAACAGATGACTTTAGGACGTTTATTTCCTGGATGTATTCCAACCTCTGTGTTCCTCTACAGTTTTTACCCTCTAAAACTCCCTCCAGAACCATGGAAGTTATTCCCTGATGTCTCAACAAATGCCCCTTCTTCTTGTTAATGTGTTCCATATATTCCTTTCCTTGCCGAGTTTGTGGAGAACCACCTCATTCCTTACCTCAACATTCCACCTAATTTTCAAAAATCTGCTATAGCATCACGTCTCAAACGCTTCGATTTTCTTCTGTTCCGATTTATCCACAGTTCATGTTTCACTACCATATAATGCTATGCTCCAAGCCTACATTATCAGAAATTTCTTCTTTAATTTAAGGCCTATGTTTGATACTGGACTTCTCTTGGCCAGGAATGCACTTTCTGTCATAGCCCGCATTTAAAGTCTTCCTTGCTCCGTGGTTATTTTGCTTCTTAGGTAGCAGAATTTCTAACAGTGCTCTATTTACAGTGGACAGCACAAGATCCTAAAGAAGATTCCAGCAGAAGGCTTGAAACGTAGATTGTTTGAAGAAATATGACGCTGCCTAACAGTCCAAAAGTTTTTAACTTTAGTAAACTTCGGATTTCTTAACTTCGTCTTCATCGTGATCCCCAATTCCGATGTTTAGTTTCTCGCTGTTTTCATTTCTATGACGTCTCATTACTTTCGTGTGCCTTCGATTTACAGTCAGTCCATGTTCTGTACTCATTAAACTGTTCATTCTACTCAGTAGATTCCGCAATCTTCTTCACTTTCACTGAGCACAGCAATGTTATAAGCGAATCTTATCATTGGTATCCTTTCATGCTGAATTTTATAATCAGTACCATAGCAACGATATTTGATTTCACTTCGTATGCCGCAGCTTACCATTACTAATTTAAAACCAGAGGCAGTATCCCTTTGTAATGAGTGAGATGTAGATCTCATAAAAAGGATAAAATGTTAGTATTATCCATGGAATAGCTTACGAGTAAGGTTCCTCACACTAGAAAAGGTAGTAAGGAATGTGTCCAACTACTGAGAAAAAGAAAAGAAAAAACAGAAGACTATACAGATGTACAGATTATAATAAATTATTGTTGTTGTGGTCTCCAGTCAGAAGTCTTGTTTGATGTAACTCTCCGCGCTAGTGCACACTGCGACAGCCTCTTAATCTCTCCATAACTACAGCCGACTGGTTTCTGATGTGATTATGGCCGCACGATGTGAATTAACCGCGGAATGGTAGTTGGAGTTAGGCGCATGGCACATTCCATTTCGGAAATCGTTAGGGGATTCAGTATTCCGAGATCCACAATGTCAAGCATGCCCGGAGAATAACAAATTTCAGGCATTACGTCTCACCAAGGACAACGCAGTGGCCAGCGGCTTTCACTTAACGAGCGAGAGCAGCGGCATTTGCGTAGAGTTGTCAGTGATAACAGACAAGCAACAATCCGTGAAATTACCGCAGAAAACAACGAGGAATGTATCTGTTAGGACAGTCCGGCGACATCTAGAGCTAACAGGCTATGGCAGCAGACGACCAACGAGAATGCTTTTACTAACAGCCTCTCCTGGTCTAGTGGCCATATCGGTTAGACCCTAGACGTCTGGAAAACCGTGACCTGATCAGACGAGTCCCAACTTCATTTGGTGAGAGCTAACTGTAAGGTTCGTGTGTGGTGCAGAACCCACGAAGCCATGGATCCAAGTTGTCAACAAGGCACTGTGCACGCTGGTGGTGGCTCCTTAATGGTGTGGTCTGTGTTTACATGGGATGAACTAGATCTGGTCCAACTGAACAGATCATTGACTGGAAACGGTTATGTTCGACTTCTTGGAGACTATTTACAGCCATTAATGGACTTCACGTCCCAGATAACGGTGGAGTTTTTATGGATGACTGTGAAACGTGGGACTTAGGGAAAGCAGGCAAAGATGTGGACGGGGCCTAATCAGTTACCGTTGGTTGCACAGTAAACACATACACTTTATTTAAGGAAATTATTTTTTAAAAACAATCATTTAAAAAAAGTTGAGTGTAACATAAGCGACACTGACACTAATTAAAAAGGAATTCAAAATTATTTGTCGGCTGAAGACCACAAGCAATACTTCAGAACAAATAGAGGCTAAAGGCCTAAATAAAAGTGAGGAAGACAACTACTTCTTGAAAACACCAAAATAATTAAAAATGTGACAGTAACACATGCTGCACTGACGACTGAAGGCCTTATTAAGAGAGAATTCAAACTTATTTGCCTGCTGAGGGCCACGCCAATACTTCGGAACAATTGACGGCTGAAGGCCTGAATTGCAAATGAGGAAGACAATTACACGTTAAAAATACCAAAATAATTTTTAAAACAATCATTAAAAAATTGACTGTAATACAAACTACACTGACGGCTGAAGGCCTTATTAAGAAAGAATTCAAAATTATGTGTCGGCTGAAGGCCACAAGCAATAGAAATAATTTAAACAAAATATTATTTTTAAACAATTGACACAATCAGACCAATTAAAAAAGGGGAGTGATCCACATACATTGCTCCAAGGATCGACCTGAGAAAAGTCCCTACAGCTGCATAAGTAGTGAGACAGGTAGCCAAGAGTTATGCTCACCTAACAGGACGGCAACTCAAACTAGGGACAGTTTAAACGCCTATCAATCCTCTTACCAAATACACCTAACGTGTCATAACCAGAACAATGATGGAATAATTCAAGCGAGGGCGAAGTGACAGACAGCACTGTGTCTTCAGAATCCATTGTTTGAAACATCGGAAGGCAGAAGGAAACATTACAACCAAGGCAGTCAAAGGAAACCACAGTCCACACCGCGATCAAGGAGGCTGTCGAACTACACGTCATGCTGGACAGCATCAGCAAGACGAGGAAAAGTACACTGCCGCATAAATACACTAACCTCCAGGGCAGATAAATGGGGTGTCAGCGGCCACTAGGCAGTAAAATAACGCTGGATGCACTTCACCAAATAATAACATAAAATTCAAAACTAATAACAGGCATTAGAAGACGGCTAATAGATTCCGCCAAGTCGACTCGCTCCACTTGCTGTTATTCCTCTCACGGCGACCCTCGAGCAGCAACGCATGAACAGACGGCGTGATCACAAAATAGTGGAGGTCTCACCACTGGGTCAATATTCACTCAAACGTGCTGTGTCCGGTGGACAACGAGGTCGTGGCCCTCGCAACTACAGCCCCTTGATCCGGCAGTGCCTGTGTGGCGCCGGCGGTCCCGGCATGTCTCCACACTGCCGCACCTCTCTGCTGCTCCGTCCCAACCGAACTGCCGACACACCCGACCCGGAAACCCTTCACATCCTTCCAAAGGTACTATGGAACCAGATATTGATAAACGCTGCTGCTGCCACTCACGGACAGACGACGCTAGTAAACGTAGTGGCGCCAGTAAACAGAAGAGGAAAACGAGACGCCACTAACCCCATTACTTGATGCCAACCTACCAACGTGAGCCGCACACGGCTCAGACTGTACGCCATGGGTTGGGTTGTTTTGAGGGAAGATACCAAACTGCGAGGTCATCGGTCTCATCGGTTTAGGGAAGGGGACGGGGAAGGAAGTCGGCCGTGCCCTTTCAAAGGAACCATCCCGGCATTTGCCTGGAGCGATTTAGGGAAATCACGGAAAACCTAAATCAGGATGGCCGGATGCCACATCGAGATGCTGCACGACGCCAGATAAAATGAGGCGACACGATGTGAGGATGTATCCCGTGACTTTTGTCACCTCACTGTAAGCAGGATAGGCGGTTAAATATCAGATCTGGTCGGCAGTCTGTGGGAACGTCTTTCGTGCAGCAACGCCCTAAGCAATGCATTCCAGTTACATACTGCGACAAATTTTATCCACTACTGATTTGTGTATGAAATTATTACATATACGCATTATTTTTACGAGTGTACACTCCTGGAAATGGAAAAAAGAACACATTGACACCGGTGTGTCAGACCCACCATACTTGCTCCGGACACTGCGAGAGGGCTGTACAAGCAATGATCACACGCACGGCACAGCGGACACACCAGGTACCGCGGTGTTGGCCGTCGAATGGCGCTAGCTGCGCAGCATTTGTGCACCGCCGCCGTCAGTGTCAGCCAGTTTGCCGTGGCATATGGAGCTCCATCGCAGTCTTTAACACTGGTAGCATGCCGCGACAGCGTGGACGTGAACCGTATGTGCAGTTGACGGACTTTGAGAGAGGGCGTATAGTGGGCATGCGGGAGGCCGGGTGGACGTACCGCCGAATTGCTCAACACGTGGGGCGTGAGGTCTCCACAGTACATCGATGTTGTCGCCAGTGGTCGGCGGAAGGTGCACGTGCCCGTCGACCTGGGACCGGACCGCAGCGACGCACGGATGCACGCCAAGACCGTAGGATCCTACGCAGTGCCGTAGGGGACCGCACCGCCACTTCCCAGCAAATTAGGGACACTGTTGCTCCTGGGGTATCGGCGAGGACCATTCGCAACCGTCTCCATGAAGCTGGGCTACGGTCCCGCACACCGTTAGGCCGTCTTCCGCTCACGCCCCAACATCGTGCAGCCCGCCTCCAGTGGTGTCGCGACAGGCGTGAATGGAGGGACGAATGGAGACGTGTCGTCTTCAGCGATGAGAGTCGCTTCTGCCTTGGTGCCAATGATGGTCGTATGCGTGTTTGGCGCCGTGCAGGTGAGCGCCACAATCAGGACTGCATACGACCGAGGCACACAGGGCCAACACCCGGCATCATGGTGTGGGGAGCGATCTCCTACACTGGCCGTACACCACTGGTGATCGTCGAGGGGACACTGAATAGTGCACGGTACATCCAAACCGTCATCGAACCCATCGTTCTACCATTCCTAGACCGGCAAGGGAACTTGCTGTTCCAACAGGACAATGCACGTCCGCATGTATCCCGTGCCACCCAACGTGCTCTAGAAGGTGTAAGTCAAGTACCCTGGCCAGCAAGATCTCCGGATCTGTCCCCCATTGAGCATGTTTGGGACTGGATGAAGCGTCGTCTCACGCGGTCTGCACATCCAGCACGAACGCTGGTCCAACTGAGGCGCCAGGTGGAAATGGCATGGCAAGCCGTTCCACAGGACTACATCCAGCATCTCTACGATCGTCTCCATGGGAGAATAGCAGCCTGCATTGCTGCGAAAGGTGGATATACACTGTACTAGTGCCGACATTGTGCATGCTCTGTTGCCTGTGTCTATGTGCCTGTGGTTCTGTCAGTGTGATCATGTGATGTATCTGACCCCAGGAATGTGTCAATAAAGTTTCCCCTTCCTGGGACAATGAATTCACGATGTTCTTATTTCAATTTCCAGGAGTGTATTTGCAGATCGCTTATCGATGTTAGTATACAGATTTGTTGCGACTCTGGCTTTGTTATTTTAACGAACGGTAACTTTCTGAGCAGAACAACTGACATCACTTTTTAAATCTTGATAGTGTGACCCAAGAGAGTACCTGAGGCCAAGTATCCGAGACACATGCGGCAGCAATCGATTTCAGCCAACAGTGTCTGGTGAGGATGCGATGCGTCGCCTTTTTACTGCCGTGGGACAACTACTTTGAGTGAAGACACCACGTCAGTACAACTTACCGAGTTTACGATCTTTTCCGTCTCGGTGACATACAACTGTGACCACACTCGGACTGCAGCTTAGCTCGAATGGTACCAGTACCGGGGTCACAGCTCTAACATCTGAGGAGGGGGAGGGGATGTTACATGTTCTAATGTTCTTATTTACTCACACATTAAGTTTAAAGCAGCAGATTGTCTTAGTTCTTTTGCCAAAAATAGCCTTTACCATTTCTCTTGTAAGTAGGCTGTGTAGGTTTTCTTATTGGTTACGCCACGTAGCGCTCTGTGTGAGAATCACTGGCTGTGCTGTGTGCAGTCTGTGGCTAGTTTGCATTGTTGTCTGCCATTGTAGTGTTGGGCAGCGGCGGCTGGATGTAACAGCGCGTAGCGTTGCGCAGTTGGAGTTGAGCCGCCAGCAGTGGTGGATGTGGGGAGAGAGATGGCGGAGTTTTGAAATTTGTCATGAACTGCTATATATATAAATATATATGATGATATTAAGGTAAATACATTGTTTGTTCTCTATTAATATCTTTCATTTGCTAACTATCCCTATCAGTAGTTAGTGCCTTCCGTAGTTTGAATCTTTTACTTAGCTGGCAGTAGTGGCGCTCGCTGTATTGCAGTAGTTCGAGTAACCAAGATTTTTGTGAGGTAAGCGATTTGTGAAACGCATAGGTTAATGTTAGTCAGGGCCATTCTTTTCTAGGGATTTCTGAAAGTCAGATTGCGTTGCGCTAAAAATATTGTATGTCAGTTTAAGCACAGTCATGTATAAATTGTTCAAAGGTGAAGTTTAACTCTGAAACGCATTTTAATACAAAATTTATACAGCTATAACTTCAATATTGAAACACATAATAACACACTAACATGATTTGTCCGTAACCAATGAACCCTCAGCCTGTTCGCGTCACAACTCTTCAGTGCCGTAGGACTTTAATACGAATGGTATATCATAAGGGGCTTCAATTTGCAATTCCCTGCAACAGTTCTTCCGAAAAGAAGCGTGCATAGGTCCTTGGCAGCCTTACATCCAGGAGCCGATTTTTCTTCAGTAGAAATTAACGTGCGGATAGGCATTCGTTACCAAAATAAGCCCTTCTTATGTAGGTTGAAGACGTACTTCACAATATAGCCTTTCTCTGTCACAATTTCTTTCAATATCTTTTTAAATTTCTCGGCTCCAACTTCGTCTGCCGCAGCTGCCTCTCCTGTCATTGTAATGCTGCAAAAGCCAAAACGGTGGTTTAAGCGATCAAACCCACCTGAGCCGACCGAGATAGTCCTCATCTTTCGGTAAATCTGAATAAAAGCTCTTGGCATTAACTTAAATTGCAGAAGAAGAAAGGAAAAGAAAATTGAGGATGTGTTAGATGACGATCAGTTTGCCTTTAGGAAAGGTAAATGAACCAGAGAGGCCATTCTGACGTCGCGGCTGGAAATGGAAGCAAGACTAAACAAAAAATCAAGGCTTTGTCAACCTGGATAAAGCTTTCGATAATGTCAAGTGATGCACGATGTGCGAAATTCTGAGAGAAATAGGGGTAAGGTATAGGGAAAGACGGGTGATATACAACATATACCAGAGCCATGAGGGAACAATAGTGGAAGACCAAAAACGAAGTGCTCGGATTAAAAGGTGTGTAAGACAAGGATGTAGTCTTTCGCCCCTACTATTCAATCTACACATCGAAGAAGTAATGGGGGGAAATCAAAGAAAGATTCAAGAGTGAAATTAAAATTCAAAGCGAAAGGATATCAATGATAAGATTACCTGATTACTGTGCTATCCTCAGTGAAAGTGAAGAAGAATTACAGGATCTGTTGAATAGAATGAACAGTCTAATGAGTACAGATTACGGATTGAGAGTAAATCAAACAAAGACGAAAGTAATGAGAAGTAGAAGAAATGAGAAGAACTGATGGTCACGAAATAGATGACGGTGAGGAATTCTGCTACCTAGGCAGCAAAATAACCAGTGACGGACGGAGCACGGAGTGCATATAAAGCAAACTAGGACTGGCAAAAAGTGCATTCCTGGCCAAGAGAAGTCTGCTAGAATCAAACATAGGCGTTAATATGAGAAAGAATTTCTGAGATTGTGCGTTTGGCGCACAGCATTATGTGGTAGTGAAGCATGGACTGTGGGAAATCGGAAAAGAAGAGAATCGAAGCATTTGCGATGTTGCATTACAGAACAATGCTGAAACTTATGTGGACAAGTAAGATATATGTAACGGCTCCATGTGAGCCGCTACATGGCTCGACACAACAGTTTTATACTCTAAACACACCTGAGTGCTCTTCTGACACTCAGTGAAGGTCAGTGTAATATTTATTATTCGGAATTATATATACACTCCTGGAAATTGAAATAAGAACACCGTGAATTCATTGTCCCAGGAAGGGGAAACTTTATTGACACATTCCTGGGGTCAGATACATCACATGATCACACTGACAGAACCACAGGCACATAGACACAGGCAACAGAGCATGCACAATGTCGGCACTAGTACAGTGTGTATCCACCTTTCGCAGCAATGCAGGCTGCTATTCTCCCATGGAGACGATCGTAGAGATGCTGGATGTAGTCCTGTGGAACGGCTTGCCATGCCATTTCCACCTGGCGCCTCAGTTGGTCCAGCGTTCGTGCTGGACGTGCAGACCGCGTGAGACGACGCTTCATCCAGTCCCAAACATGCTCAATGGGGGACAGATCCGGAGATCTTGCTGGCCAGGGTAGTTGACTTACACCTTCTAGAGCACGTTGGGTGGCACGGGATACATGCGGACGTGCATTGTCCTGTTGGAACAGCAAGTTCCCTTGCCGGTCTAGGAATGGTAGAACGATGGGTTCGATGACGGTTTGGATGTACCGTGCACTATTCAGTGTCTCCTCGACGATCACCAGTGGTGTACGGCCAGTGTAGGAGATCGCTCCCCACACCATGATGCCGGTTGTTGTCCCTGTGTGCCTCGGTCGTATGCAGTCCTGATTGTGGCGCTCACCTGCACGGCGTCAAACACGCATACGACCATCATTGGCACCAAGGCAGAAGCGACTCTCATCGCTGAAGACGACACGTCTCCATTCGTCCCTCCATTCACGCCTGTCGCGACACCACTGGAGGCGGGCTGCACGATGTTGGGGCGTGAGCGGAAGACGGCCTAACGGTGTGCGGGACCGTAGCCCAGCTTCATGGAGACGGTTGCGAATGGTCCTCGCCGATACCCCAGGAGCAACAGTGTCCCTAATTTGCTGGGAAGTGGCGGTGCGGTCCCCTACGGCACTGCGTAGGATCCTACGGTCTTGGCGTGCATCCGTGCGTCGCTGCGGTCCGGTCTCAGGTCGACGGGCACGTGCACCTTCCGCCGACCACTGGCGACAACATCGATGTACTGTGGAGACCTCACGCCCCACGTGTTGAGCAATTCGGTGGTACGTCCACCCGGCCTCCCTCATGCCCACTATACGCCCTCGCTCAAAGTCCGTCAACTGCACATACGGTTCACGTCCACGCTGTCGCGGCATGCTACCAGTGTTAAAGACTGCGATGGAGCTCCGTATGCCACGGCAAACTGGCTGACACTGACGGCGGCGGTGCACAAATGCTGCGCAGCTAGCGCCATTCGACGGCCAACACCGCGGTTCCTGGTGTGTCCGCTGTGCCGTGCGTGTGATCATTGCTTGTACAGCCCTCTCGCAGTGTCCGGAGCAAGTATGGTGGGTCTGACACACCGGTGTCAATGTGTTCTTTTTTCCATTTCCAGGAGTGTAGTATAAGTAATTATTTTAATATTATTACTCTTAATATTGTCTGCAAATGTGAATGAGAGTCGTTTGCTGCTGTATGCGCGGACTGTCTGCTGTGTGTTCTATCACTGTGTAGAGACAGTTTAGCCAACCCTTGTATTGAGTAGAGTGCGACTGCACTGGACCAGTGGGACATAAGCTCCCCGCACGTTAGCAGGTCGCGTCAGGTTGGCAAATAGCCGCTATGCGGACTCTTTGAGCCCTTCAGGCCACCGTGTGTGGACCCCGGACGAGGAAAGACGATTAGGCATTCCGTGCTTAGACTCTGGCGAGTACGGACGCCCTGCGTGATTGCTCTTACAGTTAGCGAATGTTGAGGCATTCATGCTCACGTTGAACTTTCCAGCAGCTTCCGTGCTAATGAAACACACTATGGTGTTTAGCAGCTAATTTCAAACCAGTCTTTGTTCACTGCACTTGGTAGTGAAGAAGCGCTCATCGCCAAGTACTGGTTAGTTTTACTTAAACTGGTATTTTACGGTGTGAATGTGAAGTATGTGTGTAAAGTGTATTTATTGCAGGTTTTGTTTGTTGAATGTTAATTGTGGAGAGAACTGGTAACACATGGTCATCCAACCTACTTGCGTTTCTTGTTAGTGAGAAGCTTCAGCTCGACATAATCACATCTCATGTTCGTGGTTAGCACACTGGACTCGCATTCGGGAGGACGACGGTTCAATCCAGCGTCCGGCCATCCTGGTTTAGGTTTTCCGTGATTTCCCTAAATCGCTCCAGGCAAATGCCGGGATGGTTCCTTTGAAAGGGCACGGCCGACTTCCTTCCCCACCCTTCCCTAATCCGATGAGAACGATGACCTCGCTGTTTAGTCTCTTCCCCTAAACAACCCAACCCAACATCTCATGTTCGAGCTGAACCTTCTAGTTAAATTCACGTGAGTAATTTGATAATGTTCTTTCGTGTTAGCCGGAAAACCTAGGAGATTTATCTTACGTGTATGAACGGGACTTGTTCCTGAATCGGAGACCGTTAGAACCATGTGCTCTCTCCCAAGTGCAGTCCAATCTGGTGTGGGAAGTTTCTTCTATTTTCTTATTGTATGGATGTGTAGTGTGAATGCTAGTGAGTATGTAATTCAATGAGCCGGCCGTGGTGGCCGAGCTGTTCTAGGAGCTTCAATCTGGAACTGCACGACCGCTACGGTCGCAGGTTCGAATCCTGTCTCGGGCATGGATGTGTGTGATGTCCTTAGGTTAGTTAGGTTTAGGTAGTTCTAAGTTCTAGGGGACTGATGACCTCAGATGTTAATGCAATGATTTTGTAATGCAATGATTTTGAGATTATAAGCAGACTTTTGCCTTCAAGTTAAGAAAAGCCATAGTAATATTATGTACCACGTGTTGATTATATGACTGGCAGGTTGTATAAAATTACTTTTTTTATTCTGTACTACTTATGGTGGGGCCAGCATTGCATAGAATCACATTATTCAGTAAAGTGAGTGATTAGGAAATAAATGTTGTTGTTGTATAAAATTCTTGTCTTGGTTTCTCACGCAACACCATATTTCCCTAATCATTTAAATTAAGTTATTCAAAATTTAATCTGTTTTTCAGTAAAGTGCTCAGTGCAACTAATTATGTTTATATGATACATACATAGGTGTATTTTCATTTTTTATTAATACTCTGTAGGATAGTATTACAGCTCAATTAAATAACTAACTCTCCTTTCAACTTAAAGTGAGCCACCAAGTAGAAAAGTAGAAATTTTGTATACTGACCTTTGCTCATGCAAACTGTCGTAGGCAACTTTCACAAAAGCACAAGTGCCATTTTCAAACTGAGGATGCCAGACAAGGTTTTGCAGAAAGCACTAGTATCAAACATAGCCGTTAATTTGAGAAAGAAATTTCTGAGAATATATGTTTGGAGCACAGCATTATATGGTAGTGAACCATGGACTGTGGGGAAGGAAAGAAGAGAATCGAAGCATTTGAGACGTGGTGTTACAGAACAATGTTGCAAATTAGGTGGATTGATAACATAAGGAACGAGGTGGTTCTTCGGTGATTCGGCGAAGAAAGGAGTATAGTGAAAACACTGACAAGATAAAGGGACAAGATGATATTACTCTTAATACCTGTCTAGACATGACGGAATAACTTCCATGTACTAGAGGGAGCTTTGGAGGGTAAAAACTGTACAGGAAGACAAACTAGAATACACCCAGAAAATAATTGAGGATGTAGGTTGCAAGTACTGCTCTGAGATGAAAAGGCTGGCACGGGAAAGGAATTCGTGGCAGATAAAAGAAAACATTGTTCTTTGTAGGCTGTATCGTGTTTTATTGAAATCGTGCTGTTAGCTAATTTAGGCCGTGAGTCATTATCAAGTGCATTTGCTATGTGGTGTGGTACATACTGCGTTCATCACATTCTTTTATATCACATACAAAATACCTGATGTCGTACTCCATCGTAACATACTCTAGTGCTGCAGCTCCAGAGTGGGATATGGTGGCTCTAAACACATTAGCGCAGCTGAATAATGAATAATGAACAGTTTTTCGGATGGATTCCGCATCGTCACAAACAGTTCTCACAGTGGATTAACCACGTCTCAAAACACTTCCAATGTCAACAATACGCACATATTTCCCATAGCCATCGAAACTTCTCTCTTTGTTTTTAATGAATACGATCTTCGTAAAGGCTTCTTCCCCTCGACAGGCACACTTCCTTTCCTTTTACCCGACATTTTTAACACAGACGCTGTCAAGTGCAACTTCACAGCTCTACTGACTTGAACAGACGAGTCACGTCTCGGCAAACACGGCAGATGCGCCATGGGATGAGCTAGCGCGTTACCGTATTTTACGGACTATAAGAAGAGCCTTAATTTTCAAACAATTTAAAAAATAACATTTTTACCATTTTTATTACTACATTGTAAAGCCAGACTAAAAAACATAAGAGCGTTAATTGCAGTGGCAATTTCATGCTGTCCTCCAGTCCATTTCAATACGTCATCTTCTAGTTTTGCCCATTTTGCATTCAGTCCTCTACTTGCATATGTTGTCGTCCTCACTTGTTTCACTTCTTCTTTACTAGCGTGCCAACCGCGATTAGTTTCTTCTGTTGGCGGAGTTTCCAAGTTCTTCTGCATATGCTATTACTTTCAATTTATAGCCGCAGCATATGATAACCTTTTATTTTATTCCATTACGAAAGTACCTACTAACAAAAATATTGTACTGTTACCGATAACACAAATCGCTTGGAGTTCAAGTTAACTGACACCGTAGACTGCAAAACCGCATCATAGACTAGATGAGTTTGAGATGACGGAGATGAGGGGGACAGTGTTAGCAAGGTTGTAAATATCCGCAGCTCGTGGTCTAGGGGCTAGCGCTGCTGCCTCTGGATCACTGGGTCTCAGGTTCGATTCTCGCCCGGGTTGGTGAATTTCTCCGCCCCCGGACTGGGTGTTTGTGTTGTCCTTATCATTTCATCATAATCATTTGTGAGAGTGGCTAGATTGGATTGTAAAAAGAAAAGGGACTGTCTACAAATTGGGACTTTGTACCTTCGCTGATGACCGCACAGTTGAGCCCCTACAAACCAAAACATCATCATCAAACTAGGTTGTGAATGCTCGCAAATCATGTTCGTCGCATCGGTGCCCTGCTGCTACCAATTGATTCCAACGTTGCTAGACAGAGATACACGGAACCGTCAAAGAAACTGGTATAGGTATGCGTATTCAAATACAAAGATATGTAAACAGGCAGAATATGGGGCTTCAGTCGGCAACGCCTGTATGAGACAACAAGTGTCTGGCACAGGTGTTAGATCGGATACTGCTGCTAAAATGGTAGGTTATCAAGATTTAAGTGAGTTTGAACGTGGCGTTACAGTCGGCGCAAGAGCGATGGGACACAGCATTTCCGACGTAGCGATGAAGTGGGGATTTTCCCGTAAGATCATTTCACGAGTGTATCGTGAATATCAGGAATCGGGTAAAACATCAAATTTCCGACATCATTAAGGCCGGAAAAAGTTTGTTGCAAGAGCGGGACCAACGACTGAAGAGAATCGTTCAACGTGCAATCCTTCCGCTGAAGATTTCAATGTTGGGCCATCAAAAAGTGTCAGCATGCGAACCATTCAACGAAACATCGATATGGGCTTTCGGAGCCTAAGTTCCACTCGTGTACCCTTGATGACTGCATAACAAAAATCTTCATGCCTCCCCTGGGTCCATCAACACCGACATTTGACTGTTGATGAGCTGAAGTATGTTGCCTGGTCGACGAGTTTCGTTTCAAATTGTATGGAGCGGATGGACGTGTACGGCTATAGAGACAATCTCATCAATCCATGGATCCTGCATGTTAGCAGGGATCAGTTCAAGCTGGTCGAGGCTCTGTAATGACGTGGAGTGTGAGCGGTTGGAGTGATATGGGACCCCTGATACGTCTAGATACGACTCTGACAGGTGACACACACGAAAATTTCTGTTCCGACACTGACAATGTTGAGTGTTTATGGAAAAAGTTCAAAGCAATCGTAAAATGCGTTTTAGACAGGTACGTGCCGAGTAAAACTGTGAGGGACGGGAAAAACCCACCGTGGTTCAACAAAAAAGTTAGGAAACTACTGCGAAAGCAAAGAGAGCTTCACTCCAAGTGCAAACGCAGCCAAAACCTCCCAGACAAACAGAAGCTAAACGATGTCAAAGTTAGCGTAAGGAGGGCTATGCGTGAAGCGTTCAGTGACTTCGAAAGTAAAATTCTATGTATCGACTTGACAGAAAATCCTTGGAAGTTCTGGTCTTACGTTAAATCAGTAAGTGGCTCGAAACAGCATATCCAGACACTCCGGGATGATGGTGGCATTGAAACAGAGGATGACACGCGTAAAGCTGAAATACTGAACACCTTTTTCCAAAGCTGTTTCACAGAGGAAGACCGCACTGCAGTTCCTTCTCTAAATCCTCGCACAAACGTAAAAATGGCTGACATCGAAATAAGTGTCCAAGGAATAGAAAAGACACTGGAATCACTCAACAGAGGAAAGTCCACTGGACCTGAAGGGATACCAATTCGATTCTACACAGAGTACGCGAAAGAACTTGCCCCCCTTCTAACAGCCGTGTACCGCAAGTCTCTAGAGGAACGGAAGTTTCCAAATGATTGGAAAAGAACACAGGTAGTCCCAGTCTTCAAGAAGGGTCGTCGAGCAGATGCGAAAAACTATAGACCTATATCTCTGACGTCGATCTGTTGTAGAATTTTACAACATGTTTTTTGCTCGAGTATCATGTCGTTTTCGGAAACCCAGAATCTACTCTGTAGGAATCAACATGGATTCCGGAAACAGCGATCGTGTGAGACGCAACTCGCTTTATTTGTTCATGAGACCCAGAAAATATTAGATACGGGCTCCCAGGTAGATACTATTTTCTTTGACTTCCGGAAGGCGTTCGATTCAGTTCCGCACTGTCGCCTGATAAACAAAGAGCCTACGGAGTATCAGACCAGCTGTGTGGCTGGATTGAAGAGTTTTTAGCAAACAGAACACAGCATGTTGTTCTCAATGGAGAGACGTCTACAGACGTTAAAGTAACCTCTGGCGTGCCACAGGGGAGTGTTATGGGACCATTGCTTTTCACAATATATATAAATGACCTAGTAGATAGTGTCAGAAGTTCCATGCGGCTTTTCGCGGATGATGCTGTAGTATACAGAGAAGTTGCAGCATTAGAAAATTGTAGCGAAATGCAAGAAGATCTGCAGCGGATAGGCACTTAGTGCAGGGAGTGGCAACTGACTCTTAACATGAACAAATGTAATGTATTGCGAATACATAGAAAGAAAGATCCTTTATTGTATGATTATATTATAGCGGAACAAACACTGGTAGCAGTTACTTCTGTAAAATTCCTGGGAGTATGCGTGCGGAACGATTTGAAGTGGAATGATCATATAAAATTAATTGTTGGTAAGGCGGGTACCAGGTTGAGATTCATTGGGAGAGTCCTTAGAAAATGTAGTCCATCAACAAAGGTGGTGGCTTACAAAACACTCGTTCGACCTATACTTGAGTGTTGCTCATCAGTGTGGGATCCGTACCAGATCGGGTTGACGGAGGAGATGATGATGATGATGATGATGTCCTCCTCGCCGTGTCCGGCGACAGCGACTCCGTCAGTCTTCTCTGTCCTTGTTGCGGTAGGCTCGGATGTGGCTCGCGAGTCCGAATTTCGCTTTGAATATCCTGTTGCATGAAGCACAGTGAAGTTGACCAGCAGAGTTGTAAGTATACGTGTAGACAGGCTTGAGCTGAGATTTTCGGAGCTCTCTTTTAGCATCCAGGTTCATTAGACGCTTTTGCTCGAATTGTTCGATGCTCTTATGTACAGTTGATCGCCACTCCGATCGGCGCAATGCTAGCTCCTCCCAACGGTTGCTCGGAATGCCACAGGCTGCAAGGTGGCGTTTAATGGTGTCTTTATATCGCAGGTGTTGACCACCTTTCCTCCTCTTCCCGCACGAGAGCTGCGAGTAGAACACCGCTTTAGGTAGCCTACTGTCATCCATGCGTACTATGTGACCACTCCATCTCAGTTGATGTTTCATTATTAAAGCTTCAATACCAGCCAGTTTCACGCGGCGCAAAATCTCCGTGTTTGGGACACGGTCTTCCCATTTGATGCGCAGAATTGACCTCAGACATCGAAGATGAAATTTATCTAGCTTCTTAATGTCAGCTTTGTAACAGCACCAGGTTTCCGAGGCATAGAGTAAGGTGGATAATACTACTGCTTTGTAGACTGCAATTTTTGTTTGTAGTTTGAGATCATGTGATTTCCATACTCGGTCATTAAGCTTACCGAAGGCTGAGGCTGCGCTGGCTATACGCGCTGCGATTTCCGTTGTCAGGCTGTTGTCACTTCTAATTTGACTTCCCAGGTATTTGAAATTTGACACATTTTGCAAGGGTTTGTTATTTATCTCAATACTGGAGTCATCTGCATTAAGACCTCTAAGTGGCTGTTTGAGAACTTGCGTCTTAGTGATGCTAATGGCTAAGCCAAATCTTCTGCAGGAGGCATTTAGCAGATTTATGTAAGTCTGAAGAGTTTCGCAAGAATTAGCCATCATGCATACATCATCCGCGTAGAGAATCTCTAAGATGGATAGTTTGGTTACGCGACTTTTTGTTCTGAGGCGAGAGATGTTGAAGACACTTTTGTCTGTCCTTGTGTCGAGACTAACTTGATTACTACAGGCTTTGGTCGCGTCTCTCATAACAACTGCGAAGTAAAGTGAGAAGAGTGTGGGAGCCAAAACACAGCCTTGTTTTACACCACATGTCACGGGAAACTGTTCTGAGAGCTTGTCCTCATGGCGGATTTTTGCCATCATGTTTTCATGAAACTGCCGAATCAAACTGACAATTTTGTCAGGGCACCCAGTTTTCTTTAGTATGATCCAGAGAGCTTCCCGTGGGACACGATCAAAAGCTTTTTCCAGGTCTACAAAGCACATGAACAAAGGTCGATGTTGCTCTAAGCTTTTCTCTTGCATTTGTTTGACAACAAATATGGCATCCACTGTGCCTCTGTTTGGGCGAAAGCCACACTGGGTCTCTGGTAGCAGTTTTTCTGCAAAGTGTGTTAACCGGGTGTTAATTATGTGGGCAAGGACTTTTCCCGCTGCTGAGAGAAGAGAAATGCCCCTGTGGGAGCTGCAGTCTGATATGTCACCCTTGCCTTTATAGATCTTGGAAATACAAGCATCTTTCCAGTCTTGTGGAATCATTTCACACTCCCAAATCCTTAAGATCAGAGCGAACAAAACATTTATATAGCACTGATGGCAAGTTATCTAATCCTGCTGTTTTGTCATTTTTCAGCTTAGCCAGTGCTGAAATGAATTCATCGTAGGAAGGGGCATCCGCAAGTTGTTCCTCAACTGGCAGGTCTTCAAGTGCTTCTATGTATGGAATATCGGTTGTCTGATGGTCGGGATTAAGAACGTCATTAAAATGTTCCGCCCACCGAGACAGGATGTCACTCTGTTGCGTCAGCCGACAACTTTTAACTTTGTTATAGACTGGTGCTATCTTCCCAACTCTTGGACCAAAGATAGTTTTCAGGGACTCAAAGAATCTGCCCGTTTGGTGTGTGTCGGCATATAACTGTATTTCATTTGCTTTATTTGCCCACCAACTGTCTTTGAGAGCACGTACCTTCACTTTCAGATTGTAATGCGCTGCTCTACGCTTGTTATCATCAGGGGTGCGAAGAGAGGTTCTGAAATCATTAATTAGCTTTCTGATCTCTGGATCTGAGTCGTCAAACCAGTCCTGGTGCTTCTTCTGAGGCTTTCCCAAGACTTCTGAAGCACAGCCACGCAGTCTGTTAGCGTATGCACTCCACTGTTCATCTACAGGGGCAGATTCAGATATCAAAAGGCCATCGACACCAAATTTTTCATCCAGTTTTGCTCTCATAGTCTGATCATTGGCCAAGATTTTGCAGGACAATTTTGTTGGTATTTTGTGTGAAGCTCGGCGTGGTGCCTTCAAAGTTATCTTTAATTTGGACCTCACGAGTCGATGGTCTGTCCATCCCTGAGCGCCTCTCATTGCACATGTGACTAGTACGTCACCAAGATCTTTTTTCCGTACTATAACATAATCCAGAAGGTGCCAGTATTTAGATTGCGGATGCATCCATGTCGTTTTATATTTTTCAGGCAGACGAAAATATGTATTTGTCAGACAGAGTTCAAACTCGGCACATAGAGTGAGAAGATCCAAACCATTCGAGTTGCATTTTCCAATCCCATGGCGACCGAGGACTCCATTCCAAGCACTGAAATCATTCCCAACACGAGCATTAAAATCACCAAGTAACAGAAGTTTATCTGCAGAAGGAATATCCCTAAGGACATGTCGGAGGTCTTGGTAGAACTTGTTCTTCTCTTCATCCGGAGATGGCAATGTAGGTGCGTATACATTGATCAAGTGAAGATATTTCTTGGATACCAGGTGAAGTCTGAGTGTTATTATTCTGTCACTGATACCTTTTGGGAGTTCTGTTAGTGAACATGCCAATTTATTGCGTATGGCAAAGCCTACCCCACTTTCCGCCCTTTCAGTGGATGATTTTCCACTCCAGTAGTAGGTATAACCTCCGAGCGGTTCACATAACTGTCCAGAGTCACTAAGATGTGTTTCACTTATGGCGGTAATGTCGATGTTATATCTAGCCAATTCCCTTGCGATAAGTCCTGTCTTTCTCTCTGGGCACTGATTATGGTCGTTATCCTGTAAAGTACGGACGTTCCAGACTCCAATCATTAGATATTTAAGGTAACTGTTTATTTTATTATTTTTTTGACCGCATATGTTAGTGAACAAGTGACCGCAGTTTGCCAATTGTGCTGGGTTGAGACGGGCTATGTTTAGGCCACCTTTTCTAGGCCCCTCCCTGGATTAGGGAAAGCAGAGCGACTCTAAATAGGGCTGCTTTGTCGTCTGACGAGCTGCCGAACCAGTCCTCCCGTTTCTCACGAGTACCAGAACGACCATCACCGTCTGACCGCCTAACGTGCAGAGCACCAACTAAGGTTCAGGTACACCAAACCCTTGCCTTACCATCAGTACTCCATCGCCGCAGGACTTTCAAAGCTCTTAGTACATTGAAACTTTGCCGGAGTCATCTGCGCGTGAAGGTATTTAAACTGGACAAGCAGTTGCGCAGATGCAGATCCACTCTCTCGTCCTCTGCCTCTGGTTGGCAGTGGATCGTAGGGCCGATACGACTGGCAAGAGGCAGGGGATGCAGTGAATGGCCATATGCCACTGGAAGTATCCTGACATACGCCCTTAAGGCACATCACAGGTGCCTTTCTTCGTCGGTACAGAAGCCGTGAGTGTTTACCTATCGATATTACCCGCCTCCTACACCGATGAAGAGACTGACAGAAGGGAAGAAGGGAAGGGAAGGGACTGGAAGGGAAAGGGAGGAAAGGACGGTAGGTCGTTGTGAGACACACTTCGTCTGGCTCCTCTGCTGGGACCTGACCGGCTAGGTTGAACCTGCCAGTAGCTACGCTACCACCGGTATAGCTCTCAGCATCACAGGAACACGCAAACTCTCCCACCCGCACGGACAGTGCTACGATAAGGTGGTGACGGAGAAGATAGAGAAGATCCAAAGAAGAGCGGCGCGTTTCGTCACAGGGTTATTTGGTAACCGTGATAGCGTTACGGAGATGTTTAGCAAACTCAAGTGGCAGACTCTGCAAGAGAGGCGCTTTGCATCGCGGTGTAGCTTCCTCGCCAGGTTTCGAGAGGGTGCGTTTCTGGATGGGGTATCGAATATATTGCTTCCCCCTACTTATACCTCCAGAGGAGATCACGAATGTAAAATTAGAGAGATTCGAGCGCGCACGGAGGCTTTCAGACAGTCGTTCTTCCCGCGAACCATACGCGACTGGAACAGAAAAGGGAGGTAATGACAGTGGCACGTAAAGTGCCCAACTCCACACACCGTTGGGTGGCTTGCGGAGTATAAATGTAGATGTAGATGTAGAAGTATACTGTCTGATCACCTGCATCCATTCATGTCAATTATGCATTTCGACGGACTTGGGCAATTCCAGCAGGACACTCCAACACCCCACACGTCCAGAATTGCTACAGAGTGGCTCCAGGAACACTCTTCAGTGTTTAAACACTTCCGCTGGCCACCAAACTCCCCGGGCATGGACATTAATAAGCATATCTGTGACGCCTTGCAACATGCTGTTGAGAGGGCATCTCCAATCTCACCCCCCTCCCCTCCTCACCCATACTCTTATTGATTTATAGACAGGCCTGCGGTGTTCATAGTGTCAGTTCCGTCCAGCACTACTTCAGACATCAGTCCAGTCCACGCCACGTTGTGTTGCTGCACTTTTGCGTGGTCGCGGCGGCCCTACACAATATTAGGCAGGTATACCACTTTCTTTGGCTCTTCAGTGTATGTTCCCCACAGCATCGAATACATGGCAATTTTTAAGACTGGCGGGAATTTTAAATCAAAAACTGAACATTTTTTTATTAATTTCGAGTACAAGACGCACCTGAATTTTGGAGGCAATTTTTCGAAGGAAAAGTGCGTCTTATAGTGCTTAAGATACGGTCCTACTTCCGCGTCCAGTTAACACCTGGCAGCACTGGACTTCTAACTAAAATCGCATGTATGCGAAGACGCGGATAACGAATCCGCTTGTAACGGGATCTACCTGTATCTCGTCGTTTAAATTAAAACCTTTCCGATGTAGCTTTTGTTTGCCTACCAAACACAGCGTCCTGTCTTTATGAGGACTTTTGGGGAATAAAAACGTCGTGATACTGCAGTTCGAGGTTCTGAAGCGAGATAAAGCTGTCACGCGGTTATTGCAGTTCATTAGCGAGCGCAGCACGGACTGCACCTAGCCGCGCGGTAACCAGCTCAGCGCCACTTTGGGGAAGGTGGCACAACTCGTCGCGACTCTGCCACGCTCAGCTAGGCCGCTACGTAATCGGGTTTCCGCCCCTCTGACTCGCCCGCTCACCCCCTAACCTCACCCCACTCGCGACGGCGGCGCCCAAGACCGGCCGCCCCCGCTGTCGCTCTGTCGCTCGGCCGGCGCCTTCATTATTTTCGGCCCGCTCGGCGCCGGCTGTCGGCTCCCTTTGTCTCCCCGTCCTCTTTCCGCACATCCTCAGCCTTTGTGCTCCGCAGCCAACTTGGATGCACGCAGCCGCTATATTCTGCCACAGCGGAGTGAGGGGAGGCTAAATTTATTTTCCTTCCATAAAGTGCCGAGGGCGTCTCTGCAGTCGGAAATTGGTCTGCACCACCGCCGTGTAAAGACCAGTAGAATGGGTGGAGGGTGCGGGTGGCGGAGTGGGGTGTGACTTCCGCCAAGCGGAGACAAATCAAAGCACTCCGGATAGAAGGAAAAGCCATCGACATTGGCGCCGACAGAAGGGAAGTCTCCCATCTCATGGAGTGCACTTCGAACCTTTTATCTTTTCCTTCACAAATTAAAGCATTTCCGGTGAGCGAGTATTGGCTGACATTCAGTTAAAAGACATGAGTGTACAGAGCACACAAAATAAATTGTCCTCTACCCGCACAGCAGGTGACCAGAGCGGTGGTGTTAGTGAGGGGGGGGGGGGGGGGGATGGTGCGCTCTGTTGTGAATGGCTACAGGGTCGCATGGGAGGTGCACGTCGACAACTGAAGAGCTCAACCCCCTATATACATACTGCTTCTTGTGAGACATTCCGACTGGTTTGATGCAGCCCATCGCGTATTCCTCTCCTGTACCGCCCCCGGTAGCTGAGCAGTCAGCGCGACTGTCAATCCTAAGGGCCCGGGTTCGATTCCCCGCTGGGTCGCAGATTATCTCCGCTCAGGGACTGGGTGTTGTGTTGTCTTAATCATCATCATTTCATCCCCATCGACGCGCAAGTCGCCGAAGTGGCGTCAAATCGAAAGACTTGTACCAGGCGAGTGGTCTACCCGACGGGAAGTCTCGTCACACGCCATTATTATTATTATCGTCTCAGAGTAGCACTTGCAGCTTACGTCCTTAATAATTTGCTGGATGTATCATAGTCACTTTCTTCCTCTAGAATTTTGTACCGTGGAAATTATTCCCTGAATTCTTAATAGATGTCCCGCCGTCCTATCCCTTCTTCTAGTCAGCTTTTTCCAAATATTCCTGTCCTCGTCGATTCTGTGGAGAACCTCCTCATTCCATACCTTAACAGTCTACCTAATTTTCAACATTATTCTGTAACACCGCCCCTCAAATGCTTTGATCCTTTCTGATCTGTTTTCTCCATACCTTGTGTTTCACTACCGGCCGGTGAGACCGCTTCAGTCCGAAGCCGCGTGACCGCTACGGTCGCAGGCTCGAATCCTGCCTTGGGCATGGATGTGTGTGATGTCCTTAGGTTAGTTAGGTTTAAGTAGTTCCAAGTTCTAGGAGACTGATGACCTCAGATGTTGAGTCCCATAGTGCTCAGCCATTTGAACCATTCTGTGTTTCACTACCACACAACGTTGTGCACCAAACATACATTCTCAGAAATTTCCTTCTCGTATTAAGGCCTATGTTTGATACTACTAGACTTCTCTTGGACAGGAATGCTCTTTTCGAGAGTGCTAGTCTGCATTTGGTGTCCTCCTTGCTCTGTCCATCAATGATTACTTTGCTGTCTAAGTAGCAGAATTCCTTAACTTCGTGTGCTTCTTGGTATCCAGTTTTGATCTTGAGTTTCTTGCTATTCTCGTTCTTACTACATCTTACTCGCTTTGACTCTTCGCGGTTTACTGTCAGCCCATATTCTCCACTCATTACGCTGTTGATCCCATCCAATAGATCCTTTAATTTACTGGTCGAGGTAGGGCGTCAAGCAAAGCGTTTCTGAAGAAGACAAATTTGTTGTTGTTGTCGGCTACCGTCCAGAGACTCGTTTGATGCAGCTCTCCATGCTACTGTATCCTGTGCAAGCTTCTTCATTTCCAAGTACCTACTGCAACATAGATCCTTCTGAATCTGCTTAGTGTATTCATCTCTTGATCTCCCTCTACGATTTTTACCATCCACGCTGTCCTACAATACTAAATTGAAGATCCCTTGATGCCTCAGAACACGCCCTATCGACTGACCCCTGCCTTTAGTCAAGTTGTGCCACAAATTTCTCTTCCCCCCAATTCTATTCAGTACCTCCTCATTAGTTACGTGATCTACCCGTCTGATATTAATAAGCATTCTTATGTAGCACCACATTTCGAAAGCTTCTATTCTCTTCTTGTCTAAACTATTTATCGTCCATGTTTCACTTCCATACATGGCTACAGTCCATACAAATAGTTTCAGAAAAGACTTCCTGACACATAAGTCTACACTCGATGTTCAAAGTTCTCTTCATCAGAAACGCTTTCCTTGCCATTGCCAGTCTAAATTTCATATCCTCTCTACTTCGACCATCATCAGTTATTTTGCTTCCCAAATAGCAAAACTCATCTACTTCTTAAAGTGTCTCGTTTCGTAATCTAATTCCTACAGCATCACCTGATTTAATTCGACTACATTTCATTATCCTCGTTTTGCTTTTGTTGATGTTCATCTTATATCCTCCTTCCAAGACACTGTCCATTCCATTCAACTGCTCATCCAAGTCCTTTGCTGTCTCTGACGGAATTACAATGTTATCGGCAGACTTCAAACTTTTGATTTCTTCTCCATGGATTTTAATTCCTACTCGAAATTTTTCTTGGTTGCTCAGTATACAGATTGAGTAACATCGGGGATATGCTACAACCCTGTCTCACTCTCTTCCCAACCACTGCATCTCTTTCATACCCCTCGACTCGTTTCCGTACAAACAGTAAATAGCCTTTCACTCTCTGTATTTCACCCCTGCCATCTTCAGAATTTGAAAGAGAGTATTCTAGTCAACATTGTCAAAAGCATTCACTAATTCTACAAGTGCTAGAAAGGCAGGTTTGCGTTTCCTTAATCTATCTTCTAAAATTAGTTGTGGGGTCAGTATTGCCCATGTGTTCAAACATTTCTACGGAATTCAAACTGATCTTCCCCGAGGTTGGCTTCTACCAGTTTTTCCATTCGTCTGTAAAGAATTCGTGTTAGTATTTTACAACCAAGACCTATTAAACTGATAGTTCGGTAATTTTCACACCTGTCAACACCTGCTTTCTTTGGGATTGGAATTATTTTATTCTTCTTGAAGTCTGAAGGTATTTCGCCTGTCTCATACATCTTGCTCACCAGATGGAAGGGTTTTGTCATGGCCGGCTCTCCCAATGCTATCAGTAACTCTAACGGAATGTTGTCTATTCCCGGGGCCTTGTTTCGACTTAGGTCTTGTAAGGTGTCAGGCAAATACAACACTTTCCATGAAAACCTTGACATAATAAGCAAATCCAGTAGTATGTCACATAGCTCCGAATAAATCGTGACATTAAATTAACCAAAGTAATACGAGTAACGAGTGAGCAAATGGAATACCACAGACTAACACAAGAATGCCTAAATGCATGTCATACCTTCCCCCCACGAGACAGGCGCAGTTCCGAGGGGAGAAACGAGAACAGAAGCCGAGAGCAGAACCGTGTTAAGCTAGAAGGCCCTACGATAAGGGACGGAAACCAACGTTGCCAGCCAATCGCTAGGACCACCCCCCCAGCCCATGTTAAAAGATAGAGCCCTCCAGAAGAACAGTATAGATCTTACGATAACACTAAAACGACCACACCAGCTGTAAGTTTTAGCGTGAGACTTTTTCCCGTCTCTGTTACGTTGCAAACTTTAAAAACATTGCCCCACCACGAAAAGTATAACGTTTCTCATTGGATAGACAGAATTTTTGTAGGTGGAGCTTAAGGTTAACATTGAGACCCTGATTGGTCAGATGAAAACACAGCCAGATAGTTTTTTAAACCAACTTCGGTAAATTGTAGTAAGGAGAAGTTAGGAGAGAGTTGCTTCCGAGACGGCGAGGTGAGCGGAGCTGTGCTGCCCGCCGCCCCCTGACGAACACCGACAAGGTAATGAACGCACGCCATGCCGCATAACAGCGCATAAAGCTTCACTCAGAACTGCAGAAGTCTCATCTGTTACACCCCCGTTTTGCGTAATACTAGTGTCGATCGTCAATTAAAGCTAATAGCGTTCACATTTGCCACTTGAAGTAAAAATCTGAAACGCAATGATTTTTCTGTTATATAGTTATTGAGAAGCCACATCAGCCACTGTAATTTACGACAAGTTAGATAAGTAACTAAAGATAATTGAGGGTCACTGTAGACCATTTTGATAGTTTTCTCTTTTGTGAAACTTAATTTAAACCTAGATTATAGATGTGATATGGCATAGGTCATCCTTCGATCCATTGTAGAACTTGGAAACCCACTCAGGGAATATTCGTTCACATTTTTGTTGAACGCAGTTGGTTTTTATCATCCTGTATTAAAACATTTCCTTTTATCAATAGTGCAATTTATAAACAATGTTTTGTGAGTAGAATAAAATTTCCAATGGTAAACTTAACTGCTCTTTCGACGTTATTTTACCAGCTAACTAAAAATAGGAAAGCCTTGAACCCCTTCCACTAAATTTAGTTAGTATTAAGATTCTTTTACGGGGAGTGCAGTGGAGCTGACGCTGAAATCATTAAGTATTTGGTTATATCATCGCTAGTCTCACTGAACTCTTCTGAACTCTACATGTCATGTGTGGTCTGGCGTCTCCTTACCAGCAACAAGTCCCAGGTTCAAACTAGTCAATTCCCTAAAAAAGACGCTCAGAGCGTCGTTGGGCGAAAGTGGTAGGGAGACACGATATAGAACAAACAGACACCATGCAGAATGGTAGAGAATGGCGACCCTGCCAGGATGGTAAAATACCATGATTGAAGGTCGACCACATGCCTAACTAGGTCAGAAAAACATCCTGTTAAAAAATTTTCGTAATAAAAAAATTATTTTTGAAAGGCATAAATAGTTGAAAACAGTAGCTGCAGCGATAGATAGTAAGAGAGTATTCAATAGAAAGTGAGACATTCTAGCAGAGACAATAGCATAATTAAGTTATGAATTTTAAAATTTATTAGAATTAAGTTTTCTCCTCAGTGCAAGTGCACAGGTGGCGGATACATCGTTGACAAGTTGGTTCTGACCCAACAAGTAAGTGAATGGATTGTCAGTCTTGGGTATAATAAGTGTCAAGTCGTGTGAACAAAAAGTTTATGAAACGCGTGAGATCGTATGAGCGCATGTTGACTCGAAGTAGGGCGCGTGAATGGCTTTTAAAACAGAAAATAAGGGATTCGGAAAGATTAGCAATGGCAGATCGAGACCTTGACCGAATTGAGGTAGAGACCCAGCATGAAGATGGACAGAGAATAGAGGACCGACAACAGACGATGCAGTATCGCGATAAATAGGACATATAACGCACCATAACGAGGATAATGTACGTCAAGGCATAGAAAACGTAGGTCAGCATACGACAGAGGAGCAGGAAAGTAGAGAGACAGTCGATAAGGATTCTAACTTGCGTCTTGAATACGTAGAACACATAGTACAAGTAATCAGAGCTCCCTCACCACAGAGTACAAAGAATGCGAGCAGAAACGTGTCACAGCACAGTTCAATGCAATCGGTTGCGAACCAACACTTGGGCGAAAACACAGAGCGTAGGATGTCGGAAGAAAACGCAATAGGACCCACCAATCGGGAAGAATTATTACAACAAATTACGGAAACCATGACAAGACAAAATAAAGAAATCGCGAACCAAATTAAAATTCAGAACGCAGAAACCACGAGACAAATGCGTGAGATTAAAGAACAAAACAAAAAAATTCAGTTACACCTAATTCATATTGAAGACGAGGCAAAAGAATCTCGAGAAGTGATAGGAAACTTAATAACAGGTCACAATCAATTGAGAACAGACATTGACAAGGTACAAGTGGACGTACAAACATTGCGTAATGACATTCAGGACGAGATCAAAACATTACGTAAGAACACCCAGGGAGAAGTCAAGAAACTAGAGAAACAGATAAACGAAATTACTAGACAAGCAGCAGGTACAGCGCGTGAAATTGTTGTGTGTTACACAAACGTTTCACAAAAGCAGCGCTGAAAAGATATGATAACCGCATAGTCAAAATAGAAGCGCAAACGAAGCGACAATTTCAGAAATTGCGAACAGAGTTGTTGCAAACCATTGAAGAGCGTAGTGAACAAGATCGAACAAGCACTGAGTCTGCAACCACATCCGTATCTGTAACAGCACCGGAAAAACAAGCAATTAACGAAGATATTACGCATTTGCGATTCCAATCACAGGCGGAAAGTAACATACGTGAAATCAGACAGCCTGCACAGCAACAAACACGTTTCGAAATTCTTGATGAACAAACGTCATCAAAAATACATGCGGAACCACAAATGTATGTTTCAAGACAGTTTGGATCGTGCAATGAAGCAGCAAGGTTAGCCAGACAAGATACCGAACCCAATACCTTACAATGGAAAGCCAGGTCGCGAAGAGTACAGTGCAATGCATTCAGCTACACGTTCACAACCGTTGGAAGAAAATTATTGCGTACCACTCCAACGATACTACGCAAGGGTAGGCGAAAGTTACGGTGGACGATATCCAATGGATCTACCACAACCGGAAAGAACGACGGGAGAAATGATCAGAAACAAAAGTGGCGAAGAATCGCGAATTTCATATGGAACTATGACGAAGTACAACAACGATCATTTCCTCACAGTCAGAAAATTTCAACACTTTCGAGAAGGAAACTCATTACATCCACGAACTTTTATTGATCAATTCCGAGTAGGATTACCAGAGCACTGGACGCTAGCACACAAATAAGACACTTTATGTGTACACAGGTCAGTAACAGTCGCAGAAACCATGCAGAATGTTGCAGCGACATGCCGATCGTACGAAGATTTCAGAGAGAAGTTTCTATCACGATATTGGTCCAGCGAAGCACAGAACAGAGTGAAGTACGAATTATTACAGAACCCATGTTTTGAAAATTCAGGAGAGAAGAGTCCCGTGAAATTTTTCGAATTAATGGCAAAGAAAAATCAATGCTTAGATGTACCATACAGTGACGGAGAGTTGATTAAATTATGCGCGATGAAGTTACCATTGAAATACCAGCAATCATTAGTAGGTCACGGAGGCAATGAAGTCGAAGCATTTAAAGGTATTCTAAGGGAACTAGAGTTCATATTTTCGGAAGATGACGCAAGAAAAAGACGAAGCGCACGTGAAAACGAAAGCAAAAAGCAGTGGAATCCACATGACACTGTACGAAGAAACAATAATTACGAACCACGTGATAACTTCGCACCAAGAAACGACAATAGATTTCAACAAAAACCGGTTATGGATTTAGAAGAGAATATGGCAATAACTATAATTCACCCAGGAACGGCCACAAGTATTACAAAGGGAATAACGACAACTGGAACGGGTATTGGAGAACCAATAAACCGACAAATTATCAACAAAGAAACCAATATCAACAAGCTGAACAAGAAAAGAGAATACAGATAGAAGAGGTGGAGGTAAGACCACCAAACCCCGATAAACGAATTGACAGCTAAGCGCCCATGCCAAAGAGAATGACGCACCGACCCAGAACAATTGGAGCACCTTGAACAGAGAAGTAAATACCTTATCACGAGAAGAGAAGAAGGAAGAAACAAATCCGCAGAGACCAGATGAAAACGAAGACAAGAAAATAACAATATCGTGTTGGGACGAAATTAATTGGGAGAATACTGATGAGGAAGATGAATTACCAGAGGCATGCAGACCGAATGTAGGAGGAAAGGACGAAGTAATGAGTATTGCAGAGCTATTTGAGATGGAAACCAGGGAAAGCGAATTCAATGAGGATAATGTGCAGTCGACAGAAGTTGAAAATAAGTTACTAGTGGGCACACAACTCAACATATATAATGAAGGAAGTTATGAAGCGATAATTAGAGCATTTGGATGCGATTATGTGGAAGTAGCGACGAAGAAGGAGAAGATAGACGAGGATGAGGAAAAAGTAGAGGATGTTGAAGAAAGCGTAAAAGAAGGAAGAAACAGAGAAGAGGAAATAAAAGAGAGAGAAGTAGCAGTCGAAGCTTATCCTACAGAAAGTTCGAATTCACAAGGGAAATTCCTGAAAAGACTCATGTATGATTCAGCGGAGGATTCGTTGATGCAAGAAGAAGAAGAACAGAACCAACCCTTTCAAATTCAAACAGTTGTGAAGGCCATGGTAAAGCATATCCCAGTCAATATTGTAATTGATAGCGGAAGTGAACTGACTGCGATCTCAGAAAATTTATTCATGCAGTGTAATCCCAATCAGGAATTGCCAGTTCTGAAAACATGTAAGATTAAAGTAAGAGGACCTATTAGAAACAATGCTGTGGAAGTTATGAGACAAACAAGGTTAACTCTTTCATGTCAAGGTCAAACGATCGAAGCCAACTTTGTGATTATACCTAAACTAACTGTAGATTTGATTATAGGTGCAGATTTTTTAAATGAGAGACGAGCGATAATAGATATGGGGAAAGGTAGCATAACATTCGGGAATGTCACATTTCTCTTTGAGCATAAGGTAAAATTACAAGAAATATCAGTTATAAACAAACAATTAAGAATGATGTAAGATAAAGAGGATGAAGAATTAGAATGGTATGCACAAAAGGGGGAATTGCCTCAACTCATGTCAGAAGTCCATAAAGAAATCGACGAAAAATTGCAAGAAGTTCAAGTAAATAATTAGCAAAATACTTCAAGTTTATGTTGCAGATACGATTGTCAGGAGAAAGAAGAATGAAGAGTGAGGCAGGTGGGAAAAAGAAAGTAGTTTCATTAAAAAACAAAAAAAATATCACCATTGGTACCATAGATTTAGGTGAAGAGATAAAGCATAGATAGTCTAACAGCATGAAATACTAAAATGCTATACACCACGACATTACACAAAAATAAAAAACGAATTTGAGGATTCTTGTAGAAATTAAGACTCAAAATATCTTACAATTGTAACATGGAAAGGGCGCCGAAATTTGTAAAGCTTTTTAAGAAGGCATAAAACAATGTAGGTACTAGACATATGTTAGATGATTGTAAGTAAAACTTTTTGTAAGAACCATTGTAAAAACTCCAGCAAAGACAAGATGCAACGACCCACAAGTTGCAATGCGAGAAGTATCAAGAAAGAAAAGGACGTAATTAGCAAGACACGATTCCTACAAGGCAGATGCGTCGAGAGAAGGGCAAGGACAGCAAGACCAACAGAGGGCCCTTCTTGTAGCGGAAGTGGGCAGTAAATCTGTGAACCACAGGGTGGCGGAACCCTGCTGGGACAGAACACGGAACCACAGAGTGAGGGCCTTGGAATGCCCCGACTCAGCAGAGCGAACAAAAAACGGCCCGACGAGAAGCCGGTTTGGGCAAGCCACCACTGGCAAAAAAATATGTGTAAAAGTCACAATACTGCTATTAAACACCACACTGATGCACGAAACTTAAGAAAACGTCCACAAAGTAGAAATGACATGTCCAAACAATTCATCAAACTGTTACTAAGAGGAGAACTTCAAAGTGACTAGTTATCAATAAATTTTTCCATATCTTGCACAGAGAAGAACCAAGAATCAAGTAAGAAGCAGAGAAAAAAGCAGGATGAACAGAAGTTGGAGATTCGCAAGATTGAGACCAAGAAAGAACTAGTCATCTGCGAAGAATTACTACAAGAAACGACCGCTTTCAGCGACACATAACGATGACTTTCACGCATACAAAGCCAGTAAACCACGAGATTCTGCACTCACAGCTCCATTCCATAATGGGACCTCCACAGCAGAAACACACACTTGCAAAGTCAACAAGGAACGACGACCGAAGCTGTACATCAAATACTTGCCCACATCCATCTCGCTCAAGTCCATCACTTTCATGCAAAAACATTCGCCAACCTCATGCTTAAACATTCATAGGATTGTGTGAATGTGTGAAATCAAATTATGTGATGTAGGAATTGTAAAAGAAACATGTGAAAATCTAAATAAGTTAAGCACACCAGACAGTTAATAAACTACAAAATAATAATAGTCATCGACTATGGACTTGAGTAAAAAATAGACTATCGATAAAAATAAGTCATTAGTTCTGAAATGGACAGTATATAAAGAACAAAAGTACGGCATAATAAACACCAAAACTATATGCCACTTATTTTCTCCTCATAAAAATAAAAGAATAACTATATTTTATTTATTTTCTCCTTATAAAAACAAAGAACAAAAAATTATCTTGTTGGATGTTTTCCCTTTTTTTAACATTTGTAACATTTTTTAGGATAATATCACAATACTTGTGTGTGTGTATATTTCTTTGTCAAAGCAATTCTTGGAAATAATTCTTATTTGTTAGTGTAACAATGTTGAAATGAGTGTCTAGAAACAAAAACATTTTACTTGTACATGATATTTAGAAAATGTGTTAGGAATAGATTTTACTTAATTACTACATTTAAAAAAAAATATTTCTAAGAAAATCGATGTGAAAGACTCCTTACTTTCGATAACAAACTTCTTAAAAAACAAACTTCATACTTAAATAAAGAAACAAAATAATTAAAAAATAATAATTATAATAGATTAAAAATATTCTTCTCTTGTCAGTATAAACATATTTTTGAGAATAATGTGGAAGAATATAAAAATATAAATTAGTAATACAAATTAGCATAGAACCAGAATAATGTGGCTGAACAGTAGGCAAAAAAATTTAGATAAAGGAATAATTTTTGACTGGTTTAGGCAACGATTCAATCATTGCCTAACTTCAGTGCAAAAATTAAGTTCGAAGGGTGGTGGTATGTAAGGTGTCAGCCAAATCCAACACCTTCCATGAAAACCCTGACATGATAAGCAAATCCAGTAGTATGTCACATAGCTCCGAATAAATCGTGACATTAAATTAACCAAAGTAATACGAGTAACGAGTGAACAAATGGAATACCACAGACTAACGCAAGAATGCCTAAATGCATGTCATACCTTCCCAGCGTGAGACAGATGCAGTTCCGAGGGGAGAAACGAGAACAGAAGCCGAGAGCAGAACCATGTTAAGCTAGAAGGTCATACGATAAGGGACGGACACCCACGTCGCCAGCTAACCGACAGGACCACCCCCCCAGCCTATGTTAAAAGCTAGAGCCCTCCAGAAGAACAGTATAGATCTTATGATAACACTAGAAAGGCCACCCCAGCCGCAAGTTTTAGCGTGAGACTTTTTCGCGTCTCTGTTGCGTTGCAAGTGTTAAAAACATTGCCCCACCACGAAAAGTAACCGACAGGACCAGCCCCCATCCCATATTAAAAGATAGAGCCCTCCAGAAGAACAGTATAGATCTTACGATAACACTAAAAGGGCCACACCAGCTGTAAGTTTTAGCGTGAGACTTTTTTGCGTCTCTGTTACGTTGCAAACTTTAAAAACATTGCCCCACCACGAAAAGTATAACGTTTCTCATTTGATAGACAGAATTTTTGTAGGCGGAGCTTAAGGTTAACATTGAGACCCTGACTGGTCAAATGAAAACATAGCCAGATAGTTTTTTTTAACCAACTTTGGTAAATTGTAGTAAGGAGAAGTTAGGAGAGAGTTGCTTCCGAGACAGCGAGGTGAGCAGAACTGTGCTGCCCGCCGCCCCCTGATGAACACTGACAAGGTAATGAACGCACACGATGCCGCATAACAGCGCATAAAGCTTCACTCAGAACTGCAGAAGTCTCATCTGTTACACCCCCGTTTTGCGTAATACTAGTGTCGATTGTCAATTAAAGATCATGGTATTCACATTTGCTACATAAGTTAAAATCTGAAACGCGATAATTTTTCTGTTATATAATTATTGAGAAGCCACATGAGCCACTGTAATTTACAACAAGTTAGATAAGTAATTAAAGATAATTGAGGGTCACTGTAGACAATTTTGATAGTTTTCTCTTTTGTGAAACTTAATTTAAACCTAGATTATAGATGTGATATGGCATAGGTCATCCTTCGATCCATTGTAGAACTTGGAAACCCACTCAGGGAATATTCGTTCACATTTTTGTTGAACGCAGTTGGTTTTTATCATCCTGTATTAAAACATTTCCTTTTATCAATAGTGCAATTTATAAACAGTGTTTTGTGAGTAGAATAAAATTTCCAATGGTAAACTTAACTGCTCTTTCGACGTTATTTTACCAGCTAACTAAAAATAGGAAAGCCTTGAACCCCTTCCACTAAATTTAGTTAGTATTAAGATTCTTTTACGGGGAGTGCAGTGGAGCTGACGCTGAAATCATTAAGTATTTGGTTATATCATCGCTAGTCTCACTGAACTCTTCTGAACTCTGCATGTCATGTGTGGTCTGGCGTCTCCTTACCAGCAACAGGTCCCAGGTTCAAACTAGGCAATTCCCTAAAAAAGACGCTCAGAGCGTCGTTGGGCGAAAGTGGTAGGGAGACACGATATAGAACAAACAGACACCACGCAGAATGTTAGAGTCTTTCAGTGCTCTGTCAAACTCTTCACGCAACATCATATCTCCCATTTCATCTTAATCTACGTGCTCTCCCATTTTCATAATATTGCCCTCAAGTACATCGCCCATGTATAAACACTCTATATACTACTTCCATATGTCTGGTTTTCCTTCTCTGCTTAGAACTGTTTTCCATCTGAGCTCTTGTCGACCCCCTGTGGCTGAATTGTCAGCGTGACGAATTATCAGTTCTCTGGGCCCGGGTTCGACTCCCGGCTGGGTTGGGGAATTTTCTCCGCCCAGGGACTGGGTGTTGTGTTGTCGTCATCATCATTCTCTCACTCTCATTGACTGTAGGTCGCCGAAGTGACGTCAAATTGAAAGACCGGCATCCGGCGCGCGGTCTGCCCGACGGAAACAAAAGAAAAATTTGGAGTAGTCCATGGAGAAGAAATAAAAACTTTGAGGTTTGCCAATGGCACTGCATTTCTGTCAGACAGCAAAGGACTTGGAAGAGCAATTGAACGAAATGAATAGTGTTTTGAAAGGAAGGTGTAAGATGAATATCAACAAAAGCAAATCGAGGATAATGGAATGTAGTCGTATTGAATCAGGTGATGCTGAGGGAAATAGATTAGGAGATGAGATGCTTAAAGTAGTAGATGAGATTTGCTATTTGATAAGCGAAGAAACCGATGGCAGTCGAAGCAGGGAGGATATAAAATGTAGACTGGCAATGTCAAGAAAATCATTTCTGAAGAAGAGAAATTTGTTAACATCAGTATAGATTTAAGTGTCAGAAAGTCTTTTCTGAAAGTATGTATGGAAGTGAAACATAAATAGTTTAGACAAGAAGAGAAATAGAAGCTTTTGAAATGTGGTGCTACCGAAGACTGTTGAAGATTAGATGGGTAGATCACGTAACTGATGAGGAGGTACTGAATAGAATTGGCGAGAAGGGGAATTTGTGGCGCAGCCTGATTTAAAGAAGGGATCGGTTGGTAGGACAAGTTCTGAGGCATGAAGGGATCACCAGTTTAGCATTGGAGGGAAGCGTGGAGGGTAAAAATCGTAGAGACGGACCAAGAGTTGAACACACTAAGCAGATTCAGAAGGATCTATGTTGCAGTAGGTACTCGAGAGATGGAGAAGCTTGCACAGGATAGAGCAGCATGGAGAACCGCGTCAAACCAGTCTCTGGACTGACGGCCACAACGACATCTAGAACAACAACATTTACTGAAGGCAGCAATGTCAACAGCGAATCTTATTATTAATATCCTTTCAACCTGAATTTTAATCCTACTCTTGAACCCTTCTTTCATTTCTGACGAGGCATCATCGATGTATAGATCAAACAGAAGGGGCGAAGGACTGCGTTCCAGTCTTGCAACATTTTTAATCCAAGCATTTCGTTCTTTGTCTTCCAATCTTATTATTCCCTTTTGCTACTTGCACATGTTGAATATCTTGTTACCTATAGCTCATACCTAATTTTCTCTGAATTTCGTACATCTTGTACCATTTTACACTGCTGAACCCTTTTTGTAGATCAATGGATGTTCTTCAGCCTCACTCCCATTACTAAGCACAACGTGTGAGCTGACTCTATGGTGCCTTTACTTTTCCTAAAGCCAAGCTGGTCGTTATCTAACAGATCCCCAATTTTATTTTAAATTCTTCCGCACTTATTGTTGTCAGCAGCTTGGATGTGTGAACTGTTAAGCTGATTGTGTGATAGTTTTCGCACTAACCTGCTCTTGCTATCATTGGAATTGGGTTCTTCCTTATTTGATCTCAAGTCTCCCAGAGTTCTCTTAAATTCTAATACCATATGTTATTGGCGGCCGAAGACTTCCGGCATAAGAAGTCAGCCTCATTCTGCCAACGGCCTTGTCAAAGAGGGCGGAGGAGCGGATAGAGGTTCAGGGCACTCTCTTGTCCTAGGGGTGGGAAACTGCCCCTAAAGGCGGAAGAATCAGCAATGATCAACGACATGAGGATGCAGAAGGCAATGGAAACCACTGCATTAAAGACATGTAACGTGTATCCACAGGACATGTGGCCTGTAATTGAAGTGTCATGATGATCTCTCCATTGGCAAAAGATACCGGAACAGTCCCCCATTCGGATCTCCGGGAGAGGACTGCCAAGGGGGAGGTTACCATGAGAAAAAGATTGAATAATCTACGAAAGGATAACGTTCTACGAGTCGGGGCGTGGAATGTCAGAAGCTTGAACGTGGCAGGGAAACTAGAAAATCTGAAAAGGGAAATGCAAAGGCTCAATCTAGATATAGTAGCGGTCAGTGAAGTGAAGTGGAAGGAAGACAAGGATTTCTGGTCAGATGAGTATCGGGTAACATCAACAGCAGCAGAAAATGGTATAACAGGTGTAGGATTCGTTATGAATAGGAAGATAAGGCAGAGGGTGTGTTACTGTGAACAGTTCAGTGACTGGGTTGTTCTAATCAGAATCGACAGCAGACCAACACCGACAACTATAGTTCAGGTATACATGCCGACGTCGCAAACTGAAGATGAACAGATAGAGAAAGTGTATGAGGATATTGAAAGGGTAATGCAGTATGTAAAGGGGGACGAAAATCTAATAGTCATGGGCGACTGGAATGTAGTTGTAGGGGAAGGAGTAGAAGAAAAGGTTACAGGAGAATATGGGCATGGGACAAGGAATGAAAGAGGAGAAAGACTAATTGAGTTCTGTAACAAGTTTCAGCTAGTAATAGCGAATACCCTGTTCAAGAATCACAAGAGGAGGAGGTATACTTGGAAAAGGCCGGGAAATACGGGAAGATTTCAATTAGATTACATCATGGTCAGACAGAGTTTCCGAAATCAGATACTGGATTGTAAGGCGTACCCAGGAGCAGATATAGACTCAGATCACAATATAGTAGTGATGAAGAGTAGGCTGAAGTTCAAGACATTAGTCAGGAAGAATCAATACGCAAAGAAGTGGGATACGGAAGTACTAAGGAATGACGAGATACGTTTGAAGTTCTCTAACGCTATAGATACAGCAATAAGGAATAGCGCAGTAGGCAGTACAGTTGAAGAGGAATGGACATCTCTAAAAAGGGCCATCACAGAAGTTGGGAAGGAAAACATAGGTACAAAGAAGGTAGCTGCGAAGAAACCATGGGTAACAGAAGAAATACTTCAGTTGATTGATGAAAGGAGGAAGTACAAACATGTTCCGGGAAAATCAGGAATACAGAAATACAAGTCGCTGAGGAATGAAATAAATAGGAAGTGCAGGGAAGCTAAGACGAAATGGATGCAGGAAAAATGTGAAGACATCGAAAGAGATATGATTGTCGGAAGGACAGACTCAGCATACAGGAAAGTCAAAACAACCTTTGGTGACATTAAAAGCAACGGTGGTAACATTAAGAGTGCAACGGGAATTCCACTGTTAAATGCAGAGGAGAGAGCAGATAGGTGGAAAGAATACATTGAAAGCCTCTGTGAGGGTGAAGATTTGTCTGATGTGATAGAAGAAGAGACAGGAGTCGATTTAGAAGAGATAGGGGATCCACTATTAGAATCGGAATTTAAAAGAGCTTTGGAGGAGTTACGGTCAAATAAGGCAGAAGGAATAGATAACATTCCATCAGAATTTCTAAAATCATTGAGGGAAGTGGCAACAAAACAACTATTCACGTTGGTGTGTAGAATATATGAGTCCGGCGACGTACCATCTGACTTTCGGAAAAGCATCATCCACACAATTCCGAAGACGGCAAGAGCTGACAAGTGCGAGAATTATCGCACAATCAGCTTAGCAGCTCATGCATCGAAGCTGCTTACAAGAATAATATACAGCAGAATGGAAAAGAAAATTGAGAATGCGGTAGGTGACGATCAGTTTGGCTTTAGGAAAAGTAAAGGGACGAGAGAGGCAATTCTGACGTTACGGCTAATAATGGAAGCAAGACTAAAGAAAAATCAAGACACTTTCATAGGATTTGTCGACCTGGAAAAAGCGTTCGACAACATAAAATGGTGCAAGCTGTTCGAGATTCTGAAAAAAGTAGGGGTAAGCTACAGGGAGAGACGGGTCATATACAATATGTACAACAACCAAGAGGGAATAATAAGAGTGGACGATCAAGAACGAAGTGCTCGTATTAAGAAGGGTGTAAGACAAGGCTGTAGCCTTTCGCCCCTACTCTTCAATCGGTACATCGAGGAAGCAATGATGGAAATAAAAGAAAGGTTCAGGTGTGGAATTAAAATACAAGGTGAAAGGATATCAATGATACGATTCGCTGATGACATTGCTATCCTGAGTGAAAGTGAAGAAGAATTAAATGATCTGCTGAGCGGAATGAACAGTCTAATGAGTACACAGTATGGTTTGAGAGTAAATCGGAGAAAGACGAAGGTAATGAGAAGTAGTAGAAATGAGAACAGCGAGAAACTTAACATCAGGATTGATGGTCACAAAGTCAATGAAGTTAAGGAATTCTGCTACCTAGGCAGTAAAATAACCAATGACGGACGGAGCAAGGAGGACATCAAAAGCAGACTCGCTATGGCAAAAAAGGCATTTCTGGCCAAGAGAAGTCTACTAATATCAAATACCGGCCTTAACTTGAGGAAGAAATTTCTGAGGATGTACGTCTGGAGTACAGCATTGTATGGTAGTGAAACATGGACTGTGGGAAAACCGGAACAGAAGAGAATCGAAGCATTTGAGATGTGGTGCTATAGACGAATGTTGAAAATTAGATGGACTGATAAGGTAAGGAATGGGGAGGTTCTACGCAGAATCGGAGAGGAAAGGAATATGTGGAAAACACTGATAAGGAGAAGGGACAGGATGATAGGACATCTGCTAAGATATGAGGGAATGACTTCCATGGTACTAGAGGGAGCTGTAGAGGGCAAAAACTGTAGAGGAAGACAGAGATTGGAATACGTCAAGCAAATAATTGAGGACGTAGGTTGCAAGTACTACTCTGAGATGAAGAGGTTAGCACAGGAAAGGAATTTATGGCGGGCCGCATCAAACCAGTCAGTAGACAGATGACCAAAAAAAAAGTCATTCCTACAGCTTCCAATTTCTTCTTCTAACATGTCTTCAGACAAGTCTTCGCTCCAATAGAGGCCCTCAGTGTCCTCTTTCCATTTATCTGCTTTGCATTTAACAATAGAATTCCCATTGCAATCTTAATGTTATCATACTTGCTCTTAATTCCACCGAAGGTTGTTCTGACTTTACTATATGGTGAATTACACAGGCCAGATAACTTAGAATTTTCAGCCACGCACAGGCGCCACTTGCAGGCACCAGTAGCACTAAGTATGATGATTAACTGCAGCATTCACATAGCGAATGTTAGGATGTGTGTGGAGTTTTTAGATAGACGTCAGGTGTTTTACGTTTCTGATTCAAGCGCATTTATTAGGAATCTCGAACCTAATATAAACTCAGTTAGTGGGTAGATGCTTGTTTATTTATGTAGTTCTTTCTTTCGTCTCTGCCGGCCGCTGTGGCCGAACGGTTCTAGGCACTTCAGTCCCGAACCGCGCTGCTGCTGCGGTCGCAGGTTCGAATCCTGCCTCGGGCAAGGATGTGTGTAACGTCCTTAGGTTAGTTAGGTTTAAGTAGTTCTAAGTCAAGGGACTGATGACCTCAGATGTTAAGTCCCATAGTGCTTAGATCCGTTTGAATCATCTTTCGTCTCTGATTAACGTTTGGCAATCACTGTGAGATTTCTGCGAATTTAATCGTTCGCCCAGATGCTTACCTGACTTTAACGTATTCACCTCAACCTCATTACCTAACATTTCCCAATATTTTGTAGTTTAATTCCCTTGTAATCTGTAGTAATAGTTAACGAATGTAACGAATCCATGTCCTTGTGCACTTGGGGTTTACCTGATGTCCACAGAGTTTAATAGTGACCGTTGTTTCATTCAGTACTTTGATGGAACTCCCTATTTTAACACGCTGTGTTTTGCGCGCGTTAATGCCACTGCTGTTTAATTAAGGAAACTCATTAAGTTATCCGTTGCGCAACACCTGTAATTAAATTTCCTTCATTCTATGGTGAGCGATCCGTCACCCAGTACAGCTCTCTATGACATCCAAGGGGGTATGAAGAGGCTCAGTCGTAATCTCACGATCTTTCGGAGCGACTCGTGTCACAAGTGAGATGGCGTTGGTAGATTGGTCCCTGGAGCAGTGAATACCAAAGTCAACAATGTGTGTATCGGTACATGCGTCGATGGCGTCGCCAGACTGACAGGTGGACAATGGAGGCTCGGCTGGTGGTGACGCAACAGCGCGAGGGTCGAGGACCCGCAGATTGGCGGCTCTCCACGCGGGCCGGCGCGGAGTTGGTTCCCACCGAAGTCCGCAGTCCTCCGCGGGCGAACAATGGCCTCCAGGCAGTCGCAGGCGCCGACTTTCACATGACGGTTCTGAGGGGCGGCTCGTATTGTCTGGAATAAGAGCTCCGCGGCTAACGGAAGCGAGCGGTTGCTAGAGCGGAGAGGGCGGGCTTTGGGAAGCGAGCAACGCTCTCCTAGTCTCACGGCCTGGCCGCCTCTTGTGGCAGCGCAGGAGAAGTCCTTACTCGGATGAAGGTGTGTCACATAATGTGCACCGGTATGGCGAAAACACGCTTTCTTTAGCGGAATTTCTTCGTTTGAAGTTCTACAAGATACAGCTTGTTGAGGAACTTACCTGTTATGTAATACAGGGTGAGTAATAAGTGGGTTAACATTTGCAACTGCACTAATTCACTGAATAACGTAGGTAGAGAAATAAAAATTGATACACATGACAGAAATGACTTTTCTTTTTTAATTGAAACCAGAAACGAATGAAAAAGCGGCCAACAGATGGAGATGGACAGCAATTCGTCTGTAACAACGCTTGAGAATTGTGTATAAAATAAGCTGTACTGAGAGCAGTATTGAGACCAACTCCAGCCTGTCGGATAAACACCTACTGGAAAGTAGGAATTGTATGCAGGATGGAGCTCCACCCAATATTGCTATCAGGGTTGCCAGGTTTCTTGTTGTCAGGTTTTTTCTGAACAAAATCGGGATTTTTTTTTTACATAACCTATTCAAAGGACACATAAGCTAAAATATAAAATACAATATAACAAAGCACTGTGTTTTTACTTATTGATATTTTTCCTCGCTTTACAACCTTCTTGGTAGGATGTTCCCTTCTTCCCTGTCGAGAAAATAAGCTGCGGACACGTAGATGACTAAATCGTCTTCACCATTAATTCAGCTACTAATGTAGCCATTGGCAAAGGGTTTTTCCCAGCCCGCTTAATGTTCCTCATCAGGCTGGAAATTCGTTCTGGAGCAGCTCTGAAATGAGGTGTGTAAAACACGAGACAGACAACAGTTTTCACAACGACGAAACAATTTCATGTAGTACTTATCAACAGACTTCAACTTAAAAAAGTTATCTTCTTCTTCCTTGAGGAAGGTGTTTAAATCTAAACATTCTTCAAACTTCAAATCCTCGTCCACATGAAGATCATATCAATAAGTCGCTTTTATGAATTCTGAAACTGAAAACTATCTTTAAACTCAAATTGTTTGTCAAGACAGTCTGTAGCACGCTGTAAGTAATCTTTGGAATATTTCCACGCTTACTGACTTCAAGACGACCGAGGATGCCATACAGGAAGAAAACTGCACAACCCTACTTACTTGTTCTTGGAGAGAATGACTATGCAATGCCATTACCTAATTGTGACTTTCTACTCGAAAGCAACAGCTGTTGAGTCAGGTTTGCCAATTAAGTATTCTGACTAACTCTAAAAGCAGAATTTTAAATTTAAGAACTTTTACTAGACGGCCCCTCAATTTTAAACCTGTAATTTAACCTGCAGACCTTTATATGTTGCGAAACATTGTCTATTTCTGTTCGAATTAGATTTTTACCTATCCCGACAAAGTTCAGTCGGGAGTCGGGTTTTCAACTGGAAATTCGGGACAATCCCGACTCAAACGGGATATTTGGCAACTCTCATTGCTACACGTGCGCACATCGTTTGTGAGGATCGCGTGCCAAGCTGCCACATCTGTCATGATTGGCCTCCCAGGTGTAATTGAAGGTTGTGGGGTTTATCTGAATTCGCAAGTCTATCGCGATCTTCCGACTTCATTAGAGACGCTGAAAGACTACATCCGATGGCAGTTTCTCACCATACCTTCTGATATGCTGTACAGTCCTGTTCACAACATTGTCCCTCGACTACAGGTATTCTTGATGAATGACGGCCGACATGTTGAGCATCATCTTTGCTAAAAATGAATTGTTAACCTAATTATTGCTTTTGTATCATACGACGACCCGTTTCTTGGTTATTTTGTGTACTTTTTTTTTTGTTTCTGTTAAAGTCAATGGCATTTCAAGCATGTTTATCAATATTTACCTCTCTATTCTGTGAAGTAATGAACCTACAAATGTTAATAGAGTTTTGGGTCATCTAAATGTACTCTTCTGCTTCGATATTTAAATGAATGATGTTCGAAAAGGAATGACATAATTTATTACGATCATAATTTCTCACGCTAGAATTTAGTCTTATGGTACTATGTTACTTTAATCTGTAACACACACGCCGTACTAGTTGCATTGTTGACACTGCTGGCTATCGCCTATTGAGAGTTGGGCAACTGGAGACATATTGAGCACAGCCTACTACGCATTGAGTGTGTGCGCAGCCTCCGTCAATTACTGGCGGTACACTGTTTCACGTTTTATCCGAGTGTCTATGCATTCAGACAGTCTTTATAGCTGTTGCCAGCTTTAACATCCCTACAACTACAATTATATTCCGAAAACCAATTTACGATGTACGGCGGAGGACAGTTTTGGTACCACAGTCCCTCCACCCCCATTTTTGCCTGGTCTATTCACGCATGGTGCGTCAAATGAGAAACTTCCAATACGCCTGACCTCTTCACCTTGTCGTCATTTCGCTATACATATTTCGAAGGAAGTAATATATTGCATGAATCTTCTTGAATTTTCAGAATTTTAGCAGTAAAACTGTCTGTGACACATGTCTCTCTTCTAGCTGCGGCCGGAGTTTGTCGATTATCTTCATAACGCTTACTAAACTCTCGATCTTATTAAATAATACCGTGAGATAAAACTATGCTCTCCGGCTGTTTCTTTAACACTCGACAAGATTTCCCCTACTGTGGCAATCTCTTCATTTCAGAGTAATACTGGCACCCAGTATCAGCGACTATCTGCTACATGTATCCCAGTCTCTGTTACCCTCAATTTCTAACCTCTGCAGCTCCTTTAGCTATTCACTGCCGTCTCTCAGCTTCTACCTTCTTCTTGTTAGTGTTTTCCATACGTTTCTCTCGATTCTGGGGAGATTCCAATTTCTTATCAGTTCACGTCTGCTTTTCGTCCGCACCAGATGCGTCACGGTGCGCTATGCTTGGCTCTGAGCACTATGGGACTTAACATCTGAGGTCATCAGTCCCCTCGAACTTAGAACTACTTAAACCTAACCAACCTAAGGACATCACACACATCCATGCCCGAGGCAGGATTCGAACCTGCGACCGTAGCGGTCGCGCGCTTCCAGACTGAAGCGCCTAGAACCACTTGGCCAGCCTGGCCGACTTCGCTACACTTGAAAAGATCCGTGTTCTCTGATTATTTTACAATTGTCGCTGATTTTATAAAGCACGACGAGTGTTTGGTGTTGTATAATTTATCCTAGTGATAAGCTTTAGTGAATCTTTCGCCAATCTATGTAACTACGTAACTGATTATAAGTTAATTTGTGTGTCACTGTAGATTTTGTTGTCTTGTCTGTCCAACGTGCGATTAACATGTTGTACTGTCTGGTGAGCTAATAATGTTGATTCAGAATTATTTCAGCACCCCCTTTGTAAAGCTAGTTTTAATGGGGCGAAGCAATGTTTCTTATGAATGACATGCAAATAACGTTAAGCCGTCTACTGTATGTTCATTGGTGCCTCTTTGACTGTGGAATAAGTAATTATTTTTTTAAATTTTCATTGTTTTATGAGAAGTTGGCTAATTTGAAAGAGTGGGCTCAAGTGCTTGACTAGTTTGTTTGTGCATACGCTATGTCATTGAAAGTTTTGGTAATAAGTCAAAGTTCTTGATTAAGACCCAAGCTTACACTACTCCCACACAAGCTCCACTCCCACCCAAATCCTGCAGGCAACGATTTATACTGCATCCACTGAAAGTTATTATAACTATAACCAATAGTGTAAATAAACATCAGTTTATCTCTTTGGTTGTTTATGCCTAATTAATTACACTTACATTTGATCTCAACTGCCAGCCATTGCACTAGCAAGTCTTCCTGTATTTCCTGAGATATTTATTCGTTTTTTTCCAGTTATTATTGGTTTTTACGTCTTGAGCTTACTGCCATTTAATTAAAGAGAATTTTTACAGCAGATGCGTTTTGCTTTCATTTATAAAGCATCTTCCGTGGTTATTGGTGTTGCTTTACATATTCTCCAAACCATTGCTTCTTCCCTACCTGCTAGCAGCGGCTGATGTCGAAAGAGTTCGTTTCACATATACACTTGAGAATTTTTGCCAGTCTGCAGTATTTCTTGATCTGCATTCTGGTTTCAAAAGCTTTGCCTTGGTTAATCGGACTGTAGTTGTGTGTGTTTCTCACTCATTCTGCGCAGAATGACAAACACTCGTAATTACAGTCTGATTTACAAAGGCACAGTATAAAAAACTAAAACGCAGAGCAAGATATACTGCAGAGTGACAAACTCTGGCAAGTATAAATGTGAAATGAAGTCTTTGGAGATCATCCGCTGCTAGCACGGAGGGAAGAAGCAGTGATTTGAAAAATATGTGGAGAAACACCAATAACCATGGAATATGCTTTACAAAAGCGAAACGCGTCTGGTGTACAAATTCTCTTTAATTAAATTGCAGTAAGCTCAAGACGGAAAAACCAATAATAACTGATTTTAAAAGCTACTGGGGAAGATGGCCATGCAAACAAACATATTGTTTATTGTTTTGTTTATTTATTAATGGCTATTGGACATTACTCACACGTCCAATCTGGGAATGATTTTTATCATTCAAGTGTGTAACAGCCTGCACACATTGAAAAATGTTCAAATGTGAGTGAAATCTTATGGGACTTATCTGCTAAGGTTATCAGTCCCTAAGATTACACACTACTTAACCTAAATTATCTTAAGGACAAACAGGGAGGACTCGAACCTCCGCCAGGACCAGCCGCACAGTCCATGGCTGCAGCGCCTTAGACTTCTCAGCTAATCCCACGCGGCTGTACACATTGAAACGCTAGAAGTAACAACAGTTACAGTTTTACCTGAAATTAAGTCAATGATCTAAAAAAACTAAAATAATGTTTGATAACACAACTTATTAGTTTACTAAGAGCTCGTTGATAATGCATTGCCTGCACACATCACACGCTGCAATAGTATCGCGGTTTCTTAATATTTTCTGTTGCCGCCAAAGAAAAGGCTGTTAACGTCTTCCTCACTGTAGTTTTATCATGAGGAAAATGGGATCACGTTGAGGCGATAGAAATGCTTTCTAAATCTCCTATGATTGCACAGAAATCGTGTCATTGTCACTATAAGGTTTCTGCTGTATTTGCCATTTTGGTACCAAGCACATGATGGGAGATTAGGTACTTATGCTGCATAGTGTCTCCCTTGAATTATAGTATGTACGAAATCGTTGGGCGGAACTTTATCGTACTTCACTAAAGTAGTGTACACAGCGTTCTTGCACAAGGTATCTACTTTTCATTTCCCTTTATTCCGCAGTGCGGCTTCAGCCAGAACATAATGGTAGCCTTATTAAGGCGGGAAGCTCAGTTTCTTTTGTGTAGACCAATCTGTGTAAATCTGTCTTGAGGACAGCTATGCTGCTCAGCTGTCAGGCAAAATTTTGTGATTCATTGTACCTTGGAAGTATGCAATGCGCGTCTTGAGGTTTAGTGTCACTAAGATGTTACTGTAAGACATACTGAAGCAATTCAAATTTGGGTGAGCAGTCTCGCTACAGTCTGTGCCGTCTCCTGGAAAACCTTCCAAAAAAATTACGATAACCACAAGTGAACTGTGTAAACAAAGAACAAAACTATGCGTTTTTAAGTAGGTTAATGTGCTTTCAATCATGGAATATTATTCTGGAACGAGAAAAACTCCACCTTTACGTCTTTTTAACATAAAAATATTAAGTATAACAAAGGCGATGACTGTATCATGTCATACAATTTCCATGTAATCGCGTGATAAAGACTTGGGTAAGTAAATTGGTCACACTTGTGCAAGATCCCGAACCTACTGAATGCTTTTGTACGAGGTTGCTCTTTAACGCATGATTTTGTTAATGGTGCTAAGTTTTTTTCAGAGTCCTTGTAATCTCATTACATATCTCTCTTCCATGTGAATTTATTTATCGCTATTCTTTGGTCTTAATGGCGTCCTGGCGGCCATTACGTGAAATATAATGAATCATATGAATTTCGGACTTTACCCACAAGATAACAGAAAGAAATACTTTAAATGTATTTGCTATTGCGAAAAAGTATTTTTTGCAGAAAAGTTTTCATTAAATATACACGACGAACGAAAAGATAATAAATAATAATACGAAGCTCAGTCTTGCATATGAGTAAATCACTGACTGGTAAAAAATCTTGTTTTCACTGCCGTAAATTTTATTCAGATACCAGTTAACAGACTAAGAGGTCAGTGTTTAACAAAAAATTTATGTAACACTGACAATAATAGTGCAGCTAAGTAGATGATTATATTGCGTGTCTCTCTGCATGTGGCCGAGCGGTTCTAGGCGCTTCAGTCCGGAACCGCCCTACTGCTACGGTCGCTGGTTCGAATCCTGCCTCGGGAATGGATATGTGTGATGTCCTTAGGTTAGTTATGTTTAAGTAGTTCTAAGATTGAAACTGAAGAAACTGCAAAAAGGTGGGAATTTAAGGAGATGGGACCTGGATAAACTGAAAGAACCAGAGGATGCAGAGTGTTTCAGGGAGAGCATAAGGGAACAATTGACAGGAATGGGGGAAAGAAATACAGTAGAAGAAGAATGGGTAGCTCTGAGGGATGAAGTAGTGAAGGCAGCAGAGGATCAAGTAGGTAAAAAGACGAGGGCTAATAGAAATCCTTGGGTAACAGAAGAAATATTGAATTTAATTGATAAAAGGAGAAAATATAAAAATGCAGTAAATGAAGCAGGCAAAAAGGAATACAAACGTCTCAAAAATGAGATCGACAGGAAGTGCAAAATGGCTAAGCAGGGATGGCTAGAGGACAAATGTAAGGATGTAGAGACTTGTCTCACTAGGGGTAAGATAGATACTGCCTACAGGAAAATTAGAGACCTTTGGAGAGAAGAGAACCACTTGTATGAATATCAAGAGCTCAGATGGCTACCCAGTTCTAAGCAAAGAAGGGAAAGCAGAAAGGTGGAAGGAGTATATAAAGGGTTTATACAAGGGCGATGTACTTGAGGACAATATTATGGAAATGGAAGAGGATGTAGATGAAGATGAAATGGGAGATACGATACTGCGTGAAGAGTTTGACAGAGCACTGAAAGACCTGAGTCGAAACAAGGCCCCCGGAGTAGACAATATTCCATTGGAACTACTGACGGCCTTGGGAGAGACAGTCCTGACAAAACTCTACCATCTGGTGAGCAAGATGAATGAGACAGGCGAAATACCCTCAGACTTCAAGAAGAATATAATAATTCCAATCCCAAAGAAAGCAGGTGTTGACAGATGTGAAAATTACCGAACTATCAGTTTAATAAGTCACAGCTGCAAAATACTAACGCGAATTCTTTACAGACGAATGGAAAAACTGGTAGAAGCGGACCTCGGGGAAGATCAGTTTGGATTCCGTAGAAATGTTGTAACACGTGAGGCAATACTGACCTTACGACTTATCTTAGAAGAAAGATTAAGAAAAGACAAACCTACGTTTCTAGCATTTGTAGACTTAGACAACGTTAACTGGAATACTCTCTTTCAAATTCTGAAGGTGGCAGGGGTAAAATACAGGGAGCGAAAGGCTATTTACAATTTGTACAGAAACCAGATGGCAGTTATAAGAGTCGAGGGGCATGAAAGGGAAGCAGTGGTTGGGAAAGGAGTGAGACAGGGTTGTAGTCTCTCCCCAATGTTATTCAATCTGTATATTGAGCAAGCAGTAAAGGAAACAAAAGAAAAATTCGGAGTAGGTTTTAAAATTCATGGAGAAGAAGTAAAAACTTTGAGGTTCGCCGATGACATTGTAATTCTGTCAGAGACAGCAAAGGACTTGGACGAGCTGTTGAACGGAATGGACAGTGTCTTGAAAGGAGGATATAAGATGAACATCAACAAAAGCAAAACGAGGATTATGGAATGTAGTCAAAGTAAATCGGGTGATGCTGAGGGGATTAGATTAGGAAATGAGACACTTAAAGTAGTAAAGGAGTTTTGCTATTTAAGGAGTAAAATAACTGATGATGGTCGAAGTAGAGAGGATATAAAATGTAGACTGGCTATGGCAAGGAAGTCGTTTCTGAAGAAGAGAAATTTGTTTAACATCGAGTATAGATTTAAGTGTCAGGTAGTCGCTTCTGAAAGTATTTGTATGGAATGTAGCCATGTATGGAAGTGAAACATGGACGATAACCAGTTTGGACAAGAAGAGAATAGAAGCTTTCGAAATGTGGTGCTACAGAAGAATGCTGAAGATAAGTTGGGTAGATCACGTAACTAATGAGGAGGTATTGAATAGGATTGGGGAGAAGAGAAGTTTGTGGCACAACTTGACTAGAAGAAGGGATCGGTTGGTAGGACATGTTTTGAGGCATCAAGGGATCACAAATTTAACATTGGAGGGCAGCGTGGAGGGTAAACATCGTAGAGGGAGACCAAGAGATGAATACACTAACAGATTCGGAAGGATGTAGGTTGCAGTAGGTACTGGGAGATGAAGAAGCTTGCACAGGATAGAGTAGCTTGGAGAGCTGCATCAAACCAGTCTCAGGACTGAAGACCACAACAACAACAACAACAACAACAAGTCTAGGGGACGATGACCTCAGATGTGAAGTGCCATAGTGCTTACAGCAGTTTTATACATTTTTCTCTTTGCAACAGTATTTATTTATCGGACATTAATATAGTTTTAAGCAAACCGCACATATTTTTGAACTAGCCGTCTTTGTTGACAACATAATTAAATTATTACAACCTAACCTAGTACGTTTACTCAGAATTATTTGGCTACGTACCAACATTGACGATTGTTAGCATATATTTTAGCTGCTACTATGAGTGTGCGTAATACATGCGACGTCACAACTTATAAATATTTTCATCCACGATTCGAAACCTAACAAACCGATACGTTTCATAAAGATAGATAGATAGAGAGAGAGAGAGAGACGATATACACTATGTGATCAAAAGTATCCGGACACCCCCAAAAACATACGTTTATCATATTAGATGCATTGTACCGCCACCTACAGCCAGGTACTCCATGTGAGCGATCTCAGTGGTCATTAGACAGCGTGAGAGAGCAGAATGGGACACTCCACAGAACTCAAGAACTTGGAACGTGGTCAGGTGATTGGATGTCACTTGTATCATACGTCTGTACGCGAGATTTCCACACTTCTACACATCCCTAGGTGCACTGTTTCCTACGTGATAATGTAGTGGAAACGTATAGGGACACTTACAGCACAAAGGCGTACAGGCTGACCACGTTTCTTGGCTGACAGAGACCACCGGCAGTAAAAGAGGGTCGTAATGTGTAACAGGCAGACATCTATCCGGACCATCACATGGGAATTCCAAATCGTATGTGGATCCACTACAAGTACTATGACATTTAGGCGAGAGGTGAGAAAACTTGGATTTCATGGTCGATCGACTGCTCATAAGCCACACATCACGCCAGTAAATGCTAAACGACGCCTCGCTTGGTGTAAGAAGCGTAAACATTGGACGACTGAACAGTGGAAAAACGTTATGTGGAGTGACCAATCATGGTACACAATGTGGCGATCCGATGGCAGGGTGTAGGTATGGCGAATGCCCGGTGGACGTCATCTACCAGCGTGTGTAGTGCCAACAGTAAAATTCTGAGGCGGTGGTGTTATGGTGCGGTCGTGTATTTCATGGAGGGGGCTTGGACCCCTTGTTGTTTTGCGTGGCACTATCACAGCACAGGCCTACATTGATGTTTTAATCTTCTTCTTGCTTCACACTGTTCAAGAGCAGTTCGGGGATGGCGACTGCATATTTCAGCCGGCCATTGTGGCCAAGCGGTTCTAGGCGCTTCAGTCCGGAACCGCGCTGCTGCTACGGTCGCAGGTTCGAATCCTGCCTTGGGCATGGCTGTGTGTGATGTCCTTAGGTTAGTTAGGTTTAAGTAGTTCTAAGTTCTAGGGGACTGATGACCTCAGAAGTTGAGTCCCATGGTGCTCAGAGCCATTTCAACCATTTTTTTGCATATTTCAACACGATCAAGCACCTATTCATAATGCACGACCCGTGGCGTAGTGGTTATACAATAATAACGTCCATGTAATGAACAGGCCTTCACAGAGTCCTGACGTGAATCCTATAGAACTCCTTTGGGATTTTTTGGAACGCCGACCTCGTGTCAGGCCTCAGCGACCGACATCGATACTTCTCCTCATTGCAGCATTCCGTGAAGATTTCAGCAGGAATTCTCCAACAAACATTCCAGCACCTGATTGAACGTATGCCTACAAGAATGGAAGCTGTCAACCAGGCAAAGGGTAGGTCAACACCAGTTTGATTCCAGCATTACCGATGAAGGGCGCCTTGAACTTGTAAGTAATTTTCAGACAGGTGTTCGGATACTTTTGATGACATAGTGTACGTCTTCTGGCGGGGTGTTAATGGTTCGAATGGCTCTGAGCACTATGGGACTTAACATCGTAGGTCATCAGTACCCTAGAACTTAGAACTACTTAAACCTAAGGACATCATACACATCCATGCCCGAGACAGGATTCGAACCTGCGACTGTAGCAGTCCCGTGGTTCCGGACGCGGGGTGTTAGTTGTGATATAATTTCATAATGTTATCGATTATTGTATAAAGTCGATTTCGACACCTAACAAGAATCTCTTTGATCCTTATCTAAATTTATATCAAGTAAGTTCCAGTTTTCCTTTACATAAGACATGTTTATAACAACAGAACGACATTGCTCAGTGCTTACTGATTCCATGGATACAACACAGTCCTTCTGAAATTATATTTTACGATTTCTGTAGGAAATCGAAATTTCGATCTTGAAACCTGTTTATCACCCCATATTTTGCTACAATGAATTAGGGTTGTATAACATGTAAAAACCGTATAGGGTAACAGGTTTCATGGGGAACCTCGTTATTTGGTTAATTTCAAAATTGTATAATGTATCAACAAAGGACGCTGTTTCGCAATATTAAAATTGAATTAACCGACGGTTTTGAAAAGTTTCATATATATTCAGCAGATGGTCGAGGATGAAGATCATGTTTTACACAAACGCATCAGGCAAACTAATAATGTCAAATATAAAAAAAATAATATTAAAATCCCCTTAACTTATGAAATATTACTAACTAGTAAAATTTAAGACGAGTCTTGCAGTCTGTACTAAAATTATTTTATTTTATTTTATTAAGACGGCAGGCAGGTTTATGGAAATAATAGTGGACTTAGTTGTGGTTGCTACCATATTAATACCCATTTAAGCAAATTTAATATGCAACAGAGAAACTCTTTAAGCTATATCGGTACAAATTAAACCGGCGCTAGCCTTCAGGCAACTTAATTCTGTTACAAATACTCGTTTTGTGACCTCACAACTCCTAAAGTGGTGAGGAGAGGTTTGTCTTTGAACACAAATTAAAGAGACGACGGAAGTCACTTCACAGTGAATTTACGTCTTGCTAGGTCGTGTAGACTAGTAATACATATAATATCTGTGAATGGCTTCCAAATGTCGATTGGCAACAGTGCTTATACATGGCCGATGTGATGTGTTGCTCACACCGACACGGTGAAAACAGTGACCAAAATTTATAAAGTTTATTGACCAAGGAAGGAAACGATGGCTTCGACAGTAATAACAAAATCACAATTACAGTGTCTTACAAGGATGAAGAGTCGACAATATGGCGATCCCAGAGTCTGACAAAGTAACACTATCAGGATCTTCATAGACAAAAGCACTTCTATGGAAAATATTCTAAGTGCGATGAAGCTGTCCTCAATAATACCAGCATAGGAAGAGAAGAGTCTATCGTGGCTATAGACTAATTGCAAAACAAGGTCAGATGCTGAATATAGCGGCGTTGGTCCGTACGATGGACTTCGAGAACGTCCTAAGGCGATGGAATGAGTCGCACCCTACTGGAGGCTAGGAGAGACCAGCAGCTCTGGTGCCGACCTTCATAGCGGCCGGCGGTGGACACTCTCGGCACTATCTTCTGGTCACGTGAGAGGTGGACGCGAACAGGACCCTCGGAAGTGGCGGCCACTGGTGGCGCTGGCACCGCCGCCTAGTATTCGTCCGTCCGTTACTACGACTGGGCGAGTTTGCGACGCTGAGGCGTTCAGGGCCCATGTAGGCTCTGTAACGGTGTGAGGCGTATGCAGTTGGAGTGATATGTGACCCCTGATACGTCTAGATACGACTCTGACAGGTGACACGTACGTAAGCATCCTGTCTGATGACTTGCATCCATTCATGTCCACTGTGCATTCAGATGGCAATTCCAGCAGGACAATGCGACACTTCACACGTCTAAAATTGCTACAGAGTGGCTCCAGGAACACTCGTCTTAGTTTAAACACTTCCGCTGGCCACCAAACTCTCCAGACATGAACGTTATTGAGCATATCTGGGACGCCTTGTAACGTGCTGTTCGAAAGACAATCTCGTACTCTTACGGATTTACGGACAGCCTTGCAGAATTCATGGTATCAGTTCCCTCCAACGGTGCTTCAGTCATTAGTCGAGCCACATCGTGTTGCGGCACTTCTGCCTGTTCGCGGGGGATCTACACGATTTTAGGCAGGTGTACCAGTTTCTTTGGCTCTTTTTTAAGTGCGTACATTCCATTCAGTATTTGTGTCTGGTAATACTTCAGAAATTCTCGCAATAAATAAGTTTGTGATACCACATTCTTTGCATTATTTGGTGGTTGAATTTCACCTTTATTATGAAGGGCCTTTACCAGGTACGAGTGAACAGCTATTAAATTATCACAAATAGAATTATGTCGAAGGCGCAACTCTTAAATTGATCACAAATATGGTCTATCATAATTTCCTTCATAAATTTTCTGCTGTTTGATGAGAACTGTGCTAGTTAAAGGGGGAATTGAGTGTATTAGCCAAATTAACACGGATTTCTTTAATGAATTTGGTTGACATGACCACCTCTCAACCCCGGCATCACGCAGTGTTTGTGGCCAACGATAAATACATATCTAATCCCTTGAGTCGAATCTTTGACACTGTAGTACATAAGATTATAGCAAAGAAGTTAGTACGAGGGCCTAGCTTTGATCATAGTTCGCCATTGTATTAGTGTAACTTCGCTTGCTTTAGTACATTTAGACTGTAAAATGACGAAGTGTATTTGCTGCGTGGCTACCACCGCAGTGATCATTGTAAAGTACAAAGTACACGAAGTTCTTCATAACACAAAGCACACTGAATGCGGACACCGTAATAAGCAGTTGGAATCTGAGAAATAAATAGATTCAGCACTCAGTGGATGATGTTAGCTTGCATATAAACAGAAAGGAAAGACATGACGATGTGAAAAGCCAAGAATGTTCAAATTGTATAAGTGAAACAAATGTATTTATTTGTAGTCTAAACAACCTAACTTATTCTTCATAAATTTCTCCCTACGTGAATTATATGGTGGTTCACAGGTTATTTTAATAATACGTGTATTGGTACACTATGGGATTCGAATACTATATTGCAAGCTGGAATAGCTTTCGCCTGTTGCTAAAAATCTTAACTCACCACGCGATCTTTAGCAGAAACAGCGTTCGTGATTTAAATGATGAAACACTGCAATAGTTACATATTTTTCCATTATTTGCACTATGCTTTGCGAGAATTTATTCTCATGATGAAGTACAAATATTTACATAGATATTTTATGCTATGTTTCGGAAAATCGGGCGAACTGAATCATTCCTACTGAAGTAAACTATAAAAACGCAATTTCAGGGCAAGGGAGGCAGAACAACATACATACGAACACTACATAAAATACCTGTGTAAATATTCCCTCTTGATAAAGAGAATAAATTGTCGAAAGACGTATTAAACAAAAAAAAAGGTAACTAGTGCAGTCGTTCATTATTTAAATCCTGAACGACAGAGTTGCAGGGATCCGAAAAACATCTATTATGATGACTGAAATTAAGGAATGGCATGTTTTAAATGAGTATGGAGTAAGGAAACACGAGAGGCGACTTTCAAGAAAGGGAAGCTGAAATGTTTGTTCGCCCATTGTCAAATAATTTTTGTTCTTCTTTATGTCCTCGCACTGTAGCTCACGAATAAGTGGGTCCTCATTTGTGAGTAATTGAAGAAGAAAAGTTTCAGAATTTTGTGTGTTACTCTACAGCGTTAAAAGCTTGCGTGCTGTAGTGTGGTTGCATGGTATAACAGACAGGCTAGCAACTAAGTATGCAGGAGGTTGTAGTTTCGAATCTCGTCAGATACAGTATCTTGTTTCCATTTTAAATCTTAATGGAAATGATTTTGATCATCATTTTTATTCAGTTAATTAAGTTAAATGTAATTTTTTAATTCAATTCCTCCGTCACACCGTTTTAATCAAAATATCAACTCCTTCACTGCCTTTCATTTTTCTTTCTATCATTCTTTCTCCACTTGAAATATTTGTTCATACCTTTTTAATTAATTTTATATATTAATTTCAGTTTACTTTCTTTAGTTTAATCAGCCGGCTTTGTCGTCCACATTATTGCATTCATTATATCTATTTCTCATTTTGCTTGAATTTCGTTTTACTTCTAAACCCGTCTTTCATGCAAATTTTCATCTGTGTTATTTTTTGTCCATAGGGGAATAGGTATTTAGGTTATATTTTAAATCTCCGTGTGACGATTCGGTGCAAAAAATTGCCCATCTGGTAACAAAAATACACGTTTCAAATGGTTCAAATGCCTCTAAGCACTATGGGACTCAACATCTGAGGTCATCAGTCCCCTAGGCTTAGAACTACTTAAACCTAACTAACCTAAGGACATCACACACATCCATGCCCGAGGCAGGATTCGAACCTCCGACCGTAGCAGCAGCACGTTTCCGGACTGAAGGGCCTACAACCGCTCGGCCACAGCGCCCGGCTACACGTTTCACACCATTGTACAATTACAAATAGAACATTTCATCTTTTGTTTTTTAAATGTTAGATCGCAATTTTCAAATAATTGAATATAATAATCGATAAATATAATTAAATTCACATTCACAAAAATTCCGACTGGCAATGGAATGATGTAAGGAAAAAATAAACAAATGAAAAAGTTCGCACGGTGATTAAAATGAAGTGGCAAAGGAATAGAAACTTACCTTACTTTTTCGTGTCCGGAGATTTGTTTCAAAGCCTTTCAGCCCAATGTCGGGCCAAGTCCGACCAAGTCCAACCTAGTAAACATAGTAATTGAATAAAAGTAATGATCAAGGTAATTTCGAGAAAGATATAAAAGAAAAGGAAAAAGCTTACTGCACCTTATGAGATTCGAATCCACAAGCTCCTACAAGCGAAGTTGTTCGTTGCATTAGTTCGTGATGGACGTCCCAAGACACCGGTCCAAGTTCATCGTTGACTCGTTCTCTCAGTTTTTTTTACTGCAAAGGGCAGCTAACCCTTCGACCGAACACGCTGAGCTACAGTGTCGGCATTCTATAAGACCACGCAGCCAGACTATATAAATCAACTTTTTTAACACTATTGAGTACCAGACAAATTTCTGATTTTCTTTTTCCGTCAGTTGCTCTCAAACGAGGGCCCACCAGTGTGTGATATCTGGGACTTTCAGCTGCGTCACCGTGTAGATAGTTTCAAAAAGTCGATCGCACCGCTGGGGACTTCTAATCAGGGACAGGTGACGTCCCACGGCGCACTAGGGCGCGCAGCAGCCTTTGTGCAGAGGGAGTAACGACACGGAGGTGACGCTCGCCCGCGTTCTCCAGACGGCCCCCGCCAGGTGCGTGGGCGAGCGTGCGGCGTGCGGCACGCGCCACGCGGCCTGCCTCCTTGTCTTGCCCGACACGAGCGCCGCCGGAAGCCGCCGCCGCCGCCGCCGCCGCCGCCGCCTGGCGTCGCCCGTCTGCCGCCCAAACTCTGGCACGCGAGCTCCCACACATTCCTGCCTCACACTGCAACCGTCCACCGACAGTTGCTAGCAGCGTTGCGCGGTGGCTTGCAGTTCAAGAGTAAACTGCTGGTCCCCTTGTTAGTGGTTTCGTAAGCCATTTCAAACCTCGAAAGAGAAGTGTCTCGTCTGTCGTCTCGGAGCAGCCGCTGCGTCTGGCGGCCAGAGTCTGTGTGTGTGTGTGGTCTTCAGTCCAGAGACTTGTTTGATACAGCCCGCCATGCTACTCTATCCTGTGTAAGCTTCTTCATCTCCCAGTACCTACTGCAACCTACATCCTTCTGAATCTGCTTAGCGTATTCATCTCTTGGTCTCCCTCTACGATTTTTACCCTCCACGCTGCCCTCCAGTACTATATTGGTGATCCCTCGATGTCTTAGAACATGTCCTACCAACCGGTCACTTCTTCTTGTCAAGTTGTGCCACAAATTCTTCTTCTCCCCAATTCTATTCAGTACCTCCTCATTAGTTGTGTGATCTACCCATCTAATCTTCAGCATTCTTCTGTAGCACCACATTTCGAAAGCTTCTGTTCTCTTCTTGTCCAAGCTATCTATCGTCCATGTTTCACTTCCATACAGGGCTACACTCCATACGAATACTTTCATAAAAGACTTCCTGACACTTAAGTCTACACTTGATGTTAACAAATTTCTCTTCTTCAGAAACGCTTTCCTTGCCATTGCCACTCTACATTTTTTATCCTCTCTACTTCGACCATCATCATTTTGCTCCCCAAATAGCAAAACTAATCCCCTACCTAAAGTGTCTCATATCATAATCTAATTCCCACGGCATCACCTGATTTAATGCCACTACATTCCATTATCCTCGTTTTGATTTTGTTGATGTTCATCTTATATCCTCCTTTCAAGACACTGTCCATTCCGTTCAGCTGCTGTTCCAGGTCCTTTGCTGTTTCTGACAGAATTACAATGTCATCGGCGAACCTCAAAGTTTTTATTTCTTCTCCGTGGATTTTAATTCCTACTCCGAATTTTTCTTTTATTTCCTTTACTGCTTGCTCAATATACAGATTGAATAACATCGGGTAGAGGCTACAACCCTGTCTCACTCCTTTCCCAACCACTGCTTCCCTTTCATGCCCGTCGACTCTTATAACTGCCATCTAGTTTCTGTACAAATTGTAAATAGCCTTTCGCTACCTGTATTTTACCCCTGCCACCTTCAGAATTTGAAAGAGAGTATTCCAGTCAATGTTGTCAAAAGCTTTCTCTAAGTCTGCAAATGCTAGTAATGCAGTTTTGCCTTTCATTAATCTATTTTCTAAGATAAGTCGTAGGGTCAGTATTGCCTCACGTGTTCCAACATTTCTACGGAATTCAAACTGATCTTCCCCGAGATCGGCTTCTACCAGTTTTTCCATTCGTCTGTAAGGAATTCGTGTTAGTATTTTGTAGCCGTGGCTTATTAAACTGATAGTTCGGTAATTTTCACATCTGTCAACACCTGCTTTCTTTGGGATTGCAATTATTATATTCTTCTTGAAATCTGAGGGTATTTCGCCTGTCTGATACATCTTGCTCACCTGATGGTAGAGTTTTGTTAGGCCTGGCTCTCCCAAGGCTGTCAGTAGTTCTCACGGAATGTTGTCTACTCCCGGGGCCTATGCACCCTCAACTCGTCGGTACACGCATTATGCATTCGAGTGTTGAGCTTTTGTCATCATAGCGAGAAAAAAACCAAGTTGGGGAGTCTTTACGAACGTGCAGAGCAATATCTAGCATGTCAAATACCTTGAACGTGCGTTTTGAACGTACGCCAACGAGATGGAAGAACGTACTTGCGTCACATGCGCACCATTTCCTTTCAATACTAAGTCGCTACTAGCCATATTGGCTTTCGCATGAAGCCATAGTTATCTAAATGCCGTTTCTAAGCATCGGAAAACTGAGGATCTCTCAAAAACCTCTCATTTGATGTATGATTTGTCAAAATAACGTGACGGAAAACGTCAAAAAATGGCTCTGAGCACTATGGGACTCAACTGTTGAGGTCATTAGTCCCCTAGAACTTAGAACTAGTTAAACCTAACTAACCTAAGGACATCACAAACATCCATGCCCGAGGCAAGATTCGAACCTGCGACCGTAGCGGTCTTGCGGTTCCAGACTGCAGCGCCTTTAACCGCACGGCCACTTCGGCCGGCGGAAAACGTCATTTTGGTGGATAAAATAATATTGTAACTTGTGTATTATGAAAGTACAACATTTCAAGGTAATCAATGGAGCATTGAGGATGCATCAAAACCTGGTTGTTCTTGGTAAAATTTGTTATAATTTAATGACAGTCAGTGAGATGTCTCCGATTAAAGCTTTCAGGAGATGGTAAGATTTGAAGTATGGCCGTAAATCAGTCAATGGCGGTGTAGCGTAATTAGCAGAGACGCATAACTATAAGGAACTACTCAACTACGATATTATTGCACTTGACCGTTATCGGAAACGCGCAGTCACTTTATAATAAACTAGTGCACTGATCAGCCAGAACATTATGACCATGGACGTACTATCCATATAAATCCGCTCAGGCGCATGTAATAAGCGTGCTGTCTGTGTGTAGAACGGGGTAGACCCGCGATCTATTTGAGTTTGACGGGAGGCAGATTTTGATGGCCCGCAGGCTCGACACGAGCATTTCTGAAAGTGCACAACTTGTCGGGTGTTCGAGGAGTGCTGTGGCGAGTGTCATCACGTGGCGAAACCTAGGTTAAACAACTTCCAGACATCGTGAGGTTGGGAGGCCAGCCCTGTTTTCAGATCATGGACGCCATAGGCTGGGCAGACCGGTAAAACAGGACAGGTGGCGAACTATGCCGGAACTAACATCAGACTTTAATCATGAGCAGAGTACAAGTGTGTCTGAACAGCCGACGACCCATGCATTAGCCAATGTTAACACCACATGGGCAACTATCACTGAAATAGTCACGTGACCATCGCTGATGGATGTTGGCCCATGGTCTGATGAATCCCGATACATTCTTCGTCATGTCGATGAGAGGGCGCGAATCAGTCGTATTCCAGGCGAACAACTCCTTGACACCTGTAATGCGAGACGGACACAAGCTGGGGGTGGTTCCACTATGTTCTGGGGAGCACTAACATGGGCATCCATGGGTCCAGGGGAGCTCATGCAAGGCACCATTACGGTCAAGGTGTATGGTACACGTAGACTACGTACATCCCTTCATGACGATCACGTTCACCCACGGCAGTAGCATTCTTCAGCAAGATTATGCGCCCTGTCACAAGGCCAGGATTGTGATGGAATTGTTCGAGAAACAAAGTGGCGAGTTCCAGCTCATGTGCTGGACCCACAACTCGCCAGATCTGAATCCGATAAAACACATCTGGGATGTGATTGAACGTGGTGTCAGGGCTCATCGCCTCCTCTCCGGAATTTACAGGTATTACGTGACTTGAGTGTGCAAATGGCTCTGACCACTATGGGACTTAACATCTGAGGTCATCAGTCCCCTAGGACTTAGAACTACTTAACCCTAAGAAGTAAAAACTTTGAGGTTCGCCGATGACATTGTAATTCTGTCAGAGACAGCAAAGGACTTGGAAGAGCAGTTGAACGGAATGGACAGTGTCTTGAAAGGAGGATATAAGATGAACATCAACAAAAGCAAAACGAGGATAATGGAATGTAGACAAATTAAATCGGGTGATGCTGAGGGGATTACATTAGGAAATGAGACACTTAAAGTAGTAAAGGAGTTTTGCTATTTAGGGAGTAAAATAACTGATGATGGTCGAAGTAGAGAGGATATAAAATGTAGACTGGCAATGGCAAGGAAATCGTTTCTGAAGAAGAGAAATTTGTTAACATCGAGTATAGATTTAAGTGTCAGGAAGTCCTTTCTGAAAGTATTTGTATGGAGTGTAGCCATGTATGGAAGTGAAACATGGACGATAACCAGTTTGGACAAGAAGAGAATAGAAGCTTTCGAAATGTGGTGCTACAGAAGAATGCTGAAGATAAGGTGGGTAGATCACGTAACTAATGAGGAGGTATTGAATAGGATTGAGGAGAAGAGAAGTTTGTGGCACAACTTGACTAGAAGAAGGGATCGGTTGGTAGGACATGTTTTGAGGCATCAAGGGATCACAAATTTAGCATTGGAGGGCAGCGTGGAGGGTAAACATCGTAGAGGGAGACCAAGAGATGAATACACTAAGCAGATTCAGAAGGATGTAGGTTGCAGTAGGTATTGGGAGATGAAGACGCTTGCACAGGATAGAGTAGCATGGAGAGCTGCATCAAACCAGTCTCAGGACTGAAGACCACAACAACAACAACCCTAACTAACCTAAGGACATCACACACATCCATGCCCGAGGTAGGATTTGAACCTGCTACCGTAGCGGTCGCGAGGTTCCAGACTGAAGCGCCTAGAACCGCTCGGTCACAACGGCCGGCACTTGTGTGTGCAGATGTGATGCCAAGCCACCAGAGATCGGCCAAGGCCACATTGCTTCCATGACATGTCACGTCGCTGCTGTCATCCGTGCAAATGGTGAACATACCGATTGCTCGGTAGGTGGTCATAATCTTCACGGTGCTCGGTGTACACTGGTGACTAAGGAAAACGCTTGTCAATGTTAGTGCTTTCAAGTCAGTTGTGCATACCCCTATCACCGCCGATTATACGCTAATTCACAATAACGTCACCGAAAGGCCCGAAACTCCCTCACTCCCAGGCGCAACACTATTGTAGTCGACTAATATCAGCTGATGTGTTGCTGGTTCGAATATCACTGGATCCAAACAATTTTTTTTACTAAGCTTCACGTTATAGAACTGTTGGCGGCAGTAGAATCGTTCGGACGTCAGTTGCAGATGCCGGTTTTCTAAATGTTCTCAATATTCTTTCTCGAAAAGAACGTCGCATTCCCCTACGGATTCCCATTAGAGCTCTCGAAGCATCTCTGTAACACTTGTGAACTGCGAATTTTTCGAAGCTCCCCGTAACAAATCTACACTCCTGAAAATTGAAATAAGAACACCGTGAATTCATTGTCCCAGGAAGGGGAAACTTTATTGACACATTCCTGGGGTCAGATACATCACATGATCACACCGACAGAACCACAGGCACATAGACAGAGGCAACAGAGCATGCACAATGTCGGCACTAGTACAGTGTATATCCACCTTTCGCAGCAATGCAGGCTGCTATTCTCCCATGGAGACGATCGTAGAGATGCAGGATGTAGTCCTGTGGAACGGCTTGCCATGCCATTTCCACCTGGCGCCTCAGTTGGACCAGCGTTCGTGCTGGACGTGCAGACCGCGTGAGACGACGCTTCATCCAGTCCCAAACGTGCTCAATGGGGGACAGATCCGGAGATCTTGCTGGCCAAGGTAGTTGACTTACACCTTCTAGAGCACGTTGGGTGGCACGGGATACATGCGGACGTGCATTGTCCTGTTGGAACAGCAAGTTCCCTTGCCGGTCTAGGAATGGTAGAACGATGAGTTCGATGACGGTTTGGATGTACCGTGCACTATTCATTGTCCCCCCGACGATCACCAGCGGTGTACTGCCAGTGTAGGAGATCGCTCCCCACACCATGATGCCGGGTGTTGGCCCTGTGTGCCTCGGTCGTATGCAGTCCTGATTGTGGCGCTCACCTGCACGGCGCCAAACACGCATACGACCATCATTGGCACCAAGGCAGAAGCGACTCTCATCGCTGAAGACGACACGTCTCCATTCGTCCCCCCATTCACGCCTGTCGCGACACCACTGGAGGCGGGCTGCACGATGTTGGGGCGTGAGCGGAAGACGGCCTAACGGTGTGCGGGACCGTAGCCCAGCTTCATGGAGACGGTTGCGAATGGTCCTCGCCGATACCCCAGGAGCAACAGTGTCCCTAATTTGCTGGGAAGTGGCGGTGCGGTCCCCTACGGCACTGCGTAGGATCCTACGGTCTTGGCGTGCATCCGTGCGTCGCTGCGGTCCGGTCCCAGGTCGACGGGCACGTGCACCTTCCGCCGACCACTGGCGACAACATCGATGTACTGTGGAGACCTCACGCCCCACGTGTTGAGCAATTCGGCGGTACGTCCACCCGGCCTCCCGCTTGCCCACTATACGCCCTCGCTCAAAGTCCGTCAACTGCACATACGGTTCACGTCCACGCTGTCGCGGCATGCTACCAGTGTTAAAGACTGCGATGGAGCTCCGTATGCCACGGCAAACTGGCTGACACTGACGGCGGCGGTGCACAAATGCTGCGCAGCTAGCGCCATTCGACGGCCAACACCGCGGTTCCTGGTGTGTCCGCTGTGCCGTGCGTGTGATCATTGCTTGTACAGCCCTCTCGCAGTGTCCGGAGCAAGTATGGTGGATCTGACACACCGGTGTCAATGTGTTCTTTTTTCCATTTCCAGGAGTGTAGCATCCCGCTTTTCAACTGCTTCGATGTCTTCCTTCACTCCAACCTAGTACGTAACATAACACTCGAGCACTAATCAAGAACAGGTCGCCCCAGCGTCCTACATGCGGCCTTTTTTACATGTTGGCACCCCTCCCCCCTGTGCCCTCTCCACCCTCCCCCACCCCAACCTACCCTATCTGCGGGAATTTCGAATTTTGGAATTTTTTTGTCCCAGGGCCATGTCGACGTCCCACCCCACCCTCCACCCGGGAATTGGCGTGAAATTAAAATTGGCGGTACCCTCTCCGGTATTCGAACACTGGTCCTCCTGGGCAGAAAGCCCAAGTGCGCCCCCCTAACACAATTAAACCACCAGAGGCATGTGTCACTGACAGGAAATTAAAAATGTTGGTGCCCTTTCTGGGACTCTGACTCTGACTCTGATTCTACTGTATGGAAAGCCCAAGTGCACCCGCCCCCTCCCCCAAACCCATGGATACTGTCCAGATGCAGGAGAGGAAGGTTAGGTTAGTATACTTTATTTATTTTGGTCGGGTAACTGATGCAAAGATCAGTTGTAGTTACGTAATTAGTCACAAAGGTTGGGCATATTACTCAAGCACATGCATACACAAGGACAGCATAAAATTGCAATGCAACTCAAAAACTGATGACGCCATACAACTGATGTTATCCTGTTGGGGAAAAATTTCGCAATACCATTTGAAACTAGTGACAGACACTCTCATGCTTTTCCCTGCACCTTCAAGCTGGCAGGAAAAAGGCAGGGGTTTAAGGTACTATCTTTATTCTTTTTGGTGGGAAATATGTTCAACTGTCGAGATGCTGGTGTTGGACAGAGAGGAGTTTGAAAAGGTGTATTTTCTGTAAGCATACAGTATCTACCACTCTTTGACTTCGGAGTTCACTACAGATGCCAACTCAAAAATCATCCTGCAGCCCACGTAATTGAAGCCAATACAAGCTGTCACAACTGATGGAGAAATGCATCACAGTTCTAATTACACTAAAAAAACAGCACTCGTAATGAATAGGTCATAATGCAGCACATGTACTGGGGAAAATAGTCGTCCTAAAAGACTGCAAAGGGGGCAGTAGTTAAATGTGCATTCTCCACGATGAACAATCACAAACTGCTGAAAAGCGAGGACCTCTCACCTTTCCTCACGCCTTCCCTCCCCCCTGACTCCCTGCATCCACCTATGGGAAGGACACATGCTTCTTCAAACCGCCAGATGCTCTGCAGTGCTTCTCGCTGCCCCACTACTACCCCTCTATGGCCTCTGGCCGCAGCAGGCATTCCGCAACCCTCTGTGGTCGCAGTGCTTTCAGTACAAAGTGCGACGTTGGCATCCCTCAGAACGAAACTGTGATAAATGACTGCTATCCCGACCGAGGGAGAGCTGCGGTCTCCTAGTGAACTCGCCCACAGCAGCCCGCCATTCTGCGCTAGACTATTGACCATCAACACGACTCCTATAATAAAGCAACTATTAAGAAAGAAAAATATAATCGTATGGTAATAAATGTCCTCTTTCCACGAAAATAGGCAAAGTCAATTTTCTTTTAGTTTTATGAGCAAAATTGGTATAGTTTTTATGTTCAACTGAAAGATACAATTTGCATCTCATTATTTTGTGACGTCCAACTAAGTGCACCGCCACCGATCACAAATGATCAGCAGTGACATGTCCACCATGTGTAAAATCAGGAAAAAACTTCAAATATTTTGCTGCGAAAATTACCAATCTCCGCAGAATGTCATTGTTATCTTGAAACCGTCATCAGAATAAAGAAAAAACTCCGAAGAAAAAATATTTATATTAAGCAATTTCTTTCAGCTTCTTGAACAAAGTACATGATCTGAGAGCGTCTCTCACATTCAGTGTCTGTAAATAAACTGTCATGCACGTGTGTATTACAAACATTTCAGACCATCTTTCATGCCATTGGCTCACATGTCGGAAAAAACATAGCCATTTTACGTTCGACAACAAGAAGCTATAATTCAAGAGAATGTAGCTGTTTTGTACACTATGACAGGTCCCATTTTACCAATGCGATGCTTTATCATACTAGCTTTTATGAAACAAATCGTGAGAGCCTGTCTCGCCCTGTGTAGGTGGGAGACTGAAATTTCGTTAAAAGACCCCGCCACAACGAAAAAAAGTGACACCTGTCAAGAATCTTTCTGTGGTGCCCTAGCCATCTATTCCACCGGCCAGGTGGCAAGTCATTGATATCGATAGGATAATTAATTAAATTGATCATGAGGGTCAGTAGTCGGATTACACTCACCAGGTAGGTCAAATGGGAATCGGTGGAGGGAAGACGATGTTCTTTTCGAGGAGCACTATTGAGAACCGACGTTCGAAACTGACCGCAGAGGGATTCTACAGCCCACAGCACACATTTCGCATAAGGACGGCACTATTAAAAACACGATCGTAGCGTCTATGTTACCGTCCCCCTGCATACAAAGCAGTCTTGAGTCTACAGGCACACACACAAGTCGCTGATAGCGTTACACTTTTGGGTAGAAATGCTCTCTGTGATTTGGAATCAAGTCTTCCAGTCTACCATGTACTTGTGTTGGATCCTGTAGAGACGTCTTTTAATGATTATAACCGCCGATGAATCATATTCGTGCCATTCTCATATCTCGGAACGAGTCACATTTTTCGAACTTATCTGCTAAGGATCCCATACAGCAAAAACTCCAGCACTGTTTTTTAGACAGTCCTTCTGCATCTTGCGCGTGATCGACGTCGCTTCCACAGACAGGTGTAAAGTTTCCAACAGACTATCAATCACACATGAGGGTTCCTGCATTGTTCCTTCATAAGAAGTTTAATACATGTTTTTTTTTATTTTTATTTTATTTTTTTTTTTTTGGGTTGTAACACACCCGATCAGTGTACACAACCATATGCTTTGATTTTCTACCATGACTTAGAGAACCATTTCAGCTGCTGCTAAACTGACATTATCACATTTCCATCCTCTGGCTCTCACAGAAAGATGAAAATCACATGGCATAAACTGTACAGCTACCGCGACACAGGCTGGTAGAAATAAAAACGGTTCAAATGGCTCTGAGCACTATGGGACTCAACTGCTGAGGTCATTAGTCCCCTAGAACTTAGAACTAGTTAAACCTAACTAACCTAAGGACATCACAAACATCCATGCCCGAGGCAGGATTCGAACCTGCGACCGTACCGGTCTTGCGGTTCCAGACTGCAGCGCCTTTAACCGCCACTTCGGCCGGCAGAAATAAAACATATGGAAACTGGAAGAGTTTGCAGTATTGTAGAGCGCTTCCAACAGCTATTCGAAGGTGACGACCTATACATTTAATCTCATCTTCCCCATCGACAGGATAGCGGATGTCCTGGTGGTCCATTTGGAAAAGCATTGTTACTTTATTTTGCAGTCATGTGCCTGATTACTGTTGCGGTGTTGATCATCGCCGGAAGGTGCTGTTCACAACACATGTGAGGTAGTACATATAAAACTGGGTGGATTAGAGTACAGTGCTATACTACGCCACCCAACCAGAAAATAGCGCCTTTGCTCAAGGTGTTGGCAACTGTACTACATTTACAAGCAATTTTAGAACACGGAACGAGAAGTGATGACATGGATAGAACTGACATAAAATCGATGAAATGTTGGAAAATACGTATGAATGCCGAAATTCGAGGAAATTCAGGGAGTACTTGCATGTCTTTTGATCGGTGCAGAACGTCTCTTGTACTACAAGGTAACGAGTATAAGATGGCAAGAGGAATACGAGAAAAAGTCTTTTTATTTTTCGTCGAGCTACCATTCTACTGTATGTCTATTGAGATAATAGTGATAAGCACTAGTTGATGCTGAAAAAAAAGAGAAACATCTGCCTCTAAACTTACTTACATATGCATTAAAGGGTGACAGATAGTGGATGGAGTGATTGGTTCAGGTGGAGTTGTAATGAGGTAGGATTTAATGGCAGACGGATGATGCATTGCCGGCCGGTGTGGCCGAGCGGTTCTAGGCGCTTCAGTCTGGAACCGCGCGACCGCTACGGTCGCAGGTTCGAATCCTGCCTATGGCATGGATGTGTGTGATGTCCTTAGGTTAGTTAGGTTTAAGTAGTTCTAAGTCCTAGGGGACTGATGACCTCAGATGTTAAGTCCCATAGTGCTCAGAGCCATTTGAACCATTTGATGATGCATTCTAGGGAGAGGGGATCATGTTGTTGATAGTCATTTGCTCATTTTTTTCCGTTGTTCTGTCGTGACGTAACCTGGGTTCGACTCGCATGCAACTGCGTGTTTTGTGTGTGACTTAGAGCACTGTCTACTTGCGATCATTAACAGCAAACCTCTCGGTCATCAGAGGACTTCCATCCTGTTTCGACACATTCCTCTAGATGAACGAAGATTTGTGCGATGTACTCCATTCCCCTGACACACCTTAGGCATAAAATTGAGTCTTCAGTTTCATAACTACAGTGATTTTTAATTAGCGACAGCTGTTTCTGAGGTACTTCAATCCCCGTGTATGCTTCTGCTTGGCAGATGTCCTGTTTACGGAGTTATTGGCCGCATAACGTGTAATTTTACATGTCAAACACCACTGCTATTCGTTTTTGTAAGAGGCATTCTCCATTACTAACGATGTTTTATATGGAACTGATGCGAGCATAGTATAATTTCTGAGTCGTGTTCAGATGTGAACAGTTGGGGCTATACACCTCTGAGAAGCTACATTGTACGTGTATCACAAGGTAACGATGCTTTAAGGAAGTAGCTTTTCATTTTACAGTTTGTCACCATAGTTTATCGTACAGAAACCTGCAAGAGGAATGTATGACATGCTCTGGAAATATATTTCTTACTTTGGGATAGTAACAGCGTTGAATTGCATACGACTAATAGGACAGAAACTGCAACGATACAACATTATAGCGTGTTTTAAGTGTGGAACCTTGTAGCCTTAGGAGTGCATGTGTATATGTTCTCTCTTACCAGTACCTCCTTGGTAATGACACCACACAATACTTTAGAATTGATAGCGCAGTTGATTTACGTAAAATGCAGCGAACTCCGTCCATCTGGAGCTCCACCACGCATAAAAACCACCCGTTTCTTGTTCTTAACCGTCTACTGTGTCATCACAACACATTCATATCTACTACACACTGATAAGGGTTACTAACCTCAAAATTCGCGCATCTGGAGACAGCTTGCGCTCTTGGATGAGTGCAGGACAGCGGTTACAGGTAATACACGTTTTTAAACTCCTCTCTGTCCAACACCAGCATCTCGTCAGTTGAACATATTTCCCACCAAAAAACGTAAATGTAGTACCTTACACCCCAGCCTTTTTCCCGCCAGTTTGTGTGTTTAGGGTAATGTTTGAGTGTGTCTGTCACTAGTTTCGAGTGGTATTGCAAAATTTTTCCTAGCGGGACAACACCAGTTGTACGGCATCATCAGTTTTTGAGTTGCATTGCGATTTTATGCAATCTTGTGCAGCGCTATTCATATGGTTGTATAATTAGACCCGATCTTCGCGATTAATTACGTAATTAGGACCGATCTTTGTGTCAGTTTCTTGACCAAAATAAATCAAGTACATTAACCTAACTTCCTCTTCCGCATCTGGACAGTTTCCATGTGTTGGGAGGGGGGGGGGGGCGGGTTCACTTGGGCTTTCTATCCAGTACAATCAAGCTTCGAGTCCCTGAAAGGACACCAAAATTTTTAATTTCCCGTCAATGCCAAACGTCTCTGGTGGTTTAATTGTGTTAGGTGGGTGCACTTTGGCTTTCTGCCCAGGAGGGCCGGGGTTTGAATCCTAAAAAGGCACACCCCACTTTAAATTCCCCCCAATTTCCGGGTGGAGGTTGGCGTGGAACGTTGGCACAGCCCTGGGACAAATAAATTCGCACCAACATTCTAAAATCCCGGCATTAGGGTAGGTTGATGGAGGGGGGGTGGAGAGGGGGTGGGGGGGAGGGTTCCACGTGGAGGCTGAGAAGAACAAATGACGTCACTCGGGAGTGGAGGGGGGGCGTGGACGGCGGCGATGGTGGTGGCGGGGGTGAGCGGGGGGGGGGGGGGGTGATTGATTGATCAATTTGATTAACTTGCATTAATTTGATATCAAAAGTGGCCTCGTAACCCCAACTCTCTACTACCGTTATTTTGGTCTGCTCTATCACCATATCTGTCTCCAATCGAGCACATATGAGACATCATCGGATGACAACTCAAGGGTCTGAAACTTCCTGGCAGATTAAAACTGTGTGCTGGACCGAGACTCGAACTCGGGACCTTTGCCTTTCGCGGGCAAGTGCTCTACCGACTGAACTACCCAAGCACGACTCACGCCCCGTCCTCACAGCTTTAACTCCGCCAGTACCTCGTCTTCTACCTTCCAAACTTCACAGAAGCTCTCCTGCGAACCTTGCAGAACTAGCACTCCTGGAAGAAAAGATATTGCGGAGACATGGCTTAACCACAGCCTGGGGGATGTTTCTAGAACGAAATTTTCACTCTACAGCGGAGTGTGCACTGATATGAAACTTCTTGGCAGATTAAAACTGTGTGCCGGACCCAGACTCGAACTCTGGACCTTTGCCTTTCGCGAAAGGCAAAGGTCCCGAGTTCGAGTCTCGGTCTGGCACACAGATTTAATCTGCCAGGAAGTTTCATATCAGCGCACACTCCGCTGTAGAGCGAAAATTTCATTCTAGAACTTAAGGGTCATCCGCAGCCAGCATTAACCGTCCCTGTATTGACCGACCAAGTGCGACAGGCATGGATCTCCATCTCACAAACTGACACCCGGCACGTGTACAAGACAATGCAAGCAAGTTCGCATGCTTGCATTCAACATTCTGGCGGTACACCACTTATTAGTGAACCAGCGGGTGAGTTATCTCGGGGTCACATTAATCTGTGATATTGCATTGTTAATAACTTAAATACGTTACAAACGAAAATTTATTCCACAAGCTTCATCACTCTACATTAATTATTTTTTGGTTTTACGATTTTTAGCCGTCAGTGTATTTAATTGTTAGTAGAATTTTCTTCATAATTAATCTACATTTAAAGCTCACAGCTCTTTCCACGTAATCACCATTAGGAATAGAAACAATCTATGTAGAGACTTGAACATCACTTTCTTTGGTTCAGTAAGTTGTCCATTATTCAGGACTGCATCGTTTCAGCAACGTACTGCCAACTGCAAAAATTTTAGCTATTAGGTTTGAGAGGAGGCTAAAGGATTTATTACTGGAAATATCTTGCTACTCTATTGATGAAGACCGAGCGAGGTGGTGCAGTGGTTAGCACACTGGACTCGCATTCGGGAGGACGACGGTTCAATCCCGCGTCCGGCCATCCTGATTTAGGTTTTCCGTGATTTCCCTAAATCGCTCCAGGTCGACTTCCTTCCCCATCCTTCCCTAATCCGATGAGACCGATGACCTCGCTGTTTGGTCTCTACCCCGAAACAATCCAATCCAATCTATTGATGAAGAGCTCATCAGAACTTTGTGGAAGTAAGTACGGCTTCCTGGACGCGACGATGGCGCCAATTGGTCTTTGGCGCATTCTTAGCGGGACGCATTCCGACTGCAAGCAGCAGTCCGCTCTAGAAGAGGACCATTGCTTTCTGAGAGACTATGTGCGATAACGCGTCACCGGAATGATTCATGAGTCACAATTAAACTATTATGACATTGAGTACAGATCCGTGTTAAAGCTGCAACTAAACGAAGTTCATCTTTATTTTTTAAAGCATTCTTCCTAAATTTTAGGGCTGCAGCAAGTAACAGCTAGAAACTTCAAATTATCCGGGATTGTATTTTTCAACATAAAAATACCATCCTAAAGGAGTGGTTGTTGAATTTGTTTTATCGATCGCCCATCCTAACGGCACACAAACCTTAATTTACTATACCTGAAAATTGAATAAATGTGCAGTACTTTCTCTCCTAAATGAAGCAATAATATGAAATTAACAATTGGGACCAATAACTTCAGAAAGTGAAATATGGACTTTGAAAACGCAGACAACTAAACACTAGAACTAATGGAAATGTGATGCTACACAAGGATGTTGAAAATTATATGCATAGAGTACTAGATTCAATTTATTTACATGAGGCAGACTGAATAACAAAGAAAAGCCACAATCACAAAGCCAGTAAGAATTTCCTACTAGAGGTAACAAAAGATAACTTCTAAGTCTCCCACAAGAGTCTGTGGTAATACACATACACTTATTTTAAAGTCGTGTTGCAATGGCGAAGACGTAGTCTTCCGTGGAGACGTCCTGGAGGTCGGTATTCGGCGTGAACTGACGTCCGGTGCTGGTTCTAGCCTTTAAATAGCATTGGCTAGCCAATCAGATGTTGGTGTAGTAATACTTCCTTCAGGCCATCTCAAACTCCCTCTGCAGGAAATAATACGCGGAATGTCTGTTTCCAAAACAGGCGATGTTTTTCATTGTTTACGCCTTCGGCATAGACAACCTCGGTCCTGTGTGGTGTTAGATGTGTTGCCGGCCCGCAGGGGCTACCTTGGCGACGGCTTAACAATTTGTGGAAACTTAACCGAGAAGTCAGTTCGTGCACAGAACCCTGCAACGGCAACACGGTCGCTATTATGGACTTCTGTAGATCCAGCATGGCTCAGTAGTTCTACAGAAGACTTCCAACGACTTGAGTCCATGCCACGTCGAGTTGCTGCCCTACGCCATGCAACAGGCGGCCCGATACAGTATTAGGAGGTATTCAACGAAGTGTTAAAATAGGGTTGTGTGGAACGGCATGCACATTTTACAATGTTAAGGCAACATGTGGGCTTGCTATATCATTTTGTGTTTGTGTCCGCACTATAGCAGCCCAGTGTGAAAAGTCGCAAGGATCACATAATCCACACCCTTGTCTCGACCAAATTTTTGATTTTTAACCAAGCACCGGGTGGTTAAATTTAAACTGACGATGTTCCGAGTGCTGAGTGATGGATGCCTATCTCGCAGGACGCTGAAACACAGCAGATATGTTCATTAACTGGTACACTCACGGAGTATTCTGAAAGAGTAATGGTTACAATTTCTGTCACCAGGTGAAAATATGGCCCTGTAATCAGTCATAACATGGTGTTGGTGCAGGAAAACTGGAAGAACGATCAGACACTTAATACTGGTGGCTCTGATACGTTTATTAGGTTATGGTCACAAGTTACAATATGTGTTCAGTACGGTCTCCTGACCCAGCAACACTTTGCGTCACTAGTACGCAATGGTCGACAGTTACTTGCAGTATGTACGGTGTAATCCAGAGAAATGTGTCATTTTGTGCTATCCTTCAGATCAACTAGAAGTCGGATACATCCCTAATGACGCGATCTGACAAATATCCCCACATCCAAAAGTCACATGGTTTTAGGTCTGCAGATATGGAAGACCACATATCTTGAAATTGCCTAGGTGTCTCGAAGCAAATGTTGCAACTGCAAGCGACATTTGGAGTCGCTCGATCTTGCATCAAAATAGCGACTTGGACACAGTTGGGTTCTTGCAGAGCTAGAATTAAATGTTGCACAAAGAGCTCCTTATAACATGCAGATGTGTCTGTTCGCCTTAAGGGCCGTGGGGCCTCATCTCCTCGAACAAAAACAGATCGAGAATGAAAAAGCTTGTGAATCGATGCCACAGTCACATGAACTAAGTACAAGTAATGTTCCTGCACAACCTGTGGCCTACTAGAACGCCATAAGTGACAGTTCAGTGTCTTCATGGGGCTGTGCAGAGAAAAATGCGCCTTGTTCGTCCAAAGCATATTCCCCGGACACATGTCATCCATTTTCAGGAATGCCAAAAAACGAAGGGCAAAGCTATAGCGTTATAGACCGTCTTGGGGCTTCATTTGGCGCACATAGTGAATCTTGCAGGGATACCAGTGTAAAATGAACTGCAAAATCTTTTGAACTGTTAACAGGCGAGAGACAACTCCCATGACACAACTCTAGCACTTGGCGTACAATATGAGGCACGTGCTTCGCCGTCGGCTGTAGATGCAGCAATTTCGTTATTGACTGCCATAGGATGGACCACCTCCTTCTCTCTGCTGCATTACCTAATTCACCAGTTTCTTCGTATTTCGTGATCATATTCTTCAGCTGATTTATTGGCACGGAGCCTCTTGGTAGTTGTTTTCGTCGGTGATATTTCCTCAAGAGAGACCTGCTATTGCTGCGTTGTGATGAAAAAATTTTACCAGCAGTGCATGATCTTTCTTCTCAGTAGCCATTGCGCTTCGTACGGCAAACTTCAACCTCTTTAACCCATTAGACCATTATTCACTTCACAAAAAAAAATTAATAGGCGTCGCCAAGTGACAAGCAGTACACTAACGTCAAAACTGGAAATATTTCATATTCTGACTGCTTACAGCACCAAATTTTCACTTGGTGGCAGATTTTGGAACTACGATTAATGAACATATCTACAATGTTTCAGTGCCCTGTGATGTCTGCAGCTTGCATTGCAGCACTCAGAGCACCATCAATTTAACTACAACCATCCGGTATTATGAAATTTAGAAGACATAGTCACTTTGTCTGTTACGTGCTGTTGTTCTTCAGCGATTAGCGCTTCTGTAGTCTTTGGCTACGTTAACATTCGAAAATCGACTGAAAACAAATGCAGGTAAATGAACCTGATAGGCGGTTGCACAGACGCATCTCTATGTTTTAAAATCACTTGTATTCAGTTTTACGATTTCAGGCTATTGTACGTACCCTGTCACTCAGTAGCTACAGCTTGGAAGCGGTGTGTTGTGTACCATGATAACTCATTCATACAGGTAATTGGCTCTGAGCACTATGGGACTTAACATCTGAGGTCGTCAGTTCCCTAGAACCTAGAACTGCTTAAACGTAACTAACCTAAGGACATCACGCACATCCATGCCCGAGGCAGGATTCGAACCTGCAACCGTAGCAGTCGCGCGGTTCTGGACTGAAGCGCCTAGAACCGCTCGGCCACCGCAGCCGGCTACAGGTAGTTCATGAAAAATGTATCAAAAGAATATGTTGAAAAAAAATTGTTGATTTTTGCTACAGTCTGTAGGCTTTCCATAACATCGAGGTTCTCAAATTGTTACGAGTATACAAACACTTTATAGAGAGACATTCATTTCTAAATACGAGTGCCTCTAAGAGGAAGCTTGTCTAAAGGGCTCTTTGTTTATTATGAGTAGATCAATGTAATATGCAAAGATACAATGATCGGAACATTTCGGCATGTCGCCAGCCCTCTTTGTCCCCGAGTCGAAATCTCTCATTGCGAATAGTTGGATCGAGTCTAGTTAGTTGAAGCCAAAACAATTATGAGGCGACCACTTGTAGCACACATAACGGTAAAATGTTTGAACGGTAGGTAGTTACGTCTGTTTTGTATGAAGTTGTGATAGGTAGAAACAAGAGTTGGTGCCATTTTTCTCTGTTAGTGCATGCACCTTGCAGAGTAATTAATGTGGAAAGGTGAAATTTAGTGCAGAAAGGAAAAGGACATACCAAACGACCAGCAATCGTCACCAGCGTCCTGACTATTGCGTGAGATAAGAGGATTAATACTGGACTAGACTGTAAATTTACTGGAAAGCGACTTCAGTTAGTGTTTAGTTAACTTGTTTCTTGTTTCTTCCTATCAGAACTTCATACAAAACAGACGTAACAACCTACCGTTCAAACATTTTACCGTTATGTGTGCTACAAGTGGTCGCCTTATAATTGTTTTGGCTTCAACTAACTAGACTCGATCCAACTATTCACAATGAGAAATTTCGACTCGGGGACAAAGAGGGCTGGCGACATGCCGAGATGTTCCGATCATTGTATCTTTGCATATTACATTGATCTACTCATAATAAACAAAGAGCCCTTTAGACAAGCTTCCTCTTAGAGGCACTCGTATTTAGAAATGAATGTCTCTCTATAAAGTGTTTGTATACTCGTAACAATTGGAGAACGGCGATGTTATAATTTGTTGTATTTGAAGCTAATATGGCTTGATGTGAAATAGTTCATTTCATGACCGGTTTCGACAGTAGACTAGTTGTCATCTTCAGACTCTCTGATCTCCCAGAAATATACGAGGGTTGAAACTTAAATAGTGATAACTATTTATTCACATCCGATAGAAAACAGTTACATGTTTGCAGCTGTTACTGTCCTTCAAAGTAGTCACCAGCGTTGTGTAGAACCCGTTGCCATCGCTGTGGAAGGCGTAGTATACCGTTACCAGAGCCTGTTCTGTTGATGGTGCGAATGGAGCGGTCTACTGCCTGTCGAATCTCTGGAACAGTTATGAAGCGAATGCCACGAAGTGGTTCCTTCATCTTCGGAATCAAATCAAAGTCACAAGGACTTAAGTCCGGGGAGTATGGTGAATGGTACAGTATTTCCCAGTGCCATCGACCGAACAGAGCAGCCACAGCTTGCGCTTTATGCGCCAACGCATTGTCGTAGAAAATGATGGGTGGGTTGCGCAGAAAGTGCCGTCGCTTCTTTCGCAAAGCCGGTCGCAGGTGATGATCCAAAAACGAACAATAATACGACTTAAGTCCTTATGACTTTGATTTGGTTCCTAAGATAAAGGAACCACTTCGTGGCATTCGCTTCATAACTGTTCCAGATATTCGACAGGCAGTAGACTGCTTCATTCGCACCATCAACAGAACAGGCTCTGCTAACGGTATACTACGTATTCCACATCGCTGGCAACGAGTTCTACACAACGCTGGTGACTACTTCGAAGGATGGCAACAGGTGCAAAAATGGAACTCTTTTGTATAGGTTGTGCATAAATAGTTGCCACTATTTAAGTTCCAACGCTCGTATCTTCACATGAGTCTCCTTGAAGTACTGAGAACTTGCTCCGATTACAATAGTACAACTACACCCTGGTTTGTCAGGTACATGAAACTTGCTAAATAAAATATCCATAGCACCAATACGGAGCACAGGAGCAAAAACAAGTACATGAGTAAAGACGATGCGTCGATGACAACACAGGAAGACCCAGTCTGTACCCCTTGTTGGTGCTATGGATATTTTATTTAGCAAGTTTTATATATTTAACAAACTAGTGTGGAAATGTATTATTGTAACCAGAACATGTTCTCAGTATGTCGACGAGACTGACGTGTAGTTGTATTTCTGAGAGACCTGAGACAGCTACTTACAGTCGAAACTGGTCGTGAAATAAACTGTTTCACATCAGAATATCTTGCTTTCTAGTATTACAGATTACAATATAATATTCGCCCTATAACATGTGTAAACTTTAATAAGGGTCTGGTGCTCTGGAACGTACACCGAAATTACACGAAAAGTCAATAATGGAGCAGAGTGGTTTGCACAGACTGGTTCATAGTAACCTTTAATAACAGTAATCGTTCGTTAATGTGAGACTAGACGGCCACATTAATTGTGATTATTCAAATAACATATTAGTTTGCCTTTAAATTGTGTGTAATAACTTCAAGTGTATGCCTACTCATTGCGTGCATGAGTCCGTCTTATTGCGGCGCAAGAGCAACACTAACGATATTTGTGGGGAAATCGACGTCACATGCCGTAATTAGGCATTGGTCATAACATTATCATTGTGATACTCACCTGTTGGACAACACGATACTTTTTGGTGAACTAACACTACGCCAAAACTATATCTAGTAAATAGTGTGTGAGTACCTACCGAGTGACAGCCAGTTCGCTTACACATTGCTGTGCGATGTTCTCACGGGTAACCAGACTATTGGTGCAAACTTTCGTACCGAGGAGAAAAAAGAAAAATGTCATATAGAAGAATATTACTCCCTATTGTAGCTCAAGTGGTTATAATGGATGAGGGAAATCGGGGAACGGGACAAAAAGGTTGTCTGTCAACCTCTGTGACGTCGTATTTGGTAGCTGTCAGGTGCGGCGTGATGGATGTTGAAGGAATGCCGCAGCCACGTTGTTTACGTCTGGGGAAGCGATATATCAAACTCCCATCCAGGCTGCGTAATGTGTCTCGGTGGCTCCAAATACACCCCGTCGGTTTAACTGCCATTACAATGAGATTAGGATGCGGCGCACACAATGCAGTTCTTATTGTTTCTATAGGGTTGTTTATGGAACAGAAGATTCGTGAGTCAAGATACCGTTGGTATGTCATATATCGCGAACATTAGTAAGTCACCTAGGACTCGAGAGTGCGATTGTTTATGAAAAATTCCAGCGACATGTGGGCCTTGTAAACAAAAGATGATTCGTCGTCGAAAACTACACGACTGCGTTACTGTCACCATAAAAAATGAATAGAGTAATTACGTTTCTTGGTTCACCTAACGCAACTAAACGAAAGACTGTTTTCATTGTGCTATAAGCATTTCGCTTCTTTTTATTTGTAAGGCATCTTCAGTGGACTGTAATACAGTATGTTTTAGTATGCAAATTTGTGTTATATATAATTACCGATTTGTTACAAAATTGCAGTTTTTTGTGATTCTTTTGTTGCTAGCTGAGAAAAAACTTCCGTAGCACAAGCTTCATTATATTAAATTAATAGTTTCATAGCTCCAGTGTGCTGGGTATTGTAGGACAGCAACTCATTTTAGGCTGTGATGCAAAAGAGACAGCCAGTATTGCAACTAAAATGCATGTTTTTTAGTCGGTGACCAGTTTTAAAATGCTTTAAATGGCTCTGAGCACTATGGGACTTAACATCTATGGTCATCAGTCCCCTAGAACTTAGAACTACTTAAATCTAACTAACCTAAGGACATCACACAACACTCAGTCATCACGAGGCAGAGAAAATCCCCGACTCCGCCGGGAATCGAACCCGGGAACCCGGGCGCGTGAAGCGAGAACGCTACCGCACGACCACGAGCTGCGGACGACCAGTTTTGGGCCGGCCGTTGTGGCCGAGCGGTTCCAGGCGCTTCAGTCTGGAACCGCGCGACCGCTACGGTCGCAGGTTCGAAGTCTGCCTCGGGCACGGATGTGCGTGATGTCCTTAGGTTAGTTAGGTTTGAGTAGTTCTAAGTTTTAGGGTACTTATGGCCGCAGATGTTAAGTACCGTAGTGCTCAGAGCCACTTGAAGCATTTTTGAACCACTTTTGGGCTACATCCATTCTCAAACCAACCAATGTTTGCCAAGTAAACCAACCGTCCAAAATAGCAGTAAATAAAGTGTGTACATATGTGTAAGGTCACAACTTATGGGCATTGAGACCATGAACATGTATATCCATATTTCGATTTTAATTGCATCTGTGACTGCCTCTTTTTGAATCACAAAATTAATATTTATTTCGACCGGTGATTTGCGATCTTCTTACTGCATATATGACTCCAGGAAACTGAACTAACGTGGTTTGCGTAACCAGGATTAACGGCGTATTACGAACATATTTCGACTTAACAGCTAACTTTCAATGATTGCTGTGTTTTGATTTGATTTGTTTACTTTATTCATTGTTGGCAACTGTCGCTTTGTGCCTTCTGTTCGTCATTTGTGTGTGTTGTGATTTCTGTAGGTGTTTAATATTCTTTTGTTTGCTGTGTGTGTGCATTATTTGTCTTCGTTTGTTAGATATCTCTGTCAGTGTCTTAGTAGCTAACATGATTATTTACTTGGCCATTTATTACTTTCTTGTTCATTGCAAGAGCTCTCTGTATGTGAACGTTTCCCTGTAGTGTATGGAGCTTTCTGTTGTGATTGCTCACCGTAACAATTTTCGTGTCCTGTTCCACATTAGATGGTTCATGTTCATGCTTTATTAGGTAATCAGCAGATGTAGAACGGCTATTTTCATATTTACAGCTTTTCACGTATTGTTTATATCTATATTTGAAATTTCTTCCTGTCATTCCTAGGCACTGATTTGCAGTCTTGACATTGTAACTGGTGTGCACCAGCTCCTTGATATCTGTGTGGATTTTATGTAGGTTAAGTTCATCGATTGAGTTAAACGTCTTCGTCTCGGTGAAGGGAATATTATGGTTAGTTCTGACGTGGTTTCCCTATTCGAGTGTGAATCCATCACAGACTACAGAGTCCGCTCCCGGTAGCTGAGTGGTCAGCGCGACAAAATGTTGATCCTGAGGGCCCGGGTATAAGATGAACATCAACAAAAGCAAAACGAGGATAATGGAATGTAGTTGAATTAAGTCGCGTGATGCTGAGGGAACTAGATTAGGAAATGAGACACTTAAAGCAGTAAAGGAGTTTTGCTGTTTGGGTAGCAAAATAACTGATGACAGTCGAAATAGAGAGGATATAAAATGTAGACTGGCAATGGCAAGGAAAGCGTTTCTGAAGAAGAGAAATTTGTTAACATCGAGTATTGATTTAAGTGTCAGGAAGTCGTTTGTGAAAGTATTTGTGTGGAGTGTATCCATGTATGGAAGTGAAACATGGACGATAAATAGTTTAGACAAGAAGAGAATAATAGAAGCTTTCGAAATGTGGTGCTACAGAAGAATGCTGTAGATTAGATGGACAGATCACATAACTAATGAAGAGGTATAGAATTGGGGAGAAGAGGAGTTTGTGGCACAACTTGACTAGAAGAAGGGACCGGTTGGTAGGACATGGTCTGAGGCATCAAGGGATCACCAATTTAGTACTGGAGGGCAGCATGGAGGGTAAAAATCGTAGAGGGAGACCAAGAGATGAATACACTAAGCAGATTCAGAAGAATATAGGTTGCAGTAGGAGCTGGGAGATGAAGAAGCTTGCACAGGATAGAGTAGCATGGAGAGCTGCATCAAACTAGTCTCAGGACTGAATACCACAACAACAACAACAAGGGCCCGGGTTCGATTCCCGGCTGGGTCGGAGATTTTCTCCGCTAAGGGACTGGGTGTTGTGTTGTGCTAATCATCATCATTTCATCCCCATCGACGTGCAAGTCGCCGAAGTGGCGTCACATCGTAAGACTTGCACCTGGCGAATGGCCTACCCGACGGGAGACCCTAGTCACACGAGATTTACATTTACAGACTACAGAAATGCTGTCCCGGCTTGCGGCCCCTCCCGCCTGGCATTGGTATGTATGCGTGTTGTTCTTAGCATAAGTTAGTTTTAGTTACAATAATGTGTAAGTCTAGGGACCGATAACCTCAGCAGTTTGGTACCACAGGAATTCACACACTTTGTCCCGGCTCTTTGGCGCCACCATCGCAGATTTATTTAAACATATCCTGACGTCATCGTACTTTTTACAAGCCGGAGAATATTTTATCCAGACGGAAGGCGCGGTGGTGGAGAGCCCATTAGCTCCAGTTGTAGCCAACCTCTTTATGCAGTATTTCTAGGACATCGCCTTGAATACGGCTACTGCTTTTTATCTTTAACGCTTCCTCGACGATATCTCCGTCATATGGCCTCATGGGCTTGGAAAGTTTAAAGAGTTCCTGGAAAACAACATCCACGACCACGTAATGTCCACGATGGAAGTAGAGAAGGAGGGTTACTTGACGTTCCTGGACCTCCTTGTCCGCCATAGGCCCAATGCGTGTCTCGGTCGTAGTGTTTACGACAAGCCCACCCACGCGGCTCGGTGTCTGCATGTCACCAGCTACCACCATCCAGCACAGAGACAGTCAGTTCCGATGACCCTGGCACATCTAGTTGAAACCATCTTAGAACTGAGCCACTTACGTAATGTTTTCAAGGAAAACGGTTACAATGACAGACAAATTTCGCAAGCAGTTTCACATAGGCCACGAACGCAGAAGGTGTCCGAAGAAGAGGACATTCGTTTCCAGCGTTTTGTGGCACCATAATGGTGAAAATTAGCCGGATCGTAAAGAAATATAAAATCGACACAGTCTTCAGGTCTCCATCAAAGATCCGGCATCTCATGAAACCTCTGAAAGACGATGTAGGCCTCAGAACACTTGGAATACACAAAGTACCGTGTGGGTGTGGACAGTTTTATGTCAGCCAGACTGTCCGCACTATTGAATAGCTCTGCACAGAATATGCAAGATGTTTCCGCCTCCCGAAAAATCAACTGTAGCGGATCATGCACTGGATAACGGACGCCGAATTGCGTTCGACTATACTTCTATTGTTAACTTCTGGGACAGCGTAATAAATGAAGCAATAGAGATGAAAATATCGGAAAATATCCTCAAGAAAGACGATGGCTTGCAGCTGAGTACGGCCTGGCATCCTGTAATTGGGGAGATGAAACGGGCGAGGCGGTCGCACAGCCAAAACATTGTCATATATGGTGCGGGGCTCGGTACCTGTGACGTCATTGGCAGTGGCGCTGCTGTGTAAGCACGGCAGCGCCATCCACACGACAGTCAACCACTTGACAATGGCAGAGGAGATCTCTGCCGAAAGCTCGTGGGCAGTAAAATACTTGATGCGGCTTGAATATTTTATTAATCGACATCGCCACGAGAACAAGCATTTTCTGTCGGTATTTGTAAATGTGATTGGAGTGGATTTCTGGATCTGTATGTTATGTGTAGGCTACGCCTTGTTTCTTGAATATATTTGCTATCCTGTTTGTTTGTCTTCATATGTTTAAATTGGCCACTTATTTTTGTTAAAATGAAAATAGCATTCCATTTACTTGCATTAAGCGAAATGCATCCCAAGAATATAGAACCAATTAATGAATGGCGAAAAAAAATAAAATAAAAAAATAAATAAGGAAGTGATGATACTGGATTTTCTATACTGACGACTCAATATCAATGTAAAGCACTTTGAGTGTGTCTCGTGGTAATAAAACTTACTTTGACTAACCGTCTCGTAGTCCAGTTAAACGAGTTTTATGTGAAAATCTTTTACTAAAACGGTCGTAGTTCGCACAAGATTAGATGCTACAAGACATTCATACGCTTACAGGTTGAAACGCGTCAGCTATTAGCGCGCCGGTAGGTTTCATCTCTACAGATTGAGTGCACTACAAATGATAAAGACAAAAGAGATCGAAATAGCCGGAGTAATAACTGGTATTATGTGGACTAGGATTCCCATTCTTCTTCCATTATCAACATAGTAATCGTAGTTGAGATCCTCCCTGAACTATCTTTTTAAGTCCGGCTGGTAGTTTCATTTAGAAGCTACCGGTGTGTCTCTGGTTCTGTGTGTCACGCACACAGCTGTTGCCAAGCGACGTTTTAGAGGCGTCGTTAGAGCTTACAAGGGGTTGGGATCAAGATTTACTTCAAACTTTGTACAACTATAATAGGCCATTGAAACAACATAATGTACAAATAGTAAGGTGCACTACTCTGACAATTCCAGGAAAATCGCAAGAGAAGTTTTACGCATATATCTGTACGTAGATACCAGACGTTCATGGTGTTCAAATGGTTAGCGTTCCAGCTTTGTAAGACTAAAATGAATGATGCGACGTTTAGACTCCCCCCCATACGTAATATTCGTAGTAGGAGTGTAAATTCTGTGATATTTAAAAAGGTAGCATATACACTGCTGTTTGTTCTTGCTACATTAGCTACGCATTTTAAATACCAAATGGGGCCTGCCTCTGTGTTTCCAGCTCGAAATGTCGATGCAAAGAGTAGTTCCGGATTTCTTACCAGATTGCATGCACAATGGACTTAGCAAACCAAGAAGGGATACATTTCCAGGAAAACTCAGTGTGTTTCTTCATTTACTTGTAGAGAGTTATAAATATGTTCGTTGTAATAATTAAATTTAATTAAAAACAGTAAGTAATTACATAGCCAACGGCCTTGCCGCAGTGGTAACAGCGGTTCCCGTCAGATCACCGAAGTTAAGCACTGTTGGGGTGGGATGGGTGACCATCCTGTCTGCCGAGGGCTGTTGGCAAGCGGGGTGCACTCAGCCCTTGTGAGGCAAACTGAGGAGCTACTTGATTGAGAAGTAGCGGCTCCGGTCTCGTAAACTGACATACGGCTGGGAGAGCGGTGTGCTGACCACATGCCCCTCCATACCCGCATCCAGTGACGCCTGTGAGCTTGGGATGACACGGCGGCCGGTCGGTACCTTTGGCCTTCATGAAATTCACTAAAACCTCATGCAAATATATGTGGTTTTTGAAAAATTGTATTACCCCTCAAATACCATATAAATTAAATAATACGACCAGTGATATACACTCCTGGAAATGGAAAAAAGAACACATTGACACCGGTGTGTCAGACCCACCACACTTGCTCCGGACACTGCGAGAGGGCTGTACAAGCAATGATCACACGCACGGCACAGCGGACACACCAGGAACCGCGGTGTTGGCCGTCGAATGGCGCTAGTTGCGCAGCATTTGTGCACCGCCGCCGTCAGTGTCAGCCAGTTTGCCGTGGCATACGGAGCTCCATCGCAGTCTTTAACACTGGTAGCATGCCGCGACAGCGTGGACGTGAACCGTATGTGCAGTTGACGGACTTTGAGCGAGGGCGTATAGTGGGCATGCGGGAGGCCGGGTGGACGTACCGCCGAATTGCTCAACACGTGGGGCGTGAGGTCTCCACAGTACATCGATGTTGTCGCCAGTGGTCGGCGGGAGGTGCACGTGCCCGTCGACCTGGGACCGGACCGCAGCGACGCACGGATGCACGCCAAGACCGTAGGATCCTACGCAGTGCCGTAGGGGACCGCACCGCCACTTCCCAGCAAATTAGGGACACTGTTGCTCCTGGGGTATCGGCGAGGACCATTCGCAACCGTCTCCATGAAGCTGGGCTACGGTCCCGCACACCGTTAGGCCGTCTTCCGCTCACGCCCCAACATCGTGCAGCCCGCCTCCAGTGGTGTCGCGACAGGCGTGAATGGAGGGACGAATGGAGACGTGTCGTCTTCAGCGATGAGAGTCGCTTCTGCCTTGGAGCCAATGATGGTCGTATGCGTGTTTGGCGCCGTGCAGGTGAGCGCCACAGTCAGGACTGCATACGACCGAGGCACACAGGGCCAACACCTGGCATCATGGTGTGGGGAGCGATCTCCTACACTGGCCGTACACCACTGGTGATCGTCGAGGGGACACTGAATAGTGCACGGTACATCCAAACCGTCATCGAACCCATCGTTCTACCATTCCTAGACCGGCAAGGGAACTTGCTGTTCCAACAGGACAATGCACGTCCGCATGTATCCCGTGCCACCCAACGTGCTCTAGAAGGTGTAAGTCAACTACCCTGGCCAGCAAGATCTCCGGATCTGTCCCCCATTGAGCATGTTTGGGACTGGATGAAGCGTCGTCTCACGCGGTCTGCACGTTCAGCACGAACGCTGGTCCAACTGAGGCGCCAGGTGGAAATGGCATGGCAAGCCGTTCCACAGGACTACATCCAGCATCTCTACGATCGTCTCCATGGGAGAATAGCAGCCTGCATTGCTGCGAAAGGTGGATATACACTGTACTAGTGCCGACATTGTGCATGCTCTGTTGCCTGTGTCTATGTGCCTGTGGTTCTGTCAGTGTGATCATGTGATGTATCTGACCCCAGGAATGTGTCAATAAAGTTTCCCCTTCCTGGGACAATGAATTCACGGTGTTCTTATTTCAATTTCCAGGAGTGTATATAGATGAATAATAAAGTTTGAGCGGGAGCCGAACCGTCGTCTCACACTCGTTCATCTTACGAAGCACGAACGCTAACTACTTCCTTGTTTTTTGCGTTTTGTTCGTAATTACTCGCTGTATTTGGTTCTAGCGGACGTCAGGTGACATCCGTTGAAGTTCGTTGTTGATCCCTTCGCTCAGCTACATGCCAGCCAGCGCTCTGACCGAGCACGCTGAGCTATAGTGCCTGTGCCACTGGACCATGACGAAAGTCCAGCACCTACGCGCAGATAGATAAGCCACATAATAGACGTGTAAAACTTCTCTTGCGATTTTCTTGGAATTGCCAGAATAGGGCACCTTACTGCTTGTACGTTATTTTGTTTTAATGGCCTACTAAAATTGTAAAGCGTTTGAAGTAAACCTGTGATCCCACCATCGTCGCCTACACTCGTTGGAATGAGAGGGCATCGCAAGTGCCCAAGGTGAACGTTCGTTTGTTGGTTGTCGTAAGTTCCGGACACATGTCCATGTTGCCATTGCGGGTACCTTGTCCAAGGATCCGTTAGAAGCTGGTACGCCTTCCGCGGGTATCTCAGGGTGTTTTCTACATGCTTTAACAGGAGTTTTGTTCTTCTCATAGGATGCAGAACGTGTCTTGACCATTAATACAAATTTCTGGCTTAATTCTTCAATTTTCTGATACCTTTTTGTGTGATGAACCACATGGGAAGTATGTCATATGTACTGCAGGCCGAAAAAGTGCCTTGATGGTGTCTCCTATATCTCTTTAAGATGCTACAGACGTGTTTCGCTTGCTATTTTGAAATATTGAATAGGGTGGGTATAACGAAACTTTCGCCACTTGAACCAGTGTAGAGGGAAAACTACACTGAAGCGCCAAAGAAACTGGTATAGGTATGCATATTAAAATGCAGATACGTAAAAAGGCAGGATATGGCCCTGCCGTCGCCAACGCCTATATAAGACAACGGGAGTCTGGCGCAGGTATTACATCGGTCACTGCTGCTACAATGGTAGGTTATAAAGATTTGAGGGAGTATGAACGCACCGGACGCTGTGGCCGAGCGGTTCTAGGCACTTCATTCTGGAACCGCGCTGCTGCTACGGTCGCAGGTTCAAATCCTGTCTCGGGCATGGATGTGTGTGATGTCTTTTGGTTAGTTAGGTTTAAGTAGTTCTAAGTTCTAGGGGACTTATGACCTCAGATGTTAAGTCCCATAGTGCTTAGAGCCATTTTTTTTAATATAGTATGAACGCGGTGTTATAGTCGGCGCACGAGCGATGGGACACAGCATCTCCGAGGTAGCGATGAAGTGGGGATTTTCCCGTACAATCATTTCACGAGTGTACCGTGAATATCAGGACTCCGGTAAAACATCAAACCTTCGACATCGCTGCAACCGGAGAAAGATGCTGTAAGAACGGGGCCAACGACGACTGAAGAGAATCGTTCAACGTGACAGAAGTGTAAACCGTCCGCAAATTGCTGCATATTTCAATGCTGGGCCATCAACAAGTGTCATCGTGCGAACCTTTCAACGCAACATCATCAATATGGGCTTCTGAGGCCGAAGGCCCACTAGTGTTCCCTTGATGACTGCACGACACTGCTTTACGCCTCGCCTGAAGCCGTCAACACCGACATTGGGCTGTTGATAACTGGAAACACGTTCCTTGGTCGGACGAGCCTCGTTTCAAATTGTATCGATCGGATGGACGTGTGCGGATGTGAAGATAAACTCATGAAGCCATGGATCCTGCATGTCAGTAGGGGACTCTTCAAGCTGGTGGAGGCTCTGCAATAGTGAGGGGCGTGTGCAATTGGAGTGATATGGAATCCCTGATACGTCTAGGTACGATTCTTAACAGGTGATACGTACGTAAGCATGCTGTCTGATCACCTGCATCCATTCATGTCCATCGTGCATTCCGACGGACATGGGCAATTCCAGTAGGACAATGCTACACCCCACACGCCCAGAATTGCTACAGAGTGGCTCCAGGAACACTCTTCTGAGTTTAAACACTTCCGCTGGCCTCTAAACTTCCCAGACATGAGCATTAGTGGGCATATCTGGGACGCCTTGTAACGTGCTGTTCAGAAGAGATCTCCACCTCCTCCTACTCTTACGGATTTATGGACAGCCCTGCAGGATTCATGGCTTCAGTTTCCTCCATCACTACTTCAGACATTACCCGAGCCCATGCCAGGTCGTGTTGCGGCACTTCTGCGTGCTCGCGGGGGCCCTACACGATATTAGGCAGTTACTCTGGCTCTTCATTGTATACACCGTTTGTGTACCTAACTTTATAGGAATGATGTTCAGACTATGAGATGCATGATTTGTTTCGTGTGGAGTGTTAGTATAATGACTTGCCGTTAGGCACTGGTGCTGGTACGGCGACGCACGGAGTGGTCCCCTCTCTGCGCAAGAGAGGTGTTTTGATGCACGATGAAGCTCCACCTCACATTGCTCGCGAGGACACATGGTTACTCCGTAACACGTTTGGAAGAAATCGTACGATTGGCGGAAGGTGCCAAATTGCGAGTCCACCAAGACCTTCAGATTTGAAACCGTGTGATTTGTGGCTGTGGGGTTACCTGAAGGACATTGTGTATTAACAGGACACCATCAGACCTTGGAGGCTGAAGATGAGCATAGCAAGGGAGGTAACCAACGTCGCATCTGAAATATATTAGTCAGGATTAGAGCAATCTACTGGGCGGTTCCTGTCGTGGATACAGCTAGTCGTTACATTGAGCAACGATTATAGCCTGGAACGTAAACGTGGTATGTAGTTAACAAATGTTACCTGCTGATGTGGAAATTAAAATGTGTTTCTTCCAATGTTATATTCGTTATTTCTCATCTTTACAAATATTTCCCAAAGTTCCATTTTCCTACGATCAGTCGCTTTTGATGTGGGCCGTCTCAAATACACTCCGTCCGAACAGGACTCGGAAGGCCCAACGGTATCGACCGACCGCCGTGTCATCCTCAGCCATAAGGCTTTCTCCAGGTATTGATATGGAGGAGCCTGTGTTCAGGACGCCGCTCTCCAGGCTGCTAATTCTCAATCAAGTAACTCCTTAATTGACGTTACAAGGGGTGAGTGCACCCCACTCCCCCCCCCCCTCCCCCACGCTCGGCAGACCACGGCAGTCACCCATCTAAGCACTTAACTCGGTGATCTGACGGCGTTACCACTGAGGCGAGGCCGTTGGCGCCTCTCAGTTAACAAAAGCTTAATTATAAGCACCATCTAGACTGTTGATTTAATTGTTCAGTTTTGTGATAGTTTCTTTGTGTAATTAACCACATGAGGTATGGGCCAGATGGGTTATTTACCGACTATGTATTTTCATAGAGACTCCATTCTTTTAAAATACACTGACGGAAGAAAAGTCGCAACACCAAGAAGGAGTTGTGCGGCGTAGATTAAAGTTGATAGGCGTGTTTGTTCATCTTGTAATGAGCCTAGTGGTTTTAAAAACCGTTCGCACCTCGTGTGGAAAGTATCCGTGCGTGACTGACAAATTTTTACTACTGTTACGAATTTTTATAGTTTACGGAATAGTCACGCACACTATCAGCTCATTTTTATAAAATTTTGTTATTTTAACTAAGCAAATGATAGGGAAAATTAAATTAAAGAAAAATAAAGGAAGTTTAAGCCTTGAGATCTATTTTAAAGTTTATCAGTGAAACGTGAAACATGGTAAACCTGACTCAAAGCTGGTGCCTTATTAAATGTCAGGAAAACGTGACTTTCTACGAAAAAAAAATAGTAAACAAGGAAAAGCAAACAAAGACTGGGAAACAGGGTGCAGTACCACATTCAAAACTAACAAACAGAGATCATTTAAGGGTATACAAAAGGAAATGAACCACAACCAATCGCTTCTATTTAAGACAAAGAAATTCGCCTCGTACCATAGTCCTGTTCCTAATGGATAACCACAGACTGCTATAGTAACTTTATACAAAGGAAACGCGGTGCGATATATCCACAACCTTACCAAATTGTCTATGAAATCTTTCAAAAAGGATGTGAAACAGAAAGAACTGTTCGTTGTGCCGATTAATTACGTTTGAATACCCGAAGTATTATTCAAAAGAGTAGCTGAGGGCCAGTTTTGTTACTACCACATGCTGCACATGGTCAACTAGATTTACAGAAATGTGTAATTTCACAATAATTTTAATAATAAAAAAATTAAATCGAAACATTAGTTACAAGAGAAACTTCCGAACTGTGTTACTAACGCCATAGTATTGACCTGATGGGTCAAACAATTTCACGAGCATGTGGTACTGGTACCACAAAGCACACACCACGTGGCTAGAACATAAAGAAAAATTAGTAATTTGAAAAATTTTATCGAGAGGAGAGATTACAGTCATAAGCACATTCACACTAAAGACGTATGATCTTAGTTACAGTTACGCCTCATCACCACGTGCTTCCATTTTCCTTTATTCGACTGGGGACAAAGCCACCACCGCAATACATTCTGAAACTAACACAGAAATTGCATTGCGTCGCGATTTAAAATAATATGAAAACATTTTTGGTGTAGACCTGTAACAAAGGTGATTAATTTTTCAGTTAGGCTGAACTTAAGAATTCCATTGTCCATCGGAATCACCAGACGTGTGCTTACCCGGAGATCTTACCACTTCAGAAACTGGCCGCATACTGAGTAGCGTGGGCCCCTTCCGAGGGTGTCCCACAAATAGAATAGGAAGTGACCAGAGAGGCAGCTTCCTGTACCAACTTGACAAGGTACGGACAGGACCACACCAAGGAGACAAACCTCTTTGCCTTAGAAATCGTAGCTAACTACTCAGTCGTTGGTCCTATTGTTCTCTAGCTTCTCTGCTACCACCGAGCATGCAACTACAAGTACACTCACTCATCCATCCTTTCACACCAGAAGGGAACGAGACGACAATATCTTAAGACATCATATGCACTATGTAAACGAGGCGGCTGTGGGTTCCATATGAAACTGTATGATACGAATTACATATAAAAATGTATTTGAAAGTGATGCATGACAAGTTGTTCGTGTTTATCTGTCAATATAACATATTCCACTGCTCAGTATCCTCCCAGATACATTTAGAAATACCACAGTAAATTTAGAGGTGGAATGAATGTACGAGGTGTGGCTAGAAAAAAACCGGACTAGTACTGGTGAAACAATAAAACGAATGCAATGAGGCTGAAAGTCGCGTGGCCTGTCACGTGACTCTCGCTCCGCCTACTGCTCGAGTTTCATCTGCCTCCTGCACTCAGTCTGCCCGTGGCGTCTGTTTTAAGTAGTTGACGTTTTGTCTGTGCGTCGGAAAATGTTGAGTGTACAGAAAGAACATCGTGTTAACATCAAATTTTGTTTCAAACTAGGAAAATCTGCAAGTGAAACGTTTGTAATGTTACAACAAGTGTACGGCGATGATTGTTTATCGCGAACACAAGTGTTTGAGTGGTTTAAACGATTTAAAGATGGCCGCGAAGACACCAGCGATGACACTCGCACTGGCAGACCATTGTCAGCAAAAACTGATGCAAACATTGAAAATATCGGTAAACTTGTTCGACAAGATCGCCGTTTAACAATCAGAGCAGTGTCTGAGTTAACAGGAGTTGACAAGGAAAGTGTTAGGCAGATTCTTCATGAAAGTTTCAACATGAACAAAGTGTGTTCAAAAATGGTTCCAAAGTGTCTCACAATTGAACAGAAGGAACGCCGAAGAATGATTTGTTCTGACATCCTGGAAAACATTGAAAGTGATCCCACCTTCTTACAAAATGTTATTACTTGCGATGAATCGTGGTTTTTTACTTACGATCCCGAAACTAAACGCCAATCGATGCATTGGAAAACTCCTGGTTCTCCACGACAAAAAAAAGCACGAATGTCAAAATCGAAATTCAAGGCAATGATGATTGTTTTTTTTTGACATCAAAGGGATTGTGCACATTGATTGGGCACCAGAGGGACAAGCAGTGAATCAGCATTACTACATTAGCGTCCTGGCTATCCTACGTGAGCGAGTACGGAGAAAACGGAACGATTTGTGGAGAAAAAAGTCATGGATCCTTCACCAAGACAATGCCCCAGCTCACAGTGCGTTGTCAGTGAAGACGTTTTTGGCAAAACACAACATTCCCATCTTAGATCATCCACCCTACTCACCTGATTTGGCCCCCTGTGACTTTTTTCTTTTCCCTAAAGTCAAGTCAGCTTTGAAAGGAACTAGATTTGAGACTGCTGAAGCAGTAAAAGAAAAAGCGACGGAAGTAATGTATGGACTTACCGAAAATGATCTGCAGCATTGCTATGAACAGTGGAAAATTCGTATGGAGCGGTGTAGAGACCGAGGAGGAGAGTACATTGAAGGAGATAACACGAAATTGTAAATAATTGTAAATAAATGTTTTTTCCAGCATCAGTCCGGTTTTTTTCTAGCCGCGCCTCGTATGACGTAAACGACAGTAGATCGAGGAAAATAACATGAAAGGAATCTAACAGAGACCTTTCAATCTGAAACATGTCTATTCGAATTTCGGTCCAATTACGTAAGAGAGGCGCTAGTAGCACCACTGTGAGGATGCAAAAATGTTTGCTTTAAACACGCGGTGTAACGGTCGTGAGCGTTAGTTACCTTTGGGAATGGGCGTAGTGAGTTAACGTTAGGCAAGAATGACTTTAAGGCAACGAAGAAGCCACTGAGTTTGAACGAGCTCGTGTAATACGGCTACGATACTGCAGAGAGATCTGGCAGGAATGTAGTCACTGTACCTCATTATTAGCAGCGGTCACGAGAATGTACCGTTGCGAGAAGACCGGCCTCCGGACGGCCACGTGGCACTACCGGGAGGGAAGATCGCCGTGGTCGGCGTACGGCTCCAGCGCTTCACACTGCATCTGCAGGAGCAATCTGAGCAGCAGTTGGCACCACAGTCACACAACGAGCTTACTTCAAGGAAAGCTGCGAGCCAGACGCCCTATAGTGTCTATTCCATTGACCTCAAACCAACGCCATTTGCGATTTCAGTGGTATCAAGTTAGAGCCAAACTGATCGTTATCTAACAGATCCTCAGATTTCTTTTCCATTCTTCTGTGTATTATTCTCGTAAGCAAGTTGGATGCTTGAGCTGATTGTGCGATAATTCCCGCACTTCATATATCGTGTTAAATTCGATCCGATTGGCGTGTTAGATTGTCAAAATCCCGAGACATTTGGACGGCCCTGTAAGTAATGCTCCAAACATTCTCAATGGAGGAGAGATCTGGCGACCTTGCTGGCCAAGATAGGGTTTTGCAACCACGAATTCTGGCAGGAGAAACTCTCGCCGTGTGCGGGCGGGCTTTACCTTGCTGAAATGTAAGCCCAGGATGGTTCGCTACGAAGGGCAACTAACCGAGGCATAGATTACCGTCGCCAGCTGTGCTCTAAAGCTGCGGCGCATGACAACCGAAGGAGTCTTGCTAGGAAATGAAATGGCGGTCATGACCATCACTCCTGGCTGTCGGGCTGTACAACGGACGACAGTCAGGTTCTTATCCGACCATTGTCCGGGGTGTCTCCACACAACTTTTAGCTGGTCATCGGGGCTCGATTCAAAGCAGGACACGTTTATGAAGATGATTCAACTCCAGTCAGGATGTGCCCGATACTACTGGAAAGGGTTTGTTGGTATACAGAGGTCAATAGTAGTAGTCACGAGGTCAGTTCCCTTGCTGTGAGCCATCTCTTAATGCTCCTTGTGGTCAATGAATAACGAGTTGCACATCGGATCGATAATAATGATGAATCCGGTGCCCGGAGTGCCTTTCTGACGTTTGCTCTGCCCTTACGTTCTGTCGTCTCTCTAACAAGAGGAGGCCACGACGTTTGGAACGCGGATTTACTTCAAACTTCGTACACACTTAGTACTCCATTAGGACAACAACATGTGTAAGCAGTAGCGCTTGCTTCTCAAGCGTTATTGAGAAAATCGCAAGATGATTTCGGTCGTCAGATATATACCTGTGCGTGGCCGTTTTTACCAGGAAGCGGCGGCAGCCGAGTGGGTAGCGTTCAAGCGCCGTAATCGCTGGATCGAGTACCGTTCCTCACTTTTTTTATATTTAACACAGTCATTTTCTTTACTATTCATATTACAATTGATATAATGGGAAAAACACGTGTAATCGGAAGAACTTTTATTAAATTTACAATGTTATTTGGCAGTATACAAATTTTTATTATCACAAATAATATAATATTCTTAACTATCGACTAGGAAACGACCAAACGCATAAAGTGATACTGAAAATGTATGCTTATCCGTGATTTGAGAAATCTTTTATACCTGGAAGGAGCCCGAAACTACTTGTTACCTCCAAGTTCTGACCGTCACAGACGGCTTTCGAAAGATGTACAATTAATCGTCGCTTTCGACATTACGAGTACAATGGCAGGATGGTATTTTTCGTAAAAACATGGAAAACATAAAGTTAAACGGCACCAGCTGCATTGAATAGATGCTGTTTCCGCATACGCAAGGTCTTTTGAGGTTTTCCATGGAAAAACAAACCTCGTTAACATTTTCAAAAACCTCTCTTTCAGCGGATAATTTTGAAGCAAATTATGCATAACTCAGCATTTCCTCAAATATCGGGGCTGATAATTGATCATGCAGTATCGAGTGTACTTTACTAGCGTCTTCACGAGAAGCAATTTCTCGTTCTTTTTTTGATTAAATGCGAACAATTTTGAAGACACGGACAAGCAAACATTTTCAGTATCACTTTATGCATTTGGTGGTTTACTAGTCGATAGTTATGAATATTAAATTATTTGTGATAATAAAAATTTGTAGACTGTCAAATAACATTGTAAATTTAATATAAGTTCATCAGATTACACGTATTTTTCCCATTATATCAATTATAATATAAATACTAAAGAAAATGACTGTGTTAGAAATAAAAAAAACTGACGAACTCGACTCGATCCAGCGATTACGGCTTGAACGCTATCCACTCGGCTGCCGCCGCTTCCTGGTAAAAACGGCCACGCACAGGTATATATTTGACTACCGAAATCATCTTGCAATTTTCTCAATAACGCTTGAGAAGTACGCGCTACTGGTTACACATTTTGTTGTCCTAATGGAGTACTACGAGTGTACTAAGTATGAAGTAAATCCGCGTTCCAAACGTCGTGGCCTCCCCTTGTACGTCGAGCAATTCCTTTTTAACGCTGTTTTCGGCCATGGTTCAGGCCATCATAGTTGAATAGCGGCATCGCTCCTATTCAAACGCCGATTGCTTCAACCGGTTTCTATGAGCCCAACTATTCTGAAATCTGCGCACATTGTTCACGCACCTGTCGGCGAGGCGTAGTCACTGTCCAACTGAGTATATGAAATGAAATTCGCAAAGACTTTATGTCCTGGTATCGATATGTCCCTTTCTACTATCCTTGTCAGCTGCGCGGTGTCACACATTCATCCATTGGCCACCAAAGTGTACAATTTTGCATTTGCCATCGATAGTTATAAAAATATCTATTTGTCACATATTTTTGTAACTCCTTCCTGGTACATTGTTTTTTATTAATATCTTAAATTGTATCTTTATATTCGAAGTCAACGATGGGGTTATGTCTATTTGTGCTGAATCAGTGCAGTTTTTGTCTGTGTGTGTGTGTGTGTGTGTGTGTGTGTGTGTGTGTGTGTGTGTGTGTGTGTGTGTGCAATACCTGTGTTCCAGCACACTTTCCTGTACTTGTATTTCTGTAACAAGTCATTTCTGTAATGGATGTCGCGCAATTGAATACCTCATAAAATTCTTATGCGTCGACCTTTCCTCGACGGACTGTGATTTTGTCACTGTGTCCCGCCATTGATTTAATTGTAAGGTATGACTCTTTACAAAGGTGTTGTGATATGAATTTAAGATCTTATGTAAGCTATATAAGAGTATAGGGTGATGGATTTCTATGCAATAATTGCCATAATAATTTCCGCTGTTCCTTTGTTACTTCTTAAGACGCGCAGGTCGCCGAAGTGGCGTCAAATCGAAAGACCTGCACCAGGCGAACGGTCTACCCGACGGGAGACCCTAGCCACACGACATTTCCATTTCCATTTTACCAAATTCCTAGCACGGCGATCCTAAAATAAACGCTGATCACTGTTTCTGCTACTCTCGAGTTCATGCCAAAGTAGTTATTTGACCTCTTCGGTTTAGGAATTAAATAGAATCAGAATGCTGAAATATATACGTTACGGACAATGAAGCACAAACGGGAAATGTCTTTCATGGCTGGTTGCTTACAACGTTGTTGACTTTCTAAGCGCAATAAAGTGAATTCAAATGAATTAACGAAATCTGAAGTACGAGGGGGTAGTTATTTAAAACAACATTGTCCAGCAGTTCCATATTCTTCCAAGTCTCCTTGGTTAATGTGTTACAAATGCTCTTCTTCAACGACATTACATGGAGCGGCTTCAAGAAACGAAAAGCCGGTGTAATTATAAAGAAAAGCCACCATAATATACAAGGGCGTGCTGAAGAGTAGTGCCTTGGAATTTCTTATGTGGAAACTCTCAAAGCTTTCGAAATAAAAACAAACGTTATTAACAGTCTACGTCTTTATTCTTCATGTCTATATATCTGCTTCTCAGCATAGTCACCCTCGCGACGAACACATTTCTCCCAACGAGAAACAGCTTTCTTGATATCGTCACTGTAGAATGTTTGCTGACGGAGCCATAACCTTACCTCTTGTTGCACCGCTTCATCACCATCAAAGAGAAGTCGTCGAAAGGGTTCTTTAAGTGTTTGAAACGTACGAAAATCTGAAACACTATGACATATCTGATGAATTCAAGTTTTTTGCTAATAAATATGCTGGTGTGATTATTAATAAAGTTGTAACGTATATTTATAGAGTAAGTGTAAGGATAGAAAGACTAACATTAGATGAAAGAGCTAACAAAAAAATATTCGAAGATCAAGGAGTCTTAGAAAGGGTTAGGATTGCATGTAGTAATAAGCTTGGACCTTTTAGTCTGAAACCAGATAGATCGGCAGGTGTGCCGTGGAGGAAGTATAGTAGGCGGCTTGCATTCAAATTTGTGACCTATAGTAAACCAGAGACTAGTGCAGACATTAGTAAAGTAAAATCATGGGTTGATCTTGAAAATCAGTGTAAATGTAAAAATAAAATGTTTCAAGGAACTAACCCATATTATATAGGTATTCAGGTTGCTGGTGATGAACCTGAAAAAAATGATATTGTCCAGAGTGAAGTCAAATATGTTACATTTAATGTACGGAACCGTGTATATATGACCTTTTGTAAGCGTAAAGGAACGGTCACGTTCTGAATAAAGTTTATTTTATTACAGTCTATGTCTGCGTTGGCGTTTTTCTATGCAAACTGGGAACACATAAGGAACTATCCTGATGACCTCCGCCTTGCATTCCTCGTACCTACTACGGAGCAGCGCATCGACGAGTTGGCGATTACTTTCTACGGAAATAGAATTAATTATTCTGCAGCAGTAATTGTACTGGAAGAACTGTGGTATTATAAACCCAATCTGGAAGAGTTGTTGGAACAGTTTAGGCTTGCATATAGAGAATATGTGTTCATGCCAAATGGTATAAGGTGTGCTAACAGATATTTCGACTTTCGGCAGGGAAGATATAGGCCTCTATGGTATCTGTATTAGAACCTCTATAAGTAAAACCTCACAGTCCTGCTCAGACGCACAGCCGTAGGCCATCCTAGAAAATGGCCTCACGTCCAGTGAGGTCTCCTTGTCAGGATAAACCAAAATATAGGCTTGTTCACAAGTTAGAAGCAGACAAAAAGCGTTGGCAATGTACATGTAAATACGAGTTCTGCTTGCATTACCGTTGGCAATTGTTGGCGAGGCTATATTACGTCCTCGATATTTCAGGATGGCGTACAACCTGCGTCCCGCTCTGGGATACAGAAGAGATGTGTATGAAGCTGCAACCAGTGGTCTACAATCATCCCAAACCAGCGAACATAACAGTTCTACTAGTCCAGATTTCACAACATCAATTTGACGACGGATGGGAGGTGCCGTTGTCGCGCTTGCCAGCGCACCTACTCGGAGCTCCAGGGCCATCCACTGATCGATGACAATGAACTCAAGGCGTCGGATTGTTGAAGGTGGCGCAGCGCTTTTATGATGTCTGGCATTGTCATGCTGAAGAAGGAGGTGCCTCACCTGTGGACGAACTCTTCGAATTCGAAAATCGATTAAAGCACGCCGTTTCTCACGCACCGACATAATTACGTAACGTACCGCTAAGTTACGTGCTACAATTCGGAGCTCGCTAGAGCAGAGGACTGCAAAATGTGGACATGAAGAATAAAGATGTAGAACGTTAATGAAGCTTGTTTTATTTGAAAAGCTTTAAGAGATTCTACGTAAAAAATTCGGAGGCATTACTTTTCAGCACGCCCCCGTATATATGAAGTAAGTTTTAAATTAGTGTTATACAACTATACTTTCAGTTTAAAATAAAACACGTTCTACAAAAACTTTGTATGAGTATACATTAGCTAGCTTAGCGCCCTCTGCTTCACCCCCACAGGCTGTATGGTCTGCAGTGTTGTTCACGAACTGTAACACATTATAAACTTTTCACGACGATTAACGTCATAGAAGCATGCTGTTTTCCAATGTATTTCTAATGAGAAATTCGATTCTGGTAGCTATTGTCCAAGGTTTTTGTTAATCATGCCTTTTGAGCTCTCGTGGTGATGCTTACATAAAAACTTGTATCCCCTAACACATATTTCCTTGCACCTAAACTACAAATGGAAACCAATTTTCATAGATTTAGCTTTACATTTTTTATTATAACGAAATATTCATCCCCCTATTTCAGTCCCTTAAGGGTTGAATTTCGAAAAAACAGTGAAAGGCGTACTTTTTAATCAGTAACAAAGAAGCCAAATGTCAGTTTTCAAGAGTTTAGCTTTAAAAATGCCTTAACAACGAAATATTTTCATAAAATATTTCACCCTCTATTTGACCCCCTTAGGGGTCGAATAAAAAAAAGTGAAACACGTATTTTTTATTTGTAATCTAAAAGTCAACTACCCATTTTTGTAAATGTAGCTTTACAAATACTTTGATGGTTCTTTAATAATGATTTATTTAAAAAAAACTTCCATCCACTATTTCACCTCTATAGGGGTTAAATTTCCAAAAATTATTTTGACCGAGAAACTAAATACCAATTTTTCTAGGTGTAGCTTCAAAATTGCTTTAGACATATTTTCAAGAAACATTTCATCCCCTATTTCACCCTGTTAGGGATAGAACATAGAAAAATCCGTTCTTGAACGACGCAGAACATTATAAGATAAACACCCTCCACAAATTTTAAGTTTCTATCCTTAGTGGTTTGGGCTAGGCGATGACGAATCAATGAGTCAGTCGGTTACCACAATGCCCTATAATATACAGCGATTATTCAGGGGGCCTGTAAAAATCTGTTATTGTTTTAGGTACGCCTACGAATATATTAAGGCATAAGTTTTCCAGCTCAGAAATCAGCCTCTGTATTGAAAAATTATTGTAGCTGGAAGAAACACTGGAGTCGTCCAAAGGAAGAGACATAACTGTAAGAGAAGGAGCTCCGGCTAACAGTATACCAGCATTTCAGCCCCTCTGATAGGCCGATGCATAGTAGGGCGGCAGAGGTGTCACCCTCTGTAGGCCAAGCGTACAGGCAACGCCTGCGGGGGCAGGCAATCCACAAAACACTTCTGTACCGCTTGGAGCCTCTGTGCCCCGTCGGATACAGCAGATACACAAATAGCGGTATATGATTTTTAAATATCTCTACATCCACAGAAACGCTTGACTCATCTACACCGACTCCTCAATGAATGAAGAACAGTGTGGCTTTGTTTATGGGATTTAACGGCAATAAGAAAGTCAAGCTGCCTACCAAATTAATGATGTGACTGCTGGACATTTGGCTGCACTTGGCAGAAACAGCGTGACAACACGGTTGGGTACTCACCACGTTGACGAAGTCCTGGAAGGTGATGGCGCTGGTCTTGCGCTCCAGCGCCCTCTCCAGCAGGATGTCCCGCTTGTGCGCGTCCACCTCGGCGGCGAACTCCGGCTGGTTGAGCACCTCCACGAAGTCGTCCCACGGGATCTCGCCGAAGCCCTCGGGGTCGTACTGCCGAACAAACCAAATGCACGCAAATTACAGACAGCATACTCACGTGGTGATTTAACTGTAACACCAATCAGCTTAATATTTAGCTGGTGCACGTCGGTACGTGCATCACTGAAGACGAGACTGATCCCAATTAGCCACAAGAGCTTGGAATACCTGAGAATGTACTCCCTTGGCCCAAATTCTTTCGGCCTCCTGTTTGATCTGCGGTACTGAACCTGCGAGGTCAAGTGGAAAGAGAAGACGTCACCAAGTGAGGAGTGCAAATGTCAAACGCTCTAAGTGCCGTTTCTTTTCAAAATTCGTTTTCAGTGCTCTTGTGTTCTCGGTATTATGTTGCATAACCCTAGACGTTCACAAAGTGTCAAATCTGAAACTCTTCTTTGACAAGAACAGGATATAGGAAGGTGACCCTTTCAGTGGGTCAGACTTGAATGCAGGAGTCTGACATAGAAATGTTGTTAATTATGTAACATATCATTTATTTTATCCAAATAAGTACACAGACGTACAATTATCTTTCAAAATTTTCACAAATAACGTGAAACTTCCATAAATCTTAAAAACACTTAAAACCACCCTATGTGGTTTCGTAAAGTTAAATCTTTACAATCGAGCAAAACAAAGGTAAAACAACAGAAATTTTAAATACCCTTATTTAGTTCCCGTGATAAGGCTCATAACTTTCAGTAATACATTAAACAAACGCAGCGTCGTAATTTGTGCGCCAAACAGAAGTTTCAAACATCAGTTTAACTAGAAGGGCTAACGACACAGACTCTATAACCAATACCAGTTTTCGTCATCAAATTCACAATAAAATTTAACACGTAATTAAAATTTAAAATGAACTGTCACGATAATCTAATTTCATTGCTTGACTACAGCGGGACAATATTAAATACTTATATTCCAAGCTGCAAGCATGATATAAGTCAAAAACCAAAAATTCAACTCATTCATACGTCAAACTATCCTCTCGACTGAATGTGAAAAACAATCACATGACATCATGAGAAACTTAAACTAGAAGAACTTGGTATTAACGAATAGAATTATTTTCTTCGCCCTCCAGGACATGCCGCTTGTACAGTAGTGTTCTGGAGCTGCCCTGATGCAGAATCAACGCGGAAACTGCTTCACGGCCGATACCTTGCACGCCACCGCAGAACGCAAACCGAGCCCAATCCTTCTCAGTCGCTGTTTAAGACCAGTGTTGGATAAAACCCGATGTATAAACAGAGAAAGATCCAATTAATAATATGCCAATTAAGGATCCTCCGACCGCTGCGGAACCGACTTCTGGGCATGGAAACTTGCTAAGATGAGCACGACTTCAGTTAGGATTGAAATGTCGACAACGTATTTCGTTAACTGGAAATCTAAAAAAATGGTTCAAATGGCTCTGAGCACTATGAGGTCATCAGTCTCCTAGAACTTAGAACTACTTAAACCTAACTAACCTAAGGACATCACACACATGCATGCCCGAGGCAGGATTCGAACCTGCGACCGTAGCGGTCGCGCGGTTCCAGACTGTAGCGCCTAGAATCGCTCGGTCACAACGGCCGGCGGAAATATCAAGCCGTGACATATATTAACCCAACTATCTTAACACTTTGCCGTCCTCACGTCTCGCACAAATCTATTCGCTTGGCGCCGGCAGCGCTAATTCGGATTACGTGGCTTGTCGCCGGCCGCTTGTCACCTTTCCGTTGATGACAAGCTTCAAACACATTGACTATTGCGCGCTTTAATTTTTCCGGAAATCCTCTATTTTGCCGTGTCGTTCCACAAACTCGAAGTTTCTTTTCAAGTAACTTCTCTGCAAGTTCTACACTGTTATAATCATTATCCATGTAGATGCGATGCCACTTTCCATAAGAAGGTATCAATAGTTCCATCACTGTTTCTGCTTAAGGTTGTCCATCGCCGGAATATATCTTGAATGAGGAAATGTATCCCGTACTCGAATCACACAGCATCTGAATGAGGAGGCCATATTTCGTAATTTTCGACGGACTGTAAACTTTATAAAATTTAACTGTCCACGCCACGGTAACATTCCTTCATCAATTGAGATTTTTGACTTAGATTAAACGTTTGCTTAAACTTTTTGGAAAAATAATCAATTAGGAATTGCACTTTGAAAAGACGGTCGGCATTATCCGGTTTATTGTTGTTGTCGGAAAAATGTAAAAATGATAATATTTGTCTGAATCGTTTGCGGGACATTGTTTTGCGAAATATCGGTGTGTCTACCAACGGATTCATTGACCAATAATCATCGATCCTTGCCTTTTTTACAGTTCCCATAAGGATAACAACCCAAACCATTTTCTAAGTTCGGGTCCCGTAACGTCGACAAATTTGGCATTTTTAAAAATCCAGTTTACTTTTATTGCAATTTTGATTGTAATTCTTGTTGGTTTCGTTGCTAATATATCCAAATAGATCGTTCCAAATATATAATTCTACGATATCCACGGCGCTGTGTGTATCTTTGGGAATATGTGTGGACCCGGAGATCCTTAAAATTTGTTATTGGTCCACAGTAAATTATTGTCTGTCTTCTTCGTCTGATTCATCCGAATCAGTTGGAAACCGTGGCGTCGTCGAATTCTTCTTGGACGTATTTCACTATTTTCCGAAGTTCTGCTTCACTTTCATTTTTTTGATATCCATTCTTCCCAATCGGCCAAGTCGTCCGGAACGTCAGACAAGACGTCGCGCATTCATCGTAAATAATCGTATCGTCTCTTTCGTCTGCCATAATGAAAGTGCACAAGTACTTATAAAAATAAAAAACTTGTTGACGTGTGTAACTTATTGTTAGCTAAACAAAACACCAACAGAATGCAAACGATATTAAAGTGCTGTCACCGGCCACTGCGCGATACTATGCTCACGACACCACTGTGGTGTCGCCGGCCACTGAGCGATGCTATGCAGACGACACCACTGTGGTGTCGCCGGCCGTTGACCGCTATTTCGCGCACGACGCCACTGTGGTGTCGCCAGTCGGCAAAGTGTTAGCTAAGCCCGCGAACGTTAAGGAACAAAATTAATCTCCTCAGCAGACGCGCGTAGGCACCAGATAATTCCATCAAGTGGTCATATCCCGCCACAATTTAAACGACACGTCCGCTCACCTGAAAAGGAAGTTCAGACATCAACTCGATCACGGCAGCTCGCGTTGTATCTCTACCAGACAGCGACATTTCCACAGGCTGGCCTATCAGTCGAGTGTATTCTGCTGCCCTGGCGCTGTACAGATGTCACCTTTACAATTGCCACGGTGCTGAAAGTCCTCACCGTTCTCGACCAGCTTCCTCTCTCCTTCGCTCCGAGATCTCCAAGAAAGACCTCAAGTCAGCGATTCGCCTACTTAAAAGCCCGCCGCTCGCGAACCTCCTCTGAGCCGAGCGCACACTCTTTGGACCCACGACAAGCTCACAGAAAAATCGATGCGGGCGTATCAAAATCATAGAGAAAATGTTTCAATAATTATTAGATAACGCATGGTCTTTGTGCCAAGCAGTCAGTCTCTACATAGTTCCAAGGGCCGATCTCCGTTTCGCCTGGGATGGTTTGAAGGGAAACATAAATATTTCTGAGGCCTGAGGAAGGCCTATGCCCCGCAAGAATGACACAAGATTCTTGAGTCAGCTAAGGCTATACACCCATTCCACGTAAATTCAATACATACAACTGACTTCTTTGATTTTAAAGATATTGGTGTCAGCGCGGGCGTGTAAGATCTCCAACTGCAACACGGTCATACTCATCCATATCAAATAGCTGTTAGAAATTCTTATGCTGAAACAGAAGAATGGAAAAACATCAAAGACCATGGCTCATGTGTAACATGACTTGATCTGAAAGACCAGCCGTGATTATCAGTTCCAAAACGGAAACACCTGTACGATGTTGCCATTTATTCATCAACAGCAATGGGTGTTCTGAAACAAAATGTGTTTCATCCGATCTGAAGAATGGAGTTGTGTATTAAACAGATGTTTTGCTTGAAATTAATTTTGTTATTCCCTTGTAAAAACTTTAAAAGATATGATAAATGACTTTTAGTGGCTGCAGTTACTGGTTAAAATGTTACTGTTGTATTTCTGTATTTGTGTTATCAGAAATAAAACATGGTGCCTCAGTATTAATGGCATTTGAAACAAAGACTTTCTTATTGGCTCTTAGAACCAGCTAGTTGCCTCGCATAGTACTCAGAATGTTCTTAATAAATTACTTATTTCTTATTTGTCTCATTATTTCATACAGTAATGACGTAAGCGCCACAATTCTCTCGGATCAGAAGCCCTCCTCAATTATTTGGATACAAATAAGTTAAGAACAAAAAGAGATACATTGTTTGTTGATTCTCAAATATGAGATCTGGCAGTTATAAAGTTTGATTCTGTGCTTGGCGACCACTCATAAAGAGCTGATAGTAGGAAATTTTCCACACCCTTGGAGTATTTCACGAATAGAGCTTTCGCAGAGCTAGGTAGAGAATGGTGTGCAATACAATAGAATGGATGTTGAAGGATGGTTAGGGTCCAGAGATGTCGAGGCAGGATCAGATGTGCCCAAGGTGTTGAAATAGCAATCCTATCGCCAATTCAGGACTTTTTTTGGGCCACTAGATGGTATCCCTTAGGGAAATGGCAGCAAGGGACAAGAAAGGTCACCAGATGCGCTCTGTGTGTATGCCTGGGGCCTCATTCAACGTGTTGAAGAGGGTATGCCGGCGGCCATTCAGGGAACAGGGAGCAACCAGCTGCAGATTGTGGAGCACTTTGGAATAAATGATGCCAGTCGTCTGGGCTCCGATGTCATACTTGGGTCATTCCAGCAACAGGCAGAGAAAGTTGAGAAGACCAGTCTTGAGCGTGGAGTTTCAACGAAGCTCACAGTTTTCAGAGTTGTCCCCAGAACTGAGCGTGGCCCTTTGGTTCTGGGCCGAGTGGAAGAGCTGAACCAGGCTGCTAGGCTGTGAATTCCTATACTTGCGCACGTGGGATTGAGAACTGTAGGGTCCCACTAAATGGGTCAGGTGTGCACTACACGTCAGAGGCTGCTACTCAGGTAGCTGACTGTGTGTGAAGTGCACACAAGGTCTTTTTTTTTTTTTAACATTAGGTGACACTCCATCCAATCCAGATAACGACAGGAGTAGGAAACCCGGAGGTGCCAGTGTAATCTCGAAAGAAATATCTCTCACAGGTGAGAGTATTAAAACCCTAATGCTAACTGACGAAGCATTAGCAACGAAGTGCCAAAGTTTGAAGCACTCCTGAAAAGCAATGAAGCTTACGTAACATTGGATACAGAAAGATGGCTGAAACCCGAAATTGATGTCAGTGGGACTTTCGGGGAAAATCTGAGTGTATATCGAAAGGATAACCAAATCGGAAACGTAGGTGGTGCATTTGTCGCAGTAGACAAGACACTCAAATCCACCGAGGTAGAAATTGAAACTGCACGTGAGACTGTTTGGGCAAGACCCAGTGTCAGAGGTGAATATAGTATGATAATTAGATCCTTCTATCACCCACCACACTCACCTCCTGATGTAACCGAAAACTACGGAGAAAACCTCAGTTCACTTGTACATAAGTTCCCCAGTCATTCGGTAATAACCGGTGGAGACTTCAGTCACCCAACAATTAACGCGGGTTGGCTGGCTCTGAGCACTATGCGACTTAACTTCTGAGGTTATCAGTCGCCTAGAACTTAGAACTAATTAAACCCAACGAACCTAAGGACATCACACACATCCATTCCTGAGTCAGGATTCGAACCTGCGACCGTAGCGGTCGCTCGGCTCCAGACTGTAGCGCCTAGAACCGCACGGCCACTCCGGCCGGCAATTAACTCGGGAAATTTCAGTTTCGTTAGTGATGGCTTTGATACGACATCCTGTGAAACTTTACTAAATGCCTTCTCTGAAAACTACCTATAACTTATAGCTAGGAACCCACCTCATCTAGAAAAGATATTGGATCTAATGTCAACAAATAGACCTGACCTCTCTGAGGATGTTCGCATCGATACTAGTATCAGTGACCACAACGTGGTTGTTGCAACAGTGATTCCCAAAGTACAAAGGGCAAGTAAAAGAAGTAGAAAGATATTTATGTTCAGCAAATGAGACAGGAACTGAGATTGAGGGTAGCAAAGCAAAAGCTGAAATGCTTAACTCCGTTTTCAAATGTTCCTTTATAAAAGAAAACCGCGGAGAATTGCCCCAATTTAATCCTCATGCCCCTGAAAAGGTGAACGAAATAACTATCAGTGTCAGTGGTGTTGATAAACAGGTGAAATCGTTAACGTTAAACAAAGCTCCAGGGCCCGATACTGAATTTGCTGCTGAGTTACCTCCTTCTCTAACTATATTCTATCGTAGATTCTTCGAACAAAAAACGGTGCCCCGTTCTTGGAAAAAAGCACAGGTCACATCCGTCTGCGAGAAGGATAGTAGGAATGATCCACAAAACTACCGTCCAGTATCCTCGACACTGATTTGTTGTAGATTCGTGCTCTCGAACTACACTACTAGCCATTAAAATTGCTACCCTATGAAGATGACGTGCTACAGACGCGAAATTTCACCGCCGGGAAGAAGATGCTGTGATATGCAAATGATTAGCTCTCCAGAGCATTCACACAAGTTTGGCGACGGTGGCGACTTCACAACATGCTCACATGAGATAAGTTTCCCACTGATTTCTCATACACAAACAGCAGTTGACCGACGTTGCCTGGTGAAACGTTGTTGTGATGCCTCGTGTAAGGAGGAGAAATGCGTACCATCACGTTTCTGACTTTGATAAAGGTCGGATTGTAGCCTATCGCGATTGCGGTTTATCGTATCGCGACATTGCTTCTCGCGTTGGTCGAGATCCAGTGACTGTTAGCAGAATATGGAATCGGTGTGTTCATAAGGGTAATACGGAACCCCGTGCCGCATCCCAACGGCCTCGTATCACTAGCAGTCGAGATGACAGGCATCTTATCCGCATGGCTGTAACGGATCGTGCAGCCACGTCTCGATCCCTGAGTCAACAGATGGGGACGTTTGCAAGACAACAACAATCTGCAAGAACAGTTCGACGACGTTTGCAGCAGCATGGACAATCAGCTCGGACACCATGGCTGCGGTTACCCTTGACGCTGCATCACAGACAGGAGCCCGTGCGATGGTGTACTCAACGACGAACGTGGGTGCACGAATGGCAAAACGTCATTTTTTCGGATGAATCCAGGTTTTGTTTACAGCATCATGATGGTCGCATCCATGTTTGGCGACATCGCGGTGAACGCACATTGGAAGCGTGTATTCGTCATCGCCATACTGGCGTATCACCCGGCATGATGGTATGGGGTTCCATTGGTTACACGTCTCGGTCACCTCTTGTCCGCAATGACGGCACTTTGAACCGTGGGCGTTACATTTCAGATGTGTTACAACCCGTGGCTCTACCCTTCATTCGATCCCTGGGAAACCCTGCATTTCAGCATGTTGCAGGGCCTGTACGAGCCTTTCTGTATACAGAAATGTTCGACTGCTGCCCTAGCCAGCACATTCTCCAGATCTCTCACCAATTGAAAACGTATGGTCAATGGTGGCCGAGCAACTGGCTCGTCACAATACGCCAGTCACTATCTTGATGAACTGTGGTATCGTGTTGAAGCTGCATGGGCACCTGTACCTTTACACACCATCCACGCTCTGTTTGACTCAATGCCCAGGCGTATCAAGGCCGTTATTACGGCCAGAGATGGTTGTTCTGGGTCCTGATGTCTCAGGAGCTATGCACCCAAATTGGGTGAAAATGTAATCACGTGTCAGTTCTAGTATAATATTATTGTCCAATGAATACCCGTTTATCATCTGCATTTCTTCTTGGTGTAGCGATTTTAATGGCCAGTAGTGTACTTGCAAGACGCCGCTATCCAGCTTTGATCTGTCAGTTGTGTGGATCTTGTCCTTTCATTGAAAGAGACAGATTCGAAAACTGACACGTAAGTTTGTGTTTTTACTTTGCATTAAGAACTTATCGTTGTTAACGACACCGCTGTCCATCTTTCAATTATAAGTTGCCGTGGATGTCATTATCGTGTTGAACCTGTCCGGTTCGAACGGTGGGTCGTATTTTCGAGTTTTTTAATTCATATAACGATGTTATCTTAGTACTTCACACTCTTATCATTATTGTATTGTGGAAAGTGCATTAGTGATATAGCATTGTTCAAACTATTTCTGGCTGTATGATGTTCATCTTTTAATGTTTTTGTTTTACACTAAGGACTTACGTTTGCACATCGAGCTATTTTTATTTTTCTACTGTAGAAATTGCAATTATGTTCACATGATAGTTACGAATACCGTTGGCTGTATGGTCTCTGCTGCACAAAGCCAAAATAAGCAGGTAAAATGTAGATCAAATAGGAGGCGTACCAGCAGCCCATCATCGGTCATTCCACGTGACAGTGGCCCAGGAGTATTTGGACGGAAACTCATGCCGTTTTAACCACTTAACTTGGCTTGGAGCCTGATAATTTTTAATTCAACGTTGCCGCTGCGATACTCTGCGTCCTTTGAACTCCAATGAAAAACATTTAATTTGTGCTGTAATACACACATCAAAAATTGTTTTGCATGACCCTGGTTCCCAGAACTCCTGAAGACAGACGCAGATTGTGGACATTTTATCACAGACACAGTCCCTTTGACTGTTCAGAGATGTCACTAAACCCGCCCAAAGATGTAAACAACGACGCCTGAGCAGCGCCTTTTAGACTGAGTGGGTCCGACAGCCGATCAGTTCCAGTCATTCCACCACGAAGGAGGTACACGGATCGTGTTGTCTTTAGTTCCATCGTGCCTAGACGGTCAATACCGCGGTTCGATCACGTCCGCATTGTTCCTTTGTGCCAGGAAGGGCTCTCGACAAGGGAAGTGTCCAGGCGTCTCAGAGTGAACCAAAGCGATGTTGTTCGGACATGGAGGAGATACAGAGAGAGAGGAACTGTCAATGACATGCCTCGCTCAGACCGCCCAAGGGCTACTACTGCAGGGGATGACCACTACCTACGGGTGATGGCCCGGAGGAACCTTGACAGCAACGCCACCATGTTGAATAATGCTTTCCGTGCAGCCACAGGACGTCGTGTTAAGACTCAAACTGTGCGCAATAGGCTGCATGATGCACAACTTCACTCTCGACGTCCATGACGAGGTCCATCTTTGCAGCGCGTTATAGATAGGCCCAATAACATCCCGAATGGACCGCTCAGGATTGGTATCTTCTCCTCTGCCTTCTGCCAGACAATCGTCACAGACGTGTTTGGAGGCACCCCGGTCAAGCTGAACGCCTTAGACACACTGTCCAGCGAGCGCAGCAAGGTGCAGGTCCCGTGTTGTTTTGGGGTGGCATTATGTGGGGCCGACGTAAGACGTTGGTGGTCATGGAAGTCGTCCTAACGTTTGTACGAAACTTGAATGCCATCCTCCGACCATATCTGCAGCATATTGGCGAGGCATTCGTCTTCATGGTCGACAATTCGCGTTCCCATCGTGCACATGTTGTGAATGATTTCCTTCAGGATAACGACATCGCTCGACTAGAGTGGCCAGCATGTTCTCCAGACATGAACCCTATCGAATATGCCTGGGATAGACTGAAAAGAGCTGTTTATGGACGACGTGACTCGCCTACCATTCTGAGGGATCTTCGCCGAATCGCCGTTGAGGACGTGCCACTGGGTATTAGAGGTACTGGTGTGTAGAGCAACCTGAACCACCACCTCTGCAGGTCTCACTGCGTGGTAGTACAACACGCAATGTGTGATTTCCATGAGCAATAAGAAGGGCAGAAATGATGTTTATGTTGATCTCTGTTCCAGTTTTCTGTACAGGTTCCGGAACTGTCGGAACCGAGGTAATGCAAAACTTTTTTTGATGTGTGTGTTAGCAGCAGAATAGCAACCCATGAGAAATGCGATGATCTTAAAAATCGCAACAACGTTTCGATCATGATGTACATCTCCACTGTACAGGGAGCGTTTATTCACTCAACAATAACGAGTTTATTAAAGACGGTGCGCTCTCTCAGATTTGGAGACGGGATGGAAACCACCTCTGTCCGCTTCGAAGAAATTTCGTTAGGGATGCCAATGAAAACTTTAACATGGATGACTGAACTGGAAACTGTATCCTCATCATCCCGAACAAGAGTAGTAGTCGATTAAAATGTCAGAACCCACATTCAGTGTAGCATACCATAAATCGAATTTGTGGATTCATATTTTTTTCGTTTTTGAAAGCCCTCAGTCTTATGTTTTAATCTGGCTCTCCAGAATTCCTCCACTTTGCCATCTTGTTCACGTCAGGGTAACACTTGCTCCCAGAGTCCTCATTTATTAGATATTTTGCAGTCTCTGTCTTCCTCTATATATTTTACGCTCTACAGTTCCCCTTAGTACCAGGTGATGTGGGCACATCGATCTAGCGATTATCGATCCCATCTGGTGTAAAGTTTGCCTATACAGCGTTCGCCTGAGGCGAGGCACGGAGAGAGAGAGAGTGAACTCGGAGCCGCTAGGAGGCGTGAGTCGCGCGTGGACTGTGTTTGGAGGCACGCTGAGCGGCAGTATAAGCTGGCAACGCGTGGAACTCAGACTGTTTATACTGACGTTGGTGATTCTGACCTTCATTGGTTGACGATACTCTGAGTGGACAGCCTTGTTTCTGCTGACGACGGCATTGGAACCATTGATAGTTTTTTTCTTGGATGTGCAAAATTTCAGCCCATGAACTATGGTAACAACGTGATTTAATGTATTGCTGCCTCTTATTGCCTCATTCGAAATTCTCGTCAGCCACTTCAATCTGTGCTATGGGTATTGCCAACTGCCTGAACGATTTCTTTAGTAGCGAAATGCCCGTTTTTTGATGGTTTATCAAGTGTGGTTAAATTTTTTTTTCTTTTATGTACTGGACCAATTGGTAGCGTTCTCCAGGCCATAGTTTAAATTGTCATTATTGTCTGGCCTGTATTCCCTGAAGCACATATGAACGTGTTTATGAGGCTTGTTTAATTAACACCATTTGTTTGAGAAGCTTGTCTTGTTACATTGTGTTCTCTCCCGTGTGTACAACGAGCTGCCTGAGGAGACGGGCGAGCTGGGTCTGTTCATTGTTGGAGAGTAAAAGCGCTCGTACCAAGAGCGGCAGTTCACGTGAAATGAAAGGAAAGCTGTGTGATCCTGCTTTAAGTATACGTCTCTAATTATAACTGTGATCTCTTGATGCATTTGTACTTGCGTGAGTGGTGGTCGAATTTTAAAACCACGAATTTGTTTAATGTTGTTTAATGATCCTGTGTTGAACTATTGCAGAAGTTAAAACTAAAGTCATTTACTTGTCAACTTGAATTTGTTTTAGAGATGTATTTAATTATAAGAATGTTTTTATGAGAAACTTTGTCTTAAAATTTTATACACCGTGGTTTTTTATTTTTTCAAATCGTGAGCTCATTGGCAGATGCCGGCTTAGGTTAAGACCAAAGGTTATATTCTGGTCTAGTTATTTTTCTAGTTGAAGCACCAGGCTTATTGGATTCTGATTGCTTTGGTAGTGGTTGTTAAATGTTACTGTTTGGTAAAATATATTTTAGTTTTTTATTATTTTAATAGCTTGCCTAAAAGTTTAATGCAAGTCTGGAAGCGCAATGATGCTGTATGTATATTTTTTTGTATAAGTACCAAGCAATGAAACCTGCTCAGAGAGTTTAATTGCAATAAAGTCGATCATGTTTGAGAGTTATGGCCTAGTACTTTCATTAACTGAACCTTTCCTGTGCTAGCGTGAAGTTGCGCTACACCAGGGAAGCTATTCCCTGATGCTTTAACACATGACTTATCATCTTGTCCCTTCTTCTTGTCATGTTTTCCATATGTTCTCGTTCTCGCCTCATTCCTTATGTTATACATCTGCCTAATTTTCATAATACTTCTGTAGTACCACATCTCGTATGCTTCGATTCTCATCTGTTCATGCTTTCCCACAGGCCATGTTAAACTACCATACAATGTTGAGCTCCAAAGTTACATTCTCGGGCCGCACGGGATTAGCCGAGCGGTCTCAGGCGCTGCAGTCATGGACTGTGCGGCTGGTCCCGGCGGAGTTTCGAGTCCTCCCTCGGGCATGGGTGTGTGTGTTTGTCCTTAGGCTAATTTAGGTTAAGTAGTGTGTAAGCTTAGGGACTGATGACCTTAGCAGTTAAGTCCCATAAGATTTCACACACACTTGAACTTTTTTTTTTACATTCTCGGAAATTTCTTCCTCAGATTAGGGCCTATGTTTAATACTAGTAGACTTCTCTTGGCTATGAATGCTCTCTTTGCCTTGTTAATCTGCTTTATATTCCCTCTTTGCTTCGTCATGCGTTATTTTCTGTCCAGCGCATTATAATTTCTTATTTTTCTCTACTTTGTGGTCCCACAATTTTGATGTTCAGTTCATCGCTAATCTCATTTCGGCTACTTCTTATTACTTTCCGCTTTCTTCGGCTAATTCTTAACCGTATTCTGTACTCGTTACCGTTCATTCCAGTCAACAAGTAATAATAAATATTCTTCACTTTCACTGAGGATAGTAATGTTATTAACTAATCTTGATATTAGTGTAATGTGAAGCATTTGATGGATACAGTAAATTATAGGTCCGAAAGGTCACTTGTGCTATCAGGTTTTATCTGTGCTATGTAAATATTGATAAATAAAACATGTTTTCACACAGGTGTTCTTTGGGGAACAACTGATAGAGGTCGCCCATTACTGACGTCAGACATCTTATTCATTGTTACCAACCTCCATTTGCTTGGCTTTCATAAGAATTAAAATGAATATTGGTCTACGTGAAGTGCCACAATATCAGCTCAATCTCAAGTGACGCTTGACGTATACGCAAAATGTACTTTGAGACATCTTTGTTCCCACCAGTTTAAGGAAAATGATGTCACAAACAAAGTATAAAAATGTATTTAATAAGAGAAATAAGCTGCCTGTGGGCTGCTTCTATTTTCATTGACATTAGCTTTAACTTACGTCTTTCGATTGCATATTAAATTTGTTTGACCGCACATTAATGTGGTACCGACCATACTTGAGTTCACTATTATTCCCTCATACTTGTCAGCAACAGTAGCTAAATAAAATAAGTGAAATTTTTACGAAATTTAAAACGACTAAGGATATGCAAACTGTCTCATCTTAAAGGAATGTTTGTACTGGTTCCAAAACTGCTCATAGTTCTTCCAGGCGTGTGGTATTTCCGTTTAATACTGCATATTTAAGTAATATCAGTTGATCTGATGCACTTGAATTGCAGTCGTATGTGTAAAGTATGACATTTTGACCTGCAGAATCTTCTAAGTAAATGTTATGTTTGGAGTCAGTTATTTAACTTAATATGAATTTTACACGACGGCATATTTGAAACAATCTTTGATTCAGCCAAATGAGTTGACTACTCATGAAATCTCTTATCCCACTGTGATTTTTTGTTACTATCGATCATCAGTTTATGGAAGTAAAATATGTAATGATGAATTAAACCGGCTTCAAAATTCGAGATGTGTATTTCTTACAGGAATCCTAAAGTAGTATTCCACAATGATTCTACTGTATCAGTGGCGCAATTAACAATATTTCACTGTTGTCATAAATGTGTCTTAGATATAAAAAAATGAACTGAAATTAGATAAACTTTTGATTAGGGTCAAAGAGTTTCTTATTATCTTAATAGAATTTGCTTCGATAATCGATAATGTAATTATATCAGAGAGTCTGGCGTGCTGAACACTGTGCCGCTAGCAGTATCAGTATTTGCGATGATCTGTCCATACCTGTCTCTTAAGGAGCCATGGAAAGTGACGACATGGTCTTTTATCCTGTTATTAAGTTTCCTGCACGAGATAAGAATTGCAGGCAGAAGAGCAGTCGCATTTACTTATGAACATTTGTAAAATTTGGTCGTACTTTATCCCAAATTAACCCTATATTTGCTCCTACGGAATTAGATTGAATCACGTACTCTTTAGTGTTCGGGTGCCGACGATTTGGCGAACAGCTTCGCGGGAGAAACGCCGTGAGAAGAAGCGATCGAGACACACTCTGGCGGGAGACTCTGAACTCCAACGATTTCGCCTCCGCAGCGGAGTCGTCATCTTCCGGCAGTTGGCGGAACTACGTCGTCTGAGGCCGCGGCGCCCGCCGGTTTCCCCACGGCGGTAATGTGTTTAGCTGCGGAAGCTGTTGTTCTGCTCGTCACAATTCCCATTCATACACGAAGCTACTTCGCGTTTAGCGTGCTCTCTCTCATCATTAGAGATCCATACATTTACTCCGGTTTTGTGCTATTCTTATTGCATCTAATAAGTCTCTAATGACCCTAATTCCTTTCTCACTCCCTTGTTTCACCTAGTTTTTAGTACAGAAGCCATAGAATTGTTCGAGGGAGGAATAAACGTGCAGCAAAGACTAAATGGCATATTAAAGGGATTTCATCTTCATCTACGTAGATAATTTGCAAGCCACCGTACGGTGCGTGACCTTGGGTACCACTACCAGTCATTCCCTTTCCTCTTTCACTCGCAATTAGAGGGAGGGAAAAACGACTGTCAATTTGCCTCCATAAGGCCCTAATTTTTCGCATCTTATCTTCGTGGTCCTTAAGCGCAGTGTGTGTCGAAGGCAGTAGAATCATTCTGCAGTCAGCTTCAAATGTCGGCTCTCTAAATTTTCTCAACAGCATTTCTCGAAAAGAATGTCGGCTTCCCTTCAGGAAGTGCCAATTGGGTTCCCGAAGCATCTCTGTAACACTTACGTGTTGTTCGAACCTACGGGTAACAAATCTAGAAGCCCACCTCTGAACTGCTTCGATGTCTTCCTTCAAACCGACCTGGTACAGATCCCAAACACTCGAGCAGTACTCAAGAATAGGTCGCACCAGCTTCGTATATGCCATCTCCTTTACAGGTGAACAATACTTTCCTAAAATTCTCCCAATAAACTGAAGTCGACCATTCACCTTCCCTACCACAGTTCTCACATACTATTCGTTCCATTTCATATCGCTTTGCAATGCCACACCCAAATATTTAAACGACTTGATTGTGTCAAGTTGGACACTATTAATGTTGTATCGGAACACTGCAAGTTTGTTCTTTTCGACACCTTACCATGCACCACAGCTTCATCAACCAACAATAGCAGATTGTTGCCCACCCTGTCGGCCAAATCATTCATGTGCATAGAGAAAACATCGGACCTATCACACTTCCCTGCATCATTCCTTACGATACCCTTTTCTCTGATGAACACTAGCCATCGTGTACAACGCAATGGGTTCTATTACTTAAGAAGTCCTCGTGTCACTCACATATCTGTGAACCTATTCCAAACGCTCGCACCTTCGTTAACATCTTGCAATGAGGCATCGTGTCAAATGCTTTCCGAAAGTCTAGGAATTAGAATCTGCCTGTTGCTCTTCATCCATCGTTCGCAGTATGTCATTTCCACTTCTTGGTGTTTTGGTACAGAAACCAGTATGCAGGATGCGACAAAATAACGGTCTTGGTTGCAGAATTGGTTTTATTGCTTTATTTATACATGACGCCCGCTGGTCTGATGCAACACATCTTCACATTGATCAGTATAATGTAGGTAAATGGGTTCTGGTTGCCACGATTAGAGCATCGGCGAAAGTAGGCTGCCTTCCTCATACATAGCAAAATAAATCGAAGGAAATAAGTGCTCTTGGCGGCCGGGGTGGCCAAGCAGTTCTAGGCGCTACAGTCTGGAACCACGTAACCGCTACGGTCGCAGGTTCGAATCCTGCCTCGGGCATGGATGTGTGTGATGTCCTTACGTTAGTTGGGTTTAAGTAATTCTAAGTTCTAGGGGACTGATGACCTTAGAAGTTGAATCCCATAGTGCTCAGAGCCATTTGAACCATTTTTGAAATAAGTGCTCAAGTCATGTGTTAAAAACTTGCGGTTCCGTTTAGCATAGACCAGTGGATACGAGTGGCTGGAGGCACCATTCTTCGTCTTACATCCAACGTATTTACCACGTGATGGACTATGTGCAGGCCTGATCCAAATTTGAATCTACTGGTCTATGCTACAAGGACCTCCAATGTTTTAACATATGACGTGAACACATACTTCGATTTATTGTACTGTATATGAGGAGGGCAGTCTATTATTGACGATGGCCTAATCGTGGCGCCCAAAACCCATTTACCAGTGCTATGCTGGACAATCTGAAGATGCAACGTAGTAGCTGAAACGCGCGTCATGAATAAATAAAGAAATAAAACCAGTTCTGCAACCAACACTGTTGTTTCCACCACAGATGGCAGGTTTTTGCCAAAAGGAACAGAATTTACGCAGTAATGCGTGCATATTACAGTAGCGTCTGCTTTCTGGCGTGATGATCGGGAAGAATAAGGAACAGCGTCGACAGTTATGAAACTAAGTGTGGTACTAGATAACTGATAGCAGAATATGGAAACTAAGGTTTTTTCTGTATACTGTAATAAACTTCTGAGAGGGCTAGGCATAACTAATCAATTTTAGGCGTATAATATTGTGACACTGATATTCTTTTTCCTGTCTTTTTCATTAATTAAAATGATGTATGTAACCCATAATATGTAAATTTGTACGTAGTCTATCTAACTGTTATACATGCTATACTTACATATTTTCTGTTGTATGAGTTCTGTGGCTAGAGAGAATAGTGTGGTGTCACCGCCAGACACCACAATTGCTAGGTGGTAGCCTTTAAATCGGCCGCGGTCCGTTAGTATACGTCGGACCCGCGTGTCGCCACTGTCAGTGATTGCAGACCGAGCGCCACCACACGGCAGGTCTAGAGAGACTTCCTAGCACTCGCCCCAGTTGTACAGCCGACTTAGACAGAGATGGATCACTGACAAATACGCTCTCATTTGCCGAGACGATAGTTAGCATAGCCTTCAGTTACGTCATTTGCTACGACCTAGCAAGGCGCCATAGCATTTGATAATTAATATTGTGAAGCATGTACCGTAACGAGAGATGTTCTACAATTGTGGATTAAAGTTAAGTATTATATCAACTACGTACTTTATTTGCTACTATTAATTACCTTAACTGTTCCAGACCTCACGCCAGTCAGCGTGTAATTAAACGTGTGCATTTCGGCCTCCTCTAGCAACACAGTGTTGGCTCTTCTGCCAACACTTCAAATAGCATGTGCGTAAAGGCGGTGGAACGGACAGTCGAAAGAATTTGGAATGAATAGAGAGAAAGTGAGTTTTTTATGGACATCGAATGAATGAAAATGAGAATTTGATCAAGCACCATGATTGAAAAATGCGTATAAAGGTAGCGTAAAGAAAATGTGATACCGAGTGATTAAATATGTTGAGATCTTGCAAGCGATTTATGAACATAGAGGAGATGATCTTAGTGCTCTAAATGACAGGAGACTGTGGCTTTTTACTGAATTAGTGCGAGGAACTGTTCATTACTGAAAAACACATTTGTGAAGTCGTACTACATCAATTACTTTTTGTGTCTCTTCCATCTTGGCTGTATTTTTATCACAGACATTTATAGTATACAGTCAGTAGATTTCGGCGATGTGTCATTTCATGTGTTTACCCATAAACTCGTAATTTTACACAGGTTGGAGTGTCGAATAAACTCCATGAAAGCAATGTTCTATGCCACTCGTAAGAAAACCGCGTGATTTCAAAGATGTGCCTCGCGCTTCTAACCTCCATCACAGAGCTGTCAAGCGAAGGTGCGAAATCTGGGTAAAAGAGGATGCGACGACTCCCCATAGAGTGACAAGTCCCCGGTAACGTTGGGCAGAATTGTGGTGAAGTTTGGTGCCAATATGACGTCATTAACCCACCATACGCGTCACATGAACTTCTCAGCTGCGGCCTTTTCTCGGCTCCTTGCTGTTAGAAGAGTCATCGAGTCCGATACTGACGTCGCAGTGCGTCACGCTTTTTACCATTACAGAAGATGGTTGTACGCACGTTTGAATCAAGTTTCAAAAATAAACTTCGCGATGGGTGGGAATTACAGTGTTTCGAAAAAGTGATCCTTTAATTCTGTTGCACCTAGCGTTCCGCAACTCTACTGCCCCAGCAGCATGCGCGGTTGCCTACCGGCCAGTGATTTAGCAGCGCAGGTGCCGTTGTGTGTTAATGAAAACTGAACGTCTCGTGAGCGTGTTGAATGGACTGATACTGCAACAGTGAACGGGGAGAGAAGTCCGCAGGTAGGTCATTTGGATACTTGGTTCCGAAAGCCCCAGTCACTTAATGAATGAAAGAGATTCTGACGTAGTACCGACAGCACTGGTATGACCGTGTGAACAATACGAGGTTCGAATCCCCAGCATGTTCAAGCTATCATAGTACGTTACGCGTGACGCTATCATATGTATATATTTATAAAAATCAGTGTACGTATGTATGTCCCGCATCTCCTCCTAAATCAGTGGATCAATTTGAAACAAACTTTGTACGCATATCACTATAGGGAAAGAAGCACTGTCGGAGTAAGAACCTTCCATAGATGTGGGATTGAAAAGGGAGTGACGTAGAAGCATAGAGCAGGGATGCCTGGAGGAATTTCAACCAATCAGAGATGGTGCACACCTGCACTCACGCTGAACACCGTCTCTGCTTATCGTGGAGCAACTGTTAAGCTCGAGCTGATAATTATCAGGTGATGTTGGCCATGACTACAGTCAGTCTATTGGTAAAAGATTGTTTTTGTGTTTCAACATATGTAAACTTTGTTAGACTGATGTGTAAAAAATATAATGTGATTACAAACTAGTAAATTTTATTCTGTATGAGAAACCCATTCGTAATTTGCCTGTGTTAGGAAAAATAATTTTATATGTAGATTCGTAGAAATATTGTTCGTTGCACAAGGCTGACTGGCTGTTTCAAGACAACAGAGTATTAAACGCAGATTTCCAAGGAGAAAACATACGGACTTGGTGCAGAGATGTGGTAAGATGACGGACCTGGTACATTAGTCATGATGTCTGAGCTATCATCGTGATTTAGCTGGAGTGCGGGTGTTTCACTAAATATAGCTTGGACCGCACAGCAAGATTATAATTACAAGAACACAAATAATTTTTTTCAAAGTTGCAAATGTAAGCAAGTGTTGATATGGTATGTGGGCAACATCATTGCGAATCTGAGTTTTGGAAATTGTACAGCAGCGGGAAACTGTAATATGAACTGCAAGTTTTGATCATTAACGGCAATACAGTTCTGCGACTTCAAAACACTTTCTCCTAACAAATGTTCTTTCTGGGAAATAAACCTTGTCTTGTCATTTTGTTGCCATTAACGCAGAACGTTTCTGTGTACCTACGAAAACGGATGATATTTGATGTTTTAATATGGACTACAGGACAGTGAACCCTAGGCTACCATAGGCTACCGTAGACTGTCATAAGTAAGCGTGGACGACGGTAATTTTCCTAGTAGCTGCGGCCAGTTGAGATCGTCGTAACTGCGTTACCTGTACATTAGGTGTTTTGCACACATACTGGCCGTCAGCTCATCCCTCTATTTGCGTGTGCGACTGGTGTCTTTCTCCCAGAAACAAGAAGCGGTGAACGGTCTAGAAACTGAGTGAGGATACATAAAGTGCTGTGTAACCCGTGTATCCTACGGAAAATCTTTGTATCACATAGTTGTTCTCCTGTTGCTTACTCATAAATAAAAAGTATTAATAGAAAAGTTGATATCGTCGATGTTTAATGTAAGTTTTATTCTAAAATTGTCATTTTGTAATCGATTTGTATTAAAAATAAAAAAATAAAATACGGATTTGTCACATAGAGCTCGAAAACGCAGTTTCCTAAAAAAGAGGTAAAATTTAAAGAACACAAAACAAAAACATATCAGACATCGCTTCAATACTTCGTCGAGCTGATATAAAATGTGTTTCTGATATTCATAAGCAATTTTCCTACTTATCATTAATAACAGGAAACTCATGCCTTCAATCATGAAGAAGAACGTCCTATTGATTACAAAATAACAACAATAATAAGTTTTTTATGTTTGTATTTGTAAACTGTGCTTGCTTCAGAGTAATTTCTTTTGTTACATAAAAGCGCAAAAGTTACAATATCGACTAATTATTAATTATAAAATGAAATTAATGTTTTTAAGGATATAAAATACACAATGGAATAATACTGAACGACATGCGGCTCTAATTATGTACAAACAAACAAACGAAAAACAAAGAGCAGTCACCGGCTCCCAGTTTCTCTCTCATACATTCATTAATGTCTCTTTTTCTACCAGTGCTACCAATAATACCGATAATCATACCATTTACTGCGTCATTTATGTAGTGTACAAAGCTACTGAAACGTAGTTTTGCTAGAGCGTAATGTGATACTGTGTGAAAAAGAGAGTGCTACAAAAGACAGGTACTGTTTTTCTTTCGAAGTATCACTGTTTTGAACTCAATGAAGTAGAACTTAAATATTAATGCAGTTAATATCCTCATAAGTGATTTAGTAGGAATGTGCTATTAACTTTCCGTGTCTGAGATCAAAAGACAATTCCATGATAAAAATATTTCACACATTTATGTTTGTTTAATGCTTAAGATGGAGCTGCTCAGTACATATTACACAAAGTTCACTCGTCTTACAAAGTGTTGGACTTGATCGTCATAACCAGTGGAATGCATTCAGTGAAAAAAACATAACTAAGCAAACCAGTTGTTTGCTATTCCGTTAACAGTTTCATGCAACGTAATTTTACATCACTAAGTCTTTTTGATTTTTGTATTCTGTTAAACTTTGTCAGAATGTATCGAACAGTAAATGATCGTTGTTTTATGGGGAACTTCAAACCATCCATTATTCTTTTGACTTGGTGGGTATAGGTTTTGTTGATGGTACAGTCTGAAGGCTGCTTCCAGTTCAGGGAATTTCCACATTATGTATCTTTGTTGTGTGAGTGCTTAAGAGGTACTATCAATGCTACACAATACACTTAAAAGTATACGCTTATGGCCGTTCATAAACTAAATTCTACTTTCACCGTCCTGAAATGGTCTTAATTTTACCCGGTTTTTAGTTATTATTTGAGTTATATTGAAAATGACACCTAATTTTCAAATCTCTTTGATTTTACTAAATTCTGCAGAAGCTATAAGAATTTGGTAGTATTACAGTGAGTTGGAGTTAATTTTCGATTGAAGGTCTGACAGAAATTAATAGTAATAAGTTAATAATTAACAACAAGTTCTATTATTAATCACGTGATGTAATATGGCTGTCAGTATTTAAATACAGTAACTCATAATACCTTTGATGTAGATAAATGGCATAGACAAATTTAGTACCGGATTTGATGCTTCGTTCCTCCTGTTCAACAGTACAGCTGATTACACTTTCGAATCGTCGTTACTGGCCATTGTACCACCGGGACATTATTAATTATGTACACGCCGTTGCAGGCATCAAATTTGTGACTGTGCTTGTGAAACCACTGTAAGAGGAGCGAGAGAGTGATTAATTCCTTTTCAACAGGTTTCGTATTGTCTGTCTGTTTCCACAAGATTAATCACGGTAATATGTGTTGTGAAGTGGCCTAGTTATTTGTTATCGTGATCTACTGCAATGACAAAAGCGTCATCTGGAAGTGCTTGGGAAATTATTTACAGTGTTCCATTATTACCAAATTTACTTCAGATTATTTTTGTGTTCGTTCACAATGTTTTTTTTTTCATTTTTTTTTTTAAATTGCTCCGTCGTGAATTCCACTGTGAGGTGTGAAAGACACAAGCCGGCCGTTGAATCACGTCGCCGACCATTACTCTTTCTATCTGATGATTTTAACATGGCTAAGACTAGTTTCTACAATCATACTGCAACGTGCACGGTTTATTAAAGCACAATTTTCCTGAATATAACGCTTTGTCTGACGTATGTGCCCCACTGTAAGCCGTGTGTAGATAGTGTTTAGTAAAGTCTAATTCACACGTATGTCCCGTTGCAAACTGTTGCGTTTTTCAGAGTAACATTCGCTGGTTTTCGAAATTTCTCTCTATGCCAATGGGTATTACTCGCTAATATTCTAGTATATTCCCTGTATTTCAAGATAGGTGTAGACTTCTAGAGTGAACTAGCAGCTCACTGTACGTATAAGCACGTCTTACAAGCTATATGAATCACATAAAGGATATAAAAATACTTTGCATCAGAGGCCGCAACAAAAAAATTGTCGTTGTTAAGAGAGACTATGTAAAATAAGACTACAGCTTATCAAAAGGCCATGGAAATATCATTTATTCTTTTGCTGTTTACTGATTACGTCAGTTAAACTTTTCGGCTGCGTGACAGACCGAGACCCGAAGGCGAGACGTTTGCTTTTCGCGTGCAAGTACTCTATCGGCAGAGCTACCCAAGCACGACTCAAGACCAGTCCTCACAGCTGCACTTCCGCCAGTTCCTCATCTCCCACCACGAAAACTTCACAGAAGTTCTCCACTGAAACTTGCGGGTCTAGTACTCTTGGAAGAAAGTGGGATTGTTAATTATGGATCAGTAATTCAATTGCTAAAAACAAAACGGTTATAGAATCACTTTTTTGTCCGCCTATCTGTCATACTGTTAAAAAACCCTTTTTCACAGGAACAGATAGACACATCAAGTTCTGTTAGATTCTGAGGTCTACGCTCCCTTGGCGATGTAATCAATGGGTAACTCACGGCAATCAAAAGATACGGGCATTTATGTCGCATATTTTGATATTCGGAAACTCACTCATCAAAACATATAGGGCACTTCCCGTTGACATAAGATTATGAAATTTGGCAAGAAGCAAGGTTTCAAAATACAACTAATTAAAAAAAATCAGAAAAATATTAATATTTAATTTTTTTTGCTCACTTGCTATCCGCCTATCTGGCTGTGTGTAAGATCCATTTTCTTAGGAACGGGTAGACGTATCAGGCTGCAATTTGTCACTTACTAGCTTCTATGATTCCTTGACCTGTAACGACAACTGTACATATAATAATTTTTTCTTTATGAATTTAGATAAATTAATGTAAGCAATGTTTTGAACTTTTTCTTCGGTTCGTATCGTTATGTTAAAGAGACTGTGAGCAACTTTTGAAATGAATATTATTATTTATGTTAGATTTCAAATAATGTGGTAATCAAAGGAAAGTGTATTTAATGTTAAAACTATTGTAAGATGTGAAAATTGTAATTTATACACTTGGTCCATACGTAGGTAATGCATTAGGATACGTGTAGTAGAAAACCTGTGGTGAATACCCTACCTGTAGGGGAGCGGGAAAAGGTGGAGGCAGGCGAGGCGGGAAAACGCACACTGGCGCGGGTCGGCACAACGGGCTCAGTATTACAGTCGGAGGCGAGCAACAGTCGGAGTTGGGCATCGTTCGGAAGTACACGTACTGTACCGAGGAGGCTACCCAGGAAAAGTGGATTCCATTGAGCCTCGGATGAACCGATTCCGACGACTACTTGGCATGGCTATATTCTGAGGCACATAATTGGAAAGATTACGACGCTAAGAAGATGGAAAGTGCCGATGTAGTGTGAGCCTTAGCCGTGCTTGCATGTGTGCCGTGCTTCTCGCTATCTCGCTGCCCGCCATCCGCCGCACCGACTTGCACAGGTCAAACATTTATTTCATCTTTAGAAGTGTATCTGTGTGGACCAGTGTCGAAAATGTTTCTGACTGTTCAATAATAACGTGACTTTTACCAGCATTGCCTTAGCCGTCACTTATCCTGATGACCGACCTAGACAGGGTCCTTACCTCGTATTGTGCAACCCGAGTATCCTGAACTGAAAGTTTAATGTTAGTGTTAATGAAAATTATCAGCAGATTAATCTATGCCATAAAGGAGTCTAAAGTTCTGTGTGTTATTGCAAATGTTGGCAAGGAACAAAAGCATGACTAAATTGGAAGAGAGTTTTTTGAATTGAGTTAGCGATGTTATTTAATTAATTTGAGACAGAAATAATGTCAGTTTAATTATTCAGAAGTAAGACAAAAGAGTAGTTATCCATAGATTGATAATTTTGAGTGTTAATTTGCCTTCAGTACTTAATAGTTTATAGTTTCAGTTTAACGACCATAACAGTTTCAGGTCCCCCCCCCCCCTTCTCTTGTCCATTCTTTCAAACCTTGAAATGTGTTGATCAGATTTGACCAGTAAAGCTAAGTCTGTATTAATCCTAAGTGTATTAGTGTTTTTCCATCATTAATAGTGATATTGTGTGTGTACTTTCAAGATTGTCGATGCTAGGGCAATCTATGCCCGATTTCAGTCTGCTCAACATACATGCAGTTCGTAGTAATCATTGCTGTGTGGTGTTGTGTAAATTTAGCTCGTCCAAATTAGTACAAAAAGAGAAAACTTTAGTTCAGTGGATTTTTCTGGTTCCAAACTTTGCCATATAACGCATCATTACTACGTCTTACTATGCTTGTACATGCACCCACTTGTACAAGGAAAAACTCACTCTACGCCTAATTAGGCTGGCGACCGAATTATTAATTATAGGTAGCATCTACTGTGTGTACTTCTTGTCCATGCGAACGAGTAATTATACTTTACATTTGCTTGATGCATCACTGTAGTTATTGACTGAGTATAAGTCCGATCTTGCTTCTATTAGGTACACGCGGTCAACTAATGTACTAAAATCCTTGTTTATAAGGTGAAGCCCGTGAACTTATTGCAGTACAGGCTTTATAGAGCTAACGTACGTCCGAGCAGGGCGGTAGCGTTACAGACCATGTAAAAATATTAAGTCACTACAATTAAAAGATACGGCCATTTACGTCATATGTTTTGAAAATCGTGAACTCACTCATTGAAATATAGGATACTTGTCGTTGACCAAGAACCATGAAATTTGACAAGAAGCAAAAATTTAACAGTACAAGTGTACTGTTTCTCCTGGGTGGACATGAATGTGAAATGTATAGATTACATGTTTTTACGGTAAGTATTGTATGAGTAACTTGTGAGTTTTACCAAGGAACAATATATTATGCTACAATGTATGCATAATCCATCGAATTCAGATTCTGTGTTTGAACTCTGAACTCTTTTGTCGTTACTATTCTTCTACTTGGCTTATGATCTGGACGCAAACCGTAAGGAGCGTTTAACGAAGGTTTATCTTGCTGTATCACCTAATGTAAGTTATTAACAAAACTGAAAATAGAGTTGTTTGTGACTTAAAATTTGTGTCCATGTTGGAACCATTTGTAATCCTAAACCTTGCTTGTATAGAGTACACATGGGCCTTGACAGAAATTCTTCATTATTAGGCGCCATCTTAAAAATAATTACGAACTTTCTTTTAGCCCATCGTCGAGACGTGCCGCCAGTTAGAAAACTAAACCTTTCTTTCAGATTCTGCGAGCCTGGCGGCCGCTGCAAATAATTTAATAAGATTCACTTTCAGATTTTCTCGAAGGCCTGATCATAGGATTCTAGTTCTCGTATAAGATTTCGTTTGCAAAAGCCACGATTGTTATCTTATATTGGGAATCAAGACGAAACCACGATTTTGAGTTACGGAATTTATTGTTGTACAGTGAACGGACTGGTGAAATATTCTCTGATAAGCACATGACTTTTAACTGGACGTCGACTAGGCATATATTGAGGAATATCTGTGGTGTTTTGATAGTTAAACAAATGAGTATTTACAATTTCGTAACCCTTGAGAACTGAGCTAGTTTACTGAGTACTTACATGCATCGGGCTAAATTAAGCAACATATTACACTGTTAATGATATTCCTGCATTAGTTATTTCTCTTTTATGCCAAGCCATTGCATTTATGTGTGTTTCTTTTTTATATAAGTCACGGCTCATATTCGTTCTATTACATTACACTGACATTAAAGAAAAAGAGTTACACAAGTATTTTTATTTTATTACTTTATACAAGGAAAGGAAAATAATCCGAAAATGGTTAATTTGTAGTTACATCACACGAAAAAGTATTTCTTTTGTCATTGATATACGACTTCAAACTTAAAATTAAACCATTCTCGGAAATCTTGGAGTTCCTGGGGCCAATATCTTGTAAGTCGTAATGCCGATAACAGGCAAAATCGTCGGATTCTCGACTCCAAGGATGGATGAACTGCCCACATACATAATTAAGTTTGTAGGGAACCCTGAGAGCGCGACTCATACTCGCACCTGCAGTTTTTTGTTTTGTTTTGTTTTTTGAGTCGTCACTCTTCTGACTCGTTTGATGCTACCTGCCACGAATTCTTTTCGTATGACATCTTTGTAGCACTTCCAGTCCTCGTTAATTCTTTGGAGAACCTCATTTCTCATCAGTCAACGCAATTTTCGATATCGTGTCACAGCACCACATCTGAAACGTTTCGATCCCCTTCTTTTCCGTTATTCCCACAGCCCAAGATTCACTTCCGTACAATGCTTTGCTCCCTACTCACGTTCTCAGAAAACGGTTTCTCAAATTAAGCCCGATGACTGACACTGACCGGAAATGTCTTCTTTGTCTGTGATAGTCTGCTTTTTATGTCGCTCCTTCGTCTGTCAAGCACTACGTTCCTTCCAAGATAGCAGAATTCCTTCGCTGCGTCTGCTTCGTAGTCCCAGTTTTGATGTTAAGTTTACCTCCAATCTCATTTCTGCTACTCTCATTACTGTCGTTCTTTTCTTTCGGTTTACTTTCAGCCCATCGTGTGTGCTCGGTACACTGTCATTTCATTCAACACGTCCTACATTTCTACCTCAATTTCACTGCGGAAAGTAATGTCATGGGCAAATTTTGTCATTAATATCCTTTCACCCTGAAATTTTATCCCACTCAATTGTTTTTTTATTTCCGTCATTACTTCCTATGTAGGGATTGAACAACGGGGGTGAAAGACATTGTCCCTGCCTTGTACCCTTTCTAATCGGCACTCTTCGTTCTAGGTCGTCCATTCTTATTTTACCTTCTTGGTTCTTGTGCATATCGTACATCACTCATCTTTACCTATAGCTTATATGTATTTTTGTTAGAATTCAAAGCACCTTGAACAATTTTACACAGTCGCACACAGTTTCTACGCCAACATAGCCTATTAATTGTTAGTTCTCAACCATTGTCTTACTTCTAAGAGGAAAATTAAACAGAAAAACAATAACAAAATGTTATTCACACTTGGGAAATTAATTTATTGAATCCTTGTTCAACCATTTGTTGAGTATTACCTGTCAGCCTGAGATTACGATTAAGACGAGAGAGAGAGAGAGAGAGAGAGAGAGAGAGAGAGAAGGTAAAAAAAGGAGTTACACGACACTGGTTCAGTTTGCGGGTGCGAAAACGCTACGGAGATGCACATCACACTCCGAGAGCAAACATTTCAAAAACTCAGCCAGCATATTACTTCTTCACACATACATGTCGCAAAATGTTAACATCGGGAAAATCAGAGAAATTAGAACACATACGACGGATTACGGTCAGTCATTCTTCCCAGGCCTCATTCGCGAGTGGAACTGAAAGGGGTAAATTACAGTGGTACTAGAAATACACTCTGCCCCACACCGTTAGGTAGATGCAAATGTAGTAGTCTACACAGATGATGTAATTATTTGTAAAGTCGTGGCATATTGCGTAGTGTGTGAAAGGAACTGCACTAACATTATGTTACTTCACACTAAAATGCTGCACGCATCGTACGCTCGCAACTGTAATTAATATACAGGGTAACCCTGGAGGAATGGTCAATATTCACTGATATGATAGAAACACTTGCTTGAAGCAAAAAAACTTCATATGGACAAACGCTCTATTCCGAATAATTTCCGAGATAGAACACATTTAATGTCACTTTTATAAGAATTTCTTGAATAAGACGAAAAGCAGTAAAACGAAAACTGTGGCCTCTAGCAAAACCGTGTTGCAGTACAAAATTAAATAAAATTAAGTCTCCTGCAAAAGAATATCCATGCATTTTTCCCTAGGAATAATAGTTTGCGCGAAGAGAGCGAGAAAATAACGGAAATCTCACTCTACGCACCTGCGCTGTAGCTTAGGTAGTTTTGTAGGCCAATTTGAGGCAGTTTCTGATTTGGTAGACCGCAAACGTCCTATATCGAATTGTTCGTCTTGACTTTCTCTACACTGCGGTACGTCGTAAACAATGACAATCAACTGAGAAACACAGAAAATAAATAACAACGCACATTAAAGGTGTTCCACGCCAGAAGTAATTCGGAATAGGGCATATTTCATACGACGTTTTCTACTTCAAATTATCGTTCCTGTCATATTCCTGAATAACATCGGTTACTCCTGCTACACATGCTATTGATGAGGCGTGACATGATCACCTTCCGCGACTGCAGCGATTTAATGTTATTCGTAGAAACTGAAAAAGTTTTTGATTTCAAATTTCTTTGTTTCATTAAGTTACTGGTTTCCGTCATTAACATTATCATCAGACAGATCTGTCTCGTTAAACATAGTAAAAGAAGAAAAATAGCATTTTCTACCTCTTTTACCAAGTTTTCAAAGACTGTTGTATTTTCTACGGATCCTTCAATTAACAAAAACAGACTTTCGTTCACGACACAGAAGCTACACGCAATTGACAGCGCCAGCATTAGGCTAAAGGTTTCAAAATTGTCTGTGCTGTGATTTGTCGGTACAACATAACAGGGTAAACAGAACAAATAGATGGCTACCGCATAAAATTAAAGACAGTGTATGTAGGCATGATTTAAAATACGAAACAGATTCATATTTCAACAAGATAACGCCCATCCGCACACGATGAGTGTTTCTACTACTTGTCTTTGTGCTTGCCAAAACCTACCGTGGCCCTCAAAGTCACCGGGTCTCCTCTTATTTGAGAACGTTTGGAGCATTCTCGACAGGGCCCGCTTACTAGCTTGGAATTCTGACGATCTTATGCGCCAATTGGACATAGTTTGGCGCGATAGCCTAAAGGAGGACGTCCAAAAACTGTTATCTATCAAAGCCAAGCCGAATAATTGCTTGCGTAAGTGCTAGAGGTGGCTCAACGGGTTATTGACTTGCTCCATTTGTGAAGCTGTTTTTCTCGAATAAATCAGCCAATTTTCCTGAAACTGTAATCATTTGTATGTCTACACATGTGCGTCACATCTTCTTTTTATTTTTTTACTGTGTATTGCATGAGCTCAAAACGCAAAATGAGATGCGGCAGTCGCGACTGCACTTATTTCATTTAATTATACGTTTGTAGACCACAACACGTTACAGATTTGTAGACGCTTTTCGACAAACGGCCATGAAATAGACCGATACATATTATCTCTTCAGTGTTGTCGTAAAAACCATAAGCACAGCTTTGCGAAGAATATTTTGTGACCCCAAACCTGCCTGGTTGCAGGCAACACATGTAGTGCATCAATAGTGCAGGCTGCATACATGGTAGGCGTAGTCTGTTACTTGGCAGAAAAATTTCGACTCTCTTCGGAGTATGTTCTCTCCTCCTCCCTCCCTCCCTCCCCCCTCTCTCTCTCTCCCACACACACACCCACACACACACACACACACACACACACACACACACACACACACCCACACACACACCCACACACACACACACACGCACACATACACACACACACTGTAAAATAAATAAAATAAAATATAATAAAATAAAATATTAATTATGTATTATTGTATGATAGTGATTGGTTGTAATTAATATTTGCGTATCTGGAACTTGGACGTTTAATTATTCGGTATCAGACGCTTGACAATGGCTTTTTCGTAAATGTAATGTTATTCGTAGTTGACCGTGAAATAAGACTCAAATAATCGGACTTCGTATTTAAATCGTTTCCAAAGACTGCTGCGGTAGGTGCGGACTCAAATCTAAATCTCAATATTAGAATAATTTGCCAGCCATGTCAATACGTCGTACAGAGGTGACTGTCTACTAAACATAAAAAGTTTACACAGTTAAATCAGATATATTCAACGAATAAGCCTACAGTTAAATAATTCTACTTACTTTCATAAATATAAATTCTTTACAGATTCGAGTGCCTAGTAAGATTGCAACTCGCAGTGATCTTATATAACATTAAATATGGCGGTGTGCCAGTCAATAAAATATACGTGCTTCCAGCACCACTTGTCCAAGACCTCCCTCTCCTTAATCAAACATAAGAGTATCGTAATTGTGTTTTTGTTTTATCAGCGACACAGCGCTGCAGTTCTGTGCCATAGGCTTTATTTATTTCTCACAGATTAATTATTTAATTAAGATTTCGCGTTTCCGAGGAAACTCACGCACGGCATGCAAATGTGCCTTTATATTGCCCCCTGAATTGCGAGGCGAAAGGACACACCTGCAGGCGAGCAATTCACCTAAAGGCACAAGAAAATCTAAGTTATCTACAACTATTTACATGACTTACATTATACTGTATATTATATACAAAATTTGAATGACGCGCGTGCGCCGAAAAAGTTCTTATGTTGGCAAAACAGAGTGCGCGCATGCGCAGAAGCGTCTGTGTAACTACGGCACTGCCGTTATATCGTAAATTTAGATCACGCGGTACAGTATTGCAGTTCATATTGTTCGTGTGCGCGCGCATTTCTTAGGCGTTGCACAAAGAAAATATTCCACCAAGATTACCTATGAAGACTACATTCTATGACAGGTAACTTAGTTTTAAAATTACAATATTTGTTATAATACAATACAACTTTAGATTGTTGAATGTTCTTAGTTACATAGTATTGCAATGAAATGCTTCAATGAAAAATGTCCTGTTGTTTCAGGTGCGTTGACCTATACACATCGTGTCGTTATTACAGTTTATATTCATCTACTGCACAGTACTGTTTCACAGGTTAGTGTCGTCGTGGTAAAATTTTTTGATCACAGTAACATCGCTGTATAACAACGTGATTGATACATAAGCATGTCCATTTCCTATTTCCATTATAGTCGTTGTGATGCAGTTCGTTGTGACAAAAAGCGTTGTTTATTACAGATCAGACGTGACCCGTCGAGTAATTAGTCCATATGCAGTTCGTTTTCGATATTCCGTGGAAGCTTGGTTGCAGAACCTCGGACGGCACATAGCTGGCGTCGATCCTTGGACAGTCCAGGTAAGTGTGTCCGTCACATTTCGAGAACATACCATTCCCTGAAGTTCCAACCAAAATTCTTCCACTCGTCGTGTTGTTTTCTGGACAGGCACGTTGTGACCATTTAGTCCAATTAACATCTTGAAGTTAGATATTGTAGTAATGTCACTAGACGATGCACCAATTACGCACTTCACATTTTCAGTTTTTTTTGCTAAATATAGCTCACCTAAATGTTCGTAGTTACTCATCAAAGAAATCGTTCATCGCGTTTACAAAGGTACGATGCATGATGAATGTCATTAACAGTTTCTTTCACATAGGTTTCTGCATAGTTGCAGACTTAGTAATGTACGTTAATGTCCGTGATCAGTGGTTCACTACGCATTTTTTTTTTAAAAAGTTTTTCACATTTTGGCACTCGTTATCGTTCAAATTTTCACATAGTAACAGTTACATTATACATCAGTTAAAAAAAAGAACATAAGTAATCATACATATACACGTCACATATTTTCTTAGCATAAACATAATACAGTTACACATAAACATGTTTACATCATTATTACATAGCTATAAATTATTACATTGTGTCACATTTGATTACATGGATTGAAGATATTTACGTCCTCTTTAACGGTTTTGCTGGGATTTTATCGATGTTTTTTTTGTGATGTCATCTGAAATTAAGATAGGTTAGACACAACATTCATTACATCAGTAGGCAAGACCAGGCGTTTTCACTACTCAATAAATATTCAAAATAATAAGAGACGGAAAACTGTTCGATTCCTCGCGTTTTGTGCGTGTGTGTATAGTGTCTGTGTGGCCTTGGCTACTGGTAGATGCTTTTCTTGCTGAGAGATGTGCGTCTAATCTATTTCTCGAAGTAAAAGATCGCTTCACAGATGACGTCTGTCGGTTCGTCATGTGTCATACCAAGTCAGTGGTACCTACAGTCACAAATGTTCCGTGAAAAATTTATATATCATTCACTGCTACGTAATCATAAATTTTACTTTAATATTCAGTCTTCTCGGTGGTGCCGCGGCGTTGAAAGAAAAGTTCTTCTGTCTTCAACTGCGTCACTGGAACCGCTGAAATGAAAATTTCTATACTGCTTATTATCTGTGTTGTAGCAAACAGAGTTTTGCGAGTTGCTTAGCAATGTTTTCATGTCCATTAGCTCTGTGTCAGATGAGTGTGTGTGCGTGTCTTGAATGTCATTGTCAAGTACTAACTGAACCTTGTACCCTGTATAGTGTTTGTCATGCTTTAGAGTTCTCCTGTCCAAATCAATAATAATTACACTGCCTTTATCATTTAAAATACATTTACCTTTGGAGAAATCTATAATGCAGTCCTTCTCGCTCATAATATCTATTCCTAATATGCAATTTGTCACAAGGTTTTGTACAACCAGGAATGGCCATTGTACGGTTCCATTCCCTATTTTAATGTTTACAAAAACTTGCTTCGTAACCCTACATGACTTATTACCTAGAGCGGTAGTTATTTTACAGTTTTGGGCAGGAAACTCAGGCACAGGCTCCAATTCACACATCTTTTTATAGAAATTAAAAGACAAAACGCTCACAGCTGCACCTGTATCTAAGATAATAGTAGTTGGAATCCCACCTACTACACCAGTAGTAGATGCTAAAACAATTTCATTTGTGTTTGAACGACATTGTGTACTGTCTTGCAAAAGTTCATCTGATATATTGTCATTGTGGTTGTATCTTATAAATAAAACAGGTAGTTTTTGTTTAGAATTATTAGGCATATCAATATTTTGTTGTTCAATTGTGGTGTCAAATAACTGGTTAACATCGAAGTCGCCCCCCAAGAATTCTTCAGCCACGACCAGGGGCATAGAAGTGACTGTTTCTAGTTTGTTGGATTAGCATTTGTACTAGGTACTGACACAGATTGAGGTTGTGTATCAGGTGTCATTTCTATTATATTCACATTCGGATATTGCCTATTGTGATCTCCAAACTTTTGCGGTTGTTGTTGCTGTTGCGCATTATAACTTATCTGTCGGTCGTAAGGTATGCTCCAATTTTGTCCTGGTGGCTGCTGTGGTAAAGCAGTGTTTGAATGAAAGTATTGATCGCTACTAGTCCAGCCTTGATGCTGTCTTGGCTCGTAGTTATTGTTATTTCTATTTCTGTTTGTGTTTTTGTTGTTACATTTGTATCCGTTGTTACCGTTGTTGTTATTACCGCGGTGCCTTTTGTATGGATAGCCGCATGAAGTGTTATTACTGTTGTAATTGTTGTTTGTATTGGAATACGCGTGTTGATTTTGATTTCCGTATTGAGACGGCATGTGAGTTTGCTGTTTTTGCTGTACCGCGTATCCAACTGTGGGCGCGCCAGAATTGAGTTGGCAAGCCTGCATGTTTTGCATACCACTAGTATAAACATTTTGGCTGCTGTTTTGCCGCGCGAAGCGCTGATCTTCTAGTAACATGTCAACCGAATCTAAAGCTGTTAAAAAATAATCTGGATCGTCATCCGGAATATGTAAGAGTTTTTCTTTAATGTTGAAAGGCAATTTGGCCTTCAACGCACGGAGTATATCACGTGTTGCGACTGGTTCGTCTAAAAAATGTCCCATGTTCAAGTATTTTTCAAAATATCTGCGTAAGTTACCATTTTTACTGTTAAAAGTTTCAGGTTCTAAAATTTGTCTCCTGAGTCGCTCCTGGACGGATTGCGACCAGAATTTGTTCAGAAAGGCACGCTCAAACTCACTGTACGTGGTACATACGTCAGCTTGACTGTATGCCCAGACAGCTGCATCGCCTTGGATGTAACCGACAATATATGAAATCTTTTTCCGGTCACTCCAAGTGCGTGGAAATGCGTTACTAAAAGATTTAAGAAAAATCACCGGATGAATGGTTCGTTTCTCTGGGATAAAAGCCTGAAATTGCCTGTGTTTTATTAAGCTTTCTTCTTCCTTTGCATTATGATATGGATTTGTTCCACTGTAATTACTGCAATGCTCAGCTGGCGAGTAATTACGATAATGTTGCTGTGGTTTACCATGATAATAGCTTGTGTTTGTGTTTGCACGTTGTGGTATGTGTTGTTGTCGTGGTGTGTTTTGTTCTTGTGTGTATGTTGTGTGCGGTATGTGTGCGTCACACTCGTATGTATATTGGTTTCTGAACTGTACATTTTGACTGATATTTTCGTTACATTCAGACTGTGGTTGATCGGTGAATTGTCTCATGGGTGCAGTGACGGATTGTACTGCGTCACTAATCAGCTGTTTGTTATTAGTGATGTATTCCGCTACGGAGTCGTGCACAATTGTTGGTAAATTTTCACGTATGCATCTATCAAAATGTTTGTCTTTGTTCTCTACCCAATCATGAAATTCTTTATTAATATTTTGAAAATGAGCTGTGGCATCAGATTGTAAGATGTCAGTCAGGTGTTGTTCAACATCGTCAAATTTATTCTGCACGTCAGTAATTCGTTTTTCAAGGTTGTCTTGTACTGAAGGATATGTTTGAATTTGTTCAGTAAGAGCTGCACACGTGACATTAAGGTTTTTTAATTGTGTCTGTAAAAGTGCTACGTCATTTGTAGTCTTTTCTTGTCTCGTATTAAGCTTGGAAAATTTCGTACTGAGTTCAGTCATCTGTTTGGTCAGTGTGGCGTCTATAAGTTCCACACGTTTACACAAAGTGTCATTACATGCCTTGATTGCTATGAGGTCAGATTTAATTTCGTCATTTTGTGTCTTTAAGGTTGCCATGTTTTCCGCGTTCTGTTTCATTAGCATTTGTAACATGTTGGCAATGTTTACTGTTTGCAAGGTCTCTGCCCCCGCCGCGTCATTAGACGTGACGTCATGTATTAACATGGGCTCTGACTGAGACTTTGAAATTTTTGTGGTGGACGGCCTATTGTCAAAATTTCCGTTAACACTTGCGTCAATATTTGATGAATCGTCACTACCGGTTGCTGTCGTAAAGTCATTTTCTATCATTTGTCTCTCGTCCGAGTCGGATTGCGTCTGAATAGTATGTCTTTGCTGTTCCATTTTTGCGTATTGTTTTCTAGTTATGACCATGCCACACGTGATATATATTTCAAGAAATTAATGTTTGACACTGGTTTTAAAATAAAATGCAGTTGAGCATGAATCGCTCGTAGCAACAATGGCTGTTTGTTAATTTAAAAATGTAAACTGAATATGGGATTATTGTTAATGGCTGCTGTCCATGTTACAACGTATCGTACAGAAGTCGGCCATATTGTACACTCGTGTATTGGTATTGTTGCAGAAGTTATTGTTTAAGGAAAAGTACTGAGAATGAAATTTATCACTGAAAACTGCTACGCGCGAAAGAAATACTACAGAATCTACTGAAGAGCTAATACGCTGAATTATGCGTCTGGTCAAGCCTGCCAATGCAAAGATGCTGCGTCTTACCTTATTTTGCTGGAAGCTTCATTGCGTCTTCCCGCAAAATTTTAGAATTGGAAAATATCTTCAGATTTTTGTTATTTCTCATATAGTCAAGTCCAGGTCCAGAAAGTTGATTTTTCACATGAAACAAAGAGAACAATGTAACAAATGACAAAATAACAAGTCCGACACGCAGTCGCCAATATAAAATAAATAAAATAAAATAAAATAAAATATAATAAAATAAAATATTAATTATGTATTATTGTATGATAGTGATTGGTTGTAATTAATATTTGCGTATCTGGAACTTGGACGTTTAATTATTCGGTATCAGACGCTTGACAATGGCTTTTTCGTAAATGTAATGTTATTCGTAGTTGACCGTGAAATAAGACTCAAATAATCGGACTTCGTATTTAAATCGTTTCCAAAGACTGCTGCGGTAGGTGCGGACTCAAATCTAAATCTCAATATTAGAATAATTTGCCAGCCATGTCAATACGTCGTACAGAGGTGACTGTCTACTAAACATAAAAAGTTTACACAGTTAAATCAGATATATTCAACGAATAAGCCTACAGTTAAATAATTCTACTTACTTTCATAAATATAAATTCTTTACAGATTCGAGTGCCTAGTAAGATTGCAACTCGCAGTGATCTTATATAACATTAAATATGGCGGTGTGCCAGTCAATAAAATATACGTGCTTCCAGCACCACTTGTCCAAGACCTCCCTCTCCTTAATCAAACATAAGAGTATCGTAATTGTGTTTTTGTTTTATCAGCGACATAGCGCTGCAGTTCTGTGCCATAGGCTTTATTTATTTCTCACAGATTAATTATTTAATTAAGATTTCGCGTTTCCGAGGAAACTCACGCACGGCATGCAAATGTGCCTTTATAACACGCACACATACACACACACACAAACACACACACACACACACACACACACACACACACACACAAACACACATACACACAATTTGCTTAATCTTGTGAATATTATACTTATCTCTTCTGGGAGATATGGATTAATAAAGTAGAAATCACATTTAATCAGGACAGTAGACCTACCCACAAAATGGCTTCGACCAAGAGGAAACGGATTCAATGTACGTATTGTTGGAACATCCACCATATCCACCAAACCGGACTGCCTCTGGTTTCCACTTAGCGATAAAACATTTGCGGCTTTCTTCGTCATATCAGACTAGTTTTTACATACATATGAAAATAAATTTGATATACTTTACAAGTTCAGGAATCTACACCTGTAAAACAGTTATAAATGCTTTTCATTGTCGAAGGCTTTGAGCGCAAGAGTATTTATATTCTCTTTGATCGCTACTTTCGGTCCGTTATGATCATCTTCAGATCGGTCTGTAAAAATAAAATGATACAACAATGTAATTTTTTTTTCTTTAAAGACTGGAAGGGCAGGAAAGTATGAAACATATATGTATTCTGAGGTTGCCGTTCTTGGATAATTTTTTATGCTTCTTGCACCATTTTATCAGCACATATCGATCTGAAGATGACAGTAATTGTCGAAGCTAGTAATAAAGTAAAATATTTTAAGAATTATGCTAATCAAAGACTGATGCAAATTTTACAAGTTCATATACTGTATCTCTGTACTCTTCTTTGCGACCTTGTCACATTTCATCAAAATAGTATTTGTTATCATTAATGAAACGAAACAGCGTCACATACCGCGTTATTGTTTTTCCTTCATAAACAAACAAACGTCTCTTATTTTTGCTTTCATTTCAGCTGAACCAACCAGCATCACAAGGTGCCTACTAAAAGTTGCAAAAAACCTTCTGAGTCACGGCATGTGTTTTGTATTTGATCTTAGCTCTCACTTTTTTCTACCTGAAGAACTGCTACTCGAAAACACCACTAACTCCGTCACAATTTGCTTGCACAAACTAAAAACTTTTCAATGGCGTATTATTTATCTGAAAACGAGGTTGGAACACAAATAAATCACAACGCTATCACTTTTGGTATGGTATGGTATCAATAATCGAAGAAATTGAAGAAATGTATGATGAAATAAAAGAAATTATTCAGATTGTGAAGGGAGACGAAAATTTAATAGTCATGGGTGACTGGAATTCGAGTGTAGGAAAAGGGAGAGAAGGAAACATAGTAGGTGAATATGGATTGGGGGACAGAAATGAAAGAGGAAGCCGCCTGGTAGAATTTTGCACAGAGCACAACATAATCATAACTAACACTTGGTTTAAGAATCATGAAAGAAGGTTGTATACATGGAAGAACCCTGGAGATACTAAAAGGTATCAGATAGATTATATAATGGTAAGACAGAGATTTAGGAACCAGGTTTTAAATTGTAAGACATTTCCAGGGGCAGACCACAATCTATTGGTTATGACCTGTAGATTAAAACTGAAGAAACTGCAAAAAGGTGGGAATTTAAGGAGATGGGACCTGGATAAACTAAAAGAACCAGAGGTTGTACAGAGATTCAGGGAGAGCATAAGGGAGCAATTGACAGGAATGGGGGAAATAAATACAGTAGAAGAAGAATGGGTAGCTTTGAGGGATGAAGTAGTGAAGGCAGCAGTGGATCAAGTAGGTAAAAAGACGAGGGCTAGTAGAAATCCTTGGGTAACAGAAGAAATATTGAATTTAATTGATGAAAGGAGAAAATATAAAAATGCAGTAAGTGAAACAGGCAAAAAGGAATACAAACGTCTCAAAAAAGAGATCGACAGGAAGTGCAAAATGGCTAAGCAGGGATGGCTAGAGGACAAATGTAAGGATGTAGAGGCCTATCTCACTAGGGGTAAGATAGATACCGCCTACAGGAAAATTAAAGAGACCTTTGGAGATAAGAGAACGACTTGTATGAATATCAAGAGCTCAGATGGAAATCCAGTTCTAAGTAAAGAAGGGAAAGCAGAAAGGTGGAAGGAGTATATAGAGAGTGTATACAAGGGCGATGTACTTGAGGACAATATTATGGAAATGGAAGAGGATGTAGATGAAGATGAAATGGGAGATATGATACTGCGTGAAGAGTTTGACAGAGCACTGAAAGACCTGAGTCGAAACAAGGCCCCCGGAGTAGACAATATTCCATTGGAACTACTGACGGCCGTAGGAGAGCCAGTCCTGACAAAACTCTACCATCTGGTGAGCAAGATGTATGAAACAGGCGAAATACCCACAGACTTCAAGAAGAATATAATAATTCCAATTCCAAAGAAAGCAGGTGTTGACAGATGTGAAAATTACCGAACTATCAGTTTAATAAGTCACAGCTGCAAAATACTAACACGAATTCTTTACAGACGAATGGAAAAACTAGTAGAAGCCAACCTCGGGGAAGATCAGTTTGGATTCCGTAGAAACACTGGAACACGTGAGGCAATACTGACCTTACGACTTATCTTAGAAGAAAGATTAAGGAAAGGCAAACCTACGTTTCTAGCATTTGTAGACTTAGAGAAAGCTTTTGACAATGTTGACTGGAATACTCTCTTTCAAATTCTAAAGGTGGCAGGGGTAAAATACAGGGAGCGAAAGGCTATTTACAATTTGTACAGAAACCAGATGGCAGTCATAAGAGTCGAGGGACATGAAAGGGAAGCAGTGGTTGGGAAGGGAGTAAGACAGGGTTGTAGCCTCTCCCCGATGTTGTTCAATCTGTATATTGAGCAAGCAGTAAAGGAAACAAAAGAAAAATTCGGATTAGGTATTAAAATTCATGGAGTAGAAATAAAAACTTTGAGGTTCGCCGATGACATTGTAATTCTGTCAGAGACAGCAAAGGACTTGGAAGAGCAGTTGAATGGAATGGACAGTGTCTTGAAAGGAGGATATAAGATGAACATCAACAAAAGCAAAACAAGGATAATGGAATGTAGTCTAATTAAGTCGGGTGATGCTGAGGGAATTAGATTAGGAAATGAGGCACTTAAAGTAGTAAAGGAGTTTTGCTATTTGGGGAGCAAAATAACTGATGATGGTCGAAGTAGAGAGGATATAAAATGTAGGCTGGCAATGGCAAGGAAAGCGTTTCTGAAGAAGAGAAATTTGTTAACATCCAGTATTGATTTAAGTGTCAGGAAGTCATTTCTGAAAGTATTTGTGTGGAGTGTAGCCATGTATGGAAGTGAAACATGGACGATAAATAGATTGGACAAGAAGAGAATAGAAGCTTTCGAAATGTGGTGCTACAGAAGAATGCTGAAGATTAGATGGGTAGATCACATAACTAATGAGGAAGTATTGAATAGGATTGGGGAGAAGAGAAGTTTGTGGCACAACTTGACCAGAAGAAGGGATCGGTTGGTAGGACATGTTCTGAGGCATCAAGGGATCACCAATTTAGTATTGGAGGGGAGCGTGGAGGGTAAAAATTGTAGAGGGAGACCAAGAGATGAATACACTAAGCAGATTCAGAAGGATGTAGGTTGCAGTAGGTACTGGGAGATGAAAAAGCTTGCACAGGATAGAGTAGCATGGAGAGCTGCATCAAACCAGTCTCAGGACTGAAGACCACAACAACAACAACAATCAATAATTAGTCGATTGGAGTGGATTCTCAAGATCACTATGTGCGCAACATTGAAAAAATTAAGAGCAACATTATTTTCAGCATTCAGTCTTCTGACTGGTTTTAAAGCGGCCGGCCACGAATTCCTCTCCTGTGCTAAGCTCTTCATCTCACAGTAGCACTTGCAACCTACGTCCTCAGTTATTTGCTGGATGTATTCCATTCTTTGTCTTTGTCTACAGTTTTCACCCTCTACAGTACCATGGAAGTTTTTTGTGATATCTTAACAGATGTCCTCCTTCTTGTCATTGTTTTCCATATATTCCTATCCTCGTCTATTCTGCGGAGGACCTCCTCATTCCGTACCTTATAAGTCCACCTAATTTTCAACATTCTTCTGTAGCACCATATCTATAACCCTTCAAATCTCTTTCCCCACAGTCCGTGTTTCACTACCGTACAACGCTGTACTGCAAACGTACATTCTCTGAATTTATTTCCTCAATTTAAGACCTATGTTTGATACTAGTACACTTTCCTTAGCCAGGAGACCCCTTTTTGCCAATTGTTAAGCTGACTGTGCGATAATTCTCGCACTTAGTGGGCTCTTGACATCTTCGGAGTTGCGTGGGTGATGTTTTTCCGAAAAACCTCATACGTGCTACCCAACAACGTGAATAGTCGTTTCGTTGGCACTCCTCCCAATAATTTTAGAAATTCGAATGGAATGTTATCCATCTCTTCTGCCTTACTCGATCTTAAGTTTTCCAAAGCCCTTTTAAAATTCGATCCTTGTACTGGATCCCCTATCTCTTCTATATCGACTCCTGTTTTTTCAACACGTCACCAGTCTTCCCCCTGACAGAAGTCTTCAATGTACTCTTTCCTGATATCCGCTCCCTCCTCAGCATTTAGCAGTGCAATTCCCATTGCACTCTTAACGTTACCACCCTTGTATTTAATTTCACCGACAGATAACTTGACTGTTCAGTATGTCGAGCCAGTCGCTCCAGCTATCATTACTTTTTTATTAACTTCAAAATCATCATAAAAATATATTGCTTCATGTAATTTAGCTTACATTATGTACGTAATGGCTGCTTATGGCTTAAAATTTCCACTCTACTGCATATTTATGAAGTAATTACTGTTTTAATCGGGCTGTGTTATTTGTTTTCAGATTAATTTTATTTGTTTTCAGATTAATTTAAATTGTACCTTTTGACTCCATTGACTGCCTTCACCGAAGGTTGAGACCTTATATTCTCCACAAAAGTACAGTCACTCCGGTATTTCATGTATAAAAATAATGCAGTACCATGCAAATCTACTTGTATCGTGTGAAATGGATCGGTTTAAAGTAGTGCCACAGAATAAAGTGAGGTACCTTGATACATTTCTCAGACCTCCACTTCTAGCCAGTCCTATAATAAAAATTTAATATATTTTCTTATTCAGATTTTAAACGATGGTATTCACTTTCCATGTCCTGCCGTCTTTTTCTCAATTTTCAAAAATTACTTCGGAAATTTAGGTTTTTACTAATGTGAAAACATATCCCAAGGTATCACACGGTCACGTATCTATGAACAAATATTTGGATGGAACATAAAAGCACTGCAATCGAGAAAATCTTGTCAATACTGTATTTAATAGTCTATCTGTTATATTATTACTCCACCATGCACCAATAATCGGCAAATGAAATCATATTGACCAGAAGTGTTATCAGAAACCAGATGAAAGTTAAATGCATTTTGAAGCAGAGGCTACTGAAAACTAACAGAAATTTCCATTTTTAAGGTAAGTAAAATTGTTAGGACATTAAAGGAACTCAGTTCATTTGCATGTACCACAGGCTGATAAAAGACCTTATGTTTCATGTTACAAAAGGGTGGACGACCGGCAAAGAGGGGTGGTTCAAATGGTTCAAATGGCTCTGAGCACTATGGGACTTAACATCTGAGGTCATCAGTCCCCTAGAACTTAGAACTACTTAAACCTAACTAACCTAAGAACATCACACATATCCATGCCTGAGGCAGGATTCGTACCTGCGACCGTAGCGGTCGCGCGGTTCCAGACTGAAGCGCCTAGAACCGCTCGGCCACTCCGGCCGGAAAAGAGGGGTGGGGGGCGTAGGATTATGGCTTAACCATTTACATTTTAAATAAATAGTTCAAAAAGTATGTAGTATTTTATTCACCATATGATGCTGTACTTGACGAATTAACAGCATATACCAAATAGCTCCAATACCAGCGCCTTTCGGAAAGCAAGGGAGAATCGGTCGCGAAATAAAAATCACAGTGAAAATCAAAAGTGTTTTATTTGCAACCGTTTCACCTCCCAGCTAGTTCTCTGCTCAGCTACTAAGACATCTGTCGTAACGTTGTACCAATTTTCCAATACCCTCGTCATAGAAGGCAGCCTCCTCTGCTTTCCGACAATTTTCTACGCTGGACTACAGCTCGTTGCCTGCGCCAAAATTTGTCTTCATAATCAGTGGTTCAACTGAGAAGAAATGAAATTGAAAGGGAGCCAAGTCCGGGATGTACGGTGGGTTATCAAACACTTCGTACCGAAAACACTGCAGGAACATTCTCATTGCCCCTGCAGGGTGCGGCCGAGATTTGTCATGATGAAGGAAATGCATGACAGTTATGTTATGTGGCTTGTATGACATCAGGCGAAATCCCTCACCATGCCCTCACACATAGTGGGAGACATTTTCTAGGCATCTTTATATGCTCACTGTATGCTCAGAACTAAAAAGAGCGACGTAAACGCAATTGACAGACACACTAGGGACACTGCCCAACACAACGGTGCAAAGTTTCATCGGGTTTTCACTGTGGTTTCCATTTCGCGACTGATCGCTCCTTACTTGCTTAAAAGCCCTCGAATGTCACAGTACGCGACAGGATGACGCGAAACAAGAGGGCTAGAGAAGTATATGCGCGTTTTGCTGCTTCTGATCACGTTTAAATTTCGTCGAATAGTTTTGAATGGCCGCTAGTGGCCCAGCTTGTACACCAGAGCAGTAATTGTGGTCGCACTACGCTCCGGAGGGTTGCAATCACGTTTAACGGGGATGCAGTTACGCGAGGTACTTAGAGAAGGGTTGAAACTACAAGGGTGTCAGCAGTGTCAAACGTTTCCAACAACGTCTTGCTGTATGAGATTTTCACTTTGCAGCGGAGTGTGCGCTGATATGAAACTTCCTGGCAGATTAAAACTGTGTGCCGGACCGAGACTCGAACTTGGGACCTTTGCCTTTCGCGGGCAAGTACTCTACCAACTGAGCTACCCAAGTACGCACACACTCCGCTGCAGAGTGAAAATCTCATTCTGGAAACATCCCCCAGGCTGTGGCTAAGCCATGTCTCCGTAATATCCTTTCTTTCAGGAGTGCTAGTTCTGCAAGGTTCGCAGGAGAGCTTCTGTAAAGTTTGGAAGACAGGAGACGGGGTACTGGCAGAAGTAAAGCAGTGAGGACGGGGCGTGAGTCGTGCTTGGGTAGCTGAGTTGGTAGAGCACTTGCCCGCGAAAGGCAAAGGTCCCGAGTTCGAGTCTTGGTCCGGCACACAGTTTTAAACTGCCAGGAAGTTTCACGTCTTGCTGTTGCTCGTCGCACTGCGAACTGTCGTTTTTGATGGGAAGCAACGCCTCTAGGAAAGGGGTGGTTTCACTGACGCCCTTTATGCCACTCACTGAGGCCATTTCGTGCCGATTCTGAGCAGCGGTGTGTCTGAAATGTTTACCTCGGCCACGAACAAACCCTTGTGATTTCAACGCCGGTTATCACGGTTCTCACCTCCATTGCACAAGCTCAGAATAAGGGGTGAAATGTGGGTAAGAAAGGGTGTGACGACCTCCCCATCGCTTGACACGTCCACGGTGGCACTGGGCAGAACTGTGGTGAAATTTGGTGTCAATGTGATATCGTTAATCCACCTTACACGTCACAAGAACTTCTGAGCTGTGACCTTTCTTTCGCTTCTGTCGACACTGCGGGCTTTCAAATAACTACGCATCCTCCGACTCAACGTTGCAGTATTAAAAGTTTTGGCTGGTTTCGTTCTCTAGGGCCTGGGATATGTAGCTACCGCATTACAAGCCAAATACTGCTGAGTCAACAGTTTGCAATATGAATAGACACATGAATCGAATGGTGGAAGTTCCTATCACTCGGCAGTTGCGAATTTTGAACGTAACATGGACGTTTACAGATGAAAGATTGAAATTAAATAAAATCTGCAGGTACTATCTCAAAGACTTTAAATGATGAGTACGATAGTAGAAGTACTTTTGAGAATGCGGTATATTTCTGAAAAACACTTATTGGTGTCGATAGTCCAGCAATTAAATAAAATATAAGCTGAATAACAGGGAAACAATAGATTCGTACTGCACGAAATTAGTTATGGACAACAACATAACTCGCGAGATATTCACTTCTAAACGTACACTACGTCTTCACTGTAGAAACCTCGGAAATCTCACAAGTTCACAAGTCCGCACCCCCAAGTATTTCTATCTCTCGCGACCACGCGCAAACCGCTCCACACTCCAAGTCTCTCTCGCGACCGTACGTCGCGTCTTCACGTCCGGCACCTCCTTCACTGTTCTGTACCGTACTCTCAGCACCCTCCACCCGAACCACTTCCATCCAGTCTCCGCATTCACGAGCGCTGTGATTGGCTAGAGCGCTCGCGTCATGTCTTCATGCCAACGCACCCACCCTACATAACGAAACATATTCGAAATACTGGATTTACATTTAAATAACCTGAAATTAAATAAATATTCCTACGGCTGGACGATAAACACGCTCTAACACACATTATTAGATACATAAACAAATTAAATAAACATATATCATAGGCCAATATCATAATGTCTCTGTGCTTTCTAAAACACGGTAAATATTTAACCAAATACTTCATGAATCGTATGTATCGGATATCAACAAAGACGTAGATGAATAAATATATTTATAAGCATGCTGCTACCGTTTTTCGTGTAACTGTACTTGTGGCCTGACGTGATAGATAGTAATCGGCCACTTTGACCTCCAATAACTTATGTACTATTCAAGTTACGTGCCTGTAATTCATACCAGTTTAGGTTTACACTAATAGCTTTCTAAAGAGAGGGCGATCGACAAAATGAGGTGAAGCGTTTAGATTTTGGTAATTCGTTGCTGGGTGTTACTTGTATAATTTATAGTCAGATATTAAACTTTAAACTAATAAAGATATTGGAAATATGATTACACCTTCAGAATCGTCGTGCTGATAATGGTAATGTACATGTTTCTTTTTGAGGTATCATGATTCATCTGGCTACTATTAATTTCTATACCGACTGTGAAATGTCTGCCATTATGGTTTTACAAAGTCTGCCATCTTTGGCACTCCAGGCACAGACATCTCCTTCACCGACACAAAGCACCGGCCTCGTCAGAGCGGAATTCCCAGCCACGCGGCTGGACCATACGCTGGGGCTACCCCTCCTGTCCGGCTAACGATCGGGACCACGTGTTTGCTACCGTGCCCCGCCTTTGACGAGCGTCCTATGCGACCGCCCCAACTCCGAACATATATTTCCAGGGCGCCACAACTCGCCCCTTACCTCACAACACTTTACTCTCCGAAGCGTCGTCGTCGAGATTGAGAGTGACGTCACAGGACGCCACCCTTTTCCAGACACAGGCACAGAAGAATGTTGAATATTGAGTGGACTGTTAAAGTAAGGAATGAGGAGGTTCTGCGCAGAATCAGAGAGGAAAGGATTATATGGAAATTACTGACGAGAACAAGGGACAGCATTGTAGGATGTCTGTTAAGACGTCATGGAATAACTTCTATAAAGTAGATGGAGCTGTACAGGGTAGAGGAAGAAAGAGATTGGAATACATGCAGCAAATAATTGAGGACGTAGGTTGCAAGTGCTACTCTGAGATGAAGAGGTTGGCACAGGAGGGAAATTCGTGGAAGCCGCATCAAACCAGTCGCAAGACTGATGACAAAAGAAAAGAAGAATTGCATCGCTACACTGAGGACATTTACTTCTAAGTTATGTTGACAGCCGCTATTGATCCGAATTATGGAATATTTGCTGCATATTCTTTGCTGAAAACATGTCTGAAAATACTGTTTAGTAACTTGGCTTTAGTTTCGCTGTCGTCGATAACATCGCCATTGTGCTATCGCGCAGTGAAAGTATAGATTGTGTCATGGAGCTGATATACCATTATAGCTTTTCTGATCGTACAGAACTGAACGATTAATGCACTCCCAGAGCTGTTTTTCTCCTCGTGGAACTAACCTGAAAATACCCCTCTCCTCGGGTCGTGGTTCGCCGTCGTGCTAAATGGAGGAGCAGACAGCGCTGCACGCTGCTAGGAGGAGCTCCGGTTCATATTTCCCCGTCGCCGTCTTTTGGAGCGCCGGGGTGTTGTGAACGGTCCAGAGCTGGCGATATATAACTGTCGACGCTCTCGCTGCGAGACTAGTGCTCGTAAAATGTGTGGCCGCCTCTGCTCGTGCTACCGCAGGCGCCCACGCTATCGAATCTTGCGAGGAAGCAGAGCGCAACCGAACTGGCGAACTAGTCTTCCCACCAAAAATACAGCGACCTGTTGTATGGAAATCAGCTTGACCTTTAAAAAAGGCAACAGCGATGCGCTTGTCAATAGAATTATGCTTAAGTCTTTTAAGAAGAATCAAGACAATTTGAAAATCGTTTTGGAATCGGCGGCTTTCACGAGTCTTAGAATTGATCCAGGCCCGGTGTAAGTCACTTGTTTGACTTCTTTCCGCTAGAGCGAGGTATCGTTGCCAAATCGAGATAATACAGCCCTGTCTTACCGAGGGCAGAGCACTGATATTCTTAGGCTGATAAGAACGTTGTAAATAGGCTGTTTAGATTTTTATATTGGTAATGTCACGTGTATGAAAATCGCTGACTGCGCTGTGTGCAGTCTGTGGCTGGTTGGACTCATTGTTGGAATATTTGCTTGTGTAGTGTTGGGCAGTTGGATGTGAACAGCGCGCAGCGTTGTACAGTTGGAGGTGAGCCGCCAGCAGTGGTGGATGTGGGGAGAGAGATGCCAGAGTTTTGAGCGGACGATCTGGACGTGTGTCCGTCAAAAAAAGGAAAATTGTAAGATTGGATGTCATATAATGACTTTTGAACGCTGTTGAGGTAAATACATTGTTTGTTCTCTATCAAAATCTTTCATTTGCTAACTATGTCTATTAGTATTTAGTGCCTTGAGTAGTTAGAGTCTTTTATTTAGCTGGCAGCTGGCAGTATTGGCGCTCGCTGTATTGCAGTAGTTCGAGTAACGAAGATATTTGTGAGGTAAGTGATTCATGAAAGATATAAGTTATTGTTAGTCAGGGTCATTCTTCTGTACGGATTATTGAAAGTCAGATTGCGTTGAGCTGTCAGTTTAGTGATAATCAGAATAAGTAAAGAGAAAACTGTCTGAGTATGTTAAGTTTCGCTCAGCTGTTTGAAAATAAAATAACGTGAGAGTTTTTCCAGCACTGTCATTCTTAATTTTTCAAAGCGGACGTTTCAACGCTAGGTGGTAGAATTTGGTTATATATCACCACAACCATTTTACAGATAATAAATAGACCAACATTGCCTGGATGACAATCTTTTATTACCGGCTACCGATTTCAATCTTCTCCGCAGCTTATCTTCAGGTCTGGCGCGGCAGAGTGCAGTTTTATCAACGGTTGGGTAAAACGGTAATTAACAGTTGTGATTCAGACAATGCGTCCACGCCCTTACCAGGCAGCGTTTGTCCTTGTGCTGAAAGTTTATGATGTCGTATCTCCTAAATTATGTGTCGTACAATAATATAATTTTATAGGTACATTTAGCGGCACATGCCGATACTGTCTGGCAAATGTGTTGCGAATGGAGTTAGTAGCAACGAAGTAATAAATTTTAAGTCATGCCAACTGCGGCAGTTTTTCACAAATCTCACTGTTTATGACGTCATATGTCCTGAACTGTGCGTCGTACAATGATACAATACTGCAAGTACATTCAACGTCATATGTGCATGATGCGACAGTTTTTGAGGCATCGCATTGTTTATGACGTCGTATCTCCTGGAATATATGTCTCACAATGATACAATTTTGCACTTACATTCAGTGGTATATATGCGTACTGTCTGTGAGATGTGTTGCGAATAAAGTTAGCAGTAAAGAATCAGTAATTTATAGCGTCATGCCTAATGCGGTACTTTTACTGCTTGAACAGCGAAAAACTAATAAGCGATAAACATTTGTTCTTTCATCATTTTGTAGAGATTGTCAGCTAGAAAAATTTCATAAAGGTTTGAAATTCTGTGCAAAGTGTTTTGCAAGTCACTGAGTGCTCTCATGCACAAAAATGGTTCAAATGGCTCTGAGCACTATGGGACTTAACATCTGAGGTCATCAGTTCCCTAGAACGTAGAACTACTTAAACCTAACTCACCTAAGGACATCACACACATCCATGCCCGAGGCAGGATTCGAACCTGCGACCGTAGCGGTCGCGCGGTTCCAGACTGAAGCGCCTAGAACCGCTCGGCCACTCCAGCCGGCTCTTATTCACAAGTAGTGAAACGAGGTAATTGGAGATGGGGCAGAAGCTGAAATTATGGATGGATGCCATTCTGGCATTTGACTGAAGCGGTTTAATGAAATCACGGAAAATCTAAATCAGGATGGCCGGACGCGGATTTGAACCGTCGTCCTACCGAATACGAGCCCAGTTTGCTAACTACTGCGCCATCTCACTCGGTTCCTGACGGCGAGGTCATGCTGCAACATGGATACCTGTTATCTGTGTAACAAGACCAGAATCGTACTACAGTGGTTAGTGGGGTATGATTGTGAAGGCATGCTCGTGTCTTGGCCATCAAATTCGCCTAATCTGAACCGGATCGTACGTATCTGGAACGGTTCGGGCGCCAGTTCCGAGCGCACGAAATACCGATGCTAATGTAAGGGAATTGAATGACTTGTGGATAGATATCTGGAGCCACATGTTCCTGCCAAGGGACCAAGGACTGTCTAAATCAGGCCACGCTGTCGTATTGCACACATACACTTTATTAAGAAGGTGGTCATGATGTTATGGCTGACTGGTGCACGTGGCCTTGTGTATATGTATGTATGTATCTATGTATGCACATATTTATGTACGCACGCACAATTACGATTTCAGGATTTGCGTTCAGGAATATCTTCGGGCCATGTAACTACTATAATAGATTACCACTTTCTTTTGTATCGACCTGACTGTTGGTAACATACGTAAAGTTTGAAATATAGCCACTGCTTCCAATAAAATCATAAACTGAAGCTATATGGAAATGAAACAGAAACTGAGCGCAGTTCGATGTGGCGTCCACCTGTTGCCCTACACACAGCTAAATGATATTCTTGTTCTTCCCATACGCGGCTAAGGACATTTGGTGTAACAGAGTGACTAGCGGCTGTGATTCTCTGTTTTAAATCATTAGAATCGCTGATACGTTCACTGGACACACGTTGCTTCCCATAATCCCACATGTAAAAGTTTAATGGCGTTACGTTTGAGGACCGTCGTCGCCGTGACGCAAACCAACCCATCCTAGCCACCATTTATGACATTTTGTACCCAGAAATTTCCGAACGTTGTTAGCGTGTTGTGGAGGAGCGCCGTCTTGTTCAGAGGTGACATCATCTGGAAATTGTAGCACTGCTTGCAACTGCTACAAATCAAGATAGCTGTTCGTCATCACAGTCTGCACAGCAAAGAAATACGGCCCTATAAGTTTATGATGCACCAGGTCACACCACACGTTCACTATAAGGTTATAGCGAGGAAAATGAGCACAGACATAGAATGAAGCCTCATCGCTAAACACAAAGTTCTTCATGAATCGTTCATTATAGTAGATCTTATGAAGCACATCTATTGACAAACTCGAATCGTTTGGGTCTATCAGTCGGTTTGATAGCGTGCAATAACTGCAATTTGTAACCCGAAAACCGGAGGCGTTTCTCTAAAACATTATCAACTGTAGTCTCTTTTAGGCCTCATTCACGAGCACACGCATGCACCGATTTTTTGGGGTTTCTTCGGTAGCTGTTCCATATAGTTTCTATACACTAGTCACTTAACGAAGGCCCACCAGAACAGTGCCTGTCCAACAAACTGCTTATGTCTATCAACTGCTTATCCCACAGACTAACGATGCTTCTATGTGGTGGCTCTTCGTTGTACACGCGACGACATACACTTTCAAAATTGATAACGGATTCTAATTTAGCAGGCCACAGAACACATTGAACTTTCGTCTGAACCGTCCACATCATGGACGTCGTGGCCTGATCCGCTGCTCCTACACGGTTCGTTGTGTTGCATTAGCACCTGCGCGAGCACGTCAGTGAACATCATAGTATTGAAACTCTTTATGATTCTGTCCAATATAGAGCAAGTTTCAACCTATCGTTTAGTTTCTGTTAGCCACAACAAACCTTCACAGTTGCACCATGATCTCACGGACGCACTGTATGTTTTCGTACCTGCTGGCGAAGCGAAAACCTAAACATGTGACTTCATAAAAAATGCACCAAACTTATGCAAGAGTTGTCAATAATTCACCGCACACGTGATATAAAACTGTTAAACCAAAACAGGTTTGTTATTAAAAAACTTTATTAGTAAACATTTAGTGAAAATTAGTTCTCACGCATAATACGTACACGACGATACACGATTTGTGCGTAAAAAGCAATGTCCTGACTGACTGACTGACTGACAGAGTGGCTCATCATCGCCCAGCCAAACCGCTAAATCTTATACAGTAGGGAGATTTTTCGAAATTCCAGCCTAAGGGGGTGAATAGGGGATGAAGGATATTTTGAGAATCGTCGCTATTAAGGCAGTTTTGAAGCTAGACCTACGAAAATTGGTATTTGGTTTCTCGATCAGAAATAAGGAAATACGTGTTTCGCATTATTGGAAATTTAACGCTATGGGAGTGCAATAGTTGGTAAAGGATATTTGGAAAATATATCATTAGCTACATTTATGAACTTTGCTATTCGACTTCTCGTTTACAAATAAAAAAAATGTGTTTCAGTGTTTTTGGAAACTGAACCCCTAAGGGGTCAAATAGGAAACGACACCTTTTTATTAAAATATTTTATTATGAAAACATTTTTAAAGTTAAATCTATGAAAATTTGAATGGAGCTTCTCAGAAATAAAAAATACGTGTTTTACAGTTTTTGGAAATTCAACCCCTAAGGGTGTGAAACTGGGATGAAATTTTTTCTGGAAGTATTTCATAATGCAAGCTTTTTTGAAGATAAATCTATGAAAATTTGTATTTGGCTTCTTTGTTAGAAATAAAACATACGCATATCATTGGTTGTGGAATTTCTTCCCCTAATGGGGTGAAATAGGGGTGAAATTATTCTTAAAGCTAAATACTTGAAAATTTGTCTTTAGCTTCTCGGTTAGAGACGAATAAATACGTGATTTTGGAAATTCAACCCCTAACTGTGGTCCGCAGCTCGTGGTCGTGCGGTAGCGTTCTCGCTTCCCACGCCCGGGTTCCCGGGTTCGATTCCCGGCGGGGTCAGGGATTTTCTCTCTGCCTCGTGATGACTGGGTGTTGTGTGATGTCCTTAGGTTAGTTAGGTTTAAGTAGTTCTAAGTTCTAGGGAACTGATGACCATAGATGTTAAGTCCCATAGTGCTCAGAGCCAGCCCTAAATGTGTAAAACTGGGTCAGAGTGATTCACTGACTCATCATCGCCCAGCCAAACTGCTAAGGATAGAAACTTGAAGTTTGGAGAGGGTGTGGATCTTATACTGTAGGCATTGTTTAAGAAGTGATTGTCGGAGGAAAAGGGATGAAAGCGATTTTGGAAATATGTCGCTATTAAGGGAATTCTGAAGCTAAAGCTACGAAAACTGGTATTTGGTTTCTCAGTAATAAAATAAAAAATATGATTGTCAGCACTTTTGGAAATTCACCCACAGGGATAAAATACTGTGTGAAAGTTTATTTTTTAATAAATAATTACTAGAGAACAACCAAAGGATTTTAAGGTCACAGCTATGACAAGTGGTATGTAAGTAGGCTGTTTATGTTTTCTCTATGTAAGTAGGCTGTTTATGTTTTCTCTATGTAAGTAGGCTGTTTAGGTTTTTTATTGGTAACGCCACCTCTGTATGACAATCACTGGCTGTGCTGTGGGCAGTCTGTGTCTGCTTTGCATTGTTGTAATACTCGCCATTGTAGTGTTAGGCAGCTGGCTGTGAACAGCGCGTAGCGTTGCGCAGTTGGAGGTGAGCCGCCAGCAGTGGTGGATGTGGGGAGAGAGATGGCGGAGGTTTGCAATTTGTCATGAACTGATATATATATTATGACTTGTGATGATATTAAGGTAAATACATTGTTTGTTCTCTATTAATATCTTTCATTTGCTAACTATCCCTATCAGTAGTTAGTGCCTTTAGTAGTTTGAATCTTTTATTTAGCTGGCAGTAGTGGCGCTTGCTGTATTGCAGTAGCTTGAGCAGCGAAGATTTTTGTGAGGTAAGTGATTTGTGAAAGGTATAGTTTAATGTTAGTCAGGGCCATTCTTTTGTAGGGAATTTTGAAAGTCAGATTGCGTTGCGCTAACAAAGTATTGTGTATCAGGTTAAGCACAGTCTCGTGTAGAATTGTTCAAAGGGGACGTTTCATATGGCGACCCTTAGCCGAGGATACCTCACTGGAATCTTCTGATTTTTTGTTGTAGTTTGTGTAATTAGTGTAGATTTTGTTTATTGCTAGCGCGTAATTGTAGAGAGAATCTCCTTTGTAGTTGTAGTTTTTCATTGTTGTAGAGTAAAACAGTTGTGGCATGCATGTAGATTTGCACCAAGTATTTCGCAGCTGCAATTAACTAGACATTATTTCCATTGCTACGTTATTTTATTTTGCTCTTCAAATTGTGTTTTTCTGTGTTGTCGTGTGAAATACTGTGACAATAATGGCGTGTGAAAAACGTAATACTAGGCTCCAAAGTAAACTGAGAAATGACAGTGAAGACGAAGGCAGTGTGTTAGCGCCGCAGAGTAATGAATTAACTGATGTTCAAAGTAGTAATTTGGTAATCGTGCATAGGGAAATGGAGCGGGCGGCAAACAATGGCACGGACAGTGAAACAATTAGTGAAGAGGGAAGCATTATCGATCGATCGGTCGGCAACAGCTCGCCTCAGGAATCCGAAATGACAGGACACAATTTCGCAAATACTGTAGATTCAGGTTTTGGGTTATCACCGTTTTCTCAAATAAGTCAAGACGCATTTTCTGCTTGTCAAAATGTGAATGTTGCCGGTGCAAATGCACTGCCGAAAAGCGTAGAGAAACAGATTCCAGACACTAATACATTATTATTGCAATTAATGCAACAAATGGAACAAAATCAGAGACAAATGGGACAAAATCTTCAAAAGTTAGACACAGTGGAACAAAATCTCAAAAAGTTAGACACAATGGAACAAAATCAGAGACAAACACAGCAAAAGCTTCAAAAGTTAGACACAATGGAACAAAATCTTAAAAAGTTAGACTCATTGGAGCAAACTCTTGAACGAACACGAGAGGATTTAACTGCTGAGTTACATCACATTGAATCGAAATGTCAAAAAGTCTGTAATGACGTAAAAACACAAATTTGTGAGCATTTCCAACCTATTTTTTCGCGTCATGAAAATGCACTACAGAATCACGAAGCAGCTATAAAAGAACTGCAAACTATTGTTCATGAAAATCATGAGACCTTGCAAGCAAAATTTGACTCAGTTGCATCTACCGATACAGTTATGCAACTTGCAAAAACTCAGGAAAACTTAAAGGTCACAGTAGACACGATTGCAACACAAATGGACACTCTGAAACTTGGTTCAGAAAAACATAGAGAGGAAATGATTTCACTATTGGATAAAGTAGCCGAACTTTCAGATCAGTTCACTAACTTATCTACAAAGGTAGATGATGATCTGAATGACACAACACCTGTAGCTTTCATGGACACTGAAGAGTATGAACAAATTAGAAAATTCAAACAAAATCAAAATCAAATCAATACACAGTACAAAAGAGAAATCCGGGAAGTGCAAGATCAGTTGGCACAAGTAGTACAAGAATTACGTATTTCAGAGGACACTCGCGCCCCAATACGGGAAGAGGGACATACAAATACGGAACAGACACAAAATAATAACACAGGGCATTTCGGAAGTTATGAAAGAAATTGGCAATGTGCACCGAATTTTGAGATGGAACGGCCGACACGACCTAACAATGACCGATATGCGACTCGCCGACATGATGATTTTGACTATAAGCTGTTCATTACTACACGTAAATTCAAAACATTTAAGAATTCTGGCAACGACATTCATCCACAAGCATGGCTCCATCAATTCTCTCATTGTTTTCCTCCCAACTGGTCGTTAGAACACAGATTAGAATTTATGTGTGGCTACTTAGAGAATGAACCAGCTGTAAGAATGCGATCGGTCATTCACGATTGCCACAGTGAGGGAGAATTTTACCATGCCTTCCTCTCAGCATATTGGTCTCAAGCTACACAAGACCGTGTAAAACATAACATCATAATGATGAAACACTTCGAACAATCTGAATTTTCCAGTCTTGTGAAATATTTTGAAGACATGTTGCACAAGAATCAATACCTGTCAAACCCATACAGCCCCTCAGAACTCATCCGCATTTGCTTAATCAAACTGCCTAAACATTTACGACATATTATTTTAGCAGGACGTTGCAAAGACGACATTGAAGCTTTTCAGGGACTGTTACAAGAATTAGAAATTGACACTGACAATCGCGGAACGCGAAACCAGGAACACAACAATTACAGGTCACATCCGTCGCAAATCCGCGATGAAAGAAGTAATAACTGGACACGACAAGGCTATTCTCACAACACAAATCGTGACCAAAATAGACACCACCCGTATGACAACCGTTGGCAGAGTAGTAATAACTACAGGGAAAGATCACCTCTCCGTGGTAATGACTATCACAGAGACAATCAGAGAAACAGACAATATGGGAACCAAAATAAATATTATCAGGGGAGACAGAATAACTTTAGACGCAACGGTCCAGCGCGCAGTTTCGATTCAGGGAGAAATTCTCCACCACGTGACCGACAAGAAAGAAACTATGGCATCTACCGACATGACGACAGACGATATGATCGTAACGATATACCTGAACTGCATCAGAACTGGCGGGATTCAAACAGAGCAGGGCCCTCTCGTCACGGGGAATTTGTAGAAGTTAGGTCTCCAAATCCCAATAACGACGCGCGCCAACAAAGAGACAATAGGCAATGACTCACACCGATGGCAGCCACAAAACGTTCTTATGACACTAACGACGCAGCTGCCGTAGCTAGTAATTACGTAAAAATGGAAGACATTAGGGACATCTTACTCCAGGAACACGACATAAAACATAACAATATTGCATATCCTGTGATTCACATTACAGTAAATGACGTAAAATTTACGGCAGTACTTGACTCTGGCAGTCCCATCTCAGTAATTAGTGAAACAGCCTTTAGCAAATGTAACAAATCGAACGATTGCCCTACACTTCCGTTACGTAAGATTAAATTACAGGGTGCAATTTTTGGAAAAAGAGTAGATGTACGCCAGCAAACCAATTTAGAATTCTTTTGTCAAAGCCACAGCTTCTCTATAAACTTTCTTATTGTTCCATTATTGTCGACGGAAATTATATTGGGAGTAGACTTTTTGAATGAATACAAAGCAATCTTAAGCTTTCGCGATGCTGAAATAAGTTTAGAGAAAGAAGGTAAGTCAATAGCTTTGAAATTTGAAGACTGGCTCTCAAACCATGACGAGGAAATTAATCGGCTTTACCTTCTGTTAGACAACAGTTCGGACTTTTCTACGGAACTAGACACTAACAATCACTCTGCAAGTACTGACAGGGATGATATCGACGGCGCATTTGACATTAATAAGTTAATTCAGAATAAAATTCAAACAATTGAGAATTGTAATGACACTGATAGGCAGGACCTTTTTGAGATTTTACAAGCACATTCCACAGTTTTCACTCATAAAACAGGAACAATCAAGGGATTTCAATACCAATTTCGTGTTCGTGAGCATACTAAATTTTGTGTTAGACCATATGTAATTCCAGCACATTATAGGGACCGTGTTAGAACAGAAATACAATCTGTGCTTGACGAGGGCATTATTGAGCCTGCAGTAAGCTCATACAACAATCCATTACATGTTGTTGAAAAGAAAAATGGATCGATCAGACTTGTCTTAGATTCGAGACAAATCAATACTATCATTATTCCTGAAACAGACAGGCCGCAGACGATGGAAGAACTTCTTCAAAATTTTAATGGTGTAAAAGTGTTGTCTTCCATTGATCTCAGATCCAGCTTTTATCAGATCGAACTTCATCCAGAATGCAGAAAATACACAGCTTTCCTTTGTTTCGGCGTTTGTTATCAGTTTCGGAAACTTCCCTTTGGTTTGAACATTTCTTCAGCAGCATTTATTCGCGGGCTAAATTCCATATTACCTGAGTTCTTAAAACGTCACATCACCTTATATGTGGACGATATTCTAATAGCGGAAGCTTCATGGGAACAACATAATCGCATCCTCAACAGTCTGTTACGTATTTTTGCAGAATCTGGAATTACAGTTAACTTGGAAAAGTCTGAATTCGGTAGGTCAAAGGTGAGGTTTTTGGGACATATTATTTCTTCTGAAGGCATTCAGCCGGATCCTGAAAAGTTAGAAGCAATCAGAGCCATTCCAGTTCCATCCACAAAAAAACAAGTCCGCAGTTTTCTAGGTCTCGTAAATTTTTACCGTCGTTTTCTGAATATGCAAATTCTAGTTACACCAAAACTTTGTTCTCTCACTGGAAAAAATACTATTTGGAACTGGGACGAACAAGCACAGTTGGAATTCAATTCTTTGAAAGAAGCGTTACTTCACGCGCCAATACTAGCTCATCCTGATCTGTCACAAGATTTCTGCCTTAGTACGGATTCTTCTAAAGTCGGTCTTGGTGCCCATTTATTTCAAGAAGCCAGAGAAAATGACACTACCGTTCGGAAAACCATTGCTTTTGCTAGCCGAGTGCTAACAAAATCTGAAAAAAATTATTCCGTTACTGAATTAGAAGCTTTAGCTATCGTTTGGGCATTTAACAAATTCCGTTTCTTTCTTTCTGGTAAGCACGTAAAAGTATACAGTGATCATCGTGCATTACAATTTCTTATGTCTTCAAAATTAAATCATGACAGGTTAAAACGTTGGGCATTGTTTCTGCAAGAATTCCGCTTCACAATAGTCTACATTCCCGGCAAGGAGAACATTGTTGCGGACGCACTGTCACGCGCACCGGCTGGGCTTGAGAAAAGTACCACAGAAGGCAACCTCGAGAAAAATTTCAGTATTCTTTACATTCAGAAAGTCGCCTTTGAAAACTTCATCACCACATCTTTAAAGGACATTGCTCATGAACAAGATAAAGATCCGATTTGGAAAGACATCAAGAGCAAATGGCATGAAAAGACACACACACAGATTCGGCATTATTACCTGGTTAGAAACAACATACTCTTCAAACGCTGCACTGTTGATGACAAGCTATGGGTACTTTGCATTCCAGACGATTTTGTTAATAAGCTCATTTGGTACATTCATTTCAGCTACGCACATTTTGGCCCACGAAAATGTTATCATATTCTTCGAACGACTTGTTATTTTAACAATATGGAAAAGCGAATTCGAAGAGTCTTGTCTATTTGTAAACTTTGTCAAAAGGCGAAACCATCTACTGTCTCACATCGTGCTCCGTTGTTTCCTATTATTCCTGCTAAATTAAAAGAATTTGCTGCTGTTGATCTCTTGGGACCGCTTGTCAGAACATCCAATGGATTTTCGTACGTTCTAGTCGCTGTTGAACTTACTTCAAAATTTGTTTCTTTCACTCCGTTACGTAAAGCCACTGGACGGTCTGTATCCAACGCCTTTGTTAAAAATTTCTTACGTGAAGTTGGACACGTTAGTAAAGTCATTTCAGATAACGGACCGCAATTCAGATCTGCTGTTTGGTCACGCATGCTTCGCAACCATAAAATCAAACCTGTTTTTATTTCATTGTACTCACCACATTGCAACCCGTCTGAACGGATTATGAAAGAAATCAATAAGCTTTGCAGACTTTATTGTCACAGAAAGCATCAGCATTGGGACAGATATTTACACTTATTTCAAAACGTGCTGAATGAAATGCCTCACGACTCCACTGCTTTACCACCTACTCTTGTACTGAAGAATGAAGAACCACCGAACAGAATCAGAGAGCTTGTACCTTTCCCGAATACACGTAAACTTCGACACAAAGACATAATTGATTTGGCTCTTAAAAATATAAAATCTGCAGCAGACAAAAGGAGAAAACTACACGGTAAAGCAAATGCAAAGAAATTGTATATTGGTCAGAAAGTTCTCATTAAAGCTCATTCATTGTCACATAAGAAGAAACACTTGAGTCACAAATTCTTTCTAGTTTACAATGGACCTTACAGAATCCGACGTATACCACATGATAATTGCGTTGAAGTTGAAACTCTGCGTACTAGGAAGAGTAAAGGTTTACACCACATTTCTCATGTAAAACCATTTATTGACAGATAATCTGCCTTTTAACTTTGTCTTTGCCATAAAACGTTTCACTTCACGTTACTAGTATGCTTTAGAAACTGTTACCATGCAACAATGTTTGAAGTTAAATATCCAATCAAGAACCAAGAGAACTTATTTAAACAGAAATGACGAATGCATTGTTATAGTAAACAGACGTCACAGTGTTATTGTGTATGTACATTCTTGCTTGTTTGTTGCACGATTACGTAACGACTATAAGGCTCACATACTTAGAACATTTACCAGTACTGCTAATGAGATTTTAATGCAACATTTTGGTTTATTTGAAAATACATTCTGAATTTAAAGTGCTTTCTGAGAGATACCAGATGACACAGAGGTTAGTTTATGTGACAGCTACACGATTTTTATCACGACGCTACTAATGAGTGACAATTTACAATGTTGCTTTTGTCGTGTATCTGTTTTATATCTGCACAGTTTTCTGAATTCTTCTGGAAATCAAAACATGTTTTATTAGTAACTTTTGTGGTATAGCTACAAGGAGAGAGCCTTTTCCATAGCACAACAATACGTTACAGCACAGTACTTTCATCATCACAACAATAAGCGTAATAACTAAGATATCTCTACACAAAGCATTTCACTTTTGTTTATCATGAGGTAAGTACATTGGCTTCTGCAGAACTTAGCTTTTGGAGGAAAATAACTACGACACTTTCACAGAGATTATCTTACAACAATATGCACATTTAGCGCTACAGGACACGCATTTCAGTGATTAATTTTGTACTTAAAACATTTATTTTTAAAGATTTTTGAATTACAAAGAAAGTTTTCAGTGATACATTTCATTTCATTGCTGTAATCTGTAACACCTGAGGGTATAATTACATTAATCCTCAGGGGGGTACACGCTTACTTTGTGTACCATGTGTTTGGCAAGCACAAGGAGCCCTAGCTAATATGGTATTTGCTTATACAACTTTACACATCGGTACCATATTTCTCTAACACACAAATTACACAGCTATCTGATCATTTAACTGAGAGATAAACATGTTTTTTACTACGTCAGTGACACATGTTTACGTAATTACACCGTTGGATAACTTCACACTTATGAAACTGTATTTTGTCTGTACTTTGTAAACTGTTCATATTTTTTCGGAATCATTGTGATACTATGAGAGCTTTGAATGATGTATTTGGTATGAGATCATGATTTTTAAAGTACGTTTGAGGCAGCTGACACTTTTGACATGAGCAGAGAATTATTTTAGGCTTAGAAATTATTGGAGGAAGTTACGACGATTTTGAGATTTGACTGAAGTGTTATGATGTTATTATTACGACGACGATGTGTATTATGTTGTTGAGGAATGTTTATTATGCTACGTATTTCTCATGATGAAATATTGAAGAAGTGTCGACGAATATGTATATGTATAATGAGGTAAGGAATAATGAGTAGTGTTTAGGGACTCTGATTTATGAAAAGGATGTTGGAAACCAAGAAACGTACTTTAAGAGTTATGAAATGTGTGACTGTATCACAATGCTGACGAATATTTTTTTTTGGACACTTATATTTATAGGATTTTGTTTCTACAGATTTGCAACGCTAATTCTTGACCTGTGAAATATTTTTAAATGAGACTGCAACGGTAGCAGAAACTGCTGTCGTAAATATTTCCGTACGAAAGTTAAGTGACCACCTGCACGTAATGCGTCGCGGGCACCCAGCTGTGTCAGACGCCTGGAGAAAAAGCCATTATTGCGATCCCTTTTCAGCGGCACAGGTAGAAAAAAAAGGGGACGTGGGACGTGTCAAACACCTGGAGAACAAGCCATTAGGGTGTGCCTTTCATCGCTAATGCGACACCCTCGTTACTTGAAAACATATGATTACTCGCACTTTGTGCTAATTACTGAAATGCTTATGAATTGATGGGAAATATTCGTACATCTGCACACCTGATTACGACAAGCGTCTTTCTACGAGAGTTGAGAGCTACTGACTTACGAAATGCCACATGACTATTGAATGATTTTCATAGTTGCTTATTTCATTTGATATCTGGTTTCCAGCTGTGTTGCAGCATTGCTTTTATAAAATGAAATGCATTTGCTAATGTGAACACTTTCTGTCAACAGATCTATTAAATAATTATTTTATGATCCACATTCTTTAAAAAAAAAGGAGCACTTGGAAAGGAAAGAACAATAAGAAGGAACTAGTAACAGTAACACATAATTTTCTTTTCAAGTACATGGTAATATTTCTTTTTACAATCAGTTGTTGTGGTGCACCACTTTAATTACATAGACATTAAGATGTGATTATACATTTCCCTTATCTGCATTGTTGTTTTTACTGTAATATTTTTTCTTCTTGAGCTATGTCATGTTTAGATATAAGCTGCTGTTTGCCAGGCATAGTGCTACTGAATTTTAATTTGTGTTACTCTGCTAAGCCAGATTTAATTTTTTGTTTACTGCACATTGGCTCATATTAGTTGTAATGTTGCATTGCTTGTTAATTTAGATTTACTGTAGCTTGCTTTGCAAATTTCCATTTTTTTTCTCATTGCTGTTTGTATTAATTGTTTTGTGCTGCTGCATTGCCTCGTCCCTTAGTTTAGCATCTGAGCTCAGTAGATTTAAGTTAGCTTAAGAGGGGGTAGCCTCTAAGAGAATGAGTTGCGATGAATTGGAAGAAATGCATTGAGAAAACAGGTTTAGGTAGGATTTTCTTGGAAATAAATGTTGAGGTAAGAAATGTGTGAACATATAAATACAGAAAGCATGCTTAGATAGAATTTTTTTGGTGGAAACAAAGGATGAAATAAGAGGAAAGATATATGAAGTTTTAGGTTGGACTGCAGTACCACATGTTACACTGAAAACGAACCCTGTCCTTTCCTATTGGTGTTATCCCACTATGTGTGTGTGTACTCTTGTGTATTTGTTTTCTTCCTGTCTCTGTGTAGTTTCATAGAATTTTTTCTTCTTTTAATATTAAGCTACATTCACTATGATGAGGAATACTGTTATCCTCAAATATAATTGGCATTAATAATATATTATTTACTTTGTAAGGATATTAGACATTATTCATTCTGTTTAAATGCTCATGTGTGAAGTTGATGTTTCAAAAGTTATTGTGATCTTTTATGTATGTACTCATGTCATAATTCCACTGATGTATATGTTAGTTCGATTCTTTTGTAAAGCCTGTACTACAAATGTTATCTGTATTATTATGTTTTAATGATGTATTTTGTACCTTTGTAATTGTATTTTCATGTTGTAAATTTATAATTGTACAGACACCAGTTCTTCAAATTAAGTTACATTTCACTGCACACGTTTCTGTTGGTCATAGTATATGGACAATATGTGAGAAGTAGGGACTGTTAGTGTTTGCACGTGTGTTACTAATTCAGCAAGGGACTGGATAACAGCATTGCTGGTTCTAAGGACAATTCCAAAAACTTTGTGAGTGCACAAGTGGTGGTTTATGGACTTGCTATATTGTCCGCAAGACTCTTCGATGGTGATTGTGCACCTGCACAGTCGCAACAGATGGCTGCTGGCCATTTCTACAAGGACTACAGTGGGTCTACACCTTTGCTGACTCACCAGTACCATTATTTCTACAAGGCCTGCAGTGGGTCTGCACCTCTGGTGGCCCACCAATACCATTATCTCTGCAAGGACTACAGTGGGTCTGCATCTATGATGACCCACCAACGCCATTATTTCTACAAGGACTGCAGTGGGTCTGCACCTATGGTGGCCCACCAATACCACAATCTCTACCAGGACTCCAGTGGGTCTGCTCTGTGATGACATACCTACCAATATTCTTCCAAACTTCGAATGACTCTGCTGTGGGTTTGCTCTGTTGTGGCCCATTACCTGTCTGCATGTCGAGAGTCAGCACTGTCTTTCCGTTGGAAGGTCAACACTACTTCTTCAAGACTGCATGGAAATCCACTACTTCTATGTGCATTTTCTTTTACTGCTTGGACTTTGAGAAAAACTCTGCATTTTTACTGTGATGAACAATGTGGACTGTCTTTATGGACTGTGAGAAATTTTGATCTTTTGACCAACATAATATTAATAAGTGTGTGCATTTTATATCTTTGTTACTGTAATTGTGAAAAATTTTTGTCAAATCTGTATTGGCCAGTGCCCAACACCATTTGTAAAAATTTTTGTGGGGAGCATGGGGGCTATGTAAGTAGGCTGTTTATGTTTTCTCTATGTAAGTAGGCTGTTTATGTTTTCTCTATGTAAGTAGGCTGTTTATGTTTTCTCTATGTAAGTAGGCTGTTTAGGTTTTTTATTGGTAACGCCACCTCTGTATGACAATCACTGGCTGTGCTGTGGGCAGTCTGTGTCTGCTTTGCATTGTTGTAATACTCGCCATTGTAGTGTTAGGCAGCTGGCTGTGAACAGCGCGTAGCGTTGCGCAGTTGGAGGTGAGCCGCCAGCAGTGGTGGATGTGGGGAGAGAGATGGCGGAGGTTTGCAATTTGTCATGAACTGATATATATATTATGACTTGTGATGATATTAAGGTAAATACATTGTTTGTTCTCTATTAATATCTTTCATTTGCTAACTATCCCTATCAGTAGTTAGTGCCTTTAGTAGTTTGAATCTTTTATTTAGCTGGCAGTAGTGGCGCTTGCTGTATTGCAGTAGCTTGAGCAGCGAAGATTTTTGTGAGGTAAGTGATTTGTGAAAGGTATAGTTTAATGTTAGTCAGGGCCATTCTTTTGTAGGGAATTTTGAAAGTCAGATTGCGTTGCGCTAACAAAGTATTGTGTGTCAGGTTAAGCACAGTCTCGTGTAGAATTGTTCAAAGGGGACGTTTCAGGTATTTGACTTCTTGGTTATAAATTAAAAAATACGTGTTTCAGTGTTTCTGGAAGTTCGACACCTAAGGGAAGATAGAAGAAGGGGGGGGGGGGGGGGGGCACAGAGGATGAAAATTTTTTAAGAAAATATTTCGTTACATTGAACACATTTTAAAGCTAAACTTCTCGGCTAGATATAAAGTAACGTTTTTTAGGGGATGAAAATAGCTATACGTATCTCCACAAGAACGCAAAGGGCACGATTAACAAAAACTTTGGACTCCAGCTACTAGAATAGCTTTTTGGTCACAAGTACATTCGGAAAACACCATGCTTATATGACCTTAATTAGCGTCAAAAGATTTGAAGGTATTAAAAAAATAATAATTCGATTAAACAAAACAAAACAAAAATATCTGCAGCCCATACAGTCTACGCGAGCGAAGCAGTGGGCGCTAAGTTAGTTTTTATATATATTTTGCTGACAGTGCCATATAATTCCGATTTCCTGTCCGTGAGAAACAACTCCCGTAACGAGTGACACCTTTACTTCCATTCTTGCCTCTTCCACATCTACATCTATACCCAGGGAGACACTTTATGGTATGTGGTGGAGGTTACTTTGTGCAGCACTATCCTTTCCACTCCACCCCTGTTGCATTAGCTTTCATTTCTCTCATTTTACAGTTGTGGCTATCTCTCTAAAAGCCTGTGGACGGACGTAAGAAGTATAAATCAGTGATTCCATGTCCCAGTAGAGTGGCAATAAATTTCATGAATGGAAACGGTGTCATCTGTCTTGTAACTGGTTTGATGCGGCGCACCACTAATTCCCCACATTTTCAACATCTCAGGCTACTATATGCTCCTAGCGTTTCCATTTATTTTTTGGGTATACGAATATTACAATCTCTGTTTCCGCTAAAGTACCGTGGAGACATTCACTGATGCCTTTTTCTTTCAATGTTTTCCACATCGTCGCCGATACTGCGGAGAACTTCATCGCTCATCAGAGCACCAAATTTTCGACTGCCTCTTATAGCACCACATCTCAAACGATTGGATTCCTTTACTTTCTATTTTCCGTTATTTGCTGACTTTGCTTCATACGTATATTCCCAAAAATTTCTTCTTCCTTCTCTTTTCCTTCTCCCAATGCTTCAAGATTTATGTAATATGGCTATCCGACTACACACCTTTAAGACCATTTTTTACTTGCCGATGCAACGTCTCTTTTTCCTTTCTAAAATTAGTGTCGACGTTTGACACTAGTAGACTTCTTTTGACCAGGGGTGCCCCTTACCCTCTTTTCTTGTGCTAGTCTGTTTCTTATGTCCTCCTTACTTCATCCAGCATGTGTTATTTTCATTATACAAGGTAGCAAAACTACTTAGTTTCTCTTACTGCGTTTCGATGTTAAGTTTATCGGTAATTTAATTTCTGATACTTCTCATTACTTTATATTTTTTTCGGTTTTAAACTCAGTCTAAAGTGTTTGCTCGTTAGACTCTTCCATTCCATCCAACAGGTACTCGAGTTCATCCTCTCTTTCCCTCAAGATAGCATCGTCATCAGCGAATCTCATCGTTTACATCCTTCAGTCACAATTTTAAGCTACCACATCCCTGTTTTACACCCTTTGTAATCCGAACGCCTCGTTTTGGGTCTTCTATTCGTAATGTTCCTCGTGTTTCTTGTTCATATTGTATATTAGCCGCCTTTGCCTACAGTTTACGCTTATTTTCCTGAGAGTATCGAACACCTTGCCCCATTCTACATTGTCGGGCGATTTCTCTATGTCGATAAATCGTATGAAAGTTGGTGGCAGCCCTCCTATCTCACTTGTTGCAAGTGTTCATGTAAAGTGAAATTGTTCATGTAAAGTGAAATTGACTCCACGACGTGCATGTGATGCGGTGAAATACGATCTGGTCTTTTTTACTAATGATAGGAGATGGCAAACTCAAGCAAAGCAGAACTAAAAAGAGAAAAGTTATACGTGAGACACAGTTGAATACTGAATCCGTGCATGAAGCTGTTAACCACATACAATACAACCTACAGGAGTGGTAAACCGCATCTTACAGGTCCGTTTACAGCAAGGACAAATTTCTTTCGTCTCTTACCTACTTTATCTAATAACATATGTGTGTTTAATGAAATGTTTCACAGTTATGTGGTCTCAACAGCAGGAAATGTGGGAATACCTGTATCAGTTTTGACTTACCTTATTTGCTGAAAATCGTTTGTAAAACAAGAAATTCTAATAGGGAATGTGTGTGCATCAAGTATAACGCCAATGCAGTAGGCACACCACTACATGCAGGTACATGAGAATTCTGACATGGAGGCAAATACACGTGACTGAAATTGGTAATACCAGTAAAAGGTGTGAGTTAATGAATTCGTGAAATCTACATGCAGTAGACGACCAGTATAATTTGTCAGAAGATTAGTTATACAACTTCGTCGAGGTGGCGATGGATAAACATCGGTTAAGAGTGTGACAGTCCTTCCGAACATATCAGATTCACAAGATAAATAATATTACAGCTCGCATGAAAACTTTATCGTGAGCGAAGTAACTCACTTGAGTTTACAGGTGTCTAGTGCTGAGATGGATGCAGATCGCCGCGTTCTGACTCAAGTAAAACTGTGGACAAAGACCCGACATTCTCCATGTGAAATGTACAAACACACACACGCGCACACAGGAACACACGCGAAAACTGCACCACTTTACGCAACTTGACGTCTCTCATAGTTCCCAATCATATGAAAGATACTGCTATGCTTGCAACTGACGGCAGTCTAACCTGGTGGTCGTATACATTCATATTCACACCAGACAAACATAGGCCAAACTTTCATAACTGATGTCATGTGGCTGGAACCGTGATCCCGTTTGTTACCCATATATGCTATAAAAATGGATATGTGCATGTGTGTTTTCCACGCCTCTTCCTGAGCCAATGATCTGATTTCAAGCAAATTTGGTACACATATAGAGGACAACACAAGTAACCAGTCCCCTGGCGGATAAAATCCCCGACCCATCCGCGAATCGAGCCCGGGACGCCGTGGTCCAGAGGCAGCAACGCTAACTAGTAGATCACGAGCTGCGGACTGGTAGAAGGTGTACTACTGTTCGTTTGAAATAATTTGAGACTTTTGATAGTTCAGTATGGAGCGACTGGACGGAAGCGTAGTTACCGGCATGTGCAGGGCGCGTCAGCAGATGACTACGTTATAATGACAGGCCCACTCGATGCGGAACCTGGCACACTGCGTGAAAGCAAGCCGCGTAAACCGGACGATCGGTAATCTTTCTCAAAGGAATTTAAAGAAACTATTCTGTAAAATAACTCTGACTTTCGCACATCTTATAGTTTAATTCGTAAGCTTCGTGATGAAGCGCCTATCGTTTCCTTAATGGTCATAGTTACTGTGTTTTCTCTGCCTCGTGATGACTGGGTGTTTTGTGATATCCTTAGGTTAGTTAGGTTTAAGTAGTTCTAAGTTCTAGGGGACTGATGACCATGGATGTTAAGTCCGATAGTGCTCAGAGCCATTTGAACCATAGTTACTGTGATGTTTCGATGATAGGTGAACTACTGCAGGAAATTCTTAGTTTGCAGTGCAAACTAGGTGTCGCTATGAATTTGTGTTTGGTGCGTGCTAGGTTATATATTGCTGCGTATTAGATGTAAATAATACACTGAATGTTCTTTAAACTTGGAAGGATATCGCTGTCTATTCCTGTGTCGAGAGAACGGAAAGGATGTAAAGCGCTCCGTCCGGAACTCGTGCGTCAGTGAAAAACTAGAATTAAATATTCATAAATTCTTTGTCTCTTATAAATGGTTTGAGGTAACGAAACAAGACTTTGGCAAACCACAGCGCACAGAGACGAGAGTGTTTTGTCCTATGGTTAATATGCGAAATTTCCATATCTACCGCGATATGAACATCAACAAAAGCAAAACGAGGATAATGGAATGTAGTCCAATTAAGTCGGGTGATGCTGAGGGAATTAGATTAGGAAATGAGACACTTAAAGTAGTAAAGGAGTTTTGCTATTTGGGGAGCAAAATAACTGATGCTGGTCGAAGTAGAGAGGATATAAAATGTAGACTGGCAATGGCAAGGAAAGCGTTTCTGAAGAAGAAAAATTTGTTAATATCGAGTATAGATTTAAGTGTCAGGTAGTCGTTTCTGAAAGTATTTGTATGGAGTGTAGCCATGTATGGAAGTGAAACATGGATGATAAATAGTTTAGACAAGAAGAGAATAGAAGCTTTCGAAATGTGGTGCTACAGAAGAATGCTGAAGATTACGTGGGTATATCACATAACTATTGAGGAGGTATTGAATAGAATTGGGGAGAAGAGGAGTTTGTGGCACAACTTGACAAGAAGAAGCGACCGGTTGGTAGGACATGTTCTGAGGCATCAAGGGATCACAAATTTAGCATTGGAGGGCAGCGTGGAGTGTAAAAATCGTAGAGGGAGACCAAGAGAAGAATACACTAAGCAGATTCAGAAGGATGTAGGTTGCAGTAAGTACTGGGAGATGAAGAAGCTTGCACAGGATAGAGTAGCATGGAGAGCTGCATAAAACCAGTCTCAGGACTGAAGACAACAACAACAACAACATATCCGCGATATTCAAGCAACTACAATAATATATTTACTGGGGTCCGCTGATAGCAGATGAAACGAGAACAGCTGTGGGTTTTGTAACAATATAAGTGAAGAAGTTACACGTTTATTTTTATACTGAGAATGGGATGTTTCAAAAACTATTGACTTGATTCGCATTCACTTATTAGTTTAACAATACATTATTTTATATTCTGTCGCAATTTCAAATGCATTAGAATGTAGTGAGATGAATGTTTCTAAACTCTGTTGTGTTTTAACAAAAGAAGCAGATTTTAACATGGCAACAAAAGAAGTTACGTATTCATCAAATCTCGTCATAGTCCTTCATGGATCATTATCTCCTCAAATACCTCCTTGGTACTGCTGACGACTCAAGACCAGCCGTGTCGTGTAAAATTTGCAGCGGATTCTTTTCTCACAACTACAACCTCAGTGAGCGTAAACGTCTTGTTTTTTGCCCCATCACTTTTCACATAGGTTCAAACACTCTCAGTCGGATTTAAATGAGTATGGCATGGAGGAAGCTTGATGAAACTATGCCCTTTACCGTTAGCAAGTTCGTCGACCTGGTAGTGCGAAGTTTTGGCTTGTACTGCAGTACAAATTGCATTAACTCCGCCTTATACGAGGGCTATTCGGAAAGTAAGGTACATAGGTCGCGAATTGGAAACCACAGTGAAAATCAAAACTGTTTTATTTGCAGTTATCTGCAACTTCCAGTTGCTTATCCCCATGGTCGCCGATCCGACTTAGACCTTTGTCTTAGCGTTATACCGACTTTCAATACCCTCGTTATAGAAGGCAGCCGCAAGTGCTTTCCACCAGTTCTCTACGCTGGCCGACAGCTTGTTGTTTGTCCCCATAGCCAGCGGTTCATGTGAGCAGAGATGAAACTCAGAGGAAGACAATTAGGGGCTGTATTGTGGGTAATAATTTCCAATAGAGGACGGCGCAGGAGCATCTTCATTGCCCCTGCAGAATGCGGCTGAGAATTATCTTCAAGAAGAAAACGCACAACAGTTATGTAATGTTGGCTGCATAGCTTCAGGCGAAATTTCTCACCAGGCCCTCGTACTTGGCGGGAGACACTATTGATCTAGATATCTTTATATGCTCCTTGTGTGTTTAGCACTAAAAAGAACGACGTAACGCGATCGATGGGCATACTAGAGACACTGCCCAACACACCTGTGCAAAACTTCATCGGATTTTCACTGCGGGTTCCATTTCGCGAGCGATCGTTCCTTACTTTCCGAATAACCTTCGTACATACTAGATTCAACTTTATCTCATGGAATATTTCTTTGTACCCAGATTAAAATATCCTCTTTCCTACACTGCATTGTCGGAGCTTTATGCATCGCCACAGAGTGGTATGGAGTTTTGTCCACTACTACTGTCGAATTTCGAGGAATGTTTGCAGTAGAGCGTTATCTTCTCAGCCGATGAACGTGTTCTTGGACGGCAATTCTGGTATTCAGATGTACTGCACTTTTGTTCATGCAAAGCCAACACAAAACACTTGTTCACAATACTTGACGACTACAGAGCACTTTAACGCCAGAACCGCTGGCGCCGTGGACGGGAAATCCGGCTCGTCATTGGTTTTACCGGGACAACGGCGTCACATCCCCCCCCCCCCCCCCCCCCGGTCAAAAGTCGCAGATAATTTCAAACGCACTATGGGGTAGTCCGTGCGGTTGCGATGAACGCTGTGTGCGGACAATTTCTGTCTCCACGTTCTGACTTGTGTTCAGGAAGGAAACCACGTATCTTGTAGGCTGGGAGAGGCCTCTCCTTTCGTTGCTTCTTTCGTAAAGACTCTAAAAAATGAATGGAATAAAACTAAAAAAAGGATCAGGATAGTGCAGTAGGTAAAGCGATGAGTTAAAAAAAAGAAAAAAATAATGGCTTAGTAATCAGGGCATCTTCCTAGCACGTAGGATTCCCGGATTTGAAACCTCATCCGACACAAATTTTCAGCTTTCCCCATTGATTTAAATCAATGCCCACTCGCAGCCAATGTTTGTTATTTTTTTGTGTCTTAAATCATAGTGGCTGATGGGTCAAAATGGCCTCTTTATTTCGGACATATAAACAGGAATTTCTGAATAGAAGACACAGAACAAAGTAACACAGCAATTGTAGATCGTCAATAGAAGATGCGATTACAGTATCGTGAAACCGGTCGTGTATGATCCTTTGATAAGGAATATCAACAGCTAACACGGTTACCAGAAGTTCTTTTAGAAGAATATAACAAAACTTGAAAAATTACTTAATTCCTTTAAGACGCGGAAAGTCACAATCTTCTTCCTGCTGCAACTAAAATTTTCTGAGTTGACAGGCTGCGTCATGTTCCTCTTCAATCTGTTCTTCCACAGTCGCTAATTGGTGACACCAGAAGATCTTGAAGATGATCCCAGGAGACGGGTGCAAACATTGATTGTGTAATAAAAAACTGTGTAATAAAAAATTGAAGCGGAACGTAACGCGATCTAACAGCCAAGGTTATTGTACCTTCGGTGACAACGAACGCGAAAACTTGCAGATTCATTTTCGGTTCTTGGATATAAAAGACGTCACAGAACCGAGAAAGGCCAGTTGGGTGGGTTTCGGCTTCGTACTTCCAGTTGCAGCACCGTTTATATGTTCCCGCGCGTATCTATCTTTTCCGCCCGAGCTCACCCCAAAAGTTCCGATCTCTTGACGCCTTTGTAACTCGTCTAATTGTCTCCCAAGGTGTTATCTTTCTCGTTCTTCTCTCCTCACTTCTGGAGCTATTTTCAGGCTAATACAGAGAAACAGCTCCTTAATGATCGTCAGAACCTTTTAAAGGCACTGTCTGGGAGTCATCAAGGACGCGAAGGGTAGTTATCAAGTTTGAGACGTAACCTCGAAAATATAGGTACGTAGTTAATGTTCTATTATTTTTGTTGGTACATGTTCGCAGTAATGGAACACTTTGAAATCACTACGCTGCAGCAATGTAGCATGCTGATATATGTACCACAACAGAATGGCTCAGACGATCCGCTTTTTAGCAGTAGGTTGTGGCATCTTGTTTGGCTCATTTGTCGGCATGCTACAGTTTCTGCGGCGCGGTGATTTCAATGTGTGCCACCAGTGCAGACATGTTGTTTTTGTTGTTGAGATCTTCACTCCGAAGACGGGTTTGATTCAGCTCGCCATGCTACTCTATCCTGTGCAAGTTTCTTCGCGTCCGAGAACTACTTGCAACCAGCATCTTTCTGAATCCTCTTGCTGTGAATACTCATCTCCTGGTCACCCTCTACGATTTTTACGATCGTCCCCCACCCCACAGACACACTTCCCTCCAGTACTTAACTCCTGATCCCTTGATGTCTTAGAATGTCTCCTATCAACCGATCCGTTCTTCTACTCAGATTGTACCACAAATTTCTTTTATACCCCATTTTCTTCGGTACCGGTACCTTATTAGTTACGTGATCTGTCCACTTAATCTTCAGTATTATTCTGCAGACATGTCCTTGTCAACAAACGAAAAGTTAATTATGTTACTTATTTTTGTGGGGAGGAAAGGGTGCAAATTAAAACTTTACGACTACGCCACGTACGAAATGCTAGGTCGTCGTGGATGCATTGTTACTCTTAATCTACACTACTGGCCATTAAAATTGCTACACCAACAAGAAATGCAGATGATGAACGGGTATTCATTGGACAAATATATTATACTAGAACTGACATGTGATTACATTTTCACGCAATTTGGGTGCATAGATACTGAGAAATCAGTACGCAGAACAACCACTTCTAGCCGTATTAACGGCGTTGATACGCCTGGGCATTGAGTCAAACAGAGCTTGGATGGCGTGTACAGGTACAGCTGCCCATGCAGCTTCAACACGATTCCACAGTTCAAGAGTAGTGACTGGCGTATTGTGACGAGCCAGTTGCTCGACATTTTCAATTGGTGAGAGATCTGGAGAATGTGCTGGCCAGGGCAGCGGTCGAACATTTTCTGTATCCAGAAAGACCCGTACAGGGCCTGCAACATGCGGTCGTGCATTATCCTGCTGAAATGTAGGATTTTGCAGGGATCGAATTAAGGGTAGAGCCACGGGTCGTAACAAATCTGAAATGTAACGTCCACTGTTCAAAGTGCCGTCAGTGCGAACAAGAGGTGACCGAGACGTGTTACCAATGGCACCCCATACCATCACGCCGGGTGATACGCTAGTATGGCGATGACGAATACACCCTTCCAATGTGCGTCCACCGCGATGTCACGAAACACAGATGCGGCCATCACGATGTTGTAAACAGAACCTGGATTCATCCGAAAAAATGACGTTTTGCCATTCGTGCACCCAGGTTCCTCGTTGAGTACACCATCGCAGGCGCTCCTGTCTGTGATGCAGCGTCAAGGGTAACCGCAGCAGTGGTCTCCGAGCTGATATTCCATGCTGCTGCAAACGTCGTCGAACTGTTCGTGCAGTTGGTTGTTGTCTTGCAAACGTCCCCACCTGTTGACTCAGGGATCGAGACGTGGCTGCACGATCCGTTACAGCCATGCGGATAAGATGCCTGTCATATCGACTGCTAGTGATACGAGGCCGTTGGGATCCAGCACGGCGTTCCGTATTACCCTCCTGAACCCACGGATTCCATATTCTGCTAACAGCCATTGGATCTCGACCAACGCGTGCAGCAATGTCGCGATACGATAAACCGCAATCGCGATAGCCTACAATCCGACCTTTATCAAAGTCGGAAACGTGATGGTAGGCATTTCTCCTCCTTACACGAGGCATCACAACAACGTTTCACCAGGCAACGCCGGTCGACTGCTATTTGTGTATGAGAAGTCGGTTGGAAACTTTCCTCATGTCAGCACGTTGTAGGTGTCGCCACCAGCGCCAACCTTGTGTGAATGCTCTGAAATGCTAATCATTTGCATATCAGAGCATCTTCTTCCTGTCGGTTAAATTTCGCGTCTGTAGCACGTCATCTTCGTGGTGTAGCAATTTTAATGGCCAGTAGTGTATAAAGTAGTTTGGCCCACAAAGCACATTACAGGGCGTTTGGAAATTCCCGTTACAGACTTCTAGGACTCGTAGAGGGGAGAGAGTACATAATATGTTGAGAAGGGACATATGTCCGGAAACGTCATCCAACGACGCAACAGAGCGTCAAATATGTAGGCACCATCGTCTGTAAATGTGTGTATAAACATAGTGATTCCGTGATGATGTTACAGACATGGCGGAATACGTGTACCGGTAGTATTGTAGCTAAGAATGAAGGGTATGTGAGCTGGTGCGCTGCTGGCGCTAGTCTCCATAGATTTTCATCACGAACGTCTGAGTCGATTTGCGATGCCTGCTCGGCTTCGTACCTTTGGCGGATGGCTATTTAACTGCGGCACGCGCGCTCTCTGGGTCTTCAGTTCGGGTATTAGCTGTCAGCGACAGTCAAATGTGGCGCGGTGCCTGTATGCACCGCGGCGAGTGGCCGAGTCGGTTCGACGAAGGAGTGTGGGCCGTGTGTTTAGCCGTTGTAATGCAGATCTGCTGCCGACGGTGATTGGAACAGATTTCCTTCGTGTGTCTTGCATGTGATTCAAAGCCAGTGAACCGGATTCGTCGAAGTGTTCATCGGTTGGTCTGTTCATGATAACTGAATATCCCTGTGCAGTGAAAACTATCTTGGCTGTTTCAGGTACCTTTGATCTTGCTGCCTGACATGTTGACGTCGTTTAAGGGAGTGCTAGTGACGCACGACCAATAGACATGAAGCCGTGTTTAATGCATACCAAGTAGTGCGTAAGAAGCGTTCAGAAGCAAAAATGTTCAAATGTATGTGAAATCTTATGGGACTTAACTGCTAAGTCATCAGTCCCTAAGCTTACACACTACTTAACCTAAATTATCCTAAGGACAAACACACACACACCCATGCCCGAGGGAGGACTCGAACCTCCGCCGGGACCAGCGGCACAGCGCCCCAGACAGCTCGGCTAATCTCGCGCGGCGTTCGGAAGCGGGCCGAAATATTTTCCCTAATTCGTTTTCTATTTTATCATTTTATTTGTTGTTTTAGAGGTTGTCTAATCAAATCTTAAGAGCCACTGTCACGTATGTTAAGTCGGCTTAAGGTTCATTTGTGCCGCGTAGAATTAAAGGTTTATTGGTAACTATATCGGTTAATATCCTTGTGTATCTGTTGCGTCAGAATGTTATCTGCCGCTGATGTGTTTATGTTTCAGATAATTGGCGGTCGTCGACGTGAGCAAGCTCCGATCGGGGTATCACGGTGGGAGAGTGAAAATTAAGGACCTGGATCGGTGTCTAAGGTTACGTTGTTAACGTGCGGCACTTCCATCTTGCCGGTGGAGCGTTGTGGTTTTCCGCAAGCTTACTTGTAGATCAAAGTTGGGTATATTTTTATTTCACCTTCTGGTCGCTGCATCTGCTGTACCTGTTAGAACCTTTCGGTTCTGAGCTGATTGGACTTAAGTGGATTAATGTTATTAGCTTGGTCCTGAGTCACATGAAAACCACTTCCTATGTTAGTCAAAGCATGTTTGAGATTTAATTAATTGTGGTTTCATGGCTATTGTTTTAATTAATGAAAGTTGGCTAAGGAAATTTTGAAAGATCTGTATTTGTTGGACTTAATGCATCCCCTTAGTTGTGTAAGTAGTTTTAGAGCTTTGATGTGAATTATATGAAAAACAGTTTCAATGTAAGTTATGAACTTGTGAGGTTAATTATGGCAGTTATATTTGATTAATAATGAACATTGTTTTATTTAATGAAAGATGGTTAAGCAAATTTTGAAAGATCTGAATTTGTTGGACTTAATGCATTCTTTAGATGTTGGAAGTAGTCAGAGTTTTGATGTGAGTCATGTGAAAAACTGTTCCATCTAAGTCATGAAGTTTGTGTGATTTAGTTCACTCAGTCATATTTGATTAATGATGCTTTAATGAACATTGTTTTAATTAATTGGTTGAGACAATTTTGAAAAATATGTGTTGCTACTGTTAATGTGATAAGAGCAATATGTTTGTAATAAAGAAATGTGTGGTAACTACAAACTGGTTATGTGTTTAATTTCGATGTGCCTCAAGACTCCATATATCAGTATGGAACTTTCAAATGTGGTACTATAGATCAAAACAAGAAAAAATGTCTGGCAAACATGTGCCCTAAAATCCATGCTTGAGGTGCTATGAACGCTTGTCAGCTTCGCTAGTGTGAAACACACATCCTCTGTTGAACAAGTGCTCATAGCTCTTGAGGTATACATTTTAGAGCCGATGTTTACTGGACTTTTTTTGTTTTGGTCCACATTACAGCATCTGAAAGTTGTATACTCTATAATCTTAGGAACAGCAGAACCGATACATGTATTCCTCTGTCAGAGCTATCAGAGCGGTTTCGCTTATACGTTTAGACTCGTTCGTTTTCGGTACAGGTAGGACTCGCTGCACGAACCTCGAGTACAGATGGCCATTCAGACGGCCAGGTAGACTTCCTAGCAATCAGGCTCGTCCTTTTTTCCTTGCACAAAATAAAGGATGTAGCTGTAAATAAACAGTACAGTACGTGTAAACTTGTACGCATGTTAGTTGTAAATAAGCTGGAAAACAGTAAAGCTATACAAAGGGATAGACAAATTTACTTCCATATATTCTTAAGCCCTACCTGAAATTGTTCAGTGGATTAGATTAGATTAGATTAGTTCTTCGTTCCATAGATCCGTGCTGAGGAGATCCTCGTGGATGTGGAACATGTCAATTTTTTTTAAGCTGGAATAACATTACGTATATATACAATACATCATTTGCTTCTACTAAAAAAATTCGTCACTAGAGTAGAAGGAGTTGACCACTAGTAAGTCTTTCAGGCTCCTTTTAAACTGATATTTATTTGTAACTAAATTTTTTATGTTTGGTGGCAAATTATTGAAGATGAGTGTTCCTGAGTAGTGGACCCATTTTTGAACTAAAGTAAGTGCTTTTAAGTCCTTGTGCACATCATTTTTGTTCCTGGTATTGCATGTATGAACTGAGCTATTTGTTGGAAAAAGAGATATATTATTTAGGACAAATTTCATTAAAGAGTAAATATACTGAGAGGCAGTAGTTAGTGTACCCAGTTCTTTGAAGAGGTTTCTACAGGACGGTCATGAATTTACTCCACAAATAATACATATTACACGCTCTTGGACTCTGAAAACTTTTGTTTGACTTGAAGAGTTACCCCAAAATATTATGCCATATGTCATTATGGAATGAAAGTAGGCGAAGTATGCAAGCTTTTTCATTTTTATGTCGCCTATGTCTGCTAACATTCGAATTGCAAATACAGATTTGTTAAGGCGTTTCTGCAGTTCTGTGGTGTGCTCCTCCCAACTGCATTTATTGTCAAGTTGTAATCCCAGGAATTTAAGACTGTCAACCTCTTCTATCTGCTCTTCTTCGTACTTTATGCATATGCTGGGTGGAAACCTCTTACAGGTTCTGAATTGCATATAGTGAGACTTTTCGAAGTTTAATGTCAGTGCGTTGGATTTAAACCATTTATTAATATCCATGAAAATACCATTAGTAGATCTTTCTAGAACTACACTCGACATACTATTTATTGCAATACTTGTGTCATCTGCAAGCAAAACGAACTCTGCTTCTGGAAGTGTAACTGATAAGAGATCATTAATGTACACAAAACAAACAATGGCCCTAAGATGGATCCTTGTGGGACACCACATGTATTTTCTTCCCATTCTGATGATGACTGATGACTTTTTCACTGGTCCCTTGCATTCTCTATGTTGTGTAACATTTTCTCACGCTCTTACGGAAACACCCAGTATACCCTTCAATGGTATCACTGCCGCTTGCTGTCTGTGATTGGTTACTGACGAGACGTCTAACACAGGCGATGGCCAGATTAATTAAACTGAACCATGTACGTGGAATGGCTGTCTCAGAGAGATATCGAAGATCGTCTTTTCATGGCTGACGCCGAAGAAAGGAATTACTGTTGCATGTTGCATGCGCCCTGTACCGAATATCGTCTCACGCTTGCGGTTAAGGCGTGATGTGCTGCCATGTGCTTCCCACACACTCTTCTATGACAGACCGCTCCCACATCTTGCCACAACACTCAGACTTCATGCACAGTACCTCTTGAAATGCGGGTTTCGGCCAGCCAGTTCATTTCACACCATTCCTATCTATCTGGTACTGTTCGTCAGCATAAAATTAGGCAAATAACGGCAGAGAATCCTACAATCAATTATTCTCCCCAAACTACAGCAGTGCATGGAACGGAAAGAAACCTTAATACGCGATGATTTGTAAGTTCCTCTGGTTTTACGGAAGATGACTGTGCGAAAACTAACAGAAAAAAGAGACATAACAGTCAGTGAAAAGGACCAATAAAAAGGTGTTAGCATGTGGACGTAATGTGCTGTTCCAGTCTCTTCAGTGCCTAAGGTCCATCACCGTTCCCTTTGGATACCTACGTAATTCGGTGCTCTCCGATACACACGATCGAACAGCGGAGGAGTGGTACTCAAGCGTCAACTTTAGGTTACAATATCTCCGGATGTAATTAACATTTTACAATGCAACAAACGGCACTGATTACGTATTTGTTTATATCTTCAGATGTGCTAACAAAACTAACGCGGTTCCATTTAAAAAAAACGTAGATTTGTGTTAAAAAACATACTTCCGTGCTTTTTTTTATGGTTTGTATTAACCAATGACACTAGTCCCTCTCCTCACGTTCGGTCTGTGGAATCGATTCGTCAGTATTTGATGTGGTTTACGATATATATCCAGCGGTAATGTTAGGTGACTCACCCTATATATATATATATATATATATATATATATATATATATATATATATATATATATATATATAGAGAGAGAGAGAGAGAGAGGGGGGGGGGGGGGGGAGAGAGAGGGAGAGAGAGAGAGAGAGAGAGAGTGGTCAATGCGCGTTAGAAAATAATCTATGCACAGGCGAACGCCATTTTTGCCGGAATTCGCGAGGGAAATACTGTCGCTTGTTGACTATCACAAGATATGTATTTCATACTCATATTATAGCAGAAATTCTAGCTTGTTATTTAGTACATGGTTACTATAAATTAATGTGGACTAAATTTAAGTGTGGCTTGATGCAATTATTAAAACGTTCTAGAGGGAATGGAGGTGGACCACGAAACAAGAGTTTCATTTGTATTAGTTTAAACGCTCTGAACCGATTTCAGAGTTTCCTGATCGGATATTTATTGCTGAATTCAGTAGCCTCTAAGCTTGGTATAGTTTTTTATACTTCACAGCTAAGATACTTTAGATTAGGGAGTTGTGGATCTAGAAAGCTGATTTTGATGTCAGAAAAATCTAGAAGACGCACTTCCGTACTGATGTTCAGAAACAATAAAGAATGAATGCATGGTAAAGCTATTTTACAGTAGCTTGTTTTCTGAGACGAAATCTCTGTTTATGTTTTTATTTGTATGACAGCCACAACTGTTCTGCAGCACGCTCATGGCAAACAAATCCGCCACAGTCGTAAAACATTTTTATTGAACCGAATGCTTGCACGACAAAAATCGCTATACTCTACCACTGTTTCAGAGTCTTAGCCCCATCATCAGGTGTAGATGAAATTTAACTGTAGTAGGACGTCATGTCCATGCCCAAACAACTGGGAGGCAGATATCTACCGTAGGTCGACTGTAATAATAGCACCCCAAATTGTGGCTGTAAAAAACGCTAACTTACTATCTTTCAGTCATGATCTGGGAAAATGCCTCTTGTCCCAAGATTGCCACTGGAAATGCATGCAGTCGAGCTCTGATGCATGTTGGCAGTTGATGGTTGGAGTGCTGACATGGCAGTTACAGATGGTCTGCGTAAACCAATTATGCTGACCACTGATGCTGCATGTATGTGAATCGTGATAACCCCTTGAGCATCAATTAAGGCCTGAGAATGGCAGATTGAAGCGCCGAAACTGGTAGATACACAATAAATAAGATCATAAGGACGTCTGTAGGCGTTTCATTTTCTTACAACAGTGAACGGGCATGGTCCCCAAGACCTCCAGTCCAGGATGGACGCAGTCGCACTTGACATTTTCAGCGATTCCCCACTTGTGTTTAGTCCTGGCACCTTCCATGGTTGATGCGTATGCGATTTAGGGTGCTCCACAATCTCTGAGGTGGGTGGAATCCAGGGTGGGCTCTTATAGGATCGACAATAAGACCTTGAGAGTCAGAATTGGCTGCGAACCACTCATACTGCCATGCGGTGTTTCGTTTGGAATCCTTTAGGAGTGAGCCGCTTGGCAAGTCTCCAGGAGCGTTTTCTGGACTCAGGTCGTTGCCTTGAAGTGCCATCACAGTCATGGTGTGGTGGCAGCTCGGGATCTCTGGAACATTTCTCTCATTCCCTTTCCAACGCAACATGACTAATCTTCCGTGGTTCGATATTAGACAGAACATGTAGTCGTTCTATGGGTGTGGATTTTATTGTGCCAGATATAATTCTCATGGCCACATTCAGCTGTGTATCAACCATGTCTGTATGAACACTATTCAACTATATTCGGTAACAATATTCACCAGCAGAATACACAAGGGCGGCTGTTTTTAGATCTGGCGCCCTAACTCCCCTACTTGTTCCTGAGAATATGTGTAATATGTTGTTCCCTGTTCTCATTTTAGAGGCTGTTTCAGTTAGGTATTTTCTATACCATAAGGAGCGATCCAAAGTCACGCCAAGATATTTTGGGAGTGAGTTAAATGGCAGCAGATGGTTACTAAATGCAGTTTGCGGTTTACAGCTAGCTTGAATGTCACTTAGGTGGAAGGCTGATTCCCTTTGCGTTTATAGTCAGCAAGCATGTCACTCAGATGGAAACTGAAACATTCAATTTGTTTTCATTTACTTTGAGTCGTCATACATTAAAAAAACTAATTAGAGTTAGAAAATCCTGAGTGAGAGCCGTTTCTGAAGTTGTAAAATCATTAGACTGCCTCAGCAAGGCTAAGCCATCAGCATAGATAAAAGTTCCTGCGTTCGTTTTTGGCAAGTCGTCAACATATGAACTAAAAAGTAGTGGGGACAATACGGATCCTTGTGGTAGTCCATTATTTAAATTGTACACCTTGCTTACTCGACCATTTGGGTGAACTTGAAATTTACTGTTGGACAGAAAGTTACTGAGTAGTTGAGCAAGTTTGGTGGTGACGTTTTTATTCAGTTAGAACATTTTATCGCCTTCTAGTTTTACAATAATGATGCGATTTTATTCTGTCGAATCACTCTCGTTACAATAACAGTTTGCTGTCCCAGTTATCGCTCTTTACACACAACTTAATTTAATTATCCCTCTTAATTGACGCCACTCTGTATGTTGGGGGTTACGTAATCAACTAAATTATTTTTCAAACCTGACAAAGTGGTACGTCAATATTGATAAATTTAAACGATTTTTAATTATCAGAAATTACATCAGCTGTACGTTTCTGACGAAGCACGGATAGATTAATACAGTAAAATAAAGTGTGTTTCAGATACGTGAGCTCCTTCCATGTTAATATAATTTAATATTATCTATTACGGATGTGAGATGACGGCTGTTAAGTTTTTACTCTAATAACTGGTAGCATTCAGTCGTATTTATGTTTTACACACAGGTCAACAACGCGTTTCTAGAGGCAGTGCTATAATCATCATGTTGTAGAACTTAGGTCAAGAATTTAAAACATGGAAAAAGCTAGCAATTACGACATTAATGTGATAGAATAGTCCAATGTGGTTTTTTTCTATTTTACCTTATAACACTGTTGGTGTATTTTTTAGTATTTTAGTTCTATGAGCTAGCTTTGCAACCTCATGATGGGGGCACTGCCTCTCGAAATGTGTTGTTGAGCTGTGCGTAGGACAGGAATACGTTTCAATGTGCATGTATCTTTAGTCGGATTTTGGTAGAATAGTTAATATTAAACAAGCTCACATTCGTAGGCACTGCACGATGATTCATTAACCTATTAGCTCCCGCTTATCAGGACATCATCAGATGGCACATTTCCGAGTGTGCTAGTTTGTGAACTTTCCACTCAGTGATTTCCAATAACTACTAACTACACAAAATGGTGTCATACCCACGAATATAGGAGGGTGAAAACGCTTTTTGTTAAAAGTTATGCTAACGATTTTTCAGCTGGCAGGATTTATCCTGCGAATGATAATGTAAAACCTCAGTATAGATACAGCGAGGGTCAGTGAAGTGAAATGGAAAGAAGATAAGAATTTCTGGTCAGACTAATGTAGGGTAATATCAAGAGCAGGGAATAGGATTCAACACGAAAATAGGGCAGAGAGTAATCTACTGTGAACAATTCAATCATAGGGTTATTCTCATCAGATTAGACAACAAAACAATGCCGACGACGATAGTTCAGGTACACATTCCGGCGTCAGAAGCAGAAGACGAAGAGATAGAGAAAGTGTGTGAGGATGGTGAACGGATAAGTCAGTAGTAAAGGGAGACACAAACCATGGGAGATTAGAACGCGGTTGTAGGGGAAAGAATAGAAGAAAGATTTACCGGGGAACACGGGCTAGGCAGCAGGTTGAGAGAGAAGGAAGACATAGTAACAGCGATTACTTTGTTCAAGAATTACAAAAGGAGAAGGTAATGTGGAAAAGACCTGGAGACAAGGGAAGATTCCAGTCGGGTTAGATCATGGCCAGAGATTCCGAAACCTGATACTAGATTGAAATGTATACCCAGGAGCAGATCTAGACAGTATGTAACACCATAGCTCTAATGCTCTACTGATTTATTTTGCGTTTTGTTTTATTTAATGTTACATCGTTGAGCTTCTGTAAATGTTGTTTGATTGAATCAATAACACAAAATTGTATAATCTATGCTTTGTAAAAACTTTGTTGTCTCAGTTTGATTCTATGCAATGTATTAAATTCTTTGTCTCAGTTGGAGGGAGACAAAACTAACTGTATATATTTGGAATTTGGGTCAATAATTTTTTGTAGGAATACCAATATGTGCAAATGTTCTGTTTTATTTAAAATGTTTCTTTGCTGTTATGTAAAATGAGGATCTTCACTTAGGGTTATTAGTTATTTTGTATGTAAAAGGTGTTTTGGTTCCCCCCGGGAATGGAAACATGCAGTGCACAAATAGTGATTGGCCTAGGAAGAAAAGGTGGAACCAAGAGTCAGTCGGGGACGAGCTACCAAACTATCAACTGCTCATGTAAAAGTTATATATTGTGCTGGTGCCGAGAGATGCTTTCCGTGCCGTTTTCCAATGCCTCGGATGGATGGATAAAGAGCTGGAACTATTCTGGAATTGATATCTATCATCGCCACCAAGAAATGACAGAGTCCAGCAGTTCTACCTGCAAATCCACCTACCAACATGCAATCGCTACCACGTTGTGCAGTCACTGAAAAGGAACCAAGGAATAGTAGAAATGTATGGTGAAGGATCAGCTCATTGGATGTTTTAGTGTACGTAAATATAAGGTAACATATGCTCGAACTTTTATACCTACCTTGATTTTTTTATCCCTCGTCACAGAACCACTTAGGGTCCTTCATATGTCAAAAATGCGTACCGAGTGTCCATATTGTGAAAATAGGAAAGTCCAGTGTTTTACTAATTAATGCCACTTGAACATAGTAAAAAGAAAGTTAAAGTTTATGTAGCAGAACTGAGTAATATAGTAAATGATGCTTGTTGAAAATAATTTTTCTATTAAAACTGCTTATCAGCATTTAGTTGCCAACTTCTAAAGTGAATGTTTTGAAAACTGTGACTTATAAAGTTTTGCTTGGTAAATGATCACATTACTACCTGTTGTAAACCGCAAAAGATGAGTCAGTATCTTACAAATATGTCAATTTTGTGTCTCACTGTAGTAAAAGTTGAAAACTGCAATTGTGGAAAGTTATATACTCATGCTTGCTAAGCACTTGTTTGTCTTGTGTACTGAAAGTGCATATTAACAGTGTAATCGGATCCATAGTTTATCCTTTATGCTCTTGATAAATAACAATTAATAGAAAGACCACTATCTATGAAAACAGTAACTTCTTTTATTCAAAAGACAGTGAGACGTAATCTTTTAGTGAATTCCATTTAATTTTCATTCTAAATAAAAAGGTATTTAGCTGAGAGAGACTTAACCTATGACCAGTTTATAATTTTGCAGTGAAATATATTTACAATTTTATGTCAGTTAGGAAAATGTTTGAAAAGTGATATTGAACTTATGCCCAATTTACGATCCTGCAGTGAATATTAATAGTAATATTATTGAGACCATTCAGATTGACTAAGTCCTCAAGGTAATAGTGTGTTTTGTTATATGTTATATTTATGTAAATAGTTTGTTCTGCTCTAGCTGTTAGTTCTAACCTTAACGTTAACATATGCAGGTGTCAGAGTTCATTGCACTCGCGTGTGGCAAAGTGTAGGCTGTGTTTGTCCGTTAAAGTTACTAAAAACTGTTTTCTTGAACAAGAATGTTAATCATTCTCACGCCTAATTAGGCTGGCGACCGTTTTCCTTATTCTTCGAACAGTGTAGATAGGTAAAATATTGTTTGTTACTGTTCAAATATTTACGTAATTCTGACTTTCACTTCCGATAAGCCACCTCCGTTAGGTACAGCACGGTCAACATAACAAAATTCCTCTTAGAGGGTAACACTGCTCTTTTGCTTTATACCATAATTGCTTTAACAAGATAGATTTATTTCACGAGCTGCCTCCAACTTTAAGGTTATGGTATAGCAGTAACGGACAGAAGTGTTATAAGTAGGTAGTTCAGTTGAAGAGGACTCAACTTCTATAAAATGGGCAATCAAGGATGTTGGATGGTCAGACATAGGTACAAGGAAGGTAAATCCGAGGAAAGCTTGGGTAACAGAAGAAATACTTCAATTAATCGACGAAAGGAGGAAGTACAAAAATATTAAGAGAATACAGGGAGGGATACAGCATTATAAATCAGAAATGAAATAAATGGGAATCGCAGGGCTGCCAAAGCAAAATAGCCGCAGGAAAAATGTGAAGAAATCGAAAAATAAATGACAGTCAGAAGGACTGACTCAGCATGTAGAAAAGTCAAAACAGCCTTCGGTGAAATTAGAAGCAAAGCCAGTAACAGTTTTGGGAATTCCGCCGTTAAGTGCCGAAGAGAGCGGATGGGTGGAAAGAGAATTTTCCGGCTCTCGAGGAGCAATGGGTTGCCATTCCTCCACACCTTACGAAAGTGCCCCCGGCAAAGTTCAAGCCATCAAAAAGAGGCAAGGTGGACACATCCCTTATTAACTTCCGGAAAGATCTGATCAGATAGTGTATACACGAAGAAAAGGATAGGACCCAGGACAGAACCCTACGACGCCATCGATCAATGTAATTTGTAAACATAGAGACTGAAGGAACTGTCAACGCTGGTCATATCTTTTCACAAACACTCTTAAACTTTTGCAATGGGTCTAATTTTACCGTGGAATGTAGTAGAGAACATGTTATCTACGTAGAACAGCTTCTTGTAACGCGATGTACGTAAACTTCTTTGGAGCACGTAGAGGGGCGCTGGGTAACGGGGCTGGGGCAGCCGCGCGCTGTGTCCAGCAGAGAGGCTATTCAGGTAGCCATTACAGGATAAATGGCCGGCCAGATTGCCTGCGCGCCGCATTGTACACACACGAAGCAGCTCCCAGAACGCACCGCGCGCCACCCACGCGTACAGCACGTGTAGCCTGGTGGCTGGCGGCTCCTCTTCTAGAGAACGGCGATAGCACAACACAGCGGGGTAGGGCAGGGGCAGATAATGTGGGGCTGAGAAGCCGCCAGGGAAGGCCTCATCCCGGACAAATACGACCTGCATGTTCGCGTTATCTTCTCCAGAAATTTCTCATTTACTTCTACAGCGTAATTAAAAAAAAAAAAAAAAACTCTCACCTTTTCTCGTGCGGAGAATATTCTGTCCATTGTTCATTCTCTAGCTGTAACATTGCGTTATACGTGATGAGGACCACCATTACAAACTTCAGTCATAAAGGATTAAAAAGAGGCATGTTGAAAATAACTCTACCAAAGTTAGTCAGTAATTTGGTACCTGATTTGATCCTAGGTGATCATCATTAAGCAGATGAGTAACATAGATCGAAGTGGAATTAATACTGTAACGAACTTCCATCATAAGTGACTTTTTTGTTCTCTTTTTTTAAAAAGTCTTGTTGAACATGCGAACAGCTGCTATTATTTGAGATCGTAGTTTACTGCGACAACGTCGTTATATAAGACATTCTCGGTTTACTTGTCGAGTGAAATTCACGTAAAGTCTCAGGCTTTCGACCACATCCATGTTTCTCTTCAGGAATAAGCGACTGTCATTACTGCTATTGTGGTAAGCATTTATAGCACGGAGAGGGCTTGCCACTGGTCGGGGTGCGTCAATCTCTCGTGCTAGCGAGCGGCCTAAGGCGCTGCAGTCATGGACTGTGCGGCTGGTCCCAGCGGAGGTTCCAGTCCTCCCTCGGGTATGGGTGTGTGTGTTTGTCCTTAGGATAATTTAGGTTAAGTAGTGTGTAAGCTTAGGGACTGATGACCTCAGCAGTTAGGTCCCATAGGATTTCACACACATTTTTTTTTTTTTTTTTCTCGTGCTAACAGAGATTTTGTCTACGTGAAGAGTGGAAATCGAAAAGTAAGTACAAAATCTCACATTTTCGCAGGTGCCCAGCGACTGTATCCATTTCATATAGTAAAAGGTACAGCAATCAGTTGTAAAGAATGTTTATTGCACACCTAGATTTCGGTCACTGCGTGGCCACGTTCAGTGCAGTAAATGTAAATTAAAACGTTAAAACCACTTGTACATGCACGTAGTCCCAACTGGACTATTCATGTCAGAGGCTGTTTTAACTCACATTTACATCTACATCTACATCTACATTTATACTCCGCAAGCCACCCAACGGTGTGTGGCGGAGGGCACTTTACGTGCCACTGTCATTACCTCCCTTTCCTGTTCCAGCCGCGTATGGTTCGCGGGAAGAACGACTGCCGGAAAGCCTCCGTGCGCGCTCGAATCTCTCTAATTTTACATTCGTGATGTCCTCGGGAGGTATAAGTAGGGAGAAGCAATATATTCGATACCTCATCCAGAAACGCACCCTCTCGAAACCTGGACAAGACGCTACACCACGATGCAGAGCACCTCTCTTGCAGAGTCTGCCACTTGAGTTTGCTAAACATCTCCGTAACGCTGTCACGAGTACCAAATAGCCCTGCGACGAAACGCGCCCCTCTTCTTTGGATCTTCTCTATCTCCTCTGTCAACCCGACCTGGTACGGATCCCACACTGATGAGCAATACTCAAGTATAGGTCGAACGAGTGTTTTGTAAGCCTTCTCCTTTGTTAAGTACTACATTTTCTACGCGTTCTCCCAATGAATCTCAACCTGGCACCCACCTTACCAACAATTAATTTTATATGATCATTCCACTTCAAATCGTTCCGTACGCATACTCCCAGATATTTTACAGAAGTAACTGCTATCAGTGTTTGTTCCGCCATCATATAATCATACAATAAAGGATCCTTCTTTCGATGTATTAGCAATACATTACATTTGTCTATGCTAAGGGTCAGTTGCCACTCCCTGCACCAAGTGCACTGACGAAGCCACGCAATGACCGAAATCTAGATAAGCAATAAACATCATTTGTGACTGACTGCTGGACCCTTTAATACTTGAAATCTCACATTTGTCAGGCAAACAAAAAGAACTTTTCTTGTACATTACTTTTTTTATCCAAAACAATTTAGAAGATATTGCAATATCACAGAACTATGCTGCCCATCCTATCACTGCAAAACATACTGAGACACATTAGAAAATAAATAATTTATTCAAAACGTTCTATGGGCCGTGCCAGCATATTGAATGTTTCTAAGCACCAATAAGAAACTTCTTTTTTTAAAGTGGCATTAACACAGAACTGCTACTTTCATTTGTCATAATACTGATACAGAAATACAGTAGTAATATTTTCACTAGTACAACTGTAGTCAACAAAGTCCATTTCTCATTTGTTGTAAATTTTGTTACAAGAGAATTCAAGAAAAAGTCTCCCAGCATCGTATTTTGTTTCTTACACTACTCCATTCTTGCGATGAGATGTTGCAATGTTTCCTGTGAAATCCCCCGTTCTATTGAGGATGAAATGACAAATTCATCACTAGGTCTTACTGTTTTGCAACTGATAAACAAGACTGGTCTTTCAGATGAAGTACGGCGTCGCATACATGAGCCGTGGTCTATCCTCTTGACATTTTACCATTCTTCTATTTCTGAGTAAGAATCTTCAATAGATATTTGAGATGGATGAGTATGAGACACTTTGCTCGTACTGCATTTGTATGCATTAGAGTTACGTGGAATGGGTACGTTGCTTTACCTGACTCGAGTATCTAGCGTAAATATTGCCGAGCAAATGCCTTGCTTACATTTCTTCGTTTCTGTATGATCATAAAAACTATGTCGCAGCTCAAAAAAGGTGTTCCCATTCACTAAAAACTTTTGTGTCATCTCTTTAAACCAGACTAAATGGAGGACTCCATGACGCATGGTACATGAAACTCCAGAGGGAAACACTGCTTGGCACAAAGACCATTCGCCATCTAGTACTGAATGTCCGAAACGATTTGTCCGTGATTTGACATTTGGATCAGGTCTAGAGTACTGAGAACACAACGGCACTGAAAACGCGTTTTGTGGAACAATGGCACATAGAACGTTGTGCATTTCTACTATCCACATGGCGCCTAAGCTCTGGAGCTGTTCATCGACTGCATTAATAGTATGCATCCGAACATCTGGTTCGCTGTCGAGGCAGAGAGAGAAGGAAAGCTGCGTTCTTTAAACGTTTTAGTTGCACGAGAATAGGCAGGGCTGTTCGGGAAGTCTGTATACCACACACTGATTTATACGAGGGGCATTCAACAAGTAATACAATACTTTTTTTCTCCGGAAATTTCGGTTGAAGAAAGAGGAGTTTATTGTGGGACCTCGTGGAGTATATCCGCTTCAGCCCCCGAAGTTTCAAATTCCGATATGTGCAGGTGCTACACTGTACGTAGCCTTGAGAATTGCGTCTTCATAAAAGACATCATACACTCCTGGAAATTGAAATAAGAACACCGTGAATTCATTGTCCCAGGAAGGGGAAACTTTATTGACACATCCTGGGGTCAGATACATCACATGATCACACTGACAGAACCACAGGCACATAGACACAGGCAACAGAGCATGCACAATGTCGGCACTAGTACAGTGTATATCCACCTTTCGCAGCAATGCAGGCTGCTATTCTCCCATGGAGACGATCGTAGAGATGCTGGATGTAGTCCTGTGGAACGGCTTGTCATGCCATTTCCACCTGGCGCCTCAGTTGGACCAGCGTTCGTGCTGGACGTGCAGACCGCGTGAGACGACGCTTCATCCAGTCCCAAACATGCTCAACGGGAGACAGATCCGGAGATCTTGCTGGCCAGGGTAGTTGACTTACACCTTCTAGAGCACGTTGGGTGGCACGGGATACATGCGGACGTGCATTGTCCTGTTGGAACAGCATGTTCCCTTGCCGGTCTAGGAATGGTAGAACGGTGGGTTCGATGACGGTTTGGATGTACCGTGCACTATTCAGTGTCCCCTCGACAATCATCAGTGGTGTACGGCCAGTGTAGGAGATCGCTCCCCACACCATGATGCCGGGTGTTGGCCCTGTGTGCCTCGGTCGTATGCAGTCCTGATTGTGGCGCTCACCTGCACGGCGCCAAACACGCATACGACCATCACTGGCACCAAGGCAGAAGCGACTCTCATCGCTGAAGACGACACGTCTCCATTCGTCCCTCCATTCACGCCTGTCGCGACACCACTGGAGGCGGGCTGCACGATGTTGGGGCGTGAGCGGAAGACGGCCTAACGGTGTGCGGGACCGTAGCCCAGCTTCATGGAGACGGTTGCGAATGGTCCTCGCCGATACCCTAGGAGCAACAGTGTCCCTAATTTGCTGGGAAGTGGCGGTGCGGTCCCCTACGGCACTGCGTAGGATCCTACGGTCTTGGCGTGCATCCGTGCGTCGCTGCGGTCCGGTCCCAGGTCGACGGGCACGTGCACCTTCCGCCGACCACTGGCGACAACATCGATGTACTGTGGAGACCTCACGCCCCACGTGTTGAGCAATTCGGCGGTACGTCCACCCGGCCTCCCGCATGCCCACTATACGCCCTCGCTCAAAGTCCGTCAACTGCACATACGGTTCACGTCCACGCTGTCGCGGCATGCTACCAGTGTTAAAGACTGCGATGGAGCTCCGTATGCCACGGCAAACTGGCTGACACTGACGGCGGCGGTGCACAAATGCTGCGCAGCTAGCGCCATTCGACGGCCAACACCGCGGTTCCTGGTGTGTCCGCTGTGCCGTGCGTGTGATCATTGCTTGTACAGCCCTCTCGCAGTGTCCGGAGCAAGTATGGTGGGTCTGACACACCGTTGTCAATGTGTTCTTTTTTCCATTTCCAGGAGTGTATTTACGCCTGTGACTGTAACACTTTCTTTATTTCACGATTGCAATTTCGACCTTAGGCCATCCGTGAAGACTATACCGGTAAGATTCTCTACTCTTTTAAAAAATTTAAAGTTATTATGTTCACTTTTTTGACGCTTTGACAGTTGGTTCTACGTTGTTTAGCTATCAGATTAGTTATTTTCTTTGAATGCTTTGTTCTAATTTGTTCTCTAACATAATGAATATTATCATTTAAAATCCTTATTAGATAGTCGAATTGCAACGGAGATACACTCCTAGCTAACTGTAAATGTGCTAAGTATAACCTTTGACCTATCCACTTTTTTCGTTTAAAACTGTCTCTAATTTGTTCTTTGAGCCACACTTTTTTACATACCTTTTTAGCTCGTTTTGCTTCCGTGTAGGTAGCTTTAATTTTCACGTTGATGTATTTTGGAATAACTTCATTATTCTTGCACAGTTTGTTAAACTTTATACATTCTGTTCTCTTTAGCAGTTTTACCTTCGTTCGGTGGTAATTCAGCAACATCCTGTGTGCCTGGCTAGGTAAGCAGTTTATTAACTTTTTATAGCATTAAAAGAAAATAACCAATCTGATAGCTAAACAACGTAGAACCAACTGTCAAAGCGTCGAAAAAAGTGAACATAGTAACTTTAAATTTTTTAAAAGAGTCGAGAATCTTACTGGTATAGTCTTCACGGATGGCCTAAGGCCGAAATTGCAATCGTGAAATAAAGTGTTACAGTCACTGGCGTAAATATGATGTCTTTTATAAAGTTCTACATGACTGTGGATCGCAAGTATAAAAAGCTGATAGAACTGTGTCTGTAACGGAGTTGCGTTCGAAGCACAGAACTGTCATTGAGTTTCTTTTGGTGGAAACCAAGAGCAGTGTAGATATTCATAGACGCTTGGAGAATGTCTGCGGCGACCTGGGAGTGAACAAAAGCAAGATGCGTCGTTGAGCGAGGCGTCTCTCATCATCCCAACAAAGTAGCGCAAACCCGTCCTATCTCCCGTGTGACAGCCGGTCGCACACAGCCTGCTATATTGGGACGTGCGGACACTCTGATTCGAGGTGATCGACGAATCACAGTGAAACATCTTTCAGCTCAACTGGATGTTTCTGTTGGTAGTACTGACACCGTCGTCAACCAGTTGTGGTACTCGGAGGTCTGTGCCAGCCGCCCCAGAAGACAATAAACAGCAACGAAGGACCATGTTTGCGGAATTACTTGCGAGTTATGAGGCTGATCATAACAAGTTCTTGTCAAACATCATCACGGGCGATGAAACATGTGTTCATCATGTCGAACCGGAAAGTAAACGGTAGTCCATGGAGTGGCGCCACATCACCACTCCTGCGGAGAAAAAGTTCAAAGCCTCATCCACAGCCAGCAAATTCATGGCGACAGTCGTCTGGGATTCTGAAAAGGTTATTCTGTTTGATGTCTCCGTCACGGTGCCAGAATAAACTGTGGAATGTATTATGCTGCCCTCAGGAAATTGAAGAAACTACAGTGTTCGTAGCCACAAAAATGCAAACAAACTTCTCCCTCCACATGACAACGCAAGGCCTCACACACGTCTGCACACCAGAGACCTCAGAAAACTTCATTATGCAGTTCCTTCTCATCCAGCCTACAGCCGAGATCTCGCACCATCCGATTTCAGTCTGTTTCGCCCAATGAAGCATGCACTCCCTGGGAAGCAGTAGTTGTTTGATGGGGAGGTTATTGATGCACAAAGACGGCCGGCCGCTGTGACCGAGCGGTTCTAGGCGCTTCAGCTTGGAACCGCGCTGCTGCTACGGTCGCAGGTTCGACTCCTGCCTCGGGCACGGTTGTGTGTGATGTCCTTAGGTTAGTTAGGTTTAATTAGTTCTCAGTCTAGTGGACTGATGACTTCAGATGTTAAGTCCCATAGCGCTTAGAGCCGTTTGAACCCATTTTGATCCACAAAGACGTTGGCTCCTAAGTCGATCAATAGAGTGATACCATGTGGGCATACAGGCCCTCTCACTAAAATGCCCGTAAGGCCATCGCACTGAAAAGAGGTTTTGTTGAGAAATAGGATTTTGCAGCGGATTTTGTAAAAAGTGGGGAATAATATGTTGCATTGGAACTCTGAATTAAACCAACCTATTTCAGGAACAAAGTGTGTTGCCCTTGTATCTCAGTTCACCACACCAAAAGAGGGCGCTTTTAAGTAGATTAATATACAGGGTGTCCCGTTTGTCTTGACCACCCCAAATAACTGTTTACCCAGATGCAAATTACAAAATGATTCAAGAAAATGTTCTTTAGCCGTCAGGGGGACATCAATCAGCATCATTGCCTTCGTTGTAGCTTTGTATTTTTCAAAGGTATGAACAGCAGAATGACTTTTTTAAATGGCACCCTGTATTTTTTATTCGGTAATTCATTTCCTCTCCTAAAAACCTATACAAAAATGTATCACTGAAACACAACGTTATCAATTACACAACACAACATTGACGTTGACGCTCCCAGTGTTTAGTGGAGGTACTCGGGGTAATGGAACACATCCACGTGCTGACGTTGACAGAGGACATATGTAAACATAAGTAGAATGCACACCCGTCATTCCGTCAACCATGGTCAGTTGAAGCGTTGTGTGAGTGGAATGTACACTAACGAAGAGAAGGTAGGAATGCTACTCATCTATGGGGAATGTAATTAGCAGAACAGTAATCGCAATACAGTTTTCTTATGTACGGGTACATTTAGTACAGTAGTTTAGTCCTTTTAAATACTGTTGTGTATAATAAGCATACAGTAAAGGCTGTTCTTCTTACAAACTGCATCGACATAACGTTTCTTTTATTGTTAATATCATTGTTGTTGTTGTTGTTGACGGCAGGCGAAATGCTACAAAGACAGCGGAACTGTGCAGAGAGCGATATCCTGACAAGAACCCACCTTGCCGAAGGATGTTTTCTTTATTTATTTTTATTTATTATTTAATTATTTATTGTACCGTGGGACCAAATTAAGGAGAAGTCTGCATGGTCATGGAACGAGTCAATACATGAAATTAGAACACGATATTAGAAACAGATAAAATGAAATATAAAAAAACATATTCAGGTGACAAGTCGTAAGTTTAAATGAAGAAAATCAACACTGTAACACTGGAATTTGCCTAATTTTTTAGCTCTTCCAGGAGCTCCTCGACAGAATAGAAGGAGTGAGCCATGAGGAAACTCTTCAGTTTAGACTTAAAAGAATTTGGGCTACTGCTAAGATTTTTGAGTTCTTGTGGTAGCTTATTGAAAATGGATGCAGCAGAATACTGCACTCCTTTCTGCACAAGTCAAGGAAGTGCATTCTTATGCAGATTTGATTTCTGCCTAGTATTAACTGAGTGAAAGCTGCTAACTCTTGGGAATAGGCTAATATTGCTAACAACAAACGACATTAAAGAAAATATATACTGAGAGGGCAATGTCAGAATTCCCAGATTTTTGAATAGGGGTCGACAAGAGGTTCTGGAACTTACACCACATATAGCTCGAACAGCCCGTTTTTGAGCCAAAAATACCCTTTTTGAATCAGAAGAATTACCCCAAAAAATAATACCATACGACATAAGCGTATGAAAATATGCGCAGTAGACTACTTTTCGTGTTGAAGTGTCACTTATTTCAGATAGTGTTCTAATGGTAAATAAAGCAGCATTTAGTTTCTGAACAAGATCCTGGACATGGGCTTTCCACAACAACTTACTATCTATCCATACGCCTAGGACCTTGAAATGTTCCGTCTCGCTTATAATATGCCTATTCTGTCTGATCAAAATATCGGTTCTTGTTGAATTGTGAGTTAGAAACTGTAAAAACTGAGTCTTACTGTGATTTAGCATCAAATTATTTTCCACAAGCCACGAACTTATTTCATGAACTACATTATTTGTTACTGTTTCAATATTACACACAAGATCCTTCACTATCAAGCTGGTGTCATCAGCAAACAGAAATATTTTTGAATCACCTGTAATACTAAAAGGCATATCATTTATATAAATAAGAAACAGCAGTGGCCTCAGCACCGACCCTTGGGGAACGCCCCACTTAACAGTGCCCCATTGGGACTGAACATCACTACCACTCTCAATATTGCGGAGAATTACCCTCTGCTTTCTGTTCTTAAAGTAAGAGGCGAGCCAATTGTAAGCTACTCCACTTACTCCATAATGGTCCAACTTCTGCAGTAATACACTCCTGGAAATTGAAATAAGAACACCGTGAATTCATTGTCCCAGGAAGGGGAAACTTTATTGACACATTCCTGGGGTCAGATACATCACATGATCACACTGACAGAACCACAGGCACATAGACACAGGCAACAGAGCACGCACAATGTCGGCACTAGTACAGGGTATATCCACCTTTCGCAGCAATGCAGGCTGCTATTCTCCCATGGAGACGATCGTAGAGATGCTGGATGTAGTCCTGTGGAACGGCTTGCCATGCCATTTCCACCTGGCGCCTCAGTTGGACCAGCGTTCGTGCTGGACGTGCAGACCGCGTGGACGACGCTTCATCCAGTCCCAAACATGCTCAATGGGGGACAGATCCGGAGATCTTGCTGGCCAGGGTAGTTGACTTACACCTTCTAGAGCACGTTGAGTGTCACGGGATACATGCGGACGTGCATTGTCCTGTTGGAACAGCAAGTTCCCTTGCCGGTCTAGGAATGGTAGAACGATGGGTTCGATGACGGTTTGGATGTACCGTGCACTATTCAGTGTCCCCTCGACGATCACCAGTGGTGTACGGCCAGTGTAGGAGATCGCTCCCCACACCATGATGCCGGGTGTTGGCCCTGAGTGCCTCGGTCGTATGCATTCCTGATTGTGGCGCTCACCTGCACGGCGCCAAACACGCATACGACCATCATTGGCAATAAGGCAGAAGCGACTCTCATCGCTGAAGACGACACGTCTCCATTCGTCCCTCCATTCACGCCTGTCGCGACACCACTGGAGGCGGGCTGCACGATGTTGGGGCGTGAGCGGAAGACGGCCTAACGGTGTGCGGGACCGTAGCCCAGCTTCATGGAGACGGTTGCGAATGGTTCTCGCCGATACCCCAGGAGCAACAGTGTCCCTAATTTGCTGGGAAGTGGCGGTGCGGTCCCCTACGGCACTGCGTAGGATCCTACGGTCTTGGCGTGCATCCGTGCGTCGCTGCGGTCCGGTCCCAGGTCGACGGGCACGTGCACCTTCCGCCGACCACTGGCGACAACATCGATGTACTGTGGAGACCTCACGCCCCATGTGTTGAGCAATTCGGCGGTACGTCCACCCAGCCTCCCGCATGCCCACTATACGCCCTCGCTCAAAGTCCGTCAACTGCACATACGGTTCACGTCCACGCTGTCGCGGCATGCTACCAGTGTTAAAGACTGCGATGGAGCTCCGTATGCCACGGCAAACTGGCTGACACTGACGGCGGCGGTGCACAAATGCTGCGCAGCTAGCGCCATTCGACGGCCAACACCGCGGTTCCTGGTGTGTCCGCTGTGCCGTGCGTGTGATCATTGCTTGTACAGCCCTCTCGCAGTGTCCGGAGCAAGTATGGTGGGTCTGACACACCGGTGTCACTGTGTTCTTTTTTCCATTTCCAGGAGTGTATTTTGTGGTCAACACAGTCAAAAGCCTTCGTTAAATCAAAGAAAACACCTAGCGTTCGGAACCTTCTATTTAATCCGTCCAAAACCTCACAGAGAAAAGAGAATATAGCATTTTCAGTCGTTAAACCATTTCTAAAACCAAACTGAACATTTGACAGCAAATTATGTGAATTTAAATGCTCCAGTAACCTTGTATATACAACCTTCTCGATAACTTTAGCAAACGCCGATGGCATAGAAATAGGTCTATAATTGTCATCATTATCAATGTTTCCCTTTTTATAAAGTGGCTTCACTACCGAGTACTTTAAAAGGTCAGGAAACCGACCACTCCTAAAGGAAAAGTTACAGATATGGCTGAGAACTGGGCTAACATACATAGAACAATACTTCAGAATTCTGCTAGATACCCCGTCATATCCATGAGAGTTCTTGGTCTTTAGTGATTTAATTATTAACTCAATCTCCCTCTTGTCAGTATCATGGAGGAGCATTTCAGGTAACAGTCTCGGAAAACTTTTTTCTAAGAGCGCTATATGATTCCCTGTTGGGACTAGGTTTCTATTTAGTTCACCTGCTATATTCAGAAAGTGATTATTAAATACTGTACATATATGCGACTTATCAGTTACACGGACATTCCCATTACGCAGCCGGCCGAAGTGGCCATGCGGTTAAAGGCGCTGCAGTCTGGAACCGCAAGTCCGCTACGGTCGCAGGTTCGAATCCTGCCTCGGGCGTGGATGTTTGTGATGTCCTTAGATTAGTTAGGTTTCACTAGTTCTAAGTTCTAGGGGACTAATGACCTCAGCAGTTGAGTCCCATAGTGCTCAGAGCCAGCCCATTACGCACTGATTCTATATCCTCGACCTATCTCTGCAGACCAGCAACTTCCTTTACGACTGACCATATGGTTTTAATTTTATCCTGAGACTTAGCTATTCTATCTGCATACCACATACTTTTTGCCTTCCTAATAACATTTTTAAGCACCTTACAATACTGTTTGTAATGGACTGCTGCATTTAGATTTTGACTGTTTCTAATGTTTTGATATAATTGCCACTTTGTTCTACAAGTTCCCCCTAGTCAGCCACCCAGGCTGCCTGTTTGTGCTAGTACCCTGTTTTAAACGTTCTAAAGGAAAGCAACTTTCAAAGAGCATGAGAAAAGTCTTGATAAAAGCATTATACTTATCGTCTACTGTATCAGCGCTATGAACATCTTGCCGCTCTTGTTCCTTTATAAGGTTTACAAAGGTCTCTACAGCAACTGGATCAGCTTTCCTGAACAGCTGATGACTATATTTAACACGTGTTGCAGCACAAAAATCTTTTAAAGTTAAAATTTGTGCATCATGATCCGAAAGGCCATTCACCTTTTTGCTAACAGAATGCCGTTCTAGTAATGAGGAATGAACAAAAATGTTGTCTATGGTTGTTCTACTGTTCCCTTGCACTCTCGTTGGAAAGAATACGGTTTGCATAAGATTATATGAATTAAAGAGGTCTACCAGCATCGTCTTCCTTGCACAATCACTTATACAGCATTCTCGTCATGTTGCGACGCTTCAGAAAACGGGAAGCTTCAACCCACGACAACGGAGTCGTCGTAGCACTCGCACAGACGAAGCTGCCGAAGTTACTGTTCTCGCTTCCGTTGCTATAAATCCACATGTGAGCACAGGACAGCTTGAACACGAGATTGGCATTCCTAAAACCAGTGTACATCGTATTCTTACACGTCACCGGTTCCATCCTTACCATGTACACCTACATGAAGAATTGCATGGGAATGATTTCCAGAATCGTGTACAGTTATGTCAGTGAGCACAGCACCAAATCCTCGCCAACCCGAACTACTTCTCCAATTTTCTATTTACCGATGAATGTTCCTTCTCAAACAAACGGTAGGTAAATGCAAGGAACATGCATTATTGGTGTTAAGTTTTCCAAGGAAAGTCTTTCATTCCACCGTTTAATTAGGTGGTAAAGTTGGTGATAACGTGGGGTAAGGGGGGGAGGCAGACAGCAAGGGGGGGGGGGAGGGGGTTTGGAGGGCTGGGGTACTAGCTGATGCATAATTGCGCTCAGAGGTAATGGTCTAAGAAAGGTTTGGAGCCATTGGCTTACCGCAAACACATATTTAAACAAACAACTCTAAGCTATTACTTGATGTATATTTTACCACAAAAAAGCATTTTGCCGTTGTTGCAATGCCTGAAGTTTTTAGAACATTTTTTTATCACACATTACTATGCCCGACGACACACAATTAAGTTCCATTTAATAATCTGATTTTTTTTCACTTAAATTCGGAGTCATACTGCAGTCTGTTTCATAGTAAAATGTCAAATACGATATTGGTGCGTATAAAAATCCACTTTATAAACGTAGCAGAGGGAAATTAATTCAGGACACTCTTGTCATACAATTCAGACAGCTGCCTCACAGCTTCAACTAATCTTTCGTCATGCATTACAGAATTTTAAAATTTAACAAAATAGATATCGAAAGGAAACAATTAGTAATAATTAACAAAAACAACGAGTAACAAAGACTTAGAACAACAAATGGTATCAACTACGAGAAGCACGACGAAAAGAAGAATGGAGATGAGCGCGTGGCTGTGTATCGGGAGGAAATAAGCGTCAGGTTCAGGTCACGTGATCAACGTATGATGACGTCAGCCGCCAAAACTTTCTTCCCAAGAAACCATGACGTGACGTGACGGCCAATGTGGATGCCGTCTATTAATATGCGTTGTGGAATGTTTTGACGGGACGTGACGGCCAATGTGAATTGACCTTTGTTTGGTCTCGGATAGCAGGTGGAGATGCGAAGGGGCTACGATGTGCTCGGTGCACAGTACGGCGGTCCTCCCTTTAGGTGGTGAGACGTAGCCGACCTGAACCCGTTCCAGTTCAGTGCAGCTTAGGCCCACTGTCACATATGAATGTCCCACAAATCTGGATACTGCACGATTCGGCCAGCTGAACAAATCGAGACTCGTTAAGACGTCCCTTTCAAAATCAGTTGCTGACAATGTAGTCCGAATCGTGTACCCGGCCTTTACGTGTCCGTCACTTCGACCACTCAACATCTGACGCTATTACGCTCCTAATATGCCATACCTGTCTTGGACCAACACTAAATACGAATAAAATTATACCCTCTTGGGCCGGCTGCAGTGACCGAGAGGTTCTAGGCGCTACAGTCTGGAACCGCGTGACCGCTACGGTCGCAGGTTCGAATCCTGCCTCGGCCATGGATGTGTGTGATGTCCTTAGGGTAGTTAGATTTAAGTAGTTCAAAGTTCTAGGGGACTGATGACCTCAGAAGTTAAGTCCCATAGTGCTTAGAGCCATTTGAACCATACCCTCTTGTTTTGACTGCCACAGAATTGCACGTACATTTGCACGGATACTTTGCAGATCATGCGCCTGGAAGGTGGTTCCTCGAACCACCTTCACAATAATTCTCTAGTATTTCACTCTCGAACAGCGCGACGATAAAGCGAACACTTATATATTTCTGTGACAGCTATGATTTCCCTTATTTTATTATGATGATCGTTTCTCCTTATGTAGGTCGGTGTCAAAAAAATGTTTTCGCTATCGGAGGATAAAGTTGCTGACTGAAATTTCGTGAGAAGATTCCGCCGCAACGAAAACCGCCTTCGTTTTGATGATGTCCATCCCAAATCCTGTATCATGTCACTGATACTCTCTCCCCTATTCCACGATAATACGAAACGTGCTGCTCTTCTTTGAACTTTCTCGACGTGCTCCGTCAGTCCTATCTTGTAAGGATGCCAGACCTCGCAGCAGTACTCCAGAAGAGGACAGACAAGCGTAGTGTAGGCAGTCTCTTCAGTAGATCCGTTACATTTTCTGTTCTTCCGATAAAACGCAGTCTTTGGTTTGCCTTCCTCACAACATTTTATACGTGTTCTTTCCAATTTAAGTTGTTCGTAACCGTAATTCCTAGGTATTTACTGGAATTTACGGCCTTTAGACTTGTTTGATTTATCGTGTAACCGAAGTTCAACGGATTCGTCTTAGCACTCATGTGGATGACCTAACACTTTCTATTATTTAGCGTCAGTTGCTGATTTTCGCACCATAGAGATATCTCATCTAATTGTTTTGCAATTTTTTGTGATCTTCTCATTTCTTTACTAGACAATAAACGACAGGATCATCTGTAAACAGCTAAGACGGTTGCTCAGATTGTCTCCTAAATCGTTTATATAGGTAAGGAACACAAGAAGGCCTATAACGCTACCTTGGTGTACGCCAGATATCACTTCTTTTTTTAACTGGTTGAATTTCCTTCAGTTGCTGCTGTGACATCTCTGACAGGAAATCACTAATCCAGTCACATAACTGAGACCATATTCCATAAGTACGCAATTTCACTACAAGCCACTTGTGTGCCACGCTGTCAGAAGCCTTCTGGAAATCTAAAAATACGGAATAAATCTGAAATCCCTTGTCATTAGCACTTAACACTTCGTGTGAGTAAAGAGCCAGCTGTGTTTCAAAAGAACGATGTTTCCTAAATCCGTGTTGACTGTGTCTCAATAGACAATTCTCTTCGAGGTAATTCGTAATGTTCGAACACAATATATGTCCCAAAATCCTGGTACATATCGACATTAATGGGCCTGTAATTTGGTGCATTACTCATTTTGCTTTTCTTGAATATTGGTGTGACCTGTGCAACTTTCCAGTCATTGGGTACGGATCTTTCATCTAGCGAGATGCTGCATACGATTGTTAAGTATGGAGATACTCTGAAAGGAACCTAATGGTGTGCAGTCTGGACCAGAACACTTGCTTTTATTAAGTGATTTAAGTTGCTTCACTACTCAGGGTATATCTACACCTAAGTTACTCAAGTTGGCAGCTGTTCTTGATTCGACTTCTGGAATACTCAATTCGTCTTTGGTGAAAGAATTTCTGAAGGCTGTGTTTAGTAACTCTGCTTTAGCAACACTGTCGTCGATAGTAGTTGTATTTCCATTGGTGTCGTGCAAAGAAGACATTGATTGTGTCTTGCTGTTAGCATACTTCACAAACACCAGAATTTTCTGCCAGATTTCGAGACAAAGTGGAAATTATTATAAGCATCTTGAAGTGAAGTCAGCGCTAAATTTCGAGCCTCTGTAAGAGATCGCAGATCTTGGGGATTTTAATTTCGTTTAAATTTGGAATGCTTTTTTTTCGTTGTTTCTGCAACAGTTTTATGACCCGTTTTGTGTTCCAATGGTGATCAGTTCAGTCATACCCCGCTTACATACCAGCTGATGGTGCGTACGAGTAGGACGTTAAATCCTCATCCGATCATGACTTATGGGTGCTTAAATTTGTTTGTCAGGGTGTGCAGTATATTTTTCATTCATCTCAAGGTCAAAGTATTAGGACAAAGTGAAATATCCTAGAACAGAAATGGAAACATTTCCACCTTCACATAAAGAAAGGAGTCTGTTGAATAAGAATTGCTAGGCTTCGCTTTACGCGTGGTGGAGAGGGTTGGGAAAGACGAGGGACCGGGGCAAAATTAAGGAGAATTCCGTGTATCAATTAGTTCCTAGGCGCTCACCACACTTTATTAGCGGCAGTTAATTTAGAATGTAATGGATTTGCGTATACTGCAATTACAATTCTCACCTGTCATCTACTATGATGGATTGCAATATGCCATTGCATCGACGATCTTAGAATCAGGCGCTATGTAACCGGAAAACAGAAGATGAAAATTATGTAAGCAGAAAATCCGACGGTGGGTAGAAAAAATGCCAACGACGTCTGCTTAAAACAACATAATACGGCGATCTCATTGATAGAGAATCGCTAGTAAGTTTACAGGTGATGGGATGAGAAAGTATGACTACGAAGTATACGAAACGAAGGAATGCTGCTAGTTTGGATTGAAAATAACAACTGATGGATGAAGAAAGGAGGACACTGTCATAAGGAAAGAGGGTCAAACATCAGCGTTAATTTACGGAAAGTAGTTACTGAGAATGTACTTTTGGAGAGCAGAATTGTTTGTAAGGGAATCACGGACCGTGTAAAAACCTGAAAATAAGAGATTGGAAGCGTTTACGAAGTTGTACTAGAGTAGCGTGTTGAAAATTAGGTGTACTGATAAGAAATGAGGAGGTTCTCCGCAGATTCGGAGAGGAGAGGAACACTTGGAAATCACTGACATGGGGACAGGACTGGGTAAAAGAACATCGAGAAACTTCCATGGCACGTGAGTGTACTGTGGTGTCTAAAGACGGTAGGGGAAGACGAAAATTGAAATATACCTAATAAATAATTTAGGACGTTACGTGAAGTGCTATTCTGAGATGAAGAGGTTGGCACATAGGGGAATTCTTGGAAAGCCTCATCAGAAGAGCGATGATCAAAAAGAAAAAAAAATCCATTTGGAAAAATGCGTGATGAACACAGCACGGTTTCGGTCACAGACCATCTTCGCAGAGCAAAAAAATATCTTTGCCTTTGAGCTGCGCGGGGTAGCCGTGTGGTCTTGGGCGCCTTGCCACGGTTCGCACGGCTGCCCCCGTCGGAGGTTCGAGTCCGCCCTCGGGCATGGGTGTGTGTGTTATCCTTACCGTAAGTTAGTTTAAGTAGTGTGTAAATCTAGGGACCGATGAGCTCAACAGTTTGGTCCCATACGAATTTACCACAAATTTCCAATTTTCTTTGCCTTTGTAAAAGATATTTTTCCACTATGAAGGTCGTATATGACCGAGGTCGGTCGTGAATAAATAATTTACAAGACATCACTTAGTTCATCGTGTATTCTTTGTTAACGATGTTTCTAGTACAGTGGTTTCCATATTACTTAGTTTAAACTAGAGTCGTACACGCAGTTCAGCATTTTCCCACTGACAAGTTTTTCAGTTCTGATTTCCAGCTACACGGCGTCCGTTTTTGATTTCGTCGACCTAAAAATAACGTTCTATGCTCTGTATTGCTATGGTAAATGAGCCAACTTTTTATCGCTGCTCTGCAAGCTGTTGATTTGTTTTCTAGTTCTTGATGGCAGTTATGATAATTAACTGTGGTTGTTACGGGTACAAATTCGTGTTGGCCTATTATTTCCCCTCCTACTCCTTTCCTTCAAGTACAGAAGAACCAAAATCAGAACAGTTTTGAAGGTTCTCACCTGTTTCTATGTTCTGCGCCTGCAGGGATGAAATAGTATTCCACTGGTTCAATAGGTTCTTGAGCCATGTCAAAAACACCACGCCAATCTATCATCAGTAAAGATTTTATATATAATTATGTTAGTACAGTACGGTATAATGCAACTGAAAAATCGAACGTGTGAAGCGGTATTTGTAAAATAACAGCCACTGAAAATTCCGCGTTCACTAGAACTGATTAGAATACTAAAGTATACAGAATCTATTAAATCTATCTGTCTGCAATTTCACTTCAGCAAATGTGGAAACTGGTTGGATCATTATAATAAGAGAGAGTGATAATTTGGTTTCTCAATCACAGTCTACGTGATAGTTATTTTTTTTTTTTTTTTTTTTTTTTTTTTTTTTTTTTTTTTTTGGAGACTGTCGGTTGGTTGTGGCTTCTTGTCAATGCTGAGGTATGAATAATTCTCAAATAAATTTCTAGACTCTTTCAGTTGCGGCCATGTAGCTCCAAGATGTGTCACAATATATTACCTGTAATTCATGAATAGTGTGATGCATATCAAGTACAACACAGACAAGTAAACGACATTTTCATCTACACTTCACACTCACAACTAAGAAGTTCTTGGCAGAGGGTGCCTCCCATTGTACCAAGCGTTAGGTCTCTTCACGTTACACGCGCCTATGGTCTGGAGTGTGGGAAAAGATTCCTTAAATGGCTCTTGGCATCAAACTTAATATTTATTCCACTTAGTACCTGGAAAGAAGCGCTGTGGGTTAAGGACCACCTACTTTTCAAACGGATGAGGGTGAAACGGAAGCGGTAAAAAACTATACTGATCCACTGAGAATGGCAGCACTTCATGATTTGCAGCAGACTTTAGACGTAATTTCCAACCTTTACGAAACATTTTCTCTCTGGCAACAACAGAAAACGATGAACGGAAGAAAGTTTATCGCTGCTGCATTTTCCCTGTTCATCCAGCAAAACTGCTGCACCAAGCGTGACATTTTAATTTAGAACGTCTTTAGTACTAACTCTAGTAGAAACGCAATTTGCAGACAGTTTCCCCATATATCAATGAATGTACCTTCAAAATTATATCATTCTACAACACATAGTACCGGAGATATAACGCCATAAACACTAAGATACGTGAAAAACTGGGTTTTCTTAAAACGAAGTGCAAATTACCCAGGCTATACTCATCCAGTATTTGATAATGAGACGACTTAATGACTTCTAACGAACGTGGGTTGGTGCACAAGTGCCGGCCGATGTGGCTGAGTGGTTCTGGGTGCTTCAGTTCGGAACAACGCTGCTGCTACGGTCGCAGGTTCGAATCCTGCCTCGGGCATGGATGTGTGTGATGCCCTTAGTTTAGTTAGGTTTCAGTAAATCTACGTCTAGGGGACCGATGACCTCAGATGTTAAGTCCCATAGTGTTTAGAGCCGTTTGAACCATTTTTTTGGTGCATAAGTTCTTGGAGTTTTTGATTTGCATGTTGGTATTGCGGTTGCTATGGGTTTCTTTATCGATTTTAATTTTGTATTTATACTTCGCTGTTACTATACGAGTTTACATATTGTCATTTTGTAATTTGGAGATAATGAGTTAGGCTGTGGGTGGTAGAAAATGGAGTACCAAGAGGAGAAAAAGGAACATTTCCGACATATTCTTCTTTTTCATTCTTGACAGTTTTTTGTTCTGTCCTTGCAACTACAAAAATGCATGTCATTTTCAGCAGGCACGTTTCGCTTTACTGAGGTAAAGCATCATCAGTGGCCTGTAAATAAGTTATTTATATTTTGGTTTGCTTTAAGATCGAGAAACAATTTTTTGAGAATATGTTGGTTTGTACTTACGGTGATTTCCGCTTTATTTCTTACCTACATCCGGAAATGCCTTCTGCTAGCACGTCGTTGTTGCTTTCCTTCTTCAGAAATTGGTAGCTGTAATCTAATTTTTAGTTTTTCTGCAGAACTACGCATTTTTTATGTTTTACTCTGCACATTCTTTCGCACACCAGTATTTTCTGTTTGTTTTTATACTTCTAAGTATGTACTGTGATTTGTGTTTTGTAGTGCTGCCAAGTTAACATTGCCACTAGTATGCCTCTGCTTTTTTGGGGGGGGGGGGAGGCGATGGGGGTCCAGAGGGAGAAGCCATGATGGGTGGACATAAGTGAATAATAGTCTGATGGAGCGTGAGCTGGAGGAGGTGAGGAGCAAGAAGTAAAATGAAATTGGGAGGGGGGGGGGGGGTTTCCGTGGGAGAGTGAGAGAGGCTGATGGATAGAAAAGGCTCTTTTCTTTCTCATGTAATTTCATCAGTTATTTTATATGTCCGGTTTACAATATTTATTTTTTTATTGAGCAACTGTTTATTTTGTGTTAATGCTGTGTTTGTATGGAAATTTTCTTTGAAAGGGAGGAGATGTCTTTCATTAGTGATTCCTATGATGTTCATATCTTTTCAATATTGATTGGTTTGTGGTGTTCTTGTTTTAGATGATTTGCAAATACTGAATTGTTTGTACCGTATTTAAATGCAAATCATGGCTTCTCCCTCCCCCACCCAAAAAAATCAGAGACAAACTACTGGCGATTTTATGTTGACAACACTACAAAACACAAACCACAATACGTACTTAGAAGTATAAAAACAAAACAGTGGTGTGCAAAAAAATATGCTGGTTGAAACATAAAAAATGCATTATTCTGCAGAGCAACTAAAAATTAGATTACAACTATGAATGTCTGAAGAAGGAAAACATCAACGATGTGCTAACAGACGGCATTTCCCGATGTAGCCGAGAAATCAACCGAAAATCACCGTAAGTAAAAACCAACACATTGTTTACAGACTACTGATGCTTTATCTCAATAATGCGAAACACGTATGGTGAAAAAAAGGTGCATTTTTTGTAGCTGCAACGACAGAACGCAACTACCCTCAAGAACTGTCAAGCAACCATGGACAATATGGCACCACAAATGAGGAACATTCCTTTTAAGTTCAGTACAGGGGTGACAGTAGCGGAGACAGCCAGAAACATTTGCGCCGTGGACAGGGCACGGCAAGAAAATCGTTTCCTCGTTTAAAGGAGGATAGTTTTGACATTAGTGACTGTTCACGTTCAGGAAGACCTTCGGGGTTTGATGAGCATCATTTAAACTCATTAACCTCGTTTTAAGGAGGATAGTTTTGACATTAGTGACTGTTCACGTTCAGGAAGACCTTCGGAGTTTGATGAACATCATTTAAACCCATTAACCGACAATGCTCCAAGGCATTGCACTCGTGAACTGTCAAATGTGATGAACAGTGGTCATTCAACCATCGTGTGACATTTACATGCAATGGATACCGTTCAAAAACCGGGTCTGTGGGTACCGCATGCTCTGAGGCAAAATCACAAAAGTCAGAGGCTGGCCATACGCGTACTTCTGTTTGCTCGTCATCAAATGGCACGTGAAGAACACTGACCATTTCTATTCTATATGTGTACTGGTGACAAGAAATTGTAACTTTGTGCCAACATAAGGAAAATGAAAGCTCAAACACAGGAGTGATTTGCTGTACAAAGACCTGCGAGCATCCACAAAAGACAACGTTATGTATCTGCTGGAAGAGACGGTTTGGTGTCCTACGAATTGCTTCTCCGACGTGTAACCATCACTTCCGAAATTTATTGTCAATAACTGAGACGTTTTGCATACGCAGCCCAAGAACAACGAGCGGGAAGACTGCCTGAAGTGTTGCTACTAAATGACAGCGCGAGTCCTAATTGTGCTACACTGACAAAAGGCACTATACAACAGTTTGGCTGGAAATTATTCCTCACCCATCTTATCCTACTAATCTTGCATCCTCATATTTTCACCTTTTCCACTATCGAACAACCTTCAAGAAACTTCCTTTCCGGATGAAAATTCCTTCCGAACATGGTTAAACGATTCCTCAGCGGAATCTGAAAGTTACCCCAGCGTTGTCCGACTTTTGTAAACAGTGAAGGAGAATATATTATTGATGACCATATTTATCTGTTGTGATTATTAGGCTTATGGAATAACGCTATGAGCTTATTCATTAACCCATAATTTCAAAACTTTTCTTAACTTTTTCTCGGTTACATGCAACTGTCACGTATTAAACACGTTAACTCATTTGTAAGTAGACATGAAATATGAAATTGTTTTTTAGAGGGTAGTTCGAGTCTTTAAAGAATCGAGGATTTATTCGTTACGTACTGTCTGGAAAGCAGCACTTGCATCTTAAAGGGTTGGAAATGAAAAGCGGGTCACATTGAAGCATAGCTCAGGAATGCCTCCAGCAATTGTAACGAAATTTGTCATAAGCATGATCTATGATTTGTATAAAAATACTGTGGGATAAAATTGTGGGATAAGATTCCTCACTTCCTGTGGGAAAGGGGCTGTGAATGAGAAGTTGTGACCTAAAAAATACTCTAAAATGACCTGTTGGTATTTAATTCCTGCATTTAGTTGATTTAGAGTACTTTTAAAAGTATGAAGTGCAATTCGAGTCTTATTTGTGCTGTTCACTTTGCCGACCAGGTCACGAGAATGACCACTGTGGGGAGCCAATAATTTGGACAACGTGTTTCGATACCTAACATAAAGCCACACAGCTGAGTATCGCAGATAGATTCCCCACCTTCCTCCCCTCCCTCCCATGCCCACCCCTCCCAATCTGGAGTTCAAATGTTCAAATGTGTGTGAAATCTTATGTGACTTAACTGCTAAGGTCATCAGTCCCTAAGCTTACACACTACTTATCCTAAACTATCCTAAGGACAAACACACACACACCCATGCCCGAGGGAGGACTCGAACCTCCGCCGGGACCAGCCGCACAGTCCATGACTGTAGCGCCTCAGACTGCTCGGCTAACCCCGCGCGGCCCCTCTGGAGTCGTATGGTATGAAACATCATGTGTTCAACAACTCCTAAGCCCCAGGATCGACTTCAACAAGACTTGGTACGTGTATTAATTAGCACCCGGAATGAGGTCCTGTGGGAGTAAACAGCTATCAACCTTCCATTGGGGTGGGGTTGTGGTGATAAAGAGGTGATGGACAGAGAAGGGGGAGAGGAAAACGTCGGTAGGGAGAGGAAGGAATGAGGAATGGAAGGACAAAGACGGACAGAGAGAGGGGAAGGAGGCGATGGGCAGAAAGAGGGTTAGAAAGAGATGGACCGTGGGAGTAAGGAGGGGGGGTGGGGGGGAGCTGGACAGAGAGAGAGGAGGAGATGGAATGATAGACTGAAATAAGTAAATACCCGAACCACGTCGGATTTCCCAGCTGGTAGTCTTATATTCTTTACTGAAAGTGGGTTTCTGCTTTGAAATTTTTTGATTTTCCACTGAGGGATGTAGCTGTAACTGAGGCGATGTCGCAATATACACCCCTTATGGAGGTGTTGCAGACTAAGCTAAAAAAAAAAAAAAAACTGTCAGCAGCTACAAGGAAGATAGTATGAATTGCCACTGATACCAACGTCTGTTCGGAAACTCTCGTTTTCATACGATGCTACTTGGATGAAATCATACAGCAGAATTGTCACTGTGATAACAGCTTGCATTTATAATCAGAGGCCGAGAGAAAGCCTTCTTCTCGTAGTGAAAAGACGAGGGGTAGGAGAACGCACGCACCTCTCCCGGTTAATTCTTAAACGGTATTTCTTTTTTTTTTTTTGTTTGTTTTCGGTTTTTAAGTCCTCTCTGTGTCACTCCCTCGGTATGGCCCTGCCACCGTCATTCGCTACATCCAGTCTTCCAGGATCGAGGATGAGCTCAGTTCGAGGCGTGGGTGATGCACACCAGGCAGTGGTGCTGAAACGCGTCAGGTTCAGCAAGGACGACGATGTCGCTAGCTGCAGCGTGTATGTCACAAACTGCCTGTGCGACAGGGGCCGCACGTCGGTAGCTATCTCTGTGTTACTTAATGGATTCGTCGGTCAATGAAGCACAGACTGTTCATGCATTCTTAACACCTGCGGAGGCAATGGCGAACTCGTCCCACATGCAGGCCAGTAATTAGTCTCTTATTTTTTTTGGTGGCGGAGGGAGAAGCCATGATCTGCATTTAAATATGGGACAAACCATTCAATATTTGCAGATCATCTAAAACAAGAACACCATAAACTAAGCAATACTGAAAAAGATATGAACATCATTGGAATCACTAAAGAAAGACATCTCCTCCCTTTAAGAAAATTTCCATACACACACAGCATTAACACAAACAGTTGCTCAATGACAAAATAAATACTGTAAACCAGATATATAAAATAATTGATGAAATTACATGAGAAAGAAAAGAGCCTTTTCCACCCTTCACCCTGCAGAAGGGTGAACCCCACGACGTTGGTTTGGATTGCGCACACTTGATCACTTGATTTCCAATCCCTACAAATTGTTACGTCCAGGTATTAGCATGAGGTATTAGCATGTGTACCAACTGCGACTCACCTCGTAGACACTGAACCCTACTCTCTGGTCAGATTCGCACTGGTACAAGTGACAGTAATAGTTTATCTAATAATTTATTACATCAAGATTGCCTAATATCTAGAGTTTCGCATTGTCGGTTTCGGAAATTTATTGACATCCTCGGACGTAGTTAATATAAATTGGCTAGGTGCAAGTAGAACTTGTGCACTGAGGGTCCCGTATAAACCTAATTATTACATCCTGGGAATAGAGAATGTCAACTATTTTCCTTGTTATCAATACCGATACTGGCAAGATATTGGTTCCGGGAATTCCAATACCGTCTCAAAATCTCTACAGTATTTCCACAGACTAATCCGAATATACAAAAAGAAGCGAGTTGGGAACTTCAGTTTATATGTATAGACAGAGAAGATTTAATGAAATGTTTTATTTACTTTCTAAAACATGATTACAAATTACATTTTATGTCTGCATGGAGTAATGTTCCGTCTGTTATGCTTTTGACGTTCAAATGGTAAAATTTATTTTTATGTGGTGTAATTACAATTTAACAAATTTCATATTTTTTACTTTACTTGTACTCTGAAACCTAGCTTCTTGCCTAATTCCATGATTTTAGGTCAACGGGTGGTACCCTGTAGATTTTGATGGCAGAGTTTGCGAGTATCAAAATATATGACGTAAATGACCGAATCTTTCGACTGCATTGACCTGGAAACCTAAATTTTCTTACACCACCAAGTCACCATAGATTTTAGTATGTGGCATAAATCTGAACATGATACACCAACCTCTTCTAGAGAAAAAGGGGTCTTAAGAGACCGATAGACAGAGAGACCGAAAAAAATGAAAAAAAAGTTTTTTTTTCACGTGATACACTGGTAATTACAAATTAATGATTTTCGGCTTTTTTCCCTTACTTTTACGTGAAACCTTGCTTACTGCCAAATTTCATGGTTGTAGGTCAAGTGGAAGTGAGTTTTTGAGTATTAAAATTCATGATATAAATGGCCGTACCTTTTTATTGCTTTGACTTAGAAGCTTACGGTTTTTACACGAAGCGACCATAGACCTTAACAATTAATATAAATATGCACTTAATACGTCTACCCGTTCCTGAGAAGAAGGGTTCTTAACAGTCGGCCAGAGAGACAGACAGAGCGATCCTACAAGGCAGTGGTCGTCAAACTGCGGTGCGAATAAAATGTTCATGCGGCCCGCGGGTTTCCGCTTTCCTGCTCACTGACAAACAGAAACACGTCAAAAGGCAGTAATATTTTCATATGCTCTTAACTGTAATTGAGAATGGTGAATTGGGCCTGAGCTAAATAAGGTTTGTCGCTTACCTCAGGGTATAGGGATAAGTAGGACGGCCACTGTGGAGCTAGAGGATGTGAGAGGGAAGATATTTTATTGTTTGCCTTCTAGTATAGCTCACGGATGTACGCGAATGGTACCGATAAGCTACTATGGTGTAAACTGACACAGAAGTAATAAGGATTCTTGAACGCGCATTGTAGAGACCGTCAGATTCAAATGCGGTACAAATCTGTAGCAAGCAATATGAAATTACACTACTGGCCATTAAAATTGCTACACCACGAAGATGACGTGCTACAGACGCGAAATTTAACCGACAGGAAGACGAAGCTGTGATGTGCAAATGTTTAGCTTTCCAGACCATTCACACAAGGCTGGCGTCGGTGGCGACACCTGCAACCTTGCTGACATGAGGAAAGTTTCCAACCGATTTAACATACACAAACAGCAGTTGACCGACGTTGCCTGGTGAAACGTTGTTGTGATGCCTCGTGTAAGGAGGAGAAATGCGTACCATTACGTTTCCGACTTTGATAAAGGTCGGATTGTAGCCTATCGCGATTGCGGTTTATCGTATCGCGACATTGCTGCTCGCGTTGGTCAAGATCCAATGACTGTTAGCAGAATATGGAATCGGTGGGTTCAGGAGGGTAATACGGAACGCCGTGCTGGATCCCAACGGCCTCGTATCACTAGCAGTCGATATGACAGGCATCTTATCTACCTACATGGCTGTAACGGATCGTGCAGCCACGTCTCGATCCCTGAGTCAACAGATGGGGACGTTTGCAAGACAACAATCATCTGCACGAACAGTTCGACGACTTTTGCAGCAGTATAGACTATCAGCTCGGAGACCATGGCTGCGGTTACCCTTGACGCTGCATCACAGACAGGAGCGCCTGCGATGGTGTACTCAACGACGAACCTGGGTGCACGAATGGCAAAACGTCATTTTTTCGGATGAATCCAGGTTCTGTTTACAGAATCATGATGGTTGCATCCGTGTTTGGCGACACCGCGGTGAACGCACATTGGAAGCGTGCATTCGCCATCGCCATACTGGCGTATCACTCGGCGTGATTGGTTACACGTCTCGGTCACCTCTTGTTCGCATTGACAGCACTTTGAACAGTGGACGTTACATTTCAGATGTGTTACGCCCCGTGCCTCTACCCTTCATTAGATCCCCGCGAGCCGGCCGAGGTGGCCGAGCGGTTCTAGGCGCTACATTCTGGAACCGTGCGACCGCTACGGTCGCAGGTTCGAATCCTACCTCAGGCATGGATGTGTGTGATGTCCTTAGGTTAGTTAGGTTTAAGTAGTTCTAAGTTCTAGGGGACATTTGAACCATTTTTTGATCCCCGCGAAACCCTACATTTCAGCAGGATAATGCACGACCGCATACTGCAGGCTCTGTTCAAATGGCTCTGAGCACTATGCGACGTAACTGCTGAGGTCCCCTAGAACTTATAACTACTTAAACCTAACTAACCTAAGGACATCACACACATCCATGCCCGAGGCAGGATTCGAACCTGCGACCGTAGCGGTTGCATGGTTCCATACTCTAGCGCCTAGAACCACTCGGCCACACTGGCCGGCGCAGGTCCTGTACGGGCCTTTCTGGATGCAAATAATGTTCGACTGCTGCGCTGGCCAGCACATTCTCCAAATCTCTCACCAATTGAAAACCTGTGGTCAATGGTGGCCGAGCAACTGGCTCGTCACAATACGCCAGTCACTACTCTTGATGAACAGTGGTACCGTGTTGAAGCTGCATGGGCACCTAACCTGTACACGCCATCCAAGCTCTGTTTGACTCAATGCCCAGGGGTATCAAGGCCGTTATTACGGCCAGAGGTGGTTGTTCTGGGTGCTGGTTTCTCAGGATCTACACCCCAAATTGTGCGAAAATGTAATAAAAATGGCTCTGAGCACTATGGGACTTAACTTCTTAGGTCATCACTCCCCTAGAACTTAGAACTACTTAAACCTAACTAATCTAAGGACATCACACACATCCATGCCCGAGGCAGGATGCTAACCTGCGACCGTAGCGAAAATGTAATCACGTGTCAGTTCTAGTATAATATATTTGTCCAATGAATACCCGTTTATCATCTGCATTTCTTGTTGGTGTAGCAATCGTAATGGCCAGTAGTGTAAATGAAGACTATTGTAATAAATTTGGACAACATTGCTTATGTATTGCAGTATTCTGGTGCAATATTTCGATTACAATCAACGGTCGAGATCGCAATAATATTTGTTTCTTTACCGCTTTCGGCTTATGCAAAAGCCATCTTCAGAGTTTTTGGCCCCCTATGGCTGGTGCTGGCGGCTCGTCGTACTCCGAAACCGACCAACCGCGAGCACCAAGCCATAGGGAGCCAAAAATTCTGAAGATGACTTTTACATAAGCCGAAATCGCTAAATAAACAAATATTATTGCGATCTCGACTGTTGATTGTAACCTAACTATTATGTCACAATGAACAGAAGAAAAATAGCATTCAAAACATTTAGTAAACACTTGTGGTCATGTGTCATGCTGGTTAATGCCGTTGAATGTGAGGACAGTTACAGTTATTAATCATTTAATCAGCCACCCACAATGAAAACACAACAATACTTCGTTAGGCAATTACGGTGTCACAACTTTGTGGTCGCTGGCAGTGGCAACAATCTGAAACAGAGGACAATATTTGACACGAAGTGTTCGGAATGGGGCCGTCTTTTAATGCCGACTTTTAACGATCAGTAGTTGGAACAGTGGCCAACTTATCGTGCCCTTACTGAAGCTGGTCTGATGGGGACTCATAACGTCCTAATTTATGTAGAGTCCCAATTAATAACAGTATCGGTATACATACGTTCCGAGGTACCACCCCACACTGTCGGTATTAGTTTTTGAGCAAAAACGTTTGTCGACCACTGCTACAAGGCTACCGTTTTTGCAGTCTGAGACACGGAGCCCTAAAAAAATCAATCTATGCACTCTGACCACGTCAATAAGTTATACATCATGTCGTCACATGGACTGTCTCTTTTACAATGTGACAGAATGACATATAATTTGTTGTCGTACAGTATACAACTTCATGACGTTCGGAGATTTTTTTTTTTTTTTATATATATCTCACGACGAAGTTGATTGTAGATTAAATCCATCTGAAGATGGTAATTAACTGCCAAAACCGGTAACGTGAAACTGCAGTTATTAGACGCTCTTGGCTTAATAAATAAGGACGCTCACTTCCGTTTGGCAATATATGAGTTCTTAAAAAATGATAAAGGCAATGGCTTTGCCGCATTGGATTCACCGGTTCCCGTCAGATCACCGAAGTTAAGCGCTGTCGGGCGTGGACGGCACTTGGATGGGTGACCATCCGGGCCATCATGCGCTGTTGCGATTTTTCGGTGTTCATTCAGCCTGTTGATGCTAACTGAAGAGCTACTCGACCGAATAGTAGCGGCTCCGGTCAAAGAAAACCATCATAACATCTGGGAGAGCGGTGTGCTGACCACACGCCCTTCCTATCCGCATCCTCAACTGAGGATGACACGGCTGCTGGATGGTCCCGGTGGGCCACACGTGGCCTGATGACGGAGTGCTGAAAAATGATAGTTACAGAACAAACATACAAGTTTCGTTGTACATCTCTAAATTATGAGCATTCTGCTCCCTGTATCCTGCAAAATTACTAATGAGATTTTGCTTTGCCTACCACAGTGCTAAGTTAACTGCGTAATGTTTAAGTTATGCGCAACTACAGCAATTTGCTGATGATTTTTGTGCGAAAACTTCATTCACTAATCTGTTCTGCAGGACGTATCATCTGTTAGACGCTATTAAAAAAATGGTTCAAATGGCTCTGAGCACTATGGGACTCAACTGCTGAGGTCATTAGTCCCCTAGAACTTAGAACTAGTTAAACCTTACTAACCTAAGGACATCACAAACATCCATGCCCGAGGCAGGATTCGAACCTGCGACCGTAGCGGTCTTGCGGTTCCAGACTGGAGCGCCTTTAACCGCACGGCCACTTCGGCCGGCAGACGCTATTAAAGCAGAAGTAGCAACGTTTCACTTGGTCAGTTTTCCAGTAAGCCGTTAATTTATTAGCTTGTCGAAAATTTACATCACTAGGAATACGAATTAACTTCCCAATGTTTATTTTGCGCAGGACGAATTTAATAATAGCTCCACTAATCTCTACAGCTGTGTTAACCAGTGAGCGGTTCCCCTACACACTGGGAACCAGACAGTTTGAGGTTCCCGTTTAATTTACCTGAACGAGGAAAGTCGGAATTAATAAGCCTTATTACGCCCTACCTGGTACGTCAGACTGCAGACGCAATCTCGCCGACTGCTCTTTCGGTTTCACAAGTTAAATTTGTTCTCGGCTTCCTGGGTCCCCATAGAGTTGTGTGTATTCCTGGCAGCTTTATGACGCAAAGTGGCAACGGAGCTCGGGAGTGCTACGAAAAATTTCTTTTGTTTAAGCTCGCCGTCCCCGCAGAGGTCCTTGACGACAACTGAATCTGTTTCAATTTACTCTTGCTTTTCTGTGACTTAGTTTGTCTCTGTTTGCTTCTGAATTGCCATTTCTTAGATTTGGTCTGTTGCGCTGACATACTACCAGCTCTGGAGAAAAAGGACTGCAAAGCATACACTTTCTAACGACATAGTATACCAAGAGTACAGGTCCGTGATGCGAAATTTTCATTGCAATTCGTGTAAAAATGATAGTAATAGAAGATCTGATTTCAAGAACATACATTTTTAGTTATTTTCACCCTCAATATACTCCCCTCCGCTATCCCTACAACGCTCCATGTGAATTTTTCTTTGATGGAAGGAGAGCTGGAAGGCTTCTTCTGTGAGCTCCTTGACGACACGTATCATTTTTTTTTTTTGCTCCTTCAACGGACTTTTAATGCAGATTTGACCTTGGGGGCTATATGGACGTCACATGGTGCTATGTTAGGCGAATAAGGTGGTCCAACACTGGGATGCTGTACTTCAGTAGAAACCTCTGAACAGACATTTTACAGCCAGTGCATTGTCTTGACACAGAACCAGTTACTTGTTCGTCCATAATTTGGGTCGTTTTTCTTCTCATTTTCTCACGGAGCTGAGCAAGAACCTCTAGGTATTAATGACTTCAAGATATTAATGTTGGCTAACAGTCTGACATTCAGGAACCCAATGAACATACACAATTCCATGAGTATAGAAAAATCAGTCATCATCGCTTTGTATACTGATTTGCTCATTCGAGTTTTCTGGCTCTCAGTGAAGTTAGGCCCTTCCATTACATGTATTGGCGGTTACTTTCTGGATAGTTAGTGAAGATCCGTCACTCTTTCCAAGAATTTAGGATCATTTACAATGGTATTCAAAGTGTCAATAAAAACATTTTCAGACCATCTTTTCGTTCGATCGTGACAACTTCCGGCACCAGTTTCCCACGTTTCTCTTCTTTACTTGATTTTGTAAAATTTGGCTTATGCATTCTTTGTCGCTTCCTACAATTTCAGCTATCTATCAAATACCCAACCGACTCTCAGATCGAATCAGACTTTTTCGATGTTTTCATACGTTTCCGATGTTGAAGAGCGCCCTGGCCGTGAGTCGTTCATAACGTCTCCTCGGGGATCTAACTCGCGTACGTGACAAAACAGTGTTCACTATAAATCTCTTTCACTAATAGTTAGGTTTCAGTAGCGCTTTTACGAATTTCATGTGAGGCATCAAGAAAATTCATTATTCGATTATTGCACTTACCATTTTTCCAGCAGAGTAAAATAACAGCTCTTACACAGACCACACCGGTTTATCTACAGATGCCAGATGCCGCATTCGACTTCACAATTACGGTCGATCATCTTTGGCGCATGTGTACTTACTCTGTGACAGCATCAGCCCCGTTATAATACAGTCACACATTGTATATTTAATCAAATGCATCACTTCTGAAAGTTTACTCCGTGGTATAAGAACTGTGTTTGCCCTGAAAACGTCATTTTTGTTTTATTTTTCAAATATGCAACGGCTGTAATCGTATTTTTTGGATGATCTAACCTGGTTGCAAATATAAATGTTATTATGAGACTCAACGACATGCGGTATTTACTCTTGAACACTGAATCCCCTTATCTTTCTGTTAAAAAGAGTGTTCATGGTCCGTTTTCTATACTATGTTTGAAGCGGAGGTTTCCAGAGCACGCCATATACAAGGTGAGTCACCTAACGTTACCGCTGGATATATTTCGTAAACCACATCAAATACTGACGAATCGATTCCACAGACCGAACGTGAGGAGAGGGGCTAGTGTAATTGGTTAATACAAACCATAAAAAAATGCACGGAAGTATGTTTTTTAACACAAACCTACGTTTTTTTAAATGGAACCCCGTTAGTTTTGTTAGCACATCTGAACATATAAACAAATACCTAATCAGTGCCGTTTGTTGCATTGTAAAATGTTAATTACATCCGGAGATATTGTAATCTAAAGTTGACGCTTGAGTACGACTCCTCCGCTGTTCGATCGTGTGTATCGGAGAGCACCGAATTACGTAGGGATCCAAAGGGAACGGTGATGGACCTTAGGTACAGAAGAGACTGGAACAGCACATTACGTCCACATGCTAACACATTTTTATTGGTCTTTTTCACTGACGCACATGTACATTACCATGACGGGTGAGGTACACGTACACACGTGGTTTCCGTTTTCAATTACGGAGTGGAATAGAGTGTGTCCCGACGTGTCAGGCCAATAGATGTTCAATGTGGTGGCCATCATTTGCTGCACACAATTGCAATCTCTGGCGTAATGAATGTCGTACACGCGGCAGTACATCTGGTGTTATGTCGCCGCAGGCTGCCACAATACGTTGTTTCATATCCTCTCGGGTCGTAGGCACATCACGGTACACATTCTCCTTTAACGTCCCCACAGAAAGAAGTCCAGAGGTGTAAGATCAGGAGAACGGGCTGGCCAATTTACGTGTCCTCCACGTCCTATGAAGCGCCCGTCGAACGTGTACCTCACCCCTCATGGTAATGTACGTGTGCGTCAGTGAAAAAGACCAATAAAAATGTGTTAGCATGTGGACGTAATGTGCTGTTCCAGTCTCTTCTGTACCTAAGGTCCATCACCGTTCCCTTTGGATCCCTACGTAATTCGGTGCTCTCCGATACACACGATCGAACAGCGGAGGAGTCGTACTCAAGCGTCAACTTTAGGTTACAATATCTCCGAATGTAATTAACATTTTACAATGCAACAAACGGCACTGATTACGTATTTCTCGTATGTTCAGATGTGCTAACAAAACTAACGGGATTCCATTTAAAAAAACGTAGGTTTGTGTTAAAAAAACATATTTCCGTGCATTTTTTTATGGTTTGTATTAACCAGTTACACTAGCCCCTCTCCTCACGTTCGGTCTGTGGAATCGATTCGTCAGTATTTGATGTGGTTTCCGAAATATATCCAGCGGTAATGTTAGGTGACTCACCCTGTATATTCTACGTTACCTGCATCATCGCGGCGAACCTTAGTTGAGTGCGTCGTTGCTTTCATGGTGTCGCTTTGTAGACTGACGGCTAAAGTAAAGAAGAAACGCACAATTTGTCACTTCGAGTTGTAGATATTGTTCAGTTTGAGTTTTCGGCACCAGGTTTTGATATTGGAAACTATTACCGATTACACAAGCTTGATTAATCGTGTTAGACATGTTGTCGAATCCTGTCATCACTACTTTACTAGTTTCATTACTTTATTTGGAATCCCCACTCCTCTCTTTCACTCGCGACAAATGTTAATGTAATAATCACTTTGTACGCACTCGCGCATCATTGTTTGTGTTCCCTTCGCTGCCACCGGCTGACTAACAACGAATTAGCATCCCTTTCCCAGGTTGCGTCAAGCTGCATCGCATGTTGTGATCATGTGGACAGCACGCGGGAGTCGACAGTAAGAAAAATGCGCCTTTAACGTGATCGTCAGATAATTGCATACTCTTCTTGACAATTCCTAGTCTTTGCAGTAGTTTTGTAATCAAACAGTTACATCAAACGAGCACTGAGACCAAGGATGACTTATATTTTCATTCATATTTAAGGGGAGATGGAACGATGACAATGACAAAATTAACGTTTTTTTTATTATAAAATTATTTGGAGTTTTCTGAATGAAACAAATCAAGTTTCACCCTTCTAAGTGAATTCTAAGTGTCTTTTTTATCGCTGCAAAGTTGACGCTCCGCTTAAATGGTTGTAGCGACTTGGTGTGTCACCTCTGACAGCTCCGCTAGCTGGCTGCAAGCAGGGTATCTTAGCGGAATTAGACAGTGTTTTGTTTTACAAGGTTGTATGGCTTTATCTCTGTGACAAGTGACTGTTCATATCGGTAAACATAAACGCTATACCGTGTGTGTTGACTCGTGGACTTTGCTTTGTGCTGATTAGCTGTTCAATTTTGAGTATTTGACGAATTTTGCTCGTACCTGTTTTACGTATTTGGTTTGTTGATATCAATATGCCCCGTTTCAGCAATCGAGTGTTTAAAGGAAGGCACAATAAGTGGAAGAGGAAATCTTTTGTTGTTTCGAAGGGAGATGCTGCTCAGACTGCTTCACTGACTACTCCAAATGAATGCGATAGAATTTCTTCCAGCAAGAAAATTTGTGACAGCCAAGAAATATTTGAAAACTATGAAAGTGACAGTAATGATGTGAATGAAATAATTTACATTTTCTTGCTCTCTAATATTTTGAAACATAATGTATTTTGCTAAGTTTGCAAAGAAAGAGGACTTGAATTGAAAATAACTTCACACATTGGTGTGGCATGTAAAATGTTATTGAAGTGTAACAAATGTGCTGCAGAAGCTTCGTTTTCTAACAGTATTCCTCGTAGCGGTAATAGTGGAAAGAAGGTGTATGATATACATGTTAGGCTACTGTATGGCTTGCGTTGCATTGGCAAGGGCAGTGCTGCAGGGACAATGTTATGTGGAATTATGAAGTTGCTAAAACCACCAACCAAGTTTGGATTTTATAATGAATTGGTGGGATCTTCTGCTGAAGATATTGCTCAAGTAACAATGAAGAAAGCAGTTGAAGAAGCTGTGACAGGTAATGGGAATTTTAGAGATTTAACTATTGCTTTATATGGGTCAAGGCAACGTAGTGTTCATAAATCTCTAAATGGAGTTGTGACAGCTACCAGTGGAGACAGTTGCAAAGTAATTGATGTTTCTGTTCTCTCAAAACATTGTAGATGTAAGGGCAATACCAAGGACGAACAAAGCGAAAATTGCGAAGCAAATTTTCACAACACCAGTGGAGCGATGGAAGTAGAGAGAGTGAAAGCAATTTTTTCCAGATCACAGGAGTGGTATAATGTACGATACACTAACTATCTAGGAGATGATGATTCTAAGGGATGTAAAGCTGTAGAGGAACTCAAACCTTGTGGCAGTGAAATTCACATTAAAAAACAGGAGAGCATTGGACATGTGCAGAAGCGCATGGGAGCCGCTTGGGCAAACTAAAACAGACATTAGGATCCCAGAAGCTCAGTGATGGTAAGCCCATTGGAGGAAGAGGAAGACTGACAGATGAAGCAATTGATAGATTGCAGAGGTATTATGGGTGTGCAATTAGGCAAAATACAAGATGCATTGACCATAGGTATGGGCATTATTTTTTCATACTGCATCAACAAATGCATCACAACATGCACTGTGCCCCACAGGTGATGACCCATGGTGTAAGTACCAATCAGGAAAGGAATATGCCCATAAAAACAGTTTGCCAAATGCTCTAATTGATGTAATTAAGTCCATATTCAGAGATTTATCGCAGCGAAGTTTATTGGAAAAGTGTTTACATGGGAAAACACAAAATCCAAAAAAAAGTGTAAATAATTTAATTTGCATTAGGATTCCCAAAAGAGTGTTTGTACGGATAAAAACATTGCATTTTGGAGTGTATGATGCAGTGGCAACATACAACGAAGGAAACATCAAATGTGATGTGCTGAAACGATTAGGTTTCCGACCAGGACACAACACCATTTCCACAATGCGCCTAATTGATGAAGAAAGACCAAGAGGTGCAGGAAGAAGAGACAAAAGCCTACAATATGCAGCAAAAGGGAAGAAAAGACCAGTGAAAAGGAAACTTAACACTGGAAAAAGAAGAAGATGCTGATAATGCATCATATGGGACAGGAATGTATTAAAAAACTTTGGAAGCCATTTCCCGTAACTTTAAAATTTTCATCTTTGAGGAAAATTTTCTCAAAAACTGCAAACAGTATATCAATGAAATTCATACACAATATTTCCTTCATTTTTATAACAAACTGTAAAAAAATATTGTATAATTCAAGAGTTATAGAAGAAAAAGTGCAAAATTATAGAGAAAAAAAAAGCATCTGTAAGGTATTTTACTTCCATCCTTGTGTAAAGCTCATTTTAAAGGATTTTCCATTTTATCGACACGCCTTAAGCAGGGAGAGTTGATCGAAAACACACTCTTGTTTAATAACGTGAAATTTGCAATCATTGGCCCATTACCTTATCACAGAAATCGTTCACAAATTGTTGTCTATTGTACGGTTATTTCCAGAGAGTGTATTACCTATACAGCTAAGTAACTGCTGAGTAATTTTGTGGCTCCGTTAAATGACGCCATGTATATTTTATTTAAAGTTGGATTTTAAATTTCTCTTACTTATGAAAATATTTTATTAATTATAGTTATTGCCATTGTGTTATAATCTTGAGCTCGGGCGTGTTGTGGCCCTGTGAAATCTTTATCTTTGTTGTTACATGTTTGTTTGACTCTTGTTTTAGAAGTTTCGTGTACCGACCTGTAATCAATTCATGACGCGGCAGGAGGCCGATGTTGGTATAATGAGATGCGTCTGGGTGTGTTCTGTTGTGTAAAACCTCGTTGTCAGTTTTGTAAACCCTCGTCGCCTGTTTTGATGCTACTGTTGTGGAGGCCGAGTTGCCACTGTTGTTACGGTAGGCCGAGTTTGTGAGTTCGTGAAACATCTTCTGGTGCAGTACACAGCTAAGGCAATTTCTCCCTGCGCTATTACACAGCTATGCCCCAGAGTCCGGTAACGGGATATGAGAACGAAGGCTCTACAATGCTCCAACAAAGTCACAGAAATGAGCTAAAATGTTTACTTATCTTCATGAATTGTTGAATAATGAAGTCAGCAACACTGCTTGTAATACACACATCAAAAGAAGTTTTGCATCACCTCGGTCTCTAGAGATCCGGAAGCTGTACAGAAGACAAAATACCTGTAATTACTGGAGTCAGAGGGACACAGTTTTTAGGTTAGAGTCAGGTTACAGACACAGAGTATTGAAAGAGATTAAAACAGAACAGTGCCATAATGTCTGTAGCAGTATCCAGAGAAATAAAATTTGCGTGTTTCATCAGAACATTGGAGGACTGAAAAATAAGGTACATGAGCTAGAAAATGGGGTAATTTCTTTTCCGTGTCTCTGAATACCATATAACCGCAGGGATGGAGAAGTTAAATTCAAGGTATTACAGATTAGCATCTTATTCATGTAGAGTCAACATGGAAAAAGGAGGAATTGCCACTTGTATAAAAACTGGACACAAAGTCAAAAATATGGAAACATATAGTTTTTGTGTATATCAGATCCTTGAAGCAAGTGCTTGTGAGTTGCTACTGCAATATACTTCTATAGTAACAATCTACAGATCCCCTCAAGGTAACTTTCAGCTATTCATGAAAAATCTAGAGGCATTACTGAGCTACGTGTCAGACAAAAAGAAGCAGTTAGTGGTTTGTGGTAATTTTAATGTAGATTTCTTAAAAGACAAGGATAGGAAAAATGAGCTAGAATCTTTGTTTGGTTGTTTCAGTCTAGTATCTGTTGTAAATTTTCCAACTCGTGTGCAGCAGGATACACAGTTAATGGAAATAACACATATAGCACCTTACAGGCTTCAGGGAGGTTCATACAAGGCAGGGAGGCTTATTGATGCGAACAGCGTACAGAGTTTTAAGAGGTAGAATGGGATGAAGTTTACTCAGAAAATGATGCTGATGCCAAATTCAGTTTATTCCACCGTAAATTTGTCTCAATATTTGAGACTCGCTTTCCTGAAACGTTATCCAAAAATTACAAAGTCAAGTTAGCCATGTATTACTAACGGAATTAAGATATCGTGTAAGAGGAAGAGGGAAATATATAGACAGGCCAGAATAAGTCAGGATCCGACGTCACTTGCATACTACAAAAGATACTGTAATATTTTACGGAAAGTCATTAAGAAGTCGAGAAGCTTAGGTGTTCTGACAGAAATTAATAATGCGGATAATAAGATTAAAACTACATGGAATATTGTCAAACGGAAGACGGGGCAGCCTAACAGTGCACATCATACCATAGCAACAAAGCTAAATGATGACCTTGTCACTCATTTGCGATAGTTCACAAGTTGCAAGTATTTTTAACGATCACTTTCTGAATGTAGCAGCAAAAACAGAGTTAAAGGGTTCAGGTGAAGAAGCAAAAAAAAAAAAAATGTTAAAATGTCATTCCCCAGGACTTTTAGGCCTTTAGAAATAGCACCAACATCCCCCACTGAAATTAAGAGAGTTATACTGAAAAACAAGAGCTCATGTGGGGTTAATGGAGTCTCTAACAGAATTTTGAAATGTTGTTCTAATTTAATAAGTGGAGTCCTTAGTGATATATGTAAGGCTTCGCTGGCACAGGGAATTTTTCCAGACAGATTGAAATACGCAATTGTCAAACCTATTCATAAGAAAGGAGACAAGAGTGACTTAAATAATTATAGACAAATTTCATTGCCGATTTCATTTCCTAAAATATTCGAAGAAGTTATGTATTCAAAAGTAGTCTCACATGTAAGTGAAAATAATGTACTCAGCATGTCACAGTTCGGATTCCGGAAGGGTTACTCGACTGAGAATGCTATCTACACATTTACCCATCAAATAGTTCAAGCCCTAAACAACAAATTATCGCCATTTGGTATTTTTTGTGATCTTTCCAAGGCATTTGACTGTGTGGATCATGTCACACAGCTGGTTTGAATCATACTTAACGAACAGAAAGCTAGGTACCTAGCTTGTGCTTGTATGTGATGGAGACACTTAACATTTATAATGTCATCTCTCTTGGACGCCTGTGTGCTACTCACGACAATTTTGTAAGGCCTGCGTGTTACAGGCGACTATTAATATCACCATTGTTTGCCTTGATGTTGTAACCTGTAATGTGTCCTAAGATCCGATGATGGCGGCTTTAGTTTCGCCGAAACCGGTAATCATGGACTAAAAAGAATTCCTGCGATCTTGGCTACTGGTTTATTGTTCTACATGCTTTAAAAGTTTTCACATAAAAAATCGAGGTATTACTTTCAGGACGACCTCGCATATTAATATTAAAAATTGATTGAAAACAGTCTCAACCGAAATAAAACATTTATTCACATTGGTTACCCGTTTCCGTCAGAATGTGAGAATCTTCAGACCCTTTATACTGAAATATAACAAAGAATCGATTTAGAGGAATATCAGATAAAAACAGTAACTTATAAAATGCATGATACACAACGAATATTGCAAGAAGAAGCTATACCCATGATGGTAGGCGATGGCGGTAAACGGAGAAAGTGTTCTAACTGCACGAACGTCAACTGCCGAGAAGAGCATCGTAGTTATTGCTTATGCACCGGATGCTCCAGCAATTGCATATCGAATTACGTCTGAGATACCCAATTTGGCACTCAGGACATAAAACAGTTGCTACAATAACGTACATATAGAATAGTTACACGATAGCTAACAACGAATGAAGAAATAGGAACATTACATTATGTAAAAGAAGTGCTACAGACACTATTTCGTCAATATGTGATAAAAATATATATAAAGGAGATAAACAATCATAATAGGTGGGGATTAATCTAAAACTCTTAGATCGTTTGCCAGCAAAGATGATGGTTAAGCGACAGCAATGGTTGTAAGGAGACGGCGTTGTCGCATCGACATGCGCCATGCAGCAGAAGACGATTTCAGAGTTGCGACAGCGACTGGATGTTAAATATGTACTGTCATGCAGGCCGACATGTAGAAATGCATGCCGGGTATTGCAGACTGCTCCTAGATCGTAGTGTCAGTGAAAAAACTGCTTGAGTGACCATCAAGATAACGAGTAAAGTTGGGTACATAGTACCTAAAGCACGGAAAAATAAGTTACATCAAAGGAAACTACGGCACAAAATCTTATTGACCCATCGAATAGTCAAGAACAAAAAGCAAAAAAAACGACGAGCATAAGAAATAGATGTTTGAAAGATACTGTGAACATCGGATCCGTCTATGTAGCCTCAAACGCAAAACAAAAGAATGAACAGTCAAAAGTTAAAAGACACTGTGAATAGAGTTGTTTAAGTCACAAAAAATCAATAAATTAACAATAAACATAAAGTTAGAATAGAGAAATAAAAACGAACAGGAGTGAAATAGCGTTCTTTAGATAACACAGAGCAAGATTATCATATTACAGCAAGGGAGGTATTACAGAGCAACTGCCAAAAACAAAACTGGGCCTATTAAAGTAGTTATGAACAAAAAGTAAAAAGCGAACATAGGTTTTGTCAGCCATGAAAACATTACATAGAAAGGATAAAAGAGCAATAGGAAGAATGTATTCTATAGCGAGTCTTCAAAAGATCATAGAAATATTTTTCTCTGAGGGTCTAATCGCTCGTTGAGTATGGAAGACGCATTATTTCCATTGTGAGCATAAATTTCTCTCTCTTCCAACGTGTCAAGTAACAATTCTTCAGGTGCATTGTGAAGAGCGTATAAGTTATTCGTTATGGATCTTTCCGAGTGACTGTGATGTATCAGGTGTTGGCCAAATACTGTTTTATTACCAGACGTACGTGAAGTGTGTTTCCTATGACTACTTAGATAGGCCTGAGAAGTATTGCGTCGTACTGACGTAACTCATATTACCGTACACCTGACACTATGTACCCCTATTTTATGGAGTTTCATGGAATATTCATGACTGTAAACAACGATGTTCACAATATCTTTTAAATATCGATTTCTTATGCATGAAATATCAATTTCTTAGCCAATATCTTTGCTGGCATACGATCTACGAATTTTCGATCAATCCCCACAGATGGCTATCTGTGTTCTCACAACCGATTATGCTTGGTTATTTCTTTTATATGTATATCTTTTATCACACATTGAGAAAATGCTGTCTTTAGCAGTTATTTTACATGCTGTAATGTTCCTATTTCTTCATTTGTTGTTAGCTATCGTGTAGCTATTCTATATATATATATATATACCTTATTGTAACAACTGTTTTATGTCCTGTGTGGCAGTCTGGGCATCATTGACGTGATTCGGTATGCAATGGGCGGAGCATCGCGTATTTAAGCAACAAAACGTTGTTCTCCTTAGCAGTTGACGTTCGTGCAGTCGTAACACTTTCTCCGTTCACCGCCTACCACCATGGGCATAATTTCTTCTTTTGATATTTGTTATGTACCATGTATTTTATATATTACTGCTATTATCAGGCATCCCTCTAAATCCATTCTTTGTTCACACTTTAGTATAGCCGGTCGCTGGTGGCCGAGCGGTTCTAGGCGCTTCAGTCTGGAACCGCGCGACCGCTACGGTCGCAGGTTCGAATCCTGCCTCGGGCATGGATGTGTGTTATGTCCTTAGGTTAGCTATGTTTAAGTAGTTCTAAGTTCTAGGGGACTGATAACATCTCAGGTCATCGGTCCCATAGTGCTGAGAGCCATTTGAACCATTTTTTTGAACCTTAGTATAAAGGGTCTGAAGATAGCCACATTGTGACCGAAACAGGGAACCATTCTAAATAAAAGTTTTATTTTGGTTCAGGCTATTTTTAATCCTTTTTAAAGTACTTTTAGCCAGACGGCTGTTTGTCCACGCGAAATGTTCTAAAAAATTACTACTCTCGTATATGATGAAACATAGCTGATAAAGGAGATTAATAAATTTAGGAGCAACAGGAGTTTCAAATATGTTTTTACATCGATTAAGGAATAATCATACCAGTCATTTCGATATACGTTCGCTTCAAAGAAAGACATAACACAAGAACAGATTTTTCTCTTTAATTAGCCTGTACATCACGTACTACTTCCCTCTCTCAATCCTCCCCCCCCCCCACCCCCCGTAGCGCAATAGCAAAGACGACAGAACCGAGCTGATTGTCTTTCTTCGAGTTCCACGTAGCCCTACCCGACGCTTATATAGACGTACTTGAACTGTGCATAGAGAATGAGTTCCTGTGAGCACACGACGCTGTGGTGCATTATGCTTACTATCTGAGCCCCCATCTTATTCTGTTACTCGCTCCTGTGAACGGGAACGCATTATGCAGATCTTGGGGTCACTCTCGTCCATCTAGAAAAGTTTTACTGAGTTTAACGAAGGCGATGTTGGCCTGATATATTCGACGATTCTCTTTGGCTACACTGACTGAAGGATTCTTCTAAGAAATGCCAAATTAAGATAACCTGAAGATGCCTAAATCAGGCTGAACGCATAGTTGAAAACTAAAAAACTAAAATTGCAACCAAGACTGTTTTTAACGAAATACTGTTAAGCACTGGTTTGCTGTATGCCACATATAGATTGGAAGAATTTTTAAAGCTTTGTGTCATATTGTTATCTAAATTAAGCGCGAGCTCCCATTCAATGCCATTTGCCCCTGAGTTGCTGTTGTCTTTCTCTATTATTCGCTAAAGTGCGCGTCATATATCTTGGCGGCCGAGTTCAGGTTCGTTCTGCGCATCTGACGTCACAAAACACAGTCAGCCAATGAACAGAGAACGACGTTGCCAGATCTCGACTGCAGTGCAGAGCACGGACGAGTGTCTTCAGCTTTAGAAACGTTCCGTCATAAATAAAGTAATAGAACAAAAGCAATGTCTTGATAGCAGTCTTTCTTTTATAGAAAGTTTGGAAAAAGCATTCTTTATACCAATTGCTTCATATTCTATTAATTAAACCAAACAAGCAATAAGACTCCTAATTCAGGCAATAGCAAGGAAAGGTGTTTGTTTCAATCTCACGAACTGCTTTTTCGCATTAAAGAACAGCGGTAATTGTTTATTTCCTATTGTACTTCGACGAAGCGTGAGTAATTCATAGTCATACCAACAGTGTTTATAAGTAGTTGCGTCAGGTGTTATACTCCTTATGGAGTTAAACTGTTCGATGAGCTGAGGTAGCGGAGCGGTTAAGGTGTTGGGCTGCTATCTGAAAGGTTATGAGTTCAAACCTTGTGTGGTGTGTAAAATTTTCTTTATTTAAAAACAATATTGGAGTGCCTTACTTCACGAATTTCATTCGTTTGAATGAAATTTCTAGTGCTTTGCCTCTTCATTAACTTTTTCACAGCTGCAGACACGTGCTCCCCGCATTCCGCGCTGTGCGCGATTTTGTCATCACTGCACTTCTCGCCTGTGCAGGCACATGGTGTTCCCACTGCTTTGACACACTTATAATTCGATTTCACAAAAACTATTTGGCCAAAAAATTTGATTTTTACACGTCTTCTTGACTGATACCTTCCCCCCATAAATGACTTAATTTTGTTTTGATGTGCAGCATTAAATGTAGTAAACCATTGCACGAAATTTTGAAGAGTTTGCAGAGGTAAAAGTCCATAGCGTATACTTTCCGTATGGTCGATTTTAGTTGCCACAATGTTGAGAATGAAATGTGGACAAGATACCTAAATTTCATATAATATATACTGTATAACAATATCTCATTTAATTTAAGTACCACATAGGTGTCGTATGTAATATTGAGAAATATTCCGTCTTTCGCGACTGTATTAAAAGTTTTATTGACACACGGCGCGTTTGGCTTTATTTTAAAGCACTTCCATCGGTGAAAGGTATGGCACATACACAATGGTATTCATGTTCTATTTCTTGTTTTTGTTCCACAGTCGCAGTTTTACCAATGGTATTGAAATATATCCCTCTTCTGCAACTGTAATAAGCGACTTATTTAGACCAGACGCGTTTCTCTCTTTTGAAGCATCATAAGAGGACTGTATTTTGTGTCCTCCATTGCCAAGTCACCTTTCGTAGTTTTGTGCTGCGGTAGCACAATATTCAACGTTTGTGTTGGCTCATCAGTGTTTTAGCAAATAAATGCTGTTTGTGTGTGCCACACACAAAATTATATTTGACATAGCTCTGAGCACTTCACTGACAGACGGTATATTCAAGTCCTAATGTTTTTGTAAGTCCACAGTTTTGTTTAATGTATTTTGTCTACTTCCTTTTGATTGATTGAAGTGCTTTAAAATAAAGCCAAACGTGTCCAGTGTAAGTAAAACTTTTGTTACAGTCGCGAAAGGTGGAATATTTCTCAATATTACATAAGACACTTATGTGGTACTTAAATTAAATGAAATATATAGGTATCTTGTCCACATTTCATTCTCAACATTGTGGCAACTAAAATCGACCATACGGAAAGTATACTCTATGGACTTTACCTCTGCAAACTCTTCAAAATTTCGTGCAATGGTTTACTATATTTAATGCTGCATAATAACTGCCTTGAACATCGAAACAAAATTGAGTCATTTATGGGGGGAAGGTATCAGTCAAGAAGATAGGTAAAAATCTAATTTTTGAGCCAAATAGTTTTTGTGGAATCGAATTATAAAGAGTGTCAAAGCAGTCGGAACACAATGTGTCTGCACAGGCGAGCAATGCAGTGACAAAATCGCCCACAGCGCGGAGTCTTTCTAGCAGCGAAAGGGTTAATGCGGCCGTGGTGGCTTTACTTCATGAACTGCGCGCTCTTCCCTAAACGTAAGCTTGCGAACTATGCTATACTATGGCGCTGCTTCTCTTGGCGCGTGCGTCGTGTGCAACTGGCAACGCAGCAATCTCCCGCGTCTAGGCGGGCATGCGCGAGCCGCCAAGATAAAAGAATTGAACTATAGTCGCCTAGTTCGAAGAAAACGCCTCTACAAGGACCTGGGGACAGACATGGCGTAGGCGGAGCAGAATCACTCAGTCCCGCCGCAGTCGTACTGCCGCTCTTTATTTTTCCTTTTTCTGTGTGCCTTTTATTTCTGGAAGCGGTCGCGACTGTCAGCAGCGCTGGATCCACGCTCTGCACAACGCCTACGTCAGCACAGACGGGCTGGCGTGCGCCATTTCGAGGGCTGCCCCGCGAAGCAAAAGGCGAGCTGCATTCGTGAAACACGGCGAGGTCAGGTCGCCCGTCTGTTCAAGTCTTCGTGAGGCTTGTGTGGCAGCGGCGAGTCGGCTGCCGTCTTGTGTCGGTGGACGAGGACGCCGCCTACAGACGGTAAAATCCAGCCAACCGACGATCGTTGAGTGATCTTACATAAGGGACTCAAATGTCTCCAATGATTTTCATCCCCTCAATGGGCTTCACAAACAACTTAGACTTTCGAAGGACACCATTTTCACTTTAGTCTGTTAAAACTACACTACTAGCCATTAAAATTGCTACACCAACAAGAAATGCAGATGATAAACGGTTATTCATTGGACAAATATATTATACCAGAACTGACATCTATTTACATTTTCACGCAATTTGGGTGCATAGATCCTGAGAAATCAGTACCCACAACAACCACCTCTGGCCGAAATAACGGCCTTGATATCCTTGGGCATTGAGTCAAATGGAGCTTGGATGGCGTGTACAGGTACAGCTCCCCATGCAGCTTCATCATGATACCACAGTTCATCAAGAGTAGTGACTGGCGTATTGTGACGGCCACCATTAACCAGACGGTTTCAATTGGTGAGAGATCTGGAGAATGTGCTGGCCAGGGCAGCAGTCGAACATTTTCTGTATCCAGAAAGGGCCATACAGGACCTACAACATGCGGTCGTGCGTTATCCTACGGAAATGTAGGGTTTCGCAGGGATCGAATGAAGCGTAGAGCCACGGGTCGTAACACATCTGAAATATAACGTCCACTGTTCAAAGTGCCATCAACGCGAACAAGAGGTGACCGAGACGTGTAACAAATGACACCCTATACCATCACGCCGGGTGATACGCCAGTATAGCGATAACGAATTCACGCTTCCAATATGCGTTCACCGCGATGTCGCCAAACACGGATGCGACAATCATGATGCTGTAAACAGAACCTGGATTCATCCGAAAAAATGACGTTTTACCATTCGAGCACCCAGGTTGAGTACACCATCGCAGGTTCTCCTGTCTGTGAAGCAGCGTCAGGGGTAACCACAGCCATGGTCTCCGAGCTGATAGTCCATGATGCTGCAAACGTCGTCGAACTGTTCGTGCAAATGGTTGTTGTCTTGCAAACGTCCCCATCTGTTGACTCAGGGATCGAGACGTGGCGGCACGATCCGTTACAGCCATGCGGATAAGATGCCGACTGCTAGTGATTCGAGGACGTTGGGATCCAGTACGGCGTTCCGTATTATCCTCCTGAACCCACCGATTCCATATTCTGCTAACAGTCATTGGATTTCGACCAACAGCGAGCAGCAATGTCGCGATACGATAAACCGCAATCGCGACAGGCTACAATCCGACCTTTCCCAAAGTCGGAAACGTGATGGTACGCATTTCTCCTCCGTCGACGAGGCATCACAACAACGTTTCACCAGGCAACGCCGGTCGACTGCTGTTTGTGTATGAGAAACCGGTTGGAAACTTTTTTCATGTCAGCACGTTGTAGCCACCGGCGCCGATCTTGTGTGAATGCTCTGAAAAGCTAATCATTTGCATACCACAGCATCTTCTGCCTGTCGGTTAAATTTCGCGTCTGTAGCACGTCATCTTCGTGGTGTAGCAGTTTTAATGGCCAGTAGTGTATTTATTGCTGTAGCCTATTGAAAGTTTCGACCTTTGACCATTTACAAGTGAAAATTGCGGGAATTTCATGCGCTAACATATATCAAAATTTAAAAATATCAGACACTGTATTGCGCGACCGGTCGGGTTGTAGGGGAATGAGTATGCGATGTGAATGACGAAAAAAAGTACAATCTCTCTCATCAACTCGCCGAAAATCAAAGCTCTAAATTGTTCACAAGTTTTATATCAGCTCGGATTTCCCACGTGCTACTGCACGAAAAGATTTACCAACACGTTACGCAGCACAAACAGTTGAATGGGCGCCAGTAAATGTGGCTGGACTTACGTGTTCAGTTACGTTTCTTCTATGGGACGCTTATTCACAATCGTCGCAGTGCACCCCATGTTCCACAAAAGTATTTAATGTAAATGCAGAGAGGATTTGCTATGCAAAAATCACGTATGCACTCACGTATTTTTTTAAAGTTTCACACGTTTGAGTTTATTTCTAACAAGAACACAGAAAAAAATCGAAAGTCACAGGTCACAATAAATTAATTTCAGAGCCTGATCGAATTACTTAATATCTTGGAGGCGGATGAATAAACCACGATTAATTTTGTGAGTTATCTTTAGAAAACCATTAAATTTCCACAGTATATCAAACTATAAATTCCACAATGGCTACCCACTGAAACCTTGTTAGTGCGGCTTGTATCACACACAACTCGTAAAGTAACAAGTTCGTCACACTCCGAAAAATATCTATGTCCGAAAGTACGATCTCTGAATAATTCACACATGCGAACTTTAGGCTATTTCACCGCTCCTCATATGAAACTTTCTCGTAACACAGACTGACACAGTCTGAGCACCTTGAACGGCGACCGAATGTGGACTCCCCATTCCAAATTGCCGGTGTTCACCCAGGAAACCTCGGTCAAGCACCACTGAAGTCAGTTGAATTACTGAAAGGCAAAATTGCTAAAATACTTAATTTTAACCATTGATGCATACATGATACATCAAATCACATGGAAATTTTCGAAGAAATATTATGCTGTTGTCAGTTACCTTCATCTACCATAGTTTATTTATAAACAATAATTTTTATGGTTTTCCTCCGTTTTCGGTATTTTAAGTGAAAATATCAACAAAAAATTTACAGTCTACATTAAGAAAACATTAAGTGATTTCCCATGTATCTAAAGTTTACAGTACTGCCGCTATTTGTAATGTTTCTCTTTTTGTTTGGTAAGATAAGCTGTTTTTAACTGCACGAAATCCACTTTTCGTACTATCATTTAAACAGGTGAAAAATTTCAGTATATCTACTATCACAGTCAGATACAGTTCTTCTTGTATCCGTAGACACCTCGTTTGCTGAAATCGGATAACGCGTTGCCGAGACATTTACTTTTACCGTTCAGGAATTATTTATAACATTTAGCTCACAATGCGGATATCGAAGGCGCGTCTTTACATATCTTCCGCTTCAGATGAGCCTACTGGATGTTCAGTGACACATATGGTTCAATATTTTTTAATTATGAGGTAAGATCTAATTTTCCACTGGACGCGAGAAGCGGCCACGAGAAATAAGCACCCGTTGTGTTGCCCAACGGACCCGTTTTCTCGGTCACGCGGTCGCCTTAGAGGCCGGTGTAAGTCCTGAGAGCCGGCCGCGGTGGTCTAGCGGTTCTAGGCGCTCAGTACGGAACCGCGCGACTGCTACAGTCGCAGGTTCGAATCCTGCCTCGGGCATGGATGTGTGTGATGTCCTTAGGTTAGTTAGGTTTAAGTAGTTCTAAGTTCTTGGTGACTGATGACCACAGATGTTAAGTCCCATAGTGCTCAGAGCCATTTGAACCATTTGAAGTCCTGAGACAACCCCATGTGCGGAGCATAGCGTGAAACTGGCCCTCCACATGCTCCTGTCAAACTGACTTCAGCTGTCAACACGTATGTTACCCGATCTTAGCTGCCGCCTGTGCGTTCGCGGTCGCGTGGTTGTGACTGAATAAGTGTCTCTTCTCTTTACAATAGGCTGTTGTGTTACAGGTGCGATGTACGGGGTTAGACAAAAATGAATGGAAACCATAGATGTTAAGTCCCATAGTGCTCAGAGCCATTTGAACCATTTGAGCCAACAAGGACGAATTATAAGTCGACACAAACACAGATAAGCCAGAAGCGCTCGTAAGACCAAATGCACGTCGTTCGCTACGACGACCGACGGAACGACCAACCAACGGTCGTCCCCACTCAAGTCAGGCACGGGAAATATCCCAGTATAAATCGTCGACTGACAACTTATTGTCATGAGGTCACTTCGACGGACGCAAACACATAGAGGTGAAAGTTGCACTACTCGAATACCACGGTCCATTCAACTAAAACTCTCTGAATCCGGTCGTTGACGTGGTCGTGCACTCTCGCGACCACATCCTTCCGTCGGGCAGTGCATGTGTGTCGCCAGCGGTCGGGCGAGTACTTGCTGCTCGGACCTCACTGCTGCTCCGTCCCAGCTCGCTCGACACACGACGACCCGGAAATACTAGAGACCACTCCAAAGAGGATACCACAGTACGCGTTATCGATAAGCGCTGCTGCTGCCACTCACGGACAGACACGGCGAGCAAACGTAGTGGCGCCAGTGAACACACTAAGAAAAGAGACGCCACTATCGCAATTACAAGATGCCAAGCTATGAACGGCATGAACGCGAGCCGCACGCTGCTCAATCCACATACGGAACTAAATTCATTTACAGAATTATATCATGGTACCACACATAATTCAAGATATGTGACGTAATAACAACTGAGATGCGTGAAAAACTGCCGATGGTTGATAAATTTTAAATTTATTACTTCTGTGCTACTAATTCTGTTCGGAATACATTTTGCAGACGATATCCACATATAAAGCTGAATGTACCTGCAAAATTATCACTGTATGACACGTACACCAGGAGATATGACGTCATAAACTCTGAGATGCGTATGAAACTGCATCATGCATGACGTTTAAGTTTCTTACTTCTACTGCTTACTACGAACTCTTTTCGCAACACAATTTCGAGACAGTATTCACATGTACCAGTGACTGTATCTACACAAATATATCGTTATACTACACACAGTTGGAGAAATCTGACGTCACAAGTACTGAGATGCGTGCATAACTTCCACATCATTCAAGAAGTTTTAATACATATATTCCTTACTATTAAGACACTGCTAAACTTGAGTCAAGCAAATCCCTGACACCTGGCAGCGTTTTTGACAGCTTTCAACTGCGAATCGCAAACGGGTGTGGGCAAAAACAATAGCCGTCTACAGAGTTGCGAAGAGGCGTTCCCACAGAGATGTTTACAAAAATGTGTGGTAGACATGAAAAGCAGATGCGTCCAGCGTACAGAAACTATCCGGCATCATCTCACACCGAGTATACTGTAGGAATATACAATAAGGTTTCGTTTCTTATAGAAAATTGGCAAAATGCGGGCTAGTGGATAAATGTAAGTCCCATACGGTTTTCAAGGGACCTTACATCATACTTCTTGCAAAATAGAGGCAAGTTCAGATAACGATGATGGACGTGGATAGCGATTGTAGTGGTTAATCCATCCTAATCAGCCAATTGCTGTTGAGCGGGAGGGCCGGGCCACACAAGCAACATTCACAGTTTATAAGAACAACACTTTTATTGAACTTTTCTTTGGCAAAATAAAATTTTATCTTTAAAATTTTTGTGATAAGGTAAGTTAGCAAAAAATCCTTACAAGCACGGGCAACCGACATATTCAAACAACAAAATTAATCTTTAAACAAGCATTAAGTGACTCGCAAGTTAATTAAATTCTGTACACAGTAAAGCTCCCAAAAGGAGACTACAATAATGAGATAAACTTTAACCAATAATGGATATCACAAAATTTTTCAACACAAAGTAAAATACCAGCAGATCCGCAGCTTCGTGACACATTTTCAAAACAGGCGACGTCACATAGGCACGGGCAAATTCAAGTAGCAGAAGGGGGGGGGGGGGGCGGGGGCCCCACTGGACCCAGACCAGAGGCGGCTAGACCCAGAACCCACAGCAAGCGGGCGAGCTCGACAGGGTGCCGCACACAGTACACTATGAAACGTCCCCTTTGAACAATTATACACGACTGTGCTTAACCTGACTCACAATATTTTTAGCGCAACGCAATCTGACTTTCAAAATTCCCTACTAAAGAATGGCCCTGACAAACATTAAACTATACCTTTCACAAATCACTTACCTCACAAAAATCTTCGCTGCTCAAGCTACTGCAGTACAGCGAGCGCCACTACTGCCAGCTAAATAGAAGATTCAAACTACTGAAGGCACTAACTACTGATAGGGATAGTTAGCAAATGAAAGATATTAATAGAGAGCAAACAATGTATTTACCTTAATATCATCACAAGTCATAATATATATATCAGTTCATGACAAATTAGAAACCTCCGCCATCTCTCTCCCCACATCCACCACTGCTGGCGGCTCACCTCCAACTGCGCAACGCTACGCGCTGTTCACAGCCAGCTGCCTAACACTACAATGGCAGACAACAATGCAAACTACCCACAGACTGCACACAGCACAGCCAGTGATTTTCATACAGAGGTGGCGTTACCAATAAAAAACCTAAACAGCCTACTTACATAAAGAAAACATAAACAGCCTACTTACATAGCCCCCATGCTCCCCACAAAAATTTTTACAAATGGTGTTGGGCACTGGCCAATACAGATTTGACAAAAATTTTTCACAATTACAGTAACAAAGATATAAATTGCACACACTTATTGATACATTGTTGGTCAAAAGCTAAAAATTTCTCACAGTCCATAAAGATAGTCCACATTGTTCATCACAGTAAAAAATGCAGAGTTTTTCTCAAAGTCTGAGCAGTAAAAGAAAATGCACACAGAAGTAGTGGATTTCCATGCAGTCTTGAAGAAGTAGTGTTGTCCTTCCAACGGAAAGACAGTGCTGACTCTCGACATGCAGACAAGTATTGGTCCACAACAGAGCAAACCCACAGCAGAGTCAGTCGAAGTTTTGATGAATATTGGTAGGTAGGTCATCACAGAGCAGACCCACTGTAGTCCTGGTAGAGATTACGGTATTGGTGGGCCACCAGAGGTGCAGACCCACTGCAGTCCTTGTAGAAATAATGGCGTTGGTAGGTCATCATAGATGCAGACCCACTGTAGTCCTTGTAGAGATAATGGTATTGGTGGGCCACCAGAGGTGCAGACCCACTGGAGTCCTTGTAGAGACGGCCAGCAGCCATCCGTTGCGACTGTGCAGGTGCACAATCACCATCGAAGATTCTTGCGGAGAATATAGCAAGTCCATAAACCACCACTTGTCCACTCACAACGTTTTTGGAATTGTCCTTAGAACGAGCAATGCTGTTATCCAGTCCCTTGCTGAATTATCAACACACGTGCAAACACTATCAGTCCCTACTTCTCTCATATTGTCCACATACTATGACCAACAGAAACGTGTGCAGTGAAATGTAACTAACAAGTTAATAATGTCATGAACTGGTGACAATTACAATTTTATAACAGAAGAATACAATAACAAAGGTACAAAATACATCATTAAAGAACATAACAATATTGATAACAATTATATTACAGGCTTTACAAAAGAATCGATATAACATATACATCAGTGTTCCAGGAATTATGACATTAGTAAATACATAAAAGATCAGAATAACTTTCGAAACATCAACTTCACACATGAGCATTAAACAGAACGGAATTAATGTCTAACATCTTTACAAAGTAAATAACATATTATTAATGCCAATTATATTCGAGGATAACAGTATTCCTCATCATAGTGAATGTAGCTTAATATTAAAAGAAGAAAAAATTCTATGAAACTACACAGAGACAGGAAGAAAACAAATACACAATGGTACACACACATATAGTGGGATAACACCAATAGGAAAGGACAGGGTTCGTTTTCAGTGTAACATTTGGTACTGCAGTCCAACCCAAAACTTCATATATCTTTCCTCTTATTTCATCCTTTGTTTCCACCAAAAAAAATTCTAACTAAGCATGCTTTCTGTGTTTATATGTTCACACATTTCTTACCTCATTTTTATTTTCCATTATCTTACCTCATCATTTATTTCCAAGAAAATCCTACCTAAACCTGTTTTCTCAATGCATTTCTTCCAATTCATCGCAACTCATTCTCTTAGAGGCTACCCCCTCTTAAGCTAACTTAAATCTACTGAGCTCAGATGCTAAACTAAGGGACGAGGCAATGCAGCATCACATAACAAATCAACACCAACAGCAATGCAAAAAATGCAAATTGGCAAAGCTAGCAGCATAAATGAGCAAAAGTCAAATTCAATAACACTATGCCTGGCAAACAGCAGCAACTTATACCTAAACATGACATAGCGCAAGCAGAAAAAATATTACACTAAAATGGCCATGTCTAATACCTATGTCACATCTTAACATTAGAGTGATGCATCACAAAAACTTACGCTAGTAGATAAGTTACCAAATCGTAAAAAAATTATTTATGCAATTCCTGTGAAGGGAAATGTTTTTTTTTTTTTTTTGTGCTCCCTCATTTGTTTTGGATAGATCATAAAATTATTTACTGGATCTGTAGGCATAAAATATTTATATTAGTACATATATTAAATTTTATTTTAACCAATGCTGCAGTGCAGCTAGAAACTTGATATTAAACAAAATGTGTAAATAAATACATTAAGCAAGCCATATGGCATTTTTCTTAACTAGCAAGGCAATAGCTGTGAAATGTTTCTCATCGTTTCATTAGGCATTTCAGTAAATATCATAAATTACGAGCTCCACAGTATGCTTTCAACAAGGAGATGTCAGTAGCGCGGACAATGGCCTTCCCTTTCTTTTTTTTTCTACCTGTGCCGCTGAAAAGGGCTCGCAATAATGGCTTTTTCTCCAGGCGTCTGACACAGCTGGGTGCCCGCGACGCATTACGTGCAGGTGGTCACTTTGGTTTCCAACATCCTGTTTCACAAGTCAAGAGTCCCTACCCACTATTCATTACTCCTTACCTTATTACACATATACGTATCCATCGACACTCGTCAATATTTCGTCATTATAAATATGAAGCATATTCAAATAACTCGTATAGCCTCAGCCTATTAATCATAAACATACCTCAGCAGCATAATACACATCGTCGTCGTAAAAATAACCTCATAACACTTCAGTCAAATCTTAAAATCGTCGTAACTTCCTCCAATAATTAAAAAAAATTCTCTGCTCATGTCAAAAGTGTCATCTGCCTCAAACGTACTTTAAAAATCATAATCCCTTTACCAAATACATCATTCAAAGCTCTCATAGTATCACAATGGTTCCGAAAAAATATGAACAGTTTACAATGCACAGACAAAATACAGTTTCATAAGTATAAAGTTACCCAACTGTGTATTGCGTAAACATCTGTCACTGATGTAATAAAAAAATGTTTATCTCTCAGTTAAATGATCAGATAGCTGTGTAATTTGTGTGTTAGAGAAATATGGTACCGATGTGTAAAGTTGTATAAGCAAATACCATATTAGCTAGGGTTCCTTGTGGTTGCCACACACATGGTACACAAAGTAGGCGTGTACCCCCCTGAGGATTTATGTAATTATACCCTCAGGTGTTACAGATTACAGCAATGAAATGAAATATATCACGGAAAACTTTCTTTGTAATTAAAAAATCTTTAAAAATAAATGTTTTAAGTACAAAATCTCTCAAATGCGTGTCCTGTAGCGCTAAATGTGCGTCTTGCTGTAAGATAATTCTGTGGAAGTGTCGTAATTATCGTCCTCCGAAAGCTAAGTTCTGCAGAAGTCAATGTACTTACCCCATCAGAAACGAAAGTGAAATGCTTTGTGTATAGATATCATAATTATTATGCACATTACTGTGATCAAGAAAATACTATACTGTAAAGTATTGTTGTGCTAAGAAAAGGGCCTCACATTGTAGCTTACTACTAAAACATGTTTTGCTTTCCAGAAGAAATTCAGAAAAACTGTGCGGATATAAAACAGAAACACTGCAAAAGCAACATTGTAAATTGTCACTCATTAGTAGCGTCGTGATAAAATCGTGTAACTGTCACATAAACTAACACTGTGTCATCTGGTATCTCAAAGAAAGTACATTAAACCCAGAATGTATTTTCAAGTAAACCAAAATGTTGCATTAAAATCTCATTAGCAGTACCAGTATGTGTCCTAAGTATGTAACCCTGATAGTCGTTACGTAATCGTGCAACTAACAAGCAAGAATGTACACACACAATAACACTGTGACGTCTGTTCACTACAACAATGCATTCGTCATTTCTGTTTAAATAAGTTCTCTTGGTTCTTGATTGGATATTTAACTTCAAACATTGTTGCATGGTAACAGTTTCTAAAGCATACTAGTAATGTGAAGTGAAACGTTTTATGGCAAAGACAAAGTTAAAAAGCTGATTATCTTTCAATAAACGGTTTTACATGTGAAATGTGGTGTAAACCTTTACTCTTCCTATTATGCAAAGCTCGAGCTTCAACGGAATTATCATGTCGTATACGTCGGTAAAGAATACTGGAATTTTGCTCAAGGTTAGCGTCAATGTTATTTTTCTCTGAGCCAGCCGGCGCACGCGGCTGCCTGCGGTGTGAGTCATTGTCTGTTTCTTTGTTGGCGCGCGTCGTTATTGGGATTAGGAGACCTAACTTCTACAAATTCACCTCCTCGAGAGGGCCCTGCTCTGTTTGAATCCCGCCAGTTCTGATGCAATTCAGGTCTGTCGTTACGATCATATCGTCTGTCGTCATGTCGGTAGATTCCATAGTTTCTTTCTTGTCGGTCACATGGTGGAGAATTTCTCCCTGAATCGTAACTGCGCGCTGGTCCGTTGCGTCTAAAGTTATTCTGTCTCCCTTGATAGTATTTATTTTGGTTCCCATATTGTCTGTTTCTCTTATTGTCTCTGTGATAGTCATTACCACGGAGAGGTGATCTTTCCCTGTAGTTATTACTACTCTGCCAACGGTTGTCATACGGGTGGTGTCTGTTTTGGTCACGATTTGTGTTGTGAGAATAGCCTTGTCGTGTAAAGTTATTACTTCTTTCATCGCGGAACTGCGACGGATGTGACCTGTAATTGCTGTGTTCCTGGTTTCGCGTTCCGCGATTGTCAGTGTCAATTTCTAATTCTTGTAAGAGTCCCTGAAATGCTTCAATGTCGTCTTTGCAACGTCCTGCCAAAATAATATGTCGTAAATGTTCAGGCAGTTTGATTAAGCAAATGCGGATGAGTTCTGAGGGGCTGTATGGGTTTGAAAGATACTGATTCTTATGCAACATGTCTTCAAAATATTTCATAAGACTGGAAAATTCAGATTGTTCGAAACATTTCATCATTATGATGCCATGTTTTACTCGGTCTTGTGTGGCTGGAGACCAATATGCTGAGAGGAAGGCATGGTAAAACTCTCCTTCACTGTGGCAATCGTGAATTACCGATCGCATTCTTACAGCTGGTTCATTCTCTAAGTAGCCACACATAAATTCTAATCTGTGTTCCAACGACCAGTTGGGAGGAAAACAATGAGAGAATTGATGGAGCCATGCTTGTGGATGAATGTCGTTGGCAGAATTCTTAAACGTTTTGAATTTACGTGTAGTAATGAACAGCTTATAGTCAAAATCATCATGTCGGCGAGTCGCATGTCGGTCATTGTTACGTCGCTTCGGCGGTTCCATCTCAAAATTCGGTGCACATTCCCAATTTCTTTCATTACTTCCGAAATGCCCTGTGTTATTATTTTGCAGCTTTTCCGTGTTTCTAAGTCCCTCTTCCCGTGTTGGAGCGCGAGTGTCCTCTGAAATACGTAATTCTTGTATTACCTGTGTTAGCTGATCTTGTACTTCCCGGATTTCTCTTTGGTGTTGCGTATCAATTTGATTCAGATTTTGTTTCAGTTTCCTAATTTGTTCGCTCTCTTCTGTGTTATTAAAGACTACCGGTTTTGTGTCATTCAGATTATCATCTACCTTCGTAGATAAATTATTTAGCTGATCCGAAAGTTCAACTACTTTCTCTGATAATGAACTAATTTCCTCCATGTGTCTTTCTACTGTGTCCTTTAAGTTTTCCTGAGTTTTTGCAAGTTGCGTAACCGAATCGGTAGATGCAACTGAGTCAATTTTAGCTTGCAAGGTCTCATGATTTTCATGAACAATAATTTGCAGTTCTTTTATGGCTGCTTCGTGATTCTGTAATGCATTTTCATGCCGCGAAAAAATAGGTTGAAAATGCTCACAAATTTGTGTTTTTACGTCGTTACAGACTTTTTGACATTTCGATTCGATTTTATGCAACTCAGTAGTTAAATCTTCACGTGTTTGTTCAAGTGTGGTGTCTAACTTTTGAAGATTTTGTTCCATTGTGTCTAACTGTTGCTGTGTTTGTCTCTGGTGTTGTTCCATTGTGTCTAACTTTTTAAGATTCTGCTGTGTTTGTCTCTGATTTTGTTCCATTGTGTGTAACTGTTGCTGTGTTTGTTTCTGATTTTGTTCAAGCGTTGTGTCTAACTTTTGTAGCCTTTGTCTCATTTGTTGCATTAACTGTAATAACAATGCACTGGTGTCTGAAACATGTTCCTCAGTGCTTTTCGGCAGTGAATTTGCACCGGCAACATTCACATTTTGACAAGCGGAAAACGTGTCTTGACCCATTTGAGAAAACGGTGAGGACGCAAAACCTGAATCTACAGTGTTTGCAAAATTGTGTCCTATCATTTCGGATTCCTGAGGCGAGCTGTTGCCGACCGATCGATCGATAATGCTTCCCTCTTCACTAATTGTTTCACTGTCCACGCCATTGTTTGCCGCCCGCTCCATTTCCCTATGCACAATTATCAAATTACTACTTTGAACATCAGTTAATTCATTACTCGGTGGCGCTAACACACTGCTTTCATTTTCACTGTCATTTCTCAGTTTACTTTGGAGCCTAGTATTACGTTTTTCACACGCCATTATTGTCACAGTATTTCACACGACAACACAGAAAGACACAATTTGAAGAGCAAAAATAAGAGAACACATTAACATAACACTGAAAATAATATCTAGTTAATTACAGCTGCGAAATACTTGGTGCAAATCTATATGCATGCCACAACTGTTTTACTGTACAACAATGAAAGGCTACAACTACAAAGGAGATTCTCTCTACAATTACGCGCTAGCAATAAACAAAAGCTACACTAAATACACAAACTACAAGAAAAATCAGAAGATTCCAGTGAGGTATCCTCGGCTAAGGGTCGACATATGAAACGTCCCCTTTGAACAATTATACACGACTGTGCTTAACCTGACTCACAATATTTTTAGCGCAACGCAATCTGACTTTCAAAATTCCCTACTAAAGAATGGCCCTGACAAACATTAAACTATACCTTTCACAAATCACTTACCTCACAAAAATCTTCGCTGCTCAAGCTACTGCAGTACAGCGAGCGCCACTACTGCCAGCTAAATAGAAGATTCAAACTACTGAAGGCACTAACTACTGATAGGGATAGTTAGCAAATGAAAGATATTAATAGAGAGCAAACAATGTATTTACCTTAATATCATCACAAGTCATAATATATATATCAGTTCATGACAAATTAGAAACCTCCGCCATCTCTCTCCCCACATCCACCACTGCTGGCGGCTCACCTTCAACTGCGCAACGCTACGCGCTGTTCACAGCCAGCTGCCTAACACTACAATGGCAGACAACAATGCAAACTACCCACAGACTGCACACAGCACAGCCAGTGATTTTCATACAGAGGTGGCGTTACCAATAAAAAACCTAAACAGCCTACTTACATAAAGAAAACATAAACAGCCTACTTACAACTATAACACACAAATCTTTTATGAAATCCTTTACAGATCCAAATCAGGGCCGCACGACTCGATTAGGGTAATGTGGTCGAGTACAGTTCCCACACTATAAGCCAGGATCGGTTTTGAAAACGTGTCAAACACACCACAACCTCTGCGTCGCGCCCCGGCCTGCTCAACCACGCTCCCCCTGATTGCCCAGCGCCGCGCGGCTCCCCGGTTGGCCGGCCGCGGTGATCTCGCGGTTCTAGGCGCGCAGTCCGGAACCGCGCGACTGCTACGGTCGCAGGTTCGAATCCTGCCTCGGGCATGGATGTGTGTGATGTCCTTAGGTTAGGTTAGGTTTAAGTAGTTCTAAGTTCTAGGGGACTGAAGACCACAGCTGTTAAGTCCCACAGTGCTCAGAGCCAGAGAGCTCCCCGGTTGTCCATCTCTAGCGCTATATGCCCGTCGCAGACAAAAGCCACGTCAAACGGCCGAGCCCAAAGATCACACCATGCCGACCCGATCGATCAATCGATACGAGCCGGCACGGCTCAACGATCACACACTTTTTTTCTCCAAGATAAAACATGAAGGCACAGATATATTGAGATCTGGTGACTGTGGTGTCACAAAACCAGTCCCGGAAGATGCGAGCTGGATGTACAGCTGCCCTTTCGTCCGGGACCATCAACATTGGGGGACAACTACTGTACCATGGGATGCACATAATCAGCCAAAATGGACTCGTAATTGTTGGCAGTAATGAGACATTACGGAGCAACTAAGGGGTCCATGGAATACCGCGATATGGCTGCCCAAATAATCACCGAACCCGCACCATGCTTCACTATTGGGTCATAAATTCGGCCAGAAGTTGGAAACAGTGTGACACAAGACTCATACGACCAAACGACTTTCTTCCACTGCTGCACAGTCCTGGTTTTATGGATTCGGCCTGGTAATGAGCAAATGCATTCTGGTGAGTTGAAACGTCCCCTTTTGAACAATTATACACGTGACAGTGCTTAAACCGACACACAATATTTTTAGCGCAACGCAATCTGACTATCAAAGATCCCTGCAAAAGAATGGCCCTGACTAACATTAACCTATGCATTTCACAGATCGCTTACCTCACAAAAATCTTGGTTACTCGTACTGCAATACAGCGAGCGCCACTACTGCCAGCTAAATAAAAGATTCAAACTACGGAAAGCACTAACTACTGATAGGCACAGTTAGCAAATGAAAGATTTTAATAGAGAACAAAGAATGTATTTACCTTAATAGTCATAATATATATAGCAGTTCATGACAAATTACAAAACTCCGCCATCTCTCTCCCCACATCCACCACTGCTAGCGGCTCACCTCCAACTGCGCAACGCTACGCGCTGTTCACATCCAGCTGCCGCTGCCCAACACTACAATGGCAGACAACAATGCAAACTAGACACAGACTGCACACAGCACAGCCAGTGATTTTTATACAGAGGTGGCGTTACCAATAAAAAAACCTAAACAGCCTACTTACATAGACCCCATGCTCCCCACAAAAAATTTTACAAATTGTTTTGGGCAGTGGCCAATAATGATTTGATAAATTTTTCATAATTACAATAACAAAGATATCAAATGCACACACTTATTGATGCAATGTTGGTCAAAAGCTAAAATTTTCTCACAGTGTATAAAGACAGTCCTGATTCATCACAGTAAAATTACAGTGTTTTCCTTTTTTTCAAAGTCTGAACAGTAAAAGAGAATGCACACAGAAGTAGTGGATTTCCATGCAGTCTTGACAAAGTAGTGTCCTTCCAACGGAAAGACAGTGCTGACTCTTGACATGCAGACAAGTAATGGGCCACAACAGAGCAAACCCACAGCAGAGTCATTCGACTTTTGAGAATGACTACGGAAACGCGATCTTTCTCTGTAACTATTATTACTCTGCCAGTGGTTGTCATATGGGTGGTGTCTGTTTTGGTCACGATTTGCGTTGTGAGAATAGCCTTGTCGCGTCCAGTTATCGTTTCTGTCGTCACGGAATTGTGACGGATGTGACCTGTAGTGATTGTTTTCCTGTTTTCGCATCCCGCGACTGTCTGTGTCAATTTCTAATTCTTGTAAGCGTCCCTGAAAAGCTTCAATGTCGTCTTTGCAATGTCCTGCCAAAATAATATGTCGTAAATGTTCAGGCAATTTGAGTAAGCAAATGCGGATGAGTTCTGAGGGGCTGTATGGGTTTGAAAGATACTGATTCTTATGCAACATGTCTTGAAAATATTTCATAAGAATGGAAAATTCAGATTGTTCGAAACGTTTCATCATTATGATGCTATGTTTTACTCGGTCTTGTGTAGCTTGAGAGGAAGGCATGATAAAATTCTCCTTCACTGTGGCAATCGTGAATGACCGATCGCATTCTTACAGCTGGTTCATTCTCTAAGTAGCCACACATAAATTCTAATCTGTGTTCTAATGACCAGTTGGGAGGAAAACAATGAGAGAATTGATGGAGCCACGCTTGTGGATGAATGTCGTTGCCGGAATTCTTAAATGTTTTAAATTTACGTGTAGTAATGAACAGCTTATAGTCAAAATCGTCATGTCGGCGAGTCGCATAGCGGTCATTGTTACGTCGTTTCGGCGGTTCCATTTCAAAATTCGGTGCACCTTGCCAATTTCTGTCATAATTTCCGAAATGCGCTGTGTTATTATTTTGTGGCTGTTCCATATTTCTGTGTCCCTCATCCCGTATTGGGGCGCGAGTGTCCTCTGAAATACGTAATTCTTGTATTACCTGTGTCAGCTGATCTTGTACTTCCCGGATTTCTCTTTGGTGTTGCGTATTAATTTGATTCAGATTTTGTTTCAGTTTCCTAATTTGTTCGCACTCTTCTGTCTCATTAAAGACTACCGGTTTTGTGTCATTCAGATTATCATCAACCTTCGTAGATAAATTATTTAGCTGATCATGAAAGTTCAACTACTTTCTCTGATAATGAACTAATTTCCTCCATGTGTCTTTCTGAACCAATTTTCAGTGTATCTACTGTGTCCTTTAAGTTTTCTTGAGTTTTAGCAAGTTGCGTAACCGAATCAGTAGATGCAACTGAGTCAATTTTAGCTTGCAGGATCTCATGATTTTGATGAACAATAGTTTGCAGTTCTTTTATGGCTGCTTCGTGATTCTGTAATGCACTTTCATGCCACAAAAAAATAGGTTGGAAATGCTCACAAATTTGTGTTTTTACGTCATTACAGACTTTTTGACATTTCTATTCGATGTTATGTAACTCAGTAGTTAAATCTTCACGTGTTTGTTCAAGCGTGGTGTCTAACTTTTGAAGATTTTGTTCCATTGTGTCTAACTTTTGAAGCTTTTGCTGAGTTTGTCTCTGGTGTTGTTCCATTGTGTCTAACTTTTGAAGATTTTGTTCCATTCTGTCTAACTTTTGTAGCTTTTGCTGTGTTTGACTCTGATTTTGTTTCATTTGTTGCATTAATTGCAATAACAATGCACTGGTGTCTGAAACATGTTCCTCAGTGCTTTTCGGCAGTGAAGTTGCACCGGCAACATTCACATTTTCACAAGCAGAAAATGTTTCTTGACTCATTTGAGAAAACGGTGAGAACCCAAAACCTGAGTCTACAGTATTTGCAATATTGTGTTCTGTCATTCCCGATTCCTGAGGCGAGCTGTTGCCGATCGATCGATCTATAATGCTTCCCTGTTCACTAATTGTTTCACTGCCTATGCCATTGTTTGCCGCCCGCTCCATTTCCCTATGCACAGTTACCAAGTTACTATGTTGAACATTAGTTAATTCATTACACAGTGGCGCTAACACACTGCTTTCGTCTTCGCTGTCATTTCTCAGTTTACTTTGGAGCCTAGTGTTACGTTTTTCACACGCCATTATTGTCACAATATTTCACATGACAACACAGAAAAACACAATTTGAAGAGCAAAAATAGGGGAACACATTAACATAGCACTGAAAATAATATCTAGTTAATTGCAAGCGCAGCTGCGAAATACTTGCTGCAAATCTACATGCATTGTGGTGTCACCGCCAGACACCACACTTGCTAGGTAGTAGCTTAAATCGGCCGCGGTCCATTTAGTACATGTCGAACCCGCGTGTCGCCACTGTGTGATCGCAGACCGAGCGCCACCACAAGGCAGGTCTCGAGATACGATATAGCACTCGCCCCAGTTGTACGACGACTTTGCTAGCGACTACACTGACGAAGCCTTCTCTCATTTGCCGAGAGACTGTTAGAGTAGCCTTCAGCTAAGTCCATGGCTACGACCTAGCAAGGCGCCATTAACCGTATCTGAAGAGAGTCTTATTTGTATTATCAACAGCGATGTACCACAACATGGAATAAAGTTAAGTATTTGAGGAGCTGCATACTTTTCTTATTAGAATTCACTACTTATCCTGTTCCAGAATTCACGCCCGTCTGCGTTAAATAGCGTGCATTTAGGCCGCCTCAATCTACAAGGTGTTGGCACATTTACCAACACATCATGCATGCCACAACTGTTTTACTGTACAACAATGAAAGACTGCAACTACAAAGGAGATTCTCTCTACAATTATGCGCTAGCAATAAACAATAGCTACACTAATTACACAAACTACAAGGAAAAAAATCAGAAGATTCCAGTGAGGTATCCTCGGCTAAGGGTCGACATATGGAACGTCCCCTTTTGAACAATTATACACGTGACTGTGCTTAAACTGACACACAATATTTTTAGCGCAACGCAATCTGACTATCAAATATCCCTGCAAAAGAATGGCCCTGACTAACATTAACCTATGCATTTCACAAATCGCTTACCTCACAAAAATCTTGGTTACTCGAACTACTGCAATACAGCGAGTGCCACTACTGCCGGCTAAATAAAAGATTCAAACTACGGAAGGCACTAACTACTGATAGGCATAGTTAGCAAATGAAAGATTTTAATAGAGAACAAACAATCTATTTACCTTAATAGTCATAATATATATAGCAGTTCATGACAAATTACAAAACTCCGCCATCTCTCTCCCCACATCCACCACTGCTGGCGGCTCACCTCCAACTGCGCAACGCTACGCGCTGTTCACATCCAGCTGCCGCTGCCCAACACTACAATGGCAGACAACAGTGCAAACCAGACACAGACTGCACACAGCACAGCCAGTGATTTTTATACAGAGGTGGCGTTACCAATAAAAAAACCTAAACAGCCTACTTACAGAGTACCCAGACGGGCAATGTTGAGCAAGGGCGTACACATTCTCCATGACAACGCTCCCCCACACATCGCTTGGCAAACCGTTGCACTCCTGCAACAATTTCAGTGGAACGCAATCACCCACCCACCCTATAGTTCTGACTTGGCGCCCAGGGACTACCACCTGTTCCCTAGGTGAAAAGAACATTTGGCCGGAAAGCGATTCAGCTCCGACGAGGAGGTGAAAGAAGAGATTCATAACTTTTTGAACTGCATGGCGGCGAGCTGGTATGACATGGGCATAAAAAGACTGCCACAGCGTCTACAAAAAATGCATCGACAGAAATCGTGATTATGATGAAAAATAGCGAAATGTTCAAGCTGTAAACTGATGTAAACCATTGTAGAAATAAATAGGTCTATGTACTTATAAAAAAATGGGAGACCTTACTATTGGGATTACCCTCGTAGCCACTGAATCCTGTGTGGCTAGAAACATAAACGTCGCCGCAAAACACGCAGACAACCACGTGAGGAATGGATAATAGTCGGCTTGCACGCGAGCATACTGCAATGGACAATGTGCAGAACAGCTGTCTTGGAGAATCCCTCTGGTTACCTTAAAGGGAGAGTAACGTGCCCCTTCATAAATGCAGAAAACCAGAAATCTCCCTCTGCCTATTGATTTCCCCAGGGGCGTTTCTTCTTCTTTCTCTGCATACACAAAAAAATCTCTTTTTCACCATATATTTCAATCCTGTCATCCCTCTCTTCAGAGGCAACTGACTTGGTGCCCACATGATTTGAGGGAAAATTCGTCGTGTAATACACAACATAGTGCGCCGCAGTAGCGATGTCGTTCCCTAGAATATGTTATATCAGGGTTCATCTTACGTGTCGACCCTGTAGGTGGACGGCCTTTTCTTTGGTATGTGTTTACCATCTGAAACAGGAGAATTAGTGTTTCACATTTTTGAACTTGGTAAATAACATGTTAGCAGAATAGACCCATCACATTTCGGTCAAAACAGCACCACGAGTGAATCTGTATTTTTGATGTTGACCACACTGCACTACGAAGAAAATGAGGGAATGGAGCACTGCCATGAGAAACATACAGTACAAAATACGTAACCGTTAAACTGGAAATTAAACTTTCCGCAGCTTAAGTTGTACAACAGAAAAGTTTACTTTAACGAAATGCCCTAAAGAGTACCAACCTAGTTTCAGAAAGTATTTTTACCCAGGAGAACAAAGATTTGTGTAGCACAAGCAAGCGTTCCGTGTTAACCACAAGCTGCAACATTCGACATGAGCGAAAATTAAAGAGAAGCGTAACAAAGCAAACACACTATGGTAAAAACTTACTTTTTCGTCAGAAACAATCCCTATATCGAAATAACCTTGAGTTACCCAAGTTCCATAACAGTTTCTATATGTAAAGGTTAATGTTATTTCACACCGCTTGTTGTAACTTTCTCTCAACAATGCATGGCCTTAATGATATTTGCGAACTCAAAACACATCTTTCGAACGCCAAAAATATATAGAGAGTTACTTTTTATGTTATTCAGAAGTTATGTTTACGTTATTCGTTTGGCAGTAATAATCAACTTTCTGACATTCATTTTTTTCCTCGAGGTCTGTGGTTAACTTTTCAGAAAACGACCCTTTTTCTGAAACGCAGTTTGGGGCGCCGTCGCTCGTGACTGGAAGCAACTCTGTAACTCGCACACGAGTTGTCTGATGCGGCAGTCTGAATTTCCGGAGATGAAGTTACCAGAATGACATTACAGTGATGGTGTAGCATAATCGAATTTTCTCTCTTTCCACATTTAACATGTGTCTGGGACCGCTTGCCATATTACGGTAAGTAATAGTAATTTTTATTATAAGCATACTTTCTAAGGAGTTACAAAGCTACTCTGTTTATAATGTGAGCGAAGATAAATATGGTAAACAACGGCTAGCAGTAAATTTTGTTTAGTCTCTGTATGGCTAGTAGTGTGGGTCTCTCTGTCTCTATTTCTGTCTCTTTTGTTTGGTAACTGGATCTTTCTTACAACTAGATATGATTCTTTTGACACCAACCGCGGCAACACCTTAGACATATGAAGGGATCATTGGGATGATGATGTAAGTCAGTCTTGCTCATTTTGAGAAATTGAACGTCCTTTGAACCATTGTGCGAGAAATTCAGGAAAGCCTAATAGCGGTATGTATAGGGATATTGACCCTAATAAACGACAACACAAATTCAGTATTGTCATAATAATATTATCACTGTAATTATTACATATTTTATTATAAATTCTGTGAATTCCACTTTGAACTGAAAATTTCACTTTATATTAACAGTACTTGAGCATAATTAAGTGTAGTAATATTAAAATTATCAAAGTAATTATTATAAATGCATGAATTTCACTGTGAACTGACAATTTCACTTTGATTTAACAATAATTGAGCATAGTTAAGTGTAGTAATATTATCATCATAATTGTGTATAATCTGCATGAATTTCAGTTTGAATCAAAACAAAAATACAAACACCACCTTTGTCCTCAAAAGTTGCTTTCAGAGAATGAAAAACACACACACACACACACACACACACACACACACACACACACACAAACACACACACACACCACATGCTGAATATGAAGGATGGATTGTAACACGTTCAACAACTCCTTTTTCTTCAGACTACTCATTGGTCGTATTTCACCGCTAGTGGTTCATTTTTTATACTGTTGAGTTGGACTGGAGTCCTTTCTTTCCTTTTTGTATGTACGACGTGAAAAATTCAATATTAGTATTCGGAGTTGTAATGTATTTCCATAGGTTCAGATCGTCTGCAGTGCAACCACTGAACTTGTAGCCGAGTTAGTGGGCACCTGAATTCATTAGTTTTGCGCTCAACCACTGCCTTCTCCAAAGCTAACGTTGGTAAAAATTCTTCTTTTTTCATCTGTGCTGCTGTAGACGGCTGCTTTCTTCGTGACTAAGCAATGACATTATACCAGTCTGACAGTGTGTAGATAGTTCTTCCTTTTACCTGGAACTCCCGTAGTGAAAATCAGCACCGTTTGCCAGATATGAGTGTCCACTTGTCATTAAACTATGGCCAAGAACATATATTTAACGTAGTAGATTTCTCACACGTTTCACACAGGACGGTGCCATTTTAAAATTTGTGTTTTATCCAGTGCAGGCTTTAATGTTCATTGTTATGTGTTTTCTTGTACTAGCTACTTCTTTCAAGTGTTTCACTATATATGATGAAATTTCCTGTGATTCTCTCGGAGCTATAGTTTCGTCTCACACATACATGAAAGCAGAGTCAGTTCTGACTGCTGAAAGCAGAGCAGTGATCCCCTTCAATTTACATATAAAGTTTTGAGGTCGTGACAGTCAGACTATAACAATATAAACAGCGTTTATAATATGCTACTGAACACTAACTTTGAAACGCTACGAACTTTTGCACCAACCTAATATCTTGATTTCTTATACGTGTAGCATATGCAAATGAACAGAAAACATCAACGACTTCTTCCGCCTACAAATAAGGGCATAATTCCTGAATCGTCTAAATAATCTTACTAAATTTGGGAGTACTGCTCCACTAAATAAGAGTGTACAATATGACACATTTTCACGTAAAAAGGGAGGGAGATTTTATATAAGAAAACTGTAGTCAGTCCTTTAATCTGAGATATTTGTTAACGAGAAAGCTGGTATAAATATCCCTAAAACATACATCACACTCATGTTTAAATATGAAACCTAAATCGTTGTCTGTGAGTAAGTAGGAATGTCGCAGTAAAAGCATTTTAAATACTCACTTGAAAAAAATAAACACACAATAAGATTTAAATAAATGCCCGTAAAAAGTCACTACTTTTAGCGATGTAGTGTTTCTCACACAGTTACTCATTCGAATGATATTTAAAGCTGGTTGGTCAAAATAACAGTTCAAAATGGTTCATATGGCTCTGAGCACTATGGGACTTAATATCTGAGATCATCAGTCCCCTAGAACTTAGAACTACTTAAACCTAACTAACCTAAGGACATAACACACATCCATACCCGAGGCAGGAGATTCGAACCTGCGACCGTAGCGGTCGCGCGGTTCCAGACTGAAGCGCCTAGAACCGCTCGGTCACAATGGCCGGCTCGCGGGGATCGAATGAAGGGTAGAGGCACGGGTTGTGGCTGCAGCAAGGGCATCCGGAAGAAGACTGAGCGTTAGGGATATAAGTGCAGCTATTGTGACCGCTAGTATCTTGTTATCTACCAACCTCAGTGGGTTAGTTGTTTTCTATGCATCTAACAGTCTTGCCACAGATTGCCTCAAACATGTCACATAATTCACTACCTGATGTTCTCTGCACGGTCGTAACTGCTGGTGCATGGACGTGGACGTCACTTGTCAGTATAGAGTAACTATTTTGTGTCCATGCATCCACACTTCATCAGCTGACCAGCTGCCCAGGGCAAAATAAACCTTAGTAGCTTGCTCTTGCCACATATCCTTAGAGCACAAACCAACCAAAAACCATACTATTCACAATAGCTACTATTATTAGACCGAAAATGAAGTAAATACTAGTGTAAGTTATTCAGTGCATTGTCCTCAGTCACCCATAAAATATCTGCAGTTACACCTGTAATACCCCATAGATAACATTCACTCTCTATTTTTCTTTTCATGCACAACTTCATATACAGTTCCTGTTTAATTTTTGTGTGCCTTCCCCCTGAGACTGAAAGTAATGAAAAACTAATTTTCCATTGGTAATTACTAGGCTAACAGAAATAAAAATTGGTCGTCAGCGATATTTATTTTTCAGTCTTTTTTCATTGCCTGTTAGAATCGTTAAACGAAAGACTGACATTTTTATGATTATATCAGTACTTTATTTTTAAACAATGTCTGTTTGACGGACAAAAATCGCCAAAACGAACTCAATTGCATGTTAAATAAGTGCGTTTTTGATTCATAAACAAAACGTCTTTGGTCCCGGGTTCGAATCACGCCGCTGCTTAAATTTTGTTAATAATCATCATTGGCGGCCGAATACTTCCGGCATAAGAAGCTACCCTCATTCTGCCAACGGCCTTGTCAAAGAGGGCGGAGGAGCGGACAGAGGTTCAGGTCACTTTCTTGTTCTAGGGGTGGGCAACTGCCCCTGAAGGCGGAAGAATCAGCAAAGACCAACGTCATGAGAATGCAGAAGGCAATGGAAACCACTGCATTAAAGACATGTCACATGTATCCACAGGACATGTGGCCTGTAATTGAAGAAGTGTCATGATGAAGTACAAAAATGTTTCGGGAGACTCAATAATACAGAAATACAGGTCGCTGAGGAATGAAATATATAGGAAGCGCAGGGAAGTTGAGACGAAATGGCTGTATGAAACATGTGAAGAAATCGAAAAAGAAATTATTGTCGGTAGGACTGACTCAGCATACAGGAAAGTCCAAACAACCTTCGGTGAAATTAAAAGCAAGGATGATAACATTAAGAGTGGTACGGGAATTCCACTGCTAAATGCAGACGAGAGAGCGGATAGGTGGAAAGAATACACTGAAAGCCTCTATGAGGGGGAAATTTGTCTGATGTGATAGAACAGCCAACAGAAGTAGATTTAGAAGAGATAGGGGATCCAGTATTAGAATTTAAAAGAGCCTTGGAGAACTTAAGATCAAATAATGTAGAAGGGATAGATTACATTCCATCAGAGTTTCTAAAATCGTTCGGGGAAGTGGCAACAAAACGACTATTCACGTTGGTGTGTAGAATGTATGAGTCTGGCGAAATAGCATCTGACTTTCGGAAAAACATCATCCACACAATTCCGAAGACAGCAAGTGCTGACAAGTGCGAGAATTATTGCACAATCAGCTTAATAGCTCATGTGTCCAAGTTGCTGACAAGAATAATATACAGAAGAATGGAAAAGAAAATTGAGAATGCGATAGATGACGATGAGTGGTTTTAGGAAACGTAAAGGCACGAGAGAGGCAATTCTGACGTTGCGGTTAATAATGGAAACAAGACTAACGAAACATCAAGACACTTTCATAGGATTTGTCGATCAGGAAAAAGCGTTGACAATGTAAAATGTTGCAAGATGTGCGAAATTCTGAGAAAAATAGGGATAAGCTACAGGGAGAGACGGGTCATATACAATATGTACAACAGCCAGGAGGGAATAATAAGACGATCAAGAACGAAGTGCTAGTATTAAGAAGGGTGTAAGACAAAGATGTAGTCTTTCGCCCCTACTGTTCATTCTGTACATCGAGGAGGCAATTACGGAAATAAAAGAAAGGTTCAGGAATGGAATTAAAGTTCAAGGTGAAAGGATATCAATGATACGATTCGCAGATGACATTGCTATCCTGAGTGCAACTGAAGAAGAATTACATGATCCGCTGAATGGAATGAACAGTCCAGTGAGTACAGAATATGGATTGAGAGTAAATCGAAGAAAGACGAAGGTAATGAGAAGTAGTAGAAATGAGAACAGAGAGAAACTTAATATCAGGATCGATGGTCACGAAGTAGATGAAGTTAAGGAATTCTGCTACCTAGGCAGTAAAATGACGAGTGACGCACGGAGCAAGGAGGACATGAAAAGCAGACTAGCAATGGCAAAAAGGGCATTCCTGGCCAAGCGAAGTCTACTAATATAAAATACCGGTCTTAATTTAAGGAAGAAATTTGTACGTACGTCTGGAGTACAGCATTATATGGTAGTGAGACATGGACTGTGGGAAAACCGGAACAGAAGAGAATCGATGCATTTGAGATGTATTGCTTCAGACGAATGTTGAAAATTAGGTGGACTGATAAGGTAAGGAATGAGGAGGTTCTGTGCAGAATCGGAGAGGAAAGGAATTTTGTGGAAAACATTGATAAGGAGAAGGGACAGTATGATGGAACATCTTTTAAGACATGAGGGAATGACTTCCATGGTACTAGAGGGAGCTGTAGAAGGCAAAAACTGTAGAGGAAGACAGAGATTGGAATACATCCAGCAAATAACTGAGGACGTAGACTGCAAGTGCTACTCTTGAGATGAAGAGGTTAGCATAGGAGGGGAATTTGTGGCAGGCCGTATAAAACCAGTCAGAAGACTGATGGAAAAAAAATGACATAAGTAAATGCCTGGAACTAAAACGTGACACCGAGGGCTGGAAGATACAAGAGGGAAAACTGTGATATTCCGAGGACCGTAGGGGACGATGCGGGAGACCCGCAGCGCCGTACTAGGCAATGTCCTAGCGGAGGTAGTTACCCATTGCCTTCCTTCCACCGTAATCGGGATAAATGTTGATGATGAAGGCGACATAACAACACCCTGTAATCTCGAGGCAGGAAAAAGTCTCTGACCTCGCCGGGAATCGAACTCGGGACCTCGTGCGCGGGAAGCGACTACGCTACCGCAAGGCCACGATCTGAGGAAGTGATATTCAGATCTTTTAGAATTATGTAATGTTATTTTAGCAGGATAAAGGCGGGAAACAGGATAAAGAAAATTACTTTATAGTGATGACTGAGGACAACGTATGGAACAGTATTTACTTCATTTGCAGACTACTAGTCATATGGTTTTAGGTTGGCTAGTATGTGTTATTTATTTTATTTATTTACACGTCAAGTTCCGTAGGACCAAATTGAGGAGCAAATCTCCAAGGTCATGGAACGTGTCAGTACATGAAATTACGACATAAAAGTAATAACAGATAAAAATAAATGTTCATGAACCCGAAAAAAGTCAGTTGAAGTAAACGCAATCAACAATACAATAAGAATCAGCTTTATTTTTCAAGGAACACATCGACTGAATAGGAGTGAACGATGAGGAAACTCTTCAGTTTCGATTTGAAAGCGCGTGGATTTCTGCTAAGATTTTTGAATTCGAATGATAGCTTATGGAAAATGAATGCAGCAGTATACTGCACACCTTTCTGCACAAGAGTTAAGGAAGTCCGATCCAAATGCAGATTTGATTTCTGCCGAGTATTAACTAAGTGAAAGCAGCTTAGTCTTGTGAATAAGCTAATACTGTTAACAAGAAATGACAGTAAGGAATATATATATTGAGAGGCCATTGTCAAAATACCCAGACTCGTGAACAGGGGTCGACAAGAGGTTCGTGAACTTACACAACTTATTCCCCGAACCGCCATTTTCTGGGCCAAAAATATCCTTTTAGAATGGGAAGAGTTACCCTAAAATATAATACCATACCACATAAGAGAATGTAAATAAGCAAAGTAGACTAAATTTCGTGTCGAATGATCACTCACTTCTGATACCGTTCGAATAGTAAAAATGCCAGTATTAAGTCTTCGAACAAGATCCTAAACGTGGGCTTTCCACGACAGCTTACTATCTATCTGAACACCTAGAAATGTGAACTGTTTAGTTTCACTAATCATATGCCCATTCTGTGAAATTAAAACGTGAGGTTTTGTTCAATTGTGTATCAGAATCTGTAAAAACTGAGTCTTACTGTGATTTAGCGTTAGTTTATTTTCTACAAGCCATGAACTTGGGTCATGTACTGCACTGTTTGAAACCGAGCCAATATTGCACACAACATCCTTTACTACCAAGCTAGTGTCATCAGCAGACAGAAATATTTTAGAGTTACCCGTAATACTAGTGGGCATATCATTTATATAAATAAGGAACAGGAGTGGCCCCAACACTGTTTCCTGCTGGGGCACTCCCCTCTCCCCCACTTGACAGTACGCCACTCACCCACTCAAACCCCACATCACAGATGTTATCAACATTGTGAATAATAAACTTTTGGTGCCTGTTGCTAAAGTAAGAGGTGAACCAGTTGTGAGCTACTCCCCGTGTTCCTTAACGGTCCAGCTTCTGGAGCAATATTTTGTGTTCAACACAATCAAACGCCTTAGTTAAATCAAAAAATATGCCAGGCATTCGAAACCTTTTGTTTAGCCCATCCAGTACCTCACAGAGAAAAGAGGATATAGCATTTTCAGTTGTTAAACGACTTCTAAAGCCGAGCTGTACATTTGATAGCAAATCGTGTGATATAAAATGATAAATTATCGTTACACACACAGCTTTTTCAATAACTTTTGCAAACACTGATGGCATAGAAATAGGTCTAAAATTATCTACATTATCCCTGTCTCCCATTTTATAAAGCGGCTTTACTGTTGAGTGCTTTAATCGCTCGGGAAACTGACCATTCCTAAAGGAAAAATTACAAATATGGCTAAATACAGGGCTAACATGTGCAGCACATACTTTAATATTCTGCTAGACACTTCATCATAACCATGAGACTCCTTAGTCTTCAGTGATTTAATTATTGATTCAATCTCACCCTTGTCTGTATCACAGAGGAGTAGTTCAGGAGTCAATCTCGGAAAGGCATTTGCCAAGAAAGTTATGATTTCCTGTAGAAACTGAAGTTTTATTTAATTCTCCAGCAAGGCTCAGAAAAGATTGTCAAATGCTGTACATATATCTGATTTATCAGTAACAGAAATATTTTCATTACGAACTGACTTTGTATCATCGACCTTGTGCTGCTGACCAGACACTTCCTTCACAACTGACCATATGGTTTTAATTTTATCCTGTGAATTAGCTATTATATTTGCATATCACATACTCCTTGCCTTCCTAATAACATTTTATGCGCCTTACAATACTGTTTGTAATGGGCTACTGTAGCTTGATTGTGACTACTTGTAACATTTTGATATAATTCCTAGTTTGTTCTACAAGATATCCTTATCCCACTAGTGAGCCACCTGGGCTGCCTATTACTGCTAGTACCCCGTTTAGAAAGTTCTTATAGAAAGCAACTCTCAAAGAGCATAAGAAAGGTGTTAAGGAAAGCATTGTATTTATCATTTATGTTATCGACACAAGTAAGTCATTAAAGTCCATTTTTCTCTGAGCAGCAAGTCAGGTATTGAAGTGTGGATGCATGGAGGCAAATGGATAGTACACCGACAGTTGACGGCTGCACAGAAAACATCAGGTAGTAAATTAAGTGATTGGAAGAAGCCTGTTAGATATAGAGAAAAAACTATTTAAACACGAAAGTTGGTAGATATTAAGGTTCCTATGCCCCTGCATATAGACGAGCGAAATATTACGATCACTGGCCGCCAAGAGATAAAATACTGTCTGATGGAGCTGCGGCCACAAGACGCTTTAAGGAAACTATATAAATGGAGCAGAGACGAATGGAAAATATTCTAGCTATTATAATGGGCGCGAACAGGAAACTCTAATGAAGAACCCCTTGACAATGGGTTTACTGTTATGACCCAGCGCCTCCGTGCAAGCATCACATAAATGGGGAAATTGGTCGGCTGTTCGTCAGCTGTTGTCGTGAGTTGAAGGACAGTGAAAACACGAGTAGGGAACAATGTGTTGGGCGTCTATGCTTCATCACAGAGCCTGGAGATTGGAGGCTTGCGCTCTCTGTAAAGCAGGGCAGATACGACTGCAGGGCACATCGCTGGCGCAGGCAGCACACCGATCACTGCACGTCACTCGACATTTGGCTCCGCACCAGATGACCCACAACCGTTCCCACGTTGACGGGACGACATCATCAGTTAGGACTGCACAGGGTCACTGACTTAGGATCGTGCATCATTAGAGACATGTCACCTGGTCAGATGAATCACTATTGTTTTTACACCAGGTCGACGATCTTGTCTGGATACAATGATGTCAACCAGTTGACAGCAAGTATTCTGCTGTAGGCGTCTCCGTGGGATCTGTGGTGGTAATCTAAGCCATAAGGTATTGGTTGAAAACAGTCTTGGTTGCAATTTTATTTTTTTATTTTTCAACTACGCGTTTCGTCTTATTTAGGCATCTTCAGGTTATCTTAATATGGTATTTCGTAGAAGGATAAGCCATAAGGTACCATTACCTGTGGGCTACCTGAAGGTTGCTGCCGATAGTGTCTTCCCCACTGCGATGGCATCTTCCAGCAGGGTACCGTTCGTACATACACGCCAGATTTGCGCTACAATGGTTTGAGCACGATGATAGTGAACTCACTTTGATGTCTCTGCCAACAAATTCGCCTGGTCATAATTTCATGGAACACATTAGGGCCGCTATCGGGGGGCCAGCGCGGCGCCTACAGTATACAGGAACTACTTGACCTACACGCAGACATCTGGTGCTGTGTACCCCTGGAAACTTAACAAGAACTGCCCCTTTAGCTGTGAAGTTAGCATGTATGACGACCATGCAGTGGTCCCGGGCTCGATTCCTCGTCGTGTCAGGGATTTCCTCCGCTCGGGGACTGGATGTTGCGTTGTGATTATCATTCTTTCATCATTATCGATACGGAAGTCGCTCATTCAACTGTAAAGTCTTGCAACTCGGCGGCCGAACTTCTCCAGGTGGGGACTCCCCGGCCATCAAAACCATATGGTCATTTCATTTCACCAGGGACTTGTGAAATCCACGCCACGCACAGGCGTTGATGTATTGCATTCCAGTATTTTGGACCTGTTGCGAATAAAACCGCCTAGGTCGCTTATAAATTTATTTATTGATTATGACGTTTTGGCCAGTATTCTGAAGCCTATCTGGTCGAGTACTTTTTCTGTACTAATAGAAGATATGCAGCGTTAACATTTAGTGATTCGCATTCAGAAAACCTTGCTCACAGTGAAACGCCTCCTTGAAAAATTTATGAGTTACTGTGCTGGTAAACCCCTTACGTTATTTGATTTTCAAATAGCTGAGCAAAACTGAACGAACTCAGACATTTCTCCCTTTACTTATTCTGATCATCACTAAATTGACACACAATATTTTTAACGGAACGCAGTCTGACTTTCAATAATCCCTACAAAAGAATGGCCCTGACTAACAATAACCTATACCTTTCATGAATCACTTACCTCACAAAAATCTTCGTTACTCGAACTACTGCAATGCAGCGAGCGCCAGTACAGCCAGCTAAATAAAGGATTCTAACTACTGAAGGCACTAACTACTGATAGGCACAGTTAGCAAATGAAAGATTTTGATAGAGAACAAACAATGTATTTACGTTGTGTTCAAAAGTCATAATACATATATCAGCTCATGACATCCAGTCTTACAAATTTCGTTTTTCTGACGGACCACGTCCAGATCGTCCGCTCTTAAAACTCTACCATCTCTCTTCGCACATCCACCACTGCTGGCGGCTCACCTCCAACTGAGCAACGCCACGCGCTGTTCACATTCAACTGCCACACACTATAATAGCGAATATTCTAACAATGCCAACCAGCCACAGACTGCACACAGCACAGCCAGTCATTTTCATACACAGCGCTACGTGACGTTACCGACATAAAAACCTAATCGGCCTACTTACAGCAGTTTCGAGAAAGCTAATGTCATTACAGGCTCCCAAATCAGAGGGAGCCTGGGATATAGGTTACGCTACAATGTTTGAAACGGAAGCGACAAGTACTGCGACTCAGAAGTGTACGAAATAAGCTGCAATGATTGTGATAAGTTTCATATACGACAGGAAATGTTTGACAGGGTTTAGAGAACAATTATACGACGGGAGTGATAGTTCACTTACGACTTACTTAAAAACGCAGAAGCATAAGTTAGGCCAGGTAAGTGAAAGCATGGTAAAACTGCACAGAGCCCCATAGGGACCTTGCTACACTCCTGGAAATTGAAATAAGAACACCGTGAATTCATTGTCCCAGGAAGGGGAAACTTTATTGACGCATTCCTGGGGTCGGATACATCACATGATCACACTGACAGAACCACAGGCACATAGACACAGGCAACAGAGCATGCACAATGTCGGCACTAGTACAGTGTATATCCACCTTTCGCAGCAATGCAGGCTGCTACTCTCCCATGGAGACGATCGTAGAGATGCTGGATGTAGTCCTGTGGAACGGCTTGCCATGCCATTTCCACCTGGCGCCTCAGTTGGACCAGCGTTCGTGCTGGACGTGCAGACCGCGTGAGACGACGCTTCATCCAGTCCCAAACATGCTCAATGGGGGACAGATCCGAAGATCTTGCTGGCCAGGGTAGTTGACTTACACCTTCTAGAGCACGTTGGGTGGCACGGGATACATGCGGACGTGCATTGTCCTGTTGGAACAGCAAGTTCCCTTGCCGGTCTAGGAATGGTACAACGATGGGTTCGATGACGGTTTGGATGTACCGTGCACTATTCAGTGTCCCCTCGACGATCACCAGTGGTGTACGGCCAGTGTAGGAGATCGCTCCCCACACCATGATGCCGGGTGTTGGCCCTGTGTGCCTCGGTCGTATGCAGTCCTGATTGTGGCGCTCACCTGCACGGCGCCAAACACGCATACGACCATCATTGGCACCAAGGCAGAAACGACTCTCATCGCTGAAGACGACACGTCTCCATTCGTCCCTCCATTCACGCCTGTCGCGACACCACTGGAGGCGGGCTGCACGATGTTGGGGCGTGAGCGGAAGACGGCCTAACGGTGTGCGGGACCGTAGCCCAGCTTCATGGAGACGGTTGCGAATGGTCCTCGCCGATACCCCAGGAGCAACAGTGTCCCTAATTTGCTGGGAAGTGGCGGTGCGGTCCCCTACGGCACTGCGTAGGATCCTACGGTCTTGGCGTGCATCCGTGCGTCGCTGCGGTCCGGTCCCAGGTCGACGGGCACGTGCACCTTCCGCCGACCACTGGCGACAACATCGATGTACTGTGGAGACCTCACGCCCCACGTGTTGAGCAATTCGGCGGTACGTCCACCCGGCCTCCCGCATGCCCACTATACGCCCTCGCTCAAAGTCCGTCAACTGCACATACGGTTCACGTCCACGCTGTCGCGGCATGCTACCAGTGTTAAAGACTGCGATGGAGCTCCGTGTGCCACGGCAAACTGGCTGACACTGACGGCGGCGGTGCACAAATGCTGCGCAGCTAGCGCCATTCGACGGCCAACACCGCGGTTCCTGGTGTGTCCGCAGTGCCGTGCGTGTGATCATTGCTTGTACAGCCCTCTCGCAGTGTCCGGAGCAAGTATGGTGGGTCTGACACACCGGTGTCAATGTGTTCTTTTTTCCATTTCCAGGAGTGTAGAACATAATGGAAAGCCTAAAAGTTTTTATCCACAAAGCAGAGCTCCATAAACAATTCTGAACTAACGCCTAAAGCCTAACCTACTTTTTGACACTTTTCGAGAATGAATAGTGTGAAGTGTGCTGCCGGTAGCGTGCTCTTCCGCTGTTGAGTGGACCACACCTTGCGTCGTGGCTGCTGGGCAGGCGGAGCTCCCGCTAGGAAGCCCCAACGACCGACCTCGGAGAGCAAGTTTCTGCCGCTACTGCCAAGTCAGAGCTGGCACTCAAAATATTTTAATTTCATAATTAGATTGTTTCATTCTTTATAATTCGTTTTATAAGTTCACAGATTTTAATGTATTGTCTGACTATGTTTTAGTTCACAGGGCACTGTTTTTATTTATCAGATGCGTGTAATTGTAACAGCAAGTCCTACTTTCATAATCGCTAAATCGTGTTCAGTAAAAATGTATTTAATAAGGAAGTTATTGCTGCTGTTATATAGATATCACTGAATAGTAGAGTTTTGATGGTTTGGAGAATTCCACATGGGCTGAACAGTTAACTCCACAAGTATGGAATTATACTGATATAAATTGTATTTCATAATTTGTCTTTCAATGTTTATATTCTAAAGATGATCTGTCTTTATAAGTATGAAGAGACAAAAACAACACGTCACTTGCAATACTGTCAAGAAAGCCATCATGCGGATTGATCAGCATCTACTGGACATGATGGAATCACTATCCAGTTGGTAAAACGTATTACTGATCCACTACTGCCCTCTATAACAGACATTATCAACGATTTATTAATCACAGGTGTTTTCCCAGAGGCCTGCAAACTCGGACAAATTAAGCCACTGCCTAAAAGGGACAGCGCCCTCTGATTACCACCTCATCTGCATTCTTCCTGCACTATCAAAAGCCTTAAAATATATAGCCCATGACCAGCTCACCAACTACCTAACTACACTACAGGCCATTAAAATTGCTACACCAAGAAGAAATGCTGATGATAAACGGGTATTCATTAGACAAATATATTATACTAGAACTGACATGTGATTACATTTTCACGCGATTTGGTTGCATAGATCCTGAGAAATCAGTACCCAGAACAAGCACCTCTGGCCGTAGTAACGGCATTGATACGCCTGGGCATTGTGTCAAACACAGCTTGGATGGCGTCTACAGTTACAGCTGCCCATGCAGATTCAACACAATACCACAGTTCATCAAGAGCAGTGACTGGCGTATTGTGACGAGGCAGTTGCTCAGCCGCCATTGACCAGACGTTTTCAATTGGAGAGAGATCTGGAGAATGTGCTGGCTAGGGCAGCAGTCGAACATTTTCTGTATCCAGAAAGGCCCGTACAGGACCTGCAACATGTGGTCGTGCATTATACTGCTGAAATGTAGGGTTTCGCAGGGATCGAATGAAGGTTAGAGCCACGGGTCGTCACACATCTGAAATGTAAGTCCACTGTTCAAAGTGGCGTCAATGCGAACAAGAGGTGACCGAGACGTGTAACCAATGGCACCCCATACCGTCACGCCGGGTGATACGCCAGTATGGCGATGACGAATACACGCCTCCAATGTCCGTTCACCGCGATGTCGCCAAACACGGATGCGACCATCATGATGCTGTAAACAGAACCTGGATTCATCCGAAAAAATGACGTTTTGCCAATCACGCACCCAGGTTCGTCGTTGAGTACACCATCGCAGGCGCTCCTGTTTGTGATGCAGCGTCAAGGGTAACCGGAGGCATGGTCTCCGAGTTGATAGTCCATGCTGCTGCAAAAGTCGTCGAACTGTTCGTGCAGATGGTTGTTGTCTTGCAAACGTCCCCATCTGTTGACTCAGGGATCGAGACGTGGCTGCACGATCCGTTACAGCCATGCGGATAAGATGCCTGTCATCTCGACTGCTAGTGATACGAGGCCGTTGGGATCCAGCACGGCGTTCCGTATTACCCTCTTGAACCCACCGATTCCATATTCTGCTAACAGTCACTGGATCTCGACCAACGCGAGCAGCGCAGTCGCGATACGATAAACTGCAATCGCTGTATGCTACAATCCGAGCTTTATCAAAGTCGGAAACGTGATGGTACGCATTTCTCCTCCTTACACGAGGCATCGAAACAACGTTTCATGAGGCAACGCCGGTCAACTGCTGTTTGTGTATGAGAAATTGGTTGGAAACTTTCCTCGTGTTAGCACGTTGTAGGTGTCGTCACCGGCGCCAGCCTTGTGTGAATGCTGTGAAAAGCATATCACAGCATCTTCTTCCTGTCGGTTAAATTTCGCGTCTGTAGCACGTCATCTTCGTGGTGTAGCAATCTTAATGGCCAGTAGTGTACTAACAACCTACTACACGAATACCAATCAGGTTTCCGAAACATCGAAGCACAACATCTGCATTGATAAAGGTGACAGATGACCTGAAACTTGCCATGGATAGACGAGAATCGGCTATCATTTGCTTCTTAGATTACAGCAAAGCACTTGATACTGTCGACTTCGACATCTTACTTGCAAAACTTATCGGTCTAAATTTCTCTCCAAGTGCAGTGCAATGGTTTCGCTCATACATGACGTCTCGTCAGCAATGCGTCGTGTCCGGAAATATAAAATCACAATGGCGGCAGGCAGGGTAAGGCGTTCACCAAGGCTGAGTATTAGGTCCTACACTCTTCTCTCCGTATGTCAATGATGTGTCCTCAGTTCCGACCTACTGCAAATATCATATGTATTCTGACGACCTTTAGTTGTATCTAAGTGCAAAATCAATCAATCTTAAGAAAGCTATTGAAAACTTCAATACTGACTATCGCTATGCACTATCATAATGGGCACAAAACATAGGACTAAAACTCAATCCATCTAAAACCCAAACGGTACTTGTTGGTCACTCTAAGTTCATTAGCCCAAACCATCGGGAATCCGTACCATCTCTAATCCTAAATGAAACAAATATCAACTTCTCTCCCTCAGCAAAGAGTTTGGGAGTAATAATAGATGAAAATCAAAATTTGACAGAGCACGTAATTGCAGTGTGCAAAAAAGCATCAGCATTCCTTCATGCCCTTCCCTTTGATCTGAAAAAGAAATTCGTGCATACGCTTATACTCCCAATCGTCGACTACAACGATATTATCCTAGAAGGTCTCTCTCTCACGAAAATTCACGACGTCTGGAACTGGTCATGAATGCCTGCGTCCGTTGTATCTGTGACGTTCAACTTTTTGATTACATTTCACCAGTATATGCACAACAGTCCTGGCTGCGTGCAGACAAACGCAGAGATTTCCATACAGTCTGTCTCGTCTACTGCCTTATAAATGTACACTGTCCCTCATATCTCTCCTCGTCCTTAACGCCTATGTCTGAACAACATGACAGAAACACACGTTCCCATCATAATAAAATCCTCTCTGTTCTACTACAACGCTCAGTCACCTTCTCGAAGTCCTTTGCAGTAGCAGGAACCCGACTCTGGAGTAACGTCCCTCGTTATATTTGAGAACTTAAAAACATGTCCCACTTCAAAAAACATTTAATGACGTATCTACTGAAGCACCAATAATGCCTTCCTCTGCACATGGATCCACTTCAGCCCACTTCCTTCTTTCCTACTAGATCTTCCTCAGTTCCCAGTTTTTTCGTAACTGATGCGGCCTCCTTAAATCTCCCTTCCCTAAAACTCGCTATACCAGTAAACATCTACACTCCTGGAAATTGAAATAAGAACACCGTGAATTCATTGTCCCAGGAAGGGGAAACTTTATTGACACATTCCTGGGGTCAGATACATCACATGATCACACTGACAGAACCACAGGCACATTGACACAGGCAACAGAGCATGCACAATGTCGGCACTAGTACAGTGTATATCCACCTTTCGCAGCAATGCAGGCTGCTATTCTCCCATGGAGACGATCGTAGAGATGCTGGATGTAGTCCTGTGGAACGGCTTGCCATGCCATTTCCACCTGGCGCCTCAGTTGGACCAGCGTTCGTGCTGGACGTGCAGACCGCGTGAGACGACGCTTCATCCAGTCCCAACCATGCTCAATGGGGGACAGATCCGGAGATCTTTCTGGCCATGGTAGTTGACTTACACCTTCTAGAGCACGTTGGGTGGCACGGGATACATGCGGACGTGCATTGTCCTGTTGGAACAGCAAGTTCCCTTGCCGGTCTAGGAATGGTAGAACGATGGGTTCGATGACGGTTTGGATGTACCATGCAGTATTCAGTGTCCCCTCGACGATCACCTGTGGTGTACGGCCAGTGTAGGAGATCGCTCCCCACACCATCATGCCGGGTGTTGGCCCTGTGTGCCTCGGTCGTATGCAGTCCTGATTGTGGCGCTCACCTGCACGGCGCCAAACACGCATATGACCATCATTGGCACCAAGGCAGAAGCGACTCTCATCGCTGAAGACGACACGTCTCCATTCGTCCCTCCATTCACGCCTGTCGCGACACCACTGGAGGCGGGCTGCACGATGTTGGGGCGTGAGCGGAAGACGGCCTAACGGTGTGCGGGACCGTAGCCCAGCTTCAAGGAGACGGTTGCGAATGGTCCTTGTCGATACCCCAGGAGCAACAGTGTCCCTAATTTTCTGGGAAGTGGCGGTGCGGTCCCCTACGGCACTGCGTAGGATCCTACGGTCTTGGCGTGCATCCGTGCGTCGCTGCGGTCCGGTCCCAGGTCGACGGGCACGTGCACCTTCCGCCGACCACTGGCGACAACATCGATGTACTGTGGAGACCTCACGCCCCACGTGTTGAGCAATTCGTCGGTACGTCCACCCGGCCTCCCGCATGCCCACTGTACGCCCTCGCTCAAAGTCCGTCAACTGCACATACGGTTCACGTCCACGCTGTCGCGGCATGCTACCAGTGTTAAAGACTGCGATGGAGCTCCGTATGCCACGGCAAACTGGCTGACACTGACGGCGGCGGTGCACAAATGCTGCGCAGCTAGCGCCATTCGACGGCCAACACCGCGGTTCCTGGTGTGTCCGCTGTGCCGTGCGTGTGATCATTGCTTGTACAGCCCTCTCGCAGTGTCCGGAGCAAGTATGGTGGGTCTGACACACCGGTGTCAATGTGTTCTTTTTTCCATTTCCAGGAGTGTACTTTATACACCAATATATTAATGTACATCTGCACAAATCTTCATTACTATTGCCAATTTTTCTCATGTTTACCATTACTACTTCATTTTTTCCTTTACTGTTATTATTATTGCTTTTATCATAATTTTATGTATAGCAGCTGTTGTAAAAATACTGCCAATATTTACTTTATTGGGTCTTAGTCATTACTCTTTATTCATATTGTCACTAGATTAATCTATTTTTCTTATTTCAAACTACTGTCATTATGTAACTATGATGTGTAAAATGCTGCAAAAAAAAAAAAAAAAAAAAAAAAAAAAAAATGGTTCAAATGGCTCTGAGCACTATGGGACTTAACATCTGAGATCATCGGTCCCCTAGAACTTAGAACTACTTAAACCTAACTAACCTAAGGACATCACACACATCCATGCCCGAGGCAGGATTCGAACCTGCGACCGTAGCGGTCGCGCGGTTCCAGACTGAAGCGCCTTTAACCGCGTGGCCACACTGGCCGGCAAAATGCTGCATGTGTGGAACACTGGTCCGATGTAAGAGAGGGCCTGATGGTCCTAATCTGATCGTGTTAAATAAATAAATAAATAAACAAAAAAGATATCAGTTTCAGTACTGACACAGAACACATTTTATAAATTCTAAATTTTTTGTTGGATATACCTTTTAATTTTCTTTTTTTAGCTTCTTGTTGCAACAAACGCCTGTCTTGCAGTATGTTTCTTTCATCTTAACCGCAGATATCTACAGTAGCCAAAACGTCGCAATAAATGATTTATAAGCGATGCGGATGGTTTTATTGAAAAAAATATTCACAATGATGTGGACTCATACAGGAAATTCATTTCCTTTATTAATAATAGTTTTGATCATCATGTCCTTAACGGGTATAAGTGCAGGTACTTTTACATGTGGTGCACTACTATGTACTCACACAAAAGCGTCGTGGTTCATTTTTTCTCTGCGTTGAAGAGTCTTCCCCCACACACAACACAAAGTTTAGTACTTGATGTTTTCTTCAAGGCTGTAACTGCAACACTAAGTGGACTACGGTACAGACTAACTGGCCTGCTGCCCACCGGAAAATAAACATTAACGGCTTGCTCTTGCCACATGCACTTTGCTGTACTGCCCAATCGAGAAATTTGGGAATTTGTGGTAAGTTCCTGTGGGACCAATCTGCTGAGGTCATCGGTCCTCAGGCTTACACACTACTTAATCTAACTTAAATTAACTTACGTTAAGGACAACACACACACACCCATGCCCGAGGCAGGACTCGAACCTCCAATAGGGGGAGACGCGCAAGCCGTGGCAAGGTGTCTGAGACCGCGCGACTATCACCACCATTCTGTGATAGCAGTGCACCTAGAATGCCTTCGTGAGGAACACCTCGCTCAGCGGCGATACAGGGGAGCCGCGGCTCCAGGGATTGGCTGCCCCAGGGAGTTTCCGGTCACCGCGGCTGACGTGCCCAATATTAGAAGCGCGTCCGTTTGTTATTCTGTCCGCAGCGCCCGCTCCGAGCGGAACTTGTCCGCCGCGGGACGTTGGCAGCACTGAAATGTCAGCGACGGCGGCGCCAGCGGCGGTTGAAGCCGGAACTGTGTCGCGTCCGCTCGTCCGGCGTTCCAAACTTCTCCCGCATGCTGAGTCTCTGGCCGACTTTTGTCTGCGGTTTCCGTCATCGTATCGGAATCTACACATACAGAGTCTTTTAAAATTCTAGCGGTGAACTTGGAGTGCTTTTACTTCACCCTTCTATAACCTTCTTTCCTTTTGGAACTGTCGTCATTCAGTGTTGTAATTGCAGATGAACAAGCCTAGTGAACTCTTCCTGAAAAGTGTGTTTTAAAATATCAAATGAGACACGGCTGACGTTTACAGTGGGAGAGCAAAATGGATTTCGAAAGAAAAGTCTTGTTTAAACTACATTGTCATTAACACTGAAATGACCGGAAAAGCAACAACGTTAAATCTGCCAACATACTGTTTACTTATTGACACCAAAAAAGAAATCAGTAGTGTTAAAAGAGACGTGAGATATTTTATCAGTGTGAAACACAATGCCACTTATTTCAACCTGTAACTGCCAGTGTTAATCTCAAGCAATACTGTGCTTCCACTTTGTGAGTTAACGAGTATTTTGCTCTCATTTAAGTATATGGCCGAAAGAGTCAGCCCTCAGGAATTGTGAAACGAACCATGTCATCCAGGACAGTATGCCACAAAGAACGCAGATTCGCCACGAGATGAGGAAATTCTGAATAGAAATGCTGAATGTGGCCTAAACACTGTAGTGTGCGAGTGAGACAGACGAGAACCTACATCACAGGGAAACCCCTTAGAAGCTGTTTGTGACCAGGGAGGCGTAGCAGTGTTAAATATGGCGGCCCTAAGATCGGCCATAAAGGGAAACATTTACAAAAAAATTTAATTCTTTAGTAATTCAGGGAATGAATGAATTGGTGATCCCAATAAAACTTGAATACTGATTATATCTATAATTGTTTGGAATTAACTGTTAAAGTGAACTCAACAGGTTTTGTAACAAAGACCTGAATGCTAAAATCTGAACGCTTTGGTCGATATTAACAATCGACAGTTCGTATAGAAGAGCATCATTAAAATGACAAACTCTGTAAATATCAACTATGTAAATTTTTTTGTTTAAAAGATGTAGTACATTTAAATTATCAGTATTTTCAGTTAAGAAACAGATCATCGTTTTCTCCACACAAAACACATTGAACGATGACACCATAACACCTTATTGAATCATTAGGTAATGAAATATTTGTTGTAGAGTTTAGTGCATAATAGCTACCTTTGTTCTTTATTTATTTATCAGAAAGCACATTGGTCCAAGGCTACTGGCCGTGACATTCAAAGTTAAGAAGGAAATTGTTTTGGTTTCATGTAAAAGAATTTAACGTTTATTATGTAATGGATATTATTGTTACTTTATTTAGAACGTGAAAGTGGTCGAGCTTTGGTTATTTAAATATGTTAAAATGCAAAATAATGTAGAATAAGTTGCAGCCAATCAGATGGATGATTTCAGGAAAGGGAACTACCCCAATCAGTTGATCGAGGATATTCGGTGCACCGGAATCGCGGCCACAGACGGGCAGAGGGAGATTGCTGGTCTACACGCCAAAGAGACAGTTCGGATTGAGACGCGAAAGTGGACAGTCGGTCTTTAGATAGCTAGGAAGTGAAACGTGGTATCGCGGGACTTAGTCTCTGAGCGATGAGCAGCAGCGCCTGGTGTAGTTAACGAGTTGGAGTATTAGACCTTTAATTCGCATTGAGATTGTGAATGCTCGAATTGTGTCAAATGGATATGCATTCGAATGTAACAGTAATTCTAAATACGACCACTTTCGTTATTAGTTTGCGTTCTGAATAAATATTATTCTAACCAAATAGCAACTGTATGGCCTACATCATTTGTGGGTAGTTAATTTAGCTCCCGATATTACTATTACTGTTATTATAAGTTATATTAACTGTGTTTCATACAGTTTCGCAAACTTGCCATCAGCCAGAGAATTTACCCAAAGGGTCACAAGTGTCTGATTTAGGGCGTGTAACGCGACACGTCAACCCCTAGACGAGTTTGAGCCAAGACATTTCGACGAAGAGCAACCGCTTGTGAGTCCGAACATCTTTGGTAGGTTGTTATTGTACAAACACCATGAATCCTTATATATAAAGAACTTAATCAGTTCACTTATATAAAACACATGCGCTGTTTCCATATTTTATTTATTGAGACTTTCGTCGATACAGATGTTCCTCTGCAAATAACAATACCCGTACAGTTGGAACTTATTACAATGAGTATTATACAAACACTCAGCATTGTCTTTTATGATCCTGCTCCGGGTAAGCTGATCTCGTATATCCTCTTCTTCGATACCAAATGTAAAGTTTTTTCCGTGAAGGCACTGATCGTCTTGTCTGACAGTGGAGGAAACGTGTCAACAGTTATGTTGATTACTTTTGCAATAACAGACTGTGTACTTAGTTTTCTTCCCACCTGTCTCGTTTTCGTAAGCCTGCCCCTTATTTATTGGTGGTATAGGAGCTGTGACAATTTTGACCCTGACTCGTGGGTCAAAGCAACGCTTGCGGCCATTATTTAGATTTTTTTTTTTTTTTTTTTGAGTGTTGCTGAGCAGATATTAATCTCGGTCCTTAGGTTGCTGCATAAGGTCGTGCAAGAGGCATGTGACAATAACAAGTAAAATTGAGAGCATTACTTAAGGTCTCTGATAAGTGGGTGACTTGCAATGAAACTTAAACGACTTTCTAACATTTATGCCCTCTTAGGTTACTAACATTCCATACAGTGAATTTGCGGTTTCTCTTCAACATCGTAATGGTTCAAATGGCTCTGACCACTATGGGACTTAACTTCTGAGATCATCAGACCCCTTGAACTTAGAACTACTTAAACATAACTAACCTAAGGACATCACACACATCCATGCCCGAAGCAGGATTCGAACCTGCGACCGTAGCAGTCCCCACGTACATTAATGTGACAACAACATTAGTTACACAAAAAACAATGTTAACAAATACTTTTCCTCAATAAGCAGGCTGCTACCTCTAACCACTTAAGGAAATTATGAATTACATGTAGAGCAAACTATCCCTCTTGAATTGTGTGTGACGTTGCAAGTCAACCATAGGACGAATTCAGTCTCTAGATGCTAGTTTTTTCCGTGCCTATAAAACATATTATCGCGCTATCTGCAGCTACGCCTTAAAGGATAACCAGTTTGATTATAAGCTCCACGACGGACGGTTTAGCTATCGGCTGCATACCACCACCCCGTTTTACCAATATGATTCTGTGTGAAGTCTTTAAGAGTGGGTACGTAGGAGAACGTCCTGCGTGGTTTGTAATTCTCTAGGAGTTCGCCTTCGATCTTGATGGTGCGAACCTTTGCAATCACTGTAGCGCGCCATTTTTCATTCTGTGCTCATGGTCCAAGTTAATTGTTTTGAACATTTCTTGAACGTTGACGATGTCCATTGTGTGAGGTGTAACACATACATCCCACAGAACTTTGTTGTCTGTACTTTACGGACACTCATTTTCTGTCGCCCTACTGATGCTCATGATGAGTCATTAGCAGCTAATGTTTTTCCTGTCACAATTGTTAACACAACACATTCAGATGAGCTTTATTAAAGATCGAAGTTTTGACCTCGCACTCAAGGGTTTCCTTGTAAGATTCCAGAAAATATAAGTTTAGAGCAGTCACTAATTTTGCCTCCAGCTTCCTGTAGAAAAAAAAAAAAGAACATACTTGTGCCTATTTTTTTTTTAAAAAAACTTAACTTTTCGTTGAAACTGATATTTGTTTACTTGTGGGGACTGTGAATTCGTGCCCATTTTGTGAACCCCCGACATATGTGCGTTCTTGACTAACTGCGTTTTTCACATTTTCTTTAATTTAGATAATATATGAGTTAACAGATTCAGATGCCATATGCTATATAATACTCCCTTCTCAGACGGTCGAAGCAACTTTTCGTCTGAAGATTTTTCTCCATTAAGAACGGCAGCAACTCGAGGTGTTGTGGTTGTCGTGCTGTCCCTCGATGACAGGGTCCTGGGTACGATTCTCGGCCGGATCGAGGATTTCCTCCGCTTGGGCCTGTATATATGTATTGTTCTCATCAACGTCGACGCGCAGGTCTCCGAAGTGACGTCAAATAAAAAGACTTGCACCAGTAACAGGCGGCCGAAATCCCCAGAACGAGATCCCCGGCCAAATATACCCTACGCACATTTCGGTTCCGTTAAAAATGACAGACATGCTGTATTCTGCTTGAAGGGAACAGTTCAGTCACATCGCTGATCAGATATTCCGTACACTCGCATTTCATTCATTAGTACCAGATTCTCATTCAAATGAACAAAACAGCCAAAGTTTGGAATTGTTTTTGAGACAGTGAAAAGACATACAAAAGACCTGTTTGGTGGTTATGGATGATGATACTGTCAACTTCATTTTAGATTTTCAATACAAAACAGTCGATACTACATTAAATTTAATCTAACAACACTGAAGTAAACTTAAATTTAACGATATGGCGCTAACTCTAACTTCGATATTTGTTGTTTTTTTTCACTCTTTATGGTTTTACAAAAAATAGTCAGTATTAACAAATTTCATATATCATAGGTATAAACTCCCAAGAAAAGTGTTTACTTTTCGGGGGTCAAAGGAAGAAGTTAATAGGTTGAATCGTTTTTATTTTATGCTGCACGCAGTTTCGAAAAATCGTGTCTCGAGAAAAACCTGGTGTTGTAACGTAATACCAGGTAAATGAAAACTGATGTCGCTGAATACAAATCTGAAGCTACATTTTCAAAATTCTGAATGGATAATCCAATGTGACGGACCATGTTATTTATTGACCAGTTGTGACCAAAATTTGACAAAAAAAGTGTTTTCATTACTTATGATTAATCAGTAGTTCCAGAAACGTCTGTCAACCCTTCCTGTAACTCGACTTGTTCCTGGAGAGCAATTTTCTCTTTCTTCTTGGCTTGAAAAGTCGATGTGCCTGAGCTGAATATGCGGCGTTCGGTAGCCTGCACACGTTTTTCGTAAGCTTCTTAGGCGAAAATGTTTGCATGCATACTGCAATATAAATCTTTCGAATACGGACGTTATATATCTTTGATGTCGCTGAACACAAATCTGAAGTAAGATTTTCAAAATTGAAAATGGATAATACAATATGGCAGACCATAAATTATCTTAGCATCTATAAATTAACACAGCACCAACTTGGGTCAACACCTATTGCTTTCTGGGTCTCGTCGACGAACGGAGAAAACTGGCTTACACAAGAGCGTTGTTTGCGGAACCCACGATGATTCTTACGGAGCGGACCATAAAACGTGTTCTAGAAATGACGTTACTTATATAGGCCAAAATAGTGTCCGTCTGTTCTAAGCTCGTCGTTTAGACGGAAATTACCTGGGTATATTTTGGGAGACAAGGAACACTTCGTTCCTCTAGGGCAGGTTGCTACTAGAAGAGAAGCACGTTTTTTCGAATATTCTGTCTGAAATCGTGTGGGTATCCCATCGGGTCCAATCACCTATCCTATTGGGCAATTTCAGTTTATGTTCTATTAATCGGTCACACCATTTCGGCTTTCGTGCGACGATTGGAAGCAGAAACAGTGATATAAATTTCTCAGTGAATCACAGTGTAAAAAATGATCGTATTTCGTCTCTCGATGACATGTCTGACGTCTTCAGTTAATTTGATTAATGCAGCTGCTGCGCTAATGGTGTCTGAGGAGTCTCATCGACATTTATCATTTATTTTGTACGTTTTAAGGTAGTTCGTGAACTGTGTACGAAGAACTTACTCTAAATATTTAGACACTGACGGTAATGTACTGACAGACCTGTAGACACACAGTATTTAAAAGAGCAGAGAAAAAGAATATAAAATACGTTTGTCTTATACTAAATTTATGGTTTAACTAGATAGCCACTTGCAAGCAATGAAGGTATGCCAACCTTTTTGTTGCGCAGAACTGTAAATGGAGATCGTGTATCTGGCGAAGCAAATTTTCTTGGTTCGTGGTAGGATCGTATTTATCTGTGCGACGGGGCTTGTTTCACATGTTACGGCTAACGTACGAGTCAGTATTTCAAGCGCGGTGCTGTTGCCGCATTCTTTTGCATCCCGCCATGAATGCGGAGGTAATTTATCACACGCCGTGCTTCATACACACTTATATATATTTCACCGCCGTGTGCTGTAGACGTTTTAGACCTCTCGCAATCTATTATAACACTCTTGGAAAGAGAACAAACAATGTCGGTGTTTTCCTCTTCTTGTAGGTTATACTATGATCCCGACCATGTTTGCAGGTCCGTGTTTGTGGTAAACACGAAGTAAATCATATTCGGACCATCACAAAATGCTGGCTAATCAGTCTGACTGATTTCAGGCCGTAGCTGTGAACATAACGCTAAATTGTGTCAGACAGAAATGAAGAAAACGTCGTGTAATCTTGTAGCCACACTGTTCGTTTCTTTGAAGTTACTCACCTTGGTCCACATTTCAAGACAACGAAGTTCTTGGAGGCGAACCTATGACTGGATGACTCAGTCGAATAAAGGTTGGAGTACAAATTTCACGGATTAAACAACACGTTTACCGTTACCAGTCGCTGTTTATTTACATCCACAACGCGTTACTTGTGGTACTGTCTCCTGTGGTCACAGGTTCCTTTCTCTGTTGTAGCAGATCATATGTAGACTGTCGTGAAAGTTAGCCCATGTCGTAACACAATAGCCACATATGTCATGCTAACACATGGAAATACACCTGATGAGGATTTAAGCCTTCGAAACGTGTCGTGAATGTAAATAAATAGCGGCTAGTAACAGTAAACTTGTTCTTTACTTCGAGAGCTATAAGAGTCACGGTAAAACCTAACATCAAGTTGAAAGGGTACAGTACCGCCCGACATTGAAAATAGGTACAACATACTTCATTATTTTTGTCAGAACAACACATTTTTTTGTAAAACTAACTCAATTTCAATTAATACAGCGAAGCCGGATACCAGTGTGGGAAAGAATGACAATTTATTTACTTAATTGATCACATGTGCACTCCCACAAAGTAAACCCCTACATCCAGTTTGGTGAGATCTGTGAAATGAATGAATGTATGGTCGTCTGCTAACCGCAGATAGTGAATGTGAATATATGATCATCTTTGAGACGATCCTTTGGCCACCTTTGGTGGGACCAAAGAGATGAAATTTACCAGAGCTTTGAGTGTCTGAAATGTGGCTGACCAATGCGGTAGCATGGTCTTCCCCCACCTCGACAGAGGTGCGAGATGACCTAAAGAACGGCCATGTTTCAGCACTCTGCCGCTGGATCTTGTGCTGTTAAGACCTTTTTTAGTTGTGCTCCGTAATGACAAAAGAGTGGAGACATGGTATGTATGTGGAATATTTAAGAGTAGTTTGAAATAATAATTTCTCTATTTCAGGAACTTTTGTGGGGAGAATTAAATGTCAGGCAGGTAATATTAATGGGATTGTAGTAATCTTCGGAAGCGACCAACGGTCACAATGAAACCACGTGTAGCAATAAGTTGAAATACTTCCGTGTGCTTAAGTTAAGCTGAATTACTAGCGTGTGTACAATAAGTTGAAATATTTAAGAAATAGCGTGTTTACCAAAAGTTGAAATATTTAAGAAATGGCGTGTGCAGGACTTGAAATTAGAGACGAGTACTTCCACATGGTGAGTACTGTGTGAGTCTCAATCTGTGTATGAGACAAAGGATAAAGAGAAGTACTCGTCCATGGTATCAGTTGAGGACTCGCGTGTGTGATGAATACGTTCTTAATATTACTTTGCGTGATATGATTCCGTGTGACGCTAGATTCAAACTCTGAGAGAGAAGCAAGGTGAGTCGGCCGTCTACCCAGCAACGCCACTTGGCTTGAATTGCACAGGAAGACGTGCATATATCTCCAGAGTTCATACTAGGAAAGTAGAATTACGAAGTGGGGCAGTGTCGTGTGAAACTGGGATAAATATTGATTGAAGTGGGAAAGCTGAAAGTGATAGTGTTGTGACTATTTAGTGTTTTGTATTTCATATTGTAGTGTGATGTATGTCATGTAATTTGGGTATGTGTGGTTTGCATGGGAGAGTAGCAAGGTAGTTTCAAAAGATTAGTGGGTTATGCTTGTTCCTTCTGTACCGCTCGATCTGGAGGAAAGTTTCGTGATGATGATTGTGAGAGTCGAAGTGTGAGATATAATAAAAGATCCACCATCCTATCCAGAAAGTCCACTGTAGCGTTAAATAATTACGAGACCATAATATAGAGATTCACCAATGTAAAGCCATGCCCACTGGGCGGAATTTCTCATGTGTTATTGTTGTAGGTTATAGAATTTGTGTGTTTAGGTTATAGAATTTATCGGAATAAATAAGATAGCGAAAAGAAAAAGATTGATGGACTTTTCCTTCGAATTGTATTTTGTCATGATGTCCCGAATTTATAATATGTGCGCCATTCATATTCAGTGTGGTGGCCACGTGTTGATAAAAGCCATTAAATAAAAGACAAAAAGAAAATGTGGTATTGCCAGTGCGTAGTGAACAGTCAGAGTTCTGTAAATCACTGATAGTCAGATGTGTGTTTCCGTTGCGTATTATTCATACAGGAGGATAATTTCTAACTTAATTATGAGTACGAGAGTTCAAGTTACTCGATAAATAAGAATGAATCCACTCGCTTGGCAGAACACTCATCTTGCAGGCCTGACTGCTTGATGCCACAGTATGAGCAAGGCCTGTGGGTGCCTCTCAAAATGTTCGAGTTTAAAAAAGAAAACTTCAGACGAGGAGTCGTAAAGTTTTAATTATTAACTCGAAAACTGAAGTTACGGTCTTTCTTTTCGCTTTGCAGGTACATGTCTGAAATCCCAGCACACATCGAAATCCCGCTCTGCAGTGCCGTACACGTGACTACAGTAACCGAAACAAAGTGGTGCAGTTCATTTATAAAGTGGAGTTTCATACGGTAATTTGCTTTGTGTAGGAATTTTTATCTCGAATGTCCCTGACGCCAGTAGTCACTTGACGACCAAAACAAGGCGGCAGACAGGGAACAGCGTCACCATAATTTACTTCAAAATGGTTCAAAGGATCTCAGCATTATGGGACTTAACTTCTGAGGTCATCAGTCCCCTAGAACTTAGAACTACTTAAACCTAACTACTTGACTTCTGAGGTCATCAGTCCCCTAGAACTTAGAACTACTTAAACCTAACTACTTAAACCTAAGGACATCACAAACATCCATGCCCGAGGCAGGATTCGAACCTGTGACCGCAGTGGACGCGCGGTTCCAGGCTGCAGCGCCTAGAACCGCTCGGCCACTCCGGCCGGCCACAATTTACTAGTTAGTAACCCTGAAGAGGACCACTGCAAAGACGGTCGGACCGTCGGTGATATAGTTTAATTTAGTTGTTTTAATGTTTTCCAAAAAACGCGCTCCAGCACCCAAAATGATTTTATTCAAAATGGCTCTGGCCTTAGAAGCCAATGAATTCAACTTTTAGACATGTTTTCTCAGATTCTGAAGCTGTAGTGAAACTATATAGTACGTGAGTTGACTTTGGGTGTCCAAGGCAGATTACGTTCGTACAACACTAAATTTTTGAATCTTGCCGCTAAAGACATGATAGTTTAGTTGTCGTGCAGCAGATAGCATAAGCACGGAAGTGTTCCAAAATTGCATCTGATATCGAGTGGTATATAAAACAGATATATGTCACTAAATTCTTCACTGGTGGAAAAATTTCGCCAATTGAAATCCGTCAATAATGGTGAAAAGGTTGAGCACTACACCCACGCCTCTTTCGAACATAATCAGCCCTCATACAGAACAGCGACTCTATCAACTCAGCCGTGAAGTAATCTTGATCATGTTTAGCACCATAGCCGACACTAATGTTGATGACTAACGCAAACCACGCTCGCTGCATTGTTACACATTTATTGTGTCACGATCGGTTTTGTTCGCAGAACATGATCAGGTTTCCGAAATGACCGGAGGGACACGACCGAGGAATTGTGTGCACAGCTGAAAGTCCGCCGTAATGCCGCAGAGAAGATGGTAAGCAGCTTTGATTCAAAATCAAATGGCTCTGAGCACTATGGAACTTAACTTCTAAGGTCATCACTCCCCTAGAACTTAGAACTACTTAAACCTAACTAACCTAAGGACATCACACACATCCATGCCCGAGGCAGGATTCGAAGCTGTGACCGTAGCGGTCGCGCGGTTCAAGACTGTAGCGCCTAGAACCGCTCGGCCACCTCGGCCGTCGCAACTTTGGTTACCGCAGTGTGTGTGCGACGTGGGTTTTGCAGACTATTAAATAAGACGAAAAAGATGTCGGGACTCTAGAGCAATACGAGCTGAAATCCGAAAGACAGGTCATGAAGTGGCGGCATGTGAATTCTACAACAAAGAAGAAGTTTCAGACAGCTGTCTGCAGTCAAAGCGCTACGCACAGTGCTCTACGACAGTGCGAGCTAACATCCCAAAGATGTTCAGGCTCACATGCGGTTCCCCTTCGTCGAAATGTCTTGGCTCAAACTCGTCTAGGGTTGAACCACACATGTCGCATTACACGCCCTAAATTAGACACTTGTGACCCTTTGGTTAAATTGTAGGGCTAATGGCTAGTTTGCGAAATACAAAGTTAATACACCATATAATAACAGTAATTGAGACGTGCACGGCTCGTGTTCATGCCATTAATTGTTTGTCATCTTCTATTACGGTACTGCCGCCTCGTTTTCTTATTCCATTTACTGGCATCACTAACTCCCTGCCTTAATTGTCTGTGAGCTGCAGCAGGACCGTGTACCGATAAGTGCACTGTCGTACCATCTCTGGAGCGACCGATAGTACTTCCGGGTCGTCGTGTGTCTGGCAGTGAGTTGGAGATGGACCAGCAGTGCAGTCGGGGCGAGGCGTCAACAGGCAGTGCTAGCCGACCGTTGGCGACACACATGAACTGTCCGACAAAGGGGGATTGGAGCGGGACGGCCGTTGGTTGGTCGTTCGGTTGCTCGTCTCATCGGCCGACGTATATTTGGTCCTCTCACCTTTCCGGGCCTGGACAGTTGGTCGGTTGGCGTGGAGCAGCGAGGAGATCTCCGTGGCGTGTAGTTTGGTCGGGGCCGCTGGCGCGGTCGGAGTGTGCGGTGATGTTCCCATTGCTACGAGGTCCGAGGCTCACCAATCCTGGACACGAAAGTTGAGTCCTCAATTAACCTACTATCAAGCCTCAACTGTTTACATTTCTTCGTTTGAACCTGGTTGTCGCTTTTGGGACATTCCCTCGAGCAACAATGTGTGTGTATTCATGTCGGCCAAGATTCCAGCCGTCTTTCTGTGGAGTTAAACTTAATTTATTCCCTGTTATTGAAGTTGACCAGCGGTATCTTCTGCCTTGGGGACGTTGACGTTCCGGTTACCTGCCCCGGTCGTTGACGTAATTTCGGCAGTGTGTTTTCCTCGTCGTGTTGTTGCTGTCCAACACAGCATGTAGTTCGACAGCTGAGGTGTTGTTGGTCGTTGTGGGCGCCAATATTCTGTATGTCGTTGTATTGAAATCTTGTGATCGTTTTACTGGTTGCGTGGAGCGGGACTGATTTTGTTGACTGGTCGGTTGGCTGTCTATCGGTTGGATTGCCTTCAGATTAAGAAGTCATTGGACAGGCTGCCTGTCTCACCTAAGCGGGCGTCAGTCTTACAATCCCAGGCCGACCCTTGGAAACTTGTGAGCATCGTTCCTTGTGTGTAGCGCAGTAGTTCCCTGTTTGATTTTTAGTTATTTGGTTGATGTGTGGCCTTCAGCCGAGTGTCAATATCTCCTAAATTAATGTTCTTGTCTTGCCCTTAAGGCATGAGATTGTCATTCTTTATAGGGGCCTTCAGCCGAATTTTATAATAAATGTTTTAAGATACAGCCTTCTGCCTTTTAAAATTGAAACTCTTCTTTCCGTCGTGAAGCCATTAAATTATTTGTTGATGTGCGGCCTTCAGCCGAGTTTTAATATCTCTTAAATTAATCTTCTTGTCTTGCCCTTATGGAATAAGATTGTTATGCTTTTGTATGGGGCCTTCAGGCGAATTTTGCATGAAATGTTTTAAGATAAGGCCTTCTCCCTTTCGATTGAAACTCTTCTTATTGCTTAATATGCAGCCTCCAGCCAAGTTCCATTAAAATTAAATTGCTAAGGCCTTCAGCCAGTTTAGACCGAAGATTTAGAAAATATTCCTGGGTGAAATCTCCAGAAGAACCTTATATTTCAATTTCTTGCTTAGGCCTAGTGTCTTGGATTTTGAGTGTGGCCTTCAGCTGATCTAAAGTTAATCAAAGGATATCGATTAGAGTTTTGAGTGTTTTGCGTCCTTGTTGTAATATTGTGTGTTGATGAATAAAGTTTGTATGTTGAGTGCAAATGACAACAACTTATTTTGGCCCCTTTCCACAACCTAATCCACTAGTGCAGTTCCCTTTCCTGAATACGTCCATCTGATTGGCTATAGCTTATTCTACATCACTTTACATTTTAACATATTTAATAATCAAAGCTTGACCGCTTTAGCGTTCTAAATAAAGTAACAATAATATCCATTACATAATAAACGTTAAATTCTTTAATATAAAACCAATACAATTTCCTTCTTAACTTTGAATGTCACGGCCAGTAGCCCTTGCACCAATGTGCTTTCTGATGAATAAATAAGAAACGAAAGTAACTACTATGCACTAAATTTTACAACAAATATTCCAATACATAATGATTCAATAAGGTGTCATGCTGTCATCGTTCAATGTGTTTTGTGTGGAGGAAATGATGATCTGATGCTTAACTGAAAATGCTGATAATTTACATTCACTATATCTTTTACACAAGTAAATTACAGAGTGGATATTTACAACATTTGTCATTTTAATGATGCGCTTCTATACGAAATGTTGATCGTTAAGATCGACCAAAGCCTTCAGATTTTAGCATTCCGGTTTTGTTACAAAACTTGTTAATTTCACTTTAACAGTAAATTCTAAACTATCATAGATACGAATATTCAAGTTTTATTGCGATCACCATGAAAATTTATGAAGGATGCTAGATTAAAATTACTGTGGCTTGATTCCCTGCATTACTACAGAATTAAATAGTATTATAAATGTTTCCATTTATGACCGATCTTAGGTCTGCCATACTTAACACTGCTACGTCCCCCGGCCACAAACCGATTCTACTGGGTTTCCCTTTGACGTAGGTTCTCGTCTGTCTCACTCGCACACTACAGCGCTTAGGCCTTAATAGACAATAGACGCCTGTGAGTTTCCCCATCTCGTGGTGAATCTGCGCCCTTTGTGGCACATGGTCCCCGACGACAGGGTACGTTTCACAATTCTTGTAGGGTGACTCTTTCGGCCATATATTTTAATGAGAGTAAATGCTTGTTAACTCACAACAGGCAGGGTGTGGATGTTTAGGATGTATTGGAGCTTACCCACGTGTCAGTTCATAACGCAGTATGTCGACACCGATTATGCTGAAAAAATCTGAATTTCCAGTCAGACCAGAGAAATCTGTAGGTTTATCTTTGGGGCTATAGAAGACGATGCCGTCACAGTAGTTAAGACGGTGGTTAGTCTCAGATGGCTCATATTTTTACGAGCGCGCATGTCGGATCGAGCATCAAAATCACGAAACTTTGCTACTTTGGCGGAAGTCTTTAAGTGCTCTGAATACGGTGGAACTTAGCAGTATTAGCGCACCGTCATAATTAACTGTTCCCTACACTGTTTAAGTGTAGATCTTCGGGGTCTTGCTGAAAGTCTCTGAAATTTCAACCGATGAGGACCATTTCAAAAATATTGGTTTAGGAGGCATGCTGGATCGTCTATACTTCAATGAAACTTTATTGTGCCAAATAAAAAATTCAAGTAATTACGCTTTCGTTTGAGACAACGGAGCAGGAGAGGCGGACCGCAAAGCAGACACGATTCATTCTGTTGTAAACCGAAACCACTTCAAGTGTACGTCGGAAAGGTTACCGAACGCGGCCACTCCTGTCACACGACAGCTGCCCCCAAACCCTCCTTCCCCGGCCGCCACTATCTTGCCCCCTGGCCTCCTATTCTTAGGGTATATATGGACACACCTTCCTGGCCTCTCACGTTAGAGATAGACTTCAGAATGTGCCTCACAAGTAAGATATGTTGTTGTTGTTGTTGTTGTGGTCTTCAGTCCTGAGACTGGTTTGATGCAGCTCTCCATGCTACTCTATCCTGTACAAGCCTCTTCATCTCCCAGTACCTACCGCAACCTACATCCTTCTGAATCTGCTTAGTGTATTCATCTCTTGGTCTCCCTCTACGATTTTTACCCTCCACGCTGCCCTCCAATACTAAATTGGTGATCCCTCGATGTCTCAGAGCATATCCTACCAACCGATCCCTTCTTCTAGTCACGTTGTGCCACAAGCCCCTCTTCTCCTCAATTCTATTCAATACCTCCTCATTAGTTATGTGATCTACCCATCTAATGTTTAGCATTCTTCTGTAGCACCACATTTCAAAAGCTTCTATTCTCTTCTTGTCCAAACTATTTATCGTCCATGTTTCACTTCCATACATGGCTATACTCCATATAAATACTTTCAGAAATGACTTCCTCACACTTAAATCTATACTCGATGTTAACAAATTTCTCTTCTTCAGAAACGCTTTCCTTGCCATTGCCAGTTTACATTTTATATCCTCTCTACTTCGACCAGCATCAGTTATTTTGCTCCCCAAATAGCAAAACTCCTTTACTACTTTAAGTGTCTCATTTCCTAATCTAATTCCCTCAGCATCACCCGACTTAATTCGGCTACATTCCATTATCCTCGTTTTACTTTTGTTGATGTTCATCTTATATCCTCCTTTCAAGACTCTATCCATTCCGTTCAACTGCTCTTCCAAGTCCTTTGCTGTCTCTGATACAATTACAAGGTCATCGGCGAACCTCAAAGTTTTTATTTCTTCTCCATGGATTTTAATACCTACTCCGAATTTTTCTTTTGTTTCCTTCACTGCTTGCTCAATATACAAATTGAATAACATCGGGGATAGGCTACAGCCCTGTCTCACTCCCTTCCCAACCACTGCTTCCCTTTCATGCCCTTCGACTCTTATAAGTGCCATCTGGTTTTTGTACAAATTGTAAATAGCCTTTTTCTCCCTGTATTTTACCCCTGCCACCTTCAGAATTTGAAAGAGAGTATTCCAGTCAACATTGTCAAAAGATTTCTCTAAGTCTACAAATGCTAGAAACGTAGGTTTGCCCTTCCTTAATCTAGCTTCTAAGATGAGTCGTAGGGTCAGTATTGCCTCACGTGTTCCAACATTTCTACGGAATCCAAACTGTTCTTCCCCGAGGTCGGCTTCTACTGGTTTTTCCATTCTTCTGTAAAGAATTCGCGTTAGTATTTTGCAGCTGTGACTTATTAAACTGATAGTTCGGTAATTTTCACATCTGTCAACACCTGCTTTCTTTGGGATTGGATTTATTATATTCTTCTTGAAGTCTGAGGGTATTTCGCATGTTTCATACATCTTGCTCACCAGATGGTAGAGTTTTGTCATGACTGGCTCTCCCAAGGCCGTCAGTAATTCCAATGGAATGTTGTCTACTCCCGGGGCCTTGTTTCGACTCAGGTCTTTCAGTGCTTTGTCAAACTCTTCACGCAGTATCGTATCTCCCATTTCATCTTCATCTACATTCTCTTCCATTTCTATAATATTGTCCTCAAGTACATCGCCCTTGTATAGACCTTCTATATACTCCTTCCATCTTTCTGCTTTCCCTTCTTTGCTTAGAACTGGGTTTCCATCTGAGCTCTTGATGTTCATGCAAGTGGTTCTCTTATCTCCAAAGGTCTCTTTAATTTTCCTATAGGCAGTATCTATCTTACCCCTAGTGAGATAAGCCTCTACATCCGTATATTTGTCCTCTAGCCATCCCTGCTTAGCCATTTTGCACTTCCTGTCGATCTCTTTTTTGAGACGTTTGTATTCCTTTTTGCCTGCTTCATTTACTGTATTTTTATATTTTCTCCTTTCATCAATTAAATTCAATATATCTTCTGCTACCCAAGGATTTCTACTAGCCCTCGTCTTTTTACCTACTTGATCCTCTGCTGCCTTCACTACTTCATCCCTCAAAGCTACCCATTCTTCTTTTACTGTATTTCTTTCCCTCATTCTTGTCAATTGTTCCCTTATGCTCTCCCTGAAACTCTGTACAACCTCTGGTTCTTTCAGTTTATCCAGGTCCCATCTCCTTAAATTCCCACCTTTTTGCAGTTTCTTCAATTCTAATCTACCAATAGTTCGTGGTCAGAGTCCATATCTGCCCCTGGAAGTGTCTTACAATTTAAAACCTGGTTCTTAAATCTCTGTCTTACCATTAGATAATCTATCTGAAACCTGTCAGTATCTCCAGGCTTCTTCCATGTATACAGCCTTCTTTTATGATTCTTGAACCAAGTGTTAGCTATGATTAAGTTGTGCTCTGCGCAAAATTCTACCAGGCTGCTTCCTCTTTCATTTCTTAGCCCCAATACATATTCACCTACTACGTTTCCTTCTCTCCCTTTTCCTACTACCGAATCCCAGTCACCTATGACTATTAAATTTTCGTCACCCTTCACTATCTGAATAATTTCTCTTATTTCATCACACATTTCTTCAATTTCTTCGTCATCTGCAGCACTAGTTGGCATATAAACTTGTACTACTGTAGTAGGTGTGGGCTTCGTATCTATCTTGGCCACAATAATGCGTTCACTATGCTGTTTGTAATAGCTTACCCGCATTCCTATTCTCCTATTCATTATTAAACCTGCTCCTGCATTACCCCTATTTGATTTTGTGTTTATAACTCTGTAGTCACCTGACCAGAAGTCTTGTTCCTCCTGCCACCGAACTTCACTAATTCCCACTATATCTAACTTTAACCTATACATTTCCCTTTTTAAATTTTCTAACCTACCTGCCCGATTAAGGGATCTGACATTCCACGCTCCGATCCGCAGAACGCCAGTTTTCTTTGTCCTGATAACGACATCCTCTTGAGTAGTCCCCGCCCGGAAATCCGAATGGGGGACTATTTTACCTCCGGAATATTTTACCCAAGACGACGCCATCATCATTTATCCATACAGTAAAGCTGCATGCCCTCGGGAAAAATTACGGCCGTAGTTTCCCCTTGCTTTGAGTCGTTCGCAGTACCAGTACAACAAGGCCGTTTTGGTTAATGTTACAAGGCCAGATCAGTCAATCATCCAGACTGTTGCCATTGCAACTACTGAAAAGGCTGCTGCCCCTCTTCAGGAACCACACGTTTGTCTGGCCTCTCAACAGATACCCCTCCGTTGTGGTCGCACCTACGGTACGGCCATCTGTATCGCTGAGGCACGCAAGCCTCCCCACCAACGGCAAGGTCCATGGTTCATGGGAGGGGTGGGTGGGAAGTAAGATATAAATTATTTGAATGTTTCATGTTTCGTTATTGTAATTTATGGCATTGCAGGTGCTCTAATGATTCTACGATAATAGATACCATTCTACGTATTATTGATTACTGTTCTTAAGTTTCATAATTTATTATGGAAAAGAAACGAACATAAATGACAAGATACTTATAACGGCGCCGGCCGTTGTGGTCGAGCGATTCTAGGCGCTTCAGTCCGGAACCGCGCTGCTGCTACCGTCGCAGGTTCGAATCCTGCCTGGGGCATGGATGTGTGTGATGCCCTTAGGTTAGTTAGGTTTAAGTAATTCTAAGTCTTAGGGACTGATGACCTCAGATGTTGAGTCCCATAGTGCTCAGATCCATTTGAACCATTTTCGACGAATGATCCGTACCAAAAGACTGGAAATTTGCACAGGTAACACCAATATTCAAGAAAGGTAGTAAAGAGTAGTCCACTAAATTACAGTCCCATATCATTAACGTTGATATGCAGCAGGATTTTAGGAGGTATTTTGTGTTCGAACATTATGAATTACCTCGAAGAAAACGGTCTACTGACACACAGTCAGCGTGGGTTTAGAAAACATCTTTCTTGTGAAACACAATTAGATCTTTATTCGCATGAAGTGATGAGTGCTATTGACAAGGGATTTCAGATCGATTCTGTATTTCTGGATTCCCGGAAGGCTTCTGACACTGCATCACACAAGCGGCTTGTAATGAAATTGCGTGCTTATGGAATATTGTCTCAGTTATGTGACTGGATTTGTGATTTCCTGCCAGAGAGGTCACGGTTTGTAGTAACTGACGGAAAGTCATCGAGTTAAACAGAATTGATTTCTAGCGTTCCCCAAGGTAATGTTATAGGCCCTTTGCTGTTCATTATCTATATAAACGATTTGGGAGACAATCTGAGCAGCCATCTTCGGTTGTTTGCAGACGACGCTGGCGTTTATCGACTAATAAAGTCATCAGAAGGTCTAAAGAAACTGCAAAACGATTCAGAAAAGATATCTAAATGGTGCGAAAATTGGCAGTTGACCCTAAGTAACGAAAAGTGTGAGGTTATCCATATGAGTGCTAAAAGGAATTAGGTAAGCTTCGGTTACACGATAAATCAGTCATATCTAAAGGCCGTAAATTCAAGTAAATCTCTAGGAATTATAATTACGAACAACTTAAATTGGAGGTAACACATAGAAAATGTTGTGGGGAAGGCTAATCAAAGACTGCGTTTTATTGGCAGCACACTTAGGAAATGTAACAGATCTACTAAGAATACTGCCTACACTACGATTGTCCTCTCTCTTATAGAATACTGCTGCAGCATGTGGAATTCTTACCAGATAGGACTGACGGAGTCCATCGACAAAGTTCAAAGAAGGGCAGCACGTTTTGTATTATCGCGAAATTTGGAAGAGAGTGTCACTGAAATGATGCAGCATTTGGGCTGGACATAATTAAAAGTAAGGCGTTTTTTCGTTTCACGAAATTCCAATCACCAAGTTTCTCCTCCGAATGCGAAAATATTTTGTTGACACCGACCTGCATGGGGAGAAACGATCACCATGATAAAAAACGGAAATCAGAGCTCGTACGGAAAGATATAGGTATTTGTTCTTTCCGCGCGCTATACGAGATTGGTATAATAGAGAATTGTCAAGGTAGTTCGATGAACCCTCTGCCAGGTACTTAAATATGATTTGCTGAGTATCTACGTAGATGTAGATGTAGTTACTTCAAGGCATCTCCGAGCCAGACGCCCTGTAGCACGCATAGCACTGCCCCCAAACCACCGCCATTTGCGACTTCAGTGGGTCAAAGCGAGAGCTCTTTGGAGGGCAGCGTGGAAGTCTGTTGTGTTTTCTGATGAAAGCTCTTCCAGCTTCGTCGGTGCCAATGATGACCGTGTGTTATCTAGAACGAGGCCAGTTGAAAGCCTGCAACCAAACTGCCTGGATGCTAAACACGCTGGTCCTACACTTGGAGTTATGGTTTCGGGTGCGATTTCTTATGACAGTAGGAGCGCTCTCGTGAATGTCTCACGCAGTCGGAGTGCAAATTTGTACGTCAGTCTTGTGATTCGAGCTGTTGTGCTGCCATTCATGAACAGCAATTCCGGGGGGTGTTTTCCAACAGGATAACGCTCGCGCACACTCCCCTGTTGTAGCAGTTGGTCGACATGTTGTCATGGCTTGTTCGATCTCCAGATCTGTCTCCAATTGAGAACATATGGGACATCATCACACGAGAAGTACAGCGTCATCCACGAACAGCGGTAACCCTCCCTGTATTGACCGACCAAGTGCAACAGGCATGGAACTCCATACCACAAACAGACACCCAGCACCTGTACAAGAAGATGCATGCACGTTTGCATGATTACATACATCATGTTGGCTGTTACACCGGTTATGATGCGTCAGCGTTTCACATTTGCAATGACTTATCTCATGCTGACATTGACATATGATCTTGCAATGTTAATCACTTAAATACAGGGTGGTCAGAAAATGTGTGAAATGCTTGTAGGGATGTTACAGGGCAGGTTGTACTGAGACATAAATGTCAAGAAAGAACGTCGATACGTTGATCCGTTTCCGAGTTATTTAGCATAGAATTCAGCCAATCGGGGCGTCGCGCGCTCGCATTCAAGCGGCCTGCCAGGGGCGGTGTTGCACAACGAGTGCTCTGTCTCGTTAGCTGAAACTTGAATTTACGCGCGCGACGATCTGATTGGCTAACTTCAATGCTAAATAACTCGGAAACGGCGCAACATATCAAATTTCTTTCTCAACATTTACGTCTCAGTACAACCTGCCCTGTAACATCCCTACAAGCATTTCACACATTTTTTGACCACCCTGTATATTACCTAGAAAAATGTATTCCCCAAATTTCGTTACCATACATTAATTATTTTTGGTGCAGGGATTTTTTTCCGTCAGTGTATTTCATGTGGAGTGGCACCTTCTACGAACAATTGGAAGGCATCGCCACGGGTGGTCAGCTCAGTGCAGTGGTGGCCAACTTCTTCGAGGAACATTTCGAAGCATAGGCACTCTGCTCCTTGTAAACGTAAGGTGTGGACCCGATGCGTCGACGATACCTTCGTTGTGTGGAGCCATGGTGAGGAACACCTCGGAGACTTCAAGAAAATAACCAACAGCGAACCTTTTTTGATGTGCTGGACATGAAGGACGGTGAAAATCTGAGTCACAGCGTCTGTCGAGAACCGACACACAAAGACCGATAACAGAAGAAACTACAAAATCACCACCCCAAGCTAGAAAAGAGGCATGTTAATACGCTCGTAACACGAGGAAGACGAATATGTGAGCCGCAGCATCTCAGATGCGAGATGCAACACCCGGAAAGCGTTCTCAGAACCAATTACATAAGACGTATCACAGAACCAAACAATCGGCGATGTTACACATCGGTAAAAGAAACGCCGAGTACGGCCTCTCTGCCATGCATTCCGAAAGTGACGGACAGAACCTTCCGTATATTGCGTGGACACGCCGTAAAGAACATTTATAAACCAGCAAAGAAATCAAAGAGTGTCACATCGCCAAGGGAGAGAAGGGACAAACCTGCAATGTCTGAAATATATAGTATACCACGTACATGTGGTAAAGTGTCTGTTGGACTGACTGGACGATCAATCGAGACCCGTATCACAGATGTGAAAATTAAAATTAACGAACTATCAGTTTAATAAGTCACAGCTGCAAAATACTAACGCGAATTCTTTACAGACGAATAGAAAGACTGGTAAAAGCCGACCTCGGGGAAGATCAGTTTGGATTCCGTAGAAATGTTGGAACACGTGAGGCAATACTGACCCTACGACTTATCTTAGAAGAAAGAATAAGGAAAGGCAAACCTACTTTTATAGCATTTGTAGACTTAGAAAAAGCTTGTGACAATGTTGACTGGAATACTCTCTTTCAAATTCTGAGGGTGGCAGGGGTAAAATACAGGGAGCGAAAGGCTATTTACAATTTGTACAGAAACCAGATGGCAGTTATAAGAGTCGAGGGGTATGAAAGGGAAGCAGTGGTTGGGAAGGGAGTGAGACAGGGTTGTAGCCTATCCCCGATGTTATTCAATCTGTATATTGAGCAAGCAATAAAGGAAACAAAAGAAAAGTTCGGAGTAGGTATTAAAATCCATGGAGGAGAAATAAAAACTTTGATGTTCGCCGATGACATTGTAATTCTGTCAGAGACAGCAAGGGACTTGGAAGAGCAGTTGAACGGAATGGACAGTGTCTTGAAAGGAGGGTACAAGATGAACATCAACAAAAGCAAAACGAGAATAATGGAATGTAGTCGAATTAAGTCGGGTGATGCTGAGGGAATTAGATTACGAAATGAGACACTTAAAGTAGTAAAGGAGTTTTGCTATTTGGGGAACAAAATAACTGATGATGGTCGAAGTAGAGAGGATATAAAATATAGACTGGCAATGGCAAGGAAAGCGTTTCTGAAGAAGAAAAATTTGTCAACATCGAGTATAGATTTAAATGTCAGGAAGTCGTTTCTTAAAGTATTTGCGTGGAATGTATGAAAGTGAAACGTGGACGATAAATAGTTTAGACAAGAAGAGAATAGAAGGTTTAGAAATGCGGTGCTACAGAAGAATGCTGAAGATTAGATGGGTAGATCACATAACTAATGAGAAGGTATTGAATAGAATTGGGGAAAGAGGAGCTTGTGGCACAACTTGACTAGAAGAAGGGATCGGTTGGTAGGACATGTTCTGAGACATCGAGGGATCACCAATTTAGTATTGGAGGGCAGCGTGGAGGGTAAAAATCGTAGAGGGAGACCAAGAGATGAATACACTAAACAGATTCAGAAGGATGTAGGCTGCAGTAGGTACTGGGAGATGAAGAAGCTTGCACAGGATAGAGTAGCATGGAGAGCTGCATCAAACCAGTCACAGGACTGAAGACCACAACAACAACATCACCGAACATAAGTGCCATTGCAGGCTTGGACAGGTGGGGAAATCGGCCTTAGAGGAGGACATAACAAAATTGACCGACTCCGAAGTTCTTGCTATAGAGAAGAGCTATCACATCCAATTGTCTAGGGAAGCAATAGAAGACACAGACGTGACAATAGCTTCAACAATGAAGAAGAAAGTCTCAAGGCGAAAGGCTCTTATTTTCGTGCTGCAGCGAACGACAGTTGTAGATAGCGAGGAGAGAACTGCAGCGGAAACGACTACGGAAAAGCCATTCGACGTAGGCGAGCAGGCACATACACTCATCAACCGGTACATTATGATCACCAACGTACTATCGATATAAACCTGTTCAGGCGATAGCAGCGTCACCTGGCGAGGAATGACTGATAGTCAGACACACACACGGTGCATGTATTATCAGTGACCGTGATGTCCGTGTCTAGGATGAGAAAGAGTGAAGATCTATCTGACTTTGACCGAGGACAGATTGTGATGGCACGGAGGCTCGACACCAGCATTTCAGACACTTCACGACTTGCCGGGTGTTCGAGGAATACCGTGGTGAGTGATTTCAACAAGTGGCGAAACCAGCGTGAAATCACGTCCAGTCGTCGTAGGGATGGGCGGTCACCTCTCGTTGCAAATGTCGGACGTTGTAGGCTGGGCAGACTGGTAAGACAGGAGACGCGTCGAACTGTGGTGGAACTAACGTCAGACTTCAACGCGGGGCCGAGTATAAGTGCGTGTGAGCACATAGTGCACCGAACACTCCCAACGACGGGCCTACACAGCCGACGGCCCATGCATGTGCCAATGTTAACACCACGACCTCGCCAGCTACGACTGACACGGGCTCATGACAATAGGCAACGGACGTTGGCTCAGTGGCAGAGCGATGCATGGTCTGATAGATCCCGATACCTTCTTCATTTTGCCGAAGGGAGGGCGCGGATCCGCGTCCTTCCTGGGGCACAGCTCCTTGACAACTGCACTGCGGGACGCAGACCAGCTGGCCGGCGGGTCCATTACGCTATGCGGAACATTTACGAGAGCGTCCGTGGGTCCAGCAGAGCTCGTGCAAGGCACCATGACGCCCAAGGACTGGTCGCAGACCCCGTGCATCCCTTCATGGCGTTTACGTTTCCGGACGGCAGTGGCCTTTTTCAGCAAGATAATGCGCCATGTAACAGGGCTAGGAGTGTGATGGAGTGGTTAGAGGCACACATTGGCGATTTCTAGTTTATGTGTTGGCCCCAGCTCGCCAGATCTGAGCCCGATCGAACACATCTGGGATGTGACTTAACTTGGCGTCAGAGCTCATCCGCCCCCTCCCCGGAACTTACCTGAAATAGGTGAAATGTGTGTACAGATGTGGTGGCAACTCCTTCCAGCGACCTAACAAGGCCTCACTGCTTCCACGCCACGACTCGTCGCCGCTGTTATCCATGTCAAAGGTGGACATACCGGCTATTGCGTATGTGATAATAATGTTCTGACTGGTCAGTGTATAATCTGCGGTTACGAGCTCGTCTCCAACCCACCATGAGCGGTGGAGGGGTGAAGCTATGACAATGCCAGCCACTCGTGCTGGCGAAACGTCACAAAAATTATCAAACAATCGTGGGGCGAGGAACCTGCGACAGAAGCCAACAGCAATTTATCAACTAGTGACCACTAAGGTCTTAACAATTTTATTCTAATAAAAATTCGATATTCTTCCGAAGGAAAATTGTCGGGATGTCCTGCAACATTTGATGTTATTTACATTTCCATCTGTTTAGATGGCCAAATGGTTCAAATGGCGCTCAGCACTATGGAACTTAACATCGGAGGTCATCATTCCCCTAGAACTTAGAACTACTTAAACATAACTAACCTAAGGACATCACACACATCCATGCCCGAGGCAGTATTCGACCCTGCGACTGGAGCGGTTGCGCGGTTCCAGATTGAAGGGCCTAGAACCGCTCGGCCACACCGGCCGGCCATCTGATTAGAAACCGAAGTATGAAATAAATATTTGGCCCTTTACTTTTGAATTTGTGGCGACTTCGGATGTGCGTTTAGGCAGCAAGCGACACGACAGCTTAAATTGCTGCGAATGAAACGAGCAGCAATAAAATTCATATTTTTCCTTCACAAACATTTCGCTGTTTATTTCCTAGTATACGCAGAGGTAACGCAAAGACAAATACTCCACATGTTATAACCAATGGCACTTCGGGCAGGTACAGTTCTGCTGGTAACGACAGGTGTAACCCGGAACCTTGGACTCGGAACCCAGAACCCGGAACCTGGAACCTGATACCAGTTCAGGTTGCTTATCCTACCACTTTAGTAGAAGTAAAAATTTTATTTCTAATATTCTGCGTAATTACTGACTGGACTTAAAAATTTAAAATGTTGTCGTAATCGTCTTATTAATCCCATGTTAAAATTTTGACACAGTAAGAGAAATATTAAAGTTATAAATTGTGTTTGTCTTGACGCAGCGTAACTGAGGCCGGGAAGATACACGGGCTTTATTCACTCAGTATTTGAGAGCTTCCAACAAACTTTTCACACAATTTCAGACTTTTAAGAAACTTTTTGTCTCTAACGTCCCACAAAAGGATGAAAGGAAAGAAGTTTATCGCTTACTACATTTTCGTCTATATCGCAGAAGAACTTCACTGTCAAACATGACGATTTAATTTATTGTTTTTTTATTAGTCATTCCATTCGCAGCACAGTTCGCACACAGAGTCTACATACGTCATTGATTATACCTGTTAAATTACAACATTGTACGACAAGTAGTTCAAGAGACACCACATCATAAACACTGAGATGCGAGAAAAACTTGTTTTTGTTTAAAAATAAGCGGAAATTATCTGTACTATATTCATTCAGCTTGTCATAATGATAGCACATATAGGCTTCTAACAAACTTTAAACATAATTGCAAACATTTTCTAATGTTTTCTCTCGCTTACACGCTTAACGTCAATTATTGAACACGTTAGGTCATTTGTAAAGTAATCAGGCAATTAAAGTTGTTTTATAGAAAAGTATTCGATTCTTTAAAGAATAGGGTGTTAGTTGTATTCTCCTAATTTGTCTATTTAATTGTATCACAATTAATCATCAATTTACCTATATAAATATGTGTCACCTGAATCTTCGGATCTTATACACTACTGGCCATTAAATTTGCTACACCACGAAGATGACGTGCTACAGACGAGAAATTTAACCGATTGGAAGAAGGTGCTGTGATATGCAAATGATTAGATTTTCAGAGCATTCACACAAGGTTGGCGCCGGTGACGACACCTACAACGTGCTGACATGAGGTAAGTTTCGAGCCGATTTCTCATACACAAACAGCAGTTGACCGGCGTTGCCTGGTGAAACGTTGTTGTGATGCCTCGTGTAAGGAGGAGAAATGCGTACCATCACCAAACGTAAAAGTTTAGGAGAACTTGTCAGTTCTGAAACAAAACGACGAACACAAAAAGAACGCCGAAGAAACGAAACAGACGAAAAGCACGAAGCACGTTTAAGTTCCCAACGAACGACAATGAGCACCGTGTGAAGCTGAGAAACCGAAGAACAAGGAAATGAAGCAACTGAAGAATCAAGAATTTTTTGGGACAGAATCTTATAATAAAAGACTGTGAACTCAAGCCATCCATAGAAATGTCACCCTACAAGAAGCGTGGACGAGGACAAGTAAACAGTAGAACCTAAAAAAACGAAGCATTCCACTACTACCGGACGAAAGAATATAACACAGACACCCGCCGTAATCGGAAAAATGGATAATATTTACCAATTTTGCAACGGAAAAAATTCAGGAGAGAAACAGCAGAATTCCTTTGGATGAATTGAAAAATTCGATTACCATCACTGAAAGCACCACCGCAGGAATTTTTACGTTACATGGCCGGGGGCACTCCAGAATCAATACGCTTTATTCAAAATATAAAAGCGTACAACGCCTGCTTCCAAATGACTTCTTTCGGTGTCATTTCAATCAACACAAATCGAGATGAAATTGATTACGTTTTTTCCATCCAAGGACAAATCTGTCATAATATGGGATCATTATTACGACTACTCACCAAGGACCAAAAATTTCTGCAAGTATATTTGATCGGATATGAAGAAAGAGAAACTGATCAATGATGCAGAAATATCAGTGGATTGAGACGGGAAGTAGGCCAAGGTGTACAGAGGATCTTGCACAAATACAATCGGCAATTACAAAATTTAAAATATTGCGACATCAATCCCAAAGACACCTGTTTCTCTCACCGTCAGCTATAGCACTATACTCTCGAGTAGGTAATTCGAAAAATTTGTACGAATGTACCTTGGATACAAAATGAAAAATACTGTTTGTAAACAAATATTGTAAATAATTAGAATATGTTTTCAATAAATTTTTTATCTCTTATATTTTAAAGTATATCCTTTTATTCCAACTGCCACACCATTTCATATCAACTCACTAAGCCAAGCCGGGTGCCCGAGCTAGTTGGTTAATATGTGAAAGAAAGGGCATAGCGGAAATCTTTCTATATTTAACTCTGTTATTTTGCTCCCTGTGTCTGCTGCAGTTTCCATGAAAATAAACGGGTGACATCAGTTTCGGAATGACTGTCGTATAACCTGTCGGGGAACGCCAGGAAAGAGTCTGCAGTGCTCCACGCAAGGGATTTGCCTCCAGGGACGCATGTCTGGAAGGTACTGCTCTCTATTGGCTTTGAGGGCAAGCGAATTCGCCGACTCGTTGGCTTCGAAGCCGTAGCAAGGCCTTAATCCCCTTTCTCGGTTACATGCCACCGTGTCGGACCTTCCATTCATGTCGCTGGCTTTCTCGTCCGAGGGAGCTTGAACCGTGTTGGCCGGAACGTTCCTCCGCATCCGAGGAGGATAACTCGCCTTTCTGTCATTATTACTTCTACTGCTTTTTCACTCTCCAGCTCTCAGCTGCCAGTGGTAAAGAACTCCGCTACCTAGCTTTAGGGCTTTAAGCAGAATTTCAAAGAGTAAGAATTCTCTCTAGGGGACTGATGACCAAAGATGTTAAGTCCCATAGTGCTCAGAGCCATTTGAACCAAGTGCAACCGAGCTGAAACATTTTCAGTAACTGACGCCAACTTAGTTTCATTCATATAAAATTTATGAAAATTATAAATTTATGCCCAACAGAGTTATTAAATGATACGTGTCCGACAAAGCAGACATTGAGATGCTGCTGGCTGTGCCTAGAGCGGTTGGCAGCAGATGTCCCGTTCAGCCGTCCGCTGCCCTCCTATATAAATAGGACCAGAGAGGCAGAGGGGAGACAATTCGCACTGAGCTATCACTCAGTCTTCGTCAGTCAAAAAATGGTTCAAATGGCTCTGAGCACTATGGGACTGCAGAGGTCATCAGTCCCCTAGAACTTAGAACTACTTAAACCTAACTAACCTAAGGACATCACACGCATCCATGCCCGAGGCACGATTCGAACCTGCGACCGTAGCGGTCGGGCAGTTCCAGACTGAAGCGCCTAGAACCGCTCGGCCACCTCGGCCGGCCCTTCGTCAGCCAAACGCCATCATACGTACTGCCTCGGATCACTTCAGAGCTACGCATCTTCAAACGTGTTCGGTAAACGTAGGAAGTGAGCTTGCGAGGACTATACACCATCCTGGATCACTTAGATTTCACGGAAGTAACAGTTTGTGTACCGCCATAATGTTGACAAAAGCGCTTGGCAAGTGGTTAGATTTTTTTTTCACTTTTGTGGCGAGCAATTAACAGTAATGATTAAAAGTTGGGACGATAGAACTTACTGTAGAGGTCGCCTCTGAACTGCTAATAGTGCTGTTTATGACAGGGACATTATTATTATTATTATTATTATCAGAATCCAATGGTTCAAATGGCTCTGAGCACTACGAGACTTAACATCTGAGGTCATCAGTCACCTAGAACTTAGAACTACTTAAACCTAACTAACCTAAGGACATCACACCCATCCATGCCCGAAGCAGGATTCGAACCTGCGACCGTAGCGGTCTGGCGGTTCCAAGACTGAAGCGCCTAGAACCGCTCGGCCACACCGGCCGGCTATTATCAGGAATACTGTTAGCTCCATCGCTTTCTGGCTGTCCGCAAAAATATTTTTCAGGCTCTTGAAAATACGTCGACGAATATTCATGTAATTATTATCCACCCACCGCCCCACACCACGCAGCAGTAAAACAGAGCACATTACTCGTATGCTCCCGAAACCATCTCTTCAAGTTTAGAAGACTGATCACGACACACTTTTTAACACAAATTATGAGATTCAGCGCTCCAGAATAAATTCTGCATCTCTTCAAGTTTAGAAGACTGATCACGACACACTTTTTAACACAAATTATGAGATTCAGCGCTCCAGAATAAATTCTGCATGACGCCGATTTTCTCGCTGATATTTACTTTCTTTGTCAGATTAGGTCATACATAAACAGAGCCATCGCGAAAGCAGTATAAAAAAAATTAATAGGTATAAAAATTACTAGACAGTTGTTATACCTACACAGTAATCATTCAAAAGTGATGCATATTGCAGAACTGCAGTCGTAATACAGCGTAAAAATGAAAAAGCAATATGAGTCGATTACATTGACCTGAAAGTCGTAGTTTCTGTTATTTCGGGTGGTGTGTTTTTGTCACGCCTAACACACCGTTGCACAGCTACGTGAACCGTGCGGCGAGCGGTTTCCTTCACTCCCCTTCGACATTCGCCAGCGCAATATGATCTTATCCCCTCCCGGGCCGGGACAGTTTGCGTACTGGCGGCGAGCCATTTATCACGTTTATCACGGAGTAATCAATTAGAGGGACCGCCGCGACCGGAATAAGCGATGCGGCTGTGCTCGGGGAGCCGATGGATTTACGCGGAGGCCAGAATATCTCCAGCGAGGTGAGGCGGGACGTGACGCTGGAAGCGTTAAACACATTCCCCGCTCGCCGCAGCCCGCTAATGCAGCGCCGTCGTGAATGGAAAGCGGAACAGCGCTTCAAATGCTCGCGTTCCTCTCACCAGAGGCACGATTCCTGTTTTCTGCATGTGAGATTTTATTTACAAAATGTGGCTGGCGCTTCTCGAGATGGCGCGAGATGATGAGATTAACTGGAAATATGGTATGATGAAAGGCTTGAGATGCCGATGTTGAATCTCAGCTGCGATTCTTTTGTTCTCCCGACAGTCGCCATCACGCCGAGCTGGGGTTTCAGTATTCGAATCGACAGCAGAAACAGACAACAGGTGGAAGCAAAAGACCGAGGAAAAACGAACAGATCTAGTGAAATGTTGCATATGTTATCGCAGAAGAACAACAAGTGAGTAACCGTTACAGCTCACAAGTTAAGAACAGAAATTAGCGAGAACTAGTCTTGCTACAAAAGAACAGTTAAAGAGAAAACAAATTACAGACATTATGTGACTGGTCTAACCTCTGAATTAAGAGAGAGTGTGCCGAGAGGTGCGGTGCACTGTTGGTATTCACTGAGGTGACAAAAGTCATGGAATCTATCTAATATCGTGTCGGTCCTCCGTTTGCCCGGAGTAGTGCAGCAACTCGACGTGGCATGGACTCAACAAATCGTTGGAAATCCCCTGCAAAAATATTAAGCCATGATGCTTCTACAGCCATACGAATTGCGATGGCGTTCCCGGTGCAGGAATCTGTCGATACATATAATTGATCCTGGGCGGCGAACGGCCATTGCCATACTCCAACTTATGAAGGGAATTTATACTGAGAGAGGTCTGAATGTGCTGCAGTGAGGGAATCTAACTTTTTCGGATTGTATTCCGGAACTAAGGATACAGTATAAGTTACTATTCTTTATACCAAGTGTGTTAATTTGTGAATCGTCATATCGATTTCTGAACTGTTTTGAGCTAGTGAATGTTTCGTGTATTCCGATTACTAAATGTACTTAGTATTCATCTACATTTTATGATTATTTAGTTTCGGAATTTTGCTACCATTCTTGTAACGCTCTCAGCTTAACTTTATTGCCTTTGATAAGGGTATTTCTGTCCGTATTTTAATTGAATACCGCCGGCCGGTGTGGCCGTGCGGTTAAAGGCGCTTCAGTCTGGAACCGCGTGACCGCTGCGGTCGCAGGTTCGAATCCTGCCTCGGGCATGGATGTGTGTGATGTCCTTAGGTTAGTTAGGTTTAATTAGTTCTAAGTTCTAGGCGACTGATGACCTCAGAAGTTAAGTCGCATAGTGCTCAGAGCCATTTGAACCATAACTGAATACCATAGGACCACTTCGCATTTCTTTGAGACGTCCTTTCATGAATAAACATTAATCAACATAATTTTCTGTCGTCTACATCAATTCCAGACTTTACAAAAGAAGGCTTTTTATTAAATTATTTATTTACCTTTTACTTTATGTGTATTTTATTAACTCGAAATTCTAGCCAGTGCACAGACAATTTGAGTGCAGGATCACAGCTACAGGAGATTATTTGGAGGGAATTAGCCGTGGGGCACGGAAGCTGATGTGCGCGGCTCAACCCTACGACCTACATCAAGCTATCCTATTTAAACAGAGACGTGCATAGCCCAAGTACCTAAAGAACGACTAATTCAAATAAAGTGGCAGCTGCTTTGCTCGCATGGAATGCTATTTAGGAAGAGCAACTACTGAGCAGTAACCATTAGGCACTGTCGCACCCATAGGCCAAGACTCACTTTCATGCAATGCTCTGTTCCAGACGTACAATCTCAGAATTTTTCCCTCAAATTAACCCTACGATACTATTTTTCTGCCGTGTATACCTTTTTGTACCTATTGTAGGACGTCGTGGTCTCCTGACCTTCATTGCTTACATATTTCGCCCTCACAATCATATTCCGCACATCAAGACGCTTCATTCGAACCCAAACTCGATAAGATAAAGTCAATGTTGTATGAATACAAGTAAACGACATGCAAATAACAAGTGTGCACTGGGGTTGAAATACTCGAGGCTGGCGTAAACACATACATTCCAAACACGACGGTGGAGATGGAGATGCCATGTGGCTAGGGCCTCCCGTCGGGTAGACCGTTCGCCTGGTGCAAGTCTTCCGAGTTGACACCACTTCGGCGACTTGCGTGTCGATGGGGATGAAATGATGATGAAAGACACACAACACCCAGTCATCACGAGGCAGAGGAAAACCCTGGCCCTGCAGGGAATCGAACCTGGGACCCCATGCGCGGGAAGCGAGAACACTACCGCAAGACCACGAGCTGCGGACAATACGACGGTCACAGGAGCTTTTAGTTTGAGAGAGGCAGACCACACACCGGGAGGCCGGTCCCTTCAGAGGACGAGTCAACCTCGGCCACCAGTGGAGCAGACAGCGTGTACCTAAGTGAAAGGGGGAACGACCCCGTGTTTGGCTTAAAAGCTAATTCCGCTACATTGTGTGGGAGCGTCCAACCTACGCATTCATCACACATAGCACACAGTTTCAGAGATTTTCACAGGGAGACAGCAAACACCAAACGCCGATACTACAGATTTCCGGAGTGGTCGCCGTAAATGAAACGTCATTCACCCGTTTTAGAAGAGCAATGCTGATTGGCAGACAATACAAATACAATCGTATTTCTGACACCTTGAGCTGAAGGAGTAATGGAAGAGACCAAAAGATATACCCCTTCACGTCTGGCATGGAGAGGCGCCGTTCCGTAGTCGCTCTTGGAGCGAGGAACAAGTCTCTCCTCAGTACTTCACTGGGAGAGCACCTCTGTCGAGAGCAAATCGAAGTGCGACTCTCTATTGAGTCCTTGCGATTAAGTGTTGTTCACTGTGTTGGCCGACACACTTAATGTGAGGTGTGAACAGACAGAGTTATAGTTAAACGCCTGCGAGCGAATTTTGAGTGGCATTGTGGTGGACCGGTTATCTGACCAGTGTACCAAGCAAATAGTTAGATTAGGGGCGAATAGGATTCCTTGACTTCATCAAGGCGCAGGGAGAGTTTGATTGGTGAAGGTCAATCCAGATAGAACGAGAGTTATCTTATTTGTCAACAGCGAGCGGCGCAGGCAGCAGTCTTCGCAGCTTACGGTATTGTGCACTACACCTATTGCGAGCCCCATATTTCCTACACAACAGTATACTTCACTGCATTTCACACGCGACAGCCTCGACTGGAGCTAGCAACATTCTAACGGATAGTTATTCAACTTGAGTAGGTGCGGCTCTCAGCCATTCTGCCAAGTTAATAACAATCTTAAACTTGGTATAGAAATTTCATTAGCAAATCCTATCCTTGAGAGGTAACTACACATTCCGAGAAGAACCAGGGTATAACTTGTTCAATTCATAACTAAAAGTGCCATTGTGATTTTTCAGAATTTTTGGAAAATAAATAATAATTTTCGTTAGTTTCATGTTTTTCTTACACTACCTAGCACTACTCCAGTACCCAAGATCCCACTAGTTACGTAAGAAATTTTGTGAATTTTTGTGTCATCTTACAGCGGACGACTCCAGAAGATATTTATTGCTGAAAGTTTTTCAGGCATTTCTCTTTAGAACGTTAGGAGTGTCTGACTTCTGTAGTAGTGTGGGGGTGGAAATTGCATCTTGCAGGAGCCACAGGGTAAAGGGTACATCTCAGATTAATCCGTTGCGCAGAATAACAGAATCTCAGATCCACCCCACACTCACACTATGCTAGTTTGCTTTTTATATCCTTCTTGCTTCTTCCGTCAAGTGTTGTTTCGCTTCCAAGTCGCCGAAATTGTGATGGTAAGATTCCTAATAATCTCATTTTTGCTACTTTAGTCTTTCTTGGATCTACTCTTAATTGATATTCTGAGCTCAGTAGACTGTTCATTCAGTAGGTCCTGTAAGTCCTGGGCAGCAACGCCAGCAGCGAATTTCATCATTGATATCCTTCCACTCCTGAACCTTCGATGTACAAATTGAACGTAGGGGAATAAAACTACATCCCTGTCGCACACCTTTTTTAATCCAAGCACCGCGTTCTTTGTCTACTAGTCTTATTTCTCCCTCTTGGTTCTTGTTCATTCCGTATATTTCCCACCTTTTCCTATAGCTTAAACCTATTTTTCTAAGCATTTTGAACAATTTGCATTATTTTATTTTATCGAACACTTTTTATGAGTCGGCAGTTCATATGAACGTGTCTTGGTTTTTCGTAAGTCTTGCTTCCAGTATCGTGCGGAACGTCAAAGTCGCTCTAGCACCTTTATCTTCCCTAAAGTCAAACCGATAGTGAACTACAAGGTTCTTAATTTTATTTCCAATTCTTCTCTATTTTCTTTTCTTTCAGTGTCTTTGATGCATAATGTGTTCAAGCAGATTCTGCATTAATTCTCGGAGTTACCCATCCTTGGCATATTCTGAATTGTCTGGTTAATCTATTTTCCTAAAAAAAATAGCTACAGTCATTCTGGACAGCCCTGTATACAGAATATTTGTGATCAAATGCTTACAAATTGGTTCAAATGGCTCCGAGCACTATGGGACTCAACATCTGTGGTCATCAGTCCCCTAGAACGTAGAACTACTTAAACCTAACTAACCTAAGGACATCACACGCATCCATGCCCGAGGCAGGATTCGAACCTGCAACCGCAGCAGTCGCGCGGTTCCGGAATGAGCGCCTAGAACCGCGAGACCACCGCGGCCGGCAAATTGCTTACACAACTTCAAATATTGAATCATTGTACCTTTCATTGTGGCCATGAACCATTTAATTAAATAACTAGCTGACATACACGGCATTTCCCGGGTATTCATTTTACCACTTTTCTATGAACGGAAACAGAGAATGAACTGTCCTTATGATGAAGTATCGAAAAAATTCATTTCCGTCTATTCACGGAAACACCTTTGAAAATATGAAACAGTCGGAAAAGAAAGATGCACAATGTACAATTGTGTAAATACAGTATCCAAATTAAGAAACATGATCAGTGTCTGTGTTATGAGCACAGCTGTTTCGTGTCTACAACGTGAGTTTATAAGCGCTTTCAGATGTCAGGGATTTTCGCAAGTTGACTCGATTATAACACTGTTTTAGTAGTAAAGAATACGTAAGACTTCATACATGATGCGGCAATTATTCACGTATCTCAGTGTTATGTTTGTACAGTGATATGTTTGTCTAGTGACATTCATCAGCAGGTGTAAATACGGTCAACGAAATATGTAGCGAATAGATTTAGTAGCAATAAAAGCGATAAATTAAAACGTATGCATAATGTGGCATTTTTTCACACATCTCAGTGTTTATGACTTCATATCTCCTGATCTATATGTGATACAGTGATATAATTTTGTAGGTAAATTCAGCGGCAAATGTGAATACTGTCTGCCAAATTTGTTACGAATAAAGTTAGTGAAAAAGAAGTAGTAGATTTAAACGTCGTACAAAATGCGACAATTTTTACGCATCTCAGTGTTTATGAGTCATAACTCCTGAACCATGTTTGGTACCGTTTCTACTTTTGTTGGTGCATGTGGATACTACCTGAGAAATTCATTGCGAATACAGTTAGTGGCACAGAAGTAATACATTGAAACGTCTTGCGTGACGCAGAATTTTTTCACACATCCCATCTCATATCTCCTGAACTATGTCCACCTACTCAGCCGGATGGTAACGTGCTTGCCCGCCATGTAGCGGGCTCTGGTTCGATTCCCGGCTGTGTGTTGTGGACTGGGTGTTCTGTTCTCCTCATCGTCACCATCTAATCATCACCGACGAACTAGTCGCTCAGGGTGGCGTCACGTGAAATACGACTTGCACCCGGCGGGCGAACTTCCCTGGACCGGACCTCCCGGTCAACAATGCCAACCGATCATTTCATTTGATTTCCTGAACTATGATAGACAGGTAGTTCTTACCCCAGAGCCGTTGTTGCCTGACAGTAAGGGATATGTATATGAGGTTTGGTTGAATTCAGTGCTACGGTTTAGGAGGAGTTGTGAAACACACACACATACACAATTATTCATTTTTATAATGTGTGTCAGTTCACTAATGGAGGTCAAATGAGAGAAAAGTCTGAAGGACAATAAAAATTATTCCGTTCCATTATGACAGGGTGCTACAGAAACCAATTTCGAATTATTTTATAATAAAAACAGTCTCGGTTGTGAAATTGTTTAATAACAATGACGCTTTTCCCCTTTTGGCAACGGCCTTGCCGCAGTGGATACACCGGTTCCCGTGAGATCACCGAAGTTACGTGCTGTCGGGCGTGGTCGGCACTTGGATGGGTGACCATCCAGGCCACCATGCGCTGTTGCCGTTTTTCGGGGTGCACCTAGCCTCGTGATGCCAATTGAGGAGCTACTCGACCGAATAGTAGTGGCTTCGGTCAACAATACCATCATAAGGACTGGGAGAGCGGTGTGCTGACCCCACGCCCCTCCTATCCGCATCCACCTCTGAGGATGACACGGCGGTCGGATGGTCCCGGTAGGCCAATCGTGGCCTGAAGGCGGAGTGCTTTTCCCCTTTTGGGGCATCCTCAGATTGTGTAAAAGCAGCTGGGTTATATATCCAGCTACTTTTATACAATCTGCACAATCTGATGCTGCCCCAAAGGGTGAAACGCGTCATTGATATTAAATAATTTGGCAGCGAGAACTCTTTTTATTCTGAAATGAAACGTTTACGTCTGCAGAAGACCAGAAGAACAGCAAGATGAACAGAAAGCCAAGTGGAACAGACATGCACGAATTATTTCATCTGTCCGACAGGTGACGGGTAAGCGAAAACGCGGCACAGAGGCCGAGCGGAACAGAAAGGTCATCGGCCACGGGCCGCCTTTGTGAAACATGTCCGTTGTTACCGGGATGGGGAAAGAGAGCCACTTTCGCGGGCGGCAGACCTGAAGCGGCGTTCTCTGCTGGACCGAAGCGCACACTAGCCGCTACAAAGGGCAGCACAGAGGACTTCCACAGATATTCAGCGACGTAAAATTCGCGTCGAAACGATAATTCTTCTCCCCATGACGTAGAACAGTGAGATATATTAATTGGCGCAATACTTCGCCTTTAAAACAACAGCTGCAGCAAAATACACTACTGGTCATTAAAATTGCTTCAACAAGAAGAAATGGAGATGATAAACCGGTATTCATTGGACAAATATATTATACTAGAATTGACATGTGATTACATTTTCACGCAATTTGGGTTGATAGATCCTGAGAAATCGGTTCCCAGAACAACCACCTCTGGCCGTAACAACGGCCTTGTTACGCCTGGGCATTGAGTCAAACAGAGCTTGGATGGCGTGTACAGGTACAGCTGCCCATGCGGCTTCAACACGATACCACAGTTCATCAAGACTAGTGACTGGCGTATTGTGACGAACCAGTTGCTCGGCCACCATTGACCAGACGTTTTCAATTGGTGAGAGATCTGGAGATGGTGCTGGCCAGGACAGCAGTCGAACATTTTCTGTATCCACAAAGGCCCCCACAGGACCTACAACATGCGGTCGTGCATTATCCTGCTGAAATGTAGGGTTTCGCAGGGATCGAATTAAGGGTAGATCCACGGGTCGTAAAGCATCTGAAATGTAACGTCCACTGTTCAAAGTGCCGTCAATGCGAACAAGAGGTGACCGACACATGTAACCAATGACACCCCATACCACCATGCCGGGTGATATGACAGTATGGCGATGACGAATATACGCTTCCAAGGTGCGTTCACCGCGATGTCGCCAAACACGGATGCGACCGTCATTATGCTGTAAACAGAACCTGGATTCATCCGCAAAAATGACGTTTTGCCATTCGTGCACGCAGATTGAGTACACCATCGCAGGCGCTCCTGTCTTGTGAAGCAGCGTCAGGGGTAACCACAGCCATGGTCTCCGAGCTGATAGTCCATGCTGCTGCAAACGTCGTCGAACTGTTCGTGCAGATGGTTGTTGTCTTGCAAACGTCCCCATCTGTTGACTCAGGGATCGAGACGTGGCTGCACGAACCGTTGCCGCCATGCGGAAAAGATGCCTGTCATCTCGACTGCAAGTGATACGAGGCCGTTGGGATCCAGCACGGCGTTCCGTATTACCATCCTGAACCCACCGATTCCATATTCTGCTAACAGTCATTGGATCTCGACCAACGCGAGCAGCAATGTCGCGATGCGATAAACCGCGATCGCGATAGGCTACAATCTGACCTTTATCAAAGTCGGAAACCTGACGGTGCGCATTTCTCCTCCTTACACGTTTCACCAGGCAACTTTCGTCATGTCAGCACGTTGTAGGTGTCACTACCGGCACCAAGCTTGTGTGAATGCTCTGAAAAGCTAATCATTTGCATATCACAGCATCTTCTTCCTGTCGGTTAAATTTCGCGTCTGTAGCACGTCATTTTGGTGGTGTAGCAATTTTAATGGCCAGTGGTGTAGTTTGAAGAAATAGTTCTCGGATAAGACCTCGAATATCCTTGTGAAATACTCATAATTTTGTATTTTAATACCTACGCAACTGACTAACATCTTCAGGTGTGAGGAACCACTTCTGAGCCACGCTGAGTGGCCGCGCGGTCTTGAGCGCCATGTCACGGATTGCTCGGCCCCTCCCGCCGGAAGTTCGAGTCTTTCCTCGGGCATGGGTGTCTGTATGTGTGTGTGTGTGTGTGTGTGTGTGTGTGTGTTGTTCTTAGCGTAAGTTAGTTTAAGTTACTTTAAGTAGTGTGTAAGTCTAGGGACCGATGACCTCAGCAGTTTGGTCCCTTAGCAATTCACACACATACAAATACTATTTCTGAGCTGTGACGTCACTTTTTTGTGTATTTATTGCCTTTAGAGAAGTGCCCATACAGCCATCTCAAGATGAAAATGCCATTTATGACAATACGAACCTAAGGACAGCATAACAGCCAGTCCTCGAGCGGAGAAAATCTCGGTTTGGAAACTGAACCCGCGCCCCTTAGCTTAGTAATTGGCCGCGCTGGTCTGTTCAGCTCGACAGCTGAGTGACACCGGCACGGTAGCTCAGCGTGTTCGATGACGGGGTGGACTGCTCTGAAGCCAAACACATATATCGTCTGCACGAGAGGTGTAAAAAATGGAAGAATGCTGATTACATCTACTTGTGCGATGCGTGTTACTTCTGTCCTGTACAACTGTCAAGGGTAAAGTAAAATCATGATTCGCGCAAGAACACAACAGATACGTTAGCGACCGGACGGAAAATCCATAATTTTGTGGAAAAAATAAAAAAAATAATATTAATAATAAAACACCCGGGCACGAGAGAAATCTGAACACGAATCTCCCGCTTTGTAGTCCAACACTGTGACCACATAACCATGACGCCGTGGCTCTTCCAATTCACTTGATGGTGCGCAGCTTAGGCTTCGACCGTTCGCTATTTCTGTTTCGCTTCTCTTTTCGCAGTTCGGTACAACTTCTTCCCGTTGTCATTTTTGATCTGTGTTCAGTTTTTCACTGGCTATCCACTGGACCATATTACCACTAAATCTGACGGCGGTGGAATGGGGGAGGTTCTTTGTTTGTAGAGCTGCGGATTTCCATCGATTTCTTACTCTGTTCCAGTTCGAATACGTCGACGACAGAATATTGGTACACTTGTAGCTCATATTGTGTCCCGTGTTCTGACAATGCTCGGCCGCTTCAGATTCCTCTGGTTGGTCCAAGCGTGCGACAAGTTTGTTCAGTGTATGACTTGCGTAGCTATAAGAAATCTTATACATTCCAAGCCTTCCCTCTGACAATTAGGAAATCTTATTTCGGCAGCGTGTTCGTCATACTTGTGTCGGTCAGTGAGTCGTTCAGTTATACCGATGAAATATTATGTGGATTTTAGCACGATATCCGACGTTTGCCCGAGAACCATTTCTGCAACTAGTCCGTCGGGACAGTCTCAAGCAACACAAACTAGTTTGATCTTGATAAACCCGATGCACGTAGCGAATGTGCTTGAAATGTGAAAATATTTCAAAAATAAAAATTTTACTGCAAAAGTAATAGACCAACTTATAGAACGTAGATACTTAATTCAGTTTAACTATATGCATGTTTCTTGGATCATACTAGCGATCTCTGGCAATGGCACGGATAGTCAGATTTACGTTCAGACATTCTTCTATAGTGCAGAAGGAGTTGTTTAGCAGATGAGGTTGCAGTTTGAGTTATATGTTAATCTTACTATATTTGTTTCCTTACGTTGCTGGATCAGTGGTCAGAGATTTTTAAGGTTGAGTATTTCACTCCTTTCTGTCGCACACTAAGGTTGAGTGAGGATAGTGTTAGGCATTTCTCCTTCTACACTCATGCTCATAAATTAAGGATAATTGCAGAATGTGGTGCCACACAACGTTGCACTACACAAAGCGGGCGCTAATAACATAGGCACATAGGGAACACACACGACACAGATCTGTAAGTCCACGGTCTTGGTGATAAGTTGAGAAAACCGTCCCGAAACGAGTGTGATACCAAACGCCACTGTTTCTGCGCGTGTACCCCAACATCAATATAGGACATGATCACCATGCACACGTACACAGGCCGCATAACGGTCAGCATACTCTGGATCAGGTGGTCGAGCAGCTGCTGGGGTATAGCCTCCCATTCTTGCACCAGTGCCTGTCAGAGCTCCTGAAGTGTCTGAGGGGTTTGAAGACGTGCAGTGATACGTCAACCGAGAGCATCCCAGACGTGCTCGATGGAGTTTAGGTCTGGAGAACAGGCAGGCCACTCCATTCGCCTGATATCTTCTGTTTCAAGTTACACCTTTACGATGGCAGCTCGGTGGGGCCGTGCGTTATCATTCATCAGGAGGAAGGTGAGACACACTGCACCCCTGAAAAGGCGGACATACTAGTGAAAAATGACGTCCCGATACACTTGACCTTTTACAGTTCCTCCGTCAAAGACATGCAGGGGTGTCCGTGCACAAATAATAACCCCCCCCCCCCCATATACACCATCAAACCACGACCTCCATACAGGTCCCTTTCAAGGACATTAAGGAGTTGGTATTTGGTTCCTGGTTCACGCCAGATGAAAACCCGGCGAGAATCACTGTTCAGACTATACCTGAACTCGTCTGTGAACATAACCTGGGACCACTGTTCCAATGACCATGTACTGTGTTGTTGACACCAGGCTTTACGGGCTCTCCTGTGACCAGGGATCAGTGGAATGCACCTTGCAGGTCTCCGGGCGAATAAACCTTGTCTGTTCAGTCTTCTGTAGACTGTGTGTCTGGAGACAACTGTTCCAGTGGCTGTGGCAAGGTCCCGAGCAAGGCTACCTGCAGTACTCCGTGGCCGTCTGCGGGCACTGATGGTGAGATATCGGTCTTCTTGTGGTGTTGTACATTGTAAACGTCCTATACTGTAGCGCCTGGACACGTTTCCTGTCTGCTGGAATCGTTGCATAATCTTGGGATCACACCTTGTGGCACACGGAGGGCTCGTGCAACGACCTGGTGTATTTGAACAGCCGCCAGTCGCCCTAGTACTCTACTCCTCATAACGTCATCAGTGCGTGTTCTTTGAGCCATTTTCAACACACAGTCACAATTAGCACGTCTGAAAACGTCTGCGCACTTACTCGCTGCACCGTACTCTGACATGCACCGACACACCTCTGCGTATGTGGACTATTGCCAGCGCCACCGTGCGACGACCGCAGGTCAAATGCACCGCATGGTCATACCCCGAGGTGATTTAAACCCGCAAACCATCCACAAGCGCGTTGTTTCACCATGTATCAGCATTATCCTTAATTTATGAGCATGAGTGTAGTTTTATCTTTATGAATTTACTGCGCTTTGAGAACTGTGTGATTCTTAATAATGAACTTGAAGTTGTAAATATAAATATACTGTGACGTTTTTGTAACTGTGCCCACCTGTTTAAAGGATTATGTACAAGAGGTTCTACACTGGACGCCACACTAAAATCGCTATTACTCGGTATTGTGCAATACATACTTTCTTCCTATACGGCTAGTTACTCCAGGATATGATGCTACAAGACGTTTATGAATGAACATAGGAAACGAAAGTAAAGGTTTTAATACTTCTTTATCCGAAACCCAGAAGTTACAGAGTCTTATCAATATAAACATCTAAATAATTACAACAATCTGGTCCTTTCTTCTTCTTCTTTCGTTTTGGCCATCTTAGGACCACGTTAATTCGCTTCAGCTTCGCTTCTTATGATCTTTCTTCTTTCCCAGTATCCTTTAATTCTCATACTTTGCAACCTTCTCCGTTCTTCGGTCCAAGATGATTCTATTCTGGGATCTCGTTCTGTTCTAGAAAGCTTTAAAGGCCTGAATTTTTTATTTAAAAATCTCCCTATTGTATACCTCTGGTTCCCGTATTTTCATTTCTTCCAGATCTCTGTATCTCTTGGACCCATCGTACTTTGGTTTTCTTGTTCCTCAGAAACTGTGCAATTCACCGTGTTAACCTTTCCTGGTCCATTCTGAGGATATGTCCGGAGACCATGCACCTTCTTTTTCTGAAGACATCAGAAATTTTTTCTATCTTGGTATACAGTTCCCAGTTAGCTCGTTTTCTAAGCTGACCGTCTTCTGTTCTTCGAAATCCTAATATTCTCCTGAGAATCTTTCGTTCTATCAGTTCTAGCCTCTTGATCACTCTGGTTATTGCTAAGTTGAGAATTTATGCTGCATATAGAGATTCAGGGCGGATCACTGTTTGGTAGTGTTTAAATTTTGCATTTAACGAAATATTCTTCTTCATGTAGGTGTTGATAGTTAGTTTATATGCTAAGTTCATTTTGTTTATTCGTGCTCCCATTGCTTCTTTTTCGGTCAGTCCAATGACTATCCTTTCTTCAAGGTATCTGAATCCCTCCACCTTCTGAATTTTCCCTCCTTCTATTGCCATCCATCTAGGAGCTGTCGAGATGTTTGTCATATATTGTGTCTTCTCGATAGAAATCTGTAGGCCTGCTTTAGCTGCCTGTCTCTGCAGTTCTGTGGTTTGGTTAACTGTCTCTTCTAGTGATTCGGACACTGTCATCTGCGAATGCTAGACAAACTACACGTACTCCTTTATTCTTACACCCCAGGCGTATTCCACCCAGTCCTTTCATTCCTTGTCGCCACACTCTGATCACCTTATCGAGGACACAGTTAAAGAGCAAAGGGGAGAGTCTGTCTCCCTATGTCACCCCGGTTTTAATATTAATGGCCTCCGACAGCTTACCTCCGAACTTGACCTTGGATGTTGTGTTGCTTAGGGTCTCTTTAACCAGTTCACTGGATTTTCTATCCAAACTCATCTCCCCTAAAATTTGGAACAGTGTGTGTCTGCCTAAGAATCTATGAGTCTATGAATATAAGCACGAACTTTTTGCTCCACTGTTTTTGATAAGTGATTGTCAGTTTTAGATTCAGGATCTGTTCTGCGCATGGTCTCCCCTTTCTGAAGCCTCCTTGGTACTGTTCAATCTGTGGGTTTAGTTGTTCTTCCACTCTGTTTAGCATTGCTTTTGAGAATACCTTATAGGTCACAGGTATTAAAGAAATTCCCATGTGGTTCCTAGGTTCCGTCTTATCGATTTTCCTGTGTATAGGATGTATTAGTGCCTATATCCAATCTTCTGGTAGCAGCTCTTCTTTCCAGATTTTTACTATAATTTGTATTAGTTCTATGATCACATTCTCGTTCGCATACTTTAAATAGTTCTGCAATGATCCCAGCTTCCCCGGGTGCTTTGTTATTTTTCAAAGCTCCTATAACGTTCTTAACCTCTTCTATAGTTGGTGGTCCCGAGTCTGGATTTGGTTCTTTCTCATTGTAATTGAATGTCTCGGATGGCACTTCACAATTCAGGAGGTCTTCAAAGTATTCCGCCAAGATCTGACTGTTTTCCATGTCTCCATACACTGTCTTTCCTTCTTTATTCTTAAAGCTGAGGTTTGGAGGATCATATTTACTTAAGTTGGTCTTGAATGTCCTATAGAAGTCTCGCATGTCGTTCTTCCGGAAGTCGTCTTCTATTTGAGTTAAACGTTCTTTCAAATATTTCCTCTTGAGATATTTGATAGTTTTAGCAGTGGTTTTCCTTACTTCTTGGAAGTTCTTTAGATTATCTGGTGTTTTATCAGAGCACCAATCAACCCACACTTTTCGACGCTTTTCGATTGCTTTATCTCCTACCGTCCACCATGCACGTTTCTTCCTCTTCTCCAGCCGAACTGTTTGCCCTGCGCCGTCAATCAGTGCATCATTCAACTGTTCCCAACCTTGATAGTTCTTCTAATTTAAGCTCGCCTTAAAATCTTTGCTAGTTCTAAATTTCTCTGTATCATACTTCACAATATGGTTATTGTTTTTAGTCTGATGGATTCTTGGTAGAATTTTTATTTTTATTTTGGATAGAAAGTGATGTGAGTTTAAATTTGCGCCCCTGAGGACTTTGACATTTTGGTTTCCTTCTCTGCATGTCTTGACATCGCTAAATGATCAAGCTGAAACTCTCCTAGATACCCATGTTTTCTGTTTTCTTGGAAGGCGTTTAAACGCCGTTGATTTCATTATCAGGTCAAAGGTCTTATAAATTTCCACTAGTCGTTTGCCATTCCGATAAGTCCTGTTGTGGGCTGGATAGTTCTCAGTTACGTTACTGAACTGCCGCTCTTTCCCTAGCTGAGCATTGAAGTCTGCAAGTATTATGATAACATTCTTAGGTGGAATCTTGGATAGTGTTTCCTACAGGTCTTCCCAAAATCCTACTACTTTCTCTTGGTCGGTTATATTAGTCTCATTTGTGGGAGCATGTACATTGACCATTGTATAAATCCTATTTGCTCACCTAAAGGTAAGTTTGGAAAACCTACGGTTTCTGGAGCTGAAGTCAGTGATGGCTCCCAGGATTTGTTTATTGAGTATAAAGCCTGTGCTCAGTTGAGGTACATTCTTCATTACTCTCTTGCCAGGTTTTCCCGTAATTGATTTACCCTCATGCATAACTTCGAATAGTAAAGTCAAGCTTTGTGCAGTACAGTATATTTTTTTGTACAAGTCCATTTGGAAGGAATCAAGTACTAACTTTTAAGATTTTTTCCTTGCTGTAGGCGTTGCAGTTTCTCCATTATGCGTGCTAACACTTATATCGTCAGCAAACGGATTTTAGCTTCTCGGATATACGATGGAACATCATCTACATATGACAAGGACAAGCGTGGATCCAGTGTCAATCCTTGCGTTATACCTGTAGTGATTATTCCCCACTTTACAGATGTTATTTCATTGTGTATATTCCCTTGTTTCTTAACAGGACGTTCTGTATTTTTAATTACGTGTGATGAGATACAGCTACCGGTAAAATCTCCGAACTATAATATTTGAGTTTCTCTAAGAGAACACACTGTACTCAAATGCTTTTAGCAAGTCACAAAAATTACTAGTTGACATTATTTCCTCATTGATAAGACGCGATCAAAAAGTTTGCGTCTGATGTTGTTGCTGCAGTTTACATGCAACGCAGCGCATTTCCGATGCGGGTATATGAGCATCGACATGTATGCAAGGTATTGGTGTGGCATTCGTGTCTTTCCGACGTGCGTGCAGTAAATTCGGGATCGTGATCTGCGGCAACGTTATTACCAAACGCGTCCAAACAGGACCAGCGTTTTGTTATTCCTCCCTTGGGTGGCCGACCGGGGTGGCCGAGAGGTTCTAGGCGCTACAGTCTGGAACCGCGTGACCACTACGGTCGCAGGTTCGAATCCTGCATCGGGTATGGATGTGTGCGATGTCCTTAGGTTAGTTAGGTTTAAGTAGTTCTAAGTTCTAGGGGACTGCTGACCTAAGAAGTTACGTCCCATAGTGCTCAGTGCCGTTTGAACGAGTTTTTCTCTTGGGTGTCGAAGAGCAAACATCGTTAGACTTTCATCGGAGACTGGATAATGGGTTTGGGGCAGTATGTCTGTCCAAAACCACAGTTGTGGAATGGTGTGCCAAGTTAAGTGGTGCTTGAGATTCAACACAAAGCGGCAGTCGATCTGGGAGCCCAGCCTCATCCATTACGCCCACTTCTGTGGGAGACACTCGAGCACCCGCCTTATAGACTCGATCTCTCCTTATATGGTTATGATTCTTTCGGTCCATTCAGAAAGGCCTTCAAGGATGGACGCTTCCTGTTGGACGAGATGTGTAGTAGGCAGTTCCGGACTTCTTCACGGAACAGGACACAGCGTTTTACCAAACGGGTATCTTCCACCTGGTGCGTCGGTAGGACGATTGCCTCATTGCTCGCATTCACACCAGCAGACGAGTTTCTGGGCGTCCATGCAGCGCAGACACCCGCGAGTACTGTAAGGGTAGCGGAAGTAGGTGGTACAGCTACCGCAGCACAGATGAGAGGGCTTGTGAACCCAGACGTGTCAACACGAAATGTTGTTAACTGGTAACTAGTAGTGGGACCACGGGCATGCACATCTCTAGCCTGTCATCCACTCACACGCCACAACACTGACGTGCACTGGTCGACTGGTGCCGTCCAAGGACCATTTGGAAGACGGAATACCTCGCTGTGGTCTTCTGCGTGCAGCATCATTTATCCAACGATGTCGGTAGCAGTGGTTGCGTGAACATTCTCACACCAGTAGACGAGAATCTGGTCGTCCGCGCAGCACAGATGCTCGCCAGGGTCGTCGTATTGCAAGGGCAGCGGTGGTAGATAGTACAGCTACCCAGCACAGATAAGAGGGCTTGTGAACCCAGACGTGTCAACACGAACTATTGCGAACCGGTTACTAGCAGTGGGACTACTGGCACGCACACGCCACAACATCGACGTGCACGGCTCGACTGATGCCCTCAGAGGATAACTTGGAAGATGGAACGGCGCCCCATAGTCTTCAGCGATGAAAGCAGATCCTCTCTCCATGCCAGTGATGGTCGTTTGCGCGAACGACGTAGACCTGGTAAGCGCTGACTCGCAGAGTGCATTCCTCCAAGACATATCGGCCGCAACCTAGACCTTACGGTCTGGCCTGCAATAAGCTACAGCTCTCGTTCACCTTTGGGATTTCTGGACGGGGCGTTAACACGCCCTCGGTAAGTCCAGAATGTTGTTAGACCCGTTCTTTTGTTTTTCTTGTACCAGGAGGGCGATGTGTTGCTCTAGTAGGATAATGCTCGCCCACACACTCGACGTGAAACTCAACGTGCTCTGCTAGACGTTCAACAAGTTCCCTGGCATCTCCAAACTTGTCTCCAATCGAGCACGCGATGGATTTGAGTCGTGCGGCTCGTCAACCGACAACTCTTACAGAACAACGTGATCAGGTCGAGCAGTCGTGGCAAAACATATTCCAGGACAGTATTCGTCATTTGTACGACCAACTGGATGCAAGAATCAGTGTCTTCATTGCCGCCCGTAGGGGCTAGGCCACATACTAATATGGGTGCTTCAGCATGGATTAGTGCTTCGTAGCCGGCCAGAGTGGCCATGCCGTTCTAGGCGCTACAGTCGCTACGGTCGCAGGTTCGAATCCTGCCCCGGGCATGGATGTGTGTGATATCCTTAGGTTAGTTAGGTTTAAGTAGTTCTGAGTTCTAGGTGACTGATGACCTCAGAAGTTAAGTCCCACAGTGCTCAGAGCCATTTGAACCAAGTATCTCGTACCTCAGATATGATTGTGCTGTTGAACTGTAGATGTAAACATTTCATGTAATCCACATACAATGTTGGATCAATAGATATTGAGTGAATTGGAAACCTCTAAAAGGGTGTAATAATTCTTTTTCCGACAGTGTATGTAGCACAGCTTCGTAAAGAAGTGAATTATGATAGAGAGAAAACTAGAAAAAAATTGTGAAAGAATCTGAAATGTGTTGTTACAGGAATGTGCTGAAAATTAATTCGACTAATAACAAGTAAGAAAGTTTTCTGCAGGATAGGCGAGGAAAGGAATATCTATGGCAAGCTTGTAAAAGAAAGTATAAAGTCATATGGTATGTGTTAAGACACCAGGGAAAGAACCGTGCCAAGCACAAACTGTAGGGACAGCGGGGCATTGGAATATATTCTACAAATATGAAGAGACGGCACGCCGCATATAACCATTCAACAGAAAATGATGATCCCCATTCTTCTTTCCCGAAAATAAGGCCTTGCACTGTATCCCCGCAGTTTACCATCATTGTATTTTTATAAATATTTTATGGAAAACGAACTGGTCATTTAGCCTATGGTGTGTGTGTGTGTGTGTGTGTGTGTGTGTGTGTGTGTGTGTGTGTGTGTGTGTGTAACATACGCCTCTCACTTCTATCTTGAAAGTCCATTTCCTTTCTCTCGACCGTCTTAAGTGACAAATGGCTTGTCCCAATGGGAGCTGCCATGTGTGCTAACACGGCTCTGCCTTAAAGTCCTAAAGAAAAACACTTACCCAGCTTACTTTATCTCTGTTTTATACGAACAGAAGCACGTATATTGTGACCAAAGTGATCACAATATGATTTGAGATAAGTCATAACTAGATATTCGATGTCAAACCTACAATTACGGATAAAGGGATCATGTGTCATTTCCTGTTGTTACCTCACTGACATAAATACCTATGAAACAGGTAGCTCTTTGGCAATCACAATTTCACTTAATTTCAATACAAATTGAGTAAGATATCAGATATCAATAATAGAGCAATAAAACAGATAGGCCTTGATTAACAAGAGTTTCAACTAATCCAAATTATGAAATAACTCTTAGTTTAATTAAAAAGGGGACACGCAGGCCTTCCACATTCGAAAGATTAATCATGTGATAATACATATGCAATTTAATAAATAATATCCAAACTTGGCTTTTGGCTTCATATGTTTCCACTTTAAAACAATCAAGGAGAAGTGAATTCTAGTTTCAATCAATTCATTCTCGTCGACGAGAACTACCCCAAAATAACAATTTACATCACATCTAACAGATAATGAACCTCTGGTCACCAATCACCACAGGTCAACAACGCATAATTACTAGTGCACAATGCACGACTTTAACAGTAGACCATTACGTGCTCTGCTACCTGTACGTCAAATCATCTCGCGCAGAAGAGCTTAAATTGCTTAGCACGTCTTAAGAAAGATGCATTCTGAAGTATGCTTGCTTAACAGCTCTAAATCTGAATAGACGCCACTTATGATAGGTGCGTACTCAGTACACTATCCTAAGGGAGCGTGGTGCACTCACATCTAACTTACAATTGGGGGGCAGAGAAGGGGCGCCCTATTGGGCTCAAGAAAATTTCTTACACTCGTGCTTTAATTTTAATTAAACACAACACTGGCAAACAGTATCAAAAGGCCACGCCAATTGCTCTTTATCAAAATACAAATCATCAGTTCTTTGCTCACGCTGAATGTGGCAAACACGCTTCCTGGCATAATTCACAACTATACATATGGCGTGTAGTTCTTTCACTGGCACTACCGCTAATAGCGCAACCCTCCGCTTTTATCGTCGTGGCGCTGGAAAAACAAGTCTGAACAAGGATATCAAATACAATCTTCCACGACCAACTCACATGCATAAAATCACTAATGACGTTCCGCCATAGGCGTGTAAAACGTTACTGTAGCACACTTATAGCAATGAACACACACACACACACACACACACACACACACACACACACACACACAAAGACAGAGAGAGAGAGAGAGAGAGAGGGAGAATGAACGACCTACGGCTTGCTATTAGCCTTAAGCCAGACGCAGAGTAACAACAATACCAAGCGACAACTCAGGAACAACTGACGTGAGAGGAACTCTGTGCTATGACGTGGCATCAGACACAGACAACACTGACTTTGTTGCGTGCCTGTTGATGGTGGACAACATCCAGCACACAAAGTCCGTTGTTAATCTGCACCGTCTCCTGACCAGGTGCTTCCACAAAATTGGTCTTGATCGCTGCACATGCAATAGCATCTCTTTTCACTTTAAGATGATTTCTCTAACTGATATTGAATACTCGCCAAAGCAGCAAGGCCAAGGAGCTTGCAGTAACATCAGCGATGCAACAAAGTACAAACTGCACGCCACTCACAGTTTTGCCGACCGGAGCGTGTCTGCGGAAAACTACCACGAACTGTGACAACACTGCACTAAAAAGTTAATAGCAGACTTGAGGTGCACCACCATATCAATTATCTCAACATAAATGTGTGGTCTCCATGGATCCATACATCAATGACACGCACACTGTTTTAACATGCTCCGATGAAACGGACAGTTCAACAAATCGTGCGGAATCCACAGTAAAAACGCTGCTGAGCAACCATTACTACCTGCCTGTCCAGGCTACGCACGAAGACGGCGTTCGAATTCAGCCACGGATTCAAATACGGCCAGCAACCACTCGCCGGACTCCGTGCCCAAACGCTTGCTCTAGTGCTCACCGGGTGGACCTCTCACAGCGTCCTCCTCTCTCCGTTACCACTCTCCAACTCGCCACTCCAAACACGCTCCGACCCCGTCAACAAGCTCAGGCAAGGATCTTAGTGGCCTCAAACCAGAGGGACATCACACGACATATTGAGCAAATAGCGCCGGGAATTGGAAAGGCGACGCCAGATACACAGCCACGGCCAACGATGTAACTTTTGTTGATACTTCTTTTGGAAGCAATTGTTATTCTGGAAGGTTTATAGTTAAAGAAGTCTCATACACAGTTGGTTAAGATTCAGGAGCTGGAGGCTGTACATATCTGGAAGATGAAGGTGGGAAGGCCAAAACAGTGCACCCACATGTATTTTTAATTAAACAGGTTCCTTGGGACCATGCGTGCCAAAGCTACTTCGTCAAGGAAGTAGTCAGTAGACAGCTTACAAATTGTTGATTTGAAAATTTACAAAAAAGGTATTAAAGAATTATCTTTCATTTTGATGAAATGAGTGCGTCAACTGATATACTGCTGTTGTGAAGAACAACTATTTCTTATTTTGAAATTGATTCCAAACAACTTTATTTGACGATATTCATTTGTTACGATCGATTTCTAATGCTGGCTTCATCATCAGGCACGTTTCGTGACAATCAAATTTCTGCACGCCTGCAAGGTATTTATATATGTAATTATTGACCACTTTCTCGCACATCTTCACCTTAAATGTCAAAGTCAACTAAAAGGCCAAATTGAAGACTGATTATCATGGATAGTTATGTACAACATAACCTGGACATAGACACAGTGAGGTGATTTCATGAAGATGTTACAAATTCTCGGTAGTGATGGAGAAGGGTAAATGTATAAATCTGAAGTAAGGTACCTTGTCCAGAAACGACTAAGTCGAAAGTTATAAGCGAAACTCTTTCTGATACCTCTGACAGTGGAATACAACTACCGATACTGTTGTTGCTAGGATATTAAGGTAGGTAATTTTCAGAGGTGATGGTGTGGACCAAAACAGGAAAATAATGTCTAGTAAAAATGTTACGTAAAAGGCATACCGTACGAACTATGAGTGCTTGTTCATCTTCGATACTCTGAAACACATCTCTCCTATTGCAACCCTTTTTAGGTATCATATTTTTGATCGAAGTAGTGTGGACCAAAACAAGAAAAGAAATATACAGTAAATCTGAGCTCTAAAACACATACCGTAAGAGCTGCGGGTCCTTGTTCTGTAAGAAAGATGTGTTTCACAGTAGTGTAGATGAACAAGTGCTCACAGCTCTTAAGGTGTGCATTTTAAAGCCCACGTTTACTGGAATTCTTTTCTTCTTTTGGTCCATACTACAACCTCTGAAAGTTGGCTGCCCTAAAGTCTTAGCAACAGCGATACCGGTATGTGTGTTTCACAGTCACAGGCATCAGAAGGATTTTCGCTTGTAACTTCCAATTCGGTCGTTTCTGGACGAGAGACCTTGCCTCAAATTAATACGTTACTCTTCTCAATCACCCATGAAAGTTTGTAACATGATAACAGAATCACCGTGAATATGTGCAGAGCCAACTCCAGATGTGTATCACTTCCATCATAATCAGTGCTCGCCTTAGCAATTTGGTTGATGTTGCCAGTTGAGGCGAAGCTGTATGTGTTAGTCTTCCATAATAATGCAGATAAATGCTTTGCAGGTGTGCAGGTTATGGTATGTGCCTGATGGTGAAGTCATTACAGGTTTGAAGTCGTTGGTAATAAATAAAAATCACGAAATACAGTTTTCTGGAATTTGTTTCCTAATAAATAGTAGAAGTAGTTATTCCAAGCAACGATTAAAGAACTAATAAAACTCAAAAACTAGAAAGTATGTGAATAAATAACACATTGCAGAAAAAAGTTCTCAACTTCTGCTAGAGGAATATAATAAGTGCGTCACAAGGAAATCTTTGAACTTGGATGTGAATACTTGGGGTTTATCACTCAACCTTTTTAGGTTCCACTGGAAGCCTATTGAAAACGAAACCAGCTAACATTTCAATCGTTTATATACAGCGCTTAAGGGAGTGTTATCTCTGAATGAATGTTGCAGTTTCTTCTGAACGGTCAATATTGGAAACAAAAAATGCATGATGGGAGTACGTGTGGGGATGGCAGAATTAGAATTGTGAGAGAACTGAAAAATGCGGAATTCGCGATCTGACACCGCAGATTAGAACAACCACTCGTTTCTGCGTTAAGAATGTTCTTGATAAGAACACAAAATAGCTCCAAAATACAACGTCCGAGACAACAATGTGAAAAGATGCAAAGTAAACATGAGTTCGTGTTTATGTCAGAGACAGTGGGGGACCATTGTTATAGTGAAGTAAATCATCAAAACGTATGAATATTTCCTCAATACAGAATGGAATTAAAGACACTAGCCGCCAGTGGGCACAGATTTACATTAATGGGCAAAGTTGAAAATTTGTGCCTGACTGGAATTCGAACCCGTGTCTCTTGCTTACTAGGCAGACGCACTGACCACTACACCATGCGGGAACAGTAGTCAACAGAACTGCACAGACTATGCTAGGACACATCCCATCAGAACCCGTTACTCACCTTTCCCACACGCTAATCATGTAGTGCCCCCTGACCATTATCTTCATTGCTCGCAGTATTTCGCCGGTGTGCATGTGCACTGAAGGGATCATCGGCCGCAGTCGTCTGAATTAGTTACCCATTGACATAAATCAATGCCTATGGGCAGCTAAAGTCTGTAATTCCTTTGTGTCTTGTTTCATAGAGGCTGCGCGATGAAAATGGTGTCTATTCTTCGGACAGGTCCGAAAGAACAGATACCAAATAGACATGGTGCCCCAAAAAATCACCGACAACCTTTAGGGACAGGTTCCTCATACAGAAATAAGTGAAAAATATCTAGTAAACATAGCCTGTGAAATGCATACCTTATCAGGTATTAGCACTTGTTCATCTTCGACACTACGAAACAGATGTCTTCTGCTGCAAGCCCTTTGCTTCTCACAATTTTGGAGGAGGATATACTGGCCAAAACAAGAAAAAATCTAGTAAACAGAGGGTCGAAAGTGCATACTTTAAGAGCTATAAGCACTTATTCATCGTCGCTAGTGTGCCCTTGTCTCCTACTTGTAATGGTTTTTTATTTACATGACCATTACGGCACTCCAACCCCAGTTCTCGATACCAGTAATATCGTACTACTTTCCTGCGAAGTAACATACATATTTTTCTGACAATATTCACATTTGGTTTTATTAATGTATAGGTACTCCGATGTATCGATATATTACAGTGATATAATTCTTGTGTGTATTTATAATCTTTGACTTACTTGTAACCGTTTTGGCGTGAATGCGCACAGAGCAGGCTTTGTTTCACTTTGCAAAAGTTAAGTTGTTATTTCGCTTTGTAAAAGAACAGTCCAGTCTTGTGTTTGGTTAAAGTGGAAATTAAATATATGAAGACTGATGAAAAACTGTTTTCTTGATGATGTGACAATTAAGAAGGAGTATATGTGAATTTACAAGAAGTTTAATAAAAATGTGGATCGTGAACACCAAGTCAAAAATTATTTCTACCATACCATTGTTCTGATCTGGGATTGTTTGATCATCAAGAGTTTCCTGAAAAACGCTTTTGTTAGATCTTCAAATTTTTTTGCTAAAATACAGATCTGGACCTTCTTGCAGTCAAAGTGGAATCACCCTAGAGTCAACAAGATGAGCCATAACAACTTCGACGAAATCTATGTGGGAATCCATTCAAGGTAAGTGCCAACATAAATGACTTTCTTACAGTGACTTCATTATTTCCATTCTGACGATACCATCCACAGTCAATAACTGTGTTGTTGCCCGATAAAGCGAACATAAGCTGCGTGAGCAACATTATCAATCTGATTTCTATCCTACTTTGCAAGTGGTAGTATTGTTAGATACTGAACAAGTGCTCATAACTCTTACGTTATACATTTTAGAGTCCATGTTCAATAGATGTTTTTTCCTTATTTTGGTCCATACTACTAGCAGTAGAAGAGATGTGTCCCATAGAATCGAAGATGAAAAAGTACACATATCTCTTGAACGTACACGCCTTAGAAGCCTTGTTTACTAGGAATTTTTTCTTGTTTCGGTGTTCTTTCAGTTTCTAAGGGGGCTACCGCCCTTCCCCCCAACTCCCTCTAATAAACTTCGTGCAGTCAAGCAGAATCCCACTACATTCGTTCTTCTCTCTGCCTCTTACGACTAGAATCTACCAACATTTGCCATCTACATAATGGCCATACTAGGTTGAATCATTGTTTTCTGCTCCGCAATGAATCTCCCCACTCTCCACTTGGTATTTGGACAGACCTCCTCACGGTTTGCTGGACTGCCCTTTTCTCTTTTTTACGTTTCGCACCTTACATCCACCCACCTTCCTCGTCCCTCGCTTGGTTACGTCTTTCTTTATATTCGAGAAAGTGGTTTGTTCAAATGGTTCAAATGGGTCTAATCGCTATGGGACTTATCATCTGAAGTCATCATTCCCCTAGACTTAGAACTACATAAACCTTACTATCCTAAGGACATCAGACACATCCATGCCCGAGGCAGGATTTGAATCTGCGGCCGTAGCAGCCGCACGGCTCCGGACTGAAGCGCCTAGAACCGCTCGAACACAGCGGCCGGCAAAGTGATTTGTCCTCCCAGGTTTAAGTACCTGTATTTCTCTCAGGAATTGGAGTCCCTCGCTTAGCGTTGACGCTGGTTATGGACGTCTTGGCCTTTTCACCATACCGGGTAGGTTTACACCCCCTTTTCCCTACGTTTCCTCTGGTCTTTTGTGCCGTTTTGTTTCCTCTTTTCTTGTGTTTCTTCCCCTGATGTTGTTCCCGTTATGTCGTGGCGTGGCGTAGTCCGGGAATCAGGAATGTTGGGTGGCGGTGCTGATACCGCAAAGCGAGTAGCGTCTCTGGGGCATCTCTAGCCGTCATCCCCCCCCCTCCCCCACCCCCTCCTCTTCTTTACTCTTCATGCTGCCCCGGATGACGTTCCTTTTTCCTTTCTTTTGCCCGTACTTGACTGTACTGTACGGTTTGTGTTTTTCCTTCCTGGTTTCTGCCACCTTTCGTCATGGGACCAACGTCCTCGATGTTTGGTCCCCTCCCAAATCAAAAAACCAACCAGTTCTTAAATATCAGCTACAGATCCGCCAATAAAAGTCTCTTTTATTAGTAAATGGCGAAGATAACGAAAAAAACCTTTTACAGGTATGTGAAATAAGTTTTAATAACTAAGACTTCCACTCGAGTGCACTTGCGCAGTAGGTACTCAGGCGTGAAGCCCGCCCGCGGTGCAGTCGCAGCGGGCGGCGTGCCGAGTCGCTGCAGCCGTTAACGCCGGCGGCCGCGCACAATAGCACGATGCTGCGCCAACTTTAATTATTTTCCGCCTCCGGGGGGCGGCAGCCGCGGGGCGGTACGGTGTGGCGGGGGCGGCGGAGCGCGGCGCCGGGGGCTAATGCGCTAATTTATTGGCGGGGCGCGCGCTTCTTGCGGCGGGGGCCAACTTAGCGCCAACTCAATCTGCGGTGCAACTCGGGCGCGCCTCAAAGGGGGCGGCCAATCTGCCGCCGGCGCCCCCCACTCCCTCCACTCCACTCTCCCCCCTCCCCTTCTCTGTATACCTGCTGAGAGCGCCGCCCACGAAAGCAGTCACATTTATAAGCCGCCGGAGCGCCTCGCGCCGACAAAAAGGTCCCGCAGCTATTTGCGTTCTTCTCCTCCCAGCTGGAATCTGGTTCTCTGCGTTCATCAAAGGATACGGTCCCGCGACTTCGTTCCGGTTGCCATCAGCAAGTAAAACGGTTGGTTATCCCGGAACCATACTTCTCAGTCTTCCCTCTTATCATCTGGAGTTCGTTCCTTTTTTCTTTCCTCGTACGAGCACGATTCAACTGTTCGATAAATGCTACTCGGTTTTCTTGCCGCATCAGCTTTGTTTGTGTGTTCTGGGTTTCAACGAGGCTCTACTCTGTCGCTGTCATCACGAGCTAACCCTCCTCTACTATCGTGGTTTCAGATCACACATATACTACTAATGGTTCAAATGGCTCTGAGCACTATGGGTCTTAACATCTATGCTGATCGGTCCCCTGCAACTTAGAACTACTTAAACCTAACTAACCTAAGGACATCACACAACACCCAGTCATCACAAGGCAGAGAAAATCCCAGACCCCGCCGGGAATCGAACCCGGGAACCCGGCGCGGGAAGCGAGAACACTACCGCACGACCACGAGCTGCGTACATATGCTATTGCTGGGTCGGATCAGACCTAGGCGTATATTGAGCCACGTGTTAACCCTTTCGTGAGCCGTGGGAAACATGCTTCCCACTACAATGAACTCGCTCCTAGTCCTGCGGGATTCAGTTCCCACCTCTGTACGGTGCTACCACCTAGTGAACAGTATAGGGTACTACTTCCAATCGGTAGTTCCCTCCGTTTATGCTGTTACTTCGCGCAGAGGCATTGTATATCTGAGTGTTGCGCTGTAGAGGAGCCTTTCAGTGCTGTTTGCGTGACATTTTGTGATTTTTTCCTCAAAGCTATAGTATTTACCCAAATTTATGAATGAAAACGTAAAATTGGAACGAGGAGAATTCCAGTTTGAAACAACATTTCTGTAGTAAAATGGATGGATAACCGTGCAGTCACTTTCCTCTCCTCAATTCAAGACCCACGAGAAACAGCCACAGTGAAAAGGAAAAACAAGGATGGTACTAGTACAGAGATTTATTGCCCTGAAGTTGTGGCGGAATACAACAAAATAAAGGCTGGTGTCGATAAGTTTGATCAATTACGAGAAAGGTATGCTATTGGCAGACTTTCTGTAAAATGGCGGCACAGAATATTTTATTTTCTGGTGGACGTTGCCGCAGTGAACAGTTTTATCCTGTGGAAAATAAGTAAAAGAGAAAGTGGACAGCATGATCAGCCCACATACCGGAACCATCTAACCAGACAATTGATCACTGGCTTCTCATCCAAAAAAAGACGTGGACAAAAACCTGTCCTTCTGGCAAAAAGGGATAAAGTACCTGACGATTTTCGTCATGTGGCTGTAGGGAAGGATCAACCCATTTTAGGAGAAACCTACTGGACGTGCCGTCATTGTAGTACCAAAGCTGCGGAAAAGAGCACTCGCTGTGTTTGTACATATTGTCAAATACCACTTTGCATAGACCCATGTTTCAGAATATTTCATGGCAAGTAATTGTGAACAATCATTGTAACAAGAGAAGCTCACTTCTTTCAGGAGTGCTAGTTCTGCAAGGTTCGCAGGAGAGCTTCTGTAAAGTTTGGAAGGTAGGAGACGAGATACTGGCAGAAGTAAAGCTGTGAGTACCGAGCGTGAGTCGTGCTTCGGTAGCTCAGACGGTAGAGCACTTGCCCGCGAGAGGCAAGGGTCCCGAGTTCGAGTGTCGGTCGGGCACACAGTTTTAGTCTGCCAGGAAGTTTCATATCAGCGCACACTCCGCTGCAGAGTGAAAATCTCATTCTGGAAATATGACATGTATTGAAAAAGTTGTTATTTTCATTTAACTCCAAGGAAGGGCAGTGGGAAGAATACTTCCCACCTTGATGTGTGACCTCTCTTTCACAGTTGGAGCAAATTTGATATTCTGTATGATAAATATACCTATCCGTTAACTAGTATCTGCTCGCCATTCCTTAAAAAAAACCTGCTCAATGATTTTGCCCACGTAAGAGTTAAACAAAAGAGCCTATATAGCATGTGGAAAATGGATGCCAATGAAAACTAATTAGAGAGGAACGTAATCAAATATAAGTGTTATTTACATATAAGTGGTGACCTCAGCCTGGTAAATTCAGTCGTTACAGCTTCAGATAGTCTGGTAAATTCAGCCCTAACCGTTGCAGAGCCGACCGCAGTGGCCGAGCGGTTCTAGGCGCTTCAGTCTGAAACTGCGTGAGTACTACGGTTGCAGGTTCGAATCCTGCCTCGGGCATGGATGTGTGTGATGTCCTTAACTTAGGTTTAAGTAGTTCTAAGTTCTAGGGGACTGATGACCTCAGATGTTAAGTCCCATAGTGCTCAGGGCCATTTGAACCACTTGAACAGTTGAAGACTGAAAATACCAATGCTATTAAACAAAATACACGATTCTAACGTCACATAATAAACCATAGAATTCAACAAACATAACAAAAAAAATTTACCAGAAAAGACAAGAAAATAATTATAAACATTCTTCATCGTAGATCGAGGAACAGTAGGGGCAATTTTATGTTCCCCCCACATCTATTTCCCACAGGAAGTACAATACGAATTTATTTTCTTGTAGATGATGCAGAAGTCGCATCGTCTCCGTTTTTTGGTCGTACTGGCGGCCGAAGGAGTAGCAGGGCTTGTCAGCTTTTTATCCAGTTGTTCTCCTATATTCGCTCTCAAATACCTCTTCGCCATCCACGGAGAAGCTAACGCAGCGGCTAAGTTTTTGAAAAACGTCGAACGGATTGTATTGGGATATGGCTCCATGTTCATGTTCCATGTGTAAAGAACCAGACTGGTTACCCGAGCGATATCGAAGATACCATGAAAGGAGTGCATCGGCCAGAGATTACTTTTTCTCATCGTGGATGAAGAATGGCAAAATTTGTCTAACACGTCGACTCCTCCTTTAGTCATGTTGTAAAATCGAATTATTTCTGGTAATTTCGGGACTCTGTCTACCAACCCATCGAAATGCGTTGATGATACCAGGACGACGTTTTTATTTTTCCTGGGAGTGTATACTACGAGCGTTATAAGCAAATCTTGAGGTCGAGACAGGGGCGTTGGCTAATAACAATGAAGGCATCTGGAGCTTGCTTTTTCGCAGAGTACCGACGTACGTTAGTCTTTTTTTTCAGCTTGATCTGTCGATGAAACCAATTATCAGCGGTGATATTCGGGCCACTGCCAGTAAATGGTTCGGTAATTTTCACAACATATTGCGTTGGTAAGGACAAATCATCCTTTTTTGGTTTCTTTACCCATGTACGGTATTCCGCCACAGAAATAAAATCATTTCGCTTCAATAAGCGATATTATTTTTAGGCCGTACTTATTTGATTTGGACGAGAGAAAGGACAGTGTCCTCGGAACCCTAGTAAAGTCTCATCGACGGTAACGAATTGCTTGAGAGCAAAACATCGGGAGCAGTTGGAGTTGAAGATATCCCAAGTCTCCCGAAAGGCAGCATACTTGTCCTTTTGTTTACGTTCTTCTCTTGTGTTTTTTTCGTCAAAGCGGCAATGTTACAGAAGGACTGGAATCGTGAGAGAGACATAGCGGAGCGAAAAATCGGAGGCCCGTACATTTTCGAAAACATTTCACCTGTATTCAACGTCGATTTTTCAAAGCGCCGCTTATAAACACGAGGCCGATTAACGCTCTAAGTTCAACGTCATTCGTGTGGCCAGTAAACGAATATTCTTTATTGTAATTGCAGCGTACGCGATCTATCTCTTCATATGTGTGCATGACAACTGTATGTATCATTTCATCAGTGATGAAAAGTGAAATCAATTCCAGGATATCAGTTTTTCCAACACCCTCTCCTCTTGGTCCAGGGTTCCCTTTGAGGATCCTTAGAGGCGGACATCTGGCGAACATAGAACGAATAGGTTTGTTCGTTCAAATACTTTCTCCATCTTTTCCGAACTCAAACTGACGGTCGGCTGCATTACATTCGTGTTCGTCGACTGCTTTCGATATCACCATCCACATCAAAGTCATCTGAAACCTGTACGTTGGGCAGGGTTTCATCTTCATTTTCAGATGCGACTTCATTGTCATTTTCAGATGCAACATCGTCATAGTTGTCATCTTCAAGGCATTGCTTTCGGAAGTCTCCCAAGATCTCTTCAGGGGTGGAAAAAATTGTGCTGAATGCCATTTTTCTGAAATCGTAAATGAACGACTTTACACTAGATATTACACACACGAACAAAAATCCAGTAAAGACGTAACGATTGTCGAACGCAAATACATTATAGCTCATACGCACCACAGTGGGGTGACATCCGGCCTGATATGTTTGTACTGCTACTGGCTTAGATACGACCATAGAGGGGATAAGTGAAGAAGTGTACGTTCGTTATCGATGTGATTGGGTCAACGGCTTCCCCACGACTGACGAGGAGGTGCCCTTGGACGGCAGCTTGGAGTGCTCTCAAGGTTAGCCGTGGTGAGAAATATAACTTTGAACTGGGTGGCTTACGACCAACCGTGGTAGAGGAGGGTTAACTATCCTACACAGTGGTCAAAATAAAATACTGTTAGGCAAAATATTTTATACACCTTACGACAGGCAACCCAACTCGCATCATCCAGACATGGGACAGATGATGTAAGTCGGGGTTGCCATCCTTATGGAACCAGAAATATTTTCCCGTACAGTGTTTTATTTTGACCACAGACCGTGTGGTAGCTTCGTGTGCAGTTACGAATTATGTCACAGGGATGCTACGAAATCACGGAACATTCATACACTGCTGAAAAAAATTGCTGAATCGGCAAGTACTGTGTTCAGTGGCATCAGTGTATAATACGTCCATACTGAGGGACCGTAGTCTTCGTGATCCATTTGTCACGATCATCGGCGATAAATGGAGCTCAGGAGCTGTTTTGACTCTTCGAGGAATAATTGTGCTGAATTTTGAGATGAACAGTGTTTCGGTATTCATTCTAGGGTACGACCATGCCCTACCAACTAGTACGTACTTCTGGTGCACATGTTGGCCACAATGTATTGGTGGTGTATCGATGCTTTCAACGGTGGTCTGTAATACATTCCCATAGGTTTTGGAGGTCCGCCTTCTGCGATCAGTTGTGGAAGACCGAACATCATCCAGACTGAGTGAGGTGCCGCCAAGTTTAGCTAGCTGAACTCACATTCAGGAGGATGGCGGTTCAAACCCGCGATCTGATTTAGGTTTTCTGTGATTTTCCTAAAGAGCTTCAGGAAAATGCTGGGACAGTTCCTTTGAAAGGGCGCGGTCGACTTCCCTACCCATCCTTCTCTAATCCGACGGGATCGATGACCCCACTGTTTTGTTCCCCCCACCTCAGCCAACCAACCAACCAACATCATCCAGTCACGAAATCCGGGCACACGTTGCAGCTACTGTGTCATCAGGGACCCTTGGGAAGCGTCTCTGCGTCAAGCTACCACTGACACCACAACACTGTGAAGCATAGCTACTCCAGTATCGTGAAAGAGTCGATTTGAGGGTGGAACGGTGCTCTGTTGTCTTCACTGATGAGAGCAGGTACTGCCTTTATACGAGTGGTGGACGTACACGTGTATGGCGTACTTCTAGTGTGCAGCCCGGTCCAGAGTGAATTCCCCACTACACACAGATCCCATCGCAGGTCTCGTGGTGTGTTGCAGAGTAAAGTATCCAGTGCCCGATATACTGCACACGCTGTCATAGACGTGCTGCTGCCATATCTTCGACATGAATGCGTTGTTCTTTTCCCGACATGAATGCGTTGTTCTTTTCCAGGAGGAGAATGAACGTCCACATACGGCTGGTGGCGTAGAACAACTGCCCTGCCTAGCTAGATGACCATACCTGTCGCCAATTAAACACGAATGGGATGCGGTGAAGCAGAAACTTACTCGATCTCCAGGGCCTGCAGCAGCCATCGACGAACTGCAACAAAAGGCGCAAGAAGCTTGGGACATTCTATCGTAGGCACCTTTATGATCTATTTGTAAAAAAAAAAAAAGTGTTCTCTTGGCGCACTGAATTTTATTCTCCCAGTCGCATTTCGCTTTTTTTTTCACTTTAAGGCATCATCAGTGGGTTCTAAAATGATGCAGTTATAATACACTTTTGTTTTGACATCTATTATTCGAAGGTTGTAATATAGTTCACTTCTCGCTGCAGCAAGAGAAGGCGTTCTTTACTTACAAAAATAAATAAATAAATAAATAAATCTGTGCTTTCTGCGGAGGATGGCAACGCAAAAAAGCTTTATGATCTTTTGCATGCGAGAATACACGCCTGCGTTGAAGATGGAGGGGGGTTCACTGTGTATTGACGTGACTGTTCGAGAGCCCTTTACTGTGACATGTGTGATTTATTTGGTCTGAATCTGTTATCATATACTTCTACAAAGATGAGCTATCTATCACCTCACTTGTCAATAAAACGACCTCGTCCTTGAAGGTGTTGCACTTTTCCGACAGTGTATGTTACCATAAATTGTATCGACATCTGTGATGAACTTCCAAGAGGCTACTCCAGGCGGGTGTAAAATGAATGTGCGCAACGGAAAATACTGAACGCGAAAATCAAGATTTGGCCCTGTCTGACTATCCCCTGAATCAGATCTTAGGATCTGCACTTTTTCCGACAGTGTACGTTACCATAAATTGTATCGACATCTGTGATGAACTTCCAAGAGGCTACTCCAGGCGGGTGTAAAATGAATGTGTGCAACGGAAAATACTGAACGCGAAAATCAAGATTTGGCCCTGTCTGACTATCCCCTGAATCAGATCTTAGGATCTCTTACTTGTGATATTATTTCCTCCTTCTTGCTCTTTAACAGATAAATTACAGCCTAAACATAAATGAATGATTAAGGGACCTAGTAACTACTAAACGATAAATGTTGTTGCTGCTTATACATTTATTATAGATTACAACTCCTTTGTATTACAAATGTTTATATTTCCAAATACTACTAATCAATTGTCTAAATCTACCCCTTTTTATGGCTATGCGATTTAATATAAATAACATGAGATGACAGACATCATCTAGGTACCAAATACTAGAAGACACTACTTTCAAGGATGATTTACAGTGGTGGGCAACCTCAGTGGAAATAAAACTTACGTGATCACAGCTGTTTAGCCTTATAGCCCTAATAAGCCGAAGCAGTTACCAATATCTCGTACATGTCTGAGACGATGAAAGAACTCCAGCCACAAAATAAAATCTTTCAAACACTAGAGTGGCAGAAGGCGGTCCTCTTCACTAGTATACTCTAATACTGTCTTCTCCTAACTGTGGTCTACAGACACGAAACATGAACTCCCAGCCACAAGGACGGAATTCAAATAACATCTCTACATGAGTATAGACAGAAATAGTGCTCTCAAACGATGCGTACTCAACGACGACTCCCTACCCAGAGGCGAAGTCCTGAATCGCAACAGTACAGTGCCTAACCGTTCTAACTATAAAATCTCCTGAGATCAAAGACAGCAAGTCCGTCTGTACCAACAAAAGATGATACTGAGCAACCGTCAAACAAGGGCGTTCTAAACGGAAGACCTATTTCTCTCACTGCTGGCTTCCCAGCAAAGCTCGGCTCACCTCCCTCGTAACTGCAGAAGGCGAATCATATTTTCGAATATTCTACAGATTCTTCTGAACGCCGACCAACCATATTTTAGTCTTTTGTCGTCAAGCGCAGGAAGTTTTCGAGGAAATACCTATCCTCTTTAATTATGAATACATACAATGGTACGCTTCTCAGAGTAAAAATCCTGAGAAATAGCCCAGCCTGCGTGATTTCCGAGGTAACGCTTCCTCGCTCCTCTCTGCTGCATCCAGGATTTTCAGAGTTTCCAAAGTATTGTTCGGTTATCCTTGGGCCCCGCTACAATACAGGGCGGCCGCCGCTATATTGTCCACAGCTCGTGGTCGTGCGGTAGCGTTCTCGCTTCCCACGCCCGGGTTCCCGGGTTCGATTCCCGGCGGAGTTAGGGATTTTCTCTGCCTCGTGATGACTGGGTGTTGTGTGATGTCCGTAGGTTAGTTAGGTTTTAGTAGTTCTACGTTCTAGGGGACTGATGACCATAAATGTTTAGTCCCATAGTGCTCGGAGCCATTTGAACCATTTTTGAACCGCCGCTGTATTGTGCTTCAGCGCTCAGGTGCCCCGACCGTTCGTCTTGGCTACTTCCTGTGTCAAGCAGGACCAACACACCTGTGCGGGCTTTTCCACCCAGGACTTGATTTACGCCTGCAGTTTCATTTCCACTTGCGTTCCAACCTCTACTAGTGCAGACAACCAATGAGTGCTTGTAAGGTGCGAAATTATAGCCACCTTACAAAATAACACGAGAAGCGATCCTGTTTGCATTAGATCATAGATAAATTACCTTATGTCTCCGTAACCTTACAGGGTGGAGCACCGTTTCCTTGCATCACTAAAGGCATTTCTGCCCTTCTGTTTAGAGCTGTTGTACATTATGATCTCAAAGTTTTCTTGGGTCACCACATACCAGTCGAAGTTAGAAGCATTAAGCGCTGAATGGAGGCACCATTGTCCTCTGCTGCGTACCTTGATAGTGGAAATATCCCTATACTTGTCAGCTATAGCTGTCAATAACACAGCGAATACCTTAGACAACGGGAAAACGTAGGTGTTCTGTGGTAAACTCCGTTAAGGATTTTTTTAATTTTTTTGAGTGGTGGTGGGGGGGTGGGGTGGGGTGGGGGGGTGGACAGGATCAAATATATTGAAAGTAAAACAAATCGGTCTTGTGTGGAATCATGCCATATAGTACACACAGTATAAAACGTACAATACAGTAAATGAATAATTAATTGATTGAAAGTATGGCTTGGTAAAAAAGGTATGCTTGGTAAAAGTTAAAATCTAAAGACGCTGTCATTCCACAGGGTACTTTCAGAATGTAATGCTTATTACTTCCTATGTAGTGGTATTTTAGTTATACGTTTTGGGGCTCATTATATGACGTCATTACAAAGTTGTCTAGGGATGCTATCAGCATCGTTTTAAATGATTGGTCTTTCGAGGGTAATTGTGTGTGTGGTTATTGTAAAACTGTAATCATGTGGCTTACCTCCTGATTGCGTATTCACTTTAATACTGGGGTTTTCGTACTGTTCAGTAAAAACTGGTTATTTGTGACATGTTGTTACGCACATCTCTCCAGCCCAGCACCACTATTCCCTCTACCCTCACAAATACGGTAAGTAGCTAACTCTATAACTTATCTTTAACTGGAATGTAATGAAAATGTGTGAATAAATTTTTATAAAAATTAAACGAATTTTGAACTAAATCTGTGTATAAATAAAGAATCACAATCATACTGCTCATAAATGTATTTCTCCACATATATCGAAATTTCGATAAATGGATATTTTATCTACGATGAATCGTGAGAAAAATGGAAATGTCGTGTGGCTAGGGCCTCCCGTCAGGTAGACCGTACGCCAGGTGCAGGTCTTTCGATTTGACGCCACTTCGACGACCTGAGCGTCGATGGGGATGAAATGATGATGATTAGGACAACACAACACCCAGTCCCCAAGCGGAGACAATCTCCGACCCAGCCGGGAATCCAACCCGGGACCTTAGGATTGACAGTCTGTCACGCTCACCACTCAGCTACCGGGGCGGACGAATCGTGAGAAACTACATCACTCAATTTATCAATAAACTGACTATCGATACATCAGAAAATACAGATACTCTGCATGTCAACCAGGTTAAAATCGCGAAACATAATAAAACTTTTGAAGAAACATCTGATGTCGCACAAATATTGAGATGTAATCATAACAATAGTACATAAAAAAGGTACCGCTAACTGTTGCTATGGACCTTTATTTAATTGACGAACCTGCAATTCAATGATCTGAAGCACCATCCACTTGGAGGTGAGTCTAGTAACTTACCGAAACAGAATATGCCTGCAAAAGCCTATGTTTATGTCAGTGACAGATCACCTTTTTTTTTAACTCTGAAGTCTTAAGTTTCAAAACCGATATTTTTCATTTGCAAACTTCTTTACTTGTAAGCGTCCACATACTAGAATCTGACCAAACACAATGCAAATTTTCCCTTTAGGAGGAAACATGAATTTCTCAGCAAAACTGATGAACGTAGTGTAGCGAGAGCGCAAAGCACCCACAAAAGACATGTTTCACTGGCTGTTCCAGAAATTACGCATATTCTCGTGTAAATTGAGCAAGTCGCACGTAGGACTATATATTTAAATTAAAATGTTATAATAATAAAAATGTTGTTTGGTTTTACAGCATAGATGTAATTGACACGAACGTTATCGTAAAACAAGCTATAGTGTCAAGAAAGTATTTCTTTATAGAGAGTTGCTAGAAAAAATTATAATAGAGTGGGGTACACATGCCTGGTGGGCATGGGTGATAATACATCGACGTTCCTAAAAGCAGATCGATGAACAAACAAAAGCTGCTCTCACATAACACAGGGAGAGTTTACGTGTTGCATGTGGGGTAAAATTGTGCACTGCGTAATCCTCTAATCTCTCAAGAGAAAAGGTTCAAAAGAATCTGCTCGTGAACCACAATATCGACGGAAAGGACAGAAGAAGATCAACAAGTCAGAAATAGTATCAAATAGTATCCGGGACTCCATTTAACAAAGATCTCGAACATAGTTTGGGGAATGAGAGAGAAAGAAACACACAGAGGAAAACTGTGATTCCGGTTAAAAAAAAACAACAAATCTACAGAATTTGTATCGTTTAGCAATAATGAGAAACGTAATAATCCACTAACAGAACACTGGATTTACTAACTAAAGTACGGGGAGCAGGGCATCAATCATACTCTTGTTCTTTTATGTTCGATGTACATCAATTGTGACCTCTGTTATAAAACAGCATTTTCTCTAATTGGAATCTTTTCGTCTGATTTCGTATTTTTTATTCTGTTTTGTCCATAAGTCACAGAACTGTTCATTAAATCAAATTTTATACTAACAGTAACTGTCATATGCTAAGACACACGTACGTAATACTACTGTATACTCAAAATTAAATAAAAAACAAAAAAATGAATACTATGTATATCTTTTTAATTTTAATAATAATGTAAAAATTTAAACCACTAGAAACGCGCTCTTGCCTCACGGTGCGCGTTTTTATTTTATTTATTTTTTTTCAAAGAGCGCGTTGCAGACTAAATTTGGCGTACCCTTTTCGAATTACATAACAGCCAAAAGTCAAACGAAATGTCAGTTAAAAAGTTGCTGTAATTCATCAGATTCCCTTCAGTATAACGCTAATTAAACGTCAAGTGCGCAAAATTGCTCCATGAGTGTTCATGTTTCAGAAATATGCTTTCCGGATTTTAATAAAAAATGTATCTTCTTTTTTTTATTTCCATTGTGGACGCGATGTTCACCCAGTCGTGCTGAGCGTGGGTACCTAACGTAAAACGCGTTTTTAATTCTGCTGTATTTTTATTCAACTCATTTTTAGATTAAGGCAGCAGGAACAGTCAATTAACTGAGACGGACAGCTTGTACGAGACAGATGAAGATCTTTGTGCCGAATACGTCTGATATGCAAATGAATGGTTTTCAGATCATGGTTATGTGTTGTTTCCGTAAACTAAATGAAATTTGATAAACGTTCCGACACTTTGAACCACTGATTTACATGAATCGTAAAAATGTAACAAGAAAAGGGAAACACTGCATCAGTAGCTTTTACGTTGGCAAGGATCTTGTCAACACTGTGTTGAATCTGCACTGTATCTTTGTTCCAAACTGATTTCTGATTCACTCTTCAGCAGGAGTGTATAGAGATGCGGGGCAGAGTAACCGCGGCACGTACAAAACACATGCGTATTCTTACATTGCATTTAACTCACTCACACTCGCAAACTATCCAATGTCCATAGATGGAACTGGCATCAATGTGTTGTGGAAGAGTTATACTGTGTTTTCATTTTAGTTTTATTTGTGATAACAGATTTCTCAGGTAAGATATCTGACGTTAATGGAAACGGATTTTGCTGTGATATTTCCGAATTCTCGACAAAGGGGGAAACTTTTTTGGTAACTAAGATAAGTGACATACTGTACAAATGAAATCTGATAAACGGTACTTTCATTTATTCCAAATTGAAACTTTGTAAGAAATCTCTAACAGGAGATACTTTTGATTAAATGTGCTAATGCTACACTGACGCTTCAAGAGCCTCAACCGTTTGGTTTCATTAGGAGGAACAGATCGATAGGTTTATAATTAATCTACTATTACGTTTTATGATCAGAAACCACTATATCCTCTGTCTTTATCAACAGCTTAGGCCAAAGATACACTGAGGAGACAAAAGTCGTGGGGTTGGCGATATAAACATAGACAGTGCACATATATAGATGGCGGTAGTATCGTGTACACAAGGTATAAAAGGGCAGTGCCTCGACGGAGCTGTCATTTGTACTCAGGTTATTCACGTGAAAAGGTTTTTGAACGTGATCATCGAAGCACCATGGAAATTAAAAGACTCTGAACGCGAAATGAATGGCAGCTAGCTCTAAATGCGGATAAATGTACGTTAATGCAGATGGGTAGTAAGAACAAACCTGTAATGTTCGGATACAGTATTACCAGTGTCCTGCTTGGCCTAGTAAAGTTTAAATATCTGGGTGTAACGTTGCAAAGCTGTATGAAATGAAACGTGTATGTGAGAACTGTGTTAAGAGGGGGGGGGGGGGGGGCGAATGTTCGTCTTCGGTTTATTGGGAGAATTTTGGGAAAGTGTTGACATTTAAAGAAGAACGCATATCGGACACTGGCGCGACTTATTCTTCAGTATTGCTCGAGTGTTTGGGATACGTACCTAGTCGGATGAGGGAGGACATCGAAGCAATTCAGAAGCGGGCTGCTAGATTTGTTTCCGGTAGGTTCGATCAACAAGTAGGTGTTACGGAGTCGCTTCGGGAACTCAAATGGGAATTCCAGAAGGAAAGGGGACGTTCTGTTCGAGGAACACTATTGAGAAACTTTAGAGAATCGGCATTTGGAGCTGACTGCCGAACGATTCTACTGTCGCCAACATATATTGCGCTTAAGGACCGAGAAGATGAAGTTACGCGAAATTAGGGCTCGTACGGAGCCATACAGACAGTCGTTTCCTCGTGGCTCTATTTGCGAGTGGAACAGGGGAGGGAATGACTACTAGTGGTACTCGTTACTTTCCGTCACGCACTGGACGGTGCCTTGCAGAATATCTATATGGATGTACACTACTGGCCATTAAAATTGCTACACCAAGAAAATGACGTGCTACAGACGACAAATTTCAGTTGGTAAGAGCTGATGACAGGGTTCGAGTGAGGCGCAGACGCCACGAAGCCATGGACCCAAGTTGTCAACAAGACACTATCCAAGCTGGTGCTGGCTCCGATTGGTGTGGGACTGCTGCCCTGGCCAGCACATTCTCCAGATCTCTCACCAACTGAAAACGTCTGGTTAATGGTGGCCGAGCAACTGGCTCGTCACAATACACCAGTCACTACTGTTGATGAACTGTGGTATCGTTCTGAAGCTGCATGGGCAGCTGTACCTGCACACGCCATCCAAGCTCTGTTTCACTCAATGCCCAGGCGTATCAAGGCCGTTATTACGGCCAGAGGTGGTTGTTCTGGGTACTGATTTCTCAGGATCTATGCATCCAAATTGCGTGAAAATGTAATCAGATGGCAGTTATAGGATAATATATTTGTCCAGTGAACACCGGTTTATTATCTGCATTTGTTCTTGGTGTTGCAATTTTAATGGCCAATAGTGTAGATGTAAATTGTAGTTGGAGCTAGGCGCATGGGATATTCCATTTCGGAAATCTTTTGGGAATTCAATATTCCGAGATGACTGTATGAAGAGTGAGATGACAGTACCTTTTACCACGGACAACGCTGTAGCCGACAGCGTTCACTTAACGACAGAGAGCAGCGGCGTTTGCGTAGATTTGTTAGTCCTCACTGAAAAGTGACACCGTGTGAAATAACTGCAGAAATTAATGTGGGACGTACGACGAACATATCCGTTAAGGCAGAGAGGCGAAATTGAGAGTTAGTGAGCTATGGCAGCTGACGACCGACGTGAGTGCCTTTGCTAATAGTACGACACCGCCAGCTGCGCCTCTCCTGGGCTTGTGACCATCGGTTGGACCCTAGACGACTGGTACTCCGTATCCTGGGCAGATGAGTCCCTATTTCAGTTGGTAAGAGCTGATGACAGGGTTCGAGTGAGGCGCAGACGCCACGAAGCCATGGACCCAAGTTGTCAACAAGACACTATCCAAGCTGGTGCTGGCTCCGATTGGTGTGGGCTGTTTTTACATGGGACGGACTGGGCGCTACGGTCCTACTGAACTGATGATTGGCTGGAAATGGTTGTCTTCGGCTACTTGGACACCATTTGCAGGCTTTAAAGTACTTCGTGTTCCCCCAACGACGACGGAATTTTTATGGAGGACAGTTACCGATTTCACCGGGCCCAGTTGCTCGGGATTGGTATGAAGATTATTATGGATAATTTGAGCGAATGATGTGGCCACCACCATTACCCGACATAAATCCCACCGAAAATTTATGAGACATAATCGACAGCCTTGGGAGAGCTAGTCCTGACAAAACTCTAAAATCTGGTGACCAAGATGTATGAATCAGGCGAAATACCCTCAGACTTCAAGTAGAATATACTAATCACAAAGCAAGCAAGTGTTGACAGATGTGAAAATTACCGAACTATCAGTTTAATAAGTCACAGCTGCAAAATACTAATGCGAATTCCTTACAGACGAATGGAAAAACTGATAGAAACCGACCTCGGGGAGATCAGTTTGGTTTCCGTAGAAATGTTGGAACACGTGAGGCAATACTGACCCTACGACTTATCTTAGAAGAAAGATTAAGGAAAGGCAAACCTAAGTTCCTATCATTTGTAGACTTAGAGAAAGCTTTTGACAATGTTGACTGGAATACTCTCTTTCAAATTCTGAAGGTGGCAGAGATAAAATACAGGGAGCGAAAGGCTATTTATAATTTGTACAGAAAGCAGATGACAGTTATAAGAGTCGAGGGGTATGAAAGGGAAGCAGTGGTTGGGAAGGGAGTGAGACAGGGTTGTAGCCTATCCCCGATGTTATTCAATCTGTATATTGAGCAAGCAGTAAAGGAAACAAAAGAAAAGTTCGGAGTAGGTATTAAAATCTATGGAGAAGAAATAAAAACTTTGAGGTTCGCCGATGACATTGTAATTCTGTCAGAGACAGCAAAGGACTTGGAAGAGCAGTTGAACGGAATGGACAGTGTCTTGAAAGGAGGATATAAGATGAACATCAACAAAAGGAAAACGAGGATAATGGAATGTAGTCGAATTAAGTCGTGTGATGCTGAGGGAATTAGATTAGGAAATGAGACACTTAAAGTATTAAAGGAGTTTTGCTATTTGGGGAGCAAAATAACTGATGATGGTCGAAGTAGAGAGGATATAAAATATAGACTGGCAATGGCAAGGAAAGCGTTTCTGAAGAAGAAAAATTTGTTAACATCGAGTATAGATTTAAGTGTCAGGAAGTCGTTTCTGGAAGTATTTGTATGGTGCCATGTATGGAAGTGAAACGTGGACGATAAATAGTTTAGACAAAAAGAGAATAGAAGCTTTCGAAATGTGGTGCTACAGAAGAATTCTGAAGATTAGATGGGTAGATCACATAACTAATGAGGAGGTATTGAATAGAATTAGGGAGAAGAGGAGGTTGTGGCACAACTTGACTAGAAGAACGGATCGTTTGGTAGGACATGTTCTGAGACATCGAGGGATCACCAATTTAGCATTGGAGGGCAGCGTGGAGGGTAAAAATCGTAGAGGGAGACCAAGAGATTAATACACTAAGGAGATTCAGAAGGATGTAGGCTGCAGTAGGTACTGGGAGATGAAGAAGTTTGCACAGGATAGAGTAGCATGGAGAGCTGCATCAGACCAGTCTCAGGACTGAAGACCATAACAACAACAATCGACAGGGCAGTTCGTGCAAAAGATCCTGCATCGGCAACACTTTTGCAACTATTGACGGCTCAGTATTTCTCCTGAGGGACTTCCAACGACTTGTTGATCGATATCAAGTCGAGCTGTTGTACTGCACCGAGCAAAAGGAGCACCGACACGATATTAGGACACCTCAACGTACGTCCGTACAGCTCAGGTTGTATGGAATGGTTGATAACGATGTACGATTGTACACATCTGTTGAGGCTTTCGTGGTCGTTGGCGTACTGCCTGTCGGCTTTGGTTTCGAGATCTTCAGGCAACGTTTGTTTCGTGATTTTTTCTGACGTTTCGCCAGCACGAATGTCTGCCATTTCCTTTCCATACGTGGTGACGGACTGTAGCCGAGACCCGGCCGGAAATTATATGTTCCCGTCGCGCGAACACCTAAGGACCTTTTCCCGTTCGTTACCGTTGTGGTTCTCCCCTTGTTATCTGTATTTGTCGTTCGCTGCAGGACTGGAATCCAGGACCCGCTGGCCTCGAGGCGTTCTTCTTTTCAGTTGAAAATATAGTCATGTTTGTGTATTTCTACGGCTTCCCTGAACAACCGGATGCAGTAGTTCTTCTCCACAGTGAGAACTATCCCATTTTATTACACGTGTCAGCCTTATATGAGGCGTGCTCCGACATGGTCGATTTTTTCCACACGTTTCAATCTGCAATAACATTCAGATTCAATGATCTTGGTGCTGAGAGATCATTCGGTCATTGAGACATATGTCTTTCCATGGTAATAATTCAAGAGCTCACTCGAAGTGTAAATGGTTGAGTATACATACTTGACCTCTTAGCAACAACTAATCCTCACCATATAAGGAGCATCATGACAGACGCAAGGATTAGTGAGCACAAGGTCGTTGTAGCTAAACTGAATACCGTAACATCCAACTTACAAAAAAAAAAAGCGAAATACACCTGTTTAAAAAAGCAGATAAAAATTCGCTTGACACATTCCTAAGAGACTCTCCACTCCTTCCAGTTTGGCTATGTAAGCGTAAACCAGATGTTGTTAAATTCAGAGAGATGGTATCGACGGCAATTGAGAGTTATATACCAAATAAAATAGTACTGATCCATCATGGTAGACAAAACAAGTCAAAACATTATTGCATAAGCAACGAAAAAGGCATGCCAAATTTAAAAGAACGCAAAATTCTGAAGATAGGCGAAGTTTTACAGAGGCTCTAAATTTAGAACGAACTTCAATGCGAGATGGCTTTAATAGTTGCCACAACGAAACTCTGTTTCGAAATCTGGCAGAAAACCCAAAGAGATTCTGGTCGTATGTAAAGTTCACCAGCGGCAAGACGCAATCAATTCATTCAGTCCGTGTCAACAATGGCGATATTTTTGCCACTAAAGCAGAGTTGCTAAACACGGTTTTCCGAAACACCTTCAAAAAAGAATACGAAGAAAGTACTCCAGAATTCGAGGCAAGAACAACTGGCAACTTGGGTAGCTTAGAAGTTGATATCCTTCGTGTAGTGAAGCAGCTTAAAACACTTAAGAACGGCAAGGCTTCCGGTCCAGGTTGTATAGCAGTCTTCTTTCTTTCAGAGTATCCTGATATAATAACCGAACGTGGTGGCGCAGTGGTTGGCACACTGGACTCGCATTCGGAAGTACGACGGTTCAAACCCGCGTCAGGCCATCTCGATTTCGGTTTTACGTGGTTTCCTTAAATCGCTCCAGGAAAAATCCAGCATAGTTCCTGTTGTGTACATAGTTCCGCGTAGTCAGCGCGTACATAACTTTCCCACTAGAGCGCGCCCCACTAAGCACAACAGCGCAGGCGCAGCGCTCGTCCGTCTCCGCACTACGAGATGGCGCTGTCTTAGAGACGGACCAAATTCTGGTTCCGCCGATCCGCGTATTAAAATGTAACGCAGCCAATGAGATTGCTGTTAACGTAGAACCTTTTCTCCTCGCGGATCACACTCGTGCAGTGATACCTGAACGCGCCAGGTATTATAACGACTGTACAGATCTCCGATTAGTCAGTCTGCATTAGTCTGTAGTCAAGTTTCAGTCTGCGCCTAATAAGATTATCATATTCCTGTACATAGCCATGAAGATAAATGAATAGACACTTTGTCAAGTATCAGAGATATGTGAGAATAAGATTAACGTACCAAGACCAAAGGAACTTCAGATTGTCCATTGTAAACAGCATCCAGAATCAAGTTACGTAATATCTATGCCTTTTTATTATTTTAATAAATGTGTGTGAAAATTAATCAAGTTCTGTTTAAAGTTGGCCACCGTCAATCTGCTACTCTAAGCGTGCAAGTGGCATTTCTATCGTCTGACCTAACGGCAGAAGATAAACACGCAACGATAAGGCCACGAGACATATTGCTGACACTCGCCTACTTCATTAGAGCGACAAGTCAAATAATCTGATGGTGTATGTACCGAAGGTCTTACAGTACACACACCACAGTTCCTTTGAAAAGGCACGGCAGGTTTCCTTCCCCATCCTTGGCACAATCCGAGCTTGTGCTCCGTGTCTAACGACCTCGGTGTCGACGAACCGTTAAACCCATTCTTCCTTCCTTCTGGTACAATAGTTCCATACTTAGTAATCATATACAAGCACACCCTCTTATAAGGATCCGTACCTAATGACGAAAAGTTGCACAGGTCACATCAATACCCAATAGAGTAATCCGCTGACTTAAAGGCCCATACCACAAACAACGATTTGCAGTAGAATTTTTAAACATATACTGTGCTCGAACATTATGAATCACCTCGAAGAAAACTATTTATTGACAAACAGCCAGCATGGATTCAGAAATTATCGTTCTCGTGAAACACAGCTAGCGCTTTATTTTCAAGAAGTAATGAGTGCTATCGACAGGGGACATCAAAGTGATTCCATATTTTTACATTTCCATAAGAATTTTGACACCGTTCCTCACAAGCGACTTCTAAGTAAACTGCGTTCCTACGGAGTATCGTGTCATTTGTGTGACTGGATTCATGATTTGCTCCCAGAAAGGTCACAGTTCGTAATACGAGGGTTGTCCAGAAAGTAAGATCCGATCGGCCGCGAAATGGAAACCACAGTGGAAACCAGAAACCTTTTATTCGCAACAGTTAGGTACACTTTCCACCTACTTCTCTACATAGTCGCCGCTCCAACTTCGAGTTTTGTCGTAGTGTTGTATCAACTTGCCAATATCCTCGTCATAGAAAGCAGCTGTCTGTGCTTTCGGCCAGTTATCTTCACTGGTCTGCAGCTCGTTGTCTGTGGAAAAATTTTGTCTTCATTGCCAGTGGTTCTTGTGAACAGAGATGAGACTCAGGGGGAGCCAATTACGGACTGTATTGTAAACGGTGCAGGAGCGACTACATTGCCCCTGCAGTATGCGGCCGAGAATTGGCATGAAGAAGAAACTGCTCGACAGTTGTGTTATGTGGACTGCATGACACAGGCGAAATCTCTAACCAGGCCCTCATAATTGGCGGGAGGCGCTATTCCCTACGAAACTTTACGTGCTGACTGATCACTCCAAACTTAAAAGAGCGACGCGACACGATCGACGTGTATACTAGACACACTGCCCAACCAATATGTGCAAAGTTTTACCGGATTTTCCCAGTGGTTTCCATTTCGCATCCGATCGAAACTTTCTTTCTGGACAACCCTCGTAATTGAACGGTAGCCATCGAGTAAAACAGAAGTAACATTTGGAGTTCCCTAAGTGAGTGTTATAGGCCCTCTGTTGCTCTTGATCTATGTAAACGGTAGAGGAGAGAGTCTGAGCAGTCCTCTTAGATTGTTTGCAGATGAATCTGTCTTTTACCGTGACGTAAAGTCATCAGATGATCAAAATATTTTAGGTAGCTGTATGGGCTAGAAGTGATAATTGACCCTAAATAATGAAAAATGTGATGTCATCGACACGAACACTTAAAAGAATCCTCTAGTTTCAGTTACACTAAAAATTGCACAAATCTAATTGCACTAACCACAACTAAATACTTAGGGATTACAATTACGAATAACTTAAACTGCAACGGTAACATAGATAACGTTGTGCGGAAGCACTTATTGGCAAAACACTTAGAATATGTAACAGGTCTGTGAAAGAAACCGCTTGCACTAAGCTTGTCTACACTCTTCTGGAGTATTGCTGTTGGATCCGCATCAGAGTTCAAAGAAGGGCAGCTCGTTTTGTATTATCACGAAATAGGGGAGAGAGTGCCACTGATATGATACACTAATTGGGGTGGCAGTTATTAAAACACAGGCGTTTTCCACTACGGGAGGACCTTCTCATAAAGTTTCAATCACCGACTATCGCCTCAGCGTGTGAATATATTTTGTTGGCGCCCACCTAAATACGGGTGAATGATCATCACTAGAAAATAAGAGACATCAAAGCCCGTATGGAAATATATAAGTATTCGTTTTTACCGTGTGACATTCGTGAGTGGAACGATGGATAAATACCTTAAAGGTGTGTCGATGAAGCCTCTGCCAGGCACTCACTTGTGAATTGCAGAGTAATCATGTATATGTAGATGGTGACATTGCGAGAGAGTCCATTTCGTCCTTTTTCCGAAGTGAGGCGGATTTTGATCGTCTTGGTGAGTTTGTGAATAGTCCGTAGGCCGTGTCTGCGCAATATACGGCTGATTTCGTCTGTCACCCTGGAGATGAGTCCCAGAAAGGACGTACTGCACATTTCTTCTTGACAATTCGTCTTGTGAACTTTATGAGTGTATTGATCATTCCTCTTTCCTGGCGCCGATCGTGGTGGCCGCGCGGTTCTAGGCGCTGCCGTCCGGAACCGCGGGACTGCTACGGTCGCAGGTTCGAATCCTGCCTCGGGCATGGATGTGTGTGATGTCCTTAGGTTAGTTAGGTTTAAGTAGTTCTAAGTTCTAGGGGACTGATGACCTAAGATGTTAAGTCCCATAGTGCTCAGAGCCATTTGAACCAAGCCATTCATTTCTGGCTCGAATAATTTTTTGAAAGTGTGTGTGTGTGTGTGTGTGTGTGTGTGTGTGTGTGTGTGTGTGTGTGTGTGTTGTCACTTTTCGGTACACGCTATGGTACACGTTGTCACCATTCCTCGTAGGCAGCATATCTAGAAATGATAGCTTTTGATCACTTTCTACCTCCATAGTAGATTTAATGTTGCTATGGAGACTTCAGATTTCTTAGGATGTAACTGACATGTTCACTATAGCTCCACACAACGACGGTGTTGTCAACGCATCAGTACCACATCAAGATTTGCGACGTGCCAAGTTCAGCACGTGTCTTTCGTAACACTCCATGAAGAAACTGGCCTCCATCGGACTAAGTGGATTACCTATGGCGATGCCTTCTAGCTGTTCGTAGAAATCACCGCCCATGTAAAGTACTTCGTCGTCGGTACATACATGAAACAGCTGGTGTTGCCTTGTGGAAAAATGGAACCAGCATGTTCCAGAGAGCCACTAAGTGGTGCTTTGACAAAGAAAGAAAGTACAGGCTGACCAGGAAGTCGTTTGGTCCAAATTTCAGTTTCTTCAGCTTCTAAGTGAAATTTACCGAGTCCTTTGTGCATATGTTGGTCTTTCCCGCGTGCAGCTGAAGTAGAGAAGTGTTTGACTAGCTTTTATTTTGAGCCAGGAATGCTTGTGATCGGTGTTAACGTTGGACCATGTTTATAGCGTTTTGTAAGACCTACAGTCGGGATGGAAGGGCTTCTGTCTTACGCTGGTCCCTCTGTGCATCTGCTCAGAGAGAAACACTGATTCATAAGTTCGCATACCAAGTCATACCAAGTGATCTGCTGCATCAGATCAACGCTCGGTTTTCAGAATGTTGTCGAATGTACTACGTCGTGTTTATTCTGCTCATGATCTTTGAGCTTCAGTACAATGGTCACATTTCCTTTCTCGGCAGCCAGAACCAGTATGATCTTGTAAGCATTAATGATTTTCATTCCAAATACGTATAAATCTCCGAAAGGTGAGTTACATCTAATATCAATGTCTACCTGCGCAGAGTTGTTTCATCTCCGCTGCAAGTAAACGTACCAAAAGAGAGCCAAACAGCAGTCTGTGATCCTAGTTTTGATTTACATTTTGAACGTTTTCGTGTCTATTTTTATTGAATTATTTAATATTTACGAGGATCAATGTCGTTCACGAGGTGCTAAACCGAATGCCGCGGTAACTGAAAATACATGAAACATAGGAACTTGAACCCAGATATTCTGCTTAGCACCGTCTGTTACGTTAACGACTTCTATTCCTCTGACCTTCCCTTATAGCGTTTCTTTTCGCTCCCTGTGGTTGCCTTCACAGCCCAGCTTTTCCACTACTGGATTATTCACATTAGATGAAGATGAAATTATTGCAGTTTAATATGAAACTGCACTGAGGTGACAAAGTCACGGGACAGCGATATGCATGTATACAGATCGCAGTACAACCGCATGCACAATGCATCAAAGGGCAGTGCCTTGAGGGAGCTGTCATTTTTACTCGGGTGATTCATGTGAAAAGATTTCCGAAATGATATCGCCGCATGAAAGGAATTAACAGACTTTGCACGCGGAATGGTAGTTGCAGCAGGCATTAGCTATCACCACGGACAAGCAGTGGCCGATGGCCTTCACTTAACGGTAGAAAGCAGCGACGTTTGCATAGGGTTGTCAGTGCTAACAGATAAGCAAAACTGCAAAAAAATTACCGCAGAAATCAATGTGGGACGTACGACGAACGTATCCGTTAGGAAAGTGCGGAGAAATTTGGCGTTACAGGACATGGCAGCAGACGACTGGCGCAAGTGCTTTTGCTAACAGCACGACGTAGCCTGCAGCTCCTCTCCTGAATTCGTGACCATATCGGTTGGACACAAGACGACCACAGTCGTTCGCGAGTGGTTTGAAGAACATTCTGGATAATGCGACCTGCATGCATGTCCGAAGGAACTTCGAACCGTAATTCAGAATAACAGAGGCACTGAAATACCGTAGTTGTGTACTCAGTCTCACGAATGTGTAGGCCGGCGTCACATCGCCCTTGCCTAGCGGAAATTTTTGTTGGTTTGTTCCCTGGCGGCTGTGTTCTCTGCTCGCACCATGATGTCTCTCTCGAGTCTCCCGAGAACATTCCCCTTCGGAGTATCGTTCGTTTCAGCTTTGACAAGAGTACGCGTCATGTGCAATCAGGTTCTCTAGAAATCCACGACTGATCGTTTGATATTATTTGAGCTACATCCGGTCAGGTAGATACTGATTGTTTTGATTCTGATTGGTATGCATTTTTTGTGAAGTTTCAAGATCCCTTGCAAGTAGACAGGCTTCTCTCTCTGATTGCTTCTTAGCTGATGTTTACACGTTGTGTTGAGTCCAGTCCTTCTTGCAAATCGGCGATCATGTATTTTCTGATTAGAGTTTGCAATTTTCCACCTGAAGTGGACGATTCATTTCTTAAGGTGGCGTTGCTTCCTTTTGGAATCGTTCGGCATATCTGGCGGGAAGGCTGGTATGCTCAACATCACTTGCAATGTTGCAGTGGTATCCGAACCGCAGGAATGTGTGTTCAAAAGAATGTTTCTTCACATCTGAAAGGTTGTGGTTATCGGATTCATGTTACATATGCAGTGCAAGAAGTAAACTGCTTCCTTTGTAACGAACGTGGCCGTCTCAGATTCAGTTGCGTGTTACGGTTTTAAAGTCGTCCTCTGAAAAACGTCGTCCCTTGACATTAGCTGGATTAGTGTCTCCGCAATCTGCTGTCAGTACTTCTCCAGCCTTAGGGGACGCTGTGGAGACATTCTTCGCCCCCCCCCCCCCCCCCCCACCACCATCCTCTCCGTTAGTGGCACGTTCACACCCCTGTGCCGTTAGGGCCCCGGCGCCGGTAACACAACTTGCCGGCGGACTCAGGATAGAGAAGATTTTGAAGTCACCACTCTCCAGTCTCGCCTCTCCGAGAAGGTGCTTCTTCCAGTGGTGATGCTTTGAACACTGACGATAATTACCTTCCTCGTTTCGCCAGGGATGACAAGGCTGATTTTGTTGACGTTGTAATGAATGTTGAATCTGCGTCGTCTCCTCCACCCTTAGGAACGTCTGTTCCGATGGGTTCCAAAGATTTAACGAGACGTGGTCTGTAGTCCTGCCTTTGCAGTGTTCTAATGAAATGATATCCTTTCCCCAGTCTGATACGATGGAGCAACAGGTTACTGTATATTCTCTTCCGGATGATGCAGCCAGCTGCAGATGCTGCATTGCCTCTCTCTTCTTTATCTGCTGATGATGTTCATCGGTCCTGGTTATGTTTCTCGCATTCCTGTGAGTGGAGTGGGCTGATACGTGGGACTTAGGGAAAGCAGGAAGAGGTGTGAACGGGGCCTAATCAGTTACCGTTGGTTGCACAGTAAATACATAGACTTTAGTTAAGGAAATTGTTTTTTAAAAACAATAATTTTTTTAAAAAAATTGGCTGTAACACAAGCTACACCGACGGCTGAAGGCCTTATTAAGAAAGAATTAAAAATTATTTGTCGGCTGAAGGCCACGAGCAATACTTCAGAACAATTAACGGCTGAAGGCCTGAATCACAAATGAGGAAGACAATTACACATTAAAGATACCAAACTAATTTCTTAAACAATCATTAAAAAAACAAACTGTAACATAAGCTACAATGACGGCTGAAGGCCTTATTAAGAAAGAATTCAAATTATTGGTCGGCTGAAGGCCAAAAGCAATAGAAATAATTTAAACAAAATATTATTTTTAAACAATTGACACCATCAAACCATATAAAGAAGGGAGTGACCCACAGACAGAGCTCCAAGGATTGGCCTGAGAAACTCCCTACAGCTGCGTAAGTGGTGAGACAGGCAGCTAAAAGTTATGCTTACCCAACAGGATGGCAACTCAAACTAGGGACAGTTTAAACGCCGATCAATCATGTAACCAAATCCACCTAACGTGTGATAACCAGTACAACGATGGAATAATTCAAGCAAGGGCGAAGTGACAGACAGCACTGCGTCTTCAGAATCCGGTGTTTAAAACATCGAAAGGCAGAAGGAACCACTACAACCAAAGTAGACAAAAGAAACCACAATGCACACCGTAATCAAGGAGGTTGTGGAACTACACGTCATGCCGGACAGCATCGGCAAGACGAGGAAAAGTCCATTGCCGCAAAAATATTATAAAAAATGCTTAAAATGGCTCTGAGCACTATGGAACTTAACTTCTGAGGTCATCAGTCCCCTAGAACTTAGAACTACTTAAACCTAACCAACCTAAATACATCACACACATCCATGCCCGAAGCAGGATTCGAATCTGCGACCGTAGCGGTCTCGTGGTTCCAGACTGCAGCGCCTAAAACCGCTCGGACACCCCGGCTGGCAAAAAAAAAAAAAAAAAAAAAAAAAAAAAATCTAAACTCCAGGGCAGGTAACTGGGGTGTTAGCGGCCACTAGGCAGTAAAATACCGCTGGTTGCACTTCATCAATAATAATACAAAGTTCAAAAAGTAATAACAGGCAGTGGAAGACAGTTAATAGATTCTGCCAACTCGACACACTCCACTTGTTGCTTTTTGTCTCACGGCGACCCTGAGAGCAGCAACGCACGAACAAACGGCGTGATCACAAAGTAGTGGGGGTTTCACTACTGGATTAATGTTCACTCAACTCGACGTCCTAGGTCCGGTGGACAACGAGGTTGTGGTCCTCGCAAACTACAGCCCATTCGATCCGTCAATGCCTGCGTGCCACCAGCAGTCCTGACATGTCATCGCACTGCCGGACCTCTCTGCTGCTCCGTCCCTACCGAACTACTACACACACCCGACCCGGAAAAAACACTTCACGTCCTTCCAAAGATAGTACGGGTATTAGATATCGATAAACGTTGCTGCCGTCACTCACAGACAGACAACACTAGCAACCGTAGAGGCGCCAGTAAACAGAAGAGGAAAATGAGACGCTACTATCCTTATTACATGATGCCAGCCTACCAACAGCACCAATGCGAGCCACACACGGGTCGTGGGCGTGTCTCTCTCACTGCTTTACGAGCCCCCCCCCCCCCCCCCCTATGCTTCCGTATCAAGAATTTATGTTGTAACGGAGTGGTGTGAAACCACTTTTTCAACCTGAGCATGCAGCGCCGCGACGAAAAAAAAAAAAAAAGGGCATGGAATCCACACTTTCCAGTGTAGAGGGTTCAAATCCTGTAACTTCGTCTCCGCCGTGTGCCGGCGCTGTGGAGAGCAGGACGTGATGCGTTTTTCTAGTTCTACTTTCATACCTTACATGCGTTAACTAATGATGACTTATATGTTCCTTATCCTAGATGTTAACAAGCTAAGCCCACCATTACAACTTGCTGCGTTACGACAGTTAATTTATGATTCCGAAGCTGATGCGTGTTTGCAAGAAGTGTTATTTGATGTGTTTTGTCTCTCTGGGCTTTCTATGCTCCTTCTTGTCACGCCATAAAGTTCTACTGGCATGGCCATGCTTTATAGTGACGGCATCCCATTGCAGACTTTGAAACGCTGGACGATGGTCGAGGTATAGGGTATCGTCTTTATGATCTCGCCTTATTTTTTCTTTACGCTCCATCTGGATATGGTAGTCAATGGGACGCTCGCGTTTTTATAAGGAAAATGTCCTTTATTTACCTCGTCAACATCCGTGAAATATTTTGATCGGGGGAGGGGGAAGGGGGGGGGGGGGGGGAGATTTCAACTGCGTCATGTGTCCTGTGTATCAGACTTCCAACTACACTCCTGGAAATTGAAATAAGAACACCGTGAATTCATTGTCCCAGGAAGGGGAAACTTTATTGACACATTCCTGGGGTCAGATACATCACATGATCACACTGACAGAACCACAGGCACATAGACACAGGCAACAGAGCATGCACAATGTCGGCACTAGTACAGTGTATATCCACCTTTCGCAGCGATGCAGGCTGTTATTCTCCCATGGAGACGATCGTAGAGATGCTGGATGTAGTCCTGTGGAACGGCTTGCCATGCCATTTCCACCTGGCGCCTCAGTTGGACCAGCGTTCGTGCTGGACATGCAGACCGCGTGAGACGACGCTTCATCCAGTCCCAAACATGCTCAATGGGGGACAGATCCGGAGATCTTGCTGGCCAGGGTAGTTGACTTACACCTTCTAGAGCACGTTGGGTGGCACGGGATACATGCGGACGTGCATTGTCCTGTTGGAACAGCAAGTTCCCTTGCCGGTCTAGGAATGGTAGAACGATGGGTTCGATGACGGTTTGGATGTACCGTGCACTATTCAGTGTCCCCTCGACGATCACCAGTGGTGTACGGCCAGTGTAGGAGATCGCTCCCCACACCATGATGCCGGGTGTTGGCCCTGTGTGCCTCGGTCGTATGCAGTCCGGATTGTGGCGCTCACCTGCACGGCGCCAAACACGCATACGACCATCATTGGCACCAAGGCAGAAGCGACTCTCATCGCTGAAGACGACACATTCGTCCCACCATTCACGCCTGTCACGACACCACTGGAGGCGGGCTGCACGATGTTGGGGCGTGAGCGGAAGACGGCCTAACGGTGTGCGGGACCGTAGCCCAGCTTCATGGAGACAGTTGCGAATGGTCCTCGCCGATACCCCAGGAGCAACAGTGTCCCTAATTTGCTGAGAAGTGGCGGTGCGGTCCCCTACGGCACTGCGTAGGATCCTACGGTCTTGGCGTGCATCCGTGCGTCGCTGCGGTCCGGTCCCAGGTCGACGGGCACGTGCACCTTCCGCCGACCACTGGCGACAACATCGATGTACTGTGGACACCTCACGCCCCACGTGTTGAGCAATTCGGCGGTACGTCCACCCGGCCTCCCGCATGCCCACTATACGCCCTCGCTCAAAGTCCGTCAACTGCACATACGGTTCACGTCCACGCTGTCGCGGCATGCTACCAGTGTTAAAGACTGCGATGGAGCTCCGTATGCCACGGCAAACTGGCTGACGCTGACGGCGACGGTGCACAAATGCTGCGCAGCTAGCGCCATTCGACGGCCAACACCGCGGTTCCTGGTGTGTCCGCTGTGCCGTGCGTGTGATCATTGCTGGTACAGCCCTCTCGCAGTGTCCGGAGCAAGTATGGTGGGTCTGACACACCGGTGTCAATGTGTTCTTTTTTCCATTTCCAGGAGTGTATAGCTATTGTCGTGAACTTAATGATGTGGTGGCGTCTTTGGGTTTACAAGATGCATGGATCTGCAGGTGTCTCACTTTAGGGCATTTTTTGTATTTTACATCTACTTCTAGCAGTCGACTGGATCGTTTGTATTTGACTCCTTTCATATGTAGCCAACTCTTGTCAGCTGATATTGAGCCGTGTATCGGCTCTCAACATATATCGCAGTGTTAAGATTGTTCCGAGTCCTTCCATTCCATCGTTAATTGATTCTTTCATATTTATCGTTATGCTGCGTACGATTTTGTTGGGATTCCCCTCTGTCGCCGTGTGTGGTCTTATTGATCTTCGAGTCGTTGCTCCCTGTTAGCCCTGTGTAAGGGAATAAGATCTTTGGGTGGATGGCCGGTTGGTTGCCTAGCGGTGACGAGTCGGTCGGTCGGTTTTAAAATCGGGAATTAGAGAATGTCGTACGCGGAGACCACGGCGTGCCGTGGTAGTGGAGAGTTGGCTGTTGTTCCGAGAAGCCGAGTGGTCTATCCTGGCGGTGCGAGACGTGTGGGGCGAATTTACGGGACAAGGCTGTAAGCTCTTGCTGTGAACACCCGGGGGGCCACGGCTGTGGTTCCGAGTCACTACTTGGTGGGAGCGGCAACGGATGTCTTTAAATTTTCCGTCTGAGGAGTGGTATTTCGCCGCCATGGGTGCAGAGAAGACGAGGGCTCCGGTGACAGAGCGCGTGGCTGCGCCTAGTTGGGTACGGTGGCGACGTGGACACGGTCGGGTGTGAGGAACCTTTGCATCGGAGTTCATCTGCTGTTTCTCCTATAAACTGCAAGTTAAGTTGGTTAAAGGTTTAGATGTTAATTGAAGAATTTTGGTTTGTGCAACTAGCGTCTTTTCTGCCTTGTGGCCTCCTGCGTCCGGGTTTCCTGTCCCTGTCGCCGGTGTATTTATAGACAGCGATTTCTTCCGGTTCTTGTTAGTGCTGCCAAGTAGGAAGTGTATTTTTGGACAGGGTTTATTGTTTTAGATTACATTTTTTGTGCCTTGTGGCATCCTGCGTTCGGGTTTCCTGTCCCTGTCACCGGTGTAATTGTAGACAGTGATCTTTTGACTTCTTATTAGTACTGCCTGGGAGGAAGTGTATTTTTGGGCAGGGATTATGGTTCCTGATTTGATTCCTCCTCCTCCCCTGGCCTCGCGTCAGGTCGATGTGATTGCTGAATGTGAGGCGTTGTGGGTCTGTTAGTCCGCTTCTTGCCTGAGCATCCTTCGGGAGACAATTGTGGTCGCCCTTACACGCGGTCGGTTAATTATTTCTATACCAGGACATTTTGGTGGCAGGACATGGTATTAAAGTTGTTAGTTATTGTGAAATGTTAAATGGTTGTATTTTACTGATTGTTTTTGGCCACTGTTTAAAAATGTTAAGTTTGCCTTTCATTGGTGTTTTTTTTTTTTTTTTTTTAATTACGTGCCTTTAAAGGCATTCTTTGAAAATGCTAGTTCTGCCTCCCTGTTAGCGAGCCCTTGTAATTTAATATCTTGTTGTGGCAAAATTTAAAAGAAGTGGCTCCGTATATGTTCGGTAGCGAAATTGAATGCAATTAGTGTTTTCGGTTCATTACTTGGAAAGTTTTAATTTTGTTATTAAATGCTTTATGAAAGTCTGTTTTAAGTAAAATGGCCTGGCTATCAACGGGAAAGTAAAGTTTTAATTTCATTACTTGGAAAATTTTGATTTGTTAGCAAATGTTTTATCAAAGCCGGTTTTAAGTAAAATGGCTTGGCCGTTAACTGTGAAGTAAATTGTTTTGAAAAGGCACTCATGCCTGCTAGCTTTTTGGATCTGTTCCTGGACAAGTGGGAAAGAAATGACTTTTAATGGTTGAAGTAATCAATAAAGAAATCGTAAATTGCAACTCGACGGTAACCAACTAATTTTGGCCCCGTTTCCCAACTGGGGGTTTTCCTTGATATAATACCTGCCATCTTCATTGACCCCAGTGCTGTATCAATGACTCTTAACCACGTCCTGCAGCGGGTACATCTCTCTCGCCCTGTTTGGAAGCTAAATGTTTCACATCTGTCGGACTCCTTTCAGGATGGTATCATTACTACCGTGTGGGGGCGGGCAGTCCGTTCCCATGTTCGTTATCCCTCAGTTATGGAATGATGGGTTGCCATTGCCACACCTCGGCTTCGCAGTGCTCTCATGCGTTTTAGCTTTGGTAAAGTGGCTGAAATGTGAACTCGGGAATTTTATTACGTTACCCGTGATCTTTATGATAGTACTCGGGACGTCCTTTTAACAATTACGGACGTTCACCGTGTGAAGGCGAAACACCTGCAACTCAAAAGATTACAATTAGATGGTCTTCCCAACCACGTTCGATTCTCCAGGGTCAGTTGGAGTCTATGTATCGTCTAATTCGTCTTCGAAAGCGATCGCAAAGGAAGTGTCTCACTTCCATTCGTTCTATAGACGGTCATGAGTGATCATTCCAGCCCGATAGAATGCTTGAACTTTCTCGATACTTTTTCGATCTTTGCATTCGTGTGGTATTAGACGGTATACCGTCCGCTGATTTTACTTCCCTTTATGAGAGTGTTGTTATGCCAGTTCTCCATTAGGAATTTTTGGTAGCTTTTCACCGTGGTAAGGTATCTGACGTTGTAGCTCCATCCACTTCGCGCAAATCGTCGTGTTTGGGAGGACTTCCCAAAGGATTTTAAGTTCGGTTTTGGCGTCTGACAGGAGATACGTAACGTCTATGGTGAATGAAGTGATGCATGGGGTACACACGCCGGTCTCCTTTAAGGATGGAAAAATTGTTTTAATTCCCAAAAAGAAGGGACGTCTGTCTTTGGATCAGATCCGACCAGTAACTCTACTGAATTTTGATTATAAAATCGTAGTGATGGCGATGAATAGCCGCACGTCCGTTTTGCTTGGTGGCATTGTCGCGCGTTCTGACATTTGCCGCCCGGGTCTTACACTCCCGAGGTCCCATTCTATATCTACATCTACATTTATACCCCGCAAGCCACCCAACGGTGTGTGGCGGAGAGCACTTTACGTGCCACTGTCATTACCTCCCTTTCCTGTTCCAGTCGTGTATGGTTCGCGGGAAGAACGACTGCCAGAAAGCCTCCGTGCGTGCTCGAATCTCTCTAATTTTACATTCGTGATCTCCTCGGGAGTTATAAGTAGGGGGAAGCAATATATTCGATACATCATCCAGAAACACACCCTCTCGAAACCTGGACAGCAAGCTACACCGCGATGCAGAGCGCCTCTCTTGCAGAGTCTGCCACTTGAGTTTGCTAAACATCTCCGTAACGCTCTCACGCTTACCAGATAACCCTGTGACGAAATGCGCCGCTCTTCTTTGGATCTTCCCTATCTCCTCCGTCAACCCGACCTGGTATGGATCCCACGCTGATGAGCAATACTCAAGTGTAGGTCGGACGAGTGTTTTGTAAGCCACCTCCTTTGTTGATGGACTACATTTTCTAAGAACTCTCCCAATGAATCTCAACCTGGCAATCGCCTTACCAACAATTAATTTTATATGATCATTCCACTTCAAACCGTTCCGCACGCACACTCCCAGATATTTTACAGAAGTAACTGCTACTAGTGTTGTTCCGCTATCATATAATCATACAATAAAGGATCCTTCTTTCTATATATTCGCAATACATTACATTTGTCTATGTTAAGGGTCAGTTGCCACTCCCTGCACCAAGTGCCTATCCGCTGCAGATTTTCCTGCATTTCGCTGCAATTTTCTAATGCTGCAACTTCTCTGTGTATTACAGCATCATCCGCGAAAAGCCACATGGAACTTCCGACACTATCTACTAGGTCATTTATATATATTGCTGAATGTCGTGATCTTATCTCGATTGCTTCCATTGTGCTTGTGTCGGGAGATCTACTTTTTATTGATTGTAATCATGCGTTTGACCGACTTAGTCATGATTTTTCTGTTGCGGTTGTTGTCGGCTGAAGATTTTAATGGTATTACTGGTATTCAGGCGTCTACTGACGTGAATGTTCGTCTTACTCTCCCTAAAGAAGAGTGTCGAGGTTCCTGCTGGGGAGTCCCCTTTCTGTGTTGTTATTCGTGTTATTTCTGGACCCTTAAAGCTGTCCATACCTGCCCGATTGCGAGGCTGGTCGGTATTGGGAAGAAGGTTCATCGTACGCGTCTATATCGATGACTTTATGGTACTTTTCCGCACCCATGATGACACAGCAGTGTCCAAAGATATTTTGGATGCATTTTGTCGTCTCATAGGAGCACAGGTAAACGACCGGACGTGTCGGTTACCCAATTTGCGGGGATATGACGCGGCTCAGATCGCCCGCAATCGGTCATTGGGCGTTATAATTGATATTTATCCGATGAAGATGTCTGCGTTAAGTTGTAAGTGCGTCATTGATAGGGTTCAAGGAGCGATCCTTGGACACGAGCGTCGCTCCGTCTCGTTACTTCACAAGATTCGGTCCTTGAAACCTTCCGACTTCAAGTGGCTCATGTATTAATTGATGCCCAAATTGTTCTCCTACCTGAGACGATGTCCCGAACGCTACAATAACTATCGGGCAAGTTTATCTGGCGAATATTTTTCGAGTGCGCTACAAGGTCATGGCGAGACCCCGGCTGATGGGAGGTTTAGGCATCCCTGATGTTCAGGCCAAGGCTTCCGCTTTATTTCTTCGACACACTATTTTAACGTGTCTTCGCGTATACCCCAGTCACCTACATCTCGCCTTTTTGCACGTCTCTCAACTACGAGCTTAACCCCTCCAGAAGATATTGGTAGAATACATAATAAATTAAAGCATATTCGTGATTTTTTTCTTGATGTGAGTTATTTGGGGGTTGATATTTTTTCCCAATCACATCTGTCAAAATTCTGATATGTCGCTGGACGTTTCCAAATTGCGTTTCCTCTGGGGAGTTCCTATTGCCAGAGACAGTCTGGAAGGTTGTTTGGTCAAATGCCAACCGACGTATTATTCCGATGGAAATGGCGTCCTCATGATACCAAGTCGTTCATGATCTTCTCCCCAGTAACGTTCGACTATTTTTGCATTGGCCTTAGTGAGACAATGCCACAGTGGATACACCGGTTACCGTGAGATCACCGAAATTAACCGCTGTCGGCACTTGGATGGGTGACCATCCATGCCACCATGCGGTGTGGCCATTTTTCGGGGTGCACTCAGCCTCGTGATGCCAATTGAGGAGCTACTCGACCGAATAGTAGCGGGTTCGGTCAAGAATACCATCATAACGACCGGGAGAGCGGTGTGCTGACCCCACGCCCCTCCTATCCGCATCCTCCACTGAGTATGACGCGGCGGTCGGATTGTCCCGGCAGGCCACTAGTGGCCTGAAGACGGAGTGCTTAGTGAGACAGGCCGATGCAGTAGCTGCCATGAAACGGGTACATTATGCCACCGGTTGGTCGCCTGCGCACAATGACATTGGAGTTGACTCCGCCGACAATTGGCCTTTCTTGCCAGGACGACGGAAGAAGCAATCTAGAGTGTGATTCTCCAGCATCTCTATTCAACCTTCGGTGCCAGAACGAAGAACAATATCTTTATGTGGCTTGTTGGGCATTATGTTCATTACGTGGTGGGGAGTGGGTACGATCGAAACCCTTGTGCCTTTTACGGTATGGTTACTGCCCACTGGACATGGCAAAGGATGCCACGCTATCGTGAGCTTTTTGCGTATATGCTATACCTGGTACTTAATCGTCAAGGAGTTGGGTGAAGAGTGGAGTTCCTTTTCTGTTCGTATGTTTCATTCTTGTTAAGTTGCTTTGGTGAACTTGAAAAAAAAAAAAAAAGTAAGAAAAGAAGAGGTGTTGGTATTGGTGTTGGTATTTTCGTCATGATCCATTTCATTTTTGTGGTCCAGTTTGCTTGTTTTTTGTTTAATTAATAAAGAAAGACACAAAAATTGTTGCAGGCCACGACTGGAATGATTAAAATTTTGTACTTTTGGGAACCCACGGCCTCCAGATGCTTAATAAATGTAAACATGGATAGTAGTGGGCTGTAATGCGATGCTTATTTAGTCTTGCGATTATGTAATTTCGACTAAGCGTCATTGCCAAGTACATTTATAACATCTATATTTCATGTCGTTTTCAAATCACTCTTAAACACAAATAAAAAGTAGCGATATTCCGTCATTTTACGAATACAGATGTTACATATATGCTTGACAATGACTCTTAGTCGAAATTGGCTAATCGCACGATTAAATAAAAATCGCAATACAGCCTGCTCTGGACCGTGTCTACTTTTTGTAGTATTAAGACCTAATTTGTTTCTTTTCCTTTAGAGTAGCAAGTTGTAAGGAGTCAACAAAAATAAATAAATAAGGATGAAAAATAAAAAGGTGCCAAGTGTGGGAGCACAAAAAAATAAGCTGACGTTGCTGAGTCTCAGTCACTGGGACGCGGGTTCGATTTTCGGTTCGATGGGGTATTTTCTGCGGTAGCGACTGGGTGTTTGAGTGTTGTTTACATCATCATCAATGCGCAAGATCTTTGCACCAGGTGGACCAACAATGCCATACGCACACTTGATTTTTCCGTCCACCCTCGTATGTGGAGTCGACCATTTGGATGCAGTTGAACAACCGACTCTATGGAATAGCATACCAATTTTTTTTTTACAGGACTGAGAACAGAATACGGCAGAGTCCCGCGGGTCCAGAGGCTCAGGGGAAATAACGATTTGCGAGAACCAGCTCCGGTCGATGGGCGCACGTTATGCGGTGTCGAGTGCAGAGCCGTGTCGGAGAGCGAACGCTGGGCTGTAAAGAATGAACCGCGCCTCGAGTGGATGAAATAATGGCGCCGAGGCGGGACCGCGATTTACGGGAACAGACGCTGGTAGGAGGAGCGCCCTCAGAGCTTTGATCCGTTTAATTGAGCCCTGGGAGACTGGGAGAGAGAGCCAGCGTCTTGGTTAGGCGCCCAGCTGGCCTCCCCTCCCCTCCCCCCCCCCCCCCCCCCCCCAGCACAGCTAACGGCCGTCCTGCGATGATCCTCACCACCTTCTCCTTACTCGCCACTGCGTCTCAAGGGCTCGCTAGTGCAGATTTACATTGCCGAGAGGCCCACTTCGCGGAACACCGCCTTTTGTCATCCGAGTACGTCTTCCACTGCCACAGTGCTCTTCATTTCACTGAAAGGTGAGTGGCCGAGGTTCAGTAATGTTACTACGTTTCTCGTGGCGCTCACATTTATTTTTATTTCTCAGAAGAAGCGTTGGAAGAATAAATATATGTGCTATTATTAATATGGAGATACTAGAAGGTATCATATAGATTATATAATGGTAAGACAGAGATTCAGGAACCAGGTTTTAAATTGTAAGACGTTTCCAGGGGCAGATGTGGACTCTGACCAAAATCTATTGGTTATGAACTATTGATTAAAACTGAAGAAACTGCAAAAAGGTAGGAATTTAAGGAGATGGGACCTGGATAAACTGACTAAACCAGAGGTTGTACAGAGTTTCAGGGAGAGCATAAGAGAACAATTGACAGGAATGGGGGAAAGAAATCAGTAGAAGAAGAATGGGTAGCTTTGAGGGATGAATTAGTGAAGGCGGCAGACGATCAAGTAGGTAAAAAGACGAGAGCAAGTAGAAATTCTTGGGTACCAGAACGAATATTGAATTTAATTGATGGAAGGAGAAAATATAAAAACGCAGAAAACGGAGCAGGCAAAAAGGAATACAAACGTCTCAAAAATGAGATCGACAGGAAGTGCAAAGTGGCTAAGTAGGGATGGCTAGAGGACAAATGTAAGGATGTAGAGGCTTATCTCACTAGGGGTAAGATAGATACTGCCTACAGGAAAATTAAAGAGACCTTTGGAGAAAAAAGAGCCACTTGTATGAATATCAAGAGCTCAGATGGAAACCCAGTTCTAAGCAAAGAAGGGAAAGCTGAAAGGTGGAAGGAGTATATAGAGGGTCTATACAAGGGCGATGTACTTGAGGACAATATTATGGAAACGGAAGAGGATGTAGATGAAGATGAAATGGGAGATACGATACTGCGTGAACAATTTGACAGAGAACTGAGAGACCTGAGTCGAAACAAGGCCCCAGGAGTAGACAACATTCCATTGGAACTACCGACGGCCTTGGGAGAGCCAGTCCTGACAAAACTCTACCATCTGGTGAGCAAGATGTATGAGAGAGCAGAAATACCCTCAGACTTCTAGAAGAATATAATAATTCCAATCCGAAAGAAAGCAGGTTTTCACAGATGTGAAAATTACCGAACAATCAGTTTAATAAGTCACAGCTGCAAAATACTAACGCGAATTCTTTACAGACGAATGGAAAAACTGGTAGAAGCCGACCTCGGGGAAGATTAGTTTGGATTCCGTAGAAATATTGGAACACGTGAGGCAATACTGACCCTATGACTTATCTTAGAAGCTAGATTAGGGAAAGGCAAACCTAAGTTTCTAGCATTTGTAGACTTAGAAAGCATTTGACAATGTTGACTGGAATACTCTCTTTCAAATTCTGAAGGTGGCAGGGGTAAAATACAGGGAGCGAAAGGCGATGTACAATTTCTACAGAAACTAGATGGCAGTTACAAGAGCCGACGGTCATGAAAGGGAAGCAGTGGTTGGGAAGGGAATGAGCGGAAGGCTATTTACAAATTGTACAGAAACATGGAGGTTTTACGAAGACCTGGACGTGTCGATGCAGATGACGCACTTCGTTGTCAGGAATTGTAGGAACTGGATGTGTTTTGAGGGTCTCTCTAAAAACTTTTGCCGTCTCTAATACATGTGAATAGTAGTGAAAGTGTAATCCGAATTTGGAAATAAACCTACTACTGGAAAATGACATCATGGCCAACACTTTTCATTAAATAGAAACGTCAAAGCTCTTACCAGTACCTATTTTTATGAACTTGCACAAGAAGCAGGAGCAACAGCCTGGGAGACATCGCCCAAAACTTCAAAAACACCAAAAAGCTATGTACAGGTTATATCAGCGGCGCCTTCTTTACTTTGTCCAAATTTAAATTCATTAGGGTGGAAGACGAGTACTGGAATCTGGTCATACCCAAAAGGTAATAGGACAGGTGGGTGAAGCGACGTTAGAAGCTCCAGCTGCCATCACCCTTCACAGCCTAAGGGAGTGCTACATACATTGGTCAACAAGGCCCTTGTAATATCGGACGACGGAAGCCTACTAAGGGAGCCCAGCTACCTTAAGGACGTATTCACGAAGAGACAAGTCCGACATGCTTTCATACAGAAGTCAAATGCCCAGTAAATAGACACGAGGACGAAAATAGGACAATGGCGTTTCTACTATACACCGACAATATATCCAACAAAATCGCAGAATCTTGGCTCAACGTAACATTATAAGCCTTTTCCGTCCATTTCCGAAACCGCGTGCAATATTAGCTATGATATTCCATGAAAATGCGGTAAGACTTGTCAGACAGACTGTGCGGATAGCCAAAGAAAGGTGCCAAGAGCACTGGAGACGCACAGAATTTAAGAAGTGAAACAAATCTGCGGTTGCAGAACAGTACATGGATACAGGCGCTCAATGAAATATGAACGAACCGAATCGGTAAGTCCGACATCGTCATTTTGGAACTGTGCTCTAAAGGAGGCTATTGAAATACGACTGGGAGAGCACGAGATCGAGAGGGTTTACTCTCAGTAAAGCGTGTGACTCAGTGCTCAGACAACTGAAGTCACAACTTCAAATGAGAGCGACTTCCACGCCCAACGTGGCCCACGGAAGCACAGAGGGACAGGACATAGCGCCCAGATTTAGGCGATCGTGTTCGGTCACAGTTTCACCTAAAGCGGCGTGCGACCGGATAGTGAGGGAAGGTATTTTCACTCAGCTGTAGCAACTACAAGAAAATGCGAGTTTATTTTCACCAGACGTGTTTCGCTTTATTGAGGTAAAACACCATCAGTGGTCTGTAATTAAAGGTATTTACAGTTTGATTAGTTTTTAAGATCGAAAAACAGTTCGTTAACAATATGTTTCTTTTTACTTACGGCGATTTCTGCTTGGTTTGTCGCCCAGATAGGGAAGTGCCGTCTGCTAGCACATCTTTTTTGGTGTTTTTCTTCATTAGACACTGATACTTGAGGTCAAATCTCACCCCACTGTTTTCTGTTTATTGTTATACTTTTAGACACACGGCAAGTTGTGTAGCAGTTTTTTTTTTTCTGCAACATCAGCTCATTCTGCACACGACACACGTGTTTATCCTTTGAGCTGTCAAAGTTTTGCTCATCCCTCCTGTCACCCTCCTCCTCCCCTCCTCCCCCCCTCCCCTCCTCCCCGTATTCTCCTTACATGGCAGCCAGTGAACTACTTCTATTCGTCAGATGATCAGATGGAGAAACCATTAAGTGACAAGCATTTCCAGAATGACTAGGAGATTTTCGATGTGGAACCTATAAAGAGCAGCCAAAACGAAGACGGCTACACGTTGCGTTGAAGGGTGAATATATAAAGACAGAGTAACACTAATGGATGACTGTTTCGAATTGATACATATAATATTATAACAACCTCTTTTAATTATTAGTAACATGCTGTACAAAGCAACAGGAGAATCAGAGACATTGAAACTCGTCGACTGTCCCCACCAACTTATTTCATGTATGCGGAAGATTGAGACATGGCGGTGGTATGGCTGTCAACTGTCCACACTCATTGTACTCCTCATCAATGACTGAATAAATTAACATAACTAAAAAAGAACTGAGGAAGTATAAAGCTAACTAGCTGAGAGGAAATTTTCTTAGAATAACAGTGGTGAAAACCGCAACGAGATCAGAGTAACGGTTCAAGCGATATTTACCTTTACAAATGGCTTCAAATGGCTCTGAGCACTATGGGACTTAACATCTATGGTCATCAGTCCCCTAGAACTCAGAACTTCTTAAACCGAACTAACCTAAGGACATCACACACATCCATGCCCGAGGCAGGATGCTAACCTCCGACCGTAGCGAAAATGTAATCACATGTCAGTTCTAGTATAATATATTTGTCCAATGAATACCCGTTTATCATCTGCATTTCTTCTACTAACTAACCTAAGGACATCACACAACACCCAGTCTTCACGAGGCAGAGAAAATCCCTGACCCCGCCGTGAATTGAACCCGGGAACCCGGGCGTCGGAAGCGAGAACGCTACCGCACGACCACGAGCTTCGGACTTAACCTTTTCATTCAGTTGACATATCTTAATTCGCGAGTGCAGGAAGCTAGAGGACTCCTCGAAGGGAGCACAATGGGGCGGTGCGGGCCGAGAAATGCAATTCATCAGTGCGCTGGGGCAGACAACGCTTCTGGAAGTTTCCGACGCGGGCGGATGGATAGGAAGCGGTCCTAAACTAAAAATACTGGGTCGTCTTCAGCAGTTTCCGAACGGTTGGACAAGTATAGAGTGGTATGAAAATTCAAAGACAAAGTAAGGCCTGATAATGTGACGGATTGTAATACAATGCAATTACGGGAAAATAAATCGCAGCAGAAAGAAGGAGTTGTGCGACATAAACGAAAGTTAGTAGGCTACTTTCTACAGTTGAAAGATGTCTGTTAAAATATCGCACCAGTCGCATGAGAGTGGCGCTAGTAACGCCACTAAGAGGAAGCACATTACGTTTGCGTTAAAGAAACGCTTAACGGTTGTGAGCGTTAGTTACCTTTGAGATTGGATGTGGTGAGTTGATGTTAGTCAAGAATGCATTTAAGGCGACAAAAAGCCATATCAACACCTCACTGAGTTTGAATGAAATCATTTAACAGAGCAACGGATGTCACGAGAATGTGCGGTCACAACGCATCATACCGCACCTGCAGCAGCAATTTGAGCATCAGTTGCCGCCACAGTGACACAACGAAATGTTGCAAATCTGTTACTTCAAGGACTGCTGTAAGGTAGCCTACATTCCAGAGACCCCAAACCACCATTTGCGACCTAAATGGTGTCATGCGAGAGCTTATTGGATATCAGGATGTAGATCTGTTGTGTTTCTGATGAAAGCCGGTTCTGCCACGTTGCCAGTGGTGCTGGTTAGAAGGAGGGCATTTGAGGGTCTGCAACCAACCTGACACACTGGACCAACACCTGGAGTTATGCTCTGGGGTACGATTTCATATGATACCAGGAGCACTCTCGTGTTCATCCCACGCAGAGCAAATTTGCTCTTCAATCTGATGATTCGAACTACTGCGCTACCATTCATGAACAGCATTCCACGGGGTGTTTTCCAGCAAGATAAAGCTGGCCCACATACTGCTGTTGTAACTGTAACACTCCGGTTTAATCTTACTGACTTATCCCGCTCGATCGGGATCTGATAGCAGCCCAAATAGATAATAACTAATGTGACCGTGTACCTAATGGGGCTGGCAATCGGATTGGACTGCTACGGAGTTGTTACATTCCATTTTGTCCTTCTCGAATGCTGTAATAATAAAATGTCTGGTGGCAAGAAGAACAACAACACAGCTTCATTAATCAACGACCTATATTCATCACCAAAACACAAAAGTAAGGAGACAGCCACTGCCTTCGTCGTACAGAATTAATAACGGCTAATCTCAGCACAGGCGCTTTCGTTAATCATTATCGTCACACGCAATTTCAATCATTGTAATCCAACACTTCAATCCAACACTGCAATCCAACACTGCAATCCAATACTGCAATCCAAATGATGCCGGCGCGGTAGACGCGTAATTACAATATCGGCACAGAAATGTCACTGAATCACACTAGTAATTACACTTTTTCACTTTCCCGTATATTTTTAACACAAAGGGGTTAAACCACGGCGATGGCCACTCCCTTTGTCGGTAAGGTCTTGCATTCCAGCAACAGAACTCCACCCGGCTCGGCCCGCAGCGCTTACCACACTCTGTCTCTACACTCGCTCTCGCTCTCGGAACCCGACATACACTATCGATTGTTTGTCCTGTAGACCTGTGCTGTCGCAAAACTTATAGTAAGGGCCTACGGACCCCTTACACAACTCAACATGCTGTACAGTGTGTCGACATGTTGCCTTGGCCGGCTACATAACCAGATCTCTCTCCTATCGAGCATAACGTACACCATCGCACGAGAGCTCTAGCGTCACCCACAATCAGCATTAACCGTCTCTGTACTGACCGACCAAGTGCAACAGGCGTGGAACTCCATCCCACAAACTGGCATGCGCCACCTGTATAAGACATTGCATTCACGTTTGCATGCTTGCATTCAATATTCTGACGGTTACGCCTGTTATTATTGTACCAGCATTTGACATTTGCAATGGGTTATTTCGCGCTTACATTAATCTGTTATCTTGCATCGCTTACATATGTTACCTAGACAAATGTATTCCCGAAATTTTATTATTCTACATTAATTATTTTTTGTGTTACATTCCTTCTTCCGTCAGTGTGCTTACGAGAGAGGTAAAATTCTGGCAGATATCACTCTGCAAAGATGTTACTGGAAGATGTTGTAATATCAAAAACATTCACAATTATTAAAGCTGGTAACGTGACGTCATTTTCGCCGTGGACGGAAGGACGTACCACTGTTCAGCAGAGCGCAACTGGGTTCTGAAACGAGCAGACGTATCTCGAGACAGTTCCGTACTTATGGCAAAACAAGCTTTGTGTCTCCACACACTAAAAAAAATAAAAATGAAAATAAAAATAAAAAAATTGAGAAATTGTAATTGATGATCAGAATCTGGAAGAGTTTCAGCACTTTAATTATTTAGGGAGTTATATTAAACAAAGATAAGGATGCTGGTATTAAATTACAGTTGCATCAGGGTGTATACGACGCTATCAGCGGAACATTAAGAAATATACGAAGAGACACAAAAATGAAATTTTGTGAGGTGATAGCTGTACCTGTTCTACTGCCTGGCTACGAAACCTTGGTTATGAAGAGGCGGCTGAAGTTTTTTCGAGCAGTCAAATACTACAGTAAATCGGACAGGATTCATATTGAAACACTAGACAAGAATTGAATACTTTTGCAGTAAATGTCAAAATGGAAGAAAGAAGAAAAGAAAGAAAAATGGGAAAAATATCCGCAACGAACTGAAGAAAAAAGGATTCCAGAGATAGCCTTACAATAAAAATCCAAAGGAAATAGGGACTTGGGACGGCCGGTTAGAAGATGGAACTGAGGCCAGAATGGGTTAATAGGCCTAATCTGTGAAAGGCAAAAGAAGAAGAAAAGAAGAAGAAGATCCAGCTAGGGAATGGGTGATTATTTTATCGTGCCAGTGGGAGTTGTTTTTGTCTTCTGCAACTGCACAGTAAACTAGGTGACAGGACTGTTTGTAGCTAGCTCGCATGGGCGCACAGTATTCGGCAGCAGAATACACAACTGATTTTGATGGTGAGTGAACGCGTCTGCTTGTGAGCCTTAGGTTGATGCTACCAGCTTGCAGAGATACTGATTCCAACTGCTGGGCAGTTTAAAGCTGTGGGCCTTACTGGGACTCGAATCCGAGACTTCTGCCTTTCGCGTGCAAGTGTTCCACCCGTTGTGCTATCCAAGTGCGATTCACACACACACACCTTTTACAGCTTCACTACCACCAGCACTTGTCCTGCCTTCCAAACTTGACTGTTCCCCATACACTCTGCGAGACTAGCACTACTGGGAAAAAGAATATTGCGGAGAAACTATTCACGAGGCTGCGGCTATGCAGTATTCTTTCTTTCAAGAGTGTTAGCCAAGTAAGGTACACAGGAGACCTTCTCTGAAGTTTTGGATATTGTTACATTTCTGACACTTGGAGCTATAAAGTTTGTGCAAGTGAAATTTTCAGATGCCAGCTGCATACGGACATTGCATTAAATTCAGCGGTGACATGTGAAAATTTGTACCGGACTGCACTCGGACCCTAAAAATGATTCTTTGTTCCATGTATCACACGTCAGTTGGGCTAAGTTACAGTAGCTGATACGTGACGTCATAAAATAGATTGAGGTAGGAATGGCAGATGCTATTTTCCGATTACAGCAATTGTGAGATGCTATTTTCCGGTTACAGCAATTGTGAGAGACTTCGCCAACTTGATAAACTTTTGTTCTCATTAGCTGCTGTATTAAAAGATGGAGGGATTACCCTGTGACTGGCGAACTAAAACTCATATTTTCATTTATTATTACTAAATTGACATTCATATCGTGATTATAAAAAATATGAGGGAACTACTTAATACTGTTCTCTGATTACATAATCAAAACATCATTTTATTATTGTGCCAAATGTGCCATTATCTGACCTAGGTTTCCTGGTTAGCAATACTTCCAGCTATCTTGTGTGCAGAAACTCTCAGCGTTTATCTGGCGGAACGCTTGGAGAGCGGGGGAGAAAAAACAGTCTCTTGAGCGAGCAGAGGGCACAGTACAGTTACATGAATGTGTGATGTCCGTTCTTTCAGACATGTCCGATAGAACAGGGACCACGCGGAATCCGCATGTAATCTAAATTGAAGGTGAAGGGGGGGGGGGGGGGAGAAAGGAAAGGGAAGGAACTGATGATATCAGCTGCCTGCATCGGGATTTCATGCGGAATCAGCGACGACGAGTGGAAATGTGTGCCACGTCGGGAGTCGAGCCTGGAATCTTCTACTTGCTACACAGTTCCGTTAACCACGGCACCACCCGTATACAGTGTTCCTCACAAATGCGTGAACTATGTTTGCATACTTCTCGGCCGACTCACGTTGTCACCTGGCGCCACCATTACCAGCAGTTCCCATGCATGTCGTGCGTTCATGCTAATTTCACATTCCCATCCGAGGTCGAACGTAAATGTGCATCTGCACTGATGGTTGTGGATTTATCGCCCATCGAGAAGTATCAGTTATGTCCGAAAGAATACACAACACACATTCATAAAACAGATACTCCACGATAACATTGATATCCTTAGTGAAATTGAAGAAAAATTGCAGGATCTGCTGAATGGAATGAACAGCCCAATGAGTACAGAATATGGACTGAAAGTAAATCGAAGAAAGACGAAAGTAGTGAGAAGTAGCAAATATGAGAACAGCGAAAAACTTAACATCTAAGTTGGTAAGTTGGTACAAATTGGTATAAAGTTAAAGAATTCTGCTACCTAGGCAGCAAAATAACCCGTGATGTACAGAGCAAGATGGATGTAACAAGCAGCCTAGCACAGGCAGGAAGGGCATTCCTCGTCAATAGAAGTTCGATGGTATGAAACACAGCCCTTAATTTAAGGAATAAATTTCTGAGAATGTACGTTTGGAGGGCAGCATTATATGGTAGAGAAACATGGACTGTGGGAAAACCGGAACGGAAGAGAATCAAAAGCTTAGAGATGTGGTGCTACAGAAAAATGTTGAAAGTTAGTTGGACTATTCAGGTAAGGAATGAGGAGGTTCTCTACAGAATCGACGAGGAAAGGAAAATGTGGAAAACTCTGACGAGCAGAAGCGGCAGTGTGACAGATCAGGCGTTAAGACATCAGGGAAGAGAGTGCATGGTAATGGAGGGAGCTGTACAGGGTAAAAACTGTGTAGGAAGATAGAGACAGGCAGGCATCCAACAAATAATTGCTACTCTGAGATGGAAAGGTTGGCACAGGAGGGGAATTCGTAGCGGTCCGCATCGAATCAGTCAGAAGACTGATAAAACACAGCCCATTCAGGAGTATTAATCACATGAATGCTTGGTGTCGGTTCTTTCGGACACGTCCGAACGTAAATTTGCATATGCACTGATGGTTGTGGCTTCATAGCTCATCGAGGCGTATCAGTTACGTCTCGAAAGAACAGACAGCACTCATTCATTTAATTGATATGCCTCGATGGTCTATGAATGAATGACCATTTGTTTAGGTTAGACCTCCAGTGGGAATCTAAAATTAGCGAGCACGGAGTACGTGGACAAGGACTGCGGATAAGTGGTGGCGCTAGGTCGAAGTGTGAGTCAGCCGAGAAACGTGTCGAGATAGTCCGCGCTTTTGCGAGTAGCACAGTGTCCTGGCGGTGCAGTCGTTAAGGCAACTGCATAGTAAGCCAGAGATCCAGTGTTCGAGTCCCACCCCAACACATATTTTCACTTATCGCCACTGACTTCGTATAAAGTCTCTATGGATCTGATGTCATCAGTTCCTTCAATTTTCTTTTATTCCCCCCCCCCCTCCCCATTTAGCTTCAATTTACATAACAGGCACGGTGCTGGTGGAAGATGGAAGCGTGGCTGCAGGTCAGGAGGATCTTCTCTGTTGTCGCCGTACGTACCGCAGTGATTGTGTGCTGACTCGCCTGAGCAGTTTTGAGCCGTTGAAACCTTTAAACTGTGTCAGTGCTTCTGCTAAGTCGCACACACTGACGGCATTGGACAAACGTTGTTTATATGGTTAGCTCTGCTAGCGACCTTGCTCTTCTGAACAAGTACTGTAATCTGCTTCTTACTGAATTGGCATTTTCCGGCCGGTATCTGTGAACAGTGCATCTCCAGACTGTGTTTGAATGGAGCACATTAAGCTGGATGTCAGTGGTGTGTTATGCTGCTGTATACCATACAGACTCCTTCTGCTGGCGTGTGATAAAGTGGGCAGTCGATTACCTAGACGTTTCTGTAGATTCTGATTAATGGTTCTGTGTGAGTGGATGTGGTTAATAGAAGTAGCACATGTTAAGTAGCATATGTTTGTTAACAGAATGAGAAAAGGTGGTTGTCTTCTTTTAATGCTGAATAGTTTCAAGTTTAGTCTTGAGTATCCCTATGTGCTGAGAAGGACTGATGTTCAAGCACCATGACACATATTATGGGAGAATGCAACGGTCATTGAATACACAATTCTAGTTCACATAAATTCAGATTTTGCTGTTGTTGCTTTCACTGACTTGTTTTTCCTGGATGAAGTTTCTTGATAATTACATTAAATTGAAATTAATTTGATTTTAGGGTAAATAGCTGACTGTCATTTCAATGGATTAGGTTTTCATGTCTTTTAAATATCTCATTTTTAAACTTACTACGAATAGGAAGTGTATTGTTTGGACTTGTTTGTGGTCGTTTTATTACGGTATACTAAAGCCATTTAAATGTTGTTGTATCTGTGTTTTATTAACGACTCGGCAATGAACTAATTACGAACTCAGTTATTTGAGCGGCTTGTTTATTGAAATAAATCTGTATTTTCTGCTCAAATGGTCAATAAATGTATAACTCTTGTATTTCCAACCCGAGGTCTGTCAATCGATTCCACCCTTAATACAAAGGGCCATACTGTACGTAACATTATCAACTTTCATATAATACTCGAGTAATAAGGAAGAGCCGAATCACTTCGTGTGCCATCGGCTTCACATCAAATGAACGACTAGCGAAGTGGTTAGAGCAAAACACTTCAGCCGTCAGTGTAGGGACCGACCATTTTGGTTGGATGGATTGCAATGTGCGCTTAACAACGCGACTCTACGGGGAATGCAGAGTACAACTGAGTTTAGGAAAGCAAAATTCAGTTTGTGAAATGTTAGCAATACTTTCACTTTCAAAAACTGAGAGAAACGTGTTCTGACCTATAAGAATGACTAGTAACTATGTGTTTGATTTCTGCAGGTGCACCTGATACTACACCATATTACGGTACAGCTTCAAATTATTTTCTGTAGAAGTGTAAACAAAATATAATTGGTGTCATCAGCCTTAGCCTACTTCTTGATGGTTCCATTACAGCCTCATAGGATAAGCAAGTGACTCAAGATAACCTGCTACATCTGTGCTGGAGCGATGACATCAGTTAAAACGCCAAGTTGGTGTTAATTTTTGAAATTCTGTTATATTTAATTAATTTATTTATTTTTATTTTCACGCGGCAAGACAAAACTATGCTTCTTACACGTCTAGCTACACCAGCACAAACAGAGGCAGTTACACGCAATCTGTGGTAACACAGGGAAGGTGACTGCAATGGGATTCGCACTCATCAGTCACTCTATTACTTTTATTTGCGCAGGACTTGGTATGACAATTATTTATTTAGCGTATGGCTAATACAGACATATCATGAAATTACATATACATATGTACATATTGACACACAAGAAACTTAAGTTTGTCTTTATAACTGAATATCCAGTCCTTCAATCCAGCGCACTGCATCTGGAGTTGCTAGCAGGAAGTCCTCTTTGGCGCCGTGATAGGCTCGAATACTGCATTCACTGACAATGTGGTGAACAGTCTGGTATGGAGCCCCGCAGTCACAAGCTGGATCAGGCAGCTTGTTCCACTCTTTAGAGCATCCCTGCATCGCCCATGGCTGGTACGGATTCTGTTGAGAGTAGACCACGTCTTGCGTGGTAAGTCGAATCCACTTGGAAGTTTAGCACCTGAGAAGATGTTATGCAGGTGCACATCTGTCACTGCTTCCCACCGACCTTTCCATTCTTCAAGAGGTTTGAAATTCTTAGCAACCATGTCAGCAGCATCGCACAGAGTTGGATGACGTGATTTCAGTCTCTTGCGATTTAAAAGTGGCAGGTCGCTATGCACGGGTAGGCTAGAATTCCTGGAGATCTTGTGGAATTCTCTCATAAGGGCAGTACATCTGCGTAGATCAGGAGGCATTATACCGGTTAACAGTGGAAGCCAATAAACTGGAGTAGATCTGATTGTGCCAGATATTATGCGCATTGTCGTATTCAGCTGGGTATCAACAAGCCTTGTATGATGACTATTCATCCAAACAGGTGCACAATACTCAGCACTTGAGTATACCAAGCCCAGAGCTGAAGTTCGCAGGGTGGTTGCTGAATATCCCCAGGTAGTTCCGCATAGCTTATGGAGGATGTTGTTTCGAGTCCTCAGCTTTTGAGCTAAGTTAAGAAGGTGTTGTTTGAAGCATAGTGTACGATCCAGGATGACACCAAGATATTTTGGGTTCCAGTTGTGATGAAGAATTCTGCCTCTGAAACTTAACTCCAGTTTTACGTTCGCCAACTGGTTATTTAGATGGAAGCAACACACTTCTGTTTTACTCACACTGGGTTGGAGTCTCCAGATTTTGAAGTAATTGTCTAATGCAGACAGGTCATTGGCTAAAATCTCTTCTGTTGTCTTCATTTCCTGGTGTTTGACGGCTAGAGCCAGGTCATCGGCATAGCAGTATTTTCTGGACGAAGTGTCAGGTAGATCAGATAGATATAGGTTGAACAGTAAGAGTGAGAGAACTGATCTTTGAAGCAATCCGTTGTTCAGCTTCCTCTCCTTACTTATGTTGCTTCCAGTGATTACCTGGAACTTCCGATCACTTAGCATGCTGTTAATCAGTCGAGCCATTGTTCTGCAGGGTATGATGCGGAGAAATTTGTAGATAAGGCCTTCCCTCCACGCAGTGTCGAAGGCAGCAGTTAGATCAACAAATGCCACAGATGTTTTCTGCTTCATTTGGTATCCTGACTCTATGAAGGATGTGAGAGACAATACTTGGTCGCAGCAGCTACGCCCTGGTCTGAAGCCTGCCTGATCAAGTGGAACTTTCTCTAAGATAGCGCTACTTATTCTGTTATATATTAGCCTTTCAAAAAGCTTGTAGCAGCAGCTACCCTGTTGCTGGGTTTGCCAGGTTTCAGAACAGATATTATCTTCACCTTTTTAAACTCAGATGGAAGTTGACCAGTCAGCAGGATGTCAGTGAAGAATTCTGCCAGCCATTTCTTAGCTTTTCCTCCCATATGGATCAGGAATTCTGAGACAATTATCGTAATATACGAGAGGAGGTACTAGCAGAAGTGAAGTTGTGAAGGCGGCTCGTTAGTTGTCCTTGTGTAGCACAATCGGTAGAGCACATGTCCGCGAATGGCAAAGGTCTCAGGATTGGGACACACAGTTTTAATAAGCCAGAAAATTAGAAACCAGCGCACAGTTCGCTGCAATGTGAAATTTTATTCTATATTGTTCTAGTTTTAATTTGTTTTCTGGTCTTTTCAAGATGTTTCGCAAATGACAGAAGGCAATCAAGTACTAATCTAATGTTCACTTATGATAACGTGCATGGAATGTATCAACGTCCCAATTTCTGTACCGAAAATTGCAATTTTTTTTATTGAACTATGTTGTTTAACAGTTTAGTTCAGTTGCTTTTCTTTAATGAAACTGTTAAGGAACGGTATTTCCGGTGCAGAAACGAAATGGTTAAATTATGTGATTTGGCGAGCAACGCTCCAACGACCCCTTTAAACGTACCGTATCGTGATATTTATATGGATATTACTGCCATTAATTAAGTTAATAAAAAGCTGTCGTATACACGTAGTATTGAACATAATCGGTCATTTTGAAGGATTATGTGGTAGTACCTATTTTCTGTAAAGGGTTAGTGACTTGGAGATCGTCATTCCGGTTACTACACGTACATGTTATTGACTAATGAATTTATTATCCACTATTTAAATCAAGTGTTGAAACCGTTCTTAAATCTGGAACGTGCATACCGAATATCGGTTGTTATATGCCGGTCAATAGTTTTTAAGTGTGTTGACTGTAGCGATGTTCGCCAAGTCACACTTTAGCTTTAAGCATATTTCCGCTGTCATTCACTAAGTTCAATGACCGTGGTCACCAGGCCCGAATTATGATGCCAGTGGTCCAAACACAGTATTTACAGTATGTGTGTGGATCACCTCCATGGAAGCAAATTGAGTACCCCATTGCCGTCACATTTCCCCTACTTTAGTGTTTTCTGCAACTCATAACCAAAAAGTAGCCAAGAAGCTCAATCAGGCGCGTGTATTAGTTTTTGACTTGATTCTAGACCATTTCAGGTCAAATATACTAATCTTGAATAATGACCATCTATTTTGCAACAAATGAATACTTTATAAATGCTAAGACAGTCGATCTAATTACGTTCTGCACAGGTTAACATATACGCCCTTTTTCTCAGCTATACCTTTTATTTCACTTTACTAGTAAATTCAAGGTCAGGAGTTAAGTTCACGTCTTGTCCCGACAAGTAACTATCATACAGTTTATGCGCAGGCGCAAGGTATTATTTCCGCCTAGGGGGGCCTCATGACGCTACGGTCAGTTCCAGTATAGCACTCGTGGCTGCCGCATCGCGGTCGCGAAGTGAGGCCGAGGCAGTTCCAGATAAGTTTTATAGACTGACGATAATTTATGGATTTGTAGTTTTAGATTGACATTGTCCACTATGGAAAGACGGTAGTTACTGTTATTCTGAGAATGTTGGGTTATCCCGACTGAAACCTAGGTAAATTCTAGGCAAACAGTGCAACTGAGATTGTTAATTATTAAAATTATAACTAAAATTTGTAAAATCTGTGTAATATATGCAAAAAACATTTATCTGTGTTCTTATATTCCATTTCTGTGGGAACAGTTATCGATTATGTGGATTCTGTACAAAAGAAATAATCATTTTGCATTTTTTTGTTCGTATAATATTGTGTGTGTCAATTTTGCAAATCACGTCTGTGGTTGGCGAGTGTGGAAACCGACGCAGGCAATGATAATTAAAAATATAACAAAGATATATATTAGCATATTAAATTGCTTATAAATAGTGGAGGGTTAGGCATTACTGTCTCTGACATCTCATAGCCGTGAATGTTGTAAGAGCCTGTGACACTCTTTCGAAAGCTTAGTTCTCTTTCATTTGTTTTTTGACCGAGAAAGATGCCATTGGGCACTGATGTATAAAACATGCGTGTACTTTGAATTTTAAGTTAATTCTGAATATAGTAATTGTTAGAAATACTTGAAATAATTTGTAGCTAGCTTGTCCAGAATTTCATCCCACATTTTTAGCCCTTTTTCAGCGAATTTAGCATTTTTTTTTGTGACTCAGTGCTGCGCCACGATCGCGGGAGTCGTTGCCGCGGCAAATTCAAACTATAATTGAATGAAAGCAGTTTTCCCGCAACTAAACGGACAGGTAATTGTAAATTAAAATTACTTCTTTCAGTTTCCCGGAAACCACAGAGGAGAACTACAGATTTTATTATGTCATTTTCAGATGGGCATGGGCAGCTGCTGGTGCAATATTAGTGACGTAAATAATTTACGTAAATCAGAGAGTTAAAACTTTACTTGTATGAGATCAAAGACTGCTGTGTTGAAATCTGGTCTGGATAATAACATTAAAATCTTTTTCATTTTTAGTTTCATGCTCTCGTGTCAGCCGTGGCATTCAATAGTGTTCAAAAATTAAAAAAAAATCCACTGCAGCTTTTATGTTTGGCAAACATTGCATACTGCAACTTCCACGCGTGTAATAAGTTATTTCCAGTGCATTTCAGAGTCTAAAGTAGAGAAAGACATGTTTAATTTCGTAATCAGTTACAGTAATGATACAGTGTTTCATTTCTAACAAGCCAGATCAGAGTTATGAGAACATAGTTTTGCAAATTAAAGATAAATTAAAGATCATGCGTTCACAGCAGGAAATCTTTTAGTGTTGTGCGTATCCCCACACAATAGATCAGAGTGCACAAAGTTAAAATTTCAACTACAAAAACCAGTAGTGAGAACTGCATTTTATCTTTTGTGTTTGCAACGACAATCAACATTTGGTTTACCTAAGGTGCTATGCAATATGAACTGTATCATACCCAAAGACCATAAAAGTTCAATCCATGATTTTATTACCACCAAGCAAATAAATGACATTCTTTTGCATTCAATCAAACTATAAAATGAAAGTGCACTGGAATGTATAACAGTGCACATGGCCATCCCATGACTTTTGTCACCTCAGTGCATATTTCAGTAGACCTGAAACAATGATTCAATGACTCTTGAAACTATAAGATATTTTTACGAAATATTTTTGTTACGGTTGTCTGTAAATGAATAGAGGTCCTATTTATTAAATTGTCTGTTCGTACTTAATTTTATATGTTGTGATTAATTTAGACACGTTACATACTATCATAATTATCTTATCTGACTTTTGCCCGAAAAAAGACAGATTTTGCTGTCGTTACTAAGCAAATTAAATTTTTACATGCATAGAACTGTAGTAGCAAAACCAAATGACATATGAAGAAATAATCATCGAAACAGTCTTAAATAAGTCATTAACGTTTATTATACTTTAAAAAATTAGGTAATGTACACCTGAAAAATTCTCATTTATGGAAAATACGAAACATTTTTTGACGTAATTGGGTGCACACTTCTGAACCTGCAATGAAAATAATTTTACCAATTTATTGTCATAGGCTAAAGGAAAGTTACTGATTTCTTCTTATTTGCCATATTTCTGGCAGAGAGCACTTTACTTTTAACTGTGAAGTTAATTTCAGTCAATGAACACACAAATTGTTTACTAGCTCTACCAGTTTCGACTGACTATTCACTATCAACATGACGCGTTATATTGATGTTACGAGCCTCATGACGCATCCACAGGCCAGGAAATATTTACTGGCTCGGCTGTTGATAGTGGGAACCTGATGATGCACCTATTGGCCGAGAAGTATTTTTGGACTAGCGATAGTAAGAGCCCCACGACACAACTTTTAACGAAAAAGCTTTTATGGGCAGTTGATAGCAGTAGCCTTATGACACAGTCACCAGCGAAGAAATGTTTACGAGCTGTTGATAGGAGCTTTATGAAGCAGCCATTGACCAAAAAGTGTTTATAAGCTACTGACAGTAACTGATCAGTCGTAACCGGTATAGATATTAAAGGCTTCATGTGAGCCTTCACTGCAATAATCTTTATAGAAGCTCCCTGAATTAGTGTATGTATCTACAAGAATAATTATGAATTTCTGAAAGCTCTGATCACAGCAATGTGTTTGTAACTGGTTACTATGACTAATTTTCTTTGTGACACACAACTGAAATACTTCAGAAATTTGGTGTACACCAGTCTCTCATGCTTATTTCGTAATTAAATTTCGAGTCCTTGGAAGGAGCTGAAAGTGTATCACAAGTGCTTTCCAAAACTGTAGCACAGCGCATTTTAGCACAGCGCATTTCCGGAGCAGTTTCATATCATATCAGAAAATGCTTTTTTGTCATCTATCAGCAAAATAATATTGACAATTTTGCGTATATCGGACATTTATAGTACTAATTTTTTGCTTTCAGGAGAATGGAATTATACCAGTCAACGCGCAGAGAAGAGACTGAACGTGAATTCTTTTTTAAATGTTGTGTAAAACGGCACTTTTTTTCTTTTGAAACCTGTGTATGTGGGCAAATTCAATGACGTGTGACACACTTGGTCTGGACAGGACCTGAAATTAGCACGTTGCGAAATGAGAGTGTATGTATGCGTTTGTCTGCGTGTTTGTGTTTTCCATTGTCAGCGTGCTCGGTTTAGGGAGGGGATGACCACTGCTTTTTGTCGGCGTGTTTAGCATGAAAGGGTGGGAAATTCTGCAAACATTCAAATGAAATACCAGCGTGAAAGCAGCGCTTCCGGTTCTCTCTCTCTCTCTCTCTCTGTGTGTGTGCGTGTGTGGCCTCGCTGAGTGAAACATGCTTGTAACTACGCACCTCGCGGCCGCTGCAGAATCCGCACTCACCTTGTCGAACAGCTGTCGCCATTTCTGGAACAGAAAACGCAGAAGGATTTGTGTGAGTCCTTTGGCCGACCACAATCCAAATACTGCTCAGCACAACAGAAATTTAATCAGCGGAGCCGCAGGATCGTGCAATTGTTTTGCAGTTTCGCCAGCAAGTTGTTTTGGTTTCTCTCTTGAAGCAGTCGCAATGCAATTTGCAATTACTACAGCTTTGGCAGCACGAGCGAGGCACGGGGCAAACATACAGTGTGCGTAGAAACGATAAGTTACATATTCGTGGCGCCTGCACAAAATGCATTCATCTTAAATAAAGAGGGTACTCTGATTAGTCTAAAAAAACTCATATTATGAAACTTAAAACAAACAAAAAATTTCCCGCTGGTACCAGAATTAGACGCACAAAAAGAGAAAGGCTAATGTAGTATATTACAGAGTGCAGCTGCATAACGAGAAAATGTATAAATGCACAGATAATCCAAACACTAATCTCAATTAGAGATGTAACAATAATCCCCTGAGTACATATGCGCAGTTTGCGCTTCGTTTTACGAAAAGCTAGTCTTTCATGCATCTCAGTGTTTATGATGTCATAATTCGTGAACACAAGCCTTTCGCGGCCGAACTCCATTTCGATAAAATTCTTTTGTATGAGTGCGTCATAATACACAACAACCGAAGTTTCTTGTATTACTGCAAGCAGCCTCTATCATGGTGACTCCTTTATGGTTTGTAACGGTAACTTTATATAGAGGAGAAACTGTCACGTTGGCGATGTTATCGGATAACTAATTTACGAATTGCAACACAGTCGCAGCAAAAATTCACAGAGGTTCAGGAAGGTATTTTTATATTTAGTCCAGTTACAGACAACAATATTTTACAGCCTGTAATTAATTTCGGTCAGTGAAGAACATCTTCAGGTACGAATACAAGCAGTTTTCCAATCATATTTTAATAAAAGATAATAAATTAACTTTTACAGATAGTTTATTTTTAGACGTGTGATGAGGTGGGGCTTTACAGCTGTCAAATAATTGTGAAACTTTAGGTGACCACCAGCCGTTTATTTTTCTACCTACATCTTAATTGTTCGCTTCAAATGCTATAATTACAAGCCGGTTACGCTTTTCTTCGGCTTGATAATGGTCAGCTGATCGAAGCCGATGGCATTGAGCACAAAAATACGTAGCTGATGATCATCTACAATGAAGTTTCACAGTAGTGTGTTTATCTCTTCGAACATATTAATGAATTGCTCTTTTTATTGTATCCAGTGGCATAAATTTTTACTTTAACACAATCACAATTATTTAAGCAATTTTAAAAGTTAATGAAAAAGTGTGTTCTTGCTCCAGTGCAGGGTCAAGACGATTTTGACCACCGGACAAAATGATAATACCGATAAAAGTTCAACATTTTTTATTCTTTCAAAGTTTAAGTCAGTACATTGATTGATCAGACATTGATTTGTTTTTACCCGTATTTAATGAAAGGATTATTCTGTTGAAAATTAACGGAATTGTAGATCAGTGTTTTTTTATAAACGAAAGTGACACGAAAATTTTCATCCTCCGAAATTTGAGCAATCTTCATCCCACGTGTGTAGCATTAACGTACTATCCAGTCTTCTCGTGGGGGGTCAACGTAGGCTTCATCATATGCATAACTCTCGACAATACCTTCTCTGGAGGTTTTTCTTTGTTGTTTTAAATTTTTCTGTTCCACATCTTGGCCTCCTTATCAACCAGCATAGGCTTTTATAGGTGAGCGTATTAACACTTGTACTTTATGTAATGTAACTTATCCGTTTATTCACGCATTGCCATATTTAGGCATTGACTTAAATTCGAAAACACTTCGACAATGTTTCGGCCTGGGAGCAGCATTTGTTGAAGCTCTTGGTTCTTCGTTATGCTCTAACTGATAGTCGTTAGGTGATTCGTAACGAGTTTCACTGGGTTGGTCGTTGGGGTCTGCAGTCGGAGCAGGACGATTTTCAGTTTCGGTGTGATCCATAAGAACGACACGATCTGTGGTTTTTGCCACTACAGTATTATGCTCATTGAAAACAATGGGATCATAAGGTCTGACCACCCTTTATTTGAAACCGTTAACTACATTACTGACGGTAGATGCACTGAAATCAGTAGTGCTCAATATATGGCGAGTTCAACGTGTCCCAGTCGCACTGTTAAAAAGTCTTTGATTTTTGTGGAGTAATTAACACAAATGGGACACAAATAGATAGTGGTTGAGGATTGCATATTGTATGTTTATTGATTTATAACTACGAATAACGACATATCTTACCAGTTTTTGCAACAGAGCTCATGTTGAGTGTCTTGAAAATTAAAACGCGTCAAGTAATATATACGACATTTACGTAACGCGGACTATGCTGACGGTAATGCACTGTCCAGTTTTCTGGTGGAATGTCAACGTAAAGCTCGTCGTATGTATCATGCTGTACTGTACTTTCTCTGGAGGTTTCTATAAGTCGTTTTAAATTTTCATGCCCACATTGTGTGCTTCTTTATGGACCAACATCTGGTTTTATAGTTAAACGTACTAACACACTTGGCCTTTACGTAATGAACTTAAGCTTTTATTCACGCAAGACTTCGACTGCGTTTAGGCATGGAAGCAGCATTTGTTGGAGGTCTTGGTTCTTCATTATGAACTACCTGGTGATCATCAGGAGATTCATTTTGAGTTTCATTGGGTTGATCTTCGGGTCAGCAGCCTGAGCAGCAGAATTTTCAGTTTCGGCACGATCCATAACAATAATACCATCTGAGGTTTTCGCCGCAGCAGTATTATGCTCGTCGAACACAAAGGCATCTGAAATAAGCAGTGCTCAATAGAGGAGGAATTCGCTATATTACAACAGGGATATTAATATTTCTTACATTTCTAACCACGCACTTTATTATTTTTCATTAATGACTCGTCAAATCTAGTGTCATATAAATATTGTGAAACAGTTATCGACTAGTGTAACGTGTGCACTGACAATGTCAGGGACTGGGCATTAACGTTTTTGGAATCGGTGAGCGATGGCGTGTAGAGAAGGAACTAAAGATATGGTGGAACTGTGAGAGGGGATGGACCCCAAGAGTTGGTGAACCAGGCATAACGGTGACGAAAGCAGCAAGTACTTGCATTTACGAGTTGCACTGCAAGATACAAGGGATATTGTTTATTGCCTACTAACTATGAGGCTCCTAGAGGTGTAGAAAAAGAGTACTGAAGAGAAGCAGCAATCATTTGGCCACCACAAATATCAAAAACATTAACATTAGCATCAGGAAGGCGGCTGTCGTATTTTGAAAAGATGGAACTGTGTTGCGGTCGAGCTACTACTTCGTGTCTGCTGCAGTAAGAACGGTACGATCAGACCACTACAGTCTTTCAGCAGTTTGAAAGGCTTACCAGTGTTTTGTATAATATGCACAATATAAGTTTTATACGAAATGTAGGCAGGGGTAATCGTTTTCAGAACTGACTATTGTCTGTAACACAATCGAAGCCCTTTCCGTTCTGTATTTCGAGTAGCTGAAAAAGTGTGAATATACAGTGTTTAAGAGTGTAACAGTAGTTTCAATGACGACCATTACTGTATTCAGTGAACAATCTATTTTAAATTCGACACTTGCGCGTGTATGTGGTCACCTTAGAAACGGTCATGTCCGTTGCTGAATAGTCGGACAAATTACGGCATGCTAGAACCTATAGCGCTTGAGAATGGCATGCGAGGCCGAAATTGGCCAGTAGTGAGAAAATAAATAGAATAAATACCTGTAAGCAACTGCCGATTTGGAAGCATTATTTTCTCCTTCAACAAACATACTCGTACAGGTGAGGTACCCGACACGAAAAACATGATCGAACTCTAAAGTCGGTCCTAAGTTTGAAACTTTAAGTTGTCTTTTCATAATCAAACAAATTAATCCAAATTTGAATAGTAACAACTATCGAAGTTTTGAAGTTAATATTTAGAAGACCTTTCGGAAAAATAATTTCTTTCTTGCAGTTAGCGTTAATCCTGTCTAACACAGGCTTGTACTCAATATCTGGCGAATTATTTTTATTTAGTTTTGTGGCAGGATTCCCTTCTTGTGTCCGCAGTCGTCAGTTGGAGGAAAGTAATGAGCGCCACATTCTGTACATTGTTTAAACTCTGTTTTGTGTATCACCATATTTTAGCTGCTTGAGTGTCTTGTTTTCTGAGACGGTAATTGGACATCATCCCAGATTTTGCCTAACGAGCATGAAAAACTGCCTAAACCTACAATGAGGCAGCTGCACCACCCACAGTCATTATGTTAATCTGCCGGTCGGATTCGATCTAGGTTCGGCCCACCTCCATTCCTCGAAAGCTAGTGCGCAGCCCATTATGTTATACGAGCACGGACGTCCCTGTCTCACTAGGTAGTGTGCAGCACATTACTTCTCAATAGGTAGCGCACAACATGTTATGTTATACGAGGAGGTACTTCCCTGTCTTGTTAGCTACTGCAGAACACAATACGTTACGTGAGCAGGTACTTCCCTGCCCTTCTAGCTAGTATACAGTGAATTACATTGTAAGAGCAGGTACCTCCCTGTCTCGCTAGCTGGTGTACACCACATTACATGGTATAAGCAGGCGGCTCCCTATCGCGCTAGCTAGTGCACAGTACAGTCCGTTGTGCGAGCAGGTACGTCCCTCTCATGCTAGATGCTGTGTAGCATGTTATACAAACAGCTACCATACAGCGCGTTATGGCATACGAACATTTACCTCCCTGTCTCATTAGCTGGTGTTCAGCATGTTACATTATACGAGCAGGCACTTCTCTGTCCCGCTAACTAGTGCACAGCTTGTTACGTTATACGCTAGCTGGTGCACAGCATGTTACGTTATACCAGCAGGTACCCCCTGTCTCACTAGGTAATGTGCAGCACGTTATTTTATACTAGCAGGTACCTCCCTGTCCCATAGCTAGTGAAAGGCGCTTTATGTTATATGAGCAGGTACCTCCCCGTCTGGCTAGCTAGTGTGCAGCACATTAAATTATACGATCAGGTACCTCCATCACTGGCTAGGGCACAACGCCTTACATTATACGAGCAGGTACCTCCCTACTTTGCTAGCTAGGGAGCAGAGCATTACATTGTATGAACAGGTACCCACGGCAAAGAATATAATTGGGCAAATTTCCGTAATTTAATGTTATCCATTACGGATGTGAGCTAACGGATGTTAAGTTCTTACAGTAATAACTGGTAGCATTCAACCGTATTTCTGACCTACACACAGCTCAACGACGCGTTTCGAGGGACAGTGTTCTCATCGTCAGGGTTGTAAACCTTAGCTCATGAAGTAATAACACTAAAATACCTACCAACAATAATAATTGCGGCGTACAGCAAATCAAATAGGATAACAGCACAGTGGACTGTAGGTCCTCGTCTTACATTAAAATCGTCGACGCCAGTCAATGGCCGTTCCATGTCGCACGCCACATTACATCAGGCACCTGGGCTCTAAAAGTGTCAAACTGACGCTTCTGCAGAGATACGGAGGTCTTGTGGTCTGACATGCCAGCGGTGTTGCCGTGAAACTGCAGCTGTTGGCTCAAGCATAACGAGACATCATTTCCTCATTTTCGATCGTCACCCTCCACCTACTCCATTAAAGGGGTATTACAAATTTACAATGATGTATCTGCCCTACAATAATTCTACGCTACTGGCCATTAAAATTACTACACCACGAAGATGACGTGCTACAGACGCGAAATTTAAGCGACAGGAAGAACATGCTCTGATATGCAAACGATTAGCTTTTCAGAGCATTTACACAAGGTTGGCGCCCATGGCGAAACCTACAACGGGCTGACATGAGGAAAGTTTCCAACCGATTTCTCATACACAAACAGCAGTTGACCGGCGTTGCCTGGTGAAACGTTGTTGTGATGCCTCGTGTAACGAGGAGAAATGCGTACCATCACGTTTCCGACTTTGATAAAGGTCGGATTATAGCCTATCGCGATTGCGGTTTATGGTATCGCGACATTGCTGCTCGCGTTGGTCGAGATCAAATGATTGTTAGCAGAATATCGAATAGGTGGGTTCAGGAGCGTAATACGGAACCCCGTGCTGGATCCCAACGGCATCGTATCACTAGCAGTCGAGATGACAGGCATCTTATCGGCATGGCTTTAAGGGACCGTGCAGTCACGTCTCGATGCCTGAGTCAAAAGACGGGGACGTTTGCAAGACAACAACCATTTGCACGAACAGTTCGACGGAGTATGCAGCACCATGGATTATCAGCTCGGAGACCATGACTGCGGTTACCCTTGACGCTGCATCACAGACAGGAGCGCCTACGATGGTGTACTCAACGACGAATCTGGGTGCACGAATGGCAAAACGTCATTTTTTCGGATAAATCAGGTTCTGTTTACAGCATCACGATGGTCGCATCCGTGTTTGGTGACATCGCGGTGAACGCATATTGGAAGAGTGTATTCGTCATCGCCATACTGGCGTATCACCCGGCGTGATGGTATGGTATGGTATGGTATGCCATTGGTTACGCGTCTCGGTCACCTCTTGTTCGCACTGACGGCACTTTGAACAGTGGACGTTACATTTCAGATGTGTTACGACCCGTGGCTCTACCCTTCATTCGATCCCTGCGAAACCTTAGATTTCAGCTGGATAATGCACGACCGTATGTTGCAGGTCCTGTACGGGCCTTTCTGGATACAGAAAATGTTCGACTGCTGCCCTGGCCAGCACATTCTCCAGATCTCTCACCAATTGAAAACGTCTGGTCAATGGTGGCCGAGCAACTGGCTCGTCACAATACGCCAGTCACTACTCTTGATGAACTGTGGTATCGTGTTGAAGCTGCATTGGCAGCTGTACCGGTACACGCCACCCAAGCTCTGTCTGACTCAATGCCCAGGCGTATCAAGGCCGTTATTACGGTTAGAGGTGGTTGTTCTGGGTACTGATTTCTCAGGATCTATGTACCCAAATTGAGCGAAAATGTAATCACATGTCAGTTTTAGTATAATATGTTTGTCCAATGAATCCCCGTTTATCATCTGCATTTCTTCGTGGTGTAGCAATTTTAATGGCCAGTAGTGTACAGAGCCTCTAAGAAAGGTGATTTAGTTGTCTTTCACTTACGCGTTCTGAATATTGCCGTGTTTTTTCATGAATGGCAGTCTCCGAAACTTCTAGCAAGCCGAGTATACTGCCGTTCGTTTCTAAGTGGAGCCCACATCAGATCAGTAGGCCGTGGCCTGTTGTTGCATGCAGTGCGAGATGGAAAGGCCACTGACACGATGTTGACGATTTTAATGTGAGATAAGGTCCCATACTCCAATGTGCTTTTATTCTGTTTTATCTTACGAACACTGCAGTCATCATTGGTGGTAGACTTCTCGAGTTAAGCTTTACTACCTGATGAGGGGAGCATATCTCGAAAAGCACTGTTGAGCTTCGTCTAGGACATGAATACTTTTCAGCGTTACCAATTAAGTGCAAACATTTCAGTAATTTCTTTTTTATTTTAGATTAATTAATCTTTGTGCGTATACTGATTGTATCAGTGGCTTACCTATCGTATTCCAACACTGCAATAGCGTTTCGTTGGTTATATAAAAAATATTTAATTATGATCCTAACTAACCAGTCTGATTTCAACTTTATAATTACGATTTCCGTGAGTCTTCACTCAGTGTAATTGACGGTCATTCTGTGGCTTAGTTACATGCTTTCCCAGATGGTTTTGTTCAAAATTGTGGCATTATTAGGCACACGTAACCAAGTTAATGAAATAGATCAAAGTAGAAAGGTTACAAAGACTAGTGTAAACACACTAATTTGTAGTTATTAACGTTACTGCATGAACAATATTCTATTTGGTATTCGGAAAACGGAGTTGGCGGAAATGGAGCGTATCAGCAGAAACCGACCGTCCAAATTTACGTCCCGTATATAAATCCGTTGACGTTTAAATGAAGTGCCCCGTCGGCCTGACAGACAGGACAATCATCGTGTCAACACCGCTCTCATGCAGCGGCGCGAATTAGCGGCCGTGACGTCACGAGTAAAGGCCGCCCGTTCTCTCGCTTTAATGGCGAGAAATCGACTGCCTGGAGCTGTCCACCGCAACATTATTACGTGAGCCCGCCTGTGCGAGCACGGGAGCCGCGAAATAAAAAGACTCCTGGTTTCAGCTAGAGTACACGGAGATCTCGCAGTCGAGGAGAGAGGCGCTTTTTCTCTTTCAATATTTTTAAAACTGAGATTCGCTCTCATTGGGCATCGTAGCCGCCGCTTCTGTCTCGTAGTATGAAAACGTAAGGAAAATTTTAAAAAGCAAAGCTCGAATTTCCCGGGAATCTGTTTATTCAGGTTTTACTGGAAATGCCGATATTCCTCTTTCGCTTTGGGATACGTAACTGGAGGACCTATTTTTTTTCTTTTTAAATTTTCTCTCGCAGAAAGCTGGATAACACCGTCATCTCGCTCTTTTCAGTGAGTGTTTTTACGCAACGTTTTTACTTCTGTTATCTAGTGTACTTCTTATTAATTTTTTCATGGCTAGGGTTCAGAATCACGTAAAACCTTCTCAGAGATATCATGAGCAACATTGACTGTAGGAACTGTTTATTTTCGGTATTGAAATTTCACACTTAAGGCCATTATCAAAAAAATGTGTTTTAGAATATTTCAAATTTCACAAATCTTTGGACATGTGCAGATGTTACCATCGTGTCTGAGCCTTTTAACAGTGTTACCATTTCCAACATAAATCTCAACAAACGACTGGCCTTGTACACTGTTTACACGTGAACTCGGGACCTTTGCCTTCCGCGGGCTGTACCATCTGAACTACCCAGTCACGACTCACGATCCTTCCTCACAGCTTCAATTCTGGCATCACTTCGTCTCGGTCCAGCACACAGTTTTAAACTGCCAGGAAGTTCCATATCAGCGCACACTCCGCTGCAGAGTGAATATTTCGTTTTGGAAACATCCCCCAGGCTATGGCTAAGCCAGGTCTCCTTTCTTCCAGGGTTGAAGGTTCTGCAAGGTTCGAAGAAGAGCTTCAGTGAAGTTTGAAAGGTAGGAGAGGAGGTACTAGCAGAAATGAAGCTTTGAGGACGGATCGGGAGTCGTGCTTGGGTAGCTCAGATGTCAGAGCACTTGCCCGCGAAAGGCAAAGATCCCGAGCTCGAGTCTCGATCCGGCACACAGTTTTAATCTGCCAGGAAGTTTCATATCAGCGCACACTCCATTGCAGAGTGAAAATTTCGTTCTGGAATCAATGATTCTCCTGCAGAAATTCGAGAAATTGTTTCTTGCAAATTATCCTCACTGATATCTGCTTCCACTTCTGATGTATCTCTCAATCTAGGAAACCAAAAAGACCCTCAATCTGTTTCCAGCCAGCCACTCTCCTTTGGTTCTCCATGAGATCCTGATATATTTTCTTTTATGCCACCCTCACTCCTAACCTAACCGATTTTCGTATGCAACAACACAGAAGTTAATCTGTCAACACTACTGTGCCGATCACATTAAATAGAATTATATATTTCTTGTATTATGGGCCCACAGATCTATGAATTTTTTAAAAGACGTATATTGCAGTTTCTGCATTTGTATCTTTTTCAAGCATCTACAAAGCATAACACAAGTAACGAGAAAAACGTTATATGTGATCAAGAAAATGTACAACCAATTTTTGCAGTTTATCATTCATATAGTTTCAAGATTCTATTATCATAGAAATACGTTAAAATGTTGTCATAGGACTGAGCTATTTTTGATGAAAATATGGTCATTCGTTGCTGTTAATAACATTAGTATATTTGTTATTGATGTCCAATAAAAGGTAAACAACCATAAATAATATTAGTTTATGTGCACTCACGACACATTTTGTAGATGATAAGATTGAATTAAAGTCATACGTTGTAGAAAGCAGCCAAAAACATGCTGCAGAAAATATTTGACATTGTGTAAAGCTGTTACGGCCAAATATAATTTGAAGTTTAAAATCAATATCAGAATAGCAAAAAATACTTCAAACATGAAGCCAGCTGCCATGCTTTTGAACCTTGCACATGTCCCATGTTTTGCACATTCTTTGCACAGCATTCTGCTACACAAATAAAATACAAAAGTCAACAGAGAAAAATGTTGATGGGGTAAAAAGAAGAGTTACGTTTCTCAGTAAGAATTATTTTGCCTTAAGAAAACTTATTACAAGGAAATTAAAAGAAAGACCAGTTATCAAAGAACTCACAGTTCAGTTTTGAAGGAGTTCTATGATATCATAGTATGAAAGCTTTCACGACCGGATGACATATCTTCTGGTAAACCTTCCGGGATGTAAGGTCGTGGTCCATGAAACTCTTCAGCTCCTAACGTTTCGTCCAGAGCTGCGCTGGACATCTTCAGAGGGGTGTTTCTCCTCCGGTGAGTCTTGAAGACTGACGGGTCGGACGTCTGAGAGCGACTTATATATCGTAGAAAGTGGGCGTGACCAGAGTTACACGTGATATGCAGAGATAATCTTTGTCAGAGATAAAACTTAACTATCGATCGTAATCTCATCACGGATAAAACTGTCTAGCAATTCTGTAGTGCTACTGTCCAAATATCACTAAGTTTCATGGTCTCTTCTTTCCGATTAAAATTATCCCTTTGTTTATATATTTCAATTGCTTCTCTACAAAGCCGTGGGTAATAGTTCGTCGTCGTAGATAAAATTTTTGTTTCGGAAAACTTCACTTGATGATTTCCTGGCTGAAAAGCGTGTTCTGCTACAGCCGATTTATCTGTTTCTTCCTAATCGGCAAAGACTTCTGTGTTCTTTTAACCGTGTATTTACGCTTCTTTTTGTTGTTCCAACATAAACTTTACCACATGTACACGGAATTTTATATACGCCACTGGCTGATAGAGGAGCGCGTTTATCTTTTACAGACCGAAGAACATGACAAATTTTCTTCGTTGGTCTAAAAACAGGTCTAATATCATGTTTACTTAAAATCTTTCCAATCTGATCCGTTACTTTCTTTATAAAAGGGAGAGAGACTGTATTCTTCCATCGTTTTTCGGACTTGTCCTTAAGCTTTTTGTTGTTTGGGTGCAGAATTCTGCTTACTTCTTTCTTTGAGTAGCCATTTTTCTCAAAAGCGTGCTTCAGATGTTTTAATTCGTCGTCTAGATACTCCGGCGTGCAAATCCGTCTGGCTCTGTCAACGAGACTTTTAATCACACCTCTCTTTTGTTTTGGATGGTGGTTAGTTTTTATGTAAGTATCTGTCTGTGTGCGCTATTTTTCTAAAAATCTGTTGTTTCAATCTTCCATCCGTCTGTCTCATAACTAAAACATTCAAAAACCGTATTTTGTTATCTTTTCTCTCTCCATGGTAAACTCGATTCTTGGATTTATATTATTAAGGTAATCAAAAATTTCGCCTAAGGCTTCTCTACCATGTGGCCAGACCACAAATGTATCGTCTACATACCGATACCAGCGAGATGGTTTCTTATCTGCTTTTTCCAAAGCTGACTGTTCGAATTTCTCCATGTAGAAATTAGCTACTGCAGCTCCAAGGAAGTCTCGACCCAGGACCTGCAGTGATATATTTCTACATTAATTGTAAATGACAACAGTAGATAATTTCAGGATTTAGAAAATCAATTTCAGTGTTATTTCAGTTTCTGTATTACAATTTGTTTTCAGTAAAATTATGAAAAAGTAAGATGAACGAGTTACTCATGTCATTTCCCAAACCTTTATTTGGAGTTTTGTTGTAATGTTTTTAATTGTTACTGAAGAACAAATGTAGGATTTTTCTGAAAAAAAGTGACTGGTAACAGTAAACTTGATTCTTTTAATGTCAATAACAGTCACAATCAAGCGTAACCTAAAAATTTGCATTTAAAGGTTTCCTGAAAGCTTTAAACTATCAGTCACATAACTGAAAAATATTAGTTCTCTTTCTATATTCATTCAGAACTGTTTAAAATAGGGTAAAAGACAGGTACAGTGACCTTGAATTGAAAAGGAAAGGTGAGTTTCTTCCATTTATCTTAGTAAATGAAAGGTGGGTGGTCAGTCATGAGAAACTACTTCATTCCAGTGAGTGAGTGGTTCTGATTCGATCTCTGAAGGAACTGTTTCGGCCATCTCTAGTCAGGAATCAATTGTACCCACGAAAAGAACAGCTCCCAGAAAATAGCACTGTGTCCATGGTCAGTGGTCGCAGCGCATCACTGACAGTCAGTGTGAGATGTAGAGGGCTGTGGTTTAGGCCGAGGTTGTCAGATTGGGCTGGGCTTCGAGATGGGTGAACAATGGTAGTGAATTCCTGGAGTGACATGGAAGAAGATCTCGTGGATCCAAGGGCTTCAAGAAGCTGGTGTGACGGATGGTACCAGATGTGACGACGATCAGAATGGGTGGAGCTGCCATATTGACAACAATCTGGTGATGAGGTAACATTTTTTCCAGATCAGATCCACAACCGTGCCATGGAGATAAGGGAACAGCTTCAGCAGATTCTATGGAGAGAGAAACTGCATTGGTAAAGTATCGGAACTTCAAACGCTGATAGAAAGCATCGAAGCTGAAATCGTTGTAGGTACAAAAGCTGGTTGATGCCAGAGATAAATTCTACCGAAATTTTTACAAAAGCACAGACGGTGTTTAGAAAGGATAGATTGCATGCAATCGGTGGTGGCGTGTTTGTCGCTGTTAGTAGTAGTTTATCCTGTAGTGAAGTAGATGTGGATAGTTCGTGTGAATTATTATGGGTGGAGGTTACACTCAACAACCGAGCTAGGTTAATAACTGTCTCCTTTTACCGACCTCCCGACTCAGCAGCATTAGTGGCAGAACAACTGAGAGAAAATTTGGAATACATTTTACATAAATTTTCTCAGTATGTTATAGTCTTAGGTGGAGATTTCAATTTACCAGACGTTTAGGACGGGTGGTAGGGACAGAGCATCGAGTGACATTATACTGAATGCACTATCCGAAAATTACCTCGAGCAATTAAACAGAGAACTGACTCGTGGAGATAATATCTTGGACCTACTGATAACAAACAGACCCGAACTTTCCGACTCTGTAAGTGGAGAACAGGGAATCAGTGATCATAAGGCCGTTGCAGCATCCCTGAATATGGAAGTTAATAGGAATATAAAAAAAGGGAGGAAAGTTTATCTGTTTAGCAAGAGTAATAGAAGGTAGATTTCAGACTACCTAACAGATCAAAACGAAAATTTCTCTTCCGACACTGACAATGTTGAGTGTTTATGGAAAAAGCTCAAGGCAATTGTAAAATGCGTTTTAGACAGGTACGTGCCGAGTAAAACTGTGTGGGACGGGAAAAACCCACCGTGGTTCAACAACAAAGTTAGGAAACTACTGCGAAAGCAAAGAGAGCTTCACTCCAAGTTTAAACGCAGCCAAAACCTCTCAGACAAACAGAAGCTAAACGATTTTAAAGTTAGCGTAAGGAGGGCTATGCGTGAAGCGTTCAGTGAATTCGAAAGTAAAATTCTATGTACCGACTTGATAGAAAATCCTAGGAAGTTCTGGTCTTACGTTAAATCAGTAAGTGGCTCGAAACAGCATATCCAGACACCTCCGGGATGATGATGGCATTGAAACAGAGGATGACACGCGTAAAGCTGAAATACTAAACACCTTTTTCCAAAGCTGTTTCACAGAGGAAGACCGCACTGCAGTTCCTTCTCTAAATCCTCGCACAAACGAAAAAAATGGCTGACATCGAAATAAAGTGTCCAAGGAATAGAAAAGCAACTGGAATCACTCAACAGAGGAAAGTCCACTGGACTTGACGGGATACCAATTCGACTCTACAGAGTACGCGAAAGAACTTGCCCCCCTTCTAACAGCCGTGTACCGCAAGTCTCTAGACGAACGGAAGGTTCCAAATGATTGGAAAAGAGCACAGGTAGTGCCAGTCTTCAGGAAGGGTCGTCGAGCAGATGCGCAAAACTATAGACCTATATCTCTGACGTCGATCTGTTGTAGAATTTTAGAACATATTTTTTGCTCGCGTATCATGTCGTTTTTGGAAACCCAGAATCTACTCTGTAGGAACCAACATGGATTCCGGAAACAGCGATCGTGTGAGACCCAACTCGCTTTATTTGTTCATGAGACCCAGAAAATATTAGATACAGGCTCCCAGGTAGATGCTATTTTCCTTGACTTCCGGAAGGCGTTCGATACAGTTCCGCACTGTCGCCTGATAAACAAAGTAAGAACCTACGGAAAATCAGACCAGATGTGTGGCTGGATTGAAGAGTTTTTAGCAAACAGAACACAGCATTTTGTTGTCAATGGAGAGACGTCTGCAGACGTTAAAGTAACCTCTGCCGTGCCACAGGGGAGTGTTAGGGGACCATTGCTTTTCACATTATATATAAATGACCTTGTAGATAGTGTCGGAAGTTCCATGCGGCTTTTCGCTGATGATGCTGTAGTGTACAGAGAAGTTGCAGCATTAGAAAATTGTAGCGAAATACAGGAAGATCTACAGCTGATAGGCATTTGGTGCAGGGAGTGGCAACTGTCCCTTAACATAGACAAATGTAATGTATTGCGAATACATAGAAAGAAGGATCCTTTATTGTATGATTATATGATAGCGGAACAAACACTGCTGGCAGTTACTTCTGCAAAATATCTGGGAGTATACGTACGGAACGATTTGAAGTGGAATGATCATATAAAATTAATTGTTGGTAAGGTGGGTACCAGGTTGAGATTCATTGGGAGAGTCCTTAGAAAATGTAGCCCATCAACAAAGGAGGTGGCTTACAAAACACTCGTTCGACCTATACTTGAGTATTGCTCATCAGTGTGGGATCCGTACCATATAAGATTGACAGAGGAGATAGAGAAGATCCAAAGAAGAGCTGCGCGTTTCGTCACAGGGTTATTTGGTAACCGTGATAGCGTTACGGAGATGTTTAGCAAGCCCAAGCGGCAGACTCTGCAAGAGAGGCGCTCTGCATCGCGGTGTAGCTTGCTGTCCAGGTTTCGAGAGGGTGCGTTTCTGGATGAGGTATCGAATATATTGCTTCCCCCTACTTATACCTCCCGAGGAGATCTCGAATGTAAAATTAGAGAGATTCGAGCGCGCACGGAGGCTTTCCGACAGTCGTTCTTGCCGGCCGCGGTGGTCTAGCGGTTCTAGGCGCTCAGTCCGGAACCGCGCGACTGCTACGGTCGCAGGTTCGAATCCTGCCTCGGGCATGGATGTGTGTGATGTCCTTAGGTTAGTTAGGTTTAAGTAGTTCTAAGTTCTAGGGGACTGATGACCACAGATGTTAAGTCCCATAGCGCTCAGAGCCACAGTCGTTCTTCCCGGGAACCATACGCGACTGGAACAGAAAAGGGAGGAAATGACAGTGGCACGTAAAGTGCACTCCGACACACACCGTTGGGTGGCTTGCGGAGTATGAATGTAGATGTAGATGTAGAATGCTTTTACATTTAACCGTGGCATGCTGGTGGCATGGTGACTAAGATGAGTGCAGCGTTTTGTGCGTGAACAGGCAGTAAGTGCGAGCACTTGTAAATAACTTCCTACATGGAAGTTTGAGAGTGCCGAGTAACACCTTGTCTGTGTGTATGGCACAGGGGCGCGTGACAGTGTTGGTTGTGTGAATGAGCAGGCCTGAATGGTCAGTAATTCTGTGGGTTTGATTAAACAAATTCTGTAAAGGTTTATTTTGTTTTTCAGTATAACAACAAATAAGATATTTTCAGTGGAGTTCAGAACTGATTCAGTATTAATTTCTTGAATGTAAACTAGCTATTCACTCATGGCCTTTCATGAATTAATTGTCAATGTATGTAAACGGATAACTATTTATTTGGACATAAGCATGGGTAGGTTGCTAGTATGTATTAGTAGATAGTGTCCTTGTTGTTGGTGTTGGTAGTTACAGTAGAACAATGTGAAGTTAGAGCGTAAATATTTGGTCGGAAATAAATTGCTACTGGGCTTCGCAATTTTTCAGTTATCTTATATAATGATGGTAGTGTGTCCAATGTTGAGAGCTGTAGTATTATTACCTAGTCTCCCTTTGCAGGGCCATATCTAAAATTTTCTAATTTTGTATTGTTCTATTTTTCTTAAGGATACTTTGTGTTTGGATGTTCTGGTGCTAGTTCAGTTTTCCAACAACAGAGAATTATATTGGTTTTTCTGAAAGTGATTTCGGTTTGGTTACTTAAAATATTTTTGATGGATTATTAGCCCGCCTCTGCACAACGCTACCCTGAATTCTACTCCACGTATACCACACCCTACAACTCCTTTTGTGTTACACTTATTTTTTTTTTATTCGCATGTTAATTTCAACCATTTGTGCTCCACATCTTCGACCTGAATCTTACTTGATATTGACCGCTCAAATACTCTTTGATTTATATCCTATTACTGTTGCTCATTAAAAATATTTCTTTACATGTCTTCCAGTACTGATGTTACAACAGCCTTACGGCCAGTGATTCACTTATCTGCGTTAACTTATTCGAAAAGTTCGGGTCTAAGACGCTGTCTGAGAAGCTGTCCCCCCCCCCCCCCCCCCCCCATGAACCATGGACCTTGCCGTTGGTGGGGAGGCTTGCGTGCCTCAGCGATACAGATGGCCGTACCTTAGGTGCAACCACAACGGAGGGGTACCTGTTGAGAGGCCAGACAAACGTGTGGTTCCTGAAGAGGGGCAGCAGCCTTTTCAGTAATTGCAGGGGCAACAGTCTGGATTGAGTGATCTGGCCTTGTAACGCTAACCAAAACGGCTTTGCTGTGCTGGTACTGCGAACGGCTGAAAGCAAGGGGAAACTACATCCGTAATTTTTCCCCAGGGCATGCAGGATTACTGTATGGTTAAATGATGATGGCATCCTCTTGGGTAAAATATTCCGGAGGTAAAATAGTCCCCCATTCGGATCTCCGGGCGGGGACTACTCAAGAGGACGTCGTTATCAAGAGAAACAAAACTGGCGTTCTGCGGATCGGAGCGTGGAAGCCGGCCGCGGTGGTCTAGCGGTTCTGGCGCTGCAGTCCGGAACCGCGGGACTGCTACGGTCGCAGGTTCGAATCCTGCCTCGGGCATGGGTGTGTGTGATGTCCTTAGGTTAGTTAGGTTTAAGTAGTTCTAAGATCTAGGGGACTTATGACCTGAGATGTTGAGTCCCATAATGCTCAGAGCCATTTGAACCATTTTTGGAGCGTGGAATGTCAGGTTCCTTAATCGGGCAGTAGGTTAGAAAACTTAAAAAGGGAAATGCATAGGTTAAAGTTACATATAGTGGGAATTAGTGAAGTTCGGTGCCAGGGGGAACAAGACTTTTGGTCAGGTGAATACAGGGTTATAAATACAAAATCAAATAAGGGTAATGCAGGAATAGGTTTAATAATGAGTAAAAAAATAGGAGTGCGGGTAAGCTACTACCAACAGCATACTGAACGCATTATTGTGGCCAGGATAGACACGAAGCCCACACCTGCTACAATAGTACAAGTTTATATGCCAACTAGCTCTGCAGATGATAATGAAATTGATGAAATGTATGATGAGATAAAAGAAATTATTCATGTAGAGAAGTGAGACGAAAATTTAATAGTCATGGGTGACTGGAATTAGAGAGTAGGAAAAGGGAGAGAAGGAAACATAGTAGGTGAATATGGATTAGGGGAAAGAAATGAAAGAGGAAGCCGAATGGTAGAATTTTCCACAGAGCGTAACTTAATCATAGCTAACACTTGGTTCAAGAATCATAAAAGAAGGTTGTACACATGGAAAAAACCTGGAAATACTAGAAGGTATCAGATGGATTATATAATGGTAAGACAGAGATTTAAGAACCAGGTATTAAATTATAAGACATTTTCAGCGGCAGATGTGGACTCTGACCACAATCTATTGGTTATGAGCTGTAGATTAAAACTGAAGAAACTGCAAAAAGGTGGGAATTTAAGGAGATGGGATCTGGACAAACTGATTAAACCAGAGGTTGTACAGAGTTTCAGGGAGAGCATAAGGGAACAATGGACTGGAATGGGGGAAAGAAATATAGTAGAAGAAGAATGGGTAGCTCTGAGGGATGTAGTAGTGAAGGCAGCAGAGGATCAAGTAGGTAAAAAGACGAGAGCTAGTAGAAATCCTTGGATAAACACCTAATCTAGTACAACATAAAAAAAACAAAAACCCATAAGAAAAAGAACTTACAATCCTGGAAATGGAAAAAAGAACACATTGACACCGGTGTGTCAGACCCTCCATACTTGCTCCGGACACTGCGAGAGGGCTGTACAAGCAATGATCACACGCACGGCACAGCGGACACACCAGGAACCGCGGTGTTGGCCGTCGAATGGCGCTAGCTGCGCAGCATTTGTGCACCGCCGCCGTCAGTGTCAGCCAGTTTGCCGTGGCATACGGAGCTCCATCGCAGTCTTTAACACTGGTAGCATGCCGCGACAGCGTGGACGTGAACCGTATATGCAGTTGACGGACTTTGAGCGAGGGCGTATAGTGGGCATGCGTGTCGTCTTCAGCGATGAGAGTCGCTTCTGCCTTGGTGCCAATGATGGTCGTATGCGTGTTTGGCGCCGTGCAGGTGAGCGCCACAATCAGGACTGCATACGACTGAGGCACACAGGGCCAACACCCGGCATCATGGTGTGGGGAGCGATCTCCTACACTGGCCATACACCACTGGTGATCGTCGAGGGGACACTGAATAGTGCACGGTACATCCAAACCGTCATCGAACCCATCGTTCTACCATTCCTAGACCGGCAAGGGAACTTGCTGTTCCAACAGGACAATGCACGTCCGCATGTATCCCGTGCCACCCAACGTGCTCTAGAAGGTGTAAGTCAACTACCCTGGCCAGCAAGATCTCCGGATCTGTCCCCCATTGAGCATGTTTGGGACTGGATGAAGCGTCGTCTCACGCGGTCTGCACGTCCAGCACGAACGCTGGTCCAACTGAGGCGCCAGGTGGAAATGGCATGGCAAGCCGTTCCACAGGACTACATCCAGCATCTCTACGATCGTCTCCATGGGAGAATAGCAGCCTGCATTGCTGCGAAAGGTGGATATACACTGTACTAGTGCCGACATTGTGCATGCTGTGTTGCCTGTGTCTATGTGCCTGTGGTTCTGTCAGTGTGATCATGTGATGTATCTGACCCCAGGAATGTGTCAATAAAGTTTCCCCTTCCTGGGACAATGAATTCACGGTGTTCTTATTTCAATTTCCAGGAGTGTATATAAGTTAAGTAAGGGAAAATCACTCAAACTGCCAAGGAAATTATTAAATTAAAAACAGGAGAAAAATAATAAAGTAAATAATTAGATATAATAGGAATTGGCTGCTCCTTACAAATTAACTTAACAGCATCACTAAAGGGTTGAACTATTGAATATTGAATTTAATTGATGAAAGGAGAAAATATAAAAATTCAGTAAATGAAGTAGGCAAAAAGGAATACAAACGTCTCAAAAATGAGATCGACAGGAAGTGTAAAATGGCTAAGCAGGAATGGCTAGAGGACAAATGTAAGGACGTTGAGGCTTATTTCACTAGGGGTAAGATAGATACAGCCTACAGGAAAATTAAAGAGACCTTTGGAGGAAAGAGGACCACTTGTATGAATATCAAGAGCTCAGATGCAAACCCAGTTCTAAGCAAAGAAGGGAAAGCAGAAAGGTGGAAGAAGTATATAGAGGGTCTATACAAGGGCGACGTACTTGAGGACAATATTCTGGAAATGGAAGAGAATGTTGATGAAGATGAAATGGGAGATACAATACTGCGTGAAGGGTTCGACAGATCACTGAAAGACCTGAGTCGAAACAAGGTCCCCGGAGTAGACAACATTCCATTAGAACTACTGACAGCCTCCGGAGAGCCAGTCCTGACAAAGCTCTACCATCTGGTGAGCAAGATATATGAGACAGGCGAAATACCCTCAGACTTCAAGAAGAATATAATAATTCCAGTCCCAAAGAAAGCAGGTGTTGACAGATGTGAAAATTACCGAACAATCAGTTTAATAAGCCACAGCTGCAAAATACTAACGCAAATTCTTTACAGACGAATGGAAAAACTAATAGAAGCCAACCTTGGGGAAGATCAGTTTGGATTCCGTAGAAATATTGGAACACGTGAGGCAATACTGACCTTACGACTTATCTTAGAAGAAAGCTTTTGACAATGTTGACTGAAATACTCTTTCAAATTCTAAAGGTGGCAGGGGTAAAATACAGGGAGCGAAAGGCTATTTACAATTTGTACAGAAAGCAGATGGCAGTTATAAGAGTTGAGGGGCATGATAGGGAAGCAGTGGTTGGGAAGGGAGTGAGACAGGGTTGTAGCCTATTCCCGATGTTATTCAATCTGTGTATTGAGCAAGCAGTAAAGGAAACAAAAGAAAAATTCGGAGTAGGTATTAAAATCCATGGAGAAGAAATAAAAACTTTGAGGTTCGCCGATGACATTGTAATTCTGTCAGAGACAGCAAAGGACTTGGAAGAGCAGTTGAATGGAATGGACATTGTCTTGAAAGGAGTATATAAGATGAACATCAAGAAAAGCAAAACGAGGATATTGGAATGTAGTCGAATTAAGTCGGGTGATACTGAGGGAATTAGATTAGGAAATGAGACACTTACAGTAGTAAAGGAATTTTGCTATTTGGGGAGCAAAATAACTGATGATGGTCGAAGTAGAGTGGATATAAAATGTAGACTGGCAATGGCAAGAAAAGCGTTTCTGAAGAAGAGGAATTTATTAACATTGAGTATAGACTTAAGTGCCAGGAAGCAGTTTCTGAAAGTGTTTGTATGGAGTGTAGCCATGTATGGAAGTGAAACATGGACGATAAATAGTTTGGACAAGAAGAGAATAGAAGCTTTCGAAATGTGGTGCTACAGAAGAATGCTGAAGATTAAATGGGTAGATCACCTAACTAATGAGGAGGTATTGAATAGAATTGGGGAGAAGAGGAGTTTGTGGCACAACTTGACTATAAGAAGGGATCGGTTGGTAGGACATGTTCTAAGACATCGAGGGATCGCCAATATAGTACTGCAGGGCAGCGTGGAGGGTAAAAATCGTAGAGGGAGACCAAGAGATGAATACGCTAAGCAGATTCAGAAGGATGTAGGTTGCAGTAAGTACTGGGAGATGAAGAAGCTTGCACAGGATAGAGTAGCATGGAGAGCCGCATCAAATCATTCTCAGGACTGAAGACCACAACAACAACAACAACAACAACTGACCGCTAGAGGTATTTTTCGAAAAAAAAAATAACGTTCTGTTCGAAATACATGATTCTCGGCCTCAAGCATCAGTAATCGTATGGCTCTCCCTTTCTCCAGCTGGAAAATTGAAGTTTTCACCTTTTGCAAAAGTATGACCGGGAAATTTACACGCTAATGTTTTTCCAGTACTGTCTGATGCGGTCTGCCACTATAGATGAGACAGGTGGTCTATAAAAGCATACAGTTACCATATTTGATCTACCTTCGTGATTATCTTTACTCAGATTAGTTCACATTAGCAATCTGATGTACAATTAACAGATCCTATTGCGTTATTTACGGTAATAAATACGGCGCCAGCAATGGCGTCTAGGCTAGCCTTGTGATATTATGCACTCTGAAGTTGCCAGATTCACTGCCGACAATCCTTATAACGACTGACCAAAACGAGGTGTGAGATGGCAGACAGGAAGGTCGGGATGATGAAGTTTGTTTGCTCAAGAGTGCCTTCACCCAACAATTTATTTTTCTTGCACCTAGAAGGGTAACTAGATAGACTGCACACAGTCAAGACTTGTGTTATGTTAGTAAAGTAATGAATTTGTGAAAGTTTGTACTTAATAATATGTATACTGAATTTATCCTCTTAAAATACATTAAAATAAGTTTATTTTTACATTACAGATATATTTACAGAATGAGATAAATTGGCAACCTTGCGATGCAAAGTCGACAGTCTTCGCTACAGAGAAACCTGTGTCTATAACTATTGTTCTAAGGATTATCGCAAGAAAATGTTAGTCGCACTTATTTTATTGTTTTCAGACTAGCTGGAGGTAATTTGATAGCAATGTTCGTACACAAGAGCGCTGCGTAGCAATCAATTATTTAGTGGATAGCTGCAACACAATATTCAGAGAAGACTACGACAGATAATTTGATGAGTAAACGCGAGAATTTTTCCGAGTTTGTCTGTGGATGACGTAGATTTAGATTCTAGACTATGAGCTGGTCCATTATTCACACCGTTCTTAACAGCAGCTTCACTTTGTACACGTATGTCTTCATTGACCCCAACAGAAATAATTTTCAGTTTTAAATTGCAATAAACCTAAAGTCGTAATTGTAATTAAGCATTTATTATTACTTCTACTTTCATTCACTAAACTGAGAAATTTAAATATAGTCTTCTTGGAAAGCACATAATAAAGTAACATTGACGTGTTAGTATAATCTGCTGAAAGGGGGGAAAACCAGAGATTCTGAATTTTCTTTAAAAAAAAAAAAGTGCCTTCTTAATTCATTTATGGTGAGCAAACAGTGAAGAGGTAATTTTCTTAATTAGGACTGAGAGGGTTGTTTTGATTAAAGGACAAACATTTTCACCATTTCTTTCTACTCATAAAAGATATGAAACGAAACACGGTATTAATCTGGTGAAGGTAAAGAAACTACATTTAGTCTTTACAAAGCTACGAAAGAAGTACATGTGTTGTTGCGGTAAGAAATAGTAATGGCTTCTGAACTGTGAGATGAAGCGACTTAAATAAAATAAAGTTTGACGAACGTCGCAGATAAAATCTTAAATTAGAAACAATTTGAGAAAACTATGTTGAAGGGCGAAGTTATTGAATCCCCAACTGAAACAAACATGGTGGACAATATTTAAAGAACCGTAGGTGCGAGTTTATGTGATTGGTTACTATTCAAGAAAGCACTAACCGTAATTAGCATTTTATTTATTTTTTAACCCTGGATTACGTAAGATCGATTGCGAACACAGGTGACGTAGTTCATCCTATTTATTATTATTATTGTATTATTATTATATAAACAGCAAGCCTCGAGATAATAATCTTTCTAGTTGCTTCATTGATACGTGAAGAATGCGTGTGTGCGTGTGTGTGCATGTATGTGTGTGTGTGTGTGTGTGTGTGTGTGTGTGTGTGTGTGTGTGTGGGTGGGTGGGTGGGTGTGAATGTGAATGCAAAGCTGTAACTACTGGGTTACCTCTGCCAAGTGGTTGATTTCGCAATCCCTGCATTTTGTAGAGAACTGAATTTCTTCCACAATATCCAGATTTAACTGCTGTTCACTGGCAACTTAAAAAAAAATTCTTGTCAAGCTGTAGATAACTGATTTCACGAATTGGTGTTGAACTTCGTCCCACACAGCCATAACGCGGATTTTCAGGCTCCCAATTGTTGCGAGTACGAGCAGAAACTGTGATCGTTCTGTCAGTGAATTTGAGAGCAGAAGAGTAGATGGCAATTTCATTATGGGTTTTAGCCAGCAGTTCGTAAACAGTGTTCAGCGAACAGAAGCGACCACAAACACGACGTTTATGTGGGCAGCTTACATTTGAGCGAGCAGTTACTCTCCGATTGTGCTCATTACGGCAGATTGCAGCTTTAGAAGAGGACTGGGAATACAAACGTATCGCATGCTGCGTGGTTTTGCGGAAACAAAGGATTTTTGGTTTCTGAATTAATGAGTTCTTGCGTGCAACCTCAAGCGCCGGGCGCTGAAAGGTTATATCCTTCATACATGTATTCTGTTAGAATACTAATTATTACTTTATTACATTTTAAGTGTGTGTTATTATCTTTTAGTATACATAAAGTAGCGTCAGGTGAGACAAATGTGGCGGTTGTGGGTTGATTTTTCACTGGGATGACTGTAACAGGGAAGCCAATAAAGTATCAGATGAGGCTGTGAGGGAAGAAAGATTTGTGCCACTAAGGGAGAATTAAGAATGACGTATTTTGAATTACATAGGTTGAGGAGGGAAAGACTTCAAATTCCAGTTAGTAATTAGTTTGACTTGTTACCTCAAACAGAATAGCCTCAAAGAGGTTTTGACCAAAGTAGAGTGCACACACTCATAGGAACAACTTTAAGGCAAGGTCGGTAGAAAAATTGCTCGGTAGCAGTGACAGGAGGTGAGTAGGCCAAATGTTACAGTGAAACTTAGGTGTTGAATATCAGGCCACACGCATAGTGCCGAGATCAGACAGGGGACAGAGAACTAGGGGCTTTGTGAGAAGATTTTGATGTAGATTCAGTGATAACAGGAGGAGCATGAAATATCCGAGATAGAATCTCTTTTTTATGTCATTTTCCGAAGGACGAAAGTGAGAACCAAGTCTGCATGGTCATGGGATTAGTCAATACATGGAATTATAACAAAAGATTAATAATAGATAAAATGAAACATATACGAATCCTACTCATACGACAAGCCAAAAGTGTAAGTACACATAACCAAGAACGTAACAAAGGAATTAGCTTATTTTTTTTATTTTTCCTGAAGTTCTTCGAAAGGACAGGAGTGGGCGATGAGGAAACTTCTCAGCTGAGACTTCAGAGTGTATGAATTGCTGATAAAATTTCTGAGTTCTTGTGGCGTGGATGCAGCAGAATACTGCGCGCCTTTCTGCACATGGATCAAGGAGGTGCATTCCTAACGGAGATTAGATTTCTGTCTAGTATCCGTGGGAATAAGCTGATATTGTTAACAACAAACGTCATTAAAGAAGGTATGTATTGAAAGGGCAATGTCAGAATTTCCAGACCGCTAAACAGGGGTCGCCAATAGGTTCGTGAACTTACACCGAATATTGCTCGAACCGCCCATTTCTAAGTCAAAAATACCCTTTCTGAATCACAAGACTTACCCCAGAAAATAATACCATGCATCATAAGCGAATGAAAATAAGCAAAGTAGACTACTTTTCGTGCTGGACTGTCACTTATTTCAGATACTGTTCTGATGATAAATAAAGGAGAATTTAGTTTTTGAACAAGATCCTGAAAAAGGGCTTTCCACGACAGCCTACTATCTGAACGATAAGAAATTTGAACTGTTCAGTCTCACCATACGTACGTCCATTCCGTGTAATCAAAATGTAAAGTTTTGTTGAATTGTGTGTTCGATACTATAAAAACTACACTCCTGGAAATGGAAAAAAGAACACATTGACACCGGTGTGTCAGATCCTCCATACTTGCTCCGGACACTGCGAGAGGGCTGTACAAGCAATGATCACACGCACGGCACAGCGGACAAACCAGGAACCGCGGTGTTGGCCGTCGAATGGCGCTAGCTGCGCAGCATTTGTGCACCGCCGCCGTCAGCGTCAGCCAGTTTGCCGTGGCATACGGAGCTCCATCGCAGTCTTTAACACTGGTAGCATGCCGCGACAGCGTGGACGTGAACCGTATGTGCAGTTGACGGACTTTGAGCGAGGGCGTATAGTGGGCATGCGGGAGGCCGGGTGGACGTACCGCCGAATTGCTCAACATGTGGGGGGTGAGGGCTTCACAGTACATCGATGTTGTCGCCAGTAGTCGGCGGAAGGTGCACGTGCCCGTCGACCTGGGACCGGACCGCAGCGACGCACGGATGCACGCCAAGACCGTAGGATCCTACGCAGTGCCGTAGGGGACCGCACCGCCACTTCCCAGCAAATTAGGGACACTGTTGCTCCTGGGGTATCGGCGAGGACCATTCGCAACCGTCTCCATGAAGCTGGGCTACGGTCCCGCACACCGTTAGGCCGTCTTCCGCTCACGCCCCAACATCGTGCAGCCCGCCTCCAGTGGTGTCGCGACAGGCGTGAATGGAGGGACGAATGGAGACGTGTCGTCTTCAGCGATGAGAGTCGCTTCTGCCTTGGTGTCAATGACGGTCGTATGCGTGTTTGGCGCCGTGCAGGTGAGCGCCACAATCCGGACTGCATACGACCGAGGCACACAGGGCCAACACCCGGCATCATGGTGTGGGGAGCGATCTCCTACACTGGCCGTACACCACTGGTGATCGTCGAGGGGACACTGAATAGTGCACGGTACATCCAAACCGTCATCGAACCCATCGTTCTACCATTCCTAGACCGGCAAGGGAACTTGCTGTTCCAACAGGACAATGCACGTCCGCATGTATCCCGTGCCACCCAACGTGCTCTAGAAGGTGTAAGTCAACTACCCTGGCCAGCAAGATCTCCGGATCTGTCCCCCATTGAGCATGTTTGGGACTGGATGAAGCGTCGTCTCACGCGGTCTGCACGTCCAGCACGAACGCTGGTCCAACTGAGGCGCCAGGTGGAAATGGCATGGCAAGCCGTTCCACAGGACTACATCCAGCATCTCTACGATCGTCTCCATGGGAGAATAGCAGCCTGCATTGCTGCGAAAGGTGGATATACACTGTACTAGTGCCGACATTGTGCATGCTCTGTTGCCTGTGTCTATGTGCCTGTGGTTCTGTCAGTGTGATCATGTGATGTATCTGACCCCAGGAATGTGTCAATAAAGTTTCCCCTTCCTGGGACAATGAATTCACGGTGTTCTTATTTATATTTCCAGGAGTGTATTTTGCATTAACTTGTCTTCTACAAGCTATGAAGTTATGTCTTGAACTGCATTATTTGATACTGTGGCAAAATTGCATGCAACGTCCTTCACTACGATGCTGGTGTCATCAGCAAACAGATATTTTAGAATCACCTGCAATACTAGAAGGCATATCATTTACATCAATAAGAAACTGTAGCGACCCCAACACCGACCTCTAGGGAAAAGAAATTAGATAAGTAAGTAAACGATGAATAACAATGGGAATTGAAATCTCATGTAAGAGGAAGAGGGAAATTTATATAAGGGCAAGACTAAGTCAAGATTCAGCGTTACTTGCGTCCAACAAAACGCACTGCAATATTTTAAAGAAAGTCAAGAGGATGTGCATCTTCACGGCAATTAATAATGGGAATAATAATATTAAAACTATATGTGATATTGTCAAAGGGGACACAGGACAACCAGTCAGCGCGTAAGATACCACAACACTGAAACTAAATGACAATTTTATAACTGATAGTGCACAAGTTGTGCGTACTTTCAACCTTCACTTTCTAAATGTAGCAGCCAAAACACGATGGAATAGTGCAGTTGACGAACCAATATAATATTAAAAAATTCATTCCACGAAACTTTAGGCAACTAGAACCAGAACCAATGTCCACCACTGAAATTAATATAAATATAAATTTCTAAAAAACAAAAGCTCATATGGTGCTGATGCAATGTCATACAGAATTCTGGATAGTTGACTCCAACTTAATAACCGTTGTCCTTAGTAACATAACTGCAATGCATCGCTGGGAGAGGGATTTTTTTTCGGAAAGATAAAAATATACAATTGATAAACATATTATTAAGAAAGGTGACATGAAAGACTTAAATAATTATACTTACTAACATCTTTCTCCAAAATATTCGAAAAAGTAATGTATACAAGAGTAGTTTCACATTTAAAGAAACAATTTACATAACACATCACAGTTTGGAACCTGAAGGTTGCTCAAATGAGAATGTAGTTTATACATTCACTCAGTAAATATTACAAGCCTTTAATACTAAAATATGGCTAGTCGGCACTTTTGCGATCTTTCCGAACCATTCGATTATGTAGATCATGTTACACGTTTAGAAAAACATCGATGGCTCTAAACATAACTGATTTCAATCATATTTTAAAAAAAACAATGAAAAACGTTGCGCTGAATAATTCAAACAATGTAGGAAGGATAGAAAGTTTTATTGACTGGGGAGAAATGACGAAGGGGAGTCAAACAAGGTCCAGTTTCGAGTCAACTCCTATTCCTTATATATGTGAATGGCCTTTAACTTAACATTCAGCAGCGGAACTGGTACTTTTTGGAGACAATGTTTCTGTTCTAATTAATGCCATTAGAGAGAAGGCAATAGAAGAGATTGTTAACGGTGTTTTTCAAACGATTGTTAACTGATTCTCTGAAAATGGACTCTCCCCAATTTAAAAAAAAACGAACACGAATCAGTAGACAGGATACTATGCAGCAAAATTTTTGGCTGTTCATGAAGATGAAAACTTGAGCTGGCAGAAGCATACACTCCTGGAAATTGAAATAAGAAAACCGTGAATTCATTGTCCCAGGAAGGGGAAACTTTATTGACACATTCCTGGGGTCAGATACATCACATGATCACACTGACAGAACCACAGGCACATAGACACAGGCAACAGAGCATGCACAATGTCGGCACTAGTACAGTGTATATCCACCTTTCGCAGCAATGCAGGCTGCTATTCTCCCATGGAGACGATCGTAGAGATGCTGGATGTAGTCCTGTGGAACGGCTTGCCATGCCATTTCCACCTGGCGCCTCAGTTGGACCAGCGTTCGTGCTGGACGTGCAGACCGCGTGAGACGACGCTTCATCCAGTCCCAAACATGCTCAATGGGGGACAGATCCGGAGATCTTGCTGGCCAGGGTAGTTGACTTACACCTTCTAGAGCACGTTGGGTGGCACGGGATACATACGGACGTGCATTGTCCTGTTGGAACAGCAAGTTCCCTTGCCGGTCTAAGAATGGTAGAACGATGGGTTCGATGACGGTTTGGATGTACCGTGCACTATTCAGTGTCCCCTCGACGATCACCAGTGGTGTACGGCCAGTGTAGGAGATCGCTCCCCACACCATGATGCCGGGTGTTGGCCCTGTGTGCCTCGGTCGTATGCAGTCCGGATTGTGGCGCTTACCTGCACGGCGCCAAACACGCATACGACCCCATTGACACCAAGGCAGAAGCGACTCTCATCGCTGAAGACGACACGTCTCCATTCGTCCCTCCATTCACGCCTGTCGCGACACCACTGGAGGCGGGCTGCACGATGTTGGGGCGTGAGCGGAAGACGGCCTAACGGTGTGCGGGACCGTAGCCCAGCTTCATGGAGACGGTTGCGAATGGTCCTCGCCAATACCCCAGGAGCAACAGTGTCCCTAATTTGCTGGGAAGTGGCGGTGCGGTCCCCTACGGCACTGCGTAGGATCCTACGGTCTTGGCGTGCATCCGTGCGTCGCTGCGGTCCGGTCCCAGGTCGACGGGTACGTGCACCTTCCGCCGACTACTGGCGACAACATCGATGTACTGTGAAGCCCTCACCCCCCACATGTAGAGCAATTCGGCGGTACGTTCACCCGGCCTCCCGCATGCCCACTATACGCCCTCGCTCAAAGTCCGTCAACTGCACATACGGTTCACGTCCACGCTGTCGCGGCATGCTACCAGTGTTAAAGACTGCGATGGAGCTCCGTATGCCACGGCAAACTGGCTGACACTGATGGCGGCGGTGCACAAATGCTGCGCAGCTAGCGCCATTCGACGGCCAACACCGCGGTTCCTGGTGTGTCCGCTGTGCCGTGCGTGTGATCATTGCTTGTACAGCCCTCTCGCAGTGTCCGGAGCAAGTATGGTGGGTCTGACACACCGGTGTCAATGTGTTCTTTTTTCCATTTCCAGGAGTGTATTTCTGAGGTTCTCAAACAATTAAGTCCACCTACTCTTGCTCTTCGTATTCTTGGAAACAAACGAAAAAAATTCCTGTCATATTGTGCGTATTTTCATTCAATAATGTCTTACGGAATAATTTTCTGAGATAAAGCATCACTTAGAAAGACAGTATTGATGGAAAGCAAGCAGTCATCTTGTAGTTAACTCTTAAAGGGGGCAGGCATTTTAATGACGCTATCGCAGCACATACATTCGCTAATGAAATTCGTCACAAATAAGCTATCACAAACCGAGAAGAACACTGTAGGAAAGGATGATCCAGTTACCCCTTATTAAAACTATCAGGTCCTCAGTTCAACATGCAACAACACCACGTTCAAACTCACTTAAATCTTGGTAACCTGCCATTGTAGCAGCAGTAAACGACCTAACAACTGCGTCAGACGCTTGTTGTCTTATATAGGCGTTGCCGATCGCAACGCCATATTCTGCCTGTTTACATATCTGTGTATTTGAATACGGGGGCTATACCAGTTTCTTTGGCGCTTGAGTGTGGTGAACCGTATTTGAACAGCAGCGTTGCGAAAATACGCAACAAATTCTGTTTGTAAGCCGTTCGGCAATCTGCGAGCATAATGAACGACAGTGACGTAGATGTGATTACAAGCCGGCTGCAGCGGCTCAGCGGTTCAAGGCGCTACAGTCTGGAACCGCGCGACCGCTACGGTCGCAGGTTCAAATCCTGCTTCGGGCATGGATGTGTGTGATGTCCTTAGGTTAGCTGAAGACCTCAGCAGTTAAGTCCCATAGTACTCAGAGCCATTTGAACCATTTGTGATTATAATTTCTTTGCTATGTGAGCAAGAAGGCTATAAATTTACGCATGGGAACGTTGATGACTTTGAAAAAAACAGCGATGTGGGAATCTTTTCGTGATCATATTTAGCAACACAGCTGGAAACAAATACACTATTGGCCATTAAAATTGCTATACCACGAAGATGACGTGCTACAGGCGCAAAATTGAACCGACAGGAAGAAGATGCTGTGATATGCAAATGATTAGCTTTTCAGAGCATTCACCCAAGGTTGGCAACACCTACAACGTGCTGACATGAGGAGAGTTTCCAACCGATTTCTCATACACAAACAGCAGTTGACCGGCGTTTCCTGGTGAAACGTTGTTGTGATGCCTCGTATAAGGAGGAGAAATGCGTACCATCACGTTTGCGACTTTGATAAACGTCGGATTGTAGCCTATCGCGATTCCGGTTTATCGTATCGTGACACTGCTGCTCGCGTTAGTCTAGATCCAATGACTGAATATGGAATCGCTGGGTTCAGGAGCGTAATACGCAACCCCGTGCTGCATCCCAACGGCCTCGTATCACTAGCAGTCGAGATGACAGGCATCTTATCCGCTTGGCTGTAACGGATCGTGCAGCCATGTCTCGATCCCTGAGTTAACAGATGGGGACGTTTGCAATGCAACAACTATCTGCATGAACAGTTCGACGACTTTGCAGCAGCATGGCCTATCAGCTTGGAGAACATCGCTGCGGTTACCCTTGACGCTGCATCACAGACAGGAGCGCTTGCGATGGTCTACTCAACGTCGAACGTGGGTGCACGAATGGAAAAACGTCATTTTTTCTGATGAATCCAGGTTCTGTTTACAGCATCATGATGGTCGCATCCATGTTTGGCGACATTGCGGTGAACGCACATTGGAAGCGTGTATTCGTCATCGCCATACTGGCGTATCACCCGGCGTGATGGTATGGGGTGCCATTGGTTATACGTCTCGGTCACCTCTTGTTCGCACTGACGGCACTTTGAACAGTGGACGTTACATTTCAGATGTGTTACGACCCGTGACTCTACCCTTCATTCGATCCCATCGAAACCCGACATTTCAGCAGGATAATGCATGACCGCATGTTGCAGGTCCTGTACGGGCATTTCTGCATACAGAAAATGTTCGACTGCTGCCCTGGCCAGCACATTCTCCAGATCTCTCACCAATTGAAAACGTCTGGATGGTGGCCGAGAAACTGGCTCGTCACAAGACGCCAATCACTTCTCTTGATGAAATGTGGTATCCTGTTGAAGCTGCGTGGGCAGCTGTACCTGTACACCCAAGCTCTGTTTGATTCAATGCCCAGTCGTATCAAGGCCGTTATTACGACCAGATGTGGTTGTTCTGGGTACTGATTTCTCAGGATCTATGCAACCAAATTGCGTGAAAATGTAATCACATGTGAGTTCTAGTATAATATATTTGTCCAATGAATACCCGTTTAACATCCGCATTTCTTCTTGGTGTAACAATTTTAATGATCAGTAGTGTACTTTTAATCTACCATTCCCAAAAGAATTTCCTCGCACGAGAGTTCGACTGCAATTGTTGGAGACGATTTCCTGTTAAAAAGCTACTTGATGAGACCTTATCCTGATTCACAGATGACCAATGGAAAAAAGTATACTGCTACAGACATAACAGAGCTCGAAGAGTTTCAGAAAACTCTTTTGGAACATTGTACCATAAATTTAAGATTTATTATCGTGAGATTTGTCTCAGTGCGCAACAAGGTGGGAACGTGATTCTTGCTTGTGTCTTGCACTGTTTTCTTATATACGATATAGTGTTGTTTGAGACTTAAGAGATACGATTACGAGACATTCCTGTTATAGGAGGCAATTTGATAAATAATACTATACAGATACGGGATCGATTCATAGATTATTTTAATTCTCCGGAATGTATTTTAGTCCGACAAAACGAATTGGTAAACAGGGGATGGCGTCGAAGAGCAAACAAGTAGTAAAGAATGTAATAATAAGCTTGAAGTCACAAAAACTAAAGACAGAACAATCCGTTACAAAAAGAAAATTAAACGTAATTCGCAGGAATTCGTACGTTATGTTTACTCCCATTTCCCTGGCAATTTCTTTCCAAATGTTGCTGCTTCTGGTACTATTTATATAATGTTCATTTTGAAGGTCATGTAACTGTGCATATCGTCTTATAATACCAATTAGCTTTCCGCGTCTTTTGCCATTTTTGTGAACAAACTTTCGTTTCGTACGTTAAAAGAGCTACGATTTGATAGGCGTGACACTTGCTATACCGCACTAGCGAGACTGGAACTACGCGATGGCGCACGGCGGGTCATACACTGAGCAGACAAAATGTAATGTCGGAACGATCTGCACAAATACAGACGACGGTAGTATCGCGTACACAGAACATTAAACGGCAGTGCATTGGCAGAGCTGCCGTTGTACTCAGATGACTCATGTGGAAAGTTTCCCGACGTGATTATGGCAGCATGAGGGGAATTAACAGACTTTTAACGGGGAAAGGTAGTTGAAGGTAGACACATGAGCCGTTCCAATTAGAAAACCGTTCAATACTCCGAGATCCAGTGTTGAGAGTGAATGAGAGAATCAAATTTCAGTCATTACCTCATGCCACGGACAACAGCAGTGGCCGACAGCTTTCACTTAACGACCGAAAGCAACGGCATTTGCGAAGAGTCAGTGCTTACAGACAAGCAACTCTAAGAGAAATAATCGTAGAAATCGATGTGGGACGCATGAAGAACGTATCTGTTAGGACAGTGCGGTGAAATTTGGCGTTATTGGGTTATGGTAGTAGAAGACGAACGCGAGGTCCTTTGCTAACACTATGACATTTCCTACAGCGCCTATCCTGGGCTCATGACCATGTCGTTTGGACCCTAGACGACTGGAAAACCGTGGCCTTGTCAGATGAGTCGCGATTTTAACTGGTAAGAGGTGTTCGAAGAGTTCGAGTGTGGCACAGATCCCACGAACCCATGGGCCCAAGTTGTCAACAAGACACTGTGCAAGTTGTTGGTGCTTCCATAATGGTGTTGGCTGTGGTTACATGGAATGGACTGGGTACTCTGATCCAGCTGAACCGATAATTGCTTGGAAATGGTTATGTTCGGCTACCTGGAACCATTTGCAGCTATTCGCCTTCTTCATGTTCCCAAAAAACGGTGACATGACGCCGGGCGACAATTGTAATTGTTTGGTTTGATGAACATTCTGGACAATTCGGGCAAATGGTACGATGACCCAGATCACCTGACACGAATCCCTTTGAACACTTATGAGACATAATGGAGAGGTCAGTTCTTGTACAAAATCCTGTATCGGCAACACTTCCGCAATTATGCACGGCTGCATGGCTCAATATGTGTGCAGGCGACTTCCAGCGACTTGAGTCCATGCCACGTCGAGTTGCTGCACTACGCCAGGCTAAAGGAGGTTATTGTGACTGACAATTCGCAATTTTTCACAAACACAACTTTTACTGAGGTAAGTTCACAAGGTTGATGACTGAACAACAAACGAAAAGGCAACAATAAGGATGCCAGTAAAAGTCTCCTAATTGAGGCAAACAAAAGTTCACTTATAATTTTCCACAATGTTTCGTGGTAACACACACACTAGTAAGAGTCCAATTCAGAGACGAAGAGGTAATCTTCAGCAGTCGAAGTACAAGAGGTCGGCATCCATAGTGAACTGAACTTTGGGGCTGGTTCTAGTCCCTAAATAGCTGTCTCCAGCCAATAATGTTTTGGCATAGTGATACTTCCTGCATGCCATGGCTCGAGCTCCCCTTGCAGGAAGTAGTGCTCGGAATATCTGTTTCCTTATCTTGTAAGTAAATAGGCCGGTGTTTACCATGGTGCTTTTGGTACGCGTTGGATATAGACAACGCCGTCCTCTGTGGTGTAATATGGGTTGCCGGCCCTCAGGGGCTACGTTGGCTCCGGCGTGTACAAGATATTAGTAATTATGCTATGACTTTCGTTACTCTAGCGTAGTTGGTCAACTTCGCCTCGTATTGCTGGACCAAGCAGTCCCGCTGCCTTATAGTGCGTTCTGTCTCATACGATTTCATATAAACGTATTTGGTACACTGGACTCGCATTCGGGAGGACGACGGTTCAATCCCGTCTCCGGCCATCCTGATTTAGGTTTTCCGTGATTTTCCTAAATCGTTTCAGGCAAATGCCGGGATGGTTCCTTTGAAAGGGCACGGCCGATATCCTTCCCAATCCTTCCCTAACCCGAGCTTGCGCTCCGTCTCTAATGACCTCCTTGTCGACGGGACGTTAAACACTAACCACCACCACCACCACCACCACCACCACCGTATTTGGTGACGTCGTGCTCCGCCACTCTGCTGCAGCGCATATCCACTCACTGCGGTCTTACCTTTACCAGTGACTTCAAGGCAATAGCGTGGACGTAAAGTTTTTGCGTGTTAATCTGCCAGAAAGGTTTTTTATTCTTCCAGAGCGCAGTTCTGCTACGAGATGAAATACTCTTTCTGGAACGTTGCCACTGCGCGTTTGCTGTATTGATTTACAGAGGACGGAGTGTTTCTGCTGATCGGCGTTTACTCAAATAACGCTTGATTTCGGCAAATGCTGCCTAGTGGCAGGCACAAACAGAGCAGGTGATTTAGTTGGCTAGCGGGTTGTTTTAGACCGTCGTGGCGCCCTGTTCGCAGCTGCGCCCGCTGCCTTGTAATCATACGGGCACAGCGCCCGTCCTGTAATCACACCGGAACAGACGCAAACAGTTGCCGCACGCCGTGTTTTCCAGGCGCCTCACCTGGAACAAGCCGTCTGCTGGTGTACATTCGGTCGCGCCGTGCGTCCGTGCAATGTTGTGGCACTCGCTACTTGTTGACACAGCCTCAACATCAGCGTTCTTTACCCTTGCCGAGCACACAACGTCGAGTGGCTTTATTGCGACAACCTATTAAATGTGACGCTGTTAGCGCGAAGCCATACATTCACGCCTACTTACGTAACTCCGCAAGCAACTGTACAGTGTGTGGTGTAATGACGCAGTCCATTTAAAACGTTAACACACTTTCGAAACGGACAGAAATTCAAATAGTTCAGATGGCTCTGAGCACTATGGGACTTAACATCTGAGGTCATCAGTCCCCTAGAACTTAGAACCACTTAAACCTAACAAACCTAAGGACATCACACACATACATGCGCGAGGCGGGATTCGAACCTGCGACCGTAGCAGTCGCGCGGTTCCGGACTGAAGTGCCTAGAGCCACTCGGCCACCGCGGCCGGCGACAGAAAGTCAGGATGTTAATGCATAATACAATTTTATTTCTCTTATTTGTCAGTTCTTTAAATAATTCGGTCTCAAGTACTTTAATAGATACGCCAATGATCTATAAACATGACAAGTAGTACCTTGCGCTAGTGATGTGGGAAACTATATTGACGGAAAAAAATAGCAACACCAGAAAATAATTGATGTACAGTTATAGAATTTCGGGAATACCTTTTTCTAGGTAACATATTAAAGCAGTTAACGTTGCAAGATCACAGGTTAGTGTAAGCACGAGATAAGGCATTGGAAATGTGAAATACTGGTACATTAATAACCGGTGCAACTGACAAACTGTTGAATGCAAGCATGGAAATGTACATGAATTGTGGTGTACAGATTCTGGATGTCAGTTTGTGGGATGGAGTCAGTGCCTGGAACAGTTGGCGGGTCATAAGGGGACGTTTAATGATGTGTATGGATGACGCTCTAACTGTCGCCCAATGCTATCCCTTATGTACTTGATTGGGGAGAGATCTCGTGATCGAAAATGCCAGTTGTCGACAATTTGTAGCCGGCCGCAGTGGCCGAGCGGTTCTAGGCGCTTCAGTCTGGAACCGCGTTACCACTACGGTCGCAGGTTCGAATCCTGCCTCGTTAGTTAGGTTTAAGTAGTTCAAAGTTCTAGGGGACTGATGACCTCAGATGTTAAGTCCCTTAGTGCTCAGAGCCATTTAAACCATTTTCGACCACCTGTAGACCATGTTGGGTTAAAAGATAGGTATGTGACCGAGTGTTATCCTTTTGGGAAACACCCCCTGGAATACTGTTCTGAACGGCAGCACATCAGGTCGAATCACCAGACTGACGTACAAATTTGCAGTCAGGGTGGTAGTATAACCACGAGAGTGTTAATACCGTCGTACAAAATCGCATCCCAATACGTAACTCCAGGTGTAGGTCTAGTGTGTCTACCACGCACACAAGTTGGTTGCGGGTCCTCAAATGGTCTCCTCGTAACGAACACACGGCAATCAAGACTGACGCAGAATCAACTTTCATCAGAAAACATAACAGACCTCCGCGCTGCCCTCCAATGAGCTCCCGCTTGACACCATTGAAATCGAAAATGGCGTCTGTGAGTGGTCCTTGCACGTTGCCGTCGAGCATAGCTCAATTAATGTGGCTGGAACGCGTAGTTATTACAGAGAAAAACAGTGGAATGCACGCTACAGGGCATCTGGTTCGGAGATGTCCTTGAAGTAACAGCTGCTTGCGTCACTGCTCCAAACTGCTGCTGAAATTGCTGCTGCGGTTCTAGTACGATTCGCCTGAGCCATGCGCCGAACACGATGGTCTCCTCTGTCGGCAGTGCAACGTGGCTGTACGGAACCCTGTCTCCTTGAGACCGTACATTCTCGTGACCACCGCTGCCAACAGCCATGTACAGTGACTACATTACTGCCAAATCTTTCTGCAATATCACAGAAGGAACATCCAGCTTCTCGTATCACTTTTATCAGACCTCATTCAAAGTCAGTGAGGTGCTGATAATGACGTTTTTGTCGCTTTCAAAACATTCTTGACTAACATCAACTCACCATGTCCAGTCTCAAAGGACACTAACGCTCACGATCGTTGCAGCATGTATTTCAAGCAAACATGATTTACTTCCTCAAAATCGCGTTACTAGTGCCACTTTTACGCGATTCTTGTTTTTCGCTGTGCTACGTTGTAAGTTTCTTATTATTTTCATGATACATTTTCAAAGGCCTCAATAAAAGAGAATCAGTAGAATGTGTAATAAAAAATAAAATATATATGCAAAGAATTTTGTTAGCTTTTCAAAGAACTCCACTGCTTACGCCAAAGACGTTATTTACTATTAAAATCGTCGAGCATTTGCAATCTGGAACTGGCAGAGAGAAAGGCAAGTGTGATCAAAACGCAGCTGTTTGCGATTGGGGTGCCGGGAGGAAAACATGTGGCCTGGGATAAGGTATATGTTGCGGCAATCTGTTCAGCTGTCGGAAAGAAAATCACCGCAGAGACCCAGAGAAGAAGGGAAAAAGATAGGAGTACGCCATTGAATTCATGACGCCCAATTCAACAGTGGGTCTATTAAGCTATGTCAGTTTGTGACCAACAAGGGAATTTGTGAAGTGCAGTTTCTCAATGATTTTTTTCGATCTTTGACTCTTATCAATTGAAACTGCAGTTTTTTATAATTTTTTCCAAGGCATCATACAAAAGCTCTGAAACAGTTTATTTTCTGTTATAACTACACAGTCCAGCCACATTAATGTGACTACCGCTTATGTTTGACGGCAACGTGCAGTAACCACTCGTAGACAGCCTGTGGTAGCGCTAGCAATGGAGGGTCTATAAAACGTGTCGGCTGATGCGGAAAGACAGTGGAGTCGTTATCGTAATGTGGAAACCGAGCGAGTTATCTAACGTCCAGAAGGGCGTATTCAGGTCAAACGTGCTAGAATTTCCGAAACGGCTAAGTTCGTAAACTGTGGTTAAAATATACCGTACATGGCGAACTGGCGCTATCCAAAATTGGCGGCGAACAAACTGTGGTCCCCCCCCCCCCCCTCCTCCCGAACCAGGGATGACAGTGGTAAATGGTGGCTACGGAGTTGTGCACGGGCAGATGGACATGCAACTGTTTAGCAGCTGACCATCCACATGAAGCAAGGGGCTACCAACAGTGTCTCCTCAACGATAATTCAGCGAACGTTTCTACGTATGGACCTCCGTAGGAACGTGGTTCGTGAAACCGTGCTGATTGCTGCTCCTAGGCGACGCTGGGGCTCCTCGGCGACGAAGGCTGGATTTAGCACACCAGTACAACAACTTGATGTCCACTGAGCGGCGACATATTGTGACCAGACGAGATTACAATCGTCCAGCCACAACTGTGCATCCTTTGATGAGCATTGGAAATGGAGACGGTTCGTTTGTAACTACAACGGATGAAGTATTAGTTCGCTTTATTAAATGAATGAACAAAAATATTTATTTAACTTGAGACAGTTCTTTGACACAGGAGAGTGTAGAACATTTTCAGCGTCACTGATCATGAAATACAACGTTCAACATTAACAACATTTTATGTTCATCTGAAGCTGTAACTGTCACTGTTCTACATGATGATGGTTTAGTTTGGTTGTTTTGGGGGAAGAGACCAAACTGCGAGGTCATCGGTCTCATTGGATTACGGAAGGACGGGGAAGGAAGTCGGGCATACCCTTTCAAAGGAACCATCCCGGCATTTGCCTGGAGCGATTTAGGGAAATGACGGAAAACCTAAATCAGGATAGCCGGACGCGGGATTAAACCGTTGTCCCCCCGAATGCGAGTCCAGTGTGCTGTACATGATGATGTAGCTGAGGTCTCTACTGGGGCTGGGCTCCTACATGCTCGACACTATTTCAGCGTCAGGGCTCTGCTATGCTGAGAGAGGAGGCATGGCTTTCAGAAGCGCCTGTGATTCGCCATTGCAGACTGTAGCGAACGCTTGCTAATGTCTGTGGTATCGATTCGTGATGCCGACGATACCATACGACTAATGACCTTTTAAAATATATCCATCGGACAGATGGCCATTGGCATGTATGGTCCTGCAACAATCAGTGTAGAGGTCCAGGCCGGAGGAAGGAGCTTTACGGTCTGAGGAAAATTTTCGTGGCATTCCTTGGGTGATCTCGTCACTCTCAAGACACAGTGGATCAACACCAATATACATCTACCCTTGCGGACCATATTCACTGCTACACACAGCTTTTTTTTTCTCCTTGGTACGATAGCATCTACCAACAGGACAACGCAACGTGTCACACAGCTCGCAGTGTACGTACATGGTTCGAAGAGCACCAGGGCGAGTTACCGTACTTCACTTACTGGGATCCCGTGGCCACAGAACTCCCCACATTTAAACCTAATCGATAATCTGTGTGAACATTTGGATCGGGCTGTTCTACATCTACATCTACAAGGTTACTCTGCAATTCACACTCAAGTGCCTGGCAGAGGGTTCATCAAATCATTTTCATACTACTTCTCTACCATTTCGCTCTGGAATGACGGGTGAGAAATAGGAACACTTAAATCTTTCCGTTCGAGCTCGTGGGTGTCAACAAAATATTTTCGCATTCGGAAGAGAAAGTTGGTGATAGAAATTTCGTAAATAGATCTCGCCGCAAAGAAAACCGCCTTTGTTTCAGTGACTGCCACGCCAACTCGCGTATCATACCAGTGACACTCTCACCCCTATTGCGCCATAACACGAAACGAGCTGCCCTTCTTTGCACTTTTTCGATGTCCTCCATCAATTCTACCTGGTAAGGATCCCACACCGAGCAGCAATATTCCAGCAGACGACGGACAAGTGGGTTTGTCGCATCTTCTAAGTGTTCTGCCAACAAAGCGCAGTCTTTGTTTCGCCTTCCCCACAATATTATCTATGAGGTCTTTCCAATTTAAGTTGCTCGTAATTGCAATTCCTAGGTATTTAGTGGAACTGACAGCTCTTAAATTTGTGCGATTTATCGTATACCCAAAATTTATCGGAATTCTTTTAGTACCCATATGGATGACATCGCACTTTCCTTCGTTTAGTGCAAATTGCCACTTTTCGCACCATACTGAAAGTCTCTCTAGATCGTCTTGTAATTGGAATTGATCGTCTGATGATTTTACTAGACGGTAAATTACAGTGTCATCTGAAGCAATCTAAGTGGGCTGCTCAGATTATCACCTAGATCGTTTATATAAATCATGAACAACAGAGCGCCTATGACACTACCTTGCGGAACGACAGATATCACTTCTGTTCTACTCGATGATTTACCGTCTATCACTACGAACTGTGACCTCTCTGAGAGGAAATCATGAATCCGGTCACACAACTGAGACGATACTCGATATACACGCAATTTGATTAATAGTCGTATGAGGAACGGTATCAAAAGCCTTCTGGAAATGTAGGTATATGGAATCGATCTGAGATCCCTTATCGACAGCACTCATTACGTAACGGGAATAAAGAGCTAGCTGCGTTGCACAAGAGCGATATTTTCTGAATCCGTGTTGGTTATGTATCAATAAGTCATTTCCTTCAAGGTGATTCATAATGTTCGTGTACAGTATATGCCCCAAAATCCTACTGCAAATTAAGGTCAGTGATATGGGTTTGTAATTCAATGGGGAACTCCTATTTTATTTTTCTTGAATATTGGTGTGACCTGTGCTACTTTCCAGTCTTTAGGAACAGACATTCCGTGAAGTGAGCCGTTGTACATGATTGCTAAGAAAGGCGCTGTTGTGTCTGCATACTCTGAAAGGAACCTGATTGGTATACCATCTAGATCGGAGGACTTGCCTTTCTTAAGTGATTTGAGTTGTTTCGCAACACCCAAGATATCTACTTTTATGTCACTCATGCTAACAGCTGTTCTGGTTTCGAATTCTGGAATATTTACTTCGTCTTCTTTCGTGAAGGAATTACGGAAAACTGTATTTAGTAACTCCGCTTTAGTGGCACCATCATCGGTAACATTTCCATCGCTATCATGCAGTGAGGGTATTGACTGTTTTTTTGCCACTGGTGTACTTTACATACGACCAGAATCTCTTTGGGTTTTCTACCATATTTTGAGACAACGTTTCGTTGTGGAAACTATTAAAAGCATCTCGCATTGACGTCCGCACAAAATTTAGAGCTTCCGTGAAACTTAGCCAGTTTTGGGGATTTTGCGTTCTTCTGAATTTGGCATGCTTTTTTCGTTGGTTCTGCATGGGCCATGGATACTCAACCGAGAAACCTATCGCAGCTATCCACATACCTGTCGGTACCTTCTAGAAACCTTTCCCCCTGCTTGCCGTTTGTCAAGAATTCCACGAAAAGAGCTAATTAAGAACTTAATATAGGAAAAGTCCCTCTTCTTGTGTCTGGTAGTGCTCTTTAGGGTCCAGGAGACGTTGCTAAGGCTAAACTAGTGATAAAATGAGACTTCCTTGCACCCCGATGCGTAGTGAAAATTTCATTGAAGTGATAAAATGACGTAATTAATTTAGTTTATGAATTTTATACGTGTCAAATAACAGCTACCTAAAGAAATATTTATCATATTGTTAATACTTGCAGACATTTCTACTAAGCTGATGCCTAAATTATGCTTTCTCATACAAGTGAGTAAAATTTCGTCTCCTGAAACTAAACGTTTCATTTGTGCCCATCAATCATGTTTCGCCTATTCATGCTAGGAATTTTCAGTAGTCTATAATATTCGAGATAATTATTTAATATACACATTTTGTTAAGAGATCTGTAGTGATTCTTGCAAGCTCATTTAATTATCTATTTACAACATGATTGTGTCTTTTTTCTACACTTACATTCATTTCTATGTCCTGATCTCGCATCCACATGCACCTCTGTATGTGCTAGATGCATATGGTTCAGTTTTATGATTAAAGAAATCCACCTCAGCTGTGTTATTATACATTTATTGTGTTGCGACCGGTTTTGTTTCTTTGAACGTCTTCTTCTTGCCGTGTTGTGCTAAAGTCATGCCAGAAAAGGTCTTGTTGTCGTATGTAATGTTAAAGAACAAATCCCAAAATAATGCTCATAAACGTTTGGCCGACCTCTTAGCGCAAGTGTGGAGAGCAGACACGGCATGCTGCATTGGTCATATATTGTAAATAGTTAGATAAGTGAATTAGCAGTCAAAAATCACTACAGACGTCTTTTCATAATGTGTATAATAAAATGATTTTACTGTACATTAAAGACCACTGAAGATGCATAGCATGAATAGGCGAATCAGGTTCGGTACACACAAATATAACATTCTGTTTCAAAAGAGATAATTTTTTCCTATGTATATGATAAAGCATGAGTAACATATTTATCAGTTAATGTAAATTCAGTGTATGATACTGCATTCTACAAATTATAGAAGATATGCAAATATTTTAATGTCATTCTACAAGGTAGCCTAAAGAAAAGGTTCGTATAAAAATAGGTCCGCAACTGTTTAGTTACGGAGTTATGGCTAATAAAAAATTTGGCTGAAATTTGGCTAATAAAAGATTTGGCTGAAATTTAGCAATTCGCTAATATGAAGCCACCGTAAAACTGTACGATGTTAAAGTAAAGCACGATTTCCATTAATTTTGTTGTTATTGATCTGGTGACTCTAATAAAACATGTCGCAAACGTGTGTCTGCAGTAGTTTTCTAGAACATCCATTGAAGCAAAGATATAATTTCGTAAAATTTTTACTAACTACTTGACCCAATTTGTTTTTAAATCCCAGACAGTTGCATGAAGTTTTCAACAGAAGTAGTAAAGAATTTAATTTTGAAAAAATGATGGTAATAACGTTAGCTGAAATTGAATGTGTCAGATAATCTGCACACACGTGAATTCATGTTAAGCCCGAAAAACAAAGCTGAGTGTTATGGAAGCTGTACAGTGTAAATGTTCAAAAATGTCTCCACCGGGTTTAGTGCATTTAGCTGCACGTGTATGAAAAGATTTTGCTGCTCATTTCAGTTTCACAGGGTTGTTCTTCATTTCGTTAATTGAATTCATAATGCGAGGAAGTAATGGCGTTCTTTCACTGAACGATACAGAAAACAAAGTCGTTTCAAAGTTAGGAAACGACTGAAACAACTCACTAACGGCTGCCAACAATGACATAAAACGTTTCTACATTCTTAATGGAAAGTAAACAAATTTATCTGTATAATTGCCTTTGCTTCTCTGGGTGTTCTGGAAAACTACTGCAGACACACGTCTGGGACATGCGTTGTTAGATTCACCAGAACAATAAAAACAAAATAAATGGAAACCGTGCTTTAGCCTCGTACAGTTTTGCGATGGCTTCAAATTAGCGAAGTTGCTAAATTTCAGGCAAAAACTTTTATTAGCTGTAACTTCGTATTTAAAAATTTGCGGACCTATGTTTATATGAACTTTTTTCTTTAGTTTTATTTGTAGAATAACATATTAAAATATTTGCATATGTTCGTGAATTACCCTCTATATGAGTTGGCAATTACACTCCTGGAAATTGAAATAAGAACACCGTGAATTCATTGTCCCAGGAAGTGGAAACTTTATTGACACATTCCTGGGGTCAGATACATCACATGATCACACTGACAGAACCACAGGCACACAGACACAGGCAACAGAGCATGCACAATGTCGGCACTAGTACAGTGTATATCCACCTTTCGCAGCAATGCAGGCTGCTATTCTCCCATGGAGACGATCGTAGAGATGCTGGATGCAGTCCTGTGGAACGGCTTGCCATGCCATTTCCACCTGGCGCCTCAGTTGGACCAGCGTTCGTGCTGGACGTGCAGACCGCGTGAGACGACGCTTCATCCAGTCCCAAACATGCTCAATGGGGGACAGATCCGGAGATCTTGCTGGCCAGGGTAGTTGACTTACACCTTCTAGAGCACGTTGGGTGGCACGGGATACATGCGGACGTGCATTGTCCTGTTGGAACAGCAAGTTCCCTTTCCGGTCTAGGAATGGTAGAACGATGGGTTCGATGACGGTTTGGATGTACCGTGCACTATTCAGTGTCCCCTCGACGATCACCAGTGGTGCACGGCCAGTGTAGGAGATCGCTCCCCACACCATGATGCCGGGTGTTGGCCCTGTGTGCCTCGGTCGTATGCAGTCCTGATTGTGGCGCTCATCTGCACGGCGCCAAACACGCATACGACCATCATTGGCACCAAGGCAGAAGCGACTCTCATCGCTGAAGACGACACGTCTCCATTCGTCCCTCCATTCACGCCTGTCGCGACACCACTGGAGGCGGGCTGCACGATGTTGGGGCGTGAGCGGAAGACGGCCTAACGGTGTGCGGGACCGTAGCCCAGATTCATGGAGACGGTTGCGAATGGTCCTCGCCGATACCACAGGAGCAACAGTGTCCCTAATTTGCTGGGAAGTGGCGGTGCGGTCCCCTACGGCACTGCGTAGGATCCTACGGTCTTGGCGTGCATCCGTGCGTCGCTGCGGTCCGGTCCCAGGTCGACGGGCACGTGCACCTTCCGCCGACCACTGGCGACAACATCGATGTACTGTGGAGACCTCACGCCCCATGTGTTGAGCAATTCGGCGGTACGTCCACCCGGCCTCCCGCATGCCCACTATACGCCCTCGCTCAAAGTCCGTCAACTGCACATACGGTTCACGTCCACGCTGTCGCGGCATGCTACCAGTGTTAAAGACTGCGATGGAGCTCCGTATGCCACGGCAAACTGGCTGACACTGACGGCGGCGGTGCACAAATGCTGCGCAGCTAGCGCCATTCGACGGCCAACACCGCGGTTCCTGGTGTGTCCGCTGTGCCGTGCGTGTGATAATTGCTTGTACAGCCCTCTCGCAGTGTCCGGAGCAAGTATGGTGGGTCTGACACACCGGTGTCAATGTGTTCTTTTTTCCATTTCCAGGAGTGTATTTTCGTCTTAATATTTGAAAACCGACTTTAAATGCCAATTGATATAAACTGTTCTGTTTATTAAAACTATCTGTGTTCTTAGGACAGGAATAAAAGTCATGCTGGTAGTTAATATCCAACAACGTTAAGTTTAATGGTGCAATAGGTCATTGTGTATTGTACATAATGGTTCAAATGGCTCTGAGCACTATGGGACTTAACATCTGAGGTCATCAGTCCCCTAGAAACTTAGAACTACTTAAACCTAACTAACCAAAGGACATCACACACATCCATACGCGAGGCAGGATTCGAATCTGCGACCAAAGCGGTCGCGCGGTTCCGGACTGAAGCACCTAAAACCGCTCGGCCACACCTGCCGGCTATTGTACATAACAGGAATAAAGAAGGCTGCAAGTTTTTCTAATTTGAACCAAATTAGCGAACAGAATTACTCATTTGTAATATTTATTTTATTTAATACTTGCATACTACTGAAATTCCTGGGCTAGCAGGGCAGAGCGGGTTAGTCTGGAGTAAGGGGCCAAAATAGGTTGCGGTCAGTTGCACTCAATATACAAACTTTATTTGTCCACACACCATATTACACAAGAATGCAAAACACTCAAAGCCTTAATCGACCTCCGTTACCTAACTGTAGATCGGCTGAAGGCCACACTCAAAACGCAAGCCGCAAGGCCTAAGGAAAAAATTTAAAATATAAGGTCTTTCTGGAGGTTTGACGCAAAATATTTTCTGAACCTTCAATCTCAACAGGCTGAAGGCCTTCGCACTTTAATTTAAACGGAACTCGGCTGGAGGCCGCATGTTAAGCAATAAGAAGTGTTTCAGTCAAACGGCAGAAGGCCTTATCTAAAAACATTTGAAGCAAATTCGGCTGAAATCCCCATAGCAAAGCACCACAATCTTAGGAACATCAGTTTAAGAGATATTAAACTCGCCTGAAGGCCACACATCAACACAATAATTTAACGGCTTAAAGCCTTAAAAGATTTCATGTAAAATTCGGGAGAAAGACCCATATAAAAGATAACAATCTCATGCCTTTAGGGCAAGACAAGAACATAAATTCAAGATATATTAAAACTCGGCTAAAGGCCACTCATTAACCAAAATACTAAAATTCAAACAGGGAAGTTACTATGTAACAGACACGGAACGGAGCTCAGAACTTTCCAAGTGTCAGCCTAAAATAGTAACATTAACGCCCGCTTAGGCGAGACAGGCAGCCTGACCAACAATCTCTTCATCGGAAAGGCAACCCAACCGACAGAAAGCCGATGAACGAACCAACTACCTTATTTCGGTCACCAGATCAACGGCACTACAAATAAAATGCCAGCTAGGCGAAGAGACCAGTAATACTCGTCTTCAAATATTGGTTTGTTAATAAGTCAAGGCACAATAACCACTGACATACATTAACATCGCAAAGGCTATGAAACTGCACGCCGTAGCGGACAGCATGAACACTCACTGCTCTGTCGCAACCAACCAACTGGCTACTGCGGTACGTAGACAGCATTTAAAGCATTGCTCAGTCGAACTGACAGAAGGTACACAGTGTTCCATGAACCACTGCCACAAGGAACTCGAACACTGCCAGCCGCTGGTGGCTGAGCGGTTCTAGGCGCTTCAGTCTAGATCCGCGCGACCGCTACTGTCGCAGGTTCGAATCCTGGCCTCGGGCATGGATGTGTGTGATGTCCTTAGGTTAGTTCGGTATAAGTAGTTCTAAGTTCTAGGGGACTGATGACCTCAGATGTTAAGTCCCATAGTGCTCAGAGCCATTTGAACCATTTTTGAACTCGAACACTCGTAAAACGAATCACTGATGAACAAGTAGAACAAATCGCAGGCGGACACACACGCCAAACCGAAAGACGGTCGGTGGCAAAACACATGTCGTCCGACCAGACGACCGACCAACGACCAACCAAAGTCGTTGCCACTCAAACCATGTGTGTCAGCAACGGTCGGGCGAGTCTTGACTATCCGGGCACAGTGGCTTGGACCCAATCAAGCAGAAGTAACTCTTGCCAATTGGCCGCGACGTCTCCGCACAAGAAGGAACCGAACCATGTCCAGCAAGATGACCCCGTGGCGAGGCCCATAAACGGTCTAAAGACCAAATACACGTCGCCTCAAAGAAGCGACCAACTGAACGACCGACCAACGGTCGATCCCGCTACCATCTCCGTCCGTGGGACAGTTCATCCTGTGTTGCGAGCGGTCGGTGAGTACTGGTTGTCCGCTCCTCCTTAGCGCTCCGTCCCCAACTGCCTCTACGTCCCCACTGCACTCCTGCCGCGTTCCATCTCGACTGCCAGGTGCGATCTCAATTTACGAGACACGACGACCGGGAACAATCGCCATCCAGCAACGATAATACGGCAGAGCAAATATCGATACGCACTGCTGCTGCCACTCACGGGCAGGAAGGACAGCAATTCAGTGACACCAGTAACTGAAACTAAAATGACGAGGCGGCGGTACGGTAAAAAACAAGATGTTAAATAATAGATGGCAGGAACATGAGCCACGCACGGTTCAACTACCGTTTATGAAACGTGAAAAATTCAGAAACAGTGGTCCGCAACACGTAAAGATAAGAGGGCGTGTAGACCAGTGGAACCATGGTAAGTGATTTAAACGGCAGAGAGGTGCACTTAGGTTAAACAGCAACATGTTTTGTGTGACCGGACAAGTCAGTATTACGCAGCGCACAATCGGTGCCAAAACATGTAACCTCGCCTACATCACAGAGTCGAATATCGGCATGTGAATGCGTTCGAAAGGGGTGGAGAGAGGTTGGGTTGATTTGGGGGAGGAGACCAAACTGCGAGGTCATCGGTCTCATTGGATTAGGGAAGGATGGGGAAGGAAATCGGTCGTGCCCTTGCAAAGGAACCATCCCGGCATTTGCCTGAAGCGATTTAGGGAAATTACGGAAAACCTAAATCAGGAGGGCCAGTCGCGGGAGGCGGAGAGTGGTTAGTCACCGGGAGGTGGGCGTGTCGTTTCGTGACATTGCGTGTCGAACAGGGCACACTGCTTCGGTAATGAGCCGTATGTGGAACCAGTGGAGAGAAGAGCGTCGAAACGGTACTGGACGACACAATGTGACCACAGCGCGAGATGACTGCCATCTTGTCAGCTTGGCCGTAACGGACAGAGCAGCTTCCTCCACAGTGTTGGTGCGACGTTGAAGCACTGCAACGGGTATGGACATGTCTATGTCGACGGTTCGATGCTGTCTTCTGTGGGGTGGACTGGTGACACGCATGCCATTGCGTCAGCTTCCACTGAACACAATCCACAAGAGACTGCAAGGTGCGCGTGAACGCCGACACTGGCGTGCTGAGTATCAACATGTTGTGTTTTCGGACGACTTCCCCTTCAATTTGGCCGACAGTATTGTCCGCAGGCACTTTCGACGCCACCATGGTGAACGCAGTCGGGCAGACTGTAATGTTGAGCGGCCCAGTGGACAAACATCAAGCGTGATGGATTAAGACGCTACTGCCTACAATAAGTGATCTCGTCTCCTACGTCATGAGGGCGATCATGGAGGTTTCACATCCGTAGGTGCTGCCCGTCCTGCAGACCGTTCAACATGCCGTAATTCAGTAGGACAACGCCCGGCCTCATGTGGCGAGGAACGTTCAAGGCTTTGTCTGACAGGAGCCCAACGACCATGTCTGGGTTACGGTCGTTTGGCAACCTGTTCGCTCACGTCGTCCTGCAACCGCAAATAACGCTTTGTGGACGCGCCTACAAACCGCATGGTACAGTATTCCCCAGCAACATATTCAGGCGCTCTTTGACACCGTGCCACGACGTCTATCGGCTCTGATTGCAGCATGGGGTGGCGCTATTCCGTACTGAATTTCCAAAGTAACAGTGCATGTAGATGTTTGCAAAGTTAAACATTTGTTTAGTGTCATGTGCCTAATTGGTGGAATAAATTTCTTTGTGATCACATCTCTCGGTCTTGGTGTTACACTTTTTCCAAGCAGTAGTGCATTTAATACACTACTGGCCATTAAAGTTGCTACACCACGAAGATGACGTGCTACAGACGCGAAATTTAACCGACAAGAAGAAGGTGCTGTGATATGCAAATGATTAGCTCTTCAGAGCATTCACAGAAGGCTGGGCAGGTGGCGACACCTACAACGTGCTGACACGAGGAAAGTTTCCAACCGCTTTCTCATACACAAACAGCAGTTGACCGGCGTTGTCTGGTGAAACGTTGTTGTGATGCCTCGTGTAAGGAGGAGAAATGCTTACCATCACGTTTCCGACTTTGATAAACGTCGGATTCTAGCCTATCGCGATTGCGGTTTATCGTATCGCGACATTGCTGCTCGCGTTGTTCGAGATCCAATGACTGTTAGCAGAATACGGAATCGGTGGGTTCAGGAGGGTAATACGGAACGCCGTGCTGGATCCCAACGGCCTCGTATCACAAGCAGTCGAGATGACAGGCATCATATTTGTAACGGATCGTGCAGCCACGTCTAGATCCCTGAGCCAACAGATGGGGACGTTTGCAAGACAACAACCATCTGCACGAACAGTTCGACGACGTTTGCGGCAGCATGGACTGTCAGCTCGGAGACCACGGCTGCGGTTACCCTTGACGCTGCATCACAGGCAGGAGCCCCTGCGATGGTGTACTCAACGACGAACTCGGGTGCACGAATGGCAAAATGTCATTTTTTTCGGATGAATCCAGGTTCTGTTTACAGCATCATGATGGTCGCATCAGTGTTTGGCGACATTACGGTGAACGTAAGCGTTCTAAGCGTGTAGTCGTCATCGCCATACTGGCGTATCACTCAGCGTGATGCAATTGGTTAGGCTACACGTCTCGGTCACCTCTTGTTCACATTGACGGCACTTTGAGCAGTGGACGTTATATTTCAGATGTGTTACGACCCTTCATTCTATCCCTGCGAAACCCTACATTTCAGCAGGATAATGCAGGACCGCAAGTTGCAGGTCCTGTACGGGCGTTTCTGGATACAGAAAATGTTCGACTGCTGCCCTGGGCAGCACATTCTCCAGATCTCTCACCAACTGAAAACGTCTGGTCAATGGTGGCCGAAAAACTGCCTCGTCGCAATACGCCAGTCACTACTCTTGATGTGTGTGATGTCCTTAGGTTAGTTAGGTTTAATTAGTTCTAAGTTCTAGGCGACTGATGACCTTAGAAGTTAAGTCGCATAGTGCTCAGAGCCATTTGAACCATTTTTTTGAACCACTACTCTTGATGAACTGTGGTATCGTGTTGAAGCTGCATGGACAGCTGTACCTGTACACGCCATCCAAGCTCTGTTCGGCTCAATGCCCAGGCGTATCAAGGCAGTTATTACGGTCAGAGGTGGTTGTTCTGGGTACTGATTTCTCAGGATCTATGCACCCAAATTGCGTGAAAATGTAATCACTTGTCAGCTCTAGTATAATATATTTGTGCAATGAATACCCGTTTATCATCTGCATTTCTTCTTGATGTAGCAATTTTAATGGCTAGTAGTGTACATTTAATGTTACGTAGGACGTAGGATATAGTTGCACGTGTAATTTCGAAGTCAGTAAAGAATCAATCAAACCACCTACACCGATTGCGAAAACGATCGTGCCTTTGCCGTATGTAATGATCAATAACATCAACAGCAGAGATGTGTCAGCATAAACTTTTCGATAGTTTATTCAGAAAGTGTAGGATTCGTCAGGGATTATTTCTGTACAGTCATGCAAACTTCTACAGGGTGTTTCAAAAATGACCGGTATATTTGAAACGGCAATAAAAACTAAACGAGCAGCGATAGAAATACACCGTTTGTTGCAATATGCTTGGGACAACAGTACATTTTCAGGCAGACAAACTTTCGAAATTACAGTAGTTACAATTTTCAACAACAGATGGCGCTGCGGTCTGGGAAACTCTAAAACGATATTTTCCACAAATCCACCATGCGTAGCAATAATATGGCGTAGTCTCTGAATGAAATTACCCGAAACCTTTGACAACGTGTCCGGCGGAATGGCTTCACATGCAGATGAGATGTACTGCTTCAGCTGTTCAATTGTTTCTGGATTCTGGCGGTACACCTGGTCTTTCAAGTGTCCCCACAGAAAGAAGTCACAGGGGTTCATGTCTGGCGAATAGGGAGGCCAATCCACGCCGCCTCCTGTATGTTTCGGATAGCCCAAAGCAATCACACGATCATCGAAATATTCATTCAGGAAATTAAAGGCGTCGGCCGTGCGATGTGGCCGGGCACCATCTTGCATAAACCACGAGGTGTTCGCAGTGTCGTCTAAGGCAGTTTGTACCGCCACAAATTCACGAAGAATGTCCAGATAGCGTGACGCAGTAATCGTTTCGGATCTGAAAAATGGGCCAATGATTCCTTTGGAAGAAATGGCGGCCCAGACCAGTACTTTTTGAGGATGCAGGGACGATGGGACTGCAACATGGGGCTTTTCGGTTCCCCATATGCGCCAGTTCTGTTTATTGACGAAGCCGTCCAGGTAAAAATAAGCTTCGTCAGTAAACCAAATGCTGCCCACATGCATATCGCCGTCATCAATCCTGTGCACTATATCGTTAGCGAATGTCTCTCGTGCAGCAGTGGTAGCGGCGCTGAGGGGTTGCCGCGTTTGAATTTTGTATGGATAGAGGTGTAAACTCTGGCGCATGAGACGATACGTGGACGTTGGCGTCATTTGGACCACAGCTGCAACACGGCGACCGGAAAGCCGAGGCCACTGTTGGATCACCTGCTGCACTAGCTGCGCGTTGCCCTCTGTGGTTGCCGTACGCGGTCGCCCTACCTTTCCAGCACGTTCATCCGTCACGTTCCCAGTCCGTTGAAATTTTTCAGACAGATCCTTTATTGTGTCGCTTTTCGGTCCTTTGGTTACATTAAACCTCCGTTGAAAACTTCGTCTTGTTGCAACAACGCTGTGTTCTAGGCGGTGGAATTCCAACACCAGAAAAATCCTCTGTTCTAAGGAATAAACCATGTTGTCTACAGCACACTTGCACGTTGTGAACAGCACACGCTTACAGCAGAAAGACGACGTACAGAATGGCGCACCCACAGACTGCGTTGTCTTCTATCTTTCACATCACTTGCAGCGCCATCTGTTGTTGAAAATTGTAACTACTGTAATTTCGAAAGTTTGTCTGCCTGAAAATGTACTGTTGTCCCAAGCATATTGCAACAAACGGTGTATTTCTATCGCTGCTCGTTTAGTTTTTATTGCCGTTTCAAATATACCGGTCATTTTTGAAACACCCTGTATAAATGCTGCGCTGGAAAAGCGTTGCGCTGCTGCTCTCTTGCATACCACTTACGAAAGGAAATACGGTTTCAAACCCAGAAAAATAAAAAAACTGCCACGCTTTAGAGAACTGACTTTTTAAATAATGTCCTTGAGTAGTGAGAGTGTATAACAACAAATATTAGTCGAAAGCAAACTCTTTTTTTATGGTGGTGTTGTTCTGTACGGCTGAAAATAGAAATACTTTAACTTTCAGATCTAAATGAATAATTCCAGTAGTAAAACTGTTGTCAGCCTGAGGGTTTGTTTGAACAGTGCAATGTTTACCACAGGGACCTTCTGAATGTGGTACGGAAAATTGGGAAATTTGTGGGAAGTTCCTGTAGGACCAAACTGCTGAGGTCATCGGTCCCTAGGCCTACACACTACTTGATCTAACTTAAACCAACTTACGCTAAGGATAACACATACAACCATGTTCGAGGGAGGACTCGAACCTCGGACAGGGGGAGCCGCGCGAACCGTGGCAAGGCGCCTCTGACGGCGCGGCTACCTCGCGCGGCCTTGTGGTATGCTCTTGCCTTCCCTGTCCTTTGGAACCAAGCGAGGTCGCGCAGTGGTTAGCTCACTGGACTCGCATTCGGCCATCCTGATTTGGGTTTTCCATGGATTCCCTAAACAGCTTCAGGCAAATGCCTGCAGGGTTACTTTGAAAGGGTACTGCCGATTTCCTTCCCCATCCTTCCTTACCTTGATGGGACTGATCACTTCGTTGTTTGGTCCCCTCCTCCAAATCCACCATCGCAATGCCCTTTGAAATGACTTACAATCAAGTTACCGTGGGACCTACACTTTCTAACACTACAATACAATTGTGGTGTTTTTTCCTCTAATATTTTCTGAAAATATTGTGTAATTTTATACTAGTGAAAGTAGTGATTTTTCTATGATTTCGAACTTTCACCTGCAGATAATTAGGGTCTAATATGTTTTTTATATTTAATATGAATCATGTAAAACTAATTTTAAAGTTCATTTGTAATTTAGTGTAACTTATCTATACAGGAAGGAGTATATAGAGGATCTATACAAGAGCGATGCACTTGAGGACAATATTATGGAAATGGAAGAGGATGTAGATGAAGATGAAATGGGAGATACGATACTGCGTGAAGAGTTTGACAGAGCACTGAAGGACCTGAGTCGAAACAAGGCCCCCGGAGTAGACAACATTCCATTGGAACTACTGACGGCCTTGGGGGAGCCAGTCCTGACAAAACTCTACCATCTGGTGAGCAAGATGTATGAAACAGGCGAAATACCCTCAGACTTCAAGAAGAATATAATAATTCCAATCCCAAAGAAAGCAGGTGTTGACAGATGTGAAAATTACCGAACAATCAGTTTAATAAGCCACAGCTGCAAAGTACTAACACGAATTCTTTACAGACGAATGGAAAAACTAGTAGAAGCTGACCTCGGGGAAGATCAGTTTGGATTCCGTAGAAATACTGGAACACGTGAGGCAATACTGACCTTACGACTTATCTTAGAAGACAGATTAAGGAAAGGCAAACCTACGTTTCTAGCATTTGTGGACTTAGAGAAAGCTTTTGACAATGTTGACTGGAATACTCTCTTTCAAATTCTAAAGGTGGCAGGGGTAAAATACAGGGAGCGAAAGGCTATTTACAACTTGTACAGAAACCAGATGGCAGTTATAAGAGTTGAGGGACATGAAAGGGAAGCAGTGGTTGGGAAGGGAGTAAGACAGGGTTGTAGCCTCTCCCCGATGTAATTCAATCTCTATATTGAGCAAGCAGTAAAGGAAACAAAAGAAAAATTTGGAGTAGGTATTAAAATCCATGTAGAAGAAATAAAAACTTTGAGGTTCGCCGATGACATTGTAATTCTGTCAGAGACAGCAAAGGACTTGGAAGAGCAGTTGAACGGAATGGATGGTGTCTTGAAGGGAGGATATACGATGAACATCAACAAAAGCAAAACGAGGATAATGGAATGTAGTCGAGTTAAGTCGGGTGATGCTGAGGGTATTAGATTAGGAAATGAGACACATAAAGTAGTAAAGGAGTTTTGCTATTTGGGGAGCAAAATAACTGATGATGGACGAAGGAGGGAGGATATAAAATGTAGACTGGCAATGGCAAGGAAAGCGTTTCTGAAGAAGAGAAATTTGTTAACATCGAGTATAGATTTAAGTGTCAGGAAGTTATTTCTGAAAGTATTTGTATGGAGTGTAGCCATGTATGGAAGTGAAACATGGACGATAAATAGTTTGGACAAGAAGAGAATAGAAGCTTTTGAAATGTGGTGCTACAGAAGAATGCTGAAGATTTGATGGGTAGATCATATAACTAATGAGGAAGTATTGAATAGGATTGGGGAGAAGAGAAGTTTGTGGCACAACTTGACCGGAAGAAGGGATCGGTTGGTAGGACATGTTCTGAGGCATCAAGGGATCACCAATTTAGTATTTGAGGGCGGCGTGGAGGGTAAAAATCATAGGGGGAGACCAAGAGATGAATACACTAAGCAGATTCAGTAGGATGTAGGTTGCAGTAGGTACTGGGAGATGAAGAAGCTTGCACAGGATAGAGTAGCATGGAGAGCTGCATCAAACCAGCCTCAGGACTGAAGACCACAACAACAACAACATCTATACAGCGGAATAGTGCCGGCAGGTGAACGTTAAGGAAATTTAGATGCTCTTACACACTTGTCAGTGAGTAAAGCGTAATGGTAGCAACAACTCCTCTGGGCGTTGCCTTGTTACGTCAGAGTGCACGCGCTCAGAGCTCCTGCGCCAACCACGATACAAAGTGGATGTGTGTACGTCGTGTAGAACGAGAAGTTGCCCTTTTACGAGGCACTGTGGAGCGACGCACATGGGCAGAGGAATTAAGCTCCGAGTAACACGAAGAGCCTGCGTCATAAACGTTTGCAACTAAGCAGCGTGTTCTCGTACTTACTAGAGCTAATGGAGCGTTGTCGCAGATGCCGACACACCGCCGTGTTAGCAGCATTTACAACCTGTAAGACCAGCTTAGAACCTTTTGAAGGTATAACTAGTGAATTTCAGTGAAATTTATTGAAAGTTAAATAATAATGCTAGTTGTGTGAAATTCTAACTTCACGATCTCGTCATTATCCTCAGTTATTGCTACGCAGACTGGAGTCCTGTCCCATTTCTGTTTTGACAAAACGGAGTACCATTAATCTGCCAATGGAAGACTACCTTTAAAAAATCCTATCTGTTTTATTTTGTCGGAATCCATAGATATTATAAAAATGTGTGTGAGTGTGTGTGTGTGTGTGTGTGTGTGTGTGTGTGTGTGTGTGTGTGTGTGTGTATTTGTGTGTGCGCGCGTGTTTGTGTATGCCGCGCGGGATTAGCCGAGCGGTCAGGGGCGCTGCAGTCATGGACTATGCGGCTGGTCCCGGCGGAGGTTTGAGTCCTCCCTCGGGCATGGGTGTGCGTGTTTGTCCTAAGGATAATTTAAGTTTAGTTGTGCGTAAGCTTAGGGACTGATGACCTCAGCAGTTAAGTTCCATAAGATTTCGCACACAGTTGAAATTTTTTGTTTGTTTGAGTATGTACGTGTATGTGTGTTCCACATCTCCTCCTAAACAGCTTGACCGATTTTAACCAAATTTGGTACACATATACCTTACTGTCATGCGACAATCGCCATAGGGGTAAGATCCACCTGCCTATCAAAGGGGTGGGGGTGAAAAAGAAGATTACTGCTCGACGCGTGAGTTCTCAGACTTCATTATTGCAATATTTGAAAATGAGAGCACTTAGCGACTTTTAACAAACTTACATACAGTTTCAAAACTTTTCAAAGAATATTCTCGCTGACATCCCCTACAAAATCATAAAAGGAAAAAATATTTATCGCTTAGTACTTCTCCTCCGTTCATGCAGTAAGAGAACCGCATGAGGAATGACATTATAGTTTATTACAACAGATTCCCGCTAATCCGAACCCCGGTAATCCGAACGTTCGGTTAATCCGAACATGAAATATGTTAGTCTAGGTATGGAAAACTGTGCGGTAAACTGCTGTACATACACACATGTATTAGAAAAATTGGCAAGAAAACATTACGTTTAAAAAATACATAACAATGAAAGAAAAGCTGTCAAACTTACTAAAATACAGCAGAAATTTATCCCTGCTTTTTAGATGAAAAAACTCATACATTGTTTATTGGCATAATGAAGACAGTCTGTTATATGACGCATAGTTGCACCATTGTCTCATGAACATCAAATAAGAAAGTGTAGCAAGCGGCCTGTTGCTCCAAATAACGTAGAGCGAGGTCAAGGGCTCCTGCTGCGTCACAGTGTGGCACCAGCTCTCCTCTGTCGCTTTCAGACTCCTTGTCAGTCCACTTCTTCCTGGTCTCGAGTCACAGCAGCAACTAAGTCAGCGTCAGTAAGGTTCTCCACGCATGCCCCATCCGCTGCCATCCACTCATCTACGCCTCCTTCACTAGCTTCTTCACATCCAGGGATTGTCTATATCATTTGCAGTAGATTTTCCTCTTTATTTTCAGCTAGGTTGTCCTAAAATTCGAAAATGTCCACAGTTTTCTCCACGATTTTCTCAGAGTCATCATCATCGTCATCAACCAATTCAATCATTAAATGATGTGGCGTCTTCGAGTCGTCGATTCAGGTAGGCTTTCAGCAGTCTTCGCCAAGTGGGACGGTCTTGGGCAGTTCTCTGCCAGGTGTTACCAGCGATGTTCTTGATGTCTTTGTCCCATCTGTCTGGTGGTCTTCCTCTACGCCTCCGGTGATCTCTCGGACTCCACTCCAGTACTAGCTTCGTCCCTTTCTCAGAATATTTTATGAAATATTCTGCCATGCCTCAGCGGCCCAATAAGCAACATCCTTCACATTGGTCTTCTTTATTTTGTCCAATAAAGGAAAGCTATTATCTTGCATCAGCATTCTTAAAAATTGTTTCCTGTAAATCAGTTTTAATGTTTGCAGTACGCGCTCGTCCATCGACTGTAGAAGTGGTGCAACATTCGGCGGCGAAAACTTCGCCACAATTTCTCCATCACGTAATTCCTCAGTGCTGGGGTGAGATGGGGCGTTATCAATCAAAAGGACTGCACGGGGAGACGATTTTCCTTAGAAAACCGTCGAACAGAGGGAACAAACTGGCCGTCAAACCGTTCTTTGAACGGCTTACCATCCATCCATGCTTTTTTCTGATTGCGATAATATACAAGCAGGGACTTAATGTTGCAGTTTTTAAATGCCCTGGGCCTAGCAGTTTTGCCGATAAGCATTAAAGGCAGTTTGTGATTACCAGCAGCGTTGCTGCACGTTAATAAAGTCACACGATCTTTGCACATTTTAAAACCAGGAGCATGGTCTTCTGCTCTTGATGCCAGGCTTTTTGTTGGCAATGCTCTAAAATTAAGGCGTCTCGTCAGCGCTATAATTTTTTTTGGGAGAATACTTTCACTCTCTTGTCATTTTTCCAAACTCACCCAAGTATTCCTTCACTGCTCCACGGTCAGAAGAAAGCTTCTCTCCAGTAACTGTTAGCTGACGGATTCCATGACGTTTTTTGAATCTGTCCAACCGACCCGTACTCGCACTAAAGGGCTCATCACCATTCATTAACTTGTTCAGGTAAACAGCCTTCTCCTGAACCAGTGAACCACTCAGAGGAGTTCCCCTTCCTCTTTCCTGCGTAAACCAAAGGAGAATCTCGTGATGACTGGGTGTTGTGTGGTGTCCTTAGGTTAGTTAAATTTAAGTAGTTCTAAGTTCTAGGGGACTGATGACCATAGATGTTAAGTCCCATAGTGCTCAGAGCCATTTGAACCATTTCAACCAAAGGAGAAGAGCTTCATCAACTTTATCGTACTGGGACTGTTTCAAAGTCTGCCGAATTTCGAGTGTTTTCCCCGAAGGCGTTGCACGGGACTGTTCTAGCTTCACTCGGTTCTTCTTCCAATCACACATGGTTGCTTTGCCAACACCCAGCTCCGTTGTCAGTTTAGACACATTCTCACGATTGTCTATCCGCTTCGAAGCATTCAGTTTTTCTTCGAGAGTTAAGTTTCTATGTTTCCGTTTACTCATGACGAAAATATGTACACCACCTGAACGAATACAATACAACAGTTACGCGTGCCAGCGATCGATAGCTAATATAACCAAGCGCTTTGCGAGCCAACTGGCAGTGCACTGACCTGTCTCAACAATGCACAACAACAAGCGCAGGGAGTGAGAGTGAGCCATTGTTCTCATACTTGTTCCCATTTGTTACCATGGTGTACCTACTGATCTGCTTGGTATACTTCATTCTAGAAATTCGTCACCGTAATTCCAGCTAATCCGAACAAATCGGAAATCGGAACAATCCCAGTTAGTTCGGATTAACGGGATTCTACTATATTTCTTTACTAGTAACAGTATTCGCGACATATTTTACGGACAGTATGCACATGTAGCACTGAATCTAAATGCAAACTTGTATCATTTTAGAACACGTAGTTCAGGAGACATGACATCGTAATGAGATGCGTGAAAAACTGATACATCATGTTTCACGTTTAAATTCATTACTTTCTTCTAACTAATTCTATTTGCAATAAATTTCCTTGACAGTGTCTACATATGCCGCTGAATATATACCTACAATATTGTAACTCTGTACGACGCATAACTCAGGCGATAATTCAGCGAAATGCGCGAAAAGCTATTGCATCGTGCGTGATTTTTAAATTTATTACTTCGTTTCTGCAAACTTCATTAGCAACACATTTTGCAGACAGCATACACATACGCCGCAGAGTGCTCTAACAAAATTGTATCAGTTTACGACACATAGTTCAGGAGGTATGACGTCTCTAAACATCAAGCTCAAGGCCACAAGTTCAGTGGTACTTGGGCAACGTCGAATTTCTCCGCTAGTATGGTCCAAATTATTCACTAATGACGCCTGAGTACGCTAGACCAAGTGCTCAGCATAACTGTCAGCGCTATTACAAATAATCAATACAGCTTAAATGAAAGTAAATAATAAAGTAAAGGTAAAATAAATAAATTGAAATCCATGCTTTTTGAACTTTGCATTCTTCGTCATGTTTGGTGAAAGCGTTTTATATTTGCGTTGAAGATTCGTATTTCAGCAATGAAGTTGCAATGAATAATAATTAGTATTATTAATTCATTGAAATACTTCCAGAATATGTAAAGTAGTAGAATTCTATGATTTCTAAGTTGACTCTTACACAGAAGATTACAGCAACCAACCACTTTTTACAATGCTATTTATTTATTTAAACAGCGCCGTAACCGGTTTCGAGCCGATAAGTTCATTTTCAGACTGCTAGTAATTTGTTCCCCCACCCCCGGACGGAACTTCCTTGGGGTGGTGATGCCCTCCGACCAAAACAAGACGTTAGAAAACGTCTTTTTAATTATAATTGTGCCTCACGACGATTTTAAATGATGTGTACAAATAATTATTGTTAAATGGAAGATGCTTCAGTTACTTACAATGAAGAATATCTACATCTACATCCATACTCCGCAAGCCACCTGACGATGTGTGGCGGAGGGTACCTTGAGTACCTCTATCGGTTCTCCCTTCTATTCCAGTCTCGTATTGTTCGTGGAAAGAAGGATTGTCGGTATGCGTCTGTGTGGGCTCTAATCTCTCTGATTTTATTCTCATGGTCTCTTCGCGAGATATACGTAGGAGGGAGCAATATACTGCTTGACTCTTCGGTGAAGGTATGTTCTTGAAACTTTGACAAAAGCCCGTACCGAGCTACTGAGCGTCTCTCCTGCAGAGTCTTCCACTGGAGTTTATCTATCATCTCCGTAACGCTTTCACGATTACTAAATGATCCTGTAACGAAGCGCGCTGCTCTCCGTTGGATCTTCTCTATATCTTCTATTAACCCTATCTGGTACAGATCCCACACTGCTGAGCAGTATTCAAGCAGTGGGCGAACAAGCGTACTGTAACCTACTTCCTTTGTTTTCGGATTCCATTTCCTTAGGATTCTTCCAATGAATCTCAGTCTGGCATCTGCTTTACCGACGATCAACATTATATGATCATTCCATTTTAAATCACTCCTAATGCGTACTCTCAGATAATTTATGGTATTAACTGCTTCCAGTTGCTGACCTGCTATTTTGTAGCTAAATGATAAAGGATCTATCTTTCTGTGTATTCGCAGCACATTACACTTGTCTACATTGGGATTTAATTGCCATTCACTGCACCATGCATCAATTCGCTGCAGATCCTCCTGCATTTCAGTACAATTTTTCATTGTTACAACCTCTCGATACACCACAGCATCATCTGCAAAAAGCCTCAGTGAACTTCCGATGTCATTACGTTCCAGTGCAGGATGCTTATCATCTTGCAACGTCCAATATGGTACAATGTACTTTATATACATATATATATATATATATATATATATATATATATATATATATATATATATGCACATAATGTAACGCACCACTTAAACACTTAGAAGTTTCATCACATCGAGGTATGCATACAAAGATGGCGATATTACAACCATAACAATGGCAAAGACCGCCACTCTCAGAGATATTTCGTTATGTACATGTATGTGACAGTAGAAATTTACAAATTACTAATGTTACATTACTTACTATTTAGATTGAAAGAGAACTGATTAAAAGTAGGATAAACATATAAAGCCGTCAGTTGCAAAGTGTTACTTCAGTGATATTACGTAAATATTATGGTATACATTGGAACAAAAGTAAATGATAAGAAATGTGCACATATAAATATTACAAAAGTGGACTTTTTTATTTTTAATTTTTAATTTAAATTTGCAAGCAGGTGAACGAAATTTTGAAGAAATGCTGCATTGGCTAACTCGGTTTGTTCATTGAGGAGCTTTTGTGGTGATCTGCTTTTATGCATATATTTCAATCTCCTCAAGCAAATGCATAAGGCTACCTTTCTCAGTATGGTGCAATACTTGTACATGGTCATCAGTGTCCTTTCTTCCATGACTATTTGCAGTTGTGTGCATGGCAAATGTGGATTTTGAAATGTTGTTTAAACGTATGGCATCTATATGCTCTTTGAATTGTGTCTCAATCCTTCTTCCAGTAAGTCCTATATAGTAAGAGGGACAACTTTGACAGCTAAGTTTGTATAAGTCAGATTTTTTTGTATGGGGGCTGTTATTTTTTAAATTGTGAACTGCTAACTGCTGGAGTTTGTTGTTTGTGTGAAAGCTTATTTTAAAGTTTGTGTTTTTAAACAGGTTTCTTATTTTATAGTCTATGCTTCCTAAGAAATACCAGTTTCATGAAAGTACTATTAACTCAACTAATATAAGTTTTACAAATTATGAACTTGGTCTAAAGCATAACACAGAGCCCAGACATAACAATAACTTGAAAAGCCTTATTGCACCTACTAAACTTGCATGTGATGCTGCTAAATTAAATTCCAGGGAAATCATTGCCCTAGCCTTCAAAGCCAAAAAATAATAAGAAGACGCCTCAATAACAACAGTTAGACACAGTGATGTAAATGTTCTAAACTGATTCAGTTCCAAACTTTCTAAGAACAAAGTTTTAATGCTCAAAGCCGAAAAACGTAATTGCGCAGTGATAATGTATGAAAAAGACTATGTTGACAAAACCATGCAGTTCTTCAATAGTAACAACATAACTGAATTAGATTTTGATCCTACCTCTAAATTTCAGGGCAAAATTTAGAAAACACTTAAGAATTTTAACTTCCTCTTAATAATTTCTCTGCTTAATACCTAATGTACTGTTGAAAACAAATTCTCCATTAAGAACACATATGAAATCATTGACAAAATTAAAGATGTTTACATTCCATGACAGCCAGATTTGAATCACTTTACATAGTAAACCTTTATACTAACATCCTCATAGAGGACACCATACACATAATCAGAAACAATCTACTCAAACATAAGAAACTTAGTGTGGCAGAGATCTGTGAGTTGATTGAGCTACTCACCTTGGTTCTGTAATACATTTACTTCAGTTTTAATAACAAAGTATACAGACAGAAAGATGGGTTGGCAATGGGTAAGAGCCTAGCTGGGATGTTAGCAGATATTTATGTAAATCACTTAGAGCAGACATCCACGTCAACAGCAAAATCAACTACTACAAAAGATATGTTGATGACACAATTATACTTTTTGATAGCACCAATGAGGAAACAGACATATTAGCAACGAGACTGAGTAGTACGCACAATAACATTAAATTCACCTTTGAACATGAGACCAACAACAGTATCAGTTTCCTTGATATAAAAAATCACCAAAAAAACCAGGAACATCATTTTGAGATTTATAAAAAACCAACATACTCTGATGTATGTATCAGCAGCTCATCTGACATATGATGGCATATTTTAGATCCACACTCAACCACGTACACAAAATTCCTCTTAAACCAGTTAAAAAAGAACAACACATCAGTATTATTAAAACCATAGCCTGAAACAATGGATACAGCCCTCTCATGATAGAAAAACTATCACAAAAAGTCCAAAAACCATCAGACAACTAAACTGAGCACCAGACAACCATGCAACTTACACAAGACACAGCAGAAAAAAGCAGGAAATATGTTGCACTAAATTTCTTAGGAAGCAATATCCTATAAAACAAGCAACCTATTTAAAAACACAAACATTAAAAAAAGCTTTCAGACAAACAACAAACTCCATCAGTTAGCAGTTCACAATTTAAAAAATAGCAGTCCCCATACAGAAAAATCTGGCATGTACAAACTCAGCTGTCAAAGTTGTCCCTCTTACTATATAAGACTAACTGGAAGAAGAATTGAGACACAATTCAAAGAGCATATAGATGCCACACGTTTGAACAATATTTCAAAATCCACATTTGCCATGCACACAACTACCAACAGCCAGGGAATAAAGAACACTGAAGACCGTGTACAAGTGTTGCACCATGCTGAGAAAGGTAGCCTTATGAATTTTCCTGAGGAGATTAAAATATATGCATAAAAGCAGATCACCACAAAAGCTCCTCAATGAACAAACCGAGTTAGCCAATGCAGCATTTCTTCAATATTTCATTCCCCTGCTTGCAAATTTAAAGTAAAAATTAAAAATAAAAAAGTCCACTTTTGTAATATTTATATGTGCACATTTCTTATCATTTACTTTTGTTCCAATGTATACCATAATATTTACGTAATATCACTGAAGTAACACTTTGCAACTGACGGCTTTATATGTTTATCCTACTTTTAATCAGTTCTCTTTCAATGTGAATAGTAAGTAACGTAAAATTAATAATTTGTAAATTTCTACTGTCACATACATGTACATAACGAAATACTCTGAGAGTGGAGGTCTTTGTCATTGTTATGGTTGTAATATCGCCATCTTTGTATGCAGTCCTCGATGTGATGAAACTTCTAAGTGTTTTAGTGGTGCATTACATCATGTGCATGTATATATACACAAAAAATGTGCATTATACAATTTTGGATGTTGCAAGATGATAAGCATCCTGCATTGGAACGTAATGGTGCGGATTCTTCATTCTAAGTAACCGAAACATCTTCCATTTAATAATAATAATCATGTGTATACATCATTTAAAATCGTCGTGAGGCACAATTATAATTAAAATGACGTTCTCTCACGTCTTTTTTTGGTTTAGGGCATCACCATCCCAGGGAAGTTTCGTCAGGTAGGGAAACAAAACACAAAATATAATGTAACATGTGAACAACCCATCTGAAGATGAACCTATCGGTTCGAAACCGGTAACTGCGCTGTTTAAATTAATAAATAGCATTGTTAAAAGTGGTTGGTTGCTGTAACCTTCTGTGTAAGAGTCACTTTATATTTTGCACACAGGCACGGGCTCAATATGTCAGTTTTTCACAAAATAGCATCTGTAATTTAAATTTGAGCAGTAAATGATATTTGCCCGTTTAGGTAAACTTTACTAAGAGGAAATGCATTTCTTACTATAATAGATTTCATTTCTGTAATGAGGATTTGCACTTTTTTCGACACTGTTACATTTATTTTGGTTACTGGTTTAAAACAACAGCTAATATTTTTCTTTGTTACTTCGTATTATGTTTTGTGTTCGTTTCGTACGAGAACAGTTTTATCAGCACAGGTTTCCTCAGACAAGATACATTATAATTACTGTTCTGAAAAGCAACTTGTTAGCCGCGCGGTCTGAGGCATCTTGACACGGCCTCCCTCGTGCATGGATGTGTGTGTTGTCTTTAGGTTAAGTTAGATTAAACAGTATATAAGCCTAGGGACCAATGTCCTCAGCAGTTCGGTCCCATAGGAATTTACTACAAATTAAAATAAAACCAACTAGTTAATGAACAGAGTTTGTCCATCTAGACTGGCAACCATAATCTCACTTCTTTTTCGCGGTACCTTTTCGTTGCCTTTTTTTCCGTGGAATTTGATTTACTGTACGACGATAGTTCAAAACTTACGAAAGAAGACAGTGGAGTACGTTATTTGTAAAAATAAGTTGTTGTACCTTTTCCCTGACTAAACTCTTACTACTTCGGAAACGATTGTCTTAATTATTTGATGCGATAAAGCTAACGCGGTCACGTCATTTTTGCATAACCGATTAGAGATGGCGAAGGTTAGTAGTTTAATGTCGAACCTTTGACCATTTCTGCATTTTTCGTATCAACAAGTCACTGCCAGAGGTAAAGGGAGCGGTAAGCGACAGAAAGCGTACTAGAATCGACCTAGAGTCGAAACACGGACTTTTGAATTGGAGCTACCAGTCACTTCAAAATATTAAAAAGTCATCCACGATTCTCATCTCTGTGATGAACACAACGCAAAGAATTTGTTCTTTATATTGTATTTCATTGTTATATCGCTCAAACATCAGCTTATGGTGTTGGTGAGCTCAGGTTAATGAATAAATTAATCCTTAAGTGAAATCGAGTAATGCTATTTACTAATCAACTGTTTCGTTGTGATAATGGTGGTGACAGTTAATCATTTTCATGCTTTCAGAGTGAACAGAAGCAGAAAAGTACAGTGACTACATACTAAAAAATAAGTAAGAGTGATATTACCAGATGTTATTTCCCTCGTCGTTGCCCATGTTTTTTATGACGAATGGAGCTATTTTAATCAACATGCGAAGTCAATTAGCGTAATAACAAAGCCGGAATACTAATGGGGATTTGTTGAATACACGCGGAAGGTAATCCTGATGTTTTAAAATCAAACGTCACTATGTTTTATACTTCAATGAGCCGGATGAGCTACTCAGATTTTTAGTTGGATAAGGAACTCGCTGTTAGTAGATTTTCTGGTGGTAAAATTGATAACTAAGGTAAAATTATGAATGAAACAACATTTTGTGTCTTTTTTCCTATGCAAGCTTCTAACAACTGATAACCCCTTTTTTGTGATAGGTAACATATTAGTCTCTATTTTGTTCCACAAATATCTGAAAATCTTCATGTTAAGTTGTAAACAACCATAAGTATGCTGCCCTGCAATAATTGGAACTTATGCTGTTACATCTGTATTGGTCATCGTAGAATTCATTGTCTCTATAGTTGTGCTTTTGATGCTATTTTGTACGTACATAGCAGTAAACGTCTCTACAACCGCTTTTCCATGCGCATTACGTAATGTATTTCTGTTGTCTTGGCCTATAAATGAACAAATTTAAAAATTTTCTAAGGATGGTGTATCCACCCGATCACTAGATATGTATCTTAAATCACATTGTAACATTTCCTTAGGTTACGCCCACTATCACATACGTTAGTTGCTCCCTATTACAAGGTACTTGTTAATAAGTTCTATTTACTAGAAGTCTTCATTTTATTCAAGAAGATGTTCCAAGATTTCATAAGCTCGGATTTTGTTTACTGCTGTACGATTGTCTTCCGCCAGTGAACTAAACTCTCCTGTCATCCATATTATGCTGATAAACTGTACAAAAAGTTCAACTTTCATCAATTTAAATTAACTTACTTTGGTTGCTGTGTTAATGGAAAGGAAGTAACACAGATACGATCCCTATATTTTCTACTGATAATTACGCACCTTAATTAAGCTCGAAGAATCGTAAATGCTTATTTGCTGTCTCGTGTTACAACTCAAGCCGTTTGTCCAGATATTAATAATACATCATGATAATGTGGTTGCAGTTAGGTCAGCAAACGTAAACGCTTATTTGCTCTCCCAAGCTGCTGCCCAGGCAGTCAGACCAAATATTAATAATACGTCATGATTATGTGGTTCCAGTCAGGTCAACAAGTGCTTTATTGACCGAGCAAAGTGACCTCTGAAGAAAGTTCACGATTTATTCCTTTACCAGCAAATACAATCTAACAAACAATTTCGTAACTCAGGACATGAAGGAATATAAAAATTAATTTCCTTTTTTTTAATCTTAGTATTAACCAACTAGGACCCGACAAAAGCCTGAGCTTTGTTGTTTCCTATTTTCTTTCAGTACCCCCTCACCTTCTTCCAGTGCTATTTGTCATTACTCCTGATCATGTTGTTCCAATTTTTTTTACTTCTTCTACCTTAAAAGCCTGTAAATTTAGTATTTTAACCTTAAAACATTTCTTTTTTATTTCTGTTTCTTTGATGTTGTTACGTTCTATCTATATCTTTCCTTATTTCAATAATTCATGTTTTTGTTACTTTCTTTTTTCAGAAATACAGGAATATTTGTTGCGCTAATCTTTTTTCTTCGTTCTGTAGAGGTGTCCAAAGACGGTTAACCTTTTAACCTTCGCTTTGCCGTTAATTCTGATGTTTTCTGTATTTTAGTCGATTTTCCCTTTTATTCTCATTTTGCACTCTGGCTCCGCGACCAAGGCGGGGATTTCTATCGTCGAGGAACTGAAGGTTTGAATGAAAATTCCGGCCGTTGTTTATATAGACTTAGTTCAAATGGCTCCAAGCAGTATGAGACTTAACATCTGAGGTCGTCAGTCCCCCAGACTTAGAACTACATAAACCTAACTAACCTAAGAACATTACACACATCCATTCCCGAGACAGGATTCAAAACTGTGACCGTAGCAGCAGCGCGGACTGAGTATAGCCTTAGTGATTGTGTTAAAAATTGTCGGGTTTCTGTATCACTGTGAAGTGTAGTACAGCGTTCAATGAAAGTTTGTTGACCTGTAATAATAACGTGTAACTTACATTAGAATTTCTCTCGCAATTACCTTTGATAGCGCTTTCGGATTTAGTGACTTTTTTCTTTCTTTTTTTTTTTTTTACATTTTAAGTACACAGTAAAGAAGCCTGTCAATTAGAAAACAGAGCAGCAATGTTTACTCTGTACCTTTGAGACGTGAAATAAACACAGAGTACCGACAAGTGTTTTCGATACCAATTTCCTCAATAAGCTCAGAGTGGTCCTAAATCCTTCCCATTGTTGTAAAAGTTGGTATCTGCCGCAAAAAAGAGAGCTTTATCGCATTTTGTTGCGCTCTGCTGTTGATACTTCCCAATATCACACCTAATTTTGTTTTTCAGTAAATGCTGCAGAAACGGTGCTGTTGTGTGGTGCAGTATTTCACAGCAGAATTGCCGGAAAGAATTCTAAAACTCATAACCACGAACGCCGACGAACCATACCTGTCCTAAGCCGTAAAAGAAGATGGGGGTAGAGGCATTCACTGCAGAGATCTCATGTACTGATGTCGGTACGTTCGAGTCGAAACGGCGTTTGAGGCAAGAAGCGTATTTTTGCAGCTTCAGCCTAGATGTGGGTCCCTCAGTTCGTGTCCATACGGCTGCCGGGCATTTCAAAACGGCAAGCGTTTCTTACGGCGGCGATAGGACAGACCGTCACAGATAAGCCGACTAACGCCGCTGTAAGCTTCAGCTTGTGGTGAGCGTTCCGCGTAAAGAAGCTGACCCTTGCCGGCTATTTGTAGCACACAGCCATAACAGCAAAGGCACATGGTGCTTCGTAGATAACGCTCTGCAACTTCAGAGGCCGCTATATTCACTTCCTTCGTGTGAACCGCTGGAAACGATGTAGCTTCCATAGCTCCAGCGCCTCATGCTTTCCGCCCAGCTACACATTATCTGATCAAAAATATCCGAACAGCTATTAGTAGCCATTAACGGGAGGTAGGATATCAAACGGGCCGACTTGGAGCAGGAAAGGCCCACAGAACATTTTAATTTTCACTGTCTGCACTTTTACAAATAAATTCATAAAACCGGGAAGGAGATTCAGGGTTTACACTGATAGTAGTAGACGTACAAAAACATAATAAAATAATTTTTTTACAAGTGAAATTTCATAATTTTTTTCACTTATTACTGGCTGCATTTATTGCTGTAGATACACTTTTCTTTATAAGTAAGAGAGATTCTTCGATGAATTTTTCACAACATAGGAACCATACTTAAGGGCGTATGAAACTCTAGAATTTATTTAATTTATAAAAAAACATTGAGTGAGCTGCTACGTTTTAAACTTCGTGTTTTCAACAAACTCAAGTATTGTAGTTAATTATCTCAATTTTTACAACAGTTTTTAACAGATTTGGAAAATTCTAGAGTTTTTCATTCAGGAGTTTGTGTTTAATAAACATACCAAAATTGAAAGCAATACGATATTAATTTAGGATGTTACATGTATGTCAGTACAGAAATTTGTGTTTTGCGGAAAATGGCCGTTAAGATTTCTGCTTGTATTTGGTATTCTTTTAGAACTGTCCAGCACCATAAGCAGGTTTTTTTTCATTTTATGAATCAGTTTTCTTAGTTTCCACTTCCCTATGATGCACTCTTCTTGATTTTATCACCTCCAAGAATGATTTATCTGCTTTCAGTACACAATCTCTGTCTATCACATACAAAGCTTTGGTGCAGTTCATTCCGGACCTAATTCATATTTTCTCTAAAACATATTTTCTGCTTTGCACTCCATCTTTAAAACATGAAAATGCATCATAAACACCAATAGCTAGTGCAGTTCTTCCCACAAAAATGGTTTTCGGCAATCTTTCCCATACACATTGGTTAAAACTTTCATTTGGGTTTTGGGAGCCAGCACGAAGACATTTCTTCAATAAGTTTTCATTTGTAAGGTCCCTGAATATAGGTTTGATGGCTTCCATTACAGCAGTTGGTATATAATTCCTGTGATGATACTCTTCACCACCATCTCCGAGGGGTTGTAGTCTTGAGCCGATGGTGCAACATTTGTTGTAGCACCCTTTACTGTGCATCTGTTGCCCTGGTGACATTGTTTACGGTTGAAGCAACGAGTTCTAGGCATATCGTGCGATATTATGCCAGAGCGAACACTGAACAACACAGCCAAAGAAAATCGTTTCGAAATTCACAACACCACACGGCAAGCCTTGCAAAACAGAGAACAAACAAAATCAACGATCAAGACAATGCACGTCGATAGCACCAGAGAAAGTATCGATATCAATAGTCGTTTACGTGTGACAATCTCTGGCGCAAATATAAACGTTCGAATTCTACAGAGCGAAACACACGTATCACAGAAGAATGTTGTGCAAAGGGGTGTGGCGCTGCATCTTGGCATACTTAAGACCAAATAACGTGCCTTATAATCTCTGAAATACATATGTCTTACATTCATTCAGGAAGATATGCGCTACAAAACAGGCATATTTTTGAAAAATCGAATGTTTTAAAATTTCTGACGTCCTACCCCCCCCCCCCCCCCCCCCTTAATATGGGGCTCTGTCGATCCATCGTGGATACTGGACAACAGCCAGTCAAGTATTTACCAAAGAAAAATTACCAAACAGCCGTATGCTTTCAGAAGTTACTTTACTTATACGACCAATTTTGGCATTAATGAGATGTCGAAACTGGTAATCTAAACAAAACAAAAAAAAAAGCTTCTGATAACACACGGATGTTTGGTGATTTTTCTTTGGTAAATTAATAGGGGTTGTCCGCCATCCGCCTTTATGACTGCTTGAACTTCCGTGGGGATCCTTTCAATGACCTGTCTGAATGTCTGTGCAGGAAAATCAGCCCATTTTTTTGTTTAGATTACCAGTTTCGACATCTCATTAATGCCAATATTGGTCGTATAAGTAAAGTAACATTTGAAAACATACGGCTGTTTGGTAATTATTCTCTGGTAAATACTTGACCGGCTGCTGTCCAGTATCCATGATGGATCGACAGAGACCCATATTAAGGGGGGGGGGGGGGGGGGGGTAGGACGTCAGAAATGTTTGGACGCTGGACATTGGAGCGAAGTCGACCTTCTCTAACTCTTCCAAAAGTTATTCCATTGCAGCTGTGAGGAGCTGTTCGGACACTGTACGCTATTATTTTTTAACTCTTTACGCACGCTCATTGTCCTAGCTGGAATACTAAGATTTCTGCAGTGACGAATTTAGAGTAATTTGTAACGGTGGTTAACGGTGGTGAGAAAAGCATGGAGTTACAGTTTACGAAGAGGTGCATTAGTCATACAATTTTTGCAGCACTTACCATCTCAATACATGATGATAAAAATAAAAAGTACACTTGTTGCCTTGGTAATAATTCAGACGTATTTCCCAACATCAGTTCGTAACTTGAAGATACTGAAGAACTATTAAATTTGACTAAAGAAATAGATAATAATGCAATAATGGGCGATTTTAATGCATTAGTAGCACATAAGACTGTAGGAAATTTTGACTTTGGGGGACCAAATGATTTAGGTAATAAAAATTATACGATTATTACAAACAAATTATTTGAAGTTGCTCTTAGAAGAAGATAGACATGGGAGGCACCAGACCAAAGACAATTTCATTTAGATTATATACCAACACCAGACCAAAGACAATTTCATTTACATTATATACTAATGAAGCAAAGTTATAGGAATCAGGCAAAATCATGTCACAGCTATACAGGTCCAGTGACTACATACTAATGTTCGCCAAATGCAAGAACAGATTCAAAAGAACGAGAGATCAGTCAAAAAGTAATGGAGGAGAAGGACTGAAAGAAGAATCAATAACGACGGCTTTTTAGGAAAGAATCAATAAAATAGTTATTCTAAGGGATGAGCCACTGCAGTGGAATAACATCAAGATGGGAACAACTGAGGTAAAAAAAAAAAATAGTTTTAGCGGGGTAAGAAACTGGGATGATAGAAGAAATACTGAATCTTATTCAGGAAAGGAATAAGTTTAGGAAACAAAACAACATAAATGAGTACAAAAAACTATAAATCATTTCGCAAACAAGTGCAGAATAGAAAAAGGGAAATGGACCAACAGTATTATTGAATTGATAGAAAATATTCGAAAAATGGAAAACAAGACGAAGTTTATAAGCAAATCAGAGCCTTTCAGTACAAACCCAGAACGAAAGCTGTAGTAGTTAAAAAATAAAGAGGGAATAATACTAGTAAACAATGATCAGATATGTGCTTCTTGGAAAGAATACATATGAGAACTGTATGATTATAATGACTTCAATAATGAAAGCAATCTAATTGAAGACATTAAGTGTGTGAAAGAGAAATGCGAGGTCCTCCAATCATGAGACATTAATTTAAACTTGTCACTCAGAGACTCAAAGAAGGATAACCAAACTGGTGTTGATCACATTCCTGCAAAGTTGCTGAAAAATTTAAGTAATAGCATGAAAGGTCAATTATTCAGAGAAATAAGTGGCTGCTACGAAGGAGAAAACATGCCAGAAGGCTTCACACAATGCTGAACCAGTACCGTACCTAAATAGGAAAATGAGTTGTCTGCGCCAACTATAGAAGACTGTCAATATTATCACATGCACCAAAATACTCATTAATACGGTTAAATTCAGGATAAAAGGAAAAGTACACAAGTATATTGGAGAAAACCAGTTTGGATTTAGAGAAGCAATTTTGGCATAGTGAATAGGTGGAGAGAAGGATGGATGTGAAAAGAAGAACATATCTTACCATCGTTGACTTGGAACAAGATTTTGACAATGTGAACCAGGAGCTACTCTTTCGAACAATGAAAAAATTAGGACTTGACTGGAAGAACAGTAAAATGATTAACCAACTGTATCAGAACCAAAGCACAGAAATAAACATCAATGAGGCACAGCAAGTGGCCATGATTAGAAAAGGAGGACACTATTTAGATGATGAAGGACGTTACAAAGGGAACAAAAGTCAACGATGAAATGACACATTGTATTAGATATGTTGATGACATTGTAATAGTCGGAGACTCCGAAAAAGAAATGAAAAGAATGTTGCAAATCTTATCAGATACTTTTAAACAATGGAAATCAAAAGTGAACAAACGGCAACAAAAATAATGGTAGCACGGGAAAATATTGGAGAAACTGAAACCTATATAAAAACTGATGACGTCTGAATTGATCAGGGGAAACAGGTTTGCTATATCGGTAGTATATTTGAGAACAATAGATGCTTAATGGAAGTGAACAGCAGAATTGCATTGGCAAAACAGGAATTTATGACTAAGAAAAAACAGTTTAACTAGCATACATATGAATTTAAATGCCAGAAAATTCTTTGCAAAATTATTTATGTAGCGTCGACTGCTCCATGAAAGATGTAAATGCATGAGGAGGTATCTTGGTACAGGTATGAGGAAAGAGGTACCACTAAGACTACACAACGTGGTACCTTAGCCTACGATTATGTATGGTACTGGAAACTGAACAGGATCCTAACATAATGAGACGAACCAAGAACTGAAGGAGCTGAGATGAGGTTTCTGAGGTCGCTTCTTTGACTAATGCTACGCGACAGAGTTCGGTGTGAAGGTATAAGACAACAATTAGCCTTAAAAACAATAATGACAGAAGAGATTAGACGCTGTATGATACCGACCACATCGAAAGCTGAGCGCCTGCCATGGAAAACATTAGATTTCAACCAAACGGGATAGAGGTCAGACAATGAAGAAATAGACAAAACAGTTCTGTTAAATTTCTTTGGTTTCGGAACGGGACAACCACCACTCTTTGAAATGGAAGAAGATCTTTTAGGTAGCCAAAGATATTGATAATCTATTTTCACCTTGACGGATACTCTACAGATTATGCAGGCTGTCAGAGCCATCACAGCTTCAGAGCTACAAAATATTTCTACTGTCTCCACGAGAACTACTACACTGGTTCCAAAATGGAGTTCAGTACTATTTTTAAAACCACGATTGATTCCTTTTATCAGTCGTTTGCAACTGCTCACCAATATGAAAATGGATTGTTATATTTAACATTTTAAGAGATATTCGAAATAAAAAGTTCACGAAATCTCTCTGAATGGGTATTGGAAGGAAAAAGATGTGAACAATGTGTTGTGAACTGTTTTCATATTTCGCAGATTGAGTTAAAAAAGTAAACACCGTTCATAGATTAAGTCTTGGTCTTGTTCCGACTGCTGCCCACAAAGCAGTACGATCTGTGATCATAGGACATAGGCAGCGTGTCGCCAATCTCTCCAGCCGTTATTGTCAGTAGGTGGATCCTGATGATGCGGCAACTTTATTCAAGTAACTCTTCATCTGGTCACAAGAGACTGAACTGCCCCCATTCTACGTCTCCCTACCACAGGAAAACCCGAAGAGGTACCGGGAATCGCAGAAGAATCATTCCACACCGAAGGAAGCAATGCTAACCATTCGGCTATGGAGGTGGTCAGGTCATTGAGAAATAGAACCAAAATCCTTTGGAAAGTTTCAGTCTCAGCTATTTATTGTAGATAATACACTGCGGTACAAAATTTCACCGAATTTACAGCAGAAATAGCAACCCATTTTCCCGAGGATTCTTACTCCTTTGTTTCGTCAGAGAAACGTCAACACTGAAGAGATTTGAGTAACACCTACAATTTCTTGTTGCCATATTAAAATTAGCCTCTCTTGCTAAAATATAAAGATTCCAAAAATTAACCTCACTGACGGTCTAATGCAGTTGTATTACGACGGAACCCTGGTACAGTGTATTTTCAAACTACCAACTAAAGGCAAGACAGGTCAATAGTTTATGTAGCAGCTCATTTTCGGTGTAGAAATAAACGTACATTTCTTTTACTTAAGCTGTTGTAAGACTCATAGCAATTTTCGCTTTACCAACTACCGATTGCTCTTAAACAATTGAAATATTTCATTCAAAAATCGGTACTTACTTTACATCGAGTAGATAAGGAAGTTTCACTTATTAACCTTGAGGCAATTAAATTATTCCATTAAAAATCAGTAGTTGCTTGTATATTGCAGTAGATAAGGAAGTTTCCTTTATTAAGCATATGGCAAAATATACTCCTCTCTGCTTGCTATCGTTTGCCAAAACCTCGTTTCGATATCGTAAACGGCTCATGAGGTACAAAGAATGTTATGAATACTCCATTGACGCTCAGGCATCCGTATTCAAGTAAAGAGATTGTAAACTGGCAGAATATGGCGCTGCGATCGGCAACGCCTATATAAGACAACAAGTGTCTGGCGCAGTTGTTAGATCGGTTACTGCTGCAGTTTATCAAGATTTAAGTGAGCTTAGACGTGGTGATGAAAAGTCTCCGCACGACCCATGGGACACAGCATTAACGAGGTAGTGATGAAGTGGGGATTTTCGCATACGACCATTATTCGATTATGCCGTGAATATGAGGAATCCGGTAAAACATATAATCTCCGACATCGCTGCAGACGAAAAACGATCCTGCAAGAACGGGACCAACGACGGCTGAAGAGAATCGTTCAACGTGACAGAAGAGCAACCATTTCGCAAATTGCTGCAGATTTCAGTGCTGGGCCATCAGCAAAGTGTGAGCCTGTGAACCATTCAACGAAACATCATCGATATGGACTTTCGGAGCCGTACGCCCATTCGTGTACCACTGATCACTGCACGACACAAAGCTTTACGCCTCGCATGGACCCTTCAACACCAACATTGGACTGCTGATGGCTGGAAGCATGTTACCTGGTCGGACGAGTCTCGTTTCGAATTGTGTAGAGCGAATGGACGTGAACGGGTAAGGAGACAACCACACGAATCCATGGACCCTGCATGTCAGCAGACATGTAGGCAGAGGACTGTTCAAGCTGGTGGAGGCTCTGTAATGGTGTGGGGCGTGTGCAGTTGGAGTGATGTGGGACACCTGATACGTCTAGATACGACTGTGAAGGAAGACACGTATGTAAGCATCCTATCTGATCACCTGTATCCATTTAAGTCCACTGTGCATTCCGAAGGACTTGGGCAATTCCAGCAGGACAATGCGACACCCTACACTTCCAGAAATCCTGAAGAGTGGCTCCAGGAAAACTCTTCTGGGTTTAGCTAGGCACCAAACTCTCCAGACACGAATATTACTGAGCATATGTGGGATACCTTGCGATGTGCTGTTCAGAAGAGATCTCCACCCCTTCGTGCTCTTAGGGATTTATGGACAGCCCCGCAGGATTCTTGATGTCAACTCTCTCTAGCACCGCTTCAGACAATAGTTGAATCCATGCCACGTCATGTTGCGGGACTTCTGTATGCTCACGGGGGTCCTACACGGTGTTAGATAGGTGTACCAGTCTCAGCATATATCTTTGTTGCCATAACGTGCCGATTTGTACTACTAACTTGTCGCTAGCTTTCGGATCATTCGGAGCCGAGCGCACCTCTTCGCTGAGGAAGCGTTGTCTTGGTGTATAACGGCAATAGTGCTCCCGCGCTAGTGATCACGCGCTCTCTTGGTGTGTGCAGTGGAGACGGTGTTGGGCTCCCTGTCGGAGCCGTCGCTCGCATCCACCTCTAGGGTAAGAGGTAGGAAGAATGTGGTAGAAAGTAGAATTAATAGGTGAAAGTCTTAGGTCGGCCTATAAACGAAAAGTATTCCAGTAGTTCTATTACTTCGCGGGAACTCACGCCGGATTAATTAAGGGATAAATAGTTAGTACAAGGCGTGTTCGAGAATCAGTAACTGTCGCTGATAAACATATTGTTAGTAAAATGTAAATGAAAAGTCTTCCGTGATCAGTTTAATTAACGTGGAAATTCAAAGTAACAATGATTACTTTAGTGTAAATGTGAAACAAACATACCTGTTAACCATTGTTAGGAGAATGTGTTACGTATTAAAGGGACAAAAAAATAATTTGACTTGTACTGTTATTATTTCAAAGTGACATTTTGCTTTCTTTAACTGAATAACTTTAATATTTGAAACGTTTAAGAGACAATTATTCGTATTAGGCACGTGGTTAGGTCTATTTCGTAATGTACTGTGTCATGTAAATCTGCCACACTTGCGTTCTGGAGTCTGATAGCTTCACACATTAGTCTAAAATGTAACTGAGAAAGAGCCTAAGAGCCTTACATCTGGCGATGCATCAAAGGAAGATTGATCTTCGGTGAACAACAGTGATCTGAAATACAGTTAACTGTGTGCAATATGGCTACGAGCCTAGGAGTGGGGGGAGTAAGAGTACTTCATCGCCAGGTGTGAAGGGGAAATCTGCCTCATCTTGAATTGCAAAGCTTCGAGATATGAAGAGGAATTCCTATGAAGAGGAATTATTGCTGTGGTTCGAGACGACCTTGTTGACGAGAAGGGAGTTGCGCACTTTGCAACATCACACCACAGCACAGAAAACAAACAGTCGCATAAATGGACGAAAGTGTTGCAATAATGCCAACTGCACATAGTTTGAAACTGCTGTAGTTGAAACTTTTCAGTTATTTAGCATGTCACGAGTTCTTCGCGGAGAAAGTTAGGTAGGCTGGAGTTCTACACTTCTGACTTTGTGTAGAAATGTCAAAAAAGGAGAAAACACCAACTGACAGTATTACAGAAAATCAGCTCGATAACGAGAGAGCGTGGAATTACGCAGAGACCAAAGATTCCGGTTTCGAGGGCGTGACTAACAGAACTAATGGCGGAATTAAGTGCGAGTGAACTCAGATTTTACTCGCACCACAGATACGAAAACTTGAACAATTAGCGAGGACCTCGTTTAGAAGCAAAACCGAACACCAGTCACCTACAAACAGCAGCCAGACGGATATGGTGGAGCTACTCAACACGTTAATGGAAAATAAGAGGAAAACGCAAATGAATACAGGTAAGGTCAAGAGAAAACCCAGCAGCAACCTAGGAAAGAATTCAAGGTAACTGAGGAAAAACTGAAAGAAAGTCAAGAAGAAACCGGAAAGGAAGTCGCAAAGGAGCTAAAAAAGGAGATAAAAGGATTAAAAGAAAGTCAAGAAAAAACTGTGAAGGAGATCAAAGAATTTAAAGGAAGTCAAGAAAAATTAACTAAAGCTTTTAGAAAGAAGTAGGAAAAGTAATTGAGAAGCACAAAAGGAGGATGATAATAGAATGGCGAAGATATTAGAGGAGAGACAAAAAGAGAAATACACAGATATATGAGAAGATACACTAGATATGCCTATCCTTACATACTGTTCCTTAACTGTGAAGTACCAATTAGAGGTAAATTTAGACACCACCTTGTTTATTCAAATATCCAATTCTGACCTGCACATGTCAAGCAGAATGCCAGCTAATACTATCTTAGATGACGAAACGCATAGTACATGCACTAACGGTGACAGGAGGAGCGATCGAACGTAATGCACCATTTTTTTTTCTCGGCAAGTTCCGGTTGAAAAGAATGTGGAATTTGTTGTGGGACATTTTGAAATATTCCCGCTTCAGCACCTATTGTTTCATAGTTTCGGTCGGAGGCGGCACTGTACGTAGCCTTCAAAATTGTATCTGCATCAGAGATGCGTTCCCGCTTTTCGCGGAAAATCGGAGCATCACAGATATTCATAGGCGTTCGCAGTGTGTCTACGGAGACCTGGCAGTGAACAAAAGCATGGTGAGTCTGTCATCATCGCAACAAGGTCGCGCGAACCTGTCCGATCTCACGCGTGTGGGCCGACCGCACACAGTTGTGAATCGTGTGATGTTGGAAACTGAAGCATCGACTTCAGCGTGTTCGTCGCCACAAAAATGCAAACGAACTGTACTGTATATACCGTCTAAGGTGAATCATCAATGAATGGAACATGCAAATCTAACGTAAACTGATGGGCTAATGTACATTTTACTGGACATTGTGCTTCTCAAGACTTAACAATCATTTGTCGGCGCTACATATACGGTCATAGCCATGTGCAAACGGTTCCGCTTTGTTGTTAATGTTTTGTTTCTGACAACCTTTGCACAGCGTGCTACATTTTATTTAACAATATGACAACTTGGCATGAGGTTCAACTCACAGTAAACGTTTCGTAACAATAATTTTTGAAGACCAGAAGATGACACCGAAGTATCAAAACAGGTTGTCGAAAATAAAGAAGTATTTATGCGATCTTCTCTATAGAAAGTTCTGGATTGTTATTCCTCACCCTTTCTGTAGCCCGGAACTCGCACTTTCCGACTTCCATGTATTTTGCCCAACGAAAGATGCACGTCGTGGGAAGCTGCAGGTGGGATGATGGGGAGGTTATTAATGCAGCAAGACTTTGCGACTTTGACCAGTAGTGACGCTCGTATACTGATCCTCCTAGTAAGGTGGCGTAAGGCAGTCGCGCTGAACGTAGATTATGTTAAAAAAATGTTTTGTACCCAAAAGAGTGGAGAAAAATATGGTGTATTGGGATCCTGAATAAAACCAACCTGCTTGATTGTACTCGATCGGATGCTAAAATTTTTGGTAAGGATTTAAATGTTTCAAGAGAAGGCTCAATTACCATCACAAGATTACTACGACTTGCTGGCTTACAGAGAGAAACACAGAAAAAAGTGGAATGAGACAGGAATGATCGGTCCAGGTCAAACCAGTCTGCGCGAACTGGCACGAAGCTGCAGGAGCAGAAATGAAGTGATAAATAGTCGTCTGATCACTTACAAGGACGTTAATATTGCGCGGTGGAACAAGTGAAGAGGGAGAAGGTATGTCCAGCTATGCGTTGTGCGTGCTGTACGGCTGTACCTCGTCTCCTATATTCCAAACTTCACAGAAGCTCTCCTGCAAATCTTGCAAGACTAGCTAGCACTCCTGGAAGAATGGATATTGCGAAGACATTGGTTAGCCACAACCGGGGGGGATGTTTCTAGAATGAAATTTTTGCTCTGCATTGGGGTGTGCGGTGATATTGTAAGTAGGCTGTTCAGGTTTTTATATTGGTAACGCCACCGCCACGTAGCGCTCTGTATGAAAATCACTGGCTGTGCTGCGTGCAGTCTGTGGCCGGTTTGCATTGTTGTTGGCTATTGTAGCGTTGCGCAGTTGGAGGTGAGCCGCCAGCAGTGGTGGATGTGGGGAAGTGAGATGGCGGATTTTGAGAGCGGATGATCTGGTTGGTTCAAATGGCTCTGAGCACTATGCGACTTAACGTCTGAGGTCATCAGTCGCCTAGAACTTAGAAGTAATTAAACCTAACTAACTCAAGGACATTACACACATCCATGCCCGAGGCAGGATTCGAACCTGCGACCGTAGCGGTCGCTCGGCTCCAGACTGTAGAGCCCAGAACGCACGGCCACTACGGCCGGCGGGATGATCTGGACGTGTGTCCAACAGAAATAGTACATTTGTAATAATGGATGTCATGAACTGATATATATATATATATATATATATATATATAGTGACTTTTGAACACTTTTAAGGTAAATACATTGTTTGTTCTCTATCACAATCTTTCATTTGCTAACTATGCCTATCAGTAGTTAGTCCCTTCAGTAGTTTGAATCTTTTATTTAGCTGGCACTAGTGGCGCTCACTGTATTGCAGTAGTTCGAGTAACGAAGATTTTTGTGAGGTAAGTGATTTGTGAAAGGTATAGTTTGATGTTAGTCAGGGCCATTCTTCTGTAGGGATTATTGAAAGTCAGATTGCGTTGCGCTAAAAAATATTGTGTGTCAGTTTAGTGTTGATCAGAATAAGTAAAGGGAGTAATGTCTTGAGTACGTTCAGTTTTGCTCAGCTGTTTGAAAATCAAATAATGTAATAGCACAGTAATTCATAAATTTTTCTAAGGGGACGTTTCAATATGAAACTTTCTGACAGACTTTCCGGCGAAAGGCAACGGTTCAGAGTTCGAGTCTCAACCTGGCACACAGTTTTAATCTGCCAGAAAGTTTCTCATCAGCGTACTCTCCGCTGTGGGGAGAAAATTTCATTCTGGCACCTGTCCAATATTTATGCACAGTGAAACATTTTGGACAATTTCATATAGTGTCTGTAAAAAACTGTATCTGTGCTTGTCAAGCAGCAACGTAGTCAGTCGTTACAATTAACCGTGAAGTTTTCTATCTTTTCGCATTTGTAATTACAACACTTACAAAAGGTGTAGTGTCATGTGGAGCACGAGTTTAGATTTATCGAGCGTACAGACACTGAGCCACTCTAATTGTTTCTATGTTCGCTGCATTCTGACATCATGGAATTGGGTTCCAGACATGTAAATACCATATTACCTCGCATCGTCCACATCTTACAATGTGGGGAATACATTTATGGACTGGTTACCCTCACCCACGCTACTTCAATTTGCGGAGGAGGCTTCACAGTTGCTTTGTTTACATCTCGTCCGAGCCGCCAGAGGCCACTGACGTTTGTTCGCACAGCCGCTGCCTATACACTGCCGCCATCCCGCCCGCCTACACAGCCGCCAATCAGCGACTGCTTCCTGCGCTGCCAGCACCAAAACAACGGTGCCGTGACGCGAGAAACGGAGAGTTTCAGCCGTGCTGCCGGCTGCTCTGCGAGAATCAACGCTTGCCGCAGCTGTCTGGCGCCATCAATCAGCTGCTACGTCAACCTTACATTGAGCGTGTGCGTTGCTGAAAGTGATGTGTGGCATAGTAAAACACCAAATACGCTTGTGTTCATGAGCATCTTGTTTCAGGATAATGTCCTCCAATTCGTATTAATAGCATTCTTTACGCTTTTCGACTGCAAATATAGCGTTTTCTGCCTGTTTTATGTTATTAAACAAAAATAAACTTTTACCTATATCTTTATGTTATGCTCATTAGTATTCTTGAACCACTATTTCTACTGTACATATTGATGGCATGTTGTTTACTCTTGAGATACTTTTTTCATATTTTTGTCTCTGGGCCTATAGATGTAGCCAGTATTTTACTACGTAGAAAATATTCTTGAGCTTTATTTTGTTTCTTCTATTAATGCAATCAGAGTAAATTAGCTTCATTACCACACGAATAATATTTTCTTGACATTTGTATTGTGAGCAGCAGTAATCTGTATATCCTTTGTTCATAGGCTGATCAATATTTGAACTCAAGAGGCCATTGGGATACCTTAATTTTTAATGTTAGGGGCAAGTATATTATTAGAGTGTATTATAGTCATGAGAAGTATTTTCAGTGATGTGATGATATGCTAATGATACCTTTATTTCTGTGCAGCCTGTGCAAATAGATTGTGTACACTTATATGAATGTCCATTACAACACTATGATTAGGATGTGCTGTATGCTGCAAAGGAAGTGTGGTATTGTTAGTCTACTTAATCTAGTTATATGTTAAATTTAATTTCTATGTATGTTCGTTGCCTATTTATCACAAACACAAAGAAAAATGTAGAAATTTTCATTTTCATTATAAGGACGAGTGAGTGTGAAATGTACGAGTATGTGGTGTGTCTGTTGTATTACAGTAATAACTGAGAAGGTGCCATTGGTGCGTTGTTCATCGGTTATTTTTTTGTGAGGATCTTGTTGCTGGGTTAAAATTTCTATTTTTATTTGGGTTTTCAAAAAATTGCTTTCTCCCATTTTTGAAAAAAATTCAACGGGAAGGATGAATGGAATACTGCAGTTTTTGATGTCATGACGTATAAATATTGTACTCCTTGCTTATCGCAATGCCGAGTGGTCGTACGCAGGCAGCCCTGTGGAGGAAAAATTGTAGGATGAATATGGTAGGAAAGCTGAAAGTGTTACATCGGATTCCAGAAGAAAAGTGTTTCAGTAATTCAGTTTTTTTGGTGAACGGCGTGCTGGATTAATTAAGAGATTTATAGCTGATACAGTCCCATGTTTGAGAATTAATAATTGTCGTGGAGAAACATTTTGATAGTAGAACATAAAATAAATGGCTTCTGTGATCAATGATTATCTGTTTAATTAATGTGTAAATGCAAAGTAGCAATGCTTATTTTAGTGAGAATGTGAAGCAAACGTAACTGTCAAGCAGAATGGATGAACTCAGACATTATTATGGAAGTGTGTTTCGTACTACAGAGGCAATAAAACAAATTAATTTGAGTTTTATTGTTATTACGTCAAAGCGACATTTTCCATTATTTAGCTGTATAACAATAATATTTGTAACGTGCAAGAGACACGTTTTCGTATTAGGCACATGGCCAGGTTTACTTCGTAACGAAGAGTGTTCCCTACGTAAAACTCCCATACTGAGTCCAATAGCCCGAAATCCGCACAAATTAGTCTAAAATAAAACTGAGAAGAGACTTCAGTAAGGACAGAGGAGCTTTACAGTCTCCTAGTCTTCTCCCAAGCATAAAGAATAATTCGGTGTGTTATTTACATTTTTCTGTGAAACAATATGTTACCTAATATGCACCAAACGGAAACGCATAGACATCTATTTTTCATTGCAAGCTGTGCAATGGTTTTCTTAATTTCGAAATATCACACAAACTATGATCATTAACGACATAATAGGCAGGTCATTATGAAGCTGTCGAATGAGGCTATGAGATACGACAACATTTTTTCCCCTAATAGTTTTGTTTAAAATTGTTTGACAAATATGGCAGAGCAGCTGTTAGGTGCATGACTTCATGCTTTGCCCCACAGGTTCACAAGCATTCTCTGTGAGACCACACCTTCCAGGCTGTGACAAATGTCAACAAGATACCTCACTCAGCCGTGCAGGTAGCATTCAGACAACTCCGTCAGCGAAATATATTGAGGATACGACAGAAAAGCGCAAAGCTTCTTCCAGGTAAGCAGGCTAGCAGTCGAGAGAGCCTGCTTAAGAGTCATAGCGCGAGTCAGTAAGTAATCTCACAGCGACACTGCGTGAAACGACTGAAACACCGACTTTACTGGCCGTAGGCAGAAACTATTGAAACAATCAGCGTTTTTTCATTTTTATTAATTTAATTATTTATTTTTTGAATTATTAGGCTTCTGATTGGTTTGACGCGGCCCACCATGAATTCCTCTCCTGTGTCAACCTCTTCATTGCAGAGCACTTGCAACCTACGTCCTTAATTATTCACTGGATGTATTCCAATCTCTGTCTTCCTCTACAGTTTTTTTCTTCTACATTCCCTGTAGTACCATGGATGTCGTTCCCTGGTGTCTTATGAGATGTCCTGATTTCTACATATTCCTTTCCTCTCCGATTCTGTGCAGAACCTCCTCATTCATTGCCTCATCAGTCCACCTAATTTTCAACATTCGCCTCTAGTGCCACATCTCAAATGCTTCGATACTCTTCTGTTCCGATTTTCCGGCACTTCATGTATCACGACCATATAATGCTGTGCTGCAAATGTACATTCTCAGAAATTTCTTCCTTAATTTAAGGCCTATGTTTGATACCAGTAGACTTCTCTTGGCCAGAAATACCCTTTTTACCCCTGCTAGCCTGCTTTTGAAGTCTTCTTTGCTCCGTCCGCCATTGGTTATTTTGTTGCCTAAGTAGGTGAACTCTTTAACTTAATCTACTTCGCGACCATCAATCCTGAAGTTTCTCGCTGTTTTCATGTCTGCTACTTCTCTTTACTGTCGTTTTTCATTCCATTCAGCATATTATGTAATTCTTCTTGACTTCCACTCAGGATAGTTATGTCATCAGCGAGTCGTATCATTGATATCCTTTCACCCTGAATTTTAATTACACTCCTGATCCTTTGTTTTATTTCCATCATTGCTTCTTCAATGTACTGACTGAATAGTAGGGGCGAAAGACTATATCCCTATCTTAACAGGTTCAATCTCGCGTCCGGCCATCCTGAATTAGGTTTTCCGTGATTTCCCTAAATCGCTCCAGGAAAATGCCGGGATGGTTCCTTTGAAAGGGCACGGCCGACTTCCTTCCCCGTCCTTCCCTAATCCGATGAGACCGATGACCTCGCTGTTTGGTCTCTTCCCCTAAACAACCCAACCCCAATCTTAACACCCTTTTGAATCCGAGCACTTCGTCCTACGTCGTCCGCTCTTATTATTCCCTCTTGGCTCTTGTACATGTTCTGTATTACCCGTCTCTCCCTATACTTTATCCCTATTTACTCACAGTTTCGAACATCTTGCACCATTTTACATTGTCGAACGCCTTTTCCAGGTCGACAGATCCAATGAATGTGTCTTGATTTTTCTTCAGTCTTGCTTTCAATATCAACCGCAGCATCATTATTGCTTCTCTGTTGCCTTTACCTTACCTAAAGACAAATTGATCATAATCTAAAATATCTTCAATTTTCATTTCCATTCTTCTGTATGTTATCCTTGTAAGCAACATGAATGCATGAGCCGTTAAGCTGATTGTGTGATACTTCTGCATTTGTCAGCTCTTGCAGTCTTCGGAATAGTGTGGATGATATTTTTCCGAAAGTCGGATTGTGTATTGCCAGACTCATACATTATACACACCAACGTGGATAGTCGTCACATCCCACAATGACTTTAGACATTCTGATGAAATTTTATGTATCCCTTCTGCCCTAATTGGCCTTAAGTCTTCCAAAGTTCTCTTAAATTCTGATTCTAATACTGGACCCCCCTATTTCTAATAAATCGACTCCTGTTTCTTCTTCTGTCACATCAGACAAATCTTCCCCCTCATGAGGCATTCAATGTTCTCTTTCCACCTATCCGATATCTCCTCTGCATTTAACAGTGGAATCCCACTGCACTCTTAACGTTTCCACACTTCCTTTTTGTTTCGCCGAAGGTTGATTGGACTTTTCTATATGTTGACTCAGTCCTTTCGACAATCATTTTTTCCGATTGCTTCACACTTTTCATGCAGCCATTTCGTTTTAGCTTCATTGCACTTACTATTTATTTCATCCCTCATTGACTTGTGTTTCTGTACTCCTCAATTTCCCTGATCATGTTTGTACTTCCTACTTTCGTCGATCAACTAAAGAATATCTTCTGTTACCTATGACTCCACCCCATGAATCATGGACCTTGCCGTTGGTGGGGAGGCTTGCGTGCCTCAGCAATACAGATGGCCGTACCGTAGGTGCAACCACAACGGAGGGGTATCTGTTGAGAGGCCAGACAAACGTGTGGTTCCTGAAGAGGGGCAGCAGGCTTTTCAGTAGTTGCAGGGGCAACAGTCTGGATGATTGACTGATCTGTCCTTGCAACACTAACCAAAATGGCCTTGCTGTGCTGGTTCTGCGAACGGCTGAAAGCAAGGGGAAACTACAGCCGTAATTTTTCCCGAGGGCATGCAGCTTTACTGTATCATTAAATGATGATGGCGTCCGCTTAGGTAAAATACTCCGGATTAAAATGGTCCCCCTTTCGGATCTCCGGGCGGGGATTACTCAAGAGGACATCGTTATCAGGAGAAAGAAAACTGGCGTTCTGCGGATCGGAGCGTGGAATGTCAGATCCCTTAATCGGGCAGGTAGGTTCGAAAATTTAAAAAGGGAAATGGATAGGTTGAAGTTAGATATAGTCGGAATTAGTGAAGTTCGGGGGCAGGAGGAACAAGTCTTTTGGTCAGGTGAATACAGGGTAATAAATACAAAATCAAATAGGAGTAATGCAGGAGTAGGTTTAATAATGAATAAATAAATAGGAGTGCGGGAAAGCTACTACCAAAAGCATAGTGAACGCATTATTGTGGCCACGATAGACACGAAGCCCACACCTACTACAGCATTACAAGTTTATATGCCAACTAGCTCTGCAGATGATGAAGGAATTGATGAAACGTATGATGAGATAAAATAAATAATTCAGGTAGTGAAGGGAGACGAAAATTTAATAGTCATGGGTGACTCGAATTCGAGAGTGGGAAAAGGGAGAGAAGGAAACATAGTGGGTGAATATGGAATGGGGGAGAGAAATGAAAGAGGAAACCGTCTGGTAGAATTTTGCACAGAGCATAACTTAATCATAGCTAACACTTGGTTCAAGAATCATAAAAGAAGGTTGTACACATGGAAAACACCTGGAAATACTAGAAGGTATCAGATAGATTATATAATGGTAAGACAGAGATTTAGGAACCATGTTTTAAATTGTAAGACATTTCCAGGGGCAGATGTGGACTCTGAGCACAATCTATTGGTTATGAACTGTAGATTAAAACTGAAGAAACTGCAAAAAGGAGGGAATTTAAGGAGATGGGACCTGGATAAACTGACTAAACCAGAGGTTGTACAGAGTTTCAGGGAGAGCATAAGGGAACAACTGACAGGAACGGGGGAAAGAAATACAGTAGAAGAAGAATGGGTAGCTCTGAGGGATGAAATAGTGAAGGCAGCAGAGGATCAAGTAGGTAAAAAGACGAGGGCTAGTAGAAATCCTTGGGTAACAGAAGAAATACTGAATTTAATTGATGAAAGGAGAAAATATAAAAACGCAGTAAATGAAGCAGGCAAAAGGGAATACTAACGTCCCAAAAATGAGATCGACAGGAAGTGCAAAATGGCTAAGCAGGGATGGCTAGAGGACAAATGTAAGGATGTAAAGATTTATCTCACTAGGGGTAAGATAGATACTGCCTACAGGAAAATTAAAGAGACCTTTGGAGAAAAGAGAACCACTTGTATGAATATCAAGAGCTCATATGGATACCCAGTTCTAAGCAAAGAAGGGAAAGCGGAAAGGTGGAAGGGGGGCGATTTACTTGAGGACAATGTTATGGAAATGGAAGAGGATGTAGATGAAGATGAAATGGGAGATACGATACTGCGTGACGAGTTTGACAGAGCACTGAAAGACCTGAGTCGAAACAAGGCCCCGGGAGTAGACAACATTCCATTGGAACAACTGACGGCCTTGGGAGAGCCAGTCCTGACAAAACTCTACCATCTGGTGAGCAAGATGTACGAGACAGGCGAAATACCCTCAGACTTCAAGAAGAATATAATAATTCCTATCCCAAAGAAAGCAGGTGTTGACAGATGTGAAAATCACCGAACTATCAGTTTAATAAGTCACGGTTGCAAAATACTAACGCGAATTCTTTACGGCCTCAGCGAAGATCAGTTTGGATTCCGCAGAAATGTTGGAACACGTGAGGCAATACTGACCCTACGACTTGTCTTAGAAAATAGATTAAGGAAAGGCAAACCTACATTTCTGGCATTTGTGGACTTAGAGAAAGCTTTTGACAATGTTGACTGGAATACTCTATTTCAAATTCTAAAGGTGGCAGGGGTAAAATACAGGGAGCGAAAGGCTATTTACAATTTGTACAGAAAGCAGATGGCAGTTATAAGAGTCGAGGGACATGTAAGGGATGCAGTGGTTGGGAAGGGAGTGAGACAGGGTTGTAGTCTCTCCCCGATTTTATTCAATCTGTAAATTGAGCAAGCAGGGAACGAAACAAAAGAAAAATTCGGAGTAGGTATTAAAATCCATGGAGAAGAAATAAAAACTTTGAGGTTCGCCGATGACGTTGTAATTCTGTCAGGGACAGCAAAGGGCCTGGAAGAGCAGTTGAACGGAATGGACAGTGTCTTGAAAGGAGGATATAAGATGAACATCAACAAAAGCAAAACGAGGATAATGGAATGTAGTCGAATTAAGTCGGGTGATGCTGAGGGAATTAGATTAGGAAATGAAACACTTAAAGTAGTAAAGGGGTTTTGCTATTTGTGGAGCAAAATAACTGATGATGGTCGAAGGAGGGAGGATATAAAATGTAGACTGGCAATGGCAAGGAAAGCGTTTCTGAAGAAGAGAAATTTTGTTAACATCGAGTATAGATTTAAGTGCCAGGAAGTCTTTTCTGAAAGTATTTGTATAAAGTGTAGCCATGTATGGAAGTGAAACGTGGACGATAACTAGTTTGGACAAGAAGAGAATAGAAACTTTCGAAATGTGGTGCTACAGAAGAATGCTGAAGATTAGATGGGTAGATCACATAACTAATGAGGATGTATTGAATAGAATTGGGGAGAAGAGGAATTTGTGGCACAAATTGACAAGAAGAAGGGACCGATTGGTAAGATATGTTCTGAGGTATCAAGGGATCACAAATTTAGCATTGGAGGGCAGCGTGGAGGTTAAAAATCGTAGAGGGAGACCAAGAGATGAATACACTAAGCAGATTCAGAAGGATGTAGGTTGCAGTAAGTACTGGGAGATGAAGAAGCTTGCACAGGATAGTGTAGCATGGAGAGCCGAATCAAACCATTCTCAGGACTGAAGACAGCAACAACAAACCTATGAGTTCTTTGCAGTTACCTTCCGGATGCTGATGACCGCGCAGTTGAGCGCCCCACAATCCAGTCATCATCATCATCATCATCGCAGTTACCTTCTTTATACCTATGTTTTTCTTTCCTGCTTCTGTGAGTCCCCTCTTTGAAGATGTCCATCCCTCTTCAACTGCACTACGTACTGGATTATTCTTTATTGTTGTATCTACCGCTTTAGAGAACTTCAAGCGAATCTCGTCATTCCTTTGTGCTTACGTATCCCACTTCTTTGCGTATTGATTCTTCCTGTGTAATCTCTTGAACTTCAGCCTAATCCTCATAACTGCTACATCTTAACCTGAGTCTATATCTGTTCCTGGGCTCGCTTTACAATCCAGTATCTGATTTCGGAATCTTTATCTGACCATGATGTAATCCAACTGAAATCTTCCCATATCACCCGGCCTTTTCCAAGTTTGTAATTCTTGAACAGAGTATTCGCTATTACTAACTGAATGTTTTTGCAGTTAGTCTTTCTCCTCTTTCATTCCTTGTCCTAAGCCCATATTTCCCTGTAAACTTTTCTTCTACTCCGTCCCCTACAATTGAATTCCAGTCCCCCATGACTATTAGATTTTCATCGCCGTTTACGTACTGTATTATCCTTTCAATATCCTCGTATGTTTTCTCTATCTCTTCAACTTGAGCTTGCGTCGTCGGCATATATACCTGAACTATCGTTGTCGGTGTTGGTTTGCCGTCGATTCTGATAAGAACAACCCTATCACTGAACTGTTCACAGTAACACACTTTCTGCTCTACCTTCCTGTTCATAACGAATCCTACTCCAGTTATACCATTTTCTGCTGCTATTGACATTACCCTGACTCATCTGCTGTGAGTTAATGACCATTGGGCTCTCATTTAAATATATGGCCAAAGAGTCAGCCTACAGGTATTGTGAAACAAACCCTGTCGTCCAGGAACGTGAGCCTAAAAAGGATGCAGAATCACCACGACATGGGGAAACTCACAGGCGTCTACTGTCTATTGAGGCCTAAGCGTTGTAGTGTGTGAGTGAGACAGATGGGAACATACATCATAGGGAAATCGCACTTCTAAAATTAGATATGGTGGAAAAAAGTTCAAAACTGGTTGAAATGGCTCTGACCACTATGGGACTTAACATCTGAGGTCATCAGTCCCCTAGAACTTAGAACTACTTAAACCTAACTAACCTAAGGACATCACACACATCCACGTCCGAGGCAGGATTCGAACCTGCGACCGTAGTAGTCGCGCGTTTCCAGACTGAAGCGCCTAGAATCGCTCGGCCACAGCGGCCAGCAGTGGTTGTTTGTGGCCGAGGAGACGTAGCAATTTTAAATATGGCGGATCTAAGATTGGCGATGAAAGGAAACCTTTATGAAAACTGTTTAATTTTGTAGTAATGCAGGGAATCAAGCTACAGTAATTTTAATGTGCCATCCTTCATAAATTTTCGTGGTGTTGCCAATAAAACTTGAATATTGATCAGATCTATAATGGTTGGGGATTTACTGTTAAAGCAAAATTCACAAGTTTTGTAACAAAGACCTGAATGCTAAAATCTGAACGTTTTAGTCGATCTTAACGATCGACATTTCAGATAGAAGCGCATCATTAAAATGACGAATGAAGTGTTGGCAGAAGTGCCAACACCGTGTTGCTAAAGGAGGCCGAAATGCACGCTTTTAAGCTCACGTAGATTGGCGTGAGGTCTGGAACAAGGTAAAGGAATTAATAGTAGCAAATAAAGTACGTAGCTGATGTAATACTTAACTTTAATCCATAATTGGAGAACATCGCTCTTGATGGTACATGCATCACACGTTAAATATTTATTGATAATGGCGCCTTGCTAGGTCGTAGCAAATGACGTAGCTGAAGGCTATGCTAACTATCGTCTCGTCACATGAGAGCGTATTTGTCAGTGTAGCGTCACTAGCAAAGTCGACTGTATAACTGGGCCGAGTGCTAGTAAGTCTCTCTAGACCTGCCGTGTGGCGGCGCTCGGTCTGCAATCACTGACAGTGGCGACACGCGGGTCCGACGTATACTAACGGACCGCGGCCGATTTAAAGGCTACCACCTAGCAAGTGTGGTGTCTGGCGGTGACACCACAACAAACGTTGTAAATAACCACTCCGTAACTTTATTTGTTTAAAAGATATAGTAAATTTAAATTATTAGTATTTACAGTTAAGCATCAGATCATCATTTTCTCCACACAAAACACATTGAACGATGACAGCATGAAACCTTATTGAATTATTAGGTAATAGAATATTTGTTGTAAAGTTTAGTGCATAATAGTTACTTTTGTTCTTTACTTATTTATCAGAAAAGACATTGGTGTAAGGCTACTGGCCATGGCATTCAAAGCTAAGAAGGAAATTGTATTGGTTTTATGTAAAAGAATTTAACGTTTATTATGTAATAGATATTATTGTTACTTTATTTAGAACGTGAAATTAGTCAAGCTTTTATTATTTAAACGTGTTAAACTGTAAAATAATGTAGAATAGGCTGTAGCCAATCAGATGGACGACTTCAGGAAAGGGAACTGCCCTAGTCAGTTGAGAGAGGATATTCGGCGTGCGGGAAACGCGGCCGGGGACGGCCAGCGGAGTGCTGGTCTAGACACCTAAGGCCTACATCACTTATGGGTCGTAAATTACTTCCAGATATTATTATAACTGTTATTATATGTTATATCAACTTTGTCTTTCGCAAACTTGCCATTAGCCAGACAATTTAACCAAAGGGTCACAAGTGCCTAATTTAGGGCGTGTACTGCGACATCTGCGGTTCAACCCCTAGACGAGTTTGAGCCAAGACATTTCGACGAAGAGAAACCACATGTGAGCCCGAACATCTTTGGGATGTTTGCTCGCACTGCCCAGAAATCCTTGTCTTGTTTCCATTTCACTTCACTGACCCCTACTGTATCTAGATTGAGCCTTTGCATTTCTCTTTTCAAATTTCCTAGCTACTCTAGCATGTTCAAACTTCTGTCATTCCATGCCCCGACTGGCAAAACATTATCCTTTCATTAGTTATTCATTCTTTTTCTCACGCTCACCTCCCACTTGGCAGTCCCCTCCCAGAGATCCGAATGGGGGATTACTCCGGAATCTTTTTCCTATGGAGAGATCATCATGACACTTCCTCCATTACAGGCCACGTGTCCTGTGGATACGCGTTACGTGTCTCTAATGTCTCTAATGCAGTGGTTGCCTTCTGCATTCTCATGCCATTGATCATTGCTGTCTTCCGCCTTCAGGGGCAGTTTCGCACCCCAAGGACAGGCTCCTCCGCCCTCTTTGACAAGGCCGTTGGCAGAATGAGTTTTTAAGCCGGAAGTCTTCGGCCGCCAACGCTGATTATTAATCAAAATTTAAGTGGTGTCGGGATAAGAACCCGGACCGAAGACGTTTTATTACTAATCAAACATCCTACTCCTTTTTTAAAATTTTGTTTGGTAATGTTCGTTGCGTTTGGTGTGGGCGGACTTCATACGACATCGGTTCAAGTTGATCGTTGATTCCTTTACTCAGTTGTTTTATTACAGAGAGGCAGCGCCTCTCTGACCGAACACGCTGAGCTACCGTGCCGGCGATAAATGAACTTTACGAGAATTCGAACCGTAGCTCCTCGGTGGGTGTTAGTTTGATGTTCCAGCAGTCTACTCAGTGAGCTACGACGGCTAGAACACTCCTAGACCACTGATGCAATTCAATTTTATATCTTATAAAACATCATTCTGCTATAAGCCCTCAATATTACATTCTGGAGTAAATATACTTTATACACCGACTCTTGCTTCAGTGTAGCAAAAGGTTTCTGCTGCTTACACTCGGCAAAAGTACCTGTTTGACCTTTTACAAGTTAGTGATCAGTCCCGATATAAGAATTTCTGAATGCTCTTGTATCTTTTAGTTGACATATTCTTTTGTTCCCCACACATTTAGCTACTCGGGACACTTTTTGAAAAAGAAGGGATAAATATTGGAAACTGGCCAAGTGGCAGTAGAACTCGCGCACTCAGGCTTCCGTTCAAACTCAATTATGTACATACGAAGGTCACCCATCGCTGGAATCGAGAGTCTCGACAAATTTTGCTTGTTATCGATATCGATACTGACGAGATATCGATCCCAGGAATTTCAGGTTATGCATATGAAGAGAGAAAACTTAATAACATATTTTTTATTTACTTACTAAAACATGACTACAACTTACGTTTCATCTTTGTATGCAGTAATATTTTCCTGTTATGTATTTGACGGATGGTGAATATAATGTAAGTCTAGTGGCAAATATACATTTTTTGTGATATAATTAGAGTTTAACAATTTTCTGATTTTATTCTGTTATTTTAAATATAAAACCTTGCTTTTTGTCAAATTTAGTAGTTCAAGGTCAATGGGAAGTACCCTTTAGGTTTTGATAAATAAGTTTCCGATCATCAAAATATATGACGTGAATGACCATATCTTTTAATTACATGGCCTTAGAAACCTAAATTTTTTTACACCATCAAGGGACCGTAGACCTTAGTATGTGACTTAAGTTTCAACTTGATGTGTCTACCTGTTACTGAGGAAAAGAGGTATTAACGGACGGATAGATAGACAGACAGTCCGATAACAGTTTTAGTGTGATACAAGTACAAAGTAACACTTTTCGGATTTTTTCCTTTACCCATATACTGAAACCTTGCTTCTTACCTGTTATATGAAGGGCTTATTTCAATAGTGGTACAAGTCCATTACCTCCCCTTTTCTGCAGATAATGCCTCTGCAATTAATGATCCAAACAAACAGAAAGAAAGGTTCATCTCTAGCAAGAAGCCATATGCTTGGATATTTATGGTACCTCAACTGCAGATTTTTCAGCGCTCATTTAACTTTAGGACTCTGTATCTCACAATGAACAAAAATGAACTTGCACCACTACTGAAATAAGCCCTTCATATGGAAGTCAACGTTTGGCATTAAACATAAGATAAGAAAAACAAATACAGGGAGTAGAAGTTGGGTTTCTTAGAGTAGTTAAGGAAGGTAAAAGAATAGATAAAATACGAAAATATTCGAGAAGAGTTGAAAATTTGAGTGCGAAAGAAAAACTGGATGAAAACAAATAGAAATGGAATAAACGTCTAGAAGGAATGAATCCAGAGAGACCATCAACTCAGATAAAGAACTTTAAACCGAAAAAGAAGTATAACCCTGCAGACCGAAAATGGGGAACCCTAACAAGCGACAACTGGCCTAAAGCAGAAAGTGCAGAAGAAAAGAAGAAGAAATTGTTACTCTTATAAGTTATGGTAAAATGATGTACTAAAAGTTACCAAAGAAAGTTCTTATTATCGTATAAAACCATTTAATATTTGTTAATTGTTGTATTTACACGTGGGGATGAGAGCACATTACATTTGGGAGAAGGAAGTCCTAGAAGCCAACCCTGGCTCAATACCTGCAAACCGGTTTGGTTATGAGAACTCTGTTCAGCTCTACTTTATTCTACGTATCAATTTGAAGCTGCAAATCCTACCTATACGCGTACCACCATTCATTTCCGTTTCCCTTTGCAACTGAAAGAACTGTATCCTGAGAGAATACAATCGCAAGGTTTTGTGAAGTTCTAGGACGACTTCCACTAAATTCCACCAGATTTCTGAAGAGCATCACAAGGTAACACGCCCTTCCCCCCCCCCCCCTCCCCCCTCCTACCTCGACCACCTACCGGCACCCCGCACACCACCCCTCCCCACGATATCCACCAAAACTTTCGTCGACGATTATTATTTCTGCTATAATATCAGCCGCCGTCAGCTGCTGACGAATATTTGTTTAATCACTTGTATAGATGGCATGTGGCTGTTTTTAATCCGTCCACCGTGTATTTTGCGCTGCTGGGTGCGTTCATGTGTAACTGCATTAATAACGCCAGCAGCTAACTGTGGCATTAGCAAGCCCCATTACTTCGGAAAGATTTAACATTTGTCGTTTGATATTGGCGGACGAATACAGTTCCCATCGGAAAACACGAATTGAGGAAATAAAGCGCGTAAATTTTTCTAGCATACAGTAGCCTTTTCGAAAACCGCAGAATAATTATAGAGGATTTAGCTGATTCGCAAGCGCTCTGTCAGTATAGTAGCAAAGAGTTGCAGTTCTGTATGTAAAGTTTATCTTGGACAATCGTCAGTTTGCATCAGGAGACAGTGGGGCGGTAGAAGGTGTAGTGTTATGTATATAGTATTGAAGATATAATGATGTTTTGTGTGTAACTTGGCGACAGAATCAGAGACTGATTGAATCATAGTAAAAAGTGACTAAATACCTGACATTCTTTGGATATGGAGCAGCAGATTAATTTAGTTGAGATTGATAGGAAGCAACATTATCATTTCCGCGCGTTTTCATGACAGCGATGCAGTCATACCCGGATCGACACTAAGGGACCAAAAGATTTACTGACTGTAAAAGAAATCAACACTAGACAATTGAAAAAGATTGTTTCAGAAATGATAGGAAAACGATAATGTTCCTCCTGCCTCAATGCTACGTTCGATCCATCTGCGTGATCGTAATTCAGGAGATAAAATGATACAAAATAATTAACATTCAAGTAGCTAGGAGATGGAGATACTTAAGGATAATTTGTCTAAATAAGCACAGTTCATATATAACTCACGTTTTTTAATGCTACATACCTTTTTGTATTACAGTTACAATAGCTGGCGCTTATTAATAAAAGGTTTGCACGTCACAGGCGATACTTGAGATTAATGTACTCTTGATGGTGTCTGCTCGTAATTAATTACATAAAACTATATGTTTTCTGACTGAGAAGACAATTAGTGCATTTACAGACTATTTTGCACAAATTATAAAATACAGATTGCGGAACGCAGCAGGTCCGCGTCCACCTTTCATGTAATAGAAACAGTAAAAGGTGAAGCGCTCAAGGCTTCATTTGTCCTGAAAAAGCAGAATTCTTTTTATATCATTAATCGACACGTGTACATAGAGATTTACAGCCGCCGCGCAGGAGCGGCAAAGATAAAGAAAGAATAATAAATTCTGTTGCTGCTATGCGACGATTCATTTCTTTTACATTACAATTGTCTGATAACTTCAAGTCATCATGCGTTTACTATTGAGTGTATAATAATGTTTGTGAGGCGAAAATTACCAATGTTACAAAGGAATACTAAACTGTCCAGGTGGCTTTTCTTTATTTCCAAATGACCGGTTTCGAGCCAGAACACTTATAACAATTAAGAGTTATTAGTCCAACAAGGAGCTGAAAGTTCGCTGTCATAACTTCCAGTTCCGTTTTCGATAGGTTATTCTGTAACTGTAACAAGTGACCTGTGTGAGGGTAGCTTCGGTGTAAGTAGCGATAGCGGACTCTTCCTGATGACGAATACGCATACTTTTGATATAGAAAAAATGTTGGTGAGCAGTTCTTTCATGCATTCTTCCTGGCGGCATGACAAAGGATCATTATTACAATACTCCAATTTTTTGCTGTTTCTGGAGCCATGTGGCTCTGCTGCTAAAGCAACGACTTTCCAGCGTTTAAAATTAGAGGAAAGCACTCGTAATTTTTATAAGGTACCCAAAATATGTTAGTGGCATAATACAAAACAGTTAGTAAATTTAAGAACACACACAGATTTTAAACTCGGTGTTACACATACAATCACAAACCAATAAATTCCTTTATATTCTTTCATGTGTGGTTCATAATAAATGAGTTTTTTGGAATATTATTTAATATTTATTATTTAATTTACCTCAAACAACATATTCGTACAATTAGGATACGACAGATGTCTCCTGCACGTATTGGAATTACAAGAATATGACAGATGAGGTACATGGCAAAACGTCGAGAACAAAGTGAAACATTAACTTCTCCATGCGTATCGACTCTTCAAATAACTATGGAGAAGCAATGGTTTTAGATATGTTGGCAACAGGTTTGTTTCCAAAATAAAATTTTCACTCTGGAGTGGAGTGTGCGCTGATATGACACTTCCTGGGAGATTAAAATTATGTGCCGGACCGAGACCCAAACTCGGGACCTTTGCCTTTCGTGCAAAACGTTTTGCTGTTTTGCAGACGTGAAGTTGTAGATTATGTAACTGAATAGCTACCAAAATAAATATCCAATAGTATCATGTAAGATATGTAAACTAATGCATATATCTACTCATTTGTCTGTGAGCTATAAACAGAACTTTGACATAATGTTATAAACAACACATAGTGGATCAGGTCGTTCATAAATATCTCAACTGTGAACTATGAACAAATCATGTAGAATATTTTACAACAATTATTCATTCACAATTGAAAATATTATGTACCAAACGTTCGCTAAATGTTAATATGTAACAACAATTTTACAGTTAGAAAATAAGAAAAAAACCCATGAAGCTAGTACAAAAGTGCTGAAACATGTCAGGGTGAAACAAAACAGAAAAAAGGTGTCTTGCATGAGGCGGAATTCCTCTTCCCACACTTTAATTCATTTGAACATGTCATATGAATGCTTGTATTTCGAGACAGTGAATAACATTTTGAAAGAGTGTACCGGCAGTGTGGCGGGTATAGGCAGCTATCTTAAGTAAATGCGGCCGAGTCATTAAAAGTACTTTGAATAAATTGCACAAAATGTTGCAGGGAATCCAACACTTGTTCTCGGGTGGTAGGTGCAGATGTGAATGGGGCACAGTATAGCAATCCTTCCCTGTGATGGTCAGACGCGGTGGGCAGGGACTTTGATGGATATAGTACACCTACCCAAATGTTCCCATGTCATGCCGCCGTCTTACCGAATGAGCCACAAATCAGTATACTGAACGATTCGACCAACCGACGAAATGGAGACCCACAATGTGGCCTCATTCACATTCTGTTACCGAGGGAGGTAGCGCAGTGGTTAGCACGCTGGACATGCATTTTGGAGAACTAGGTTACACCTCCGCGTCCGGCCATCCAGATTTCACTTTTTCTGTAATTTTCCTCAAATCGCTTAAGGCAAATGCCGGGATGGTTCCATTGAAAGGGTACGTCTGATTTTCTTCTCCTTCTTCTTTTGGATCATCAGTCTTCTGACTGGTTTGATACGGCCCGCCACGAATTAACCTCCTGTGATAACCTCTACATCTCAAGAGTAACGCTGGAAACCTACGACCTCAATTATTTGCTGGATGTATTCCAATCTCTCTCTTCCTTTACAATTTTTGCCCTCTGCTGTTCTCTCTAGTACCATGGAAGTCATTCCCTCATGTCTTAACGGATGTCCTAACATCCTGTCCCTTCTCCTTATCAGTGTTTTCCACATATTCCTTTTGTCTCCCATTCTGCACAGAACCTCCTCATTCCTTATCTTATCAGTCCACGTAACTTTACACATTCGCCTGTAGTACCATATCTCAAATGTTTCGATTCTCTTCTGTTCTGGTTTTTCCACAGTCCATGTTTCACCACCATACAATGCTGTACTCCAGACATGCGAACTCAGAAATTTCTTCCTCGAATTAAGGGCTATATTTGATGGTAGTAGACCTCTCTTGGGCAGGAATGCCATTTTTGCCAGTGCTAGTCTGCTTTTGGGGCCCTTCTTCCTCCTTCCGCCATTGGTTATTTTACTTCCTAGGTAGTTGAATCCCTTAACTTCAACTACTTAGTGACCACTGTAAGATGTCGTGGTCTCCCGACCTTCATGGCTTACATATTTCACCCTCACAATCATATTCTGCACATCAAGACGCTTCATTCGAACCAAAACTCGATAGGATAAAGTCAGTGTTGTATGAATTTATGTAAACGATATGCAATTAACAAGTAAGCGCTCCGTGGTTGAAATACTCAAGGCTGGCGTACACACATACATTCCAGACACGACGGTCACAGAAGCTTTTAGTTCGGGAGAGAAGCCGCACAACGGGACGCCGGTCCCTTCAGAGGGCGACCCAGCCTATTTCGGCCAGTGACCGCCTGTGTAGTGGACAGTGTGGGCCCGAGTGAAAGGGGGGGGGGGAACAACCCCGTGTTCGGCTTAAAAGCAAATTCCACTACATTGTGTGGGAGCGGCCAGCCTACGCATTCTTTACACATAGCATGCAGTTTCAGAGATTTTCACAGGTAGACAGCAAACAACAAACGCCAATGCTACAGGTTTCCAGATTGGTCGCCTTAAACGAAACGTCATTCTCCCGTTTTAGAAGAGCAATGCTGATTGGCAGACGATATTTCTGACGCCTTGAGCTGAAGGAATAATGGAAGAGACCGAAAGATATGCCCCTTCACGCCTGGCGCGGAGAGGCGCCGTTCCGTTGTCGCTCTTGGAGCGAGGAACAAGTCTCTCCTTAGTACTTCACTGGGAGAGCACCTCTGTCAAGAGCGAATCGAAGTTCTACTCTATATTGAGTCCTTGCGATTAAGCGTTATTCACTGTGTTGGCCGACACACTTGTTGTGCGGTGTGAATGTACAGAGCGGTGGACTGGTTATCTGACCGGTGTACCACGCCAATAGTTAGACTAGGGGCGAATAGGAATCCTTGAGTTCATCAAGGCATAGGGAGAGTTTGATTGGCGAAGGTCAATCTAGATAGAACGAGAGTTATCTTATTTGTCAGCAGCGAGCGGCGCAGACAGCAGTCATCGCAGCTTACGGTATTGTGCGCTACAGCTATTGCGAGCCCCATATTTCCTCCACAACAGTACACTTCACTGCATTTCACACGCGACTGCCTCGACCGTACTTAGCAACATTCTAACGGATAATTATTCAAGTTGAATAGGCGCGGCTCTCAGCCATTCTGCCAAGTCAATAACAATCTTAAACTTTGCATAGAAATTTCATTAGCGAATCCTATCCTTGAGAGGTAACTTCACATTCCGAAAAGAACCCAGAAATAACGTGTTCAGTTCATAACTAAAAGTGCCATTGTGATTTCTCAGAATTTTTGCAAAATAAGCAATAATTTTCGTTAGTTTCATGTTTTTCTTACACTAACTAGCACTACTCCAGTACCCAAGTATCCCACTAGTCATGTAAGAAATTTTGTGAATTTTTTGTCATTTCCTTACAGCGGACGACTCCAGAAGATATTTATTGCTGAAAGGTTTTTAGGCATTTCTCTTTAGAACGTTAGGAGCTTCTGTCTGATTTCTGTAGTAGTGTGGAGGTGGAAATTGCATCTTGCAGGAGCCACAGGGTAAAGGGTGCATCTCAGATTAATCCGTTGCGCAGAATAACAGAATAACAGATCAACCACACACCTCAGACTATCAATCCTGATATTAAGATGCTTGCTGTTCTCATTTCTGCTACTTCTCATTACTTTCGTCTTCATTCGATTTATTCTCAGACCATACTCTGCACTCATTAGATTGTTCATTCTTTTCAGAATATCATGTAATTGTTCTTCACTGCCACTGAGGACAGCAATATTATCAGCGAATCGTATCATTGATATCCATTCACTTTGAATTTAATTTCCATTCCTCTACCTTTCGTTTTTTTGCATCATTGCTTCTTTGACGTACAGACTGAACAGTACGGCGATAGATTACACCCTTTTTAATCCGATCACTTCGTTCTTGGTAGTCCACTCTTATTATTCCCTCTTGACTCTTTTATGTATTATATATTAACCGTCTCTCCCTATAGCTTACTCCTATTTTCCTCAGAATTTCGAAAATGTTGCACCATTTTACATTGTCGAACGCTGTGTCCATGTCGACAAATCCTATGAACGTCCGTTGATTTTACTTTAGTCTTTCTTCCATTACCAACCGCAAGGTCAGAATTGTCTCTCTCGTGCCTTTACCTTCTCTAAAGCTAAACTAATCGTCATCTGGCACATCCTCAATTTTCTATTCCATTCTTCTGCACACTATTCCTGCCAGCCACTTGGATGGATGAGCTGTTAAGCTGATTGTACGATAGTTCTCGCACTTGTCAGCTCTTGCAGTCTACGGAATTATATGGATGATATTTTTGCAGAAGTCAGATGGTATGTCGCCAGACTCATACATTCTACACAAAAACGTGAATAGTCGTTTTGTTGCCAGAATTTTAGAAATTCTGAGGGAATGTTTCCTATCCGTTCTGCCTTATTTGATCATAACTCCTCCAAAGCTCTTTCAAATTCTGATTCAAATACTGGTTCCCGTATCTCTTTTAAATCGATTCCTGTTTCCTCTTCTATCACATAAGACAAATTTTCCCCCTCATAGAGGCATTCAGTGTATTTTTTCCACCTATCCGCTATCCTCTACATTTAGCAGTGGCATTCCAGCTGCACTCTTAATGTTACCACCCTTGCTTTTAACGTCACCTGTGTTGTTGTTGTGGTCTTCAGTCCAGAGACTGGTTTGATGCAGCTCTGCATGCTACTTTATCCTGCGCAAGCTTCTTCATTTCCCAGTATCTACTGCAACCTACATCCTTCTGAATCTGCTAAGTGTAATCATCTCTTGTCTCCCTCTACGATTTTTACCCTCCACGCTGCCCTCCAAAACAAAATTGGTAATCCCACGATGCCTCAGAACATATATGACCAACCGATCCCTTCTTCTAGTCAAGTTGTGCCACAAATTTCTCCTCAGTTCTATTCAATACTTCCTCATTAGTTATTTGATTGACCCATCTAATCTTCAGCATTCTTCTGTAGCATCACATTTCGAATGCTTCTATTCTCTTTTTGTCTAAACTATTTATTGTCCATGTTTCACTTCCATACATGGCTACACTCCATACAAATACTTTCAGAAACTACTTCCTGACACTTAAATCTATACTCGATGTTAACAAATTTCTCTTCTTCAGAAATGCTTTCCTTGCCATTGCCAGTCTAGATTTTATATCCTCTCTACTTCGACCATCATCAGTTAATTTGCTCCTCAAATGGCAAAACTCCTTTACTACTTTAAGTGTCTCATTTCCTAATCTAATTCCCTCAGTATCACCCGACTTAATTCGACTACATTCCATCATCCTCGTTTTGCTTTTGTTGATGTTCATCTTATATCCTCCTTTCAAGACACTATCCATTCCGTTCAACTGCTGTTCCAAGTCCTTTCCTGTCTCTGAGAGAATTAGAATGTCATCGGCGAGCCTCAAAGTTTTTATTTCTTCTCCATGGATTTTAATACCTACTCCGAATTTTTCATTTGTTTCCTTCCCTGCTTGCTCAATTTACAGATTGAATAACATCGGGGAGAGACTACAACCCTGTCTTACTCCCTTCCCAACCACTGCATCCCTTACATGTTCCTCGACTCTTATAACTGCCATCTGCTTTCTGTACAAATTGTAAATAGCCTTTGGCTCCCTGTATTTTACCCATGCTACCTTCAGAATTTGAAAGAGAGGATTCCAGTCAACATTGTCAAAAGCTATCTCTAAGTCTAAAAATGCTAGAAACGTAGGCTTGCCTTTCCTTCATCTTTCCTCTAAGATAAGTCGTAGAGTCAGTATTGCCTCACGTGTTCTCATATTTCTACGGAATCCTAACTGATCTTCCCTGAGGTCGGCTTCTACCAGATTTTCCATTAGTCTGTAAAGAATTCGTGTTAGTATTTCCCAGCCGTGACTTATTAAACAGTTAGTTCGGTAATTTTCACATCTGTCAACACCTGCTTTCTTTGGGATTGGAAGTATTATACAGTGCCACCTCTATCCTTCGGTAATCCAAGCTTGTGCTTCGTCTGTATGACCTCATTGTTGACAGAACGTTAAATACTAGTATCTTCCTTCTCCTCCTCCAATTCTGTTAAATGATGATGACGCTATGTGATATAAATATGCAGCATCTCTGTGTTCTTCACAGCGATCATTCAATACCTCACTGTGTTCGTGTCCCGTATGTAACCTACCTGGCTTTCTAATAGCGCTAAACACGAACTATACTAATGCGCTCTGGGGGCCGTTCTAAAAGTCCCAGGGAATTGCAGTTCTAATCACTTACATGCCTGCCGATGATATGTCTGTGTACGAAGACACACTGACATCCAACCGTGTCTTCTGGGTGCTTCATTTCTTTCGCCAGGCAGTCTATAAGCAGAGCTAGAGGGCGGAGACTGCGCGACTTGAGGCACAGCCGATGAACTGGAGGGCCATCCATCAGCCGCTCTGCCGAGGCGCTCCGAGTTGCAGCGCCAGCGACTTAAGCTGTGTCGCAGCTCGGCTTGCGAACAGCTCAACGTCAGCCCGGCTACGGACTCAGCGCACAAGCTGGGGAAGCGTCGCCTTCCCTGGCGAACGGGCGGCGCACCGCTGCCTCTTCCGGCCGTCGCAACCATTGTGCCGAAGGCATCCAGGGGAGGGTAAGGGGACTGTCAAATAACATTTTAATAATAGCGTTTATATCTACGTATTTCCACGTTTTGCGATAATTTTCAGAAGATAAAGTACCATGAAAACAGCCTAGAAATCGCAAAAAATTCTATAAATTTACGTACAAGCTATGTTAAATACGATAATATTCAGTTTCTGACCATATAAAAAGCACTCCGTCATCGGCCACAAGTGGCCCATCGGGACCATCCGACCGCCGTGTCATCCTGAGATGAGGATGCGGATAGGAGGGGCGTGTGGTCAGCACACCGCTCTCCCGGTCGTTACAATGGTTTTCTTTGACCGGAGCCACTAGGTCGAGTAGCTCCTCAATTGGCATCACGAGGCTGAGTGCACCCCGAAAAATGGCAACAGCGCATGGCGGCCCAGATGGTCACCCATCCAAGTGCCAGCCACGCCCGACAGCGCTTAACTTCGGTGATCTCACGGGAACCGGTGTATCCACCGCGGCAAGGCCGTTGCCGCTGACCATATAAACTTGTGAATATTTGATTTCTTTTCGCTTTTTTTCCTTCTTTCTTTCCTTCTTTCTTTCCTTTGCTGTTCTTTTCTTTGCTGTTCTCTACTTTGCTGTTCTTTTCTTTTCCTTTCCTTTCTTTTCATTTTCTTTTCAGTAGTGTCAGTAATTTTCAGGTTATTAAAATATGGGAATTGTTTTAATTCTTGTCCATTTTTATTTCAAATTTGGTGTCAATTGCATCAGTTAAAGGTTGGTTCCCCAGTATGCGTTAAAACGTCCAAGTGATGCCATTAAATCATTTCCTTTGGCAAAATACACCTGCATGGTGTGCCTGGCAAAGGGTTCATAGAACTACCTTCCTACTAATTCTCTGTTATTCCATTCTCTAACAGTGGGTTGGGTTGGGTTGTTTGGGGAATGAGACCAGACAGCGAGGTCATCGGTATCATCGGATTAGGGAAAGACGGCGAGGTAAGTCGGTCGTACCCTTTGAAAGGAACCATCCCGCCATTTGCCTGGAGCGATTTAGGGAAATCACGGAAAACCTAAATCAGGATGGCCGGACGCGGGATTGAACCGTCGTCCTCCCCAATGCGAGTCCAGTGTTTAACCACTGCGCCACCTCGCTCGGTCTCTAACAGTGCAAGGAGAAAACGAACACCTACATATTTCGTGCGAGTTCTGATTTCCCTTACGTTATTATGATGAGCGTTCCTCCCTATGTAAGTCGACGTCAATCAAATATTTCCGCTTTCGGAGCAGAAAGTTGGTGATTGCAATTTCGTGAGAAGATTCCGGCGCAACGAAAAACGCTTTTTTTCCCTCTTTTTTAAGATGTCCACCCGAAACACTGTATCATGTGCGTCACAATCGCTCCACTATTTCTCTATAATACAAAACCAACTCCCCTGCTTTGGACTTTTTCGATGTACTACGTTAACTTAAGCAACCACCATCACCATGAAAAGCTAAGAAAGAAATTGCAAAATCTGTCTGTCTTCCATTCCGTGGCGAAGTGTCATATAAGCTTTCAAATCTTTTCATACCACCCAACATAAAAATATCCTTCCACACTGTCAATAAACTACAAAATAAAATTCTTCACAATAATAATTCCACTAGAGATTGGCGTAAAAATTCTGGTATACACGAACTCACATTCTTCTGTTCTTGCTTCTGCATAGGTTAAACAGGGAGATATTTAGCAACCCAGTACAAAGACCATACCGATGCACTTCACCGTAAACTTAAATAAATCCAGCTCCGCATCACATATTGCTCATCATGAACACTCTGTAGCTCATATCAGTAACACTCCTTCTGTGCTATACATAGCTGAGAAGGGAAGACAGATGGACGCCCTTGAACAGTTAGAGATTTACAAACTAAAATCTTCTCAAAAAATCCTCAATGAACAAACTAAATCAACGCAGAACTTTTTCTTCCCAAGACATCCCGGCTACAAAAATAAAAAAATGACAATAATAACACATTACCATCTTTCTGCATAAATTTTGTTCTCCTTGTAATGTAACAACTATGGTATTTTGTAACTTATAAAAAATTCTTAATTGCACATTTGTGTACCTTTTGTATAACTTTTTCCCAGGTTAGATTTATATTACCAATATAAAAACACTCCCGCAGCTAGCAAAATTTCCTTAAACATAATACACTGAAGAGTCAAAGAAACTGGTACACTTTCCTAATATCGTGTAGGACCCCTTCGAGCACGCAGAAGTTTTACAGCACGACATGGCATAGACTCGACGGATCTCTGAAGTAGTACTTCAGGGAACTGACTCCATGAATCCTGCAGGGCTGTCCATAAATCCGTAAGAGTATGAAGGGGTGGAGATCTCTTCTGAACAGTACGTTGCAAGGAATACCAGATATGCTGAATTATGTTCATGTTTAGGGAGTTGAGTTTAGTCGTCAGCGGAGTTATTTAAACACAAAAGAGTGTTCCTGAAGCCACTCTGTAGCAATTCTGGACGTATGGGGTATCGCATTGTCCTGCTGGAATTGCCCAAGTCTGTCGGAATGCACAATGGGCGTGAATGGATGTAGGTGATCTGACAGGATGCTTACGTAAGTGTCTTCTGTCAGAGTTGTATCTAGACGCATCAGAGATCCCACGTCACTCCATCTACACACGCCCCACACCACACCATCCATGGATTCATGAGGTTGTCTCCATACCCGTACACGCACATCTGCTCGATTCAATTTGAAGCGAGACTCGTCCGACTAGGCAACATGTTTCCAGTCATCAACAGTTCAAAAAATGGCTCTGAGCACTATGGGTCTCAACATCTTAGGTCATAAGTCCCCTAGAACTTAGAACTACTTAAACCTAACCAACCTAAGGACATCACACACACCCATGCCCGAGGCAGGATTCGAACCTGCGACCGTAGCAGTCCCGCGGTTCCGGACTGCAGCGCCAGAACCGCTAGACCACCGCGGCCGGCCATCAACAGTTCAATGCCGTGTTGACAGGCCCAGACGATGCGTAAAGCTTTGTGTCGTGCAGTCATCTAGAGTACAAGAATGGTCCTTCGACTCAAAAAGCCCATATCGATGGCGTTTCGTTGAATGGTTCGCACCTTGACACTTGTTGGCGGCCCTGCATTGAAATCTACAGCAATTTGCGGTTGGGTTGCACTTCTGTCACGCTGAATCATTCTCTTCAGTCACCGTTGGCCCCGTTCTTGCAGGATCGTTTTCCTGCCGCAGCAATGTCACAGGTTTGATGTTTCACCGGATTCCTGATATTCAAAAATGGCTCTGAGCACTATGGGACTTAACTACTGAGGTCATCAGTCCCCTAGAACTTAGAACTACTTAAACCTAACTAACCTAAGGACATCACACACATCCATGCCCGAGGCAGGATTCGAACCTGCGACCGTAGAGATCACGCGGCTCCAAACTGACGCGCTTAGAACCGCACGGCCACACCGGCCGGCGGGGATTCCTGATATTCACAGTGCACACGTAAAGTGGTCGTACGGCAAAATCCCCAATTCATCGCTACCTCGGAGATTTTGGGTCCCATCACTCGTGCGCCTGCTATAACACAAAGTCCAAACCCACTTAAATCTTGATAACCTGCTATTGTAGCAACAGTAACCGATCTATCAACTGCGCCAGACACTTGTTGTCTTATATAGGCGTATTTTGCCTGTTTACATATTTCTGTATTTGAATACGCATGCCTATACCAGTGTCTTTGGCGCTTCGGTGTATCTATACTATTAATATTTGTACTGTAATACAACGTATCTCATGCTAAAAACCATGATGTAGTAAAGTGTAATATGTGTCATATCCACATTCTTTGTAAAAACATCCAATGTTTACTTTCTGTGAATCAGTGTAACACCAAGTGCCGCTAAATGGTTCACATGGCTCTGAGCACTATGGGACTTAACATCTGAGTTCATCAGTCCCCTAGAATTTAGAACTATTTATACCTAACTAACCTAAGGACATCACACACATCCATGCCCGAGGCAGGATTCGAACCTGCGACCGTAGCGGTCGCTCGGCTCCAGACCGAAGCGCCTAGAACCGCTTGGCCACAGCGGCCGGCTGCCTCTAAATACTGTGTATTTGTGTATATAGCTTGATAACGTATATTACAGGAGCAGATGTGACATGGATACCAGAAGGCAGTGAGCGTACGTACATAAAACATAGCAAAATTCTATTTACTAAACGTTTCAACAGCGCTTACTAAATTTCCTTCATTTCCTCCAGCAGCATCATCGCGGCATCTAGCTACAGTTGGACCACAGCATGCATGATGTTCTTGTAACACCTCCATCTGGTGACGAGCCTACAGTTGCTCGAAAACATGTTTACGGTAGAAAAAATCGTATCAAAAAACTAAAACAGAAACTGGTTGCCTATTTATTACCAGATAAATCACCCGTTTCTCGTTTATTTTTGGTGGATTTTGTTCATGAAGTAATTGCTCGAAATCTTAAAATTATTTCGAGCAATTAGCGACTACAGTAATTTTCAGAGAATGCGTCTAGCACAGTTTAGGGTTATGTTTTATGCGTACGTCCGGGTTTAAACATGTATTTTCGCCAAAATATCGAGGTAAATTGAAGTCACCACCATCTGTAATTCTATGTGTCGGGTACGTATTTGAAATTAGACTCAAGTTTTCGTTGAATCTTTCAGCAATTGTGTCATCTGAGTTTGGAGTGGTAGTGGATTCAGTTATTATTTTATTCCGGTTGCCAAGAACGACCTTTAACGATACTAGCCCATAGGAACTCCCTACTTCACTTACGCTACACGATAAACTACTACTAATGGCATTCTTCTTCTTGTTTTGTGTTCTTTCGCCTTCTGATGGTGCACATATTGCGGTTATTGTCAAGTAACCTCTGTTGTGCTTTAATCTTGAAGGTATTATTCGTTCACTAATCAAAATACATGAGTGTTTTGGATGCTGAATATATTGGTGAAGAGTGGAGAATGTAGACCGTAGTGTTCAGAAGCCAATTTATGAAGCACTGGAAACAAGAATTAAAAGCTGTAATATAAGGAGAGGAGGAGGAGGAGATTAGTGTTTAACGTCCCACCGACAACGAGGTCATTAGAGACGGAGCACAAGCTCGGGTTAGGGAAGGATGGGGAAGGAAATCGGCCGTGCCCTTTCAAAGGAACTATCCCGGCATTTGCCTGAAGTGATATAGGGAAATCACTGAAAACCTAAATCAGGATGGCCGGACGCGGGATTGAACCGTCGTCCTTCCGAATGCGAGTCCAGTGTTGTAATATAAGGAGATTGAGCCGTTCGTGGCTCATGTTCCCGCCATCATGGATTTTACACCCTGTTTTTAACGTACTTCCACCTCACTACGTTTATTTAAATTACTACTGGCACTGAATTGCTGCTTTGCCTGATCGTGACCGGCGCTAGCAGAGCGTATCGATGTATCCCCTCCCGTAGTAACTTTGCTCGACTGCTATTACTTCCTGGTCGTTGTCTGTCATAAGAAGGTGCGGGTTGCGAGTTCGGGCTGGCAGTCAGTTGGGACGCGACTGGACCGCAGTCCAGACCTGACAGTCGGAGAGTTGTAGTGCGGCACTAGTGCAGTCGGGTTGGAGCAGTGAGGTCTGCGTCGACACGGCTCGCCCGACCATTGCCGTCACGCATCACTTGAGCCGGGCCACGGTCTTGCTGGATCGTCGGTTGGTCGTCTTACCGAACGACGCGTTTTGGCTCGCGAATCCTTAATGAGTCGGCTGTGTGTGTGTGTGTGTGTGTGTGTGTGTGTGTGTGAGTTTAGACTCCCGATTTGTCTTCGTGTGTGCTTACTTACTGTTCGGTATCGTTCAGGTCTTTGTGCAAGGGTTTGTCAAGTTGTGTGTGTAGTGGGCGTGATTTCCTTAGACAAGTTATTTTAAATGTTGTCGGCATACTGGCTCTGAGAGGTCGGTCGTCTCATCGGGCGATGTGTAACTGGTTCTCTGAGCGCTTCTGGGCCCCTTCCTTTACCATCTTGTGGAACTTGGGCCTTTCCTGGTGCAGGGATGTTACTTAGCCAATTGGCGTGTTTCCTCTGCATGGTTGGGTCCGAGCCAGTATTTCCTCCGTCGTGTGTCTGGAAGTGAGTGGGACACGCACCAGCAGTGCAGTCACGACGGAGCAGCAGTCGCGGACGGACCAGCGGGCAGTCGGTCGGTTGTTGCGGACCAGGGAAGTTATCTCCGCGCCGTTCAGTCGGCTGGGTCCGCTGGCGGTCCCTGGGCAGTGTTGGAGCGTGTGTGGAGCTGTCCGATTGCTACGAGCTTCGTGGATCACCCACCCAGGACGTCAAGTTGAGTAGTGGTTTCAACTATCCAAGCCACATCCACTCATGCTGTGTGGTTCGTTTCGGTGGTTTGCTATTGGTGAAGTTTTCCTGTGAGCAACACCGAGTGTTTCTATTGCTCGAATTTAGCCGCTATGCGGTCGAATTAACTGTATTGGTTGACTACAATTCAAGTGCACCAGCGGAATTTTCTGCCTTGTGGCCGTTAGTGTTCTGGTTACCTGCCCTGGCCACTAACGTAATTACAGACAGTATCCTTTCCTCACCTGTTGTCGCTGTCCAACATGGTGTTTAGTTTTGACAACTTAATACATATTTCATTGTGGATAATCACGTTCATAACATTTTGTGTTTGAGTTCTCGTGTACCGATTGGTGACAAGCAAGTCCTTTTGTCGGTAGGTCCGTGTCTGTCCCTTGGTTGGGTTACCGACGGATCAAGTGTAGCTGGGCTCACTACCTGTCTCACCCAAGTGAACGAGAGTAGACCGACCCCCGTGAGGCTTCTGAGTGCCATTGTCTTTATTGTCTTACTCACCAGTGGTTAATTGTCTGTTTACAATCTATTAGAGCCAAAGGTAAGAAAAATCTTGGTTTTTCTGTGTTTTATGTAATTAAATTTGAATTCCGGCAAGTGGATATTTGCTGAAAGGTTATTGCCATTGTGTTGTCTTTTCTTTTAGTCTGGTTTCTGCTACTTAAAACTTAAGGCTTATGGTTATTTTTTTTTTTTTTTGGAAAATTAATTGTGGGCTTACTTCCGTAGTTGCGGGGCTTCCCCACATCTTTTACGTTTAGCGCAATGTTTCCTAATATGGACCAAGTCACTTGTATTACATAAAAATTATTCCATTACTTATTGAAATCCACAATCATAATTTAACCAAAATCGTTCAAAAATTCACATAACTGAAATATGTATACAAAGTCACCAGAATTTCCATGATAGATACAACATTCTATACAGGGTGTTACAAAAAGGTACGGCCAAACTTTCAGGAAACATTCCTTACACACAAAGAAAGAAAATGTGTTATGTGGACATGTGTCCGGAAACGCATACTTTCCATGTTAGAGCTCATTTTATTACTTCTCTTCAAATCACATTAATCATGGAATGGAAACACACAGCAACAGAACGTACCAGCGTGACTTCAAACACTTTGTTACAGGATATGTTCAAAATGTCCTCCGTTAGCGAGGATACATGCATCCACCCTCCGTCGCATGGAATCCCTGATTCACTGATGCAGCCCTGGAGAATAGCGTATTGTATCACAGCCGTCCACAATACGAGCACGAAGAGTCTCTACATTTGGCACCGGGGTTGCGTGGACAAGAGCTTTCAAATGCCCCCATAAATGAAAGTCAAGAGGGTTGAGGTCAGGAGAGCGTGGAGGCCATGGAATTGGTCCGCCTCTACCAATCCATCGGTCACCGAATCTGTTGTTGAGAAGCGTACGAACACTTCGACTGAAATGTGCAGGAGCGCCATTGTGCGTGAACCAGATGTTGTGTCGTACTTGTAACGGCACATGTTCTAGCAGCACAGGTAGAGTATCCCGTATGAAATCATGATAACGTGCTCCATTGAGCGTAGGTGGAAGACCATGGGGCCCAATCAAGACATCATCAACAACGCCTGCCAAAACGTTCACAGAAAATCTGTGTTGATGATGTGATTGCACGATTGCGTGCGGATTCTCGTCAGCCCACACATGTTGATTGTGAAAATTTACAATTTGATCACGTTAGAATGAAGCCTCATCCGTAAAGAGAACATTTGCACTGAAATGAGGATTGACACATTGTTGGATGAACCATTCGCAGAAGTGTACCCGTGGAGGCCAATCAGCTGCCGATAGTGCCTGCACACGCTGTACATGGTACGAAAGCAACAGGTTCTCCCGTAGTACTCGCCATACAGTGACGTGGTCAACGTTACCTTGTACAGCAGCAACTTCTCTGACGCTGACATTAGGGTCATCGTCAACTGCACGAAGAATTGCCTCGTCCATTGCAGGTGTCCTCGTCGTCCTAGGTCTTCCCCAGTGGCGAGTCATAGGCTGGAATGATCCGTGCTCCCTAAGACGCCGATCAATTGCTTCGAACGTCTTCCTGTCGGGACACCTTCGTTCTGGAAATCTGTCTCGATACAAACGTACCGCGCCACGGCTATTGCCCCGTGTTAATCATACATCAAATGGGCATCTGCCAACTCCGCATTTGCAAACATTGCACTGACTGCAAAACCACGTTCGTGATGAACACTAACCTGCTGATACTACGAACTGATGTGCTTGATACTAGTACTGTAGAGCAATGAGTCGCATGTGAACACAAGCACCGAAGTCAACATTACCTTCCTTCAATTGGGCCAACTGGCGGTGAATCGAGGAAGTACAGTACATACTGACGAAACTAAAATGAGCTCTAAAATGGAAAGTAAGCGTTTCCGGACACTTGTCCACATAACATCTCTTCATTATTTGTGTGTGAGGAACGTTTCCTGAAAGTTTGGCCTTACCTTTTTGTAACACCCTGTATAAGCAATACTACAAAATGACATAGAAATTTCGATATTGATACAAAATAGGACGAAAATAGATGTTAATGCTCTCTGATATTATTACGATCCAGCCCTTTAAGTTTTGTGTGTTATGACCACCAGCTAATGGTAGGTCGATTGGTTGGCTGATATGGGGGAGAGGACCAAACAGCGAGGTCATCGGACCCGTCGCTTTCGAGAAGAATTGGGAATGAAGTCGGCCCTGCAGTTTCATGGGAATTGTTTTGATGGCAGAAGAGCCAACACCGTGTTACTAGTGGAGGCCGAAATGCACTCGTTTTAGCTCACGCAGGCTGGCGTGAGGGGGGAAGGACTATACTGACGTGAGGTCTGGAACATGACAAGGAATTAGAATTCAGAAAGCAGACGTAACTAGTTTGATACTTAACTTTAATCCATTAATGATGAACGTCGCTCTTGACGGTACATGATTCACAACATTATCTGTTCAGAACACATTCGTAGTAACTGAATATGGCGCCTTGCTAGGTCGTAGCAAATGACGTAGCTGAAGGCTATGCTAAACCGTCGTCTCTGCAAATGAGGGCGTATGTAGTCAGTGAACCATCGCTAGCAAAGTCGGGTGTACAACTGGGGCGAGTGCTAGGGAGTCTCTCTAGACTAGACCTGCCGTGTGGCGCCACTCGGTCTGCAATCACTGATAGTGGTGACACGCGGGTCCGACGTATACTAACGGACCGCGGCCGATTTAAGGGCTACCACCTAGTAAGTGTGGTATCTGGCGGTGACACCACAGTAATCATCCCGCCATTTTTCTGAAATGATTTAGTAAAATTGTGGTGTCACCGCCAGACACCAGACTTGCTAGGTGGTAGCCTTTAAATCGGCCGCGGTCCGTTAGTATACGTCGGAGCCGCGTGTCGCCACTATAAGTGATTGCAGACCGAGCGCCGCCACACGGTAGGTCTAGAGAGACTTCCTAGCACTCGCCCCGGTTGTACAACCGACTTTACTAGCGATGGTTCACTGACTAAATACGCTCTCATTTGCCGAGACGATAGTGAGCATAGCCTTCAGCTATGTCATTTGCTACAACCTAGCAAGGCGCCATTATCAGTTGCCACTGAAATTGTAAATAATGTACAGACAAGAGCTACGTTCAACATTAATGGATTAAAGTTAAGTATTCCACCATCTGCATCCGTTTTTCTAAGTTCTAATTTCCTTGTCCTGTTCCAGACCTCACGCCAGCCTGCGTGAGCTTAAATGCGTGCCTTTCGGCTTCCTCTAAATTTCGTGGATTGGTCTCCTGCCAATCCACAACATTTTGGCGACGAGGTCAAACTGGGTTCGTATCTATACTTCCCTTATTTACTTGTGTAATGGCTTCGCCACCATCTCCAGATGTACTGTCCGAATTTTATAGCTTACAGAATCAGCAGACGCAAGCCTTACTGGATGCCCTTGGACAGCTCATCTAGGGTCAACGTGCAATGCACACCGAAACGGCAGCCGCCGCTCCACCGCTAATGCAGCCACAACACGCTGTTGCACCAACTTTTCGACCTTTTGATGCTGCACTGGAAAGCTGGACGGAGTGGTCACGCCAATTTGGATTCCATCTCGCCGCCTACAGAATTCAAGATAATGAGCGGTAGCCTTTTTTGTTAGCATCCGTCGGCATCCAAACGTACCGTGTGATAGTCAAATTATTTCCCCAACGCGACGTAGCAACTCTGTCCTACGACGAAATTTTGTCTGCATTAGATGCACATTTGAAAGAATCAGTCAATGTAGTTGCAAAAAGGTATACCTTCTTTCGTACAAAACGTACGGCAGGTCAGACTAATCGGGAGTGGGTTGCAACCTTGCAAGGCCTTACTAGGGATTGTGCTTTTGAGTGTCAATGTGGACTCCCTTATTCAGATACTATGGTACGTGATGCAATTGCACAGAACGTTTCTGATGTTCGTATAAGGGAACAGATTTTTTGAAACTAGTCAATCCCTCCCTTCAACAAGTGATGGACATATTGGATCGGCAGGACACACTTGACTTTGCTCAGGAATCATTTGAAACTTCACCAGCCGTGTGTCACGTTAACCGGCCCGCCGGGAGAGCTGCACGGAGCAGTAAACATCCCTCGCGCTCGGCCGCGCAACGGCCGTCAGGCTCTCAGCCACGTGTGCCGCACAGGCAAGCAAATGCAGTGCTAAAATCTTGCCCGCAGTGTGCTACTAGACATTCGCTTGAGAATTGCCCGTCACGCCAGGCAATTTGCTTTTTCTGTAATAAAAAAGGACATGTTCAGAGTGTTTGCCAGAAAAAGCTCAAATCGGACACTCACAACCATTCCAGGCCCTTTGCTTCGCGCCGAATTCGAACCAAGGATACTCAGGCTCGTGAACCTTCGCCCATGGAAATTCATGTAGTTCATTCCACTCTGCCCAGTGCCAATCTCTCTAACAGTGACTGTGTTCGTCCCACAAAAAGTATGCGTCGACATCGCCGGAAATCCCGTCAAGTCGCAAGTGATTATGTACCAGTGTCAGTTCAAGTTGCACGAGACAGTCGCTCATGTCATCAGCACGACAATAAACTTTTTGTAGATTTGGACGGCAAAGTGATATCGTTCCAGCTCGATACCGGAGCTGCAGTTTCACTGATCAATCACGACACGTACAAACAGATGGGCACACCTCCATTGTGTGCTGCAAATGTTAAGTTAAGTAGTTATTCAGGACAAGCGATCCCTGTGTTAGGACAGTGCAGCCTTCTTGCAACACAAGGGACAAACAAAACTTGTCATTGTACGTCCTTCATTCTTCTTCTGCAGTGAACTTGTTTGGTTTCGATTTATTTCAGTTGTTTAACTTGTCTATAGTCAATCAGGTCCTATCAGTGAACCAGACTGTGCCTTCAGACAGTGTTTCTCGTCTATGTGAAGAATTTGCAGACATTTTTGCACCGGACCTTGGTTGTGCTAACAACTATACAGCACATTTGGAACTGCAAGTAAACGTGCAACCGAAATTTTTCAGAGCGCACAATGTTCCCCACGCATTGCGTGATGAGGTCGCAAAAACATTACACGATTTGGAATCACAAGGTGTAATTGAACGTGTGTAGACTTCTCTCTGGGCATCACCCCTAGTAATTTTGCCAAAACCTTCGGGAAAACTGAGACTTTGTGTGTACTTCAAGGCAACAGTGAATCCACAACTAGTGATTGCAACTTTTCCTTTACCCCGCCCGGAAGATCTTTTTGACAAACTATGCCCAGGTAAATATTTTTCGAAGTTGGACCTAGCAGATGCGTACTTGCAAATACCGGTGGACGAAGACTCCCAGCGCTTTTTGGTGGTTAACACGCATCTTGGTTTGTATCGATTCAAACGACTGCCATTCAGGTGTGCATCCGCCCCTGCATTGTTTCAGCAATATCTACAAACTGTTTGTGCGTCGGTCCCTACTGCAGCAAACTATCTGGACAATATTGTGATCTCCGGAAAGACGGAAGAAGAACATTTAGCCAATCTCAGAACATTATTTCAGGTCTTGCGACAAAATGGTCCTCGCTTGCGGAAGGACAACTGTGTGTGTTTTGCTCGTGACTTACCCTACCTGGGACATGTAATCAATGCCCAAGGCATACATCCCTGTCCCGAGCACCTCCGTGCCATACAAGACTTGCCTTCGCCGCAGACTTTGAAGCAGCTACAGAGTGTGCTGGGAAACATTAATTATTATCATCGCTATGTTCCCCATGTCTCTTCCATTTCAGCTCCGCTTCATCGCTTACGCCGTAAAGGTGTTCCGTTCGTCTGGACGAAGGAATGCGAACGCGCCTTTCGCCAGTTGAAATCGGCGTTGCTTTCCAATACTTGCCTTACGTCATTCGATCCCCAGAAACCCCTTTTGTTGATGGTAGATGCATCGGATTTCGGGATCGGTGCTGTGCTTGCGCACACAGATGGATCGCACGATCGCCCTATTACCTTTGCGTCCAAATTGCTCTCGTCTGCGCAAAGAAATTATTCACAGATCGAGAAAGAAGCAGTGGCTCTCGTATTTCGAGTTACTAAGTTTCATGATTTCTTGTATGGTCGTCACTTTACCATCATCACAGACCACAAACCTTTGACATCGCTTTTTCATCCGAACAAGCCTGTACCTCAACGTACAGCGCAGAAATTCATTCGCTGGTCTATTTTCCTCTCGCAGTACCGCTACGATATCTTGTATCGGTCCACTGCTAAGCACGGAAACGCCGATGCGTTGTCCCGTTTGCCTGTTGCTGAGGATAGAGCATTCGATTCCTCCGAACTTGCTTGCATGTTCATTGATGCGGAAACCGATGACGTGGTCGAACCATTTCCGATTGATTTTCGTCGTGTAGCTACAGCCACAGCTGCTGACCCTGTCTTTGCTACCGTTCTGCGTTTTGTTGCTACGCAATGGCCCTTGTCAAAGTCACGGATCGGGGATCCGTTGGTTCGCCGATTTTTTGCTCACAAGGAGAGACTTTTTGTACGACGTGGTGTTTTGCTGTTGCGTTCTGATAATGATCAGTCCAGGGTCGTGGTCCCACGTTCGTTACAGTCCTCTGTCTTACAGCTTCTCCACCAAGGACATTGGGGTATAGTGCGAACGAAACAACTTGCTCGTCAGCACTGTACTTGGTTCGGAATCGATGCTGCGATTACGAATATGTGCTCTTCTTGCATGGCGTGTGCCGAACAACAATCCGCACCACCGCGGAAATTCTTTGCGTGGCCAAAAGCCACTTCCCCTGGGCAACGCTTACACATCGATTTTGCTGGTCCATTCTGGAATGGTCGATGGTTGGTTCTGGTTGATTCATTCAGTAATTTTCCTTTTGTTGCCCGGATGTCTTCCACGACGTCTTCTGCCACCATCCAAGCGTTGTCTGCTATCTTTTGCATTGAAGGTCTTCCACAGACTATTGTTTCCGACAATGGCCCACAATTCATGTCCACAGACTTTCAGTCATTTTGCAAGGCCAATGGTATTCAACATCTGACGTCCGCGCCATTTTCGCCAAAGTCAAACGGTGCCGCTGAACGATTGGTCAGGACTTTCAAGTAACAGATGTTGAAGTTGAAAGAGTCGCATTCTCGGGAGGACGCGTTATTGCTCTTTTTGTCCTCGTATCGCTCTCAGCTCCGCGATAGTCGCTCGCTGGTTGCGTTGCTTCACGGTCACCCTCATCGCACCTTGATGTCTTTGCTACATCCGCCGCATCCGGTTCCTGTGCAGCGGCAGACACCTGCTTTTGCTCCAGGCGACGTTGTCTACTATCGCCACTATCGAGGTTCACGGCGTTGGCTCGAAGGGCGCATTCTTCGCTGCCTCGGCCGCTCTATGTATCTGGTTTTTGGGGCCTCTGGTGAGGTGCGCCGGCATCTCAACCAGCTGCGCCTCTGTCGTCGCATGGGATCTGCCGCTCGCCGTCTGCTTTCAGCGACGGTGCCGTCCGGTCAGCGCCCTGGGGACCCATCTACTGGCTCGCCTCAGCCCCAGGTGTTACCGACGTTGCCTTCCATTTTGCCCCATGGCGACGCGCCGCCGCCGCCGCCGCCGCCTGTTCTCCCGCCGACGCCGCCCGCAGTGGACGCGTCGCTGCAGCCGCCAAGCGCCTCCCTGAGTCACGTGCCGCCGATCGCTTCCCGTGACCAGCAGTCCTCCGCCATGGAACTCTTGCCCGCTCCGGACCATATGTCGTCTTCGCCCGTCGGGTGCCCTGGCCCGATGGAGGTCGACCCTTCGGCCCCTCCTGTCTCTCTACGGGCGCATACACCGCATGTTGGCGTGCGCCCTGGAGTAGGTTTTCAGGCGTTTCCTAGCTCCCCGCGGTCCGAATGGCAGGGTGCGGGTGGCACAGCCTCGCCTGTTGTTAGGCTCCTCACCTCGTCGCATACGTCAACATGGGGTCCTCCCCACGGCGGGCGGAAGCCTTATAACACAACCGTACGCCGATTTGCGGGGGAGGAATGTGGTGTCACCGCCAGACACCACACTTGCTAGGTGGTAGCCTTTAAATCGGCCGCGGTCGGTTAGTATACGTCGGACCCGCGTGTCGCCACTAACAGTGATTGCAGATCGAGCGCCGCCACACGGCAGGTCTAGAGAGACTTCCTTGCACTCGCCCCAGTTGTACAGCCGACTTTGCTAGCGATGGTTCACTGACAAAATACGTCCTCATTTGCCGAGACGATAGTGAGCATAGCCTTCAGCTACGTCCTTTGCTACGACCTAGCAAGGCGCCATTATTAGTTGCTATTGAAATTGTAAATAATGTACAGACAAGAGCTACTTTCAACATTAATGGATTAAAGTTAAGTATTCCACCATCTGCGTCCGTTTTTCTAAGTTCTAATTTCCTTGTCCTGTTCCAGACCTCACGCCAGCCTGAGTGAGCTTAAACGTGTGCCTTTCGGCTTCCTTTAAATTTCGTGGATTGGTCTCCCGCCAATCCACAACAAAAATCACAGAAAACCTAAATCGGGATGCCCGGAAGCGAATTTGAACTGTAGTCCTCCCGAATGCGCAAATGGTACGACCTCAGCGAGCTGTTATTTACATTTCTTCCTGGAAGAATTCACATCTCCCTTTGCGTAACACTCATTTACACCGTATGTGTTTAGCGAGGCTTATTTCCTAGGGCGTATGACCTTACTGGAAAGATCCTGTAAGTGCAATCGCGGTTAAAGAATAACTTTCAGTTGTAGTGTAATCCAGTGAGACATTTGTGTTCTGTGTTCGTTGACAACACCTACGAAGTTACCGGCGAAACGTTCCGTGCCTGCGGCTTCTTGCCGCGTGTTTCTGGCTTGCATGCGGCCGTGTCGACAGCTCTAGAGCATTTCCTAGCGCGGCTTGCTATTTGTTTGCAGTCGACTGTCTGTGCTCAAGTTGAGTACCTTACGTTATTTGACTTACACTGCAAATGAAAGTTTTCTGTGGGTCAAGAGGCCTTTATCTGATTAACTGACTTCGCAGAAGGAATTTTCCCTTCCATGTTATTTTCTGTTTATTACACACTGCAACCTTGTTTTAGATTTTATTGTAAATTACGAGGGCAGTTCAATAAGTAATGCAACACATTTTTTTTCTCGGCCTATTTTGGTTGAAAAAACCGGAAATTTCTTGTGGAATATTTTCAAACATTCCCGCTTCGTCTCGTATAGTTTCATTGACTTCCGACAGGTGGCAGCGCTGTACGGAGCTGTTAAAATGGCGTCTGTAACGGAAGTGCGTTGCAAACAACGGGCAGTGATCGAGTTTCTTTTGGCGGAAAACCAGGGCATCTCAGATATTCATAGGCGCTTGCAGAATGTCTACAGTGATCTGGCAGTGGAAAAAAGCACCGTGAGTCGTTGGGCAAAGCGTGTGTCATCATCGCCGCAAGGTCAAGCAAGACTGTCTGATCTCCCGCGTGCGGGCCGGCCGTGCACAGCTGTGACTCCTGCAATGGCGGAGCGTGCGAACACACTCGTTCGAGATGATCGACGGATCACCATCAAACAACTCAGTGCTCAACTTGACATATCTGTTGGTAGTGCTGCCACAATTGTTCACCAGTTGGGATATTCAAAGGTTTGTTCCCGCTGGGTCCCTCGTTGTCTAACCGAACGCCATAAAGAGCAAAGGAGAACCATCTGTGCGGAATTGGTTGCTCGTCATGTGGCTGAGGGTGACAATTTCTTGTCAAAGATTGTTACAGGCGATGAAACACGGGTTCATCACTTCGAACCTGAAACAAAACGGCAATCAATGGAGTGGCGCCACACCCACTCCCCTACCAAGAAAAAGTTTAAAGCCATACCCTCAGTCGGTAAAGTGATGGTTACAGTCTTCTGGGACGCTGAAGGGGTTATTCTGTTCGATGTCCTTCCCCATGGTCAAACGATCAACTCTGAAGTGTATTGTGCTACTCTTCAGAAATTGAAGAAACGAATTCAGCGTGTTCGTAGGCACAAAAATCTGAACGAACATCTCCTTCTTCATGACAACGCAAGACCTCACACAAGTCTTCGCACCCGAGAGGAGCTCACAAAACTTCAGTGGACTGTTCTTTCTCATGCACCCTACAGCCCCGATCTCGCACCGTCGGATTTCCATATGTTTGGCCCAATGAAGGACGCAATCCGTGGGAGGCACTACGCGGATCATGAAGAAGTTATTGATGCAGTACGACGTTGGCTCCGACATCGACCAGTGGAATGGTACCGTGCAGGCATACAGGCCCTCATTTCAAGGTGGCGTAAGGCCGTAGCATTGAATGGAGATTACGTTGAAAAATAGTGTTGTGTAGCTAAAAGATTGGGGAATAGCCTGGTGTATTTCAATGCTGAATAAAACAACCCCTGTTTCAGAAAAAAAATGTGTTGCATCACTTATTGAACTGCCCTCGTATTTGGTGCAACTCCTTTGGATGAGCCGTAAATTTGGATTGTTATGTCTTGTTAAATAGTTAATATTTATCTTTTGGCGGTCTGCCTAATGTTTTGGTTTTGCGCTGGTTTGCAGAAATTTATGCCGAGCTCAGTTTTAATTGTTTGCTGGTTTATTTAACTTTTTTGATTTAAATATGTTAAAGGGCCAGTATTGATAAAGTCTAATTTTCTTGCAACTTGTTCAAGGCGGTTAAAAGAGTAACTATTCTGTTCAACATTTAGAACACTTTTCAAATATGTAAATTCGGGGGAAGTGGGGAAAGGTGTGGTTGGCGTGCAAGTGGCAACTCGCTCTCTTTAACGGGTAAGGAGTCTGGGCTGAGCAGTGCTGTGCTTAAGACCTCACTAGCAGTAGCGGATCATTGTGGCTCATATTCCTGGAGTTTTGAGGTGAGAAGAGCTTTATGGGCCTCGCATGTTGCATCTGGTGATACCATTGCTATGGCATGGTTTTTGGCCCTATATAAATATTATTCCGACGTCAAGAAGATACGTAACAAGGCGAAGCCAACATTATTGGTACGACTGCATCGCCGCCAGGTTAATAGCCACTGCAAATTACACCACCAGTACCATCAGCCTTCCACTAAATTGTTTATACTTGTCACTCTGTAAATGGAACAGGCATTTGTGAAATTTTGTTGATTTTATAATAATAATTGTGATGTTGCTAAAAACTCTATCTTAACACCGGCGCCGGCCGCTGTGGGCCGAGCGGTTCTAGGCGCTTCAGTCTGGAACAGCGCTGCTGCTACGGTCGCAAGTTCGAATCCTGCCTCTGGCATGGAGGTGTGTGATGTACTTAGGTTAGTTAAGTTTAAGTAGTTCTCAGTCTAGGGGACTGATGACCTCAGAAGTTAAGTCCCATAGTACTCAGAGCCATCTTTTTTAACACCAGCGATTGTCCCAAATCACAAACCTGGACAGGAATTCTATCCTAGTGAATTTAATTCCGAGTGTCTGGCTTTAGTATGAGAAAGTGGTTGAACTAGAATATAATGTTGTGTTGTCGTTTGCACAGCCAGTTATACTTCTGAGTAGGTCAAAAGACCTCTCATGGAAGTACATTTGTTATTTAAAGAGTTATAGTTCGTTGTGCTTTAATTAATAAATAATTCATATTTCTCACAACGTACTGGTGTAGTTTTGTTAATGAACATGGCTCTTCACCCATGAACGTTTAAGGGTCCTCATTTACTACGCTAGTTAGTTAATTAAGCAATGCAAAGGCTCCTTCATAGTGTAGTTACATTTGCATTTTGTATAGATGCGTCAAACCGAGTTTAAGAAAGAACCATGTATCGTGTTATCTATTGTAATGTAAGTTGGTAAAAGCATACGCATAGAGACCCTGCACTAAGCAGTGAAGTTATAGATTATGATCATTAGCAGGCCCCCTGACTTAAATTCAGAATCATTTCAAGCTTTTCGCTGTTCAGTATTGCTACTAGTTTCACGTGTGTCGCTAACTGGTTTTATAAACTGTTACACTTAGTTCATTTAAGGTGCGTGTTGTTGAGAGGTACTGTCCACTGTTTCATTGGCCATTTGTTTGTTAGTAGCACATTTATCTGCAAGGTTAGATTACTCTATTGTAGTATGAACAGTTATAAGGAAAGAGTTCAGCGTGTATGTGTCAAGGAAAGTTAGGTTAGCCTTAACACTGCCTTCTGCTTTATCATTTTGCTTAACAGACGAATGTCTAATTAGACTGACGACCGGTTTTAATACGTAATGTTACAATTTGCTTTTGTGCTGGGAGAACGACTGTTCCTGACCCACTTCTTTACTGTTAGTTATTCTCTGCTGGAGTGTTTCGGAAACGAATCCCAGTTCGATCGTTCGGTTTCCATTGGGTTATCTCACGGGCAATTTTTCACAAATTCGTTCGCAGAGGTATAACGCTAGCATCGATTGCCGTTTAAGGTGGTCGATGGTAGCGTTACAAGCACACCAGCTTCTAAAACATAAGAAAACAAATATATTAAAATTTAGAAACAGTTTATTCTCTCGGTATTGGCTCAAATGGCTCTGGGCACTATGGGACTTAACATCTGAGATCATCAGTCCCCTAGAACTTAGTACTACTTAAACCTAACTAACCTAAGGACATCACACACATCCATACCCGAGGCAGAATTCGAACCTGCGACCGTTGCAGCAGTGCGGTTCTGTACTAAAGCGCCTAGAACTGCTCGGCCACAACGGCCGGCATTCTCTTGGTATAAAACATTTCAAAAACAAGCACAAAATTAAAAAAAATATATTTTACAGGCATCTGATATAATTATGCGTGAAGGCTGGGCACATTACATAGCAACACAAATCGTCAAACAACATCAACCGTGGCAAACTGTTAGAGAGAACCCTGGCCAGCAGATTAATACAAGTCACTTCAAGAAACACACAGAGCAGGCAGAGCAGTAAATTTTCCCTAGAATCATAAAGAGTCGCCCGTCGTTGCGGCCGAGCGGTTCTAGCCGCTTCAGTCTGGAACCTCACTGCTGCTACGGTCGCAGGTTCGAATCCTGCCTCTGGCATGGATGTGTGTGCTGTCCTTAGGTTAGTTAGGTTTAATTAGTTTTAAGTTATAGGGGACTGATGACCTCAGATGTTAAGTACCACAGTACTTAGAGCCATTTGAACCATAAAGAGGCCTGCAGCACGACTCAGTGAAAACAAACACGAACATCTGTCCGAACAGCTTGCGGAGTGGCAAATCGGTGGACAGAGCTGAAAAATTAGCTGCACACAACATAAGCGGACCAGACCTTTGCCTTCTGTCCAGTCCTGGCGAAGAACAGTGAACGACGACTCGGAAACAGACGTCGTTCCGATCCGCACCTTGTCCGTTGCTCCACGCCTTGACGCTGGCCCCAGCTGCACATTGGGAGAAGACTACGTGTAAACCATATGAAGATGGTATCTGTTCTTTCGGACATGTCCGAAAGAACAGATACCACATTCATACAGTTAAGGCTAACCGGCCATTGATCTTCTTCTGTGCTGGATGCACACGCATTGCCCGAACTCTTATGGGACACGGTAAGATTGTATGCCGCGAGTAATGAGTGTTATGTGCAAGGGCACTACGAATCTAGTGTGTGCCCATTAAGTTGGGAATGTGGATCTCACGGGGAGCGTGCAAGGGATAAATCCCTTCAGTCGCACTATCCTCTGTGCCCTCGGTGGCTCAGATGGATAGAGCGTCTGCCATGTAAGCAGGAGATCCCGGGTTCGAGTCCCAGTCGGAGCACACATTTTCAACTGTTCCCGTTGATGTATATCAACGCCTCTCGACAACTTAGGGTCTCGATTTAATTATCATTTCATACACATAAACTTTCTACACTGCGCTGTTCGAAGGTCTCTCTCGAAGCCGCTCTAGTGGCCGCCGTACAAGATCAACCGGGCCAGAGAGAACCGCACAAGGGAGTAACAGGCGCCATCTGGTGTGAAGCCAGTTGCAAACTGTCTATCGTGGGAAGGTGAAACGAGCCGCCACGGCCCACTGTGTCCTCATGTTTCATCTCTCACGCGACAGTATCGTCGGTAATATTTCGGTAGTACAATGCTTGCCCGTGCAGGCAACGTGTCTCTAGCTGCCTGCGTGACGATGAGGTACTCCAGTGGCCAACGAGATCCCAATATCTGTCCACGACAGAACACATGCGACACCAGCTCGGAGGTCTACGCCTTTACTGTGCCAGGAGCCAGGGTGTCAGCGGCCAGTTCCAACAGCTGAGGGCCAGCTGGCCTCATGAGAGGACATACCTCGTCAGCAAACCAGTACAGAGGGAGCACAACGTCCAACTGGTAAGTGGCTCCTAGTGCCAAGCTCCTTGTAAATTATTTGAATTTTGTAATCACTGAAACAATATCACTTACCCTCTCAGCTCTTGAAGTGCTTTTCGTTTCTCACTTCTGAGAATATAACCTGTCAACCAGCTTTCTATCACGCAGTAAATTTATTACTAAGCAAATGTGGTTATTCAGAAAAATGACAAATACATTTATGTTCAGAAAAAAATAGAACGACTACAGATAGCACGTTGATATTCACAGGCCATCTCCTGCTGAAATGATTAGTACGAGCGTATATGAACCATGTCGGCCCGCGGGTTCAGTGCCAACATCGAAATCAAGGTGATACACCACTTACCGGTAAAATGTGCCTGCGGCTATAAACCGAAGGTAATGGATCAGTGTGACTTGAGCAGACGTGTAGGATGCCTCGCGGACGCAAGCGCGAACTGTACCATGAAATCAGTGAGTTTGAAGGGGGACGCATTATTGTCGTGAGAGAATGTGATGCATCCAACCGGGAAATTGCTGCTCGTGTGCGACGAAGTGTTTCAGCAGTGCAACGGGTGTGTGTGGGATGGTTCACGGAAAGCCGCAGAACACGACGAGATGGGTCAGGTCGCACCACCCAGGCCACCTTTCGGGAAGACCGACGACTCATTCAGATAGCATTGCAGCACAGATCTGCATCCTCCCCGGCTCTGGCATAACAGTGGAGCAGTGTAGCACATCGTACACTATCAGGGATGACAGTCCACCGCCGTTTATTACGGCATGGGTTACGCGCGCGTCGTCCACTTCTCCGCCTACCTTTGGCCAATGTGCAGAAACATACTAGACGCCAATGGTGTATGGAACGACGTCACTGGGTACAGGAATGGCATCAGACAGTGTTTTTGGACGAATACAGGTTCTGTTTGTTTGAAAATGATGGCCGCCTTTTTGGTTCGCCGCAGCCAGGGGAGCTGCATCATAGAGGCTTTCATACAAGACATACAGTGCCAACTCGTGGCCTTATGGTGTAGGGTGCTATTGGGTACAAACGCAAATCACAGTTGGTGCGTGTCCAGAGAACTGTGACCACTGTCGTTTACGTGAATGACATCCAGCGACGCGTAACCATACCCGTTGTGCACAACACTCCAGACGCCATTTTTCAGCAAGACAATGCAAAATCACATGTTGCTGCACGCACACATGCCTTGTTAGTGTCACAGGACGTCAGCCTTTTGCCGTGCGCCGGCAGATCGCGAGATTTGTCTCCAACTGAATATGTGTGGGATACTGTGAAATGACGCGTGCAGCGTTGTGAACCAGTGCCAACCACCACAGATGAACTTTGGAACCAGGTGAAGGCAGCATGGATGGCTGTACCTCTGCCTCGTAATGGCTGGGTGTTGTGTGCTGTCCTTAGGTTAGTTAGGTTTAAGTAGTTCTAAGTTCTAGGGGACTGATGACCATAGATGTTGTCCCATAGTGCTCAGAGCCATTTGAACCATTTTTGATGGCTGTACGACAGATCGACATTCGCGCCTGATACGCGTCGATGACATCATGCGTGTAACAAGTTATCAGGGCCGAAGGCGGACACATGCTAAACCGAGGTGACTGAAATGCTACTCATGTCCGAAGAAAGCTGAGGAACACATTAAAGTGCGTGTCCTGTGAATATGAACGTCGCATATCTAGTCGTTCAAGGTGTCCTGTATTTTCTGAAGTAGCTCCCATAGCGTGTCATGCAATCCTTCCAATGCTTCAGAAATGCATGGATACTTCCCGAGGACACTTCTTCTTTTTGTAATGCAGCCATCCCTGCCCCATGGATTTCATCTTTTCATCGCTTCTGCAATGCTTTGCATCCTAGCGCTTCTTTGATCCGTCCGAATATATGAAAGTCACTTGGGGCAACGTCTGGTGAGTAGTATGGATGTTCGTGACATTCAGCTCTCGTATCCTGTATTGTTTCTACTGTCGAACGGGCAGTTGGGGACAAGCATTGTCATTTGCACCAAAAATCACCTACAGTGTTCTCGTCTTTTAATCCTGATGAAACGGCGCGAATATGACTTGAGCAATGATTCCTGGCTTTCGGACTCGTACAGATAGTTTTATAAGGATATCTTTGCTGTTTGGATTACTTTGTCATGCAATTCCTGAAACACTGTTCGCGTTGTTATTTCTACAGTCCTGGAAAACTATGAGCCGGCCGCTGTGACTGAGCGGTTCTAGGCACTTCGGTCCGGAACCGCGCTGCTGCTACGGTCGCAGGTTCGAATCCTGCCTTTGGCATGGATGTGTGTGATGTCCTAATGTTAGTTAGGTTCAAGTAGTTCTAAGTCTAGGGGAATGAAGACCTCAGACGTTAAGTCCCATAGTGCTTAGAGCCACTTGAACCGTTTGAAAACTATTAATTTAATAAATTTCATAAATTTCATACTATGGGAGGTACGGAACTGTTTCTACGGGGACGGCTATAGTGGTGCACTAGGAGAGACAATGAACTCGCATTCGGGAGGGTTACGCTCCAAACAGCGATTTGGCAATCTAGATTTTCGTTTCCTGTAGTTTCACTAAATTCGGAACTACTGTCTTGTCAATGACAAGGCAGCTTTTCTCGACTTTCCATATCCTGTTTGGGCTTGTGCTTCTTTAATAACCTCGTGAGCGGCGGAACCTTACTTCCTAAACTCGCTTTCTTCGAAGAACTGGTGGTCGATTCGCATCGTTCAACTTCGATTTTCGCTCCTGCTTTGTTGTGATAGAAAAAATAAAAATAATAGGAAAATAAAATAGCCTGGCGGCGATAGGAACAGATGTGTATGTTCTGGTTAAAATTAGCACATTTTTCGATGTAAATTCGCTGTAACGTACGAACGAAATTTATGATTCATGATCTTTTGTGACATGAAAACTGTAACCAACCACCTTTCGTAGCCCGTTAATTACAGTAACACATGTATCACGATCTCAGGAACAACATCTGCGCTTCCGAACATGGTTATGAAACCTCTTGGCATATTGAAACTCTGTGTCAGACCGGACTAAGACCCAGACCTTGTTTTTCACAGGTAAGTTTTCTTCCCAAATTAGCTATCCACGCATGATTCACGACACGCCCTAACACTTTCATTTCTACCAGTATATCTTTCGCGATTTTCAAACTTATTCAGAATTCTGTTCTTGAGGATTACTGTCAGACTGCTGCCCCCCCCCCCCCCCCCCGTTCCGGTTATTTGCTGTAAAGAGGAAAACTCTGTACCGCGTTCTGTTACGATGTTATGCTCAGATTTTCGGCTGCGTCTTTTCCCACACTTGGTGCTGAAAATATCAGGAAGTTATTCTGGCTTGAGATTCTCGTCTTTCGCTTGTAGCAGGAGATATAAGACACTATAAACTTACTATGCGCAATACTTCTGGACTATGAAGAGGTGGTTTTGGCAGGTCTGTCTCAGGCTGTTTGCTTTATGGGGTGGCCTACATCGATTTCACGACCATTCGATCGCTTTCGAAACAAATGAAAGAATCAGCAGACAGAACCTCATAGTCCTCTTCAACGCCTTTTCGACCAATAAAGATTTAATTTGCATACTTTCGAAACACACGGAAAGAAACAGCAGACATTATCTGATGGTCATCTTCATTTTATGGTACTCCCGTAGAGCCACAAATCCATAACGATCTACCTCTGGCAAGTTACATAAAACGTCAAATTCTCCGCACACGAAGTCTATCGAATGATTTCCTCACAGCTCTGACATTTTTATATACTCATCGCACAGCGTTGTATTCGATACTAAGATGAAGGACTTCATGATCTGTCTTATTACCATATCACCACGTCACAACATTACACATCGAAATGTCTATGTTTCCAACGTTTTGATAGAAATATGTGAACATAATGACTGTGTGCTCGTCATGTAAACTTCTATTAACTCATATATGTCCACATTAGTACAGTTCAAGGATGAAACGAAATGGAATCCAAGACGAACATTCTGACTAACGATGGGACTTTTCATTTCATGGATTTTAGTAATCGACTGACGCTGCTCTCGGTTTCAACCAGAAGACTCAGACGATAAGAATTTTAGAAGGACGTGGATAAAAGTACGCTATTTTTGGCATGAAAAGCCTAGTAGCTGTCGCAAAATCATAACGAGAATCGAGATTGGAAAATACCTCCCTGTCTTGCTTAGGGGTTTCAAAAACTAAAACGTCAGCTAAAGGCGCATTTCTCAGATATGTTACGATAGGTGCGTATTAACAAAAATTACTAAGATGCTTGCAATACGTGTTGCTGATTACTATAACGTTAGCGAGGACTAGAACAACAATAGCGTACACGGCCGGTTTCCTCGGAAATGCAGCTCAACAGAGCCGCGGTTGTTATATAAGGAGACGCGCTGCCCCCGAAATCCAGACGACTTCAGCAACAGGAGAGGGCAACACGGAGCGACAGCAGCTTTGCACGGCGAGAACTTCTCACGTAAGTATAGGTAAGTACGTCTCTCCACAGGTGCGTCGGCGAATACTCGTCTGCGACTCTTCCCTTCTGTGGCCCTCCACATCTGCTACTATATACGCCTGCGACTCTACACGCCTGCGACTCTACACGCCTGCGACTCTACACGCCTGCACGACTACACGCTGGCAGTGGCTACACAACTGTGGCTCTTATGTGTCTATGACTGTGTGCCTAGGATTACTCATCTGGAAGTGCTACGTGTCCGTACTGTTCACACCAATCAGTATAATCCGCTGGGACTGTACACTTGGCGAACCCGGGTCTACGCTGCGCATCCGCGGGTCTACGCGACGAGTGGGCGCACGGCGTCGACGAGTGGCTGCCACGCATCTGCGACTCTACGCATCCGCGACTGCTTCGCATCTGCGACTCTACGCATCCGTGACTCTGCGTCGCATCGGCGCCTCTTCGCTACGCGTCGGACACACTACGTAGGAGCGACTCTACCCACTCCACCCAGTCTACGCGGCTGCCACGCACCGCTGACCCTGAGGACGTCGCCTCTGCATCACAGCTCAGCGTGGTCCCTCAGTTCCGACCAGGGTTTTCGGGAGGTTTCCCTTGGTTGTAAGGCGAATGCCGGAACTGCTTACCCCCTCCCAATGATATAGAGATAATTCAATGTAAAGAAGAAATTGAGAAATAAACGAAATAAGCTTACTTTGCCTTGTCTTCAATTAATTTTGACACGAATAAACTGTATAATGAATAACGGTTGTGAAGTACTGTGCCTGAGGCAGGAAGTTTCATATGACTGCTGTAGTATGCCGAGAGAGAAAAATCAGTGGACGTCTTGCAGACAGAAAGAAAACATTTGTGGCTCATGTACAAAGTTCTGGCAAATCAGATTGGTTCACTGGCTGATTTGTGCGAAGCATTGAGAGCGACGTATTCTTTCCTGGAATGTAAAAATCTACGATTTGTCACGCAAGTTTCGATAAATTTGGAGCTAGTTTGTGAGTTCCACCTCAGATAACTAATACAAAAGCTAAAACATGAAAACAAGCAGAACTTTCACTGTTCATAACATAATGTTGCCACAGCTATCAGCTACAGTAAGTGCAAATGGTTACGACGAATTTCGACCTCGAAGATAGGTAGAGCCATACAGAGCTCTCGCCCGATCAACATTTCTTTTAAATACAGAGATTATCAAAATGGTTCAAATGGTTCTGAGCACTATGGGACTCAACTGCTGAGGTCATTAGTCCACTAGAACTTAGAACTAGTTAAACCTAACTAACCTAAGGACATCACAAACATCCATGCCCGAGGCAGGATTCGAACCTGCGACCGTAGCGGTCTTGCGGTTCCAGACTGCAGCGCCTTTAACCGCACAGCCACTTCGGCCGGCCACAGAGATTATCCTCAAATACGACGCAATGATGCCATCAGCGTAGAACTATTCTTTTATTTTTGTTTAAAGTGAATTAATTACTCTAAAAGTTGTATAGTTTATCGCTCTGGTCGATTTAATACGTTCATCAAGGTCTTCAGCCACTGTTCAATATCCTCGACCATACGGCCAATACAGCAGATTCCCGGCAAGGAATCAATTCTGATTCGAGTTTTACTGTGGAGAATTTCAGCAGCGATTCACTTATGCACTACACCACTGTCAGCGAACAATCTTGTGTGTGCTCAAAAAAATTGCTCTGAGCACTATGGAACTTAACATCTGAGGTCATCAGTCCCCTAGAACTTAGAACTACTTAAACCTAACTAACCGAAGGACATCACACACATCCATGTCCAAGGCAGGATTCGAACCTCCGACCGTAGCGGTCGCGCGGTTCTAGATTGAAGCGCCTAGAACCGCTCGACCACACCGCCCGCCCCTCGTGTGTGCTGTGGATACCATCTTTCAAATGGGAGTGGTTGACATACTGTAATTGCATTCGGGAGGACGATGGCTAAAATCTCTTGCCCCTCATCGAGATTTATGTTCCCCATGGTTTCTCTAAGTAGTTCAACAAATGCTGCGCTGCTTCCTTTCAGACGTACTCGTCTGATTTCCGTCAGCAAGCCGACCTTGTTCTCATATCTAATGACCTCATCGTCTCCGGAATGTTAACTTTACTCTTTCTTCCCCATTATCAATATCATTAAAGTAATCGTCAGTGGACCACGAAAGAACACACTTTGTAATGTAATACGAGGTGTCTTCGCAGTATTCTGAGTAAGTGTGAGTGCAGGTACTCTCAAACGTCCAGGTGGGCTAGTGAGGACTGAAGACCAGAAGCAGACTAGGCAGCTGTTGCCTTCAGCTGCTGCTGAAGACACTTGGCACCGGCCGGGGTGGCCGAGCGGTTCTAGGCGCTATAGTCTGGAACCGCGTGACCGCTACGGTCGCAGGTTAGAATCCTGCCTCGGGCGTGGATGTGTGTGATGTCCTTAGGTTAGCTAGGTTTAAGTAGTTCTACGTTCTAGGGGACTGATGACCTCAGAAGTTAAGTCCCATAGTGCTCAGAGCCATTTGAACCATTTTTTAGCACACTTGGCGGCTGCCAGGAACCAGAGGGGGCCAGCGTTTTCATTGCGAAACCTCCCGCTTGCTGCCTCTCTTACAGGGTGGCCAGGATAAAACGTGTGGAAAATGTTACTCATCTTAAGGTAGACAACCCAACTTGCATTCTACACAAGTGGGGTACATGATCTACACTTGGTTATCTATCTTAACGTGCATGAGATATGTTGCTCATCCTATATCACACGATAAGATGTTCAGACGAATCATTTGAATATGCTGAGTATACCTAGTGTCTGATGAGATACGTTTTGCTATTCTCGTGTTCGGAATACCATAATACAACATCGCAAACTGACTGCAGTAAGTATTTGCCATCGCCTCCAAATGGCACACTGCTCGTTTTGGAGCGCTGTAGACGGTGTGGAACTCGTGCAAGGTAGTCCTGTGACTCTCCACTGATGACAATGAGGTCCCGGGTATGTGGCAGACGCTTGTATAGAAGCAGTGCAGTAAGGTGGGGCGACGTGAAGACTATGATGGTGGCAGAAAGCAATTGTCGTGTTCGTACGTGCCCGTGACTAAGTCATGAATGAAGTTGCTCGTTGGGGCATCAACGTGGAGTGTCCAATTTGTCTACAATGACCTGCACTCCACTAGCAGCCATGTAACGTAGCATAAGAACAGTATTAGCTGAAAGACGAATCAGTCACGGTTTGGGAATGAGTGTCTCGCCTTGTCAGTGAGAGAAATCCGACAAAAATTGTTGCTGTAGGTCCATCTTAATCAGTTGCTGAGTGAAAAATACGAAGAAATCAGCATGAATTGGATATTCACAGCGACACACAAAGTTGTAGGTCTTCAACGCACCAACCAAAGAGAAAGAAGGAAAAGTAATTGATTGGATTATCCAGTGTGAAAAGAAGTCTGGAATTATTTAGAAAGACAAATGAAACGTAGCAATCAACATTCCTGCAGTCTGTTAGTTCTGCGTAATCGAATCATCAAAGACTGACTTCAGCTGCATACGGAATATCTGAAGATAGTACTAGACTCTGTTCCGCACCAAGTAGCGAGCGCTATCAAGGCTATGAGCGCTGTTAGGAGGTATCAACGTGATGTCTCCTGTTTTTCTTTCTGGTCTGCTTTTGTTCTAGTAATACGTGACGACAAATGGGAATAAATGTGATCCAGTTAACCTTCCAAAGTTCTACTGTTTAAAGAGCTGTCATAGTCGGTTTCCGGGATATTTGCCACAGTGCGCGGTGGCTAACGCATTCTATGAACGAGAAGGCGTTGTGCAACTTGCAAATTCTCCACCCTCACTGTCCGCCTGCTTAACTGGGTGGTTACGGGCTTGTCTCCCGTGCAGTGGGCCCGGGTTCGATTCCCGGCCGGGTTGAGGATTTTCTCCGCTCGTGGACTTGGTGTTGTGTTGTCCTCATCATCATGTCATCCTCATCCACGGCACGCAAGTCACCCAATGTGGCGTCCACTGAAATAAGACTTGCACTTGGCGGCCAAACCTCCCCGGATGGGACCTCCCGGCCAACAATGCCATACGCTCATTCCATTTTTTTTCCCCACGCTCACGGACTGCCTGTCTGGTGACGTATCGCCACTGCGTCAAAGTCTTCTTACATCGCGTTGCCCGGGTCCCCGACGCGCTAAATGTCTTCCACGTGCTAGAGTACAAGTAATGTCCAGCGTTTCTCCTCGACATCTTTGGGTTGAGCTTCAGATCCTGCACTTACCCACATCAGCACTCGTTGATTACTAGTAGATAACGCCATAGGTTTCATTGGTTACATAACCAATTTTTTTAAATCTAAATAGAGGTAGTCGAGGAACTTGACAAGAACAACTTTAACTACAAAAAATAAAGAAATCTGTACGTATTATTAAAATTAATGTTTGTATGTCTGTTTGTTTGTATGTTCCACATCGCCTGCTAAACCACAGGACCGATTTCAGCTAGAATTGTTACACTCATCACCTACTATTTGGAAAAAATCGCTGTGGTAGTAAGGATCACCTATCATCAAGGATATATGGGGGTGAAAAGGAAGTTTAGCAGACGCTCGATTACCCCGTATCTAAGAACAAGAGCACTAAGTGACTTCCAACAAACGTAAAACATAATTACAAACCTCTGCGAAACTTTTTCTCGGTGACAACCCCGACAAAATAATGAAAGGAAAAGATGTTTATCGCTTACTAAATTTTCTCTGTTTTTGCAGCAAAGTTGCAGCATCAAGCATGACATTTTAATTTATTACTTCTTTACTAGTCATTGTATTTGCGACACATCTCGCAGATAGTAATCGCATACGCCACTGAACGTACCTGAAAACTGTATCATTGTGTCACACATAGGTCAGGGGGTATGACATTATAAACATTGATACGTAAAAAAACGGCCACATCGTGCATGACATTTGAATTTATTGCTTCTTTGCTGCTGAATCTATTCGCAGCACTTTTCGCAAACAATATGCTCACATTCCGTTGAATGTACGCCACGAATTTCAGCAGATATGTCATAAACACAAAAATGCGTGAAAAAGTGGAGCATCATGCATGACGTTGTAATTTATTAAGTTTTTGCTACTATCGCTATACGCAACGCTTTTCCAAGGCAGTATTCAAATATCACAATTAATAAAATATTCCGGGATATTAAAAATTTTAAAGTGAAATCCCTTCGACCACTTTTAAGGTGAAATCGCTTCGACCACGTATAACAGCCCGAAATATTTTATTAATTGTGACAATTCCGGCCGTAAAAGTTTACATTTTACAGTGTTCAAATATACCAGTGAACGTACCTGCAAAATTATATCACTGTACGACTCGTTGTTCAGGAGATATGACGTCATAAAGATTAAGCTGCGCGAAAATGGAACTGCAGGGCGGTGGTACGCGCGTACCCGGGAAAATCCATGGGTAAAATCGCCCTTCTAAACCTTTGGATCGATTTCTACCAAACTTAGTACATACGTTACTTACTATCCGGAAAGAAAAGCTATGGGTTTTTCCCGCGCGCCGTTCGAGAGTGTAACGGTAGAGAGACAGCTTGAAGGTGGTTCATTGAATCCTCTGACAGGCACTTTATTGTGAACAGCAGAGTAATCACGTAGTCGTAGACATAGACGTGGGGGTAGAAATCGCCATCCTGCTACTGGTGTGGGGATCATAACACAGAGAGAGAACAGGATGTAATTCAAACACGTTTCAGGCGTCTAGGTTCTAAACTTATTTTATTTGGCTGCCAGTTCCGACCATTTACTACGCCATCTTCAGGCTCTTGACCGATGTGTAGGGAGATTCCACCTCGGTTCTGGTCAAAACAGGGCCCAGCATTACTGGTATAGGGATCGCTATAGCAAGCAGAAATTACTTTGGAAACTAGACGGCTGAAAGGTGTCCGATTAGACATCCTGTATCGAACAGCTGAATCCTGCAACCATCTCTGAGAAGGTGGACATACAGAGATGGAGAAAGAATATGGGCATATAGGGAGCAGGAGCAGATGGAAACAGATAGGATGGAGGAGGGGGTGGGCAGAGAGAGGGGAGAAGAAAAAGGACCGAGAGAGGGGAGAGTTTGAGGTAGACCGAGAGAAGGGAGAGGAGGGGATTGACTTAAAGGGGTGAGCAGGTGAGCTTACCTGGAAAAGGAGATGGACTTATTGGGGGAAATGAGGTGACGGACAGAAAGGGGAAGGAGCAGATGGACAGATGGGGAGGAGCAGATGAACAGAGAGAGGGGGAAGGAGAAAGAGAGAAGCGCAGGAGGAGATGGAAAGAGAGTGGGGGTGGGAGGGGGGGGGCAAGAGATGGACAGAGTGGGAAGGAGGAGATGTGATAACAGAAGACAGGAGATTTGAATAAATGCATACCGGGCAACGCTGATTACCCAGCTAGTATGAAATTAACAATTTATGCTCTCGAATTTTATGTAGCGTACTTCGGGAAATATACTGATGAATCGAAACCTGACCAATGCCCACCGCGAGACTGAATACAATATTTTGGCGTTGCGAGCACTTGACTCGGAGAGGGAAGCATGTCAGTGGAGCAGAGAGGAATGGGGAATCACTGTAACGACGACAGGGGTCACAAAAGGGGAAATACACTGACATAAACTATTTTAACGAAGGGTAGACTATATGGCCCTGTGCCTGGAGACAATCACCCATGAAATGGTGAAGAGGATCGGCTTTTCGTGTGTTACTGCTGTCGTGAACATCTATGAAGAGTGGTTGAAGGACAGTGAAATCATGAGTAGGCGACAAGATGTTGGAAGTCCACGCCCCACTGCAGAATCTCGAGTTCGGATGCTTAAGCTCTGTAGAAAACGACAGGTGATAATGTGTAGCAAATTTGACGACAGAGTGCAACGCTGCAGCAGGTACAAATGTTTCGAACCACGCTGCTGAGAGCACATCGATATACAAGGGCTCGCAAAAATATAGAAACAGCGCGAGAGATACATTCTTCAACATAAACGCAAATTCTAGGCAGTTTCTGCAGTTATCTTTGACCACAAACGGCACCTGTGCAATGTTATGTGTAGTTGTGAGCGCACTATGTCGGAAACTGAATTCGAATGTGGGCTAATTGATGGTGATCCTCTGACGGATGCTTCTGTAACCAAGATAATCGAAGTGATCGGTGTTTGAAGAGGCAGTGTATCGAAGATTTATATTCGACGCACAGAAAGCGGGAAAATGCAGTCCGCTAAGTCACAAGGCGGACGAAAGTTTCTGCTGAGTGATCGTGACATAAGACGGTTACGACGAAAAATTAAAGGGCAAAAGTCACGACAGAAATGTCGCACTCCCGAAATCTGTCAGAACCAAAACAACACGGAGGGAGCTCCAGAAACAGGGAATTGCGGCGCGAGCTGGTATTCGAAACTCATTCATCAGTGATGCAAACGACACTAACAGGGAAAAGTACTGCCGAAGCCATAAAACCTGCACTGCGGAGCAGTGGAAGAAAGTCATTGGTCGGATGAGTCCCATTTCACGCTGTTTCCAACTTTGTGGTCAGGATTCGGTGATGATTTGGACAGCCATGTCGTGGTATTCCTTGGGCCCCATCGATACTCTGCAAGGACGCATTGCTGCCAAGGATAATGTGATCATTTTGGCAAATCAAGTTCATCTCGTGTTACAATGTTTGCTCCACAATCGTGAAGCTCGGTTACAGGACGACGAGATCCCTGTTCGCTCTGCCCGCTTCGTCCAGGACTGGTTTTATGAGCACCAGAACGAATTTTCGCGTCTCTCCTGTCCACCACAGTCACCAGATCTCAATATTATTGAATCTCTGTGGTCTACTTTGGAGAGAAGGGCGCGTGAGGAGGAGGAGGAGGGGGAGAACGAGGTCATAAGAGACGGAGAACAAGCTCGGATCAGGGAAGGATGAGGAAGGAAATCGGCCTTGCCATTTCAAAGGAACCATCCCGGCATTTGCCTGGTAAGTGAGGAGACAGCCTCAGTGGATAGCTAGACGCTATGAGTAAAGACCTAAGACACGTTCACTGTAATCCGTTGCCTTTAGGAGTTAGTTACTCTCCAATGTAGAAGTTTTAAATATGCAGGCCCATTTCTTTCCCTTGTGCTAAATTTATGAATCTTTGTATGATGCGTGACTACTTTCTATTCAGTCCACGAGTCAGATCGCGTTTTAAAATTGTTTCTTTGGGGCATTGGAATCATAGATTCTGCTTATCTTGAAATTACCACGGCTTGTTTACAGCTACTTTTGGGAGCCCGCTTTACTTGCTAAACACACACATGTTTTTCAGTGTCTTCCACGACGGTGAGGGTACCTTCCTGCTGAATAATTGTCCACGTCATGAGGACAGAATCGTGCTGAGCAGGTCTGATTCACGAGCATGTTAATGAACTCACGTCGATATCAGAGATTCACCTGATCGAAATCCGATGGAACTGAGAGTCTTGTACATAAGTAGATATCCACCGTTACATACCTCCGGGAAACCTGCCAAGGACTTGTAGAATCCAAACCACACAGAACTGCCGCTGTATTGCGTTACAAGGGTGGAGAAACACGCGTTTAAGTGGGTGGTCGTAATGTTTTAGCCCACCGGTGTGTATGCTCCCATGAAGTGGGTGCCGGAACATCCTTATAACAAGTATACATCAGAAACAACACCCTAATTTAAACTTAAATTACAGGTACAAAACCTACATCCAAAACAACCGCACAATACATGGTAAGAGTCGGTACAACAGTTATGTACAGGTAGCAAGTGAACTAAACATTACCGCGAATAAGAAGGAAATAAACCTCAGAACATATATTTAACAATGAAATTCGCCAACAGCTGTTAAATACTTGACCAGCCGCTGGCTCATGTGCAATACTTGACCAGCCGCTGGCTCATGTCTACAGTGAATCAACAGAGGCTCAAAACATATATGTGGTGTGTTGTGCTTCCTACGTTTCCAGATTTGTATCCTCGTTATTACCGGTTTGTTGGGATTTTGTTCTAAGTGCACATTCTATGTTGGGTGTAGGTAACACCTACGCTGCACTTCTCATATGGATGCGTCCACATCCACTGTACGTAATTCCTTCTTAATCGTGGAATCGTGAGTAGGAAAATCGTTGAAACGTAGCTTCAGTAGCAAGCTGCCACTTGGCTGACCACCAGAGAAAATTTCACCATATAGTTAAACGTCTCGATATGAGAACGTTGATGGAGCATCCATTCCGACATCCTTAGCATACATAAACGAGAGAATATACAAGCTACAGTGAGACAGAATTTGTGCTGGGCCAAATGGAACTTTTTCGACGTCCATAAAATGTGCTTAAGTGTGCTGCATAATACGTTACACAACCCAACAGTTAAGGGATAACTTTTTCGAAACCCCTTAATTCCTACCCATTGCGACGCACAAATTTGAAATTTTTCTCACAGGTGCGTACAACCTTCCTCTGTAACGATGCCAAAACATGGCACCGTGTGACGGCGCCGCAGGGGGTAGCCGCGCGGTCTCAGGCGCCTTGCCACGGTTCGCGCTGATTCCCACGACAGAGGCTCCAGTCCTCCCTTCGGCATGGGTGTGTACTTTGTCCTCAGTGTAAGTTAGATGAACTAGTGTGTAAACCTAGGGACCGATGCCCTCAGCAGTTTGGTACCATAGGAACTTACCACAACCACCTGTGGCATCACCCTCGGGCTCAATGACGCTTCAAACCGCAAGGTGTCGACACAGCTCATAAGTTCATGTGACGCGTCAGGTGGCTTAATGATGTCACATTGGCACCGAATTTCACCACATTTGTCCCCCGAGCAACCGTGGACATTTCAAATGACTCTAAGGTCGTCACACCCCCTTTTATCCACATTAAACCCCTTCTTTTGACACTTTTGTGATGGAGGTCAGAACCATGACAACCGGCGTTCAAACCACACTTTATTCTTATCAGTGGCCGAGGAAAAATTTCCAGACACACAGACGCTCAGAACTAACACGAAAAGGCCGCATGCGGTAGCTTAAAGGCATCGATGAAACCATCCCTTTCACTGGGGCGTTGATTCCCACATATTTCGCGGCTGAAATCTACAGTTCGTAGTGCTTTGAGCAATAGCAAGGCGTTCTCCAAAACCTTTGGCACTGCTGGCACCCTCAGGCATTTCATCCCTTCTCTAAGAATATTGTGCGTTGCGTCCCCACCGTACGCGATCGCATTCGTTTGGAGCGCAGCGCGACCGCTATTTGCGCTCGCGTGTGCAGCTTGGAATCACCTTTCAAAACCATTTGACGAAATCTGAAAGTGATAAAAAGCAGCTAAGGGTGCTTATGCTTCTTCAGATCTCCTATTATGTGTCAGCCTGTGGCGCGATCATTGCGCAATGCGACATTGATAGATGCGTGAGTAAAACGGCAGAGGGTCTCTCTAAAATCTGCCAGTTCTGCAAAACCCTCGGTGGCATCCTCCCACGTTTGTTAAGAATTTTAGAAATACACCTATACAGACAGAACCCGTGTCGACTTCCTAGGCGCCTGCAGACCGGCAACCCCTTTGACACTCCCCGATTCCAGATGGCCTGCTATCGGCAACAAGAGCAGCATTGTAATGGTGAGAGAGCAGTAGCATAGCCAGCCTGCCTGCAGACGCGTGCTACTCTCGTCATTGGGCACTGGGCACTGTGGTGAAATTTGGTGTCAGAGTGACATCATTAATTCACCTCATGTCGACACCTTGCTGTTTGAAGCGTCATCGATCCCGAGGGTGACGTCATAGGGCACCAAAAGTTTGTGCCATTACAGAGGAATGTACGTGGTATGCACCTTTGAGCCAAATTTCAAACTTAAACGTCGCAGTGGTTGGGGAAGGGGGTTGTTTCGATCAAGTGATACATTAATTCTGTTGCGCAGTTCCTATACAGATGTTGACGGTTTCTACAGTAGTTTCAATTTAATATAAAAAATAAAAACTGTTTGTTTTGTGTTTTCTGTGTAACATAAGCAAAGCAGTGATCGGGCAAAAAGATGGCAGCTGTTGTTTGCGAGGTACGCGAATTTCACGTTACAGTATTAAATTTTCACTGGGTCGACGGCCGCATCTATCACAAGAGGTAGTGAGAACCGCCTGTGGTGGCTATAATAAGAGAAAAAAAAAAGAATCAATTTATAAAATTTTAAAGTTAATGTTCATGCTGTGTTCATTTCTGACTTACACATGATTGCTTTAATATATAGGTTGAGTTCTTAAAGTTTTATTACGTGGCAGTCACTTATATATTGCTATAGGCAATTAATTTAAGTGGCGAAGATAAATGGTTTGTCGTCGTATACTGCATTTTATTTAGAACGCTGTCCATGAAAAGGTAGAGGAGGGTGTTGCATCTTGAGGACAGAGTACACATGATGTTTCTTTCTCGCCGCTTCAATTTAGTGATTGATTTTAGAATCAGCTGAAGGAATGCGCACTAGCAAACACCCAAAATTAGATTTCGGCGTTTTCACTGTTTTGTGCAGCATTTGTAAATATTCTACACATTTAATTGCTTTGCGGTACATTACAGTTGTTTGGAAGATAACGTTAATTTTTCAGCTATTAAATTTAGTGGTGAGTAAAATTCTGTATTTTTTTTTTTTTTTGAACGTGTAGCTTGTTGAGCCATACTTACTCGGTCGTTCATCACGTTGTACCTTGAAAGGGAAGGTGGCCTTCTGCCACGGAACATGTGGTATTTGCAAGTTAACTACGTTTCTTACACACCTTAACAATTTTATATCTCTTGAAACGGAAATCTGCGTTAGCTCATAGTAACTTGTATTTCGAAATGTAACTTTTAACTGGTTTCTGATTTCATTTAATGGTTACTGGTGTACAGTAGAGTAATAATGTAACAGATAGACTATTAAATACAATACTGAAAAGATATTCTCAACTGAGACTTTTTATAATTTCAGTGGAATACATGGTGTAACGTACATGACCACGTTGTCCTTTGGACATTTTTTTTTACATTTGGAAAAAAAGCTTGTTTTTTTAGTAATTCTTGCAATCACCGTAATAACTGCTATCACTTAAAACTGAAATAAGAGAATTGATTAAACTTTTATTACAGGGCTGGTTGCGGGCGAAACTGTTCTGCTTCAAAATCACCGCTATTCCTGAATCTTAAAAAAGTAAATACGACATAAAGTCAATGCAGTACATTGATTTATGGTCTGGTAATATTACGACAGAGTGAATTTAGGATAGATTGTTTCGATATTTTTGAAACGGAAGGACCTTAAATTCATACGGAGACTATGCGGAAAGTAAGGTCCGATCGGGTGCGAAATGAAAAACACAATGAAAATCAGAGGAAGCTTTGCACGGATTTGTTGGGTAGTGTCTCTGCTACACCCGGCTATAGCCTTACGCCTTTCAGTTCTGAGTGCATAATATGCACTTAAATATGCCTACAAAATAGTGTTTCCCGCCAAGTATGAAGGCGTGATGAGAGATTACGTCTGATGTCATGCAGTCCACTTAAAAATACCGTTATGCGTTTCCTTTTGCAGGGAAATTCTCGGCCGCTTTCTGCATTGGCAATGAAGTTACTCCTGTAGCGTTTTTGATGGGAAGTGTTTGATCATCCAAAATACAGACCGTTATTGGTTCCCTCCGAGTTTCACCTGTGCCCACATGAACCGCTGGTGTACTGTTTCTCCTGGGTGGACGAGAATGTGAAATGTATAGATTACATGTTTTTACGATAAGTATTGCATGAGTAACTTGTGAGTCTTACCAAGGAACAATATATTATGCTACAATGTATGCCTATTCCATAGAATTCCGATTTGTTGTTTCCTGTGTTTGAAATCTGACCTCTTTTGTCGTTACTATTCTTCTTCTTGGCTTATGATCTGGGCGCGAACCATAAGGAGCGTTTAATGAATGTTTATCTTGCTGTAACAGCCAAAGTAAGTTACTAACAAAACTGAAAATAGAGTTGTTCGTGACTTAAAAATTATTTCCCTGTTGAAATCATTTGTAATCCTAAACCTTGCTTGTCTAGAGTAGACATGGGTCTTAACAGAAATTCTTCATTGTTAGGGGCCATCTTAAAAATAATTAAGAACTTTCTTTTAGCTCATCGTGGATACGTGCCGCCCGTTAGAAAACTAAACCTTTCTTTCAGATTCTACGAACTTGGCGGTCGCTGCAAATAATTTAAAAAGATTCACTTTCAGATTTTCTCATAGTTGCGAGATAACATTCCAGGCAGGGAGGCGTGGTCACAGGTCCCTAGTTCTGGTATGAGATTTTATTTTCAAAAGCTACGCTTGTTATGTTGTGAATCAAGACGAAACCACGATTTTGAGTTACGGAATTTATTGTTGTACAGTGAACGGACTGGTGAAATATTCTCTGGTGCTATAAGCACACGACTTTTAACTTGACGTCGACTAAGCATATATTGAGGAGTATTGTGGTGTTTTAATAGTTGAATAAATTAGTATTTACAATTCCGTAATTCCTGAGTGCTTATAGGCGTCGGGCTAAATTAAACAACATATTACACTGTTAATAATATTCCTTCGCTAGTTATTTCTCTTTTATGCTGAGCCATTGCATTAATGTGTTTCGTTTCTTATATAAATCACGGCTCATATTCATTCTATTACATTACACTGATAATAAAGGAAAGAGTCACAAATATTTTTATTTTATTACATTACACTGGTTATGAAGACAACATGCTGGCACAGACAAAATGGTTCAAATGGCTCTGAGCACTATGGGACTTAACATCTGAGGTCATCAGTCCTCTAGAACTTAGAACTACTTAAACCCAACTAACCTAAGGACATCACACACATCCATGCGCGATGCAGGATTCGAACCTGCGACCGTAGCAGTCGCTCGGTTCCTTGACTGCAGTGCCTAGAACCGCGTGGCCACCGCGGTCGGCTCTGGCACAGACAACGAGCTGTAACCCAGTGCAGAGTGTTCGCAGGCGATGCCTTCTATTACGAGGGTATTGGAAAGGTGGTACAACGCTACGACAAGTGTCTAAGTCGGAGAGGTGATTATATAGAGAAATAGCTGGAAAGTCTAGCTAACTGTCACAATCAAAAATTTTTGATTTTCACAGTGATTTCCATTTCCCCATCGATCGGACCTTACTGTCCGGATAGCCCTCGTATATCAGTGAAAAGTACAATATTTAATTATGTGGAAAATGGTCACAGTGCGAACGAATCTAAATTGAATTTATTTGAAAATAATTAATCTGTTTTTTCTAAAGTAATACAAACTGCTGTGCAGCAGGAGTATAACTTCGCTGGTTGTCTAAGCAACAACTGCATTACAAGCAATTATACACAAAATTTAGGTAAACAACGCTTCCATAAGACAGCGCTTCCGTTCCCTCTGATAAACGAAGAAACTGCAAAACAATAAACCGCTGATAAATGTAAAGAATTAGTGTGCGCACGTAGCTATATACTATCCTGTTGACAAAGGAATTTAAAGATGCATTTTCAGTCGAAACGAAATCTCAACGCCACATCTTATAAGTCACACACACACACACACACACACACACACACACACACACACACACGCATACACACTGTTTAAAACACACCCCGCGTTATATGGTGGGGAAGGGATGGAGGCATTTAGCACGTCCAAGCGCCTGCACAAACTCCCGGCAGCTGTACCAGAAAGTCGGACGCTGAGTTTCGCGAAGGCAGAAAGCCGCTTAGCAGCTGAACAATGCTCGTCACTCGGCGAGAGGCCGACGGGAGAGAGGGCGAGGTCCGTCGGATGTCTCGAGACGAATAACACTACTGGCAGAAGGAAAATAATCTGGGAGGTAGCTTTGAGGCGCAGACTCTTACTCTGGTTTCCCTGTGCCGCAGAAGATACAGCCTTCTAGCACAACTGCAGGTGTTCTTCGCTAAGAAAAGGGCGTTTGTGTACAGGCCTCATCCAGCTATTCGACGTGAGGCATCCATTCAATTTAACTATACTCTATAGTTACCTAGCGTAGCCCGTAATACGGATCTATCTAGCTAGAAAGTGTAAGGAACTATGGTAACGTACACAAAAATGCTTAAATTCGCAACATCTACGTCCAATGGCACTTGTTTTTCTTGGGTCCTCGGTCGTCAAACATCGATGTATAGAAGTGATACTTCGAAGGGACTGACTGTTAACCTAAATAAGATCCTGTATTCGCTAGAATGGCCAATTTCAAGCAACCAGTCAGTTCCAAGTGAAAATGTTTGTATGTACGTGAGCTGGAAACAAATGCCGAAGCACGGTCCAAATTTATTACCCGCTTGACTGCATTAGACTGAGTTTTCACCTTCATCTCCGAATTATTTTTTATTTTTGACATCACATACGATCTGCCAATAGTTATACATGTTATGGTATGTAGATGTACAATTGAAAAATAACCATTTGGTTGAAACCGGCCTACAAAGATGAATAAATCTTCTCGTTAAAGTATGATTCCTTTTAATCGTATGACACTGTTGACAGGGACAACGAAATGTGGTAGATTCAGTTGCCTCACTAGAAATTTTACTTTTCCTTGCGCGCAATGCAACTCTAGCTTCAGTAACTGTGAATGTTGTCTTAGACTTATCTCTCGACTGTATGTGGCCACGATGGAGAGAGAGTAGGGAGAGGGGGAAACGCGTTTTTGGTGATAGAGGGAGAATGTAATGTAGCAGAGCGACTACATGGCATTGGCAATAAAACGAACTGAACAGCCCTCGTCCAAGTTCGATTTAATAGATACATAAGCGATGTCGTAGGATAGCAGTAGGTGATGCTTGCAATACCGACAAAATAATAATCAACTTTTAATTTCCAAACGATCTCTATGAGAGTTGTAATTGTCTTTTTTTATAGTAGATAAAAAATGATACACGCCAGCACTAGTTTCATTAATCTAAAAATTAAATAAATAAATATAAATCAAACTGCGTAACGCAAGAGTTTTGAAGTCCATGTGGATACGATTTTAGAAATAGTTTACTTTATTTTGATCGTAACCATCATGTTGTTTAACTAAACTAACTAACTCCGTTCGAATAAGCGCCGGAAGGCCCAACTATACCGATCGATCCTCAGCCCACAGGCGTCACTGGATGCTGATATGGAGGGACATTTGGTCAGCATACCGCTCTCCCGGCCGTATATCAGTTTACGAGACCGGAGCCACTACTTCTCAATCAAGTATCTCCTCAGTTTGCCTCACAAGGGCTGAGTGCGCCCCGCTTGCCAACATCGCCCGGCAAACCGGATGGTCATCCATCCAAGTGCTAGCCCAGCCCGACAGCCCTTAACTTCGGTTATCTGACGGGAATCGGTGTTACCACTGCGGCAAGGCCGTCGGCACTATGTGGTTTACTTAAATTTGAAATAAATGAAGACAGACTGTGTCGTACAAACAGCGCCATTCTTGAATTTACGTTTTATTACCATACGATTTACTCTTACCGCTTTTGTGGCTTGTACGTGACCGACGAGCTACGAACTAGCGGGCACCAGTTCATCCTACCCACCTGCATAGGAACTGAGACGATAGGTAAGAAAGGGTCGATGAATTTCTTACTAATAACATCCAGTACTCTATAATGGATGGCAGGCGTTCGACAGGAACGAAAATACAACATCGAGTGTGCCTCAAGGAAGCGGAACTGGACGGCTAAATTTTCAGTATGCACACAAAGGTTTTGTCAGACAGTATCAGAAGCATTCCCAGGCGGTGTTGTCTGCAATGAAGTATCGTCAGGTGATTATAAAGATATGTAGAACGACTTAGATAATATTTCTAGTCAAATTAATGAAAACTCTCTTCAAGGATGGAAAGGAAGCTCCGCCATTCTGGCCACAGATGGACAAATGGGGCGCAACCGACCGCCGTGTCGTCCAATGGTCAATGGTGTCACCACTTGAGTGCGGTTTGGTGACATGGGTTGTTAGTATAACGCTGTCACGGCCGTTGTCGGATGGGGTCGCAGACCTCTAATCGGTATTGCACGGTGAAGTAGCTCCTCAATTGACTTTACGAAGCTGAGTCGAACCCTCTCCAGTTTTGTCACGAAGGACATTTCCCAGGCAGTACCGTCAATCGAATGCGGCTTCTCTGCGTGGCACTGACCACTTGTCTACGGAGGCAGATTCCTTAAATATGGGCAAAAGCAAAATAACGTGCACACACTAGAGAAAGAACGCGACAGTACCCAATTAGAAGATTAGTGGTAAACTACCTCTGCATGTCTTGTTATTCAAACACTTGCGCTAATATTTCTGTAACAACATTAGTGTTATTATTGTGAGCTATAAGATATGCAATCGTACTTACCCTTTTTCTCACAATTGCTGTCTTTTTCAAACATTTGCAGACGCATCAAATCGAAACCACCGTCTTTCCGAGCGCGTCTGAATCATACGGTACAGTAATACTAAGCCATGTTACTGCATATTACTTCGCCACTGTGTAGGCGATAAATCCCGTTCGTCGCTATCGGACACAGTCTGGTCAAATTTAAATGAAATATTACAGAAGAATCCCCTCGACAATGTTCATTAACCTCAATGAAATCTATTTAGTAATAAATTGGGATACCGCAAAAAGGAAAAGGCCAATGAACAGTTTCAGTGCTCATATCACTGAAATCAAAATACTTTACCGATAGTAATTTCATCGATAAAGCACAGTCTCATCGTAGTCAAACCAGTAAAGAACAGGAAACCAATCACTTAGACATATGTATCAGTACATACACACTCCACTGGCACGCTATGGTACTGGAAATCATGTAACGAAACTTAATCATGAGAGCGCCAATAATTTCGACTTCGAGGTTTAAACGATTTCAGATTACGTAACGAGAAAACAATTAAGTCACGCTGCCACAGCGTGATACGGTATTTTAAACAATGTAAACGAGTTAATTGATCGAATGAATGGTGCTGGTTTGTTCTGAATACAAAAGCTTAAATTAAATTAGTAACAAAAAAATCAAATTTTATCAGCTGAACACACAGGAACAGAATAATGTTTCCAGAAAAATAAAACACTCGATCCACGCAGTTAAACAGAAATTTTAGTATATTATCTCATTTACGTTACAAACTACTGGAGTGGTGTAGACTTGTACAAACCAATAAACCTTGATCAGCCAGGACATTATGACCACCTACCTAATAGCCCGTGTTTCCACCTGTACACGGATGACAGCTGCGACGCGTTGTGACAGGGAAGCAACGAGGCCTTGACGGGTCGCTCGAGGGAGCTGACACCACATCTGCACGAACAGGTCACCTAATTCCCTTAAATTCCCGGAATGGGCGTGATGAACTGTGACACCACGTTCAATCACATTCCAGATTTTTTCGATCGGGTTCAGATCAGGTAAGCCGGGTGGCCGGCACATCCATTGCAAATCACCATTGTGTTCCTCTAACCACTATATCAAACCCTTGACCTTGTGACACGGCGTATTATCTTGCTGAAAAATGCCACTGCCGTCGGAAAACATGGTCGTCATGAAGGGGTGTACGTCGTCTGCGACCACTGTACGATACTCCTTGGCCGTCATGGTGCCTTGAACGAGCTCCACTGGACCCATGAAAGTTCTCCAGAGCAAACAGGAGCCGCCGCCTGCTTGCCTCCATCCCGCAGTGCAGGTGTCAAGGACCTGTTCCCCTGGAAGACGATGGATTCGCGCCCTTCCAACGGCATGAAGAAGAAGGCATCGGTATTCATCAGACCGTGCAACGCTCTGCCACTGCGCCAACGTCCAGTGCCAACGGTCACTCGCCCATTTCAGTCGTAGTTGCCGACGTCATGGTATTAACATTGGTTCATGCATAGATGGTTCAAATGGCTCTGAGCACTATGGGACTCAACTTCTAAGGTCATTAGTCCCCTAGAACTTAGAACTAGTTAAACCTAACTAACCTAAGGACATCACACACATCCATGCCCGAGGCAGGATTCGAACCTGCGACCGTAGCGGTCTCGCGGTTCCTGACTGCAGCGCCTAGAACCGCACGGCCACTTCGGCCGGCTTCATGCATAGATCGTCGTCTGCAGAGACCCATCGTTAAGACTGTATGGTTAACTGTGTGTTCGGAAAGCCTTGCACTCCGCCCAGCATTGAAGTTTGATCTCAGATCCGCCACAGTTTGCCGCCTGTCCTGTTTTACCAGTCGGTCCAGCCTACACCGTCCGACATCAGTAATGAGTAGTGGTCCCCCAACACTTCGTTCTCTCTCCATTCCACATCTGCTCCATTTTCTCTTCCTGAGGACCCCACCCCTTTTTCCTTTGAAACTTACAGACCCCATTACCAGATAATTATCTCTCCTTGTCCCCCACCTGCCCTACTGCACCACCACTTCTTGTCAGTTCTGTCCTCATCATCACCGCTCTCTTGTCTCCCTCCATACCCACCTTTCTTTTCATTAACAATTTACCACCTCAGAGGAAGCCCTTTTCCAGTTTCAGTGAAAATGTACAGTGCTCCGTTAATGGTTAATGTCTCTTCTGTCGTGTTCAGTGTTTTTCATGTGTTTTTCCACGTGTGTAGCGTTGTTCAAGTGTTTTTCGCATGTTTTTAACTGTGCTGTCCATCAACATTTTTATCAGCGTTTTTAAACTATTCGTGAAGACAACATTATTTATTACGTTCTCCCATTAACAACACAAAACCTTTTAAAATAGTTTCCAATTCAATAAACTTTACCAACAGCAGTTTACTTTATTTTATTTTACTTCGAACGCAACCAGTTTCGGCAGTTCATTTTACCATCTTCAGGTACAATACGCTTTTTTCTAATTAACGAGCTTATCGTATAGCGCCCTAAAACTGGATATCGTGAACGCCAGTCGTTGTGCAACTGATTCATAAGAAAGAGTTTTTTCGTGTTTAGCATCCAAGTTAGGGAAAAATGTCTATTGGCTGAAGAGCGAGTTGATTGTACCGCTGCCGGCCTACGCTCCTACCCAGCACCTCCCACATGGGGAGAGGGGAAAAGGGGATGAAATAACAGTAAAAGAAAAAAAAAACACTCGACAGTCAGTGTACGCTCCGGGCTCAATGCCGGTCGCTTCTGTAGCCCAAGGGACGGAGACGTCTTGCTTTCGCCATTAGCGTCGGCCGTTCGACACTTGCTGGACTTACGTAGGCTGCTCCCGACTGGTAAGTTTCACTGGACCTGCATCTTGACGGTCGAGAAACTCACAGCCTCGTCCGACCCTCTCGCTAATCACCAGCTACGGCGTCATGCAACTCATCATGGCGTGCACTTTCTAGGCAACTTCAATAAGTGACTTTTCAATTTACAGTCAAGTAATGTGGACACTCGTCCACAGAAACTGTTGGTAGTTAATAAAAAATAGTTGTTCTTACTACTTGCCCTTTCAGTCGTCGCCTAGGTAACCCTGCGCCACGGACAGAAAAGCTTACTGTTTTATTTCAACTAACCCGACTGATATCTGCAGGTCTGGAGGCGGTACAAAAATCTTTGACCCGTTTAGGTACTTCTCTTTACAGCACATGAAGGGGTTGCTTCGAACTACTGTTAACCATTCTATGTCTCACGCTGTTCTCGAATGGAGGTAGGGGGAAATGACTGCCCTAATGTCTCTGATCTTAGATTTGTGTTTGTTCGGGAGGTGCTGGATAATAGCGGAACACTAATCCTAGTTTCTCACTACAAGAAATTTTCTCTAAATTTACTATTAGCTTACGGTCTCTCGTTCGATACACTATGGACACAGCGAAAAAAATGGTTCAAATGGCTCTGAGCACTATGGGACTTAACTTCTGAGGTCATCAGTCCTTAGAACTTAGAACTACTTAAACCTAACTAACCTAAGGACATCACACACATCCATGCCCGAAGCAGGATTCGAACCTGCGACCGCAGTGGGTCGCGCGGTTCCAGACTGTAGCGCCTAGAACCGCTCGGCCATCTAGGTCGGCGGACACAGCGACATTGTTGCTCAGTCCACATGAAATACCGGTTCTCTAAATGTACCCAATAGGGTTTCGCGAGAATAATGACGCCAAGATTCCCATTTTGATTTCCCAAGGATCTCGGTTGCAGTTTCGCATGGGCTACGCCAACCTGTTAAATCCTACTGGCATCACTGATTCAGTACCTCTTGTCAGGTCTAGAGGACAAGACCTCCAAGCACTTTAGAACTGCTAGGAAACTGGTTGTAGTAGCGTCTGGGATGCGGTTTCAGTCACAAATGTTCAGCCGTTTTCTAGCACATCCCGAACAAATCCATGTCTCCCATTTCAGGGCGGGCGGGATGTATAGGGTGAGGCGGATTCACACAATTGGTGGGATGGATTTATGTCGAGGCATAGTTTGAGGTCCTTGAGAGGCTGAAAGTTGAAATTTCTTTGGGAGAGAAAGTGGAGTGTGCGAAGGTGGAGGGTCGGTGGGGCGTGTACGGATCAATGCGGCAGCACACCAGGACTGGAAATGAGAGTGGACACAATATGATTGATGGTGTCGAATTTGCGAATTCAATAGGTTATTCGGAGGTGTTCAGTGTTGAGTAGGAAGTAGGAAGAGGTGGGAATTTGACGAGTTGGTAAAGGAACCTTGGGGGGGGGGGGGGGGGGGGGGGGGGGGTTGGTAAGCGGATGTGGAAAGCGAGGTGGAAAGTGTGTCATCCGAGGATCTGTTGAAAGGTTAGCACGTCAGGTTCCCACGTTGGCCGCCGAGTATAAGAGTAGCGGACTTCATACCCTCAGCGGACGAATGCTGGCGCAGTGTTACGTGGGTACGTGGTCTTGAAGAACCGAAATGGTGCCTGCGGCTGCGGCGCTGTTGACTATGACATGGGCGGCCAGATATTGTCGCAGATCGCGCCCCCTGACGTTGTGGCAGCTGTATGAGTCTTGGAAGATAACAGCCCGACGAGTTGTGTTGACGTTCCATGTTTATATGCGATCTGTAGTCTCACTAACAGCAGCGGCCGGGCCTCACCCTCGGTACACTTCTGTCAGTATGGCGGACGAGTTGCAGGGGCTCACTTCGGCTACTTAATATCAACAAATTATAGGCAGTCTGTTCGCTTGTGCACATCTTTCCACACCTGTGAAATGAAAATATAATGCAGAGTAAAATTCAGTACAGTGTTGGTCGACCAAATCCATTGTAATATGTTGGTTTCTCCTTATTTTGCTGTCCACAGGGTGGAGGACACTTGCTTCTCAACCCTGTTCAACTTTTCGGCGGCGTCCTTTCCTAGGGTCATCCAGTTTGTAAGGAGATACCCTGCGACAGGCACTGAATTTTTATCTGGTCTCACGCTTGCTCAGTTGCTTTCATGTCAGTATCTCGGCTACAGGGCAGTCCATACTGTTGATTCCTGCTTCCTGGAGGAAGATGTTCACGAGACGGGTGCAGTTAGCTCGTGAAGTATCGTTTTTAAAGGCGAAATGTTGACTGTAGACTGGAGGATCCTGTCTCACTTCAGCACAGCCTACAAATTAACCTCGCAAACAGTGCGACGCATCCAACGTGATACTGGCCAAAACATCAGCTGCCCACCTCCCTGAAGCGCCTATAGTAGGACTGAATGCCTGAGACGTGAACTGGTAACATCAGGCATCTAACAAGTAGCATAATTATCAATCTAATGAACTAGACGTCAATTTAAGAGACTTCCATTCTTTCCGTTGTCTCCCTCTCCCAACGAATCTCCTCCTCCCGCCCCCCCCCCCCCCCCCCCCACAGCCTAACCTCAATTTGTACTGTCCATGATGGAAGTCTGAATACCAGCTTGACCATGTGGAGATGGTTACGTACTATTTGAGTCGGTAGAGCCCCCCCCCCCCCCAGTGGCAAAACAAACCATAGTGCACAATGCACAATGTTTCTCTTCGAGGAACCTACGAGCCATAATTTATGAGTAGGAGGTACCAGTTGGTGATGTTGACTGTGGGCAACCATTACGAGGCAGATTTCCAATAGAACTTGGTGATCGATTAAAACTGTGTGAGTGGCTGCGACGCGAAACCTTCACAGAAGCGCTGCTACTTACGTCCTGGAGGGAAGGGTGCAGTGGATAAATGTCTTAACCACAATTTAGGGGAGTTTCCAAAAAGTTTGCTTCATTTTTAAACACTCCCTTAGACTGTGCCTAAGTCATACCATCGTTGAACCCCTTGCTAGATTCCAAATGATAAGGAAACTCCAAGACGACAACGTAATCGAGGATGGAACCTGTGTAAAGGATTTGTAAAGAAATCGCATGAAATCAGTGGAAGGAATCACTTGTGAGTTACAAAGTACTACCACCAGACCAGCTAGCACAATGACTGGGCGCAAGGGATTTGAAAATAATGTGGTGCAATGGTCGAGTAGATCCTCGAAAGTCAGACGTTTGTAGAGTCAATGCTAATCGACGCTTGAGATGCTGTAAAAACCGCCGTCACTGGATGGTGGATGACTGGAAACGAGTGATTTGGGGTGATGAATCAAGATGTATCCAGCGGCAATCCGATGGAAGCGTTTGCGTTCGACAAATGACTTGAGTACAGTGCCTGCCACCGTGTGTAGTGCCAACAGGTGGTGTGGGGTGGTGGGTGGAAAAATTTATATTGTTGTATTGTTGCTGTTCTCAACACACGCTCTCTAACTACAATGTTGGCAACCAGAAAGTGATTAGCAAAAACGTGATGCCTGCTATTAAAGTTCACTGTGCCAACTCTGATGGAGAATAAAAGTTATTGATTATTGAAGTTCATTACTCTGAGGATTTAGGATGATGTCTGGGATTCGTAGAAAATACAGTTTACTATAACAATTTTCACGATATTCTGAAAACAATAAAGCGTAAAATAACAGACAAATGATTATCCATATCAGCTATTGTACTATCAGAGCTGTTCAGAGTCTATTGCGCGGATCCTAGTATCCCTAGGTAACGAAACTTTTCAAAAATCGTTATCGATGTAAATGTTCAAAGTGAATGCTTGCCAAAATTTGATGTTCATACTCATCAAACGCCACGCTAGTAATGGTGGAAAGGCTGTCCTGCGGCGACAGGTGAAAATACGACATACGCAGACTGAGACTAAATCACTGGAGTCGGTCCGTAATGAACACTTTACTCAGAAGCGAACCCATTGTTACGTGCATACCGAGTTACATAATACGGCATCAAAGGCTGTTCCTGGCAACTGCACAAATGCGATGTGGCTTCCGACACGGAGTGCGCACTGATACGAATCTAGGAGAGAACTGGGGCCTTACTCCAGCTCGCACGCTCTTATTTATATAGTCGAGGTGCGGACCGCCGAAGGTACAGCCGACAACATTTGCCTTACTGACTAGCCGCCGGGCCTAGCAGCACACCACTTCAAGTTACGAAATAATTAATTGCTTCATTCGCCGAAGGCCAATGAAGCTCTCGATTAAATTGTGCAATCAGCACACAGGTAAGTATCTACAATAAAGTTCTAATGTGGTTAGGTTAAATAATTTCGGCGGGAGAATCATTTTAGTTGTACTGCATGTAACAGATGAGCTCTGAACTTGCCCTTTAGAGAGACGCTACAGCTATAGTTTTATAGCTACCATTTTGAAACTCCTCACATCTTTGTTATTATATCGTATCTCCATTCTACCAAAATCTAAACATCCCAACTTTATCTAATCACTTACTTATTCTATCTTGCTTCCGAACTTTTACCACACAAAAACAGAAAATCATGAATTTCAACCAAAATTTTACTTTGTGAGATCCAGCACGCTGTTTCCATTAAATTACAATGAAAAAGGAGTCTGAATATAAATTTTGAAGTTTCTACCTCTTTCCTGTTGCGCCGATGATTTTACGTAAAATGTCCAAATTTAGAAAACTGTTAAAGTTACTAAAGTGAAACTTAATACATTATTACTTTAGCATCACTCCTGACATACTATTAACTTTTCAGATTATTTACTTTACTTTTAAGGTATTGCGCAACATTCGTGGTGTCATAGCTAGTTACAGCGGACTAGGCTGGCACACAATTGAAAGCATATGAATTTTATATGTCGTGAGTAGGCTGCTTCCCTACAATGGGTTATGATGTGGAGGTATTTTTCGTGGTTAGGTTGTGGTAACCTTATTGTGCTTAAGAAAATTTTAACTGTGGATGGATATGAGCACACTTTACAGCATTGTGTAGTGTGTAGAGTAGAGGAACATCTCAGAGACAAAGACTGTATGTTTCAGCTTGTCAACAGACCCCGCGATAAAGTAGCATCTGAGAACCAATCGGTTGTGGACAGTGACAATCCTGATACAAACTAGCATGCCCAGAATCCCAACCTCAAGCTAATGAGACACCTCTGGGACGAGTTAGAACGTCAACTTCACTCAAGACGTCAGCGTTCAACATCACTACATTCACTGGTTTCGGGACTTGAGGAATAATGGGCCACCGTTCCGTCACAGATATCCAAATACCTCATTAAAAGTGCCTGCATCAAAGCCGTCGTAAGGCGGTGTGTACACGGTCCATACTAATGACAACTGATATGTGTCACGTTACTTTTGATCAGGTAGTGTAGCTGGAAACGGCGGTGCTTGGAGAAGTTTACAGGAGACATTCATCTAGCACTGTTTGTTAACGGTTGATGACGATGGAGAAGAAGAAAAAAAGTGTGAGCTCGGTGTGAAATACCAGAAAACTGACACGTCAGTATACAACAGTATATTTAAACAGGAAAATATGTCATCAGGTTACCTCCCATTCTGAAGGCTGTTGCACGCAGTGAGCGTTACATTGACTTGTAAATAGCAGATTTCAGTTATCACTCGTCCTTTTGAAATTTTATTGGTAGATCTAGATTTCAGCTAGAAACTAGCCATTCTCATTGCTAAGAATACAACAGGTACATAGTTAGATGATGTCATAAAAAAATTGCAATTAACGGCTCAACTCATATGGTTTGTATATTACATACCACTATCATTTTTGATCAATGCATGTAATGCCTGTTGCTCGGTCTTCATCCACAGTTCATTGAACACCAATGTTTGCGGAAGGCGGGCTGTGTGGAGAACACATCGGTTGCTTACATGGCGCCATCTATGTGAACTACGTGTAAACCTCGAGGGAAGTAAACCACTTCAAATTTAACTACATAAAATGGAACATAAGTAAAATTCTTATTGTCGTCCGACTTATTCCATATTTATCATCAGGTAATAAAGTTTCCATATTCACTCCTTGTGAGTCCGTTATTATTATTAAAACATTTAAATCACGTCAGCTGCGTAAAACTTTTTTAATTTTTAAAAACATTCTTTAAATTTATAAAACATTAGAAGACACGTGCTGTATACATCTACTAGTTGATATGGTTTAAATATATTTATTTTTATATTATATCTCCTTTTATTAAAACATAAGTATATTGTTCGTTATATTTACTAAATACTTCATAGATGGCGCCAAACATCAGTCAGATACATGGTTATTACAGTTTGGCTATTCTGCTATAGATATAGAGGGTGCTAACCTCTTTCTCCCTTGCATTTACTAGGAAAATCGGCTTCAAGGGGAAAGAGATTAGCACGTCAGCACCCTCTATATCTATAGCGGAATAGCCAGATTGTAATAACCACGCATCTGACTGATGTTTGGCGCCATCTATGAACAGAGATACTAAAGATTGACTAAACAGGTTCAGATATATGGATGTTGTAATATTTATGCAGAGTGGGAGAGGTTTTTGCAGGATAGACCAGATTGAACAGCTGCATGAGCTTCTCTTTCGAATGAAGACAATAAAACAATAGCGAGACATATTCCAGGCATTTCTTGGGATCCTTAAATCAGGATGGGATTTCAAACCATACGCACTGGAACACGAGTCCAATGTTCTGGCGATGGCGACTCTTCCGCTCTCTAATACTGCAACCTGGTCTATTGCAGAAAAAAACATTTGGCACAGTTTTACGCCGAGAAACAAGAAATGTATGAGGCAGGAGCTGGTGGGGGAACCGAGGCGAATATTGCCGTCTGGAAGCGCCTGCTAAAATGCAAACTCGATATTCCTGCGCCAGCTCCGTTACCAGTACTGTCTTGGCTGTTGGAAAATTTCCTGTGATAAATATCGCGGAGGACGTAATAGTATGCAGACAGAGTGGCTCGCTGAACAATATTGTGCGCCACCCTCGGCGCTGTGAATATTCCGTACTGCTTTCAAATTACGCTGCCGCCGTACATGCAATCTTTTTAAATGCTGACAATAAATTAAACGCTAATTGCCTCTCTCTCTCTCTCTCTCTCTCTCTCTCGATTAATAAGAGTTCAACTCACAAATTAACCTCCGATTGGCTATTAACATTAAACAAACCTCTGTAAGTTCATGGCCCTTGCATGGTTGGCAAAGGAGATTTTGAAGGTCATGTTATGTCAGTCAGATCTCTGATGCAGTCGTTAGTGTGTGAGCAACAAGGAATTGAACGGAAGGTGTTCTACCGTTTCCCGCCAGTTACATGGTGCATTCTGTCACTCGCTTCCTGAAAGCAATCAGAAAGGAATCAGTGCCGTCGAGATTCATCGTAGACTGTGTCTTGTTCATGAGGTTGGGTTTGTGAGTGATGGCGTTGTGAGGGAGCGGTGCAGAAAATTCAAGGTCGGTAGCACAGATGTTGATGATGCGGGTGGTCAAGGAGGACATTCAGATGTGACTGATTAAATTGTGCAACTTGTTGACAAAACTGTGTGTCTGAGAGGCGCTTCAAAACTGTCGTATCTTTCTGAAGATGTGCCTCAGGTTTGAAGGAAAATACAACATTGTCCCAGAGATTGTCAATGTCAATAAAATGCACCAACAGCCTTGTAACTTAAGATGTTCTTTTATTTCATTTTGAAGGCTACCAGTTTCAGCATTTCATTATGCCATCTCTCCAAATAAACAAAAATGTCGTATAGAGCCATAAATCTCTGGATGCCGTAAATGTAATACCAAGTCTTCGAATGAAGCAATAATGTACAGATTGAATTCACGACATCCAGAGGTGTACGGCCCTATATGATATTTCAGTTAATTTGGAGAGATGCATATGGGGCTTGAAGATGGCATAGTGCAATTCTGAAACTAGTAGCTTTCAAAATAAAATAAAATAGGATCTTAAGTTACACGGCTGAAGTCTCCCCAGACTTACCCCCCCCCTCCCCCCCAGTACCAGATCAATGATTTCTTGGTGTCTTAAGATGTTTCTATCTATAGGATTCAACAATCCTTCCTTTTAGTCACGGCATATTAATTAATTAATTATTTAATTCGTTTATAGTGTGCCTTGAAACTTCATTACTTCTAATTCTCGTTGTAAGTACATTACGGGCCATTACAATTGCTTCACCATGAAGATGACGTGCTACAGACCGAAATTTAACCGACAGGAAGAAGATGCTGTGATATGCAAATGATTAGCTTTTCAGAGATTCACACAAGCTTCGCGCCGGTGGTGACACCTACAACCTGATGACATGAGGAAACTTTCCAACCGATTTCTCATACACAAACAGCAGTTAACCAGCGTTGCCTGGTGAAACGTTGTTGTGACGCCTCGTGTAAGGAGGAGAAATGCGTACCATCACGATTCCGACTTTGATAAAGGACGGATTGTAGCCTATCGCGTATGCGGTTTATCGTATGGCGACATTGCTGCTCGCGTTGATCGAGATCCAATGACTGTTAGCAGAATATGGAATCGGTGGGTTCAGGAAGGCAATACGGAACGCCGTGCTGGATCCAAACGACCTCATATCACTAGGAGTCGAGATGACAGACATCTTATCCGCATGGCTGTAACGGATCGTGCACCCACGTCTCGATCCCTGAATCAACAGATGGGGACGTTTGCAAGACAACAACCATCTGCACGAACAGTTCGACGACGTTTGCAGCAGCATGGGCTATGAGCTCGGAGACCATGGCTGCGGTTACCCCTGACGCTGCATCACAGACAGGAGCGCCTGTGATGGTGTACCCAACGACGAACCCTGGGTGAACGAATGGCAAAACGTCATTTTTTCGGATGAATCCAGGTTCTGTTTAGAGCAACATGATGGTCGCATCCGTGTTTGGCGACATCGCGGTGAACGTACACTGGAAGCGTGTATTCCTCATCGCCATACTGGCGTATCACCCGGCTTGATGGTATGGGGTGCCATTGGTTACACGTCTCGGTCACCTCTTGTTCGCAATGACGGCACTTTGAATAGTGGTCGTTACATTTCAGATGTGTTACGACCCGTGGCTATACCCTTCATTCGATCCGTGAGAAACTCTATATTTCAGCTGGATAATGCACGACCACATGTTGAAGGTCCTGTACAGGCCATTCTGGATACAGAAAATGTTCGACTGCTGCCCTGGCCAGCACATTCTCCAGATTTCTCACCAACTGAAAACGTCTGGTCAATGGTGGCCGAGCAACTGGCTCGTTACAATACACCAATCTCTACTCTTGATGAACTGTGGTATCGCGTTGGAGCTGCATGGGCAGCTGTACCTGTACACGCCATCCAAGCTCTGTTTGACTCAATGCCCAGGCGTATCAAGGCCGTTATTACGGCCAGAGGTGGTTGTTCCAGGTACTGATTTCTCAGGATCTATGCACCCAAATTGCGTGAAAATGTAATCACATGTCAGTTCTACTATAATATAACTGTCCAATGAATACTCGTTTATCATCTGCATTACTTCTTGGGGTAGCAATTTTAATGGCCAGTAGTGTAGTATTGTCATTACGTCACATTGTCAGATCACTTTCACTAAAACTATCTTCAGTCATTTATCTCCCACGCACCTCTTTGTGCCTACGGGTTCCGTCGCTAGCTATCTACAGAATCAATATTTCCCACAGTTCGACACAAAATACGTCTCGTGCTAAGTCTTTTTCTACACAAGACAAGTTGTGAAGTGTACATGTTGTACAGAAAGAACTTACAACAGGAGATATTTTGCACTGAGCACCGGGAAAAATTGATCTGAAGATAGCCGATGCCAAAATCGGTGATAAATGGAAAATGCGCATGCGATCAATGACTGAAATTAATTCTAGTAAAAGTGTCACCATGTTCGCTGGCTCACAATGCGACAATATATCTGTTTCTGGAAACATGGTCAGAGCGCTGCAGTTTTGAGCGATTTTGTACTGCTGTGTTTAAGAGCAGTGTTTCAACATAAAATTATTTGGCGATTCTAGAATGAAATTCAGTGCAAGACAGTCAGCCACACGAAGCATGGAAAAACCTAATATGATGCCAATGAACATATAAGAATTCCAGAGACCCTACTACTCTGGATCGGTTGTAACCTATATTTCTCCAGGCGAATGCCGAGGTCGTGCCTAGAATAATTCACGATGCGATTCTTTATCAGTCCTTGTTATTGTAGTTTTTGTTGTTATGGTCTTCCGTCGAATGATTGGTTTGATACAGCTTTCGAAACCATTTTAGCGTGTAACGATCTCTTCATGTCGGAAAAACTGCTACAACCTACATCCATCTGAACCTTCTTACTGTATTTATACCTAGGTGTTCCTCAACAGTTATTAGCTCCTCACACTTCTCTCCCTCTCAAAGTGTATTCCTTTACGCCTCAGGATATGTCCTACCAACCGATCCCTTCTCTCAACCAGTTTGTGTTATAATGTCTTTCTTCGCGAGTACTGATTAACTAATTTCTCATCAGTTATTCGATTTACTCATTATTCTTCAGCAATCTTCTGTAGCATCACAGTTCAAAAGCTTCTATTCTGTTCTTGTCCGAACTGTTTACTGTCCATGGTTTATTTCCGTGATAGAGTACAACTCCACAGACACCTACAGAACGGACTCCCTAATACTTAAAAAAACTTTTTATGTCAACAACCTTCTTTTTATCAGAAACGCTTTTCTTTGCATATTCTCTCTACCTCGTCCACCATCAGTTATTTTGCAGCCCAAGTCTTAAAACTCATCTACTACTTTATTATCTCATTTTATAATTCCCTGGCAATCCCCTGATTTAAGTCGACTACTTTCCATTATCCTTATTTTACTTTTGTTTATGTTCATCATACAATCTCTTTTCAAGACACTTTCCATTCTGCTCAACCGCTCTTCCAAGTTGTTTGCCGTGTCTGACGTAACTGGAGTGTCATCGGCCAATCTCAGAGTTTTTATTACTTCTAAGGTAAGCTCTTTGAATAACTCTAATCCACCATTCGCTTTTAACGACCCAGGGAAATTATGTCTGAAGAGTAGACAGAGGTTCAGGGCACCCTCTAGTTCTTGGGTGAGAAACTGCCCCAAAAAGGTGGAAGAATCTATTATGATCAACGGCATCACGATACAGAAAGCAATGGAAGCCAGTGAGTTAGAGACACATAATGTTTATCCAGAGGACATGTGGCAAGAAATAAAAAAAAAGGTCAGGATGATCTCTGCGTTGGCGGAAGACTCCGGACTAGTCCCCCGTTCGGATCTCCGGTAGTGTACTGCCAAGGGAAATGTGACCATGAGAAAAAGACTGAATAACGTTCTGCGAGTTGGAGAGTTGGAGGGTGGAATGTCAGAAGTTTGAACTTGGTATTGAAGGCAGAAAATGAGAAAAGGTAAATATTAATATTGAATATACATGTAGTGGGCCTCAGTGAAATGAAATGGAAAGAAGACAAGAACTTCTGGTCAGACGAATACAGAGGATTACTAACAGCAGCAGAAAACGATATAACGGGAGTAGGACTCGTTTTGAATAGGAAGATAGGACAGAGAGTGAGTTACTGCGAACAGTTCTCATCACAGTCGAGAGCAAACTAATGCTGACAACGATATTCCAGGTATACATGCCGATGTCGCAAGCCGAAGGAGATGATATACAGGAAGTATAAGAGGATACTGAGCGGAATAATACAGTACGTAAAGGGAGATGAAAATCTAATAATCATGAGGGAATGGAATGCTGTTGTAGGGGAAGGAGTAGAAGAAAGGGTTACGGGAGAATATATGCTTGGTAGTAGAAATGAGAGAGAGAAAGCCTAATTGGTACTAGCAAATATTCACAAGAGGATTAAGGGTGCATGGAAAGCTCGGGAAACACTGCAAGATTTCAGCCAGATTACCTCATGGTCAAGAAGAGATTCCGGCATGATATATTGGATTTTAGGACGTACCAAGGAGCAGATATATGCTCAGACCACAACTTAATAATAATGAAGAATAGGCTGAACTATAACAGACTATTTAGGAAGAATCAATACACAAAGAAGTGGGATACGGAAGTACTAAGGAATGGAGAGATACGGTTGAAGTTCAGTGAGGCTATAGACATTTCCATAACGAACTGCTCAGTATGCAGTTCAATTGAAGAAGAATGGAAATCTCTAAAAAGGGCTATCACAGAAGCTGAAGAGAAAAGCGTAGGAAGCTAACTGGGAAGAAATACTTCATATGCTCGACGAAAAAAGGAAGAGCAAAAGATTCAAGGAAACTCAGGAATGCAGAAGTAAGTCACTTAAGAATTAAATAAATAGGAAATGCAGAGAGAAGGTAAGGCGAAATGGCTGCATGAAACGTGTAGAAATGGAAAACGAAATGCTTGTCGGACGGACTGACTCAGCTTACAGAAAGTCAAAAGAACCTTCGGTGAAATTAAAAGCAAGGGTGGTAACATTAAGAGTGCAATGGAAACTCCAGTGGTAAACGCAGAGGAGGGAGCGATTAGTGGAAAGAGTACACTGGAGGCCTCTGTCAGGGGGAAGACTTCTCTGACGATGTGATAGGCGTAGAAACAGGAGCTGATAGGGAAGAGATAGGGGATGTAGTATTAGAATCAGTATTGAGAAGAACTCTGGAAGACATAAAATCAAATTATGCACAGCGATGTATAACTCTTCAGTTTCTCAAGTCATTTTGGTAATTGATAACAAAATGGCTGTTCATATTGGTATGTATAATGCACGAGTCTGGCGATATACCATGAGACTTTCCGAAAACATCACCCATACAGTTCCGACGACTGTAAGAGCCGACAAGTGTGACAATTATCGCACAATCAGCTTAACAGCACATGCATCCAAGTCTCTGCGAAGGATAATATACAGAGGAATAGAAAAGAAAGATGAGGATGATGACGTTCAGTTTGGCTTTAGCAAAGATAAAGGCATCAGAGAGATCTCATGCTGCGGCTGATAGTGGAAACAAGACTGCAGAAAAATCGAGACACGTTCATTCGATTTGTCGACCTGGAAAAGCGCTCGACAGTGTTAAGTGGTGCAAGAGTACGAAAGTCTGAGAAAAAAATGGGAGTGACGCGTAGGGAAAGACTGGTAATATACGACATCTACAAGAAACAAGAGGGAACAGTAAGTGTGGACGACCAAGAGCGAAGTGCAAGGATTAGAAAGGGTGTGAGACGGGGGTGTAATTCCGCCCCTGTTGTTCAATCTACACATCGAAGAAGCAACGACGGAAATAAAAGAAAGGTTCAAGAGTAGGACCAAAATTCAAGGCGAATGGCTATCAATGTTAAGATTCGCTGATGACATAGCTATATATAGTAACTGAATGGGATGAACAGTCTAATGAGTAAAGAATATGGTTTGAGAGTAAATCGAAGGAAGAGAAGTAACAGAAATGTGAAAAGCGGGAACGTTAACATCAGGATCATGAAGTAGATGAAGTTAAGGAATTCTGCTGCCTAGGTAGCAAACTAACACATTACGGACGGAGCAGAGAGAACGTAAAAATCAGACTAGGACTGGAGAAAAGGGCACTCCTCTCCAAGACAAGTCTGCTAGTAACAAACATAGGCTTTAGTTTGAGGACGAAATATTCGAGAATGGATGTTTGGAGCACAGCGTTGTATGGCAGTGAGACAAGGACTTTGGTAAAACTGGAACAGAAGAGAATAGAAGCATCTGAGATGTGGTGCTATGGAAGAATGTTGAAAATTACGTGTACTGATAAGATTCCCTGCAGAATTGGGAAGGAAAGTATTTTTGGAAAATCCTAGCAAAAAGAAGGGGCAGTATGATAGGACATCTGTTAAGACGTAAGGAAATAACTTCTATGATACCAGAGAGGGCTGTTAAGATAAGAGCTGTGGGGGAGACAGAGATTGGGATTCATCCAGCAAATAATTGAAGATGTAGGTTTCAGAGTGCTACAGGAGAGGAATTCGAGGTGCGAAAAGAAGGAAAAGAAAGTAAGGGAAATTATGGAATCTGAATACGAGTTCAGTGTCTTACTATTGCCGTCAGATGACGAGAGGCGAGGGGAGGGAACATGTGATGCACCCAGGAGCACTGTCGACCATGATCATGTTGGTGTTCCAAATGTTACAGTTCAGGGAAGTGTAATGCTGCTTGGGACTTCTGACCTCCAAATCTTTCATCATGGTAGACTCACCGGTTAATATTATCGTGAAACTATATTCTTTCTCCATGTGTGTGTTCTGAGTGGTACATCCGGCCCTCAGTTCATTTTTATGGATGACAATGCGCGACAGAATCGAACTGCGCAGATGGAGGAACGCTAGGAGTGAGGGGGATATTAGGCGAATGGATTGGCCTGCCCGTTAACCCGACTCAAATCCCGTCGAGCACAAGTGGGAAAGTGTGGGAAGACTTAGTGCAGCATGTCCATGTGCACCAATGATCATCCAGCATTTATCAACTGCACTGGTGGAAGAATCGAAACCCCGACCACCCCTTACCACCCATGTGGCCAGAATGAAAGCACGCTGCAGAGAATGCATTGTCGTCTGCGGTGACCACACACCCTATTAAGAACTATGACCTGTTTTTTTTAAAATTTCATAAATCGTTGCGACTTCCAATTGGTGGCTTTGAATGAGAGTGTCATTTGTGTTTGTCTCACTGCGTATTTGTTTCATCTATTTCATGTACTATACTGCAGCAGTTCTTTCCATGTGTGGTCCAAATTTCACCGAGCTATTTTACTTGGCATTTGGAAAATGGTTCAAATGGCTCTGAGCACTATGAGACTTGACATCTGAGGTCATGAGTCCCCTAGAACTTAGAACTACTTAAAGCTAACTAACCTAAGGACATCACACGGATCAATTCCTGAGGCAGGATTCGAACTTGCGACTGTAGCGGTCGCGCGGTTACAGACTGAAGCGCCAAGAACCGCTCGGCCACATCGGCCGGCTCGTATTTACACATCAGGCGAAAGTAACTTTTTTCCTTATATTTTGCACACCAGTGTAGAAGGAAAAACGACCTACACTAGTAACTATTAGTTTATTCCATTACGTTTTCACTGGTGGAAGTTTATTTAACTTCATCCCATAGCTATGTAGCTCGTGGGCAACAGGAAGAAATTTATAATTCATCAGTGGCTTTTCACGTTAGTATTAATTAGATTTCATCACAGAAGTTTGATTTTTACTCCGTTAATGGTTGGTGCTTGTTCAGAGTGGTATGGTCTTGATTCAACATGTAAATTGGTTGCGAGCATTAAATAACAACATATCACAGACACAATTGTCTTACTAGAGCATGTATTACTACCACCAACTGTAATATCATATATAAGCACTAGAACTTTAATCTGATCTAATTTTTGTTAGAGGTTTGACAACTTGTACGCTCAATATACGAGTAATGCTGCATGTTGTATGTGCACTGCTGTATTAAATTATTGAATAATATTCCTGTGTAAATGAGTTTTTCTAAAGATGAGGCTGGTAGTCTCAAGTCGATTATGTAATGAAGAAATTAGAAACAATCCTTACATCCAGAGTTTGAATTACTTATATATGCAAAATTTAGTCTATCCATTAGTTAGCCTCAGTTATGTCAAGAAATTAATAGGCAATACGATTAAGTTGAAAGTAAAATTTCGTCGTTTCTGCTGCTGTTACTCTATAGAAGAGTTATTTCTGAATGTAGAATAACATTATTTTGTGTGTGTGTGTGTTTGTATGAATGATCACTATCTAAAACAACAATAACACCAATTACAAAAAAGTACAAAATAGTTTCAGATTAACGTAAAACAAAAGCGTGTAAATGGTCAGGTTGTTGACATATTTTTCACTGAGCAAGTGCAGCATAATTGAAACTAACTCGCTCTGCATCTTAGTGCAATGGTGGCCAATGGACCATAGAAATAACTATGGTACAAGGAAGGTGTCGGTGCTGTCATAAGCGGATACATTGTCAGTTCAAGATGCAAGTTGGCAATGTCCCATTCGTAAACAACCGCACCGAAATTCGCCACGTCTGATTAATGATAGGCATCGATAACTTAAATCAGAATGAGTGGACGCGAATTCATTACGAGCATAGTGACTTAAAGGTTGCGTCTTTTCGACGAAATCAAAATAGTTTGATAATGTACTATTCCTTGGATAGTGATACGATTTGAAACAGAGTAGAAAGTTCCGAGACGCAGAAGAAGATAAGTAAAATTGGCAGCGATCTCGAAAAGGCAGCCGTCCACCATTCTATTGTATCGAGACTAATGAAACCAAAAATCACGCTTGTCGAATAAAGGTTCCAATCCCGTACATCACGTTAACCATTCTGCCACCAGCTTCACAAAGTTTCAGTTAAGGTGCTGTAGAAGTAAACGAACTAATTCTTTAAACTTGCGTGTTACAAATCAGGAAGAGGGTGCTAGAGGTGGTGTGCAGACATAAACCAAGCGCTCAGACCCTAACAGGGATGGTTTATTGCCTGGAGTCAGACATCTGATCCCCGGTCAGTAAATTGGTGGAATTTGCTATGATACCTGTCCTGTGTGCATAGAGCGTTGCGCGAAATTGCCCAGTAACGAGGCCTCTGCGGTAGTTAATGGCTTCCTAATAGTGCGCGTGGGTAGCATAGCAGGGGCATCACAGGGCACGTATCAGAGACGAACCGGCGCAATGTCATATGCACTGAACGACGACCAATAAGATGGACTTGCAGGAACCGTAATAATGGAAGGATAGAGTGGACGAGGTAATATAATATACTTTCCTGATGGCCAAACTGGGAAAACTGTTCATATAGTGGTAGAGTTCTTTTGATATCCAAATCCAGAAAGTATAAGACCAGATTAAATAATGTGTGGTATTTACAATCAATAAAAGTAACTACAGACAATATTACTGCTTTTTTTCGCAAAAAATAACTTTTTCCAACGGGCCGCTGTGGCCGAGAGGTTCTAGGCGTTTCAGTCTGGAACCGCGCGACCGCTACTGTCGCAGGTTCGAATCCTGCCTCGGGCATGGATGTGTGTTATGTCATAAGGTTAGTTAGGTTTAAGTAGTTGTACGTTCTATTGGACTGATGACCTCCGCTGTTAAGTCCCATATTGCTCAGAGCCATTTCAACCATTTCTGAACTTTTTTCCACCATATCTAATTTGATGGTGTTACCCTTTAGAACATTTAGAAGTGCGATACATCTTTTAAATCAGATGCTGGCTTGTTAGGTGTACCCAGGAGCTGATATAGACTAAGAAAACTATGGTGAAGAGTAGACTGAAACTGAGGAGCATCATCCTGAAGAATCAGCGTGGGAAGAAGTGGGATAATAAGAACTGAGGAACGAAGGGAAGCGTTTAAAGTTCTCAAAGGTCGTATCTACTGCGATACTGAATGCCAATGTAGGCAGTTAAGTCGAAGGGGAACGGTGTCGTATCTAAAAATGACACAGAAGTCGGACGGACAGAGGTAGGTTAGTGAAAGAAAGAAGTACAGAAGTGTTCAGTGAAAGACAATAATAGAGCAGTACAACAGACTTAGGACCGGTATCCAGTTACGCTTCCTACCGAGTCCAACATGCAGCTGAGTTGTTCCACGCCACTGAGAAGCAGATCATCACCTGGTAAGGACATGCGCTTAAGCAGTCCCCTCGTAGTCCGTCTACCAGTAATCCGTTTGTCTCCGAGTAACAGTAAGTCAGTCTGGAAAAAAAGCCTGAGAGTTTTCATTTTTATAATGGTCAAAGTGGATTTAGTATCAGAGTATGGATCCAAAAGCATGATGTTTGAACTCCTAAGGCATTCGCGTCTAATAATCCGATATCTAGTAAAAAATTGTGGTATTCGAACCAACCTTCGGGTTGACAGCTTCACCTTTATTATTTTTAAAAAAAAAATTCAGTAGTGGAAATTATTTTCAGACTGTATTTTGTAAAGGCTAACAGAAATTAATTTGCTGTAGTTCTAAACAGAACGTTTTATGCAACTAAGACATTACGCTGTATGCTATTCACATTCCTGTAGCTACACATAATCCCTTTATTTATTCCAATAATTAATTTGCAAATTCCACATTTAAGCGTAGAATCAACTTCAACTCACCAATGTGGGGCCTCATACATACTGAGTCTATTACTATGTAATTGGGGGCCAAGGTGGGGCCTTACCTAACGAATCTACCACTATTACCCAAGCAGATTTGTGAAGTGTTGTGACGGATATATCAAATAAGCGACTACCGACAATCCACCAATGATTAGCCCTCATTCGAAGCCCGTACAGCTCGGTACGACGATAAATGAAGACAGCCCAGCAATATCCACAGATGAATTGGCAGCTGAGACACTTCCACACTTGGGGTAGTACTACAGGAAGACAGATGACGATATTATGTTTTAAAGGTCAGAAAATAACGGATTAACTGTTAATACTAGGCTGTTAACACTATTTTGTCCAATCCCTTAGTTGTCGTCTAATTCCTTGAGTATTCTAATTTTCTTGATGTACTATCGGTAATTCAGATTAAAGACAATGTGAGATACTAACCAAGTAGTTGATTATTTTTATTAACAAAGACACTTTGTAAGATGTCGTGGTCTCCTGACCTTCATTGCTTACATATTCTGCCCTCACAATCATATTCCACACATCGAGACCCTTCATTCTAACCCAAACTCGATAAGATAAAGTCAATGTTGTATGAATTCATGTAGACGATATGCAAATAACTATTAAATCGCAAATGCGCTCTGAGATTGAAATACTCGAGGCTGGCGTGCACACACACATTCAAGACACGACGGTTGCAGGGGCTTTTAGTTAGGAGACGCAAACCGCATGCCAGGGGGCCGGTCCCTTCAGAGGACGACTCAGCCTATCTAAGTCGGCCGGTAACCGCCCATAGAGCAGACACCGTTTGCCCGAGTGAAAGGAGGAATGACCCCGTCTTTGGCTTACAAGCAAATTCAGCTACAGTGTGTGGGAGCGCCCAGCCTATGCATTCTTTACAAATATAGCACGCAGTTTCAGAGATTTTCACAGGGAGACAGCAAACGCCAAACGCCGATGCTACAGATTTCCGGACTGGTCGCCTTAAACGAAACGTCATTCTCTCATTTTAGAAGAGCAATGCTGATTGGCAGATGATATTATTGACGCCTTGAGCTGAAGGAGTAGTAGAAGACCCTTCACATCTGGTGTGGGGAGGCGCCGTTCCGTTGTCGCTCTTGGAGCGAGGAACAAGTCTCTCCGCAGTCCTTCACTGGGAGAGCACCTCTGTCGAGAGTGAATCAGTGTGTGACTCTATATTGAGTCCTTGTGATTAAGCGTTGTTCACTGTGTTGGCCGCCACACTTATTGTGTGGTGTGAACGGACAGAGTTATAGTAAAACGCCTGCAAGCGAATTTTGAGTGGCATCGCGGTTGACTGGTTATCTGACCGGTGTACCACGCCAATAGTTAGACTAGGGGCGAATAGGAGTCCTTGACTTCATCAAGGTGTAGGGAGAGTTTGATTGGCGAAGGTCAATCCAGATAGAACGAGAGTTATCTTATTTGTCAGTAGCGAGCGGCGCAGACAGCACTCATCGCAGCTTATGGTATTGTGCGCTACAGCTCTTGCGAGCCCCATATTTCCTCCACAACAGTACACTTCACTGCATTTCACACGCGACTGCCTCGACCGTACCTAGCAACATTCTAACGGATAATTATTCAAGTTGAATAGGCGCGGCTCTCAGCCATTCTGCCAAGTCAATAACAATCTTAAACTTTGTATAGAAATTTCATTAGCGAATCCTATCCTTGAGAGGTAACTTCACATTCCGAAAAGAACCCAGAAATAACGTGTTCAGTTCATAACTAAAAGTGCCATTGTGATTTCTCAGAATTTTTGCAAAATAAATAATAATTTTCGTTAGCTTCATGTTTTTCTTACACTAACTAGCACTACTCCAGTACCCAAGTATCCCACTAGTCACGTACGAAATTTTGTGAATTTTTTGTCATTTCCTTACAGCGGACGACTCCAGAAGATATTTATTGCTGAAAGTTTTTTAGGCATTTCTCTTTAGAACGTTAGGAGCGTCTGTCTGACTTCTGTAGTAGTGTGGGGGTGGAAATTGCATCTTGCAGGAGCCACAGGGTAAAGGGTACATCTCAGATTAATCCGTTGCGCAGAATGACAGAATACACTCCCACACGCTCACAATTTTAGGAAAAAAATGTAGTAATGTAACTTTCCTATTTTTCGAGAAAAGGTCATCGGTGATATTTTGAAATATTCTTTCGCCAGTGAGGCCCTGACTCAATAACACTATGGGTAGCATAGTGTGATGTAAGGAGGCTGTTGTACTCCCAACCTCGACGTGTTCGTGTGGGGAGTTCGAAGTCCATCCATTATTATGCATTGATACATGTAGGTACACTAACACATTTAGTGGATTGAAGATACGTTTCAGTAGCACAGTTGGCATTAAATACGACATAATATGCATAGTATACACAAAAAATAAAATTTTGAGTGACTAGGGTCTCCCGTCGGGTAGACCGATCGCCAGGTGCAAGTCTTTCGATTTGACGCCACTTCGGCGACTTGCGCGTCGACGGGGGTGAAATGATGATGATTAGAACAACACAATACCCAGTCCCTGAGCGGAGAAAATCCCAACTCAGTCGGGAAACGAACCCAGGCCCTTAGGATTGACATTCGGTCGCGCTGGCCACTCTGCTACCGGGGGCGGACATAGTATATAGAAAACAAATTCAACAGCATAATAAAAAATCACAAACGAGGACGTGGAGAATGCAAATCAACATTACCACAACAAACAAATACAACATAATAGCGATCTTTTCTGTTTCGTACTGAGCTCTCAAGTTGCATTCAGTGACACTCACAGATTGCCAAAACACACAAAAGACGCAATAAGAGATCTTCAGATGCCTAATAAGTCATCTCACTAGGGCGAACAGTGACCCAACTGGTAGCCGTGAGTGATAGTATGCCGCCTCCAGGACTCGAGAAGATGCACCGGCTCCGGATGGAATTCTTTCGGGGGAGTAACGTGCACACTCATTCGGGAGGAGGACGGTTTAAAACCCACGTCCAGCCATTCAGATGTAGGTTTTCTGTGATGTCCCTAAATTTCTCCAGGCAAATGCCAGTACGGTTCCTTTGAAAGGGCACGGCGGAATTCCTTCCCACCCTTTGCTCCGTGTGTAACGACGTCGATATCGGCGGGACGTTAAACCCAACCAGAATGTCAAATCAAACACCTTTCAGCCGTCTAATTTCGAAACTTATTTTATTGGGCTACCAGTTTCGGCGATATCTTACGCCATCTTCAGGGCCCCTTACCGACGAGTAGGAATATTCCAACCTCGGTTCCGGTCAAAATAGGGACCAGCATTCAAAGACTAGTATCTGCAGAGTTCTGTTTGATACAACGATCATTTCAGACACCATCAGGGGAGATGATGTCTGAATTGATCGCTGTATCAAGCAGAAATCTACAAATACCAGTCTCTGAATGCTGGCATTTTGACAGGAACCGAGGTTGGAATCTTCCCACACGTCCGTCAGCAGGCCTGAAGATGGCGTAATATATCGACGAAACTGGTGGCTCAATAATATAACAGTTTGAAAGTTGATGACTGAAAGGTATTTGATTTGATTTTCTTTACTGAACAGCCGAGTCCCACAACCATCTCTGGAAAGATGTTACTCTTAAAATCAGTCTTGATCACAAATTTATTTATTCTGGTAACCGGTTTCGACCACGCCTGGTTGGTTAGGAAGGAGTTGAAGTTTGTGATATCTGAAGATGGGTGTAATCCCGAAACGCGTAACATGTTCTATTAAAAGAGTCAATTGAACATCTCATGACTTTATTGCGACTTACAGCATTGGTTGCCAATTATTAACATAAAAATGATCGCAGGCCTCAGACGGGATTTTGTGTCCTGTATATCAACATTGCAGGAGTCATAGCTGTGGGCGACTAACCGACACGTGGGAGATCGGACAGGTTTCCGCGACCTTGTTAATAATGATGACAGATGCCTCGTCCAACGACTCACCATGGTTTTAAGAGTGAAATTTTCACTCTACAGCGGAGTGTACGCTGGTATGAAACTCCCTGGCAGATTAAAACTTTGTGCTGGACCGAGACACGAACTCGGGACCTTTGCCTTTCGGGGAAAGTGTTCTAGCGACTGAGCTACCTAAGCATGACTCACGCGCCGTCCTCACAGTTTTGATTCCGCCAGTCCCGAGTTAGAGTCTCGGTCCGGCACACAGTTTTAATCTGCCAGGAAGTTTCACCATGGTTTTGTTCACTGCCTGGTCTCCGTAGACATTCTGCAAGCTCCTTTGAATATCTGTGATGCTCTGGTTTTCCACCAAAGGAATCTCAACGATAGTCTCTGCTTGGAACGCGACTTCAATACAGACGCCATTTTGAAGACTACTTATAGCTGTGCCACCGATCGGTCGTTCGTGAAACCATAGGGGCTGAAGCGGAAATGTTGCACGATGTTCCACAAAAAATTCCGCATTTTTCAATGTTGCATTACTTAGTGAACGTCCGTCGTACGTACAGAAGCGGTGAAACTTTGAGACTTTAAAGACAGGAGTGGCTGTGTGGGAAATCTGTTTCGATAGCTGAAAAGGGGGCGCCGAAAACGCGTCAATCACAGGCGAGGAAAGCTCACCGTGAGATAGAGACTTGACGTTGGCTGCTAACCTCAGCAGACGATAATTTCAGACTCTGCTACTGACCGGAAAAGCGAGGCCACGAAACAAAACGGCTACCAGTAAGACATAAAGTCACCTGATGCGTTCTTGACGCTGGGAAAAACCCGGCCGATTGGGTTGGAGTCCCGTGATGGGCTCAACACCGCTAAGTTGGGAACTGGGCGGCTCAAAAATTAGTTCATGGCTGCAAAATTCGTAAATGCTAAATCCATTTAGTTGGAGATGGGGCGAGTACACCATGTTAATGAGAAAACTGAGACGAGAATACGCGTTTAAACTGCCTCCGCGTACTCCCACTGCAACTTTTGTTACACAAGATGCAATGGTTATAAACAGCTATGAAGTTAAAAGTTAACTCCTAAACACCCTCAGCTATTTCAACGAACCACGCAACCACAGAAAACGCTTGTGGGGCTCTACCAAAACGTATTTCCAGATTGATTGATTCATCTATATCTCTAAACCGCTATTCCGAAAACCGGTAGCCAGTTGTAGGTTCTCTATTTAACGGCTTCTGGGGGCAACGAATATTAATTTTTCAGAATTTCGCGTAATTATTGACCCAATTTAAAAATATAAAATGCTGTCATTATCAAACATTAAGAGCTTCAATTTAACACAATAAGACAAGTGTTACAGTTAGGAACCGTGTGGTTCTATTGCGGCAACGTAACTCACGACGCGCAAATAATCGGACATCATTCACCCACTATATGAGAATGAGGTCACTTAGCGACTTCCGGAAAACTTCACATATCATCCCAAACATTTATAAAACTATTTCTCGCTGATAATTCCACAAAATGATAAAAGGAAAAAAAAGTTTATCTTTTTTTATGTACGTTATGGATTGAACTCACACGAAGTCAAGATAGCATATGAAATCTTTATTTGGATCCATTTATAGTTTCAGCCAACAATCTAGCCATCTTCAGATCATAAAACATTCTTGATTCGTATTGGTGCCATACGACTTCACACACCGAAGAAAGCTGTCTTAAAATAACAATATCCGTACACGAGATAGCTAAAAACAGTTTTTCATCGTTCGTGGCTGGCGTAAGTGAACGAATTGTCATGGCGTTAAAACTGAGTAACCGCCACGATCAGGATTTACACCATCTCCAATGCAAGCATTTGCAAAGAATAACGAGGTCCGTCTAACATCATAGCGCCATCGTTCGTGATACTCCAGACGGATGGTCAACGAGACAGCTTGAAACATCTGTTTACTTTAAAATGAGTTAATGTCTTATGTATTACGTTAAGTGTAAAAACGAGAAAAATATTAGAAAAGATTTAAAATTATTCTTAAGTTTACTGGAACTCGCTAACTGCCTTCATTATAGATCGCTAGATTAATAAAGATTGCGTAATTGCACTGCAGTTCAAGCAAAAGCAAGTTTTTCACGCATCTCTATATTTATGACATCATATCTCCAGAACTAGGTGACGAACAACAAAGTAGCACTGCAGGCACATTCAGAGATATACACTACTGGCCATTACAACTGCTACACCACGAAGATGACGTGCTACAGACGCGAAATTTAACCCACAGGAAGAAGATGCTGTGATATGCAAACGATTAGCTTTTCAGAGTATGCACACAAGGTTGGCGCCGGTGGCGACACCTACAACGTGCTGACATGAGGAAAGTTTCCAATCGATTTCTCATACACAAACAGCAGTTGACCGGCGTTGCCTGGTGAAACGTTGTTGTGATGCCTCGTGTAAGGAGGAGAAATGCGTACCATCACGTTTCCGACTTTGATAAGGTCGGATTGTAGCCTATCGCGATTGCGGTTTATCGTATCGAGACATTGCTGCTCGCGTTGGTCGAGATCCAATGACTGTTTGTAGAATATGGAATCGGTGGGTCCAGGAGGGTAATACGGAACGCCGTGCTGGATCCCAACGGCCTCGTATCACTAGGAGTCAAGATGACAGGCATCCTAAGCGCACGGCTGTAACGGATCGTGCAGCCACGTCTCGATCCCTGAGTCGTAAAATGGGGACGTTTGCAAGACAACCATCTTCACGAACAGTTCGACGACGTTTGCAGCAGCACGGACTATCAGCTCGGAGACCATGGCTGCGGTTACCCTTGACGCTGCATCACAGACAGGAGCGCCTGGTGTACTCAACGACGAACCTGGGTGCACGAATAGCAAAACGTCATTTTTTCAGATGAATCCCGGTTCTGTTTACAGCATCATGATGATCGCATCCGTGTTTGGCGACATCGCGGTGAACTCACATGGGAAGCGTGTACTCGCCATCGCCATACTGGCGTATCATCCAACGTGATGGTATGGGGCGCCATTGGTTACACCTCTCGGTCACCTCTTGTTCGCATTGACAGCACTTTGAACAGTGGACGCTACATTTCAGATGTGTTAGACGCGTGGCTCTAACCTTCATTCGACCCGTGCGTAACCCTATATTTCAGCAGGATAATGCACTACCGCATGTTGCAGGTCCTGTACGGGCCTTTCTGGATACACAAAATATTCGACTGCTGCCCTGGCCAGCACATTCTCCAGATCTCTCACCAATTGGAAACGTCTGGTCAATGGTGGCCGAGCAACTGGTTCGTCACAGTTTTAATCTGCCAGTCACTACTCTTGATGAACTGTGTGTCGTGTTGAAGCTGCTGTACACGCCATCCTAACTCTGACTCAATGCCCAGGCGTATCAAGGCCGTTATTACGGCCAGAGGTGGTTGTTCTAGGTACTGATTTCTCAGGGTCTATGCACCCAAATTGCGTGAAAATCTAATCACATGTCAGTTCTAGTATAATATATTTGTCCAATTTATACCCGTTTATCATCTGCGTCTCTTCTTGGTGTAGCAATTGTAATGGCCAGTAGTGTAATAAGGGACTACTAAATTAAAAAGTCATGACTGATGTTGAAGCTTTACTCCATGCCATTTGATGGCGCTGTCAGCAGAGCATTAGCAGTAGAGAAGTAAGCAGTGCTCATTTACTTCCAGCATGGACCAGTAGTTACTGGACGTCACTTGAGGAACAATCCCATCATGGGCGTTCCAAGCGTACTACAGCTGCATTAATCGACTTTGGGTGATGCGACTATGAAGTGGAAACACGTAGGAGGAACCACAGGTAAACCAAGACCATGGAGACCTCATGTACTGATAACAGGGCAGTCGAGCACTGCGGATGGCCGGCCGCTGTAGCCGAGCGGTTCTAGGCGCTTCAGTCCGCAACCACGCGGTTGCTACGGTCGCAGGTTCGAATCCTGCCTCGGGCATGGATGTGTGTGATGTCCTTAGGTTAGTTAGGTTTAAATAGTTCTAAGTCTAGGGGACTGATGATCTCAGATGTTAAGTCCCATAGTGCTTAGAGCCATTTCCATTTACACTGCGGAGGGTGGTTGCAAAAGAATGTGGCAACGCAGAGGAAGGAGTTCCAAATTACTACCAGAAGTTCATCTGGCACAGTGACTGTGCATATGAAGTTAATATGAATTGGGTAATCATAAACCACTCATTACTGGAGTCAGTAGCAAGTGACGCTGAGGTGGCATAAAGAGCAACGCCGTTGGACCGTGGATGACTAGAAGTCAGTGGTCCGGAGTGATGAATCACACTATATTCCGTGGCAACATGAAGGAAGGATTTGGGTTTGGCGAATGCATGGAGAACTTTACCTGCCAACAGTGAAGTGCGGAGGAGATGGTGTTACAGTACGGGGTTGTTTTTCGTGGTTAGCACTGTCCTAACGGATATGTTCGTCATAGGTCACACATCAATTTCTGAGTTATTTCAGGCGGTGTTGCTTGTCTGTTAGCACTGATAACGAAAATAACGCTGCTGTCGGTTGTTAAGTGAACGCCGTTGGTCACTGAGTTGGACGTGACGAGAGGTAATGCCTAAAATTTTGTATTCTCGACAGACTCTCGACACTGTGGATCTCAGAATATTGAATTCCCTAACGATTTCCGAAATGGAATGTCCCATACGTCTAGTTCCATCTACAGTTCCTCGTTCAAAGTCTTTTAATTCCCGTCGTACAACCATAATCACGTAACCTTTTCAGATGAGTCACCTGGATTATGGCAGCTCCGCCAGTGAAATGCCCTTTTATATCTTGTGTAAAGTGTTGCTAACCTATGCTGCCATCTGATTTTACCACCGCTGTTGCCTTAAACTGTTTGACTCTATGACGAAACTTTTTCAGTTGCCGCGTGCAAGCAACTACACTACTGACCATTAAAATTGCTACACCAAGAAGAAATGCAGATGATAAACGGGTATTCATTGGACAAATATACTATACTAGAACTAACATGTGATTACATTTTCACGCAATGTGGGTGCATATAGATCCTGAGAAATCAGTACCCAGAACAAATACCTCTGGCCGTAGTAACGGCCTTGATACGCCTGGGCATTGAGTCAAACAGAGCTTGAATGGCCTGTACAGGTACAGCTGCCCATGCAGCTTCAACTCGATACCACAGTTCATCAAGAGTAGTGACTGGCGTATTGTGACGAGCCAGTTGCTCGGCCACCATTGACCAGACGTTTTCATTTGGTGAGAGATCTGGAGAATGTGCTGGCCAGGGCAGCAGTCGAACATTTTCTGTATCCAGAAAGGCCCGTACAGGACCTGCAACATGCGGTCGTGCATTATCCTGCTGAAATGTAGGGTTTCGCAGGGATCGAATGAAGGGTAGAGCCACGGGTCGTAACACATATGAAATGTAACGTCCACTGTTCAAAGTGTCGTCATTGCGAACAAGAGGTGACCGAGACGTGTAACCAATGGCACCCCATACCATCACGCCGGGTGATACGCCAGTACGGCGATGACGAATATATTCACCGCGATGTAGCCAAACACAGATGTGACCATCATGATGCTGTAAACAGAATCTGGATTCATCCGAAAAAATGACGTTTTTCCCATTCGTGTACCCAGGTTCGTCGTTGAGTACACCATCGCAGGCGCTTCTGTCTGTGATGCAGCGTCAAGGGTTACCGCAGTCATAGTCTCCGAGCTGATAGTCCATGCCGCGGCAAACTTCTTGCAGATGGTTGTTGTCTTGCAAACGTCCCCATCTGTTGACTCAGGGATCGAGACGTGGTTGCACGATCCATTACAGCCATGCGGATAAAATGCCTGTCATCTCGACTGCTAGTGATACGAGGCCTTTGGGATCCAGCACGGCGTTCCGTATTACCCCCCTGAACCCACCGATTCCATATTCTGCTAACAGTCACTGGATCTCGACCAACGCGAGCAGCAATGTCGCGATACGATAAACCGCAATCGCGATAGGCTACAATCGGACCTTTATCAAAGTCGGAAACGTGACGGTACGCATTTCTCCTCCTTACACGAGGCATCACAACAACGTTTCACCAGGCAACGCCTGTCAACTGACGTTTGTGTATGAGAAATCGGTTGGAAACTTCCCTCATGTCAGCACGTTGTAGGTGTCGCCACCGCCGCCAACCTTGTGTGAATGCTCTGAAAAGATAATCATTTGCATATCACAGCATCTTCTTCCTTTTGGTTAAATTTCGAGTCTGTAGCACGCTCTCTTCGTGGTGTAGCAATTTTAATGGCCAGTAGTGTACTTCGGTGGCGGGCGTTTGTCTTCTAACGAAATACGTGTTTTTGATGCCAAGTGCATTGGTGAAGCCAACAGATATCCTTCCAACCTGAGATTTGGGTCTTCCTGTAGCAGAGCTGTGGGCAGAATAGCGTGCAATAACGCAGAGCGTGTCCCGCTCTGGTTGTGTGGCGAGCTGCGCTGTCGGCCGGAACTCTCGAGCCGTTGTGTGTATCGGTGGTGAATGCAGCTTCTGACAGGCGGGCTATGGGCACGGGGCGCCATATATCGCCGGGCTTTGGCGCCCACAGAAACACCGCAGGTCGTGCGTCATCCTCACTCCTCTCATAACTGTACACAGCCTGCCGTTCATCAATCTCTTCCCGGTATCAACCCACCATGGCCGCTTGTCATCTGCGTCTGAATAATTATACGGCCATTGTCCATGCTGAGAAGATTTAATATTGGCGCCATTAGAAACTAGCTGGGTTGGAAGATGTGGGAAGGATTCGACCGTGAATAATAAACCCGGCACACATCTGAAGTGTGGGGCTCTGTAGAAACTTTGTTCGGGGTGAGCGGAGTAGTTTTAATAATGATGAACTGACCAGTACGTACAGGGTAATCATGAAGTCTATGAAATATTTTAAAATATCGGTGTAGGTACATGGCTTATCATGATATAAGAAATGATACAGCAAGTGAAAGTCAGTCTCATATCTCTTTTTTTTTTTCTTTTTCTTTTTTTTTTTTTACGTGGTGTCGGCAACCCACTTTCGTAAAACCGCCGACAGGTGCGCCACCGTTCTTAGTTGCTGAAAATGGTGGCGAACCAGGCAGAGAAAGCCCATTGTCAGTCGGTAAAGAGCGTGCCAGGAGCTTTCCGTGGCAAGTTTCACAAGAGAACATCAAATGCGAACATTTTAGGTTAGGCTTTACCATGTCTGTTATTGACATTAAATGAAACAACAAGTTTACTGTTACCAGTCACAGTTTTATATATCCTCCACGACGCGTTTCTAAGGTTTAAACCTCCATCATCAGGTGGATTTACATTACTTAGTATGACATTTGTATGTGTGTTGTGTTATGATTTTTTGGAAGAACTTGTGGCACTGTCTAGTGGAGAAACAAGACACTATTTCAGAACATGGTTATATCCAACGGTAAACATAAAGTAAGTAAAATAGAGTACCTCCAGTGGTCACAGGTTCCTTTCGCTGACGTAACACATCACATGTATACTGTCATATTTGTGAACAAATATGGCGTCTGGAAGAAGAAACCCAAAACCACGTCTGAAATAGTGTCTTGTTTCTCCACTAGACAGTGCCACAAGTTCTTCAAAAAAAAAAAAAAAAAAAATCGTAACGCAACACACACACAAATGTCATACTAACTAATGTAAATCCACCTCATGATGGAGGTTTAAACCTTGTAAACGCGTGGTGCAGATAAATAAAACGGTGAATGGTAACTGTAAATTTGTTGTTTCATTTAAAGAGAACACCAATTTACAACAGCATAATGAAGTAATACAAGAAGTTGTTACAGGATTATTGTTTGTGCCGACAAATGGACGTCTCAGAATAGACAGTGGACCGTGTGAGGGACGTGATGTCCCACAAAGTCTACCCATCATGCGAATGCCGAATTCATCACCACTCAGCCACCTGTACGAAAAACCTTCGTAATTGATTAAGAGTGAAGGAGTTCCTGCAAGCCCTAAGCTATGACGACTGTTAGAGAAGTTTGAAGTTCTGTATTGATATGTAGAACCATCTTGAAAATAAAGACTTCGCAAGCAAGTCAATCTTCAGTGAAGAAGCTATTTTTCATCTTTTGGCAAACGTCAGCCGGCAAAACACAAGCAACACTAAGAATCCGCACGCAACTGTCGAATACTTCCAGTATTTCGAAAAAGTTAACGTTTTCTGTTCCGTGACAAACAAGGACCCTCTTTCTTTGAGTGGAGAACTGTCAATGGCATCACCTATTTCGAAATGCTGCAATTATGACTCATGCCACAACTTGAAACTGACAGCAGTGATTTCGTCTTCCCGCAAGATGGCACCCCTCCGTATTTCCACATTTGTGTATCAGATTTTGTGAACAAGATATTGTGAAAGTTGTGTATTCAATCGACAGTTTCACTTATAGAGTGTAGAAAAATTTCCGCTACCAGTCACAATAAAAGGTTATTTATTTGTCACACGACCGGTTTCGGGCTTGCGCCCATCCTCAGGTGTTTATACATTCATGTACATGTTTATATTGCTGGAAATCACTGAATAAATACAAAAAAATTATTTTCTGATGACTAAACAAATACCAGTGGGACAATTATAACTGGCGAGGCAGCATTTGTCGAAAATATATCTGTACTTACATAAAGATGAAGCATCATTATTATAGTTACGCTGTGGTGACAGTTTTTCCACTTAGTTGCTCATTTATTATCATTTTCACGTCCATATTTCAGTTTTATAAAGTTTAGCTTCTAACATTCTGCGTGGTGTCTGTTGTTCTAAGTCGGGTCTCCCTACCACTTTCGCGCAACGACGCTCTGAGTGTGTTTTTTAGGGTATTGACTAGTTTGAACCTGGGACCTGTTGCTGGTAAGGAGACGCCAGACCACACATGACATGTAGAATTCAGAAGAGTTCAGTGAGACTAGCGATGATATAACCAAATACTTAATGATTTCAGCGTCAGCTCCACTGCACTCACTGTAAAAGAATCCTAATACTAACTAAATTTAGTGGAAGGGGTTCAAGGCTTTCCTATTTTTATTTAGCTGGTAAAATAACGTCAAAAAAGCAGTTAAGTTTACCATTGGAAATTTTATTCTACTCACAAAACATCGTTTATAAATTGCACTATTGATAAAAGGAAATGTTTTAATGCAGGATGGTAAAAACCAACTGCGTTCAATAAAAATGTGAACGAATATTCCCTGAATGGGTTTCCAAGTTCTACAATGGATCGAAGGATGACCTGTGCCATATCACATCATAATCTAGGTTTAAATTAAGTTTCACAAAAGAGAAAACTATCAAAATGGTCTACAGTGACCCTCAATTATCTTTAATTACTTATCTAACTTGTCGTAAATTACAGTGGCTGATGTGGCTTCTCAATAACTATATAACAGAAAAATCATTGCGTTTCAAATTTTTACTTCAAGTGGCAAATGTGAACACCATGAGCTTTAATTGACGATCGACACTAGTATTACGCAAAAAGGGAGTGTAACAGATGAGACTTCTGCAGTTCTGAGTGAAGCTTTACGCGCTGTTATGCGGCATTGCGTGCGTTCATTACCCTGTCAGTGTTCGTCAGGGGGCGGCGGACAGCACAGCTCCGCTCATCTCGCCGTCTCGGAAGCAACTCTCCCCTAACTTCTCCCTTACTACAATTTACCGAAGTTGGTTTAAAAAAACTATCTGGCTGTGTTTTCATCTGACCAATCATGGTCTTAATGTTAATCTTAAGCTCCGCCTACAAAAATTCTGTCTATCTTTTCGTGGTGGGGCTATGTTTTTAAAGTTTGGAGGGCTCTATCTTTTAACATGGGCTGGGGGGTGGTCTGGACGTAACAGAGACGCGATAAAGTCTCACGCTAAAACATGCGCCTGGGGTGGCCCTTTTTGTGTTATCATAAGATCTGTACTGTTCTTCTGGAGGGCTCTAGCTTTTAACATTGGCTGGGGGGTGGTCCTGACGTAACAGAGACGCGATAAAGTCTCACGCTAAAACATGCGGCTGGGGTGGCCCTTTTTGTGTTATCATAAGATCTATACTGTTCTTCTGGAGGGCTCTAGCTTTTAACATTGGCTGGGGGGTGGTCCTGACGTAACAGTGACGCGAAAAAGTCTCACGCTAAGGTTCTAGCTTTTAACATGGGCTGGGGGGGTGGTCCTAACGGTTAGCTGGCGACGTGGGTGTCCGTCCCTTATCGTAGGGCCTTCTAACTTAACACGGTTCTGCTTTCGGCTTCTGTTCTCGTTTCTCCCCTCGGAACTGAGTCTGTCTCACGGTGGGAAGATATGACATGCATTTAGGCATTCTTGTGTTAGTCTGTGGTATTCCATTTGCTCAATCGTTACTCGTATTACTTTGGTTAATTTAATGTCACGATTTATTCGGAGCTATGTGACATACTACTGGATTTGCTTATCATGCCAAGGTTTTCATGGAAGGTGTTGGATTTGCCTGCCACCTTATAAGTTGCATATTTCTCTATTATGATGTGCACTCGTGAAATACACTGTGTTTGGATACAAACACATAGGCTATGGTCAAAGATCTTAGACGTAGCAGGTGTAAAGATGTTGCTCATACAGAAACATGTAGGTTATGGTCAAAGACCTTAGCCACAGGAAGTGCAAGGGTGTTGCACATATTGAAACTTGAAAAGCTATTATAGACTGCGAAGTTTTTTGATACACATTACGAAATTTTTTGATCCACATTTTTGTCGGAACTTAGATCTAGGAAGCACAGTGATGTTATATATATGAAATTACTAAAAGCTATTACAAATTAAAAAATGACAGCTAGAGCTGTTTTGAGCCACACTGTTGTCAGAGAACTTAGATCTAGGAAGTACAATGATGTTACACATATGAAATTTTGAAAGCTATTACAAATTACAAAGTGACAGTTACAGCTTGTGTTTACAAAACGATTTTTACAAATTACGATAGCGACACTTGAACTGTTGTATGACTGCTACATCTAATTTCCATACAATATTACTTCGTTATTATATCAGAGGATAATTAGTTTTTGTTTTAGAATATTTCATGAAATATGTGAAGATAACATTTGTTTGCAAGCTCCTCTTGTTCGTTGAGAATAAGGTCTGGTGAGTTAGTCTATAATAACTTTTTAAGTTTCTATATGTGCAACACCCTTGCACTTCATGTTGCTAAGGTCTTTGACCATAACCTACATGTTTCTGCATGAGCAACATCTTTACACCTGCTACATCTAAGTTCTTTGACAATAGCCCGTATGTTTGTAAATAAACACAGTGTATTTCACCAGTGCACGTCGTAATAGAGAAATATGCAGCTAAACATTATAAAACTGAATTATGGACGTGAAAATGATAATAAGTGTGCAACTAAGTGGAAAAACTGTCACCACAGCTTAACTATAATAATGATGCTTCATCTTTATGTAAGTACAGATATATTTTCGACAAATGCTGCCTCGCCAGTTACAATTGTCCCACTGGTATCTGTTTAGTCATCAGTAATTTTTTTGTATTTATACAGTGATCTCCAGCAATATAAGCATGTTAATGATTGTATAAACAGTTGAGGATGGGCGCAAGCCCGAAGCCGGTCGTGTGACAAATAAATAAACTTTTATTGCGACTGGTAGTGGAAATTTTTCTACGTCCTATAAAGGAACAGTCACGGAGTTCAGCAGCATCCGCTATGGATAAAATTCAGTTTCACGTATTCTCATTATATTTTGCTTTTATGTGATTTCGGAAGTTATCTTTGCAATACTTTGCTCGTTTATGCTTCACTTCGATTGATCGATATAAGCTCTTTGAGAAACCTCTTTGCATGCTTCGCAACTTTGGGGAGTCAATTGGTCTTTAACCAATGGACGATCATGTTCGACAATGTTCATGGGAACATTACGTGTCCCCCCACCCCCCCTCACCCCAAACCGCCACATGAGGGTACGTCCAGTATTGTCAAACATGATCGTCATGGTCGTCGTGGTACTATGGTGTGCGGAAGTATAACGTTGCATGGGCGTACTAATCTCCAAATCTTTGAACACGGTACAATCACTGGTCAGTACTACTGTGAAACATTACTCCTTCCCCATGTGCGTCTTTTCAGGGGTGCATTCGACCCAGAGTTCATTTTTAGGGGTAACACTGCGCATCAGCATGGAAATGCACAGGTGAGGGCTCTTTGAACGAGAGCATGTTCGGCGAATGAATTAGCCCGTCCGCCCCGGGCATAAAGCCCATGATGCAGGTGTGGTATGAGTACGGCAGACGGATAGCAGCAGATGCACATGCGCCAATGACTATCCAACGGTTGGCAACCGTGCTGGTGGAGGAATGGAACACACTACTACAAGAATGGCTTACCAGCTTTGTTGCAGAGCGGGAGTACGTTGCAGAGCATTTATTGACGTCCGTGGAGAGCGCACACCCTATTAAGAACTATCACTTGCGTTTTATGATGTCTTGGGAACCACCAAGAATGACAGTGACTTCAGTTTAATGATTTTCTTTGAATAGAAGTATACATACTACATAAGCTCAGTGGTACCACCTGGGGAACCCCTGCTGATTGCGTTTAACTGGCATCAGTCTTGTGTACTCTGCTGCCGAGTACTGTGAACCTGTCTGGTTGGAAAGTGTACATGTGAAGAAGGTAGACACAAAACTTAACGACACAATGCGCTAGATTACTGGTTCCATCAAATCAACCCTATGCCACTGGTTACCTGTACTGAGTCACATCCCTCCACCCCACATAAGGCGGAAACAAGTTCTACTGAGGGAGGTCAAGAAAATCTCTGCATCACCCTCTTTACCACTGCACCAGGAATTCTGCCATCCGTCACAGCAACGATTGCGATCAAGAAGACCAGCAAGTGTTACTGCAGGACAGCTCATCGTGGATGGTTTTGATCTAAATGAAAGCTGGAAGCATGAATGGTCAACTAAAACATTGGCAACAAGAGCCCATCACCTTGATCCCACAAGAAAGCCAAAAGGTTTTGACCTACCGAGGAACATTTGGTGCCGCCTCAACAGGTTAAGGACTGGACATACAAATGGGGCTGGATCAGTTCACCAATGTGTGAATGTAATCAAGAACAGCAGACAATTGAACATTTAGTCAAACGCTGTCCACTTCATTTATACCCTGGAATTCCTGATGACTCGTTCACTCTCACACCCAGCTTAATTAACTGCTTGAAAAACACGGACATTAAGGTTTAATCTTGTCTAATATCACACGTATTTTGTATAAAATCATTTGCCATATATCAACTGTATATTGTATAAAATCACCATACGCTGAAATAAATAAATAGAAGTATAATCTCTCATTGTATATTTCTTTCGGTTCCCTTCTGTACTATACTGTAGCAGTCCTTTCTGTGTGCCGAGGCGCCTGAGAAACATAATTATGCTGACAACACTGGGAACGATTTGGCACGCTGTGTTGTTCTGCTTGAACACCCGTGTGTTCATCTCTTCTAGACGCTCAGTCCGAGTTTCAGCTCCGTACGCCATCACGTAATTTCTGAAGTTGTGATTTTTTGTGTTATACGAAAATGGAACAACGGAATTTAGAGCAACGTTATGCAATCTTGTTTTGTGTTAAACTCGGGGAATCCGTGGGTGCGACCTTCGAAAAATCGAAGCAGGCCTACGGGCGACACTCCTCATCAAAAAATAATTTTTGGAAAGCCGAGAACACGTTGAAGATGAACCTCGCACAGCGACATCTTCAACTTCAAAAACCGACGAAAACGTCGAACGTGTATGGGCTCTTGTGAGTTCACACCAACGTTTAGCAATAAGGTTGATGAGTGATCCGTTAAACAGTTTCATCGTACAGTAAATTTTGACAGACCATTTACACCTGCGAAAGGTTTAAGCCAACCTCACGACTGAGCAGAAGGACAATCGAAGAGATATGTGCGTTGAGCTTCTCGAAAAGATTTCCAATGACCACAAATGGTTCAGCCATATGATCACAAATGGTGAATCCTGGATTATTGAGTACGATCCTGAGGCAAAGAGCCAAAGTGAGAAGTGGCGCCCTGAGAGATCTCCTCGACCGAAAAAAGCTCGAATAAGCAAGTCAAAGAACAAATCTGATTTGCTCGTTTGATAGTACGGGTATCGTGCATAAAGAATTTGTTTCTCCGGGACAATCCGTCAACCAAGTGTTTTACAAAGATGTCCTTGAAAGTATCAGGAAATGAGTTAACCGAGTGATACAGGACATTGCAGACAAATCGATGCCGCATCATGACAACGCCGCATGTAACACGACGACTTCCATTACAGAATTTTTTAACTCAATAGGCATTCCTGTTGTTCCACAGCCCATTGTTCACCTGATCTTAGTCCTTGTGTCTTTTTTCTTTTCCAGAAAGCGAAAAATGTCTTAAAAAGACGTCGTTTCGGGACTTGAGACATTCAAAGAATGATGTTCAAGGCGCTGCAGCTGGGAACCTCTCAGCGCTGATACCAAGACAGGGAACAACGATTACGTCAGTTTCTGCCTAAGGAAACTACCCTACTGGCCATTAAAATTGCTACACCACGAAAACGACGTGCTACAGACGCGAAATTTAATGAACATCAAGAAGATGCTGTGATATGCAAATGATTAGCTTTTCAGAGCATTCACACAAAGTTGGCGCCGGTGGCGGCACCTACAACGTGCTGACATGAGGAAAGTTTCCAATCGATTTCTTATACAAAAATGGTTCAAATGGCTCTGAGTACTATGGGACTTGACTTCGGAGGTCATCAGTCACCTAGAACTTAGAACTGCTTAAACCTAACTAACCTAAGGACATCACACACATCCATGCCCGAGGAGGGAGCCGAACCTGCGACCGTAGTGGTCGCGCGGTTCCAGAGCGATTTCTCACACACAAACAGCAGTTGACCGGCGTTGCCTGGTGAAACGTTGTTGTGATGCCTCGTGTAAGGAGGAGAAATGCGTACCATCACGTTTCCGACTTTGACAAAGGTCGGATTGTAGCCTACCGCGATTGCGGTTTATCGTATCGCGACACTGCTGCTCCCGTTGGTCTAGATCCAATGACTGTTAGCAGAATATAGAATCGGTGGGCTCAGGAGGGTAATACGGAACGCTGTGCTGGATCCCAACGGCCTCGTATCACTAGCAGTCGAGATGACAGGCATCTTATGCGCATGGCTGTAACGGATCGTGCAGCCACGTCTCAATCTCTGAGTCAACAGATGGGGACTTTTGCAAGACAACAACCACCTGCACGAACAGTTCGACGACGTTTGCAGCAGTATGGACTATCAGCTCGGAGACCATGGCTGCGGTCACCCTTGACGCTGCATCACAGACAGGAGCGCCTGCGATGGTGTACTCAACGACGAACCTGGGTGCACGAATGGCAAAACGTCATTTTTTCGGATGAATCCAGATTCTGGCGTATCACCCAGCTTGATGGTATGGGGTGCCATTGGTTACACGTCTCGGTCACCTCTTGTTCGTACTGACGGCACTTTGAACAGTGGACGTTACATTGCAGATGTGTTACGAACCATGGCTCTACTCTTCAGTCAATCCCTGCGAAACCCTACATTTCAGCAGGATAATGCACGACCGAATGTTGCAGGTCCTGTACGGGCCTTTGTGAATACAGAAAATGTTCGACTGTTGCCCTGGCCAGCACATTCTCCAGATCTCTCACCAATTGAAAACGTCTGGTCAATGGTGGCCGAGCAACTGGCTCGCCACAATACGCCAGTTCGTACTCTTGACGAACTGTGGCATCGTGTTGAAGCTGCATGGGCAGCTGTCCCTGCACACGCCATCCAAGCTCTGTTTGAATCAATGCCCAGGCGTATCGAGGCCGTTATTACGGCCAGAGGTGGTTGTTCTGGGTACTGATGTCTCAGGATCTATGCACCCAAGTTGCGTGAAAATATAATCATATGTCAGTTCTATTATAATATATTTGTCCAATGAATACCCGTTTATCATCTGCATTTGTTTCTGGTGTAGCAGTTTTAATGGCCAGTAGTGTACTTTGAAGTGGACAATATTGTTTGACAAATTAATAAATACTTTGGTAGATAAAAACTCAGTCCCATTACTTTTTTCACACGCCCTGCATGGTCAAAGTTTCATCGAGGTTCATCACTTAGCAGTGACACGTCATGCGAAAGGTACTTTCGTTCGTACGTTTTGCACATCGGTGTAATTACCTCTCTGATAATCAGGGAACACTTCTTGGGCCGTAAAGTGCTCGCAGCAACACCTGTAGAGGTCATCAGACAGAGGCGCAGTGGGACCAAAAAGAGAGAGAGATACTCACACAAAGCCGCCAGGGGTTGCGTTGGACAGAAGCGCTGAGTCCTGGCGGTAAACAAGAGGCCAGGGGTCTCTCTTTGTGCTGTGCCGCTCTGGGCTGGGCTGCAACTTCCAAGACCGGCCAAGTTCTGATCTCCGCGTCTTTTGTGTCGCAGCGTCGCTGTGACGTCAGCAGGCGCTGCTTGGCCAGCGACACCGCCTCGCCGCCATTAGCGAGAATTAATGCTCTCCGTGGAACGATCTGCAAATAATCGCATTAGCCAAAAAGTTGGCACCACTCCGTCCCGGTCAAAGATCTCTCTAATTATGTTTGCCCGCAGCCCGGAAAGGCAATTTGTAAACATCTCCTGAGTCTTTGGCCGCGTCCTGTTGGATTCTGTATTCCCGCCTAATTTCTTTGGCAACCGGAATTGAGAACTGTTGCTGGAGAAGGAAGGAAATACGTAAGGAATGTTTTACGAAGAGAAACGGAGAAAGTTTAGGTTTTGGTAGCGTTAACTGAGTTTTCAGTCAGTGCTCGTCTGAACATGATGACACTAATAAATAGGAAATGCTTTCTACTGATCTGCAAAATTGTATTTATGTGGTCATGAACCGGCTTTCGGTTTATTAGGATATCCAGATGGCACCTGAAGTTGCAAACTTAAATAACTTGCGACTTACATAGATTTTATTTATGCAGAACATACAAAAAATGGTTCAAATGGCTCTGAGCTTTATGGGACTGAACTGTTGATCTCATCAGTCCCCTAGAACTTAGAACTACTTAAACCTAACAAACCTAAGGACATCACATACATCCATGCCCGAGGCAGGATTCGATCCTGCGACCGTAGCGGTCACGCGATTCCAGATTGTAGCGCCTAGAACCGCTCGGCCACCCCGGCCGGAGCAGAAGATACAAAAACGATGACAAGTAGAGTCATTTAATAGGAAAGTATAATATTTTTATGTCATGCTGAAACAGTAAAATCTAACTAAGACACGGAATTAAAGTTTTTAGGGTTCTGTACCTCAGTACGTGAAAACGGAACCCTCATAGGATCATTTTACTGTCCGTCTTTCTGTCTGTCCGTGTGGTGAGACTTCTTTTTCACAGGAATGGATAAAGGGGTGAAGTTGAAATTTATGTCGTCTACTAAGGTTTACGGTACCTTGGCGTTATAAAAAGTTTAAACTTCTATGTCAATGAAGCCAAAAATACGACCATTTATGTCACATATTTTGCTACTCGCAAACTCACTCATCAAAACCTGTAGATGAATTATCTGTACCACATGATATCATTCTCTCATTGATCCACCCGTCCTTAATAGCGCTGTCCCTGCCATACTTGAGCCCCCAGCGTTTCGTTCTTATAACTGAACAATCTGTGAAACGCGCTTGTCTATTATCTTACGACTACTAAGTTGCAACTGCGAAACTAGTGATTCAGAGACGTATAATGAACTTAATTTATGGAAATACAAGGAAATTCTACGTTATTTCTGTACATTTATTATGGAGAACCTTTCTTCCGTAGTTCTGATCACTACAAGTTGGTAAAAGTTAGAAATCTTCACGTGGCTTTCCATTACTGCCAATGTTTGCTATCTAACAGCACCGCAATTGTGTTATAAAAGGTTTAATTTTTATCAGATCCATTGTTACAACTAAGAACCACATTTGAACATGAACCTCTCTGTTGTAGGCTTTCACGAAATCTTTTTATTTTTTTTATTTTGTGTGCAATTTCTACCATAATAGATGATACATAAGAAGAGAGGAGCTTTAATTCAGTTCGGTTTCTTCATTTGAGAGTCTACGGATTAGCTTCCTGTGTAGTTCTGATGATGAGTATGGTGATACTGTATATTTTACAGAAGTAAGATGGCTCGGTCGAGGTCAGATGTTCAAATGATTTTACATCATAATTAATGAAATCTAATCGATCATTATATCAAAAGCAAAATCTGTGCCAAAACTTGACGATGCTAACTGGGTGGCAGATATAGCAATTTTGGTAGATTTGACTGCTGATTTAGGTAACTTAAAACAGAATTTTTCAATGTAGAAACTTCTTATCAGTACAATGTTTCAAACAATAAACACCCTCCAAATGAAACTGATATTGTGGCAAGCAGAACTCAACCAAAGATTTTTTTTCATTTCAACACGTTAGCCGAACATAATCTTGATGACAAGGTGAAATACGCAGCTGTACTTTTCGATTTGATGCAAGAATCTGAAAATCGATATCAGGGTTTTTGAAAAAAGGATCAAAATTTTTTTATTTATGCGACACCTTCAACAAACAATACAGATACGTCGCCGAAAGATATTCAGGTGGAATGCATGAATTTTCAGTCTGACATACAACTAAAAGAAAAACTTCACCATATATGTTTGTTGGACATTTAAAAGTTATAACGGCCTAGTAATGCACAGTAATGTGTTATACGTGTCATATAAGTTCGGAAGCACGTACGTTTCTGAACGGTTATTTTCAAAAGTAAAGCACACGAAGAGTAAAAATTGAACTAAAATGTCAGATGAACACCTCGAGGATTGCCTGAGTGTTGTAACCACTTCGATCGAACCTGATATTGATACTTTAATTTCTCAAATTCAGAGTCAAATGTCACTTTAATACTATCATTATACACTGAAGCACCAAAGAAACTGGTATAGGCATGCGTATTCAAATACAGAGATATTAAAACAGGCAGAATACGGCGTTGCGGTTGGAAACGCCCATATAAGACAACAAGTGTCTGGCGCAGTTGTTATTCCGGTTATTGCTGCTACAACGACAGGTTATCAAAGTTTATGTGAGTTAGAATGTGGTGTTAGAGTCGGCGCACGAGCGATGGGACACAGTATCTCTGAGGTAGGGATAAAGTGGGGATTTTCCCGTACGACCATTTCACGTGTGTACTGTGAATATCAGGAATCCGGTACAACATTAAATCTCCGAGATCGCTGCAACTGGAAAAGGATCTTCCAAGGATGAGACCAAAGACGACTAAAGATATTCGTTCATCGTGACAGAAGAGCAACCCTTCCGCAGATTGCACCAGATTTCAAAGGTGGGCCATCACCAAGTGTCAGCGTGCGAATCATTCAACGAAACATCATAGATATGGTTTTTCCGAGCCGAAGGTCGACTCATATATCCTTGATGACGCATAACACCAAGTTTGACGTCTCGCCTGACCTATCAACACCGACAATGGACTGTTGATGACTGTGAACATGTTGCCTGGTCGAACGAGTCTCGCTTCAAATTGTATCAGGCGGATAGACGTGTATGGGTATGGAGGCAACCCCAAGAATCCATGGCTCCTGCATGTCAGCAGGAGACTGTTCAAGCTGGTGGAGGCCCTGTAACGGTGTGGAGCGAGTGCAGGTGGACCGACTGGGACCCCTGACACGTCTAGGACAAGCGACACCTGCGTTAACATCCTGTCTGATCACATGCATCCATTCATATCGATTGTGCGTTCCAGCAGGACTATGCGACAGTCCACCAGTCCAGAATTGCTACAAATGCTTCCACGAACATTCTTTTGAGTTTGAACACTTCCTCTGGCCATCAAACTCCCCAGACATGAATATTATTGATGATATCTGAGATGCCTTGCAACGTACTGTTCAGAAGAGATTTCCACCTGTTCGCACTCTTACGGATTTATGTACAGCCCTGCAGCATTCATGGTGTCAGTTCCTTCCAGGAGTACTTCAGACATTAGTCGAAGCCATGCCACGTCGTGTTGCGGCACTTCTGCGTGCTCACGGGGGCACTACAAGGTATTAGACAGGTGTACCTGCCTAAAATATGTAATATCAAATTAATTTAACCTCGCTTGTTTCAGAATGAATAACTATAAATTAATAATTAGAAGAAAGGTCAGAGTTGGCCGTAATTTTGGTGATTTATTAACAGCAAAATCGATTTTCGATCACATAATGATCATCTTCAGTGGTGGAAGTTAAAAATTTTTACTTAGCGATCAGTGAATAAGAAACAAAAGACCACAAATACGCCTGAGTATAAACCAACTATTAGTAAGAATATACCTCTAGCGTACAAATTAAAGCTCGTAGGCACTGGTGTCTAATTATTAGCAGTAACAGAAGCTGTTACTGCCTGTTTCTTAGTCTTAAGCTTCTCCAGTGCAAAGACAAACTATAACCCTTGACACTAAGTCGCGTATATAAAATCAGGTGCAAGAACTGCGCAAAAGTTTATGCTGGTCAATCAGGCAGAGGTGTGGCGCACAAGTTACATGACCGTTAGAGAAGTCTTAACGCATTTATTATACCGTCCCTTCTTCCTGCCAGTGCTTTAGTTATGGCCCTCTCTCCGTCGATTCTGCGGAGAACTTCATTTTCATCAACATCTAAATCTACATTGACATTCTTCAAATCACACTTAAGTGCCTGGCAGGCTATTCCACTAGAGAACAGCGCGTCGGAAAAACTAACTCTCATATCTTTCCGCGTGAGCTCTGATTTCCATTAGTTTATTATGATAGACGTTTCTCCCTATGTAGGTCGGCATCAACAAAATATTTTCGTATTCGGAGGAGAAAGCTGGTGATAATTTGGTGAGAAGATTCCACCGCAACGAGAAACGCCTTTATTTTAATGATTTACACGCCAAATCATCTGTCATGTCCACGACACTATCTCCTCTATTTCTAGATAATTCAAAATGTAGTGCGCTTCTTTGAACTTTCTCGATGTACTCCGTTAATCTTACCTGGTAAGGATTCACACCTCGCAGCAATATTCCAAAAGAGGACGGACAAGTGTACTGTAGGCAGTCTCTTCAATAGACCTGTTACATCTTATGTTATCCCAATAAAACGCATTCTTTGGTTCGTCGACAAAATTTTCTGTGTGTTCTTCCCAATACAAGTTGTTCGTAAGTGTAATTCCTAGGTACTTAATTGAATTTACGGCCTTTAGATTTGATTGATTTATCGTGTAACCGAAGTTTAGCGGATTCATTTTAGCACTCATGTGTATTACCTCACGGTTTTCATTATTCAGGGTTAACCTTCAATTTTCTCACTATACAAATATCCCACCTAAATCGTTTTGCACTTTGTTTTTATCTTCTGATGACTTTACTACACTACAAACGACAGCATAATCCGCAAACAACCTAAGTCTGCAGCTTGGATTGTCTCCCAAATTGTTTGTAATGATAGGGAATAGCAGATGGCATATAACACGAACGACAGAGATCATTTCTCTTTTACTCTACCATTTCCCATCAGTTACTACGAGGTACAGTGCCCAAAGCCCTCTGGAAGTCTAGGAATACGTTATCATTCTGAAATCCCTTGTTAATAGCACTCAGAACTTAATGTGAGTAAAGAGCTAGCTGTGTTTAACAAGAACGATGTTCTCTAAATCCGTGCTCACTGTGTGTCAATAGGCCGTTCTTTTAGAGGTAATTCATAATGTTCGAACGCAATACATGTTCCGAAATCCTGCTGCATGTTGACGTTAACGACAGGGGCCTGTAATTTAATGGATTACTACTATTGCCTTTCCTGAATACTAGTGTGACCTGTGCGACTTCCCAGCATTTGGGTACCGAACTTTCGTCGAGCAAGAGTTTGTATGTGTTTGTTCAGTATGGAGCAATTGCATCAGTATACTCTGTAAGGAACCTAGTTGGTATACAATGTGGTCTGGAAGATTTGATTTTATTAAGTGGTTTAAGTTGCTTCACTACGTCGAGGATGTTTTCTTCTAAGTTACTCATGTTGGGAACTGTACTTGATTGAATTCTGGAATTGAAGGAATTTAGTGTTTAGTAACCCTGCTTTAGCAGCACTAACATTTGTAGTATGTCTATCGATGTCGCACAGAGAATGCATTGGTTGTGTCTTTCCGCTAACATTGTATTGTATTGCACGGAACCGGGGACCTAGAAACGACGGAGAGGCTTCATCCCCGCTTTAGCCCGCAGTGGTACACAACCCCACAACAGGCTACATCAGTACACTCACTCCGCCGCCTCCCACACAAAATCCAGGGTGATTTTGGGGTTCGGCCCCCAGTAGACAAACGTCCCCCCCCCCCTCCCCCTGCCACGCCACTCCCCGCCCCGGGAACGTCACATACGAGTGTAACCCCAATGTTTGCGTGGTAGAGTAATTATGGTGTACGCGTACGTGGAGAAAGTGTTTGCGCAGCAATCGCCGACATAGTGTAACTGAGGCGGATTAAGGTGAACCAGCCCGCATTGGCCAAGGCAGATGGAAAACCGCCTTAAAACCATCCACAGACTGGCCGGCACACCGGACCTCGACACCAATCCGCCGAGCGGACTATTGCCGGCCCGCCTGGAAAGCAGTGTATTTGACCGCACGGTTAACCGGGCTGGCTTCCGCTAGCGTACTTTACATACGACCAGAATCTCTTTGTAATTTTGCCCATGTTTCGAGATAAAGTTTCGTTTGTGGAAACTATTTCAAGCACCTCGCATTGAAGTATTTTCTTAAAAATTTTCATCCCCTACTGCACTCCCTTAGGGGTTCAATTTCCAGAAGCACTGACGGAGAGGTCAATATCAATTGTCATAAATGTAGTTGTTTAGTAATTATTTATGTTCAAGAAAACTTAGACCCATTGTTTTACCATCTTAGTGGTTGAATTTCCGAAAATGGTGAAATACGAATTTTTAATATTCTGACTGAGAAACCAAATTTCAGTTTTCTTAGGTTTAACTTCAAAATTGCTTCAATAGGTACAGTTTTCAATAAAAAAGCCCTTCATCCCCTATTTCTCCCCATTAGGGTTGGAATTTCAACAACCCCTTCTTAAACGGCGCCTACAGTATAATATCCCCACCCTCTCCAAATATCAAGTTTCTGTCCTTAGCGGTTTGGGCTGGGCGATGGTGAGTCAGTCAGTCAGTTAGGACATTGCCTTTTATACAGAGATATGTGGTCTCTACATTTGTTTAAATGGATGCACATTAATAATTGGTTCGTTGCTTTGTTGTTGTTGTGGTCTTCAGTCCTGAGGCTGGTTTGATGCAGCTCTCCATGCTACTCTATCCTGTGCAAGCTTCTTCATCTCCCAGTACCTACTGCAATCTACATCCTTCTGAATCTGCTTAGTGTATTCATCTCTTGGTCTCCCTCTACGATTCGTTGCTTATGAAATATTAATTGAGTTGGGGATGATGCCATCTGTTTTTGGCATTTTTATAGTGGTCCGTCATTTTCTTTTGTTTTTAAAAGGGTTTTTAAAGTTTTTTCAACTTTTTGAAATTTTCTTAAAATTTATTTGTTTAAAAATCCACAGTTTCCTAAAGTGGCCCTTTTAAATAAATTTACAGGCTTGGTTTAAAATAACAGACTCTTTCAGAAATAACTGAACCAGTGTACTGAGCTGTAAAACATGCATTTTTTTGCTCATTCATTTAAGAGGTATACTGTTTGATGGTATTAACCGTAAAGTGTACTTATTACTGGCCTGCACAGGTTGGGTGTTGTGTGAAATAGAGACTGATAACTTTTTTTTTTTTTTTTTTTTTTTTTGCTTCCTTCTGTGGACTCAGAAGCAATGACACACAGATCCCCATGTCCTGTTATCACATTTCTCCGTTGCCTCGTATATGCTACTTTATGACATGATGCACTGTCGTGCTAACACAAAAATCATCTCTCAGAAATGCTCCTCAAATGTGCACAGTACACTGTAGTGTGAAATGCGTTGGTATCCTTCCACATTCACCATTTTCATGCCCACGAGAATCCTCCGCATATCGTAACACTATACACTCCGTAATTCAACGCTGGCACTACGCATTATGGTAGGTTACGTTCTCAAGGAATTCGCCAAATGAAAACTTTTCCAATGGATTCCCACAGGTTATAGCGTGATTTATCACTCCAAATCATTCGTTTGCCGTCACTCACTAACCAATGGGATCGCTCAAGTGTTGCGCAGAACTGACTACAGAAATGGGTGGCTTTTGAGGACCTGTTCGACCATTCTACTCCATTCTTTGTCATTGTGCGAAGTGACATGCTGGTAATACATTGGAACTCAAGAGTGATTTTTTCCGATGATTTCATGCTATATGTTTTATAAGACACTCCCCAATGTTTGATGGTACCTCTCCTTGAGTACATCTACATCTACATGGATACTCTGCAAATCACATTTAAGTGCCTGGCAGGGGGTTCATCGAAGCACGTTCACAATTCTGTATTATTCCAATCTCGTGTAGCGCGCGGAAAGAAACGAACACTTACACCTTTCCGTGCGAGATCTGATTTTTTTTAATATTTATTATTTTTATTATTTTATTATGGTGATCGTTTCTCTTTATGTAGGTCGGCGTCAACAAAATATTTTCGCATTCGGAGGAGAAATTTGGTAATTGAAATTTAGTAAGAAGATTCCGCCTTTGATGTCCACCCCAGATCCTGTACCTTTTTGTGACACTCTCTCCCCTATTCGAGCTGCCCTCCTTTGAACATTTTCGATGTACTCCGTCAATACTATCTGGTAAAGATCCCACACCGCCCACCTCGTAGTGTAGGTAGTCTATTTAGTAGATCTGTTACATTTTCTAAGTGGCCTGCCAATAAAAGCAGTCTTTGGTTAGCCTTCGCCACAAAATTTCCTATGTGTACATTCCAATTTAAGTTGTTCGTAATTGTAACTCCTAGGTATTTAGGTGAATTTAAGGCCATTAGATCGAATTGACTGATCGTGTAACAGAAGTACATGACGTCTGTCTGGGGTTAGTTAGTCTGTGCTTGTTCCTCCGCGTTTCCACTTCACAATCCCGTCATCAACAGGGACTTGGCAGCTTTTTTTTTTTTTTTTTTCTTGAGTCATCACTCTTCTGACTGGTTGGTTCGGCCCTCGAATTCCTCTCGTGTGCCAACATTTTCATCTCAAAATAGCACTTGCAACCTAAGTCTTTAATTATTTGCTGGATGTATTCCAATCTATGTCTTCTTTTGTATTTAGTACCCTCGACAGCATCCTCTAGTACCATGGAAGTTTCTTCCCTATGTCTTAACAGATGTCCTATCATCTTGTCCCTTCTTCTTGTCAGCGTTTTCCATATATTTCTTTCCTCGTCGATTCTGCAGAGAACCTCCTCATTACTTTCTTTATCAGTCCACCTAAGTTTCAACACTTTTTGTAGGACCACATCTCAGGTATTTCTATTCTCTTCTGTTTCGGTTTTCCCACTGTCCATGTTTCATTACCATACAATGTTGTGCTCCAAACGTACGTTCTCAGAAATTTATTCCTCAAATTAAGGCGTACGTTCGATAGTAGTAGACTTCTCTTAACCAGGAATGCCCTTTTTGCAAGTGCTAGTCTGCTATTATGTCTTACTTCCAACTTATCAGAATTGCTTAACTACATCCTTGTCTTACACGCTTTTTAACCCGAGCACTTCGTTCTTGGTCGTCTACTCTTGTTATTCCCTCTTGACTCTTGTACATATTGTATATTACCCATTTTTCTCTAGATCTTACGCCTATTTTACTCGGAAATTCGAGAAACTTGCACCGTTTGATATAGTCGAACGGTTTTTCCAGTTCGACAAATCCTATGATCGTGTCTTGATTTTACTTCAGTCTTGCTTCCCGTATCAATCTTGTCAGAACAGCCTCTCTGGTTCCTTTACCTTTCCTAAAGCCAGACTGATTGCCATCTAACAGATCCTCAATTTTCTTTTCCATTCTTCTGCATATTATTGTTGTCAGAAACTCTCAATTGTCAACTCTTTCGGCGGCTTTAGAAGGGCTGAAATGCCCCTGATGGATTTGTTTCTCTCAGGTGACACCCAGTCACTGAGCTGTCCTAACCAACACTGTCTGCTGTTACTGCGTTTCTATTCATTTCATACTTGCAGCAGCTCCTCTCGTGACGTCTAGTGGGAAATCCCGAATTGCTTGGGGTGCCGCGTGCTTTTGACGGCATAGTGTGCTTGGCCTGTTGAATTGTTATATGCGGAGTCATAAGCCTTCCCCGACTAAGCGAATCTTGTATGCGAAGGATACTGAAGCGCCATTCAAGGACTCAGTTACCTTAAATTAACGGACTAAAACTTGAGAATAGTAACCCCCTGTGCGCCAAGGTCCTTTCCTCTGCTGTTCGCTTGTTACAGTCCAGCTTCCAACTGCGTGGAAATACCGGCTCTCTCTCTCTCTCTCTCTCTCTCACCCAAAGTCTGCCCACGCCAGTAAACTGGAAAAGAAGATAACTCAAACTTCCTTCCGGTAACCGGTGACCCAAGAAATCGTCTGATGTGTTCGTGTTGAAGTTTCGGTACAGAACCTGTTCGGTAAATTAATGGGCCTGCGCTTCGGCTGCGCACGGGGGGAGGCGACGAGTACTCAAAGTGATTTCCGGAATGTAATCTTGGCAGACTTGGATAACGGATACTTTATAACTTTACCTAATTAGCAGCCACAGCCGCCAACTCGGGGCAAGACTTCTCTTTAAGGTAACAGAGCCCTCGGGGCAAAGAGGTGAACTGGTTGCCAAGATATAAACGTCACGGAGACGGCTGCGTCAGGATTCAGGCAGCTGAACTTCGTCGACGACCTAATACTGCCAGTTAGCAGCCCGATGTTGGGAAGGGGAAGGCGCTTTCTGTTGGCAATAAATCAGCTACGTCTTACAGGAGACGAATAAAGAATCAGTGTAACAAATTAGTCTAATTCTTGATCTTCGACGATGCATTTCGGAGTTTAAATCTCAATTATCATATACATGAGGTAGACATAGGGATAAGGATATACAAATAAGGACGAACAGACACTGGTTTGGTCCTAAATCCAATGAACGACGACTGACATTACTTTTATAATGACTAATGTAGCTCTACTTGGGGTCTCTTTAGATAAGTCCTCAGACATTCGCTGAGACACTGTGCTAGTACTGCCCGCTCAATGGAGTCATGTGTCTGCCTATATTCACGTTTGGACGATGGTCGTCCACTTGGAAACAACACTACTGGCCATTAAAATTGCTACACCACGAAGATGACGTGCTACAGACACGAAATTTAACCCACAGGAAGAAGATGCTGTGATATGCAAATGATTAGCTTTTCAGAGCATTCACACAAGGATGGCGCCGGTGGCGACACCTACAACGTGCTGACATGAGGAAAGTTGACAACCGATTCCTCATACACAAACAGCAGTTGACCGGTGTTTCCAGGTGAAACGTTGTTGTGATGCCTCGTGTAAGGAGGAGAAATGCGTACCATCACGTTTCCGACTTTGGTAAAGGTCGGACTGTAGCCTATCTCTATTGCGGTTTATCGTATCGCGACATTGCTGCTCGCGTTGGTCGAGATCAAATAACTGTTAGCAGAATATGGTTCAAATGGTTCAAATGGCTCTGAGCACTATGGGACTTAACATCTGTGGTCATCAGTCCCCTAGAACGTAGAGCTAATTAAACCTAACTAACCTAAGGACAGCACACATATCCATGCGCGAGGCAGGATTCGAACCTGCGACCGTAGCGGTCGCGGGGTTCAGGACTAAGCGCCTAGAACCGCTCGGCCACCGTTGCCGGCAGCAGAATATGGAATCGGTGGGTTCAGGAGGGTAATACGGAACGCCGTGCTGGATCCCACCGGCCTCGTATCACTAGCGGTCGTGATGACAGGCATCTTATCCGCATGGCTTTAACGTATCGTGCAGCCACGTCTCGATCACTGAGTCAAAAGATGGGGACGTTTGCAAGACAACAACCATCTGCACGAACAGTTCGACGACGTTTGCAGCAGCAGCTCGGAGACCGTGGCTGCGGTTACCCTTGACGCTGCATCACAGGCATGAGCGCTTGCGATGGTGTGCTCAACGACGAACTTGGGTGCACGAATGTAAAAACGTCATTTTTTCGGATGAATGCAGGTTCTGTTCACAGCAACATGATGGTCGCATCCGTGTTTGACGACATCGTGGTGAACGCACATTGGAAGTGTGTATTCGTCATCGCCATACTGGCTTATCACCCGGCGTGATGGTATGAGGTCCCATTGGTTACACTTCTCGGTCACCTCTTGTTCGCATTGACGGCACTTTGAACAGTGGACGTTACATTTCAGATGTGTTACGACACGTGGCTCTACCCTTCATTCAATCCCTGCGAAATCCTACATTTCAGCAGGATAATGCACGACCGAATGTTGCAGGTCCTGTACGGGCCTTTCTGGATGCAGAAAATGTTCGACTGTTGCCCTGGGCAGCATATTCTCCAGGTCTCTCACCAACTGAAAACGTTTGGTCAATGGTGGCCGAGCAACTGGCTCGTCACAATACACCAATCACTACTCTTGATGAACTGTGGTATCTTGTTGAAACTGTATGGGCAACTGCACCTGTACACCCCATCCAAGCTCTGTTTGACTCAATGCCCAGGGGTATCAAGGCCGTTATAACGGCCAGAGGTGGTTGTTCTGGGTACTGATTTCTCAGGATCTATGCACCCAAATTGCGTGAAAATCTAATGACATGTCAGTTATAGTATAATATATTTGTCCAACGAATACCCGTTTACCATCTGCATTTTTCATGGTGTAGCAATTTTAATGGCCAATAGTGTAGCATTTTCAGTTGTTAAACCACTTCTAAAGCCGATCTGTACATTTGACAGCAAATTATGTGATATAAACTGATCAATTATACTTGCTTACACAGCCTTTTCAGGAAACGCTGATGACACAGAAATAGGTCTAAAATTGTGTACATTGTCCTTTTTCCCTTTTTTTAAGCGGTTTTACTACTGAGTACTTTAATGATTCAGGAAACTGGTTTTTCTTAAAGGAAAAATTACAAATATGGCTAACATGTGCAGCACAGTACTTTAATATTCTGTTAGACACTCCATTATATCCATGAGAGTCCTTAGTCTTCAGCGATTTAATTACTGACTCAATCTCCCCCTCCTCAGTATCACAGAGAACTATTTCAGACATCAGTCACACTTTTACTAACGGAATGTCCATCTAGTAATGGAGAATGAATAAAAATATTGTCTACGGCTCTGCTACTATTCCCGTGCACCGTGGCTGAAAAAAAAAACACAGTCTCCATCAGATCATATGAGTTTAGGAGATCTTGCAACATCCTTTTTCTTGCACAATCACATACAAAATTAATATTGAAGTCACCACATACAATGAATTTTTGGTACTTCCTATGAAGTGAACGAAGAACCCCTGCCCACGTGGGATTATATTTCTGAACCTCTCACAATGGAAAGCTGAGTTACATTTGAATTTAAACAAACATGGAAAAGCGAAAATTTACTATACGTCCACATGGATAGAAAAACAATAAGTCTTGCAAGAATCGTAAGTTAAACACGCTCGTAAAGCGCCATTTAAGCCAACGGCTTGTACCGACTTCACCCAAATATGTGAAGCAGCATGATGGAATTGCATACCAGCGTCCCACGTTTTTGCAGTAATAAATGTTAGCCCCCAGCAGATAGAAACTAAACAGAATATAGTCCCAGGGCGGCGTTACGGCCAGGCCGTGCTTTCCACTGACTGAAAAGCCCTGGCTAGACTTGAACTGCATCTCGGAAGGCAAAGTCCTTGACCTGCGCAAGATATATCCCTCATTCCTAGCTCAGAGATATTGCGGCGGCCAGCCAGAGTATTGCAGCGTGCCGGAAGTATGACTCTTCGTAAAACAGCGGAATGGAAAGCTGCGCTCGTTCTGCGCTTATGAAACAAGTCGTCCGAATGGTCGACGTGTTCCAGGCTAAAACGCTACGACGTAAGAATATGGGAACACAGCAGCAGGAAATCATTGTCGAGCACGAGAGAGGCTCTCCAGAGATTCACGTGTTCTGCGACATTTCCCGAGAAAGTCTTTACGACCTGTTCCCTCGTGTGGAAAAGATTGTTACTGAAACCGAGCGCCTGGATATCTCGGCGATCTTGTGGGGCGGCGGGTAAATAATCAAAGGGTCAATATTTTTGTTCTGTTGTTATGGAAAGATCAACTGTTTCTCCGTGCTCTACACCTGCCTTTCCCCTTTACATTAGCCTGAAATCTGTTTTTACGGTCAGCAGAAAGTGATGGAGAACATACCTACCATAATTTGCAATCTGCTGCTCACTGAAAGAAAATGTTCCTACTTTGTTATTACTTAGTGGGATCAGGAACTATGACTATGAATAAAAGTTCTGATTTCTAAATAACTGATATAGTCAGTAAATGTTGACAGGCATGAAATATAAGTCTTAGTATTCTATCTGATGTACGTATCGGGAACAGCAAGCACTACGAGCATTTCAGAGCCGACCTCTACTGGGAGTTCCATGTAAAATGGTCTCTCGTCCTAACTTCTAATCACCAAAAATTTAGCTGCTCGTCTTAAAAGTGCAAAATAATCTAGCCACTTTCCACACGGTGTTGTCAACAGTTCGGGCAGCACACAAACAGTTACTTCTGTGAAATTTAAGTGATCTGGGACCGTGTACAGTACTCGCGAGTTCATTTCTACCAAAACCACCTTCAAGTCTGCTCAGACCTGACGTCATCCGGGGCACACTGCACGCAGTCGTTTGACTGACGCAAACAGATTGATACCTCGGTACGAAGTGTCTCTCCTTACTGCCTCTCTGGCCATTATTTATACACGTGCGCACTGGACCCCCAAAAGGAACATCTGCTGTCAAACACCCTAGGCACGTGTAGCATTATCTAAATGGGCCCGTTTCTCAGACACGTATTAATTAATACTCTGTCGTTTAACAAATTACAGTCTTATAATTTTTTATATGAATAGTTTTAAGTATGCTTTAATTACTGAAAAATTGTTAGCTCGGTAGCATTTAAACTTTACCGGCTAGAATTTTTAGAACGGAACCTATAGTACAACACAACCTCTGAACTGCCTCTTTAACATTCCTTGTAATCGTTGTTACTTACAATACTGTGTTGAAACTGGATACAGCTGTAATACTGTATGGATGTAATCGAGTGCTGTAATTAGAACATTCTATTACAAATACAAATGATTCTTCATCTACCATGAATTAGGACGTTTTCTTTTCAAATTTGGTTTTTAGTAATTACTTGAAAACTAATAGAGGTAGCTTATTGGTGAAACACAGTTAATGTTTTTATATGAAACTAAGGCTAAATAAAATTGTCGCCTTGCAAGTGTAATATTTAATGTCTTCAATTATTCCCATATTCGCCGATATTGACCAAAATATTGCTCTGATCAAGTTGAGACTTGTACCTTTTGATTGTTTCATACGTTTACATATTCTAAACAATTTTTATCTTTGTAGCCGTACTATTCAGCGCCACTTACTTTTTTCTTAAGATGTTATAATTTGCCTGACATATTCATCTGATCGTTCTAATATCTTACAATGTTAACATACTAAAGAATACATTGACGAAGTTTGGAAAAGTTATTATAATTTTGATTCGGTTTTTAGATTATGATGCAGTCCTTTGTATGTTAAGCACAGGGCGTTATCATGATCTGGCGCTGATAGTAGTGAATTGGGTAAGTACTCGCTTGCTTCTGTTCCTCTTACGGTGATACAGAACTTTTTTCGCCTTAATCTGGCTTTTTCCATAACTACGAAGACATTGAAAATTTTATTTTTGAACAGGAGAGTCGCCAACGTACCTGCATGTCACGGCATTTGTTGACAATGAACGCCCTGAACGATAGATCAGCCTTCGGGGTGTTAGGTCACAAATTAAAAACTGTTCAAAGAGATTTCGGGACTGCAGCCGGTCGTCGTAAACTTCATTCCACGATATTTCGGCTGGACTACACTCAGCTATGTTCAGGTGAGCCGAACGAGGGCTGACGAAAACGTTCTCCGCTCCGTCCTATACAGTGCGCTGATGGTACTGCCGCGCATGCGTTGAAGTCGCGGAGACAGAAGGGCCACACCGCCCAGCGGCAACCCCTTGCTGGTGGAACTGCAAGACTCAGCTGCTGTCGGTATTGTCGCTGACCGCGGCTATCGAAGTCTTCTGGCGTCTTCGCCTAGAGCAAATTTCGGAGATGACGGGATTGCGCGCGTTATTCAGTTGGTAACCACTGTCACGGTTCATCAGATTTTTCGCAATGCGTATTTCAACGGATTCTTTGTAATGGAGTCACAAAAGGTTGTTGCTGAGGCCAAAATCGATGTTTTGTCGTACTCCATTGAATGTCCGTTGGAAATACAATGTTCCGCAACTGCAGACTTAGTGGGTTGCAGTAGGCGAGTGCAACGTTGGTGTTCCGTCCAACGCTCTTCCACTGTACACGTGGTCTTCCCTATATATGCCATACCACATTGACACGGTATTTTATTATTTCCCACCTTACACAGTAACCAATCATCCTTCACCAATCCCAGCAGATCCGAAATCTTATAAAGTGGACGAAAAACCACTTTCACATGAAAATTATTAAGAATCCTCGCTATTTTGGTTGGCGCGTTCTCCTCTTCATCCACTTCCCGATCCCTGGCTTTGGTTGAGAATGCCTTGTTAATTTGCCGGGTCGAGTATCCATTGTCTCTGAACACCGTCCATAAATGTGGAAGTTCCTTAGGCAAATTCTCTGCATCCACCACTATATGCGCCCTGTACACAAGGATTTTAAGGACACTCATGGTTTGAGATCGGTGATGGCAACTTGAACAATGCAAGTACAAATAAGTGTGAGTGGGCTTACAATAAACAGAATGTCGCACCGAGCCGTCACTCTTCCGTTTAACCAAAACATCCAGGAATGGAAGGCAACCATCTTTCTCCAGTTCGATAGTAAATCGAATATTCTCATGGATGGAGTTAAGATGGTGAAAAAACCCCATTAACTTTTCTTCTGCGTGGGGCCACACTATGAAAGTATCATCGACGTATCTCCAAAAAACATTTGGTTTACAAAGCGCTGATTCAAGTGCTCTTTCCTCAAAATCCTCCATAAAGAGGTTAGCCACCAGAGGAGACAGAGGGCTGCCCATGGCGACACCGTCAGACTGTTCAAAATATTCCTGTTTAAACATAAAATAGGTTGAGGAAAAAGCATGTCGAAACAAAGCAGTGATGTCCGATTCAAACTGTTGACCAATTAGCGTGAAGGAATCCAAAAGAGGTACTTTTGTGAAAAGGGAAACTATACTCAAACTCACTAGAAGATCCGAGCTACTTAAGTAGAGAGCCCCCAGTCTGTTGATAAAATCAGCAGAGTTCCGTAAATGGTGTGAACATTTGCCAAAGAAACATACACGGATGAGATTGTACAAGCCTCTTCAACGCATCCTGAATCCCATAAAAAAGCCTTTTTTCGCTCAGTCATCTATAGAGTGTTTCCACACCACTGTCCGCCAAAAGTCTTGCAATCTGGATAAATCTGTTAAAAACCATCGCAGTTAATAACGAATATAACTGACTATAGTAGATAAAATCTTCAGAAATAAGACCAAAGCCAGAATTACTACTCTCAGCACTCCTTTTAAGAATGAAGTTGACGAAAAGAAAAAAATACTTTTCCATTCCGTATATAGGGCCAGTATCTTACAGGATTCAGCGATTACTCAGGAACAAATGTAACTTTTTCTTAAGAGACATCATAGTCGCCGTTGACTATATAAAATATTTATTGTTACTATTGCAATTTCGGCCTTATTGCCATTTTCAAGTAACACTGCAAAGTTACCTAAACACAAAAATACAAAAGTGAAGCACAGGGAGTATATACATAATTAAGCAAACATTTCATTAAGAAAGTAGCTCAATTATAAAAATTGGAGATAAATGTACATTACTTACATTCTGTCAGAATATAAAACTATCTGACATGAGTACATGTCGTCGTCAAAATGCAGCCTTTTGACTGTGAGAGTCCCACAAGATCTGATGAGTACGACACTTAATTTACATCGTAATATATTGTTAAATATACACTGAACTGTCGCTGTTACCATCGTTCTAATAACCTATCACACATACAAGTTCAGGTGCACTGACAACATGTGGAGCTAAGTGAGTTGGCGTGAAAATACATTTACTAAAGATACTTGCAAGATAGTAACAATAAATATTTTATACAGTCAACGGCGACTATGGTGTCTATTAAGAAATATTATATGACTGTGAATCCAAACCATGAGAAGTTAAACAATTATAACTACAACGTAGCCTTTTCTACTAACAACAGCTTGCATTGCAACCTTATACATAATTTAAAATCAGAACGGTATCCCCTCCAGAACTCAGGAATCTATAAAATTAGTTGTGACTCTTGTAAAGCCTATTACATAGGCCAAAAAGGTCGTGCTTTCTCTGTTAGATCCGAGGAGCATCTTTTAGGGAAAAATAATTTTAACATTCATAGCTTTGCCGACCACCTGTTGATCACAGGCCACACAGCTATGGAAATTCATGACATCGGAATTTTGCACTGTGAAAGAAAAGGTTTTAGACTAAACATTTTGGAAGAGTTACAGATCTTCAAACATCTTTCTCTGAATGATGGCCTATATTAAATGAACAACTGCAGTCGCGTAATAAAAATTTTTTCAATTGCTTAAAGCCGTTGCTTAAAGATGTGTGATAGCTAATGTTGGTTATCCGCTTCCCTGTTAGGCCCTTAAATACTGTTTTCCTTTCCCTTGCTTTTGTGATTTACATCCTGTTAATTTGTCAATCAGTATTATATTAATTTCGTATAGATGTTGTTAAACCTTTGTAAGTTTTGCTACTAGATGGCGCGAGGTGTATGATGTTCACGTCGTCATTTGCTACGACCCGCTCACGCGGTCTCTGTTACTCACTCGTGTGCTACACGACTGTAATGCCCTTGGTGGCATATTTATATATTGTTTTAAAATTTTGACTATACCTGCTATGTATTCAGCTGGAAAATGTTTTAATTGTGTTTTTAATGTTTTGACTAGAGCGATGTCGCTCAAATTTCCGTATAACCACATGTGAGTATTTTTATGCAATTTAATTTGTAAAAATTTAGCGTTCGTTTTAATGCCTACCTGCTGTTAATGTACCTTCCTGCGATTCTGTTAGGTAAGGTAACAGTTTCTTTTGAAGAAGGCGCCCCTAGTTGGCATTGAAAACTAGTTAAAGAATTTTAAATTCTATTTGCTACCGGTTGGCTGGAAATTCGTGACATTGTTTCTATGTATTTTGGTGCATTTTTTACATTTGTCATGAATGTTATTTTCTCAACTGAAATTTAGAGACGAGTGCCATTCGCTATTTTTTCTTCCCAGAAGCTTTTTTTGGGTATCTCCTTACATCGGATTTTCTACAAGTATTTCCAAAATCGTCTACAAAAGCCTGACAGTTCATTTTAACACCATTTGATTTTCTTCCCAGAATTATTGTTTTTATCTTAAAATTCCATATCTTTACACTTTGTCTGAAATGCATTAAAGCAGTAAAGGTGATCGATAATCCATCTCCTCGTCTAACAGTTTCAAATAGTTGAGATGCTTCGCTCATACATTTAACTCTGGATGTCGTATTTGTAAGAGATTCACAAAGTACGTTTGTTAATTTTGCTTTGATACCAGGATCCTTTATTGTATGATTATATGATAGCGGAACAAACACTGGTAGCAGTTACTTCTGTAAAATATCTGGGAGTATGCGTGCGGAACGATTTGAAGTGGAATGATCATATAAAATTAATTGTTGGTAAGGCGGGTACCAGGTTGAGATTCATTGGGAGAGTCCTTAGAAAATGTAGTCCATCAACAAAGGAGGTGGCTTACAAAACACTCGTTCGACCTATACTTGAGTATTGCTCATCAGTGTGGGATCCGTACCAGATCGGTTTGACGGAGGAGATAGAGAAGATCCAAAGAAGAGCGGCGCGTTTCGTCACAGGGTTATTTGGCAACCGTGATAGCGTTACGGAGATGTTCAGCAAACTCAAGTGGCAGACTCTGCAAGAGACGCGCTCTGCATCGCGGTGTAGATTTGCTCGCCAGGTTTCGAGAGGGTGCGTTTCTCGGTGAGGTATCGAATATATTGCTTCCCCCTACTTATACCTCCCGAGGAGATCACGAGTGTAAAATTAGAGAGATTAGAGGGCGCACGGAGGCTTTCAGACAGTCGTTCTTCCCGCGAACCATACGCGACTGGAACAGGAAAGGGAGGTAATGACAGTGGCACGTAAAGTGCCCTCCGCCACACAACGTTGGGTGGCTTGCGGAGTAAATGTAGATGTAGATCAGCTTACGGTTTTCTGTGTAGCTAGTCTGTCTACAGTATCAAGTGCTTTGTTGAAGCCAATAAATGATACTAATATAGACCGCAACGTGAAAGTTTTCTGGGGATGGTTTTACCTGATTTTGTAAATAACTATCATTGATCAAACGTTTCAGCCATGGCAACGTAGGCTGTCTTCTGGGTCTAAAGTAATACTTCAGCCGTGACCTTGGCTGAAAGTTGGTTTGATCAGTGACAGTTATTTACAAAAAATGGCTCATATGGCGCTGAGCTCTATGGCACTTAACATCTGAGGTCATCAGTGCCCTAGAACTTAGAACTACTTAAACCTAATTAACCTAAGGACATCACACACATCCATGCCCGAGGCAGGATTCGAACCTGCGACGGTAGCAGTTGTGCGGTTCCGAAATGAAGCGCCTAGAACCGCTCAGCCACCGCGGACGGCTGTTATTTACAAAATGAAGCGATAACAAGCCCAGAAAACTTTCATGTTAACTGACTCTGGCAGCCTACACTGTTATACACTGACGGAAAAAAAATCGGAACACCAAAAAATAGTTAACACAGAGTAATGAAATTTCGGTAAAAGAATTGTCTAGGTAACATATTTAAGTGATTACCATCGCAAAATCACAGGTTAGTCTAAGCAAGTGATAATCCATTGCAAATGTGAAATGTTGGTACAGTTTTAACCGCTGTGACCGCCAGAATACTGAATTTAAGCGTGCAGGCGTACATACTATCTTGTTGTACAGGTGCCGGATGCCAGTTTGTGGGATGGAGTTCCATGGCTGTATCACCAGGTCGGTCAATACAGACGATTAATGCTGCTTGTGGATCATGCTGGAATTTTTGACCGATGATGTCGCATAAGTGCTCGATTGGAGACAGATCTGGCGATCAAGCAGGCCAAGGCAACATGTCGACACTCTGTAGAGCATGTTCGGTTGCACCACCGTCACGTGGGCGAGCGTTATCCTGTTGGAAAACACCCATCAGAATGCTGTTAATGAAAGGCAGCACTATAAGTCGACTCACCAGGCTGAGGTACATATTTACAGTCAGCGTGCAGGGGATAAGTACGACAGTGGTCCTGCTCTCATATGAAATCGCACACCAGACCATAGCTCTATGTGTAGCTCTAGTGTGTCTAGGCCGCAGACAGTTGATCGTAATCGCTCACCTGGCCTCCCCATAATCAGTTCATCTGACCTCCCTCTAACCAATACACGGCCATCACCGGCAACGAGGCAGACCCAGCTTTCATCAGAAAATACAATAGACATCCACCCCACCCTCCAATGATCTCTCGTTTGACACAACTGAAGTCGCAAATGGTGGTGGTTTGGGGTCAGTGGAATGCACGCTACAGGGCGTCTGGCTCGGAACTATGCTTGAAGTAGCCTATTTGTAGCAGTTTATTGTGTCACTGTGGCCTCAACTGCTGCTCAGATTGCTGTTGAAGATTCAGAACGACGCGCCAGAGCCATAGGCCAAACACTATGGTCTTCCCTCTCCATGGTGCCACGTGACCGTTCGGAGCTCGGTCTTCTAGCGACCGCGTCTCCTCGTGACCACCGAGCGGGGTGGCGCAGTGGTTAGCACACTGGACTCGCATTCGGGAGGACGACGGTTCAATCCCGCGTCCGGCCATCCTGATTTAGGTTTTCCGTGATTTCCCTAAATCGCTCCAGGTAAATGCCGGGATGGTTCCTTTGAAAGGGCACGGCCGACTTCCTTCCCTGTCCTTCCCTAATCCGATGAGACCGATGACCTCGCTGTTTGGTCTCTTCCCCCAAACAACCCCAACCTCCTCCTCGTGACCACTGATGCCATCGTTCATATATAGTGGCTACATTTCTGAAAAGTTTTTCTGCATCATTGCAGAAGGAACATCCAGCTTCTCGTAACCATATTACACGACCTCGTTCAAGCTCAGTGAGATGTTGATAATGGCTTCTTCGTCACCTTAAAGGCACTGACTAACGTCAGCTCAGCACTTCCAATCTCAAAGGCAACTAACACTCACGATCGTTAAAGCGTGTATTTAAAGTCGACCTGGTTTGCTTCTTCATAGTGCCGCTGCTAGCGCCATTCTTAAGCGACTGATGCGAAATTTGAATAAAAATCATCTTTCAGCTGTAGAAAAACGCCAACCAACTGTCGTTTAGATCGCACAACTCCTTCTTGGTGTTGTGATTTTTTTCCGTCGGTGTATTACAGATCCTCTGGTTAACATTTTGTCGCGTATTATTGCTTTTAAGGTAAAAATTTGTTCTGTGCGCTATCTTATTCTCCCATTAGTTTATCTAAACCTTTCTTATGCAGCGTTTTTAATAATATTTCGCATGCCTCTTCTAACAACCCTACCACAACCAAGGTCAAAATTTTAATAGCGATTATGGTGTTGCTCACGCTGCTAAATACTGCATTTTCGGGCAACAAGAAAGTTATTATGTGGCAGGTGTCATTAGATCGCTCTTAATAGTCATTTCATGTAATAATGAAAAATATAGGCACTCATCTTTTTGTGTTTCCCACGCTGGTCTCGTATTATCATGGCTCAATCGTTGAAAATCTAGGTGATTATGGTTCCAAGCTCGGATGCAAAGAGGCCTAGATTTTATTCTGCTATATTCAAAAGTTATATAGATGCGCTTCACAAACCATCCTTGAAGATTACACTTTTGCTGGACAATGGTGATGTAAAAAAAAAAAAAAAAGCAATCAGCACTCCGAATTTAAGTTACACTTCCTTTTAATTGCAATATCACGTAAACACAAAACATCACTTCACAATACAAAACATACTTGAAAACATCTTCCTCACAGTCACCGTTTAAGTTCACATTTTATAAGCGGACTACAATACGCGTCTTTCCAACATGACGTCCAAGACTTGACTTTTTCAAGGTCCGACTCTCTAACAACTTAACAACTAACTAACTATCGCTTACGCACCCAAAAATCACATTTACAAGTACGCCAAAGATCACAGTGACAAAAGAAAGAATACACATAAGAATAATATCATTGCAATATAAACATATCGATGTATCAAAAGTGAAATCAAATCTGAATGTTGTCTCAGAAATATGTTAAGTAGTTAACAGAAATACGGTAGAATATTACTGGTATCGAGAGGTTCAGGTGAGGTACCATAGTGGTTACTTAATTCAAGTACCATTACACTCTGGAAAAACTGACAGTCTTCTGTAATTGTTGCCTTTTGGTTGTCTCCCTTTCCAAGTATCGGACGGATTGAAGCTATTTTCCGTTCTCCTTTTTATTATCATTTTTTAAAAGTTTTCTTCATTTAGGGAAGCCATAATAACACTGGTATTGACTACAAGCTGTATAAAGGCAAAATCAGACCAATTTGTTGCTTCAAGAATTGGTCATCAATGCGGAAATCTAGACGGCTGCAGTCATTATTTTGTATGAGCTAGACTGCCATTACACTGGAGACTCTATACTGCAGCAGGGACCTTGGAAATGGCTAGGCGCAGCTGAATATAATAAGGGCCGATCTCAGCTTACTTGGCTGGTGGACGAAATCAAACAGCAGAGAGTCGTCCCCGTAGGCCGCAGTAAAACCTGGCTAATGGCAGATATCAGACATGAAACAAAATAAGTCCTTCTGCTGTGACGAGCTGTCTTCTGGTGGCGTATAATTGGACGGCAAAACAAAGCCACTACTAGTGGGCGGCAGAAACAGTTCGCAGGCGGGTGAATCGTTTGTCTTCGCCGGTTCTGTATTTCCTAATTAGTAACAGAAGACTCACAAAGAAACTGACGTCCGCGATTTTTGGCCGTCTTTAGTAGGGCTCTCACTACGCCGCTACCAGAAAATGTTACTGTTATTCCAAAAGTTTTTTTTTAAGTTATGAAACAACATTTTGATGAGGGAAAGGAAGTGACGTTTTAGCGTCATGTCAAGGACGAGCTTTTAAGAAATGGAGTACGTGTTGGAAGAGGATAAAGATAGCGAAGAATATCAGCTACACCATTTTTAGCCTAATTTTTTATTAGCTTATAATGTTCCTTATAGAGTCTTATAGGGGTCCTTTTAGTCTTGGATAGTATCATAGAGGGCATCAGTATCAATTGAAATACTATTTTCAACAGGATTTTCCTTCGTAACGTGATTCGTATATGGCAAACAGTCTGAAAGCACGTGTTTGTCTCGCATCTGCTTAACTTGTCATCTCGCTTTTTTTTTTATACGTAGTAAAGCTTAAGTGCTTGAAAATGAAAAGCAATTGTATTTATACGGATAGAAAAGGTCCGGAAAGTAATTCCAATCATGTATAAAAAAATGCTTCGATTCGTAAGCCATCGAAATAATTTCGTCAAAATGAGTGAGTTTCGACACCGCCGATGAAAAGGCCGACTGTAGGGTGCTGGCATTGCCGATTAACCGTTTACTTAGTTTCAATAATAAACAACACAAGTTGATACTTTAAAAACTTGTTTCTTTAAAGCAAAATTTTTCAAATTGGCGAAAGCTATAGCACATGAAATATACGTGCAATTACGTTATATCTCCTTGTAACTTCTAAGTCGAAGCTTTTTCCGCTGTAGTTCAAATGGCTCTGAGCACTATGGGACTTAACTTCTGAAGTCATCAGTCTCCTAGAACTTAGAACTATTTAAACCAGCTAACCTAAGGACATCACACACATCCATGCCCGAGGCAGGATTCGAACCTGCGACCGTAGCGGTCGCACGGTTCCAGACTGTAGGGCCTAGAACCGCTCGGCCACTCCAGCCGGCCGAACAATCTACACAGTACAGACTATCGATTGAGAGTAAACCTAATGAAGACGAACGTAATGAGGAGTAGCAGAAATGAGATTAGCGATAAACTTAACATCAAAATTGTGTCTCACAAACTGGATAAGTAAAATAAAACATGACGGACGAAGGACGAAATAAAACGCATGTAAGAACAAAGAAACAGGGTATTCCAGGCAGAGAGGTGTCTGCTGCTAGTATCTAATATGGGAGTATGAGGAAGAAATTTTTGTGACCGTATGTTTGCAACATGGCATGGTGAAGTAGTAAATCGTGAGCTGTGAGAAAACCGGAAGCGTTTGAGATGCGGTTTTATAGAAGGATGCTGAAGTGTGGCTGGACAGGTAAGATAAGAAACGTCACAGAATCGTTGTAGAAAGGGAGAAATGGGAAACATTGATAAGAAGCACAAGATTATAGAACTTGCGTTAAGGCATCAAGGAATAACCTCCATGATAGTAGAGGGAGCTGTGGAGGCTCAAACTGTAGACAAAGAATGAAATACAGCAAAAGAATAACTGAGGACGAAGGGTGGAAGTGCCATTCTGAGATGAAGAGGGAGGCACAAGGGGGTAGTTCGTGGTGGGCCGCATCAAGCCAATCAGATGACGCATCACCAAAAAGAAGGGGCATAAAGGAAAGCTAAAATGGAAGTTTCAAAATGTCCATGTTGTATAACTCATGGATAGTACGGCCCATACATTAATAATAACTTTAAGATTTATAATAATAAGCAGCGCGGAGTGGCCGCGCGGTTTGAGGCGCCATGTCACGGATTGCGCGGCCCCTCCCGCCGGAGGTTCTAGTCGTCCCTCGGGCAAGGGTGTGTGTGTGTTGTCCTTAGCGTAAGTTAGTTTAAGTTAGATTAAGTAGTGTGTAAGTCTAGGGACCGAAGACCTCAGCAGTTTGGTCCCTTAGGAATTCATGCACATTTTTTTTTAATAATAATAAAAAATGCGGAATTAGGCAGTTAGCTCATTACGTTCTTATCGAATGTAAGTAGAGACATCTAACAAAAGGAGAAGAAATTGACTGGCAAGAGGAACAGAGAGCAACAATAGGGTAAAATGATCACATGAAATGCAAGAAATAAAATGGAAGTAGACAGTGGTAAGAAAAGCATATACTCGCGTAGTGTACAGTGTGGCAGGGGCTCTGGTTCTCTGTTGGACAGAAAGAAAACAGTTGACATACGCTCAGAGGCAAGATACGCCGATAACGAAAGACAAAGCTTTAACCTCAATTTGATTGCAGAGTTTTGGATAAGACACGGGTTGCAGAGACAAATGTATGGGTGAAATGAAGAAGGAGATGGAATAGGATTTAGTGTTATACAAAGGTGCAGGCAAGATACTGAACGTATCCGATCAATCCAGTTATGGAATGGTGACTGGTATTTGAGATATGAGAAGAGGTATTGAGGACACCTTTGACTGACAAACCGAGTAAGTAAACACAACTCGTGAAAATCACGCTGTCCATCAGGCCGCAAGATTAGTGAAGGAGATTGCTCAGACAAGAGAATGCTGCACATGTTTCTTACGCAAGCGCCCATAGTTAGCTCGAGCGGTCAGGAGTTTTCGCTATTTGTGACGAGCTGAGCAACATCACAGTAGTTAAGCTTTGGGAAGACTAAAGTCTGAACTAATTTGTGCTTAATTTGATGTGCAAATACTCTTACAAATTTTGAGTTCGTTTTAGACAGGAGAGTGATCTCCAGAATGTTGCGACAGATTGTCCTATAGGTCCTTGGTTAATATTACTGATTTTAACTGGTGCTAATAATGCTAAAAATAAACAAATTATTGTCATTATTGTAACGATGAATGTTGGTCTATTACATAATATTTCTAAAGATATTGTTATTTCTTGATAATTGATCGAATTATTAATGTTTATTGCTCCGGTATTTTTGAAGAAGTCTATGAATGACTCCATCCAAGATTATGCAAAAGTATTATATTGTTCTTGAAAAGGTAACTGGATACCACTGAGGAATATCGGAAGAACTGTTTCACGAAAATGTACGCTGATCACTTTTCGGTGTGGTATAAGGAAGATTTTGTTTCTCTAGGAGTTAACTTAAGATCCAGGTTGGGGCCCATCGTAATAATGAACAATGATTCTGATATGGCAGCAACGATCTCACGACAAACCCGGATGTCATCAGTGTACACTGGTGCGAAGAAAGTCATGGGATACCGCCTAACACCTTGTTGAATCTCCATTTGCCCGACGTCGTGCAGCAACTCGACGCGGCTAGGACACAAGTCGTTGGCAGTGCAGTGCAGAAATATTGACCCAAGCTGCCTCTATAGCAGCCCATAACTGCGGAAGTGTTGCCGGTACAGGATTTGGTGCACCAAATGACCTCTCGAGTATGTCTAATAAATGCTCGATGGGGTCACGTCGGGCTGTCTGGATGGTCAAATCGTTCGCTCAAAATGTCCAGAACGTTCTTCAAACCAATCACGAACAACGTACTTTGGCATCAATAAGATTTTCATCGCTGTTTGGGAACATAAATTCCGTGAAAGGCTGCAATTGTTCTTCAAGTAGCCCAGCATAACCGTTTGCAGTCAATGATCGGTTCAGTTCGACCAGAGGACCCAGTCCATTTCATGTAAGCGCAGACCACACCATCATGGAGGTACCACGAGCTTGCACAGTGCCTTCTTGACAACTTGGGTCCATAGCTTCGTGAGATCTGCACTGCACTCGAACGCTACCATCGCTCTTACCGACTGAAACAGGGACTCATCTGACGCGGCCGCGGTTTTCCAGTCGTCTAGAGTCCAGACGATATGGTCACGAGGAGAGTCGCTGAAGGCGATATCCCACTGTTAGTAAAGTCACTCGTGTCGGTCGTCTGATGCCATAGCCCATTAACGCCTAACGGATACGTTCGGCCTATGTCCCATACTGATTTCTGTGGTTATTTCACGCAGTATTGCTTATTTATTAGCATTGAAAAACTCAACACAAACGCGGCTGCTCTCTGTCGTTAACAAAAGACAGTCGGCCACTGAGTTATCCGAAAAGGAATGTCCCAATGCTTCTAGCTCCAACTAAAATTCCACGTTCAAAGTCTGTTAACCCGCGTAGTTCGCCCACAATAAAGTCGGAAACTTTTTCACGTGAACGACTTGGGTGCAAATGACAGCTCCGCCAACGCAATGCCCTTTTATAACTTGTGTAAGCGATACTGCCTCCACCGAGCGAGGCGGCGCAGTGGCTAGCACACTGGACTCGCATTCGGGAGGGCCACGGTTCAATCCCGCGTTCGGCCATCCTGATTTAGGTTTTCCGTGATTTCCCTAAATCGCTCCAGGCAAATGCCGGGATGGTTACTTTGAAACGGCACGGCCGACTTCCTTCCCCGTCCTTCCCTAATCCGATGAGACCGATGACCTCGCTGTTTGGTCTCCTCCCCCAAACAACCTAACCGATTACTGCCTCCATGAGTATTTTGTGGATATCGTTATCCCATGGTAGTTATAAGCGTGAAGTACAGACGAAATATACTTCATAGACAGCGAGAAAAACAATGGAGCAAGGGTGGTATCTTGGGGGGGGGGGGGGGGGGGGGTCGAGAACACTTTAGCCTGTCACTCTTCCTACAATCCGCTTTGTGCTCAGAGTGAAACACTATCTGTTTCCTGAGAGTACTACAGCCGCGAGTTGAAATCGCTCTCGTCGTTTTTAGGGTACGGCAGAGTAGGCACTATTTAGCCTGTAGAATGGTGAGTGTGGCAATTTGGCTCTGGCTGCCGCGGTGGCAGCAGCAGGAGGCAGTCGCAGAAATCCGTGCCACGCCGCTCCGCTCAGCGCCGCCCGGCGGACGTGCGCAGAATGCCCTCGAGCTTCCGAATAATTAACGAGCCGCAGCGCCGTTGCCCCCACCCCTCAGCGTTTCCCCCACCACTGCGCCGCCACCCGGCGCTCGTAAACAACTGACACGCGCCACGCAGCATCCGAATACACGCGCCGACCCCTCCCTCTCCCAGCCCAACTCCACACGGAGCGCCGTTACCCCCACCACGCGCGCCCGCACGATTCACGCTAGAGTGGCAGCCACTCTGTAGTCCGCCCCCACACACGTCACACACCCACACACACGTCTGCAAAGCGATGGAGCACGGTTGGGTTCCTCCGCCAGTACGTAGCTGTCGGTGCAGGAACAATGCTGAGTTAGGCGACGCCTAATCGCTTCTGTTTGTTATCTCCCACGGCAAGATGGGCTACACGGTACAGTTTCACAAAGCGACAGGTACAAAATCCAGTTCCAAAGAGCACGACCGTGGGAGGTTCCGAATATTTCGTACCAAACGGGAACCCCAATTGGTTTACAAACTACTGCAAATGCGTGGCGATCGACAGTTTGGGAGCGTTATAGGTCTGTCAACCCGTGTCACAGTTCGACGGTATAAGGAAATCAAAACTGTTTTATTTGCAACATTCAGCTTCATCTTCCAGCTGTTACTCTACATAGTCGCTGCTCTGTCTTAGACTTTTGTCGTAGCGTGGTACCAGCTTTCCAATACTCTCGTCATAGAACGCAACCGCTCGCGCTTTCCACCTATACTCTCCACTCGTCTGCAGCTCGCTGAATGTGGGAACTATGTGACATGGGCGAATGCACTCTGAAATAGACATAATCAGGACCGCCTTTTCGACAGTACAGTCTGCGACCACCTCGCAGCTGACCACATGTGTTTCTCTTTCTATCGTTCGATTTTACTGTTTTCAACTTTCGTGCGGTTTTGCAGTCAAATAATTTGAGGCCCCCCATACATTTGATTTCCTTTTCCGAGTTCCCTCGCTGACCACACTTTCTCGGTTTTATTTGTAAGTGAAATACCATCGGTAGTTACTCTTTTTATTTACAGTTCGATTACACTACACGGACTTATAACACAATTTCCTCCCTTGTTTCACTAAACTTGTACAGCTGGAGTTGGGAATATAATTTTTCCGAAATCGGTCGTGTTTATAATAAAACAAAGTCACAACACACGCGATATGTTCAGTCTCGCCGTGAAGATTAGTTGCAGATGTTCTGTAAACAAAACCTATGCTTAACTGTATTGCATTTTTTCCGGCATTGTATTTCACACAGACTATAAACTGTCAGTCAAGTACGTTCCAGTTGTGATGTTAGTTTGATTATTAATAAACACCAATTTCCATTAGTTTAAAGCTTCGCCCAACCCTACCCCCTCCATGAAGCTAACAAGAGGTATCCATTACATAGCTGAGATTCTGGGCTCCATTCATGATATTTTCGTATTATATCCCGCATGGCCGCGCGGGATTAGCCGAGCGGTCTTGGGCGCAGCAGTCATGGACTGTGCGGCTGGTCCCGGTGGAGGTTTGAGTCCTCCCTGGGGCATGGGTGTGTGTGTTTGTCCTTAGGTTAATTTAGGATAAGTAGTGTGTAAGCTTAGGGACTGATGACCTTAGCAGTTAAGTCCCATAAGATTTCACACACATTTGTACTTTTTTTTCATATCCCGCATGCAACCAAAATGTAAAGATCTCAGACGCTGACATATGAAATATATACCTAAAATATGTATTTTTTAATACTGTACGATACAAATTAGATGTCGGTAAAATGAAAAAGTTTGCGTTTGGATCGTTCAGCGTCTGCAGATGCAGAAAACCTTAATTCATATTACCTCTGTTTATAGATTAGGATTTAGGCTTCCTATTGTGACGGGTGGTACGAAACTTGAGAAAAATTGGTGCAAGAACTGCCAGCGCATATACACTTATAATGGTATAAAATTTGCACAAGGTACACAGGAAAAGAAACGTTGTTAGTGAAGGCCGAAACGGTATACTGCAACACTTGCGTCTCCATACTGCATCAAGTTTAAATTTGCTTGTCGCCTTGCTAAATTCTCATTGCTCTTATTCGGCGCCACAGCCGAGCAAAAGCAATACAACTCTCGTGTAGTAGGTTGGTTGAGGTGTGTAAGTACGTTGATCATCGTATTCCAACGGGAATAAGGTAAGAATGACATGAATTCGATGACACCTCCTTTCCTGTCCACGGTTGACTATTAGCCCCATCTGAAACTGATAAAGATAACTAACGGCTAGAATGAAAAGAATTACCGCCGCATAGCCGTAGCACGTCTGCATGTTTATGAGGGGGTTACTCAACCTTCAGCCATCATGTAGAGAGTGGCGCACATAAAACCGGCCCCTGCGCTTAATGAAGAAAATCATCTTCACTTTCTTACATTTTTATTGTACAGTGTCATTATTAACTATGTAATTAACAGTTTAAGTAACAGATTTACTTTTATTGGTTTAATAAGCATATTTTAGAAGGGAATTTAAAGTCTGTGTTCAAAATGTTCTCCGCCAAAATCCAAGCAAAGTTGTGCACGTTGAAGCATGTTAAGGAGAACACTTTTCAGTAGTCTTTTAGGAATGTTCGAAATTTCTTCACATAAGTTGTTTTTTAATGTGTCAAGTGTTCTGGGATTGTTGCGGTAGACTCTAGCCTTTAGAAATTCCAAAAGGTAAGAGTCACACGGTGACAAGTCGGGAGAGCGGAGTGGCAATAAGCCCTTAGTAATGGTCCTCTCTTCTGTAAAATCATTATGTATACGAATTAAGGACAAATTCGACGTATGTGATGTTGCCCCATCTTGCTGGAGATACGCACAACATTTTTCGTTTGCAGTTAGCAGAGCCGAAAATTCATTGCAGAGCTGCAAGTAAACATGTGTGTTGACATTTCGTCGAAGAACAATAGTCCAATAATTCTGTTACCAGCTACAGCACACCATACACCAATTTTTAAATTGTTAAACGGCTTTTGCAGAATGTCATTGGGATTCTCTGTAGCCCATTGTCTTGTGTTTTGTGGGTTAACGTAACCCGACAGATGAAGCAAAACTTCACCCGTCGAAAAATGGAGGAACAGATCAAGATGTCCCCCAGCGACATTCTCCAGCAACCAATTATAGTAATGTGTACAATTAACCCTTGTCCGCTTCTCTTATTTGGTGAGCAACACTCACACGGTAAGGTTTAATATTTAAGCCTTGAAGGATGCGTTGACATGACCTGCAAGATATTCCACATTGCTGTGATAATCGTCGTGTTGACTTGTAGGGACTTCTTTCAATGTGTGCCGTCACGTGTACGTACAGTCGGTGTCTTATTTCTCATTGAATTAACAACACTGCCTGTCGAACGCCACTTTCTCACTAGATCCTGAATCGTTGATTTTGCAGGAATATTACTTTCAGGAAACTTTTCATGAAAAGTGTGATGAAAAACTTTAATGGATTCAGACTGCACATATTCTTCAACAATGAACACACGATCTTCAATGGAGTAAGGCATGACAATGAAGTACACGGTTTATAACGACTACTTTTCGTATGACATATTGACACGCTACTGCTGTTGGAAGGTGGCAAAGAAATTGACACGCTAGTAATGCTACTCACGCACGTTCGCAGTCCGGTTCGGGCCGGTTCTATGTGCGCCACTCTGTATAAGGGGCGATCAAAAAGAAACGAGCCGGAGTCATAATTGCAGAAACCAGAACCTGTATGTTAGAAGTATTGACCCTGGCTATTGAGACACTTGGCCCACTGTGACACAAGGCGGTGAATGGTTGTCTCATAAAATTCCCGGGGCTGCAATGTTAACCAGTTCAACACGTACAGCTGGACGTCGTTGTCCGAGATGAATCCTCTCCCAGGGCCTTTTTAAGGGGACCAAAAATGGCGTAATCACACGGACAGAGGTCCGAACTGTATGGAGGGTGGCCGAGAGCCTCCTATTTGAATTTCTGCAGGAGTGCCGTATGAGGCTTTGCATTGTTGTAGAGCAGAGTGACCCTACGGGTGAGATTGCCTGGTCGTTTTGATTTGATCGCTTGCCGAAGGAAGGTCAAGGTTTGCGAGTAACGCTGGACATTCATTGTTGTTCCGTGCTGCAGGATGTGAATCACAAGGGGGCAATTTTGGTCAAAGAAGAACGTCAGTATAAACTTTCCTGCACTCGTGAGGCTGGCCTTGACTTTTTTTGGTGGTGCTGACTCTGGGTGTTTTCACTGGAGACTCTGTCGTTTTGATTCTGGTTCGAAGTGATGACACCATAACTCATCTCCAACCACCACTCGTGGCAGGAACGCGTTCCCTTCCCGAGCATAGCGCTGCAGATGAGCGTAACTGCCATTCGACATGCTTCCTGGTGTGGTTGAAGACTGTGGGTCACCCATTGGGCACACGATTTGCGCATGTGCAGTCGGTCCTTGGTGATGGTGTGAACTCTTCCGACTCCCAGTCCGACCACGGCGGCTAGGTAATGAGTGTGTCCACCAGCTGGACGATGTCATCGGCAATGCAGTGTGGTGCTCCAGACCGTGCGTCATCGGCTCACGACACCCGTCCTTCCCTGAAGCGCTTGTGCCACGTCTTGACCCTTGCAAAGGTCATGCAGTATTCGCCGTACACTTCTGACATTCGTCGATGAATGTCCGTTCCTCCTACTCCTTCCTCTGTCAGAAAACGAACAACACCTGTTTTCTCTTCTGTTGACGCCTCCATGTCACTGTTTGCAATGCGACTGGCAGCGTTGGACGATTGATGCAGGCTGCTGCTAGCTCTGTACAGTCACGTGACGTGCACGCGTGCCGTCTAGCGACCAGCTGTGAACTTCCACGCTCTGGTAGGAACCACACCTCGTTACGCTCACCGCGATATCACCCTCCTGTCACCGGTATACGCATTCCAGGCTCGAGCTCGTTTCTTTTTGAATGTCCCTTATATATTACGTTCACTAGTTAATATACTACCGTCTGCGGGCACCAAACTGTTTTCCTCAATACACCTATGAATATACACTCCTGGAAATGGAAAAAAGAACACATTGACACCGGTGTGTCAGACCCACCATACTTGCTCCGGACACTGCGAGAGGGCTGTACAAGCAATGATCACGCGCACGGCACAGCGGACACACCAGGAACCGCGGTGTTGGCCGTCGAATGGCGCTAGCTGCGCAGCATTTGTGCACCGCCGCCGTCAGTGTCAGCCAGTTTGCCGTGGCATACGGAGCTCCATCGCAGTCTTTAACACTGGTAGCATGCCGCGACAGCGTGGACGTGAACCGTATGTGCAGTTGACGGACTTTGAGCGAGGGCGTATAGTGGGCATGCGGGAGGCCGGGCGGACGTACCGCCGAATTGCTCAACACGTGGGGCGTGAGTTCTCCACAGTACATCGATGTTGTCGCCAGTGGTCGGCGGAAGGTGCACGTGCCCGTCGACCTGGGACCGGACCGCAGCGACGCACGGATGCACGCCAAGACCATAGGATCCTTCGCAGTGCCGTAGGGGACCGCACCGCCACTTCCCAGCAAATTAGGACACTGTTGCTCCTGGGGTATCGGCGAGGACCATTCGCAACCGTCTCCATGAAGCTGGGCTACGGTCCCGCACACCGTTAGGCCGTCTTTCGCTCACGCCCCAACATCGTGCAGCCCGCCTCCAGTGGTGTCGCGACAGGCGTGAATGGAGGGACGAATGGAGACGTGTCGTCTTCAGCGATGAGAGTCGCTTCTGCCTTGGTGCCAATGATGGTCGTATGCGTGTTTGGCGCCGTGCAGGTGAGCGCCACAATCAGGACTGCATACGACCGAGGCACACAGGGCCAACACCCGGCATCATGGTGTGGGGAGCGATCTCCTACACTGGCCGTACACCACTGGTGATCGTCGAGGGGACACTGAATAGTGCACGGTACCTCCAAACCGTCATCGAACCCACCGTTCTACCATTCCTAGACCGGCAAGGGAACTTGCTGTTCCAACAGGACAATGCACGTCCGCATGTATCCCGTGCCACCCAACGTGCTCTAGAAGGTGTAAGTCAACTACCCTGGCCAGCAAGATCTCCGGATCTGTCCCCCATTGAGCATGTTTGGGACTGGATGAAGCGTCGTCTCACGCGGTCTGCACGTCCAGCACGAACGCTGGTCCAACTGAGGCGCCAGGTGGAAATGGCATGGCAAGCCGTTCCACAGGACTACATCCAGCATCTCTACGATCGTCTCCATGGGAGAATAGCAGCCTGCATTGCTGCGAAAGGTGGATATACACTGTACTAATGCCGACATTGTGCATGCTCTGTTGCCTGTGTCTATGTGCCTGTGGTTCTGTCAGTGTGATCATGTGATGTATCTGACCCCAGGAATGTGTCAATAAAGTTTCCCCTTCCTGGGACAATGAATTCACGGTGTTCTTATTTCAATTTCCAGGAGTGTATTATTTTATCGCCGATGTCGAATTCCTTGTCCTAATTTGATATTCTCATTACTCCATGCTTATGAAGTGTGGTTAGGGGAAATTAAAATTCTCACCTTCCTTGCACAGAGCAATCTCGGCTAGTGACTTTTCCCTATGCAGAGTGCTCTTATGGGACATTGCCTAACCTTGCAAACCGGTGGTACTGCGTTACGCTCCCTGGTAATGTCGTCAACCAGCGCTTGCGTCCAATAGCAACGAGAAACCACGGAGTTTGAGCCCAGTAGCTTCAGCACGGAGCTTAGCACCTATGTGGATCTAATACACACACTGCGGTAGCAATAGAATAAAATACTCCGCATCACTCTCCCTTTGGTGGTGAGGGGTGGCGGAGGCAGGATGTTGTAACCGGAAGTGGAGGTGGCAGTTATTGCTGAAACAACCGGTTTTCGGTTGTATCTTAACCTCATTGTTAAAACCACACAAAATGACCGGTTTCTGAAATACCCTGTTTTGGGTTCTTTATTTATGTTATTTCATGAAACAAAAGTAGAAATTGAACAACGATTGAAAACTTTTGACTCTCTCGGTTTCAAGATACACGGAATCAAAATATTAAATTAAGTAACTATGTGCTGCTTTTGCCTAAAAGTGATAAGCCGGTGAATGTTACAAAAAAATCACAAGTAGTCTTCCAGTGACTTTCTTTGAAACTATGCTCAAAAATCATGTTGTAATCGGGTCATACTAATATTTGGACATTGCGGATAGTCAGTCGTAAATTGTGAAAATTGAGATTGAAGAACTCTGTTTTCCAAGTTAATTTGCCCATTTCAGAGGAGTACAGGAAGATAAAGGCATATTCTGTAATCACAGGCAGCAAAGCTATGAAAGAAGTGTTGTTAAGTTTTTAATTTATTACTGTTACCATAATTTCCATCCTCTTTTATTGTTTCGTAGAAATGGTTGACAAATTTTTAATCTCTAATAGCAAATGAAGCTTTGTATGTCATTGCTACATTATTTCATTGCTACATCACTTCGTAAAAATATTTCCAGACTAGGGTCGGTACCATCCTGTAGTATAACGGATGTCTGGCGACGACAGCGAGAAAGTACCGTATCGACCAGGTGGGGAAAAGTCTTGCACTCATCACGTACATGCATACCTTAAACCATGACACACGGCAAAAGGGACAGTAAACTGTCAGTAACGCTGTGCCAGTTCTTATGTAACGTGTTTGCTGCTCGTTTCTCTTATTAAAATAGCACTGACCGCTTTTCAAATTTTCTGTAATATTTCAAATCAACGGAAATTTTACGAATAAAAATTACTCCTTAAAAAAAATACATTTAAAAACGAAAATCTTTAGTACTGCTACTGTGGCTAATTGGTACTTCGGTTTTTTCTTCGTTTATTAGGTAAAAAATGATATAGCCGACACCAAACAAATACAGGAAGACACCGGTTATTCAGAACTGTAACAACGGTATTGATGAAATTACAATGAAATGAAAACTCTTAGCTGTTTACAGGCGTTGACATACGTCAGCGATGAAAATGTGTGCCCCGACCGGGACTCGAACCCGGGATCTCCTGCTTACATGGCAGACGCTCTATCCATTTTTTTTATTTTTTTTTTTTTTTGTAAATCTCATTTTGTTCGTTGCTTCTGCTCATGGTGGACGTCGCAAGACACCCGTTTCAGTTCGTCGTTGATCAATTATCTCAGTTTTTTTATTACAGAGGGCACCTAACCCTCTGACCGAACACGCTGAGTTAACCGTGCCGGCGGTCCATCTGAGCCACCGAGGACACAGAGGATAGCGCGACTGCAGAGATTTATCTCTGGCTCTCCTCCCGCGAAACCCACATTCTCAACGTATTGTCCCGCACTACATTCTTAGTGCCCCCGCGCATTATACTCATTACTCGCGGCGCGTTGCCGATTCCTGTACGAGTTCGGGAACATGTCCGAAAAAACAGATACCATCTCAGTATATATACAGTCCAGGCTCACCGGCCACTTGACCATCTTCTTCTTCTGTGCGAATGCACAAACAGTGCCCGAAAGAACAGATACCATCTTAGTATATAACGGTATTGATTTTAACTGGTTGGTTTTTCCCATCCCTAACCGGGAGTCGCGTGCTCACAACTCCACTGCAGACTAGCCTTCCCTCTAGCTAGCTCGGTTGCACGGGACAGCCTGAACGGTAGGCGGAGCCAGACCGCAAGCAATTCCAGTGGCTTACAACAGCTATACACGAACTGTGTTCAACGTCAGCAGTTGTGTGGAACAAATAGTGCGTAGTGTGATGTCACTGAGAAAACAAGGATGCAGCGCGAGTTCGGCGGCTAAACGAGCAGTTCCAGTTCCATAGAGCTCAGTCGTTCAATCACAGAACACCTGCCGATGATCATCGTCCACGCCGACGACATTTCCGACAGGAAATCAGCAGTCCAAATACAAGTCATCGCCATGGAGCAAAGCGTGCGCCGAGAGAAAGATAGCCGCGTTCCGCAATTTTGACTTAGTCCCTGTGCAACGACTAGATGAGAGTCGAATGTTTGTGTTAACTGAAACAATCAATGTTTTGGACATGGACATCCGTAGGAGTTTCAGCAGGTTGTAATATCATAATTTTGTCCATAGCTGTAGTTCAGCATCTGCTGTGAGTACTCATCTAACAAAGTTGAAAATCAGTCATCATCCACACGAAACTTTCATTAGCTTCACTTTACTGGAGTCATCAGTTTACTCTGTCATCTTCAGAAATTAGAAGTTGGCTCAAATCACAGACAAGTCGACGTCAAATGAGGATCGGACGACAGCGTCCTCGAAACAGCCGGCACAAAATACATATATAAATGGAGTGCGATAAAAGGAGTGTGTTGAAACAAATGTACAAAGATTGAACAACAGAAAAAAGGAACAGGTTTAATGAAAGAAATATAAAACAGTTTAGCGTTGGAGCTACTACATACCTTCGTTAAAGAAGCGGAAAATATATTAATAAATCTGTAAAATCGTCGTGTCTGTTTTTGAACACACTAATCTCCAAAACTACTAAACGAATTTTCATGGACTTTTCAACGATAACCTGAGAATAGTTGGGGCACCGTTTAGTTAGTCATAAAAATCGGATCACGAAAAAAAACTCGTGTTTTAAAATTTTACTAAAATTTTCTCGTCTGTCTGTCTCAACATGCTAATCTACAAAACTACTAGACAGAGTTTTGTGGGGTTTTCACTGGTAACTTCGGCGTAGCTGGGGGCACCGTATGGTATATATTTCATCAAAATCGGATCAGGAACAGAAAAGATATTCATAGATATTATAGACATGTATGTAGGTACTATGTTGGACATCTCCTCCGAAATCATTGGACTGATTTCAATCATATTTGGTACACACACCACATAGTGTCTGGAAAGAATTACTGCTGGGTAAAAATCGCCTTTCTGTTAAAGAGATAAGCGTGGGGTCGAAAAGAAAGTGTAGGCCACAACTCGCGAATACCTAGATTTTGTTCATCGGGTATTTGAGAACTACAGCAGTTAATGACTTGCAGCAAACTTTATATATGATTTCAAACATTTAGCATACAGTATCCGCGTATGCCACTGAATGTACCTACAAAATTATATCATTATGCGACACAGAGTGAGGGGGAGGGGGAGACGGCCAGACACGGGAACGAGGAATAGATGGACAGGAAGAAGACCAAGAGGAGATGGAGAGAGAGGCGGTAGGAGGAGGTGGACAAAATGAGGAAAGAGTAGCAGATGGACAGAGAGGGGCGCGTGTGGAGATGGACAGGCGGAGAGAGAGAGAGAGAGAGAGAGAGAGAGAGAGAGATAGAAGGGAGAGAAAGAAGTGGACAGAGACGGAGGGGCAGAGGAGACTGTATACACATACCTGGGAAATGCCGTGTACGTAATATACGCAATGAGTACCAGGCATCAGATTATTAAATTGCTAATCATACAAATTATACGCGACAGAGGTCACCCATTACATTTATGGCTAGAAGAGAATTAATCACGCGTAAATAAAAAGTAGTAGCGCTAATGTACAAAGAACTTTTGTAAAAAATATGCACACAGGGAGTGCTAGTATCCACTGAACCATATAAAATCTTGTAAAATGTTTAAATGGCTCTGAGCACTATGGGACTTAAAATCTGAGGTCATAAGTCCCCTAGAACCTAGAGCTACTTAAACCTTAGCTAACCTAAGAACATCACACACATCCATGCCCGAGGCAGGATTCGAACCTACGACCGTAGCGGCGCGCCGTTCCAGACTGAAGCGCCTATAACCGCTCGGCCACAGCGGTCGGCTAACGTAAGTACATAAACCGATAATTAAACCTTGAATCAAAACAAACAAGAATAAAAATATCATTACACGTAACGGAGTTAACAAGGCTAATACACTACATTTCATCAGGTGACGGTGACGCTAAGAGCAGATGGAAGAGCGGCGATTCGTTGAACTTTCAGGATCTTGGAGACGAGGTCACCAGCCGTATGCGAGTTTGCAGAAAAAGCAAGTTACGAGGGCTGTCCAGAAAGGAAGTTACGATCGGTCGCGAAATGGAAACGACTATGAAAATCCGATAACGCTTTGCAATGATGTGTTGGGCAGTGTCTCTAGTATGACTCTAGGTAGAATTATGTCGCTCTTTTCATTCCTGAGCTCTCAGTGAGTGCTTAAAAATGTTATAGAAAATAATGTCTCCCGCCAAGTACGAGTGCCTCGTGAGAATTTTCCCCTGAAGCTATGCAACCAACCTTACATAACTGTCGTGCGGTTTCTTCTTCAAGACAATTCTCAGCCTCGTTCTGCAGGGGCAATGAAGATGTTCCTGCATCGTTTCAATTGGAAATGTTTGGTTACCCACAATACAGCCCGTACTTGTCTCCCACTGAGTTTCATCTCTGTTGAAACGAACCGCTGGCTATGAAGACAACATTTCGGCACAGACAACGAGCTTTAGGCCGGCGTAGAGAATTGGCGGAAAGCACTGACGGCTGCCTTCTATGATGAGGGTATTGGAAAGTTGGTACAACGCTACGACGAATGTCTGAGTCAGAACGGCGACTACGTAGAGAAGTAGCTGAAAGGTGTAGCTAACTGTTACAAATGAAACATTTCTGATTTTCACTGTGATTTTCATTTCGCGATCAATCGTAACTTACTTTCTGGACAGCCCTCGTAGCTGTACTCGGATGCAGGGAGTGGGGATAGCCGACACGAAAGCACGCGAGGGGCGCCAGCGCGTATTTACAAGTTGAATTCGTGTGTAGAACACGTCCCTGTAGCTCACATAAATGCAGACTAATGCTTAGTACATGAAAGCTAGTACAGCTTGGTAAGTATTTTAACTAGTTAGTGTGCGGCAGCTGCACACCAAACTAAGTTGTAGTCCGTGTAATATTTACGATTATTCCTGCTTGACACTGTTTCTTCAGAGTAGCTTCCTTGCTCGCACATACATATGAGCGGCACTGCTAATGCTGTTGTCAGTGTACGGAACTCACAATAGTTACACATAATGAAGATAAATGACATTACAACAGATACGTATCTTTGACCGTCAACAAGATACAAGATTTCCAATCTGCCCCTCGGCTCGGCCCTTTTAGGATCCGTATCCCCTAGGATGAAAGCGTTATGCAGGCTCTATCTGGGGAAATTTTATGATAATTAACCGACAAGAGTTGCATTTTAGAGTAGTTTTAGAATCAAAGTTTATAACGGAGCATTTAACGTTTGCTATTTACTTCGACAAAATTTTACTATGCAATTTAATGCTTTAATGATTAGATGAGGATAAAAAAATGAAAGGAACTGGGATCTTCAAGGTATGAACAACCATATTTTTCAAAATAGCAGTAAAACGTGGGGGTTTCATGTCAGTACAAAAATCGTGTTTTAGTATTAAAAATAACATACCTTATCTATAAGTAAATATGTTTGTTAGCAAAATTCACGGTAAAAAGGTATGTTTCAATCAAACAAATTTTACTTTTATTTACTTCCAATGCAATATTTTCAGAAAGAATCAGCCTTAAAACCAAACTATCAATCAATCCAATTGGTTTGGGCCGACACTTCACATTAATGCGCCTGCGTGCTTTGTCTATGTAAATTAGTTACTTTAAAAGGTCACTGAATGAGACTAAAGCGTTGAGCCTGTCTTGCAATGTGGAGATTCTAAATCTGTTTCTGATCGTCTTTGGTTTTGAATATAACCTTTCCCCACTGATGTTTGTGATCATTAGTGACAGAAACCTATATGGTAGGAAAACAACGTTAGACGTTTCGTGGGTTCTCGTTTGAAGGAAATGAGGTAGGAATGAAACCGACTTTCAGCGAAATCTGACTCATTTCAAACTACCGAAATTCCGTTCGACATTTTTTAAACATTTCAACGATATTTCCAAATGGAGGGCCACGACTTTAACCGTGTGCCACTGGTAATTTTACAGAAGGAAGTGCTGTTCACTGAATAATTCATCCAAATAAGCCTACGTAAAATAATCACGTCTACTACTTTTAAGATTATAAGATCATCAGCGTCACAGTTTTGAAATCATTTTTTTTTAATTTTTGTGGTGCGGACACCTTTGTGCTCCTACACTGTAGCCTATACTAAATAGTCTATCCGTAGTTAAGACCCTGCCTCTTAGGTGAGACCAAATGTATAATCAAATCACCATATCACTCTCCTCGGCGCTTAGGTTTTCCATGATTTCCCTATCGCTTCAGGCAAATGCATGGATGGTTCCTTTGAAAGGGCACGGCCGACTTCCTTCCCCATCCTTCCCTAATCCGATGAGACCGATGACCTAACTGTTAGGTCTCTTCCACCAAATCAACCCAACCCTATCCAATCCTCGGCGCTATACCTCAAGCTTTATTTAACCGTGATTTCCATTACGTATTCATGTTCTGTGAAGTAGGCAGACTTTGCTGCCATTTCATTGTAACTAAAGTATTCAGTCGGTGTGCCCTGTTTGTACAGGGCTTCAAAAAAATATGGGAACAACGGGAGAAACGCAAGTTTGAACCTAAATTCACATGAGAGCCAAGCCTGCAGATTGCGCTGTTGTATTTGACAACGAATCGCACCTGTGTAAGGTTCAGTACGTCAGAAGTGTCAGTCAAGGTCAGAACAGCGCTCTGTGTAGTTACGAGCATTATGTCCGGAACTAACAGAATTCGAACGAGCGCAAATTGTTGTATGGTGAGTGGTCCCATAAAAATGGTAGCCAAAGTTTTTTTTTTGTTTCAAAAGGCACCGTATCGAAGATTTATAACGTATACAGGCAGAGCGGAAAAACATTTGCCACTAAATCACTACGCAGGCGAAAGCATGTGTTAAGTGATTGTGACATACGGTCACTGAAGAGGACTGAGACGAAACATAAGGGGACGACAGCTGCAAAAGCCACTACAGAACTGAAAGTGGCATTCGCGAACCCTGTTAGCATTTAAACAGCACGAAGGGAGCTTCATAAGCAGTTAATTGCAGGGTGATCTGGAAATCCAAACCCACTCGTCAGTGATGCAAATGCCCGTTCGAGGAAAATGTGGTGCCAAAGACATAACACTAGAATATATACCAATGAAAGAAAGTAATTTGCTCGTACGAGTCTTGTTTCTTACTGTTGCCAAATTCTAGGAGAGTTTATGTCCCAAGAGGAACTTGGCGGGTGTCCAGTTCATGATTTGGAAAGCCATATCGTGGTATTCCAAGGGCCCCATGGTTACATTGCAATTACTGCCAATGATCGTGTGACGATTTTGGCTGATCAGTTCCATCCTACAGAACAATGTTTGTTCCCCAGTGGTGATGCTGTGTTCCAGAAGACATGACCCCTGTTCACGCAGCTCGCATTGTTCAGCGCTGGGTTTGTGAGCACGAAGATGGATCTTCGCATCTCACTTGTTCACCTCTGTCACCAGATCTCAGTATTATTTTTCCCTTGTGGTTCGCTCCAGAGAGAAGGGTGCGTGTTCAGTATCGACCTTCATCTTTGTTACGCAAACTTGTCACTATTTTGCAGCAAGAATGATATAAGAGTCCCTTGGAAAACTTGCACGATCTGTGTTTGTCCATGCCGAGGCGACTGGAAACTGTTTTGAATGCCAACGGGTTTCCTGCACTGTATTGGGCATGGTATTTTATATTGTTTTTGGTGTTTCCATATTTTTATAACAACCGCCGTATTTGTATCATTCAGGTCTAAGTATGTCATTTATCCGAGAAGTGCTGTTAGGAGAGTTCCTGTGTTGTAATTCTAAGTGTAGCGTTAATCACGTGAATTGTGATCAAGCAGAAAGTCAAGACTTCATTTCACCCTGCCAGCAGGAAATTACTTCTGATTCTTTGGTTTCATTTGGGACAGGATAGTGGAAGGCAGGTTCCCAGTTTTAGCATAACATAGCTGTGCACAGCAGAGAGATTTGTGTCTACTTTGCCAAACTGCAGACTGCCAGTCTGCATTGAGACTAAACTAAATCATCATCATTGCTCTACCGTACGAACCATCCCAATGGACAATGTTCCGAGCATTAACACCTGTTATAGACACCCAAGATTTAGCCTTGTTGCTTCTGCATTCGTGACCATCTGAAGCCAAACATTCTTCATTGTTGGATTTCAGGTCCGCCTATTATGCAAAACAACTTTTTTTATAGGAACACAGTCAAGTTTCAACACCTCTTTGCCATCGTCAGTCGGTACACTTATTAAGCTCTATAAAATGTAAACATGTGTTAAGTAATAATTGTTGAAACAAAATTATGCAAAAAATACTTTCTGTTTTTTGTCTGATTTCCACATTGTCGGGTTATGTAGAACCAGCCCTCTTTACATTACCACTTATTGGCAGCTTCCCATCTGCTACGAAACGGCGCCGGCCGGAGTGGCCGAGCGGTTCTAGGCGCTACAGTTTGGCACCGTGCGACCGCTACGGTCGCAGGTACGAATCCTGCCTCGGGCATGGATGTGTGTGACGTCCTTAGGTTAGTTAGGTTTAAGTAGTTCTAAGTTCTAGGGGACTGATGACCTCACAAGTTAAGTCCCATAGTGCTCAGAGCAATTTGAACCATTTTTATGAATCGGCGTTGCTGTGAGGTTGATTGGGTAGCTAACGTTTCACTTCATCTATAAATGCAATTTTTTGTGCGAAAATATTTCTAGATTATACTTTGTGACTATTTACAGTTAGCTTTGAGTTATTCGTTCTCAGCTACATTCTTGTCTGTTGTATCCTCACCTGCATTATTATTTGTTGTTGGAACGCACACACAAATACAGTACATGTTTTGTGGAATTTCACTCGCAAGTTACACTTTTTCGCTTTCCAGAACAGACTGTTTATATCGCTGCTGTGTATCCAGTCCCTATTGATGTTAACTTGTTCTCATTTCAGTTCGGCGTCAAATTTAACCTTTTTTACTTTCTCTTTTCCTCATCGTGTGCGCATGTGTGTGTGTGTGTGTGTGTGTGTGTGTGTTTCTTTACCTGTTTGTGTCGTTTTTGTACGGTTCCTTTAATGTATCAATTAGTGTGCCATTGAATTGTGTAATGTAGTTGTTTATGAGCTTTTCCTTCTGCTAAGGTTTCCGTATGTGGAAATTTTTTTTGTTTTAAAATTTACAGTATAGGCTGTGGCTGGATTTTAGATCTTTTACAGCTGTTTCTATTTTAACTGGTTGATGGTTGTGGGTTATTAAATGGTCAACAAATGTACCACAGTAGCTGTTACTTTTTAGACCTCTAAGGTGTCCTGAATATTTTGTTTTAAAAGTCTTCCATATTTGACCTGTATAACAGGGTGTCCCAGGACAAACGTTCAGTATTGAGAGATACGATGGGAACGATCTTTAAAAAAAAATAATAAAAAACATGGTTATGCCTGTCTTGTGAGCTATGAGCGCTTGTACGTCTTCGCTACTGTGAAACACATCACTTCTACTGGAAAAAAAAAACTTGCTATGGCTCTTAAGATATGCAGTTTGGTGCTCATGTTTATTGGACTTCTTGCTTTGAATTATCGTTTCTGTCATATCCCTGAATATTGGCCATTTCTCCTGAGACACCCTGTGTACAAACAGCCGTTCACGTAACAAATGGAAATCTGGTAACTTGGTTCTCAAGCACGGACACCGCAAGAGTTTCGAAACGAAAGGATGAATAAAACATGAACCGACGTGGTTGTGAATGACTGCGCTCGAATCAGTTTGTTCTCCTGACATAAGATTGCCGACCTAAAAGAAACATTCATTAATGCCAATGATATGATCTGAGTCGTAAGGTGGCGTCGAATTCCCCTTAAAACTTGTTCATTGCTCGACGTTTCGATCGCTCTATTATGATCTTCTTCACGATTACACTGGTGTACCTGGCTGACTGAACACTGTCGAAAAACAGTGTAGCTTTCACTTTCAAAAGGTTATATTTCCCGCGCTTTTTCGGAGAAGTGGAGTGACGGGATAGAAGTCGTCAGGCTGCTATTGACGGGTCGTCGTCATAGGGTAAATACCTAAAATGGCTCTGAGCACTATGGGACTTAACATCTGAGGTCATCAGTCCCCTAGAACTTAGAACTACTTAAACCTAACTAACCTAAGGACATCAAACACATCCATGCCCGAGTCAGGATTCGAACCTGCGACCGTAGCGGTCGCGCGGTTCCAGACTGTAGCGCCTAGAACCGGTAGGCCACAGTAAATACCTAAAGCAGATACCGAAAGAGCGTGGGAATCCAAAATACTATAATTTTTGTGTGTCCTCGGATGTTCACTGGTTTTTCTTCGCCCGCTGTTACCGATGACAACGGCTACGAAAATCTACAGGCTTATGTTTATTGATGTTATTTAACAACAAAAGTGGTTGTCAACGACGGCGCTCGTTCGGTTAGTTGTCCCGACAATGTATGCTCTTGTGGACGGAGAACACAGGCTGCCTTCACGTTGCAAAAACATCCTAGATTATAGAGCGATACAAAATGTCGGGTCAACGGTGATTCAGGTGACCAGTCGGAACGACTCACCCCAGTAAAATGCTTACTGGAATAATATACAGAACCATTAAAGAAGTGATTTATAAGTAAGGTTTCCGTCCGAATTGAAAATAACACAAACCACACACATAAAAAACAGCAGGTGATATTGAGAGAACTATGAATATTTTGCACATAGCGTCTAAAGGAATGAAGTCAGGCACACTTGAAAAACCAGAAAGATATGAACGGAACAGTACGAATTTAAATAGAATGACTTTCCTGCTCTTTTTAAAAATGATTCACAATCTAGTAAAGCAGTTAGCTTATGACATATCAGTAATAAATAAAATAATACGATAATGTATGAGACTTTTGTCAATAAAACATCTTTGTATTTAGATGTAACATTATGGTCTCTGAGAGACAGGGTACATGAACACATAATAAACATCGGAAATGCAGACCGGTGTAGCCGAGCGGTTCTAGGCGCTTCAGTCTGGAACCGCGCGACTGCTACGGTCGCAGGTTCGAATCCTGTCTCGGGCATGGATGTGTGTGATGTCCTTAGGTTAGTTAGGTTTAAGTAGTTCTAAGTTCTAGGGGACTGATGACCTCAGATGTTAAGTCCCATAGTGCTCAGAGCCATTTTAGCCAAACATCGGAATGTGCGTGTCAAATTCGTATGTATAAACAACCAAATACGCGTAACGAATTTTGAATGTTTCAGGAGAATCGTAATATAACCAAATAACATCTGCTATATTGATCTGATTCAAAAACAAATGTATACCGGAAACTGATTACTGTAAATTAATGAAATTTCGTGAAGACATTTGTCTAGGTAACTTATTTAAGTTATCAGTATTGCAAGGTCATAGGTTAAAGTAATCGCCAGATAATGCATAGCAAATGAGAAAGGGTGGTACATTAGTGACCTGTGTAACCGCCAGAATGTTGCATGGAAGCATGCAAACGTTCATGCATTGTACTTTACAGCTGCCGGATGTGAGTCTGTGGGATGGGGTTCCATGATGGTTGCGCTTGGTCGGACAATGCAGGGACGGTTAATGCTATTATCCTATTGGAGAACATCCCCTGGAGTGCTGTACGTGAATGGCAGCATAACAAGTCGAATCACCAGACTGACGTCCAGTTTTGTAGTCAGAGTGCGTTGGATATTCATGAGAGTGCTCCTGCTCTCACACGAATTCGCGTCCCAGAACATAACTCCAGGTGCAGATAGAGTGTCTCGCACGCAGACATGTTGCCTGCAGGTTCTCAACTGGCCTTCTAACCAACACACGACCATCACTGGCACCGAGACAGGACCAGATTTCATCAGAAACCACAACAGACCTCCACACTACCCTCGCTTGACACCACTGAAGCCGGAAATGGTGGTGATTTGGGGTAAGTGGAATTCACGCTAAGGCGAGTCTGATTCGTAGCTCTCCTTGAAGTAACCTATCTGTAACTTTCCGTTATCGTGGTGCCAACTGCTGCTCAGATTGCGGCTGCAGATGCAGCTACGATGCGCCAGAGCCAGACGCCGAACACTATGGTCTTCCCTCAAGCGGCCGTCTGGAGGCGGATCTTCTTGTGCCCACCGCTGCCAGCAATGGCGTGCGGCGGCTACATTTCTGCCAAGTCTTTCTGCAGTATCGCAGAAAGAACATCCAGCTTCTAGTAGCCCTGTTACGTAACCTCGTTCAAAGTCAGTGAGGTGCTGGTAATGGCGTCTTTGTCACCTTAAAGGAATTGTTGACTAATATCAGCATACCAAGTTCAATCTCAAAGATAACTCTCACCCGCAATTGCAGTATGATTTTAAGGCAAACCTGATCTGCATCCTCATAGCGGTACTACTAGTGTCATTCTCATGCGACTGGCGCTTAAATTTGAATAGACATCATCTTTCAGGTGTAGAAATACGCCTACCAACTTTTGTTTATGTCACACAAGTAATTTCACCTCGGTTCTGAGAGTTCAGGCACCTGTACAGAAAACTGGAATAGAGATCAACATAAACATCATTTCCGCCCTTTTTATTGGTTATGAAATCTACACATTGCATGTTGTACCACCATATAACGAGGCCTTGAGGTGGTGGTCCAGACTGCTGTACACACCACTACCTCTAATACCCAGTAACACCTCCTCTTGCATTGATGCATTCCTGTATTCGTTGTGACTTACTGTCCACATGTTCACTAAGGCACTGTTGGTCCACATTGTCCCACTCCTCAACGGCGATTCAGCGTAGATCCGTCAGAGTGGTTGGTGGGACATGTCATTCATAAACAGCCCTTTTCACTCTATCCCAGGCAAGTGTGATAGGGTACATGTCTGGAGCATGCTGGCCACTCTCGTCGAGCGATGTCGTTATCCTGAAGGACGCCATTCACAAGATGTGCACGATGGGAACGCGAATTTTCGTCCATAACGACGAATGCCTCGCCAATATTCTACCGATATAGTTGCACTATCCGTCGGAGGATGACATTCACGTATTGCACAGCCGTTACGGCGCCTTCCACAACCACCAGCGGCGTATGTCGGTCCCACATAATGCCATCCCAAAACAGCAGGGAACCTCCACCTTGCTGGACATTCGGGAGGACGACGGTTCAATCCCGCGTCCGGCCATCCTGATTTAGGTTTTCCGTGATTTCCCTAAATCGCTCCAGGCAAATGCCGGGATGGTTCCTTTCAAAGGGCACGGCCGACTTCCTTCCCCGTCCTTCCCTAATCCGATGAGACCGATGACCTCGCTGTCTGGTCTCCTTCCCCACACCAACCAACCAACTAACCAACCAACCTTGCTGGACTGTGTGTCTAAAACGTTCAGCGCGGGGTTAGCCGAGCGGTCTAACGCGCTGCAGTCGTGGATTGTGCGGCTGGTCCCGGCGGAGGTTCGAGTCCTCCCTCAGGCATGGGTTTGTGTGTGTTTGTCCTTAGGATAATAGGCTAAGTAGTGTGTAAGCTTAGGGACTGATGACCTTAGCAGTTACGTCCCATAAGAATTCACACACATTTGAACATTTTAAGACGTTCAGCCTGACCGGGTTACCTAAAAACACGTCGCCGACGATTGTCTGGTTGAAGGCATATGCGACACTCATCGGTGAAGAGAACGGTCCATTCGGCATTGTTGGGCCCATCTGTACCGCGCTGCATCGTGTCGTGGTTGCAAAGATGGCCCGCGCCATGGACGTCGGGAATGAAGTTGCGCCTATTGCGCACAGTTTGAGTAGTATCACGGCGTCCTGTGGTTGCGCAAAACGCCTTATTCAACATGGTGGTGTTACTTTCAGGGTTCCTCCGAGCGATAATCCACAGGTAGCGGTCACCCACTGCAGTAGTAGTCCTCTGGTGGCCTGAGCGAGGCATGTCATCGACAGTTCCTCTCTTTCTGTACCTCCTCCATGACCGAACAACATCGCTTTGGTTCACTCCGAGACGCCTGGACACTTCCCTTGTTGAGAGCCCTTCCTGGCACAAAGTAACAATGCGGACACGATCGAACCGCGGTATTGACTTCCTAGGCATGGTTGAACTACAGACAGCACGAGCCGTGTACCTCCTTCCTGGTGGAATGACTGGAACTGATCGGCTGTCGGACCCCCTCCGTGTAATAGGCGCTGCTCGTGCATGGTTGTTTACATCTTTGGGCGGGTTTAGTGACATTTCTGAACAGTCAAAAGGACTGTGTCTGCGATACAATATACACAGTCAACGTCTATCTTCAGAAGTTCTGGGAACCAGAGTGATGCAAGCGAAGCATTACAAATGCATGCACGTCGTAACAGATTTGTTGTACTGCTGTAATCTGCGCACACGAAGTGTTTGAAGGTGTTGCAGTTCAAATTTTGTTAGTAGAAATGTACATTATAATGTAGGTAACTGCTTGAGAACGAACGAAATTGTTTGAAACTAACTACTAACAAAAATATTATTTGCAACACTAACGGAAACCTTAACTAACAAATCACAAATATATATTGAGTTGCAGATTCTGATGCCAACACAATTTTGGAACAATGCGAATTAAAGAAGTGTTGTCTGAACATCACCTTCTTGTCAGAAAACTAAATGATTGCAGAACAAATATTCTTGCTTTCTATTTAGCATTTCAGAGAGAAATAAACAGAAATCAGCAAGTGTTGTGTCGAGAGGAGCTGAGATATTTAACACAGGGAAGGACGCGGTTTTTCTGCATGCATTTGTGCTGGTGGTAACTACACGAAATTTGTGAAGAAGATCCTGTAACTGTGTAGCTGGACAACTGGATTGCAGGAAAAGGTGACGTGAGCTATGAGACCTCTGGGAAATAGAAAACAGAATTTTGGTTCCGTAAACGAACGTAAAACGTGGTGGACAGCCAAAGTATCAATCTGAGAGGAACAAAAAGAAGTAGGAGATAAATTTTTGTTAGAAACCAATGGTGGAATATGGAACATTAGAAGAGCACATGATTTGTGCCGTCCAAATACAGTTAATTTGTGTCTGGAAGACGTAAAATTAACATTAGGTTCCCTAATAGAGTGCTGCCAATAGACGTACCCACCCAGAAGTCTTAAAAACCGAATTCTCAAGTATAAAAAGTCGTATCTCCCGAAATATATATCGTAAAATGACATAGATCCGCAGCTCTATGCAGTGTTATATGTGGATACCATGTGCAATACGTGTTGCGAATAGAGTTGGTAGTAAGGAAATAATGATTTAAAATCTCATGAGTGATGCTCAGGTTTTCCTACACGAACAGCGAAAATGTTGTTAGCGATAAACGTTTTTTGTTTCATTGTTTTGGGGGAGGTGTCGGCGACAAAAGTTTAGAACACGTTCTAAGCTATGTGTATATTTTCTTGGAAGCCGCTGAGTGCTCACATTCTCAAATACTGGATGAATATGGTCTGGGTAAATTGTGCGCTGTGAGTTACGCTGCCTCATTGTGTTTACACATTTTTAACTTAATATTTGACGTACTCTGTTCAACATTTAACGTTAGACGTAACGTAAGCTCACTCTTAATGAGTAGGTCATGCCAGTATTTTAGAACTTTAATTTTTTTTAATAATTTCGTGAAGTATCGAAATCGAAGTCTGCTGCTCCTGGAAGCCGTTAGAGAGGTAACCTTCAAGTAGAATTGTTCACAATGCCCTGTTTTTAGTAGTACAGATAGTACCACTAATTTGCACAGCATACATAAATGTCCTGGTGCCCAGCGTGGGAAGTTCCTTGAGGCTTTCCGCGGATGATACTATTGTAAAGATATAAGTTGCAACGCTATAAAATTGCAGTGGAACGCATGAAGACCCGCAGAGGGTCGACCCTTGAGGCAGGAATTGTCAGCTGACCTTTAGATGTGGAGTACTATGCACAAATAAGCAGCAATATTAACATGATTGCACGACAATCACAGGAACCAGGCACGACAATTGAATATACGGAACTTTGTAAGTGATTTGAAGTGGAACGACCACATAAAAATAAACGCTGCTAACAGATGTCAGAGACTGATTAGAAGAATCCTCAAGAAGTGTAGTGCACTCACAACAGAGACTGCTTACAAACCCCTTGTTCGACCACTAGCTGAATTTTGCCCGTCTTTCTGGGCACTGTCCCTTACAGGATTGATAGGGGAATTAGAGAATATCCAAAGAAGAGTACCACATTTTGTTACAGTTCATTTAGTCAGCGCGAAGCGTGACGGAGACGCTCATCCAACTCCTGTGGCAGACGGTGCAAGAGAGGCGTACTGAATCGCGGTTTGGTTTATTGTTAAAATTCCGAGACCGTGTGAAATGGAGTCAGACCACAATCTATTGGTTATGAACTGTAGGTTAAAACTGAAGAAACTGCAAAAAGGGGGAATTTAAGGAGATGGGACCTGGATAAGCTGACAGAACCAGAGGTTGTAGAGAGTTTCAGGGAGAGCATTAGGGAACGATTGACAGGAATTGGGGGAAGAAATGGGTCTCTTTGAGGAATGAAAAAGTGAAGGCAGCAGACGATCATGTCGGTAAAAAGACCAGAGCTTGTAGAAATCCTTGGGTAACAGAAAATATACTGAATTTAATTGATGAAAGGAGAAAATATAAAAATGCAGTAAATGAAGCAGGCAAAAAGGAATACAAACGTCTCAAAAATGAGATCGACAGGAAGGGCAAAATGGCTAAGCAGGGATGGCTAGAGGACAAATGTAAGAATGTAGAGGCATATCTCACTAGGGGTAAGATACATGCTGCCTACAGGAAAATAAACAGACCTTTGGAGAAAAGAGAACCACTTGTATGAATAGCAGGAGCTCAGAGGGAAACCCAGTTCTAAGCAATGAAGAGAAAGCAGAAAGGTGGAAATAGTATATAGAGGGTCCATACAAGGGCGATGTATTTGAGGACAATATTATGGAAAAGGAAGAGGCTGTAGATGAAGATGAAATGGGAGATACGATACTGCGTGAAGAGTTTGACAGAGCACTGAAAGACCTGAGTCGAAACAAGGCCCCGGGAGTAGACAACATTCCATTAGAACTACTGACGGCCTTGGGAGAGCCAGTCCTGACAAAACTGTACCATCTGGTGAGCAAGATGTATGAGACAGGCGAAATACCCTCAGACTTCAAGAAGAATATAATAATTCCAATCACAAAGAAAGCAGGTGTTGACAGATGTGAAAATTACTGAACTATCAGTTTAATAAGTCACAGCTGCAAAATACTAACGCGAATTCTTTACAGACGAATGGAAAAACTGGTAGAAGTGGACCTCGGGGAAGATCAGTTTGGATTCCGTAGAAATGTTGGAACACGTGAGGCAATACTAACCTTACGACTTATCTTAGAAGAAAGATTAAGAAAAAGGCAAACCTACGTTTCTAGCATTTGTAGACTTAGAGAAAGCTTTTGACAACGTTAACTGGAATACTCTCTTTCAAATTCTAAAGGTGGCAGGGGTAAAATACAGGGAGCGAAAGGCTATTTACAATTTGTACAGAAACCAGATGGCAGTTATAAGAGTCGAGGGGCATGAAAGGGAAGCGGCGGTTGGGAGGGGAGTGAGACGGTTGTAGCCTCTCCCCGATGTTATTCAATCTGTATATTGAGCAAGCAGTAAAGGAAACAAAAGAAAAATTCGGAGTAGGTATTAAAATCCATGGAGAAGAAATAAAAACTTTGAGGTTCGCCGATGACATTGTAATTCTGTCAGAGACAGCAAAGGACTTGGAAGAGCAGTTGAACGGTATGGACAGTGTCTTGAAAGGAGGATATAAGATGAACATCAACAAAAGCAAAACGAGGGTAATGGAATGTAGTCAAATTAAATCGGGTGATGCTGAGGGGATTAGATTAGGAAATGAGACACTTAAAGTAGTGAAGGAGTTTTGCTATTTAGGGAGTAAAATAACTGATGATGGTCGAAGTAGAGAGGATATAAAATGTAGACTGGCAATGTCAAGGAAATCGTTTCTGAAGAAGAGAAATTTGTTAACATCGAGTATAGATTTAAGTGTCAGGAAGTCATTTCTGAAAGTATTTGTATGGAGTGTAGCCATGTATGGAAGTGAAACATGGACGATAACCAGTTTGGACAAGAAGAGAATATAAGCTTTCGAAATGTGGTGCTACAGAAGAATGCTGAAGATAAGGTGGGTAGATCACGTAACTAATGAGGAGGTATTGAATAGGATTGGGGAGAAGAGAAATTTGTGGCACAACTTGACTAGAAGAAGGGATCGGTTGGTAGGACATGTTTTGAGGCATCAAGGGATCACAAATTTAGCATTGGAGGTCAGCGTGGAGGGTAAAAATCGTCGAGGGAGACCAAGAGATCAATACACTAAGCAGATTCAGAAGGATGTAGGTTGCAGTAGGTACTGGGAGATGAAGCAGCTTGCACAGGATAGAGTAGCATGGAGAGCTGCATCAAACGAGTCTCCGGACAGAAGACCACAAGAACAACATGTTCATAGAACCATCAGCCAATATATTGGCTCCTCCTTGCGAAAATACCATGTAGGTAAAATTAGAGTGTCTCGAGCTCACACGGAATTTTAGCAACAATCGTGCTTCCTACAGGGCGTTGGCGACTGGAGTAGGAGAGGAGGTAAGTCACAACGGAACACAAAATAGTCTCAGGATTTCAGCTACGCAATATATGGTAGCTCGCAGAGATGTGAATGTAAATGTAGAAGATGTGGCACAGTGTATAGCTGTTGGGGTAGATAACCACTGGAATAGGCAAAATAGATTATAGAGTATGTTGCATGTGATATCTACAACAAATTAAAAAGAAAAAAAGCATCCCAGACAGCTTCATCAGACCACTTAAAAGAGAAACGATCGTAGATTTAATTTCTTCTTATTCCTATGTTCGAATTTTTAAAACATTAAGCGAGGTCCTGACAACATCTCATTTCGCTGACTGATGTTGCCGTACATGCCGTTTCGTATGGGTGGTGAAGATTTAGTTGAATCGAAACACCACGTCAGAGGAGGCGTTGCCTTTGTGGAGCCCCACGAAACAAAACGGCCGGTATTAATTAGGCAAGGGAGGCCTCAGCAGTTCAGCTTGAAGCAATCCGATCGAACTGTGTCTCGATATAGGTCAGACAAACAAGGCACCATCGTGCCCCGCCCTCAGACCTGCTGTTCACCATCCCTGCACAACAAGCAGCAAACACCTGTTGTGTCAACCGCTTAGTGGTTACAAATCGAACGGAAAGTAATGGCACATAAAAATAGCTCAATGCAGTCACAGGACATGTGTCGTAACTAACAAGTTCCACTGCGTATCGCAAGAGATAATTTTTCCAAGCTGTATTCATTTTTTCAGCTACATAAACACTCTCCAAGACTCCTTACGGTGTTCGGTCGGCGCAGGGTATTTCTGGCACCAACATTCCCGTTCTCTTCCCGATTGTCGGTAAGCCAGTGAGTACTAATTCCCCCCCCCCCACCACCACCACGCCCGGGTTCCCGGGTTCGATTCCCGGCGGGGTCAGGGATTTTCCCTGCCTCGTGATGACTGGGTGTTGTGTGATGTCCTTAGGTTAGTTAGGTTTAAGTAGTTCTAAGTTCTAGGGGACTGATGACCATAGATGTTTAGTCCCATAGTGCTCAGAGTCATTTGAACTAATTTCCCCGAATATTCCGTCGTAGTCAGTTTGATAAAGTAAATGGGAGGAAGTAATATGTTGCATGGCTCTGTAGTAATCCCGTGTAAGAATCATTAAAAATATTATTGTGTGATATGCAGCTGTACTACTTTATTTTTATTCAAGACTATCGATTTCCTGACCATCTTCGGGTCCGAAAAAGGTGTTCAGCAACGCACTGCACAACTGCAATAGTGAAACTGAAAATGGTAACCGAAGAAAACTTCACAAACCAAGATGGCTAAAAAAAGGTTTTATTAGATGAGCGGTTCCGATAGAGCTATGCTGTCATCATCACATCGTATCATTTTGAATTTTTACGTCATGATAGTGGAGTGTTCATATGCAACGTGAAGCGACTTGTAAGACTAATGTAAAAATTCAGAAGCATAAGATCCTATGATGAGAGGATAGCTCATTCAATCGAAACCGGCCATCATAAAATGCTTTTTTTAGCGATCTTGACTTGTGTTTTCTTTAGTCAGTATACATTTCATATCGCCCTCAGACTGATCATGTCAGGAGTATGTTCCATTATTACGAGGGTCATTCAATAAGTATCGCCCCAATTTTTTTAAAAAATCCGTTAATATACATAGACAAACGTTCTTGTTGGGGCTTCATGTCTGATATTTATTCTGTGCGCCGGTGAAATTCCGAACCGTTCTGGCAGATGGCAGAGCAGTAGTACGGCGTCAAAATGGCGTCTACATACGACACACGTTCTTGCTGTTATTGAATTCTTGTGTGTAGAAGAAGAAACCGTGGTGAACATCCATTAACGTTTGTGTGCAGTGTATGGCGATGCTACAGTTGACAGTAAAATCGGGCGATGGCTACAGAAATTTACAGCCTCAGGAAAAGCGGAAACAAAGCTCCATGATCAGCCACGCTCGGGACGTCCTGTAACAGCCACTGCTTCAGACGTGCTGAATCGTGCGGATCCCGTTATTCGTGCCGACCGGTGTGTCACAACTCAACAGTTGGTTCTACAATTGTCGGTCACGGATCGTTGCGGGGGACGAAAGCTGGGTGCACCACACTTCGCCGGAAACAAAAAGGCAGTCTATATAGTGGCATCATCCTCATTCACCACAAAAGAAAAATTTCAAGACAAACGCCTCTGTCGGAAAAGTCATGGTGACAGTCTTCTGGGATTGTGATGGCGTCATTTTCGTGGATGTGATGCCAACAGGGTCAACCGTCAGTTCAGAGACATACGTGAAGACTCTGAATAAACTCAAAAACCGTTTCCGACGTAGTCGACCGGACAAGAATCCAGAAGAAATTTTGCCCCAACACGATAATCGACGCCCACACACAAGTCTGAGAACCCTGGACCACATCCCCAAATTGGGTTGAACATCATTGCCTCATCCACCCTACAATCCAGACCTAGCACCCTTGGACCTCGATCTCTTTAGACCGCTTAAAGATTCTCTACGGGGAACACACTTTGAAGATGACGAGAGTGTCAGTCACGCAGTGAAAACATGACTACCCCTATAGGACAACAGCTTTTACCAGCAGGGAATCAGGCGCTTCCACAACGTTGATGAACGGCCATAGAACGTGACTGAGACTACGTGGAAAAATAGGACATAGACAAGACGTGTTGATGTATATTGTCACCAAATTCTGACTCTCAATAATAAGCATGTACTGAGAGAAAAAATGTATGGCATTACTTACTGAATAACCCTCGTATATCATCTGAATGTGTGTAACGGTGGTGTCTGACAAACATCTAACAGGACTCTGCCCACCCTATTCTTTCACTCAGATTTAAACTCGACGTCCTTAACAAAAATAAAGTGTATCGTACAAAGCTGTCTAGCAGAAAATATTTAAGATTTGACAATGTTATAATTCCGTCAGCAACGGCAAAAGACTTTGAAGATTACTTGAGCGCAATGGATACTTTCTTGAAAAGACATTGTATGATGAAAATGAATAAAACAAGAGTGATGAGGTAGGATTAAATCAGGCGACACTGGCAGAAGAAAAGATTAGAAAATGATATACAAAATTCTGTGGATGTATTTCGCTCATTGAGGCGGTAAAATAACTGATCACGGCTGAAGTTCAGAAGATATAAAATGCAGACTGCTAATAAGAAGAATAGCGTTCCTGGAAAACAAAAATTTGCTAACTTATAATATGAGTTTAGTGTTGTATATTTCTTTCGACTGTAAAAAAGTAGAAGCTTCTGAAATGTGATGATACAGAAGAAAGCTGGAGATTATACGGAAAGTATTAATAACTAAAGAAGAGGCACTGCAGCAAATTGTGAAGAATGGAAATATATGGCAAACTAAATGATCGGTTGACAGTGTAGTGAAGCAGCATACTCACGCCTTGTGAAATTCGCATCAGTCTTTCCATTGTGTGCCAGCCTACTCCGCTGTAACTAGCTCTGACGTCATAAATGTTGTGCAATACTTTAAAAATCAAGTAAATAACCTGAAACGTTTCTAGCATGTCAGGAGTAATACTAAATCAATATGTGTTGAATATCAGTTCAATAACTTTAACTATTTTCGAAATTTGGACATTTTTCTGCAAAAATCTTTGGCGCAACAGAAAAGAGCTAGAAACTTAAAAATTTATATCTAGATTCCTTTTGCATAATAATTTAGTAGAAGCAGTATTCTGGATCTCACAAATTAAAATTTTAGTTGAAATTCATGATTTTTCTGGTTTTTGTCTTAGAAATTAAGGAAGCAAGATAGATTAAGTAGGCGAATAAATAAAGCTAGGATGTTTAAATTTAAGTAGAAGGGAGATCCGCTATAATCATAAAAATGTGAGAAGTTTCAACAGAATAACTATAAAACTATAGCTATAGCGTATCTCCAAAGAGCAAGTTTAGAGCTCGTCTACTGCATGTAGTGTAATTAAATTATTTCTCTCCCCAAAATATTTGACTTAGCCACGTCAGACTTTTATTATGATTACTTACTTGTGTGCTGAATTCACATTTAAATTGAGAGCTCCATCGGCCATCAGCAAAGGAAGCAATGATTTATTCGATAACTTAAAGTGGTGCATTACTAGCGCAATGGCTAGTCGGGAGAGCAGATTTGATCAGGCGTTCCCTTAGCTGTCCGCACCGCGGCTTTATATGTAAGAACGCTGCGCGAGAGAAAGGAAGGCCCCAGTTCTCTCCAGATGCTGATTAGCGCACCACCTGTGCCGGGAGTCGCGTCGCGTCCGTATCGTTGATATAAACAGCCTCGGATGCAGCAATAAGTTACTCAGGATACGCGTAACCATGAAATCGTTTTCAAGTGAAGTGTTCATTTTGGGATGACGTTAATAATCTATCTTTAGTCTGTGTATGTCGCATCTTCACGTGCCGCTACAGGACAGACATTCTACCATTATTAGCGTGGCGTTTGATGAACGTTATCATCAAATTATGGCGAGCATTCACTTAAACATTTAATTTGAACAGTTATAGTGGCATCAGCGCATTAGACTCTGAACTGCTCTGGTAGTTGGATTGTGTGGATTCTCTTTGGTCTGTGACTTTCAGAATACAGTGAACATTTTAGAGAGAATGGTGTTTGATTATGAATCCCAGACAATCTCTTAATTCCTCAGAGCTATAAACTGTAGCTATAAATGTATTTCTCAGATGAAGTGGGCACTAGGAATTTTAATTACAGGCTTCACGTTTTGCTAATCACTTTCTGGTTGCCAATATTGTAGTTAGAGAGCCAGTGTTGAGAACAGCAAACAGCATAAATACAAAACATCTATTCTATTATTCCACCCGCCCCCCCCCCCCCCCCCCCACAATACGACACATTCCGAGGCATCGAGGTATCGTCAGTTTCGTACTACAGAGAAGTGCGAGGGGTAAAAATTGTAGAGGGAGACCAAGGCTAGAATAGTATGCAGGTTCAAATGGTTGTTGGTTGATGTAGTTGCGCAAAGAGTTGGAGCAGCTAGCACAGGACAAACTAACGTGAAAGCTGCATCAAACGATAACACCAAGGAGAAAGTATGCTAGATGTTAACAGGAACACGTTTTCTTTCCTGAAAACAGATTGGTTTTATTCAGGATTTCAGTACATGACATTATTCCCCACTCGTTTGACTTCAAAATCCTGTTCTTCAGGATAATCTCCGTTCAATGCGACAGACTTACGCCATCTTACTGGAAGGGCGTGTATGCCCGCATGGTGCTATTCTATTGGTCGACGTCGGAGCCAACGTCTTCACGCATCAATAAACTCACTTTTATCCGCATACTGCTTCTTCCTTCATTTCGGTCCGTAGATCACCTCGAATGAGAGTGTGCACCCGTTCGAACACTGCAGGAGTCACAGCTGTGTGCGGCCGGCCGGCAGCAAGGGATCGCACAGGTTTGCGCCACCTTGTTGCTTCGCCCAACGACTCACCGTGCTTTTGTTCACTGCCAGGTCTCCAAAGACATTCTGCAAGCGCCTGCGAATATCTGTAATGGTCTGGTTTCCCGCCAAAAGAAACGCAAGTCTGTTATAGATGTCATTTTGGAGGCTAAGTGTAGCGCCGACACCTATCGCAACATCACGAAACTACAAGGGCTGAAGCGGGAAATCGAAGTTGCCTGAGAAAAAGAATGTGTTGCATTACTTACCGAACGCCCCTAGTATATCTGTTTCATGATTGGGAAAAATCTCTTGAGAAGGCTGGAGTATCGTTCTCAAGACTTTTAAAGATGCAGATTAAGACTGGAATGTAATATTGCAGATGAGGAAGCAAATGAGACGGCATTGGAAGAAATGTTGAACAAGGATTTTGTTTAGAAACTGTCAGAGCACTGGAAAAAACAAGAGATATAATACTAGCAAACGGAAGGATAAGAATAAATATGTGCGCAGATGATCAAGTAGTATTGGTTAAATCACAGAAAGAATTGAAATTTATGATGGAAAAGATTGTAAATCGGGGAAAAAATTATGGATAAACGATAAGTGTAGGAAGAAACAAAGTGATGGGAAGCAGCTAACGTGAAGTGATTCTTGAAGTTTACCCGGCATACTAAATGTTAGATGAGGTTTCAGGATTGCAGCCGGATCACGTTGACTTCTTGCCACTATGTTTCGGCTGGCAATCGTCCAGCCATTGGCACGTGAGTGTCCTACACGGGAGACTGCAATTTACCGGGGTCGGCTTTATAGCAAAAATTATCATTGGAAGAAAAACACTTGGAACAAGTATAATCCTTTAGTTACAGCTTAGTTGTGACAGAAAATTGTATTGTAATTCAAACGTCGTTGATTCGAAACTTGCTACCAGTTTCGGCGCGAAAAGGAATCATCTTCAGGCCCCAGACGTAAACTGCCATCGACATACGGACCACAATAACAAACACCAACGTGTCTCTCATGTGGTTTGTGTGCTGATGGCAGATTATGCTTTGTACCTGAAGATGACACTTCTTCGCGTTGAAACTGGTAGCACAGTTAGATTACAATACAGCGTTGGTTTCAGTTTTCATTCCTCAAGTATTTCAGGTCCGACAGCTGTCCCACTGTCCTCGATGACTTACCACAGACTGAAAACTGCATTTGGCTGGACGGAATTAGTGGTATCTCTATGGATAAAGGGCACTACGAAAAGATGAAATTTTTTAGATTGGATAAAGAATTCCGGCACAATTAAGAAAGAGATTCGCTAGGAGTTTTGTCTCGAGTGTAGTATTGTATTGTTGCAAATCAAGGACATTCCAAAACGAAAAAGGGAAATATTTGGATTTTGAACTAAATGGTACGCTTAACAACTTAAGAGGAAAATAAGTAGTGCAAATGGTAAGAATGAAGAAAATTGTGCTGCGGTGGCCACGACACCACTGAAGACAGCTTGCTGCCGAGCGATGCCACTGTCCGATATACACTGAAGAGCCAAAGAAACTGGTATTCCTGCCTAATATCGTGTAGGGGCACCGCGAGCACGCAGAAGTGCCACAACAAGACATGGACTCTACTAATGTCTGAAGTAGTTCTGGGGGGAACTGACACCATGAATCCGTCAGGTCTGCCCATAAATCCGAAAGAGTGCGAGGGGATGGATATCTCTTCTGAACAGCACGTTGCAAGGCATCCCAGATATGCTCAATCATGTTAGTGTCTGGCGAGTTTGGTGGCCATCAAAGGTGTTTAAACTCAGAAGAGTGTTCCTGGAGCCACTATGTAGCAATTCTGGCGTGCGGGGTGTCGCATTGTCCTGCTGGAATTTCCCAATTTGAAACGAGACTCGTCCGACCAGGCAACACGTTCCCAGTCATGAACAGTCCAACGCCGGCATTGACGGGCCAAGACGAGGCATAAAGCTTTGTGTCGTGCTGTCATCAAGGGTACACGAGTGGGCCTTCGACTCCAAAAGTCCATATAGATGATGTTTCATTGAATGGTTCACACGCTGACACTTGTTGATGGCCAAGCACTGAGATCTGCAGAACTTTGCGGAAGGGTTGCACTTCTGTCACATTGAAGGAGTCTCTTCATTCGTCGTTGGTCGCGTCCTTGAAGGATCTCTTTCCGGATACAGCGATGTCGGAGACGATGTTTTACCGTATTCCTGATACTCACGCTACACACGTAAAATGGTCGTACGGGAAAATCCCCACTTCATATCTAAGAGATGCTGTGTCCCATCGCTCGTGCTCCGACTATAACACCATGTTCAAACACATTTAAATCTTGATAAGCTGCTATTGTAGCAGCAGTAACCGATTTAACAACTGCACCAGACACTTGTTGTCTTTTACAGACGTTGCCAACCGAAGGGCCGTATTCGGCCTGTTTGCATATATACGAGTATGGATTTGAACACGCATGCCTGTACCTGTTTCCTTGGCGCTTCAGTGTAGAGGGTGCTCTGGTCATCGTGGTGGCCGCGGGAATTGGCAACCAGCAGGCCGGCGTGGCAAGTTGGCTATGGCTGCTTTGGTTCAGGACGGAGGGTGATTTGGGAGGGGGGGAGGGGGGGGAGGGGGTTCTGGTTGACTTATTGGCCCTGAGGACTTCCATGTGTCGGCGACGCGGCCAGTAATACTGCTGGGATTCACCCACGATAGTTACATGTACTTTGGATCGGTTGTTGTTCAAGGCCATCTAATTGATTGAGTCCTTTCTGCTGTGTGACCACAGTCACTAGTTGCAGTAAAGCGACTCTTAGTTTTTAATATTTTAGTGGTGGAACGTTGTTCATGTAATTCCTGATATTTTTTATTCTATAATTTCTGATTTTTAAATATAGTACCTGTCATTACTACACACATATAAAGATTTGCATCACCTCAGTTCCGAGAGTTCCGGAACCTGTACAGAAAATTGGAATAGAGTTCAAAATAAACATCATTTCCACCATTTTTATTGCTCATGGAAACCGCACATGACATGTTGTTCCGCCATACAGCGAGATCTTCAGAGGTGGTGGTCCACATAGCTGTACACACCGGTACCTCTAATACCCAGCAGCACGTCCTATTGCATTGATGCATGCCTCTATTCCTCGTGGTTTACTATCCATAAGTTAATCAACGTACTGTTGGTCCTCAACGGTGATTCAGAGTAGTTCCACCAGAGTGGTTGGTGGGTCACGTCGTCCATAAACAGGCAACCTCCACCTCGCTGCACTCGCTGGACAGTGTGTCTAAGGGATTCAGCCTGCCTTCAAACACGTCTCCGACGACTGTCTAATTGAAGGCATAAGCGACACTCATCGGCGAAGAGAACGTGATGCCAATCCTGCGCGATACATTCGGCATGTCGTTGGGCCCATGTGTACCGCGTTGCATGGTGTCGTGGTTGCAAAGATGGACCTCGCCATGGACGTCGGGAGTGAAGTTGTGTATCATGCAGGCTATTGCGCACAGTTTGAGTCGTAACACGACGACGTGTGGCTGCACGAAAAGCATTATTCAACATGGCGGCGTTGCTGTCAGGGTTCCTCCCAGCGATAATCCGTAGGCAGTGGTCATCCACTGCAGTAGTAACCCTTGGGCGGCCAGAGCGAGGCATGCCATCGACATTCGTTGTCTCTCAGTATCTTCTCCAAGTCCGAACAACATCGCTTTGGTTCACTCCCAGACGCCTAGACACTTTGGGCGCTGATGACCGCGCTGTTTAGCGGCGTTGCTGTCAGGGTTCCTCCCAGCGATAATCCGTAGGCAGTGGTCATCCACTGCAGTAGTAACCCTTGGGCGGCCAGAGCGAGGCATGCCATCGACATTCGTTGTCTCTCAGTATCTTCTCCAAGTCCGAACAACATCGCTTTGGTTCACTCCCAGACGCCTAGACACTTTGGGCGCTGATGACCGCGCTGTTTAGCGCCCGAAAACCTCAAAACACACACACCTAGACACTTCCCTTGTTGAGAGTCCTTCCTGGCACAAAGTAACAATGCGGACGCGATCGAAACGCGGTATTGACTGTCTAGGCCTGGTTGAACTACAGACAACACGAGCCGTGTACATCCTTCCTGGTGGAATGACTGGAACTGGTCGGCTGTCGGACCTTCTCCGTCTAAAAAATGGTTCAAATGGCTCAGAGCACTATGGGACTTCACATCTGTGGTCATCAGTCCCCTAGAACTTAGAACTACTTAAACCTAACTAACCTAAGGACATCACACACATCCATGCCCGAGGCAGGATTCGAACCTGCGACCGTAGCAGCCGCGCGCTTCCGGACTGAGCGCCTAGAACCGCTAGACCACCGCGGCCGGCTCCTTCTCCGTCTAATGGGCGCTGCTCATGCATGGTTGTTTACATCTTTGAGCGGGTTTAGAGACATTTCTGAACAGTCAAAGCCGGCCGAAGTGGCCGTGCGGTTCTAGGCGCTGCAGCCTGGAACCGCGAGACCGCTACGGTCGCAGGTTCGAATCCTGCCTCGGGCATGGATGTGTGTGATGTCCTTAAGTTAGTTAGGTTTAACTAGTTCTAAGTTCTAGGGGACTAATGACCTCAGAAGTTGAGTCCCATAGTGCTCAGAGCCATTTGAACCATTTTTTTGAACAGTCAAAGGGACTATGACTGTGGTACAATATCCAAAGGCAACGTCTATCTTCGGGAATTCTGGGAAACGGGGTGATGCAAAACTTTTTTTGTATGAGTATTTTTAGGTGGCATTTGTGATTCATTCTAATTAAATATTTTGATTTTTTTATTCTGAACAAACAAGGTTAACCGGCAAATACTTCGGGTGCTTCGGATAAGGTGTTTTTTCAGTAACTTTCGACATATGTGAAATGAATATTTTTTTCTATAGGTAAACGTCAGATACGTTACTCTTTCTGTGAAGTTATGGCCACTGTTTAGGCAGTTATTTTCCAGAGTGTTACAGAAACGAACTATAATTTTCTAAGTAGAGAACTAGCTTTTACTATCGTGTAGCTGACGTATTTAAAACAACTCTGTACAAAACATTTCAAATCAAATTTATATTAGTTTTAGTTGCGAAGCAAGAAACATTCAAAATTTTAGGACTGGATGGAAAATGCTGTACATAAGTTTCTGTGTTCAGGTGGATGTTCTTGTGACAGAACGTTCAAGTAAGCGAGCTATTCAAACGAGTGCTCATATTCCTGAATGCGCGAATCAGTATTCCATCTAAACGAGCAGTCGATAAGGTCTATAGTTACTGGAGTCATGGCCCGATGAGCTTTCTTGATGTACGGTTTGAAGTCATGTTGCTTAGATTTTATTCTTACGCTGCCATATACAAGGCAGGCCTGAATGCACAAACAAACGAAGTTTGGTCTGCCATGGATAATGGCCGGTCGTTCTGGCCGAGCGGTTCTAGGCGTTTCAGTCTGGAACCGCGCGACCGCTACTGTCGCAGGTTCGAATCCTGCCTCGGGCATGGATGTGTGTGATGTCCTTAGGTTAGTTAGGTTTAAGTAGTTCAAAGTTCTAGGGGACTGATGACCTCAGATGTTAAGTCCCATAGAACCATTTTGAACCATGGATAATGGTGTGAAATAAGGTATCCACATCCAATGAATACGTTCGCATTTTGCTAACACCTAACATCCGAACACTTGTTCTTGTTATACATTGTCAGTTTCGTAGTAAGTTACATTATCTGCTCTACTACATTTTTATGCTTGTTTTGTTTTATGAGATTTACATCTGCCAGTACACAGTCGGTCATGTTTTGCTTTTGTTGATCCAGTGTTTATGCAACTACTTGTTTTCCGGCAGTGAGAAGCTATTGTCTTTGAACATCAGCATATGTCGAAAAGTTCGTTGTAGTCATAACTTTTTAATACAATCGTTTGCAGACTCGTTAGCTGTAGCTTTCTGACCCGTGCCCATGCCCGGGATTGATAGTATATGAGAATTTACCTTAAACGGCGAGAACGTGTTTACCTTTCATGCTCACAGGGATAGCCGACCCAGTGCCGACTTCAGCGAATCGCCGGATCTCGCCGAAGCACTCATGTCCTATAGTGATTTGTGGATCTATCACCGGTTATGGGAAAGGCATGGTGCATTGCTACACGAGTCTACGTTGTGGGGGACTGAGCAAGTTCGTCTTTGCGCTTTTCTACTTCTGGTGCATTCCTGCAACTCAGGCCTGGTTGTTAACTTAGAGGAGGGCCTTGAGAAGAAAGTCAGCTAAGCTCATTAAGTGTGGCGCACAACATTGGAGGCTAAGACTCCATTATTCCAGAATGGTCACAGAAGAATGGAATGAATGGAATGGAAACGGGATGGGAAGAAGCAGGAAGGAAATAATGTCTTCCAACCGCACAGGGCATTGTGGTAATGCAATGACGAGAAAAACTGAAAATCTTTGCCGGACTGGGACTCGAACCCGGATGCCCCGCTTCTCTGCAACAGTTACCTTAACTGCCTCGGCCATCTGCACACGCTTTCAGTCAACCAAAAATTCCCAATTTGCCATTCGCAACACACTGCAACGAGCCCCGCCTATCAATCGCCTACTCGCAGATTTCTGATTCCTGTAGGAGGTTGGACGTTGGTTGTGCATCTGTAATTAAACATGTCCAACAGAAGAGACACCATTCTTATCCAGAACAGTAATTATTCTGTGAGAACTTTACATTAAACGTCCTTCGATCTCAGCCGAAAATTGACACTGAACATTTACCTTTTCCGCTAGTAATGCTCTACTTTAGTGTTTATCTTCCTCTGTGGCGGCTGTTAGCTGTTGAGATTAGAGTTTTGTGTTTTAATTTACCACCTGAGGTGGGGGACATTTTATAACATTTCCCTTGTTCTTTTCTCTAACCTTACTGGTCGTGAATTTTTTTTATCGATGTACTTATTTTTAACTGTGTTCGTCTCTCTATTATAGTTTTGCATCATTTGTTATCCTGACTAACTACTATTACTGTTCCAATCTACCAATGGGGTTACTATGGGTCCCACGAAATTTTGCTGAAGATTTAAAGCTACTTAATTACTTCAGTTCATAATTTCAGGCCTTAATTATTAATTAAATATTTTTCGTTAGTTAAATGTTGAGTTTTTTATGATATTCTACGTCCTAAAATTAAATTTCTGCAATCTTTAAGCCAACAGGTAAAATGTATTCATTAGCTCAATCACATATGTGTAGGCCTTTATTGCTTACGAAATGTAGTTCCTTTACTATGTGTGGAGACTTGCTTTCTCATAAATTTTATGTTGCAAAATTTTATTCCTGGAGAACGCTAATCTAGTGAAATTGTTTGTGAAAATTGTGCTTTCCATGGCCTGCTGTCTTACCGCATAGTTTTATTTTCCTGCCCCCTATCACTGACAAGTTATGGAAGATATGCGTCTCAGCGATGGCTTCAACTGTCGAATTGCACTTCCCTTAGCGTGCGGTGGCCGTTCACATCGGAACCCCCACCGGTACCGTTTTCCCCTACCCTGTCGTGACGTCTGTGCCGGTCACCACAAGTTCTACTGCACGCACGCTGCCTGTTCTCTTTCCAGGCGATCTCCGCCTTGGCGTAAACTTGTGACTCCCAGCCCCGTCACGACCCTGCGCTCTTGCCTTCGGCAGTGCGTGCTGAGTCGCGTGCGTGTCGTCTCTTCCCTCCCCCCTCGTCGCCGACCTTTCCACCCCTCTCCTGCCACGAACCCCTCCCCCCCCCTCCTTTTACGGCACCTACCGCGGCGGCTGTTATCTTATCGCCCGACGCCGCTGTCGTCCCTGCGTCTCGCGGGCGGTGGCACGCTATCGCGGACGCCAGACGTGAATTCCTCCACGCCTGCGTGGCGTGCGCTCGTACGTCAGCCTTATCTTTACTGCAAAGTGAGCGTCGAGAGCAGAATAACACGGTCCGGGACGTGGGTTCACCCGGGGCCGCACCAGACGAATAGCCCGCGAGCATATTCCGGCCGCTCGAGAAAATATGGTCGGCGATAGCATTCTTCTCGTCCGGTCATTCGTGCCGGGGAAATTCCATCCCGGAAAGAAATTTATGCGTCGTTCCAGCGCCGTTGCATCTCGGGTCCGACCATAAGGTTTGGGAACGAAATGTAGGAGAAATAAAGCAGCCTGTAAATAGCATGTGATTATTCTCGACCCATCAGTTTAAGGCTTGGTTTCCAAAATACTGGCAGGATTTATCTATGGAAGGATTGAATGACTCGTGGAAGCCGATTTGAGGAAAGGTTTATGTCGTCTCCGGAGAAATGTAGGAAGAGGAGGAGGAGTGAGGGCTGCTGAGTGGATGATTCAGGCCTTAAGACAAGAAGACTGCTTACCAGAAATAGTTACGCTTTAAAAGGCAGTCCCGGCGGAGGTTCGAGTGCTCCCTTGGGCATGGGTGTGTGTGTTTGTCCATAGGATAATTTAGGTTAAGTAGTGTGTAAGCATAGGGACTGATGACCTTAGCAGTTAAGTACCATAAGATTTCACACACATTTGAACATTCTAAAAGGCAGGAAGATAGAGGTAACTAACACAATTAAGAGAGAATTAAAAAAGGTTGTTTATCCGATCTGAAGAGGAGTGTGGGAGCCGTCTGACTGAATACAACAGGGAATCAAAAGCTTAGCGATTCATATGTCAAATGACAGTTCCTTGTAAGAACATAGGATGAGCTAGAATGATTGCCATTTCTGACTGGAAGATTAAATATCTTCTGGCAGAGGATAGGGAATATTTCGAGAAGAGTAGAATTAAGAGGAGATTTATCCTGTGGAAGAGTTGGTGAAAATGAAGTTTGTCAGGGAATTCAGAAATCAGAAAATGGAAAGGCAGCTGATGCTGGAGGTACAGTAATGGTAATGGAATTATTGAATTACGGATTGCCGGCCGCTATGGCCGAGCAGTTGTAGGCGCTTCAGTCCTGAACCGCGCGACCTCTACGGTCGCTGGTTCGAATCCTGCCTCGCGCATGGATGTGTGTGATGTCTTTAGGTTAGTTAGGTTTAAGTAGTTCTAAGTTCTAGTGAACTGATGACTTCAGATGTTGAGTCCCATAGTGCTCAGAGTCATTTGAACCATTTTTTGAATTACGGATTACCTAAAGTAGTTGCAGCACTAGTAATTATTTTTAACAAATAGCTCATTGAGATAAAGCACCCCAGGAATGGAAACTGTCACACATTACCGCAATATATAATGAGGGGAGCAGGAGAGTTCCGACAAATTGCAGGGGAATAAGTGTAATGGCTTCGGCAAGTTGGTTGTTCAATAGTGTAGCAAAGAACATACCTGAAAAGATTGTGCAGCTTGTTGTATTGGAGGAAGAGTCGTCATTACTGCGGGAAAAACTGTGCTGAAAAAAGTCTTTTGTGTACGCCAGATATGTCAGAGAAGATCGCAAAAACCATCTACATGTGGTGCTTGTTGATTTTGAAAAGGCCAAGGAGGTTACCATGGAGAGCATTAGAAAAGGTTGGAGTGGACAGTGCACTACTAGAGTTGGTGAATATGCACCACCAAAAATGGTTCAAATGGGTCTGAGCACTATGGGACTTAACATCTGAGGTCATCAGTCCCCTAGAACTTAGAACTACTTAAATCTAACTAACCTAAGGACATCACACACATCCATGTCCGAGGCATGATTCGAACCTGCGACCGTAGCGGTCGCGCGGTTCCAGACTGAAGCGCCTAGAACCGCTCGTCCACAGCGGTCGGCCGATGCACCACCAATGCGAGGCATTGTGAAGATTGGCTGTAAGACATCGGAAAGTTTTAGAAAACCACAAGGATGAAGGCAAGGATTCTCTGTGCCATCAGCCGTATTTGAGTTGTATTTAGTTATTCTTGCTTACTGGAATAGACAGCGCAGAAATTTGGATGTGACAGTACAGCATCGAATTTTACACTAATTACCGTCTGTCGACTATCAAGTACTTATAGCTCTGGATAAGGACGAGGCCGTGTACCAAATGAGAAAGTAATATATGAGATGCTTACAAACAATGGGGACTAACAGTCAATATGGATAGAACAGAATATCTTATTGTTGGAAGTGGGCAAGGTGAGAATTTGAATTTTGAGTCTGGCAGGTTAAGAAATGTGAGAGGGCAAATGGTTCAAAAGGCTCTGAGCACTATGGGACTTAACATCTGAGGTCATCAGCCCCCTAGAACTTAGAACTACTTAAACCTAACTAAGCTAAGGACATCACACACATCCATGCCCAAGGCAGGATTCGAACCTGCAACCGTAGCGGTCGCGCGGTTCCAGACTGTAGAGCCTAGAACCGCTCGGAAATGTGGGAGTGTTCGAGTAACTGAGTTCAGTAATCCAAAAGACTGGACAGTGTCACGTGCACCTATCCCACAGGATAAGTCGATCGAGGGTAGGTATTGGATCATTAAATGGTATCTTTTGGAGTTGACACGTATCCAAACGAACAAAAAAGTAGTGCTGACTGCTGTGGCTGAGAGCATTCTGACATATGTTGTATATTGAACGAGGCACCGACGGGGAAAATTGAGGCTGTCGAAATGGACAGGTTACGGCGAAGCATGAGAGCGACCCCTTGGATCGAGTGACAAAAGATATGAATGGATATGGGTGCGTTAGAACTAGTTACTGGTAGGATTGATGTCGAGCACTGAGATGGTGCGGACCTCTCCGGCGAATGGAGGAACAACAATGACCCCAGCTTAGGCTCCACTGGTCCCCGCCAAGGAGAATAAGCCGAGGGAGGCCGAGGGCAGTGTGGAGAAGAAATATAGGTAGGGAGAGTCTGACGGAAGAACACTGGCAGAACGGGCTACTGCTGATAATGGAAAAGCCAGGTAAAGAAAAGTAAGTAAGAAATGTAGGAACTTGTGGGGCAATACTGACTCTGCATTTTAGAAGACAAGCAAACTGACATTTATGGTATCCATATATCTACAGAAAGCTTTTCACAATATTGGCTGGAATACAATGCTTGAAATTCAAAAGTTATAAGGGATAAAATAAAGAGAGCGAAAAGTCGTCAGTAACCTGTGTTGATATTAAATTGCAATTATGAATCGAATGGCTTGGAAGGTAAGCAGTATCTGAGTAGCAAATAAAACAGATTTAACCTATACACCGTGTTATTCATTCACGAGTGTTTTGTAAGAAACCATTGCAGACTAATTGCACATTACGAGTATCAAAGTCTGCCACCTGCTTCACCTACAACTGACGCTATGTGACCTTCTCATTTAACATCCCTACAAATCGATGCATACAGCTATTTGTATGAGTTGACATCCCAAGACTCATTGATATTGTACTCATAGAATATTGCATTTTTAGTTTTGTGAAGTGCACGTTTTTTTAATGGAATGAAGAATCTAAAGGTTACGGAGTATGGTTGGAGAGTAAATCGAAAACAGACGAAAGTAATGAAGAGTAGCAGAAATGGGAACAGTGAGAAACGTAACATCAGGATTGATGGTAACGAAGTAGAAGAAGTGAAGGAATTCTGCCACCGGGGCAGCAACATAACCCATGACGGACGGAGCAAGGAGGACACCAAAAGCTAACTAACACTGGCAAGAAAGGCATTTGTGGCCAATGTTCGTATGCAACACAGCACAGCATGGTAGTGAAACATGGGCAGTGGGGAAAACAGAACAGAAGAGAATCGAAGCGTTTGAGATGTGATGCTACAGAAGAATGTTGGAAATTACTTGGACTGATAAGTTTAGGAATGATGAGGTTCTCCGCTGAATCGGCAAGAAAAAGAATATACAGAAAACACTGACAAGAAGATGGGACAGGACGATAGGACATCAAACAGGACATCTGTTAAGACATAAGGGAATGATTCTAGAGGAAGCTGTAGAGGGTAAAACTATAGAGGAAGCCGGCCGCTGTTACCGAGCGGTTCTAGGCCCTTCAGTCCAGAACTGCGCTGCTGCTACGGTCGAATCCTGCCTCGGGCACGGAAGTGTGTCATGTCCTTAGGTTAGTTAGGTTTAAGTAGTTTCTAAGTCTAGGGGACTGATGACCTCAGATGTTAAGTCCCACAGTGCTTAGAGCCATTTTTGAACTATAGAAGAGGACACAAATTGGAATACATCAAGCAAGTAACTCTGGACGTAGGTTGCAAGTGCAGCTCTGAGGTAGAGATGATAATGGTACTTGGTACTGAATCCAGCAGAAGTTTGATGAGGTAAAAATGCGATAGTAGACTGAAGCATTTTTTAAAATTTTTTTTGACTGTGTTGTTCGCTGGTTTCGCTGTTCTAACCGACAGTACGGATATACATTAATGAGCTAAAATATCACCATCTGATTAATAACTTGTTTGGTCGTTTCTGGAACGAAATATATCACTGTTTCTGCGTATTAGGGAGCCGAAATTTTGGTGGTAGGTTTGTGAAGGTGTGTGGCATTAGATGTCTACGCACAGGCCACGTAATTTACGTAAATAACGGGCCGCTGATTTGCGTACGCGGTGACGGCGTCCGATATGACCCAAATGGGTTCAATAGGATTTACATCTGTCGAAAGTGGTGGCCGTTACGTCAACGTGAATTCACTATTATGCTCCTCAAGCAACTGTGGCACGGTTCCGGCAACGAGACATGGACAATTACACTACTGAAATCTGACATCACCGTCAGAGAAGACATCAAGCATCAAAGGATGCAGGTGGTTAGCAGCTGTCAGCGTGACTTCGATTACTACCACAGATCCCTTGCAAGCAGAGGAGAATGTCTCCAATAACATGATACCTCTCCCACAGCCTACAGCAGTGACGCGCCGCGCGTTTCGAGCCGCCGTTCACTTCGATGACGGCATTTGTGAAGACGACCAGCGGCCTAATGTAGCAATAATCACTCGAAGAGCTGACACGTTTTCATTTATCGTCGTTCGAATCACGATGGTTCCGTGTCCACTGCAATCGTAATAGACGATGTCATCCGGTCAACATGTGAACACGTAGAGGTGGTCTGCTGCGGAGTTCCATGTTCGGCATACGATGAACGGTTTGCCCCGAAGCACTTGTGCGTGCATCAGCATATGTCTCAGATCACCATCTATCCTACTTCACAGAGCAGACAAGTCTTCGTACTCCACGTTCTGTAAAGAGCCGTGGGCGTCCAACCATTTCGCGCCTAGTGGTAGTTTCACTGTCCTTTTACCTCTTTCCCTAGACGCTCACGACAGCAGCACTTGAACGTTCGACTAGCTACGCCGTTTTCGGGATACTTGTTCACAGGCTCTGAGTAATAATACTCTGCCTCTTGTCAAAGTCGCTTATCTCAATGGATTATTCAATTTGCAGCCCACGTCTTTGCTAGGGTTCGCAGAAGACCTTCTGTGAAGTTTCGAACGTAGGAGACGAGATGCTGGTGGAATTGAAGCTGTGAGGACGGGTCGTGAGTCGTGCTTGGGTAGCTCAGTTGGTAGAGCACTTGCCCGCGAAGGGCGAACGTCCCGAATTAGAGTCTGGGTCGGGCATGTGGGGAGGCGGGTAAAAGTTAATCATTTGTTCGTTCGCCGTTTATCTCACGCGAACCTGGCAATTAATTTAGTGGTAAGCCAGAAAGCGAAGGCAAACGTATTGACCATAGTTTACTCGGTCACATTCTGGTCCAGCCCACTGGAAGAAAAGTTTCTATTCTCCTATTTCTTTGCGGGATCAGGACTATGATTTTAAATAAAAGTACAAAGTTCCAATCAAAATCGTATTGCGTAAAGTTTCTCACATGCAACAATTGGCAATTCGCTATTTTCAATTGAAAGCAAGTTTTTCTATTCTGGCAGCACATTTAGCAGTTCAGAGGCGACCTCTACAGTACGTTCCTACCAGATTGTCTTTCGACCTGACTAAAATTACTCAATGAAAGTTCGCAAAAAATGTTCAGAACTAATGCTCGCCATAAAAGTGGAAATAAAGTCACCACTTGCCACGTGGAATTGATAATTCACACGGACGACACACTAACAGTTACTCTGGCGAATTTTAAGGGATCCAGGACGGTGTACAGTCCTCGTGTGTTCGCTATCCGTTTTTACCGCAAAATACGCGCTTTGACACAGTTCGGCTCTGACGTCATCAGAGGCAGAGCGCGATCCGACGTTTGACAGACGTGGATCTTACAGTAACTGAATGCGAAGTGAACCTTTCCTACTGCCTCTCGGGCTGTATTTATATAGGTACCGGAGCGGACGGCCGAGGAAACATCTATGGCTATCTGCATACTGCAGCAGCCTCCGAACGACCGCTTTCTTGTGCACATAAACTTTAGTAATATAGTTACAAATTACTTCAGAAACCTCCTAATTTTTATTTGTTTTCAGTTAAGTTGTTTGAAATCACCGAAAAAGTTTCAACGCGCTAGAATGAAAACTTTGCCTTCTAAAATTTTTATAGTGGAACTAACGGTGGATCGTTACCCCTGAGCCATATCTTTACTAGAACTTTTGTCGGTAGTTATTAATACTACAACTCTCAAATTTGGTATAGCTCTATCACTTCGTATGTTTTTATTATCCACTATAACCAAAATTCCCTATCATTAAAATTACAGGTACTTAATCCACAACAATTGGGTACATTTTAGTTACAAAATTGGTTTTTACTTAATTACTCAAAAAATATAAGAGGTAGCTTAATGTGGTCTTTCAGTTATTATTTTTGGGATGAACTGAAGCATAAAACAAATTTTCATGTTTCTAAGTCCATTATTTAGCGTCTCTGAATTTTCCTAAAAATGTGGATTCCGGTGTTAATTTTTGTTATATGGTTTTGGAAACCTGCACCACTTATTTATGAGCTCTAGCTACACCTTCTGACCAAATTCTGGCTTTCTAGCTTCATTATTTAGCGCCACTTATTTTTCTCTTAAAACGGCATTTTTATGTAAACTATTAAGTCTAGAACATAAAGCTTTTACCAGTCAACTTCCATAATTATTTTCACAATGAAAACATAGTAAAAATAGGCTGTTTTCTTTCTCTCTCTCTTTCTCTTTGTTAAGTTTCCGAGGTGCATTAATAGCAGTGAGTACTTTGGATCAACGACTGGACAATAACTCCTTCTTCCTGTATTGTTATACTAGCTGGTGGTGCTGGAATCTGAATTTCGTTGCAAGTGAGTTGTGTGAATGGAGCCCAGGCTGGTGTTACCTGCCTGGGAAAGAAATGGAAAACTGACTGGGAGCCACTTTGCGATGCGAGCGGTGGAGGTAGCAAAGAGCCGCGTCGGAGATCCAGACGAACACCCCGCAGGTGCCTGAGAAAGCATCGTCCTGGTCTATTGTGGACGGAGGTAGGGAGGCGATTCTTCAGCGCCAAGCCACCATGATGCGACAGGGGACGCCGAATTGACTTGTAGAAAGCAGGATAGATAAAATCACTGGGCGAAAATTCCCTGAGGGACCTGAAAACGGCCGCGTAGCCTTGGGCCAAGAGCATTGACCTTTATAAGAAGGGCCTTGGTGACAGGCTTAAAAGTTCAACACACGGAAGGAAGCCTTTGGTGGGTATATATGGACGCCGTTAAAGACTAAATTGTTTATGCTGATACGAATACATGTGAATCTGTGTGATTTCAGTGAAAATTGTGGCAAATTAACGTGTTAGCTTCTTTCAGCAATATGTTGTAAATTCATATCCTGCCATTACTAGAGAAACTAGGAAAAAGTGATCCAGTTACCTCAAGTTTATAAATAATTTGTGTAGATATTTAACTGAACCAATAAACGTACAAGTAACAGCAAACAATCAATCTGACGCATTTCTGATAATTATTCTGGAAGTATCTCGAACTGGTATAATTTGTTTTATCGATATAAACTGGATCATAGATTAATTTACTTGATCAGTCACCTACCAGAATTTTGCACGAAGAACAGTAAAATCTTCTCAGTTTAAAGTACGCATGATGCTCATAGCGTCAGTTCAAATTCTAATCTCAGTTAGTGTTATCCGAAACATCGCGCATGTGTTAACGTCAGGGGTCAATCAATAAATAAAACAGTGATTTCTTGTGTCAAAGATAAGGAGAGTTGACACTTTATTATATCATTAATTATAACAGACCTTGGCCGAAGGAGGAATATAACTACTAGAATACAAGTAAGTCGTCAGACTAGTCGTTATTAGTATCACCAATATCTGTCTCTCTCTCTCCAGTATAAAGGTAATATAAATTTACATTTTTGCTATAAACCGATAACCTCCACCTCCATTATCCTTTCATAACCCCCGCTGCTTACACATACGCTGTAGCAACATTCTCATGTGGATCGCACCCTATACATTCGTATGTCAGTAGTTTCTGAAGTTCGCTAATAGCGTCAGGAAAAACATCGTGTACCAACCCTACAGCCTACTGGAAGCCTTTAGAAGCCATTTAAAAAAAGGGTTGAGATTTCACGAGTAAATGGCTCCAGATGCACAGGCTACTAGTCAACATCTAAACCATATTATGACTTGCTTCAGGACACTGAAATGTTGCGATACTGAAGTGTTCCGTCTGGCTTTGCGATGGGGTAGGATGTGATCTCGATTTGCCAAAATCTTAATTTGTTTTGGGTGGGGGGAGAGGCGGGAGTTTGGGGCAGCTATCTCATCCTGCCTTTTGCTGGGTACGTCGGGGAGTGCATAAATGTTTCCGTGTTTATTTCGACAGTTCTTGCTGTTGTAAAGTACATGTATTTTCGAAGTTGACAATCAGGTGTCGTTGACAGTAATCGGCTCACATTACGGTTGTTAATTCTCGCATCCGCCGATAACCGGCGTTGCGGAAACAGCCCAGTGAACTCCATAAACAGAAACTGAGGCGTCGGAAATTTGTATTAGAGTGCGCTTTAGCACGGTAGGCAGCGTTAACGCGGAAGTATGGCGGCCATTTGGCAAGCCGCAATACTGGTTTTGGTTCAGTACCTCTGATTCTGGCGTGACGGGTGGCCAGTGTTTGCACAAATGACGTCATTATCATTGTTAGCAACGTCCGATGACGTCAAAGAGCGCATTGTTTCACTATGTGTCTATTGGGGGCTGGGGGAATGGGGATATGCTTTGTTGTTACCGGCCGCGTATATACTATAAACGCAGAAGGATATCTCTTTCACATTATGGTAAAGAATAGTATCTTTGACCGACACAGGATCACAACTTCCTATCGGTTTCCATCAATCACTGTTGTACGAAAAAAAAATTGTCCACCTTCTTTGAAATAAGAAAAAAAATTCTGTTAGAGGAGAGTTAAGTATTAATTTCATACATCAAATCGAAGTTTTGGGGAAACCTGCAGCTGTATCACGTATTATTTAAATAATAAAATAGTGGACCATTTATGTTGCCTAAAGTGTATCTAGATGGGTTTCAGAAATTTATTCCCATTTTCAAGTGCAACTGTTTAGACTGACATATTATATACCTGTGTTTCTGTGGTGTGCTCCCTCTCTTTCCTTGTAGCCAATTTTTATTTTGTTTTGTTTTGTTTTACTGCATCTGGGAAATACGAATATTGTGTACGTACCTACTTACATCTACAGTGCCTTTTTTACTGTGCAAAAATTATACATAAGCAATCCATCAGTCAAATTATTTGGTTACTAGAAATCAAACTATAGTATTCAGTATTGCTCCTTTGGATACAGAGTTCTCTTTTTCTTGGGTTACATTACTTACTTCAAGTTTTCACTTATAAGTACTGTCAATAACACACTTACTTAAATTATAAATTATCCTATAAATTCTGATAACAGTGCCACTAAAGCTGAGCTATTAAACTCGGTATTCAGAAATTCCTTCACCAAAGAAGACTAAGTAAATATTGCGAATTCGAATCAAGGACAGCTGCCAACACAAGTAACTTAGACGTAGATCTCGGTGTAGCGAAGCAATTCTAATCACTTAATAAAGGAAAGTCTTCCGGTCCAGATAGTATACCAATTAGGTTCCCCCCAGAGTATAGAGATTACAGCCCCATACTTAGCGATTACATACAATTACTCGGTCGACGAAAGATCCGCACAGAAAGTAGAAATTTGCGCAGGTCAACCAACTTAAGAAAGGAAACAGGAGTAATGCGGTGAATTACAGACCAATGTCACTGACGTCGATTCGCTGTAGGATTCGGAAACGTATTCTGTGCTCGAACATTATGATTTACCTCGAAGAAAACGGTCTATTGTCACAAAGTCAACATGGAATGAGAAAATATCGCTCTTGTGAAACTCAACTAGCTTCTTATTCACACGACGTATAGATTACTATCGACAGGGGGTCTGAAATTGATTTAGTGTTTCAGGATTTTCAGCAGACTTTGATACCGTTTCTCTAAAAGAGCTTTCCAACAGATTATCGTCTCAGATGTGCGAGTGGATTCTTCACTTCCATCAGACAGCTACGTAGTATTCCACGGAAAATCAGAAGTGATAGCTCGGGTTCCCCAAGAAAGTTTTATAGGCCTTCTACTGTTCCTAATCTATATAAAGGCTTTAGGAGACAATATGAGCAGCCGTCTTCGATTGTTTTGCAGCTGATATCATTTTACGTCTAGTAAAGTCATCAGAAAACGAATTGCAAAATGACTTAGACACTATATCTCTATGATGCACAAAGAGGCAATTGTCTCTGAATAAGGAAAAGTGTGAAGTCACCCACATGAGTATGAAAAGAAATCCGTTGAATTTCGGTTACACGGTAAATTATATAAGTTTAAACACCGTTAATTCCACTGCATACCTAGGAATTACAAACAACTTAAACTGGAATGATCACATAGATAATGTTATGAGGAAGGCAAACCAAAGACTGCGTCTTATTGACAGAATATTTTGAAGATGCGACAGTTCTAGTAAAGAGACTGTTTACAATACGCTTATCCGTCCTCTGTTAGAGTATTTCTGTGTGGTGTTGGATCCTTACCAGATAGGATTGTCGGAGGACAACAAAGAAGCCCAAAGACGGGCAGTTCGTTCTGTATTATCACGAAATAGGGTAGCGAGTGTCACGAATATGCTAAGCGAGTTGGGGGTGGCAACCATTAAAACAAAGGGGTTTTTCTGGACCTGGATGTAAAAGATATTCGTTGTATAGCAAGTCTGTACTGGAATCACACTGCTGAAGTCAGAACTGGTGGCCAATTGACAGAAGCACAAAAATCTGTGAGGAGTTGCACAATGCTGTATACCCTCACCATTCCAACTTTAACCTGTACTCAGAACATATATTCCAGGAGGCGCTTGAAGGTCGTGAGACAGGTATAAAAGTAAATGGGGTATGGATTATCAACATAAAACACGCAGATGACACAGTCTTAATTGCAGATAACATGAACCATCGGCGAGATCTTCTGACTACAGTGGGAGAACATAGCAGGAATGTGGGTCTCAATATCAGCACCAAAAAGGTCAAATTTATGATAGTCACTCGCAATTCAGATGACCATCAAAATGCAGAATTAATGCATAATAATCAACCAATAGAAAGGGTGAATAGGTTTAACTACTTGGGGACGTGGCTGTGCGAAAATTGGCCATCGGACATGGAAATCAGATGCAGAATAGAGAAGGCCCGCAGTGAATTCATGAAATTTAACAAAGTGCTCACTAGCACTGACTTTGATTTTAACCTCAGAGTTAAATTTATGAAGAGCTATGTGTGGTCAGTGCATTTCTATGGCGTGGAAAGTTGGACGTTGAAAGTGAACACCATGAACAAGTTGGAAGCATTCGAGATGTGGTTATATCGAAGAATACTTAAAATTCCATGGACAGCAAGAAAAACAAATGAAGAGATCTTGAGAATAGTAAAAAGATACCGCGAACTACTAACCGCAAACAAACGTAAGAAAAGAGCTCACTTAGGCCATGTGAAACGAAATGAAAAGTATCACCTTGATAAACTGATAATCGGGAGGAAGTTTGAAGGCAAAAGAGGAATTGGCAGGAGAAAAATGTCATGGCTCCGTAACATCAGACAGTGGACAGGAATAAGAGACTCCGGCGACTTTATTCATGCTGGAAGAGGTAGAGAAGACGGGCAAATGTGATCGCAAACATCCATTAGTGGATATGCAGCAGCAGAAGAAGACGTTTTTCGTTGTGGCACCACCTTTTCACGAGACTTCTATCACCAACTTTCCCCTCTGAATGAGAAAAAATTCGCCCCCAGCCTTAATAGGGTGAAATGATCATTGTGGTAAATTAACAGAAATCGCAGCTCGTACAAGAAGATTTGAGTGTTCATTGTTCCCATTCTGAGAGTAGAATGGTAGAGACAAAACATCATGAAAGTGGTTTGAAGGACCGTCTGTCAGGCACCTGGGTGTGAATTAGAGACTGGTCATGTAGATGTATATGAAATCCTATTTTGCACTATTTTATTGCAAATATTGGGCGGAATGTATGAAGTGATTAACATATTTATGGATTTACTATAATTCTTATACACTGAAAAAGAAAAAAGAACGCTGCACCACGAAGCAGTCATCCGAATGGGTCAGAAATTAGCAGATGTGACACGTGTGATGCACATGTACAGACAAACACATGATTATCGTTTCAGAAAAACTGAATCATTTTTTTTTAAGAGAAGAGTTTCACAAACTGAGCAAGTCAACGAAGCGGTGGTCCACCTCTGGTCCTTATGCAAGTAGTTATTCGGCTTGTCATTGATTAGTGTTATTGCATGTTCTCCTGAGGGATATCGAACCAAATCATGTCCAACCGACGCGTCAGATCGTCAAAATCCCCAGCTGGCTTGCGGGCCCTGCCAGTAATGCCCAAAACTTTCGCAACTGGGGAGAGATCCGGTGACCTTACTGGCCAAGGTAGGGTTTGTCAATCACGAAGACAAACAGTAGAAGGTCTTATCGAGTGCAGGCAAGCATTATCTTGCTGAAATGTAAGCCCAGAACGGCGTGCCATCTAGGGCAACAAAACGGGATATAGAATGTCATTAGCATACCGCTGTACCATGAGAGCGCCGCGTGTGACAACCAAAGGCTTCCTGCTATGAAATGAAATGACACACCAGACCATAACTCTTCGTTGTGCGACAGTACGGCAGCCGAAAAGCAGTTTGGTACCCCACCTCTAACCGGGGCTTCTCCAGACACGTCTGGACCATTGATTGGTGTATAACAGTCGCCGGTGATAAGTTCCGCTTCGAACTGAACCCCGATGACCAGCAAAAACGTGTCTGCAGACGCTCCGAATAGCCGTGGGATACCAAACTGACTGTCGCCCACCATACGGCTCGATAATCACGAATGTTGGTCTGGGATGCTATTTATTTTGATAGCAGGTCCCCTCTGGGTTTTACCTGCGGCACCCTTACAGCAAAGCGGTACGTCGGAGATATTCTAGGCCCCGGTTTTTTTTTACCTACATGGCAAGCTATTCTGGGCTTACATTTCAACAAGATAACGCCTGCTTGCACACGGCGAGAGTTTCTTCGTGTTTCCCAAACCCAACTTGGGCTAACGACATCGCCGGATCTCTCCCTACCTGAAAACGTCTGGAGCATTATGGGCAGGGTGCTCCAACCAACTCGTGATTTTGGTAATCTAACCCGTCAGTTGGACAGAATTTGGGACACTATCCCTCAGGAGCACATCCAAAAATTCTATGTCACTGCCAAGCTGAATAACTGCTTGCGTAAGGGGCTGAGCCAGACCAACGCATTGTTGATTTGCGAACGTTTTTGAAGCTGTTTGTCTTCAATAAATAATGCAATTTTTGTGAAACTGTAATTCAATTGAGCCGCCTTTACATATCATATCTACCGATTTCCATCACTTTCAGATAATTACTTATTGGTGCGTCTTTTTCTTCTTAGAGTGTGCCTAGGAAGCGACGAAGTATCCTAAAATCTTCTGTTTTTGTGAGTATCCAGTGTATTTTATGTGTCACTATGGCTGATTTTTTTCCCTGAATATGTCAATTGCTACATACATCCTCTATGGCGATAGTGCACTTTCAGCAGGGAAAAAAATTAAGTTGCAATGACAGCAGAAGGTTTATTGCCGCGTTTCACCTCATTGAGCCATTTTCAGACTCTCTAAAGAGGGAAAACACATCAAAACAGATCAGAATGGTCCTATGTAGCACGAGGAGGTGCTAAAAACTTTTTAAAATATTATAAAAACACAGAGTGAAAGGGGACTTACGTTTAGAAATTGCGGGTACCGCTTTAGTCATAAACAGCCAAAATTTTTGGTGTGCACCTAGAACATAAAATAAAGAAATTTAGGAAATATGCCCTAGACTAGCAATGAAGAGCCAAATTGTTAGTGGAATCGTGAATAAGACGACTGTTTTTACCTTCGGCGAATATATGTAGCTATGGTGAGATATGACCACACATCAAATGTTGACACAAATTTTGGAATACAAATTGTAATTACCGTTGTAGGGAAGCAGCCTACTCACGCTGTAATAAATTCACATCAGTTTCCATTGTGTGCCAGCCAGTCTGCTGTAACTAGCTCTGACGTCATAAATGTTGCGCAATACCTTAAAAATCAAGCAAATGAACTAAAACTTTTCTAGCATGTCAGAAATAATACTAAATTAATGTGTGTTAAATATCAGTTCGATAACTTCAGCCATTTCCGAGATTTGGACGTTTTTCTGGAAAAATCATTGGCGCAACAGAACAGAGCTAGAGACTTCAAAATTTATATTTAGATTCATCTTTCATAATGATTTAATAAAAACAGTACTTTGGATTTCACAAATTAAGACTTTAGTGGAAATTTATGATTTTGTGGTTTCATCTCAAAACTGAAGGAAGCAAGATAGATTAAGTAGGCTAGTAAATAAGGCTAGGATGTTTAGATTTAAATAGGTTGGAGGTCCGCTATGATTATGAAGATGTGTAAAGTTTCTTTTTAATACCTATAAAATTATAGCGATAGCGGATCTCAAAAGGGACAGTTCAGAGCTCTTCTGCTGCGTGCAGGGCAATTAAATTAATTCTCTCGCCGAAAGTATTTAACTTAGCCACGTCAAAATTTTATTATCAATACTTACCTGCGTGCTGAATGCACGTTTAAATTAAGAACTTCTTCGGCCATCAGCCAAAGAAGCTATAAATTATTATGTAACTTGAAGTGGTGCGTTACTAGCCCAGCGGCTAGTCGAGAGAGCCGGAAAGATCAGGCGATCCCTCAGCCGTCCGCACCGCGGCTTTATATATAAGAACGCTGCGCGAGGAAGCAAGGCCCCAGTTCTCTCCAGACGCTGAATGACACGCCATCTGTGTCGGTAGTCGCGCCGCATCAGTGTATCTGCTACAAACAGCCTTGGGTGCCGTATTAAGTGACTAGAGATATGCGGAACCATGACAACATTTCATGTGAAGGATTAATTCTGGAATGATTTTCATTATCTAGCTTCAGTTTGCGTATTGTCGTAATTTTCACGTGCCGTCGCGGGACAGACATTCTACCAAATATTTAGCGTGGCGTTTGATGAAGTGTTTTCATCAAATTATGGCGAGCATTCTTTTTTAACATATGATTCGGACAATTATAGTTGCATCAGCGCATTAGACTCTGAACTGTTCTGTTAGTTAGGTTGTAGGGATACTTGTGGTTTTTATTAGTGAATTTCAGAATATACTCAACTATTTTGGAAAACCGTTTTTGATTAGAAATCCCGGACAATCTCCTAATTCCTCAGAGCTATAAGCTGCAGCTATAAGAACATTCTCAGGTAAAGTGGGCACTCGGATATCTATTTACTGGCTCCAAGTTTTATTAAATCACTTTCTGGGGGTCACGGAGTAAATAGAGAGCCAGTGTTGAGAACGGCAAAAGACAGCAGTAACAACATTCTAAAAGCTAGAAACTGATTCAACACGCAAACAAGGATACAACAGCTATAGATTAATTATTATAACAAACCCATATCCGCCGCCCCACATATGGTGCATCGGCCGGGAAATCAACTAAGTGAAAGTGATTTTTAACTATTCGGATTCGCGAGTGAAATGCGACATGCAACTGAGCATAAAACAGTGAATGTGTTAGTGTGCATGTGGACGACGCAATTGGATTAACAACACATCTGGATTGACGGAGCTGGCACTGAGTCTAGCGGTGCTGCCGGCATCGCGAAAAGCCAGTCTCGCCGCACAGCAGTCGTCCGCTGGAGCAGCCGGCGCAGAGCCTGCAATTGCGGGCCACGCAAACACACAACAGCCGTCGGAGAGCCGTCTGCAGTTCAACGTGCCACGTCGCATCAGGAATCCTGGTACGCTGCGCCGGCAACGCTATACGTCGTGCAGAAGGAACTAAGTTAAGTGAAAAGCTGTTAAAAATTTTACTAACCTGTACTAAAAGACTGTCGGCGATGGAACCGCCAAAAGAAACTGAGGTTAAACTTAAATCAGAACCTATGTCTGTTGAGGGAACTGTAAATACAGACAACGGTTCAACTGTAAATATGTTTGAAAGTAGTAATGTTAAGGTGAAATATGAAGTATTGTCTCCTGACAGTAGTGTGGGAAGGGGCAATGATTCAATAATAGAGACCCCTGTAGTAAAGCGGGAAGTAGAAATTGTAAATTTATTGGATGATAGTTTCTCTGATGAATTAAAAATGAAACAGTCATCAGAAATGGTAGAGTTCAAGAAGGAGAAGTTAGAGATGACTAACCAATCAGAAGTTTCATTTGGTTTTGATGATTCTGGTATTGGAGCTAGTTTTTCGTCACCTGAGTGTGATAAAAAGCCAGCTGTTGAGCAACCCAAAGATGCTGGGGCTGTTGATCTAAATGTTATATTACAAGCAATAGCTGCCAGTCAAACAAATTTTAATATGCGGTTTGAGGCAATGAACAATAAATTAGAATCCAATAATGCTGAAATGTCAGCCAGTAATGCTAGAATGAATGCTGAGTTAAAGTCTGAAATAAGTGAACAGGTCAAAAGCAGTAATGCTGAGTTAAAGTTTGAAATAACTGAGGTCAAAAACAGTAATGCTGAATTAAAGTCTGAGATTGTGGCCAGCCAAACAAATTTTAATAAACGATTGGAGGTAATGGACGATACTTTCAAGGCTGGTTGCAATAAGTTGAAAGAAGATCTAGACAGTTTGAATTATAAAATTGATTGCAATCATGAGGATATTAAGAAAAAGGTTGCTCAACAATTTTCTGAAATGTATAAGACAATAAAATCCGAAGTCGCTGAGGTTCGCAAAGACTTCCAAATGGAAGATGCGAAGCTGGAGCACAAGTTAACAGAAAAGATCGAGGCGGAGTCTGAACTGTGCTCAGATAGATTTAAAGATGTTAATATAAAAGTAAACATATGTCAAGTAGAAGTAGAAGCAATCAAAACTGACACTACTCATATTGTGCAAAGAGTAGATAATGTTGAAATGAAAGTAGAAAATATAAATACTAACATTGCTAACATTGAGAGTAAAGTAGCTTCAGTAACTTCTGGTAATGGTTATGTACAACAAGTTGTAGCTGCAAACGCCGCTTTTATCGGGTGTCGGCAGTTTTTGCGGTTCGATCCAGATAAAAATATCCACCCGCTAGATTTCTGGAACGATTTTGAAGATGTGATTCCACCAACTTGGTCTGAACGAGAGAAAATCTCGTTTGTTAGAAGTCATTTAGCAGGTGACGCCATGCGTTGGTCAGCTGATGTTATGTTAAAATGTAAAACCTTAGCGGAATTTAAAACAGCTTTTATTAATGAGTATTGGTCTAGCAATAAGCAAAATGAAGTGTTGAGAGAATTTTGGAGTGGGAAACGCTTCAATGCAGGCAAGGAATCTATTAAAGAGTTTGCTAGGTCATGGATTTCACGTTTGTCACATTTGGCGGAAAAGCTAAAACCAGAAATGATTATACTAGGTCTGGAAGCTAAACTGCCATGGTACTGGCAAACTAGAATTATATCAGCCCCTAGAGACAATCTGGATCGTTTCATTGAGTATTTGGAACGTGTAGAACGTGTTGCTGCCAATGAGGAGCAAGCACGTAATAACAGAAATGTCAATTACAATAATGGTAGTAATTTTAGGAACGAGCAAAATGGCAATGTAAACATCAGAACAGTAGGTGTTCGTCATCCTAAGAGAGATAGGAATTGGGGAAATAATTATCAAAACCAACAATGGCGTACAAGGGATAATAATTTTGTTCCAAACAGAAATATGCATGTAAACAACAGTACGGAAAGTAAGGCTATGCCAGCTAACTATAATGAAAATAAAGGAAACAGTAGTGGACCTAGGCAGGAAAACTAGTTCCCGTCTATGAGGACACTGGCGCTCACCAGGCGGTTACTTTTCCTATGCCAGTAGTTAAGGGAATTGGTAAGACAGATCAGAATACTCAAACTGAACAGATGGATGAAATGTTGGTAGCACCTAAGGATACAACAGAAATATTAGATCACTCACAGTATTTGATAGATACCGTGTTAGAAACGCTTTCTAAGTGGGAAGAGAAAGAGAAGGCGCAGCAGTGTAACAGTAGGGATGAGCTACAAAATACTGAATTGTCAGGTGAAGAAGCAGAAGAAATTCATGCTTATATTTACGATGAGGATGATGTGCTCTTATCTAAAGTGCCTGTGCAGGATGTTGATAATGTACTAATAGATTTAGGACAGGAGATAAGTGGGAATGTAGAGGGTAGGCTGTTTGGGGTCGATGAACCCAGTAGCTGTGACCAGTTGTCATTTGAGAAGGAAACCGACGATAATGGTGAAAGTGGTGTAGCTGTAACTAATGTTATGCCCGGTCTGGAGGCGCAGAATCGCTCAGACTACAGTAATTTGGGTCATGTTCAGCAAACTAAATGTAATGAAGTCGTGCGGTGTTTCGATTTAAAATTAATAGACCGACTGGAAAAGGCAGCTGAAAATGTAATTCAGGAAACCCCTACTCACTGTGACCTAAATATAATGAAGACAGATGTCGATCACTTTAGTTGGAGACAAATCCAAAAGGAACTACTAGATGAATGTGAGGAACCACCTGTACAACCTAGAATAAGCCACCCTATAATAATAGTGAATATGTTGGGTATCAATGTACGTTGCCTCTTAGACAGTGGAAGTGAGGTGAGTGCAATATCTCAGTCCTTCTTTGATGCATTACCTGGTAAAGACAAACTTACTGTAATGAGGGTATCAGGACTAAGAATAATTGGTGCTACTGGCAAGGTGTCAAAAACGGTAAAGCAAGAAGCTTTACTGCCCTTTAACATTAATGGTAATATAATTGATCATCCATGTTTAATTGTAAACAATCTCAGTATTGAGGTTTTAATTGGCATAGATTTCTTGTCAAAATATCAGAGTGTTGTTGACTTTGAAAGAAGCCAGTTAAAAATGGTCTTGCCAATAACCGGAGTAATTATAGTACCTTTTAGTGATAAACATGTAGTAACTGATCATGAAACTTGGGAGCTGCCTATACGAGTTCTGAAAAATAGGAGGTATTGGGACGAGGATGTTAATCTTAATGACAATAAGCTGAACACAGAAGAAGAAGAAGAAGCAATTATTTTAGACAAAATAGAAGCTAAATTGCAGGAAATCGATAGGATTTCAGACAATCAAAAGGAAGAACTGAGACAGGTTCTAAAAAGGCATCATAAGGTATTTTCGGATCGACCTGGCATAGTCAAGGGTTATGAATGTCAATTACAAGTGAAACCCGGCCAAGTGTTTTTCAGGAAGCCATACCAAATACATGTAGCTAGGAAGGAGGCAGTTCGGAAGGAGATACAGAGAATGCTAGAGTGGGGTGTGATTGAAAAAGCGGTCAGTGAGTACAATAATCCTCTTGTTGTTGTACCAAAAAGAGACGGGAGTGTCAGATTGGTCTTAGACGCTCGTTGGTTGAATGAAATAGTGGTTAGGGAAAGTGATAGACCGCAGAACATGGACGAGTTACTGCAAAAATTCCGGGGAGTAAAATTCTTAACGTCCATGGACATCACGTGTGGGTATTGGAATTTGCCACTGGCGGAAAATTCAAGGAAGTACACAGCTTTCTTGTACGAAGGAGTTTGTTACCAATACCGTGTGGTACCTTTCGGACTTAATATCTCTGTTTGTGCCTTCGTACGTGTGATGTGCCATGTTTTAGGACCAGCTTTAAGCAATAAAATAACAGTTTACGTAGATGATCTATTAATAGCAACTCCTACCTGGGAAGAACACATAGCTTTATTAGGGAAAGTGTTAGAGGCTATTGAGAGAGGTGGCATGAAACTAAAGATTGAAAAGACAGAGTGCGTTAAAGAAGAAATAGGTTTCTTGGGATATAGAATAAGTGGAAAAGGTATTCTGCCTGACCCAGGCAAGCTAGCAGTCATTGAAAAATTTGAGGCTCCCAGAAACAAGAAGCAATTGAGATCAATGTTCGGTCTTTTCGGCTTCTATAGACGTTTTGTTAGTGATCAGGCTTTTAATGCTCCCTGTCTTCACCTCCTGCTGAAAAAGAATACCCCTTGGGTTTGGACAGCAGAATGTCAACAGGCGTTTGAGGTACTTAAACAATCTTTAATTAATAGTCCAATTTTGCATCATCCTGACTTTGAAAAACCATTCTGTATGTCTGTTGATGCTAGTGGCTATGGTATAGCTGTGGAGATATTCCAAGTAGAAATAGAGAACGAACGAGAAGTGCACAAGACTATAGCTTTCGCAAGTCGATCTTTACAGGCAGCAGAGAGAAATTATGGCATCTCAGAACTAGAAGCGTTGGCAATTGTATTTGGGGTACAGAAGTTTGAGCAGTATTTATTAGGTCACAAGATAATTGTTTACAGTGACCATAAGGCGTTGACCTTTTTAAAGACCTGTAAGTTGAGGAATTCTCGTTTGGTAAGATGGTCTTTGTATCTCCAGCAGTTTGACCTTGAGGTTAGGTATATTCAAGGGAAAGACAATCTGGTAGCTGATGGGTTATCTAGAAGTGCGGAGCTCTGTGATGACGCGGGAATTGCAGCAACAGACCCAAATGAAATTCGAATGTTTGCATTGCACGAAGTAAAGGAAGAAAGTGCATTAAAGAGAGTGATTAAGAACTTGAGACGTGAGCAGAATGCAGATGACCAATTGAAATTAGTGAAGAGCTATTTAGGAAATGCGAGCTATCCTAAGGTTTCGCAATACTATTGTTTGCATAAAGGTATTCTGTTTAGAAGGAAAAAGGTAGGTGTTTCTGAGTGGAAGCTGTGCTTTCCCTCACAACATGTAGACGTGCTAATCGACTATGTACACCTGAGGTATGGGCACTACGGTGCAAAGAAGTGCATTGCAAAATTACAAGAGAAGGTTGTATTTGACAACATGTACCGCCGTGTGGCCAAGCGTCTAGCATCGTGTGTAGTGTGCCAGAAAGTCCGTGCTGCCAACACCAGAATACAAGGGGATATGTATTCAGTAGAGCCAACTGAAACCCTAGAATTACTGGCTTGTGATTTGTTTGGCGCTCTTCCTGTTTCGAGAGGTGGTTGTACCCATGTTTTTGTTGTGGTGGATGGATTCAGTAAATATGTTAAGCTATACCCAATTAAAAGAGCAAATGCAAAAACATTGGTTGAAAAGTTGGAAAAAGATTTCTTCGTGAACGTTGGCGTTCCGAAGAATTTGCTGTCTGACAATGGACCTCAATTTACTTCTGATAGATTTAAGGAATGTCTAGATAAGGCTGGCGTGAAACATCTGAAAATATCTGCGTATTTCCCCCAAGGAAATATGAGTGAACGTATTATGAGGGAATTGAATAGGCTTTGCAGAACTTATTGTGCTCGGAAACACTCAAGTTGGGCAGAGCACATTAAGTATTTTGAGAATGTAATTAACAACTTAAGACATGATGCAACTGGTTTTGCACCTTGTGAATTGATGTTTGGCCAAGAACCGCACAATGTGATTGCAGATATGGTAGAATTCCCTATTCTAACGCAAATATCCACAGACGAGAAGAAACTAAAGGCTAGGGCTAATATGAGAAAAAGAGCGTTGGATAGGAAGAAGCGTCATGACGCAAAAGCTGTACCTACTAGCTTTGAAATAGGTCAATTAGTGCTTGTCAAAACCAAAGAAAAATCGAGGAAAGTAAATGCAGAAACCAAGAAATTCATGTTTGTATACCAAGGACCTTTCAGGATAATAGGAAAACCACATGCCAATGCATATAGGCTAGAGTACCCTAAAAGTAAGAAGCTCTTAGGTCTCAGGAACGTGATTGACCTAAAGAAATTCATAGGTAGCCAATGAATGCTGTAGGGAGGAGGTTGTTCTGTAACCTCTACACAGTGTGGCAGCTGTGCAGTCCCAGCTGTGTGAGATCTTCTTTCCATTTCAGGTCTCACTCATTCTTCATCTTTCCTATTTACAAAAATTTCGACCTCTTCTGTCATGCATTAAAATTTTCCGTTATGACTATCAAGCCATGAGTGATGTAACCATTCTATCTACCGATTAGTGAAGAAAAATACCTAATGTGACAAACCTAATAGTGACAAACAATAGAGAAGTATGACGTAATTAAGATATAAAATGTATTTGAGTAACAATTATGTATAGTACCTTGGTAATATAATAAGTACAAAGTGTTGTTGTATTGGAAATGGTCCACCAACAATAACTTAAAAAGATGTATGAATTCATGTACAAGCAGTATCTGAAGTGGTAGTGAAACCTAGTGTATGTTGTAGAGCTAACTAATTAATAATAAGAGAGAGTGCTTAGTGTTATGAAAATATGCAGATAAGTTGTAAGATTAAACTCACCTGGTGTAGCAAGGAAAGGCAATGTAATAGAATTGAGCAGTGTTTGTGGTTGAGACTTGAAGGACACGTCCCTGAAGTATTTATAAGGTTGGAGCTGGCCATTATTTTAGTGTAGTGTGTGACAGGATACACCTACACATATTGAGGTTATGAGTTGGAGGCGTGAATGCGACCATAGGTACCCTTATGTTAGATGAGACAGAGCAGCTCATGGTGTCCTATAGGTTTAAGGAATTTAGCATTACGTTCGTCCATAATTATTTGATGCAGTTTAGTGGTAGGTCTGAGAGAGACTACCAGTGGTTTCAGCGTCCGATCGAGTGGAAATGGATTGCCACGTGCAAACTAATCAGCTGCAATACACTATGAATATGAGATAAATGTGTTTTCCTATGCTTTAAATATTAATAGAGTGAGTGTTAAATAAGTACATACACTAGCAAAATAAATAAATAACATACTGACAGACGGGAAACACTATTTTAGCTCAGCATAAATACACTTCAAAGTAAGTAAGTACATAATGACAGACGTAAAACATTATTTTAGCTCCGCATAAATACACTTCAAAGTAAGTAAGTACGTAATTGCAGAAGTGAAACTGGCAACAGCAGAGGACCAATAAGTGGATTTAGTAGTCAACTAAACGTAGTGTGTTTTGAACACTCAAAACTGTACTATTACCAAAAGTTACTCACATGTACATGGAAGCTGAGAAAACAACCACTAATCATACTCATACTATCTCTAAGAATAAAGTAATCAAAGATGAGCCAGTTAAGTAAATAAGATGCAGATTTGTCAGGAATGTACCGAGCATTGGTTCAGCGTTCCGGCCCAGAAATAATAAATTCAGATTAAATATGATTTATGACTGTATGCCTTAGAAGCATAAATTTTCTCTAATACATGACTAAAGGCGTTTTGAGCCAATTGTTGACCGATTTTATGACAGTTAAGTAGCCGTAAGAGTAAAATTGAGAAAGGTTCTGTTAACTTTGTTCCAGCAAAATATTGGAAGATAAAATGTATTTATCCCCATTTCATTGTGACCCACCCTTAGATATTAAGTGAACAGAGTCTGAGGCACTCTTTTTGTTTGTTCTACAGGACAAACCAGATAATGGCAGCCTGGTAGCTGCGTGAAAGTGTGGAGTGACTTGGACACAACTCACAGTGACCCCTCCCCTTTCCCCCATGTAATTTAGAGAGAACGTGAAGGACGCACACCATAGCAACTTCCCCTCCTCTACCCTTGTGAATGGAAGTGTAGGACGCCAGCCAAAGCGGCTACAACCACGTGTGTAAAAATTATTTGTGAACTTTTTTTTCAGGTTTAGAAAAGACTGCTAAGAGATAATCATCTGTTTATGTATCATGTTATTTTCTTAGAATTTGTGTATGTAAAAATGTATTTAATGTATTTAATGGATCTAAGATCTTTATAATTTTTCTATTTGTATGTGTTTGTTTGTCTGAGGCAATATGTATGCCAAAATATTTTATTGACTTTGTTTAAAAATTTGAGTAATGACATTGTTTAAAAAGGCAGTGAATATGCCTACAATTTAAATAATTAATGTAGGTAATCAGTTTTCTTTAATGTTTCTACAAGTTTATATTTCAATTTTGATTTTTCATAGGGAGTTAAACTGTACTCTTGCTTCCCTTTTTGTAATTAAATTTTTTTTTTTCATTCATTAACATTCATAAACAAAAAATTTAAGTAGAGGGTGATGTAGGGAAGCAGCCTACTCACGCTGTAATAAATTCACATCAGTTTCCATTGTGTGCCAGCCAGTCTGCTGTAACTAGCTCTGACGTCATAAATGTTGCGCAATACCTTAAAAATCAAGCAAATGAACTAAAACTTTTCTAGCATGTCAGAAATAATACTAAATTAATGTGTGTTAAATATCAGTTCGATAACTTCAGCCATTTCCGAGATTTGGACGTTTTTCTGGAAAAATCATTGGCGCAACAGAACAGAGCTAGAGACTTCAAAATTTATATTTAGATTCATCTTTCATAATGATTTAATAAAAACAGTACTTTGGATTTCACAAATTAAGACTTTAGTGGAAATTTATGATTTTGTGGTTTCATCTCAAAACTGAAGGAAGCAAGATAGATTAAGTAGGCTAGTAAATAAGGCTAGGATGTTTAGATTTAAATAGGTTGGAGGTCCGCTATGATTATGAAGATGTGTAAAGTTTCTTTTTAATACCTATAAAATTATAGCGATAGCGGATCTCAAAAGGGACAGTTCAGAGCTCTTCTGCTGCGTGCAGGGCAATTAAATTAATTCTCTCGCCGAAAGTATTTAACTTAGCCACGTCAAAATTTTATTATCAATACTTACCTGCGTGCTGAATGCACGTTTAAATTAAGAACTTCTTCGGCCATCAGCCAAAGAAGCTATAAATTATTATGTAACTTGAAGTGGTGCGTTACTAGCCCAGCGGCTAGTCGAGAGAGCCGGAAAGATCAGGCGATCCCTCAGCCGTCCGCACCGCGGCTTTATATATAAGAACGCTGCGCGAGGAAGCAAGGCCCCAGTTCTCTCCAGACGCTGAATGACACGCCATCTGTGTCGGTAGTCGCGCCGCATCAGTGTATCTGCTACAAACAGCCTTGGGTGCCGTATTAAGTGACTAGAGATATGCGGAACCATGACAACATTTCATGTGAAGGATTAATTCTGGAATGATTTTCATTATCTAGCTTCAGTTTGCGTATTGTCGTAATTTTCACGTGCCGTCGCGGGACAGACATTCTACCAAATATTTAGCGTGGCGTTTGATGAAGTGTTTTCATCAAATTATGGCGAGCATTCTTTTTTAACATATGATTCGGACAATTATAGTTGCATCAGCGCATTAGACTCTGAACTGTTCTGTTAGTTAGGTTGTAGGGATACTTGTGGTTTTTATTAGTGAATTTCAGAATATACTCAACTATTTTGGAAAACCGTTTTTGATTAGAAATCCCGGACAATCTCCTAATTCCTCAGAGCTATAAGCTGCAGCTATAAGAACATTCTCAGGTAAAGTGGGCACTCGGATATCTATTTACTGGCTCCAAGTTTTATTAAATCACTTTCTGGGGGTCACGGAGTAAATAGAGAGCCAGTGTTGAGAACGGCAAAAGACAGCAGTAACAACATTCTAAAAGCTAGAAACTGATTCAACACGCAAACAAGGATACAACAGCTATAGATTAATTATTATAACAAACCCATATCCGCCGCCCCACACCGTGAACACCACATATGGTCTCAAGTGCGCACGTTACGTAAGACTGGCAGCTCCGCTAGGCGCCGTTTACGTCTTTAAAAGTACATTACGTAAGAATAAAGTAAAACATATAGTGGAAGTTAAAGTTTACGCTAGTGAAAACTAAATTTAAAATAGTTGATGGAAGTAAAACAGATGCATTAAGTTGGTGTATAAGTTCATAGCTTTCTTGTTTTGCATATTATTATTCCTGTTGCTATGGGTTTATTAATTGATTGTCATTTCTTATATCTGGATCTCTGTAGCCACATGAGTTTACATATAGTCATTTTTTGATCTGGACTTAGTGAGTGGAGCTGTGGACGGCAGAAAATGGAGTGCCAAGTAGAGGAATCTGAAAGTTTCCGACCTATTCTTTTGTTTGAGTTCAGTAGAGGAGCGACAGCAGCAGAGACGACCACACACATTTGAACTGTGTGTGGGGATAATGCCAATGTCAGAGCAAGGCAAGAAAATGGATTTCCCATTTTAAGGAGGAACGTTTGACATTGGTGACTCTCCACGTTCAGGAAGACATCCAGCGTTTGATGAAGATGATTTAAACGCGTTAATCCACAATGATACACGGAAGTGTACTATAGAACTGGAAGATGTGACAAACTGTGATCAGCCAACTATCGTACTACATTTAAATGCCATGGGTTGTTGTTGTTGTGGTCTTCAGTCCTGAGACTGGTTTGATGCAGCTCTCCATGCTACTCCATCCTGTGCAAGCTGCTTCATCTCCCAGTAACAACTGCAACCTAAATCCTTCTGAATCTGCTTAGTGTATTCATCTCTTGTCTTCCTCTACGATTTTTAACCTCCACGCTGCCCTCCAGTACTAAACTGGTGATCCCTTGATGCCTCAGAACATGTCCTACCAACCGATCCCTTCTTCTAGTCAAGTTGTGCCACAAATTTCTCTTCTCCCCAATCCTGTTCAATACCTCCTCATTAGTTATGTGATCTACCCATCTAATCTTCAGCATTCTTCTGTAGCACCACATTTCAAAAGCCTCTATTCTCTTCTTGTCCAAACTATTTATCGTCCATGTTTCACTTCCATACATGGCTACACTCCGTATAAATACTTTCAGAAACGACTTCCTGACATTTAAATCTGTACTCGATGTTAACAAATTTCTCCAGAAACGCTTTCCCTCCCATTGCCAGTCAACATTTTATATCCTCTCTACTTCGACCATCATCGGTTATTTTGCTCTCCAAATAGCAAAACTCCTTTACTACTTTAAGTGTCTCATTTCGTAATCTAATTCTCTCACCATCACCTGACTTAATTCGACTACATTCCATTATCCTCGTTTTGCTTTTGTTGATGTTCATCTTATATCCTCCTTTCAAGACACTGTCCATTCCATTCAACTGCTCTTCCAAGTCCTTTGCTGTCTCTGACAGAATTACAATGTCATCGGCAAACCTCAAAGTTTTTATTTCTTCTCCATGGATTTTAATACCTACTCCGAATTTTTCTTTTGTTTCCTTCACTGCTTGCTCAATATACAGATTGAATAACATCGGGGAGAGGCTACAACCCTGTCTCAGTCCCTTCTCAATCACTGCTTCCCTTTCATGTCCCTCGTCTCTTATAACTGCCATCTGGTTTCTGTACAAGTTGTAAATAGCCTTTTGCTCCCTGTATTTTACCCTTGCCACCTTCAGAATTTGAAAGAGAGTATTCCAGTCAACATTGTAAAAAGCTTTCTGTAAGTCTACAAATGCTAGAAACGTAAGTTTGCCTTTCCTTAATCTTTCTTCTAAGATAAGTCGTAGGGTCAATATTGCCTCACGTGTTCCTATATTTCTACGGAATCCAAACTGATCTTCCCCGAGGTCGGCTTCTACTAGTTTTTCCATTCGTCTGTAAAGAATTCGTGTTAGTATTTTGCAGCCGTGACTTATTAAACTGATAGTTCGGTAATTTTCACATCTGTCAACACCTGCTTTCTTTGGGATTGGAATTATTATATTCTTCTTGAAGTCTGAGGGTATTTCGCCTGTCTCATATATCTTGCTCACCCGATGGTAGAGATTTATCAGGACTGGCTTTCCCAAGGCTGTCAGTAGTTCTAATGGAATGTTGTCTACTCCCGGAGCCTTGTTTCGACTCAGGTCTCTCAGTGCTCTGTCAAACTCTTCACGCAGTGTCATATCTCCCATTTCATCTTCATCTACATCCTCTTCCATTTCCATAATATTTTCCTCAAGTACATCGTCCTTGTATGGACCCTCTATATACTCCTTCCACCTTTCTGCTTTCCCTTCTTTGCTTAGAAAGGGAAAGGTTCAAAAATCGGGTGTATCAGTACTGCACGCTTTAAGACAAATTCACAAAAATCAGTGGTTGGCCAATATGCGTATCCCTGCTTGCTCGTCATCAGTTGCATATTGAACATCACCGACCAATCCTAGCCCGTATCGTTACTGGTGACGATAAAAAGGGATGTTTATGCTAACATAAGGAAAAGAAAGGAATGGTTGAGCCCAAACAAAGCTGGGAAAAGGAAGGAATGGTTGAGCCCAAACAAAGCTGCAACTATTCTAACATAGACTTGCGTGCATCCACAAAAGATAGTGTTATGCATGTGGTGAAATGTCGCAGCTCGTGGTCTAGTGCCTACCGTTGGTGCCTTCTGGATCACGGGGTCCCGGGTTCGATTGCCGGTCAGGTTTGGAATTTTCCCTGCCAGAGGAGTGGGTGTTCGTGTTGTTCTCATCATTTTCATCATAACCATCATCATTCGTGACAGTTCCAAGCCCGGACTGTGTAAAAATTGGGATTTTGTATGGGCTCTGATGACCGCGCAGTTGAGCGCCCCACATACCAAATATCATCATATGGTGGAACAGCGACGGTGTGGTATACAACGAATGGCTTCCCCGAAGTGTAATCATCACTGGTGATATTTATTGTCAACAACTGAGACCTACTACAGACGCAGTCCACGAACAACGACCAAGCAGACTGCATGAAGTGACGCAACTCCACGATAACGCTCGGCCCCAATTGTGCTAGTCTGACGAATAAGGTCATTTCACATCCATCTTATTCAAAAAACATTGAAACGTGTGTGAAATTATATGCGACTTAACTGCTAAGGTCATCAGTCCCTAAGCTTACACACTACTTAACCTAAATTATCCTAAGAATAAACACACACACCCATGCCCGAGGAAGGAGTCGAACCCCAGCCGGGACCAGCCGCACAGTCCATGACTGTAGCGCATCAGACCGCTCGGCTAAACTCGTGCGGCCCCATCTTATTTACCTGATCTTGCGCCCTCAGATTTCCACATTTTCCGTTCTCTATCGAACAACTTTCAAGCAACTTTCCTTCCAAGATGAAAATGCGCTCCGAACATGGTTCGACGACTAGTTCACCTTAAAGCCACGCGATTTCTAAAGTGACGGAATCGAACAGTTATGCCAGTGTTGGCAGACTGTTGTAAATAGTGAAGAACAGTGTATTAGTGATGACTAAAGACTCTGTTGTGTGCATCTGTGGTGTTCATGAAACTTATGGAATAACGCTACGAACTTATGCACCAACCTAATATGGCTCTGAGCACTATGCGACTTAACTTCTGAGGTCATCAGTCGCCTAGAACTTAGAACTACTTAAACCTAACTAACCTAAGGACATCACACACATCCATGCCCGAGGCAGGATTCGAACCTGCAACTGTAGCGGCCGCCCGGATCCAGACTGTAGCGTCTAGAACCGCACGGCCACTCCGGCCGGCGCACCAACCTAATAAAAACAATTAAATACCTCTTAGCGGAACTCCCGTCCGTTGCGTCTGTGGCGCCCTGGCACAGAGAGGGTTACAATTCGTTGTCCAACATTTGTGTCATGATTAGATGTACGGCCCTTTCTTAGCATAGATGCAAAATTCTTTCTTTTGCATTCTATGTGCAAACCAAAAGTTTTGGCTACTTATAACTAATGTGTCCTCCGCGGTATCTAAAAGTAAGTACCTTTCCACTCTGGTGCTTCTGTAGTTTTTTAAAAAAAGCTTTTACCACCTTCTCGTAATATGTAGGCCCATACCCCTAATGTGTTTTTACGTGTTTTTCCCCTGTAGAAATATGTCTCAAAAGATGAAACGCGTCAATAAAGCTTCTGCTGTCATTGCAACCTAGACTGTTTTTCCCTGTTGTCAAATGGCACACAAAGCGTTAGTACATTGGCTCCATAACATCAGAAAGGTCACAGTTCGTAGTAATCGATGGAAAGTCATCGAGTAAAACAGAAACGATTTCTTGCGTTCCCCAAGGTACTGTTATAGGCTCTTTGCTGTTCTATATCTATACAAACGATTCAGGAGACAATCTCAGCAGCCGTATTATCCTGTTTACAGATGGTGCTGTCGTTCATCGACTAGTAAAGTCATCAAAAGAGCAAAGCAATTTGCAAAAAATGGTTCAAATGGTTCTGAACACTACGGGACTTAACATCGGAGGTCATCAGTCCCCTAGAACTTAGAACTACTTAAACCTAACCAACCTAAGGACATCATACACATCCATGCCCAAGGCAGGATTCGAACTTGCGCCCGTAGCGGTCGCGCGGCTCCAGACTGTAGCGCCTAGAACCGCTCGGCCACCCTGGCCGGCTAAAGCAATTTGCAAAACGATTTAGAAAAGACATCTGTAAGGTGCAAAAATTGGCAACTGATCATAAATAACGAATGTGTCAGGTCATCCACATGAATGCTAAAAGAAATCTGATAAATGAGTCAACTCTAAAGGCCGTAAATTCAACTAAATACCTACGAATGACAATTACGAACAACTTAAATTGGAAAGAACACAAAGAAAATGTTGTGGTGAAGGCAAACCAAAGGCTGCGTTTTACTGATAGGACACTTAGAAAGAAAATGTACCAGATCTACTAGAGAGACTGCCTACACCGCGCTTGTCCGTCCTCTTTTAGAATACTGGTGCCCGTTGTGGAATCCTTGCCATATAGGGTTGACGTAGTACATCGATAAAGTTTTTTATTATCGTGAAATAGGGGAGAGAGTGTCACTGAAATGATACAGAATTTGGGGTGGACATAATTAAAACAATGGCCTTTTTTCGTTGCGAAGGAATGTTCTCACGAAATTTTAATCATCAGCTTTCTCTTCGAACGTGAAAATATTTTGTTGACGCCGATCTACATAGGGAGAAACGATCATCATAAAATAAGCGAAATCAGAGCTCGCACTGAAAGATATACGCACTCGTTTTTTCCGCGAGCTGTTCGAGATTGGAATAATAGAGAATTATTGTGGTTCAAAAAATGGCTCTGAGCACTATGGAACTTAACTGCTGAGGTCATCAGTCCCCTAGAACTTCTTAAACCTAACTAACCTAAGGACATCACACACATCCGTGCCCGAGGCAGGATTCGAACCTGCGACCGTAGCGGTCGCGCGGTTCCAGACTGTAGCGCCTAGAACAGCTCGTTCACTCTGGCCGGCGAAGGTGGTTCGATGAACCCTCTGCCAGGCACTTAAATGTGCAGAGTATCCATATAGATATAGATGCAGATGTAGATTTAGAGGGCCAACTTACATAATGGGTTTAGAAGGTCTAAATAGCCACCATCCGTTTTCCTGTGAATGGATTACTGGCTGCAGTTCGGTGAAATTTTCCCATTATACCGAAAAGGAAGAGCTCAGTATTTTTAACGGGTTGCAAGATCGCAATCACAGTCGTCAATAGAGCGCAAATCCCAAAAAATTTCGATCAGCGTAGCGTGTGCCGATGCATTAAACTACTGGTCACTGGCCACTGTACGTGTGGCTGACTGACAGGGATGTACGCCGCCATTAGAGTGCAGTCTACAGTGCTGGCATCGCCATTAACTTTGTTCGCAGAACTGGCGTGTGCACCGATGCAGCGGCGCCGTAAACAAACCCCTGCTTTTGTAGAGAATTTGTCTCCGTGAGCTGCTCTTCAAGCATCAGAGGCCAAGTGCGAAATAACTACGGTATTAGCTGCGAATAACGGCGTTAGTGTGTAGGTCGAGAGTTTTATACACTCACTGCAAACTGGCACTTCGCACGGTAGGAGCGGATATAAGGAATACCATCTTATGATGTGTAGCGGAGGGTAACTGTATACCACTATCATTTTCTCCGATCTCTATTCCGTTCACGTATTGCGTGCCGGAACAACAACTGTCGATTATCTTCCGTATGAGCCACAGTTTCTCTCTTTTTTTTTTTGTCGTTTCCTTTTCGCTAGACAAATATGGGGTGAAATGCTAAGTTGTCCAAGCCGTTTCCGAATGTATGCTCTCGTAATTTCACTGCTAATCTCCTCCGTGACACACAACGTCTTCTATTGCGGAATGCCACTGAAGTTTCTTGGGCACTCCGTAACGCTCTCGCACTTGTTTAATGATCCCGTGAGGAACGTGCCGCTCTTCGTTGAATCATCTTTATCCCTCATATTAATCCTGTGAGGAGACCTGTTAAGTTATTGAGGAATTGTTCGGAGAAACTTCCACTACTTGTTCCTATGTTTTTGGGCCCCGATTAGTGAATTCAGGCGAAATTTCGGTACTGCTAGTCAAGTACTCCTAAGTCTGGAGGGAACCCCCTCAGATTTGTGACTTGGCTCTAACGTATCTTACTCCACAATATTAAATTCTTATAGGTGCTTTAAACATAGCTGCGCAACAGCAACGGTTCCACGTAATAGGATTAAAAACAGCCGACCAGTTGCAAAGGATAAAGTAATTTTTACCTAGGTTTCGATAGATTTAAATCTATCTTCTTCAGAAGGCGGCAGTATTACATTAACATGACATATCACTCCATGTTAATGTAATACTGCCGCCTTCTGAAGAAGATAGATTTAAATCTATCGAAACCTAGGTAAAGATTACTTTATCCTTTGCAACTGGTCGACTGTTTTTAATCCTATCTTATAGGTGCGTTCACGCAATAACCAGTGTTCGGATGCGACGTTAAATTTATGAACTATGACAAATCCAAATAAGGCCCGCACCATGCGCTAATTCAGAAGCTAATTTTCTATCAAAAACTTTGATTTGGTTTCATATTGTCTGTCACACAACAGATAAACGTCATTATTTCGTACTTAACAACCAGAGACAAGAATGTTCCTAGAACCACTCTGTATTTACTTTAACCACGCCAGAGTCCCTGTCAGTGATCATCAATAGCGGATCTCTTGTCCGTTAATTTAAACTTTTGAACATGGCAAATTAACATGGCGGGAACATTGAGAACGTTACTGAATTGTTAATATTGGCAAATTTTAGTTTTCCGAATCATCCAAAACATTTTTATTACTGGCATTATAATTTAACATTCTCTGCTTTCATCTCACATGACGCTAGGCGCCCTTCCTCAAATGTGATTCATTACGATATCGTTCGATGTGAAGCATCTGCTAAGTATCAAAGACATGTACCTAACGTTATTATACTGATTTATTCAGTCCTATCGTCTTTGACGCCCTCCTTTTTTTTCTTTTTGCTTTTTAATTTTTTTACTGATAGGGTATCGCTGTGCCCTCAAAGTCTTGAGACGGTGTTGACTTCTTTCCACACCCCCACAAACCGAGTCATTGAATCTCAGACACCAATTACACTCACTTCTGACAGTAAAATTAAGGTAATGCCAATTCAACTGATCAACTGACTATGAGTGCCCTCCTCCCGGCGTGTGGGAGATGGTAAAGACAAAACTACGCGAAACAATTCTGTTACTTAAAAATTCTGCGCACGTAACTTCCTGGCATTGTAATTACATATTTGAGATCGATAAAGCGCATCCGACAACTGACCATGAGGTCTTTTATCGGACCGGTGGCCCATACCCCTAATGTGTTTTTACGTGTTTTTCCTCTGTAGAAAGATGTCTCAAAAGATGAAACGCGTCAATAAAGCTTCTGCTGTCATTGCAACCTAGACTGTTTTTCCCTGTTGTCAAATGGCACACAAAGCGTTAGTACATTGGATCCATAACATCAGAAAGGTCACAGTTCGTAGTAATCGATGGAAAGTCATCGAGTAAAACAGAAACGATTTCTTGCGTTCTCCAAGGTACTGTTATAGGCTCTTTGCTGTTCTATATCTATATAAACGATTCAGGAGACAATCTCAGCAGCCGTATTATCCTGTTTACAGATGGTGCTGTCGTTCATCGACTAGTAAAGTCATCAAAAGAGCAAAGCAATTTGCAAAAAATGGTTCAAATGGTTCTGAACACTACGGGACTTAACATCGGAGGTCATCAGTCCCCTAGAACTTAGAACTACTTAAACCTAACCAACCTAAGGACATCATACACATCCATGCCCAAGGCAGGATTCGAACTTGCGCCCGTAGCGGTCGCGCGGCTCCAGACTGTAGCGCCTAGAACCGCTCGGCCACCCTGGCCGGCTAAAGCAATTTGCAAAACGATTTAGAAAAGACATCTGTACGGTGCAAAAATTGGCAACTGATCATAAATAACGAATGTGTCAGGTCATCCACATGAATGCTAAAAGAAATCTGATAAATGAGTCAACTCTAAAGGCCGTAAATTCAACTAAATACCTACGAATGACAATTACGAACAACTTAAATTGGAAAGAACACAAAGAAAATGTTGTTGTGAAGGCAAACCAAAGGCTGCGTTTTACTGATAGGACACTTAGAAAGAAAATGTACCAGATCTACTAGAGAGACTGCCTACACCGCGCTTGTCCGTCCTCTTTTAGAATACTGGTGCCCGTTGTGGAATCCTTGCCATATAGGGTTGACGTAGTACATCGATAAAGTTTTTTATTATCGTGAAATAGGGGAGAGAGTGTCACTGAAATGATACAGAATTTGGGGTGGACATAATTAAAACAATGGCCTTTTTTCGTTGCGAAGGAATGTTCTCACGAAATTTTAATCATCAGCTTTCTCTTCGAACGTGAAAATATTTTGTTGACGCCGATCTACATAGGGAGAAACGATCATCATAAAATAAGCGAAATCAGAGCTCGCACTGAAAGATATACGCGTTCGTTTTTTCCGCGAGCTGTTCGAGATTGGAATAATAGAGAATTATTGTGGTTCAAAAAATGGCTCTGAGCACTATGGAACTTAACTGCTGAGGTCATCAGTCCCCTAGAACTTCTTAAACCTAACTAACCTAAGGACATCACACACATCCGTGCCCGAGGCAGGATTCGAACCTGCGACCGTAGCGGTCGCGCGGTTCCAGACTGTAGCGCCTAGAACAGCTCGTTCACTCTGGCCGGCGAAGGTGGTTCGATGAACCCTCTGCCAGGCACTTAAATGTGCAGAGTATCCATATAGATATAGATGCAGATGTAGATTTAGAGGGCCAACTTACATAATGGGTTTAGAACGTCTAAATAGCCACCATCCGTTTTCCTGTGAATGGATTACTGGCTGCAGTTCGGTGAAATTTTCCCATTATACCGAAAAGGAAGAGCTCAGTATTTTTAACGGGTTGCAAGATCGCAATCACAGTCGTCAATAGAGCGCAAATCCCAAAAAATTTCGATCAGCGTAGCGTGTGCCGATGCATTAAACTACTGGTCACTGGCCACTGTACGTGTGGCTGACTGACAGGGATGTACGCCGCCATTAGAGTGCAGTCTACCGTGCTGGCATCGCCATTAACTTTGTTCGCAGAACTGGCGTGTGCACCGATGCAGCGGCGCCGTAAACAAACCCCTGCTTTTGTAGAGAATTTGTCTCCGTGAGCTGCTCTTCAAGCATCAGAGGCCAAGTGCGAAATAACTACGGTATTAGCTGCGAATAACGGCGTTAGTGTGTAGGTCGAGAGTTTTATACACTCACTGCAAACTGGCACTTCGCACGGTAGGAGCGGATATAAGGAATACCATCTTATGATGTGTAGCGGAGGGTAACTGTATACAACTATCATTTTCTCCGATCTCTATTCCGTTCACGGATTGCGTGCCGGAACAACAACTGTCGAGTATCTTCCGTATGAGCCACAGTTTCTCTCTTTTTTTTTTGTCGTTTCCTTTTCGCTAGACAAATATTGGGGGAAGTGCTAAGTTGTCCAAGCCTTTTCCAAATGTATGCTCTCGTAATTTCACTGCTAACCTCCTCCGTGACACACAACGTCTTCTATTGCGGAATGCCACTGAAGTTTCTTGGGCACTCCGCAACGCTCTCGCACTTGTTTAATGATCCCGTGAGGAACGTGCCGCTCTTCGTTGAATCATCTTTATCCCTCATATTAATCCTGTGAGGAGACCTGTTAAGTTATTGAGGAATTGTTCGGAGAAACTTCCACTACTTGTTCCTATATTTTTGGGCCCCGATTAGTGAATTCAGGCGAAATTTCGGTACTGCTAGTCAAGTACTCCTAAGTCTGGAGGGAACCCCCTCAGATTTGTGACTTGGCTTTTGTTACTAACGTATCTTACTCCACAATATTAAATTCTTATAGGTGCGTTCACGTAATAACCAGCGTTCGGATGCGACGTTAAATTTATGAACTATGACAAATGCAAATAAGGCCCGCACCATGCGCTAATTCAGAAGCTAATTTTCTATCAAAAACTTTGATTTGGTTTCATATTGTCTGTCACACAACAGATAAACGTCATTATTTCGTACTTAACAACCAGAGACAAGAATGTTCCTAGAACCACTCTGTATTTACTTTAACCACGCCAGAGTCCCTGTCAGTGATCATCAATAGCGGATCTCTTGTCCGTTAATTTAAACTTTTGAACATGGCAAATTAACATGGCGGGAACATTGAGAACGTTACTGAATTGTTAATATTGGCAAATTTTAGTTTTCCGAATCATCCAAAACATTTTTATTACTGGCATTATAATTTAACATTCTCTGCTTTCATCTCACATGACGCTAGGCGCCCTTCCTCAAATGTGATTCATTACGATATCGTTCGATGTGAAGCATCTGCTAAGTATCAAAGACATGTACCCAACGTTATTATACTGATTTATTCAGTCCTATCGTCTTTGACGCCCTCCTTTTTTTTCTTTTTGCTTTTTAATTTTTTTACTGATAGGGTATCGCTGTGCCCTCAAAGTCTTGAGAGGGTGTTGACTTCTTTCCACACCCCCACAAACCGAGTCATTGAATCTCAGACACCAATTACACTCACTTCTGACAGTAAAATTAAGGTAATGCCAATAGCAACTGATCAACTGACTATGAGTGCCCTCCTCCCGGCGTGTGGGAGATGGTAAAGACAAAACTACGCGAAACAAATCTGTTACTTAAAAATTCTGCGCACGTAACTTCCTGGCATTGTAATTACATACTTGAGATCGATAAAGCGCATCCGACAACTGACCATGAGGTCTTTTATCGGACCTGTGGTCGTCGGCATATATACTTTACGCGGACCGACCCCAAGTACATATTCAAATCTGCACACACAATTTTTTCTTTGATTGTGAGGAGTTCATTAACTAATTCTAATACACGTCACTGCCCACAATGAACACTATCACGTTTGACGGTTATCATAGTGTGCAATTCCAGCCATGAATGTCATCGAGAAGATTATCGAAGTACGAGGGCTATCCACAAAGTACATTACGTTTTGGAATTAAAAATAAATAAAGTATTATTATATACAGATGAAAGCCACACTTAAATACTACTTTTCTACATAGTTGCCATTTAAATTAAGGCACTTATTGTAGCGATGGACGAGCTCGGAAATTCCTTCGCCGTAAAATTCGGCCGCCTGTGCCTTCAACCAAGTGGTTACCTATTTTGGGACCGAAAAGGTGTGATTTTTGTGGATTTTCTGGAAAGAGGCACTACAATAAATTCTCAAAGGTATTGCCAAACTCTGCACAACCTCAGAAGAGCAATACAAAACAAGCGCAGGGGAAAGTTGGGCTCAAAGATCTTGCTGATTCACGACTCGTGAAGTTCTCGTGAAGTTCTCGAATCTTTTAAGTGGGAGTTGTTTCCTCATCCGCCGTACAGTGCCGACCTGGCACCGAGCGACTTCCGCTTATTCCCAGCAATGGGAGAAGTGGTTGGCTATGCAGCGTTCTGATGACGACGCACAGCTTCAAGAAGAGGTAACCACGTGGTTGAAGGCGCAGGCGGCCGAGTTTTACGTCGAAGGAATTTCCGAGCTCGTCCATCGCTACGATAAGTGCCTTAATTTAAATGGCAACTATGTAGAAAAGTAGTATTTAAGTGTGGCTTTCATCAGTATATAATAAAAAAAATTCCAATACTTTATTTATTTTTAATTCCAAAACGTAATGTACTTTGTGGATAGCCCTCGTACATATTCAGAATGTAGTAATTTCAACTTAATTTCGACACTTGCGTTTCTTCAGCATATCACGTCGCTCAAGAACGATGTACTTTCCTTGCTGCCAATTCAGTGCAAATGCGGTAGATGCCTCATGGAGACGGGGGCGCTTATATTACTCACCAGAACACGTGCTTGACCAATGAACAAAGCATCACAAGCAAAACGATCGAATTATTGGATTAATGTATTGAATTTATAGCAACATAAAGTGAACACACGCACTTAAATATTTCAACTATCTCTAACACGCACTGACCTGAAACTAATTCCATCAAACTGAAATGTCCCCACATCAATTAACACAAAATACACTGAAGAGCCACAGAAACTGGTGCACCATCCTAATATCGGGTAGGGCCCTCGCGAGCACGCAGAAGTGTCGCAACAGGACGTGACACGGACCCGACTAACGTCTGAAGTAGTGCTGGAGGGAACTGACACCACGAATCCAGCAAGGCTGTTCACAAATCCGTAAGAGTACGAGGGGGTGGAGATCTCTTCTGAACAGGATGCTGCGAGGCATCCCAGATATGCTCAGTAATGTTCATTTCTGGGGAGTTTGGTGGCCATAAAAAGTAATTAAACTCAGAAGAGTGTGCATGAAGCCACTCTGTGTCAATTCAGGACGTGTGGGATGTCGCATTATCCTGCTGGAATTGCCCAGGTCCATGGGAATACATAATGGACATGAATGAATGCAGGTGATCAGACAGGATGTTTACGTACGTGTCACCTGTCAGAGTCGTATACAGACGTATCAGAGGTCCCATATCACACCAACTACACACGCTCCACACCATCATAGAACCTCCAACAGCTTGAACTGTCCCATGGATTCATACTCGTACACGTCCATCCGCTCGATACAATTTGAAACGAGACTCATCCGACCAGGCAACATGTTTCCAGTGCCTTCGGCTCCGAAAGCGCATGTCAATGATTTTCGTTGAATGGTTCGCACGCTGACACTTGTTGATGGCCCAGCATTGAGATCGGCAGAGCTTTGCTGAAGTGTTGCACTTCTGCCATGTTGAACGATTCTCTTCAACAGTCGTTGGTCTCGTTCTTGCAGGATCTTTTTCCGGCCGCAGCGATGTCGGGGATCTGATGTTTTACCGGATTCCTAAGATTCACGGTATACTCATGAAATGCTCCGTATGGGAAAATCCCCATTTCATCGCTACCTCGCAGATGCTGTGTCCCACCGCTAGTGCGCCGACTACAACACCACGTTAAAACTGAATTAAATCTTGATAACCTGCCACTCTAGCAGCAGTAACAGATCTAACAACTGCTCCAGACACTTTTTGTCTTATAAAGACGTTGCCGACCCTGGAACCTTATTCTGCATGTTTACATATCTCTGTATTTGGATAGGCTTGCCTATACCCGTTTCTTTAGCACTTCAGTGTATTTTCTAGACAAATAAACGTGTTGGTTAGTATTCCAACTTAAATATTCCACATGCTCGCAATGTTGGAAACGGCTTCTCATTTCATGGCACTACCTTCTTGTCCTACCACTAATGTCTCCTCTCGAGCAGTCTCCCATCCACAATGGCGCTAATCGCCTGTTTCTTCCACTTGCGGACAGTGGAGGGGAGGTCCGCCTAACCACGTTGGCTAACTGCGGCTTGTGAAACCTCGGCACTCACGTCTTTGGTTTCTTTTACTAAGCTGCAGAGCATCGACCTAGCAAATCTCAGACTTCACCTGCAGTATTTTTGCCAGACCCCATCTTTGTAGTAGAAAGCTCACACACAAAGAAGCAAACATGCAAACATTTAAACAAAATCATATTACTGAATGAGGACACAGCAGGGAAAATGCTAGAAAGTGCACACATACATTAGAACAAAAAATGAAACTCAAGTGTCCAGCTCGTGTCTCAATGCCTATGGTAGTGAAAAGCGTACTGTAGATGGCATTATAATTATGAGTCGATACCAAGTGAACATTACATTACCTGAAATAGTTGAAATGTAACATACAGCACCCTTTCAATCCTACTTGGTAATGGTCTCACACAGTAATCAGGAATAGGTCGAACAAGTGTTTTGAAAGACACATCTTTCGTGGATGAAACTCTGCCTGCCTTTTCTAAATTTTGTTTTATTTAATCATTCAACTTCAGGTCGATCCAGACGGTTACTCGTAGGTATTATACGAGTGTTAACTGTTTGCAGTGATTCGTGACCAACAGTGGAAATGGAATGTGCTTATTTATGACCGCCTCTTCCAACTCTTATTTGACGAAGACAACAGACACACACACACACACACACACACACACACACACACACACATACACACAGAGCCGTGCGGGGCAGCCAACCGGTCTGAGGCGTCTTGTCACTGTCAGTGCGTCTTTGCCAGCCGGAGGTTCGAGTCCTCCTTCGGGCGTGATCGAGAGTTAGCCACGCTAACCACAAGAACACGAACTACTGACTCCAGTAGCGGAATCGAAGAGCAATGTTCGGTCACGTCATTTCTTGTTATGCTGAGATAGTGTGGATGTGACCGACCAATTGACATGATTTTCAGTCGCCATGTTGTTCTCATTGATTTCTTACTCACTCTTGCCCTCAATACCTTTTGTTACTTACCAGACCTATCATCATTCCATAACTGAAATCAATAACATACAACGTCTTGGCTGTATTAACTGATGCATCATCCCAGTCTGAACTCAGTGGCGGAATGTAACCACATTCCCAGTTGCCACTTCCGGAATTCGGGGAGGTACGGCAGCCATGAACATAATCCGCCGATCAGTTTAACGGTAACGTGGTTTTCAAGCGGTTTCCCAGATACGCCTAGGTGAATACCAGGCCGGTATCCATGCCCCCCTAAGTTCCACGGCTCGTAAGGAAAGACATCCGACCATCCTCTACTACCCATTACCAACCCCGTGATGATACAGGATTGGGTCAGGAACAAGATGAAGGAGTCAAATACACTCCTGGAAATGGAAAAAAGAAAACATTGACACCGGTGTGTCAGACCCACCATACTTGCTCCGGACACTGCGAGAGGGCTGTACAAGCAATGATCACACGCATGGCACAGCGGACACACCAGGAACCGCGGTGTTGGCCGTCGAATGGCGCTAGCTGCGCAGCATTTGTGCACCGCCGCCGTCAGTGTCAGCCAGTTTGCCGTGGCATACGGAGCTCCATCGCAGTCTTTAACACTGGTAGCATGCCACGACAGCGTGGACGTGAATAGTATGTGCAGTTGACGGACTTTGAGCGAGGGCGTATAGTGGGCATGCGGGAGGCCGGGTGGACGTACCGCCGAATTGCTCAACACGTGGGGCGTGAGGTCTCCACAGTACATCGATGTTGTCGCCAGTGGTCGGCGGAAGGTGCACGTGCCCGTCGACCTGGGACCGGACCGCAGCGACGCACGGATGCACGCCAAGACCTTAGGATCCTACGCAGTGCCGTAGGGGACCGCACCGCCACTTCCCAGCAAATTAGGGACACTGTTGCTCCTGGGGTATCGGCGAGGACCATTCGCAACCGTCTCCATGAAGCTGGGCTACGGTCCCGCACACCGTTAGGCCATCTTCCGCTCACGCCCCAACATCGTGCAGCCCGCCTCCAGTGGTGTCGCGACAGGCGTGAAGGGAGGGACGAATGGAGACGTGTCGTCTTCAGCGATGAGACTCGCTTCTGCCTTGGTGCCAATGATGGTCGTATGCGTGTTTGGCGCCGTGCAGGTGAGCGCCACAATCAGGACTGCATACGACCGAGGCACACAGAGCCAACACTCGGCATCATGGTGTGGGGAGCGATCTCCTACACTGGCCGTACACCACTGGTGATCGTCGAGGGGACACTGAATAGTGCACGGTACATCCAAACCGTCATCGAACCCATCGTTCTACCATTCCTAGACCGGCAAGGGAACTTGCTGTTCCAACAGGACAATGCACGTCCGCATGTATCCCGTGCCACCCAACGTGCTCTAGAAGGTGTAAGTCAACTACCCTGGCCAGCAAGATCTCCGGATCTGTCCCCCATTGAGCATGTTTGGGACTGGATGAAGCGTCATCTCACGCGGTCTGCACGTCCAGCACGAACGCTGGTCCAACTGAGGCGCCAGGTGGAAATGGCATGGCAAGCCGTTCCACAGGACTACATCCAGCATCTCTACGATCGTCTCCATGGGAGAATAGCAGCCTGCATTGCTGCGAAAGGTGGATATACACTGTACTAGTGCCGACATTGTGCATGCTCTGTTGCCTGTGTCTATGTGCCTGTGGTTCTGTCAGTGTGATCATGTGATGTATCTGACCCCAGGAACGTGTCAATAAAGTTTCCCCTTCCTGGGACAATGAATTCACGGTGTTCTTATTTCAATTTCCAGGAGTGTATTTTCGCTCATGTTCGTTTTCGCTTTACGCTGTGCATACGTAAAAACTGCAAAATGTTCTACATTCTCGCACTGCCAATTGATACATATTGTAGGGGATGCTGCAAGGTAGAGGATTCTGTTTTTGCCCTGTTTCAGTCAGTGAAAATATGAAGAAAAGAAATGTTGTTCACAACATCGTTTCTTGTAGTGTTTTAGGATTTTTGAGCTGTAGGATTTCAGTTTTCCTACTGGCGCTGGCGTGTCGCAAAGCGCGTCAGGGGCCGACGCCATTCTGCAACATACCGCCGTCGGGTTGGTTGCCAGCTCAGCACCTGCAGCTGCACGTCGTTCCGGCTCCGACATTTGCAGTGCGACCAGCAGACGACTTCGCGTACACTGAACCAAAACACAGAGCGCGTTTAAATCATCAAGAGAGAGCGCTCCTGCCGCCTACAGCCATTCACATACAGCCATTCAAGTGGAAGTGTACCTCCGCGTCCGCACCAATCTCGGCAGTTGCGTCGCAACCAACGAAGAGAAGTGTGTTCAGGTCCAGCGCCTCCTTGACCGCAAGCTGCCTTCGCCGCCAAGGAACATCGGAAACGCGGTCGCGGTTCTGTTGGTTTCCTGTCACACTCATTTGGCAAGACTGTAGAAACTATGAACTCGTACAGATCGTAACTTACGTGTTAGTCTTTTTCAATGTGTTCCGCTCAGGGAGAGCGGGAACTTAAACATTTGGTAGTCAGACTACTGGGAAACGAACTCTAATTGCAGAAGCTTCCACTGTCTTGTTTCCTCCACCAACACTTGTATTCCACGTACTTGCGTTTCGATGTGAACTTATATTCATGTTAGGAACTAGTTACAAGGTTTGTTGCTTCCAAGGGCCGGATACTTCTCCTACATGTGAAAAGAGTTAAACGAGCTGCCCCTCCGTGTCCCACCTCTGCTTTCATTGGAATGAGAAACTCAGGTGCTAGTTCTGTGTAGATAGACGAAGCCTTAAGATTAATATTGGCAGGTCGCGGTGGCCGAGCGGTTCTAGGCGCTTCAGTCCGGAACCACGTGGATGCTACGTTCGCAGGTTCGAATCCTGCCTCGGGCAAGGATGTGTGTGGTGTCCTTAGGCTACTTAAGTTTAAAGTAGTTCTAAGTTTAGGGGACCGATGACCTCAGCTGCTATGTCCCATAGTGCTTAGAGCCATTTGAACCATTAATATTGGCTTTCAGTTGTTTTCCTACTTAAGTCACAAAATAGTTAATATATTTTTACAAACCAGGAGTTAGTTATACATGAATGGTCATGAAATAAATTCAGTACTGAAGTTACAACATATAGGCTACCGTAATAATTACTTTCTAAACTGCGTATAACTGCAACTTACTCTACTGAAAGCAATCTCCTCCACTCACATCCTAAGATTCAGAACCCGATCCCTTACCCTCCCAAATCCCCCAACCAAAGATCTACCTATACAAAATCCATTCTACTATTACACGATCTTTTTTCCCAAAACTGTCTGATAAAATATAAAAAATCTGAATATAAACACCTATTAGATCAGAATAATTAATCGACGCCGAGTAATGTAATGCGTAAAATTATTCGTGAATGTCAACAGTCGACTGTTATAACTTACATTTTTATTCGGATTTGCATGCTTCATATAAGTAAGTGGACGTTGAAAGTAGACTGAGATGAGGTGACAATGCGTACGTATGCTGCAGAGTCATGTGGGCAAACAATGGAACCTACCTCAGAGCAGTTCTGAGAAGGACGCAGTGGGAGGTACGAAGCAGTCCACTGGCTTCTCTCTCTTATAGTACCGCACATGGGTGCTAGACACACAGCAGGCAATTCAGATACAATCTCCTGTGGTGTAAGGCCGTTTTACGGCCCTGAAGTGCAAAGAGGAGGAGCTCCGATTTTAGCAAGGTTCAGGAACGCACTAATGAGCACAAAACGTAGAAAGCTACGTTTCTTTGGAAAACGTTACACACTATAAAGAATGGAGTGAGAACTCACACTTTGGTGCGCCTTAGGAAGTGTGAGACCACCGAACGTAGACTTCATGAAAACTAAATGTTTAAGCAATATAAGAACTGCCGGGATTGGCTAATGAAAATAAATTGGACATGAGAGAGAGACTGTGCTGAAACCCACTTTACTGGCCACAGATGGAAAGAGACTGAGAAGCACGTTGTAAGGAACATTTTTACAGGTCAGATCAGTGGCCTAGCCAATCCGAACAGAGCAAATTGGGCAAAATTTAGAAATAAGAAACTTTCTTTTAGTAAGCATTTGGTACAGAATTACTTATTCGCCGACAGACTTCTCCTCCACCAGTCTGAGGCGCCGTCAGGGCAGATAACATGACGGACTTTGAAATATTTAGGGCTGATTTTACTTAACTGCTGGCGATGGTCATTAGTCTGCCGCCAGTGACTGATTCTGCAGTCGTTTCAGCCTCCACCTACAGTTTGCTACGATGAGACTGAGTCCCGACTGGAAGATGATGCATAGGGATCATTTTTATAGAATTTCCCAACTTCAAGCTTTACTTTGAAGATTTACATTCAGATTCAAATGATCTATTCGCTTTCACCTCTGGTCACAGATGCAACGCATTTCCTTCTTTAGTACTATCGGTCTTTTATACTAACATCATAACATGCTATAATTTCACGCCTGAAATTGTTTCATTTATGCACTTATTAGAATCGACCCCAGACACTTTTATCAGATGTGATAAAGTCTTACTTTAATATTTTTATAAATGAATGTACTGGAATAAACCAAATTAATTGTAATTCTTGTCCCAATTAGCAGCCATTTAAATTTTAATTTATTATTTTTGAGGGTGTCTGATTCATTTATATCAGACCACAGGACCAGTTTACAAAACACCACTTTAGAAAACGACCAGCTCTTTAACACTACATTTCACCCGAAAACCTACAAATCCCATGATACCTCTGGCAGCAGTCTATATAAGATCATTTCCTTCATCTGTGTAAATATTTTCAACAATCAGCAGATCAGCCTTTCATCTTTTAACCGGCGCAAAGCGTTTATAATCTAGCTCCTCGCACCTACCTTAATCACACTAATAGTAAGTAATCATCAGAACAAAAAATCATAATGGGTGGATGTAGTGTGAGGCGTTCCACAGGGACTAATTTTGGATGCACTACTTTTATCATTTTGCGACGACATTCATTTTAACACCATGCAAAGTTTTAAATATTTTTCAATTTTTAAATTCAGTTGGGTTAAGAGGGGCAGATTGTAACCACTGACAAGCCTGTTTGGGGCGAGGGGGATCAAGTAACAATAAAGAAGATGAAAGCTTAAAGCAAAGGAATATAATGACAATATTTCATGTGTAGAAGCATAGGTTTCCGTTACTGCTGACACAAAACAATTTTGAATGTATATTAATGATTTGCACATTCTAACACTTACTCGACTTTAAAAGATGAGACATTTTGAAAATTTAATTATTTTTCTTCAAAAGAAAAGTGTGTTGAAGATTCCACCGATTGTGTGTAAGGGATAGCAACGATTTCACAATTAATTTCTTCAGTGTTGGTGAGCAATTTTATTGCTTTTGATAATTTGTTGTCATTTTTGTGTGGTTTTATCGTCAGTTGCAATTGTGGTTAGTTATTTAGTACGTTCAATAGCGTAAATTTCCTATTTTCCGTATTCATCAACTGGTTTGGTAGGAAGTGTACGACACAAAACCTGAAGCTATTCTGTATATACATTACGCTTTTCTGGGAGTTCCTAGCCACTTTTCTTTTAAAAAAAGGTAGCTGTATTTTTCACTAACGTAACAAAGAGAATCGTAAATAAATTGTCCTGTAATACTTTGTATCATACTTTTCAGAGCCCTTATTAACTTAAGAAAAACCAATGTGGTATATCTGTTGGCTGCAGCTGTTATTTATTGCACTACAAAGACTCCCTTTTGCAAAAAATTAATACAAATCAATATAGACGATACTATCAGATATCATATCTGTAGTTTAACTTACTGTCACTGGGAGCGTTCGTATCTAAGTGTGTAATAAAAATTAACAGGAGTGCCGCAAGCGGTAATGTTAGACTGTGGTACAGTAACAGTTAAAAAATCTGTAATTTGGACTTTTAGGAGCGTGGAAGACCTAAGGACGAAGTGCGTTTCGCGTCTGTCTTTTTCCGCACTCCACTTTTCCAGTAATTTTTGCGCTCGAACCTGTTACGGCCACTCAGAGCGGCGAAGTGTTTTGTGCAGCTCTCCAAAGGAACGCCCCTGTCGGAGAAGACTAATGGGCGGGTCGTCTGCAGGAGAAGGGCAGGCTGCGCCAGGTGGGGCATCAATTAGCGCCAAGTACCGGCAGGTGCAGCGCCCATAACCCGGCATCTGGCCCAGTTTTCCAGAGCGCCGCAGAAATAAAGAGGAACAGACGAACCAAACTCGGCAGGGGCTGATTGCCGACGGACGTCTCTAGACAACACCTATCCTACATTCTATGCAACAAAATCTGAAGCTACACTACTGGCCATTAAAATTGCTACACCACGAAGATGACGTGCTACAGACGCGAAATTTAACCGACAGGAAGAAGATGCTGTGATATGCAAATGATTAGCTTTTCAGAGCATTCACACAAGGTTGGCGCCGGTGCCGACACCTACAACGTGCTCACATGAGGAAAGTTTCCAACCGATTTCTCATACACAAACAGCAGTTGACCGGCTTTGCCTGGTGAAACGTTGTTTTGATGCCTCGTGTAAGGAGGAGAAATGCGTACCATCACGTTTCCGACTTTGATAAAGGTCGGATTGTAGCCTATCGCTATTGCGGTTTATCGTATCGCAACATTGCTGCTCGCGTTGATCGAGATCCAATGACTGTTAGCAGAATATGGAATCGGTGGGTTCAGGAGGCTAATACGGAACGCCGTACTGGATCCCAACGGCCTCGTATCACTAGCAGTCGGGATGTCAGGCATCTTATCTGCATGGCTGTAACGAATCGTGCAGCCACGTCTCGATTCCTGAGTCAACAGATGGGGACGTTTGCAAAACAACAACCATCTGCACGAACAGTTCGACGACGTTTGCAGCAGCATGGACTATCAGCTGGGAGACCATGGCTGCGGTTACCCTTGACGCTGCATCACAGACAGGAGCGCCTGCGATGGTGTACTCAACGACGAATCTGAGTGCACGAATAGCAAAACGTAATTTTTTCGGATGAATCCAGGTTCTGTTTACAGCATCATGATGGTCGCATCCGTGTTTGGCGACATCGCGGTGAACGCACATTGGAAGCGTGTATTCGTCATCGCTGTACTGGCGTATCACCCGGCGTGATGGTATCGGGTGCCATTGGTTACACGTCTCGGTCACTTTTTGTACGCATTGACGGCACTTTTAACAGTGGACGTTACATTTCAGATGTGTTATGACCCGTGGCTCTACCCTTCATTCGATCCCTGCAAAACCCTACATTTCAGCAGGATAATGCACGACCGCATGTTGCAGGTCCTGTACGGGCCTCCCTGGATACAGAAAATGTTCGACTGCTGCCCTGACCAGCATGTTCTCCAGGTCTCTCACCAACTGAAAACGTCTGGTCAATGGTGGCCGAGCAACTGGCTCGTCACAATACAACAGTCACTACTCTTGATGAACTCTGGTATTGTGTTGAAGCTGCATGGGCAGCTGTACCTGTACACGCCATCCAAGCTCTGATTGACTCAATGCTCAGGCGTATCACGGCCGTTATTACGGCCAGAGGTGGTTGTTCTGGGTACTGATTTCTCAGGATCTATGCACCCCAATTGCGTGAAAATGTAATCATATATCAGTTTTAGTATGATATATTTGTCCAATGAACACCCGTTTATTATCTGCATTTCTTCTTGGTGTAGTAATTTTAATGGGCAGTAGTGTATTTCCTTTATTTTCAGTTTAGATGTAAGCATCGGAAGAGATTAGTTACGCAACACGTATACAATCTAACAGCTCGCACCTGCCTTACAGCACACTAGTAGTATGCAATGATCGAAAGAAAAAAATCATATTGGAGGGATGTGATATCAGAGGTCTCACAAGGATTAGTTTTGTGTCCGTTACTTTTCTTATCTCCCCTTTCTTACATGCTGATGATTTACAGTTCAGTAAAGCGCAAGTTCAGTAAACCTGTGCACAGCCATCCAGCCTGTAAATGCTGACTTACCTTATCACAGAAGAACGTCGGTTTGAAGCTTGACCCATCCAAAATAGAAGCAATCTTAGTTCCTTGCAAAAGACTTACTAACTTCGTTCAGAGAACGTCTTCTACCCTTAATACTATAAGGCACAGAAATAACTTTCTCTTCTTCTGGAAAGAACTTTCAGATATAACATCGTGGCAGATTAAAACTGTGTGCTGAATCGAGACTCGATCTCGGGATCTTTGTCTTCCGTGGGCAAGTGTTCTACCAGTGCAGCGCTTACCAGCGAAAGGAAAAGGTTCTGAGTTCGAGTCTCGGACCAGTACACAGTTTTAATCTGCCAGAAAGTTTCATATCAGCGCGCACTCCTCTGCAGTGTGAAACATTCACTCTGGAAACTCGGAGGTAATTTTGGAACATAACTTAGACTGGACTGAACATATTATTGCAGTCTATAAGAACAAGTCAGCAGCATTTCATTCACTATAAAAATATTTAAAAAGATGTATTACCTCTCCAGCTTAAACAGAAATCTTGGAATCACTCCCCCTACTTGACTCCCCCTACTTGATTATTTTGCTCCTTTTTTCAAAAGACTTTCGCGTGAGAGATTACGCCAGCTGGAAATGATGATGACTGATTGTGTGCGAAACGTTTGTAACGTTCGCTATTTAGACCATATCACAAGGAAAGAAATGTGCGGGAAACGATGACAAACAGAAAGGAGAGGAAAACAGACAACAAGAAACAACTTTCAAGGTACTTCAGGGAGCGGTAGAGGGGAGACAGAGACTGGAATACAGCCTACAAATAATTAAGGGCGTAGGGTTCAAGTGCTGCTCTGAAATGAAGAAACTGACTTAGGAAAGCTTGGTGGGCCGCATCACATCTCTTACAGTCCAGTCAGTCAAAAGACTGACGTCAAAAAAATGAAAAAGAAATTGAAAACTGGCAGTTGCAGGCGGGATGCAATCATTAGTAAAAAATATAGGATCACTTTCAAAGAAAATCATTGAGTCCTCATCTACCTTGTCGTGAGGTCACTTACTTTACACGAGAAGTACTTTGGCGGCTATGGTATCGGGAGCGCTGGTTGCCTATTCTTTCTCAAGATTCGCAAGACGAGCGTATTCTTTCTTTGAAAGATTCCCATTTAAGTTCGCGGAACATTTCTGTAAACCTTCCTTGCTCAGAGAGTTTCGGAAAGTTTTCTAGCTGTATATAGCTCAATTAATACATCACTTGATACTCGTAACTACCGAGATAGTTGCAAATATCGTACAATGTGGAATGATAGTTACACACTTCTCCCAGGAGTGGCCGATATTACGTCGTTAGAGTGCATCCACGGAAGTCTGAGTAACCATGTCTAACGACAGCCGAGATAAGGGGAGCATAGTAAACCGAGCTGAGTGTCTGCGGACCGTGTGGATAGCATTCGGCTAACACCGGGTCTAGCTAAGTGCCACTTAGGGCGCCGAAGTTCGCCACTTGACGTTAATGCTCCCACGATAGCGATATGCTCCAGTAGCAGTTCAACGGCCTTAGACAGGTAGGCGGCGTCTGCGTTGCCCTGAGTATACCGACCGCAACTGTCTGTTCGTTGCTGGGTACTGGCGCATTGTATGTACCTAACACTGGTACGCCTGTCATCAGTTCACAACGTCTTTTACTGAAGTTTACCCACCGAATGCGAAAAAAAACGCTTTCACACGTTTCACATCACTGATCACTGCTGCCCGCACATGTCGGGTAACTCATCGATTGTGCAATCTTATACCATGTAGCTTTCAGCACACAGGTTCACCGTCACGTACACTATATGATAAAAAGTATTGAAACACCTGGCTGAAAATGACTTACAAGTTCGTGGCGCCTTGATGTAGCGTCCACTCTCGCAGGTATACGTTCAGTCAGGTACTGAAAGGTTTCTTGGGGAGTGGCAGCCCATTCTTCACGGAGTGCTGCACTGAGGTTAGGTATCGATGTCGGTCGGTGAGATCTGACGCGAAGTCGGCGTTCCAGAACATCCCAATTCTATAGGATTCAGGTCAGGACTCTGTGCAGGCCAGTCCAGTGCATGGATGTTATTGTCGTGTAACGACTCCGCCACAGGCGGTGCATTATGAACAGGTGCTTTATCGTGTTGAAAGATGCAGTCGCCATCCCCGAATTGCTCTTCAACAGTGGGAAGCAAGAAGGTGCTTACAATAACAGTTAGGCCTGTGCTGTGATAGTGCCACGCAAAACAACAAGGGGTTCAAGGCCCCTCCATGGAAAACATGACCACACCATAACAGCAACGCCTCCGAATTTTACTGTTGGCACTACACACGCTGAAAGACGACGTTCACCGGGCATTCACCATACCCATTACCTGCCATCGGATCGCCACATTGTGTACCATGATTCACACAACGTTTTTCCACTGATCAATCGTCCAATGTTTTCGCTCCTTACAGCAAGCGAGGCGTCGTTTGGCATTTACCGGCGTGGCATGTGGTTTATGAACAGCCGCTCAACCATGATATCCAAGTTTTCTCGCCTCCCGCCTAACTGTCATAGTACTTGCAGTCGATCCTGATGCAGTTTGGAACTCCTGTGTGAGGATATGGATAGATGACTGCCTATTACACATTACGACCCTGTTCAACTGTCGGCGGTCTCTGTCAGTCAACAGACGAGGTCGTTCTGTACGCTTTTATGCTGTACGTGTCCCTTCACGTTTCCACTTCACTGTCACATCGGAAACAGTGGACCTAGGGATGTTTTGGAGTGTGGAAATTTCGCGTACAGACGTATGACGCAAGTGACACCCACTCTCCTGACCACGTTCGAAGTCCGTGAGTTCCGCAGAGCGCCCCATTCTGCTCTCTCACGATGTCTAATGACTACTGAGGTGGCTGATATGGAGTACCTGGCAGTAGGTGGCAGCACAATGCTTCTAATACAAAAAACGTATGTTTCTGGGGGTGTCTGAGGCGCTGCAGTCATGGACTGTGCGGATAGTCCCGGCGGAGGTTCGAGTCCTCCCTCGGGCATGGGTGTGTGTGTTTGTCCTTAGGATAATTGAGGTTAAGTAGTGTGTAATCTTAGGGACTGATGACCTTAGTAGTTAAGTCCCATAAGATTTCACACACATTTGAACATTTTAATCGCGTAGTGAATGTTATATACAGGGCGTCTACAATGGAAGTTCCAGCTTCAAAACGCTGTGGAAAGAGAAACACTGCTCAGAATGACATCAAATTTGAACGGTATATTATTGACGCAAGGGGAAATGTTATGGTACAAAAAAGAAAAGAAATTCACGAAAATTTGACCAACGGATGCCGCCGCTGTGAGCGTCAGTATGTGCACGCCAACACACGGACTTCACACCGCTATTCCTTAGTTTGCGTACGAAACGCCCAACATGACGGTGTCTGTGAGCCAGTAACACTACAGAAGTTCCGGACTCTCAAGGGTGTGAGAAAAGGAATTGGTCCGATGTCTGGTAAATGTCTGGAGAAAGTAATTGCAAAATTCTAAAAGACAGGTTCATTTGAAGTGCAGCGTGACAGAGGGAGGAGAGCAGCTGATCTGTCGCCTGTCGAAGATGTGGCCACCGTACTGCACGAGGAGTCGATCTGTGGTGTGCAAACATGCAGTGCACGAGGAATTGTCCTAACGTTGGACATGCCTGACAGCTCGTTGCATAAATTCCTATGAAATTCCTGCACTGCTACCCATACAAAATCATCCATGTTTCGGAGTTGCTTCCTGCTGACCTGCCAACAAGACAAATATTCGCTCTGGAGTTTCTTGCTCGCTTGGATGATGCAATGAATGACCATAGAACTTTCTGTGGGCAGGCGAAGCCTATTTCGATCTCCAAGGCTATGACAATACGAAGAGTTTCAGAAAATTGACTACCGAAAATCCACACGCACGTCAACCGGTACTACTTTATTCTACACTATTGACCATTGAAATTGTTACACCACGAAGATGACGTGCTGTAAGCGTATTGTCATATCGCTGGCTTAGTTGTGGAGTTTCTTTGAGGGCAGCCGCGTCTGTAGAGAGTCGAGCGCGGGACACGGTACTATTATGTTGTGTAGTGTGTAGCTCTGCATGTGAGAGGCTTTTTCTAGTATTCGGGTTGAACTGTTGCTACAAGCGCTTTTACAGTAAAGTGATTAAATATGGAAGTAATTCAGAGGAAAGTGCGTCAAGAAGTAATGAAAAAATGAGCAGTGCCGTCGATAACGTATTTGTGCATCCTCTCGTTGCGTGTCGCACAGTATCAATCATCAGCGCCGTGTTCGGTTGTGAGTAGGCTGTTTATGTTTTCTTATTGGCAATGTTACGTAGCGCTCTGTATAAAAAACACTGGCTGTGCTAGTAGGCTGTTTATGTTTTCTTATTGGCAACGTTACGTAGCGCTCTGTATGAAAATCACTGGCTGTGCTAATAGGCTGTTTATGTTTTCTTATTGGCAACGTTACGTAGCGCTCTGTATGAAAATCACTGGCTGTGCTGTGTGCAGTCTGTGGCTAGTTTACATTGTTGTCTGCCATTGTAGTGTTGGGCAGCTGGATGCGAACAGCGCGTAGCGTTGCGCAGTTGGAGGTGAGTCGCCAGCAGTGGTAAAAATGGAAATGTCGTGTGGCTAGGGCCTCCCGTCGGGTAGACCGTTCGCCTAGTGCAGGTCTTTCGATTTGACGCCACTTCGGCGACCTGCACGTCGATGGGGATGAAATGATGATGATTAGGACAACACAACACTCAGCCCCTGAGCGGAGAAAATTTCCGACCCAGCCGGGAATCGAACCCGGGCCCTTAGGATTGACAGTCTGTCACGCTGACCACTCAGCTACCAGGGCGTGGTGGATGTGGGGAGAGAGATGGCGGAGTTTTGAAATTTGTAAGACTGCATGTCATGAACTGCTATATATATTATGACTATTAAGGTAAATACATTGTTTGTTCTCTATTAAAATCTTTCATTTGCTAACTATGCCTATCAGTAGTTAGTGCCTTCCGTAGTTTGAATCTTTTATTTAGCCAGCAGTAGTGGCGCTCGCTGTATTGCAGTAGTTCGAGTAACGAAGATTTTTGTGAGGTAAGTGATTTGTGAAAGGTATAGGTTAATGTTAGTCAGGGCCATTCTTTTGCAGGGATTATTGAAAGTCAGATTGCGTTGCGCTAAAAAATATTGTGTGTCAGTTTAAGCACAGTCTTGTATAATTTTTCTAAGGGGACGTTTCACGGTCTCCCAGAATGAACTAATGTGAAACAGTAAAAATTAATTACTATAAAAGAGTGCAGTCAAGTGCCACTGTCTTGTAGCGAGCGTGAGGACGTGCGTTCGGTCATCGCGTTTCAGCATTATCAACAATCAGCCGCGCCGCGACGGTTACGCGCACGCTCGTACAAGTGTGAACTGAGAACTGAAAAATTAACTCTACGAACAGTGTTATATCATTATTAGTGTCAAGGAGGACTGTTACCAGAGATCTGTATGCGTGACGAGCGTAAGAACTTTCGTTCGATCATTCGGCTTCCGCATCATCAACAATCACCCACGTCGTTTCGGCTACGCGTACGTTCGCGTGAATGATATTGTGAACAGATAAACATCAAGAATGGGATAAAAATTTGCGATTTAGAGTGTAAACAGTGCAACCTGTGGTTTCCATATCGTCTCAGATTATAGATGTTCATACCAGACGTAGGACAGTGTTGTGTTTTAACGTTGAGTGGTTCCCCTAAACCCGCTTGCATATTTCGATAGATAATTTCAGGTAAGCCAGCAGCAGTGTGGAGCAGAACAGTACGACCGCCGCGGGATTACCAGGTACATGGTGTGGACAGGGCGCACGGTCAAGAAAAGCAACGGTCACGAAACGAGAAGTCAGTTTAAAGGACCCCACCCATTAGTACTCCCGGGCGTGTTACAGTGCTACAGACGGCAGATATAACCGACAGGAAGAAGATGCTGTGATATGCAAATGATTAGCTTTTCAGAGCATTCACACAAGGCTGGCGCCGGTGGCGACACCTACAACATGCTGACATGAGGAAAGTTCCCAACCGATTTCTCACGCACAAACAGCAGTTGACCGGCGTTGCCTGGTGAAACGTTGTTGGACGCCTCGTGTAAGGAACAGAAATGCGTACCATCACCTTTCCGACTTTGACAAAGGTCGGATTGTAGCCTATCGTGATTGCGGTTTATCGTATCGCGACATTGCTGCTCGCGTTTGACGAGATACAATGACTGTTAGCAGAATATGGAATCGGTGGGTTCAGGAGGGTAATACGGAACGCCGTGCTGGATCCCAAGGGCCTCGTATCACTAGCAGTCGACATGACAGGCACCTTGTCCGCATGACTGTAACGGATCGTGCAGCCACGTCGCGATCCCTGAGTCAACAGATGGGGACGTTTGCAAGACAACAACCATCTGCGCGAACAGTTCGACGACGTTTGCAGCAGCGTGGACTATCAGCTCGGAGACCATGGCTGCAATTACCCTTGACGCTGCATCACAGACACGAGCGCCTGCGATGGTGTACTCAACTACGAACCTGGGTGCACGAATGGCAAAACGTCATTTTTTCGGATGGATCCAGGTTCTGTTTACAGCATCATGGTGGTCGCATCCGTGTTTGGCGATATCGCGGTGAACGCACATTGGAAGCGTGCATTCGTCATCGCCATGCTGACGTATCACCCGGCGTGATGGTATGGGGTGCCATTGGTTACACGTCTCCGTCAGCTCCTGTTCTCATTGACGGCACTTTGAACAGTGAACATTACATTTCAGATGTTTTACGACCCGTGGCTCTATCCTTTATTCGATCCCTGCGAAGCCTTACATTTCAGCAGCATAATGCACGACCGCATATTGCAAGTCCTGTACGGGCCTTTCTGGATACATAAAATGTTCGACTGCTGCCCTGGCCAGAACATTCTCCACATCTCTCACCAACTGAAAACATCTGGTCAGTGGTGGCCGAGCAACTGGCTCGTCACAATACGCCAGTCACTACTCTTGATGAACTGTGGTATTGTGTTGAAGCTGCATATGCAGCTGTACTTGTACACGCCATCCAAGCTCTGTTTGAATGCCCAGGCGTATCAAGGCCGTTAATACGGCCAGAGGTGGTTGTTATGGGTACTAATTTCTGAGGATCTATGCACCCAAATTGCGTGAGTATGTAATCACATGTCAGTTATAGTATAATATATTTGTCCAATGAATAGCTGTCTATCATCTGCATTTATTCTTGGTGTAGCAATTTTAATGGCCAGTAGTGTAAAAAGGTGGCTGCGTGGTGCGGCGTTGACAAAATCGTTTGTCGTAGGACAGTATTTTTTCGAGGAGTTGAGTCCTGCGGGTCCTGTTACCTGTAGCGTCACTGGTGAACTCTGTGAGAGTCTTTTGTGCACCAACGTCATTCCAACCGTTTAACGGCGTGAATGCGTGCGTAGGATCATTTTTGTGCAAGATAGCGCTCCTCTGCACACTGCACAGCCAGTGAAGCGGCTGCTCGAGGGGAACCTCGGAAATGTTAGAATTAACAGCCGTCATTTCCCTACAGCCTGGCCGTCAACATCACTTGATGTTAATCCGTGTGACATATGGATGCCGGGTTATCTGAAAGATGTTGCGTCAGTGCTCCAGTTACGAACGTAGCTGAATTGAAGGCACGCGTTGCGCAACGCATTCTGAACGCAACCCCCGACAAATTCCGATGTTTTGTGGAACAGATCGTTTCTCGGCTTCAACTTGTGGCAGAAAACAGTGGACAGTTTGTTGAACATGTCTTGCTCCAGTATCACGACAGTTAGAAACTGGTGCCATACTGCATTTTTATGACGATTTTAGCACCAGGGCAGTTAAAAACCGATTTCTCCCATGTGGTGTTGTAAGACCGCGACGTGGTGGATGCGCTTTCCTAACAAACAGTGCCACAGCTGTTGACTGCCGAACTTGTACACAGTCATGAATATTGAACTGTGAGGATAGTACAGTGTGCATCTCAAACCACATCTGTTGTATAGAGATTGATCTGTCGCTTTTAGTCGACCTCCTTTACGTTAAGACACAGCAATTTCGTGTATATTATATACGAGGGTTGTCCAGAAAGTAAGTTCCGATCGGTCCCGAAATGGAAACCACAGTGAAAACCAGAAACGTTTTATTTGCAACAATTAGGTACACCATCCACTTACTTCTCTACATAGTCGCCGCTCCAACTTCGAGTTTCGTCGTAGTGTTGTATCAATTTTCCAATATCCTCGTGATAGAAAGCAGCCGCTTACCGAGCGAGGTGGCGCGGTGGTTAGACACTGGACTCGCATTCGGGAGGACGACGGTTCAATCCCGCGTCCGGCCATCCTGATTTAGGTTTTCCGTGATTTCCCTAAATCACTCCAGGTAAATGCCGGGATGGTTCCTCTGAAAGGGCACGGCCGAATTCCTTCCCCATCCTTCCCTAATCCGATGAGACCGATGACCTCGCTGTCTGGTCTGCTTCCCCAAAACAACCAACCAACCAACCAAAGCAGCCGCTTGTGCTTTGGCCAGTTATCTGCACTGATCTGCAGCTCGTTGTCTGTGGAAAAATTGTGTCTTCATAGCCAGCGGTTCTTGTGAGCAGAGATGAGACTCAGGGGAAGCAAATTACGGACTGTATTGTGGGTGATCAAACACTTCTCATCGGAAACACTGCAGCAGCGTCTTCATTGCCCCTGCAGTGTGCGGTCGAAAATTGGCATGAAGAGGGAACTGCTCGACAGTTGTGCCATGTGGGCTGCATGGCACAGGCGAAATCTCTCACCAGGTCCTCATACTTGGCGGGAGAGGCTATTCCCTACGCATCTTCAAATGTTCACTGTTCACTAAAAACGGAAAAGAGCGACGCGACACGATCAACGTGATACTAGAGACACTGTCCAACACATCTGTGCATAGCTTTACCGGATTTTCCCAGTGGTTTCCATGACGTCTCCTACTGCGATGCTATGCTGTTCAAATGTGGCGTAGTTTTGGGCAGTTATTCTTCTTCTACAGGTGGTACTTTAGTTATGGACATACTGTATGTTTCCACTTGTTACATTTTTCCCGTATAGCCTTAAGTCGTTCATTTCTTCGTGAAAGTTTTACTATTTTTCCGTTGAATCCGACTGATAGACTTCTATTTGTTTTGAGGCATACTGCTAACAGTGATTTTCATTTCGAGGAAAAGGGCTGTGTTGACAACAGTCTGATTCTCCGCTGTTTTATGTCATTTCCCCCAGTGAGAGCGTCTGATGTTTCGGTGGAATCCACCCGTGTGGAGTGAACTGTGAAATTATCGGCTCGTTGCAGTGCTCATTCTGGCGATCTGATTAACTCTTTGAACAACAAAAATAAAAGACGGATCACGCTTCATAGTTTGATAGTATTCCAAATCAAACATAGAAAGGAAATACCAATAGGTCGTATTGTAACATTTTAACATGCTATCCTATCTCCACCCCCAACCCAAGTCCAGGAGCAATACCTTACTCCCCCCCTCCCCAAAAAAAAGGACACATCACGAAGGAATTATCCGAATGTAACAGGTATTGGTAGATGTGATGAACATGTACAGAAAAACAAATGATTAAAATTTCAGGAAAACTGAATGATTTATTCAAGAGAAAAAGCATTGAAAATGGAACAACCTCTAGTCCTTACGCAATCATTTATTAGGCTTGGCATGATTGATAGAGTTGTACGATGTCCTCCTGACTTTTTTTTGAGTCATCAATCATGTGACTGTTTTGACGCGACCCGCCAAAAATTCCTCTCCTGTGCCAACCTCTTCCTAAGGGACATCGTGCCGGCCGCGGTGGTCTCGCGGTTCTAGGCGCGCAGTCCGGAACCGTGCGACTGCTACGGTCGCAGGTTCGAATCCTGCCTCGGGCATGGATGTTTGTGATGTCCTTAGGTTAGTTAGGTTTAAGTAGTTCTAAGTTCTAGGGGACTGATGACCGCAGCTGTTAAGTCCCATAGTGCTCAGAGCCATTTGAACCATTTGAAGGGACATCGTAACGAATTATACGCAGTTGGCGCGTTAGATCGTCAAATACACAGATGGGTGGAAGGCCCTGAACACAATGCTTCAAATGTTCTCAATTGCGGAAAGATCCGGCTACCTTGCCGGTGAAGTAATGGTTTGGCAAGCCTGAAGACAGGCAATAGAAACTCTCGCCGCGTTTGGACAGGTATTACATTACTGAAATATAAGACAGGATTGCTTTCCATGAAGGGCAACAAAACGGGGTGTAGATTATCGTCCACATAGCGCTGTGCTGTAATGCCGAGGATGACAACCAAAGGGGTCCTGCTACGGGAGGAAATGGCATACCAGACAATCACACCTTCTTGTCAGGCCGAATGACGGGCACAGTTAGGCTGTCCGCTGTCAGAGGCGTCTCATTGACTGGAGATGAGTTGCCGTCAGTGATGATTCCTACTTCGAACGTAGCCCCGATGACCAACGAACATGTGTCTGCAGACGCCACGGAGAGCGATGAGAAACCAACCTGCCTGTCACCCACTTTAAGGCCTGACAACCAGGAGTGTTGAGCCGGGACACCATTTCATTTCACAGCATTTCTCTTTGGTTGTCATCCGTGGCACCTTTACAGCACAGCGGTAAATCGACGACATTCTACGCCGTGTTTTGTTACACCTGGGTTTACATTTCAGGAAGATATCGCCCGCCCGCACATAGCGAGAGTTTGTAGTGCTTGTCTTCGTGCTTGCCAAACCTCTAACTAGGGCAGCAACATCGCCAGATCTCTCCCCAAATGAGAACGTTCGGAGCATTATTGGGAGAGCCCTCTAATCACACCGGGACTCTAACAATCTAAATCGCCAAGTGGACAAAAACTGCCACGATATCCATCAGGAGAACATGGAAGAAATCAGTCAGTGCCAGGCTGAATAACTGTGTCGGTAAGGTCCAGAGGTGGATCAACGCGTTGTTGACTTGTTCAATTTGTGAAGCCGTTTCTGTTGAATAAATCATCCAGTTTTTCTTGAATAGTAGTCGTTTGTTTGTCTGTACATGTAAATCAGATCCAAGTGTTCCTGAGCCACGCTTGTATAAGATCTCTTTTCACCTCTACCCTCATACTTGGGATGCTAGGGGTGTCTTCCTGTCACGGTAATTCTTTTCCACACAGCACGTGATACGTGGGGGCGAGTACATAAGCTGACATGCACTTTCTTTGGATTCGCCGCCCCTAGGGGTGAAACATGATCGCGACTGTTCTCAAGAAGCCTAGCGACGCCGGAAACTGTGGATCTGATACTATACATGTCATGGCACTTACCTCCACACCTATACCTCCTCAGTATATCTATACAGATAAAAAAAATGGTTCAAATGGCTCTGAGCACTATGGGACTTAACATCTGAGGTCATCAGTCCCCTAGAACTTAGAACTACTTAAACCTAACTAACCTAAGGACATCACACACATCCATGCCCGAGGCAGGATTCGAACCTGCGACCGTAGCGGTCGGCTACAGATAAAACCTCGCACCCATGGATGCCCTCTGGTAATTATCGACGGCGCCACGATGGCTGTGGACTTTTGTGTCAGTTGACAGACGTATGAGAGAGACAGGGTCTTTGCCTGCTACTGAGCATGATAAAGGCTGGATACGCACTGTTCGTAGTCAATTGACGAAGATGTGTTGCGTCATAGAGCAAGACCCAACGACAAGTACCAGGCGAATCGCTCAAGAACTTGGCGTGGACCTGCGTCACGTCTGGAATGTCATTCATGAAATTGGTCTACATCCTTCCCAGCGACAAAAGGTGCAACCTGTGTGTCCGGACGGCTTCCCTCGGCATCCGGAATTTGTTGACTGGTCCCTACAACGAGTAACACGAAAGCATCTTTTTCCTGGACGTGTGTTGTTTACGGACATTGCTTACTTTACCCGCGAAAGCGTTTCCAATTCACACAACAGCCATGTTTGGGCACTACAGAATCCTCATACAACGTACGTCCCTAGTCGTTCCTTCGTGGTACGACCTATTGGTATTTGCTTTCTATATTTGATTTGGAATAGTATCAAACTACCTACACTGCTTCATGCTTGATACCTTCCCCGTTGGTGACGACATCTTCCAGCAGGATAACGTTCCGTGCCTCAACGACAGAATCGTATTACAGTGTCGTGAGGAGCATAACAGCAAACTAAAATTGACGTTTGGCCAGCAGATTCGAGTCATACGAATGCGAGGGATCTGGGGAGCTATCGGACGCCAGTTTTGCACTCTCAGTTCCCCCTTGATACATGGAAATTTGCGTGAGCTGTGCATAGACGTCCCCGGAAGCCTACCAAGAATTTTTAGAATCCAATTCCACGCATTATCACTCCTGCGTTGCTTTCCAAAGTGAAACAACACGCTATTGAGCAAGTAGTGTTCTGTCAGTAATGGACACCGGAAGATCCTGAAGAAGATCCCAGCAGAGGGGTCGAAACGTCGATTATTGTAAATATGACGCGGCTTAACATCTCAGAAGATTGTTAACTTTCGTAGTCATACTGTCTTGGCACATTAATGTATGTACTGGTCATAACAATGCAGCCCGACTGTAACTGCCACAGGAAACTGGCTTCATGTGAATAAGATCGACTGATCTTACTCTCTATTACGAATAACGGTGTAACAACGATGACTTAAGCATCGACAGGCAGGCTAGTTTACCGCTTATCACTCCAGGTATTTGGAAATTTTCAAAAAGACAAAAAACTTTTAGTACTTACAAAGGACACATTTCCCCAAAAATTTCGCGTTCGGAATAAAGAGTTTCGCCTGGGGACGGCGCTTTGAACGCTGTGTTAAGCCACTTAATTAAGCTGCGACAGTCTGGCGCATACCTGTAATAAGGGCAGTGACACCCGTTATTTTGCACTGAAGCCCGTAAGAACTTTTAATTACGCCCTTCTTTATTCGCAACACAGGCAACATCGGACAGAAACTGGCGTGAGTACCTGCAGAGCGTAACTAGACCCCGTCAAATATTGTGACATCATCGTTGATGCCACTCTTGACGGCTATTTAACATTGCACTGCTTGAACTACGGGTGTGATTTGTAAAGTCAGTTACATGAAAAAATGTTTTCTCGAATCGGTTTTATCTTATGTCTACTTGAGCGGCATTGCCAGACGTGGAATGGCACACCTTCCTTTTTTTTTTTTTTTTGTTTTTTTTTGCATCGAGTGACCGTTCTTTTCTTTCACTTAGGAAAACACAAAGCTAACCACAGTTCAGTAGCACAGTGCTACGACCAGCTTCCTTTACGCAGCTCACTATACGCAGTCGCCAATCTCCACCGTCTCTAAATATTTTTATTTGGAAAATCTATTTTACACCCATGCAAAAAGAGCCTGCAGGTCAATCGAACAGATAATCTAGAAATGGTCTAAAAGCAAGATCTATAATCTTCAGTTTAAGTCTACATCTACATCTACGTACAAACACCGGAAGCTACTGTCCGGTGCATGGCGGAGGGTACCCTGTAACACTACTGGTCATTCCCTTTCCTGTTGCACTTGCAGGCAGAGCGTGGGAAAAACTACTATCGACGTTCGAGTCCTAAGTTCTCTAACCTTACCTTCATATTCCGTAATGTACGATGGTGGCAGTAGAATCGTTCTGCAGTCAGCCTCAAATGCCGGTTCTCTATATTTTCTCAATAGTACTCATCGAAAAGAACATCATCTTCCCTACAAGAATTCCCATTTGAGTTTCCGAAGCATATCCGTAACAAACGCGTGTTGTTCGAAGTTACCGGTAACAAATCCAGCAATCCCCTCTGAAATGCTTCGATGTCTTCCTTTAATCCGACCTGGTGCGGATCCCAAGCAATCGAACACCACTCAATAATGGTGTAGTATATGCGGCGGGCTCTTTTGCAGATGAACCGCACTTTTCCAAAATTCTCCCAATAAACCGAAATCGAGCATTCGCCTTTCCTGCTACAATCCGTACATGCTCATTCTATTTCGTATTTCTTTGCAATGTTACTCCTAGATATTTATTCGACGTAGCTGTGTCAAGCAACACACTACTAATGCTGTACTCGAACATTATGGGTTTATTTTTCCTGCTCATCTCCATTAACTTACAGTTTTCTACGTACAGAACTACCTGCCATTCATCACACCAATAACAAACTTTGTCTCAGTTATCCTGTAGCGTCCTACATTCACTCAACGACGGCACCTTCCCATACACCACAAAATCATCAGCAAACAGCAGCTGTCTGCCTCTTAACCCGTCCGCCAGAGCATTAATGAGTATGGAAACTAACAGCGGTCCCACCACATTTCCCTTGTCTCTAATTAACAGTTGCCGTCAAGGACAAAATAATGGGTTCTCTTAAGAGGGGACGTTGATAAAATTGACCAAAAATGCCAATTTTCGCCGGCCCGAGTGACCGAGCGGTTCTAGGCGCTACATTCTGGAGCCGCGCGACCGCTACGGTCGCAGGTTCGAATCCTGCCTCTGGCATGAATGTGTGTGATGTCCTTAGGTTAGTTAGGTTTAAGTAGTTCTAAGTTCTAGGGGACTGATGACGTCAGATGTTAAGTCCCATAGTGCTCAGAGCCATTTGAACCAATTGTCAATTTTCGATTTACTTTTATTTCTTAGTACAACCCATATGGACAATAAGTTCCCAAAGTTTCAGAGTTGAAATCCCATCCGAAGTGCCTGAAAATTAATTAGAAGTGTGACGCGGCCTCCCTACCACGCCCACTTTTTGAAGCAGCACTTCAATACCAGCTCAGTGAACAACGATTCTGTGTATTACTTTCAACAAAACGTGTGCGGGATACAACTAGAAGGCCGAGATACACACTCCTTGGTTTTATAGGTCATCTTTGACTCTGTTCCATAACTTATAAACAATAACAAACTAGCTGCATCGTTTATGATGAAGCAGTTCTTTTTTTGTCTTGTGATACTGACAGAGATTTAAAAAAGTGTTCGATACTTTCTTCATTCAATTATTGTATTTAATGATGGGAACGTCGGGAGGAGGAAGGTATTAGAAAGAATTGGCTTCAAGGTAGGAAATTTTACTCAAGATATCCCGAGAAAAATAGATTTACAGTGCGTCTCTGCAGGTGAAAAGTCAGTTGAAGACCTGTTAAAAAAATGGTTCAAAACGCTCTGAGCGCTTTCGGACTTAACATATGAGGTCCCCCTAGACATAGAACTACTTAAACCAAACTAACCTAAGGACATCACACACATCCATGCCCGAGGCAGGATTCGAACCTGCGACCGTAGCGGTCGCGCGGTTCCGGACTGAAGCGCCTAGAACCGCTCGGCCATAACGGCCTGCTAAGACCTGGTAAAGGAAAGAAGACAGAAAACAAGAAACCGGAAGAGAACCCTTGAAGGGAAAGACGACCCAGAGTGCAAATGTGGTGCCTTCTGAAGAAGTGACATCAGGAAAAATGTTAGGTTGAACTTTAAAATGCGTTTCCTGAAAAGATTTTTTTAAAAAAAAGTTTATATACCTTTTCCTCAGATTCTATGAATGCTAGAATTAAGAAGTTTTGTACACATACACTCCTGGAAATGGAAAAAAGAACACATTGACACCGGTGTGTCAGACCCACCATACTTGCTCCGGACACTGCGAGAGGGTTGTACAAGCAATGATCACACGCACGGCACAGCGGACACACCAGGAACAGCGGTGTTGGCCGTCGAATGGCGCTAGCTGCGCAGCATTTGTGCACCGCCGCCGTCAGTGTCAGCCAGTTTGCCGTGGCATACGGAGCTACATCGCAGTCTTTAACACTGGTAGCATGCCGCGACAGCGTGGACGTGAACCGTATGTGCAGTTGACGGACTTTGAGCGAGGGCGTATAGTGGGCATGCGGGAGGCCGGGTGGACGTACCGCCGAATTGCTCAACACGTGGGGCGTGAGGTCTCCACAGTACATCGATGTTGTCGCCAGTGGTCGGCGGAAGGTGCACGTGCCCGTCGACCTGGGACCGGACCGCAGCGACGCACGGATGCACGCCAAGACCGTAGGATCCTACGCAGTGCCGTAGGGGACCGCACCGCCACTTCCCAGCAAATTAGGGACACTGATGCTCCTGGGGTATCGGCGAGGACCATTCGCAACCGTCTCCATGAAGCTGGGCTACGGTCCCGCACACCGTTAGGCCGTCTTCCGCTCACGCCCCAGCATCGTGCAGCCCGCCTCCAGTGGTGTCGCGACAGGCGTGAATGGAGGGACGAATGGAGACGTGTCGTCTTCAGCTATGAGAGTCGCTTCTGCCTTGGTGCCAATGATGGTCGTATGCGTGTTTGGCGCCGTGCAGGTGAGCGCCACAATCAGGACTGCATACGACCGAGGCACACAGGGCCAACACCCGGCATCATGGTGCGGGGAGCGATCTCCTACAGTGGCCGTACACCACTGGTGATCGTCGAGGGGACACTGAATAGTGCACGGTACATCCAAACCGTCATCGAACCCATCGTTCTACCATTCCTAGACCGGCAAGGGAACTTGCTGTTCCAACAGGACAATGCACGTCCGCATGTATCCCGTGCCACCCAACGTGCTCTAGAAGGTGTAAGTCAACTACCCTGGCCAGAAAGATCTCCGGATCTGTCCCCCATTGAGCATGTTTGGGACTGGATGAAGCGTCGTCTCAAGCGGTCTGCACGTCCAGCACGAACGCTGGTCCAACTGAGGCGCCAGGTGGAAATGGCATGGCAAGCCGTTCCACAGGACTACATTCAGCATCTCTACGATCGTCTCCATGGGAGAATAGCAGCCTGCATTGCTGCGAAAGGTGGATATACACTGTATTAGTGCCGACATTGTGCATGCTCTGTTGGCTGTGTCTGTGTGCCTGTGGTTCTGTCAGTGTGATCATGTGATGTATCTGACCCCAGGAATGTGTCAATAAAGTTTCCCCTTCCTGGGACAATGAATTCACGGTGTTCTTATTTCAATTTCCAGGAGTGTATTTCTGTAAACCTAATAAACGTTGTCTCAAGACAAAACTTTGAAATTATGATTGCAAGCTGAGATGTGGGGCAAAGTGCTTGTCGTAACTGCCGTCCGCTTCACGTCTGCTGTGCAGCGAGCTACCTTAATTTAAGTATTAACAGTATTTTTCTTACTTGTCACTTCTTCTTCCGTGTGTTTTTGCTTTTAGGAAGCTTTGTCGAGTGCTAGTAATAGTGTTCCATAGATTTCGTGTTTGTTTTGACAGTCAGAGAGAGTCCCTTTAGTCACCCATAGTGCCAGTAGTGCTAGTGTTTGTTTTCAATACAGTCCAGAGACAGGTAGTGCTATTTTCATTGTTTTCTACAAGAAGTAGCTAGCAACCACAGTTTAGTCAACAATCAGCCGCCTTTAGTGAATTAGCAGTCTAGTTAAAAGTTGATTAACTCTCTACAGTAAATTGATTTCTTAGGATGGATAGGATGTGTGACTGCTGTGTACGGACGCAGGAGGAGCTGGCCACTGTTCGCAAACAGCTGAGCGTGTTGATGGCCGCGGTCAGCCGTCTTCAGGCTGCTGCCTCGGAGTGTAGCGGCAGTGGGGAGTCTGGTGCGTCGCATGGTACACCCCAGGTGTTACATGCTTCACCCACTGTCCCTGCTGTCGAGACATCTTCGCGGGTACCGGGCGCGGTTGGGCCACCCTCTCCCCAAGGGGAGTGGCGGGTTCAGCGGCGTTCGCGGCGCACGAGGCGGAGGGTCAATGTGGAGGCTGGCCGTGTGGCATCGCCCGCTCTGCCTGTGAGTGGACATGTGGCCGCTCCTTCAGCAAGGTCCGAGCAGGCACACGGGGGGAGGGGTTTATTAGTTATTGGGAGCTCCAACGTTTTGCGGGTGATGGAGCCCCTTAGGGAAATAGCGGAAAGGTCGGGGAGGAAGGCCAGTGTTCACTCTGCTTGCCGGAGTGTCTCATCCGAGATGTCGAGATGTGGAGGAGGCCCTGCCGGTGGCGATAGAGAGCACTGGGTCCACCCGACTGCAAATTGTTGCTCATTTTGGCACCAATGACTCCTGTCGTCTGGGTTCAGAGGTCATCCTCAGTTCGTACAGGCGGTTGGCGGAATTGGTGAAGGCGGAAAGCCTCGCTCGTGGGGTGGAATCAGAGCTTACTATTTGTAGTATCGTTCCCAGAACCGATCGCGGTCCTTTGGTTTGGAGCCGAGTGGAAGGCTTAAACCAGAGGCTCAGACGATTCTGCGGAGATTTGGGGTGCAAATTTCTCGACATGCGCTATCGGGTGGAGAAATGTAGGGTCCCCCTGAATAAGTCAGGCGTGCACTACACGCCGGAAGCGGCTACAAGGGTAGCGGAGTACGTGTGGAGTGCACATGGGGGTTTTTTAGGTTAGAGAATTCCCTCCCTAGGCCCGACGAGACGCCTCCTGAGACGCGGCAAGGTAGGAGTAGGCTAAATGCAACAGGGAATAACAATATTAATGTGCTAATAGTAAACTGCAGGAGCGTCTATAGAAAGGTCCCAGGACTGCTCTCATTAATAAACGGTCACAACGCCCATATAGTACTAGGGACAGAAAGTTGGCTGAAACCAGGCGTAAACAGTAATGAAATCGTAAACTCAGATTGGAATGTATACCGCAGAGACAGGCTGGACAGTGAAGGGGGAGGCGTGTTTATAGCGATAAGAAGTGAAATAGTATCGAAGGAAATTGACGGAGATCCGAAATGTGAAATAATTTGGGCGAAGGTCACTGTTAAAGCAGGCTCAGACAGGGTAATTGGATGTCTCTATAGGCCCCCTGGCTCAGCAGCTGTTGTGGCTGAACACCTGAAGGATAATTTGGAAAATATTTCGAGTAGATTTCCCCACCATGTTATAGTTCTGGGTGGAGATTTTAATTTGCTGTAAATAGACTGGGAGACTCAAACGTTCATAACGGGTGACAGGGACAAAGAATCCAGTGAAATTTTTTTAAGTGCTTTATCTGAAAACTACCTTGAGCAGTTAAAGAGAGAACCGACTCGTGGCGATATTAGACCTTCTGGTGACAAACAGACCTGAACTATTTGAAACAGTTAACGCAGAACAGGGAATCAGCGATCACAAATCGGTTATTGCATCGATGATTTCAGCCGTAAATAGAAATATTAAAAAAGGTAGGAAGATTTTTCTGTTTAGCAAAAGTGACAAAAAGCAGATTACAGAGTACCTGACGGCTCAACACAAAAGTTTTGTCTCAAGTACAGATAGTGTTGAGGATAAGTAGACAAAGTTCAAAACCATCGTACAATATGCGTTAGATGAGTATGTGCCAAGCAAGATCGTGAGAGATGGAAAAGAGCCACCGTGGTACAACAACCGAGTTAGAAAACTGCTGCGGAAGCAAAGGGAACTTCACACCAAACATAAACATAGCCAAAGCCTTGCAGACAAACAAAAATTCCGCGAAGCGAAATGTAGTGTGAGGAGGGCTATGCGAGAGGCGTTCAATGAATTCGAAAGTAAAGTTCTGTGTACTGACTTGGCAGAAAATCCTAAGAAATTTTGGTCTTATGTCAAAGCAGCAGGTGGATCAAAACAAAATGTCCAGACACTCTGTGACCGAAATAGTACTGGAACAGAGGATGACAGACTAAAGGCCGAAATACTAAATGTCTTTTTGCAAAGCTGTTTCACAGAGTAAGACTGCACTGTAGTTCCTTCTCTAGATTGTCGCACAGATGACAAAATGGTAGATACCGAAATAGACGACAGAGGGATAGAGAAACAATTAAAATCGCTCAAAAGAGGAAAGGCCGCTGGACCTGATGGGATACCAGTTCGATTTTACACAGAGTACGCTAAGGAACTTCCCCCCTTCTTACAGCGGTGTACCGTATGTCTCTAGAAGAGCGTAGCGTTCCAAAGGATTGGAAAAGGGCACAAGTCATCCCAGTTTTCAAGAAGGGACGTCGAACGGATGTGCAGAACTATAGACCTATATCTCTAACGTCGATCAGTTGTAGAATTTTGGAACACGTATTGTGTTCGAGTATAATTACTTTTCTGGAGACTAAAAATCTACTCTGTAGGAATCAGCATGGGTTTCGAAAAAGACGGTCGTGTGAAACCCAGCTCGTGCTATTCGTCCACGAGACTCAGAGGGCCATAGACACGGGTTCACAGGTAGATGCCGTGTTTCTTGACTTCCGCAAGGCGTTCGATACAGTTCCCCACAGTCGTTTGATGAACAACGTAAGAACATATGGACTATCAGACCAGTTGTGAGATTGCATTGAAGAGTTCCTAGATAACAGAACGCATCATGTCATTCTCAATGGAGAGAAGTCTTCCGAAGTAAGAGTGATTTCAGGTGTGCCGCAGGGGAGTGTCATAGAACCGTTGCTATTCACAATATACTTAAATATACATAAATGACCTTGTGGATGACATCGGAAGTTCACTGAGGCTGTTTGCAGATGATGCTGTGGTGTATCGAGAGGTTGTAACAATGGAAAACTGTACTGAAATGCAGGAGGATCTGCAGCGAATTGACGCATGGTGCAGGGAATGGCAATTCAATCTCAATGTAGACAAGTGTACTGCGCTGCGAATACATAGAAAGATAGATCCCTTATCATATAGCTACAAAATAGCAGGTCAGCAACTGCAAGTAGTTAATTCCATAAATTATCTGGGAGTATGCATTAGGAGTGATTTAAAATGGAATGATCATATAAAGTTGATCGTCGGTAAAGCAGATGCCAGACTGAGATTCATTGGAAGAATCCTAAGGAAATGAAATCCGAAAACAAAGGAAGTACGCTTGTTCGCCCACTGCTTGAATACCGCTCAGCAGTGTGGGATCCGTGCCAGATAGGGTTGATAGAAGAGATAGAGAGGATCCAACGGAGAGCAGCGTGCTTCGTTACAGGATCATTTAGTAATCGCAGGAGACACGCTCAGTAGCTCGGTACGGGCTTTTGTTGAAGTTTCGAGAACATACCTTCACCGAGGAGTCAAGCAGTATATTGAACCCTCCTACGTATATCTCGCGAAGAGACCATGAGGATAAAATCAGAGAGATTAGAGTCCATACAGAATCATACCGACAATCCTTCTTTCCACGAACAATACGAGACTGGGATAGAAGGAAGAACCGATAGAGGTACTCAGGGTACCCTCTACCACACACCGCCAGGTGGCTTGCGGAGTATGGATGTAGATGCAGATGTAGAATTTTGCATGAATTTAAAGTTGTACTTGTGGAATTATATTAAAAAATTATGAAAATTCTCCTATTTGACCTATTCCAAAAACTTCATGGGAGAAGCTTACAACATATAGAGATGAAACAGAGAAATGTTTGTAGAAATATCTTGAATACTTCCTGAGACAAAGGAACATACATTATTTTTGAATAATAAAATTATAAACAGCCGACCAGTTGTAATGGATAAAGAATTCTTTACCTAGGTTTCAACAAATTTAAATTTGTCTTCTTCAGAAGGTGGCAACTTTACATTAGTAAGGACTAATGTACCATCGCCGTTTTTACAAATGTCGGCATAGATCCATTTGTCAAAATTAAAATATAGCCCTAGAAATAGGGTTTGTCACGTAAATATAAATTAGTACATGTATCTTGCAGAGCTCACAACCGATTTTTTAAAATAAATTTCAAATTTCATTTCAATGCCAGTCTGGCATTTCAAGCGTTGTAGAGTACTCATTCTAAAGCTGAATTTGGATTCCATCAGGACCTGTCGACTTATCTTCTTGCAACTCTTTTATAATCAAAGGATTTTAAATGTAAATGTGTTACTTTCATATAAAGCGTGGTACAAAATTTCATTGTCATATCTCCAAAACTGGATTTGGTGCATTTTTTTAATAGTATGTGTTTTTCATGAACGTCCCCCCTTAAACAGGTCTTCGAGGCACTTACATATCTGGGAACCTATTTCGCATGGTTGTACCTTCGTTAACAGCCTGCAGAGCGGCACCGTGCCAAATCCATTACGGAAGTCTAGGAATATGGAAACCGACTGTTGTCTTTCATCTGTGGTTCGCAGGATATCGTGAGAGAAAAGGGCAAGCTGAGTTTCGCACAAGCGATGCTTTCTGAAACGGTGCTGATTGGTGGACAGATGCTTTTCCCTCTCATGGAAATTTATTGTTTTCGAACTGATTCTCCAGCAAACCGATATTAAAAATATTGGCCTGTAACGTTGCGGGTCCTTTCTTTCATCCTTCTCGTATACGGGAGTCACTTGCACTTTATTTTACAGTCGCTTGGGACTCTGCGCTGGGAGAAATATTCGCGATAAATGCAAGCTAAAAGACCAGCGTTGTAGAGCACTCATTCTAAAGCTGAATTTGGGTTCCATCAGGACCTGTCGACTTATCTTCTTGCAACTCTTTTAGTTGTTTCTCTACACCAGGGATGCTTATTACTGTGAAATTAGAATTATATTAATACCTTCAGGCGGGCGTTGATATATATCAACGGGGCAGGTGAAAATGTGTGCCCCGACCGGGACTCGAACCCGGGTCATCAATGGTATCTGTTCTTTCGGACATGTCCGAAAGAACAGACACCATATCCATATAAGTAAATAGTTCTGGCGTGTTGGGGTGGGACACTTCGAATGTAGTGTGTGGACATACAAGATGAGAACGTGGGTCTCGCGGGAGGCGTACGCGAGATAGTCCCTGTAGTCGCACTATCCTCTGTGCCTTCGGTGGTTCAGATGGACAGAGCCTCTGCCATGTAAGCAGCTAAGACTAGAAATACTTTATTTTTCTCAATTTTTCAATTTTTTAAACTAGTCTGTGTATGCAAGTAATATTCTTATGTGAATATCATGAAACTTCAATTTATGGTATGTTCCGAGGTTCTAAAATGTATAAATATGTGTATAAACATGACACATAGTTGTAAGGAATATTACTCTTAGGTGTTCTTCCACCAATCTGTTATTGTAGACTTCAGTTCGAACTCTGGTTTGATGCTTACAAATATAACCCGTTCAATATGCCCTGAGGAAGGCTGCAGAAAGATCCGAAACGTCTGTTATTTTAGTGTTGCAGCATTTTTCATATTTTTTAAGAGAACGCAGTAGTATGTTTGGAAGTTTGTTAGTGAGACATAATAATTAAAATCGCATTTTTGATACTAGTCGAGGAAATTATTTCAAAGATCGAAGCAGTCACTAATTACTGTAAGTAAACATGTTCGAAAGCAAATTGATCCTTTCCATATACGATTTTTAGTGATGGTAAGGAACTGATTGTGACTTCACGATAGCGAGAAGTAACAAACAATTCAATGGCTCAGCCGTTACTGATATCATGCAAGGGGACGAATCTTTCGCAGAAGGAAACATGAAATCCATCCGAAAACCATAATTATCTTGTCCAACATCTCGTCATGCGGAAAACTGGGAAACGGCAGGAATTAGTCAATTATAAGAGCTGAAGCGAGACTTAGAGTGGGGCATCGATATGAGATAGGACTACTCAATTGGAATAGCAACTGTCCCCGAAAGCAGAGCATAAAGCATTATACAGTTTTATCTCGTCATGAACGGAACTGCACCGATACTGTTGTTTTTGGAGGCTTATTTATTTTCGCTGCAATACCTACAGGGCGATTGCGGGTGGTTTATCTGTTCCAGCGTCCGTGTAAATACTACCCTTGTTTCCAGACCTTTCCACATGGAGTCCGCTGGTCCGCGGTTCCCAAGTAAACAGCAGCTGAACGCTGTATTTACAAATGCGGGGGAGCGGGCGCCCCTGCAGTAACTGTCCGATTTACATTTAGAAACGGCGTCGCTGCTTTGTATGCAACTGTCCTCACTGGAGGCGGCTGCGTTTTGCCTGTAAATCAGGCGTAAACTTCGAGACCAGGTCTAGATAGCAAGATACGCCGCGCCCTGTTAATTTATCTTTCTTAAGCGAAGCAAAGCAAATGGTTCTGTTACACTCGAACGGGCTGTATTTAAATTTAGTTTTTGCCTCCAGTTGAAGGCGTCAGCGCACATAAATGCACACGCTCTTGAGAAATTGATTCTATGACTTACAGCAACACGCAACGACCATATAAGACAGTTAATGTCTGCGTCACACCAAAATAACAAAGTTAATGAGAAATGAGAGTCCGGAATTAGTGCAAATGATTGTAAAACTGTAATTCTGACACAGTCACTTATTTTTAAGTCAATGAAAGAAGTAAATTCAAAATCTGTAAGTACCGTAATGTAAGAAATAGTAATGAAAGCATTAATCATTAATCACGGAGTAAATTATTTTCTTTGGGATCTGACTACATCACTAACGTAGCTCGCGTACGTGTCTAGAATCGATTCTACTTACTGTTGATTTCTTCGGTAGTATATATGTATGCCATCTTGTTCTTCTTTCAAGGGTTAGGTGTTTGCCCGTTAAGACCTTGTGTTCACTTCCTCTCCTATCTGTGGTTAGTTATTATCTGATATCTCCATCTTTTTCTATATCAACCAATTGATGTTTTCTCAATTAAAAATAATCCATTAATATTTTACGAATTCTGTATTCGTTCACCTTTGTGACGTGATCTTTCGATTTATTTCTGTACTCATTTATCGGTTCATTTATGCTTTAAAGTCTTAGACCTTGTCTGCTTGTTGTGTTGCTTTATTAGATAGTCTATACCGAGGCGCCCTCATTATAAACTTCACTTCCGCAGTTTTTATTCTTTGTTCAGTACAGCTGTTGCTGTCCAGATCTGAGTTTTAACGTAAGGGTATACCATGGGTTTGCAGAACTTTACTAGGGTTTCTTTCATCTTTTTATTCAGTTTGGGTGTACATCGTCCCATTAACATTATTAAATCTTTCAATATAGACCATATATTAAACTCGGTAGTGCCACAAGAGTGAAAGCGTATTTTTGTGCATCAAATGTTTCATTTGTTGTTTTTTGTCTATGAAAAGTACAAGCCTATAATTTTATGGGAGGGGGGAGTGGTCGAATCTTTATGTATCAGCAGCTATGTATTTAAATTGTCAAATTCTGTCAACAGCTTGACGGGACATAATTTTTATTAAATGTATTGTGGTTTCTTCCAGTATCATTCGTGTTTGGAGCCTGAGAAGCAAGGAAGGAATGAACGAAGGTTAGGGTTTTACGTCCCGTCAGCAACGAGGTCATTAGAGACTGCTGAGAAGAATGATGCCTCATATGTCTCTGTGTGTATTGTTGTTAGTCCTAATTGCATTAACATACTCCCTGTGAGAGTTATATCTAAGCCGATGAGAATATTCGTGAAATTCGCCCCCGAAAACCACTTAATCGTATTTTACTACAGTTTTTCCCAGTTCATGGAATTTATAAGACGATTATTGCGAGTTTTTAGGTGTAGACGTAGATTTGAAACGTCTGTTTTTTTATTAGGAGGAGCGTTCACTAAGTAATGCAAACGTTTTTCTTAGGCCAATTTCGGTTGAAAAATGCGGTATTTGTTTTGGGACCTCGTGGAATATTCTCGCTTCACCCTCATAGTTTCATGAAGTTCCGATGGGTGGCGTCGCTATACGTAACCTTCAAAATGACGTCTGAAGCAGAGGTTACCGCTTGACCGATGATGTATCAGTTCGACAACCACCGTACAGACTCTCACCGCCGAAGATGGAGGCGTTGCGCCAGATAGTTAATAAGATGTTGGAGGAAGGAGTGATCGGGAAGTCGATCTCATCTTATGCTGCTCCGATGTTTTTGATGCCTAAGGCAGAGGTTGGGTATCGCCCGTAGTGGACTATAGACGATTAAACAATAAGGTTGTTTTGGAGTCGGTGCCGTTGCCGCGCGACCGCTACGGTCGCAGGTTCGAATCCTGCCTCGGGCATGGATGTGTGTGATGTTCTTAGATTAATTAGGTTTAAGTAGTTCTAAGTTCTAGGGGACTGATGACCTCAGAAGTTAAGTCCCATAGTGCTCAGAGCCATTTGACAGGGCACATTCTGAGGCATCGAGGTATCGTCAGTTTCGTGAGAGGGGTAAAAATTGTAGAGGGAGACCAAGGCTTGAATATAGTATGCAGGTTCAAATGGTTGTTGGTTTATGTAGTTGCGCAGAGTTGGAGCCGCTTGCAGCTTTCCTGAAAACATTGGTTTTATACAGAATTTCAATACATGATATTATTCTCCACTCGTTTGGCTACAAAACCCTATTTTGCAGGATAATCTCCGTTCAATGCGACAGTCTTATGCTTCCTTACTGGGAGGGCTTGTATGCCCGCATGGTATTATTCTATTGGTCGACGTCGGAACCAACGTCTTTATGCACCAATAACCTCACCTTTATCCCAAAGTGCTTGGAGCCATTTTTTGGTGCCGTTACCTGACTTTCACCATTGTTTTACCTGGTTTGCGGGGGCAAATGTTTTTACCATCCTGGACCACAACCAGGCTTACTACCAGATTCCGTTATCCGAAGAGACTTAACCAGTCACGGCGTTTAGCACGGACTGGAATCTTCGTGAGTTTAATTGGGTGCCATTCGGGTTGTCCACGGGCGCGGCAGTTCTGTCTCGGCTGCTACATAACATCTTGGGGGATGTCAAATACAAGTTTGTTTATAATTCCCTTGACGATGTGGCAGTGTACAGTCCCAAGTTTGAGGAGCACCTTCAGCATTTGGAGCAAGTCTTAATCCGCTTGCGGGAAGTTGGGCTCACGGTCAAGCCTTCTAAGATAAGTTTGGCACGCAAAGAAATTTCGTTTTTGGGTTATTTGGTCCCGGCAGGGGGCGTGAGGCTTGCCCAGGGGAGAATGAGGGATCTACATAAGTTTCCGCCTCCTAAGATGAGAGTTGCCCGATTTATAGCGACGGCTAATCTCTTCCGCAAATTTGTGCCCCATTTTGTGCAACTACCTGCTCCACTAAACCAACTTCGGAAGAAGATCGTGGATTCTCAGTGGGGCGAATAAGAGCAGTCTGCATTTGTTGTTATTAAGGAAGCCTTAGCCAATCCACCCGCGTTGGCTGTGCCAGATTTTGGTACGCGTTTTATTGTTCAGACGGACGCGTCTAATTCTGGGGCGGCAGCAGTGCTGCTACAGGAGGATGAAGGTGAACGTCGTCCGATAGCATACACAACCAGGACACTCTCGCCTGCGTAGTTAAAATATTCTGTGTACGAATGGGAAACGTTGGCAGTACTCTTCGCGTTAGAAAGGTTTCTTTTCTACCTAGAACACAGACATTTCGACTTGGAGACCGACAACCAGGCGTTAAGCTGGGCACTGGCCCGCCCCATGAAAACTGGACGTATCGTCGGGTATGGGAGTCCGCATATCTACCTTCGGATTCAGCGTTAAGCATATAAAGGGAACAGAAAACTCTACAGCGGACGCGCTGAGTGGGATGTTTGAGGAGGAACAGGAAGAAGACCAGGATACTAATGGCGTAGGAAATGTAAGTTTGGTTATGGATGTTCTAACTGATGTTCCGGAGTTGTTTGGCAGTTTGAGAGAAAAGCGAGGCATCCTACCTTGAGTCTCATAAAACGGCAGCTCCTAGAAGGGAGGCAGGTGCTGGGCTATAGCATAGAAAAAGGCATCGCATGCTGCAAGATGCCACGTGTGGGAGGGAGAAAGAGGTGTGAATTTTATTTAGATTCTATAAATGAAATGCAAGGAGTGCTGTTCAACAAATAAGTGGTTTATTCAGTGAAACTGCATTAAACGGCACATGCAATAATTACTGAAATTTTGTCAAATTCATTTAACAATCACTCACAAATTATTCAAATAATGATAAAAATAAAAAAATTTGGTTCGCCAGATACTGTAGAAAGTATCAAATAAAAAAACAAGAAATAGAATTAATTGGCACCAAGAGCTCACAAGTGAATTATATATACCGTGCCTTGCGTCTGTATGATCATCTAACACATTGCAAAGAAATTTAAGAAAGCGTTTTCTGTGTTACCATGTTCACAGCGTGGTCGACGTGGTAGTGGAGTCGGCTGATTGCGTGCGGCTGCATCAAGACTCTGCTGGCGTCTTAGTTGATACCGTCTAACATGCCCTACGCTGAATATAGTGACCGAAACCTGCTACTGGAAGTTATCATTACTGGACGACGGTATGAGTCCATCTGCAAGTGCAAACCTGCATGAAACTGCATTAAACAAAGTTCAAAACTGTTCTAACAGTACTACCGTCATCGGACATGTAGTCAATCTAAATGATCCTGAGTTAAGCTCCTGATAACGCGCACAGTGAGTGAAGCTCGCCTACTTGGATCTAACAAACTTTGCTGTATATGCTGTTTGCGACGAATGCAAAGTGCATTGTCTCATGACAAGCGATAAGAGAATCGTAGCGACTTATCGGAAGCAGTCAAGAGTGAACTCCTGCCTCCTCAGAAGCAAAATTCAGAATGCCCAAACTAGTGCACTCCTCGCACCTTCTAACAACCCTACCACAACAAAGGTCAAAATTTAATAATGATTGTGGTGTTGCTCACGCTGCTAAATACTGCATTTTCGTGCAACAACAAAGTTATTATGCGGCAGGTGTCATTAGAGCACAGTTAATAAAGTCATTTCATGTAATAATGAATAAACTAGGCACTCATCTTTTCGTGTTTCCAACGCTGGTCTCGTAAAATCATGGCTCAATCGTCGAAAATGTAAGTGGTGATGATTTCAAGCTCGGATGCAAAGAGGCCTAGGTTTTATTCTGCTATGTTCAAAAGTTTTGTAGATGCGCTTCACAAACCATTCTTGAAGATTAAACCTTTCAAAGTTTGAACAATAGTGATGTAAAAAAAAAAGCACTCCAAATTTAAGTTACACTATTTTTTATTGCTTTTGTTGCCATAGCACGTAACACAAAAAACATCACTTCACAATACAAAACATACTTGAAAACATCTTCCTCACTGTTAAAGTTCACATTTTATAAGGTGACTACAATATGCGTCTTTCCAACATGACGTCCAAGACTTGACTCTCTCAAGGTCCGACTCTCTAACAAACTCACTTACGCGCCCAAAAATCAGAGTTACAAGTACGTCAAAGATCATAGTGACAAAAGAAAGAATACACATAAGAATAATATCATTGCAATATAAACATATCGATGTATCACAAATGAAATCAAATCTGAATGTTGTCTCAGAAATATGTTAAGTAGTTAACAGAAACACAGTAGAATATCGCTGGTATCGAGAGGTTGAGGTGCCGTAATGGTTACGTAATTCAAGTACCATTACAACCTGGAGAGAGAGAGCCGCTCCCCTCCAGCGTCTTGTCTTCGCCCTTCCGCAAATTACGTAGCTCGTACTATTTTTCAAAGCGAACATTAGATTCTTGCCAATGAAGAGGCCCATTTCAAAATTTCCTCCTTCCTTGCCGTCGCATTCCGTGAGGAAAAAAGAGCCATACCCTGTGTGAGACAGAGTACACAAATAAACCAAGACTTCTCCCTTTGAATATTACCGCTACGTTCCCAGATGTTCTACTCGCGGGAAACTACCTAAAGTCCCCGGGCCACTTGAGATTCTTGGATACCCAAGTCGTGCTGTTGCTATTCAACTCGCCGCGCTGTCCGCGTTACCTAGAATCGTGACAAAACTGTTTTTCTCTCCAAGTTTGTAGTTTCCACTGCCTCGGGCACACGTGCGAATGTCCACGGCTTCCCTTGGCAGCGTGTTGATGTATGCAGCGTCTTCGCCTGACGCCAATCCTCTGGGGGCCTGCCCTCTGTGAAGCGTGCCGACATAGGCGCGCAACCGCCGCTCGCCCGTGGGCGCACTACCTGAGTTCACCTGGCCGCCGGGCTTCCCAGCTAGGAACGTATCAGAAGAATTCCTTTCATGCGCAAAGTGTACCAAGTTTGCAAAGAGAAGAATCACAGCCCTTCACCGATGCTTAATGGCGCAATAATTCACCCCCATCACACTTCATATACTGCAATAAACTAATGACTGATTTTAAAAGCAATTATTTCCTTTAATTATAAACATGAAAAGCTTTGACGCTTTTCAATGCTACCAAACTAAGAGCGACAGAATTCTGTGTGGGGGGCCACTTGGAAGTCGCCAAGACCATTGCTAAGATTCAGGAGCATCTAATCTGGGCGACATTGTGTAAGGCTGCCCCCCTCTCTCTCTCTGATGCATAGTTGTTCTGTGAACTCCCCACTCGTCAGTTTGTGGTCCAACAATGATTTACTGCCCGGGGAGGTGACCAGTGAGCTCATTCAGCAGAGCTGGAAACATGCCAGGAAAAATATCGAGCTTACACACCGGAAACTAGCACAGCGCTACATTTAAGATCCAGCCAGAGGCGACAGTTTTCATCCGTAATTTTGCGACAGGGGCGCAAGGTCTCCTCAGTCCGGAACCGCGCAACTGCTACGGTCGCAGGTTCGAATCCTGCCTCGGGCATGGTTGTGTGTGATGTCCTTAGGTTAGTTAGGTTTAAGTAGTTCTAAGTTCTAGGGGACTGATGACCACAGATGTTAAGTCCCATAGTGCTCAGAGCCATTTGAACCGCAAGGTCTCGAGCAAGTTACCATCACGTTTCGTGGGACCCTGCCAAGTGTTACTGGTCGTGAACCTAGTCAGTTTGCTGGTTCGGAATAGTCTGACGGGAAAAACCTCACGGGTCCACATCTCTCAGGTCAAGGGAGGGAGCTAGCTCTCGACTCTTGTCTTGGACGAATGGGGGATGGTTTCCGGTTTTCTGAGGAGAAGGATGAGCCGTGTAGCTCGATCAGCGATAGTCCCGCCGACGGTATGGGTCATCTTTCCGGTGGTGTGTGCAGAGCGCGCGGTGACACCACCTACCAGGCTGATCGGGCAGCGAGGGGATAAGCTCTGGGTAGTAGCGAGTATTTTGCTTTGGGACAACTGGCAGTAACGGCGTTTGGGAAGTCTGGCGGACAGTACAGGCGCCGTGCGAGGCAGCAGAAAGAGCACATCTAAAAAGGGCTGTTATCCGGGTGACGGCGCCGTAGCAGATATCGCAGACATGGAAACAGTCACGTTACTGGGAAGCCGTTGTTGTATTTCGCTTCCTGCATGTCTGCTGGCACCGGGATCTGCGGCGGCTAACAAGCAAGAGGGTAAGGGCCTTGCTTGTGCTGTAAATTGTGGTAGGAATCGACTACTGGCTTCAGTGCTGTTGACTTCATTTTCTTGGCCGGCCGTTGCTACTCCTACTGAGTCTGTCCTCGAATGCGATAATTTCAACTTGCTTAGTATGCAAGGTTCTAGTGACAGCTGTATGTGATGTGATAATTAACATTTACTAGGGCCTGGACTGCCGATACATTCTGTTTGTAGATTGCTACTGTCAGTGTTAACCGCCACTGAAAACAGTTTGGCTGGTCATTGTCTAAGTGCCGCCGGGTTATTGTATTTATATCACACGACGGAGCTAAGCTGGCCATTTGCTATAAATACACTCCTGGAAACTGAAATAAGAACACCGTGAATTCATTGTCCCAGGAACGGGAAACTTTATTGAGACATTCCTGGGGTCAGATACATCACATGATCACACTGACAGAACCACAGGCACATAGACACAGGCAACAGAGCATGCACAATGTCGGCACTAGTACAGTGTATATCCACCTTTCGCAGCAATGCAGGCTGCTATTCTCCCATGGAGACGATCGTAGAGATGCTGGATGTAGTCCTGTGGAACAGCTTGCCATGCCATTTCCACCTGGCGCCTCAGTTGGACCAGCGTTCGTGCTGGACGTGCAGACCGCGTGAGACGACGCTTCATCCAGTCCCAAACATGCTCAATGGGGGACAGATCCGGAGATCTTGCTGGCCAGGGTAGTTGACTTACACCTTCTAGAGCACGTTGGGTGGCACGGGATACATGCGGACGTGCATTGTCCTGTTGGAACAGCAAGTTCCCTTGCCGGTCTAGGAATGGTAGAACGATGGGTTCGATGACGGTTTGGATGTACCGTGCACTATTCAGTGTCCCCTCGACGATCACCAGTGGTGTACGGCCAGTGTAGGAGATCGCTCCCCACACCATGATGCCGGGTGTTGGCCCTGTGTGCCTCGGTCGTATGCAGTCCTGATTGTGGCGCTCACCTGCACGGCGCCAAACACGCATACGACCATCATTGGCACCAAGGCAGAAGCGACTCTCATCGCTGAAGGCGACACGTCTCCATTCGTCCCTCCATTCACGCCTGTCGCGACACCACTGGAGGCGGGCTGCACGATGTTGGGGCGTGAGCGGAAGACGGCCTAACGGTGTGCGGGACCGTAGCCCAGCTTCATGGAGACGGTTGCGAATGGTCCTCGCCGATACCCCAGGAGCAACAGTGTCCCTAATTTGCTGGGAAGTGGCGGTGCGGTCCCCTACGGCATTGCGTAGGATCCTACGGTCTTGGCGTGCATCCGTGCGTCGCTGCGTTCCGGTCCCAGGTCGACGGGCACGTGCACCTTCCGCCGACCACTGGCGACAACATCGATGTACTGTGGAGACCTCACGCCCCACGTGTTGAGCAATTCGGCGGTACGTCCACCCGGCCTCCCGCATGCCCACTATACGCCCTCGCTCAAAGTCCGTCAACTGCACATACGGTTCACGTCCACGCTGTCGCGGCATGCTACCAGTGTTAAAGACTGCGATGGAGCTCCGTATGCCACGGCAAACTGGCTGACACTGACGGCGGCGGTGCACAAATGTTGCGCAGCTAGAGCCATTCGACGGCCAACACCGCGGTTCGTGGTGTGTCCGCTGTGCCGTGCGTGTGATCATTGCTTGTACAGCCCTCTCGCAGTGTCCGGAGCAAGTATGGTGGGTCTGACACACCGGTGTCAATGTGTTCTTTTTTCCATTTCCAGGAGTGTATATACCAATCACTGCAATAACGAAAGACTACATTTCCTCGTTAAAATTAAGTAACTTGTTCTTCAGGTTGATCCTAGTTTTTGAGTAAATAATTTTTAACTCGTTTGACTCAACGTGTAATAGGCCATAAGTGCCGTCGTTTATGAACTTTTACATTTTGAACTAACTTGCTCTCACCTAAATCGCAATTTTAAAAATGTGTTGATGGTTTTATTTGTTATTTGTCTTGTTTAAATGTGCCAAATAAATGTTCAGTGCAACTGTCGATGGTGATTGCCTGATGTGTCACTGTGTTACGAATGTATCCCAGGAGTTTGGTAGCCCTCATAGCACTGTTTCACGTGCATGGCTAACATTCCGAACCACAGGCACTGCTGGCACAAGCACAGGAGGTGGCCGACCACGTTCAACGACAGCAGCGGATGATAGTTGCATTGTGCAAGTGGCAAGAGAGAACCCAAGTCAAACAGCGAATGCATACGCAAACTCGTTTAACAATCACGAAATCTTACGCACCTTAGTGGCATGGCGACTTCATGGAGATGGTCTCTCTGCCCGACGGCCGATACGTTGTGTTCTGTTGACATCCTCACATCAGTGTCGCCGTTTGCGACGATGCCAGAGGCATAGTGACAGGACCAAGGAGGAGTGCGGTCGAGTGCTCTTCTCGGATCAGATCAGATTCAGACTGAATAGTGAATCTGGTCATACCCTCTGAAACGTCTCTGTGGAGTCGTTTCATAGACTCTTGTCTCATTGGATTCTGTGCATCCTATTCTGTCCACCCCGTGATTGTGGTTTCATTTATTAACTCTCCCAGAATGACTGAGCAATCAAAGTAAGGCTTATGAAATGATATTATGTTTGATTTTTTTTTTTTTTTTTTGGTTCCATTGGAAATCATGACCTGTATTTATTACGTTTTTCACTTCACCCTACCCTATGTGTGCGTAAATGGGACTGAATGAGTGTTTTTACGAGTAGTTTCGGGTTTCTTTTGTGGTGGACGCTGAGTTGGTTGTCGTCTGCTAGGAGCAGGTGATGTTTGCTGCTCGTTTGGAGGGTAGCACAAGATGACCAAGTACTATCCCAGTACCTGGACAGAGAAGTTTACCCCTTTTAGTCTGAGGTTGGTAGCTTCCGTTGCACCGGTAGTTAGGCGAAGCTCGGCGGAGAAAGGACACTCTGCAGCTAGCGGTCGGCTTTGCCGAGTTAATTTTATTTCGTGACGGCAAAATCATTCCGATATTGCACCATTAAAATTTCTTACATTTGTGCCTGGTTTAATGTCTAATTTCTGAGCAGTTAACTCGTAATCAAGTTTACCACGTGCTGAAGTTCGGCCGTTCGTAAGCGGCAGGAGCGGATTCCATGTCGTATATCTGCTATACAAACCTTGCGAATAGGCTAAACTTCTTTCCAAGCTAGTGCATGAGCATAATGGTGATAGGTATCTCTCTGAACTACTTCTGTCGTGGGTGGAATGATTGAATTATTGTGTTCCACTCTCCTTAAGTGTATGTTTCCTTTTTTAATTGCGCTATTCTACCATTTTCTGGCGAATTATTTAGTTAAATTTTTCATTCAGGCGCCAGTCATTTGTATTCATAGGATGTGCATCAAATTCAGCAATGAAATAAATGTGCTACGTAAAAGATAAACTCTGAGTCCTTTATCTTTCTCATTGATGCCAGTTTTCAAATTAATTTTGTATTTAATGATTTTTTTAAGTTAATCTGCTTGCTTGTGATAAACAAAAAAGGGAGGAAAAGTCAATTTAATTAAACAAGCTCACTGATATATGACATGCAATGCTGTTCACCTTGTAAGCGTCTTTATAAAATTGCATTCTTATAACTAAATTCTTAATTTAATTGAACTGATAATTTCCAGTTCGGTCTGTTCTTAATTGTTAGGAAGGGCTTGGGCTGGTGGCGACCCTGTAATTTTTAAACTTATAATTGTCTTTGTGAGGTGGCTTAACCAGAAATTGCGCACGTATGTCGAGCCTTGCTACGATCCGTTTACATTTCTACATACATACTTAACATCTCATATGACCAAAGGTAGGAACACGTAATGCGCTCAGGAACATTGTCGAATTTGGTGGTTTCGGTGGTTCGGGTGTTATGGTATGGGGAGTTATAACGTTGCGTGGGTGTTATGACCTCCAAATCCTTGCGAACGGCACAATCACTGATTAACGTTATTTTGACACTGTTCTCCTTCCTCACGTGTGTCTTTTCAGGGGTGCATCCGACTCTGACTTCATTTTAAAGGATGAAAATGAGCGACTGCATCGAACAGCACAGGTGGGGGAGAGCTTGGAACGAGAAGGTGTTTGATGCATGGACTGGCTTGCCCGTTTCACCGAGAAAGTGTGTGATGCGTTGGGGAGACATGTTGTAGCATCTTCGTATGCACCAATGACCATGCATCACTTGTCAACCGCGCTGGTGCAGGAAAGGAAACTCCTAACACAAGAGCTCCTTATCAGATTTAGCAGCCGGCATACGAGCATTGCAGACCTTACATTAGTACTCGCGGTAAACACACACTCTATTAAGAACTGTGTCCTACCTTCTGTAATATCCAGGGGACCATCATAAATCACGGTGACTCCAAAGTAATTACTGTCTTTGAATAAAAGTGTCATTTCTGTTCTTTACCTTCCGTAAAATACTGTAGTAGTTCTTTTTACGTATGGTCCAAGTTTTATCGAGCTATGTTAATGCGTCATGGAGTTATCTTAATTTGCAATAATTATCATGTGAAAGTTTCTGTCGTCGTTAAGTCTTGCACGCCAGTGTAGCTCAGTCCCTTCTATACCAAACTTTTCCGTAGTTGTTTTTCGTATGGACGAAAACAACTATAAGGAATCTACGTATGGTATTTACAATACGACTGAGAAGAATCGTAATATCAAGTAAGATTACTAAGTATTTCACAGACAGAAGATGATGAATGATAAAGTCTTTAGCAACATAGCGGAAGAAATAACCTTCTGAATGGATATTAAAAAAGCGGTAAATATTGTACTTAAATGTATGTATTCGTGATGAATGTGTTTCACTACATTCCTGCGTGTTGACAGAAAGTAATGGCTCGACTTAGTCAAGTAAATAACTTGTTTTTTTCTGATTGTTCGGTTGTAGTTTTTCTGGATACCAACATCATTGGCCATTTTCAGAGCTTTCCTATCACTAATTGCTCTACTGATCTACATATCAGTTGATATCCACGTTTTAACGGCCCAATGTGTCTGGGCGGTTTTCCACTTCCTGGCTGCCTGGTTTTCTCCCTATCAGATTAGTTGCTTTCAGCGCTGCACTTAAACGTTATTCAACATTGTTTTTACCAGCGGAATTAATTCGTAGAATATTTGGTTTCCCATTAAAACAGTTTCTATTCTTGAGCATCTCAGTGGATTCGTGAGTTTAACGTGCATAATACCCCATTGTGTCAGCTGGGACTTGATTCTGAATAAACTTTGACGTTTCGTTAATATTACTGGCAGCGTGCTCGGTTACAGTTGATTCCATCTGTCCCAATGGAGAACTTATTCTGTGTTATTCAAGTCTCGAGTCGACCGATTGTTTCGTATTGCCAACGGAGCATTCTCCACAGGAACGTGGGTAATGGTAAACAACGTTGTAAGTGGATGATGCTGTTGTTGGAATATATAGTGGGGAGGGGGGGAGAGAGGTCCTTCAACCTTGATGATCAAGACACTATTTCCTCTTCTGCGCCAACCTCTTTATTTCAGGGTAGCAATTGTTCGATGTAACACAATTGGTGAGTTCCCCTACAGCTTTCGCCCTTTCGTACCTCCCTCACGTACCGTTGATTTCTTAATGTCTCGATATATGTCGTATCTTATCCATTCAGCTAGTCTCCAATACACTATTTGTTACAAATTGAAAGCCGGCCGGAGTGGCCGAGCGGTTCTAGGCGCTACAGTCTTGAATCGCGCGACCGCTACGGTCGCAGGTTCGAAACCTGCCTCGGGCATGGATGTGTGTGATGTCCTTAGCTTAGTTAGGTTTAAGTAGTTCTAAGTTCTAGGGGACTGATGACCTGAGTAGTTAAGTCCCATAGTGCTCAGAGCTATTTGAACCATTTGAACAAATTGAAAGGTTTAGTACTACAGGTATATCTATCTTCAGCAACTGTATTTGCGTTCATTGAAAGCCGCGCGGTCAAGGGCGCCTTGTGATGGTCCGCGCGGCTCCCCCGTCGGAGGTTCGAGTCCTCCCTCGGGCATGTGTGTGTGTGTGTGTGTGTGTGTGTGTGTGTGTGTGTGTGTGTTGTCCTCAGTGTAAGTTAGATTAAGTAGTGCGTGAGCTTAGGGACCGACGACCTCAGCAGTTTGGTCCCATAAAACCTTACCACAACTTTCTAACTTCCATTCATTGAAATAATCAGGAACCATGTGCACAAAAGACATGTTATTACCACAGCCGGTTTCAGGCACCTACTGTCCTCTTCAGAAGGCTGTTCAGCAAAATGTACCACAAGTAGTATAAGTCATATGAAAACATTGCACTTTGAGAACGAAAAGAATAAAAATTAAAATAATTGACGATAAAAAGTGGTAAATACTTACAACTATTGCATTATTTGCGACTGTCAAGGAGAAGAAACATGCAGCATATTTCTGTGGTGCTAAAAATATTACAAGAACGACATGGAATACAATAATGAATCCATCAACGCAAAAAGAATCAGTAAATGCTTACATGTGCTTCATAATGCCTGTACTAAAACTATTAAGGAAGCAAAACAACAAGTACAGACATGAAACCAGAACTGAGGATAATCAGCTAATGATATGCATATCTTGAGGTCAGTCTCATGGTAGGGCTAAAAGTGCGATAAAATAATACAACAAAACTTTACACAACTATAGTTGTCATAAGGCGTAAACGAAAATGTAAGATCTCGTTTACAGCATATTAAGTAAATTATTAAAAAAAACCTAATGATACGGTCGCTGGTTCGAATCCTGCCTCGGGCATGGATGTTTGTGCTTTCCTTAGGTTAGTTAGGTTTAAGTAGTTGTAAGTTCTAGGTACTGATGACCTCAGATGTTGAGTCCCATAGTGCTCAGAGCCATTTTGAACTTAACGATAAATAAAATAGTACCAACGACAAATGGCGTTATCTATGGGTAATTTGGGAACTAATCTCGACAGCCGTAGTGAGGTGAGTAGCACGTTGCCCCCCTCGCACATTACTTCTCAGCCAGTCCGGATTCTTAAGACTTGCAAGTGCTGTGCAGTGCAGTGCTTCAGTGCTTTTTCGTAGCAGAATTTCACCACGATGCCACTGTGGTTTTATACCGTATATATTTTTCGTTCTGTCATCTGTCCGTCTTTAATCTATTTAATTTAAAAAGGAAAAACAGTCCTCATATCTTTTCTCATTTTTGTTATACTTTCGAGATCTCTCCTGGCTGAAGAGCGGAGCATTGCAGAGCTGACTGCCCCCCTACTGCCCACTTGGGGCGAGTGGGATTGAAAAACAAGCGGATGATACTGTTTGTAGTTGAATTTCCTCATTTTGAGAGAACTGAAGGGCGATTTGTTTAATTGTTAAAAAAAATTCAACAACCAAGATCGCATAAAATATTTTTTATTTTTTATTTTGAGCTTTTCCTCATTACAGAGGCTTATCTCCAACATAATAATTTACTCGGAAATTACTATACAAAGGCTAAGCGTTCTTAAACTATATTTTCTTAGTATAACTCCAGGTCTTTCGATCTTGTGCGTCCTCTCAGGCGCTGCAGTCATGGCCTGCGCGGTTGGTCCCGGCGGAGGTTCGAGTCCTCCCTCGAGGATGGGTGTGTGTGTTTGTCCTTAGGATAATTTAGGTTAAGTAGTGTGTAAGCTTAGGGACTGATGATCTAAGCAGTTATGTCCCATAAGATTTCACACACGACACGAAAACGTCCTCTTCCTCTGCGCCCATTCTCCTCATTGTATGCTGTACATTTTGGAGCCAGGTGGTCATAGGTCGTCTTCTTCTTCTCCCCTCCGGTTCCCACTCCAGTATCAATTTTGATATTCTGGCTTCATCTATTTCTTCCTATCTATTACGTCATATATTCTGTCTTTTACTTCCATTCTCCTTATTATTTCGGTGTTCCTTATCTTCGCTTTCCTGGAGATTCTTGCCGATCATCTCCAGAAGTCCATCTCTAGATCATAGTATGAAGGCTTTCACGACCGGATGACATATCCTCTGGTAAACCTTGCGGGATGTAAGGTCGTGGTCCACGAAACTCTTCAGCTCCTAACGTTTCGTCCAGTGCTTCGCTGGACATCTTCAGAGGGGTGTTTCTCCTCCGGTGAGTCTTGCCGGCAAGACTCACCGGAGGAGAAACACCCCTCTGAAGATGTCCAGCGAAGCACTGGACGAAACGTTAGGAGCTGAAGAGTTTCGTGGACCACGACCTTACATCCCGCAAGGTTTACCAGAGGATCCATCTCTAGAGCCTGTAATTTTTTAATGTGCTTCAGGTTAATTGTCCAGATCTCCGTTCCATACAGAACCACACTCTCTAATATGGATTTGTATATTCATTTTTTAGTTCTGCTCATTACATTCCTGCTCCATAAGACTGAGTTGAGCATTTCAATGACCTTCCGTCCGCTGCTGATTCTTTTATTGATTTCTGACTCTGATTTTCTCTCTATTTTTAAAATGGATCCCACATAACAGAAAGCGTTTATCTTTTTGATTTTCTTTCCTTCAACGTATAGCTCATCTGAATCATTAGTAAAGTATTCTGTTTTTTGGTAATTATTCTTCAAACCCCAAGTTTTGTATGCTACTGCTAGTTGATTGCACATATAGTTATCATGCTTCCCATTTTGTGCTACGATTACTTGATCATCGGCAAACAATAAATGATGTAGGTAAACTCCATCTCTTATTTTTAATCCCATACTATTACATTTACGAGACCTTGTTCTAAGGCTAATATCTATATAGGTTTTAAATAATGATGGTGACATGGGACAGCCCTGTAAAAGGCCTCTGCTTGTTCTAAATTTCTGTGAAAGTTTATTACCATCTTTCACTTGACAGATGTTATCTTCATACATCTGTTGTATTATTTTAATCAAGGAAGGGTTTATTTTTGTCGTATGTAGTGCCCTCCAAAGTAATTTTCTTGGAACAGAATCATACGCTTTTTCTAGATATATGAAAATTGATCCCATATTTTTTGATTTTTCCCTATGTTTCTCCAAAATCTGTAGTAATGTGAAAATATGGCCTACACATGACCTCCCAGCAGTGAAACCACATTGTTCTTCTTGGGTTCAACAGACTGTGCTGTCCTCTTCAAGCCTTAAAATCTTTTGGTTGTAAAAAACATTCATTTTGCGCTGACCTCATGCACAAGATGTCAAAAGGATAAACATATCAAATTACAAAAGCTTTGTCATCTTAAAGTGTTTAAAAACGTAAAGCACCCTGTGCAACAGGCTATGTCCATATACATATTGCTCACAGTTGCTTGTTGCATCATGCAAAACAGTACACAACAGCTCAACTATTTACATATGCTGGACATATTCTAAACAATTGTGCTATTATGTACCGTTTTTGCATGATGCAATACGCAACTGTGAGAATATGTATATGGACATAGCCTGTGGTTTACGTTTTTTAATTAAGATGACAGACGTTTTTGTAATTTGATATTTTTATCCGTTTGACATCTGGTGCATGAGGTCAGCGTAAAATGAACAAGTTTTACAGCAAAAGATTTTAAGACCTGAAGGTGACAGGATATTCTGTTGAAACCGGTTGTCTCGAATAAAACGAATATTTCGTGCGATCTTGGTTGCTGAATGGTTTTTAACTCTGTATAGTCATGTTTCGATCATGTCAAGCGATTTAGATACTGCTTGAACGGTGGTCGTGGCCCACTGTATCCAGAAAAGCGAACTCCCGTTAGCTGTTGTAATCGCTGAGCGGACGTGCCGTCTTCCTCTGTGGAATGTGGGTGCGAGTAGAGGGGGTATGAAAGAGGGTGGTGGGGGGGGGGGCGGTAAGGCGAGAGAGAGAGAGAGAGAGAGAGAGAGAGAGAGGACAGATATGCGACTGTCTGCAAGAGCCCCGTCACTCCGTGACCAGCGTCTATCCACGGCAGAGGCGGTTTTGTGGAGCGCGTAGTTCCGCAAAGCGATGACTGGGCACTCGACGCCTGGCCGCAGAGGCAGACGCGCCTCGTCAGGCTGGCCCGAGAGCTCTACACTCTACACTCCTCTATACTCCTCTACACTCTGCGCAGCGTTAGGGCAGAAAGCCAAGCTGGCGCGACGCGTCGCAACTAACACAAACACTCTCCGTCGGGGAGGAAGCTGACCGTAGAGAGACGTAAACTACCTGAATAAAAGTATCCAAGTATTCAGATACCCCTACGTACATTGAGGTGTCAAAAGTCATGGGAATGCGATATCCACAAGTACAGATGGCGGTAGTATCGCTCACACAAGGCATAAAACTGCAGAGCATTGTCGGAGCTGCATATGTACTCATATGATTAATGTGAAAGGGTGACTATGACGCACGACAGGAATTAACAGATTTTGAATGCGGACTGGTAACTGAAAATAGACAAATGGAACATTTCATTTCGGAAATCTTTAGGGAATTCAATATTCCGATATCCACAAAGTAATGAGTGTGCCGAGAACACCAAAATCCAGGCATTACCTCTCACTATAGACAACGCAGTGGCCGACGGCCTTCGATTAACGAGCGAGTGCAGCAGCGTTTCCGTGGAGTTGTCAGAACTAACAGGCAAGAAACACTGTGTGAAATAACAGCAGATATTAATGTAAGACGCACTCAAAAAAAAAAAAAAAAAAAAAGGGACAGCGGTTCCGGGCTGAAGCGCCTAGAACAGCTCGGCCGCAGGGGCCGCCTGGGACGTGGGACGTGCATTAGTTAGGACAGTGCGGCGAAATCTGCCGTTAATGGGCTGTGGCAGAAGACGACCGATGCGAGTGCCTTTGCTAACAGCACGAAACCTGCAGCGCCTCCAATAGGCTCACGACCATGCTGGTAGGACCCTAAATGACTGGAAAACCGCGTCCTGGTCAGAAGAATCCCTATTTCAGTTACAAAGAGCTGATGTTACGGGTCGAGTGTGGTGCAGAACCGTCAGAGCCATGGACCTAAGTTGTCAACAAGGCGCAGTACAAGTTGGTGGTGTCTCTATTACGGTATGGGCTACGTTTACACTGAATCGACTGGGGTAACATTGTTCCTCCTTTACCTGTCACTATGGCAAACACATTTTCAATACAATCCTGTGTGGGTCTTCTAGTAAAAATAAATTTAAAATTAAACCTTTCACTTACTTGTGATCATAAGGCCATCAGAGTGTGTTTGCGAAAACTGTTTCCTCTTATTGGTCAACAAACATTTTGCGGTACCGACTAAAATATATATGTAAATAAAAAAGCAACTCTTCTGCATCCTCTCAGTCATCAAAAAATAATGTAAAACTGCAGAAAATTATGCATATATAATCAAATCACTCCTGTAAGATATAACATGTAAATATTCAGTTCTCTAGCAAATATAATTGTTTACTCCTCAGAAATATTTCCTTTATGCCAAAATTCCCCACCTATGATTCAGAAAATGTCTCTTACACCCGTTACTTCAAGCATGAGAGCCAAGTCAAAGGCATTCCGTGCTCATATTTCATACAAGGTATTAGATGCTAGTAGACGACAAAAATAATGGCATCGTTTCGAACCGCTATATGTCATAGCTGTGCGCTGTCTCGTACGGAACTAACACATTCTTGCGACTGTTTCCGCTATTACCTTTATACCGTATTTGACTTTACCAAATAACATCTTTGTTCTATCTGCCACTCTCCCGACCGGTTCTCATGCCGTCCCTCTTTCACATTAATTAGTCAAAATTACTCCAGCCCCTTCAGCCTATTCTCTCACCTACTCAATTTCTCTCTCGTAATCGGTAATCAAATTTCAGTTTTCGAATGGTTTTCTAACTAAAAGTTGGTGACATAACTCAAAACTTGCAGTACGCGTTGATCACAAACTCTTTTGCAGCCCATCCAATCGTTTCCTTCTGCTGATATAAAGTATGTCAGCTATAGTCCGATGAAAATTACTTGACAGTTGCCGTCTGTCACTTACCTTTACGTGTTGACACACTGGCTGCCGGCTACCGCTCAGTCATAGGTGACACTCTGTCGACCAGTAAAAAGCGTTCGACAGTGTAAAATGGTGCATGATGTACGAAATTCTGAATAAAGTAGGGGGAAGTTATAGGGAGAGACTGATCATATAAACATGTACAACAGCTAACAGGGAATAATTAGAGTGGAGGACCGAGAACGAAGTGCCTGTATTAAAAAGGGTGTAAGACAAGGATGTAGTCTTTCGACCTTATTGTTCAATATGTGACTCGAGGAAGCAATGATGGAAATAAAAGAAAAGATCAGAAATTAAAATTCAAGATGAAAGGATGTCAATTATACGATTCCCTGATGACAATGCTATCTTGAGTGAAAGTGAAGATGAAATACATGATCTGCTGAACGGAATGAACAGTCTAATGAGTGCAGAGTATGAATTGAGAGTAAATCGAAGGAAGACGAAGGTAATGGGAAGTAGTAGAAATGAGAACAGCGAAAAACTTATCAGGATTGGCGGTCTCGAAGCAGATAAAATTAAGGAATTCTTCTACCTAGGCAGTAAAATAACCAATGACGGACGGAGCAAAGAGGACATCAAAAGCAGACTAGCTATGGCATAAAAAGGCATTCCTGGCCAAGGGAACTCTACTGATATCAAATATCGGCCTTAATTTGAGGAAGAAATTTCTGAGAAGGTAGTGAAACATGGACTGTGGAACAAACGGAACAGAAGAGAATCAAAGCATTTGAGATGTGGTGCTACAGACGAATGTTGAAAATTAGGTGGGCTAATAAGGTAAGGAATGAGGAAGTTCTGCGCAGTATCGGAGAAGAAAGGAACATGTGTGGCCGGCGGGAGTGGCCGAGCGGTTCTGGGCGCTACAGTCTGGAACCGCGCGACCGTTACGGTCGCAGGTTCGAATCCCGCCTCGGGCATGGATGTGTGTGATGTCCTTAGGTTAGTTAGGTTTACGTAGTTCTAAGTTCTAGGGGACTGATGACCTCAGCAGTTAAGTCCCATAGTGCTCAGAGCCATTTGAACCATTTTTTTTTGAACATGTGGAAAATACTAATAAGGAGATGGGACAGGATGATAGGACATTTGTTAAGACATGAGGGAATGACTTCGATGGTACTAGAGGGAGTTGTAGAGGGCAAAAACAGTAGAGGAAAACAGAGATTGGAATACATCCAGAAGTGCTCGTCTGAGATGAAGAGGTTAGTTAGCACAGGAGAGGAATTCGTGAAGGGCCGCATCAAACCAATCAGAAGACTGATGAAGGGATAAAAAAAAGAAAACCGATCTCTGTGATTGTGATAACTGTGTATGTGCCGCTGAATTGCGTCTTGTGCGGAAATATTCAGTTGTGTTTGGTTGGTGTTGTGTATGAAACGTGTGCATTTCACTAGAATTGTTCTGTGTGTGTTGTTTTTGGTGTAGTTATCATGTCTTATGTAACAAAAAATAAATATGACAGATCCATGATTCTGGAGCCAAACACTGAAGAAAGAATTCCGGACAACAATTTAAAGTGAATTGTCCTATTGTTGTAGCAGTTTGGAAACAGCGAAAAGTTCGGGACGTGACGTTGGAGGAAACCAGCTCCAACAGGTTAATGGCAACCGTCGATTAATTTTAATCAGACTACAGTTCCATAAGTCCATTGTTAATACACATCATTTTCTTTTCAGTGTGTTTGTTGACTACATTTCAAGTTAACAAACCTTAGTGAACTTATAATCGCTAAGTACATTTGAAAGAAAATGGTTATTGCAATGCGTAGAATTGGAATTCACATACACGTCCATAAATCAGTACTGAAGTTTTCTGTGGTTTCCTTGAACCAATCATGGTGAATTATGCAACGATTATGTTTGCGGTAGCATACCGTACGTCATTTCCCATTGTATTTAAAAAGAAAAAATGGTTCAAATGGCTCTGAGCACTATGGGACTTAACATCTGTGGTCATCAGTCCCCTAGAACTTAGAACTACTTAAACCTAACTAACCTAAGGACATCACACACATCCATGCCCGAGGCAGGATTCGAACCTGCGACCGTAGCAGTCGCGCGGTTCCGGACTGAATGCCTAGAACCGCTAGACCACCGCGGCCGGCCATTGTAGTTCAACCCTAGCTTGTATTCCTCCTCCTCGATCCCTCCTTCGATTTTTCGCTTACATGAATCACAACAGAATAGGAAACTTCATACACAGAACAAATGAAATATCAAACGCTATTTGGTGGAGAAATGAGGACTTCAAACATTACAAAATCCGAAAAAAGGAAGACGGCGGTGACAATGAAGATGAATGCGATACGAAGTGCACATTACGGGAATACTGCCACCGTAACATGGTAGGCCTTCGTTTTGGCGCACGCGATGCGCCGCTAACAGGGCTGCCAGCACAGCAGCAGTGTGACCGCGTGGGCGCCATCTATCACCCTTTCAGGGCAGCGTCCAATCAGGGCGGGCATGTGACGTCGGCATGACGTATAGCTTCCGGCCCGTACCATTCTACCAGCATTCACCCCTATTCCGGGAAGAGGTCCGAAATCGACAAAAGGGCTAAACAATTTATTGAGCATCCCGCTGTCCGTCATCCCAGTATGCATATTAATGCAGCGGGAGCTAAATTTTCCACGTCGCTAAAGTGCGGCAGAATATGCATTTCGAATGGCAAGTGCCTCTGTGTGAGATATGCAGGATATAGCTGTGGGTAGAAGAATCAGCAATTATTCGACTACTGCCGTTGGAGCGGCTCAAAATGCAACGTTTTGTGGTATGTGAGGGATAGCACTACTCCTACCACTAACGCTTTCCATTTTCTACTGGCGAATATTTCGCTCTCTGACTCTCTTGTCAAGGATATTTCCCGAGATGGACGCGAAAGAAAGTAATACGATGTTTTATTCGTCTCGCAAAATTAAACTTTCCGAATGGTTTATACACCAAATGTACTTGGCGTCCAAAGCATAAATGAGGTCAGCAGTGAAACCTCTACCTCGAAAGTAGTTGCTGGTATGACATGGTTCTCCTACATGTAGCAACTATACGAGCTCGTCACAGGCAAGCACGATTAGCTAACACTGTGGCTCGGAGGTTCGAGTCCTCCCTCGGGCATGGGTATGTGTGTCGTCCTTAGCGTAAGTTAGCTTAAGTTAGATCAAGTAGTGTGTAAGCTTAGGGACCTATGACCTCAGTAGTTTCGAACACTGTGGCACAAATGATGGCAGTACAGTTAGCAACTATTTACGACAATTTAGAAATAGAATCTTCACAAATACGAAACTGTAGAATATTGACTATGTGTGGAAATGTTTGCTTGCACTGGTCTCGCCTTGCCCTGAATCCAGTGAATGATACTGCGAAAACTTGTAGCCTGTCTAGTTTGGCCCCTCCTGGTGCTGTCTTGAGGTACTGTTGATACTTTGCACATACTTCCCACTAGTGACTGCTGAATCGAGCTGCGTATCCCTCTTATACCCATGTTTAGCGGAGGAAGTCCACTCGGGAGCTATTTGTATGACGTCAGGTGGATGTATGCCTTACCTTGTGCACTCTCCGTTTCAGCCTATCTTTCACTCAGTTACACTCTCCTAGGCAGCTCGGCGCTCTTCTATGTAAAGCTGTCTTCCGTATCTTACACAGGACACAGTACAAACAGTAAACCTCTCCATGACGCATAACTCCTCTCTTGTAGTGTTTGCCACTGGAGTTTGATGAGTTCGCTATAAAGCACTCGATCTCCTGATTTTCTCTCATGTTTGGTCCTGACTGCTAACGCTTCCGGGATGACGAGACACAATCAAGAATGAGTAGACGGTGTTTTTTATAGGCTACCTTTTACCGTGGGTTAGTTACATTTTATTAGGGTAATTCCCATGAATTTTGTTTAGCTGAAATTTGTACATCTTAAATAATAAAATCCAGTCAAGTTGTCCTCGATCGAGTGTTCATCAGAAACAAGGTGTAATATATTGATTACTCCTTGCTACTGTAGCGTTATCTTGAAGCTGTGAGAAAGGAGGACAGGCGCTGAAAGGCGCGGAAGCAAACGAAACTAGGAGAGATATTGTTACATGAAGTAAACAGTATGGGGAGAGCCTTGTGAAAATGCAAACGCCCCCAGACGCGCTCCCAGGGCGTTAGTTACTCTTCAAGGAATTAACATGTAACTTCATATGTCGTCTAGACGCTGTAGTAGGTTGTCACCGTAGAACTTTGTAACCAACAGGCGCATACTAGTGTATAAAGCCAGCTTGATACCAGCCCTGAGAACAGCAACGTCAGGGTTATAAAGAGAGCGAAAACGCCGAAAACTGTTGACCCAGCAGTCCCTATTCCGGGGAGCCCGAGGGGCGGGGCTAGATGAGGTATAATAATACTGTTGTAAGTCTTATTTGGCAGAGCAGTTACGTTTAGCTCCCAGCTGAACAATGTTGATACCAAATACGGACTTAGGAGCAGAGAGGGGACCTAACTAAACCATGATTGGCAGGCACCTGCAAGAGACCTACGGGATTGGCTGGAACCCCTAGATTCCGTATTTTGGCAGAGTTATCAGTCAGACGATCAGGGCGCCGAATCCGCGTCCGTCGACTCCAGCCTCAGTCCAGCTCCGCGTAAGTCTGCTCTCTCTCACTTGGTATGCCTCAGTGAACAGTGTCACGTCCATTATGTTTTGCTTTGCAACGAAGTTGTTGCCTTAAGATGATGCTAGTGTTTGCTACTTTGGCTAGCATTCACTCCTGGAACTTCTGCACTGGCTTCTGTTGTGACAGTGTTATTCATGCTTTTTCTAACCCTAGAACCACCATCCATTGTATTAGTTAGTCCCGTCTGGAATAAACAACTATTTCAAAACCCTGATTGTCCTAGATTCTCACAACGAGTTCCCTACCGAGTCTCAAAAATGGCTCTGAGCACTATGCGACTTAACTTCTGAGGTCATCAGTCGCCTAGAACTTAGAACTAATTAAACCTAACTAACCTAAGGACATCACACACATCCATGCCCGAGGCAGGATTCGAACCTGTGACCGTAGCGGTCGCTCGGCTCCAGACTGTAGCGCCTAGAACCGCACGGCCACTCCGGCCGGCACCGAGTCTCACCACCTGCATTTCTAGTAAATGCCTTCACTGTGAATTGTCCTTCTGCCTTCTGCTCTGTACCGCTCCGGAGCGCAGTCTGACCAGCAACCCCTTTTTCCCTCTCCCACCTATGTCAGGACACGACATAGGACATCGTCAGGAGTGCCCCAGATAAATGCGATAGGACCGCTTTATCTACATACAGGGCGAACATTAATAAAACCGACAAACTGCAGAGACGGATTCCTCACTGGAAATGGTAGGAAAAAGATCGTACGAACATGTGTTCGGAAATGGACGATGCACGTGCAACGACAACAAATCGTCCCGGAACACAGTACAGACCTGCATTGGATCCACGCTAGAACAAATGTGGCCTTCAGGGGATTGCAAGTACCTGGAATAGTAGCGGTTGTCATGCAGGACACATATAATCGTGCTTTGGCTTACACCATGTTGGCGGGCCGCTTTCCAGGAGCTTGTACCCGGGTTCGTTTGCAATATCCAGCAGAACCCGGTCGTTCGGCTCTAGTGTACGCATGGTCCGCCGTCTCCCTTTACGTTCGTCTGTCTGAAAGGACCCAAGATCACACAAACTACCAAAAAGGGCTTGAAATGTTGTGATCAGTGTCTATGAGGGCAGTTATTCTGGTAAAGCCGTGCCGCCTTTCATCCATTTACACCGGTTCGTTCCCTACGTGTTCTGCCGCTTTCAGTACACTGCGGCAATAACACAGCCTGCAACACACAAGGAACACACAGCACGTTGTCAGAGGAACTGCCATTCGTCAACGCCATCTATCGTGGCAACGATGCATTTCTGGACACACCTTTACAGGGAGGGCCCTGTTTCATCCGTATCCAGTCAGGAATCCGACCCGCAGTTTGTCCGTTTTATTAATATTCGCCCTGTATATAAAAGACAACGTACTCGCAGACTGCAGCACTCAGTGACGCGTCATTATCAAGCACAAACGACGAAGGACAGAAACTTGAAATTTGCAGTGGATATTGGTCTTACACTGTAGGCGTCGTTTGGGAAGACATTTTTCGAAATTCCACCGCTAATGGGGAGAAATAGAAGATGAAATGTTTTATGAAATATTTCACTACAAAAGCCTTTTAAACCTAATCTATCAAAAATTGAATTTGGCATCTCGGTTAGAAATAAAAAATATACATCTTTCACTGTTTTTCGAAGTTCAACCCATATAGGAGTAAAATAGAGGATGAATGTTGTTATGGAAATGCTGTATTATGAAAGCATTTTTGAAGCAAAATCTATGAAAATTTGTAATTGGCTCCTCTGTTAAAAATAAAAAATACTCATTTCAATGTTTGTGCAAATTCAACCCATAAGGAAGTGAAATAGATGGTGAAATGTCTGATGAAAACGTGTCATTCTGAAAACATTTTCAAAACTAAAGCTACGAAAATTAGTATTTGGTTCCTCGCTTAGAAGTAAAGAAGAAATAAATGTTTCAATGTTTCTGGAAATTCAAGCCCTAAGGGGATGAAATAAGGCCAGACTGATTCACTGATTCATCATTGCCCAGCCTACATCGATAAGGACAGAAACTGCAAATTTGGAGAGGGTGTTGACCTTACATTGTTGGAATCGTTTAAGAAGGGTCTGTTAGAAACTCCACTGTAAGGAGGTGGAATAGGGCATAAAAAGCATTTGGAAAATATGACGCTATTAGGGCAATTTTGAAGGTAAACTACGAAGATAGTCAGAAATTAAAGGAATACGTGCTTCAGCATTTTTGGAAGTTCAACCACTAATGGAGGGAAAATAGTGGATAATTTTTTTTGAAAATAACTCGCCATTAAAGAACTACTAAAACATTTAAAAAAGCTGTATCTATGAAAACTGGTATTTGATTTCTCAGTCAGAAATAAAAAAGAACACGTGTTTCATTGTTTTTCGAAATTAAACAACCTAAGGGAGTAAAATTGGGGATTAAACATTTAATGAAATTATTTCATTATGAAAGCATTTTGAAACTTATGTAACTACCTTAGAGAAATTCATGGGTAGCATTTCACGCCACAACCTTCGAATATTTTTTAGCCCACTATGTACGAGGGCAGTTCAATAAGTAATGCAACACATTTTTTTTCTCGGCCAATTTTGGTTGAAAAAACCGGAAATTTCTTGTGGAATATTTTCAAACATTCCCGCTTCGTCTCGTATAGTTTCATTGACTTCCGACAGGTGGCAGCGCTGTACGGAGCTGTTAAAATGGCGTCTGTAACGGATGTGCGTTGCAAACAATGGGCAGTGATCGAGTTTCTTTAGGCGGAAAACCAGGGCATCTCAGATATTCATAGGCGCTTGCAGAATGTCTACGGTGATCTGGCAGTGGACAAAAGCACGGTGAGTCGTTGGGCAAAGCGTGTGTCATCATCGCCGCAAGGTCAAGCAAGGCTGTCTGATCTCCCGCGTGCGGTCCGGCCGTGCACAGCTGTGACTCCTGCAATGGCGGAGCGTGCGAACACACTCGTTCGAGATGATCGACGGATCACCATCAAACAACTCAGTGCTCAACTTGACATCTCTGTTGGTAGTGCTGTCACAATTGTTCACCAGTTGGGATATTCAAAGGTTTGTTCCCGCTGGGTACCTCGTTGTCTAACCGAACACCATAAAGAGCAAAGGAGAACCATCTGTGCGGAATTGCTTGCTCGTCATGTGGCTGAGGGTGACAATTTCTTATCAAAGATTGTTACAGGCGATGAAACATGGGTTCATCACTTCGAACCTGAAACAAAACGGCAATCAATGAAGTGGCGCCACACCCACTCCCCTTCCAAGAAAATGTTTAAAGCCATACCCTCAGCCGGTAAAGTCATGGTTACAGTCTTCTGGGACGCTGAAGGGGTTATTCTGCTCGATGTCCTTCCCCATGGTCAAACGATCAACTCTGAAGTGTATTGTGCTACTCTTCAGAAATTGAAGAAATTCTCCTTCTTCATGACAACGCAAGACCTCACACAAGTCTTCGCACCCGAGAGGAGCTCACAAAACTTCAGTGGACTGTTCTTCCTCATGCACCCTACAGCCCCGATCTCGCACCGTCGGATTTCCATATGTTTGGCCCAATGAAGGACGCAATCCGTGGGAGGCACTACGCGGATGATGAAGAAGTTATTGATGCAGTACGACGTTGGCTCCGACATCGACCAGTGGAATGGTACTGTGCAGGCATACAGGCCCTCATTTCATGGTGGTGTAAGGCCGTAGCATTGAATGGAGATTACGTTGAAAAATAGTGTTGTGTAGCTAAAAGATTGGGGAATAACCTGGTGTATTTCAATGCTGAATAAAACAACCCCTGTTTCAGAAAAAAAATGTGTTGCATTACTTATTGAACTGCCCTCGTATATACCGCCTGATATGAAGGTAAAGCACCCAGAAGACATGTTCGTACGTACACATCATCGTCGGGTATGCAAATGGTAGAATGGTCACCAGAGTGCATTAGCATTGTTCGTGTTTATTGTTATTACCAGGCCTGGTGAGCGTGAAGAGCTCGAGATGTTGAGTGTCAGTATGAAGGAGACTGAGATGCTGCGTACCGGCGTGAGGTAGCGATATCAGCAGTGGACGTAGTTTGAAAAGTGTCTTATTGTCGATATCCATTTGGCCAGCTGGTCGAACCGCGAAATATCCAGATTTGTGTGCCAGTCGGATGTGACAGATCCCCTGATGGACTGGATGGAAACGTGAATGCGATCGTACTCCCCATCATGGTTTCGGTCGAAAACATCCGACTGTTCGTATCGTGCACCGAGCACATTTGCGCCTGCCATCCGAGGACTAATAATAGATTCTGCAACGTTCCATGTCGCCGCAAATCATTAGCTGTAGTCTAGCGACAGCGGGACCAGAGACTTACCTCCTCATGCGTAGGCTGTCTTTAACACATCAATACGAAAGGCTGCGTCTGGAGGGATACCGTGACTGCTGATGAATGGCATTGCATTGTGTTTAGCAATGAATCACGGTTCTGCGCTACCCCGTTTGGTTTGCTTTAGGGCGCAAAAAACAACTGGAGTCACACACGAACACAGAGAGGAGATAAGTGACTATACGTCAGTCCCAATGGACAGAATAGGAGACAGCTAAAAACAGGCACGTGGAAAAAGGGCTAAAAAAACGCCATACAGAAATGGAGGTCCAAAATTAAAAATTAAATGGACTTCACCCTATTGCTTCGGCTGATGAAAAGTAAAACACGGTCGACAGCCCGCGTGTCTTTCTCTAAAACGGCTGATAAATCAGACGGCAAACCCAAGCTGGAACGTAAATGGATAAAAAAAGGGCATTCCAGCAGGTACTATCGCGAAGTTCCATGCGAAAGTCGTGAAAGTGGAGGCGATGGACCGAGGCTGGAATAGTGTCCTTAGGAAGCGAGTGAAGCCCAAGGTTAACGTGGGTCGCTTCACGAAGCCAAGGTGGTGAAGGGTTCACACCCACAGGGACAGTTGCAGATAGTGTGAAGTTAAGTCGCCGTAGCAAGTGGTGAAAGCGGACTCTAGAAGGTAACAGAGAAGAAGGACGAGTCCCATACTGACGATCAAAGGAATCATTAAAGAAGGACGTATAGAGGGGTGGCCAAGCTTGGCAGACAAACTGCATGCGTACCTGCTGAGGAGAAAGTCACGGCGTTAGGACAATCGTAGTTCAGCAGCTTCAGCATACAGACTCTCAACTGGGCTAGGCTCCCATAGCCAAACGGATGCCACGATGGTGGATTGTGTTGAGTCGGCGTAAGAGGAAACAAAGCACCCATAGTCGAGTTTCGAACGGACAAGGGACCGGTACAAACGGAGGAAGGTGGTTCGATCGGCAACCCGAGACGTACCATTGAGGACACGTAGGAGATTGAGGGACTGCATACAGTGGGCTGCCAGGCAAGACACATGGGAGGACCAAGAGAGTTTCCTATCGACCATGAGCTACAGAAATTTCATAGTTTCAACTAATGGAAGGGCAACAGGCCCAAGATGTAGAGATGGTGGGAGAAGCCATTTGCGCTCCCAGAAATTGATACGGACGGTTTTGTCAGGGGAAAAGCGAAAGCCATATCGATGCTTCAGGAGTAAAGACGATCAACACAGCGCTGAAGACGCCGCTCAGAGAGACAGGTCAGCGGAAATCTGCAATAGATGGCACAATCGTCAGCAAAAAGAGAGCTGTAGATGCCTGGTGGCAGACAGGACTTTATGGGGTTGATGGCGATAGCAAAGAGGACGACGCTCAGCACGGAACCCTGAGGCACACTATTTCCCTGGATAAAGGTGTTCGACAGGCAGGACGCATACACATCTTGAAAACTCGGTCTTGTATAAATGCCCCAAGAAAACAGGACAGGTGCCCACGGAAGCCCTAAGTGTAAAGAGTGCTGAGGATACCAGTTCTCCAGCAGGTAGGTGGATGAAAACAAAATGTCCAGACACTCTGTGACCAAAATGGTACTGAAACAGAGGATGACAGACTAAAGGGCGAAATACTAAATGTCTTTTTCCATAGCTGTTTCACAGAGGAAGACTGCACTGTAGTTCCTTCTCTAGATTGTCGCACAGATGACAAAATGGTACATATCGAAATAGACGACAGAGGGATAGAGAAACAAATAAAATCGCTCAAAAGAGGAAAGGCCGCTGGACCTGATGGGATACCAGTTCGATTTTACACAGAGTACGCGAAGGAACTTCTTGCAGCGGTGTACCGCAGGTCTCTAGAAGAGCGTAGCGTTCCAAAGGATTGGAAAAGGGCACAGGTCATCCCAGTTTTCAAGAAGGGACGTCGAACAGATGTGCAGAACTATAGACCTATATCTCTAACGTCGATCAGTTGTAGAATTTTGGAACACGTATTATGTTCGAGTATAATGACTTTTTTGGAGACTAGAAATCTACTCTGTAGAAATCAGCATGGGTTTCGAAAAAGACGGTCGTGTGAAACGCAGCTCGCGCTATTCGTACACGAGACTCAGAGGGCCATAGACACCGGTTCACAGGTAGATGCCGTGTTTCTTGACTTCCGCAAGGCCTTCGATACAGTTCGCCACAGTCGTTTAATGAACAACGTAAGAGCATATGGACTATCAGACCAATTGTGTGATTGCATTGAAGAGTTCCTAGATAACAGAACGCAGCATGTCATTCTCAATGGAGAGAAGTCTTCCGAAGTAAGAGTGATTTCAGGTGTGCCGCAGGGGAGTGTCATAGGACCGTTGCTATTCACAATATACATAAATGACCTTGTGGATGACATCGGAAGTTCACTAAGGTTTTTTGCAGATGATGCTGTGGTATATCGAGTGGTTGTAACAATGGAAAATTGTACTGAAATGCGGGAGGATCTGCAGCGAATTGACGTATGGTGCAGGGAATGGCAATTCAATCTCAATGTAGACAAGTGTACTGTGCTGCGAATACATAGAAAGATAGATCCCTTATCATTTAGCTACAAAATAGCAGGTCAGCAACTGGAAGCAGTAAATTCCATAAATTATCTGGGAGTACGCATTAGGAGTGATTTAAAATGGAATGATCATATAAAGTTGATCGTCGGTAAAGCAGATGCCAGACTGAGATTCATTGGAAGAATCCTAAGGAAATTCAATCCGAAAACAAAGGAAGTAGGTTACAGTATGCTTGTTCGCCCACTGCTTGAATACTGCTCAGCAGATAGGGTTGATAGAAGAGATTGAGAAGATCCAACGGAGAGCAGCGCGCTTCGTTACAGGATCATTTAGTAATCGCGAAAGCTTTACGGAGATGATAGATAAACACCAGTGGAAGACTCTGCAGGAGAGACGCTCAGTAGCTCGGTACGGGCTTTTGTTAAAGTTTCGAGAACATACCTTCACCGAAGAGTCAAGCAGTATATTGCTCCCTCCTACGTATATCTCGCGAAGAGACCATGAGGATAAAATCAGAGAGATTAGAGCCCACACAGAAGCATACCGACGATCCTTCTTTCCTCGAACAATACAAGACTGGGATAGAAGGGGGAACCGATAGAGGTACTCAGGGTACACTCCGCCACACATCGTCAGGTGACTTGCAGAGTATGGATGTACATGTAGATGTCGTAGGCCCTCTCCAAATCGAAAAACACGGCCACAGTCTGGGATTTCCCCAGAAAACCATTCATGGCATGAGTGGAAAAGGTAACGAGATGGTCAACTGCAGAACGCCGCGCCCGAAATCTACACTGTGCATTCGTTAGTAAATGGCGAGACTCGAGACACCACACCAGCTGGGCATAAATAATACGTTCTATTACCTTGCTAATGCAGCTGGTAAGAGACATGGGGCGGTAGCTGGAAGGAAGGTTTTTGTCCTTCCCGGGCTTAGGTATGGGTATGACGGTGGCTTCACGCCAACGTCCAGGAAATGTGCCTTCTGCCCTGATGCGGTTGTACGTGTTGAGCAGAAAGTGCTTACCCGCAAGAGAGGTGCTTCAACATCTGAATGTGGATGGCATCCGGCCCTGGGGCCGAGGATCGGGATAAACTGAGAGCATGATCTAGATCCCTCGTAGTAAAGACGGTATTGTAACAGTCACGATTCGGAGAAGAGAAGGGTATCGCCCGAGCCGCCTCCGCTCGTTTCCGATGGAGGAAGGGGGAAGAGCGCGAAACTTCTGCAAAACGGCGGCCCAAGGTGTTGGAGATAGCAATAGGGTCTACGATGACATCGTCAGCGACTGTCAGGCCAGTATTGGATCTTGGTTCCAGAGAGTCGTCGGAGGTTGGCCATCAGGACAGACGAAGGTGTATAACTGTTAAAAGAACTTGTGAACGAAATCCAGCTAGCTCTTTTGCTATCCCGAAGAACTCGACGACACTTGGCACGCATCTGTTTATAATGAATGCAGTTTGCCAGCGTAGGGTTGCGGTTTAAAATCCGGAGAGCATGGTTACGTGCGCGAATTGTGTCTCAGTCCACCAAGGGATTGGGGTACGACGTGGTAGAGAGGAAGGGCGGGGAATGGAACGTTCGGCAGCAGTAAGGATAACGTTTGTGAGATATTCATCCTGGACATCACAACTGGGGAGATCTTGTTCTTCAAAGATCGCCAGGGAGGAGTAAAGCTGCCATTCAGCCTTAGAAGCTGCCATTTAGGCGTGCACGTGGATGGGATAGGAGTCAGAAAACGGATAGCACACGGGAAAAGGTCGCTCGAGTAGGTGTCAGAAAGAATGGATCACTCAAGACGATGGGCAAACTGGGTAGTGCAAAAGGATATGTCCAAGTGGAAATAGGTGTGTGAGGAGTCAGAAAGGAAAGAGGGTGCTCCAGTGTTAAGGGAGAAGAGGTTAAATTGGTTAAGAAGGTCAGCCAAGGGGGCACCTCTCTGGCAGGTCCTGGGAGAAACCCGAAGGGGATGATGTGCATTAAAGTCACCGAGTAGCGAAAATGTCGGAGGTAGCTGCCCAATAAGTTGTTGGATGTCTGCCCTGGTGACGGCGAATTATGGGGGGACATATATAGTACAAAGGGAAAAAGTCTGGTGGGGAAGCAAAGGCGAACTGCAACAGCTTGAGGATTGGTAGTCAGGGAGATGGGTTGACTATGAATGTCATCCCATATAAGTAGCATGACTTCCCCATGAGAGGGAATGCCGACCGCAGGGGAAAGATAAAAAGGAATCGGTAAGAAATGTGAAAGCTGAAAGCAGTGTTGAGGGCGCAATTTCGTTTCCTGAAGGCGGAGTACAATGGGACGCTGCGACGCTAAAAGCATCTGTAAATCCTCTTTGTGGGACCGAAGGCAGCGTACGTTCCATTGGAGGAGAGTTATGATGAGGAAGAGACGTAGGGGTGTCACCTCGGCAGCTGCTGAGTGACAGCTGGGGAACAGGCGCTACTACAGGGCACAGGAGCAGGTGGATCCTGTTCCGTGGGGTCCACAGAAGCATCAGCTTGCTTGTGCAGTCGGCCTGTGGAGTCCAACGCCGAAAAACGGTAGTTGGTGCACACTAGTGACATGGAGGCTGGCCGGGCTAAGATATCATGTGCCAACACCATCGAAGAGGACCTTTGAGGTGGCGAAGGAGAAGATCGTTTGCCTTTGGCGGACTTCTTTGAGCCTTTCTAGTTATATGAAGACTCGGGTGGGGATGGAGGAAGTCTTCACGGGAGTACTCCTTCTGTTCTTTCCGGCCTATCGGTTGTGTAGCTGGTAGTTTCGCCCTTTGAGGGGAGAATTTGACGGCTTGTTGCACAGCTGGAGGGGAGGGTGGCGATGCTACCTTGACACTGGGCAATTTCACAACCTCAAGAGCTGAAGAGGAGGTCGCATGTCTGTGTAGCCATGTCCTTCAAGGAGCGAAGGTAGGTACCAGAGAGGAGAATGCAGGGTTTTGCGACTAGGCAGTAACTTGTGAGCAACTGGATAAGGCACATTTTCCATTACCTGGATCTCTTGAACAACCCCTCATCAAAATACACTGGATACTCCTGAGAGGAGGTGGCATGTCGGCCATTGCATCGGTACAGCAGTGAGAAGGAGGTGAATTATCGCCTTTGTGTGCATCCCTACCACAGGTGATACGTTTGGCTGGGTGTTGACGTTCTAGTGTGGTTAAATGATGACACTGGTAGCAGTGCATCGGGTTCAGAATGTATGGTCGGACTTTGATAAATTCATAGCCTGCTCTTATCTTGAACAGAAGCACCATTCTATCAAAGGCGAGAAAGAGAGTGTGGGTGGCCACTAAAGAGAAATCTACCTCTTTCATTACACGATGAACGGCATTGACACCCTGATCAGGGAGGTAAGATTGTATTTCGGCCTCAGTTAGACCGTCGAGCAGCCTGGTGTAAATTACACCGTGGGAAGAATTCAAAGTTGCATGGGCCTCAACACGAACATGGTAATCGTGGAGAAGCGAGGCAGCAAGCAGTTGCTGTGCTTGAGAATCAGAAGTGGTCTCCAAAAGCAAAGGGTCATTCCATAAACGAGAGCAGGATTTCTCAGGGCCAGCAAGTGCATCTACACCTTTCTGAATAATAAACGGATTTACCATGGCAAAGGACTGACCATCTTCAGTACGTGAGACTACCGTGGTGCAGCAGGAAGGGTCTTTGAATCATTACCCTCATTACATTTGCGTTTTGTAGACGTTGCGTGAGAAGATGATTGACTCATCGCGAGGAAATCCCTCAGGATTGCCAGCATCTCTGATGGCGCCCTCCTTCCAGCTGGGGGCTCACTTGTGATTGTTCACACCTCAGGTCAAGCCTCCTAAACACCTGATGGAGGGACTGATTGGCAATTTGAGATGGTTACAGCTCAGGCAATCAGCCCTCCCTGGGCCTGGCCTGTACCAGAGGGGTACTTGCGAACCCTGCCTGTCAACTCAGGGCTGGGAATTACACGTAACCCAGTTACCCATTATGCGTCAGAAGCGTGGGCTGGCCTTCAGGAGTACACAGGGAGGAAGAAGAAGAAAGTGGAGACTCAAAAGCCGAAGCAGAGGAACGAGAGGAGAAAGGAAACAAAGAAAGGAAAAGGGAGAAAAAAAACAAAGGTGAGACTGTTTGCACGTCAGCGACAGAATAGAGAACATTCCCAATAATACCACAGACATGTTCCCCAAGGGAGGGGATAAACAATAGCAAGAGGATAGACATGCAGCACGGAAGGGAAAGGATGCTGAAAAGGCTGGGGCCCCCTGGTAGCCAAGCACAAACCCCCCCACAGAATGGCGAGCCCCCTGGGGGGTGCACTACCCTGGATGACCGTTTTCGGCGAGTATTGTGCCAATGTCGGGAGGGGTCGGAAATTTCCAATTGTTTGGAGATGGACAGCGATGTTATTCCTGGCCTCATGGTGTGATGCATCGTCGTATTTGTCTTCGGGTTACAGCCAGTACGGATTGACAGAGCTCTTATTTGCAAAGCGGTATGTCCTCATGTATTACTTCACATGCAGCTGTATAGTAGTGCCATGTTTCTACAGGACAGTGCTCCTCCACACATAGCGCAGACATCTATGAATTTTCTATATGATGTTACAGTACTCAAGTGTTCAGCAATATCCCCAGATCTGTCCCCAAAATAAAATGTGCAGAACCTCTTCAGACATCAACTCTGTCCCAGTGACAATATCCAGGATGTCACAGACCAGTTAATGCGGTTGTGGGTTATTTTTCATCAAGAGAGGATGCAATGGCTTTCTGATACCCTTTCCAATGAATCACTCCATACATCCAAGCCAGAGGGTTCAAATGGTTCAAATGGCTCTAAGCACTATGGGACTTAACATCTGAGGTCATCAGTCGCCTAGACTTAGCACTACGTAAACCTAAATAACCTAAGGACTTCACACACACCCATGCCCAAGGAAGGATTCGAACCTGCGACCGCAGCAGCAGAGTGGTTCCGGACTGAAGCGCCTAGAACCGCTCGGTCACAACGGCCGGCCAAACCAGAGGGAATGCAACGTCATACAGATAGGCTTCGCTCATATTGCTACGTTCTTTGTAAATGTGAGTTGGTTTTTCAGTCACCGAAGTAACATTACGTTCCCTTCAACGCTTGAATTCTCATGTAGTTTTCCCCTTCCCTGGATGCTTCACTTATTTTGCCAGGCAGAGTGTATTCAGCAGAGGTCTTCCAGAAAAAGCAATGCAAATTATAGATTTGAAGCATTCGTTATTGGACACCCCAGTCGCTAAAGGGATGGGAAGAAACCTCAAAACATTTTTTTTTAAATATTTAGCGCCACCCACATGACTTGTGTAACGGAGCAAATTATTACGAGTTGTCATCTTGCATTGAAAGCGTAGCTTGCCGTGAAGTCTGGAGGAGAGCAAATTTTGGTTTGCAGGGTGACAGCTGACGCTAGCTATTGGGCCTTGTGAACCGTTTATTTGCCTAACGCTGAGTGCAATACGTAACAAATACTTTCCATGAATCTGAGGAAGTATTGTTAAATATTAATCAACTTTTTTCATACTTTGTGTACCAAATTCTATGGATAACACAATCATACTTTTAAAATTTCAAATCACTAACTTCAGTATTTTTGGAGGCACAAATTTTCACTTAATATACATAATAAGCGTGGTGGCATTGTGAAACTTGAGTTAGAGACTGTAATATATTCATCTACAAGAAACTACAAGCAAGAGCATAATTTCTGGAAGTTTTTTCAGTTTCATTCCCACAGATTTCTGACGTAATTTGTACTTTGGAAAATTATTATTCCGTTGTGTTTTGGTTGTGTGAGTGTTTCGAAAAGACTGAGAGAGTGAATGGAGGACTTACGTAAAGTACACGTGAGTACTTTGTTGCGCAATAGGGGAATTTGTGACGTATGTCCAAGTGAGCTTGATTTTCTAAACAGACTGCCAGAAATAGCGTCGAGTATGAAATTCACTAGTAATTTATATTGTGGGCAGGAATCGTATTTGGTTTCCATTACATTTTATTTACTTTCGGAATTACGAGATTTATAATCTAAATTACTTGTGGTAAACTGATTGGTTGACATTAGAAATAGCACGGGTACAGAACTGCTCGAGATGACCGGATTGGCTGCTTAACATACTAGCCAATAAGAATTCAGCATTTCCCGCTACTTTGAGTAGGGTTTTGTGTCTCAGATCTATGAGTTAATAGTCGCTTGGGAGCAGTCTTCTGGCAAACACCCATGTTAAACCGCGCTGATCAAATTTGTACCAAAATGAGGAAATTCGCGCATTTGATCGGTGCTCGTGTCATTGACGAAAAGCGACTACAGTATTGAGTATTCTGTGAAAGTCTGAGCTTTGTGAGTGTTTATTGTAGGAGATATTCTCACGTGAACATTTCATTTCGTACGTAAACTCCGCGTGGAATGTTCCGTGCAGATTGCGAAACATTTGGCGAGCACTTCTTTACAAGAAGCCTAATGAACGACTCAATGTGTTAACTCGTAAGTATTTGCGGATCAATGACTGTTTAGGTCGTTCAAAATGTTTGATCGGACTAAATGTCTTCTGGCTGCTTTCGTTTGTGAACTTGTAACAGAGACAGTCAGTAACGTTTGATAATTAATGTCGGAATATATTGAAGACGGACTTGATAGTCATTTTCCGTGTTTTAAAGACAACAGACTAACTTCAAGGAAATTTTAGACCTTTTTTTTTCAAACGAGTCATGCAAGAATTCTGAACTGTCGATAGTTTAACTAATTTTCAGCTACTTCCCTTGGACTGGAATTATTTGGTCGTTAGGTGGTAGATATTTAGTCGAATTTTCGTCAACGCTGGTTTTGTTGAATAAATCAGTGTCTACCATCCCAGAGTGAAGGACCAGACGACCTGAAACTAATCCAGGTAGATGGACATTCTTTAAAGGATAGTGAGAGACCAACCCGCCCCGCCGCCGCACTTTCTTACTTTGAGATTTTTTAAATGGAAAACCTCTGTCTCAATTTGGCCACATAGAATCATTGTTTACAGCCTGTATAAAGCATGCAAAAGCGAACCTACATTCTCAGTGCGGCTGGGAGCAGTTGCGGATGATACATTGTTCTGCCACGTTTCATTGTAAGCACAATGAGATGAGATAATCCAATCTGATTTATCATCATGTACACAACGCTACCGAAGTAATTCGCTGTTTTCTTTTCATCACCGGCTGAATGCATTAGCGGTGAGAATTAGCTACTAATATTTTCGCAATGCAATTACACATCCCGTAGGAAAACAACATATTAGACCCTATTTGATGCATTCGTTTGTTCGCACTGTGCTACCCAAGCTACTAATCGGAGGGACAACTTTATCTCCCAAATACGGTTCGAACAAGCAATCTGAAAACTCGTTTCCGGCAGTAGGACACATGTGAACTGGAAGGTGGGAGAGTTACCGGATTTAAGAGAGAAAAGGAGACTCCAAGTCATTAGATTTCATCTACACAAGTGAATAGGAACAGTTGAAAGAAAGAAAACATAGTGGTGCTCGTTCATTCAGATGATAAATATATGGAACGCAGAAATAAATTCCGGAACGCTAGCCGTCCGAGGTGGCCGAGCGTTTCTAGGCGCTACAGTCTGGAACCGCGCGACCGCTACGGTCGCAGGTTCGAATCGTGCCTCGGGCATGGATGTGTGTGATGTCCTTAGGTTAGTTAGGTTTAAGTAGTTCTAAGTTCTAGGCGACTGATGACCTCAGAAGTTAAGTCCCATAGTGCTCAGAGCCATTTGAACCATTTGAACCCGGAACGCTATACTTATGCTGATGCATTTCTCTATGTTAGTTTATCCTGTGCAAGTCTCTCATAACTTCTGAAACCTCTTCCATTTGAACCTTCTTCCTGGTTGTGTGGTTTACCAAATTAGTTATCAGCATTCCTCTGTTGAAAGCGGCCACTGACGAAGCACACAGCTTTATGTTAAAGATTTATGTTAAAGAATTACTGAATTTGTGGATAAATTTGGAAAACCACGACTTGATACATTACCTGTATGTCCTTCCCTTGTTACAGCTACGAGTTTGGGTCAAACAACAGATTATCTACATCTACATCTACGTGATTACTCTGCAATTCACATTTAAGTACTTGGCAGAGGGTTCATCGAACCACAATCATACTATCTCTCTACCATTCCACTCCCGAACAGCGCGCGGGAAAAACGAACACCTAAACCTTTCTGTTCGAGCTCTGATTTCTCTTATTTTATTTTTATGATCATTCATACCTATGTAGGTTGGGTTCAACAAAATATTTTCGCATTCGGAAGAGAAAGTTGGTGACTGAAATTTCGTAAATAGATCTCGCCGCAACGAAAACGTCTTTGCTTTAATGACTTCAATCCCAACTCGCGTATCATATCTGCCACACTCTCTCCCCTATTACGTGATAATACAAAACGAGCTGCCCTTTTTTGCACCCTTTCGATGTCCTCCGTCAATTCCACCTGGCAAGGATCCCACAACGCGCAGCAATATTCTAACAGAGGACGAACGAGTGTAGTGTAAGCTGTCTCTTTAGTGGACTTGTTGCATCTTCTAAGTGTCCTGCCAATGAAACGCAACCTTTGGTTCGCCTTCCCCACAATATTATCTATGTGGTCTTTCCAACTGAAGTTGTTCGTAATTTTTACACCCAGGTACTTAGTTAATTGACAGCCTTGAGAATTGTACTATTTATCGAGTAATCAAATTCCAACGGATTTCTTTTGAAATTCATGTGGATCACCTCACACTTTTCGTTATTTAGCGTCAACTGCCACCTGCCACACCATACAGCAATCTTTTCTAAATCGCTTTGCAACTGATACTCAGTCTGGAACCGCGCGACCGCTGCGGTCGCAGGTTCGAATCCTGCCTCGGGCATGGATGTGTCTGATGTCCTCAGGTTAGTTAGGTTTAAGTAGTTCTAAGTTCTAGGGGACCTCAGCAGTTAAGTCCCATAGTGCTCAGAACCATTTGAACCATTTTGCAACTGATACTGGTCTTCGGAATTCCTTACTAGACGGTAAATTACAGCATCATCTGCGAACAACCTAAGAGAACTGCTCAGATTGTCACCCAGGTCATTTATATAGATCAGGAACAGCAGAGGTCCCAGGACGCTTCCCTGGGGAACACCTGATATCACTTCAGTTTTACTCGATGATTTTTCCTCTATTACTACGAACTGCGACCTTCCTGACAGGAAATCACGAATCCAGTCGCACAACTGAGACGATACCCCATAGGCCTGCAGCTTGATTAGAAGTCGCTTGTGAGGAACGGTGTCAAAAGCTTTCCGGAAATCTAGAAATACGGAATCAACTTGAGATCCTCTGTCGATAGCGGCCATTACTTCGTGCGAATAAAGATGCACAAGAACAATGTTTTCTGAAACCATGCTGATTACGTATCAATAGATCGTTCCCTTTGAGGTGATTCATAATGTTTGAATACAGTATATGCTTCAAAACCCTACTGCAAACCGACGTCAATGATATAGGACTGTAGTTCGACGGATTACTCCTACTACCCTTCTTAAACACTGGTGCGACCTGCGCAATTTTCCAATCTGTAGGTACAGATCTATCTGTGAGCGAGCGGTTGTATATGATTGCTAAGTAGGGAGCTATTGTATCAGCGTAATCTGAAAGGAACCTAATCGGTATACAATCTGGACCTGAAGACTTGCCCGTATCAAGCGATTTGAGTTGCTTCGCAACCCCTAAGGTATCTACTTCTAAGAAACTCATGCTAGCAGCTGTTCGTGTTTCAAATTCTGGAATATTCCATTCGTCTCCCATGGTGAAGGAATTTCGGAAAACTGCTTTCAATAACTCCGCTTTAGCGGCACAGTCGTCGGTAACAGTACCATCGGCACTGCGCAGCGATGGTATTGACTGCGTCTTGCCGCTTGTGTACTTTACATACGACCAGAATTTCTTCGGATTTTCTTCCAAATTTCGAGATTGATGTTTGTATTTCCGCGGTTGGTCTACTGTTTGAATGAAACTTGTAATTTTAATTAGCAAGTGAAACATATACAAAGGTTGGACAACGGTTGATTAAAGGTTGATTTTGGGAGGGGATGAAATAGTGAGTCATCGGTACCATCGGATTAGGAACCATCCCGGCGTTTGCCTGAAGCGATTTAGGGAAATCACGGAAAAGCTAAATTAGGATGGCCGGATTCAGGTTTGAACCGCCGTCCTCCCGAATGCGAGTCCAGTGTGCTAACCACTGCGCCACCTCGCTCGGTAGAGGTTGTACAGAAGCGTGGAAACACGAAAAGCGCAATCATTACTACGCCCAACGGGGTGTAGGAAACCAACTGGCATTCAAAAGAGCTTCCATTAGACTCGGATTAGATAAATACAGGTCGCGTACGTTTTTCAAGGGATGCTTATATTATTCTTCCTGCAAAATAGTAGAAAGTTCAGGTAACGATGACGGAAGCTAATAGCGATTACGTACCCTTTTCTCGAAAGCAGAACACAGAGGCTCAATAATGCCCGGATGGTGTGACTGTGGTGTCTAGGAGAGACGTGACAATTCATTCTGGGGCTCACAAAACCGATCCTGGACGAAGCGACGTGTGTGAACGTGGACCCTGTCGGTTTGGAACACAGCACACGACTACTGGTGAACAAATATTGCATCATGGGATAGATATGACCGTCCTAAATGATCACATAATCCTTTGCAGTAATGTAACCTTGCGGAGTAACAGTAGGGCGCTTGAAATACCGCGATATGGCTGCCCATATAATCACCGAATGCCTGCGATGTTTCACTCTTGGGACGTAAACTCAACCAGAATTTGGAAACAGCGTGAAATAAGTCTCATCCTACCAAGTGACTCTCTTCCATTGATCCATAGTAGAGGTTTCAGGGCTTCGTCAACTTTCCCTGTTATGTGCATTTGGGACTCCACATCGCCCTGCAGTTCCCTGCTTACGGAGTTTCCTGCGTGCTGTTTTCGTATTGACATTATGTTCTGCAGTGACCTTTGCAGTTCTCCTCTTATTTTCATCACAATCCTATTCAGTGACTGTCTGTCACTGACTTACCGGATGAAGTTGTTCCGCCTTGTCTGCATGCGATATAAAATTTCGATATTGAGTCTCTTGAAACACGAAACACTTCAGCTACCTTGGTTAAGGTTCAAAATGGCTCTGAGTACTATGGCACTTAACATCGGAGGTCATCAGTCCCCTAGAACTTAGAACTACTTAAACCTAACTAAGCTAAGGACATCACACACATCCATGCCCGAGGCAGATTTCGAACCTGCGACCGTAGCGGTCGCGCGGTTCCAAACTGAAGCGCCTATGACCGCTCGGTCACACTGGCCGGCAACCTTGGTTATGGTAGCACCATATGAACACATACTATTTGTCCATATTCGAAATCACTTAGCTCCAACACAACATGCACTCACATCTTCATAGAGCACTGTCTCGAGCACGACTGATGCTTGCAACGTATTGAGAATCGTGATCAAACACAACAGCGCAACCTGCAGACTTAGCTAGCATCTGCGTTTATATTCAAGTATGGCCTTCTGGCGTTGTTTCTGTATTTTTGTCCAATCACTGTAGCTACTGTGCCAATTTGCAGCTTTTCAAGAATTTTTTAAAACAGTGGGTTATTGCCTCCATAAGACGATGTAAATTAAATTCCAGTATAATTGCTACAAAAAAAATCTGCTCTCATAAGCCTCACCACGAAAAGGTCAATGCTGTCGCTCTATCTTAAATTGCTCTGGACGGATACTCCAAGATATCTGAAAGCTCTAGCTGATTACAATGGCTAATGATTGTAAATAATCTGAAAACATCATATCATGGCAGAAGGTGTCGAATTGAGCAATGTATTCCAAATAACAATAATTTCCTGCATTAAGAGTTAGCTGCTGGTTTCCGCACTGTTTAATGTTTTACCCGGATCTGAGCGGATGTTAACACATCTTTATCCGGTAACATTCGCACATGGATGACAGAGTCATATGTAACGAGCTTGAGAATGAAAGTAATACTGTCAAATCACCAATATGTATCATCAGTAACGAACTCACTGCCATAATTTCCTGGATCATATGCGGCTTTACTTTTGTGCCTAAGGGTGGCAATCCACCCAAGCTATCTTGCTCAGCTGTCACAGTGATGTAGAAATGTTTGAAGCAGAACATTTTCGCTTTAGACTGTCAGTTTAATTTCGACCTTGTGATCATTTGCAACGGAAACATATCGTACCTACACCTAAGTGAAAAAAAATTAAACTTAATCTAACACATAAACATTTGCTGTCGTAGCCAAAGACAGTTCAAAAAATTTCTGCGTCGTTTTCCCCAGACTCTGCACGCCAGCGTAAAAATGGAAGATTAATGTTTAACGCCCCGTCCATGACGAAATCATCAGCGACAGAGCACAAGCTAGGATTGGGGGAAGATGGCGAACGAAATCGGCCGTACTCCCACAAATAAACCAGCCCAGCGTTCACTTTAAGCTATTTAGCGAAATTACGTAAAAAAATTAATCAGGGTCTGAGCACTCTGCCAACTAACTCGGTGTGGTTGTCCAGGTAAGATTTGTGAAGGTGATGTGAAAATGTCGATTTCCGCTGATTGAACTGTTTAGTCAAACGTTTTTCTTTTTATGCCGGATGATGTTTTAAATCTTTGAGATGTGCGTAGCAACGAATTTTAAAACTGAAAACGTCCACAAAATCGAAATTTGAATTTTTGGGAGTCGAGGTAAATTATGACGAAAATATTATCCAGGCTGTCATCAATCCAGTCCCACATATGGTTAAATATAGCGTTGAAACATGTTTTCTTTAGCAGATATCAGTGCGAAATTTTTATCTTGAAACAAGACTCGTCAGAAATTGATGTGTAATCTCGTTTCGGTTCGTTTTCACAGCTCCTATTACTATTAAAGGCGCGAGAGCGTATTAATTTGGCCGACTTACATCCAATCTAATCGGCTATAACGAAGTGGAGACGGCGCTATGGTAGTTTGGTAGTTCCAATTTCGCACCTCGCAGAACGGATAATTGCCGAGTCCGTACCTTAAGCGTTTAATTTCCACCCAGTGTTCGTACCGTGTCGGCCGGGGGGGGGGAGTCACTACCTCTTTCATGAGAGGGTCGCGCTTTTTGATGCGCTTTATTACATTCCTCTTTGTAATGAGAGCTTTCCGTAACCGGATCGAGGGGGGTGGGAGGGAGTGGGGGTAGCTTGTAGAAGGGACCGGGGGAAGGGGGGACAGGAGGAAGCACCTGGCAACTCGTAAATTAACACACAGCGTGGCTCGCGACGCCAAGAGGGCAGGTCCGCAGCCCTACGTCGCACTTAACTGATTGCCTGCGTCTCTTCTGCACTTTGCCCTCTCCCCCCCCCTCCCCCCCCCCACCTCCCTACTACTGCCTCCCTAGCCTTTGCGGCCGCCGCCACACCCTCAGCTTCCAGTAATTAGATTTCTGGAATGAAGTTGGTCTCCTATACGAGCGATTTGTCGACAAATATTGCCGGGCTGTGTAAATACATCTCTCGTGTCTGATAGGAGCAACCACTTGCTTTGTATAACAGACATCAAACTGGAATCCATACTCCTGTGAGCTGTTAGTTACATTAATGTTTAAGTCAATACATAAAGTATACTTTTCTCTGAAGAATAAATTAACTTTCCTAATTTGTTTACACTTCCTTTGAAACATTCTACAGGCGGTTATGTACCACTTGTTCAGATAGCACACTTTCTCTGACGATATATGTTGATCCAACACGAAGTAAATCTGTCGTCAGCGCTGCTTCCCCCCGTCCCTTTCCAAACAGCACAAAACATCGTATATACAGAGTCGTGCACACAGAAACACACAGAACATACTGAATCAAAGATGATGTTGTCACAGGCGCAAAAACAGAACGAACGACGACGACTGCGTACCGCACGATCAAAAGAAAGTATATACGAGCTTGATATCGGTGTACAAAAACACGCAAAGGACAAAATATTTTATACCAGTGCAGTGTGCTAAAAATCGAACATCTGTAAGGCTGCAGAACGCAATGAAGTAATGTAGGGACGAAAAAAAACCTGACTGATAAAAAATTAAGTAGTAATTTAAAACAAGAGAAACTGTATATGATCTCGTTAAACCAGCTCGGAAATAAAAACCACAAATGAACGCTGAAGACGCTTTAAATAAAACGAAATGCGACTGCTTCAAATAAGACTTCACACAGTCGCTAAATACTCGGCGGCTGTCATATTACTTGTGCGGAATCCGAACCTCGATTCATTCAGCGAGTTTTTCAAGCATAAAACATTGCCAGAGTTGATAGTCACGTTAACTCAAAAAAATTAATATTTCCTCCTGCTTGCATGCGTTGTGTACATACAAAATGCTGATGATAAGACAAGTGAACAGTGATTGGTCTCGAACAATTCACGTCTGAATGAAAGATGACAAACTAATAACGTACAAGGTATTTTTGTGATGCTATTTCGAATATACAAAAAATGATGAGAAATGGAAAATGTATAAATTTGCGACAGGAAACATTGATCTGAGAAGTGTAAGAAGAAAGATATAAGGGAAGAATTTTCAGATTTCTTGTGAATATGATGATCATCATCATTTTCAGGGATTGGGTGTGACGCATGTTCTGACATCATCGATCAGCCTCTTGTGTCTTCAAAGACTTCCTTTACCATGAATTACGTTATTTCACGGTTTGTACTGGTGATTGCTATTCTGACATATTTTCTCTCGTGGTCCTTCCAATTATGTCACTAGTCATCTATTCGGTTCATTTACTGGATCAACTTTAACTTAATTTTCATATCTCTTCCTTTAATTTTTACTTATTTTTCTTTTTTTTTTTTTTGAGTCATCATTCTTCTCACTGGTTTGATGCAGCCCATCACGAATTCATCTCCTGTGCTAAACTTTTCATTTCAGAGTAGCTCTGCAACATACGTCCTCAGTTATTTACTGGTTGTATTCCAGTCTCTGTCTTCCTCTACAGTTTTTGCCCTCTAAGCTCCCACTAGTAACGTGGAAGTCATTCCCTCAGGTCTTAACAGATGTTCTACCATTCTGTCCCCTCTTCTTGTCAGTGCTTTTCAGATATTACTTTCCTCACTGATTCTGCAGAGAACATCCTGATTCCTTACCGTATCAGTCCACCCAATTTTCAACATTCTCCTGTAGCACCATATCTCAAATGCTTCAGTCTCTTCTGGTTTTCCCACAGTCCATGTTTTTCTACCATACAATGCTTTTTTTTATTATATTCGATTTTTGTACATCTTTTCACGGCTCTTAGGAATCTGCCTTCAGACGCTTCATTCCTACATCTCTCTCGTTTGGAAACTCTCTCTCCCGTACAGAAAGTCTGGAAACACCCATAGTTGCATGAAAGTTAATCTTTATTTCCTTTCCTCAGCCTTTTTAAAAGTTCTTTCAACAGATACACAAACACATTGAAATTTTATATGTTTTTATGTAAATGAAAAACTTACAAATTGTTCTATTTTTTTAAATTTTTTATGTACTATATTCCAGCTGCTGATGACGTAACAGTCTTACCAAATTCTGGAAGGGACATGAGCTATATGTGCAACCTTGTATTCTGATGCCTTGGACAACCACAAACGAAAATAAATTTTAACTAGATGTAGGGCAACCATTAAGATAGAAAATAAAATACCGATGTAAGTAAATGAATGTGCCTACATGGGAATCACAATAACATATGAAGACATATTACAAGAACAATGCAATAAGTAAACAAGCCTTCAGACATAAGAGTAATTTATTAACAATGACCTAAGGTGGCAACGAGAAAGATGTTCATCAAGACATGTACGTGGAGCATTTCAAGTTATGGTTATGAAGGATTTGGGGGAATCAAGAAAATAGAAAAAAAGCAAGAGATGCCGATATGAAAAAGAGCCACAAAAATAGGCCGACTGAAAGAAATTCTAATGAAAAAATGCTAAAAGAAACTAAAAACAAAAGTACATTGATTAACATGACACGAAGAAGAAAAACTGCATTAAATCGTCAGTACAAAATCTGCCCCTCATAAAATCATTCTGTTCCTCTGAAAGAAGTACTTCATTTATTATTTACATGCTTTCCAGTTCTACTTGGAAAAGTCGAGCTGAGGATGACAAAAATCCATGCAAACATATTTTTGTGATAATTTTTTTCATCTGTACAAAGTACCCCTTCAAATGCAGTTCACAAGAATTGTGCACAATAGTTTCCCCCAGGAAGTATGCAGACAAGACACCTCCACACACCACAGTTCGGTTGTTACCATTGCAGCAAGATCGGTGTCGTTCTGCCAGTACCACGCGTCGTTTTGCGAGAAATCACACCAGAAGATCCTCTTCCGTCTCGAAGCTCTAAGTAAAAGAAACCCAGTAGTTTATTGGCCAGAGTTCCTTACTTGAAACTGATATATTTTCCCTTCTCGTGGTGCATGAAAGTTCATATCAATATCACTGAAATACCATGTACAGGACAAAAAGAGTAAGATGTGGCATTCAGTGAACGGCTATTACGTGTTGTAGTTTTGGATACAGAAAGAAGGCAAAGTGTGTCTCCAAGTTCCGACAAGAAACGTTCTCCTTAAAATCCAAACGTGTTAATATCGATTGGTTCTGCAAGACTAGTAACGGATATCTGGAGACTAGAATCTGTTTGTCTCGTAGCCTAGCGTACTTAAGGTTTCGTTGTGATGATACACGACTGTTTTTTCTAAGAGTGTACAAAAGGGTACTCCTTACTTTTGCGTGTCTTTATGCACTAAGCACTCTAAATGTACGAGGTGCGACAATAAAGTAATGAGACTGATGTGAAAAAAAAATGTTGCTTACCGTTTTAATGAAGTTTAGTGTTGTCTCCTTCATAGTAGAACCCTTCTGATTGCACACACTTTTTCCAGCGTTTCTGCCATTGATGGTAACATTTCTGGAACTCATCTTCTGTAATATCCTCCAAGACCCTCGTCACTGCTTTTTGGACGTCTTGTGTTGTTTGAAAATGGTGTCCCTTGACCGCCGTTTTGACTCTTGGAAATAGAAAAATGTCGCACAGAGCGATATCTGGTGAATAAGGTGGCTGAAACTTGTTTTGAGGTTAAAAATTGCTGTAGTGACAGAGCAGTATGGGATGGTGCATTACCGTCATTTTGACAAATCTTTCTCTTACCAAGATCTTCAGTTATTATTAGTCGAACCGCTTCTCGGTTGATGTTCAGTTCTTCTGCAATTATTTTCACGGGTAATCTTCGATCAGATTGTAGGAGTACACGCATCCTGGCCAAGTTGACATCCGTCTGTGAGGTTTATTGTCGTCCATTGCAGTCTTCATCTTCAACATTCGTTCTGCCTTCACTAAACATTTTATGCCAACGAAAAACTTGAGCTCTTGACATAACCTCCTCTCCAAAAGCCTTCTGAAGCTTACCGTTAGTAGTCGTCACGTTCTCACCCAATTTAACGCAAAAAGAAATGGCATACCGTTGCGCAATATTATGCGGTTCAATTTCCGTGACGAGAGACACAAACATGTGTTAACTTACTACAGCACAACTCATAACTGAGCAGTTGCATCGATGTGCTGCTTGGACTAGAAGCAGCCTATAGACCAAGGTCAAAGATATTGTGCCTACGCAAGCCTGCAGGGTTGCCACATCTTGCAAAGAAAATCAGTCTCATTACTTTATTGCCGCACCTCATACTTGCGTGATATTGTGTAAAAAAAAATCTATGCAACTTGAAACAGCTGAAAACACTGAGATACCGCGTCGAAGTATGCCTGCCCCCCCCCCCCCCCCGCCTCCCCCTTCCGATCTGGCTTGTAACCTTCACGAAGCAATTCTACGAATACAAAAGGCGTTCAGTAAGTAACGTAATACATTTCCTTGTGAAAACAGGTTGGTATTATTCAGGATTCCAGTAAGTAATATTATTCCCCACTCTTTTGGCCACCCTATTTTTCAACATAATCTCCACTCAGTACGACGGCCGTACGCCGTCTTTTTGGGAGGGGCTGCGTACCCATATGGCTATACTCGATGTCGGAGCCAACAAGTTGCTGCTCAATACGACCCCATCATCCACGTACTACTTCCTGCGGAGGGCATCCATCATTGGACAAACCAGATAGAAGTCGGTAGTTGCGAGATTCAGGCTGTAAGGCGTATGAGGAAGAACAGTCCAGTTAAGTTTTGTAAGGTCCTCTCGGGTGCACTACCAACAGAGTCGTCCAGTTGTACAGCGAGGTGTTCGATTGTGATCCTTCGATCACCTCGAATGAGTGTCCACACGTTTCAACAATGCAGGACTCAAGGACGGCCGGCAGAAGGGAGATCGATCGGGTTTGAGGGACCTCGTTGCGATAATGACAGATGTCTCGCCTAACGGGTCATTGTTCACTGCTAGATAGACATTCTGTAAGCGCCTATGAATATCTGCGATGCTCTTGTTCCCCACCATAAGCAACCCTGTGACATCCTTCTGCTTGGAACGTACGTCCGTTACAGAAACCACTTTGAAGGCTACTGTAGCACTACCACCTATCAAAACTTCACTACAGGGGATGGAGCGGGAATATTCCTCTATGTCAAACAACAAAATACGCAGAGTGAGATTTTCACTCTGCAGCGGAGTGTGCGCTGATATGAAATTTTCCTGGCAGATTAAAACTGTGTGCCGGACCGAGACTCGAACTCGGGACCTTTGCCTTTTGCGGGCAAGTGCTCTACCATCTGAGATACCCAAGTACGACTCACGCCCCGTCCTCATGCCCCCCCCCCCCCCCCCCCCAGGCTGTGGCTAAGCCACGTATCCGCAATATCCTTTCTTTCAGGAGTGCTAGTTCTGCAAGGTTCGCAGGAGAGCTTCTGTAAAGTTTGGAAGGTAGGAGACGAGGTAATGGCAGAAGTAAAGCTGTGAGGACGGGGCGTGCTTGGGTAGCTCAGACGGTAGAGCACTTACCCGCGAAAGACAAAGGTTTTGAGTTCGAGTCTTGGGCCATCACACAATTTTAATCTGCCAGGAAAGTTTCAACAAAATCCGCATTTTTTAAACTAAATTGGCAGAGAGAAAAAAAATTGCATTACTTATTATAGTCCCCTCGCGTCCTCTCGTGTGTCAGGCTGAAAACAAAGACGACAACATGAATACGTCAGGCCTCTTTATCAGTCAGCTCTGTGACTGCAGAATGGTTGACTTGTCTCTAAGCCGCACACATTCTTAATGGTATTGTCCTTTCTATAGTTAGTAACTCCTCCCTAGCTGAAATTTCCTTGCCGATGTAAACTCGGTGTTGGACTGGTCCATAAACCCATAACCGCGGCTTTCGTGGGTATTGCGTTTACTGACTAAAACGTAAAGGCACAACCTGTTTCAATTCTGTTAGTACACTCCTTCTTCTTTCCAAACTTCACAGGAGTTCTTCTGCATATCTTGTAGAATTAGCACTCCAATAAAAAGGTCTATCACGGAGAAATGGTACAGCTACAGCCGAAAACCTCATCTTACACAAAGTTCGGAGTAAGTTTTACAGGTGGTCCGCTTGACTGTTGGCTGGCGTGGAAACGGGACAGCTGGCTCGCATGCTGAAGATCTCGTGTGGTGTGATAATCAAGCGGCACGCCGCAGGCTGTACAGGAATCAAATACTTGGAATGGGGAGGGCTACTTAATTTTAAAGGGAAAAAATTTTAAATATTTTTATTGAGAGCTTCCATTACTTTCGCTTGGGGTCGAGATGCTGTGCAGACAGCTCACAGTCCACCCATGGCGCCCACGGCTTCAGTGCTGATGACCTGTTGCTATTCACACAGTTAGGATTGCTGATTGGAAGGACGCCTTAGATGGACTTCGTTTAGAATGCCTGGAGAGGATCATATGGTGCCCCAGACACGGGCGGAAGAGGAAGGAGTGAGGTCGCTCCCCTCTTCCCCGCCCGCATCTGACATGTTAATACGTTCGTCATCCACTCTCCTACGCCATCCTCAGAGCTTTGGTCGTACAGGCCATTTATGCAAGGAGACGGTTACTCCGCTAGGTGCTTCAATGCATATCCCTTTACTGTGAATAAACCGCACTGATTCTTTTTCAGATCAGTAATTTTGTTATTTGAATGAACCAACTGATCTGGATGCCCCCATCTAACCCACTTCCACAGTTCTGGACAGGATTCTGCAATGTTTCTAAAATGATTATAAAGATAATCCTCATCATCTATTGCGTTAATGGGGCTTGGAGGAAAAGTTGTGTGGAAAAGAAAAAAGAGAAAGGGAAAAAATTATTCGATAAAACGTTTGATTCTCTCTCATCGGAGAGCCTTATTCTTCAGTCTCATGATGAACTGCCTATCACTGCGTTAATGGTCATAGGTAGTGGGATATTTTGAAATTTACTAACCTACTGCGCGCAATTTGAATAGTCTGCAATGAAAAATAAGGGATCCTATGAGTTTGCACCTGGTGTTAGGTCACATATTGCTACATACAAAATATAGCTAAGATATTGAATTATTCGACAAACTTGGGAGGGGATCTAAATATGACAACAATGCACAACACATGGTGTACCATCTTTTATTTCCTATCTCTATACATGGAGTGAAAGACTGTAATTATTCACCTCAAATACCTTTTCTCATCAAAAATATTGATAAACTGTTTTCTTTTGCAAACTGAATTGTTTTCAAATTTCTCGGATTGTTGAGATATAGAAATAAAATCCTTTGGTATGTTTAGTCCTATTCATTCATTACTTTTACAATGGAGTATAGAAATCTGCCAAAACTGGAACAGAAGTGTTAAAATTTTTTCCTTTCCAGATGCGTGTCATCAGTTATAAGTCCTGAGTTAAAAACTACAACTGTCTTTTTGCCTTGTTGCAATCTGTTTCTTTCGCCAAAACAGCAGATTTGACGAATATTCACCTCACTAATATTCAAATCCAGTATAGAGTGGGTTAGCCGAGCGGTCTAAGGCGCTGCAGTGATGGACTGTGCGGCTCGTCCCGGCGGAGGTTCGAGTCTTCCCTCGGGCATGGGTGCGTGTGTTTGTCCTTAAGATAATTTAGGTTAAGTAGTGTGTCAGCTTAGGGACTGATGACCTTAGCAGTTAAGTCCCTTAAGATTTGACACACATTTTTGAACAGTACAGCGCATTATTAAACTGACAACTAAGGGCAAGATAGCTCAGTACTTTATGAAAAACCCCTTTTGTTATAAAAACTAATATTTAATTGCTTCACTTATGTTGATGCAAAATCTGCAGCAATTATCATTTCACTAGCTATCGATGATCTTTAAAAATTAACTATTCCATTGAAAAAAACAAATCTGTAATTACTTGCCTGTTCCAGTAGATAAGAAATTTCGCATATTAACTATACGGTATGGTATGCTGTAATTTGCCAGAATCTTGTTTTGATGTCTCATACCATTTATGAGATACAAAGGAAGTCAGCAACGTTTAATTCTCATTTTACTGTTTGTATGTGCAAACGAAAATGACTGTTACAGAGAGTCCATTTTCTCAAGTTAAGACATACAGATCTCTTCCCAAGTTTAAAGAATAATCGAGTATGTTATCAACATTTCGTACACATCAATGTGCACCAAACACAAACTCATAGCGGTTTCTACTTTTCATTGCAAACTATTCGAATTTATTGAAGTGGCGTTACTTCATCATCATCATCATCATCATCATCATCATCATCATCATCATTTAAGACTGATTATGCCTTTCAGTGTTCAGTCTGGAGCATAGCCCCCCTTATACAGTTCCTCCATGATCCCCTATTCAGTGCTAACATTGGTGCCTCTTCTGATGTTAAACCGATTACTTCAAAATCATTCTTAACCGAATCCAGGTACCTTCTCCTCGGTCTGCCCCGACTCCTCCTACCCTCTACTGCTGAACCCATGAGTCTCTTGGGTAACCTTGCTTCTCCCATGCGTGTAACATGACCCCACCATCTAAGCCTGTTCGCCCTGACTGCTACATCTATAGAGTTCATTCCCAATTTTTCTTTGATTTCCTCATTGTGGACACCCTCCTGCCATTGTTCCGATCTACTAGTACCTGCAATCATCCTAGCTACTTTCATATCCGTAACCTCAACCTTATTGATAAGGTAACCTGAATCCACCCAGCTTTCGCTCCCATGCAACAAAGTTGGTCGAAAGATTGAACGGTGCACAGATAACTTAGTCTTGGTACTGACTTCCTTCTTGCAGAAGAGAGTAGATAGTAGCTGAGCGCTCACTGCATTAGCTTTGCTACACCTCGCTTCCAGTTCATTCACTATGTTGCCATCCTGTGAGAATATGCATCCTAAGTACTTGAAACCGTCCACCTGTTCTAACTTTGTTCCTCCTATTTGGCACTCAATCCGTTTATATTTCTTTCCCACTGACATTACTTTCGATTTGGAGACGCTAATCTTCATACCATAGTCCTTACATTTCTGATCTAGCTCTGAAATATTACTTTGCAAACTTTCAATGGAATCTGCCATCACAACTAAGTCATCCGCATATGCAAGACTGCATATTTTGTGTTCACATATCTTAATTTCACCCAGCCAGTCTATTGCTTTCAACATATGATCCATAAATAATATGAACAACAGTGGAGACAGGTTGCAGCCTTGTCTTACCCCTGAAACTACTCTGAACCATGAACTCAATTTACCGTCAACTCTAACTGCTGCCTGACTGTCCATGTAAAGACCTTTAATTGCTTGCAAAAGTTTGCCTCCTATTCCATAATCTTGTAGAACAGACAATAACTTCCTCCTAGGAACCCGGTCATATGCCTTTTCTAGATCTATAAAGCATAGATACAATTCCCTGTTCCACTCATAACACTTCTCCATTATTTGCCGTAAGCTAAAGATCTGGTCCTGACAACCTCTAAGAGGCCTAAACCCACACTGATTTTCATCCAATTGGTCCTCAACTAATACTCGCACTTTCCTTTCAACAATACCTGAGAAGATTTTACCCACAACGCTGATTAAAGAGATACCTCTGTAGTTGTTACAATCTTTTCTGTTACCATGTTTAAAGATTGGTGTGATTACTGCTTTTGTCCAGTCTGATGGAACCTGTTTCGACTCCCAGGCCATTTCAATTATCCTGTGTAGCCATTTAAGACCTTACATTCCACTGTATTTGATGAGTTCCGACTTAATTTCATCCACCCCAGCCGCTTTATTGCACTGCAATCTATTGACCATTTTTTCCATTTCCTCAAATGTGATCCTATTTCCATCATCATTCCTATCCCACTCTACCTCGAAATCTGAAACATTACTGATCGCATTTTCACCCACATTGAGCAACTCTTCAAAATATTCCCTCCATCTGCCCAAGGCATCCACAGGATTCACCAGCAGTTTTCCTGACCTGTCCAAAATACTTGTCATTTCCTTCTTACCTCCCTTTCGAAGACTGCTAATTACACTCCTACTGCTAATTACACTGCTAATTACACAGTGGCGTTACTTAGTTTCGAAAAATCAGAATAACTATGACAATTAACAAAATAACAGGCAATTCATCACAAGCTGGTGAATGAATAAACGAAGGGAGACTGGAGTTCAGCATGCCATTGACACTGAAGTCATTAGAGATGGAGCACAAGCTCGGCTAAGAGAAGGATGGGGAGGGGAATTGGCAATAGCTTCTCAAAACGAACCAGTCTGGCATTTGCCTGGAGCTTTTTAGTGAAATCATGGAAACCCAAACGTTTATGAGGAGTTGAACCAGTGTGCGAGATCCGTGTGATAAACACTGTACGACCTCATTGAGTCTGACGACCGAGGTTACGATATGTGAGAGAATTTTCTTTTACAAAATAGTTTCTTTAAGAAAAGACTGCAAAGCAGTCGGCTTGTGCGTGACGTTCTGTTTTCTGTTGCAGGCTAACCAGCATTCTCTATGTGACCCCATCTTCCAAGCTATTATGTCAGACGCCATGAGGGCTCGTAATTACCCAGAACAGGTACCACTCACGCAACCCTTCAAGGGAAATAGCTCAGACGCTATTAAGAAAAACAAGTGAAACGCTGAGCAGGGAAGCACGCTAGCAGTCGACAGTCTGCTTGGATGTTGTCGCACGAGCCAACAAGATCGCAGCGGCTCGATGTGTGAGAAGGGATGAAGGCATTGTTTCCAAACGCAAGCTGTGAGGCCGAGTCGTGAGTCCTGCCTGGATAGTTCAGTCGCTAAGTGAATTGCCCGCGCAGGGTCAGTTTCTTGTTTCTAGTCTCAGTTTGGTATACAGTTTTAATCCGTCGTCAAGTTTTAAAACAGTACACATTCCGCTGCTGCAAAGTGGAATCGTTTATGAATGCTGTTTACAAAACTTGGTGACATGAGAAGCGCTCATCAGTCTGTAGTACGGAAAAATGTCCACATTGATATCCATCGTTCCTCAGAAAACCCGTCCCTACTGGCTTGGAAAAAATACATATACGGGTCGTACAGCTTGAGTTAGACGCAACTCCACAATGCAAGTCGTCCAATAAATAATTTTTCGCTGCTTCTGCAATCAGTTACAGCCATCCTCTTTCATGATTACTTTCGGTACTAATCTTAATCATGAATCTGACTGCTTTATACAAATTGGTGGTTTAGATTCTGAGTGCTGCTATAACGGTTGCATGGCGATGTAAGTGCTGTTCTGTCACCTTAAGACACATGTAACGATAGTATGTAGAGGTAGTAAATGTTTTAGTCCTGTCTAAAGGCCGCTTACAACACCCACAATTTCTACTCTTGCAATTAAATTTAGTACTTCAGATGTTATTCTAGCGTCGGTAATTGAAGCACTTAAACACATCTACCTCCTTAACAACCGCTAGTGACCTCAGATGCCGCGTAATGGATAAAGCTCGGTCAAATATGAAGTTATAGTATAGTCTTGGTTACAGCTTTACTTTTTCGTCAAACTACTTACCGCGAGTGATAATAATACTGAAAAACACGGTCGCCAGCCAAAATGACGAATAAATTGACGTTATTCAACGAATTCACCAAATTTGGTCTTTACTATATTTTGGTTCTTATTAAAGCTTTTTCTCTCTTAATAATTTCTATCACTAAAGGAACAGGCTAATAAATGTAGATAGCTGAATAATGACTGCTTCCAGAATTGGTCACACGCACACACTTAGAAAGTTTTGGTCCATGAAAATAACACCTAAGAGACAAGAATGCCAACTTTCGTTTCTGAAGGTAAGATCAGCAACACTGCCTCTGAAAACACGTATTATACACAACAAATGTTTTTATGATACTTTTGTTAGTATCGAAATGATTGCAAAAGGTTTTATACTTGGTATTTCTCAGTTTTATTGAAATAGTTACTTTAGGTAATTTCTTGGACAGTAGGTCCCAATAACCAAGTTCACACACTAGGTAGAATTTTTATTTACTATACTTACTGTCAAGGTAATCTGCAATTCTCCACATTTACTTTAATTGTTGCACTTGAGTGATAATTTAAATTTACTTTGAAAGAAAACACTCAGTTGCGCAATAACGTTTCACACCACTGGATTCTCGATTTCATTCTCTTTAGTATAGGAAAGGATCCCTATTTAGAACACTTTAGGTTAAATGAGCATTTTTGCGTAAGAAAAACGACTTAAATGATTATTGAACAAAACACGCAATAACTTGTCAACACAGCTCGTATACAGAACTATGGACGGTTAATTTCAGTAGTTTCGTTGTGAGCACAGTTGCTGGGGATTTAGGTGCTTTGAAAACACGGACTCTTTTGCAGTGACGGAGATTATTACTTGTCTTCGTGGCGCCGAATTATGAGACTTATACCATCGCAAATATGAGTTTGGCTTTCCTGGGGATCTGCGTCAGTCTACGTAATGGATGCCTTAGACCATTTCACATCCAGAAACCAACACACGTTGCAGACGTAATTTTATATCTCCTCTAAAGCGTTGCAAACTTGTACCTTAGCACTTCCCCTTCACTCACATTTATTAAGCAGCTAAACTTTAGCTTTGCTTAAACAGTACTGCGGAGCACAGCGAGCATCAGGTTTCGTCACCTGACTCAACAGTGTCTTACACCTGTCTGACCCGCTCCACTTCTCCCCTCTCCTACCCGCTTCCGTTAGCAGCAAAAAATCTCCACCTTTTCCGACCTTCCAGAACGTCGGTAAATCCCTCCTGGTTTTCACCTAAATTTAACTTTAGCCGTGAGCCGATGTTGACTTCGCTTTACAAACAATTATACATAGTTAAATAAAAGATATTTATTGATACTTACATGTCATTATAAGCATTTGTTAATTACATATAAACATTAAACTCCACACAGTCAAAGAATATTGTCTTCTGCAGATCCTCTTATACACTATATACTGTACAAATCTCATTCTTTGCTTCATTAGTGCAAAGTCTCTCAACTCTAAAATGGTCGACAGTGTTAGACTACAGCACCAGCTGCTCCAGAAATACTAGGTCATAATCAGCGCCTATTCGTAATATAAATTATAGTCCCCTTAACCTAGGAACTACTTTAAGGATTTCAATTTTTTTTTCACTGGTAGGTAGACTGATTGATGAGGAAGTTTTTTGGATAACATTTATTACCACTAACAGATGATGAGTGTGTGTAATATAAGAATTGTTACGTGTTCCACAATTTAACTGGAGTATGTAGTGATGGGGGGCAGCGGCCTTGCCGGTTCCTGTGAGATCACCGAAGTTAAGCGCTGTCGGGGGTGGTCGGCACTTGGACTGGTGACCATCCAGGCCGCCATGCGCTGTTGCTATTTTTCGGTGTGCACTCAGCCTTGTGATGCCAATTGAGGAGCTACTCGACCGAATAGTAGCGGCTTCGGTCAAAGAAAACCATCACAACGACCGGGAGAGCGGTGTGCTGACCCCACGCCCATCCAATCCGCATCCTTCTTGAGGATGACACGGGGGTCGGATGATCCCGATGGGCCACTTGTGGCCTGTAGACGGAGTGGTTTTTTTATGTACTGATGGGAGCTACGAGCTGGTCATCTACAAAGGATGCAGTATCCGGGGGAAAAAAGAAACAGTAAACAGCTGGCGTAACTCAAGGCAGCAGTGAAGCTTGATCACAGACTCTGTCGGGCCTGGTGGTCTAGTTTAGAATGCATGCAAAATAAACAGAAGAACAAAAAAAATTAAAAAAATGATAAGAAGCAAAAGAATAAAAAAAAATTCTAGAATTCAAAGAGGTGCAGGTTATCGAATCCCGATCGGTCAACAGATTTTTCAGTCTGTCTTTTAACCTTGCATACACCTTGAATGATTTGGAGGGTCTCCAGAAATGGCACGTGGTTCGGATTCCACGTTAATGGCGGCCGCGGTGGCCGAGCGGTTCTAGGCGCTTCAGTCGGGAACCGCGCGACTGCTACGGTCGCAGGTTCGAATCCTGAATCGGGCATGGATGTGTGTGATGTCCTTAGGTTAGTTAGGTTTAAGTAGTTCTAAGTTCTAGGGGACTGATGACCTTAGATGTTAAGTCCCACAGTGCTCGGAGCCTGCCATTCGGATAGTTCCTTCGTAGTGGATGGCTCATTTCTTGTTTTTGTCTTAGAGTGTATACCAAGGCACAATTATTCAGAGTAACGTAATCCGATTATTTAGTTTTAAGGAGTTACCTGCTGGAGTTTTAGGATAGATTATTATCGTTATTCCATCTGTAGAAAACTTATTCGGGACCGAAGAATTATTGCGTAAGTGCATGCTTTAATATTTGTGCTATTACACTTTGTGTTACACAACCTACACTACTGGCCGTTAAAATTGCTACACCAAGAAGAAATGCAGATGATAAACGGGTATTCATTGGACAAATATATTATACTAGAGCTGACATGTGATTACATTTTCATGCAATTTGGGCGCATAGATCCTGAGAAATCAGTACCCAGAAAAACCACCTCTGGCCGTAATAACGGCCTTGATACGCCTGGGCATTGAGTCAAACAGAGCTTGGATGGCGTGTACAGGTAAAGTTGCCCTTGCAGCTTCAACACGATACCATAGTTCATCAAGAGTAGTGACTGACGTATTGAGACAAACCAGTTGCTCGGCCACCATTGAATAGACGTTTTCAATTAATGAGAGATCTGGAAAATGTGCTGGCCAGGGCAGCAGTCGAACATTTCCTGTATCCAGAAAGGCCCGTACAGGACCTGCAACATGCGGTCGTGCATAATCCTGCTGAGATGTAGGGTTTCACAGGGATCGAATGAAGGGTAGAGCCACGGGTCGTAAGACACATCTGAAATGTAACGTCCACTGTTCAAAGTGCCGTCAATACGAACAAGAGGTGACCGAGACGTGTAACCAGTGGCATCCCATACCATCACACCGGGTCATACGCCAGTATGGCGATGACGAATACACGCTTCCAATGTGCGTTCACCTCATGTCGCCAAACACGAATGCGGCCATCATGATGCTGTAAACAGAACCTGGATTCATCCGAAAAAAATGACGTTTTACCATTCGTGCACCCAGGTTCGTCGTTGAGTACACCATCGCAGGCGCTCCTGTCTGTGATGCAGCGTCAAGGGTAACCGCAGCCATGGTCTCTGAGCTGATAGTCCATGCTGCTGCAAACGTCGTCGAACTGTTCGTGCAGATGGTTGTTCCATGTTCTGCTAACAGTCACTGGATCTCGACCAACGCGAGCAGCAATGTCGCTATACGATAAACCGCAATCGCAGTAGGCTACAATCCCACCTTTATCAAAGTCGGAAACGTGATGGTACGCATTTCTCTTCCTTACACGAGGCATCACAACAACGTTTCACCAGGCAACGCCGGTCAACTGCTGTTTGTGTATGAGAAATCGGTTGGAAACTTTTCTCGTGTCAGCACGTTGTAGGTTTCGCCATCGGCGCCAACCTTGTGTGAATGCTCTGAAAAGCTAATCATTTGCATATCACAGCATCTTCTTCCTGTTGTTTAAATTTCGCGTCAGTATCACGTCATCTTCATGGTGTAGCAATTTTAATGGCCAGTAGCGTACATTAGATAAAGAGTCTGCAGCTATACGTCACTGGAAGTAATAAGTAAGTACACATATGGAATGAGGGGACTGTAGCTGCAATGGCTTGTATGTAGTAACAGCAGCACGAACACATTTAGCGTAAGTGGCAATTTGTTTTGTAGTTTCCCACGTTATTGCTGCTAACGCGGTTCATGTCTAGTTTTATGGAACCTAATATTCTCGCAACGGTACAAATGTGAAACTTCCGGTACAGACATCTTCGTTTGTGTTGCATAAACAAGTGGGAGCAACAGGTGGGATCTTTCGTGCTGCCACTCCACGGTGCATTACGACAGCAGTCATACCTGTGGGACTACCTCACGAGAAACGAAGGTCGATTTCACTCATTACTAATGACACTCATAATTAATATCTTAACATGACATGCGCACTGATGGCCTGGATATGCTTAAATAAGTAACAATAAAATTACTTTTCTGTATGGTGCGCGACAGTATTACTACAGTCAGACATTTATTTTTATTTTTATTTTCTTCTCACACCAAAGATAGTTGCTGCAATGGGGGGTTGACGTTTCTTTCTGTGTATTGACTTTTTGTTGAAATATTTCTACGTGCGGAGGAGGAGGAGGAGATTAGTGTTTAACGTCCCGTCGACAACGAGGTCATTAGAGACGGAGCGCAAGCTCGGGTGAGGGAAGGATGGGGAAGGAAATCGGCCGTGCCCTTTCAAAGGAACCATCCCGGCATTTGCCTGAAGCGATTTAGGGAAATCACGGAAAACCTAAATCAGGATTGCCGGAGACGGGATTGAACCGTCGTCCTCCCGAATGCGAGTCCAGCGTGATAACCACTGCGCCACCTCGCTCGGTTTTCTACGTGCGTAAAGATATAAATTATTGGAATATTGTAATCGGTAACAATGGGGGCTGGAGGTAAGTGGAGAGACTATTGTCGTGCATAAGCGATCCTTAGATTTTATTTTCGATATACAGCGCAGGTTGTTTGCTATGCATATCGCGGACTTTGAGGTGAAAGTATGACTATATTAAACTGCTTTCTGTCGTGGACTACCAGTTCACAAGGTAATTTGAAAATGTCATGTTTGTTGACTGTATTGTTTTCGGTATGTAGCGCGAATTTTGAAGTTCGTAGGCATATAGAGCAAAGAGATTCTCATTATAAAATTATATATCAGAAAATAATACTGTGAAAATTACAAAATCCGAACAGTCATGTGACAAGTTTACCAAATGAACTATTTTCGATACAAAGAGCTGATTGCGAAGTACATGTATGCTGCTTTCATGGGCTAATATTTCACGAAGTAATTGAAAAGCTACCGTGTTCGGACAATGGAGGAACGACTTTCGTAAACGGCCTGGTTTCTTTTTTTTATATATACTAATCATGTGCTGTGAACTAAAGTGGCGTGCACAAAAATGGTTCAAATGGCTCTGAGCACTATTGGACTTAACATCTGAGGCCATCAGTCCCCTAGAACTTAGAACTACTTAAACGTCACTAACCTAAGGACATCACTCACACCCATGCCCTAGGCAGGATTCGAGCCTGCGACCGTAGCGGTTGCGCAGTTCCAGACTAATGCGCCTAGAACCGCTCGGCCACAGAGGCCGGCTGGCGTGCACAAATTAAGGACGGAAGTAATTCTCGCATGATATGTCACTGCAAAGTAACACAGATCAGTGTAACTTGAACCATACGTACGAGCGTGGTTTAATAAGTAGTGCAACACTTTTTCTTCTTGACCACTTTTGGTCGAAAAAAAAATGTGAAACTCACTGTGGGACATCGTGCAATATTCCTGGTTCAGCCCGTATAGTTTCATGAAATTCATGTCGGTGGGAGCGCTGTACATACGCCTCAAAATGACGTCTGCAACGGAGGTGCGTCTCAAGCAGAGAACTGTCACTGAGTTCCCTTTGGCGGAAATCCAGACAACGCAGATACTCATAGATGCTTGCAGAATGTCTACGTAGATCTGTCAGTGAACTGAAGTATGATGAGTCTTTGGGTGAGGGATCTATCACCGTCGCAACCAGGTCGCGCAAACCTGTTCGATCTCCCGCATGCTGGTCGGCCTCACACAGCTGTGACTTCTGCAATGATGGAACGTGCGGACACTCTCCCACGGATCACAATCAGACACCTCGCTGCACAACTGGACGTCTGTGTTGGTAATGCTGACACACACGTCCTCCAGTTGGGGTACTCAAAGGTGTGTGCCCGCAGCCTAACAGAAGACTATAAACAGCAACGAAGGTCTATCGGTGCGGAACTGCTTGCGCATTACTAGGGAGATCGTGAATATTTTAGACGAATATCGTCACAGGTGGTTAAACATGGGTTCATGACTTTTAACTGGAAAAAATCGGCAATGCATGTGTAAGGTAGCAAGATTTTACCACCATACATTTAATATTCGCCATATTCTTTTCGATTTATATTTATATTAGATCACTGATTACAACGCGCAGTCGGATTATTAATCATTTCGTTCTAGCTAGCACCATGTATCAAGAATTTTTGTTGTTCTGCATCTATGGGAGCTAATTAGAGCCGAGAACTGACAGAAAGGGCGATGTGGATCACGCGTTCCTCAGAAGCCGCCATCGGCTAAACAGGAGCTGTGAAGACACTTGTCGCGTTCTGTAGCGGTGGATTTTGCGACCCTGAGAGAGAGCAGAGCGAGCAGGCGGAGGTTTACAATGCTGGAGGTTACAGAACCCCTGTAGCATGTACAGTTGGGCGGGAAGTTGCACTCTGGCGGAACAGAAAAATATTCGAAGTAGCGTATGTGGAGAAAGAGAGTAAGTGGCGGAAAATGGCGAAAAGGCATGCTTTTAGTGAAAGGAAATGTGTGGGGCCACAAACAGTGACCGCAAGCTGATCTCTGAGAAGTCTTCTCAAAGGAAATGCTGGGACACACTACCCATTGAAAAATGGAGACACAAATTTGATTGGAGTGCTAAAGAGCTTGAAGGAGTACGACCTTCAGGTGATTAGCTAGCAGATTCATGATCCACGTAGTGTGAGGAAAAGTTTTGGTATGGCCGCTGGGATTTGTCGCCTTAGTGCAAATGTAGATGCCATGCGTCCAGGAGGAAGCGGGGTATGGCGTGGAGGGGTACTTCCCTCTGGGAACTATCGAAGATAGTTCCCTCTGGGGATCAACCTAGAGACGTCGCTGCCAAAGCAGTGAATCTGGTGGTTAGATTTTGAGAAGTGTTGCTTGCGGCACAAGCGGCATGTGAAGTCGTTTCTCTGTGAACAGGTTAATCTGTTTCCTCGAGTGAGCTTTCTGTGGAGTACCAAACACACTGAAGTGATTCGTTACCTGGCTTGTGATCAAACAGAAATTTTGACTCGAGTTCTATCTTTTACTGAGGTAATTTCAGCTCTAGCACTTTGCGGACGGCATATTGCGTCCACTATGTTGGCAGAGAATTGCAGGTAAGCCACGTACATCACCTGCACAGTCGTCAACGCCCCAACTGTTTCGAAGGATAGGGAAACACAGTAGAATTCTTCAGTCCTTTTCTCTTGCCCAATGAGTTTTCTCTGAAAGTATCAATCATAGTGTAGGTCTTCTGTTTCTCACCACTTGTCACTACAAGCGAACTCTGTGTCTCTAACAGAGAGGGGGAGGGGGGGGGGGGGGGGTGGAGGCGCGTTACGGTATCAAGTTGTGATTTGTTCTAGGAGCATCCCGATAAGAATTATTGGTTTTATGTGCTAAATTGAAGTAAAACCACAACACAATACTTCGTTTTACGGAAATCCCCAGGTGTAGGTAGTCAATGGCAGGGTCATGTTACTCGTTTTTAGGCATGAGAATTCGATTGCTGAGGCATCAGGTAACCACATGTAGACACTGTAACACCCCAGTTGTGGAAACCCATAATGAACGCCCTTTTGTTGCAAAAAGAAATAGAAAAATCAATCGTCCTGACAGTGATGACAGCTACTGACAACAAAATTGACGCTCTTGACAGTTTGATTAATAAGAATGTTATGTAAATACTAACGCTTATCATAAAGAAAGGACTAATTGAAAGAATACCATATACTACGAAACAGAAACTTTAAAGAAAGAATTCAAAGAAGTATTATTTACGAAGGTTAAAGCCCAGACCATAAATTGACCAAAGATAACATTTATCCTAGAAGAGAGCTGTAGCCGCATCGATCTGTAAGTTCGCTTCGACTACAATGTAACTCGGCAGTGGAGATGTTAACATCACTTCTCTCTTGTACTCTTGTAATAGCAGTACGCATGTTAAGCGCTACTAGATTGTTTCAAAACCGATCTGAAGTTTAAAAGTCTTACGTTTGGAAGTATTAGTCAGAAGCCGGACTGAAGTAAAATCATCTTTACTGTATAGACAGATAACGGGATGGTTGATATATGTGACAGAAAAATAACTCCTGTGATTGCTAATTTGTGATGGGACTTAGCCTTCGTGATACTTAATAGTCACGAACATCAAAGGACACAGAAAGAGACTGATCGTCGACATAAACTCAATTATTAGGCTTGAGTAGGAAACAGATAAACGCAATCACAAAAAACTTACAATTGCGCCGTGTTGTCAGAAGCTATCATCAAAGTCAGAATTGCTGATGCTAACAGACGCATTTCCCTGAATGAGAAATCGGTGTGTGTGCTCAGTGTAGAAACAAATGATTACGAAGAACAATAAGCTTTAATTCAACTTTAATTCTTCTTGTCGCATGTATCATTTAATGGACATTTAAAGTGTATTTCTGGGCTTAACTAATTCTTCGGACAACATAAAAGTGAAAAGTGAATTAGTGACAATTTAACTGTTTACACCGAAATACGACGCATTCTGAACATTGCTCAAGGGTATGTTATCTCTTGGAAATACGTCGTGTAGTTGTTGAATACGTGACGTAGCACCGCCTTGACGACGGAATAATAATTAACAACTCAATATCCTCGCAAAAATCATGATGTGACATCGGCTTGGGTGATGGATTGATGATTCAAGACATTACATTTTCAACGTTTGCATACCCATTCCCAAACCGGGCATAAACACTGCAGTCAGCAAGTTCGCGTAAACTGAAAAGTACGTCGCGAACACCCAAAGGACTTCTGGTTATTATTTCAGATCAAGGGAGTCATCGCGTTGTCGAGTGGTGCAGTCGCTATATTTACAAGTGGACGAGATCGATAGACATGGAACACCATTGCTTTAATTACAAGCAAGGGCGGCACACAAACTCCGACGTGCTGCTTCATCGAGTCGCTGATATCAGTTCTGAGAGACAGTATCTGAAAAATAACCAAACCGCGCGAGGAGTTTGTTTTTATAATAGTTACAAATTGGCGTTGTCGTGATTGACCGACGCCGTTCCACGTCATCTCGACTGGGACAACCATCACCATCGAGCCGAGACAAAACGAGACGTCAGAACACGCTATATGTTACCTGCACGCCGGCCGCGGTGGTCTCGCGGTTCTAGGCGCGCAGTCCGGAACCGTGCGACTGCTACAGTCGCAGGTTCGAATCCTGCCTCGGGCATGGATGTGTGTGATGTCCTTAGGTTAGTTAGGTTTAAGTAGTTCTAAGTTCTAGGGGACTGATGACCACAGCAGTTGAGTCCCATAGTGCTCAGAGCCATTTGAACCATTTTGTTACCTGCACCAAACCCGTTTATGTTCATACACGGAGAGGCGCCAAACCACCTCCCCTCCCAAGAAAAAGTTCAAACCGCGCCTTCAGCCGGTAAAGTAATGGCGACGGTTCTCTGGGACTTTGAAGAGGTTATTCTGCTTGACGTCCTCTCCCTCGTAGCGCCACGACCGACACTGAAGTGTACTGTGCTGCGCCCAGGAAATTGAAGAAACGACTTCAGCTTTGTTCGTAACCACAAAAAATGCAAATGAACTTTTCAGTCTTCATGATACTGCAAGGCCTCACACACTTCTCTGCACCCGAGATGAGCTCACAAAACTTCATTGGACTGTACTTCCTCACCCACCCCACAGCCCGGATCTCGCACCTCCGGACTTCCTTCCGATTGGTCCATCGGGAGATGCACTCCGCGGGAAGCAGTATGTGGAAGATGTGGACGTAATTGAGGCAGCAAGGCGTTGACTCCGAAGCGGACCAGTAGAGTGGAACCATTCGGGCAAGTTGAAGCTGAAGGTGTTACCACCATCCATATATACGATTCATCAGTGGCGAACGTAACAGGTTTACGCAGACTGTAACTGTGATGTCGTCTCACCAACCATCAAGTGTCAGAGCGTCAACGAAGGCCTGAAGATGGTCCACTGAAGCGCCAATACTGGTAGCTACACAATACATAAGATCGTAAGGACGGCTTTAGGCGTTTCATTTTCTTACCAAACTTGTGCATTCATTAGAAACGTTTATCGACTCACAGGAGGGGAAAATTTCAATGGAGCAGATGTTACAACATGTTTAAAATTTCCACGAAAATCGGCAGCTCAGGATTATAGCTGCAAATCTTTCAGCTATCAGTTGTGGCGTGTTTCTACTGGGTATTTAATATTTTTATTTCTGTAATAAACGTAGACGTACGCATTCTACAGAGCACTGTTGCATCAGTTGTCTGTCTAGTGGTCAGCCGATGTAGCATGAAGGAACAGTTGATGGAAGTAAAACCACTGTGTATAAGAATAAGGGTTGTTCAAAAAGAATCAAGCCAGTCATAATTACAGAAACCAGTACCTGTACGTTAGAAGTATTGATCCTGGCTGTTGAGACACGTGTCCCACTGTGACACAAGGCGGTGAATGGTTGTCTCATACGATTCCCGGGGCTGCGATGTTAACCAGTTCCGCACGTACAGCTGGACGTCGTCGTCCGAGGCGAATCGATTGCCCCTAAGGGGACCGAAAATGGCGTAAAAAAATGGTTCAAATGGCTCTGAGCACTATGGGACTGAACAGCTATGGTCATCAGTCCCCTAGAACTTAGAACTACTTAAACCTAAGTAACCTAAGGACATCACACAACACCCAGTCATCACGAGGCAGAGAAAATCCCTGACCCCGCCGGGAATCGAACCCGGGAACCCGGTCGCGGGAAGCGAGAACGCTACCGCACGACCACGAGCTGCGGACAAAATGGCGTAATCACAGGGAGAGAGGTCCGGATTATATGGAGAGTGGTCGAGAACCTTCCATTTGAATTTCTGCAGGAGTGCCGCGAGTGTGTAGGCCGTATGAGGCTTTGCATTGTCGTGGAGCAGAATGACCCCACAGGTGAGATTGCCTGGTCGTTTTCATTTGATCGCTTGGCGAAGGGTGGTCAATGTTTGCGAGTAACGCTGGGCATTCACTGTAGTCTCGTACTGCACGAATTGAATCAGAAGGGGGTCATATTGGTCAAAGAAGAACGTCAGCATAACCTTTCCTCAGCTTGTGTAGACGGCGACATCCAGCTGTACTTGCGGAACTGATTAACATCGCAAGCCCCGGGAATTTTATGAGACAGCCATCACCACCTTGTGTCACAGTGGGAGAAGTGTTTCAACAGCCAGAGTCAATACTTCTAACATACAGGTACTGGTTTCTGTAATTATACCTCCAGATCGCTTCTTTTCGAACGCTCCTTGTAATAATTAGATTATGGACTGTATTGTAATAAAGTTCTGGAAACCGCAGTTGAAGCTCATGTTAGTAGTGGATAAGGGAGAGAGCTCATAGCTAAAGCTTGGGGTTGGCACGAGCATGGCACAGAGCTTTCTTTTTCTTTTTGGTTCAGAGTAATTTTAATTGAATACTCGTCTTGAAAGATTTGGCACGAATCTTTCGAAAGAGGGGAGGCTTTCTGGGCACCGAAAAAGTTTGTTGGACAAATCGTAAATTATTGAAGTTCTATCGCGAACTTGGTCAGGCAAGGGAGACCAGCTGGATGATGCGTTAATCAAGCAAGCCACTGGGCAATACTGTTAACATTACTTCAAAACACTCAGGCTGGACGGGGTTTACCACACAGGTCACGTCGCGAAGTGCAAAGAATAGATATCGCCGCAACAGTGTGACCAAGAATGAAGTAACATTTTGTAACCAGGAAAGCCGACAGGACGAGTAATATGACAAACCCTCTCGTCTCCCCCCCGCCCCCCCTTTCCCAGTAGGACTACGTCAGAAGGCTCCATTCAGATGCTGTCATTCATCTCATCTTGAACCGGAGAGAACGATGGGCTTTTGAGCTTCAGGGAAACCATGACTAGCCTTTGGTGATGAAGATCTGCTGGCTGCCAGTCCGTCTATGATCTATGATGCAGCTGGGAGAAGCGCAGCCTCGCTGCCTCCTGGCCACCTAGACGAAATCCGCCACCGTCCTGGTCTATCCCTGGGGGTGACTGGTGTATTGCTGCTCGGCATCGAACATCTAGTATCGGCTATAAAGTTCAAGTACACGACGTGGGGTTCACGGGTACGGGCTGGGATGCATAGCTGGCAAAACTCCGCAGGTTCTGGGAGGACCGCACTCTTTCTTTGCCCACTAGCAGCTTACGCGGCGTCGCACAAGCAGCTACCTGTGACCCAAGATGAAGGACATCGTAGGCCCCATTGGGGCGTCTGTGCATTCTGCAACCAGTTGAGCTTGCTGAGCTGCAGCCAGCTGCCCCCGAGGATGTCCGTAGCGTTGTACAGGGCTGCTGGAAGTACACAGTTGTCAATGCTATCACTGTTGTACTACATGCCCTGGCGTAAATCTTACGGCAAGTTGAAAAAGAGAGAAGTTAGAGAGAGGGTGATATATATACGTATGATAAACCTCTTCCCTCAGAAACATTTCTCTCTTCCATACCTTCTCTGTGTTACCACAGACGACGTGTCACTGATCTCATTTGTACTAAGACTGCAATACACGAGAGGTCCCTATTAGCTTCCACCGTCCTGAGTGGAATGCATAAAACAATAAACTGCTGGCCAAGATCGCAGGAATTCTTTTTATTCCATGATTACCGGTTTCGGCGAAACTAAAGCCGCCATCAGCGGATCTTAGGACACATACAGGTTACAACATCAAGGCAAACAATGGCGATATTAATAGTGCCTATAACACGCAGGCCTTACAAAATTGTCGTAAGTAGCATATAGGCGTCCAAGAGAGTGACATTATAAAAGTTAAGTGTCTCCATCACACTTGCGGTAGTACCTAGCTTGAGCTTGTATGTGATGGAGACACTTAACGTTTATAATGTCACTCTCTTGGACGCCTATGTGTTACTTACGACAATTTTGTATGGCCTGCGTGTTATAGGCAACTATTAATATCACCAATGTTTGCCTTGATGTTGTAACCTGTATGTGTCCTAAGATCCGCTGATGGCGGCTTTAGTTTCGCCGAAACCGGTAATCATGGAATAAAAAAAATCCTGCGATCTTGGCTACCAGTTTATTGTTTTACAGGCATCTAGATCGCTCCCACATGAGCACAATGTGCTCCCTACAAAATGGAATGCATAAGTTCTCATAAATGTTCACCAACCTACAGTCTTCTATAGTTGTTTTCCCTTGCGCAGAAAACAGAACGTAGGTCGTGAATCCGTAATTCTGAAGCTGTAAGAAACTCTTAGCGAGGAACTGTTGTTTTAGAAATAATTAAATTTCCAATCAGTTTGTTTATATGGAATGCCACTCGTTTTTTACTAGCAGAAACTGCACACCTACATTCCTTTTTAGTCACAAATGATTTCTATTTTTCAACAAATTAATGAACTGCATATTTCCGTAATTACTATCACACTGTTCTCAACTACACATCCAAATAACCATACATTGCTAATAAGGTCTTAACTAACACCGATAGCGGCAGACAACACGTCTGTCCTCCGACACTGCAGAACGAGCTATGATCTTACTGATCTTACAGCCGAACCACTTCGTCCGTTACCCGAAGATTACCGAAGTGCTTCATCTGCCTTTTCGTTTTGCAAATTGTTTATTATTCTGCTGGTTACTAATATTTGTGAAGTAATGTAATGATACACACTATTGAGAGATGCGATAATTTGAAATTCAAGTAAATACGCTGTTTAATTTTTCAAATATTAATAATAGAAGATTACCATTTTGGCATGCAACTTCCGAACGCAGCAGCCAATCGCGGAGAAGGACCACAATTTAGGCAGTCTTTCTCACGATACCCGTGTCGAGCAAACCATCTGACATCGGTTCCTCACACCAGATTCCATCATCTTGCCACAGCTGCCTTCTCAACTGCTCTAAGGAAAGCTTCTTGTACCTGAATATGATGGCTGTAAAGCCAGAAATATTACAATCGGACTTCTCCATCATCATTTCTCTCACCCATGCTGACACGTAACAACTTGGAATATTCCGGGTTCCTATAGCATAAACACCCTCTCCTGCTGCGGATCAAATTCAAATTACGTCGAATTATTCTGAATGGTGTCTATTGGTTCCACCCTGTATAGCAAAGCAAAACTTGCAGTCAGACTACACTCTAAAGGGGTGAGATAGCATTCAACCGCGTTGCAGCCCCGCAATGTCCTTACAGAAGGGTTGAATCGTTCCAGAGGTGTCAGCCGTGGCACAATTTGTCAAGAAGATCATCCTGTTAAACACTGCACAGCAGACTGTCGTATCACAGTGCCCCTAGGGAAGTGGTGATTTCATTGACACCGTTCATGCTATCTCATGAGGGCTTTAGTGTCAATTCTGAGTGGCGGTGTGTTTGAAATGTTATCCTCGGTCACCCATAAGTAACCAGAGTATTTTCAACGCCAGACGTCGGGGCTCTGATCTCCATAGCAGAGGTGTCACAAGAAGGGTTGAAATGTGATTAATGGGCTGATGATGATCTTTGCATCTTGTGAAACGTGCACAGGAGTTGGGCAGAATTGAGGCGAAATTTAGTGCCGATGTGACATCATTAACCTACCTTGCAGCTCACATGAACTGGGCTGTGGCTTTCTTTTCTTTTCTATTTTTTTCTTTTTTTTTGCGAGCATCGTCACCCTTTGTTTGAAGCGAGAGTGACGCAGCAGGGCGTCACGCTTTCTTTACACAATTACAGAGAATGGGCGGAGGCACGTGTGAGCCAAATTTCAAAATGAGAGACAGTTACATAGTTTCAAAAAGTGATCCTTAATTGTTTTGCGGAGTGTATTTTGATAAGAGAACTCAGGTGATTCTTGCCATCTCACCAAATAAATCTTAACTAGTTACAAATATATAGTAGTGTTTCATACACTTAAGTCAATTTTTCTGTCGTTTTCACAAATCCATAACTTCTTCTGAATGTAGGGTGCACATAGTACAGATTTGCTCTTAATATGTCACGTTTAATTGGTGACAGTGAAATGTTTAAATGCGACCTGTCAACTGGAAACCCGTAAGAAGTGGATCTACTACTTACAGATGAAACAGTTTAAATCAATTTCCAAGAATCACTAGAGACCTTTTAAGAAAATATCTAGAATTAATTAAGGTTCTTAATATTATAGAGCACTGAAGATGCTTAACATTAATAGACGAAACGCCCTTGATAAACTCAAGTAAAGCATTCATTTGCAAAATATGGTATGTATAATAAAACACAAAAAAGGTAACTGATTATTTCCGTAAACAAAACTCCTCCTGGTCAAAATTTATATGAAAAGATGTATAATTTGCATGTGTTTACTTGAAAATAAATATACTTTTATGACCTGTAGCCCATGTCATTCCATACTCTTCTGAATTTCCGATTTATCCCGATTTTCTTAATGATTTAAGGTCGTATCTAATGCGGATAATCGTGTTTCCACTGCACCTATATCACGTGCGTTGTAAAGAAAATCGGCGGTCATTTCTGGTTTGGGGCCACAGCCACTGTGAGCCGTGGAATTTTATTTCCTGTATCACTTCAGCAGAGAGATGGAAACGAAGATCGTGTACAAGAAATTGAACATCAGGCAGTCTAGCAATCCAAAAGGTTTTACCTGAAATAACAGCGGCCCCGCAATCTGGGAGACTTAAAGTTTTGTCACCTTAAAATGGCATCCCTTTATTGAAACGATAGCACCTGAACTTACAAGTCAAGTGGCGAAAAACCTACGCGTAAGGACATCATCTTCACGCCAGTGATTGTTATAAGTTTTTATTACACTATTGCAGTTTCTGCCTTGGGCCATTATCAAGTGCTGATGTTATGGTTTTAAGCCATGTCAACGTAATGTGAGCTGACAACGACATACAAATGTGTCAGCTTACATTACGTTGACAACGACATACAAATGTGTCAGCTTACATTACGTTGACATGGCTTAAAGCCATAATATCAGCACTTGATAATGGCCTGAGGCCGAAATTGCAATAATGTAATAACAACTTAAAACAGTCACTGGCGTGAAGATGATGCCCTTCAAAAAAATTTTATGACTGTGAATCCCAGCTACAACAAGTTGATACGCGTAAGGCTTTTGTTACAGCCAATGAGCTCTGCGTCAGCGAAAGGCAACACGAGGGAAAGACAGTAGTACGTACCCTGTAACGACCAGACCGACACTAGCACTTGATACAGTACAAGTAAGTGCTCCTTCCAGTGTTGCGTCCATGTGCCACGTGTAAGTGTAGGATGACGTCAGCACCGGCTATGAGTAAAGTGTTAGGCTGATTTATTTCAACTGTGAAGGTAGTTTACTAGCAGACACCACGAAGTGCAACCTACCTTTCTTCCTGTGAGATAGACGGTAATGGTTCCTATCTAAATCAGAATCATTCATATGATTTTGGTGGAAGACTTGAGCATTCCAGAAAGACTGAAAGCGTACACTGAACGCTTGATTTAATTATGACTCTGCTGCTGCTCTGAGCCGTTGGGAACCACGGAATAATGGCTGAGCAGCTCATTTAGCACATTAGAGGAGCATCGCAAGATGTCTCGAGAAATGTCTAATAATGGAAGCGTTAATGGAACGGCGCTCTCGACTGGGCCGATAAAAGGCGCGTTAGTTAGTGGTCCACGTACCGTAGCCACCGGGGACAGTCTCCCCGAGACGGGACAGGGCAGTACAGGACAAGACAAGACAAGGCGACGTTTCATTAGCAGCTCAGCGTCTTCAGCCGCGCGTAATGAGAGTTTGCCATTTAATGAGGACCGTCAGGCGCGAGAGTCGTAAGGAAGTGGTGGCGGTGGCGGTAGTGGGGTGGGCATTTGGGGGAGGAAGGGGGAACAGGGGAAGCGAGGGCGGCGATGGTCTTTCTGCTGCGTGGAATTGGAAAACTTGTCCTCCAGCTGTAAGGAGACGCCACCGAGCTGCAACACGGCCATCAGCGACCCAGGCTGCACTGACTTTTTTTTTAAGTTTATTGGGCTTTCAGAAATTGTGTATACAGTCAGCTAATCACAGGAAATACCATATTACTACGGACTTAGACAATTCAGGGGGTACACATTGTTTAAGCCGTACCCTGCTACGACGTAACATAAGATTAACGGAAGACTGACTCGACATAAAGTAAGATTTACATTCAGAGTATACGATAACAAGTAAACAAGACGAAATCAAGACACAGGATACACACTGATAGTCTACTATCAAAAGCCTACTATTAACACAATAAAAAATGATAAATCACTGTTGGTACACATTTGATAGAATACCAATTCAGTGCACATAAATGACTATATACCTAAGTTAAAAATGGAACAAAGGCTCTGAGCACTATCGGACTTAACTTCTAAGGTCATCAGTCCCCTAGAACTTAGAACTACTTAAACCTAACTAACCTAAGGACATCACACACATCCGTGCCCGAGGCAGGATTCGAACCTGCGACCGTAGCGGTCGCGCTGTTCCAGACTGTAGCGCCTGGAACCGCTCGGCCACCCCGGCCGGCTATACCTAACAATAAAGTGTTCTTCGTGCGTCCTGTGTTAAATGTTTTAAAAGTAGCGGACAGAGGATTGGATATTTGTGCACGGCTGTAAGTACCATGAAGGCAGAACAGGAGAACAGTTTACAAGCACTTGAATTGTGTAGTACAGCCACATGTATAGTTACACCAGTATTCAGACACGTATGCATAGATGATATATAGCGACATACACTCCTGGAAATTGAAATAAGAACACCGTGAATTCATTGTCCCAGGAAGGGGAAACTTTATTGACACATTCCTGGGGTCAGATACATCACATGATCACACTGACAGAACCACAGGCACATAGACACAGGCAACAGAGCATGCACAATGTCGGCACTAGTACAGTGTCTATCCACCTTTCGCAGCAATGCAGGCTGCTATTCTCCCATGGAGACGATCGTAGAGATGCTGAATGTAGTCCTGTGGAACGGCTTGCCATGCCATTTCCACCTGGCGCCTCAGTTGGACCAGCGTTCGTGCTGGACGTGCAGACCGCGTGAGACGACGCTTCATCCAGTCCCAAACATGCTCAATGGGGGACAGATCCGGAGATCTTGCTGGCCAGGGTAGTTGACTTACACCTTCTAGAGCACGTTGGGTGGCACGGGATACATGCGGACGTGCATTGTCCTGTTGGAACAGCAAGTTCCCTTGCCGGTCTAGGAATGGTAGAACGATGGGTTCGATGACGGTTTGGATGTACCGTGCTCTATTCAGTGTCCCCTCGACGATCACCAGTGGTGTACGGCCAGTGTAGGAGATCGCTCCCCACACCATGATGCCGGGTGTTGGCCCTGTGTGCCTCGGTCGTATGCAGTCCTGATTGTGGCGCTCACCTGCACGGCGCCAAACACGCATACGACCGTCATTGGCACCAAGGCAGAAGCGACTCTCATCGCTGAAGACGACACGTCTCCATTCGTCCCTCCATTCACGCCTGTCGCGACACCACTGGAGGCGGGCTGCACGATGTTGGGGCGTGAGCGGAAGACGGCCTAACGGTGTGCGGGACCGTAGCCCAGCTTCATGGAGACGGTTGCGAATGGTCCTCGCCGATACCCCAGGAGCAACAGTGTCCCTAATTTGCTGGGAAGTGGCGGTGCGGTCCCCTACGGCACTGCGTAGGATCCTACGGTCTTGGCGTGCATCCGTGCGTCGCTGCGGTCCGGTCCCAGGTCGACGGGCACGTGCACCTTCCGCCGACCACTGGCGACAACATCGATGTACTGTGGAGACCTCACGCCCCACGTGTTGAGCAATTCGGCGGTACGTCCACCCGGCCTCCCGCATGCCCACTATACGCCCTCGCTCAAAGTCCGTCAACTGCACATACGGTTCACGTCCACGCTGTCGCGGCATGCTACCAGTGTTAAAGACTGCGATGGAGCTCCGTATGCCACGGCAAACTGGCTGACACTGACGGCGGCGGTGCACAAATGCTGCGCAGCTAGCGCCATTCGACGGCCAACACCGCGGTTCCTGGTGTGTCCGCTGTGCCGTGCGTGTGATCATTGCTTGTACAGCCCTCTCGCAGTGTCCGGAGCAAGTATGGTGGGTCTGACACACCGGTGTCAATGTGTTCTTTTTTCCATTTCCAGGAGTGTATATTTAAAAGCTGAGTGTTCCATATTGTGCAGAGTAGCATGTAGGGATATAGTCACTCAATTGAGCTTTGGTCTTCCCCTGGCATTATAAGTACAAGGAGCGTTATACTACCAGCGCAGAGAGCTGTAAATTGAAGTTTGTGTGTGTGTGTGTTTGTGTGTGTGTGTGTGTGTGTGTGTGTGTGTGTGTGTGTGTATTCCTAAGGGACCAAACTGCTGAAGTCATCGGTCCCTAGACTTACACACTACTTAAAGTGACTTACGATAGGGACAACTAACACACCCATGCCCGAGGGAGGACTCGAACCTCCGGCGGGAGGGGCCGCGCAATTTGTGACATGGCGCCCCAAACCGCGCGGCCACTCCGGTAACTTGAAGTTTCCATTGTTGACGAACTCGTACAGTAGCTTATACGTTGCAGTATCTCTGGATGCTAACAAGGTTTCGAGACTGCTTGGGAACTGATGACCAAGGTCCCAAAGGGTATTAGCAAGGACTTTTATATGGTGCATGTTCTGTAGACTTTTATGAATATGTGATTCGGTTCTTCTTCGTCGCCGTAAACACATAGAGGAATGGCACTTATTGAGCCGATAGAGGTATTCGTTGAACTTCCGATGATTAAATTTCGGTCGTGCTACAATTGACATGAAGCTCCTTGACGTTTTCGCCTTATTATACCGTGGTACTCTTGGAATCGTGGGATGAATTGCTGCACTAGCTTGACGACTCCACTCATCCTGAATGCTACGCCAACCGATACTAGACCCATAAATCAAAATCACCACTTGTGGAGGCATTTTCAAATGCTTCAAATGGCTCTGAGCACTATGCGGCTTAACATCTGTGGTCATCAGTCGCCTAGAACTTAGAACTACTTAAACCTAACTAACCTAAGGACATCACACACATCCATGCCCGAGGCAGGATTCGAACCTGCGACCGTAGCGGTCGTTCGGCTCCAGACTGTAGCGCCTAGAACCGCACAGCCACTCCGGCCGGCCGAGGCATTTTCAATGCCGAGCAAGTACCAGAAAGTGTCATTCGAAGAGTGTGACAGATACCCTGCTGTGAGGAAGAGTACGAAAATATCAGTCACTTTATAAGTCGATTAACAAAAGTGTTATATTAGTCGTCCTCGCCTCCAGATATCTATATGCTTTCATTTTCTGGTAATTTTAGGAAGCGGACTACGGCGTGTTCAACTGATAACCGTTAACGGCGGATTACAGATTATACGATTTATTACTGAAATTATTACTCGTTTCAAACCAGTTCAACATACTCGGTTTTAGCAAATTCCAGCTTGTAAAAATACAACATTAATCGTTTCACACTGAAAATTTTACACTTAAGAAGGCGGTGTAATTCTTAGAAGAAATTCATTACTTCCAAACAGGCACGTCTCCTACAAGTGCATTTAGTGAGTGCGGCTGTAGCATAGCAATGCTGACTCACTGTTGCTACCGTGCCACTACAAGGGCGAGCACGACCCAACACTCACATTTCAAAAAGCATTGTCAATTACTTTTAACTGCTGGACGTGGCTAAACCAGTGGTAGCTGCATCAATAAAACGCTCACTTTACAGCGAGGCTAAGCTATAAACTTAGAAAAATGTCACATATTTCGACGTGGAAAGATGTAGGGTACCCACAACGTATTGGAAGTAGGTATTAATATGGACACAATGAAATATCAAGATACAACATCACCAACACAAGTCGTCGTAACGTAATGATAATGGACGCGAGCTCCGTGGTTCTGACACTGACATCATCAGTTGGTAAAGAGGAAGGGAGCTGCTACTTACCTTACCAAATAGCTACTGCTGTATCAGAGCTACGAAGAAACGATATGGAGGTATCATTCGTATCGAACTAGGCGCTTGTTGGTATTGTTGGGAACGAGAAAGCTGACGAATTGCCCTACCAAAAAACGCTACAAAGAATGGAAAGAAGAGCGTTGCATTCGAAGAAGTGATCTAATTGCTGTACTTAGATGCGTGGGCTGTTCAGTAAAGAATGATCATAATTCCTTTTTGACAACATATCTTAACTCATCCTCATAATTATGATGGGTCTTTTCAAAGTAGTCTCCCATGAATGCGATTTACTTGTCCCAGCGTTTCTGCCAGTCTTCAAACACATGCTGGAAACAATTTTTTGAGAGGTTCTTCAAAATCGCCCCAGCATCCTTCACCACTGCTTCTGATGATTGATAATGCCTCCCACGAAGGCGTTTCTTTATGTTAGGGAACAGAAAAGAGACACACGGGGCTAAATCAGGACTGTAGGGAGGGTGAGGGATGCACTTCACGTTTATTTCTTCAAGATATTCAGCAACAACATTGGCAACATGTAGCCGAGCATTATTGTGGCGCAGCATCCAGCCTGATTCATGGAAGTGTCTTTTACGCCTGGTATGGACTTGCAATGTTTTCAGGACATCCCTATAGTATTGTCCAGTTACCGATGTGTGTGCGGGTATAAAACTTGCTGATAAACCATTCCATGAATATCAATGAATGAGATGACCATAACTTTCCCAGCAGACGCAACCACTTTTGCTTTTTGGGGGGTTGGTGATAAAGGAGATTTCCACACTGAGCTTTGCTTTTTGCTCTCAGGATCAAAATGATGTAGCCAAGTTTCACCAGTAGTGATTACATTTAAAAGAAACTTCGGATCTTCCTCTAACACTAACTTTAACTGCATGCAGACCTGCACGCGAATGTCCTTTTGTTCGGGAATCAACAGTCTTGGGACCCATCGTGTCATGTGTAATTTTTTTGCCACCAACCTGTGGGTGGCACCCAATGAAATGTTCAGTGTTTCAGAAAGTGACCTTAAGGTAGTTCGTCGATCCTCTCTCACAACGGCAGCAGCAGTGTTGATGTTTTCTTCCGTAGGAGCAGTAACTGGAGCAGCGGGTCCACCTTCCTTTGAAACTGATTGCCTCCCCTCTTTGAACATTTTAAACCCCATTTCTAGCTGTGCTGTAGGGAAGAACAGACTCTCCACAGGACTCCTGTAACACTGTATAGGCCTCAGCTGAAGATTTTTTAAGATGGAAGCAGAATTTCAAAGCCGCATATTGTTCAAAAATGGTTCAAATGGCTCTGAGCACTATGGGACTCAACATCTGAGGTCATCAGTCCCCTAGAACTTAGAACTACTTAAACCTAACTAACCTAAGGACATCACACACACACCCATGCCCGAGGCAGGATTCGAACCGCATATTGTTCCTCGCGTGTTACCTCCAGTGCAGCGGTAGGCGATACTGAACATGTCTGACCCTGCCTGCCTCTCACAGGCGGGAGCCTGGAGTCCCAACAACGAAACTACTATGGGGTGTTTGTTGCACATTAACCTAACAGAATATCATAAGATTAAATTTCAGCACGAGAAATTAAGATCGTAAACAAATTATGATTATTCTTTATTGAACAGCCCTCGTATATGGCCAAAAGTGAACGGAAGAAAGCGTGGGATATCGAAGATCTGCATAAGGGTAACTGATACAAACAAATCCGCCTACATTTTCCATAGGTCCAATGATACGGTGAAAGGTGGGACAGGAAATGTTACTCTACTAGTATGCAGAACAAGAGGCAGTTCATATAGACTTCTGCAGGTGGAAATGCAACTGATACTCCTACCGTTAACAGCTCTATGGAATTCATGTTATACCATCACCACACTGCGACAGTGGAGATATGCAGGACGTGAAACACATATACACTCCTGGAAATGGAAAAAAGAACACATTGACACCGGTGTGTCAGACCCACCATACTTGCTCCGGACACTGCGAGAGGGCTGTACAAGCAATGATCACACGCACGGCACAGCGGACACACCAGGAACCGCGGTGTTGGCCGTCGAATGGCGCTAGCTGCGCAGCATTTGTGCACCGCCGCCGTCAGTGTCAGCCAGTTTGCCGTGGCATACGGAGCTCCATCGCAGTCTTTAACACTGGTAGCATGCCGCGACAGCGTGGACGTGAACCGTATGTGCAGTTGACGGACTTTGGGCGAGGGCGTATAGTGGGCGTGCGGGAGGCCGGGTGGACGTACCGCCGAATTGCTCAACACGTGGGGCGTGAGGTCTCCACAGTGCATCGATGTTGTCGCCAGTGGTCGGCGGAAGGTGCACGTGCCCGTCGACCTGGGACCGGACCGCAGCGACGCACGGATGCACGCCAAGACCGTAGGATCCTACGCAGTGCCGTAGGGGACCGCACCGCCACTTCCCAGCAAATTAGGGACACTGTTGCTCCTGGGGTATCGGCGAGGACCATTCGCAACCGTCTCCATGAAGCTGGGCTACGGTCCCGCACACCGTTAGGCGTCTTCCGCTCACGCCCCAACATCGTGCAGCCCGCCTCCAGTGGTGTCGCGACAGGCGTGAATGGAGGGACGAATGGAGACGTGTCGTCTTCAGCGATGAGAGTCGCTTCTGCCTTGGTGCCAATGATGGTCGTATGCGTGTTTGGCGCCGTGCAGGTGAGCGCCACAATCAGGACTGCATACGACCGAGGCACACAGGGCCAACACCCGGCATCATGGTGTGGGGAGCGATCTCCTACACTGGCCGTACACCACTGGTGATCGTCGAGGGGACACTGAATAGTGCACGGTACATCCAAAACGTCATCGAACCCACCGTTCTACCATTCCTAGACCGGCAAGGGAACTTGCTGTTCCAACAGGACAATGCACGTCCGCATGTATCCCGTGCCACCCAACGTGCTCTAGAAGGTGTAAGTCAACTACCCTGGCCAGCAAGATCTCCGGATCTGTCCCCCATTGAGCATGTTTGGGACTGGATGAAGCGTCGTCTCACGCGGTCTGCACGTCCAGCACGAACGCTGGTCCAACTGAGGCGCCAGGTGGAAATAGCATGGCAAGCCGTTCCACAGGACTACATCCAGCATCTCTACGATCGTCTCCGTGGGAGAATAGCAGCCTGCATTGCTGCGAAAGGTGGATATACACTGTACTAGTGCCGACATTGTGCATGCTCTGTTGCCTGTGTCTATCTGCCTGTGGTTCTGTCAGTGTGATCATGTGATGTATCTGACCCCAGGAATGTGTCAATAAAGTTTCCCCTTCCTGGGACAATGAATTCACGGTGTCCTTATTTCAGTTTCCAGGAGTGTACTTTGGCTGCTCTACATACAGAAGAGAATCACACTGGAGACTTCTGGAGATCGTCCATTTGAATCAAGAAACCTTAACGGTACGAGAGTGGGAGGCAGCACCCGTGGTCTAGGGGTGTTAATCGGAACATCCTCAGTCCCGCGTTCGACCACCATCACCGCTTAGACTTTGAACAAAAACCAGCAGCAGTGGCGGCCGAAGACTTCCGCTAAGAAATGTTACCCTCATTCTGACAACCTTGCTAAAGATGGCAGAGGAGTGGACAGAAGTTCAGCGCACCCTCTTGTCCTTGTGGTGGGAAACTGCCGCTAAAGGCGGATGAATCAGTAAGGGTCAACGGCATGGGGATGCAGAAGGCAGTGGAACATAATGTGCACCCACAGGACACGTGGCCTGTAACTGAAATAGTGTGAAATTGATCTCTCTTTTGGCAAAAGATTCAGCAATAGCCCTCCATTCGGATCTCCAGGAGAGGATTGCCGAGGGGGAAGTGATCCTGAGAAAAAGATTGAATGACCAACGAAACGATAACTTTCTACCAGCCGGGGCGTGGAAAGTCAGAAGCTTGAACGTAGTATGGAAGCTATAAAATCTGGAAAAGGAAATGTAAAGGCTCAATCTAGATATAGCTGGAATCAGACGTAAAATGGAAGGACGACAAGGAATTCTGGTCAGCAGCAGGAAATAATACAAATGGAGTAGGATTTGTTGTGAATAGGAAGTTAGGGCAGAGAGTAAGATACTGTGAACAGTTCATGGATAGGGTTGTTCTCATCAGAATTGACAGCAAACCAACACCGACAAGATAATTTAGGCATACATGCGGACGTCGCAAGAAGAGGATGAAGAGATAGAGAAAGTATGTGAGGATGCTGAATGGTTAATTCAGTACGCAAATCTAATAGTCCCGGAGGACTGAGATGCGGTTGTAGGGGAAGGAGTACAAGAAAGGCTTCTGGGAGAATATGGGCTTGGTACTGGAAGTGAGAAAGGAGGAGGACATATAGAAAAGTTAAAAGTACATTCGGTGAAATTAATAGCAAGGGTGGTAACATTAAGAGTGCAATGGGAATTCCACTGTTAAATGCAGAGAAGAGAGCCGATAGTTGGAAGTAAAACACTGAAGGCCTCTATGAGGGAAAGGCTTGTCTGGTGACGTGGTAGGAGAAGAAACAGGAGTCGATATAGAAGAGATAGAGGACCAGGTATTAGAATAATAATTTAAAAGAGCTTTGGAAGACTTACGATCGAATAAGACACGAGGGACAGAGGATCAGAATTTCTAAAATCATTGGCGGAAGTGGCAACAAAACTACTATACCCGTTGGTATGAGTCTGGCGATATACCATTTCACTTTCGGAAAAATATCATCCACACAATTCCGAAGGCCGCAAGAGCCGACAAGTGTGAGAATTATTGCACAACGAGCTTAACAGCTCATGCATCCTAGTTGCTTACAAGAATAATTTAGAGAAGATTGGAAAAGAAGATTTTGTTTTGTTTTTGTTTTTGTTTTTATGGCGCAAAAACAAGTAGGGTCATAGGCGCCCATGTCATAATCGTAGAACACGAAGACAAAAAAGAAAAACGACTACATGTTAAGCACAATCGACGGAAAGAAAGTTAAAAACATGGTCTTGGAGCAAGGTCCATAAAATACGCCATGAAGAAACTGAGGTAATGAATTAAAGATTAAACGTTCATCGCCATACTGATACGACGGATAAAAACTAAAATGCGGTCGACAGCCCGAGCGTCATTCGCTAAAACGGCTGATAACATAAACGAGAACGTAAGTGGTTAAAAAAATTGCATTCCGTCAGGAAATGGCGAACATTCAAAGATTAAGGTGAGCGTGTGTTATATGACGATTAGTTTGTTTTTAGGAAACATAAAGGCACCAGAAAGGCAATTCTGAAGGTAAAGGCACCAGAGAGGCAGTTCTGACGTTGTGGCTTATAATGGAAGCAAGACTAAAGAAAAATCAAGTCGCGTTCATAGGATCTGTCGACTTGGAAAAAGCGTTCGACAATGTAAAACGAGGCAAGATGTTTGAAATTCTCGAAAAAATAGGGTTAAGCTATAAGGAATGATAGGCAGTATACAATATGTGCAACAACCAAGAGAGAATAATAAGAGTTGGATATGAAGAGCGATGTGCTTCGGATTAAAAAGGGTATAAGACAGGGATGTAGTCTTTCGCCGTTCGCCCCTACTGGGCAGTCTATACATCGAAGAAGCAATGGAGGAAATAATAAACGAGGTTCAAGAGTCGGATTAAAATTCAAGGTGACAGGATACCAATGATACAATTCGCTAACAACATCGCTACCCTCAGTGAAAGTGAGTAAGAATTTCAGGAGCTGCTGAGTGGAATGAACAGTGTAATGCATTCAGAATAAGGACTAAGAGTAAATCGAAGAAATACGAAAGTAATAGGGAGAAGCAGAAATGAGATCAGCGAGGAACTTACTGTATCAGGAATGGGGATCACGAGTAGACGACATTAAAGGATTCTACTACCTATGCAGCAATATAACACATGGCGGTCGGAGCAAGGAGGACATCGAAAGTAAACTTGCACTGGCAAAAAAGGCTCCTGGCCAAGGGGAGTCTACTAGTATCAAACATTAGCCTTCATTTGAGGAGGAAATTTCTGAGAATGTACGTTTGGAGCACAGCGTTGAATCGCTGTGAAATATGGACTGTGAGAAAACCAGAAAAGATTAGAATCTAAGCATTTGAGATGTCGTGTTACAGGAGAATGTTGAAAATTAAGTAGACCGATAAGGAAGGAAGTTCTCTGCAGAATCGGCAAGGAAAGATATATATGGAAAACACTAACAAAAGAAGGGACAGGATGATAGGACTTGTGTTAAGACATCAAGGAATAAATTGTATGGAATTTGAGGGAGCTGTAGAAGGTAAAAACTATAGAGGAAATCGTAGACTGGATTACACACAGCAAATAATTGAGAACGTAGGCGGCGAGCGTTACTCTGGGATGAAGGGATTGGCACAGCATAGGAATTCGTGGAGGGGAGCAGCAAACCAGTCAGAATGGTGATGAATCACAGGAACGAAAAAGGAAGTATGGCTTAATAATGACCCCTTGATTTCTTGAACATGCAACTCTCAACATTATACTCCTACTCGCCCCGTCTCTAGTGTGTATACTGCGCTGTGGGTGCTTCCTATGTGGAGGATCTGTAGCCGTCGAGGTGGCATACTGACGCAAAGAAGGCGTCCCAAAGAAGCTGGTGAATTTTATTCGTCAGCGGCCGTGAATAGCTGGTCGGCACACAATTGTCCCACGCCAGACCCATGTCCTTTGCTCATCGCCCGGTGTGCCAGCCTGACGCACATAGGTCGAGGTCGCCACTTGGTGGGACTGATGACTGACCAGGAACAATCTCTTAGCAACTTGTAGTCCAGCAGCTTGCTGATGACGTTGCTAAACGAAATTAAGCTCTTCGGCTCCACATTGGTTCCAAGTCCGCCGAGGAGACTGTCACGGCGTTGGCTATAGTCGTAAGTCTTCGAACCAATCATAGTACAAATTCCAGAGCTGCTAAGTGATGAGAGGCGAGTATTTGGAGTTGCTCTGGCTATCTGTTTTACGACAGCAGCCTGCATTCAGCCACTTAGGTTACTGGAAGGGCATCTGTGTGCCACAGGGTGTGGGGACTAAGCTCACGCTACACCATACTGTGGCACTGCAACGTGCAGTGACAGAGAACAGATTTTCGTACGCAGCTCATCTGTGCACACCTCGACGCGTTGTGAAGTCTGGTCTGTGGTTGTTGTCGCAACAACGTAATCGAAATTTTTATGACCATCAGTATAAGTACGAGTTGCCAAAACAATAATAAATTTTCATGATTTAATAAACCTTGTCATTACGTAATAATATGAACTACAGAGAGAATTATAAAACTAAATCTGCTTCAGTAAAGAAAGAAATACGAAAAATTAAAAGGGAAATTTGGGACCGATATTTGAGTGAAATAGAACATGATATTCATGGAAGACAAAACATAGCATACAATATTATGAACCATTTGAACGAAGAAAAACGAGAAACTTCACAATTCAATCTAACAACCGAGAATGGATGGTTAGGATACTCCAAATGTCTGTAGTCTGATAGTGAAGATGAACCAGGAATAAACACCAATACCACTAACTCTGTAAATCTAATGACAATGGAAGAGCTAGAAAATGTGATCAAAGGAACAAAAAGCAAGAAGTCGCCCGGTACTGATAATATAAACATGGGGCTGATGAAATACGCATCTCATCAACCAAAGCGTAAACCCCTAATTTTTTTGAATGTTTGCTCTCTCAGTGGACATGTACCAGACGAATGGACTGAAACTTTGTTATGCCGTGTTTACAACAGAGGCGATAAATCGCAATAAGTATGCTAAATTCTTGCTACAAACTGTATGCTAAAGTTATAAACATGGGTGAAAGCGCGTATGTTAGAGGTACAACATGGTTGTAGGAAGGGCTGGTCATGTTCTGATTGTCTTTTCACTTTGACTCATATAACTGAGAAAAGAACGGAATTTAGATTGCCAGCTTACTATGTTTCTATGGACCATGAAAAAGCGTTTCAGAAGGTGGAGAGTAAAATGCTATGGCAGTCATGAAAGGAATCGGGAGATCCAGCACATCTGATTACGGCAGTTCAATCATTATACAAAAATAATGAAATAAAAATGCGTTGTGTGAGGAATGGGACGGATTCTGTCAACATCAATTAAGGATCATTGACGATATCATTCGTGAATGACTAATTTTATTAAATGACTCATTGAGAAGTGACAATTTTAATTTTATGATGATAATGTTTGTTGATGAACAGATTATTAAAGAAGAATCTGAAGAAAAGGTTCAAATTTCAGTACATGAATTAAGTCGAATTACCGTTGAATACAGAACGAGAATACCGGAAGAGAGAAGTGATAGCATTTTAAGAATTGGAAACCATAAGGGCCAAATTCTCTTAGATGGACAAATAATTGAACAAGTAAGAGAGTTAAGGTGTTTAGGATGCAGTTTTAAATTTACCAGATCGGATGATGGAGAGCTAAAATCGGCCGCACTCAGACATTACTGCAGAACTACACAATGTACACAAAAAAATAACCTACGGAAAGAAGTATGCAGAGTAATAGTGTTACATTTGCTGCTGTGTAGTAGCGAATGTTGGACACTAACATCTACATGTACATCATACTCCGCAAGCCACCTAGTGGTGTGTGACGGAGGGTACTTTTTGTACCACTAACTGAGCCATCCAAACCTGTTCCATTCGCGAGCAGCGCGTGGGAGGAATGATTATCGGTAAGCACCTGTGTTGGCACTAATTTCTCGAATTTTCTCCTCGTGGTCACTACGCGAGACGTATGTAAGGGGAAGTAATACGTTGTCCGACTCTTCCCGGGAAGTGCTCTCTCGAAATTTCAATAGTAAATCTCTCGGTGATGCACAACGCCTCTCTTGTAACGTCTGCCAATGGAGTTCGTTCAGTACCTCCGTAACGCTCTCGTACTAACTAAACGACCCAGTGACGAAACGTGCCCCTCTTCGTTGGATCTTTTCTATCTCTTCTATCAGTCCTATCTGGTAGATACTCCAGATATATGATCACTACTCAAGAATGGGTGGCCTTATAAGCCACTTTCTTCGTGGACGAGTTACATTTCCTTTCCTGATCAGTTACGACGAATCGAATCACCAGAGACGAAGTTCCTCCGTTTTGTGGCGGGATATTCATTGTTGGACCATAAAAGAAATGCATAGACAAGAACTAAATGTGAAACTGTTACGAATATAATTGAAAAATGCCGACTGGAGAGACCATGAAACTTCCTGGCAGATTAAAACTGAGCGCCGGACCGAGACTCGAACTCGGGAGCTTTGCCTTTAGCGGGAAAGTACTCTACCACCATTTTTAAAATTCTTTATTGATCTCGTTTTGTTCTATATTCTTCGTTGTATTTGTTCGGGGTGGACGTCGCATAACCCCAGTTCAGCTTTAAATTCGAACATTTTAGGTTAGGCTTTACAGTGACTGTTATTGACATTAAATGAAACAACAAGTTTACTGTTACCAGTCACTGTTTATTTATCTCCATGAGCGTTTCAAAGGTTTAAACCTCCATCAGCAGGTGGATTTACATTTGTTAATGTAACATATTAATGTAACATATTAACAAACCTTTGAAACGCGTCGCGGGGATAAATAAACAGTGACTGGTAGCAGTAAATTTGTTGTTTCATTTAATGAACACCAGTTTAGGTTCTTCGTTGACCCGTTCACTCAGTTTTTTCCATTACAGAGGGTAGTTAACCCTCTGACCGAAAACGCTGAGCTACCGTGCCGGCGAACCATCTGAGCTACCCAAGCGCGACTCATCACCCGTCCTCACAGCTTTACTTCCGCCAGTACCTCGTCTCCTAACTTCCAGACTAACTCCAACTCCCGCGTGGAGAGCTTCTGTGAAGTGTGGAAGGTAGGAAACGAGGTCCTGGCGGAAGCCAAGCTATGCGGACGGGTAGTGTGTCGTGCTTGGGTAGCTCAGACGGTAGGTCACTTGTCTGCGAAAGGCAAAGCTTCCGAGTTCGGGTCTCGGCCCGGCACACAGTTTTAATCTGCCAGAAAATTTCATATCAACGCACACTCAGATGCAGAGTGAATATTTCATTCTGGAGAGACCATGCCCAACGTACGTCCAACAACAGAATAACTAAAGCGGCAATGCAATATAACTCAGTTGGAAAGATGAACGTTGGTCGTCCGTTAAAGAGACGAAGAGTTCTCAGGCGGAACTGGCCAAAAGAGCTAATCCTTGGTAAATTTCAGCAGCTGTGTGGTGTTTCGCTTACACAGGCGGCAGCCCCACACCTGGTAGCGGACTAGGTGGGACTGCTGGGCCTTTGTCGCCTGCCAGTGTTCTCTCGCTCAGCCTTCCTCCTCGAAGTTCTCTCGCTCAGAGCAGCTCCCTCGTCCGCTGCCCTCGCTGTACAAAGGATGTCACCCAAAATTAATTACCACCCAGCTGCCACCGGATCTTAGGCAACGCGCGTCATTTAAAATTAATCACGCTTTGAAGCGCCGTCCGTATCGGCAGACGGCCTTAGTAGGGCCGTCGTAAATAACAGCGGGCGTAAAACGCAGCTCGCTTCCGGGACGGGAAAGTTTAAATTCCGGCGCTCAGGTCTGCCCAGATGTTACGGGGGATGAGTTTCCTCCACAGCAACTGCTGTCCTGCCAGGGAACTTCCGTTATAAAAGGAGCCGCGCTGAACGCAAATTCCTAAACAGCAAACCGCAGCTCGAACGCCAACTCTCAGTGCGGTAAGAGGTATTTCATTTTACGAGTGGCGTTCAGTAAGTAATGCAGCACATTTTTTTCCTGGGAGCAGGTTGGTTTTATTCAGGATTCCAATATACCACGTTATTCCTCATACTTTTAGCTATGAAACACTACTTTTCAACATACACCAGGACTACGAAAGTCATGGGGTAGGGGTATGCACGTGTTCATACAACGGTAGTATCACGTCACAATGTATAAAACGGCAGTGCATTGACGGACTTGTCATATGTGCTCAGCTGATTCGTGTGGAAAGATTTCCTACGTGATTACGGCCCGCACGACGTGCATTAACACTTTCAATGCAGAATGGTATTTGGGGCTAGACGTATGGGATATTCCATTTCAAAAATCGTTAGAGAATTAATTATTCCAAGAACCACAGAGTCAAGAGTATGCCGAGAATACCAAATTTCAGGCGTTACTGTCTGGCGCAGTTGTTAGATCGGTTACTGCCGCTACAATGGCAAGTTATCAAGATTTAAGTGAGTTTGAACGTGGTGTTATAGTGGGAGCACGAGCGATGGGACACAGCATCTTTGAAGCAGCGATGAATTGGGGTTTTCCCCTACGACCATTTCATGAGAGCACCGTGAATATCAAGAATCCAGTAAGACATCAAATCTCCGACATCGCTGTGGGCGAAAAAAGATCCTGCAAGGACGGGACCAACGACGACTGAAGAGAATCGTTCAACGTGACCGAAGTACAACCCTTCCGCAAATTTCTACGGATGTTGAGCCATCAACAAGGGTCAGCGTACGAACAGTTCAACGGATAATCTTCGATATGGGCTTTCGAGCCGAAGGCCCACTCGTGTACCCATGAAGACTGCACGACACAAAGCTTTACGCTTCACCAGGGCCCGTCAACACCGACGTTGGACTGTTGATGAATGGAAACGTGTTGCCTGGTCGTATGAGTCTCGCTTCAAATTATATCGAGTGGATGGACGTACAGGTATGGAGACAGCTTCAAGAATCCATGGACCCTGCATGTCAGCAGGGGACTATTCAAGCAGGTGAATGCTCTGTAATGGTGAGGAGTGCGTGCATTTGGAGTGATATAGGACACCTGATACGTCAGGATACGATTCTCAGAGGTGAAACGTACGTAAGCACGCTGTCTGATCACCTGCTTCTATTCATGTCCATTGTGCATTCCGTCGGACTGGGCATTTCCAGCATGACAATGTGACCCCCACACGTCCAGAATTTGTAGAGGGTGACTGCAGGAACGCTCTTCCGAGTCTAAATACTTCCGCTGGCCGCCAAACTCCCCCAGACATGAACTTTATTGAGCATGTCTGGGATGCCTTGCAACATGCTTTTCAGAAGAAATCTCCATCCCCTAGTACTCTTACGGACTTATGGACAGCCCTGTAGGATTCATAGTGTAAGTTCCCTCCAGCACTGCTTCAGATATTAGGCGATTGCATGTCACGTCGTGTTGCGGCACTTCTGCGTGCTCGTGGGGGCCCTACACGATATTAGGCAGGTGTACCAGTTTCTTTCGCTCTTCAGTGGATATTTTGTTGTAAGGAATGTGCTACAGAACCAAGCACTCTAGTGAATAAGGTAATAACCACAATAGACATGAAATGTTTTTATGCCTAATGTTCATTCTGATCAGCTTTTTGATTAAACTTTCCACTGCTGATCGAATTCTTTTGCAAATTCTAAGAGGGTAATGGGGAAGGTTAATAAAAGAGAGTGGAGATTACATTTAGATATTTAGTTGAAAAATTATTTGGTTAGCAAAATGTTGGCCATAGTTGCGTAAACTGTATCCCCATTAGTGGATTAAACCAGACTTCTACTAAAAATGACTAAAGCTACTGATGCGATTCAGAGAAAGAAAATGGTTTGGAAGAAAGTGAGTAAACAGTGAAAGGTTCCAAAAGCAGCACTTTTGATGCTGTCCAGCACGAAGTATGGTACGCCACAGGAAGCAGCAAAAACAATATAAGAAGACAATTTTGCGTAAAGATCTTGAAGAAGAGCTATTTTAGTATTGTCTTGCTTCGGAAGCTTCTTTCTTTGAGCTTAATCGTTATGACTTATGAAGAATAGCCGGAGAAGAGCAACCTTTCAAAGACGAAAAAATTGTTAGACGGCTTCTTAAATGCCACATAACCCAACTGTCGGAAACAAATCCGGCAGCAGGGTTCCTGGGTTCAGCCAAGGAAATGCAGGGAAATTCTGTAACCATCTGGAAGATGTTTTGTTGTACCTACTTTGAAATTATATTATTTTTTCTCTAGTTTAATATCTTTGTTCAAATTAGTCTGAAGCTATTTTGCTTACTTTTGGGAGGTTCCAGTTTCGACAAGTTTCGGGTTTCTTTAAATAACTTTTTCCGTAATAACGTTTAATGATGAAACTAAAATTTAAATAATGCATATATTTATGTTTTTGATTATAATGTATTAGTATTGTCTGCTTTTTAAAAAATCTGATAATATTGGGGTCCGGTTATGAGTAATTTCCTCATTCTTTATCTAGTGAAGTACAAACACGCGAATGAAAACTCCTCTCTGTAATCAGCAGCATCTCTGTAACCGATAAAAATTGGACGCTGTTATATGGACTGTTTCATTCGAAGTAGTCTATACAATCACATCCTAAAATATTTGCTATTCCTCCAGGAAAAACCTTGTATAGGTCCATATTTTAAAAAATGTAGATGGTGCCGTAAACTGGATCCCATAAACATTAAAAATTAAATGTGTACGGCAGTGAATTCCCCGCACAGTTCGCTATAACTCAGCGATAACCGCAACTCGATATATCCACGCTTGGCAGTGTTGGGTCAGAGTTGGCCGCCTCGCCATGCGTAGTGCTGCAGAGTTCATTTCTGAAGAAGGAAGAAAATAGAAAAAAGGGAAATGGCCTCAAGGCAGATGACTTGGAAATAGATTGGGAAGAATTAGTCCCGCAGAAGGTTTCTGACAGAACATTTTCCTTCATTGCGCAAGATAGCAGATTCAGCAACGTACAGTCGCCTACTACGCCCGAAGCGGAAGGAGTTGTTATCCCCGGAGAGGCACAAGCCGCTCCGAGTAACCCTTGGTTTGTGCTGTAAGCGATCCGCTGCGCCGCGAGCGCAGCTTTCCAAAGCTATCGCCGACCTATGAGATGGGCCCTTATGCGATCTTAACGTTCCGCCTTGTAGCGGTATTTGACTTGCATTCTGCTGCGGAAGATGATAACCACTCACCGTAGCCGAGCTGAAACCCCGTTCGTCTGCTACCAAAGCGATTTGTAGGGATAAGATAATACAACGTACTCATCTGCTAAGCATCCATAAAAGCCTGAGCCACGACCAGCCATATACTCAGCATGGCACTGGATGTCGTACCAATATTGGCGACTTTGCACTCACTGAAGCGCGGAAGTCCGAGGGAACACCAGGGAAGAGACAACACCATACAAGCAGCGCCAGGCGGGCGCGGACGGCAAAGAGAACACCCAGCGCCCTTTGGGCATAAATACTGGACAATATCCTCCAACACGGCCCCGCCGCCGTTCTGCACCAGCCTGATGAAGCTGCACCAAGTCACTGACGACAAGGCGCAGCAGAGGGCCAAACAGCAACGCATGCGTTGCCGCGCCGACCTCTTATGTTACAGGGAGGAAGCCACTGCGGCCGGCCCAGGAGACTACAAGCGAGCCCAGCCGCAGCACCCGGACTGACCCAGCTAACGAACACGCAGCACATAGGTAACGATGCACGATACCTCACGCTAACCACCCCTCACCTTGCATGCTCTGTCGCAGCTAGCAAGCCGCTACTGCCCTTACTACCCGTCCTACTGTCGCAGAGGTTTTTTCCCTTGGCGCTGGCCTTGGCACTTTTTTTTCCTCCGCTCTTACAACCGCTACCCTTCAATCGTTTTCGACCACTTCTATCTCCTGATGTACCATGTTAATGAGTAATCTTACCCAGACGCATGGATAACATCACAGCCCGCATCCTGTGACGCCTGATTCAAAAACTAACATGTTTACGGAGGTGACAGTAGAACTTTTGGTTTGGTCACCACGTTGGTGTGGGCGTGGAGGGGCCCCATCCTTTCCAACACGGCAGTCTCAGGAAGCACCTGAAGAAGGCAACGAGTTACGTGGCCGAAATATTGTGGCAGAGCGACACAAACATCCGGCAGTAGACCCGATTACTCCACATACCAGGATCTCGCCGGGAAAGCCTGAAGAGTTACATCGAAGGTTGACATGTTGAACAGTATTAACTACTCTGTCTAAATATAATGTTTATTTCGTTGTAACGCATCTGAAAAATGAAAATGGACACTTACTTTATGGGCACCCTGTATTATATCTAGAACGCCAGTTGCCGATGTTGACATCTCCTCAGAAAGATTGATTGGTTGGTTGGTTTGTGGTGGTTGAAGGGACCAGACTACAAAGGCCATGAGTCATAAGGGAACCTGGGGGAATTTCGCCGAGTGGGAAAGAAGTAGAAGATAAAATATTAGCGTTTGTGCAAGTTGAGTCAGTAGAATGTGCGGCGTCGTGTACGCTCGACTGCGCAGACAATGTACGTGAGAAGTACAATGATAATGATACGTGCTTAACAAGTATAACCGCGTAGTGCATAAGGAGAACTACGGATATTCAAGGAAGGACAAGGTGCACTTGTTACAAAAACTGGTAATTTGCGCGTTTCCAGGATTTACAGGATGTGCATGATAGTGAGCTACTGCCTTATGCATATCGATTGCGTGCGATATATATTACATTTCAAGAGAAGCAGTGGATGGCAGCATAACTTCAAACAGTGCTACAGAACTGGAAGTCGGAAGATAACGAAATTTCAAACGAAGCATCAAATGACGATGCACAGCAGACTACGGAATCTGCAAACAAAATTGTAGATGACATAAACAAACTTATCCCATCGTTGCGTAATCGGGTTTAGAAGAGGAAATTTATGTGAAAGGAACCCTGGAAATTAGAGGTACCTAAAGAGCTATCTCAAGATCAACTGACATCATAGCTTGAACTTATTCGTATACAATTACGCCGACTGTTGATCTAGATGGTAAATTGGCTGGAAAGTTATTTATTATGCTGCGAGAAGTTGGAGGTGCTCTGCCTCCTACAATTCTGTCTCGCGTGCGTGATCTTGCAATGGGAGAACCGATAGAGGTACTCAAAGTACCCTCCGCCACACACACCGTCGGGTGGCTTGCGGACTATGGATGTAGATGTAGATGTAGAACGGGAGCAGGGAGTATTTACGATAACAAGCAGGAAGTGGGAAAATGGACGTAAGAAAACTACAGCTACGGTGTGAGCACTACTTTTGGCCAATCTGCGTGTAAGAAGTCATACTCCTTTAGAACAAACTATCCCTCCTGACAAGTATGTGACAATGCAGTCCTTACCACTGGAGAAATTCAGCCTCTGGATGTTTGAATTTTTTGTGCCTATAAAAGATTTTACCGCACTTACGCAGCTACGCCTTGAAGTATAGCTAATTTCACGATCAGGTCCACGGCAGACTGTTTCGCATTGGGTTGCATACCAACAAAAAAATGGTTCAAATGGCTCTGAGCACTATGGGATTTAACTTCTAAGGTCATCAGTCCCCTAGAACTTAGAACTAATTAAACCTAGCTAACCTAAGGACATCACACACATCCATGCCGAGACAGGATTCGAACCTGCGACCGTAGCGGTCACGCGGTTCCAGACTGTAGCGCCTAGAACCGCACGGCCACACCGGCCGGCTGCATGCCAACACAAACCATCAATTCTCATCGCTCCGTTACACGAACATATTTCCATAGACATTCTTGAAGAGTGTATACCTAACTGAACGTCCTGCATTGTTTTTGTTACTCCCGAGGAGTTAGACTTCGATCTTCTTGGTGCGAACCTTTCTGATCACTATGGCTTGCTATTTTTCATTTTTGTTTATGGTACAAGTCATTGATTTGTTTTGAATATTTCTTGAATGCTGACGATGGCCATTTTGTGAACTGTAATACATACATCCCACAGAAGATCGGTCTCTGCAACTCCCGGACACGCATTTTCTGATGCCCTCCAGATGCACGTGGTGAGTCATTAGCAGTTAATATTTTTCCTGTAAAATTACTAACCCAAAACTTTCAAATGTGCCTTGCTAAAGATTGAATTTGCGACCTCGCACTCAAAATGCTCCTTGTGCGTATAAAAATTTTTATTTTCTCTACTGAATGAACAGAATTCACTAAAAATTTGACAGAGAGCGAATTTCCCTAAAACCTCAACTGAATTTACAGCAATTGTCTGTTACACTGCGGGAGGTAACAAATTATAATCAAGACTGCGTGGAGAAAATAAAACAGGATTTTGTCGTCTGGATAGGTCACGAATCGAAATTTTCCTAGGCAACAAAAGTTACTTTGAGGGACAAGTACATTGCGATCAGCTCAGAATATGGATGATACTACCGCAACTGCGACACTTACATTTTCCAAAAATCTGCTCCCCTGCCGATCAGTGCAAACCGGCGACTGGAAGACGAATTCTCCCCGAGTTTTGGTTCACAACTATCAACTGCCCATCTGTCAAAAAACTCCTCATGGAGGGAGCGACTCAGTGGTGTTGCCACTGAGACGAACGAGAATATTGGCTTGCTTCTCGTAAAAGTAGGTGATCACAGCAGACACTTCCCTCACAGAGTGAGCAAAACGCACATTTAGAAAAATGAGCATTTTTATTTCGGGCAACTGTCGACAGCATGGATATACTTGGAGGAATTCATGATACACAATGTGCTATTTGTTCACTGTCGGTTTCGGTCATGCACCATCTTCACAGTGGCAAAATATCTATTGTAACAACTTCACAAATTAAATAGCTTGTATGTCATGTGAAGTTTTCACAATAGATATTTTTTTCCACTGTGAAGATGGTCCAAGATCGAAACCGGTACTGGATAAATGTATTGCAAGACAGCCTTTCTCCGAGTAAGAAACAAGTGCTTAGTACTGGCATGAAGCAGTGTCCCACCAAATGGTCAATCCCTTCGCGCCAAGCATGGTGGCGAGAGTGGATACTCCATAATGTTCGAGCAAAAGTAGCCGACTGTCACACGCTGGTCGGGAGGCGTCATAACCACCTGTACTTTGATGTCTGTACAGAAAAGGCAAAATAAAAAGCTCAGTTATTCTATGGGGGCAACAGTGACGGCTTGGCGTTCCTTGCCCCCCAGTGAAAGCAGGTGAATCCTCACTCCGTCAAAAGCACAGAAAGACCCGCGACTCCAGTTCTGCGAAAACTGCTCGTTTCCCCGTGGCCACTTGAATGACTGACCATCTTCTGTCGACAAGTTGAAACTTGAGACCGCTTCGGGAGCTCACTTTGTCAGTCTGAATATATGCTAAACTTTCCTCCCAAGCAAATATGCCCAATAGTCTCAATATAATAACTATGAAGTACTGAAGGAAAATGAAACAATAACGCATAGCCACATGAGACAGTCATGTCGCAGCATATGCTCAAAATGGTTGTACTGTTCAGTAACGAATTCTCGAGCTCGGTTCATCATGTATGGGGCTAACTTGCGGAGCGCGATGACACTTCTGTTAACCAACTTTGATTCCATAACGAACAGTTGTGAACAGAGACCGTAGATTATAAGGAACGAGAGGCACACACCAATCAGTCGCAAACCCATTATGTGTTGTTTTTTTATGTGTGTGAACTCCTATGGGACTTAACTGCTAAGATCATCAGTCCCTAAGCTTGCATACTACTTAACCTAAATTATCCTAAGGACCAACACACACATCCATGCACGAGGGAGGACTCGAACCTCCGCTGGGACCAGCCGCACAGTTCATGACTGCAGCGCCTCAGACCGCTCGGCTATGCCCGCGCGGCGCAAACCCATTAGTTTTTATTACTCATGCATCTCTAGATTTCGACTATAAATGGCCATCTTCAGTGAATTTGAGTTACAATCCAACAGACTCGCAGCAGTACATGTCACCATACGATTTTACTAGTGTATAGGCCTCAGTTTCCTACTACCTATATACCATTAAGAAAGACTGGTCACGTGTACTGCCGCGAGTGTGATGGGTTGTAACTCAAATGCAGTGAAGATGGCTATTTATAGCCGAAATCTAGGGATGCATGAGTAATAAAAACTAATGGGATTGCAACTGATTGCTGTGTGCCTCTTCTTCCTGACGCTGATGTTTATATTTAGTTCTGTCGGTGCCTGCGTTCTGCTTTACATACACTTACTTTAAGGAAGCCCCACATAAAGTCAGGAGATGTTAAACCAGGAGAAGGTGGGGGCCACAATCGTTTGGAGATAACTGGATCGCAAAATAATTCTTAGGGAATCAATTGTATCATTACGTGTGTGAGAAGTGGCACCATTTTGCTGCAGCCGGCAATAACGTCATCTGCTGTAAGAAGCAAAATAAACATTGTAAAGATGTTCACTATAGTTGCAAAGAAATTAATGTCCACTATTAGATAATGCTGCAGCTGCAAAGAAATTAATGCCCACTATTCTACTACGTGATACGACACACCACATTACAATTTTCTGTCAGTGCAAGGTAATTTCATGAAAGACATGTGGGTTTTGGGCAGAGAGGATGAATACCAGAAGAAGTAAACCTCTTTCTATGTGAATACACACATCTGCTGAGAATTCCGATCGCACTGCAATGCGTCACAGATACTCTGCCTCCTCCTGTGTTACCTCTCACGCGATAGTAGCAAGTGCAATTTTTCAACAGTGCAATCCTCACCCATGCATGCAGTGGGTCTCTACTAAGTGTCTGCGTGATACTGAAGGGCTCGCATGGCCAGGAACATACCCACATCTGCCCCCAACACAACATGTGTGGGTCCAACTAGAACATCATCTCCGCTGCAATGCCATTACCCATGATATTATCAACCACAGGTTACAAAGAAATGTGGGCCAGTTTGCTTCAGGAGAGGATCCAGTGTCAATACGACATCCTTCCCCACTGAATCAGTGATTACATCATGGAAATGGGAGGCGGGGGTCGAGTGGATTCGATTCTGTAATCACTGAAATAACATCGCATACCCTCTCAATCTGCGAAATTTCATTTCGTCTGGTTCGCCTCGCCTCCGACCACCTCCGCCCTTATGGGTGTTTCGCTTTCCTTTTCAGGTCGGTGTTTTTATTTCGCGTAACACATTAGCGTTGCAACGTGAACCCCGCCTTCCTATTTTTTGCAATCGAGGTCTGTTATTCTGTTAGTTCAGCCTGTCCGTCGAATCTCTGTGTGTCTGAACCGTGTTGAAGTCTCAATGGTGTATCAACATGAATTTTATCAGCTTCGCTTACTGGTTTGGTTCTTCTCTCCCAGTTCTTCGAGAGCCGTGACGGCTCCAGTTCATTTTATCTTTGCCTTCCCGTTACCTTCTTTCGCAGGCGCCCCGATGGGCGGCGCGAATATGACTTGCCGTTTTCGTAGATGGTCGCTGGCTCACAGAGGCTTGAAATAGGCTGGCAGTGGGCTGTGAGGTGAGAAGAAGCAGGAGGGGTGCAACGCAAGGATATCACGCGTGGATTTTCTTTCAGCCGTTAGCTTCGTTTCTGCCGAGATGGATTTGCCACTCCTTTGGGTAGTGGCAATCACATGGCTGAAATGAAATGTCGTGTGTCGAGGGCCTCCCGGCGAGTAGACCCAATCACCTGGTGCAAGTTTTTGAGGTGAACCTACTTCGGCGACTTGTGCGTCGATGAGGATAAAATGATGACGAGGAAGACGACACAAACACTCAGTCCCTGAAAGGAGAAATCTCCAACCCAATCGGGAATCGAACTCCCAGCTCCCGGCATGACAAGGCTGTCCACTCAGCTACGGTGGCGGACAATCATATTGCAGTATCGACGGTGTCTTCCTACGGCCTTCAGTGGATCTGTACTTTTTCGTTTATCCATGCTGTGCAGACCTGGACGCTTACAGTTTTTTGTCGGTATTGCACGTGCTTTGATGTCTCGGCGTCTGCTGTTGGTACCTTATGAACCACTGGAACATTTTAATTGACGGTGCTTACTCTTGCCCGCAACCGTGTTGTACCTTTGCATCTAGCCGGCCGATGTGGCCGTGCGGTTCTAGGCGCTTCAGTCTGGAACCGCGTGATCGCTACGGTCGCAGGTTCGAATCCTGCCTCGGGCATGGATGTGTGTGATGTCCTTAGGTTAGTTAGGTTTAAGTAGTTCTAAGTTCTAGGGGACTGATGACCACAGATGTTAAGTCCCATAGTGCTCAGCGCCATTTGGACCTTTGCATCTATTTAATTATTGGAAATTTTGGGTGTTATGACTGTCCCTGTGCTGGCGATAAAGTGACGAGACATTTACTTGCTGTGGATTACCTAGGCCATAAGCCGTGCAGCACTTGAAAATCCCTTGTTTTACTAATGAAACTCATCTTTCGCCTCATGTGTATGGCAATTTGGTAAACTGGAAATTTGTAGTAAGTTCTATGGAACCAAACTGCTGAGATCATCGGTCCCTAGACTTACAAACTACTTAATCTAACTTAAACTAACTTACGCTAAGAACAACACACACACCCATGCCCAAGGAAGGACTCGAACCTCCGACGGAGGGATCCGCGCGGACTGTGGCAAGGCGCCTGAGACCGCACGGCTACCCCGCGCAGCGGCAATTATGTGTTTAAGCTTTAGCGTTTAATGAAGGTCTTTATCATTTTCATTAACTGGGTCATGAGACGTGTGGCATAATTCCTATTCACAGAGTCTGAGATTTTTTTTTTAAGTTTGTAAGCGCCCCATAGCCTTGTGAAGTGCGAGCCCGACATTTCGGCGGCTGCCCGTAGCAAGAGCCTGTTGCTGTTGTGCCCCTACACGTGTCTACCAGCTATGTATCAGGTGTGTCCGCTATTGCTGTAGTGGAACTATTCACCTTGGCGGCTTGTCTCCTTTACGTTAAGTTTCACCGTTCCCTTCTTACGGCTCTAATGTTTTTGCTTTAATATTCTGCCTAAAGCCTGCCTATACGTGGGCGATGTTGTAATTAAACTTTAGGGTTGTTCTTTTGCCTGTGGAAATATTTGGGTTTATACTTGATTTGTTGAGGAAATTTTTAAAGTAATTTCCATTCTGATTGCCATCTCCTTAGATTTCAGTTTTAAATTGTAACTCACTATTTTTTGCTTGAGCTTAATTTGTCACGGTATCCGTTCTTTGGATGTAAGAAAATTTGTCAGATCTGCAGTATGTATGTATGTATGTTTTGTATTAACAGTTCTTAACTTAATGGTTGTAACTGTTTAAGAATACTGTGCAAGAGCTATCCATTACTTAAGAGTGGTTTTATTATGTTTTATTTTTTTTATTGTTTGCTGGCACTAATTCCTTGGGGTAACAAGAACTGAAAGTTTACACATATCAATCGATGGTTAAAATTTAAAGAGAGTTACTTTAATTTAACAACTTCTTACGTTCAGAGATATTTGGTGATTACTGCATTTTATTTGATGTTATGATATTCACTGTAACTAAATGTGATCATTCAAAGGACAAATGATGCGAGAATTGTAGACCTACCCTTCCTATCCCACCCTGTATCTAAAGGTTTCACTGCGATATTTTTAAACATCCGTTCACTTTCATATACGAGAATGTTTGTCGCATACATTGCGATTCTCAGTTGCCGTGTCGATAAACACAATTTCCTCGTCTGCCTCTGCCCGTAAACGCACACACGTATGACCAGACCGTTGCACGCCCGTCTGCGGCAGGTCAGACAACTTCATTATACATTCCTGACATTATCAGTCCGGGGCGGTCTGCAACGTATAATAATTGAAGAAAACTTCATAAACCAAAATCACTAAAAAAGGTATTTCATTGGATGTTAACGGCAAGTGCACATGCAATGTGAACCGACTTGCAACATTGATGGACAGTATGCTGTAATAATTTTAAACCATAAGATCCGAAGATAGCATAGCTCTGTCGAAACCAGTCATGAAATAAGTTTTTTTTTAGGTTTTTTCACTTATCACTTCTTCTTTGTTACAAAGGAAAGGAAGAAACTAGCTGCCACAGTGCAGTTAAATACATCAGTGGAGAAAGTTGAAAACTTGTACCGGACTGGGAGTCGAACCCGATTTTTCCGTTTTTCGCGAACGGTCTCCTCGACTGCCTCGGCCAACCGGACATACTACCTGACCGAGTCATATTTTCAGCTTATCCACACACTACTGAGGTAGTGCCCCCGCCCCTGTCAGGGATCGTGCCTGGAGGGCTGAGGCGTTCAAAGTGACCGATCGCGAGCGACGGAAAAATCCGGGTTCGAGTCTCGGTCCGGCACATCTTTTCAACTTTCCCCATTGGCGTATTTCACTGGCCAGTGGTAGCTAATGACTGTCCTTCCTTTGTATCACGTTCATACACGGTGTTTCCGTAAGACAGCGCAAAAATTTAACACGAGGTAGAGAATGATCGCCGGCTGGAGTGGCCGAGCGGCTCTAGGCGCTAGAGTCTGGAACCGCGCGACCGCTACGGTCGCAGGTTCGAATCCTACCTCGGGCATGGATGTGTGTGATGTCCTTAGGTTAGTTTGGTTTAAGTAGTTCTAAGTCTAGGGGACTGATGACCTCAGATGTTAAGTCCCATAGTGCTCAGAGCAATTTGAACCATTTTAGAAGATGGTCAACTGAACAATTTGAGGTAGGGAACACGGGACCGGAGAAGCCAGCTTAAGGCGATAATAGGAATAAAATCGCAGCACTGTGTACTTTTTTATTTATATTAGTTACAGTTATCTGAAGGTACAATCGCTTACACAATGGACGTACCATTTGAGCTGTATCTTACAAAATGTGCCGAAACTGACGCCCATCAACCTCAATGCAAAGCGACGGAAAAGGTTCTGATCCACCCTGACAAATATCTGTGGTATGTTTCGAATCACATCACAGGCAGCTACAATTCTGGCAGCTAATTCCACCTCTGTACCCACTGGGGTCTCCTGCAAATGGTTCAAATGGCTCTGAGCACTATGGGACTTAACTTCTGAGGTCATCAGTCCCCTACAACTTAGAACTACTTAAACCTAATTAAAATAAGGACATAACACACATCCATGCCCGAGGCAGGATTCGAACCTGCCACCGTAGCGGTCGCGCGGTTCCAGACTGTAGCGCCTAGAACCGCTCTGCCACTCCGGCCACGGGGTCTCCTACACAAGTGACTTTAGATATCCCCATAGGAAATAATCGAGGGGATTCAGGTCTCGTGACCTGTTCGGGATCTTACACGACTATTAACGCCGACAAAAAGATTAAACAGAGTAACGACGGCTGCATCAGCAATCCCCAGTTAAAGGATATGGATAGGTAACATTAATGGCCGCTTACTTCTCACAGAACGGATGATGCAACTGTCGGTGTAACAACGTCACAGTGTTTGATACCTGCTCCTGTCTTGCGCTAAAATCAAATTTCCACGAGAAAGTATTCAGGTTCAGAATTAGGAATGTTTCAGGTTTTCAGTTCAAGAACACTATGTTTTTGTTGTTGTGGTCTTCAGTACTGAGACTGCTTTGATACAGCTGTCCATGCTACTCTATCCTGTGCAAGCATCTTCATCTCCCAGTACCTACTGCAACCTACATCTTTTTGAATCTGCTTAGTGTATTCATCTCTTGGTCTCCCTCTACGGTTTTTACCCTCCACGCTGCCCTCCAATACTAAATTGGTGATCCTTTGATGCCTCAGAACATGTCCTACCGACCGATAACTTCTTCTAGTCAAGTTGTGCCACAAACTCCTCTTCTCCCCAATTCTATTCAATACCTCCTCATTCGTTTGTGATCTACCCATCTAATCTTCTGCATTCTTCTGTAGCACCACATTTCGAAAGCTTCTATTCTCTTCTTGTCCAAACTATTTATCGTCCATGTTTCACTTCCATACATGGATACACTCCATACAAATAATTTCAGAAACGGCTTCCTGACACTTAAATCTATACTCGATGTTAACAAATTTCTCTTCTTCAGAAACGCTTTCCTTGCCATTGCCAGTCTACATTTTACATCCTCTCTATTTCGACCATAATCAGTTATTTCGCTCCCCAAATAGCAAAACTCATTTACTACTTTAAGTGTCTCATTTCCTAATCTAATTCCCTCAGCATCACCTGACTTAATTAGACTACATTCCAATATCCTCGTTTTGCTTTTGTTGATGTTCATCTTACGTCCTCCTTTCAAGACACTTTCCATTCCGTTCACATGCTCTTTCTAGTCCTTTGGTGTCTCTGACAAAATTACAATGTCATCGCCGAACCTCAACGTTTTTACTTCTTCTCCATGGATTTTAATACCTACCCCAAATTTTACTACTTGCTCAATATACAGATTGAATAACATCGGGGATAGTCTACAACCTTGTCTCGCTCCCTTCCCAACCAATGCTTCCCTTTCATGTCCCTCGACTCTTGTAACTGCCATCTGGTTTATGTACAAATTGTATATTGCCTTACGCTCCCTGTATTTGACCCCTGCCACCTTCTTAATTTGAAAGAGAGTATTGCAGTCAACATTGTCAAAAGCTTTCTCTAAGTCTACAAATGCTAGAAACGTAGGTTTGGCTTTCCTTAATCTATTTTCTAAGATAAGTCGTAGGATCAGTATTGCCTCACGTGTTCCAACATTTCTACGGAATCCAAACTGATCTTCCCCAAGGTCGGCTTCTACCAGTTTTTCCATTCGTCTGTAAAGAATTCGCGTTAGTATTTTGCAGCCGACACTTATTAAAGAGATAGTTCGGAAATTTTCACATCTGTCAACACCTGCTTTCTTTGGGATTGAAATGATTATATTCTTCTTGAAGCCTGAGGGTATTTCGCCTGCCCCCTACATCTTGCTCACCAGATGGTAGAGTTTTGTCAGGACTGGCTCTCCCAAGGCTGTCAGTAGTTGTAATGGAATGTTGTTTACTCCCGGGGCCTTATTTCGGCTTAGGTCTTTCAGTGCTAAGTACACTATATAGTTTTGTCAATTAATAAAGAATATAAGAACAATATATTCTTCATTAATTGACAAAACTACCCTAAAGCATTACACTACTGCTCGCTGTTACTATTTCCGGTCCTAGTAAGTCTCTGGTGTTACTGCTCTTCCCCCATTACAAGAAGCTGTGTTGCAACAAGGTGACGACAGCGTTATGGATGGACTGTTCCCCAACAGCCTCTAGGCCTCTAGCCGATTTCTCTCGTGCTTCTGGCTGGAGTCTCCCACCCTGGTTCAAATGGCTCTGAGCACTATGCGACTTAACATTAGAGGTCATCAGTCCCCTAGACTTAGAACTACGTAAACCTAACTAACCTAAGGACATCACACACATCCATGCCTGAGGCAGGATTCGAACCTGCGACAGTAGCGGTCGCTCGGTTCCAGACTGTAGCGTCTAGAACTGCATGGCCACTCCGGCCGGCCACACCCTGGTATCTGACGTTTCGTCGATGATGCTGGCTGATGGCGGCAGGATGGACCGCGTTGCCGGAGACCGAGATGAGTGTTTGCGGTCCTCTCAAGTCTCCGCCTCAGCCCCAGGTCTCTCACCTTGTAAGGGCCCGCTGTCACTGTTAACTGTTAACCTGCGCCTTCCCAGCAGTTCCGTTATTAACAGCGACCGAAGTGACGATACCACTGATTAGTTTTTACGGCTTCTGTTTCTGTAATATATTTAGCTATGAACTGACTAGAATCACCCGGTATGTCTGTGGGTTCTTTGATTGCTCTAGAAGATAGCGGAGTGCAACCAAAACATATGAAATATTGGTGCACTTTATAGCAAGGATGATAAAAAGTTTTACTTAAATTTATACGATCCATTGCCACACCAACCTGACGAATATTTACACTGCATTTGAGTTTTAAAGCATCACTTCATGCCCACATTAACTACACTCTTTTCTTGAAGTACAAAGTTCTCCAAGTTCAGAATTAGACGATGTTGGCTGCTTGATCTGAGGTCGCGATCTGGGGCCGAGCACTACTCTCGTCGAATATATATATTGACCTCCGAGCGATGGCACTGCGGTGTTGGGGGAGAGGGCGTGGCTTCCCCAGCGCCTCCTATTCGTCGTTGTGGAAAGTAGCGAGACATCGTTAACTTCTGCGGTATCGATGCTAAGTGCCAACTGTGTTAAGGCACCGCGATCTTTGAACGATACCACGTATTTCAGCGCCACTTGGCCACAAAAATATATGGCTTAAATTAGTCTCTGCAGTTCTCTTCATCGGTATTATTAAATCTAACTTTGTAAATACTCCTTAGCTATTTTATAAACATGCTACTTGCAACTCCCTCGTTACGTGTCCACCAATGACAGGCTCTTTGCTTGTATTCGGGGCCACCAGCTTCCTCCCGCCCTCGTTCACTACGCCACAGCTACTAAGGTGTCGATATTTGGTCTCTTAACACCTCACTTCTAGAGACAGGAAAATTTAGTGAAAACGATAATGCAAAAAATAACGAGAAATTGGCAGTTTTAAAAGAAATGACGCGAAGTTGGCGATTTTCACGTGATATAGCGAAATTTGTAATTTTTACATACAAGAACGTTGTACGTCTGAGGACGGAAGTTTACTAATACTCGCGACTGATTTGAATGTTAAAGCTGCATTTGAAGTTTGAACCTCCTCAAGGGTAAAGTTCGTATACAATATTAAACTGACTGACAGTTGATTCCCCATGTGTCGAGCTTTGCTGTCACGAAGAAAACAGCATCGACAGTGGCAAAAATAACACGGAATATGGTAAAAATGTACAGAATCTGACAAAAAACAATATCAGTTTTGCAAAAAAAAAAAAAAAAAAAAAAAAAAAAAAAAAAAAAAAAAAAAAAACGCTCCGAAACTGACGAAAAAGCACAAATTTGGCGAAGTAAACAAGAGGTAATTTGGCAAAGCAAACAACACGGAATTTAGAAAAGCACACAACACCAAATTTGACAAAGTAAACTACACAGAATTTGTCAAAGTAAATAACACGATATATCGTAAAAATAACAGCGAATTTGACACAAAATAATATCAGTTTTGCAAAAAAAACTGATTTGGCAAAAAAGACAAATTTGGCAAAAAATTGCGCTTACTTTGGTTATACATACACTGAATTTGACTAAAAATACACCGAAACCGACAAATAAATGTTGGGTTGGGTTGTTTTGGGAGTGGAGACCAGACAGCGAGGTCATCGGTCTCATCGGATTAGGGGAGGATGGGGAAAGGAAGTCGGCCGTGCCCTTTTAAAGGAACCATCCCGGCATGTGCCTGGAGTGATTTAGGGAAATGACAAATAAATGTACCGAATTTGGAAAAATATTAAGTCAAATATGGTAAAACTGTGGGAATGAATTTGGTAAATGTATTCACTAACTTGCGAAAATAACACTGGATTTGGCAAAATAAAAAGCACCAAATTTTGGAAAGTAACCAACACCAAATTTGGCACAAAGTAACACCGAATTCGGCAAAAAAATTATACCATATTTTCCAAAAAATAACATTGAATTCGGGAAAAATGAAACACTGAATTCGGTAAAAAGTAACACTGATCCTACAAAAAATAACATCTGATTTGCCAAAAATTACATTGAATTTGGTAAAAAATTACACAGAATTTCACAAATAACATACTGATGTTTGACAAGAAACAACACTAAATCTGGTAGGAAAGTAGCAACATAATTTGGCGAAAGTATTAAAAAATTTGAAAAAATAACAATTGACTTGGAAACGCAAACAACAACAAATTGGGTAAAGTAAACAAACCAAATGTGGCAACGTGAGCAACACTGAATTTTTCAAAAAAGTGAGAAAAACCATATGTGACAAAAAATAACATCGATAAAGCAACAACAACATCAAAGTTGGCAAAAAGTACCTAGAATTTAGCAACTGAGTGACACTGAATGTGGGAAAAATGTAATAACAAATTTTAAAAAAAGAATTTTTGACAAAGGGACAAACGTAATGTGGCAATATATAATACCGAATGTGGCCATAAAATAAAAAGATTTTTTTGTCTGTACATACTACACAACACTAAAATTAAAGAATCAAAAAATTATTCTGACTGTGAAACGTATCCGTTACAGTGTGACGACAGTACTGAGCACGTACAACCATCTTTCAGTAATCGTGAGAAATTGGCTAAAAGTTGTGGCTGGGCTAACTTTTCTGTGGGCGTGTTTCCCGGGGCCTCGGCAGTCCGCCAGCGTCGCCTGCAGTGAGAACGCGCGCAGCATTGCCCGTGTGCGGCAAGTGGTCTGCCACTGTCAAAGCAGGCGCGACCGGGCCGCGCATTTGATTACACAGACGGCTCGGACCGGTCGGCCAGTGAGGCGGTTGGCCGGCTGTTTGCTGACGGCGCGGGTCAGCAATCACAGAGGCGCGGCGTGCGTCCGCGATCGATGGCGGCGCCTACACGCACGCCGACACGCCCCCCGTGGGGCCCCACCCGCGGGCCGACGTCGGCACTAGCCGAGTGCTGCTGGCTGCCCTCCAGTAAACAGGAGGAGCAGTCGTTAATCGCCCCAGATCAGTCAGGCCTTACATGTCACCCTCAACGCGAAGTCGCCAGATGCAGTAAACTGAAGTTGGAAGGGGCAGAAAGGAAAGCAAAGGAAAGGAAAGGAAAGGAAAGGAACTACTAACGTCAACTGCATCCGGACTTCATGCGGAATCAGCAGTGACTAGAGAAAACGTGTGCCGGGTTGGGAATCGAATCCGCGATCTCCTGCTCACTACGCAGCTGTGTTAACCATTGCGCCATCCGGAAACAGTATTTATTGCAAGTGCGCGGACCATTTCCACCAGTCGTCTATGGGTAGCGTCTTTGATTAGTAATCAAAACGTCCTCTTTCCCGGCTTCTAAGAGGGTCACTCCAAAAGAAATGCACACTATTTTTGTAAAAATACAGTTTTCATTCTTGTTGTGTACATAGTTCTGCGTAGTCAGCGCGTACACAAGTTTCCCACTAGAGCGCGCTCCACTAAGCACAACAGCGCAGGCGCAGCGCTCGTCCGTCTCCACACTACGAGATGGCGCTGCCATAGAGACGGACCAAATTCTGCTTCCGCCGATCCGCGTATTAATATGTAACGCAGCCAATGAGATTGCTGCTAACGTAGCACCTTCTCACCTCGCGGATCACACTCGCGCAGTGATACATGAGCGCGCGAGGTATTATAACGAGTGTATAGACCTCCGATTAGTCAGTCTGCATTTGTCTGCACCAGTCTGTAACAGTCTGCATTAGTCTGTACCAGTCTCTACGAGTCCTACATTTGTCTGTACCAGTCTATAGTCAAGTTTCAGTCTGCGCCTAATAAGATTACCAAATTCCTGTACATAGCCATGAAGATAAATGTATAGACACTTTTGTCAAGTATCACAGATATATGTGAGAATAAAATTAACGTATCAATACCAAAGCAACTTCAGATTGTCAATTGTAAATAGCATCCAGAACCAAGTTAAGTAACTTTTATGCTTGTTATTATTTTAATAAATGTGTGTGAAAATTAATCAAGTTCTGTTTGAAGCTGGTCACCGTCAATCTGCTGCTCTAAGCGTGCAAGTGGCATTTCTATCGTCTGACCTAACGACAGAAGATAAACACACCACGATAAGACCACGAGACATATTGCTGACACTCGCCTACTTCGTTAGAGCGACAAGTTAAATAATCTGATGGTGTGTGTACGGAAGGTCTTACTGTACGCACACCACAATTCTGCATGTGTGAAAGTTTTACAGTGTGTAGATACATCCTTCCTGCTTGTTTTCAAACTTAGTTCAACCTGTACCCGTGAGTGGCGCCGTTACAGCATGTTTTCAAGATGGCTGCTGCAATTGACGTTCGTCAGAAACAACGTGCTGTCATAGAATCCCTGTACTATGAAAACGAGGCAGTGGGAAGCATCCACAAGAGCTTGAAAAAGGTGTATGGAGATGCTGCTGTCGATCGCAGTACAATTAGTCGGTGGGCAAGCAGGTTACGTGATGAAAGCGGGCACGGCAATATTGAGGATTGTCCTCGCAGCGGCAGGCCTCGTACTGCACACACTCCAGACAATGTGCAGAGAGTTAACGAATTGGTGACTGCTGACAGATGTATCACAGTGAACGAATTGTCACGCTACGTTGGGATTGGGGAAGGAAGTGTTTGCAGAACACTGAAAGTGTTGGCGTTAAAAAAGGTTTGTGCCAGGTGAGTTCCCAGGATGTTGACCGTGGCTCACAAAGAAACAAGAAAAACGGCATGCAGCGAACTTTTGGAACAGTACGAGAATGGTGGAGGTGAATTTCTTGGAAGAATTGTGACAGGTGATGAAACATGGCTCCATCAATTTTCACCAGAGACGAAGAGGCAATCAATATAGTGGCATCATGCAAATTCACCCAAGGAAAAAAAAATTGAAAACCGCACCTTCTGTTGGAAAAGTTATGGCTACGGTGTTTTTCGATTCCGAAGAACTCTTGCTTGTTGACATCATACCAAGTGCAACCACCATAAATTCTGATGCATATGTGACGACACTGAAGAAACTTCAAGCTCGACTGAGTCATGTTCGACCGCATCGGCAAAAGCAGCATGTTTTGTTGTTGCACGACAATGCACGGCCACATGTCAGTCAAAAAATCGTGGAAGCGCTCACAAAACTTGGATGGACAACACTGGAACACCTACCTTACAGTCCTGATCTGGCTCCATGTGACCATTATCTCTTTGAGAAACTTAAAGACGCTCTCCGTGGAACAAGGTTTGAAATGATGACTCCCTTGTGCACGCTGCCAAACAGTGGCTCCAACAGGTTGGTCCAGAATATTACCGTGCGGATATACAGGCGCTAGTTCCAAGATGGCATAAGGCAGTTGAGAGGGATGGAAATTATGTGTAGAAATGAAAATATTGTTCCTCGAGGATGTATCTACACACTGTACAGCTTTCAAACATGTAGAATAAAAGATGGATTTAAAAAAATAGTGTGCATTTCTTTTGGAGTGACCTTCGTAACTTCGCTACCGCTTAGATTTTGAATAAAACTTATCAACAGTGGCGTCCGAAGACTTCCGGAAAGAGAAGTAACCCTTATTCTGCCAACGGCCTTGTCAAAGAGGGCAGAGGAGCGGACGGCCGTTCAGGGCACTCTCTTGCCCTTGCGGTGGGAAACTGTCCCTAAAGGTGGAAGAGTCAGCAATGATCAACAGCATGAGGGTGCAGAAGGCAATGGAAACCATTGCATTAAACACTCGTAATGTGTATCAACAGGTCATGTGGCCTGTAATTGAAAAAAGTGTCATGGCGATCTCTCCATTGGCAAAAGATTCCGTAATAGTCCCCCATTAGGATCTCCGGGAGTGGACTGCCAACGAGGAGGTGACCACCAGAAAAAGATTGAATAACCAACGAGAGGATAACGTTCTACGAATCGTAGCGTGGAATGTCAGAAGCTTGAATGTTGTATGGAAGCTAGAAAGTCTGAAAAGGGAAATGCAAAGTCTCAATTTAGATATAGTGGGGGTCAATGAAGTGAAATGGTCAGATGAATATAGGATAATATCAACAGCAACAGAAAATGGTATGAACAGGAAAGTATCTCGTCTCCTAACTTCCAAACTTCACGGAAGCTCTTCTGCAGAATTGAAACTGTGAGGACGGGTCGTGAGTCATGCTTGTTTAGTTCAGATGGTAGAGCGCTTTCCTGCGAAAGACAAACGTCCCGAGTTCGAGTCTCGGTCCGGCACACAGTTTTATCTACCAGTAAATTTCATCAATGATACGTGCTATCCTCAGTGAAAATGAGGAAGAATTACACGATCTGCTGAATGGTATGGAGTACCGATTGAGAATAAATCGAAGAAAGACGAAAGTAATGAGAAGTAGCTGGAATGAGAACAGCGAGAAATTTTACATCAGGATTGATGATCACAAAGTAGATGAAGTTCATGAATTCTGCTACCATTGTAGCAAAAAACCTAAGACGGATGAAGCAAGGAGGACATCAAAAACAGTGTAGCACTGCAAAAAGGGCATTCCTGGCCAAGAGAAGCCTACTATCATCAAACGTACGCCTTAATTTGCGGAAGAAAATTCTGAGAATGTACGTTTGCAACCCACCATTGTATGATAGTGAAATATGGATTGCGGAGAAACCGAAATAAAAGGGATTTGAATAATTTAAGATGTGGTGCTACAGAATAATGTTGAAAATCAGATGGACTGACAAGATAAGGATGAGGAGTTTCTCCGAAGAAACGGGAAGAGTATACGGAAAACACTGTCAAGAAGAAGGGACAGGATGATAGGACCTATGTTAAAGATACCGGGGAATGACTTTCATTGTACTAGAGGGAGCTGTAGAGGGCAACAACTGTAGAGGAAGACAGGGATTGGAATATGTCCAACAGATAATTGAGGACGTAGGCTGAAAGTGCTTCTCTAAGATGAAGAGGTTGGCACAGGAGAGGAATTCTGGCGGGTCACATGAAGCCAATCACAACACTGATGACTGAAACAAAAAAAAAATAATCTGACTGGATGGGAAATTAGACAACGGTCTTACATACGTACTTACTCCCAAGATGCAACCACCGCTAACTAAAGTTCTGCCTGCGTGCCCACAAAATCTCTTCTCACACAGTTCTCTTCCAGAATTTTCTAATAATAATGAAGAGGTTGCAATATGCATACACAATATGCATACACTTTTGTACAACACAGTTAATCTATTTCACTTTATGTTCAAGTACCACGTTCTAATAACACTCAAGTATTACAATTATTCGTTTGACACAAGGTTATAATCATACATTTACCATTGCCGATTCATTACAGTACGATTGCTCCAGTGGGATGAGATCTATCATCTCCTCGCGTATTCCGAGCATTTTGTTTACTGTCGCAATGAAAATTACCAACTGTGCCGTGTCAACAGAGTCATTCAAGGACAAAGAAAATGCAACACTGTCTTTAATATTCATTATCAGCAGAGCCTCTAAATCCTCTGCTGATTCTTCAGTTTGGCCCATTACAGTGGCTCGAGGAAGTGACAAGGACTGCAGATGCGTAACCAGATGCTAGCACATTCCCCGCCGCTATTACAAGGCATTCTTTATTAACTCATGGTAAGAAAATGGCTACAGGTGTGTGGCCATTTGATGAGAAATTTTGTAGCAAATTCTAACAGAAGTGTCTCTTCCAGGATGATCAATGTCCTGCATATACACTACTGGAAATTGAAATAAGAACACCGTGAATTCATTGTCCCAGGAAGGGGAAACTTTATTGACACATTCCTGGGGTCACATACATCACATGATCACACTGACAGAACCACAGGCACATAGACACAGGCAACAGAGCATGCACAATGTCGGCACTAGTACAGTGTATATCCACCTTTCGCAGCAATGCAGGCTGCTATTCTCCCATGGAGACGATCGTAGAGATGCTGGATGTAGTCCTGTGGAACGGCTTGCCATGCCATTTCCACCTGGCGTCTCAGTTGGACCAGCGTTCGTGCTGGACGTGCAGACCGCGTGAGACGACGCTTCATCCAGTCCCAAACATGCTCAATGGGGGACAGATCCGGAGATCTTGCTGGCCAGGGTAGTTGACTTACACCTTCTAGAGCACGTTGGGTGGCACGGGATACATGCGGACGTGCATTGTCCTGTTGGAACAGCAAGTTCCCTTGCCGGTCTAGGAATGGTAGAACGATGGGTTCGATGACGGTTTGGATGTACCGTGCTCTATTCAGTGTCCCCTCGACGATCACCAGTGGTGTACGGCCAGTGTAGGAGATCGCTCCCCACACCATGATGCCGGGTGTTGGCCCTGTGTGCCTCGGTCGTATGCAGTCCTGATTGTGGCGCTCACCTGCACGGCGCCAAACACGCATACGACCATCATTGGCACCAAGGCAGAAGCGACTCTCATCGCTGAAGACGACACGTCTCCATTCGTCCCTCCATTCACGCCTGTCGCGACACCACTGGAGGCGGGCTGCACGATGTTGGGGCGTGATCGGAAGACGGCCTAACGGTGTGCGGGACCGTAGCCCAGCTTCATGGAGACGGTTGCGAATGGTCCTCGCCGATACCCCAGGAGCAACAGTGTCCCCTACGGCACTGCGTAGGATCCTACCGTCTTGGCGTGCATCCGTGCGTCGCTGCGGTCCGGTCCCAGGTCGACGGGCACGTGCACCTTCCGCCGACCACTGGCGACAACATCGATGTACTGTGGAGACCTCACGCCCCACGTGTTGAGCAATTCGGCGGTACGTCCACCCGGCCTCCCGCATGCCCACTATACGCCCTCGCTCAAAGTCCATCAACTGCACATCCGGTTCACGTCCACGCTGTCACGGCATGCTACCAGTGTTAAAGACTGCGATGGAGCTCCGTATGCCACGGCAAACTGGCTGACACTGACGGCGGCGGTGCACAAATGCTGCGCAGCTAGCGCCATTCGACGGCCAACACCGCGGTTCCTGGTGTGTCCGCTGTGCCGTGCGTGTGATCATTGCTTGTACAGCCCTCTCGCAGTGTCCGGAGCAAGTATGGTGGGTCTGACACACCAGTGTCAATGTGTTCTTTTTTCCATTTCCGGGAGTGTAATATGAAATATCCTTATCAGATAACATTAGTAGCACGAGCTCTCAAAACTGAAATAGTAACTGTCGAAACGAAGCAATTTTATATTATTCCCTCCCTTGCCACCTTATTACAAACAAAACTTATTAATGAGTGGTAATTTACTTCCTTTGAAAAGCTGGCTATTAATTTAAGTATTATTGCCTTCCGTTCGTCGTCGACATATTTGTCGTATGAGTTTTACTGCATAATGACGTCTTAAATTGAATTTATTTATATGGTTTAATAATTCTTGACACGCTAGACATTTTACATGGCCATCGTGTTCAATAAAAAGGTATACTGGGTGATTTTTTCCTCCGTGCACAAACTCTATAGATTGATCGATGAGAGGATATGGAACAAAAACGATTTATTGCACTTATGTCCGGAAACGCCTGGTTTCCATGCTGGAGACAATTTATCCAGTCATACTTTGTTACAGAGCATGCTGTCTAATACGTAATGTACTATGCAGCCACAGTTATAGTATGTGCTGAAAATAGTTTCCATGTGCCTCAACATGCGTACACGCGCCGTAGCAAGTTCTGTCTCACACGTTCACATTGGCCAGCCTGCAACCGAACGGTATCAAAGGCAGCATGAATAAGCTACTCCAGTGTCTCCACATCGGGAATGGTCTCTATATACACTTTGTTTATGAGATGGCCCATAACCAGAAAACGCATGGGTAGAGGTCCTATGAACGAGCAGGCCTTGCAACTGGACCCTTAGTCCGATCCATCGAGAGAGAAGACACGATTGAGATTCGTCCGGATGCTAAAGGCGAAGTGGGCTGGAGCACTTCTTTCAGCAGGGGAGGTAAAGTCACCCACAAGAAATGTAGATAGTTCCGGTCTGTTGGGCGACGGTGGCTCACCGATTCCGGCTGCATCGATGTTGATGATTCGCTGTCACCATGGGGGCTCTCAATACTATCCCACAGATGACGCTATCAAAGTTGAAGATACCACTAAGCGTCAAGGTCGCCTCATCTGTGAAGAAATCCCGAAATTGTGGTTTCCTGGTGACAAAACTGCTCTAGATTTAGAAAGTCTATTCCAAGTACGTTGTAAGTGATAACAATTGTCATCGGTAAGTTCCAGATACTCGCCTGGCTTAAGCTGTACTGGCGGGCCAACTGGCTGGTACTGACACGGTGGTAGGATTCCACAGTGTTAATCACATTTTCCTCCAAGTCTGATGTCCGAACATTTCGGTACGTCCTTCACGATTTCCTGCTTCCTGAAACGACCCTCTCCCAGACGAACAGCGAAAAACTGTTGCCGGCCGCTGTGGCCGAGCGGTTCTAGGTGCTACAGTCTGGAACCGCGCGACCGCTACGGTCGCAGGTTCGGATCCTGCCTCGGGCATGGATGTGTGTGTTGTCTTTAGGTTAGTTAGGTTTAAGTAGTTCTAAGTTCTAGGGGACTGATGACCTCAGAAGTTAAGTCCCATAGTGCTCAGAGCCATTTGAACCATTGAATGCTGTGCTTGTTGGCGGGGATATGTCTCCTGATACAACCTTGCTGCCCGCCACCCGTTGCCATTTGCCTTTTCGTAAGTAAACACTATATCGGGGACTCGCATTCGAGACGACGACGGTTCAATCCCGCGTCCGGCCATCCTGATTTAGGTTTCCCGTGATTTCCCTAAATCGCTTTAGGCAAATACTGTGATGGTTCCTCTGACAGAGCACGAGCATGAGGGCATGAGACCGATAACCTCGCTGTTTGGTCTGTTCCCCCCAAATCAACCCAGCCAACCAACCACGATGTCGGCAAGCTCTCGATTCGAATACGGAACCATTGTGTACAACGCTGTATCACGTCCACTGCAAGGAGAGTCAGCGAAAGAAGTGAATCTGACATTTTTTGTTATGAACGCACACGCTGAGCAGCGCATGCGCAATGCCACCTAAGTATGGCTTTAAATAGCAGAGCTCAGCGCGTACTCGACAGTACTACTACAGATGGCCAGAAGACTCTGCGCCGAAATATCGTGGCATGACATTACTGAAATCCGGCAGTTCTCCCATGTTTTTATGGAACAATAAACATAGTGTTAATCGCTTAGATACACCTCAGCTGTGATACCTTTAAATTTGTTTAGAAATCAAATGCCGTTCGTTAGTTATTTCTGCTTCGAACCATACAACCATTTTAGTTACTAGAAAACCCTACAGGTAATCTGCTGATAAATGAAGAATTAAAGGATTTCAGTAGTGCTACTACACCACTACAGGATATGGACTGAAAGAAAATGGAAGAAGGCGAAGATAAGAGAAACATTTCCTTTTTTTTTTTGGTCATCAGTCTACTGACTGGTTTGATGCGGCCCGCCACGAATTCCTTTCCTGTGCTAACCTCATCGTCTCAGAGTAGCACTTGCAACCTACGTCCTCAATTATTTGCTTGACGTATTCCAATCACTGTCTTCCTCTACAGTTTTTGCCCTCTACAGCTCCATCTGGTACCATGGAAGTCATTCACTCATGTCTTATCAGATGTCCTATCATCCTGTCCCTTCTCCTTATCAGTGTTTTCCACATATTCCTTTCCTCTCCGATTCTGCGTAGAACCTCCTCATTCCTTAGCTTATCAGTCCACCTAATTTTCAACATTCGTCTATAGCACCACATCTCAAATGCTTCGATTCTCTTCTGTTCCGGTTTTCCCACAGTCCATGTTTCACTACCATACAATGCTGTACTCCAGACGTACATCCTCAGAAATTTCTTCCTCAAACTAAGGTCGGTATTTGATATTAGTAGACTTCTCTTGGCCAGAAATGCCTTTTTTGCCATAGCGAGTCTGCTTTTGATGTCCTCCTTGCTCCGTCCGTCATTGGTTATTTTACTGCCTAGGTAGCAGAATTCCTCAACTTCATTGACCTCGTGACCATCAATTCTGATGTTAAGTTTCTCGCTGTTCTCATTTCTACTACTTCTCATTACCTTCGTCTTTCTCCGATTTACTCTCAAACCATACTGTGTACTCATTAGACTGTTCATTCCGTTCAGCAGATCATTTAATTCTTCTTCACTTTCACTCAGGATAGCAATGTCATCAGCGAATCGTATCATTGATATCCTTTCACCTTGTATTTTAATTCCACTCCTGAACCTTTCTTTTATTTCCATCATTGCTTCCTCGATGTACAGATTGAAGAGTAGGGGCGATAGGCTACAGCCTTGTCTTACACCCTTCTGAATGCGAGCACTTCGTTCTTGATCGTCCACTCTTATTATTCCCTCTTGGTTGTTGTACATATTGTATATGACCCGTCTCTCCCTATAGCTTACCCCTACTTTTTTCATAATCTCGAACAGCTTGCACCATTTTATATTGTCGAACGCTTTTTCCAGGTCGACAAAACCTATGAAATTGTCTTGATTTTTCCTTAGCCTTGCTTTCATTATTAGCCGTATCGTCAGAATTGCCTCTCTCGTCCCTTTACTTTTCCTAAAGCCAAACTGATCGTCACCTAGCGCATTCTCAATTTTCTTTTCCATTCTTCTGTATATTATTCTTGTAAGCAGCTTCGATGCATGAGCTGTTAAGCTGACTGTGCGATAATTCTCGCACTTGTCAGCTCTTGCCGTCTTCGGAATTGTGTGGATGATGCTTTTCCGAAAGTCAGATGGTATGTCGCCAGACTCATATATTCTACGCACCAACGTGAATAGTCGTTTTTTTGCCACTTCCTCCAATGATTTTAGAAATTCTCATGGAATGTTATCTATCCCTTCTGCCTTATTTGACCGTAAGTCCTCCAAAGCTCTTTTAAATTCCGATTCTAATACTGGATCCCCTATCTCTTCTAAATCGACTCCTGTTTCTTCTTCTATCACATCAGACAAATCTTTACCCTCATAGAGGCTTTCAATGTATTCTTTCCACCTATCTGCTCTCTCCTCTGCATTTAACAGTGGAATTCCCGTTGCACACTTAATGTTACCACCGTTGCTTTTAATGTCACCAAAGGTTGTTTTGACTTTCATGTGTGCTGAGTCTGTCCTTCCGACAATCATATCTTTTTCGATGTCTTCAAATTTTTCCTGCAGCCATTTCGTCTTAGCTTCCCTGCACTTCCTATTTATTTCATTCCTCAGCGACTTGTATTTCTGTATTCCTGATTTTCCCGGAACTGTTTGTACTTCCTCCTTTCATCAATCACTACTATATTGTGATCTGAGTCTATATCTGCTCCTGGGTACGCCTTACAATCCAGTATCTGATTTCGGAATCTCTGTCTGACCATGATGTAATCTAATTGAAATCTTCCCGTAACTCCCGGCCTTTTCCAAGTATACCTCCTCCTCTTGTGATTCTTGAACAGGGTATTCGCTATTACTAGCTGAAACTTGTTACAGAACTCAATTAGTCTTTCTCCTCTTACATTCCTTGTCCCAAGCCCATATTCCCCTGTAACCTTTTCCTCTACTCCTGCCCCTACAACTGCATTCCATTCACCCATGACTATTAGATTTTCGTCCCCCTTTACATACTGCATTACCCTTTCAATATCCTCATACACTTTCTCTATCTGTTCTCTATTTGTTCATCTTGAGCTTGCGACGTCGGCATGTATATCTGAACTATCGTTGTCGGTGTTGGTCTGCTGTCGATTCTGATTAGAACAACCCGGTCATTGAACCGTTCACAGTAACACAGTAACACACCCTCTTCCCTACCTTCCTATTCATAACGAATCCTACACCTGTTATACCATTTTCTGCTGCTGTTGATATTACCCGCTACTCATCTGACCAGAAATCCTTGTCTTCCTTCCACTTCATTTCACTGACCCCTACTATAGCTAGATTGAGCCTTTGCATTTCTCTTTTCAGATTTTCTAGTTTCCCTACCACGTTCAAGCTTCTGACATTCCACTCCCAGACTCGTATAACGTTATCCTTTCGTTGATTATTCAATCTTTTTCTCATGGTAACCTCCCCCTTGGCAGTCCCCTCCCGGAGATCCGAATGGGGGACTATTCCGGAATCTTTTGCCAATGGAGAGATCATCATGACACTTCTTCAATTACAGGTCACATGTCCACGTGTCCTGTGGATAACATTACCAATTACCATGGCAGGAGAGGGCGCTAGGAATAGTACCACTGCCGGCCGTAGTGGCCGAGCGTTTCTAGGCGCTACAGTCTGGAGCCGCGCGACCGCTACGGTCGCAGGTTCGAATCCTGCCTCGGGCATGGATGTGTGTGATGTCCTTAGGTTAGTTAGGTTTAAGTAGTTCTAAGTTCTAGGGGACTTACGACCTCAGCAGTTGAGTCCCATAGTGCTCTGAGCCATTTGAATTATTTTGAACAGTACCACAGTCTAGGATAAAACTATGCATACAGTAACTGTGGCTGCAAGGTACAGCGCGTATTAGACCGCAATCTTTGTTACAAAGTATGATTGAATAAATGGCGTCTAGCATGGAAACAATTCATTTCCGGATATAGGTTCATTAGACATTTTCGTTCCGTATACTCTAATCGATAAATCTCTAGAGTTTGTACACGGTGGAAAAAATCACCTGTAGATCTTCACATGTAGCATTAAAACAAGGTGGTGCTGAGGGCCTGCTGTTAGAGCTACAGGCTCTTCTGCCACATCTAAATACGCTGACGGATGGGACTGGCGGCAGGCAAGACCCGCACTCTTTCCGTAGTTCTCGCCTGTCGCCCTGGTTACTTCCCGCGGTTCCCCGCTCCTGATAGACTTCGCCGAACGGCTCTGCCATAGAGGGAAAGAGACTATAGTGGAAGACAGAGATTGCAATATATCCAACAAATAATCAGGGACGTTAGCGGAAACAGCTATTCTAAGCTGAAGAGGCGGACACGGGTGATAGTCATGGCGAGCCAAATCAGAGAGACTGATGACGAAAAAATGTTGACGGTAGATAGGAGGTGGGGCAAATAAAAGTGGCCCGGATTAGTGGATACGATTACGTGCGAATGTATGCATATAATCACGTGCGCGCCCTCCCCTTGAACCTTGGAGCACATTTGCACTATCTTCACGCCTGACAGAGATGTTAACAGAGGAAAGTCGCGGCTCTGGCTGGTCACCTTGGTAACCTGAGCTGTCAGCGTGCGGCTACTTTGTGTGGGGAGCTTGCAATATTAGTAATTTTCGCCTCACTAACATTAATGTACGCTCAATAGTAAACGCCTGATGGCCTAAAGTTATCGAACAATTGTAACGTAAAGAAATAAACCACTGCATAGCAACGACAGAATCTATTATTCTTTATCTTTGCCGTTCTTGTGCGGTGCCTGTAAATCTCTATGAACTTATATCGATTAATGATATATAAAAAGAATTCTGTTGTTTCGAGACAAATGAGGCATTGGGCGCCTCACCTTTTACTGTTTGTATTCCATGAAAGGCGGACGTGGACTTGCTGCGTTCCGCATCGGTATTTTATATTTTATGTGAAAATATTCAGTAAATATGCTGTTATTTTTCCAATCAGAAAACATGTAGTTTCTTGTAATTGATTGCGAACAGACAGCATCAAGAGGACATTTTGACTGTTATGTATAAAGTATTTAACCACAATGGTCATCTGTTGTAATTTAATATGAAAACGTACGTAGTATTAAACAACGTGTGTTAAAGGTAAGTGTGCTTATTTTAGTAAATTAACCTATATGATTTCCATCTCCTCATTTACTTGATTGTTAATTATTTTGTGTTAGTTCATCACCAGAAATTACGATCACGCTAATGGGCCGAACGCAGCATGAGGCAGAAGGAACATTATCGTTTTCCTATTATTTCTGAATCAGCTCTTTTTTTTAATTGTGTAGTGTTGCATTTCTTTTAAAGTCTATAAATCTTCTGGTCCCTTAGTGTTGTTCCGGGTATGACTACATCGTGACTATAAAAATGCACAGAAATGATAATGTTTCTTCCGAACGATCTCAATTAAATCAATCTGCTGCTCTTGTTCAAAATAATCCAACCACGTATTTAATGCTCAACGTATGTTACTGTAATAGTGTAATCAAGCCCTGATTCTGTTGCGAAGTGGCCCACCAAAATATTCACTTTTTCGACATTTTTCAAAAAAATATAAAAATAACAATTGTTTTTCTTTTCGGCCCCCCCCCCCCCCCCTCCAAGAGCAACGCTACAAGCCCTCAAGTCTAAGGTGTTTCGCAACAGCCCTCACGGTTTCCAAAATGAGATTTTCACTCTGCAGCGGAGTGTGCGCTGATATGAAACTTCCTGGCAGATTAAAACTGTGTGCCGGACCGAGACTCGAACTCGGGACCTTTGCCTTTCGCGGGCAAGTGCTCTACCAACTGAGCTGGAAACATCCCCCAGACTGTGGCTAAGCCATGTCTCCGCAATATCCTTTCTCTCGAGAGTGCTAGTTCTGCAAGGTTCACAGGAGAGCTTCTGTAAAGTTTGGGAGGTAGGAGACGAGGTACTGGCAGAAGTAAAGCTGTGAGGCGGGGCGTGAGTCGTTCTTGGGTAGCTCAGTTGGTAGAGCACTTGCCCGCGGAAGGCAATGGTCCCGAGTTCGAGTCTCGGTCCGGCACACAGTTTTAATCTGCCAGGAAGTTTCAGTCCTCACGGTCTTCAAGAACTGCAGCGGAAAATTTCGGATGATACCAAAGCAAATTCCAACAGTGCAGTTCGTATTCGACTTCAGTCACTTGCTGACTGGGGCCCAAAAATACCAAGAGCTGTATGGTGGTCACTTTCAACATATGCTATACTCATTTTACTAATGTATTTCCTTTTTTTAAATTTTTATTTAATTTTATTTTTTATCCTGGAACTCTGTTCTCCAGATCACTTTTATTTGCCCATTGCCCAAACCAGAGTAAATGATCCACCCAGTAAAGTAGGAAGCTAAGTGTGGCTCTTCGTCTATGATTATATTAACTGTAGAAAGTTTCTACACCAGAAGATTGAAGTAAGACCTTCAGGGAATAGACGATTGATGAAAGGACTTTCGGTTGACTCCGAACGTGAATAAATCTGTCGCACTGCGCATAAACAGGAGATGTTCGTTACTTTCGGTTACACTACTGGCGATGAGTAACTGTAAAGTAACAGCTACAATACACCTGCAAATAAAGTCCGGAGCGACCTAAAGCGGAATGACCACAGGAAACCGTTTACAAGAAAAGCGACTTCCAGGCTGAGTTTCACTGGAAGAATTTTAATTAGATGTGATTCACTAACGAAAGACGTTGCTTTGAAACCAGCCATTCTACCATTTCTCGGGTACCGTTGATCAGTCTGGACTCCTTTTTGGAATGAATTAATAGAAGAAATAGCGGAGAACCAATGAAGAGCGATGCGATTCGTGACAGCTCGTTGAGCTTCCATGTCTCCTCACAGAGGAATATCATCGAGTGTTTGAACGCAGAGTGATCGCAGGAATTTTAGACTGCACTTCTTAGATAACCTATACATTCGCCTAATATGAACCATGGCAAATACTTGAGAAGACCTCATCCACTTACTCTGTCGTTGTCGGAATTTCGAAACAACTCGCAACGACCCAGATAACGCTAGACTACCTCATAAATCAAACAACCGCACTCGACGAAGAACAGCACTAGAAACGGCAGTTGAACCAGAATAATATGTCTAATACTCATATACCCATTCGAACAAAGAGCAGCTCGTAGTTTCACAGCCTCAAACGCTTTCCATTGGCTCATGACCAAACCTACTTTCAAAAACGTTTATGGAAAGGTCATTTTTTGTCAGTGCCTATCGACTGAAATTGTATAGTATGAATACTTAATTTTACCGAATTAATATGACATATTATGTCTGTCTTCTTCGTGATGCTAGCAGAGGACAGAACAGAAACTGAAAGAAAATGAATTTACATAAAAAATAATAAATGAACATCTGTAAAACACGACTGACAGATCTAAAAGTTATTTACGTTAGAAGTATTTGTACTGCAAAAGATGCATGGTAGATACATGTTTCATCACTTCCCGTCAAAAATATAATGGAAGCGTGCTTAGTCACAAATATAGTCTATTGAGGAGAAAACCAGAGGCAGGTACTTCGACCAAGAACCGCAGTATTCCATAGTCTATCAGAACGATCGTTAAGGAAAAACTTCGAAGCGCACCATGGTCCAGTAACAAAAGCAGTAACATGGAGGAAAAAAGAACTGAACGTGTTACTAACGACAAACTAAATATCATTTGTTTCCTCTTTTTAGTTTTAAAACATGATTGCATCAAATGTCTCCTGCCTGGGTACTCATAAATAGTCAGTTTTCTTACAGTTTCTAACCCTTTGTCTATTCAGACTTTTGTGTAGCTCAGTAAATGAATTAGAAACACGATACAGAGGGGCGCACTCTAAACAGACATGCAGGAACAAAGAGAACTGAAAGATGAATACACGTAAAAATACCCGAGCACATCACATGGCAGTGTGCGAAGTTGTGTGTGTGTGTGTGTGTGTGTGTGTGTGTGTGTGTGTGTGAGAGAGAGAGAGAGAGAGAGAGAGAGGTAAGTGAATGGATGGCCGCCATGTATACGAACACCGAAGCATAGTACCTTCGAAACAAGAACAAAATGTATCGGAAACACATAACTGAAATCACGACAGTAGCAGAACAGCACGAGAGGACGTTACCTATTGGAACCACTTAGCCCAACAGACTGATAAAACATCGAATGCTGCCTTGTATTAATCTGTAAACTATATTGCAGACAACAGAGAAATAACAGAATGGCTAACTCGACCCGACAGAGATACATATTGAACGTAAGTACGCTGTGACATTTAAAAAAAAACTGATTGTGTGAGTTGGAGGTGGCGCAGGATTGGGGGGGGGGGGGGGGGGGGAAGGGGGGCGGGGGTAAGTAGTTACAACAAATCTCATAAATTGTTAAAATACAGCGAGGGGCAGCAAACAAACGTGAACGTGAGCTCCACTATATTTCTCTTTTTAATTTCTGTCTCTGCTGCAGTGACCTTTCCTTAATCGTACAGAAAATGATCAGCTCTGCTCCTCGAATGCACGCGTGCTTTCGTTGACTTATTAAATAATACTGAATTGTTACTGAACTAGTTAGAAATTGCTTCAACGGAAAGATGTTAACCTAAGAAATAAATAGTCACATAGGACATTCTGACGGTATTGCTACTTCTTATCTCTGATTCGCATTTGCGGAATACTGGTCTCCCACATGTATGTTCCTAAATATGATAATGGCTGGTAATTAATGAGGAATATTAATTGACTTTCATAACTTTAACTGGCTGGTCAAGCAGTCATCTTGTACGGGCAACAGTATAATGTACCACTCAAAAGGGTGGATATTCTAATATTATTTTATGGGGAAAAGGCAACGTCGTTTATTTAACTTAAAGCGTACAAATATTTCTTGGCGAATAAGTTATTAGTTAGTGTCACATATTTCCAAAAACATAGACAGAGAGAGAAAGAGAGACACGAAAATTATGTAAATGCTATTCTTTAAGTACGACAGCACTTCTGGATGTATTTTAAGTTTGATAAACTGCCTCCAATTTACAGTTATTAACACTTTGCCGTCCGGCGACACCAGAGTGGTGTCGTGAGCATAGTATCGCGCAGTGGCCGGCGACAGCACTTTAGTGTCATTTGCATTCTGTTGGTGTTTCGTTTAGGTAACAATAAGTTTCATCATGGCAGACGAAAGAAACGATACGATTATTTACGATGAACGCGCGGACGTCTTGTCTGACGTTTCGGAAGACTTGGCCGAGTGGGAAGAAGACACTGAATATCAAAAATATGAAAGTGAAGCAGAATCGTCGGAAGATAGTGAAATACGCTCAAGAATAATTCGGCGAACGCTACGGTTGCCAATTGATTCGGATGAATGGGAAGAGGACGACATTGCACAGTGGTCAGCCTTTGACTTACCGAGGACCAATAATAAATTTGAAGGATCTCCCGGTCCAAACATATTTCCCGAAGATACACAGAGCGTCGAGGATATCGTACAATTGTATATTGGGAACGATCTATTTGAATACAAGTTCAAAATGTTCAAATGTGTGTGAAATCTTATGGGACTTAACTGCTAAGGTCATCAGTCCCTAAGCTTACACACTACTTAACCTAAATCATCCTAAGGACAAACACACACACACACACACACACATGCCCGAGGGAGGACTCGAACCACCGCCGGGACCAGCCGCACAGTCCATGACTGCAGCGCCTAAGACCGCTCGGCTAATCCCGCACGGCTAAAGCAACAAGTACTAAAGCCAAAGTTGCAATAGAAGAAACTGGATTAAAAAAATGCCAAATTTGTCGACGTTACGGAACGCGATGTGCGTGATGTCCTTAGGTTAGTTAGGTTTAAGTAGTTCTAAGGCTAGGGGACTGCTGACCTCAGATGTTAAGTCCCGTAGTGCTTAGAGCCATTTCACCCATTTTGAACCGAAGTAAACAGCTTCACTAACGTAATAATTGGCGAGCGCGCGCGCGCATGCACTCGCACGCACGCACACACACACACACACACACACACACACACACACACAGGGAGAGAGAGAGAGAGAGAGAGAGAGAGAGAGAAGTGGAAAAGCCACTCAATCGTCCCTCCTGATCCACCTCACACTCTCTAACATCCACAACAGGCTATATGTACGTATAGAAGGAAATGATGAGGTGAATGTGGAAAGAACATGAAAATGAGTAAATTTGTCTCAGTGCGGTGCAGAACTCTAAAAATCTAACGACTTTTTGTAGAAGTACACTTCTACATTAAAACAAACAAATGTGGGCAGCAAAAGTATTATAAGCATGGAAACTCTTCGCTAAAACGATTTGTGCCTAAAACAATTGTTCCAAAGATCTGTGAATGCGCTTTAAACTAAAATGAAACGCATATGCACCAGTCGCAAGAGATGGAATAACCGCCATGTTACTTGCAAGTCTACTAGTATCAAAACTTGGCCTTATATTGAAGAAGAATTCTCTGAGAGATTATGTCTGGACCACAGCACTGTTTGGACAGTGGGATAAACGGAAAAGAAGAAAATGGAAACGTTTAGGATGTGGTATCACACAAGCATGCCCAACTTTACGTGGACAGATAATGTAAAAAGTGAGATTTTGCACATAGTCGGTGAGCGAGGAATACCTGGGAAATATTGACTAAGAGAATAGGCAGGATAAAAGGACATGTTTTAAGACGTAAGAGAATAACTTTCATGGGACTAGGAGAGCCGTAGCGGGCAAAAATTGGAGGGGAAACATGGATTGCAATATTACTGCGCATTAACTGAAGATGTTGAATGTATGTGAGAGATGAAATCAAAAGGCTGTCGTGGCAGAGAAAGTTTTGCCAGGGTATATCCAAACATTCGGAAGACTAATTACTATGAAACAATCAAAATTGAAAGAAGTACTTTCCTAAATCTACATCTACATGGTTAGCCGCGCGGGATTAGCCGAGCGGTCGAGGGCGCTGCAAAAAAATGGTTCAAATGGCTCTGAGCAGTATGCGACTTAACTTCTGAGGTCATCAGTCGCCTAGAACTTAGAACTAATTAAACCTAACTAACCTAAGGACATCACACACATCCATGCCCGAGGCAGGATTCGAATCTGCGACCGTAGCGGTCGCTCGGCTCCAGACTGTAGCGCCTAGAACCGCACGGCCACACCGGACGGCTATGAGGGGTTTTATTATGCTTAATTTTTTTATTTTTTGCTGGCACTAATTCCTCCGGTTGGTCCCGGCGCGGGTTCGAGTCCTCCCTCGGACATGTGTGTGTGTGTGTTTGTCCTTAGGATGATTTAGGTTAAGTAGTGTGTAAGCTTAGGGACTGATGTCCTTAGCAGTTAAGTCCCATAAGATTTCACACACATTTGAACATTTCTTTCTACATGGTTACTCTGCAATTCACACTTAAGTGCCTGGCAGACGGTTCATCGAACCATTTTAATACTACTTCTCTCCCATTCCACTTTCGAATGGCGCGTGGGAAAAAGGAACACCTAAATATTTCCGTTAGCGCTCTGATTTCTCTTATTTTATTATGAGGATCATTTCTCCTTCTGTAGGTGGGTGTGAACAAAATATTTTCGCATTCGGAAAATAAAGTTGGTGATTGAAATTTCGTAAATAGATCTCGCCGCAAAGAAAATCGGCTTTGTTTCACTGACTGCCACCCCAACTCGCGTATGATATCAGTGACACTCTGACCCCTATGGAACATGAAAGGAGCTGCCCTTCCTTGCACTCTTTCGATGACCATCAACAAGTGAGGTAACGTAAATGTTGTTTATAAAAGCCCACTTTAAGAGTTGCCGAAAGGGAGCGGAGTGGGCGCAGGACCAGAGGAGCAGAGTCGAAGCCCTGATCTGAGCTGTAAATGCCGTGTCTGACAGGGCAGTCGCCGGCTTCCGCCCTCGGATGCCGCGACAATTCGGTGATTGGTCGTAAACTGTTTCCTGTCTGGGAGCTGCGGTACACCGCACTGCTGTCCCCCCTTTAACGATGTCGCCGAGCGTGGGAGCCACTGTCCGTAAACAATAACAGCTCCCCCGTACCCTGCACCACTTCCAGTTTCCTCCCTACGGAGTAATGGTTCGGTACGGTTTGTATTCAACGACGTAGCATCAGTCTTACACGGGAATTAATGTGTCATTAAAATTTATTGCTTAAGGGGGTCGCTTGTAGTGGTACTTCTGTACAATTTGCGTCCGATTCAGTACATACTCATCATATACCATCTGTACGTATTTTAGTAGTCGCTCAAAGTTCCCATAAGGAAGATGGAGATGACATACATAATTTCCCAGTTGATATGTGCCTTTCGATCGGACTCCATTTCCGCCGATTGTGTATGTATCAGTGCTCTTTTACCACAAACTCTTCCCCGAATGGATGTATGATAACTGTGCCCGGTCAAATTTGCACCCCTACAAAAATCTGTGAAGCCGCGCGGGATTAGCCGAGCGGTCTTAGGCGCTGCAGTCATGGACTGTGCGGCTGGCCCCGGCGGAGGTTCGAGTCCTCCCTCGGACATGGGTGTGTGTGTACGTCCTTAGGGCAATTTAGGTTAGGTAGGGTGTAAGCTTAGGGACTTAGGACCTTAGCAGTCAAGTCCCATAAGATTTCACACACATTTCAACATTTGAAAAAATCTGTGAAATTTGCGCCCAGTAATCCTGGATAATACCTGCTCACTGCGTCACGGCCAGCCTGTACTCATGGAGAGCCTCGCCCGCCGGAAATGAACCACATGCCCGCAGTCAGTGCTGTGCTCCCCTGTCTGAATGGTGCTGACACGCGATTAGTGTGTGTTTGTGTGTGTGCTCGCGTGTGTGTTTGGAATCTACAGGCACTCAACGGCGGATTCTCAGTACTCTTACAAATATTAAAACAAACGAATCTAGCCGGCCGGAGTGGCCGAGCGGTTCTAGGCGCTACAGTCTGGAACCGCGAGACCCCTACGGTCGCAGGTTCGAATCCTGCCTCGGGTATGGATGTGTGTGATGTCCTTCGGTTGGTTAGGTTTAAGTAGTTCTAAGTTCCATGGGACTGATGACCGCAGAAGTTGAGTCCCATAGTGCTCAGAGCCATTTGAACCAAACGAATCTAGATAAAAAGGCACTGTGAGAAGTAAACCTACAAACTCGTGTCGACACACATAATCACTCCATCTCACACGCCGTAAGACAACGGAGGAAAGGTGAAAGCTGCTAAACCTGGAATTCAAACACAAAGAAAATGACAGAGGAGCTACAGTAACAGCGCAGAGAAATTTGACTGGCTGATCACTTGCAAAAATCATGGGTGAGCCAGTCACCCTTTTAATAGAATGAGATTTTCACTCTGCAGCGGAGCGTGCGCTGATATGAAACTTCCTGGCAGATTAAAACTGTGTGCCGGACCGAGACTCGAACTAGGGACAAATATTAAAACAAACGAATCTAGTCGGCCGCTGATATGAAGGTCCCGAATTCGAGTCGCGGTCCGGCACACAGTTTTAATCTGCCGGGAAGTTTCATACCAGCGCACACTCCGCTGCAGAGTGAAAATCTCATTCTGGAAACATCCCCCAGGCTGTGGCTAAGCCATGTCTCCGCAATATCCTTTCTTTCTGGAGTGCTAGTTGAGCAAGGTTCGCAGGAGAGCTTCTGTAAAGTTTGGCAGATAGGAGACGAGGTACTGGCAGAAGTAAAGCTGTGAGGAAGGGGCGTGAGTCGTGCTTGGGTAGCTCAGTTGGTAGAGTACTTGCCCGTGAAAGGCCAAGGTCCCGAGTTCGAGTCTCGGTCTGCCAGGAAGTTTCGCCCTTTTAATACATTAAGAACATCTCTCTAAATTTATTGGAAGCAAGTTGGACATACTACGAAACCTTTAATCTCTAAACACATCCATATTTGTTTGTAAATATAAACCGCATTTGCTTCTGAATTGTATTTTATTTCTCCCAGACGCGTTTCGCCTGGAAGAAATAAAATACGGTGGAGCAAGAGAACGTGATTTTTATAAAACAAATATTTCTGGGCTTGCCTAGGAGGATGGCCACGCAAGAAAAGTCGTCTAAGCACATCCGTTTGAATGTCACTTAAAATAGAGGGCACACTTGTGGGCAAAACTTCCGCTCACTTCTGGTCTCAAAATAATACTATTAAAACGTGGAGCCACGAGCGCCACAAATTGGCGTGTCCTCTCACAGGAGCAAGAAGCCAATGCTGATAGGCCGTGGCCTAAGCGAAGACAAGTAAAGAGGGCTTCATCCCGCCTGCGTGGCTGGAAGGAGGTACGCGTGAGCGCGTTGTCGGCAAAAATGTGGAACACTTCACGAATTTTGGCGTCGTCTTTGGGCAGGGTCTGTGCTAATCTTCTCTGTATCGTTCCAATTTTAGTATACGTACCGCCGAAGCGACTACTGTGACGTCGACGCCACTAAGCAAAAACCAGCAAGGAAATCAAATGATTGTGCTCCCGCAGAATACCTAGAGCGTCACCACGTGTCGATATAACGATCTAAGGTATGCTCTCTTACATGCCCGTACTGCACAGGTTCCAGGCGATTTAACGTTTAAGAACTCCTCCTCCCCCTTATTATTTTTTATGGTTACTGTGCTCTTTTGAAGTAAATCTTACTTAATATACAATTTTATAAACCTCACAAGTCTGCCACGTGGCAATAAAGACAACGATACGCAGAATTAATCAGAAGTATTGCTTCTATTTAACTCTCGCACCTCTGCAAAGATGAGTGAGACACATGTTAGTGTGTATGGGATTGAGAAGCGGCTGAAATCTGACACTGAACAAAGCTCCAGCCACAAGCTGTTCGCCCAGGCCGTGAACGTCCCCCGCCACGTCAACCGCCCGCCTAGCGGTGCCATGCAGATGCCGTGTGGAGGGTCCTGTTGTCAATGCACCCCTCTCCCAGCCGTTTTGTAGACGTTCGAGACCGCGGAACCGCCACAATTCGGTCAAGTAGACAATCATTTACGCTGACCACATAGCTACGGAGATGGAAAATAAAGTTTCAGTGCCCCACTGAATACGTATTAGATTTTATACCAAATTAGCGTCTGAGTTAGTCCCTTTTTCTAATCATAATCTACCGTATATAACTTGAATAAAAAACCGCGCACAGTAGTTGGAAGAAATCTCCGATCACACCCGTATACAAAAAGGGTAGCAGAAGCGATCCACAAAACCACACTCCGATATACTTGCATCCACTTGTTGTAGAATCTTAAAGAACATCACCCGCCTGTAATGTATATCGAACAGAATGACCTCCCCATTGCCAACCACCACTCATTACGAAAACATCGACCAAAATCGCATTTTTGTAAATAACATCCAGAAAGTCATGAATCAAGGCATTCGGGCTGTTTCGGGGTAAAGTCAAGCGCCGGCACGCCGGTCGGAACGATAGATTAGAGAGGGCTGTGAAGAAGAAGTCAGCCAATTGCAAGCGGACCGACCCCTCTCTAGGGTGACGGCAGCGCCCTCGACACGAAGAGGACATTAGCGCCGCGACGCCAGGCCGCGGCCCAGTTGAAGACTAGCACTTGTACGACTTCCACAGCAGCATCGAGAACAGGCACTTGTGTAGCAGCAACTTAGGAACTGGATTATTTCTCTAGTATTACGATTTGTATATACTGAATGGATTTCTTGTTCGTCTGTAGCCCTTTGCTCGTGAAACGTCTGCTCCTCTCAGAGTTAAGTATTGTAATCATTTCCTTTTGTAATAAAATTTACTGATACGTTTTGCTTGAATTGTTGTCTAGGGATCCGAAAAAGCAGGTTTCCTAGGCACCCCATATTTGATTAGTAGGCAGCATACAACACAGGTAGATGCATTATTTCCTGACTTCCGAAAAGCATTTGACTCAATACTAAACCTGCGCGTATTATCACAAGTACATATATACTCATGTGGATATAGTTCTGGCAATACCGGCCATGATCTTCTTCTGTGCGGATTCACACATAATCCCCGAACTCTTACGGGACTTGGTAAGAATGTCTTCCACGAGTAATGAGTGTGTTGGGGTGGGACACTACGAATGTAGTGTGTGGACATACAAGGTGCTGCTGCTACGGTCGCAGGTTCGAATTCTGCCTCGGGCATGGATGTGTGTGATGTCCTTAGGTTAGTTAGGTATAAGTAGTTCTAAGTTCTAGGGGACTGATGACCTGAGATGTTAAGTCCCATAGTGCTCAGAGCCATTTGAACCATTTTATTGTCGGCACGGTAGCTCAGCGTGTTCGGTCAGAGAGCTGGTTGGCCTCTGTAATAAAAAAACTGAGTGGAAGAATAGAAAAAAGAAAAAAAAGAACTGGACTGGATGTCATGTGACGTCCGCAACGACCAAACACAACGATTAACAACGAACAAAATGAAGAAAAAAAAAAGATGGGTAGAGCGTCTGCCATGTAAGCAGGAGATCCCGGGTTCGATTCCCGGTCGGGGCACACATTTTCACCTGTCCCCGTTGATATATATCAACGCCTGTCAGCAGCTGCAGGTATTAAATTAATTCTAATTATCACAAGTACGCTCGTGTGGGTTATCAAGCGAAAGTCATGACTGAATTGAGGATTTTTTTTTTTTTTTTTTTTTAAAAAATAGGGAACGAGCAGCGTGTCATCTGGGATAGAGTGTCATCGCCATGTGTGGAAGTAACTTCGAGTCTGCCCTAGAGAAGTATTTTGGAATCCTTGCTGTGTATGTTGCGTATTAATGACCTTGCAAACAATATTAATAGTAGCCTCAGGTGTTTCCCAGGTGATGGAGCTATCTACACAGAAGTACTATAAAATCAGCAACTTTCTTTAATTGTTGAGAAATGTAAAATTGTACGCTTTGCTCAACGAAAAAGCCTATAAGCCTATGACTACAGTATCAATGAGTCATTACTGGAACCTGTCAACTGATACTAATATCTGGGAGTAAGGGTTTGTATTGGTATGTAGTACAGTTCACACATAGGCTCAATCGTAGGTAATGCAACTGTTAGACGTCGGTTCGTTGGTAGAATACCGGGGGCAAACCATCAGTCTATAGCGAAGATCACTTACAAATCACTCGTGTGACCCATCGTAGAATATTGCTCACGTGTTCGGAACCCGTACCAAAGAGGACTAACAAGAGATTCGAACATATTCAAAGAAGACCAGCATTACTGGGCACAGGTTTGTTTGACCCATGGGAGAGTGTCACGGACATGCTGAAGAGGTTGAACCGTCAAAACCTTGAAGACAGACAGAAACGATCCCGAAAATGTCTTATTAATATCAAGAACCAGCTATAAGTGATGAATAAAACAATAAACCACAATCATCTACGTATAGGTCCCGAAGTGGAGTGCGCGCATGGGCATTCAAACAATCATTCTTCAAATGGTTCAAATGGCTCTCAGCACTATGGAACTTAACATCGGAGGTCATCACTCCCCTAGAACTTAGAACTACTTGAACCTAACTAACGTAAGGACATCACACACATCCATGCCCGAGGCAGGATTCGAAGCTGCGACCGTAGCGGTCGCGCCGTTCCAGACTGAAGCGCCTAGAACCGCTCGGCCACACCGGCAGGCGTTCCTGGACAGTTCGTGTTGTTCGCCCTATGTATGATTTGCCGCAATCACACGGAATCTTGTAAACACCTGATTTACGCACGCCCAGGGCGTCTTTAACGGATCCCACCAGTGATGAAATTTTGGAAGGAGGGCGAAAGATGACTCTCACTTGATACTTTCTCAATATTCTGCCTATCTGTGAAGAAATATTCCCAATAAATGGTAGATAAACAGTCGACCTGAAGGCCTCTTCCTCTTCCTTGTTCCGTCGTTTGTAGGTCTTCATCACTGTGTTCACTTGCCTACGTGAAAAGCCATTCTTAAAAAATACTTTTTGCAGATGTTCCAGTTCCGCTTGAAGACTGTCGGCGTCAGAGATAGTATGGGCACGGTGGACCAAGGTTTTGAGAACGCCCATTGTTTGTGCTGGATGGTGGCAACTAGTAGCTTGTAGATAAAGGTCAGTATGAGTGGGTATTCTGTACACAGAGTGAGCAAGTGTGCTATCACTCGTACGTCGCCCCAAGACGTCTAAAAATGGCAAGCAACCATCTTTCTCTATCTCCATGGTAAACTTTATGTTTTCATGTATGGAGTTCATGTGACGTAAAAATTCTTGGAGACGGTCCAGATCATGAGGCCACACTATAAATGTGTCGTTAACGTATCGCCAAAATACTGTCGGTTTGAAAGTGGCAGAGTCGAGTGCTCTCTCCTCAAACTCTTCCATAAAGGGATTGGCCACCAGGGGAGACAAAGGACTCCCCATGGCGACACCGTCAGATTGTTCGTAAAATTCGTTGTTGAATATAAAATATGTAGAGGAGAGAGTGTGCTCAAACGCTGTAATGTCTGACAACGAGACTCTCATCAATCGAGATAGCGGTTATCAGCTAAACTCTGCTTGGAATCCTGTTATAGAGAAAATTCGTAGTCGACGTAGTTATCTGCATAAAGATGAAAATCGACCTGATATCGATACGTCAAGCTTTCACCGTGGAGGGCGCGAGGCGCAGCGCACGGAGCCGTTATGAACGCGCACGCTGAGCAGCGCATGCGCAATGTCACCTCAGTATGGCTTTAGACAGCAGAGCACAGAGCGTACTCGTCAGTACTACTACAATGGTACTCACCTGAAGATGGCCAGAAGACTCTGCGCCGAAATGTCGAGGCAGGACGTTACTGAAATCCAGCAGTTCTCCCGTGTTTTTATGGAACAATAAACGTAGTGTTAATTGCTTAGATACACCTCATTTGTGATACCTTTAAATTTGTTTAGAAATCAAATACTGTTCATTAGTTATTTTTGCTTCGAACCATACATCAATTTTAGTTACTAGAACCGTATAGGTGATCTGCTGATGAATGAAGAATTAAAGGATTTCAATAGTGGTACTACACCACTACAGAATATGGATTGGCAGAAAATCGAAGAAGGCGAAACTAATGAGAAAAAATGATTCAAATGGCTCTGAGCACTATGCGACTTAACTTCTGAGGGCATCAGTCGCCTAGAACTTAGAACTACTTGAACCTAACTAACCTAAGCACATCACAACATCCATTCCCGAGGCAGGACTCGAACCTGCGACCATAGCGATCGCTCGACTCCAGACTGTAGCGCCTAGAACCGCACGGCCACTCCGGCCGGCTAATGAGAAATAGTAGAAATGAGAAAAGCGATTACCCTGGAATCATAATTGATAATCACGAAATAGATGAAGTTAAGAAATTCTGCTACTTAGGCAGCAAAATAACGTATGATGGATGGACCAAGGAGGACATAAAAAGCCAACTAGCAGTGGCAAAAAGGACAAAAAAATGGTTCAAATGGCTCTGAGCACTATGGGACTTAACATCTGAGGTCATCAGTCCCCTAGAACTTAGAACTAGTTAAACCTAACTAACCTAAGGACATCAAACACATCCATGCCCGAGGCAGGATTCGAACCTGCGACCGTAGTGGCCGCGCGGTTCCAGGTTGAAGCGCCTAGAACCGCTCGGCCACTATGGCCGGCGCAAAAAGGACGTTCCTGGCGAAAAGGAATATATGGGAAACACTGACACAGAGAAGGTACAGGGTGACAGGACATCTGTTAAGACGTCACTGAATAACTTCTGTGGTAGTAGGTGGAGTTGTAGAGGGTAAAAACTATAGAGGAAGACAGAGATTTGGATACGGCCGGCAAATAATTGAGGATATCAGTTGCAAGTGGTACTCTAAGATGAATACGTTGGCACAGGAGAGGAATTCGAGGTGGGCCCCATCAAACCAGTCAAAAGACTGATGACAGTAAGAAAAGTACACCAGAACCACAGACCCTGCTGTAAACACAAGCTACCGCCACTGATTCTGTGTTTACTTCAGCGTAGCACCCCAGGACGCCAGGGGCCTCGTCCCGCGCTGCTGCTACTGTGTCCGACAGCTGTGTCAACTCCACTGACCCACCTGTCGCCAAGCTGATAGCGAGCTCTTGATGTTTACCGAGGCCGCATTGCTGTTTGGCTGCGTGTGTTTGCTGAGGACGGAACACTGTCGTGTACAGGACGACACGACAGGTGAACACGCAAACGGAATCTGGTGTCCATGTCTATTAGCATTTTGCCGTATGGGTAAATTGCTTTTCCCAGTTTACTTCTAACGGGACTGCTGATTCTTAATAAGTAGTCGCGAGGTTGCGTTCAGCAGCACGATGAGATACCTGTGTGGTCAGAACAAAAATAAACACCGTCCGAACAGGCCTTGTATGCCCAACGGTACCGTCCGGCCGCCGTATCATCCTCAGCCCTTAGGCACACCGCACTCCCGGCCGTTGTCAGTCTTCGTGACCGGTGCCGTACTTCTCAAACAGGTAGCTCTTACTTGCCCTCACAAGGGCTGAGTGCACCCCGCTTGCCCTCAGCACTCGACAGAACGGGTGGTCCGTTAAGTACTTAACGGAATCGGTGTTACCACTGCGGCAAGGCTGTTTGCTGTATGGCCATAAGGGTCAGTTCACAATCTCGGTTCGTGGTACTACTAACAAGGGGAGGCCGCCAATTGTGAAATTCAGATTCGATTCATACTGCGCATAATAAAAGCTCATAGCCAGAGGTGTAATGTGGCAAAGCACCAAGATGCACTTCTCAGCCGTTGTCGAGAAAATCGACAGTTAAAAGAAACCGTTGCGGTGAAATGCTCTCTACGATTAATAACTTTTCACAGCGTCATGGCGCAGCGGTAAGCGCTTCGGTTCGTAATCCGAAGGTCGCCGGATCGAATCTCGCGCCATGCAATTTTTTTATTATTAGTTTTTTGTAATTCAAATATATATATATATATATATATATATATATATATATATATATATATATATATATATATATAAATGAACTGCTTATGCGTGTTGGTGATGGCGGATCACTCTCCAGTTGTACCGCCTCCATTTTTCCGTTTTTTTAACAGGGTGTACCAGAGCTCTCCCGTCCGCACTGATTTTCGACGATGTTATAAGTTGCGCTAGGGACCGCATCTACCTTCTTTCGAAGTTAGCAGGCAACTACACTGTTATGTGGCGGCTCGTTTCGGCCCATTCAACATCTGTCCTTCAAGTGTAACGAGCGAGTAACGGAGTTTATATTTCATACCTGCCACAGCGAATTTGTGTTCGTGGGGGCTCTATTCTAATTTGAACGTTTGACTTACGCTATACGTATTCGTTTCGGAATATCGTTTCTACGTCTTCCGTTAACTATACGTGGTTAATATTATGAAGACAATTAATAACATTTGTGAAATACAACTTTGTTTGCGGAAAACATAATGATGTTCGAAGTCGCCAGGTTTTCCACGACAAACGAGATATTCAACAACTTATTATATGCATAATTGTTGCAACTGATTGCAGGGAATTATATATATATATATATATATATATATATATATATATATATATATATATATATATGTGTGTGTGTGTGTGTGTGTGTGTGTGTGTGTGTGTGTGTGTGTATACATATTTGAATTACAAAAAACAAATACTAAAAAAAAAAGTTGCATGGTGCGAGATTCGATCCGGCGACCTTCGGATTACAAACCAGAGCGCTTACCGCTGCGCCACGACGCTGTGCAAAATTGTTAATCGTAGAGAGTATTTCACCGCAACAGTTTCTTTTAACTGTCGATTTTCTCGACAACGGCTGAGAAGTGCATCTTGGTGCTTTGCCACATTACACCTCTGGCCATGAGCTTTTATTATGCGCAGTATGAATCGAATCTGAATTTCACAATTGGCGGCCTCCCCTTGTAAGCACTGAGCCAGTACATAATAAACATAACAAATTTTCAAAACAGAATATGAGGACTGTCCACAGCACACTACGCTAGCGCTCCTCAACCGATTGTCACCATTTCCGTATCCCTGGCGGCCTGAATGAAAAGAGCTTGTCCCAGCTACCTGGTGAGATAAATATTGGTAAGGCAGGAACACCTCACTCTACCCAGTATCAGACGGTGGGAAGGCATGGACTACGACCTACCTGCAGGGAGTCACTGATTTGCATCGATACTTTTGGAAAGGTGGTAGAAGTCACAACACAAATAAAAGATTAACTTCTCATGGTTGGGGTACACAGTCATGTAGAATATTTTAATGGACATGGTATTCGCCGTCGACTGTAGAAGTTATTTATTTCGGGATTGCAATTTCTGACTTTGGGCCATTTTCAAGTGGTACTGTGAACTGACATCGTTTCACTATGTACAGAGCTTTGCACTCGTTTGATGTTACTGTATTTCTACAATTCGAATACTTATTTTTGACGCTGTCAATTGTACATGTTGAAGCAAAAGCTTTTGCAGTACAACTTGTAAACGGTCCAAAGGCTGACATTGAAGTTGTAAAATAAATAACCTATATAGTCAAAGGCGAATAAGATGTCTTTTAACAAATAAAATATTTAGAAACTAACACAAAGAGATGTATTCTGAAATTAGCATAGAGCAACGTACTGTTGTTCAAATGGCTCTGAGCACTATGGGACTTAACATATGAGGTCATCAGTCCCCTAGAACTTAGAACTACTTAAACCTAACTAACCTAAGGACATCACACACATCGATGCCCGAGGCAGGATTCGAACCTGCGACCGTAGCGATCATGCGGCTCCGGACTGTAGCGCCTAGAACCGCTCGGCCACTCCGGCCGGCCACGTACTGTTGTAATTCTTCAAGCTTTCCCGGCGAGGCGTTGTCATATTGATTAATCGGTTTTCTGCTGGTTAATCGTGTCAGGAAAGACGCGAATAACTGGCAGAAACGCGATTAATCAAGATGACAACGTACTGTTAACCAAGGGTGGCCTCCAGTTACATAGACACATTCGCAAGACGACATCCAGAAATAGTACTCACCTATAACTACACAAGTTTATTCATGGAGGTCTATGCAACTAAATGAAAGGTAGAGTGTTTTTTGGCATATGTGTTCCGCTTCTTTCATTTGTGAAGCATCTTCAGGGGGCTGTGGTACATGTTTCTTTTTATACATATAATAAACATATTACATAATAGTTACAATATGTTGCTATGTGACTTTTGTCATGTTTTCCTCTTGTTTCTCAGATTAGAAACAACTTTTTAGCAAAAATATCGTGATGTTAAACAGTCGTTTGGTGTTATGATTTCCATTGTTCTTAGTACGTATTACTCCCTCCATATGTGTGGACCTGCTGATGGTTTCATTTGGTCCTCATGCTCCAGTTGGCTGATTCCCGGCGTTCCCCGCCCGCTCCCCTCCCCCCCCCCCCCCCCCCTGCATTGTGGACTAACACCCAACGATAATTTAATATCACAACATTTGTACTACAAAAGTTGTTTCTAAACTGAAAAACAAGAGAAAAACATGACAAGATGTAACATAGTAACACATTGCAACAACTAACTACTACTGAGCCGTGGCGTGATTAAGTTAGTTGTGCTGTTCTGTCTGGCGCCACTAGCGCAAGGGTAGTATCGACTATCCCACTGTATCTATGAGGAACAGTTGGTATCTGTGGGTTGTGTCCTTAGAAGCTCTTTGCTTGCCGATAATTATACGGGTTCGCTGGCCCAAGAGGGAGGAACCAAGTTTCGGGATTGGGCGTGGCGTCGCGACAAGAGGCAGTGACGAGGTCCGAGCGGCCGAAGCCACGAGCTACGCAAGAAGGGCCTGCGCAGAGGAAGGATACCGGAGTACTCCTCCGGAATCAGCGTCGACTACAATCAGCAGGCCGACATCCCGTCGGTTGGTTGGCAACATTCGTGTTGGACGACCGCTCGTGGTCTGGCTGTCCCCTTCTACCTAGCTGTTATCGGCACTACTCAGTAACCGCCGCGACGCACCGTGGATCCATGGAGCTGCTTGCTGACAAAGGGGAGTAAGATTCTGTAATCCTCGTGGTGATTGGTGTCATTGTCTACCAGACCTCCTACTTATTTTCTGGATTGCACCCGACCCTCAGAGTTTTACTCACAAGGGAACCTCCCCATCGCACCCCCCTCAGATTAAGTTATAAGTTGGCACAGTGGACAGGCCTTGATAAACTGAACACAGATCAACTGAGAAAACAGGAAGAAGTTGTGTGGAACTGTGAAAAAATAAGCAAAATATACAAACTGAGTAGTCCATGGGCTACATATGCAACATCATGGACAATGAGATCACAGGAGCCTCGTGGTCCCGTGGTAGCGTGAGCAGCTGCAGAACGATAGGTCCTTGGTTCAAGTCTTCCCTCGAGTGAAAACTTTACCTTCTTTATTTTTGCATAGTTATTATCTGTCCGTTCGTTCATTGACATCTCTGTTCACTGTAATAAGTTTAGTGTCTGTGTTTTGCGACCGCATCGCAAAACCGTGCGATTAGTAGACGAAAGGACGTACCTCTCCAATGGGAACCGAAAACATTTGATCGCAAGGTCATAGGTCAACCGATTCCTCCACAGGAAAACACGTCTGATATATTCTATACGACACTGGTGACGGCATATGCGTCACATGACAGGAATATGTTGTCGACCCACCTAACTTGTACACTTGGCGAATGGGTAAAAAGATTCTTCTACCTTGCCCGATTTAGGTTTTCTTGTGGATGTGATAATCACTCCCAAAAAAGTGATGAAAACATAAGAGTTTGTCACATAAACTGAAAATAAAAAATTAAACTTTTCACTCGATGCAAGATTTGAACCAAGGACCTTTGGTCCCGCAGCCGCTCACGTTACCACGAGACCACGGCTCTCCTGCGTTCCCAGATTCCTTGATGTTGCATATCTTCCCATGAACTACTCAGTTTGTATATTTTGCTTATTTATTCACAGTTCCACATAACTTCTTTCTGTTTTCTCAATTGATCTGTGTTCAGTTTTTCAAGGCCTATCCACTGTGCCAACTTATAACTAAATCTGAGAGGGGTGCGATGAGGAGGTTCCCCTGTCAGTCGGCTCTTTGGTCGTAAATATAGGCCGTAGTATCGAACGAGACACTAGTTGTTTGAAAATTTGTTCTGATATTGCCGGCCGCTGTGTCCGCGTGGTTCTAGGCGCTTCAGTCCAGAACCGTGCTGCTGCTTCGGTCGCAGGTTCGAATCCTGCCTCGGGCATGGATGTGTGTGATGTTCTTAGGTTAGTTAGGTTTAGGTAGTTCTGAGTCTAGGGGACTGATGACCTCAGATGTTAAGTACCATAGTGCTTAGAGCCATTTGAACCATTTGTTCTGATATTATGATGCCCTTCCTTTCTAGTTTATACCCAATTATTAATGTTTTAATGAATCAGCTCCTGGTCGGAAACACATTCGGAACAACTGTACCAAGGCACAGCTTGCCGTTAAACAAACAGGGGTCTCGTGGTTAGATTTAGATGTTAACCGGTTCAATTTCTTGATTGTAATTGCGTTTGAGATAATCTGAAGTACCTGTTGTATTGAGCTGTGCGTTCCGTCTTTGAAAGACAGCTTTATTATTGGTGTATTTTCACTGGATCCTGTGGCTCCTGCCGGCCTCGGTGGCCGAGTGGTTCTAGGCGCTTCAGTCCGGAACCGCGCGACTGCTACGGTCGCAGGTTCGAATCCTGCTTCGGGCATGGATGTGTGTGATGTCCTTAGGTTAGTTAGGTTTAAGTAGTTCTTAGTTCTAGGGGACTCATGACCTCCGGTGCTCAGAGCCATTTGAACTATTTTTTGTCGCTCCGCCAAGTGAGTTCTCTTGTAACAAGTGCTCATACGTAATGTTTTAAAGCGTTCCTTCAGAGCAGCCTTCTTAACTGAAAAGCCGCTGTCACCAGGGCTTTAGTCGAAATAAGATTGTTAAAAGGGACGGGTTCGGATCCAGTCTCATCTTGCCTGCTGATTGAAATGAAAAGATTGCTCGCTTTGAAGAAGGCCTTATCATTGTCATAATTGTTTCCTAATCTGTTTAACCTTTAAGCATCGGTGGGTACCTTAACCCCGAACTTTTCGACATATAGTGTCTAAATAAGTAAAAAATTTACATCACCTGTGTGAGTAATGGAAGCGCTCTTGTCATCAGTATTACTTATATGTTTTCATGTGTTGCAGAAGGGCATTGAATAAGAGAAACTGTGTCCAGCGCGGTAGTAAACACCACAGTTTCACCCGATAACGGGCGGACTGCAGGTCCAGGCCCTTATAATTATTGTCATGTTGTTCCTGATATGATTTCTCTTGTAAAAGCCTATTAATTTCACAAATTTGTTAATTTGTATTTTTTTAATTTGTGGTAAGGTCTTATGGGACCGAACTGCTGAGGTCATCGGTCCCTAAGCCTACACACTACTTAATCTAACTTAAACTAACTTACGCTATGGACAAGACACACACCCATGCCCGAGGGAGGACTCGAACATCCGACGGGGAGAGACTCACGGACCGTGACAAGGCACCTAAGACCGCGCGGCTACCCCGCACGGCTGTGAATTTGTAAAGAAAACAAATGTATGATTATATATTGTTACATAAACGGGTTGTGTGTAAGGAAATTTACATTGGTGGGTCCTCCCATCCACTTTTTCCTTAATAACAGTAGACACCACGTCTCAACTACGTAATACATTTATTTATTGTTGTTGTTGTTGTGGTCTTCAGTCCTGAGACTGGTTTGATGCAGCTCTCCATGCTACTCTATCCTGTGCAAGCTTTTTCATCTCCCAGTACTTACTGCAACCTACATCCTTCTGAATCTGCTTAGTGTATTCATCTCTTGGTCTCCCCCTACGATTTTTACCCTCCACGCTGCCCTCCAATACTAAATTGGTGATCCCTTGATGCCTCAGAACATGTCCTACCAACCGATCCCTTCTTCTGGTCAAGTTGTGCCACAAACTTCTCTTCTCCCCAATCCTATTCAATACTTCCTCATTAGTTATGTGATCTACCCATCTAATCTTCAGCATTCTTCTGTAGCACCACATTTCGAAAGCTTCTATTCTCTTCTTGTCCAAACTATTTATCGTCCATGTTTCACTTCCATACATGGCTACACTCCATACGAATACTTTCAGAAATGACTTCCTGACACTTAAATCAATACTGGATGTTAACAAATTTCTCTTCTTCAGAAACGCTTTCCTCGCCATTGCCAGCCTACATTTTATATCCTCTCTACTTCGACCATCATCAGTTATTTTGCTCCCCAAATAGCAAAACTCCTTTACTACTTTAAGTGCCTCATTTCCTAATCTAATTCCCTCAGCATCACCCGACTTAATTAGACTACATTCCATTATCCTTGTTTTGCTTTTGTTGATGTTCATCTTATATCCTCCTTTCAAGACACTGTCCATTCCATTCAACTGCTCTTCCAAGTCCTTTGCTGTCTCTGACAGAATTACAATGTCATCGGCGAACCTCAAAGTTTTTATTTCTTCTCCATGAATTTTAATACCCACTCCGAATTTTTCTTTTGTTTCCTTTACTGCTTGCTCAATATACAGATTGAACAACATCGGGGATAGGCTACAACCCTGTCTCACTCCGTTCCCAACCACTGCTTCCCTTTCATGCCTCTCGACTCTTACAACTGCCATCTGGTTTCTGTACAAATTGTAAATAGCCTTTCGCTCCCTGTATTTTACCCCTGCCACCTTTAGAATTTGAAAGAGAGTATTCCAGTCAACATTGTCAAAAGCTTTCTCTAAGTCTACAAATGCTAGAAACGTAGCTTTGCCTTTCCTTAATCTTTCTTCTAAGATAAGTCGTAAGGTCAGTATTGCCTCACGTGTTCCAGTGTTTCTACGGAATCCAAACTGATCTTCCCCGAGGTTGGCTTCTACTAGTTTTTCCATTCGTCTGTAAAGAATTCGTGTTAGTATTTTGCAGCTGTGACTTATTAAGCTGATAGTTCGGTAATTTTCACATCTGTCAACACCTGCTTTCTTTGGGATTGGAATTATTATATTCTTCTTGGAGTCTGAGGGTATTTCGCCTGTTTCATACATCTTGCTCACCAGATGGTAGAGTTTTGTCAGGACTGGCTCTCCCACGGCCGTCAGTAGTTCCAATGGAATATTGTCTACTCCGGGGGCCTTGTTTCGACTCAGGTCTTTCAGTGCTCTGTCAAACTCTTCACGCAGTATCGTATCTCCCATTTCATCTTCATCTACATCCTCTTCCATTTCCATAATATTGTCCTCAAGTACATCGCCCTTGTATAGACCCTCTATATACTCCTTCCACCTTTCTGCTTTCCCTTCTTTGCTTAGAACTGGGTTTCCATCTGAGCTCTTGATATTCATACAAGTCGTTCTCTTATCTCCAAAGGTCTCTTTAATTTTCCTGTAGGCGGTATCTATCTTACCCCTAGTGAGATAGGCCTCTACATCCTTACATTTGTCCTCTAGCCATCCCTGCTTAGCCATTTTGCACTTCCTGTCGATATCATTTTTGAGACGTTTGTATTCCTTTTTGCCTGTTTCACTTACTGCATTTTTATATTTTCTCCTTTCATCAATAAAATTCAATATTTCTTCTGTTACCCAAGGATTTCTACTAGCCCTCGTCTTTTTACCTACTTGATCCTCTGCTGCCTTCACTACTTCATCCCTTACTTGTATATACAAAAAGAAACATGTATTACAGGCCACTGAAGACGCTTCACAAATAAAAGAAGCGAAACGCTTATACCAAAAAGAAACCGCCTTTCACTTAGCTTCATAGAGAGAACACACCTCCATGAATTCTGAACAAAAAAACAAAACAAAAAAAATGACGATACTGAAGTTTATCTGAGAACACTTCGGACAGAGAAATTGAACCGTGAGCAGTGGCGTTCTTCATCTAAAAGTGGGGGCGGGGGGGGGGGGGGGAGGGCGATTTCGGTGAATCTTACCGCATGTCTGGCGCTGCTGCTTTCCCGTAGCATCGCGAGATACTCGTGATCAGCAAACGACAAAAACGGCGATCGGATCTGACCATCATTTCTCGACTCTACCCAAAGCGGCGATCGTTAAATTCTATCGCAGCATGGCGAAGTGGACGTATGTACAAGAGGCGATCATGAGCGACACAGCAGCAAGTAGACCTACCCGCTTGATTTTTGCAGAATGTGTGCCGGAGCGGCAATGTTCAGTGGTTTTGTCAGCTGGTCGGCGCCTCACACTAGTGTGCTAAGAAGGAAGCAAGTAGTTCTGATGCTGACTTGCCGGGCGGTCAAGCGGCTAGCTGTACTCACCGCTTCCTTTTTGTGCCAGGGGTTTCCCAACCTGGGGCCGCCTCGGCCGTTGGGACGACGGGCGTTTCCGTTTTCGTGCGCACCTCAAGATCAAGAAGGGCCTCCGTTTAAAACTGAAATTTTTTAACAGCCGCCACCACACTGAAAACTTATTAACTCCTCTCAAATTGACGATAGGCGAAATCTGTTTACAGATTTCGGTTCCTCTGTGTGTATGGAATTACTATTACAAGGTTTCTGTAATTATTTAGGTACCTTAATCGGCGGTTAAGTCTTTAGATACTTCAATATAAAACTGATGCGCTACTTTTGGATAGAGCAACTGTTTGTTCATTACGAAAATTTCCCGTCATATGATTTCATACCCTTTAATTACATCTCGAATCATCCTTTGTTTCCTGCTCACGCGCCCGTCATTGCACGTGGCATTATCGGCAGGGTTCGTAGCACGATGTGTTGTAACACTGTATGACCAAAAGTATCAGTAAACCCCTATGTACTGTGGGTTTAGCCCCCAGATATCACGAGAGGCAGACCAGCTAGTATAAAAGAAGGGGGGGAGCATTGTGTTGTCGGTAGAGAAGCGTAATAGCAAAACGGATCGGTCATCAGACCTCAGTGACTCTGAACGTGGACCAGTCATTGTATGTCACCTGAGTAATGCTTCGGTGACATTTCAACCATTCTGTGTGTCCCTGCATCGACTGCTGATGATGTGACTGTGAAGTGGGAACCCGAAAGAACAACACAGCTAAAGAAAGACCAGACAGACCTCGTGTATTAACTGACAGGTTTGCGATGATTGTAGTGGTTGTAACGAACCATAAGAAATCGCAGGATGGATTCAGTTGTGAGTTCCAAAGTGCTTGCAACAATCCAACTAGTCTGATGATATGAGATGCCATTGGACACTGGATGACAGATAACGAATGATTTAGAGTGATGGATCACGTTATATCCTGTGGCATTTCAGTGGAAGTGTTTGAGTTTGCGAATACGTAGAGAACGGCACCTGTCAACATAATTGCTGCCGAATCTTTGAACATAGGCTTAGTGCGAATATAATTAACTGAGAAGCTTATGTATACGAATCGCCTTGGTTTTAAAAAGCTGGTGCGAAACTCAGCTTGCCCTTTTTTCACATAAGATTTACGCCTCGTGTGGGCCCTTCAATACAGACACTGGGCTGTTGATGACTGGAAACATGTTCCCTGATCGGACGAGTCTCGTTTCAAATTGTATTGAGCTGATGGACGTGTACGGGTATGGCGACGACCTCATGAATCCATGAACCCTGCATGTAAGCAGGGGACTGTTCAAGCTTGTGGAGGCTCTTTAATGGTGTGGGGCGTATGCAGTTGGAGTGATAGGGGACCCCAGAAACGTCTAGATTGGACTGTGACGGGTGACACGTATGTAAGCGTCCTGTCTGATCACCTGCGTCCATTCATCTCCAGTGCGCATCCCGACGGACTTGGGCAGTTCCAGCAGGACAATGCGACACCCCACATATCCAGAATTGCACCAGAGTGGCTCCAGGAACACACTACTGAGTTTAAACATTTCCGCTGGGCACAAAACTCCTCAGACATGAACGTTATTGCGCGTGTCTGGGATGCCTTCCAACGTCCTCTTCAGAAGAGATCTCCACCCCCTCATACTCTTACGGATTTATGGACGGCCCTGCAGGATTCATGGTGTCAGTTCCCTCCAGAAGTACTCCAGACATTAGTCGAGTCCATGCCACATCTTGTTGTGGCACTTCTGTGTGCTCTTGGGGACCCTACACGATCTTAGGCAAGGTGTACCCGTTTCTTTGGCTCTTCAGTGTACGTACACAGTAGTAATACTTATTTAGCATCCAGTAAATTCACTAAGACAAGTAGTGTAATCTTCCCTCTCAAAGTATGTACAATTCCACCAGTGACGATGAATATAACACTGAGAACAGATATTTTCATACATGTACAGGATAGTAATATTTACTCCAGTAACGTCACTAAGAGATGCAGTGTAAAGACAAGTTATGTGAAATGAGTGGTATATCACCTAGTTTAAAAAGGAGGTTATACTACGTGTCTTAGTGAAGTTACTGGTTCTGACTGAGTATTACTATTCTGTGAATATACGAAAATACTAGTTACGGCAGTTGTAGATGTGTGCACTGATGGAAACATTTACAACGAAGGCTATCCTTTGAGAATGGACAATGTACACTACTGGGCATTAAAATCGCTACACCAAGAACAAAAGCAGATGATAAACGGGCATTCATTGGACAAATATATTATACTAGAACTGACATGTGATTACATTTTCACGCAATTTGGATGCATAGATCCTGAGAAATCAGCACCCAGAACAACCACCTCTGGCCGTAATAACGGTCTTGATACACCTGGGCCTTGAGTCAAACAGAGCTTGGATGGCGTGTACAGGTACAGTTGCCCATGCAGCTTCAACACGATACCACAGTTAATCAAGAGTAGTGACTGGAGTATTGTGACGAGCCAGTTGCTCGGCCAGCACTGACCAGACGTTTTCATTTGGTGAGAGATCTGGAGAATGGAGAATGTGCTGGCCAGGGCAGCAGTCGAAAATTTTCTGCATCCAGAAAGGCCCGTACAAGACCTTCAACATGAGGTCGTGCATTATCCTGCTGAAATGTAGGGTTTCGCAGGGATCGAATGAAGGGTAAAGGCACGGGTCGTAACACATCTGAAATTTAACGTCCACTGTTCAAAGTGCCCTCAATGCGAACAAGAGGTGGCTGAGACGTGTAACCAGTGGCACTCCATACCATCACCCCGGGTGATACGCCAGTATGGCGATGACGAATACACCTTTCCAATGTCGCCAAACACGGATGCGACCATCATGATGCTGTAAACAGAACCTGGATTCATCCGGAAAATGACGTTTAGCCATTCGTGCACTCAGGTTCGTCGTTGAGTACACCATCGCAGGCGCTCCTGTCTGTGATGCAGCGTCAGGGTAACCGCAGCCATGGTCTCCGAGCTGATAGCCCATGCTGCTGCAAACGTCGTCGAACTTTTCGTGCAGAAGGTTGTTGTCTTGCAAACGTCCCCATCTGCTGACTCAGGGATCGAGATGCGGCTGCACGATCCGTCACAGCCATGCGTATAGGATGCCTGACATCTCGACTGCTAGTGATACGAGGCAGTTGGGATCCAGCACGGCGTTCCGTATCACCCTCCTGAACCCACCGATTCCATATTCTGCTAACAGTCATTTAATCTCGACCAACGCGAGCAGCAATGTCGCGATACGATAAACCGCAATCGTGATAGGCTACAATCCGACCTTTGACAAAGTCGCCGGCCGAAGTGGCCGTGCGGTTAAAGGCGCTGCAGTCTGGAACCGCAAGACCGCTACGGTCGCAGGTTCGAATCCTGCCTCGGGCATGGATGTTTGTGATGTCCTTAGGTTAGTTAGGTTTAAGTAGTTCTAAGTTCTAGTGGACTAATGACCTCAGCAGTTGAGTCCCATAGTGCTCAGAGCCATTTGAACCATTTTGACAAAGTCGGAAACGTGATGCTACGCATTTCTCCTCCTTGCACGAGGAATCACAACAGCGTTTCACCAGGCAACGCCGGTCAACTGCTGTTTGTGTATGTGAAATCTGTTGGGAACTTTCCTCATGTCAGCATGTGTAGCTGTCGCCACCGGCGCCAACCTTGTGTGAATGCTCTGACAAGCTGATCATTTGCATATCAGATCATCTTGTTCCGGTCGGTCAAATTTCGCGTTTGTAGCACATCATCTTCGTGGTGTAGCAATTTTAATGGCCAGTAGTGTTGTGGGAAACTAGCCCCAAGAATAAAAAAAAAATATTTCAACGCACCTGTGACAGAAAATGAAGAAAAAATACAATTTACATACCTTAAATGCTACGATTTAATTCGAAAGTTGTCCTGATATGCCTTTTTTGACGGAGGGGAGGGGTGTTATTTATCAAAAATTTTCACTGGATAGGGCATCCCCGCAATCTCAGCCTAGGTATATAGATTGTAAATTCAGCCGTGCAGTCGGTGTTCTGCGACTTCATGTGTCCGTGTGAAAGGTCGTTCTGCCGGCGCGTGCCCGCCAGCGCCGCTGTCGGGTCCTGCGCGGCCTTTGCCGGCTCGTTTTCCGCCAGTGCGCGCTCGACTGGAAGCGCGCCGGAGGCCCACCTGCCAATCGCAGCCGGCCGTGGCCCGTGTCGGCCAATCAACAGCGGCGGTCGTCGACCCGCGGTCGCTGGCCCGCTGGCTGCGCGGCTTATCGCGGAACTGTCTGCAGCCCAGCCGCCGCTCTGGCTAACAGCTCCTATTGTGCAGACTGACAGCGTGTGTGTGTATGCGTGTGTGTGTGTGTGTGTGTGTGTGTGTGTGTGTGTGCTGCCCGCATACGCCGGCCACAGGCTCCTGCCGTCTGCAGATATCATCTGCGCCTCCACCTACGCCCTTCACCTGTCAGGCTTCTGCTACTCACTTGCGTCGGAGAATTTTAGTATAATCCGGGCTACATATCTACATCCATATTGCACAAGCCTTGTTACCTTATGTGGTGGAAGGTACTTTCGGAACCACGTCTTCCCACAGCTGCTTCCTTCCTCCACAAGCAAATGAAGCAGAGAACAAAGACTGTCGATATACCTCCAGAATACACCGGCAGAGGTTCTTTTCGTCACTCTGGAAATATACAGACGTGGCCAGATTATTAGAGTAAAACATACATTTCCGGTTTGATGCAAAGTAATCGCACTTCAAGACTAATATTTGTTTTTGTTTTGTATTAATACACTACTGGCCATTAAAATTGCTACACCAAGAAAAATGCAGATGATAAGCGGGTGTTCATTGGGCAATTATATTACACTAGAACTGACATGTGATTACATTTTCACACAATTTGGGTGCATAGATCCTGAGAAATGAGTGCCTAGAACAACCTCCTCTGTCCGTAATAACGGTCTTGATACGCCTGGGCATTGAGTCAAACAGAGCTTGGATGGCGTTTACAGGTACAGCAGCCCACGCAGCTTCAATACGATATCACAGTTCATCAAGAGTAGTGACTGGCGTATTGTGACGAGCCAGTTGCTCGGCCACCATTGACCAGACGTTTTCAATTGGTGAGAGATCTGGAGAATGTGCTGGCCAGGGCAGCAGTCGAACATTTTCTGTTTCCAGAAAGGCCCGTACAGGACCTGCAACATGCGGCCGAACATTATCCTGCTGAAGTGTAGGGTTTCGAAGGGATCGAATGAAAGGTAGAGCTACGGGTCGTAACATATCTGAAATGTAACGTCCACTGTTCAAAGTGCCGTCAATGCGAACAAGAGGTGACCGAGACGTGTAACCAATGACACCCCACACAATCACTCCGGGTGATAGGCCAGTATGGCGATGACGAATACACGCTTCCAATGTGCGTTCACCGTGATGTCGCCAAACACGGATGCGACCATCATGATGCTGTAAACAGAACCTGGATTCATCCGAAAATTGACGTTTTCCCGTTCGTGCACCCAGGTTCGTCGTCGTTGAGTACACCACCGCAGACGTTCCTATGTGTGATGCACCGTCAAGGGTAACCGCAGCCATGGTCTCCGAGCTGATAGTCCATGCTGCTGCAAACATAGTCGAACTGTTCGTGCAGATGATTGTTGTCTTGCAAACGTCCCCATCTGTTGACTCGGGGATCGAGACGTGCCTGCACGATCCGTTACAGCCATGTGGGTAAGATACCTGCCATCTCGACTGCTAATGATACGACGCTACCCGTGGTCTAGGGATAGCGTCTTTGATTCATAATCAAAAACGTCTTCGTTCCCGGGTTCGATCCCCGCCACTACCTAAATTTTGATAAATAATCAACATTGGCGGCCGAAGACTTCCTGCATAAGAAGTCAGCCTCATTCTGCCAACGGCCTTGTCAAAGAGGGCGGAGGAGCGGATAGAGTTCAGGGCACTCTCTTGTCCTAGAGGTGCGAAATTGACCCTAAAGGTGAAAGAAACAGCAATGATCAACGACATGAGGATGCAGAAGGCAATGGAAACCACTGCATTAAAGACACGTAACGTGTACCCACAGGACATGTGGCCTGTAATTGAAGAAGTGTCGTGATGATCTCTCCATTGGCAAAAGATTCCGGAATAGTCCCCCATTCGGATCTCCGGTAGGGGACTGCCAAGGGCGACGTTACCATGAGAAAAAGATTGAATAATCAACGAAAGGATAACGTTCTACGAGTCGGAGCGTGGAATGTCAGAAGCTTGATCGTGGTAGGGAAACTAGAAAATCTGAAAAGGGAAATGCAAAGGCTCAATCTAAATATAGTAGGGGTCAGTGAAGTGAAGTGGAAGGAAGACAAGGATTTCTGGTCAGATGAGTACCGGGTAATAACAACAGCAGCAGAAAATGGTATAACAGGTGTAGGATTCGTTATGAATAGGAAGGTAGGGCAGAGGGTGTGTTACTGTGAACAGTTCAGTGACCGGGTTGTTCTAATCAGAATCGACAGCAGACCAACACCGACAACGATAGTTCAGGTATACATGCCGACGTCGCAATCTGACGATGAACAGATAGAGAAAGTGTATGAGGATATTGAAAGGGTAATGCAGTATGTAAAGGGGGACGAAAATCTAATAGTCATGGGCGACTGGAATGCAGTTGTAGGGGAAGGAGTAGAAGAAAAGGTTACAGGAGAATATGGGCTTGGGACAAGGAATGAAAGAGGAGAAAGACTAATTGAGCTCTGTAACAAGTTTCTGCTAGTAATAGCGAATACCCTGTTCAAGAATATCAAGAGGAGGAGGTATACTTGGAAAAGGCCAGGAGATACGGGAAGATTTAAATTAGATTACATCATGGTCAGACAGAGATTCCGAAATCAGATACTGGATTGTAAGGCGTACCCAGGAACAGATATAGACTGAGATCACAATATAGTAGTGATGAAGAGTAGGTTGAAGTTCAAGACATTAGTCAGGAAGAATCAATACGCAAAGAAGTGTGATACGGAAGTACTAAGGAATGACGAGATACGTTTGAAGTTCTCTAACGCTATAGATACAGCAATAAGGAATAGCGCAGTAGGCAATACAGTTGAAGAGGAATGGACATCTCTAAAAAGGGCCATCACAGAAGTTGGGAAGGAAAATATAGGTACAAAGAAGGTAGCTGCGAAGAAACCATGGGTAACAGAAGAAATACTTCATTTGATTGATGAAAGGAGGAAGTACAAACATGTTCCGGGAAAATCAGGAATACAGAAATACAAGTCGCTGGGGAATGAAATAAATAGGAAGTGTAGGGAAGCTAAGACGAAATGGCTGCAGGAAAAATGTGAAGACATCGAAAAAGATATGATTGTCGGAAGGACAGACTCAGCATACAGGAAAGTCAAAACAACCTTTGGTGACATTAAAAGCAACGGTGGTAACATTAAGAATGCTACGGGAATTCCACTGTTAAATGCAGAGGAGAGAGCAGATAGGTGGAAAGAATACATTGAAAGCCTCTATGTGGGTGAAGATTTGTCTGATGTGACAGAAGAAGAAACAGGAGTCGATTTAGAAGAGATAGGGGATCCAGTATTAGAATCGGAATTTAAAAGAGCTTTGGAGGACTTACGGTCAAATAAGGCAGAAGGGTAATGCGAATACCCTGAATTTCTAAAATCATTGGGGGAAGTGGCAACAAAACGACTATTCACGTTGGTGTGTAGAATATATGAGTCTGGCGATATACCATCTGACTTTCGGAAAAGCATCATCCACACAATTCCGAAGACGGCAAGAGCTGACAAGTGCGAGAATTATCGCACAAGCAGCTTAACAGCTCATGCATCGAAGCTGCTTACAAGAATAATATACATAAAAATGGAAAAGAAAATTGAGAATGCGCTAGGTGACGATCAGTTTGGCTTTAGGAAAAGTAAAGGGACGAGAGAGGCAATTCTGACGTTACGGCTAATAATGGAAGCAAGGCTGAAGAAAAATCAATTTGTCGACCTGGAAAAAGCGTTCGACAATATAAAATGGTGCAAGCTGTTCGAGATTCTGAAAAAAGTAGGGGTAAGTTATAGGGAGAGACGGGTCATATACAGTATGTACAACAACCAAGAGGGAATAACAAGAGTGGACGATCAAGAACGAAGTGTTCGTATTAAGAAGGGTGTAAGACAAGGCTGTAGCCTTTCGCCCCTACTCTTCAATCTGTACATCGAGGAAGCAATGATGGAAATAAAAGAAAGGTTCAGGAGTGGAATTAAAATACAAGGTGAAGTCTACTAATATCAAATACCGGCCTTAATTTGAGGAAGAAATTTCTGAGGATGTACGTCTGGAGTACAGCATTGTATGGTAGTGAAACATGGACTGTGGGAAAACCGAAACAGAAGAGAATCGAAGCATTTGAGATGTGGTGCTATAGACGAATGTTGAAAATTAAGTGGACTGATAAGGTAAGGAATGAGGAGGTTCTACGCAGAATCGGAGGGGAAAGGAATATGTGGAAAACACTGATAAGGAGAAGGGACAGGATGATAGGACATCTGCTAAGACATGAGGGAATGACTTCCATGGTACTAGAGGGAGCTGTAGAGGGCAAAAACTGTAGAGGAAGACAGAGATTGGAATACGTCAAGCAAATAATTGAGGACGTAGGTTGCTAGTGCTACTCTGAGGTGAAGAGGTTAGCACAGGAAAGGAATTCGTGGCGTGCCACATCAAACGAGTTAGTAGACTGATGACCAAAAAGAAAAAAAAAAAAAAAAAAAAAAGGGATCCAGCACGGCGTTCCGTATTACCCTCCTGAACCCACCGATTCCATATTCTGCTAACAGCCATTGAATCTCGACCAACGCGAGCAGCAGTGTCGCGATACGATGAACCGCAATCGCGATAGGCTACCATCCGACCTTTGTCAAAGTCGGAAACGTGATGATACGCATTTCTGCTCCTTACACGGGGCATCAGAACAACGTTTACCAGGCAACGCCGGTCAACTGCTGTTTGTGTATGAGAAATCGGTTGGAAAGTTTCCTCGTGTCAGCACGTTGTAGGGGTCGCCACCGGCGCCAACCTTGTGTGAATGCTCTGAAAAGCTAATCATTTGCATATCACAGCATCTTCTTCCTGTAGGTTAAATTTCGCATCTGTAGCACGTCATGCGCCGTGGTGTAGCATTTTTAATGGCCAGTAGTGTATTACTCAAAGGGATGTATACATCTTATACAGAGCACATTTTGGTCGCATCCTAGTGATTCGTTATTATAGTATGTTATTGTTAATCATGTAAAGGTTGGTGTTGTTGGTAATCAGAAGCACATACTCTCACTTATTGTTTTAACTAGGCCTCCTTTAAGTAAATGAGACATTACAGACAGCCTTTGTTCGACGAGTTCAGAGTCTTGAGGACAGTTCTGCGGAATGAAATACATACACCAAAAAAAGTTTTGCATCACCTCGCTTCCGAGAGTTCCGGAACCTGTACAGAAAACTGGAATAAAAATCAACATAAACAACATTTGAGTCCTTTTTATTGCTCATGAAAATCATCATAAAGCGACACCTTCATAGGTGGTGGTCCACTTTGCTGTACACACCAGTACCTCTAATACCCAGTAGCACGTCCTTATGCCTGTATTCGTAGTGGCATACTGTCCACAAGTTCACCAAGGCACTGGCGGTCCAGAATGACCCATTCCTCAACGGGGGTTCGGCGTAATCCCTCAGAGTGGTTGGAGGGTCACGTAGTCCATAAACAGCCCTTTACAATCTATCCCAGGCATGTTCGATAGGGTACATGTCTGGAGAACAGGCTGGCCACTCTAGTCGATCGATGTCGTTATCCTGAAGGAAGTCACTCACAAGATGTGCACGATGGCGGTGCGAATTGTCGTCCATGAAGAGGAATGCCTCGCCAATATGCTGCCGATCTGGTTGCACAATCGGTTGGAGGATGGCATTCATGTATCGTACAGCCATTACGGCGTCTTCCGTTACCACCAGCAGCGTACGTCGACCCCTCATAATACCACCTCAAAACAGCAGGGAACCTCCACCTTTCTGCACTCTCAGCACAGTGTGTCTAAGGCGTTCAGCCTGACCGGGTTGCTTCCGAACATGTCTCCGAAGGTTGTTTGGTTGAAGGCATATGTGACACCCATCGGTGAAGAGAACGTGAGGCCTACCCTGAGCGGTCCATTCGGCATGTTGTTGGGACCGTCTGTACCGCGCTGCATGGTGTCGTGGTTGCAAAGATGGATCTCGCCAAGGACATCGGGAGTGCAGTTGCGTATCATGCAGCCTATTGCGCACAATTTGAGTTGTACCACGACCTGCTGTGGCTGCACAAAAAGCATTATTCAACATGGTGGCGTTGCTGTCAGCGTTCCCCCGATCCATAATCCGTAGGGAGCGGTCATCCACTGCAGTATTAGCCCTTGGGCGGCCTGAGCGAGGTAAGTCATCGACAGTTCCTCTGTATCTTCTCCATGTCCGAACTTCTTTGGTCGCTTTGGTTCACTCCGAGACGCCTGGACACTTCCCTTGTTGAGAGCCCTTCCCGGCACAAAGTAACAATGCGCACGCTATCTAACCGCGGTATTGATCGTCTAGGTATGGTTGAACTGCAGACAACACGAGGCGTGTACCTCGTTCCTTGTGGAATGACTGGAACTAATCAGCTGTCGGACCGCGTCCATCTAATAGGCGCTGCCCATGCATGGTAGTTTACACCTTCGGGCGGGTTTAGTAACATCTCTGATCTGTCAAAAGGACTATGTCTGTGATACAATATCCACAATCAACGTCTATCCTCCGGAGTTCTGTGAACCAGGATGACACAAAACTTTTTTGATGTGTTTATTTTGAGGTTATGGAGAACAAAGCAGACCTTTCTCTAAAAAAAGAGAGGCTTTGCCCGAGAGCTACTAGCTGAAAAGCGTTATGCTCAGCAACAGTTAGCTTCAAAAGTGAAAATGTGAAGAAACAAAATGCCAGCACTACATGCGGAGCTAGGGGCGAAAGAAGAAACTATTCTTGAGAGACATACGAAAATCGATTAATTCATCAGTAAAAAATCGCAGGGTTACTTGCTCAGAGTTAAGTAAGGGAATACAAGGGTATGGTTCATCAGTATCGTCCAGGTCTGGGAATTGTTTTGGGTGGAATGAAAAGCGAAGATCACCACTGCTATAGTTGTGAAGCGGTTGTAGTGGGCCACGACTCCCAAAAATTGGTTAACAGATGACTAGAAAAAGGTAACTAATGCATGGAAACTTTAATACAAATATTTTTTCTATAAGGTTGAACTTGCACTTTTTATTTACAAATTCATCTACCAAATGAAGGTGTTCCAGCTCAAGTATTATCTTCGGTATTTGCATAGTTAATTTATTGAATTCAATTCAAGATTTATTTATTCTTCAACTCGTTAAATTTTATTTTAGGTTTGTTTCAACAACGAGTCAATATTTTCTGTTGAGGAGGAGACAAGCCAATACATAAAGAGAAGAGAAGGAGCACCATACCAGCCCTACCGTGCTAATTAGATAGTAAATCATCCAACTACCATGATGGTCCGGAGTACTGTAGAAGTAGCTGTGAGACTTGAATAGTACATTAAAGTGTTAAGAATACGACTAATGACTCAAATACGACAATCAATCGCTGAGAATGAATTTATATTTATGAAAAATGGAGATCCATATCATAAAGCAAACGAAGTCATGAATTTTTTTGAAACTGCTTGACTAGTTTAGAAATAGTCCAGATAAGAATCCCATTGAAAATCTCTCGACTGTAATCAAGAACAAAAAATCACAAAAAGAAACACATTCACCAAATTAATTTGCTTGTAAAGCTTATGCAAGCCTGGATGTGTTTTGGTGTAATAAAGAATCAGTGTCAACGTTATTTGAAGGTATGCCCAGGTAACAAGATGCTACCCCAGGCGAGTGTAAATTACATGTGCGCAACGGGAAATGTTGAACGCTAAAATGATGATTTGGTCCTTTCTGACTACCCCTGAAGCAGATCTTAGGATCTCTTAATGCTCTTTAACACATATAAATTACAACCTCAACATAAATGAATGATTAAGAGAACTAATACTACTAAATGATAAACGTTGCTTCTTATTATACATTTATTGTAGATAAAAAAATTTACATTACAATTGTACATATTTCTTGATTACAAATTGCTGATCAATTGCGCAACTCTGCCCCTTTTTATGGTCAAGCGATCCAACATAAATAACGCGAAATGACTGACATCATCTACGTACCAACCACTAGAAGACACTGCCTTCAAAGATTATCTACAATGGTGTGGAACCTCAGTGAAAATGAGCTAGAGTGATCACAGCTGTTTAGCTTTATAGGTCTAATAAGACGAATTAATAAGCAATATCACCATATGTACTGCGCCTGGTGCATCGGAGTCATGGTTCTCATACACGTTTGCGACGATGGGAGAACTCCAGCCACAAAATAACACTCTTTCAAACACTACGTCGGCAGAAGGTGGTCCTCTGACTAATACACTCTAATACTTTCTTCTCCTCTCTGTGTTCTACAGACGAGAAACGCGAACTCCCATCCATAAGGACGGAGTTCAAATAACGTCTCCACGTGAGTATAGGCAGAAGTGCTCTCAATCATTGAACGCTGAATACTCAACGACGACTTCCAACCCAGAGACAAAGTCCAGAATCGTTTAAGTTCGCAACAGTACAGTGCCTAACCGTTCTAACTATAAAATCTCCTGAGAACAAAGACAGCAAGTCCGTCTGTACCAACAAAAGCTGATACTGAGAGACCGTCCAACATGGCCGCTCAAAACGGAAGACCCTTCCTCTCCACCGCTGGCTTCCCAGGAAGACTCCGCTCCCCTCCCTCGTAACTGCAGAAGGCGAATGATATTCTCGAAACCCCGGAATATTCTCCCTCTCTACAGATTCTTCCAAACGCCAACCACCCGTATTATAGTCTTTTGTCGTCGAGCGCGGGAAGTTTGCAAGGGAATACCTATAGTCGTACAATGGTGTGCTTCTGAATAAAAATCCTTGGAAAACCCAGCCTGCGTGATTTCCGAGGTGAGGCTTCCTTGTCCCCTCAGCTGCATCCAAGATTTGCAGATTTCCCGGTTATCTTTCCGGTCCAACTACAAACCGTCCGGCCACGACTCTATTGTGCTCCAGTGCTCAGGTGCCCCAACGTCTGTCTTGCTACTTCCTGTGTTTAAGCAGGACCAACACACCTGTGCGGGCCTTCCACCTGGGGCTTGAGTTCCGCCTGCCGTTTCATCTCCACTGGCGTTCCAACCTGGCTAGCCGGTGTGGCCGAGCGGTTCTAGGCGCTACAGTGTGGAACCGCACGACCGCTATGGTCGCAGGTTCGATTCCTGCATCGGGCATGGACGTGTGTGATGTCCTTAGATTAGTTAGGTTTAAGTAGTTCTAAGTTCTAGGGGACTGAAGACCTCAGCAGTTAAGTCCCATAGTGCTCAGAGCCATTTTAACGATTCGTTCCAACCTCTGCTAGTATAGGCAATCATTCATTACCCCATTATGATAACAAAGACACTCCGTCACCTTTCATGCAAAAGCGTTAACAGTTATTTACACAGCGTTCGTGACAATGTCAATCTCTTCAGATATTCATATATACGATGTACAACCTATCAAATAATACCTAATTGTGGTTGTAGATCACGGCAAAGTACGTAGATGAGTGCTTGTAAGGTGCGAAACTATAGCAATCTTACAAGGTGAAACAGCCGTAAGAATGCAAAGTACTGAAGACGAAAACATGATTAATGTCACCAACTAATGTGTACAAAACCAAATTAAACTGATTGAAATGAATATTTTAGTGTTTAATAATTTGGTCACATTTGTAGGCTGTAGCAAAAAAGTGTGGACAAACATTCAGGAAACATCCGTCACATGTAGAGGAAGAAAATACACTCCTGGAAATGGAAAAAAGAACACATTGACACCGGTGTGTCAGACCCACCATACTTGCTCCGGACACTGCGACAGGGCTGTACAAGCAATGATCACACGCACGGCACAGCGGACACACCAGGAACCGCGGTGTTGGCCGTTGAATGGCGCTAGCTGCGCAGCATTTGTGCACCGCCGCCGTCAGTGTCAGCCAGTTTGCCGTGGCATACGGAGCTCCATCGCAGTCTTTAACACTGGTAGCATGCCGCGACAGCGTGGACGTGAACCGTATGTGCAGTTGACGGACTTTGAGCGAGGGCGTATAGTGGGCATGCGGGAGGCCGGGTGGACGTACCGCCGAATTGCTCAACACAAGGGGCGTGAGGTCTCCACAGTACATCGATGTTGTCGCCAGTGGTCGGCGGAAGGTGCACGTGCCCGTCGACCTGGGACCGGACAGCGGCGACGCACGGATGCACGCCAAGACCGTAGGATCCTACGCAGTGCCGTAGGGGACCGCACCGCCACTTCCCAGCAAATTAGGGACACTGTTGCTCCTGGGGTATCGGCGAGGACCATTCGCAACCGTCTCCATGAAGCTGGGCTACGGTCCCGCACACCGTTAGGCCGTCTTCCGCTCAAGCCCCAACATCGTGCAGCCCGCCCCCAGTGGTGTCGCGACAGGCGTGAATGGAGGGACGAATGGAGACGTGTCGTCTTCAGCGATGAGAGTCGCTTCTGCCTTGTTGCCAATGATGGTCGTATACGTGTTTGGCGCCGTGCAGGTGAGCGCCACAATCAGGACTGCATACGACCGAGGCACACAGGGCCAACACCCGGCATCATGGTGTGGGGAGCGATCTCCTACACTGGCCGTACACCACTGGTGATCGTCGAGGGGACACTGAATAGTGCACGGTACATCCAAACCGTCATCGAACCCATCGTTCTACCATTCCTAGACCGGCAAGGGAACTTGCTGTTCCAACAGGACAATGCACGTCCGCATGTATCCCGTGCCACCCAACGTGCTCTAGAAGGTGTAAGTCAACTACCCTGGCCAGCAAGATCTCCGGATCTGTCCCCCATTGAGCATGTTTGGGACTGGATGAAGCGTCGTCTCACGCGGCCTGCACGTCCAGCACGAACGCTGGTCCAACTGAGGCGCCAGGTGGAAATGGCATGGCAAGCCGTTCCACAGGACTACATCCAGCATCTCTACGATCGTCTCCATGGGAGAATAGCAGCCTGCATTGGTGCGAAAGGTGGATATACACTGTACTAGTGCCGACATTGTGCACGCTCTGTTGCCTGTGTCTATGTGCCTGTGGTTCTGTCAGTGTGATCATGTGATGTATCTGACCCCAGGAATGTGTCAATAAAGTTTCCCCTTCCTGGGACAATGAATTCACGGTGTTCTTATTTCAATTTCCAGGAGTGTATGTTATATTGACATGGGTCCAGTGATGATTTATTTCCATATCATTATTTCCAGTTTCTACAACAAGCACATTAATCATCTAACTTAAAACGAGGCCTCCTCTGTGAACAGCACTTTTACACTAAAGGGAGAATTGGCACGTAGATGAATGAGCCATCCGCAGAAGTGCATCCATGCAGGAAAATGAGCCTGCTGGTCGTGCCTACATGCGCTATGCATGGTGCAGATACGGCAGATTCTCATGTACACTCTCCAGTCATGTGGTCGACATTACCTGTTGCAGATAATTGTCTTACGATGACAGTTGGGTTGTCTACAACTCACAAAGAACTTCCTCCTGCGCTTGAGATGCCTTCGTCCTTCTAGTCTTCCCAAGTTGCAAATAGTAGGCTTAAACATCCCATGCTCCCTAAAGACGGCGATCAGTTGCTTGCTCCTCTAGGGACGCTGTCGTCGTGGAAATCTCTCCCGATACAAATGGTGACCCCCACGGCCATTAGGGCCGCTAATCCGTGCAGCAAATGGACATCCAATAACTCCGCATTTGAGTGCACTTCCATCGTACAGTACTGGAAACCAAGTCTGTGATGAACATAAATACCGGATGCTACATGGATGATGCAAGTAGAGGAATGAAGTTTATCGCATGTCATCATAAGCAATGAAGTGACTTACATGTCAACATCACCTTCGGTGAACTGGACAACAAATACTGGCAGTGAACTTACTGTACTCTTTCACCAAACGTAACTAAGCATGAAAAGAAGCAGAAACTTAGTAAATTGGAAATAAAGAGTTTGCGGACCCATGTCTATATAACACACTTTATTCCTCTATGGGTGAGGGATGTTTCCTGAAAGTTTCGGCGTATCTTTTTCTTATACCCTGTACGTCCCGCTGACATCACAGTACGCTATCTTGCCACAACGTATTCGTTGAGACGAGATAACATTAATAAAATATAACAAATTACAAGTTACAAGCTAAATCCTGGAGATTTGACATTTGACGAATAGCAATTGGATTGGTACAGGGAAAATACAGGACATCGCATACATTGTCTCCTTCCAGACATTAGACAGAGACAGCAAATGTATCATATCGTCCCCAGAAGAGTTGTGGCTTATTTCATGAACCCCAGTATCTGCATAGACTAGGAAAGAGACCGTCAGCATTATGTGAGTGTGGTAATTCGGGATCCGAGTATGTAGTGTTGAAGTGGCCACTCCAATGGGAGGCTAGGTGACATGAACCCCTTCGGGGAAAAACTCCGTTCTCAATGACGAATGCCGAGGCAGTCAAGGGTAAACATATGTACCTAGGATTGAACTGAACGTTCAGAGTAGGTATTCGAAATACACGTACAACGTGCATTAGCAGATGTGTGAGAAGGAATATACGAATGATAAGAACGTGTAGAAGAACGGCGTTTGTGGCGATGCTGAGGATATGACAACCTCACAGATATTGTAAAAATACTGAGTAATCAGTGACGTGATGAGCTGTGTCGGTTAATAGTAGCATATGTAATTCTAATTTAGTTTAATATAAATAAAATTGGTTATTAGTAATAGTAGAGTATTGTCATTTACAAATAACTGTGAAGACAAGATGTATTTCAACAACTGGGCGATAAATTATAATTACAAATTTGAATGTTTCAGATTAGATGTATAGGTGTACTGTATGTCGAAAATGAGTAGGTGGTTGAAGTGTAGGCTGTTCTCTCACTCAGCGCACGTAAAACTCGACGATGTACCGAGGTAGCTGCAAACAGAATGTCATCTAGAGAAATTCAAGAAGAAACAGCGTAACACATTTACTTCTTTTGTTTTGATTCATTTATTACCTTCTTTACTATTCTATCGAATTATGTTTTCTTTATATATAAACTTATTAAATTATATTGCATAAATTAGTACCTTATTCTTGGAGTAAAAGAGTTAGGAAAAATGTATATGATTATGTAGAGCATTTGCAGTACGCAGAATGTACTGTATGATCCATAAGAGGGCAGCTACAATGGCGCCAAAAATAAATAAATATTAAAACTCCGTACGACCTCTCATTTTTCTCTGATTTTCTCTTTTTAGTCGTCTGCGACAATAATGTAACTAAGGGCGTACCCCAATGGTACCATAATTTTCCACAATACACTCGCATATAAACCATATAGTGAATAACGTAGGAAGCCCCTCAAGACTTTACACGGATGATACTGTTGCATACAGAGAAAGCACAACTCTAGAAAATTGCAGCGAAGTGAAGGAACACCTAGGAAAAATTTGGTGCAGAGACTGGCAGTTGATCCCCAACATAAGCTAATGTAGCGCATTTGTCTTGATCACCAAAATGAGCTCCATCACCACATCTGTTGAAATCAATACAAACTAGCTTGTCACTCGCTACTCTGTCCCGCTCGTGTTACGGATTGGCGTCGTAAGTCACTAGATAGCCTATATTCATTTTAGAAAATAGTTCTCAGTGATTTTCCTAGATCGCCTAAGCCAAATGCCACGATGGTTCCTTTTAAAAGTTTCTGTCGCATTCTTTCTCCATTCTTCCCCAGTCCATACGTATGCTCCGTCTCTAATAAAGTCGTCGACTAATGTTCTTTCCATCCCGTTGCAACTAGTTGTGCACTGGAATAAACGTAGCACAAATTTAATCCCTTATCAACAGTTCACTTATGTTGCTGATGGCAGCGACACTATAATCAGCTGATGATAACGTTACAGTGCCTGAAAAAAGAACCAGCCGCAGAGCAAGCAAATTAAACCCTCAATGAAATTTATAGTTCTTGAATGCGCAATAAGTAACGTTGAACATGACGTAAACAAACGACATAAACTTTAATTTGAAGGAGAAAAGATATATCACTTCTAATTTAAAAGTCGGGGCTTCTATAACTTGTGTGCCAAAAACACATATTTCTCGGAACAAATGTATGTCAGTTGAAGTGGTGTGAAAACACAAAGATACTTCCAAACAGAATGTCAGTAGTTTGTTATGTGCTTAGGGTCTCACATCGATGTAGCCAGTTGCTTTTACTCACATACTATACGCAGGAACACTCAGTCCTTAGATACGGAATTTTTTGTGGGGAACAAATGCACTAAATATGAACACAGTTTTCAAAAAACAGAAAAGGACCATAACAATAATAACAAAAAATAATAATCGGCCTCACTGCAAAGATCTTTTCAATACTTGTGGGGACTTTTAGTTACACCATCTGAGGGCATTTACCAGTTACACACATTAAAAGAAACGTTTGATAGTAGTAACACAAATAGCTTTGTCCATAGTCATGAAACAAAATCTAGACTAAACTTATAACTCTTAAAAGTTGCATATGGAGATTAAAAAGAAATACGAAAGTAAACGTTTAGGAAAGAGTTAATAAGTACCTGTTAATCAATACATTCTATCCCGTGAGGTATTACTAAGTTGGATAGTACAGGATTGCCGTTTGGTAAAATATGTAACACAAATAAATAATAATAAAATACCTTTCTTACTTTGCAACAAACTTTCTATTATGAGGGAGAAAAATGTTCAAGTGTGTGTGAGTACCTAAGGGACCAAACTGCTGAGGTCATCGGTCACTAGATTTACACACTACTTAAAGTAACGTAAGCTAACTTAAGCTGAGAACAACACACACACCCATGGCCGAGGGAGGACTCTAGCCTCCGGCGGGAGGCGCCGCGCAATCCGTGACATAGCGCCTCAAACCACGCGGCCACTCCGCGGGGCTATAAGTGAGGTGTAGACCCCCTATACACAAAGGTAACGTGTGCGAAGCTCACTCAACTAGAAACGTTAGAAATCTGAAAACGGATGTGTGCAATCCCAAATTTCCTATTTAATGGGCAGGCTCAATCCAATCATTCACCCCTTTTAGACAATGTGGAAACGTCTACCTCTCAAACCTGGGTGCCTTATTCATAGATAGATAATGACACAAATTACTGTACACACAGCTCTATTCCAGTATATGTTGTTCATAATTATTATGAATGAGGTCCTAATGAATGTTGTAGAAAACAAATGTAGCCTTGTCAAAACTGTCAAAGAATCTATAGATTAAGAAGTTGAAGTATTTATCTTTGCTCGGTTGCCATCTTTGGGATCAGTTGTGTACCAGAAAATGGGCTTATAATCCAATACTTAGTTCGCCCAACAATACTGAAGTTTGTGAAACAAGGCTAAATAAGGATTTCGTTTAATTACTACAATATTCACAGTTTCAGCAAGAACGTACAGTTGGATCAATCAAAATAATATTAATATCTTATCCCTTTTCTGAGCTCAACACGTCCCTCGTTATGGAGGTATACTAACTCAGTTTTTCAGGCAAGTAAATGGGAAGCTGCGGAAACAAAATGTAAACCAAACATTGTCGTCATAGTTTTACTGTCGGTTGATAGTATGTGTACAGTGTGTGTAGTATGTGCCGATATTTGTGTAGAGAAATGATTAAACAGATTTTTACATCATACAGTAACTTCTATGTAAGAATAAATAAACATTACAGTATTGCATAATAGGAATAAACCGATGTATAAACCGATGTTGTGCTGTTTATAACAGACTGGCCTTGTATTCGGAGGATGAACGTTCTCATGCCCTTCTGATTTAGATATTCTACACCTACATAGACACTCCGCAAGCCAAGGTATGGTGCGTGGTGGAGGGCGCCCCGTACAATTATTTGTCATTTCCTTTCCTGTTACACCCACAAATAGAGCGATGGAGAAACGACCTGTCGATATGCTTCCGTATGAGCCCTCATTTGTCGAATCTTATCTTCTTGGTCCCTATGCGCAGTGGCTGCAAAATAGTTTGGCTCTCAGTTTTAAATGCCGGTTCTCTACATTTTGTCAACAGTTTTTGTCGAAAAGAACGTCGCCTTCACTCTGACGATTTCCATTTGAGTTCCGAAGCATCTCCGCAACTCTTTTGTGTTATTCGAACCTTCAGGTAACAAGTCTAGCAGCCCGCCTCCGAATTTGCTTCGAAGTCTTCTTTAAATCCGACATGGTACGGATCCCAAATACTCGAGCAGTACTCAAGTACAGGTAGCACCAGCGTCCTATATGCTGTCTCTTTTACAGGTGAACCACTCTTTCCTAATATTCTCCCAATAAACCTTGGTTTTCTTAAGTTACTATAAGCCCACGCGCGATTATCTGATCTGTACTTAGAAGACCTTTAAGTATATAAATCCCTGTGCATACACTGTAGGAAGAAAAAGATGCAACACCCTCAAGAACTATGTACAGTGGCACCAGGGTATAATATGTACATACTGATGGATTGTAGTATTAGTGCTTCATTTATCTCGGTCATCGGCAATCATATGGCACTCCCTCTGTTTCGCGTCTGCAGGCAGTAACTGTGGTAAGTTTCGAGGTGAGCAGTGTTTGCAACATTCATTCTGGGGTGCAACCAGGCCCTAGAAAAGAATACATAGTCGTACAGCTTCAGCGATTTGAACGGGGTCGAATTGTGGGCTAGTGGGAAGCTCGATGGACGTATCTTCGGATTACTTCAAATGTCGGGTAGATGTGTCGATAGTGTTCCGCTGTTTTCAACAGTGGACTGTGGACCAAGTTCTGGAAGTCCGTGTTAGTACAGGCGCACGTCAAATTCTACGTATAGTGCGAGCACCGGTGGCCGACCGAATATCATCCAGTGTTGAAATCCGTTGCACCTACTGGTACGTTAGGGACCATTGCGAACTACCTGCATTTAGAAGGATTACAATCATCTGTGCATCTGGCCAAGCTGCCTCTGACATCACGACACCGCCAAGCAAAATTACTCCAGTATCGCGAAAGTGTTGACTGAAGACTCGAATGGCGCACTGATGTCTTCAGTGATGCGAATAGGTTCCGTCTGTGTGCCAGTGATGGTCACACACGTGCATTAAGTAGAACTAGTGAGCGGCCTTTTCCAAAGAGCATTCGTTTTCAGCAAGACAATGCACATCCACATACGGCTGCGACGCAACATGCTCTTCATGGTGCGCTATAACTGCCCTAGGCAGCAAGAGCACCAGGTCTCTCGCCAACTGAACTTGAATGAGACGTGGTGACGTGGGAACTTACTCGTACTCGAGGGCCCGCAAGGTTGCCGAATTGCAACAAAAGCTGCAAGATGCTTGTTACAGCCAATCGCAGTATGCCACCCGGCATCTTTATGATCGTTTGCATGCGAGATTACCCTCCTGAGTTGCCGCCAGAGGAAGTTACACTGTGTACTGATGCGACTGTTTGGGAATCCTTTACTGTGACATGTGTGTTTCATTTGGTCTGAATGTTTTATCATACGGTACACCCCAGCAATGATGAACTGCCCGTCACGTCACTTGTTAATAAAATTACCTTGTGTTGCATTATGTTTTCTGTTGTTAAACTGTAATACTATGACATGTCTGATGGCAGCAAGCACGTAAAAGCGATCCACTACTACTACTACGACGACGACGAGATGACGAAGAAGGCAACGTGTATTATTTTCTTTAGTTGACGCTATTCTTATTGTACGTAATGACACTACTTTACAGAAGTGTAAATATCACATTGTAGCTACGTGTCACAGCGTTTCTCTTTAGAAATCGCGTACCTGGTGGTGAATATGTCCTGTCTCTTTGCGAACTTGGCCGTCGATTTCCAGCGCACAGCTTGAGGATTGTTATTTTTCGTTTTTTGTTTCGTTTGGTGAGCACCCGATTACCAGTCTGTCCGCCGTTACGCCCTCCCTGCTAACTGTTATTGTTAAACTCTTTATTCTGTTTGAATCGCGTCGCGTCGCAGACACCGTATTACCTCTGGCTGAGTCGCAGCGTGGCGCCAAAAAAACTACTTGGGCCACGCTATTTGCATACAGATGACCGTGATTTCACGCTGTTCCAAACTCTCAACCAACAAGTCTATATATTTATCAGCGAGCTCGCTCGTTGTTGCTAGAGTATAAAGATTATTCGATACGAGTCTTTGCGTCAGTGAATAACTTTATCTGACCTTACTTCCCCTCATTTCATACGACTGAATTACGTCCTAGTGCAGCGCAAATTAAGTGTTGTAACAGTATTTTTTGAAGGTATATTGGAGTACGAGAGAAAGAAATTCGTAACTTACAAATTGATATAGTGTACTGCATTTCTGTATAAGGGTATAGCCAACAGGTGGTAGCATTGTTGGAAGCTGACTGTTACCTAATATTTCAGCTTAAGGCAGCAATATTTGGTATTTACTTAAAGTCATTTTCCCGTAAGGACCATTTAATTTCGCATCTGACGAAATAATATGACGACAACAGTTAACCTTTGCAATACAAAGCGCAATGGAACACAGTCTATCAAGCATCACCAGGAATCGTTAATTGTAAGAATGGCTGTCGCCACCAGAAAATGTTTTGTAGGATATGCAGCTACGACCTTTTAGTGTGAATGGAGTTCGCCGGCCGAAGTGGCCGCGCGGTTCTGGCGCTGCAGTCTGGAACCGTGAGACCACTACGGTCGCAGGTTCGAATCCTGCCTCGGGCATGGATGTGTGTGATGTCCTTAGGTTAGTTAGGTTTAAATAGTTCTAAGTTCTAGGGGACTAATGACCTCAGCAGTTGAGTCCCATAGTGCTCAGAGCAATTTGAACTTTTTGTGAATGGAGTTCATTATAGGTATATCCCGTGCCATGTAAAGATGGATGCTGTTTGCATAATTTGCAACATACATGGACATTTACGAAACAGGCCAATGGCGTAGGAGGAGGACAAAAGATTAGGCTTTAAAGTCCAGTGGACATCGAAGTCATAAGAAACAGAGCACAAGCTAGGAAAGTTTCAAGGTTGGGGAAGAAAATCGGAAGTACCCTTTTTAAAGGAACCATCCCAGCATCTAACCAATCTAGGGAAATCACAGAAGACCTAAATCCGGATGGCCGGACGCGAATTTGGACCCGAAAGTGAGGCCAGTGTATGCATGTTTGGAGATGGAGATATTCAATCAAATTGTTCAAATGGCTCTGAGCACTATGGGGCTTAACTTATGAGGTCATCACTCCCCTAGAACTTGTTGTTGTTGTTGTGGTCTTCAGTCCTGAGACTGGTTTCATGCAGCTCTCCATGCTACCCTATCCTGTGCAAGTTTCTTCATCTCCCAGTACCTACTGCAACCTACATCCTTCTGAATGTGCTTAGTGTATTCATCTCTTGGTCTCCCTCTACGATATTTACCCTCCACGCTGCCCTCCAATGCTAAATTTGTGATCCCTTGATGCCTCAGAACATGTCCTACCAAGCGGTCCCTTCTTCTAGTCAAGTTGTGACCAAAACTCCTCTTCTCCCCAATTCTATTCAATACCTCCTCATTAGTTATGTGATCTACCCATCTAGGATCTTCAGCATTCTTCTGTAGCACCACATTTCGAAAGCTTCTATTCTCTTCCTGTCCAAACTATTTACCGTCCATGTTTCACTTCCATACATGGCTACACTCCATACAAATACTTTCGGAAACGACTTCCTGACACTTAAATCTATACACGATGTTAACAAATTTCTCTTCTTCAGAAACGCTTTCCTTGCCATTGCCAGTCTACATTTTATATCCTCTCTACTTCGACCATCATCAGTTATTTTGCTCCCCAAATAGCAAAACTCCTTTACTACTTTAAGTGTCTCATTTCCTAATGTAATTCCCTCAGCATCACCCTACTTAATTCGACTACATTCCATTATCCTCGTTGTGCTTTTGTTGATGTTCATCTTATATCCTCCTTTCAAGACACTTTCCATTCCGTTCAACTGCTCTTCCAAGTCCTTTGCTGTCTCTGACAGAATTACAATGTCATCGACGAACCTCAAAGTTTTTATTTCTTTTCCATGGATTTTAATACCTACTCAGAATTTTTCTTTTGTTTCCTTTACTGCTTGCTCAATATGCAGATTGAATAACATTGGGAAGAGGCTACAACCCTGTCTCACTCCCTTTCCAACCACTGCCTTCCTTTCATACCCCTCGACTCTTATAACTGCCATCTGGTTTCTGTAAAAATTGTAAATAGCCTTTCGCTCCCTGTATTTTACCGCTGCCACCTTTAGAATTTGGAAGAGAGTATTCCAGTCAACATTGTCAAGATCTTTCTCTAAGTCTACAAATGCTAGAAACGTAGGTTTGACATTCCTTAACCTTTCGTCTAAGATAAGTTGTAAGGTCAGTATTACGTTTTCCAACATTTCTACGGAATCCAAACTTATCTTCCCCGAGGTCGGCTTCTACCAGTTTTTCCATTCGTCTGTAAAGAATTCGCGTTAGTATTTTGCAGCTGTGACTTATTAAACTGATAGTTCGGTAATTTTCACATCTGTCAACACCTGCTTTCTTTGGGATTGGAATTATTATATTCTTCTTGAAGTCTGAGGGTACTTCGTCTGTCTTATACATCTTGCTTACCAGATGGTAAAGTTTTGTCAGGACTGGCTCTAGAAGTTAGAACTGCTTAAACCTAACTAACCTAAAGACATCGCACACATCCATGCCTGAGGCAGGATTCGAACCTGCGACCGTAGCGGTGGCGCGGTTCCATACTGTAGCGCGTAGAACCGCACGGCCACCTCGCCCGGCGATATTCAATCACCAAATAATTGTTAACATACATGGTGAAACCTTCAGCTCTAATTTATTTTGCACAATTCGCCTTTTACTAGTTTGGGTCAGATACCATTATCAAGCTTAGCCTAAGATGAATAAATCAAACCATTAGAGATTACACGGTTTATAGGGAAAAATGAGGTTAAATAGTATTTCTCTTATTGAAATAAACGGCAGGAAAGTTATATTGTAAGCCGAGCGGTCTAAGGCGCTGCAGTCAGGGCCTGTGCGGCTGGTCCCGGCGGAGGTTCGAGTTCTCCCTCGGGCATGAGTATGTGTCTGTTTGTTCTTAGGATACTTTAGGTTAAGTAGTGTGTAAGCTTAGGGACTAATGACCTTAGCAGTTAAGTCCATAAGATTTCACACACACAGTTATATCGTAATTTGAACAAAGTAATTTTTCCTTTTAAGCCCACCATAGTACGTAAAAAGTTTCTCACGATAATAACTATTTACGGTAACTTTCGTCAAGAAGCAAGTGCACATCGACAACCAGTAACACGCAGACTGATTGCCAAACAGGCAAGGATACAGTCAAAGACAATGCGATGATAGAGATAAAACTATAGTACGTGCTAGCAACTGCAGTATCAATTTACTAAGAGGTACATTATAATCTTCGGTTCCAAGTAAACGCTGTACACTAGTGACTTAGGTTGTGAAATTCCGTATATACAAAGGTAACACACCAAGAAATGCCACACTGGTGACCTTTTTAATCTGAAATACGTCGTAAATGCCGAAAATAAATCAGCTTAAACTGTAGAAAACCATTTAATGACATCAATACACGAGCTAAAGCCACATTGGTTTTACAATAGAACCTATGCTACTCAGTCAGATGAGGGCCATATGTGTGTCACATATACGGTCCTAAAAATACCAAATTTTACACATCTTTTGAGGCAGCTTCCATAATCCGTATCTATTTTATGTTTAAGAAATAAATAATATAATGTTATTGACAGGAATTCATCACAATGTTACATATCACATTTAAAGATTTCTTACCAGGAAATATTCTATTTCCAAAAAAGAAGTTAACCAACCCACATTAGAAAACGCATTGTATACACAAAAAAGTTAAAACGCAGTTTTGCTCAAAGAACGTGAAACAAGGTTAACATGAGGAAAATATATATACTCAAAACATGTTCAATAGAGGGAGCCAATAAAAGAGAGCACAGATCCCCTAACATCTCCATAATTACAGAAAAACTGTGCAAAATAAATAACAGCTGAAGGTTTTAGCATGGGTTTCGGCGATTCTAGTGTGCTGTCCACTGCACCACCTCACTGGGTTGCAGATGCAGTAATTTCCCTGAATACAAATAGGGGGGCTGTAGTGGACTGGACCGACAGCCAATCCAGTACGACGGATAGCCAAAAGGCACGCGTTTAAGCTCACGCAGTCTGGCGTGAGGTCTGGAACAGGTCAGAAATAAGACTAGCAAAACAGGAGGTAACTGGTAGAATACTTAACTTTAATCCATAAGTGGTGTACATCGGTCTGACGGTACAGGCATCACAAGTTAAATATCTATTGATAATGGCGCCTTGCTAGGTCGTAGCAAATGACGTAGCTGAAGGATATGCTAACTATCGTCTCGGCAAATGAGAGCGTATTTGTCAGTGAACCTTTCCTAGCAAAGTCGGCTGTACAACTGGGGCGAGTGCTAGGACGTCTCTCTAGACCTGCCGTGTGGCGGCGCTCGGTCTGCAATCACTGACAGTGGCGACACGCGGGTCCGACGTATACTAACGGACAGCGGCCGATTTAAAGGCTACCACCTAGCAAGTGTGGTGTCTGGCGGTGACACCACAGGGGCTATTTGATAACAGACGATCTATAGAGAGTGATGATTACGCTACTGCTGTTAACACCAATTTTCTTGTTCGATGACTTAGCTTTAATTGCTGAAAATCACATAATGTAAAGGATACCAGCAGCGCTGCGAAATGTGTAACACTTGTACAGACTGGAACAACTAAACAGGGAAACGGGGAATGGCACTGCCTGCTGCAAGCAGATCGCTTACTGAAGCCGTGATGAAAGAAAAACTAAAGTAACCCCAGAGAAAAACAGTTATATGGGCACAAAATCTGTCAGGAATTCACTCTGTGCAAGAAAATACCTCTTACAAGACAAAAAAGTGCACTCTGAGAGTCATTAACCAACGCCATAAGAATCCATCAGACTAACTAACTTCAAGATGAACACAAAAATGGGTCACTTGAAATAAATATTCAAATAACGATTTCCATGAATCGACCTGACTGCTGCCGGTTGAGAGTTTTTTTTTTAAATATATAACATAGGCCTGGATGCCGGGAGAAGCAGTGGATACCCTGGTCCAGATGGGCACAGGACACAAACCTATTCACAAAAGCTAAGTTCTCGTTTCAATGAGAATACAAAACAAAAGTGAAAGAATTTACTGTATGAGACCGAGGAAATTGGGATAGTAATAATAAGCTTGTCCCAAGAGAGCGCAGCGGATTGTAATATTGTGTGTTCCCTAAGCGAAAAGCAAGCAGCAATTTCAACAGCAATAGCCGCAACTAGAACGCAGTCAAGGAGCCGCCAAAAGCAGGACACATATAGAAATACTACTTTTGTTTTCAAAACCACCAACCGACAGACAAGAAAATTTGACATTTAACTTCCGTGAATCGAACTTGACTTCTGGATTGAGCTCGATACAGTGTCGTACTGCTGCCTAATGAACAAAATATGAGCGCATAGAATATCAGATCAACCATGACTGACCTGAAGAGTTTCTAGCAAACAGAACACAATTCGTGATTTTCAACAGAGAGAAGTCTTCGACGTAAAAATAAAGGGGAGTGTTACAGGACCCTTACTTTTCACATTATGCGTAAAAGACGTAGCAGTTCCTTGAGGCTTTTCGCGGATGACGCTGTTGTATACAGAGACGTCACGACGCTAGAAAATAGTACCGCAATGTAGGAAGACCTGAGGGGATCGATGCTTGGTGCAGCAATTGATCCTCTACATAAACAAATGTAACGTATTACGAAACATAGACAGAACGATCATTTATGTCTGATCAGATGATAGCACAACAGACGCTGGAAGCAGTTGATTCCATAAAGAACTAGAAGTATATGTAGTGTAACAGTTGTGTTACTAAATGTGACACTTCTGTCACTCAATGTAACTGGGTTTTCTCTTTTGATGCTGTCAATTGTCAGGATGAGCATTCTAAAGCATTCTGTCAGGGTGAAAATATTAAATAAATTAACTTTTCTCTCTTAACAACATGTGGGCAGGGTGGGTTATTCGTTGGCTTGGGTATGAGGTCGAATGAAACATCATTTTTACATAAGATAACTTTTATTGAAGATTTGTACAACTGTATCTTACGGGATGTTCTGGTTCGGAGAGCAGCAGCTGTGTCGTTTGTGAAGTCTTCTGCTGCGGCAGCGGCGGCGGCGGCGGCGGCGGCGGCGGCGTCTGATTACGCGTAGCGGTGTGTATCTCGTGTCGCCGTCTCGCCCAGCTGACCGGAGACGCGCAGCGCGAGGTGGCCGGTTTAACTATTGCGAGCGAAGTCGTGCATCGGATGATACCTTGGGTGTGGCGTCCCAGTGTTTCTCTTCTCTAAGCGGCCGCGTGTGTTGTGCGTCGACCAGCGGAGCGGCGCGGCGGGGCAAGGCCAGTGTCCCGAACTCGAACCACGGACTCCCGCTTGCCAGTCTTCGGCTGTCAGGTCTTCATCCCAGCTCACAGGTAACTACTGATGTGAGGCCGTCTGCTTCCCGTCCTCACGAGTCACCCGGGTATGTAAAAACCAGACTTCAAATACCTTTTAACTTCTGTCTTCTGTCGCCGCGGCTGCTGCTTGCTATTCCATTACAGCGGTGGACTTGGTGCGTCTGTGCATGATGCAGTCTCTTCTTGCATGACGGTCTTCAGCAGCGAAACTGACTGAAAACTACTGCTACTCTTCTTGTCTTCCTTCGTCTCTCGTCTTCATCTCCGTCCCCATCTCCGTCTTTGTCTTCGTTCCCGTCTTCATCTGTCTTCATCTATCGGGCCCACCGCGTCTCGCGTATTTATTCACTTCAGTTCACTGGAGGTGAACGACTTCACGGCCATTGCCTCTTCTGTCACGTTGTAAAGCTTCTCGAAGAATCTTCTTGACCTCGGTCATTGGCTCTTGGAATGTAGGCGGGGGCCTCTGATCGCATGTGACGACTGAGAAACACGTGAGCCGGTCATTGCCTCTTCCGTCACTTTGAAAAGCTTCTCGAAGAATCTTCTTAACGTCGGTCATTGGCTCTTGGAATGTAGGCGAGGGCCTTTGCTCACATGCGACAACTGAGAAACACGTGAGCCGGTCGGGCGATGCCCTGACGGCTGAATCGACAGCGCCCGCTTATGTGGAACTTGCTGACTGCACGGTCATTGTCTCTTCTGTTCTGCCCGCTGAATGCCAGTATGTAACTCTCTAAACTAAACCAAGTTTTTCATTTCTATTCTAATTTCTACTTCACTTTGATTTCACTAATTTATTTACTTAAGTACCACTCAACAGTAGAGTGCTATCTGAAGTGGAGCAACGATATAAAATTAATTGCAAGTAAGGCAAGTGCCAGACTGAGATTCAATTTAAGCATCCTTGGGATAGACTCTCAACAAAGGAAATAGCTTACGAAATACTCATTCGATCAATAGTTGAATACTGCTCATTGGCAGGGAATCCGTACCAGACAGGACTGATAAAGGAAATACGGAAGATACAAAGAAGAGCAAGACGTATCGTGACACCTTCATTTAGTAAGCAAGAAAGCGTCACGGAGATGCTATGTCAACTACAAGTGGCAGACACTGCAAGAGAGGCGTTCTGCATCACAATATAGTCTGCTGTTGATATTCAAAGAGTTTACGTTCCTGGAACAGTTTGCCTTGCGCCGGATAGTATTTTCTGCAACCTTCCTATAGCATTTGACTGTGTGAATCTCAGTATTCTCCTAGATAAATCAAAATTTTGTGGGACTGATGATATAGCCAACCAAAAAATAATGTCATATCTACCCGAAGTAATGTCTAAAGTTGTACTTAGTCATTGAACCAATATAATTAGGGGACATAATTCTGACTGGGGAGAAGTCACATATGAGGTTCTCCAAGGCTGAATCTTAGGTCCACGATCACTGTATGTAAACGATCTTCCATGTAATATACAACAAGCAGAATTAGTTTTTTTCGCAGATGACAATAATCATTCCCAGTAAACACAGAAACAGAAGAATTGGTAAACAATGTTCTTAAAAGTATCACCGAGTGGTTTCCTACGAATCGTCTCACACTTAATTTTGAACAGGTACAACATATTCAGGCGTACTACACTAGTGATAAGTGCAGCACTTGGTGATGGAATTGTAAATAGGGTGGAAACTTAGGTGTCCATACGGATGAGAATTGAAACTGGAGAAAGAACATTTTGGAACTCCTAAAACAACTTAATTCAGCTACATTTGCACTTAGAATATTCGTAAATATTTGGACGAGAAAAATCAGCAAGCTGACATATTTTAATACAATAATGTCACGTGGAATAAGGTGCTAGGGAATTCATCTTTAAGAAAGAAAGTCTTTGTTGCTCAAAAAAGTGCTGCAAGGATAATATGTGGTGCTCACCCACGACCATCTCGTAGGCATCTGTTTAATGAGTTGGACTTTCTGACTACTGCTTCACTGTCTATTTATTCCGTCATGGAGTTTGTTATAAATAATACTCTACATTTCAAAAGGAACAATGATGTATGTAAGTCTGATAACTGCAAGTAGAGGTTATCCTTAGCACAGAAATGGGTGCATCAAGCTGCAGCAAAAATCCAGGGACATAAAATGTCTGGAAAACAGCAAAGTAAAATTTGAAAAAATCTGAAAATGTTTCTTGTTGACTACTACTGTTCTGTACAAGAATTTCCATGATTGTAATGTGTAAAAGATGGTGTGTAGGCATTACTAACTCACATCGGTATATAAAATAAAATAAAATTATATAAAAAATATTATAAATGTTCAGCAAATACCCAAATTTACAAATTAATTTGCGATATGAATGTAAAATGATTCGTTCCAAAGCATTGTGAGTTATTGTGCAGAATGATATCCATTGAAATGAAAGTAATTAACAAAGTAGCTTCATCCTTTGAGGACCATGAAGATAAGACTAGAATATTGGAGAGATCTGAACCCACACGGAGGCATACCAGGAATTTTTCTTTCGCGTACAATACGTTGCTGGGGGGGGGGGGGGAGGGGGAAGACGAGTTGGTGGGATAGTGACAGAGACAGGAAAATGGTACACGAAAGTACACCCGTCACTCACCATAAGGTGGCTTGCGGAGTATACATATAGATGAAGAACTTTCGTGGCAAAGCGTCTGATTGGCCGAATGTATCCGAAGAGCCCGGTGGGAAACACGTCGCTCTCCTGGTCATCTGCCAGTCCAAAGAGCTACCCAAGATATTTCGATATTCCCACTACCCCTGTTTCTGTTCATTCAACGATGTTAGCTTCATGGTGTAGTATCGATACAGGTAATATAAACATGCGTGCCTCTTTGGAATTGACAGAGTAGTGCCACCGTGATGCGTTAACGAAACGAGATGTAAAAGCTGACCTGTTTCAACGTCCAGTGACAATTAATATGAGACAACCAAGAGGTCAGTTTGAAGATTTAAATTATATCTCAGAATATATGTATATGACAAAAGCAAACAGAAACCAATCCATCATGGTGTATGCAGGGTAGTCCAAATCCTTGTAATCGATGGTGGAGTATACTACACTTACTACTTTTTGATAATGAACTTGTGATCAGATGTGAACATTTATTTTCTTTAGTGAAAGAAACAGCTTAAGCCTTGTAATCGTACCGCATTTGGTTCCATTCCCTAAATGAGCACCGAGTATGCACTTTGAGCCGTAACGTAGGAAGATAACTGAACTATATTCGTTAGTTACAAAATAATTGCATTCAAGCTTTTCTCCCTCCCACAAGTCCTGTCTTGTTGACATCCATTCCATTTGATTCTCTTAGTTCGGTGTAATTTGATACGCATACTGCATTGCAGAACACGCCTGTTTCCACAATGTAGTTCATTCAATATTCGTAATTTTATGCATATTTCGGATGTTGAATTTACCGTGGGAAAAACAGGCAGACTGATTACAAAATTCTTGCTGAACACAGTTTTTACTCCTTAGTTAATGCACAGTTATTGATGTAACAGCATTAATTACAGACACTATGCATGTGTTTTGAGTGAATACCTTTTGGCAAAAGATGTCTTGTACCTACCGTGCAGGCATTAGGCATATGAACTCAAATTTAGAAGCGTTTTTGAGAAAAAGGTAAGCGGCAGGAACTGAGTTCAGACTATACCAAACTGAAAGAAATGTGAAAAGGCTTCGCTAGCAATCGATATTAATAAATCGTAGACTAGAATTCAACGCAGAAAGGTCAAGGAACAAATGGATCAGGTCGGCGAGTCTTGATACCTCGATTTTGTTCCAGATACTTCGAGAAAACAGCAACAAAGAGAGACTTATACAGAATTTTCAGAATTAATTGAGATCTCTAAATTTCCTGGAAGACTGAAAGTATGTGCCAGACTGGGACTCAAACCCAACGACACACGACGTGTCCTCACAAATTTACAGCTGGCAGTAACTTGACTTCCTGGGTTCGAATCCCGGTCTGTCATACAGTTTTAAACTGCCAGGAAGATTCGTAACAGTGAACACTCCGCTGCAGAGTGAAAATACTTTCTGGTAACTGAAGTATTTCATGTTGAAGCCAAGTTTCGTGCTCCAGGTAGATGGCATAAGCTATTTATGGCTTGAAAACGTACATCTGTATCGAAATTCAGTAGTCACTACAAACATACAACGTAATTTGTGCTGTTTGTATTTCTCTTCTATGAGAACAAGTGTAAAATCTTTTGAGAACGGTGCAAAAAAATTTCAGAGCGTTTAAATACTTTCGAGCACAGCTAAAACCACGGCAAGTGTACGTAATTTTTAACGTAAATACTTTTGAATTTGGTGCAAAAACGTTTTCGATGTTCAGATCCTATTGAACACAGTCGCGAATACTGCATGTTACACACTTTTGCAATGTTTTGGTAGAATATGATGCCAAAATTCAGAGCACTCAGACACTTCTGAGAGTTCTGTTAAGTACTTTGAAATACTGCAATTTACCTCCTTTACGTAATGTTTTGGATAAATATGGCAAAAATATTTGAGAGCTTTTGGATACTTTTGTGTTCGGTCGAGGTAGTAGCATTGTGATTGGAAGTTTCCTTTTAACCATCTGCAATTGATTGGCGCGGAGGGGAGGGGAAGTGTTACAAAGCACAACCAGCGTACTTCCACCATGTCGGACTTTTTTATTTTATTTTACTTATTTCTTTCTTGAAACTCCATTCTGATTGGCTGCCTCATTTTAATACCACCGTGTGATTGGCTGCACAAGAGTGCGGAGTGGGGGGGGGGGGGGGTATGGTGCATGGTGCAGCATATCTTGATGACGTAATAGATAAAGATTATGATGTCGCTGTTAAGACTATACATGCATGTGGGCAACCTGCACCAACACTTGCAATATTCAAGATCAAAGGGACGCTATCTTGGATTGTGATGTCAATGGTATCACATATCTCAATACTTTACTTAAGAGCAACATTTACCGGAATGCTCATGACATACTACTGCAACTAATACCAAATGAAACATTGCGTGCACCACACACAGGATTGTAAATAGAAATCACTGGCATCGCTTTTACGCTGAGTGGCCAGATGCCATGGGTAAGTAGTGGGACGCAGGTTGGTTGCTGCAGCCTATACTGTGCGTTTACGTCTATACATTTTTGGTAGGAATGGCTTTCTAACGCCCCACATTCAAATCGGTGGCGTTATGACTCACAGCAGATCGTCGATACCACCTACGGTTCTACAACAGGGACATAGTGTCTGTTAGTTAAACATTTGTGGTTGTTCTGTGCTGTTTCAAATACATCCTATAGTGCGTTTAAAATTAGTTGCGACTTTGGACGTTTCTCCGACCGGCTGGGGACATGATGCCGTTGCCCAGGTAACACCAATCGCCAGCCGGCTTTCCCTACCACGCCTCCAGTGGTTCGGCTGGTAAAGCGCCTCTGTTGCCACACCATGGGTAAACAGTATCATGTAGTATCACACATTAGATGCACCAACGTTCGTCAGCTCTCGTTCCTTGTAAATTCGTGTTTTCTGGCATTGAAGTGTTGTCTAGTCGTCAGATATGGTGAACATTGGCGTTGCATTAATAATAACAGTGCAGTAAGGGGTAAAACGCCCCATCACTCTGTTGTGATATACAAAGATCTAACAGTACAATTGAGGAAAGCAGATATTTTACTCCACGTAGAAATAAATGTTCCATGAGATAAAGTTTAACCTAGCCTGTATAAGGCGAAGTTAATGGAACTTGTAGTGCAGTAGCAGCCGACACATCACGTTACCAAGTCGACGAAAGGGGATACTTTAATCAAGCAGTCGCGCGGTTCCAGACTGTAGCGCCTAGAACCGCTCGGCCACTCCGGCCGGCTAAATCCGACAGAATAGATGGCGCTAGGTGAAAAGTAATGTGACAAAAAACAACAAGAAGTTTATGATTACTGGGGTTGGAACGCTGCAAAAGAAGCCACAGCGAATATTATATGACAGGAATGGTGTTGAGTTGTCAGCTATACCAATAAGGCAGCTGAGGAAACAGTGATTCATGAATGACAGTGACTAGTTTTGAGGACTACTTAACTTCTCTTGTTGCCATATTAAAATCTCTATATTTTTTCAAAACACAGCAGACTTTAGAATTATTCAGTCCAGTAACAGTCAAATGATGCTCAAACTGCGATAGAGTCCTGAAATAGTACATTATTAAAGCAACAACTGAGTGCAAGTCAGGTCAATAGTTTATGAAACAGCCCATGCTCAGTATGAAAATAAACTTGTAACATCTTCACATATATTGATACAAAACTCACAGCCGCTCTCGTTTCAGCAGCTGTCGATGGCCCTTAGTAATTACATGATTTCCGAAAGGCATTCGATACAGTTTCGCACAGCTGCGTAATGAAAAATATACGACCGTACAAAATAACAGACAAACTGCGTAACTGGATTCAAGAGTTTCTAGCAAACAGAACACTCTGAACGGAGAGAAGTCTTCAGACGTAAAAGTATTTTCGCGTGTGACTAAGGAGAGCGTTATACGACCATTACTTTTCACAATATATAGGGTGTTCCGAAATTATTCGTTCAAATTAATGCACGACGTAGAGTACATCAAAACAAATATATTCCGATAAGGAACATATGGTCTATAAAAGTGAACTTGTAAAGTTAGGGAACATTTTGTTAGCGGTGCTGACTTAAGCTGTTGTGTCGATATCGCTGACTGGGAGAGTGTGCTGAGATTCAAACCTGCTCTGTGTACTAGTTGGATGAACCTCTGAATGTTAAACAAATGATGTAATTCCAGCAAGATGTGGCGCCAGCCCATTTAAGCACTGCTGTGAGGAGTCATCTGAGAGCCACCTTCGGGAATCAATGGATTTTTTTTTCACTTGCCGCCGTGATTTTACGACTCACACCCTAATTGCCTAAGGTGGGTCTTTATTGACCACTTAGCCGCTGCTACCGGTATATGGGCGCTGATATGGCTAAACCTCCACACCAGTTCCCACATCCGATCGCACCGTTGCCCGTGTCCCGCCACGTGGAGGCGGGTCATTGTTGATCGTGTTTTGTTTTTGTCTCTTTTATTTTATTTTATTTTACTTGGTTATCTTTGTTTGTTATTTATCTTTCTTTTCTTTTCTTTATGGCAGCTTTCTCAAACCGTTTAAGGGGCTCCGGAAAGGCTGAAAGTCATGAAAAGTTCAATTTTTACTTTTTTGCGTTTTCTGAATCTGCAGACTATTATCTTTTAATAGATATATAATTTATTCAATTCCGAAGACTACAACTATTTTTAATTTTTTTTTGAAATGTGTTCTACATGGGCGTGACCCACTGTGGCGCTATTACACTGCTGTCAAATGGTGTTATTATTAACGTCCGTGTTCATCAGGTACATTTTAGTGATGTGAGATAAAGTATGTGTTGTGGCTGACCTGTGATGATTCAATATATATCGCTGGTGTGATTGTCGATTGTTTCATGTTTATTTACTCTGTCGTTATCTCGAAAATATTCGTAATTAATTCTGTTTCTTTAGTCTCTGTTTTGTTGAAGTATAATAATGAGTAAAAGTAAAGTTATTAGAAATCCTCTGAAGGCTTTTAAGAAAAGGAGAAATGTTGGAAAGCCAAAGGTATGTGTTATTACTGTACACAATAAAGACGATAACCAAGTGAGTGAACCTAACCTCTCAAGTACACCTGCCCATAGCAGTCAAAGTGGGAAAGAAAATACTTCACAGAAGAAGCTTGGTTGAATGAGTGAAAACTATGAATGTCTTATGGGCGAATCGGATGTGAATAAAATACACTCCTGGAAATTGAAATAAGAACACCGTGAATTCATTGTCCCAGGAAGGGGAAACTTTATTGACACATTCCTGGGGTCAGATACATCACATGATCACACTGACAGAACCACAGGCACATAGACACAAGCAACAGAGCATGCACAATGTCGGCACTAGTACAGTGTATATCAACCTTTCGCAGCAATGCAGGCTGCTATTTTCCCATGGAGACGATCGTAGAGGTGCCGTATGTAGTCCTGTGGAATGGCTTGCCATGCCATTTCCACCTGGCGCCTCAGTTGGACCAGCGTTCGTGCTGGACGTGCAGACCGCGTGAGACGACGCTTCATCCAGTCCCAAACATGCTCAATGGGGGACAGATCCGGAGATCTTGCTGGCCAGGGTAGTTGACTTACACCTTCTAGAGCACGTTGGGTGGCACGGGATACATGCGGACGTGCATTGTCCTGTTGGAACAGCAAGTTCCCTTGCCGGGCTAGGAATGGTAGAACGATGGGTTCGATGACGGTTTGGATGTACCGTGCACTATTCAGTGTGCCCTCGACGATCACCAGTGGTGTACGGCCAGTGTAGGAGATCGCTCCCCACACCATGATGCCGGGTGTTGGCCCTGTGTGCTTCGGTCGTATGCAGTCCTGATTGTGGCGCTCACCTGCACGGCGCCAAACACGCATACGACCATCATTGGCACCAAGGCAGAAGCGACTTTCATCGCTGAAGACGACACGTCTCCATTCGTCCCTCCATTCACGCCTGTCGCGACACCACTGGAGGCGGCCTGCACGATGTTGGGGCGTGAGCGGAAGACGGCCTAACGGTGTGCGGAACCGTAGCCCAGCTTCATGGAGACGGTTGCGAATGGTCCTCGCCGATACCCCAGGAGCAACAGTGTCCCTAATTTGCTGGGAAGTGGCGGTGCGGTCCCCTACGGCACTGCGTAGGATCCTACGGTCTTGGCGTGCATCCGTGCGTCCCTGCGGTCCGGTCCCAGGTCGACGGGCACGTGCACCTTCCGCCGACCACTGGCGACAACATCGATGTACTGTGGAGACCTCACGCCCCACGTGTTGAGCAATTCGGCGGTACGTCCACCCGGCCTCCCGCATGCCCACTATACGCCCTCGCTCAAAGTCCGTCAACTGCACATACGGTTCACGTCCACGCTGTCGCGGCATGCTACCAGTGTTAAAGACTGCGATGGAGCTCCGTATGCCACGGCAAACTGGCTGACACTGACGGCGGCGGTGCACAAATGCTGCGCAGCTAGCGCCATGCGACGGCCAACACCGCGGTTCCTGGTGTGTCCGCTGTGCCGTGCGTGTGATCATTGCTTGTACAGCCCTCTCGCAGTGTCCGGAGCAAGTATGGTGGGTCTGACACACCGGTGTCAATGTGTTCTTTTTTCCATTTCCAGGAGTGTATTTGGTATGTCGGTTCTCAAAGGAATTTTTTCAAACTGTGTAAGATGTATTCATTGTAGTGAAGTTGGTCTGGAACTCTCCATAATAAAGCACGTAGGACTTGCCAGTGAAATACAACTGAAATGTGATAAGTGTTCATACATGACCACCTTTTGGAACAGTGTTGCAGTAACTGCAACTGAAGAAAATGGTAGCAAAATCTACGAAAACAACAACGAGCAATGCTTGCTTTAGACAAGGAACGCCTTCGGGCTGCAGACAGGGCTGTAAAGAGTCTAGAAATACAAGCAAGAGTAAACAGGAGGAGGAACAAGAGGAAGCTGGAGGAGGAGTTTGCAGAGGATGAAGATAATCCATCCTATGGACCAGGAATGCACTAAAAACTTAATCCAATCTTTGTCGCTCGATTCCCAAAACTTTTATTTTCTCATACTAATTACATGTTTTCTAAGGATCTTCCAAACATATTTGTTTCAAACTTTCAGTAAATGTTACACAGTACCTTCTGCATAATTTAACACAGCCTTTTTCCAAAAAACTGTATATTTTTGAATATATAAATAAAAAATTGCAAAAAAATGTTGTGAATTTTCATTACAATTGAAAAAAAATCATCTTTAATAACTGAACTAAAATTTTGTAAAATCCCTGTGTTAAGTTGTAGCCCATATTCCAATAAATAATCTGTAAAAAGTTCAACTTCCTACCTCATATACTTTGTGAGGAAAGATGTAATTTATAAGCGTTATTTTAAATTGCAAGTATAGGGCGTTCCGGAGCCCCTTAACAAAAATTTACATGAAGTTTAAATTTTGAAAAAGAAATGGTTCGGCCGAAGCGACGCTGTGGCCTGGCCATCCAGGTCACCTGACCTCACGCGTCTGGATTTTGTCCTCTGGGGGCATTTGAAGTAATGCCTGCATGAGATCTTTGCGGAAACAGAGGAAGACGTCATCGGTAGAATTTCCGTCGCTGCTGGCACCGTACATGCCAGGAATCTTCGAACGAACACAACAATCAGTGGTCCGACAATTTACTGCATACAAACAGACCAATGGTCGCGCATTCGAGCCGCTCCTGTTAATGCCACTTCTGTAATTAACACGCTAAACCACCTTTTGTGTGAGTCGTAGTACCAGAAATTGCCGTCAGGAACCTTATGTACCTTAAGGTTCAAATGGTTCAAATGGCTCTGACCACTATGGGACTTAACATCTGAGGTTATGAGTCCCCTAGACTTAGAACTACTTAAACCTAACTAACCTAAGGACATCACACACATCCATGCCAGAGGCAGGATTCGAACCTGCGACCGTAACAGCCAAGCGGTTCCGGAGTGAGCGCCTAGAACCGCTCAGCCATCGCGGGCGGCGTACCTTAAGGAAATATATATGTTTTCCTGTACTAATATGAACGAATATTTTCAGAACACCCTGTGCATAACTGACCTAGTAGATAACGCTGGAAGTTCCATGAGGCTTTTCGCGTATAACGCCATTGTATACAGGGACGTCGCGACACTATAACATTGTAAACAAATGCATGAAGGTCTGCAGAGGATCGAACCTGGTGCAGGGAGTGGCAATTGGCTCTCATCATAAACAAATGTAGCTTATTGTGAAAACATAGGAAGAGAAAAACCTTCGTTGTATGGTTATATAATTGCAGAATAATCACTGGGAGCAGTTACTGCCACAAAATATCTAGGAGAATGCCTACGGAGCGAACTGAAATGGGACGCCCCAGTAAAATTACCCGTGAGTCATGCAGATGCCAGAATGAGATGCATAGGAACTGTCCTCAAGAAATATTCTCCACAAACAAAGGAAACAGCTTACAAAACACTCGTTTGGCCAATGCATTATTATTGCCCACCAGTGTGGAGTTGCAGCCACATGTAGCAAGCGCTGCTTCATGCAGTGGAGAATGGCAAAACAGAGGCGACCGAGGCGTTGCGAATTAGGCAGGCACAGATAGCCTTGCTGACAGCAGCAGTCTACCAACAGACTGACGCAAAGATGTACACAGACCGAGCGCCGAGCGAAGCCTGTAGAGTGCTGAGTACGGGGAAGTGAGGCCAGCACGCTAAGTTACACTGCAATAAACTGCGGGAGTAATAACAAAAAGCTACCAGCGAGGGTAAAAAGCGTCCTCCTGCGGATATAAATAGTGGAACGCAGGCAGATACAGAGAGAAGCCATTAGGAAGCAGTTCGAATCTGAGGACGGACGTGGTCTGTGACCGAATGTTCAATCTTCGTAGGCGACGATTCCATAAGTCTGTTCCAGCTCGCAGGAGTCATCCGTTCGCCGCCAGATGTGAACTTCGGCTCTGGAGGACGGCCCGAGTTCGGTCGGCTCCATGGCTGACTAACTACAGCGAGAACTTCCAGCAGGACCGGCCGTAGCGCGGTCTTGGTCACAGGCGCCGCCGGGGACTGACGCCCGGACTTCACGGCAACCCGGCCCCACGGCGCGTGGTTCGTCCATGACGGGACCTCACGGACATCGCGACTGACGGCTTCCCGGCCGCCGGTGCAGCAGGCGTCGGCAGCTGACCTCACGGCAACGCGGCGAGCGGCGAGCGGCGACGAGTTCATGTCAACCAACAGGGCATCCTGGCTTCAGCGGAGCACTGGTGGCCTGAGGCTCCCGAGTGCGGTCAGCGGCGCGAGTTGCGCTCTTTGTCGGAGAATCTACACAGCAGCAGCCAGGCGGAGGGATCCACAGGGCTGGGCAGCGACGACGAGGGAGAAATTGTAAAGAAAGTTCAATAAATAACTGTAAAATTCCACGCCGTCTCATTCTTTGGCGCAGCCACTGTGTCTGCTGCTAACAAATGTTTCAGACTCGTAACAAGTGGTGTCAGAAGTGGGATAGTCATTTTCAGCGATACTTGGGTTGGACTTTCTGATTAAAAATCACGCCAGAATTGACCTTTCGCAACATACGCTGGAATTCGATGGGAACCTGTTCTCAATGGGTACATGCGTTGCAAATGTTTCAGAGTCGTATGGTGCACCGATAGCTAAGGTGATACCAACTAAACTGCGTACAAGTGCATTAAAGGTGATTTCCTGTGACAAGTACGAACAGGTACAGGGAACTCGATCGGGGTACCGGTGGATGTCGATGTGCCACAGCAGGGGTTATTCTTGGTAGAGCCACTTCCGAGTAATGAGGTTTTAGACGAAAAGCATTGCTTTATTCGTAGTAGTGTATCTCGGGTAACGGACATAAACGGGACGTTTATGGTTCCGGCGAGCTTACATAACATCTACATCTACATCTACATCCATAATCCGCAAGCCACCTGACGGTTAGACAACCTAGGGCAGTGTAAATTTTTCTCCACTGTGGATTTGCGAAGCGGTTATCACCAGATTGAAATATGTCCGGAGGACAGGCCGAAAACAGCATTTACGACGCATTGTGGTCACTTCGAGTACAAAAGAATGCCTTTTGGACTAAAAAACGCTCCAGAGCATTTCAGAGGTTGTTGGATGGAGTCCTTCGCGGGTTGAAACCGAAAAAATGCATGGTGTATCTGGATGACATAATAGTTTTTTGAAGAGATATAGAGCAGCATGTGGAACGGTTAGAGGAGGTGTTTAAAAGATTCGATGCAGCCTGGCTAACATTAAGTTTGAACAAATGCCATTTTGCGCAAGCATAAGTAAATTATCTCGGGCATATTATCAGTCAGGACGGGGTACGGACAGATCCTCATCTCACTTCTGCAGTACGAGATATTCCGGTTCCGCAAACGGTTAAACAACTGCAATCGTATATTGGTCTTGCGAGCTATTATAGAAAATAGCAAAATAGCGAGGACACTTACTAAGTTGCTAAGAAAAGGTGTTACCTTCCAGTGAACGTCAGAGTGCGAGAAAGCATTTCAAGAATTGAAACGCATACTGACATCATATCCAGTTTTGAAGTTTCCAGACTTTTCGAAGGAGTTTATACTACAATGTGACTCGTCTAATCACGCTCTTGGGGTTGTACTTGGGCAAGAAATTGATGGCAAATAACATCCAATTGCGTTCGCGTCTCGTCAATTTAACAAGGCGGAACAAAATGACTTTACGACGGAGAAGGAATCGTTAGCGATAATATATGGGATTTCGTACTTTCGGTGTTATCTGTACGCTAGAAGGTTTAAGGTTGTGACGGATCATTCAGCTCTGAAATGGTTATTAGGTCTGAAAGACACAGCGAGTAGGCTAGTGAAATGGGCGCTGAAATTCAGTGAGTGCGATTATGAGGTAATACACAAGCGAGGTGTGAAACATGCCAAAGCTGACGCATTGAGCAGGACAGTGGCGGTATTACAAGGAACAGGGGTGACTGAAGATGAGTGGAAAAGGGCACAAGCCGTGGATAGTGACTGCCAACTGTTCCGAAAGCAACCGTAGTTCCTAGTAAAGGACGGGTTACTTAGCAGGTCGACGAAATGCGGCCCGCGCGTCGTCGTACCAGCAGCGTTAAGATCTGAAGTTTTGCAACAGGCGCATGACCATTTTCTTTCAGGACATGGCGGGAGAAGAGCTACGGATAGGCGGATACCGGAGAATTTGGTAGAGGACACGACATCAAGACGTGGACGAGTACGTCAGGAACTGTGTGCCATGCGCACAGCGTGTGGACTTGAGCCATCAAAAGATTCAGCAACAAAGATTACCAGTGGCAGACAGACCTTACCAACAAATCGGAATTGATGTATTAGACCCATTTAACAGGAGTGCAGCAGGGAATAAGTATGTGTTAATAATGATTGACCACTTTTCTAGGTATTTAGCCATGGTCGCATTACCAGATCAGAAAGCAAGCACAAGCTTTAGTTAATAATTGGTTACTCAGGTATGGGATACCTCAGTCCTTAATCTCGGATCAAGGTACTAATTTCACGTCTGATCTGATGAAGCAACTGTGGATGTTACTGAAGGTAAAGAAACTTGTTCGACGATTGGATAAGCTTCGACACTTGAGAGCGAGATTACTGAGCTCTTTAAGTTTCTTACTAAGGTTCCGTGACCAGGGCAGAATTCCGAAGTTTGCCAGATCAGTACATTTTATAAAACGACGTCTATGAATAAGATTTTAGCAAAAGCTGGCTCTGCTATTGTTAAGGAGAGGATCCTCTTTACTCGCCGAAAATTAGACCTGGTTTCTGAAGAACTTTATCACCTGTACCTGAAGATGTCTGTGGAGATACCCTATGACTCTTGGATTGATGGTACAACTTCGGCCAAATCACACTGGATTCGTGAAGTGGCCACATCCCGACAGACTGCAAAATTTAGTCGACTGAAGACGACATCGCAGCGAGAAACTGTTATTCGACGCCCTGTTATTAATATGACAGGTAGAGATTTGGACGATGCTACGATGATGGTTTTGAGTAAGGGACTGAATTTTGCACCCACGCCACAGGTTCTGCCATTGCCTTCGTTTATCAGCGCCATTGAAGAAGCTGTTCGACCACTTCCCTCTGATTCAGCAGAGGAAATAAGACGCGAAACATGCCGTGCAATTATAAAGGCTCGCCCACAAAGGAGCAATATATCTGTGGCAAAGAGGGCTGCTCTATGCAAGCTTCGCCTGGATACTAAGATGGTGGTACTCCCACCAGATAAAGGTAATGCTACTGTTTTACTGTCTCGGGACGAATACCATGATAAAATGTACAATTTATTGAGTGATAGCATGTATCGGAAGATCAGCAGGGATCCCACTAATCGAGTGGCGAAGAAAACCGTTTCGCTTCTGAATGATTCTCCCTTTCCACCAGAAGTTGTTCGGATTGAAACCAAGTGGTCCGGTGCCTCCTAGACTTTATGGACTACCAAAGGTCCACAAGAAAGATGTTCCTCTACGCCCCATAGTGAGTAACATAGACTCTCCGCCCTATGACGTTGCCAAACATCTGGCATCATTGTTGTGGCCTCTTGTGGGAAAATGTACTCACCACATAAGAAACTCGGCTGACTTCATTAGTAAACTGAAATAATTGAAAATGAACCCGTCTGATATATTAGTTAGTTTTGATGTGGTGGCTTTATTTACAAAGGTTCCCCTTCCAGAATCTCTACAACTTATTGAAAGAAGCTTTGACAAAGAGATTTCAGCTTTATTTACACATGTTCTGACCTCCACATATTTCTTATTTAACAACGAATTTTTTGAACAGGGGGACGGAGTCGCCATGGGTAGCCCCTTATCCCCTCTGGTGGCCAATTTATTTATGGAGGACTTCGAGGAGAAGGCGCTTGAATCTGCTGACTTGAAACCCACGGTATTCTGGAGGTATGTTGACGACACCTTTGTAGTTTGGCCCCATGGTGAAGACAACTTGCAAGACTTCTTAAGACATCTGAACTCCCTCCACGATCAAATAAGGTTCACAATGGAAATTGAAAAGGAGGGATGGCTTCCATTCTTGTTTTGGTTCGGCGCAGAGAGGATGGCACTTTGGGACATGAAGTGTATAGGAAGCCGACGCACACCGATCTGTATTTACGTGCAAATAGCTGCCACCATCCTGCCCAGACAATGAGCGTTCGCCGAACTTTGACTCACAGAGCGCATATTATTTCTGACGAAAGCAGTCTGCAAGATGAACTTTCCCACTTACAAAGAGTGTTTGAAGACAATGGGTACTCTCCACAACAAATACAGAGGGCACTGAAAATGAAACCGAAAGAGGCCACAAAGAAAACAGAAGAAGACGAAGAAACCTTTAAATCGATGGCCTTCCTGCCATATGTGGGCAGCCTCTCATCAAAAATAGGACGCATTCTCGGCAGACACAAAGTAAAAGTGATTTTTCGTCCTCCACCCAAGACAGCTGCACTCGTGGGCTCCGTCAAAGATGATTTGCTGCTCCGGAAATCTGGCGTTTACAGAATTCCATGTGAATGTGGCCTTTCTTACATCGGACAAACAACTCATACTGTCCAAGAAAGATGTACAGAACACCAGAGGTACACACGACTTTTACAACCTAACAAGTCGGCAGTGGCAGAGCACTGTATTGATAATGTCACAGTAGGTTGTATGACAACGTCGAAATTTTGGCAACTACATCATTCTTTTGGGACTCGATAGTGAAGGAGGCAATTGAAATTCGCTTGACGACGAATTTAATTAATAGAGATAGTGGTTTCAATCTTGATAAATCAAGGAATCCGGCACTTGCTGTAATAAACTCGCAAAGACGTCGTCACAGTGCAGCTCACAATGATATATCGATATGCCAACACAGATCAACTGCGGAGTCATAGATACAACTCGCACATTATGCACGTCTCTGCCGCCGACCAACGTCTCTGGCGCATTTGCATCTGTGGCCGCATGCGCAGTAGCGCGGTACAACAATATAAAGGGACGAAGCGAGCACTGGAGCGGCAGTCTTGCGGCTCACTCTGAAGATGGCTGAACGTTATACAGCCAAAATATTAGAAGAAGAAGGAGATTTCTTGCGGCTGCACACCCGAAACGTAATGGAACAAACTACGGACTAGCCCATTCCATCCGCGAGCAAACGGACGAACGGAGAGAGTGCATCGTACGATCGCTAAGATGTTGAGTCACTATGTAAATAGTCAAACACCGACTGGGATGTGTACTTGCAATTCGTAACCAGTGCATATAATAGTAAGGTACATACGTCGACAGGATTGTCGCCGTACGAAGTGGTGTATGTGCGGAAGATGCCATTACCTTTTGACATGCTTCGTCCAAGGCTGGGAGCGGAGGGCGAACATGTAAGGCAATTTGCGAAAACCATTAAGGTGCATGGCAGAGTGCTAGATGAGCTAACACGAAAGCGTTGGAACAACAAGAACGGATGGAAGGTACAACGAGAAAATTGCCACAGTACAGAGTAGGCCAATGGGTGCTACTAGCTAATCCGTATGTTCCAAAAGGGAGAACCAAGAATCAAGAAGTTCAAAAACAAGTTCCAGGGACCGTACGAGGTAGTGGAAATGACATCACCTGTCAATGTAAAATTACAATTGCCTACCAAGACAACGGTGGTTAGTACAGTTAAGCAATTACAGGGGGTAGTATATACGTGTATACGTACTTCTCCTTCTGGCAGAAAGCGAAAAGAAGCGCCAGAAGCAGACAGTAAACCGGGTATTAAGTATACGTTGCGTTCGAGGGATGTGTAGTTAGCAGTAATTATCATGTATGTATTATTTTTGTGCACGGACTAGGGTTATTTTATTGGTATTAAGGGGTAGTGATGGGAGTTTTTCCTTCTCTCTCCATTCTGTAGGTGACGCAGGATGGGGTACAAGTGGATAGTATGGGGCGTAGTCCTCTGGCAGCTGACACAAGCTGGCCAAGTACAGGATATGCCGTTGCGAAGTGGGGTGTTGTTTCGGAAACAACCGGATGTGGTCCTCACGAGTCACGAGTGGACGCTTCGGCTGGCAATCAGCATCCTGCAGGTAAGGAACGAGATGCGGCAGCTACAGGAGGTGGTATCGACTGTGAAAACGGTTGCATCTAAGAACGGAATATTACGGGATGTGCAAGAAGATTACGGGGCTTTGGATAGGTCACGTAAGGAAATAAGAGAACAACTGCGCCAAGTCATGAGCAAGATCCCAGGGAGGAGAAAGAGAGTAAAGAGGGGTTAGTTGAATGCAGGTGGGAAACTGCTGAAAACAATTTTTGGAACAGACGATACTGAGGGTTTGAACAATTCTTTAACAGTTATTCGCGACAGGGAGGAAAGCATAGGGACGTTAGTGAATATACGCACAAAAGAGATATGGGGATTAGGTACAGAGTTGTTGAATGTGACACGCGTGGTGCGTGGGATGGCTGCAGGGTTACGAGTATATATAGAACAAACACAGAAATTATTGAATACGGATCTGGAACAGGTACAAGCGCCATTAGATGTAGTGGAAAGGAAGCTGTAAATGGTCAAAATGCTGCGGGAACTGGTTAACAGCATTGGTAGTGCACGAGTGAGGATGGATGAATTGCAAGAGGCAGTACATCACGCATTGCACTGGCAGGTGAGTGTGACGTTGATGTCACCAGAAAAATAACAATGGTATCAGTATCAGATAGGCCCAAAATCCAAAGAAGAGCAGCGCATTTCGTTGCAGCTTCATTTAGTAAGCGCGAAAGCTTCACAGAAATGCTCAACCAACCCCAGTGACAGAAGCTGCGAAAGAGGCGTTTTGTATCACGGTATGGTCTACTGTTAAGTTCCGAGAGCGCACATTCGTAAAAGAGTCTACCCATACAATACATTGCTTCCTCCTACGTATATCTCGTGAAAAGAGTATGAATACAAAATCAGAGAGATTCGAGCCCAGACGGAGGTTTACCAAGAATCGTTCTTACCGTGAGCCACACGCGATTGGAACAGGAAAAGGGTGAAGTGAGACCGCTTAACAAAGTAACCTCCGCCTCACACCGTGAAGTGGCTTGCGGAGTAGAGATGCAGATGAAGATGTAGATGTAGATGTAGAGACCTTGAGAACGCCAAAACGAACACGTAGTTAAGTGTGTAGCGTTACCGTTGCGTCTGATCACTGAGTCTTCAGTAAGACCCACTCCAAGGAGGCGATGCGCCGCCTCCGTGCGGGTACCTCAGAGCTGGTAAGCCCCTGGTAAGCGGCGCCTGCCAGATGACTGTCTTTAGCCGCGTCTGCAGCCTCTCGGCGGCTGTAGCCTGAGACAAGGAGAGCTCCTAAGAGGATCAGGAAGCTGCTTCCGCGCAAAGTGGATTACGCCGAGCACAAAGCCTGACGCCGAGACGGCCCTTAGTCCCTCTTGCATAAACACCCTTCGCCTAACGCCGCATAGCTGCACAGCCTGTCAGCTGATTCCTCTTCTTACCCAGTACTGTTTGTTGTTGAGTAGCAATAACTGATAGTTGACCAACTGTAGCGTTCCACGTCTTACTGTGCACCTCGAAGGCGGCATGTAACTCTCGTTTCCTTCCTTTCTTTCCCCATGTGCGGGTTGTGAACGGAACACAACAAAGTCGATGCGCCTCCGTTGTTGTTTGAGTCATCAGTTTTCTGATTAGTTTGATGCTGCCCTCCATGATTCCTCTGCTGTGCCAATCTTCTCATCTCAGAATAGCACTTGCAACTTACGTCCTCAATTATTCGCTGCATGTACTCAAATCTCTGTCTTCCTCTGTAGTTTTCACCATTTGCAGCTCCCTCGACTACCATGGAAGTTATTCCGAGATGTCTTAACAGATGTCCTGTCATCCTATCCTTTGTGCTTGTCAGTGTTTGCTATATATTCATTTCCTCCTCGATTCTTCAAAGAAGCTCCTCATTCCTTACCTAATCAGTTGATCTAATTTTCAACATTCGTCTGTGACACCACATCTCAAATGCTTTAATTCAATTCCGTCCAGATTTTCCCGAAGTCCATATTTCATTACCACGCAATGCTGTGCTCCAAACGTACATTCTTAGAAATTTCTTCTTCAAATTAAGACCCATGTTTGATATTAGTAGCCTTTTCTCAGGTATGGTCCCTTCAACCTCCACAAACCAACCAACCTTTTATCAGCCAGGAATGCCATTTTTCATGTCCTCCTTGATCCGTCCATGAGGGCTTATTTTGTTGCCTTGGTAGCAGAATTCCTCAACTTCGTCTACTTTGTGATCATAAATTCTGATGATAAGTTTCTCGCTGTTCTCATTTTCGCTACTTATCATTAGTTTCGTCTTCGATTGAGTCTCAAACCACGTTCTTAACTCATTAGACTGTTCATTAGATTCAGCAGATCCTGAAATTACATTTCACTTTCACTAAGGATAGTAATCTGATCAGCGAATTGTGTAATTGATATCATTTCACCTTGAATTTTAATCCCACTCTTGAATCTTTTTCAATGTATAGATTGGACAGTACGGACGAAAGACTACATCCATGTCTGACACCGTTTTTTATCAGAGCACTCCGTTCTTTGTGTTTCAGTCTTATTATTCCCTCTTGGTTCTATATATTGTATATTAGCTGTCCTACACTATAGATTACCCCTAATTTCCTCATAATATCAAATATCTTGCATGATTTTACATTAGCTAGTTCCTGGGTTTGTCACAATTCCATATGATTCAGCCAGTGAATCAATCTGGTACCTATCCGCATTATAACAAGTGTGTTTCTCAGTTCAACTCAAATCAGATGCTCAGCTGTCGACATGCACTATCCGCTAGTTTGACTCATTAATCTATTGATGTTACTGACCACATGGAGCCACAATTTTCAGAGCGTCAACTCACGTCCATGCACCGACTGCTAAATGACGTATATTCTCATAACAGAACACCTACTAAAGATCCGTTTGTGCCAGAGTAAAAACTGAAGCTCGGGAAAAATGACTCTGAAGAAAGTCCTATCCGGCATGGGCTGGCAGCAGCATAGGCACTGCTCTTCAGCCGAGAGATGGTAAATGCATAACAGGAAGACAGTTAACAAAAAGAAGAATATATGGGGTAACATAAATACAAAACGGGGGAACGTTATGGAAGAGGGCATGCAAAAGGGGGTGACTGTAAAAATGGAGATAAAAAATCTATAAAAGTAAATTAAACAAACAACCACACACGGTAGCGATTAAAAGAACACAAGACGAAGTAATACCGGAGGATAAAGTCAAGCACACGATGAAAACCACAGCACTCGTCACTGTAGATTGGCACCTAGGACAACACTGACGTAGAACACTGATATGAAGAACAAACTGGGAGGATCTGCCGGGGAGAAGGGAAGAAAGGAGGAAGGGGCGGTGCTAGAGGGGGCGGGGAGAGAAAGGGATACGGGGTGGGGGTGCGTCGAAGGGGGCCGCGGAGGGAACTATTTTTTCCTGCACAGTTTTTTTTTTTTTTTTTTTTTTACGGCAATTTTAATCAGTCTGAAGAACAAGCTGAGTAGCGAGATAGCCTACTTTGAACGTGGGGTTATTAATGGGGCAAGACGCATCGCTAATAGGAGATCGGACGATACTCAGTAAAGGTCAGCATTGTCTATAGTGCGTTTAAGATAATTGCGACTTTTGACAGTTCAATACGGAGCGTGTGGAAGAGAGCGTAGTTGCCAGTGTGTGCTGGGCACGCACGTCAGCAGGTACCGTAGTATAACGGCATGCCCACTAGGTGCCGAACCTGGCAGGCTCGCTAGGCTGCGTGACCAGCAAGCAGCCCAACTTGGAAGATCTTCGATTGCTTGTAAACTCTCATTCTCGCACATCTTATGGTTTAAACCGTCAGTTTCATGATGAACCGACTATCATATCGTTGATGGTCTCAGTTATGGTGATACACTACTGGCCATTAAAATATCTACACCACGAAGATGACGTGCAACAGACGCGAAATTTAACCGACAGGAAGAAGATGCCGTGATATGCAAATGATTAGCTTTTCAGAGCATTCACACAAGGCTGGCACCGGTGGCGACACCTACAACGTGCTGACATGAGGGAAAAAAAATGTTCAAATGTGTGTGAAATCTTATGGGACTTAACTACGAAGGTCATCAGTCCCTAAGCTTACACACTACTTAACCTAAACTATCCTAGAGTCAAACACACACATCCATGCCCGAGGGAGGACTCGAACCTCCGCCGGGACCAGCCGCACAGTCCATGACTGCAGCGCCGTAGACCGCTCGGCTAACTCAGGGCGGCGACATGAGGAAAGTTTCCAACCGATTTCTCATACACAAACAGCAGTTGACCAGCGTTGCCTGGTGAAACGTTTTTGTGACGCCTCGTGTAAGGAGAAAAAATGCGTACCAACACGTTTCCGACTTTGATAAAGATCGGATTGTAGCCCATCGCGATTGCGGTATATCGTGTGGCGACATTGCTGCTCGCGTTGGTCGAGATCCAATGACTGTTAGCCGAATATGGAATCGGTGGGTTCAGGAGGGTAATACGGAACGCCGTGCTGGATCCCAACGGCCTCGTATCACTATCAGTCGAGATGACAGGCATCTTATCCGCATGGCTGTAACGGTTCGTGCAGCCACGTCTCGATCCCTGAGACAACAGATGGGGACGTTTGCAAGACAACAACCATCTGCACGAACAGTCCGACGACGTTCGCAGCAGCATGGACTATCAGCTGGGAGACCATGGCTGCGATGGTGTACTCAACGACGAACCTGGGTGCGCGAATGGCAAAACGTCATTGTTTCGGATGAATCCAGGTTCAGTTTACAGCATCATGATGGTCGCATCCGTGTTTGGCGACATCGCGGTGAACGCACGTTGGAAGTTTGTATTCGTCATCGCCATACTGGCGAATTACCCGGCGTAATGGTATGGGGTGCCATTGGTTACACGTCTCGGTCACCTCTAGTTCGCATTGCTGGCAATTTGAACAGTGGACGTTACATTTCAGATGTGTCACGACCCGTGGCTCTACCCTTCATTCTATCCCTGCGAAACCCTACATTCCAGCAGGATAATGCACTACCGCATATTGCAGGTCCTGTACGGGCCTTTCTGGATACAGAAAATGTTCGACTGCTGCCCTGGACAGCACATTCTCGAGATCTCTCATCAACTGAAAACGTGTGGTCAATGGTGGCCGAGCAACTGGCTCGTCACAATACGCCAGTCACTACTCTTGATGAACTGTGGTATCGTGTTGAAGCTGCATGGGCAGCTGTACCTGTACACGCCATCCAAGCCCTGTTTGACTCAATGCCCAGGCGTGGCTCAAAAAAATGGTTCAAATGGCTCTGAGCACTATGGGACTTAGCATATTTGGTCATCAGTCCCCTAGAACTTAGAACTACTTAAACCTAACTAACCTAAGGACAGCACACAACACCCAGCCATCACGAGGCAGAGAAAATCCCTGACCCCGCCGGGAATCGAACCCGGGAACCCTGGCGTGGGAAGCGAGAACGCTACCGCACGACCACGAGATGCGGACGCCCAGGCGTATGGAGGCCGTTATTACGGCCAGAGGTGGTTGTTCTGGGTACTGATTTCTCAGGATCTATGCACCCAAATTGCGTGAATAAGTAATCACATGTCAGTTCTAGTATAATATATTTGTCCAATGAATACCCGTTGATCATCTTAATTTCTTCTTGGGTAGCAATTTTAATGGCCAGTAGTGTATTTCGATAGCAGTTAAACTACAGGAAGAAATTCTTAGCTTCCAGTGAAAAACAAGTATGGCTATATAATTTGTGTTTGGTGCGTGGTAGGTTACATGCTGCTGTGTCTAAATGTATTAAATGTAGATAATATATTGAATTATTCTTTAAACTTGGAAAGTTGTCGCTGTCTGTTTTCAGTCTCGAGAAAATGGAATGTATGTAAAGCGCGCCGTCACAAACTCATACGTCGGTGCAAAAACTAGAGTGTAATATTCGTAAATTTCTCGTATCTCATAAAAGATATGAGATATCTTGGGCTTGCCGTATGATTAATATGAGGAACTTCCATATCTATCGCGATATTCAAGCGACTACAGATTTTTTCAATGAAATAATGTAACGATTAAGGGCCATCGATAGCTGATGAATCGAGAACAGCTGTGTGTCTTGTAACGATATAAGTGAAGAAATTACAAATTTGTTTTTAGACTGAGCATGGGCTGTTTCATAAACTATTGACCTGACTTGCACTCAGCTGTTAAGTTAGTAATATTCTATTTCAGGATTCTGTCGCAATTTCAGCTGCATTAGAAAATTGGATGAATATTTCTAAAGTCTGCTGTGTTTTGACAAAAGAAACAGATTTTAATAAGGCAACGAGATAAGTTAAGTATTCCTCAAAACTATTCACAGTCCTTCATGAAGCAGTGCCTCCTCAGCTACCTTCTTGGTATGGCTGACAACTCAAGACCAGTCTGTCACGTAACATTCGCAGTGGCTTCATTTGTTCGTATTTCAGCCTTAATACGAATAAACTTCTTGATCTTTTTTGCCACATTACCTTTCACCTAGACCGATAACTGAGCATGATATGGACGAATTCTGATTAAACTATTCTCTTTGCCGTTAGTCATTTCGTCGAACTGGTAGCGTGAAGTTTTGGCTTCTACAGCACTACTAGTTCCATTAACTGCTTTTTGTCGCCACGAGCGGATAGGACGCAAGGCCAGAAGCCTGTAGCGAAATACAGGAAGACCCTGACAGAATCCAAGTTTAGTACACGGACTAGCAGTTGACTCTGAACGTGAACAAAAATGGTTCAAATGGCTCTGAGCACTATGGGACTTAACTTCTAAGGTCATCAGTCCCCTAGAACTTAGAACTACTTAAACCTAACTAACCTAAGGACATCACACACATCCATGCCCGAGGCAGGATTCGAACCTGCGACCGTAGCGGTCGCGCTGTTCCGGACTGCTGCGTCTAGAACCGCTCCGGCCGGCCGAACGAGAACAAATGCGACCTACTGTGCATAAATAGACGAATAGATTCACTGCTGTTCGGTTAGTCTATTGATGAAACGGAATCAGTAGTAAGTATCCGGAGTGACTAAAAGTGGAATGATGACATATAATTAGATAACAGGCTGGGTTCAACACAAGATTTTTAATGACGTGTAATCCAATCGTGAAAGGTGTAGTTTAAAAATACATTTGTACCACTGGTTTTTGCTCATCAGTCTGGGCACTTTACCAAGTGTAGTAACAGAATAGATAAAAAAGATCCAGACGAGCGTTTTGGTTGCGGGATCGTTTACTAAGGCGAGAGCGCTACGGAGATGCTAAAGGAACTCCAGTGGCAGGCACTACAAGAGAGGCGTTGTGTACCTCGTGGAGCTTTAATATCGAATTCTCGAGAGAGTACATTGCACGAATAGTTGGGCAACATACTGCTTCCTCCCATTTACGTTCAAAATGGTTCAGTTGGCTCTGAGCACTATGGGACTTAACTTCTAAGGTCATCAGTCCCCTAGAACTTAGAACTACTTAAACCTAACTAACCTAAGGACACCACACACATCCATGCCCGAGGCAGGATTCGAACCTGCGACCGTAGCGGTCGCGCGGTTCCAGACTGTAGCGCCTAGAACCGCTCGGCCATCCCGGCCGGCCCCATTTACGTCTTGGGAAATGATGACAAAGAGTAAATGAGAAAAATTCGAGCCCACATAGAGCTTTAAAGCTTCACCGATAATCAGTCTTCCCATGTGGCATTTGGGAAGAGGAGAAGGTAGTTGTACCAGAAGTACCCTCCGCCAGACATCATAAGGTAGTTTTTAGAGTGTAGATCTAGATGTAGGGGGACCAGAGGATGATTGGACAGAGTTACATACGTTTTCATTGAAAAACTAAGGCTTACATGTTTTGTAACTGATGGCGTCACTATAATGAGCAACCCGAAAGTAATTTTGTTTTTGGATGGAATACGCCTTGAGAAAAACAGTTCTTTTGTCTTTTTGCACAGACTTGTTAGGCTTAACTTACTGCATTATCAGAGGATCTTTTATTTTCTCTCTTTTGAATAACAAAATCGCTCTTTATTCTCTGCACTTAAAACTGGAGTCTTTAAGAAAGTATTCACAGACTATGAAAAACAGACCTTTCATATATAGCTTGTTACGATACGCTGTGGTTTTTGAAGTTTTCTACACTTTCCATTACAGTTGTTTTTGTTTCACAGTTTATCTGCAGCCATACAGAACGTAATGTAGCAACATCGAAAATTTAGGATTGTGACTCTTATGGTTAGTACTACCATTGTCTACGTGGGGATAGATTTTTTTTTTTGTGTGTGTGTGTGTCCGGTACATTTCTGCATACTTCAAAGAATCCCATTTTAATGAAGTTAGGAATATATTGTGGATGCACCAGCCAAGAATAGATTGATATACGTAGTAGATATTTTGTACTCCCGCAACAGAGATATGTGCATGACAGCCAATGTAGGAGTGAAATGATTGAAGTGCGAGTGATGCTATGTCAAGAAGAACTGTTTGTCGTCATTTGGCTAGGCATTTCTTTGTATCCGTCTAAAAGCCTTACATAATAAAATATCGCCAGTTGGTATTTTTTGTGATCTGTCGAAGACGTTTTGTTGTGTAGGTCAATTTACTCCCTTAGAAAAACGTAAGTTTCATGGAATTGATGTCTTGACAAACAACTTGTTTGAATCATATTTAGCAGACAGAAAGTAGCGCATGATTCGTTTTTGGGTCTACTCCTATTCCTTTCATATGTAGATGATCTTCCACTTAACATTTTTCAAAAGAACAATACTAGTGTTATGATTAATTCCATGAGAAAAAAAACAGTAAAGGAATCTATTAATGATGTTTTTCAAAGAATTATAAAGTTTTTGCGCGAAAATAGACTTTCCCTCATTTTGAGAAAACATGTTATATCATGTCTTGTACAGCACATCCAATCATACCAACAGCTGTGTAGCAAATGAACGGGAGTCACTAACCAGGAGAGAAGGCTCCAAATGTTATGTGTACATATTAATTAAATCTTGAACTGGAAGCAAATGTTGCTGACCTGCTGAAGAAATTAAGTTCAACTACATTTCCTCTTGGATACAAACAAATCAACCTCTTAACATATTTTGCGTATTCCCAGTTAATAACGTCTTATAGAATAACGTTCTGGGGTAGTTCGTCATTTAGAAAGAAAGTATTGATTGTATGAAACTGAATATTATAACACGTGGTGTTCATCCGCAGTCAACTTGACGTACCTCTTCGAGCTATTTTAAATGAACCTTGGCCCTATACCATGTCCCCCCCCCTCTAAAAAAAAGAACACCGACAAGTTTGAGGGACAGATTCCTTACCTCAAAACAAGACAAGACTAATAAATATGGCCTCTAAAATGCTTATCTTAAGAGCTATGAGCACTTATTCAGTAGAAGAGATGTGTTTCACACTAGCGAAGTTGAACAAGTGGCCATAGCTCTTAAGGTATGCATTGTAGACCCCACATGTTAAGTACGCATTTTTTCTTGTTTTGATGTAAGGTTCCAGTCCCTATAGCTTGTTAGTGTACTTTTGGAACTTCCTGTCGCCTCATATATTTCCGAATGAAGTCAAATGTGAGAAATGCAATTGGCCAGGGATGAAACTGTCTGGGGCTGACAGCAATGGGCAGGAATGAACAAATGCTGTAAGTAAACATTACTTTTAACATTAAGTTGTGTTTTTTCTACCGAAATAAAAACTAGAGGTACTATTAGTGATTCCAGACTTGATTTAACTCCTCTAAACCTTATACCTTAATAGCTCAGTAACGGAAACGGTGCCACAATGTCTGCCTTAATTCCGTTATGCGGGTTGCCTGGACTAACCTCGATCTAGACAACGCTTGCTTTGCGCATCACGGCAGAAACTGTGGCGCCGTTGTCATCCTTTAAAGTCTATTTGTTTCAGAAGGTGGGAGTGTTAGAAGAGTGAAAACAAGTCTGCCGTCAGTAAATGTACCTCTAGTTGTCATTTCCGCAGAAAGAATATACATGCGGTATTAAAAAAAGAAACTTATGGATTGTGCATGCCTATCCGTTGTGTAAGCCTCTGACGTAAGTGCACACACGGATAGCTGCATTTTCCGTATTTTGCTTAACAATCCATCACTATTTTAGGAGAACAGCCATGTCTGTACCTACTACTTTAGAAGGAAAACGTACCTTCATTGTTCACTATTAAATCGAATTTAAAATCAGTACTGCTAGACGTCTCTTTCTAAGCCATATAGGATTTTTTATTTCAGAACTGGTAGCCTATAAGTTTTAAAAGTAGTTACATGGGTAGTACTGAAAAAGAAAGTGTTCATTAATATTGAGTTCAAACCACATTTCGAGAAAAAATCGTTCATATGACCTATGGAATATGTGAGCAACTAACTAATACCTAGGCCATCCATCGGACCACAGGGAGCGTCCAATCCCGGTGAACGGCTAAGGCAGGTCGGAACAACTACATGTGCCAAAGATTCCTTAGGAGAGTAGAGAGTCAGTGGTCGTGAGTAAATGAGCAATATCTCCATTACTACCGCCAATAAAGATGCTATACCGACATTTTTCTCCCCGTCATGTTGCCGCCGTTTGGGCCATCGCATTTCTGTTAAAGGCGTGAGGACGGCTTGAAGTGACTGACCACGGGTGGCAACCTCTCAATCTGAAAAGCCTCTGAGGGAGAGCGACAACCCCTCTCTCCCACCACGCCCTTCCGGTAGTGGCGGAATGAGAGATATCGGATGCGACGTTTTTTGCCGACAATGGACGAGGCAGCTTTAATCGCAGCCGCTCACACACTCAACCTCCATCCTGCCCCCACCCCTCCCTTCCCCCATGGTCCCTTGTCCTGCGAGAATTGATCGAGACGACCTTCCTTTGCGACGTCACTCTGCAGGCAATTAGTCGCGTGTCTCACGTCTGGACGCCTCTGGATTAAAAAATTTAAAAAAAGCAGAGCAATGAGTGGGAGGGAAGAGCCTAAACTCCACAACATCGCCACTGAGGAGTAGCAACGAATGGTGATTAGTCAGGGAGATCCTTATCCACTACGAAACACAAAAAATTTGCATCCAGCTGTGCACAGCAGAGAGATTTGCTAGTTCCAAACCGCGACACTGTAACTGAAGGACGTAGGCGTAAATGTGGTGCGTATAGACACATTGTTGCTTTTAAAAGTACTTAATGAAGAACATTTAATGATGGGAAATTGCGGAAAGTACCAAATAAAATGAAAATTATTTGATTTGGAAATATCTAATGAAAGGAACTTTCAACATTGACAGTAATAAATGAAACTAAACTTGTCGCGAAAATTCTCACTGCTAGTGGCTATACATTACATGTCGAAAATATGTTCAAGTCTAATTTATTTCACTGCACGCAACGACGAAATCTCCTTCCAGGTTCTGTGAATAGGCCCTGATAATGTCTTACCTGCAACGGACGCTCGATTCTCTTCTGTATCACCGTAACTGCCACTGACAATGCTGTTGCAACAAAATAAGCTGACGGAGAAAAATACTAAGCTGCGTGCTATAATTTACCGCTTGCAAGGAAAGACAACGCCCTATCCATAAGTCGTTCTGTACATTTGCTAACAATGCTCTTTGTACTCATTGCATTCAAAATGTATATCGTTTAAGAAAAGGGAGAGGATAGTTATAAACGCAAAACGAAATGAAATATGAAATTATTTAATTGTCTAAAAATTGCAAATCTAATATTTAAACTCCTTACTCATTTCTTTTGACCCAATCACAGAGACCAAGTATAAAATTCCTACGAAATTGATCTTTAAATTATTAAATCAAGATCTTCTTTTAACTAACAGAAGTGGATGAAACTTATTGACACCTTAGACATATGGCTGATAAATCGTCTCCTTTACCTAACACTCAAAAAGACTGAACAATGAAAATTAATAAACTAAAATAATAGCAAAGCAATGGGACAATACCTTTTTATTGCTGAGTTGGTTCTGTGTCGAAATCTAATTCCAAAGATATTTCCTCCAATGACATTCAGTTCTTAGTTATTCTCCACTTCTCAAAATTGCTCATCTTAAAAAGGGAACAGTTTTCTCTGACCCAGAGCTTCTCAGTTTAGCCAATCGATCACCGTCACATCTCGCCCAAGACTCGACTACTTCACGCTCTCGCTGCTTAGTGCTGTTCTGCCCATTGCGAGCTGTTTTGTTCAACAATGCTTTTCTTAATACACAAAGACAATGAATCCTTTAGGCCCTGATCTGGGTGGTGGGGGGTGGAGGGAGGGGGCAGCAAACCTGAGTATCTGCTCCGAGCGGCAATTTCAGAGGGCACCAGATTCATATTCTTGAAGAAAAAAAAAAAAAACCATGTTTCACAAAGCATCTATCATTCATTACACATTGCTATATCGATTATTTGAAACACATCCCTCTTCGTTTTTGAACACATTCTATGTTTATTTCTGAACGGAACATAGGTTGATTTTTGAATATCTGCATAGTGTACATGATGTTTCTGCGAGAGAAATCCCCGCCACATCTAGAAATAAAAAATTTTCCCGCAGACAAAAGGGGACGGTGCTGTACGAGCTGAGCCGAACAAGCCCAAACAGGTGAATGCCAATCCCTGTTTGTTTATGTGGTTGATTGGGTGTGCCAATGACCAGCGTTATCACTATTGTTAGCGAAATCCGTAGATTCAGACTGCGAGAGTGTAAATAAACGACTAACAGGGATGAGAGGTAAGAAAACTACATATTATCTTCTCAGCGTATCCAAGACATTTAAATGTTGACAGAAAATTTTTGTCGGATCGCTACACTCCTAAGGGCCAGTTAACAGCCACCTAATTCTGTGTCAGGTGATGGGCTTGCATGACGATGGCAACATTTTCACCTTAGTGCGTCGACACATGGATACATTCACCGTGACAGTTAACTCAGAACTGTGGATCGTCTGAAAGGACGACGTGACGCCACTCCTACGCCCATTGTGGTCTGTGGGCTACATCGCCAAAAGCAGTTACTACAGTGGTCACCGTTCTGTTACCCTGTGGTTGCATGTGGATAACACACGTCCCAGCTCAAAGTGTATGACGTGGGTGTATAGTCCTGTACAGCCCATTGGACGGTATGTCCATCCTCTCAAGCGTTAAAAGAGTGGGGCCGTTGAGATCATGCATAGCATTCTGATTCCCCAGGGCCCCGTGATTCCAGTCCACAGAGCCTTTACCATTAAAAGCATAAACATAAAACTGCAGTCCACTTCTACTGCTGTCAAGTTCCAAAGCTTGCTGACAGTAGTTTCTTCTCACACAAGGCACAACACGACTCTCTCACAAATAACCAACATTCAAGTGCTGTTTCAGAATGAGAAAACCGCTGCACAATCTTGCCTTTTACACAGAACGTTGATGGCCTTATACTATATACTTTGTGCAGTCTCTCCTAAATTCTAAGTATTCGCATATGCAAGAATGTAGTACTCTTAATTCTATTTTAAGGTTTCTTGCACGCCGCTGTATTGGTATTGCAATTTTAATGACCAGGAGCACAGACGCATATAACTGAAAATTCTCTGCATACCACACTATTGAAAGAAACGAGAAGTAACAGTGATGTATGGTGAAATAAAATTTTTGTCGAACTCATTGTGAGGCTTTTTAACGACATTGTTACCGTTTGTAACTTATTATACTTCATTTATTTTACACTATATTTATCGAGTCCAAAGATGAAACAGTCATTAAGTATCCAACATGTCTGAATGAGATGTCTACGGAATATTACAACACAATTATTGAACTATATGAAATAAAATCGTCATAACTTCTGAACGGTTTACGTTACGACGTTCAAACTGCTCGATTGGCGACGGTGCATGATGAGAATTAGTATGCGCATCCATGGTTTGATTTAGCGACGAAACCCACTTTCATTTGGATGGGTTCGTCAATAAGCAAAACTGGCGCATTTGGAGGACTGAGAATCCACATTTCGTGATCGACAAGTCTCTTCACCCTCAACGGGTTACTGTATGGTGTGCAATATCCAGTCACGGAATAATCGGTGCGATATTCCTTGATACCACTGTGACTATCGAACGGTAAGTGAAGGTTTTGGAAGACGACTTCATCCCCATTATCCAAAGTGACCCTGATTTCGACAATACGTGGTTCACGCAAGACGAAGCTCGACCCCATCGAAGCAGAAGAGTAATGTCCTGGAGGAGCACTTTGGGGACCGCATTCTGGATCTGGGGTTCCCAGAAGCGACTGGCATGGGCCTGGACTGGCCAACGTATTCTCCGGTTCTGAACACATGCGACTCCTTTTTCTCGGGCTGTATCAAAGACAAGGTGTACAGCAATAACAACAAAACAATTCAGGAGGTCATCGACTGCATCGATGTTCCGACACTTCAGCAGGTCATTCGGAACTTCGTTATTCGTCTGCGCCACATCATCGCCAATGATGGCAGGCGTATCGAACATGTCATAACCTAAATACGAATATCTGTAGTGACGTTTACATCTTGAATAAATTGTGTGCACGCAGTAGTTTGTAACTAATTTACGTTTTTTTTCATACAGTTCAATTATTGTCATCCTGTATGTGACTTTATACACCAGTCGACTTATTATAACAACCAAATGCTAGTTAAAAATAGGTTAAATTTTATTTGAACTAAAATAGTGAAGCCATAGTCACAATACAGAATTTTTTTTCTTTAAAAAGGAGGGTTACGTTTCATTTTCAAATTAAAACATGAGTTGGAGAATATATAATGGGAAACATGACCATACATCTGAAAAAAATTACGAGAAATAGTGAGACCAGGCAACCGAGGCAACGTCAGAAAGGGCTCTCTACCACCTTTACCTTCCCTAAAGTAAAACTCATCATCGTTTAACACCATCTAAATTTTCTTTCCCATTCTTCTGAATATTATTCTTGTCAGCAACTTGGATGCATGTGCTGTTAAGCTGATTGTGCGATAATTCTCGCACTTGTCGGCTCTTGCAATCTTGGGATTCGTGCGGATGGTGTTTTTCCGAAAGTCTGCTCAAATATTGCCATTCCCATACATTTTACATACCAACGTGAATAATCGTTTTGTTGGCACTACCCACAATGACTTTAGAAATTCCGATGGAATGTTCTCTATCCCTTCTGCCTTATTTGATTTTAAGTCTTCCAAAGCTCTTCTAAATTCTGATTCGAATACTGGAATCTCTCTTTCCTATGGACTACCGGTCCCTCTTCTCGTTATAACTCTTCGTCAGGGAAGTTCTCCCCATAACAAAGGCCCTTAATGTACTCTCTCCAACTGTCCCCTGTCTCCTCCGTATTTAACAGTGGAATTCCCATTGTGCTCCTTGAGTATGCTGAGTCAGTCCTTCCGGCAATCATTTCTTTCTCGATTATTTCACATCTCTGATGTAACCATTTCGCCTTAACTTCCCTGCACTTCATATTTATTTCATTTCTAAGTATTTTTATATTCCTTAATTTCCTTGAACATGTTTGTACGTCCTTCCTTCGTCGATGCTGAAGTATTTCTTCAGTTACTCATGATTTCTTCACAGTTATGTTCCTTGTAAGTTTTTCCCTCCAACATCTGTGACTGAACTTTTTAAAGATGATTACTCCTCTTCAACTGAACTGCCTGTTGAGCTAGTTCATTATCACAGTATCTATAGCCTCATAGTACTTTAAGCGTATCTCTTCAGACCATAGTACCTCCATATCGCGCTTCTTTACGCATTGATTCCCCCTGACTTGTCTCTTAAGATTCAGCTTACTCTTCATCATAACCAAATTGTGATCTGTGTCTACATCTTCGCGACGGTTAAGTCTTAAAATCTAATACCTGATTTGAAAATCTTTGTCTGGCCATGATGTAATTTAACTGAAATCTTCCTGTATCTCCCGGCGATTTCCAAGTACACTTCTTCCTCTTGTGATTTTTAGGCAAAATATTCGTTATCACTAGCTAATATTTCTTGTACAACGAAATTAGTCTTTGTGCTGTCTCGTTCCTACTACCAAGCCCATAACCATTTCTTCTATTCCTTCCCCTGCAGCTGCATTCCAGCCTCCTACGACTTTAGATTTTCATCTTCCTTTACGTTCTGATTTGCCTGTTCAACATCCTCATATACTCTACATTCTCTATTTGCGACGTTGGCATGTATACCTGAACTATTGTTGTCGGTGTTGGTTTGCTGTCGATTCTGATCAGAAAAACCCTGTCACTGAACACATTACAGTCCCTAATACGGTGTAGGACACCAGTTGGCATTCAAAACAGCTTCCAATCGCCTCGTAATAGATAAACGCATGTTCTGTACGGTTTCCAAGGGAATCTCACGCCATTCTTCTTGCAAAATAGTGGCATGTGTTCGTAACTGTGATGGAATTGGTTAGAAATAACGCACCCTTATCTCCAAAGTAGACTACAAACGCTCAATAACATTGAGATCTGATGACTATGATGGCCAGGGCCCTGTCGTCTTGGAAGACACCCCCATCACGACTGGAGAACAACCACTGTAGCATGGGGTTAACCTAATAAGCTAAGATGGTAACATAATCCTTGTAAACAATGCGACTTGCAGCGTAGCTATGGACCCTATGAAATACTGCGATATGGCAGCCCAAATCATTACCGAACCCACGCGACCTAAACAGGGAAGATGAGACAGGGTGAAACAAGACTCATCCGACCAAATGACTTTCCCCGTTGCACGATAATCAAGGTTTTATGGGTCCAAAAAAAGTGTTTCAAAAAAATGGCTCTGAGCACTATGGGACTTAACTACTGAGGTCATCAGTCCCCTAGAACTTAGAACTAGTTAAACCTAACCAACCTAAGGACATCACACACATCCATGCCCGAGGCAGGATTCGAACCTGCGACCGTAGCGGTCACGCGGTTCCAAACTGACGAGCTTAGAAAAAAAAAAAAAAAAAAAAAAAAAAAAGTGTTTCAAATGGCTCTGAGCACTATGGGACTGAACTTCTGAGGTCATCAGTCCCCTAGAACTTAGAACTACTTAAACCTAACTAACCTAAGGACATCACACACATCCGTGCCCGAGGCACGATTCGAGCCTGCACCGTAGCGGTCGCGCGGTTCCTGTCTGTAGCGCTTAGAACCGCTCGGCTATCCCGGCCGGCTTTATGGGTTCGACACCAAGTTTCTCCTCTTACGAGTATTTGCATCTCTGTTGAGTACTTTTGTGATTCCAGCTCGCCGTGCAATTCCAAGCTTGTAGAGATTGCTTCGTGTTGTTTTGGTGCTGAGACGGTTCTTGAGTGCGATATTCAGTTCTGCAGCGACTTTTGCAGCTGTCGTCCGCTTATTTTCCACCACAGTCCTCTTCGATGACCGTCTGTCACGTTCACGTAACATACATACACTTTAGTCGGCGTTGTGGCTTAGCGGGAGATATTCTTCTTCTGATATCCCCGAACGCGATGTCAATCTTCGATACTGACTATCTTGAAATACAATACACTTCGGTTACCTTGGGTTCGGAAGCGCCCATCATATGAGCACTAACAATTACCTCACATTCGAATTCACTTAACTCCGAGATGATGCACTCACAACTAAGCAGAATACTGTTCTACTAACACCTGAAACGTGTTGAGGAAGCTGCACAGGTGCTGTTCGAGGTCAAATACAGCAGCGCATCATGCAGACTTGGTTACCAACTGCATTTCTGTTCAAACAAGCATTTGGGCTTGTTGTTTTCATATTTTTGTGCAACTCCTGCATATGAGGAGAAAAGAAGTTAATTCATCCCTCCTTGAAGACCTGGTGTTCAGATCTTCGAAATCCATGTTTCAACGATGCTACATTTTCCTTTAAGTGTGCGTCCAACAAGTTTTAAGGCATTTAGATTACCTTTTCTCGCAAGTTACTAGAGGCCGTGAATAGTAGCACAAGTTGAGCCGTGTGCGGCTCGCGTTGATGCCGTTCATATCTTGGCGTATCGTTTTCTTATTGTGTTCACTGGCGCCACTACGTTTACTCGCCTTGTCTGTCCGTGAGTGGCAGCAGCAGCACTTATCGATAGCGCGTACTGTGGTACCATCTTTGGAGCAGCCTCTAGTATTTCCGTGTCGTCGTGTGTCGAGGGAGTTGAGTTGGGACGGAGCAGCAGTGAGGTCCGGACAGCCAGCCCGACCGCTGACGTCACACATGCACTGTCCGACGGAAGGATGTGGCCGCGAGAGTGCACGACCAGGTCAAGGACCGGATTCAGAGAGGTTTAGTTGAATGGACCGTGATATTCGAGTAGTGCAACTTTCACCTGTGCCCCCCCCCCCCCCTCCTCTCCTCCCATCGAAGTGGCCTCATGGCAATAAGTTGTCAGTCGATGACGTATACTGGGATCTTTCCCGTGCCTGACTTGAGTGGGGACGACGGCTGGTTGGTCGTTCGGTCGGTCGTTTCTGGCTTTTCTGTGTTGGCGCCGACTTATAGTTCGTCTGTGTTGTTTCACAGTGACTGGTTTTAGTATTGTGAGTTGTTGGAGGAATTGAGATCCATGTGTATCTTGTGGTTCTGAATGAGAAGTTATTTTAATGCTGTCTGCATATTGGATTTGGTCAGGAGTTGCGAACGGACACCAGTTCAGCTTCTAACGGAGCAGCGAGGAGGTCCGCAGCGCTAACGCAGGCCAGGACTGCTGGCAGCGTACGGATTGGTTAGTCGGTCGGTCGGCGCTTAAACTACCCATAGTGTGAGCTGCCATCCTGTTACGTGAGTACAACTCTTGGATTCCTGTCTCACCGCTTACATAGCTGTAGTCACCTTCCTCAGGTCGATCCAGGGAACACGGTCTATGGATCACTCCATCTTATTTGGACAAGTTGTCATAATTGTTTAAAATTATCTTTCAACATTGCCTTACCTACTTGTAATTCAGGCCTTAAGCCATTGACTGTGTGCAACATTATTTGTGGCCTTCAGCCGGCCAATAATTAGCAATTTTTTCTTAATAAGGCCTTCAGCTGTTACTATAGCTTGTTACCATTTTGACTGTTAAGAAGAAAATATCTTAGTATTTGTTAATGTGTAACTGGCTTCCTCACTTGTAATTCAGACCTTCAGCCATAGTGTATTCAGAAATTGCTGCTGGATTTCAGCCGTTGATTGTTTGTAACATTGCTTGTGGCTTTCAGGGGACAAATAGTTTCACTTCCGTCTTGATAAGGCCTTCAGCCGTCACTACAACTTGTTACAGTTATTAAGATTGTTAAAAGGGTTTTTGGTATTTTTAACGTGAGATTGTCTACCTTATCGTTAATTCAGGCCTTCAGCCATTGTGTATTTTTGAAATTGCTTCTGCCCTTCAGCCGACATATAATTTAGAACGTTCTTAATCAGGTCTTCAATCGTTGATTGTGTATAACATTGCTTGTGGCCTTGAGCTGACAGTAACTTACTATTCTTCTAATAAGGCTTTCAGCCGAAAGTGTAGTAACATCATTTAAAAATGATTGTTGAGAGTTCTGTTTTTTAGAAATAAAGTGTATGTGTTTTCCACGAAACCAACGGTAACTGATTAGGCCCTGTCCACACCTTTCCTGCAGCCCCCTAAGTCCCACGTCTCACAAGTACTTCTTGTCCCTTGTCAGTGAAAACTGATATGTGCTCCCCCCCCCCCCCTCCTCCCAGCTAAACTGTTTTAAACTGTGCAGGCGTCTTATGAGCAGCCTCAGCTGTAGACGCACTACAATTTACCAGTACGCTGCCAAAAATCCAGGCGTCACCCTTAATGGAACTAAAATTGCTACTTGTTGTTACAGAACCCTAAACAGTTACGGATAAACGCTTCTTTTATCCCACTGCGGGCTTGACGGCTTTTGTCCTCCCGCTGCTGGGATGTGACGCACTTACTAGGTTTTCGCACGTGCACATTTCGCAACTGTCGTAAATTGCAGCACTCTAATTTATCGGAGAAGAAGTGAGCTTAATGGTCCTACCGCGGAAACGATTTATGGTCCTTTTAAGCGTAAAGTGAGTTTATGACCAGCCACTTTCCGTAACATTGCCGTTACAATTTTTAATCGCGAAAATTAATGGAGCATTAAAATGAGGCAATGTGGTAATTGCTCAGTAATTCGGTGCAGCTGGACGAATTTCAGCAGTGCGAGAGTTGGGAGATCGTTTACTATCAAGTATTCCACAGCAACTGCAGCTATTGCGGACCAGTTGGACTTCAACTCGACAGAGACTATCAACAAATGGGTGACAGGTCTGTAATAGCAGTAGTAAAGTACAGAACAGATGGAAAGAGAGTATCTATACTGTAACACTTCATTTGTTGTCGGGTTTGCATACGAAGTAACTGTATTAGAAACGTGTTGTAAATAATTGGTTCCATGGAGACACATTTCTAAATCTGGTTTATCATGTAATAATAGCTGAATTTTTTTTAAAAAAATCTGTGAGATTGATCTATGGTGTGGTTTAACTATCACTGCTTGCAGTACATTAAGCACACCACTACGTCAGCGCCGGCCGGTGTGGCCGTGCGGTTCTAGTCGCTACAGTCTGGAAACGCGTGACCACTACGGTCGCAGGTTCGAATCCTGCCTCTGGCATGCATGTGTGTGATGTTCTTAGGTTAGTTAGGTTTAAGTAGTTCTAAGTTCTAGGGGACTGATGACCACAGATGTTAAGTCCCATAGTGCTCAGAGCCATTTGAACCATTTTGAAGTACGTCACCTGTCTGATTATTTTTCAGAAGGACTTTGAAAGTAAGGATCCATTTATCACTGTTTGAAACATTTATTGATTGTTACGACAGCTGTTTCGGAAGATTTTCGTTTTCAAGTACGTCTACGTTATTCTGACGTATATATAACATTTGGTATAACTGTACTTGGCGACTGTTGTTATATTTCATGTGAAATTCTAAAATATTGGTTTCAGGTAAATTTTGTGCTGTTTTATACAGTAAGGCGTAATGTTTTGACATAGGATTGTAAATATTTCCTGTAATTTATTTCACAGTTCATACCATAGATATGACATGTTGTCCTGTGGTTAACCGCAGAACCTATAAAGCTGTATGTTTTGTGTTTCTGGTCGCCCGATTTTAATTATGTTACACAGAGTTCTGTTTCATTGTAATGAAGGCATCTGAATTGTTCATATCTCGTTGTTAGCCCTGCTTTGGAGTACTGTATTAAGCTGCAAATTAAGTTACAATTGCAGATGGAGTGTAATGTTTGACTAGAAGAAGCAGGGTTATATAGATTACAGTAGACATGTAGAGAGGAAAGGAATTGAATAGGATAGGATAGCATCGAGAGCTGCAAAAGACCAGTCGTTACACTGAAGAGGAAAAAAAAAGTTAACCCTTTGAAATCTCATCTTCACCTTAAATACAATTTCTCTTGCTGTTTACTGCTATTTATATTGTTTTTCTTCTTTCAGCTCGCTTACAAAGGCATAAAATTATTAAGTTACATCCAAATCTACAAGTCCACTGTTCAATGTCTTCATGGAATCTACTCGTTGCGATATTGTCGATCCTCTGTCCTAGTGTTCTCTTGATCCGTAGGCGGGATGTACAGTGTAAATGCATACGTTGTACGAGGTTCCTTGAATACAGAAACTCAAAGTTCACGCAACTGGGTTTTTTGGGTACAACGTCGCCTTTCTTCCAAGCATAACTCATTTACGTCCCCTGAACACCTGTGCTACACTTATATATGGCTAGCAGTGTTCTTCTTCATTTGCCTTTTTCTCACATTTGCAAAGGGTCGGCACGGTTGTTCACGTTTTTGGCTGTTTTAAAAAAAGTTTACTGGCTTTCAGGACGTTATCATATAGCCATCTCAATTGTGGACTGTCAGTTATGACGGTGCGAACGCGAAGACAACATCCAGTCCCCGAGCGGAGAAAATCTCAGACGCTGCCGGAAATTGAATAATTTAGTGGCTTGATGTACTGTATGGGCAGGTGAGGGTAAGAAATACTCATCAAGGTTCCGGTTGATCACGTCTGACAGGAGAGGATGGCCTTATTGTGCACCAAGCACATCGTAACACCTTATCTGCGCCTGCCTTCCGAGAACTCTCATCCCGCACCAGTAGTCGGAGCCTAGCAGTGGACGATGTACGAATTACAGTCCAAAGCGCAGGCTGCCGTTAGCAACACATCATAAACGGATGCTTTTAGAATGGTGTAGTGACCTAGAAGCATGGACGGCTGATGAATGTTCAGGGACCAGCTGTGCTTCTTTCCTACCCCAGGTGACCAATGTTGGAGAGGACGCCGGTAATCTTGAGAGAGATATCATTCTTCAAACGTCTCGCAGAGGCACAGTGGTATTAGTCCTGGCGCCAGGGTGTGAGAGAGTCATCAGCTAAGACTTCAGGTTACGGCTGTTGGTCAGAGAATCTGATGGCGCAACGGTAAGTCACGGACATCCTGTGTCCTCATCTGTTACCTCTCAGTGTGCCATGCTTCAATGGACAACGCTCGTTCACGCAATGCACCTATCTCTATGAATTGTATGCGTGATGCTGAGATACAACCGTGAGCAGCAAGATGCTCCAGGTCTATCTCTGGTAGAGCATCTGTTGGACCAGCTCGGCACTTCGGATGTCAATTCTGTTCCAGTGACAGTATCCAAGATATCAAGGAACAGCTGCAATAGGTGTGGGAAATCTTGCCTCAAGAGAGAATACAAGGGTTTTATTACTCCATTCCCGACAGAATCGGTGCATGCTTCCAGACCGGAGAGTGTGCAGCGTCTAACTAATATATGCGGTCATGTTGCCAGCTTGATAGTAAACTCAATCGTGTTGGTAGTTTCTGAAATACCACCAGATAACCTCTCAACTCGTGAAGTTTAATTTCATTCCTCATCTCCTTCTGTTTGTCAGAGAATTTACATGCTGTCTGACTGTAGACTTTCCTGGTGTGTACCATTGATGAAAAGCTCACAGGTTTGCACCAGAGTTTCGAAGACTGTCGTAACCGCAACGTTTCGAAGACTCTCAGACTCATCGTCTTCTGCCACAGTGATGTGTATGACGATCTTCGAAACACTGCAATATTTTAACACAGTCACCCGGTGGGAAACCCGAGAGCTTTTCATCAGCGGTATATATGCTGCTTATTTTATTCTTTGAATCAAAGTTCAATCCCTGACCGGTCGATCTGAAGTTCGGTGGATTTTTTATATTGCGCCCTTTCTTTGTGATAAAACATAAGGCTCAATTCCATTAATACTTCTGGAAATTTCAGATGAGTCGGCTTTCAGGGGAAGCTGGAGACTGATAAGAACTGGTTTGTTCAATAGGAATTTCACGGCTATGAGAAAGTCCATCTCATATGGCATAAAGGTATCCCATCGAAGAACGAGCTACCAAAACGTACACGTTTTCAATAGATAATAAACAATGGGCGCCTTTCACTACATATTAATAACACAGATGAAGCTCATTTATCACGTATTAGTTGGAACGTGCAAAACAATGAATGTCGCCCTAATGTAATAAAACCATTTCATGATTATCAACAGTGTTTCCAATTACAGGATGCAGCAAAGAAATGACACTAAAGTTTTGAAATATTTTTCGTGCGAAATGAACCCACAGCCTACATTACGGCCGGCCCCTTTGGTCGAGCGGTTCTAGGCGCTTCAGTCAGGAACCGCGCTGTTGCTACGGTCGCAGGTTCGATTCCTGCCTCTGGCATGGATGTGTGTGATGTCCTTAGGTTAGTTAGGTTTAAGTAGTTCTAAGTTCTAGGGGACTGATGACCACAGATGTTAAGTCCCATAGTGCTCAGAGCCATTTGAACCTACATTACGCCGTCTGGTGGGCAGGCGCTTGTATGGTGACAGAGGATTGACAGGAGTGGGAACCGTATCAACAGTAACGAAATGGGATATGTCTTGTTTACCGCATGTCGCTACTGTAAACTGCACACTTGGCCCGAGTCTGGCACGAACATCGTGCCCGTGTCTTTACTCTTTACCCACTCGGCTCGTTGATAATAACTGTTGGAATACGTACGAGTCGAATACAAATTTCATCTGCATCTACACTGATAAACCAGAACATGAGACTTTGGGGTGCGCTGATGACAGAAAGCATGGGTCACATTTCAGTGGTATCGGTGAAGTCTATCAGCAGGACGGGTTTCACTAGACATGGCCTGCACCTCAACAGGTATGGGAAGGGGAGGTTGGCAAAGCTTATAGGTGACAGCATAGGTGGGGTTGGTGGGATCACTCATGGGAAAATTCCTGCAGTAGTGGGTGTTAGAGCTGCACCTTTTTTTAGATTGAAGTCAGCTGATAGGTATTCCTGCTTAAGGGAAGTCTCTCTAACAAGGGAATCACTTTTGACAAAGCTTAGGTATCCGAGTAATGAGGGAATTAGTATATTTCATCACAATATACAAGTTATTAGAGATAAAGTTAGTGAACTGCTTATAGATGTTGACTCTCAAATTATTGGTATATCTGAACACTTCTTAAATAAGGAGATAATTCAGAGGCTCCCTTTACCAGGATACAGGTTGCAGGTTGGCTGGCAGCTTTTCTAGGAGCTCTTTGCGGTGTGGGGGAGTAGCCATGTATGTGAAAAACGGCATCCTTTAGGAGTGGTCGGTTTCCCGACCGATTAAAGTACTCGGTAGTGAAGCCACTTTATAAAAAGGGAGACATTGATAATGTTGACAATTTTAGACCTATTTCTATGCCATCGGTGTTTGCTAAAGTTATCGAGAAGGTTGTATATACAAGGTTACTGGAGCATTTAAATTCACATAATTTGCTGTCAAATGTTCAGTTTGGTTTTAGAAATGGTTTAACAACTGAAAATGCTATATTCTCTTTTCTCTGTGAGGTTTTGGACGGATTAAATAAGAGTGCGAACGCTAGATGTTTTCTTTGATTTAACGAAGGCTTTTGACTGTGTTGACCACAAAATATTACTGCAGAAGTTGGACCATTATGGAGTAAGGGGAGTAGCTTACAATTGGTTCGCCTCTTACTTTAAGAACAGAAAGCAGAGGGTAATTCTCCGCAATATTGAGAGTGGTAGTGATGTTCAGTCCCAATGGGGCACTGTTAAGTGGGGCGTTCCCCAAGGGTCGCTGCTGGGGCCACTGCTGTTTCTTATTTATATAAATGATATGCCTTCTAGTATTACAGGTGATTCAAAAATATTTCTGTTTGCTGAAGACACCAGCTTGATAGTGAAGGATCTTGTGTGTAATATTGAAACAGTAACAAATAATGTAATTCATGAAATAAGTTCGTGGCTTGTGGGAAATAATTTGATGCTAAATCACAGTAAGACTCAATTTTTACAGTTTCTAACTCACAATTCAACAAGAACCGATATTTTGATCAGACAGAATAGGGATATTATAAGCGAGACGGAACAGTTCAAGTTCCTAGGCGTTCGGATAGATAGTAAGCTGTTGTGGAAAGCCCATGTCCAGGATCTGGTTCAGAAGCTAAATGCTGCTTTATTTACCATTAGAACAGTATCTGAAAAAAGTGACACTTCAACACGGAAAGTAGTCTACTTCGCATATTTTGATACGTTTATGTCGTATGGTATTATTTTTTGGGGTAATTCTTCTGATTCAAAAAGGGTATTTTTGGCTCAAAAACGGGCTGTTCGAGCTATATGTGGTTTAAGTTCGAGAACCTCTTGTCGACATTCAAAAATCTGGGAATTCTGACATTGCCCTCACAGTATATATTTTCTTTAATGTCGTTTGTTGTTAGCAATATTAGCCTATTCCCAAGAGTTAGCAGCTTTCACTCAGTTAATACTAGGCAGAAATCAAATCTGCATGTAGAATGCACTTCCTTGACTCTTGTGCAGAAAGGAGTGCAGTATTCTGCTGCATCCATTTTCAATAAGCTACAAGATCTCAAAAATCTTAGCAGTAGCCCAGACTCTTTTAAGTTCAAACTGAAGAGTTTCCTCATGGCTCACTCCTTCTATTGTGACGAGGAGCTCCTGGAAGAGCTAAAAAATTAGCAAATTCCAGTGTTACATTGTTGATTTTCTTCATTTAAACTTACGACTTGTCACCTGAATATGTTTTTTTTATATTTCATTTTATCTGTTTCTAATATCGTGTTATAATTTCATGTATTGACTCGTTCCATGACCATGGAGACTTCTCCTTAATTTGGTCCCACGGAACAATAAATAAATAAATAAATAAATAAATAAAAATAAAACATTATGGCCGCCTACTTAATAGCCGGTATGTCCACCTTTGGCAAAGATAACGGTGGCGACGCGTCGTGGCATGGAAGCAATGAGGCCTTGGTAGGACGCTGAAGGGAGTTGGCATCACATCTGCACATACAAGTGCCCTAATTTCCGTAAATTCCGGGGAGTGGAGCGATGAGCTCTTACGCCACGTTCAATCACGTTCCAGATGTGTTCAGTTGGGCTCAGATCTGCGAGTTGGGGAGCGAGCACATCAGGTGGAACTCTCCATTGTGTTCCTCGAACTACTCCGTCACTCCCCTGGCCTTGTGATATGGTGCATTATCTTCATGGAAAACGCTTCTGCAGTCGGGAAACACGATCGCCATGAAGGGGTGTGCGTGGTCTGCAAACAGTGTACGATACTCCTCGGCCGTCACGATGATGTGCACGAGCTCCACTGGGCACACGTACGCCCACATGAAAGTTTCCCAGAGCGTAATGGAACCGTCGCCAATCTATCTCCGTCCCGCAGTACAGGTGAAATGGAGCAGTTACTTCGACAGTCGACGGATTCGCCTCCTCCCATCAGCACGATGAAGAAGATATCGGGATTCATCAGACCACGCAACGTTCTGCCACCCCGCCGGCTTCCACTGTCGATGGTAACGTGCCAGTTTCAGTCGTAGTTGCCGATGTGGTGTTAAACTGGGCACATGCGTGGATCGTTGGATGCAGAAGTCCATCTTTAGGAGTGTTCGTTGTACTGTGTGTTGAGGCACACTTTTACTCTGCCCAGCATTAATGTCTGACGTTAGTTCCGCCACAGTTCGCCGCCTGCCCCGTTCTACCAGCCCTTCCCGCCTACTACGTCCAATATATGCAATGAGGGGTGGCCGCTCAACTCCACGACGTCTGGACGTGATTTCACCTTGGTTGCGCCACCTGTTGAAGACACTCACCACGGAGCTCCTCGAACATTCAACTCGTGCAGTTTCCGAAATGCCCGTGACGAGCGTCCGGGACGCACAATGCGCCCTCTGTCAAAATCAGATAGATCGCTCACCTTCCCCATTGTACCTACACCCGGACAGCACACTCACTGATACTGCATGTACCTTGCGTGGGTCTTGACTAGCAGTCATTCCTCGCCAGGTGAAGCTACTATCGATAGTTGGTCCGTGGTCATAAAGTTATGGCTGATCATCTACATCTACGAGGGCAGTTCAATAAGTAATGCAACACATTTTTTTTTCTCGGCCAATTTTGGTTGAAAAAACTGGAAATTTCCTGTTGAATATTTTCAAACATTCCCGCTTCGTCTCGTATAGTTTCATTGACTTCCGACAGGTGGCAGCGCTGTACGGAGCTGTTAAAATGGCGTCTGTAACGGATGTGCGTTGCAAACAACGGGCAGTGATCGAGTTTCTTTTGGCGGAAAACCAGGGCATCTCAGATATTCATAGGCGCTTGCAGAATGTCTACGGTGATCTGGCAGTGGACAAAAGCACGGTGAGTCGTTGGGCAAAGCGTGTGTCATCATCGCCGCAAGGTCAAGCAAGACTGTCTGATCTCCCGCGTGCGGGCCGGCCGTGCACAGCTGTGACTCCTGCAATGGCGGAGCATGCGAACACACTCGTTCGAGATGATCGACGGATCACCATCAAACAACTCAGTGCTCAACTTGACATCTCTGTTGGTAGTGCTGTCACAATTGTTCACCAGTTGGGATGTTCAAAGGTTTGTGCCCGCTGGCTCCCTCGTTGTCTAACCGAACACCATAAAGAGCAAAGGAGAACCATCTGTGCGGAATTGCTTGCTCGTCATGTGGCTGAGGGTGACAATTTCTTGTCAAAGATTGTTACAGGCGATGAAACATGGGTTCATCACTTCGAACCTGAAACAAAACGGCAATCAATGGAGTGGCGCCACACCCACTCCCCTACCAAGAAAAAGTTTAAAGCCATACCCTCAGCCGGTAAAGTCATGGTTACAGTCTTCTGGGACACTGAAGGGGTTATTCTGTTCGATGTCCTTCCCCATGGTCAAACGATCAACTCTGAAGTGTATTGTGCTACTCTTCAGAAATTGAAGAAACGACTTCAGCGTGTTCGTAGGCACAAAAATCTGAACGAACTTCTCCTTCTTCATGACAACGCAAGACCTCACACAAGTCTTCACACCCGAGAGGAGCTCACAAAACTTCAGTGGACTGTTCTTCCTCATGCACCCTACAGCCCCGATCTCGCACCGTCGGATTTCCATATGTTTGGCCCAATGAAGGACGCAATCCGTGGGAGGCACTACGCGGATGATGAAGAAGTTATTGATGCAGTACGACGTTGGCTACGACATCGACCAGGGGAATGGTACCGTGCAGGCATACAGGCCCTCATTTCAAGGTGGTGTAAGGCCATAACATTGAATGGTGATTACGTTGAAAAATAGTGTTGTGTAGCTAAAAGATTGGGGAATAACCTGGTGTATTTCAATGCTAAGTAGAACAACCCCTGTTTCAGAAAAAAATGTGTTGCATTACTTATTGAACTGCCCTCTTACATGACTACTCCGCAGTTCACACTTAAGTGCATGGCAGAGGGTTCATCGAACTACTTGCGTGCAGTAAGACACATGCGTGTAACGAAATATTTTCGGGGACTTTGAATCAGAATTTCGAGTGTCGTGCAATATTCGTTATTGAGGAATGGGAACAAGTGTACTTGTGAATGCACTGATCCGAAAATCAAGTAACATTCTTGGCATACCCGTTGCTGAAATTTGTGTAATTGCTTTAAAATACCGCTAAATACTGCAAGAAAATAATCTTAGAGGGGAAAAGAAACACGTGACGGATGCGGTGTGCAGCGCAGCTACATGCAGCATCGTTACTGGAGATTCCGCTGAGTCGATGCGGTTGAAGCCGCCGCCACGTCGTTACGGTTCCACACCTTTGAGAGACAATTATTTAGGAGCGCTGGGCCACGCCCGGGGCAGCGAATGACCCACACAGGGGGTTAGGGCCTCTTTAACGGCTTCATTAGGGGCCATAACGTGCGGGAGATGGTCTCTGGGGGGCCAGTGGCTCGCCGCGAGCTATTTATAACCGGCCAGGTGCGCACGTCATGAACGTCTGGCCGGCTCCACAGATAAGGAATCGGCGCCTACCTAGGGAGCCTTACCGGCAAAGGCTTCCTGTGAAACGCGTGCTGAATTCCGCTGCTCAAAACAGTAAGCAGAACATGTGCTTCAGTGCCTGATATCTACGTTAGTATACAGCCAAGAAAGGTCACCCTGACTGAGCTGCAGGTTCCTATCTAATTGCCTGCAGGGGCAAAGAAAATTTTCAGTGTTTCATTTAATTGCTGCGCCAAATTAAAAATTTAGAATGCTTTCGTAACCCGCTCACTAAGAGGTATAACATTACGTTAAAGATTTAAGGTATAAGTCGAGAATTGGAAAGTAGTCTATGTGTCAAGAGGCAGCGTAACCCACTGAGTGCATAACAGCCAGAATGTAATTTCGTAGTTTCGGCGTATCCATCTATGTGAAGTAGGAGGGGAGGACCACAGACGATAGGAGTATTACAATTTTCAACACTACAGTCAGCTACAATTTCATTATCAATTTATTGGCAACCCGTTTCGACGACACACTTCGTCGTAATCAGGCCACAAAAGTAAAATAAATTTTCAACTTAGCATTATACAGCCAACAGGTTGCACATAACTGGTGGGTACATTGACCGAGGTTTCGACACCTACCATAGGTGTCTTCATCAGAATGAAATTTTGCTAAATAGTAAGATTACATTGCTAAAAATAACATCAGACATCTGATGTTGTTCCCAGCTGGGCAAAAGGTAGAACACTTTATTTTCCTTTTGGCTTGAGTATAGCCGTTTCAGATTCTGACCATTGCTTTTTAGGAATGTAAATTTACGGTTTACCAGAAATCAACTCTGATGAAGATACCCCTAGTAGGTCTCGAAACCTAGGTCAGCGTACCTACCAGTTACGTGCTGTAAAACCCTATGCTGAAAATAGTATATGGCTGCTGAGTAACAGCCATGTTTAAAACTGTAAGTAATATAAAAGCATTAACATTAACGACAGCATGGATTGTGTTTAAACAATAGATTAACTATGTATTACATATTTTAATTCTATGTACGATTTTGCTTTTGGTGTCATACTATCGTTGATACAGATATTTTTATATTAGTTTTAGGGCCTGATGATATGAAGTGTATCGTCGAAACCGGTTGCCATATTACATATGTACGTGGGTGTAACCATCATGTTGTACTCTGTGTCAGAACTCATAAGCTCACAGTCGTCTGCAGTAAAACTTAATCACGGTACAAACAATGTAATGTGAAAATAAAAAGGAGTACCTATATACAATGAAGCCCCGTTACAGAACCAATCATGTACATACTTGCAACGCTAAAACATTGGAAACCGATATACATATATATATATATATATATATATATGTTATATATTACTATATATATTATATTATTATAAATATATATTAAAATACATTATTAATGACATCATGCAAACTAATATCTACTAATCGTGGTCATGATCGTGCACACGACATAATTACAAACATTATCTAGCGGTATGAAGTACATACATCTGTGCAAGTGGTTTTTGTTGCAACCTGCAATAAAAATGAAAATACTGGTTACGACACAGACAAGTTGTACAATGTATGTATCTCATACCGCTAAATTATGGTTGTAATTATGTTGTGCGCACGATAATGACCAAGAGTAGTAGATAGGCCTATTTACATGTGTGATGGAATAAACCACGTATTTTTAATTATGTGGTTTACTGTTATATATATTGGTTTCCATTGATTTAGCCTTGCAAGGACGTTTGGTTCTGTAATCGGTCTTAATTGTATATAGGTATTCTTTTCTATTTTCTCATTACATGTTCGTACAGTGATTCAGTTTGAGTTTTACTGTAGGTGATGATGTGCATGGCAGTGCTGACATAGAGTACAGCATGCTGATTACTATAAATAATTACAATATTTTACAATACATTAATTACGGTTGTATATGGATCATTTGTAAACAACAGAATAACAGTGTGTTTCATATTTTATTTCTGTATACCATTTTGCTTTTGATATCATGCTGTTATTAAAGTAACTGGTTTATATTAATTTTTGGGCCCTGTGATGACGAAGTATATCACCGAAACTGGTTGCCAATAAACTGATAATGAAATTACAGCTGAGAGCAGTGTTAAAAACTGTAACATAACTTCAGCGGCTCCCATGGCCAATGCCATTTTGAATAAAATACTTTTTGGTACAAAGTCGCGTCATCATAAAATACTGAAGCAACTAAATTACATATGTTTCCACCGACTTGGCAGCGTTCGTCTTCATCGCGGTTCAGTTAACTGCCTTGAAGAGGATCGCTGCCACATCTGTCGAAACGCCGGCAATTTAGGTGCTTTATTGTTTATAGTGATGCGGCCTAATACCCAAAATTATTTTATTCAAATACCCCGACTAGGTTCGTCTATCATTTGGAATGAGGGTACTTAGCGACTTCGTACCGACTGTACATGTACATTCAAACGACTTCGATTTTTTTTCTCGTTGACCAACGACTACTGAAAGGAAAGAATTTTATTCATTACAACATCTTCGCTATTCTTGAAGCAAAAATCCTGCATCAAGCATGACGTTTTCATTTACTACGCCTTTACTGTTAACTGTATTCACAACACGTTTTACAAACACGACCCACATATGCCACTGAAAGGCCCAAAGTCTTGAGTTGTTCAGTGTCCAGAGTGTGGCCTTCAGCCGAGCTTTTAAGAGAAATATTTGTAAGACAAGGCCTTCAGCCGTCTTAAATTAACATTTTGAAAATTATGTGATTAAAACTAAGTTTTTTAAAAAAATTTGCTCTATATGAAATTCTTGTTATCCAGGCCCTAAGTCCTGCGTTGTTCAATGTCTTGTGTGTGGCCTTTAGCCAAGTATTTACGTGAAATACTTTTTTTAAGTAAGGCTTTCAGCCACGTGTACTCTTTAAAGCAATTTTTATAACTTTTGTTCAGGCCTTCAGCCCTTCTTGTTTTTGGCGTGGTTTTGGGCCTTCAGCCCAGGAAGTATCGCAAGTTTTCTTAACTAGGCCTTCAGCTGTATTGTTTCAATTTTATCCTTTTAAGGCAACGTGTAATTAAGTGGTTCTTAGGAAGATAAAAGTTTGTGTGTTTTGTGCAACTAACCACAACCATAACCTGATCCGCTCTGTCCTGCAAAACCAGATTCAACTGGTAGCAAAGCGTGGTTACGATCTACGGACCTCTAGGCTATGGGCCCAGCACGCTTCCACATTTCTTTTTTTTTTTTTAATTACCGCACGTGCACGCCGCCAGCGGTCCCCCAGCCTGAGATCGCGTCGCGGAGATTTCCGCGCTGCTCTGCCCCAACCGACCGACTGCCACCCACACCACCACACGGAAATATAGCGGTCACACCAAAGATGGTACAGCGGTACTAGTACCGATAAACGCTGCTGCTGCCACTGACGGACGCAAGTCAGCAACTCGTTATGGTAGTAACTCAGGGAGAAATAAGACACCACTCGATTGTGACAAAATGCCAAAGAAGAAACGGCATCAACGAGAGCAGGTCACGGCTCAGAAAGTATCTGTAAAATAATACAATTGTACGACACGTAGATTAGGAGGTATCACGTCATAAACATTGAGATGAGTGAAAAAATTTGGTTTTGCTTTTCTCATTAGTCTACGGGTACATAACGCGAAACTAACAGAAACAACACAGTTAGGGTTTTGCATCTTCAAATGTAAACGTTTCATGCTTCGTATCAACACATATTTAACGCATTAACTCATTTGAAGGTGTTGGAGGTAATAACTCGTGTTTCTACCGATGGCAGACATTCTAGTTCCCTTGTTACATACACTGCCGGAAAAAATAGTACACTCTGGAAAGACGTCGTCGATTTTGATCGGATGAGAGCATATGTTACCTGGGGGATAGTAGGTACACTGATAATGGTTTCAGCGTTGTCTGTCAACACGTAGCGTAGTAGTATAACTACTAGAGCTCCATGTGTGTCTAATAGGGCATGGTCATATCCAGAAGGCTCAGGGTGGCGCAATCGAGTGAAGCAAGCAGGCATCCATCCCACGGAGATCCACTCACGCTTCCTGCAACAGACTGAACGAGTTTGAAAGCGGTCAAATTGTGGCCATCCGAATGGTTGTGGGGTCCTTTCGGAAACTGCCATACAAGTTGGATGTGCAGCATCACTTATCCAACGATGTCGGTATCGGAGGTCACGTGACATTCTCACGCCAGTAGACGAGAATTTGGACGTCCGCGCAGCACAGATGCTCGCCAGGGTCGTCGTATTACAAGGGCACTGGTAGTCACTCGCTACCCAGCATAGATATGAGGGCATTGAACCCAGACGTGTCAACACGAAATGTTGTGAACTGGTAACTAACAGTGGGACCACGGGCATGCACATCTCTAGCCTGTCATCCACTCACACGCCACAACATTGACGTGCAGTGATCGACTGGTGCCGTCAAAGGACCATTTGGAAGACTGAATGGCGCGCTTTGGTCTTCTGCGATGAAAGCAGGTACTGTCTGCATGCAAGTAATAGCCATTTCCTCGTACGGCGTAGACCTGGTGTCCGCTCTCTCGTAGAGTGAGTTCGTCCAAGACTTACTGGCCCTACTCTACGTCTTATGGTCTGGGGTGCGATAAGCTACAACTCTCCTTTACATTGGTGTTTCTGGAGGGGATGCTAACAGGGCTCGGTTACATGCATAATGTTGTCAGACCCATTATTTTGCCGTTCTTGCAACTATCGTTTCAACAGTCTTGCAATCTGTAAGACGTGCAGCAACTTCCCTAGCCAGGACGATCTCTGGACTTGTCTCCACTTGAGAACGTGTGGAATATAATGGGACGAGAAGTGAATCTTGCAACTCGTCAAGCAACAACTCTTACAGAACTACGTGAACAGGTCGATCAGACGTGGCATAACGTATCGCAGGACAGTATTCGCTATCTATACGATCGACTGCATGCCCGAGTCAGCACCTGCCTTGCCACCTGTCGAGACTACACTAAGTACTAATATGGGTGTTTCGGCATATGTCGGTACCCGCTACCTCAAACCACTTGAGCAGTTGAAGGGCTTATTTTAGTAGTGGTACAAGTCCAGTTTTGTTCATTGTGAAATACAGAGTCCTAAAGCTGAATGAGCGCTGAAAAATCTGCAGTTGAGATACCAGAAATATTCAAGCATATGGCTTCTTGCTAGAGTTGAACCTTTCTTTCTGTTTGGATCATTAATTTCAGAAGCATTATGGGCAGAAAAGTGGAGGTAATGGACTTAGACCACTATTGAAATAAGCCCTTCAGTTAATCTGTAAAGGAAATCGTTTCATGTACTCCATACGCACTGTTGCAGTAACAAATTTTGAGTTTCTTTTTCTGTAAATGTTTTGGAGATTCATGTGGATGGAGATTGCACAAGTCAGATTCCTCTTTTATTGAACATGTGCCGAAGTAAGTTGATAGACACAGTATCACTGACGTGCTACATATAATCAACAAAGGGAGAAATCTTAACTTATTCGGAGCACTTCTGGTAAATAAGCACTTAGCTCAACGCCCGCACCTGTCCCTAAATGACAGTTTTAGCTGAGTGCACCTCTCTTAAACTTGACAGTCGCATTCAATCAGCAACACACTCCGAGACCTCAATCGCAAATTGTCATTAAACTTTACTTTGATTTTTCTTGCATCCTTTAGTACTACACTCATACAACTTCATAATTTAATATTGTGTGTTTCCGGTAGGTACGGTGTTTGATGCTTTCCGTCTTGCAAACTGTCATGTAACATCGTCACTTGATTTGACATTTTAAACCTAATTTCGAGTTTTATTCCCTGTGTGTCGATAGTATACTTGGTTTTAATGTCTGGTTTCGAACTCACTATTATTATTAGAAGATGTTGGTCAACTGTTTCCTGGCAATGGACCAATAAGCCGAAACTGATGCAGATAAACGAATATCGGTAGAACAAACCAGCAAACAGCAAGTTACCGTCCATTCGGAATGTGGGTGCAGTCAAACGACTGCGCATTGATAATGGCAAGGCACTAGCTGAAATCTAGATTTTCCTGAAAAAAAGGACGACTGATTGCTGTGCTATACCATTTGAGAATTGGTTGTTTTTCGATGTTAAGTACAGGGTACGTAAAATAATAATATGCTTCCGACATCGTCAGTGTGTGGGAGTTCTGTAGTATTATGAATACTGAAAAAATTTTCAGCCACCAAGATCACAAAAATCATTTATCCATATAGATTACGGCTTTTGATAGTTCACTGTTGCCATATTTGGATCTATTTTTGCATCATTACTCAATCTTCTTCTTCAGTCCAATAATTGGTGCTATACAATGTATTCCATGTTGTTATCGTGAACTATACTAGAAGTCACCATGTCAGTTGTAAGACAACAGCTGTGAACACACATGTTACAGCGCCGATTACAATTGCTCCCTCACATTCATGAGAAATCTTAACTTACTAGAAGCACTTGAGATAAAACAACATTTAACTCAACACCCGTACTTGTTTCTAAATCATCATCTTCAACTGAGCACATCCCTCTTAAGCTTCATATGACCCATGTGAGTACATGTAACTGGCCCAATAACGTGAGTGTACATAGCTGTTATTTCAAAACTGTCATGCAAACTTCTAGTACCACTCACAATATCAACATGGACATACACGGTGCTTATAATTCAAGTTAAACTTTAAAAATACTGTAGAAAGAACACCACTGATCAGAATGACGTCAAATTGCAACGGAATATTATCGGAGAAGGCGGAAAACGTATGGCATAAGAAGAAAAATAGCTCAAGATTTTAAACATGGCTGCAGCACCAACTGTTAAAATTCTTCACAATAAAGGATGGCAGCCAAAAACAGTTGCAGGATAGAATTTTTTTTTTATTAAAATTCTTGACCAAGGTTTCGGTACATATAAATATAACTTCATCAGAAGTAAAACTTCCTGAATAGAAAGACACATTCATTAGAAAAGCCATATCAACGAAAGTGAGAAACAGAAGCTTAAATAACGGTGAAATTGCTAAAGTAATACAGGCACACAATCTTTAGTACTTACTAAAATTACATCATGCACTTGAGAATAATAAAACAATTATGCCAAAAGGCGTCGTCGGTAATTAAAATATCATCTCCATTTGTACAACATGTGTAATGGGCACAGGATCAAAGCGAACAGTTTAACAATGTTACTTCGCCTATGAACTGTTGAGACACGAGTGTGAAGGCACTAAGGCGGATTGTTTCGCCGAGAGGGCACTTGCATGTGCCAGACTCGCGCATATTACAATCCATAAATACATATATAAGCGCATCAAAATTATTAAAGGTTGTGTTAATTCAAACTTTGTCTTAATAAATAAAGCGTATCACGCCAATTAAAGACATTTATGTAAACTAGAAATATAGAACCAAATTTACCTGTGTCCTAGTGTCAAACGGATAAAGCTTGCGCTTGGAACATCTAACGAGAGAGGGCACTACTGTAATGCGCGAGAGTCTCGCGTAACGTAGGCAGTGAAATACATACTAGCGAAACAACCAAAATGTTATAATAAAACGAAACCATCTGTCTGTATGAATAAAACATAGTAGTCATTTAACCACACATACACATTGAAATTCATAATTAACAAACATCACAATATGTAGATCCCAACAAGACAGGAAAAGCGCATTTCACCGGCATCAACAAGCAAGAAAATAACTCCTAGTCAGCCAGGCTATATTACATTAAGGCAATGAGGGGTTTGAAACTGTCTAAAAAATTTTTGTTTCGAAGCTGCACCTGTTCATTAAGAACAAAACCATCTTTTAGAGACAGATGCTTGAAAATCTCTAATTCTTCGAGCAAGTCTAGTTTGTCACCTTTATCAGCTTCATGAAGCAGCTCTACGTCGTCCAGTTCACTTGGCGTGTGCTGTAAGAGCCATAGATGGAATTATAGGTGAAATTATATACGTTTTCCCCATTTTTACCTAACCTGTGTTCTTTATACCCAACTTTAATGGGTCTACCTGTCTGCCCTATGTAATAGTTTGGGCAGTCGTTACAAGTAATTTTGTATACACCGGACTTAGTGCTGAGTTCTTCTCGTGCTCCAATATTATGAATTACTCTACGTTTGAGGCTATTATTTACGGAAAAAGCAACTCTATAACCGTATTGTTTCTGTAAAAGTCTTTTAATCTTATATGAAACGTTCCCTAAAAATGGAATAGAAATAAAGTTATTACTCTAAAAAAAAAAACTATGAGAGTAATAACTTTATTTCTATTCCATTTTTAGGGAACGTTTCATATAAGATTAAAAGACTTTTACAGAAACAATACGGTTATAGAGTTGCTTTTTCCGTAAATAATAGCCTCAAACGTAGAGTAATTCATAATATTGGAGCACGAGAAGAACTCAGCACTAAGTCCGGTGTATACAAAATTACTTGTAACGACTGCCCAAACTATTACATAGGGCAGACAGGTAGACCCATTAAAGTTAGGTATAAAGAACACAGGTTAGGTAAAAATGGGGAAAACGTATATAATTCCACCTATAATTCCATCTATGGCTCTTACAGCACACGCCAAGTGAACTGGACGACGTAGAGCTGCTTCATGAAGCTGATAAAGGTGACAAACTAGACTTGCTCGAAGAATTAGAGATTTTCAAGCATCTGTCTCTAAAAGATGGTTTTGTTCTTAATGAACAGGTGCAGCTTCGAAACAAAAATTTTTTAGACAGTTTCAAACCCCTCATTGCCTTAATGTAATATAGCCTGGCTGACTAGGAGTTATTTTCTTGCTTGTTGATGCCGGTGAAATGCGCTTTTCCTGTCTTGTTGGGATCCACATATTGTGATGTTTGTTAATTATGAATTTCAATGTGTATGTGTGGTTAAATGACTACTATGTTTTATTCATACAGACAGATGGTTTCGTTTTATTATAACATTTTGGTTGTTTCGCTAGTATGTATTTCACTGCCTACGTTACGCGAGACTCTTGCGCATTACAGTAGTGCCCTCTCTCGTTAGATGTTCCAAGCGCAAGCTTTATCCGTTTGACACTAGGACACAGGTAAATTTGGTTCTATATTTCTAGTTTACATAAATGTCTTTAATTGGCGTGATACGCTTTATTTATTAAGACAAAGTTTGAATTAACACAACCTTTAATAATTTTGATGCGCTTATATATGTATTTATGGATTGTAATATGCGCGAGTCTGGCACATGCAAGTGCCCTCTCTCGGCGAAACAATCCGCCTTAGTGCCTTCACACTCGTGTCTCAACAGTTCATAGGCGAAGTAACATTGTTAAACTGTTCGCTTTGATCCTGTGCCCATTACACATGTTGTACAAATGGAGATGATATTTTAATTACCGACGACGCCTTTTGGCATAATTGTTTTATTATTCTCAAGTGCATGATGTAATTTTAATAAGTACTAAAGATTGTGTGCCTGTATTACTTTAGCAATTTCACCGTTATTTAAGCTTCTGTTTCTCACTTTCGTTGATGTGGCTTTTCTAATGAATGAGTATTTCTATTCAGGAAGTTTTACTTCTGATGAAGTTATATTTATATGTACCGAAACCTTGGTCAAGAATTTTAATAAAAAAAAAAATTCTATCCTGCAACTGTTTTTGGCTGCCATCCTTTATTGTGAAGAAAAATAGCGTAAAAGTTGATCAATAGATGGCGAGGTATGTGTCAGAATACGAAAATGAAAACACCTGTCACGCATTGAAGACGGTGAAAACACACTGGGTACACGGCGTTTCCTCCTTTCGCGTCTGCGACGTTCGCCATGACGGTCTCAATGCAGTATCGCGCTCTGCTTGTAAAGCTGTAATAGAAGAATGGTGATTGTGAACACGCCGCTCTGCAGGAGTTCCGGACACCGAAGGGTTTGAAAAAAAGCATCGGTCCGATGACAGCCGTGGCTCTGGAGAAAATGATTTGGAAATTGAGATGGGTTCTTTTGGTATGCAACCTGGTAGAGGGAGGAAATGAACTGATTCGACGTCAGTGGAAGCAGTGGCGACAGCAGTGCAGGAGGAGACGAGTGGTGGTGTGCAAACGTGTAGTGCACGGAGAATTGCCCGAACACTGGACATACCCGTGCGCACGACGGGTAAAATCCTACCAAACATCCTTCTTTGCCGGCCACGGTGGCCGAGCGGTTATAGGCGCTTCAGTCCGGAACCGCGCGACTGCTACGGTCGCAGGTTCGAATCTTGCCTCGGGCATGGATGTGTGTGATGTCCTTAGGTTAGTTAGGTTTAAGTAGTTCTAGGGGATTGATGACCTCAGATGTTAAGTCCCATAGTGCTCAGAGCCATTTGGACCATCTTTCTTTGCTATCCATTCAAAATTACCCATGTGCAAGAGTTGCTTCCTGTTGACCAGCCAGCAAGAAAGACCTTTGCTGTAGAATTTCTTGCTAGCATTGAAATGGACACTGGTTGATCTTGGAAGATTTTGTGGTCGAAGCTCACTTCCATCTCATAGGATATGTCAATACACCGAATTGTTGAATATGGTAAACGGAAAATCCACACGCAGATCAACCAGTACCACTTCATCCCGAAAAGGTCACTGTGTGGTGCGGGTTTACGACATCTTTTATCATGGGGCCATATTTTTTCGAAGAGACAGGTGTTTTTGGTGCTGTTACCTGTACCGTCGTTGGTAAGCACTACGAGTCTCTTTTGCGTAACCACGTCATTCCAGCTCTCCAACAGCGTGAGTGTGTGGATGAGATCATTTTTATGCAAGATGGCGCACCTCCGCACGTTGCAAATCCAGTTAAGCAGCTGCTGAAGGGCCATTTCGACAACGCTAGAATTATCAGCCGCCATTTCCTTACAGCCTGGCCGTCCCGATCACCTGATCTTAATCCGTGTCACATCTGGCTGTGGGGATATCTGAAATTTATTGTATTAACTGCATTTAAGGCACGCACTGCGCAACGCGTTCTGAACGTGAACCCGGAAACACGTCGCTCAGTTGTGGAACATGCTGTTTCTAGATCTCAACCTGTTGCAGAAAACGGTGGACAGCATACCGAACGTGTTTTGCTCCATTCACGCGGAAATTAATAATCCGATTTGATTTTGACTGATGCTTTTTATGCCGTTTATGGCCTCAGGACAATTAAAAACCGATTTTTCCCATACAATGTGATATGACCTCGCCGTGGTGGATGGGCTTACGTAACTAAAGTATCACACCTGTACACCGATGCACAATAAGTATTCAGTGTTCCGATTGTTTAAGGTCGAACGTGCACCTTAAGCACTGTTGTATGATTAATTTGTTATTTGTCGTGGACCACTATTAAATTTTAAGGTTTAACTTTAATTATAATCACCCTGTATATTGTATAGCACAACTTTTTGTAATGAAGGACAGAATTGTGTAATGATGTAAACATAGATCTGAAGACGGCAACAGAGAATGCCGAAACCGGTAATCTATATGAATAAATGATTTCAGCGATATTGGCAGTTGAAAATTTATTCAGGTATTACAGGTAAAATAAAACTAACCCAGAAAATAATTCACGCATCTTTCAGATAGCCAACTCAACTTATAACTTCCACACCAACGGGACTTATGTAAGTTGGATTTCCTATCTTACAGTCATGAAATGTTTTCTCGGGCAATTTTATTTTGTTCACCCTGTATTTGGAGACATATTCAGCATATGTAACAGTCATATCTATGAATTATACTGGCTGAATTAAAATGATTGGCCGAAGAGAATGATAGCACCTCTTACGGTTCCCAGAGTGTTCGACTGGAAAGCGTAATAAGAGATACATGTCAGCTCTATATCCAAATGTACACTACAAACCTGTAACGGCAAGTCATTCATGACAACTAACACAACCTATCAGACATCAATTGAGATTTCACAAATTGCCACAGATAATCTTCAGGCACGAAACATAACGTATTAGGGCAAAATTCAAAGGCAACAGATCTTCAAACCCAGTATCATAGTGAATGAACAAACTGACAGTGAACGTAACAGACTGCTTTAGATGTTCTCTCAATACAACAGCCTTAGAAGAAGAAAATGAACACGTAAATAAATTAATGCTCTTTTTTCAATAACTTCCGCACTCCCCTCAACATTACCTCACTCTAACCCCTTCCCCCCCCCCCCCGTATCTCACCCTCCCTTCCACTACACCCCTCCTCATATCATACCAACTGTCACTTCTCCATCTCTGAGAGTTTGACCTGAACAGTGACACGTTATTTCAGCTACACATCCATAACAGCAAACGGACGTGCAGAAATGTAGTATTGGTCTCTGAATTAGAAATAATAGCTGGTTTTCAGAATTCAACAAAAACTGAAGAATTTCCGTTTTGCCAGTGGTTCCTCTAAGAAAGCACAAACAATGAAAATGCTGTAAAATGCTTTTTTTCTGAAAGTACTTCTACCTTTGTTACCTTGAGGTGTCCTTAATTGTCGCTACGTTAAGAAAATATTAATTCTAAATAAGAGATTATTGCTACCGAAGAAAGAGTTAACCAACGCCACATCAACACAGTGTTAATATTTTCTCTTTCTTTATCTTTTACTTTTTACTATCTATTATATCCTTGTAATAGATTACAATATCAATTACATCAGGAAGCTGTTTCCTTCCGGTGTACTTCATATTGTGCACGATCTTTCTCCAGTTGTCTGAAGTCTGTCTCCTTACCTTTTGTAGTTCCGTGTAGTTTTTCTTCTATTTTTTCTCTTGACAGTTCAAATAGCTATTAGAAATTTTGTATATACATCAAAAAACGTTTTGCATCGCCCCGGTTCCCAGAACTCCTGAACGTAGTCGTTGACTGCCGACATTGTATCACAGACACAGTCCCTTTGACTGTTCAGAGATGTCACTACACCAGCCCAAAGATGTAAACAACCATGCATGAGCAGCGCCTATTAGACGGAGGGGGTCCGACAGCCGATTAGTTCCAATCATTCCACCAGGAAGGAGGTACACGGCTCGTGTTGTCCGTAGTTCAACCATGCCTGGACGGTCAATACCGCGGTTCGATCGCGTCCGCATTGTTGCTTTGCGCAAGGAAGGGCTCTCTACAAGGAAAGTGTCCAGGGGTCTCGGAGTGAACCAAAGCGATGTTGCTCGGACATAGAGGAGATACAGAGAGAGAGGAACTGTCGATGGCATGCCTCGCTGAGGCCGCCCAAGGGCTACTATTGCAGTGGATGACCGCTACCTACGGATTATGGCTCGCAGGAACCCTAACAGCAACGCCAACATGTTGAATAATGCCTTTCGTGCAGCCGCAGGACGTCGTGTTACGACTTAAACTGTGCGCAATAGGCTGCATGATGCGCAACTTCACTCCAGACTTCCATGACGAGGTCCATCTTTGCAACCACGACATCATGCAGCGCGGTACACATGGGGCCAACAACATGCCGAATGGACCGCTCACCTTCTCTACACCGATGAGTGTCGCATATGCCTTCAGCCATACAATCTTAGGAGACATGTTTGGAGGCAACCCAGTCAGTCCGAACGCCTTAGACACACTGTCCAGGTTCCCTGATGTTTTGGGGTGGCATTATGTGGAGCCGACGTACGCCTCTGGTGGTCATGGAAGGCGCCGTAACGGCTGTACGGTATGTGAATGCCATCCTCCGACCTATAGTGCAGCTATATCGGCAGCTTATTGGAAAGGCATTCTTCTTCCTGGACGACAATTCGGGCCCCCACTGTGCACATCTTGTGAATGACTTCCTTCAGGATAACGACAGCGCTCGACTTGAGTGGCCAGCATGTTCACCAAATGAACGCTATCTAACATGCCTGGTATAGATAGAAAAGGGCTGTTTATGGACGACGTGACCCACCAGCCACTCTGAGGGATCTACGCCGAATCGCCGTTGATGAGTGGGACAATCTGGATGAACAGTGCCTTGATCAACTTGTGGATAGTATGCCACAAAGAATACAAGCATGCATCAATGCAAGAGGACGTGCTGCTGGATGTTAGAGGTGCCGGTGTGTACAGCAGTCTGTACAACCACTCCTGAACGTCTCGCTGTATGGTGGTACAACATGCAATGCGTGATTTTCATGAGCAATAAAGGGACGGAAAGGATGTTTATGTTGATCTCTATTCAAATTTTCAAACTCTTGGAACCGTGGTGAAGCAAAACATTTTTTGATGTGTGTATTTTTGACAACGTGATTACTTTCGAAATAAAAACAGAAAACATTTAGTATCACGTATCTGCTATCCGAAAGGAAGGATCGAAAAATTATAAAGCAGATATATTTTTTTCAGTAATGGAACTAGAAGTTGATGGATATCAGGGAAAGACATCCTTTAAATTTACAGATGGTGTAGAACACAGTTCCTTAGTGGTTATTCTAAGAAATCATACCAATTCTAAAATAAGGAGAAAATTGGTACGCTTTTGTAGGCCTCTGCGGCAGTACAGATTTGAATGATATCCTTTTGGGGTTCATCCTGATTCATTCCGTAAACTAAACAAGTGTGTAAATAGTTCATAGCCCAAAGGAGAAACAGCGCGAGTCAGTCGAAACGCCGTTAGTCTTTTACAGATCCAGTTCTTCACAGAATGACGTGACCATTCGAATTTCACTCAGAAAGAACGGAATTGATTGTAGAGATCCAATGAGTTCTCTGCAGTTTAAATATATCACTGTTCACCATGTGTATGATACTCACTCAGCACTCGGCGTGCTGAAGATTAAAACCATGGTTTAGTGGGAGTCCTGTATAAAGAATTCAAATTTATTTGTACTATACGACTGGGCAGGTTCTACCTTAGAGGACTTATACCCACTGATACCAAGGATCTTAAGTGTTCTGACAAAAATGTCTCCAGCACGAATAAAACTGGTCTGCGAGTAGACGTTTATGTGATACTTGGAGGTATTGGTATCTGAGAGCATACAAGGTCTGTTCTAAGGAAGGAATATAAACATTTATCGCCTATGGCGAAGCCGTTAGAGCAAACCATAATCTCAGTTTGGGGTCTAAAACTAACCACTTGTGACGTAGCAACAAACTTTAATATTTTAGGGAATATCTTACAGCCCTGATGGAACTAACCAATGGACGTTCTATACTTTGCTTTAGCATGTGTCTTCCAAAATCTGCTGTTAGTTCACCCATTTTTGACGTCTTTCGTCATTGTAAAAGACATTACATTTACGTCAATGACTGTAACACTTTCTTTATTTCAATTTATTGCAATTTCGGCCTTAGACCATTATCAAGTGCAGATGTTTGTGGCTTTAAGCCATGTCAACATAAAATGAGCTGACGCATTTGTATGTCGTTGTCATTACTACTGAATACATTCGTGACGCTGTTACATATTGTGAGCACACATATCCATATGTCGTAAAATAACATAGTCTGTAGACACTCATGTTCGTTAGACGATCACTAGTCACTTATGCGCTCATAATAGGTGTGAGTAGTATAGACAGATACCACTCATGATGAAACATGAAATAGAGGAATCAGATGGAAAAGGAAATGTGGGATGGGGAAGTAGTGACTATTAGCCACACGGGGCGCCACGGAAATGTAAGGGCGAAAGCTGAAAATTTGTGCCAAACGGAGACCAGTATTTACAATACCTCATGAGTGGTTGCCTTAATCACGTAATTTTAAAATTCATTTTGTTCGTTTTCGTTCGTCGCATTTGATCAGGGCAGACGTCATGTGCCACCCCCTGAAGTTCACCGTTGAGTCCTTTACTCAGCTTTTTCAGCTTTTTATTGCGGAGGGGAGCCATCCCTCTGATTGAACAAGGTGAGCTACCGAGGCGGGAACCAATGCGGCTATCCAGACACAGACACAGACACAGACACAGACACAGACCCTAACTTACAGCACGATGCAGTGCAGTGTAGGATAAGTTGGAAATTTCGGTAGGGCAGGAACCGCGACGACATGATCAAAATGGTTAAGACAAATGCTCATGAGAAGCGGTAAATCCAGGTTCGAGTCCCCCTCCAGCACAAATTTTCAACTTTCGTCATTGCACTTCGACAGTGCCATGTACAGCTGAAAGATACTTCTTCCCCACCCAACCCTTCCATTTCCTTCCAAATCCTCAGTTTGCTATACGATGAAATGGAATGAATAGGGGAACACAAAACACCCAGTCCCGAGAGAATAAAATCTCTGACCCCTGTGAGAATCAATCCCAGAATCACAGAACACTATTGTGGTTTAGAGACTGCCACGATAGCCACATTTCTTTTTTCCCCATTTCTTTCTTTCTGATATTTCGTCAGCAGTTCTGTGCGGTTGTCGCATTACACACCTCTCACAAGGGAACCTCCCCATCGCACCCCCCTCAGATTTAGTTATAAGTTGGCACAGTGGAAAGGCCTTGAAAAACTGAACACAGATCAATCGAGAAAACAGGAAGAAGTTGTTTGGAACTATGAAAAAATAAGCAAAATATACAAACTGAGTAGTCCATGTGTAAGACAGGCAACATCAAGGATAGTGTAAGATCAGGAGCGCCGTGGGCTCGTGGTCAGCGTGAGCAGCTGCGGAACGAGAGGTCCTTGGTTCAAGTCTTCCATCGAGTGAAAAGTTTATTTTCTTTATTTTCGAAAGTTATGATCTGTCCGTTCGTTCATTGACGTCTCTGTTCACCGTAATAAGTTTTGTGTGTGTTTTGCGACCGCACCGCAAAACCGTGCGAATAGTAGACGAAAGGACGTGCCTCTCCAATGTGAACCGAAAACATTTGATCGCAAAGTCACAGGTCAACCGATTCCTCCACAGGAAAACACGTCTGATATATTCTATACGACACTGGTGACGGCATGTGCGTCACATGACAGGAATATGTTGTCGGCCCACCTAACTTGTAGACTTGGCGAATGGGTAAAAAGATTCTTCTACCTTGCCCGATTTAGGTTTTCTTGTGGATGTGATAATCACTCCCAAAAAATTGATGAAAACATAAGAGTTTGTCACATAAGCTGCAACAAATGAATGCAACAGTTTCACAGTCGCACAGTTTTCCCTGTGCTCTGTCAAAACATATGTTTTTAACGTTTTCAGATTTTTCCTTGTGTAGACCGTCAAATCCTGCATACGTCCAAGCAAATCTGAACATGTCCTGGAATTTTGGAGAGCGAAGTTGATTATATAGAAAATTGAAGTCTTCACTCGAGGGAAGACTTGAACCATGGACCTCTCGTTCCGCAGCTGCTCACGCTAATCACGGGACCACGGCACTCCTAAGCTCACGCTGTCCTTGACGTTGCCTATCTTGCACATGGGCTACTCTGTTTGTATATTTTGCTTATTTTTTTCATAGTTCCACACAACTTCTTCCTGTTTTCTCGATTGATCTGTGTTCAGTTTTTCAAGGCCTATCCACTGTGCCAACTTATAACTAAATCTGAGGGGGGTGCGATGGGGAGGTTCCCTTGTCAGACACCACTGATGAGAACTTCTCTCAGTTCTATAGCAAAAGGTGCCAAGTCTCCTGACAGAACGCGCTGAACTGTCTTCACCGCTACGACTAGACCACGAGCTGTGGACGTGGGAACGTTGAGTCATGATGTAACTCGTTCGTCTTCCGTCGGTGTTTATAGAAATGACACGAACAAACTGCCAGTGAAACTCGGCGTCTGCAGCGGGCGAGCAGTGCTGCGGCCTGGTGGCTCGTGCAGGTACTCACGTCGTTGAGCAGCTCCCGGCGCAGCTCCGACTCGTCGAGGTCCGAATCGGCACCGTCGTGAGGTAGGACGCTGCCACGCTCAGAGCCAGGGGCGGAAGGCAGGCTGTCCGGGGGCGGCAGGCGGATGTCTGGCGGCGCGGGGGGCGGCGGCGGCAGCAGCGCCAGTGGAGGCGGCAGCGTCAACGCCAGTGAGTCCTCCCCGGCGGTGGAGGCGGCGCCATCTGGTGGCTGCGGCGGGGGCGGTGGGGGCGGCTGCGCGGGGCCGCGGCCGCGCAGCGACAGGGACCCCCACGACAGCCGCATCACCACCGTGCCTGCACCCAACAACACAAGCACGCCATCACCACCGTGCCTGCACCCAACAACACAAGCACACCACTTGGCCTGCGAACAACACAACCACATCATCACCACTGCACCAGCACCCAACAACACAAACACACCATCAGAATCACAGCTGCACCCAACAACCAATCACATCATCACTACTGCACTGCACACAACACAATCACGCCATCACCACCACACCTAGACCTAACACCACAACATCACCACCACACCTGCTCCCAACAGCACAACACCACCATCACCACCACACCTGCCCCCAACAACACAACGACACCTACGCCACTGCACCTGCACCCAACAACACAATCACATCATCACCACTGCGCCTGCATCCAACAACACAACCACACCATCACCACTGCAGCTGCACCCCCAACACAGCCACACCATCGACAATGCACCTGTACCAAGGAAGACAACTGCACCATCATCACAAAAACTCACAGAGGGGAACAGCCTGTGACGTCAGTCTGATATCGAAATTTGTGACTCATTCATGTGGGGAACACAACGAAAGCGGGCATAATTGTGAAAAAAAATCATTGGTCCTCACTTAATAAATGGTACTAAAATTTCAATTCCTGAATAATACGTTCCAATTCCACTCATAAGTGTGACAAAAATAATAATTCACAAAAGCTTGCATAAGCCACACCATTTCTCGTTCTCTATTTCGTCATATTATTTATTCCTGATGCGTTTTCTTCAAGTTTTATGCGTTCTCAGTGCAGGGAATGTCTGTGTAGTACATCAACAAGACTGTGGAATAATATTACTGGCACTAACGTTTGATTACTAGTGGTTTCAAAGGAGTAACTTTTACGAGAGTTGTGTGTAGATGTACTATTACAATCTGCAACACGCCTCGTTCCAGTAAAGTGTTTAAAAAGGTTAGAAACTGTCGTTTTTCCCGATGCCATACAGAATCTTGAAAATTAGTGCAGTAATACAGTGCCACATATCGTGGTGCAAATACTGTACAAGGAAGCTGAGCACGATGGCACCAACTATTCACACAAGCACAGTTTACGTCGGGCTATATTAAAAACAATATAACCAATATTTAGGCGTGTACAGTAGATCTAGAACTTCACAGAAGCGTGTGGAAGGAAACCCTCAAAGTCCTTACTAAAGTTACAGCTCTCTGACAAGCAAACGATGTCTCAAAACAACATTAGTTTCCACAACTGCTATTGAAATAGCAGCATGTGATGCTTGTTTTGTTTTTAACTGACTTAATGGAAGAAGCCTGGAGATACTGACAGGTTTCAGATAGATTATATAATGGTAAGAGAGAGATTTAGGAACCAGGTTTTAAATTGTAAGACATTTCCAGGGGCAGATGTGGACTCTGACCACAATCTATTGATTATGAACTGTAGATTAAAACTGAAGAAACTGCAAAAAGGTGGGAATTTAAGGAGATGGGACCTGGATAAACTGAATAAACCAGAGGTTGTACAGAGTTTCAGGGAGAGCATAAGTGAACAATTGACAGGAATGAGGGAAAGAAATACGGTAGAAGAAGAATGGTTAGCTTTGAGGGATGAAGTAGTGAAGGCAGCAGAGGATCAAACAGGTAAAAAGACGAGGGCTACTAGAAATCCTTGGGTAACAGAAGAAATATTGAATTTAATTGATGAAAGGAGAAAATATAAAAATGCAGTACATGAAGCAGGTAAAAAGGAATACAAACGTCTCAAAAATGAGATCGACAGCAAGTGCAAAATGGCTAAGCAGGGATGGCTAGAGGACAAATGTAAGGATGTAGAGGGTAAGATAGATACTGCCTACAGGAAAATTAAAGAGACCTTTGGAGATAAGAGAACCACTTGCATGAATATCAAGAGCTCAGATGGAAACCCAGTTCTAAGCAAAGAAGGGAAAGCAGAAAGGTGGAAGTATATAGGGTCTATACAAGGGTGATGTACTTGAGGACAATATTATGGAAATGGAAGAGGATGTAGATGAAGGTGAAATGGGAGATACGATACTGCGTGAAGAGTTTGACAGAGCACTGAAAGACCTGAGTCGAAACAAGACCCCCGGAGTAGACAACATGCCATTCGAACTACTGACGGCCTTGGGAGAGCCAGTCCAGACAAAACTCTACCATCTGGTGAGCAAGATGTATGAAACAGGCGAAATACCCTCAGACTTCAAGAAGAATATAATAATTCCAATCCCAAAGAAATCAGGTGTTGACAGATGTGAAAATTACCGAACTATCAGTTTAATAAGTCACAGCTGCAAAATACTAACGCGAATTCTTTACAGACGAATGGAGAAACTGGTAGAAGCCGACCTCGGGGAAGATCGATTTGGATTCCGCAGAGATGTTGGAACACGTGAGGCAATACTGACCCTACGAATTATCTTAGAAGCTAGATTAAGGAAGGGCAAACCTACGCTTCTAGCATTTGTAGACTTAGAGAAAGCTTTTGACAATGTTGAGTGGAATACTCTCTTTCAAATCCTAAAGGTGGCAGGGGTAAAGTACAGGGAGAGAAAGGCTATTTACAATTTGTACAGAAACCAGATGGCAGTTATAAGAGTCGAGGGACATGAAAGGGAAGCAGTGGTTGGGAAGGGAGTGAGACAGGGTTGTAGTCTCTCCCCGATGTTATTCAATCTGTATATTGAGCAAGCAGTGAAGGAAACAAGAGAAAAATTCGGAGTAGGTATTAAAATCCATGGAGAAGAAATAACAACTTTGAGGTTCGCCAATGACATTGTAATTCTGTCAGAGACAGTAAAGGACTTGTAAGAGCAGTTGAACGGAATGGATACTGTCTTGAAAAGAGGATATAAGATGAACGTCAACAAAAGCAAAACGAGGATAATGGAATGTAGTCGAATTAAGTCAGGTGATGCTGAGGGAATTAAATTAGGAAATGAGGCACTTAAAGCAGTAAAGGAGTTTTGCTATTTGGGGAGCAAAATAACTGATGATGGTTGAAGTAGAGAGGATATGAAATGGAGACTGGCAATGGCAAGGAAAGCGTTTCTGAAAAAGAGAAATTTGTTAACATCGAGTATAGATTTAAGTGTCAGGAAGTCATTTCTGAAAGTATTTGTACGGAGTGTAGCCATGTATGGAAGTGAAACATGGACGATAAATAGTTTAGACAAGAAGAGAATAGAAGCTTTCGAAATGTGGTGCTACGGAAGAATGCTGAAGGTTAGATGGGTAGATCACATAACTAATGGGGAAGTATTGAATAGGATTGGGGAGAAGAGAAGTTTGTGGCACAACTTGAACAGAAGAAGGGATCGGTTAGTAGGACATGTTCTGAGGCATCAAGGGATCACCAATTTAGTATTGGAGGGCAGTGTGGAGGGTAAAAATCGTAGGGGAAGACCAAGAGATGAATACACTAAGCAGATTCAGAAGGATGTAGGTTGCAGTAGGTACTGGGAGATGAAGAGGCTTGCACAGGATAGAGTAGCATGGAGAGCTGCATCAAACCAGTCTCAGGACTGAAGACCACAGCAGCAGTAATCTTGTCAGACGACAAACTCTATAGGGGCTATATTTTGACCCATAAGCTTACCCATATTGAAGGAAATCTATAACGGTACAATTATGCACCTGATATTACTACTACTCAATTTGAAAATCATGTTAGCCAAAGAAGACAACAGAGGAAAAGACTGCTTGAGAACAGAGAGGAATATGCATATGATTTGCACTAATTCACCCATATACGTTAAGGCCTTCTACAAACACTATCATAGCTTTGATTCAGCTTTTCTGTAACTTACATTGTGCGAGCTCTATGTACTTATTTCTCACAAACCACTGACGTTACTTATGTTTGGTATGCTACTAGTCAACTCCATAGTGAAACCTTCTGTGGAAGCAATTTTCATTTAATACAATACTAAGGCATCAACGCAAAACAAAAGTCCTAAAATATGATGCATTTTGTTTCACAGTTATTTGGAAAGCTGGAAAAATCGAACAAAAAATATATTACAGATTTTTCAGATATTTGTAATAATTGTATATCAGTCTTGTACAAAAATGCTGTAATTTTATTCTGATTTCTCAAAAAGAAAATTTGTACTCACTTTGATGAACAAAATTCAGTGTCATAAAATCAAAAACTTATAATGTCAATAACCGGGAAAACTTATGTATGTCTGCTTATAATATTTCTTAACAAATATGCCAAATTTAGTTACAGTGTCTTGAAAACACTGGAATTTATAGGGCTTTTTCAAAGTATTCCAATTTCACATTCGTCCCCCCCCCCCACCCTTGAGCCATCATGAAGGTGAGCAATCAGAACCAGTTACAGGATGCCTATTTAAAGGATTCCTGGGCTACATAAATTCGATTCTCATATTCCATGCACGAGGCTATTCGGAAAGTAAGGTTCGACAGGTCACGAAATGGAAACAATTGTGAAGATCAAAAATCATTTATTTGCAACCGTTAGCTACCTACATGTTCCAGCTACTTCTCTACACAGTCGTGCTCCAGTTTGGACATCTGTCGTAGCGTTGTACCAACTTTCCAAGAACCTCGCCATAGAAGACAGCCGCCTGTGCTTTCCGCCAATTCTCTGTAGTGGTCTGAATCTCGTTATCTGCGTGAAAAAGTTGTCTTAATAGCCAGCGGTCCATGTGAGCAGAGATGAAATCAGAGAGAGCTATGTCCAGGCTGTATGGCTGGCGATCAAAGAGACCAAAAACTTCCCATCGAAAACGCTGCAGAAGCGTTTCCGTCGCCCCTGCAGTGTGCTGCCGACAACTGTCATGAAGAAAACATTGCATCGCAGTTACATTATGTGGGCTGCATGAAATCAGGTGAAATCGCACTCCAACAACCAATACTTGTCGGGAGACATTCCTTTCTGGGCATATTTACGTGCTGAATTGCGCTCAGAACAGATATGAGTGATGTTACATTACCGACGGGCATACTAGAATACTAAAGACACTGCCAAACACACCTGTGCAAAGCTTCATCAGGTTTTCACTGTGGTTTACATTTCGCGACCGACTGGGCCTTACTTTCCGAATATCCCTCGCAAATATGGACCCAATTTAAAAATTTAATGTGCTGTTATATTCTACTGATAAAGAAATACAATTTTACATTAAAGCTTCAGCAAAGTAAGACAAATATGAACTGTGTATAAACATTGAGGCAGTGTAACTTGCAGCGTGCAGATTACCCAGACTATAATTCTACCAGTATCCGAGAATCAGAGCACTTAGCTAATTCCAAAAAAAGTTTACACATAATTTCAAATCTTTTCGTAACTTTTAGCCCTCTTCCAAAACAAAGAAAGGAAAAGCATTATCACTTATTACATTTTGATATCTCCTGTTAATTTCGTTGTTTGCAATGGTGAAACACACTTTATAAGACATCATTTCTGAACAATTTCGAAAGGTTAAGTATTATAAGCGGAGTAGTCTTACAGAGACATCCAAAACCTGTATGTGAACGAAGAAAAATTGGAGATACTTGGATAAGTATTGCAGAAGTAAAGTATATCTTGGTGCAAAAATACCGTGTAACCTGATTTACGTGGCTGTCTCCTGTCCGGATACCGTTCCTGATACAGTCGTAGTGCAGGTTGCACCAAACGAATTGATAGTGGCAGCTGAATCACCTTGTATTTAAGAGATTGACTCATTTCTGAGGTAATGAGAAGTTTGAAGTTGTTGTATACATGGGAACTCGATTGTTTAAGGAATCAGAAGTTTAGTTACTAATAGTTACTGAAACAGTATAGTTTAACGAGAGATCCCATACAAAATGCAAAATATACAAAAAAGATAAGTTCAATGCAAATATGACTTTACATGCACAACGAATTTATAAGCTGGATCACTCGATGTGATATACAGGGCGTCCCAGCTATCTTGTCCACCCAAAATATCTCTGGAACAATAACAGCTTTTGGAAAACGACTTTCACCGGTATCAATGTAGGGCTGGGGCCCATGAATGTACGTATTTGGAAACATTCTAAAACGAAAGCATATGTGTTTTTAACACAAACTTATGTTTTTTTAAATGGACCTCCTATATTTTTCCTTCAGCAATCCATAGCATGACAAAGCACATACACAATGGCGTTGATTGCATCAAAATATTCCCATTACATCCCGAGATATTGAGACGCGAAGTTGACGCTTGAAACACCCGACATGCGCTGCTAGCGCACGTCCTGAGGCTCAGGCGTGAACCCCATGCTGCCCGTAATCGCGATGTGATTGACATGTGTAATCACACCTCCATACTTATAAAGAGGGAAAAACCACCTGAAATTACAAAGGAACCCTCTGCAACGTGATCTTCAATTAATCTGACTAAAACTTCCTTACTTCGATTGGGTACTACCTTAAACACTACATCGTCACACTCTTGACCTGAAACTACAGCCCCCCTAACCCATAATCCCACCGGAGGTTCGCCCCCGTTGTACTTCCTTTTGCCAAAGTGCGACTCGTCAATTTCAACCATACCACCCGACCCCCCTAACGACCCCCTATATTTCATGTATTCCTCACAAACTTCCCTACAAAAAGAGTACCAATTTACAACTACGCTTACTCACACGACATTCATTGACACACAGCCACACAGGATATCTCAAACACCCACAGTACGTGATTTTCATAATGTCTCTCAAGGCGAGCTTAGATTTTTCGAACCACCTCCCTCGTCTAATGGACCGCCACAACCGATCTTTTCTGCAGCGCCATACGAATAAGACGTGAGTACGGCGAAGAGATACACTTGTGAGGCGCATATGTTCGCCGCACTCACGACATCGAACATACTCGGGAACGAGACCACACATTTGTAAAAAAACAAATCGTGGCCAGCATGTCTACGACCATAGCCTCTCTCAAATCATCCAGGTTCATCGGAACAGATAAATCCATAGCTACAAACGAAAATGAGATACTAAAAATTGTCCTAAAATAAGAAACTAATAGTACAGGTTACGTCAATATCATTAAGAATGAAATTAAGTACCGAATGAATTTCAAACAACCAATTATTTAAATAAATGCACACGCAGAATATTTTGAGCGATCTCTTTTTTAAAATCACATTCAATTATTTTAATGTACAATGATAGCTCTTATCCGGAACACAGAACTGTTTTACTATCTATGGCTGAAGGTGAAGACATTATTCTCTGTGAGTAATGTATTACGTCATTGGCCAAAGCCGGCGGGTTGCCTCCCTGCTTGACTAGACCAGAAAAACTGCCTTTTATAATGAGGACATCGCCTCAACAATAGCTGCAGAAGATGCACTGCTTCCGGACAAGATACAGTATTCCAAAATAAAATTAAAAAAAAAACAAAAACGCTACTGCTGGTTACTACATAGTACGTGATATCGAGGAGATACGAGGAAGGCCTGGGGGTTTACTGGTACTTCATTATTAAGGAACATTACAACGTATAGAATCATGAAAAGCACAGCGCAAACGAGACGGCAGGAACAGCATAGAGTTACTACACAAGAACCGTGCTCAGGGCTGGCTTACCAAAAAAGACAAAGAAAAATATGTAACAAGTAGAAAGCGTGTTAAGTCCAACAGTGCTCAGAGCCAGAATCAAAAAGCGTACTCTCACAATGTAGATACTGCAAATTCAAGCGTTAATGTGCAAATAATTTAAACTATTATTTATAAAGTAAGTTTACATTCCGTTTTTAAATGTGAGATACTTTATGTGAGAAATAAAACTTGGGAGAAAAGAAAAATAACTTGGTCACAGTTAAAAAAGTTACAGTATGACTAGTTTCGATCTCCCTGGATTATCTTCAGATCTAAAATCAAAATAAAACTAAATGTGTACTGTCTTTTATTCTGCAAATATTTAAAAGTAATGTACGTAACTGCTGAATCTACCAATGTAACTGTATCAGTGGTATGTTACTGTAGTCCATGTTTTAAGTAGGTAAGTCGAGGAGGGAGGGGAAAGGAGGGAAAAGGGGAGGACAGGGAAGGATGAAAAACTGGTTTGAGTTGGATTGGGAGTGAAGGCTAAAGAAGGCAGGGAGGGTGAGTCGGAGGCGTATCAAGGGCGTAACGTATTTGCGTTCAGCAAAATAGTTTGGTAAATTGTATAGCATGATTGTCTCACGCTAAATTTATAAAAAGTAAAATTAAATAAAAATTATCGTTAAGACATGAAGACCGCGGCTCAACGCCTGTGTAAACTATGAAAGGTATAAAACAGCAAAAACGTAAAAATGGAATTAAGTAAAGTAACTAAAACTGAATTAAATGTCTTAAAACATTAAAAATATAAAACGATTAAGTATAAACCTATTAAAGATATAAAAAGAAGATATTATAAGAGTGGAACTATCTGAAACAAGTATAATTATATGGATCACAATGTGACGATTACAGTCAATTGCATTTGGCTCTACTTGTTGGCGTTGTACGTCGCGTATGTCTTACGCCGTGTACGGAAGCCGGTCTGCACGCCTGTTTGTTGCTAGCCATATATTACTTAGGATGAATTGGGGGGAGGGGGCGGGGGTCTGCTGCACAAAAGAGCGTTGGGTCGAGGAACATGATTGGCAGACGCCTTTAAACTTTTTAAGAAAGTGCACTCTTAATAATATCGTTCTGCTTATTTGATGGATTGCCACGTAAAACCAATTTGTTCCAACATTGTCACGAGGTGTCCCTTAGGTTCATTGTGTAGCACTTCCAGATGCGTATCATTCTTTCCAGCAGAGTGGTTCGATGTTAGACGATATTCACCATATGTCTTTTTATTACTGTTTACTGAGGGGTGCTCTTTGCAACGCGTTCCAAACGTTGTGCGCGTTTCACCTGCATAAGCTTTTGGACAGTATCTAGTCTTCATTTTACATAGAGATGCTGCCGTGAATATCGAGGTAGTTTTATTCGAGTAGTGCTTCAATATGAAGTGAAAAATGTTAGTCTTAAAACCTATACGATGATTGGCACTACGAAACTGTCTAACTGCCGGCCACTGTGGCCGAATTTACCCGACGGGAGGCCCTAGTCACACGACATTTACATTATGCAGGCACGGTAGCTCAGCGTGATCGGTCAGAGGGCTGCGTGCTCTCTGCAATAAAAAAAACTGAGTCAAGGAATCAACGATCAACTTGAACGGATGTCATGTGACGTCCGTCCAGACCAAACACAACGAACTACATCGAACAAAATGAAAAAAAAGTGGTTCTAGGCGCTTCAGTCCGGAATCACGCTGCTGCTACGGTCGCAGGTTCGAATTCTGCCTCGGACACCAATGTGTGTGATGTGCTAGGTTAGTTAGGTTTAAGTAGTTCTAAGTCTAGGGGACTGATGACCCAGATGTTAAGTCCCATAGTGTTTAGAGCCATTTGAACCATTTGAACTGTCTAACTGTTATAAGACGTAAGTCTCTTATACCTCATGGGCTTGTAAGCGACTTACTTGTTTTCCTCTTCACCTGTTAACGTATTACCTCACATTTTATGTTGTTTTTGCCTTTTATTTTCCTGTAGCAACATCGATACTGTTGAAACCGGATGCCCGTCACTTATTGCAACTTATTTTATAACAACCTTTCATTTGCTCCTCGGTTGTTCGCTTACTAGCAGTTTCCGTAATCTACTAATCATAGATCTAAAATGGACATTGAATCTATCAGGATGACAAGACTTTGAATCAGTAGTAATTTCTGCACAGGTAGGTTTTCTATACAAGCCGAAACGGTGTTTTCCCGCCTTTCTTTTAATCATAATATCGAGATAATTTATGGCTCCTTTATTTTCGTGCTCAGCTGCAAATCTAATCTTTCGGTGAATGGCAGTCTTTCTCCCCACTACCTAGTTAACGTCTATTTGATCCCCTTTAATGAAAAAAATGGCATCATCCACGTAGTAATAACAGTGGAGAATTTTTCTGGCCATTGCAGAGCTGTTCGTGAAAAACTGGTGATCCAGATGATTAAGGAATATCTCAATCTACATCTACATCTACATCTATACTCCGCGAGCCACCTTACGGTGTGTGGCGGAGGGTACTTATTGTACCACTATCTGATCCGCCCTTCCCTGTTCCATTCACGAATTGTGCGTGGGAAGAACGACTGCTTGTAAGTCTCCGTATTTGCTCTAATTTCTCGGATTTTTTCGTTGTGATCATTACGCGAGATATATGTGGGCGGTAGTAACATGTTGCCCATCTCTTCCCGGAATGTGCTCTCTCGTAATTTCGATAATAAACCTCTCCGTATTGCGTAACGCCTTTCTTGAAGTGTCCGCCACTGGAGCTTGTTCAGCATCTCCGTAACGCTCTCGCGCTGACTAAATGTCCCCATGACGAATCGCGCTGCTTTTCGCTGGATCATGTCTATCTCTTCTATTAATCCAACCTGGTAAGGGTCCCATACTGATGAGCAATACTCAAGAATCGGACGAACAAGCGTTTTGTAAGCTACTTCTTTCGTCGATGAGTCACATTTTCTTAGAATTCTTCCTATGAATCTCAACCTGGCGCCTGCTTTTCCCACTATTTGTTTTATGTGATCATTCCACTTCAGATCGCTCCGGATAGTAACTCCTAAGTATTTTACGGTCGTTACCGCTTCCAATGATTTACCACCTATGGCATAATCGTACTGGAATGGATTTCTGCCCCTATGTATGCGCATTATATTACATTTATCTACGTTTAGGGAAAGCTGCCAGCTGTCGCACCATGCATTAATCCTCTGCAGGTCCTCCTGGAGTACGTACGAGTCTTCTGATGTTGCTACTTTCTCGTAGACAACCGTGTCATCTGCAAATAGCCTCACGGAGCTACCGATGTTGTCAACTAAGTCATTTATGTATATTGTAAACAATAAAGGTCCTATCACGCTTCCCTGCGGTACTCCCGAAATTACCTCTACATCTGCAGATTTTGAACCTTTAAGAATGACATGTTGTGTTCTTTCTTCTAGGAAATCCTGAATCCAATCACAAACCTGGTCCGATATTCCGTAAGCTCGTATTTTTTTCACTAAACGTAAGTGCGGAACCGTATCAAATGCCTTCCTGAAGTCCAGGAATACGGCATCAATCTGCTCGCCAGTGTCTACGGCACTGTGAATTTCTTGGGCAAATAGGGCGAGCTGAGTTTCACATGATCTCTGTTTGCGGAATCCTTGTCGGTTATGATGAAGGAGATTTGTATTATCTAAGAACGTCATAATACGAGAACACAAAACATGTTTCATTATTCTACAACAGATTGACGTAAGCGAAATAGGCCTATAATTATTCGCATCTGATTTATGACCCTTCTTGAAAATGGGAACGACCTGCGCTTTCTTCCAGTCGCTAGGTACTTTACGTTCTTCCAGCGATCTACGATAAATTGCTGATAGAAAGGTGGCAAGTTCTTTAGCATAATCACTGTAGAATCTTAAGGGTATCTCGTCTGGTCCGGATGCTTTTCCGCTACTAAGTGATAGCAGTTGTTTTTCAATTCCGATATCGTTTATTTCAATATTTTCCATTTTGGCGTCCGTGCGACGGCTGAAGTCAGGGACCGTGTTACGATTTTCCGCAGTGAAACAGTTTCGGAACACTGAATTCAGTATTTCTGCCTTTCTTCGGTCGTCCTCTGTTTCGGTGCCATCGTGGTCAACGAGTGACTGAATAGGGGATTTAGACCCGCTTACCGATTTTACATATGACCAAAACTTTTTAGGGTTCTTGTTTAGATTGTTTGCCAATGTTTTATGTTCGAATTCGTTGAATGCTTCTCTCATTGCTCTCTTTACGCTCTTTTTCGCTTCGTTCAGCTTTTCCTTATCAGCTATGATTCGACTACTCTTAAACCTATGATGAAGCTTTCTTTGTTTCCGTAGTACCTTTCGTATATGATTGTTATACCACGGTGGATCTTTCCCCTCGCTTTGGACCTTAGTCGGTACGAACTTATCTAAGGCGTACTGGACGATGTTCCTGAATTTTTTCCATTTTTGTTCCACATCCTCTTCCTCAGAAATGAACGTTTGATGGTGGTCACTCAGATATTCTGCGATTTGTGCCCTATCACTCTTGTTAAGCAAATATATTTTCCTTCCTTTCTTGGCATTTCTTATTACACTTGTAGTCATTGATGCAACCACTGACTTATGATCACTGATACCCTCTTCTACATTCACGGAGTCGAAAAGTTCCGGTCTATTTGTTGCTATGAGGTCTAAAACGTTAGCTTCACGAGTTGGTTCTCTAACTATCTGCTCGAAGTAATTCTCGGACAAGGCAGTCAGGATAATGTCACAAGAGTCTCTGTCCCTGGCTCCAGTTCTGATTGTGTGACTATCCCATTCTATACCTGGTAGATTGAAGTCTCCCCCTATTACAATAGTATGATCACGAAACTTCTTCACGACGTTCTGCAGGTTCTCTCTGAGGCGCTCAACTACTACGGTTGCTGATGCAGGTGGTCTATAGAAGCATCCGACTATCATATCTGACCCACCTTTGATACTTAACTTAACCCAGATTATTTCACATTCGCATTCGCTAATAACTTCACTGGATATTATTGAATTCTTTACTGCTATAAATACTCCTCCACCATTGGCGTTTATCCTATCCTTGCGGTATATATTCCATTCTGTGTCTAGGATTTCGTTACTGTTCACTTCCGGTTTTAACCAACTTTCCGTTCCTAATACTATATGCGCACTATTTCCTTCAATAAGAGATACTAATTCAGGAACCTTGCCCTGGATACTCCTGCAGTTTACCAATATTACGTTAACTTTTCCTGTTTTTGGTCTCTGAGGACGGACGTTCTTTATCAACGATGATAATGTCCTCTCTGGTAAGCCGTCAGGTATTTTATCGTTTCGCCCAAGGGGGGGGGGGGGGGTCCCTCTAACCTAAAAAAACCCCGTGTGCACGCCACACGTACTCTGCTACCCTAGTAGCTGCTTCCGGTGTGTAGTGCACGCCTGACCTGTCTAGGGGGGCCCTACAGTTCTCCACCCAATAACGGAGGTCGATGAATTTGCAACCATTATAGTCGCAGAGTCGTCTGAGCCTCTGGTTTAGACCCTCCACACGGCTCCAAACCAGAGGACCGCGATCGACTCTGGGCACTATGCTGCAGATATTAAGCTCAGCTTGCACTCCGCGTGCGATGCTGGTTGTCTTCACCAAATCAGCCAGCCGCCGGAAGGAACCAAGGATGGCCTCAGAACCCAAGCGGCAGGCGTCATTCGTTCCGACATGTGCTACTATCTGCAGCCGGTCACACCCAGTGCGTTCAATAGCTGCCGGAAGGGCCTCCTCCACATTACGGACGAGACCCCCCGGCAAGCACACCGAGTGCACACTGGCATTCTTCCCCGACCTACCCGCTATTTTCCTAAGGGGCTCCATAACCCGCCTAACGTTGGAGCTCCCTATAACTAATAGGCCCGCCCTCTGTGACTGTCGGGACCTTGCCGGAGAATCGGCCACTGACCCAACAGGCGAGGCATCCTGTGGTGGCTCGGAAACGATGTCATCACCACTAGGAAGCACCCCGTACCTGTTGGAAAGGGGTAAGGCAGCTGCCACGCGGCCATATCCCACCTTCGCCTTTCGGCCAGGCACGCGCGAGCCCACCACTGTCCGCCATTCACCCTGGAGTGATGGCTGATCGGTAAGATGCTCACTGCCGGAAGACGCAGCGACATCAGGGGTTCCATGTGATTCCAAGGCCACCGAAGTAGGCATAGGTCTCACCACAGTTGCCCCAACGCCACCACGAGCCGACGCCTGCGCCTCGAGCTCGATGAGCCTAACAGACAAAGCCTCCACCTGCCCCCGAAGAGTGGCCAATTCTCCTTGCGTCCGCTCACAACAACCACAGTCCCTACACATGACTATGTTTACCCTACTCTATACGGTGACAAATTCCCAAGATAATCTTCTGATGAGCTACTCTGATAATCAAGAAACACTCACTGAAATACGAGACGCGAAAACTACGCTAGGTTTTCCCAGAAAAACTATTTAAAAGCTAAGCGCAGCAAATAAGTACAAAAACGCTTTATACAAACAGTACTCGCTGCTGCTGGTGCTCTCGCTCTGGCTGTCACAAGACAACTGCTGATTCAAGTGACTAGTGGCTAACGGCCGCGAAACAAACAAAAGACGGTTTTAGGGCGCTTTCTGTTCTAAACGATCAAGAAAACACTAAGAAATCTAACACGAAAACTACGTAAAGTTTTATCAAGAACTGTTAGTTACTATGCAGAGCAGATAATCACAAATAGAATCCCTTCCTTAGTGGAAGGTCGTAAACAAAATGCAAAATAAACGCTTTATACAAACAGTACTCGCTGCTGCTGGTGCTCTCGCTCTGGCTGTCACAAGACAACTGCTGATTCAAGGGATGTCCCATGGCTAGCCCTTCGGTCTGGTGATATACCTTACTGTTAAAAATAAAATTGCTAGAGACTAAGTTCTAGAAGTCTGGCTGTGCGCATTTGTATTTCTGCCTTCAGCTTCTTACGTGTAGCATCGTGGGCTGTAGTTGTAGTAATTTCACAAAATAATAACTTACTTTGAGTTACTCAAGTGGTGTTTTATTATCCGTTAACCGGTTCACACGCTTAATTTCATTATTCATTGTGTCATGACCTTTATTTTTCAGCATATCTAGCAGGGAAGATGCAACACTTCGATCCAGCAGATATGGCAGCGATGCGATAGTGAAGTGATTTAATTACTAATTTACAATGGTAGTTCTTATTCATTACATGAGCACAACCCGCAATCATTCAGTCGAGAGTCCAAGTTTATTCTTCCTTTTTTTTTTTCAAATCAGTCATACAGCATAGAGCTACTACCAAACCACTATATGTAAATTACATTTCCTAAAATTCATTCAGTCCACATCCTCTGTTGCGCCTCTCCTAACACCAATCTGGGCCACAGTCTTCACTCTGGTAACTAAATTCTAAAATATTTGAGTTGGCGGAGGTGCAGGCCCAATTTAAAAGCAGGACCTTAGAATTCCCTTTGACTGCTGGGAGGATGACTGTGTCAGAATCTTCTTGGAGGCAGTTGAGCACGTCCCTCACTTTCTTGGAGATGTTTGGCTGTTGCATTGCGTTGCCAGTGTTACAGAAAAACAAAACTGCACGAAATAACCGAAAAAACCAATTTAGGGCCTACAACGAACGTATCCGTACGACAAAAATTGACATTAAAGGGCTATCTGCAGACGAACGACGCGAGTGTCTTTGCTAACAGTACGCCTTTGCCTGCAGCTCCTTTCCTGGGATCGTGACCGTTTCGGTTGTACCCTAGATGGCTGGAAATCCATAGCCTGGTCAGTTGTGTTCCGATTACAGTTGGTAAGAGCTGATGGTAGGGTTCGAGTGTGACGAAAACCCCATAAACCCATGGACCCAAGTTTTCAACTAGGCGCTGTGCAAGTTGATGGTGGCCCCACAATGGTGTGGGCTGTGTTTACGTGGAATCGTCTGGGTCCTCTGGTCCAACTGAACCAGTCACTGACTGCAAATGGTTATGTTCGGCTACCTGGAGACCATTTCCAGCTTTTCATGGAAGACAATGCACTATGTCATTGGGCCACAGTTATTCGCGATTGGTCTGAAGAGCGTTATGGACAATTCGAACGACTGGTTTGGCCACTCAGATCGTCCGACATTAATTCTGTCCAACATTTATGGCACACAATCTAGAGGTCAGTTCGTACACAAAATCCTACACCGGTAATACTTTCGCAATTTTGTACGGTTATAGAGGCAGCATGGCACAGTATTTCTGCAGGGGATCTCTAACGACTCTTTGGGTCCAAGCCATGTCGAGTTGCTGCACTGCACCTGGCAAAAGAAGGTCCGACAAGGTGTTAGGAGGTATCCCATTACTTCTGTCGCCTCAATGTAGTATCGTCACTTAATAGCGGCTTGCCTGCAGCAGCCGATAACCGTGATTTGTTAGCTTGAAACAAGCAAACTGCATCTACCAACTCCAACGAGTCAGGGGAGAGTGCTGCCGACGCCAACTCCACGAAGAATTCTCTTGAGGTCTAGTCACGTCTACGTCCAGTGTACCAGGTCCTTCCCCTGACTAGGCTCACGCTGGCTCTTCTAGTGACCTGGTAGGTGGGTGGAGTTCTGATGTTAGGAACGATCTTCGATGAAGATAGTATACTTCAATTCTCTTGGCGCCTTACCAAGGGAGGCCAGAAGGTACTCCTTCCTGTTCCAAAGCTTGCCACGGTTCTTAATTCTACTTTCCCTTAAATGTACTTCATGTGTGACTTTAGATTTTCTCGGTGTAGGAAGATTTTGAACATTTCACAGGTATTCATCTGGGTATTGTCGTCCAGAAGGTGCTATATTTCGGCAAGCCGACTTCGTGTCATCTTCAGGTGTTACTGACGACTGGTTGTTTCTCGCCTGGCGCCGCCCTTTACAGTGAGGTGACAAATATTATGGGATAATTCCGAATACTTTGTCGGACCACCTTTTGCTCAGCATAATGCTGCATCTCGACGGGGTATGGACTCAACAAGGTCGTTGGCAGTTCCCTACAGAAATAATGAACAATGCTGCCTTTGTGGCTGTCCATAACTGTGAAAGTGTTTCGAGTGCAGGATTTAGTGCATGAAGTGACTTCTCCATTGTGTCAAATAAATCATTCATGATTATCCAGGAAGTTCTTCGAACCAACCGCGAAAAATTATGGCTCAGTGACATGGCGCATTGTCATCCATAAAAATCTCGCCGTTTTTTGAGAACATCAAGTCCATGAATGGTTACAAATGGTTTCCAAGTATCCGAGCATTACATTTTCCAGCCATTGATCAGAAGACCCAATTCATTCCATGTAAAAGCAGCCACACCACTATGGAGCCAACACCAGCTTGTTGACAGCTTGGGTCCATAGCTTCATGAGGTCTGCGCCACACTCAAACCCTACCATTAGCTTTTATCAACTGTATTCGAGACTAATTTGACCAGGCAGTGGTTTCCCGTCGGCTAAGGTCGATCTGATATGCCCACGAGCTCAGGAGAGGTGCTCAGGCGATGTCGTGCTGTCAGGAAAGGCATTCACTATTTTCATTGGGGCAGCGACAACAGCAACCGTTACGAAATTGTCTCGAATGAAAAAGTCCACAGTTGCACTAAATTATGTTTATTTTAAACCTTGACCATAGTTTCCGCTATAATAATATAGCCTTCTTCAGACGTCCTAAAAAATTATCAAAATAACATCTAGACCAGTGATACAATCTACGCACAAACTTCAAACTTAGTTAAGTGATAACATGTTACTGACATAAACACTAATAAATGAAAAATGTCATAGCCCAGCGACTGCGTCAAGACCAATAAAATAACTTTAACAGACATAAGCCTGTTTCGAAAATAAGCAAAATTACATATGGCACCGTATGTCCTCCGCCACGACCACTGTTATACTGGCGGCACGGTTGTCGAATGTGCTCCACCCCGCGCCCCATAGGTGGCGCTCACCACAGTAAGATACGTCGCACCGTTTATCAGGCAACTAGTGAATATGTACGACAATAAATTGATAACAAGCCAACATGTGCAAATGACGGACCACATATTATTAATACGAATGTCCAACAGATGAAATACTGTTGCATACGATCGTTAGAGTGGTAGAACATTAACAATGTCATACAACAAAGTTTGTCGTATCACTATTTCATGCATGATTCAGAAATAAGACTCTCATATGCAAATATAACTACAGCTTACATTATACGCTCTGATAGCTTATAGGGCTAATGATCGTATGCAGCAATATTTCATCTATGGGACATTCGTATTAATCGTATATGGTCCGTCATTTGCACATGTAGGTTCAAAAATGGCTCTGAGCACTATGAGACTTAACATCTGTGGTCATCAGTCCCCTGGAACTTAGAACTACTTAAACCTAACTAACCTAAGGACATCACACACATCCATGCCCGAGACAGGATTCGAACCTGCGACCGTAGCGGTCACGCGGTTCCAGACTGAAGCGCCTAGAACCGCACGGCCACACCGGCCGGCGCACATGTAGGCTTGTTATTAATGTATTGTCGTACATATTCACTAGTTGCCTGATAAACGGTGCGATGTAACTCGCTGTGGCGAGCGCCACCTATGGTGAGCGGGGTGAAGCACATTTGACAACCGTGCCGCCAGTATAACAGTGGTCGTGGCGGAGGACATACGGTGCCATATGTAATTTTGCTTATGTTCGATACAGGCTTATGTCTGTTAAAGTTATTTTATTGGTCTTGACGCAGCCGCTGGGCTAAGACATTTTTCATTTATTAGTGTGTATGTCAGTAATATGTTATCACTTACCTAATTTTGAAGTTTGTGCCTAGATTGTATTACTGGTCTAGATGTTATTTTGATCATTTTTTAGGACGTCTGAAGAAGGCTACGTTATTATAGCAGATACTATGGCCAAGGTTTAAAATAAACATAAGTTAGTGCAACTGTGGACTGTTTTTCATTCGAGGCAAAGGCACTCACGTCGGTTGTCTGCTGCATAGCCCATTAACGCCGAATTTCGCCGCACTGTCCTACATTGATTTTTGCGGCTATTCACGCAGTGTTGCTTGTCTGTTAGCCCTGAAAATTGTACGCAAATGCCACTGCTCTCCGTCGTTGAATGAAGACTGTCTGTCACTGCGTTGTCCGTAGTGACACTTACTGCCTGAAATTTGGTATTCCCGGCACACGCTTGGCACTGCTGAATTCCCTAACGATTGCCGAAATGGATTGTCCCATGCGCCTGGATTCAACTACCATGCCGCGTTCTAAGTCTGACAATTCCCGTTGTGTGGCCACACTCACGTCGAACATTTTCACAGGCGTAACCTGAGTACTAGTGACAGCTCTGCTAATACACAGTGTCTTTATACCTTGTTTAAGCGATACTACCTACCGCAACACCCATATGTGCCTATCACCAGCTCAGGAGTTTTGTCACATCATTGTACAGTATATTCCCCTTGCCTCCCCCCCCCCCCCCTACCCCTTGCCAGTTGACTAGGCGCATGGCAACGGGACTGAGGACATCGGATCATGAGCCGGCTGGTTAGAGGCTATCGACTGGGAGATGGAGAGGTTGGTGTGGGGGGAGAGAGCACAAAGGGCGGTGCCCAACGGATGACAATCAGTGATCAGAAACACCTGAAGGTGGCAAAAAGTCGACTTGCTGAAATATTGCCCCTTATAAACGACACCACACGACTGAGTACCCAAGAAATATTCAAAATCTTCCTACTCCAGGAAAACCTAAAATCACACACCTTAGAGACGGTTTTGTAAAGTGAGTATGTGTAACCTGGAAGTGGACTTCTGCAAAACGTGGTTTAATTTGTGTTGTGTTGGCAGAAGAGCCAACACCGTGTTACTAGTGGAGGCCGAAATGCACGCGTTTTAGCTCACGCAGTTCTGGCGCGAGGAGGGAAGGACTATACTGACGTGAGATCTGGAACATGACAAGGAATTAGAATTCAGAAAGCGGACGTAATTAGTTTGATACTTAACTTCAATCCATTAATGATGAACGTCGCTCTTGACGGTACATGATTCACAATTTTATCTGTTCAGAATACATTCTTGAAGATGAACATGGCGCCTTGCTAGGTATTAGCAAATGACGTAGGTGAAGGCTATGCTAAACTGTCGTCTCTGCAAATGAGAGCGTATGGAGGCAGTGAACCATCGCTAGCAAAGTCAGCTGTACAACTGGGGCGAGTGCTAGGCAGTCTCTCTAGACTAGACCTGCCGTGTGGCGGCGCTCGGTCTGCAATCACTGATAGTGGCGACACGCGGGTCCGACGTATACTAACGGATTGCGGCCGATTTAAAGGCTACCACCTAGCAGGTGTGGTGTCTGGCGGTGACACCACAATTTGTGTGTCAATATTCACAACAGATCAGATTGAAGATGACAATGGCTGTTTCGAAAGTAACTGTAAGTAATCAAAAAACGTAGTAGCAAAATACTTTCGCGCTTCAAAATTACATTTATAGACAAAATGATATGTTAAGTCGCCAACCAAAGTAACAGTAAAATCATTTAACTGCTGATGAGAAGCTACCAATAAACAACAATGTGAAGAAGATCTCACGACCGAAAAATGTAGAAAAATTCTTCCAATCCGTCTTTGGCATTCAGCAAAGCAGTGCTTAACAGTAGTGGTTAAAAACAGTCTTGGTTGCGATTAAAGTTTTTTTTTTTTTTTTCAGCTACTCGTTTCACCTGATTTAGGCATCTTCAGGTTGATCTTAATTTGGTATTTCTTAGAACGATCCTTTAGACAATGTAGCCAAAGGGCATCGTCGAATACATCAGGTCAACATCGCCTTCGTTAAACTCAGTATAAACTTCCTAGATGGACGTGAGTGAATATAAGACCTGCATAACGCGTTCTCATTCACAGGAGCGAGTAATACAATAAGATGGGGCTCAAGTAGTAGTACTATTCTAAGAAATACCAAATTAAGATCAACCTGAAGATGCCTATATAAGATGAAACGCGTAGTTGAAAAATAAAAATCCTTAAATGGCAGCCAAGATTGTTTTTAACCAATAATGTAGAAAAAACACTAACAACACCAGACAAAAAATGTTTTAGGGCTAATTTCAGTAGAATAATTATTACTTAAAAGAGGTCTACATTTTACAGAACTGAATACAAATATCCACTGACAATAGCACAGAGGTGCTGAAACTCGAATAGGCGTATGTAGATAACAAACGGGGCTACATGGTTCTGGTCCCCAACGCAGGAAAGAAAGGAAAACATTCACAGTCCAGTCATATTAATGTGACAACCGCCTACGGTCTAAACCAATGTGCAACAACCACATATTGGTAGGTATGAAAGCGTGCCGGGGATGCAGAAAACGGTGTAGTCGTTTCTCGTAATGCGGAAATGAAGCGATTTATCTGACGTCGAAAAGGGCTTGATCATTGGCTTTTGGGGCAAGAGCAGCAGCATTTCCGGAATGGCTATGTTTGTAAACTGTTCACGCAATGCTACGGCGAACTGACGCTATCCAAAACCGACGCAGAGGCAACTCTCGTACACCATAGGTCATGGATGGCACGTGTGAACGACGGCTGCGGAATTACGTACGGCGAACAGCCGTGTAACTGTTGAGAAACTGACCGTCCAAACTAACCAAGGAGTTGTCAACAGCGTCTCCCCAACGACCGCGTGGCAAACGTTGCTGTGTATGGCATCTGCAGCAGGCGCCTAGGTCATGCACCCAAGCTGGCTCCTGTTCATCGACGTCGAAGGCTGGAATTTGCACGCCAGTATCGCAACTGGACTTCCGCTGAGAGGCGACAAGTGGTGTTTTCAGATGAATCACGTTCTAAGCTCCATCCAGTGGCCACTGTCCTATACTGCGTGAAACATCTGAAAGCGAACGCCCTGCAACAACTGCAGGAAGTGTCCTTGTGGGTGGAGGGGCCATATTGTCTGGAGAATTCTTTCTTGGATTCCCCAGGTGATCTCGTCATTCTGGAAGGTACAAAGGATCAACAGAAGTATGCATGTATCCTTGGGGACCATGTCCACGTCTACACGCAGTTTCTTTTTCCTCGGCACGACGGCATCTACCAGCAGGACAATGCAACGTTCCACACGGCTCGCAGTATACGTGCCTGGTTCAAAGAGCATCAGGATGAGTTTGTCGTACTCCCCTGAGCACGAAACTTCCCGTACTTAAACCCAATCGAGAATTTGTGAGAGCGCCTAGATGGGGATGTAAACGCCGTGGTCCTCAGTCAAGAAACCTAGGGCAGCTGGCCATCGCAGTGAAGTTGGCATAGCTCCGCATATCCCTGTGGGTACCTTCCAGAACCTCACTGACTGTTTTCCTGCATATCTCGCAGCGTTCCGCACTGCAGGCCTTTCACACGTGGTCACATTCATATGACTGGTCAGAGTAGTAATTTTTGTCTGCAAACAAGACAGACATTGGAGGCGTCTGTAAGTAGGGGACGGAAGCTCAATTGAGACAACTTTTGGCTACAATACCGTGTTGGATCTATTAATTAAATACGTGTGTAGGCAGCCCAAAAGACACTTTTGCTAAAAGCATGCATCTATGCCCTCTAACCCGAGGAGCGGCGTTAGTTTGTGTACCCCTAGGGCAGAATTGACACGTATGGATACTTAAGCAGAGAACAATAATTTTCGAGGAAAACACTGAATATTACCAAAACTCGCACTAACGTCCTTTTCAAAGAATAAATTATTCAAAAAATAAATTCCTTGTGAAGAAATGGCATTTGAAGGGAAATTAATTACGTTTGAATGTATGAACTACAGTATAAATGCAAATGTGTGAACAAAAAACGAATCCTTCAAGGAAAATAGATTCTGCTCATTATTATAGCTGCCTGTAGTTATTCAGATGAAGTTATATCAATGTTTTAAATCAGTCACAAATGTAAGGGTTGGCACTTGTATACTTCAGAAGTTGGCTTCAGTTTCCGCGCAATTTTTCTTTGATCGTATTCAACTGAATCATCGTCGTCCGGCCGTCTCTAGTTTTGCCTTCTTTGACCACGGTGGACACGCAAACGTCGTAGCCTTCGGTTTCGACTCTCTTCCCATGGTACTGGCGGAGATAGCACTTCTCCAAAACAGAGTCATCTGCATGGATTTGAGGGTCATCAGGAGGCCCCCGATATTGTGAGGGTTTGTTGCTAGTCTAGTTCGACGTTACCTTTCGGAATATGTTTGAGGTTTTTTTTTGCATTCATGGGAACTGTCGAATGACAACCTTCACCTTTGTCTAGGCAAGAGGGTGACTGTGAAAGCTCTTCGCCACGGGGAGATCCTTCAGCATCTGAAGTGTCACTAAGGAAGGCCAAGCTGTTATCATTCCCAGCATAGCTATGATCTGAAACGTCGACATCAGAATCCGTAGAAGAAAATTCAAATCGATGTCTCCTGAGAAACCTTCTTCCAGCCTTGGTTGCATTTCTATCGTGACCTGGCTCTGGCGAAAAGACGAATTTTTCCTTGGGTGACGTGTATTGACTAATTTTTACAGACATTGTTTCTTTTATAATGAGCAGTAATGGCATAGGTGTGAGGAGAGTTGTTATGCCAACCAACCCATTACCTAAGTACGGAAAATACCCCTAAGGAGATATAAAAAAAGGAAATATGTACCATACAGTCCGAAAAAACAACAACAGTTAACCACTCTTTCGACAACCTCAATCAATAGCTCTTCAATTCGATCCACAGGTTTACCAGAACAAAAAAACAAAACAAGAAAAAAAATTATGATGGAAAAATTTACTCAACAGTGAGAAAAATCATTAAACAGGGGTCCTTCCCTCGTGAATTTACGTTGGATTTTGCACTAATACATACACTCGCACTAGTAGGATAGCAGCACTACAATTCGACGGTGACAGAAAACAGATACTATGCTATAATTAGTATCTCATGTCAACTAACCTCTGTCTGTCTTACATTACAATTAGTGAACACACAGGGCATTCTTTCTGTATCTTTACATCAGTAATAGCCATATCAGTGTACATAAAACGCCATCTAAAGTGCAATGTTAGCAGCTACGTGCGCAGTAAATTAAGTTACTACTTGATACAACACCTGTGGGCCCTCATATTCTTCTGTGTAGTGTGCCGCACTGAGACTTGTTAGTTTCATACTCGATAAACGCCTGTAGTGAAGCAACCAATCCAGTACTATGTACACTATGTTCCAATTGTTGATACTTTTCTATTGTAATCTGATATTATAATGAAGTACAAAAGTTAATTAGATTACAGCAACATATTTTTGTCTTTTGGAAAACTGTGTCTCAGTTAAGTAACAACACGAAGTGACCTACGTTCAAAGGCATTTTTAATTTTCTATTTCGGAAACAACTGTTTTCTGCTTCGAAAATATACAGGGTGCCAGTTAATGAACTATATGAAATAAAATCGTCATAACTTCTGAACTGTTTGCGTTAGGCCCACTGACCGAGGGGCATGATGGGGAGTAGTATGTGAATATGGTTCGGTTTAGCGACGAAGTCCACTTTTGTTTCGATGGGTTCGCCAGTAAGCAAAATCGGAGCATTTGGGGGACGAAGAATCCGCATTTCGCGATCGAGAAGTCTTTTCTCCTTCAGCGGGTAGCCGTGTGGGGTGCAATTTCCAGTCACGGAATAATCTGTGTGATACTCTTTGATGGCATGATGACTACCGAACGGTACGTGAAGGTTTTGGAACATGATTACTTCCCCAATTCCGAAAGTGACCCTGATTTCGACAAGATATGGAGAAAGACTAATTGAGTTCTGTAACAAATTTCAGCTAGTAATAGCGAATACCCTGTTCAAGAATCCCAAGAGAAGGAGGTACACTTGGAAAAGGCCGGGAGATACGGGAAGATTTCAGTTAGATTACATCATGGTCAGACAGAGATTCCGAAATCAGATACCGGATTGTAAGGCGTACCCAGGAGCAGATATAGACTCAGATCACAATATAGTAGTGATGAAGAGTAGGCTGAAGTTCAAGACATTAGTCAGGAAGAATCAATACGCAAAGAAGTGGGATACGGAAGTACTAAGGAATGACGAGATACGTTTGAAGTTCTCCAACGCTATAGATACAGCAATAAGGAATAGCGCAGTAGGCAGTACAGTTGAAGAGGAATGGACATCTCTAAAAAGGGCCATCACAGAAGTTGGGAAGGAAAACATAGGCACAAAGAAGGTAGCTGCGAAGAAACCATGGGTAACAGAAGAAATACTTCAGTTGATTGATGAAAGGAGGAAGTACAAACATGTTCCGGGAAAATCAGGAATACAGAAATACAAGTCGCTGAGGAATGAAATAAATAGGAAGTGTAGGGAAGCTAAGACGAAATGGCTGCAGGAAAAATGTGAAGACATCGAAAAAGATATGATTGTCGGAAGGACAGACTCAGCATACAGGAAAGTCAAAACAACCTTTGGTGACATTAAAAGCAACGGTGGTAACATTAATAATGCAACGGGAATTCCACTGTTAAATGCAGAAGAGAGAGCAGATAGGTGGAAAGAACACATTGAAAGCCTCTATGAGGGTGAAGATTTGTCTGATGTGATAGAAGAAGAAACAGGAGTCGATTTAGAAGAGATAGGGGATCTAGTATTAGAATCGGAATTTAAAAGAGCTTTGGAGGACTTACGGTCAAATAAGGCAGAAGGGATAGATAACATTCCATCAGAATTTCTAAAATCATTGGGGGAAGTGGCAACAAAACGACTATTCACGTTGGTGTGTAGAATATATGAGTCTGGCGATATACCATCTGACTTTCGGAAAAGCATCATCCACACAATTCCGAAGACGGCAAGAGCTGACAAGTGTGAGAATTATCGCACAATCAGCTTAACAGCTCATGCATCGAAGCTGCTTACAAGAATAATATACAGAAGAATGGAAAAGAAAATTGAGAATGCGCTAGGTGACGATCAGTTTGGCTTTAGGAAAAGTAAAAGGGACGAGAGAGGCAATTCTGACGTTACGGCTAATAATGGAAGCAAGGCTAAACAAAAATCAAGACACTTTCATAGGATTTGTCGACCTGGAAAAACCGTACGACAATATAAAATGGTGCAAGCTGTTCGAGATTCTGAAAAAAGTAGGGGTAAGCTACAGGGAGAGACGGGTCATATACAGTATATACAACAACCAAGAGGGAATAATAAGACTGGACGATCAAGTACGAAGTGCTCGTATTAAGAAGGGTGTAAGACAAGGCTGTAGCCTTTCGCCCCTACTCTTCAATCTGTACATCGAGGAAGCAATGATGGAAATAAAAGAAAGGTTCAGGAGTGGAATAAAAATACAAGGTGAAAGGATATCAATGATACGATTCGCTGATGACATTGCTATCCTGAGTGAAAGTGAAGAAGAATTAAATGATCTGCTGAACGGAATGAACAGTCTAATGAGTACACAGTATGGTTTGAGAGTAAATCGGAGAAAGACGAAGGTAATGAGAAGTAGTAGAAATGAGAACAGCGAAAAACTTAACATCACGATTGAAGTTAAGGAATTCTGCTACCTAGACAGTAAAATAACCAAAGACGGACGGAGCAAGGAGGACATCAAAAGCAGACTCACTATGGCAAAAAAGGCATTTCTGGCCAAGAGAAGTCTACTAATATCAAATACCGGCCTTAATTTGAGGAAGAAATTTCTGAGGATGTACGTCTGGAGTACGGCATTGTGGTGAAACATGGACTGTGGGAAAACCGGAGCAAAAGAGAATCGAAGCATTTGAGATGTGGTGCTATAGACGAATGTTGAAAATTAGGTGGACTGATAAGGTAAGGAATGAGGAGGTTCTACGCAGAATCGGAGAGGAAAGGAATATGTGGAAAACACTGATAAGGAGAAGGGACAGGATGATAGGACATCTGCTAAGACATGAGGGAATGACTTCCATGGTACTAGAGGGAGCTGTAGAGGCCAAAAACTGTAGAGGAAGACAGAGATTGGAATACGTCAAGCAAATAATTGAGGACGTAGGTTGCAAGTGCTACTCTGAGATGAAGAGGTTAGCACAGGAAAGGAATTCGTGGCGGGCCGCATCAAACCAGTCAGTAGACTGAGACAGAGCTCGGCCCCATCGAAGCAGGAGAGTGTTTGATGTCTTGGAAGAGCAGTTTGGAGAGACCGCATTCTGTCTCTGGGGTACCCAGAGGCCACTGGCCGAGTCCTCGATTGGCCGTCACATTCTCCGCATTTGAGCACTTGCGACTCCTATTTGTGGGGCTATTTTAAAGACAAGGTGTACAGCAATAAAGTGAGTGCACAACCGTAGCTTCTGACTAATTTACTTTTTTCCATAGAGTTGAATAATTGTCACTCAGTATTACCACCTTCTATTTTTAGGCAATTGTAATATAATTCATGTGCAACTAAAGACGCTAGTCAACTGCACTAATTTTCCAAATTTTATTATATCACAGAAAATTGTCTTTGATGATTGATTTCGTAATAAACTTTGCCAGTCAATGTATAAAATGAGTTGATGTTTTTAAAGATCTATATCATTATACATTTTAATTATAAATGTAATTAACTACCCAACTAACTGTGAATTCAAACAATTCTTCGATTGTTACAATTTTACATATAGCATTCGGCAGAGGCTGTCGGTAGTTGTTGTTATTGTGATCGGACTTCAGTGTGGAGAGTTGTGAGCCAGTCTGTGGAATAATAATGTTTTGAATTTCTGTAAAGAGGAAATAGTGATCAATTAAACTCAACAGTTATAATGGATAAAAATTATGTACATAATTTGACTGATTGCATGGAAAAGTCTGGACATACAAAAACCTTCAAGAATTACAAATCTACAGCAAACACTTTCTCATTACCCCACTGTCGACTTAATAATTAAAAGATAAGTGCAAGCTCAAATAATTCAAATGGCTCTAAGCACTATGGGACGTAACATCTGAGGTCATCAGTCCCCTAGACTTAGAACTACTTAAACCTAACTAACCTAAGGACATCACACACAACCATGCCTGAGGCAGGATTCGAACCTGCGACTGTAGCAGCAGGGCGGTTCCGGACTGAAGCGCCTAGAACCGCTCTGCCGCAGCAGCCGGCTAAGTGCAAGCCACGTGACGTTCTGCTCGATGTTCTTTAAAACTAGTTTTAAGTTTCACAAATCACTTAAAGCAAAATACGTATTATTGATTTTAAGTGCATTCACAGCACCGTTTGCAGCAGTTCATTTACGATAGACGTTGTGACCCCTTATCTTGGCATCGTAGCTTTCGGCTTATTCCTGTGCAAGGCGTCCATTAAATCATCAACAAGGAATAATCCTATATTCTAGACACTGAATTTCTAGTCAATCCTTCACAAAGTTTCTAGAAACTCCTCACTGTTCGAGGTCTGCCACTTAATGAGACAGCATGCACGAGGATATAAACAAGGGACCGCAAAATGTATTCTAAATCGCCAAATATCTTCGGACGTGGACTGTAGCTGGTGACCGTGCTCGACGTATTTTCGGCGTTTCGTGCACCTCTTTCCATGCGATGGTTCCCTGTGACAAAGAAAGGCACTCTCCGGCCACGGTGACAGGACGTCCCTTGATACTGCGCAGTCACAATAGCTGCCAGCAAGTGAAAGCGAGCGAAAACAAGCGCAGTAATTTGGCATTGTCGCAGTCAGGCATTGCAAGTTTGTACAGCGCACTCTGTTACAATTCCAGCTTTGCGTTGTGAAGTTCAGAATGTTTCCAGATAACAATAGGCTGCCACAGTTTACGGTTCTTGTCCCATCAGAGTCCCGCAGACTCTACTCCCTCTCTTTCTGTATCCGTCCCTTTCTCTCTGTGACAGTAAATACATTCACAGGTGCTGCATCTGGTTCAGTAGGTGACAGACGAAACTTACATACTAAAAACAACAGAACTGGATAGCTCTATTATTCCCCTTCGTACCACTGACCTTTTTTGGTGTCTTTGAACACCTAAGGAAAAGAACAGCCGTTTTATGGTTCAGTCAATATTTAAATGATTTCTTGATTTACTGATGTCGTCACGCTTTGTTATTCTTCGTAACTGTTATTGTGACCAGTGTCTGTCATTATCCTTCGAAAGTTCGACAGTTGTTTAAAAGGAGAAATTCACTCTGCAGGTTAATGAATAGCGTTATCTCACAGGAATAATACACTGGTCTGCAAAAATTAACGACGAGAGGAGCTTTCTCATTAAGTGTCACTGTCAAGTAACATAGCTCGATGAAACTAGGAACTGCTTCAGTATAGTACAAACTTAACTGCAAGAAATATGCAATGAGACGAAAAGAAATGAAACTTTTAATCAAAGACAAAAATAACACGAAGTCACTGAGATTCATGATGGTCGCCTGAACATTTGCTAAACGCGGTAATTGGTTCTTAATAGTCATTGATCGTTGTGTTTGGTCATTGCGGACGTCGCAAGACATCCTGTTCAAGTTTGGTGGTTGATCCTTCCACTCAGTTTTTTATTACAGAGGCCAACCGGCTCTCTGACCGAACACGCTGAGCTACCGTGCCGGCACCCATCTGAGCCACAGACGACACAGAGCAATAGCGCGACTGCAGGGACTTATCCCTTGCTCGCTCCCCATGGGACCCAGATTCCCAACTGTCCTGAATCTACATACGTAATGTACCTAATAGATATTTGCCCATCCACTCATTACTCGCGCACACTGAGGTGACGATTCCCGTAAGAGTTCGGGCAACCTGTGCGCATTCGCACAGACGAAGGTCAGTGGCTGGGTAGCCTTTACTATCTTCACATATCTAAAACTATAGGAGAACTCTACCCCCATGAACCATGGACCTTGCCGTTGGTGGGAGGCTTGTGTGCCTCAGCGATACAGATGGCCGTACCGTAGGAGGGGTATCTGTTGAGATGCCACACAAACGTGTAGTTCCTGAAGAGGGGCAGCAGCCTTTTCAGTAGTTGCAGGGGCAACAGTCTGGATTATTGACTGATCTGGCCTTGCAACACTAACCAAAACGGCCTTGCTGTGATGGTACTGCGAACGGCTGAAAGCAAGGGGAAACTACAGCCGTAATTTTTCCCGAGGGCATGCAGCTGTACTGTATGGTTAAATGATGATGGCGTCCTCTTGGGTAAAATATTCCGGAGGTAAAATAGTCCCGCATTCGGATCTCCGGGCGGGGACTACTCAAGAGGACGTCGTTATCAGGAGAAAGAAAACTGGCGTTCTACGGGTCGGAGCGTGGAATATCAGATCCCTTAATCGGGCAGGTAGGATAGAAAATTTAAAAAGGGAAATGGATAAGTTGAAGTTAGATATAGTGGGAATTAGCGAAGTTCGGTGGCAGGAGGAACAAGACTTTTGGTGAGGTGAATACAGGCTTATAAGTACAAAATCAAATAGGGGTAATTCAGGAGTAGGTTTAGTAATGAATAGAAAAATAGGGGTGCGGGTAAGCTACTACCAACAGCATAGTGAACGCATTATAGCGGCCAAGATAGACACGAAGCCCATGCCTACTACAGTAGTACAAGTTTATATGCCAACTAGCTCTGCAGATGATGAAGAAATTGATGAAATGTCTGATGAGATAAAATAAATTATTCAGGTAGTGAAGGTAGACGAAAATTTAATAGTCAGGGGTGACTGGAATTCGAGAGTAGGGAAAGGGAGAGAAGGAAACATACTGGGTGAATATGGATTGGGGGACAGAAATGAAAGAGGAAGCCGCCTGGTAGAATTTTGCGCAGAGCATAACTTAACCATAGCTAACACTTGGTTCAAGAATCATAAAAGAAGGTTGTACTCGTATACATGGAAGAATCCTGGAGATACTAGAAGGTATCAGATAGATTATATAATGGGAAGACAGAGATTTAGGAACCAGGTTTTAAATTGTAAGACATTCCCAGGGGCAGTTGTGGACTCTGACCACAATCTATTGGTTATGAACTGTAGATTAAAACTGAAGAAACTGCAAAAAGGTGAGAATTTAAGGAGATGGGACCTGGATAAACTGACTAAACCAGAGGTTGTACAGAGTTTCAGGGAGAGCATAAGGGAACAATTGACAGGAATGGGGGGAAAGAAATACAGTAGAAAAAGAATGGGTAGCTCTGAGGGACGAAGTAGTGAAGGTAGTAGAGGATCAAGTAGGTAAAAAGACGAGGGCTAGTAGAAATCCTTGGGTAACAGAAGAAATATTGAATTTAATTGATTAAAGGAGAAAATATAAAAACGCAGTAAATGAAGCAGGCAAAAAGGAATACAAACGTCTCAAAAATCAGATCGACAGGAAGTGCAAAATGGCTAAGCAGTGATGGCTAGAGGACAATTGTGAGGATGTAGAGGCTTATCTCACTAGGGGTAAGATAGATACTGCCTACAGGAAAATGAAAGAGACCTTTGGAGAAAAGAGAGCCAGTTGTATGAATATCAAGAACTCAGATGGAAACCCAGTTCTAAGCAAAGAAGGGAAAGCAGAAAGGTGGAAGGAGTATATAGACGGTCTATACAAGGGCGATGTACTTGAGGGCAATATTATGGAAATGGAAGAGGATGTAGATGAAGATGAAATGGGAGATATGATACTGCGTGAAGAGTTTGACAGAGCACTGAAAGACCTGAGTCGAAACAAGGCCCCGGGAGTAGACAACTTTCCATTAGAACTACTGACGGCCTTGGGAGAGCCAGTCCTGACAAACCTCTACCATCTGGCGAGCAAGATGTATGAGACAGGCGAAATACTCTCAGACTTCAAGAAGAATATAGTAATTCCTATCCCAAAGAAAGCAAGTGTTGAAAGACTAGAAAATTACCGAACTACCAGTTTAATAAGTCACAGCTGCAAAATACTAACGCGAATTCTTTACAGACGAATGGAAAAACTGGTAGAAGCCGACCTCGGGGAAGATCGGTTTGGATTCCGCAGAAATGTTGGAACACGTGAGGCAATACCGACCTTACGACTTATCTATGAAAATAGATTAAGGAAAGGCAAACCTCCATTTCTAGCATTTGTAGACTTAGAGAAAGCTTTTGACAATGTTGACTGGAATACTCTCTTTCAAATTCTAAAGGTGGCAGGGGTAAAATATAGAGAGCGAAAGGCTATTTACAATTTGTACAGAAACCAAATGGCAGTTGTAAGAGTCGAGGGGCATGAAAGGGAAGCAGCGGTTGGGAAGGGAGTGAGACAGGGCTGTAGCCTGTCCCCGATGTTATTCAATATGTATATTGAGCAAGCAGTAAAAGAAACAAAAGAAAATTTCGGAGTAGGTATTAAAATCCATGGAGAAGAAATAAAAACGTTGAGGTTCACCGATGACATTGTAATTCTGTCAGAGACAGCAAAGGACTTGGAAGAGCTGTTGTCAGAGACAGCACATCACTTGGAAGAGCTGTTGAACGGAATGGACAGTGTCTTGAAAAGAGGATATAAGATGAACATCAACAAAAGCAAAACGAGGATAATGGAATGTAGTCGAATTAAGTCGGGTGATGCTGAGGGAATTAGATTAGGAAATGAGACACTTAAAGTAGTAAAGGAGTTTTGCTATTTGGGGAGTAAAATAACTGACGATGGTTGAAGTAGAGCGGATATAAAATGTAGACTGGCAATGGCAAGGAAAGCGTTTCTGAAGAAGAGAAATTTGTTAACATCGAGTATAGATTTAAATGTCAGGAAGTCGTTTCTGAAAGTATTTGTATGGAGGGTAGCCATGTATGGAAGTGAAACATGGACGATAACTAGTTTGGACAAGAAGAGAACAGAAGCTTTCGAAATGTGGTGCTACAGAAGAATGCTGAAGATTAGATGGGTAGATCACGTAAGTAATGAGGAGGTATTGAATAGAATTGGGGAGAAGAGGAGTTTGTGGCACAACTTGACAAGAAGAAAGGACCGGTTGGTAGGACATGTTCTGAGGCATCAAGGGATCACAAATTTAGCATTGGAGGGAAGCGTGGAGGGTAAAAATCGTAGAGGGAGACAAAGAGATGAATACACTAAGCAGATTCAGAAGGATGTAGGTTGCAGTAAGTACGGGGAGATGAAGAAGTTTGCACAGGATAGAGTAGCATGGAGAGCTGCATCAAACCAGTCTCAGGACTGAAGACAACAACAACAACATAGGAGAACTTGGAGCAGAAGTCAGAACCCAGAACTGAAACGAGGCCGCAGCCAGACAGCAGATGCTGGTTACTGAACTGCGTGATTGGCTCCCGTGTCATCGGGTCACGAGCGCGGAAATCATATCACTAGCTTCGTCTCATTTCAAACAGGTATCCCACTCATACAGTGATAGTCGGTGGTGACTACCCTCGATACCCTGGAATATTATACGTTTAAAGCGGGCGGAAGATATAAAACGTCATCCGAAATTGAACTGAATGCTTTCTCAGAAAATTATTTTGAACAATTAGTTCAAGAGCCCAATCGAAGCATAAATGGTTGTGAAAGCGTACTTGATCTGTTGGCAACAATAATCCTGGACAAATAGGGAGTATCGTGACGAATACAGGGATTAGCGACCACAAGGCAGTTACCGCTAGGCAGAATACCGCAATAGCCATAACCGTCGAAAAGAAACGCAAAGTATATCTATTTAAAAAAGCTGATAAAAATGCTCTTAACGCCTTTCTAAGAGACAGTCTTTACTCCTTCCGATCTGATCATGTAAGCGTAGAAAAGATGTGGAATGATTTCAAAAACATAGTATCGACGGCAATTGGGAGATATATACCACATAAATTAGTAAGTGATGGTACTGACGCTCCATGGTACACAAAACGGGTCAGATCACTGTTGCAGGAGCCACGAAGGAAGCATTCTAAATTCAAAAATATTCGATCTCCCCTAGATTGGTAAAGTTTTGCAGATGTTAGAAATATAGCGCTTACTTCAATGCGAGATACTTTTAATAATTTCCACAACGAAACTCTGTCTCGGAACCTGGCAGAAAACCCAAAAAGATTCTGGTCGTGCATAAAGCACACCAGTGGCAAGACGCAATCAATGCCTTCACTTAGCGATGGCAACGGTCAAGTCACAGATGACAGTGCCACTAAAGCAGAGTTATTAAATACGGTTTTCTGAAAGTCTTTAACGAAAGAAGACGAAGTAAATATTCCTGAATCCAATCAAGAACAACTGCCAAGATGAGAAACATAGAAGTAGATATCCTCGGCGTAGCAAAGCATCTTGAATCACTTACTGAAGGCAAGGCCTCCGGTCCAAATTGTATACCAGTCACGTTCCTTTCAGAGTATGCTGATACAATAGCTCCGTATTTAGCAATTATATACAACCGCTCGCTGACAGATCAAGTCACACCAATACCCAAAAAGGGAAGTAGGAGTAATCCGCTGATTTACAGGCCAATATCACTAACGTCGATTTTCAGTAGGGTTTTGGATCATATACTGTGTTCTAACATTATGAAGTACCTCGAAGAAAACGATTTGTTGACACACAGTCAGCACGGATTCAGAAAATATCGTTCTTGCGAAACACAACTAGCTCTTTATACTTATGAAGTAATGAATGCTATCGACAGGGGATGTCAAATTGATTCTACATTTCTAGATTTCCAGAATGCTTTCGACACCGTTCGTCACAAGCGCCTTCTTACCAAACTGCGTGCCTATGGAGTATCGCCTCAGTTGTGCGACTGGATTCGTGATTTTCTGTCGGAAAGGTCACAGTTCGTAGTAATAGACGGAAAGTCATTGAGTAAAACAGAAGTAATATCCGGCGTTCCCCAAGGAAGTGTTATGGGCCCTCTATTGTTCGTGATCTATATTAACGACATAGGAGACAATCTCTGTAGCCGTCTTAGATTGTTTATAGAGGATACTGTCATTTACCTTCTTATAAAGTAACCAGATGACCAAAACGAATAGCAAAATGATTTAGATATCTGTATGGTGCGAAAAGTGGCAACTGACCCTGAATAAAGAAAAAGAAAACTGTGAATTTATTCACAAGAGACTAAAAGAAATCCGCTAAATTTCGAGTACGCGATGGGTCACACAGATCTGAAGGCTGTAAATTGAACTACATACTTAGGGATTACTGTTACAAATAACCTAAAGTGGAACGAACACATAGATAATATTGTGGGTAGAGCAAACCAAAGACTGCAATTGCTTGGCAGAACACTTAGAAGGTGCAACACGTCTACTAAAGAGACTGCTTACACCACGATTGTCCACCCTATTCTAGAGTATTGCTGTGCGGTGTGGGATCCGCATCGCCGGCCGAAGTGGCCGTGCGGTTAAAGGCGCTGCAGTCTGGAACCGCAAGACCGCTACGGTCGCAGGTTCGAATCCTGCCTCGGGCATGGATGTTTGTGATGTCCTTAGGTTAGTTAGGTTTCACTAGTTCTAAGTTCTAGGGGACTAATGACCTCAGCGGTTGAGTCCCATAGCGCTCAGAGCCATTTGAACCAATTTTTTTGGGATCCGCATCAGATGGAACTGACTGATGACACCAAAAAGTTGAAAGAAGGGTAGCTCGTATTGTAATATCGCGAAATAGGGGAGGTAGTGCCACAGACATGACACGTGAATTGGAGAGGCAATCATTTAAACTAAGGCAATTTTCGTTGCGACGGGATCTTCTCATGAAATTTCAATCGCCAGTTTTCTCCTCCGATTGCGAGAACATTCTGTTGGAACCCACCTACATAGGGAGAAATGATCATCACGATAAAATGAAATAAATCAGGGTTAGCATTGAAAAATTTAAGTGTTCGTTTCTCCCGCGCGCCGTTCGAGAGTGGAATGGTACCGAAACAGCTTGAAGGTGGTTCATTGAACCTTCTGCGAGGAACTATATTGTGAATAGTGATCACGTAGATGTAGATGTAGATGTAGACATCGGCCGCAGCCGGCCGCCGCTCCTGTACGATTAGCACCTCGCAGCAGCTAGAAGACTTCCGTGACACCGTCCTGGGTGTCAATACCCTGGGGCCAGCCTTCGAGAAGCCACTCCTGCTCGACTGACTTCCGTCTCGACGAAGATTACTCCAAACGCCAGTCACTGCCCTGTTCCACATGGTTCACAGTGGCCCACACACGCAGCCCTTCCGCGAATTCAGCGCCGGGAACCAGCATTTAAAAGCTGGCCCAACCGAGTACATCAGGTTTTGGACACGGCAGGGTCACACCTGGGTCAGCTGGCAATGCTCGCTATGAACTCTGCCGCCGCCAACGGACCGCTAAGGAGGGACCTCTGCCTGTCTGCCTAGCCCGGGCACGCAACACCGCGTCATCTGCCCGGCCCTGCTCCTCACTGCCGGTCCAGACTTCGATTCCGGGCAAAGCCATAGCTCTGCTACTAGAACGACGCGATCTCACGCATTAGAGAAGACCTGGCAGCCTCCCGTGACCGCAGCGCGGCCACATCCTGCTTTCTCAGCTCGCCTCACATACCGAAGACGCCATACGTCAACGTTTGTATCTACGACGGCAGAATATTAAACTCCGGACCGCGCCATAGAATGTAGTGCAATCAGAAGAATGTCTGACCTGTTTGAATTTGTAAAGAACTAATGAAGAGTTGTTGTACCTTCACCAGGACCCACCTGTGGTGCTGTCCACATCCGCCTTCTTCGGCAGAGAAGCCATCTCACACACAGGCAGCCTACCTCTCCCACCATTACAATAGGTTTGAGATCATCACGGACAGCAACACATACTCTGAAAAGCATTCACATGCTGGTTATAAGGTAGGGCATTCCATTCCTCCAAGCACGTGGTTGACAACTGCTGAATGGCCATTGGTGCATGTGGGCGTACTGCACTACGTCTGGGCAGCCCACACGTGATCGATTGGGTTCAAGTCGGGGGAACGGGAAGGCTATTCCATTCGCCTAATTTTCCCTCTTTCCCAGAGCTCCTCCACCTGCGCGTTCGGTGCAGGAGAGCATTGTCATTCACAAAAATGAAAAATTGGGAAATTTGTGGTGAGGTCTTATGGGACCAAACTGTTGAGGTCATCGGTCCCTAAGCCTACACACTACTTAATCAAACTGACTTACGGTATTGGCAACACATACACCTATGCCCGAGGGAGGACTCGAACCTCCGACGTGTGGACCCGCACGGACCATGACGAGACACCCTGTCATCACGGACAGCAACGCATACTCTGAAAAGCATTCACATGCTGGTTATAAGGTAGGGCATTCCATTCCTCCAAGCAGGGTCAAATGCACCCCTCAAAAGACGCACGTCGGAGAGGAGTCCAGTGTTTCAGTAATGTTGGCCAGTGAGTGGATCGTGTTTTTTAAGTTTGGTGGTCAGTACACTTATACTACAATATGTCGCCCCACACCATAACACTTGGGCCACCAAAATGATCATTTTTGATAATTCTGGACGCGCCATCATCTGACGAGAGGTTGGAACACGTAATGTACTCCGGAACGTTGTGGAACGTGATCGTTTCTGGTGGTCCAGGTTTCATGGACGTACTGACCTCCAAATCTTTGAACACGGTACAATCACTGGCCAATGTCATTTTGACACATTAGCATCGCTCGTGTGAAACTTAGCTTTCCCTTTCCTCACTTGATATACTGGGTACTATGGATGAAGGGCAACGGGCAGATTCCATATTTCTAGATCTCCGGAAAGCATTTGACGCCGTACCCCATCCCAGGCTATTAACGAAGATACGAGCATATGGAATAAGTTCACAGATACGCGAGTGGCTCGAAGTAATAGAACCCAGTGTGTTGTCCTCGACGGCGAGTGTTCATCAGAGGCAAGGGTATCGTCTGGAGTGCCACAGGGATGTGTTATAGGACCGCTGTTGTTCTCTACATACATAAATGATTTGGCTGACAGGGTGGGCAACAATCAGTGGTTGTTTACTGATGATGCCGTGTTGTACGGTAAGGTTTCGAAGTTGAGGATGTGAGGAGTTGGTGTGATGAATGACAGCTAAACATAAACGTGGAAAAATTTAAGTTAATGTGGACGAGTTGGAAGGTCAAACTTGTAACGTTCGGATACGGTAGTACAGTATTACACAGTCAAGTCGTTTAAATATTTGAGCATAACGTTGGAAAGCGATATGAGATGCAACGAGCGTGTGAGAACTATGGGCAGGTAAGGCGAATGGTTGACTTCGGTTTATTCGGATAATTTCAGGAAAGTGGTTCACCTGTAAAGGAGACCGCATATAGGACGCTGGTACGACATATTCTTCAGTACTGCTCGAGTATTTGGGATCCGTATGAGGTCTGATTGAAGGAAGACATCGAAGCAATTCAGAGGCGGGCTACTAGATGTGTTATCCATAGGTTATCACGGAAATTTTTCGGCAACTCAAATGGGAATCCCTGTAGGGAAGGCGACCTTCTTTCCGAGCAACACTACGAAGAAAGTTTGAGGAACCGGCATTTGAAACTGGCTGCCGATGATTCTACTGCCACCAATACACATTGCGCTTAAGGACCGCTAAGATTGGATACGAGAAATTAGGGCTCATACGGAGACATACAGGCAGTCGTTTTTCCCTCGCTCTATTTGCGAGTGGAATAGGAAAGGAAATGACAAGTAGTGGTACAGGGTACCATACGCCACGCATCGTACGGTGGCTCGCATAGTATCTATGTAGATGTACAGGGTGTTTCAAAAATGTCCGGTATATTTGAAACGGCAATAAAAACTAAACGAGCAGCGATAGAAATACAACGTTTGTTGCAATATGCTTGGGACAACAGTACATTTTCAGGCAGACAAACTTTCGAAATTACAGCAGTTACAATTTTCAACAACAGATGGCGCTGCGGTCTGAGAAACTCTATAGTACGATATTTTCCACATATCCACGATGCGTAGCAATAATATGGCGTAGTCTCTGAATGAAATTACCCGAAACCTTTGACAACGTGTCTGGTGGAATGGCTTCACATGCAGATGAGATGTACTGCTTCAGCTGTTCAATTGTTTCTGGATTCTGGCGGTACACCTGGTCTTTCAAGTGTCCCCACAGAAAGAAGTCACAGGGGTTCATGTCTGGCGAATAGGGAGGCCAATCCACGCCGCCCCCTGTATGTTTCGGATAGCCCAAAGCAATCACACAATCTTCGAAATATTCATTCAGGAAATTAAAGACGTCGGCCGTGCGATGTGGCCGGGCACCATCTTGCATAAACCACGAGGTGTTCGCAGTGTCGTCTAAGGCAGTTTGTACCGCCACAAATTCACGAATAATGTCCAGATAGCGTGATGCAGTAATCGTTTCGGATCTGAAAAATGGGCCAATGATTCCTTTGGAAGAAACGGCGGCCCAGACCAGTACTTTTTGAGAATGCAGGGACGATGGGACTGCAACATGGGGCTTTTTGGTTCCCCATATGCGCCAGTTCTGTTTATTGACGAAGCCGTCCAGGTAAAAATAAGCTTCGTCAGTAAACCAAATGCTGCCCACATGCATATCGCCGTCATCAATCCTGTGCACTATATCGTTAGCGAATGTCTCTGGTGCAGCAATGGTAGCGGCGCTGAGGGGTTGCCGCATTTGAATTTTGTATGGATAGAGGTATAAACTCTGGCGCATGAGACGATACGTGGACGTTGGCGTCATTTGGACCGCAGCTGCAACACGGCGAACGGAAACCCGAGGCCGCTGTTGGATCACCTGCTGCACTAGCTGCGCGTTGCCCTCTGTGGTTGCCGTACGCGGTCGCCCTACCTTTCCAGCACGTTCATCCGTCACGTTCCCAGTCCGTTGAAATTTTTCAAACAGATCCTTTATTGTATCGCTTTTCGGTCCTTTGGTTACATTAAACCTCCGTTGAAAACTTCGTCGTGTTGCAACAACACTGTGTTCTAGGCGGTGGAATTCCAACACCAGAAAAATTCTCTGTTCTAAGGGATAAACCATGTTGTCTACAGCACACTTGCACGTTGTGAACAGCACACGCTTACAGCAGAAAGACGACGTACAGAATGGCGCACCCACAGACTGCGTTGTCTTCTATATCGTTCACATCACTTGCAGCGCCATCTGTTGTTGAAAATTGTAACTACTGTAATTTCGAAAGTTTGTCCGCCTGAAAATGTACTGTTGTCCCAAGCATATTGCAACAAACGGTGTATTTCTATCGCTGCTCGTTTAGTTTTTATTGCCGTTTCAAATATACCGGTCATTTTTGAAACGCCCTGTAGATGTAGACACTGGACAGCTAACCAACGTGCGCTTTTCAGGGGTATATTAGCCCATGACTTCGTTTTTAGGGATGATAATGCATAATCGCACCGAACAGCGCCGGTGGAGGACATCTTGGAAAGAGAGGGTAGTCTGCAAATGGGCTAGCCTACCAGTAGCGCGACTTATATCCCATCGAGATCGCGTGAAACGCTTTGGGGCGACGGATTTCAGCACGTCCATATGCACAGTCACCATCTAGCACTTGTCAACCACGCTGGTAGAGGACTGGAACTCCTTACGAATGTCGTGGCTACCGTGGGAGCACGTTGCATAGCATGCACTGTCGTCTACGGTGGTCACACTCCGTATTATGAGAACCACGTCCTTCCTTTTGTAATGTCCAGGGGAGCATCATAAAACGCGATCACTTCAATGCAATTACTGTCTTTGAATAAAAGAAACCTTTCTGTACGTCTCAATGCGCATTTCTTTCAGTTACGTTCTGCACTACACTGTTGCAGTTCATTCTATGTACGGCCCAAGTTTCATCGAGCTATGTTTCTTAGCAGTGACACACCATGCGAAAGCACAACAGAAGTAAATAAGTAAATGTCACATTTACGAAGCTGTTTTATTCACAGATAAATCACTATATGAGGCACATCCAGGTGGTCCTGCACCTGTGCCAAAGCTGTCGACGCTGCAGTCTCTCGCCATCCACAGAGAAAAACTATTTAACATTTTTTTCTGAACACATTTTCCAAATATTATAGATACCTTTAGAAAAACGATGATTAAACAAATCAACTAATTACATCTACACCTACATCTACATCCATACTCCGCAAGTCACCTGTTGGTGTGTGGCAGAGGGTACCTTGAGTACCTCTATCGGTTCTCCTTTCTATTCCAGTCTGGTATTGTTCGTGGAGAGAAAGATTGTCGGTATGCCTCTGTGTGGGCTCTAATCTCTCTGATTTTATCCTCATGGTCTCTCAGCGAAATATACGTAGGAGAGAGCAATACACTGCAGCAATGTACATGCAGTAGGGTTGCATACCCCACCGCGTTTCGCCGTGTAGGAGCATGGTAACATCACGTCCATTTGGACACGACTGGCAGGTAAGGGTAAAACTAGTATTCATTTCGATTTCATGTAACAACTGCATGAACTAAACGTTTGTTATCGAAGAAACGTCAGAATTTCGGTGGTTTAGCATGTGTCAGAGGCGCATTCGCGTTAGAATAACAACAGAATACCTAAAAATAGGTAATGGCGGCTGATAGGGGTCTTACGACATTGTTTGAGCAATCCAACAGGTGACCAGTGGCAGAGCATACCTTTGCTTAAACGACGTTTCGCCTAAGATGAACGGACTATAGCTGTTTATACCATGAAACTTGGACCTTGCCGTTGGTGGGGTGGCTTGCGTGCCTCAGTGGTACAGAGAGCAGTACCGTAAGTGCGACCACAACGGAGGGGTATCTGTTGAGAGGCCAGACAAACGTGTGATTCCTGAAGAGAGGCAGCAGCCTTTTCAATAGTTTCAGGGGCAGCTGTCTGGATAATTGGCAAATCTGGCCTTATTGTGCTGGTACTGCGAACGGTGGAATGCAGGGGGAACCTACAGCCGTAATTTTTCCCGAGGGCCTGCAACTCTACCGTATAGTTAAGAGATGATGGCATCTTCTTGTGTAAAATATTTCGGAGGTAAAATCTGCGTGCAGGGACTACTCAGGAGGGTGTCGACGTCAGGAGAAACAAAACTGTCAGTCTACGAATTGGAGCGTGGAATGTTAGATCTCATAATTGGGCAGATAGGTTAGAAAATTTAAGGAAGAGAAATGGATGAGTTGAAACTAGATGTAGTAAGAATTAGTGAATTTCTGTGGCAGGAGGAACATGTCTTTTGGTCCAGTGAACGCAGCATAAAAAATATAAAATTGAATATGGGAAGTGCAGGAGTGGATTTAAGAACGGATAAGGAAATAGGAATGCGCGTAAGATACAATGAATAGCACGGTGAACGCTTTATCATAGCGATAGACACTAAGCCCACAGCCATCACAGTAGTGCAAGTTTATATGCCAACTAGTTCCGAAAATGACGCAGAGTTTGAAAAAAATTGTGACGAGATAAAAGAAATTATTCAGATAGTTAAGAGAGACGAAAATTTAATTTTGATGGGGGACTGAATTCGATAGCTGGAAAAGGAAGAGAAAGAAAAATAGTAGTTAAATGTGGAATGGGGCAAGCGAATGAAAGAGGAAGCCGCCCGGTAGAATTCTGCAGGGAGCGTAATTTAATCATCGCTAAAACTTGGTTTGAGTATCATGAAAGAAGGTTGTAAACGTGGAAGACACCTCGAGACTCCGAAAGATTTCAGATAGATGCTGATTCAGCCGATCCTACCGCTGTCAGTTTATGCGACCCGTAATGTTATATTTGGCCTTCAAAAACCGCGTCCGAGATTTTTATATTTATCTCGCCTGCTACGCGAAAACTTTTAGTTCTACAAAAAAAAAAAAAAAAAAAACGAACGGGACCTTTTTTGTAGGAAATTCAACGTCGTTAAATTTCATACCGGAATATGTTTTCGCTAAAGGACGTAGTTTTCGAGCTATTCAAGAAAAAGTAAAAATTCGACCTTCAAACACACTCAGCCCTCGCCAGAAGAGATTTCTAGTATATTGTTCGTGGCACTGTACAAAAGCTTGCGATTACACAATATATTCCCGATATTCGATTTTTGGTCCCTACGCCACCAGCATAACGGCTATTTCGTTAAAATTACTAATTTAAATGTGCCCGTGAGGGTAATGAAAGAAAAATATGACCGTTGTAAACGTTACGCTGACAATTCTATCCAGTCTTACAAGAACAGTAGTTTCGTAGTCGGAAGACCTGAAGAATATATTGTACGCTTCTTTTAGTTTTTTTTATGTATTTAATACTGGAAAACGGTGGCTCGCCAGCACAAAACTTAAGTACATTAAATTTCCCAGAAAAAGGGCTTATTCGTTTTTTCTCTACGACTAATAGTTTGTGCGTAACGTGCCATAGTATATGAAAATCTCGTGCGTGGTTTTTAAAGGCCAGATGTAACATTGCGTTATGTATAAAAAGATAGTGGTAAGAGGAGATGAATGACCCTATGTAATGGCAAGACAAAGATTTCTGAACCAGATTTTAATTTGTAAGTCGTTTCCAGTGGCTTGTGCACGTTCAGTGTCCCATCTATTGAAAACGGGCCTACGACCTGATGCTTCACTTTGACTTACCACATGTTTACACTCCATGGACGCTGACGTTACACCTGATGAAGGCAACGGGAATTGTCAACAGCAGGCCGTGGTGGCCGTGCGGTTCTAGGCGCTGCAGTCCGGAACTGCGGGACTGCTGCGGTCGCAGGTTCGAATCCTGCCTCGGGCATGGATGTGTGTGATGTCCTTAGGTTAGTTAGGTTTAAGTAGTTCTAAGTTCTAGGGGACTGATGACCTCAGATGTTAAGTCCCATAGTGCTCAGAGCCAATTGTCAACAGACCAGTAGTGCATGTTTCGGGGGTTTATCTCGTCATGATTGATAAATGTGGCTTCGTCACTATCCTGCCTTAATGCTCATGTACAGGAGTTAAGACAGTTCTCATAATAGTTTCCATGCAGTCCTTGATGGAGGGAGATATAGTCATGGACTCTGCGCCGATGGAAAATGCGTAGTATGCTTGCCAACTCATGCCACTTCCCCGTGTGATTGTGCGTGAGCTAACGTACGTATCAATAGCGGTAAGATCATTCATTTTCCCCTCTTCTCTCGTCACTTGTTTCCTTCTTTTACGTTGTCTGGGTGTAACACTACCACTTTCACGCAATTCTTTGAAGGGGTTGATAACTATTGCCGAGATGGTTGACGAAAATGTGGATATCTTGCCGCATACACCGTACATAAACGAACAGCATTCTTCCTACAATCTCCCCATACACCATGAGCATGTCTGTTTTTTCTGCTTAGGTAAATCCCACGTCAACTCACAATCTACTGCTTGGATTGTCACACACTAAGTGACTTAACAAGTTGCACTCAAGAAACACACAATGACACTGTAATCAAACATAGCAACATCGTACTTAGCATCTACTCAGGTTGAATGGCGCAAACAAGTGTCGGTGTGGAAACTTTTCAAAATATGGTAGTTCGTAAACGAATCGCACTAGAATCCTGCAACAAACACCTCTAACATTCTAATTTACACTGCTTTTAGTTTCTTAGTATAGATAGGCATTGTTCCATTTAAAAAGTGTACGTCTACATAAAAGTACGCTTCTAACTATTATTAAAATCTGTTTGTTGGCCAGCAGTGGAGCCGTGACTACCAGTCCATTCTTAGACGACCCCACATCAGCAGCATTTTCCATTTCTGCACTACTTCTCGAAATCGTTTATTCCACGCAAACACAAGCACACGTAACATAGTGTGTTCGTCATAGACAGAAAACATTCGTTCATGAATTTCACTTCCTGACATTCCTTCTGTAGTCAAAGACAGCACTACACCTCGTTCATTGTTCCTCTTTCCCGATCTCCATGGTGAATTCGCACGCACGCACGTCTGACTGACTTCACGTCGAGCGCATCTAACAGATAAATGGCACGGCCATGAACGTTCGAACTGCGCCTTCCTGTTTTTCAATAGAGGGCACTTCTGTATACACGCCTATCTGCGTTACCAACGCCAGTGTCATACTCATTATTGAGCCTTTCTCGTTCTCATTTGACTAACCCTTATACCGGGTGTAAATTGGGAACCCCCTTTTTTATTGCAGTATCAGATTCTACATAAAAACTACGTACATTTTGTCTTAAACATTTGGCTCTGAGCACTATGGGACTTAATTTCTCAGGTCATCAGTCCCCTAGAACTTAGAACTACTTAAACCTAACTAACCTAAGGGCATCACACACATCCATGCCCAGGGCAGGATTCGAACCTGCGGTCGCGCGGTTCCAGACTGCAGCGCCTAGAACCGCTCGGCCACTTCGGCCGGCCCTTAAACATTTGTTTTGATTCTTGGCAGTTGGCGCTGTAATTCAAGAAAATCCATGTTCTCATTTTTGCGAGGAAACTGGTTACGTATAAATAAAAAATACTTATTTACTTAATAAATTTTGATTCTCTAAAACTAAAACTCTCCCTCTCTCCCCATAGGGTGGGATTTGAAAAAGAGTAATTAGAGTTTTACAGATGTTGACCCAAAATTTATCCAAATCTGCGGAAAAAATTAATATTTGGGTCAACATTTGTAAAACTCTGATTCCTCTCTATCAAACCCCATCTTATGGCAAGAGAGGGAGAGTTTTAGTTTTAGCGAATCAAAATTTATGAAGTAAATAAGTATTTTTTGTTTATATGTAACCAATTTTCTACGCAAAAATGAGAACATGGATTTTCTTGAATTACAACGAGACAACTACCAAGAATCAAAACAAATGTTTAAGACAAAATGTACGTAGTTTTTTGTGTAGAATCTGATTCCGCAATAAAAAATGGGGGTTCCCATTGGAAATTTTAAAATTGCCTCCCGCCCCACCCCCAGGACCTCAGGTGGCGGGCTAATTTTAGCACCAGCAGGTCCCTCTCGAAAATAATGAACTTTGGATTCTACACATTTTTTCATGAGAAGCTTATTTTTCGTGCTATTCCGGTTTGTCAACTTAAAATTTACACCCCGTATTACAACGTTATGCACGTAATACGATGTTGTAGGAATGCCATTGTAGCTGCACAGATTTATGCACATATAAAGACAGTCGCTTTAGCCGGGAGCGTCATTCATAATTAACACACAATGTGTAAGTCACTCACAGGCGACCCGACACTAGCTAACTAACTCTGTCTGCTGGGGCGGTGCACCTCAGCAGAAGCGATCGGCAGATATCTCTTAGTGGCACGAGGGAACTGTGACGAATGTCGGCCAATCAGATCGCTGACCGTGAACATTTCACTTGGGATGCCTCGTGGAGTTTCAGCGTAAAGGACTCGTCTTCCAGGTAGCGCATCGAGCGGACGTAATTCAAACACGTGTGTCGCGCTTTCGAGATGGGCGCACTCCACCGACGACTTTGAGCCCGCTAATGAGATTACATCAAGCGCCGAGCATTCGGGTTGTGTAAATGCTGTTGGAATTCACGTGCGCTGTGAAGTTGTGTCGAATTGTGTCAATGCATTTAGCAATCTAACTTTGCGTGGACAACGTGTCTTTGTCCTCGCCTTTTATTTCACGAGAATACGTAGTTACCGGTACCCGTTTTCTGGTTAACCATCCGTAAATTCAAGAGACTTTCAGTTTCCCTCACTTGAAAAAAAAAGTTTCAGAAGTTTGTGACTTTATTTTGAACATTCTTGTTCTATTATGCTCGGAGACCATTTTAATACGATTTATTCATGAGTAAGCTTGTTGAAAGGTCTCTGTTGGATTCCTTTCATGTTAATTTCTTAAATCTGTTTCATTTACGGCATAAATTCCTCTTCTAAATTTACTGTGGCGTTTCTGACTAACTGGGAGGAGACTGAGTAGTGGAACGTGTTACTTCTACATACAAACAAGAACGATCTGTCACACTACTACACTTTAAAACACAGTTTACATGTAATTCATGTCACACAGTCTCATACGGAACCTACATCCGCTTTCTTTTATATACTGTATATGATAAGATACTGTCATCCCCCTTCCCTTCTGTGTGAGAGGATGAATGAGCAAATGTATTTCTAATTGCATGCTTGAGGGTAGCAGACGAGCCTGTCTGCTAGAGAACAGTAGGACCAACGTCGGAACAGGTAGCTACGCTTTCTAAAAGCAAAGAGGTTTCTATCCTTAGTATGGTCCTGTCCGTCTCCTGTCATGTTGGTATAGGAAGCTGCCCCTCTGGCCACTTCCGTTTGTATTTGTGAGGCACCTTCAGAAAGGGACCAGGTCAGTCTGTCTGTGGCGAGCGACTGAAGTGGTAAGATCTCCGGCTAAGCGCGTGTCTGCTAAGTTCTTAGGACAATGGATTTCTTAAGTTCAGCCTAACTGAAAATTTAATCACCTTTATTTCAGGTTTAGCTCTAAAATATCTAATGTTATCTGAAATTGCAGCGCAGTGTAATTCTCGTGTGAAGTTCAGAATATATTCCGGTAGTTGCTTTGTCACTACTTTGTGAGTAAAGTGGAACCACGTGTTGATCAGTAACTCTAAGTTCATCAATCTTAAATGCGAATGTGCGTGAGATTATAACGTCTCGTCTTGACAATAATTTTCAATATAGCAACTTTTCTTTATGTTCAACCCACGTGGGGCGTACTTTGTGAAACCAGTACCACGTGCTTATACAATTGTTTGACCCATCAAGTTAATAGTAAGACGATAGTAACCAGTTCGAGGTTTTTCTTTTGTAAATTGCTTTTCGATCTAATTTATTTTAATTATCAAAATTATTGTGGAGTTACACTCTTTGTGTAAACCAAGTTGACCACGTGAAGCGTGTGGTGTAATCATCAAAGTAGCCCTCAGCTATTCTTTTCGGGAAGATTTCACAAAGAGTTAATATGAATTTAGTATACCAGTGTGTGGTAATTACTTCACGGACAGGATTGTGCTACGAACGTAACTTCTTTGGGTGAAAATTGAATCGGTTGGTAGTGGTTAATTTTCTGTTGCACATGTTTCAACGTTCTTTGTGTGTTGTTTTATGAATGCAGTGTTGAATGCAGTCTCCCAATCTTGGCTCCATATTTGATGTGTTCCGTAAGATTACAATTTCACATTTTCACAATCCTAAATAAGGCACCAGTTTAGTTAGGAATCAAGTTTAATATGCTGAAATTTCAATAATCAATGTTAAAATAAATTTCCAAATATAAACTGTTTTGTTTCTTTTTATTTAAATTCTCTTTTATATATATATCACCGGTTGTCGTATGACAATTAAAAGATTATAATTAATGTTAGTCTGGTTGGGAATTTGGTAAGCTAGACTGGATACCTGGTGAAACAGCTGCTCAATAATGCAAGGTTAACTTCCCCAGACAGCTCACAGCTTTAACCCGCTTTTATTGTCCATCAGTACCGCTTTCATAGCAAATTAAATGCAACAACGTTACATTGTGATTTCTCAAACATTATAGCGCGTTTATCACACAGGGTGCAGAAAAATTGTGTCACGATATTTTAACCCTTGATAGCTGATGCCAGTAGGAACCAAAGTTACTAATGTTATGTAGGTCGACAACGCACCATTTTTAAACTACGGAAACTTGGCGCCACTCACTCCGATTGTGTTAAAGGAATATGAGCAAGGAGTAAGAATGTATCACTCGTGATGATGTGTTGTAGTGCTTGCGTACTTTTCCTTGACAGGTATTCATTTGACGTCCATTAAGTTGTGGTTAGCATTGTTGTAATTATTCTTTAAATGTCTATGTATTTTCAAGTGTGAAACGCCCGCTAAACCGGCTGGCCAGAACAGGTAATTAGGACTGTGGATGGGGCCAAATAAGGTTGGGTTTGTTAATGCCAATAGACATTGTTCCATTTAAAAAAAGTGAATACTCGCAGAAAAAGCATTCTTTGTAAGTATAGTTACAATCTGCTGACCAGCTAACAATATGAAATCAACTCTGCGAAAACCGCATAGCAACAGGAATATCCATTTCCGAAATATATGGTTTGCAACTTTCAGGTGATTCGCCATGCATAAAGCATATCTGGGGGACGCGGGAAATAGGGCAGTTGTCGTAATGCGGAAAAGCAGGGACTTTTTTCACGTCCGAAAAGGCATTATCACTGGATTTCGGGCCACGAGTGAAAGCTTCTTAGGGACGGCTAAGTTTGTAAACTGTGCACACGCTGCCGTGGTTAAAGTGTGCCGTGCATGGCAAAATGGAGCTGTCCAAAACGTCGCCGAGGAAACTGTGGTGCACCAGAGGATGTAGATGACAAGAGTGAATGTGAATGACGGCTGCAGAGATCTGTACAGCCGAACAAAGGTGCAACTGTTGAGTAATTGACCGCCCAGATGAACCAAGGGGATACCAACACTTGACTCTTCAACGACCGTTCAGTGGATGTTGCTGCGTATGGGCCCCGCGGTAGGCTGGCTGTTCTTCTTAGGTGCCGAACGCTGGAATTTGCACGCCAGTACCATACCTGGACGTCCACTGCGTGATGCTCCATCGACGTGAAACGTCTGAAAGCGAAGAACCTGCATCAGTCGTTAGACGGGTCTAGGCCAGAGGAGGGGCCGTTGTGGTCCGGGGAATGTTTTAGTAATTTCGTCGTTCTGAAAGGCACAATGAATCAGTACAAGCAAGCATACTTATAGACCTTGTCCACACGTACATGATGTTTTTTTTTCTTCCTCTGCACAATGGCATCTACTAGCAGGACAATGCACATAGCTCTTAGTGAAAGTACGTGGTTCGAAAAGCAGCAGTTTACCGTACTCTGCGGATTTAAACCCAATGGAGAACCTGTGGGACCACCTGAGACAGGCTGTTCGCGCAGTGGAGCCTCAACCGACAAGCCTAGCCCAGTGAAGCCCACGGCACTTGAGTTGACGTGGCTTCACATGAATATCATTACCTTCCAGATCCTCACTCACTGTCTTTCTGCACGCGTCGCAGCGGTCTGCCCTACAAAAGGTGGCTATTTAGGCTTCTGGCATGCTTTGGACAGTGCAATAAGCTTCATAAGACGCGCCCCATTCACATACACTACAAACCGTTCACACGTTACGCTCTGTAGATGAGCAGCACTCGCAGTTATATTTCTCAAGGGCTTCACAGCACTTCAGGTAAGGCCATGTAAGTGCAGTACTTTGAGACGCACTGTGGCAGAGAGGGCTTCGTCAGAATTTAATCCTTGCAACAGACGAGCTCCAAGTTTTACATGTTGTTGGACAGTGTACGCAACAAATAATGGCCGTGCGGGGTAGCCGAGCGGACTTGGGCGTCTTGTCACGGTTCGCGAGGTTCCCCGACCGCCCCCCCCCCCCTCCTTAGTTCTGTTCTCCTTATCGTAAGTTAGTTTAAGTTAGATTAAGTAGGCTGTAAGCGTAGGGACCGATAACCTCAGAAGTTTGGTCCCATAAGATTTTACCAGAAATTTACAATTTTCAACAAGTAATAAACACATTTCTGCTGCACAGATTGAGCCTACAAGACCCAATTTATTACACTTTGATGCTGTATGGTAGAATCAGTGACCTAATACTAACCTCAGCTGTGTTATTCCAGAGTAATTTATCCCTCCCCCCCTCCACCCCTCATCGTTTTCTGGGTTTAGTTTTCAACAGTTTTTTCATCTCCCAAATTTTAAAATGGTTCAAATGGCTCTGAGCACTATGGGACTAAACATCTGAGGTCATCAGTCCCCTAGAACTTAGAACTACTTAAACCTAACTAACCTAAGGACATCACACACATCCATGCCCGAGGCAGGATTCGAACCTGCGACCGTAGCAGTCCCGCAGTCCCGGACTGCAGCGCCTAGAACCGCACGGCCACCACGGCCGACTCCCAAATTTTATTTCAAGTTATTAAAGCGCCATTATCTGGGGCACATTTCATGCCGGAAACATGTTCGCAATTGTACAGGTACTCACTGGTTTCAAAAGTTCAGTTTCAAAAGCAGGGGCAGGCCATCAGTATACAGTACATTAATGAGTCGAAACAAGGTACTATCATATGGGTCAGCCCTCTCTGCTGGGTCTAATTAACAGGAAGAAATGGGGAGGTACGTCTCTTAAGCGCTGGTAGGCATTCTAGCTAGGAGCAGGTACTTTGATTCAAAATCTGGTCCCCCTGGGTTCCAGGGTGAAGGTTGTGTAACTGAGATTGACGTTTGTGTAACACCTGCTCTGTTCGCCGCCATCGCCGACCATAATTGTGTAAATGGTGTGAAGCTGCTCACATTCTGACCGAAATCGGTAACCATTGTAAATAAAGGTTTATTGCGATCGAGGCTGTTTTTAATCCATTACCGCCAGACGGGGTGGCCGGGCGGTTCTAGGCACTACAGCCTGGAACCGCGCGACCGCCACGGTAGCAGGTTCGAATCCTGCCTCGGGCATGGATGTGTGTGCTGTCCTTAGGTTAGTTAGGTTTAAGTTGTTCTAAGTCTAGGGAACTGATGACCTCAGATGTTAAGTCCCATAGTGCCCAGAGCCATTTGAACCAGTTGTATAAGCTATGATCACTTGCTAGTTACTTCAAAGACTGAAATATAGGCAAGATCGAGGAAACAAACAAACATAAAGAAAATTCAGAGCTAGAACTTGAAATATAAAGTCCATATTCTACAGGAAGAAATCATAAGGAACATATCAACAAAGGAACTTATATCAATAAAGACTTATACAGAAATTACAAATGGTTGAAGCTAAAGACAATATTGAAGAAGAATGGGAAAGAATAAAATTAGCAATACTGAAAATACCTAAAGGGGTACTAGGGAAAAGTAAAGTATTAATCAGGAAAAGGGGTCTGAAAATAGGGAATACAAGAATAGCTAACAATATTAAAGAAAAACAAAATGCTCATAACGTCTGTTTACAAACACGAACAATGAAGGTTGGGATATATAAAAACAGAAAAGAGATACAGAATTTAATAGAAACATACCATAGTGAATCCTGGCAAAGAATCATAGCTAATGTTAAAGATGACACTCATAGCAGACAGAATACGACGGGCGTTTGAAAAGTCCGTGCAAAGTCCGCAAGATGGAACCACTGGCGCGTATCGAGGTCATATTTAGTTAGTAGCATCTTTGGAAAGAACGCACACCAAGTTTCAGCCATATTGGTCTATTTCTTTGTGTTTGTCATTCGTGTGAATCAAGGGAGTCGAGTGATTGTCAAAAAATGGACGAAAAAAATTTCTTGTGATGATTAAACATTACTTTATGAAAATCAAAACGCCTCAGGAGACTGAAGAGAATCTTGATAAACATTATGGTGACTCTGCACCTTCGATTCGAACAGTTTATAAGTGGTTTCAAAATTTTTGGAGTGGCCATATGGGCACAAGTGATGCTGAACGTTCTGGATGCCCTGTGGAGGTTACGACTCCATAAATCATTGATAAAATCCATGATATGGTGATGGATGACAGAAGAGTTAAATTGCGTGAGATTGCTGGTGTTGTGGGCATCTCGAATGAACGGGTACATAATATTTTGCATAAACATTTGGACATGAGAAAACTACCCGCAAGATGGGTTCCGCGATTGCTCACGCTCGTGTGAAGTGTTGCAAGGATGGTTTGCAGCTGTTCAGGAAGAATACGCAGCACTTTAAGCGTTCTTTCGTCACTGTGGATGAGACATGGATACATTACTCTACTCCTGAGACCAAAGAACATTCTAAACAATGGGTTACCAAGGGAGAATCTGCACCAAAAAAGGCGAAGACCATTCCTTCGGCCAGAAAGGTTATGGGGGCTGTCTTTTGGGATTCGTAAGGGATAATCCTCATCGACTATCTGGAAAAGGGTAAGACTATTACAGGTGCATATTATTCATCGTTACTGTACCGTTTGAAAACAGAGCCGCAAGAAAAACCCCGGCAGTTGGACTGCAAAAATGTCCTTTTCCAGCACGACAATGCACCAGCACACACCTCATCAGTTGTGGTTCCAAAATTAATGGAAATAGGATTCAAATTTGTTTCACATCCCCCTGATTCTCCAGACTTGGCTCCCTCGGATTACTATTTGTCCTCAATTTGAAGAAATGGCTGGCGGGACAAAGATTTTATTAAACCAGGGAGTGATTGCAGCAACTAGCAGCTGTTTTGCAGAGTTGGACAATTCCTATTATTCGGAAGGGATCAACAAATTAGAACAGCGTTGGACGAAGTGTATAAGTCTAAAAGGAGACTGTGTCGAAAAATAAAAATGGTTTACTCCAAGCACGTAAGTAGTTTCTATTTTTGCAGGGACTTTTCAAATGCCCCTCATATAGCGTTTAAATTTATGAAGTATGTAAATAAAACAGAGAAAGATACTGCAAATACTAATATGACAATAAGTGTGCAGATCAATTAGACATAACAGAATTAAAAACATCCCTAAAGACAACAAAAGAGAAAAGCTATTTGCCTAGATGGCATTAATGCTGAATTAATCAAATATGAGGAATTGTTTCAGAATTTTGCTTCCTCCATTTTTAAATATGTGTTGGCACAACTGTTCTGTACCTGGAGAATGAAACACGGCTAAAGTTATTTCTGCATTTAAGAAAGGTAATAGGAAAGACTCATAAAATTGTAGACGAATAATTTTACTAAATGCAAATTTATAGGAAAATAATGAAAAATTACAAACGATCGTTGATGCAGTAATCTCACACTCACAGGAACAATCAGGGTTCAGAAAGAGACGTTCGTGTTATGATAACATGTTTACAACAATTGAAAAAATTATTTAAAAACGTCGGGAATTTGGCTTAGAAACGCATTTAGCGTTTATTGATTATGAAAAAGCGTTCGATAAACTGGCCATCGGCCTTGCCGCAGTGGTAACACCGGTTCCCATCAGATCACCGAAATTAAGCGATGTCAGGCTTGGCTGGCACTTGAATGGGTCACCGTCTGCGTCTGCCGAGTCCGTTGCAAAGCGGGTCCACTCAGCCCTTGTGAGGCCAGTTGAGGATATACTTGACTGAGAAGTAGCGGCACCGGTCATGAAACCTGACAACTGCTGGGAGAGCGGTGTGCAGACCACATGTCCGTCCCTATCTCCATCCGGTGACGCCTAAGGGCTGTAGATGACAGACCGGCTGGTCGGTACCGTTGTGTCTTCAAGACCTGTTTGGGACAGTGGTTTTCTTTTGTTTTTGATAGGGTAAAGAGATTCATTTCATGGAAAAACTGGAAATAAAAGGTTTCCCTAATCACAATATTAGTGCCATAAAGAGTCTATGTGCAAATACAAAAATTGTTAGAAGCTCAGGTTCGAAAATGTCTGGTGAAACTGTGATAAGTCAAAGTATTCGACAATTGATCTATTGACGACGTAGTTATGATGTGAGAAGATGGAATCCAGTTAGGAGTTGATATAGGACGTAGTATACCATTAAATGATGATAGATAACCATTCAGGAGACTGAAGATAATTTACAGAGAGAAATATACAGATTGAGCCAAAGCGTGATATTTCATAACCTAACTCTACATGTAAATAAGACAAAGATAATGTGGTACTCGTGGTCTAGGGCTAGCGTCTTTGATTCATAATCAAAACGTCTTCGGTCCCGGGTTCGATCCCCGCCACTGCCTAAATTCTGATAAATAATCAGCATTGGCGGCCGAAGACTTCCGGCATAAGAAGCCAGCCTCATTCTGCCAACGGCCTTGTCAAAGAGGGCGGAGGAGCGGATAGAGGTTCAGGGCACTCTCTTGTCCTAGGGGTGGGAAATTGCCCCTAAAGGCGGAAGAATCAGCAATGATCAACGACATGAGGATGCAGAAGGCAATGGAAACCACTGCATTAAAGACACGTAACGTGTATCCACAGGACATGTGGCCTGTAATTGAAGAATTGTCATGATGATCTCCCCATTGCAAAAGATTCCGGAATAGTGGTGGTGGTGGTTAGTGTTTAACGTCCCGTCGACAACGAGGTCATTAGAGACGGAGCGCAAGGTCGGGTTAGGGAAGGATTGGGAAGGAAATCGGCCGTGCCCTTTCAAAGGAACCATCCCGGAATTTGCCTGAAAATACCGGGAAGTCACGGATAACCTAAATCAGGATGGCTGGAGACGGGATTGAACCGTCGTCCTCCCGAGTGCGAGTCCAGTGTGCTAACCACTGCGCCACCTCGCTCGGTTGATTCCGGAATAGTCCCCCATTCGGATCTCCGGGAGAGGACTGAGAAGGGGGAGGTTACCATCAGAAAAAGATTGAATAATCAACGAAAGGATGTTCTACGAGTCGGGGCGTGGAATGTCAGAAGCTTGAACGTGGTAGGGAAAATAGAAAATCTGAAAAGGGAAATGCAAAGGCTCAATCTAGATATAGTAGGGGTCAGTGAAGTGAAGTGGAAGGAAGACAAGGATTTCTGGTCAGATGAGTATCGGGTAATATCAACAGCAGCAGACAATGGTATAACAGGTGTATGATTCGTTATGAATAGGAAGGTAGGGCAGAGGGTGTGTTACTGTGAACAGTTCAGTGACCAGGTTGTTCTAATCAGAATCGACAGCAGACCAACACCGACAACGATAGTTCAGGTATACATGCCGACGTCGCAAGCTGAAGATGAACAGATAGAGAAAGTGTATGAGGATATTGAAAGGGTAATGCAGTATGTAAAGGGGAACGAAAATCTAATAGTCATGGGCGACTGGAATGCAGTTGTAGGGGAAGGAGTAGAAGAAAAGGTTAGAGGAGAATATGGGCTTGGGACAAGGAATGAAAGAGGAGAATGGCTAATTGAGTTCTGTAACAAGTTTCAGCTAGTAATAGCGAATACCTTGTTCAAGAATCACAAGAGGAGGAGGTATACTTGCAAAAGGCCGGGAGATACGGGAAGATTTCAATTAGATTACATCATGGTCAGACAGAGATTCCGAAATCAGATACTGGATTGTAAGGCGTACCCAGGAGCAGATATAGACTCAGATCACAATTTAGTAGTGATGAAGAGTAGGCTGAAGTTCAAGACATTAGTCAGGAAGAATCAATACGCAAAGAACTGGGATACGAAAGTACTAAGGAATGACGGGATACGTTTGAAGTTCTCTAACGCTATAGATACAGCAATAAGGAATAGCGCAGTAGGCAGTACAGTTGAAGAGGAATGGACATCTCTAAAAAGAGCCATCACAGAAGTTGGGAAGGAAAACAAGGTACAAAGAAGGTAGCTGCGAAGAAACCGTGGGTAACAGAAGAAATACTTCAGTTGATTGATGAAAGGAGGAAGTACAAACATGTTCCGGGAAAATCAGGAATACAGAAATGCAAGTCGATGAGGAATGAAATAAACAGGAAGTGCAGGGAAGCTAAGACGAAATGGCTGCAGGAAAAATGTGAAGACATCGAAAAAGGTATGATTGTCGGAAGAACAGACTCAGCATACAGGAAAGTCAAAACAACCTTTGGTGACATTAAAAGGAACGGTGGTAACAATAAGAGTGCAACGGGAATTCCACTGCTAAATGCAGAGGAGAGAGCGGATAGGTGGAAAGAATACATTGAAAGCCTCTATGAGGGTAAGGATTTGTCTGATGTGATAGAAGAAGAAACAGGAGTCGATTTAGAAGAGATAGGGGATCCAGTATTAGAATCGGAATTTAAAAGAGCTTTGGAGGACTTACGGTCAAATAAGGCAGAAGGGATAGATAACATTCCTTCAGAATTTCTAAAATCATTGGGGGAAGTGGCAACAAAACGACTATTCACGTTGGTGTTTAGAATAGATGAGTCTGGCGACATACCATCTGACTTTCGGAAAAGCATCAGCCACACAATTCCGAAGACGGCAAGAGCTGACAAGTGCGAGAATTATCGCACAATCAGCTTAACAGCTCATGCATCGAAGCTGTTTACAAGAATAATATACAGAAGAATGGAAAAGAAAATTGAGAATGCGCTAGGTGACGATCAGTTTGGCTTTAGGAAAAGTAAAGGGACGAGAGAGGCAATTCTGACGTTACGGCTAATAATGGAAGCAAGGCTAAAGAAAAATCAAGACACTTTCATAGGATTTGTCGTCCTGGAAAAAGCGTTCGATAATATAAAATGGTGCAAGCTGTTCGAGATTCTGAAAAAACTAGGGGTTAGCTGTAGGGAGAGACGGGTCATATACAATATTTACAACAACCAAGAGGGAATAATAAGAGTGGACGATCAAGCACGAAGTGCTCGTATTCGGAAGGGTGTAAGACAAGGCTGTAGCCTTTCGCCCCTACTCTTCAATCTGTACATCGAGGAAGCAATGATGGAAATAAAAGAAAGGTTCAGGAGTGGAATTAAAATACAAGGTGAAAGGATATCAATGATACGATTCGCTGATGACATTGCTGTCCTGAGTGAAAGTGAAGAAGAATTAAATGATCTGCTGAACGGAATGAACAGTCTAATGAGTACACAGTATGGTTTGAGAGTAAATCGGAGAAAGACGAAGGTAATGAGAAGTAGTAGAAATGAGAGCAGCGAGAAACTTAACATCAGGATTGACGGTCACGAAGTCAATGAAGTTAAGGAATTCTGCTACCTAGGCAGTAAAATAACCAATGACGGACGGAGCAAGGAGGACATCAAAAGCAGACTCGCTATGGCAAAAAAGGCATTTCTGGCCAAGAGATGTCTACTAATATCAAATACCGGCCTTAATTTGAGGAAGAAATTTCTGAGGATGTACGTCTGGAGTACAGCATTGTATGGTAGTGAAACATGGACTGTGGGAAAACCGGAGCAGAAGAGAATCGAAGCATTTGAGATGTGGTGCTATAGACGAATGTTGAAAATTAGGTGAACTGATAAGGTAAGGAATGAGGAGGTTCTACGCAGAATCGGAGAGGAAAGGAATATGTGGAAAACACTGATAAGGAGAAGGGACAGGATGATAGGACATCTGCTAAGACATGAGGGAATGACTTCCATGGTACTAGAGAGAGCTGTAGAGGGCAAAAACTGTAGAGGAAGACAGAGATTGGAATACGTCAAGCAAATAATTGAGGACGTAGGTTGCAAGTGCTACTCTGAGATGAAGAGGTTAGCACAGGAAAGGAATTCGTGGCGGGCCGCATCAAACCGCTCCGATGACCAAAAAAAAAAAAAAGTGTCAGAATGGTTCAGATGGCTCTGAGCACTATGGGACTTAACATCTGAGGTCATCAGTCCCCTACAGCTTAGAACTACTCTAACCTAACTAACCTAAGGACAGCACACACATCCATGTCCGACGCAGGATTCGAACCTGCGACCGTAACAGCAGCGTGGTTCCGGACTGAAGCGCCTAGAACCACTCGGCCACAACGGTCGGACAGATAATGTCTTTCAAAGGAAAGAATCCAGTCAGATCGAAAATAATAACAAATGAGAAAAATTTAGAATAAGCATCCCACTTCAATTTTTTTAGGATGCGATATTAGTTTTAACAATGAATAAGACATTGAGAAGAAGGTTAATAAATATCAAGCTATCTGCGAAACAACTGGAAGAAATCTGGGAAGAAAATCAAGATAACAAACACAAATGAATTGTTATAAAATTAAAATTTATAGAAATATTCTTGTATGTGGTTCAAAATCATGGACAGTAACATGATAGGAAAAAATCACGTATGTAGGCAGTAGAGATGAGGGTCATGAGATATGCAAGAGACTGTAATAAAATGTGTATAATAAGGAATGAAAAAATAAGATCAGGTTTTGAAATCTGTGCAGTTAATGACAAGATAGCAGAGAATAGAATGAAGTGGAGGAATTATGTTGATAGAAGAACAGAAAACACCTGCCAAAAAGAAAAAAAAAATCATTTATCAGCTGACTCTAAAGAAAGAACTGGGTAGACCTTGTAAGAGATGGGGAGATGGATGGTAAGGACCCCAACAGATGACAACGAAACCTACTCTTTGGTAGGAGATGACGATGATGATGATGATGATAAGTCGAATCATTATGACCACTGCCCACCGATCTATTCAAAGCCGCGTTGGTGGCGCGGTCGCGATGACATCGAAAAGTTCGATGAAGAGCGGCTCGTTTTGAACTATCGCGAAATAGGTGAGATAGTGCCACAGACATGATACGTGAATTGGAGTGGCAATCATTAAAACAAAGGCGTTTTTCGTTGCGACGGGATCTTCTTATGAAATTTCAATCATCAGTTTTCTCCTCCGATTACGAAAACGTTCTGTTGGCACCCACCTACATAGGGAGAAATGATCATCACGATAAAATGAGAGAAATCAGGGCTCGCACAGAAAAATTAAAGTGCTTGTTTTTTCTGGGCGCCGTTCGAGAGTGGAACGGTAGAGAGACAGCTTGAAGGTGGTTCATTGAATCCTCTGCCAGGCACTTTATTGTGAATAGCACAGTAATCACGTAGACGTAGATGTAGACGCTGCACCAGCCGGGGTGGCCGAGCCGTTCTAGGCGCTACAGTCTGCAACCGCGCGACCGCTACGGTCGCAGGTTCGAATCCTGCCTCGGGCATGGATGTGTGTGATGTCTTTAGGTTGGTTAGGTTTAAGTAGTTCTAAGTTCTAGGGGACTGATAACCTCAGATGTTATGTCCCATAGTGCTCAGAGCCATCTGAACCATTTTTTTGTAGACGCGGCGCGGTGAGGAATGCATATAAGCAGAATAGACAGGAAACGGGAATCATTGTTGCGACGAAATGGGACACAAGTGGGGGCGTCAACTGTCATAAGTGATTTGACAAAGGGCTCAGTCTCACATCCCGTGGCATGTGAATGAATTTCTTGGAAACGACGAAACGGGTCGGGTGTTAGCGTGCTGCTGTCGTGAGTGTCTAAGGAGAGTGACTCAAAGACAGTGAAATCACTAGTGAGCGGCCAAGTGTTGAACGTCCATGTCTAACCACAGAGGTCTGTGACTTGTCCCTTCGGCGCAGCAGTGTAGACGGCGACCTGTGGCATATGTGGCGACACAGTACAGTGCTGGTGAAGGCAGAAATGTTACGGAGCACAGTGTTCAGCACACTCTATTGAACAATGTGCTTCGCAACAGACGACCCTTACGTTATATCATATCGATCCAATGACATCGTGAGTCTCGATTGCAGTGGACACTAGATCCTCGAGACTGGACCGTCGAGAAATCGAAACCTGTCGTATGGTCGGAAGGAGATCCAGGTATATAGCTGCTCGAAACGTGCACTGCGCCACAGACACAGGCCGACGGAGCAATATTTTGGTTGGAGGAAATACATCGAGTTTTCCAAGGGGCCTGTGATAGTAATTCAAGGCACCATGACTGCTGTGGAATGTGAGAACATTATTGTAGACCATCTTTATCCCTTCATGCTTGATGTCTTCTCCGATATCATTAGCACTTTCCAGCAGGATAACTATCTGTGCCACAAGGCGAGAATGGTGGTGTAATGGTTTGAGGACCATCATGGTGAACGCACGTTCATGACTTGGCCACGTAATTGGCCTGGTCTGAACCCGACGGAACGCATCTGCGACGCTATAGGACACCATTTCCGCGCCCACATACCACCGGCACGTAATTTAATACGTTTTGTACTCACTGTAGTGATCCACTCAGTCCAGTTACCAGGAACCAAAAACCTCCATCCTGCAACTCTCAAGCTACGCAACTGAGGCCGCGAAATCCGTTATCCACGCAGCATCACGTGGAGGTGGCGCCTCGTGGAGATCTTTTGCTCTCCTTGTTTATGTAAAGGGCAGCTGCATTACTCTTATTAAACTACTGTTCATGAAACGACATACAGAAAATTGTAAAAGAAAAAAATTATGTAAGAATAAGAATAAAAAGAAGATAGGATGGAGTGAGTGGCAGATACCTACATCTACATCTACATGGATACTCTGAAAATCACATTAAAGTGCCTGGAAGAGGTTTCATCGAACCACCTTTGCAATTCTCTATTATTCCAATCTCGTATAGCGTGCGGAAAGAAGAATACCTATATCTTTCCGTACGAGCTCTGCTTTCCCGTATTTTTATCGTGGTGATCGTTCCTCCCTATGTAGGTCGGTGTTAATAAAACGTTTTCGCATTCGGAGGAGAAAGTTGGTGATTGGAATTTCGTGAGAAGATTCCGTCGCAACGAAAAATGCCTTTCTTTTAATGATGTCCAGCCCAAATCCTGTATCGTTTCTGTGACAGTCTCTCCCATATTTCGCGATAATACAAAACGTGCTGCCCTTCTTTGAACTTTATTTCAATGTACTCCGTCAGTCCTATGTGGTAAGAATCCCACACCACGCAGCAGTACCCTAAAAGAGGACGGACAAGGGCAGTGTAGGCAGTCTCCTCAGTAGGTCTGTTACATTTTCTAAGTGTCCTGCCAATAAAACGCAGACTTCAGTTAGTCTTCCCCACAACATTTTCTTTGTGTTCCTTCCAATTTAAGTTGTTCGCAATTGTAATACCTAGGTATTTAGTTGAATTTACGGTTTTTAGATTAGATTGATTTATCGTGTAACCGAAGTTTGACGAATTCCTTTTAGCACTCATGTGAATGTCTTCACACTTTTTGTTATTTAGGGTCAACTGCCACTTTTCGCACCATTCAGATATCTTTTCTAAATCGTTTTACAGTTTGTTTTGATCTTCTGATGACTTTATTAGTCGATAAACGACAGCGTCATCTGCAAACAACCGAAGACGGCTGCTCTGATTGTCTCCCAAATCGTTTATATAAATAAGGAACAGCAAAGGGCCTATCACACTACCTTGGGGAACGCCAGAAATCACTTTTGTCTTACTAGATGACTTTCCGTCAATTACTACGAACTGTGACCTCTCTGACAGGAAACCACAAATCCAGTCACGTAACTGAGACGATATTCCATAAGCACACAATTTCACTACGAGCCGCTTGTGTGGTACCGTATCAAAAGCCTTCCGGAAATCCAGAAATACGGAATTGATCTGAAATCCCTTGTCAATAGCACTCAACACTTCATGTGAATAAAGATCTAGTTGTGTTTCATAGGAACGATGTTTTCTAATCCCATGTTGACTGTGTGTCAACAGGCAGTTTTCTTCGAGGTAATTCATAATGTTCGAAAACAATATATGTTCCAAAATCCTGCTGCACATCGACCGACGTTAACGATATTGGCCTGTAATTAAGTGGATAACTCCTACTACCTTCCTTGAATATTGGTGTGACAATGCGACTTGCCAGTCTTTGGGTACGGATCCTTAGTCGAGCGAACGGCTGTAATATGATTGTTAGGTATGGAGCTAATGCATCAGCACACTCCGAAAGGAACCTAATTGGTATACAGTCTGGACCAGAAGACTTGCTTTTACTAAGTGATTTAAGTTCCTTCACTACTCCGAGGATATTTACTTCTACGTTAGTCATGTTGGCAGCTGTTCTCGATTTGAATTCTGGAATATTTACTTCGTCTTCTTTTCGGAAGGTTGTATTTGGTAACTCTACTTTGGCAGCGCTGTCTTCGATAATATATCCATTGCTATGGCGCAGAGAAGGCATTGATTGTTTGTTGCCGCTAACATACTTCACATACGATCAGAATCTCTTTGGATTTTCTGCCACGTTTCGAGACAAAGTTTCGTTGTGGAAACTGTTATAAACATCTCGCATTGAACTCCGCGCTAAATTTCGAGCTTCTGTAAAAGATCGCCAATCTTGAGGATTTTGCGTCTGTTTCAATTTGGAAGGTTGTTTCGTTGTTTCTGCAACAGTGTTCTAACCTGTTTTTGTACCAAGGATGATCAGCTCCGTCGTTTGTTAATTTATTTGGTATAAATCTCTCAGTTGCTGCCGATACTATTTCTTTGAATTTAAGCGACATCTGGTCTACACATATACTATTAATTTCACCTTCTCTGCCCAGGGAAGAGGTCTCGGAATATGTTCATGAGCCCTTCATTCCAGTGCAGCGCCTCCCAGGGTTACTTACTAAGGTGCATTAATATGCTAGTCTACTTAATTCTCTGTCTGTGCTTTACAGGTTTACCGTAGCGACTGTTAGAACAACCGGACACACTAGGTTATACACTGTCCAGTCGTTTTAACACCAGTCAAAAGCCTGAGTAAACGCCTTTTCCAGCCCGGACCGCTGCGAGAAGTGCAGGAAGCTAGCCAATGACGTTCTCGAAGCTACTGACATTGATGTGGAGCCATGTCGAATGCAGTGCCGTGGTCAGGTGCGTTAAGTTCGTCGGTTGAGTATTAAAGGCGCGACCAGACCTATTGAGATGATCTGACACATATCGATTGGGTTGAAATCCGGGGAGTTTGCCCAGGGAGTATGATAAACTCATGCTGGTGCTCTTTGAAACATGCACGTGCACCACGAGCTATCTGACACGTCGCATTGTCCTGCTAATAGGTGCCCATCATGCCAAGAAAAAAAAACCTTCATGTAGGGGTGAATATGGTCCCCAGGGATGAATAAACACTCGTATTGATGCACTGTGCCTTCCTGAATGACTACATTGCAACACAGGGAACGTTTTCTGGTCTGGACCCTTCCGGCGATTGTTGCAGCGTGTGTGCCTGCCGACGGACGTCTGTGCGATAGAGCAGAAACCATGACTCATCTGAAAAGATCTCATCTGTCGCCACTCAGCGGAAGGCCATTTGTGGTACTGGCGTGCACACTCCAACCTTCGTCCCCGATGAACAGCAGCCAGCATGGACCACGCACCTGCTGCTGAGGCCCACATGCAGCGATGTTCCCTGAATGGTCGTTGAGCAGACGCTGTTGGCAGCCCGCTGGTTCATCTGGGCGGTCGGTTTCGTCAACAGTCCATACCTGTTGTTCACCCCTGGCATCTTTGGCCTGCAGTGCACCACAGTTGCCTCAGCGCTGGCTTTGTATAGCGCCATTTTGCCATACATCGATGTACTTTAGCTACAGCGATACGCGAACAGTTTACAAAGTCGTTTCAGAAATGCTTCCACCCTTGGCCCGAAAGCCTTTCATCTTGCTATTTTGCACGACGGATGAATCGCTCCGTTTCCGCATTACGAAAACGACTGTACCAGAATGAGAATTTCGCTCTGTATCGGAGTGTGCACTGAAACTTCCTGGCAGATTAAAACTGTGTGCCGGACCGAGACTCGAGCTCGGGACCTTTGCCTTTCGCGGGCACGTGCTCTACCATGTGAGCTACCCAAGCATGACTCAAGCCCCGTCCTCACAGCTTCAGTTCTGCCAATACCTCGTCTCCTACCTTCCAAACTTCACAGAAGCTCTTCTGCGAACCTTGCAGAACTAGCATTCCTGGAAGAAAGAATATTACGGAGACATGGCTTAGCCACAGCCTGGAGAACGTTTCCAGAATGAGATATTCACTCTGCAGCGGAGTGTGCGCTGATATGAAACTTCCTGGCAGATTAAAACTGTGTGCTGGACCTCTCAGAACTGAATCTGTGAGGACAGCTCAGATGGTAGAGCACTTGCCCGCGAAAGGCGAAGGTCCCGAGTTCGAGCCTCGGTCGGGCACACAGTTTTAATCTGCCAGGAAGTTTCAACGACTGCATTGTTTTCGTCGTCCCCCGACGCGATTTATACACGCAGCATTGCTAGGGCTGCCACATGCCTTCTGTGAGTGGTTATTGCACGTTGACATCGATCATAGGCGGTAGTCACATTAATGTGGCTGGATCCTGTTCATTCTACATGATGTTTGTTACTGTTCGTCTATTTTGTGTTTGCTATGCGCTCTGCGTTTCCGTTTGTTTTGTGGTGTGGGTACTCTTATTCTAACTTATGTGCTGAAAATATCTATGTCGTTATAGTAATAGATTTAACTGGTAACCATAACACAACCCCATCAAGTTCCATTCCTTTAGAAATGTAGGTGCAACCAACGACTGTGGTATGACTTTCAAATGATAGAGCACAGCATCCAGTCGTCCTTTTCTTTCAGGTTTTATTAGGGAAAAAAATCTAGATTTCGGCTAATGTCTAGTAATTATCAATGCACTATTCCATGGTATCAATGCATGTCCGCTGTTGTTCGGCCTTCTGTCACCGTTTAAAGACTTGAACAAACAGTGACAGAAGCCCAAAAAACAGGGGACTGTTGCACTAGAACATTCATTGACACCATGAAATAGTGCAGTGATAATGGTTAGGCTCTAAGCGAAATCTATATTTGCCTAATAAAACCCGAAAGAAAAGGACGACTGGTTCTTGTGCTCTATCGTTAGAAAGATAACACAACACATTTGTCTCTGGTTTGATTTGTGTTATATGTTCCTGTGTTTGGGTGGCTGTATGTTCTTTTTCAGGTATTACGTGCTTTTTGTCGGTTTTGGAAGAGTCCGTTGCACTGAGTCCTCATCGGAACAAACCCTGTCATTAGTTTGTCTGTGGTCCGCAGTTAGTGGTCGCGTCCTCGCATCCCGAGCACGGAGTCCCGGGTTCGATTCCCGGCGGGGTCAAGGATTTTCACTTGCCCTGAGATGACTGGGTGTTGTCCTCATCATTTCATCATCATTCACGAATGTGGCGAGTTTGGACTGAGCAAAAGTTGGGAATTTGTACGGGCGCTGATAATCACGCATTTGAGCGCCCCACAAACCATCATGATATTTGTCTTGTTGCCCCATTTGAGTGACTCTCTGAGTGTGTGCTGAAGTGTTTCCGGTGTCATTCCTGTAATGTGTCGCCGCGTGTGTGAGTACCGTTCACAGCATACCACAATGTGTTCCAGGGGAGCCGTATTCACCGGATTGGTGGTTGTCGTCTGCAGAAAGTGAGTAGAGCTGTAGGTGCTCTGGGTCTGGGTTCAGTCATAGAATGAACCATGTCATTGCTAGGAGTGGCATGATTCGTCCGTTACCGTTCCCTGATGTTCGGGAAAAAGGTGAAGACACTGGAGTTGCGTGGCCAGGGCGCAGACACCTAGCGGCACTTATTTCCGGAAACTCACGAAGGACTTGTCGAATGTAGGTCACATAGAATCACTGCTATATTGCCATTAAGCAGATGGCCGTAATGTTGTGGCTCATCAGCGTAACTACGAAAGCAGCAACACGGTCGCGGTATCCGACGCCAGACGTGAGTACATGACAGTGCAACCGCCGGCGGGGAATCGTCCCTAGAACAACACGCCGTGGCGAGTGCGCTGAGAAATTAGCACGTGCTCTGCAGGCCCGCGGGAACGGAATTCGGGATTCCAGGGCTCGGGCGGTTGTTTTTTAATTGCGCGCTTTATTTGGGCGCGGCGGCAGCTGGCGGCCGTATACACCAGCGGGCGGCCAATTTTCCCGGCCGTGCGCGCCTCATGCGTAATGCACGCGCGGCCATTCTGCGCCACGCCGCTGCGGTCGCCCCCGGGGGGCGGCTTGGAGGCGGCGCTGGGGGCGGAGTGGGCGGCAGTGCCGGCGCAACACATCTGGCTCTCGAGCAATTACATCGCCGGCGGTCGCTGCACCGAATCCCAATGTCTTAGGCGAGGAGCTGCGCCGGCTCACGGAGAATGCTATTGCACCCCTTTGTATCTACACGGTACATGGCACCTTAAAAAATTACGGGAAATTTTTAAAGCTATTTATTCGTCTACTTCAGTATTATCGGCTTCGAAATAGTCCGCAATATGTAGCTGACATTTTTATTACAATGCTCCATCAAGACTGCAGTTTTAATTTCATCAATAACACTGCATCGTTATCGCTACTTTCTCCAGCAATGTTTTCTTCAAATACGTTGCATGTAGTCGAATACACACCAGTAAACCCCCAAACGAAAATTCAAGATAAGTTCTTTGCTATCGTGTCCGACGACTAATGGGAACACCATTAAAAGATCTGTCTGTCTAGGTTGATAGTGAACCAATCGAACAGTGAAGTTGTGAATTTCAAAGTTAACGACACTATCAAGTTAACGACACTATCAGTTGACGCTTCGTTTACCAATCTAAATTAAGTTGTCTTACCTGGAAAGCAAATTTGCAACTTCTTTTCATTAAGCGAAAATTAACTTTTAAAGAGTACGTTAATTTGTCTTGTGTTTCGTCTAACAGAAAAAGAAGGTTATGTTTCGGAATTTGTATGCTGAATTGAAACAGTAATCGTCAGGACTTTTTCAAAAGATGAAGAATTTGACAGAAATAAAGAAACCACATGGCACTGTTCTCAACGCAGGAGATTTTGTTAGAACTAAAGAATACGGAAAAAGTAAATAGCAATTTAGATTGTACGCCTTTAAAAGTCTTTATGTAGAAGGCAAAGCTCATTTTGGTGTTTCCTTGAAAAAATCATGGCCGATTAAGTGCGTTTACTTTAGTAGATGAGGAGTCTTTGTTTAGTCAAGGATATGTTTTTCGAAAGCTGCCAGTAACTTCTGGGGTAACAACAACTTGTAGATTCAAAGAGATAATCAGTTTTAAAGATGATATCGACAAAGCAGATTGTGACCTCAGTGTTAGATTAAGAAAACTTTTGGGTTCAGGAGCCCAATGATTAGGTCTATTCGATCTTTAAACTCTTGTATTAGGACTAAAAAACAAGTTCATCACTTTAATTTTACAACGACTTAATTAGAGATAAAACACTGTTTACTTCGGAAACCGAATTAAATTTGGCTCTGAGCACTATGGGACTTAACATCTATGGTCATCAGTCCCTTAGAACTTAGTACTACTTAAACCTAACTAACCTAAGGACAGCACACAACACCCAGCCATCACGAGGCAACCGAATTAAAAAATCAAAGTTCATGGAATATCCTTAGTCTTGTACTCAATAAAACCTGTGTTGAACTAGATAAACTTTGTTTCTTATTCTCCTAGAACCAAAACAGATTTTGACGTGCCCCTGTTCATCCAAAGACCCAATAAATACAAACAATTACAAGGTTATCACTGCCGTTTCCATTCATCCCTCTCTGCGGGATGATTAGAAATGGCAATTTTTTCTTTCAGTTTTGAACGTGGCTGACGTAAATAAATTTTCGGTACATGAAACTTACAGCCAACAGGTTACATAAGTTTAATGTAAAAAGCTTTGCCAGGTTTCGATACTACTAAGGAAGTCACGTAACAAGACGTTAAAACTGTAAACACGCAAATGAGCTAAGGATCTGAAATCAAACAGCAGAAAACATGAAATAAAATCCTGTCTTCTCTTTTTTACAAGCTGTAGCTGTTGTAACAGTTTTTACTATTCCCATAGAGGAATTTATTTCTTATTTCCTGCTATTTGACTTGAGTTCCTTAGCTCATCATGTATATTTACAATTTTAATGTCATGTAATTTATGTCTTTCTGAAGAAGATCCCCTTAGTGGTATGGAAAACTAGTTAACGTTTTAACATTAAACTTATGCAACCGGATGACTGTAAACCTTATGTATTGAAGTTTTTCTCTTTGTTTCCTTATAAAATCAGTAAGTTCAAAGTTAGGCTCTGCTTCAGGGTAGTCCACACTGTAACCACGTGATCTGGACCCAGTATCACAATTGGATAACACAGACCGTGGGAAGCAGCTTGCCGGTCATCAGTGAAGTGCAGTGGTTCTCTCCCGTTACGCCAACTGCCTGCCGCCAGCAGGATAGCGTAGGGTGTGTGAGCTGTGTCACGGTACACATACCCACAGTTAGGCAAGACTGGCCGGATCTGGAGTCACCGCTGACAGAGGCAGTTGTGTCACGAGCCATGGCCGGGCCGACGTTGCGCTCTGTCAGCACTGTGGGGCGACAACACACAGGGATAGTTCAGGCACTCTACCGCTTCCTATATTGAACCAGGGCGGAGAGTCGTAATTACGCAACTCAGAATTTAAGGCTGTTTGATTGGCGCAGTACGGCATACTCCTGCACCTCAACTCGTCACCAGTTTTTACAGACGTAACGGCAGCACAACGTCTAACCAATTCAGATACTGTTGCTTGATGTCCGTTCTGGAGCTAACTGCTGCAGTTTGTGCGTGGTGGTGAGTTTGATGCAGAATTGATCTTTCTTCAGATGAAGCACAGCAGTATTTACTGGGTACTAGAACTCGCAGACAGACGATAGTGCTCTGGAAAACCTCATCAGTTACTTCAACAACCTCTTCATCGCGTGAAAACCGGTTTGTGGTCTGCAGTCAGCGTGGAGTTCGGTGACAGCTACCCAGGATCTGGCAGTAGTAGCTCGCGGGTAGTGAGTGAGAATGCTGAGGCGGTGGAATGCTGTGGACGGCTGCTGTGGACGTGATGCCCACTAAACAGCAAGACTTTGCACCTGCGATAAAGTACGCCACACACAGCCGAAGGTACCTGGTTGGAACATCCAGATGCCACAACTTGAGCCCTGGTCCCTCCGAGAATGGTTGGAGCGTCAGATGACGGCACTCAAATGGCTGCCTCACTGTGGTGGATCGAAGAATATGCAGGGCCAGACCACAAGCTTCGCCTAGTTGATGACTCTGCTCTATGAGGCTGTAAAAGTTGGATGGCACACATCAGTGACTTAGTGACCATGCTACTTTACGCCACAGTACGTAGCAATCCCGTGCACTGCTGTCGGTAGAACACCGCACTGCAGAACACTTCGCCATTATCATAGTAGTGACCAGCTGCAGAATTACGCTAGTAGCTGGCCTGCAGACTCATTGACCAATTGCGTAGGCCTGCCAGGAGCTGACATGACAACAAATGCAACTGGTATTATTGGACCGATCCTGTCCCACCAAATCATAACTTCCGATAGGTAGGTGTGTAAACTGCTAAGGTCATCGGTCCCTAGACTTACACAGTACTTAAACTAACTTACACTAACTTATGCTAAAAACAACACACACATCCATGCCCGAGGGAGGACCGGCACCTACGGCGGGAGGAGCCACGCAATCCGTGACATGCCACCCTAGGTATATGAACAAAATACTACAATATTTCTTTTCAGACAACCAATGATTATCGAGAAGACCTACAGCTATTTAATGCAGTAAAATTAAAAATAGTACATTGGCAATGGATTTACAACAGCGTTAGGCTGTGTTTTTGATGTTAGGGACTATCATTTTCATCGGAGAAAGCACTTTCGTCATACGTGAATCATCCTGTACCCTTGGTATTCAGCCGGCCGAAGTCGCCGTGCGGTTAAAGGCGCTGCAGCCTGGAACCGCAAGACCGCTACGGTTGCAGGTTCGAATCCTGCCTCGGGCATGGATGTTTGTGATGTCCTTAGGTTTAACTAGTTCTAAGTTCTAGGGGACTAATGACCTCAGCAGTTGAGTCCCATAGTGCTCAGAGCCATTTGAACCATTTGAACCTTGGTATTCAAATATGGTAATACAGATACCTGCCATGTTGCTACATGTAGCCAGTTTACGAAATAAGAGACACTGTGCGTGTTATTGACAATACACTCTAAGACAAAAAGAAAACAAAATAGAAAAAGCGGTGCATCACGAAGGAATTATCCGAATGGGACAGAAATTGGTACATGTAACGTACATGCACAGACAAACAAATGATTTCAGTATTAAAAAAATGGCTGATATATTCATGAGAAAGAATTTCATAAATTGAGCAGCTCAATGTGGCATTGATCCACCTATGGCCCTTATGCAAGCAATTATTCGGCTTGGCATTGATTGACAGAGTTGGATGTGGATGTCCTCCTGAGAGACACCGTCCCAAATTCCGTGAAACTTTCACGTTAGATCACCAAAATCCCGAAATTGTCGGAGGGGCCTGATCATAATGCTCCAAAAGTTCTCAGTTTGAGAAGAGATCCGGCCACCTTTCTGGCCAAGGTATGGTTTAACAAGCACTAAGACAAGCAGTAGAAACTGTTGCTTTGTGCGGCAGGCATTTTATTGCTGAAATGTGAGCTCTGCATGGCCTGCCATGAAGGTCAACAGGGCAACAAAACGGTGCGTTGAATACAGTCGACGTACCGCTGTGCTGTAAGAGTGCCGCAGACGACAGCAAAGGGCTCCTCTGCTATGAAGTAATATGGCACCCCAGTCCATCACTCTTGTTCGTGGTGCCGTGTGGTGGGCGACAGTCAGATTGATGTCCAACTGCTTTCTGGGACATCTCCTGATGCGTCTTCACTGATCGTCGTCGCTCAGTTTGAGGCAGACTCAACTCTGAAGATAGTTCTACTCTAGGCAATGAGATTCCAGACCGAATGTGCTCGACACCGCTGCATATGTGCTTGTTGGTGTTCAGAGGTCATTGGTAGCTGGTAGAAGGGACGCGGTGAGCTCAACGCCCATTCTGTGAGTCGCCTCTTAATGGTCCTTGTGGTCATCGAGGCACCAGCTGCACTTTGGATTGATGATAATGATGAGCCGGCCGAAGTGGCCGTGCGGTTAAAGGCGCTGCAGTCTGGCACCGCAAGACCGCTACGGTCGCAGGTTCGAATCCTGCCTCGGGCATGGATGTTTGTGATGTCCTTAGGTTAGTTAGGTTTAACTAGTTCTAAGTTCTAGGGGACTAATGACCTCAACAGTTGAGTCCCATAGTGCTCAGAGCCATAATGATGAATCGGGGGCTGTTAGTGCCTTTGTGACGCTTGCTGGGTCCTAAAGTTCTGTCGTCTCTATAAGTCGACCGCTTCCTCCTCTTTGCTGTGTTCGGCCATGGGCCATCCAATCCTGCCAGCATCGTCGAACAGTAAAATTGCTCCTATTCGGATGTCGACCGCTTCGCTGATTACTCATCCGGCTTCTTTGAGGCCAAATACGCGTCCTCTCTCAAACGCTGGCATCTACTTGTATTGTTCACGACCCTCTCTGTAAGGCTCAGTTACTGTCCAGCTCAGTACACGGAATGAAATTCGCAAAGGCTTCTTTCGCTGGTATCGACGTATACCCTGTTTACTACCCTGCGCTGCAGCGTCAAACGTTCAAGTTCACCCATCGGCCGCCAAAGTTTACAATTCTGCGTTTTCCCTCGATATCTGCATGAACATCAGTTTGTGAGCAGTTTGAATAATTCTTTCGTGGTGCGTTGTTTCTTTGTCTTAGAGTGTACATACATGCAGTAATTTGGTATTTGTTTGAGAAAAAGGTCATAATGCATACTCTATAACTTTACATATCAAAACATGAACACTTTATAAGAAACAATTAATGACTCTCTGAAATGAGTTTTTGGTGAGACGTTATTTACTTAACGAGTAACCAAAGATTGTTGTAGAGTCGAACACTAGACAGGAGAGAGTGGCATTGCTAGCTGTCGAACTGTGGGGCTAATCGGGACCAGAAACTCCGATGAACACAACGCTTTAATCTTTGAAGGAGTCAAAGATGACATGAAATGAACCTACAGTTACGAATCAAGTGTGGGGTTAAATAACAAGGCGAGGAGAAAAGACACTACATAAAACAATGGCTGTGCCTCCGTTCGGACGAAATTGGCACCATTAGTCCACTTGTTGGCAAGGAAACACATTAGTTTGTGCAAGTCCACTCCACCTATGTAGGTTAAAATGTGAATGAAAAAATACAATAAAATTTCTATTTATTTGTGTGGAATGCGTGTTTTAATTTTCGTGAATCATTGTACCGTTACTGTATCTTTATCCGATAATATTTTATTCTTTTCATACTAATTTCATTTGAACTTCTGTAATAAGAACGAAACAGCATCTTTCATTCAGTTAAGTAACTTGTTCACTTTGTTTGAGTATCGTACCACAATGTGGCAGCTTGACTTAACTGTTTACTCATTGCGTATGTGAAGTCATTTAGACCGCGAAATCTAAATCAATGGCTCTTTCATGACTGACTTTAGTTACATGATTTCGAGTGACAAAGCATCCGAAGGTAGTATGTACATGCTCATACACGTGTGTAAGTCATTGTTCTCTGTTCGTTACAGAAACTACTGTTCAAACATATGGAAGGTACGATAGGCAATTACATCTCTATCATTAAAACTTTCAAGTCCAAGTACACTAGACACTCCGCTACCACCTCTCACAATGGCGACAGTGAACCACCCATTTCCATGTGAGAATGTATCGTTTATATCAAGGCTGAAATTAAGAGAACATCCATTAAATACACAAGGTCCATCGACGATAGCGTGGGCTGCAACACTCTTCACAGGAATGCGATTCTTCTTGTCCCCAGATGTTGTAGTAGTTCGATGTTCTCTATATTTTTGTACACTGTTGTGCGACGACGACGTCGATATCTGCTGTAAGGCATGTTGCTAAATACAGTGTGTACTGAAACTGTTCACTGGTATTTTCTTTTTCTACCATATCTAAATTTATTGCTAAACTGATTTCATTGAGGTTAGTGAGCAGTCTGAAAGGGAGTCTTTTACAGTACTTCCTTTAACGTTGGCCAAACTCTGTCCAATAATGGTTAACGGGATTAAAAACTTACACAGTGGCGAAGTTAATGCAGTTCCGTACCATACGATACAGACGCACTCTGAGAACAGCGGTTTAAATTTGTTTCCTGTGCGGAAATTTAAAGGAAACAGTAATTACTGCAGAAGACCTAATTAGGGTTTCATACCGCATAACTCACAGTCTTGTTATAACAATATTACCGCAAGTGCTTAAATAACGGAACAGGCAATGGAAATTTTTCACTAGTCCTCCTTACGGGAACTTTATATTGTGTTTCTCCAATAGTAAAGAGAGTCGTTACTACGTGTAGTGGAAATACTACGTACATCATTCTGAATATCTTTACAGTCATCCGAGTACATTATCTTATAGATAACACCATATGAGAGTGTTTCTGGTACCATATAACAAACCGTTTACGTAGGTATTGAATATCTACCTGTCCAATTACTCTTCGTTGTGGTACGTCCGATGTTATTTTCGTTTCTGGTGAACGCCTCGCAGCCATTACAACGTACCGGGTGCCAGTAGTAAAAATTAATCGTTCCTTTTTCGACTGACCATCTCAGTTCCTATGCAAGTGGGCGGAATGCACTGACGAACAGCGGTTTATAACTCTTCCGTCATCTACACACTACGAAAGTTCTAAGCATGAAAAATACAATGTAAATTAAACAATGATACTGTTTGTTCAGTGCAGTATGCCTTTACTTCTTTAGTATTTAAATATAAGTAAACTATGTGATACTGTTTCTAACACCATTCATTCGATAGTTGTGCATTTTATTTTTATGTTTGACATAATTGCATTGACAAAAATGTATTTGCCGAAAAGCGTGAATACCAGAAATTTGCAGTATCATACCACTTCCAAAAGATGACGTTGAGCACCCTCTACTCTGGATGCATGCACTGATTCAGTCGGGCAGGTTGTAATAAAGTAGTTGTACCTCTTTCACTAAATTGCAGATAAGCGCATTTATGTTCTTAGATTTGTACAGCCACCGGTCTGCATTTACTGAGCTTAGTTACCCTTTATTAATACTACGAGTTGTTACTGGCTTCGGGGTTCAAAGTAGTCTCGCTTTTATGGTCATGCAGTCAGTGAAGCTATCTCTCAGTGTTAAAGAGCAAAAGCTGCATTCCGCCTAGATAATCCGGCGCAACATTATTTCCTCTCCATTCTTAACTATCGCGGCTTAAAAGTGTCGCCTCTTCTGGCTTTTAATCAACACCTATTCTTTATCAGAATGAGATTTTCACTCTGCAGCGGAGTGTGCGCTGATATGAAACTTCCTGGCAGATTAAAACTGTGTGCGCCGACCGAGACTCGAACTCGGGACCTTTGCCTTTCGCAGGCAAGTGCTCTACCATCTTTTTTTTTTTTTTTTTTTTTAATCTCATTTTGTTCGCTTGTGTTCGTTTCATCTGCTAGGGGCGGACGTCGTAAGACATCCGGTTAAGTTCGTTGTTGATCGACTAACTCAGTTTTTTTGTTACAGAGGGCAGCTAACCCTCTGACCGAACACGCTGAGCTACCGTGCCGGCTTCCATCTGAGCTACCGAAGCACGACTCACACCCGGCCCTCACAGCTTTACTTCTGCCAGTATCTCGTCTCCTACCTTCAGAATCTGCCAGGAAGTTTCATATCAGCGCACACTCCGCTGCAGAGTGAAAATCTCATTCTGGAAACATCCCCCAGGCTGTGGCTAAGCCATGTCTCCGCAATATCCTTTCTTTCAGGAGTGCTAGTTCTGCAAGGTTCGCAGGAGAGCTTCTGTAAAGTTTGGAAGGTAGGAGACGAGATACTGGCAAAAGTAAAGCTGTGAGGGCCGGGCTTGAGTCGTGCTTCGGTAGCTCAGATGGTAGAGCACTTGCCTGCGAAAGGCAAAGGTCTCGAGTTCGAGTCTCGGTCGGCGCACACAGTTTTAATCTGCCAGGAAGTTTCACCTATTCTTTATGTTATAGGGTACATCTAATTTGGTCTGTGTGTATGATATTGTGGCTCGTGTTGCTGCCACCAAAATAGTTGTGTGGGCCTCCTTGTTACTGGAAGGAGTACACCGCCATAAAATCTTTAGTGTTTTATTAGCGTTCCTTTATTCTTGGTTTTTTTAGTAATTGTAAAGATACTATGGTCGTTTCTCTGGAAAATTATTAAATGTTTTCCTTTTTCTTCTGCCCCTCCACTCCGAATTGGGTGCAATATATAAAAATTCTAATGGAAGTGTTCTCTGAGATGGTTGAATTAAACCTGGTGACTTATTAAGCTGATCTAAATTCTTGTGATAAATTTCTCTCATTCATTAATATATTTGAAGCATATTATTGTGTGGTGGCCCTCTTCGCCAGCTCTTGTAATTAAATCAAAGGTTTGCTCATTGATTAACTATCTGCAATTAATTCAAGTCTGTGCTTCATTTGTAAAGGATTTTGGTGCAGCACCTTACTGTCAGTTTCACTGAATTCTTTGAACCACCTACCCAACATTTTCCCATAGTATTAGCTGAAGACAGTGTTGGTCGCGTACGCGTTTTGCACGTCTTGGAGTCACTCACGCCCATCTAGAAAGTATTTATTGAGGTTAACGAAGGCGATGTTGGCCTGTTGTACTCGACGATGCCCTTTAGCTACATTCTCTAAAGGATCGTCCTAAATTAAGATCAGCCTGAAGATGCCTAAATAAGGTGAAACGCGTAGTTGATGAATAAAAAAACTAAAATTGCAACCAAGACTGTTTTCACCTAATACTATTAAACACTGGTTTGCTGATTCATGCCACAGACGCATTGGAAGAATTTTGCCACAGTGTAAATTTTCGGTATATTTATCGTAATGTTAAATTTTTTTGAGGTCACAATCCTTAAATAAGTTCCAGTTATAATAAATTTATATTAATTTAATTTGTACATGTTGTCACCAGTGTTTCAGTGCTGTGATTTTAAAATTAAAGTCTTAAATACATTTTGTATCCTCAGTTATCCTTACTGCTACCAGTCCAGCAGCCTGTCTGTTCTGCAATCACCTCCCAGTCGTAAAAGAGTATCTTTTCTTTTTTCTTATTCTACACTTTTCCCATTAGAACTTCTTTTTCTGCTACTGCGCTAGCAGAATATTTGTTACTGTCCTTGCTGAGTTTCGCTTCTTCCAAAATCTTACCTTGGAGAAGTTGTCACGAGATATAAACGCACTCACTTGCACCTATGGACCGGAAAAATCTGACTTTTCATGATGCGTCCCATTACTAATTGCGTACTCCTAACTCCCAAACATACACACGTGCGCTTGGAACTGATTGGTTCGTTGAAAAAAGCATCTTATTCAAATAACAGACACTCTCTGTGGAAGTATGACTTCTTTCTATTGATGTCTGACGATTTCGTTCGAAACAGAAAGAAAACAAGTGGCACACAACATTAATGTTAAGAATTTAAACTTTGTTGTGTGTGTTACCAAAGATCGTTATAGTCTGTACCGTAAAAAAGCCTGTATCGTGGGATACAGTAGGGAACTATTTAGCACATATAAAGACTGGTTACCTGCTATGGAGCAAATACATGAAAGGGCTTATTTCAATAGTGGTACTAGTCCATTACCTCCACTTTTCCATCTATAATGTTTCTGAAATTGCCCGCAGCTCGTGGTCGTGCGGTAGCGTTCTCGCTTCCCACGTCCGGGTTCCCGGGTTCGATTCCCGGCGGGGTCAGGGATTTTCTCTGCCTCGTGGTGGCTGGGTGTTGTGTGCTGTCCTTAGGTTAGTTAGGTTTAAGTAGTTCTAAGTTCTAGGGGAATGATGACCATAGATGATAACTCCCATAGTGCTCAGAGCCAGCCAGCTTCTGAAATTAATGGTCCAAACAAACAGAAAGAAAGGTTCATCTATAGCAAGATGCCATTGCTGTTGTTGTTGTGGTCTTCAGTCCTGAGACTGGTTTGATGCAGCTCTCCATGCTACTCTATCCTGTGCAAGCTTTTTCATCTCCCAGTACCTACTGCAACCTACATCCTTCTGAATCTGCTTAGTGTATTCGTCTCTTGGTCTCCCTCTACCATTTTTACCCTCCACGCTGCCCTCCAATACTAAATTGGTGATCCCTTGATGCCACAGAACATGGCCTACCAACCGATCCCTTCTTCTGGTCAAGTTGTGCCACAAACTTCTCTTCTCCCCAATCCTATTCAATACTTCCTCATTAGTTACGTGATCTACCCATCTAATCTTCAGCATTCTTCTGTAGCACCACATTTCGAAAGCTTCTATTCTCTTCTTGTCCAAACTATTTATCGTCCATGTTTCACTTCCATACATGGCTACACTCCATACAAATACTTTGAGAAATGACTTCCTGACACTTAAATCTACACTCGATGTTAACAAATTTCTCTTCTTCAGAAACGCTTTCCTTGCCATTGCCAGTCTACATTTTATATCCTCTCTACTTTGACCATCATCAGTTATTTTGCTCCCCAAATAGCAAAACTCCTTTACTACTTTAAGTGTCTCATTTCCTAATCTAATTCCCTCAGCATCACCCGACTTAATTAGTTTACATTCCATTATCCTTGTTTTGCTTTTGTTGATGTTCATCTTATATCCTCCTTTCAAGACACTGTCCATTCCAAGTCCTTTGCTGTCTCTGACATATGCTTGAATATTTCTGGTATCTCAACTGCAGATTTTTCAGCGCTCATTTAACTTTAGGAGTCTGTATCCCAAAACGAACAAAAATGGACTTGTACCACTATTGAAATAACCCCTTCGTATGAAGTCTGTACACAAACGTTCTTTTCTTTCAGAATGACATCTGCTGTTGCACTAGATCGCTGTATCACCTGCGGCACAGGGAAACTTGGGTAAGGGTCTGCAGCGTCAAGGCTACCTTCCAGCTTATTTTCTCTCTGTCAGTAGGGTTTCTCGTTTCGAGACATCTGACGGTCTCACGCGATCGCCGAGTGGCGAGCATTGTTCCGCTGCTAAGCGGCTTTCTGTCTCCACGAAACTCATCGTCTGACTTTTTGGTCAAGCCGTCGGGAGTTTCTGCAGGCGCTTCGACGTGCTAAACGCTTCCATTACTTCCTCACCACATAATGGCGGATGTGTTTTAAGGTGTCTGACTTATAAGACCTAGCGCTGAGAATTCATTACAAATGAAAATGCATCTTTAAATTTCTTCGTCAACTATGTATAGCTACGTAAGCACATTACTTCTTTATGTTAATCAGTGATTTATTGGTCGAAGTTTCTTGCCTTATCAGCGGCACTAGAAGCACTATATTGTGGAAGAGTTCTTGACATAAATTTTGTATGTAATTATTTGTAACGTAGTTGTTGATTTCTGCGTTGCTTAGACAAACAGAATCGTATTACCGCTGCGCAGCAACTTCAGTCACTCTCATGATAAAATTAGTTATTTTAAAATAATTTTAAACTGCTTTTTAATATTAGTTCTGTGTTCAGCTTATAGATAATTACATCTCGAATTTTTCATTAGTAAGTAATACCAACATAATCCGTCATAAACTGGAACGTATATTGTGTTCGATCATTATGAATTACCTCGGAAAAAAACGATCTATGAGTATTTATACATACCAAGGAATTAGAAAATACTTTCCTTGTGAAACAATACTAGCTGTTTATCCACACGAAGTAATCAGTGCTATAGACAGGGGAGCTCAGATTGATTCCATATTTCTAGATATCTCATCAAATTCCGTGCGTATGGAGTATCGTCGCAGTTGTGCGAATGAAGTCGTGATCTCCTGTCATATGAGTCACAGTTCGTGGTAAGTGACGGAAAGTCGTCCAGTTAAATTGAAGTAATATCTGGCGTTCCAAAATGAAATGTTACAGGACCTTTAGTGTTGCTAAACCATACAACGACTTAGAAGTGAATATGAAAGGGTTTCCTACATTGTTTGCAGATGATGCTGTATTATACCGTTGAGGAAAGTCGGCAGAAGGTCAAAACCAATCGAAAAATTATTTAGACTAGATATCTGTGTGGTGCAAAAAGTAGCAACTGACTCTAAATAACAAAAAGTGTGGAATCGTCCAGATGTGTACTAAAAGGAATCCGTTAAATTTCGGTTACATAATAAATCTCACATATCTAAAGGCTGTCAGTTCTACTACTATGTAGGGATAACAATTACGACCAAATTAAAATGGAGCGCACACATAGAAAATGTTGTACCGAAAGAGAGACGAAGAAGGCTTTTTATTGGTAAAACACTTAGAATAAGCAACAGATCTATTAAAGAGACTGTCTATTCTACACTTGTACTCTGTCGTTAGATCTGCCATATTTCGCCGCCCATGAGGCTTTACAGTGAGGACAAGACTCCGACTTCCAACTTCTGTGACGAGGGGTAGATGTCCAACATGTTGTACCACGTTCGTGGTTTCACGGTCCTTCCGCTTTCCATAGATGCCCACGACATTAGTAGACGAAATGCCGAGCACATGTGGCATTTCCGAGATTCTTGCTGGTAGGTGCCGGGCCAGTCACAGTCCGCCCTTTGTCAGAGTCGTTTATATCAGTGGATTTCCCCATTTGTGGCCCGTATCGTCGCTGTATTCACATTCCTCTCTGTTCCGCTTACATACTTTCCATACCGCGTCACGTGCCCACAACGCCACATGAATGTTTTCAGTCTCGCGGCGGGTAGTGGTCATGTTCTGTCAGTGTATTTCCGTAAGGAGGCCGTATCAAATTCGTCTGTATCAATCATTATTACTTCATTTCTTTATTTGTTCCAATTATAAATGCCCTTGTCAGTTACCTACAGCACAAATCGAGAATAAGGAAGGTAAGTTGCAACAAATACACTTTATGAAATATAGCCACCTACAGGTATGAAGAAATACTCTGTATGCATGTGGTTGATGGGTTAGTTGTTTAATTAGTTACATGTTCCACAGATCATTTGGACGATTCTTTTATCGATGCCGAACGAGTCAGTAAACAAGATATGAATATGTGTTTAGTGTTAACATTAACAAACACATTATTTTTTAGTCCTATACCTGTAACTATACTTAACTTCTTTATGTAACTGATTACCAGTTTTTAAATACAAATTCATCAGGGGAATAGAAGGAGTTGACCAGGAGAAATTATTTTAAGTGAGATTTAAAACTTACTTTGCGACGTGCTAAACATTTTATGGTATATGGCAAATGATAAATTTTTTATTGAATAATAAACTCCTTTCTGAGCCACTGACAACTTTAATAATGTATGTTAAACGTCTTTTTTTCCTCTAGTGTTGTAAGTATGGATATCAATGCTCCTCTCAAAGTTTTACGTTTAATTATGATGAGTTTTAGAAATGAGTATAATCATTGTGGCGGCGCCTACAAAATGCCTGGAGTTAGGCGTATTGACTGCTTTAAGGTCAGTTGGTGAGCACCACATATTATTCTTAATGCTGTCTGCCTCGATAGCTGAGTGGTCAACGCGGGCGAATGGTGTGTAAAGGGCGCGGGTTCGATTCCTGGCTGGGTCGGGGATTTTCCTCCGCTCAGGGACTGGGTGTTGTGTTGTGTTCATCATCTTATCATCCCTATCGACACGCAAGTCGCCGAAGTGGCATCAACTCAAAATACTTGCACCAGGGGACCGACCTATCCGACGGGTGGCCCTAGTCACACTCTCTTTTTCAAAAAGAAAAAAAAAATTCTTAATGCTCGCTTTTGTGCAACCAGTACTCCCTAACTGAGGAGTTACCCCAGAAAATTATTCAATAAGACATTATTGAGTGGAAATATGTCGGGAGGTTAATTTGTTTGTTTCTAAGATTAGTACTTACACGAACAGAAAAAGTATTTGAACTTAATTGATTGAGAAGCTATGACGTCATCTACGTAAACCTACCGAGAACAGATCTGGTTAGGTATAGTACCTGGATGAAGAGAGCTTTTCAAACTGCAGAATTTTCTATTCGAAGGTTAACTGAATCAAAGCACAGGAGACATCATTTTGATACCTCGTAACACCAGCTATGGACTTGATAATGGTCTCAATTCGTCCGCCGAAGAAGAGAGTACACCAGTATGCTATATCTAGCTGAATTCACTAACTGATGTTTATATGATGATGATGATGTTTGGTATGTGGGGCGCTCAACTGCGCGGTTATCAGCGCCCGTACAAATTCCCAAACTTTGCTCAGTCCAATCTCACCACTTTCATGAATTATGATGAAACTGATGACGACAGCACAAACATCCAGTTATCTCGAGGCAAGTGAAAATCCCTGACCCCGCCGGGAATCGAACCCGGGACACGATGCTCAGGAAGCGAAAACTCGACCTCGAGACCACTCGACCGCGAGACCACCATGATTAGATCCCGTAGAGCTACTAAATTGAAGGGGTACTGTTTGCCACGTTTCCTTCGCTGCTTCAAATGTCCAGACTTTTTCCACACTTAATGCCCCCCAGTCAGCTACCTCTCATTCCTTGTATTGTAGGTGCAGCGTTGGAGCGTTGGGTGTCGCTGTGAGCAAACGGCCTTTCGCGAGAGACCTGACTCGAACTATCCAATCTGTGCTGATTTGTCTGTATTGTTTACTCGGGAACTGGTTGGGATGGTCCTCCCTTCACTGTCACTGACAAGGCGAGATCCTCGTTTACAATCCCTGTCCGCTAGTGCTGCTCTTACGCTGCGTTACACGGCAATGGATGGTACATCAGTCCTTGTAGAGAAGTTGGACACTCTGCCTTGACACTCCAACAATTCGAGCAATTTCATTTACTTTGTGGCCATTGGGACGTAACACGATACCTGCTTTCTCCCACTCTGTTACCGTCTTCAAGTCGACCCACCTTTCTAGGCTGCTTCCACACTACCGACTGCCACATACCCCGCACCTGTAATAGCTTACGTCATCAGTGGAGGGTCACCTGACCGTGTGGTACCTGTGGCAACACCGTCTCCAGCGCTCCAGAGCAAGCGGTGTGCTGTTTTAAGGAGGTGACAGATATTTTATCCAGTGGGCTTACAAAGTTGTAATACGGTGTTCGCAATATAAAAATAATAAAAGGTGCCTCATCAGACACTGGGAACAGTGACAGAAGAGCATAAACAGGTGATTCGTGCTGACTGAGCTTACATCATCTGCCCCAAGTGCGTAAGATGAAAATTGAGTACCCTAAGTTAATGTGCGTGAAAGATTTTCGGGATCAGTTTCATTTTGGCCACCCTTTATGAAACAGAGGCCAACGGGCTTGCCGCAGTGGTAACACCGGTTCCTGTCAGATTACCGAAGTTCAGCGCTGTCGGGCTGGGCTAGCACTTGGATGGGTGACCATCCGGTATGCCGAGCGCTGTTGGTAAGCGGGGTGCACTCAGCTGTTCTGAGGCAAACTGAGGAGCTACTTCATTGAGCCGCGCGGGATTAGCCGAGTGCTCTATGGGCACTGCAGTCACGGACGGTGCGGCTGGTCCCGGCGGAGGTTCGAGCCCTCCCTCGGGCATGGGTGTGTGTGTTTGTCCTTAGGATAACTTAGGTTAAGTAGTGTGTAAGCTTAGGGACTGATGACCTTAGCAGATAAGTCCCATAAGATTTCACACATATTTAAACATTTTTTTGCTTCATTGAGAAGTAGCGGCTCCGGTCTCGGAAACTGACATACGGCAGGGAGAGCGGTGTGCTGACCACTTGCCCCTCCATATCCGCATCCAGTGATGCCTGCGGGCTGAGGATGACACGGCGACCGGTCGGTACCTTTGGGCCTTGTTGGCCTGTGAGGGTGGAGTTTAGTTTTTTGTGAAACAGAGGCAACAAGCGGGGGATTTCGCAGCGAGAAAGGCTGGACGGATGTACACTGATCAGCCAGAACTTTAAGGCCACAGACTCGCCCAGGCGATGGCAGCGTCACCTGGCACGGAATGAGTGCTAATCAGACACACGCAAGGTGCGTGTATTATCAGTGAGTGTGCTGTACGTGTGTAGAATGGGAAAGGAGCGCTTTGTGTCAGTTTGCCCAAGGGCAGATCGTGATGGTCCAGGGGCCCATTATGAGCATTTCGGCAACTGCACGACTTGCCGGGTGTTCGAGGAGAGATGTGGTGAGTGTCTTCAACAAGTGGTGGAACCAAGTCAAACTAGGTCCAGGCGTCGTGTGTTTGGGCGGCCAACCCCTCACTACAGATGTCGGATTTCGTAGGCCCGGCAGAATGGTAAAACAGGGCAGGCGGCGCCCTGTGGTGGAATTAAGATCAGCCTTTAACGCTGGGCAGAGTATAAGTATGTCTGAACATATAGCGCACCGAACACTCATAACGACGAGTCTCGGCAGCCGGCTATCCACGCATGTGCCAATTTTAACGTTACAACATCGGCAACTACGACTGAAATGGGAACGTGACTATCGGCACTGGACGTTGGCGCAGTGGCAAAGCGTTATATTATCTCACGAATCCCGATACCTTCTTCATCATGCCCATGGGAGAGCGCGAATCCGTCGTCTTCCAGGGGAAACACCTCCTTGGTTCCTGTAGCGGCGGACGGAGACAAGCTGGCGGCGGCTCCATTATGCTCTGGGGAACATTCACGTGGGCGTCTATGGATCCAGGGAAGCTCGTGCAAGGCACAGTGATGGCTAAAGAGTATGGTATACTGTTTTCAGACCACATACATCCCTTCATAACGATCGTTTTTCCCGACGGCAGTAGCATTTTCAACAAGATAGTTTTGGTCCCCCAATTCCTCAGATCTTAAACCGATCAAAACATCTGGGATGTGATTGAACATGGCGGAATTTACGGGAATTAGGTGACTTGTGTGTGCAGATGTGGTGCTAACTCCCTCCAGCGGCCTACAAAGGCCTCGTTTCTTCCACGTCACGATGCATCACCGCTGTTATCTGTGCCGAAGGTGAACATACCGGCTATTAGGTAGTTGGTCATAATGTTGTAGGTTATTATTGTATATGGTCTGTGTCTGGTTCCAGTGTGCGCTAGCTCTCCCAGACTTAAAGCACCCACACTTACTCAGATTGATGGGAGACCACAATGAATTACATTACACAGTCTGTTCTTTCTCGACCCACTGACTGTACGTTATTAATCCTCTAGGGGGTCTGCATTGTTACATATCGGCCTTAACAGAGTTACACCATTACGGACTCCGTGTACTCCATCTGTATGTGTTTGCAGAGCAAGTATCTGTAATGAAGATGTTTGGCCCCAGCTCACCAGCTCTCATCGTTGATTCGCGAGGTGATTTTCTCTCCCCTGTCCCGGTAGCGGGCGCTTAGCGCTCTCGGCTACCCGAGAGGTTCCACAATAGAGCCTCCAGTCTTTATGCAAAAGTGATATATCAGATAGCATCCACAGCACTCCCAAATTGTTCGCTGAGACTGGTGCAGTATACAAATTGCTCCAGAGTCAATCGTCAAAATTCACGAAAATGACAGGAACGATCATTCGGAGCAAAAAAACTTTAGTAAACATGGACACCAAAACGCATACCGTAAGCTGTGAGCACTTGTTGATCTCCGCTACTACGAAATTCATCTTGTCGGTTGAACAAGTGTTCATAGGTCTTCAGGTATGCATTTTACAGCCTACGTTTGCTAGACTTTTTTTCTTTCTTTGGTCCATAGTACCTCCTTCCAAAATATGGAGACCAAAGAGGCTGCAGTAGAAGAGATTAATTTCGCAGTGTTGAAGACGAAGTGCCCTTACGTCTTAAGGTATGCATCTTAGAGTCCATGACTTCATTTGCCGGCCGCGGTGGCCAAGCGGTTCTCGGTGCTTCAGTCTGGAATCATGCGACTGCCACGGTCGCAGATCCGAATCCTGCCTCGGGCTTAGATATGTGTGGTGTCCTTAGGTTGGTTAGGTTTAAGTAGTTCTAAGTTCTAGGGGACTGATGACCTCAGTGTTAAGTCCCATAGTGCTCAGAGCTATTTGAACCATGACTTCTTTGCCTCGAATAACCGTTCCTGTCATGTGCCTGAATACTGATGATTCTTCCTGGGACACCCTGTATAAGAATATATCGTCACTGCATGGTCGTAGGGGAATGGAGATTGGTTTAGTCTATTTTCTTCTGATGCACAGATGCAACTTTTTTTTTCTTTTTAACATGATGTTTTTCCTACTAAAGTATCCGGTTATATGATTCTTCGTAAGCGTTTGGAACTTGACATAGTGTTTAAATATGTTGTAATACTAGGAATATGCGAAATCAGTGGTAGGGATGGCGACTAAAAGACGTAGATTTATTGGAAGGAAATTGGAAGAAGCGTTGGGTCTTTAACTGCCCCTGTCTCTCCAGCCCTTATCGAATATGCCTGACAGTAGACGTCGGAAAACGAGCTGCTAGGACTGCATCAGGTCAGTACAGCCCAAACGGAAACGCAACAAAATAGCCCTGGGAACTAAATAGGGGTATTCACAGTTCGTTACTGTCGCGCAAATCTGTCAGGTGAATTTAGCGAACCACTATTTGAGAAACACTGTTCAGGAATGCTGTTGACTCCACCATATCTCACATAGCTGTCAGAATGATGAAGTGATAGAGATTACGGTGCGTGCAGAGTCTTGTGGACGTGTTTTCCTCTCCTTGGAATGGGACAGAGATATGCTAACTTGCACAACGTGCACTGCAAAATATGTTTTGTAGAAGAAATAAAACTGCATTAGTTTAGTGGAGTACCAGCGAACTTTGCTCGTCAAATTTCTAGGTGTGAAATTAGATAACATGACAGGCCGAAAGTTCAGTTGCGTACTGTAGTAATCTATTATGTCTTCCATGAATTGGTGCTTGATGTACAATCGTTGCGTAACTGTGTAAGTCATCACGTAAAATTTGACCAACTTATTTGTTTTTAATCTCGTGTATTTGAAATCGCAACTGTTTCATTAACGTTTGGAGACACGAGAAAAGTTACTCTGCTCTTTAAGGGAGCTCCATCGGGTAGAAAGCTGAATTTATCAACTTGTTCTTTCGATTTCTAGAAACTAGTAGTTTCTCCACAGTAAAATTAGAATGAAAAATTAGCGATCAGTTCGAGGACACTGATCGACGTACTGAATCGAAGCGACCGATAAATAAGGCGAGCTGAAAAAATTCGGCGTGATTAATTCAACTTAAACAAAAGTAAAAGAATAGTCGTACGCTGAAGGCAACGGTTTGTCCTGTTTGAGGACAATCTCTGTATTTAAAGTAAATCCCGGTCAGGTGTCTGTACGGCCGTGTTTATCTCCGTGGTCGATATCGTCGTAACCACGTCGGCTTGCTACAGGTGACTGCTGTGACACCATGTCTTTATCGACAGTGAGGTACTGCATCTTTGTTTCCGTATTTCAGCTTTTGTGTTAGTCATCTGCGGTGGTAATCCCAAGTCAGCTCCAAATTTTTCTAAACTGGTGTGAGAAAATCCTACATTTCGACACTCAGGCTTGTTAAGATACAAGAGTAATGTTCGTTAACATGGTGCACTATACGAGCAATGGATTCTGTACTGTAAAACATTCAGCGGTTTGTTATTGGTTCACGACAGTAATTTGGCCAGTCGAGTTATGCGCTTTTTCGCTGACTTAGCTGAATGTAAGAGACAAAGTCCAAGCAGAATACGTTGTGAATGTACAAGAAGACGCGATCCATTGACGTTAACACTGTAATATGTGCGCCGGCCTGAGTGGCCGGGCGGTTCTAGGCGCTTCAGTGTGGAACCGCGCGACCGCTACGGTCGCAGGTTCGAATCCTACCTCGGGCATGGATGTGTGTGATGTCCTTAGGTTAGTTAGGTTTAAGTAGTTCTTAGTTCTAGGGGACTGATGACCGCTCTTAAGTCCCATAGTGCTCAGAGCCATTTTTTGTAATATGTGCTTCGGTCAAACGTAATAAGGCGACGTTACGGTGATATCACCTAGCTAATCGGAGAGCCCCTTGTTTACGAAAGCTGAATGCTGTCGGTCGAGTCAGTTAGCTCTACGGAGTACACTGATGTACTACGATGTCAACGTAAACAATATTCGTTTAGTTTCTGCTAGAATCTCTACGTATAATCACAGTAAAATTTTAAGAGCACATTTGCTATAGTCTGCACTTTAAGAAACACAACTAGCTCTGAAGGCTGAAAATTTTCTCAGATGCAAGCAGCCTGCCGCAGATTGCTTAGTCCAGAGATAAAACTAGACTATTTGACGAAAGTTTCAAGCAGCGTTTAATGTGTATCAGTGCTATGCACAGCCTACCTGTTTAGACTATTTGACGAAAGTTTCAAGCAGCGTTTAATGTGTATCAGTGCTATGCACAGCCTGCCTGTTTAGCCTATTGTGTTAGAATTTTGTACATCAGCCACAAGTTTCTTTCCATGTCTGGCGTCCACTGATTCTCTCTCTCTCTCTCTCTCTCTCTCTCTCTCTCTCTCTCTCTCTCTCTCTCTCATTGAACACAATCCAGAGTAAGTTTATAGAATTTATTTCTCAATTTCATCTTTACATGAATTATTTCTATATCGATGGGAGGGGTAAACAGTTCCGGCATTCGCCTTACAACCAAGGAAAACCTCCCAAAAACCCTGGTCGGAACTGAGGGGCCAAGTCTCCGCAGCATGACGCCGTCGAGGGGGGCACAGTAAGAAGCAGCTGTCACGAAGAGGCGTCGTCCTCTTGTTCAACGGTGTGTGGCAGAAGCGTAGAGTGGGTAGAGCCGCCGCTCCGTAATGTGACAGACACGCAGAGCAGAGTCGCAGATGCGTAGCAGAGTCGCAGATGCGTGGCATCCACTAGTCCACTCTGTACGTCCATGTGACGCTGCAGATCTTCTCGTAAACTCCGTACGTCCACTCGTCTACGGCCTCGACTTTCCGAAGCTCTGAACCTGCAACATGACCTGCGCACAGGACCTGCGCACAGACTCGTGGACGCATAGCGCAGACTCCTGGACGTGTAGTGTAGAGTCGGCGGACGCCTAACGTTTCGTGTTTTCGTGGATGCGCAGCGTAGACTCGTTGATGCGTAGCGTAGACTCGAGGATGCGTAGCGTAGACTAGGGGTCGCGCGGTGTACAGTCCCAACCCAGTTGACTGGCAGAAGTGAGGAGTACGGACACGTAGAATTTCCAGATGTATAATCCTAGACACAAAGTCACAGACATGTAGTGCTAGACGAGTAAGAGTCGCAGACGTGCACCCTCAGGCGCATGTCACAGATGTCCAGGCACGGCCAGATTGCAGTCACGCAGGGGTATAGAGTCGCAAATGGCAAGCGCCGCAGGTCGCAAATGACAAGCGCCGCAGATGTGAAGAACCGGAGATGTGAAGAACCGGGAATGTGAAGAACCGGGAATGTGAAGAGCCGCAGATGTGAAGAGCCGCAGATGTGAAGAGCCGCAGATGTGAAGAGCCGCAGATGTGAAGAACCGCAAACACGTATTCGCCGACGCACCTGTGGAGAGACGTACCTACCTACCTGTACTTACCTGTACTTACTTGTACGTGAGAAGTTCTCGCCGTGCAAAGCTGCCGTCGCCCCGTGTTGCCCTCTCCTGCTGCTGAAGTCGTCTGGATTTCAGCGGCAGCGCGTCTCCTTATATAGCCACTAGGCTTTGTTGAGCTGCCATTTCCGAGGAAACCGTAGCGGTACAGCATTATTGTCCTGGCCCTAACTAACATTATAGTAATCGCCAATACGTATTGCATGTACCCTTATAGTTTTTGTTAAGACACACTCTATCCAAACGTCTGATAAAGTCGCTCTTAATGTTTTTGCAACCTTTTAAAATAGTGATTTGCAACCAGTAAGCAATGACACAAACGAATTTTCGAATCTTGATTCGCATGATGATTTTACGACAGCTACTCGGCTTTTCGCGTCGAAAGCAGCATTCTTTCGTGCGCGCTCTTCTAAAATCCTTATCGTCTAAGTCTTTGGGTTAAAATCGAAAGCAACGTCAATTGATTAGTAACATTTGTAGAATGAAATGTCCCATCATTACTTTGAACGTTCGTCACTAACTTTGTTTCATTTCATTCTGAAACTGTAATACTGCGATTATATTATATGAGTCAGTAGTACTTTCCATGATGATAACACAGTCAACTTATTCATGGATTTTTATCATATCTTTGGGAATATTTATAGGAATTTTAGTACTTGGGATGATGATGGCCTACTAGGGACATAAAGTTCAACCATCTACCATCGAAACGACTTAGTCTGGGATGTGCAAGGAGAGTATAACGTGGTCCAATGAGTATATAACAGTGCCAGACTTGACGAGGTAATCATTCCACAGAATTTCTGTGCAGAGAATGGATACATTTGCTGTTTTATATAACTCTGACAAAGGCAAACTTTTATGGTGGTAGGGGTACGTTCCTGTAGGACCAAACTGCTGAGACCATTGGTCCCTAAGCTTACACACTGCTTAATCTAACTTAAACTAACTTCCGTTAAGGACAACACACACACATGCCGGAGGGAGGACTCGAACATCCGACGGAGGGGGGGGGGGGGGGGAGGGGGGAGCCGCAAAAAGCATGGCAAGGCGCCTCAGACGTCGCTGCTTTCCGAGCGGGAAGGCGTGCCGGTCCCCGGCACGAATCCGCCAGGAAGATTAGTGTCGAGGTCCGGTGTGCCGGTCAGCCTCTGGATGGTTTCTAAGGCGGTTTCCATCTGCCTCGGTGAATGAGGGCTGGTTTCCCTTATCCCGCCTCAGTTACACTATATCGGCGATTGCTGCACAAAAACTGCCTCCACGTACGCGTACACCGTCAGTACCCTAACACGCAAACATTTTGGGGTTACTCTCGTCTAGTATGAGACGTTCCCGGGGGATCCACCGGGGGCTGAGCCGCACAATAACCCTGGTTTCGGTGTGGGGCAGCAGTGGGACGGTTGGATGCTGTGGCCTGTTGTGGGGTTGTGTACCTCTGACGGTTACGGCGAGACGAAGCCTCCCCATAGTTTCTAGGTCCCCGGTTCAATACACACACAATACAAACCTCCCGCAGCAAAATGTTATGGATTTCTGGGTGTATAGGAATACAATAAAACGGCATGAGTCATCAGATATTGTTTGCTGTTTTCTTTGGTGTCTATCGAATGTTGGCGAATGACCTTTGATACTGCTAACGGTCGTAAAGGCATTGGATGTCCACACCTCGCTGACGAAAACGTATGTTGACCACCGTGTAAAGCAGAACACATAGAAACCTGAAATATTACCATATAGATACAATTATCGGGACGGTACAAATGTTATGGACTAACGAATCATGGAATCGGTTACATCAAACCGATGATCTAGTCAAATTGTACGTGTTCCACGAAGACACCTTATCGAGAAGTGCACCACAGGGAAGAGTCAGACGGTTGCCGTGTCATGCTGGGGGAAACAATGAAATTTCTAATCCCTACTTTTGCGTTATTTTCTTAAGGCAGGATAGAGGATGTGAACAACGTTAATACTATCTCCTGTAAACCAAATCGGAACAACTTGCTGTTGTTTCGAACACCAGATGTGAAGGATACGCATTTGAATTCCTTATCGTAACACTGAGACGGAACACTGTGCAGAGTGTATCTGTTTACAGCAAGTAGCGCGAAGTTAGTCCCGCATTCCGATATTGATCTACAAGAGCACAATAACCTTAATCATATTCTCAAGTACTTTGAAAAGTAGGGAAGAAGGGCTGGCGGATTTGAAAGTGAACATTGTGTGAACGCCGGAAATCTTTCTGGGATAACTAATTGGGGATCGAAGTTTAGTCGCAAAAGACAGGGCTCTGGATTTTAATCCTGTCTGGCACACAGTTTCATATGACAAGAAGTTTCATAACCATGTTCCGATGCGCGTATGTCGCTCCTGCTGTCGAAGTAGAAGCTGTACTATAGCTAACGCGGATACGAAAGTAGGTTAATTACAAATTTTGACGCAAGAAGTTACTATAAATTGTAGCTTTTGTTCATGCACTCCGCACATGCAGGACGACAAATGTTCTAATTTTAACAAGAACGAGAGTAGTAAAAGCTTCATAGAGAGGCGCGCCTGTTCACATCCTAGGACGGGTTAGTTTCAACGAGTCCTCGTCAACGACGAATTCTTTGGCAGGGAGTGAGATCAGAATGTAACGTACCGTCTACGAGGAGGTTATTGATGAAGTACCAGCTCGCACAGAACTTGGATGCACAAGGGAGTCTGCCGTGTCCTTTTCAAAATAGGGTTATCGACATTGGTCTTAATGGGTTAGGGAAACCTTGGGAAAACTAAATCTGGCTGGCCAGACAGAGATTCCAGCCGCAATTCTCCAGAACGCCAGTCCATTGACTCTTTTGATATTTCTTGCTTTAGCAGCCATCATGTCTAACTCTAAGATTCTTTCCACAGAGTAGCAGAGATTGCAGCACTTTGCATATGACGTAATCTGTGGTGTGAGCTACCAGTAGCAGATAGTATCTTTCCTCTACGAAAGGCTGCAAGATTGTTGTCTATCAATGTGATTCGCTGATACGTTTGGAGGCTGCGTACCATATGTTAACGTCCTTTCATTAGTATTTTAATAACAGTTCACAAAACCTGCTTAATATTTTGGAACAGGTATCCTGAAATAGTAAGCTGTCGCCTACTTCTTTAGAAAGTCAGAACTGAAGGTAAAACTAAAAACAAAAGCTAAACGAAAAGCCACACTCAGCTCTTCGTGCGTCTTCGAAGGTCCACCTGGACCAGGCTCTCGGGAGAAGTAGCGGCGCTGGCTAATCATATCGGACGGGTTAACGACGGCGCACGGACATGTTGTCTGGTGAGACAGTTATTGTTGTGAACAGGCCAAACTATTTTCCCCCGGCCACAACTGTGGTTTCTTCGACTGCTCAGGGAGAAGGCTCAAAAAACTAGAACACATGAAATATTAGTTCACTTTATTACACAAATGAATAAAAGATTTACTTAACTGTGGCACACTTCTTTGCTACTGGATCGATCGATAAGTTTCAACTGTTATTGACTATTAAAGCATCATTTGATGCACCGATTAACAAACTGCTCTCTTGCAGTACAGTGCTTCACATTTAAATGAACAAGTCCATTAGAAACTCCAACTATGACGCCAGTCCTATACCATGAGGTTGACGCCTTCAGATGAGGTCACGATCTGGGGCAGAGCAGTTGCGAGCTCGACACTACATTGACCTCAGTGTGAGGGCGCTGCTATGCTGAGAGGGGAGATGTTATCTTCCTGTGCGGCTAATCCAGGCGGAGGTTCGAATCCTCCCTCGGGCATGGGTGTGTGTGTTTGTCCTTAGGATAATTTAGGTTAAGTAGTGTGTAAGCTTGGGACTGTTGACCTTAGCAGTTAAGTCCCATAAGATTTCACACACATTTGAGCATTTTTTTGTTATCTTCAGGAGCGTCTCCCACATGTCTCTGTGGACTGCAGCGAGTCCTTCCTGATGTCTGTGGTATGGATTCTCGCTGCCGACTTTGCTGTGGCTTCACGATCTCATACAATACCACAGTTATACTACAGTTTTATATAAATTCAGCTAAGTGCTAATGACGTCGAAAGCAATAGTCTGATGCGGACGGTTATATTGGGTGTGTCCGTAAGAGCGTGCAAAAATAGAGCGGACGTAGGGAATGCTCCACTGAATAATTTGAGGTAGGGATCCCGGTGTCTGACAAGCCAGCTTGTGGACATCTTGAAGTAAATTTGTCTACCGCTTTGTCTAGCACTGCTGTTTTCCAGCTTATTTACAACTAACATGCGTACAAGTTTATCCATACTGTGTTGTTTATTTACATATACATTCTTCATTTTCTGCGAGGAGTCCGCAGCTCGTGGTCGCGCGGTAGCGTTCTCGCTTCCCGCGCCCGGGTTCCCGGGTTCGATTACCGGCGGGGTCAGGGATTTTCTCTGCCTCGTGTTGACTGGGTGTTGTGTGATGTCCCTAGGTTAGTTAGGTTTAAGTAGTTCTAAGTTCTAGGGGACTGATGACGATAGATGTTAAGTCCCATAGTGCTCAGAGCCATTTGAACCGTTTTTCTGCGAGGAAACAAGGAGGACAAGCCTGATTTCCTGGAAGTCATGATGCAGGTTTTGTTTACTTGTCCACAAAGTGGCTCTGTCGTATCGTATTGACATTGTCCGATGACAGAAAGTGCTATCAATCAACGGCAGACCAAGTCATTATTCAGTGCTGTTCAGAGACGTACACTGCAATACGATGGAACAATAGGGTGCAGCATTTCCTGATCCTTGGGCTGGAACAGGAATTCTTATTCCATAGCCTGCGAGGTCACGTGACTGAATCCCCTTGATTATGTCCTATGGGAATATCTAAAGTCATTTGTGTAAGAGACCCCAGTGGATACGGAGGTGGAATTAGTTGCAAGAATTGTTCCTGCCTGTGCGTGAATCGGAACACCCCAGGGTGCGTCAGAAACTTGTTCGCCATGCTTGCATTGAGGTTGATGGCCGTCAGTTTCAGCATATTTCCATAGGATACGACACAAATGGTACGTTCATTGTGTCAATGATGGTATTTGCAGTTAACTAATGTAAATAAAAAGTACGCAGTAATGTGACGTTATTCCTACTATCTCCATAAGCTGGTTTGTCAGACGCCAGGTTCGCTACCTCAAAGTGTTCAGTGGAGCATCCTCTATGCCCTGTTAAACTTTTTCATGATCTTGCGGGAACTCCCTATATTTCAGTTTCATGCGAATTCAGTAATGGTTTAATTAAATCTGGAGGGGCAGTCATAGTGGGAACACATGTTGTCTGGTGCTGCAGTCGGTCAAATCTTAATTTTGTACAGAAATAATGAACTATAAAATATCAAGAACCGTAACGTGTAATAAGTTACCGGTGTCTTGTGAATGTCAGGTGTCTCCCTTAAGAGTTCAAATGGCTCTGAGCACTATGGGACTTAACGTCTGAGGTCATCAGTCCTCTAGAACTTAGAAGTACTTAAACCTAACTAACCTAAGGACATCACACACATCCATGCCCGAGGCAGGATTCGAACCTGCGACCGTAGCTCCCTTAAGAGTCGTCAGGCTTATTTTTTCTGGTGGTCCGGCAGATACTTGGAATTTAGTTTCCGAATTGTGTAGCTGGAGTCATCCCAAAAAATTATTGCACGTCATGTCTTTCATGCGACGATCACTGACAACAGAAAGTGTTGACTTGTTTTCCATTACAAACAAAATGTGTTTGCAGCAGAATTTTGTGTTAGAACATTACGAATTACCTCGAAGAGAACGGTCAATTGACACGCAGTCAACAGGGATTTAGAAAACATCGTTCTTCTGAAATACAACTAGCTCTCTGCTCATACGAAGTGCAGAGTGCTATTGACAAGGGATTTCAAATTTATTCCGTATTTCTAGATTTCCAGAAGGCTTTTGACACTGCACCACACAAGCGACTTGTAATCAAATTGCGTGCTTACGGAATATCGTCTAAGCTATGCGAATGGATTCGAGATTTCCTATCAGAGAGATGACAGTTCGTAGTAATAGACGGAAAGTCATCGAGTAAAACAAAAATGGTTTCTGGCGTTCCCCAAGGTAGTGATAGTCCCTCTGCTGTTGCCGGCCGATTTGTCCAAGCGGTTCTAGGCGCTTCCGTATGGAACCGCGCAACCGCTACGGTCGCAGGTTCGAATTCTGCTTCGGGCATGGATGTGTATGATGTCCTTCGGTTAGTTAGGTTTAAGTAGTCCTAAGTTCTAGGGGACTGATGACCTCAGATGTTAAGTCCCATAGCGCTCAGATCCTGTTGAACCATTTGAACCCTCTGCTGTTCCTTATCTACATAAACGATGTAGAAGAGAATATGAATAATCGTCTTAGGTTGTTTGCACATGACGCCGTTGTTTATCGGCTAGAAAGTCATCAGAAGACCAAAACAAATTGCAAAACGGCTTAGAAAGGATATCTGTATGGCGCGAAAATTGGCAATTGGCCCTGAATAAAGAAAAATATGAGGTTATCCGTATGATTGGTACAGGGAATCCGTTAAACTTTGATTCCACGATAAATCAGTCAAATCTAAAGGCCGTAAATTCAATTAAATACCTAGGAATTACAATTACAAACAACTTAAATTGGAAGGAACGGATAGAAAATGTTTGGGGAAGGCAAACCGAAGATTGCGTTTTATCTTCAGAACATTTAGGAAACTTAATAGATCTACTAAAGAGAATCTACTAAAGAGACAGCCTACACTACACTTGTCCGTCCTCTTTTGGAGTACTGCTGTGCGGTCTGAGATCCTTACCAGACAGGGTTAACCGAGTACATCGAGAAAGCTCAAAGAAGAGCAGCACATTTCGTGTTATCGCGAAATAGGAGAGAGTGTCACGGACATGACACAGGATTTTGGATGGACAACACTTAAAAAAGGCGTTTTATCGTTGCGGCGGGATCTTCACACGAAATTTCAATCACCAACTTTCTCCTCCGAATACGAAAATATTTTCTTGGCGCCGACCTGGATAGAAAGAAACTATTATCATCATAAAATAAGAGAAATCAACCCCCGCACTGAAAGCAATAGGTGTTCGTTTTTTCCGCGCGCTGTTCGATATTGGAACAACAGAGAATTATTGTGAATGTGGTTCTATGAACCCTCTGCCAGGCCCTTAAATGTGATTCGCAGAGTATCCATGCAGATGTAGATAAAGATGTAGTTTTAAATCGGTATTTTACGTGCCCATTCGATAGAGCGCTCCCAAATTAGTCTAGTCCGATATTCATGTTATCGGTATATGTTAACACGGACAGTAAAACACGAAGAATAAACAGGGATCCAGCAGCGATTAAGTAGCGCTGCATGCTTGGTGGTAGCGTTCAGCGTGGGCCAGGGCAGTGCCGTCGCTGGTGGAGTACTGGTTATTCTTCGAGTTTTACTGTCTCTGCTAGTATGTACCGGTAAAAGAAGCATCTCACTAATCTGGGACGACTGTATCGAATGGGCAAGTAAAATTTCAGTTTAAAAATAATTGTGCTTGTAGCGGGGAACAAACGATCACTTTGCGTCGACTCTGCGGGCTGCATGAAAGAGGCGATGAGCAGTATTCATTTGTACTGACTCCGACGTCACAAAGAAAACCGAACCTGCAAATATTTGCCAAAACAACAGAGAAAATGCCACTGACGGCTCTTAGGAGAGGCATCGCGAGTCTTAACAACATGTGACTTGTTCAACAGACAGTGGATGAAGTTTGTACTCTGCAGTTTCTCGGGTTCTTCTTAAATAAATACGAGTACATCCCTAAATCAGTTCTTAGCTAACAGTTCATTATAGGCTCAAGACAACAGATCTATAACCTAGGTGTTGCTGTCTGCGAAGGGGACACCCTTAGAAGACTACAGGTCGGTCAAAATTAACAGAACTCTATGCATTTCATGCAGAGTGGTGAAAGCAACGAGGCACATCGCGTGTAATAAATTCTCAGAATAAATGGAATCATCAGCACGTAATCAGTGGCAACGCAGAGGAGGTTGATATTACATTTTTCAGTTGGTTGGCTGGCTGATTTGAGGGAGGTGCCAACCAAACCTCGAGGTCATCAGTCCCAGCGAATTAGGAAACGATGGGGAAGGAAGTCGGTCGTGCCCTTTCAAAGGAACCATCCCGGCAATTGCCTGAAGCGATTTAGGAAAATCACGAATAACCTAAATCAGGATGGCCGGACGTGGGTTTGAACCGTCGTCCTCCCGAATGCGAGTCCAGTGTACTAACCAGTGCGCCATCTCACTCGGTATATGACTCAGTACTCTTCTAATCACAGTATTTTTATACGCCATACTCTATCAACGCCACATTGCAGCTAACATCAGATAATCCACGCCTCCGCAAATAAGAAATCGCTTAAAAATAAATGAAATTCATTTCCTTCGTGTTTTGCTAGAATTCCTTACAAGGGAACCTCCCCATCGCATCCCCCTCAGATTTAGTTATAAGTTGGCACAGTGGATAGGCCTTGAAAAACTGCACACAGATCAATCGAGAAAACAGGAAGAAGTTGTGAGGAACTATGAAAAAATAAGCAAAATATACAAACTGAGCAGTCCATGTGGAAGATAAGCAACATCAAGTACGACGTCAGCTTAGCAGTGCCGTGGTCCGGTGGATAGCGTGAGCAGCTCCGGAGCGAAAGGTCCTCGGTTCAAGGCTTCTCTCGTGTGAAAAATTTAATTTTTTGTTTTCAGTTTATGTCACAAACTCTTACGTTTTCATCACTTTTTTGGGAGTGATTATCACATCCACAAGAAAACCTAAATAGGGCAAGGTAGAAGAATCTTTTTACCCATTCGCCAAGTGTACAAGTTAGGTGGGTCGACAACATATTCCTGTCATGTGACGCACATGCCGTCACCAGTGTCGTCTAGAATATATCAGACGTGTTTTCCTGTGGAGGAATCGGTTGACCTATGACCTTGCGATCAAATGTTTTCAGTTCCCATTGGAGAGGCACGTCCTTTCGTCTACTAATCGCACGGTTTTGCGGTGCGGTCGCAAAACACAGACACTAAACTTATTACAGTGAACAGAGACGTCAATGAACAAACTGACAGATCATAACTTTGCGAAAATAAAGAAAAAAAATCTTTTACTCGAGGGAAGACTTGAACCAAGGACCTTTCGTTCCGCAGCTGCTCGCGCTAACCACAGGACCACGGCACACCTGAGCTCAAAAGCTTCTTGATGTTACCTATGTTCCGCATGGACTACTCAGGTAGTATATTTTGCTTATTTTTCCATAGTTCCACACAACTTCTTCCTGTTTTCTCGATTGATCTGTGTTCAGTTTTTGAAGCCCTATTCACTGTGCCAACTTATAACTAAATCTGAGCGGGGTGCGATGGGGAGGTTCCCTTGTTAGAAATGATGGTCCCCCAGGACTGTAAAAATAACACTGGTCCGAACATAACTTTAATCATTTCTTCACAACGTAACCTAACAGCAAAGGCACCATTAGAAAACTACTCGATACGCGTGCGAACGCCAGAAAAAGTTGTCAGGTCAGAATATTATCGGAAAGGACCTGCATCTTTACCTTTAGAAAATTACTGTTATGCGTAAGTTAAGGTTTGCAGACCATCAGTTTTACAGATGGGTTCTGGTTGAAGTGGCATCGTCACGCATCAGACAATCAGACAGAGAAGCCGCTGAGTAATGTTGAGAACGGTGTTTACAGTGCAACATCCACAAAATCCTACATCAGCAGCGCTTTCGCAATTGTGGATGCCTATACAGGCACCATGGCCCAATATTTCTGCAGAGGACTTCCAACGGCTTGTTGAGCCCATGTCACGTCGAGTTGTTGCACTATTCCGGGAAGAAGGAGATCCGACACGATATTGGGAGGTATCCCGTGACTTTTGTCACCACACTGTGTACTGAGGTGCGCCGAAAACTAGATTTTCTAAAAGACGGAACTACTCGTTCTATACTGATCCAGTGCTTCATAATGAGACCATTTAATGCCTTCCGACAAACCTGAAACATAATTTCAAATGTTTTCTTAACATTTTCTCACGAACAGCTCCACGAAATAATGGAAGGTAATGAAACTTCCTGGCAGATTAAAACTGTGTGCCCGACCGAGACTCGAACTCGGGACCTTTGCCTTTCGCGGGCAAGTGCTCTACCATCTGAGCTACCGAAGCACGACTCACGCCCGGTACTCACAGCTTTACTTCTGCCAGTACCTCGTCTCCTACCTGCCAAACTTTACAGAAGCTCCCCCAGGCTGTGGCTAAGCCATGTCTCCGCAATATCCTTTCTTTCAGGAGTGCTAGTTCTGCTAGGTTCGCAGGAGAGCTTCTGTAAATTTTGGAAGGTAGGAGACGAGGTACTGGCAGAAGTAAAGCTGTGAGTACCGGGCGTGAGTCGCGCTTCGGTAGCCCAGTTGGTAGAGCACTTGCCCGCGAAAGGCAGGTCCCGAGTTCGAGTCTCGGTCGGGCACACAGTTTTAATCTGCCAGGAAGTTTCATATCAGCGCACACTCTGCTGCAGAGTGAAAATCTCATAATGGAAGGTAATCTTTTTAAAATAAAGTGAGATTTTTAACTCAGTAACTGATTTGTAAACTAATTGGATATTTCAAGCTTCACTACACACGTGATTTAGATTCATTAACCCTTCAAGTAATGCTGGTAAGTATGTACACCACTGGCAAACAAATGGAACTGCTGATTTATTCATGTGAATATTTGCCGCGCCGTACCTGATGGTAGATTTAAAAATACAAAATAAAATGAGCAAGTTTATTCATTGCTATTCTCAAAAGTACATACTGGCATTATTTCATTGTTATGTTGGAAAAGCCCTTTTGTCACTTACAGGTTAAAAAGTAAAGCTCGTCGCGATTCAAACGACTCTCTTGTACCGCTTAACACTGGAATAGGATTCAAGGAAGGGGGAGGGAGGGAGGGGGAGTGGCACTGCGTTCTCAGAGTACTTCGTATTAGAAAGTACGTTAAGTGCCTAATTAATATATTCGTGTAGATGCTCGTAGTAGGGTTGCAATCGCGTTCTTCGAATGTGTTGGTACTTGCTTAGTTTTGAAAGTGTCTCCATGAGTTGTGGTGTTGATCTGTGGGTCCAGAATCGGTTGGTGTAGGGTCTCACTCGTATGGTTGCAAGCTTTATTAGTACTCTCATCCTCAGAGCTCTGTTGGTATTTCAGAACAAATTTACTGCGGAGGTACTTTCTACGTGTTAATAAGAGTGCTTCAGTTATTTCAGCTAGTGGCGGATTTGTCAGTCTCGATCCAAATGGTTCAAATAGCTCTGAGCACTATGGGACATAATATCTGAGGTCATCAGTCCCCTAGAACATAGAACTACTTAAACCTAACTAACCTAAGGACATCATACACATCCATTCCCGAGGCAGGATTCGAACCTGCGACCGTAGCGGTCGCGCGGTTCCAGTCTGAAGCGCCTAGAACCGCTCGGCCACACTAGCCGGCCAATCTGGATCCAAAAGCTCGTATGCGTAATTGCAGTGCTTTGTACAGATGCCTGCGGAGTGTGCGCTGCAGCAGCCTGGAGGCTGTGCCATTCAACACGACGGTGTAATCTGCATGAGGACGCAGCAGCACATGATACTTATGTAAAGCAGTTATGGGAACTATGCCCCATGTGCTTCTGATTGTACTTTAATATTGCTTATGTGGCTGGACCATCTAAGGTTATTGTCTGTATGAAGGCCTAGATATTTAACACATCTTCAAAGGGAGTTTTGTGAGGACCTAGTCGTACCAATTCAGTCGTTCTGATTCGGCATCTTGGGTACTGTCGAATTACTAGGTGTAACGTTAAATCCATTCACGTGTAACCAGTGTCCTAAGTTGTGTATTACTTCATTCAAGTTGTTTTAAGAGCTTGCAATGAGTCGTCAGTACCATATACTGAGTTATTCAGCGACACCTACCACGCCGGCCGGTGTGGCCGAGCGATTCTAGGCACTTCAGTCTGGAAGAGCTTGACCGCTACGGTCGCAGGTTCGAATCCTGCCACGGGCATGGATGAGTGTTATGTCCTTAGGTTAGTTAGGTTTAAGTTGATCTAAGTTCTAGGGGACTGATGATCTCAGATGGTAAGTCCCATAGTGCTCAGAGCGACACCTACCTACGGTTTCACGCAGCCCGCAACCTCTTCAAAAACCATGTGTGAGATTTCATATTCTCTCACTTGCTATGTGCAAACTCTTAGGCCTATGGAAAAAAATTAACAGGAACATTTTGTAGGAAAATTATTGTAATTATATTTCGTATTGGGGTACGTTTCCGCTAGAGGCCACAGTTTTCGAGATATTCAAGAAAAATGAGTCTGAAGCTCAGTTTTTGCTGAATAACTTCAAAACCGTGCCTTCCAGCAAAGACGTCTCGCAGTACAAAATTCAATTATATTAAATTTCCCACAAAAAGTTCCTCTTCATTTTTCTCTGTAAGACTAATAGTTTGCAAGTAGAGAGTGAAAGAATACGAAAATCTTGCGAGTTTTTGAAGGTGCTGCAGGTTGCATAAAACCCATAGTTAGGGGCAGCTGAATCACTGTGTACACACAGACGGTCGGCATGCTGAAGTATGCTAATTGTTTCTGACATGGTACATTGGATGTTATGTGTATAAAATCTAAATAACAAGGGTGTAGAACCGACCTTTCTGCCAGCTCCATACCTGTCTTCGTTGGTCTGGCAAAGACAAATTTCCCACAAATTGGGCCGCCAATAGGGGAAATGTAACCAGGTTAGCACTACAAGCCTCTCAAGAACTGTAACTTCCAACACAAGTATTTTAACGCAACAATTGACCAGGAATTATTCATGGGCCGTTATAAATGGGTGATAAAGCCGGAACCGATTTAGCCATCGAAATATTTCAAGGAGAATTTTTCGTAGTAATAACTGCATTCTTAACTGAAATGTGGTACCATTGCAAAAGTCAGCAAATTTTAGGAATGCACACCGTTTTGCTACGTATCGTCTCTCTTAGAACTTTCTTTTACTGACACCAGTGGAAGTGAAACGGACGAGGTTGTACACAGAAGGTGCAAAAGCGTTCCAGAAAGCCCAGCGCCTCGCGGTCCGATGAAAGTTTTTCATTAACGGAGTCTAATAACGAAGCCGCTGACGCCTTATGCAGCACGAAACGGTCCCCCCGTTCCCCCCCCCCCCCCCCCCCGTCACAGTAGCCACAAACGAATCGCCTTCTCATTAAACTTTCTCTCGCAATCTGATCTTGGCGAGCTGCAGCCGACGAGAGAAGAAAAAGAAAGACAGCGCGAGGAAATTGTCTCTCCACCGGCTCTGCGCTCAATAAGTAACTAAAAGAGCCTGCAGACGGCCAGTGGGGCTGGTAATAGCACGCTAGCTGCTCGCCGTATCATCTCTTCTATCTGCAATCAGAAACTGGTTGGTTATAAACAGATTTATCGGAGAAATAACAGTGCTATTGTCGCGGTATTCATTACGCCTACAGTAAACAAAAACCATCCTGCTATATATTTCGGAAGGGAGATTTGTGCTTCTGTTGCTGAACTCTATCACTAGTGCCGTAGTTTTGAGCCAATTATTTATGTTGTCTTAGCGTTCAGTTAATCTCTTACTTAAAAAATATATGTATAAAAATTACGCTGCGTAATTTAAGTACACACATCAAAAAAAGTTATGCATCACCTCGGTTCCGATAGTTCCGGAACCTGTACTGAAAACTGAAATAGAGATCAACATAAACATCATTTCCGCCCTTTTTATTGCTCATGAAAACAACATGTAGTACCAACATACAGCGAGACCTTCAGAGGTGGTGGTCCAGTAGCACGTCCTCTGCCCGCATCTCGTGGTCGTGCGGTAGCGTTCTCGCTTCCCACGCCCGGGTTTCCGGGTTCGATTCCCGGCGGGGTCAGGGATTTTCTCCACCTCGTGATGGCTGGGTGTTATGTGCTGTCCTCAGGTTAGTTAGGTTTAAGTGGTTCTAAGTTCTAGGGGACTGATGACCATCGATGTTAAGTCCCATAGTGCTCAGAGCCATTTGAACCATTTTAGCACGTCCTCTTGCACTGATGGTTCAAATGCCTCTGAGCACTATGGGACTTAACATCTGAGGTCATCAGTCCCCTAGAACTTAGAACTAATTACACCTAACTAACCGAGGCAGGATTCGAACCTGCAACCGTAGCGGTCGCGCGGTTCCAGACTGAAGCGACTAGAACCGCTCGGCCACACCGGCCGGCCTTGCATTGATGCATGCCTATATTCGTCGTGGCATACAAGTTCATCAAGGCACTGTTAGTCCAGATTGTCCCACACCTCAATGGCGATTCGGCGATACCTCAGAGTGCTTGGTGGGTCACGTCGTCCATGAACAGCCTTTTTCAATCCATCTCAGCATGTTCGTTAGGTTTCATGTGTGGAGAACATACTGGCCCCTCTAGTCGAGTGATGTCGTTATCCTGAAGGAAGTCATTCACAAGATGTGCACTATGGAGGCGCAAATTGTCGTCCATGAAGACGAATGCCTCGCCAATATGCTGCCGATATGGTTGCACTATCGGTCGTAGGATGGCATTCACGTATCGTACAGCCGTTACGGCGCCTTCCATGACCACCAGCGGCGTACGTCGGCCCAACATAATGCCACCTCAAAACAGCAGGGAACCTCCACATTGCTTCAGCCGCTGGACAGTGTGTCTAAGGCGTTCAGCCTGACCGGGTTGCCTCCAAAAACGTCTCCGACGATTGTCTGGTTGAAGGCATATGCGACACTTGTCGGTGAAGAGAATGTGATGCCAATCCTGAGCGGACCCATCTGTACTGCGCTGTATGGTGTCATGGTTGCAAAGATGGACCTCGCCATGGTCATCGGGAGTGAAGTTCCACATTATGCATACTATTGCACACAGTTTGAATGGAACACGATGTCCTTTGGCTGCACGAAAAGCATTATCCAACAAGGTGGCGTTGCTGTCAGGATTCCTCCGTGCCATAATCCGTAGGTAGCGGTCATCCATTGCAGTAGTAGCCCTTAGGTGGCTTGAGCGAGGCATCTCATCGACAGTCCTGTCTCTATGTATCTCCTCTATGTCCGAGCAACATCGCTTTGGTTCACTCCGAGACGCCTGAACACTTCCCTTGTTGAGAGCCTTTCCTGGAACAAAGTAAGAATGCGGACGCGATCGAACGGCTATATTGACCGTCTAGGCATGGTTGAAGTACAGACAACACGAGCCGTGTACCTCCTTCCTGGTGGAGTGACTGGAACTGATCGGCTATCGGATCCCCTCCGTCTAATAGGCACTGTTCATACATGGTTTTTTACATCTTTGGGCGCATTCAGTGACATCTCTGAACTGCCAAAGCGACTGTGACACAATATTCACAGTCAACGTCTCTCTTCAGAAGTTCTTGGAACCGGGGTGATGCAAAAAAATTTTTTGATGTGTTAGTTTTACAGAGGCAGGTAATTTGCTCTACATAAAAAACGGAATTTCACAAGACTTGACCCTGGGTCCACTACTTTCTTGGAATGGCATGAAGTTTACATGACAGACGACATAGAATGTTAAGTGCTGCAAATCAACGTGAGGGCAGGCAAAGAAACATCAATTCCAGACGAAGTAATGCATCAAGAATGTGCGTAGCGTATCACGAGTAAAAATCGTACCTTATTCTTGTCGGCGACGAACTGTTTTTATATCTACAATGTAAACCAATATTGTAGACATATTTCGTTTCAGACCACTGACGACGATCTGTATCAATAAAACTAAAACAACATAAATGGGTATTTTCTGGTGGTTGCACTGACTGCCTTTAAATGTCTTTGCCGGCCGCGGTGGCCGTGCGGTTCTGGTGCTGCAGTCCGGAACCGCGGGACTGCTACGGTCGCAGGTTCGAATCCTGCTTCGGGCATGGGTGTGTGTGATGTCCTTAGGTTAGTTAGGTTTAAGTAGTTCTAAGTTCTAGGGGACTTATGACCTCAGATGTTGAGTCCCATAGTGCTCAGAGCCATTTTTTAAATGTCTTTAATAATATATGTAGTGATTTGTTTCGATTAGTTATCGAAGACCATGTTGACAGACCTTTCCCTCAGGTGAGCTTCATAATTGTATAAGCTGACTGAAGCAACGAATGAAAATTTGTAACAAGACCGGGATTCAAAAAATGGTTCAAATGGCTCTGAGCACTATGGGACTCAACTGCTGTGGTCATAAGTCCCCTAGAACTTAGAACTACTTAAACCTAACTAACCTAAGGACATCACACACATCCATGCCCGAGGCAGGATTCGAACCTGCGACCGTAGCGGTCGACCGGGATTCAAATTCGGGTCTCTGCTCACTATGCAGTCGCTCTATCCGCTACACCATCTTGTCACAGTGGCTTTTTCACAACTTCACGGACTATCCTGGCACACCTCCCGCTTACCCCCTAAACTCGAACAGAATTGAAGTGACTCTCCATCAGCACTGGAAAAGCACCTCTGCATGGAACGAAACGGGAGCTCCTTCCTGAAACCCAAGCGCAGGTACTTTATCAAATAAACTACACGGTTGCAGAGACCTTTTCACGTCTCAGACATCCTACCTGAAACCGAGGGATAGGTGCTTTTATCAATGGAAATCAAATGTTTCCAGAGACATTTTCAAGTCTCAAACATATCTAGAGCCATGTAGTTTCATTTGATAAAGCACCTATACCGGGGTTTCAGGCAGTATCCCCCGTTTCGTTCGATGCTGAGATGTTATTCCAGTGTTGTTGGAGAGCCGCTTCAACACTGTTCCGGTATAGGGGGAATATCAAGTGGACTGTGTAACTAATGGGAATTTGGATTGAGGGAGGACGCGTGCTACGGTAACCTGTGCAGTTGTGGAAAGCCACTGCGCCAGAGTGGCAGCGTATCTGCCTAGTGAACTGGAGGGTCGGGATCGAATCCTGTCCTTGTTACAAATTTTCATTCGTCGCTTCAACCTGCATATACACATCATAGATGTTTGAGACCTGAAAGGGTCCCTGGAACACTATTGTTTCGTTTGATTGTTCATAATTATAAATTTAAAGCACAGTATTATATATCAATATATTTTCGTAACTGATTTTCGGCTTACAAGGTCATTATCAGATTTCAACTGACTATCGTCGTCAAAGAGGATACGATATTCGTGAACAAACTGAGAAGGATACTTCACGCAAAGAGTGAGACACGAACTCAGAGTAAACGTCATCTTTGAGAGTGCAGTGGTAAATAAATTAAAAGTGTCGAACATTGATAAGTACAAAGGAAACCAGCCAGCCTGGATGTAGTTTTTAGGTGGTTTCCCACATACGACGATGTGGTACAGGGCTGGTACCCAAGATTCAGATCACAATGTAGCAGTGATGTAGAATAGGCTGAAGTTTAAGAGAATAGTCAGGAAGAATATGACAAGAGCCAGCTGCTGTCGTCGAGCGGTTCTAGGTACTTCAGTCCGGAACCGCGCTGCTGCTAAGGTCACAACGACATCGCTATCGTCTACAAAAGGGCTCTTCTGCTACGGTCGCAGGTTCGAATACTGCCTCTGGCATGGATGTGTAATGTCCTTAGGTTAGTTAGGTTAAAGTAGTTGCATCCCAAAGGTGTTATATAGGATTCAGGTCAGGATCCTGTGCAGGCCAGTCCATTACAACGATGTTGTCGTGTAACCACTCGGCAACAGGCAGTGCATTATGAACAAGTGCACGATCGTGTTGGAAGATGCAATCGCCATCCCCGAATTGCTCTTCAACAGTGGGAAGCAAGAAGGTGCTTAAAACATCAATGTAGGCCAGTGCTGTGATAGTGCCACGCAAAACAACAAGGGGTGCAAGCCCCCTCCATGAAAAACTCGAACACACCATAACACCACCGCCTTCGAATTTTACTGTTGGCACTACACACGCTGGCAGATGACGTTCACCGCCGGCCGAAGTGGCCGTGCGGTTAGAGGCGCTGCAGTCTGGAACCGCAAGACCGCTACGGTCGCAGGTTCGAATCCTGCCTCGGGCATGGATGTTTGTGATGTCCTTAGGTTAGTTAGGTTTAACTAGTTCTAAGTTCTAGGGGACTAATGACCTCAGCAGTTGAGTCCCATAGTGCTCAGAGCCATTTGAACCATTTTTTGATGACGTTCACCGGGCACTCGCCATACCCACACCCTGCCATCGGATCGCCACATTCTGTGACATGATTCGTCGCTCCACACAACGTTTTTCCACTGTTCAATCGTCCAATGTTTACGCTCCTTACACCAAGCGAGACGTCGTTTGGCCTTTACTGCGGTGGTGTGTGGCTTATGAGCAGCCGCTCGACCATGAAATGCAAGTTTTGTCACCTCCTGCCCAACTGTCGTAGTACTTGCAGTGGATTCTGATGCAGTTTGGAATTCCTCTGTGATAGTCTGGATAGATGTCTGCCTATCACACATTGCGACCCTCTTCAACTGTCGGCGGTCTCTGCAAGTCAACAGACGAGCCGGCCTGTACGCTTTTGTGCTGTGCATGTCCCTTTACGTTTCCACTTCACTATCACGTCGGAAACAGTGGACCTAGGGATGTTTAGGAGTGTAGAAATCTCGCGTACAGACGCAGAATACAAGTGACACCAAATCACCTGACCACGTTCGAAGTCCATGAGTTCCGTGGAGCGCCCCATTCTGCTCTCTGACGGTGTCTAATGACTACTGAGGTCGCTGATGTGGAGTACCTGGCTGTAGGTGGCAGCACATTGCCCCTAATATGAAAAGCGTATATTTTTATGCGTGTCCGGACACTTTTGATCACACAGTGTATCTGCGTGCTAGACGTACTGGTACTACACTTGGAACTATGGTCTGACGTGTGATTTCGTATGACAGCATGGGCACTATCGGAGTTATCCCACGCACCCTGACTGCAAATATGTATACCAACCTCGTGATTCGATCTGTTATGGTGACATTCATGAACATCAATCGAGGCGGTGTTTTTCAACAGGATAGCGCTCGCTCAAACACCACTTTTGTAATACAACGGCTCTACAGAATGTCGACATGTTTCCGTGGCCTGCTCGATCACGAGATCTGTCTCCAGTCGAGCACGTATGGGACATCATCGGACAACAACTCCAGTGTCACTCACAAACAGCATTAACCGTCCTTTTATAGACCGACGAAGTGTTCCAGGAATGGAACTCCATCCCACAAACTAACACCCGGCACCTGTACAACACAATGCACGCACGTTTCACGCTTGCATTTAACAATCTGATGGTTACACAGGTTGTTAAGATACCAGCATTTCACATTTGGAATGATTTACCTCACGCTTACATTAGCCAATGATCTTACGATGTCAAGCACCTAAATATTACTCTACATTAATTATTCGTTAATTATTTTTTGGTCTTGCTAGTTTTATCCGTTTGTGTACAAATAAAATGACTAGTTCAATGGTTCAAATGGTTCTGAGTACTATGGGACTTAACATCTATGGTCATCAGTCCCCTAGAACTTAGAACTACTTAAACCTAACTAACCTAAGGACAGCACACAACACCCAGTCGTCACGAGGCAGAGAAAATCCCTGACCCCGCCGGGAATCGAACCCGGGAACCCGGGCGTGGGAAGCGAGAACGCTACCGCACGACCACGAGATGCGGGCAAAATGACTAGTCTGAACGTTGTATCAAAAAGCCTCTGTCATGTTACACCGGAACCAACTGATGTTACGAAACATTTCAGGTTATACGCAGAGAGATAATCATTTACGTACGATAATGCACTGATGGTCTTTAGTATATTTTATTTTGTATTCGTCTTTTTCAACATTTTGTTCTATACTCGTATATTCGCATGGTGTATTTCTGTAATTCTGTTGGTAATTTCAATGCGCTTGCGCTTATTTACTATTTATGCAGGCAAGCGTTAATGTTTATTTGTTTTCCTGGTATTCACGTTTTCCACTCTCCCTCAGTAGGAATGTAGCTCTTAACATGGTATGGCATGTTGTGTGATTGATTTTACTGATGCGACAAGGCCTAGATATCAGGGGCCTTAAATTTTACAAGTGGATGCACAGATCGTTGCCGACACATTAAGTAAAAATGTAAGATCACTTTACTGCCTGATTGTTCGCTAATGAAATGTTTGTAAGTACTACTTTTCCCATGTTGGTATACAGGGTGTCCATTGATACTGACCGGGCCAAATATCTCACGAAATAAGCATCAAACGAAAAAACTACAAAGAACGACGAAACTCGTCTAGCTTGAAGGGGGAAACCAGATGGCGCTATGGTTGGCCCGCTAGATGGCGCTGCCGTAGGTCAAACGGACATCAATTGCGTTTTTTAAAAATAGGAGCCCCCATTTCTTATTACATATTGGTGTAGTACGTAGAAAAATATGATGTTTTAGCTGGACCACTTTTTTTGCTCTGTGATAGATGGCGCTGTAATAGTCACAAACATATAAGTACGTGGTATCACGTAACATTCCGCCAGTGCGGATGGTATTTGGTACGTGATACATTACCCGTGTTAAAATGGACAGTTTACCAATTGCGGAAAACGTCGATGTCGTGTTGATGTATGGCTATTGTGATCAAAATGCCCAATGGGCGTATGCTACGTATGCTGCTCGGTATCCTGGACGACATCATCCGTTCGCCAGATAGTTACGTTATTTAAGGAAACAGGAAGTGTTCAGCCACATGTGAAATGTCATCCACGACCTGCAACAAATGGTGATGACCAAGTAGGTGTTTTAGCTGCTGCCGCGGCTAATCCGCAAATCAATAGCAGACAAATTGAGCGAGAATCGGGAACCTCAAAAACGTCGGTGTTGGGAATGCTACATCAACATCGATTGCACCCGTACCATATTTCTAGTTTTTGTTGTTGTTGTTGTTGTTGTTGTCTTCAGTCCTGAGACTGGTTTGATGCAGCTCTCCATGCTACTCTATCCCGTGCAAGCTTCTTCATCTCCCAATACCTACTACAACCTACATCCTTCTGAATCTGTTTAGTGTATTCATCTCTTGGTCACCCTCTACGATTTTTACCCTCCACGCTGCCCTCCAATACTGAACTGGTGATCCCTTGGTGCCTCAAAACATGTCCTCTTCCATTTCCATAATATTGCCCTCAAGTACCTCGCCCTTGTGTAGTCCCTCTATATACTCCTTCCACCTTTCTGCGTTCCTTCCTTTGCTTTGAACTGGGTTTCCATCTGAGCTCTTGATATTCATACAAGTGGTTCTCTTTTCTCCAAAGGTCTCTTTGATTTTCCTGTAAGCAGTATCTATCTTACTCCTAGTGAGATAAGCGTCTACATCCTTACATTTGTCCACCCTTACATTTTGCCTGCTCAGCAATTTTGCACTTCCTGTCGATCTCATTTTTGAGACGTTTGTATTCCTTTTTTCCTGCTTCATTTACTGTATTTTTATATTTTCTCCCCTCATCAATTAAATTCAATATTTCTTCTGTCACCCAAGGATTTCTACTAGCCCTCGTCTTTTTACCTACTTGATCCTCTGCTGCCTTCACTACTTCATCTCTCAAAGCTACCCATTCTTCTTCTACTCTATTTCTTTCCCCGATTTCTATCAATTGTTCCCTTATGCTCTCCCTGAAACTCTGTAAAACCTCTGGTTCTTTCCCACCTCTTTGCAGCTTCTTCAGTTTTAATCTACAGTTCATAACCAATAGATTGTGATCATAGTCCACATCTGCCCCTGGAAATGTCTTACAATTTAAAACCTGGTTCCTAAATATCTGTCTTACCATTATATAATCTATCTGAAACCTGTCAGTGTCTCCAGGCTTCTGCCATGTATACAACCTTCTTTTATGATTCTTGAACCACGTGCTAGCTATGATTAAGTTGTGCTCTATGCAAAATTCAACCAGGTGGCTTCCACTTTCATTTCTTACCCCAATCCATATTCACCTACTATGTTTCCTTCTCTCCCTTTTCCTACTATCGAATTCCAGTCACCCATGACTATTAAATTTTCGTCTCCCTTCACTATCTGAATAATTTCTTTTATCTCATCATACATTTCTTCAATTTCTTCGTCATCTGCAGAGCTAGTTGGCATATAGACTTGTACTACTGTCGTAGGCGTGGGCTTTGTGTCTATCTTGGCCACAATAATGCGTTCACTATGTTGTTTGTAATAGCTTACCCGAAGCCCTATTGTTTTATTCATTATTAAATCTACTCCTGAATTACCCTTATCTGATTTTGTATTTATAACCCTGTATTCACCTGACCATAAGTCTTGTTCCTCCTGACACCGAACTTCGCTAATTCCCACTATATCTAACTTTAACCTATTAATTTCCCTATTTAAATTTTCTAACCTACCTGTCCGATTAAGGGTTCTGACATTCCACGCTCCGATCGGTAGAACGCCAGTTTTCTTTCTCCTGATAACGACGTCCTCTTGAGTAGTCCCCGCCCGGAGATCCGAATGGGGGAACTATTTTATCTCCGGAATATTTTACCCAAGAGGATTCCATCATCATTTATCCATACAGTAAAGCTGCATATTTCTATGCACCAGGAATTGCATGGCGACGACTTTGAACGTGTGTACAGTTCTGCCACTGGGCACAAGAGAAATTACGGGACGATGACAGATTTTTTGCACGCGTTCTAGTTAGCGACGAAGCGTCATTCACCAACAGCGGTAACGTAAACCGGCATAATATGCACTACTGGGCAACGGAAAATCCCCGATGGCTGCGACTAGTGGAGCATCAGCGACCTTGGCGGGTTAATGTATGGTGCGGCATTATGGGAGGAAGGATAATTGGCCCCCATTTTATCAATGACAATCTAAATGGTGCAATGTATGTTGATTTCCTACGTAATGTTCTAGCGATGTTACTACAAGATGTTTCACTGCGTGACAGAATGGAGATGTACTTCCAACATGATGGATCTCCGGCACATAGCTCGCGTGCGTTTGAAGCGGTATTGAATAGCATATTTCATGACAGGTGGATTGGTCGTCGATGCACCATACCATGGCCCGCACGTTCACCAGATCTGACGTCCCCGGATTTCTTTCTGTGGGGAGAGTTGAAGGATATTTGCTATCGTGATCCACCCTCAACGCCTGACAAAATGCGTGAGCGCATTGTCAATGCATGTGCGAACATTACGGAAGGCGAACTACTCGCTGTTGAGAGGAATGTCGTTACACGTATTGCCAAATGCATTGAGGTTGACGGACATCCTTTTGAGCATTAATGTTGTATTTACAGGTAATCACGCTGTAACAGTATGCGTTCTCAGAATTGATAAATTCACGAAGGTACATGTATCACATTGGAACAACCGAAATAAAATGTTCAAACGCACCTACGTTCGATATTTTAATTTAAATAAACCTACCTGTTACCAACTATTCGTCTAAAATTGTGAGCAATATGTTTGTGACTATTACAACGGCATGTATCACAAAGCGAAAAAAGTGGTCCAACTAAAACATTCATATTTCTTTACGTATTACACGAATATGTAATAAATTGGGGGTTAAAAAACGCAGTTGATATCCGTTTGACCTATGGCAGCGCCATCAAGCGGGGCAACCATAGCGCCATCTGGTTTCCCCCTTCAAGCTGGACAAGTTTCGTTCTTTGTAGTTTTCTCGTTTGACGCTTATTTCGTGAGATATTTGGCCCGGTCACGATCAATGGACCCCCCTGTATATCATATTGTTTGTCACATCCCTACACTTACAGCAGTTTCTGTATGACTCGTAATATTGGCCCATAATGCTTTGATTGTAATTCATGTTGTCGCACTTACGCAGGTTTCTTGTCCTTCTAAAGAAGATGGGTTTAAATCCCTTGAAACCATGCTTAAGGTTTATCGAAAACGTTTATTGCAAATAGTTGACTTTCTTATTCATCTGCTACTTCTTTTAATTGCCTATCCAGCACATTACTGTCTTATTTCACATTTTCGATAGTTCTCCGTGGAACATCAAAACGGCTAAAATGAACGTGATGGGTAATTTCACTTACAGGCTCTGACGGTCTCAAGAGATACTATATGGCGTTGTAAGCCATACAATAAGCGTTTAGTGGTCTGCGGGCAAACGAAAACTTGCACACAAATCCAAGAAAACAATCAAGTTCCGACCTGAGTGCCGGCGCAATTACCACCCAATTACCTCAGGAGAAGTAGTGGTATAATTTTCTAGTTCTGCAGTTTCCGTCGTTGGCGACCCACACTCAAGCAGAGGGAACGATTTTCACCTGAGGTTGGAGAAGGTAAAACGGCCGTGTAGGCAGAGAACCGCAGGCATATAATGTCCCCAGTATTCCAATTACCAGAGCTCCCCCGAGGCTCTAATACGATATCACAGCTATTAACTTGGTAATTACTGAGTATCTGCAAAGGGCCTCGCAGGGCAGCTGCCGTTTCTTGTAAAATTGTGGGACATAAGTGCATTGCTAAATAAATGATACATGCTGATTAACTTCTCATGGCTGGAGTTCAGTCACGTAGCACATTTCAAAAGAAATCATGGCCACCATCGCCCATAGAAACTATATGTTTACAATATTGCAGTTTTGGCTTCAATTACATCATCAAGTGATATACCACAAAAGTAAAAAAAAAAGAAGAACTGTGTGTAAACAGTTACTCTATGTGATCAAAAGTATCCGGACACCTGGCTGAAAATGGTTAAAGGTTCGTGGCGCCCTCCATCAGTGTTGCTGGAATTCAATACGGTGTAGGCACACCCTTAGCCTTGATGACAGTTTCCATTCTCGCAGGCATACGTCCAATCAGGTGCTGGAAGGTTTCTTGGGGAATGGCATCCCATGCTTCACGGAGTGCTGCACCGAGGAGAGGTATCGATGTCGGTCGGTGAGGCCTTGCACGAAGTCAGCATTCCAAAACATCCAAAGGTGTTCTATAGGATTCAGTGTCCTGTGCAGGCCATTCCATTACAGGGATGTTATTGTCTTGTAACCACTCCGCCACAGGCCGTGCACCATGAACAGGTGGTCGATCATGTTGAAAAATGCAATTTTCATCCCCGAATTACTCTTCAACAGTGGGAAGCAAGAAGGTGCTTAAAACATCAATGTAGGCCTGTGCTGTGATAGTGCCACGCAAAACAAGAAGGGGTTCAAGCCCCCTCCATGAAAAACACGACCACACCATAACACCACCGCCTCTGAATTTTATTGTTGGCACCACACACGTTGGCAGATAACGTTCACCAAGCATTCGCAATACCCACACCCTGCCATCGGATCTCCACACTGTGTACCGTGATTCCTCACTACACACAACGTTTTTCCACTGATCATTCATCCAATGTTTACGCTCCTTAAGCCAATCTGGGCGTCGTTTGGCATTTACAGGCGTGATGTGTGGCATATCAGCAGCCGCTCTATCATGAAATCCTAGTTTTCTCTTCTCCCACCTAACTGTCATAGTACTTGCAGTGGGTCCTGATGCAGTTTGGAATTCCTGCGTGATGGTCTGGATAGATGTCTGCCTATTACACATTACGACACTCTTCAACTGTCGGCTGTCTGTGTCAGTCAACAGACGAGGACGGCCTGCACGCTTTTGTGCTGTACGTGTTCCTTCACGTTTCCACTTCACTATCACATCGGAAACATTGGGCCTAGGGGTGTTAAGGAGTGCAGAAATCTCACGTACAGACGTATGACAGAATTGACACACAATCACCTGACCAAGTTCGAAGTCCGTGATTTTGCAGAGCGCCCCATTCTGTTCTCTCACATTGTATAATGACTACTGAGGTCACTGATATGGAGTACCTGGCACTAGGTACCGGGCAGTATGCACCTAACGTGAAAAACGTATGTTTTGGGGGTGTCCGTATACTTTTGAACACGTAGTGTGTGTATAGAATGTCACTAACATGCCAAGTATACGGAAATATATATAAGAATCGCAGAAATATCACATCACCTATTTTTAGGGTTATTGTATTACTCGTTCTTACCGGAGCCACCAGTTTTTGAGACCGTTCCTTGACTTCCCAGTTAGTTTTGGATTTTTTTTGCAAAATCGCCCGTCTTTTAGTATAAAATAAAAGCATGTTATTTATTTATCACTCCAATTTATTTTGAATCCTGGCTCTGGAAGCACTTGATGTCTTAATGAATTAAAAAAAATTGTTACAATCAGCTGTTGTTGATTGCACTGCACAATATGAGAAAGGTAGCATGTGTTTAGTGTTATAACAGATTATCTCTAAAAAAGATTTCCTACAAAAAGGTCCAAGGAAATAAAAAATGTGAAGTTATTATCTGAATTACCCCAGGTTTTCAACATTAAAATATTGTCACCCTAGTTACACTGTGTTTCTTCACATATCAAACTTTAAAAATTTTGTCATCTGTCATCATCGCATTTGACCTTTTCAGCTGCAAGAATTCAGAAACATTAAACGAACCAGAGGTTACGTACATCGTGAAAATAATAGAAATTACATAAAACTTTACCAATTTTAACATTCTCATCAAAATTCTGAAGAAACCACTGTTCTTTTACACTGTACGGTGTACAAGAGTAGTGATTTATTCGAATTTGTGTTAACGGTGCTAGTAATGTATATGATTTTCACGATACACCTAGCCCTGCGCTCGTCTGTTGCTGCGGTCTTGAAGTTGAAAGGTACAGATGTGACGATGACATGTGTATGTGTCCGAGGTTTTTTAAATCTGACATGTGTCGGAGCCAGCTTAAGTGAAGTGTTGTTTCTGAAGTTTTTGTAATACACTATTGTATAATGGCACGTTACTGCCATCCTACATGTATACACTTTGTTCATTGTATTTTATCTTTTGCAGTACAGCAGTTGATAGAATTCCAATTGATAGTAACGTAGACAAATCATTTTGTACAGTCAATGGCGAATATGATGTCTTGTTATTGATGTTACATCGTTTCCATCGCAATAATAAATGCAGTAGACTTCTGCTAAACTCGAACCTCGATAAATCAAACTTCTCAAATCCCTTGAAAACCCTCAATAAATCGAAGAAACAGTACAGGTTTTGCCACACTTTATAAATCAAAGCGACTGTCATGACCACCCACAAAAGACTCTGGAACTCGAACTCAGTAATTCGAATTGTTTAGTCGATTTTTCAGATAACTGATTTAACATTCAATATATTCCCACACTTATTTGTTTTCTCAACAAAGCGTAACGCACAATATCGCAGTTCATAAATCATTTGGAAAAATTTCTTGAAAGAAGCAGAGTATTGAGCCGTGGAATGTGAAACGAAAGAAAGACATGACGAAGGAAAAATATGTAGAAAAAAGTATCGGGATTCCGTAATCCATGCTGTCGAAAGTTCTGATGCAGAAAAATAAGGTTCTGAATACGCATCGTAATGAGGGAAGAAGCGGACAAGATAATTTGAGTTTCTGCGACTTGAAGAATGCTTACTGAAATGACTTTGTCCGTTACAACGGACAAAACATACGGTTCGGAACCCGGTCCTCCAAATCTGATATATGCAAACTCCACTGCCTCCCTGCACGTTCATTCGGCTTAAAGAAAAGGCAGAGGTATTAACTGTTACTCTGGGCATTGAAGGGCTCGCCGCTAGTGATAAGTGGCTCCCTTATTTTTAAAAGAGCTTCGTTTTTAAGAAGATTTGTGAACAAAATGCAAGCGCCGAAGATACAGTTTATTCTGCATGAATAAATGAATGTGTTAAAGTATACTAGAGGTAAAATAAATAAAAAATAATTAAGTACCTTAAAAATCGAGTTATAATTATTAGCTTTTGCTTCCCTTTGTAAATAAATACTTATACTATCGAAACTACAGTACTACTCTTCAACTTGTACTTTAATATAACTATATTCGACTATTTGCTCATTCCACCTTAATCGGTAACACCACTTTACTAGAAATATTTGTTAAATGACCTGTACATAAAATTGAATAAATTTGTCGAGAGACAACTGTATACCATACACGAATGCATAGTTCCGCGGCGATATATGCTGAAAAAGTTTTCGAGGGTTTTCCAGCCACGTCCAGTGGTTTAAAATTCACGAGCTTTCCGCCGTGTTCTCCTCGGCCATTGTCAAGTGGTGACTCTCGAATGATTGCTGCTGCCGTCCTTATATATCCGTGCAGTCTTCAGTGACGTCACGGTGCTCGCTCCAGCGCTATAAATGGTAGTGTTTTCATTGGGCACTTGCCACGCCCGCTTAAGCTTTCCGATGTCCGGATGCCAAGCTGTGTTTAACTGCAAGCCCCCGTCTTTATTGAGGGTGTTGTCAGAAATTTTTAACTCGAACGTTTCTTTTATAACACTGTCCCAAAAACTTGTAGTCTGCGCAATAACAGATGTCTCGGCAAATGCAATACGGTGTCCGTTTTCTAAAGCATGTTTCGCCACCGGTGATTTCTCAGGACACCGTAGGCGAACACATCTCTCGTGTTCCACAAGCCGCTGTTCAATACTACGTACAGTCTGTCCGACATAGAACTGTCCACACCCACGCGGTATTTTATATACTCCTGGAGTTCTGAGTCCGACATCGTCTTTCACAAGCCTCATTAGCTGTCGAATTTTAGCCGGACCCTAAAAACTGTATTGATTTTATGATTCGTTAGAAGTCGGTTAATCTTCCCTGTTAATGAGCCGCATAACGGCAAGAACGCAAGCTTCTTCGTGGACTCCTCGGAGGTCTTCTGCTTATGACTCTTCGGCAAGATGAATTGCGAAATCTGGCGGTTGTTGTAGCCGTTTTCTTTGAGGATTTTCTGTGAGTGGCTCAGTTTCTTCGGAAGGCTTTCAGCGCCTAGAACAGCTTTCGCGTGATGCACCAAAATCCTTAGAACAGAACTTTTCTGCGAAGGGTGGTGATAGCTGGTTGCATGATATATCGGTCCGTGTGGGTGGGTTTCCGATAAACACTGTAGCTGAGACATCCATTTTCTTTCAGGCGAACAAGAAGATCTAGAAAAGGCAAGGCACCAACTATCTCTACCTCCATAATGAATCTGGTGTTATCATAACTGCTGCTGATGTGGTTGAGAAACTCTCCCAGCTTTTCATGCCCATGAGGCCAGAAGGAACTGAGCCACTTATGGAAAGTCTTCAACGAAAACGGCTACAACAACCGCCAGATTTCGCAAGCCATCTTGCCGAAGTAACGTAAGCAGAAGATCTCCGCCGGCCGGCGGGGCCGAGCGGTTCTAGTCGCTACTGTCTGGAACCGCGCAACCGCTACGGTCGCAGGTTCGAATCCTGCCTCGGGCATGGATGTGTGTGCTGTCCTTAGGTTAGTTAGGTTTAAGTAGTTCTAAGTTCTAGGGGACTGATGACCTCAGAAGTTAAGTCACATAGTGCTCAGAGCCATTTGAGCCATTTTGAAAAGATCTCCGAGAAGGGAGCGAAGAAGCTAGCGCTCTAGCCGTTGTGTGACTCATTAACAGGAAAGATTAGCCGACTTCTAAGGAAGCATAAATCGAACCGGTTTTTATGGTACCTGCTAAAATTCGACAGCTAATGAGGCCTGTGAAAGACGATTCCAGGAGTATATAAAATGAATGTAGGTGTGGACAGTTATAAATCGGACAGGCTGTACGTACTATTGAACAGCGCCTTGTGGAACACGAGAAATGTCTTCGCCTACGGTGTCCTGAGAAATCACCGGTGGCGGAACATGCTATAGAAAACGGAAAGCGTATTGTATTTGCCGACACTTCTGTTATTGCTCGTGGAGTACGTATTGGTCTCAACGCGGACTGCTAGTACTCAGCCACACAAAATTTATATCATCAAAGTGTACGGGCCTGAAGATGGCGTTGATGCAATGTCGAAACTCGTACCCAAATATATATGAAATCTTAAGTACAGCTGGAGGAATTTAATTTTTAATACGAACTGGAAGACGTCGGAATGCATCACTTTGAAAAGACCCCTTCAAGGAGTACACAAGCAATTGCAGGTGCAATGAATGTTGCTCCCAGCACCTTCTGGATTGTTCTGTATGATCAACAACTACATCCACATCACGTCCAAAGGATGCAATTACTAATGCCAGCCGCTTTTGCACCACGCGTTGATTCTGTAAGCAGTTCCTGCGATGCTGCATCAAGGAAGAAACATAGAAGAAATATAGCGAAACCTTTGCAAATTTCCTGAAAATACCCCTGCATATGGTGATATGGGACTCTTAACTTATTTGTTCCATTCTTTCTTTGTGCTTTCTCATCCCTTCATTTAATGTGCTTTTGTGATCTACTAGGATGTCTAAAGTTCTCATTTACTTTCTTATGCTCGATGTGCTGAGACTTTGTTTTCGCTATGTAACTCTTTATTGAAAGAGCATTAAAAGACAAACGGACATACGAAACTTGCGTCAAGAGTGTTCTAGATTTGCTTGGTATGGTGCACATTCCAATACATGTCACCTTGTGTATTGGGGATCAGTGGCTCGTCTGCTGAATGAAATTGCCTAAGCCTGGACATGGACAACAAGCAGAAGAATCTACTATTTACTTTATTTAAGGTACATTTTATTTCCAAGTAAGATGTAAACCGTGGAGGCGAACATTTGCTTCGAGTGTAAGCGAGGTTTTCTGCTGCCAGTTTGTGTTCTTTCTTATTACATCTCCGTCGGGAGTTCTTTCGACTTGGAAAACGATTATTTTGTTATCCACAGAAAAAGTTTTTGACGAAGAGCTTCGATAACGATTATTTTCGTACAGTGTCCAGTGAATTTTTCATTTTTCCATCTGACAAGCAAGTAATGACCGAGGTTTTAAGCTCTTATGTCGGACGCTGACTTCAACCATCTGCTGACATTGTGTTTTGTTGTTCGTTCTGTTGTTTTTGCTACTGAATAATAATATGTCAACATATTGGTATGCACATTTGCATTACGAAGAAGTGAACTGCGTGTTTTTTAATAAAAAGAAGTACTTCGCTGGATGTTGGAGCCATTTGTACGAACTTGCTTAACTATGTTAAAATTTCAGTCTAGTGTGCTTCCGATTGTGTTCTAAACCTTTGCTTGGTGAGGGGGAGGGAGAGGGGGAGAGGGTGAAGGAATTTATCGAATTTTTGGTGTGTTTTTTTGATGTCTTCGATCACATGTTCGCACCATTTGTCTTGTGCTATCCTAACTTGACTCAGATTACTTTTGTAATTAATCTCATTCCAGTGGAATCTTGTTCAGTTCAGTATATTTCAGGTAATAGCCGTTTTCTGCTGAAATTTTATTTAATTTATTCGCTTGCTTTGAGACAGACTCCACATGCCATGCATGTCCGGTGATTCCAACACAAATTTGGTACCAATTTGTGCACAAGTCGACGTGTGGGCAGATATTCTAGATGTTCATGTGACTGGACCGTACACGGTTCCTCCCACCCAAGTTCATGGATCAGATCCACTTGACCGTTCTACAACAAGTATTGGGCATGTTGTTGAATACTTTGCCACCGAACGTCCGTCAAGACACGTGGTTTCAGCATGACAGCGCATCTGCTCATTTTTCACGTCATGTTTGGGAACATCTGTGGCAGATGGATAGACCTAGGTGATCCACTCGCATGGCCTCCACAATCACCAGATGTGACTCCATTTGACCCTTTCCTCTGGGGTCGAATGAAGAGTTTAGTTTATGAAACTCCTGTAGAGACAAAAGAACATGTGATGGCACTAGTTATGGCCGCTGCGGGACAGACTGCAGAGACACCATGTATGGCAGAGCGTGTGTACCACAACATCGTTCGTGGGTACAATGTGGGCACCGTACTTGGTGGTCGCCACATCGAACCTTACTTGGACTCGATCAGAATCCTAACCCTCCTCTGAATAGGACAAAACAATAATGTTTGTGAAAACTGATTACGTTTCCTCTTTAATTCTTTGGTTATTAATGAGTGGAATTTTAAAACAACTGATGTACTGGGTCACGCCTCATAAACTACATGTAAAAGTGATCGGGTTACCAACACGTTTTCAAGTGGTTGTAGCACGGAATAAGTACATTTTTGTACATGCGTTCCAATACAGAATATTATCTACTCAATCCCTTCCACAAGTGTCATAAGTTTGTAAGGGGAATTTTAGACGACCCTATAGATGGCGCAGTGATCCAGTCACGTAATCAACGGCTTGCGCATTGCCTCTGTGTGAGCAAGAGGCATTAGCGTTCAGTGAGACATTTATGTATCAAGGAACCGTTGTAGCCGGCCGAAGCGGCCGCGCGGTTCTGGCGCTGCAGTCTGGAACCGCGAGACCGCTACGGTCGCAGGTTCGAATCCTGCCTCGGGCATGGATGTGTGTGATGTCCTCAGGTTAGTTAGGTTTAACTAGTTCTAAGTTCTAGGGGACTAATGACCTCAGCAGTTGAGTCCCATAGTGCTCAGAGCCATTTGAACCATTTGAACCGTTGTACATAAACTTGGGTAAATGTAAGACTGTGACAGAATGGCAAAAAAGGGGCAACTGTGTTTGCCTTGCCCATAACCATACTGCGTCCGATGTTTCGCTGTGCAAGCAGTGTTGCAACGCAAGTAGCTACGAAATACGTCAGAGTTATGGCCGGAAAAAAATCATGACTGAGTGGGACCGGAGACGCCTTTTGCTATTTGTGACTCAAAATCTCTTCCAGACCCGAGAGGAGTTGCTGCACGTAGCGACGAACGTCCACCCTCATCTGTTAATGAGGAAACGTTACTACGGGAACTGCACGCAATGAACATTTGCAGTCTGTCACCTCGCAATTGGCGATTCGTCAAAAAGGCATATGTCTGTTCCTCTTCGATGGGCTAGAAGTCATCGAACGTAGACAGTATCTGACTGGCGGAACGTTATGTGTCCGACGAATCACTTTCCTGCCTATATTCTAATGACGCACGACGCTGAGCGCACCGAAGGCCAAATGAAGCATTTCATCCTTAATGTGTGCAATGTCAAGTTCAAGTCGGAGGCAGGTCTGTGACGTTTTGGGAGTGTTTTTCACATCACGAATTGGGTCCGCTCAATGACGTGACTTCTACCATGAACCAGCATGTTTCTTTAAGCATTCTGAATTATCGGTTTTGCTTTTCAGTCAACACCTGCATGATGAGCGTGCAATATATCCCTCTTTTTCAAGACAACATCAGAGTTGATCGGGCTGAAATAATATGTTCCCCACCCTATTACATCTCGACGGGCCTGCAAAATCAACTGACTTGAACCCAGTAGAAAATGTCCAGCACATGTTGGAACAGCTGGTAGGACGCTGACATCATCATCCCGCAATTTTGTGACCTTGCGTTATCAGATCCTCAACGAGTGGCTTAACCTGGATGTGACGTATCTGCACAACCTTTGGACTCAGTAATCGAATCCAGGCGGTCATCAAGCCCAGAGGCTGAATTACACGGTATTAAATGATGCTTCTAATGATTTCTCTAGCAGTGGCTGATTTTTTTATCTAGTGCACTTATTTCCTGTTCCATTCTTCTATATTAGTGTCAGCAGCACCTCAGCATGAGCTGTTAAGCTGATCGTACGATATTTATTGCTCTAATTTGTCCTTGGTAACTTCAGAATTGTGTATGTGATATTTTCTTCCCCCCCCCCCCCCCTTCCCCCAGATCCCATGGTAAGTGTCCAAACTAACACACACTTCATAACAGCTTGTGTAGTGGTTTGGTTCCCACTCTCCCAGTGATATGAGAAATTCAAAACAATACCTGCGGTATCGACGGTGTCTTTGTCGACCGTATACGGCACTCCACGCACCACCGACATCTCTGCAGAAGACGCGGCATTTAAACACGCCGTCACAGGTGTCTCCGTGAGCCCCTCTACCTACAGGGCTCGCGGTATTCCTACGGATGACGGACTCTTTGGACGTCACCAACGTACGCCGTCTTCGCTTCTACTTACAGCACGCAAATGTACTAGCTCTCGCGTCTTTTAAGATGCCGCACAGCGAGCTCCACGCCAGGTCTCGGAAGACGCAGTGAGAAAACAACTACGAACGCTGTACGACGTTATCAATATTCAACGACCATACTGAAATATTTCTGTAACAATGGGTGCAGGCAACCATTGCTGCCGGAGATATGTGTAATTTTACTAAGCTGTAGTTGCACTCATTAATTGAGCAACACCACCCAATGAACGTAACGTGTCCTAGGAATCTCATAATGCTACTTCTCACTACCAGGCACCTCTTTTAACCCTCTGAACAGAGCACAATGGTCGATTTGGAGCACTGTAGTTTGTTAGAACTGGTACCACATCGTCGCATGATCTTCCATCCCTGGCAGTAAAGTGGAGTATCTGTGCCAGTCGGTTGTACATAAGGTGGGTCAACAGAATGTTTTTGGTTGGGTCAACAGAATGGTTGAAAGAAACTACTGTGTTTGGACGTAACCATGGCCACAAGTTGAATGAAGTTGGATGATTTGTCAGTTTACTATCCTGTCTACAGGAATGGTGGTCCAATTGCAGCTATACCACAGGGTGTCAGCGCAGCGATCGGAAAAAGGTCCTAACCGACAGAGACTGGAGACAAGTGTCGTCCCCTATCAATGAGGGTCGGTTACAAATCAGAGAGGAACTGCCGCTCTCATTGGTGCAGCTCCATCTCAACCAGTATCGGAAGTTCAAGATTTACCCAACCACCTCCTACAAATTACGGACACAACTTAACATGACGCGGAACAATAGCTTTCGCTACTCAGTATAGAAATTTTGACCACACTTGGTGCATTTAAAAGACATTAACATGTGCAACAAAGAACTGTAAGATCAGTTGGTCACAGAATCTTTTTCGTAACAACTGTCAAATAAGAAACTTGAAGCAGTTGTACGCAATTTGTTGTCATTTAAAAACACAAATTCCATTTAAGTAAAACTTTGAAGGCTCGGTCACAACTTCCGATACTGGTTGAGATGGAGCTCCACCAATGACAGCGGCAGTTCCTCTCTGATTTGTAACCGACCCTCATTGATAGGGGACGACACTTGTCTCCAGTCTCTGTCGGTTAGGACCTTTTTCCGATCGCTGCGCTGTCACCCTGTGGTATAGCTGCAATTGGACCACCATTCCTGTAGACAGGATGGTAAACTGACAAATCATCCAACTTCATTCAACTTGTGGCCATGGTTACGTCCAAACACAGTAGTTTCTTTCAACCATTCTGTTGACCCAACCAAAAACATTCTGTTGACCCACCTTATGTACAACCGACTGGCACAGATACTCCACTTTACTGCCAGTGATGGAAGAACATGTGACGATGTGGTACCAGTTCTAACAAACTACAGTGCTCCAAATCGACCATTGTGCTCTGTTCAGAGGGTTAAAAGAGGTGCCTGGTAGTGAGAAGTAGCATTATGAGATTCCTAGGACACGTTACGTTCATTGGGTGGTGTTGCTCAATTAAGAGGGGATATGGAATTTTACGTGAGGGATAGAATACCTGCCCAAGATGATTATAATCATTAACTCTCGCTATAACTCTCCTAGTAATGCATTCTCTTTCACAACATCAAGTGGGTTTTGGTTTAGTGCCATCTGATGGGACTCGTTAATTTTCTGTGAATAAGGATGACAAGTAATTCATCTGTAGAGTCTGCACAAGATACAGTCTGCACAAGATACAGTAGCCATGCGCAGTTAACAAAGCGCTGGGAGAGTTCATTCGTTTTCTCATAAAGTGAGGCAGACAGTGTTCGACACCTTTCGGCCGGTCGATGGTGACATAATCAAGACACATGCCCTGCAGTCTTTCTCAAACGGTTTTATGGAAACTATTTCGTAAAAAAAATTATTTTTGCATCACTTATAGCTTTATATTGTAAGACGTCGCGGTCTCCTGACCTTCATTGCTTACATGTTCCGCCCTCACAATCATGTTCCGCACATCAAGACGCTTCATTCGAACCCAAACTCGATAAGATAAAGTCAATGTTGTATGAATTCATGTAAACGATATGCAACTGACAAGTGAGCGCACCGTGGTTGAAATACTCGAGGCTGGCGTGCACACATACATTCCAGACACGACGGTCACAGAGGCTTTTAGTTCGGGAGAGAAGCCGCACAATGGGACGCCAGGCCCTTCAGAGGACGACCCAGCTCATGTCGGCCGGTGACCGCCCATAGCGGACAGCGTGGGCCCGAGTGGAAAGGGGGGAACAACCCCGTATTCGGCTTAAAAGCAAATTCCGCTACATTGTGTGCGAGCAGCCAGCCTACGAATTCTTTACACATAGCACGCAGTTTCAGAGATTTTCACAGGGAGAAAGCAAACGCCAAACGCTTCAGGATTGGTCGCCTTAAACGAAACGTCATTCTCCCTTTTTAGAAGAGCAATGCTGATTGGCAGACGATATTTCTGACGCCTTGAGCTGAAGGAATAATGGAAGGGACCGAAAGATATACCCCTTCACGTCTGACATGGAGAGGCGCCGTTCCGTTGTCGCTCTTGGAGCGAGAACACGTAACGAGAGGGTGCGCGCTCGTACGTGTACTCGAAAGAGCGAGGAACAAGTCTCTCCTCAGTACTTCACTGGGAGAGCACCTCTGTCGAAAACGAATCAAAGGGCGACTCTATATTGAGTCCTTGCGATTAAGCGTTGTTCACTGTGTTGACCGACACACTTATTGTGCGGTGTGAATGAACAGAGTTATAGTTAAACGCCTGCGAGCGAATTTTGAGTGGCATCGTGGTGGACTGGTTATCTGACCGATGGGCCACGCCAATAGTTAGACTAGAGGCGAATAGGAATCCTTGACTTCATCAAGGCATAGGGAGAGTTTGATTGGTGAAGGTCAATCCAGATAGAACGAGAGTTATCTTATTTGTCAGCAGCGAGAGGCGCAGACAGTAGTCATTGCAGCTTACGGTATTGTGCGCTACAGCTATTGCGAGCCCCATATTTCCTCCACAACAGTACACTTCACTGCATTTCACACGCGACAGCCTCGACCGTACCTAGCAACATTCTAAAGGATAATTATTCAAATTGAGTAGGCATGCCTCTCAGCCATTCTGCCAAGTTAACAACCATCTTAAACTTTGTGTAGAAATTTCATTAGCGAATCCTATCCTTGAAAGGTAACTTCACAATCCGAAAAGAACCAGGATATAGCTTGTTCAATTCATAACTAAATAAAAGTGTCATTGTGATTTCTCAGAATCTTTTGCAAAATAAATAATAACTTTCGTTAGTTTCATGTTTTACTTACACTAACTAGCACTACTCCAGTATCCAAGTATCTCACTAGTTATGTAAGAAATTTTGTGAATTTTTGTGTCATTTCCTTACAGCAGACGACTCCAGATATTTATTGCTAAAAGTTTTTCAGACATTTCTCTTTAGAACGTTAGGAGCGTCTGTCTGACTTCTGTAGTAGTGTGGGGGTGGAAATTGCATCTTGCAGGAGCCACAAGGTAAAGGGCACATCTCAGATTAATCCGTTGCGCAGAATAACAGTAAAATACAGTAGATCAACCCTACACCTCAGAATATGTCAGGTTCATGATGATGTGACCACCATTTCGTTAACGGTCATACCTATTGTATATGTACATGGAAGTGAGACACTGTGAGACATTCGAAAAAAAGTTTTCAGTGAAAAATAGGGGGCGCTATGGTTCAAATAGCTCTGAGCATTATGGGACTTAACATCTGAGGTCATCAGTCTCCTAGAACTTAGAACTACTTAAACCTAACAAAACTAAGGACATCACACACACCCGTGCCCGAGGCAGGAGTCGAACCTGAGACTGTAGCGGTCGCACAGTTCCAGACTGAAGCGCCTAGAACCGCTCGACCACAGCGGCCGGCAGGAATCGCTATGATTTCGTGCTTGGTGCATATTATAAAATATGGTGTTGCATATGAAATTTAGCTAAAATATCGAATTTCTCTTTAGACTTGGGTGGAGGTCACAATCTGTCACCCCTCTCGAGAAAACGGATCTGACACTATAGTGCACTCATTTGCGATCGCACGGCGCCAGTGATAAAACCAGAGTCAAATATCCACAACATTCCTCATATTACGAGTTTAGAGATTTTGGTAAATGATACAGGCAAAGAGGAGAGTATTTTGGCAGACGTCTGTTACGCAAAACTTCATTATGTGGCGTGTTATTCCACTAAGTACATATGTTTCAATAACAGAATTCAGTTTTTAAGGGCCATCAATGACTGGTGAAACGAGAAATTGTACGGGTTTCGGAAGAACATAGTTGAAGACATAACAATTTTATTTTGTACCCGGGATGTGGTTTCTCATAAGCTACTGACCCTCCTTTTCCTCAGTTCCTCAATTAGTAAACCTCGTGATAAACCGCTGTTTCAGAATTATCTCGTATTTGTGTCTGCACAACATGTTATAGAGGTGACATTTTGGAAACTCCGCTATATTTTGGCAGAAGAAGCAAATTTTAACATGGCAACAAAAGAAATTCATAGATTTTATTCAAAATTCGCCCTTTAAAACGCTTCTCTGAAAGTTACAAACAGCGGAAAATAAATTGCTGCATTTTCAGTAAAGATCTTTTTAGAAAAAATAAGGTTCAAATGGCTCTGAGCACTATGAGACTTAATAGCTGAGGTCGTCAGTCCCCAAGACTTAGAACTACTTAAACCTAACTAACCAAAGGACAGCATACACATCCTTGCCCGAGGCAGCATTCGAACCTGTGACCGTAGCAGCAGCGCAGTTCTGGACTCATGCACCTAGAACTCCTCGGCCACAAAGGCCGGCAGCTCTTTTTAGATACTAATCTAGGCAGAGGTGACAGACCTTGTTGAATGGTCAGCATGCAAGTGTGGGGATGAAGGGGCCCCACATAATACTTACAAAAAACGTGAGCTTTAGTTTAGAACGCGCTCGGCATTCCCCCTGCAGAGCCTGCCCGTAACCCATGCCACTACCGCTCTCCCCACGTGTGCCCTGCCGACTGCGAATCTAGCGGCCACAGTATTCTCCACGGACTGTACGTGTCTGTCGCATGTGCAGTGGTTGTGCCAGATCGGAGAAGAAGTTAGGCCATATCATGAATCTATTTCATCAAACAATACACATTGGTAACGCAAGATCCGAGCGACCATAGGACAACATTATTAAAGTTTCTTTATTTTCCTTACAAGTTCTATAAAATTCTTAACAAATATGATGAAAATTCTCATAAATTTACTACCCCTGGGGGTGAGTGGTATGATCATTAAACACCAAATTTATCACGCAAAGTATCATACTTCTGCGTCTAAATGAGAAGAAGAACTAGTTATTCTAATTCACTCTATCCTCTTACGATTTAAACTGACCTACCTGGCTATCATCTCAGTACTGGTATCTCTCTCAACAAGGAATAAGGTAACATGATTAGACAGAGAAATGAAGGTATGTTTGGGAGCTTTATCATTGAGGGAAAAGAAAATACTATAGTGCCTGCAATAAACTGGAAATAATGATCATGTAAACTACATCGATAGGACAACACAAGTCTCCAAAGAACGGTTAAAAGAACAAAGTGGCTTCCCGTCCCCCTTTTTATGTAACTTTAGCGCAAATTCTTCATGCAGTTCTCGGATCATTTGAAAGCAAAGTTATTACTACTATCGCGAACATGAATATTATCAGCTAACTCCACTACATCAACGAATTATCGTCACATGGTCTCAAGATCACACACAAAGAAACGAGTTTCTATTTTTTAAAAAATTATTCATTTACTCACTCGGAAATATACATTCCAACACACGAATCAGCGAACAGCGGAATCAATAGACACACAACGGGTCATAAACAGGAGCGAAAGGCGTATCTTACCGTAGGTGTCCAGTGGGTCCAAGTATATGAAAACTGAATAACAGACAAGACTCAGGACCCAAGTCCAAACTGCTTCAAAACTGACTGCATTTCGCACGCAATAAATAGAAAAACACGCAAAGAGAACAAGGAAGCGCTTATACTTTGAAGGTTACTGGTCTCTAACTCAAACGCATCGCGACTTATTCTAAATCCTGGAATACATATGACTACCGACAAATATCTGGAACACGATTCTCCGTCACAGTCAACCTCTGTGCTTTGCTCAGAACGGAGTTCGATTTTTTTATTTTTTTTATTTTTATTTTTTAGAAGAGAGAGGTGGCGCCCGCTCCACTAGCCAATCAAGAAGGGCAGAAAAGGCGCTAGAACTCATTGCTGTTTCAGGAGGCAACTCGGCAGGAAAACCTGTGATTCGCTAAAGCTGCTACAGGGAAACCTCTTTGCGACACTAAAAGCGAAATTCTGAAGGTTGGTACTGCTACTTGGGAGAATACGTAAAAGGATTACTTTGGTAAAGGGACTTCTTTGGCTTCTACAAATCATTTCAAACGCTCACACATGCTATCAGACTAAATGGCGGAGGCGGGAAAAGGAAACCATTTTGGCTATGTCTGCTGCTGCATTTAAGGAAAAATAAGACAAAATACCTAGCTCTCCTTCCTCAACTATCGGTGTGATTTTGATGTAGCAAACTGAGAGCAATAAGTTCACGCCATCGCAATCTTACAAATGATATAAATTATGAAAGTAGTACGAAACGACTGCGCGTCTTTCAGTGTGATTGACATTTTACCGGTTATATTTATATAATATACATATATTGATTAATTTCCCTGAGTGATACACGATATGAAAATATAATTAAATTGTTTCAATATTAAAATTCCTTCTGTAAGCGCGAAAGTGATTCTAACAGCAAGCAAGCAAGATACCAATAATCCTTTTTTGCTTCGCGCTAGAGCGCGCCTACTGCGTTATCATCGTTACTAAAAGGGAGCTCTTATTATTACTGATTTTATTTGTGCGCTGCCGTTCCGGAGTATTCCGTCTGCGCCACAGTAAAAGGCGTACAGCAGTAATCAAATAACATCAAGCGTCAGCACTATAAATAAAGGTTATCGTGAGAGTAGTATTACCGCTATTCGGAAACAATTGACAGTTGTTCTACACTGAAGAGCCAAAGAAACTGGTACACCTGCCTAATATCGTGTAGGGTCCCCTGCGAGCACGCAGAAGTGCCGCAACATGACGTGGCGTGGACTCGACTAATGTCTGAAGTAGCGCTGGAGGGAACAGAAACCACGAATCCTGCAGAGATTTCCATAAATCAGTAAGAGTTCGAGGGGGTGGAGATCTCTTCTGAACAGCACGTTGCAAGGCATCCCAGACATGCTCAATAATGTTTATGTCCGTGAAGTTTGGTGGCCAGCGGAAATGTTTAAACTCAGAAGAGTGTTCCTGGAGCTACTCTGTAGCAATTCTGGACTTGAGGGGTGTCGTACTGTCCTGCTGGAAGTGCCTTAGTCCGTCGGAATGCACAATGAACATGAATGGATGCTGGCGATCAGACAGGATGCCTAGCCGGCCGAAGTGGCCGTGCGGTTAAAGGCGCTGCAGTCTGGAACCGCAAGACCGCTACGGTCGCAGGTTCGAATCCTGCCTCGGGCATGGATGTTTGTGATGTCCTTAGGTTAGTTAGGTTTAACTAGTTCTAAGTTCTAGGGGACTAATGACCTCAGCAGTTGCGTCCCATAGTGCTCAGAGCCATTTGAACCATTTTTAGACAGGATGCTTACGGAGGGGTCACCTGTAGAGACGCATCTGGATGTGTCAGGGGTCTCATGTCACTCTAACTGCTCACGCCCCACACCTGTATAGAGCCTCCACCAGCGTGAACAGTCTCCTGCTGAGAAGCAGGGTTCATGGATTCATGAGGTTGTCTCCATACCTGGACACGTCCATCCGATAGATACAATTTGAAACGAGACTCGTCGGACTAGGTAACATGTTTCCAGTCACCAACAGCGCAATGTCGATGTTGACGGGCCCAGGCGAGGCGTAAGACTGTGTCGTGCAGTCACTAAGGGTACACGAGTGGGCCTTTTCCAGTCACCAGCAGTCCAATGTCGGTGTTGACGGGTCCAGGCGAGGCGTAAAGCTTTGTATCGTTCAATCATCAGGCGTACACGAGTGGGCCTTCGGCTCCGAAAGCCCATATCGATGATGTTTCGTTGAATGGTTCGCACGCTGATTCTTGGTGATGGCCCAGCATTGGAATCTGCAGCAATTTGCGGAAGGGTTGCACTTCTGTCAGGTCGAACTATTCTTTTCAGTCTTCGTTGGACCCGTTCTTCCAGGATCCTTTTCCTTCGGCAGAGATGTCGGAGATTTGATGTTTTATCGTATTCCTGATATTTACGGTACAGTTGTGAAATGGTCGTAAGGGAAAATCCCCGCTTCATCGGTACCTCAGGGATGCTGGATCCCATCGCTCGTGTGCCGACCATAACACCACGTTCAAACCCACTTAAATCTTGACAACTCGCCATTGTAGCAGCAGTGACCGATCTAACAACGGCTCCAGACACTTATTCACTTACATACATTGCAGTGTATTTGAACATGCATGCTTATACCTGTTTCTTTGGCGCTTCAATGTAGTAACCTGCAATTTAACCTTGGAGTACTATGGTGGAATAACCCGTAACTCAGGAGGTGTGGTCTCTCAGACGGCTCGACAATTTTCGAACTCGCTCTCCAAGATCAACTCTGCAGAAATGTTTCTGATTCCCCCCCCACCTTGCACTATCCTCCATAACCCTGCAATATCACGTGATTTTCTGCCACATTATGTGTCGCGTGGGTGACGTCTGTCATCCGCCATTGTTTTCAATGTTATTTTAACAACTATAAAACAAAGTAGCATATATACACCCATAATGATGTCGAATTGTGCTACTTAGTCAACTCCATATGTGAACGACTTATATGTATTTTAATACCCACATATAACTTATTTTAATGAAAACAAACAAACGTGAACTTACATTGCAGTAAAAATGAGTAATAAGTGTAGTTTGTGAACGATACACTCCAAAACCTCTATGCGAAACTTCGTAATACAACAGTTAAACTAATATATCTGACACATGTATTATTTGAGTCCCCTTTGTGCAAACAACTGACACAAACTTCCTTCAAACGATCAGGGCATGTCTACTGATAATGCCTAACACACAACTTCCTGGTTGACTTGCCACGTGATCTGCCACACACGTAACATCTTCTCTTTCCCCCTTTCTTACCTCTTGCAGCCTGTTCTCAGTCTCCTCCATTCTACGCAGTGAAAGTCCACTCCTCCTGATGCTTGACATCTCCTTTCTGTTTGGGGCTTTATAAGTTCCCATGCAATATTGGTTATGAAAGTAGTTCTCATCAGTACTTTGTCCTCATTTCTACTGAATTAAACCCTGAAAAGTAAATAACTTGCCTATCGACATATAAACGGAAATGGTAACACCAGTGGTGGCGCCGGTGACAAATGTGAATCGGAGCACATAATGTGGATAAATTTATTTATACCCCTAACATTAGCCACGTTCAAACAACAATTGTGAAATACTGAGCTTTAAGGTGGAACCCGTAGCTATACAAATTCAAGTCTGTGGAAAACCCGTACGGGTGCAACACAACAAAAAGAAAATCGCTGGGAGACGTTTGTCATTTACGCGAATCAAACAATATTTCACTGTAGCTTGTCTTATCGTCTTCTTTGTTTGTTGTTGCCATGTATTGTTCGCACATGTCGGGGGTCTTCTAGGACACGCCTCGTGACATCCGTACCTTTTTTTTCCTTCAGTATAGTAAAACACGTGTTCTTGGAAACCGTCACTTGTAAAGGTCCTAAGTTTGATAAAACAGTTATTCGGTGGATGGAGGAAGATGTCAGTTGTATGGGTCAAGAAACAGACAAAAAGGATGACGATTTTACAGTTGCCAGTGATCACAATTCTCCTATAGAGCACCTCTACCTCAGAGGTAGAACTTCAGGAAAAAGGTGACAATTACTTTTTGGTTTCTCGAATAAAATAGTTAAAATGGTAGTTAAAAATCAAATGGATTATGAAAGTTGCAGTGCAAGGTAGGACAGAAAAGTAGATCTCAGCATTGAATGTCAGTTTTCTAGACTTTCTTTTTGAGCCTATTAGTGCAATTTTTATATGTGAGGTTAAACCCTGAAACTATGTTTTATGTGAAAATTTACTTGCTACAGACATACTATAATAGTACAGAACGTAATTTTCAGTTCTTTAATAGTTATTTTGCGTGTCATGTTTAAAGAACTGCACGAAAGGTATGTGATTTCGTGTGACAAAAAGTAAAATACTACAGGCTCTACTCAGTGCAAGAAAATCAAGGAGGAGTATTTAAAGAACACTTAAATGAGGGTAAATATAAAACTTTTGTAACTTCAATTAAAATTTTCAAACTATTTACATTTTAAATAACACTTTAAACGTGGGGTCCCAGAACGACACCTCGCAGTACACATTACAGAAAACTCCACTCATGAACTGAAGATTAAAGTAGTCCCTCACTCAATTTTTTAAGACAGCAGCACTTTTTTATTTGAGTTTCTAGCAAATGTTTGGTCATATAGAGATACTAATTTTCGTTTCTGTGAAGCTCTCTATAACGATATAAAACTGAGCTAGTGTTCCAATAATTACAATAATGATAATCATAATAACAGCAATAATAATAATACGTCTAATAATTAAGAATTCAAGAAGATTTTTTATACTGAGATTAGCTGAAAATAGCCGGGAATAGTCATCGAACGAGGAGATTCTCAGAATACTTTACAGTGAAAATGAAAGGTATGCTACGAGAACAGCGAGAGACGAATATGGATGCAATGAAATATAAGAAGATGAGTGTAGTGGTGATGATAATGTTAAGGAGGATGAAGCGATAATTTGAGAAAAAGACCTCAAATTACACCCCTAAAATCATCCCAAAAGGAAGTACTGCTAAAACAGGACATTGCCGTGTTGGTCTCAGAAAGAACGGCATAGAGACAACGGTTAAGTACGAAAAATGAACAAATTTATTTTCAGCACACATAATGCGTCCTTATGCTTATTTATATGTTTGCTATCCTATGGAAACTGATTTCAGTATTCATTGGATTGTTAACAATAATTTCATATCAATAAAACATTAATTACCATTACTGGAATGATGATTAGTGCGCCTAGGAATAGTAACACAGGACTGAGTAGCGCCACGAAGACACCTTCCAGCGGGCAAAATTTCCATGTATCACTGGGTGCGGGTAAAATTTTGTTTGGCGTGGCTCGCTGTTGACGTGGTTCATGATGTGTCCTCTTTCCGACGCTTCCGCTTGTAACAGCGCTCTCGCCGTAAAAACAGCGTTCCCCGCGTGTGTCAATAAAAACGTTTAAATTCTATGGCTGCGACGCGACAGGGGGGAATGACAGCCGAATTATAAGCCTTTCATTCGATACTTGTGGTGTGCTCTCTGCATACATTGCGAGGCTGAAAAATACAAACCAATTTCGGTAACTGTACAGTACACACCAGAAAACACATCTCAAATGAATTCAATACAGGAAAATTTTTTAAATTTTTTACGATGAATTATGATTATCCTCCTTTATTGCTAACACAAAAAACTCCAAAAAACTCTCAATAAATAATTGTGACCATGGAAAACTCAGAACATTAAAATTCATAACATTACTACATACATATTCTATAGCCCTTGTCTATGCAAGTTCTTTGTGTGATTGATGGATCATTTCACAAGGGGAGGCCGCCAATTGTGAAATTCAGATTCGATTCATAATGCGCATAATAAAAGCTCATGGCCAGAGGTGTAATGTGGCAAAGCACCAAGATGCACTTCTCAGCCGTTGTCGAGAAAATCGACAGTTAAAAGAAACCGTTGCGGTGAAATACTCTCTACGATTAGTAATTTTCTACAGCGTGGTGGTGCAGCGGTAAGCGCTCGGGTTCGTAATCCGAAGGTCGCCGGATCGAGTCTCGCTCCATGCAACTTTCTTTTTTTAGTATTTGTTTTTTGTAATTCATATATAATTCATATAATTCCCGGCAATCAGTTGCAACAATTATGCATATAATAAGTTGTTGAAAGTCGTTTGTCGTGGAAAAACTGGCGACTTCGAACATCATTATGTTTTCCGCAAACAAAGTTGTATTTCACAAATGTTATTAATTGTCTTCATAATGTTAACCACGTATAGTTAAGGGAAGACGTAGAAACGAATACGTATAGCGTAAGTCAAACGTTCGAATTAGAATAGAGACCCCACGAACACAAACTTGCTGCGGCAGGTATGAAATATAAACTCCGTTACTCATTCGTTACACTTGAAGGACAGATGTTGAATGGGCCGAAACGAGTCGCCCCACAACAGCGTAGTTGCCTGATAACTTCGAAAGAAGGTAGATGCGTCCCTAGCGCAACTTATAACATCGTCGAAAATCAGTGCGGACGGGACAGCTTTGGTACACCCTGTTAAACAAACGGAAAAATGGAGGCGGTACAATTGGAGAGCGATCCGCCTTCACCAACATGCATAAGCAATTCATTAATAGTTTTATATATATATATATATATATATATATATATATATATATATATATATTTGAATTGCAAAAAACTAATAATAAAAAAATATTGCATGAAGCGAGATTCGATCCGGCGACCTTCGGATTACGAACCCGAGCGCTTACCGCTGCGCTATGACGCTGTAGAAAATCATTAATCGTAGAGAGTATTTCACCGCAACGGTTTCTTTTAACTGTCGATTTTCTCGACAACGGCTGAGAAGTGCATCTTGGTGCTTTGGCACATTACACCTCTGGCCATGAGCTTTTATTATGCGCAGTATGAATCGAATCTGAATTTCACAATTGGCGGCCTCCCCTTGTCAGTTCCATGTAATTATCACATTCTGTCCACTTCGCCTTCTTGATGACTTCCAAATACCTCATCATATGCCTGTGTCCCCCCTCCGCCCCCCCCAACCAATCCGAGGTCATTACCCGCAAGTGTAATCAGATATTGTCTGGTAACAATCCCCCCCCCCCGCGCCTCGGGCCCTCTCCTCCGACTGTCCTGTCCCCATCATCAACAGTATCAACTAACTAATGGAATTTTCTTTGGGGAATTTTATTTTTAATATAATGAAAAATAAACGATATTTAGCTTTTGTAGATGTTTCATTAAACCACGAACTAATGAACCAATTAGACAATTGGTAATGCTAGTTTGTAAAAACCTTTTTATAGAATAGTGAAGCAATTCTCAATGAACCGCGAGTGTGCTACTGCAACTCCTTCTCAGAAAAGAAAACTAGCTGTCCACTGCTTTGCATCCGACCATTGTCACCGATAATAATAATAATAATAATGTGATCGGAAGCTTTCCTGGCGTATGTGTCGTTTCCAGGGCTCTCGGGTGTCCAGTCGGATGCGATCGTTGAAGTCCCACGATATTTCAGCGAATCGGCGAATAACCTTTACGCCATCATAAGGTGGTTCTGATGGAATGGTCTGTCGGCTCATTGTCGGTGTTATTTATGTCCGTCAGTCGGGCTTCGATCCCCTGCGCCGACGGTCCGATTTGTGGAGAGTTTCGAAGAGGAGGCATTACAAGCGGCCGAACGGAAACCTGTGTGTTTTTTTCCAATACGTGGGTGACACGTTTGTCATCTGGCCCCCTGGGCCTGATCATCTACAGACGTTTTTAGAACATCTAAATTCCATCCACGACAACATCCTGTTCACCATGGAAATCGAAAAGGAAGGGAAATTACCCTTTCTTGATGTACTTGCAGAGAGCGGAAATCAAGTGGCACATTGGGTCATAGCGTGTACCGTAAGCCTACACATACGGACTTATAGTTACATGCCTCGAGTTGCCACCATGCTGCACAACTCAACGGGATGCTCAGCACACTGGTTTACAGGGCATAGTCGATATCGGACGAACAAAATCTGCGCAAAAACAGCTCAAACAGCTAGAAAATGTGTTCGGCAATAACGGGTACAGGAATCGACAGATCCATATGGCCCTCACACGACGGAAGCACAGCAGAAACATATGTGAAGAACAGTCCAAAGATGAGCCAGCCTTGCCATTCTACCGTATGCAGGCAACGTAACGTCAAGAATTGGGAGACTGCGAAAACAACTCAAAATTGACACGCTCTTCCCACCACCGTCCAGGATACGTGCCTTATTGGGGCCAGTGAAAGACGGATTTGCCCTCATGTATGCGGCAATATTCCATGTGGTTGCGGCAAATCTTACATCGGTCAAACAATCTGAACAGTCGAAGACCGCTGCAAAGAACACCAACGCCACACGTGCCTAGGTCAGACCAAAAAATCGGCGTTGGCAGAGCACTGCTTGGCAACTGGATACAACGCGAAATGCTGAGAGACCAAGATTCTGGCCCCCACCAGCTTCTACTGGGACAGCATCTTCAAGGAGGCCATTGAAATTCGCATAGCGGACAATCTCATAAACCGAAACAAAGGTTTTCAACTCAGCAAGGCGTGGATACCATTACTTAGTTTCATCAAGGAGTAACGCCTCAAGCGGACACAAGATCCTGCCACGACGGCCGCTGGGGCACTCCACGGGATTCCGTATCTTCCACTACCAGGTGCGACGCCGGGGACAGCTCGGACCTGGGTCTTCGCCCGCAAAGGGATTGTCGGCGGCCGCAATCGAAGCGTCGCCGCTCGAAATCGGAATGTCGGCGGCCGCAATCGGACCGTCGGCGCAGGGAATCGAAGCACGACTGACGGACATACATAACACCGACAATGACGAGACAGTCCATTCCATCAGAACCACCTGATGATGGAGCAAAGGTTATTGTCCGAAATATCGTGGGACTTCAACGATCGCATCTGGCTGGATTCCCGAGAGCCCTGGAAACAATAATAATAATAATAATAATTACAATGATTGAAATACAGGATCAAACAATAAACACCAGATATTACAGCAAGCATATTATTAAAGATCCCAATACAACAGATAAATCCAGACTTTGCAAACAACAAATAGAAACAGTAGATCACGTCACAAGTGGATGTACAATACTAGCAAATACAGAATACACCAGAAGACATGACATTGCAGCAAAAACAACTTGCCATACAACATAAACTAATAAAACAACACGTTCTCACATACAAGTATGCACCACAAAATGTACTGGAGAATGATGAATACAAATTATACTGGAACAGAGCCATTATAACTGATAAAACAACACCACATAATAAACCTGACATCATACTCACTAATAAAAAGAAGAAATTAACACAACTAATCGAAATATCGATACCCAATACAACAAATATACAGAAGAAAACAGGAGAAAAAATTGAAAAGTACATCCAACTGGCTGAGGAAGTCAAGGACATGTGGCATCAGGATAAAGTTGGCATTATACCAATTATGCTATCAACTACACGAGTCATACCACACAATATCCACCAGTACATCAACGCAATACAGCTACATCCAAACGTATATATACAACTACAGAAATCTGTAATTATTGATACATGTTCAATTACCCGAAAGTTCCTAAGTGCAATGTAACATATACCGTACAGTTAAAAGGAAGTCACGCTTGATCAAGGTCCGCGTCACTTTCCATTTTTAACCAGACATAACGTCTGAAAAAAGAAAGAAATAATAATAGTATAATGTAGGCCCTGCAGATTTGTAGTAGTCATTCCGAAGTTGCTGTTGGGCTGTACTGTCAGTTAGTTTGTTTATCTGTTGCGAAGTGAAATATGTCGGCGTTCAACGAACCATCTTGTGTTGAAAACAAGCCCGCGTCCCTAACCATGGTGCATGGGCCCTGCCGTGTTCACCGCTCTTGTCTTTTGGCGCGCGCCGGATGCACGGTGGCGATCATTGGGCGCCTTGACGTGCAAAATTGTGATGGGTTCGCCGTCTCATATTGAACAGCTTCCCAGCTCGTGATTTGCAAGCTCCAATTTACATATGATTTTTATTCTGTGTTTAACTAAGAAGATTGTTGAAACTTATTGTGGCACGGGTAGTTGCCGGAGATGGTTCTGAACTTGGTTCCACAGTGGCTATTTTAAGGAGACTGATGTTCCTCATTCTGTTTTTGATTATCTGTGGAGTGTGAGTTTTAAGTGGTTTTCATGCAAATTATAACTTGTTTTAGGACACATTGTCCGCTTTGGGACTGGCTGCGGTTGTGTACGTGCCCGGCAGACGTAAAGTTAATGTTTTAATAATTTGTCACGGCAGTATTTGGTATGTTTATTTCACGTTGAAAGTGCCTTAAGGCGACTGGAAGTGATCTCTAAGTTTCCTGCTAATTTACTGGGAGACGGATAATGTTAGAGTCTTTCTCCTTATGAATTTGCGGGCGTGCTTATTATATATTCCAGTGTGGCTGTGATTTGACCTTGTCTTCATTGCAATCTATTTGTGCGGCAGGCCATTTGTTAAGATTGCTCGTTCCCTGGCGTCTGCGCGGTTATGGATTCTTGTCAGGACCGCTCATTGCGGGGCCGGTCGGATTATATATAAATATGTACCGCCTGCTATATGGCCCTGTGCACAACCCGTGGGGAGTGAACGCTCGTACTGCCTACCGGCCGTAGCGTTATTGCTTCCAGACACTGCTATGGGCCTTCACGCTTGTAAGAGGTCCGAGCAGATGTAATTTTATGTAAGAGGTCCAGCAGACGTAATTTCGGTGTATTGCTCATGCACTGCCTGCGATATGCAAGGTATAAGAGAATCTCTGACCAGAGAGCAGTGTTGACTGCAGTACGAACTGTGTAGCTGTAGCAGTAAGTTGTTGCTAGTGAGCTGTCTGCTCTGGTGTGGTGTGGTGTATCGTGTTGGTTGGGCCGGTCGTGGTGCAGCGATGCCGCAGCCTGAGCATTATTGTATAAGGTAAATAGCAGCCTCGCGCATGTAAATGTTTTAAAAATCTCGTAATAATAATCTTTGTCATATAAAGTAATTTTTAACAACCATTCATTTCAATTTAAAGAATTTACTAATTTCTCCGATCCATGAACATCCCGATTACTGCAAAAGAAAAAAATCAGTTGTTTCCTTTCATAAAGACAAATCTATCGGCCTGCATTGCACAGGGCTGTGCCAAAAAAAATTTATTGTAAGAGCAGATATATATGCGTTATCCGGCGACTTCATTGAGGTAAGAATTTTTCTCTTTTTTTTATTCAGAATGATCTTTCAGGGCCATGACGCAGCACTGCTGACGTCCAAAATTTACCAGGTTAAATTCACAGTCAATTATTGAAGAGTTATAAGTGAGCGAGTATTTAATTGAGAGGTTAGTTACATTGTATTATTACCAGGTTACTGAATTTATTTTTTGTTGGGACGTTACACTGAATGTGAACGACATAATTATAATTTTTACTGTTGAGAAGTTTAGCAATTTTTCTGTTTTGAGCTTACACTAAATGAGAAGAATTTTTGTGGGTAGGTTACACTGGAGAAAGAATTTTGTGGGGAGGTTACACTAAATGAGAAGAATTTTTGTGGGGAGGTTACACTGGAGAAAGAATTTTGTTGGGAGGTTACACTTGGCGACAACCGGCCAGGATCGTATTTCTTTGTGAATTTCTGAGAAGCAGTCATATATCTGCTCTTATTTACTTAAATGTAGTTTGCATCTGGCGCAACGCATTTACTAATTTGTCACTCTTTCTTTCACAGATCATCGGCAATTTACTGCTCTTTGTTGTAATTGTGTTTGTTCCATTTTTACTTCGTCTTTGTTTCATTTTGTGCTTAATTTTGTTTTGTGAAAAATGCCGCGAAAAACTGTTAACAGTACATCGCGATGTGCAATGAGTGAAATAGCCGACTCGAATAATTTGACCGATAATACTTGCGACACTCAGTGTAATAGTGATAATCCTCTAATTACAGATAATCAGTGCGTACCGATCACTAGTATTGATTTTGATCCTAATGATGAGCAAACAAATTCAGTTATGTCCACCGTAAATGTAACAATTGATGACGCGGCACGTTCCGTTACAATGAACGCTGCCCAGTTTGACACGCCTGATTTGCAAAATTTACACAGTGAACAGACAAATGTTTCTAACGAAGATGAACAATGTACTCAAAGTACGTCACATTTATTTGATTCCGGTGTAGTGACCAACAGTGCACATTCAATTGGCAAACCTTTTCAAGAATTACAGAATGACCAAATGGTTACACAAAACGTGACAAATGCAGATACATGATCGCACAGCACAGAGAATAGAGTAGGTAATATTGGCATGGATCAAGTTATGGCATTATTGCTACAAGTTAATCAATCGAACAAACAACTTAATGAAAGTTTCAAGCAGTCGAAGAAAGAACAAGACAACAACTTAATCAAAATGTTAAACAGTTGAATGAAAAACACGACAACCTAAATGAACAGAACAAACAACTTAGTGAACAGATTACAGCCGTTGCCGTGCAAGGTCATGATACTAAAGAACAATTACGTGAGGAAATTAAGGCTTGTGCTAGGAGCAGTAGTGAAGAAATTAGATCTTTGGCTCAAGAATTAAGTAATACACATGCAGCCACAACTAAATTACTTAGAGATGAAATTAGTGCAGTCGCTAAACACTGCTCTGAAAACGCAACACAGTTACGCGACGAGTTTAAATTAATGTCATCAGAACTTTCACGCACACTGGATGCGAAAGTAGATACGAAATTTGAACAAAAAAAACAGCCAAATTGACGAACGTTTTAATCACCACCTACAAAACAGTGAAACGCGTTACCGTAAATTCATACAGGAACAGAATAAAGTAAAGCAACAAGTCATGGAAACAATTGCTGCACAGAGACAGGAAGATAAGCGTAAATTGTTTACAAAAGCAAAAACATGCGTAGACAACAATATTGCTACAGTATCACACGAAATCAAACAGTTGAACACCGAATTGCACGATGAAATCTCCGATCTTAAAACAAAAACAGACACACACACAATAGACTTTCAGACAATGACCAACAGACTTGAAAAGTTGGAATTAATACAGGATCCCGATGCCATAAAGCAGACGCTAAGAAATTGAACAAAACCACAAGTAAAATACAAAAACAAATTAATGCTTGTGATACTAAAATCGATGATCAGGTAAAAGCACTGACTGAAAAATATGATGAATTGGGCAGTCGTATTGACGTTATCGAAAGTGATAATGACACCAAATCAGACGATACGTCACCTGTTCCGTTTAATCAATCACCCGACATTACGTAGAAAATTGTCATATTTACAGCAAGAAGTGACGGAGATGAAAAATATTTCAGCCTTTAACACATCACAGCATACGCCACTCTCCGAACATTTGTCAGACTCATACAGCCAGTATAATTTAGGTAATTTACAGAGAGTACGTGAGTTAGATTCCGAACAGTCACAGATAAACAGATTATCATACAATCCTAAACCTGTTCAGACAAACAGAGACGATAATTTTGATTACAAGCACTTTCTATCCGTGAGAAAATTTAAGGTACTTAAAAATGACAGAACACAGATTCACCCATTGGATTGGATACAACAATTTAGCTTTGCTTTTCCAACAACTTGGCCCGTAACACACAAACTTGAATTTATTTGCAGTTTTTTGGACGGCGAACCGGCAACTCGTATGAGACCGATTGCGAGACAATGCTATTCGGTGGAAGAATTTCAGAATGCTTTTCTGTCAGCGTATTGGTCGAAGACGACACAGCGCGGAATCAAGGATCAATTAATTAGTTTACCGAATTATGAGAACTCACATTTTTCCACTGTCACGCAATTTTTTGAACACATGGTCCAACAAAACCAGTACTTAAGTGAGCCATACAGTGAATCTGCACTTATTCAATTATGTATTTCAAAATTACCACGATCATTAAGAGTATCACTTTTAACAGGTCAGCAGAAAGAAAATATTTCGTCATTCAGAGATCTGTTACAGCTTTTGGAAGTTCAACAATCAGATTATTCCTTCATAAACAAAAATTTTTCACATTATAACCAAGGCCAACCAACATACAGTAATTATGATCAGCCATGGTATTTCAATAGCAAAGGTAATAGACGCTTCAGAAACGACAACCACCAGAACTTCAATAACAGACAAAATTTTAATTATCAGTATCGTCAAAATTATCAGCAACAGGAACCACATTTTGGTAACAATAGAGGTTTTTCTCAACAACAGCAACAAAACCAGCCGGTTCGCATACCTAACCAACAATGTAATGTGCAAGGTCAACCAAGCTTTAATGTTTCGCTGCCTACACGTATAGCGTCGGCTCCACCAAATAGTAACGCACAGCAACAAGGAAATAACTACGTACAGAAAACACATCATTTCAACTCATATCGCAATGCACCATATAGAAATAACTATCATGACAGACGTAAAAGTAATGGTCACAATTTTAAGCGTACGTTTAATAACAGTCGGTCTTACCAGCAGCAAAATCATCCGCAACAACTGATTATCATGAATGAACCAGACAGTAGATATCATCCCGAACGTAATACGTCCGGACGAAATGACAGAACAGTACAAATAGTCGAAATGCCACAGCATCCTCCCGTAAATTATAGCACGTCAGAAAGAATTTGACTAGATACAGTACAGGTTGCATCTTCCAGCAACGCAAGCAACTTTTGACACAGGGAATCTTGTTCACGAAAATATTATTACTTTTGACGACATCCGAGACACTCTGTTGCAGGAAAAACCAGTTATTCGAAAAACCATTTCCCCCCCTGTCATTGAAGTAAAGATTGGATCATCCAAATTTTCAGCAGTAATCGATTCAGGATCACCTATGTCAGTTATAAATGAAGAAACTTTCAACGAATGTAACAAAGAGAATACCTATCCTACGTTACCATTAGGCAAAACTAAAGTAAAAGGAGCAGTATCTGATAAAGGAGTAGATGTAAAATTACAGACACACTTATCGTTTTGTATTGCAGGTCATACGTTTCACTCAAATTTTTGGATTGTTCCCTTATTGACAACAGACGTTATTTTAGGTGCGAATTTTCTGGTACAACACGACGCAATTATTGACTTTCAAAATTCCTATTTAATGTTAAAGGATGAAAATGTACAACTGGCATTAGAATTTCAGCACTCACTACCTGCAGAAGAACAAACAATTAATCGTACAGAGGTCATTTCTGCATCACGTAACATAGACTGTCGTTCCACATTGTTCACCGCTACGTACGTACACGACTATAATACTCCAGACGAAGCCGACTATGATGTTATGCAAATGATTTCTGATAAAGTTAAACAGAGCAGTGCAAATACAGACGACGAACGTTCAGAGCTACTCAAAATTCTTTTACAACAAGCTCCAGTTTTTGACAACATCCTTGGTACTATGTCCAGTTTTATGTATGAATTTCAAGTTAAACAGCACGACACGTTTAAAGCCAAACATTATCCTATTCCATACATTCACAGAGATCAAGTTAAGAAAGAATTGCAAGCTATGCTTGACCAAGGAATTATTGAACCGGCAGTTAGTCCGTACACAAACCCGCTCCATATTGTTAAGAAGAAGGATGGTTCACTTCGCCTCGTACTTCATTCGCGTTACATCAATGACATTATTATTAATGAAACAGATCGCCCACAGACACTAGAACAACTTCTACAGAAATTTCATGGTACTGCTATTTATTCCACATTATATTTGAAATCGGGATTTTAGCAAATTCAGGTCCATCTCAACTGCAGAAAGTACACAGCTTTTCTCTGTTTTGGTGACTATTATCAATTTTGTAAATTACCGTTCGGTTTAACAATTTCTTCATCAGCGTTTATTCGCGGTTTGAATACTATTCTTCCCACAGAACTAAAAGACGGAATCACAACGTATGTAGACGACATTCTTATTGCAAAAGCTAACTGGTCTGAACACAATCTGATTCCTGAACAACTGTTGCAAACCTTTCGTGCACAAGGACTCACAGTTAATCTCAGTAAATCGCACATTGGCAAAACTTCCATAAAATTTCTTGGACATGTAATTTCAGCAGAAGGCATTGCGCCTGACCCGGAAAAACTTCAAGCTTCACGTGACATTTCTGTACCTACGACGAAGAAACAATTACGCAGCTTTCTTGGATTAATTAACTTTTTTCGTAAATTTATTCATTACTCTGCTTTAGACATCCCTAGATTATGTCAATTGACGGGTAAAAACGCTATTTGGTCCTGGGATAGCCAAGCACATTCTGAATTTGTTAATTTGAAACATGCCTTGTTGAATGCACCACTTTTATCACATTCAGATCTTACTAGAAATTTTTCCATTGCCACTGACAGTTCTAACACCGCTTTAGGCGTACACATTTTTCAGGAAATTGAAGAAGACGGTACTACAGTAATTAAAAACATCGCCTTTGCGAGTCGCATTCTGTCACCTGCTGAACGCAATTATTCTGTTACAGAACTTGAAACATTATGTGTTGTATGGGCATTTACGAGATTTCGGCATTTTCTTTATGGAAGACATACGACCGTTTACACAGATCATAGAGCTATCCAGTATTTACCTTCAGCAAAATTTACACACGACAGGTTAAGCAGATGGAAACTCTATTTACAGGAATTTAATTTTACAATTGTTCACATTCCCGGTACACAAAATATTGTAGCAGACGCACTATCCCGTTCTCTCAGCAACAATCAGCAAGACATCGCAACCAACTTCTGCCAAGTAAATTTTAGCGTCATGTATATTCAACAAGTTGCATTTGAAAATTTCATTTCGTCGTCATTACGAGACATAGTACAAGATCAGAGCAAAGACAACGTGTGGAAAGAAATTAAACATCTTTGGCAAGATAGGAATAATGTTACCATCAGAAACCATTACACTGTACGCAATAACATTCTGTTTCGCCGCTCTCACCCTGACAGCAACAACTGGTTACTATGCATTCCTGACGAACTTGTTAACAAATTAATTTGGTATACTCATTTAAGTTACGCACATTACGGAGCCAGAAAATGTTTTCTTATTCTGAGACAGAACTGTTATTTTGCCAACATGGAGAAACGTTTCGACGAGTTTTAGTGTCATGTAAAATCTGCCAGAAAGTTAAATCAGACACGACATCCTATTGTACCCGTTAAATTGAGACACATGGCCGCTGTAGACTTTTTTGGTCCGATTCCTAGAACTAATAGAGGTTTTTGCTATATCTTTGTTGCTGTTGAACTCACTTCGAAATTTGTTACCTTCACTCCGTTACGCAAAGCTACTGCTAAATCTGTTTCGAATGCATTTGTAAAACATTTTTTATTTCATGTAGGGCATGTATTGAAAGTAATTTCCGACAATGGACCACAGTTTCGATCTGCTATATGGACACGTATGTTACGAGCTACAAACATTTCTCCGATCTATATATCCAGGTATCACGCTTCTTCGAACCCTTGTGAACGTCTAATGAAAGAAATTGATAAACTATGTAGAATATACTGCCATAAAAAACATATTGATTGGGATACACACGTGCTGTCATTCCAGGATGTAATTAACTCCATACCAAATGAATCTACTATGCTGTCTCCGACTGTTATATTGAAAAATGTTGAACCACCTAACAAAATTAAAGAATTAGTATTCTTTCTTACATCTCGTCGATTACGCCACCATGAAATAATTGACACTGCACTCAACAACATCAAACGTGCCGCAGAGCGCCGGAGAAGACAGCAAAAACAGGTTTGTACACGCCGTGACTTTCACATTCGACAGAAGATATTAGTACGTACACACTATTTATCCAACAGAGGAAAGAGTAGATGCAGTAAATTTGAGCTTCTATATGCAGGTCCATATCGAATTCGCAGCTTTCCTCATCCCACTATAGTACACGTCGAAACTTTGAGAACCAGAAAAAGCAAGGGCAATCACCATGTCTCCAATATTAAACCCTTTATTGAATGAACATACTTTATGATCTATCACAATGTAATGCCAATTTCTGATTTTTATATGACCACTTATGCAATTATATTTATATGAACACTTACTGATGATTATCATATTTTTTCCTGGCAGGTGCCCGGCAAGGTAAGGTTAGCAGGTCGCTTATCTTGTCGTTACACATCAGACTGTACACATTTTTCATTTTTCGTGTATGTATGATTGTTTTCCTGCTTTGTTTGTATGCACTACGAAATCTTTAAGATATAACAAACACCAGTTGACTTTGACATTTTGCCTTATGATATCTCAACATCGTGACTATTTTACATTTTTTTTTTTTTTTTTGCCACTACATATGATACTCTGTGTACATTTTTTTTGCACTTGAAACTGTCTTATGTTTTTGACATAATATGTTTTCTGTCATGCTATGCTGTATGCTTAATTATATCACTAGAAACAAGTTTTTATTTAATGAGTATATGATTTAAATGCAAGATATTAATCCTTATTCATCATTTTCAGAAAGCAATAACGTGTAAAAGAAATAATTTAAACAAACCACAGTGGATTACTATGAAATGGGAATTTCACCTTCGGAATGAACGAAAGAAAATGCAATACCTTGTCATGAAGAGTAAATGGATCAGAATTAACAAGCATTAACAAGAATATAGTATACACATCGTATGATAGCAGTCTTGACTATTTATTTTTCTTTCAGAATACGAGGCGATTGATGCAGGCTGTCAGATAGAACTACACATCTTAGTTTTAGTGATGAAATATGCTAGAAATAAGAAACTCTATACTATTAATAGTTGTATGAAGTAAACGGTAATATGAATAATGAAGTGTCTTTTTTGCAGATGATAATGAATGATGATGAATAGTTATATGAAGAATATGCTAATTTGAATAATGAAGTTTTTCTTTGCAGCTGAAGATAGTAATGAAGTTATGGTAATATGAATAATGAAGTTTTTCTTTACAGATAAGGATAATGATGAAGTTTATATATTTACTGTTAGTTAAGAAATGCTATGTAGTTATTTAAGTATTTGTTGCAGATCGTTTTGACAGTATGTCTTATGTCGCATGGTATAATGACTGAATGTTTTGGAAAGGACAGCTAGAGTACATACATATTGAGCACACATTTCATTACCTGCTAATTCGAAGTTCACTACTTTTCAGCATAATATGCGTTTCTTCTTTCAGCTCAATAATCCATTTTGTATTTTTTCCAGGAGAAGTTATTCATGAAATTAATGTGCTATAAGCAGTTAGTCATTAAACCTGCTCTAGTACTTGCATTTTTTTTTTACCATTTGTGTGTGTCATTCATGAATGTGATCCCATATACTCTACTTGTTTCATAACCTTGCTACAGCTGACTCATGACGAATGACGTTATTAATCCTTATTTCCAGCAATAAGTCAAAAGCAAATATTTTCATGCACCAGCAATTAATTATCGATCTCAATGCAATGCATTGCTAGCACAAAAAAATGTATTACCAGTCCCAAATAATGCTACCAGTTTAAGAGATATTTCTAGTTCTAAATATAATGCAAATTTCTCAGATGTATTGAATCCATTATATCTATGTATTATTGGACTACAGACCTTCAGTAATAGTTACAGTGTGTTACATTTTTAAATATGTCCTATGTCACTTGAATGATGAGTTCTGAGTAACACTGAATGATGTTTTGTAATAATGCATAAATGCTATGCCAATAATTTCTGTAAATAATATTTGTGTAATAATGTATAAATGCTATGCCAATAATTTCTGTGGATAATATTTTTGTTATACTCTATAAATGCTATGCCAATAATTAACTCTCATTTTGAATGATGACTTCTGAATAATACTGAATGTTTTATAAAACGATATGAATACTTTGTAACTGGACAATGAGTGCCAATAATTACCGCAATCAGATGAGTTATGAAAAGTGTTTTGTAATATTCAATACTTGCTATATGTTTAGTAACTGACCAATGAATGCCACTGTTTCTTATATTTTAAATTTGTCTTATGTCACTTACATGATATTATATACGAATACCAGTAGCTTGATGCTACATTCATTAGCTCCTGTTTTGAATGATGACTTCTGAATTATACATAAAAATGGTTTGTAACTGGCCAATGAGTGCCAATAATTACCGCAATCAGATGAGTTATGAATAGTGTTTTGTAATATTCTATACTTGCTACATGTTTAGTAACTGGCCAATGAGTGCCAATATTTACTGTAATCAGATGACTTATGAATAATGTTCTGTAATACTCCATACATAGTACAGAAATGTTTAGTAACTAGGCAGTGAGTGCCAACAATTACTCAAATTGGTTGATAGACTAGTGTAATTCTCAATGATGACTAGCATAAGACTTAATGTCCTTCAGCTTCTGACCTAATTACCAGAAATTACTGCAATATCCGTTTGTCCTGTCCATCCTCATGATCATGGAGCACTATATTTGGTTTTTGCACTAATTCTACGTTGGTGAAAGAGTATGGATTCTACAAGAATGTGGTGTTGACACATCATGCTGTCCACCACCTTGAACGATGGAAATGTTGTTATGGTCATACAGTTTGGTGTACCTAATGTACTACCAAAATGATAACATTGAATATTAATACAACATTTCAGTGTCTTGGCTACACTGATTAATACTTCAGGGAAGAGAACTTCAGATTGTCTCACTTGGAGTTGTGCTTTTGTAGAAAGATATGGACTTTCAGTGCAGCTACGTGCAACCTACTGTGCTACAACCACGATGCAATCCTTCCCATTCCTTTGCTAGTTCTTGTAAAATGGTAAAAACATATACAGTGCATATGCACTTTATGTCATTTGTTAATATGTTTTGCACTCATTGCGTATACATTTTGTCATTTCTTGATATGTTCTGTACTCAGTGCATGTGCACTCTATTTCATTTCATGTTCTGCACTTATATATATATGTATATACTCTGTGACTGTAAACTTAGTTAATTAAGTAGATTATAGAAAAATTTGTTGCTCATGGCAAGTGCAACTGACTCACCATCGCTGCCAAATTTGTCCCCCCCCCCCCCCCCCACCCCAGTGGAGGGTTATGTAAGAGGTCCGAGCAGATGTAATTTTATATAAGAGGTCCGAGCAGATGTAATTTCGATGTATTGCTCATGCACTGCCTGCGATATGCAAGGTATAAGAGAATCTCTGACCAGAGAGCAATGTTGACTGCAGTACGAACTGTGTAGCTGTAGCAGTAAGTTGTTGCTAGTGAGCTGTCTGCTCTGGTGTGGTGTGGTGTATCGTGTTGGCTGGGCCGGTCGTGGTGCAGCGATGCCGGAGCCTGAGCATTATTGTATAAGGTAAATAGCAGCCTCGCGCATATGTAGTAATGTTATCTCAAGTCCCAAGTAAATGTTTTAAAAATCTCGTAATAATAATCTTTGTCATATAAAGTAATTTTTAGCAACCATTCATTTCAATTTAAAGAATTTACTAATTTCTCCCATCCATGATCATCCCGATTATTGCAAAAGAAAAAAATCAGTTGTTTCCTTTCATAAAGACAAATCTATCGGCCAGCATTGCACAGCGCTGTGCCAAAGAAAATTTATTGTAAGAGCAGATATATATGCGTTATCCGGCGACTTCATTGAGGTAAGAATTTTTCTCTTTTTTTATTCAAAATGATCTTTCAGGGCCATGACGCAGCACTGCTGACGCCCAAAATACTACTGCAGCAGTATGGCTAACATAACTGCATGCACTACCCTAGATCAATGCCCTGCCTGAAGACATTAAGTTTGTGTTAGGGAAGGCATTGCACTAGGATTGACCGTGCAGCTGTTTTAGCTATACTGCTGCAGTGGTGTAATGGCTGGCACACCTGTCCAGTAAGTAATGCGACCTTGGTTCAAGTACCAGCCATAGCACAACTTTTGATTCATATCTTCAGCTTCTATCATTATCGTTAAATCTAGGAGAGTTGTAATTGTCTCCACTAACTGCAGTCATTCACCAGCTGATGTGTCAGAAGCGAACGGCTTCTGTGTTGCCAGACTACCATGAGCCAATCGCTGGGACACTGACCAACCTTCAGAAAGTTTCTGCAGTTCCTCCCACCTCGGTGTAGTAACAGCCAAGACTAGGTCACTGGCCCCCAATTTAAGATGCTGCCGAGTAATGTAGATACAATATGGCTTCTGTATAGTCAGCCCTGAACGGATTTATTTAAACCCCCGTGGCCAGCACACCATTATGCAGCAGCTGGGCGAAATTAAGACGTTAATTTCTTTCATATTTTCGCGTTCCACCATTACTTCCGTTTCTTCCTTGCTCACTTTTAATTCCCATAGTTTATATGGACTATAAGACTCACAACAGATTACTGTTTTCTTTTTTGTGTCTGCAACTATTAGTCAACAACAAATGTGGGACAATGTATCCTACCACCATTGTCTTTTTTTCTCTTGTCTTCTCCTTCATGATGTAAATAGCTTCATCAATGTAAACATTAAATAAATACGGGGGTAGAGGATGTCGTTGCCTAAATCCTTTTCTAATTCTGGCCTGAGCCTCCACACTATGTGTACTTATTTTTGTGCTTTGGTTGATACAGTTGATTCATCATTTTATTTTACAGGTCCGTCTTGATCATACAAGCTTTTACACTTCACTATTACCACCTTCTGGTATTTCCATCTTCAGATCATAAAATATTCTGATGTAGTACCAACATCAATATGCACCTAAATGTTTAGTTTGACGTTGGCAGCCGGCCGCTGTGGCCGAGCGGTTCTAGGCGCTTCAAACCGAAACCGCGTGACTGCTACAGTCGCAGGTTCGAATCCTGCCTCGGCCATGGATGTGTGTGCTGTCCTTAGGTTAGTTAGGTTTAAGTAATTCTAAGTACTAGGGGACCGATGACCTCAGATGTTAAGTCCCATACTGCTCAGAGCCATTTGAACCATTTTTCTGACGTTGGCACTACATCAGAGTATTTTATGATCTGAAGGCAGCAATAGCCGAAACCGGTAATGGTGAGGTGTAAAAGTTTGTGTGATCAAGACGGAGTTGTAAGATAAAGTACCAAAAATATGATTACGGACTCATTTTCAGACTTTATGTCTTCGATTGATATGATTCATCATTCTTCTGGGGTACAAAGAAGGAGCCTCCTAGAAGATTGTGAGCCTAGAGACTGAAGACAGGCACAATCGGGCGTACCCTGGAAAGGGTGAAAGATTTCACCGGCTAATCCTTCTAACACCAGATGAAGTTAAAGTCCAAAATCAAATTAACATCAAGATGCAACGTCCTTTATCAAGACCACCCCTTTGTGACGATCTCGATAAATATTGAGGGATTCTCTAGTCATAAAAGTGTTTTATTAGCAGACATGTGCTATAAGCATAAATACGACGTATTGTTGGTGCAGGAAACACACTGGGGAGCCACCAGCCACAGACCTAAAATAACAGGAATGGATTTGGCCATTGAAAAACCTCACGACAAGTATGGGAGTGCGATTTTCATCAGACCCGGGTTCAACGTAACATCAGCCGCAATGACAGAAGTAAATAACATTGAAGTACTTACCATTCGCGCCCAGAAGTTCTCTGTGATGTCTGTGTACAAACCACCAGATGTGGACTTTGTTTTCCATGAACCAAACAATTTTACAAATGACCATATTAATTTTGTCATGGGCGATTTCAATTGCCATGGTGAAGCATGGGGATATAGTGAGACTGATGAGAATGGTGTACAGCTTGAATCCTGGGCTGACACTAATGACCTACAACTCATTCATGGCCCAAAACAGCCAGCATCGCTCAACAGCAGAAGATGGAGAAGGGGATATAATCCTGACAACATCTTTGTGAGTAGGAAGTTGGCAGCACAGTGCATGAAGCTTGTTGAAGAACCTATCCCAAGTACACAACACAGACCCGTTGTTTGTGTTGTGAATGTCATGGTTAAACCAGAGGAGGTGCCTTTCCGAAGAAGGTTTAATTTCAAAAAGGCAGACAGGCAGAAATTTAAAGAGCAATTGGACGAAGAGATTGAGAAAATCCCTCCTCGACCAGATGAGTATGGTAGATTTATCGATCTTGTGAAAGGGATCTCAAGGAAAAACATCCCAAGGGGTTGCCATACCCAGTACATCCAGGGTCTGACCGGCAGCAGCAAGGTCTTACTTGACAGGTACCAAAAGCTGTTCACTCAGGACCCCTTCAGCGAAGATACGATGGAGGCTGGGGAGGAACTAATGCAGGCTATTGCTGAGGATAAGAGATCACGGTGGTGCAAACTAGTCGAGAATCTTGACATGAAACAAAACAGCAGACGTGCACGGAAATTACTGCAAAACTTAAGTGGGGACCCAACTGACAACCAGCAGAAGAACAACGGGGTAACAGCAAACCAGATTGCTAGCCAACTTCTGAAGAATGGAAAAACCAAAGGGAAAAGAGAAAGGGAAAGAGTTATACCCCAAGAACAAAAAGATTACGGACTCCTCAATGCTTCATTCACGGCAACCGAACTGGAAGACGCCATTCAGAGTATGAAACTGAATAAGGCCGCTGGAACTGATGACCTTAGAACGGAGCAGATAAAACAGTTTGGGCCCAAAGCTCGAAACTGGTTACTACAAATGATGAACACCTGGGTTAAAGAGCTGAATATTCCAAAACTATGGCGGCAGGCGAGAGTGGTGGCTTTACTAAAACCTGGCAAGGAGATAAAGGGCCCCAAAAGTACAGACCAGTGTCACTTCTATGCCATCTCTATAAGATACTGGAGCGGATGATTCTCAACTGGGTGGCAGAAACTATAGATGGAAAGCTCATAAAGGAACAAGCCGGTTTCAGACCAGGAAGATCTTGTTGTGGGCAAATACTTAATCTGACGCAACATATAGAAGACGGGTTTGAAAAAAAATTAATAACTGGAGCAGCTTTCATAGATTTTACTGCTGCATACGACACGGTAAACCACAGAAAGCTATTGCACAAATTATATCACCTCACAGGGGACTGTAGGTTGACGATGGTTGTTGGTAGCCTTCTGCAGAATCGAAGACTTTATGTCTCCCTAAATGGCAAGAACAGTAGATGGCGACTGCAGAAGAATGGCTTACCAAAAGGAAGTGTACTTTCTCCCATCCTTTATAATGTGTACATTAATGACCAACCTATACCTCAAGATGCAAGACTGTTCGTATATGCTGATGACACAGCTGTGGTGGTCCAGGGGTCCAATTTTGATGCAACATCTGGAAATCTCTCTAGAGCGCTTGAAGAACTGGCTCAATACTACGACGCCAATCACCTCAAGCCAAACCCTGACAAAACCCAAGTATGTGCTTTCCACTTGCGCAATAGAGATGCTGGGGTTGAGCTCGACGTTACATGGCAAGGTAAGAAGCTAAAGCACTGTCCAACACCTAAATACCTTGGGGTTGTACTTGACAGAACGCTTTCCTTCAAGCAGCATTGCCAAAACACCAAGGCTAAAGTCTGCTCCAGGAATAACATCATCCGCAGGCTGACAAACTATGAATGGGGAGCTCAACCATCAGTACTGAGAACACCAGCACTTGCTCTGTGTGTTTCTGCAGCAGACTATGCAGCGCCAGTATGGGAAGCATCTGCGCATGCTAAACAGGTTGATGGAAGTGTAAATGAGACAATGCGAATTGTTACAGGCTGTCTCAGACCCACACCAACGGGTAATTTGTACCTACGTGCTGGAATTGCTCCATCCAAGATCAGAAGGCAGGTGGCAGCAGACGCTGACAGAACAAAGAAAGAAACAGATTCTCGACACCCACTGAATGGGCATGTCACTCAGGCTCGGAGGCTTAAGTCTAGAAATAGCTTTATTGCAAGAACCAAGATCCTCGACGGTTCACAGGAAGATAATAGAGTCCGTAAATCGGAGAATGAACAAACTACACTGCAGATAATACCAAAAGAGCAAATGGCACCTGGAAACAAACTTCCTTATACAGTGTGGAGAACACTAAATAGGCTGAGGGCTGGTGTACCCAGATGCAAAACTAATCTGTGCAAGTGGGGACTGCTGACTAACGATGCGACGTTCTTTGCGGATGCGGAGAGGTACAAGACGAGGCACATCTGCCCATGTGCCGACTACTGCCGGAGCCCTGCGGTTTTAGTGACCTGCTACAAGCTAACGACAAAGCCGTAGACGTAGCTAGCTATTGGAAAAATAAAATTTGATCTGGACACGGAAAAGTAAGTAAAGTATCATTCCTCTAAACTTCCTGTGTATTCATATTTTCTTCATAGTTCTAGAGAGTAGCTCCAGGTTCACATTGTCAAAAAGTTTTTCTAAGCCAGTGAAGGTTAGCCCGCCCGGTTAGCCGTGCGTTCTAACGCACTGCTTTCTGGGCGGGAAGGCGTGCCCGTCCCTGGCACGAATCCGCCCGACGGATTAGTGTCGAGGTCCGGTGTGTCGGCCCGTCTGTGGATGGTTCTTAAGGCGGTTTTCCATCTGCCTCGCTAGATTAGATTAGATTAGATTAATACTAGTTCCATGGATCATGAATACGATATTTCGTAATGATGTGGAACGAGTCGAATTTTCCAATACGTGACATAATTAGGTTAATTTAACAACATACTTAAGTTAATATAACAACTTTATTTTTCTGTGTTTTTTTTACTTTTTTTAATATTTTTTTTCTTAATTTATATCTAAAAATTCCTCTATGGAGTAGAAGGAGTTGTCATTCAGAAATTCTTTTAATTTCTTCTTAAATACTTGTTGGTTATCTGTCAGACTTTTGATACTATTTGGTAAGTGACCAAAGACTTTAGTGCCAGTATAATTCACCCCTTTCTGTGCCAAAGTTAGATTTAATCTTGAATAGTGAAGATCGTCCTTTCTCCTAGTATTGTAGTTATGCACACTGCTATTACTTTTGAATTGGGTTTGGTAGTTAATAACAAATTTCATAAGAGAGTATATATACTGAGAAGCTACTGTGAATATCCCTAGATCCTTAAATAAATGTCTGCAGGATGATCTTGGGCGGACTCCAGCTATTATTCTGATTACACGCTTCTGTGCAATAAATACTTTATTCCTCAGTGATGAATTACCCCAAAATATGATGCCATATGAAAGCAATGAGTGAAAATAGGCGTAGTAAGCTAATTTACTAAGATGTTTATCACCAAAATTTGCAATGACCCTTATTGCATAAGTAGCTAAACTCAAACGTTTCAGCAGATCATCAATGTGTTTCTTCCAATTTAATCTCTCATCAATGGACATACCTAAAAATTTGGAATATTCTACCTTAGCTATATGCTTCTGATTAAGGTCTATATTTATTAATGGCGTCATACCATTCACTGTACGGAACTGTATGTACTGTGTCTTATCAAAATTCAGTGAGAGTCCGTTTACAAGGAACCACTTAGTAATTTTCTGAAAGACAGTATTGACAATTTCATCAGTTAATTCTTGTTTCTCAGGTGTGATTACTATACTTGTATCATCAGCAAAGAGAACTAACTTTGCCTCTTCATGAATATAGAATGGCAAGTCATTAATATATAATAAGAATAACAAAGGACCCAAGACTGACCCTTGTGGAACCCCATTCTTGATAGTTCCCCAGTTTGAGGAATGTGCTGATCTTTGCATGTTACGAGAACTACTTATTTCAACTGTCTGCACTCTTCCAGTTAGGTACGAATTAAACCATTTGTGCACTGTCCCACTCATGCCACAATACTTGAGCTTGTCTAGCAGAATTTCATGATTTACACAATCAGAAGCCTTTGAAAAATCACAAAAAATCCCAATGGGAGGTGTTCGGTTATTCAGATCATTCAAAATTTGACTGGTGAAAGCATATATGGCATTTTCTGTTGAAAAACCTTTCTGGAAACCAAACTGACATTTTGTTAGTACTTCATTTTTACAGATATGTGAAGCTACTCTTGAATACATTACTTTCTCAAAAATTTTGGATAAAGCTGTTAGAAGGGAGATTGGACGGTAATTGTTGACATCAGATCTATCCCCCTTTTTATGCAAAGGTATAACAATAGCATATTTCAGTCTATCAGGGAAAATGCCCTGTTCCAGAGAGCTATTACACAGGTGGCTGAGAATCTTACTTATCTGTTGAGAACAAGCTTTTAGTATTTTGCTGGAAATGCCATCAATTCCATGTGAGTTTTTGCTTTTAAGCAAGTTTATTATTTTCCTAATTTCAGAGGGAGAAGTGGGTGAGATTTCAATTGTATCAAATTGCATAGATATGGCCTCTTCCATTAACAGCCTAGCATCTTCTAATGAACACCTGGATCCTACTATATCCACAACATTTAGAAAATGATTATTAAAAATATTTTCAACTTCTGACTTTTTGTTCGAAAAGTTTTCATTCAATTTGATGGTAATACTGTCTTCCTCTGCTCTTGGTTGACCTGTTTGTCTTTTAATAATATTCCAAATTGTTTTAATTTTATTATCAGAGTTGCTGATTTCAGACATTATACACATACTCCCGGATTTTTTAATAACTTTTCTTAATATAACACAGTAGTTTTTATAATTTTTGATATTTTCTGGGTCACTACTCTTTCTTGCTGTCAGATACATTTCCCTTTTCCGGTTACAAGATATTTTTATACCCTTAGTAAGCCATGGTTTGTTACAAGGTTTCTTACGAGTATATTTAACTATTTTCTTGGGGAAGCAGTTTTCAAATGCATTTACAAAAATGTCATGAAATAAATTATATTTTAAATTGGCATCAGGTTCACGGTACACCTCATCCCAGTCTAACTGCTGTAGGCTTTCCCTGAAATTTGCAATTGTTAAATCATTGACTGAACGTACTACTTTGGAGGACTGTTTAGTATTGCTGAATGGAGCTATGTCATATATTGTAACTAGCTGTGCACCATGATCAGAAAGACCATTCTCAACAGGCTGAGCATTTATCTGGTTAAACTTATCTTGGTCTATAAAGAAGTTATCTATCAGTGAGCTGCTATCCTTTACCACCCGAGTAGGAAAATCAATTACGGGTGTCAAATTGAAAGAACCGAGTAATACTTCAAGGTCATTTTTCCTATTACCCTCTTTCAGAGAATCTACATTGAAGTCCCCACAAATAATAATTTGCTTCCCCTTGTCTGACAGATAGCACAACAAGGAGTCCAAATTTTTCGGAAATAGATGAAAATTTCCTGATGGGGAGCTATATACAGTTACAATTATAAATGTGCCTTTATTTAATTTAAGCTCACAGGCACATGCTTCTATATGTTTCTCTACACAAAACTTTTTTGTTTCTATACTTTTTGCACAATGATAACTTTTGACATATATGGCAACTCCTCCTTTCTCCATATTTTCTCTCATTACATGTGCAGAGAGCTTATAACCACTTACATTTACCTTATCCATATCAGTAACAATGTGATGCTCAGACGGGCATAGTATATCTATTTCATTCTCAGCTTCTAAATCTTCTAAACAAACCAGAAGCTCATCTACTTTATTCTTTAAACTCCCAATATTTTGATGAAATATACTTACATTATTTTTAATTATACTTTTATGAGAACCTTTCCTTATTCTAACATTTGCAGTACTCTCCTGTCTGAGTTTCTCATTGTGCTTAGGCCTAGTTCCTATACCAGTGGTCACATGGTGTTCAGAGAGGCAGATTATGTCAACTGGGTTGGGTGACTTTAATTCATCAATGCAATTACCTAGGACTGAGATACAACTTGGTGGAGATAAAATTTCTGGTGATTGGTGAAAATTTATAATTGATAGCTGTGATTGGTGATCCAATGTGCTAGAATCGTGCTGTTTAATGTAGGCTGGTTCTCCTTACTCCGCCTCAGTTACACTATGTCGGTGACTACTGCGCAAACACTGTCTTCACGTAGGCGCACACCACAATTACTCTGGCAAACATTGGGTTTACAATGGTCAGGTGTGAGACGTTCCTGGGCGGGGGGTCCACTGCGGGCCGAACCCCACAATAACCCTGGGTTCGTCGTGAGGCGGCGGTGGGGTGAGTGAACTGCTGTAGCCTGTTGTGAGGTTGTGTACCACTGCAGGCTACGGCGGGGACGTAGCCTCTACGTCGTTTCTAGGTCCCCAGTTCAATGCAATACAATATAGTCGAGGTTCCTTCTATCCAACAGCTGGGACAAAACTGCTTCTCTTGTTCCCAGCCTCTAAATCCTAATTAATACATACCAATACACTTATGTACTTTTCCTCACATCGTGTCCTTAGCTATGTTATTGAATATTTTAAAGGCCTTGCTGATTTGCAACCTGAGTCTCCCGTGTGCGCCTTATAATTCGAAGTCTGATTTCGGAATCTCTGCGGGATCGTGGTGTAACCTACATGAAACCCTCCTGTGACTGCATAGTTTTTCCAAGTATGTCTCCACCTCGTGCTTTTTTAACATCTTACTCCCTAACAATAACTGAAATTTGTGGCAGAACTCAGTTAGTCTTACTCCTCTCTCATTCTTACTATCGAGCCCACATTCTCCCGTAACTTCCTCTAACGTTCCAATCACTCCTATACGTATCGAATCGCACGCACGTTAAACTATTTTCTGCTTCCGTAGGTATTGTCCTACACAGTTAACAAATTTACACTCGGTCAAATAGCCGATTTATACAGTGCAACCTTCCTCGTCTTCAATAATTCGAAACAGATGCTCGTTGGGAGGTAAATCAGGTCAAAATGGAGAGCGTGGTGACACCAAATCCCTGTTTCCACTTCTCGATAAATAGTTCTTTCCGAAGTGGAGATACATATTTGGTACATACTTGACAACTAAATTATTACGCTAATATTTTTTATTACAGCCATATTTATGTTTAAAGAGATTATCGATATCAGAGCAATTGTATGTTAAAATTAGAATAGAACCGAAATCGGTTATCATTGTACCGGCAAATGCTAAATAAGATGTAATAAAAAATACTGGATGGACGATTTTTCCTGCTTTAAAAGAAGACTGCATTGCGAATTTAACCGCGCACTGGCAGAACTATTCATTTCCGGGCGGCAGCATTTGCATCGGTGCTACTACTTGGCAGAATCTCTCGAGAGGTTGCGTCGCTGACACTTCCGAGCAGTGCGCATGCGTCGAGCGCGCACCCCGGGCCGGCTTCATTATTTAGAGCGGCGATAACGCGAGAGTTAGGTGCCCATCTCCGCTTTACTCGCGCGCCCTATGTTTATGGCGGGCGCTCCTCGATATTGAGAAATACTGCCGGTCCGTAGTAACGGCGCGGGACTCTGGGAGCCGCCCCTGTGTCTGCGTGTGGCAATGCCACTGACTTGTTTGTGCGACTTGGTGGGAGGAAAGCCACATGGGTGATGGCGCGTGGGCTGCTGGCGAACGCCTGACTCGCCATTTACTCCGGCTCTGTCCTACACGCAGTGTCCCCAGCACTCGCCATCTCGGCTACGTCACACGCCAATATACACTACTGGCCTTTAAAATTGCTACACCACGAAGATGACGTGCTACAGATGGGAAATTTAACAGACAGGAAGAAGATGCTCTGATATGCAAATGATTAGCTTTTCAGAGCATTCGCACAAGGTTGGCGCCGGTTGCGACACCTACAACGTGCTGACATGAGGAAAGTTTACAACCGATTTCTCATACACAAACACCAGTTGATCGGCGTTGCCTGGTGAAACGTTGTTGTGATGCCTCGTGTAAATGCGTACCATCACGTTTCCGACTTTGATAAAGGCAGAATTGTAGCCTATCGCGATTGCGGTTTATCGGATCGCGACATTGTTGCTCGCGTTGGTCGAGATCCAATGACTGCTAGCAGAATATGGAATCGGTGGGTTCAGGAGCATAATACGGAACGCCGTGCTGGATCCGAACGGCCTCGTGTCACCAGCAGTCGAGATGACAGGCATCTTACCCACATGGCTGTAAGGGATCGTGCAGCCACGTCTCGGTCCCTGAGTCAACAGATCGGGACGTTTGCAAGACAACAACCATCTGCACGAACAGTTCGACGATGCATGAACTATCAGCACGGAGACCATGGCTGTGGTTACCGTTGACGCTGCATCACAGACAGGAGCGTCTGCGATGGTGAACTCAACGACGAACCTGGGTGCACGAATAGCAAAACGTCATTTTTTCGGATGAATCCAGGTTCAGTTTACAGCATCATGATGGTCACATCCGTTTTTGGAGACATCGCGGTGAACGCACATTGGAATCGTGTATTCGTCATCGCCATACTGGCGTATCACCCGCCGTGATGGTATGGGGTGCCATTGGTTACAGGTCTCCTTCACCTCTTGTTCGCTTTGACGGCACTTCGATCAGTGGACGTTACATTTCTGGTGTGTTACGACCCGTGGCTCTACCCTTAATTCGATCCGCGCGAAACCCTACATTTCAGCAGTATAATGCACGACCACATGTTGAAGGTCCTGTACGTACCTTTCTGGATACAAAAAATGTTCGACTGCTGCCCTGGCCAGCACATCCTCCAGGTCTCTCACCAATTGAAAACGTCTGGTCAATGGTGGCCGAGCAACTGGCTCGTCACAATACGCCAGTCACTACTCTTGATGAACTGTGGTATCGTGTTGAAGCTGCATGGGCAGCTGTACCTGTACACGCCATCCAATCTCTGTTTGACGCAATGTCCAGGGGTATCAAGGCCTTTATTACGGCCAGAGGTGGTTGTTCTGGTTACTGATTTCTCAGGATTTATGCACCCAAATTGCGTGAAAATGTAATGACATGTCAGTTCTAGTATAATATATCTGTCCAATGAATGCCCGTTTATCATCTGCATTTCTTCTTGGTGTAGCAATTTTAATGGCCAGTAGTATATATGGTGCATGGCAGAGGGTATCTCGCGCCATTATAGGTCTCTTGCGTCCTTTTCCATTCAGATAAGGAGCAAGGTGATAGTGACGTCTTTTTCCTAAACATGTACTTCAAAAGTAGCCTCGTCTTTAAGTAAACTAATTTACTTTGTGCTTCACAATTTGAACTGCAAAAGGACTGTTCAACTGAGAATTCTATTTATGCATGGACTCACTAAATACTAGTAGCATTAAATAACGAAGTGACACCAGCTGTTACTTTTCTTATGTCTTGTATAGATCTTTTACTTTGTTGGGTTTTATGGAACTGCTGACTTTACCAACTGCCAGTGTGAACGTTAACTGAATTTTCCGTCTGTGCTTGGCAGAACATTGTAATAATGGTGTGCAAAATTATATTTATTTGGTCACGAATCGGTTTTCTGCTTCTCAGGCCATCTTCAGTTGACTACCGAATGTCACAAACACATATAAACAAGAAGTGCAACTTACACAGTTTTATTTGAACAAAATATACAAAATGACAGTGTTTACATAAGAAAACTACACAATAATTACATTAACTAAAAAGGTATAAATAAAATTCTTAAGTGGAGATACATTTAACGAATGATGAGAAATAAGATGAATTTACAGGACGAATCTAGTATTTGTAAAGAAAACTTAGTTTAACAGAGGGGAATGTGAATTGAATCTATCATTGAATAATAGGCGTCCCTGTGTCATGTGTTTGCTGATTTACAGCAATTCCACTAGGTTCATATTCCTGCTTGTCTCGATAGAATGTAAAATTTCACATTCTGTATCATATGAGTTGTTTTCTGCTAAAAACTGATTAGCAAAGGTTGAATCTTTCCTCCTTAATCGCCAGCTTCTTTCATGTTTGCGTTGCCTAACGGCCACTGCTCTGCCAAAACCGACGAATATAAATTTTTTCAGACTGCTTGCAAGTGATTTTATACAAACCACTCTTTGCCAAGAGTTGCAATTTGTCTGTAGTACCGAATAAAAATGTTGATATGTGACTGGGCTTATAAAATGCAGGTCTGTAGTTGCGTTACTTTAACTCCTTTGAAAGATTGTCTGTTATGTTGTCAATATATGGAATTTTGCATCTGGCGCTCTAATTACTGAGTGATTGGTGTCTGCTTTATAAATGCTAGATTCGTACTGTAAATTCATCTTATTTCTCATCATTTGTTCATTGTATCTTTTGTACAAGTAATACCTGTGTAGCTGGCCCTTCGTGTTTGTGTTTACGACATTCGTTCATCACGTGCAGGAGGCCTAGGAAGCCAAAATCCGGTTCTTGACCAAATAAATACAATTTTGCAGACTATTAAGAAGTGCTATTCTTTTCAGTATTAACTAGTCTGAACAGTATGTAAAATGTTGTTGTGGTCTTCAGTCCAGAGACTGGTTTGCTGCAGCTCTCCATGCTACTCTATCATGTGCAAGCTCCTTCGTCTCCCAGTACCTACTGTAACCTACATCCTTCTGAATCTGCTTAGTGTATTCAGCTTTTGGTCTCCTTCTACGATTTTTACCCTCCACGCTGCCCTCCAATGCTAAATTGGTGATCCCTTGATGCCTTAGAACATGTCCTACCAACCGATCCCTTCTTCTAGTCAAGTTGTGCCACAAATTTCTCTTCTCCCCAATTCTACTCAGTACCTACTCATTAGTTATGTGATCTACCCATCTAATTTTCATCATTCTTCTGTAACACCACATTTCGAAAGCTTCTATACTCTTCTTGTCCAAACTATTTATCGTCCGTGTTTCACTTCCATACATGACTACACTCCATACAAAAACTTTCAGAAACGACTTCCTGACACTTAAACCTATACTCGACGTTAACAAATTTCTCTTCTTCAGAACGCTTTCCTTGCCATAGCCAGTCTACATTTTATATCCTCTCTATTTCGGCCATCAACAGTTATTTTGCTCCCCAAATAGCAAAACTCATCTACTACTTTAAGTGTCTCTAATTCCCTCAGGATCACCCGACTTAATTGGACTACATTCCATTATCCTCGTTTTGCTTATATCCTCCTTTCAAGACACTGTCCATTCCGTTCAACGTAAAATACAGAACGCAAGATGTTGTACTGAATAATTCGACTAATGGTGGATGGGGATAAGGTTTTAGTAGCTGGGGAGATACACTCTAAGACATGAAAAACGACGAGCTACGAATGAGTTATTCGAATGGGACGGAAATCGGGCGAAGTAATGTACTTTTCCAGATAGCCAAATTATTACAATTTCTGAAATATTAGGTTATTTATTCTAAAGAAAGAGCTTCAGAAACTGATCAATTCAGTAACTCGCTGGTCCACCTCAGGCCCTTATGGAAGCAACTATTCAGCTTGACACTGATTGACAGACTTGTTGGATGTCATCCTGAGGGATGTCATGCCAAATTCTGTCTGACTCGTTAGAGTGTCAAAATCCAGATCTGGTTGGTGTCCCCTGCCCACAATGCTCTAAACGTCCTCAACTGCGAATGACAACCAAAGGAGACCATTGGTCCTGGTTGTCGGCCCGTATGGCGGGCAATGTTTTGTTGGTATCCCTCCGCTGCCTGGGGCGTCTCCAGGCACGCCTCACGTCTGGAATGTCATTGACTGCAGTAGATCAGTCTCCAGTGATGAGTCCCGCTTCGAGCTGAGCCCATTTGGGAAGCGTGGTTTATATTAACGACGATTTTTAACATCTTACTCGTTGGTGAACTTGTTATCACGTTATCAATTTTATTTTGAAATTCCCCAAGTATTAAAGGCAGATTTACCCATTATTAAAAATTCATGGAGAAGAGCTTAATATAGCCCTACAGATTTCTACATACTAAGGAATAGCATTCCGATATCTCGGATGCGATCATTTTAAGAAGATTTGCCTAAGATTCCGGCAGTGCAAATAACTCTTCTTGTTTCTAGAGGGTGTGCGGTGCTACAGAAAAGACTATGTTTCGACTGTCGGAGTTCAAGGCAAGAAAAAGAATGGAAATGAGCGTTTGGCGTCATTGGCCGAGAGGCCCCGTATGGGCGACCTGCGCGCCGGATGTGGATAAAATGATGATGAAGACAGCACATCACCCATACCCTGAGCGGAGAAAATCCCCGACCCAGCCGGGAATCGAACCGGAGCCCGTAGGATGGCAATCCGTCACGGTGGCCACTTTTTTTTTCTAATATATATATATATATGTATATATATATAAGGGAGAGGGAACAGGAAGGAAACATTGTACATTGTAATTTTTTTTGTTAGTAACAATAATATTTTATTGATTCATTTAATTTTAATGTCCCAAAAAAAAGTCATATATAAAAAAGAAGGGAAAGAAATATAGGGCTGAAGTGACTTCCTCGTCACTTCACTGGGAGTACATCCTATCCCTCGAAACAACATAAACCTGGGACTCCCCACCGCTTGGGGGGGTTATGAAACATGCTGCCTAGAAAGTTCGCAAAATGCGTTTTATATTTAGAGTGGCGTCGGATGATTTCGTGTTGTTCTAGGAGATAATGCCAATAGTCCATGTTCGATATCAAGGTCCGCGAGAGCACGTAGTGCGATGCGTGTCCTCCAATCCATCGGATTGCCGAAGTTTTTTGTGAGGGGAAAAATACAGAGTCAGGGAAAAATAAAGCGTCCGTCGTGATCGTTGATTCGTCGGTGCGTCGAAGGAGTGCCATGATGCGTTGCGTCAGCCGCCAAACATCCTTTGCCTCACCGCACTGCAGAGAATGTTCGTCGGTGTCCTGCATGCCACATATAAGGCAGAGCGGGGAATCTACCATGCGAATGTCGTACAATCGTTGGCGGTTGACTGTCTTGCGGTTGATTAGTGTATACCATGACGATCGCGCTGCCGTGGTGAGGAGAGGCGTATGGACAGCTCGCCAAATCTGTCGCCAGTCCCGCGCTGGGTATTTAAGTTCGACAACATTGCTGCCATGATGACGCCGCAAGTATCGATATATCTCACGGGTAGTGGGGATTCTTGTAGAAGGTATCTGTAACCGAACATAACTAAAATCAACAAAAAATCGCGCGACGTGAGAAAAAGAGGGCGAGATTGTGCCTACCGCCACCGGTGTTTCAAAGGACGTGGGAAGAAGCACATCCAGGATGGCCGACGTGTTGCTGTTGGTTCCAAGTGCGTAGCGTCGCTCGCAGGTATAGAGCTAGAGCCTTGTTCCGCACATCCGTGAGGTTAAGTCCTCCAGAATGTTGTGGGAGAGTTAAAGTCTTGTATTTGACCTTAAACAACATTCCTTGGCTGACATAGTATCCAAAGGCCGCCATTAATCTGTCAGCAATACCATGTGGCATTGGCAGTACCTGTGCCAGGTGCGGCAGTCGCGAGGCCAGATGAACATTAGTGTAGTCCACCCTTTGGAGCAGGTCGTGCGTTCGGAGTGAATTGTTGCGTATGTGCAGTCGGACGTTCTGGAGGAGACGTCGATGGCTCGCCGCCGCTGATTGCCGTAGCGATCGGGTGAACAATACACCTAAGCATCGCAAGATGTCCACCGTCGTAAACGAACTGTGCAGAGCGTCCAGCCCTCGACCGATGTGCATGATCTTGGTTTTATTCATGTTGACCCTGCTTCCTGTGGTATCGCCATGCGTCGCATGGTCGACTCAAGGAAATCATGGTTGATCCTGTCAAAGGCACGATCAAAATCCACCGATACGAACGCCGCTCGCATGCGATAAGCTTCCATCAGGGAAATTACGTCACGGTATTCGCCGAGGATAGAATGTATGTTGCTCCGAACCCCTAGACAAGCCTGGTCTGGTAGTATTGTCTGCGATATTACAGTCTTGAGCCTTGCCGCCAACATTCGCGCAAAGATCTTATAATCAGTATTGAGCATCGTGAGCGATCTAAATTGATGGGCGCTGACACTCGCTTTCGATTTCGGTATTGGTATAAGTATTCCCGCCATGAACTGCGACGGAACGTCCGTGGCAGGGCTCAATAACTCATTATACATCAATACCAACTGGGACATCATTAAATCCGCAAATGCGCGGTAAAATTCGAATGTCAACCCATCTGGCCCAGGGGATTTATGCACCGCACCCTTCGCGAGTGCGCCCCGGATGTCATCTTCCGTTAGGGGTTCCAATAGCGCCTCTGCATCCGGACCATCCACCTCCGTGTGCATCTGTAGCAAATTTCTTCTCGTGTCCGATTGTCCGTCGGCGTCCCAGTGAAAAGGAGGCGGTAATGCTCCAGAAACTCAACAGCAATGTCCTGTTGTGACGTCAAGGGCCGACCATCGTCATCATGGAGGACTGTGATTAGGGATCGGCGATTACACGCATGTCCCTTGGACACATGATGCATGCCAATACGTTCTCCATCGACGTTGTCCAAGCACCGAGCACGGATCGAAAGTCCCTCCAATCGACGTCTCGTGATCGATAAAATGCAGGCCTGAATGCGATGGACTTCCGCTTGACGCTCGGGCGATGGGGCTCTGGAGGACAGGTCGCGGAGCACCATGTAGTAATAATCAAGTGTATCTCGGAGTCATTTCGCTTTTTCCTTGCCATACGTGATGAGAGCTCTTCGTATCGCCGGTTTTGCACACTGCAGCCACCACGAAAGAACCGTACGGTGCAGCGGCAGACGGCGAGTGCAAGTCTGCCATGTTTCTTCGATCCGCTGGCGACATTCGAGATCCACCAATAAGGATGAATTAAGTTTCCAGGAACTACGACTCCGCCAGACCCTCTGCCGCGGGAGGGTTAACGTGCATAAATATGCAAGGTGATCCGTAAAAGCCGTGGGCCAACGTTCAGCAGCCAACACGTGATCTCTTAATCCGTCAGAAACATAAATCCGATCCAGCCTGCTCGCCGAGTGGCTAGTAAAATACGTGTAGCCCTCTCGCTGCCCATGGATCTTTTCCCACGTGTCCATAAGAGCCATGTCCCGGCAGATCGTGTTCAATGCGTGGCAGGAGCTGAAATTAGGAGTTTGATCCTTCGGTGTGAGTACACAGTTAAAATACCCCCCTACCAAGATGTGGTCATACTCCCACGGAATAGGGGGGCAATCTCCTCCAAGTAGAATCGTGCACGCGCCTGTCGATTGTCAGATCCGGAGGGTGCATAGATGTTGACGATACGAATGCCGTTCACGGTCATAGCCAAACCCCGAGCCGAAGGAAGGTAATCGAGGTCACACATCGGAATCCCTTCCCGGACTAGTATCGCTGTGCCACGTTCTCCATCGGGAGTCGGCGCTATGTAAGTGTTGTATCCATGCACGTCGGGAAAAGCAGCATTGCAGGTTTCCTGTATCAGCAGAATATCAACGTCAGTGGCGTAAATCATGTCCCGAAGAAGTTGCATCTTTGCAAGCGAACGTGCGGTGTTAATGTTCACTGTGCCCACCTTATATGCTTGGTTCGTTGTCGTTGTCATGCTCGTGTCATGTCACTGAGAACTCCAAGGGCTTTAGTCCACTGTTCGTGTTCAGAGGGGTGCCCGCCAACGGGCTGCCCTCCTTTGTTGTCGTTCCGTGGTGTGCGTCCTGTAGGTGAGTGGTCATCATTAGAGGGTGGTAATTTGGCAATTCCTGTATGTCTTCGACTGGTTCCGCCCAGTCGCAGTGGTCATCAATCCGAGAAACGTCCTCTAATGAATTTCGACGTGGCTGCTGGGACATGGTAACCCTGACTCCTTCGTCGGCAGCGCTGGGTCAGCCGGTGTCAATGAAGAAGGACCATCTGAAAGGCAGGACATCCGGTCACCATCTGACGGAATCCTGTCAGCGTCCTCTAAAGGCACGTGTTCTGTGTCAGACAGGTCTTCGGCTAGGATACCTTCCGTGTCCCCTAGGCTAGGGGGCGACGCGTCACCCGAACTATGGCGACGCTTTTTGCGACGCTTCGGCGATCGCTGTTTGCGTGCCCTGCCCTCTGCTGCCTCACTGTGTTCGTCGATCGTTCGTTGGGCCGTTGCCGGCGCCACTGTCTCGACCTCTACTTCCACCCCGCGTGCTTCATGTGAGTTTTCGGAAGGTTCCTCCCTCAACTGACGTGATGTGGGTGTAGGGACATTCTCAGAGTCACCTCCATGCTCCCGTAACTCGGTCTGCTCTTGCATAAACACGTCCTTGTCACGCTCCGAACTGGGCAACACCTCCCGGCGAGCCATCGACACGTACGTCATCGGCAGTTGCGGGGGAACTTCTCGCTGTGACGCTTCTCCATGTGGCAGTTGCACGACGCGGCGTTGTATGCACTCCGAGCGGATATGTCCTTCTCCACCACAGCCAGAACAGGTGCGTGGCTGACCATCGTAGATCACAATAGCTCGACATCCGCCAATGTATAAATAAGACGGGATATGTTTAGTAAGGACGATCCGCACCTGTCGCACGCCGTTAAGCACAGGATATGTACTAAAACTTGCCCAGCGTTTAGGCGTATGACTAAGTACCGTTCCATATGGTCGCAGCGATTCAGTAACCATCGATTCTGGCACCTCAAACGGCAATTCAAAGATCCGAATGACCCTCACACCCAATCCGGAAGGAGCTACTGTTACATCGCTGATATGGGCATCAGAGTGTCGAAATTTAAATCCTCTTTGAGCAGCGGAGAGAGTTCTTTCACACGCAGCGTCATCGGTCATCTTTACGTACATTGTACTGCTTACAATGGACAGGTGTATTCCAATTATGTCTGCAGCAGGTAAACGAACTTCTTCCCTCAAAAAACGCTCTATTTCGAAAGCTTTGGGTTTGGCAAATTCGTTGTCGAACGTAAATTGGAGCGTAGTCTTTCGAAAATTGTGTGCCACGGCGATCGAGTCAGACAACAACACGCGCGAGTACCGGCGGTGTAAACACTTCCTCGTCCACGCGCGCCCGCGGCTGAGACAGCAGGTCCGTGCCGCGCCACCGCCTAAAGCAGACTGCGACCACTCAGCCATCCGGGCAGACCTCAAGGCAAGAGAGGAAACGACTGTGGACAGGAGACAGAGTATGTTCTCTAAGTCCTAGCAGGCAGTCAATGACTACAGCAGCTATACTGGCCATACTTTTGTAGATCGGAAGCACACACACCACTTTTGAACACAGTCGCCCTGTCGCGTCTGTAGTTTCCTGCGAGCGGATCAGGATGGGAGCTAGACGCTAAATCCAGTAATGAGGTGGCTCGTCCAAATCCAAGTACTGGTGCTGTAAAACAAGCTGGAAATTCTTTGCAGATAAGGGCACTCGGTGGGATAAGTGACGTATACTTCTGATGAAATAATTGAGATGAAACACGAGATGCAATAAGACCACTGTCGAACCCTAAGAGGCACCAACACATTGAATGTAAGTTGTGCCATCCTGCATGTATCCCGTGCAGCTAAGTGCCACGAGAAACTAAGTCCCGTCCCGAGGGCAGAGCAACACAGGTCCAGCGTCTGAGGCAACTGTCGAAGGAATCTCCCAGCAACACCAGCGGCCCTGCTGATATAGGCTCGTCTGATGAGATCACGAGCGTCTCCCGTGTCCTGTGGTCCTTCCAGAGCATTCTGTCGTAGCTGGTCACGTAGCTCCAGCGTCCCTTGCCACAAAAACGCAACCTCTCCTGCTTCCCAACGCCATGGCTGACATTAGGTTGCTATCCTACATGTTCATCTTATGTAATCTTATGCATTTCTACTCACATTCGCAACTCATTCGGGACAGCCGCAATCTCAGTTTGCCACCTTCTCTTTAGAGCAATGGCTGCAGCAAGAAGACTTCGCCGCACAGGCGATATATTTTCGGTAGTTGCCGCAGTAAAACGACATACTCCGACATGTCATGTGGTTTCATCGCAACCACCGGCTTTTCTTCAGCTCGGTCGCTACGTTTCAGCTTCCTCTGTAACATGGTTATCACGCAAATACAACTTTCTCTCCTGCAATGTAAACTCCAGGATTCGTCTAAGTTCTTTTGACAGTTTTGTATTTTATTTCCTGCAGTGTTTGATTACCATCTCTCCTGAAGACGAACATGTGGAGCACAAGGGGGAAAAATTCAAAAGCATCGATCAAAAACCGTTAAACAAGGAAGTTCCGAGAGAAGTCTTTAGGGACAAGAGACATCCACGGTCGAGTGGCAACCTCTTCATCTCAGAGTGGCACTTGCAACCTACACCTCAATTATCTGCTGGATGTATTCCAGTCTCTGCCTTCCTCTACAGTTTTTGCCCTCTACGGGTCCCTTAGTACCATGGAAATCATTCTCTGATATCTTAACAGCTGTCCTATCGTCCTGTCCCTGCTCCTTGTCAGTGTTGTTCACATACTCTTTTCCCCTCCGTTTCTCCGTAGAAGCTCTTCATTTCTTACCTTATTAGCCCACTCAATTTTCAACATTCGTCTGTAGCACCACACCTCAAATGCTTCGATTCTCTTCTGTTCCGAATTTCGCACAATCCATGTTTCACTACCAGACATCTGTGCTCCAACGTACCTCTACATTTTCAGAACTTTCTTCTACAAATTAAGGCCTGTGTTCAATACCTGTGCTAGTCTGCTTCTTACATCCTCCTTGTTTCGTCCATCATGGGTTATTTTGCTTCCTTAACTTCATCTACTTCTTGTTCATCAATCATGACGTTCAGTTTTTCTCTGTTCTCCTTTCTCCTACTTCTCACTGTTTTCGTCTTTCTTCGATTTACTCTCAATCCTTACTCTGTATTCATTAGACTGTTTATTCCATTCAGCAGCCCATTTAACTGTTCTTCACTTTCACTCAGAACAGCGATGTCATCATCACTTTGAATTTTAATTCCACTCCTGAACCTTTCTTTTATTTCCATTATTGCTTCTTCGACGTACAGATTGACCAGTAGGGACAAAAGACTAAATCCCTGTCTTACACCTTTTTTAATCCAAGTACTTCGTTTTTAGTCGTTCACTCTTACTATTCCCGAAAATGGCGCCATTGAAGCGCCGACACTGGTCCTACAAAATGAATAACATCATAAGGGCAGCTCTACGTGTTTCATTTTCTCACTAAAAATAATTATCTGGCAGAAACCTGCCAACAAGACAAATAATTTTAAAAACATTCAGTATTAAAATTTTACTTTTAAAGGAATTAACAATCTGAACAACCTCTTTCGCTGGTACGCTACAACGGGAGATACATCAGAATCTGAGAAGTAGCAAATGCATTTATTAGATCAAATGCCAAAGCCACGGAGCCAAAAGTATACACAATAATTCTGATGCTGCGATTGTCTGTAAGAAGATAGCAACGTCAGAAGACTGTAGCGCATTGCAGGAGTACCTAGAGAGGGCTGATGAGTGATGCAGGCTCTGCCAGCTGACCCTGAACATAAATAAAAGTAACATATTGAACAATGGAAAATCTAGGTTGGAATGTAACAATATTGTGGAAAGGAAAGTTGCCACTTATCATATAGTCGCAGATAGGCATAACAAAAAGACAGTCACAAATAAAGCTTTCGGCCAGTAAGACCTTTGTCGAAATTAGACGACAAACACACACATAAACACTCATACAAACGCAACTCGAACACACATGGACGCTGTCTCAGGCAACTGAGGCCACACTGCGACCAGTTGCACCAGTGCATGATGGGAGTGACGAGTGGGTGCGGGTAAGGAGGAAGATGGGGCGGGGAGGGAGAGGGATAGTACGATAGGGGTGGTGGCCAGTGATGTGCTGCTGGGGAGTGTTCAGGGAGGAGCTCGAAAGAGGGTAGGGCAGCTGTGTGCATCCGGGAGGTTAGACATAGGGCAACAGAGAGATCGTAGTGGAGGGGGGGGGGGTAGTGGGAAAGGAGAGAAGTAAAAAGGCTGGATGTTATGGAGGAATGAGGACTGTGTAGTGCTGAAATGGCGACAGTGCAGGGGCTGGATGGGAGAGGACAATGACTAATGAAGGTTGAGGCCAGGAGGTTTATGGGAACGTAGGATATATTGCAGGGAAAGTTCCCGTCTACACAGTTCAGAAAAGCTGGTGTTGGTGGGAAGGATCCATATTGCAGAGGTTGTGAAGCAGTCATTGAAATGAAGAATGTCATGTTTTCCAGCCTGCTCAGCAACAGGGTGGTCCACTTGTTTCTTGGCCACTGTTTGTCAGTGGCCATTCATGCACACACTCAGCTTGCTGGTCGTCATGCTCACATAGAATGCAGCACAGTGGTTGCAGCTTAGCTTGTAGATCACATGACTGGTTTCACTGTTACCTGACTTTGATGGGATAGATGATGTTTGTAATCAGACTGGAGGTGGTGGTGGTGGTGGTGGTGGTGGTGGTGGTGGCGACGGGAGAATATATATGGGACAGGTCTTGCATCTAGGTCTATTACAGGGGTATGAGCCATGAGTTAAGGAGTTGGGAACAGGGGTTGTATAGGGATGGACGAGTATATTGTGTAGATTCGGTTGGTGGCAGAATACCACTGTGGGAGTGGTTGGGTTGTTTGTGGAGGAGACCAGACAGTGAGGTCATCAGTCTCGTCAGATTAGGGAAGGATGTGGTAGGAAGTCAGCTGTGCCCTTTCAAAGGAACTGTCCTGGCACTTGCCTGCAGCGATTTAGGGAAATCATGGAATACCAAAATCAGGATGGCCAGATGCTGGATTGAACTGTCGTCCTCCTGAATGTGAGTGCAGTGTGCCAGCCGCAGCACCACCTCACTCAGTACTGTGGGAGGAGTGAGAAGGATAGTGGGCAGGACATTTCTCATTTCAGGCACGATGACAGGTAGTCAAAACCCTGGTGCAGAATGTAATTCAGTTGCTCCAGTCATGTGTGGACCTGAGTTAGAAGGGGAAAGCTCCTCTTTGGTCAGACAGTGTGCCTTTTTGAGTTGGTGGGAGGCTGGAAAGATAAGGCATGGGAAATATGTCTTGTACAAGGTTGAGAGGATAATTATGGTTTGTGAAGGCTTCAGTGAGACCCTTGGTATATTTAGAGAGAGACCACTTGTCACTGCAGATGCAATGACCACAAGTGGTTAGGCTGTATGGAAGGGACTTCTTGGTGTGGAATAGGTGGCAGCTGTCAAAGTTGAGGTATTGCTGGTGTTTAGTAGGTTTGATATGGATGGAGGTACTGATGTAGCCATTTTTGAGGTGGAGGTCAGTATCTAGGAAGGTGGCTTGGGTTGAGTAGGACCAGGTGACGCAAATGTGGGAAAAGTTTTAGAAGTTCTGGAGGAATGTGGATAATGTGACTTCACCCTCGATCCAAATCGCAAAGATGTCAGCTATGAATCTGAACCAGATGAGGGGTTTAGGATTCTGGATGTTTAGAAAGGATTCCTCTAGATGGCGCATGAATTGGTTGGCATAGGATGGTGCCATGAGGGTGCCTATAGCCGCACCCCAGATTTGTTTATAGGTAATGCCTTCAAAGGAGAAATAATTGTGGGTGAGAATATAGTTGATCATGGCCATTAGGAAGGAGATTGTTGGTCTGGAATCTGTCAGGCATTGGGAAGGTTACTGTTCAACAGTGGTAAGGCCTCTGTGAGAGCAGAGGTTCTCTCAGTGGGAACACAATGGGGCATCCTGGGTGGTAGGCTTTATGGACTTTAGGAAACATGTAGAAGGTGGGAGTGCAGGGAGTGGTAGCGGTGAGCAGAGAAATGGACTCTGAGGAGAGGTTCGGGATGGGCAGGGTGTGACTGGAGATCCTGTTGGATTTCTGGGATGGGATCACTGTGACAAGATTTGCAGGTGGATGTATCTGACAACTGGTGGAGAGCTTCTACCAGACAATCCTTGCAGTTAAGAACAACAATGGTGGAGCCTTTATCTGTAGGTAGGGTTATAAAGTCCAAATCAGTTTTTAGATGGTGGACTACGGTTCTTTCTGTGGATGTAAGGTTAGTTTGCATGTTGAGGGATATGGGGAATGATGGTGAGGCAAGGTTCGAGGTTTAGAAATTGTTGAAAGTTAACAGGGGGTGATTTGGGGGCGGGAGGGGGGTTATCATGGTAGGATGGAGGAGCGAACTGAGTTGGGCAGGGTTCAATATTGGCCTTTTTGGTTGAGTCTGATTTGTAGGATTGGTGGCGAAAAAGTGTTTCCGCTGTAGGGACTGGGAGAAGGAGAGAAAGTCTTTAAGAAGTCGTGCATGACTGAATTTATGATTGGGGCAAAAGATGAAGCCTTTGGAAAGGACTGATATTTCTATGAGGCTGAGGCTTCTGCAGGAAAGTTTCTTGACTGTGTTTCAGGTCTGTTTAAGTTCTGGACTCTGTGTGGTGGTGGGAGGGTTTTGGAGGGTGGGGTAAATGTAGAAGGTTTGCGAGACTGGATTTTTCAGCTCTGAGGAGATGTGGAGGAGGTTTGATGATCGTTGCAGATGGGGTGGACTGTAGTACTCCAAGGCAGAGTAGGAAGTGAGCAGGGTGGAGAGCTGTTTGAGATGGCATTGTGCATGTTGCTGTAGTTCCTGGAGGGCGAGAGTTTCAATGTGCGTTATGGGTTCCAGGAATTTGAGATTGCGTAGCAGGAGGATTTTGCGGATGGAGAGAAGGTACTACAAGAAGGTTTAGGCTTGGTTTATATAGTTATGCTGGACTATGTTCGTGAGGGCTAAGGATTTGCGGAATCGTAACAAGTGGAGGTCACTGTGGAAGGAGGGGTGGCAGCTGCAGATGGGTGACTGTTTTGGGCAGACATAAAAGAAGAACTTCACTACTGAACAACTACACTATTAAGGAAAAACTGCTTGAAACATAATCTACCGTGAAATGTCCAGTTGCAGCCATCCAGAGCGACCTTAAATGGGATGATCACATAATCTCCTGAGACTTGGCGGCAGTTGTCATCAGTTTATTTTAACAGATTTTATGTAGCTGTTAAACAGAAGACAGTGGAAGGGAATTCATAAAAGTTTTCAGATTATTAAAACAAATTCATGATTTTCAGGAGCGTTCATTCCAATGGACACTGGGCCTTGGTGACGTTTAAGTAAGCATAAGGAAGAAAGTGAAAAATGTAAAAGAAAATAAAATATTTTATTAGTAGTTTACTTATCAAAGAGCAGTCTTATTTGGCAGATATCGGTTGAATCATATACTGATTATAAATTTAAAAAAGAGATATACACTGTGACAGTTTATTTCTTATGATACTCAGAAAAACAGATGTTCTTTGATGTCAGACAGAGGAAAGCAGAAGAGATTTCGCAATTTATTTTGGTGTCCTTCACGCGGCCAGTGTTCTCACATCTTATAGTGAGCGCAATAGTCTTCGCCTTGTAGGAGTTGCATCTTCATCTGCTTATGCTGTTCCTCTTGGCCACTTAACAAATGCTCTTCAGTTCTGAATTTGAGGTCACGGTGCTGCAGGGCACTCTTCTTGGGCTTGTCATTCTTAATTCGGTCAATCCCATACCGAATCCAGCTATTTGCAAATCCGAGGCCTATGAAGAGAAAAATGGTTTTTAAAGTCCACTTTCTGGTTCTAGTACAGATCCCGTGATAACTCATTATACTATCAATCACGTCTGTGCCGTCTATATTTTTTATGTAGCAGCCGATTACTGCAAGACGGGGAACGTGAATGTATCTCCCATCGTTCTTCGAACATCTTTCACACTGATCCATATGCTCCTTCCCAGTCTTGGTCGACGCATTTATAGCTGGCTTTTGGTCATAATATCTTACAATATACACTAGTGGCCATTAAAATTGCTACACCAAGAAGAAATGCAGATGATAAACGGGTATTCATTGGAAAAATATATTATACTAGAACTGACATGTGATTACATTTTCACGCAGCTTGGGTGCATAGATCCTGAGAAATCAGTACCCAGAACAACCACCTCTGGCCGTAATAACGGCCTTGATACGCCTAGGCATTGAGTCAAACAGAGCTTGGATGGCGTGTACAGGTACAGCAGCCCATGCAGCTTCAACACGATACCACAGTTCATCAAGGGTAGTGACTGGCGTATTGTGACGAGCCAGTTGCTCGCCCACCATGGACCAGACGTTTTCAGTTGGTGAGAGATCTGAAGAATGTGCTGGCCAGGGCAGCAGTCGAAAATTTTCTGTATCCAGAAAGGCCCATACAGGACTTGCAACATGCGGTCGTGCATTATCCTGCTGAAATGTAGGGTTTGGCACGGATCGAATGAAGGGTAGAGCCACGGGTCGTAACACATCTGAAATGTAACGTCCACTGTTCAAAGTGCCGTCAATGCGAACAAGAGGTGACCGAGACGTGTAACCAATTGCAACCCATATCATCACGCCGGGTGATACGCCAGTATGGCGATGACAAATACAAGCTTCCAATGTGCGTTCACCGCGATGTCGCCAAACACGGATGCGATCATCATGATGCTTTAAACAGAACCTGGATTCATCCGAAAGGATGACGTTTTGCCATTCGTGCACCCAGGTTCGTCGTTGAGTACACCATCGCAGGCGCTCCTGTCTGTGATGCAGCGTCAAGGGTAACCGCAGTCATGGTCTCCGAGCTGATAGTCCATGCTGCTGCAAACGTCGTCGAACTGTTCGTGCAGATGGATCGAGACGTGGCTGCACGATCCGTTACAGCCATGCGGATAAGATGCCTGTCGTCTCGACTGCTAGTGATACGAGGCCATTGGGATCCAGCACGGCTTTCCGTCTTACCCTCCTGAACCCACCGTTTCCATATTCTGCTAACAGTCATTGGATCTCGACCAACGCGAGCAGCAGTGTCGCGATACGAGAAACCGCAATCGCGATAGGCTACAATACGACCTTTATCAAAGTCGGAAATGTGATGGTACGCATTTATCCTCCTTACACGAGGCATCCAACAACGTTTCACCAGGCAACGCCGGTCAACTGTTGTTTGTGTATGAGAAATCGGTTGGAAACTTTCTTCGTGTCAGCACGTTGTAAGTGTGGCCGCCGGCGCCAACCTTGTGTGAATGATCTAAAAAGCTAATCATTTGCATATGACACCATCTTCTTCTTGTCGGTTAAATTTCGCGTCTGCAGCACGTCATCTTCGTGGTGTAGCAATTTTAATGGCCAGTCGTGTAAATTAGTCTTCTCTCACTCTCTGGTCAACAAACCTACGTTCAAGATTCGCAAGAATCTCGTCTGGAGTTAGATGGAATGTTTTCGATATACTTTACTTTAATAATAATATTGGACATGAAACTATTAGCATAATACCTACTTTGCTTACAAAAATTCTAATAATCCGTCAGATAATGTCATTTAGCAATAATAACAACAGGAAATGTACTGCAAATTAGCGAAGATAATCACCGATGGTGCCTAGAAACCAGTCCTCGAACATGCCGCAGCAGGTCCCAAAGTCCATTACAGTGAACATTACTGTTTTGTAACCATATTTAAAGAAAATGCAGTACTACCAGATCGTATCACACATCAAGGCCATGTAAACAACACTTATAGATATTGTGTACAGTAGATGCATACACTGACGGACTAAAATCACATAACCAAGAAGGATTTGTGCGATGTAAACGAAAGTTGGTAGCCGTGTTTCTACATCCGAAAGTTGATGTCTGTTCATATTTGGCGCCAGTCGCATAACAGTGTCGATAGTAGCGCCAGTATGAGGATGTAAATCAGGTTAGCTTTAAATACACACTGCAACGGTCGTGAGCGTTAGTTACCATTGAGATTGGACGTGGTGAGTTGATGTTAGTCTAGAAAACCTTTACTGAGTTTGGACGAGGTCGTGTAGTACGGCTACGAGAAGCCTGCGATATTTCAGAAACACTTAGCAGGAATGCAGCCGGTGTGCATGGTTGCTGGCAGCAATAGTCAGGACAATGTAGCTGCAGTCGCAAGAGGACCGGGCTCCGAACGGCCACGTAACACTACCGAGAGGGAAGACCATCGTGCTCGGTATATGGGTCAGGCGTAACACACTGCTTCGGCAACACCAATATGAGCAGCAGCTGGCACCACACTGACACAAGGAACTATTAAAAATAGATTACATCGAGAACAACTCCAAACGAGACACCTTGTAGCGTACATTCCACTGGCTTCGATGGTGTGGCCGAGCGGTTCTAGGCGCGCCAGTGTGGAACCGCGCGACCGCTACGGTCGCAGGTTCGAATCCTGCCTCGGGCATGGATGATGTGTGATGTCCTTACGTTAGTTAGGTTTAAGTAGTTCTAAGTTCTAGGGGCTGATGACCTCTGATGTTAAGTCCCATAGTTCTCAGAGCCATTTGAACCATTTTGAACTGGCTTCGAACCACGGCCGATTGCGACTCCAGTGGTGTCAAGCGAGAGCTCACTGGAGGACGGGGTGGACGACTGTTGTGCTTCGGTGCCAATGAGGGTCGTGTTTTGATTAGTAGGAGGCCAGTCGAGGACCTGCAACTAACCTGTCTCCGGGCTGGACACACTGGACCTACACCTGGAGTTATAGTATGGGGTGCGCCTTCATATGACAGCAGGAGCACTCTCGTTATTATGCCAAGCAAACTGGGTGCAAACTTCTATGTCAGTGTGGTGATTCGATGTGTCGTGCTGTCGTTCATTAACAGCATTCCGTGGCCTGTTTTTCAACAGGATAACGTTCACCCACGTATCACTGTTGTAACACAACACTGTCTACTGCGTCGACATGTTGCCTTGGCCTGCTCAGTCACCAGATCTGTCTCCAATCGGGCACATATGGGACATCATCGGATAACGAATCTAGCCTCATCCACAACCAGCATTAATCGTCCCTTTATTGACCACCAAATGCAACAAGCGTGGAATTCTGTCCCAAAAAAGGACATCCGGTTACTTGTACAACGCAATGCATGCACGTTTGCATGCTTGCCTGTTATATCGGCTATTAATGTGCCAGCATTTCATGTTTGCAATGGCTTATCTCGTGCTTGCATTACCCTGTAATCTTGCAATGTTAATGGCTTAAATATATTACCTGGACAAATATATTTACAAAATTTCACGACGCAACATTAATTATTTTTTGGTTCTGCAAATTTTTTCTGTCAGTGTATTTTCATTGAAATAAATTTCTAAAAATTATACAGTAATTTAGTGTACTCATTAGACTATGTGATCAAAAGCATCCGGACACCCCCAAGAACCAACGTTTTTCATTTTAGGTGCACTGTGCTGCCACCCACTACCAGGTACTGCGTATCACTGACCTCAGTAGTCATTAGACATCGTGAGAGAGCAGAATGGGGCGCTCCGCGGAACTCACGGACTTCAGGTCAGGTGATCGGATGTCACTTGTGTCATACGTCTGTACGCGAGATTTTCACATTGCTAAACATCCCTGGGTCTACTGTTTCCAATGTCATAGTAAAGTGGAAACGTGAAGGGACACGTACAGCACTAAAGCGTACAGGCCGACCTCGTCTGTTGACTGACAGACATCGCCGACATTTGAAGAGGGTCGTAATGTGTAATAGCCGGACATCTACCCAGACCATCACACAGGTATTCCAAACTACATCAGGATCCACTGCAAGTACTGTGATAGTTAGGCAGGAGGTGAGAAAATATGAATTTCATGGTAAAGCGGCTGCTTATAAACCACACATCACACTTACATATGAAAGGACGCCTCGCTTGGTGTAAGGAGCATAAACATTGGATGAATAATCAGTGGAAAAACGTTGTGTGTAGTGACGAATAACGTTACACAGTGTGGCGATCCCATGGCAGGTTGTGGGTGTGGCGAATGTCCGGTGAACGTCATCTGCCAACGTGTGTGGTGCCAACAGTAAAATTCGGAGGCAGTGGTGTTATGGTGTGTTCGAGTTTTTCATGGAGGGGGCTTGAACCCCTTGTTGCTTTGCGTGGCACTATCACAGCACGGCCTACATTGATGTTTAAAGCGCCTTCTTGCTTCCCACTGTTGAAGAGTATTTCGGGGATACCGTTTGAATCTTTCAACACACTCGAGCACCTGTTGATAGTGTACGGCCTGTGGCGGAGTGGTTACACGACAATGACATCCCTGTAATGGACTGGCCTGCACAGAGTCCTGACCTGAATCCTACAGTACACCTTTGTGATGTTTTGGAACGCCGACTTCGTGCCAGGCCTCACCTACCGACATCGATTCTTCCTCAGTGAAGAATGGGCTGTCATTCCCCAAGAAACCTTCCAGCACCTGATTGAACATATGCCTGCAAGAGCGGACGCTCTCATCAAGGATAAGGGTGGGCCAACACCATATTGAATTCCAGCATTACGGATGGAGGGCGACACGAACTTGTAAGTCACTTTCAGATAGGTGTCCGGATACTTTTGAACACATAGGGTACCATGATAGTTTTTTTTTTTGGTCATCAGTCTACTGACTGGTTTGATGCGCTTGACGTATTCCAATCTCTGTCTCCCTCTACAGTTTTTGCCCTCTACAGCTCCCTCTAATACCATGGAAGTCATTCCCTCATGTCTTAGCAGATGTCCTATCATCCTGTCCCTTCTCCTTATCAGTGTTTTCCACATATTCCTTTCCTCTCCGATTCTGCGTAGAGCCTCCTCATTCCTTACCTTATCAGTCCACCTAATTTTCAACATTCGTCTATAGCACCACATCTCAAATGCTTCGACTCTCTTCTGTTCCGGTTTTCCCACAGTCCATGTTTCACTAGCATACAATGCTGTACTCCAGACGTACATCCTCAGAAATTTCTTCCTCAAATTAAGGCCGGTATTTGTTATTAGTAGACTTCTCTTGGTCAGAAATGCCTTTTTTGCCATAGCGAGTCTGCTTTTGATGTCCTCCTTGCTCCGTCCGTCATTGGTTATTTTACTGCCTAGGTAGCAGAATTCCTTAACTTCATTGACTTCGTGACCATCAATCCTGATGTTAAGTTTCTCGCTGTTCTCATTTCTACTACTTCTCATTACCTTCGTCTTTCTCCGATTTACTCTCAAACCATACTGTGTACCCATTAGACTGTTCATTCCGTTGAGCAGATCATTTAATTCTTCTTCACTTTCACTCAGGATAGCAATGTCATCAGCGAATCGTATCATTGATATCCTTTCACCTTGTATTTTAATTCCACTCCTGAACCTTTCTTTTATTTCCATCATTGCTTCCTCGATGTACAGATTGAAGAGTAGGGGCGAAAGGCTACAGCCTTGTCTTAGACCCTTCTTAATACAAGCACTTCGTTCTTGATCGTCCACTCTTATTATTCCCTCTTGGTTGTTGTACATATTGTATATGACCCGTCTCTGCCTATAGCTTACCCCTAGTTTTTTCAGAATCTCGAACAGCTTGCACCATTTTATATTGTAGAACGCTTTTTCCAGGTCGACAAATCCAATGAAAGTGTCTTGATTTTTCTTTAGCCTTGCTTCCATTATTAGCCGTAACGTCAGAATTGCCTCTCTCGTCCCTTTACTTTTCCTAAAGCCAAACTGATCGTCACCTAGCGCATTCTCAATTTTCTTTTCCATTCTTCTGTATATTATTCTTGTAAGCAGCTTCGATGCATGAGCTGTTAAGCTGATTGTGCGATAATCCTCGCACTTGTCAGCTCTTGCCGTCTTCGGAATTGTGTGGATGATGCTTCTCCGAAAGTCAGATGGTATGTCGCCAGACTTATATATTCTACACACCAACGATAATAGTCGTTTTGTTGCCACTTCCCCAAATGATTTTAGAAATTCGGATGTAATGTTATCTATCCCTTCCGCCTTATATAACCGTAAGTCCTCCAAAGCTCTTTTAAATTCCGATTCTAATACTGGATCCCCTATCTCTTCTAAATCGACTCCTGTTTCTTCTTCTATCACATCAGACAAATCTTTACCCTCATAGAGGCTTTCAATGTATTCTTTCCACCTATCTGCTCTCTCCTCTGCATTTAACAGTGGAATTCCCGTTGCACTCTTAATGTTACCACTGTTGCTTTTAATGTCGCTAAAGGTTGTTTTGACTGTCCTGTATGCTGAGTCTGTCCTTCCGACAATCATATCTTTTTCGATGTCATCACATTTTTCCTGCAGCCATTTCGTCTTAGCTTCCCTGCACTTCATTCCTCAGCGACTTGTATTTCTGTAATCCTGATTTTCCCGTAACATGTTTGTACTTCCTCCTTTCATCAAGCAACTGAAGTATTTCTTCTGTTACCCATGGTTTCTTCGCAGCTACCTTCTTTCTACCTATGTTTTCCTTCCCAACTTCTGTGATAGCCCTTTTTAGAGATGTCCATTCCTCTTCAACTGTACTGCCTACTGCGCTATTCCTTATTGCTGTATCTATAGCGTTAGAGAATTTCATACGTATCTCGTCATTCCTTAGTACTTCCGTATCCCACTTCTTTGCGTATTGATTCTTCCTCACTAATGTCTTGAAATTCAGCCTACTCTTCATCACTACTATATTGTGATCTGAGTCTATATCTGCTCCTGGGTAAGCCTTACAATCGAGTATCTGATTTCGGAATCTCTGTCTGGCCATGATGTAATCTAACTGAAATCTTCCCGTATCTCCCGGCCTTTTCCAAGTATACCTCCTCCTCTTGTGATTCTTGAACAGGGTATTCGCTATTACTAGCTGAAACTTGTTACAGAACTTAATTAGTCTTTCTGCTGTTTCATTCCTCGTCCCAAGCCCATATTCTCCTGTATCCTTTTCTTCTACTCCTTCCCCTACAACTGCATTCCAGTTGCCCGTGACTATTAGATTTTCGTCCCCCTTTACATACTGCATTACCCTTTCAATATCCTCATACACTTTCTCTATCTGTTCATCTTCAGCTTGCGACGTCGGCATGTATACCTGAACTATCGTTGTCGGTCTGCTGTCGATTCTGATTAGAACAACCCGGTCACTGAACTGTTCACAGTAACACACCCTCTGCCTTCCTATTCATAACGAATCGTACACCTGTTATACCATTTTCTGCTGCTGTTGATATTACCCGATACTCATCTGACCAGAAATCCTTGTCTTCCTTCCACTTCACTTCACTGACTCCTACTATATCTAGATTGAGCCTTTGCATTTCCCTTTTCAGATTTTCTAGTTTCCCTACCACGTTCAAGCTACTGGCATTCCACGCCCCGACTCGTAGAACGTTATCCTTTCGTTGATTATTCAATTTTCTTCTCATGGTAACCTCCCCCTTGGCAGTCCCCTCCCGGAGATCCGAATGGGGGACTATTCCGGAATCTTTTGCCAATGGAGAGATCATCATGACACTTCTTCAATTACAGGCCACATGTCCTGTGGATACACGTTACGTGTCTTTAATGCAGTGGTTTCCATTGCCTTCTGCATCCTCATGTCGTTGATCATTGCTGATTCTTCCGCCTTTAGGGGCAATTTCCCACCCCTAGGACAAGAGAGTGCCCTGAACCTCTATCCGCTCCTCCGCCCTCTTTGACAAGGCCGTTGGCAGAATGAGGCTGACTTCTTATGCCGAATTTTATCAGAATTTAGGCAGTGTCGGGGATCGAACCCGGGACCGAAGACGTTTTGATTATGAATCAAAGGCGCTACCCCTAGACCATGGGTCTCCATGATAGAACGTCGTCAAAAAAGCTGCTCCCACCAGTAGCCTGCACCATACAGTCTATTCAAATGGACCACAGGTGTTACGACGGAAAAGGCAGAATCTTTGATAGCAGCAGAGAAAACACCATGTGCATTACAACGGACATCTGATCCCAGGAGGATAAAACAAATAAGAGAAGGAGCAGGTGCCAGAGTGTGATTCAAAGCACGAATATTAATGAAAATTTCCCATGAAGGAAGTTGCCTGCAAGGCGCTTGTTCGACCTATTCTTGGGTACTGTCCATCAGTCTGGGTCCGTTACCAGGTATGATTAATAGATGTGACAGGCTAGATCCAAAGAAGAGCCGCACGCTTCGTCATGGGATCGATTAGGCGGCTCTTGAGCGTTACAGAAACGTTGAAAAAACTTCGGTGGCATACACTGTAAGAGAAGTGTTATGCGTCACGGAGAGACTTACTACCAAACTCGGAAGAGTTGGCCAACATATTACGTCCTCTCACATACGTCTTGTGAATTGACCACAACGAAAAAAATTAGAGAAATTACAGATAGAGCAAGGTTTATCGACAATCTGTCTTGTCACGTGCCATTTGCAAATGGATGAAAGAAGAGGGGATTAGTTACACGTCCGGTGACATGCGGAGTATTGATGTACCTGTAGATGTAGATATCAGTAGTTTAGGCAGACTGCATGTTTTTATATTCTAGTAGAATATACACTATTGTTTCACATACATCTGTTATAACTAGGGTGCACTTTCCTCAGTCTACTAATTAACTGGGACCCCCCGAGCAAGTAGAAACGACCGCCTTCCACGGTCAACGCTGACTGAAGTCTCCACTAAAATTTCTGGCAGTCTGAAAACGTTCGCTCGCGAAGCAGAGCCAGTTGCTCCTGCCTGTGAACTCAGCGGTGATCCGTTTAAGGCCTGGTCGCCCGGCGTTAAATGACACATTCAGGAGAATGAGAGGAGTGGTTGGTGGGGGAGAGGGGAGGGGGGGAGTTACACACTAGCAGACATTCCTTCAGTGTTTCGTGTCTCACCATACCGGCTGAAGTGTAATTGCGTTTGCTGTCGTTTAAGAAAACTTGTAAAGTGAAGATACGCCCAGGGTTTAAGTCGGAAATGACCATTCAAGGAATATTGCCTATCAGAGAGCATACACAAGCAGCATTAATATAAATGCGTAGGCTTCTGCGACCTGTGTCAGCCTCATTAAAGTCCATATCGGTGTACTCCCGCTTGTAAAATATTTAAAATGCCAAAGCACTAAGATACTCGACGTTTCGGCCGTGTTGAAACGGTCTTCCTCAGGACGTAGACGCTGAGCACGCCCTCTGTAAAACGCCCGAAAAGTCGGGTACTTGGTATCTTAACGTAAGTTCGGGCAATACACCTAGAAGGAATTTAATGAGAGAAGACGCATTTCCCCGTTCACGTTTGGAGGCAGCGCTTGTCTATATCCAGTTTTCGATTCTGAGGGAGGAAGGGGGCGGAGGGCTGGACTAGAGTTTGTTACTGTCTCTCCCCCACACCCTCCCCCCTCCAATATAACGGCGTCACACAACTATTATGTCCAGAGAAAATCCTAAGCCTTCAGCAAATTGTCAAAAGAAAAGACTAATTTTTGTTGATTTTAAAAAAAAGAAAAATTACGATTCGATACACAGAGAATCTCTCCTCATTACCCTTCAGGAATTTCCATTCGACAGGAAAACTCTGGAACACAGCGTCAAAATTAAATTTCTTGGAACAGCTTCAACTTGCTTCAAAATTGCATCAGTAATCAGACAAGGAGAAAAGTTATAAGAGAATGGAAAATAGAGGAAGAAAAACAAGAAGTTGATAACTACATAAAGCTGGATAGATAGAAAGAAGCAATAATTTCTTTGGTCTCTGCAGGCGATATTTAATAAACGGAACCTTACCGAATGCAAGAAAAAGACTAAATCTTCTGAAGCAGACAACTGAAAAGACAGGTATCCAAAAATCTTTTGAAAAGATATTATACATGACCAATGAAAGCAATTACCAATAATTTTAAAGAACAACAATGGCAACTAAAATGTAAACTTTCACTGCCGGAAATATCATGTCCATTATAATTATCCGGGCTGTTATGCCGTGGTCGGTTGATAAATTCTGTGGTGATTCCCAACTTTTCGTCTCCGACTGCGGGAGACATCTTCAAGGGGGTCCGTAGCCTGATGGAACGTCCAACACACACACTGGCTCGCTACTGACTGCCGCTAAATTCCGTGTCCGCGCGCCCCCGCGCCGCGGCGTGACGTCACGTGTTTTGAAAACGTCAGTGCAATTGGCCGCTGTCCGTCGCCGTCGATCGCCGTTGCCATCACCCAGTAGTGGACGGGTGGTACACAACTTCTTTAACACCGGCATCCATATACCGTTTAATTTGACGCCCTCCTCCTTTCGGTTGAAATTATTTGGGTGTTTAGCGATTTCGATTGCCTCCCTGTAGAGCCTTTCGTAGTATCCGCTCGTGGCCGCTAGTACTTGCGTCTCCTCGAAACGAATATTGTGGTTCCCTGGCTGGAAAGCATGCTCCGCAACAGCTGATCGTTCCGTTTCTCCTCTTCTACAATTTCCCTTGTGCTCTTCCAAACGTTTAGAAACAGTTCTTTTGGTGGTACCCACATAAACATCACCACAGCTGCATGGGATCCTATACACTCCAGATTTTCCAATGGTTTGCGAGCGTCCTTGGCAGGCCTAAGGTATTCCTGTATCTTCTTGGTGGGCTTGTAAATTACGGTAATATTCCGCTTCGTCAAGATCCTCCCTATTCTTTCCGTTACATTTATAACAAATGGCAGGAAAACCTTAGATTTTGCAGTAGCCTGTACGTCAGTATGATTTCTGCGTGGCTGCCTCAACGCACGTTTTATTTCGGCGGACGAATATCCGTTCTTCGTTAGTGCATTGTGGAGATGTTCCATCTCAGCGTCGAGCAACTCAGGTTCAAAAATATTTCTAGCTCTGTCCGCTAACGTCTTGATAACACCCCGCTTCTATTGTGGGTGGTGGTTCGAATCCCGGTGCAAATAACGGTTCGTGTGCGTGGGTTTGCGGTACACTGAGTGGCCTAAACTACCATTTTCGTTTCTAAACACAAGCACATCGAAGAAATGTAGTTTGCCGTCTACCTCCTCCTCCATTGTAAACTGAATTCTTGAGTTTATACTGTTCAGATGTTCGTGGAACCGGCTTAGTTCCTCCCTACCATGTCTCCACAACACAAACGTGTCATCCACGTATAGGAACCATACATTTGGTTTCTTGCTGGCAGTACCTAAGGCCTGTTCTTCGAATTTCTCCATAAAGAAGTTAGCAATTACGGGACTTAGGGGGCTTCCCATAGCCACGCCATCCGTTTGCTCATAAAACTGTTCATTCCACTTGAAGTATGTAGTCGTCAAACAACACTTAAACAGCTCTAAAATATCGTCAGGAAAAATTCGATCCAGCTGTCCCAATACATCATTAAGTGGAACCATGGTAAACAGCGATACCACATCGAAGCTGACCAATATGTCCTCCGGCTGGACCACTATGCCATTCAATCTGCTGATGAAATGTGTCGAATTCTTTATATACGAGTCCGAACGGCTCACATGTGGTTTTAACAGCGTAGTCAAAAACTTAACTAACGAGTAGGTGGGCGAACCAATGGCACTTAGTATCGGTCTTAACGGAACATTTTCTTTATGAATTTTGGGCAATCCATAAAGCCTCGGTGGTAGCGCAACCGAACTGCCAAGTTTTTGACTACGCTGTTAAAACCACATGTGGGCCGTTCGGACTCGTATATAAAGAATTCGACACATTTCATCAACAGATTGAATGGCATAGTGGTCCAGCCGGAGGACATATTGGTCAGCTTCGATGTGGTATCGCTGTTTACCATGGTACCACTTAATGATGTATTGGAACAGCTGGATCGAATTTTTCCTGACGATATTTTAGAGCTGTTTAAGTGTTGTTTGACGACCACATACTTCAAGTGGAATGAACAGTTTTATGAGCAAACGGATGGCGTGGCTATGGGAAGCCCCCTAAGTCCCGTAATTGCTAACTTCTTTATGGAGAAATTCGAAGAACAGGCCTTAGGTACTGCCAGCAAGAAACCAAATGTATGGTACCGATACGTGGATGACACGTTTGTGTTGTGGAGACATGGTAGGGAGGAACTAAGCCGGTTCCACGAACATCTGAACAGTATAAACTCAAGAATTCAGTTTACAATGGAGGAGGAGGTAGACGGCAAACTACATTTCCTCGATGTGCTTGTGTTTAGAAACGAAAATGGTAGTTTAGGCCACTCAGTGTACCGCAAACCCACGCACACGGACCGTTATTTGCACCGGGATTCGAACCACCACCCACAACAGAAGCGGGGTGTTATCAAGACGTTAGCAGACAGAGCTAGAAATATTTGTGAACCTGAGTTGCTCGACGCTGAGATGGAACATCTCCACAATGCACTAACGAAGAACGGATATTCGTCCGCCGAAATAAAACGTGCGTTGAGGCAGCCACGCAGAAATCATACTGACGTACAGGCTACTGCAAAATCTAAGGTTTTCCTGCCGTTTGTTATAAATGTAACGGAAAGAATAGGGAGGATCTTGACGAAGCGGAATATTACCGTAATTTACAAGCCCACCAGGAAGATACAGGAATACCTTAGGCCTGCCAAGGACGCTCGCAAACCATTGGAAAATCTGGAGTGTACAGGATCCCATGCAGCTGTGGTGATGTTTATGTGGGTACCACCAAAAGAACTGTTTCTAAACGTTTGGAAGAGCACAAGGGAAATTGTAGAAGAGGAGAAACGGAACGATCAGCGGTTGCGGAGCATGCTTTCCAGCCAGGGAACCACAATATTCGTTTCGAGGAGACGCAAGTACTAGCGGCCACGAGCGGATACTACGAAAGGCTCTACAGGGAGGCAATCGAAATCGCTGAACACCCAAATAATTTCAACCGAAAGGAGGAGGGCGTCAAATTAAACGGTATATGGATGCCGGTGTTAAAGAAGATGTGTACCACCCGTCCACTACTGGGTGATGGCAACGGCGATCGACGGCGACGGACAGCGGCCAATTGCACTGACGTTTTCAAAACACGTGACGTCACGCCGCGGCGCGGGGGCGCGCGGACACGGAATTTAGCGGCAGTCAGTAGCGAGCCAGTGTGTGTGTTGGACGTTCCATCAAGCTACGGACCCCCTTGAAGATGTCTCCCGCAGTCGGAGACGAAACGTTGGGAATCACCACAGAATTCATCAACCGACCACGGCATAACAGCCCGGATAATTATAATGGAAACAATGGCAACATCAAGAAAACAAAGAAATTCAAATATCTGGGTGAAAATACGAACATCAAAAGTGAAAAAGAAGTAATTAAAATCAGAACTGAAAAAATAAAAACAACGTACATGAAAGTAAGAGATTTCCCCAGTAAACAATTGTTTTTCTAAAGATAGCAGGTTGAGGCACTATAACACAAAGGTAAAACAGATATCCTCTATGTGTCAGAAACACTACCTATCGAGAAACACCGACGTTGTGTGGATGCAACACGGCTTTACAAGATTTGTAAAACATAGAAGTATCTTGCGTAAAATATTGGGTCCAATCAAGAATAGAGTTGGCAAGTGGGTTCTGAGACCAAATACGGAAATGTATACACTTTCTAAACTAAAAGGAAAAGGACATGTGATAAGTAAAAGACATATTAAACGCTATGGACATCCAGGGCGAATAAAGGAAACAGCTTAGCAGCGAAGATCCATGCATTCTTCCTATACAGAAAATCTGACAAAGAAAATGGGTGGTAAGGCAAGACAAAAAACGGACTCTAGAGGAAAAGCAGATTGAGCAGTGTACGTTACTGGATAGATAAAAATTCAGAGTATGAGGAAAAAAAATTCAAAGGTTTTAAGGACGATAAAACTAACAGAAAAAATGGAGTTAAATGGTTGATGGCCGTATGAGGGGAAAAGAGTTCATTCTGAAAAAAAAAAACAAAAAAACAAAGAAGGATCAAGGAAAAGAGAAATAAATAGCTATTTTATGTGTCTTTAGTTGGCCTGAAACGAGATAAAAAAAATACACTTTTAAGATAGAAAAAAAGACCCATCACGAAGGACTTATCCGAATAGGATGGAAATTGGTAGACGTGACGTACATGTACAGACAAGCAGATGATTCCAGTTTCAGAAAAGCTGGCTGATTAGTTCAACAGAAAGAGCTTCGCCAATTGAACAAGTAAACAATGCGTTGGTTCACCTCTCGCCGTTATGCAACCGGTTATTCGGCTTGGCATTGATTCTTTACTGGTTTGATGCGGCCCGCCACGAATTCCTTTCCTGTGCTAACCTCTTCATCTCAGATTAGCACTTGCAACCTACGTCCTCAATTATTTGCTTGACGTATTCCAATCTCTGTCTTCCTCTACAGTTTTTGCCCTCTACAGCTCCCTCTAGTACCATGGAAGTCATTCCCTCATGTCTTAGCAGATGTCCTATCATCCTGTCCCTTCTCCTTATCAGTGTTTTCCACATATTCCTTTCCTCTCCGATTCTGCGTAGAACCTCCTCATTCCTTACCTTATCAGTCCACCTAATTTTCAACATTCGTCTATAGCACCACATCTCAAATGCTTCGATTCTCTTCTGTTCCGATTTTCCCACAGTCCATGTTTCACTACCATACAATGCTGTACTCCAGACGTACATCCTCAGAAATTTCTTCCTCAAATTAAGGCCGGTATTTGATATTAGTAGACTTCTCTTGGCCTGAAATGCCTTTTTTGCCATAGCGAGTCTGCTTTTGATGTTCTCCTTGCTCTGTCCGTCATTGGTTATTGTACTGCCTAGGTAGCAGAATTCCTTAACTTCATTGACTTCGTGACCATCAATCCTGATGTTAAGTTTCTCGCTGTTCTCATTTCTACTACTTCTCATTACCTTCGTCTTTCTCCGATTTACTCTCAAACCATACTGTGTACCCATTAGACTGTTCATTCCGTTGAGCAGATCATTTAATTCTTCTTCACTTTCACTCAGGATAGCAATGTCATCAGCGAATCGTATCATTGATATCCTTTCACCTTGTATTTTAATTCCACTCCTGAACCTTTCTTTTATTTCCATCATTGCTTTCTCGATGTACAGATTGAAGAGTAGGGGCGAAAGGCTACAGCCTTGTCTTACACCCTTCTTAATACGAGCACTTCGTTCTTGATCGTCCACTCTTATTGTTCCCTCTTGGTTGTTGTACATATTGTGTATGACCCGTCTCTCCCTATAGCTTACCCCTACTTTTTTCAGAATCTCGAACAGCTTGCACCATTTTATATTGTCGAACGCTTTTTCCAGGTCGACAGATCGTATTAAAGTGTCCTGAGAGATATGGTACCAAATTCTGTCCAATTGGTGCGTTAGATCGTCAATAATACGAATTGGTTGGAAGGTCCTGCCCAAGACGTTCCAGATGTTCCCAATGTGGGAACGAGACGTTCAAACAGTATCAGCATGAAGCTTATGAAGTGTGGTGTTACAGTAAAACAACCAAAGTACATCGTCAGATCGATTAACTAATGAGGATGTCCTGAATCTAACTGCGAGAATAAGATATTTATGGCACAATCTGAATAAGAAAACTGATGAGTTCTTAAGACACACTCTGAGGCATCGGGAATTGTCAATTTGGTACTAGAAGGAAGTGTAGTGGGTAAAAGCTGTAAAGGGAGACCAAGGAATGAATACAGTAAGCAGGTTCAAATGGTTGTAGTTGTAATAATTATCCAGAGATGAAGAGGCTTGCACAGGACAGCGCAGCGTGGAGAGCTGCATCAAACCAGTCTTCAGACTGAAAACAACAACAACATTGTCAAAAAACAACAGCAACAACCTGTCCGTGTCTGTACATATCCAAGTAAACCTACTGGGGAAGAGGACCTACAGTTTAACTTCAATCTGTACTACCTGCTGTTCCTGCTGAAATTTCACATTGTTGAAAGGTGAAGACCAGGTTAAAGGCAGACAAATATTTCTTGGTAGATCCATCAAAACTACGGTTTTCATGCAAGCGCCAGGCACGGAACGCTTCCATTACACGAAGGGATACAATGTAACGGGAGACTGAAACTTGCTCTCTGGATTTTTCTCTCTTCTTGCACATTGTAAAGCAGCAGTCACTGTAATGCTGAGTACGATAGTCAATTAATCATGGCGACAGGAGAATGCAGGATCCCATCAGGAACTCAATTCGCACGCCACAGTAAGCATCACATGTGGACGCAGATGAACTCACGAACAAAGAAGTCGGTGTCAGCGACGAGGTTGGCCACGTCGGGAATAGACGCTACTGCTCTTTATGCTTTCCATAAAGATCTACGGGCTGCGTGGCCCAAGATATTCGCACAGTTGCGTGAACTTTATGAGGACTTTTACGACCTATATAAGCTCGCCTGATCGCTTGGCGGTAGCGCCCGAAATTATATTGGCACCCCATTCTGCGCAGCAAACTCGCTAATGCCCGGTAATGGCGTCGTTACGATTTCAGCACAATTTACCTGCATTTTCCAGCCAGGTGGTCACTGTGATTGCCTTAAGGGTTAACGATCACAGATTAGAGTATCGCACCCGCGAAACAGGGCACAAAGAAGCAACAAACACTGCAACAAACATCCCATGGCTGTTAAATTCCAGAGACCCTTGTGACCGTTGCTTATATATCAGAGAAAAGTGAAGCATGGCGGATGAAGAAGAAAGATTTAAGAAGCAGCTTTTTTTAATCGTCAGTCTTCCGACTGGTCTGATGTGACCTGCCACGAATTTCTCTCCAGCGGGAACCTCTTCATTTCAGAGTAGCTCTTGCAACCCACGTCCTGAATTATATGCTGGATGTATTCCAACCTCTGTCTTCCCATACAGTCAGTTACGTTTCTTATCATCTTTTTACTGCTTTACATATGTTCCTTTCTTCGCCGATTCTGTGGAGAACCTCCTGATTCATTACCTTATCTGTCCACCTAATTTTCAACATTCTTCTATAGCACCACATCTCAAACTCTTCTATTTTCTTTTGTTCTGGTTTCTCCACCGTCCGCGATCCACTAGCAAGGAATGCTGTGCTCCAAACGGATATTCTGAGAAATTTCTTCCTCAAAGTAAGGTCTATATTTGATGCCACGGCATTGGACAGGAAAGCCGTCTTTGCTTGAGCCAGTTTGCTTTTTATGACCTCCTTGCTTCGTCCATCGTTTTATTTTGCTTACAAGGTAGCAGAGTTTCTTAACTTCGTCTTCTTCGTGACCACCAAATTTTGTCTTTTACCTCTCGCTAATCTCATTTCCGCTGCTTCACATTACTTTCGTCTTGGTTCGATTTACTCTCAGTCCATGTCCTGTACTTATTACACTAATTAGACTATTCATTGCATTAACCGCATCCTCTACCTCTTCTCCAATTTGCCTGAGGGTAGCAATGTCATCAGCGAATATCATCATTGATTTTGTTTCACCCTGAATCTTAATGCCACTCTTTCACCTTTATTTCCGTTATTGGTTCTTCGACATATAGACTGAAAAGTAGGGGCGAAGACTGCTTCCTTGTCTTACTCTGTTTTTAATCCAAGCACTTCGATCTTTATCTTCCAGTCTTATTGCTGCCTCTTGGTTCTTGTACACACACTGTGTCACCCATCCTTCCTTGTAGCTTACTCCTATTTTTACTTCGAATATCTTGCACAACGTCAAACTGTCGAACACTTTCTCTAGATCGATCAATACTTTGAGCTTATGTGAATGTAGGCTTTCCCGGCGTATACCGCTGATGAAATCTTCTCAGGCTTCCATCTGGGTAGCTGCGTCGAAAATCCGCGACGTTTCGATGAGTGTCGTTCTTATCATCTCCTGGCGAAGCTGATTTTCGACGCAGCTACCCGGATGGAAGCCCGAGAAGATTTCATCAAAACTGTGAGCTTCATTTTTCTTCAGTGTTGCTTGCATTATTAATCGCAAAGTCAGATCTGCCTATCTGGTGCCTTTACCTTTCGTAATACCAAAGTCGTAATCTTATAACTAATTCTCAATTTTCCTTTAAATTCATAGTGAAGGTCGTGTTATTACGTAGTTCATACAGAGGGCATCACACAGCCAGCTGATGTGTTCTCTGCGAAGCCTCCCTCTGTTACACTGCAGTCTTTAACGAACTGCGACAAGAGCCTGAGCAACAGATGTAGCCGCACTGAAGAATGTATAACAACTCCGAAATACTGGTACGTAATTAAATGTACAAGCGAAAAAGGCTACTTCATCAGTTGTAATTTTTGTACACTGTGCTCTGACCATGTATTTCTTGTATTCTTAGCGTTGACAATGGCTGGTTACTATCCGAAATCAGGATTTGCTACAGTAAAGCTACAACTGAAACGATAACTGATTGCTAGTCTTTACGATTTTGAAAGTATTACAGAATGTTTGCAGGTAAGTAGTCTCTGATGTGCAAGACCATATTTTCTGACCTTCGGCGTGCGCGCGCGCGTGTGTGTGTGTGTGTGTGTGTGTGTGTGTGTGTGTGTGTGTGTGTGTGTGTTGTGTGTGTGTGCGTGTTTGCGTGTGTGTGAGTGTGTTGGGGCGGGGGAGTGGGGTGGGGGGGAAGTGTTTTTCCTACGTAACATACAACACGTTTTAAATATGACACACACATCACCGTCGCAACTACAGGGGCTGCTCATCAAAGGCTGAAACGTATTTTCCACACATATGTATTACTGCATCTCAGTGTTTACATGATCTTTTTCAGAATACTCCCATCCTACTTGAATACACTTTTTGTAGTGTCCCCGTCAGTCCTCGAATACATGGTGCAGATCCTTGAGAATCGCCTCAGTTTTCTTGAGCACTGCTTCAGAGTTCTCAAATCGAATTCCCCGATCTTTTGACTTTAGTGATAGTAATAAAAAATTGATAAGGTGCAAGACAGAAGCTATAGGGCGCAAGGGGTACGCAGGTAATATTGAATTGAGCCAGAAAGTGCATGACTTGATCTGTGACGTGAGGTCGCGGATTGTCACGATGAAGTCGCCACCCAGTCCGAGAAAGTTCTGATCGTTTCCTTGCAGTGCAGGTCCTCAGTTTAGCCATTAATGATGTGTATTATGCTGCTGTAACAATAGTGTAAGGGGGAATTGCATGGTGGTAAATCATTCCATGTTAGTCAAAAAATGTGATCACCATCAACTTCCCTGCAGACGGAACAACTTCCGCCATTTTCTGTGTTGGAGAACCTGTCGGTTTCCTGTGATGACTCGTTTTCCTTCACGATCATGCAGTCATGATTCATCACCGGTGATAATCGATTCCAGAACTGCATTCCCTCCAACAGCAGAGAGGTACAGCACCTCATGGCTTGTCTACCTTCGCACACCCTTTTGTTCGGGAGTCAACAGACGTGGCACCCAATGGGCACAAACACGGATCCTATGAAGATGATCATCCATAATCGTAAAGATACTGTCATACGAAATTCTCAACTCTTCACTGACATTATGTTGTGTTATCCACCGAAATGGTTAAAATGGCTCAGAGCACTGTGGGACTTAACATCTGAGGTCATCAGTCCCTTAGAACTTAGAACTACTTAAACGTAACTAACCTAAGGACATCACACACATCCATGCCCGAGGCAGGATTCGAACCTGCAACCGTAGCGGTCCCGCGGTTCCAGACTGTAGCGCCCAGAACCGGCCGTTATCCACCGATCCTCAAGGAAAATCACAGCAGCTGTATTCACATCGACTTCGGTGGCAACAGAAGCCGTAACACCAGGCTGCCCTTGCTTTTGGTCACTGTATAGTTTAAACTAACACAGAATTTTATTGCGCCGTACTGTTCCTCTCACATCACCTTCACTGTCTGGTATGCGTCTGCAAAATAGAGGATTACTACCATCCTACTGACACCAGAGTGCTGCCGCTGGACTTATACATAAAAACGCGCTCTTTTAAAGTATTCATTTTACAGATAGGGAGATATCACGCACGTACAGGAAAAATTCAGTCTCCGACTTTGTTGATCAGCCATCCGACATCTAAACAAGGTCACAGGCCCAAACAGAACAAACAGGGCAAAAACCGAGCGAGGTGGCGCAGTGCGGGATGGTTCCTTAGACAGGGGCCCACATCTCGTGGTCGTGCGGTAGCGTTCTCGCTTCCCACGCCCGGGTTCCCGGGTTCGATTCCCGGCGGGGTCAGGGATTTTCTCTGCCTCGTGATGGCTGGGTGTTGTGTGATGTCCTTAGGTTAGTTAGGTTTAAGTAGTTCTAAGTTCTAGGGGACTGATGACCATAGATGTTAAGTCCCATAGTGCTCAGAGCCATTTGAACCATTTTGAACCTTAGAAAGGGCACGGCAGACCTGCTTCCCTAATCCGATGGAACCGACGACCTCGCTGTTTCGTCCCTTCCTCCAGATCAACCAACAAACCAACGAAATAGAACAAAAATAATGTTATACGACACAATAAAAATAATCTAACGTTATAGACCTTTAAAGCCCACGGCGGCTTTTTAAAATGGTTTCTTCATTTGGAAAATATACGAAACGTCTTTGGTTCACCACAAAAATAAAGTTCAGATAACAAAAGTGAGTAACAGTTACTCAGCACTGAACTAGATACAGACAGACAACGACTGCAAACATTACCAATTTGCTTTCATGTAGTCTCAGCAGCTGCGACATAGTCGCATATGTGAACAGTGATCCAATACTGTCAAATGTTCTTTATTCTAGTGTTCGATCACAATATCAATTCTTTTGACGATGACCGGTTTCAGTCAGTAATGACCATCCTCAGATCTTTTCCACACCGTGTCCTAAAGTGATAGGGCGGTAATGGCATCGTCAAAACAAATACTCAGCACAGCAACGTCACATAGATCTAAAATAAGGTGTAGAATAGGCCACATCGTCAAAAGAATTAATATTGTGATCAAAGGCTGGAATAAAAATAATCTTTCATGAAGTGTTTACACTTGCTGAATATGAGGACTGTTGAACACAGATGTATATCGAAAACATAGGCACAAAAAAGGTAACTACGAAGAAGTCACGGGTAACAGAAGAAATACGTCAGTTGATCGATAAAAGAAGATGAAAGAGAAATGTTCAGAGAAATTCATTAATACAGAAATACAAGGCACTGAGAAATGAAATAAATAGTAAGTGCAGGGAGGCTAAGGCGAAATGGCTGCATGATAAATGTGAAGAAATCGAAAAAAAGTGTTTGCTGGAAGGACTAACTCAACTTATAGAAAAGTTACAACAACCATCGGTGAAATTAAGAGCATGGATGGCAACATTACGAGTGCAATGGGAATTCCACTGTTAAAGTGGAGGAGAGAGCGGACTGGTGGAAACAGCACAATGTGAAGGCGTCTGTGACGGGGAAGATTTGTGACGTGGAAGAAGAAGAAGAAACACGAGTCGATATAGAACAGATAGGGGATCCAGAATTAGAACCAGAATTTAAAAGAGCTTTCTAAGATCAAATAAGACAGAGGGGATAGATAATATTCCAGAAGAATTTCAAAAAGCTTTGGGGGAAGTGGCAACAAACGACTATTCACGTTGGTGTGTACAATGTATGAGTTTGGTGACGTACCATTTGACTTTTCGAAAAATACACTCCTGGAAATTGAAATAAGAACACCGTGAATTCATTGTCCCCGGAAGGGGAAACTTTATTGACACATTCCTGGGGTCAGATACATCACATGATCACACTGACAGAACCACAGGCACATAGACACAGGCAACAGAGCATGCACAATGTCGGCACTAGTACAGTGTATATCTACCTTTCGCAGCAATGCAGGCTGCTATTCTCCCATGGAGACGATCGTAGAGATGCTGGATGTAGTCCTGTGGAACGGCTTGCCATGCCATTTCCACCTGGCGCCTCAGTTGGACCAGCGTTCGTGCTGGACGTGCAGACCGCGTGAGACGACGCTTCATCCAGTCCCAAACATGCTCAATGGGGGACAGATCCGGAGATCTTGCTGGCCAGGGTAGTTGACTTACACCTTCTAGAGCACGTTGGGTGGCACGGGATACATGCGGACGTGCATTGTCCTGTTGGAACAGCAAGTTCCCTTGCCGGTCTAGGAATGGTAGAACGATGGGTTCGATGACGGTTTGGATGTACCGTGCACTATTCAGTGTCCCCTCGACGATCACCAGTGGTGTACGGCCAGTATAGGAGATCGCTCCCCACACCATAGTGCCAGGTGTTGGCCCTGTGTGCCTCGGTCGTATGCAGTCCTGATTGTGGCGCTCACCTGCACGGCGCCAAACACGCATACGACCATCATTGGCACCAAGGCAGAAGCGACTCTCATCGCTGAAGACGACACGTCTCCATTCGTCCCTCCATTCACGCCTGTCGCGACACCACTGGAGGCGGGCTGCACGATGTTGGGGCGTGAGCGGAAGACGGCCTAACGGTGTGCGGGACCGTAGCCCAGCTTCATGGAGACGGTTGCGAATGGTCCTCGCCGATACCCCAGGAGCAACAGTGTCCCTAATTTGCTGGGAAGTGGCGGTGCGGTCCCCTACGGCACTGCGTAGGATCCTACGGTCTTGGCGTGCATCCGTGCGTCGCTGCGGTCCGGTCCCAGGTCGACGGGCACGTGCACCTTCCGCCGACCACTGGCGACAACATCGATGTACTGTGGAGACCTCACGCCCCACGTGTTGAGCAATTCGGCGGTACGTCCACCCGGCCTCCCGCATGCCCACTATACGCCCTCGCTCAAAGTCCGTCAACTGCACATACGGTTCACGTCCACGCTGTCGCGGCATGCTTCCAGTGTTAAAGACTGCAATGGAGCTCCGTATGCCACGGCAAACTGGCTGACACTGACGGCGGCGGTGCACAAATGCTGCGCAGCTAGCGCCATTCGACGGCCAACACCGCGGTTCCTGGTGTGTCCGCTGTGCCGTGCGTGTGATCATTGCTTGTACAGCCCTCTCGCAGTGTCCGGAGCAAGTATGGTGGGTCTGACACACCGGTGTCAATGTGTTCTTTTTTCCATTTGCAGTAGTGTATTATCCACACAATTCCGAAGACTGATAGACCTTGAAAGTGTGAGAATTATCGCATTATCAACTTAACAGTTCATGCATCCAAGCTGTTGAAGAGAGTAAAATACAGAAGAACGGAAAGGAAAATTGATGATGTGTCAGATGACGATCAGTTTGACTTTCGGAAAGATAAAAGTTTTACAGAGACAGTTCTGGAGTTGCGGTTGATAATGGAAGCAAGACTAAAGAAAAATCAAGGCGCGTTCATAGGATTTGTTGACCGGGAAAAGGTGTTCGACTATGTAAAATGGTGCGAGATGTTCGAAATTGTGAGGAAAACAGGGGTAAGCTATAGGGAGAGACGGGTAATATACGATATACACGAGAGCCAAGAGGAAATAATAGGAATGGATGACCAAGGACAAAGTGTTAGGATTAAAAACAGTGTGAGACACGGGTGTAGTCTTTTTGCCTCTACTGTTCAATTTATACATCGAAGAAGCAATGATGGAAGCATAAGATAGGTTAGAGAGTGGGATTAAATTCATGGTGAATAATGACTCACTGAAAGTGAAGAAGAATTATAGAATCTGCTGATTGGAAAGAACAGTCTAATGAATATAGAATATGGATTGAGAGTGTAATATTTATCAGCCATCATATTAGGCTCCAAGAAGCTGTTCCCAGAGCAGTGGAGATGTAAGAAGTATATAGATGACAAAATGTGGTGTGAGGTACCTGTGACAGATGTTAGATTCGGTACCATTCCCGTGAGAAAGACTGCCTGCATAGTGCTACTGCTCTGTGATTGGCTGCTGTGTTCGGAGCAAGGGCGCCAAAACGTTAAAGTATAGTTATTACTATTAGTTAAACTACTCATTGGAATGAGTTATTAAAAACAATTTAAATAAAAAACAAAAGACTGATGAAATTGCAGAAGAAGCACTTCAGAAGCGTTCGGGTCACGCCTTTTCTGGTATGGCGCGCGAAGTGTTTCGAGCTGTTCGTCACTCTGGATTAGGCAGCCGAGAAGAACAGACATGTTGTCTGTAGTAGGATGTGTTTCCAATTTTTATTTAAGTTTCTGTTCGTCACTCTGGATTAGGCAGTCGAGATGTACAGTCATGGTGTCTGTGGCAGAACGTGTTTGCCAGTATTCAGTATTAAAAGATTCACTGCGATAGTCATGAGGTACAGACACGTGTCACAAATAGTGTAAAGATACATTTTCGTAAACATTGTGTTTGATCATGTACTTTGCTGTATCAGAAGGTGTTGTATTAAGCGAGCCGGCCGGTGTGGCGCTTCAGTCTGGAACCGCGTGACCGCTACGGTCGCAGGTTCGAATCCTGCCTCGTGCATGGATGTGTGTGATGTCCTTCGATTAGTTAGGTTTAATTAGTTCTAAGTTCTAGGCGACTCATGACCTCAGAAGTTAAGTCGCATAGTGCTCAGAAGTTAAGTCGCATAGTCTTGCTGTATCAGAAGATGTTGTATTAAGATCATGTAATCTTCTCGTGTGGTTATGTTAAAATACGCGAGTGGCATCCCAAAGAAGTTATACATTATTTCAGAACAGAACCTTGCTAAAAGTCAGTTTCAGCCTCGAGATACAGAACCTACGAACTGCGTGCTGTTTTCTGCGCTGGGGACATCAACTTGAAGACAGCAGGTTAGTGAACTATAACAGAACCTTCGTATTCCACACAGTGCAGTGGAAACAACTAGGCGCCTCACGTGTACTGAATGCACAGAACAAATGTGCTCAGTGACGCGTCATCTGCAGTAATGCAGAGGAGGTAAAGGAGGATGACCGTTATTAACACCAACAATCAATTCATTCTTCCTTTCTTGCCGTAAGAGTAAACTGAAGAAAGACGAAAGTAATGGGAAGTAGTCGAAATGAGAATGTCTAGAAACTTAACATTACTACTGGATATCACGAAGTAGACGACGTTAAGGAATTCTGCTACCTTGGCAGCAAAGTAAACCATAGTAGACGGAACAAGGACATAAAAAGCAGGCTAGCACTGGTAAGAAGGGCATTCCTGGCCGATAGAAGTCTGATAGTATCAAACATAGGCGTTAATTTGAGGAAGAGATTGCGCAGAATGTGCGTTTAGAGTACAGCATTGTGTGGTAGTGAAACATGGACTGTGGGAAAATCGGAACAGAAGGGAATCGAAGCGTTTGAGATGTGGTGTTACAAAAGAACTTTGAAAATTAGGTGGAATGGTAAGGTAAGGAATGAGGAGGTTCTCTACAGAATCGGCGAGGAAAGGAACATATGGAAAACACTGACAAGGAGAAGGGACAGGATGATAATACATCCGTTGAGGCACTAGGGGATAACTTCCACTAGAGAGAGCTGTAGAGGATAAAATCTGTAGAGGAAAATAGAGACTAGAATACATCCAGAAAATGTTCAAATGTGTGTGAAATCTTATGGGACTTTACTGCTGAGGTCATAAGTCCCTAAGTTACACACTACTTAACCTAAATTATCCTAAGGATAATCGTAACACACACACCCATGCCCGAGGGAGGACTCGAACCTCCGCTGGGACCAGCCGCACAGTCCATGACTGCAGCGCCTGAGACAGCTCGGCTAATCCCGCGCGGCCATCCAGAAAATAACTGAGAACATAGGTTGCCTGTGTTACTCTTAGGTGAAGTGGTTGGCACAGGAGGAGAATGTGTAGCGGGCCGCATGAAACCAGTCAGACAGCTGATAAAAAATCAAAGAAGTCGGAAACAGTAAAAGTATTCAGCTTGTAATGAACGAGGCAGATGAGAGACCAATGAAGAACCTGAAAGTAGGGTGGGGATAGCCGCGAAGAGCTGTTTAATTAGAGAAAAGTGGAGAGACGCAATTCCTGAATAATGAAACTCGTTTTTAGCACAGAGCACAGGTGCCTCCACGCTCTAGACGCCTCTGCTGGAGTCACAGACGCGAGCTCTCTGATACGGCTGCCGGAGCAGTCCTCCAGAGCGACCAGACATGCGCGAAATAGCGCTCGCGCTGCCCCGCTGAAAGCTGCGCCCCCACTTGTCCCAGGTTCGCTCGTAAGCCGAGAGGCGATAGAATCACAAAAGAGCCAATAACGGCTGCAGCGGGCCGGAGCCTCCTTTGCCTGTCCTGCTCCTGCTTATTCCCCCCTTTCCTTTTTTTCCTTTCGGCGCGACACGCGTGCGGCAGGCAGGCAGGCGGCAGGGTGTGCGGAACCACCCTCCGCCCTCACCTCTGACAGCCCGGCGCGGCGCGGCACGGAGCGGCGGTTCGCGCGACTTTTTGCGCCCCGCGAGGCAAATGAGAAAGGGCCGCCTAATGCCTTTTCCGGCGCGCTTTACTGCCCCCCTCTGTCGGCGACAGAGCGACCAGAGTGGGCGGCGCATAACGTTCCCAGTCCCAGCCGGCCGGCGAGTTACGGCGCCGTCGCGAGATCGGCTTCCCATATTGTTTTATTGGCTCCGACACCGCGACGTATTCGGCCGCGCGAAAGGTCGCCCCGTGCTAATAAGCGCCGAAGCTGCGACACGTGAATTTTATGATTCGGTTAAGCCCAGTAATTGATGGCCTGTATACGTGGCCGGTACCACCAGGAGGATGTATCCGTTTTGTCTCTGTTTTGCAGCTCAGCACAGTGACATATATACATGTAATTTCCATTCTGTGACCTGTCCCAATACTGTGACTGCTGCTGAGTTTCCAGCCAGTAACATACGACTAATACACTACAGGCCATTAAAATTTCCTCAGCACGAAGATGACGTGCTACAGACGCGAAATTTAACCGACAGGAAGAAGACGCTGTGATACGCAAATGATTAGCTTGCTGGCGACACCTAAAACGTGCTGATATGAGGAAAGTTTCCAACCGATTTCTCATACACAAACAGCAGTTGACCGGCGCTGCCTGGTGAAACGTTGTTGTCATGCCTCGTGTAAGGAGGAGAAATGCGTACCATCACGTTTCCGACTTTGATAAAGGTCGGATTGCAGCCTATCGCGATTGAAGGTTATCGTATCGCGACATTGCTGCTCGCGTTGGTCGAGATCCAATGACTGTTAGCAGAATATGGAATCGGTGGGTTCAGGAGGGTAATATGGACGCCGTGCTGGATCTCAACGGCCTCATATCACTAGCAGTCGAGATGACAGGCATCTTATCCGCATGGCTGTAACGGATCGTGCAGCCACGTCTCGATCCCTGAGTCAACAGATGGGGACGTTTGCAAGACAACCACCATCTGCACGAACAGTTCAAAAATGGTTCAAAAGGCTCTGAGCACTATGGGACTTAACATCTGAGGTCATCACTCCCCTAGAACTTAGAACTACTTAAACCTAACTAACCTAAGGACATCACACACATCCATGCCCGAGGCAGGATTCGAACCTGCGACCGTAGCAGTAACGCGGTTCCGGACTGAAGCGCCTAGAACCACTCGGCCACCGCGGCCGGCACGAAGAGTTCGATGACGTTTACAGCAGCATGGACTATCAGCTCGGAGACCATGGCTGCGGTTACCGTTGACGCTGCATCACAGACAGGAGCGCCTGCGATGGTGTACTCAACGCCGGCCGAAGTGGCCGTGCTGTTAAAGGCGCTGCGGTCTGGAACAGCAAGACCGCTACGGTCGCAGGTTCGAATCCTGCCTCGGGCATGGATGTTTGTGATGTCCTTAGGTTAGTTAGGTTTAACTAGTTCTAAGTTCTAGGGGACTAATGACCTCAGCAGTTGAGTCCCATAGTGCTCAGAGCCATTTGAACCATTTTTTTGTGTACTCAACGACGAACCTGGGTACACGAACGGCAAAACGTCATTTTTTCGGATGAATCCAGGTTCTGTTTACAGCATCATGATGGTTGCATCCATGTTTGGCGAAGTCGCGGTGAGCGCACATTGGAAGCATGTATTCGTTATCGCCATACTGGCGTATCACCCGGCGTGATGGTATGAGGTGCCATGGTTAACGTCTCGGTCACCTCTTGTTCGCATTGACGGCACTTTGAACAGAACTCTCAACAATTGAAAACGTCTGGTCAATGATGGCCGAGTAACTGCCTCGTCACAATACGCCAGTCACTACTCTTGATGAACTGTGGTATAGTGTTGAAGCTGCATGGGCAGCTGTACCTGTACACGTCATCCAAGCTCTGTTTGACTCAATGCCTAGGCGTATCAAGGCCGTTACTGCGGCCACAGGTGGTTGTTCTGGGTACTGATTTCTCAGGATCTATGCACCCAAATTGCGTGAAAAAGTAATCACATGTCAGTTCTAGTATAATATATTTGTGCAATGAATACCCGTTTATCATCGGCATTTCTTCTTGGTGTAGGAATTTTAATGGCCAGTAGTGTAGTAGATGCCCGTGGTAGATTAACTGTGATTCCAGCTAACAATCTAATGTCGACACCTGTCTTTCTGGGACAGACACAAATTCGTGCGTAAACACGATCTGTTATAATGATTATAACGTATACTGGGTGTTGCAAAAAGGTCTTTACTATTCGTATAAATTAATTCCCAGTACCTACACAGGTGATCATAGTGTCAATTTGTAGGGAAATACATCAAGTTTTGTCTCGCGTAGTTCGCTAGTGCCGAATCGCACTGTAAGTAGCGTTAGCAGCAGTTGTGTTAAAGATGGTTGCCTTCACTGGACCCTAGTGTTCTAGCTGTGTGTTCTGGTTTGAAGAATCGAAGTCGGCGACATTTCAGCGTAATTTCCGTACCAAGTACGCTAAAGATCCTCCTAGTAAACCTACAATTTATGAGTGGCATAAATGTTTTGTAGAAAGAGGTGCTCAGTAAAACATGGGAAATCATCAGGCCGCCCGGAGTGGCCGGGCGGTTCTAGGCGCTTCAGTCTGGTACCGCGCGACCGCTACGGACCCAGGTTCGAATCCTGCCTCGGGCATGGATGTGTGTGATGTCCTTAGGTTAGTTAGGCTTAAGTAGTTCTAAGTTCTAGGGCACTGATGATCTCAGAAGTTAAGTCCGATAGTGCTCAGAGACATTTTTGAAATCATCGGGTCGTCCAAGCACGTCTGACGACGTCGTTGAGCGAGTGAGGAGACGTTTTGTCAACAGTCCTACTAAATCGACCCGGCCTGCGTCTCGTTAACTGCAAATCTCACATATGACTGTTTGGCGTGTGTTGAGAGACCGTTTGCATTTGAAACCGTACAGATTGACGATCGTACAAGCAATAAAAGACACTGATTAAAGTTGCTCGCAAGAACTTCTGTGCCGGTATGTTTAATCACTTACATGAGGATGAACATTTCTTGGACAAAATCATCTGCTCTGACGAGTCGACTTTTCACTTAGGTGGCAAGGTTAACCCACATAACTGTAGGATTTTGGGCACTGAAATCCACATGAAACATTGCAACATGTTCGTGAGAGGCGTAAACTGTACGTTTTTTGTGCATTGAGCAAGAACAAAGTGTACGGCCCCTTTTTTTTTCGTGAGAGTACCATCAACGGGATAGTGTACCTGAATATGTTATAGCAGTTTTGGACACCACAGATCAATGAGGATGACCAACAACGAAATGTATACTTCATGCAAGATGGTGCACGACCCCACTACCAGGATGACGACCGGGATTTTCTCAGACACCGCTTTCCTGATCAATGGATTGCCCGTGATGCGCCAATTGCATGGCCCCCAGCTTAGATTTTTCTTTTAAGGGGATCCATCAAGAATATCGTGTTTTTACCTCCTGTGTCGGTTTCTCTACCTGAACCTACAGCACGAATTAACGCCGCCACTGTGCAAGTTTCGGATCCGGAAGCTCGTATCGATAATGTCTCGTTGAATAGTTCGCACGCTGACACTTGTTGATGGCCCAGCATTGATATCTGCAGCAGTTTGCGGAAAGGCTGCATTTCTGTCTCGTTGAATCATTCGCTTCAATCGTTGCTGGTCCCGTTGTTGCAGGATCTTTTTCAGGCCGCAGCGATGTCGGAGACTGATGTTTTACCGGATTCCTGATATTCACGATACACTCTTGAAATGGTCGTACGGGTAAATCCCCACTTCATCGCTACCTCGGAGATACAGCACCTCATCGCTCGTGCGCCGACTATAACACCTCGTTCAAACTCACTTAGGTCTCGATAATCTGCCTTAAGTAGCTGCAGTAACCGGTATAACAACTACGCTAGACACTTGCTGTCTTATATGGGCGTTTACGATCGCAGGGCCATATCCTGACTCTTTACACACATCTCCGTGTTTGAATACACATGCCTACACCAGTTTCCTTGGCGTTTCAGTGTATATAAACTATTTAGGAGACAATTTGGGTATCCCTCTTGCATTGTTCCTGCAGACGATGCTGTCACATACCGTCTTGTGAAGTTATCAGAAAATCAAGGCCAATTGAAAGATGATTTAGACATCTGTATGGTGCAAAGAATGTCGGTTGATTCTAAATAAGGAGAAATGTGGGGTTACATGATACATCACACAAATCTAAAGGCTGGCAATTCAACTAAATGGCTCTGAGCACTATGCGACTTAACTGCTATGGTCATCAGTCGCCTAGAACTTAGAACTAATTAAACCTAACTAACCTAAGGACATCACACACATCCATGCCCGAGGCAGGATTCGAACCTGCGACCGTAGCGGTCGGTCGGCTCTAGACTGTAGCGCCCAGAACCGCACGGCCACTCCGGCCAGCAATTCAACTAAATACCTAGTGATCAATTACGAACAACTTGTGCGGAATAATTAGGTAGACAGTGTTGTGGTGAAGGTGATACAAAGACTACCATTTATTGGCAGACTAAAAATGTAATAATTTCACTAAAGATCCTGAATATATTGTCCGTCCTCTGCTAGAGTATTGCTGCGTGGTATGGGATGCTTACCAGACAGGATTGATGGAGGACATCGAAAATGTTCAACTAAGTGCAGCTTGTTTTGTATTAACGCGAAGCAGGGGCGAAAGCTTCACGGATATGAAACGCGATCATTAAAACAGAGGCGTTCTTCAATGGGGTGAGATCTTTTAACGAATTTCAATCACCATCTTTCTACTCCGAATGCGAAAATATTTCGTTTGCACCCCACCTACACGGGCAGAAATTGTCATCGTAATAAAAGAAGTCATAGTTAGCACGGAAATATTTTAGTGCTGATTTTTCCCTTACGGCCGGCCGGAGTAGCCGAGCGGTTCTAGGCGCTACAGTCTGGAACCGCGCAACCACTACGGTTGCAGGTTCGAATCCTGCCTCGGACATGGATGTGTGTGATGTCCTTAGGTTAGTTAGGTTTAAGTAGTTCTAAGTTCTAGGGGACTGATGACCTCAGAAGTTAAGTCCCACAGTGCTCAGAGCCATTTGAACCATTTTTTGCCGTACGCTGTTCGAGAGTGGAACGATACTTTAATAGTCTGAAGATGTTCTGTGATCCCTCTACCAGCCACTGAAGTGCAGAGTAGCCATGTAGGTGTAAAAGTAAAATGGTCTCCCACTGTGTAACATTGGTCTCCAAAGTCGCCTAATCTCAGTGTGTGGTTCTTTTCTGTGCGGGTTTGTGAAAAAATATATCAACGTAGCTATTCTTTCGCCAACTTTAAGTGAACTACATCGAGACAACAGTAAATGCTGTAACTGCAGACCTGCTCACAACAGTATGGGATGAGTCTGATTATCGTCTGGATGTCTGTCGTGCGTCTGGTGAAAGGCACATTGAACGTATATGACAGTTAAATGACAAATTAGCATCTCAACGTAATTGTAAAAAGTACCTTAACATGGTATGTGCATGCATGTATAAGACATACAGTTCTAAATTCTAATGATTCTTTTTAAAATAAAACCTTTGTAAGCATATGTGTAAGTTGTGTAGGAGACACAGCCTTGTGAAAGAGGATTAATCTTTTTGAAAGAGCCTGTATACCAATTTGAGACAGCAAACGCAATCCAAGGAGTGTCCTATTAGAATCACGAGATTAACTAATATGCTGGATTTCAATGAAAACTTTACACCTCCGTTAATGCGATTTGAGAAGTATAATTACATTTCGTAATCTTTTAACAATTAATTCAGTTTCATGCTCTTACTTTCCAGTTTCGGTATGTAACTTTTTTTACAGGTATTTGTTCAGTTTTGTTCTGTTTTCTTTGATTTATCGTTGAAAAGCAGCTGTAACAGTTTGGCTGTGTTTGTTATTACACATGAGACATCAGCAGTAAAAGTTTAAATGTCCTGTGACTAGGGCCTCCCGTCGGGAGGACCGTTCGCCGGGTGCAAGTCTTTCGATATGACGCCACTTCTGCGACTTGCACCTCGATGGGGATGAAATGATGATGATTAGGACAACACAACAACCAGCCGGGAATCGAACCGGGACCGTTAGGATTGACATTCTGTAGTGCTAACTATTCAGCTACCGTGGGCAGAAGACACCAGTAGTGAATTCATACTAGACAAAGTTAATGACGTATACTCGGATGGATTTGACTAATAGGTGCAATGAGGTGTGCGTTAATATACAGCAACATAATTAAAGACGTCCCATTTAATGTCTCACCACTGTTTTCAGTTCATTAAGTAGCTACTTTTACACAAAGGTCAGATTTAATTTAAAATCTCAGTGTTTATTAAATCATATCGCATCAGTTAACCAGTAGTGGCGTTTATTGTTTATCCCATGTTGGGTCCCTATCCTTTCTTTGCAAGTGAAGAAAAGAAAAATTAGGCTGATATTTACTAAGTTCAAAACAAAGGTATCCTTAGGCACTGACATCGTATATTTTTTTCAAGTCATGAATTTCACTATCAGGCAGAGTAATAGTTTTAGGGTCGTCCCATTTAATGACTACTCTCTGTTCTTATGTGTGTAATATCAGTAAAAGAGCTTTATTCATTTCATGACGCATTCGCTGTCTTTTGCATCTAAAACAGGGACGATGGACGACGCGTCGCTACTGTAGTTATTGTGTAGGCAGGGATGTTGCAACACTCCCAATAAATGCTTAAATACACTGAAGGATATAAAGTAGCAACACAAAACATAATTGATGTAGAGTAATGAGATTTCGTGAGTACATTTGTCTAGGTAACATATTTATGTGATTGTAATTACAAGATCACAGGTTCATGTAAGCGAGATATAATCCATTGGAAATATTAAATGCTGGAACATTAATAACCTGTACAACCCCCAAGAATACTGAATGTGAGCATGCAAACGTGCGTGCATTGTGTTGTACAGGTACCGGATGTTAGTTTGTGGGATGGAGTTCCATGCTTGTTGCACTTGCCGATGCGGTGTCGGTTAATGATGTTCGTGTGCAACACTAGTGTTGTTGTCCGATGAAATTCTACAAGAGCTCGATTGGAGACAGATCTGGTGATCGAACACGTGAAGGCAACATGTCATCACTCTGTAGAATGTCTAGGTTACATCAGCGGTATCTAGGCGAGCGTTGTCCTGCTGGAAAGCGCCCCTTGGAATGCTGTTCATGAATGGCAGCACAACAGGTCGAATCACCAGACTGATGTACAAATTTGCAGTCAGAGAGAGTGAGATAATTACGAGAGTGCTCCTGTTGTCATACGAAATCGCACCCCAAATCTTAACTCGAGGTGTAAGTCCAGTGTGTCTAGCACGTAAATGGTTGGCTTCAGGTACTCTACTGGCCTCTTCCTAAATAACACACAGCTATCACTGGCACCGAGACAGAAGCAGCTTTCATCAGAAAACACAACAGACATCCACCCCGTCCTCCAATGAACACTCCCTTGACACCACTCAAGTAGCAAATGGCGGCCGTTTAGGATCAGTGGAATGCACACTTCAGGACTTGGAACTGTCCTTGACGTGACCAATTTTTTAACTGTTGCCGTCACTGTGGTACCAGCTACTGTTCTAATTACTACTGCAGATGCAGTACGATGCGCCAGAATTATAGGTCGAGCACGATGGTCTTGCCTCTAGGTGGTGCCATGTCGTCGTGCCACGGTCTCCTTGCGATCGCACATTCTCCTGAGAATCGCTGCCAACAATCACATACTCTGGTCCTATTCCTGCCTCGTCTTTCTGCAATATCGCGGAAGGAACTTTCATCTTCTAGGGGCCGTATTACACGCTCGTTCAGACTCACTGAGGTGTCGCCTTAAAGAAATTCTTGAGAAACGTCAACTCATTATGTCCAATCTCAAAGATAGCTAAAGCTCACGACTGTTAAGCGCGTATTTAAAGCAAACGTGAGTTGCATCCTCATAGTAGCGCTACTAGGCGCGAAAGTTTCATGTGTACATCTACATCTACATGGATACTTTGCAAATCACATTTAAGTGCCTGGCAGAGGGTTTCATCGAACCACCTTGACAATTCTCTATTATTCCAATCTCTTATAGCGCGCGGAAAGAATGAATACCTATATCTTTCCGTACGAGCTCTGATTTCCCTTATTTTATCGTGGTGATCGTTCCACCCTATGTAGGTCGGTATCAACAAAATATTTTCGCATTCGGAGGAGAAAGTTGGTGACTGGAATTTCGTGATAAGATTCCGCCTTTCTTTTAATGATTTCCAGCCCAAATCCTGTATCATTTCTGTGACACTCTCTCCCATATTTCGCGGTAATACAAAACATGCTCCCTTTCTTTGAACTTTTTCGAGGTACTCCGTCAGTCCTATGTGGTAAGGATCCCACACCGCGCAGCAGTATTCTAAAAGAGGACGGACAAGCGTAGTGTAGGCAGACTCCTTAGTAGGTCTCTTACATTTTCTAAGTGTCCTGCCAATAAAACGCAGCCTTTGGTTAGCCTTCCCCACAACATTTTCTATGTGTTACTTCCAGTTTCAGTTGTTCGTAATTGTAATACCTAGGTATTTAGCTGAATTTACGGCTTTTAGATTTGACTGATTTATCGTGTAACCGAAGTTTAACGAGTACCTTTTCGCACTCATGTGGATGACCTCACACTTTTCGTTATTTAAGGTCAACTGCCACTTTTCCCGCCATTCACATGTTTTTTATAAATCGTTTTGCTGTTTGTTTTGATTTTGTGATGACTTCATTAGTAGATAAACGACAGCTTCATCTGCAAACAACCGAAGACGGCTGCTCAGATTGTCTCCCAAATCGTTTGTATAGATAGGGGATAGCAAAGGCCTATAACACTTCCTTGGGGAACGCCTGAAATCACTTCTGTTTTACCCGATGACTTTCCGTCAATTACTACGAACTGTGACCTCTCAGACAGGAAATAGCAAATCCAGTCACATAACTGTAGAAACAGTTTCGTTTATGTCGCACAACTCCTTCTTGATGCTGTGATACTTTCTGCCGTCAGTGTATATTGTAAATACTTCAGTCGTTCTATGTTTCTCAAGATTGCTCTTCATGATGAGAAGAGTACCAGAGCAAGTAACTGTGTGCTTCATGTTGTTCAGTACTAGAAACCTACCATTCCTTCTGCATACACGTCCAAATTCCACTAGCCATCTCTTGATATACGGTGGAAAGTACTCTGCGTACCTACCACTGCCACTAGCCAGTTTTCTCTTCCAGTCAAATGGCTCGTGGGATAAATGTATTGGTAAGTCTCCAAGTGATCTCTCTCTCGTTTTATCTTCACGACCTCTTCACGAGTATACGCTGCAGAAAGCAATATATTTGGTGACTCCTCTAGGAATATAACACTCCTCTAGAAATATAATATTTCAACAGTACATCAAGCAGTGAAGCAGAACACCTATCTTGTAGCGTTTGGCCCGTTGGATGAGCATCTCGGTGACGTTTTCGCGACTGCTAAACGAATCTGCATCGGAACGCGCTGCTCTTCTTTTGTTCTTCCCTATTGCCTCTATCAGTCCTATGTGGTACGGATCACAGATTGACGAGCAACATGCAGGTATTGTTCGAGCGAAAGTTTTGTGAGATTCCTCCTTCATGGGGATTCTACGAAAGGCGCTCAGTCTAGCCTTTGCTTTACCGGCGATTAATTGATCATGTGCCCGCTTCACTTTATATCTCTCAGACAACCTTGCAGGTACAGCCACCGTAGTTGCGCGTATTAATATCCGTTTCAACTACACTCCTGGAAATTGAAATAAGAACACCGTGAATTCATTGTCCCAGGAAGGGGAAACTTTATTGACACATTCCTGGGGTCAGATACATCACATGATCACACTGACAGAACCACAGGCACATAGACACAGGCAACAGAGCATGCACAATGTCGGCACTAGTACAGTGTATATCCACCTTTCGCAGCAATGCAGGCTGCTATTCTCCCATGGAGACGATCGTAGAGATGCTGGATGTAGTCCTGTGGAACGGCTTGCCATGCCATTTCCACCTGGTGCCTCAGTTGGACCAGCGTTCGTGCTGGACGTGCAGACCGCGTGAGACGACGCTTCATCCAGTCCCAAACATGCTCAATGGGGGACAGATCCGGAGATCTTACTGGCCAGGGTAGTTGACTGACACCTTCTAGAGCACGTTGGGTGGCACGGGATACATGCGGACGTGCATTGTCCTGTTGGAACAGCAAGTTCTCTTGCCGGTCTAGGAATGGTAGAACGATGGGTTCGATGACGGTTTGGATGTACCGTGCACTATTCAGTGTCCCCTCGACGATCACCAGTGGTGTACGGCCAGTGTAGGAGATCGCTCCCCACACCATGATGCCGGGTGTTGGCCCTGTGTGCCTCGGTCGTATGCAGTCCTGATTGTGGAGCTCACCTGCACGGCGCCAAACACGCATACGACCATCATTGGCACCAAGGCAGAAGCGACTCTCATCGCTGAAGACGACACGTCTCCATTCGTCCCTCCATTCACGCCTGTCGCGACACCACTGGAGGCGGGCTGCACGATGTTGGGGCGTGAGCGGAAGACGGCCTAACGGTGTGCGGGACCGTAGCCCAGCTTCATGGAGACGGTTGCGAATGGTCCTCGCCGATACCCCAGGAGCAACAGTGTCCCTAATTTGCTGGGAAGTGGCGGTGCGGTCCCCTACGGCACTGCGTAGGATCCTACGGTCTTGGCGTGCATCCGTGCGTCGCTGCGGTCCAGTCCCAGGTCGACGGGCACGTGCACCTTCCGCCGACCAGTGGCGACAACATCGATGTACTGTGGAGACCTCACGCCCCACGTGTTGAGCAATTCGGCGGTACGTCCACCCGGCCTCCCGCATGCCCACTATACGCCCTCGCTCAAAGTCCGTCAACTGCACATACGGTTCACGTCCACGCTGTCGCGGCATGCTACCAGTGTTAAAGACTGCGATGGAGCTCCGTATGCCACGGCAAACTGGCTGACACTGACGGCGGCGGTGCACAAATGCTGCACAGCTAGCGCCATTCGACGGCCAACACCGCGGTTCCTGGTGTGTCCGCTGTGCCGTGCGTGTGATCATTGCTTGTACAGCCCTCTCGCAGTGTCCGGAGCAAGTATGGTGGGTCTGACACACCGGTGTCAATGTGTTCTTTTTTCCATTTCCAGGAGTGTATATTTGGCCCTTTATACCGTACCACTACCGGTTTCGAGGCGCTAAACGCCACATCCTCAGGTGAACATATGATTAAAACACTAGAGCGGAAAAGCTCGGAATCTTTTTTCCCCAACATTCGTTGTCCGTCAAAACAAAACAGCTTCTTTTAGCGATACTTTGTTTTCACGGACAACGAATGTTGTGAAGAAAGATTTCGAGGTTTTCCGCTCTAATGTTTTAATCATATGTTCAGCTGAGGATGTGGCTTTTAGCGCCACGAAACCGGTAATGGTACGGTATAAAGGACGAAATATAGCGAAGCGGTTATTAATACCCAATATTACATCTCTCAGTACGCATAGTCCCAGATATTTAATGAATGTGACTGCCTCCAGTGGTTGTTCTGCAGTAGCCTCGCCATACAATAACGTACCTTCCTGACTATTTATTATGTTGAAGGTCAACTGCCAGACCCTGGTCCAAGCGCAGATCCTCTGCAGGTCTCCCTACATCTCGCTTCAAAATTCTAGTTCCGACTTAACAGGACGAGCTGTGAAAAGTTTCATGGAAGTGAAAAGTAATGGCTCATTTACGAAGTTTTCTGTTCTTTGAGAATGACTTGCTGTTTTCTGTTTGCTAGAAGCTCTCCCATCCAATCACAAAGCTGCTCTGGTACTCCGTATGCCCGCATTTTGTTCCTCAGGCGGCAGTGCGTAACTATATCGAAAGCCTTCCGGCAGTCAATTACCATAGCATCAATCTGGGCGCCGGTATTTACTGCCTTCTGGGTCTCGTGGACGAACATATCCGGCTGCGTTGCACACGATCGTTGTTTATGGAATCCGTATTGATTCCTACAGAGATTTTCGGCCTCCAGCATTGTCTTAACACGCTAGCATAACACTTGTTCCAAAAATGCTAGAACTTCCTGACGTCATCGATGTAGGCCAGTCGTTTGTGCGTCTGTTCGACGACGCTTCTCGGTTGACTGCAAAGGTTGCCAGCCACACGCTGAGCCAGTTACTCAGAGGGTGTAATTACCTTCGTGGTGACTGCCAGCCGCTATTGCGTTGCTGCCAGTAGAGTAGCTACGGCAGCAACCTCTCGCCCTGACGCACCGGCCCCAGTGGCTCGATTTAGCCTGGTGCATGTCCCGCGCGGCGCAGGGGGGTCTCAACCAGTGCCGGCTGGTGAGCCAGGAATTTAATTTGGCGCCCGCCGCCCCCAGGTCGCTGTCATCCCCCCGCGAAATTGCAGTGTCGAGCAACGCGGAAGCAACCGCCACTCCTCCCTTCCCTCTAGCCCCCTCCCAAAAAAAATTACGCTCCACCAAACTGCGCCGTCAGAGGTAGCCGCCTTCTCATACCTGTCTCGCAGAAACCGCACCTGACATTGCCCTTCTGCAATATCCTAGCTGCGACGGGAGAACAGGTACTGATTTCTGTAAATTTGGAAAAAATAAATCACAGCGACTTGGAAAAAATTAACTACTTGTCTGAATGTTGACTAACGTCTACGCTGTAGTAAAGGGTCTTCATTTTTACTCTGTGATGCTGTGATCGGATTCCCTTCCTAGAGCCTCTCGGATGCTCTTCCTATTGCCTCAGCCGTCAGTTAATCCAACTGAGTCGCTGATCCAAGTGGAGGGTATTGTGGGCGGGAAGGGGTACAGGGGAGGGGGGAGAGGTGATGGGGGAGGAGCCATCAATTTACAAATATCACTTTCAGGGAATAAAGGAGGATGAAAGCAAAGAGTCCCGGAAATGGCAAGGAATTATTAAACACAGCGTTCCTACCAACTACTTCTGTAGAGCCTGAAACCTAACCACTGATATTCCAGACAGGTAATGGTGCACAGTGCAACGCTGACGGTACCAGCTCTCCACAACAGACCCGACACCGTTTATAAGTCTACATCTACTTCTACATCTAAATCTGTATCTACATACATACTCCGCAAGCCACAGCATGGTATGTGACGGAGGGTACCCAGTACCACAGGTAGTTATTTCCCATCCTCTTCCGCTCGAAAGCAGAGCTAGGGAAACAACTGTCTATGTCCCTCCGTACATGGTCGAGTGTCTCAAATCTTATCTTAGTCGTCCTTATGTACGTCGGCGGCAGTAGAATCGCTTTGTAGTCAGCCTCAAAAACCGATTTTCTAAATTTCTCAGTAGTGCCTTCCGAGAAGAACGTCGCATTCCCTCCACTGATTCCCATTTGCATTCTCGCAGCATCTTCGTAACACTTGCACGTTGTTCGAACCTGCCGGTAACAAACCTAGCAGCCCTCCTCTGAAAGGCTTCGACGTCTTCTTTTAATCCGACCTGGTAAGGATTAAAAACACGCTAGAGGAACGGAAGGTTCCAAATAATTGGAAAAGGGCACAGGTAGTCCCAGTCTTCAAGAAGCATCGTCGAGCAGATGCGCAAAACTACAGGCCTATATCTCTGACATCGATCTGTTGTAGAATTTTAGAACATGTTTTTTGGTCGCGTATCATGTCATTTCTGGAAACCCAGAATCTACTCTGTAGGATTCAACATGGATTCCAGAAACAGCGATCGTGTGAGACCCAACTCGCTTTATTTGTTCATGAGACCCAGGAAACATTAGATACAGGTTTCCCAGGTAGATGTCATTTTCCTTGACTTCCGGAAGGCGTACGATACAGTTCCTCACTGTCGCCTGATAAACAAAGTAAGAACCTACGGAATATCAGACCAGCTGTGTGGCTGGATTGAAGAGTTTTTAGCAAACAGAACACAACATGTTGTTCTCAATGGAGAGACGTCTACAGACGTTAAAGTAACCTCTGGCGTGCCACAGGGGAGTGTTATTGCTTTTCACAATATATATAAATGACCTAGTAGATAGTGTCGGAAGTTCCATGCGGCTTTTCGCGGATGATGCTGTAGTATACAGACAAGATGTAGCATTAGAAAATTGCAGCGAAATGCAGGAAGATCTGCAGCGGATAGGCACTTGGTGCAGGGAGTGGCAACTGATCCTTAACATAGACAAGTGTAATGTATTGCGAATACATAGAAAGAAGGATCCTTTATTGTATGATTATATGATAGCGGAACAAACACTGGTAGCAGTTACTTCTGTAAAATATGTGGGAGTATGCGTGCGAAACGATCATATAAAATTAATTGTTGGTAAGGCGGGTGCCAGGTTGAGATTCATGGGAGAGTCCTTAAAAAATGTACTCCATCAACAAAGGAGGTGGCTTACAAAATACTCGTTCGGTCTATACTTGAGTATTGCTCATCAGTGTGTGATCCGTACCAGGTCGGGTTGACAGAGGTGATAGAGAAGATCCAAAGAAGAGCGGCGCGTTTCGTCACAGGGTTATTTGGTAAGCGTGATAGCGTTACGGAGATGTTTAGCAAACTCAAGTGGCAGACTCTGCAAGAGAGGCGCTCTGCATCGCGGTGTAACTTGCTGTCCAGGTTTCGAGAGGGTGCGTTTGTGGATGAGGTATCGACTATATTGCTTCCCCCTAGTTACAGCTCCCGATGAGATCACGAAAGTAAAATTAGAGATTCGAGCGCACACGGAGGCTTTCCGGCAGTCGTTCTTCCCGCAAACCATACGCGACTGAAACAGAAAAGGGAGGTAATGACAGTGGCACGTAAAGTGCCCTCCGCCACACACCGTTGGGTGGCTTGCGGAGTATAAATGTAGATGTAGATCTACCACTTCTCAGCAATGGGTTGCACTAGAGGTCTATATGCGGTCTCCTTTAAAGATGGACCACACTTTTCTAAAACTCTCCCAATAACCGATGTCGATTACAGTCCTTACAGGATCATTCCGTTTTGTATCGCTTTGTAACATTATACCTAGGTATTTACTTGAAATGGCTGTGTCTACTAATACCATACTCGAACGATATAAGTTTGTTTTTCATACTCACCTACACTACCTTACATTTTTTTGTACATTTAGAGTTAGCTGACGTCCCCCATGAACCACGGACCTTGCCGTTGGTGGGGAGGCTTGCGTGCCTCAGCGATACAAATGGCCGTACTGTAGGTGCAACCACAAGGGAGGGGTATCTGTAGAGAGGCCAGACAAACGTGTGGTTCCTGAAGAGGGGCAGCAGCCTTTTCAGTAGTTGCAGGGGCAACAGTCTGGATGATTGACTGATCTGGCCTTGCAACACTAACCAAAACGGCCTTGCTGTGCTGGTACTGCGAACGGCTGAAAGCAAGGGGAAACTACAGCCGTAATTTTTCCCGAGGGCATGCAGCTTTACTGTATGATTTAATGATGATGGCGTCCTCTTGGGTAAAATATTCCGGAGGTAAAATAGTCCCCCATTCGGATCTCCGGGATGGGGGCTACTCAAGAGGATGTCGTTATCAGGACAAAGAAAACTGGCGTTCTACGGATCGGAGCGTGGAATGTCAGATCCCTTAATCGGGCAGGTAGGTTAGAAAATTTAAAAAGGGAAATGGATAGGTTGAAGTTAGATACAGTGGGAATTAGTGAAGTTCGGTGACAGGAGGAACAAGACTTTTGGTCAGGTAAATACAGGGTTATAAATACAAAATCAAATAGGGGTAATGCAGGAGTAGGTTTAATAATGAATAGGAGAATAGGAATGCGGGTAAGCTACTACCAACAGCATAGTGAACGCATTATTGAGGCCAAGATAGACACGAAGCCCATGCCTACTACAGTAGTACAAGTTTATATGCCAACTAGCTCTGCAGATGATGAAGAAATTGATGAAATGTATGATGAGATAAAAGAAATTATTCAGGTAGTGAAGGGAGACGAAAATTTAATAGTCATGGGTGACTGGAATTCGAGAGTGGGAAAAGGGAGAGAAGGAAACGTAGTGGGTGAATATGGATTGGGGGAGAGAAATGAAAGAGGAAGCCGTCTGGTAGAATTTTGCACAGAGCATAACTTAATCATAGCTAACACTTGGTTCAAGAATCATAAAAGAAGCTTGTATACATGGAAGAATCCTGGAGATGCTACAAGGTATCAGATAGATTATATAATGGTAAGACAGAGATTTAGGAACCAGATTTTAAATTGTAAGACATTTCCAGGGGTAGATGTGGACGCTGACCACAATCTATTGGTCATGAACTGTAGATTAAAACTGAAGAAACTGCAAAAAGGCGGGAATTTAAGGAGATGGGACTTGGATAAATTGACTAAACCAGAGGTTGCACAGAGTTTCAGGGAGAGCATAAGGGAACAATTGACAGGAATGGGGGAAAGAAGTACAGTAGAAGAAGAATGGGTAGCTCTGGGGGATGAAGTAGTGAAGGCAGCAGAGGATCAAGTAGGTAAAAAGACGAGAGCTAGTAGAAATCCTTGGGTAACAGAAGAAATATTGAATTTAACTGCTGAATGGAGAAAACATAAAAACGCAGTAAATGAAGCAGGCAAAAGGGAATACAAATATCTCAAAAATGAGATCGACAGGAAGTGCAAAATGGCTAAGCAGTGATGGCTAGAGGACAAATGTAAGGATGTAGAGGCTTATCTCACTAGGGGTAAGATAGATACTGCCTACAGGAAAATCAAAGAGACCTTTGAAGAAAATTTGTATGAAGAGAGCCATTTGTATGAATATCAAAAGCTCAGATGGAAACCCAGTTCTAAACAAAGAAAGGAAAGCAGAAAGGTGGAGGGAGTATATAGAGGGTCTATACAAGGGCGATGTACTTGAGGACAATATTATGGAAATGTAAGAGAATGTAGATGAAGATGAAATCGGAGATACGATGCTGCGTGAAGAGTTTGACAGAGCACTGAAACACCTGAGTCGAAACAAGGCCCCGGCAGTAGACAACATTCCATTGGAACAACTGACGGCCTTGGGAGAGCCAGTCCTGACAAAACTTACCATCTGGTGAGCAAGCTATATGAGACAGCCGAAATACCCTCAGACTTCAAGAAGAATATAATAATTCCAATCCCAAAGAAAGGAGGTGTTGACAGATGTGAAAATTACCGAACAATCAGTTTAATAAGTCACAGCTGCAAAATACTAACAAGAATTCTTTACAGACGAATGGAAAAACTGGTAGAAGCCGACTACGGCGAAGATCAGTTTGGATTCCGTAGAAATGTTGGAACACGTGAGGCAATACTGACCCTACGACTTATCTTAGAAAATAGATTAAGGAAAGGCAAACCTACATTTCTAGCATTTGTAGACTTAGAGAAAGCTTTTGATAATGTTGACTGGAATACTCTCTTTCAAATTCTGAAGGTGGCAGGGGTAAAATACAGGGAACGAAAGGCTATTTACAATTTGTACAGAAAGCAGATGGCAGTTATAAGAGTCGAGGGGCATGAAAGGGAGGCAGCGGTTGGGAAGGGAGTGAGACAGGGTTGTAGCCTGTCCCCGATGTTATTCAATCTGTATATTGATCAAGCAGTAAAGGAAACAAAAGAAAAATTCGGAGTAGGTATTAAAGTCCATGGAGAAGAAATAAAAACTTTGAGGTTCGCCGATGACATTGTAATTCTGTCAGAGACAGCAAAGGACTTGGAAGAGCAGTTGAACGGAATGGACAGTGTCTTGAAAGGAGGATATAAGATGAACATCAACAAAAGCAAAGCGTGGATAATGGAATGTAGTCGAATTAAGTCGGGTGATGCTTAGGGAATTAGATTAGGAATTGAGGCACTTAAAGTAGTAAAGGAGTTTTGCTATTTGGGGAGTAAAATAACTGATGATGGTCGAAGTAGAGAGGATATAAAATGTAGACTGGCAATGGCAAGGAAAGGGTTTCTGAAGAAGAGAAATTTGTTAACATCGAGTATAGATTTAAGTGTCAGGAAGTCGTTTCTGAAAGTATTTGTATGGAGTGTAGCCATGTATGGAAGTGAAACATGAACGATAAATAGTTTAGACAAGAAGAGAATATAAGCTTTCGAAATGTGGTGCTACAGAAGAATGCTGAAGATTAGATGGGTAGATCACGTAACTAATGAGGAGGTATCGAATAGAACTGAGGAGAAGAGGAGTTTGTGGCACAACTTGACACGAAGAAGGGACCGGTTGGTAGGACATGTTCTGAGGCATCAAGGGATCACAAATTTAGAATTGGAGGGCAGCGTGGAGGGTAAAAATCGTAGAGGGAGACCAAGAGATGAATACACTAAGCAGATTCAGAAGGATGTAGGTTGCAGTAAGTACTGGGAGATGAAGAATCTTGCACAGGATAGAGTAGCATGGAGAGCCGCATGAAAGCAGCCTCAGGACTGAAGACAACAACAGCAACAACAACGACGACGACGACGACGTCCATCACACTATCTAGAAATTTTATCTACGACATTTTGTATCCTCCTACAGTCAACGACGACACCTTTCCATATACTAGAGAATCATCTGCAAATAGTCGCAAACTGCTCCTTACCCTGTCCTCCACGTGACTTATGTATATAGAAAATAACAGCGGTCCTATCACACTTCCCTTGGGTTCTCTTGACGATAGCCTTGTCTCTGATAAACACCTGTCGTCAAGGAAAACATATTGGATTCTGTTACTTAAGAAGTCTTCGATCCATCGATCTTGCAACCTACTCCGTACGCTTTTACCTTCATTAACATTCGGCATTGTGGCGCCATGTCAAATGCTTTACGGCCATTTTCCTCTCAAGCAAGTTTATTATATTCGAAGTGAGAATATGTTCAAGGAATCTGTACCAGACCCATGTTAAGAATTATCATACAGTGGAAGCTTTCACGGACGGTATTGTCCTCCCTTAAAACTTCCGGGCCGGCCAGTGTGGCCGAGCGGTTCTAGGCGCTTCAGTCTGGAACCGCGCGACCGCTACGGTCGGAGGTTCGAATCCTACCTCGGGCATGGATGTGTGTGATATCTTTAGGTTAGTTAGGTTTCAATAGTTCTAAGCTCTAGGGGACTGATGACCTCAGATGTTAAGTCTCATAGTGCTCAGAGCCATTCGAGCCAAAACTTACGGGCTGATACGCCGTGGTCGATGTATAAAACTCCCCCCTGACGTTTCATCTCCGACTGCGGGAGACGTCCTCCGAGGTAAAGCGGCGAACTGCAGTCGGAGACGGAACATCGGGGGTGAGTTTTAGACATCGACCACGGCCTATCAGCCCGGAAGTTTTAAGTGAAGACATGTTACGGATATTGGTGTGTAATCTTGCAAGTCCGTTTTTTACCCTTCTTATACACATAAGTCAGCTGTGCTTTTTTCCAGCAGCATGGGAGTTAGCACTGGGCGAGAGATTCGCGAAAAATGCAAGTTAAGTCAACTGCTTCCTAACCAACCACGCATACAGCGTTGACAACTCAAAGAAAGTATGTAATAACACAAAAAGTGTTATTGGAGACTATCTTTCAATTGTCAAGGCTGTACGCCTGGTTGGTTAGGAAGCAGTTGAAGTTTGTGATGTCTGAAGATGGGTGTAATTCCGAAACGCGTAACATGTTCTAATAAAAAGTCAATTGAATATCTCATGACTTTATTGCTATTGTACAGCACTGGTTGCCAAATAGTAACATAAAAATGAACGCAGGCCTCAGACGGGCTTTTTATGTCCTGTATATCGCACGTCTATTCGCCCAAACACATCTCAGCAGGCGTCGATCACCCATTCGCCCCTTTCATCTATGGTCCGTGGTGTACCACAGCTGCCTCACTTCCGGCTTTGGATACCACCATTTTGCCATGCACGGTCTACTTTAACCATGTACGCACGCGAAGGCGTATGCGCTTAGCCGTTTCGCGACTGCTTCAACACTTGGTACTTTTGGACGTTAATTACTCCGTTTTCGCATTACGTCAACAACTGCACTCTTTTCCGCGTCCCGCCACCACGATTTAAGGGTGTGATCCAAAAGTTCCAAGACTTAACTCAGAACTAGATATTTATATTGGACATTTAAGTACAGCGAACTAAAATTCTTCGAAATATGATCCTACAGCATCAACAAAGCGCTGCCAGCGCGTCTTCTACTGTTCGTAGCCCTTTTGGAAGTCCTCGGGCGTCATGCTGTCAAGGGCTCTCGCCGAAACCTGCTGGGTGGCGTCGATGGAGTCGAAGCCCGCTTCCCTTTTAGGCCTGTCTTCATTCAGGGGAAGAGGAAAAAGTGACTTGGAGCCAAGTCGGGGCTGTAGGGTGGCTGCGGTAGCATTATCACGTTCAACTTGACCAAAACTTCGGCAGTGGCGCGCGACGTGTGAGCGAGTGCGTTGTCGTGGTGGAGAATCCAATCGTCCTTGATCGCCTGACGGACACGGGGAACTCGATCCTCGATCTTCCTTAAAGGCCTCTTGAATCATACCGAGTGTCTCCGTGGCGGTTTTGTTCAGTCGCACCCAAAACTTAATCGCATAACCCTGCTCCAAGGGCTGCTCCATTTTCGCCTCTCCCACTTTTCGATCGAGTTCAATGCCATGCACTCACGCTGCAAGCGACGCGCACTCTCCAGGGTTCCAGAAGCAAATGGCGCAGTGTCAGTTCGTTCCCTGAGACCCCCGACTACTTCTCCCTCCCAGCGGAACCGGTTCGAGTGCACTTCCCTACTCAGAAATTAATCAGTCTTGGAAACTTCTGAATCACACCTTGTATATGCCCTCGACTGCTAGTGATGCAATCTGCCTTCAGTGAGTGGTTTTTACACGTTGGTACGTCGAACATACGAGGTGATCACTTTAATGTGACCGGACCGTGTGGGCAGTGCATTGGCGGACCTGTCAACTGTACTCAAATGATTCATGTGAAAAAATGCCCGACGCGGGTAATGCCGCACAACAGGAATTAACAGACTTTGAACGCGCAATGGTAGCTGGAGTCAGGCGAATGGAAACAGTAAGGGAATTCAGTATTCCGAGATCCACGGTGTCAAGAGTGCACCGAGAATACCAAATTGCGGGCATTTTCTTTCACCATGGACAACGCAGTGGCCGATGGCCTTCACTTAACGACCGAGAGCAGATGCGTTTGCATTTCAGTAGCAGCAGATAAGCGACATTGCAAAAATCAATGTCGGACATACGACGAACTTACCCGTTAGGACACTGCGGCGAAATCTGGCATTAACTGACTACGGCAGCAGACGACGGAAGCTACTCTTTTTGCTAATAGACGACATCGGCTCAGCGCCTCTTCTTGGCTCGTGGCCATATCGGTTCGACCCTAGATGACTGAAAAACCGCAGCCTGGTCAGATGAGTCCATATTTCAGTTCACAAGAGCTGATGGTAAGGTTCAAGTGCGGCACAGTACCTCTAAGCCATGGACCCAAGTTGTCAGCGAGGCTTTGTGCAAGATAATGGTGGCTCCGTAATGGTGTGGGCTGTCCTCTGATCGAACTGAACCTATCATTGAATGGAAATAGTTATGTTCGGCCACTTGGAGATAATTTGCCGCCATTCGTGGATTTCAAGTTCATAAACAACGTCAGAATTTTTATGGTTGACAATTTGCGTGTTACCGGTTACAGTTGTTCGTGATAGGTTGGAAGAAATTTCTGGACAATTAGAGCGAGAGATTTGGCCACCCACAAGGTTCGATATGAATCCCATCTAACATTTGTGGGGTGTAATCGAGGGGTCAGTTCGTGCACAAACTCCTGCACCGGAAACACTTTCTCAATTATGGACGGCTGTAAAAGCAGGATGGTTCAAGATTTCTACCCTTGGTAGAAAGATATCCGACACGATATTAGGAGGTATCCCATGACTTATGTCACCTCAATGTAGAAGCCCCAACACGTAGGCAAGTGGCATTCTTGTCTTTCCAACGTGGGTGCGGTGTATGTGGAAACGTAAGTTACGGAGACATTATCAGAAAATGCAGAAGCAAAGCGCTATTGCTGTTTTCTTGGCTATCGAGGGACAAGCACCAATAAACATCCATCGAGGAATGAAGATGTATAGGTCAGGATGCTGTAGAAAACCACTGTAATGGAATAGTGCGCCAAGTTCATGATAACACACGTCCCCGATCACTTATGTCGCAACCAGAAGTTATGTCAGCTCAAGTGAGACATTCGCAAATGGGTATCTTAAACGTCGTGCGTCAGTGGGGTGATCCTCTCAACCCTCATGGCGATTTTGCTTCACTGACACATAGATTCTGGACTGTACGCCCTTCGAATGGAAACCTTTTGATCACTCCTTATATTCACATCCAGACAGATATTAACGTACTATTCGTTTATGTAGTAATATAAAACGAATATACACACATCAAAAAAACGTTCTGCATCGGTTTCGAGAGTTCCTGAAACTGTACAGAAAATTAAAATAGAGATCAATATAAACATAAATTCCGCCCTTTCTATTGCTCATGAAAACCACACATTCCATGTTCTACCACCATACAGCGGGACCTTCACGGGTGGTGGACCAGATGCTGTACATACCGGTACTTCTAATACCCAGTAGCACGTCCTCTTGCATTGATGCATGCCTGTATTCGTCGCGGCATACTATCCACATGTTCATCAAGGCACTGTTGTCCAAATTGTCCCACTCATCAACAGCGATTCGGCGTAGATCCCTCAGAGTGGTTGATGGGTCACGTCGTCCATAAACAGCCCATTTCAATCTATCCCTTGCATGTTGGATAGGGTTCATGCCTGGAGAACATGCTGGCCACTCTAGTCGAGCGATGACGTTATCCTGAAGGAACTCATTCAAAAGATGTGCACGATGGAGGTGCGAACTGGCGTCCATGAAGACGAATGCCTCACCAATATGCTGCCGATATGGTTGCACTATCGGTCGTAGGATGGCATTCACGTTCCGTACAGTCGTTAGGACGACTTCCATGACCACCAGCGTCGTACGTCGGCCCACATAATGCCACCCCAAAATAGCAGGGAACCTCCACTTTGCTTCACTCGCTGGACAGTGTGTCTAAGGCGTTCAGCCTGAACGGGTTGCCTCCAAACACGTCTCCGACGACTGTCTGGTTGAAAGCATATGCGACACTCATCGGTGATGAGAACGTGATGTCAATCCTGAGCTGTCCATTTGGCATCTTGTTGGACCCATCTGTACCACGTTGCATGGTCTCGTGATTGCAAAGATGGACCTCGCCATGGACGTCGGGAGTGAAGTTGCGCATCATGCAGTCTATTGCGAACAGTTGGAGTCGTAACACGATGTCCTGTGGTTGCACGAAAAGCATCATTCAACGTCGTGGCGTTGCTATCAGAGTTCCTCCGAGCCATAATCCGTAGGTAGCGGTCATCCACTGCAGTAGTAGCCCTTGGGCAGCCTGACCGAGGCATGTCATCAACAGTTCCTGTCTCTCTGTACCTCCTCCATGTCTGAACAACATCGCTTTGGTTCACTCCGAGACCCCTCGACACTTCCCTTGTTGAGAGCCCTTCCTAGCACAATGTAACAATGCGATCGAACAGCGATATTCACCGTCTAGGCATGGTTGAACTACAGACTACACGAGCCTTGTACCTCCTTCCTGGTGTAATGACTGGAACTGATCGGCTGTCGGACCCTCTCCATCTAACAGGCGCTGCTCATGCATGGTTGTTTACATCTTTGGGCGGGTTTAGATCTCTGAACAGTCAAAGGGACTGTGTCTGCGATAAGATATCCACAGTCAACGTCTATCTTCAGGAGTTCTGGGAATTGGGGTGATGCAAAACTTTTTTGATGTGTGTAAAATGCTACTTTGACGGAAATGTAATAATACTAAAACTGACATACAAATTTTCTACGTCTGTATAATTAAAAACTTTGGTGAGGATTATTATTACTACTTTCATGATTATTACCAGAATTAATATCTGCTACTGAACTAATAATACCAAAAGTGAAGCGTAATATGCAAAGGTTTCTTTTGTCTATATTATAATCGATACTAATGACATGTAATATCGTTAATCGGCTTTGGCCGCTATGCGGAAAGTTGCTAGTCGTAACACTTCATTTATAGTCTTGTACTGTATAAAACCTGACTGAAACCACATACATCTTCTGTCAACCCCGTAGAGAAACTGTGCCATCTACGAGAACATCAAGTAATTGACATCAAACAAAAGTTAAATGGAAAGCGGAATAATAAATATTCAGATTTCAATTCAAAAGAGTTGTATCCTTCATCTCTTATCGCTTCCCAAGATGCGCAGAAATAGTGACGCAATCCAGATCGCTCTGTAAGAAGGATTGCTAAAAGTTATTATTATTTCGGTTATTTCAGTATAGCACTAGTAAGAGATGGGTTAAAAAGCGTACAGCAACAATGCTGCATCATACGATGGTGGTTAGGTGGCGCATAATGACGAGACGACGAACGAAATGTTCGTAATTTCCGTGTGATGGACATGGAGTCGCCAGAGAAGTGGAGGGCCTGATGCTCGAATACCTGCGTACCACACTCTAGGTGATAAAGCACACTAGTTTCTCTCTCAACTAAACAATCAAAACTAGCAGGATTCCCTTACGCGGCAGACGTGCCAACACTTTCGTTCATACCCCAGAATCATCTAGCGCAACATAAATAATTGACACTTTTCAGATAATATTTTAGAACAACATACTTAAATACCTTTGTTTGCCACATGCCTTAATTAGTTAACAGGTTAGGCTCTGTTACTGATTCCACGCAAATAAGGTAGCAAGTTTAGGTCTATAAATCTACTTTGCCATTTAACACTCGTCGTGATGAGGAAAGAAAGAATCCAGCTAATTAACTGAAAGTCACTTCTTGGATTCAGTATTTGACGATGTGCTCAAAAACAACAGACAAAGGTGGGAGTCAAGTTTACACTCGCAAGCAGCACACGCAGAACACGAGCATAAGGTGAACGTCAAATGAACTTTTCCTTGTTCAGTCATTTACACATCGATGAAACAAATAATCTTAACCGAATTACTGCAGACGCTGCAATCGTCAGTTGCTTGCAAATTACGCAAATAATAGTCAAAACGTCTTACGATAAGTCCGATGACATCCGTAGGATAGGAGTTTCAATGGACAACCAGGCCTCCATCCCCTTGGATCCACCATCAACAAAACGGCGTGGCCTCCTGTACGCTCCCAGACGTCCTCAATCAGAGTTCCTCCTCCCGACCGACGCTCTCCCGCAAACACGGCAGGCAGCCGGCCGCAGCAACGCCACAGCGCCCTGTGGCTAGCGTAAGAAAAGGAACGCGCTGCAGACAAGGAGGAAACGCAGAGAACCAACCGTGACATTTCGTCACGGTTCACGTGACAAAGGAAAAAGTAAAAATCAGTCATTGAACAGTTTTCAACAACTTGGCAAAGATGGCCGTCGCTGGATTTCGAGACTGCTCAAAATCGTTCAAAAATCTCGCCGAACCAACAGAGCAGTGCAAGAAACGGAAACGTGGATTCACCACTTCCGAAAGAGACGAAGATGCAATCATTATTTTGCAAGATGAGGCTGTGTTTTTCGGCACTGCTGTGGTGTGGTCAGCCAGTGACTCCTTCATCATTTCTCGGGTGAGGAAAACATGTTTCTGTCTGTCACAAATCGACAAATGTAAACAGAATTTTCAGGTAACACTTAACGAATTCATCATCGCGGATGTCGATTTCATCGTGCAGTCTGTCGAGATGTATTATGGCATACGCACGCTTATTCGCATGATTACCGAGTTTATCATAGAAGGGCTTGAAGATGACGCACCATAGTTAGCAAATAAAACGTTTGTATACAGGTGGAAAATTTATTCACACTCAAAAAAGTACAATAACAGTTGGGTCTCCTCTCTATCTGAAGGCGCATGTAGGAATATACGATAAAACAATACCTCACTTACGCCAACAGCGACATATACACATTCGTATATAGCCGATTTAAAAGTCGATAAAGTCGAAATATGAACTGACTTGACGAATATCCTACCAAAAAGGTTTTATTTTAGTCTATAGTCGCATTATTTTTTTAATTTGGCTCTATTGGAAGCCCCAACCTGCAGTACGTCGGCAATATGGAACAACCTACCTTTCAGTTTCTGACGAGGGTAGCCAAAGGCAAAGTTTTAGTCCTTTGGAGTACGATGTACTGTGAAACTTCGACACAGCATTCGAGCTCCACCACCTGACACATCTACAGTGGATACTGTACCGTAGTGTTATTGGGGGGCCGGCCAGGGTGGCCGAGCGGTTCTAGGGGCTACAGTCTGGAACCGCGCGCCCGCTACGGTCGTAGGTTCGAATCCTGCCTCGGACATTTCGTCACAGTTCACGTGACAATGGAAAAAGTAAAAATCAGTCATTGAACAGTTTTCAACAACTTGGCAAAGATGGCCGCCGCTGGATTTCGAGACTGCTCAAAATCGTTCAAAAATGTCCTTAAGTTCGTTAGGTTTAAGTAGTTATAAGTTCTAGGGGTCTGATGACCTCAGAAGTTAAGTCCCATAGTGCTCAGAGCCATTTGAACCTTTTGTTATTGGGGTTAATGGTAGCGCAGACCATACGGTGAAACCCGTGCATTACCTAGTTTATATCGATACGTACCTATTCATAGTTAACTCTCTAACAAAGCAAAAGCCGGATGGACAGTCCTGAATGACCTTTCACTCCGCAGTGGAGTGTACGCCGATTTGCAGTTACTTGGTTACTGTATGCAGGAGTGAGACTTGGGACCTTTGCCTTTCGCCAGCAAGTGGGCTAGCAGCTGAGCAATCCAAACACGACTCACGACCCACTCTCACACGCTCATTTCCGTCACTGTCTCTCTCCTATCTTCCATATTTCACAGAAACTCTACTGGAAGGAAGGATATTCCGGAGGTATCCAGAAGAAATTTTGTGAGGTTTGGAAGGTAGGAGAAGCGGGACTGGTGGAACTAGATTTCTTCGCATATCGCGAGCGTGCTTGAGTAGCTTAGTAGGTGGAGAAACTGTCCGCGAAGGTAAAGGTTCCATGTTCGAATATTGCTTCAGCCGCCGCGCGGGATTAGCCGAGCGGTCTCGGGTGCTGCAGTCATGAACTGTGCGGCCGGTCCCGGCGGAGGTTCGAGTCCATCGGGCATGGGTGTGTGTTTTGTCCTTAGGATAATTTAGGTTAAGTAGTGTGTAAGCTTAGGGACTGATGACCTGAGCAGCTAAGCCCCATAAGATTTCACACACATTCGAACATTCATTAATTTTCCAGTAAGATTTTAAAATGGATAATATTAGCGGATTCGACGTAACATCAAAGACGCATGGTATTGGGCGATGTAGCAACAAATTCAACCCCTTTATTTTCTCAACTTGGAGCTTACAACAGAAAAAATTATTGCTGTTAACAGTCCAACGGCGGGTCACATGAATACTTAAAAAACCAGACATTGTTAAAAATAATATCGTTCCCAAGCTGTGATTCCTGCCTCATTCAAGAGTACGCTGTATGTATGTTAATGGAATTTATTCGTAGAATCATCCAAGAACAATATTACACTTAACAGTGTTTTAACAATTATGGATTGTTTCTGTCTTAGAGAAGCTTTTAGCTACATGAATAAGTCCGTAACCAAATCTATTGCTCACATTTCTGTTAAAGGACGCTACAACCAAGATAGAAAACGAGCTTTCCTTATGGGTCATTAAGTATATTTAGCTATTATAGTGAAAATTAGAGACTTTCATCGAAGATGTGCAATTAGACTAATATATTTTTGTACTCATTAATTTATATAACTGTTCGCTTATATTTATGTAATTTGGTTTTATGCAATACACCGCATATTATACTTTGTAGCGAAAACCGAATAATTTTATGTTTTTATTTTACATCACTTAATCGTGTCTGGCTAAATGGACTTCCCCTAAGACAAACAATAACCAATAACAAACAGCATCGTATTTTTACTGCCAACGTATCTGTTGCACAAGTGATGCCACAGACTGCAGAAGCAGATATCGCAGGATGGGGCTTCCACACAGCCCTGTTCCGCGAAACAGCAGCAGTGTAAATGGGACAGGCATTGTCCACTGTGCTTCGCCAGAATGCCTGCAGGCGGAATTGGTCGTTTCGCAGCTGTTTCAACAGCAGTTTCCCCTCGTCCGCCCCAGCATTAACAAGCAGTGCGGCCTGTTCTACCGTGATTGTACGGGCCGTGTAACACGAAGCCACGATGAAGGGAAAACAGTAACAAGCCGTTCTTTTTAAGCTCTATATATGCATGTACCGTAGACCACGACATCGTTGCAATATTTCCAGTAATAAGGCATATCCAGGTCACAGCGATAGAAAAATCTGCAAAGAGCGTTTCACCATTCTATTCATGCGTACAGAGCTTCGGAGCTCACCCTTATACAAGGAAGACTCGGACGTTTATCTGCGTGACACAGATGACATGGGGGCGATATTGGGAGAAACCATTTCCAAACAGAGATTAATTAGTTAGTAAGTGACTTTTTGTGAGGTAAGTGGCTTTTTGCGGATGATGCTGTGGTATATCTAGAGGTTTTAACAATCGAAAATTGTACTGAAATGCAGGAGGATCTGCAGCGAATTCACGCATGGTCCAGGGAATGGCAATTGAATCTCAATGTAGACAAGTGTAATGTGCTGCGAATACAAAGAAAGAAAGATCCCATATCATTTAGCTACAATATAGCAGATCAGCAACTGGAAGCAGTTAATTCCATAAAATTATCTGGGAGTACGCATTAGCAGTGATTTAAAATGGAATTAGCATATAAAGTTGATCGTCGGTAAAGCAGATGCCAGACTGAGATTCATTGGAAGAAACCTAAGGAAATGCAATCCGAAAACAAAGGAAGTAGGTTACAGTACACTTGCTTGAATGCTGCTGAGCAGTGTGGGATCCGTACCAGATAGGGTTCATAGAAGAGATAGAGAAGATCCAACGGAGAGCAGCGCGCTTCGTTACAGGATCATTTAGTAATCGCGAAAGCGTTACGGAGATGATAGATAAACTCCAGTGGAAGACTCTGCAAGAGAGACGCTCAGTAGCTCGGTACGGGCTTTTGTTGAAGTTTCGAGAACATACCTTCTCCGAGGAGTCAAGCAGTATATTGCTCCCTCCTACGTATATCTCGCGAAGAGACCGTGGGGATAAAATCAGAGAGATTAGAGCCCACACAGAGGCGTACCGACAATCCTTGTTTCCACGAACAATACGTGACTGGAATAGAAGGGAGAACCGATAGAGGTACTCAAGGTACCCTCCGCCACACACCGTCAGGTGGCTTGCGGAGTATGCACGTAGATGTAGTTCTCAATTCTTTAGATGCTTACCTCGAACTCCTCTCTATTGTATCCCGATAGAGTCAAAATATGTTTTTTCATGTACACTGAGGTGACGAAAGTGATGGGAAAGCCATATGCACACAGATGGCAGTGTTATCGTATACACAAGTTATAAAAGGGCAGTGAGTTGGTCAAGCTGTGGTGAATCACATGAGGAGGTTTCCGACGAAATTATGGCCGTACGACGGGAATTAACAAGCTTTGAACGCGGTATGGCAGTTGAAGCTAGACGCATGGGACGTTCCACTTGGGAAATCATTACGAAATTCAGTATTCCGAGTATATCAAATTTCAGACTTCACCTCTCACCACGGACAACGCATTGGCCGACGACCTTTACTTAACGACTGAGAGCAGCGGCGATTGCGTAGTCAGTGCTAATAGACAGGCAACATTGCGTCAAATAACCGCAAAAATCATCAAGTAACCGCAAAAATCACTGAGGGACGCACTACAAACGCATCCGTTAGGACAGTAAGGTGAAATTTGGCGTTAATGAGCTATGGCAGCAGACGACCAGCGCGAGTGCATTTGCTAACAGCACGTCATCGCCTTCAGCGCTTCTCCTGGGTTCCAGACCATATAGATTGGACCCTAGACGACTGGAGGCCTGGTCATGTCAGTTTTTCAGTCGGTAAGAGGGACAGGATGATAGGACATCTGCTAAGACATGAGGGAATGACTTCCATGGTACTAGAGGGAGCTGTAGAGGGCAAAATCTGTAGAGGAAGACAGAGATTGGAATACGTCAAGGAAATAATTGAGGACGTAGGTTGGAAGTGCTACTCTGAGATGAAGAGGTTAGCACAGGAAAGGAATTCGTGGCGGGCCGCATCAAACCAGTCAGTAGACTGATGACCAAAACAAAAAAAAAGAGCTCATAGTAGGGTTGGAGGGTGGTGCAGATCTCACGAAGCCATGGACCCAAGCCATCAACGAGGCGCTGTGTATCCTGGTGGTGGATCCATAACGCTGTGGGATGTGTTTACATGTAATGTGCTGGGTCCTCTGGTCCAATTCAGCGGATAATTGACTGGAAATGGTTATATGCGGCTACTTGGAGACCATTTGTAACCATTCATGGACTTTATCTTCCCAAAAAACGATGGAATTCTTATTTATATGTTTCTATGTTGGCAGCGCGATAGACTGCATTAATAACTATGACAACGCTGTGAACCCTCTGTAAGAGACTCTGTGGCTGGTCGGACTCGCAGTTGGAGGTGAATAGCCAACAGTGATGGAGATTGGATGTTAATAGTTATAAGTGATGGAGGTTAGAGGTCTGAAGTGTTAGTGCGAGTGGGCAGTCTAGACGCGTCCGTGACGGGAATGTAAGATTGTTGATGATTACATAATTTTTTTCGAACTGGATGTCACCGAAGATTATATAATTTTTTGGACTGGACGTCACATTAGTTAAGGTAAAATTTGCTAAATATATTGTTTTCTCTGCACCAAAATCTCTCCTTTGCTAACCACATGCTTATTAGTAGTTAGACCCTACAGTAGTTAGAATCTTTTATTTAGCTGGCTGTATTGGTGCTTGCTGTATCGCTGTAGTTCGTGTAATGAAGATTTTTTGTGAGGTAAGTGTCTTATGAAATGTATGGGGTATTGTCAGGATTCCTTCTAATTCAGGGCCATTCTTTTGTGTTAATTATTTGAACAGTCAGATTGCGTTTGAGCTGTATTTGTCAGCAATAATTCTGTAGGTCAGATATGAAATGATTAAGGCCAGCTAAGTGACACTTACATTCAATCTCACTTAGCAGTTTCAGAATTAAATTAAGAAGTTTCACCTTCCCAGTTATTACAATTTAAGTAAAAAAGAAATAAAGAAGTTTCACATGTACCGGCCATAATTTTCGCAATTAGTTTGAAGAACATTCTGGAAAATTCGAGAGAATGATTTTGCCACCCACATCTCCCGACATGAGTTCCATCGAACACGTATGGGTCATAATCGAGAGGTCAGTTCGTGCACAAACTGCCGCTTCGCTAATATTTTCGCAATTATGGACGGCTATAGAGGCAGCGTGACTCGATATACCTGCAGGGGACATCCAATGTTTTGTTGAGTCCAAGGCACGTGGAGCTTCTGCACTACGCTGTGCAAAAGGAGGCCGAGCAGGGTGTTAGATGCATTACCTCGCTGTGCCTAATCTCCACTATGACGATGCAATCCATGTGCGACACACATAGAGAAACCCCAGATGATTTCAACTGCATATGAATGCTGGAGTGCGTTACATCTGCATCGTCCTATCTGGCCGGGTCACTACTTCATATGCCCAATTAGTGCGAATGTGGACAGACAACATACGTCTGTGCCAAACGCTGTGTTTATTTCATCGGCTCCTTAGTATGCATGAAACCCTGACATATCACACCAGAGGTCAAGTGCCTAGTAGCCTCATTACAATAGCAACACAGGGTTTCAGTCATTGGTTGTGTCTATTCATAAAACAAAAACAGCTGTCTTCCCTGTTGCTGTTCCGGCATCTGTAACAAGCCGCTCTGCCCATGTTTCCGTGCCCCGTTTGATTAATTAAAAAAAAAAATGGTTCAAATGGCTCTGAGCACTATGGGACTTAACTTCTGAGGTCATCAGTCCCCTAGAACTTAGAACTACTTAAACCTAACTAACCTAAGGACATCACACACATCCATGCCCTAGGCAAGGAATGAACAGAACATCAATTAACAGTGTCGCCAACTTTGAAATTGACAACTTCCCTGTTAGACTGGTTCATTACTTACTTAGAAAATCAAATATTTGGATGATATTCCCATTCATCTTGCAATACGATAGCATAGAACTTTTCTACAGTTTCGTTTCTTTTCGTACCATTGATTCTGTTCATTTTACGCTAATTTTTGGGTTCTGTTACAGGTGATCTGGTGCTAAGCAGGTCTAGTGTTTCCTAGATTACGTGCCCCTGTAGGAAAACATACAATGGTCGAACTAATCGCACTGTTTGCTTATCCGAAGGATACATAATGAAATATAATGAGAGTTCGTGCTCTGCACTCGCAGGCAGCACACCGCTTCTTGCACTCGACCACCACGGCGCTCGGGGTCACAGCACCAAGCTACAACTCCTGAAGATGGGCGTATAAGAAAGAGAAACCGGTCGTGTTATAATTAAAAGGACCTTACAATTTTAGCGGTATGTTCAACCTCAGGTTTCCGATGAGTCTATAGCATTTCCAGAAGTCCAACTTCATCTGCCTTCACCAGCTTGCTGACCAGGGCCGAAAAGAGCCAAACTGTGGTGTGCATACTGTAAGACCTTCAGTACACACACCATCAGATTACTTGACTTGTCGCCCTAACGAAGTAAGCGAGTGTCAGCAATATGTCTCGTGGTCTTATCGTGGCGTGTTTATCTTCTGCCGTTAGGTCAGACGATAGAAATGACACTTGCACGCTTAGAGTAGCAGACTGACGATGACCAACTTTAAACAGAACTTGATTAATTTTCACACACATTTATGAAAATAATAACAAGCATAAAAATTACTTAACTTGGTTCTGGAGGCTATTTACAATTGACAATCTGAAGTTCCTTTTGTATTGGTACGTTAATCTTATTCTCACATATATCTCTGATACTTGACAAAACTGTCTATACATTTATCTTCATGGCTATGTACAGGAATATGGTAATCTTATTAGGCGCAGACCGAAACTTAACTATAGACTGGTACAGACTGGTGCAGACAAATGCAGACTGGTGCAGACAAATGCAAACTGGTACAGACTAATTGGAGGTCTGTACACTCGTTATAATACCTCACACGATCCTGTATCACAGCGCGAGTGTGATCCGCGAGGAGAAAAGTTTCTACGTTAGCAGCAATCTCATTGGCTGCGTTACATATTAATACGTGGATCTGCGGAAGCAGAATTTGGTCCGTCTCTATGGCAGCTCCATCTCGTCGTGTGGAGACGGACGAGCGCTGTTCCTGCGCTGTTGTGCTTAGCGGGGCGCGCTCTAGTGGGAAAGTTGTGTACGCGCTGACTACGTGGAACTCTGTACACAACACAAACAATGAATGGTGATTACTTTCAACATCTACTGCAATCTGGTTAGCACTGTGCTGCGTTTCTATGTACCTCGGAACTCTGTTTTCTGGGCCACTTTTATTTGACCCACTCTTCATACGTATATTTGCTAGCGACTACGCCGTTAGTGTTGCTTTTGTAGTGTCTAGAAAGCGATGGCTGTTGGCGCCAAAAAGTAGAGCTGCATTTCACAAAGACAATGTGTCATTAGCTGGGTCTCGTGGGAGCTACGAAACGGAACGTGACGTCAACATAGGTTAAGTTTATGTTGAAAAGTACTTCTTGTTGTACATTATTCCACATATGTCATGTTATCGTGCCGACAATTCATGAAGTTAATCCAAATCTCGTGTAAAATGATTTACTTCCGCTTCTAACTGCAAGGCTACGACGTGTTGACGGAACTTGTAGGACATTCATTGGGCTCATGATCAGACTATTTTTAGACTGCAATGATTGCTTGCGAAAATGATCTAAAGTGATGCTTAAAAATCAATGTGTCAACAGTGCAACTCTATGAAAGAATTTTTTGTCATTATACTGACGGTTTCAGTAGAACTGTGTTATATTATACGCTGGAGTGGCACCCTGTAATTATTCCTTACATTAAGCAAACATTTCAGCAAAGTACAACACAGGAAGAAGCAGCCTTCTTCTGACTTTGCAGGTGAGAGTATAGGCACACAGTTTTAAAGCGTAGACACCACTCCACAAGTGTGAAACTGATGAACTGGCTGGGCCCTTACACAGATTCTCCAGTTTTAATCTTTCTGCCTTTAATTTGTCAGATTTTCTAGATCTTATATAAACTGTTGTTTTGCTCAACTACTGTTCCAACTGCTTACACGATAGCAATTGTAAGCATTGTAGCCCATAATAAGTATAATATTTCCTATGTGTGTTATGGTATAACGTACCAGTACCACACCACGGGCGTTCTACCATTGGTAACGGTATTGCAAGTTTCTGTTAGACGCTGATAGCAGTAGCACGGGATCAGGCGGACCAAATGGTACGCATCCACTGAGCCACGCCCCAGCATCTCCGTACCACGACCACCCTCTACCGCCGCGATAGAGGATGGCGGGTGGCAGCCACACGTCCCACTTGCTCTCCGAGCTATTTCGGCATGTGACAATATGCAGACTCCGTCTAATCATGGCTCCAACACCATAGTTCATGGATTAGTATGTAGAGACTTTTCCTTGTTGTCATATGTGAGTTGGATTCTGTTTTCCTGCATTATTTGTAAAGCATCCTCGTACGCTGTGTTTACTTGTTCGCTAAACATTTCTGGCCCTTCCAAGCTTTCCTACGACGACTGTTACTGCACCACTCTCTAGCCCTCCTCTCCTTATCATTGCGTACGAACATAATGTATATGTAGAACGCCTGTGAAATCTGGGTTCGCAAGACAGAGCGAATCAGGTTGTGGAAAGGGGCCCAAATCAGTTGCTGCTAGTTGCACAAACATACAAACTTTATTTGCTAAAAACAATTAATCATACATGCCGTTATAAGAATTCAGAAACAATACCGCTGAAGGCCAGGACACAAGTTAATAAAATTGATTTAAGGAATACACAGGGCTGAAGGGCTTAGTTACAAAATAAAAGAACTGAGGGCTTAAGGCCTGGATAAGAAGAACTTCAGTAAGAAAGTTTAAAAGGTTTTAGACAAAGACCTTTCAAATTTTACTTTAAGTAGGCTGAAAGCCTAATCTTAAAATATTTCACATAACGTTTGACTGAAGGCCATATACTGAACGTTAAAAACAAACTAAATTAATAAACAGCTGAAGGCCTTGCACAGTACTTGAGACAAAAGAAAATCACAACCCAAAATAACAGAACAGTGGTGCTCAGAAGTGTTCCAAGGGTTGGCCTGGGGAGGACACTCTAACAACAGGTTAGGTGAGACAGGCAGCCAAGCGTAACACTAAATAATCGGGTGGCAGCACGACCTAGGGAAGGCTGAAAAACCAACCAACAAACTAATCAGTTCCCTTCCACCCAACCAATGGCACGACAACGGAAAATGTCAGCGAGGACGAAGATCCCTCCAGCACTACATCTTGACAGTTGCCGTCTAAACACATCAAAGCACAATAACCACTTAAAGACAAAAAATGAAAAACACCAAAGTTGTCGAACTACACGCCGTACTGGACAGCATCAACACGGCGAGGAAAACACACTGCCGGAAAACTGCCGACCAGGGCAGGTAACTGGAACGTTAACGGCCACAAGGCCGAAGATACCGCTGGTGCACTTCACTAATAACTTACAATCATTTCAATAGTTAAATACCATACAGAAAGACGGCTGCAAAAATTGCCAACTCCAGCACACGATACATTGCTGCTTGAGGGAACGGCCCAGGAAGCAACAACCGGCAATGAACGAAGAGATGTCACGACAGTTGAAGTTTCATAACAGGTTAACTGATTACTCAACTCCAGTATCCAGGTTTGGTGGGCGATGAGCCTTGCAGCTCTCGCAGCTGGCGCCTCACAACTCTGACCGCGCGTGCACGCCGGCAGCGGGCCCGGCCTGACCTCACACTGCGGAGACTTCCTCGCTGCTTTGTCGCAACCGACCGACTGGCTACTCCAGTACGGAGACAGCAGTTGTCTACCCAGCGGAAATCACAGAAGCTACACACAGTTCCACGTAAACACTTGCACCAAGAACTCCGACAATCCTGAAACTAATCACTGTGGAAAGACAAGGAGAAATGACAAGTCACACACACAGATTTTCCATAAGCGGTCGGCGACCAAATACACGTCGTCCGATGAGACGACCGACCGAACGACCAACCAAGGTCGTCCCCACTCAAGTTAAGTGTGTCGGCAACGGTCGGGCGAGTCTTGGCTGTCCGGAGCTCACTGCAGCTCCAACCTGACTCAACTCGATGTCCGTTCGGAACTCGGAGACATGGTGACCTGGGCACACTGGCTCGGACCCAACCATGCAGAGGTAACTCTGGCCCATTGGCCACGACATCTCTGCAGAAGGAATGAACCGATCCAAGTCCGGCAAGATGATCAACTGACGAGGCCCAGGAACGGTCAAAAGACCTAATACACTTTGCCCAATGAGACGACCAACTGAACAACCAACCAGCGGTCGTTAGCGCTCCAGTCTCCTTCCGTTGGACTGGTCATGTGTGTGGCCAGCGGTCGGCAAGTACTGGCTGTCTGTGCCTAACTGGCGCTCCGTCCCCCGACTCAACTCCAGACACACGACGACCCGGAAATACTAGCGGTCGCTTCAGAGACAGTACGACAGTGGACTTATCGATAAACGCTGCTGCTGTCACTCATGGGCAAGCAAACCAGCTACCTAGTGACGGCACTTAATCGAATTAAAGGAAAAACGAGGCGAAGAACCACAAAAACAAGATGACGAGGAATAAACGGCATGACCGTGAGCAGCGCACGGTTCAGCCTGGTTACATGTAGAAGCCAGATGGCTCACATCATACCAAGATAAATAAATAAATCAACAAATAAATATCCATCACAAAAGAATTTTTAAATAAACTTTGGTATGGTAGACTGATTACATTACAAAGAAAATATTCTGACCATTCAGCAGAACAGCTTCGGGTAATGTGTAAATACGATACTTAGTTCAAAGAATACCTATTGATGTTGTACTGAAGGGTGGAAAAACAGTGTTTCCACTTGTTACCAAATAAGATATTTCGCTCAGCTTTCTTTCCTCGACGATCACCTGAACACTTGTAGCACATCCTCGCTCTGTATTGCAAGAGTAACAACTCATTGTTGGCAGTTCAGTACTGATAAGGCTGATTGCAGTACTGCTAAATGACAAATACTTACATGAAATTAATTCAGATATCTGAGTATTGCGTCGCGCTATAAACCTCTCCAATCAACGAGACAAAATACCATGCTTGTTGCCACTGGACTGTATTTGATTAACACATCACGAATACCTACTGGTCTGGAAAGTATTAATGTCCATACTACGTGTCATTCACTAATCAGTTGGTGACTTGTGGTGGATGAGATGTCATGCGTCAATCTGACCAGTCACTGCTTCCTCTACCTTGCTAGGTACAGCGCACAACGATTCACCCGCGATATCCAGGCGAAACGGCATACTAAATGTGTGAATGTAGACTCTCCAGGTACATACCGTTGATGAAAAGCTCTCGAGTTTCACCAGAAGACGATGAGTATAGCATTATTTCAAACCTCGCAGCATTTTAACACTACCACCCTGCCGGAAACCCGAGAGATTTTGAACAATGCTTGCTATAGGGTTCAAAAGTACTGCATTTTTTTATGTGTATGTTGTTGGTATCATTAAACGATCAGTGATGTGTAACTAGTAATAGACTTTGTATTGCTGAGTATCTACTACGTTACACAGACTGGAGGAATCAACAAACTACGAGGTATTTGCAGGAGAATTTCTGACTGTTCATCAGTAGTTTCACTCTGCTGCACAAGAAATATTCTGTGGCGTTTACTTACTTTTTTACAGAAAAAAATGTTTCACTTCGACACTGGAAGATTCCATCTTCTAGCAATGAGGACGTATCACTACTACTTACAAGTAACAGTGATGGGCATCCAAAAAAATTTGCTAAACGTACCTGTAAAAAAAAGAAAAAAAGATTATTAGGGACAGAGGAGACGGAAATACAACACAGAAGACTATCTGCACGCCACCCCAGCCTACGTTGCTGTTTATGACGTATTTTGTTGTAAAGAGCAAAATAAAAAGAATATTTTGTCAATATTTACAGCCAATCTTCTTCAGCTGCCAGCTAAATTATTTTTATCGTGTAGATAAGAAAAATTCCGTCTTCTAGAACTGACTGTTTATTTTATTTCTAACCAAAAACAACATTCAGTTGCAGAAGACCGAATTTTTCTTACCTACGTGATGGAAATGAAAAGAATATATTTCTCAGGAATGCATAAGCAGTTAACAATAGAGTGCATTTGTAGTAAACATAACAGCTCGGAAATGGTAGAACAGTACAACAATTGAAACGCCTCTGAATAAATACATTTATCTGATTTTAACAAAAACTGGACACGAATTACTCCATAAAAGGTAAGCAGACTCGTCGATTTAGTCTCTCCGACGATGTTAATGAGATGGATTCAGAGATGTAAATCTAAATCCTTAGAAGAAAATGATTTTCTCGCAAAAGCCTTGCATACATAACAGGGTAATAACACCTAAGAATCGTAAGGAAAAGGTAGGTTGCACATGACGCATACAGTAATTTCATCAGTGAATGTAACTAGAAAAAAACGTGTGGAAGTACCCCATTTGACGTAGTACAGTGACTCATGTAGACTGATCAAAGTATTCGGATACAAATTAGCGGGCATTAAAATGGGATGTACCCACACTTGTTTTTTATGACGGCTTGGACCCAACTGGGGAAACTTTCAGTGAGGCGCCTGTGGAGGAATGGCAGCCCATCCTTCCTCAAGAGCCGAAACCAGAGGATGTAGTGATGTTGGGCACTGGAGCTTGGAGCCAAGTGAACGTCCTAACTCTTCCAAAACGTTTTCCATAGGGTTCAGGTCGGGACTCTGTGCAGGCGAGTGCATTTCGAGAATGTTACTGTCCATATTGCCTCACAGATGCTGCATCACGAAAGTTTGTATGCTCATGTGTATACAATCATCGTCTTCGAACAGTTTCTCTACTCTACACACTAAACAATACCGTAAAATGTGTTGACGTCCTTCCATTTTTCTTAACCACGATAAAAGGACCACACTCCGATCACAAAAAAGCTCCCATCCCACGGCACTATCTCCTCTGTACTTCACTGTTGGCGCTACAAATACTATCAGGTAGCGTTCTCTAGCCATTCGCCAAACCCAAATCTTTCCATCGGATTGCTACAGGCACAGCGTGATTTGTCACTCCACATCCAGCCATCCGCTGTAGAGTGGTTTTGCTCTTTACACCACCAAAAGGGACGCTTAGCACTCACAACAGAAATGTGAGGTTTACGAGGAATTACTGGACCATTGTAACCCATTCCTTTTAACTTCCTTATCCACAGTATTTTGTAAAAATTTTGGAAATTTGTAGCAAGGTCTTACGAGACCAAACTGCTGAGGTCATCGGTCCCTAAGCGTACACACTACTTAATCTAACTTAAACTAACCTACATTAAGGACAAAACACACACACACACACACACACACACACATATATATATATACACCCATGCCCGAGGGAGCAATCGAAACTCCGACGGGGGGAGCCGCGCGGACCGTGACAAGGCGCCTCAGGCCGTTCGGCCTGTATTTTGCACTAGCTCCATTACTGGTAGCACTTCGTAACTCAGCCTCGATCCTGCCGCCGATTCCACGCAGTTTTTTTACAGCCTGCCTCCTCAACACTCGACGATTCCTGTCCATCAGTCTTGGTTAAGCTGAAACTGTTCCTTCGCGTTTCCACGTCACAGTGACATCACCAACAGCCGACCTGAGTGGCTTCAGAAGGGCTGAAATGTCGCTGATAGGATTGAGATCGACAGGAAGTGCAAAATTGCTAAGCAGGGATGGCTAGAAGACAAATGTAAGGATGTAGAGGCTTATCTCATGAGGGGTAAGATAGATACTGCCTACAGGAAAATTAAAGAGACCTTTGGAGAAAAGAGAACCACTTGCACGAATATCAAGAGCTCAGATGGAAACCCAGTTCCAAGCACAGAAGGGAAAGCAGAAAGATGGAAGGAGTATATACAGAGTCTATATAGGGGCGATGTTCTTGAGGACAATATTATGGAAATGGAAGAGGAGGTAGATCTAGATGAAATGGGAGATATGATACTGCGTGAAGAGTTTGACAGAGCACTGAAAGACCAAAGTCAAAACAAGGCCCCGGTAGCAGACAACATTCCATTACAACTACTGACAGCCTTGGGAGAGCCAGTCCTGACAAAACTCCACCATCTGGTGGGCAAGATGTATGAGACAGGCGAAATTCCCTGACTTGAAGAAGAATATAATAATTCAAATCCCAAAAAGAGCAGGTGTTGACAGATGTGAAAATTACCGAACATCAGTTTCATAAGTCACAGATGCCGAATACTAACACGAATTCTTTACAGGCGAATGGAAAAACTAGTAGAAGCCGACCTCGGGGAAGATCAGTTTGGATTCCGTAGAAATGTTGGAACACGTGAGGCAATACTGACCCTACGACTTATCTTAGAAGAAAGATTAAGGAAAGGCAAACCAACGTTTCTAGCATTTGCAGACTTAGAGAAAGCTTTTGACAATGTTGACTGGAATGGCTCTGAGCACTATGGGACTCAACTGCTGAGGTCATTAGTCCTCTAGAACTTAGAACTAGTTAAACCTAACTAACCTAAGGACATCACAAACATCCATGCCCGAGGCAGGATTCGAACCTGCGACCGTAGCGGCCTTGCGGTTCCAGACTGCAGCGCCTTTAACCGCACGGCCACTTCGGCCGGCTGTTGACTGGAATACTCTCTTTCAAATTCTGAAGGTGGCAGGGGTAAAATACAGGGGGCGAAAGGCTATTTACAATTTGTACAGAAATCAGATGGCAGTTATAAAAATCCAGGGACATGAAAGGGAAGCAGTGGTTGGGAAGGGAGTGAGACAGTGTTCTAGCCTCTCCCCAATGCTATTCAATCTGTATACTGAGCAAGCAGTGAAGGAAACAAAAGAAAAATTCGGAGTAGGTATTAAAATCCATGGAGAAGAAATAAAAACTTTGAGGTACGCCGACGACATTGTAATTCTGTCAGAGACAGCAAAGGACTTGGAAGAGCAGTTGAACGGAATGGACAGTGTCTTGAAAGGAGGGTATAAGATAAACATCAACAAAATCAAAACGAGGATAATGGAATGTAGTCGAATTAATTCGGGTGATGCTGCGGGTATTAGATTAGGAAATGAGACACTTAAAGTAGTAAAGGAGTTTTGCTATTTGGGGAGAAAAATAACTGATGATGGTCGAAGTAGAGAGGATATAAAATGTAGACTGGCAATGGCAAGGAAAGCGTTTATGAAGAAGAGAAATTTGTTAACATCGAGTATAGATTTAAGTGTCAGGAAGTCGTTTCTGAAAGTATTTGTATGAGTGTAGACATTTATGTAAATGAAACGTGGACGATAAATAGATTAGACAAGAAGAGAATAGAAGCTTTTGAAATGTGGTGCTAGAAAAGAATACTGAAGATTAGATGGGTAGATCACATAACTAATGAGGAAATATTAAATAGAATTGGGGAGAAGAGGAGTTTGTAGCACAACTTGACTCGAAGAAGGGATCGGTTGGTAGGACATGTTCTGAGGCATTGAGGGATCACCAATTTAGTACTGGAGGGCAGCATGGAGAGTAAAAATCGTAGAGGGAGACCAAGAGATGAATACACTAAGCAGATTCAGAAGGATGTAGGCTGCAGTAGGTACTGGAAGATGAAGAGGCTTGCACAGGATAGAGTAGCATGGAGAGCTGCATCAAACCAGTCTCAGGACTGAAGACCTCAACAACAACAACAACAACAACAACAACAACAGGATTGTTACTTAAGTGACACCCAATGACAAGTCCACATTCAAAGTCACTGAACTCTACAGACATACCCACTCTGCAGTTACTGTTTCTCTGCTGCCAACACGGTACTGACCGCTTGATTTTATACTGGTGGGTCCGCCACTCGTGACTTTTGGTAATCAGTTCCACATTGCACAGGGATATCGTTACGCAGTCACCGTGCGGTATGTCCAATGTTGTGTGCGAACCCATACTTATATCGATATCTGCTTAAGGGAGGACGTTCATGAAAAACAAACACTGTTTAAAAGATGCACCAAATCTAAAATTTTGGAGATGAAGTATTGTATGAGTTACTTTATTTACAGGGTGTTACAAAAAGGTACGGCCAAACTTTCAGGAAACATTACTCACACACAAAGAAAGAAAATATGTTATGTGGACATGTGTCCGGAAACTCTTACTTTCCATGTTAGAGCTCATTTTACTACTTCTCTTCAAATCACATTAATCATAGAATGGAAACACACAGCAACAGAACGTACCAGCGTGACTTCAAACACTTTGTTACAGGAAATGTTCAAAATGTCCTCCGTTAGCGAGGATACATGCATCCACCCTCCGTCGCATGGAATTCCTGATGCGATGATGCAGCCCTGGAGAATGGCGTATTGTATCACAGCCGTCCACAATACGAGCACGAAGAGTCTCTATATTTGGTACCGTGGTTGCGTAGACAAGAGCTTTCAAATGCCCCCATAAATGAAAGTCGAGAGAGTTGAGGTCAGGAGAGCTTGGAGGCCATGGAATTGGTCCGCCTCTACCAATCCCTCGGTCACCGAATCTGTTGTTGAGAACCGTACGAACACTTCGACTGAAATGTGCAGGAGCTCCATCGTGCATGAACTACATGTTGTGTCGTACTTGTAAAGGTACATGTTCTAGCAGCACAGGTAGAGTATCCCGTATGAAATCATGATAACCTGATAAGGTGGAAGAACATGGGGCCCAACCAAGACATCACCAACAATGCCTGCCCAAACGTTCACAGAAAACCTGTGTTGATGACGTGATTGCACAATTGCGTGCGGATTCTCGTCAGCCCACACATGTTGATTGTGAAAATTTACAATTTGATCACGTTGGAATGAAGCCTCATCCGTAAAGAGAACATTTGCACTGAAATGAGGATTGACACATTGTTGGATGAACTATTCGCAGAAGTGTACCCGTGGAGGCCAATCAGCTGTTGATAGTGCCTGCACACGCTGTACATGGTACGGAAACAACTGGTTCTCCCGTAGCACTCTCCATACAGTGACGTGGTCAACGTTACCTTGTACAGCAGCAACTTCTCTGACGCTGACATTAGGGTTATCGTGAACTGCGCGAAGAATTGTCTCGTCCATTGCAGGTGTCCTCGTCGTTCTAGGTCTTCCCCAGTCGCGAGTCATATGCTGGAATGTTCCGTGCTCCCTAAGACGCCGATCAATTGCTTCGAACGTCTTCCTGTCGGGACACCTTCGTTCTGGAAATCTGTCTCATACAAACGTACCGCGCCACTGCTATTGCCCCGTGCTAATCCATACCTCAAATGGGCATCTGCCAACTGCGCATTTGTAAACATTGCACTGACTGCAAAACCACGTTCGTGATGAACATTAACCTGTTGATGCTACGTACTGATGTGCTGTAGAGCAATGAGTCGTATGTCAACACAAGCACCGAAGTCAACATTACCTTCCTTCAATTGGGCCAACTGGCGGTGAATCGAGGAAGTACAGTACATACTGGCGAAACTGAAATAAGCTCTAACATGAAAATTAAGCGTTTCCGGACACATGTCCATATAACATTTTTTCTTTATTTGTTTGTGAGGAATGTTTCCTATATAAGTCACAAAAAACTTCATCTCCAAAATTTTAGATTTGGTGCATCTTTTAAACAGCGTTTGTTTCTAATGAACATCCGCCCTTAAGCGGATTGAGCGAATATCTATATAAGTACGGGTTCGCACACAATACTGGGCATACTATAAGCTGCCTGCGTAATTCAGTCACAAATGGAGTTTTGAAGTTTTCATTGCCAACCATCGTTATGTCCATTTTGTAATCATAGTACACACAATATTCAACAGATCAAAACAATTCAGAGTTCAACATGATTCACAAACTAATACATGCGATGCACAGTATAGTAACTATACTCTGTATATTATTAGTTCCATGATAAAAGTTGAAATAGTTAGAGTCCTGCTCTGCAGCACATTCAGACGTTTCAAAGCATTAAGTCCCCTCGCCAGTTAATTGTACCGACCGTTCATGCCCAGAGTCAATCACCTATATGACTGAATCACCCCTGCTTATCTTGCCAGATCTGTCTCCTTCCAGTCTCTGCCTTCTTCCATACTTCACATAAAAGTCTCGAACACCTCCCTTGCGCTCATCACTCGAAAAGTCCCAGTCTACACTTGACTCCCATAGTGCTCCGCTACTGTCTGCTTTTCCATTGGCTTAAGTCCATCCCCAGCAAAAATACACAGTTACATAGTTCTTACATACTACAGATAAGATCTGACTCATCTTGACTACATTCCACACCAAGCTAATATACTGCAACAGTATTTAAATAACGAAATGTCATAATCATTTGGTTACACTCAGATCATTTACAATAAATATAATATGCTGGTTCATATATAAATAAGCCAGCATTGTTGTGCAAGTGTGCTCATGATAAAAGATAACAGCTTGTCGTTAAATGTCATTTGAACAATTATTTATATGTTCTTGCTTCTTTTGGTTCTCTTTTCAGTTGTGGTATCTGCAGACACACGTGACTGACCACATTTACATTGGCACAGTTTTTTTAACAGCACTTTCAATCAACATTTCAATGAAGTTACTGACAAAGTAGTAAACTGTTCATTAAATAAAAACACAAGTATGATAACATATGAAGTATTGATGCTGTATTTATTTGGTGTGTAAATGTGGGGAATTCAATAATCTGACAAACTTTTGCGCAATGGAACAGTTGTAGAAGACGTCGTAAATCAATAAATATAATAGATACACATACATAGTTTTCAGCGATGATAGCTATAGTGCAATGCTGTCATCTGAGATATCGTTTGTAGAAATCGCATGAAGTAATTAAATGTTGTTAATTCAGAGGTTCATTGATTAAATATTCAGTTACTGTAAAATATTAACTCCGTTTGCTTTGAAAATATTAAAATATTCTTGTTTAACTGGATGTGCCTCATTTCTCTTGGGTCACTGATGTATTCAGATTCAGTTCAATATGTAAATGCGATTTATTGTCGAAGTTCAGGGACCTGTACCTTAGCCATATTTAAGATTGTCTTACAGTCCGCCATTTCTTGGAGCATTGTATTCTGCACAAAAGCAATGCGAGCGACAGCCGTCCAAATTCCCGGGAGTTCGGATTTACCGGTTTCCAGCGACGCTGCACTGGACAAGCCCGAGGCAGCCACGTGACGTCCTCGTCCAGCCGACTCGCACCCAGCAAAGTCAGCTCTCCTTAGCACCAGCACTAGGTGGACGAATAACTCGCCTACATACTCTAACGCTACATAATTCTTACACATCTCTCATCCATTCTTATTGTTCCCGGTCGACACTTACACATCCTGTATATTGCATTTGCGTTAAGCTTACGTCTACTTTTTCTGGGTATTTCAAATCTTTTGTACAGTTTTAGGCTGTCGAACGGTTTCTCATATCGACAAATCCAACTGGAGTCTAGATTTTTTCTTAAACTCTGGCTCCGTTATCAAGTGCAATGTCAGAACTGCTCCTCAGGCGCCTCTACCTTTCCTAAAGCAAAACAACATCAGTTAAGAGATCTTGCATGTTCTATCCTCCTCATATTATTCTCGTCAGCAGCTTGGCTGCATGAGCTGTTCCTCTCAGTGTGGGATAGTTCTCGCATTTATTTGCAACATTATACTGAAAGGTATCCGCTAAGGCTGTCTTCACACCATCCCTTTTCCCTTGTAGTACGAAACGCATTCCTACTTATTTCCCCTGAATAGGTGCAGTGGTGTCTTGACAAGCACTTCAGTCAGCGAAATCACTCCGCTGTAAAAATCTGGATGTTCTCAAGGCCGCCCCGATTGCCTGGGTGAAAGACCAGTAAGACGAGTAGGAAGCGTCTTGGCCGTGTCTACTCAAGACTCAGCCTTAAGCTGTTTCGGTACGGTTCTTGTCTCAACCGATTACTCTTGGCAAGTGAATCTGCTGCAGCGCTTATTCCTTGCACTAAGTGCCGCCCTTCGGGAGTGGTCGTTTTCGTTTACCTGTCGACGCCAAAGTTGCGTGTGTAATGACAGCTGACAGCAGTGTAGTTAGTCGCGTGAAAAGTGAATTTGAGATTATTAGGTACCACTTTTGTTGCGAAAAAAACTGAATTATAGTAAGAGAATGTAGAAACATGCCATAATAACAGAGTTCATTAATGACCAACGCAAAATTCATGGCGGATACTTTTGACAGAGGTCATATAGTAAATTCTCTACACTCCTAAGAGCTAAAAGAATTGGAAAACTGTCGTCTGGATGTTTCAAAATACCTACATGTATCTAATCGAGATCCTGTATGATACAAACACTTTAAAAATGTTTATAAAGTAATTGACACAGCCCCGCAGGTGTTAGTTGCGATAGATACTGGGAAAAACATCGGACAACGCCCGAAGGCCAGTGCTTTGAATACGTGGAATTTGTGGGGAGTATGGGTAGGCACAATTTCTCTAATAAAAGCCTTTTGTTCCACCTTTAAAATTTTACAATTTTATTAACTTGATTTTGAAACAGTAAATGAACATTCGTTATCATGAAGAACAAGATCCTCAATATAGTTTGTTAATGAAAGTTCCTGAAGTATTACTTTAACAGATCAAAGAACAGCTCTCACAATCAATTTACAATGCTCAAAACTCAAAACACCTTTTTAAGGAAAGGAAAAAAATAAAAATTGCGTAATGCAAGGTTGAACAAAAGATTCTAACACCACATGGCAATGCCATAATTTACGTAGATATCACCTGTGATCTCTAAAGGCAATAAAATATTGATCACAAAATTTTAGATTATAACAGCTTAAATTCAATAAAATCTGAGTACTATCAACGTACACTAAAACCCCGTAGCCTTTACGATGTGCACCGTATCACAAAATATTTTCCTTCCTTTTCACTACTGTACACCATAAACCTCCTTACATGTGATGCGTACTACACCCAACGAATTATGAGAAATAATTAAGCATACATGTTATAATTAACCACGTATGTAATCTTTTCCTTTCAAAAGAAATTTAGAAAAACACATAAATCAACTCTTAATCTCAGTGATTACATCCGTTAAGAAAAAAATATGGAATAAACATCTTTTGATTTCGTCGTGGCCATGCGCTGTTCTGCACCGTGCTCTCAGGATCACAAGTGGCACGGGAAAGATTTTCCACGATATACAAAACGTTAACAGGGCGCAACCAACTTACATAAATTGCATGCTGGGATTATACGTCGATGTGGATGCGACTCGCAAATCATAAAACGGGCAAGGGAGTAGATGCGGTACTACTGAACACTTCGACTATACCGCACCGCACCAAACAGCAGTACGATGTGGTAGACAAGAGACAAATCAACAACTGTTGCAAGACAGTAAGAAAACATTTGGAACACTTGGCAGGGCAACGCCAAACCACAGAACGACGTCCCAAGCTAAACTCTCAAAATACTATCGGTGATTTCGCCACGACAAGTAGAACCGTAAAATACCGTAAGAAGTGAATTGCAATTAACACGATTCATAAGCGCCCGACTGAAAAGCTCCATAGTCAATCTTTCCCTTACTACAAACACTTAACAGTACTTCCAAAGTCCACTCGTGGACTCTACCAGAGTTTCAATCACTCGTTTTAACTGCAGCTAACAGAGCTTAACACCCTGCAGCCGACTTAGGTTTCTTGATAAGACAAGCAATGATTCCGTCCTTCACTTGGTTCCACCTTCGATCCAAAACAGTCATTAACTTTAAAGCAGCTAAATAGATGACAATGCCGATATCAACGCTCTCCTCTCAAGCAGCGCTGTAACTGGAGACTGCAGTCCCGAAGCAAAGCTTACACCACTCACAAGTCTGACATTTTTAGAAATCTTATGTTCACCTCATACACCAAACTTGCCGTAATTCTCCGTTGGAATCCAAGGGCAGAACAAAGGAACCACTTTTCAGAACTTGAATGACCGCATGATGGTCGCCATCGGTACAACACCTCGCGTACACACTAGGCGTTCCGTCTCCAACCGACTGCTTCTGCGGGGCCCACCGACCAAGCGGCCTTGCCCCCCGACATCGACGTTGCTCCTTCTTCCTCCTTCTGTCCTCAAAAATGTTCAAATGTGTGTGAATTCCTAAGGGACCAAACTGCTGAGGTCATCAGTCTCTAGACTTACATACTATTTAAACTAACTTACGCTAAGAACACCACACATACCCATTCCCGAGGGAGGACTCAAACCTCCGGTGGAAGGAGCCGCGCAATCCGTGACATGACGCTTTAAACCGCGCGGCCACTCCGTGCGGCCCTTCTGTCCTCCTCGCTGAGCGGGACGCCAGCACGCCAAAGGCATGCGGCGACCACACACTCCAATCCGATCTCGATATTGACATCGCAGCGATTAGTGAGAAGGCAGGTGGTTTCAAAAAACAAAACAAAAAATTAAATAGCGAGCCTTACCGGCTCAGTAAACAGCGCCCTTTCACTTTGTCCTTTCTATCTTATTTTATTTGCAAAGCCAAATAACATTATTTTTATTGTCATGCCTGACTATTTCACTATAAATGAAACTGACAAACCTTTCCTTTTAAAGTGTAGCGTAGCTTATTCCTTCCTAGGTACTGCGAAACATAAATATTTCTTTACTTTCAAATATTTTCTCTCTCGATGGAGCACAGTGGCAGAAAATAAACCAGTCTCTGATGCAACCTTTCAAAAATGGTTCAAATGGCTCTGAGCACTATGGCACTTAACATCTGTGGTCATCAGTCCCCTAGAACTTAGAACTACTGAAACCTAACTAACCTAAGGACATCACACACATCCATGCCCGAGGCAGGATTCGAACCTGCGACCGTAGCGGTCGGGTGGTTCCAGACTGTAGCGCCTAGAATCGCTCGGCCACCACGGCCGGCACTACAAAAGAACTGTGCAGATCAGCGACTCAACTACCAGAACGAAACGGATGCCTCACCCATTCCACAACGAGACGAAAATGGCTTTAGAAATTGGGTCCTTGGATTTCTGGCTCGGCATCGTGCCACCAAGCAGTGCAAGCAGTGGACTCGTTGCCCGTGTGCCGACATAGGTATTAAGGATGGAGCCCTTCGAATCCTGCCTCGGGCGTGGATGTGTGTGATGTCCTTAGGTTAGTTAGGTTTAAGTAGTTCCAAGTTCTAGGGGACTGATGACCATAGATGTTAAGTCCCATAGTGCATAGAGCCATTTGAATTTGAAGGATGAAGCTCCGCTTACGTGTAAGATACTAGTATGTCATCGAACATAAATAAAAAAATAAGCGGAGTTCTACTCACGGGGCGCAACGGACATACACACTTACTTACTTTATTGATATTACATATATATTATTTAATTTTAGCTTCATTTGCAAATTTTATCGCACAAATGTTTGAATAAACGGTTCCTGATTCTTTCAGTGTTTTTCGTCACTGATGTCTCCAAAATTTGCTCCAAACGTTAGTCGAGCGCTTCCACCCCTGTCTCCACCATATACACGAAAACGTGAATATGTCACACGCAATTCAAGATATAAAGTATTTGTCGATATTTCACATTTTTTGCCTTATTATTTATGCAATCAGTGGAAAGACTTCTGAGAGCCCGGTTGCAGACGACCCCACAGTCCCGTGTCTCAGCGCATGCGCATCCCGCAGCATACTTAAGATTTTAGAAGTCTACTCGGCACAGTCAACTGATCAATGACAACAGTGTGCCACTCGCAACTTGGCTGGCGGCTGATTTACAAGAAGGCACTCAGTTCATCCTGACCAGGAAGTCGCCTTCAGCCACGGGTGTGTGGAGCGGTGGCGGCGCAGCCCGCGTGCAAGTCGGCGCGTCCCCGCCCCGCGCCGCCCCCCTCGGTGTCTCCTTACGCCGGCGGCATTGTCGGCGTCACGCGTCGCGCGCCCGGAAGTGGGGGCAGCCACTTCCGGCCCGGGGGTGCGCACTGCGCATGCTCCACCGAGCCCGCCTGTGCGGCTAGGTCTGGGACGGCGCCCGAGGCCGCTTCCTCGCGTGTCCGAGGCCCGTCTCGTGAGGCTGCAAAGTACGCGACTGCACGGAGGACCACTAGCACGCCATTATCCATTTCCTCGGTATCGATTACTGATGTGGAAACGTTGTTCGCTCGTAGGTCGAACTTTCTCTGCAACAAAACGCTGTCAGATTTGAATTGCTAAGAACGCGACTAACAAAGCATAAACAATGGTAGAGCCCATATTTACGTGTTTGTCGCGCATTATTTGTTTTGCTTGTGACGTCACGGTGTCAGTGTAAGCCCTTTAAGGAACCATTTGCACTCGAGCCCAGACGATATTTAATTTAGTTAACTTAGATTATATGTATCGATTTTTTAAGACAAGAGAAAGCCAAACAAAAGAATTAACACCGCTCTCTTGTCGCAGCCAATAGGCATCAGCACTCGTATGTCATTCGTTGTCCTAGAAGGACGTAATATTTTGTGTGGCTCCACAGTTAGCCATATTGATACTTATTTGCAGAAAAGAGGCGCAGAATTAATAAGTCGCTCTCATTTGTGAATTATCTGCAATTATTTACCTAGAATTTTACGTAAGTGTCACTCATATCGTAATGTATATGTTGAAATGAATACATGTTTTATTTAATCGTATGTTTTCTCTGTTTTAGTAGTTTTAGTCACCCCATTGTCATGATTGAAGCTGACGTCAGATATCAGTCTTTGTCTACAAAAAATATATAATGAGCCCTGGCTACGTTCCGTATATCTTCGGGCGTGCGAAGCTCGATAAATTCACGGCGTAAACCAATTATAATTATTATTAATTTTTTTATTATTATATTATTATTTTATTTTATTTTTATTTGTTAAAGCCCCCATGCTCACCATTTTTAAGACTTTTTCCTCCGAATCATCACTCTTCTGACTGGTTTGTTGCGATCCGCCACGAATTCCTCTTGTGTGTCAATCTCGTCATCTCACTAGTAGCAATTATTTGTTGGTTGTCTTACAATCTCTATCTTCCCCTTACAGATTTTAACATATATTGCTCCGTCAGTTACCACCCGAGTTATTCTTTGATATCTTAACGGATGTATCATCATCCTGTCCCTTCTTCTTATAAGTGTTTTCAATATATTACATTTCTCGCCAATTTTGAGGAGAACCTCCTCATTGTTTACCTTATTAGAGCACCTAATTTTCAACATTCTTCTGTAGCATCCCATCTCCAACAATACTGTTCTCTTCCTTACCAGTTTTTCCACCGTCCATGTCTCACTGCCGCAACGCTGTGCTCCAAACGTACCTTCTCAGTATTTATTCCTGAAATTAAGACCTATATTTGATACTAGTAGACTTCTCTTGGTGAGGAATGCCGTGTTTGCCATTGCTAGTCTGCCTTTCATGTCATCCTGGCTCCGTCCAGCATGGGATATTTTGCTGCCTACGTAGCAGAATTCCCTATCTTCATCTACCTTGTGATCACCAATCCTGTTCTCATTGCAGTCACTTCTTATTATTTTCGTCTTCCTTCTTATTGCTTTCGTCTTCCTTCGATTTACTCTAAATTGATATTCTGCGCGCGTTAGATTGTTCATTACATTGAACAGAGACTGTAATTCTTCTTCACTTACACTCAGGATAGCAATGTCATCAGCGGATCTCAAAATTTATACCCTTTGACTTTGAATTTTATTCCACTCTTGAATCTTTCTTTTATTCCCATCATTGCTTTTCCGACAAATGTAAAGCAGCTGGGGGGGGGGAGAGTACATCTCTTACATCTCTGTCTTACACCTCTTTTAATTCGAGCAGTTCGTTCTTGGTCGTCCTCTCTTATTTCTCCGTCTTGGCTCTCGTACATACGCATAATACCTGTCTTTCCCTATGCCTTACTCCTATTTTTCTCAGGATTTCGAACATTTTGATCCATTTTATATTGTTGGACGCTTTCTATGGTTTAATTTCTATGAACATGACTTGAGTTTTCTTCAGTCTTGCTTTCATCAACAGCCGCAACGTCAGTACTCGCTCTCTCGTGCCTTTATCGTTTCTTAACCCAAACTTATCGCCATCTAACAGATCCTCATTTTATTTTCCATCCTTTTCAGCAAATTGGATGCATAAGCTGTTAAGCCGATTGTCCGATAATTTACTAATTAGTTTCGTGTAACGTTATAAATTGGTGTAGTATGGATACGCGTTTAGCTACGACATTGATTTATGTATCACTGTGAAAAGCTTGCAGAGACAATAAAAACATTAGCCGGAGTATGAGTGAAAATCGGTATTGAATTGAAAATTACAAAATAATGAAAGATTTTGTCTCATATAACTCGTAAAGATTCTCGGAATTATTTAGTCAGCAATTCAGAGGAAAGCTCGCGTGGAAAGGAATACAAAAGGCCTGAAAATTTGAGTGCCGAGCAGTGTCGGAAAGGAAATGAAGAAATGGCGCAAAGCGGTTATGTAGCATGTCTGTCGAGAATAAAGTGGCCAGTGACAGTGTGAACGTCTACGGATCAAACGCAGGTGTCTTTCTAAGGCTATAGGGAAAAAAATGATTTAAGGCCACGTGACACAAGCGCGAGAGGGGCGCCAGAGGCGTCACATCTGTAAGATTTCTGTACAGGATGTAAGTAGGCTGTTTAGGTTTTTTTATTGGTAACGCCACCTCTGTATGAAAATCACTGGCTGTGCTGTGTCCAGTCTGTGGCTGCTTTGCATTGTTGTAATACTCGCCATTGTAGTGTTGGGCAGCGGCAGCTGGATGTGAACAGCGCGTAGCGTTGCGCAGTTGGATGTGAGCCGCCAGCAGTGGTGGATGTGGGGCGAGAGATGGCGGAGTTTTGTAATTTGTCATGAACTGCTATATTTATATATGATGATATCAAGGTAAATACATTGTTTGTTCTCTATTAATATCTTTCATTTGCTAACTATCCCTATCAGTAGTTAGTGCCTTCCATAGTTTGAATCTTTTACTTAGCTGGCAGTAGTGGCGCTCGCTGTATTGCAGTAGCTTGAGCAGCGAAGATTTTTGTGAGGTAAGTGATTTGTGAAAAGTATAGTTTAATGTTAGTCAGGGCCATTCTTTTGTAGGGAATTTTGAAAGTCAGATTGCGTTGCGCTAACAAAATATTGTGTGTCAGTTTAAGCACAGTCATGTATAATTGTTCAAAGGGGACGTTTCAAGGACACGTCACAATATCAGCATTGGCCAATTGAGGTTCTAAGGTGAGACTGGTGCCGCTATAAGGTGCGAGAATTGTTAAGGGCGAACGTATACTAGGGGAAGAGGGGAAATGTGGGGGCTGGGAGAGCCAAATGGTAAGTCGATTGTGTGAAACAGTTTTCTCGAACTCGACCTGCGTAGACGGCAACGTGACACATCGGAAGATTATATATCTCAACCACAAATTATCGTCGTTTTTATGTCAGATGAGTGTTTGACTGAGCTATCTGCGTCGAAATCTACTTCTAAACGAACACTCTACAAGCCAGGTGTGGTAGAGGGTTCTTCCGGTACCAGTATCTGATTCGCCCTCCCCTGTTACAATGAGAATGGCGCGTAAGAAGAACCATTCGCAATAAGTTGCCATTGAGCTACAATTTGTCCGACTTTCTCGCCTCATCATTTCACGAGATGTATTTGGAAGGAAGCAATTTGTTGTCCCACTCTTCTTGGAGCGTGCGCTGTAGAAATTTCGCTAGTAAACTTCTTGGTGGTGCACAACGTTTCTCTTTTAGTGTCCTGCCCGGCGTTTGCTGAACATCACCGTAACTCTCTGGCGGCGATTAATGGATCCCGTGACGACATGCGCCGTTCTTCATTGGGTCTTCTCTACCTCTTCTATTAATCCTACTTTGTATTGATGCCAGGCTGATGATCAATGCTCGTACGCAAGAATCGGTCGGACGAGGGTCTTGTAAGCCACTATTTAGTATAAACGGTATGTAATAGCGGTCCTACAACAACAAAAAAATGGCTCTAAGCACTATGGGACTTAACATCTGAGGTCATCAGTCCCCTAGACCTAGAACTACTTAAACCTAATTAACCTAAGGAAATCACACACATCCATGCCCGAGTCAGGATTCGAACCTGCGACCATAGCAGCATCGCGGTTCCGGACTGAAGCGCCTAGAACCGCACGGTCACCGTGGCGGTCCTACAACACTCCCTTGCCACAGTTATGATACTAAACTTTTGCGTGCGAGGTAGTGAGTTCAAAACTAACCTGGACTGTACAATTTTAATTTCTATATTCCGGTCGAGTACATTCTAGAAGTATTCACAAATGTCAAGAATCATTGTATTGCAAAGCTCTGAAGCTGTATATATACTGTATGTATTCCGGCCGGAGGCAGTTCGCTCTGCGCTCTTGTATGTGCAAGTGATGAATAAACCTTCGTTAAGTGAAGTTCGTGTTCATCATTCATCTAATTGCACCTTCTTCTACGTGACAGTAATACTTTTACATTTGTCGATTTTGTTCCATTAAAAACGACCCGTTGGTTTCTGTCTGCAAGCAACTACTATATCCAGTCACAAATCTGATCGGATACTCCACAAGCTCGCGCTGCGTTCACTAAACGACAGTGCAAATTGTATAAAATGGCTTCCGAAAATCAAGGAACATTGTGTCGACCTGAGCGCCTTTGTCTACGGCGCTCTGGACCTCATCTACGAACAGAGCGAGGTGAATTTCGTAAAATGTATGTAGATTTTTGTAGAGGAGATTTCATTGTCCAGTAGCTTTATAAAACGTGAGTATAAACATATTCTTCAAGTCTAACAAGAAGTCGGCGTGAGTAATGTACCGGGGTTGGACAAAAATTTGGAAACACCGAGAGAAAAGCATGCTTGGATATAAATGCAGATTCTGGCCAAGGCTACGGGTTGATGTGTTGTACAGGGCTATTACAAATGATTGAAGCGATTTCATAAATTCACTGTAGCTCCATTCAGTGACATATGGTCACGACACACTACAGATACGTAGAAAAACTCATAAAGTTTTGTTCGGCTGAAGCCGCACTTCAGGTTTCTGCCGCCAGAGCGCTCGAGAGCGCAGTGAGACAAAATGGCAACAGGAGCCGAGAAAGCGTATGTCATGCTTGAAATGCACTCACATCAGTCAGTCATAACAGTGCAACAACACTTCAGGACGAAGTTCAACAAAGATCCACCAACTGCTAACTCCATTCGGCGATGGTATGCGCAGTTTAAAGCTTCTGGATGCCTCTGTAAGGGGAAATCAACGGGTCGGCCTGCAGTGAGCGAAGAAACGGTTGAACGCGTGCGGGCAAGTTTCACGCGTAGCCCGCGGAAGTCGACGAATAAAGCAAGCAGGGAGCTATTTTCATCTTTCAACAGGATGGTGCTCCACCGCACTTCCATCATGATGTTCGGCATTTCTTAAACAGGAGATTGGAAAACCGATGGATCGGTCGTGGTGGAGATCATGATCAGCAATTCATGTCATGGCCTCCACGCTCTCCCGACTTAACCCCATGCGATTTCTTTCTGTGGGGTTATGTGAAAGATTCAGTGTTTAAACCTCCTCTACCAAGAAACGTGCCAGAACTGCGAGCTCGCATCAACGATGCTTTCGAACTCATTCATGGGGACATGCTGCGCCGAGTGTGGGAGGAACTTGATTATCGGCTTGATGTCTGCCGAATCACTAAAGGGGCACATATCGAACATTTGTGAATGCCTAAAAAAACTTTTTGAGTTTTTGTATGTGTGTGCAAAGCATTGTGAAAATATCTCAAATAATAAAGTTATTGTAGAGCTGTGAAATCGCTTCAATCATTTGTAATAACCCTGTATTTGACCACGAACGGCACCTGTGCACTGCAAGCACCAGTCGCTCGGAGCAGTGCCCTGTGGTGCAGCGAGTGCATTATGTAGGAGCTAAGTGAATTCGAACGTGAGCAAACTGTTGGTCCTTCTGTGGTGGGTGTTTCCGTAACCAAGGTATCCACACTGTTTGGTGTTTCAAGAGCAGCCGTGTCGAAGATTTGTACTTCATGTAGGGAAAGCAGAACAACATCATCCTCTAAGCATTACGGGGCGGAAGTATGTAATGAATAATCGTCGATCGTTTCGGACTGTCATTGAAGAGGATTGTGAGGAGAAACAAGAGGGCGACAATTAAAAACGTCACTCCAGAAATAAATGTCTCACTCGCGAACCCTGTTAGCAACAAAACAACACGAAGGGAACTCTAGAAGCCGAGAATTACATAGCGTGCTGGAATTCCAAAACCACTCATCACTGACGCAAATGCCCGTAACAGGAAAACATGGTGCTCATGTCATAAAACTTGGACTTTGGAGCACTGGAAGAACGTCATTTGATAGGATGAATCTCGTTTCTCATTATTTCCAACTTCTGGCCGAATTTAGTCCCAAGAGTGATAGACGGTGGGATTTCGGCAATGATCTGGCTAGCCACATTGTGTTATTTCATGGGCTGCATGGTTACTCTGCAACACTGCTTTACTGTCAACGATTACGTGACCATTTTTGCTGATCAGATCCATCAAGGTGTTTTTGTTTACTGTTTAGAAAACAAAAACACCTGAAGAAGGTCGCTTGCAACAGGGACCGAAACGTCGTTAGTTTTATATACACTGCTGGCTACCGTAAATGCAACACCCTGAAGGAAGCATCCGAATCAAGTGAAATTTACACCATGAGTTTGCAGTGATGAGATATGCAACTGATTAGAATTTCAGCGCAGACGCACATCACGCGCGCCTGTGGCGCCACCTCATAGCGCCATTTAAGGCTTGGCGATTTCGACGAGTGTACGTTCGGCACGTATGTTTACCTTGTGGTTGTTTCACAAGACGATCAGTTATGCCTCGTAGACAACAGCGAACATCTTTTGATCAAGTATCCGAGTTCGACAGAGGAAGGTTAGTGGCTTACTGAGATTATGGATTATCATACAGAGAAATCGCTAGTCGTGTTGGACGAAACCAAACAACTGTAATGCGGATATGTGACCGTTGGATGCAGGAGGGTACGACGGACCGACGTGGTCGATCGCATTCACCTCGGTGCACCACTGCACGTGCTGATACGCAAATTGTGCGCATGGCAATGACGGATCGCTCAGTGACATCCCGAACCATAGCACAGCACATTGCGTCTGTAACGCATCATCCAGTGTCTGCGCGTACCATTCGACGCCGTTTACAGCAGAGTGGTCTGTCCGCAAGACGTCCATTGCTTCGTCTACCATTGACGCAGAACCACAGACGTCTCCGTCGCCAATGGTGTGATGACAGACGGATGTGGACGGCAGAATGGAATGACGTTGTCTTTACTGACGAGGCACGCTTCTGTCTGCAGCACCACGATGGTCGGATTCGAGTGTGGAGACATCGTGGAGAGAGGATGCTGGACAGCTGCATTATGCACCGCCACACTGGTCTTGCACCGGGTATTATGGTATGTGGCGGTATTGGATATTACTCTCGCACGCCTCTAGTACGCATTGCCGGTACTTTAAATAGCCGGCGCTACATATCCGAGGTGCTAGAGCCAGTTGTCCTTCCTTACCTTCAGGGCTCGGCCACAGCCATATTTCAACAGGATAATGCGCGACCACACGTGGCACGCATTGTCCAAAGGTTCTTCGTCAATAACCAGATGGAATTGCTTCCCTGGCCGGCTCGCTCTCCGGATCTTTCGCCGATAGAAAACATGTGGTCCATGGTTGCTCAACGAGTGACCCAGATTACATCCCCAGCTGCCACACCAGATGATCTTTGGCAACGTGTGGAAGCTGCTTGGGCTGCTGTACCCCAGGAACACATCCAACGTCTCTTTGACTCAATGCCGAGACGTGTGGCAGCGGTGATCTCCAACAATGGTGGCTACTCTGGCTACTGATTCTGGCAGGAATCACATGTCACAGACGTCTGCAAACGTAATCATTTGATACTTGGTCAACATGTTATCTACAAAATAAATTTTGTTGTGCTACCTCTTGTCTTTCTTGGTGTTACATTTACGGTGGCCAGCAGTGTATATATAGGCAATGCAGTCACAAACCCACAAAAATTTTATTGAAAATAGAGGACTTGCATCCGTTAGGAGTTGATTGGCAGCTGTTTTGAATGCAAGCGGTTTTTCTTCACGGTATTAGGCGTGGTAATGTGTTCGTCGTTTTTCCATATTCTTTTGCACTCCGTATACGTCATTATGCGCGTGTCTCGGACGACCATTCTTGAAACGGGAAAGGCCTTGTCTTTCTTTTCCAGCAGTAGGTACCCTTTGTTGCTCCAGTGCCCTACGATGCACTGCTGCTCGAAGTGGGACCAGTTCTTTGGCATAAGGGCAGCAGAACGACCAAGGTATCTCATCGACTGCGGTTGCCTTCTAAATGTTGACCACTTTTAGTGTCTATCTCGACCAAATAAGGCTGAAGAAAGAGATAACATACCTCCGTAATTCATTGGGGGAATTGGCAAGCAAACTATTTTTCTAGACGGTATGTAGAACATGTGCGACAGGAGACGTAACATCGGATTTTCCGAAGAGTGCCACCTTCAAAATTGTGGAGACAGGAAAACAAATGGGAGGACCATCGCACGCACTCAGATTGCTGATAGGAATAATATAAAAAAGAAAACTGCGGATGAGTTAAAGGATTATTAGTTTGCCTTTAGGAGAGACAAAAGCACCAGACAGGCAGCACTGATACTGCGCTTGATAATGAAGTCAAGACTAAAGTAACATCGAGACATCTTCATAGGATTTGATGACAGGAGAACCCTATGAGAACGTGTCTTCGAAATTTTCTGAAAAATAGACGCAAGCGTAACGAAAAGACGGGTATTACACAATGTGTAACAAGAGAAAGAGCAACATATAAGAAATGAAAACCAAGAGGGAAATGATTAGTTTAACAAAGGCTGCTCATCTTACACACGAAAAAGCAAAGATGGGAATAACAGAAAGATTTAAGAGGAAGATTAATATTCAGGATGAATATAGTGGCAACTATTTATTTACAGCTCGTAAAAAATAGATACGTGTTTCCCATTGAACACGTTTGAGATGAGTTGGGAAGATATATTGCAGCATCCCCACCTGCACCAAGCTTGCTGGTGAAGGAATGGAAAGCCGTACCATAAGAAATGCTTACCAACTTGGGACCTTTTTCTCAGAGCATGTGGTGTCGTCATTGGTGATCACACACCCTATGAAGAACTATGTCTTGCCGTTTGTCATGTCCAGGGGACGACAATGAAAGGCGGTGATTTCAGCGTAATTATATCTTTGAATTTGTTATTTATGTTGGATTCAAGGCGTATTTCTTTCAATTACATTCTGTACTACATTGTACCAAATCTTTCTATGCACTGCCCATGTTTCACTGAACTATATTACTTGGTAGTGACACATCATGCGAAAGTTAGTTTCATCCTTACGTTTTTCTCACAGGTTTGCATAGCGCTGGCCCAAAACACATTTTTGGTCAAAGTAAATGCTTATGAGTAATCTAATTATATTATCGTGTCTGGAAATACCTTTATTTTGTATGCTGATGACTCTCTGAAGTGCACATTAAATTAATTTATTATAAGTAACAAATGGCAAATCGGCTGCTGCAACACATACATTTTTTTTTTTTTTTTTTTTTGGCCAGCTAATGACAATGAAAACTCATGATGTTGTGATACATTTTTCCAAACAAGGGATCTCTTGGGAGAGACCTTGACCGTCAAAGTCTGCAATTCTGCTGTTCAGGATAATTTCCACCTCCAAATTCATCTCGTCGTAGTTCTGGAAATGCCCATCACACAATGGTTTCTTCATCTGAAGAGGGATCAGAAACTCGCCGGGTGCCATGTCAGGACATTAAGCCGGAGTGAGACAGAACTGATGGCCCAAACAAGCAATGTATTTCTAAAAACATCTACCCTTTAGACGGATTGTGGGAAGTCCAACCCATCACCCCATTCTACTGGGTTGAAGAAACCGGAGACAGCAAAGAGGATGCCCACACGACACGGCTAGGAATCATATAATAAATATAGTCTGGAATTTAGAAAAAAAATTAATCATTCTTTTGTATACGATCACCTAGTAGTTCCGTAGTTCCTCTTTTTAAATCAACTAAATGATGGTCTGGACGAAATCTCACGTCCCAGAGATAAGATAATGTTGTATAAAGGCACAAATATCATAGATGGAATCAGTAGCATCCTCACAAACATCAAATTTTATTTCACTGGTTCTTTTGCTAAGTGGGAGAGGGTAGTGGACATGCTCATCCCATCGATATGGTAGGCGCTACAGTAGAGATGTTGCGCATCAAGCAGAAGTTTATTACTGTGGAAATTCCAAGAAGAATCAGGCACCATATTGTGCTACCCTCCTCCCCTCCGAAATATACAGGTTTGTAGGAGTATAAGTGCAGATATTGTGATCATTGCTACCTCATCAATTTGAGTGTGTTAGTTGCTTCTTCTCTCTTCTAAAATTTGTAACCTACCTGTGGTTCGTACCTACCTGCAACGTCACCGGAGATAAGATTGTGCTTAACCTAAAGGAAAATGTAAGTGTAAGGGAGTGTGTCGCCGGGCAGAACACACTGCCATGAATAAAAAATGTTGGGGACACATTGTGACTGGAATCTTATTAACAAAATATGAAAGGGAGGCAAACTTGCAAAACCACCCCGGCCTGGAACGGAAAAGACGTGACCTCTAGATCCACATAGCTTCCCCTAATGATTATAAAATAATTTAACTGGTTGATCGTCATTATACAAGTAAAAATTTACAACACTAAAAGAAAAACATATTTAACACGTAATGCAATATACAAATTACCATATTAGAACCGTGATCTTATGGGGAATCGTGAATTGAATCTCAACGATTATCACACTCCCACACGTGCGGTTTATTCACATTTAAATTTTATCGATATAAAAATTCACAGAGCGTACCAAAACAAGACTGATTCCCACTGATAATTTATCTTAGAATAGTTTGTAAATGAGATGGGAAAATACTGCCATTAAAATAAAGGATTGTGTGGAGAAGCAACGAGAATGCTAAGAACATTGCTGGGTTTCTGGGACCAGGAACCTACGTAAGACTCGTGCATTCGGGCACCCATTCATAAAATCATTTGGTATAAAAACCCTATTATGACGTTACAACTTGTAGTGCTGCAGCACTTAGACAGATAAAGTACCACATCACCACGAGCAAAGTTCTAAGTTAAGAAAAATTTTTTCTTTATAGGGAACAGAGTCTTTGATCGCCTGTTATTGTCTGATAAGATTAAATAACTGCTAGAGGTCGTTATTCCATTATTGTTCAAATGTGTGAGAGATCTTATGGGACTTAACTGCTAAGGTCATCAGTCCCTAAGCTTACACACTACTTAACCTAAAGTATCCTAAAGACAAACACACACAGTCATGCCTGAGGGAGGACTCGAACCTCCACCGGGATCAGCCGCACAGTCCATGACTGCAGCGCCTGAGACCGCTCGGTTAATCCCGCGCGGCATTCCATTATTGGTATTGTGCATGCTGTAGGATTGTCCAAGAGACACATAACTGAGTATCAGTGTGCCAACACCAAAAACATCAATTAAAATACTAATAGAGAAGTTATAATAACTCGCGTGGAACGTATGATTCGAATAAGCAAGGCCTTTTGTTAATGGTTTATACCGTATACAAAGTACTTCGGGACGTGGTGTAAGTTACTCACTAACCGCACAGATGCACGAGGATTCACAATTCTTAAGTCCAGTAACACAAAAACGGCTATAATTCACGAACAAACGTGAGGTGCATTAATTCCGTATAATTATTCCTCGAAACTCAGTAATCGTAGCAATAAGCGTTCTCTATGTGTCCCTTTTCTCTTTCTAGTTGGTACGTGCGTTCGAACGGTCCTCTGCACAAAGCAGTTACGTGAATGAATGAAACGTATCTCTAAATGTCTGACTTACTTATATTTGAACATTTAAACATCAATAGAAATAGATTCACTAAAAGAAAACAGATTAAAGAGCCTAAAAACGCTGTAAGTAAGAATTTCAGCATCTACATAGCACAAAATCCAAAGTGGGGCGTGTTGACATCTGTCTCACCGAATACCTGGCCCCCAAGTGCTTTGCAGGCAATTTCCGCTCCATTCGCCGCTCGTGGCTATGGAAGGGGAAGCTTCGCTTAGAACTTACCGTCCCCACACCGACTTCGCGAAAACACCCTTTGTCTACATCTCAAACGGGTTGTACAAGTAACTGTCTGTCCACGCACCAATGTTTTAGGACTGACATTCTGCACTGGGAGACACGTTACTCTTCACCCAAAGAACAGACTGAAATTCATTTTGAAATACTTCATTTCACCAGAGAAACAGGAGGTTGAAAGTAGAAGTGAACATGTATTTCATCTATTCATTCAATCTGAGTTACACACAGGGTCGGGAGGTATAGGAGTAACTCTGAAATACACTAACACAACCTTTTCTTCGTTGAGGTCTGTTGCAGACACCACAAAGTAGCGAGGGGCAGGAATGACAGACATGTTAACTACCACCCTTTCAAAATCATCCAACAGTTTTTCGTCCACGTGTCCACACTGCAACACCTGAGCTGCTGTCTAGAAAAATTGAGCTTTAATGGGTCATATGCACCTGGAAGTGCTAACGAACCTAAAAACATGTTACTCCTAATAGCTATAATTATTCGTCTGCAAATGAAGTAAATACTGATGTAATGTTGTTCCGTACACTGTTCTGAGTCACCAGTAAAAATATATGCACTCTTACCGTGAACATTGTGTACATCGCGAAATGACTGTGACGTAACACGAGCAAAATTCGAGAGTTTCTGGCGTTAAGTCGTCCTACCTAAGCACCTTCCGCGAACTGAACAGGAAAGGGAGGAAATGATTGTGAGACTGAAGGTACCCTCCACCACACACTGAAAGGTTATTTTCGGAGTGTAGATGTAAATTAATATACTTATTGTCCCCCTAATGCTTTCTATCTCATGTCGCCCATTGCTAAGTTGGCACTTCATTTTATTCTCTGATTCCCCAAACAGTTTGAGACCTGTGCGGCTTCCTTATTTCCTGGTATCTTGACAAATGTGCTCTCGACCTGTCCCTTCTTCTTCTCAGTGTTTCCCCATATCTTCCTTTCTTCGCTATTCTGCGGAGAACTTCCTCATTCCTTAACAGTCGATTTGATTTTCAGTATCGAGCACCACATCCTAATCACTTCTCTTCTTTATATGGTTTTCTCACACTCCACGATTCATACACTACTGTGATTTAGATTAAAATGCTTAGAAAATTCTTTTTCCAACTAAGTCCTGTGTTTGATACTGATAGGCTTCTTTTGACCATATGTGCCTTGTGCTAGTCTTCTTGTTGCATCCTCTTCTTGTTGCATCCTCCTTGCTTCTTCCGCAGTGCGTCATTTTGCTTCCAACGTAGCAGAATGCCTTCACTTCGTCTGCTTCATAATTTACGACCTTGATGATGTTGGATGTGTCGCTTATCTAACTTCTAACACTCCACTTTTCTTTCACCGTTTTTTAGTTAACTAGCCGGCCGAAGTGGCCGTGCGGTTAAAGGCGCTGCAGTCTGGAACCGCAAGACCGCTACGGTCGCAGGTTCGAATCCTGCCTCGGGCATGGATGTTTGTGATGTCCTTAGGTTAGTTAGGTTTAACTAGTTCTAAGTTCTAGGGGACTAATGACCTCAGCAGTTGAGTCCCATAGTACTCAGAGCCATTTTTTTTAGTTAACTTTCGGTTCCATTTCTGTCATCATTTGACTATTTATTTCATTCAATATGTCCGGTAATTGTTCCTCAGTTGCACTGATGATAGAAACGTCATCAGCGAATCTTATGTTTGGCTAGTTACACTGTCCAGCGTTGCTCGAGATGATTAGTATCTGCCACACAAAGAGACTGAGCCTGTGCTTCGTTGATACTAGTAGCAAATGCAAGCTGAGGGGAAATTGTAGTCGCTTTAAATCGACGGACATATTTAAATCACTGAGCATCAACGTAATGCGAGGAATGAATACGTATTCACCCTGCAGCATACCTCGTGATGATGGTTGCCTCTATTACGTTCGGCAATAGGTTTTTTTGCAACCAGCGCTGTCCCATTGAATATGTAACAATGTCAAATAATCAATAAATAACAGTTAACAAACATGTTTTGTCAGATTCTCGAGCTTTCGCTCGTTGTGCAATCTAGTGACGTCTCATTGTATTATCTCCGAGACTGGTATTGCCACTGTTATTTATTCTCGCGATTTTCTAGGCATTTAATATTTAATTAATTTTCTTCCTTGTACCATCTGGATGTAAAAGTTGGAAGATAATCAGCCAAGAACTTTGAAGTAAATGGGTCAAGTACTTCTCGAAATGTCTCTCCTTATACACTCCTGGAAATTGAAATAAGAACACCGTGAATTCATTGTCCCAGGAAGGGGAAACTTTATTGACACATTCCTGGGGTCAGATACATCACATGATCACACTGACAGAACCACGGGCACATAGACACAGGCAGCAGAGCATGCACAATGTCGGCACTAGTACAGTGTATATCCACCTTTCGCAGCAATGCAGGCTGCTATTCTCCCATGGAGACGATCGTAGAGATGCTGGATGTAGTCCTGTGGAACGGCTTGCCATGCCATTTCCACCTGGCGCCTCAGTTGGACCAGCGTTCGTGCTGGACGTGCAGACCGCGTGAGACGACGCTTCATCCAGTCCCAAACATGCTCAATGGGGGACAGATCCGGAGATCTTGCTGGCCAGGGTAGTTGACTTACACCTTCTAGAGCACGTTGGGTGGCACGGCATACATGCGGACGTGCATTGTCCTGTTGGAACAGCAAGTTCCCTTGCCGGTCTAGGAATGGTAGAACGATGGGTTCGACGACGGTTTGGATGTACCGTGCACTATTCAGTGTCCCCTCGACGATCACCAGTGGTGTACGGCCAGTGTAGGAGATCGCTCCCCACACCATGATGCCGGGTGTTGGCCCTGTGTGCCTCGGTCGTATGCAGTCCTGATTGTGGCGCTCACCTGCACGGCGCCAAACACGCATACGACCATCATTGGCACCAAGGCAGAAGCGACTCTCATCGCTGAAGACGACACGTCTCCATTCGTCCCTCCATTCACGCCTGTTGCGACACCACTGGAGGCGGGCTGCACGATGTTGGGGCGTGAGCGGAAGACGGCCTAACGGTGTGCGGGACCGTAGCCCAGCTTCACGGAGACGGTTGCGAATGGTCCTCGCCGATACCCCAGGAGCAACAGTGTCCCTAATTTGCTGGGAAGTGGCGGTGCGGTCCCCTACGGCACTGCGTAGGATCCTACGGTCTTGGCGTGCATCCGTGCGTCGCTGCGGTCCGGTCCCAGGTCGACGGGCACGTGCACCTTCCGCCGACCACTGGCGACAACATCGATGTACTGTGGAGACCTCACGCCCCACGTGTTGAGCAATTCGGCGGTACGTCCACCCGGCCTCCCGCATGCCCACTATACGCCCTCGCTCAAAGTCCGTCAACTGCACATACGGTTCACGTCCACGCTGTCGCGGCATGCTACCAATGTTAAAGACTGCGATGGAGCTCCGTATGCCACGGCAAACTGGCTGACACTGACGGCGGCGGTGCACAAATGCTGCGCAGCTAGCGCCATTCGACGGCCAACACCGCGGTTCCTGGTGTGTCCGCTGTGCCGTGCGTGTGATCATTGCTTGTACAGCCCTCTCGCAGTATCCGGAGCAAGTATGGTGGGTCTGACACACCGGTGTCAATGTGTTCTTTTTTCCATTTCCAGGAGTGTATATATAGTTCTGAGCAATGTGGAACTTAACTTCTGAGGTTATCAGTCTCTTAGAACTTAGAATTACTTAAACTTAACTAACCTAAGGACATCACACACATCCATGCCCGAGGCAGGATTCGAACCTGCGACTGTAGCGGTCGCGCGGTTCCAGACTGAAGCGCCTAGAACCGCTCGGCCACTCCAGCTGTGTCCCCCAAATGTTCATTAGGGGATTATTTAGAAATATGAAGTAAATCAGTCAGACACGTTTCGAGACTCGAACAGTCCACGGGTATACTGTCGGTTCATAGTGTCCAACGGGCACAATATTTCGGCGATCAGACATGTCGCCATCGTCAGGTGCAATCCAGTCCATTCCTGGAATATGCTCTTGTTATAGGATAACGCACACGTGGTCTAAGGTTAGCGTCTTTGATTAGTAATCAAAACGCCCCCGGTCTCGGGTTCGAAACGAGCCACTGCTTAGATTTTCGTTAATAATCAGCACTGGCGACCGAAGTCTTCCGGCACAAGAAGTAACCTCATTCAACCTTATCAAACAGGACGAGGAGCGGTCGGAGGTTCAGGGCACTCACTTGTCTTTCGGTTGGGAAGCTGCCACTGAAGACGGAAGAATCAGTAATGAATAACGGCATGAGGATACAGAAAACACTGCAATAAAGACACAGGACATGCTGTCTGAAATTAAGGGTCATGAAGATCTCTCCATTGGCAAAAAATTCTGGAATAGTCCCCCACTGGGATCTCCGAGAGGCTGCCAAGGGGGAGGGGACAATGAGAAAAAGACTGGTCAACTAAAGGATAACGTTCTACGAGTCGGGGCGTGGAATTTCAGAAGCTTGAAGGTAGGAGGGAAGCTAGGAAACCTGAAAAGCGAAAAGCGAAGGCACAGTCGAGATATAGTTGGGGTCAGTGAAGTGAAATGGAAAGAAGACAAGGATTTCTGGTCATATGAGTATAGGGTAATATCAACAGCAGCAGAAAATGGTGTAACGGATGTAGGATTTGTTATGAACAAAAAGGTAGGGCAGAGAATGTGGCACTGTGGAGAGTTCAATGATAGAGCCGGCCGCGGTGGCCGTGCGGTTCTAGGCGCTCCAGTCCGGAGCCGCGCTGCTGCTACGGTCGCAGGTTCGAATCCTGCCTCGGGCATGGGTGTTTGTGATGTCCTTAGGTTAGTTAGGTTTAAGTAGTTCTAAGGTCTAGGGGACTGATGACCACAGCAGTTGAGTCCCATAGTGCTCAGAGCCAGTTCAATGATAGAGTTGTTCTTATCAGCATCGACAGTAAACCAACACTAACAACGGTGGTTCAGGTATACATGTCGACGTCGCAAGCTGAAGATGAAGAGAAAGGAAAAGCGTATCAGGATACTGAAAAGGTAATACATTATGTAAAGGGAGATGAAAATAATACAAATGGGGGACTGGAATACAGTTGCAGGGGAAGGAGTAGAAGAAAAGGTTACAGGAGAATATGAGCTTGGGACAAGGAATGAGAGAGGGGTAAGACTAATTGACTTCTGTAGTAAATTTAAACTAGTAACAGAGAATAATCTGCTCAAGAAACACAAGAGGAGGCGATATACTTGGAAAAGACTGGGAGAACGAGAAGTTTTCAGTTACTGAGACGTGGTATTTATTGGTATTAAGGAAAACGTGAAAAGGAGGACCCACCAATGTAACTTTCTTTTCACACAACCTGTTTCTTCAAAAATTAACAAATTTGTGAAATGAATAAGCTTTCACAAGAAATATCAAAACAAGAACAACATGACAATAATTACAAGGGCCTGGACCTCCAGCCCGCCCGTTATCGGGTGAAAGAGCGGTGTTTACTACCGCGCTGGACACAGTTTCTCTTATTCGATGTCCTTCTGCAACTCATGAAAACATATAAATAATATTGATGATACGAGTGTTTCAGTTGCTCAAACACATGACGTAATTTTTTATTGGATACTGTAAGTCGACAGATTCGGGGTTAAGACGCGCACCTATGTTTGAAGGTTAAACAAATTAGGAAACGATTATGACTATGATAAGGCTTGCTTCAAGGCGAGGAACCTTTTCATCTCAGTCAGGATCCCAACCCGTCCCTTTTGACAATCTTATTCTGACTAAAGCCCTGGTGGTAGTTGGCTGTTAAAATGTCAAATATTAAATTGCTCCTCAGTTATGAAGACCGCTCCGAAAGAACGTTTTAAAACATTACGTGTGAGCACTTATTACAACATCCAGTTAAAAATACACCAATAGTAACCCGGTCTTTCAAAGATAGGAACGTGCAGCATAGTACAACAGGTAGTCGATTATCTCAGACACGATTGCAATCAAGGAATTGAACCAGTTAACATCTAAATTTAACCACATGACCCCTGTTTGTTTAACGGCAACCTGAGCCTTGTTCCGACTGTATTTCCGACCAGGATCTGATTTATTTCAACATTAATAACCAGGTATAAACTAGAAAGGAAGGCAATATAATATCAGAACAGATTTTCAAACGACAACTAGTGTCTAGTACAACACTACTGTCTATATTTACGACCAAAGAGCCGAACGAGTAAAACTCTGAGGGTGCAAACCAGAAAATAATTAGGAGGCCAGGTAGACAATGACACCATTCATCACGAGGATTACAGAATGTTCCTCCCCTTTATCAGCAAGCAGCTCCATGGAACCACGGTGCGTCGCGGCGGTACTGAGTGGTGCCGGTGACAGCCAGGTATAAGGGGGCAGCCAGGCCACGAGCGGGCGTCCGATAACCGACGGGATGTCGACCTGCTGCATATCGTCGACGCTGACTCCGGTGAAGTACTCCGGTATCTTTCCTCAGCGCAGGCCCTCCTTGCGTAGCTCGTGGCTTCGGCCGCTCGGACCTCGTGACCGTCTCTTGCCGCGACGCTACCGCCAATCCCCCAAACTTGTTGCCTCCTCATTCGGGCCAGCGAACCCGTTTTTTTTTTTATCGGCAAGCAAAGAGCTTCTGAGGATGCAACCCTCATATACCAACTCTTCGTCGTCGTCAATATGAGCAAGAGGGATAGTCGATACTACCCTTGAGCTAGTGGCGCCAGACAGAACTGTCTACTAACTTAATGGCGCCGCGACTCAACCTTCCCCTTTCAAATCTGAAGAAACCTCCGCCGGCCTAAGAACCCCTGACTCCGCTGGAATGTTTAATCTGACTGAGATGAACCGGTATGTGCTTTCCCTTTTCCGGGTCCCTGGCCAAAGACTGGCAGGGCTTAAGATTTTGATAATGGAATATGGACCATGGAAACAAGGGGCAAGTTTCCCTAAGCTTCTATCCCGGGAAGTCCGCCCAGAAACGTTCCTGATGTAGACAAGATCCCCTATCTTCCCTTGAAAGATGCGCTTGCTTCTATTACAGGCCTGACGATATTGAGCCTTCCTAATATTTGCCAGAGCTCGCCCCCTTTTTCCCTAAGAACCTCCGGAGGAATAGATGGAGGTAAAAGATCATTTATCTCTCATAAATTGGAGAGCGGGGAATTCAGTTATGCGAGGATTAGGCAAGGTGGTATCCCCCTTCTTGGGCGATTTATGGTGGTGAATAATCAACACTGACCCCAAGTTACGGTTAATCCTTTCGGCAAAGGAATCCTAAGGATAATAAGGTGTGGTGGTAACATGTTTTATCCCATTGCCAAAACAGAATTGTTTAAACGACCTTGCTAGAAACCCAGGAGCGTTATCCGAAACCAACGCCCGCAGTGGCCCGCAACACTTAAATATGTTAGTAAGATGAGAGGTGGTAATAAGTGCAGTCACACCCCGATTAGGTATCAACCAAACAAACCTGGAGGAGGCGTCCACCACTACGAGCGTATACGAATTGCCCTTTTTGGTCCTATGAAGCGAGCCCACATAATCAACAAACAACAGGTCCCAAGTATGCTCTTTCTGTTCCGACTGCAGCAATCCTCCGCCACGGAGTTACTTGGTTTTCCCTTCTTACAATGTCGGCATTATTTGACTACACCTCTAATATCTTTATAAAGTGTCGGCCAGGTCAGCTGCTCCTTGACCTTCTCTAAGGTTTTATAAAGGCCTAAATGCCCTCCTGCTGGAGAGTTATGGAAGTACCGAAAGACTGGAATCACTTAAGTTCGTGGGAGACAAATTCTACCTTCCCCAGCCCTCCCCTTGCGGTTACACAGAATGCCGTTCTTCACAAAAGAGTCGTTGGATTCCTGTCCGCCGGCCGAAGTGGCCGTGCGGTTAAAGGCGCTGCAGTCTGGAACCGCAAGACCGCTACGGTCGCAGGTTCGAATCCTGCCTTGGGCATGGATGTTTGTGATGTCCTTAAGTTAGTTAGGTTTAAGTAGTTCTAAGTTCTAGGGGACTAATGACCTCAGCAGTTGAGTCCCATAGTGCTCAGAGCCATTTGAACCATTTTTTGATTCCTGTCCATCTAGTAATTGCTTCCTGATCCCCCCCTCCACAATGTGTCTTGTTCTTGTTCACATTTCAAATTAATAAACAGCTGGGGTACCTCGGTAAGAATCTTACATACTAGGTGGCTGTCCGGGGTTTTCTCACCAGGCTCATGCTGTTGAAACACCCTGCTTATGGCGTAAGCAACTTGATTATCAGATCCCTTAACGTGCCGAGCCTTAAAATGGAAAGCCGAAATGTTACCGTCCATCTCGCGATACGCCCTGTCTTCCTAGGACGAGATAGGACCCAACTAAGGCCCTGAATATTCGTCTCTAGGTCAAATTCACCAAGTTCGAGACAGAAATGAAATTTTTCGGGGCAAATAACACAGCTAACGCTTCGCACTCATATATCGAGTAATTGAGCTCAGACCCCTCCAGACGCCGGGAAGTAAATGCTAACGGACGCCTGATATCTTGATCTTCCCGTAAAAGAACTGCCGCCACACCCGTATTGCAAGCATCAGTCTGGACCACAGATATTTTCTGAAAGTCAGGTACTGCTAAAACCCGTGGGTTGGCAATCACAATTTTAATTCCTTCAAAGGCTACCTGATGACGTTCAGCCCAAACGAATTTCCCATTCTTTCTGCGTAATAAATTTAACGGAGCTGAAAGCTGCACAAAGTTCGGGACAAATTTGCGGAAGTAATTAACCATTCCTACAAACCGAACAACCTCCCTCTTTTTTCTTGGCCGAGGAAAATTCCTCAACCCCTTAGTGCGTTCCTGATCAATGCTAATTCCGTCGCCAGACACCAAGTGACCAAAATGACACCTGGCACTGGATTGTAGGGCATACCCAGGAGTAGATATAGACTCAGACCAGTATGTAGTAGTGATGAAGTTCAAGAGATTGGTCAGAATGAATCAATACACAAAGATGATGATGAGGATGATGATGTTTGGTTTGTGGGGCGCTTAACTGTGCGGTCAGCAGCGCCCGTACAAAGCCCCAATTTTTTCACAGTCCTGTTTTTCACACATTCGAATGTAACCAATGCTTCAGTTAATCGATGAAAGAAGGAAACAAAAACGTTCAATGAAATGCAGGAATGCAGAAATTGAAGTCGCTGAGGAATGAAATCAATAGGGAGAAATGGCTGCAGGAGAAAGGTGAAGAAATCGAAAAAGTAATGATTGTCGGAAGGATTGACTCAGCCTGCAGGGAAGTCAAGACTACTTTCGGTGACATTAAAAGCAAGGGCGGTAACATTAAGAGTGTATCAGGGATTACACAGTTAAAGCAGAAGAGAGAGCACACAGGTGGAAAGAGTACATTGAAGGCCCCTATGAGGGGAAAGATTTCCTGATGTGATAGAAGAAGAAACGGGAATCGATTTAGAAGATATAGGGTATCAATATCAGAATTTCAAAGAGCTTTGAAGAAATTAAGATAAAAAAGGCACAAGGGATCGATAACATTCTATCTGTATTTCTAAAATCGTTAGGGGAAATGGCAACAAACGACTATTCATGTTGGTGTGTAGAATGTATGAGTCTGGCAATGTACCGTCAGACTTTCTGAAAAATATCGTCCACACAATTCCGAGGACTGCAAGAGTTGACAAGCGCGAGAATTACCGCACAATCAGCTTAAGAGCTCATGCATCCAAGTTGTTTACAGGGATAATGTATAGAAGAATTGAAAAGAAAATGTACTAGATGACGATCTGTTTGGATTTAGAAAAGGTAAAGGCGTCCGTGAGGCAATTGAGAATGGAAGCAAGACTAAAGAAAAATCAAGAGGCTTTCATAGGATTTGTTGACCTCGTAAAAGCGTTCAACAGAGTAAAATGGTGCAAGATGTTCGAAATTCTGAGAAAAGTGGGTGTCAGCTATAGGGAGAGACGGATAATATACAACTTGTACAAGCCAAGAGGGTATAATAACAATGGACTACTAAGAACACAGCGCTCGGATTAAAAAGGGTGTAAGACAGGGATGTAGTCTTTCCCCCTCTACTGTTTGTTCTGTACACTGAAGAAGCAAGTACGCAAATAAAGGAAAGGTTCAGGAGTGGAATTAAAATTCAAGGTGAAAGAATATCAATTATACGATTGCTATTAAATGTGTGTAAATTCCTAAAGGACCAAACTGCTAGGGTCTTCGGTCCCTACAACTCACACTAACTTTAACTTATGCTAAGAACAACACACACACACACACACACACACACACACACACACACACACACACGCACACACACACACACACACACACACACACACACCCATACCCGAGGGAGGAATCGAACCTCCGGCTGGAGTTGCCGCGAAATCCATGACATAGCGCCTCTAATCCCGCGGCCACTCCGCACGGCTGACATTGCTATGCCGAGTGAAGGTGAAGAAGAATTACATGGTATGCTGTATGGAATGAGCAATCTCCTGAGTACATAATATGGACTGAGAATAAATCGACGACAGACGAAAGTAATGAGAAGTAGCAGAAATGAGATCAGCGAGAAACTTAACATCAGGATTGATGGTCACGAAAAAGATGAAGTTAAGGAATTGGGCTACCTAGGCAGCAAAATAACCAGTGGCGGACGGAGCAAGGAGGACATCAAAAGCTGACTAGTATTAGCAATAAGGGCATTCATGGAGAAGAGAAGTCCACTAGTACCAAAAATAGTCCTTAATTTGAGGCAGAAAGTTTTGAGAATGGACGTTTGGAACACAGCATTGTATGGTAGTGAAACATGGACTGTGGGGAAATCTGAACAGAAGAGAATCGAAGCATTTGGGATGTGGTGCTACGGCGAATGTTGAAAATTAGGTGGACTTATAAGGTAAGGAATGAGGAGATTCTTCGCAGAATCGGAGAGGAAAGGAATATGTGGAAAACACTGACAAGGAGGAGGGACAGGATGAAAGGACATCTGTTATGACATCAGGAAATGACTTCCATGGTACTAGAGGAAGCTGTATAGGGCAAAAACTGGAGAGGAAGAGAGAGATTGGGATACATCCAGCAAATAATTGAGGACGTAAATTGCGAATGCCACTCTGGGATGAAGAGGTTGGCACGGAATTCGTGTCGTGCCGCGTCTAACCAGTTAGATGACAGCTGACCCCCCCCCCCCAAAAAAAAAGAAAAAAAGGTGCTATTCCATCTGAATTTTTCGATAAGGTCGCGCATCGTCATCGATAAAAATGGAATCAGCACCGAATGCACCCGTGGAAAGGCGCTGGTGACCGTAGGTGTTCAAAGACTTGGAGGTCAGTACCTCCGTGCCATATTATGCGTGGAGACAGTACAAAACACTTGGGCCACCAAAATGATCATGTTCGAGAATTTTCTTGGGAGCATTATGTGCTCTCACATGGCGAGGGAACACATAATGTACCCAGGAATATTGTGAAAGACGATAGTTTTGGTGGCCCAAGTGTTATGGTCTCATGAGGTATTATGTTGGAATAACATACTTGAACAGGGTACACTCACTGATCAGCAGTACTGTGATGCTATACACCTTCCCCACGTGCGTCTTTTCAGGGGTGCAATCGCCCCTGACTCCATTTCTCTGAATGATGCATCGAACTGCCCAGATGGAGACACTCTTGGAACGAGAGAGTATTCGGTGAATGGATTTGCCTGCCCTTTTCTCCAACTTAATCCATCGAGCACATATGGGATGCGGTGGGGAGACGTACTGTAACGCGTCCACGTGTAACAGCGACCATCTAAAAGTTGTCAGACGTGCTGAAGGAGAAATGGACCGCCCTACCACAAGAATGCTCATCTTCCGGCACCAGCTCGTGGTGCGACTTCTATGGTAACGACCTCAACTGCTTTTCCGAAATTAGCTGTAGTGACGCTCACAAAACATCTCATCAGCGCTCTCATCAGAGCTTCTACCGTGTCCAGTTGAAATCTCTGCTACTGACCCTCGCCAGTACGTTTACCCTCTCCGCATCCAAGTCTCTCTTCCTCTATCCACTTCAACCTGTCCCCAGCCATGCACCCTGGCCCATATAGGCCCTGCAATACAGTTCAGTATTGGAGACCGATACATCTCCAACAACGTACCTTTCATTCAGGACAGGCTACACATCATGGGCTTGACAATCATTTATTTGCTTCAAAATACAGGCTGCCACACAAAGCAGGTCGATAAAGCATGTTTGATACTTCCCAACACAACATGTCTGCTGGTGCTGCTGCTGGAAAACTATTTATTTCCCAGACATGCAGGTTTATTTGGGAGGCAGATAATTTTCTCACATAACATTCCTGTCATACGGGGTAGCCTGCACACCAGACGTTGGAATAACAATCTCTTTGCCAGTATATCCATCATAACCCCACAGTGTTGATAATCGTGAGACCTCGTGTTTCTGTGCCAAATTTGGTTGACATCGAGCCAGGGGTTTGGGAGGAGATCCCAGATCTACACATATACAATGTGATATATATATATATATGTAACAGATTCAAGTTGTCACTGTAGACTGTTGGGTGGTGGCTGAAATGTTCTCACACAACAAAGCTGACGTCAGGACTACCCATACTCATCGTTGCCATGTTGCGTACATCAGAAAAGTTTGCTCAAGAGCTGGGTGGCATGCTGGGGGAGTTCCCTGGGTCTGTTCAGTGTATTCATAAGTTGTGGTTTGCATGAGTTAATCCCTGATGTGTGGTCACAAAGGCGCCTTAACTTCTAAATGCAGAAGATCTAGCAAGTATCTATTCAACATGGGTTTCAACAAGAATCCTGACTATCTGTTCCCATGAAACGTAAGAAATTTAGCCCCTTCTAAACAGTATTATCTGTCAGGCAGATCCTGTCTATTGCATCCTGTACTGGTTTCCCTTCGTCATCTAGTAGTGAAAGACCCTTGAAATTCGGTAGCCCACCTCAGAAATTGTCTACGTATAGTTGTACATCATATCAGGGAAACTTTCGCAATGTTATCTATTTTCAAGCTTCGAGGGCTCATTTATGTTCATCACATTGGCTAGAAGCTTGCTGCTGCCCCTCTAAAAAGAGTCTGGGCTCACAGATAACTTGATATACTTGTCAGTCGTTTGCTGGGAGTCGTCCTGTGCAGACAAGAATTCGCTGCCTGACTGTCGTACCATGCTGACCGTGCAGTTGTACAGTTTGGAGATGTAATTGTTGCTTTTTGTTACAGCGTGTGATATTTGTTCTATATATCAGAGTTCACACTCTGAGAGGCTCACATTGAAGTCGTTGTTTGTGCATCTTGGATGTGGAGCTCTTTGGGTTATTTCTTTTGTTTGTTTGAAAACGCGAACTGTGAAGATGAGGAATTCCGGTTTTTTGTTCTTCTTTCAGTCTTCCTAAAGCTGTCAATCGAAGTCTCACAATACTAGCTTTAGTATTTCGTGTTAATTTTCTGTGTTTTTTGTTGTCCAAGAGTAAATTGAAGTAAGATTCCACGTTTGTTTTAAATTCGAATGAAAATTTAATAATTTATGAACTCAACTTTCATTTATGAATCCCACTTTCTACAACTTTTTCCATAACTAAGCGACCCTTATGTACCGAAAATAAACAGGAAGAAATGAAGTCGGCAAGACTCAGCACAACTAGGAGCACCTCCGAAGATGTCCGACGTAGCTTTGGACGAAACGTCAGGGATAGAAGAGTTCCATGGACCACGGCCATACAACACCGAAGAATTCTCGGCAGCTGAAGCATCCGGTCGTGAAAGCCTTCATTGTATGAAAAATGAAGAATGTTTCAATGTGGTTATGTCTCTGTCATTATTATTAAAACATGGTTATGTCTCTGTCATTATTATTAAAACACTGAGGCGACAAAAGTCGTGGGATAGCTAAAAGCACAGACACAGATGACGGTAGTACCACGTACACAAGGTATAAAAGCGTAGAGCATTAGGGGAGCGTTAATGGGCTATGGCAGCATATTAACGACGTGAATGCCTTTGTCAACTGCACGGCATCGTCTGTACCACGTCTCCTGCGATTGTGGCCATATTGGTTGAACCCTATACGACTGGAAAATGGTGGGACTGAGTCCTCTGGTCAAACTGAAACTATCATTGACTGTAAATGGTTATGTTCGGCTACTACCAGGTTCGTACCCGATCTGGCGCAAGTTATCACGCTTCCCCATTGTTGAAAATCAATGCCCATTAGCAACTAAATGTCGTTAATCTCTTTGCCTCTTGATCCATAATGACTGCAGGATCAGACACCACACATACGAGAGTTGGAACTTAAATAGTGACAACTATTTATTCACAACCGATACAAAAGAGCTACTTGATTGCACCTGTTACTGTTTTTCAAAGTTACCAGCGATGTGGAAGGCGTAGTATACCGTCAGCAGTCCCTGTTCTGTTGATGGTGCGAATGGAGCGGTCTAAAGTTATGGTGATTCTCGTGTGCGACTGTCATGGTGTTATCCTAACGCAGACCGTCAATGCACAGTGTTACCGTTTGTTTTTGGAGCATCACCTGCGACCAGCTTTGCGAAAAAAGAAGCAATACTAAACCCTTCCCGTCTGCTCTATATCTCTTTTGCTACGCAACCTTCCCTTCTACAATAACCTATGAAACCTTCCCTTAGGACTTCTATCTCTTGCTTAATAATAACAAATGAAATCTTCCCTTCGAAATTAATTCTCTTTCTCAATCTTCGCATACAAATTTAAATGCTGCTTATTAAAAGTGATTTTCTGATTATTTCGACGAGACATAGAATGTGCCGTTCTCGTGGCCCTCAGTCGTTACCTGCAATAACCCAAAACTGTTCCTTACCTTTTTTGCTGTTACTGGATCGCCATCTCACTGCTACATCGAACTGCGACATGAATATACTTACTCTGTTTTTCTATACTCTATTAGCTGCTGGTGGGCTGTCATAATAAGTGGCTGTATTTATTACCAAAGCTGACGTTAACGTGGCTGAGCGGTTCTGGGCGCTACAGTCTGGAACTGCGCGACCGCTACGGTCGCAGGTTCGAATCCTGCCTCGGGCACGGATGTGCGTGATGTCCTTAGGTTAGGTTTAAGTAGTTCTAAGTTCTAGGGGACTGATGACCTCAGCAGTTAAGTCCCATAGTGCTCAGAGCCATTTGAACCATTTTTTTTGACGTTATTCTTTAATAGCAAAGCTGACGTTATTCTTTAATTAATTTGACTGAACTTACGTAATTCATAGTTAAACTTTTTCTTGACAACAATAAAATTTTTCAAAGTTTTTGGGATGGATTATAATCAGTAATGCAACATTGCTGGCAAAAATTAATTATATTCTGAAAACGTTTCTTCAAATATGTACTGCTGGTAATGAAAAGATTTTACAAACGTTCAAATGGGACTTACTTTTTACAACAATCTTACAACTAGCATTGCGCAAACATACCTTCAGTAGACTTGAGTTTCTCAAAAAATTAATTCAATAATATTAGTTCCTCTTATTATAATAGTTAGCTGATGTCTCTGTACATCCGTTTATAATCTCTTGCAAATCATAGCTGGTGGCTGGCAGGCACACCGCTCCTCCCAACCTCTCGCTTCACACCTGCTACCGACTCGCTTCACATCTCGCTTACTACTGACTTCCTACGAATGCTAAAGTGCGGTCTCACCCGCCAATCATGCTTTCTGCTGCAGACAATCTCTGCTACCATTACAAAATGTATCAATGCGCGGTCTTTCCCGCTCTTCTCTTAAAATATATCCATACGCGGTCTCTCCCGCCCCTTTTAAAATTATATCAATGTGCGGTCTCTCCCGCCAACAATACTTTGGTGCAGACATTCCCTGCTACCAAATTATTTCCAAAATGACAAATATTAATTAGTCCTACTTAATCCTATTAATAAAATATAAACATCTTTCATAAATTTTGGTTTGACACTAGACAATAGAAATATACACATCTTACAATACTTTCTCCGCAGCCGACCCATCATTTTGCACGATAATGCGCAGGTGCATACAGCGCAAGCTGTGGCTGCTCTGTTCGGTCGATGGGACTGGGAAGTACTGTACCATCCACCATACTCCCCGGACTTGATTTAATTCCGAAGATGAAGGAACCACTTCGTGGCATTCGCTTTAGAACTGGTCCAGAGATTCGACAGGCAGTAGACCGCTCCATTCGCACCATCAACAGGTCAGGCTCTGCTGACGGTATACTAGGCCTTCCACATCGCTGGGAACGGGTTCTACACAATGTTGGTGAATACTTTGAAGGACAATAACAGGTGCAAACATGTAACTATTTTGCGTCGGTTATGAATAAATAGTTGTCACTATTTACTCGTAAGTTTCAACCCTCGTATATACAATCCCGGAAATTGAAATAAGAACACCGTGAATTCATTGTCCCAGGAAGGGGAAACTTTATTGACACATTCCTGGGGTCAGATACATCACATGATCACACTGACAGAACCACAGGCACATAGACACAGGCAACAGAGCATGCACAATGTCGGCACTAGTACAGTGTATATCCACCTTTCGCAGCAATGCAGGCTGCTATTCTCCCATGGAGACGATCGTAGAGATGCTGGATGTAGTCCTGTGGAACGGCTTGCCATGCCATTTCCACCTGGCGCCTCAGTTGGACCAGCGTTCGTGCTGGACGTGCAGACCGCGTGAGACGACGCTTCATCCAGTCCCAAACATGCTCAATGGGGGACAGATCCGGAGATCTTGCTGGCCAGGGTAGTTGACTTACACCTTCTAGAGCACGTTGGGAGGCACGGGATACATGCGGACGTGCATTATCCTGTTGGAACAGCAAGTTCCCTTGCCGGTCTAGGAATGGTAGAACGATGGGTTCGATGACGGTTTGGATGTACCGTGCACTATTCAGTGTCCCGTCGACGATCACCAGTGGTGTACGGCCAGTGTAGGAGATCGCTCCCCACACCATGATGCCGGGTGTTGGCCCTGTGTGCCTCGGTCGTATGCAGTCCTGATTGTGGCGCTCACCTGCACGGCGCCAAACACGCATACGATCATCATTGGCACCAAGGCAGAAGCGACTCTCATCGCTGAAGACGACACGTCTCCATTCGTCCCTCCATTCACGCCTGTCGCGACACCACTGGAGGCGGGCGGCACGATGTTGGGGCGTGAGCGGAAGACGGCCTAACGGTGTGCGGGACCGTAGCCCAGCTTCATGGAGACGGTTGCGAATGGTCCTCGCCGATACCCCAGGAGCAACAGTGTCCCTAATTTGCTGGGAAGTGGCGGTGCGGCCCCCTACGGCACTGCATAGGATCCTACGGTCTTGGCGTGCATCCGTGCGTCGCTGCGGTCCAGTCCCAGGTCGACGGGCACGTGCACCTTCCGCCGACCACTGGCGACAACATCGATGTACTGTGGAGACCTCACGCCCCACGTGTTGAGCAATTCGGCGGTACGCCCACCCGGCCTCCCGCATGCCCGCTATACGCCCTCGCTCAAAGTCCGTCTACTGCACATACATTTCACGTCCACGCTGTCGCGGCATGCTACCAGTGTTAAAGACTGTGATGGAGCTACGTATGCCACGGCAAACTGGCTGACACTGACGGCGGCGGTGCACAAATGCTGCGCAGCTAGCGCCATTCGACGGCCAACACCGCGGTTCCTGGTGTGTCCGCTGTGCCGTGCGTGTGATCATTGCTTGTACAGCCCTCTCGCAATGTCCGGAGCAAGTATGGTGGGTCTGAGACACCGGTGTCAATGTGTTCTTTTTTCCATTTCCAGGAGTGTATTAATATAATGTTGCATACTGAGCAAAGTTTTTACTGTTGTGACGAGTGGGTAGTGCTCTTTGGTTTTTGTTTCGGATCTCAAACCATTACTAAAGCAGGTTAGTTTCAACATACGTAAACGTCGGCTTTCGCTCCACCTTAACAAAGCGGATTTGAGTCCGCCACGGCTCCGATACCTGTTAACAGGTCATGCAGTAGGGTCTGGGTTAACGATCTAGGCTGTGCGTCGGCGTGTAACTCCAAACTGCGCAAGTGTTTCCAGTCTCGGTTTCATGCAGCTATTGTATCTGAATGCCAGGCTGAGTACCTTGTGTGACTAATACAGTGTGCAGTATTACGGAACAGTTGTCAAAATATCAAGCTTTCAGGAGAGGTTTCGATTCTCTTCTTGCAAAGTGAATAAAACGCTTTACGCCCGAATTGTCAGTTACCACCGCTCTTTGTGACAGTGAAACCGCTCGTTCTGTTGACCACCGGACAACCTCTGGCGGCGGAGGTCGTACAAAGAAATACCGACAAAGCGATTCGAGGGACGGCGCCGTAGGTCTAATGTGCGCTGGCAGCGCAGAGCCTCTACGCTTTGACCCCACACGAGATCTCGTGTTCCCATTGACTGCCGAAACTCAATTTTTTAGAGTGCTGTCCGGGACTGCAAAACTCTTCCACTGGGCGACGCCTTAATTTCTTTGACGTTCAATGTAAAATAATTCGCGGAACGGGCTTAAAATAGGAAAAGGAGACTTCCCACGCAGCGACCATTCGACGGTATAGCCTTTGTCTCGCAAACCTCGTCCCATGAACTTACTCATTCACGTTTTGCTCACTCGTCGTGTAACACTGCCTATAGTTAGCAGCTGACCGTGACTAATGGATAAGCGTGGTTTACGGGAAAGTAAGATACTGCAAGGGGGTTAAAGGGCTGCGTGATAATATTAACGGGAATTTATATTCCATTATATTCAAAGCTTCTGTCGAGTTTTAACACAGGCAAATGTATTTTCTTTTAAAAACAAACCGGAAAAAAAGAGAATCTAAGTGTTTAAGATGTCATGCCATAGAACAGTGTTTCCATACCTTTAAGAGACCCATTACTATTGAGTGCAGTCAGATGTTAGCTACTACCTCCGCATCTTCTCCCCACGTCATCAAACATGTTGGAGCGTGGCTATACTTCAGAACGAAAAAGAATTATCGTTGAAAATTTACATTTTTAAAATGACGAAAGACAAATGATATTTAGTTTTTGAGGGTGTCTTATTAAACCACGAAAAAATGACAAATTGAGACAATTGGTACTACTTATTTCTAACAACTTTTTAATAGAATGGTGACGCAGTCCTGAGTACATCACGAATGTTATCTAAAAGCCCTCGTCAGAAAAGAAAGATAGCTATCCACGGTGAGGGTAGACATTTATTCTAAAATTTATTCCCTCTGAACCCCTCCTGCCTCCAGTGACAACTGGTTCACGCTCACTCTGCACACACGCTTAATATCAACCAAGTTAAAATGTGCGCCCTTCAGTTACTGTTCGTAATTCTGTTGAATGCTGGACTCCATACTTATGAACTGGCTGAAATTGTATGATAAAGTTAAAGTGCGCGCACTTTAGTTACTGTTTGTAATTCAGTTGACTGCTGGACTGCTTACTTCTGAACTCGCAGAAATTGTATGATTTTAGGCTGCAAGTGTGTTGTGTCTGACCACTCTCAATAATAATAAAGTGTAGGGCCTAGGAAGGATCAGCGTTTAACATTACGTGGAGAATGAAGTCACTACTGCCGGAACACAAGCTCGGATTGTTCCAAGGATGGGGAAGGAAATTGGCCGTGTAATAGCCACACTATAGTCACCGTTGTGTTGTGCTGGCAATTAGTTCATTTACTGTGGCAAAGTGAATAGTGAAGCAACGCCATTTCCACTGGGGGAACTAGCTACAGCTCGGTGAAAGTATTTTCATGAAATACTAAAGAATATGTGACGTATACGGCTCAATTTCACTGTTATAGATGCATCGCGCAACATATAAAGTATGAACTTTTTATACCTGGAATTCACAGTCATGTAGAATTTTATAAAAGACAATATATTTACGCCAGAGACTGTACACTTTCTTTATTTCACTATTGCAATTTCGGCCTTAGGCCATTATCTAGTGCAGATTTTTGTGGCTATAAGCATTACTCAGTAATCTTCCACTGATGTTTAATGCATAAGTGACTATTGATGGGCTAACGAACATATGTGTCTACAGACTATGTTGTTTTATGACATATGGATATGTGTGCTCGCAATATGCAACAGCGTCACGAATGTATTTAATAGTAATGACAACGACATATAAACCAAAACCCAGGCGATCATTGTAGGCAAAACCAACCCTTCCTTCCGCCTCCTCGATTTCTATCTCACCATCTATGGCCGTCCTATCGCCCTCATCCCCACCCTTAAGTACCTTGGCGTCAACCTCGACCGTCGCCTCTCCTGGACTCCCCATCTCCGGACAATCCAAGCCAAGGCACACTCCGGCCTCCATCTTATCAAGCTCCTCTCCGGCCGTACGTGGGGTCTGGACCCCTCCACCATCCTCCACACATATAAATCCCTCATCCGCCCTATCCTTTGTTATGCCCATCCGGCTCGGATCTCTGCCCCCCTACCTTTTATAAATCCCTCCAAATCCTTGAACGCCATGCTCTCCGCCTCGCCTATCGCATCCGTCTCCCCTCGCCCACGCGGATCCTGTACGATCCCATCCCCTTCCCCCACCTTTTCCTTTTCCTTGAAAGGATACGGATCCTGTACACCTCCCATAAACTCGATCCTCCTCACCCACTAGTCTACCAGATCCTCTCCCACCCCCGCACGCTGCCGCGTCTGTATTCCCACGTCCCACCCGGTCTCCATCTCTCAACCCTCCTTACCCTCTTCCAAGGTGGCTTCCACCAGCTCCCTCTCCCTGATGATGTCCTCCTCCCCTCCATCTACCCCTCCTATCAACTTTGACCCTGCCCCACTCCCCACTTCCGGTGTCCTTTCCTTTAGGCACCCTCCCTCCCTTCTTTTCCCTTCCCTTCTCTTTCCTTTTCCCCCATCCCCTCCCTCCACCCCTCTTCCCCTGGGCTTCCCCTGCCCCTTCCTCCCTCCCCCTATCACCCCTGCCCGTGGCATCTCTGTTCTCCCCTCTCGCTCTCCCACTCCCCTTCCTCCTCCTCCTCTCTTGGCAGGTCCCCGGACTCGCACACACACAGTGAACATTCGCGCGCCGGAGGTCATCGCCATCAGTGTCTCGTGTGTGTGCCTTCGTTTGTGTTTAGTGTTTGTTCGCCTTCACGCCACCACTGTTCACGTGTACCATCGCCGTCATCCATGTTTTGTGCGCCGTGTCAACTAGTGTCAGTGTTTTCTCGTCCGGCGTGAACGGCTCCATGTTTTTTGTTTTTTAGTGTCTACATTGTTTTGCCAGCCGTTTTGATTGTATTCTCTGTGCCCCCTCTATTTATTACTTATTGTAAACCTCAAGGCTGAAGAGCGGCGTACTCAGCTGCTGCCAGCCCGCCTTGTGTAAGGTGATAAAAATCACAATAAAGAAAAAAAAAGACATATAAATGCGTCAGCTCATTTTAAGTTGATATGGCTTAAAGCCACAAAAATCTGCACTAGATAATGGCCTAAGGCCGAAATTACAATCGTGAAATAAAGAAAGTGTTCAGTCACTGGCGTAAATATGATGTCTTTTAAATAAAGTATGTGTGGCGTGGGTGAACTATGTGTGGAAGGCGATGTTCATACATTCGATTCACAGGCTGTAACCTCCACCACGTTGTGAAGCGCGTTACTGCTAGTATTTGAAGAAAATTGTAATTAATCAGTATTAAAGTCTTAAGAAATACTGATAATAGTAACGATACTTGAAAAATAATTTACTTTGTGACCGAAACACAATCGGAATCCTTTGTGTTTACCCTCCCCAGAAAAATTCATTTAACTCACCAGTACCTAATTACCCCTAAGTTGAGAAACGCTGCTGTGGAATGATGCTGAAAACGAAGTGGACTCGTAAGGTATGAAGAGTATATCCGCAGAGATGGCGACGAAAGAAATATTTGGGACTCACTGACAAGTAAAAAGCACAGAATGAGAAGGCATATGTTAACACATCAGTGTATAACCTATGTGGTATTAGAGGGAGGCTTTCGAGCTTAAAATCTGTTGAGTTCGGGATGCCAACGGTTCAAACCCGCGTCTCGCCATTCCGATTTAGGTTTACCGTCATTTTCCCATAACGCTTCAGGCAAATGCGTAGGTGGTTCCTTTGAAAGAGCACGGCCGATTTCCCTCCCAATCCTTTCCTGATCCGAGCTTTTAGCCATGCGGGATTAGCCGAGCGGTCTGAGGCGCTGCAGTCATGGACTGTGCGGGGGTCCCTGGCGGACGTTCGAGTCCTCCCTCGGGTATGGGTGTGTGTGTTTGTCCTTAGGATAATTTAGGTTAAGTAGTGTGTAAGCTTAGGGACTGATGACCTTAGCAGTTAAGTCCCATAAGATTTCACACACACGCAATCCGAGCTTTTGCTCCGCCTCTAATGCCGTCTCTGCCGACGGGACGTTAAACACTATCTCCTCCTCTCTCTAAATATGTTAAGAATAATAGAGACTGGAATGTAAGCAACAAATAGTTGAGGACATAGGCTCTAAGTGCTAGTCTGAGACGACGAGGTTGCCAAAGGAAGAAAGTCGTGGTAGCTTCAGATGTTATAAGACTGAAGACAACTGGGAGAGAGAGAGTGAGAGAGAGAGAGAGAGAGAGAGAGAGAGACGCTGGCAGAAGTTCTCTAAATCTGTTTATAACCATACCTGTACTAGGCCATCGAACTTCAATGTGCAATAGCACATCTCTATACTGACTATTCAGTTCTTGTTTGTAGTGATTGTGAGCGAACTGAACCACAATATTTGTGACAACACTCAAAACATGTGCTATTTTCAAAATATGTCTACAAAGCACTTGTTGATGCACGACACAAAGAGAGACGGGAAAGGTTTGTCGTCGGAACACAAGGTATTAAATCCTTTGTGGTTGCTTACCATGCAAGGCACTCCATCGGTAGTAATGGACACAAGTCTCTGAATTGGCAAATCATATACAGGTACGATGTATTTGAGTGCATTCTAAAAATCTTCTCCTCGTGTAGTAACTTCAGGGCCAAAATGGTAAGGAAGTCTTATTTTAGATTGGCATCCGAAAATGTCGATTGTCGATTTTACGAAAGTCACAATTTGAGGTGAATCGACTCTATCTATTGACTCGTCTAACTGCAATGATAAACACAAGCATGATTACATGTCTATTGTCCATTGACTTTTTATATTTTGCGTAGTTAATTCCACTTTTCTTGTTATAGTAGGAATCGACAGAAGCATGCCTCCGATGACTGATATTGTCTCTGATCTGTTCCTGATGTGGAAAGCAAGAACTCACTAGCTGCCAAAAAACGCTCCTGAAAAACAGTTCCATTGACAAATGGTTTTCTTTGTTTCATTGGAACTTCTGCCAGATGGAGACGAAAGACGCCAGGACAGTATTGTCAGATATACCGCCGGCAGATACCGTGAGAAACACTCGGTGTCATCATAGTGATATTTTACCAAAACAGCTCGTTTAAATAGATTTCAGACAAAGATTCTGAACTATCGACTCATGAAGTCATGGCGACCGACCGGTCGATCGCGACCGTTAGGTTGGGCATACCTTGGCTAGAGTAAAGCACTGTCGTAGTGAAGCACGGACTGTGGGAAAACCCAGAAAGAAGCGATAGAAGCGTTTCAGAAGTGGAATTTCACGATGATGCTGAAATTTAAGTGGACTATTAAGATAATAAATTAGAAGGTCCCCGCAGAATGGACGAGAAAAAGAACAGTAATCAGTCGACTAGTTTGATGCGGCCCGCCACTGGATCCTCTCCTACGCAAACTTTTTCATCTCAGAGTAGCACTTGCAACCTGAGTCCTTAATTATTTGCTGAATATATTCCAATCTGCCTTCCTCTACAGTTTTTACCCGCTTCAGCTTCCTCTAGCACCAGGGAAGTTACTTACTGATGTCTTAACAGATATTCTGTCACCCTATCCCTTATTCTTGTCAGTGTTTTCGACATATTCCTTTCCTCGCCCATTCTACGGAGGACCTACTCACTCCTTACTTATCAGTCCACCTAATTTTCAACATTATTCTGTAGCACCAAGTCTCAAAGGCTTGGATTCTCTTCTGTTCCGGTCTTTCCACAGTCCACGTTTAACTACCGTTCAATGCTATGCTGTAAACAAACGTTGTCTGAAACTTCTTCCTCAAATTAGGGTCTATGTTTGATGCTAGCAGATTTCTCTAGGCCAGGAACGCCCTTTTCGACAGTGCTATTCTGATTTTTATGTCCTTGCACTGCCAGGCATGGCTTATTTTGCTGCCTAGGTAGCGGAATTCATTAACTTCGTGATCAACAATTCTTATGGTAATTCTCTCGCTTTTCTCATTTCTCGTACTTGTAATTACTTTCGTCTTTCTTCTATTTACTCTCTATACATATTCTGTATTCTGTAGTTCTTCTTCACTTTGACAGAGGATAGCAATGTCATTAGCAATCATTATCATTGATATCTTTCCACCTTGTATTTTAATCCCACTCTTGGACCTTCCTTTATTTCCGTTGTTGCTTCTTAGACGTATACACTGAAAAGTAGGGCACTTCGTTTTGTTCTTCCCACTCTTGCTGATACCTCTTGGTTTGGCTCAAACGTTCCACACACCAACGTGAATAATCGTTTTGTTGCCACTTACCCCAATGATGTTAGAATTTCTGATGGAAAGTTATCTATCCCTCCTGTCTTATTTGATATTAAGTCGTCCAAAGCTATTTTAAATTCTGATTCAAATACTGAATCCTCTACCTTTTCCTTATCAGCTCCCGTTTCTGCTTCTATCACGTCATCAGACCTCATCCTCTCCCTTCAATGTACTCTTTCCACCCATCTGCTCACTCTTTTGCATCTACCAGTGGAGTTTCCATTATACTCTTAATATTACCGCACTTGCTTTTCATTTCCCCGAATGTTGTTTTGAGTTTTCTTTATGCTGACTCAGTTGTTCCGACAATCATTTCATTTTCGATTTCTTCACATTTTTCAATCAGCCATTTCGCCTTAGATTCTCTGCACTCCTAAGTGACTTGTACTTCTGTATTCCTGAATTCCCCTAAACATTTTTGTACTTTCTTCTTTCCTCGATCAACTGAAGTATGTCTTCTCTTACCCTCGGTTTCCTCGCAGTTTCCTTCCTTGTGTCCATGTTTTTGTTTCCAAAGAAGCTGTAAGAGCAAAAACTGTAGCGGAAGGCAAGAGATTTGAATACATACCTCGAGGAGTCTGAATGTGCTAGTCTGAGACGGCTAGGTTAGCACAGGAGAGGAAGTCGTTTCGGGTTGCCTCAGACAGTGAGAGGACAGAAAAAAAAAGAAAAAAAGTGGAGGCTAGAAAGTTACTTCTATATCTATCGATGACTCTCTATCCAAGATACCATGCTGCATTTCCCTGACAAGACATTCTCAACCCAGCCAGAAATTTCACATGATACCTTATACGATCGTATTTAGATAAAAAGCCTACAAGTGGTACTGCGTCAGGCTTTTCTGAAGTTAAGAAATACTGCATCTACCCGACTATTTTTATCGATATCTTTCAGGACGTCATGTATAAAAGCGCAGGTTGGGCTTCGCATAATCGAAATATTGTAGTGCTGTTGTTAAACGAATACACGAAAGATATCAAGTAAATTGCAAATCAGATCATTGTTAATAAAATGACCTTTTTGCTTGATTTAGTAATGAAGAAGTCAGTGGCCCGTGTACGTGACTTTGCACAGTCGACTACGCCTACACACCGCAAATCTTATTAGCCTATAATGTAACAGTGGCGTTGACAGGCTGCGGTACTCACAGTCACCTGTCAGACTGTTAACGCCAGCAGCGGCGGAGGCAACACATTTAGAATACCGGACGGCGCGCTGCCAAAACGCAAAACGACCTCTACGGATCCTATTGGCCATCCGTGTTGTCGGCGTCGCCCGTTCGGCCGCAGAGGCGGTGGCTCTGATTGGGACACGTGATCGGCAGGTAGAGTGGCCCCTAATCCCATCGCGTCCCCCTGGGAAGCTTTCAGGGAGTCCGGCCGATTTACCTCCTCCCCCACCCCCTACCCGACCCATCCGCCCTTCTGACGTAATCTGCGCGGCGCCCTTCCACAGAGCGCTTCGCGCACGGCACACCTCTGACAGAAACCGGAACGGCACAGGCTAGGCTGAGCTGTCAATATCCCATTCCACGTCCGTTCTGCGATCCAGTGGTCTGTGCGCTGCAGATACAAGCAGAGCAGATTTAACCGGCCTCTTTCCATTGTGTAATCGACTGCAACGGCAAGATGTGGTCCCAAAAGAAGTAATGCGCCCTCTCCCCCTGCACTGTGACAGTACACACGTGGCTATAAATTTTGTAGTCCCGGTTTGAACAAAATAAAGTAGGGTTTAAGATGAGACCAATGATATCGTCTGTGGCGTTTTATCTTTTATCCTGTTACAAGGATGTCTTTGCAAGGTATCCGCCATTTCTTTCAGACTACGTCGTATCTACTGTACTCCGGAAGTCACTTTGCAGTGTGTGGCAGAAAAATCTTCAGCACGACTTACGGGTGTCCCATAGTCTGCGCCCAGTGAAATTTACTCCCAATGAAATCTGCGCCCAGAAAAGATCGAAGAAAGGTCTGCTAACCCCTTGTCCGAACTCCGCAACTTGCTTGGCAGATCGAAGCGCCGAGGGCTTTGAGTACTGAAGAAGTGGACTTCATATACGCGAACAACTGTAACACCAAAATTTTTACGACAAAAAGTGACATAATTTATTTTCTGTTGGATGTAGTCATAAATATTTGCTTCCTACCGGATCTTCAGAATCTATAACAGAAAATATAAAAACCAAATTACAAACACGAAATTAAAAATCGTATATCTTCTACTTGACGAAGCATACTTCAAAATGAATGTAAAATAACGTATCGTCAACCCCCGTGAAACAGCGTGTGGTATATGTAATGTACATAAAATGGGTTGTCACACCAAAAGCCCAGGAATATGCACAGCTACAGGAGACATAATCTGTTCATAGCTCCTCCTCGGAGTTGGAAGAGCAGTTGAACAGAATGGACAGGTTCTTGAAAGGAGGATATAACATGAACATCAACAAAAGCAAAACGAGAATAATGGAATGTAGTCGAATTAAATCGGGTGATGCTGCAGGAATCAGATTAGGAAATGAGACACTTAAAGTAGTAAATGAGTTTTGCTATTTAGAGAGCTAAAAAACTGATGATGGTCGAAGTAGAGAGGATGTAAAATACTGGCAATGGCAAGGAAAGCACTTCTGAAGAAGAGAAATTTGTTAACATCGAGTATAGATTTAAGTGTCAGGAAGTCGTTTCTGAAAGTATTTGTGTGGAGTGTAGCCATGTACGGAAGTGAAACGTGGACGATAAATAGTTTAGACAAGAAGAGAATAGAAGCTTTCGAAACTTGGTGCTACAGAAGAATGCTGAAGATTAGATGGGTAGATCACATAGCTAATGAGGGGTTACTGAACACAATTGCAGAGAAGAGGAATTTGTGGCACAACTTGACTAGAAGAAGGGATCGGTTGGTAGGGCATATTCTCAGGCACCAAGGGATCACCAATTTAGTATTGGAGGGCAGCGTGGAGGGTAAAAATCGTAGAGGGAGACCAAGAGATGAATACACTAAAGAGATTCAAAAGGATGTAGGTTGCAGTAGGTACTGGGAGATGAAGAATCTTGCACAGGATAGAGTAGCATGGAGAGCTGCATCAAACCAGTCTCTGGACTGAAGACCACCACAACAACAACAACAGCCTCTCCTCCCACCCCTAGCGTTATATGCGTTCGTCCTCTATACGTGTCGCAAAAACACATAGTTCTCCATAGCTGGGCCGTCACTGATCTCTGTAGTGGTTAGTGTGCCAGCTCTTTCCTCTGCCCGCGCTTTGCAGCGGTGCCATTGGGAGCGATCACCTATTTAGGAGCAGCGGGAGGTTCCAGAGAGAGTCGGCGCATCAGCGAGGCGCGGTGGCAGTTACGCTGGTTACTTACAAGGGAACCTCCCCATCGCACCCCCCTCAGATTTAGTTATAAGTTGGCACAGTGGATAGGCCTTGATAAACTGAACACAGATCAATTGAGAAAACAGGAAGAAGTTGTGTGGAACTGTGGAAAAATAAGCAAAATATACAAACTGAGTAGTCCATGGGTCACATAAGCAACATCATGGACAACATGACCTGAGGAGCGCCGTGGTCCCGTGGTAGCGTGAGCAGCTGTAGAACGAGAGGTCCTTGATTCAAGTCTTCCCTCGAGTGAAAATTTTACTTTCTTTATTTTTGCATAGTTATTATCTGTCCGTTCGTTCATTGACGTCTCTGTTCACTGTAATAAGTTTAGTGTCTGTGTTTTGCGACCGCATCGCAAAACCGTGCGATTAGTAGACGAAAGGACGTGCCTCTCCAATGGGAACCGAAAACATTTGATCGCAAGGTCATAGGTCAACCGATTCCTCCACAGGAAAACACACACTGGTGACGGCATGTGTGTCACATGACAGGAATATGTTGTCGAGTGAAACTTTTACTTTCTTTATTTTTCAATAGTTAATATCTGTCCGTTCGTTCATTGACGTCTTTGTTCACTGTAATAAGTTTAGTGTCTGTGTTTTGCGACCGCATCGCAAAACCGTGCGATTAGTAGACGAAAGGACGTGCCTCTCCAATGGGAACCGAAAACATTTGATCTCAAGGTCATAGGTCAACCGATTCCTCCACAGGAAAACACACACTGGTGACGGCATGTGTGTCACATGACAGGAATATGTTGTCGACCCACCTAACTTGTACACTTGGTGAATGGGTAAAAAGATTCTTCTACCTTGCCCGATTTAGGTTTTCTTGTGGATGTGATAATCACTCCCAAAAAAGTGATGAAAACATAAGAGTTTGTCACATAAACTGAAAATCAAAAATTAAACTTTTCACTCGATGGAAGATTTGAACCAAGAACCTTTCGTTCCGCAGCTGCTCACGTTACCACGACACCACGGCGCTTCTGCTTTCCCAGCGTCCTTGATATTGCATATCTTCCCATGAACTACTCAGTTTGTATATTTTGCTTATTTTTTCACAGTTCCACACAACTTCTTCCTGTTTTCTCCATTGATCTGTGTTCAGTTTTTCAAGGCCTATCCACTGTGCCAACTTATAACTAAATCTGAAGGGGGTACGATGGGGGGGTTCCCTTGTGAGAGAGGGCAGTGACCATGTCAATGGTCGCCGTTGCAGTACTGGTTGTACCGTGGTCGGTGATGGACAGTGAGAGCCCCGAGTTCGTTTTGGCCTAGTACGGAAGCAACAATCGCGAATGGACGACGTGGCGTGACACGTCACGCTAATAGCGAAACTGGGGTCTTGCTGCGTCCGGAGGACAGTGTAGCCGTGCAGAGGCCTGACTACAAGTCTGTATGGCCTTTCCGCAGTGGTAACACCGGTTCCGTCAAATCACCGAAATTAAGCACTGTCGGGCTAGGCTAGCAGTTTGACGTGTGACCATCCGATCAACCAAGCGCTGTTGGCAAGCGGTGTGCTCTCAGCCCTTGTGAGGCAAACTGAGGAGCTACTTGACTGAAAAGTAGCGGCTCCGGCCACGAAAACTGACAACGGCCGGAAGAGCGGTGTGCTGGTCTCACGTCCCTCCATATCCGCATCGAGTGACGCCTATAGTCTGAGGATGACACGGCGGTCGGTTAGTACCGTTAGGAGTTTAGTAGTATCCTATCACCGTGACAAGACTCCTGTCTGCCGCTGCCACCTTCAGCTGCATTAATTCTGGCGGGTAAGCTGCTTTCTCGACCAGGATCATTCTCGCACGATTAACTGTTGGGTGGCCCTTTACGACCTTCGCGTTGAGCTGTGGTACCACAAAAAGTGTCGTTGCGTTTTGTATGAGGGAGTTCCTCGCCCTTTAGGTGCTGTTTTGCTCACAACTATTACCTGTGTCTACTGCGAAATTTACTGGGTCTAACTTACGAGAGTTGTGGTTGTGCAATTTGTTCAGACCGTATAGAGCTTGCGTCCAGGAAATTTTGAACGTGTGATATTTTTTTATTTAAACCCCAATGCCTGGCAAGTTCTATAAGAGCGACTGTGGTAAATTCTGTTACGTTGAAGTATGTTGTATTGAATAGCAGCGCGTGTAGTCTTTATCGAGTCAGTCAAATTACTGATAACTAGCATTACATGATTACGTACTGGTTGCCCCTGCTCAACTGTGTGCGCAAGCGGCTCAAATTACGCATTGTCGTTTTTGTTGTAATTTTAAAGGTGTTAAAATGGTTCAGATGGCTCTGAGCACTATGGGACTTAACTTCTGAGGTCATCAGTCCCCTAGAACTTAGAACTACTTAAACCTAACTAACCTAAGGACATCACACACACCCATACCCGAGGCAGGATTCGAACCTGCGACCGTAGTGATCGCACGGTTCCAGACTGTAGCGCTTAGAACATTTATTGGTAATATCAATAAACATCCTACTTAAACCATTTGATGGTTAAAATTGCAATGAAAATGACTAACGTGCTTTAAAGTATTGCAATTTGCTTTAAGAACATCGGGCTTACTGAATACACTCCTGGAAATTGAAATAAGAACACCGTGAATTCATTGTCCCAGGATGGGGAAACTTTATTGACACATTCCTGGGGTCAGATACATCACATGATCACACTGACAGAACCACAGGCACATAGACACAGGCAACAGAGCATGCACAATGTCGGCACTAGTACAGTGTATATCCACCTTTCGCAGCAATGCAGGCTGCTATTCTCCCATGGAGACGATCGTAGAGATGCTGGATGTAGTCCTGTGGAACGGCTTGCCATGCCATTTCCACCTGGCGCCTCAGTTGGACCAGCGTTCGTGCTGGACGTGCAGACCGCGTGAGACGACGCTTCATCCAGTCCCAAACATGCTCAATGGGGGACAGATCCGGAGATCTTGCTGGCCAGGGTAGTTGACTTACACCTTCTAGAGCACGTTGGGTGGCACGGGATACATGCGGACGTGCATTGTCCTGTTGGAACAGCAAGTTCCCTTGCCGGTCTAGGAATGGTAGAACGATGGGTTCGATGACGGTTTGGATGTACCGTGCACTATTCAGTGTCCCCTCGACGATCACCAGTGGTGTACGGCCAGTGTAGGAGATCGCTCCCCACACCATGATGCCGGGTGTTGGCCCTGTGTGCCTCGGTCGTATGCAGTCCTGATTGTGGCGCTCACCTGCACGGCGCCAAACACGCATACGACCATCATTGGTACCAAGGCAGAAGCGACTCTCATCGCTCAAGACGACACGTCTCCATTCGTCCCTCCATTCACGCCTGTCGCGACACCACTGGAGGCGGGCTGCACGATGTTGGGGCGTGAGCGGAAGACGGCCTAACGGTGTGCGGGACCGTAGCCCAGCTTCATGGAGACGGTTGCGAATGGTCCTCGCCGATACCCCAGGAGCAACAGTGTCCCTAATTTGCTGGGAAGTGGCGGTGCGGTCCCCTACGGCACTGCGTAGGATCCTACGGTCTTGGCGTGCATCCGTGCGTCGCTGCGGTCCAGTCCCAGGTCGACGGGCACGTGCACCTTCCGCCGACCACTGGCGACAACATCGATGTACTGTGGAGACCTCACGCCCCACGTGTTGAGCAATTCGGCGGTACGTCCACCCGGCCTCCCGCATGCCCATTATACGCCCTCGCTCAAAGTCCGTCAACTGCACATACGGTTCACGTCCACGCTGTCGCGGCATGCTACCAGTGTTAAAGACTGCGATGGAGCTCCGTATGCCACGGCAAACTGGCTGACACTGACGGCGGCGGTGCACAAATGCTGCGCAGCTAGCGCCATTCGACGGCCAACACCGCGGTTCCTGGTGTGTCCGCTGTGCCGTGCGTGTGATCATTGCTTGTACAGCCCTCTCGCAGTGTCCGGAGCAAGTATGGTGGGTCTGACACACCGGTGTCAATGTGTTCTTTTTTCCATTTCCAGGAGTGTATTTGCAAGACTGTACGTTAATATCTGGTTTGACATCTTGCATGAAAAAAGTTGACTGGCTTCACAACTGGCGTAAAACCGGCCATATTCTAATAGTTTGTTTGGTAATTTGTAGAAGTAACATGTTTTCTAAGCCGGCTGGGCTGTGCCTCACGCGTTGCCGCTTGACCAGTACAATTGAGTGGCTCTACGGCCGCAGAAGGCTGCTAAGTTTGATCAGTATTTTAACTGAAGCATGAATTCTATCTTTAAGAATTTTTTTTCTGATTTGAAACTATGGTGTTTTTAATTATTCAAAAGATATCAAAGCCTTTCGGAGCCGCGTAGGTTATTAGTCCTCTGTCAAATAATTTTGTCTAAAGTATTTGCATTAGAATATCTGTACAGTCTTTTCTTAAAACTTCTTTATTTATTTTCCTAAAAAAAAAAAGAAACGATGATTTGCGCGTCGATGGGGGATGAAATGATGATGTTTAGGACAACACAACACCCAGTCCCTGAGCGGAGAAAATCTCCGACCCAGCCGGGAATCGATCCCGAGCCGATTGACATTCTGCCACGCTGACCACTCAGCTAGCTGGGGCGGACTTTAAAAAAAAATAAAATAAAAAATAAAAGAGAGAGAGAGAGAGAGAGAGGGAGAGGGAGAAAAAACTATATTTTCACTATATTTTGCAACTAAATTTTGTCACAAGAATAAGCATAAGTGCGAAGTAGTTTTAAAAAAAAATTATTTTATTAAAGGAAGTCTGTCATTTATCTTAAATTAAAATATATGTTCTTAAACGTTACGTCTGTTGCTTTGTAAGAGTTTTCTGAAATTCTGGATTTATGTATTTTTGAAAAAGGAGTAAGTTGAAATATCATTGTGTGTCTGTGCTGTTAGCAGTATTGGTTGTTTCGATGACTGGTAAATAAAGTCTGTTGCTGGAAATCCTCTATAGACTACACCCTTTCACTTTCTGCAGCCTTGAGACCTGCTGGCAACATACGAATAGCATTGTCATAGAAAAGTGGAACATACATCAGAATTACAAAATATTTCCTGTTTCACTCGTGAACGTTCCACGGGAACAGCGTCTATCGGCATACATCACTATGAGCTCTAACTTTGATTTCGTCGTAGACAGAGATAGAAATTCAATATTCAGATAAAACAACCACAGGCCTGCCACGGTTTAATAACTATTACCAAATTTTTTCTCGTCCAAAGCGAGCATCATCACATAATATTTGCCTTGTGGCAGCACATTACGGAGCTCGCTACCACAGCCAACCACGAAAACCTCATGATTGACTGTGGTACCGAGCGGTGCCAAGTACACACATAAAAAAAAAAAAAAAGCTTTGCATCACCCCATTTCCCAGAACTCCTGAAGATAGACGTTGACAGTGGATATATTATCACAACAAAGTCCTTTTCACTGTTCAGAGATGTCACTAAACCCACCCAATGATGTAAACAACCATGCATGAGCAGCGCCTATTAGACGGAGGGGGTCCGACAGCCGATCAGTTCCAGTCATTCCACCAGGAAGGAGGTACCGGGCTCGTGTCAACCATGCCTAGACGGTCAGTACCGCGGTTTGATCGCGCCCCCATTGTTAATTTGTGCCAGGAAAGGCTCTCAATAAGAGAAGCGTCCAGGTGTCTCGCAGTGAACAACAGTGATGTTGATCGGACATGGAGGAGATACAGGAACTGTCGATGACACGCCTCGTTCAAGGCCGCCCAAGTGCTACTACTGCAGTGGATGACCCCTGCCTACAGATTATAGCTCGGAGGAACCCCACAGCAACGCCACCATTTTGAATAATGCTATTAGTACAGCCACAGGACGTCGTGTTACTACTCAAACTGTGCGCAATAGATTGCATGATGCGCAACTTCACTCCCGTCGTCCATGGCGAGGTCCACTTTGCATCCACGACACCATATAGAGCGGTACAGATGGGCCGAACAACATGCTGAATGGACTGCTCAGGATTTGCATCACGTTCTCTTCACCAATGAGTGTCGCATATGCCTTCAACCAGACAATCGTCGGAGACGTGTTTGGAGGCAACCAGGTCAGGGTGAACGCCTTCGACACACTGTCCAGCTAGTGCAGCAAGATGGAGGTTCCCTGATGTTTTAGGATGGCATTATGTGGGGCCGACGTACGCCGCTGGCAGTCATGGAAGGCGCTGTACGATACGTAAAAGAATCCTCCAACTGGTAGTGAAACCGTATCGGCAGTATATTGGCGAGGCATTCGTCTTCATGGACGACAATTCGCACCCCCATCGTACACATCTTGTGAATAACTTCCTTCAGGATAACGACATCGCACAACTAGTGGCCAGCATTCTGTCCAGACATAAACCCTACCGACATGCCTGGGACAGATTGAAAAGGGCTGTTTATGGACGACGTGACCCACTAACCACTCTGAGGAATCTACGCCGAATCGCCGTTGAGGAATGGGACAATCTGGACCAACAGTGCCTTGATGAACTTGTGGACAGTATGCCACGACGAATACAGGCATGCATCAATGCAAGAGAATGTGCTACTGGGTATTAGAGGTACCGGTGGGTTTAGCAATCTGGACCACCACCTCTGAAGGTCTCGCTGTATCGTGATACAACATGCAATGTGTGGTTTTCATGAGCAATAAAAAGGCCGGAAATGATAATTATGTTGATCTCTATTCCGTTTTTCTGTACAGGTTTCGGAACTCTCGGAACCGAGGTGATGCAAAACTTTTTTGATGTGTTTATATGATCAATGAACTCCTAATTGTTAATTTCTAACTGAGAAATTTATGATTTATATAAGCTGAAAGACACCAAACTCCTTTCTATACTGACCTTGACGTTAAACCTCACTCTTATGTCCGTGTCCGCTTACGAACAAATTTGTTTCTTTAACAAGTTCAATTTTTTTCTTATGTTTTACCTACATCTACATCTATACTCCGCGAGCCACCTTACGGTGTGTGGCGGAGGGTACTTATTGTACCACTATCTGATCCCCCCTTCCCTGTTCCATTCACGAATTGTGCGTGGAAAGAACGACTGCTTGTAAGTCTCCGTATTTGCTCTAATTTCTCGGATCTTTTCGTTGTGATCATTACGCGAGATATATGTGGGCGGTAGTAATATGTTGCCCATCTCTTCCCGGAATGTGCTCTCTCGTAATTTCGATAATAAACCTCTCCGTATTGCGTAACGCCTTTCTTGAAGTGTCCGCCACTGGAGCTTGTTCAGCATCTCCGTAACGCTCTCGCGCTGACTAAATGTCCCCATGACGAATCGCGCTGCTTTTCGCTGGATCATGTCTATCTCTTCTATTAATCCAACCTGGTAAGGGTCCCATACTGATGAGCAATACTCAAGAATCGGACGAACAAGCGTTTTGTAAGCTACTTCTTTCGTCGATGAGTCACATTTTCTTAGAATTCTTCCTATGAATCTCAACCTGGCGCCTGCTTTTCCCACTATTTGTTTTATGTGATCATTCCACTTCAGATCGCTCCGGATAGTAACTCCTAAGTATTTTACGGTCGTTACCGCTTCCAATGATTTACCACCTATGGCATAATCGTACTGGAATGGATTTCTGCCCCTATGTATGCGCATTATATTACATTTATCTACGTTTAGGGAAAGCTGCCAGCTGTCGCACCATGCATTAATCCTCTGCAGGTCCTCCTGGAGTACGTACGAGTCTTCTGATGTTGCTACTTTCTTGTAGACAACCGTGTCATCTGCAAATAGCCTCACGGAGCTACCGATGTTGTCAACTAAGTCATTTATGTATATTGTAAACAATAAAGGTCCTATCACGCTTCCCTGCGGTACTCCCGAAATTACCTCTACATCTGAAGATTTTGAACCGTTAAGAATGACATGTTGTGTTCTTTCTGCTAGGAAATCCTGAATCCAATCACAAACCTGGTCCGATATTCCGTAAGCTCGTATTTTTTTCACTAAACGTAAGTGCGGAACCGTATCAAATGCCTTCCTGAAGTCCAGGAATACGGCATCAATCTGCTCGCCAGTGTCTACGGCACTGTGAATTTCTTGGACAAATAGGGCGAGCTGAGTTTCACATGATCTCTGTTTGCGGAATCCATGTTGGTTATGATGAAGGAGATTTGTATTATCTAAGAACGTCATAATACGAGAACACAAAACATGTTCCATTATTCTACAACAGATTGACGTAAGCGAAATAGGCCTATAATTATTCGCATCTGATTTATGACCCTTCTTGAAAATGGGAACGACCTGCGCTTTCTTCCAGTCGCTAGGTACTTTACGTTCTTCCAGCGATCTACGATAAATTGCTGATAGAAAGGGGGCCAGTTCTTTAGCATAATGACTGTAGAATCTTAAGGGTATCTCGTCTGGTCCGGATGCTTTTCCGCTACTAAGTGATAGCAGTTGTTTTTCAATTCCGATATCGTTTATTTCAATATTTTCCATTTTGGCGTCCGTGCGACGGCTGAAGTCAGGGACAGTGTTACGATTTTCCGCAGTGAAACAGTTTCGGAACACTGAATTCAGTATTTCTGCCTTTCTTCGGTCGTCCTCTGTTTCGGTTCCATCGTGGTCAACGAGTGACTGAATAGGGGATTTAGATCCGCTTACCGATTTTACATATGACCAAAACTTTTTAGGGTTCTTGTTTAGATTGTTTGCCAATGTTTTATGTTCGAATTCGTTGAATGCTTCTCTCATTGCTCTCTTTACGCTCTTTTTCGCTTCGTTCAGCTTTTCCTTATCAGCTATGATTCGACTACTCTTAAACCTATGATGAAGCTTTCTTTGTTTCCGTAGTACCTTTCGTACATGATTGTTATACCACGGTGGATCTTTCCCCTCGCTTTGGACCTTAGTCGGTACGAACTTATCTACGGCGTACTGGACGATGTTTCTGAATTTTTTCCATTTTTGTTCCACATCCTCTTCCTCAGAAATGAACGTTTGATGGTGGTCACTCAGATATTCTGCGATTTGTGCCCTATCACTCTTGTTAAGCAAATATATTTTCCTTCCTTTCTTGGCATTTCTTATTACACTTGTAGTCATTGATGCAACCACTGACTTATGATCACTGATACCCTCTTCTACATTCACGGAGTCGAAAAGTTCCGGTCTATTTGTTGCTATGAGGTCTAAAACGTTAGCTTCACGAGTTGGTTGTCTAACTATCTGCTCGAAGTAATTCTCGGACAAGGCAGTCAGGATAATGTCACAAGAGTCTCTGTCCGTGGCTCCAGTTCTGATTGTGTGACTATCCCATTCTATACCTGGTAGATTGAAGTCTCCCCCTATTACAATAGTATGATCACGAAACTTCTTCACGACGTTCTGCAGGTTCTCTCTGAGGCGCTCAACTACTACGGTTGCTGATGCAGGTGGTCTATAGAAGCATCCGACTATCATATCTGACCCACCTTTGATACTTAACTTAACCCAGATTATTTCACATTCGCATTCGCTAATAACTTCACTGGATATTATTGAATTCTTTACTGCTATAAATACTCCTCCACCATTGGCGTTTATCCTATCCTTGCGGTATATATTCCATTCTGTGTCTAGGATTTCGTTACTGTTCACTTCCGGTTTTAACCAACTTTCCGTTCCTAATACTATATGCGCACTATTTCCTTCAATAAGAGATACTAATTCAGGAACCTTGCCCTGGATACTCCTGCAGTTTACCAATATTACGTTAACTTTTCCTGTTTTTGGTCTCTGAGGACGGACGTTCTTTATCAACGATGATAATGTCCTCTCTGGTAAGCCGTCAGGTATTTTATCGTTTCGCCCAAGGGGGGGTCCCTCTAACCTAAAAAACCCCCGTGTGCACGCCACACGTACTCTGCTACCCTAGTAGCTGCTTCCGGTGTGTAGTGCACGCCTGACCTGTCTAGGGGGTCCCTACAGTTCTCCACCCAATAACGGAGGTCGATGAATTTGCAACCATTATAGTCGCAGAGTCGTCTGAGCCTCTGGTTTAGACCCTCCACACGGCTCCAAACCAGAGGACCGCGATCGACTCTGGGCACTATGCTGCAGATATTAAGCTCAGCTTGCACTCCGCGTGCGATGCTGGTTGTCTTCACCAAATCAGCCAGCCGCCGGAAGGAACCAAGGATGGCCTCAGAACCCAAGCGGCAGGCGTCATTCGTTCCGACATGTGCTACTATCTGCAGCCGGTCACACCCAGTGCGTTCAATAGCTGCCGGAAGGGCCTCCTCCACATTACGGACGAGACCCCCCGGCAAGCACACCGAGTGCACACTGGCATTCTTCCCCGACCTACCCGCTATTTTCCTGAGGGGCTCCATAACCCGCCTAACGTTGGAGCTCCCTATAACTAATAGGCCCGCCCTCTGTGACTGTCGGGACCTTGCCGGAGAATCGGCCACTGGCCCAACAGGCGAGGCATCCTGTGGTGGCTCGGAAACGATGTCATCACCACTAGGAAGCACCCCGTACCTGTTGGAAAGGGGTAAGGCAGCTGCCACGCGGCCAGATCCCACCTTCGCCTTTCGGCCAGGCACGCGCGAGCCCACCACTGTCCGCCATTCACCCTGGAGTGATGGCTGACCGGTAGGATGCTCACTGCCGGAAGACGCAGCGACATCAGGGGTTCCATGTGATTCCAAGGCCACCGAAGTAGGCATAGGTCTCACCACAGTTGCCCCAACGCCACTACGAGCCGACGCCTGCGCCTCGAGCTCGATGAGCCTAACAGACAAAGCCTCCACCTGCCCCCGAAGAGTGGCCAATTCTCCTTGCGTCCGCTCACAACAACCACAGTCCCTACACATGACTATGTTTACCCTACTCTATACGGTGACAAATTCCCAAGATAATCTTCTGATGAGCTACTCTGATAATCAAGAAACACTCACTGAAATACGAGACGCGAAAACTACGCTAGGTTTTCCCAGAAAAACTATTTAAAAGCTAAGCGCAGCAAATAAGTACAAAAACGCTTTATACAAACAGTACTCGCTGCTGCTGGTGCTCTCGCTCTGGCTGTCACAAGACAACTGCTGATTCAAGTGACTAGTGGCTAACGGCCGCGAAACAAACAAAAGACGGTTTTAGGGCGCTTTCTGTTCTAAACGATCAAGAAAACACTAAGAAATCTAACACGAAAACTACGTAAAGTTTTATCAAGAACTGTTAGTTACTATGCAGAGCAGATAAACACAAATAGAACCCCTTCCTTAGTGGAAGGTCGTAAACAAAATGCAAAATAAACGCTTTATACAAACAGTACTCGCTGCTGCTGGTGCTGTCGCTCTGGCTGTCACAAGACAACTGCTGATTCAGGTGACTAGTGGCTAACGGCCGCGAAACAAACAAAAGACGGTTTTAGGGCGCTTTCTGTTCTAAACGATCAAGAAAACACTAAGAAATCTAACACGAAAACTACGTAAAGTTTTATCAAGAACTGTTAGTTACTATGCAGAGCAGATAAACACAAATAGAACCCCTTCCTTAGTGGAAGGTCGTAAACAAAATGCAAAGTAAACGCTTTATACAAACAGTACTCGCTGCTGCTGGTGCTGTCGCTCTGGCTGTCACAAGACAACATATTTCTCTGAAACTGCACCATCTTCAACGAGTTTCTTATTTGTGCACTATCAAATCACAAGAAATGTTTCTTTTTTTTGTCTGTACATATTGAATTTCAATTTATAATTGAAATCTTCCCAAAACTCTTTTTTTTGTACTTCTCTATCAAAACATTCAGTTCAAGTACTTCGCAGTATAGCTGTTATTCATTTACAGTTTGTCATCTGAAATCACAGCGAACTCAGTGTAGAAAACTTACTGTTTTAGCTGTCGCATTTTTGTAAATAGCGTGCCAAAATTGACAGTTTTAAAAGCTCAGCTGAAGTTCATTAGTGTAAATATTGTGAACTTGCGTTTGTCAGTGAGATATTCCAGGTACTCACTTAACTCATTCACTGTTTGTGTTATGGGTTTACAAAACCTGGACAGTTGTTTTCAGCTAAACAACAATGTACACTTGTAGTGATCTTTTGTGACTAACCAAAATTATTGTTGTTTTCAAAAGGAACTAGGTTTATTTTCTTAAGAAGTTATGGTACAAACGTCAGTGAGTGTACTGTAAGAAGTCATTGTAGTAAACTCTCTGACATTCCAAACTTTTGTTGAGGTGTATATTTTAGGGCTCTGGATACAGCGCGGAGGATACTGATTGGGCAGTAATCCCTATGTGGTTATGGGTTAGGCATATCCTTCTGTCCATTGGAGCGGGATGTGTTCCACTCACAAGAGAGAAATTAAACATGTGTGTCAAGACAGCTACTGTTGTTCTTGTTGTGGTCTTCAGTCCTGAGACTGGTTTGATGCAGCTCTCCATGCTACTCTATCCTGTGCAAGCTTTTTCATCTCCCAGTACCTACTGCAACCTACATCCTTCTGAATCTGCTTAGTGTATTCATCTCTTGGTCTCCCTCTACGATTTTTACCCTCCACGCTCCCCTCCAATACTAAATTGGTGATCCCTTGATGCCTCAGAACATGTCCTACCAACCGATCCCTTCTTCTGGTCAAGTTGTGCCACAAACTTCTCTTCTCTCCAATCCTATTCAATACTTCCTCATTGGTTATGTGATCTACCCATCTAATCTTCAGCATTCTTCTGTAGCACCACATTTCGAAAGCTTCTATTCTCTTCTTGTCCAAACTATTTATCGTCCATGTTTCACTTCCATACATGGCTACACTCCATACGAATACTTTCAGAAATGACTTCCTGACACTTAAATCAATACTGGATGTTAACAAATTTCTCTTCTTCAGAAACACTTTCCTTGCCAAGCTACTAAGCTGTCTGAAACATCATGGTTAAGCTCATATCGTCGTTGACTGGCTCTTCAGAAGAGAGTCTCATGATGTCTTTTAGGTAGGAAGTATCAGAGTTTTTATGTAGTCTGGGGTTCCTTGTGGGTAGTTCTTTGCAGCACGATGATGATAAAAATTAATTCAGTTCGTCAGAGAAAAACACAGATTTTGAACTTCCGACATCCAAGCTAAAGAGAGTCTCCACACAGAATCACCGGTGTCGTATCGTTTCACACAATGGAGCAAGCGTAGTAGACTTTGGCATTTCAAACGCATTACTTTACCTTGTTTCGCAGCTTTCAGTATCCTGTATAGCGTTCCGATTTCGGATTTGCCTTGAAACGTCTGTGACCAGCATCCCTTATGATCGTCATTTGACGTAAATCAGTTGTCAGCGAAGGGGGAATTTATAACTGTTTGTAGTCATCGTTATCAAGAGTATCAATAGTATCAAACATCTGAGGGTGCTCTTGTTTCGTTTCATTTAATTTTAACCAACCAGTCCGATTCCTTTCTGTATCTGGGCACCCAATGCATATGTGGTTGACGTCCTCGATCTGTAGTGTGACGTTATGACGTGAATTCTATGGCGGGACTTTCGATGGTAGCTATTGTTGTGGCGTAACAAGACAGCTACGCCACACTGAAGTAGCCGAAAGGCACGCGTAATCTCACTTAGGCTAGATAGAGGTCTGAAACAGGATACGTAATGAATGGTAGCAAGAAAAGTACGTAGCTGCTTTAATACTTAACTTTTAATCCTTCATGTGAATACAGCATTCCTTGACGATACAAGTGAGACTCTATCTTAAAATGGTTAATGGCGCCTTGATAGGTCGTAGCCATGAACTTAGCTGAAGGCTATTCTAACTATCTCTCGGCAAATGAGAGAAAGGCTTCGTCAGTATAGTCGCTAGCAATGTCGTCCGTACAACTGGGGCGAGTGCTAGTCCGTATCTCCAGACCTGCCTTGTGGTGGCGCTCGGTCTGCGATCACACAGTGGCGACACGCGGGTCCGACATGTACTAAATGGACCGCGGCCGATTTAAACTACCACCTAGCAAGTGTGGTGTCTGGCGGTGACACCACAGCTATGATTAGTTTCAGTCTGCAAATGGTCGTTACAAACCGCCCCTTGTTCCCCTTTCAAGCACAGTCGGCGCAGAATATCGGCTTACTGCTCTTTGTTGTAGGCTGAAGAATGAAATGTCGAATTGATATTGTTGTCAGTAATCTGAAGCGTTAAATATTCAGCGGTTGGCTTTATTCTTCACTTCCTTCTGTCAATTCGACAATTAGATACCAAGGGAAGAAAAAAAGTAGCAGCTACTGACGATCACTTTCTCTCTGTGTACTTTATCATTCTTCGAAGTTTATAAGAATCTTTCCGTAACGTGCACTAGTAGCGACTCGTATTAAGATGGTCCCTCGGAGCCAGAGAAACTAAATAAATAAAGAGCTGTTTTTTTAGTGGGCCTACCTTTTCCTCTGCCATCCTCTAGTGTCGACGCAGCACGTAAAGCATGGTGCTGTTAGTAGCAAGACTTATTGCCATAAACCGAAAATAAAAGCGGAGGCATACTCTGCTATGCCTCAGGGGGCGACGACACACTACTCAGAAATACACCTCTCTCTGCAGGTGTGAAGCAAGTGATGACTTTAGAAACGAAAAAGGAAGAAATAAATAAAGACAGAAATGAAGGCAAATTAAAAACAGGGACGGCAGCACACACAAATGAAAACGAAACTGGCGAGATAATCCCATCGCCCATAGAATTAACGAAGTAATAATCCTCTAAGATAGATTACGTGTTTTCTAATTTTCCAATAATTTATCATACAAGGTTCACACAATTCCCATGTTACCAATTGCCATATTATCAGTATCATAGAACAGTCTACTCTAGTGATGCCCAGAAGGCCAATGTCAAATCTTGGGTATAGGCAAGTCAAGGGTAGTTTGAAAGTCTGAGTGACAAAGATCCAGGGGTAAACTCAGGCAATTCCTGGACGAGGTGCCTTAGTCAACCCGGAACACCTTTTGATAACCATGAACCATTGCAACTTTCAAAAATCTTGCAGAAGTAGTGGTATATTTCCGGTCAGATTCCGCCAGGCGATGCTGGCTACACAGGTAGTCCATGAAAGAGACAGCACCGGTGAGGGAAAGGTCATAGATCGTGAAAATGGTGTGGCCCAAGAGCCACACCATTGCGTTACGTCGTGTTCGGGGGTTGGTCTGAAAATCAGGTGTAAGGAACCAGTCGATTGACACATTGTCTGGTGTCGTCCCACCGATCAGCGCTAATAGCACACGTGCAAGGTCCCACACTTCTGTGACGTGAGGGCATAAGAGACGATGCTCTCTGGTGTCTACGTCACCACACCGGCCGCGAGCAGCCGAGGGCCGTAGGCGGATGGCCGCCAGGCGATGATTAGTGGGGATTAAATTGTTTACGACATAATACCATAGCGCTGAAACTTCCGTGGGAAGGGCTGGGTTGTTGATATTAGCCCAGGCTTAGTGCCAGATGACCGACGGTCGTCTGTCCTCTAATTTATGTGGTGTGGGCTGGCCTCGAAGTGCCTGGTAAAGGCGCTTCGACGTGCGTGCCTTGTCAGTGGCCACTGTTAGTACGTAGCTTTGATTGAGGTAATAGTCCTTGACTGTCGTCATCCGGAACGGAATATGTGTCAAACATACTGGTGCACGCGCCGATTGTGGGCGATAACGGTCGAAAAGAACCGCTGTTGTCCCACCTGGGTCAGTTTCACGCAAACTGGCGATACGTTGAATCAGAAGGGCCGCACATTTGCGGGGAAAGTCAATGAGTCCAAGGCCACCATCGACCTTTGGTAGCGTACAAGACTGTGCATCAACTTTGAACAGTGCATGCCGCCACAGGAGCCAATATACTGTTTTGAGATGGCTCTGCCGGTTTGTTTCGGTAGCGTAAGGAGTTGTGCTACATACCATGCCCCTGATAGGATGTAAGTATTAATCAGTTGGATTCGTTGATGGAGGTCGAGTTGTCGATCAGCGTGACTCACGCAAAGTCCTCTGATGCGCTCGTCGTAACTGCTCCGTGCTCTGAAGAGCTAGGCGGTTCACATTAGATGTTGAATCTTACGTGACAGCTACATATCAGCAGCCGAGGCATGGAGGGAAACTGAAACGCAGGAAGGCCGGAAGGGCAAAGGTGAACAGGTCGGTGAGTTACAGAGGCGTCCATGCGGCGGAAAGGAAACAGCGGGAAGCGTCCAATACGACATACGTGGAGAGCCGGGCTCTCTGACGTCCGTATCGAGTTCGTGTCTGCCGGCGGAATCAAAGAGGCAGAACCAATTTCAGAATTCTTTCCGCGCCTCAGCTGTGCACGCTATCTGTTGCGAACATAAAGCTGTTTGCCGAGCGTCTGTTAACAGTGCCGTGATGTATCTTTCTCCCACTGCCGCGAGGCGGCCCTTACTCCCTTTAAGGCTCAACCCTCTCAGTCGTAGTAACATAAAAAAATTAATTATAATTTCTTTTTCAAAGCTGACCTTTATCGTCACAGTTAGTAACCAACAGATGAATAAATTTGCCAAATGTGAAAAATCAATTTTTTAAAGAGGTGGTTTGACTTCGGAGTATAATTTTCAATTTTTTTTTCGGAAAAATAACTTGAATTCCCCCCTCCCCCGCCCCCCCCCCCCCCCCCCCCCGCCCCATGAACCACGGACCTTGGCTTTGGTGGGGAGGCTTGCGTGCCTCATCGATACAGATAGCCGTTCCATAGGTGCAACCACAACGGAGGGGTATCTGTTGAGATGCCAGACAAACGTGTGGTTCCTGAAGAGGGGCAGCAGCCTTTTCAGTAGTTGCAGGGGCAACAGTCTGGATGATTGACTGATCTGGCCTTGTAACACTAACCAAAATAGCCTTGCTGTTCTGGTACTGCGAACGGCTGAAAGCAAGGGGAAACTACAGCCGTAATTTTTCCCGAGGGCATGCAGCTTTAAAAGTTTGGAGTAGGAATTAAAATCCATGGAGAAGAAATAAAAACTTTGAGGTTCGCCGATGACATTGTAATTCTGTCAGAGACAGCAAAGGGCTTGGAAGAGCAGTTGAACGGAATGGACAGTGTCTTGAAAGGAGGATATAAGATGAACATCAACAATAGCAAAACTACGATAATGGAATGTAGTCGAATTAAGTCGGGTGATGCTGAGGGAATTAGATTAGGAAATGAGACACTTAAAGCAGTAAAGGAGTTTTGCTATTTGGGGAGCAAAATAACTGATGATGGTCGAAGTAGAGAGGATATAAAATGTAGACTGGCAATGGGAAGGAAAGCGTTTCTGAAGAAGAGAAATTTGTTAACATCGAGTATAGATTTAAGTGTCAGGAAGTCTTTTCTGAAAGTATTTGTATAAAGTGTAGCCATGTATGGAAGTGAAACATGGACGATAACTAGTTTGGACAAGAAGAGAATAGAAACTTTCGAAATGTGGTGCTACAGAAGAATGCTGAAGATTAGATGGGTAGATCATATAACTAATGAGGAGGTATTGAATAGAATTGGGGAAAAGAGGAGCTTGTGGCATAACTTGACTAGAAGAAGGGATCGGTTGGTAGGACATGTTCTGGACATCGAGGGATCAGCAATTTAGTATTGGAGGGCAGCGTGGAGAGTAAAAATCATAGAGGGAGACCAAGAGATGAATACACTAAGCAGATTCAGAAGGATGTAGGCTGCAGTAGGTACTGGGAGACGAAAAAGCTTGCACAGGATAGAGAAGCATGGAGAGCTGCATCAAACCAGTTTCAGGACTGAAGACCACAACAACAACAACAACAACTTGAATTATCATAACAAGCAACGAATACAAGAAGACATTGGCTAAAAGTAAATAACCAACTGTTTTGAGGAGCTTGTTTCACTTTGGAACCATTGGGACATACAGTTCTCAACTACCCATCATGTCATGCGTTATATTTGAATCCAGTTTCTTATTTTTCCGAGATGCAATCCCACATCTCGAAAGTTCCATGAACCCATAATGCCTAAAACAATTAATACTCCTACGTAACGAAGAACATAGAATTTAAAACTAACTTTTATCAAAAGTACATACTGCTCGAGTGAGATGGGGCAGCGGTTAGGACACAACACTCGCAATCGGGAGGGCGATGTTTCAAACCGGAATCCGGCCATCCATATTTATGTTTTCCATGATTTCCCTAAATCGCTCCAGGCAAATGCCGGGGTGGTTCCTTCGAAAGGGCACGGCCGATTTCCTTCCCCATCCTTGACACCATCCGAGCTTGTGTATCGTCCCTAATGACCTCGATGTCCTTGCTCCTCGATGTCCTTGCTCCAGTGGTTTCATTTCGAAACCACTTACAAACGTAGTAGAAAAAAAAACTAAAATTTACGTTACAATAACTTTAGATATACCTACTTTCAGAATTAGAGAACAACGGCTACTAAAACAAAAAAAAGGCGCATGTCGCAGTCTCCTACAATCACGTAAGCGGACTGCTGCAATGCACTACATTCGTAGAAGTACCTCAGTGTGCCACTAGATGTTTCTGTCTTGCAATGGCATCCGTGGCTTCATGCGAAAGGCACTGATCAAAATTGAAAAAAATACTAAATTGGTAGTTTCAGGCAGAAACCACTGGTACTCGAACGGTTAACAGAACTTTTATTGTCATATTGGCACTATGTGCCAATCGCAACTGCTGTGGTATTTGACAATACAGGTAATCTGGAACCCAGCTGAGGATTGTAAATAAATATGATAGTAAGGCTAGGATCATTTTGGTGCACCCATCAACCTGGGGCCTGAAGGTTGGGGCCCTTTGTTCGATACCCGGTGAGGAAATTTACCGATTCATATTGTTACCGTATTGTGTGACAGATTCATTGGTGGACTGTCTGATTATCCCCTCCTCCACCATAACCATCACCTCCTTCTCCTTCTCCTCCTCCTCCTCCTCCTCCTACTACTTCTTCTTCTTCTTCTTCTTCTTCTTCTTCTTCTACTACTACTACTACTGCTACCACTACCACCACCACTATTTGTTTTTCAGTCATCAGACTTCTGACTGCGATCCGCCACGAATATACCTCCTGTGACAGCTTCTTCATTTCAGAGAAGAACTTGCACTCAGGTTTCCCAATTATTTATTGGATATATTCCAGACTCTTCTTCCCCTACAGTTTTTACCATCTATAGATCTTTCCAGTATCTTGGAAGTTATTCCTGAGTGTCCTTTCATCCTGTTCCTTCATCTTGTCAATGTTTCGCATATGTTCCTTTCCACGCCAATTCTGTGGGGAGCCTCCGCAGTTCTTATCAGTCAGCCTAATTTTTAACCTCCTCCTGTAGCACCACATCTCGAACGCTTCGATTCTCTTCATCATCAGCATCTCAAAAATGTTCCCATACCATGCCGTAACCAAACGGACGGTATCAGAAACTTCTGCGTCAAATTACGGCGGTATTTAATACTATCAGACATCTCCTGACCAGGAATGCCCTCTTTGCTTGTACTAGTCTTGTTTTCAAGTCCTCCTTGCTTCTTCCTAGACAGTAAGATTCCTTCACTTACGAGCGCAACAGCGTTTGTTTAGGCCGCTATCGGTGTAGGCTGTACAGACGTATTTTGTTGGCATGACTCGCTTTTTATCGTAGGAGGTCAGTTAAGCACCGTCGCTTTAGTTCAAATATTTAATACAGGGTTAATCTTCAAACCCTTTTTAGCAAGTATTCTACACAGACAACTGAATAATATAAACAAACAAGAAAATGACTGAATAAAACACGTAGGATTAATGTTGCTGACGAAACTGGGTAGTTACAGCTTAAATCAGAAACATGTTTATTAAATACTATTCACACATATGTAACTGGGGGCCTCACATGAACTGCGGATTCCAAACGAAAAAAAAACAATAATTAATGTACAGTATGTAGAATGAGCAGGGTATTGGATAAATCAACGCATTTAACTGCACAGTAACTCACAAAAATCTACAGCAAACATTCAGTATCCCAAAGTTCAGTTTTCCACTATTAATCACAATGTAAAATACAGTGTGGTGACAAATGCCATGGGATATTTCCTATGAGTGCATCTAACCTCCTTCCACATGGCGACGTGGTATGGACTCAAGTCTTTGGCAGTCCCTTGCAGGAATATTCAGCCGTGCTGTCTCTACAGACGTCCATAATTACTGTTGTCGCTGCAGGATTTGGTATACGAACTGACCTCCCGATTATGTCTCATAAATGTTCAATGTGATTCATATCGCACGATATGGATGACCAAATCATTAGCTTGAATTGTCCAGAGCGTTCTTCAAATCAAAAATGGTTCCTACTGTGAACACAAGTTTATTTTCCTGTAACCACACGGCTCTAACTGGCATAAACACAAGGGTACCTGTGAAGGTAGGCTGCATCTGCGATGTAGTTCAGCAATTTGGCTAAGGCACTGAGCGTTAATTTGATTTTTGGTGATTAACTTTGTGCGACTAGACGAACTTTAAATTTGTTTATGGCTTTTCAAGCAGCTGTGAACTCTAATTATTTACTGGAGGTGATATTTCTATTTGCGTGTATTCAGCATAACAAACTTTACACTGAGGTCGTGGATAGACATAAGCACGTATACAGATGGCGGTGGTATCGCGTACACAAGGTATAAAAGGGCAGTGCATTGGCGGAGATGTCATTTGCACTAAGGTCATTCACGCAAAAAGTTTTCTGATGTGATTGTGGCCGGACGACGGAAATTAACAGACTTTGAACGCATACGGCATTCCGATCTCCTTTTTGGACTCCAGACTTATGCACTTCCAGTCAACTGTGTCTCGCTTATTGCATCCTTCCTCTACGTCATTGTTAACAACAAAAATTCCCGTACCTTCCACTCCCCACTGCAGGAGTGCCCCAAGGTTCCATTCTCTCCCCTCTCCTTTACCTATTATACAATGCCGGTATGCGCATACCACCTCCTTCCATCCTCCTTCTTCAGTACGCTGATGTTACCGTTTTCCTCGCCCTCTATCCTGGGCTACAGAAAACGCAACGATTCCTCCAAATCCACGTCTACAGTTTACCTCCTGATGTAACCTCTGGCTCCATAAGGTTAACCCCTCCAAAAGCGAGGAAATAATTATAAGACAGATCACCCACACCCTCCGTCTTCATAACTTTTACCTCATCATTTACCACCATCCCATACAGCTAACGCACAAAAATACCTTGGACTAATCTTTGACCGGCAAGTAATGCGGAAACCTCACCTACTAACCGTCGGAAACCTCACCTGCTAACCGTTTTGATTTGTAACAGCTACTCCTGTGTGGTTTGAGAATATCGAATAACAAACAAATAATAAGTAATAATAATAGTATGTGATCAGTTTATACAAACTTTGCGCCCTTGACAATGGCTTTTTGCGTAAGGTCCGTTCATTGTAAGTTTGACCGTGAGTGATTCTTCTGAAAATATTTCTTTATCGGACTTCGTAGATTGAATAATTCCGAAGCGTTTGGTCGTACTGGACCTTTGATGTAATTTGTAGCACAGAACCTTTAGCCTTGCCGTTTAATTGGAGTAATAGCTTCCAACATAAATGAAACACAGTATTAAATGTTTTGTAGAGCCAACACCGTGTTACGAATGGAGGCCGAAATGCACGCGTTTTAGCTCACGCAGGCTGGCGTGAGGAGGGAAGGACTATACTGACGTGAGGTCTGGAACATGACAAGCAATTAGAATTGAGAAAGCGGACGTAATTAGTTTGATACTTAACTTTAATCCATTAATGATGAACGTCGCTCTTGACGGTACATGAGTACTGATATTCTTGAAAAATATTCTTGAAGAATGTTATCGGTTCAGAATACATTCTTGAAGAATATGGCGCTTTGCTAGGTCGCAGCAAATGACGTAGCTGAAGGCTATGCTACACTGTCGCCTTTGCAAATAAGAGCGTATGTAGACAGTGAACCATAGCTATCAAAGTCGGCTGTACAACTGGGGCGAGTACTAGGAAGTCTCTCTAGACTAAACCTGCCGTGTGGCGGCGCTCGGTCTGCAATCACTGATAGTGGCGACACGCGGGTCTGACGTATACTAACGGACCGCGGGCTATTTAAAGGCTACCACCTAGCAAGTGTGGTGTCTGGCGGTGACACCACATTAAATAATATCACTGTATTCACAGAATGTTATACTACATTAAATTACGTAGACACTTACATTAATTCTGTTGCTGTGTGCAACTAAGAGTACGCGTAGTGAGATTGAGTCTAATAGGATAATGGCGGCGTGCCAAATAATTATCTGCAGCGATGACAGATATGCGTCCGATCAGGACGGCTTCCAGAACAAAAAGGTGCCGTCTTCTCGGCAAGACAACTGAACTGCGTAATTATTCTAATGTTTCAGCGGTTGCACGCCACAGTCGATACAGCCGCTTGTACTAATTAATATCTTAAGTAATTCTTTATTTATATTCTGAACTCATATCTACGGTTTTGCTATATATCCACGCACATCCTGCAAATGTGCCTTTAAACCATCCAACAAAAAGTCCACAATAGACTAAAACTACGAAAACTACTAACTGGCAGAACATGGGGACTACAGACCTCCACCATCATTCACACATACAAATACCTGATCTGACCCATTCTTTGCCATGCAAATACTGCATGAATATCCGCCCTCCTAAGTTCTTTAAGTTCCTCTGGATCCTCGAACGCATCCTCTGCACCTTGCTTTCTGCATCCGCTAACCTTCTCCACAAGGATCCTTTACCAAAGCAACAAATTCCCACCTCTACTCATTCACACTTAACACCTCTCAATAACCTACACCATCTGTAGCCTAGACTCCAGCAATCCTGTTGGTCCCCTCTCTTTTCCAGTCCAAGTGTGCTGCTGCGCCTCTATCTACCCTTGGCCTACAGAGCCTTCATGTCCTCTCCCAAAGAAATTTCAAGTGCCTCCCTCTTCTGAACCATGGACTCTGCTCCAAACCTAGCCATCCTACCAACTCTGAATCCACCCTACCCATATCCACCATCCCCACTTCAAGGGCTCCTTCTCACCACCTCTCCCCATACCACTCCACCTCCTTCTCCCCTTCCCTGTGCCTCCCCTCCATCCCCCTTTTCCTCTTCAATCTATAGATCCCAATACCAGTTACCTGTCTCTTCCTGCGCCCACAGCCATCCCTGTCTCGTCTGCACCTCTTACCAGTCCTCATTCCTCATCACCACCACTGTCACCGAGCGAGGTGGCACAGTGGTTAGACACTGGACTCGCATTCGGGAACACGACGGTTCAATCCCGCGTCCGGCCATCCTGATTTAGGTTTTCCGTGATTTCCCTAAATCGCTCCAGGCAAATGCCGGGATGGTTCCTTTGAAAGGGCACGTCCGACTTCCTTCCCCATCATTCCCTAATCCGATGAGACCGATGACCTCGCTGTCTGGTCTCCTTCCCCAAAACCAACCAACCACCACTGTCCTATTTCCCTCCATACCCACCCTTCTTCTCATCTACATTTTGCCGTCCTAGGGCAGGTCATTCAAAGTTTTTAATGGTCAGTGTATCTTCTGACGAACTGCCTATTGGCTTCTGTCTCGGGTTCTTCGGCCGACGTTCATCTAACGATTTTTCTGACGTTTCGCCAGCACGAGTGGCTGGCATTGTCAAAGCTTCACCCTCCATTGCCGGTGGTGAACTGGAGGCGAGCTCGCGGCCGCAGAATATATGTACCTGGCGCGCCAACGTCCGAGGGCTTCTACGCGGTCATTTCCGGTGCTTTTCTCCTCTTGCTACCTGCGATTGTCGTTCGCTGCAGTAAACGGATCCTGGCTTCCCGTACTGCAGCGAACGACCGTCGCAGGTAGCAAGAGGAGGGTGAAGCTTTGACAATGCCAGCCACTCGTGCTGGCGAAACGTCAGAAAAATCGTTAGATGAAAGTCGGCCGAAGAACCCGAGACAGAAGCCAATAGGCAGTTCGTCAACAAGTGGCCACGAAAGCCTTAACAATTTTGCAGTGTATCTTCTCTTGCATTTTTTCAAGTGATCATGTGTTTAGTGGTATTCAAGTGTTTCTCAAGTGTTCTGTCTGTCTACTTTTTTATCACTGTTTTTAAACAATTCATGAAAACAGCACCCAATATTTATATTTCTCCCATTCACGTCATCTTTTATAATAAATCATAGAACATAGGTCTCCGCTTTCCTGTTTTGTTTCAGCATCTAAGTTATCATTAAGTTCTACTGGCTATAAAGTGAGTTATATGTACTGCTGCCAGTCCACCTCCCGCCCAGAAGGGGTGAGGGACGATGCAATTACATTTTGAAGAAATCACATATTGGATGACGACAGCGAAGGGCACAGTGATGCTTCGTACTGGTGCTACTAGCATTTTATAGGGTTTGAAATCCGCCTCTTTGTGAATCTCCTTTTCACTGGCTGGTCGAATCGTGCAATACCCAAATTTACGGGCCATTCTGAATTTACAGAGACCAGATTTTGGACTGCGTTTATTTTATTAAATACGCTAATACTAAATATTAAAACGTAGCGTATGTGTGAGTGTGTGTGTGTGTGGGGGGGGGGGGGGGAGGGGTGACGGGGGGGGGGGGGGTTGGCTCTATGACACTAAAGTGTGTGTCTGTGTGTGTGAATGGATGGACGGAGATGTGTGTCGTTGTTGCTGTTTTATTTTGTGGAGAACTACTGCAGAAGTGTTCTGACATGAGAGAGGGGCTACGGAAGGATGGGGGAGCATTATACGACGTCACGCAGGAAACCCCGCAGAAGTTAAGAGGGGCGGGTCGCAAACAATGCCACCATTTCGGAAACTGCAGAAAGTTTCTCAAGATCTGTGTAGGAGCGCGCCGTGCGAAGCCAGCAGTAGGATAGGCGCCGCTTTCGCAGTGCAGCACGACATGTAAACAGCGAAATGGGATCAGTGATGGAAAAGCGTTTGACTCGGTACGAAACAAACTTTTACTAACGAAGGTGCGATTAAATGGCGTACCAGAGGCAAGTTTTATTTATTTTTATATATTGATTTATTTAAGCTGGCAAGTTTACGGCAATCAAACCTTTTCTTACATCCAATTGGGCATTCTACACACTCTGTATGAGGGGCGATCAAAACGTTTCCGTCTGAGGTCGTTGCTGCAGTGTGTACGCAGCCCTGCACAACTCCGATGCAAGAATCTAAGCACCGACATTTAGGAAAGGATTAATAAGGCGTTCAGACGCAAACTTTTTGATCGTCTCTTGCATAATACCAGACAGGATTGAGGGAGAACATCAAAAAGTTTCACAGAAGAGCAGCTCGTTTCGTAGTATGGCGAAACAGGGGAGAGAGTGTCACGGATAAGACGCGCGAGCTGATCTGGCAATCATTAAAACAAAGGCATTGTGCGTCGCGGCAAAATTTCACTCACCAACTTTCTCCTACGAATGTGAAAATATTTTGTTGACGCCCACATGCGGAGGAAGATAAATCTCATGATGATAAATCTTAGCAAAGTAAAGTAAAATAAATCAGAGTTCTCACGGAAAGATTTAAATGTTCGCTTTTTCTTCGCTCGCTGTTCGACAGTGTAACGGTTAAGTGTCAATTGTAGTCATGCAGATGTAGATGTAGATTACAATAAGCATACCGAGAGAGGTGGCGCAGTGATTAGCACACGGGTCTCGCATTCGGATGGACGACGGTTCAGACCAGCGTCCGGCCATCCAGCTTTACGTTTTTCATGATTTCCTTCAATCGCTCCAGGCAGATAATAGGATGGTTCTTTTGAAACGGCGCGACCGATTTCCTTCTTCATGTTGTTGTTGTTGTTGTTGTTGTTGTGGTCTTCAGTCTTGAGACTGGTTTGATGCAGCTCTCCATGCAACTCTATCCTGTGCAAGCTTCTTCATCTCCCAATACCTACTGCATCCTACATCCTTCTGAATCTGCTTAGTGTATTCATCTCTTGCTCTCCCTCTACGTTTTTCACCCTCCATGCTGCCCTCCAGTACTAAATTGGTGATCCCTTGATGCCTCAGAACATGTCCTATCAACCGATCCTTTCTTCTGGTCAAGTTGTGCCACAAACTCCTCTTCTCCCCAATTCTATTCAATACCTCCTCATTATACTTGACACAATCCGAACTTGCTCTCCGTCTATAGTGACCTCGATGTCGACGGGACATTAAACCCAATCTTCCTTCTTTTACAATAAGCATGTTATAACTTTCAGCTGATGTACAGTGTTGCAAAACTATTATTAATTACTGTCTAGAAAAAAGAGAAAAAATAAACTAGTTTTCATTTATTCATGAGAGGTATCTATAACAACACAAATTACGGGAATATAGATTTGAAGTACGAAGGCTACCACCAATGTTCTAATTTCAAAATTCATATAATACTCTATGTAACTAACATTGACATGTTAGACTTATCTGAGATGTAATTAGCGAGCTAGACACGCTGAAACAATTTCAAGCGTTTTTTGTCTAGTGGAGAATATTAGAACTCTTGTAGCTTATTCGTTCATCTTGTGCTTGCTTTAGAGACAAACGTGAATTATTTCTGGTTTTAACTCATATGTGTATATGGCTAAAGCGAATATACTCAGCAGGCGTAAGGAATCCTATGTAGACAGTGTTATGTTAATTCAAGAGTCCATTAAAGAAGTAAAAAGTGATTTCCGAATTATTCTTTTGCAGCTATTATAACCTATGTCGCTGCTAACTGTCGTATACTTCTGTTTAAGTTAATGCCTTACAAGCTAGGTTGTGTCAACTCCCGTGTGGCGTGATGTAAGCACCCGCGAGGGATAAGCTCAAATGGCTCTCAGCACTACGGGACTTAATATCTGAGGTCATCAGTACCCTAGAACATAGAACTACTTAAACCTAACTAACCTAACGACATCACACACATCCATGCCCGAGGCAGGATTCGAACCTGCAACCGTAGCGGTCGCGAGGTTCCAGACTGAAGCGCCTAGAACCGCTCGGCCACACTGGCCGGCGAGGGAAAGAATAGGTAACGGTAGGAAGCTATGTTGTTACTTCTGCAGACTGCATTATTCCAAGTACTGCATTACTTATAATCCGTGCCTGCAAGTATTAAAATTCGCAGTAATCTTGCTCAATATTTCTCAAATAGTTTCATAAATATCACAGATAAAAAAAAATACCTATTGAAATATACAGACACAGAACAATTACAGCGGCGTCGCCATAGGGTGGAAGAAGAGACAGAAAATGGAATGTGATACAGCAAAATGGACGGAATTATGGGAAAAGAAATGGACATTACCGATCGAGGAATGAAAAGAGAAAATAGCTTAAATGGGAGATAATAGGAGCCTTTGTTTTACTATTGATGGAGGGAAAGTTGGCCATATACAGTACGTTAATTTTTGGGTAACGTTATGAGGATGACAGAAGGCCTTCAGCGTCTTCTTAAAATCAAAAGGGCATTTAAATGCGGGAAAAATGCGTGGTAACGTGATAACTTGTTCCAGTAACATAGCAGCAGTTTGCTAATGTTCTTGTTTTATTAACGGACACAACTAGAATACTAGATATGTGGGGCCTTGCGACAGGTATTTTGTTTCTGATGCAAGATACTAGAGTGCATGTCGTCTGGGAAGCCGATAAAGTAAAAATAGCGTATCTGGCTACAACTAACTTAACTGGGCATAAGAAGCACTGACGGGCATGTGTAACTCACACAAGCTTTCCAGATTAGTCTAGAAGGAAGGAAGGTAGATTGGGTTTAACGTTCCGTTGACATGAAGGTCATTAGAGACGGAGCACAAGCTTAGATTGTGTCAGGGATGACGAAGAAAATCGGAAGCATCCCGGGATTTGCCTGGAGTGATTTAGGTAAATCATGTAAAACATGGATCAGGATCGCTGAACGCGGATTTAAACCTTCGTCCTTGCGAATGCGATCCCAGTGTGCTAACCACTGCACTACCTCTCTCGGTATAGGATAGAACATAGCTTATCTGGCTCCAATCAACTTAATTGAGCGTTTGAAGCACTGACGAGCAAGTGTGACGCGTAAAAGCTTTCTCTGTTAGTTCTAAAAGTTTGTGTTGTCATTACTTGGGTGGCGTCGAAATCTGACTTGTTTGAGGTTTCTTGGTAGGGAACAAGCACACCGTTATCATGGATTGAAAATCAGCAACAGAAGTTCAAGTAAGTTCAAGCGCGTGACCTTGAGAAGTGTGTTGCTCTTCGTGTTCTATATGCATACTTGGCAGACAGTACTAAAATAAGCTCACACTTTTTGCCATCCGTACTGAAGAATTACCTGAAAACATTTGCACAAATACTGAGTCAAAGCATGCTAAGATTTCAAACTGGTGCAAACATTACAACTTGCTTCAAATGTACGGAAATATAAACTTGTGCACTTCACAAGGGGCAGAAAACCTGTGTCCCATTACTACAACGTGAGTGAGTCACTAGTCGATTCAGTCAACTCAAACAAATAACGGGGTGTAACAATTTGTAGCGTCACGAAATGGAGTGGTCATATGGGATCACTCGCTGCTAAGGCAGTGGCAGACTTCAGTTCATTGATAGGATACTGGGAATGTGCAGTCAAAACTGCTCAAGTGTGTGATGAAGCTCAGCAAGCAGGCCGGCCAGAAAACTGCTCTAAATAAACACCCAACCGACGAGATCCTATCGGCATCAAGACACAGCAACACACTTGTGTGGTACAGACCAGACCGAGCTGCGCCCCTGCATACTGGTCAGGCAGAACATTATGACCAACTACCTTTGGCACGGATAACGGCGGCGACACTTCGTGGCATGGAAACAATGAGGCCTTGGTGGGTTGAGGGAGGGAGGTGGCACCACATCTGTTCACAAAAGTCACCTAATTCTCATAAATTCCGGGGAGATGGACGATGAACTCTGACGCCATATTGAATCACATACGAGATGGGGGTTCAGATCTGGAGAGTCAGGGGACCAGCACGTCAATCAGAACTTTCTACTGTGATCCTCGAACCGCTCCATCACACTCTAGGCCTCGTGGCATGGCGCATTATCTTGTTCAAAAATTCCAATGCCACTGGGAAACATGACTGCAAACAGAGTACAATACTCTTTGGTCGTCATGGTGCCTTGTACGATCTCCACTGTACCTATAGATGCCCACATGAATGTTACCCAGAACATAATGGAGCCTCCACCGGCTTGTGTTTGTCCTGCAGTATAGGCGTCAAGCAGCGGTTTCCGTGGCAGTATATGTGTCAAGCAGTTGTTCCCGTGGAAGGCGACGGATTCATGCCCAGTCATAGGCTTGATGAAGAAGGTATCGGGATTCATCAGACCATGCAATGCTCTGCCAATTCGCCAATCTCCAGTGCCGGTGGTCAGGTGCCTGTTTCATTCATATTTGTCTATGACATGGTGTTAACATTGGCACAAGCAATGGTCCATCTGCGGTGGTCCATCGTTAGTACTGTTCGGTGCAATGTGCATTCAGACACACTTGTACTCAGTCCAGCATTAAAGTCTGATGTTATTTGCGCCACAGTTTGTAACCTCCCTGCAGAAAAATTACTTAAATTATAATTGAAAATGTAGCCAGGCGTAACCTCCAACAGAATAATGTTTAATAAAAATGTGAAATGGAACCAAGCGTGAACTCCCCACAAAATTTATAAATGAAAATTGACTATAAACTAACAACAATATTAATTAAATAATAAACCATGAACGAAATGGAACCTCTCAGCAGAAATAATTAAACCTGACAAATTTTATAAGGGGAGCAGCGCTGACCTTCGGTCCTGTGAAGTAATTAAATCAGATAAATTTTGTAAGGACAGCAGCGCTGACCTTCGGCCCTGTATTCTGAATAACAAAAGCAAAATTCTTACCTCAATAAACTGCAACTATATCTGCTCTTATTTATGAACACAGCTTCGTGCAAAGCTGGCGTATATTTAATTTTGATTCTTGGAGGAAATGTATAGGAAATATTCTTTAAACTGAAATGATTACTTTTCTTTAAAAGATTTACTTTATAAAAAAATTATTATTGGGACATTTTTTCTGAACAAATTAAATTACAATTAACACATTACTAGATGTGCACAATGCTGCTTCATTACCTTCTACAACAATACTCATCGTCCACCACAATCCTGACCAGAGTCGCAAGAAGAGCACGCCGCCGACGCATACCGACGTCTGCTACCGTATCCGACTGACTACTACTACAGACAGAGTACAACTGCTCCTGCCGACTCGCTACTTGGTACTGTCGACTCGCGCGGTCAAGCGCAGACAAGCAACTATAAATGACTCTCTGGTCAGAGATTCTGTCATGCCTCGCCATCGCTGGTAATGAATACATACGTGTTTCAAGTTCACCATCTGTCCTGTTTTACCATTCTGCCCAGCCTACGATGTCTGATATCTGTAATGAGTGGTAGCAGCTCAACTCCACATCTGAACGTGGTTTCACCTTGATTTCTCCACGTGTTGAAGACACTCACCACAGCATTCCTTGAACATGCGACATGTCGTAAAGTTTCCGAGCCTCTGGGCCATCATAATCTGCCCTTGGTCAAACTCAGATAGATCACGCGTCTTCCCCTTTCTATACATGGACAGGACGCCCACTGATACTACATGCTCCGTGCGTGTTTCTGACTAGCAGTCATTCCTCGCCAGGTGACGCAGCTATCGCATGGACGGATTTATATCGAAAGTAGGTCGATAGTCATAATATGCTGGCCCGTCAGTTAATATTCGAGCTTCACGCTCGTGGATACCCTTCGCGGGCCAGATACGGCCCCTGTCTCACCTCGGAGGATGTTTGTCAAGAGAAGTGTCAGTAGGCTGTGTACCGCCAAGCTCCCTGGAGCAGCCACAGCGTCTGGGGGCGCCGGCCGCGTCGCTACGCGGCGTGCAGTTCGCAGCACACAGCGCTGCAGTCGCAGATACCTACTCGCGTCTGCACGGTCACGTGACACCGCTTATGTATTCTTCCACAGACTTCTACATAGGTCGGCGAACCACCCCTCGTGCACTCTCAGTCCCAAGAAGAGTTCGGCGTGCGATGGAACATGGAACAGCACACGGACTTGGAGGCAGCTGCCTCGACTGCTCCAGAGGTGGACGATCGCCGTCTGCCACCGAAGACGAGCTTGGCAACGGCAGAAGGCAGATCGAATATGACGGCGCACGAACGTGGACTTCGACAACGATTGCACGCTTTCAATCGAAGAGACCGTGGATTCAGAGGTCTCTGCCACGAACTCCAGAGGCAAGTGGATTGAGGCACTTACCACTTGTTAGGTACTTCAAAATTCGGCAGCAAGCGACACAGGATTTACGAAACCGACGCGGAGAAAGCAGGTAAAACCGAGAAGAGCTTTTCAGAAATCGTCAACAAACACGAAAAATATCCTCATCGCCTTGCAAAACGGCGTCAGTAGGTCTATCTAGCGACGTAGCAGAGCAACAGCAGCAAAGACAACAGCAAAAACGACAAGGACAAACACAGAACATCAGCAGCAAGAGTAACAACAACAGTGCAGTTAGAAGGTACCGCCTATAATTATTCAGTGCTTCAAATACTGCAATACCTTGTACGACTGGCTAATGCAGAATTTCATCAACCGTTCACTGTCAAACAAGCAGCTGGTGACGAGTTAAAGCTGTTCTGTACTATAACCAGCAACTATGTAACGGCGATGAACATGGCACAAATCAGTCGCATCCCATGGCTACACGTTTCCTGCCACGAAACTGGCTATCAGTAAAGGAGTTATAAGGGGCGTTCCAAAAGCAATGTCTCATGTAGAGATGAAAGAAGAACTTAGAGGTATGGGTGTCACCATATCAATTGTTGACTATCACAGGACACTAGACGCACAGAAGCAAATTCTAATGAGAGTGGCAATTCTCCATGACACTGAAGACCACAGGAAAATCTTCGACTGACACGCATCTGCGCGTTCACCGTCGGTGTTGAGAAGGTGTGAGCATGCAGAGGACCTCCGCAGTGCTTCAGGTGCCAGGAGTCTATTATGCAGCCCGGCACTGCACCAAGCCATAAAAGTGTAGCGGCGACCACGACAGTAGGGAATGCACACAGTCAAAGAAAGATGCCGCCAAATGCTTTAGTGCGGCGCCCAGCACCCAGCAAGCTACAGTCGCTGCACCGCGCACCTAAAAGCTTGGCGACGCCAGATGGGTCTCCTACCTCTTGATACAAAGACGATGCAGCCCCACAAACAGGTACACCAAGCAGCGAGTTCGCAGCCCAAACTGCAGCAGGAAGTACAACCAGACTGTCCACCCACCATGGAATGTCGTTCAGCTAGACATTTGGCAGGGGATTCTAGCGCCAGACGATGTAAGGTGCCACATCCCGTCACCAACAGCCGCAGAAGACAGTCACCCTCAGCAGGGATCTGCACCCAGAGGTCTCATCCTGCCTTAGACTGCGTAACAGACTATTATGGACCTCTCCCACATGGTCTCTGAAGACTCTCCTCGAAGAAATGTCAAGAATGCTGACCAATGTCCCTACTGTAAACGTCTCGGCTGTCACTGCAGCGATAAGAAGACTGAACAGGCGCACATATAAAGGCAATGAAGACTTCGCTTACTGCAACGTGCAATGCCAATGACAAAGAACTCCAACCTATTGCAATTTCGGAAATTCCTACAGGATGAGAACACTGACGTTGGTTTTGTGTCTGAAATCCATCTTAAGCCAGGTTTGCGAGCCATTGTCGCAAGCTATAGTTGTTATCGGAATGAGCGCCTCACTGCTGAGAGAGGCACAGCAGTTTATGTCTGCAACTCTCTGCAGCACTACCAAGCGCCGTCTTACCAATGCAGAAGGCACGTCGGTCACTGTGGAGACCCAACAAGGACATGTAACTGTCTTCGCGGTCTACTGGTCACCATGTGGACATTTCACACCTGAAAATGCTGAACATCTGCTTCAAATTACGAGGGCAGTTCAATAAGCAATGCAACACATTTTTTTTTTTCTGAAAGAGGGGTTGTTTTATTCAGCATTGAAATACACCAGGTTATTCCCCAATCTTTTAGCTACACAACACTATTTTTCAACGTAATCTCCATTCAATGCTACGGCCTTACGCCACCTTGAAATGAGGGCCTGTATGCCTGCACGGTACCATTCCACTGGTCGATGTCGGAGCCAACGTCGTACTGCATCAATAACTTCTTCATCGTCCGCGTAGTGCCTCCCACGGATTGCGTCCTTCCTTGGGCCAAACATATGGAAATCCGACGGTGCGAGATAGGGGCTGTAGGGTGCATGAGGAAGAACAGTCCACTGAAGTTTTGTGAGCTCCTCTCGGGTGCGAAGACTTGTGTGAGGTCTTGCGTTGTCATGAAGAAGGAGAAGTTCGTTCAGATTTTTGTTCCTACGAACACGCTGAAGTCGTTTCTTCAATTTCTGAAGAGTAACACAATACACTTCAGAGTTGATCGTTTGACCATGGGGAAGGACATCGAACAGAATAACCCCTTCAGCATCCCAGAAGACTGTAACCATGAGTTTACCGGCTGAGGGTATGGCTTTAAACTTTTTCTTGGTAGGGGAGTGGGTGTGGCGCCACTCCATTGATTGCCGTTTTGTTTCAGGTTCGAAGTGATGAGCCCATGTTTCATCGCCTGTAACAATCTTTGACAAGAAATTGTCACCCTCAGCCACATGACGAGCAAGCAGTTCCGCACAGATGGTTCTCCTTTGCTCTTTATGGTGTTCGGTTAGACAACGAGGGACCCAGCGGCAACAAACCTTTGAATATCCCAACTGGTGAACAATTGTGACAGCACTACCAACAGAGATGTCAAGTTGAGCACTGAGTTGTTTGATGGTGATCCGTCGATCATCTCGAACGAGTGTGTTCGCACGCTCTGCCATTGCAGGAGTCACAGCTGTGCACGGCCGGCCCGCACGCGGGAGATCAGACAGTCTTGCTTGACCTTGCGGCGATGATGACACACGCTTTGCCCAACGACTCACCGTGCTTTTGTCCACCGCCAGATCACCGTAGACATCCTGCAAGCGCCTATGAATATCTGAGATGCCCTGGTTTTCCGCCAAAAGAAACTCGATCACTGCCCGTTGTTTGCAACGCACATCCGTTACAGACGCCATTTTAACAGCTCCGTACAGCACTGCCACCTGTCGGAAGTCAATGAAACTATACGAGACGAAGCGGGAATGTTTGAAAATATTCCACAAGAAATTTCCGGTTTTTTCAACCAAAATTGGTCGAGAAAAAAAATGTGTTGCATTACTTATTGAACTGCCCTCGTACAAGCAAATGTTTTTTCCACCGGTTATCCAAGTGACCTTAACGTGAAACATCCGATCTGGAGCTCCAGGATGACCACATGCAGTGGCCGCATCCTGCTATGAGTTATCGACACAATCAGTGCTCAAGTGTGTGGACCCCTTGAACCCACTACCCACCCACAAGGAAGAGGAGCACCAGATGACAGTGACACTAGCATCTTTAAGGGATTCCCTAGTTTCATCTCAGCACAGGTTATCCATGTCTTCTCCTCAGATCACCTGCCAGGGGTGTTTTAATTGACGCTGCAGCCCACTGCCAACCCATGAGGATTCGACACTGCCAGGACCAACTGGGACTGATACCAACAGCACATTCACAATAAACTTGAAGAACACGCAGTTGGTAATATCACGAATGTCACTGAAGCAGTAACTCACGTCACCGATGCAGTGAAGGAGGAAGTTCACAACACCACTCCATCGCAGCGACACGGGACAGCAAAAACCCCCTACAGAATTTTACAAATCATCCGACAGAAAAACCAGGTATCCAAAAGAATGGGTCTCACCAGACAGTGTCAGATGAAAGCTCGAATTAATATCCTCCACCGCCCGACTGAAGCGCCCCTAAATGAACACCGCAACAGGTGCTTGTCCAATAAACTTGCGACGCTTCGGCAGGTCGCATTTTTACAAAAGTAGGCCGCGATTGTAGCCACTGACAACGCCAGCTGGTCATATGCACACAACTATAGGCAAAGCAAATGCCCCTGGCTGAAGCATTTGAAGCGAACTTTCGAACTCTGCAGGACCCACTCAACCATGCACACGTTTAGATGGTTGAAGAATGATTGCAGGCTGGTGGAGAAGACGCAGAAGAACAGGAAGGAATAACAGTACGCGCAGTACAGCAATGCCAGAAGGCGAAGAAAGCTCCAGGGCACAGTCTCTCTTCTTGGTAGTCACACTTTCATTCACGTTATGGCATGTCAAATGACAGCGTGGATGTCATACCATAATACAAGCAGCGCCAGATTTGCACGTGTGGGCACAACTGGTACTAAGTTGTTTTCCAGCATAGATCGGTCCACACAAACGCATTCGTATATCTACCAAGTTTCATTGCATTGCCGTAATTGCAACCCACAATGAATCTCCATGAGCAGCTGCACTATAATTATAACCACTTATTACTAAGAAAAGAGGTGCACTCTAAATACAAAGCTAGATAAATACAGGGTGTCCTAAAAAGAATGACCCGATATTAAATAGAATTATTTATTAGGAAGAAGAGCTAGACATCAACAAATTGCATACTAAATTACTCAGAAAAGGCAGAAGTTTATAAAAATCCATCATAAATCTTCAATATGTCCTCTATTGGCTGCACGGACGACATCTAGCCGATAGTCAAATTCATCCCAATCTGAGCGTAATGCGTCTTCTGTCAGTGAAGCTACAGCAGCTGATATTCTGATGTTTACTTCATCAGTGTCACGAGGTAAGGTACGAACGTAAACACATTGTTTAACATATCCCCACAGGAAGAAATCACATGGTGTTAAGTCAGGGGGCCTAGGAGGCCAAGAGTGTAAAGCCTGGTCTCGCAGTCCTGTACGCCCTATCCAACGTTGAGTCACGTTGGCATTGAAGAAACTGCGCATTGTTGTGCCAGTGCGGTGTTGCTCCATCTAGCTGATAGATGAAATTATCAGAGCCAATTTTTGGGAATAACCAGTTCCGTAGCATCGCAGTATGTCCTGTTACGGTTTCTTCCTCAAAAAAGTAGGGTCCATAAACCTTGCTTTGAGAAACAGCACAAAAAACATTCACTTTTGGTGAATCACGTACGTGTTCAATTGTTTCATGAGGATTTTCGAGCCCCCATACACGCACATTATGACGGTAAACCTGACAGCTAATATGGAAAGTTGCCTCATCGCTGATTATCAACCGTGACATAAAAGTGTCATCTTCCATGTCCTGTAGAATAGCATTGCTAAAGTCCACTCGCTTCGCTTTGTCAGTATCTCAAAGAGCTTGTACCAGTTGTAATCGGTATGGTTTGAGGGCTAAATGACGCAGTAACACACGCCACACTGTCATGCGCGGAAGCTCAAGTTCTCTGCTAGCACGACGCGTAGACTCGGGGGCTCAGCTCAAATGCTCGTCAGATTTGTTCCACTGTTTGTTCAGGAACGCGTGGCTGGCCAGGACTTTTGTCTTTACAGAGGCACCCTGTTTCTTCAAACTGTTTGTACCACCGTCGAATGCTCTTTGGTGATGATGGTTTAGCACGAAATCGAATATGAAACCACGCTGAACTGCGATCACTGATTGAATACAACTAAATTCAATAACACAATAGGCTTTCTATTGCGCGGACGCCATATTGCGCGAGACTGGCTGCAGCGCTCTTAGCGACATTTAGCGGATTTTTTCTGAAACCCTAGACCATGCCGATTATATCTAGCGCCGTTTCAGTTACCTAGTGGCATTTGTCTCAATATTATAAGTTAAAACCGGGTCATTCTTTTTGGGACACCCTGTACTGTAACTCAATATGTCCGTTAGAGCAGAATCAGTTGTCCAATACTGTAACACATAATTTTTGACAATGGATAAAGAAGAGCAGGAAATTTCAGGGGCGTCATATTAGAGATCGTTACCAAGAAACAAAGTGAAGTACATTGTTACCCATCCGCTACATATGTCGATGTCGCCGAACATTCAATTTTTCTCCCAGGAATACGGTACCCGAATGACGAACGGAATAAAATGAGACCGTCATGGAAGAAATCGATGAAGCACGCACAGCACAAAAGGAAGACTGGGGGAGAGCGAGAACAATTGCTAACAGCCTATAAGAGAACCTCCCCTCCCTCCTGATTGAAACTGCGGAAAGAGTAAATGGAAACAAAAGGTCCGAGCTGAATGGCCGCGCCAACGGCCGTTCGCTACACGCACTTCATTTATGGAAAAGCGCGAGATCTCGCCGGCGTACATACATCATGCGAGTGTCCAGTAATTAAGCGGGACACGGATACCGAATTAGGTTCAGTGCGGCGTGATGTGTGTCTAACGAGAGAGCGAGCGACAGCGACCAGCCGACTAACAGTAATTTGGGAAGAGCCCTGCGTTGTTCTGCGTGCGACCATTATGATTATCGAATGTGTTAATCATGCGCAACGAAACGCTGGTGAATATTCAAGCAGCGCCAGGCCCAAAACGTTATGCTAACACGAAAAAAAAGCAACCTTCCCGCTAATTACCTAAACATTATTTGCCGCGGCCTACTCAGCATTACGTATTTCGTGTGTGTTCTGTTCCCTCTGGACCACGACTGACTGCGTCTCGTGTCCCTGTGCTGCTCCCAGAAACAAGAAGAAGCACCATTTTTCCTGTCCGTCATAGTAAATGCTGTACTGCGGACTTTCAACATGCACTAATCAGAGATCAGAAATCGAGCGAGTATGAATGCAATGTTGAGGGTTGCATACATGAAGGTACCGCCGTTATGTCAGCGCTGCACTTCTTATCCTCTGTAGCTCCACGAGTATGACGTCTGATAAGGGAACCTCCCGATCACACCTCCCTCAGATTTAGTGGTAAGATGGCCCAGTGGATATCGCTTCAAAAACTGGACACAGATGAAGCCTAAAAACAGAAAATAGGTGCACTGAACTGTGAAAAAAGAAGCAAAAAAATGTAGTGAACGGTCTAAGTTCAAGATATACATTAACGAATTGATCTGAATAGCAAAGCCGTCTCGGTTATGTTGACACTGTGTTGGATTGCGAAGGAAGAGATCTGGGTCAAACCTCCCTCGTGCCCTTTTTTTCCCACGAACTGGTCATTGACATGTCGTGGTGTAAACTCTAGCCGACCGAAGTGGCCGTGCGGTTAACGGCGCTGCAGTCTGGAACCGCAAGACCGTTACGGTCGCAGGTTCGAATCCTGCCTCGGGCATGGATGTTTGTGATGTCCTTAGGTTAGTTAGGTTTAACTAGTTCTAAGTTCTAGGGGACTAATGACCTCAGCAGTTGTGTCCCATAGTGCTCAGAGCCATTTGAACCATTTTTTTGTAAACTCCAGACGTACGTATCTCCTATCCATTCTACACAAGTATCACATGTTATGACTCTTGCGTTTCGTTTTGGAAATTTTGACTCTTGAATTCCTTTGTTGTAACACAGTCCACCCGTTTATTTGTTGTTTTCATTTCTGTAAGAGATCTATGCAGCATCTCACTTGCTCTCACTATTCATCACATTTACTTGAGACGGTAATATATTCTTACTAAATGACTCATATCTATAAGCCATGTATAATATAAAAATTGCCAAGACTACAGAAGGAGAACAGAGACGTCAATGACCGGACGGACAATTCATAAGATTACTAAAATGTAAACTTTCACGGCCGGAAATATCATGTCCATTATAATTATCCGGGCTGTTATGCCGTGGTCGGTTGATGGATTCTGAGGTGATTCCCAACGTTTCGTCTCCGACTGCGGGAGACATCTTCAAGAGGGTCCGTAGCTTGATGGAAGGTCCATAGAGAGAGCACAAGGGACCTCCCGCTCCATACTCCGACACCGTGACCACACAACAATGACGCGGTTGATACAGCAATTCGCTCGATGTTTCATGGCTTGAGCGTGGACCGTTCACTGTTTCTATTTTGCTTCTTTTTCAAAGTTTAGTACACTTTCTTCCTGTTTTCATGCTTGATCTGTGTTCAGTTACCGACGGGCTGTTCAATGGGCCATTTTACCACCAAATCTGAGTGGGTGCGATGGAGAATTTCCCTAGAGAAAACCGTGACACTGCTGTCGCTTCCTTGACTCGTTATTCCTTAATAAAATGTGCTGGAGAGACAGGCTGACTTGTTTTGTGGGACTGTGGAGGGTGCAAGACGAAAATGAAATGATGTGCATACACTCGCCATTCAGCATTTAATATGCTCCATTAAAGGAAGAGTGTTGTCTGAAAAAAGTTCGATGCTGCAGCACACACTTCAGATTAAACATGCATACGAATAGTTTGTATTCTTGCTTAGTCCAAATCATCACAAGTAAACACATTTGCTCCGTCAAACGAAAATTGGGCACAGAGCAATGTCGCTGTTATGTTCCTGCGATCGAAAAATGGCTCCGAGCACTATGGGACTTAACTTATGAGGTCATCAGTCCCCTAGAACTTAGAACTACTTAAACCTAACTAACCTAAGGACATCACACACATCCATGCCCGAGGCAGGATTCGAACCTGCACGGTAGCGGTCGCGCGGGTCCAGACTGAAGCGCCTAGAACCGCACGGCCACTCCCGCCGGCTTTAGCTTATTTTATTCAGAACGTATCGTTACCGGTTTCGAATTTTTCGAAGCTCATTGTCAGACGGTTTTCATGCTTTCATCAAAACAAATGACGCACTTGTTTCCTTGGAGCTGCCCTAGGATAAATAAATAAATATCCGAAGGCAACTCACAGGAAACCGACGTATAATTCATTTTGATGAAAGCATGAAAACCGTCTGATGATGAAATGTGAAAAATTCGAAAGGGGTAACGGGACATTTTAAGTAAAGTAACCTAAAATCATTTTGTGGCTGATGGCTATATACCGTCAACAATTTATTTTGTATAACATTTACGATCTCCAATCATATTACCATTTGACAAAAATGTATATGTATCTCTGCCTTTTGTTACTTCGCCAGTTACAATAAAACAGAGAACACATTAAGGTGTATACTGAAAGTTGTTTCGGCAGTACAAGTCAGGCTGATGGTTCAAATGGCTCTGAGCACTATGGGACTTAACATCTGAGGTCATCAGTTCCTTAGAACTTAGAACTACTTAAACGTAACTAACCTAAGGATACCACACACATCCATACCCGAGGCAAGAGTCGAACCTGCGACCGTAGCGGTCGCGCAGTTCCTGACTGAAGTGAGACAGGCTGAGGACACTATGTCTTAACGTTCAATATTTATCTTAACGACTATCCAAAGTTTACATAAAACAGCGAATGAAAACCAAATTTTACAACATATGATTTACACACTTCTACAATTTACGACGCCCCATGCAGACCCAGGCGCCTCTGTTCTGGTTGGGCATGCACCGAATCCTTCGCCTCTCGCAGCGTGGAATAGGCCGCACGTCCCTTTCCCAGTCCCAACAAACAATAGCAGCAAAAAAATTTAAAGGCTCTAGGGGGCGCACATAAGATCCAACCGTAAGCACACAGCAAACACTACACATCAGTACTCAAAACATTTAGTTTACGAGTTTAGTACACCTAACACAAGTGGTCCAAATCAGAACACCCTCCGCAATAACGTCAAAGAATTACCAATTACCGGCCGTTTGTAGCAGTTCACAATTATTAATAATTACTCTCTTAATGACTGTGAACAAATGCGTGAAGAGTATACTTCGGCAAGAATTGATTAAACAACAACACTGAGTCGAATGAATAAAATAATTCGTACTGCCAGGACTGGCATACAGGCAAGCAGATGACAGTACGCAAATCCGTCAGAATCAAACAACAACTCGACAACGATGACGAGACACTGCTGGAAACGGTAACTAACTATCCAGAGCGACCGTAAGTGGAATGACCATATTAAACAAACAGTAGAAAAAGCAAATGCCCGATTAAGTTTCATAGGAAGAATCTTAAGAGCCGGCCAGTGTGGCCGAGCGGTTCTAGGCACTTCATGCTGGAACCGCGCGACCGCTACGGTCACAGGTTCGGATCCTGCCTCGGGCATGGACGTGTGTGATGTTCTTAGGTTAGTTAGGTATAAGTAGTTCTAAGTTCTAGGGGACTGATGACCTCAGATGTTAAGTCCCATAGTGCTCAGAGCCAAGAATCTTAAGAGAATGTAATAAATCTACTAAGGAAGTGGCTTGTTCGACTGATCAGTATTCCATCAATACGTGATACTTATCAGGTAGGAGTGACGGGAGGTGTAGAGAAGATCCAACGAAGAGCTGCGCTTTTCGTCAAGGGATCGTTTAGCCGTCCTAACAGAGTGCAGTGGCAGACGCTACAAGTGGGGAGTTGTACATCACTGAGAGGTTTACTGTTTAAATTTCGAGAGAGCACTTGCCGGGAAGAGTCGGACAACATACTGCTTCCTCAGATATACATCTCCCCGGAAGACCTTGACGACAAAATTCGAGAAATTGGAGGCAATAACGAGGCTGACTGACATCAATTCTTGTCACGCACCATTCGCGAGTAGTTCGGGGTAGGGGGGCGGGATGATCAGTTAATAGTACCAGAAAAATGCTCCACAACACACCACTAGTCCCTTGCAGAGTATCATGTAGATGCGAGATGCGACACGTATTTTGAGTTTTGAGATGAGTAGCAGGTTTTCCTACAGTATCGTGGTGCACATATCCAGCCATGCAGGCTCCGACGAGAACGAACGTTGCCAGACTGCATTCGTCCCTGCCATACCAAGGTGCAACAGGGGAAACAACACGACCACCCGTGGTTCGCACAGCCGGTAATTTGGAGAGCTGCTGTTTTATTTCTACCTTCCGGTCTCCATAATGCTGTGTTTTAACAAGATAAAGCAAGACTGCACGTTGTCCATGCAGTCCTTACCTGCCTTGATACAGAGACTGTTCGGTTGTTGCTGTGGGTATAGTATGACTAAAAGGTTGTGAGTGTGTGGGTTTTATTTCGTCAAGTTGCACAATGGTTCAAAATGGCTCTGAGCACTATGGGACTCAACTGCTGAAATCATTAGTCCCCTAGAACTTAGAACTAGTTAAGCCTAACTAACCTAAGGACATCACAAACATCCATGCCCGAGGCAGGATTCGAACCTGCGACTGTAGCGGTCTTGCGGTTCCAGACTGCAGTGCCTTTAACCGCACGGCCACTTCGGCCGGCAGTTGCACAATGGATTGATCCAACAAGTACCCTTTGGCTTCTGCAAGAAACAATTTCCACCTCACACTACTACAGAAGACAGAGAGACGCTCCTAATGTACCAACAAGAACTGCTTGAAAAACATTCAGCAACAAATATCTTCTGGAGTCGTCCACTTGAGAGACGGCATGAGCCCCCTATCATATTTCTATCTTACTCTGAGTAATTTGATTTTCCTCTCTAATTGCATGCAGTGAAAAGTTGCTATTCGTTCACACGCGGACTTCCCACGCAGCGTCTCTCGTCACCTGGGTGGTCCGGTGACAGGTGGGTTACGCTGATCTTGAAAGGGTTAAGCTGACGGGTGTGAGGCAGCCGAGTGGATGCTTTTCAGACGCCGACATTGTCATAAGAGTGGGAGCAACAGGCCCACAGGGGCCTAACGGAGTGGCTGGGCTAGAGATTCCGTTACTTCAAACAAACTTAGTGAAAACACTTTCTGGCGGGCTACCAGCGAGGCGTGGGAATGACTTGCTTTCCCAGCCAGTCTTGGCATGCAAATTCCCGCGTTTCTGCAAAATCATAACTGTGTTTGGCTTGCTCAGGGGATAGCTCCGTGACGTAGCGAAATCGGCGCAGAAATTGGCACCATGTACCTCCATTGGTGGAATAGTAGTGCGTCGGCAATAGAGTGGAATTTTCCGCCGGTTTTCGAGTTGCTGATTGGAACGTTTTAATCACGGCCACTGTCGTGCGGCTGGGAATGTTCTGTGTTTGGCTTGTAGGGGTGATCTTGAGAGGGTGGGCTCTCGCCTTTCGGTCGCAGTAGGTTACAAGACTAAGCTCTCGCTGCTCTGGACAGCATGCCTTCTGTTGGCTGTCTAATATACTTTCATTTAATTGTAACTGTTTCACGAAGTTGCTGAAGTTTCGACTTCAACGATACTTTCCGAGTACAGTTGGCAACTGAGCGTTCTGCGTACAAGCGGCCTATGCTGTCTGTCTTGAGCAGTTTTGGCTAAAGTTGACTGTATCAGAGTTTCTGTGTCACTTTGCTTGCTAAAATCACTCACTGTCCTGTCAGTGATTGTGTAGCGAGCCTTCACCCTCAGATGTGCATTTGTGTTGCTAGGAAGTCTTTAGTCTGGAACAACCAGACCAGGATAATTTGTTTCGGGCTATACTCACGACATTTTCATCACCATGACAGGACATCAAAGCAACCAGCCATCGCCTCCAGTATGCCAGATCGTGTCCTTGCAGTTAAGAAGACAGCTTGATAATGAATGTCTGCAGCACTGCCAGATTAGGAAATTTTGCTAGGTGATAATCAGAGCTCAGCAGAGCATGCCTGTTCGACTTTTCTAACTTTGTTCTGGCTTGGGTGTTCATTGTCTGAGTTCTCCCTACTGTAGCAGCAATTAATGTTGGGTTGGCTGGGTGTTTCTCTTAAGATTTGAGTTGCAAGGAATTGGCTCCACGTACCACTTGGTCATAAATGTTACAAGCTAGTTTATGGACAACTTCACCTTCACAATATTTATTTGAGTATCCAATTTGACATGTAATAAATGTTTCATGTGTATTATTATTTTGAGTTTAGTCATAATAAATCTAATTGTTCAAGTGGTTCAAATGTCTCTGAGCAATATGGGACTTAACTTCTGAGGTCATCAGTCCCCTAGAACTTAGAACTACTTAAACCTAACTAACCTAAGGACATCACACACATCCATGCCCGAGGTAGGATTCGAACCTGTGACCGTAGCGGTCACGCAGTTCCAGACTGTACCGCTAGAACCGCTCGGCCACTCCGGCCGGCATATCAAATTGTTATTTTGGATAGAACTTTCGTTCTGTAGATTGGTAGAGCAACCCTTTCATTTCTCACCACTTTAATGAAACTTCCCTTTATCAAATTAATTTCTGTCAAATTAAATTATTGCAGGTGCCAAATTCTTTTCTACTTCACTTGCAGGGTCGATTGCAGTCAGTTCACGTTTCTTCTTAATCCATGTGCAACAGTAAAAGTAGGAGTTTCCATGTGAAGATTCTAGAAGAATTTAGTGTTAAATACGAGGTGCATTCAAGTTCTAAGTCCTCCGATTTTTTTTCTAATTAACTACCCACCGGAAATCGATGAAACTGGCGTTACTTCTCGAAGTAATCGCCTAGCAGACGTACACATTTTTCACAACGCTGACGCCATGATTCCATGGCAGCGGCGAAGGCTTCTTTAGGAGTCTGTTTTGACCACTGAAAAATCACTGAGGCAATAGCAGCACGGCTGGTGAATGTGCGGCCACGGAGAGTGTCTTTCATTGTTGGAAAAAGCCAAAAGTCACTAGGAGCCAGGTCAGGTGAGTAGGGAGCATGAGGAATCACTTCAAAGTTGTTATCATGAAGAAACTGTTGCGTAACATTAGCTCGATGTGTGGGTGCGTTGTCTTGGTGAAACAGCACACGCGCAGCCTTTCCCGGACGTTTTTGTTGCAGTGCAGGAAGGAATTTGTTCTTCAAAACATTTTAGTAGGATGAACCTGTTACCGTAGTGCCCTTTGGAACGCAATGGGTAAGGATTATGCCCTCGGTGTCCAGAACATGGACACCACCATTTTTTCAGCACTGGCGGTTACCCGAAATTTTTTTGGTGGCGGTGAATCTGTGTGCTTCCATTGAGCTGACTGGCGCTTTGTTTCTGGACTGAAAAATAACATCCACGTTTCATCCATTGTCACAACCGACGAAAAGGAAGTCCTATTCATGCTGTCGTTGCACGTCAACATTGCTTGGCAACATACCACACGGGCAGCCATGTGGTCATCCGTCAGCATTTGTGGCACCCACCTGGATGACACTTTTCGCATTTTCAGGTCGTCATGCAGGATTGTGTGCACAAACCCACAGAAATGCCAACTCTGGAGGCCATTTGTTCAACAGTCATTCGGCGATCCCCCAAAACAATCCTCTCCGCTTTCTCGATCATGTCATCAGACCGGCTTGTGCGAGCCTGAGGTTGTTTTGGTTTGTTGTCACACGATGTTCTGCCTTCATTAAACTGTCGCACCCACGAACGCACTTTCGACACATCCATAACTCCATCACCACATGTCTCCTTCAACTGTCGATGAATTTCAATTGGTTTCACACCACGCAAATTCAGAAAACGAATGATTGCACGCTGTTCAAGTAAGGAAAACGTCGCCATTTTAAGTATTTAAAACAGTTCCCATCTGCCGTACGGTGCTGCCATCTCTGGGACATATTGACAATGAACGCGGCCTCAAACAATGTGCATGTTTCTATCTCTTTCCAGTCCGGAGAAAAAAAATCGGAGGCCTTTGAACTTGAATGCACCTCGTACACTGCTAGCCCAGCACCTCGCACACTGTAAGGAAAAGACACAAAAATATTCTATATTCTTATGTAATTAGTAGATTACTTGGGTATTTGAGTATTGCTAGCTACTGTAAGAAAAGCATTAAATGAACGAGAAATATTATTTAGTTAAACTTTTTCTTATAAATTAATCAATTTCCGGGTTCTTTTTGGAACAGTAGATTGCCTCTTATGGATAGGAGTCCTATTATTTAACAAAGTATGAAAAGGTTCTTTTCTCCCTTTTCTTTAAGAAAGTTATTTACTTGGCAGAATGGCTGAGAGCCATGCCCACACAACTTGAATAACTTTTCTAGGTACGGTCAAGGCTGTCGCGTGAGAATGTAATAGAGTGTACCGTTATGGAGGAAACATGGGGCTCACATAGCCTGTAGTGCACAATACAGTGAGCTGGGAAGACTGCTGCCTGCGTCTCTCGCTCCTGACAAATAACATAACTATCTCTTTATATATGCCGGCCAGAGTGGCCGTGCGGTTCTAGGCACTACAGTCTGGAGCCGAGCTACTGCTCCGGTCTCTGGTTCGAATCCTGCCTCGGGCATGGATGTGTGTGTGATGTCCTTAGGTTAGTTAGGTTTAATTAGTTCTAAGTCCTAGGCGACTGATGACCTTAGAAGTTAAGTCGCATAGTGCTCAGAGCCATTTGAACCAACTCTTTATATATGGACTGACGTTCGCCAATCAAACTCTCCCTATGCCTTGATGAAGTCAAGGACTCTTATCCACCCCTAGTCTAACTATTGGCGTGGCACACCGGTCAGATAACTAGCCCACCACGATACCACTCAATATTCCTCGCAGGCGTTTAACTACTAGTCTGTCCGTGTTCACACCGCACAATAATTGTGGTGACCAACACAGTGAACAACGCTTAGTCGCGAGCGCCACAGTATATAGTATCACTCTGATTTGCTAACGACAGAGGTGTTCTCCCAGTGAAGTACTCAGGAGAGACTTTGTTCCTCACTCTTTGCGCACGCGTACGAGCGCACTCGCTCTCATTACGTGTTCCCGCTCCAAGGGCGACAACAGAACGGTCCTTTTTCTGGAAAAATTGTAAGGGTATATTATTCACTGTCTTCCCTCACTCCTCTGGCTTTTTGCATCAGAAATATTCCGCCAAACAGCACTGCGCTTTTAAACGGGAGAATGACGTTTCGTTTAAGTCGACCAATGCGGAAATTTGTAGCATCTCCATTAGGCATATACTATCCTCCTGTGAGAACTCTACGCAGTCAGTCCGTCAAAAAATGTGTCTTCTTGGCGCTCCCACACAATGTAGCAGAATTTGCTTTTAAGTCGAACACGGGGGTCGTTATCCCTTCGCTCTGGCAAAAAAATGGTTCAAATGGCTCTGAGCACTGTGGGACTCAACTGCTGTGGTCATAAGTCCCCTAGAACTTAGAACTACTTAAACCTAACTAACCTAAGGACATCACACACATCCATGCCCGAGGCAGGATTCGAACCTGCGACCGTAGCGGTCGTGCGGTTCCAGACTGTAGCGCCTTTAACCGCTCAGCCACTCGCTCTGGCAAAAGCTGTCCTCTCTCTGTGCCGTCACTCCAGCCAAAGTAGGTGTGTGTTGATTCACCCCTCTGAAGGGACAGGCTCCCCAGCGGGCTTGTTGCCACTTTAGAACGAAAATTCCTGTGGCTGTAATGTTGTGTACGCCAACCTCGACTTTTTCAACCTCGGTGTGCACTTGCGATTTACTTTTTAGATTTGCATATTGCTTACATGTATTCATACAAAATTGACTCTACCTTATCGAGTTTGGGTTCGAATGAAACGTCTTGATGTGCAGAATACGATTGCGAGGACGGAATGTGTAAGAAATGATGGTCAGGAGACCACGCCACCTTACAAGGTACATGTATCCACCATCTGATATCAATTCTGCCTTAAACCCATTCGCGTTGGAGCAGTTTTTCTTGCCAGAGGTTGTTGTGTTAAGCGAAGCCCGCCGACTATTTTCGCAAACAGACACCCAATGAAGGTGACGACATACCTTGTGGCTTTGGAAGCATCTGACTCGAATTTACTTGCAGGTGTGAATCAAGCAGCCACTTTGAACATCGGTGATAATGGCGTAGGATGAAGCACTGAAAATTTGTACCAGCAACCCAGATCTCTTGCTTACTAGGAAAATTCGCCATCCGCTGTGCCACAGTGGCACCACGGCTACAGCAGCTGCAGGGGTTACACTTGCACGTCTCCCTTGCCGGCACGAATTCCAGTTCACACCTAGTAAACAGGAGGCCCGGGTTCAGTACCTGTGCTGGTACAAATTTTAATTCATTGCTTCAGCACACAACATTATTGTAGAGGCTCAATATGTCAGCAATATCAATGTATACGATTAATATTTGATCATCAATTAATTGCAGCTGATCATGGGGTTGTAGCTGAGTAGGAAAGGCACTGCAACAGTCAAAACAGGGAAAGAGTCCAAATTCTAGTCCTTACTTGCGATATAGTTTGCTTTCAAGATGTGCGAGGTAATCAGTTGTGCGACTGGATTCGTGATTTCGTGCCAGAAACGTCACAGTTCGCAGTAACTGAAGTTCCCAAATGGGTCTTATAGACCCTATGCTGTTCCTAATCCAAATTAATGGCTAGGAGACAGTATGACCAGCCCTCAAATTGACTGCATATGGTACTGTAATTTTTCATCTAGTAAATTGATCAGATAAAAACCAACAGCAAAATGATTTAAAAAAGATATCTGTAAGGTTCTAAAACTGACAACTAACTAACTAACGAAAAGTGTGAGGCCATCCACAGGAATACTAAAACTAATCCATTATATTACGATTACACGATACAAATCTAAAAAGCTGTCAATTCGAGTAAATACCTATGTATTACAATTACAAACAGCTTAAATTGAAACGCCCATGTAGAAAATGTTGTGGAGAATGCGAACCAAAGACTGCGTTTTATCGGCAGAACACTTAAAAGAAACAACAGATCTAATAAGAGACAGCCTACACTACGCTTGTCCGTCCTGTTCTAGAGTATTGTTGCGCGGCTTGGGATCCTTACCAGATAAAATTCACGGATGACACCAAAAAAGTTCAAAAAAGGGTAGCTCGTTGTTTATTGTAGCGAAATAGGAGAGAGAGTGTGGCGGATATGATGTGCGAGATGCGGCGGCAATCATTAAAACAATTTTTTTTTCGTCGAGATCTTTTCATGTAATTTCAGTCATCGACTTCTTCAAAAATGGCTCTGAGCACTATGGGACTTAACATCTGAGGTCATCAGTCACCTATAACTTAGAACTACTTAAACCTAACTAGCCTAAGGACATCAGACACATCCATGCCCGAGGCAGGATTCGAACCTGCGACCGTAGCAGCAGCGCTGTTCCGGATTGAAGAGCCTAGAACCGCTCGGCCACAGAGGCCGGATCGACTTCTTTCTTAAAAAGCGAAAATATATGTCATTCAGATAATGGTGTCCAAAAATGAAGCAAAAAACAGCCAATTCAGGATACAATGATACAAAATGTCAACAGACGTCAGTACGATCATGTTCTGCACGGAAGATGGCGTTCTGTTCATCGGAGAACCACCACAGCGATGACACAGGGTAGCGTTTGCCGGATAGTCCGACATCCGTAATCGCTGTCTACACAGCCACAGACGTTACAGTATGGCACAGCGAAGACGCCTACCAGAACCTCTGCGATGGAAGGCCACAGAATGAATGGAAACAGGGAAGGATGGAAACAGGACAGTCGCAAACTGATGTGGCCTGATGGTTTAATGTGAGTCGTTCTGTTGTTTCTCGAACGTGGCGACATTTTATAGAGACCAAAGCTCTGTCCCGAAGACCAGGGCAGGGCCGACCACGTGTGACATCAGGAAGAGAGGACCGTTCTTTGGCCATAAGGGTAAAACGGTACCGCCGTAGTATTGCAAGACAACTGGCATCCGACCGCAGCATCCACTGGACGTGCACAGAAGGCTTCAGCAGAGTGACCTTTATTGTCGCGAGACCTGCTCTACGTGTACTTCTGACGAGCTTTCAAGTAAGAACGTCTAGAGTGGAGTCGTCAATATGCCACCTGGAAGGTCGAACAGTGCGCCAATGTCCTTTTCACAGATGAGCCCGGTTTGGGCTGGACAGAGATTCTCGATGCATTCAGATCTGAAGAAACACGATGTCGGGACGCAAACATTGTGGAAAGAGAACAATATCGACGAGGATCCCTAATGATGTAGAAAGGGACTATCTAGGCAACTCGAACACCTCTTAAATTGTACGGGTGAATCAACAAAATTTAATTGCTGTCAGGTATTGTGACGAGATTTTCGGACCTCACTTGCGGTTGTCACGAGGTACTGTGGGCCCAGATTTTGTACTGATGAACGATAGTGCTCGAACTCGTAGATCACATGTGGTTGATACTACACGCGTGGCATGGCCTGCTCACTCTCCCAATTTGAATTCCATAGCGCTTGTCTAGATGCACTGGGGAGACGGGTTCCATCACGTCATTATTAACCAACCACTCTCTAAGACTTGGGAGCAGTTCTGCAGGAAGATTGGGCTGTATTGCCTCAATGTGAGACTGATCACATCATCTTAGTCGCTGTCAAGCACGTATTGCTGCCAGAGGTGTTCACAACCCATACTGTGCACATTAACCAGTCGTCAGAATTTGTGTACTGATCCGTTAATTTGGTGAACAACGAAGAAAATTTTTGTCTACCGTTATGCACGTTGCAGTTGCTTATATCCTGTATTCTTTACATTGTTTCTACTTTACTGTCACATGCTTATACTGTTTTGTGGCAAAATAAAAGCAATCTTGCAAAATTTCTGGTTGTTGCTTTAGTTCTGGACACTAGTGTATATTTGAGTACGAGGCCGCGTAACGTTTTCAAGCTATCAGTCTTGAGACTGTACTGGGATCTTCCTCAGGATCTTCTGGTGTCCACTACTGCTAGAAGAAACATGACGCGGCCTATTAACCCAGAAGATTTTAACTTCAGTGACAACGGCCACGAAAGCCTCCAGACATACATAAAGCCTGCAGACTTACATTGTCTTCAGACTGTTTTGATGCAGCGCGCCACGAGTTCCTCTGGGAACCGACATGAGGCTGACTGTCCCTGCAGGGTCCAATTAAAAAACCCAGTCCCAGCACTAATTCCTGCCGCATTCCTAAACGGCGTTCCTACAAAAAGCTATGACTGCCTTACCAGCGAGTTCTGACGGATCTCTCCAGATCTGTCAGGTTGCCATTACCTTGCTTCTCCCAATCACCTACTATCTCCTGGCCTCCTTCATCAAACCAAGGTGGCTCTTTCACGGTCACCACCATCTTGATGACCACCAATAACTGCAATTTGAAAGGTGTCAACAGTCCAAAATTACTCCGGTAAAGAGGGAATGATGATCAGTAAATTCAGTCTCACTCGTCTGGAAGACATACAGAGTATGGAGAAGCAGAGGTTTTTGTTTCAATTTAGAGCGTAATTGACTAATAAAACACATGTAGTATCACAAGGTGGCAGCTATGTGATCTAAATTTTGCATGTATCGACTCCGCGATAATCCTTGCGTACACAGCATAGGGACGAAAGTAACTTTCACGTGATGTTTCATTGACAACATAGCTGGATGAAACTTGGAGCATACATAGCAAAAACTGCCATAGTGTGGTACAGGATATAACTGAAAGAAATACGCAATGAGACGAACAGAAATGACACTTTTATTCAAAGGCAGTAATTATATTGAAGTCACTGCGAATTATGAAGGTCCTCAGGACATTACAAAACGAGGGGCATGATTCTTAAAAGCGTTCGTGATCGCCATGAACGGCAGTGCATGCTCTGAAACGCGCTCCCATGCTGGCTGCAAGGTTCGTAATAAGTTCTTGTGGTATGGCGCTCCATTCTCGCACCAGCACGGATGGATGATTGTTGATGGATGTGAATGTGGTGAAACATTCTTCCCCAACGCTCGCCTCAGGTGCTCGATGGTATTTATAATCGGGAGAATGGATAGGCCAGTCCATTCGTCGAAAATACTCTCTTTCAAAGAGGTCCTGAGGTCCTCCCCCTGCGCTCTTCGACGCGGTCAGGCATCATTATCTAAAAGTCATGATGCAGGTATTGTTTGCTTTTTGCTTTACTTGTCCAGAAGATGGCGTCGTTGTTTCGTATCGTATTTGCCGGCCGTTGTGGCCGAGCGGTTCTAGGGGCTTCAGTCCAGAACCGCGCGACTGCTACGCTCGCAGATTCGACTCCTGCCTCGGCTATGGATGTGTGTGATGTCGTTAAGGTTAGTTAGATCTAAGTAGTTCTAAGTTCTATGGGACTAGTGACGTCAGATGTTAAGTCCCATAGCGCTCAGAGCCATTTGAACCATTTTGTGTCGTATTTACATTGGCCCATGTCAGAACGTGCCATGAATCAACGACAGACTCATTCATTACTCAGTGCTATTCATAAACTTACAATACAATAAGATGGAACAGCACCGGTACAGTATTTCCTGGTCGCTGGGTTGGAAGGAGAGGTTCTATTCCATGGCCTACGTGGTCACCTGAACTGAATCTCCTTGATTACTTTCTACGGGCGTAAGTAAAGTCTCTTGTGTATGAGACCCCAGTGGATATGGAGACGGAATTAGTTGCCGGAATTGTAGCTGCCTGTGATGTGATTCGAAACACATCAGGTATATTTGTCAGGGTGCGTCAGAATCTTGTTCGCCGATGCCGTGCTTGCATTGAGGTTGATGGCCGTCATTTTCAGCACATTTAGTAAGACAGTAGAAATGTTACGTTCATTGCGTCAATGTTGCTATTTTCAGTTAACTAATGTAAATAAAAAAGTGCAAAGTAATGTGATATTATTCCTGTTATCTCCTGAAGCTGGCTTCTCCGACCGCAGGTTCCCTACCTTAAGCTGTTCAGCGAAGCATCCTCTATCTCCTATTAAATTTTTGCACGCTCCTACGAAAATAAACAGTATAACAATTAAGTCAGGGCCGAATGCCCTGGAAAGACGCACATGGGGAACGAAGACAGTGTCGCAATAGCGTTGACCGCTGTGTGTGACGTGTTCGAAGATTTGGAGGTCAGTATTCAGAAGGATGTAGGTTGCAGTAGGTACTGGGAGATGAAGAAGCTTGCACAGGATAGAGTAGCATGGAGAGCTGCATCAAACCAGTCCCAGGACTGAAGACCACAACAACAACAGCAACAACAACTATCCGATGCAGCAGCATGTCTCCCCGCACCGAAACGAACAGTATCGTCAGTATTCTTGAGTGCCTTACGTGTTCCCACCTCTCGGCTTATGACGGTATTTCCAGAATTTGCTCTTATCAGAACAGCACGTGGCTCCAATCATCGTTGGTCCATTCCCTAAGCTCTCGGTACCACCGCAAACGGTATCTCAATGGGAGACAGCGTAGTGATCATCGGGTAAAGATACCATCACCATACAGTCGTCGCGCCAATGTGGAGTGTGAAACTGCGTGCTTTGGGGTCCTACTACATGTCGCTGCAGATGCACACGTAGTTTGACGTGGATCACTTCTTGCCTGTTACACAAAGTAGTGTTGATTTGCTGCTGTAGTTGACAGTGGTCGAACCCCTCCTCCCTTTCTGGCAGTAGCGCGTGTTGTTCGAAATGTTCCTACTCACGTGAGCAATACCAAAATTCTCGGCCATATTTTTTAAACTTCGTCCTTCTCCCAGTTTTCCGATGATTCTTACCCATGTGAATGTTGGAAATTTATGGTAAGGTCCTATGGGACCAAACTGCTGAGGTCACCAATCACTAGGTTTACACACTACTTTATATAACTTAAACTAACTTACGCTAAGGACAACGCACACACCCATGCCCGAGGGAGGACTCGAAGTTGTTCTACACTGAAGAGTAAGAGTACAATAAGGTGAAAATCTCTTCTGAACAACACGCTGCAAGGCATCCCACATATGCTCAATAATGTTATGTCTGGGAAGTTTAGTGGCCAGCGGAAGTGTTTAACCTCAGAAGAGAGTTCCTGCACGTGTGGGATGTCGCATTGTCCTGCAAGAATTGCCCAAGTCCGTTGGAATGCACAACAGACATGAATGGATGCAGGTGATCAGACAGGGTGCTAACGTACGTGTCACCTGTCAGAGTCGTATCTAGGCGTATCAGGGGTCCCATATCACTCCAGCAACACAGGCCCCTCTCCATTAAAGAGCCTCCACAGCTTGAACGGTCCCCTGCTGGCTGGATTCGTGACGTTGTCTCCATACCCATACAATTTGAAACGAGACTTGTCCGACAAGGCAACATGTTTCCAGTCATCAACAGTCCAGTGTTGGTGTTGACGGAACCAGGAAGGCGTAAAGCTTTGTTTCTTTCGTACAGTCATCAAGGGCCTTCGTCTCAGAAAGCCCACATTGATGGTGTTTCGTTGAATGGTTCGCGTGCTGACGCTTGTTGACGGCCCAGCACTCAAATCTGAACATTTTTCGGAAGGGTTGCACTTCTGTCACGTTGAACGATTCTATTCAGTCGTCGTTGGTCCCTCTCATGCTGGATCTTTTTCCAGCCCTAGCGTTGTCAGAGATTTGATGGCTTGACGGAATCCTGATATTTACGGTACGAGATAATCCCCGCTTCATCACTACCTCCGAGATGCTGCGCCGAGTGTAATATCTCGTTCAAACTCACTTAAATCTTGATAACATGCCATTGTAGCAGCAGTAACCGATCTAACAACTGCGCCAGACACTTGTTGTCATGTAAAGGCGTTGCCGACCGCAGTGCCGTGTTCTACCTGTTTACATATCTCTGCATTTGATTGCCGGCCGGGGTCGCCGAGCGGTTCTAGGCGCTACAGTCTCGGGCATGGATGTATGTACTGTCCTTAGGTTAGTTAGGTTTAAGTAGTTCTAAGTTCTAGGGGACTGATGGCCTCAGAAGTTAAGTCCCATAGTGCTCATTGATTACCCATGCCTATACCAGTTGCTTTGACGCTTCAGTATATAAACAGAAGTTAGTAAAATTTCGTTATTGACATTCTGTTGCTGTCCAACAAGTGCACATCGCATATTCCATTTTTAACTCAAGTTTGGCTATTTCAACTAACTCGTCCTAGAATTTAAATTTTCACAAATAATATAGTAGGATTATCAGAACGGAACTAATATTTGTGGTTATTAGAATTGAAAAGTCCCCTTAGAAAAATTACTGACACACAATATTTTTTTGCGCAATGCAATCTGACTTTCAAAAATCCCTACAAAAGAATGGCCCTGACTAACATTAACCTATACGTTTCACAAATCACTTACCTCACAAAAATCTTGGTTACACGAACTACTGCAATACAGCGAGCGCCACTACTGCCAGCTAAATAAAAGATTCAAACTACGGAAGCCACTAACTACTGATAGGCATAGTTAGCAAATGAAAGATTTTAATAGAGAACAAACAATGTATTTACCTTAATAGTCATCAAAAGTCATAGTATATATAGCAGTTCATGACATCCAGTCTTACAAATTTCAAAATTCCGCCATTTCTCTCCCCACATCCACCACTGCTGGCAGCTCACCTCCAACTGCGCAACGCTACGTGCTGTTAACATCCAGCTTCCCAACACTACAATGGCCAACAACAATGCAAACCAGCCACAGACAGCACACAGCACAGCCAGTGATTTTCATACAGAGCGCTACGTGGCGTTACCAATATAAAAACTTAAACAACCTACCTACATAGCCCCCATGCTCCCCACAAAAAATTTTACAAACTGTTTTGGGCAGTGGCCAATACAGATTTGAGGAAATTTTTCATAATTACAATAACAAAGATATCAAATGCACACACTTATTGATACAATGTTGGTCAAAAGCTAAAATTTTCTCACAGTCCATAAAGACAGTCCTGATCGTTCATCACAGTAAAATAGCAGTGTTTTTCTCAATGTCTGAGCAGTAAAAGAAAATGCACATGGAAGTAGTGGATTTACATGCAATCTTGAAGAAGTAGTGTTGTTCTTCCAATGGAAAGACAGTGATGACTCTTGTCATGCAGACAGGTAATGGGCCACAACAGAGCAAACCCACAGCAGAGTCATTCGAAGTTTTGAAGACTACTGGTAGGTAGATCATCACAGAGCAGACCCACTGTAGTCCTGGTAGAGATAATGGTATTGGTGGGCCACCAGAGGTGCAGACCCACTGCAGTCCTTGTAGAAATAGTGGTATTGGTGGGCCACCAGAGATGCAGACCCACTGTAGTCCTTGTACAGACGGCCAGCAACCATCTGTTGCGACTGTGCAGGTGCACAATCACCATTGTAGAGTCTTGCGGACAATATAGCAAGTCCATAAACCACCACTTGTGCACTCACAAAGTTTTTTGAAATTGTCCTTAGAACCAGCAATGCTGTTAACCAGTCCCTTGCTGAATTATTAACACACGTGCTAACACTAAAGGTCCCTACTTCTCACATATTGTCCATATGCTATGACCAACAGAAGCGTGTGCAGTGAAATGTAACTTACAAGTTACTTAATTTGATGAAATGGTGTCAATTACAATTTTATAACATAAGAATACAATAACAAAGGTACAAAATACATCATTAAAGAACATAACAATATAGATAACATTTGTAGTACAGGCTTTACAAAAGAATCAAAATAACATATACATCAGTGTTACAGGAATTATGACATAAGTACATACATAAAAGATCAGAATAACTTTCGAAACATCAGCTTCACACATGAGCATTAAAACAGAACAGAATAAATAATGTGTAAACATCTTTACAAAGAAAATAACACATTATCAGAAAAATTCTACAACATAACTATTATTAGCTAAACACATTAAGACAGGAAAAACACAAATTCACATAGTGTAATAACACAAAAATACAGGACAACATTTGTTTCCACCAAAAAAATTCTATCTAAGCATGCTTTCTGTATTTATATGTTCACACATTTCTTACGTCATTATTTATTTTCCATTATCTTACCTCATTTATTTCCAAGAAAATCCTACCTAAACCGGTTGTCCCTAAACTCTACTTTTTTGGTTATATCCTCTTTCAAAATATTTTTTTGGCCAAAACATTTTCTTATAGCTTCTCAGTGCATTTCTTCCAATTGATCACAACTTGTTCTCTTATATGGCCTACCCCATCTTAAGCTAACTTAAATCTACTGAGCTCAGATGCTAAACTAAGGGACAAGGCAATGCTGCAGCACAAAATAATTAACACAAACAGCAATGACAAAAAAATGCAAATTGGCAAAGCAAGCAGCAATATTACACCTAATATAAGGCAATGAGCAGCAAACAAGAAAAATAAATCAGTAGTAAGACTGGCTTAACAGAGTAATGTAAAGTGAAATTTAGTAGCACTATGCCAGGCAAACAGCAGCAGCAAATGCAATAAGCAGAAATAATATTACAGTAAAAATGGCCATGTTTAATACCTATGTCACATCTTAACACTAGAGTGATGCATCACAAAAACTTACTGTGCAAGAAAGTTACCAAGTCATTAAAAAAATTATTTATGCAATTCCTGTGAAGGGAAATGTCTATTTGTGCTCTCTTTTCTAGGAAAGTACATCACAAACGTACTCTTTACTGGGTCTGTAGACAGAAAATAGTGATATTAGTACATCTATTAAATTTTATAATAACCAATGCTGCAGTGCAGCTAGAAACTAGATATTAAAGAAAATGAGCAAATGAGCAAATATGTACAAAGGAAGGCATGAAACATCATTCGTTAGCCATATGGCATTTCATAAGGTAGTAAAAAAATCTCTCAACTGGAAAGACAGTAGTCATAATCAGGTGTATAGCCATAAAAATATTTCTCGTCATTTCATTAGGCATTTCAGTAAATATCATAACTTAAGAGCTCCACAGTGTTATCATTTGTTTTCAAGTTTGAGCGTGTCGTATTTGCGATGCTTTCTACAAAGGAATGTCAATAGTGAGGATAATGGCCCCATTTTTTTTTCTTCACCTGTACCTCTGAAAGGCACACACTAATGGCTTTTTTCCAGGTGACTGTCGCGTAGCTGGGTGCCCACGACTCATTACGTGAAGGTGGTCACTTAACTTTCTTACTGAAATATTTACGACACCAGTTTGCATTACAGTGACAGTCTCATATAAAAAATTTCACAGGTCGAGAATTTGCATTGCAAATGTGTAGAAACAAAATCCTATGAATATAACAGCGTTCAAAAAGTTTTCATCAGCATTGTGATACATTCAGACATCTACACACATTTCATAACTCTTAAAGTACAATTCTTGGTTTCCAACATCCTTTTCCACAAATCAGAGTCCCTAACCACTACTCATTATTCATATACATATTCGTCAACACTTCTTCAATATTTCATTAAAATAAATACGTAGCATAATCAAATTCCTCATTTATGGTAGCATCATCTTATTGAACAAAAACGTAGCTCAACAGCATAATACACATCGTCGTTGTGAAAATAACATCATAACACCTCAGTCAAATCTCAAAAACGTCGTAGCTTTCTGCAATAATGTCAAAACCTAAAAAAAGTTCTCTGCTCATTTCAATAGTGTCATCTACCCCAAACGTACTTTAAAATCGTGCTCCCTTACCAAATACATCATTCAAAGCTCTCATAGTATCACAATGGTTCCGAAAAAATATGAACAGTTCACAAAGTACACACAAAATACAATTTCATAAGTGTGAAGTTACTGAACTGTGTAATTGCGTCAACATGTGTCACTGATGTAGTAAAAAAAATGTTTATCTCTCAGTTAAATGATCAGATAGCTGTGTAATTTGTGTGTTAGAGAAATATGGTACCGATGTGTAAAGTTGTATAAGCAAATACCATATTAGCTAGGGCTCCTTGTGCTTGCCAAACACATGGTACACAAAGTAAGCGTGTACCCCCCCTGAGGATTAATGTAATTATACCCTCAGGTGTTACAGATTACAGCAATGGAATGAAATGTGTCACGGAAAACCATTGTATCGTTGTACTACAAATATCTTTAAAAATAAATGTTTTAAGTACAAAATTAATCACGCAAATACATGTACTGTAGCGCTAAACTGTGCGTCTTGTTGTAAGACAATCTCTGTGGAAGCGTCGTAGTTATCGTCCCCCGAAAGCCAAGTTCTGCAGAAGTCAATGTACTTACCTCATGATAAACAAAAGTGAAATGCTTTGCGTATAGATAGCTTAGTTATTACGCTTATTGCCGTGATGAAGAGAGTACCATGCTGTAATGTATTGTTGTGCTACGGAAAAGGCTGTCTCATTGTAGCTATACCACAAAAGTTACTACTAAAACATGTTTTACTTCCCAGAATAATTCAGAAAAACTGTGCAGATATAAAACAGAAACACCGCAAAAGCAACAATGTAAATTGTGTCACATATTAATAGCGTCGTGATATAATCGTGTAGCTATCAAAGAAACCAAATGCTAAGTCATCTTTAATCTCACCGAATGTACTTCAAATAAAGAGTATCTTTTCAAGTAAACCAAAATGTTGCATTAAAATTTCATTAGCAGTATAAGTTCTAAGTATGTAAGCCTGATAGTCGTTACGTAATCGTGCAACTTGTTGCAAGAATGTATAACACTGTGTCGTCTGTTCACTATAACAATGCATTCGTAATTACTGTCTAAATAAGCTGCCCAGGTTCTTGACTGGATATTTAACTTCAAACATTGTTGCATGTTAACAGATTCTAAGTCTGACAAGCATACTAGTAATGTGAAGTGAAAAGTTTTATGGCAATGACAAAGTTAAAAAGCAGATTATCTTTCAATAAACGGTTTTACATGTGAAATGTGGTGTAAACCTTTACTCTTCCTAGTACGCAGAGTTTCAACTTCAACGCAATTATCATGTGGTATACGTCGGATTCTGTAAGGTCCATTGTAAACTAGAAAGAATTTGTGACTCAAGTGTTTCTTCTTATGTGACAATGAATGAGTTTTAATGAGAACTTTCTGACCAATATATAATTTCTTTGCATTTGCTTTACCGTGTAGTTTTCTCCTTTTGTCTGATGCAGGTTTTCTATTTTTAAGAGCCAAATCAATTATGTCTTTGTGTCGAAGTTTACGTATATTCGGGAAAGGTACAAGCTCTCTGATTCTGTTCGGTGGTTCTTCATTCTTCAGTACAAGAATAGGTGGTAAAGCAGTGGAGTCATTAGGCATTTCATTCAGCACATTTTGAAATAAGTGTAAATATCTGCCCCAATGCTGATGCTTTCTGTGACAATAAATTCTGCAAAGCTTATTGATTTCTTTCATAATCTGTTCAGACGGGTTACAATTTGGTGAGTACAATGAAATAAAAACAGGTTTGATTTTATGGTTCTGAAGCATGCGCGACCAAACAGCAGATCTGAATTGCGGTCCGTTATCTGAAATGACTTTAGCAATGTGGCCAACTTCACGTAAGAAATTTTTAACAAAGGCGTTTGATACAGACCGTCCAGTGGCTTTACGTAACGGAGTGAAAGAAACTAATTTTGAAGTAAGTTCAACAGCGACTAGAACGTACGAAAATCCATTCGATTTTCTGACAAGGGGTCCCAAGAGATCAACAGCAGCAAATTCTTTTAATTTAGAAGGAATGATAGGAAACAATGGAGCACGATGTGAGATAGTAGATGGTTTCGCCTTTTGACAAAGTTTACAAATAGACAAGACTCTTCGAATTCTCTTTCCCATATTGTTAAAATAACAAGTCGTCCGAAGAATATGATAACATTTTCGTGGACCAAAATGTGCGTAGCTGAAATGAATGTACTAAATGGGCTTATTAACAAAATCATCTGGAATGCAAAGTACCCATAGCTTGTCATCAACAGTGCAGCGTTTGAACAGTATGTTGTTTCTAACCAGATAATAATGCCGAATCTGTGTGTGTGTCTTTTCATGCCATTTACTTTTGATGTCTTTCCAAATCGGATCTTTATCTTGTTCATGAGCAATGTCCTTTAAAGATGTGGTGATGAAGTTTTCAAAGGCGACTTTCTGAATGTAAAGAATACTGAAATTTTTCTCGAGGTTGCCTTCTGTGTTACTTTTCTCAAGCCCAGCTGGTGCGCGTGACAGTGCGTCCGCAACAATGTTGTCCTTGCCGGGAATGTAGACTATTGTGAAGTGGAATTCTTGCAGAAACAATGCCCAACGTTTTAACCTGTCATGATTTAATTTTGAAGACATAAGAAATTGTAATGCACGATGATCACTGTATACTTTCACATGCTTACCAGAAAGAAAGAAACGGAATTTGTTAAACGCCCAAACGATAGCTAAAGCTTCTAATTCAGTAACGGAATAATTTTTTTCAGATTTTGTTAGCACTCGGCTAGCAAAAGCAATGGTTTTCTGAACAGTAGTGTCATTTTCTGTGGCTTCTTGAAATAAATGGGCACCAAGACCGACTTAGAAGAATCCGTGCTAAGGCAGAAATCTTGTGACAGATCTGGATGAGCTAGTATTGGCGCGTTAAGTAGTGATTCTTTCAAAAAATTGAATTCCAACTGTGCTTGTTCGTCCCGGTTACAAACAGTATTTTTTCCAGTGAGAGAACAAAGTTTTGGTGTAACAAGAATTTGCATATTCAGAAAACGACGATAAAAATTTACGAGACCTAGAAACCTGCAGACTTGTCTTTTTGTGGATGGAACTGGAATGGCTCTGATTCCTTCTAACTTTTCAGGGTCCGGCTGAATGCCTTCAGAAGAAATAATATATCCCAAAAACCTCACCTTTGACCTACCGAATTCAGACTTTTTCAAGTTAACTGTAATTCCAGATTCTGCAAAAATATGTAACACGCTGTTGAGGATGCGATATTGTTGTTCCCATGAGGCTTCTGCTATCAGAATATCGTCCACATATAAGGTGATGTGACGTTTTAAGAACTCAGGTAATATGGAATTTAGCCCGCGAATGAATGCTGCCGAAGAAATGTTCAAACCAAAAGGAAGTTTCGTAAACTGATAACAAACGCCGAAACACAGGAAAGCTGTGTATTTTCTACATTCTGGATGAAGTTCGATCTGATAAAAGCTGGATCTGAGATCAATAGAAGACAACACTTTTACACCATTAAAATTTTGAAGAAGTTCTTCCAACGTTTGCGGCCTGTCTGTTTCAGGAATGATGATAGTATTGATTTGTCTCGAATCTAAGACAAGCCTGATCGATCCATTTTTCTTCTCAACAACATGTAATGGATTGTTGTATGAGCTTACTGCAGGCTCAATAATGCCCTCGTGAAGCATAGATTGTATTTCTATTCTAACAAGGTCCCTATAATGTGCCGGAATTACGTATGGTCTAACACAAAATTTAGTATGCTCACGAACACGAAATTGGTACTGAAATCCCTTGATTGTTCCTGTTTTGTGAGTAAAAACTGTGGAATGTGCTTGTAAAATCTCAAAAAGGTCTTGCCTATCAGTGTCATTACAACTCTCAATTGTTTGAATTTTATTCTGAATTAACTCATTAGTATCAAATACGCCGTCGACATCATCCCTGTCAGTACTTGCAGAGTGATTGTTAGTGTCAAGTTCCGTCGAAAATTCCATACTGTTGTCTAACAGGAGGTAAAGCCGATTAATTTCTTCGTCATGGTTTGAGAGCCAATCTTCAAATTTCAAAGCTATTGACTTACCTTCTTTCTCTAAACTTATTTCAGCATCATGAAAGTTTAAGATTGCTTTGTATTCATTAAAAAAGTCTACTCCCAATATAATTTCCGTCGACAATAATGGGACAATAAGAAAGTTCATAGAGAAGCTGTGGCTTTGACAACAGAATTCTAAGTTGGTTTGTTGGCGTACATCTACACTTTTTCCAAAGATTGCACCTTGTAATTGAATCTTACATAACGGAAGTGTGGGGCAATCGTTCGATTTGTTGCGTTTGCTAAAGACTGTTTCACTTGTAAGTAGGCTGTTTAGGTTTTTTTATTGGTAACGCCACCTCTGTATGAAAATCACTGGCCGTGCTGTGTACAGTCTGTGGCTGCTTTGCATTGTTGTAATACTCGCCATTGTAGTGTTGGGCAGCGGCAGATGGATGTGAACAGCGCGTAGCGTTGCGCAGTTGGAGGTGAGCCGCCAGCAGTGGTGGATGTGGGGAGAGAAATGGCGGAGTTTTGAAATTTGTCATGAACTGCTATATTTATATATGATGACATCAAGGTAAATACATTGTTTGTTCTCTACCCAATTCAATTTGTAAAATTTTTTGTGGGGAGCATGGGGGCTACGTAAGTAGGCTGTTTAGGTTTTTTTATTGGTAACGCCACCTCTGTATAAAAATCACTGGCTGTGCTGTGTGCAGTCTGTGGCTGCTTTGCATTGTTGTAATACTCGCCATTGTAGTGTTGGGCAGCGGCAGCTGGATGTGAACAGCGCGTAGCGTTGCGCAGTTGGAGGTGAGCCGCCAGCAGTGGTGGATGTGGGGAGAGAGATGGCGGAGTTTTGAAATTTGTCATGAACTGCTATATTTATATATGATGATATCAAGGGAAATACATTGTTTGTTCTCTATTAATATCTTTGATTTGCTAACTATCCCTATCAGTAGTTAGTGCCTTCCATAGTTTGAATCTTTTATTTAGCTGGCAGTAGTGGCGCTCGCTGTATTGCAGTAGCTTGAGTAGCGAAGATTTTTGTGAGGTAAGTGATTTGTGAAAGGTATAGTTTACTGTTAGTCAGGACCCATTCTTTTGTAGGGAATTTTGAAAGTCAGATTGCGTTGCGCTAACAAAATATTATGTGTCAGTTTAAGCACAGTCATGTATAATTGTTCAAAGGGGAAGTTTTACACTAATTACTGAAATGGGACTGCCAGAGTCAAGTACTGTCGTAAATTTTACGTCATTTACTGTAATGTGAATCACAGGATATGCAATGTTGTTATGTTTTATGTCGTGTTCCTGGAGTAAGATGTCCCTAATGTCTTCCATTTTTACGTAATTACTAGCTACGGCAGCTGCATCGTCAGTTTCATAAGTACGTTTTGTGGCTGCCATCGGTATGAGTCATTGCCTATTGTGTCTTTGTTGGCGCGCGTCGTTATTGGGATTTGGAGACCTAACTTCTACAAATTCACCATGTTGAGAGGACCCTGCTCTGTTTGAATCCCGCCAGTTCTGATGCTATTCGGCTCTGTCGTTACGATCATATCGTCTGTCGTCATGTCGGTAGATTCCATAGTTTCTTTCTTGTCGGTCACATGGTGGAGAATTTCTCCCTGAATCGTAACTGCGCGCTGGACCGTTTCGTCTTAAGTTATTCTGTCTCCCTTGATAATAATTATTTTGGTTCCCAAATTGTCTGTTTCTCTGATTGTGATAGTCACTACCACGGAGAGGTGATCTTTCCCTGTATTTATTACTACTCTGCCAATGGTTGTCATACGGGTGGTGTCTGTTTTGGTCACTATTTGTGTTGTGAGAATAGCCTTGTCGTGTCCAGTTATTATTTCTTTCATCGCGGAATTGCGACGGATGTGACCTGTAATTGTTGTGTTCTTGTTTTCGCGTTCCGCGATTGTCAGTGTCAATTTCTAATTCTTGTAAGAGTCCCTGTAAAGCTTCAATGTCGTCTTTGCAACGTCCGGCCAAAATAATATGTCGTAAATGTTCAGGCAATTTGATTAAGCAAATGCGGATGAGTTCTGAGGAGCTGTATGGGTTTGACAGGTACTGATTCTTGTGCAACATGTCTTCAAAATATTTCACAAGACTGGAAAATTCAGATTGTTCGAAATGTTTCATCATTATGATGCTATGTTTTACTCGGTCTTGTGTAGCTTGAGACCAGTATACTGAGAGGAAGGCATGATAAAATTCTCCTTCACTGTGGCAATCGTGAATGACCGATCGCATTCTTACAGCTGGTTCATTCTCTAAATAGCCACACATAAATTCTAACCTGTGCTCTAATGACCAGTTGGGAGGAAAACAATGAGAGAATTGATGGAGCCATGCTTGTGGATGAATGTCGTTGCCAGAATTCTTAAATGTTTTGAATTTACGTGTAGTAATGAACAGCTTATAGTCAAAATCATCATGTCGGCGAGTCGCATGACGGTCATTGTTACGTCGTTTCAGCGGTTCCATCTCAAAATTCGGTGTACCTTGCCAATTTCTTTCATAATTTCCGAAGTGCCCCGATTATTATTTTGTGGCTGTTCCGTATTTCAATGCCCTCTTCCCGTATTGGAGCGCGAGTGGCCTCTAAAATATGTAATTCCTGTATTACCTGTGTCAACTCATCTTGTACTTCCCGGATTTCTCTTTGGTGTTGCGTATTAATTTGATTCTGATTTTGTTTGAATTTCCTAATTTGTTCGCACTCTTCTGTGTCATTAAAGACTACCAGTTTTGTGTCATTCAGATTATCATCTACCTTTGTAGATAAATTATTTAGTTGATCCAAAAGTTCAACTACTTTCTCTGATAATGAACTAATTTCCTCCATGTGTCTTTCTGAACCAATTTTCAGAGTATCTACTGTGTCCTTTAAGTTTTCCTGAGTTTTTGCAAGTTGCGTAACCGAATCGGTAGATGCAACTAAGTCAATTTTAGCTTGCAAGGTGTCGTGATTTTCATGAACTATAGTTTGCAGTTCCTTTATGGCTGCTTCGTGATTCTGTAATGCATTTTCATGACGCGAAAAAATAGGTTGGAAATGCTCACAAATTTGTGTTTTTACGTCATGACAGACTTTTTGACATTTCGATTCGATTTTATGTAACTCAGTAGTTAAATCTTCACGTGTTTGTTCAAATGTGGTGTCTAACTTTTGAAGATTTTGTTCCATTGCGTCTAAATGTTGCTGTGTTTGTCTCTGGTGTTGTTCCATTGTGTCTAACTTTTGAAGATTTTGTTCCATTGTATCTAACTTTTGAAGATTTTGTTCCATTGTGTCTAACTTTTGTAGCCTTTGTCCCATTTGTTGCATTAACTGTAATAACAATGCACTGGTGTCTGAAACATGTTCCTCAGTGCTTTCCGACAGTGAAGTTGCACAGGCAACATTCACATTTTGACAAGCAGAAAATGTGTCTTGACTTATTTGAGAAAACGGTGAAGACCCAAAACCTGAATCTGCAGTAGTTGCAAAATTGTGTCCTGTCATTCCCGATTCCTGAGGCGGGCTGTTGCCGACCGATCGATCGATAATGCTTCCCTGTTCACTAATTTTTTCACTGTCTACACCATTGTTTGCCGCCCGCTCCATTTCCCTATGCACAATTACCAAACTACTACTTTGAACATTAGTTAATTCATTACACGGTGGCGCTAACACACTGCTTTCGTCTTCATTGTCATTTCTCAGTTTTCTTTGGATCCTAGTATTACGTTTTTCACACGCCATTATTGTCACAATATATCACACGACAACAGAGAAAAGCGCAATTTGAAGAGCACAATAAGAAAACACATTAACATAGCATTGAAAATGATATCTCGTTAATTGCAAGCGCAGCTGCGAAATACTTGGTGCAAATCTACATGCATGCCACAACTGTTTTACTGTACAAGAATGAAAAACTACAACTACAAAGGAAATTCTCTCTACAATTACGCACTAGCAATAAACAAAAATGGTTCAAATGGCTCTGAGCACTATGGGACTTAACATCTGTGGTCATCAGTCCCCTAGAACTTATAACTACTTAAACCTAACTAACGTAAGGACATCACACACATCCATGCCCGAGGCAGGATTCGAACCTGCGACCGTAGCAGTCCCGCGGTTCCGGACTGAGCGCCTGAACTGCTAGACCACCGCGGCCGGCAGCAATAAACAAAAGCTACACTAATTACACAAACTACAAGAAAAATTCAGAAGATTCCAGTGAGGTATCCTCGGCTAAGGGTCGACACATGTAATGTCCCCTTAGAAAAATTACTGACACACAATATTTTTTTGCGCAACGCAATCTGACTTTCAAAAATCCCTACAAAAGAATGGCCCTGACTAACATTAACCTATACGTTTCACAAATCACTTACCTCACAAAAATCTTGGTTACACGAACTACTGCAATACAGCGAGCGCCACTACTGCCAGCTAAATAAAAGATTCAAACTACGGAAACCACTAACTACTGATAGGCATAGTTAGCAAATGAAAGATTTTAATAGAGAACAAGCAATGTATTTACCTTAATAGTCATCAAAAGTTATAATATATATAGCAGTTCATGACATCCAGTCTTACAAATTTCAAAACTCCGCCATCTCTCTTCCCACATCCACCACTGCTGGCGGCTCACCTCCAACTGCCGATCGCTATGCGCTGTTAACATCCAGCTGCCCAACGCTAGAATGGCCAACAACAATGCAAACCAGCCACAGACAGCACACAGCACAGCCAGTGATTTTCATACAGAGCGCTACGTGGCGTTACGAATATAAAAACTTAAACAGCCTACTTACAGAATAGAAGCTGCTAGCACGTATAAGTGCGGGTAACTGTCAAGCTCTTGCGTTTGTCATTGCACACTCCGCCTCTCTGTACAACAGACAACAGCGACTGCTGAAACGTAGACACGGAGAAGCAACCTGCGGAACCTAGGCCCCGCACCGCTAAACAGCACTTAGCGCCTCTCCGGACGTGGGGAAACACCTGTTGCTTCTGGAAAACCGGAGGTAGCAGTGCAAACAGAAGAACGGAGCAACACATGACTGAGATTTTTGTTTCCATTGTTTCCTGTCAGCAGAGTAAACAACTCTCGGACTTCGTTTGTAGATACCAATAGATTCGTTACTTCTCAAATAAATTGTTCAAATGGCTCTGAGCACTATGTGACTTAACTTCTGTGGTCATCAGTCGCCTAGAACTTAGAACTAATTAAACCTAAGGATATCACACACATCCATGCCCGAGGCAGGATTCGAACCTGCGACCGTAGCGGTCGCTCGGTTCCAGACTGTAGAGCCCAGAACCGCACGGCCACTCCGGCCGGCTCGTTACTTCTCTTTTCTGCTTATTGTAGCATAGATTTTGCCACCACAATTAGGCCTGTCGGGCATTTAATATTATTAGGATTACCAATGAGAACCAGCTAAACATGTGAAGAGTGGGAAGAAGGTGGATTGCTGCTGTTGAAACGTTAACATCGTTTCATTATTGGGGCGAAATTGTCCTGAGAAAGCATTTACTGGTCAAAGATATCTCCATAGAACCATGTGATGGTCGTATCGAGCCCAAAGTGTAGAGTGTTCTCTTTGACGGCACACGGATGGATGACAGAAATAACTTGAAGGTGCTAGGGGTGGAAGAGAAATAACGTATTCGTTGACTGACAACGAAGGACAAAGACCCTGAGAGCCTCATATGCATTTAATGCTTTGATGAAATGTAACCATGCTAGTGATGCTTTGTGTGTGAAGTGCATTGCTGCAATTAATTTTTGCTATGATTCATAAGTGGCTGCTTTAATCCTGTTGCTTTACACATGTGCTTGCGTATTATTTTGTACTGGTTGCAATGTTATGGAGGTTTATAGATTCTGTCATTTTGTGTGGACAGCTTGATAGTACGTACGTTTTACGCCAGGATGCTTTCTAATTAATTTTTTTTGTTTTTTCTCGGTAACCACGTGAACAGAAACTTTGTTTTCTTCGTACAACTCTACTCCCCCCACCCCCACATGTTTTCTCGAAAAATTTAATAGAAAACGATTGCTAATGCCATTTTCTTAATCTCCTTTCTGGTCACATTTTTACAAGAAACTGAGTTTTCATGTTGTGAATTTTCGCCAGCTAACAGATGTATAGTTAATGTTATTTCCATTTCTGATTGTCTAGAGCACCATCAGTGTCGGCACATGTAACTTCTTGTTCAAATAAGTAGATGTGTAGGTATTAATTTCGGCATCTCAAGTAACTACTCACAGATACATCCCTGATCGATTACCATTACCATCTCTCCATTACCATTACCATCACAAGATTATTTCTAATGGCTCTGAGCACTATGGGACTTAACTTCTGAGGTCATCAGGCCCTCAGAACTTAGAACTACTTAAACCTAAGTAACCTAAGGACATCACACACATCCATGCCCGAGGCAGGATTCGAACCTGCGTCCGTAGCGGTCGCTCGGCCACACCGGCCGGCATCACAAGCTTATGCGATACCCTGAGCACTCTAAGAACTTTATTTTGTTGTGCAATCCTCTCTCTGTAAATCTATGTTTCTTTTATTTTGTAATTTTCAGGTTCGTTAGGTTAAGTTCAGCACGCTATGACCATGTGTATTACAAACCTCTATGCGTGCGATGTGGGAGAAACTCAGTTACGGCCCACGGAAAGGCAAACGTATTTGTGCTTATTCGTAAACCAGTGGTGATTTATAATCGTAGTCAGACGAGAGTATATTTTTCACTCATTTATGTTGTTTTCACTTGATACAGACAGATGAGACATGTGCCCTGTACGGGTTGTCGCTACAAAGAATAACCTATTTACAATACTGTTGTTGTTGTGGTCTTCAGTCCTGAGGCTGGTTTGATGCAGCTCTCCATGCTACCCTGTCCTGTGCAAGTTTCTTCATCTCCCAGTATTTTACTGCAACCTACATCCTTCTGAATCTGCTTAGTGTATTCATCTCTTGGTCTCCCTCTACGATTTTTACCCTCCACGCTGCCCTCCAATGCTAAATTTGTGATCCCTTGATGCCTCAGAAAATGTCCTACCAACCGGTCCCTTCTTCTTGTCAAGTTGTGCCACAAACTCCTCTTCTTCCCAATTCTATTCAATACCTCCTAATTAGTTATGTGATCTACCCATCTAATCTTCAGCATTCTTCTGTAGCACCACATTTCGAAAGTTTCTATTCTCTTCTTGTCCAAACTAGTTATCGTCTATGTTTCACTTCCATACATGGCTACACTTTATACAAATACTTTCAGAAAAGACTTCCTGACACTTAAATCTATACTCGATGTAGAATTATCAGCTTTTTTTCGTTGTTCTATTAGTAAAAATATTTGAATACACTGCCGGAAAAAGAAAAAGAAATTAGTACACCTGGGGGATAGCAGAGGTATTGATAATGCTTTCAATGTCGTCAGCTAACAGATATCGGAGTGACGTAGATACCAGAACACATTCTGTGTCTATCCTTCAATAGGAAATGCTGACAGCTAGAAGGCTCCGTGTGAAGCAAGCAGGCAATCACTCCACAAAGTCGCACTTGTGCCTCTTGCAGCCAACTGAGAGGTTTGAAAGGTGTCAAATTATGGCCTTATGGGATGTTCCTTTCGGAGAATTTCCACACAAGTTGGACGAGGTACGTCACTTGTGCAAGGATGCTGGCATCAGTGGTCAAGCGAACGTTCGTGCACCCGTAGACGAGGTTCTGGACGTCCTAGCAGCACAGACGCCGGCCAAAATCCTCGTGTTGTAAGGGCAGCAGTCGCAGATCTTACTGCTGCCGACGCACATATAAGAGGCTTGTGAACCCAGACCTTTCTACGAGAACTGTTGTGAAATGGTTATTAGCAATGGGACTACGGGTGAGCTGAGCCCGCCTTAAACTCATGCCACAGCATCGACGTGCCCAGCTAGACTAGTGCCGTCAGAAGAACGCTTGCAAGATGGAATGGCATACTGTAGTCTCCATCAGTCGGTGAATTCCTAAGGGACCAAACTGCTGAGGTCATCGGTCCCTTGGCTTACAAACTACTTAAACTAAGAACAGCACACACAACCATGCCCGATGGAGGACTCGAACCTCCGGCGGTTGGCGAGGGGGGGTGGGGCGGGGGGCTGGGGGAGGGGGCGGCCTTCACCGATTAAAGCAGGTTCTGCCTGCAAGCAAGAGACGGTCGTTTGCACTGCGATGTAGAGATGGTGAGCGCTGCCTCAAAAATGCACTCCTCCAAAACACATAGGCCCCTTCCCAGGCCTTATGGCCTGGGTTGCGATAAGCTACAACTCTCGTTTATTGATGTTTCGGGAGGCGACGATCACCAGCGCTCGGTACGTGCAGTATGTTGTGTTAGTGCGCCGCCCTTGAAAGAGGATAATGCTTTCCCACATGTGGTCTTCAGTCCAGAGACTGGTTTGATGCAGCTCTCCATGCTACTCTATCTTGTGCAAGCTTCTTCATCTCCCAGTACCTACTGCAACCTACATCCTTCTGAATCTGTTTAGTGTATTAATCTCTTGGTCTCCCTCTACGATTTTTACCCTCCACGCTGACCTCCAATACTAAATTGGTGATCCCTTAAGCCTCAGAATATGCCCTACCAACCTATACCTTCTTCTAGCCAAGTTGTGCCACAAATTTCTCTTCCCTCCAATTCTATTCCATACCTCCTCGTTAGTTATGTGATGTATCCATCTAATCTTCAGCATTCTTCTGTAGCACCACATTTCGAAAGCTTCTGTTTTCTTCTTGTCCAAACTATTTATCGTCCACGTTTCAATTCCATACATGGCTACACTCCATACAAATACTTTCAGAAACGACTTCCTGACACTTAAATCTATACTCGATGTTAACAAATTTCTCTTCTTCAGAAACGCTTTCCTTGCCATTGCCTGTCTACATTTTATATCCTCTCTACTTCGAACATAATCATTTATTTGGTCCCCAAATGGCAAAACTCCTTTACTAGTTTAAGCGTCTCATTTCCTAATCTAATTCCCGCAGCATCACCCGATTTAATTCGACTACACTCCATTATCCTCGTTTTGCTTTTATTGATGTTCATCTTACATTCATCTTTCAAGACACTGTCCATTCCGTTCAGCTGCTCTTCCAAGTCCTTTGCCGTCTCTGACAGAATTACAATGTCATCGGCGAACCTCAAAGTTTTTATTTCTTCTCCATGGATTTTAATACCTACTCCTAATTTTTCTTTTTTATCGTTACTGCTTGCTCAATATACAGTTTGAATAACATCGGGGAGAGGCTACAATCCTGTCTCACTCCCTTCCCAACCACTGCTTCTCTTTCATGCCCCTCGACTCTTATAACTGCCATCTGGTTTCTGTACAAATTGTAAATAGCCTTTCGCTCCCTGTATTTTACCCCTGCCACCTTCAGAATTTGAAAAAGAGTATTCCAGTCAACACTGACAAAAGCTTTCTCTAATTCTACAAATGCTAGAAACGTAGGTTTGCCTTTCCTTAATCTATTTTCTAAGATAAGTCGTAGGGTCAGTACCGCCTCACGTGTTCCAACATTTCTACGGAATCCAAACTGATCATCCCCGAGGTCAGCTTCTACCAGTTTTTCCATTCGTCTGTGAAGAATTCGTGTTAGTATTTTGCAGCCGTTGCTTATTAAACTGATAGTTCGGTAATTTTCACGTCTGTCAACACTTGCTTTCCTTGTGATTGGGATTATTTTATTATTCTTGAAGTCTGAGGGTATTTCGCCTGTCTCATACGTCTTGCTCACCAGATGGTAGAGTTTTGTCAGGACTGGTTCTCCCAAGGCCGTCAGTAGTTCTAATGGAATGTTGTCTACTCCCGGGGCCTTGTTTCGACTAAGGTCTTTCAGTGCTCTGTTAAACTCTTCACGTTGTATCATATCTCCTATTTCATCTTCGTCTGCATTCTCTTCCATTTCTATAATATTGTCCTCAAGAATATCGCCATTGTATAGACCCTCTATATACTCCATCCACCTTTCTGCTTTCCCTTCTTTGCTTAGAACTGGGCTTCCATATCAGCTCTTGATATTCATGCAAGTGGTTCTCTTTTTTCCAAAGGTCTCTTTAATTTTCCTGTAGGCAGTATCTATCTTACCCCTAGTGATGTGCGCCTCTACATCCTTACATTTGTCCTCTAGCCATCCCTGCTTAGCCATTTTGCACTGCCTGTCGATGTCATTTTTGAGACGTTTGTATTCCTTTTTGCCTGCTTCATTTACTGCATTTTTATATTTTCTCCTTTCATCAATTAAATTCAATATTTCTTCTGTTACCCAAGGATTTCTATTAGCCCTCGTCTTTAAACGTACTTGATCGTCTGCTACCTTCACTATTTCATCTCTCAAAGCTATCCATTCTTCTTCTACTGTATTTCTTTCCCCCACTCTTGTCAATCGTTCCCTAATGCTCTCCCTGAAGCTCGCTACAACCTCTGGTTCTTTCAGTTGATCCAGGTCCCATCTCCTCAAATTCCCACCTTTTTGCAGTTTCTTCAGTTTAAATCTACAGTTCATAACCATTTATACCCACATACTACCCGTGAAACTCAATGTGCTCTGCAAGACGAGCAATAACTTCCCTGGTTAGCACTATCTCCGGAGTTGTCTCCAATATATGCTGGAATGATGTGACTCTAGCAACTCGTCAACCAACTACTCTCACTAAAATACGTGAACAGGTCGAGCAGACGAGGCATAACACATCCCAGATCAGCGCTGTCGCTCGTGGAAGCTACACCACGTGCTAATGTGTTTCAGAATGGGTCAGTGCCTGGCACATCAGAAATGCTTATACTGGTGATCAGTAAATGTCATCTTTTCTTGTGCTCCTTGAGCACTGTTGCAACAATAAAACTTGAGTGAACTGGAGGCCTCTAAACGGGTGTACTATTTTTTTTCCGGCCGTGTAGCTTCTGCCATTGTTGTTTATGTAGACTGCAGTCCGAACACTTCGTTTTCAGCAGCTTTCCACAGCGCTGTGTCGTGGTAACTTCGTTTCTGTGTGTCTACTGCAGCCTGCATCCATTTGAAACTGCTCACTCAGTCACGCTTCGGAGTCCCTCTACTATTTTTAGCGCTCACCTTTTCTTCCATTACTAAAGTGCCTACTCTGTGACAGGTTTTTTCCTATCAATAGCGCCGGCCAAGGTGGCCGAGCGGTTCTAGGCGTTTCAGTCTGAAAACGCGCGACCGCTACAGTCGCAGGTTCGAGTCCTGCCTCAGGCATGGATGTGTGTGATGTTCTTAGGTTAGTTAGGTTTAAGTAGTTCTAAGTTCTAGGGGACTGATGACTTCAGATGTTAAGTACCATAGTGCTCAGAGCCATTTGAACCTATCAATTGCGCCCTTATTTTAAACTGTGGCACAAATTTCTTTTGATAATAAACCGAACCAAAGAAATCGTATATAAGCCGATATTAGAGAGCATATGTATGAAGTGGAGGATTGGATTACTAATCTGAAACACATCAAGAAGCTGCAAGCAGTATAAATGGACTTCTGGAGAAGATCAGCAGGTAATTGTAGAAAAGAGAAAATAAGAAACGACGAAATAATAAAGAGGATGGAAGCAAGAGAAAGAATACATTACGTGATGGATACAAGGGAGTTACAAAGCTACGGGCCTGTAAGAAGATTGGAGGAAGCCAGAACTCCGAAAATGACCTTGGAACGGAAACCGAAGGGAAAGAAGACAAGAGGCCCCCCTGTGACTACCTGGAACCAAAATGTACGATTAACAATGAGTACACTTGGCGCAGAGAAAGAAGATATACAAGATCGAAACACCTTTGGGGGCCATCATGAAGAGATACATTAAGATCTAACGTAACAGATGTAATAATATCTGGGTATTTGCTACGATTTGGAGAAAAACTTTTGTCTACAGGAAAATCGCAATAAATAAATAAAAAATCTTTTGTCGCAGTTCTACTCACTACCTTCTCGTTAGTTATTCGACTTATCCATATAATCTTCTTCCGCTGTACTACATTTCAAAAAACTCTTAGCGCTGATGATGACAACGAAACATCATTACCACTGAAAAGCCACAGTTCTGTAAAAACTTGGAAATCAGTACGAACCGGTCATCTGCAGCCTGCGAGAATTACGAAATCACACATGTACCTGGCATATGTGCCAGCGTGTTGAACGAGGGAGCAGGTGCTCTCTGCTGACATCCGCTCTGATTATGGGCGGCAGTGGTTGTAAATTCCAATTAGCTAGCTGGCTCTCGGTCTGTGCCATCGTGCCGTCTGTTCCCTCTTTCACCCTTAGTCACAGGTCAGCATTTTTTTCCGTTAGACGCGTGTATCTGCATTCATGCTCGCTCTACGATCGTTACAACTCGCTGGATACACTTTGTATCGGAGATCTCTGGTAAAAGGTTTGTAAACAGAGAATCTGTAGAACTTAAACGCAGTACTCTAGACGAACTCACAAAAAAGATGCACAGGTCTTCAGATTTTTCGTTAGCTTAGCCTTTCACAGGAGCAATGAACCTGACCTCATGTAAATTTCGTTCCTTCTTAATAATTTACTTGGTACAGAGGTATTTATATACGCTTTTATTTCTCAATAATTAGGACAAAAGTGCTCAATTCTCAATAACGTTAAGATACTCACTAATAAGGACAAATATATTTAATTCCTTGTAATTTTTTATAAAAGCATCCTATGGGAACATCTCGATAAGGTAACAAGTGGACGCAAATCTTTTAATCTGGCATGAAGGTAGTGGTGGGGAGAGGGCGGAATAATAATAAATCGCGTAAGTACTGTTTGATCGTCGTGAAATATAGTAAAAGACAGAACTGCTGAAGGCAACACACAGAGTTTAGCAAAATACTAACTGGCATTAGTTGTGGAATTTGCGGGGACACGTTTCGTGACTTGCAAGATACACTACTGGCCATTAAAATTGCTACACCAAGAAGAAATGCAGATCATAAAAGAGTATTCATTGGACAAATATATTATACTAAAACTGACATCTCATTACATTTTCACGCAGTTTGGGCGCATAGATCCTGAGAAATCAGTACGCAGAACAACATCCTCTGGCCGTAATAACGGCCTTGATACGCCTGGGCATTGAGTCAAACAGGGCTTGGATGGCGTGTACAGGTACAGCTGCTTATGCAGCTTCAACGCGATACCACAGTTCATCAAGAGTAGTGACTGGCGTATTGTGACGAGCCAGTTGCTGGGCCACGTTTTCAATTGGTGACAGATCTGGAGAATGTGCTGGCCAGGGCAGCAGTCGAACATTTTCTGTATCCAGATAGGCCCGTACAGGACCTGCAACATGCGGTCGTGCATTATCCTGCTCAAATGTGGGGTTTCGCAGGGATCGAATGAAGGGTAGAGCCACGGGTCGTAACACATCTGAAATGTAACGTCCACTGTTCAAAGTGCAGTCAATGCGAACAAGACGTCACCGAGACGTGTAACCAATGGCACCCCTACCATCACGCCTGTTATGCCAGTACGGTGATGACGAATACACGCTTCCAATGTGCGTTCACCGCGATGTCGCCAAATACGGATGCGACCATCATGATGCTGAAAACAGAGCCTGGATTCGTCCGAAAAATGACGTTTTGCCATTCGTGCACCCAGGTTCGTCGTTGAGTACACCATCGCAGGCGCACCTGTCTGTGATGCAGCGTCAAGGGTAACCGCAGCCACGGTCCATGCTGCTGCAAACGTCGTCGAACTGTTCGTGCAGATGGTTGTTGTCTTTCAAACGTCCCCATCTGTTGACTCAAGGACCGAGACGTGGTTGCACGATCCGTTAGAGCAATGTGGATAAGATGCCTTTCATGTCGACTGCTAGTGATACGAGGCCGTTGGGATCCAGCACGGCGTTCCGTATTACCCTCCTGAACCCACCGATTCCATATTCTGCTAACAGTCATTGGATCTCGACCACCGCGAGCAGCAATATCGCGATACGGTAAACCGCAATCGCGACAGGCTACAATCCGACCTTTATGAAAGTCGGAAACTTGATGGTACGCATTTCTCCTCCTTACACGAGGCATCACAACAACGTTTCACCAGGCAACGCCGGTCAACTGCTGTTTGTGTATGAGAAATCGGTTGGAAACTTTCCTCGAGTCAGCACGTAGTAGGTGTCGCCACCGGCTCCAACCTTGTGTGAATGCTCTGGAAAGCTAATCATTTGCATATCACAGGATCTTCTTCCTGTCGGTTAAATTTCGCGTCTGTAGCACGTCATCTTCGTGGTGTAGCAATTTTAATGGCCAGTAGTGTATTTCGTTAGAGTGAAGCTCTAGAATGTTAATGCTGTAAACCGATATGAGTCTCCTTACATCTCCCGCAGAAACGACTCTGTCTCATAATATTACACCTGTTGATGGCAGATATCCTACGGCGTCAATCTGATGTAGCGCTGGTGACCTCCTTTCTATGCTAGCTTTATAAGCCGAAGAGCTGCAGAGCAACGCGGCAAGGTGACCAGGAGGCGAGGAGTACAACGAGTCTCTGATGTAGCGTCTTACTGAACTCTCTGACGAAGCCTGACTTTCTAGAAATATCGCTTTACCTTGTTGTTCGTTATGAGCTAGCCGTCTTTTGCTGTATTCTACTTCTTGCGAGCACCGACCACTAAAAATGTGTCTCTGAGAGCACAGCTCCCCTACCCTGCGTTATTTTCAACTTGGTTAACCAGTTTCCTCGGAAAATATCGTCCTTTGCTAATTTCTATCTCTTTCTTAAGTTATTTAGCCAATAACTGAGCTCCCTGTCGGTATCGCGATGATAGCAGTGACTCCGATAAAAAGTTCCATGTGAACCAATGTCCGTTCTCCTTACAATCTTTAACAAAGTTTTTCTGTAAGAGGTGCGCTTGCAGTGGCGTTCAAGAGTTTCATGGACTTGGAGCTTCTTTTCATCTTCCCAGCAACATCCCAAAAGTCGTTTCTACATTCGGCAGACAATAGCGCCTTCCGCTACAGTTGCTCGTCGCTCCATCTCATAAAAAGATTCCGCAACGATTGCTCGAGGAAGTTCTTTCTGTTACAGAATCCTCTCGGTGGCTCCGCTGGGGGCCAGAGGCGGCCCTGCCAGGCCTTAACCATTGTGTGGCCGCCACCCATCGTTGGCCCTTCTCCGAAAAAGTGTAACGGGGCGTCGGGCCATCCTGGCGTTCGGGTTACTCGCCGTGTCATCCAGTTTGCTTCCAAAGCACTTTGCTGCTCCACAGTAGTTTGCAAATACAATTTATACCACTGCAAGTAACGATTTTACTCACATTTAAGATAAAATAGTTACGCATCATTTGAAAATGGTGAATTTGTTTATGTTGCAGGCCTGTTCTGAAAAACTATCCCGTAACACTAAACAACTAACTGCTGCCCGATAAAGAGGAAAGACTCCGAAACTCACTGTAAAGAAAATTTTAGTTTGATGACTGGTTACGATATGTTTTTTGTTTATGGTTAATAATTCCACTAACTATGGATGTAATCTTTTCCACATTCGTATGCTAACGCAACTTCTCGAAATCGCCGCTATATATAGCTTTTCAAACAAATATCTGTCCTGCAGTTATGGATTCCGCTTGAAACTTACCCTTTGTATGTAAAGAATGACAGTGCTGGAAAAACTCTTACGTTATTTGATTTTCAAACAGCTGAGCAAAACTGAACGTACTCAGACATTACCCTCTTTACTTATTCTGATCATCACTAAACTGACACACAATATTTTTAGCGCAACGTAGTCTGACGTTCAATAATCCCTACAAAGGAATGGCCCTGACTAACTATAACCTATACCTTTCATGAATCACTTACCTCACAAAAATCTTCGTTACTCGAACTACTACAATACAGCGAGCGCCAATACTGTCATCTAAATAAAAGATTCTAACTACTGAAGACACTAACTACTAATAGGTGTAGTTAGCAAATGAAATATTTTGATAGAGAACACACAATGTATTTACCTTAATAGTGTTCAAAAGTCATAATATATAGATATCAGTTCATGACATCCAGTCTTACAAATTTCCTTTTTCTGACGGACAGACGTCCAGATCGTCCGCTCATTGAAAACTCTGGCATCTCCTCCCCACATCCACCACTGCTGGCGGCTCACCTCCAACTGCCCAACGCTACAATCGCGAATATTCAAACAATGAGTCCAACCAGCCACAGTCTGCACACAGCACAGTCAGCGATTTTCATACAGAGAGCTAAGTGGCGTTACCAACATAAAAACCTAAACAGCCTACTTACATGCTTCTTCCTTTTTTTTTCGGTCTGTTACCCTAATCAATCATGATCTCAGGGCACTTTACTACAGGCAGAGAGTGTACGAAGTAACGCTACAATCGCGAATATTCAAACAATGAGTCCAACCAGCCACAGTCTGCACACAGCACAGTCAGCGATTTTCATACAGAGAGCTAAGTGGCGATACCAACACAAAAACCTAAACAGCCTACTTACATGCTTCTTCCTTTTTTTTCGGTATGTTACCCTAGTCAATCATGATCTCAGGGCACTTTATTACAGGCAGAGAGTGTACGAAGTAACGCTACAATCGCGAATATTCAAACAATGAGTCCAACCAGCCACAGTCTGCACACAGCACAGTCAGCGATTTTCATACAGAGAGCTAAGTGGCGTTACCAACATAAAAACCTAAACAGCCTACTTACATGCTTCTTCCTTTTTTTTCGGTCTGTTACCCTAATCAGTCATGATCTCAGGGCACTTTACTACAGGCAGAGAGTGTACGAAGTAACGCTACAATCGCGAATATTCAAACAATGAGTCCAACCAGCCACAGTCTGCACACAGCACAGTCAGCGATTTTCATACAGAGAGCTAAGTGGCGATACCAACACAAAAACCTAAACATCCTACTTACATGCTTCTTCCTTTTTTTTCGGTATGTTACCCTAGTCAATCATGATCTCAGGGCACTTTATTACAGGCAGAGAGTGTACGAAGTAACGCTACAATCGCGAATATTCAAACAATGAGTCCAACCAGCCACAGTCTGCACACAGCACAGTCAGCGATTTTCATACAGAGAGCTAAGTGGCGTTACCAACATAAAAACCTAAACAGCCTACTTACATGCTTCTTCCTTTTTTTTTTCGGTCTGTTACCCTAGTCAATCATGATCTCAGGGCACTTTACTACAGGCAGAGAGTGTACGACGTAACCTGACCAGTAGCTGCACAGAAAGAACACGAGGGGAGATGACAACGGCAGCGATGGAGGCTGTGAACGTGCACTACGTGGCAGAGGTGCAGTTCGACACTGTAGCCTATGCACAAACGTATTTCTTGCATAACTTGTAAGTACATCTAGCGATTCTCCAAATGCTCTTATTGACAGTTTATGCTAATGTGAAAAACAATTTGATAATGATAGACATTAAAAGTCAATAGTTTCTCAAAAGCATACCGAAAAGGAAACGGTTGCCTAACAAAGGATCAACCGCTGCGAAACAAGACTGATCACACATTTCCAAAGGAAATTTCATGCACCCATGTGTTCTTCTGCACGTACCAGGCCTGCCGGTAGGTACTGCAACAATATTTTTCTGAAATCCGGTTGGTAATAATCAAGATTCCAGCACACTATATTATTCTCCACTCTTTTGCTACAAAACCCCGTTTTCAAATATAGTCTTCGTTCAGTGGGACGGCCTAGTGCCACCTTACTGAGAGCACCTTTAAGCCCACATGGTACCACTCTATAGGTCGACGTTGCAGCCAACGCCTTGATGCATCAATAGCCTCCCCATCAGCCATGTTCTGCTTCCCGCAGAGTGCATCGTTCGTTAAATGGAAGTCGGAAAGTGCGAGATGTGGACTGTGGAGAGGACGAGGAAGAATATTCCAATAAAGCTTTATAATGTAGCGGCACCACAGTTTAAGATAGGGAAGTTAGATCTGGTGCAGTATTTAATGAACAAAGTAAGAGCATATGGACTATCAGACCAACTGTGTGATTGGATCGAAGAGTTCCTAGATAACAGAACGCAGCATGTCATTCTCAATGGAGAGAAGTCTTCGAAGTAAGAGTGATTTCAGGTGTTCCGCAGGGGAGTGTCGTAGGTCCGTTGCTATTCACAATATACATAAATGACCTTCTAGATGACATCGGAAGTTGACTGAGGCTTTTCGCGGATGATGCTGTGGTATATCGAGAGGTTGTAACAATGGAAAATTGTACTGAAATGCAGGAGGATCTGCAGCGAATTGACGCATGGTGCAGGGAATCGCAATTGAATCTCAATGTAGACGAGTACAACGTGCTGCGAATACATAGAAAGAAAGATCCCTTATCATTTAGCTTCAGTATAGCAGGTCAGCAACTGGAAGCATTTAATTCCATAAATTATCTGGGAGTACGCATTAGGAGTGATTTAAAATCGAATGACCATATAAAATTAATCGTCGGTAAAGCAGATGCCAGACTGAGACTCATTGGAAGAACCCTAAGGAAATGCAGTCCGAAAACAAGGGAAGTAGGTTACAGTACGCTTGTTCGCCCACTGCTTAAATACTGCTCAGCAGTGTGGGATCCGTACCAGATAGGGTTGATAGAAGAGATAGAGAAGATCCAACGGAGAGCAGCGCGCTTCGTTACAGGATCATTTAGTAATCGCGAAAGCGTTACGCAGATGACAGATAAACTCCAGTGGAAGACTCTACAGGAGAGACGCTCAGTAGCTCGGTACGGGCTTTTGTTGAAGCTTCGAGAACATACCTTCACCGTGGGGTCAAGCAGTATATTGCTCCCACCTACTTATATCTCGCGAAGAGACCATGAGGATAAAATCAGAGGCATACCGACAATCCTTCTTTCCACGAACAATACGAGACTGGAATAGAAGGGAGAACCGATAGAGGTACTCAAGGTACCCTCCGCCACACACCGTCAGGTGGCTTGCGGAGTATGGATGTAGATGTAGAGATGTAGATTTCGGAGCGCACAACTTACAGCCGGGTGCGGGCTGGATTGCAGTAAGTTACACTGACCAGAGGTTGCGAAGTGGAATGGAGGCCACAGGTGCCATCGAACAGCTGAAAAGTGTAAACGCAGCGGTTCGCATGTCGCAAGCTATAGGAAGAAAGGGCCCACTGGCGCAACCGTGGTGTGGGGCGTACCTGACTCGGAGCGATGCGTTAGCGAAACAGAGCCACGAAGCCGAGTATAAATAGGTGTGGGTTTCTAACGAGATTCATCCAACTGTGGCAGCTCTCCTGGACGGCGGGGCGTGTCACACTACCGGCGATACACGGCAACAGATGGGCGAAACCGTCCCAGTCCACGACGGGTCGTTGGTTCGACCCTCTGAGGCTGACGCGGAGTCCGCAGCCAGCCAGGGCGGGCCGCTCTTCGGGTCGCTACCGCGGAGAGTCGTCTCGGCTCCCGACACACGCCGGATCTTACAAAGCGAAGGCCGCAGGTTCGGACGCCGTAACGGGAGTGGTCATTGCCGCTGCTTTCCCAGCTACGCCAGCCGAGGAAGAAGCAGCAGTGCGGCCGGCTACGACTCCCGGCGGAGCAGTGCGGAGTCAATGGGGACGGTGGCCGCTGAGTCGGCTGCTGGCGCAGTCATCATGACGTAACTGGAACTCTGCAGTGAGCTCCTTCCGGGAGCGCAGACTTGCGCGAGGCCTTGCGTTGTCATGGAGAAGGAGAGGTTCGTTGGCACTTTTGTGGCGATGAACACACTATTAGCGCAATACACTTTAGAGTTGATCGTTGCACCATGAAGGAGGACATCAAAGAGAATAAACCACTCAGAGTCGGCACGAGTTTATACGCTGAGGGTGCGGCTATGAACTTTTTCTTTTCCACCTCGTGGATTGTCGTTTTATTTATGGTGCGAAGTGATGAACCCGTGTTTCATCGCTTCTCACGATGTCTGACAAAAAATCGTCTCGAACAGCCTAGTGGCGCGCAAGCACGTCCAAGAAAATGGCCCTCTTTATGGTTTTCTGTTAGATGGAGAGGAACCCAGTGGACAGATACATTTAAGTACTTACAATGGTAGACGAAAGTGACAGCACTACCAACAGAGATATGCAGTTGTCCGGTGACGTGTTTAATTGTGATGGGACGATCACTTCGATTGAGAGTGTGTACCCTCCCCATTCCTAATCGCCCTACTGGATTGTAAATATAACTGATCGTGATCGAACATGCCTATTGAAAATTTGTAGTGAGTAAGGCTATCAATATAAAATGGTGCAAGCTGTTCGAGATTCTGAAAAAAGTAGGGGTAAGCTATAGGGAGAGACGGGCCATATACAATATGTACAACAAACAAGAGGAATAATAAGAGTGGACGATCAAGAACGAAGTGCTCGTATTAAGAAGGGTGTAAGACAAGGCTGTAGCCTTTCGCCCCTACTCTTCAATCTGTACATCGAGGAAGCAATGATGGAAATAAAAGAAAGGTTCAGGAGTGGAATTAAAATACAAGGTGAAAGGATATCAATGATACGATTCGCTGATGACATTGCTATCCTGAGTGAAAATGAAGAAGAATTAAATGATATGCTGAACGGAATGAACAGTCTAATGAGTACAGAGTATGGTTTGAGAGTAAATCGGAGAAAGACGAAGGTAATGAGAAGTAGTAGAAATGAGAACAGCGAGAAACTTAACATCAGGATTGATGGTCACGAAGTCAATGAAGTTAAGGAATTCTGCTACCTAGGCAGTAAAATAACCAATAACGGACGGAGCAAGGAGGACATCAAAAGCAGACTCGCTATGGCAAAAAAGGCATTTCTGGCCAAGAGAAGTCTACTAGTATCAAATACCGGCCTTAATTTGAGGAAGAAATTTCTGAGGATGTACGTCTGGAGTACAGCATTGTATGGTAGTGAAACATGGACTGTGGGAAAACCGGAACAGAAGAGAATCGAAGCATTTGAGATGTGGTGCTATAGACGAATGTTGAAAATTAGGTGGACTGATAAGGTAAGGAATGAGGAGGTTCTATGCAGAATCGGAGAGGAAAGGAATATGTGGAAAACACTGATAAGGAGAAGGGACAGGATGATAGGACATCTGCTAAGACATGAGGGAATGACTTCCTTGGTACTAGAGGGAGCTGTAGAGGGCAAAAACTGTAGAGGAAGACAGAGATTGGAATACGTCAAGCAAATAATTGAGGACGTAGGTTGCAAGTGCTGCTCTGAGATGAAGAGGTTGACACAGGAGAGGAATTAGTGGCGGGCCGCAACAAACCAGTCAGTAGACTGATGGCCAAAAAAAAAAAGAAGGCTATCGTTACCGAAGAAAAATAATACTGGTTAATTGTACAACAGACTCTCCTGAAGGAAGAATCTATTCTAAATGTAAGCTGAATTTAGATGATAATTTTGAAATGGTTGGAATATAGTGCAATAGATCACAAACCGATCAGGAGGGTGGAGGGGGGGGGGGGAGGTTGAAAATGGTTCAAATGGCTCTGAGGACTATGCGACTTAACTTCTGAGGTCACCAGTCGTCTAGAACTTAGAACTAATTAAACCTAACTAACCTTAGGACATCACACACATCCATGGCCGAGGCAGGATTCGTACCTGCGTCCGTAGCGGTCGCTCGGCTCCAGACTGTAGCGCCTAGAACCGCACGGCCTTTCCGGCCGGCTGGAGGGGGGGGGGGGGGGGAGGAGGGTACCACGTGATATTTACTACAAAAATCACTGCTAACACAAAAGCTGTCCAATACATCCGTCGCCATCAACTGATACAGTATTTTATCTGCTCAGATTCGCTCAGGTCTCTCCTCAGTCTCCAAGCTCTCTACCCCGTCCACCCTCTGGTCCACCAGTCTCAGGACTGCCCCCACTTGCTCCACTTCAGGGGCGTCTCTGTAGCATTCCTCTGGATCCCAGGACATTTTGGTATCTGTGGAAATGAGGCGGCCGATATAGCGGCCAAGGCTGCAGTCTCACATCTTCAGCCTGCTATTTGCATGATTCTCTTCGCCGATCTACGGAGTGTTTTATGTCTTCGTGTTGCTCTTTTATGGCAGGCACATTGGTCGACATGAAACCTGTAACTTTGAAACAGCAATTAGACACTGGTAACAAAACCATTTCTTTTCAAATGACAAAATCAGGTAACATATACATTAATCGAGAAAGAATTAAATGTCATATTCAGGATCAAGTTAGGATAAAGTATTTCTTACTACTCCTTTATCATTGCTTTTCCACACACAGTTAGGTCATTACATACGTCAAGATCAGGACAATAATTTCATATCCTATTGCAAGTGATTTCTGCCAACTCTTTTGCTGGTACTAGACACATATCTCACATCTACTTTACACATACCTTAGCCAGGTTCATCTCCTCAGTTTTAAACACATATACAGTTTTTCAACACCATATTTGCCCCTTTCTTTTTCAAAAACATTTACATTTAATTATATTATGGCATTCATTTACCTTTTCTTTTCAATATTCTTACCTTTTCTCATCCATATTTCTCTTTCCAATTACTTTTTAATTTCATTTTTCCTTTACAGTACCCACTATATTTTCATTATTCTTTGCCATTTTCTAGTGTACCCATATTATTTTTCCATTTACTTGTCCACAAACAATACACAATATCTTACATCATTGCCACACTATTCAATACACTCTGATAGAGAAGAAGGAAAGAAGATAGTAAAAGTTCTGAATGATGAAGAGGAAGGTTGGCAGCACAAAAAGAAATGGAAGTAGTGCTAGCAACGACTCGGGTCCCTGGTGCTCGTCAGGCACCTGACAATGCAAAGAGTGCATTGCCCCCTGAGGGTTAATAACCCTCTTCTGAGGACATGTATCTTTAAGTAAACCACATACTGCAAACATAAGCCCTTTCTGAATTTTAAGTATATTAGAAATTAATTATTATCTTGAAGAGTTCTTTGCACTTTCATTAAGTTACCATAAGCATATTTATTCATAAAGTTTTCATGTTTCTCACACTACATGACCCTCTCATCATAATTAGACTGGCAACAGTAAGTGTTCAATTGAAAATAAACATTTCCTAAGCAAAGTTAAACAGTACACTATAATAAATAAGCAACAAACTGCTACAGGCCTCAAGGTCAACAAAACAATAATTCACTTTCAGATAACACTCAGATACAATAATAATACTAAAGTCATGCATTACATTAACAAAATATATACAAATACAGCACCCTGCCTCCAGTCTCTTTATTAAAAAGGCAGTCTTTTATGGTTCATAAAACAGTTACTAAGTCTGGTGGCTTTTTAGGCTTTCTACTTTCTACATCTTTCACTAACCTATTCAGATCTTGCCAACGTTTTGTTTCATCAGGTGGCTTTTTAGGTTTTGGAATTTCAAAGTCTTTAGCAAGGTACAACATCTCCTGCTCTGCTATTATTTTATCAGGTGGTTCTTTTTGTTCCTGTGCCTCACACTCTTTCAAAACATTTGTTAAGGCTTGCCCCAGTATAGTATCATCTGGAGGTTCCTGCAAATTATGCCCCTGTGTTACATTACTAAATAATTCATTCGGTTTTGGCCCAGTTTTACTTCCTGTATCTTGCTTTGGAAAAATGTCACTAATTTTCTCATACCCTCTTTCAGTAAAAGTATATTCACTTTCATTTACACCTGAGAATTCATCTTCACTGGAGTCATCACTACTCTTTTCCTCACCATCAGAATTACTTAAGTACTCGACTTTTGAACAATAGGGAAAGTTGATATATTCATTCTTATTTGTATTCATATACCCTTCATTATCTGAACTATCACTGATTTCATTTTCGTCATCAGATTCCAGGAGGAAAGCAACTTTTAGACAGTGGAGCAGATTATCACTAGATGTTTCAGCCACTTCGTTTTTCGACTCATTTTCTACACAATGCACATCGTTTGGACAGTCAGACACTTCTGTTATATCACTTTGAACGATTTCTGCCTTAACTTCATACTTAGTATAATCGTCACATACTTCAATAACTTTCATTTCATTTTCTTCCATGCTGTCATTTTCAGGTAATCGTGCGAAATTCTTACTAGACCCTTCTGAATCAAAACTATTAAACACCTTTCCATCAACAATAATTTCATCTGCACTGCTCATAATGTCATGATTACTAACGTCCTCCTCTACCTCATTTTTGCCTATTATTAATTGTGCACACGTGTTTTGCGTGGCATATTCTACCTCCCTTTCCTCTTTATTCATCACAATCTCCCCCACATTTACGTCTTTTACTTCATACACACATCATTAATAGTACAAATGTTCTCCTTTCCACTCGCCTTTTCTGGCTCCCTTTCATTCTTTAAAAAAGTCTTTTCACACGATTCCGATACCGAGTTATCATTATCATATGACATATTAACTTTATTTTCATTTCTACATGCATCTAATACTGAAACCGGCCATCGGAAGTGTCCCATCCCGCCTCTTCTGTTTCTCTCTATGGCAGCCATCTTGTTCTGACGTCTGCCATTTGTGTCTGCTGCCAAGTGCAATGTACGCTGCTTCGGCAACGGCTGGCCCGAGCACGAACGGTCACGTGACTTCGCACTGGGAACGCCACTATGTATCATTCCGCGCCCGTCTGCTATAGGCGCGCCCTTAACCTTCCTGCCCCGTAGTTCACGTCTTTCCTTCTCGAATCTAATATTTGGCATCTTTTCTTTGGGCCCAAAATCGGTTTCCGCGTGAATCCGGCCCGTAACACACGCGGTCTTTAGTTTTCCATTTCGTCTCTAGTTTGGGAATTTCGTGCTATGTATCCTCTGCCGCGCGTCGTATAATTTCCTCTACCTCTCGCACGACCTCTTTGAATCGCGTTTACACGATATCTTTCGTTTTCAGGTTGTTCATTTTGGTCATTACTTTCTCGCGAATTATTGTTATTATTATGAGGACGGGGCTCGCGATTCCTTTGCCAGTGATCTTCATCCTCTACCCTTTCCAAAAACGCAGAAAAACTACTGTGTGTACTCCCAACATATCGTTTCGAATCCTCAGGCAGTTTCTGCCAAAGAACCCAAACGATCTCAGCTTCAGTTCTTCTAGCCTTCAAATGTATCAGTTTTCTGTACCATGATTCGCAGAATTCTTTCATGGTTTGCCTACCTCTGATGTCATACAACCTGGCCATTAGAAATTCACGCCACAACTGGTCTTGTTTTTGTTCTGACCAGTATTCGTCAATAAATTTTTGTTTAAACGTTTCAAAATACATCTGGTTAGTATCCAGATTCAACCCCCATCTTTTTGCTTCTCCCGTTAGTGCACTAATTACAACATTAATTTTTTCCTGATCAGACAAATATTCAGGAAAATTTCTTTCGCAATTCTTTACAAAGTCTAGGGGGTGCCATCCGTTATGCCTCTTTGCAGGGTCGAATTTCTCTTCGCCCTCTAATATTTTACTGAGAGGCATTCTTTCAGTAAAATGTGTAGGTCCTGATTGTATTTTTCTTTCCAAGTCATACACTTTGCCTTGGATTTGTGAAGTGTTATGTTCACACTTCTTTTCGCAACTAACAATCCGTTTAGTTAATTCTCTACTTGTTTCTGTTACAGATTGTTTGATCTGTGCAAATTCCACGTTACATTCTGTTTGTATTTCGGATTTAATACCGAATACCTTTTCGTCTACTTTAGTGATGACTAAGGGTTCTAGTTGAACTTGAATTTTAATTACTTCAGTATCAAATCTTTCGTTAATGTCATCAATTTGTCCCTGTATGTTGGCAATATTGTCATTGACGACAGCAATTTCGCTTTTGAGGTTTTTAATTTCATTACTCACAATGTCTACTTTTACATCAACCTTCTCAATCTGTTTACTAAGATTCTTGCCCTGCTCTTGCATTTGTTTACTAATATCACTACCTAGTGCTGCGTTTTGCGCTGCAATTTGTGCCTTAATATTGTCATTGATATTGTCATTTTGCGCTGCAATTTGTGCCTTAATATTGTCATTTTGCGCTGCAATTTGTGCCTTAATATTGTCATTTTGTGCAGACAGTATTTTAAGCAAGTCAGTCAGATTTAATGTCTTTTCACTTTTAGATTCTACTGCCTTTTCGTGTTCAGATCCTACACCCCTTTCTGGTTTTGGTGATTCAAACATATCCCTCGATTCATCAGCATAGCCACTGTCTTCGACAACATCGCCTACATTGTCTTGCTTAGTACGCGCTACACACATAGCTTCGATCTGTTTATTAACGTCTGCGTGATAACGTACGTAATTTAACTCGCGCGTCATGCCATCTGTTGGTGTGCTGCCTGAACTGCTCTCGGTTGCATTCTGCTCTCGCGCGTCTAAATTTATTTCTAATTTCCTGTCCATTTTAGCTATTATTAAGTACTGATACCTTTTATTTTTAATTTAAACTGAACTTTCACTACTAGTTCTGTCAAGTAATGTACAGGTTCGTGCCGCTGGACGTTTTATGTTCACTCAATGTTTGTAAAATGCTAACTACTTATAATTTTTTTTTTCGTCTGTAGGTGCAAACTGAACAACGTCCTGTCACGCGGCGCCACGTATAACACTCCTCTCTGCTACTGCTCTACCCTAACCTCAAAACTGGAGGCAGTTTTCAAAACAGAATTATTTTGTTATAGCAGTTATGGTATAAAGCAACAGAGCAGTGTTACCCTCTGAGAGGAATTTTGTTAAGTTGACCGTATTGTTCCTAATGGAAGTGGCTTATCGGAAATGAAAGTCAGAATTACGTTAATATTGGAATAGTGACAAACAAAATTTTGCCTAGCTATATTGTTTATAGAATAAGGGAAACGGTCGCCAGCCTAATTAGGCAAGAGAAAGATTAACATTCTCGTTTATGAAAGTAGGTATAAGTAACTATAATGGACAACACAACAGACACATCCTAGACTTAGCAACACGCGAGTGCAATGAACTCTAACACACATATGTTTTAAGATTGAAGCTAACAGTTAGAGCAGCAGGAACTATTTTCAAAATTATAACAGGTACAGAAAAACACTATCACTTTCAGGGTTTACACAAACTGAGTGGTCTTCATACTGTTAATATGCACACAAGAGAGACAAACACTTGGCATACATGAGAATGTAACGTTTCACAACTGCAGCTTTCTCACTTTTACTACAACGAAACACAATGTTGACAAAATTGCAAGGAACTGACTCTCCTTTTTAGAATTTACTACCGACAACAACGTGATCATTTACTTTATAAGACTCAGCCTAAAGTTTGAAGTAGGTAACAGCACTTTAAATAACAGTTTCAATATGAAAATTATTATTGGACAAATAACATTTGCCTTAACTCACTCTGTTACCACATTAGCTTTAACTACCTTTCTAATAAGTTCAAGAGGCATTATTTAACAAAGCTCTAGGCTTCAACGTACTTTCAGTAAGGACACTCGGTAATCACTTTACTTCAAACGGAGAGGACCCTGAGAGGTGTTATGATGAGGAGTAAAATCAAGGTAGGTAAATAAATTCCGATATGAATTACCTTATATTTCAGCACACTAACACATCCATTAGGCTGATCCTTCACTGTACATCAATATAGTATTACGTTACAGTGATTGCGCAATGTGGTGGCAACTGCATGTTGGTAGGTGGAATTACAGGTAGAATTGCCGGACTTTATCGTATCTTCCTGGCGATGATTCATACAAATTCCAGAATAGATCCAGCTATTTATCCACCCATCCGAGGCATTGGAAAGAAGCAGTAAAAGCCTCTCTCTGAATCAGCATGATATGCACCTTTACATTGACATTGCACAGACTGGTAGCTCCTTTCCGACTGGTGGCTCGTCTCCGACTATCAGTTCCACCTTTTCCACCTATGCCAACCACAATTTGCGCGTGCTACGCATTTCCGTTCCAGAGGGGAACCACTACACCATTTACATACAAACTAACTAAGAACCCTAAGTGAGGATCAGCAATTTACATAACAGCAAACAAATACATTAAATAAAACAGAACATTTTCACATATTGACACTTCTACAAAAAATTATTCACACAAAATTACAATTACATACAATAAGTTCTGTTCCCTCCAAATGGGACAAAGAATACAAATTGCAGATACACTACTTTGCATAGAATCAAATCACGACATCAAAGGTTTGACAAAGAAAAGAATACACAATTTTATGCTATCGATTTGAACACATTCACAGGCGATCAACAATGTAACATTAAATAAAGCAAAATGAATCCATACAGCATAAGAGCTGTGGTGTTACAACTTCCCAATAATAAATTGCGGGACGTGAAAGCTCTTCCCTGTGCTTGGACCTCTGCCTCCCGAGCTCGTCGTCGGATAGGGCACTCTCTTTTTAGCCATCGACATCTTTTAAGTGGCGATCCTCCCCCACTCTGTCCCCACTGCTCTCAGCTGTGGACGGTAAGACACCTTTTACTTGAGTGCCCCTATTTTACTCCGTTACCCGCCCGTCTACAGCTGTCGCCTGATATATCTTCCAATTTAGGAGATGACACGCGCTCAGCCGATCGCGTTCTCGAGTTTATTAGTGCCAGTGAGATGACGTCAGGCATTTGAAGCTCTTTTTGGGGACAAAAAACCCCCTTTATATAGTGTTTTTTTAAGCTTTCTTTCTGTTTTTAGTTTCCCCACTTTTTTGAGTTTCGCTCCCATTGCTGCTGGTTTCCAGTTTCGTTTTTTTTTTCTTCCTTTTCCTATGTCACAGACTGGGCGCTAATGACCGTAGCAGTTTTGCGCCCTAAAACCATAACAAAAAAAACAAAGAAAACACTGATTAGCTAAAATAAGAATGATAATTAAACGGTGGCCAACCCGATAGGGCAATGAGTCTCCAGAAAAGCAACGACAAAGAAATTTAAACAAATAATCACTGGTGTGGCAACAGAAGGTTGTCACGCTTTTCCACAGCTCTACAGCTCACGAGAAAATAAATGAATCAGAAAGCACTGCGTTTGAAGTTACTTATTCTGAAATATTAATTAATTTTGAAAGTAACGTTAAATGAAATTGCCGGTTAAGTAAATGACTGGCTTAATCTAAACTTTGTAGTGTTAAAATAAATAACTTCAAGTAACCTCAGTGTAACGTAATGCAAAATTTAGAAAAAGGCAATCAATTTGCTTAGAACTGAATTTACTTTAAGGAAATGAGCAATTAGTTTTACTTATGAAATAACGACAATAAAATACTTACCAAGCCACCATAAATCATTCGACAGGCTAAATACAGAATTGCACACTCGTAATTTGTGCTGTATCTTTAGTTATTAGTTTTGCCTGTGAAATTTTACTTTATTTTAAGTAACCTCTGTTATGCAGTACAAAAATGAACAGTTACTGTGACAGAGATTTTATACTGAAACTGGTAGTAGATAGTTAATTTTTGATATTCTTACGACAATCGGTCTTTGCATGGAAAGGAAAGGGACCCTGGTTAGTACTGGTGCCTGAGGACAATGACAACACAGGTGCCCTACAAGTTTTAACTATTGCAAGTTATTATTCAAGTTATTCATACGTCGTGAAGCGAATGTTGCTGGGCAAAGCCTCTACATTACTTGCATTGTCAGTTAACAGTGTTACGATGTTGTAGCTGTGCGGACGACGAAGAATGTAGCCGACGACAATGCTGAGCTGCCGTTTCTGCTGCTGCTGCTGTTCGATGAGAAACCCGAGTGGTCTCCAGAGGCATGGATAATTACGGGACAGGCAGTAGCTGGAATTGCAGCTTCCTCCGGCTGTCCACTCCTACCGTGCTCTCAATACTCGCAGTTTAACAGATCAGGGGCGTCTACATCAGCGCGCGCACGGCTACACACCTTCGCACCTCTCTGCCGAACTTCAGGTCCTACGGATCACTGAACACATCAGCAAAGGCTTCAACACTGCCATGTCGACAGATGCCGTTTTTCTGGACTTGCAAAACGCCCACGACAAGATCTGGCAAGACAACCTCGTACACAAGATGCTGACACAGACCCCTATACCGGATATTTATGTCAAGATCGTGGATGCCCTCCTCCGCGGTAGGACCCTCCTAGTGGCTCAACGGAGAATGCGTTCTGGCATTCGCCAACTGTCGGCAGGCACTCCGCAAGTATCGGCGCTATCTCCCATCCTTTTTAATATCTATGTAAATGATATGCCGGTCATCCCCGAGTGCCACCTTGCACAATATGCTGACGACACAGCACTATACACCACCGGCCGCATTACTGACGCCGTCGTCGCCCGCCTCCAGCGACAGGTGGACGTCATCATCACCTGGTGCCCGACAAACAAAATAGCTCTCAGTGCCGCCAAAACTACGGCCGTCTACGAGGGCAGTACAATAAGTAATGCAACGGCCAATTTTGGTTGAAAAAACCGGAAATTTCTTGTGGAATATTTTCAAACATTCCCGCTTCGTCTCGTATAGTTTCATTGACTTCCGACAGGTGGCAGCGCTGTACGGAGCTGTTAAAATGGCGTCTGTAACGGATGTGCGTTGCAAACAACGGGCAGTGATCGAGTTTCTTTTGGCGGAAAACCAGGGCATCTCGGATATTCATAGGCGCTTGCAGAATGTCTACGGTGATCTGGCAGTGGACAAAAGCACGGTGAGTTGTTGGGCAAAGCGTGTGTCATCATCGCCGCAAGGTCAAGCAAGACTGTCTGATCTCCCGCGTGCGGGCCGGCCGTGCACAGCTGTGACTCCTGCAATGGCGGAGCGTGCGAACACACTCGTTCGAGATGATCGACGGATCACCATCAAACAACTCAGTGCTCAACTTGACATCTCTGTTGGTAGTGCTGTCACAATTGTTCACCAGTTGGGATATTCAAAGGTTTGTTCCCGCTGGGTCCCTCGTTGTCTAACCGAACACCATTAAGAGCAAAGGAGAACCATCTGTGCGGAATTGCTTGCTCGTCATGTGGCTGAGGGTGACAATTTCTTGTCAAAGATTGTTACAGGCGATGAAACATGGGTTCATCACTTCGAACCTGAAACAAAATGGCAATCAATGGAGTGGCGCCACACCCACTCCCCTACCAAGAAAATGTTTAAAGCCATACCCTCAGCCGGTAAAGTCATGGTTACAGTCTTCTGGGACGCTGAAGGGGTTATTCTGTTCGATGTCCTTCCCCATGGTCAAACGATCAACTATGAAGTGTATTGTGCTACTCTTCAGAAATTGAAGAAACGACTTCAGCGTGTTTGTAGGCACAAAAATCTGAACGAACTTCTCCTTCTTCGTGACAACGCAAGACCTCACATAAGTCTTTGCACCCGAGAGGAGCTCACAAAACTTCAGTGGACTGTTCTTCCTCATGCACCCTACAGCCCTGATCTCGCACCGTCGGATTTCTATATGTTTGGCCCAATGAAGGACGCAATCTGTGGGAGGCACTACGCGGATGATGAAGAAGTTATTGAGGCAGTACGACGTTGGCTCCGACATCGACCAGTGGAATGGTACCGTGCAGGCATACAGGCCCTCATTTCAAGGTGGCGTAAGGCCGTAGCATTGAATGGAGATTACGTTGAAAAATAGTGTTGTGTAGCTAAAAGATTGGGGAATAACCTGGTGTATTTAAATGCTGATTAAAACAACCCCTGTTTCAGAAAAAAATGTGTTGCATTACTTATTGAACTGCCCTCGTACTTCACGAAACGGCGCCCTGTCCTTCGCCGCAATATTTCGATTGCAGGTGTGCAGGTAGCCTGGTCCCCGACAACCACCTATCTCGGGGTCCAGATGGACCACAATTTGCTCTTCCACTGTCATGTGGAGTATGTCACCGACAAGGGGCAAAAGCTAACCAGGGCTTTGTACCCATTCTTCCGCAGTAGGGAACTTGCCCTGCAGACCAAGCTCCGCATTTACCGAACAGTTATCCTGTCTGCCCTCACGTATGGATCTACTGCATGGGCCACAATTAGTGTCACCAGAAGGCGGAAGTTGCAGCACCTGCAGAACAAGGTGCTCAGGTGGAGCCTGCACGCGCCACTCACGAGAATTGTCACTCTCCACGAGGAAGCGGATATCGTCCCCCTCAAGACGACCATACGCAACAACGCGCGGCGGCTCTACGAGGTGCATTCAAGTTCTAAGGCCTCCGATTTTTTTTCTAATTAACTACTCACCCGAAATCGATGAAACTGGCGTTACTTCTCGACGTAATCGCCCTGCAGACGTACACATTTTTCACAGCGCTCACGCCATGATTCCATGGCAGCAGCGAAAGCTTCTTTAGGACCACTGGAAAATCGCTGAGGCAATAGCAGCATGGCTGGTGAATGTGCGGCCACGAAGAGTGTCTTTCATTGTTGGAAAAAGCCAAAAGTCACTAGGAGCCAGGTCAGGTGAGTAGGGAGCATGAAGAATCACTTCAAAGTTGTTATCACGAAGAAACTGTTGCGTAACGTTAGCTCGATGTGCGGGTGCGTTGTCTTGGTGAAACAGCACACGCGCAGCTCTTCCCGGACGTTTTTGTTGCAGTACAGGAAGGAATTCGTTCTTCAAAACATTTTCGTAGGATGCACCTGTTACCGTAGTGCCCTTTGGAACGCAATGGGTAAGGATTACGCCCTCGCTGTCCCAGAACATGGACACCATCATTTTTTCAGCACTGGCGGTTACCCAAAATTTTTTTGGTGGTGGTGAGTCTGTGTGCTTCCATTGAGCTGACTGGCGCTTTGTTTCTGGATTGAAAAATGGCACCCACGTCTCATCCATTGTCACAACCAACGAAAAGAAAGTCCCATTCATGCTGTCGTTGCGCGTCAACATTGCTTGGCAACATGCCACAGGGGCAGCCATGTGGCCGTCCGTCAGCATTCGTGGCACCCACCTGGATGACACTTTTCGCATTTTCAGGTCGTCATGCTGGATTGTGTGCACAGAACCCACAGAAATGCCAACTCGGGAGGCGATCTGTTCAACAGTCATTCGGCGATCCCCCAAAACAATTGTCTCCACTTTCTCGATCATGTCGTCAGACCGGCTTGTGCGAGCCTGAGGTAGTTTTGGTTTGTTGTCACACGATGTTCTGCCTTCATTAAACTGTCGCACCCACGAACGCACTTTCGACACATCCATAACTCCATCACCACATGTCTCCTTCAACTGTCGATGAATTTCAATTGGTTTCACACCACGCAAATTCAGAAAACGAATGATTGCACGCTGTTCAAGTAAGGAAAACGTCGCCATTTTAAGTATTTAAAACAGTTCTCATTCTCGCCGCTGGCGGTAAAATTCCATCTGCCGTACGGTGCTGCCATCTCTGGGACGTATTGACAATGAACGCGGCCTCATTTTAAAACAATGCGCATGTTTCTATCTCTTTCCAGTCCGGAGAAAAAAAATCAGACGCCTTAGAACTTGAATGCACCTCGTATGAGAAAGTGGATGACTTGCGGGACACTGTCCATGGGTTACGCCACGTTGGGACCACACTTCCACGCCGCTGGCATCGACATCCGGTACTCCTAACCATCCTAGAGGAATCGGATTCCGACCAAGGCTAACGATAGGCCTGGCACGCCCACCACGGACGCATCCTTTGGCGGGATTAGCCCCCATTCTACGTCCAATACTTTCCAGCCATACCTATCCACGTTAGGCTAAATTTTTCTGCCTGACTCATGTAGTACTGTCACCGTCAGAGGATGGTACGGGACTACAAGTCTCACCGCCACACCTCCAAAGTGAATTGCAGTGGTGCAGTCACTGCCCTGTGGATAAATTTACTGCCTCACCAACACAGTTAGACCGCAATAGACCGGTGATGCTGTATTGTAACATATCACAAAAAAAACACCGCGTCGCGCGGGAGCGCATAACTAACTCAAATGATAAACAAACACCAACACTTCCACACTCCTTCATGACTCAAATGATAAACAACGGCACAGCTACCACGATATCGTCGCTTCTACAGATGCACTTCAATTAAGCTCCCTTGAGTATTGCTCAGCAATTTACAATATTTTTATTATAATTACAGTCAGTTACATACAGTCAAAATTAAATATACTTGCACATCGATTAAATATTAAGTATGGTTTCTGTAATACAGCTTAGAATAAAAAGTACAGTGAAAGTTATCAACGGATATTAAACGGCGAAAATTTTCGGTGCTGCAGAAGGTATTTTATCTGCATTTTCAGTATTACAAGTGTCCGCACGCTCCAACGTTGTAGGAGTAGGAGCTATATGCGGCCTGCCGGCACGTGGAAGATCAGACACGTTTGCGAGACCTCGTTGCTATGGTAATAGATGCCTCGCCCAACGACTCACCGTGTTTCTGGTCGCTGGTAGATCTCCGTAGACATTCTGCAAGCGCCTATGAATATGTGCGACGCTCTGGGTTTCCGCCAAACGATACTCAATGACAGCTCTCTGCATAAAACGCATCTCCGTTACAGACGCCATTTTGAAGGCTACGAATAGCACCACAACCTATAGGAGCTGAAGCGGGAATATTCCACGATGTCCCACAACAAAATCCACATTTTTTCAATCTAAATTGGCCGAGAAAAAAATGTGTTGCATTACTTAGTGATGATCCTTGTAGAACCACATTTACAACTGATAGATCACCTGTATACATGTTACTGTAGGTAACCTACATTATACTGTCTGCACATGGTCATTGTCACAAGCTTTAAGGCTGACTGAGGGATCATTGGAGTTGTAGAAGATGAGAGTAGATTGAGCTGTTGGGGTTAGGATGGAGGGTGTCTGGGTGATAGGCCATGTGTGTGTGTGTGTGTGTGTGTGTGTGTGTGTGTGTGTGTGCGCCCGCCCATAGTTTTTACTTATTACTCTCTTTCTGTTTCTAAACAGCGTATATAACCGATCAGAAAGCGAGAACCTAATGTGCAAGCGTCGGAACTAAAACTAGGAGAGCTTACTGCGCGCAGTAATAGTCACCTTCATCACTAATGCCACTTTATAGCACACTACAAGCGCTCGCTTTTGTTGTTGAAAGCTGCTGTTTAGTAACAGTTAATTTTTTTAATTTTATTAATATCTGGTCTGTATTTTTGGATGAAAATAGCCTTGCTGATATTTTGAAATTAATAAGAATACATTCAAAGCTCTGATACTTCATGAAGTTATCTACTTTTGTACATTGCATTGTGTAAGCTTCTTATTGCTAACTCTTAATCAGTTTGTTTTGAAAGCTGTAATATGGCCAGTTACTGCGTGAAGCTATTGAGTGAGTCAGCTGGAGTGCACGTCCAATTCTGGTGAGGGAGGCTGACTGCTCGTTGTACTGTCTGAGCCAAAGTTGTCGTAAATTTAGTAAGTGTGTAATGTGTAATAGGAACACATCTATCCAGACCATTTCACAGGAATTCCTAACTGCATCAGGGTCCACTGCAAGTACTATAACAGTTAGGCGGGAGTGAGAACATTTGAATTTCATGGTCGAGCGACTGCTCATAAGCCACACATCACGTCGGTAAATGCCAAACGACGCCTCGCCTTGTGTAAGGAGAGTAAACATTGGGCGATTGAACAGTGGAAAACGTTGTGAGGAGTGACGAATCACGGTACACAATGTGGCGATCCGATGGGACTGTATGGGTATGGCGAATGCCCGGTGAACATCAGTCAGCGTGTATAGTGGCAACAGTAAAATTTGGAGTCGGTGGTGCTATTGTGTGGTTGTGTGTTTCATGGAGGGGGCTTGTGGCGCTGTCACAGCATAGGTCTACATTAATGTTTTAAGCACCTTCTTGCTTTCCTCTGTTGAAGAGCTACTCAGCGATGGCGATTGCATCTTTCAACACGATCGAGCACTTGTTCATAACGCACGGCCTGTGGCGGAGTGGTTACACGACAATAACATCCCTGTAATGGACTGGCCTGCACAGAGTCCTGACCTGAATCCTTTAGAACAACTTTGGGATGCTTTGAATCGCCAACTTCTTGCCAGACCTCACCGACCGACATCGATACAACTCGTCGGTGCAACAGTCCGTGAAGAATGGGCTGCCATTCCGGAAGAAACCTTCCAGCAGCTGATTGAACGTATGCCTGCGAGAGTGGGACCTGTCATCAAGGCCTAGGGTAGACCAACATCATACTGAATTGCAGCATTACCGATGGAGGGAGCCACGAACTTGTAAGTCAATATCAGCCATATATCTGTAATTATTATAGCCCAATCGAACGTGCTTCAGTCGCTCATGGTTCGAAACCATAGTGCAGTTTCTAAACGTTTTCATCTGTAGTTGCAGTTTTGAGACATCAGTCATGTGGACTGTCTTTAGAAATGAAGTGGTTATTCTAGAAGTAAGTCTGACAAGCCCTGCCGTGCTATTCTGTTTCCCTCCCCCCCCCCCCCCCCCCCCCCTCCACCCCACACACACACACACACAGCTCTCACCACAGCTTCCGACGTCATTTCGTAGACTTCCTAATGGTTAGCACCAGTACGAAACTACAGCGAGCAGCAACAGTCGTTTACTGCTTCATTGTGCGATTTTAAACGATCCCACCAAATGCAAAGTTCCTAATTCAAAACGGTTTCTGAATGCAAGACAGGTCCACCCTATCGAAATTTACAGACAGGTTGCTGAAGTTTACAGCAATATGATGAATAAAGCATCAGTTCTTAAATGGTGCGTCATGTTTAAAGGAGGACGAACGAGTATTCATAACGAATAACGACTAGGCCGATCGTCAGTTGTGACTGACCACCTCAGAGATGGACGTTTCACACTATTGAGACCATAAAAGCAACGAATCGGGACTGTCCACTGGCATTGTACTTCTTCACATTATCGCTGTCCCATATTATGCTTCGATGAAGAATTTGCTTCAGTAGTTTAAGTGGTATTTTTTCACGAAATGCCTTGTGGCCCACGCTTGGTCCCGAGTGATTACCATCTTTCCCCAGAGTTGCAGGACTGTTTTGAAGGCAAAGCTTAATGCAAATCAAAACGGGAAACATTAGTCACAAGGGAGATATCCGCGATCCTTATGCGAAATAGGCTTATTCTACTGTCTGTCTGAGACCTGGCAGGAGTCGGTGTGGACGAGACCGTAATCAGTTACTGTTGATTGCTCAGTTTTTTTTTAAAAAAAATCACGTACACTTTATTTGGAAACAATTGAAAATGAAGTTAACAACAAGGAACAATTATCAGATTTGACTGTTAAGACACAACGTCTAATTAAAAAAATTCTTAAGCACGTTGCACTTACGGCAGAAGGCCTTATTGACAGGAAATTCAAATTATTTGTCGGCTCAAGGACGACGGATGAAGCCCTGGACAGCAAATTCTTAAGAACCAGTTAAACTTCTCCAAGAGGTACTACATCTACATCTACATCTACAAGGTTACTCTGCAATTCACACTTAAGTGCCTGGCAGAAGGTTCATCGAACCATTTTCATACAACTTCTCTAGCATTCCACTCTCGAATGGCGCGTGGGAAAAAGGAACACTTAAATCTTTCCGTTCGAGCTCTGATTTCTCTTATTTTATTATGATGATCATTTCTCCCTACGTAGGTGGGTGTCAACAAAATATTTACTCATTCGGAAGAGAAAGTTGGTGACTGAAATTTCGTAAATAGATCTCGCCGCAAAAAACCCTTGTTTCAATGACTGCCACCCCAACTCGCGTATCCTATCAGTGACACTCTCACACCTATTGCGCGATAACACGAAACGAGCTGCCCTTCTTTGCACTTTTTCGATGTCCTCCGTCAATCATACCTGGTAAGGATCCCATACCGAGCAGCAATATTCCAGCAGAGGACGGACAAGTGTAATGTAGGTTGTCTCTTTAGTGGGTTTGTCGCATCTTCTAAGTGTTCTGCCAACAAAGAGCAGTCTTTGTTTCACCTTCCCCGCAATATTATATATGTGATCCTTCCAATTTAAGTTGCTCTTAATTGTAATTCCTAGGTATTCCTAGCCCTTAGATTTGTGCGAATTAGCGTATACCCAAAATTTATCGGATTTCTTTTAGTACCCAAGTGGATGACCTCGCACTTTTCTTTGTTTAGTCCTAATTGCCACTTTTCGCACCATAAAGAAATTCTCTCTAGATCATTTTGTAATTGGAATTGACCGTCAGATGATTTTACTAGATGGTAAATTACAGCATAATCTGCAGACGCTCTAAGGGGGCTGCTCAGATTATCACCTAGATCATTTATGTAAATCAGGAATAGCAGAGGGCCTATGACACTACCTTGCGGAACACCGGATATCACTTCTGTTCTACTCGATGATTTGCCGTCTATCACTACCAACTGTGACTTCTATGAGAGGAAATCACGAATCCAGTCGCACAACTGAGACGATACTCTTTATGCAGGCAATTTGATTAATAGTATCAAACAGTATCAAAGAAGCCTTCTGGAAATCTAATAAGATGGAATCGATCTGAGATCCCATGTCGACAGCACTCATTACTCTAGCTGTGTTGCACAAGAACGATATTTTCCGAATTCGTGTTGGTTATGTATCAATAAGTCATTTTCTTCAAGGTGATTCATAATGTTCGAGTACAGTATATGCTCCAAAATCCTACTGCAAATTGATGTCAGTGATATGGGTCTGTAATTGAATGAGTTACTCCTATTTTATTTCTTGAATATTAGTGTGACCTGTGCTACTTTCCAGCCTTTAGGAACAGACCTTTCGTCAAGTGAGCGGTTGTATATGATTGCTAAGAATGGCGTATTGTGTCTGCATACTCTGAGAGGAACCTGATTGGTATATCATCTGGACCGGACGACTTGCCTTTCTTAAGTGATGTGAGCTGTTTCGCAATAACTAAGATATCTGCTTTTATGTCACTCGTGCTAACAGCTGTTCTGGTTTCGAATTCTGTAATATTTACTACGCCTTCTTTCGTGAAGGAATTACGGAAAACTGTATTTAGTAGCTCCGCTTTAGTGGCACCATCATCGGTAACATTCCATCGCTAAAGCGCAGTGACGGTATTGACTGTTTTTTGCCACTGGTGTACTTTACATACGACCAAAATCTCTTTGGGTTTTCTATCTTATCTTGAGACAATGTTTCATTGTGGAAACTATTAAAATCATCTCGCATTGACGTCCGCACTAAATTTCGAGCTTCGGTGAAACTTAGCCAGTCTTGGAGAGTTTGTATTCTTCTGAATTTGGCATGCTTTTGTCGATGCTTCTGCAACAGTGTTCTGGCGTGTTTTGTGTACCATGGTGGATCAGTCCCGTCTCTTATTAACTTATGCGATATGAATCTATTTATTGCTGTCGATACTGTATCTTTGAATTTGAGCCATATCTGGTCTACACTTACATAATTAGCTTTGAAGGAATGGAGACTCTCTCTTAGTAAGGCACCAAGAGAATTTTTATCTGCTGTTTTAAATAGACATTTGTGCGTACGCTCTCCATTAGATCAGGATTATATGTGGCTAAGAGGTCTGGTGTGTTTTCGCAACCATTTACAATTCGTGTGGGCTCATCAACTAATTGTTCAAAGTAATTATCAGAGAAAGCATTTAGTACAATTTCGGAAGATGTTTTCTACCACCGGCTTTGAACATGTATTTTCGCCAACAAATTGAGTGTAGATTGAAGTATCCCCAATTATAACTGTATGAGTGGGGTTCTTATTTGTAATGAGATTCATGTTTTCTTTGATGCTTTCAGTTATTATATCATCTGAGTCGGATGGTCGGTAGAAGGAGCCAATTATTATTTTGGTACGGCTGCAGAGTATAACCTCTACCCATAATAATTCGCAGGAACTATCTATTTCAACTTCACTGCAAGATAAACTACTACCAAGAGACACAAACACACCACCGCCTACTTTATTTAATCTATCCTTTCTGAACACAGTTTGCGCCTCTTTAAAAATTTCTGAAAAATTTATCTCTTGTTTTAGCTAGCTTTCTGTTCCTATAACGGATTCAAATTCAAAAAATGTTTGTGAAATCTTATGGGACTTAACTAAAAAGGTCATCAGTCCCTAAGCTTACACACTACTTAACCTAATTTATACTACGGACAAACACACACACCGATGCCCGAGGGAGAACTCGAACCTCCGCCGGGACCAGCCCCACAGTCAATGACTGCAGTGCCCTAGACCGCTCGGCTAATCAAAAATGGTTAAAATGGCTCTGAGAACTATGGGACTTAACATCTGAGGTCATCAGTCCCCTAGAACTTAGAAATACTTAAACCTAACTAACCTAAGGACATCACACACATCCATGCCCGAGGCAGGATTCGAACCTGCGGTCGTAGCAGTCGCGTGGTTCCAGACTGTAGCGCCTAGAACCGCTCGGCCACCCCACCCGGCGCTCGGCTAATCCCGCGCGGATATAACAATTTCAGCTTCAGTGCTTTCTATCAGCGCTTGAAGCTTTGGTACTTTTCCAACACAGCTACGACAATTTACAACTGCAATACCGACTGTTGCTTGGTCGATTCTCGTCGTTTCTTTGCCCTGTATTCTTTGAGACAATCATCAAAATTTCACTATTAAGAGACAATATCTAATTTAAAATTCCTAAGACCTGTTGCGTTCATGGCTGAAGGCCTTATTGACAAGAAATTCAAATTATTTGTCGCCTGAAGGCCTCAAAAGTGATGACAAAAACAATTTGACAGCTCAAAGCCAGGATAGCAAATTTTTGAGAAGCAATTAACCTTCTTCAAGAGATATTTAAGGAACAATCATCAACATTTCAGTGTTAAGATATTTTGTCTAATTAAAATTTCTTAAGACACTCTGATGGCTGAAGGCCTTATTAACAAGAAATTCAAACTCTTTGTCAGCTGAAGGCCCAAACAGTAATAATTAAAAATTAACATTTTAAAAAAAATCATCACTATCTGACCAAATCAAGAGAGAAGTGGGCCTCAGACAGTGCTCCAAGAATCGACCTGGGAAAATCGCTCAATTTCTTAAACGATGAGACAGGCAGCCAAGAGTTTTATTCACTTCCCCGGATGGCAACTCAAACTAGTGACGGTTTAAACGCAGACCAACACTCTTGCAAAATTTGCCTAATGTCTGATAACCAATACAACGATGGAATAACCTAGGCAAGGCAGAACCAGCGGACAGCACTGCATCTTCGGAAACTGGCGTTTAGAACATCCAGAAGCAGAAGGAACCACTATGACCAAAGTAGTCCAAAAGAAACAAAGTATGCGAACCACAGTCAACGAGGCTGTCGAACTGCACGCCTTACCGGACAGCAGCGGCAAGGCGAGGAAAGGTACACCTCTACGAAAATACGCTAACCTCCAGGGCAGGTAACTGGGCTGCTAGCGGCCACTAGGCAGAAAAATACCGCTGGTTAACTTCACCAATAATAACACAAGGAATTCAATGATTAATAATAAGAAGCGGAGGATGGCTTACTAATTTCGCCAACTCCAAACACTCCACTCGCTGCTCTTCGTCCCAGCGACCCTGCGAGCAGCAGTTCACGAACAAACGGTGTGATCTCAAAATAGTGGAGGTTTCTCTATTGGGTTAATGTTCACTCAGCTCAAACGTCCTGGGTCGGGTGGACAAAGAGGTTGTGGCCCTCGTAACTACAGCCCCTCGATCCAGCAGTGGCGCCAGCGGTCCCACCACGTTCCCACATTGCCGGACCTCACTGCTGCTCCATCCCAACTGAACTCACTGACACACTCCGACCCGGAAAACACTTGACGTCCCTCAAAAGATAGTACCACCGTACTAGGTACCGATAACCGCTGCTGCTGCCACTCACAGACAGACAATGCTAGCAAACGTAGTGGCGCCAGTAAACACAAGAAGAGAACGAGACGCCACTGTCCCTATTACATGATGCCAATCTAGCAACGGCACCAAAGCAAGCCGCAACATGGCTCACTGTCGATCATTGTTCTTTATTTCAAAATTACTGGTTTTGAGCAATGTTGCCAATCTTCAAATCACATGTAGTAGCTACAGGGTAACCTGTCGTCATGGAACTATCAGTTCCTTCTCATATACAAATTAGGATATCAGAATAGACAGTTACACATAAAAAACAACCATCGGCAGAAAGAAAAATATGCCTATTTTGCACTCTGGAAGTAACAACGGATTGAAAGAGGACCTAGAGCAACTGAATGTGCGAGAGACATAAGAAAACTTGTGGAGTGCTGTAACAAGCGTTTAAATATGAACAACGGCTATTTGGAAAAATAGCTAAGGTAACAAAATATGCTGTAAAGTAAATTTTCTTTCATTATCTTGGATAAAAATGCCTTGACGAAGGAGTTATTGACAACTGAAAAAGGAAGTTAGATTTCTAATCCTTTGCCAATTTCGGATGAACTTTCATTGGGATTAATTAGACAGCACAACACGAACAGCGTTTTCTCGATGCAAACGCCAGCTCTTTGTGAGGCACAGGAGTTTCCTCTACGCTACGAGGCACAGAAGTTTCTTCTATGCTCTTACGGCTACGCACGAGTTGTAGGTACCCAACCGCAGACCGCAGGTAACACAATAATGCGCTGGTGCTAAGAGTTCTGCTCACAGGGGCTTGGCAGCCGCCTGGCTCAGCAACCAGAGTGTAGCGCAGCTGCAACATAACTAGAGCAGCAGCTCTGTGTGTTAAGCAGCAGGGGGTAGCAGAACACGGCGCTTGCTGTGGCGGCTTCTTTGCGCCTGTTGCCGGCCCCATTAAACATGCAGTGGCGCCTCGCAGCGGCGAGAGAGAGCTCACAGCTACCTGCACCTGCGCTGATGACGCCCTTGCTGCCTCTGCGCTAGCCACACCACCCCAGTAGCCTCTCAGGTGAGCACGTACCTGCAAATAAAGATGAACCCCTCAGTATTATTTGCTTACGCTTCTCACTAACAAGACAACGACACAATTTTTATTAATTAAAGGAACCGTGAAATCTCAGATGAGCACGTACCTGGAATAAAGGAAAACACCTCACAAGGGAACCTCCCCAACGCACCCCCCTCAGATTTAGTTATAAGTTGGTACAGTGGATAGGCCTTAAAAAACCGAACACAGATCAATCTAGAAAACAGGAAGAAGTTGTGTGGAACTATGAAAAAATAAGCAAAATATACAAACTGAGTAGTCCATGTGCAAGATAGGCAACATCAAGGATAGTATGAGCTCAGGATCAACGTGGTCCCGTGTTTAGCAGTGAGCAACTGCGGAACGAGAGGTCTTCCCTCGAGTGAAAAGTTTACTTTCTTTATTTTCGCAAAGTTATGATCTGTCCGTTCGCCGTTCGTTCATTGACGTCTCTGTTCACTGTAATAAGTTTAGTGTCTGTGTTTTGCGACCGCACCGCAAAACCGTGCGATTGGTAGACGAAAGGACGTGCCTCTCCAATGGGAACAGAAAACATTTGATCGCAAGGTCATAGCTCAACCGATTCCTCCACAGGAAAACACGTCTGATATATTCTATACGACATTAGTGACGGCATGTGCGTCACGTGACAGGAATATGTTGTCGACCCACCTAACTTGTACACTTGGCGAATGGGTAAAAAGATTCTTCTACCTTGCCCGATTTATGTTTTCTTGTGGATGTGATAATCACTCCCAAAAAAGTGATGAAAACATAAGTGTTTGTCACATAAACTGCAACAAACGAATGCAACAGTTTCACAGTCGCACAGTTATCCCTGTGCTCTGTCAAAACATATGTTTTTAACATTTTCAAATTTTTCCGTGTGTAGACCGTCAAATCCATCGGACGGACGGACGAACAGATAATAATTGTCTGAAAATAAAAAAGTAAACTTTTCATTCGAGGGGGGACTTGAACCAAGGTCTTCTTGTTCCGCAGCTGCTCACCCTAACCACGGGACCACGGCGCTCCTCGGCTCACATTCTCCTTGATGTTGCCCATCTTGCACATGGACTACTCAGTTTGTATATTTTGTTTATTTTTTTCATAGTTCCACACAACTTCTTCCTGTTTTCTCGATTGATCTGGGTTCAGTTTTTCAAGGCCTATCCATTGTGCCACTTTATAACTAAATCTGAGGGGGGTGCGATGAGGAGGTTCCCTTGTCAGTATTATTAGCTTACACTACTCACTAACAAAACATCAACACAATTTTTTAACTGAAAAATCGTATACATAAGACACAATTGTCACTATTGGTAATTAAATATGCACCAAAGATATTTTAAGCATGGTCTCCCACAGGGCTCAGATTTTTCTCTACCGTGTCAGCCTTTTTATCTCGCAAGTGTCTAGATCTAACATATCATCGGATTCCTTTTCCATTCTTCTTGTGTAAGTGTATTATTTATGAGAGCTACCTGCATACTTGAGCTGTTAAGCTGATTGTGCGATGGTTGAGCATTTCAGCTGCATGAGGAAAAGATTCAGTGGGAATCGCACAGCGTTCGATCATTGGCCCACAACTATTCTTGCTTTCGCTAATGATCTACCATTTTATTCGAACCAGGAAGCAGAACGGTACAAACATTGTTGTGAAGCCGAGCAAAGATGCATCAGAAGAGGAAAAGAAATGTTTTTGTGAAAGATACTGACTGGTTTTGTACCAAAGGGATAGGTCTTCAAGCTCGAGAGTAGCTCATCCAGTTTTGAGCTGTCAATAATACCCGACCTTCTAACAACCTAGTACCGAGCGATGTGGCGCGGTGGTTAGTCCACAGGACTCGCATTCGGGAGGACGATAGTTCAAACCCACGTCCGACCATCCTGATTTACGGTTTCCGTGATGTCCCTAAATCACTTCAGGCAAATGCTGGAATGGTCCCTTAGAAAACGCACGCTCGATTTCCTTCTCTCATCCGAGCGTGTGTTCCGTCTCTGAAATGAAATGTCGTGTGGCTAGGGCCTCCCGTCGGGTAGACCGTTCGCCTGGTGCAGGTCTTTCGATTTGACGCCACTTCGGCGACCTGCGCGTCGATGGGGATGAAATGATGATGATTAGGACAACACAACACCCAGTCCCTGAGCGGAGAAAATTTCCGACCCAGCCGAGAATCGAACCCGGGCCCTTAGGATTGACAGTCTGTCACGCTGACCACTCAGCTACCGGGGGCGGACTGTTCCGTCTCTAATGACCACGTTGTCGACGGGACATTAAACACTAATCTCCTTCTGCTAATAAAAAAGTATTCTAATAAGAGATAATAAAGAGTGTAGAAACTTTCGAGTTATTGGGCTTGCTTAAAACGTTTAGGTTGGAAAACTTTTGCAGTAAGATAGTTGCTAACTTTCGGGTTACAGAAATTAATAAATTAACTTTTTTTGCATAATTTCATTCACTGATGATTTACAAGATAATTTTACGGAGTACGGTATGTCTTCACGTAGGCGAGAAGTATTCACCATACAAAAGAAAGTAATTAGACTAGTGTTTTGTTACAATAATACATCTGACAAGGTTCAAATGGCTCTGAGCAATATGGGACTTAACTTCTGAGGTTATCAGTCTAACTAACCTAAGGACATCATACACATCCATGCCCGAGGCAGGATTCGAACCTGCGACCGTAGCGATTACGCGGTTCCAAACTGGAACGCCTAGAACCGCTCGGCCACCCCGGCTGGCAATCTGACATGGGTACTGTACGAACTTCCCCTCACCGATTTGATTCATATTGACAGGTAGCGTATGGCATGGCTAGGACTCAATATATGTAAACAGAAAGACGCATCTCCCAACCATTTTCAAGAAAATTGAGTTTGAATATTTTAAACCTGCACATATATTTTGTAAAGCTGCTAGTATTCACGGAGTTGGCAGCCGAGGGAACAAACATTTTGTTTCGTAAGGGCCAGGTCTCTGGATCGAATTTCGCTGTCAGTAATTCTTTTTTCCCATTTTCACGTAATTCTAACAAAGACACATACCTGTGGTACACCTGGTACACCATGAAATTATGTGATGAGCGAGAACCGTTTATGAATGTAAACTATGACGCATTGATAGAACCATGCACATGCACATGCAAAAATTAGTCGTTCATTACCTGTTGTCTTCATCGCAGAAATTATTGTTTTCCATGTTTATACGCTCAGTATCATCTTGATTCTTACATCTTTCATCTTCGTCTCTACTTCTTCGATGTATAGATTGAGTAGTACTAGCGAAAGACGACATTCTTATTTGAGCACTTCGTTTTTGCTCTCAGTTCTTGGTTTTTTCCTCTTGGTTAGTGAATATATTCTATATCACACGTCCTTCCCTTAGCTTACTCTTATTTTCCTAACAACTTAACCTGCACTATTTTTCCATTGTATATCGCTTTTTGTCTGTCGACGATTCTTAACCTGCACCATATTTCCGTTGTATATCGCTTTTCGTCGGTCGACGATTCCTATGAACATACCTTGATTTTTCTTAAGTCTCCTTTACATTGCCAAGCGCAACGTTTAAACTGACTACGGCTTTTGTCTCTACTAAAGTAAAACTAAACGTCCCTTAAAAGATCCTTAATTTTATTTTGACGTTACCAAAATAAATATATCTATATTGTTATCCTCAAAATTGGTTCCCTGTAATATTACCAATTGTTGGGTAGCCAGAACCCTACCTGCCAAATTTTGAGAAGCGAAAACCAGTCAAGTTTTCCATGCGAATAACGGGTGACAAAGTGTGTCCACACAGTGTTAAGGAACCTATGTAAGGTGGAGGAAACTGATATACGGCTAATGACTGCAGCTGTGTAAATACGCGCCTAAAACTGGAAGAGACGAATGAAGCAGTGGAACATTCGAACGACTAAATGGAAATCCGGCAAATTGAGCAGCACTGCCGCTGTGGGCGAACGACAAATGTGAGTCTGCCCAAACGCCCTGATCCTCTTCGGCAATCACGCCGGCTCGTCGTGGTAACGGGCGTTTAATAGGTACTGTTAGCATTAATTGCCTCACAGGGAGAGCGGTCCTTTGTGGGTCATTAAACAGCGATACTCAAACTGCGCTAGCATCTGATTGTGTTCCGCTGGCGGATTTACCACTCCTGGAAACTGCTTAGCAATACGAGGCAATAAAGCGTTTGACTCCAACAGTACTGTAAGGTCTGCCAATAGAGCGTCTGGTACAGAAAAATGTGGCCAGTGATAGATGTCGGCTTCAACAAGACGTCAACCCGCGAAATTCAGACGAACGGAAATGATTAAAAAAGAAATAAAAGGGAGATACAATGTAGACGTCAACCTGCAAAATGGAGATGACAGGAAACGATTAAAAAGTAAGTAAAGGTAGATGCAATGTAAGCAATTACTGAGTTTCTTTCCTGTAAGTGACATCTCTCAGTATACATCTTGTTCTCAGACACGCAGTTTGAGGTTACGAAAGGAGTATTCACATAAACCGCAATTTATTCTTTTGTGTGTGAGGCAGTAGAACTTGGAGACAAGGTAGTTTCTTTGATTTAAAGAAGGCATTTGATTATGTGAACTAAGCAATACTCTTTGTGTAACTTTCTTCATAGAGCGTACCACGGTAATGAATTTATTAAAAGACCGTGTCGTTTTCCACATTTGGTGTGTTAATTTTGTTTGTTCAAGATTTTTTTTTATTCTTCTCATCCATTCTCAAGTAGTGATTTAGCGGTTCTGTATGGAATAGAATATACTGCATTGTCTCCACGACTAGAAATAAAAGGTGTGGAAGTAAACGTATTTTGAATACATTTAATTGCATCAGAATACTGTACCTTAAATACTGAAATCTCAACATCTTGAAATTTGTGTTTTCTATTCGTTTTGTCTTACAAATGCTATCTTGTTGGTTTGCGTGCTTTATAGATTGACATTTGCAAAGACGTTAGTTATGGTGTTCAAAAAGTGAAGCTAAATATGGAATAATACAAATTGCAGTTGTTTCAAAGAAAATGCCTTTTTTGCATGCTACACATCGAAATTTTTGTTTTTATTTATGCACCCAGATGCGTTTCGTCTTTTTTACAAGGCATCTTCAGTGGGTGTCCTGAAATATTGCATGATTTGTCCATTTTTACACACAGGTTATGATTTCACATCTAGGTTATAGATTTAAAGACAGTTCCGTAACGTTTTTTTATGAAATGGAAAGGTACTTACAGGTAACACACACACACGCACACACACACACACACACACACACACACATATATATATATATATATTCCAAAAACAGTTGAATGCAGGAAACTGAGAATGTTGGTAACACTTAGAAAAACAAATGAAACTCTGTATTAGAAAGATGGCAGTTACAGTGATGTGTAACGCAAACAGTGAAGTGAAAGTGAACTGTAAGAGGTATACCTAATTGCCGGATGAGAAAAAGCAGTTTGCTTGGACGCAATGAATTAGAAGTTACCTATAAGTACCCTTCCATTTCATAAAAAAACGTTAAGGAACTGTTCTTAAATCTATAACCTATCTGTGAAACCATAACCTATGTGTAAAAATGGACAAATCATGTAATATTTCAGGAACCCACGGAAGATGCCTTGTAAAAAAGGCAAAACGCGTCTGGGTGTATAAATAAATAAAAATTTCGATGTGCAGCATGCAAAAAAGGCATTTTCTTTGAAACAATTGCAATTTATATACAGCTGCTACGAAAATGGTTCAAATGGTTGAAATGGCTCTGAGCACTATGGGACTTAACTCCGGAGGTCATCAGTCCCCTAGAACTTAGAACTACTTACACCTAACTAACCTAAGGACATCACACACATCCATGCCCGAGGCAGGATTCGAACCTGCGAACGTAGCGGTCGCGTGGTTCCAGACTGCAGCGCCTAGAACCGCTCGGCCACTTCGGCCGGCTACGAAAATGGCCACTACAAGAAACGTGTTAATGGAATAATAATTTCAAGTACTATGGCTGTATATTTATGCTGTATCTGACGAAAATTAAAAATTAAAATTAAAATAGAATGGAAAATAAAACAAAAGATGATAACACGCAACTAAATTTTAAATTTCATTGTACTTTATAGATGATTTCTGATCGCTCACTAGCAGAATGTTATTGAAGTTATCAAAGAAGTTTTTGTTCTGAAGATCTGTTTGCTCGTTAAGAAGATACTTTTTAAATGACTGAAAATTTCAGTTTCCTCTAAGATATTCATTTGCTTCCATTTCTTAGCGTGAAACAAAATTTTTAGCTTTTCGTTAATTTTTGTGGTTGTATGTTAATTAGAGGACGTAGAATACAAATTTCAAAAATACTGACATTTCGATATCAAAGGCACAGATTTTTTCTGCAGGTAAACGTATTTAACATACATTTACATTCATATCATCACATTTCTATTCGTGGAGGTGTAAGATAGGTACATCATTTTGATTTTTGTAAGCTATTTACGTGCACTTCATAGAGAGCAAGTTACGTTACTGTTAAACAATCTTTGGCCTTGTAACACAGTCCTTCCTTGCCTCTGCGCTGTCTGATACGTCCTTAGCTGAATTATGGTAAGTGGTGGACGTATTCAATAGAGCTGTGCTGACTTCTCATTGTATCTGTTAGCTGTTAGATGAAGAAAGATTTATTATAATGGACAACAAGGATGAATATGATGTATATGTTGAAAGGCGGAAAAAATAAAAATTTTGATTTTTTTTTAAAGATGAATCGTTTGAGATAAGACTGCAGCACTGCACAGATAGTTTGTCAGAAAGTCGGAATGATCATTGTCAGCTAGTTAATTTCGTTCATTTGCTCAGAACTGAGAAAAGACCACTCCATTTCCATCAGTCATGCATTCACGTATCAACTGATTAACCTGTATGATTTTTATAGAAATTCTCTGTTAACTTTACACCCTTTGTAAATCCTAGTTCACTTTCTTAAGCACAACACTGTTCAGACCAGTGTTATGTGTAAAGATCACGCGAAGTTTTACTGTGTCTTTTTGAATACATACTTTACTCTAAAATCATTGTCTCGGAATATCATTTCACTGGAATAGTTACTCTCTCCATCCCATTGTTTAAAGAAGGTTTACTATCACTCTGTCGTCAGATAACCCACAGACTGGCAATTATCCCGTTTTACTGAGTAGAGAAGCCTGCGACGTCCACTAGTCGCTTAGTCGTGGTTTAAACGTTCTTCAGCCATTTTTTGTTAATACGACGGTAGCACGCTAACAGCGGAATAGCTTCGCCGAGATGCTCTTTCGCAGGCGCCGGTCCACAACAATACGATCTTTGTCAAAGTCAGTTATCTAAGTTGGTATCCACATTTGCTACCCGTATCGTCCATGTATCATATGTGTGTTCCCAACACCCAACAAACTTTCAGAGGTACCAAAACAAGAAAAAATGTCCAGTAAACATCATATCTAAAGAGAGTATCTTAAGAGCTAAGAGCACTTGTTCATCTTCGCTGTGGCCGTGCGGTTCTAGGCGCTTCAGTCTGGAACCGCGTGACCGCTACGGTCGCAGGTTCGAATCCTGCCTCGAGCATGGATGTGTGTGATGTCCTTAGGTTAGTTAGGTTTAAGTAGTTCTAAGTTCTAGGGGACTGATGACCTCAGATGTTAAGTCCCATAGTGCTCAGAGCCATTTGAACCATTTCATCTTAGCTGCTGTGAAACACATCCCTTCCACTGAACAAGTGCCCATAGCTCTTAACCTATGTATTTTAGAGCCCACATTTAATAGACTTCTATTTCTTGTTCTGGTCCTCATTACCTCCATTCAAAATATGGAGAGCAAAGAGCGTGTAGCAGAAGAGACGTATTTCACAATATCGAACACGAACAACTGCTCATAGCTCGTAAGGTACGCGTTTATAGCCCGCGTTTACTAGACATTTTTTTCTTGTTTTAGTTCATGTTACCACCTCGGAAAGTGTGTCGGTGGAGTTCTGTTTCTCCCTGAATAATGTCCTTACCGCGTCACGAACCTGCAACGACAACATGAGGAATTCAATCTCGCGGTGGATAATACGTAACGATGTAAATGTTTTGACTCATCATTGCAGTAATAAGGCAAATTATACGCGCATTATTATGTTTTATCTGTACAGTAATTTCTATTTGTCGCTCCATTCCCTATAACCAATGCCTGAGTTTGCTAAGAAATACTTCTTTAGGCTACAGATTGTGTAACAGTGCGAGCTTGTCAGCTGCTGTTGATTTAACGATACGAAATAGATTTTTCGTTCCGCTGTGTTCCTTGAGACGTTTTTCGTTTTACAAAGCACCTGATTTCAGGATTATATGACCACATACTAAGCCAGCTGTACAAATGATAATTAACAAATGAGATTTACTTAAGTCTACCGAGTGACGTGGTGCACTGGACTTTCTTTCGGAAACACGTCAATTCAAGTTCCGCAAGACCGTACAGACTCATGATATCCCGGGTCTACCACCGGGTCTTCAATTGAAATAATATTTCCACTCTTCACATGGTTGTCATACTTATCTGTGTCGCTGCTGTCGCTAAGTCACTAAAACAAATAATTCGATGAACCTGAGGATGATGACTATGTGAACGTGAGCATTTGGTGTAAAGGCCGAGAAGAGTATCACGATTTACACTAAATGGGGGAGCACGGAAGGAGCCTCAAAGTGTGCATTTTCACTCGAAGCCAGCATAACACTAGGAAATGCCGGCGCTCCTGGAAACGATGGGGGCATCGGCCAATCCTTGCATGCCACCGGAGAAAATCAAATAAAAGACATTTCTCAGAGTCACGTTTGATTACTGCTAGCCTGAAAGTCGAGGAAAGAACAAAGAACAAACATGACATAATTTCGCAGCTATGACAAACGCGTAAATGGGATGTACTGTGTCTACAGGAAATCCATAGAGATGAATCAGCACATAGGGCTCATGTCGATGAGATCCATTTGGCCACACACTAAACATGGCAGTATAGTTTTCATTAGAGCTGATCTGGCCTTAAATCCCACAGGGAAAAAAATCAGTTCAGAAAATGGCTCTGAGCACTATGGGACTTAACATCTGTGGTCATCAGTCCCCTAGAACTTAGAACTACTTAAACTTAGCTAACCTAAGGACATCACACACATCCATGCCCGAGGCAGGATGCGAACCTGCGACCGTAGCGGTCACGCGGTTCCAGACTGAAGCGCCCAGAACCGCACGGCCACACCGGCCGGCTGAAAAAAATCAGTAAATGGCACTCACTTCTTAACTATCGAATACGGAACCTTCACAGTAACATCAGTATATAAGCCCGCAGTTGAAAACCTTGCGCTTATGATGCCAGACAAGTTCAAAAACCAAAAGACATTGTTTATCGAAGGTGGCTTCAGCTGCCATAGCATAAACTGGGGTACAACGAAACTGATGCAATGGCTAATTGCTAGAATAATGGATGCAAGTGATTAACTGCTTTCTCCTACAAGACTCAAGGCTGTCATAACCCTTCATGAGCAAAATTTGGGGACGAGGCTACAACCCTGACAACTGTTTTGTCAGCGGAAATTTCCAAGACAGGCGTGTTAAAAATGTGTATGAAGATCTTCCAAAACTCAACAAAGGCCCATTGCAGTTCAGGTCTTCTCGGCAGTCAGTTAACATAAATTTTCGAAGAAGGTTCAGTTTTAAAAAAGCCAGATGGACGGAAGCAGCTGCACCTTTACGGATATGGCCGTAGACTCTCATGCCAGACATTGTGCACTCTTGACCGTCTCGTTTCCAACTCTTTGGCCGCCGTAAGCATCTACTTTACCGGACTCCAGCAAACTCATGCCGCACCTTGTCCATGCTGGCGACTGAACCACTTGGCCGAAACGCCCCATATTTATGGAGAACATTGCCTGTTTCCCAAATGACGTATGCCAAGCCCGAAAAGTTAGTCGGGACGTTGATTGCCTTCTACACCGTGTTCCAAAGTTACGTTGCACTTGAGTATCGGACATCGTTTGTATGGAACGGACCATACACTGAGTTTCTCATGTGATGTCCACATTTTATCAGGTTTTCAAGTTCAGTTTTAAGTGAAAACTGTGTCATCTGGAGGGTAAGAAAGAGCTTTATTAGTTATCACATGTTGAAAACCATATTTTAATCCTTGGTGTATCTTAAAGTTACTGAAGTCTTAAGTTATAAATATAATTTATTGACACCCAGTATTTCCGTGCCTGGGAGGCGGTAAATACGGTTTGTTTTTTGAATTGTATCTCAAAATCGACTGCATTACAAACTGAATGATTTCATAAATAATACAGTCTAGTAACAGTGTATTTCATATAATTTTATATGCTTTAGCATGAACTTTTTATGCGACTATACACTATCCTTATTTAGTTATTGCAATTTCCCACATAACATAATATGCACCGATTTTACCACAATTGTGAGCACAGAGATCACACAGTAGACAGTGACTTAGGTACCTTTATTCTGAGGTTAGAAACAACAATGTAACAGAAAGCATTTTACTGCCGTGTCCTTACAATGTGTATGGAGCAGTTAACAGAAAAGAGGACCAGTTAACTGAACTTGCACCAAAACATCAACGATCAGTTAACTGCCCACAGCCTAAGAATTTGAGAGGAAATTTTGCAATCCACATCGAAAAACACGAGAATATGCTTCATTTCAGTAGGTGTTCTTAAGAAATATACTTCACTCTGGTGGAGAACGTTTTTAAGCTCGAGTAACAGGGTTAAACTTGGAGACGTCCCAAGTCTGTCGGCGACATACCAGTGGCAGACACTGCTGGGGCGCAGCGACCCGACGAGGAAAGCAGTTTATTAACCCTACCGGCGACACACAACGCGTTTTCTTCCCTTTTTTTGCTCGGTTACCGCGAGTCGCAAATGGAAACTGGCACCGCAGGGATGTACAAATTCGCAAACAGTGCGCAATCGATACTGCAGCCAGCAGCAAATGCAGAAGCCACTGGCCTGTGCATAAGGCTATATCCGGCCGCAAACAACACAACACATCAGAACAGCCAACACAACACCACACCTGGCGCCCGTCCACTCTCCCAACCTTTCCAGCGAGATGGGACAAACAGTGTTACATCACTACAGCGGCAAAACACGGCAACGCTCTCTCCGTTCAGGTGCAAATCGTTTCGAACTTCAGCGTCACTGTTCGTAATTTTACAGATTATGCAATGGGATGCAGCGCAGTTTAGTTGTATGTTACATGGCTCACTAGAAAAATACGTAAGCCATTCTGGAAGTAAGTTCCGTCAATATACAGGGTGTCCTTCTAAGCGCTGTCTGGTGAATTTTCTAGTGTTTCTGCAGATTTTTGCAATTTAGTTTTTGCAATGTGTATCAGGACTCAGCCCAAACAAGAGCTGACCATCACGCCTTTCAAGCAATGCCCAGTGTTGACGGAAGCGTAGGTTTTTTTTCCTGTTGCAAGCAATAACCATTTTTAAAGTGGACTTTTACGTGCGCATTCGATGAAGACGTCCTTAAATTGCTCGAGTGCGAAATTTAGTCTATCGACATACGTTAATAGGGACACTAAAACACGTAGAAAAACCAGTACTCCAGCACTGGCTTGACCTGCGCTGACTGTTACCGACATGCAATATCGCTGTTTAGTCGCTGTTGCAGAACTGTTATTCTTCATGGTTTAACGTCCCTCAACAAATATCTTGCTACAGTAATTTGGGAACGCTCCATTGGGTGGGCATGTAAAATTCCCCTTTAAACAATAATTTTGTTTGTAACAGGAAACAAACCGACGCTTTCCGTCAGCACTTGACGTCGCATGAAAGATGTAATGATCAGTATCTCTATCGACTCACTTAAGCTTTTTATTTAAAAAAATGGTTGAAATGGCTCTGAGCACTATGGGACTTAACTTCTGAGCCCATCAGTCCCCTAGAACGTGGAACTACTTAAACCTAACTAACCTAAGGACATCACACACACACATCCATGCCTGAGGCAGGATTCGAACCTGCGACCGCAGCGGTCGCGCGGTTCCAGACTGTAGCGCCTAGAACCGCTCGGCCAACCCGGCCGGCCAGCTTTTTATTCTGAGTCATCAGTCTTCAGATTGATTTGAAGCAGTCCACCGAGAATTCCTCTCCTGTACCAACCTCCTCATCTCAGAATAGCATTTACAACCTGAAATATATGCTTGATGTATTCCAGCCTCCGTTTTCCTCTACAATTTGTACCCTCTGCAGCACCTTCTAGTACAATGGAAGTTATTCCCTGATGCCTTAACAGATGCCGTACCGATCTGTCCTTTATATTTGCCACTGATTTCCATATATCCTTTATGCCGAGAAGCTCCTCATTCCTTAGCTTATCAGTCCACCTAATTCTTCTGTAGCATCACATCTCAAATGCTTGAATTCTCTTCTGCTCCGGTTTTGCCACAGTCCATGTTTCACTACAATACACTTTTGTGGTACAGACGTACATTCTCAGACATTTCTTCCTCCTATTAAGGCCTATGTTTCATATCTGACCTTCCCTTGGCCAGGAATGCCCATTTAGCCAGGGCTACTCTGCTTTTGATGTCCTAGTCGTGGGTTATTTTGATGCCTAGGTAGCAGAACTCCGTAGCTTCATCTGCTTCGTGATCACCAGTCCTGATGTTAAATTTTTCGCTGCCTTCGTTTCTGCTTCTCCGGCTACAAATAAATACAAAACATATAAATACAAAAACGAAGCAGCAAATATTTGCCAAAGCACCAGAGAAAATGCGCCTGGCGACTTTTTGGAGGGACGCCCTGTACATATAGGGTGATTTAGCTGTCTCTGCCGATGTCGATTTTTGCAAACCGCAGTGTTACATGTGGGCTTCCAAACCAAGCGAGAGATTACTCTCTAGGCTTAAAGTGTTAGTCCTATAAAAACAAATGAACAGGGCGCTTTTCATGTAGTTAAATTTGGGAGGCCACTGTTTTAGAGTTATTCAAGAAAAACGTATAAAAGTGACCCCTATTCACACACTTAAACCTCGCCCGTCAGGATTTCTAGTACGTTGTTCATGGCACTGCACTAAAATTTGCGACTGTACAAATTATTTCCAACATATGGTCTTAATTGACCGGCCTTAACACGCCACCAGCTTGGTCGAGCACTTACAAATTGTAAAATTTACGTTTGTGTAAATTTTACTTCACAATTTTGTGAATTGTAACATCATAAAATAAATAACTACACCGTTGAATTCCTTAGTCCTGACTAGAAAACTATTGTGCTCTACGGGTAAGTTTCTCAATGTAATTAGCTTTAGCGTATCGTTTACAAAAGTTGTTTTTTCTTTCTTTACCTTAACGGGAACGTTTAAATTAATGATGCTAACGAAATTTCAGACTATGTTGGTGGCTTAATAGTCCAATCAATAGAGACCAAAACAGACCGAATATCAGAACACTTCGTATAGTTGCAAATTTTTGTAGAGTGGTAGGAGGGAGTGCTACAAACAACATACCGTAAATCCTGGCTGGTAACGGATAAGAGTGACAGTGAAGATGCGTTTGAAGATCACTTTTGCATATTTTTCTTGAATAACTCGAAAACCGTGACCTCCATTGGAAACTTATCCTAGTACAAAATTTAACTATATTGAATTTTCTACAGAAAAATCCTATTTTTTTTTTCTTTTTGTCTTTATAGTTTGCGCGAAGCTAGCGAGAGAATATGAAAAAATCGCGGCGCCTTTTGAACGCCGACATAAGATTGCGGGTTGCGTAAAACGACATCGCTAGGAACAACTCAACGACACTGCATTTATTGTAACTCTACCTGTAAGTGTTCAGAGGTCGTCCTGGGCTACCTTCTGAGTCTTTTGGCGTAAGGAATCCACTGTTTCCGTCGGCAATAATGCGCATAATTACGACTTACTCGGTTTGCTACAGCAATGACCCTTGTCTCTGTAAAAAATCTTTCGCAAAAGTGAAGAAGCCTGAAACACGCATTAATCAAAAAGCTCAACACACAACACAGAGAAATGAAACAACCACACAGACGCAAAAGTATGGTGCTGTGTTTCCGGCAGTGCGGTAACATCTCACCATGGGTCGTTGTGCCGCACTTGCACTGCATTCAGTGAACCCATACACGAGACCTGTTACCTATCGGTCCTCCTGCCGATTTTTCAACAGCTGTCCCAAGAGGTTTTGGATTTCGGTATAGCCCTCTCATTCGGTTCAGTGTGATTTATTAACACCTGTAATTTGTTGTTTTGAACATATTGAGCGCTTTTAGAGTGAGATTTAGTGATTGAAGGAATACCAGGATGCGTCCGGGTGGAAAGCGAGTTCATTATAAGACTATTTTCCTTTGTTAGAAACATGGTTTGTATTGTTGTTACTGCAAATAATTATAGCATAAAAACAGTTTTGGTCAATATTCTCACAAAATACTTGTTAATTTTTACGTACAGTTTTAAAAAATCATGAAATTTCAAAAGGTCGGTTTTGCTTAGGTATCTACATCTACATTTACATTTATACTCCGCAAGCCACCCAACGGTGTGTGGCGGAGGGCACTTTATGTGCCATTGTCATTACCTCCCTTTCCTGTTCCAGTCGCGTATGGTTCGCGGGAAGAACGACTGTCTGAAAGCCTCCGTGCGCGCTCTAATCTCTCTAATTTTACATTCGTGATCTCCTCGGGAGGTATAAGTAGGGGGAAGCAATATATTCGATACCTCATCCAGAAACGCACCCTCTCGAAACCTGGCGAGCAAGCTACACCGCGATGCAGAGCGCCTCTCTCGCAGAGTCTGCCACTTGAGTTTATTAAACATCTCCGTAACGCTATCACGGTTACCAGATAACCCTGTGACGAAACGCGCCGCTCTTCTTTGGATCTTCTCTATCTCCTCCGTCAAACCGATCTGGTACGGATCCCACACTGATGAGCAATACTCAAGTATAGGTCGAACGAGTGTTTTGTAAGCCATCTCCTTTGTTGATAGACTACATTTTCTAAGCACTCTCCCAATGAATCTCAACCTGGTACCCGCCTTACCAACAATTAATTTTATATGATCATTCCACTTCAAATCGTTCCGCACGCATACTCCCAGATATTTTACAGAAGTAATTGCTACCAGTGTTTGTTCCGCTATCTTATAATCATACAATTGTAAGTAGGCTGTTAGGCTGTTTAGGTTTTTTTATTGGTAACGCCACCTCTGTATGAAAATCACTGGCTGTGCTGTGTGCAGTCTGTGGCTGCTTTGCATTGTTGTAATACTCGCCATTGTAGTGTTAGGCAGCTGGATGTGAACAGGGCGTAGCGTTGCGCAGTTGGAGGTGAGCCGCCAGCAGTGGTGGATGTGGGGAGAGAGAGGGCGGAGTTTTGAAATTTGTCATGAACTGCTATATTTATATATGATGATATCAAGGTAAATACATTGTTTGTTCTCTATTAATATCTTTCATTTGCTAACTATCCCTATCAGTAGTTAGTGCCTTTCATAGTTTGATTCTTTTATTTAGCTGGCAGTATTGCAGTAGCTTGAGCAGCGAAGATTTTTGTGAGGTAAGTGATTTGTGGAAGGTATAGTTTAATGTTAGTCAGGGCCATTCTTTTGTAGGGAATTTTGAAAGTCAGATTGCGTTGCGCTAACAAAATATTGTGTGTCAGTTTAAGCACAGTCGTGTATAAATTGTTCAAAGGGAAGTTACACAATAAAGGATCCTTCTTCCTATGTATTCGCAATACATTACATTTGTCTATGTTAAGGGACAGATGCCACTCCCTGCACCAAGTGCCTATCCGCTGTAGATCTTCCTGCATTTCGCTACAATTTTCTAATGCTGCAACTTCTCTGTATTCTACAGCATCATCCGCGAAAAGCCGCATGGAACTTCCGACACTATCTACTAGGTCATTTATATATATTGTGAAAAGCAATGGTCCCATAACACTCCCCTGTGGCACGCCAGAGGTTACTTTAACGTCTGTAGACGTCTCTCCATTGATAACAACATGCTGTGTTCTGTTTGCTAAAAACTCTTCAATCCAGCCACACAGCTGGTCTGATATTCCGTAGGCTCTTACTTTGTTTATCAGGCGACAGTGCGGAACTGTATCGAACGCCTTCCGGAAGTCAAGAAAAATAGCATATACCTGGGAGCCTGTATCTAATATTTTCTGGGTCTCATGAACAAATAAAGCGAGTTGGGTCTCAAACGATCGCTGTTTCCGGAATCCATGTTGATTCCTTCATAGTAGATTCTGGGTTTCGAAAAACGACATGATACTCGAACAAAAAACGTGTTCTAAAATTCTACAACAGATCGACGTCAGAGATATAGGTCTATAGTTTTGCGCATCTGCTCGACGACCCTTCTTGAAGACTGGGACTACCTGTGCTCTTTTCCAATCATTCGGAACCCTCCGTTCCTCTAGAGACTTGCGGTACACGGCTGTTAGAAGGGGGGCAAGTTCTTTCGCGTACTCTGTGTAGAATCGAATTGGTATCCCGTCAGGTCCAGTGGACTTTCCTCTATTGAGTGATTCCAGTTGCTTTTCTATTCCTTGGACACTTATTTCGATGTCGATATTAGAAAAACGCTCAACTTTGACGATTAACGAAGTCTCAGAATGTGTTACAAACACGAAGAGGAAGGAAAGGTATATGACATGAGAGTTACCTGAAGTTAATAATAGTGACTTCGCGTACTTTTTTCCGCAAATGGTTTACTTACTAAATATCGAAACGCGTTTAAAACTTTTAAGTAACAATGCAAAGGAATTTTCTGAAGCCTGATAGAGGAAACGTTCCAAAATTTCGTGCACTTACTGCTTAACTCTGCTTCATCCGACAACGAAGTCGGCCTGCGTCTCTCTCGAATGGAATTATGTGAATTAAAGCGTCACATGCAAGCGAGTTGTAGTAGTACAGTGGCTGAGCCAACTGCCATGTGAATAGTCGTATGCTCGCGTGCCACTGAATGCCAAACTTTTTTCCTTCCTCTTCGTGTTTGTAACACATTCTGAGACTTCGTTAATCGTCAAAGTTGAGCATTTTCCTAATATATTCGTTATTATTTACACGTAAGAACTCGCTTTCTCAGTAATGAGTATCTTCGATTTCTTGACCTCCATATATTTTAGAAATGAAAGATGAAATTGCTGTGCTTGATATAACTGACAGTGACATTTATACTTTTATTTGTCACAAATAATTCACCATTTTTTCTGAATACGAAGCGATTTCTGAATGTGTGGTCAGACACGAATCTAAGAGCACAACTTAAATTACTGCGAATGAAACTATCAGCAATCGTCTTTATACTTTAGCTTGTCACAAGTATTTATCTGCTATCGAATCCTTAACAACAGTAGACAGAGATGAAAGAGTCCCGTCATAATATTTTTAGACTATACGACCACATACGAAACATTTTGATTCATCAGATGCATCTTACAAACTACAACGAACTTCTATAGCTGCACTCGACACACGCTCTCGAAAAGGTTTTTTTTTATGAACCAAAACGTTGATGTATCATATAGGGAAGTACGCTTCTTCATCATTTGAATCTCTCGGAGAGAGTTACAATCATATTCTATGATTGTTCTTATTCTTTGACACTCTCTTAAACATTTTTTCTGGTTCTTGGAGATGTGTTCTGTCTATGTAACTAATTGAAGGCAGTTGGTTTATTGCCATGTGCGCATCGCTTCTATTATTTGTGAAGCATCTTCAAGAATAAAAGAAGCGAAACGTATATGGCAAAGCATTTTCACCAATAAAAGAAGCGAAACGCGTATGGCAATAAACAAACTGCCATCAGTTAGCTGCATAGACGGAATGTACCTCCATGAATTCTGGAGCAACTAAGGAACGATGGAAAACAGAAAAAATGACGAATTTTTCAGGTGTTTCTATACAGGTATTTGTACAATGTGGTACTACACTCCATTCGTAACTCATATTCTGAAATGTAAAATCCGAAACAAGACGACAATGTGAATGAGAATAAAATGACATAATGTGACATTTATGACAGTTTCCAGAACACAGTCAATATTCTATCGTTATCATGCATTCATGGAAGCACGTCGCCAGCGAAATTTGAACAGTATTACATACTCTAACCACGCTTTTCGGTACTGTGAAGAATAGCACGCCTGTGTCGGCTGCTACCCACTTTGGGTTTGTGCCACTGTGGCGCTGCAGTGTGCATGCGCGGATCTGAGGCAGATAGCTTTTGATTGGAGGAGAACCGACGACAGTGTTTCGGTTCGCCAGGAACATTCGGCATCGCTTCCGACATGCTTACAGAATAATACTGGAGCTCTCCTTCGAAAACAAGACCGGTCGGTGCCCTCGCATACCGAACCGATCGGCAGATTGGCGGAAAGACACAGAATAGGGCCCCAGGTATCCGATGCAATCGCCGACGATGGTAAAACTGGGTAGTACAGAACCACGATTCATCACTGACCACAATGCGACGTTATTCATTAGCAGTCCTTGCTTCCAGCTCACAGCATCACTCGAAACACAGCCATCTCTAATACGGAGTTAATGGCAACCTGCACAAGGGGTGATAATTGTGGTGTCACCGCCAGACACCACACTTGCTAGGTGGTAGCTTTAAATCGGCCGCGGTCAATTAGTACATGTCGGACCCGCGTGTCGCCACTGTCAGGGATCGCAGACCGAGCGCCACCACAAGGCAGGTCTCGAGAGACTGACTAGCACTCGCCCCAGTTGTACGGACGACGTAGCTAGCGATGCACACTGTCGAAGCCTCGCTCATTTGCAGAGCAGATAGTTAGAATAGCCTTCAGCTAAGTCCATGGCTACGGCCTAGCAACGCGCCATTAGTAACATTGCATGTATCTAAAGAGTCTCACTTGTATCGCCACAATCTCCAGATATACCAAAAGGATGGATTAAAGTTAAGTATTCCAGAAGCTACGTACTTTTCTTTATAGCATTCATTACGTATCCTGTTTCAGACCTCACGCCATCCTGCTTTAGCTTAGCGCGTGCCTTTCGGCTTCCTCTCATTGTGTCTAGGCTGTCTTGTCTAGACACAACAATAATCCCACACAGTCTGGCTGCTGCCAGTCTCCGATCAGTGGTGCGGGATACCACACAATTTTGCAGGGAGTCCATTATTTGTTGTCGGATAGTACGAACAAATTTGGGGGTGTTATGCTGTACTTAGTGCTCTTGCATCTGCAGAAAGATGTTCAACTACAGGCTGGTGCAAAAACGTGATAGAAATGGTTTTAAGTTCCTGATCTGTATTTATATAAGTATGATGCTTCTGTATTGTAATAGTACATATACTGTTATTTCAGGTGAATGCATGATTACCAGAAATAAAGAAGCAATATGGAATCAGCGACCTTGGAAAAACGATTATCTGTCACAAGAAAATTTTATGAGAATAACTGCAGTATTGTCACCATTCGACAGTTATGTCCGTCATAGTTCAGAAAGAAAAGGACACCTAGTGAAGTGGTTATCGCGCAGATTGATGGCCAGATCTGATGCAAGAAGCAAGGCGTCGGGACGAAAATCCACAGTCGTTACCGATGACAACAGGGAGCGTGTCCGCACATTCTTTGAGGCCAGCCACATCGACAGGCATCCCAACAATTAAGTACACCTAAAACATCGCTACAAAGACTCACGAAGCGGTGCGGTTGTGCCCCTACAAGATCCAAATATGCCAGCCACTCAAGGAGGGACACACTGTGCGGCGGAGAGATTTCGCAAACCACATTATCGAGGAACTTGAAAATACTGCTTTCAGTGAACAGAAGGTCTGGTTCACTGCTGAAGCCCATCTTCAGCTGAATGGTTACGTGAACAAACAAAACTGTCGCCAGTGGGATACGAAAATCCTCACCTCAGTGTCGTCGCGCCACTGCATCCACAAAGGGTCACAGTGTAGTGTGCCATATCATTGAAGGGGATCAATGGTCCGACATTCATTGAATGGTACGGTTGCAGAGTGAAGCATCGAGTGCAGAGAAATTCACGGGGCACGGGATGCTGTGCCCCTTCCCACCCTCCCCCCCCCCCCCCAAATACAGTCCAGACCTAAATCTGTGCAACTTCTTCTTATGGTTTTTTTTATCAAGGACAGAATCCATAAGAATCCCCTTAAGTAACTGGAGCACCTGAAATCGGTCATCAAAAGTGAGACGGATGCCCCTGAGCCTATCACACTTCAGTGCGTTATGACAGTTTCGTTAGCGGCTGTGTACCAGTGTGGCTGGAAGCAGTAGACATTTCGAGCATCTTGCACATTTTACATTTTAAATGTCATTCATATCTGTATCAATAAAATAGGGTTCACATTCTTGCATGTTGTCTTTTTTTCACAAAGGTCGCTTACTTTCTAGCACGTTTTTTTGGACCACCCTGTATCACTTTCATAGCTTGCATGAGTGTATCAGGACGTTTTATTTCTCCTTATATTATTTAACGACTTCTAGAACATCAAACCAATTGATGAAAGGAGCCGCTCCAGGATGTGTTCGCCGAGACAGCCCACCTCATTCGGTTCAAAATCATTTGTTTACAGAGTGGCTCGACCACTTTATCAAAACGGTCAAGCCAACTGAAGATTCAGCCGTTCTCCTCGTTCTAGAAGGCATTGCAGCCAGGTTCGAAACCCTGAAGTGATTGATAAGGCCATGATGATCTGCATTTGCATAATTTCATTTCCACCTCACTCAACACTCAAGTTCGGTCCTCTAGTCAAAACTCTGACGGGACCTTTTAAGACCTACTTTAGTGAGGAGGCAAGAAAGTACATGGTACATGCTCAGATATCTATGTGATGTAAGGGGAGTGTTTGGCAAAGCTTATCTCAAAATTCCAACTGACCATATTACAGTAAGGGCCTTTAGAAGACAGTGATCTATCCTGTGAGGAAGCAGCTCTTCACTGACGACCTTCTGCTGTTGAAGGGCTACCAGACACTGCTGACTTGCCCTCAGCAGCACAAGTGTCTCTTTTCTTACCAACATTCAACCAGGATCGTCATAGATGGGTAACCCAAGACTCCAGCAGCCCCGCTGAATTCATGATAATCCTCTCCCCTGCCACGAAAATCCCCAGAAGTTCCGCTGCTCACGCCTCCATCATCAAAGGCCCATCCAGTAACGTCGGCCTTTGTCAGCCATTTTGCATTTCCCCAACACAGTCCAACAGAGGTCGGAGAGTTCCAAAAGTTTGTTTGATTACATGATCATCGAACAAGAGCTAGAACGTTCACTGGAAGCGTCAGTGAAGAGGAAGAAAGGGCTGCTTTTTCTAACCCTAAAATGGAATGGAAATGGCGTGTGGCTAGGGCCTCCCGTCGGGTAGACCGTTCGCCTGGGGCAGGTCTTTCGATTTGACGCCACTTCGGCGACCTGCGTGTCGATGGGGATGAAATGATGATGATTAGGACAACACAACACCCAGTCCCTGAGCAGAGAAAATTTCCGACCCAGCCGGGAATCGAACCCGGACCCTTAGGATTGACAGTCTGTCACGCTGACCACTCAGCTACCGGGGCATGAAACAGAATGAAAACATGCCCAGCTTACTGGTGCTGTGAGAGGATCACTTGGAAGATGGAATGTCGCACTGTGGTCTTCTGCGATGAAAACAGATAGTGCCTCCAGGCAAGTGATCGTCGTTTCCGCGTGCGAGGTATACTTACTTGGTGAGCGCTCTCTCATTCAGCGCACACGTCCAAGAGGCAATGGCACAACCGCAGGCATTATGGTCTGTGGCGTGATAAGCTATAACTCTCGTCCACCATTGGCGCGTGAACGCTAACCAGCGCTCAGTATGCTGTCAGATTCGTTCTTTCGCTGTTCTTGTAACAGGAAGGCGTATGTTATTCCAACAAGATAATGTTCGCCCATACACTTCCCGTGAAACTGAGAACGTGGTCTACAAACGTGCAGCAACTTCCTTGGCCAGCTCGATCTCCGGACTTCTCTGAAATCGAGGACGTTTGGGATATGATGGGACGAGAAGTCAACCAGGAACTCTTACGAAACTACTTGAATAGGCCAACCAGGCGTGGTATAGCGTGTCCCAAGACAGTATTTACCATTTGTATGATCGACTGGATGCGAGTTAGCGCCTGCATTGCTGCCCGTGAAGGCTACGCCACGTATTCATATGGGTGTTTCGGCATGGGTCGATAGCTGGTACCTCAGAACCGCTTGCGCTATCGATCTGTAAATGTAAGCATTTCATGTAATCTATATCAGTACTCACATACATTCTCGCACCGGTAGACGAGGGTGGCAACAACGAATCTTGAGAGAATTAAAAACCTCTAAAAGGTGTACTAATTTTTTCCAGCAGTTTATTCAAAAATCAAAGCTGATTGGTGCAAGAGCGAGACAAGATCAGTTTTTTTAATTCAATAAATATCACAGTAAATCGTTTTTAGATTATGTAACAAGGTATTATGGGGTTTTTGTGGCCTAAATAAAAGCTTGGAAGAGACAAGGCCGATTAATGAAGTTTTCTAATCTCTGAACAGTTTTTGGAGTTTTACTTGGAAGTACGTGAGTGTGACTTATCTGAGTATTGTACCAATGCCTTCAGTTGTAGGTACATGGGTTGGATAAAAGCAGTGGTAACACCATGTACCTTGCCGTTGGTGGGGAGGCTTGCGTGCCTCAGCGATACAGATAGCCGTACCGTAGGTGCAACCACAACGGAGGGGTATCTGTTGAGAGGCCAGACAAACGTGTGGTTCCTGAAGAGGGGCAGCAGCCTTTTCAGTAGTTGCAAGGGCAACAGTCTGGATGATTGACTGATCTGGCCTTGTAACAATAACCAAAACGGCCTTGCCGTGCTGGTACTGCGAACGGCTGAAAGCAAGGGGAAACTACATCCGTAATTTTTCCCGAGGGCATGCAGCTTTACTATATGGTTAAATGATGATGGCGTCCTCTTGGGTAAAATATTCCGGAGGTAAAATAGTCCCCCATTCGGATCTCCGGGCGGGGACTACTCAAGAGGATGTCGTTATCAGGAGAAAGAAAACTGGCGTTCTACGGATCGGAGAGTGGAATGTCAGATCCCTTAATCGGGCAGGTAGGTTAGAAAATTTAAAAAGGGAAATGGATAGGTTGAAATTAGATATAGTAGGAATTAGTGAAGTTCGGTGGCAGGAGGAACAAGCCTTCTGGGCAGGTGACTACAGGGTTATAAACACAAAATCAAATAGGGGTAATGCAGGAGTAGGTTTAATAATGAATAGGAAAATAGGAATGCGGGTAAGCTACTACAAACAGCATAGTGAACGCATTATTGTGGCCAAGATAGATACGAAGCCCACACCTACTACAGTAGTACAAGTTTATATGCCAACTAGCTCTGCAGATGACGAAGAAATTGAAGAAATGTATGATGAAACAAAAGAAATTATTCAGATTGTGAAGGGAGACGAAAATTTAATAGTCATGGGTGACTGGAATTCGAGTGTAGGAAAAAGGAGAGAAGGAAACATAGTAGGTGAATATGGATTGCGGCTAAGAAATGAAAGAGGAAGCCGCCTGGTAGAATTTTGCACAGAGCACAATTTAATCATAACTAACTCTTGGTTTAAGAATCATGAAAGAAGGTTGTATACATGGAAGAACCCTGGAGATACTAAAAGGTATCAGATAGATTATATAATGGTAAGACAGAGATTTAGGAACCAGGTTTTAAATTGTAAGACATTTCCAAGGGCAGATGTGGACTCTGACCACAATCTATCGGTTATGACCTGTAGATTAAAACTGAAGAAACTGCAAAAATGTGGGAATTTAAGGAGATGGGACCTGGATAAACTGAAAGAACCAGAGGTTGTACAGAGTTTCAGGGAGAGCATAAGGGAACAATTGACAGGAATGGGGGAAAGAAATGCAATAGAAGAAGAATGGGTAGCTTTGAGGGACGAAGTAGCAAAGGCAGCAGAGGATCAAGTAGGTAAAAAGACGAGGGATAGTAGAAATCCTTGGGTAACAGAAGAAATATTGAATTTAATCGATGGAAGGTGAAAATACAAAAACACAGTAAATGAAGCAGGCAAAAAGGAATACAAACGTCTCAAAAATGAGATCGACAGGAAGTGCAAAATGGCTAAGCAGGGATGGCTAGAGGATAAATGTAAGGATGTAGAGGCCTATCTCACTAGGGATAAGATAGATACTGCCTACAGGAAAATTAAAGAGACCTTTGGAGATAAGAGAACGACTTGTATGAATATCAAGAGCTCAGATGGAAACCCAGTTCTAAGCAAAGAAGGGAAAGCAGAAAGGTGGAAGGAGATTATGGATATGGAAGAGGATGTAGATGAAGATGAAATGGGAGATATGATACTGCGTGAAGAGTTTGACAGAGCACTGAAAGACCTGAGTCGAAACAAGGCCCCCGGAGTAGACAACATTCCATTGGAACTACTGACGGCCTTGGGAGAGCCAGTCCTGACAAAACTCTACCATCTGGTGAGCAAGATGTATGAAACAGGCGAAATACCCTCAGACTTCAAGAAGAATATAATAATTCCAATCCCAAAGAAAGCAGGTGTTGACAGATGTGAAAATTACCGAACTATCAGTTTAATAAGTCACAGCTGCAAAATAATAACACGAATTCTTTACAGACGAATGGAAAAACTAGTAGAAGCCAACCTCGGGGAAGATCAGTTTGGAGTCCGTAGAAACACTGGAACACGTGAGGCAATACTGACCTTACGACTTATCTTAGAAGAAAGATTAAGGAAAGGCAAACCTACGTTTCTAGCATTTGTAGACTTAGAGAAAGCTTTTGACAATGTTGACAGGAATACTCTCTTTCAAATTCTAAAGGTGGCAGGGGTAAAATACAGGGAGCGAAAGGCTATTTACAATTTGTACGGAAACCAGATGGCAGTTATAAGAGTCGAGGGACATGAAAGGGAAGCAGTGGTTGGGAAGGGAGTAAGACAGGGTTGTAGCCTCTCCCCGATGTTGTTCAATCTGTATATTGAGCAAGCAGTAAAGGAAACAAAAGAAGAATTCGGAGTAGGTATTAAAATTCATGGAGAAGAAATAAAAACTTTGAGGTTCGCCGATGACATTGTAATTCTGTCAGAGACAGCAAAGGACTTGGAAGAGCAGTTGAATGGAATGGACAGTGTCTTGAAAGGAGGATATAAGATGAACATCAACAAAAGCAAAACAAGGATAATGGAATGTAGTCTAATTAAGTCGGGTGATGCTGAGGGAATTAGATTAGGAAATGAGGAACTTAAAGTAGTATATGAGTTTTGCTATTTGGGGAGCAAAATAACTGATGATGGTCGAAGTAGAGAGGATATAAAATGTAGGCTGGCAATGGCAAGGAAAGCGTTTCTGAAGAAGAGAAATTTGTTAACATCCAGTATTGATTTAAGTGTCAGGAAGTCATTTCTGAAAGTATTCGTATGGAGTGTAGCCATGTATGGAAGTGAAACATGGACGATAAATAGTTTGGACAAGAAGAGAATAGAAGCTTTCGAAATGTGGTGCTACTGAAGAATGCTAAAGATTACATGGGTAGATCACATAACTAATGAGGAAGTATTGAATAGGATTGGGGAGAAGAGAAGTTTGTGGCACAACTTGACCAGAAGAAGGGATCGGTTGGTAGGACATGTTCTGAGGCATCAAGGGATCACCAATTTAGTATTGGAGGGCAGCGTGGAGGGTAAAAATCGTAGAGGGAGACCAAGAGATGAATACACTAAGCAGATTCAGAAGGATGTAGGTTGCAGTAGGTACTGGGAGATGAAACAGCTTGCACAGGATAGAGTAGCATGGAGAGCTGCATCAAACCAGTCTCAGGACTGAAGACCACAACAACAACAACAACATTCTCGCACGCGTAGACGAGGGTGGCAACAACGAATCTTGAGAGAATTAAAAACCTCTAAAAGGTGTACTAATTTTTTCCAGCAGTGTATTCAAAAAGCAAAGCTGACTGGTGCAAGAGCGAGATAAGATCAGTTTTTTTAATTCAATAAATATCACAGTAAATCGTTTTTAGATTATGTAACAAGGTATTATGGGGTTTTAGTGGCCTAAATAAAAGCTGGGAAGAGACAAGGCCGATTAATAAAGTTTTCTAATCTCTGAACAGTTTTTGGAGTTTTACTGGGAAGTATGTGAGTGTGACTTATCTGAGTATTGTACCAATGCCTTCAGTTGTAGGTACATTGGTTGGATAAAAGCAGTGGTAACACGGTTGTAATTGGAGCCAGACATTACTGGCAGACATTCACCGTATTATATGCTCCCAACATAATCATTCTGCATCGTCCTTCCCCCACAGAGATGGAAGGCATTGTATACCATCAGCGCATACACCTTTGTCATAGTGTTGGAAGGACTGCTCTGTAGCACAGCTGATGTCTTCTCTTGTGCTGTCGTCCATGCCACGAAGAGGTTCCTTCATTATGGCTAACAGGTCGTATTGGGTGAATCAGATGTTTGTTCCACTTCTCCAACCCCATGTAAGCAGGAGCTCCTGCAGGAGGATCGCCACGTGGCATCATGCACTATCATGAAGGATGGTAGGATGCACTGTGAGCTTTGATCACGTACCACATCAGTCTTGATCCACGGGGTTGTTCATGCTCCCTGAATATACTGTTAGGACACTCGAAACGGCCTTCTGCACTTTCAGACGGTACACACTGTTGCTGGTTGAGACAGAGCCTTCAACTGACCTTCTGCTATCGGTTGAATACAGCGGGAACGCCATTCACGTATATCCTTCGTGTTAAGCTGCTGCTGCCACTCCTTTTTATCGAAAGCATATAGTTTGATATATTGCAGTATTTGCAAATATGAAAAAAAGTGTTTACTGCATTCAGGGCCTTAGTACGCTGCACCGCAGCGCTGAGATTAAGAGCGAACAAAGCAAGAGCTATAAACGAAGGCGAGGGACTCACTCATACTACAAAAGAGGCAGAACAGCACTACCCCCAGGGTACAAGCTGCCAATTTGTTATTGCTTTCCAATCACCAACAAGAGAATGCCTACCAATCACTAACTAGAGGGGCAAAGCCAATACCCAGCCGATATGCTACCTGCTACCAATCACCTAATGGAGTTGCCTTCCAATCACCTCCAGGGTAGAACACGACGCACAGCCACCTCTTCCAAACAATCTCTTTGTCCTACGACACCTCAGATATGTGACACCGGCAGCTACCAGATAAACGAAAATGACAATATATAAAAGAAGACATTCACCGGTAGGGAGCCGTGAAGAGGACAGCAGCAAATTGGTCGAAACGTCGGCTGTTTAGTCGTTTTAGTAGTTTACAAAGAGGTGGCCCAATGCCCAAAAGTATTTTATCCGAAAAATATACTGTTTATACCAATCGAAATAGCCGCATTAAGGGGAGGTTTACTATCTTTGGCCCGAAAAAAGCATGTTGTTTGAGAATTTTTTTTTCTCGGGATGTGTTATAGATATCAATAATAAATTTGGTCAAAATGTTTATTGACATTTTCTCTACAAACTGGAATTCTTTCGACCGGAAATGTCAAAAAGCAAAGGCGTAAGTGCCGTCGAAACGAAACAAAATTTCGATGTAGACCTCCACACGCGGTATGTCACAAGTCAGCCGGCTCGACTGAAATCAAAACTGAGTCGACGTTACCGAAGTATGTAAGAGTCTTTAGGAGTTGTACCTCGCTTAAGTTATTTGGACCATTGGAAACAAAATGGCGGCCATTTGGAAAAAATAGGTTTTTTTTCATCGATTATTCGACTCCGTCCGCCAAGTAAAAATATTTATAGTTGATGGATCGGAATAAAAGTGGTGCAACTCCTAGACAATTTAGTTAGATTCGTCGGAAACAAAGAATCATGCCAATCGGTTCAGTAAATTTGAAGTTACAATACCGCACGATAAAAAAAAGTCATTTCGAGAAAAACGCGTTTGAACTTTTGACTGCATATAAATGCAATATTATGCAACTTACGTTCAATGTGCTATTCCGGGTTCATGAACTAGTCCTTCCTCTTCCTCAAAGAGGGCGTTCTGCTCGATCTGGGTCATCCTGCGCTGCTCCAGAGCCGCTCGTACGGCCTGTGTCAAGCGCTTTTCGGCCGCTTGAATCCGGTGGTCGTCCGAATGCTTGGCGAACGACGTCGAATAGAGTCCGAGGGTGACGTCCATCGTTGTCATGGTCTTCAGAATTGCTGAATACCCTTCGTTGAAGCTGCTCACTGCCAGGAAAGTCGCAGTCTCCACAGTCTTCGCACCAGAATGCAAAAATGCTTGGGGGCTACCTTCCAAACACACGCGTTCAAACATTCATTTGAATTTTGTGTGTTTCGTCTCAAGCACCGGTACAATAACTCGTCCTCCGAAAGAAAAAAAAAACTGGTGCGTGAAAAAGGCCGATTTCAGGCTGGTGCATTTTTTTGCTCAACCGCAAGTAACAAACATTTCAGTTCCGTGTTCGGAAAAACCGTTGCAGGGGTGCATGCTAAACACTTTTGCTTCAAATGGTTCTAATGGCTCTGAGCACTAGAACTTAGAACTACTTGAACCTAACTAACCTAAGGGCAGCACATTTTGTGTTAGCAGAAGAGCCAACACCATGTTACGAGTGGAGGCCGAAATGCACGCGTTTTAACTCACGCAGGCTGGCGTGAGGAGGGAAGAACTGTACTGATGTCAGGTCTGGAACATGACAAGGAATGAGAATTCAAAAAGCGGACGTAATTAGTTTGATACTTAACTTAAATCCATTAATGATGAACGTCACTCTTGACGGTACATGATTCACAATATTATCTGTTCAGAATACATTATTGAAGATAGTAATTATAGTAACTGAATGTGGCGCCTTGCTAGGTCGTAGCAAATGACGTAGCTGAAGGCTATGCTAACTATCGTCTCGAGAGCGTATGTAGACAGTGAACCATCGCTAGCAAAGTCGGCTGTACAACTGGTGCGAGTGCTGGGAGTCTCTCTAGACTAGACCTGCCGTGTGGCGGCGCCCGGTCTGCAACCACTGATAATGGCGACACGCGGGTCCGACGTATGCTAACGAACCGCGGCCGATTTAAAGGCTACCACCTAGCAAGTGTGGTGTCTGGCGGTGACACCACAGCACACACATCCATGCCCGAGGTAGGATTCGAACCTGCGACCGTAGCGGTCGCAAGGTTCCAGACTGTAGCGCCTAGAACCGCTCGTCCACCGCGACCGGCACACTTTTGTGGGTCCAAAAATGCAGTTTTAAAAAAATAGATTTTTTGAACCAAAAGATAGTAAACCTCCCTTTAAGAGTAATTGCCTTTGTGTGCAAAACTACCGTGGCCAGATTTATTTACTAGAGAAGGGACTCTTGCACTGCCTTTTGGCGGTGTTTTGTGTAAGCTAGCCGCCGCCGCAGACGGAAGCCGGGTTGCGGCGGCGTCGGTTCCTGCATGCAGATTGGCGTTTATCCCCCCTGCCCCCTCCTCGCTACTTGGCTGGGGCGTGCGCGCATTGTTTGGGCGCGACCCCTGTGTCTGGCCGGCGCTCGTGTGTGGCGCCGTAATCGATACACTGTGTGTCGCGGGATCGTCTCTGTCTGGCGGTGCAGCCTCTCTAAATTAGCAAACGCGGTTCCAAGCCCTCTGCACATCCTCACCCTGGACTCGTGACGGCAGGGAATTAAATTAACGATATGAGTTAATTTGTGGTAACAATTGATTAAAGGGCAGAAGCCGCTCATGTCTGTTACTAAGATATATTAATATCCGCATTAAAAATTTATGAATATAGAATAAATTTTTTAACTGTCATGGTCATTAAACTCATTTTTTCATACAGTTTACCGTTTTCGGCAATTATCTGTTGCCATCTTCGGATCCGCAAAGGGATTCACAAGGCAGGAGAGGAATGATGAAGACTGAATGTACTGTAGTGCTGCTACCCAATCACTGAGCAAAAATCATTAGAAATGTATTCGAAATGAGGAACATGGACAGTTATCAACTGTATAATGGAATGATGACATTGAAAATTTGTGCTGAACCCGAGTTTCCCTCTTATCGCGGTTACCCCAGCAGGACTCACGGCCAGAACCATACATCCATATGTCGTCACCCATGTGTCTAAAACCTGTACTCGTCCATCCATTATGTATATTTCTGTACAAAAGAGACATTGTAATTGCCCGATGTCGGCGGACAAACACGATATTCAATTAAAATGTCTCCCCTGTACGGGAATGTATAAAATAGATGTACGACTATAGGCTGTAGACACCTGGTTGACGACATGTGGAAGTTTGAGTTTTGCCATGAATCATGCTCGGACTGCCTAATGAAGAGGTGACGACTCACGATAAGTAAAAAACCCAGGTTGAGTCTGAGTGCGGCAGAAAATTTCTTTACAGGATGCCAGATCAAACACCTTTCAGCCGTCTGATTTCCAAGTTGTTATTTTATTTAGCTACCAGTTTCGGCGATTTACTACCCCACCTTCAGGCTTCCTGACCTACGTGTAGGAAGATTCCCACCTCGATTCCGGTCTTTATAGGGGCCAGCATTCAATTAATTGTATCTGCCGATTTCTGCACGATACAGCGATTACTTCAACCATCATCTGCCGACACGTCGGTCAAGGGTCCTGAAGATGGCGAAGTGAGTCGGCAGATGGTGATTAAAGTGATCTCTGTAGCAAGCAGAAATCTACAGACCCCAGTATTTGAACGCTGGCACCTATTTTGACCCGAACGGAGGTTGGAATCTACGCACACATAGGGCAGGGGGCCTGAAGATGGCGTAGTAAATCGCTGAAACTGGTAGCCAAATAAAATAACAGCCTTGAAATTAGACGGCTGAAAGGTGTTTGATTTGACATCCTGTACTGGACAGCCAAGTCCCGCAACCATCTCTGGAAAGAGGGACATACAGAGACAAAATTTCATTGTCGTCATTCCATTACACAGCTGATGGGTTGTCCATATTCCTAACTGCAATTCATGTAATTGCTAACTGCATTTCATGTGACATAAAACAGCTGTGGGGCCAACGGCCTTGCCGCAGTTATCACCGAAGTTAAGCGCTGTCTTGCTGGGCTAGCACTTGGATGGGTGACCATCCGGTCTGCCGAGCGCTGTTGGCAAGCGACAGCGGTGTGCTGACAACATGCCCCTCCGTATCCGCATCCAGTGACGCCTGTGGGCTGAGGGTGAGGCGGCGGTCGGTCGGTACCTTCGGGCGTGTTCGGGAGGAGAGAAAAAAGCTGTAGTTGCCACAGTGTCTGTTCCTTCGGACATGCACGCATTCCAAAGGAACATTGCGCCGTTCTTTGGGACAACACAGGTACTGCAATCTCGCAAAAATTATCTTTCGCAAGAGTAATGTGGAAACCGATCTGGAGAGTTGTGATAACAGCTGCGAGTCCATAACCGCCAGTGTAGCGACATATGGGTCACAAAACAGACACACAAGGCGACTGCGAAGCTAGAATAGCTGAGCGCAGTAGTAATCTCTACCAAATAACGATAACTGTGTAGCAAGCGGGATAATGCCACCACACCCAGGCAAGCCTGTCGTTACGGATGACGTGACTATATGCCTGGTTTTAGTGAAACAAATGCACGCCAGAGGCATTTAAATAAGTTTCAGTTTCGGCGTGGGGGTCACTTCTCATCGCCGGCAACCAGCAGTAGCCCCAGGACGCCAGGACTATGCCAGAGGGCTAGACGACTGGGGATCGCCAACAGGAGACTTGAGTTTGAGACGGGGTGGCTACGCCACCGCCAGCACTAAATCCTTCACGGGTCTTCTTGGCAAAGCTCTACCTATCTGCTAGGCGAGCCTGCTGCCGCCGATGCTGAGTTCCTTGTGGGACTTGGCGTCATGGCGCCAGTGAATCCCCGACCGCTACCAGAAGGCAGTGAATTGTGCCCTACACACAGCTGTCCTAACGCACTGCCACAGTGAGGCATGTGGGACGAGTGGCCATGCAGCCTCCATGATACCAAGGCAAGTAGCCACTGATCTCAGTAAGCGTGTCCTCTAAAAGTTGCGAACCTAGTACCACTCAGCAGCCAGGGCAAAGTCGCCGCTCAGACATCAGCACTGGTCAGGGACAAAGAGGCGAGATTTCTTCACTACATCACCTACTGAACTCAACAGAAGTCATTCTTAGTTGTCAACTACGTTTCAATGCGCACCTCAACCCTACCACGCTCCCTGCACCCTTCAGTATCATGAATAGATACTATTCGTCCTCCTGAATCAGCTTCCTGTTCATGAAAGATGAATGATCAGTCAGCTAATGTTCCGTCAATTAGAAGAATAATACGAGGCGTTTTTTTAAGTAAGTACCGTTTTGAAATTTAAAAAAGACGTGCTAAGGTATCTCAATAATTTAATTTTTACATGAAAACCTGTACCTTAACATACTTTTCTTACATCATTTCAGTCAATATTGAGGCATTTGTCATAAAGTTGTACCAGTTTTTGAATACCCTCCTCATAGAAGTCTGTCGCCTGACTTGTTAACCACTGCATCACCACTGTTTTGACTTCGTCATCGTGTTGAAGACGCTGACCGCCCAGGTGTTTCTTCAAGATGAAACATGGGTGGTCTATGTCACACCAGAATCAAAGCAACAGTCCATGGAATGGCGGCATTCAAATTCAACAGAAAAGTGAAGTTTAAGCAAACAATTTCTGCCCGGGAAATCATGTGCACAGTTTTTTGGGACAGAAAAGGAGTATTGCTTGTGGAATTTCTGCCTCGTAATGAGACAATCAATGCAGCAGCTTACTGTAAGACATTGCACAATCTGCGCCGTTCAGTTCAGAACAAAAGATGTGGCAAGTTGAGCGAGGGCATCGTTTTGCTGCAGGACAATGCCCGTCCGCACGTGGCGAATCAGACGAAAGATCTCACCACATCTTTTCGATGGGAAACTCTAGATCATCCTCCGTACAGCCCCGATCTTGCGCCCAGTGTCTACCATCTGTTCTTGAACTTGAAGAAACACCTGGACGGTCAGCGTCTTCAAGACGATGACGGAGTCGAAACAGTGGTGATGCAGTGGTTAACATGTCAGGCGGCAGACTTCTATGAGGAGGGTATTCAAAAACTGGTTCAATGTTATGACAAGTGCCTCAATATTGACGGAAATTATGCAGAAAAGTAGATTAAGGTACAGGCTTCCATGTCAAAATAAAATTATTGAGATATCTTAGCACGTCTTAATTTCAAAACGGTACTTATTTAAAAAAAAAAAAAAAAAGCACGCCTCGTAGTTCACGTCATAATTCATTGCAAGTTCTGTAAGCGGAATGATTGCAACGCAACTGTATGAATGTTTAGATCATAGGACTGAAATGATCTAGATATCGCCTTTTAACCACCACAGTAAAGTCATTGTAAAGATCTCCACCCAAAATCTCCAAAGCTGCAGGACGCCGAACTGCGTCATGTCGAATAAGCAGAAAGCAAAAAATGGTTCAAATGGCTCTGAGCACTATGGGACTTAACATCTGAGGACATCAGTCCCCTAGAACTTAGAACTACTTAAACCTAACTAACCTAAGGACATCACACACATCCATGCCCGAGGCAGGATGCGAACCTGCGACCGTAGCAGTCGCGCAAGCAGAAAGCAAGAAACAAAATTTAGGCCTATTATTTGTAATGCAGTCGAATTTGTGGAAAGAAAGTCCTTTATTGCGGTGACTAGTTTCGGACGTGTTATCCATTGCTGATTACTCAACCCTTACCTTCACTGTAAGTATTGATACACAATAGAACCAGTACATTTCCAAATAACCATAACATGTCAAATGATTGATGCTGTTGGACAAGACACACTGATAATACACTGCAGATGAGTCCCTACATGTTAATCATGATCACATATCGTGGCAGTTTTCAAATGTTCAAATGGTTCAAATCGCTCAAGCACTATGGGAATTAACATCTGAGGTCATTAGCCCCCTAGACTACTTAAACCTAATGAACCTAAGGACATCACACACATCCATGCCCGAGGCAGGATTCGAACCTGTGACGTAGCAGCACCGCGGTTCTAGACTGAAGCGCCTAGAACCGCTCGGTCACAACGGACGGAAGTTTGCAAATGTACTGGTTGTATTACGTATCAGTACTTATGATGAAGGTGATGGTCAGATAATGGGCATTACATCCGAAACTAGTAACCGCAAATAAAGGATTTTTTTCTCACCTCAACTTCGACGGGATTACGAATAATAATAAAATTAGGTGCTGATCCATTTTCCTGCATCATGCTAGTGGTTCATAGGAAACAGAATTCCAAGAGCCCATCCGAATATACTCGCCTGTGGCCAGACAAATGTGAAAGGCTCTCATTGGTTGAAGAACCGAGCAGTACATCACAGATAAAAACACGCATCAGTGGCATCAGAAAGAGAGCATTCAGAGAGTTTGTCTCGATTAATCGAAGCTGACTTTAGGGTGATCGATCCACAATACTGCATAGATAAATTCGCAGTTTTCGAAAGCAAAATTAGTGTGGATGAACGAGAAAGTGTGGTATCACGTAACTGTACTACCCCCACAGGCGTCAGTGTTGGTAACGGAATTGTCGGTTTCCTTTAGATGCCGGCAGCGGTCGCGCGGTATCTGGTGGAAGCAACGGTGCCCACTTGCTGGCACACGACAAGCGGCTCTGGACTACGAGCGTCATCTGCCGATGCGATGTAGGATGGCCGGCAGCAGCCATTCAACCCACTTGCACGTGGAGCCTCATCGCTAGGACACCACTATTCGTGTGTACAGCGAGGCTCGCCATCGTTGCTGTCTTATGAGCTGGACTATAATTCTTGCTGCATTATTTACAATGAGTCTTCTTATGCTTGGAGAAATACGAGTTAAGTAAATCTGTGTGCTGTGTTACCTGTTCACTAATCATCTCTGCTCCTGTCCTGCTTTCCTGCGATGACAGTTGCTGCACTACTCTGTAACCCACTTCTCCTTACCGTTGTGTACGAAGTAATACACTCCTGGAAATGGAAAAAAGAACACATTGACACCGGTGTGTCAGACCCACCATACTTGCTCCGGACACTGCGAGAGGGCTGTACAAGCAATGATCACACGCACGGCACAGCGGACACACCAGGAACCGCGGTGTTGGCCGTCGAATGGCGCTAGCTGCGCAGCATTTGTGCACCGCCGCCGTCAGTGTCAGCCAGTTTGCCGTGGCATACGGAGCTCCATCGCAGTCTTTAACACTGGTAGCATGCCGCGACAGCGTGGACGTGAACCGTATGTGCAGTTGACGGACTTTGAGCGAGGGCGTATAGTGGGCATGCGGGAGGCCGGGTGGACGTACCGCCGAATTGCTCAACACGTGGGGCGTGAGGTCTCCACAGTACATCGATGTTGTCGCCAGTGGTCGGCGGAAGGTGCACGTGCCCGTCGACCTGGGACCGGACCGCAGCGACGCACGGATGCACGCCAAGACCGTAGGATCCTACGCAGTGCCGTAGGGGACCGCACCGCCACTTCCCAGCAAATTAGGGACACTGTTGCTCCTGGGGTATCGGCGAGGACCATTCGCAACCGTCTCCATGAAGCTGGGCTACGGTCCCGCACACCGTTAGGCCGTCTTCCGCTCACGCCCCAACATCGTGCAGCCCGCCTCCAGTGGTGTCGCGACAGGCGTGAATGGAGGGACGAATGGAGACGTGTCGTCTTCAGCGATGAGAGTCGCTTCTGCCTTGGTGCCAATGATGGTCGTATGCGTGTTTGGCGCCGTGCAGGTGAGCGCCACAATCAGAACTGCATACGACCGAGGCACACAGGGCCAACACCCGGCATCATGGTGTGGGGAGCGATCTCCTACACTGGCCGTACACCACTGGTGATCGTCGAGGGGACACTGAATAGTGCACGGTACATCCAAACCGTCATCGAACCCATCGTTCTACCATTCCTAGTCCGGCAAGGGAACTTGCTGTTCCAACAGGACAATGCACGTCCGCATGTATCCCGTGCCACCCAACGTGCTCTAGAAGGTGTAAGTCAACTACCCTGGCCAGCAAGATCTCCGGATCTGTCCCCCATTGAGCATGTTTGGGACTGGATGAGGCGTCGTCTCACGCGGTGTGCACGTCCAGCACGAACGCTGGTCCAACTGAGGCGCCAGCTGGAAATGGCATGGCAAGCCGTTCCACAGGACTACATCCAGCATCTCTACGATCGTCTCCATGGGAGAGTAGCAGCCTGCATTGCTGCGAAAGGTGGATATACACTGTACTAGTGCCGACATTGTGCATGCTCTGTTGCCTGTGTCTATGTGCCTGTGGTTCTGTCAGTGTGATCATGTGATGTATCTGACCCCAGGAATGTGTCAATAAAGTTTCCCCTTCCTGGGACAATGCATTCACGGTGTTCTTATTTCAATTTCCAGGAGTGTACATTACAGACAGTGCTGCTAATGAACTACAACGATGATTTGACTCGAACATACGTGCCGTAAACGTTTTCCCACATTTTATTTTACCCGGTAACAGAAAGTTTACTGGTACACTGAAACACCAGTCGGAAGTTGCAAATTAAACTTTTTTTATTCACTCAGTGACTAGTTTCGGACCGAGACCCACTTTCAAACCATCATGAAATAGTAAAAAATGTTATTTCTGAAGATGTGGAAACCATGTCAGAACCGTTCAACGAACAGTTACAGCGCATACAGTTAACTGTTTCTGCACAGATAACTGTACAGACACGGCTGGTTCAAATGGCTCTGAGCACTATGGGACTCAACTGCTGTGGTCATAAGTCCCCTAGAACTTAGAACTACTTAAACCTAACTAACCTAAGGACAGCACACAACACCCAGCCATCACGAGGCAGAGAAAATCCCTGACCCCGCCGGGAATCGAACCCGGGAACCCGGGCGTGGGAAGCGAGAACGCTACCGCACGACCACGAGATGCGGGCTACAGACACGGTTTTCACATCTTCAGAAATATCATTTTTGACTATATTATGATGATCTGAAAATGGGTCTCGGCCCGAAACTACTCACCGAATGAATAAAAACGAAAAATTTGCTACTGTGGACCGGTTTTTCGTTGTGCAGATTAACAGAAATTGCTGGCCCACAGCTAATCCAGCCTGCTGGAAGTTCGTAGAAAGTCCACTAATTTCCGGGAGCTTAAACTGTAGAAGATACGAAGCCACTGTACATAATATACTGTGGTATGGCGGAACTGCTCTGCTAGTTGTACACGTCGATGAACTACTGGACAAACGTGAAATTTATAACCCAGAGAACTCCTCCAAAAGAAATAAACGTGTTCTTTCTCGGCTAAGGTATTCACGTTCTCTGTCGTCACTTTAATTAGGTGAATTGGGAACAACAAAAAGCTACACTGGAACGAGAGGAATAAAAAAGAAAGGAGATGTTATTTCTCTCCTGGTGGTCATTAATTGTTGACGGGACTGGCGGGAGCATACAAACGAGCTAATTAGCGGCGGTGCTAAGTCCTGTCCGTGTCGAGGGGGTGGCTGTGGGTGGGTGGGGGAGGTGCTACAGCCCCCCCCCCCCCAGATCCGCCCTCTCATTGCCACCGGTGTTACCGGCGACGCGGCCGGCCAGCAACTTGGCTTTGAGTCGCCGAGTCGTGAGGCTGCAATTTGCGAATGGAAATTCGCGCGAAGTTGTCAGCGGCTGCTCAAAGCGGCGGGCCGCCGGGACGGGGCGGCCCGCCTGCAGTTATTGGCCTGGTGACTTCCCTCCCCCCCCCCTCCCCCCCCCCCCTTCTCACCACTACTTGTTTATTCAGCGCCTTGGTGGCGCGACCTGACGGAAATTCCGGGAGTTAACCCCGCTGCCCCCATGTGCTGCCGGATCCCTTTAGGAACTATATACACTCCTGGAAATTGAAATAAGAACACCGTGAATTCATTGTCCCAGGAAGGGGAAACTTTATTGACACATTCCTGGGGTCAGATACATCACATGATCACACTGACAGAACCACAGGCACATAGACACAGGCAACAGAGCATGCACAATGTCGGCACTAGTACAGTGTATATCCACCTTTCCCAGCAATGCAGGCTGCTATTCTCCCATGGAGACGATCGTAGAGATGCTGGATGTAGTCCTGTGGAACGGCTTGCCATGCCATTTCCACCTGGCGCCTCAGTTGGACCAGCGTTCGTGCTGGGCGTGCAGACCGCGTGAGACGACGCTTCATCCAGTCCCAAACATGCTCAATGGGGGACAGATCCGGAGATCTTGCTGGCCAGGGTAGTTGACTTACACCTTCTAGAGCACGTTGGGTGGCACGGGATACATGCGGACGTGCATTGTCCTGTTGGAACAGCAAGTTCCCTTGCCGGTCTAGGAATGGTAGAACGATGGGTTCGATGACGGTTTGGATGTACCGTGCACTATTCAGTGTCCCCTCGACGATCACCAGTGGTGTACGGCCAGTGTAGGAGATCGCTCCCCACACCATGATGCCGGGTGTTGGCCCTGTGTGCCTCGGTCGTATGCAGTCCTGATTGTGGCGCTCACCTGCACGGCGCCAAACACGCATACGACCATCATTGGCACCAAGGCAGAAGCGACTCTCATCGCTGAAGACGACACGTCTCCATTCGTCCCTCCATTCACGCCTGTCGCGACACCACTGGAGGCGGGCTGCACGATGTTGGGGCGTGAGCGGAAGACGGCCTAACGGTGTGCGGGACCGTAGCCCAGCTTCATGGAGGCGGTTGCGAATGGTCCTCGCCGATACCCCAGGAGCAACAGTGTCCCTAATTTGCTGGGAAGTGGCGGTGCGGTCCCCTACGGCACTGCGTAGGATCCTACGGTCTTGGCGTGCATCCGTGCGTCGCTGCGGTCCGGTCCCAGGTCGACGGGCACGTGCACCTTCCGCCGACCACTGGCGACAACATCGATGTACTGTGGAGACCTCACGCCCCACGTGTTGAGCAATTCGGCGGTACGTCCACCCGGCCTCCCGCATGCCCACTATACGCCCTCGCTCAAAGTCCGTCAACTGCACATACGGTTCACGTCCACGCTGTCGCGGCATGCTACCAGTGTTAAAGACTGCGATGGAGCTCCGTATGCCACGGCAAACTGGCTGACACTGACGGCAGCGGTGCACAAATGCTGCGCAGCTAGCGCCATTCGACGGCCAACACCGCGGTTCCTGGTGTGTCCGCTGTGCCGTGCGTGTGATCATTGCTTGTACAGCCCTCTCGCAGTGTCCGGAGCAAGTTTGGTGGGTCTGACACACCGGTGTCAATGTGTTCACGCTTCACAATCCAACATCGCTAAGAAAGCATTTTATTAGATGACTGGTTTCGACAGAGGTATGATATTACCGGTTCTTATGCTTTTGAATTTCTACAGTCCATAATTGCTATAAGTCGCTTGACCTTCATGCGCTCGCGCTAGATATAGTCGCGCGAGCGCTCGGCCGACCGCCCGAGAGTTTTCATCAATCTCTTGAGGTTTCCCGTTTTTAAAGGTCATATTTCCAAAAAATATCGACATAGGATATCTTACACAATATTGCAAACACATTTGTAATGAAAATGGTTTATTTAACAATAAAATGTACAATGGAATACAAAAAGGAAGCCAAATACCCGAATGAAATATAAGGAAATTTTTTTAATTGTAATGTTTTGGGACTATATAATGTAATACTTAAGACTAGAATTATTCACTGTCTTAAGTCGTCACAAGAAAAGCTAATTTTGCTTTGAAAAAATACTTTTTGATTGAAAACGTCACAAACATTTCTGTCAGATGAAAAATGCTGATCAGTCTGTATCCTTTTCATTTTCGTTTTGAGGCTGACAACAATTATTGCACGTAACTGTCGTGGCTGAATGTCGCAGACAGACGTTTCTTCCACATTCACCGCATTCTCTCTTTGTTTTTGTATTCTTTTTTGAGCCACACAAATTATATATTCCTCTCCTTGTTGGGGTTGATACAGCTGGATAAACTACGTCACTCTCTCTGTAATTTTCCAAAAATACAAACAAATCTTCTGGTAAATGCTTATATTTAGCTCTTTCTCTCAGATCCAAAGATAACTCTTGTAAGAATTGTCTTCTCGTTTTTTCTTTCATATTAACTGTGTTGAATTGAAAAATGCGTAACGAATTTATTCCTGCCAAGTCAAGTAAGCGGAAAAATATACATGCAGGCCACCTTTGTGTTCTTCTTGATGTTGAAATTCTGTAGCACATATACAGTATCAGCTCCACCTTTGGTTGAATTATAGTATGTGATTTGCACAGGTTTTTTGGTATCTTCATCAATGATGTCGGTATCATGCATTGTGGAGAGCACTACTACAACTTTCCTTTTTTTTTGTGATCATAGAAATCAAAGTTTTGTCATCTTGATAACCGAACATGTAGTCTCCTGCCACTGCATTTCCATTTACTGTCACAAATTCTGGGGGAATTCCTATTTTATTTTTTCTTATTGTACATAAAAAAGTGAGGCCTTTGCTAAGGAGGTATTCAGACTTAAGGTTTCGTCGTTCCCTTTAAAAAATAAAAATAATTGTTACTTTTGCCAACAGAAATTTCTTAGAGTGACGAAGTGCAAAAGTAGAAAGAAAAACAGAATTTGTGAATGGCAAAATTTATAGAAAGTAATGCACATTCACTAGAGAATTGGAATAGTCTATAAAATTGAGGAATTATATGGGAATTACAAAAAGAAATACTTACATTCCGAAGTAGACGAGTAGAACAAAGTCTCGTAAGCGCTCGCAAGGCGGTAAACTGACCGCCGAACGCGTTCGGACCTATTTGAACTTGCCCTGAGAGGCAGAGAGGTGCGACTTGGACGAACTTTGAGCAGCATCTGTCGGAAAAAGGTGTAACTATAGAATACATGTCCCTCCCGCCGTCTCGTTACCTTTGTGGAGTAAGTATGGCGCGAAATTGCAAAAAGGCGGTCACTTCGTCGCCCGCGCGAGCGCGTGATGGTTAACACTGCTTGTGTGGGAAGTGCATATGCAATGTGAAACGATTTGTGACACTCACGAATAATATATCGATAGAAAAAATTCGGAACATCAAGAAAAAGTTTTGCGAGGTAAACAAAATTTGGTAGGCGTGTTTCTGCATCTGAAAGATGACGCCTATTCGGATTTCGAGCCAGACGCATAAGAGCGGCACTAGCAGCGCCATCAAGAGGATGCGATCAGGTTTGGCTCTGAGCACTATGGGACTTAACATCTACGGTCATGGGTCCCCTAGAACTTAGAACTACTTAAACCTAACTAACCTAAGGACATCACACAACACCCAGTCATCACGAGGGCGATCAGGTTTGTTTTAAGTACACACTGTAGCGATCGTGAACGTTAGTTACGTTTGAGATTAAAAGTGATGAGTTGGTGTCAGTCAAGCCTTTAAGGCGGCAAAGATAAGATTGTCAACACGTCACAGGGTTTGAATGAGGTCAAGTCACAGATCTGTGAGAAGCTGGATGTTCTGTCTCCAATACTGCAGAAATAATTGGCAGGTAGTAGCCAATGTGTATGGTTGCTGGCTGCGGTGCTAACGGGAATGCACGGTCGCAAGAAAACCGGGCTCCGGACGGCCACGTGGCATTACCGAGAGGGACGACCATCGTGTTCGGTCAACACCGACTCAAAGGAAGGCCTCGGCGCTTGTTGGTGACGTCACGTCAGCTAGGCACGGCGAACGCCAGGTCTGTTGCAGGCAGAAACGCCTGGGCGTGCTTATCACCATAAATCTCTTATTTCTGGACAAAATGTTTGGTATTGTTTTAGATTCTGCAGTTTTATTTAGATGAAAGATTTTCTTACTATCGTACAGCTACAAATGAAGATCATAGTTCTGTATTACCGAATCCTGTCGAAACAAACGTAGATCAATATGAGAAGACGCTTTGCCCCATTGCAAGCTTCGGAAATTTTAGTCAAGTAACTATACTTACTTGATCCATTTTGCTATCGAAACTTATCCCAACCCCCTTATAATTAACTCGATTCTTTTATTTAATTTCGTTTGACATCGTCACTGGAAATGTGAACTACTTTACATGTGTAAGTGTCGAACTGTTGCCAGTCATTAGATTACAGTCGTTTTCAACAAAGGAATTCTAAACAGGAAACAAAATTAGCTTCATACATCGAAAATACTGCTGAGCTTAAACTGTTTAAACATGCACATTAGAAAAGATAAATATTTCCCTCTTGCAACTGAAAGGAGAAACTTTTTAAGATAAAAAATTTTATTTGATAAAACAAGTATCTCTCTTTTGCCTCTTCTTCTGTCCCCCACCCCCTCCCCCAACGTTTACAATCGCAAGATATTTCATTAACATTCAGTGCTCCTCATCCCATAGTCAACCAAGATACCTAAAGAAGAGCACCAATACGTTCAGTTTCTTGTAAAAGCAACCCAGTACAAACGTAACTTCCTCAGATTTACAAATAAGGTAAAGAAGCACGAATTCTGTTGCTGCTGGACCATGAAGTTGTTTTTGTATGTCAATCCTTAAAACAGGTGGAAATTTAAGTTCAGGAGTACACTATTTGTTAAGAAGTGTAATGAACTGCACAACTATTTAATTGCAGAAATCTCTCAGAATTATGTGTGTTGGTCAACTACCGCCAATAGTTTCACATTTTCCTGTGTCAGGGAGGGAGACACCACCATTATGAGAATGCCTGCAACAGACGTGGCGTTCGCCGTGCCTAGCTGGCGTTACGTCACGAACAAGCGCCGGGGCCTTCCTTTGAGTCGGTGTTGGTTCGGTGCACGGCTCTTGTAACAACAACAATGCTGTACTATTGTACATATAATAATTTTTTTCTTCTGATTTTCGATAAATTAGTGTAATCGATGTTCTGATTCCATTTCTTTTTTGTTTCATGCCATTATGTTAAAGAAACTGTAAACAATTTTCGATGTGAATATTAATGTTTATGTCAAATTTCAAGCAATATTATAACAGAATTGAAATGTAACAATTGTTGAAACTGTTGTAAGATGTTAAAGTTGTAATTGTGCGTCTGGTCCATACGTAGGCAATGTATTAGGATATGTAGAATGCAAAACCTCTGGTGAATACCCCGTCTGTAAGGGAGTGGTAAAAGGTGGATGGCAGGCGAGCGCGGGAAAATGCACACGGGCGCTGCACGGCATAACGGGCTCAGCAGTAGTAGTCGGAGATGGGCATTGGTCTGAGCAACACGTTCTGGATCGAGGAGGCTCTCCTGGAAGACGTAGTTTCATTGAGCCTTGGATATGCCGTTCCGACGCCTATACAGCATGGCAAAATTGCATTGGCACTAAATGGAAAAGTATTGCGACGCTAAGAAGAAGTAAAGTGCCGATACATAAAGAGCCATTGCTGTGATTGTATGTGTGCTCTGTGCCTCGCCATCTCGCCGCCCGCCAACCGCTGCATCGATACGAACAGGTTGAAACTTTTAGTACTGTATTCGTGTGGACCAGTGTTACTTTTGTTCCATACTGTTCAATAACAACTTAAATTTTACCAGAACTATCCTATTATTTAATTACCCTCACAACTAACCTAGACAGGGTCCTTTCCAAATGTTGTGCAATCCGAGTGTCCCGAAATGAAGAATTAAAGTTTACGTTAATAATAATTACCTGCAGACCTAGCTATGTTAGAATGATGTTTAAAGAACTTTTTTGTTAATGAACCAATAGACGAATAACAAAGGGCTGACAAAGTTGGAAGATAATTTTGATATTGATTTAGTAATGAAGTTTAATTATTTCGAGACAGCTATAATGGTATTCAAATGAGCAGGAAATAAGATAAAAAGAGCAGTAACTCATATTTTGGAAATCTTGAGCACACAATGATTTCAGTAATCAAATTTTTTTTTTTATACAGTGATCATAACAGTTTCAGGGTCCCCTCCCCTTTTTTTATTCATTTGAATTCTGAAGTGTTCTAAACTGATTTAACCAGCAAAGTCAAAGCCAAAATAGAAACCAAAATTTATCAGTGTTTTACCTTTATCAAAATTGACATTGTGTGTGTGTTTCGAAAGTGCTATTTCTAGGAAAACCTATGCCCGATTTTAATCAGATCAATAGACCGTACGAAGTTTTGTAGTAAACATTATAGTGTAATGTTATGTATTTATGTTTTATCCATATTAGTACACAAAGTGAAATTATCAGTTCAGTAGATTTTCTGGTTCTAAAATTTACCATATTATGCAGTGTTATTACGGGTGGTTTCGCATGAACGTATTTTCACTTGTACAGGGAAGAAACTCAGTTAGTGCCTAATTAGGCTGGCGACCGTATTATTAACAAATTGGTAGCATCTTCTGTGTTGTTTCTTGTCCGTCCTGGCGTGTAGTTGCATTTCGGACTTGCTCGACGTATCATTGTTATTACAGGGTGGGTGTAAGTCTGATTTGCCCCCATTCAGGTACACGCGGTCAATATCTATACAAAAATCCTTTCTCATAATGTGAAGCCCGTCAACTTACTATAGTACAGGCTTTAACGAGTATCGTGTGCCCGAAAGCGCAGCGTTACACTCTGGCGCATCGTACGGCATCTGCAGCAGAAATCTGAGCAGCAGATGGCACCACAGTGACGCAACGAACTGTTACAAAGCGGTTACTTCAAGGACAACTCCTAGCTAGGCGCCCTGTAGTGTACATTACACCGACTCCAAACCACCACCGCCTGCGACTTCAGTGCTTCAGTGGTGTCAAGCGAGAGCTGATGGCAGGACAGGATCGAGGTCTGATGTGTTTTCTGACGAAAACCGGTTTCGTTTCGGTGACAATAACGCCCAGAGTTGGATAGAAGGAAGGCAGTTGAAGGCTTTCAGCCAACCTATCTGCGTGCTAGACACACTGGACCTACACCTGGGGTTACGGTCTGGGGTGCGATTTCGTATGGCAGTATGAGCAATAGTGTAGTTATCCCACGTATTATGACTGCAAATTTTACGTCAGATCTAGCGACTCTGTAAGTAGGCTGTTTAGGTTTTCATGTTGGTAACGCCATGTAGCGCTCTGTATGAAAATCACTGACTGTGCTGTGTGCAGTCTGTGGCTAGTTGGACTCACTGTTGGAATATTCGCTTGTGTGATGTTGGGCAGTTGGATGTGAACAGCACGTACTGTTGCGCAGTTGGAGGTGAGCCCGTAGCAGTGGTAGATGTGGGAAGAGAGATGCCAGAGTTTTGAGAGCGAACGATCTGGAGTTGTGTCCGTCAGAAAAACGAAATTTGAAAGACTGGATGTCATGAACTGATATACATATTGTGGTGTCACCGCCAGACACCACACTTGCTAGGTGGTAGCCTTTAAATCGGGCGCGGTCCGTTAGTAAACGTCGGACCCGCGTGTCGCCACTGACAGTGATTGCAGACCGAGCGCCGCCGCACGGCAGGTCTAGAGAGACGTCCTCAGTTGTACAGCCGTCTTTGCTAGCGATGGTTCACCGAGAAATTACGTTCTCATTTGCCGAGACGATAGTTAGCATAGCCTTCAGCTACGTCATTTGCTACGACCTAGCAAGGCGCCATTATCATTTGCTATTTATTTTGTGATGCATGTACCGTCAAGAGCTATGTTCACCACTTATGGATTAAAATTAAGTATTCCAGCAGCTTCGTACTTTATTTGCTAGTCTCAATTACTTTACCTGTTCCAGACCTCACGCCAGCCTGCGTGAGCTTAAACGCGTGCCTTTCGGCTTCCTCTCATAGTGACTTGGCTGTCTTGCCAAGTCACAACACATATAATGCCTTTTGAACACTATTAAGGTAAATACATTGTTTGTTCTCTATAAAAATCTTTCATTTCGTAACTATGCCTATCAGTACTTAGTGCCTTCAGTAGTTAGAATCTTTTATTTAGCTGGCAGTATTGGCGCTCGCTGTATTGCAGTAGTTCGAGTATCGATTGTGAGGTAAGTGATTCATGGAAGGTATAGGTTATAGTTAGTCATGGCCATTCTTTTGTAGGGATTATTGAAAGTTAGACTGCGTTGCGATAAAAATATTGTGTGTCAGTTTAGTGATGATCAGAATAAGTAAAGAGAGAAATGTCTGAGTACGTTCAGTTTTGCTCAGCTGTTTGAAAATCAAATAACGCAAGGGGTTTATCAGCGCAGTAATTCATAATTTTTCTAAGGGGACGTTTCAACTCGACCTGCAGTGCGGCCGTTCATGAACACGAATCCAGGAGATGTTCTCTAGCAGGATAACGCTCGTTCACAAACTGCTGTTATAACCCAACATGCTCTACAGAGTGTCGACATGTTGCCTTGGACTGCTTGATCATGAGATATGTCTCCAATACAGCACAAATGGGACATCATCAAACGACGACTCCAGTGTCATCCTCAAGCAGCATCAGCCGTCCCGGTGTATGGACCGACCAAGTGCAACAGGCGAGAACTCCATCCCACAAACTAACATCCAACACATGTACAACACAATGCATGCATTTTTGCATGCTTCCAATCAACACTCTAGCGGTTACACAGGGTATAAATGTACCAGCATTTTACAAAAAAATGGTTCAAATGGCTCTGAGCACTATGGGACTCAACTGCTGAGGTCATTAGTCCCCTAGAACTTAGAACTAGTTAAACCTAACTAACCTAAGGACATCACAAACATCGATGCCCGCGGCAGGATTCGAACCTGCGACCGTAGCGGTCTTGCGGTTCCAGACTGCAGCGCCTTTAACCGCACGGCCACTTCGGCCGGCTAGCATTTTACATTTTCGATTGCTTATCTCACACCTGTGACCTTGCAATATGAATAACTTAAATATGTTACCTAGACAAACGTATTCTCAAAATTAAGTCGTTATTGTTTTCAGGTAGCGACTTCTTTTCCGTCACTGTATTCTCAATAATCGTTACGGGTCATTTCACATTCCATATGCACTTCCCACGTAGGCAATGTGGAGCGACACTGATAATATAATACATCGTAAAAAATCCAAAACATGAGATCCGATGATGACGGCATAGCTCTGTCGAAATAGGTCATCTAATAAAATGTTTTTTAGCGATCTTGGCCAGTGAAGATTTCTTCAGTACAGAGCAGAGCTCTACCTTGATCTGTATTACTGGCTATATGCGACTTGCTGATCTGTGAAATCTTATGGGACTTAACTGCTAAGGTCGTCAGTCCCTAAACTTACACACTGCTTAACCTAAATTATCCTAAGGACCAACACAAACACCCATGCCCGCGGGAGGACTCGAACCTCCGCCGTGACCAGCCGCACAGTCCATGACTGTAGCGCCCTACGCCGCTCGGCTAATCCCGCGCGTCGAAAATAACTTAGGTATGATGTCTCACTGGCAAATAACACAGCTCGATGAAAGTTGGTGATACATAGAAAAAACTGCTACAGTATAATATAGAAGTTAATTGAATGCGAGATGCTTATAACAGAAACTTTGTCTCGAAACCTGACAGAAAATCCAAAGAGATTCTGGTCGTATATGAAGTATGTTAGCGGCAAGAAACAATCAATGCCTTCCCTGCACGATTGCAATGGAGATACTATCGAAGAAAGTGCTGCCAAAGCATAGTTACTAAACACAGCCTTCGGAAATGCCTTCACAAAAGAAGACGAAGTAAATTTTCCAGAATTCGAATCAAGAACAGCTGCCAACATGAGTAACGTAGAAGTAAGTATCCTCGGAGTAGTGAAGCAACTTAAATCACTTAATAAAAGCAAGTCTCCTGATCCAGACTGTATACCAATTAGATTCCTTTCAGAGTTCAAAAAAACTGAGTACTTTCTAATAGTTTATCACAAACCTTTCTATGGTGAATAAAATGTTTACCTCATTGACTGTTGTTTTCTACTAGGTGTTACATATTTTAGTTACTCGATGGACACTAATGAAATATATAATGAAATTTTTGTGGCGGTGTTCGTAGCGACAAACAATTCGCTGTAGAAACGGCTTACGAAGTCACCGTCACACTTTTAATAGCGGGCCGACCGGTCCGCTGGAACAGTGAACAGAAAGATGAAAACCCAAACACTCTGATTAAATAAAAGTCGGTACTTATCTTTATTAACGAAGATACAGCAACACAATAGTGAACTCCGGGTCTACAGAAATCTGTCTAGTTCGAGTCGGAGCGGCTAGGTCAGCGTCGGCTGACGACAACAACAACTCTGCTGCCATGAACACACAACTGACTAGCAAGCACACAATTCGGTGGCGAGTATACAACTGAGCGGCGGATACAGAACTGTCCTAGCGCTCGCGACTCCAGCGCTTAAAAACCCAGAAGCCAGCGGTGGCGCGCGCAGACTTGCGGCGATTTGCTGTCTCGCTGGCGCTGCTTATGCGGACGGCGTCCGGACTTTGATGCTGCCAACCTTTTGGCAGCGGGCTCGGTTGGCATTACTGGCTAGGATATAACAGAAATTATGCACGCAGTTACGTCTCTCCGATCCTTAACTTAATGGTTGCTGCTGTATAACATATGAACGTCAAACAAATAATATGCAGCTTTAAGCGATATTATCATATTAAAGATTACTGCAGTTGTATTAATAATATCTTAATAAATACAGATTACACGGAACAAGCTATGGCAATGTGTGTCAGTGCTTTCAATGAGTACTATAAGCAAGAGAACTATTTTCTAGGAAGTTTATTATCAGTCTATGATGGAGAATACATAAAAGCCATTATTATTTTCATTTTGCATAATTTATCTGCAGTATCATTGAACTTACACTAAATAATTTACAGGTAACAGAAATAATAATATTTGCAGGCCGGAGTGGCCGAACGGTTCTAGACGCTACGGTCTGGAACCGCGCTACCGCTACGGTCGCAGGTTCGAATCCTGCCTCGGGAATGTATGTGTGTGACGTCCTTAGGTTGGTTAGGTTTAAGTAGTTCTAAGTTCTAGGGGATTGATGACCTCATAAGTTAAGTCCCATAGTGCTCAGAGCCATTTGAGCCAAGAAATAATATTTGTTTTCCAATCTTCACATAACAAACACAAGAAAAATCATTTTAACGAAACATAGTGCCCCCACACACTTGTTTTTCTGTTCCTGGATTACTGTTTCAAAAATGATACAACACAGACATTTAAACGAGCCGAAATTACTGGTTTACATGAAATAGCTAAGGTGATAAACTAGCAACAATAATAAAGGAGACACAATCAGAAAATAAACATGTGACTTTCAGTAGGCTTAACGAATGTACGGCATATGCCTGTTTCCTATAGTGAGCTCCGCAAAGTCCACCCAGTTAATTTCACATAGCTGTAAAACTGTCCTCTCGCAATAAAAGTTGGCATGTTTTTCATTTTACCCTATGACTATGGCGCATTATAGTACTGTGGCATTATCTGTGCCCTCACTAATTAAAAATTTACCTGTCCTTCATGATGTAAGCCGGCCGGAGTGGCCGAGCGGTTCTAGGCGCTACAGTCTGGAACCGCGCGACCGCTACTGTCGCAGGTTCGAATCCTGCCTTGGGCATGGATGTGTGTGATGTCCTTATGTTAGTTAGGTTTAAGTGGTTCTAAGTTCTAGGGGACTGATGACCACAGCAGTTGAGTCCCATAGTGCTCAGAGCCATTTTTTTTTCATGATGTAAATAGCGTCTCAGGTTTTATCTCATGTAAGTCTCGACTAGATGTCGACTGTTGGTTAGTAGGTTTTGAATTGACCCCACTTTTAATGTGTCCTTTCAGTGCTACTGCCGCTAGCTATTAATTGGCATATTACTTAATGACAGTATGGACAATAAGGTTTCGCTACTTTCCCTGTTGATTAGTAACGAGTGCTTGTAAATAGAAGTGGCACATGTGTATGTTCTTTTAACTGATGGCTGTGGCCCGTTATTCCACGTTACCAGTTATATATTCCCACTAAATTTAAAACTTGTTTGCCACTCATGTAAAAGGAAAGTTTCATTGGGGTTTACGGTTTATATGATAATTTTATATCGCAGCTTCCACTCAGTTTTACCATAGTTCTGTACCGACTCGTTCAATATGCTCCTGTATCACGCATAATGCACTTTTAACTTATTTCGTGTATTTATTATGTAATCTTTTTGTTTTTTCTTCATTTTAAATGGAAACCACTATTTAAAACTGTGACCGGCCGGGCTAGTGGCCCTGCGTTCTTCTCCCCGTCAATAGATGGCAGCATTTTTGCCACTCTGCTTTACCAGTTTTCTTCATCGTTCGCATCCGCTACTTCCTGTTCTGCGCTCACACATAGCACGCCGGGCTTAGTACTCGTCCACCGCGGCGCTCGGGGGCCACAGCACCAAGTGTAAGTGTCCGGCTATTGTCTGTATATTTCCCTACCCAGACAGTCGTCCGTAGTATTGTCTGGTGACACTTTCGCAATAACATACACTACTGGCCATTAAAATTGCTACACCACGAAAATGACGTGCTACAGACGAGAAATTTAACCGACAGGAAGATGATGCTGTGATATGCTAATGATTAGTTTTTCAGAACACTCACACAAGGTTGACGACGGTGGCGACACCTACAACGTGCTGACATGAGGAAAGTTTCCAACCGATTTCTCATACACAAACTGCAGTTGTCGGCGTTGCCTAGTGAAACGTTGTTGTGATGCCTCGTGCAAGGAGGAGAAATGCGTACCATCACGTTTCCGACATTGCTGCCCGCGTTGGTCGAGATCCGATGACAGCAGAATATGGAATCGGTGGGTTCAGGAGGGTAATACGGAACGCCGTGCTGGATCCCAACGGCCTCGTATCACTAGCAGTCGAGATGACAGGCATCGTATCCGCGTGGTTGTAACGGATCGTGCAGCCACGCAACCACCATCTTCACGAACAGTTCGACGACGTTTGCAGCAGCATGGACTATCAGCTCGGAGACCATGGCTGCGGTTACCCTTGACGCTGCATCACAGACAGGAGCGCCTGCGATGGTGTACTCAACGACGAACCTGGGTGCACGAATGGCAAAACGTCATTTTTTCGGATGAATCCAGGTTCTGTGTACAGCATCACGATGGTTGCATCCGTGTTTTTGCGACATCACGGTGAACGCACATTGGAAGCGTGTATTCGTCATCGCCATACTGGCGTATGACCCGGCGTGATGGTATGAGGTGCCATTGGTTACACGTCTCGGTCGCTTCTTGTTCCCATTGACAGCAATTTGAACAGTGGACGTTACATTTCAGATGTGTTACGATCCGTGGCTCTACCCTTCATTCGATCCTTGCGAAACCATACATTTCAGCAGGATAATGCATGACCGCATGTTGCAGGTCCTGTACGGGCCTTTCTGGATACAGATAATGTTCGACTGCTGCCCTGACCAGCACATTCTCCAGATTTCTGACCAATTGAAAACCTCTGGTCAATGATGGCCGAGCAACTGGCTCGTCACAATACGTACCGAGCGAGGTGGCGCAGTGGTTAGCACACTGGACTGGCATTCGGGAGGACGACGGTTCAATCCCGTCTCCAGCCATCCTGATTTAGGTTTTCCGTGATTTCCCTAAATCGCTTCAGGCAAATGCCAGGATGGTTCCTTTGAAAGGGCACGGCCGATTTCCTTCCCCATCCTTCCCTCACCCGAGCTTGCGCTCTGTCTCTAATGACCTCGTTGTCGACGGGACGTTAAACACTAATCTCCTCCTCCTCCCCCCTCGTCACAATACGCCAGTCACTACTTTTGATGAACTGTGGTATCGTGTTGAAGCTGCATGGGCAGCTGTACGTGTACCCGCCATCTGGGTACTAATTTCTCAGGACCTATGCACCCAAATTGCGAGGAAATGCCGGCCGGAGTAGCCGCGCGGTTCTAGGCGTTACAGTCTGGAGCCGGTCGGCCGCTACGGTGGCAGGTTCGAATCCTGCCTCGGGCATGGATGTGTATGATGTCCTTAGGTTAGTTAGGTTTAATTAGTTCTAAGTTCTAGGCGGCTGATGACCTCAGATGTTAAGTCGCATAGTGCTCAGAGCCATTTTTTGCGAGGAAACGTAATCACATGTCAATTCTAGGATAATATATTTGTCCAATGAATACCCGTTTATCACCTGCATTTCGTCTTGGTGTAGCAATTTTAATGGCCAGTAGTGTAGGTTTCACAACACCTAGCCCGACCGGCGGTTTCGAAATGTTTTTTAAAAGTTTTTTTAAAACTTTTGAGAAATTTTTGTTTTTGTTTTTGATGTTGTTGCGCCGTGTCAAAATTATCTGCCGTCTCTTGCTATTTCCAGTACGACACCTGCAGATGGGCTATATAACAGCCCGAAACTGGTCGTGGGATAATAAAAGAAATTTACAACTGAAGCAGTATTTTCAACCACTGGCAGCTCTGGAAGAGTTAAGATCTAATAAGGCAGAGGGATGGACAACAATCCATCAGAATTTCTAAAATCATTGCGGGAAGTGGCAACAAAACGACTATTCACGTTGGTGCGTAGAATGTATGAGTCTGGCAATATACCATCTCACTTTAGCGAAAATATCGTCCACACAATTCCGAGGACTGAAAGAGCCGACAAGTGCGAGAATTATCGGTAAATCAGCATACAGCTCATGCACCGAAGTTTCTGTCGACAATGCCATCGTTTTCATATCACATCATACTTCAGCCAATTTCAACAAAATTTTTATTATGTACACGAACCTTTCTCGTGAATCAATCTATTAGTCAAAGCCGGATCAAAATCGATACAGGAATTCCTGAGATTTTCAGGAACATACAAGCAGATGTGAACAGGGAACTTCGGTTTGTAGATACATAGAAAAGAGAAGAGATCGCGTAGGACAACTATTGTGTTGCATATTTCCTCACCCGCTTGTTTATACATCACACCACCAGAGCATACCATGCTACCAAAGGCAGTTGTTCATTTTTTCTTTATTTCTTTTATTTACCGTAAAAACTATAACTACGTAATTAATTTTATGCTTGTTTGCAGATACAAAGCAGAAGCCCTCGTATGCACTGAACTCGCCATGTCACTGTACCGCAGCACGCTGATAGAGGACGCAAAACAAAATGCCACTGCCTATTGATACAGTGGAGTTGATAAGTGGAGCGTAAAGCAATAATTAGTTTTTTGCTTTGTATAGGGAGTTTGTGAAAGCACACAGGAAAAATGCACCATTATCTGACACACTGGTTAGGTGGCGCGAACGATTCCATTGTGGTCAAACGAGTCTGAACGACGAAGGACCTCTCTTGTGCAGAGTCGAAAATCTCAAGACAACTGGAACCACCTGCTACTCGAAGATCAGCGTATAACACTAGAGGCAATAGTAGAAACCAATAGTGAGGCATGGGTCACGCATCCATCAGGTGGAAAATAGGAGCCCACATCTCATTCTCGAATGGCTACTAGTCGTGGCACACAATGCAAGAACCAACAGATTACAGCAGATCGCCCCCTCCCTGCATCGAAGTAAGTTGCGACATAAAGTTCACAATCCTTCCGCCTGAAGATATCAAATATAACAATGAACACATAAAACTGAGATGTAAGGACGTGCTCAGTGAGCATTAATGACAAAACGTAAGTGATTGCACAGCTAAAACCCACCAAGTGATACAAAAGAAGGCCACTGTAACTACGGCCAAAACATTGGTATCCCCAATATAGTCTTTTACATTGCCATGCGGTACCTTATGTTACGGGGCAGTTTTATGGTAGCGTGATACAAGATATGTAAATGCATATAAATTCGTAGTAGATACTCACTCTCGATCTCAACAATTAGTAATATTTGGAGAGATAAACTGACATTAAATGCATGAGTGTTTGTCAGATCTGCATGCTGATTAGAAATAAAGGAAAGTTTTGGAAGTACATTCAGCGACATGGGTGCACAGCCCAGCGCCACAACAATCAGGGACTCTGCTGGGTCTTTTTAGGTCAGCGAGAGGTGTCAGTCATTACAACGGCCAGGCCCCGTATGCCCCTTTATGACATCCCATTGCGCCACTTTGTACGTGGACAACAATAAGGACACCCTCTAGCGACCACTCATGCAAATGTTTTTACCAGGTTGAGTGAAGAATATTTGGTGGAAGGCGATATTGTCAGCTGATTGTAGAAAGCTAACTTTTGCGGTGGATGTTAGAAATCGCTATCTTGCGGGTCAAAAGAGCGCCTCTGAAAACTGTGAGACGTTGCTGAATGTGTACTTCTTACAAAAAACTTTTTTTATGGATGTAAGACATATGGACATTGGTTCATCTAAACTTTTTCCAGTGTGACTGACGTTTTTCAGAGGGGAATGGTAGAAGAGAAATCAACAGTGAACCACATAAAATATAGATCACAGAAGGGGATCCATGCTCTCTGAGGAGGATTTTGATCGGTTGGAGCACAGAAAGTACTAAGCCCAGCCACTCAAATTGAGTATGTATCAAACATGCGGCTTCCGTGTTGGACGCTTTCGCACAGGAATCACTTCACTTATTCTTCATCGACTTCGTGTTAGTCAATCCCAGATGTTGTTGTCTCTTGTCTCGTCTTGGAACACTGTTGCCACTCAACCATCATTATCAGCCTCAGACATCAGTTGATCTGATGCATTTGGGGGTCTCTAAAAACTTTCGTGCCATCAAACAGCCGTAAGATACGGCCACTGGCACTGCGATTGATTGGGTTCGCAGCACTTCAGTCACAAACTGCTACTCTATGCTGAGAGCGAGCTGCTGCCGCTTGAGATGTAGAGAAATTCAAGCCTCACTCTGAAGACCAACCCTGCGAAACCAACATCGGTTGGATCCAAAATCCACAGCAGATATGACGTATAAGTTTCGGGAATTCCATGTATTACCTTCAGTAGTCGTACGTATTACCTTCATTACATCTATTCACGACAATTACTCGCTACTTGAGTTTTCCCTGGAACCCTCGCGTTAGATTTATCAGATTTGCGTTCGCACTGGTTACAATTATTATATATTTATTAAGAACTTACCATAAGTTCCCATTGTTGTGTACAAATAATTATCAATAGAGTATATGAATATAATTTTGTGTTGTTAATTGTCTAAGTTCTGATATGCAAATAAATCGACGTAATTGGAGCAGGTGTATCAGTTACCATTTTATCCACAACGAGGCACCGTACACATACCAAGCAAACGTTAATGTTAACTAGTGTCCACCCCTGGTAACTGAGTGATCAGCGCGAAGGAATGTCATGCCTAACGGCCCGGGTTCCATTCCCGGCTGGGTCGGAGGTTTTCTCCGCTCAGGGACTGGATGTTGTGTTGTCCTTATCATTATAATTTCATCCCCATCGGCACGCAAGTTACCGAAGTGGCGTCAACTTGAAAGACTAGCACCAGGCGAACGGTCTACCCGACGGGAGGCCCTAGACACACGGCATTTCCATTTCCAACGTCAACTAGTCGTAAATCAGTTTTCTGCGTCTCGGACGACATTTTGAACATGGCAAATGAGTCTATCCGATATGTTCCACGACTGCTTATTGAAGCAGCAGTGAAAATGTCAGACCATTCCAGATGGCACTTTCATCAACATAATCGCAATGGATAAATGTTGGGCGTATCACTATGGTCCCAAGACAAGTGATCAAAGCAAACAACGGAGGCTTGTAATGCTTCTTTTTGGGACTGACGTTGTGTGGTTGGATACAGAATGCACTCCTAAGGGGTAAACTGTCATAGGAGAATACTACCGAAGTCTCTGGACGAATTAATGAGAGGCTGTCATGAAATATAGCGGACAGATGTCGAAGAGGGTGCTTTTGCACAGGACACAGTCACGTATGCATCTTAATCAGGCTGGAAAATTTTGCCTCCCGCTACTCCCCCCCCCCCCACACACACACACACACGCGCACACAACCCCCCCCCCCCCACCTCCTTCCCCCCCATATTGTTCTGCACCTAGTGGCGTCTGCCTCTTTCCTTACAGAAACCATTGTTTTTTTTTTTTTTTTTGGTCATCAGTCTACTGACTGGTTTGATGCGGCCGGCCACGATAACCTCTTCATCTCAGAGTAGCACTTGTAACCTACGTCCTCAATTATTTGCTTGACGTATTCCAATCTCTGTCTTCCTCTACAGCTTTTTCCCTCTACAGCTCCCTCTAGTACCATGGAAATCATTCCCTCATGTCTTAGCAGATGTCCTATCATCCTGTCCCTTCTCCTTATCGGTGTAGTCCACATATTCCTTTCCTCTCCGATTCTGCGTAGAACCTCTTCATTCCTTACCTTATCAGTCCACCTAATTTTCAACATAATGTGTACTCATTAGACTGTTCATTCCGTTCAGCAGATCATTTAATTCTTCTTCACTTTCACTCAGAATAGCAATGTCATCAGCGAATCGTATCATTGATATCCTTTCACCTTGTATTTTAATTCCACTCCTGAACCTTTCTTTTATTTCCATCATTGCTTCCTCAATGTACAGATTGAAGAGTAGGGGCGAAAGGCTACAGCCTTGTCTTACACCCTTCTTAATACGAGCACTTCGTTCTTGATCGTCCACTCTTATTATTCCCTCTTGGTTGTTGTACATATTGTATATGACCCGTCTCTCCCCATGCCTTACCCCTACTTTTTTCAGAATCTCGAACAATTTGCACCATTTTATATTGTCGAACGCTTTTTCTTGGCCGACAAATCCTATGAAAGTGTCCTGATTTTTCTTTAGCCTTGCTTCCATTATTAGCTGTAACGTCAGAATTGCCTCTCTCGTCCCTTTACTTTTCCTAAAGCCAAACTGATCTTCACCTAGCGCATTCTCAATTTTCTTTTCCATTCTTCTGTATATTATTCTGATAAGCAGCTTCGATGCATGAGCTATTAAGCTGATTGTGCGATAATTCTCGCACTTGTCAGCCCTTGCCGTCTTTGGAATTGTGTGGATGATACTTTTCCGAAAGTCACACCAACGTGAATAGTCGTTTTGTTGCCACTTCCCCCAATGATTTTAGCAATTCTGATGGAATGTTATCTATCCCTTCTGCCTTATTTGACCGTAAGTCCTCCAAAGCTCTTTTAAATTCCGATTCTAATACTGGATCCCCTATCTCTTCTAAATCGACTTCTGTTTCTTCTTCTATCACATCAGACAAATCTTCACCCTCGTAGAGGCTTTCAATGTATTCTTTCCACCTATTTGCTCTCTCCTCTGCATTTAACAGTGGAATTCCCGTTGCACTCTTAATGTTACCACCGTTGCTTTTAATGTCACCAAAGGTTGTTGTGACTTTCCTGTATGCTGAGTCTGTCCTTCCGACAATCATATCTTTTTCGATGTCTTCACATTTTTCCTGCAGCCATTTCGTCTTAGCTTCCCTGCACTTCCTATTTATTTCATTCCTCAGCGACTTGTATTCCTGTATTCTTTATTTTCCCGGAACATGTTTGTACTTCCTCCTTTCATCAATGAACTGAAGTATTTCTTCTGTTACCCACGGTTTCTTCGCATCTACCTTCTTTATACCTATGTTTTCCTTCCCAACTTCTGTGATGGCCCTTTCTGGAGATGTCCATTCCTCTTCAACTGTACTGCCTACTGCACTATTCCTTATTGCTGTATCTATAGCGTTAGAGAACTTCAAACGTATCTCGTCATTCCTTAGTACTTCCGTATCCCACTTCTTTGCGTATTGATTCTTCCTGACTAATGTCTTGAACTTCAGCCTACTCTTCATCACTACTATATTGTGATCTGAGTCTATATCTGCTCCTGGGTACGACTTACAATCCAGTATCTGATTTCGGAATCTCTGTCTCACCATGATGTAATCTAATTGAAATCTTCCCGTATCTCCCGGCCTTTTCCAAGTATACCTCCTCCTCTTGTGATTCTTGAACAGCGTATTCGCTATTACTAGCTGAAACTTATTAACAGAACTCAATTAGTCTTTCTCCTCTTTCATTCCTTGTCCCAAGCCCATATTCTCCTGTAACCTTTTCTTCTACTCCTTCCCCTACAAATGCATTCCAGTCGCCCATGACTATTAGATTTTCGTCCCCCTTTCCATACTGCATTACCCTTTCAATATCCTCATACACTTTCTCTATCTGTTCATCTTCAGCTTGCGACGTCGGCATGTATACCTGAACTATCGTTGTCGGTGTTGGTCTGCTGTCGATTCTGATTAGAACAACCCGGTCACTGAACTGTTCACAGTAACACACCCTCTTCCCTACCTTCCTATTCATATCGAATCCTACACCTGTTATATCATTTTCTGCTGCTGTTGATATTACCCAATACTCATCTGACCAGAAATCCTTGTCTTCCTTCCACTTCACTTCACTGACCCCTACTATATCTAGATTGAGCCTTTGCATTTCCCTTTTCAGATTTTCTAGTTTCCCTGCCACGTTCAAGCTTCTGACATTCCACGCCCCGACTCGTAGAACGTTATCCTTTCGTTGATTATTCAATCTTTTTCTCATGGTAACCTCCCCCTTGGCAGTCCCCTCCCGGAGATCCGAATGGGGGACTATTCCGGAATCTTTTGCCAATGGAGAGATCATCATGACACTTCTTCAATTACAGGCATGTCCTGTGGATACACGTTACGTGTCTTTAATGCAGTGGTTTCCATTGCCTTCTGCATCCTCATGTCGTTGATCATTGCTGATTCTTCCGCCTTTAGGGGCAATATCCCACCCCTAGGACAAGAGTGCCCTGAACCTCTATCCGCTCCTCCGCCCTCTTTGACAAGGCCGTTGGCAGAATGAGGCTGACTACTTATGCCGGAAGTCTTCGGCCGCCAATGTTGATTATTTATCAAAATGTAGGCAGTGGCGGGAATCGAACCCGGGACCGAAGACGTTTTGATTATGAATCACAGACGCTACCCCTAGACCACGGGTACAACCATTGTACAGCACGCATTTCTAAAAGTAAGACTAGGTGTTTTTTGGGGTGGTACGTTTCAAAGAGTTCAAATGACTCTGAGCACTATGGGACTTAACAGCTCAGGTCATCAGTCCCCTAGAACTTAGAACTTCTTAAACCTAACTAACCTAAGGACATCCAGGCACATCCCGAGGCAGGATTCGAATCTGCGACCGTAGCAGCAGCGCAGTTCCGGATTGAAGGGCCTAGAATCGCTCGGCCTCAGCGGCCGGCGGTGGTACGTTTCCTATACAGCCGAAATTGAGATTTCTGCGTCTGTGATCTCCACCAAGTCATACATAGTTGGCAAAAATTTGTGACATTGGAGGCTGGTGCATAAGTACGGAGCTTTTCTGTTTTGCTTGTCGGTATTCCGTTTGCTATGGGTTTATTTATTGATGGTCATTTTTTATTTGTAGTTCAGTTGCTGTTTGAGTTTACATATTGTCATTTTGTCTCTTGGAGATAATGAGTGAAGCTGTGGACGCTAAAATATGGAGAGCCAAGTGGAGAAATCGGAATATTTCCAACGTGTTGTTCCGTTTGAGTGGGGACAGCAGAGGAGGCAACCAGAAACATTTGAGCCGTTTATGGCGATAATGCCATTGGAGAGAAGACGCCAAAAGTATGTTTTGTTTCGTAATCAGGAGCATAGTTTTGACATTAGTGATTCTCTACGATCGGGAAGACCTTCGGTGTTTGACAGAGATCGTTTAAACGCATTGATCCACAATGATTCACGTCATTGTACTCAATAACTGGCAAATGTGATGAACTGTTGTCATTCTACCATCGTGCAACATTTGCGTTCAATGGGGAAGGTTAAAAAATCGGGTATATGTGTACCGCATGCTCTGTCACAAAAATCATCGGGTGTCCACATGTGCATCTCTGCTTATTCGTCATCAACTGGCCCTGACTATTCCTATCCTGCACCGTTATAGGTGATGAGAAATGGTGTCTTTATGCTAACATAAGGAAAAGAAATGACTGGTTGAGCCCAAAAAAAGGCAGCAACTTCCAGTACAAAGACCTGCACGCAACAACAAATATAATTTTGTGCATCTGGTGCAACAGCGACGACGTGGTATACTATAAATTGCCTTCCCGACGTGTAACCATCAACTCTGACCTTTATGGTTCACAACTGAAACGTCTTGCGGGCGCAGTCCAAGACAAGGAAGACTGCGTGAAGTGATGCTGCTCCACGATAAGGCCCGCCCGCATTCGGCTAGTCAGATAAAAAAGCGCTACATAGAACTTGTGTAGGGAAGTTATTCCGCACTCATCTTACTCACGTGATCTTGTGTCCTCAAATTTTCGCCTTTTCCGCCTTTTATCAAACACCCTTAAACGGACTCCCTTTACCGATGATAGTGCGTTCCGAACATGACCCGAAGAGTTCTCCGCCTCAAAACCGCGTGATTTCTACAGTCACGGAGTCGAAAAGTTACCCCATCGTTGGTAGACTGTTGTAAATAGCAAATTATAATATATTATTGATGCTTAAAGTCTCTGTTATGTGTATCTGTGTTTATTAAACCTATGGAAAGACGCTCGGAACTTATGCACCTACCCAATACGTACAGAATAGTTTTTGGCATGACATTAAAACACGAGTTGCCTTCGCTGGCCGCCTGTTAACGTTGTCCAAGCCGCCTTCGCTGGCCGCCTGTTAACGTTGTCCAAGCCGATCATTACTGAATAATGCCTCACCTGCTTAACCAGTAAACCCATACCACTGCTAACAATACAACCTATTTTTGTATTAATTTTTCTGGTTATGTAGGATGCGCACTAGCGAAATTCAGTGAGGTGGTTGGTGTCTAACTTGAATATAGTTAGGATCGCTTTCACACATGTAGAAGAAATTTTGATATTTTATATTGTATATTAGCCTGGGAAACTATTCGAGTATAATCAAATGAAACTACACTCATGCTCATAAATTAAGGATAATTGCAGAATGTGGTGCCACACAACGTGGCACTACACAAAACTGTCGCTAATAGCAAAGGCACATAGGGAACACACACGGCACAGATCGTAAGTCCACGGTATTGGTGATAAGTTGAGGTAACCGTCCCGAAGCACATGTGCTATATAATGGTTCAAAAGGCTCTGAGCACTATGGGACTTAACTTCTGAGGTCATCAGTCCCCTAGAACCTAGAACTACTTAAACCTAACTAACCTAAGGACATCACAAACATCCATGCCCGAGGCAGGATTCGAACCTGCGACCGTAGTGGTCGCGCGGTTCCAGAATGTAGCGCCTAGAACCGCTCGGCCACAACGGTCGGCCGCATGTGCTACAAAACGCCACTGTTTCCTGCGCATGTACCCCAACATCAATATGGGATATGATCACTATGCACAGGCCGCATAACAGGTTGGCATACTTTAGATCAAGTGGTCGAGCAGCTGCTGGGGTAGAGCCGCCCATTCTTGCACCACTGCCTGTCGGAGCTCCTGAAGTGTCGTAGGCGTTTGAAGACCTGCATACTTCGACCGAGAGCATCCCAGACGTGCTCGATGGGGTTCAGGTCTGGAGAATCGGCAGCCCACTCCATTAGCCTGATATCTTGTTTCAAGGTACTCCTCCATGATGGCAGCTCGGTGGCGCCGTGCATTATCATCAATCAGGAGGAATGTGGGACGCACTGCACCCTTGAAAAGGCGGATATACTGGTGCAAAATGACGTCCCGATACACCTGACCTGTTACAGTTCCTCTGTCAAAGACATGCAGGGGTGTCCGTGCACCAATCATAATCCCACCCCACACCATCAAACCACGACCTCCTTATACGTCCCTTTCAAGGACATTAATGGGTTGGTATCTGGTTCCCAGTTCACGCCAGATGAAAACCCGGCGAGAATCACTCTTCATAGTATACCTGGACTCGTCCGTGAACGTAACCTGGGACCACTGTTCCAATGACTATGTATTGTGTTCTTGACACCAGGCTTTACGGGCTCTCCTGTGACCAGGGTAAGTGGAATGAACCTTGCAGGTCTCCGGGCGAATGAACCATGTCTCTTCAGTCGTCTGTAGAATGTGTGTCTGGAGAGAACTGTTCCAGTGGCTGCGGTAAGGTCCCGAGCAAGGATACCTACAGTTTTCTGTGGCCGTCTGCGGGCACTGATAATTTCAGATCGCTCTTCTTGTGGTGTTGTAAACTGTGGACGTCCCGTACTGTAGCGCCTAGACACGTTTCCTGTCTGATGTAATCGTTACCATAATCTTGAGACCACACTTCGTGTAGCATTCGGGAGGACGACGGTTCAATCCCGTCTCCGGCCATCCTGATTTAGGTTTTCCGTGATTTCCCTAAATCGTTTCAGGCAAATGCCGGGATGGTTCCTTTGAAAGGGCACGGCCGATTTCCTTCCCAATCCTTCTCTAACCAGAGCTTGCGCTCCGTCTCTAATTACCTCGTTGTCGACGGGACGTTAAACACTAACCACCACCACCACCATCACACTTCGTGGCACACGGTGGGCCCGTGTCAAGACCTGCTGTGTTTGACCAGCCTCCAGCCGCCCTTATTCTACCCCTCATAAAATTATCAATATGTATTCTTTGAGCCATATTCAACACACAGTCACCATTAGCACGTCTGAAAACGTCTGCACGCTTACTCGCTGCACCAACACACCTCTGCGTATGTGGACTGCTGCAGGCGCCACGGTGCGACGATCGCAGGCCAAATGCACTGCATGGTCGTACCTCGAGGTGATTTAAACCCGCAGACGCCCACCAGAGGGTTGTTTCACGATGTATCAGCATTATCCTTAATTTATGAGCATGAGTGTATATGGTTCCAGAGATCTTTTCAAGTCTTAAACAATACAGCTGGAGAGCCTCTGCAATGCTGAGGCGTGAATGGAAATTTGGTTTGCGAAGGTAGATGTGGTAGGGTAGTCCGAACAGCTACGCACAGCCACTGTGCCAGGGTGGCGTAGTGGTTAGCGTAATTGCCTTGAGGTGGGAGCCTGGGTTCGAATCCTGGCCTTGATACAAATTTTCATTCTTCGCTACATTCTGCGTATATACTATAGTATGGCACACAGTATTCTCAGTGACGCTGTTTTTGTCAAAAATACATTTTTATTGAAGTTTTTCGTATAGTAAATAAACTCGACTAAGACATCATCAACATCCGCCAACAATTAACAGTCATCGTACATATCCTTAGCCTGCAGCCCATACTGTTGGCCACGGTCGCATAAATTTCGTAATAACAGTTACGGAACTGCGGTCTGTAGGACACAAGAAGAAAGTTAGACGAACGGGAGAGTTTCAGACAGTGTCGGATCCTGTTTCTGAGGACAGAAATCCCGACTTTTATTTCGATACAAGAAATATCTGCCGAGAGGGCAGCTGAAGCACCTCCTCCAGACTTCTCTGCTCGACGGCATAAAATTTATTGGTCCTTAGTCTGAGCTATCTTCTGATATCGCGCTGCAGGAGAGCAAAGCAACGGCTCTAGAACGACAAATAGTCGAAGGCCCACAGTGTTACCATCTTATGGATAACCGATTCATTCAGTGATAAATTCGCTCTTAAAAACAACCAGAGATCGTAAATATTAACATCTGAAAAGCCATACGTCAGTGAAGTATTGTAAATAAATGGAAAAAGCGGTAAAATGAAACGTCGTTCCTAATAAAGTGACGCGAAAGGTGCACAGAAAAATAAAAATTCCGTTTATGTAATTGTACATAGAAGTATGTAGGAACACGCGAGGCAATACTGACCCTAGACTTACCTTGGAAGAAAGGTTAAGGAAAGGCACACCTACATTTACAGCATTTGTGGATTTTGGGAATCTTGAATAGAATAGTCTCTTTGAAATATTGAAGATAGCAGGGGTAAAATACAGGGGTCCAAAGGCTATTTACAACTTTTGCATAAACCAGACGGTATTTATAAGAGTTGGGGGGGGGGGGCATGAAAGGGAAGCAGTGGTTCAGGGAGAAGAAATAAAAACCTTGAGGGTTGCCTGTTAGAGGCAGCAAAGGACTTGGAAGAGCAGTTGAACGGGACTGACAGTATCTTGAAAGGAGGATATAAGAAGAACATCAACAAAAGCAAAACAAGGATAACGGAATGTAGTCGAATTAAATCAAGTGATGCTGATGGAATTAGGAAACTTAAAGTAGTAGATGAGTTTTGCTGTTTCACTGTTGGGCAGCAAAATAAGTGAAAATGACTGAAGTGGAGAGGCTGTAAAATGTAGACTGGCGAGGGCAATAAAAGCATTTCTGAAGAAGAGAAACTTGTTAACATCGAATATATATTTAAATAACTAAGGTTCCAGTATCAATGCTTAAAACATCTACTGATTATTACGACAGCTGTTTCGGAAGCTTTCCATTTTCAATTACGTCTACGTTGTCCTGAAATCTGATGTGACAGTGCCTGGTGACTGTTCTATTTATATTTCACGTGAAATTCTAACATACCGATTTCACGCCTATTTTGTGCTGTTTTATACAGCGTGGCGTAATATTATGAAATAATATTGTAGATATTTCTTGTAATTTTTTCACAGTTCACACGATGCATGTCTGTGATAAAACGTGACCAAAAGAAGGGATCGGTTGATAGGACATATTCTGAGACATCAAGAGATCATAAGTTTGGTATTGCAGGGAAGTGTGAGAGACCAAAAGATGAATAATGTAGGCATCTAGAGAAAGATGTAGGCTGCAGTAGCTATTCTGAGACGAAGAGGCTTGCACAAGATAGAGTAGAATGGACAGCTGCGTCAAACCAGTCTTCTACTAAATACCACAACAGAACGACAGCACATATAAGTACACTCAAAAACGTCAATACTGTATTACAAGAAACAGAGGATCCAGAGGCGAAAAGCAAATAATTGTAGACATTTCACTTTTAACGATTGATGGCGTTCAGCTACAGGCGATATGTTATTAGACTATACGTTGTTAGGAAAAGGGCTTTCCACCATTTAAAAATCGCGGGTCCCTAATGTAAGCTGATTCTGTGACGATGCTACAAATTTCGACGGATGATGCAGAAGGGTAAGTGCCCTGCTCCGGAAAGATCGAGTCGAAAGTTACAAGCGAAAATCCTTACGGCACCTTTGACAGATTACATGCACCGATACAGCTGTTGCAAACATTCTAGGGAAGGCAATCCCGACGAGCACTGAAGTGTAGAGTTTGGGATAATAACTCAACTAATCCAATTCAATTAGCGTTCTGTGTAACACCATTAAAAGGTTCTTGCATACTTTCTGCTACTGTAAATAATTCATATTTACTGTGCTCTGATAAAGATGAATGAGCGCATTGCATGAGTAGTGAATAAGATCCTTCACTCTGTGTCTAGCTTCATCTGCCGTTGACTTGCTAGTCAGCCAGTTGGGCAGCGCCGGAACATTCTTATTGGAGGCATAGAAGCGAGCAGCTGAGTTTTTCAGACAATGAGATCTGTTTTCTGCTAGTCTGGGAGTAGTTACAGGAAGTAACGGTTTGGGTTAGGATGTCCAAACTGCACGGTTGGCCGCGGGACATGATGGGTATTTTGATGTGAATATGATTTGGTTTAGCGACGAAGACCACTTTCATTTGGATTGGTTCGTCAATAAGCAAAACTGGCGCATTTGGGGGACTGATAATGCGCATTTCGCAATCGAGAAGTCTCTTCACCCTCGGTAGGTGACTGCGTGGTGTGCTGTGTCCAGGCACGTGTCACGGAATAATCGATGCGATAGTCCGTGATGGCACGGTGACTACCAAAGGGTAGGTGAAAGTTTTGGAACATGATTTCATCCCCAGTATCCAAAGTGACCATGAATTAGACAAGATATGGTTCATGCTAACAGAGCTCGATGCAATCGAACCAGGAGAGCGTTTTATGTCCAGGATGAGCACTTAGGGGACCGCATTCTGGCTCTGCGGTACACAGAGGCCACTGGCATGGGCCTTGATTGGTCACCATATACTCTAGATCTGAACCCATGCGACACCTTTATGTGGAGCTATATTAAAGGCAAGGTGTACAGCAATAGCCCCGAGACCATTGCTGAGCTGAAAACAGCCATTCTGGACGTCATCGACAGCGACGATGTTCCGACACTTCCGCGGGTCATTCGCTGTTCGTCTGCGCCACATCATCGCCAAGGCTGGCAGACATATCGAACTTGTCATAACCTCAAACCGAATATCTGTATTGACTTTTAGATATTGAATAAAGTGTGTGCAAGCCGTAGTTTGTAACCAATTTACTTTTATTCTCATATAGTTCAATACTTGTCACCCTGTATCTGGAATACTTTATTATGGGGTTGAAAACTCATAATACTTTCTTGCTCTTTACGTTGCTGAGGAATATTTTGGAGGAATTTTAAAGGTATGTTTATAGTTTCCTTGTAACGACAGAATTTTGAATTGTTAGACTCTTGTTATGTTGTGCAGTCTTTTTGTCAACAATCCGAGTTTGGTTTCTCAACAACGATTTTCTTCAGAGGAAATCCCACCTCCATGATTCATAGTAAACCTGTGTAAACTTTGTCGTGTGTGTATTGCACTTTACGCCACATAAAGTCACAGTTTGTTTCTGACAAGTAAATTTAGAGCAGATCATCTTTATCCGCTGCATCTGCTGACTTGTATTTGCTTTCGAGAATGTCTATTCTAGACATAAAAACAGCATGGTAAGGAGGAGGTAAGTCACTTTTACTTCGGCGTGCATCTCACCTTGCATTCTTGAGCAAACAGTGTGTAGTTGAGGCTGCCCGGTGTCGAACTAGCAAGCAGACTGATTTTCACTCAACAGTTTCGGTAGTTTCTGTGCCCTACCGCTACATTCGTTCTATACATTAAGCCTGCTTCAGAATCATTTTGTACCTCTATTTAGGTCTTACCAGGGTGGAATTAGTCCTGTGCAAGCCATTTTTGAAGGATGCTAATGTATATTTATAGGAGCTGTATGATGTCTGCACCTGAGAACATACATTTCCTACACATTCCTATCAATACTGTTATACTTATTCACGATACTCAAATCAAGGTAATTTAAAACCCGCTGTTGCTCATGCTCTACTGTAAATACTACATTATTATGTATACTGTACAGATCAATCGCTAGTTCATTTATTTCTTCCTCGGATCCCTGGTGCACTATAAATATATCGTCAACTTATGTTCTGTACATATGTATCTTATCACAGTACTTAATATTTCCTTTAAGAAAGATGTTTCATATGCATTCGGAAACATGTTCGCCATCTGCTCTGCTAATGCACGATCATTGCTAAACCACTCTTCTAAGCATAAAACCTACCATTAAATTTAAAACAGTTGAACGATAAGATATGGTTTATTAATCCTATATATTCATCTTTTCCAGCTTCAAATATTTACCACGTTCTCCTAAGTTGTTTCTACAAGGTCTGTCGTTTCCTAAACTGACACAGATGCATACCAATTAATTACATCAAATGAAGCCAAACTTGCACCTTCATTCAGTTTACATTCTTGGAATACTTGTACACCTTCCTACTATTTTCAAACGAAAACGTTTCATTGTAACTATATCATTCTCTTCACCATTTAATTAATTTTGGGTCAGAACCCCTTTTCCCGTTTGTAACGGACCTCCCCGGCTTTATGCGTCTTTATCCTATTATTCAGGTACGGAGATTCAGTGTTCATTACTACAAGGGTTTCTCCTTTTTTAGTAAACTAAAAGTGAATTTCTTTTAACTCGGCTTGAAAACTACTAGTATAGTCGTATTAAAAAAAAAAACCCTCCGTCTTCAGGCCAAAAGTGGACCATCCTACTGCCTTAAAGAAGGCCATAGCTAAAAGGTGAAACATGAAGTATTACATCACACCCACAAACGAAGGAAGATGAACGAAGGAAGATGAACTGTCTTGAAATTGTGGAAATTAATAAACACGTGTCCATTAACCCAAGCCTTGTACCGAATGATCAGTTTCCCTTACTCACCACTTTTAACTGCAAATGATGCTCATAATCCAATCCAAGCCATGTCGTAAATTACCATTCTTACTTAGATGCGCAATTTCCTTTGTTTCAGTTACTGTAATTTCTTTTGTTGTGTTAAAAAAACTGTTGTAATTTGTCTATGGTTCATTAATTAACGTGTCACATATTTTACCTTAGTTAAATAATCTTACATCGCATTTACACTGAAAAAATGTCGCCTGTTTTATTCATATTCCAACATCAACATTTTCATCTCTGGAAACGGAGATACTCTGCACATTCAGTAGTTTACAATCTTTGATCCACTTCACCACATACTTATCTTTGTACCTGACGATGACGTAACAGCCGAAAAAAGTTACATGTAACAAATAATAAAAATTGTAAAATACTACATCAGTGTTGTCTGTGTTTCATTCATAATGAATAAATTTCTCTTTTCCTGGTTTAAGAAACCTATCTCCAAAGTTTTTAAAGTATTTTTGAAACATTCTTTATACTGAAACTTTCTGGCAGATTAAAAATGTGTGCCGGATCAACATTCGATCTCGCGAGCTCTGCCTTTCGCAGGCAAGTGCTCTACCGACTTTTTGCCTTTCTTTTTTTAAACTTCAGACGCCACCTACATAGAAAAAAAACGGAAGACTGGGAAAAAAAAATACACGCATTTACGGTGCGCCCTCCCATCTGCGGAGGTCGGGGGTAGAGTCGATCACAGGCGGCTGAAGGCTGAAACTAAGACACCACCCGAGGGAGGGGGGGGGGGGGGGAAGGTAAGTGCCATCTGGTCCCGGTACTCCCCAAATAAGTGGAAGTCTAAAGAAGATCCGTCGAAAATAGTCGGCAAGTAAAAGTCGATATCGTGGCGTGAGTTCGAGCGTTGCATGGACTGTTTGTAAATAATTCCAAAAATCAAGCGGGATTTTGGTCCCTTACGGAACAGGCAACTGACCGCCCACCCCTTGACCCACATAATGGTATGATATGTGGTGGCGGGAAAATGCGTGTGCTCTGGGTATAGAAACATTCGCGCTTCGATCGCATCTGGTGGCACTCGGATGCTGTACTGACTTGGCAGCAAATCCTAAGAAATTTTGGTCTTATGTCAAAGCGGTAGGTGGATCAAAACAAAATGTCCAGACACTCTGTGACCAAAATGGTACTGAAACAGAGGATGACAGACTAAAGGCCGAAATACTAAATGTCTTTTTCCAGAGTTGTTTCACAGAGGAAGATTGCACTGTAGTTCCTTCTCTAGATTGTCGCACAGATGACAAAATGGTAGATATCGAAATAGACGACAGAGGGATAGAGAAACAATTAAAATCGCTCAAAAGAGGAAAGGCCTCTGGACCTGATGGGATACCAGTTCAATTTTACACAGAGTACGTGAAGGAACTTGCCCCCCTTCTTGCAGCGGTGTACCGTAGGTCTCTAGAAGAGCGTAGCGTTCCAAAGGATTGGAAAAGGGCACAGGTCATCCCCGTTTTCTAGAAGGGACGTCGAGCAGATGTGCAGAACTATAGACCTATATCTCTAACGTCGATCAGTTGTAGAATTTTGGAACACGTATTGTGTTCGAGTATAATGACTTTTCTGGAGACAAGAAATCTACTCTGTAGGAATCAGCATGGGTTTCGAAAAAGACGGTCATGTGAAACCCAGCTCGCGCTATTCGTCCACGAGACTCAGAGCGCCATAGATACGGATCACAGGTAGATGCCGTGTTTCTTGACTTCCGCAAGGCGTTCGATACAGTTCCCCACAGTCGTTTAATGAACAAAGTAAGAGCATATGGACTATCAGACCAATTGTGTGATTGGATTGAGGAGTTCCTAGATAACAGGACGCAGCATGTCATTCTCAATGGAGAGAAGTCTTCCGAAGTAAGAGTGAATTCAGGTGTGCCGCAGGGGAGTGTCATAGGACCGTTGCTATTCACAATATACATAAATGACCTTGTGGATGACATCGGAAGTTCACTGAGGCTTTTTGCGGATGATGCTGTGGTGTATCGAGAGGTTGTAACAATGGAAAATTGTTCTGAAATGCAGGAGGATCTGCAGCGAATTGACGCATGGTGCAGGGAATGGCAATTGAATCTCAATGTAGATAAGTGTAATGTGCTGCGAATACACAGAAAGATAGATCCTTTATCATTTAGCTACAAAATAGCAGGTCAGCAACTGGAAGCAGTTAATACCATAAATTATCTGGGAGTACGCATTAGGAGTGATTTAAAATGGAATGATCATATAATGTTGATCGTCGGTAAAGCAGATGCCAGACTGAGATTCATTGGAAGAATCCTAAGGAAATGCAATCCGAAAACAAAGGAAGTAGGTTACAGTACGCTTGTTCGCCCACTTCTTGAATACTGCTCAGCAGTGTGGGATCCGTACCAGATAGGGTTGATAGAAGAGATAGAGAAGATCCAACGGAGAGCAGCGCGCTTCGTTACAGGATCATTTAGTAATCGCGAAAGCGTTACGGAGATGATAGATAAACTCCAGTGGAAGACTCTGCAGGAGAGACGCTCAGTAGCTCGGTACTGGATTTTGTCAAAGTTTCGAGAACATACCTTCACCGAAGAGTCAAGCAGTATATTGCTCCCTCCTACGTATATCTCGCGAAGAGACCATGAGGATAAAATCAGAGAGATTAGAGCCCACACAGAGGCATACCGACAATCCTTCTTTCCACGAACAATACGAGAATGGAATAGAAGGGAGAACCGACAGAGGTACTCAAGGTACCCTCCGCCACACACCGTCAGGTGGCTTGCGGAGTATGGATGTAGATGTAGATGTAGATGCAGAAGGTGGTCATTTGCTGCACGAATCGCCGGAGGTCGAGCGAAGAGTCGCGGGTCAGACGGTGGTCAACAGCATCAAGTTGCAAGCAAAGGAGATAAAAAGACGGAAATGGAACTACTCATGACGTTTGCGCCCGTCGGCAGAGGACACACTTGTGCGAGGTGAACCAGTTTTGTCTCCACGAAACTGTTGAGGAACTCAACTTGTTGAAGTGTGTCCTGGCGACGCAGGAGATTCTGGTGGACGTCATTGCTGATGACGTGTAACAGGCGAAGGAAATTCGTTGCGGTTGTGCATCTGACGGTGTGGGTAACGCTATGCAAAGGTGCCGGAATGTCCGAGCTAGCAGCAACAGTGCCACTTCACCTTCATGGAGGCCTCGCCCGATGTAAATTGCAGAAGATTTCATGAGCTTCATGGCACTACCTGCAGCAGCTCCCTAACGCATGCTCAATTCGAGGACTGTTTGAAACTTGGAGCTGGAGCGGATGGGGAGGAGGCATTGTATGCCTGGCGGAGGTGTGATATCGAAAGGTGAATCAGAGAGTTCGGTCGTCAGACCCCAACGAAGGCCTCTAGGGTAATAGCATTCAGGAAATTAGAGAGGGGGCACCCTTACTAAATTAAATGGTGGATTGCACTGGCACTGCCAAACGTTCACTGACTTGGACTCGTGAACTGGCACTGCTGTAAAGTTGCTGGAGGACGTCGTTGAAGGGAGGCGTGATGCCAATGAGAGCTGTCACCGGAAACAGGAAACGGTTTCACACTTTATCGAAGGTGCAACCGAAATCTGTAGCGACGGCCAATGCATTCAGTCTGCAGGTCGCCGCTGTTGATACTCGCTGTTGATATCTGGGAGACTGGCTAAGTGAACTTCCCAATGGAGAGTGAAATCAATATTAGAAGCCCAGGACAAGTCCTGCGTAAGCCAAATTTTTCACCCTTGAATAGATGTTGCTGGTGGTGATTGTTGCTATCCGACAGGACGGCCGGACCGCTAGAGGCTGATCCACTGTGGCGTCAACGGAAGGACTTGGCTGTCGTGATGAAACGTCAGCCCGTTCGGTCCCAAGGCGTTCAGAGGTGAGTGTGATGAGCTGTGCCGGTGACACCGTGAGGGCTTCTGCTCCTATACCTCCTCTTTGTGCCATGCTGTGAAAGCAACCGCCGGTGTATCATCCAATTTGTCCTCAGAAGAAGGAGTCGTGGTTCGTGGTGTAGTCTGCGTAAGCCAAATTTTTCACCCTTGAATAGATGTTGCTGGTGGTGATTGTTGCTATCCGATAGGACGGCCGGACCGCTAGAGGCTGATCCACTGTGGCGTCAACGGAAGGACTTGGCTGTCGTGGTGGAACGTCAGCCCGTTCGGTCCCAAGGCGTTCAGGGGTGAGCGTGATTAGGCGAGCTGTGCCGATGACACCGTGAGGGCTTCTGCTCCTTTACCTCCTCTTTGTGCCATGCTGTGAAGGCAACCGCCGGTGTATCATCCAATTTGTCCTCAGAAGAAGGAGTCGTGGTTCGTGGTGTAGTCTCGGCTGTGCTGTGCCCATTAAACAGTTCGGCTGCCTCAAGGTGCGTTGAGGGGGAAGTGCGCTGGCACATAGTTGGATGTCGCCGCCCTCACAACGTCACCTTCGGTGGTGGCGGTTTCGCGGGCGTCATTCGGGTCTATGGCGGCCTCATATTCGGCCTGCAGCTTCTCCTCTTGGCCAGAGACGGTTCGGCGCCTTATCTTGCGACGTTTCGGAGAACGTTGTTTCCTTACGCTACGTTCTGTGTCCGACGATGCCAGTGAGTCGTATCGGTCAGGCAAGAAGGGACGATAAGCAAGCCGATCCCTGTCTTGTAACCAAAGGTTGGGTCAGCAGCCGCCAGCGTCGGCGCCGTCGGAGTTGGGTCGACTGCCGGCCAAGGCGGCGGGGCGTCCGATGCGCCCTACGTTGGGATATGTTCTGGCTCAGCTGTGACGTCCGAGAGTCATTGCGAGACAACAGGAGAAGCGAGAGAAGAGGCGTAGGTCATTGGTAGCACCGTAGTCTGCGACGTCGGAGGTACGTCGGCGGACGGAATTCGCGTAATGCGCCGTTGTAGGCATTTGGATCTAAGTAGCCTTCTTTGCCGCAACCGGAACATGTCCGGGGCTGGCTGTCATACATAATAATTATTGCAGAGTATCCGTCGATCTGTAGATGGGATACACGTGGCCGCCGTTTAGAACAGGACATGTCCTAAACTGCGTCCATTTTTCCGCAGTATGGCTGTAGACTGTGCCTTATTGATGGAGTGCCGCGACGAATTCCTCTGCTGGAAGTTCAAATGGCAATCTGGAACCGCGTGTTGTACGTATGCCTAAGCCAGCGTAGTTGACGGTCATTGGAAGCGGAGCCACAATTTGGTCTCGCGTCATTTGTGATTTTTCAACAGAGACTGTGCTGTTCACGTCTGGCAAATGTATTGCTGTGAAGTCGGCTGCAAGAGTCTTGACTTCATCTCTTAGAAAACGCCCACCTCAAGTGCTCTGTGAGTCGTACCGCCATTGAGTTAATTGAGTTAGACTGTTCTGTCTGGCGCCACTGGTTCAGGTGTCGTATCGACTATCCCTCTTGTCGCCCCATTGCCAATATCTTTGAGGAAGAATGTCTTTGATTGCCAATATATATACGGGGTACTCTGGTTAGGAGGAGGCACGAAGTTTGGACATTGGCGGTAGCGTCGCGACAAAAGGTGGTCACGAGGTTTGAGCAGCCGAAGCCACGAGCTGCGCAAGGAGGGCTGCGCAGAGCGAAGATACTGGAGGACTTCACCGGGGTCAGCGTCGACTACAAGCAACAGGCCGACATACCGTCGGTTGGTTGGCAACATTCGTGTCTGACGACCGCTCGTGGCCTGACTGCCCTCTTCTACCTGGCTTTCATCGATACCACTCACCGACGCACTGAGGATCAATGGAACTGCTTGCTGATAAAGGGGAGTCACATTCTATCATCCTCATGGTGATTTGTTTCATTGTCTACCTACCCTCCTTATTATTTTCTTATCTTTACCCGACCCTCATTGTTTTTCTTGGTCGGCTCTTTGGTCGTAAATATAAGCAGTAGTATTGTACTAAGACATTAGTTGTCGTTTGGAAATTTGTCCCCCTATTAAATTGCCTTTCCTTTCTGGTTTGTACCCGATCAAAAATGGCTCTGAGCATTATGGGACTTAACTTCTGAGGTCATTAGTCCCCTAAACTTAGAACTACTTAAACCTAATTAACCTAAGGACATCACACACATCCATGCCCGAGACAGGATTCGAGCCTACGACCGTAGCGGTCGAGCGGTTCCAGACTGTAGCGCCTAGAACCGCTCGGCCACGTCGGCCGGCTGTACCCGATCATTAATGTTCTAATTAATCAGGTTTTGGTTGTAAATACAGCCGTAACGATTGTACTAAGGCACAGGTTGCCGTTAAACAAAAGAGGGACCATAGGTTAGATTTAGCTGTTGACCGGTTCAGTTCTTTCATTTTAATTGAATTTCTCGGTCATTAATTATAGTCTGAACAAGCTGTTGTACCAAGCTGTTCGTTTTTCTGTTTGAAATACTGGGTCATTATTAGTGTATTTTAGCTGGATCTTGTGGTTCCGCCAAGTGAGTTCTCTTGTAATAAGTGTTCACAAGTAATGTTTTAAGACGTTCCTTCAGAGCGGTCTTAATAACTGACAATCAAACTTCCTGGCAGATTAAAACTGTGTCCGGCACACAGTTTTAATCTGCCAGGAAGTTTCATATCAGAGCACACTTCGCTGCAGAGCGAAAATCTCATTCTGGGGACTGACTATCAGTTTAACTTTGAAAATATTAACAGCCAACTGTCACCAGGGCTTTTGTCAAAATAAGACTGCAAGGAGGGACGGGTTGGGATCCCGATGCACATTGGCTGCCGATTGAAATTAAGAGGTTGGTTGCTTTGAAGTAAGCCTTATTATTGTCATATTTTTTGCTGTTTTGCAATACAGCACTTCAGACTACTTTTGCAAAGATTAAAAGCTTATTCAACTTAAAGTTTAAGGTTAAATGAATTTTGCAAATTTGTTCATTTTGTTAAAGAAAATTTAATGGTTAAATGCTTTGATTATCTGTAAAACACAGTTTATATATATTGTTAAATAAACAAGTCGTGTGAAAAGAAAGTTATGTTGGTGGGTCCTCCCTTCCACGTTTTCCTTAATTTCAGTAAGTACCACGTATCACTTTGGGTTGCAAAAACTAAATTGGAAAGGACACGAATCACTTTTACACCGCTCTGCGCCCCCAGACGTACACTTTCAGAAATATCTTCCTCAAATTAAGGCTTGTGCTCAGTACTGGTTGACTTCATTCAGCGAGGGATGTGCCTTCCCCAGTGCTAGTTGTCTCTCAGAAGCTTCATTGAGTCTGCTGCGAGCTCCCCAGTTTCTAAGTTAAGTTGCTCTGAATCGCTCTACCAGTTATGTATTTCACTTCTGTGTTGTTATGGGTGAAGTATTCTGCTCCATCCATCACCATTACTTATTACATTTCGGTTACCACTATCTCAAGTGAGAATATTAACTGGAGTTTCTTTACTCACAGCCCAAAAAGTAATTAAGGAAGCAGCCAAAGTTCCTAGTTATTCAGTTCTAACCTAAGTTCACATGAAAACTGTAGATATCCTTGAAGAAGTATGACAAAGTGACTTGTTTGAATATATTAAATAGTTAAAAATGTTGGGAGTTTAAACAGTGTTGACAGGCAGGGCCACATAGGTGTGAAAACTCACCCCAGCATAGCTTGGAAGCCAATAGATAACATTGATAGTGTGTTGGCATAAGATGGCGCCAGCACACCATGCGGCATAGAGGTTGCGAGAAGATCAACAGAGGTCAATGACAGACTCGTAGGAATTGCGCCGCCAACGCCCTCTCGACCGCCGGTATTTAGATTGCCCCCGTGGATCGGAGGGTCAGTCTGTCGCACCGGGTGAGTTCCAGTCTGTCATCAGTCGCAGCGCAGTGGGAGTCGCAGTAGCAGTTAGCTCCGCCTCTAGCTAGCAGCACACAGCAACCAGAATAGTGTACATAGCGGACTTTGTACTTCACCAGCAGTGAGGCTAACGTGGACTTTTACAGAGAGCTTGAACCACAACGACTATCATGAGTGAAGTAACTTTCTATTCTTATGAATAAAGAACCCAGTTAACATATGCGAGCAGTTTGTGTTACAGAAAGAGGCCACCAGACTTCGCATGTTACAGCTCTACAGGGACACCGAGACAACATAAAAGATGGCGACGGGTATAATTCAGAAGAAGATTTTGCTTGTTTGCTTGTGTGCTTTAGGTTGTAGGGGTGATCACTGCTAATTTCTTGTTGTGTGCTTGCATGTGTTAGAGGAGGGGGAGCTGCGGAACTAATCAAATTTCTCTTTTCAGAGGTTCTGCTTGCTTTTTTGAAATAACATATTTGCGTAAACCATGGGTACCTCACCCCCTTCCTCCCCCCCCTCCCCCTCCCTGCCCTGGCATCTCAGCCGCAGACGGCCAATCTAATGGCTCTAACACAAGATTTTCAGTTTCAGATCCAACGAATTACTACCTTTCTGACTACGATACAACGACTGCACAAGCAACGTCGGCCGCACAACAACAACAACAACAACAACAACCACCAATCGACTGACACCCAACAAGTGCTGTCGACCAGCACACCGCAGTTCCGGTAATTTAAAGCCACATAAGAGGAATTGATCGAATATCTGACACAGTTCCAAGCTCATAGTGCAGTTCATCGAGTTCAAGGTACTGTGCAGCTACAATACTTTCTTTCGATTGCGGTGTCCCCAGTGTTTAGGTTAATACAAAAGCTATCTTCAACTGCGTCTCCCGACGAACTTAGCTATGACGAAGTAATCACTGCATTAAGTGCTATGACCAGCAAGGACAAGTATCTGCAGCCAGAATCAGTTTTTTCGATTATTTTTCCCTTTTGGCTCTGGTACATCTTGTATATTATCCGTCTCTCCCTATGGCTTACCCTTGTTTTTCTCAAAATTTCAAACACCTTGCACCAATTTACATTGTCGAACGCTTTTTCCAGGTCGACAAATTCATGTCTCGATTATTCTTTGATCTTGCTTCCATTATCAACCGCAACGTCATAACCGCCTCTATGGTGCCTTTACAAAGCCTAAAGCCAAACTGATCGTCACCTAACACATCCTCATTCTTCTGTATATTATCCTTGTCAGCAACTTTGATGCATGAGCTGTTAAGCTGATTGGGCGATAATTCTCGCACTTGTCAGCTCTTGCAGTCTTCAGAATCGTGTGGATGATATTTTTCCGAAAGTTAGATGGTATGTCACCAGAGTCGTACATTCTACACACCAACGTGAATAGTCGTTTTGTTGCCACTTCCCCCAATGATTTTAGGAATTCTGATGGAATGTTATCTATCCATTCTGCCTCATTTGATCTCAAGTCCTCCAAAGCTCTTTTAAATTCTGATCCTAATACTGGTTTTCCCATCTCTTGTAAATCGACTTCTGTTTCTTATTCTATCACATCAGATGAATCTCCCTCTCATACGGGCTTTCAACGCACTCTTTCCACTATCCGCTGTCTCCTCTGCATTTAACAGTGGGATTCCCGTTGCACTCTTAATGTTACTACCTTTGCTTTTAAATTGACTGAAGATTGTTTTGACTTCCATACCCAGCATAAAAATGCAGTCCTTTCCCCAATACCCCGGGTCCTTTTGGAGCATCAGTGTTGCTTTTAGCAGTTTTGAGTACTGATCGGCTTTCATAGTCCCCGCAAAAATATAAATTCCCTCCACAACCATGCCATGATTTAACGTTCCACATCATAATAGCGCGGGATGTTTGACAGTTTGCTGTATGTAGCAGCCATCGAATCACTGTTGCAACCTTCGTCTCATATTTTGGTTGATCTCTTCCTCACAGGCCGGCCGGTGTGGTCGTGCGGTTCTAGGCGCTTCAGTCTGGAACCGCGTGACCGCTACGGTCGCAGGCTCGAATCTTGCTTCGGGCATGGATGTGTGTGATGTCCTTAGGTTAGTTAGGTTTAAGTAGTTCTAAGTTTTAGGGGACTGATGACCACAGAAGTTAAGTCCCATAGTGCTCAGAGCCATTTGAACCATTTTCTTCCGCACCTGAACAGGTACTTTCATCGATGAAGCACACCTGATGAACGAAACAAAGCGTACACTAATACAGATATACCGTCAGTGGTATACAGAATTGAGGGGCGGTGCTAGGAAGTGTAAATTTAAGTGTAGTTGTGGCAACTTTTACAGTAACTCAATGATTAGGTATGCTAAAACAGTCAGTGTCTCAGATAGTAGAATATGGGAACAGATCCTAAAGTACTCTGATCCATCGATTCCTCAAGTATTACAAATCTTAGAGCAATATGATTCTGGTGCCATAGCGGCCGGTAAGTTTGACCTGACTCCGATTTGTCGGGTCGAGTCGCTCCTTGTCCGCGACCGCCCCAAGCATCTACAACACCGAGCACGTATACAGCCGCGCGGACAGCCCTGTCGACACGTAAATAAGCCGGTGAACTTAGATTTTGCCCTAGTTATTTTGCCCGCCATAAAAGACAGGGTAATATCAACAGCAGCAGAAAATGGTATAACAGGTGTAGGATTCGTTATGAATAGGAAGGTAGGGCGGAGGGTGTGTTACTGTGAACAGTTCAGTGACCGGGTTGTTCTAATCAGAATCGACAGCAGACCAACACCGACAACGATAGTTCAGGTATACATGCCGACGTCGCAAGCTGAAGACGAACAGATAGAGAAAGTGTATGAGGATATTGAAAGGGTAATGCAATATGGAAAGGGGGACGAAAATCTAATAGTCATGGGCGACTGGAATGCAGTTGTAGGGGAAGGAGTAGAAGAAAAGGTTACAGGAGAATATAGCCTTGGGACAAGGAATGAAAGAGGAGGAAGACTAATTGAGTTCTGTAACAAGTTTCAGCTAGCAATAGCGAATACCCTGTTCAAGAATCACAAGAGGAGGAGGTATACTTGGAAAAGGCCGGGAGATACGGGAAGATTTCAATTAGATTACATCATGGTCAGACAGAGATTCCGAAATCAGATACTGGATTGTAAGGCGTACCCAGGAGCAGATATAGACTCAGATCACAATATAGTAGTGATGAAGAGTAGGCTGAAGTTCAAGACATTAGCCAGGAAGAATCAATACGCAAAGAAGTGGGATACGGAAGTACTAAGGAATGACGAGATACGTTTGAAGTTCTCTAACGCTATAGATACAGCAATAAGGAATAGCGCAGTAGGCAGTACAGTTGAAGAGGAATGGACATCTCTAAAAAGGGCCATCACAGAAGTTGGGAAGGAAAACATAGGTATAAAGAAGGTAGCTGCGAAGAAACCATGGGTAACAGAAGATATACTTCAGTTGATTGATGAAAGGAGGAAGTACAAACATGTTTCGGGAAAATCAGGAATACAGAAATACAAGTCGCTGAGGAATGAAATAAATAGGAAGTGCAGGGAAGCTATGACGAAATGGCTGCAGGAAAAATGTGAAGACATCGAAAAAGATATGATTGTCGGAAGGACAGACTCAGCATACAGGAAAGTCACAACAACCTTTGGTGACATTAAAAGCAACGGTGGTAACATTAAGAGTGCAACGGGAATTCCACTGTTAAATGTAGAGGAGAGAGCGGATAGGTGGAAAGAATACATTGAAAGCCTCTATGAGGGTGAAGATTTGTCTGGTGTGATACAAGAAGAAACAGTAGTCGATTTAGAAGAGATAGGGAATCCAGTATTGGAATCGGAATTTAAAAGAGCTTTGGAGGGCTTACGGTCAAATAAGGCAGAAGGGATAATGAACATTCCATCAGAATTTCTAAAATCATTGGGGGAAGTGGCAACAAGACGACTATTCACGTTGGTGTGTAGAATATATGAGTCTGGCGACATACCATCTGACTTTCGGAAAAGCATCATTAACACAATTCCGAAGACGGCAAGAGCTGACAAGTGCGAGAATTATCGCACAATCAGCTTAACAGCTCATGCATCGAAGATGCTTACAAGAATAATATACAGAAGAATGGAAAAGAAAATTGAGAATGCGCTAGGTGACGATCAGTTTGGCTTTAGGAAAAGTAAAGGGACGAGAGAGGCAATTCTGACGTTATGGCTAATAATGGAAGCAAGGTTATAGAAAAATCAAGACACGTTCATAGGATTTGTCGACCTGGAAAAAGCGTTCGACAGTATAAAATGGTGCAAGCTGTTCGAGATTCTGAAAAAAGTAGGCGTAAGCTATAGGGAGAGACGGGTCATATACAATATGTACAACAACCAAGAGGGAATAATAAGAGTGGACGATCAAGAACGAAGTGCTCGTATTAAGAAGGGTGTAAGACAAGGCTGTAGCCTTTCGCCCCTACTCTTCAATCTGTACATCGAGGAAGCAATGATGGAAATAAAAAAAAGGTTCAGGAGTGGAATTAAAATAAGACGTGAAAGGATGTCAATGATACGATTCGCTGATGACATTGCTATCCTGAGTGAAAGTGAAGAAGAATTAAATGATCTGCTGAACGGAATGAACAGTCTAATGAGTACACAGTATGATTTGAGAGTAAATCGGAGAAAGACGAAGGTAATGAGAAGTAGTAGAAATGAGAACAGCGAGAAACTTAACATCAGGATTGATGGCCACGAAATCAATGAAGTTAAGGAATTCTGCTACCTAGGCAGTAAAATAACCAATGACAGACGGAGCAAGGAGGACATCAAAAGCACACTCGCTATGGCAAAAAAAGCATTTCTGGCCAAGAGAAGTCTACTAATATCAAATACCGGCCTTAATTTAAGGAAGAATTTTCTGAGGATGTACGTCTGGAGTACAGCATTGTATGGTAGTGAAACATGGACTGTGGGAAAACCGGAACAGAAGAAAATCGAAGCATTTGAGATGTGGTGCTATAGAGGTATGTTGAAAATTAGGTGGACTGATAAGGTAAGGAATGAGGAGGTTCTACGCAGAATCGGAGAGGAAAGGAATATGTGGAAAACACTGATAAGGAGAAGGGACAGGATGATAGGACATCTGCTAAGACATGAGGGAATGACTTCCATGGTACTAGAGGGAGCTGTAGAGGGCAAAAACTGTAGAGGAAGACAGAGATTGGAATACGTGAAGCAAATAATTGAGGACGTAGGCTGCAAGTGCTACTCTGAGATGAAGAGGTTAGCACAGGAAAGGAATTCGTGGCGGGCCGCATCAAACCAGTCAGTAGACTGATGACCAAAAAAAAAAGACAGGACTGCACATCACGTGTCGCGACTGTCACACATGTGATATGGGAAAAAGAGGCCATATACAAGCAGTTTGTTTGCAACGACACAAAAACGCCAATTTTTCCCGCTCCCCGAAAAAACAGGCCCGTGCACATGCAGTGAATGCTGTGCTTTCCAAACCTACAACAGATTCTCGCAAAAGTAAGATTAAGGTTGTGCTTCCTTCTCGCCCTAGTGCTGTGCAACGACGATCTAACCAACTGCTTGTCTCATTATGCATCGCTGGCCGTCGTGTGAACTTACAGTTCGACGCAGGTGCCTCAGTAACTTCGCTTAATCGTGCCACATACAAATAATTAGGCTCAGCACGCCTTTCTAAATCTAGAAACCACCTCACTGCTTTCAATGGACAGGAAATTCCAGTGTTTTGACAGTCTAGTTTACCTGCCACTTACAAATCCCACACTAGGACAGTGAATTTTACTGTTTTGAAATCAAGAGACAGTGAGAACATTTTCTGGTTCGATGCCTTTGATTTGTTTGGTCTTAGCATCCAAGACGATGTATTTTCCATATCGGCTTGTGATCCAAACAGTGTCGCTAGCTTGCTTCAAAAAATTCCCTGAACTATTTTCAGAAGGAATGGGAAAAGCTAATAACTTTGTAGCGTGTGTTAGATTGAAAGACAATGCACAGCCAAAGTTTTTCCAGTCCCGTCCTGTTACAATTGCTTTACGAGGTAGCCAGTGAACTGAAATTGCAAGATAATGGTGTAATTGCTCTCATTAAAGCTAGTCAATGGGCAAGTCCACTAGTTTTGTTGCCTAAGCCTTTTGGTCACATTCGCATTTGTGTTGACTTCATGTCTACAGTCAGCACACAGACAGTCGTTGACATCTGTTATCTCGCCCTGAGGTACTCATGGACAGACTTGGTGCAGGACGTTACATTTCTGAAATAGATCTGCGTGATGCCTATTTGCAAATTTCATTGGATGAAGAATTACGGAGAGTGTTTGTTGTAAATACACATTTATAACCGTTCAAGTACTTGCATTCGATCTTCAGCAGTGCTTCCGCACCCGCCATTTTTCGACTTTGCTTGGAACAGCTGACTGCGAAAGTGCCATTTTGTTCAAACTACCTTGACGATACTGTCGTCTCAGGTCTAACACCAAAAGAACACATTGCCAACTGTCGTACTTTTTTCCGAGTATTGTCAGAAGCAGGACTCAAATGTCGTCCCGAAAAGTGTTACTTTTTTCAAACTGAACTACAGTACTTAGATCATGTGATAAACAGTCAGGGTGTGCACCCCCTCCAGTCTCATTTGCCTGGAATGCGTGACCCATCTGTTCCTCGCAATGCAGTCAGTACTAGGCAAAATGAGGTACTACATTCGGTTGATACCGAATGCCGCTCAGATTGCGGCTCCATTGCATCGCTTGCGTAGCAAATATGTGTTTTTTGTGTGGACTAAAGACTGTCAGGATGCCTTGTAGAAACTCAAAAATGCTTTGCTTAGTGACAGATGTTTAGTGCATTTAGACCCTACCAAGCCGCCAGTCTTACAAATTGACGCTTCTTCCTACGGAATCGGGCTGTACTTTCGAACAGAGTTGGTGCACAAGACAGGCCTATTGTTTTTGCTTCAAAGTTGCTCACTCAAACTCAGTGCAATTATTCCCGAACTGAAAAAGAAACTCTCACTATTCTGTTGGTGTAACAAAATTCCATCACTATTTGTATAGTCGTAAGTTCTGTTTAGTGACAGACCACAAGCCTTTGCAGTGCTTGTTTCATCCGTCAAAGCCGGTTCTTACACGCACTGGTGAACAATTGCAATGCTGGGCTTTGTTGCTTTCGCATTATCAATATGAAATTGTGTACAGACCTACGGCAAAGCAGGGCAATGTAGACGCCCTATTCGCCTTTCGATTGGCCCAGACTATGATTTTGATGCATCTCCCGCATCTTGTCAAATCGATGCGCAGGTCTCGGAATTGCTGGAATCTTTTACCTTGCACTACAGAAAAATTTCACAGGCCACGGAAGCAGACACAGACCTCAAGATTTTGTTTCATTACATTCACACGTCTTGGCCTCACTCATTGAACAGTATCCACAACACAGTTGTGCGCGCGCGACTGCTACGGTCGCAGGTTCGAATCCTGTCTCGGGCATGGATGTGTGTGATGTCCTTAGGTTAGTTAGGTGTAAGTAGTTCTAAGTTCTAGGGGACTGATGAACACAGATGTTAAGTCCCATAGTGCTCAGAGCCATTTGAACAGTTGTGCGCCGATATTAGGCATATCGGTATAGCCTTTCACTACAACAGGATGTGATTCTAATTCAAAATAACAGTGTACAGTCCCGTGTGCTTATTCCCAAAGTGTTGCAAAAGGGTGTGTTGCGATTGCTCCACCAAGGACACTGGGTAATTGTTCGCACTAAACAGTTAGCGTGACGGCACTGTACTTGGCAGAGCGTGGTCGCTCACATCGAACAGATGACGTCACAGTGTTGCACATGGGCGGAAAACCAATTCACTCCACCAACGACATCTCAGCGTGGCCTCAGACTCAATCGCCATGGCAACGAGTGCGCATTGATTTCGCAGGACCATTTTGGAACACTCGTTTGCTTATAGTGGTAGACTCTTTCAGCAAGTTTCCATATGCAGTGGCTCTACCACGTCACGTAGCATCATTCAAGCGTTGTCCTCCATATTTTCCATAGAAGGGTTGCCAGAAGTACGTCTGTCGGACAGTAGACCACAGTTCACTTCGCGTGACTCTGAACAGTTTTGTGAACGCAATGGCATTCGTCATCTAACAAGTGCTCCGTTTCACCTGCAGTCCAGCGGAGAAGCAGATAGCTTCGTACGCACTTTTCAAGCAATAGATGGCCAGGCTTCGGGACATGCTACGACTCTTCGTCGCCTCCTATCGCTCCAACTCACGAATAGACCATCACCGTGAAACTTCTGCGCGGCCGTCGTCATCGGAAGCTGCTCCACTTGCTAAACCCACAGAGGCATCCGGAGCCCCCAATTGTCCGCAAGTATCGCTCTGCACAGCGCGATCTTGTTCTTTTCGGGGTTTATGGCAACCGTGGGCGCTGGAAAAGTGGCGTCATCCGGGAAAACATTGGCTGTTACATGTATTTGAGGGCAGGTTCCGATGGTATGCAGCGCCGCCACCAAAACCAAATTCGCGCATGTCACTTTCCCCGTGATTCTGCTGCTTTTATTCCCTCAGACTCACCGCCCCACGGGACCGCACAGTCTCTGCACCACCCGCTGGTGCCACCAGCGCACCTCCGGAGGAGCGAATGGATTTTGCGCCCTCGCTCCCGCTGTTCGCGCTCGCCGATCCCATGTACTTGGACCCGCCTGCGCCATCGCCATCGCAGTCATCGTCCCAGCAGCTGCTGTCAGGCCTGAACGTGTGCCCCGGCAGCAGTTTTCCGGAGGATATTCCTATTGCCTCGCAAGCCAGATGGTGGGGTACAGACGGGAGTACACCGACCTCCACAGTCACAGCTCCCAGCCCACCTCTATGTCCAGCGTTCTGCCTCCCTCCCCCTTATCAACTGTGTGGCATTTTGGGGGGAGGAATGTGGTGGCGTAAGCTGGCGCCAGCATACCATGCAGCATAGAGATCGTGAGAAGGTCGATAGAGGCCAACAACATACTGGCAGGAAACGCACCGCCAACGCCCTCTCGTCCGCCTGTATTTAGATCGTCGTCGTGGTCTGGAGGGCCAGCCTGTTGCAGTCTGTCGCACCGAGTGAGTTCCAGTCGGTCATCAGTCGCAGCGCAGTTGGAGGCGAAGTAGCAGTTAGCTCCGCCTCTAGCTGAGAATCAGGCAGCACACAGCGACCCGAATAGTGTACATAATGGACATTGAACTTCACGAGCAGAGAGGCTAACGTGGACCTATACAGACAGCATGAAGCACAATTGACTATCTTGACTTAAGTAAATACCCAGCTAACGTATGCATGAAGTTTGTGTTATAGAAAGAGGAGACCGGCCACCAAACATACTCCCCTTGCTTCCCATGATACAGCGACATAAAAAATAGCGAAAATTTACCATCATTAAAATGTCGGCAGACAAATAGCTCTTTACTTATTAAAAAAATCCCGCTGGTCAGATATTTAAGCCTACGTATTTCATTTCTAGAAAGTAAGTGCTTCACGTATGATGAGCAAATCCATCATAGCACGCCGACATCCCGTCAGTCGGACGACTGCTCGTGGCCGTCAGAAGAGACGGGTTGGGATCTAGTCACACCTTGGCTGCCGACTGAAATTAAGATGTTGGTTGCTTTGAAGTAAGCCTTATTATTGTCATATTGTTTGCTAATGTGTTTAATCTTTAAGCACCGGTGCGCATCTTATCCCGAACCTTTCGCCATATAGCTTTCAAATTAAAAGTTACGTCATTTGTTTTGAGTAATTGAATCACTCTTGTCATCAATGGTGCTTATATCGTCTTCGTGTGTTGCAGAAGGGCATTTAATAAGACAGACTGTGTCCCGCGCGGTAGTAAACACCGCGGTTTCGCCTGATAACGGGCGGGCTTCAGGTCTGGGCGTCTTAATCATTGTCATATTGTTTGCTATTTTGCAATACAGCACTTCAGATTTCTTTTGCAAAGACTAAAAGCTTATTCAATTTAAGGTTTAAGGTCAAACGAGTTTTTTTCAATTTGTTACAGGAAATTTTATGGTTAATAGCTTCGATTATCTGTAAAACACAGTTTATATACTGCTAAATAAACAGTCTGTGTGAAAATAAAGTTATATTGGTGGGTCCTCCCTTCCACGTTTTGCTTAATTCCAGTAAGTACCACGTATCAGGTAATATATTATATGTACAAGAACTAAGAGAGAACAGTAAGAGTGAAAGACCAAGAACGCAATGCTCACATTGAAAAGCATGTAAGACAGACATGTAGTCTTTCGCCTCTACTGTTCAATCTGTCAACGAAGAAGCAGGACGGAAATAAAAAGGAAGGTTCCTGAGTGGGATTGAAATTCAGGGTGAAAGTACATCAATGATACGATTCTCTGAGGCCGTTGCTATCCTGACTGAAGGTGAAGAAGAATTACAAGATCTGTTGAATGCAACGAGTACAGCATACGAACTAAGAATAAAGCGAAGAAAGACGAAAGTAATGAGAGGTAGCAGAAATGAGAACAGCGAGAAACTTAACGTAGGGGTTGAAGTTCACGAAGTATATGAAGTTAACGAATTATGCTACCTAGGTATCAAAATAGCCAATGACGGATGGAGCAAGGAGGACATCAAAAACAGACGGCCCTGGCGTAAGGGGCATTCCTGGCCAAGAGAAGTCTACTGGTATCGAACATAGGCCTCCATTGTAGGAAGAAATTTCTGAGAATGTACATTTGGACTACAGCATGGTAAGGTAGGAATGTACATTTGGATTAGAGCATGGTATGGTAGTGAAATGTGGAGTGTGGAAAAACCGGAACAGAAGAAAATGGAAGCATTTGAGACGTGGTGCTACAGAAGAATGTTGAGAATTAGGTATACTGATACGGTAAGGCTGAATCGGCAAGGAAAGTAATATATTGAAAACAATGACAAGAAGAAGGGACAGGACGGTAGGACATAAGTAAAGACATCAGGGAATAACTCCCATAGTACTAGAGGGACCTGTAGAGGGTAAAAGCTGTAGAGGAACAGGTTGAAATACATCTAGCAAGTAACCGCGGACGTAAGTTGCAAGTGCTACACTGAGATGAAGAGGAATTCGTGGCGGACCCCATAAAAGCAAACACTAGACTGATGACTCAAAAAGAACCTTTGAATTCACTTTTCATCTTGTGTCACTCTGAATCGTTTAAATAGTTTTAGTATCAATTATACCATCAACCTCACAGCAGATCAATCTATTAAAGAACCCTTTCCAATTACTGACCATGATTTGTCAAGAATGACAGTAATCTTCAACATGAATGCATCAAAATTATTAGAAATACTTCATGGGAGATTAAAAACTATAACATTTTCACTGGGAGGTTCTACACACTATTAATTACATGCAATAAATCAGAGTGTTGTCTTACGACAGTCAAATACCATCCTGTTGGATACTATTTAATTTTTCTTCCATCTTCACTAATCCATCTTAAAGTCCTCGGTTCTGCAATTTATTACCGTCAAATACCTGTTGTTATATATAAATTGCTCAAAAACGTGGTCACCATCTTCGTGACCCTTATAGTCTGTTATTTTTCATGGCAAAAGCTCTTTCCTAACAATCCTTTGTTCACAATAAATCGCTATTTACATCCACCTGTTAAGTAAATGTTCATTCTCAGTGGAGCTACGTAGATAATGCGGTGTGTCTAATCGTGAACGGTGAAGTGCCGCTCGTGTTCCGCGTTCAGACTGTCAACACAGGAACTCGTTCGCCAAACTGGCGCACACCATAATGGCGTCATCCCAACTATAAGCCTCTACCGTGAGGAGCAAAACACTGGAGACCTGCTTCCTAGTGGTCGGCCTCGGTCACAACCACGTAGCCACAGATTATCATTCGTAGGTTCTCCGAGGTGAATGAAGCAGAAGGCGGCTGGGTGGGTTGTGTCGACCTGGCCAATACACAACCGCCACTATAATGTGAATTTAGTCTCTATGTTAAAGTGGATGAGTTGGGTGACACGAAAGAGTAGACTAAGGAATGAGTACATCAGGGGAACAGTGAAAGTGGGGCCCGTAGGGAAGAAGATCCAAGAAAGTAGGCTACGATGGTATTGACATGTGCAGAGAAGAGGGCAGTACTATGTGGGGAGGAGAGTTGAAGGCCTAGAAATCGAAGGATCAAGGAGACGAGGAAGACCGAAACTGAGGTGGAAAGACAAGGTAGCACGGGACCTATGGGAGAAAGGATGGCTCAGAAAAGAAGCACTGGATAGGCTCAAATGGTTCAAATGGCTCTGAGCACTATGGGACTTAACTTCTGGTCATCAGTCCCCTAGAACTTAGAACTAATTAAACCTAACTAACCTAAGGACATCACACACATCCATGCCCGAGGCAGGATTCGAACCTGCGACCGTAGCAGTCGCGCGGTTCCAGACTGTAGCGCCTAGAAACGCTCGGCCAGTCCAGCCGGCCTGGTAGGCATTTATGGAAGAGAAGGATCCAGCAAAGCAACGCCAACCCCACATGACGTGGGAAAAGGCTGAGATGATGGATGGATGGATGGATGGATGGTGGCCATTAGGACTCAGGACTAATAGTAGAAGGAGGACCAATTTCTGCCCAAACACATTTAGCTATGTACGGTACCCTCAGCCAAATTTTCATGATTTTCTTTCTTTTGGTTTTGTAGAACGAATTCTTAGTCCTCGAAAAATAGGATAGACGTGCACATCAGTTTTCTGGTCGCTACCCTTTTCACGGCGAGTCCAGCGAGTAGACTCGTCCTTATCTTGTCGAAAGCGCTCGCCCTATTTGGCTTGACTTGGGCGAGTCAGTCGTTTCGTTTATAGCCTTTCAGAGGGGTGGGAAGCCGTTAAACCTACGGATGGACACTTGAACCCCGAGTCCCGCGTTACGTCTCTCTGCAGCCCGTTGTGAGCTCTTGAGCTTTCGCATCCCAGTCGTAAATGCTGGCTGCCCACTCACTGCTTTAAGCTGTGACGATATACAGTCCATTCGATGGCGCTCTAGCTTAACTCATTTTAAATGGAGAATTCTGTTTCATGTTGTTATACATGCTCTTCAGTTTGCTTCAAAACACACACATTACTAGACTCTTCAGCCATCGTTCCCAAACACAAATGTGGAAAAGATGTGACGAGGAGCGTCAACTTTTTTTTTTATCTGTCTGAAATCAAATCTGATATGACGGTAAGTATCCGCCATTCCTGGAACTATGTGCTATTCTCAGAACACTACAACAGTGTAATTAATTTTCTCTGCATTCTGAAATTTCGACATATCAGTGTTGATGAACCTATATTTCAGTAACAGCTGAAAACAGCTGAGGAACAGGTAATACGGATTACAAATCTGAAATTCTTTGCGTGTGTCCAGAGTCACAAGAGAGTGTAGATACAGCTGCGAAATAGACACTCACAAGCTCTTCGAATTTTTGCATCGGACGATAACGTGCAGGAAAATGAATACAAAAGACGTTGCATTATTACTCTTCCCTCTTCGTTATTTCTGATATTTGACGTATGATCTGTATGTAATTATCAACTAATGGTGAATTGGTGAAAAATGACATATCAACTTTGGTGCCGCCGTATACTACTCCCGGAAAGAAGCTGGTGGAAATAAACGAAAAGCCATTTCCAAAAACGTTTATCTCAAGCGACCAACTTGTTATCCACACTGAAATGAATGCTTTATAAACGAGATAAAGTAATAATTAAGGAACAAATAGACAAAAATCCTGTTATAAAACATGTTTAGTCGTAATTTTTCACCATAACTGTTCTTCTTGAAATAGTATTCCTCTATTGCTGGTGCTATGCCTTTCGGGGTATAAGGTCGTGGTCCACGAAACTCTTCTGTTCCTAATGTTTAGTCCAAAACTGCGCTGGACATCTTCAGAGGCTTCTTAGGAAAAGAAGTTCTTAGCAGAGATCGCTTTAAAAGCTTTATTGTAGATAACAGATCTGGTAAAACTAAGTTATCATTTTCAGAGTTGCGTAAAGGTTAGTCTTGTGGTGCCCCGGTAGGCACGGCTTGTTACGTCATGTGAAGGATGTTTTGACGAAGTGTGATGTACACAGCAATTTTAATTTTGACGTGCCAGCGCATCGATCATTGCATGTTTTTTGTATCTGGAAATTCAATGGAAAGATCTCGTGTGTAGTTGGCGCAAGATGTTTGTAATAACCTTCATGCAGATCTGAAGATGATAACTTAGTTTTACGGAAACCTGTGATCTGCAATCAAATATTTTATAGTGGTTTCGGCTAAGAAGTTCTTCTTCTAAATGATCATTACAGATCGCCCCTTCGAGCTCAACTTGAGCAAAATAATCTTTAGAGGCGTTGCTCCTCATGATCTTTTCTTTCCTATTAAAATTATCTCTATGCTGATATATTCTTCTCTACATAGCCGTGGATAATAGTCCGTCATCGCAGACATAATCTTTCTTTGAGAAAACTTCACTTCATGACTTCTTGGCCGAAGAGCATGCTCTGCTGCAGACGATTTGTCTATTTTCTCTAGCCGGCAAAGATTCACGTGTTCCATTAGCCGCGTATTCACACTTCTCTTAGTTCTTCCATTATGAGCTTTACCTCACGTACACGTAATTTTACACACGCCACTTGCTGACAGAGGAGGGCCTTACAAATCGGAGTGCTTGACCTTTTTCCTTTGTTGGTCTAAAAACCGTTTTAATGTCATGCTTCTGTAAAATCTTTCCGATGTGATCTGTTACTTTCTTAATGAAAGGAAGAGAAACTATATTCTTCCGTCATTGCTTTTCATGCTTTGCCTTCGGCCTTTCGTTTTTATGGCCTGCTCAAAAGTCATAAAATCGAGAACCACTGTTAGCGCTATTACTTCTTCTGGTATGAAGTAGCAAGATATCCGGCAACTCATTTACAGCCATATATTGGGAAAAATGGTTCATATATAAAATACTCGCGTCATTTTATAGAGAAAATTTAAGGGATAATTATGGCTGCTAAAGATATCCTTGTAAGTTACAACATAGTGTCTTTATTCACTATGATTGGAGTCAGTGAAGTTATGATTTTTACAACGGATATTTTTCCAGTAGATCTGACTATTCCTCTCAGACACTACCTTACTTCAAGTCATTTCCAATGGGATGATGAATTTTAAGAACAACTTGATGGTAGAGCAATGGGTAATCCATTAGGTCCTGGATAGCTAATTTATATTTAGAGAAATCCGAACAGGCAGCTTTAGATAAAGCAAATAAGAAACCATTTCGCTGGTATCGGTTTGTTCACGACACATTTGTGATCTGGCCGCATGGTAGAAAAGCTTTGCATGAAATCTTTGGTTTTCTAAATAACACAAATCCAAAAATCCAGTTCACAACGGAAATAGGAAATGACAACAAAATACCTTTCTTGGATGTTTAGTTTTGGGACAGGCCGATGGAAGTTTGAAACATGAGGTTTTTCGAAAAGTACGCACACGGAAAGATATTTACATAAGAATTCTAGTCACCATTCACAACAAAGGAAAGGTGCCATTAAAAGTCTTGCCGATAGAGCCAAAAGGATTTGTACGATGAAATACATGGACGACGAAATGAAACGTCGAAAACAGGCTCTCGAGAAAAAAGTGAGTACTTGGGGAAAGAAATAAACAGAATTCTACAACCTAACAGCGGCAAGCCGAAGGATAAGTATGAAAAACAACGATGGAAGAATAAAAAAAAGTAACAGATCAAATCGAAAAGATTTTACAGAAACGTGGAATGAGACCGGTTTTTACACCAACTATCTGTAGAGGATAAATGCCCTCCTCTGACTTCATGTGGCGTGTATGAAATTCCGTGCATGTGTAGTAAAGTTTATATTGGAACAACCAAGAGAAGTGTGAGTATAGTGCTGAAGGAACGCATGAGTCTTTGCCTATTAGGGAAAAATAGACATATCGGCTGCAGCAAAGCAGCTTTTCAGTCAGGAAGTCGCGAAGTGAAGTTTTCCGATACAAAAATTTTATCTACGACGAGGAACTATTATTCACGACTAGCAGAGAAGCCACTGAAATATATAAACATAGGGATAATTTTAATAGGAAAGAAGAGACCATGAAACTTAACGACATATGGACAGTAGCACTGCAGAATTGCTAAAGAACTTTTTTATCTTTGACGACAATCGTTAGTTAAGTTTTGCCTTTGTCAAGGATCACGTCTACTTATCATGTGTCACTACGGCCACGCCCCTTTTTCTGCAGTGCATATGTCGCTCTCAGACGTCCGACCCGTCAGTCAGCAAGACTCAACGGAGGAGCAACCCCTCTGAAGATGTCCAGCACAGTTCTGGACGAAACGTTAGGAACAGAAGAGCTTCGTGGACCACGACGTTATACCCTGTAAGATTTACCAGCAGCAATGTCATCCGGTCATGAAGGCCTTCATTCTAGTTTTCCACAATGTAATACAAGGAATGACCCGCTTGTGACTGAAAAGATGTGCTGAAATATGCTTTGGTGAAAAAAACCTGAAATGAATTTGTGCTTTAAAAAACATACCTAACCTATTGTGATAGTTATACAAAGGCACATTTGCATGCCGAGCGTGAGTTTCCTCGGAAACGCGAGATATTAATTAAATAAATAATCAGTGACAAATAAATAAAGCCTATGGCACACAACTGCAGCGCTGTGTCGCTGATAAAACAAAAGCACAATTACGTTACTCGTATGTTTGATTAAGAAGGAGAGCTCTGGTTGAAGGGGTGCGAGAAGCACGTATTTTAGTTTATTGTCTGGCACACCGCCATATTTCATGTTATAGAAAATTACTGCGAGTTGCAACCATACTAGGCACTCGATTCTGAAAAGAATTTATATTTATAAAAGTAAGTAGGATTGTGAACTGTAGGCTTATTCATTGAATATATCCGATTTAACTAACTGTGTAATTTTTTTGTTTAGTAGACAATCACCTCTGTACGACGTTTTGGCATGGCTGGCAAATTATTGTAATATTGAGATTTAGATTATGAGTCCGCACCTACCGCAGCAGTCTTTGGAAACGATTTAATTACGAAGTCCGATTATTTCAGTTTTATTTCACGGTCAACTACGAGTAACATTGCCTTTACGAAAAAGCCATTGTCAAGCGTCTGATACCGAATAATTAAAACCTGACGACTCATAGGAGAGACAATCATACAGATAAAATAATTAATATTTTATTTTATTTTATTTTATTTTATTAATTTTATATTGGCGACTGCGTGTCGGACTTGTTATTTTGTCATTTGTTACATTGTTCTCTTTGTTTCATGTGAAAAATCAACTTTCTGGACTTGGACTTGACTATATGAGAAATAACAAAAATCAGAAGATATTTGCCAATTATAAAATTTTTGCGGGAAGACGCAAAGAAGCTTCCAGCAAAATAAGGTAAGACGCAGCATCTTTGCATTAGCAGGCTTGACCTGACGTATAATTCAGTGTATTAGCTTTTCAGTAAAATTCTGTAGTGTTTCTTTTCCGCATAACAGTTTCAGTGATAAATTCCATTCTCAGTATTTTTCTTTAAACAATAACGTATGCAACAATAGCAATACACGAGTGTACATTATGGCCGACTTCTGTACGATATCATGTAACATGGCCAGCAGCCATTACCAATAATCTCAAATTCAGTTTATATTTTTAAATTAACAGACAGCCATTGTTGCTACGACCGATTCATGCTCAACTGTATTTTATTTTAAAATCAGTGTCAAATATTTTCTTGAAACATATATCACGTGTGGCATGGTAATAACTAGAAAACAATACGCAAAAATGGAACAGCAAAGACGTACTATTCAGACGCAATCCGACTCGGACGAGAGACAAATGTTAGAAAATGACTTTACGACAGCAACCGGTAGTGACGATTCATCAAACATTGAGGCAAGTGTTGACGAAAATTTTGACAATAGGCCTTCCACCACAAAAATTTCAAAGTCTCAATCGGAGCCCATGTTAATGCATGACGTCACGTCTAATGACGCGGCGGGGGCAGAGACCTTGCAAACGGTAAACATTGCCGACATGTTACAAATGCTAATGAAACAAAACGCCGAAAACATGGCAACCTTACAGACGCAAAATGAACAGTTAAAGACACAAAATGACGGAATCAAATCTGATCTCATAGCACTCAAGACAGGTAATGACACTTTATGTAAGCGTGTGGAACTTATAGACGCCACACTGACCAAACAGATGACTGAACTCAGTGCTAAATTTTCCCAGCTTAATACGAGACAAGAAAAGTCTACAACTGACGTAGCACTTTTACAGACACAAGTAAAAAACCTTAATGTCACGTGTGAAGTTCTTACTGAACAAATTCAAACATATCCTTCAGTACATGACAACCTTGAAAAACGAATTACTGACGTACAGAATAAATTTGACAATGTTGAACAACACCTGACTGACATCTTACAATCTGATGCCACAGCTCATTTTCAAAATATTAATAAAGAATTTCGTGATTGGGCAGTCAACAAAGACAAACATTTTGATAGATGCTTACGTGAAAATTTACCAACAATGGTGCACGACTCCGTAGCGCAATACGTTACTAATAACAAACAGCTGATCAGTGACGCAGTACAATCCGTCACTGCACCCATGGGACAATTCACCGATCGACCACAGTCTGAATGTAACGAAAATATCAGTCAAAATGCACAGTTCAGGAACCAATATACATTCGAGTATGACACACACATACCGCACACGACAAACACACAAGAACAAAACACACCACAACTACAACACATACCACGATGTGCAAACACAAACACAAGCTATTATCATGGTAAACCACAGCAACATTATCGTAATTACTCGCCAGCTGGACATAGCAGTAATTACAGTGGGACAAATCCATATCATAATGCAAAGGAAGACGAAAGCTTAATGAAACACAGGCAATTTCAGATTTTTATCCCAGAAAAACGAACCATTCATCCGGTGATTTTTCTCAAATCTTTTAGTAACGCATTTCCACGCACTTGGAGTGACCGGAAAAAGATTTTATATATTGTCGGTTACATCCAAGGCGATGCAGCTGTCTGGGCATACAGTCAAGCTGACGTATGTACCACGTACAGTGAGTTTGAGCGTGCTTTTCTGAACAAATTCTGGTCGCAATCCGTTCAGGAGCGACTCAGAAGACAAATTTTAGAACCTGAAACTTTTAACAGTAAAAATGGTAACTTACGCAGATATTTTGAAAAATACTTGAACATGGGACACTTTTTAGACGAACCAGTCGCAACGCGAGATATACTCCGTGCGTTGAAGGCCAAATTGCCTTTCAACATTAAAGAAAAACTCCTACATATCACGGATGACGATTCAGATTATTTTTTAACAGCTTTAGATTCGGTTGACATGTTACTTGAAGATCAGCGCTTCGCGCGGCAAAACAGCAGCCACAATGTTTACACTAGTGGTATGCAAAACATGCAGGCTTGCCAACACAATTCTGGCGCGCCCACAGTTGGATACGCGGTACAACAAAAACAGCAAACTCACATGCCGTCTCAGTACGAAAATCAAAATCAACACGTGTATTCCAATACAAACAATAGTTACAACAGTAGTAACATTTCATGCGGCAATCCATACAAAAGGCACCGCGGTAATAACTACAACGGTAACAACGGATACAAAGGTAATAACAAAAACACAAACAGAAATAGAAATAATAATAACTACGAGCCAAGACAGCATCAAGGTTGGACTCGTAACGATCAGTACTTTCATTCAAACTCTGCTTTACCACAGCAGCCACCAGGTCAAAATTGGAGCATACCTTACGACTGACAGGTAAGTTATAATGCGCAACAGCAACAACAACCGCAAAAGTTTGGAGATCATAATAGGCAATATCCGAATGTGAATATAATAGAAATGACACCTGATGCACAACCTCAAACTGTGTGAGTACCTAGTACAAATGCTAATCCAACAAACTAGAAACAGTCACTACTTTGCCCCAGGTCGTGGCTGAAGAATCCTTGGGGGGCGGCTTCAATGTTAATCAGTTATTTGACACCACACTTGAACAACAGAATAATGATATGCCGAGTAATTCTAAACAAAAACTACCTGTTTTATTTATAAGATACAACCACAATAACAATATATCAGATGAACTTTTACAAGACAGTACACAATGTCGTTTAAACACAAATGAAATTGTTTTAGCATCCACTACTGGTGTAGTAGGTGGGATTCCAACTACTATTATCCTAGATACAGGTGCAGCTGTGAGCGTTTTATCTTTTAATTTTTATAAAAAGATGTGTGAATTGGAACCTGTGCCTGAGTTTCCTGCCCAAAACTGTAAAATAACTACTGCACTAGGTAATAAGTCATGTAGGGTTACGAAGCAAGTTTTTGTAAACGTTAAAATAGGTAATGGAACCGTACAATGGCCATTCCTGGTTGTACAAAACCTTGTGACTAATTGCATATTAGGAATAGATATTATGAGCGAGAAGGACTGCATTATAGACTTCTCCAAAGGTAAATGTATTTTAAATGATAAAAGCAGGGTAATTATTATTGATTTGGACAGGAGAACTCTAAAGCATGACAAACACTGTACAGGGTACAAGGTTCAGTTAGTACTTGACAAAGACATTCAAGACATGCAAACACACTCATCTGACGCAGAGCTAATGGAATTGAAAACATTGCTTGATCATAAGATAAGTGAAGCTACAGCTCTCAGTGTACATGAACGTATAAAACTACAGGAAGTGTTATCCAAATATTTACAAGTTTTTACCAAACGATTAGGTGTTATCAACACGTATGTGTACAAGATTGAAGTTAAGCCTCACAAGATCTTCTACCATAAGACATATAACGTACCGTTATCTCAACGACCTGCTGTGTGGCAAGAATTAAAACAAATGTTAGACTGGAAGGTCATTGAACCATCCACCTCACCTTACTGTAGTCCTCTACTTGTTGTCAAAAAATCCAATGGAAGCATTAGGTTAGTGTTAGACGCACGAGCTATTAATGAAATAATTTTACCGGTTCACACAAAACCTGAAAATTTAGAAGAGCAATTACAGAAATTTCTAGATGCAAAATATTTTTCCACAATAGATCTCGCTAATTCGTTTTGGCAGGTGGGTATCACTCCTGATTCTCGGAAATATACTGCATTTATGTTCGGGGGGCGAACCTATCAGTTTTGTGTTCTACCCTTCGGACTGAATGTCAGCTCTGGGGTATTCATTACAGCCCTGGATACCGTGCTTGGCGACGATTTAGTTGAGACAGTCACACACTATGTAGATGATATACTGATAGCTACACAATCTTGGAATGAACACGTTGACACACTTCAAGGAATTTTAGAAAAATTTGCACAAGCTGGAGTCACAGCCAATCTTAGAAAATCAAAGTTTGGTTGCAGTGAGATAAAGTATTTAGGACATATCATTAATTCACAGGGCATACATCCGGATCCCAGTAAATTAGATGCTATCAGAAACTTTCCTAGCCCTCGTACTAAAAAGCAGTTAAAATCATTCCTTGGGCTATGTTCATTTTTCAGACGTTTTTTGCCACAACCACTTTTGAACAGTAAACATCTGCTAAATCTACTCAGAAAGAATCAAGTTTGGATCTGGTCGGAACAGTGCCAGAATGACTTTAATACAATTAAACATGCTTTAGTGAATGCTAACATATTGAGCCATCCAGATTTCAATTTAGATTTTTGTATGACTTGTGACGCTTCACGTACTGGCTTGGGCTGTTGCTTATTTCAAGTTGTAAAGAATAAAGAGGAGGAACAGATAAGAATTATTGGGTTTGCGAGTCGCACTCTAACTGAATGTGAGCGTACATACTCCACTACTGAGTTAGAAACACTTTCCATAGTATGGCAATTCAAGAAATTCAATTATTATTTATTTGGAAAACATACAGTAATTTACACCGATCACCAGGCCCTGACATTTTTGTTAACTTGTAAACTTGTACATCCTAGACTATCACGATGGGCAGTTACACTTCAGAACTACTCTTTTGAAATTAAGTACATAAGAGGTAAGGACAACACCATTGCAGACACTTTGCCTAGACTTCCACAAGGTATGAATGATACCAACAGTGACTTGGAAAATATAAATGACTACAGGATTCTCTTAATGCAAGACCAACAGTATCACCAATATTATATTGATATGTGCAGAAACATGGCTGAATTACAAAAATCTGATCCTCACTGGTATAAAATAATAACACTACTGGTAGAAAAACACAATCATCCTTTGACTAAGTATTACAAGTTACACAATGATGTGCTATTTTACCGCCGACATCCAAATGCTACTAACTGGTGTGTATGCATTCCCAAAGAGTCTGAACGTAATTTAATTTGGCACACACACTTAGTTTGGGGTCATTATGGGACAAAAAAGTGTTTAGCGAAGCTCAGTACATACTGTTATTTTAGCAATATGAGAAGAAAAATTTACAGGGAACTGAAAACATGTGTCATATGTCAAAAATCAAAACCTCAGAATTTGTCCACAAAAACAGATTTACATTCTATTTTACCTAGTAAACCCCTGGAAATTCTGTGTACTGACATCAGTGGACCGCATCCAGCAAGCTCTGGAGGCGTCAAATATATCTTAGCTTTTTACGATATATTTTCTAAACATGTTAAACTTTATGCTTTAAAATCCGCCACTGCAAGTGCTATAATACGAAGATTCTCAAGTGATTACCTGACGCACGTGGGAAAACCTAAAGCAATTCTATCAGATAATGCAGCATACTACTCTGGGTACAAATGGAGAATTTCTTGAAGGAAAATAACATTAAAAGTATATTTATTTCGAGGTTTAGTCCACAATGTAACGCGACTGAGAGACTTTTCCGAGTATTAAATCGTTTCATGAGGACCTATATTTCATCAAAACATACCAATTGGGTGTCCTACCTAAGTCTTTTCGAAGACGTACACAATAACTTAAATATTTACGATACAAATTACACACCTAACGAGATCATGTTCAATTGCAAACAGAACGATCAGTGGATAGAACCATTACCTAAGTTGTCAGACAAGGAAATCACACCTGAACAGAAAATAAAAGAAGTATTGACTACGCTGACACATCACGCACAGATACGAAACAAACATCACAGAAACATAATAAAAAGAAAACAAAAATTCGAGGTAGGAATGCTTGTACTACTTCGTACTCATCATAAATCTGTTGCACTCAAACGACGCAACGCTAAGTGGCGTCTGCTATATGAAGGACCTTATATAATTGATAACATACCGCATCCTGGTGCGTATCTGTTACAACATCCTAGAACTAACAAAATTATTGGGCTATACGCACACCGAGATCTTAGAGCATTTCATGCTGAATAATGTCAAAGTCATACCCATCAAAATATTGCTAAGCAACTCGAAAAACTCTGTCGCTACAACACAGATAATAAGTAGTATAGAAATTTTCATTTCAGCGTTCCAGAGTCGCAGTTGAAGACAGAAGAACTTTTCTTTCAACGCCGCGGCTGCACCGAGAAGACTGAATATTAAAGTAAAATTTATGATTACGTAGCAGTGAATGACATATTAATTTTTCACGGAACATTTGTTATTGTAGGTACCACTGACTTGGTATGACACCTGACGAACTGACAGACGTCATCTGTGAAGCGATCTTTTACTTTGAGGAATAGATTAGACGCACATCTCTCAACACGAAAAGCATCTATCAGTAGTCAAGGCCACACAGACACTCTACACACACGCACAAAACGCGAGGAATCGAACATTTTCTCTCTCTTACTATTTTGAATATTTATTGAGTAGTGAAAACGCCTGGTCTTGCCTACTGATGTAATGAATGTTGTGTCTAACCTATCTTAATTTCAGATGACATTACAAAAAAAAGAACATCGATAATATCCCGGCAAAACCGCTAAAGAGGATGTAAATATCTGCAATTCATGTAATCAAATGTGACACAATGTAATAACCTATAGCGATGTAATGATGATGTAAACATGTTTATGTGCAACTGTATTATGTTTATGCTAAGAAAATATGTGACATGTGTATGTATAATTACTTATTTTTTTAACTGATGTATCATGTAAAGATTTGAACAAAACGAGTGCCAAAAAGACATTGCATAGTGAACCTCTGTTCACGGACATTAACGAACATTACTAACTCTGCAACTACGCAGAAACCTATGTGAAAGAAACTGTTAATGCCATTCATTATGCAGCGTATCTATGTAAACGCGATGAACGATTTCCTTGATTAATAACTAAGAACATTTAGGTGAGATATATTCAGCAAAAAACTGAAAATGTGAAGTGAATAATTCGTGCATCGTCTAGTGACATTACTACAGTACCCAACTTCAAGATGTTAACTGGATTAAATGGACACAAGGTGCCTGTCCAGAAAACAACACGACGGGTGGAAGAATTTTGGTTGGAACTTCAGGGAATGAAATGTTCTCGAAATGTGACGGACACTCTTACCTGGACTGTCCAAGGATCGACGCCAGCTATGTGCCGTCCGAGGTTCTGCAACCTAGCTTCCACGGAATGTAAAAAAACGAACTGCACGTGGACCAATTACTCGACGGGTCACATCTGATCTGTAATAAGCAATGCTTTTACTTACAACGAACTGCATCACAACGACTATAATGGAAATGGGAAATGGACACGCTTATGTATTAATCACGTTGTTATACAACGATGTTACTGTGATCAAAAAACTTTACCACGACGATACTAACCTGTAAAAAAAAAAAAAATTATTGTGCAGCAGATGAATATGAACTGTGATAACGACACGATGTGTATAGGTCAACGCACCTGAAACATACGGACATTTTTCTTTGAAGTATTTCAAAACAATACTATGTAACTAAGAACATTCAACACTCTAAGTTGTATTGTGTTATAACGAATATTGTAAATTTAAAACTAAGTTACCTGTCATAGAATGTAGTCTTCATATGTAATCTTGGTTGAATATTTTCTTTGTGCAACGACTGAGAAACGCGCGCACACGAACAATATGAACTGCAATACTGTGCCGCGTGATCTAACTGTACGACATAACGGCAGTCACACAGACGCTTCTGCGCATGCGCGCACTCTATCTGCCAACATAAGAACTTTTACGGCGTACCCGCGTCATTCAAAGTTGTATATAATGTGTATAATGTAGGTCATGTAAATAGTTGTAGATAACTTAGATTTTCTTGTGCCTTTAGGTGAATTGCTCGCCTGCAGGTGTGTCCTTTCGCCTCGCAATTCAGGGGGCAATATAAAGGCACATTTGCATGCCGAGCGTGAGTTTCCTCGGAAACGCGAGATATTAATTAAATAAATAATCAGTGACAAATAAATAAAGCCTATGGCACACAACTGCAGCGCTGTGTCGCTGATAAAACAAAAGCACAATTACGTTACTCGTATGTTTGATTAAGAAGGAGAGCTCTGGTTGAAGGGGTGCGAGAAGCACGTATTTTAGTTTATTGTCTGGCACACCGCCATATTTCATGTTATAGAAAATTACTGCGAGTTGCAACCATACTAGGCACTCGATTCTGAAAAGAATTTATATTTATAAAAGTAAGTAGGATTGTGAACTGTAGGCTTATTCATTGAATATATCCGATTTAACTAACTGTGTAATTTTTTTGTTTAATAGACAATCACCTCTGTACGACGTTTTGGCATGGCTGGCAAATTATTGTAATATTGAGATTTAGATTATGAGTCCGCACCTACCGCAGCAGTCTTTGGAAACGATTTAATTACGAAGTCCGATTATTTCAGTTTTATTTCACGGTCAACTACGAGTAACATTGCCTTTACGAAAAGCCATTGTCAAGCGTCTGATACCGAATAATTAAAACCTGACGACTCATAGGAGAGACAATCATACAGATAAAATAATTAATATTTTATTTTATTTTATTTTATTTTATTAATTTTATAGTTAGGCGATGGGAAATAAATTTTTGTCAAGTTTTAGATCAAATCCAACTCACAGGTTGCTTGAAGTGACTGGAGGTAGCGAATGATTGTGTATATCTATGATTATAAAACGATAAATCGTCCTTGGCCTTGACGCAGTGGTTTGTTCCTAGCGGAACCGGGCAATGTTCAAAGCAACGAAAATGCGGTGTCCTTTGTTCTCGTACGGCACGAGACCTGGACCGTGGAAGCAAGTGAAAAGAGCCAAATTGATGCGATCGAGATGTGGGGTTGGTGGAAACAGTTACGTCTACCATGTTATCAGTGACTTTAATGACTAATATTCGTTTATTATGAATTTTCATCCCGGAAATGAAGCTATCTTTTAGTTTCCTTATTGCTTTTTCGATGTACTGAGTAAACAGTCGGGGGTAAACATTGCATCTTGGTCCTATATCCTCTTGTAATCCGAGCACTGCATTCTTGTCTCCCATTCATATTGCTTCTTCTTGTTTCTTATGCAAATTGTATACTAACCGGCTTTCTCTATCCCTTACACCAATTTTCTGGGAATTCAGAACACCTTGCACCATCGTACACTGTCGAATGCTTTTTCTAGGTGAACAATTCCTATAAACGTGTCTTGTTTTTTCCCGTGTACTGGTTCCATTATCAAGGGCAATGTCAAGATTACTTCTCCGGTGCCTCTACCTTTTCTAAAGCTAAACTGATCGTCCACTCATACCGAGTGTTATTGTTCTACGGTATCTTCTACGCGTCTTTCAGCAAGTAGGAATGTAGTTTCGGATCCGCTGTGTATCCCACACTTCTTGTAGTAGGGTGACTCGGAACGATAGTGTAGAAGTGCAATTTATGGGGGAAGTCCTTCGCAAATCTGCCGAGCTAAAGGGTTTCACTGCTTGATTGGGTGATACAAAATTATACAATTTTTGTCACGTCTCTGTATTTTTGTCTGTTATCACAGTTTGCCTACAGGCATGCTGTGTCCGACGCATATTGCCAAACGACAAATCGATAACAGTCAAAAATGAATTAAAATACAAATTAAAAAGTAATTGAAACAGGCACAAAGCTGACAGCGCCGTCAACAGCTATTTCCGATATGTTACTTTGTTTCCGCCACTTGCCTGGAACACAGTTCTCGTAGCAACACCCAATATGGGTATTTACTCCTGGTGCTTTTAGTGAATAGAATCCACCTATACAATTATGCTGCTGCCTGTGATGTAAGTTAGCAGAGTAAGTGCATGAAATGAGGGCACTACGAGGTTTGTGGAATATTTTTAGTTTTGTCCATGCATTGTCTGTAACACAAAGAAAATGATTTGTACTTTAGATGCTATAGAAGATGATGGTGAAAAATTTCGAGACGATGAATCAATTTCTGACAGAGAATCATCGTCCGGAAAGGCCGGGGTGAATGGTACAAGCGAAAAGAAAAAAAACTGAAAGTGACCGTTGCACTGATGAAGATGACAAAAATCGAAGTAGGCACATTTTGGCGATAATTTTATTTTTCTGGTAACTTGGACAAAGTACTACTATCACGACACTTGTTCAGAGTGGATATCCCCCAGCTTCCATGTAGGAACTTCATCGTTGCACGAAAATCATATTTGATAATTCCATAAGAGGCTACAACATTTCACTAGAACTGATAGATGGTGCACTTCAACTTGTAAACACATACTGCAGTCTTATAGCCCTTTAACTGAAGGTTGGTCATGACAATACAGACTTTCCTCTCCCATCCCCAAAGTTGTAAGCTTTATGTCGATCGGATTCGCCTGGCCAACAATGCTTGCCAGTATATACACAATAACTCAGTTTGTTGCACAGTATGGAAAAGAATAGATTTTATCACAGTCCACAAGCAGATTTGTGTCACTTTCCACTCAGTCGATTACAGACCAACATTCCCTATCTAAAAACGATAGATCTTCCCTTCTCCAAGACCAGAAAGTTTGTTTCATCAATACAGAACCACAATTATACAATGTGTTTCATTAACACAGAGTAAGTGGTGTAGTAGTAATGAAGAGTGGCCTGAAGTTCAAGAAATTAGAGAGGAAGAATCAATACACAAAGACGTGGGATACGGATCTACTAAGAAATGACGAGATACGCTTGAAGTTCTTTAAAGCTATAGATACAGCAATACGGAATAACACAGTAAGAAGTACAGTTCAATAGAAATGGACATCTCTAGAAAGGGCAATCACAGAAGTTGAAAATAAAAACATCGGTACCAATAAAATGTGTAATATACAAAATTGTTTTGCTCATGTTATTAGTGGCCCGCTTGTGGCGTGCCCTACATTGCGTTTACTTGGCAGCGTGACTAGTTGCCACACAGTCAGTCTCCTCACACCACACCGGTGTTACTTATGTTTTAATGTTTGACCTTTTGAAGAACATTATGTCTTATATTTTAATGTATGACTTGAGAAACTCAGCTCTTAAATCACTGTACATCTTTGACGATATGTTCTTCATGTAAGTACTATTTGATTTACACTCATTTACATTAATGTAAACTTTTATTAGATAAGATATTTAACCTGACATATTCATCCAAAACCCAGGCGATCATTGTAGGCAAAACCACCCCTTCCTTCCGCCTCCTCGATTTCTATCTCACCATCTATGGCCGTCCTATCGCCCTGACCCCCACCCTTAAGCACCTTGGCGTCACCCTCGACCATCGCCTCTCCTGGGCCCCCACCATCTCCAGGCAATCCAAGCCAAGGCACACTCCCGACTCCGTCTCCTCAAGCTCCTTTCCGGCCGTACGTGGGGTCTGGACCGCTCCACCATACTGCACACCTATAAATCCCTCATCCGCCCTATCCTCCGTTACGCCCATCCTGCCTGGATCTCCGCCCCCCCCCCTACCATTTACAAATCCCTTCAGATCCTTGAACGCCATGCTCTCCGCCTCGCCTATCGCATCCGACTCCCCTCCCCCACGCGGATCCTGTACGACCTCATTCCATTCCCCCACCTCCTCCTTTTCCTAGAATGGATACGGATCCTGTACACCTCCCGAAAACTCGATCCTCCTCACCCACTTGTCTCCCCTATCCTCTCCCACCCCCGCTTGCTGCCACGGCTGTATTCCCACGTCCCACCCTGGTCTCCATCTCTCCACCCTCCTTACCCTCTCCCAAGGTGGCTTCCGCCAGCTCCCTCTCCATGATGATGCCCTCCTCCCCTCCATCTACCCCTCCTACCAACTTTGATCCTCCCTCCCTCTTCCTGTGTTTGCTCCTTTGGGCACCCTCCCTCCCTTCTCTCCCTCTTCCCTCCCTCCTCCATTTCTCCCCACTCCTTCCCCAGGCTTCCCCTCCCCTGTCCCTCTACTCCTCCCCCATCTCCTCAGCCATTGGCATCTTTGTTCTCCCCTCTCCCCCCCTTCACTCTTCACCCTTCCTCCCCTCTTGGCAGTTCCCCGGACTCGCACACGCTATGTGGACATTCGCGCGCCAGAGATCATCGCCATCAGTGTCTCGTGTGTGCCGTCGTGTTTAGTGTTCAGTGTTCACCGTTGCACTCCATCGTTCACCTTTGCCATCGCCATCTTCAGTGTTTGTGCGTCGTGTCAACAGTTTGTAGTGTGGATTATCGTCGAGTGTGAATGGCTCCTTGTTTGTCTTTATGTGTCTACTGTTTTATTACCCACCGTTATGTCACTTATGTGTATTCTTTCTGTTGTTTATTTATCTACTCTATGGCTGAAGAGCGGCGTAACATGCTGCTGACAGCCAGCCTGTTCGTACAGGTTTGAAAATAACAATAAAGAAAAAAAAACAAAAAACATTTATTTTAGGTAATTACCTTACCTTCTGACGACGTCACCTTAGAGGTGACGAAACCTGGTCATGGTATATAGAAAACCTATGCAACCAGTTGGCAGATTTTTACATATTTTTCAAAATTGGTACAAAGGTGGTAACTTCGAGGAAACCATTGATAACAGAAGAAATACTTCAGTTGATCGATGAAAGAAGGAAGTACAAAAATGTTCAGAGAAAATAAGAAATACAAGTCCACGAGGAATGAAACAAATAGGAATTGCAGGGAAACTAAGACGAAATGGGAAGAAATCGAAAAAGAAATGATCAGAAGGACGGACTCAACAAATAGGAAACTCAAAACAATCTTCGGTGAAATTAAAAGCATCGGAGTTAACTTTAAGAGTGCAACGGAAATCAAACTACAGAGGAGAGAGCGGATAGGTAGAAAGAACACATGGCGACCTCTTTGAGGGGAAAGATGTGACAGAAGAAGAAACAGGTGATGATTTAGAAGAGACAGGGGATCCAGTTTTAGAATTAGAATTCAAGAGGGCTTTGGAAGATTTAATATCAAATAAGGCAGAAGGGATACATAACATTCCATAAGAATTTCTAAAATAAATTGGGGAAGTGGCAACAAAATGACTGTTCACGTTGGTGTGAAGAAGCTACGAATCTGACGACATACCATCTGAGTTTCGGAAAAATATCATCCATACAATTCAAAATACGGCAAGAGCTGACAAGTACGAGAATAATCGCACAATCAGCTGATCAGCTCATGCAACCAAGTTTCTGACAATAATATACAGAAGAATGGAAAACAAAAGTGAGAATGTGTTAGATGACGATCGGTTTGACTTTAGAGAAGGTAAAGGCAACAGAGAGGCAATTGTGATGTTGCGGTTGATATGGAAGGAAGACTAAGGAAAAATCAAGACAAGTTAATAGGATTTGTCGACCTGGAAAAAGCGTTCGACAGTGTAAAATGGTGCAAGATTTTCGAAATTCTGAGAAAAATAGGATAAGCTATAGGGAGAGACGGGTAATGTACAATTTCTACAAGTGCCAAGAGGGAGTAATAAGAGTGGACAACCAAGAACGAACTGCTCGGATTAAAAAGGATGTAAGAAAGGGACGTGTTCTGTCCCTCCTACTGTTCAATCTGTACATCGAAGAAGCAATGACGGAAATAAAAGAAATTCTCAGGAGTGTACTTTGTGACCATCAATCCTGATATCAAGTTTCTCTCTATTCTCATTCTGCTACTTCTCATTACTTTAACCTTTCTTTAATTTACTCTCAATCTATACTCTACTGATTAGACTACTCATTCCATTCAGCAGATCATGTAATTCTTCTTCACTTTCACTCAGGATAGCAATGTCATTAGCGAATCGTATCGCTGATATCCTTCCATCTTGAATTTTAATCTCACTCTTCAACATTTCTTTTATTTCCATCATTGCTTCTTCGATGTACAGATTGAACAGTAGGGGCGAAAGACTACATCCCTGTCTTACACCCTTTTTAATCCGAGCACTTCGTTCTTTGTTATCCACTGTTATTATTCTCTCTTAGATTTTGCACGTATTGTATATTACCCGTCTCTCCCAACAGCTTACCCCTATTTTTCTTAGAATTTAGAACATCTTGCACAATTTTACATAGCCGAACTTTTTTTCCAGGTCGACAAATCCTGTGCAAGTATCTTGATTTTTCTTCTGTATATTATTCTTGTCAGCGACTTGGAGACATGAGCTGTTGAACGGATTGTGCGATAGTTCTCGCACTTGTCAGCTCTTGTAGTCTTCGGAAGTCAGATGGTACATTACCAGATTCATACATTCTACACACCAATGTGAATAGTCGATTTGTTGCCACTTTCCCCAATTATTTTAGAAGAGCCTCCAAAGCTCTCTTAAATTCGAATTCCAATACTGGATCCCCTGTCTGGTCTAACTCGAGTCCTGTTTCTTCTTCCATAACGTCTTCAGACAAGTCTTCCCCCTCACAGTGGTCTTCATTGTACTGTTTCCACATATTCTCTCTCTGCTCTGCATTGAACAGAGGAACTCCCGTTGCACTCTTAATGTTACCACACTTACTTTTAATGTCAGCGACGTTTGTTTTGACTTTTCTGTGTTATGAATCAGTCCTTCCGAGAATCACTACTTTTTCGCTTTCTTCACATTTTTATGCAGCCATTTGGTCTTGGCTTCCCTGCACTTCCTATGTCTTTCATTCCTCAGTGACTTGTCTTTCTGTATTCCTGAATTTCCCTGAACATTTTTGTATTTCCTACTTTCATGGATCAACTGAAGTATTTGTTCCGTTTCCCATGGTTTCTTCGCGGTTACCTTCTTTGTACTTATGCTTTTCTTTCGAACTTCTGTGATTGCCTTTTTTAGACATTCCTTTCCCCTTCAATTGTACTACCTACTGAGCTATTCCTTATTGGTGTGTCAACTTCATCCGTATCTTGTTATCCCTTAGTATGTCTGTATCTCACTTCTTTGCGTATTCTTTCTTCCTGGCTTATCTCTTGAACTTCAGCCTTCTCTTCATCAGTACTACATTGTGATCTGAGTCTATATGTGCTCCTGTGTACGCCTTACAACGCAATGTCTGATTTCGGAATCTCTGTGGCTGAAATCTTTCCATATCACCGGGTCTTTGCGAAATATATCTCTTCCTCTTCTGATCCTCGAACAGATAATTCGCTGCTACTGGCTGAAATTTGTAACAGTACTCAGTTAGTGTTTGTCCTTTCTCATTCGTTGTCCTAAGCCCATATTCTCCTGTAACGTTTTCTTCTACTCCTTGCCCACAGCTACATTCCAGTCCCCCATGACTATTAGATTTTCATCTCCCTTTAAGTACTGTATTACCCTTTTGAGCCCTGACTTCCTGCAATGCTCTTGGTAGGATAGTTTCTCTGCCGAAGATACGCGCTTTCCAGCGTCCTGGTTGGCTAGCGCCCTCTATTTAGGACGGCCAAGGCGGGGGCAGTGATGGAGAGTCGGTCGAGGCAACGACGGAGAGTCGGGTCAGCGACAATGACAGAGGGAAGACATCGCACGGGGCATAACGAGTAGTCAGTCGGCGCTTGGTGTACTGCGAGGACGCACGGTGCTGACATTGCGGCGCCTGGCTGTGACGGCGAGCGGAACGGAGTGCGGAAACACTCACCAGTCACCATAGGCTCTGTTTAAGAGTCGTGTCTATCTCGAATCCTGAGGAGAGTGTGGGAGTTTACCCTGGCGTGTATGTTAACGGCGAGCTCCTGTAATAACTTCAAATGAAGCCGTTATTGGTGTGCTCAGCACCTCCTGCCTGTCACTTGAGCTCTCGACCACGGAATTCGGACGCGCGGCCGATGTGAGCGCCAAACGTCGAGAATGTACTAACTGCTATGTAGATCCTTCAGGCTATCATAACATCATATTTCCGAATGTTTTCCATGACAGTTTATTCACGTATTTATGAGATCTTGCTATTTGAGTATTTCTTTTTTTTTTTTTTTTGAAGCCTAGTAGCAATTAGAAATTGTTATTTTTCATATTAACAAGGCATGATAATTGACTTGTGAGCTCAGACCTGTAGTTATGTTAAAGTTATAGTAGTGTAAAGTAATTTTTATGAGTTTAAAGTAGGGGTCATAAGGCTATTTTTCTTTTAAATTTTTTTCAATTATTCTCATTGCTTTTATGCAATTGAATAATCGGTGCAGATCACCGCAATTTGCAAATACTAATTAGTCATTGTGTTGTTACGAGTGCTCTATTTTAATTAAGGTGGTGAAAATAAATTTTTGTAACCTCAAATGGGTTCAGCCTTCCACTCCAGCAGCCCTTGTGCCCTGCTTACCAATCCAGCACCTTACCACCTTTAGTATCCTCATAAACTTTTTCTATCTCTTCATCTTCAGCTTGCGACGTCGGCATGTATACATGCACTATAGTTGTCGGTGTTAGTTTGCTGTCGATTTTGAAAAGAACAACAATATCACTGAACTATCCACTGTAAAACACTCTTTGCTCTACCTTTCTATTCATTGCGAATCCTACTCCCATTACATCATTTTCTGCTGTTATTGATATTACCCTACACTCGTCTGACCATAAACCCTTGTCTTCTTTCCATTTCACTTCATTGACCCCCCCCCCTCCCCCCCCCCCACTATATCCAGATTGAGACGTAGCATTTCCCTTTTCAGGTTTTCTAGCTTCCCTACCACGTCCAAGGTTTTGACGTTCCACGCCCCGACTCGTAGAACGTTATCCTTTAGTTGGTTATTCAGTTTTTTCTCATGGTCACCTCCCCCTCGGCAGTCCCCACTCCACGCAGAGATCTGAATGGGGGACTATCCCGGAATCTTGTGCCAATGGAGAGATACAGGACACTTTTCCAATTACAGACCACATGGCCCGTGGATACACGTTATGTGTCTTTAATACAGTGATATCCATTGAGTTCTGCGTGCTCATGTCGTTGACCATTGCTGATTTTTCCTGCTTTAGGGCAGTTTCCCACCCCAATGGCAAGAGAGTGCCCTGAACCTCCGTCCGCTCCTCCGCCTTCTTTGACAAGGGCGTTGGCACAAGGAGGATGACTTCTTATGCTGGAAGTCTTTGGCCACAAGTGCTGATTATTAATGGAATTTCAAGCGGTGGCGGTTTCGAACCTGGGACCGAGGACCTTTTGATTACTAATCAAAGACGCTACCCCTAGACCATGAGGGATATCAAGTAATACCAACAGGAATTCCACATCATCGTCATGGAGGGAAAGCTCATGGGACATTCCACAGGATTCCATCAAGGGTCACTAATGTTCTTGCACTATGTTAATGACACACAGTTTTCTTTAAAGAAGGAGGCAGAATCAGTCCTCTGTACATTTTCATTTCGTAGACTTGAGAACTTTTAACATTGCAGAGCGCCAGCAATCGTGAATAATTTAATGATTATAAAGAATCCGCCTCGATTGCAAATAGAAACCGCATGTTGACAGAGGTTTCGGAGCGAATAACCACGCCATCTTCGGAACACACTAAAACTACAAACTGCATAATACTGGACCATACCTCTTTAGGCAGTTTGTAGTTTTAGTGCGTTCAGAAGAAGGCGTGGTTATCCGCCCCGAAACCTAGGTCAACATCCTCTTTCTATTTGCTAAAATGGCTCTGAGCACTATGGGACTTAACTTCTGAGGTCATCAGTCCCCTATAACTTAGAACTACTTAAACCTAACTAACCTAAGAACACCACACGCATCCATGGCCGAGGCAGGATTCGAACCTGCGACCGTAGTGGTAGCGCGGTTCCAGACTGTAGCGCCTACAACTGCTCGGCCACCCTAGCCGGCCGTTTCTATTTGCAGTCGAGGCGGATTACTTATAATCATTTCGTAGACTAATTCTGTAACAACTGAGTTACCCAGCACGACTGACGGACTGCAGTGAAAATAACCAGCAACAGGCATGACAGTAAATGCTGCTTTTTTTACTTAGTAAACGATTTTTCACAAATGGACTAGCTTTAAACTCTGAAACAAAAAAGAACTCACTCCATCTTCTAATAATGTGTAACGTCCCCTTAGAAAAATTATACATAACTGTGCTTAAACTGACACACAATATTTTTTAGCGCAACGCAATCTGACTTTCAATAATCCCTACAAAAGAATGGCTCTGATTAACATTAACCTATAGCTTTCACAAATCACTTACCTCACAAAAATCTTCGTTACTCGAACTACTGCAATATGGCGAGCGCCACTACTGCCAGCTAAATAAAAGATTCAAACTACTGAAGGCACTAACTACTGATAGGCATAGTTAGCAAATGAAAGATTTTGGTAGAGAACAAACAATGTATTTACCTTAATAGTGTTCAAAAGTCATAATATATATAGCAGTTCATGACATCCAGTCTTACAAATGTACTGTCTCTGATGGACAAATGTCCAGATCATCCGCTCTCAAAAATCCGCCATCTCACTTCCCCACATCCACCACTGCTGGCGGCTCACCTCCAACTGCGCAACGCTACGCGCTGTTAACAGCCAACTGCCCAACGCTACAATAGCCCACAACAATGCAAACCAGCCACAGACTGCACACAGTACAGCCAGTGATTTTCATACAGAGCACTACGTGGCGTTACCAATAAAAAAAACCTAAACAGCCTTCTTACAAATGTAATGTACCGCTGATAAATAAGAAACAACATAGTTAGTTCCATGTAACTGGATCTGCATACTGACGACACCTTAAACTGGATAAACCTTATAGTAGACCTGCTAAAACTTTCAGGTTCAGCTACTTTTGACATAAGAATAATTTCAACTTTCGGCGACAGAGGAATGAGTTAATGCGTTTTTTCATATTTTCATTAACATGTTTCATTAACACATTTTGCATAATTCATGTCCTAAGCGATAGTAATAATCTGTCCTAGCTCCTCACTTAATCAAAGGTAACAACTACACAAAAGAAAGCTATTAGAAATACATGAATGGTTCACTAGCAGGCATTTGTTTAAGGGGCTCCGGAACGCCCTATACTTGCAATGTTAAAATAACGCTTATAAAATACATCTTTCCTCACAAAGTATTTGAGGTAGGAAGTTGAACTTTTTACAGATTATTTATTGGAATATGGGCTACAACTTAACACAGGGATTTTACAAAATTTTAGTTCAGTTATTAAAGATGATTTTTTTTTCAATTGTAATGAAAATTCACAACATTTTTTTGCAATTTTTTATTTATATATTCAAAAATATACAGTTTTTTCGAAAAAGGCTGTGTTAAATTATGCAGAAGGTACTGTGTAACATTTACTGAAAGTTTGAAACAAATATGTTTGGAAGATCCTTAGAAAACATGTAATTAGTATGAGAAAATAAAAGTTTTGGGAATCGAGCGACAAAGATTGGATTAACTTTTTAGTGCATTCCAGGTCCATAGGATGGATTATCTTCATCCTCTGCAAACTCCTCCTCCAGCTTCCTCTTGTTCCTCCTCCTGTTTACTCTTGCTTGTATTTCTAGACTCTTTGCAGCCCTGTCTGCAGCCCGAAGACGTTCCTTGTCTAAAGCAAGCATCGCTCGTTGTTGTGTTCGTAGATTTTGCTACCATTTTCTTCAGTTGCAGTTACTGCAACACTGTTCCAAAAGGTGGTCATGTATGAACACTTATCACATTTCAGTTGTGTTTCACTAGCAAGTCCTACGTGCTTTATTATGGAGAGTTCCATACCAACTTCACTACAATGAATACATCTTACACAGTTTGAAAAAATTCCTTTGAGAACCGACATACCAAATATTTCATTCACATCCGATTCGCCCATAAGACATTCATAGTTTTCACTCATTCAACCAAGCTTCTTCTGTGAAGTATTTTCTTTCCCACTTTGACTGCTATGGGCAGGTGTACTTGAGAGGTTAGGTTCACTCACTTGGTTATCGTCTTTATTGTTTACAGTAATAACACATACCTTTGGCTTTCCAACATTTCTCCTTTTCTTAAAAGCCTTCAGAGGATTTCTAATAACTTTACTTTTACTCATTATTATACTTCAACAAAACAGAGACTCAAGAAACAGAATTAATTACGAATATTTTCGAGATAACGACAGAGTAAATAAACATGAAACAATCGACAATCACACCAGCGATATATATTGAACCATCACAGGTTAGCCACAACACATACTTTATCTCACATCACTAAAATGTACCTGATGAACACGGACGTTAATAGCAACACCATTTGACAGCAGTTTAACAGCGCCACAGTGGGTCACGCCCATGTAGAACACATTTCAAAAAAAATTTAAAAATAGTTGTAGTCTTCGGAATTGAATAAATTATATATCTATTAAAAGGTAATAGTCTGCAGATTCAGAAAACGCAAAAAAGTAAAAATTGAACTTTTCATGATTTTGACCCTTTCCGGAGCCCCTTAAGCAAGTAGGAATATTAATCACAGCCTCTCGACTGAGAAAATTTGCTGTCAACAACCCGTTGCAGTTTTAGAGTAACAGAGACGCTCACTAATAAAATATCAGAGGCACAAGCTGTCTTAATTGCCCTGTAGCGAAATTAATTTTGGCAAAGAAAGGAGAGAGAGAGAGAGAGAGAGAGAGAGAGAGAGAGAGAGAGAGAGAGGGAGAGGAGCGCTAATAAAACTCTTTGATATTCCATAAACATAAATAAAACGTCGTACAGAAAGCACAAATGTTTTCAAATGTAGATTAAGGCTGTTTCTTCTTCTGTACAATGTAGGAATTCTTCAGTACAAATACGCCTTTGCATTTTTTCAGTTTCAGTACTAGGTCCGCAATTTCAGTACGAGGTCGGGAACGTTATATTTGTTTTGGCAATGTTAGCGGTAGGTGGTGGCTGGGTGCCCTTTCTACCGCCATCACTTCGCTCGGGAAGGAATCCATGTACCACCTCTGTCTGCGTCTAGCTTACCCTGAGGTGGCAAAGGTCATGGCATACCTCCTAATATCGTGTCGGACTCCTCTTGCCCGGCACAGTGCAGCAACTCGACGTGTCGCACGGACTTAGCAAGTCGCTGGAATCTCCAGAAGAAGCATTGAGCCTTGCTGCATCTACAGCCGTCCATAATTGCGAAATACTTGCCGGTGCAGGATTTTGTGCCCGAACTGATTATGACCCATAAATGGACTACGGGATTCATGTCGGACGATCTGGATGGCAAATCCTTTCGCTCGAATTTCCAAAATGCTCTTCAAACATGTAAGGAACAACTGTGGTCCGGTGACATGGCATCGTTGTTTGGCAAAATGAAGTCAGTGAATAGCTGCAAATGGTCTCCAAGTAACCGAACATAGCCATTTCCAGTCAATGATCTGTTCAGCTGGGTCAGAGAACCCAGCCCATTCCATGTAAACACAGTCCACACCATTACGGTGCCACACAGGATTGCACAGTGCCTCGTTGACAGCTTACGTCCTTGCCTCTGTGTGGTCTGTGCCACACTCGAACCCTGCCAATCAGTTCTTATCAATAAAATCGGGGCTCATCTGACGAAGAAACGGTTTTCCAATCGTCTAACGGATATGGTTTGTGCCCAGGAGTGGCGCTGCAGGCGATCCCGCGCTGTTAAGCAAAGACACTCACGTCCATCGTCTGCTGCCATAGCCCATTAACGCCAGATTTCGCCGTTCTGTCCTGATGGATACGATCGTCGTAATTCCCACATTTATTTCTGCGGTTATGTCATGCAGTGTTGCTTGTATGTCAGCACTGACAACTACGCAAACGCCGCTCCTCTCGGTCCTTAAGTGATGGCCGTCGACCACTGCGTTGCCCCTGATGAGAGGTAATGCCTGAAATTTTGTACTCTCGGTACACTCTTAGCAGTGTAGATCTCGGAATACCCTAACGATTTCCGAAATGGAATGTCTCACGCCTCTAGCTCCATCTACCATTCCGCGTTGAATTCCAGTTAATTCCCGTCGTGCGGCCGTAATCACGTCGGAGTCATTTTCCCACATGACAGCTCCTCGAATGCACTACCCTTTTATACTGCGTGTACCGGATACTATCGCCATCTGTATATGTCCGTATCACTACCCCGTAACTTTCTTCATCTCTCTGTATACCTCATTCTGAAGCGTGGTAACGTTTTGTAAGTGTTTGTGTAGCGTTAACTTAAAAGTTATACAATAACTTAAGCAGTGCTCAAGTGGAATGGTGCTGTAGTTTGTTTCACAGTAGTGCCCAAGTATGTACGTAAGGCGTTAGTATTGTAACCGCAACTACGTAACGCGCATAAGTTGCTATTAGATGCAACATACAGACTATCTGTTACGATTATCACATTTACTTGTCGTCGCTTACGACACACGTATTGTACAGGGTTATTACAAATGATTGAAGCGATTTCACAGCTCTACAATAACTTTATTATTTGAGATATTTTCACAATGCTTTGCACACACATACAAAAACTTAAAAAGTTTTTTTAGGCATTCACAAATGTTCGATATGTGCGCCTTTAGTGATTCGGCAGACATCAAGCCGATAATCAAGTTCCTCCCACACTCGGCGCAGCATGTCCCCATCAATGAGTTCGAAAGCATCGTTGATGCGAGCTCGCAGTTCTGGCACGTTTCTTGGTAGAGGAGGTTTAAACACTGAATCTTTCACATAACCCCACAGAAAGAAATCGCATGGGGTTGACTCGGGACAGCGTGGAGGCCATGACATTAATTGCTGATCATTATCTCCACCACGACCGATCCATCGGTTTTCCAATCTCCTGTTTAAGAAATGCCGAACATCATGATGGAAGTGCAGTGGAGTACCATCCTGTTGAAAGATGAAGTCGGGGCTGTCTGTCTCCAGTTGTGGCATGAGTCAATTTTCCATCATGTCGAGATACACGTGTCCTGTAACGTTTTTTTCGCAGAAGAAAAAGGGGCCGTAAACTTTAAACCGTGAGATTGCACAAAACACGTTAACTTTTGGTGAATTGCGAATTTGCTGCACGAATGCGTGAGGATTCTCTACCGCCCAGATTCGCACATTGTGTCTGTTCACTTCACCATTAAGAAAAAATCTTCCATGAGCTGTTGCAACGGCGCCGAACATTCAAAGCGTTTGACTTCGTCATCGGGTGTCAGGGCTTGTAGCAGTTGTAAACGGTAAGGCTTCTGCTTTAGCCTTTTCCGTAAGATTTTCCAAACCGTCGGCTGTGGTACGTTTAGCTCCCTGCTTGCTTTATTCGTCGACTTCCGCGGGCTACGCGTGAAACTTGCCCGCACGCGTTCAACCGTTTCTTCGCTCACTGCAGGCCGACCCGTTGATTTCCCCTTACAGAGGCATCCAGAAGCTTTAAACTGCGCATACCATCGCCGAATGGAGTTAGCAGTTGGTGGATCTTTGTTGAACTTCGTCCTGAAGTGTCGTTGCACTGTTATGACTGACTGATGTGAGTGCATTTCAAGCACGACATACGCTTTCTTGGCTTCTGTCGCCATTTTGTCTCACTGCGCTCTCGAGCGCTCTGGCGGCAGAAACCTGAAGTGCGGCTTCAGCCGAACAAAACTTTATGAGTTTTTTACATATCTGTAGTGTGTAGTTACCATATGTCAATGAATGGAGCTACAGTGAATTTATGAAATCGCTTCAATCATTTGTAATAGCCCTGTATAATCATAAGATACTAGTCAGTATCGTTGTATTAAGATATCTATGATCATCTTTGCTTCAACATGTAAACAGTGACACCTGTGTTACGCATCCGTTCACATCGTTAACGCCGATTGCTGATGTAACATGAAAGAGTGCGCTGCTTATCGCCGTTTATATGTAGACGATATAATTTATGTACGATGTGAAAAAGGTAACTCTATGTAAATTCTAAGCTCTTGTGTTTTTGTGATGTGATTCGTTCGTTATGTGTTACATCACTGTGACAAATTCACGGTTTTATTGTCTGATGTTAACGATTTTGTGCCGGCCGCTGTGGCAGAGCGGTTCTAGGCGCGTCAGTCCGCGACCGCGTTGCTGCTACGGTCGCAGGTTCGAATCCTGCTTCGGGCATGATTGTGTGTGATGTCCCTGGATTAGTTAGGTTTAAGTAGTTCTAAGTCCCGGGGACTGATAACCTCAGATGTTAAGTCCCATAGTGGTTAGAGCCATTTAGGGGATACGGAATCGGATTTTGGGTTGAAAAATCGAATTTTTTTTTTATTGGCGTATTATATTCTGCCATGTTTCCTCTTTAAAATGACGTATCATACATAGCTCTACTACAATTATAACTATTTTATTTTTATATATTTGTGAGATCGGGTATTGCGCTTTAGTTATACACGTCTCTCGTGGCTGACCATGAACTTTTTGGCAGTACCTTTAAAGTGACATTAATTCAAATATCCCGGTTTCCAGCGACTATTTATACACTAGTTGCCCGAAAATGTTTCTCTCTGGTTTCCTCAAGTTACTCTTTGACTTTGTGGCGGGACTGTTTTGTAAACAGTGTGATATAAGAAAGTAGTTGTTGTTGAGTTATTTCGTATTTAGTGCTTCATTTTTCGCAGTGAAAATGCCTAGAGCTAAAGCAAAAGTATTTAAAAAGCGTGTGAACTGGCAAAAGAAAAGAAATAATGATTCATTAGCAAAGCAAAGCAGTTCATCATCATCACTGTTGGAAAATGTGAATCCACTTATTACTGATTTGCCGAACGAACTTACACCAAATGAAAACAGTGCTTCTCATAAAAAACTAAGAGATTTGGAAGAGAAATATAATTTACTTGATAGAGGGAATGAAGTTTTTGAACTCATTGATACGAATATATTGTGTGAAGCTCTTGAAAACAGTTTGTGCTGCAAAAAATGTCATGGAAACGTTTCTCTGAAAGTAGAATCCCATGTTGGCCTGGCTGCCCAGTTTAATTTAATATGCAGTGTTTGTAAATACAGCTGTAAGTTTCCAAGTTCGGTTTCAGTAACTGTAAATAATGGATACAAGAAAACTGAACTTTATAGTGTAAATATTAGGTTAGTTTATGGATTGCGAGCAATTGGTAAGGGCAAAGCAGCTGGTGATATGCTATGTGGTGTTCTAAATCTTCCAAGTGCACCTTCAAAGTTTGAAGCTTACAATTATGTACTAGGATCTGCAGTTGAAGATGTAGCACAGAAGTCAATGCAGGTTGCTGTGGAAGAAGCAGTGGAAGAAAATGACGGCAGTCGTGACCTCACAGTGGCGTTTGATGGCACGTGGCAGAAAAGGGGCCACACCTCCAACAATGGTGTTGTAACAGCAACTAGTGTTGATACTGGCAAGGTTATTGATGTTGCAATAATGTCTAAATACTGTAGGTGCACAGGCAGGCTGAAAAATGAACACAGTGATGACTGTATTGCTAATTATTATGGTAGTAGTGGTGGCATGGAGGTTGCTGGGGTGAAGAAAATTTTTCATCGCTCTTCACAGTGGTATAATGTTCGCTATGTCAAATATCTGGGAGATGGTGACTCTAAAGCATTCAAAGAAGTTTTGGAAAGCAAACCATATGGGAACAGTGTAAATATAAGCAAACTTGAATGTATAGGACATGTGCAGAAGAGAATGGGTGCCAGGCTGAGAAGGTTAAAATCAGCTATGAAAGGGAAAAAACTAGATGATGGGAAAACCTTGGATGGCAGAGGAAGATTGACTGATTCCATAATAGACCACATTCAGAACTGCTATGGCCTTGCAATCAGGCAAAATACAGGCAATCTTGAAGAAATGAGGAGAGCTATATGGGCTTTATATTTCCACACCGCATCCACGGATGAGCATCCACAACATGGTTTGTGCCCCAAAGGTGAAAACAGCTGGTGTAAATACAATAGGGGACTAACAACAGGAGAGAAATACATTCACCACCACAGTCTACCATCAGCCATCATGGCAGAAATAAAGCCCATTTTCAGAGATCTGGCTGACAGAAGTCTTCTGATGAAATGTCTTCACGGAAAAACGCAGAACCCCAACGAGTGCTTGAATAGTGTGATATGGCATCGTCTCCCAAAAACAGTGTTTGTCGGAATTAATACACTACATTTTGGTGTGTATGATGCTGTGGCAACCTTCAATCTTGGAAATATAACTAAATGCCAGGTCCTTCAAAAGTTGGGTATGTGTGTTGGTTCCCGTACGGTACGTGCTATGTTCTTTTTAGATCAGCACAGACTAAGGCATGCTGATAATATAATCAAGACATTAGTGAAAAAAGCAAGACAGGTGCAGAGGGGTGCCAAAAGAAGACTTGAAGATGATTATGAAGACTGTGAAGGGGGTATTAGCTACGGATCAGGAATGTTTTAATCTTCTTTCTCCGTTTCCCGTAAGTTTACTTTTTACTTCATCTAGGAACATTATCTCAGGTACTGGTCAACCTAGAAGTCTGAAATTTTTATGACGTAGTGACATAGGTCCTTACTACATACTGAAACAACGATTTTTTAATTACTTGATTTACAAAAGACTTAGGGGTGATAGTCTAGTAAAAAGCGATGGAAAAATTTACTTAAAAATAAATGTAGAATATCTCTGTAAGAAAATACTTTGACAATAAACTGTTGTTTCAGTATTGTTGTAACATATGAATGCACATACAGTAAAATTTTTACCTCTCTGTCTCCAGTAGTTTGTGAGAAAATGTTCCCTATAGTAGGCATATATTAACATTGCGGGGATAGGTGATTCCGTATCCCCTTAACGATTTTGTATTCGCCTAGTATGACGCTGTAAATGCTTTTAAGTGAGTATACGTCAGTTTATTATGTGTGTACTGTCGTCAACGTTTGCATCAGTTAACATGTTTGTAAGAGTTTAATTTTGTAATGTTACTTACATATTACTCCAATTTGATGTACAGAATCTCGTGGTTTAAGCTCAAGGTGGTAATTACGGCATTTTTCAAATATCTACAAGCTGTGGGGCACAACCCTCTTAAAAAAAACCTCATTTTAATTGATCGTTTTGCGGTAACCAAAGAAACAAATGTGGCACTAACGGTGGACTGCAAAGAACGATATGCAACTGACAGATACCTCCTGAGTGTGTTGCGGCATAAATCACCACCGAACAAAGCTACTAAACGTAAATGTCGTATAACTAGGGCCTCCCGTCGGGTAGACCCGGTGCAAGTCTTTCGATTTGACGCCATTTCGGCTACTTGTGCGTCGATGGGGATGAAATGAAGATGATTAGGACACCAAGACACCCAGTCTCTGAGCGGAGAAAATTTCCCTTCCAGCCGGTAATCGAACCAAGGCCCTTAGGATTTATATTCTGTCACGCTGACCACTAAACTACCGGGGGCGGACAACAAAACTACTGATCCACGAAAATGCGTTTCACCAGTCGATGCGGAAGTCTTACTAATTTGGCACTGGACCTTTGAAAACTAACGAACTTTGTCCGTGATTCTCTAACCAATATAATATAGGACGTAAAATGTGTTTAAAAATACCTCGACTATTTAAAAGGCATGTCAATAGCTTGTCACCGTACTATTTAGGTGCGTAGTGGAAACAGTCGTAAGAATATGGATCTTGGAATCCGAAACGCTTTCGGACTCCTCTGTGTCTTCCTGTTGCGTCTGTACGGAAGACTCAAGTACATTCTGCCACACGAACCTCCTACCACCTAAAAGGAGTGACTGAGACTTGTTCAAGAGATAACTGAATATTTCTAATGAGTCTGGAAACCTTACTGCATTGGATTAATACAAGAGATGCAGATGATCCAACGAAGGGTGACAGGAATCGTCACGAATAAGGGGAAGCGAGAGGCCGTTACGGAGTTTCTCAACAATTCCAGCGACAGACGCTACTAGAGAGCCTTAATGCGTCACGGACAAGTGTACTTAAGAAATTTCGGCAGCGTACGTTCGATTAAGAGTCGAGCAACCTCCTGCCACTTACATCTCAGTAAACGACCGCTTTGAGAAAATTAGAAAAAAATAGAGCTCAGTCGATTGTCGGACGCACTAATCGTGAAAGGGAGAAAAATCTGTCACAGCTACCATCAGCAAAATTCTGTCAGTTGGCTTGCGTAGAACGGAGGCAGATGAAGATTTAAATTGCGTAAGGCATGGTACTTGACAAAATAACCAGTTAAGAACCCTTCTGAGAGTAAATCCGAGGGCTATTCGGCAAGTAAGGTCCGATCGGGGGCAAAATGGAAACCACTCTCAAAATCTTCTCCAACGGGACGTTAAGACTAATCTTTCTTTCCCTTAAAATTCTTCCGGTAGTATCATATATCGCATTTGCCTTTGACCTACTTCTTCTTCCTTTTCTACGAGGGCTATTCAGAAAGTATGGTCCGATCGGAAAGGAAGTAGAAACGTCAGTAAGAAACCAATGTCTTTAGTAGCCCGTCGATAGCTTCACGTCGCTCTTTGCAGTTATTAGCTCACCGTAAGCACGTAAAGATGCCTAGAAAATAATTTCACCCGCCAAGTATGAGGGCCTGGTGAGAGATTTCTCCTGATGTCATGCAGCCCACATAACTGTGGTGAGTTTCTTCTCCATGACAATTTTTGGCCGCACTCTGCGGGGGCAATGAAGATGAAGACAACGTTCTGGCACAGACAGTGGTCTGAAGTGGCGGAAAGCACAGCTAGCTGCCTGCTGTGATGAGGGTATTGAAAACTTGGCATAATGGTATGACAAATGCCCAGATCGGAGCGGCGACTATGTAGAGAAGTAGATGGAAGGTGTAGCTAACTGGTGCAGATTAAACCTTTTTGATTTTCACAGTGTCTCCATTTCGCGACCGATCGGATCTTAGTTACTTTCCGAATAGCTCTTGTAATATAGGTCTGTTGACCCGACTGAGTCTGTAACCACGTTCCAGCAGATAATACTATGCTTCAGTACGACTGATTACAGAAAGACGTTTTAGTGCCTCAGCCAGCTGGAATTGTCACAGAGAATTTTGATTTAGGGCTCTTCGTTCAGCGTACGGCACACTCAATGGCATACCGAAAAGGTGGCAGAGACCCGCCGACAGCACGCTGTTGTCAGTACAACAGATATCGCAAGTGTCAGTGACAGTCTGTGGTGGCGCGCGACATTTTACCGCTAAAAAAACTGTGGCCGCCGACCGCCGCTACTATTGTAGAAGTCGTGCCGCTGAACGCCATGGACGAACAGTGGGATCATCAAAGGGGGCCCTCAGGGATCAATCAGAGGTCCTGTCTTCTGGGATATCCCCTCAGCTTGATGGGACTCGAAATCTAACGGCATCGCCGCGTTCACACACGACATTCTACTCGAACTTTCCGATTATTCAAGAAATGCACTTGACTTATGGAGGGAAGAAAGATTAAGATGTAAGTCTCTGTCGATGACAAGGAGGTTATAATTGGCCAATGCATTGCACTACGCCAAGGAACATGCGACAGAACTGTATTGTATTCATTTATTATTACTATCCGGTTATCTTGGTATGAAAGAAGGAACATACCAAGTCGATAGTTAATGAGCGAAATTAGTAGTAACAATAAACGAATACAATACAGCTCTATGTCATGCATTTTCAAAACGTAATACTGCAGTTGATAGCCATCCTAAGAAAAACATCACAGTACGTTACATTGGACGGCTTATTTTCTAGACAACGGATGTTCCCATAGGAAACTTGACATAACTTCGAATGACCTCAGTACACATAAACCATTTGTCGGACAGTATATGCAGTACCATGAGATTCTATGTTGTCGATTTTGTTGTATACAAGAAAGTATCGTCTTCGTAAAATCGGTCTCTTTAAATGTGGATACATACAGAAATTCAGTGCTATCTGATTACAAAATTACAAGCGAACATCTTGAGGAATATAACTATTTAGTGGTAACCAGTAGACCCCGATCTTTTGAGGAATCGAGCTCTCATTTATGGAACAGCTTGGAACATCTGGTTAGTTTACAAGTGAGCTAATGTGTTAAATATTTGCCTTTAAGCATTCAAGAGAGGAAAACTTTAGGAATGGTTTGACATTTCGCTTTGAAACGTCCCCTTTTGAACAATTACAAATGACTGTGCTTAAACTGACACACAATATTTTGTTAGCACAACGCAATCTGACTTTCAATAATCCCTACAAAAGAATGGGCCCTGACTAACAGTAAACTATACCTTTCACAAGTCACTTACCTCACAAAAATCTTCGCCACTCAAGCTACTGCAATACAGCGAGCGCCACTACTGCCAGCTAAATAAAAGATTCAAACTACGGAAGGCACTAACTACTGATAGGGATAGTTAGCAAATGAAAGATATTAATAGAGAACGAACAATGTATTTACCTTGATATCATCATATATAAATATAGCAGTTCATGACAAATTTCAAAACTCCGCCATCTCTCTCCCAACATCCACCACTGCTGGCGGCTCACCTCCAACTGCGCAACGCTACGCGCTGTTCACATCCAGCTGCCTAACACTACAATGGCGAGTATTACAACAATGCAAAGCAGCCACAGACTGCACACAGCACAGCCAGTGATTTTCATACAGAGGTGGCGTTACCAATAAAAAAAACCTAAACAGCCTACTTACAGCTTAAGATTCGTTAGAAGTCGCTAACGGGTCTAATTACGGAACACTAGATGAATATAAACCGGGTAATTTGCGCTCAGATTTAAGCAAAAGTCTGTTTCTCACGCATCTCAGTGATCATGGCGTTATATTTCCTGAAATTTAGATATTTGTGATAAGTTCCTATGGAACCAAACTGCTGAGGTCGTCGTTCCCTAGGCTTACACACAACTTAACCTAACTTAAACTAACTTACGCTAAGGACGAAGGACAACTGGACAACTCACACACACCCATGCCCGAGGGAGGGGAGGACTCGAGACTCGAAACAACGGGGCGGGGAGGGGGAGGGGGGGAGCCGCGCGAACCGTGACAAGGCGCCCTAGACAACGCGGCTATATCTCCTGAAATACGCGTTTTACAATGATACAACACTTTTGCACATAGATTAAGTGACATATGTGTAATGAGTGTCACGGGCAATCAAATGAAAACGAGGCAGATGAAGAAAAGTAAGTAAATTGTTTACCATTTGAAAATTATTCATTTTAACTATTAGTGTGAGTATTCTACTGTGAGACAAGATGGTCAATAGCTGCATGGAAAAATGTCTACGGTTGCCTACGGAACCACAATTGTAACCAAGCTTCCATCGGAAGCAAATCGACGGCCTGGATGTCTTTGTTCAGGTTCCAACATCATGGAAATCGCCTTGGGAAAAATCGTGAATGTCTGGAGGTGTTGTAAGAGCTTCCCTGCGAAACTTCTGCTGCATTGTAGAAAAACAAGCACGCCAGCTCCGGGAAAGTCACGAGGACATTTTCCTTTGACTGGAAGAGCCCGCCATGCACTGACTTTCTCGAACACGGTGCCCGGCTAACGTACAGCCATACGTGCACACTTGTCAAGAATTGAAGCGTGGCAACAAGTCCAAAGGAAAGTTGGTGGCAGGTAATGCCTGCCCACATTTTGCCACGGCTGTTTAGTTGCCCTTTATAGACGCTGAATGCAAAATGTTAGAGTTATTAGTAAAGAAGTAGTAAATTAAAACGTCGTGTCTGATGTTGAAGTTTAATTATGCGACAGTTTAACAAAAGCTTGTTTTTCACGGATCTAAATGTTTATGGCGTCACATCTCCTGGGCTCTATGTCGTACAGTGATATAATTTTGCAGGTACATTCAGTCGTATATGTGGCTACTGTCTGCAAAACGTGTTCTGAATAGAGTCATTAGTAAAGAAGTAATAACTAAAAATGTCATCCCTGATTCTGAAGTTGGACTGCATGACCGGCGAAAATGTAGCAATCTATAAACTTCTTTTTTCTTTCGTCAGTTTGTGGAGATGTCACTGAGAAAAATTTCGTAAAGGTTTCAAATTACGTGTAAAGTTTGTTGGAAGTCGCAGAGTGCTCTCATTCTCAAATACTAGATCAATGAAGTTCGTATTTGTGTGCCATCAGTTGCGATGCAAAAAAAAAAAAAAGGCTCTGAGCACTATGGGACTTAACATCGGAGGTCATCAGTCCCCTAGAAGTTAGAACTACTTAAACCTAACTAACTTAAGGACATCACACACATCCATGCCCGAGGCAGGATTCGAACCTGCGACCGTAGCAGTCGCGCGGTTCCGGACTGAAGCGCCTAGAACCGCTCGGCCACCGCGGCCGGCTAGTTGCGATGCCTCAAAAGAAAATTTATTGTGTTAACCGAAAGAGGTAACGGAGTGGTTAACACATTAGACTCGCATTCTGGTGGACGATGGTTTAAACCAGAGTCCAGCCATCCTGACTTAGGTGTTCCGTAATTTCCCTCAATCGCTCCAGGGAGATAGCAGGATTGTTCCTTTGAAAGGGCACGGTCGATTTCCTTACCCATACTGAATCAATTCGAGCTTGTGCTCCGTCTCTAACGACCTCTTTCTTCCTTCCTTCGTTACTGTCGTAAATTTTTAACCTAAGAGTATTCCTCTTAGGGGGTAAATTGTGGCAGCATTTTAAATTTTTAAATTCGGTCAATAATTAAGCGAAATATTGAAAATCGCCTTTTTATTGCCCCTACGCTGAAACTGGCACCACGATCCTGGATGGCGTTTCATTCAGATACATCGTGCCCCAGAAGGAAAGGTGAATATTCAGGAATATCACAGGAACGACCATTCGAAGCAAAAATAGTCGAGTAAACACAGTCTCTAAAGTGCATTCCGTAAGAGCTATACGAAACACCTCTTCTACAGAAGAAGTGTTAATGGCTCATAGCGTATGCATTTTAGAGCCTACATTTGCTAGATCTTCTTGCTTCGAATGATCCTTCCTGTAATATTCCTGACTACTGACCATTCCTCCTGGGGCCCTCTGTAGAAACTAGGAAATGTTATGAAGTGTGACGACCATGTAAAATCAGTATTATTGGTGCTGAATGCAAAGCATAGATGTGTTTAAAAGATGGAAGTCGATCTATAAAGAAAATCACATACAAGATGCTATAGCGGCTAGTTTCGGAGTACAGTACTTATCAAGATGATGTGACAACACACAAAATGAATTTGGAGACGTGCTGTTAGCATTGTAAAAGGGTCGTACAGTCAATACGAAGGCGTAACAGAAATTCACGGGGCACTTGAATGGATTCTTGGTTGAAAATAAATAAGTGGCCAAGTCTGGGTGGAATCTAAATTCGGATTTACAAAGAACATGTCGCTAGCTCCCTCGTTAGTCTGATTTATCGCGAATGTCTCCAGCAGCGCCATGTGCCAAGCGACTGAAAAAATATAAGAAATACAAGAACGTCCCGCAAAATTACAGACCAATATCCTCAGTTCTAGAGCACATAAAACTTTTTTCGTGATTTTCTTTAGATTTCTATTCTTTTCCTTTTGTTCATATGGGCATTTCTAATTGTGATTATGTAACATTCTACTGTGGTTTTTTAAATGTAAAGATGTAATTGTGATTATTTCGTTTGCCAATGGATAAATATGTTGCTTGCTTTGTACCTGTGGTAAAGTTTGTAAAGTTCTCTTTTGGAATATTATTAATTGTGAAAAATGCAGTCAATAACATTTATAAAGGTTTTTGTAATATACGATAACGATATAACATCTATAGACAGGGGACAGCGATAGTGATATCGATAGTCGAGAGGTTGTTGTGTAGTAGAGGGAATGGTGGATGGTGTGTCTGTGAAGTGCGCGCGGCAAAGTGCTACTGTGTTTTATGAAAAGCATGCGTAATTGTATGGACAGTGATACCGAACTATCAGATTCTTAATTCTCTCTACCACTGCGGTATGTAATGCCATCGCCAGCGAACTTTAAGAGCAAATAAACCGGACTGTGAAAATGCCGCTAACAATACTTTGTTGTGGCCGACACGAACAGTGCTTTTATGCGAGTGAACTTCACTGGTATTGGTTTTGGGTGGTGGAACTGTTGTCTATCACATTCTATCAAGCCGTGAAAGTGAAGACTTTAATTAACTGTGCAATATAAATGACTTTCAGTGACGTTGTCGAAGTTTGAAATGCGTGAACAGAGTGGACATTGTTTACGGTGTGCTTCACACACAAGAACAATTCTATGAACTGTGTATTTGTGTCTAAGACTATATGAATGTGACGAACTGTGCAATTATGGACGATAGCGTCACGGACAGTGCATAAAGTGTAAAAACGAGCGATGTCTACGTAATGTACTTTGAAAGAGAGAACATGTCAACAACGGTCGTATACTGGCGTCTTGTGGTTTGTTAATCACCACGAGATTAATGATACAGCTGTGCCGGGACTTTATTTGCGTTTCGCCGGAGAGGATTAACCAGTGGAACTGCCTGTTTCCTGCTCTCATCATCGTAACCCGCCGTCATCGTGCTGCCCAACGCAACGCTTCGTATGCAACAAAAAGTTAAGAGATTTCGCCGAACGCTATACCCTGACCTAGAAACTTTCTTTCTCTATTAAAAGTATAAGAATTACAGACCCTATTCAAATAAATTCTTTGTTTAGTTTATGTTTGCTTTCTGCTAACGAAAATAAAATTACAATCAGTGAATTAAAAGTTCCCTGGTAGTCATTGTTGAAACACCAGTAAATATAAACTTCTTCCTCTCATTAGAACTAATTCTCCTTGCATGTCAAAATTATTGTAGTTACTTTATGTAGTTTTATGTATTGTTATGAGACTAGATACATGACAGTGACTAATAAAGAGTATTTTGTCGCGAAATATGGCGTCGCGCGAAAATTACGGCAACTGCCATAATTGCTTGCGTTCTGACCAATAACGTAAAATCTGCTATACCTGTATTGGTGCATTTCCTGACGTGAGCGTGAATTATAAATTATAAATATCCATTTATTACCTAGTAATAAAAGTTTTTGATACTGTATTGCTACGAGTCGTAGTATTAAGAGACACTGGTTATACTAAAAAGTGGGTAGATGTATGGTGAACCCCCCCCCCCCCCCTCAGTGTTCATGCAATTATTAAAAGTATTGTGTGTGATTCACGAAATTTTGTCACTTTTTCTAATTCCTTTCAGATATTGTCTTAGATGTCTTAGAAGTTTCAGAGAATATATACACAATTTTGTCGTTCCAGGTTAATTTCAGAGCAGTTTCTCTTGAATATTAAGAGTTTTCAGTTCATAAACAAAGTGGGATCTTGACCAGTTGAGAAGTATAACAAAGAGTGTGGTTTTCCAACTAGAATTCTGGATGACTTCACAGTTCAGATTTTGATAATTATTTTTCCTGTGGGTTGAGGTCATCACAAAACACAACTTGCTCTTTTCTCACATGATGTACTGCGAACTATGGATGAAACGCTACAGGCAGATTCCATATTTCTAGAATTACGAACAGTATTCGACAGGGTATCCCAATGCAGACTGTTAACGAAGGAACGAGCATACGGAATAGGCTCCCAGATGCTCTATGAGATCAAAAGTATCCGGATACCCCAAAAACATACGTTTTTCATATAAGGTTCATTGTGCTGCCAGCTACTGCCAGGTACTCCATATCACGGGGCACAATAGTTATTAGACATCGTGCTCCGCGGAACTCACGGATTTAGAACGTGGTCAGGTGATTGGGTGTCACTTGTGTCATACGTCTGTACACGAGATTTCCACACTCCTAAACATCCCTAGGTTCACTGTTTCCGATGTGATATTGAAGTGGAAACGTGAAGGGACACGTATAGCACAAATGCGTACAGGCCGACCTCGTCTGTTGACTGATAGACGCCGCTGACAGTTGAAGATGGTCGTAAAGTGTAATATGTAGACATCTATCCCGACCATCACACAGGAATTCCAGACTGCATCAGGATCCACTGCAGGTACTATGACAGTTAGGCGGAAGGTCGAGCGGCTGCTCATAAGCCACACATCACGTCGTTCAATGCAAAACGACGCCTCACTTGGTGTAAGGATCGTGGACATTGGACGATTCAACAATGGAAAAACATTGTGTGGAGTGACGAATCACTGTACACAACGTGGCGATCCGATGGCAGGGTGTGGGTATAGCGAATGCCCGGTGAACGTCACCTGCCAGCGTGTATGGTGCCAACAGTAAAATTTGGCGGCTGTGGTGTTATGGTGTGGTCGTGTTTTTCATGGGGGAGGCTTGCACCCCTTTTTGTTTTGCGTGGCACTATCAAAGCACAGCCCTACATTGATGTTTTAAACACATTCTTGCTTCCGACTGTTGAAGAGCAATTCGGGGATGGCGATTGCATCTTTCAACACGATGGAGCACCTGTTCATAATTCACGGCTTGTGGCGGAGAGGTTACACGAGAATAATATCCCTGTAATGGACTGGGCTGCACAGAGTCCTGAGATGAATCCTATAGAACACCTTTGGGATGTTTTGGAACGCCGACTTCATGCCAGGCCTCACCGATCGACATCGATACCTCTCCCCGGTGCAGCACTCCGTGAAAAATGGGCTGCCATTCCCCAAGAAACACTCCAGTACCTGATTGAACGTATGCCTGCGAGAGTGGAAGCTGTCATCAAGGCTAAGGGTGGGCAAACACCATACTGAATTCCAGCATTACCAATGGAGGGCGCCACGAATTTTTAAGTCATTTTCAGCCAGGTGTCCGAATACTTTTGATCACATCAGATTGCCTCGAAGACTTCTTAAGTAACAGAATCGAGAATGCCGTTCTCGAGGGTGAGTGTTCTTCGGAGACAGGGGCGACATCAGTGATGGCCCATGGAAGTGTGATAGGACCGTTGCTATTTTCTATATACATAATTGATCTGGTGGACAGCATGTGCAGCAGTCTACGGTTGTTTGCTGATGATGCTGTGGCGTATAGGAAGGTGTCGAAGATCAGTGACTGTAAGACGATACAAGAAGACCTAAACAAAATTTATAGTTGGTGTGATGGCTGACTGGTGGCTCTAAATAAAAAAAATGTAAGTTAATGCGGGTGAGTAGGAAAATCAAACCCTTAATGTTCGGATACAGCATTAGCAGTGTCCGGCTTGACGCAGTCACGTTGTTTAAAAATCTTCGGGTAACGTAACGAAGCGATATGAAATGGAACGAGCATATTAGGAGTGTGGTAAGGAAGCCGAACGTTCGACCGTGATTTATTGGGAGAATTTTGGATTCATCTGTATAGGAGACCGCTTTTAGGACGCTAATGCCACCTATTCTTGAGTACTGCTCGAGTGTGTGGTATCCGCACCAGGTCGTATCGAAAGAAGACAACGAAGCAGTTGAGAGGCGGGCTGCAAGATTTGTTACCGATAGGTCCGATCAGCATACAAGTGCCACGTACGTGCTTCGAGAATTCAAGTTCGAATCCCTGGAGGAAAGAAGTCATCATTTCGAAGAACGCTACAGGGAAAGTTTAGAGAACCAACGTTTTTAGCTGACTGCATAAAGATTCTACTGCCGCAAGCATACATTTCGCGTAGGACTACGAAGATGAGATACGAAGATTAGGGCTCATACGGAGTCATATGGAAAGTAGTTTTTTTCTCGCTCTATCTGCGGGTGGGAGAGAAAGGGAAATGTAGCGGCACAGCTTACTCTCCGCCACGCACCGTGCGGTGGCTTGCGGACTATGTATGTAGATGTAGAGCTAGTCTTCGTGCTGCCCTGTTGGGTAAACTTAGAGAACTTGTATTCGAAGAGTACCATAAGCTGCGACACAGTCGGAAATTGAACAGTGACCCGAATTTAGAATAAATTTCCATTACTTCACGTCTATGGTCACAATTTTTTTTTTTTGTCATCAGACTATCGGTTTCGGTCTATAATGACCACATTCATCTTTTTATAAAACAGATCTGAAGATGGTCATTATAAACCGAAACCGGTAGTCTGATGACAACAAAGAAGCAAGGATTGTCACCATAGACGTTATGTAACGCGGAATTCACCAATAGATGATAGAATGAAGGCTTTCATGACCGGATGACAATGATGCTCGTAAATCTTTCGGGGTATAAGGTCGTGGTCCACGAAACTCTTCTGTTCCCAACCTTACGTCCAGAACTGCGCTGGACATCTTCAAAAATGTTGCCTCTCCGTCGAGTCTTCAGGGGTGTGGAGTTCATAAATTTCTGTGGTCATTGCTAAGCGACGTTTGAGGTGGTGTGAAGATCGACGCTTGGTACAATAGATGACTGGAAACGAGTCACCGACTTGTGTCGGCAAGACTCGACGGAGGAGCAACGCCTCTGAAGATGTCCAGCGCAGATCTGGACGAAGCGTTAGGAACAGTTTCGTGGAACACGACCTTATACCGTGAAAGGTTTACCAGCAACAATTACTACTAGACGTCATGACATTCGGACCCGCTAGCATAAAGGGAGGTGTGGAATATTGTATTATCAGCAGAAAAGCAGGAACAGCAGCATGGGTGGGTCAGGAAGGCTCACTGACTTTCAACATTGACCACTCACTGGATTTCACCTATGTAACAAATCCATGAGGGATATTTTTACCCTTCCTAAGCTGACCAAGTCAACTGTTAGTGCTGTCAGCGTGAAGTGGAAAAACGAAGAAACCACTACAGGTGAACACAGACGAGGCATACCTCACGTTCTGACGGGAAGAGACCGTCGAGCATGGCAGAGGGTAGTTTAAAACTCGCATGAAATCAAAGGAAGGACTCACTCGTAATTTTCAATTTGCTATCAGCAATACAGGTAGCACCATGATTGTGCATAGGGAGTTAAAAAAGGGTGTGGGGAGTACACACATACACTCCTGGAAATGGAAAAAAGAACACATTGACACCGGTGTGTCAGACCCACCATACTTGATCCGGACACTGCGAGAGGGCTGTACAAGCAATGATCACACGCACGGCACAGCGGACACACCAGGAACCGCGGTGTTGGCCGTCGAATGGCGCTAGCTGCGCAGCATTTGTGCACCGCCGCCGTCAGTGTCAGCCAGTTTGCCGTGGCATACGGAGCTCCATCGCAGTCTTTAACACTGGTAGCATGCCGCGACAGCGTGGACGTGAACCGTATGTGCAGTTGACGGACTTTGAGCGAGGGCTTATAGTGGGCATGCGGGAGGCCGGGTGGACGTACCGCCGAATTGCTCAACACGTGGGGCGTGAGGTCTCCACAGTACATCGATGTTGTCGCCAATGGTCGGCGGAAGGTACACGTGCCCATCGACCTGGGACCGGAACGCAGCGACGCACGGATGCACGCCAAGACCGTAGGATCCTACGCAGTGCCGTAGGGGACCGCATCGCCACTTCCCAGCAAATTAGGGACACTGTTGCTCCTGGGGTATCGGCGAGGACCATTCGCAACCGTCTCCATGAAGCTGGGCTACGGTCCCGCACACCGTTAGGCCGTCTTCCGCTCACGCCCCAAGATCGTGCAGCCCGCCTCCAGTGGTGTCGCGACAGGCGTGAATGGAGGGACGAATGGAGACGTGTCGTCTTCAGCGATGAGAGTCGCTTCTGCCTTGGTGCCAATGATGGTCGTATGCGTGTTTGGCGCCGTGCAGGTGAGCGCCACAATCAGGACTGCATACGACCGAGGCACACAGGGCCAACACCCGGCATCATGGTGTGGGGAGCGATCTCCTACACTGGCCGTACACCACTGGTGATCGTCGAGGAGACACTGAATAGTGCACGGTACATCCAAACCGTCATCGAACCCATCGTTCTACCATTCCTAGACCGGCAAGGGAACTTGCTGTTCCAACAGGACAATGCACGTCCGCATGTATTCCGTGCCACCCAACGTGCTCTAGAAGGTGTAAGTCAACTACCCTGGCCAGCAAGATCTCCGGATCTGTCCCCCATTGAGCATGTTTGGGACTGGATGAAGCGTCGTCTCACGCGGTCTGCACGTCCAGCACGAACGCTGGTCCATCTGAGGCGTCAGATGGAAACGGCATGGCAAGCCTTTCCACAGGACTACATCCAGCATCTCTACGATCGTCTCCATGGGAGAATAGCAGCCTGCATTGCTGCGAAAGGTGGATATACACTGTACTAGTGCCGACATTGTGCATGCTCTGTTGCCTGTGTCTATGTGCCTGTGGTTCTGTCAGTGTGATCATGTGATGTATCTGACCCCAGGAATGTGTCAATAAAGTTTCCCCTTCCTGGGACAATGAATTCACGGTGTTCTTATTTCAATTTCCAGGAGTGTATTTGTAGTCAGTGGTAAGTGACACGTGAGGTGGTCTGAAGATCGACACACGGTACAGTGGACGATTGAAAAAGAGTCATTTGGAGTGGTGAATCACACTGTAGCCTGTGGCAATCCGATGGAAGGGTTTGGGTTTGGCAGATGTCTGGAGAACGTTACCTCTGTTCATTGTCTTCATGCGTAATGCCAGTAGTGAAATACGGAGGTGGCAGCGTGACGGTACGGAGGTGTTTTTTACGGTAAGGGAAATGCTATATGGGGCAGGATATGAGGACGTCTTATAGTATTGTGTACTGCTTACAGCAGGTGAACAGTTGCCTCTGAGCACTATGGGACTTAACTTCTGACGTCATCAGTCCCCTAGAACTTAGCACTACTTAAACCTAACCAACCTAAGGAATCACACACATCCATGCCCGAGGCAGGATTCGAACCTGCGACCGCAGCGGTCGCTCGGCTCCAGACTGTAGCTATCGCCTAGAACCGCTCGGCCACTCCGGCCGGCGGCGAAGAGTTCGGAGAAGATGATCGATTGTATGTAATTTCCACTAATAGCTATCTGGAAACTTCTGACAAGATAGTGTGTATGAAGATGGAGATATAGGTGGAGTCCGAGTTTACATCAGATAACACTAGAGGAGACAACATGGCTGTATCCTTCATCAAAGAAACAAACCTGTCACTACTCTTAACGATTTAGGGAAGCTAACCGATTTAGGGAAACTACAGGAAACGTAAAGGGGCGAGGTCGAGCAAACATTTGAAGCGACATCATCACGAACGCGGGTCGAGTGCCTTACCACTGAGCCATCTGTGTCGGTTTTAACCCTTGCGCTGATGTTGAGGTTCAGTACGCAGTTTTCATGTGTGGTACGGTTCTCAAATTGTTTACTTAAAAAAAACCATCACCTGAATTTTTAAAAAAAGAGTCTTGTTTATTGAGCTCTGCGTACACAAAAACAACCAATTAAATTAAACGGGCTTTCTTTCCTGTGAAGAGAACACTGATCCGTTTTCCTCAAATTGCTAAATAACTCAAAACATAAATTTCATTCACGTTAATGATATTTGAATAAGCACAGACGCCAAAATAATTCTGCTTCTTAGTTTAATACAGTAGTTTCTAAATAAGCAAAACAAACAAGCGTCACACACCCGCGCTCGTGCACGAAAGCACGCGCGTGCACACACACACACACACACACACACACACACACACACACACACACACACACTCACACACAAAGTCGTAGATCAATTTTTAATAACAATAATTCCACGAGTAATTTAGAAATCTTTACATTCACAGGGTCAGTAATGCAAGGGAATTTATTGTACCATTTTAAATAGCAGTGTAAGTAGGCTGTCTGACTGCATTAAGTGTCTAGTGCAACCAAAATTTATGTTAATGGATTCCCTTTGTTTTCCCCTTGTTTGTTTCCAACCTAAGTTCAAATGGCTCTGAGCACTACGGGACTTAACATCTATGGTCATCAGAACTTAGAACTAAGGACATCACACAACACCTAGTCACCACGAGGCAGAGAAAATCCCTAACCCTGCAAGGAATCGAACTCGGGAACCCGAGCGTGGGAAGCGAGAACGCTACCGCACGACCACGATCTGCGGACTCCAACCTAAGTATCTGCAAAAGGATCCGTAGGAAGTATCGCTAAAATTGGTACAAAATATCCTCCATCCCATTCAATGTGCAGCTTACATTACGGGTTACACATGTAAATGTAGATTGACGTCGAGATAATGAATGGTACTCCATGCGTTCACCAGATGCGAAACTGTGCGGGAACACCCGTCGGCGGTTTACGAAGCCTTCCGGGGTGCCACGTTCAAGCACTTTCCTCCTGCATTACTTAGCGATCCGCACTTACTGTGGACGCGTTCAGCGCATTCAGGCAATTACAGCGGCATCTTTTTTCGGCCGGTGCTTACAGAAGGGGTTGTGTCCCCGCAGGGAAGAGAGGGGTCCAAGTTTTAGCAGGGTCGCTACAGCGGCGCCGGACGCTGCGCGGCGCTTGGCCAGCGCTGTACGGTTGCCTAGCGACGCGGCGCTCCCCCAGAGCCGGCGCCGGCGTCCCCTGCCCCTTCCCCTACCCCTCTGCCCCTTCCCCTACCCCTACCCACCGCCACCTGCCGTCGCAAGCGCCACGCGCGCCCCTTCACTCCGTGTCTCTGCTCGCTTGTATTCAAAAACACGGCGGCAGCGCCAGCACGTAAACAATGGGCAGGGCTGGCGCCCGTCCGTCAACAAGAAGCGCGGGAAGTAACGTAAACGGACGCGGCTGACTGACGCGTGTCGATCTCTCCCGTACACCTTAATACCACGCGCTGCGTATTACGAGACTACCCACGCGTCTTCTGCTGTAAAACTGTAGTATGTCAAAGGCCTCTAATAGCTCTGCAAAATCATCGCAGAGTGTTTATTGGCGCAGGACGATCAGCGACTTGCGTCGTCCACAATAAATGCGAGGGTAACTCTACTTGAAATGCAAAATATCTGCTTCAGAAATCCGACTTCCGTTCTACATCTTTGCTAATCACGGAAGTCATAGAGACGTTTTCCCCGTTTTCGCATTCAAATTATATTCAACGCGTTTCCGCAAGTCGCGCGCTGTCGACGCCTCCCTCAAGATGGCTGCCAGGACGATACCACATAGTATGTTTATCCATGGAGTGGATGTTGCCTACTGCGCATGTTATCAACATCAAACCGGGCTAGTTACGTGATTTTGGGACGAAACTGCTTGTCTACAATTTGTGGTAATAACGATACTTGAATACTGAACGTATTCGCTCTATTTTATATACGTTTCTGCACATCTAAGTTACAGCGACAGCTATGGTGCAGTATTGTAGTTGCTTCAGATGTAAAAAGAAGTATGTGAAAGGCGGACCTGTTTACTTTTCATAGGTATGTATAGAAATTTTGGAAATTTGTGGTAAGGTCTTATGGGACCAAACTACTGAGATCATCCGTCGCTAAGCTTACGCACTACATAATCTAACTTAAACTAACTTAACGCTGAGGACAACACACACAACTATGCCCGAGGGAGCACTCGAACCTGCGTCGACAGGAGCGCGCGAACCTTGCAAGGCGTCTCAGGCCGCGCGGCTACACCGATATGTATAGCAAATCTACGATTGTAAATGTCATATTGATACGACGTACTTTGCATGTTGAAAAATATTGAGACACCGTATTACAATGTCTTGTGTTGTAGTGATAATTTCTGCTATTTTATGACCATGTGTTTACAAATGCTAGATAGATTGGCAAATGTGTTTGAGCGAACTGCCAATCAGTGTATATATACTGGTGTTATGCTCATATGCAGACAAAATTTAATCATGGTAATCTCACTATTTTCCTCCAGTTTATACAGGTTTAAACACCTGCATAAAACGGAGGAAATTAAGAACCCTTGTGTGTATCCAAGTATTTCTCCATGAGACAGTTTCCTACACAGCGTCATTGTAGCGTAATTAATTAGAACAGCTTCGACAATACAAGTCACTGCACTAGGAAACCTAAAAAAGTATTGCTGGTTGTCACTTTTTTAATAACTCCACTATCAGTGTGTTGATCTTTTTTTGCGTGACGTATGGTTTTACTTTTCTGATGACATGGTGGAAAGTGTTATAGATATTTTACTTGGCTATAAAAAGGAGAGGGTTAAATAAAGAATAATTGAAAATAATAATGATCAAGCTGGTGGAGCAAATCGCTTACCGTATTTACTGTAACAGTTTCATATCTCCAGATGCTTTGTTTTTCGTGACACGTCGGCGACGTCTACAGTGTCGTTGGTAAGTTGATTAATTAGAACAGAGACGCGACAGTATAAATAAATGCAATAGAAATATTGCTGGTTGTTACTTCTTATCGCGTTACCAAAAAAAAGAAGTGGAATCTGAGCTGTGATACCGTGGCGGAAAAGCACATTAAGTCAACTTCTGTTCCTAGTATCAGGTTTCAAATGCACGTATACAAAATTTCACGGTACTTCTGAAGGTGATCTGTCTGTAGCAGCAAAGTAATAGCACTCAGAGTAAGCTAAGCGGTGTATATCCGAATGCCCACTCTGTACATATTTACAGATAATGGATGAAACTCATAAGAGGAACTTGCGGTAACACGACCATGGTTCGCTGCCACGCCACTTAGAGCGCTGAAAAATTTATCCATCCTTCCCCATATCGTTCTGTTATTCCGTGATTGAAAGTCGCATGATGTTGTGTGGACTCAAGTGTATTTGTTCCTGTTTAACGGAATGGAGAAAGGCGTCACCTTCATTCTCGTAACACTAGAGGAGTTCCTGGCAAATTTCAAATCTGTGCACTTTCATTTCAGGAGTCAGCATCTGGGGTACCCATCATGTACAGATCTTCCGATAGCCAACCAAAGCAATAATGTGACCCACACGTTCTTGTGAAATGCCGATTGTGCTTGCAATTTTTCTCTGAGTGATACGACGATCGTCCTGAATCAATCTGTCAACATTTTGCTCGTGAAACTCGGTGGTTGCTGTCACAGGGCGTCCAACTCTTTGTCACACAGGTCAGATGTTCCCGATCAACACAATCACCATAAACTGCTTTCATTCTCTAATGAACCTCCTTTGGGGTGATACCTCAATGACTACACGTTGCTTAGATCGCAATGAGCGACCGTCTGCGCAGGGTTCCATACTTTACACTGTAACAACACAACCGTTCAATGCTAAGGCTTCCCGCCAACTGGAGCTGTAGAGAAGAGGCTACGGAACAAGCCAGTACCTGCCGCATACCAATGCTGCCAACTGTTGAAGAGCTACAAAGGTGAAGGCATTACTTTTCAGTCAACCCTCTTACTAGCGCAAAATTATTTTCACTTGGTAATGGCTGCACAGCCAAAATTGCCGTATTGTGTTTTACAAACAAATAATTTTACCGTCTAGAGGCGACCACGATGTCATTTACTAAATTTATATGGCTGTGAGCCCTAGCTACGAGAAGTTAATCTTAATTATTTGATGGGGATTATTGGAATACGTTACTTTGCAATGTCAGAAAATCGTTCTATGTGTGCAGTTTATCATCTAAAAGGTCCACCTTAGTAACTGTAATGGAACGTTTGCTACTACAAACCAGACAATTTTCAGAATTTAGTACTTTTCTTGCTTTTTATAGAATTAAATTGTTAATTAAAAATACATAAAGTTAAATGAAAAACATTATCAAGTAATACATACATTTAGCATACCATGAAAATAGATTGACGGACCATATTTTCCAGTATTCGAATTTCACTGTCAGGCCACTAGGAGCGCTACTGTCGTGCTATTCTATATTGCATAATAGACAGTGCATTTTTTGGTGTTCTGTGATGTGTGCTGCAATAGATGTTCGTGTGGTACAATGTGCCGACATAGAGGTCCTGTAAGGTGAGAAAGAGACATTGAAAAACGTTTATAAGAGACTGAAGAAGGTGTATGGGGACGACGGTGTTGATCGAAGTACAGTTAGTCGTTGGGGAGGCAGAATTTTTGGTGAAAGCTTACACACCAATATTCGGGACCTCCCGTGCAGCGCCATATCAAGCACTGAGCAGACTCTTGACAATGTGCAGCGAATTCACAATTTAATTTTGGCTGACAAACGCATAGCAGTGGACTGTCAACTCGACTGAAAGTAGGGGAGGTGAGCGTGCGCAGACTATAGAGACAGTTGAAGTTGAGAAAAGGTTTGTGCCAGGTGCATTCTGAGAGTCTTAGCTGATTTAGTTTATTTGCTGCCGTTTACCATTTACAAATGTCTCACCATCTAATTTAAACAGATATTAAGTTACGTACATAAGATTAAACTTATTTGGTGTCTTATTACGAGGGCTTTTTCCCACTCAACCTCCGGTTGGTTGGGAAACTGAATCCACAATGAAAGTCAGGTGATTTGTGAAGATGTTTTGTACAGTGTTTCTAGTATGTCTGTTTACCGCGTCATGTCGCACTTTTCAAAGTGCACAGTGAGGTCGAAAAGATGCCTACAACAACCGTATCTTCCGCCAAGATTGTAGTGCCTGTTAGGACGTTCCACCTGATTTCATGCAACTCATAAAACCTAACTATTTTGCGTTTCCTTCTTCATTTCAACTCCCGGATTACAGGAGCAATAAAGACACTTCTGCAGCATTTTCGATGAGAAGTGTTTGATCACCCACCATATACCTCGGCCTAGGATTCATATGATTTTAATCTATTCACTCACATGAGAACAGAACTATTGCATAGACAGTCAGCTGCAGACCAGTGTACGGAAATGGCGGAAATAGAATGTGACTGCTTTCTATGATGAAGAGGTTCTGTACTTGGTACCACACTACGACAAATGTTCAAATCAGATAGATAAGTACTGGACTGTAAAGCTAAATGTTGCAAATAATACATTTTTGATTTCCGCTGTGGTTTCCGATTCGTGATTGATCGGATGTTGACGCAAAATAGCCCTTATATATTAATAAGGTTCAACAATGAGAGACCTTCATATAACAGTAAACTCAAAACTAATGGTGACACAGAAATGCTTAAAATTAACAATGTATGAATTGTAAAGTGAAACACACACCTTAAAGCCCTTATGTGATATCGTATGATTACCTACTCTTCGGTGAACTGAAGGAATTCCTTCTCAGAGCGGGATTTGAAGATGGTGGCTCCCTTGCGAAGACAGCTACACTACTGGCCATTAAAATTGCTACAGCAAGAGGAAATGCAGAAGATAAACGGGTGTTCATTGGACAAATATATAATACTAGAACTGACATGTGATTACATTTTCACGCATTTTGGGTGCATAGATCCTGAGAAATCAGTACCGAGAACAAACACCTCTGGCCGAAATAACGGCTTTGATACGCCTGGGCATTGAGTCAAACAGAGCTTGGATGGCGTGTACAGGTACAGCTGCCCATGCAGCTTCAACACGATACCAAAGTTCACCGAGAGTAGTCACTGGCGTATTGTGACGAGCCAGTTGCCCGGCCACCATTGACCAGGCGTTTTCAGTTGGAGCTCTGGAGAATGTGTGGGCCAGGGCAGCAGTCGAACATTTTATGTATCCAGAAAGGCCCGTACAGGACCTTCAACATGCGGTCCTGCATTAACCTGCTGAAATGTAGGGTTTCGCAGGGATCGAATGAAGGGTAGAGCCACGGGTCGTAACACATCTGAAATGTAACGTCCACTGTTCAAAGTGCCTTCAATGCGAACAAGAGGTGACAGAGACGTGTAACCAATGACACCCCATACACGATCGCAGGCGCTCTTGTCTGTGATGCAGCGTCAAGGGTAACCACAGCCATGGTCTCCGAATTGATAGTCCATGCTGCTGCAAACGTCGTAGAACTGTTCGTGCAGATGGTTGTTGTCTTGTTAACGTCCCCATCTGTTGACTCAGGGATCGAGACGTGGCTGCACGATCCGTTACAGCCATGCGGGTAAGATGCCTGTCATCTCAACTGCCGTGTGATACGAGCCCGTTGGAATCCAGCACGGCTTTCCGTATTACCATCCTGAATCAACCGATTCCATATTCTGCTAACAGTCATTGCATCTCGACCAACGCGAGCAGCAATGTCGCGATACGATAAACCGCAATTGCGATAGGCTACAATCCGACCTTTATCGAAGTCGGAAACGTGATGGTACGCATCTCTCCTCCTTACGCGAGGCATCACAACAACGTTTCACCAGGCAACGCAGGCCAACTGCTGTTTGTGTATGAGAAACCGGTTGGAAACTTTCCTCATGTCAGCAATTGTAGGTGTCGCCATCGGCGCCAACCTTGTGTGAGTGCTCTGAAAAGCTAATCATTTGGATATCACAGCGTCTTCTTCCTGTCGGTTAAATTTCGCATCTGTAGCACGTCATCTTCGTGGTGTAGCAATTTTAAAGTCCATTAGTGTAGAAAGTGGTGCAAACATTCTGATCCAGACTTCTCCCATACAGGTACGGTGACATTAGTCCCACAGTGGCGTAAGAAGGTTAAAAGAGATGTAGGTTATGTGTAAAAATTACATGAATGTATCAACATGCTGTAAAAATCTCAGAGGTATTGAAAATGAATTAGATGTTTAAAATTTTCGTTATCTCTTTCTTGTGCAATCAAGCACAGTGGCCAAATTCCTGGAAAGGACTGTCCCGTCGAAGATTTGCCATGTATGGCTCCTGAACGTTGCGACTGGGTGTGGCGTACGTCGTGAGTGTAGACCCGGTATTTGAGCAGTTTGTTACAGACAGATGTTTGATGAAAGCAGCAGTACGTCGCGAGTTAACCGTATACCAAAAAGGGATGATAAGTAGGGCCAGACACATGGGCCACAGCACGTCGGAGTTTACGCGAAAATTCGCGTTCCCGAGGCCTTCAATTTCAAGAATTAATCTTCAGTGATGTACAATGTTATGCTTCAAATATACATTTTAAGAAATGTCTTCCTTAAATTAAATTCGATAACTGATATTTCCTTCTTGGCTCTTGTATATTGCAGCACTTCTGTATAGTTTCCCTGAGAATTTAGTATGTCTTCCGCCATTTCACATTGTCCAACTCTTTTTCTGGGTCGACAAATCCTCTGAATGTGTCTTTTGTGCTTCCAAGTGCAACCTCATAACTGCTTCTATAGAGACTTTCCCTGCCTTTCCTGAAACGAAGCAGATAGTCATCTAACAGATCCTAAATTTTCGGAAGAAAAGCTTCTGTGTATTACTCTTGTCAGCACCTTGGATGTCTGCGCTGTTAGGCTGATTATGCGATACTTCTCGCAATTACCCGCCCTTGCTCTCTTCAGGATTGGGTAGATCATATTTCTCCAAAAGTCCGTAGATCGCACATACAAACTTGAAAAGTCGTTTGGTTCTACTTTTCCCAATAATTTTTCCAAAGGAATGTTATTTGCCCCTTGTGCCTTACTTAACTGCAGGTCTTCCACAGCTTTGTGGAACTCTAATACTGGGACCCCTATGTTTTCCATATCGATTCCCATTTATTCTTGTATCACATCAGACAAGTTCTTCCCAACATAAAGGCCTTCAGTCCCTCTTTCCACCTATCCGCTATAAGCCCTGCGTTCAAACGTGGAATTCCCACTGAACTGTTAATGTTGCTACTCTTGCTTTTAATTTCACCGAAGGTTGTTTTGTCTTTTCTATTTGCTGAACCAGGCCTTCCGATAACCGTTTCTTTTTCGATGTCTTCACATTTTACCTGCAAACATTTCGTCTTGACTTTCCTGCACTTCCAGATTATTTCATTCAGAGGCACTGTATTTCTGTCTTCCTTCCTCAACATTTTTTTTTATTTCCTTCTTTCGTCAATAGAAGACAGACGTATTTCTTCTGCTATCCAAGGTTTCTTCGCAGCTACCTTCCTTGTTCCTCCTTTTGTCTGTTCAGCTTCTGTTACTCCTCTTTTTAGTGATGTTCATACTTCAACTGAACTGTTAAGTGTGGGCTTAGAGAAATATCTTTGAAATGCTACTTTACGCTTTGTATTAGTCAGGGGTTGCTCCTATAATCAGTAGAAGCTTTTCGTCACCTCGCCTTTCTGCCAGTATCTGGAGTAACATGTCACGGACGATCGAGTCATACGCCATTATAAAATCTACGAAGACAGATAACATTTTCCAGAACGTTTTCTAGGTACAGTATGTGAGTTAACGAGCATTTCGCTCTTATTTAAGTATATGGCCGAAAGAGTCAGTCTGCAGGAATTGTGAAACGAACCCTCTTGTCCAGGACCGGACGCCACAAAGGGCGCAGATTCACCACGAGATGGGGAAACTCACAGGCGTCTATTGTCTATTGAAGCCTAAGCGCTGTAGTGTGCGAGTGAGACAGACGAGAACCTACGTCATAGGGAAACCCAGTGGAAGGCTTTTGTGGCCGGGGAGACATAGCAGTGTTAAAGATGGCGGACCTAAGATCGGCTATAAAGGGAAACATTTATAGAAACTACTTCATTGTGTAGTAATGCAGGGAATCAAGCCACAGTAATTTTAATCTGCCATCCTCCAAAAATTTTCATGGTGATCCCAATAAAACTCGAATACTGATTATATCTATAATAATTTAAGATTTACTGTTAAAGTGAAACTAACAAGTTTTGTAGTAAAGAGCTGAATGCTACAATCTGAACGCTTTGTTCGATCTTAACGATTGACATTTCATATAGAAGCGCATCATTAAAATGAAAAACGTTGTAAATATCAACTCTGTAACTTTATTTGTTTAAAAGATGTAGTTAATTTAAATTATCGGTATTTCCAATTAAGCATCAGAGCATCATTTCCTGCACACAAAACACATCTAACGATGACAGCGACACCTTGTTGAATCATTATGTAATAGAATATTTCTTGTAAAGTTTAGTGCATAATAGTAAATGTTGTTCTTAATTTATTTATCAGGAAGCACATTGGTGCAAGGCTACTGGCCGTGGCATTCAAAGCTAAGAAGGAAAATGTATTGGTTTTATGCAAAACAATTTAACGTTTATTATGTAATGGATATTATTGTTACTTTATTTAGAACGTGAAAGTGGTCAAGCTTTGATTATTTAAGTTTGTTAAAATTTAAAGTAGAGAACAATAATGTGTAGCCAATCAGATGGACGGCTGCAGGAAAGGAAACAGCACTAGTCAGTTGAGTGACGACGTTCGGCGCGCGGGAAACGCGGCCGGAGACGGGCAGTCGACAGCAGAGACGAAGGGGTTCAGTTCGGACTGAGACGCGGAATTGGACAATCGGTCTTTCGGTAGCTAAGAAGTGAAACGACTTACAAGGGAACCTCCCCATCGCACCCCCCTCAGATTTAGTTATAAGTTGGCACAGTGGATAGGCCTTGAAAAACTGAACACAGATCAATCGAGAAAACAGGAAGAAGTTGTGTGGAACTATGAAAAAAATAAGCAAAATATACAAACTGAGTAGCCCATGTGCAAGATATTCAACATCAAGGACTGTGTGAGCTCAGGAGCGCCGTGGTCCCGTGGTTAGCGTGAGCAGTTGTGGAACGAGAGGTTCTTGGTTCAAGTCTTCTCTCGAGTGAAAAGTTTAATTTTTTATTTTCAGACAATTATTATCTGTCATGTGACGCACATGCCGTCACCAGTGTCGTATAGAATATATCAGACGTGTTTTCCTGTGGAGGAACCGGTTGACCTATGACATTGCGATCAAATGTTTTCGGTTCCCATTGGAGAGGCACGTCCTTTCGTCTACTAATCGCAGGGTTTTTCGGTACGGTCGCAAAACACAGACACTGAACTTATTACAGTGAGCAGAGACGTCAATGAACGAACGGACACGTCATAACTTTGCGAAAAGAAAGGAAGTAAACTTTTTCACTTGAGGGAAGTCTTGAACCAAGGACCTCTCGTTCCGCAGCTGCTCACGCTAACCACGGGACCACGGCGCTCCCGAGCTCACACTGTCCTTGATGTTGGTTATCTTGCATATGGACTACTCAGTTTGTATATTTTGCTTCTTTTTTTTTTTATAGTTCCACATAATTTCTTCCTGTTTTCTCGATTGATCTGTGTTCAGTTTTTAAGGCCTATCCACTGTGCCAACTTATAACTAAATCTGAGGGGGGTGCGTTGGGGAGGTTCCCTTGTTAGAATATTTCGCGTAGTGTGGTGTCGTGGGACTTAGTCTCTGAGCGGTGAGCAGCTGCGGCATGGTGTGAACCTGTATTTCGCGATGAGATTGTGAATGATCGAACTGTGTCAAATGGATCTGCGCTCGAGTGTAATAGTAACTCTAAATACGACCACTTTCGCTATTAGTTTGCTTTGTGAATAAACATTATTCTAACCAAATCGCAACTGTGTGGCCTACATCATTTATGGGTCGTTAATTTAGCTCCCGATGCCACTGTTACTATATGTCATATTAACTTCATACAATTTCGCAAACTTGCCATCAGCCAGACAATTTAACCAAAGGGTCACAAGTGTCTAATTTAGGATGTGTAATGTGACACGTGCGGTTCAACCCCTAGATGAGTTTGAGCCAAGACATTTCGACGAAGAGGAACTGCATGCGATCCCGAACACCTTTGGGATGTTAGCTCGCAAGTATGAAGTTAAATTTAGAGACTCTCTTTGTAGTTATCTGCAGGCTATAATTTTGCTACGTGAAATGAGAAAATATGCTCTGATCAGACGAAACTGTTCGCTGCTATAACGTGATGAGGGTCAGCATTTGTAACGGGAGTTGTTGGACCTCTTCCATAATGCGCGATGGCACTTAATAAAATTTATTTCTGTGGAACACACAACAAGTACTGGAGGTGCGCCGGCCGTGGTGGCCGTGCGGTTCTAGGCGCTTCAGTCCGGAACCGCGTGAGTGCTACGATCGCAGGTTCGAATCCTGCCTCGGGCATGGATATGTGTGCTGTCCTTAGGTTAGTTAGGTTTAAGTACTTCTAAGTTCTAGGGGACTGATGACCTGAGATGTTAAGTCCCATAGTGCTCAGAGCCATTTGAACCATTTTTGAACTGGAGTTGCACGAGTCTCTTAAACCGTGAAGACGTATACGAAGTACTAACGATATTGTTACACAGCTTGAATTCCACTGTCTTGGGATGCAATTTCGTAGTTATCCTCCTGCTACACACAGAACTCAAAACGCCCGCTCTGAATCGAGAGGTGGCGTCAGAAGAGTACAAAAGACCGCCGGCTGCCCCAAAGCAAGGTACGAGTATGATAGAATTGCTTAACATCATATATACATAACTAGTTTCGTAGAAAAAAAAAACAAAATTATATTTACAAGATAAAATTTGAGTCAATAATCTCACCGATGCAGCAAGTTGAAGATAACCATTTGGTAAAAAATTATGTCCTGCTGTGTGAAAAAGTCCGGAAGTGTCTGCTGCAAATCCTCGTCCGACAGCAATCGTAGACCCTGCAAGGCCTTTTTTAAGGAATCGAAGGCGCGATAAGCGGATGGGTAGAGGTTAGGACTATAGGGCGAGTGTTCGAGAGTCTTCCACTTGTCCGTAATGGGTGGGGCTGGCCTAGCAGATCGAAAAGCGTCTTCTGTCGAACCGCCAGCAGCATGGAACTTGGCGCACTATTCCACAGAGTGGTTCTCCACAGACATGCTGCCTCATACACATTCTTCATTCTTCGATAGGTGTCTAACAGCAACCAAGAAGAAAATAAGAACTTGTTGGTCCCGTCCGGGTGCCTTTTGGTAGTAACATTGCCATAGCAAACATTTCCGCATTTACCGCATGCACGTCGGAAACATGAAACCAACACCAATTCTTAGCCTATATCTCCGTTCTTACATACCAGTATCTGAGTCGCACTACGTTGCATATACGCTGCAGCAACGCCCTTAAACGGAAACTTTTTGATTTCCCGTTATAATATCCGCAGAGTTCAAGGCTTTTAGTCCAGGGAAACCCCGTTGTCGTATTCCCACAAAATATATTTATATATTTAGTTCTTCCTTCCAAGTCCATTTGAAAGTTACGTAAGTCTCACATGTGTCAGAATCCCGAAAATAGGGTAGATATTTCGGAGGACAAATATGCTCTCTCGTCATTATTATGACCAATATGTGTATGAGAGCACTGCCTTCGTGGAACAGTCTTTTCTACTCCTGGCCTCAATATTCTATGCGAATGTTACAATAACGTTTGGTGTACGGGAAGGTGTCGAAGTTGAATGACTGTAGGAGGATAGGAGCTGGTTCTAGTGATGAATGGCAGCTAGCTCTAAATGTTGAAAAATGTAAGTTAATGCCGGCCGGGGTGGCCGAGCGGTTCTAGGCGCTACAGTCTGGAACCGCGCGACCGCTACGGTCGCAGGTTCGAATCCTGCCTCGGGCATGGGTGTGTGTGATGTCCTTAGGTTAGCAAGTTCTAAGTTCTAAGTTCTAGGGGACTGATGACCTCAGAAGTTAAGTCCCATAGTGCTCAGAGCCATTTGAACCATTTTTTTTTTTTTTTTGTAAGTTAATGCGGATGAGTAGGAAGAGCAAACCTGTAATGTTCGGATACAGAATTACTAGTGCCCTTCTTGACACAGTCAAGTCGTTTAAATATCTGGGCGTAACTTTGTAAAGCGATATGAAATGGAACGAGCACGTGAGTATTCTGGCAGGGACGGTAAATGGTCGGCTTCGGTTTATTGGGAGAATTCTAGGAAAGTGTGGTTCTCCTGTAAAGGAGACAGGAGGCAATATATAGAGCGCTTGTGCTACCTATTACTGAGAACTGCTCGAGTGTTCAGGATCCGCACCAGGTCGGGGTTAAGAAAGCCATCGAAACAAATCAGAGGCAGCCTGCTAGATTTGTTACCGGTAGGGTCGAACAACACGCAAGAATTATGGAGATGCTTGGGGAACTCAAATAAGAATCCTTGGAAGGATGGCGACGTTCTTTTCGAGGAACTCTCTTGAGAATATTTAGAGAACATTCGAAGCTGACTGTAGAACCATTCTACACTAGCAACAAACATTTTGTGTAAGGACCACGAAGTTAAGAGAAATTAGCGGCTTTACAGAGGTGTACAGACAGTTACAGTTGTTTTTCCCTCGTTCTATTTGCGAGTGGAACTAGAAAGGAAATGACTAGCAGTGGTACAATGTACCCTCTTCCACGCACCGTATGGCGGCCTGCGGCGCACGTACGCAGATGTAGATGTAGACAGCCTATGACTCCCAAAAAGCAGTCGCCAACACTTTTCCCAACGATGAATTTGTTCCGCTCTTTACGGTGTACAGCATCCTCTATTTAGAATTTGTTATATATCAACGTATCGTTTAATCACATAACAACGCCATCTTAAGGGGCTAGCATCCGTAAGGGAATATAGCGGGATATCAGAGTTCCCTGAATACAGAAGAGTCTTTCAAGACTGTGGTTAGATCGATTGTGTTCAAATGCAAAAGTGGTTCAACCCCGTCAAGGAGATGATTTCTCCTGGAGGGTGCAATACATGAGCGATACGCATTGAAGCTCGTAGCGAATTTATGAAAATTTTCGTTGCAGTGTAATTCTGCCAGAGGTGTGACGTCACTTGGTTTTAATATACAAACTGAAATCGGCCGTTCTTTGCGCCACTAGTATCCTCGACGAGGAGGAGGCGGTGTTACAATTGGAATGTTAATAGTTGGAAGTAAAGTAATCCAAACAGAACTTCAGAAATTATTTACGTAATATCTGCATAGGAATTGAGTTCCTGAAAAATTCAGTGAGTGACCCACCTCAAAATAAGCGAAAGAGACAATTTAGAAGAAAAACAAGTAAAACAGGGAAGTTGAGTAAGCGCTATCGAAAGAAGGAAAATGAAAATGTAAAGTCCCGTCAACAGTGCTGTGATTAGACGCAGCGCAAGCTCGGATTTCGAAAGGATGAGGAAGTAAATCAACGGTGCTTTTTCAAAGGAACCATCCTGGTGTTCGCCTGGAGTGATTTAGGGAATTCTTTTGAAAGAGTTTCTGAAGCCGTTGATAACTGTTTTTGTAGTAAAAACCAACTGTCAACGATTGTAAATTCTAGACGAGGTATTCACCATAAACACTTGAATAGTTTTGCCGGGATGATGTCCTCAAGACTGGAACTACACACATCATAAAGAAGTTTTGCATCACCTCGGTTCCGAGACATCCGGAACCTGTACAGAAAACTGGAATAGAGATCAACATAAACATCATTTCCACCCTTTTTATTGCTCATGAAAACCACACACTGCATGTTATACCACCATAGAGCGAGACATTCAGAGGTGGTGGTCCAGATTGCTGTACGGACCGGTATCTCTAAAACCCTGTAGCATGTTCTCCTGCCTTGATGCATGCCTGTATTCGTCGTGGCATACTATCCAGAAGGTCATCAAGGCACTTTGGTCCAGATTGCCCCACTCGTCAACGGGATTCGGCGTAGATGCCTCAGAGTGTTTGGTGAGCCACGTCGTCCATAAACAGCCCTTTTCAGTCTACTCCAGGCATGTTCGATAGGCTTTACGTCTGGAGAACATGCTGGTCACTCAAGTCGAGCGATGTTGTTATCCTGAAGGAAGTCATTCACAGGATGTGCACGATGGGTGTGCGGATTGTGGTCCATGAAGACGAACGCCCCTGCCAATATGCTGCCGATATGGTTGCACTATCGGTCGGAGGATGGCATTCACGTATCGTACAGGCATTACGGCGCCTTCCATAACCAACAGAGTCGTACGTTGGCCTCACACAGTGCCACCTCAAAATATCAGGAAACCTCCACCTTGCTGCACTCGCTGGACAGTGTGTATAAGGCGTTCAGTCTGACCGGATTGCCTCCAAACACGTCTCCGACGACTGTCTGCTTGAAGTCATATGCGAAACTTGTCAGTGAAGAGACCGTGATGCCAATCCTGAGCGGTCCATTCGGCATGTTGTTGGGCCCACCTGAACCGCGCTGCATGGTGTCGCGGTTGCGATGGTGGACTTCGCCGTGGACGTCGAGAGTGCAGTTGCGGATCATGCAGCCTATTCGGCACAGTTTGAGTCATAACACGATGTCCTGTAGCCGCACGAAAACCATTACTCAACATGGTGGCGTTGCTGTTAGGGTTCCTCTGAGCCATAATCCGTAGGTAGCGGTCATCCCTTGAGCGGCGTGAGCGAGGCATGTCACCGACAGTTTCTCGCTCTCTGTATCTCCTCCATGTCCGAACAACATCGTTTAGGTTCACTACGAGACGCCTGGACACTTCCCTTGTTGAGAGCTCTTCCTGGCACAAAGTAACAATGCGCACGCGATGGAACCGCGGTATTGTCCGTCTAGGCATTGTTGAACTACAGACAGCATGAGCCGTGTACCTCCTTCTGATGGAATGACTGGTACTGATCGGCTGTCGGACCCTCTCCGTCTAATAGGCGCTGTTCATGCATGGTTGTTTACATCTTTGGGTGGTCAACGTCTATCTTCAGGAATTCTGGGAACCGGGTGATGCAAAACTTGTTTTGATGTGTATAGTTACAGAATAATAAAAACTTTAGTAGCTTGTGTGATTTTTATACCAATATATTTTCTACGTAAGGTTTGATTAACGATTTTCAGAAACTTCTGTAACTGTTGTCGGAAGAAAATGAAAGATTCGCAGCTATACATTTTTTATTAATTTACATAATACATAACACCCACACTATCTAAGTGTTGTTTTACAGAAGAGACATTTCTTCGCCGTCTTTATCACTTTTCGCTGCATCGCAATATATTCCTCAGTAATTGAAAATTGGCGTCTCATCAACAACACTCCCCTCCATCTTCACCAAAATTGTTTAAAAAAATCCCTTGTTAGCAGCCAGGAGGTAATAAACTAAAACGTCGTGCCAGAGGCTGAAATTTTACTGCATTTCCTTTACTTATTTTTAAGGGCATGTCAGCAGAAAAAGTTTTGAAAAGCTTTCAAATTAAATTTAAAGATTGTTGGAGGTCACAAATTGCTCTCATTCTCATCCATTCGACGAGTATAGTCTGGGTAACTTTCGCGGCGTGCTTTAAGCTGCCTCATGATACATAAACTGCTACTGGTACTGCGTGATCATTGTAGGCGTATTGCGATACGGAAGGAAACATTACATCGAAATGGTCCGCCGTCTCATTTCTGCATAGTTGTTTCATCTGTCATCGAAATATGTCGACCTATTACCAGTGTGTATCCCGATTTCAGCCACAGTGCGGCGTGTGCTAATTTCTAATCTGGGAGCTTTTGTGTGACTCAGGAAGACCCCGGCGCTTGCAGACCCACCGCGGCTCTTAGGGGAAGTTAAAAGGCTGCAGTTCACTTGGTGTTCCGGCCGAGAATAGGCCAATCGCAGACGCCATGTTCCTCCCCTCCGCACACTCGCGGCAAACAAAACGATTCACCCCAACGCGGAGAGCGGCCAGACAATAATTGCGGCGAGCTATGGTAGGGATGGGGGTGGGGGGTGGGGGTAGAATACCCTGTAGACCCCTCCAAGAAGCGAACACCGACACCAGGAGAGATCCTCACCTCTAATGCCACTCTTGGAGGTTGATAGTCGTTCAAATGGCGCTGAGCACTATGGGACTCAACTGCTGAGGTTATTAGTCCCCTAGAACTTAGAACTAGTAAAACCTAACTAACCTAAGGACATCACAAACATCCATGCCCGAGGCAGGATTCGAACCTGCGACCGTAGCGGTCATGCGCCTTTAACCGCACGGGGTTGATAGTCGTGTTTGGAAATTTATTCAACTCTTCCAGCGTACTGTCAAAGGCTTATCTTTCCACTGATTTACATCTACATCTATACTCTGTTAGCCTACGCAAGATTTCGTTTTCATTCACAAATGGCGCATGGGAAGAATGGTTGTCGGTAAATTTCCCTATGAGATTTAATTTCTCTAATTTTCTTGTAGTGACCTTTTAGCGAGACGGTATATGGGAGGAATCTAAACACTGCAGGGCCCTCCTTCAAACGTATGTGCCGGAGATTTCGTGCCCCCCCCCCCCACCCTCGCCCATGAACCATGGACCTTGCCGTTGGTGGGGAGGCTTGCGTGCCTCAGCGATACAGATAGCCGTAACGTAGGTGCAACCACAACGGAGGGGTATCTGTTGAGAGGCCAGACAAACGCATGGTTCCTGAAGAGGGGCAGCAGCCTTTTCAGTAGTTGCAGGGGCAACAGTCTGGATGATTGACTGATCTGGCCTTTAACACTAACCAAAACGGCCTTGCTGTGCTGGTACTGCGAACGGTTGAAAGCAAGGGGAAACTACAGCCGTAATTTTTCCCGAGGGCAAGCAGCTTTACTGTATGGTTAATGATGATGGCGTCCTGTTGGGTAAAATATTCCGGAGGTAAAATAGTCCCCCATTCGGATCTCCGGGCGGGAACTACTCAAGAGGACGGCGTTATCAGGAGAAAGAAAACTGGCGTTCTGCTTATCGGAGCGTGGAATGTCAGATCCATTAATCGGGCAGGTTGGTTAGAAAACTTAAAAAGGAAAATGGATAGGTTAAAGTTAGATATAGTGGGAATTAGCGAAGTTCGGTGGCAGGAGGAACAAGACTTTTGGTCAGGCGAATACAGGGTTATAAATACAAAGTCAAATAGGGGCAATGCAGGAGTAGGTTTAATAATGAATAATAAAAATAGGAATGCGAGTAAGCTACTACAAACAGCATAGTGAAAGCATTATTGTGGCCAAGATAGATACGAAGCCCACGCCTACTACAGTAGTACAAGTTTATATGCCAACTAGCTCTGCAGATGACGAAGAAATTGAAGAAATGTTTGACGAAATAAAAGAAATTATTCAGACAGTGAAGGGAGACGAAAATTTAATAGTCATGGGTGACTGGAATTCGGTAGTAGAAAAAGGGAGAGAAGGAAACGTAGTAGGTGAATCTGGATTGGGGCTAAGAAATGAAAGAGGAAGCCGCCTGGTAGAATTTTGCACAGAGCACAACTTAATCATAGCTAACACTTGGTTCAAGAATCATAAAAGAAGATTGTTTACATGGAAGAAGCCTGGAGATACTGACAGATTTCAGATAGATTATCTAATGGTAAGACAGAGATTTAGGAACCAGGTTTTAAATTGTAAGACATTTTCAGGGGCAGATGTGGACTCTGACCACTGACCATTGGTTATGACCTGTAGATTAAAACTTAAGAAACTGCAAAAAGGTGGGAATTTAAGGAGATGGGACCTGGATAAACTGAAAGAACCAGAGGTTGTACAGAGTTTCAGGGAGAGCATAAGGGAACAATTGACAGGAATGGGGGAAAGAAATACAGTAGAAGAAGAATGGGTAGCTTTGAGGGATGAAGTACTGAAGGCAGCAGAGGATCAAGTAGGTAAAAAGACGAGGGCTAATAAAAATCCTTGGGTAACAGAAGAAATATTAAATTTAATTGATGAAAGGAGAAAGTATAAAAATGCAGTAAATGAAGCAGGCAAAAAGGAACACAAACGACTCAAAAATGAAATCGACAGAAAGTGCAAAATGGCTAAGCAGGCATGGCTAGAGGATAAATGTAAGGATATAGAGGCTTATCTCACTAGGGGTAAGATGGATACTGCCTACAGGAAAATTAAAGAGACCTTTGGAGAAAAGAGAACCACTTGTATGAATATTAAGAGCTCAGATGGAAACCCAGTTCTAAGCAAAGAAGGGAAAGCAGAAAGGTGGAAGGAGTATATAGAGGGTCTATACAAGGGCGACGTACTTGAGGACAATATTATGGAAATGGAAGAGGATGAAGATGAAATGGGAGATTTGATAGTGCGTGAAGATTTTGACAGAGCACTGAAAGACCTGAGTCGAAACAAGACCCCGGGAGTAGACAACATTCCATTGGAATTACTGACGGCCTTGGGAGAGCCGGTCCTGACAAAACTCTACCATCTGGTGAGCAAGATATATGAGACAGGCGAAATACCCGCAGACTTCAAGAAGAATATCATAATTCCAATCCCAAAGAAAGCAGGTGTTGACAGATGTGAAAATTACCGAACTATCAGTTTAATAAGTCACAGCTGCAAAATACTAACGTAAATTCTTTACAGACGAATGGAGAAACCAGTAGAAGCCTACCTAGGGGAAGATCAGTTTGGATTCCGTAGAAATATTGGAACATGTGAGGCAATACTGACCCTACGACTTATCTTAGAAGCTAGATTAAGGAAAGACAAACCTACGTTTCTAGCATTTGTAGACTTAGAGAAAGCTTTTGACAATGTTGAGTGGAATACTCTCTTTCAAATTCTGAAGGTGGCAGGGGTAAAATACAGGGAGGGAAAGGCTATTTACAATTTGTATTGAAACCAAATGGCAGTTATAAGAGTCGAGGGGCATGAAAGGGAAGCAGTGGTTGGGAAGGGAGTGAGACAGGGTTGTAGCCTCTCCCAGATGTTATTCAATCTGTATATTGAGCAAGCAGTGAAGGAAACAAAAGAAAAATTCGGAGTAGGTATTAAAATCCATGGAGAAGAAATAAAAACTTTGAGGTTCGCCGATGACATTGCAATTCTGTCAGAGACAGCAAAGGACTTGGAAGAGCAGTTGAACGGAATGGACAGAGTCTTGAAAGGAGGATATAAGATGAACATCAACAAAAGCAAAACGAGGATAATGGAATGTAGTCGAATTAAGTCGGGTGATGCTGAGGGTATTACATTAGGAAATGAGACACTTAAAGTAGTAAAGGAGTTTTGATATTTGGGGAGAAAAAAAACTGATGGTGGTCGAAGTAGATAGGATATAAAATGTAGACTGGCGATGGCAAGGAAAGCGTTTCTGAAGAAGAGAAATTTGTTAACATCAAGTATAGATTTAAGTGTCAGGAAGTCGTTTCTGAAAGTATTTGTATGGAGTGTAGCCATGTATGGAAGTGAAACATGGACGATCTGGCAGAGGTAACTGGCTGACGGAACCTGTTGACCTGTTGACCTGCAGCGATAATGCTGTCACTTTTATTTGCAGTTCTGTCTGTTTAATTTTCTAATTGTTATTAGTTACTATTATAATTGTGCTGCGTTATGAGAGTGAATAGTTTAGACAAGAAGAGAATAGAAGCTTTCGAAATGTGGTGCTACAGAAGAATGCTGAAGATTAGATGGGTAGATCACGTAACTAATGAGGAGGTGTTGAATAGGATTGGGGAGAAGAGAAGTTTGTGGTACAGCTTGACTAGAAGAAGGGATCGGTTGGTAGGACATGTTCTAAGACATCGAGGGATCACCAATATAGTACTGCAGGGCAGCGTGGAGGGTAAAAATCGTAGAGGGAGACCAAGAGATGAATACAGCAAGCAGATTCAGAAGAATGTAGGTTGCAGTAGGTACTGGGAGATGAAGAAGCTTGCACAGAATAGAGTAGCATGGAGAGCTGCATCAAACCAGTCTCAGGGCTGAAGACAACAACAACAACCTCTTCGTGATGAACAACTTGAGGCATAGTGCCTTCCATCGTGCCTACTGGGTTCGCACAGATCGTGATGGTCAGGTAGCGTCAGATGCTCTAGTGTATGTAGTTTCTATGCGATCTGGCAGAGATGACTGGCTGACGGAACCTGTTGACCTGCAGCGATAATGCTGTCACTTTTATTTGCAGTTCTGTCTGTTTAATTTTCTAATTGTTATTAGTTACTATTATAATTGTGCTGCGTTATGAGAGTGAACGTGAAATAATGTTTTATATAAAGTTTTTATACTACACACTGAAGTAACTGGTCTCGTGAGGAATGCTGGAGAATGACGTTTTTATTAAACATTCGTACAGGTGAATTTGTTATAAACTGTGAGATATGATTTCAGAAAAGGAGTTTTGTTAAGAGGGAGTTAATTTTATATTTGTGGGTTTTCCAAATTTATTTATGTTAATTTACTGTTCTGATTCGGTAAAAAAATGGAAATGAGCGTTTGGCGTCATTGGCCGGGAGGCCCCTTGCGGGGCAGGTACGGCCGCTTTGGTGCAGGTCTTGTTACAGTCGACGCCACATTGGGCGACCTGCGCGCAGGATGGGGATGAAATGATGATGAGAACAGCATAACACCCAGTCCATAAGCGGAGAAAATCCCTGACCCAACCGGGAATCGAACCCGGGCCCGTAGGACGGCAATCCCTCACGCTGACCACTTTTTTTTATTAATCTCATTTTGTTCGTTTTTGTTCGTTGTATCTGCTTGGGGCGGACGTCGCAAGACACCCGTTTCAATTCGTCGTTGATCCATTAAGTCAGTTTTTTTTATTACAGAGGGCAGCTAACCCTCTGACCGAACACGCTAAGCTACCGTGCCGGATACCACTCAGCTATCGGGGCGGACCTTCTGATTCGCTGACAAATTCTGATTCGTTCTGGACGTATACATGCACGGGATTGAACGGGTTTGATGCTGCTTACCGATGTTTCTCTGACAATCAGAAATTAGCATATTCGTCCCTATTTCGGGAACCAGATACTTCCTTTGTGTAGAGAGTTGAGTAGAGTCAGGGCTCGGATCTGATAGTGATCAGAACTGTTGATAGGTGCTAAGATGAAAATTGATATTGTTATATTTCGATAGCAAAATGTTAGAGAAGCGCCGTAAAGTGTGGAAGAGAGTTCGATCTAATGCACGGTATAGAATTCAGAACTTATGGTGACGTTTTAGAGATTCCTCGTGACGTGTTGCTTACTCGCGAACGTGAACATTTTATTACGTGAGACTGATTATAGCAATGAGCGAGCAACTCTATAAAAACAATCCGTCCCTAAACTTTCCGGGAAGGATAATTAATAATTACCATAAAGTGGCTACGGTTATGAATGATGTGCGCGTCTGGAGTTTTCAGACTTTGTACAGCTCAGAGTAAGGGTTGGCGGTAGCTGGTGTATGCTATCTTCCCATAATAGAGTGAAATCTTACGCACATAGATACTTTCTTTCCACCGACTAAACAATTTTTAATGCGACTTACGGTTACTAGGTGTACAGCTGTTTCTCTTATAGCTTTTTCGGGCTGAGAACTGATTTTCAGTACGAATGTGTGTTTCGAAGTCACTTCTTTCTTAAATGAATGATATAACCTGATTCTGATGAAGACATCCTTAGAGATGTCAATGTACCAAACAGTTATCTGCAACCGGTTGGCTGTGCGATTCCTGAGCAGGTATTTTACGACAATTTTTTTGCCAGCGACTTATTGCTAATAGCGAAACCGACCAGTAATGCGCATTTTGGGACTTAAAGCGGAACACGTCGCATATATTTACGTTGAGGCTCAACAGCTAATCCGTGCCCCAGTCGTCGATCCTCCGCAGGTCTCCCTATTTTTCGCTACAGCATTCTGGCGTTGAAATCTTCCTAAGACAAGATCATCGTCTGCTTAGCTTCCGACGTTATCCAGTAGACTATAAACTGGCGAGGGGGTGACTTAACCCGTCTGGATCGAACGGGAACAGGTGAATAGTGGGACCACAACTGATTATATTCCCTGTCTCAGTATAATCGGTTGTGGACTCACTGTTTCAGTTTAACTTAAAAGGCTTGAAACACCATCGATTAATTGTAATTCGTAACGATCCTATATTCCTTCCATGTGGTACTCGCGAAATTACCTCTAAATTTGTCGATTTTGTTCCGCTAAGAACTACGTGTTAAGTCCTTTCATCAAGGAAGTCCTGTATTACATGACAAATCTGGTCCGACACTCGGTAAGCTCGTATTTTTCTCACTAACCAACAGCGTGGAACTCCATTGATTGCTTTCCGAAAGTCAAGAAACATGGCTAATTTCCTGGCAATTAGCATGACTCGCTTGATATGGCTGTCGTATAAAATAGGAACCAAATAACAGGTTTTAAACTTCGCTACACTGTGTCTAAGGCTATTCGCCTTGCCGCTATGGTAGGTAACACCGGTTCCCGTCAGATCACCGAAGTTATGCCCTGTCGGGCTTGGCTAGCATTTGGATGGGTCACCGTCCGATCTGCCAAGCGCTGTTGCCAATTGAGGAGCTTCTTGGCTGGGAAGTAGCGGCTCCGGTCACGAAAACTGACAACGGCTGGGAGAGCGGTGTGCTGACCACGTGTCCTTCTATATCCGCATCCAGTGTCACTTGTAGGCTGAAAATGACACGGCGGTCGGTCAGTACCGTTAAGGTCTTCCGAGACCTCTTCGGGCGGAGTTTAGTTTAGTTTACTTTGTGTCTAAGCACTGGTCTGGTCAGTGGCTGCTTATTACGCGAAGAATATTGATGAAAGTAATCCACTAGTATAAAGCTTACCTACGTTCTTCTTCAGATTTAGCGCCCTCAAGCGCTTATATTTCTCGATCCTTACCGAACAGCCGCCAAGAACATCTCTTTGTGGACGAAAATGCCCTTCAAACTTGTATTATTAACATCTTTATCTCCGAACCGTGGTTATTCGATGAGGATCGAGAAAGATAAACAATTGAGGCGCTAGACCTGAAGAAGTAGTGCGGTAGTGGCTGCTTTCAGCCAAACTCCTGGACAGCTGCTTTTATGAAATCAGCAGAGTGTAGACAGGCATTCTCTAACAGTAGCAACACTAATTGCCGTTTCCGCACTCGCTTATGGTATGTTCGTATGTTCAGACCATAAGGCGCCTCAGGTGTTGAGAAGAGATCACAACTTATCCCTGTGAACTGTTCTTAAACAATATGCATAACGTAACATTTTGAGGACTAACACTGACTTTTGTTAAAACCAAACACTGTTTTCTATTCACGAAATTAACGCATTGTGGTTCAAATTACCGACTGAACATGCTGGCTTAGGTTTTCCTTTATTTCCTTAGATCGATTAAGGCAAATGCTCGCATTAGAAAATTGCAGCGAAATGCAGGAAAATTTGCAGCGGATAGGCATTTGGTGCAGGGAGTGGCAACTGACCCTTAACATAGACAAATGTAATGTATTGCGAATACATAGAAAGAAAGATCCTTTACTGTATGATTATATGATAGCGGAACAAACACTGTTAGCAGTTACTTCTGTAAAATATCTGGGAGTATGCGTGCGGAACGATTTGAAGTGGAATGATCATATAAAATTAATTGTTGGTAAGGCGGGTGCCAGGTTGAGATTCATTGGGAGAGTCCTTAGAAAATGTAGTCCATCAACAAAGGAGGTGGCTTACAAAACACTTGTTCGGCCTATACCTGAGTATTGCTCATCAGTGTGTGATCCGTACCAGGTCGGGTTCACGGAGGAGATAGAGAAGATCCAAAGAAGAGCGGCGCGTTTCGTCACAGGGTTATTTGGTAAGCGTGATAGCGTTACGGAGATGTTTAGCAAACTCAAGTGGCAGACTCTGCAAGAAAGGCGCTCTGCATCGCGGTGTAGCTTACTGTCCAGGTTTAGAGAGGGTGCGTTTCTGGATGAGGTATCGAATATATTGCTTCCCCCTACTTATACCTCCCGAGAAGATCACGAATGTAAAATTAGAGAGATTAGAGCGCGCACGGATGCTTTTCGGCAGTCGTCCCTCCCGCGAACCATACGCGACTGGAACAGGAAAGGGAGGTAATGACAGTGGCACGTAAGGTGCCCTCCGCCACACACCGTTGCGTGGCTTGCGGAGTATAAATGTAGATATAGATGTAGATCTTTCCGGTGAAATGGCAAAGCCAATTTCATTCTCCAACCTTTCCAACAGTATTTTCTACTTTGGCTTTAATGACCCCATAGGTGACGGGATTTTTGACCTTAAGCTTCCTTTATTTCATTTTCATTCAACATAGCACATTGAGTGAAAATGTCCTAAAGAAGTTAAACTGTCGCAGTTCATCACATTTACCAGTACTCGGGTATTTCGTATTGGTAAATCATAAAAAGGTTATCCATCACTGCCCGTTGGTCTTCTCGAATGTGGCGAATAATCGGGGTCGAAGGGATTTTACGTGAAATGAGTAAACAACTTTTTGAAGTGAGTCGTTCTGTGCACTTTTTCCACACATGGCACAAATCTTTCCGGTCGAAGTGGCTGCCTGCAACCGTCTATTAAATCCTAAGGCAGCAAAAAATCACCAATATTTGGCATTTTTCCCATTCCACGCTCCATTTATTACGCGTAAACTACAAGCCTCGTAACCTTCAAATATGTAACACTCAGTAAGTCATGGAAAAAACAATTTAGTAGAAAACGACAACTGCTCTGAGCACTATGGGACTTAACAGCTGAGGTCATCAGTCGCCTAGAACTTAGAACTACTTAAACCTAACTAACCTTAGGACATCACACTCACTTCCATGCCCGAGGCAGGATTCGAACCTGCGACCGTAGCGGTCACGCCGTTCCAGACTGAAGCGCCTAGAACCGCTCGGCCACAGCGGCCGGCTGTAGTGTTGCAACGTGGTTCCAAATTCACATTACGATGGCTATTCGGAAAGTAAGTTCCGATTGGTCGCGAAGTGGAAACCAATGCGAAAATCAAAAATGTTTTATTTGCAACAGCCAGCTTACAGCTGCTTTTTTACATAGCGTCGCTCCAAACTTAGCCATCTGTCGTAGCTTTGTACCAACTTTCCAATACTCTCGTCATAGAAAGCAATCACCTATGCTTTCCGCCAATTCTCTACGATCGTCTACAGCTCGTTGTCTGTTTCAAAACGTTGTCTCAATAGCCAGCGGTTCATGCGAGCAGAGGTGAAACTCAGGACGAGCCAATTAGGGCTGTGTTGTGAGTGATCAAACACTTCCCGTCCAAAACAATGCAGGAGCATCTTTTTTGTTGCCCCTGCAGAGTGCGGCCTAGAACTGTCACAAAGAACGAAATGCATGACAGTTATGTTATGTGGGCTGCACTACATCACCCGCCAAATATGAGGGCCCGGTATGAGTGTCCCTCACACCAGGCCCTCATATTTGGCGGGTGACACTATTTTCTGGGCATCTTTAAGTTGTGACTATGATCTCGGAATTAAAAAAAGGGACGTGCCATGATCAAAGGGCATACTAAAGACACTACCTAATACATCTGTGCAAAACTCCATCGGATTTTCCATTTCGTGAGCCTTCGGAACTTACTTTCCGAATAGCTGTCGTACACACGACACCCCTTCGCTATCTGTCGGAGGAGAGTCAGTGCAAGTTGGGCCATTACAGAAGTGAAGGTCAGACCAGGTTGAAACTTTGTTACCAGCTTCCTTACGTGAGAGTTTTCTTTTTATTAACGACCGATCTTCATTTAAAATCACAGGTTATTTGCTTGTTATTGTATTTGTGCTTGAGATGTGCAAACTATTGTTGCTGGAGTCGAGTTCGAACTCAGATCTCCACCTTCACCAGCTTTGACCCATTTAAGATGATACATTTGCACCGTTTCATTGTTTCTCCACGATCACAGAATCCTCAAGATATCCACGAAAGGCGTGTGTACGGTTCGAAACCTAGTTTGGCTGAAAGGTTTCCATTGAGTAATTTAAAACTGCAGCAGGCGCTCACCACCCCTCGTGGTATTCAACAATATTGATTGGTGCCAGTTTCGACTCCCAGTCAGAGACAGAACTTTTCTTCACATCAACAACGATGACGATATGTATAGGATTCGACTCACAGACAGCATAGAATTTGATTCATATTATTTCCAGTTCAGACGTGTGCACATCCCGATAATAGTGAAGTAAACCGATTTTTAACGTCTTCTCGTGACTAGAAATCAACGATGTTAGGTGCTGGGTTCGATCCCGGTAAGTCAAAAATTTTACGTCTCGTCATTCAGTTTCAATCGTCTCGCTACTGGTGAAAAATTACGATTTGTGAGATTTGATTGTGCTTAGTTAACAATTGGATGAGGTGCTGTGTCGACTCTTCAATACAAACCTTTATCCCACGTCAGTTCTAGTTTAAACGTATGCACGCTTTGTTACTTATGATTGAAACCATATTTAAGATCTTTCGTGATTAGTCAACAGGAACAATAGTTGCTAGATTTGAGTCCTCGATCACAGTCCAGTACAAAAAGTTTCGTCACAAAATTTCAAGGTGAGGTTGCTTTTTGAAATATCATTTATTGTAAGAAATTGAATTTACAAGGGTGATGACTGTGCCTTATCTAATAGAGTGTTTTCTGATATTTATATTATCGTGGTATTAATTTGCGTCTGGATTGATAGCCAGACAGAGCAATTATTTTTTGTGGCCTCTTGCAGTAACCATTTTGTATAATCAAACCACTGTTCTGGAAAGGAAGCAGAGGACCTGCAAGAAGGGTACGTTATGTGGGTTGCATACAAATCTGACAAAAAGAGAGTCAGGTCGTGCGGATATTTTTGAGCATGACAGTACCTGTCAGAGACTTCGACACCAATTGAGCCTGGCAACTGCTCTAGGGCCTGAAGGTACGCAAAGTGCATCCTAGGTACGTCAAAGTTGTTGCCTAACTCTTAGGTGCTAGAGTAGCCGCCTGGCTGATGTAGTGTCGAAATTTCCTGTAGGTACATTTCTAATGTGCTCAACAAAGGCGTGTGTATGTGGGACCGAGGGTGTTGCCGACACTCACATGTTGCTTTCCCGTGTGATTATACCACAGAAGGGCGGAAAAATAGGAGGTCTGGAAAGCGTAAGTGTCCTTTCCTGCTTCGGATCACGTGCAAATTTTTTGAACGGTTTTTAACGGTACGTAGTGGCTCTAGCCAATACGTCAATGGTCTCATGGTCGCGTTCTCGGTTCCCGAGCACGGGGTCCTGGGTTCGATTCCCGGCGGGGTCAGTCCTATCTGCTAAGGATCCCACACCACGCAACAATATTCTAAAAGTGGACGGACAAGCGTAGTGTAGGCAGTCTCCTTAGTAGGTCTGTTACATTTTCTAAGTGTCCTTCCACTAAAACACCGTCTTTGGCTAGCCTTCCCCACAACATTTTCTATGTATTCCTTCCAATTTAAATTGTTCGCAATTGTAATACCTAGGTATTTAGTTGAATTTACGAGTTTTAGATTAGACTGACTTATCGTGTAACCGAAGTTTAATGAGTTCCTTTTAGCACTCATATGGATGACCTCACACTTTTCGTTATTTAAAGTCAACTGTCACATTTCGCACCATTCCGATATTTCCTCTAAATCGTTTTGCAGTTTGTTTTGATCTTCTGATGACTTTATTAGTCGATAAACGACAGCGCCATCTGCAAACAACCGAAGACGGCTGCTCAGATTGTCTCCCAAATCGTTTATATAGATAATGAACAGCGAAGGGCCTACAACACTCACTACCTTGCCCTTTCACATCGTGGGTGGGGGCACTATGTATTTTAGGATTCTAAAATACATAGTGCCTCCACCCACGATCTGATGGAAATGTAATGCACCAATATTGAGAGTCTTGCTATCATATCTCATTGCTTGACAAAACATGATTTAATGATTTTTAGAACTTTGAAAAGAATGACTTCTCTGGGCCGCGTGGGATTAGCCGGGCGGTGTCAGTCGCTGCACTCATGGACTGTGCGGCTGGTCCCGGTGGAGGTTCGAGTCCTCCCTCGGGCATGGGTGTGTGTGTTTGTCCTTAGGATAATATAGGTTAAGTAGTGTGTAAGCTTAGGGACTGATGACCTTAGCAGTTAAGTCCCATATGATTTCACACACATTTGAACAACACAATGACTTCTCTCAGAGCTATGCTGATACCTAGAGTGTGACCTGAAGATCATCTGGCTAAACGGCCGAACCGCGACATGACTATTAAACGTGAAGCTTGAGACTGGTTTACGCTTGTCGTAAACAAAGCCAGCCTGACAATTCCGTGTGGCTGCTTCTCTGGCAGCGCCATAAGGGATCGTAACAATCCCGGCGCGCCGCCCCACGACCAGACGAGGAGAGCTCTTGAGACTCGCGGCTAATCTCGTCCATTGCAGTGGTTCCCCCCCCCCCCCCCCCCCCCCCAGACGTAAACGAGTGCCGCAGGCTCTGGCGCCACCGCGGGCTGTAAGCGCAGTGCCGGTTTATCTGGCCGCGGCAGCCCACCCTCTGGATACGCAGGAGGTCCTGAGTGTCTGCGCGGGAGGCACGGGACGCGGATCGGCCGCCCAGGAGTCAATACGGCACCAACATAGAGATGGGGGATCCGCTCCTGAACTGATTCATAGAGTTGAATCTTTCAAAGGAGTGAACAATCAGTGATTCAGAAAAAAAGAACGGTAACTCCAAATGTTTCCCACAGCAGAGAGAGACAGCGGCGCCTCTGCCGGTCAGAGCACACTGCACGCCACACAACACAGCCAGCGCCGGCCTCTGCACTGCTTCTACCTTGGCTGCCTGCATTGTGCAGTGCCCCATTGGATTTCGTGTTTCTGTGCTTCCTCTGCCGCGTGCAGTGTCTGGCGCAGCTCAACTTAGCATCGCACTCCGTCGGCTATCGTTTCAGTCGCACGTCCTGCCCTCTGCGCAGTTGATGCGAGCAACAGGACAGAGAGCCTCCTAGCGGAGAACATAAGAACTGCTTGCAACAACCTGCTCGCAAGAGAACGGACGATTTGTCTCGGAGCGGCTGACTGGTGGCCGTTCACCGCTCCCCCCCCGCACTCGGAACTCGCCTGCTCAACGCTAATCCCACCGTTCTCGACTCTAGCCAGAGCGTTGAGCAAAGCAACTCAGGTGTCACTCTGGTCTCTGCGGTCTTAGCTCATGCAGTAATAGAGCTCGCGGCTCGACCTGCTTGACTCAGCACCTCTGCAATGGAGTTGGTTTCTACTGGATATTGTTCTTCGTAGTAATACCGCCATGTATATTACATTATTATGTTATGTATACATCATTTGTTTTTATTTTATTTTTATTTATTTAAACTGATCAGATTAGATTCCTGACGACTCCTCTTACTAGAGGATTTTTAATATGGACACAAGAATTTACGCTTTCATTACGAGCGAACTGATAAACGTATCGCAAAATGTGATACACCAATATTTTCCTTGTTTTATTCTGCGTAAGGCTATATGCAACACTTAAGTCTTACAGTAAAATGTATATATATTTTTTTCTTATTCTGGTACGGATTTTGCGATTTTAGGTGTCTTCGGAAGGAAATGTTCACTTTAAAAATATATGGCTTGCGATGTATTTGTACAAGGTTAATGAAATTTTAATACATTATAGCCAAATATATTGTTAATGTAAATCTCAAGTTACAACGTGAATGAGTGTTGAGTCATGGAAAAGAGCTAGCTCATTTCAGGGAGTGAACGGTTCTGATCCGATCTCTGAAAAGAACAGTTTTGCCCATCTCTACACCAACACAGAGCGTGTGGTCAGACCGGTTGCCGCGAGCAGGGGTGGGACAGTGCGTGGTACCCAACTGCTGCCTCTACGTCGCTACCAGTGATAACGAGGCTAGAACGTGTAAAGGGCCAGAGTGATGCAGTGACGTTGTGCTATCGGGTAAGACTCCTATACCCTGAGCTGAATTGTCCTCTGCATTTTCCCTAAAGTGTAGGATATTTACACTTGTTTACATACGTGCAACAAAATGGTTGAAATGGCTCGGAGCACTATAGGACTTAACATCTGAGGTCAGCAGTCCCCTACAACTTAGAACTACAATACTGGCCATTAAAATTGCTACACCACGAAGATGACGTGCTACAGACGCGAAATTTAACCGACAGGAAGAAGATGCTGTGATATGCAAATGATTAGCTTTTCACAGCATTCGTTGGCGCCGGTGGCGACACCTACAACGTGCTGTCATGAGGAAAAGTTTCCAACCGATTTCTCATACACAAACAGCAGTTCACCAGCGTTGCCTGGTGAAATGTTGTTGTCATGCCTCGTGTAAGGAGGAGAAATGCGTACCATCACGTTTCCCACTTTGATAAAGGTCTAATTGTAGCCTATCGCGATTGCGGTTAATCGTATCGCGACATTTCTGCTCGCGTTGGTCGAGATCCAATGACTGTTAGCAGAATATGGAATCGCTGGGTTCAGGAGGGTAATACGGAACGCCGTGCTGGATCCCAAAGGCCTCGTATCACTAACAGTCGAGATGACAGGCATCTTATCCGCACGGCTGTAACGGATCGTGCAGCCACGTCTCGATCCATGAGTCAACAGATGGGGACGTTTGCAAGACAACAACCATCTGCTCGAACAGTTCGACGACGTTTACACCAGCATGGACTACCAGCTCGGAGACCATGGCTGACGTTACCCTTGACGCTGCATCACAGCAGGAGCGCCTGCGATGGTGTACTAAACGACGAACCTGGGTGCACGAATGGCAAAACGTCATTTTTTCGGATGAATCCAGATTCTGTTTACAGCATCATGATGGTCGCATCCGTGTTTGGCGACATCGCAGTGTACGCACATTGGAAGCGTGTATTCGTCATCGCCATACTGGCTTATGACCCGGGGTGATTGTATGTGGTGCCATTGGTTACACGTCTCGGTCACCTCTTGTTCGCATTAACGGCACTTTGAACAGTAAGCGTTGAATTTCAGGTGTGTTACGACCCTTGGCTCCACCCTTCATTCGATCCCTGCGAAACCCTACATTTCAGCAGGATAATGCACGACCGCATGTTGCAGGTCCTGCACGGGCTTTTCTGGATACAGAAAATAATCGACTGCTGCACTGGCCAGCACATTCTCCAGATCTCTCACCAATTGAAAACGTCTGGTCAATGGTGGCCGAGCAACTGGCTCGTCACAATACGCCAGTCACTACTCTTGATGAACTGTGGTATCGTGTTGATGCTGCATGGGCAGCTGTAACTGCACACGCCATCCTAGATCTGTTTGACTCAATGCCCAGGCGTATCAAGGCCGTTATTACGGCCAGAGGTGGTTGTTCTGGGTACCGATTTCTCAAGATCTATGCACCCAAATTGCAAGAAAATGTAATCACATGTCAGTTCTAGTATAATATATTTGTCCAATGAAAACCCGTTTATCATCTGCATTTCTTCTTGGTGTAGCAATGTTAATGGAGAGTAGTGTACTTAAACTTAACTAACCTAAGGACGTCACACACATCCATGCCCGAGGCAGGATTCGAACCAGCAACCGTAGCAGTCGTATGAGCAACAATGTGAGTGAAGATATCTAGGAGGATTGCCCAGAAAGTAACGCACCGCATTTTTTCTTCAACAATTAATTACTGAACATAATGAGAATTACACACACGAAAGAATGGTGTTTTACCTACACACCCTATTTTTCCACGTAATTTCCATCCCGTTCTATAGCCTTCCTCCAGCGCGAAACAAGGACGGTACCAATCCTTGTCCTGGTGGCGGAGCCGGTGCTTCACTGTGTGAGCGACGCGTTTCGTCACAGGGTTATCTGGTAAGCGTGATAGCGTTACGGAGATGATTAGCAAACTCAAGTGGCAGACTCTGCAAGAGAAGCGCTCTGCATCGCGGTGTAGCTTGCTGTCCAGGTTTCGAGAGGGTGAGTTTCTGGATGAGATATCGAACATATTGCTTCCCCCTACTTATACCTCCCGAGGAGACCACGAATGTAAAATTAGAGAGATTCGAGCGCCCACGGAGGCTTTCCAGCAGTCGTTCTTCCCGGGAACCATACGCGACTGGAACAGGAAAGGGAGGTAATGACAGTGGCACGTAAAGTGCCCTCTGCCACACACCTTTGGGTGGCTTGCTTAGTATAAATGTAGATGTAGTAGATGTAGATGTGGAGTGGGGTCTCCCCGAACGCTATAAATCGTAGAGCGCCGTAGAACCGCCTTGTCATGGCCTCACCCTCCGTGCCCAACGACTAACTGTACTTCTGTCAAGAGCAGATACCCCACAGACTTTGCACAAGCGTTTCTGTAATTTCCCCCACAGTTTCTTTCTCTGCGGTGAGAAATTCCGTGACGGCACGTTGTTTGTAACGCACATCACCTACAGACGCCTTTTTGAAACTTTTCTGCAGCTTTGGGAAGTGACGGGAACTCGCGCGCTCACTCAGGAGACTTAAAACAATACATATATAACATTCGCGTTCGTAGCATTGCTTTCGGCTGAGGAAAAATAAATGCGATGCATCTCTTTCTGGGCAATCCCCGTAATTAGATTTGGAAGGTTGCAATCCATTTGGCTTGCTTCCTTCCATTTACACTGTACTTATTTGTCCGTAGTCACGATTGGCGACAGGCAGGACACTTTAGTTGCATCTACTTGAAGTCTCATGACATTGATTTACTACAGGTAAATGTATTTTATAAAATTTCAGTGGTCGTCGGTAAAGAGGGGAACAGTTCCAGTCCGTGAATACGTGAGAAATGTACAGCTAGCACACTGTTCTGAATATGGCACGTGTGTCGTGAGCACTCAGAGCTTTGTGCTGGCTTGCGTGTGTCAAGTGGCCAACGACGGGGGTTGGGGCAGCGTCGCGACCCGCCTCTTGAGATGGCCGAGGGCAACAATTTCAAGTGCTTGCTGGGACACCACATTTTATTGCGGGAAAGTACGAGTCATGGAACGTGGTTTGGCCTGGGGAAATTCGGAATTGTTAACCTGCGCTCGGTTTCGCCTACCGCCGGCTAACGCCAGATGAGAACTTCTAGAACATACTAGCTAGGAATATGTGCTCTGGCTGGCCTATGATTGACGATATTCCGAGGTTGTGATTTGTTAAACGCAGCATTGACACGCTATTGGCGGAAAACAGTAACGTTTTTCTCGATTGGCGTTTGCGGTCACACTGGCGCAAACTGCCGTGTCAGGAGCTGGTGGAAGAAAAAGAGACGCTCTTTGTTTGGTGGTGGAAGGGAACAGGTTACTGGTTAGAGACCCCATGGCGCTTGGAGCTGTTCGAGTCCTGACGAACGAAATTCTGATTCTCCACTATGACCAAGTTATTCCGAGTTACCGCTGCAGCAGAATGGTGAGAGTATACAACAGCACGGCTCACTATATGGGGCTTAATGTTTGCATAGGAAGTGTATCATTGCAACAGCTGCGATAAACCCAACTCATGCGTTGGTATAGTTCGATATGGTATTCAATCGACCATTTGAGTTTCTAAATAAATCGTTGGGTTGTAATGGATTAATGATTTGATGTGCAGCTGGGATAAGGTAACCGTCCCTCAGCTTGCCTATCCTGTTAGATGCCGTCAGCAAATAACTTCGTTTTTCATAAAATGGTGACGCCAATACTTTGTAATTGGTTACTATAATAAACATCCAGCTTACGTTTCATCTGGTTAAATTTTTTTTTTTTTTAAATATCTGGAGGAGCACGTAGTTCCCTGCAGTTCACTGATTTATTCTGTTGACTTGAATGGACAGTTATGTAGTAGGATTACTGCACTTATTCCACCTTATGATTCTATGCTAGGGCATTTGAAGACAGCGATTCCGTTGCTGCATTTACGGTTAACATGGAGTCTTAAGGAGAGTGCAACGGAGTCTGGATAGGTTCGTTACTCTGATAGGTTTCGCAGTGTCAGACACCGCGGGATGATGCAAATGTGTCGAAGAATTCGTCGTAAAAATGGGTGGCAGCTCAGCAGTGAACTGCACTAACCATTACAAAAATACTTTTCGCGTATTTAGACTTCTAAGTAACCTCAAACGAAGAAAAATATGGGCCATAAATTGCCGCAGACGTAATTGCGAACCAAGACATGGGGCTCAATTTTGTATTGTAATTATTTGTTAATAAAAGTAATTATAAAGACGAAACCAACTGTACACAACTGCGTTTCTTCCCCCAGTCGATAACTGTACTGAAGCAATTTGCCTCAAAATTTTTCGATTCCTGAAATATTTTTGCACTTCGCTGACAGAAGAGGAATATTTATTGTGACGTATGTATATCTCATTATACATACACAAACTGGATAATACCTAACCCCATTTCTTATACAGGTACGATAGGACGAGTGATAATTAAGGTATTTTTATAGCGGACTGGTCATTGTGAGGGAACCTGCACAAGTAATATAACCTTCAAAGAATAAAGTTTTCGCCACAACTCAACAAGCAACAAATGAAATTACTAATAAAAATTCGTTTCACTGGGACATGGGACCTATCCTTCTGTTCTTTTCTCCCGCTGTACGGTAAAAATGCCGCATTTCTTCAAGTACCTACTCACGACTAAAAAATAAACGCCACTTCTGTAAGTGTCTACATATGTGCAAAAACTAAGAAATAGTCTCAGGTTATTACTGCCTAACACTCCTGTTCCAGGAAATTGGTACTGAGTTCTTAGCCCATTACATTTATTATCCACAAATTAACACGCAAGTTCCGAGCGTACACTTCTATAGCCCTGTACTAATACAAATCAATTTTTCTGTCTGTCTGTCTGTCTGTCTGTCTAACCGACTGCTAAAAATCCTTCTTCCCAGGATCGGGTAGACGTATCCAATCGAAATTTATATGACGTTGGGGGGTTGTTTTCGGGAAGGAGACCAGACAGCGAGGTTATCGGTCTCATCAGATTAGGGAAGGACGAGGAAGGAAAGGATCCATTCCGGCATTTGCCTGGAGCGATTTAGGGAAATCACGGAAAACCTAAATCAGGATGGCCGGACGCGGGATTGAACCGTCGTCCTCCCGAATGCGAGTCCAGTGTTTAACCACTGCGCCACCTCGTTCGGTTTATATCACGTACTAACGCCTACGGTCCCTTGGGGGTGTGTGAGAAAGTGACACTTTAAGTCAGTGCAGTCAAAACATTTATTCACATATCCTGACGCTCGCAAACTCACTCATCAAAACCTATAGGGCACTTCCCTTTGGCCTAGAATCATGAAACTGGGCGCAAAGGAAGGACTCGCAGTACAACCACACGAAAAAATCTGAAAACAGAAAATGTGTAACTATACCATGTGAAAAAAATTTTCATTTCTTACCTGACTCCCTGTCTGTTCGTCCGTCTTTCTCTCAGGGACGGGCAGAAGAATGAAGTTGAAGTCTATAAGCCCTTGGCGGTGTAGTACATGTAAGCTTCTAAGTCAATGCTACCAAAACATACGCTCACTTATGTCACATATTTTGATATTCGTAAATTCACTCGGCAAAATCTATAGGGTACTGATCCTTGGCCTAGAACGATAAAATTAGTCAAGAAGTAAGATTTGAGAGCACAAGTAAAGGAAAAAATCCGAAAGTTGTTGCTTTGTAATTATGTGACAGCTAAGCAGCAAAAAACCAATGACGAACGGAGCAAGGAGGACGTGAAAAGCAGACTAGCACTGGAAAAGAGGGCATTCCTGGCCAAGAAAAGTCTACTAATATCAATCATAGGCCTTAATTTGAAGAGAGAATGTACGTATGGAGCACAGCATTGTATGACAGTGAAACATAGATTGTGGGAAAACCAGCACAGAAAAGAATCGAACCATTTGAGAAGTGGTGCAACAGACGAATGTTGAAAATTAGGTGCCGGCCGGGGTGTGCGAGCGGTTCTAGGCACTACAGTCTGGAACCGCGCGACCGCTACAGTCGCAGGTTCGAATCCTGCCTCGGGCATGGGTTTGTGTGATGTCCTTATGTTAGTTAGGTTTAAGTAGTTCTAAGGGACTGTTGACCTCAGAAGTTAAGTCCCATAGTGCTCAGAGCCATTTGAACCATTTTTTTTTTTAAATTAGGTGGACTGATAGATAAGGAATGAGGAGGTTCTGTGCAGATTCGAAGAGGAAAGGAGTATATGGAAAACACTGACAAGAAGAAGGGGCAGGATAGTAGAATGTTTGTTAAGACACCAGGGAGTGACTTCCATGGTACTAGAGGGAACTATATAGTGTAAATACTGTACATGAAGACAGAGGCTGGAATACATCCAGGAAATAATTGAGGACGTAGGTTGCAAGTGCTACTCTGAGATGAAGAGTTTGGCACAGGAGAGGAATTCGTGGCGGTAAGGAGACTGATGATTCAAAAAAAAATATCTGTGAAGAAAAGAGTACGTGTAAAACCTTGTTAAGAAGAAATGACGGAAAGGTATGACTTGATTTAAGATACCAGTGAGAGACTGGGTGGTAGAAACTGTACAGGGGAGCGGAGACTGGAACATTTCCTGCAAATAATTAAGTGCATCTCTGAAATGTCGTGGCGGAGTGCATCAAACTGGTAAAAAAGTTGTAAAATATTATTTAATCCGTATAGGATCCGGTGAATTTCGCGGCTGTTAATGGTAGTTGGTGAATGACACAACCAGCCACAAATATTTATTTATTTTTCTTTTTTGCGCCATAACCGATTTCGGGCTACCATGCTGATCTTCAGGTGCCTAATATTTTAAATATTTTGATCAACAGCATGTCGTCTGCTCCAGAATGCGCAAAAATATTTCATTATTTAGTGCCAATAATATTAATAAAAATATGCTAAATTGCTTGCATATTTATATATACTGGAACGTATGTAAGTAAACACAATTATTTAGCACCACAAATATATACATGTGTTTACTTTGAGCACTTTAGCGTATTTTTATTAATGACACAACTGATGAAGTGTCACAGAATACCAAAATATTATTGTACAGTGTGGAGCAAACGACATGCTGTTGATCAAAACATCTATGTAACGAAAAATATTAGCCATCTGAAGATGGACATGGTAGGCAAAAACCGATTATGGCACTAAAACGAAGCATTTAAAAAGTCTTTGTGGCTGGTTGGGTCCTTCACCAACTAGTTGTAAAATATTTTAGAGAGTGTGCAGTTCATCTGCATTCTGCGTTCTGTCAATTCAAGAAATCATAAAATTAAACTAACTAAAGATTTAAGGAATGGACAACGCATTCTCTAAACTCCGCAACCATTTTCGAGAGAAAGCTTTCCACATGGCAGCTGGTGAAACGTCCTTTGACTAGCACTAAAAACTGCACTCGGCTCCTAACAGTTAATAGGCTATTTTCACGGGGATATGAGAGGTTCTACGACTGAAATGGACGTCAGTTCACCAGCATACTCTTGCAATCACGTCAATGAATGGCTGCCGATATTCCTCCGACATAAAAGGAAAGGCAGTTTAATCAGCCAGAAGTTTGCCTGTCTGAAAAAGTTCTTGTGATTGCCCGTCTCGCGAAGAATTAAACGCCAGCGATGGATCGCTGCGTATACCTTTTCAATCAATTCGAGAAGTCAACGGCACTGAAAGTTGTAAGGGAAAAAAATACTCCCTTTTGCCGGTCAGAAACAAGCGTTGTTTGCCCGATAATAACGGTAAAATTAAAGTACACTTTAATTTTGCCTTTAAATGAAATAAAAAAGTAAGGAAATGTCAAAAAGCGGCGCGGACCTGATGCGTTTACTTTTCATCGATCTGTTAAGTTTTGGCAGTGCTCTGTTAAGTTACGGCAAGAAAACTCTAAACTTTTGAGAAATTCGAAAACAAGAGTCTCCACTTTAACTAACAGCAGATAGCGACGATAAGACCAAACACATGAAATTAACGCTAACTTGTTTCTTGCTCTGGTCTATAAATTTTTGAGGGGCATAGAGTAAGTAACGGTATGCACTGGGAAGACTCATTTTGCTTCTGCTGTACAAACAACCCGTGGCTGTACGCAGACAGTGTGGAGATATTTCTCGAGATGTTCACAAATTTCATGGTTTTCTACCACATCTTTAACCTTTGTTAAAATCATGCGCAGACCTACAGCAGTAATCGAGAGAGGGGAATGGTTTATACACTACGTGATCAAAAGTATCCGGACACCCTCAAAAACATACGTGTTTCATATTAGGTGCCTTGTGCCTCCACCTACTGCCAGGCACTCTACATCGTGAGAGAGCAGAACGGGCCGCTCCCCGCAACTCACGAACTTCGAACGTGGTCAGATGATTGGGTGTCACTCGTCATACGTCAGTACGTGATATTTCCACACTCCTAAACATCCCTAGGTCCACTGTTTCTGATGTGATAGTGAAGCGGAAGCGTGAGAGGACACGTACAGCACAAAAGCGTACAGGCCGACCTCGTCTGTTGACTGACAGAGACCGCCGATAGTTGAAGTGGGTCGCAATGTATAATAGGCAGACATCTATCCAGACCATCACATAGGAACTCCAGACTGCATCAGAATCCAATACAAGTACTATGACAGTTAGGCGGAACGTGAGAAAACTTGGATTTTATGGTCCAGCGGCTGCTTGTAAGCCACACATCACGCCGATAAATGCCAAACTATACGTCTCTTAGTGTAACGAGCGTAAACATTGGACGACTGAACTGTGGATGAACGTTGTGTGGAGTGATGAATCACTGTAAACAATATGGCGATCAGTGGCATTGTTAGGGTATGGCGAATGCCCGGTGAATATCATCTGCCAACGTGTTTGGCGCCAACAGTAAAATTCGAAGGCGGTGGTGTTATGGTGTGGTCGTGTTTTTCGTGGAGGGGGCTTAAATTAGTTCAAATGGCTCTGAGCACTATGGGACTTAACATCTGAGGTGATCAGTCCCCTAGATTTAGAACTACGTAAACCTAACTAACCTAAGAACATCACACATATCAATGGCCGAGGCAGGATTCGAACCTGCGAACGTAGCAGCAGCGCGGTTCCAGATTGAAGCACCGAGAACCGCTCTGTCACAGCGGCCGCTGTGGAGGGGGCTTTCACCCTTCGTTGTTTTGCGTGGCTCTAGCACAGCACAGGCGTACATTGATGTTTTAAGCACCTTCTTGCTTGCCACTGTTGAACAGCAATTCGGGGACGGCGATTGCATCTTTCAACACGATCGAGCACCTGTTCATAATGCACGGCATGTGACGGAGTGGTTGCACGACAGTAACATCCCTGTAATAGACGGGCCTGCACAGAGTCCTGGCCCGAGTCCTATAGGACACCATTGGGATGTCTTGGAACGCCGACTTCGCGCCAGGCCTCACCGACCGACATCGATACCTCTCCTCAGTGCAGCACTCCGTGAAGAATGGGCTGCCATTTCCGAAGAAACCTTCCAGCCGCTGATTGATGGTATGCCTGCGACAGTGGAAGCTGTCATCAAGGCTAAGGGTGGGCCAACGCCATATTGAATTCAAGCATTACCTATGGAGGGCGCCACAAACTTGTAAGCTATTTTCAGCCAGGTGTCCGGATACTTTTGATCAAACAGTGTATATGTGTTAATAATATCGGAGAATTTCACAGACAGCTACTAGTATCGATTTTAAATATTGTTTTTGAAGAGGCATTATAATATACCGTGTGTTTTCCACTAGAGATTTCGTCGTCGTCGGACAGTAGCATGTTTCATCAGCGATTTATTGCTTCTTAACATTCAAAATATCATTGCATGACAAGTACATACCAATTTTGATCGATAAATGACATAAAATCACTACGTGACTCTGCGGTTATTATCAGCAGTCAATAAAATAGACGTCCTGCTCGCTACTTTTTTTAATGTACACCTTAACGCGGCTCGGGCACAGCTATCACCAGGAAAATATCAGAACAAATGGAAAGTAATATTACCACCGGAAATGCAAAGTTACATATAAAAGCTTGATACGCTGCATCTCGTTGATCAACATGTATTGCACTTTTGTACCACGACCACTGTTGCTTAGTGCGGCAACCTATCTTAAACAATGGACGATCAAAAATTTTCCATTGGAAGGCAGTACAGTGCAGAACCGATGTAACAATCAGGCAAAATCGGCTTGAGCATTGACGTAATCAGCTCAGCGATGCAGTAGGTTGAAATTCCCGTTTGGTAAAACACAGTGTGCTGCTGTGTGAAGAAGTCCCTGAGTGCCTACTGCACACCCTCGTCCCACAAGAATCGTCGATTCTTCAAGGCCTTTTTTAAGAGGTAGAAGGCACGAAATACGCATCGGAAGAGATCAGGACTACAGGCCGGATGCTCGAACGTCTGACACTTGAGTCCAGCTGAAGCTGGCCTCCCAGATCGACCGGCACGGAACTTGGTGCACCACTGCACAACAGTTGTTTTCGAGAGACATGCTGCCCCATACACATGGATTTCTACCGGTGTTTGCACTCCGGCAGCCAAGGAAAGAACAATAGTACGTTGGTCCCGTTTCGATGTAGTCGCCAATAACGTCGCCATAGTTCACATTTCCACATTTACCGCATGCGCGCCGGAAAGACACGAAAGCCACACTAGTTCCTTGCCTGCATGTCGGTGCTTTTGTACCTGCATCGCATACACGTCGCGCTACGTTGTGTATACGTTGCAGCAACGAACTCAAACGCAAACTTTTTTTTATAGCTTCTTATATAAAAAATCTGTGGCCAGGGAGTACCATTAAGTGCTAACTGATTTGTCAACTAAAATTCAAATTAACCTTTTCAATCAATTAAAAGCGAAATCTATAAAAATACGGTGCCTATTTAAAAAAATTAAACATAAATACCGATAAAGTCGGACTATCATACTGAAGGACATACACCTTTCATATCGACACCACCGACAAACCAAACATGCACATCACTGCCAATGAGTACAGATGCGAATGAAAGTAAAACTATGCCAATCTACACTGAGGATCCAAAACATTATGACGAATAGCTTGTTTTTACGTCTTTGGAACGAAATACATCACTGATTCTGCGTATCAGGGTATCCGACAGTTTGTTGGTACGTTTCTTGAGGTATGTGGCATCAGATGTCTAAGCACAGGTCATGTAATTCGCATAAATAACGGGCCGCTGACTATCGTACGCGGTGCTAGTGCCCGATAGCGAACCGGATAGGTTCCATATAATTTACATCAGGTGAATTTGGTCGCCGAGACATCAACGTCTCTTCACTATAATGCTCCTCAACCTAGTGCAGCATTGTTCTGGCTCCCAGACAGAGGCGAAGATGGCATCGCCGTCGTGGAAGACATCAAGCGTGAACGGCTGGAGGTGTTTCGCAGTTCCCACGGTGTCGTATACTGTTTCGGGTCCCGAGCAAGCGCAGGATAATGTCTCCCAGTGCATAATATTGCTCCCACCAGCCTGTGTTCATGGCCGCTGTTCAAGGCGTTTATGGAGACGACCGCCGACCCTGTGTAGTAGAAATGTGATTTATCCGAAGAGCTGACACGATTCCATTGATCGACGCTCGAATCCAGATGGTCGCGTTCCCACTGCAATCGTAACTGACGATGTCGTTGGGTCAACGTGTGGACGTGTAGAGGTGGTCTGCTGCGGAGCTCCATGTTCAAAAACGTACAATGAACGGTGTGCACCGGAAAATTTGTCCTTGCACCAAAACTGTGCTCTTTCGGAGTAGATGCCACAGATCACCTTCCATCCTGTTTTACAGAGCAGAGAAGCCTCGGAGGCGCACGCTCCGTGAAGAATCGTGGGTGTCCAACCATTTAGCGCCTAGTGGTAGTAACACGACAGCAGCTCATGAACGTTCGACTAGGTTCGCCGTTTTCTAGATATTCGTTCACAGGCTCCGCGCAATAATAATTTGCCCTGTGTCAAAATCGATTGTCTGAATGGATCTCCCCATTTGTTGCCCATTCTTTGCTAGGGTGATTCCCCGTCCGTATCTGCTCTGCTTATCGCTTTTGTTACCGCGTCACGTGGCAGTAATGCCAACAGGCGGCAGCCAAAGACACGGTGGGCAGTGGTCGTAGCGTTATGGCTGATCAGTGGAGATCCACTTAATTCTTTGAACGTATACTCCCATAAAACACATCGACGAGCTAAAATATTATGAGTACTGCAGGTGGCGAGACTGCCTGGCATGTGGTGGCGCTGTGTGCATGTGATGCGATCGTTAAAGTATACAAGCGCTACAGAAGCGAATGGAGTAAAAGTCCAGCGACGTTACTGGCGCCATATTGGAAAATCCACTGGCGTGACAGGCTCTCACAAGGCGTAGAAGGTTGGCCCGGCGCTGGGGGACGAGAGGCTCGGAAATGGCGAAACTCGTCGGCTGTTCAACTACTGCTGTCTTGAGCACCAGTGGGAAGTGGTTGAATGAGGGTAAAACCACTTGTAGGCGACAAGCTGCCATGTCTCATCAGAGAAAGTGGAGGCCGAAGGTTTCTCCGCTCTTTAAAGTACAGGCCCGTTTGTGGGAGATCTAACGCCATACTACAATGATGGTTCAGCAAAAAGTGTTTCGCAGCACACCGTTCAGTGCACATGTTGTGACTGCAGTGTTCACGGGATCATGCAGACTGAATTGTGGATGATTTGAAATATGTCACCTGGTCGAAAGAATTAGGTTTTTATTGCAACTTTTTTTATCTATCTGTCTGTTCGCCACAAATTTTGCAACTGATCTGAAACTAAGTTTCCATTGATCTGGATACATGAAATTTTATGAGTGGTTCAGAACTGGATGACAATGGAATACTAGCTCCCTTCCCTGACGGTGGTAGGTGTGAAGGTGAGGGTGCAAAAGGTTAGCAACAACCATGGCATCGGGGCCAGTATGCCTGTAGCAGGCGAACTGCGTTGTTTACGTCCCAGTCACTGTGAGCCGAGCGCCGAGCCGAGTAGTAAGTAAACTTGGCGAGAAGCTGTGCCGAAACGATCGGGCCCTCTTGTCGATAGCTAGCCGCACAGCCTACGTGAAGACGATAAACACAGAATGCTGCGAAAGAGGCATGGCATCAACGGGAGGACGACTTAAATTCAGCCATTGTGACGGCATCGTTGCGGAGGTAACTGCAGAAATGTTGGGATTCGGGATCAAGGACATAAGAATATTTGAATTTACCTTTAGAAGTGACTCCAGAGAAAATCGGTTCAGTTTTAAAGTCGTTCCTGACGGAAAAACGGACGAGTTTCCAAACATTCCCTGTCCTACAGGACGTTAGACAGGCTAAGACTGACCTCCACCGACGTGCCCCGTCATACAGGATGGCGTCAAAGTCACTGAACAGTTGGTTAAAAGAAAACAAAAACAACAGCAAGACATAGTACAATAGGAACTTTTAGCCCATTAAGTTGTTACTACCAAATCGTGATAATTACGCCTTGTCAAGTTGGTATACAAAGCAAAGAGAAATAAAAATAAGCACAATAATCAAACTAGTGAATTGTTGATAGGATGATCTGTGTTTACAGCTTTAGTTTTCCGAATTGTCACGATGTTAACCATAGAAGAATAGATTTTCGCGTTAAAAAAGATTTATAAAACTTGTGCTACTGCGGTTGTTAATGAATGGGGAAGACATTGTAGGTCAAAACCAGCGTCTAGACACACAATGTACGACGTACGTGATAGATTTGAAGAACACGGATTTGATATGGAAGCACCAAGATCTGGCCGCCCAACAGCAGTCACAACTGAGGAAAGTGAATTGTGAGTATGTTTAGCCGTGACCCAAAGTCCGCTAAAATCAACCAAACGATTAGCAACGGAGCTGGACTCATCAAGATGGCTCGTGCAGGGAATCTTAGACAAACAGAAGTTTGAATTTTACATTCCACATTGACGACATGGGTTACTTCAAGATGATCCAGATCGACGTCTTCAGTTATGTGAATTGATGCTTGACCAACAGGAACATAATCCTAACCTCTTCAATAAAACTGTGCTGCCTGACGAGGTCAGTTTTAAGTTAAGCGGAAAAGTTAACAGACATAACTGCACTTACTGATATACTGACAATCAAATTATTTTGGTATAAAAACCTCTAAATCAACCTGGTGTTTGTGTTGGAGGGGGATGGGGGAGGGGCAATATCATCAGCTGGCGTACTTGGACCATTTTTTTTAAAGAAACAATGACAGGAGATAACTGTTTGGATATGCTTCAGAGTTATGTGATATCAGGACTTAAAACGCATGGTAAAAACTTACTTTCAACACGATGGTGCACCACCATATTATGCCACTGCTGTCCCCGATTATTTGAATGAAGTTTTCCAAAAAAAAATGTGATTTGTTGAAGGGTGGTTATTGACATGCGTCAACGTCCACTAGACATCACGCCCATGCATTTTTTTCCTGTGAGTTGTCGTCAAGGGCTCTGTGTATTCTCAAAAACCTCAGACCACTACTGAACTACTAAAAGATTACATGCATGACACATTTCATTATTTGGACAGTGACACCACACTATGCCATAGAGCAGGGTTCCAAAACGACTTCAAATATGTGTTAATGAAGACGGAAAGCACTTTGAGCAAAAGAAATAGTTGTAATTATTGTTTGTATTTTTTAATGAAACAAATTCGTTTGTTTAAATTAGTGCCCAGTGTCCAGTGACTTTTGCGCCACCCTGTATTTTAAAGCCTAAGGATGTAGAGGAATTGTAATGTGCGAAGGGCACCCACGAACGTGCTCATGATCTGACAAGGAAGGGCATGTACGATCTGAAAGCGTGCAGGGCAGGATGGTCCCGTGACCAGTGGGAGAAGCAGTCGGCGCCGCGTGAATATTGACATTACCAGCGACGTACGTTCAAGCGGTCACGTAGACTGGAATGGAACCTTTACAGCAGAGGAGGAGGATCTAGGAGTGACGGTTCCTGGGAAAAGCGACACACGTATCAGCAGGACAGGAATCAACGGATCAAAAATCAACCACTGGTGGAGTAGGGCAACTCAGAGAAGTTCCTGTTGAACATGTTGGGCGACAGGAAGTGGAAGACCCGAAGCCACCGGAGCCGACGATGGTGGCTCTCACCACGAAAATACAAAAAACGACGGATAACGCAGCCAAACGCAGAACAAAAGGCCATGGAAAAGCGTGAGAGAGCGCCGAGGATCGCCTGCACCCTGGGACGAACACCGAACTGCAACCAAGAAGGAATCCACAAGATAGCTGTTCCGGCAGCCATCCCTGAGTCGGCCGAGGAGGGGCATCCACCCACCCATCAGACGGAAGTGGATGGGCACGAGTAAAGTGTTGTGGCGTAGCAAGACAGCCACGCCACGGAAGTAGCCGAAAGGCACGCGCTAAGCTCACGCAGATGGGCGTGAGGTCTGAAACAGGATACGTAATGAATGCTATAAAGAAAAGTACGTAGCTTCTGGAATACTTAACTTTAATCCATACTTGTGGTACATCGCTCTTGACGATACAAGTTAGACTCTGTAGATACATGCAATGTTACTAATGGCGCCTTGCTAGGTCGTAGCCATTGACTTAGCTGAAGGCTATTCTAACTATCTGCTCTGCAAATGAGCGAGGCTTCGACAGTGTGCATCGCTAGCTACGTCGTCCGTACAACTGGGGCGAGTGCTCGTCCGTATCTCGAGACCTCCCTTGGGGTGGCGCTCGGTCTGCGATCCCTGACAGTGGCGACACGCGGGTCCGACATGTATTAATGGACCGCGGCCGATTTAAAACTACCACCTAGCAAGTGTGCTGTCTGGCGGTGACACCACATAAAGACTCTTGACGGTCTACCTGCGCACGCCGCAACGGCGGGATGACATCGAGCTGCCTGAGGACGACACGCAGGTGGGCAGATGAAGTGGAATGTGATATGTGATCCGTCGAGTGAAACCATGAATGAAGAAACGAAGGTATGTGCCGGGACAGAGGAAGTGCACGGAATCACCAGGACGAGGAAATGACCTACTCGAGTGAGACAAACTAAACAACGGCTTCAGATAACAACAGTGACATTCAGCACCCCCCCCCCCCCTGAAGGAATGATTCCATCACAAGCAAACAGAATCCGGACGGTCAACATCAACAACATAAGCAGCAGCCTGAAGCTTTACGTGACATTCTTTCATTCATCCAGGAACTGCACAAGACCTTGGAACAGAAGAAATAAAGGCAGAAACAGTGGCGAAAGAAGTGGAGTACCTAGAAAGAGCCCGAGTTACTATACTCACTGTGCAGGACACACGCTTCATTAACGTCTACTCCCCTTAAGGCTCTGTAAATAGACGTAAAGGGCGGGATTTTTCAGTGAACAATTCGCTGGCAATTACGACCACATTATCATCGGAGCTGACTACAAATGCGTCCCTTCCCGACGGACCAGAGTCTGCATTTTGACAATTGCCAGAATAGGGGAATTGCGTTTCACTGATATTTGGGAGCATGTGAATGGTGATCGTCCAGAATTTACCCGTTATGAATCTGCAAGCAGACTTGGCCGCACTTACATGACACCAGCCTTAAGTCACAAAATTTTGTAAACAGAGATGTAGTCTACAGTTGTTTTTTTTTTTCTGACCACGCTGTGTACATTTGTACTATCAGTCTTTGAAAACAAGGGATGTATCGTGGGAGGTCTTACTGAAAGTTCAACGTATCGCATTTGAACGAATCGAAATGACATGAAATGTCTCGTACGATATGGGCAGCTTGTGGGAGAAAGTTTCCTCAATGTGCCTCGGCGCTAGAGTGATGGTTAAATCATGCAAAACTGGCGATAAGGAAGACCCCCATGTGGTACTCCCGTGAGAGAATGGAATGGTGCAGGCGCACGGTAAACTTCTATTTCGAAGTCCTCTGTGATTTACCCCGGCCAAAAACATCGATCGTCGACAAACGTAAGGAAATACAATGGGTAAAGACCACGATTACGGAAAAAATTATATGGGTGCCGGATTAGAGCGCGACTTAGAAAAGGTGTCCAAAGCGAAAAACCTTCCTGAATGATGAACGGCGGACGACTGCTGCTGGAACAGCAAAAGCCCAAAGTTGAGCTTTGGAAGTATCATGAGACGTTTTATGCAGCTACGCACCTGGACCAGCCGGCAATGGAAGACCTACTGCCGGGACTATCTCGCGAGATCGACCAGGGGGAGGAAATTAGTTAGCTGGTTGAATTGACGGAAAAGGAAGTGGACGATGCGCTGATAAAAGGTCCAGAGAACAAGTCGCTTGGACCAGATGGTATACCGGCAGTACTCTGCCGCAAATTCAAATGTTAGGAATTGGTGGATCCAGACAAAGACATACCACAAAATTTTAGGGCAGGCATGTCTCTACAGGTTTCTAAAATGCCTGTGGGGAAATCAGCACAATATTACAACCTCTGTGAGCCGTGCACGGCTCGCGTTTATCCCATTTATTGTTTGTCATCTTCTATTAAGGTACCGCCGTTTCGTTTTCTTATTCCATTTACTGGCGTCACTAAGTTCCTGCCTTACTTGCCCGTGAGCGGCAGCAGCAGCGCGTATCTGTAATCGCACTGTCGTACCATCTCTGGAGCGACCGATAGTATTTCCGGGTCGTCGTGTGTGTGATGAGTCAGTTGGAGACGGACCAGTAGCGCAGTCGGGACGCAGCAACAGTGAAGACGAGGGACGGAGCGCCGGTGAGGCGCCGACCGCTGGCGACGCACATGAACTGTCCGACGGAGGGAGATTGGAGCGGGACGACCGTTGGTTGGTCGTCTCATTGGCCAACATATATTTGGTCCTTCCACCGTTTCCGGCTCTGGGCAGTTGGTGGGTTGGCGTGGAGCAGCGAGGAAGTCTCCGTGGCGCGTATCTGGCCGGCGCCGCTGGCGGCGTCCGCGCGCGGTTGGAGTGTGAGGGGCTGTTCCCATTGCTACGAGGTCCGTGGCTCACCGATCACGGACAAGAAAGATAAGTTATCCTATCGCTTGGTCCGTTGACTGTCGGTCGATGGGATTGTCGTCCGATCGTGAACGGTTGCCTCGACTGCCTGTCTCACCTAATCCAGCGTTAGTGTTTGAATTCAAAATGGTTCAAATGGCTCTGAGCACTATGGGACTCAACTGCTGAGGTCATTAGTCCCCTAGAACTTAGAACTAGTTAAACCTAACTAACCTAAGGACATCACAAACATCCATGCCCGAGGCAGGATTCGAACCTGCGACCGTAGCGGTCTAGCGGTTCCAGACTGCAGCGCCTTTAACCGCACGGCCAATTCGGCCGGAAGTGTTTGAATTCCAGGCCGACACTCGAACATCTGAGCGCCCCTGCCTTCTTTTGTGTGTTCTTGTTGTTTGTACTTGTATGGCTTCTAGCTATTTTTATTTTTTGTTAAGATTGTTTTACGCTTAAGGCGTAAGATTCCTTAGGCCTTCAGCCTAATTTAAAGAACTGTTTCACGTTAGACCTTTGGCATTTTTAAGGTTTTAATGTTGTTGAATTTTAAGTCTTGGACCTTCAGCCGATTTCGAGATTGTTTTGCTCTTATAGCCTTCAGCATAGTTCAAAGAACTGTTTCACGTAGGTCCTTTGGTATTTAAAATAAATTAACGTTATGGAGTGTTAAGTGTTAGGCCTTCAGCCGAAAACGCGCGACCGCTACGGTCGCAGATTCGAATCCTGCCTCGAGCATGGGTGTGTGTGATGTCCTTAGGTTGGTTAAGTTTAAGTATTTCTAAGTTCTAGGGGACTGATGACCTCAGAAGTTAAGTCCCATAGCGCTCAGAGCCATTTGAACCTTCAGCCGATTTGAATTTAACTTGTTTGATCTTGAAGCATCTGATCCTTTGGGCCTTCAGCCTAACTAAAGAACTGTTTTAAGATAAGGCTTTGCCTTTCAAATTCCTATTTTTGTTGAGTTTCGCCTAATTAAGAACTGTTTTACGTAAGGCCTTTGTTTTTTATAAAAAAAATGTTGTTTAGCCTTGTTGGTCTTTCAGCCGATTTTGAATTCAAATTGTTTGCTCTGAAAATCTCAGAATCTTTGGGCCTTTAGCCTAAATAAAGAACTGTTGTAAGGTAAGGCTTGCCTTTTAAATTTCTGATTATGCTTGCGTTTTAAGTTATTGGCCTTCAGCCGTTTTTAAATTAAAGTGGCTTTCAGTTGGTAATTAAGTCCCACGGATTAAGGCTGTGTGTTTAAAAAATAATTTTTTTTTTTGGGGGGGGGGGGGGGGGGGCGGGCTCTTGCAATTTTTAATCAAATAATAAATCTGTATGTTATAGTGTAACTAACAGCCCCTTATTTATTTTTTATTTATTTATTTATTTATTTATTGTTCCGTGGGACCACATTTAGGAGAAGTCTCCATGGTCATGGAACGAGTCAATACATGAAATTATAACACGATTGTAGAAACAGATAAAATGAAACAAGTCGTTAGTTTAAATAAAGAAAATCAAGAATGTAACACTGGAATTTGCTTAATTTTTTATCTCTTCCAGGAGCTCCTCGACAGAATAGAAGGAGTGAGCCATGAGGAAACTCTTCAGTTTAGACTTAAAAGTGTTTGGGCTACTGCTAAGATTTTTGAGTTCTTGTGGTAGCTTATTGAAAATGGATGCAGCAGTATACTGCACTCCTTTCTGCACAAGAGTCAAGGAAGTGCATTCCACATGCAGATTTGATTTCTGCCTAGTATTAACTGAGTGAAAGCTGCTAACTCTTGGGTATAAGCTAATATTGCTAACAACAAACGACATTAAAGAAAATACATACTGTGAGGGCAATGTCAAAATTCCCAGACTATTGAATAGGGGTCGACAAGAGGTTTTCGAACTTACACCATACATAGCTCGAACAGCCCGTTTTTGAGCCAAAAATACCCTTTTTGAATCAGAAGAATTACCCCAAAAAATAATACCATATGACATAAGCGTATGAAAATATGCGAAGTATACTACTTTTCGTGTTGAAATGTCACTTATTTCAGATACTGTTCTAATGGTAAATAAAGCGGCATTTAGTTTCTGAACAAGATCCTGAACATGGGCTTTCCACAACAGCTTACTATCTATCCGTACGCCTAGGAACTTGAACTGTTCCGTCTCGCTTATAACATGCCCATTCTGTCTGATTAAAATGTCAGTTCTTGTTGAATTGTGGGTTAGAAACTGTAAAAACTGAGTCTTACTGTGATTTAGCATCAAATTATTTTCCAAAAGCCACGAACTTACTTCATGAACTACATTATTTGATAATGTTTCAATATTACACACAAGATCCTTCACTACCAAGGTGGTGTCATCAGCAAACAGAAATATTTTTGAATCACCTGTAATACTAGAAGGCATATCATTTACATAAATGAGGAACAGCAGTGGCCCCAGCACCGACCCTTGGGGAACGCCCCATTTAACAGTGCCCCATTGGGACTGAACATCATTACCACTCTCAATATTGCGGAGGATTACCTTCTGCTTTCTGTTCTTAAAGTAGGAGGCGAACCAATTGTAAGCTACTCCCCTTACTCCATAATGTTCCAACTTCTGCAGTAATATTTTGTGGTCAACACAGTCAAAAGCCTTCGTTAAATCAAAGAAAACACCTAACGTTCTCAACCTTTTATTTAATCCGTCCAAAACCTCACAGAGAAAAGAGAATATAGCATTTTCAGTTGTTAAGCCATTTCTAAAACCAAACTGTACATTTGACAGCAAATTATGTGAATTTAAATGCTGCAGTAACCTTGTATATACAAGCCTCTCGATAACTTTAGCAAACACCGATGGCATAGAAATAGGTCTATAATTGTCAACATTGTCCCTGTCTCCCTTTTTATAAAGTGGCTTCACTACCGAGTACTTTAATCGGTCAGGAAACCGACCACTGCTAAAGGAAAAGTTACAGATATGGCTAAGTACTGAGCTAATATACGTGGAACAATACTTCAGTATTCTGCTAGATACCCCGTCATATCCATGAGAGTTCTTGGTCTTTAGTGATTTAATTATTAACTCAATCTCCCTCTTGTCAGTATCATGGAGGAGCATTTCAGGTAACAGTCTCGGAACACTTTTTTCTAAGAGCGCTGTATGATTCCCTGTTGGGACTAGGTTTCTATTTAGTTCACCTGCTATATTCAGAAAGTGATTATTAAGTACTGTACATATATGCGACTTATCAGCAACACGGACATCCCCACTACGCACTGATTCTATATCCTCGACCTGTCTCTGCAGACCAGCCACTTCCTTTACGACTGACCATATGGTTTTAATTTTATCCTGAGACTTAGCTATTCTATCTGCATACCACATACTTTTTGCCTTCCTAATAACTTTTTTAAGCACCTTACAATACTGTTTGTAATGGGCTGCTGCATTTAGATTTTGACTGTTTCTAACGTTTTGATATAATTGCCACTTTGTTCTACAAGATATTCTTATCCCTTTAGTCAGCCACCCAGGCTGCCTGTTTGTGCTAGTACCCTGTTTTAAACGTTCTAACGGAAAGCAACTTTCAAAGAGCACGAGAAAAGTCTTGAGGAAAGCATTATATTTATCGTCTACTGTATCAGCACTATAAACATCTTGCCAATCTTGTTCCTTGATAAGGTTTACAAAAGTCTGTACAGCAACTGGATCAGCTTTCCTAAAAAGTTGGTAACTATATTTAACATGTGTTGAAGCACAAAAATCTTTTAGACTTAAAATTTGTGCATCATGATCTGAAAGGCCATTCACTTTTTTGCTAACAGAATGCCCTTCTAATAATGACGAATGAACAAAAATATTGTCTATGGTTGTTCTACTGTTCCCTTGCACTCTCGTTGGAAAGAATACGGTTTGCATAAGATTATATGAATTAAGGAGGTCTACCAGCATCCTTTTCCTTGCACAATCACTTATACAATTAATATTGAAGTCACCACATATAACTAACTTTTTGTATTTCCTATAAAGTGAACCAAGAACCTCCTCTAGCTTTAGCAAAAATGTTGTGAAATCGGAGTCTGGGGATCTATAAATAACAACAGTAAGAAGTTTAGCTCCACTAAATTTAACCACACCTGCACAACATTCAAACACCTTTTCAGTGCAGTACTTTGAAACATCAATTGACTCAAATGGGATACCGTTTTTCACATACAAGGCTACTCCCCCACACCGCAAAGAGCTCCTAGAAAAGCTGCCAGCCAACCTGTATCCTGGTAAAGGAAGCCTCTGAATTATCTCCTTATTTAAGAAGTGTTCAGATATACCAATAATTTCAGAGTCAACATCTATAAGCAGTTCACTAACTTTATCTCGAATACCTTGTATATTTTGATGAAATATACTAATTCCCTCATTAATCGGATACCCAAGCTTTGTAGAAAGTGGTTTCTTTGTTAGAGAGACTTCCCTTAAGCAGGAATACCTATCAGCTGACTTCAATCTAAAAAAGGTACAGCTCTAACACCCACAACTACCGGAATTTTCCCATGAGTGATCCCACCACCCCCACCTATGCTGTCACCTATAAGTTTTGCCAACCTCCCCTTCCCATACCTGTTGAGGTGCAGGCCATGTCTAGTGAAACCCGTCCTACTGATAGACTCCACCGACACCACTGAAATGTGACTCATGCCTTCTGTCATCAGCGCACCCCCAAGTCTCATGTTATTACGCCTGACGGCTATATTAAGATGAGGCCGATCGTGACGCTGAAACAGTTCCACGAAATGCACATTCGTGTTGCCAGTCTGAGTGGCTATCTTTTCCAGGTCACCATCTATGTCATACTTCCCATCCCTATCAATACTATTACCAGCCCCACCCACAATCACTACCTGATCCTCTTTAGTAAAATCCCTACATAACCCCCCTATGTTAAAAGTCACCTGAGCCAATCCTGCATTAGGCTTCACAATGCTGGTGACCTGGTACTCACTCCCCAAAACTTCCTGCAACTGCTGGCCTACACCTCTACCATGAGAACTACCTAACAGCAGAACCTTCTTCTTTCTCTTAGACTTTGGAACTGTCCTAGCCACCGTAACTGCTGAGGTCTGCTGCGTACTTCCTACATCTACAGCTACTAGAGATTCCTCTCCACTAGACTCTGACAGTTGGTCATATCTATTACAAACACCAATAGTAAAACTATCTGAAAATCTCCTTCTCCTAGCAGATCTCTTGCCAACAGCCAGCTCCCATTCCCCAACCCCCTTCTCCCTCCTCATCCTATCTAGCTCCTCCTGTGCGTTTTTCAACTGCACCTGAAGGGCACAGATCTTACGCTCCTGCTCCTCTATCAACTTACTCTTGCTACATAACCTGCAGTTCCAGGAGAGGATCTCACCAGAATGCCCACTGGCTTCCCCACTGCATTCCCCCCAGTGAAAATACTTCGAACAAGTCTCACACCGCAATCCACTACTCACGAACCTACGGCAAAGCCCACACTTCTCACTCATGGTAAAATTTTACAATTATTGAAACAAGAAAACAACTTTATCTAAGTTCCGCTACTACAATAAGAAGATGTTAAAAACTGACTACAATTATCACAAACTTGCTCTACAAGGGAAGTAACTACTATTATTGACAGTATTAATCAACAACAAATGAGAATATAACAAAATACTAACACAGAAAGAAAATCAAACGTCTAATGACAGTAACGAAACTGAAAGCAGTTCGCAAAAATTTCTTCTGAAGTTATTTCACCGGAAAACACCAAGAACACCGGTTGAAGACTACTAAAGTTCCTAAATTAACTACTATACACAAACAATTAATTAGTACTTAGCTTTCGATGCGCCGCTACAGCTGCAACTGGTCAGCGCGGAATGTAAACACGGGTAAGAGGTTAAGTTGCTCGATACGAAACACTCACAAATATCAGGCCACAACACACGAAATGCAGAGGTGAATGAAGAAACCACTAATAAGTCACTTATATAGTAAATATTATCACAAAAACAGTTAAAATATATATCTGAAAACTAAAAATAGATGAAAACTTAGAGAGCGATCTCACACGCAGTCACGCGCTTATGACGTCACACCAAAGAAAAAAACTATTTTGGCCCCTTTCCGCAATTTAAACTACCTGTTTTGTCCTGCGGGTTAAGCTGGGCGTCTCATTCTGAAACAGTGAATACAAGATATTTTCAACGATTATAGCTGGGAGACTAAAACCGGTAATGAACACAGTCAGAGACCCTTAACAAACCAGTGTCGGTAAAAACTGCCAGACTGAGGATACCCTTTGCGATTATCGTGACATAATCGCTGTAGTGGCCGCCTGTCGCATCCCTGCCCGAGAGTTACTCTCGATTTTTACAAAGCCTTTGTCAGGGTAGACCACGAGTATTTGCTGAAGACCATTCAGGAAATAAACATCCCACAAAGTTTCGTGACAATCATCGCACGTCTTCTGCAGTCCACAATACTGATACACTGTCGACCAATGAGGCCGATATCAATGAATAGCTCAATTAGACAAGGATGCCTGATGTCAGTGTCACTATTTGCTATGGCCATCGAGCCACTCTTAACTGCTCTGAATAGACTACTCCAGGGGATCATAACAGGGGAGCATAAGTTCGTCTGCCGTACCTACGCAGATGGCGTGACTTTTCTAAATAAAAACACCACTGAGACACGAAACACGATGGACGTAGTGGAGCAGTGTAGAAAGGCGGCGCGAATGAGCTGAATGCTATGAAGGCCGGTATTCTGAATCTCGGTGGCGAACTATGGACTCCCATACGAGGACATACAAAAGGAGATCACGGTCCTGAAGTGCCAGTGAGTGAAAATCGCTCGAGACACTCGATGCACGGTTGCAGTCAATTACAAATATGTACATTAATAAAGTACGCCATCTGTATGTCAACATAACCTCCGATCCCTCAACGAATTGTATCGGGTGGCCTTGATGAATTTAAAGTAAACCATATGTCACAAGTGCTCCTAATACTCCCCGCAAAAGCAAGCAGATTACTTGCAATCTTCGGCCATTTTGTCAGCCGTGGCCACATTTTCAAGGTCAAATATTGACTCTGCAAACTGCAGTAGGCGGACTAAACCTCATCGACATATATACGAAGACACATGCTCTGCATATAAGCTCCACTCATAACAGTGGAAGCGTGCACCAAACAGCATCGCCACCTTTACACTGAACCAAATAATGCTGGCCAATCCCGAAACGCCAGTGGACGTTCACCACATCCCAAATGACCTCCAACATCTCAAATATTGTTTGAGTGAGCTACGTCAGTATGGAGATACCTGGAAGCAGCTAGCCACAGTCCGAGCACAGCACAAATATCTGATCGCTGCGCATGCCAAGAATGATGTGGAAGATAAGTACTGCGAGGTCGATTGGAAAACCATATGGAAAAGTCTCCAACACTCACATTTGCCGACAAGTGCTCGAGCCTTGTGGTCAGTAGAAAACTCCCAATGAATTCGTGACTGCATGTGGTACAATTGGCATAGTCTCTTCCCCCCCTACCCCCCCCCCCCCCTTCGCTTTTGTGCAACCTGTCACATACAAGATACTGATGAACACCAATTTGTATATGGAAAGGCGCATGAAGTATGGAAAGCGTCACCGCACGCTACGAGGGGCGTTTGAAAAGTCCGTGCAAAAAGAAAAACTACTTAAGTGTTTGGGGTAAACACTTTTTTATTTTTCGGCATAGTCTCCATTTAGACTTCTACACTTCGTCCAATGCTGTTCTATTTTGTTGATCCCTTGCGAATAATAGGAATTGTCCAAGTCTGCAAAATAGCTATTAGTTGCTGCAATCACCTCCTCGTTTGAATAAAATCTTTGTCCCGCCAACCATTTCTTCAAATTGGGGAACAAATGGTAGACCGAGGGAACCAAGTCTGGAGAATAGGAGGGATGTGAAACAAGCTGGAATCCTATTTCCATTAATTTTGCGACCACAACTGCTGAGGTGTGTGCTGTTGCATTGTCGTGATGGAAAACGAGTTGTTTACTTTCCAATCGCCAGCGTTTCTCTTGCAGCTCGGTTTTCAAACGGTCCAGTAACGATGAATAATATGCACCTGTAATAGTTTTATCCTTTCCCAGATAGCCGATGAAGATTATCCGTTGCGAATCCCAAAAGACAGTCGCCACAACCTTTCCGGCAGAAGGAATGGTCTTCGCCTTTTTTGGTGCAGATTCCCCCATTGCTCAGATTGTTCTTTGGTCTCAGGAGTATAGTAATGTATCCAAGTTTCATACATAGTGACGAAACGACGCTTAAAGTCCTGCGGATTCTTCCTGAACAGCTGCAAACCATCGTTGAAACAATTTACACGATTCCGATTTTGGTGAAGCGTGAGCAATCGCGGAACCCATCTTGCGGATAGCTTTCTCATGTCCAAATGTTTATGCAAAATATCATATACCCATTCATTCGAGATGCCCACAGCAATATCGATCGCATGCACCTTAATTCTTCCGTCATCCATCACCGTATCACTGATTTAATCAATTATTTCTGGAGTCTTAACCTCCACAGGGCGTCCAGAACGTTCAGCATCACCTTTGCGCAAATGGCCACTCCGAAAATTTTGAAAAAACTTATGAAGGTGCACAGTCACCGTAATGTTTATCAACCTTCTCTTTAGTCTCCTGAGGCGTTTTGCCTTTCATAAAGTAATGTTTAATCACCACAAGAAATTCTTTTTAGTCCATTTTTTTGACAATCACTCGACTTTCTTGATTCACACGAATGCCAAACACAAAGAAATAGACAAATATGGCTGAAACTTGGTGCACGTTCTTTCCAAAGATGCTACTAACTAAACATGACCTCGATACACACCGGTGGTGACATCTCTCAGACTTTGAACGTACTTTTCAAACGCCCGTCTGATCTATTACTGAAGTAAGATGACGTTTACCCTAAAGCGAAGATAAACGTCGTCAGTTGGTTGAAAGAACAGGCGGTATATACATCCAAACCTGAAAACACAGCACAGTAGACTTCAACGAATCCCACATTATACATTACGCAAACTTTCTCATAAAAGCAGTTATGGATCCCCCAGTGAACTGGAGAGCGTAAAGTCACAGACGAAGACTGAGGACTGAATAGGAAGAAGAACGACAGACTAAAGCGACGGAAATAGAGTGGAATAAAGACAAGGCTGACTGAGAAGACGTAATTTACAGTTTCGACGGCCGCGGGGGGAAATTACGATCAGACGACAGCAAGAGGTCAAACACTCAAAAGGCACGAACTGATACCGGCGAGGGAGTGCCACCCCAGAGAATTGTTTTAGATTAAATTACGTTACAGATTTAAAATTAATCCCTAACGTGTAAAAGGTAGCTAAAGACGGCGAAAAAGGTGAACATTGTGTAAGACGTATGCGCTCCCTACGATATGTAAGGTATAAGAAAATCTCAGACCAGAGAGCAGTGTTGTATGCAGTAGGAACTGTGTGGTTGTAGCAGTAAGTTGTTGCTAGCGAGCAGTCTGGTGTATCGTGTTGGCTGGGCCGGTCGTGGTGCAGCGATGGCGGAGCCTGAGCGTTGTAGTATAAGGTAAAAGCAGCCTAGTGCATATCTAGTAATGTTATATGAACTCCCATGTAAATCTTTTAAAAATGTCCTAATAATAATCTTTGTCATATAAAGCAATTTCTAACAAGCATCCATTTCAGTTTAAAGAATTTACTAATTTCTCCAATCCATGATCATTCCGATTGTTGAAAAAGAAAAAATCAGTTGCTTCCTTTCATAAATAACAAATCTATAGGCCAGCATTGCACAGAGCTGTGCCGGAAAAAGCTATTGTAAGAGCAGGTAGTTGGCGACTTTATTGAGGTAAGAATTTTTGCTTTTTATTCAGAATGATCTTACAGGGCCATGACGCAGCACTGCTGTCGTCCAAAATTTACCAGGTTACTGAATTTTTTTTATTATTATTACGAGGTTTAGGAATTTTTCTGTTTCGAGCTTACATTAAATGAGAAAAGAATTTTGTGGGTATTTTTCTGTTTCGGGCTTACATTAAATGAGAAAAGAATTTTGTGGGTACATTAAATGGGAAACAAATTTTGTGTGGAGGTTAAATGTGAAAGAATTTCTGTAGGGAGGTTACACTAAATTAGAATCACATTCATTATTCATATTATTATTTATTAGAATTTCTGTGGGGAGGTTACACTTGGATGGGCAGTGAGGGGACAAGGGAGGCCCAACCTAGTTTAATTGCAGTTAAAGAAAAAGGAGTAAAGTGTTTGCCTTTCACTGGGAAGACTATGTTCGCTTTCGGTTAAAATCTGGCTGGAGAGAGGGCCACTAGCAGGCAGATCGACAGTGAGTGAAGATATTTTAAGGCTGCTCCATTTGCTTAATAAAAGGTAAACGTCGCGCAATGTAGATATGAATTCGTGGGTTGGAAACCACTCGAGGACTTTGTTAAATCGTACTTCGGGCGTCAAAGATGATCCGCTAAAACACACAAAAAGCTGGCGGCTTCGATTGTAATCAAAACGTTGCTGATCCCGGAACACCGCCGATGCTTAAATTTTGAAAGAAACTCGTCAGCAATGGCAGTCCAAGACTACCGGCATAAGAAGTCAGCCTCATTCTGCCAACAGACTTGTCAAAGGAGCGGAAAGAGCTACAGGACACTCTCTCCCCTTGGAATGGGAAACTGCCTCTAATGACGGAAAAATAAGCAATTATCAACGACATGGGGATGCAGAAGGCAATGGAAACCACTACATTAAAAACACATAACGTGTGTCCACAGGACATGTGGCCTGTAATTGAAGAAGTCATGGTGATCTCTCCATTGGCAAAAGTCCCCCATTCGAATATCCGGGAGGCGACTGCCAAAGGGGAAGTGACCATGAGAAAAAGTAGGAATAACCAACGAAAGGCTACGCACTACGAGTCGGGACGTGGAATGTCTCATGTTTGAACGTGGTAGCGAAGCCAGAAAATCTGAAAAGGGAAATACCATGGTTCAATCTACATATAGTGGGGTGTCTATGAAGTGAAATAGAAAGAAGACAAGGATTTCTGGCCTGACGAGTACACGATAAAACTACCAGCAGCAGGAAATAGTAAAATGGGAGTAGGATTCGTTGTGAACAGAAAGGTAGGACAGAAAATGAGTTATTGTGAACAGTTCAGTGATAGGGTTATTCTAATCAGAATCGATAGCAAACAAACATGGACAATGATAGGTCGGATACACATGCCGACGTCGCAAGCCGGAGATGAAGAGACGGAAAGTATCAGACGCTATTTAAAGGGTAATTCAGTACGCAAGGCGAGATGAAAATCTCATAGTCACGGGGAATTGTAATGCGGAGTAGAAGAAATGGACGCGGGAGGATATGGCCTGGTAGTCGGAATGAGAGAGGAGAAACACTACTTGTATTCTACAATAAATTTCAAATGGCTATAGCGAATACTCTGTTCATCACAAGAGCAGGAGGGGTACTTGGAAAAGGCCCGGAGATACATGAAGATTTCAGTTAGAATACATCATGGCCAGACGAGAATCAGGAATCAGATTTTGTAAAGTAAGGAGTATCCAGGGGCAGATATAGACTCACATCACAATTTGGTAACGATGAAGAGTAGGTATAACTTTAAGAGAATAGCTAGGAAGAATCAATACGCAAAGAAACGGTATGCGTAAGTAATAAGAAATGAAGGGATGTGCTTGAAGTTCTCTGATGCTATAGACACTGAGATAATGAACAGTTCAGTAGGTAGCTCCCTTGTAGAGGAATCGACATCTCTGGAAAGGACAATAACAGAAATTGGAGAGAAAAACGTAGGTAACTGCGAAGAAACCATAGCTAACAGAAGAAATACTTCATTTGATCGACGAACGAAGGTAGTACAAAAATTTTCAGGGAAATTCAGGAATGCAGAAACACAAGTCACTTAGGAATGAAATAAATTGGAAGTAAAGGGAAGCACAGGCGCATTAGGAGCATGAAATATGTGAAGTTATCGAAAAAGAAATAATGTCGGAACGACTGACTCTGCTCATGCAAAAGTCGAAACAACCTTCGGTGATATTAAAACCAAGAGTTCAATGGAATTTCCACTGTTACACGTAGAGGAGAGAACGGGTAGGTGGAAAGAGTACAATTAGGACCTTCTGTGAGGGGGAAGACTTATCTGATGACGTGAAAGAAGAACAGGAGTCTATAGGGAACAGATAGGGAAACCGGTACTAGAATCAAATTTGAAGAGCTTTGAATGACTTAAGATCATATAAGGTAGATGCGATGTGGCAAAAAAACGAGTATACTCGCTAGTGTGTAGAATGTACGAGTCTGACGACAGACCATCTGATTTTCTAAAAACCATCATCCACACAATTTCGAAGATTACAAGAACAGACAGGTGCTTAACAGTTCGTGCACCCAAGTTGCTGACAAGAATAATGTTGTGAATGTTTTAGATTACGATCAGTTTGGCTTCAGGAAACGTAAGGGCACCAGAGAGGCATTTCTGACGTTTTGGTTGATAATGGAAGAAAGACTAAAGACACGTTCATAGGGCTTGTCGATCTGGAAAAAGCGTTCGACAATGTCAAAAGGTGAAAGATGTTCCAAATGCTGAGACAAACTGGGATAACGTATAGGAAAAGACGGGTACAAGAACCAACAGGAGATAATAGAACTATAAGACCAACAACGGAATGCTCGAATTAAGAAGGGTGTAAGACAGGTATGTAGGTTTTCACCTATGCTGTTCAATCTATGCGTCGAAGAATCAATGATGGAAATAAAAGAATGGTTCAAGAGTGGAATAAAAATTAAGAGTAATATCATTCCCTGATGACATTTCTATCCTGAATGAAAGTGAAGAAGAATTACAGGATCCGCTGAATGAATTAATAGTCTAATGAGTACAGAGAATGGTTTGACAGCAAACCGAAGAAAGACGAAAGTAGCGAGAATTACCAGAAATCAGAACAGCGACAAACCTAACACCATAATTTGTGATCACAAAGTAGATAAAATTAAAGAGTTCTGCTACCTAGGCAGCAAAATAACAGAGCATGGACGACATAAAAAGCAGAGTAGCACTGGCAAAAACGGCATTCCTGGCCAAGAGAAATCTTCTAGTATCAACACAGGTTTTAATTTAAGGTACATATTTCTGAGAATGCACGTTTGGAGCACAGCATCGTATGGCAGTGAGACATGGAATACAAGAGCATGGTAGCATTTGAAATGTGGTGCTACTAAAAACTTTTTTAGGAATATATGTATTAAACAGATTGATATGTTATAAATATTTATTCCTGAAATTCAGCTTACCTGTAATAGGTATAGCTGTAATACCTAAAGCGAAATATGAAAATTGGTGCCAGACCGGAACCCGTAACCGGATTTCTCTCTTATCTTATGCGGTCGCCGTACCACTTACACTATCCGAGCATGCTCCGTGGAGCAACTCCAACTTCCGTATGTCACACACTTAACTACTTCTTCTGATTGATTCTTAATTTATTTACCCACCGTTTCACATCTCGTGATTCCCGTTCAGGTTTCAGAATCAGGACAATGTCATTTTCGTCACAGGTCCGTCTTCACCTTACACACTGAGCAGCCAGAACATTCTGACGTCCTATCTAATAGCCGGTAACCCATCTTAGGCAAGGATAACAATGGCGACCGTCATGGCATGGAACTAATGGGGTTTTGGTAGGTCGCTGGGGGGAGATGGCAGCATATCTGCACTCACACGACACACCTAATTCCTGTAAATTCCCGGGAGGGGGGAATGAGACCTAACGCGACGTTCAATCACATCCCAGATGTGTTCAGGTCTGGCGAGTTGCGGGGCCAGCATATCAATTGGAACTCGCCACTGTTTTCCTCGAACCATTTTATCACACTCCTGACGTTGTGACGTGGAGAATTATCTTGTTGAAAAACGCAAACATGATCGTCGTGAAGGGGTGTACGTGGTCTGCAACCAGCGTACGAAACTCCTTGGTTGTCAAGGTGCCTTGCACGAGCTCCATTGGATCCATGGATGCTCCTCAGATCGTAATGGAGCCATAACCAGCTTCTCCGTCCCGCAGGTGTCAAGAAGCTGTTCCCCTGGAGGACGACGGATTCGCGACCCATCTTCCGCATGATGAAGAAGGTATCGGGATCCATTAGACGATGCAACACTCTGCCACTGCGCCAACATCCAGTGCCAATGGTCGCGTACCCATTCCAGTCGCAGTTGCCGATGTCGTGGTGTTAATATGGGCACATACGTGGGACGACGGTTGCGGAGGAGCATCGTTTGGAGTGTTCGGTGCACTGTGTATTCAGAAACGCTTGTACTCTGCCGAGCATTAAAGTCTGATGTTAGTTCTGCCACAGTTCGTCGTCTATCCTGCTTTACCAGTCCGCCGGGCCTACGACGTCCGACATCTATAATGAGAGGTAGCCGCCCAACCTCACGACGTCTGGGCGTGGTTTCACCTTCGTTTCGCCCTATGTTGAAGACACACGCCACAGTTTTCCTCGAATATCCGACAACTATTGCAGTCTCCGAAATGCTCGTGCCGAGCCTCCGAGTCATCACAATTTACTCTTGGTCAGACTCAAATAGATCGTGTGCCCCATTCTACATACAGACAGCACGCTCACTAATACAAAAAGCACCGTGCGTGTATCTGACTGGTATTCATTTCTCGCTAGGTGACACGCTATTGCCTGAATGGGTTGATATAGACAGTAGATCGGTGGTTATAATGTTCTGGCTGACCAGTTAATATATTTATATTTGTTGACGAATTTATGTAGTATTTTATAGACACATTCGTAAACAGCGCCACCCCATCAAAACTGAGGTACATAACTCCCAGTAAGTCGAAGTCGGTTAATTCCGGTCATAAAATCTGTTGAGTTGTTAATATGATGCTTGCAGTGTCCCATACGTGGAGCGAAGAGATTGGCCAAATCCTTTACCATCTTGTTGGCTCCGTGTCGAGCAGGATAAGCCGCCTGCTTAAAAGACCAAGATCGATCTTCTGGCCTCCAACAAAAGTCCATCAGTTACTGAGACCAGTTGAAGTGGTTCAAATGGCTCTGAGCACTATGGGACTCAACTGCTGAGGTCATAAGTCCCCTAGAACTTAGAACTACTTAAACCTAACTAACCTAAGGACATCACACACATCCATGCCCGAGGCAGGATTCGAACCTGCGATCGTAGCGGTCACGCGGTTCCAGACTGTAGCGCCTAGAACCGCTCGGCCACACCGGCCGGCGAGACTAGTTGAAGATGCAGCAGAACACCTGTGGTCTACAGCATATCTTGCAAGTGCGGACATTCTTACGTGGGACAACAGTACGCACTTCGGAACAACGCGGGAAGGAGCATGAGAGGTTCTATCGCCTACGCTACTCCGAGAAATCCGCTCTCGCTGTACATGATTTAGAAAATGGTCATCGTATAAAATTTGACGAAATTTGGCGAAATCTCTATCGTCACTGCACTAAAGGCTTTCGTGACTCTGTAATCAAAGAATCCATAGAAATAAAAATCACCGATAACACCCAAATAAAGTCGGTGGCGTGCACCTCAGGGCGGCGTGCGATCTAGCGATCGCGCAACTGAAGCGGGAACTTCGAACGCCAAGTAAACATGGTTAAGCTGCGAGCACCAGTGACGTCACATCTGGCAGATATTGTATATAACGACGTACCGGCAGCGCAATGGCAGTCATCGACTCGACAATGGACAAGGAGTGTCTTCCCGAGAGCGCATGTAATTTTATCAGTTTGACGCGGCTGGAAACGCGAGAACGTTTTATACTACGTTAGCAGATGTGCAGGGGTTGGACAAAAATATGTAAACAACGTAAGATATGCTTGCTTAAATATAAATGCAGATGCTAGGCAAGTCTGCAGATTGAACTTTTGTGTTTGGCTACGAACAACAATTTTGCAGTGACCTCAATATATTTCCAGTCTCAGTCGTGGTCAAACCATGTTCCTTGTAGCTGTGAGTGCATTGTGGATGTTTGTTTGGTTGGTTGATTTGGAGGAGGTGCCAGATAGCGAGGTCACCGGTCCCGTCGGATTAGAGAAGTGGGGGGAAGGAAGTCGGCTGTGCCCTTTCGAAGGAATCATCCCAGCATTTGCCTGTGGCGATTTAGGGAAATCACTGAAAACCTAAATCAGGATGGCCGGATGCGGGTTTGAGCCGTCGGCCTCCCGAATGTGAGTCCAGTGTGCTAACCACTGCGTCACCTCGCTCGTGGTAGTGCGTTATGTCGGAGCTAAGTGACTTCGAACGTGGACAGACTATTAGTGACTCGTACAGTGGGTGATTCTGTATGCAAGGTAGCCGAAGAGTGTAGAAAATTCGTATCACATACAGGGAAAACGAAAAAAGTACCATCCGCTAGGTCACAACGCGGACCAAAGTGTATGCTCAGCGATAAAGATATGAGGTCACTGAAGAGGATTATGACGTAAAGTAAGAGGACAACAGCTGAAAAGGTCACTGTAGAACTGAATACTGCACTCTTGAACTCTGGCAGCACCAAAAGAACATAAAGGTTGCTCCATAATCATGGAATTGCAGGATGAGTTTTAATTCCAAAACCACTCATCAGTGATGCAAGTGCCTTAACAGGAAAACGTGATTCCGAAGCCATATTACCAAGCGGGGTGGCGCAGTGCTTAGACACTGGACTCGCATTCGGGAGGACGACGGTTCAATCCCGCGTCCAGCCATCCTGATTTAGGTTTTCCGTGATTTCCCTAAATCACTCCCGGCAAATGCCGGGATGGTTCCTCTGAAAGGGCACGGCCGTCTTCCTTCCCCATCCTTCCCTAATCCGATGAGACCGATGACCACGCTGTCTGGTCTCCTTCCCCAAACCAACCAACCAAGCAACCGAAGCCATATTGAGCAGCAATATCGTCGTATTCCATGAGCCCCATGCTTATTCTGCTAAGTCGCACTACTGCCAAGAATTATGTGATCATTTTGGATGATCAGATCTATCCCCTTGTAAAATGTTTGCTCCAAATGGGGAAGCTGTGCTCCAAGCCGAAAGGGGCCCTGGTCAAACAGCTCGCATAGTCCAGAACTAGTTTCTTGGGCGCTAGGTTGAATTCACATCTCCCCTGGCCACGACAGTCACCAGATCTCAATATTAGTGAGCCTTTGTGATCTACTTTGCAGAGAAGGTTGCATGACTGCTATCCACCAGGATCAAAATGGCTCTGAGCACTATGGAACTCAACTGCTGAGGTCATTGGTCCCCTAGAACTTAGAACTAATTAAACCTAACTAACCTAAGGACATCACAAACATCCATGCCCGAGGCAGGATTCGAACCTGCGACCGTAGCGGTCTTGCGGTTCCAGACTGCAGCGCCTTTAACCGCACGGCCACTTCGGCCGGCTCCACCAGGATCATCGCAGTAAAAAAGGTATAAGATTCCCTTGAAAACCATACAGGATCAGTATTTATTCATTCCGAGACGACTCAAAGCTGTTTTTAATGTCAACGGTGTTCCCACACCGAACGTTTGTGTGTTCTATTTTCGGTGTTTACATGTTTTTTGAGCCGTGGCGGGACTGGCGCCAGGGATATCTTTGGCTTAGGCACTATCGATTCCCTCTGGCAGAAGTTTGTGTTTGGAGCCTGGCCCGGTTCAGGATATAGCGGAGAGTACCTAGTGGAAGTGGTGAAACAACGTTGGGCACGGGACGCGGAAGTGCGTGTATTAGCGAGACGTTGGAGAGACGACAGCGAGCGCGGCGTGCCCGAGTACGGGCGGCAGTTAGCGCTCGATCGTACTGGGGTCAGCAACAGCGGGCCGGCGCTGTGGCCTCTTGGCAACCACGTGAAGCTAAAGCCGTCGGCACACGGACCGTGCATCCGGACGTTGAGCGTTGAGCGTGCCCAGTTTCTGACGTCATAGCGTGGAATAGCACGTTCGGGAGTCTTTCCGAAAGTGCAGAGCAATATCTAGTATGTCAGATATTCTGAGCGTGCGTCTGAGGGTTGACCAATGAGATGGCACAACGCCACCTACGTCACAGGCACGCCGTCTCCCTTCAGCACAGAGTTTTTAGGCGCCATATTGGCATTCATTTCAAGCCTATATGTATATATGCCGTTTCTGAGCACCAGCGAAGTGAGAATCACTGGAAACCCCGTTGTTAACTGTGTGATTCGTTCCAATAAAATAATGAGAAACACCATAGTCGTGGCAAAAGAATTATTGTAACGAGCGTATTATGAGAGTAGGCCATTTGAAGGGAGCGACTCACTGAAGATCCATCCAAAGCGCATTGTTCTTCGTACAATTTGTTATAATTAAATTACAATTAGTAACATAATTATCTACTACTAACGTTTTTAGCAAGTGGTAATGTAATATATATAAGAAAAAGGGTTGTGTTGTATGTTTAGCGTAATGAGTAGCGTATCTGCCCAGTAATGAATTTTTGTTGGGGTGGTGGTTCGCGTCTCAACAGTTCCAAATTTTGTTTCCCAACATTCGCGTTTTTATTAGGTTCTGATACTTTATTATTAGTTTAAAATAAGAATATGCTACAATATTTGATGAAAATAAGAATATGCTACAATATTTGATGTTATGTAAATATAAGGTCACCTTTTTATGAGGAGTGACTGTTGGATTGGCTTAATCTACAGGACAGCTTGCGCTACTTGTATAAAGATATTTTGCTCCTTTTTCGTTTACGCTTCGTAATTCACATGTTGCAGAGATTCTGCTGCTGGGTAGGAACAGTGATCAAGTAAGACCGACCTTGGGGTTTTACTAAAATGTGGGAATGATAAAATAATGTTTATCTTATTCGGAGAAGTATTCTAAATTTGTACCGCACTGATTGTGATGGAACTTTTACAAGCCTGTGTACTTATTAATTGGACATGGCACTTTCCTTTTCGTGGACGATAGAGGAAATGTGCGTTTTAATAGAGCTAACGTGGGAATTTTACGCGCGCCCGTTGAGTAAACAGTGTGATTTACGAACTAGAAACATCCCTCAAACTGCCGCTGGAGTGCGTTGCGATCGCGTATACCACGTTGGGGCCCACGTACCGTATGCACAAGTCGCATCGTTCCTAAGCGTTCAGCAGCACGTTGAACTTGGCACGCTCAACGTTAACGTTCGACAGCACGGTCCGTGTGCCGACGGCTTAAATGTGCTCGCTTCCTTGAAGGAACACGCTGTTACTATCGGACTAAGCAACGTCTGGAGTCTTCGCCACATCGATCCAGCAGCCGGCATCAAGTTAAGTAATTCAAGTCCTACCAACGATTAGTGAAATACACTCCTGGAAATGGAAAAAAGAACAGATTGACACCGGTGTGTCAGACCCACCATACTTGCTCCGGACACTGCGAGAGGGCTGTACAAGCAATGATCACACGCACGGCACAGCGGACACACCAGGAACCGCGGTGTTGGCCGTCGAATGGCGCTAGCTGCGCAGCATTTGTGCACCGCCGCAGTCAGTGTCAGCCAGTTTGCCGTGGCATACGGAGCTCCATCGCAGTCTTTAACACTGGTAGCATGCCGCGACAGCGTGGACGTGAACCGTATGTGCAGTTGACGGACCTTGAGCGAGGGCTTATAGTGGGCATGCGGGAGGCCGGGTGGACGTACCGCCGAATTGCTCAACACGTGGGGCGTGAGGTCTCCACAGTACATCGATGTTGTCGCCAGTGGTCGGCGGAAGGTGCACGTGCCCGTCGACCTGGGACCGGACCGCAGCGACGCACGGATGCACGCCAAGACCGTAGGATCCTACGCAGTGCCGTAGGGGACCGCACCGCCACTTCCCAGCGAATTAGGGACACTGTTGCTCCTGGGGTATCGGCGAGGACCATTCGCAACCGTCTCCATGAAGCTGGGCTACGGTCCCGCACACCGTTAGGCCGTCTTCCGCTCACGCCCCAACATCGTGCAGCCCGCCTCCAGTGGTGTCGCGACAGGCGTGAATGGAGGGACAAATGGAGACGTGTCGTCTTCAGCGATGAGAGTCGCTTCTGCCTTGGTGCCAATGATGGTCGTATGCGTGTTTGGCGCCGTGCAGGTGAGCGCCACAATCAGGACTGCATACGACCGAGGCACACAGGGCCAACACTCGGCATCATGGTGTGGGGAGCGATCTCCTACACTGGCCGTACACCACTGGTGATCGTCGAGGGGACACTGAATAGTGCACGGTACATCCAAACCGTCATCGAACCCATCGTTCTACCATTCCTAGACCGGCAAGGGAACTTGCTGTTCCAACAGGACAATGCACGTCCGCATGTATCCCGTGCCACCCAACGTGCTCTAGAAGGTGTAAGTCAACTACCCTGGCCAGCAAGATCTCCGGATCTGTCCCCCATTGAGCATGTTTGGGACTGGATGAAGCGTCGTCTCACGCGGTCTGCACGTCCAGCACGAACGCTGGTCCAACTGAGGCGCCAGGTGGAAATGGCATGGCAAGCCGTTCCACAGGACTACATCCAGCATCTCTACGATCGTCTCCATGGGAGAATAGCAGCCTGCATGGCTGCGAAAGGTGGATATACACTGTACTAGTGCCGACATTGTGCATGCTCTGTTGCCTGTGTCTATATGCCTGTGGTTCTGTCAGTGTGATCATGTGATGTATCTGACCCCAGGGATGTGTCAATAAAGTTTCCCCTTCCTGGGACAATGAATTCACGGTGTTCTTATTTCAATTTCCAGGAGTGTATAATGACAATTGCTCTTGAGGCAGCAAAGTGTTGCAAGGACTGTGATGTGATATTTCATGCCTCTTAATAGTATTGTTCTTACTTCAGCTGGCAAATGTGTAAAACATTGATACGTGTACGCAGCCTTACCCGAACGATCTATATTCCGTGTCTAAAGATTGCCGTGTGGTACCTTACAGGCCGACATAAGGTGCTCCATGTGATGCTTGGGTTTTAATGAGCCAGTTCCGTTAGCATCATTCGTGTACGTGGTTCTGCTTAAAGGAATGAAATCAGTTTTATTCTTGTCAATTTTACTGAAGTAGTTTTCCGTATAAGTTGGAGTATTAAGGTGAAGGAAGGGTAGTTTGGTTCCCTGTTGTCGCTTCTGATTCATGTTTCAGAGATCGGAAGCAGTGGGGCACCGAAGTGCAGAGCCTCCCATTTTAAATTACTAGCGGGCGCACGGACGGTGGACTTCGCCTGAGCTCGCGTGTGCTGTTTGGTTCCGATTTCGGTGTTCTGAACGGGGTCGAAGTACGAACGGAGTCCGCATCTTAGTTCGGAGATAAGTGCTCAGTCGCCTCCACCGTCCGTGGCCAAGTTGCGGCCTCACAATCTCGGGCCTCAGTTATTGTACAAGCTGCAGTTTTCTAAAACTTGTGGTGGCTCTTCAAGATTGCCCGGGTTAAATGTTTTAAATATTTGTCTTAAGAATTCTGAGGGATTTCTAGAAGAATGTGTCTTAATTGAAACGTTTTTTTTTAATTGTGGTGCAATTCAGCCGTAGTGGCGTATGTCAATTTTGATGGGGAAATAACTGGGTTATTATTGATCAAACTGTCTATAACCTTGCAAAGGTGTTTGGTAATATCTCGTCCGGAAGGGGCGGTTTTCAACCTATGTGGAAGTAATAACGTTTATTTTAAATCATTTACTTGGCCCGAGTGGCGTTTTTTTTAAAATGTTTGCAAAGAGATAAATTCGCTTGTGGTTTCATATAACAAGCAGTTTGTAAAGTTTGCCTGAATGGCGTTTCTTAAAGAAATTATCTAATTTATGATTTATTTATTTTTTTAATCGTGTCCAAGCCATAGACAGTCCACATATTACATAGACACACAAATACAATACACATATGTACAAATAAAACAAACCCAAAATGGGGAGTCACATTACAATATAAAGACAAACATAGTATATATATCATATCACGTCCCGCCAAAATTCAGCGCATTTAACTGCCACTGTCGTAGCGTTTGCCAGATCATCTTTCCTGCACACTTCCCCCATGTTGCTGGATTCCAAGAGGTGGTCCATTGTTTGGGTCTGTCCGCACTGGCACGTGTCCGTCCCGTCTCGGTATCCCCATTTACACATGTTTACGTTGCATCTGCCCACCCCAGTTCGTAGGCGGTTGAGAGTTCTCCATAATGGCCATTTTAGTTCATTTCCAGAGGCCAATTGTTCGTTGGGTGAGATTAGAGGTGCCTGGTCTTCCGTAGGCAGTGTTGCTTGCCATTTTGACAATCTGACCTTTTGTTTTGAGGTTTCGAGCGGTTGAACTGAGGTGAGGAAACTCCGTCTTGATTTTAGACGTGTGTGTGGAGGGTTTTGTCTGAAGAGAGGATGGCGCTGGTCGCACAGCTGCTTGAGGCGCTCTGCTTAGCTTGCTATAGCTCGTTTGATGTTGCGTGGAGCTATGGCACTAAGCAAATACAGTTGGCTAACCGGGGTGGGTCATAGGCATCCAGTGATTACGCGACAGGCATCGTTCAGCAGAGGATCCACTCGTTTCGCATGCGCTTATCTTTCCCAAACTGGGGCAGCGTATTCAACAACCGAGTAGCTGAGTGCAAGTGCCGACGTACGTAAAGTATGTGGGTCGGCACCCCATTTTGTGGAGGTGAGCTTACTCAGGAGGTTGTTTCTTGTTGATAGTTTGCCCCTGACCTTGTCTACATGTCTGTAAGTAAGTGTGCGATCAAGGGTGACTCCCAAATAACAAGGAGTGCTGCTGAACGCGATCCGTTGGTTGTTCCACGTGATGTTTAGGGTATGTTTGGCGTTTCGGTTTCGAAGGTGGAATAGGCAGGATAATGTTTTTGCTGCGTTCGGGCGTAGACAGTTGGCTTCGTAGTATGGCGTTAGACCGTTTAGGGCATTCGTAAGGCTAATTTCTATGTCGTTAAAGTTCCGAACCTGCACGGCTATTGCAAGATCGTCCACGTAAGCAAAGCTCCTAGTCCCTGGTGCAACTGGTTGATCATTCACATATATGTTGAAAAGAGTGGGTGCGAGAACACTGCCTTGGGGTAGTCTATTTTTCTGGATACGCCATCGGCTTCGCTTCCTCCTAGGTTTACGATGAACCGTCTGTTGCTGAGGAGAGTTGATATAATTTGTATCATTAGTCATAGCGTATATTTTAGTGAGCATCAGTTTGTGATTTATAGTGTCGAACGCGGATGAGAGGTCAACAAGTATGGCTCCAGTAATTAGACGGTTCTGGTACCCATCCTCTATGAACTGGGTAAGATTCAAGACCTGTCCAGTGCAAGTTTTCCCAGGGCGAAACCCCGCCTGTTCCGGAATTATCTGATGATCAATATTTTTTATTTATGATTGTAATTCTCTTAATGATTTATCCATGATGCAAATAAATATGTTGAAATGAAATGGTCACTGTATGGGTCAAGTCCTTCCACTCCCTTTATATTAAAAAAAAAAAAAAAAGAAAAAGCACTCGGTCTTCAGGCCACGAGTGGCCTACCGGGACCATCCGACCGCCGTGTCATCCTTAGTGGAGGATGCGGACAGGAGAGGCGCGGGGTCAGCACACCGCTCTCCCGGTCCTTATAATGGCGTTCTTGATCGATGCCGCTACTATTCGGTCGAGTAGCTCCTCAATTGGCATCATGAGGCTGAGTGCACCCCGAAAAATGGCAACAGCGCATGGCGGCCTAGATAGTCACCCATCCAAGTGTCGACCACGCCCGACAGCGCTTAACTTCGGTGATCTCACGGGAACCGGTGTATCCACTGCGGCAAGGCCGTTGCCCCCTTTATATTAAAGGTTAAGGAATTTGCAGTTCAAAAAAGAATTAACGTACCATTTTTCTCAACCCCCCCTGTGCTTCTTACCTACACTTCGATGCCCTGCATATGATTGCAATATATGCTAATGTCTTTTAGTCGGGTCTGGACCTGTTCTTAAGTGTTATCCTAATGTTCCATCCTAAGTCTCTTGGCAGATGTGAATCTGCAACGAGTTCGTAGTGGGCAATATGTTTTTCTTCCTACCGTTTAGTGCTCCATCCCTATCACCAGAAAATGGACAGAAAAGAAAGCGAGCACGTGGCGGCGGAACATCTGCCGACTGGCCGCCGCGTCAGCAGTCTCTGCACGCCCCCGCTCTGCCGCGGAGCTCGCTCATGGAAAATGCACAAGTCCCCGGTCGCTGGACCCCTCGGAGATAGCGGCTGTGGAACACGTGCCGCCAGAGTTACGGCCATCTTTTGTCACGATACTCCCAGAAATAAGCGCCCATGCCGACAGAACCGCCTCGGAACGCAATCTGCAGAAGAATGCGTGATATTTCCTACACACATCTGGACTTTCCTGGGTCTTTCATTGAGTATGTGAGCGTCGATAATCCCGAGTCGGCAGCTCCCAAGTTGACCAGTATAATAAGAAAAAAGTCATGGAATACTGACATGCACATATACAGACGGGGGTAGTATCGCGTACGCAAGATACACTACTGGGCACTAAAACTGCTACACCACGAAGATGACGTGCTGCAGACGAGAAACTTAACCGACAGGAAGAAGATACTGTGATATGCAAATGATTAGCTTATCAGAGCATTCACACAAAGTTGGCGCCAGTGGCGACGCCTACAACGTGCTGACGTGAGGAAGGTTTCCAACCGATTTCTCATACAGAAACAACAGTTGACCGGCGTTGCCCGGTGAAACGTTGTTGTGATGCCTCGTGTAAGGAGGAGAAATGCGTACCATCACGTTTCCGACTTTGATAAAGGTCGGATTGTAGCCTATCGCCATTGCGGTTTATCGTATCGCGACATTGCTGTTCGCATTGGTCGAGATCCAATGACTGTTAACAGAATATGGAATCGGTGGGTTCAGGGGGGCAATACGGTACGTCGTGCTGGATCCCAACGGCCTCGAATCACTAGCACTCGAGATGGCAGGCATCTTATCCGCAATGCCTGTAACGGATCGTGCAGCCACGTCTCGATTCCTGAGTCAACAGATGGAGACGTTTGCAAGACCACAACCATCTGCACGAACATTTCGACGACGTTTGAAGCAGCATGGACTATCAGCTCGGAGACCATGGCTGCAGTTACCCTTGCCGCTGCATCACAGACAGGAGAGCCTGCGATGGTGTACTCAACGACGAACCTGGGTGCTCGAATGGCAAAACGTTATTTTTCGGATGAATCCAGGTTCTGTTTACAGCATCACGGTGGGCGCATCCGTGTTTGGCGACATCGCGGTGAACGCACATTGAAAGCGTGTATTCGTCATCGTCATGGTGGCGTATGACCCGGCGTGATGGTATGGGGCGCCATTGGTTACACGTCTCGGTCACCTCTTGTTCGCATTGACGGCACTTTGAACAGTGGACGTTACATTTCAGATGTGTTACGACCCTTCATTCGATCCCTGCCAGGCCGGCCAAAGTGGCCGCGAGGTTCTAGGCGCTGCAGTCTGGAACCGCGAGACCGCTACGGTCGCAGGTTCGAATCCTGCCTCGAGCATGGATGCGTGTGATGTCCTTAGGTTACTTAGGTTTAACTAGTTCTAAGTTCTAGGGGACTAATGACCTCAGAAGTTGAGTCCCATAGTGCTCAGAGCCATTTGAACCATTTGAACGATCTCTGCCAAACCCTACATTTCAGCAGGATAATGCACGACCACATCTTGCAGGTACTGTACCGGTCTTTCTGGATACAGAAAATGGTCGACTGCTGCCCTGGCCAGCAAATTCTCCAGATCTCTCTCCAACTGAAAACGTCTGGTCGATGGTGGCCGAGCAACTGTCTCGTCACAATATGCCAGTCACTACTCTTGATGAACTGTGGTATCGTCTTGAAGCTGCATTGGCAGCTGTACCTGTACACGCCATCCAAGCTCTGTTTGACTCAATGCTCATTCGTATCAAAACCGTTATTACGGCCAGAGGTGGTTCTTGTGGGCACTGATTTCTCAGGATCATGCACCCAAATTGCGTGAAAATGTAATCACATGTCAGTTCTAGTATAATATATTTGTCCAATGAATACCCGTTTATCATCTGCATTTCTTCTTGGTGTAGCAATTTTAATGGCCATTAGTGTATAAAAGGGCATTCCATTGGTTGAGCTGTAATTTGTATTCAAATGATTCGTGAGAAAAGTTTTCCGACGTGATTAAGCTGCACGACAGAAATTACCAGATAATGACTGCGGAATGGTAGCTGAAGCTAGACGCATGGGACATTTCATTTGGGCAATCGTGAAGAAATTCAGTATTCCAGGATCCGCAGCGTCGCGATCGGACCGAGAATACCAAATTTCAGGCATTACCTCTCACCACAGACAACGCGGTTGCCAACAGTATTCACTTAACGGCAGACAGAAACGGCCTTTGCGTAGAGTTGTCAGTGCTAACAGACACGCAACACTGTGTGAAATAACCGTAAAAATCAATGTGGTACGTACGACAATCCTATCTGTTAGGACAGTGGGGCAAAATTTGCTGTTAATGGCTTATGGCAGCAGACGACCGACGCGAGTGCCTGTTTAACAGCACGATATGGCCTGCAGCTGCTTTCTGGTCTCCTGATCATATCGATTGGAACATTTATGAGACATAACTGAGAAGTCAGTCAGTGAAAAGCTCCTGCACAGGAAAAACTTCCGCAATTATGGACGGTTGTAGAAGTAACACGGCTCAGTATTCCTGCAGGGGACGTCCAACGACTTGTTGAGTCGTAGGCTTGGCAAAAGGAGATCCGAGACGAAGTTAGGAGGTATCCTATGACTTTTGTCACTTCAGTGTAATTCAAGAAGCTTTTCATTTTGGGTTATTCAAGTTATAACACTGCTGGCTACTACCATAACAGCATTTCGCCGATAATGTTACTCCTACTCCTACGAAAGGACTTTAAAATGACTGGGACACTGTGTTAATGGGAAAGGTCTCGGATTATTTTGCGTTAAACGAATTACTATTGATATGGAATAGTAGTTGAAATAGCGCGAATAAACCAAGGTTATGGTACTTATGAAGAAATCTGTAACTTGCTTAAAGGAAGAAATGGCCACAAGCCTAATTATAAAAACTGATGTCAAGCGATTATACTATTCATTAAAAAAATAAACTACTGTATACGGCTTTACTTGGTATTAACATGTGTTTTGCAAATAGGATACGATGCAATAGCACACTGTACCAATCAGCAGAACAGTAGTTGGTCATGAGCAACACAGAAGGAATCTTAAAATATTTTGGTACCACACTGGCTCTCACTAACACTCACTCTTTGTATCCAGAGCAAGACAGCTAAAATTCATTACAAGAATCCAAGGGAAGAGCACAATTAATGTGGACATGGCGAGCTTTTACTAATTTACTATCGGAAAACATTGACATATAAATGATATTTATATAGTTAAGTTAACTGGGGAGCTTACTATATATTCTCAAAGAGAGCGCATGATTCTTTGCATTAGGCAGAACTTAAGTGAAGTATGGAGTCCCTGAATTTGTTATGGTCTGATTAGCTGTATCCACTCAATCTTTAAATAATACAAAAGTTATTAAAATGATTACTACACTTCCTTAGTACTTTTAATTTAATAATGATTGTAATAGTGGCCCAAGATTTAGAAAGTGGGCCCAGAAACTGTTCTACCACTTAACGGAAAGCAGAAATGAACACTTCTGACAAGACGCCACGAGAAAACATTTTTAAAACATGAATGTAAACATGTTTACACACGTTTGAAGCAGATATTCATTAAGTAGGCCCTTAAACTGCAATGGTCAATAACCACTTATTATAAACACTGTTTAATTCATTTATTTTTAATACCGAACAAACATCTTAAGTAATGTAATTTGTTCTTTTCTGTGCATCTACATCTGTCCAAAACTTTAATTATTCACTTACGAAAATTTACGTGCAATATATCCGAAAAAAACTGAAGACGTAAGATATTTATTACTCCATAAAAGTTAAAGGGCACTATTAAAGCAATATATTCTGCATTACAATAAAACAATTAACCGAGTGGTTAAGTTGCATCACTAGAAAAAGCATCCTGTCTAGGTAAAGTGGCTAAGGATTATTTTAAGGTTCTCGGCACCAAGTTGAACTAAAAGCGATTATTGTTTACAGATAGAGCAAATAACTGGTCCATGCGAACAATTACAATACTGAACTTTTACTTTACATTCAGGTGGTGGCGGTGGCGGTGGCGATCTTCTGCAGCTAAAGTAAAGGCGGCAAACTTGCTCATGGCTCTTGATTATAAAGTCTCTGAAAATTACCTTCTGGGGTCGGATTTCTATGATTCTAGTCCGCAACTCGTGTTCTAGTGGATAGCGTTGCTACCTCTGGATCTCGGGGACCCGCGTTCGATTTCCGGACGCGTTGGGGATTTTCTCTGACCGGGGACTCGGTGTTTGCGTTGTCCTCAGCATTCCATCATTATTCGTGGAAGTGGCTAGATTGGACAGTATACAGATTGGGAATTTGTATGGGGGCTGGTGACCACGCAGTTGAGCGCTCCATAAACCAAACAACATCATCTTCATTCTGTGATTGAGAGCCACGCAATAAATGACATGAATAAGTAACCAGTAATCTTCCACATCCATTATTACACAATCTTGCTGCTTTCCATGGCCGCTCGGAGTGGCCGCGCGGTTAGAGGCGCCATGCCACGGATTGCACGGCCCCTCCCGCCGGAGGTTCGAGTTCTCCCTCGTGCGTGGGTGTGTATGTTGTTCTTAGCATAAGTTAGTTTCACTTAGTTTAAGTATTGTGCAAGTCTAGGGGACCGATGACCTCAGAAGTTTGGTCCCTTAGGAATTGACACACATTGGACATTTGCTTTCCTTGCCTCCTTCAATCTACGAGAAATGAACAGTTTGCCTGCTATCCACCGACTGTCTGTGCCACAAAGACTGCTTGCGATTCTACAGCTAAATCCAACTATTCCTGCCTTGCGGGTTTCGTAGCGGAGAAACTTTCTCCAGGTTTTACATAAGTACAAACCTACGTTCTTCATGCATGAACCGAGTCTACAAATACTACTTCAACACTACAGCATTTTTATAGAACAAAGTTTCTAACATTACATGTATGAATTAATTACAGTGATAGAAATTGACTAAAAATATGAACAAAGATTTGCACGGAGGATAATCAAAGAGCGAGCAGACAGAGAAGATTCGTGGAATATATACAGTCGATATCGAACATATTACTAAATTAGTTGGCGCCAAAACACTTAATGATTGTTTATTAGTTTGTAAATTGTAAAGATCTGGGACCAAATTGCAAAGGTCGTCGGTCTCTAAGCTTACACACTACTTAATCTAACTTAAACTAACTTACGCTATGGACAACACAAACGCTCATGCCCGATGGAGGGCTCGAATCTCTGACGGGGTGAGCCGTGCGGACCGTGACAAGACGTCCTAGACCTTGCGGCTACCCAGCGCGGCGTTTAGTAGTTTCTCCATGTTCGCAGAGTTCTGTTATTTCGCAACTATTTAATCAATGAAAGGCCGGTAGAGTTGCTAATGTGTAGGTCTACTTTGTACAATCCCACGACCAAATTCGGCCTATCCCTCGCCATGTACACGGACAAGGTTTTGGGATTAATCATAAACTTACATCTTCCCACGTCATTATTCCCTCTGTATCATTTCATCCTATTCAATCTAAGTGGATCTATTTCGTATAGCAATAAATAAACTACTTAAACTGCCACTACAAGCTGATGAAATAGAAAACAGAACTTGAGTGGTTGCGAAATAAAGCCTGGAATAATGGCCATCACAAAATGGTAGTCTAAAAGAAATCAACTGCCACTAAAAGAGCAACAACAAATACAACAGCGCCACCTGTTCACGTGACTAGCATCAGCATTTATATTCAAGTGTGCATTTCTCGAGACGTTTTCATACCTTTCTCCAATCCCTGTTACGTTCACCGTATGTGCAGCCAACACCGTATGTGCAGCCATCGTACTGACAATGGGCCGCGTCTCACCACCAAGTAACGAGATCCTGGATGACGTGGGTCGGCGTGTGGCCCCGCTCCTCACCGACAACAACGACGCTTGCTCACTTGGAACAGGGGAATCCTGCTCTGCAGCCGGGAAGCCAAGAAACTATGGAAGGGGCAGATGTAACCACAGCACCCTGCAAGCGCCCAACGAACCGGCAAAGCATGCCTATGGGCCGGGGAGCAATGGAGTGCATTGTGGAATGTGACAGACAAAAACTGAAGTTATCATAACAGTAGTAAACATAGATTTGGTAGTGGGTGCAGTTCTTATTCAAATAGTCTTATTATATGATTATTACAATGCTGGCCATTAAAATTGCTACACCACGAAGATGACGTGCTACAGATGCGATATTTAACCGACAGCAAGAACATGCTGTGATATGCAAACGATTAGCTTCTCAGAGCATTCACACAAGGTTGGCGCCGGTGACGACACCTATAACGCGCTGACATGAGGAAAGTTTCCAACCGATTTCTCTTACACAAACAGCAGTTGACCGGCGCTGCCTGGTGAAACTTTATTGTGATGCCTCGTGTAAGGAGGAGAAATGCGTACCATCACGTTTCTGACTTTGATAAAGGTCGGATTGCAGCCTATCGCTTGCGGTTTATCGTATCGCGACATTCCTGCTCGCGTTGGTCGAGATCCAATGACTGTTAGCAGAACATGGAATCGGTAGGTGCAGCAGGGTAATACGGAACGCCGTGCTGGATCCCAACGGCCTCGTATCACTAGCAGTCGAGATGACAGGCACCTTATCGCCATGGCTGTAACGGATCGTGCAGCCACGTCTCGATCCCTGAGTCAACAGATGGGGACGTTTGCAAGACAACAACCATCTGCACGAACAGTTCGACGACATTTGCAAGAGTATGGACTATCAGCTCGGATACCATGGCTGCGGTTACCCTTGACGCTGCATCACAGACAGGAGCGCCTGCGATGGTGTACTCAACGACGAACCTGGGCGCACGAATGGCAAAACGTCATTTTCTCGGATGAATACAGGTTCTGTTTACAGCATCACGGTGGTCGCATTCGTGTTAGGCGACATCGCGGTGAACGCACACTGGAAGCGTGTATTCGTCATCGCCATACTGGCGTATCACCCGGCGTAATGGTATGGGGTGCCATTCGTTACACGTCTGAGTCACCTCTTCTTCGCCTTGACGGCACTTTGAACAGTGGACGTTACATTTCAGATGTGTTACGACCCGGTGCTCTACCCTTCATTCGATCCCTGCGAAACCCTACATTTCAGCAGGATAAAGCACGACCGCACGTTGCAGGTCATGAACGGGCCTTTCTGAATACAGAAAATGTTCGACTGCTGCCCTGGCCCGCACATTCTACAGATCTCTTCCCAATTGAAAACGTCTGGTCAATGGTGGCCGGTCAACTGGCTCGTCACAATAGCCAGTCACTACTCTTGGTATACTGTGGTATCGTGTTGAACCTGCATGGGCAGCTGTACCTCTACACGCCATCCAAGCTCTGTTTGAATCAATGGCCAGGCGTATCAAGGCCGTTTTTATGGCCAGAGGTAGTTGTTCCATGTACTGATGTCTCAGGATCTGTGCACCCAAATTGCGTGAAAATGTAATCACATGTCAGTTCTAGTATAATATATTTGTCCAATGAATACCCGTTTATCATCTGCATTTGTTCTGGGTGTAGCAATTTTAATGGCTAGTAGTGTATTATTATTATTATTATTATTATTATCAATGATCAATGGCAGAAGTAGTTATGGTGATGAGAGGTAGCGTTGTGCAGGATAAAATTAAGTATTAATGTATACTGTATAATTTATGTAAAAATGAAAACAGGCCGTATTTAAATTATACGTAGGTAACAGGCTACAATGAAACAGAATAAATGAATTCATAAAGAAAGAAATAATTAATATTCTTTCTGTATTTATGCTACACGTGGGTGAGCTTTGTTTTTCATCTCTTATTATGGAAAATATTTATATATCCATCACATTTTGCATTAAAAATGTCAGTTTTAGGTCCATGTGAAGCAAGCATAGCTTGTGGATGTGAGTAAAGAACATATCATTGGAGCTGCCATTCATTAATTATGGAGCGACCACTTGTATTGGATGCTGCGGTAAAGCACATGGACGGTCGGTAATTACACCTTTTTTGTATCAAGCTATACGCAAAAAGAGAGCTTAGTATCTTTTTGTTGTGTCTGCATGCGGGTTGCCGCGTAACTAAAGTGGAACGGTGAAATTTACTCGAGAAAGAAACAGTTCGTACCGAATGACCAGTAATAATCAACAGCGCCTTGAATATCGACAGAAATGACAAATTAATACTGAAATAGAGTGTTAATTCAATGTAGCGTGATTTTAAGAGTGTTCAGGTACTGGCTACTTAAATTTAGTAAATAACTGTCGCTCTGGAGCGTTTTCGAAAAATACACAAAGTGTCGACAATGCAGGAAAGTGCTGTGCACAGACTCACTCATAATAACGTTGAATAACGGTTACCGTCTATTAAAGTCTTTATTCAAATAATACACTCTAAGTCAGAAGGAAGAAGCACCACAAGGGTATTATCCGAATGGGATGGAAATCAGTAGATGTAATTTACGTGTTCAGACAAACAAATAATTACAATTTCAGAGAAATTGCATGACTAATTCAATATAAAGAGCTTCACGAACTGTGCAAGTCATTAACGCATTGGTCCACCTCTGGCCCTTATGCAAGCAATTATTCGGCTTGGTAATGATACGAGGGCAGTTCAATAAATAATGCAACACTTTTTTTTTCTCGGCCAATTTTGGTTGAGAAAACCGGAAATTTCTTGTGGAATATTTTCAAACATTCCCACTTCGTCTCGTATAGTTTCATTGACTTCCGACAGGTGGCAGCGCTGTACGGAGCTGTTAAAATGGCGTCTGTAACGGATGTGTGTTGCAAACAACGGGCAGCGATCGAGTTTCTTTTGGCGGAAAACCAGGGCGTCTCAGATATTCATAGGCGCTTACAGAATGTCTACGGTGATCTGGCAGTGGACAAAAGCACGGTGAGTAGTTGGGCAAAGCGTGTGTCATCATCGCCACAAGGTCAAGCAAGACTGTCTGATCTCCCGCGTGCGGGCCGGCCGTGCACAGCTGTGACTCCTGCAATGGCGGAGCGTGCGAACACACTCGTTCGAGATGATCGACGGAACACCATCAAACAACTCAGTGCTCAACTTGACATCTCTGTTGGTAGTGCTGTCACAATTGTTCACCAGTTGGGATATTCAAAGGTTTGTTCCCGCTGGGTCCCTCGTTGTCTAACCGAACACCATAAAGAGCAAAGGAGAACCATCTGTGCGGAATTGCTTGCTCGTCATGTGGCTGAGGGTGACAATTTCTTGTCAAAGATTGTTACAGGCGATGAAACATGGGTTCATCACTTCGAACCTGAAACAAAACGGCAATCAATGGAATGGCGCCACACCCACTCCCCTACCAAGAAAAAGTTTAAAGCCATACCCTCAGCCAGTAAAGTCATGGTTACAGTCTTCTGGGACGCTGAAGGGGTTATTCTGTTCGATGTCCTTCCCCATGGTCAAACGATCAACTCTGAAGTGTATTGTGCTACTCTTCAGAAATTGAAGAAACGACTTCAGCGTGTTCGTAGGCACAAAAATCTGAACGAACTTCTCCTTCTTCATGACAACGCAAGACCTCACACAAGTCTTCGCACCCGAGAGGAGCTCACAAAACTTCAGTGGACTGTTCCTCCTCATGCACCCTACAGCCCCGATCTCGCACCGTCGGATTTCCATATGTTTGGCCCAATGAAGGACGCAATCCGTGGGAGGCACTACGCGGATGATGAAGAAGTTATTGATGCAGTACGACGTTGGCTCCGACATCGACCAGTGGAATGGTACCGTGCAGGCATACAGGCCCTCATTTCAAGGTGACGTAAGGCCGTAGCATTGAATGGAGATTACGTTGAAAAATAGTGTTGTGTAGCTAAAAGATTGGGGAATAACCTGGTGTATTTCAATGCTGAATAAAACAACCCCTGTTTCAGAAAAAAAATGTGTTGCATTACTTATTGAACTGCCCTCGTAGATAGAGCTGTTGGATGTCCTCCTGAGGGATATTGTGCCAGATTCTAGATGGTGAGTCGGATCATCAATATACCGCCAAAGTTGGAGCGCCCTCCTCATAATGCTCCAAGCTTCTCGACTGGACAGAGATCTGGCGATCTTGCTGTCCAAGGTAGGGTTTGGAAAGTGCAAAAGACAAGCAGTCGAAAAGGGTTTTACCAGGAGAAAGGTAAAGGCCAGCTCAAGGGCTGTGGTGTGGGAGGGGAACCCAAGGGTAACACAACAGTAACGCCGTTCACAGTTAAAAATTTGTAACAGAAATTTTATTTAGCAATTGCCGAGCTTAATTTGATTCAACAACCTTAACTAACTGCTTGCATTTTTGATAATGAAATCTTAAGGAGAACTTTTTTCCTGATTTCACTCATCTTGAACAATCTGACATACATATAAAATAATCATATATTAAAACAGGGTAAATTAAAGGAAAACAATGTACCATAAATAGCTTTAGCAATTCATTATAATGGTATTCTAGGTAAGATGGTTCCTTTACATATTTATCAATTATTAAAGCAATCAACATCTTGAACTACTAGCAGCTTCCTGAATTCGTGACAAAACTTAAGACTCAAAAAATGCTGACATTAAGAAAATGACTGATTAAATTTATATCACCAAGAATATCAACGCAAAAGACCGTTAGCCACTTCATTTCAGAAACAATCATTTCTCAAGACGCACAAGTGGCTGAAATCGTAAAACCAACAGTCAACAACTGGCTAGTAAACAAGTAGCTAATAATAATTTACAGAGATTAAAACGTGATTAAATGAATTTCGTGCACTCACACAGAATGTAAGAAAATACTGTTAGCCACAGCCGGCCGTTGTGGGCGAGCGATTCTAGGCGCTTCAGTCTGAAACCGCACGACCGCTACGGTCGCAGGTTCGAATCCTGTGTCGGGCGTGGCTGTGTGTGATGTCCTTACGTTAGTTACGTTTAATTAGTTCTAAGTTCTAGGGGACTGATGACCTCAGATGTTAAGTCCCACAGAGCTCAGAGCCATTTTTTTTTTTTTTTTTTTTGGTTAGCCACAAATTTAAATAAATTGTCAAGTGGCAAACAAACTGAGCGAGGCACTTTAATGGGAACCTTAAAACATAAAAACTTTAACACATCTGTTACGCACATATCTTAGTCCATAATCTAAAGCCAAGGCGCTAACCTGTTCTCTCTTGTCACAGCAATACGGCTACTGCATTGGGCCGTTTCCTTCCACCATCGACTGGTCGGCCCTGACCACAAACTTGAATCGCTTGGCCAAAACATGGAGGGGAATGAGACCAGTTACAGGAGTCGAGGAGTAGAGTACTAAAACAGACTAAGTTTCTAAATTTATAGCATTACTAAGGTGCAATAGCTGGTCACATCGAAAAATTGAATTGCTTAAAGAGTGCTACTCCGTTATCTGACAAGGGTGAAACCTGAATGTAGCAGGTTACTGCCAGTCTGCACTGTTAAAGTTTGTTGTACGTAATTACAGCAAACACGACACGACAAGGGAGCGTTTACAATTGTGAATCTTAACAGACAGCCCATATAATTCAGCTGACCAAGTTACACGACAAAGTCACACACAAGGTTATTCCTGAGGCTACTACACCTGTAACAACTTTAACCAGCCTACACTGTTCCAAGTATTAAACTCGATTCGAGAGAAACATTCGCAATCAGCATGCGATGCAACTCGCCACTTCACGAACATTCGCTGCACTCGGATTTGTCCGAAATGCAGCAAGGCTCACCGTTTTCAGTCGCCAGAACTGGTCCCATTGGGCTGCGTACAGACACGAGGCCACCACAGCTCCACGCATCACCTCAGCGAAAGACCGCGTCCTCACGCGTCTTCCCGTTCGCGCCGTAGCCCCGATATCTCGCTGTTAGTTTCCCTACTCGACCTCTCGAAATTATCGCAAAGATCTTCTTGCCAAATAAAAGCGTCCCCTCGCGTTGAACATCCTGGCTCACTCTTTTCATGAGAAGGTGGGCATTATCTTTCTGAAATGTAAGCCCAGGATGGCCTGCAACGAAGCGCAAGTAAACGGGGCAAAGAATATCGTCGACAAATCGCTGTGCGGTAAGGGTGCGGCGGATGGCAACTAAAGAGGTACGGCTGTGAAAAGAAATGGCACCTGAGACCATCACTCTCGGTTGTAGAGCGGGTGACAGTCAAGTTTGTGTCGCACTGCTGTCTGGGACGTCTCGAGACAGGTCTTTGCTGATCATAGGGACTCAGTTCGAAGAGGAATTCATCACTGAAGGCAATTCTAGTACAGCGAAAGAGATTCCAGGCCGAAGACTTCTGGAGACGCCCCGGAAAGAGGTAGGCTACCAACCCGACTGTCGGCCGCCATAGGGACCGACAACCGGGAGTTAAGGTTCGAGATTCTATTTCTTTCCGTGGCCACCTGTGGTTGTTTTCCGCGGCACCCTTGCAGCACAGCTATACGCTGACGATATTCTACTCCCCCGTTTTGTCGCTCTTCATGACAAGCCAACGTGAGCTTACATTTCAGCGAGATTATGCCCTCCCGCACGATCTCATAATATTAGTAATAACAACAACAATAATATAATAATAAATAATAATAAAATAACTTAAAATCGACAGAGTCCTGTACTTTAAATACCTCTGACAATTCATCGAACAGAGCTCGAAAAATCTCACAGCAAAATTCCCTCAAAAAAGTCAAAAAAGCATTGCGGTTAACCCAAAACATGTCAGGACAGACAAAAATTTGGCAGTACAACACAGTTATACGAACAGTCCTCTACGCAAGCGAAACACTAACACTTACTACAAAATACGAACTCGAAAAATCAAAATGGAAAAGAGAAAGCTCGTTAGGAAAATTTTAGGAGCAAGACATACCCAAGATATTTACAGCCTACAGTCAATCAAAACAAGAGGATAGTTTCAAACATCGAAACTGCTATTAACAGGAGGCGAATGAAATTCTTTGATCATCTCAATAGACTACTAGAAAAGCGATTAACAGACGTATAATAGACTATGTAACATCCGGAAGTTCCACCACCTGTCTTCGTCCTTGAGAAACCTTTAAGTGCGAGCAAAGTCACTGGGTCTCTCGCCAGCTGAGAACGTTTGGGGCATTATGGGCTCGATCCTCCAACCAATTGGACAGAATTTGGGACAATATTCCTCAGGAGGACATCGGATAAGTGTATCAATGCCAAGCCGAATAACTGCTTGCATGAGGGCTAGAGATGGATCAACGCGTTATTGACTTGGTCAGCCGGTCGATGTGGCCGAGCGGTTCTAGGAACTACAGTCTGGAACCGCGTGACCGCTACGGTCGCAGGTTCAAATCCTGCCTCGGGCATGGCTGTGTGTGATGTCCTTATGTTAGTTAGGTTTAAGTAGTTCTAAGTTCTAGGGGACTGATGACCTTAGATGATAAGTCCCATAGTGCTTTGAGCCATTTTGACTTGCTCAATTTGTGAAGCTCCTCCTTTTGAATGAATCATCCAATTTGTCTGAAATTGTAATCATTTCTTTGTCTGAACATCACATCTACCGATTTCCACCCCATTCCCCTAATTCCTTCGTTTTCTTTGTATTTTTTTTTCATCCAGAATCCCATCTGTAGAAAAGCGTAGGAAATAAAATTGCGGAGTTACTATCTAATAACTCAAACGAACGTTGACTCCATTTGCTATTAATACAATCTTCTACTGAGAAGCATAGGAAAATTGAAGTAATACTCTTGTTTTACGATCTGATAACTGGAGTCGGAATTCCGATCTCGTTTGTAGCTTTCTTCGCACCTTTCTCGTTTCCCCCCATTGTTCTAGGAAAGAGTGCAGGCCTTGCTACAATGTCTTCTTTCTCAAAGAGAAATGTTATATTTTTACATTTTATAAAACTAAGCATACCATTCCGTTTTTTTTTATTATCGACAGAATTCTTTCTTCTCGACGGAAATGAACAACAGTATTTATCAACACTCTTCCATCTTCGATAATGTGTATTTGCGCGATGACTATAACTGCGCGGGGTAGCCGCGTGGTCACAGGCGCGTGGCCACGGTTCGCGCGGCTCCCCCCGTCGGAGGTTCGAGTCCTCCCTCGGGAATTGGTGTATATGTTGTCCTTAGCGTAGTTTAAGTTATATTAAGTAATGTGTAAACCTAGGGACCGATGACTTCAGCAGTTTGGTCCCATAGGAACTTACCACAAATTTCCAAATTTTTCCACGATGACCATCTATTTGAGCATACGCCAAGAATACGCTTAAGTAGTAATGCGATATGACTACAACGTAATTGCACGATGCCGAGCCTACGGTCCTGTCAGCACACAAACAAAATGTAGTTCTGGGTTCTGCCGTAGGCAGCTGTAAAATAAGGAGGTTATATTTAACTTGAAAACCTACAAATCTAAACAAACCCAACAGAAAGACAATATGAGGCTGTTTGTAGACAAGCAGCAATGAGACTGGTGTTGCGCTGGACGCCGTGGCTACCCATGGAGTAGACCACACGCCCTCTGGTCCCTTGCCACGAGAAAGGCCCCTCAACTTACTTCAATGACCTGTGTAGCCACAACAATCGACGAAATCTGGTAGAAAGTTGAAGCAGCTTCCAGGGAGACACACACACACACACACACACACACACACACACACACACACACACACACACACACACACATATATATATATATATATATATATATATATATATATATATATCACGAAATGAGCGTCACACGAAAAAACTACAAAGAACGAAACTTGTCTAGCTTGAAGGGGGAAACTAGATGGCGCTATGGTTGGCCTGCTAGATGGTGCTGCCATAGATCAAACGGATATGAAGTGCATTTTTTAAATAGGAACCCCCATTTTTATTACATATTTGTGTAGTACGTAAAGAAATATGAATGTTTCAGTTGGAGCACTTTTTTCGCTTTGTGATAGATGGCGCTGTAATAGCCACAAACATGTGGCTCACAATTTTAGACGAACAGTTGGTAACAGGTAGGTTTTTAAAATTAAAATACAGAACGTACGTATGTTTGAACATTTTATTTCGGTTGTTCCAATGTGATACACGTACCTTCGTGAACTTATCATTTCTGAGAACGCATGCTGCTACAGCGTGATTACCTGTAAACACCACATTAATGCAATAAATGCTCAAAATGATGTCCGTCAACCTCAATGCATTTGGCAATACGTGTAACGACATTCCTCTCAACAGTGAGTAGCTCGCCTTCCGTAATGTTCGCACATGCATAGACAATGCGCTGATGCATGTTGTCAGGCGTTGTCGGTGGATCACGATAGCAAATACCCTTCAACTTTCCCCACAGAAAGAAATCCGGGGATGTCGGATACGGTGAACGTGCGGGCTATGTTGTGATGCTTCGACGACCAATCCACCTGTCACGAAATATGCTATTCAATACTGCTTCAACCCCACGCGAGCTATGTGCCGGACATCCATCTTGTTGGATGTACATCGCCATTCTGTCATGCAGTGAAACATCTTGTAGTAACATCGGTAGAACATTACGTAGGAAATCAGCATACATTGTACCATTTAGATTGCCATACATAAAATGGAGGCCAATTATCCTTCCTCCCATAATGCCGCACCATACATGAACCCTCCAAGGTCGCTGATATTCCACTTGTCGCAGCCATCGTGGATTTTCCGTTTTACAATTGTGCATATTATGCCGGTTTACGTTACCGCTGTTGGCGAATGACGCTTCATAGTATGAAAGCTTTCACGACCGGATGACATATCTTCTGGTAAACTTTCCGGGATGTAAGGTCGTGGTCCAGGAAACTCTTCAGCTCCTAACGTTTCGTCTAGCGCAGCTCTGGACGAAACGTTAGGAGCTGAAGAGTTTCATAGACCACGACCTTACATCCCGGAAGGTTTACCAGAAGAATGACGCTTCGTCGCTAAAATATAACGCGTGCAAAAAATCTGTCACCGACCCGTAATTTCTCTTGTGCCCAGTGGCAGAACTGTACACGGCGTGCAAAGTCGTCGCCATTTAATTCCTTGTGCATAGAAATAGGGTAGGGGTGCAATCGATGTTAATGTAGCATTCTCAACACCGACGTTTTTGAGAATCCCGATTCTCCCGCAATTTGTCTGCTACTGATGTGCGGATTAGACGCGACAGCAGCTGAAACACCTACTTGGGCGCCATCATTTGTTACAGGTCGTTGTTGACGTTACATACGTGGCTGAACACTTCCTGTTTCATTAAATAACGTAACAATCCGGCGAACTGTCCGAACACTTGGATGACATTGTCCAGGATACCGAGCAGCATACACAGACACGCCCGTTGGGCATTTTGATCACAATAGCCTTACATCAACACGATATCGACCTTTTCCGCAATTGGTAAAAGGTCCATTTTAACACGGGTAATGTAACACGAAGCAAATACCGTCCGCACTGGCGGAATGTTACGTGATACCACGTACTTATACGTTTGTGACTGTTACAGCGCCATCTGTCACAAAGCAAAAAAGTGGTCCAACTAAAACATTCATATTTCTTAACGTACTACATGAATATGTAATAAAAATTAGGGATTCCTGTTTTAAAAAACGCAATTGATATCCGTTTGACCTATGGCAGCGCCATCTTGCGGGCCACCATAGCGCCATATTGTTTCCCCCTTCAAGCTAGACGAGTTTCGTTCTTTGTAGTTTTTTCGTTTGAAGCTTATTTCTTGAAATATTTGGCCCCGTCACTATCAATGGACCATCCTGTATGAACCGTATCGTGGCGAATAAAGCGTTTCATGGGGATGCGTATTACAGTGCTGCCATTGGCCAAATATGGCAATGCAATGGCTGATCTGACGTCCAAAACGGCATGGTCAATGGCCTTCGGGCCAAGGGTGGAAGCATTTCCGAAACAGCTAACTTTGTAAACTGTCTGCATGGCACGGTGGTTAAAGCACATTGTACATGGGAAAATTGCGCTGTCCAAAACAGACACTGTGTTAATTGAGGTGACAGAGTTAACGAAGGCTGCGCAGGTGTTAACAGACGAATAGACTTGTAACTTTTGCGAAACTGACCACCCACATGAACCAAGAGGCTACCAATAACGTCTCCTCATCTAATGTTCGGAGAATGTTGCTACGTATGGGCCTCCACAGTAAGCGCTGTTCATCGGCGACGAAGGCTGGAATTTGCACACCAGTACTGCAACCAGATGTCCACTGAGTGGTGGCTGATGACCATTTCAGATGAATCACGAGACAGATCGACTTTGGCAATAATAGTCGAAAGAGTACAGGCTGGAGAAGGGAGCATTATGGTCTGGGGATTGTTTTCGTAGCATTCCCTGCGTGATTTCTTGATTCTGGAGGGTACAATGGAGCAATGCAAGTATGCTTCTTTCTTTTGGGACTATGTGTACCATTACGTGGAGTTTGTCTGTTCCCAGATCGCTGACACCTACCAGCAGGACAATGCAATGTGTCACACAGCTCAAATGAATGTGCGAAGCTCGAAGAGCATTAGAGTGGCCACCAAACTCACATGTTTCAAACCTATTCGCGAATCTGTGGAATGACCTCGATCGGGGTGTTCACGCCACAGGTCCTCAAGCGAGAAGCCTAACGCAGTTGGCCACTGCTGTGGAGTTGGCATGGCTCCGTTCAGGTTCATCAAGTTGAGATAGTATTTGATGTTGTTGCAATCATTACGAAATTGAGTTAAGTTCACGAACAACTTGCCAGTATGAGGCATTAATCAGTATGACACTGCACATCTGCTGGGCTGAATGCATGCATTGATTTCGTTCTGGAAGATATCACGAAAGCCGTTGTGTCGTCTTCTGAGGCCAGCTGGCCCACGAATGTTGTAAATTATTCTTGATATCCTGGTTACTGGAACTGGAATGTCCAAGCTGGTTCCAAAAATGTTCTATCAGGACAGATCTAGGGAAATTGTTGGCCACAATAGTATCCCAGCATCACGCAGAAAATTCATAGTGGCACACGCCATGAGTGGACAAACAGCATTCTGTTGAAAAAATTGCACCATGATAGCTGTTGATACTGCCGTGCGAGATGTAACAAATAAGGACCCAGGGTGTCTGTGTCGTTAACGTTGCCGCTACAGTTCTCTGAATCACTAGCAGCCGTGACCTGGATCCACAGTTATGAATTATTTTGAATAAATAACTGATTGTAATACGTGCGAACTTAAAATTAATTAATTACGGTTGCCAGCCCATAAGAGAACAAAATTTAATATTTGTTAGTGACTAAATTGCAACTGAAATAACGTAATAATTACGAGTGTACATGAAGGTAGAAGTGGGACAAAAAACGCACACGCGCGATTTGGAATGTAGAAGCCATGATTAATAAAATGATTTTAAGTTAATTAGAAATGCGCTGAAATTACTGGCAATTAACGAAACAGCAACAGTGGCTATTTACCAGGAACACACTACGAGAGATGTACTGAATGACATCACTCACTGTTGTGCTGTCTATCTTCAATTTTTGTGAAGCTAATATCCACGACTTATCACTCAGACAAGTTCGTTTTTACTTCATTAACGAAATTACAGACAGTATTGTAAGTTGCTTCAAAATGTTATTAGGGAGGCAAAGAGTATGTGGTACGCAAATAGACTTACAAGTCGTTTACAAAGCTTTAATTAGAGGGCTATATACATTAAAGAAAATACACAAAGTTGTAAAGCTATAAAACGATGAATTACCAATGAGTAAGAACCTCCTTCTGGTGGTAAATCACTGCTGGAGAAACCAGTGCACGTCTTACTATATATAATGGAGGCTCCGCCCACTTCTCACGGAATGATGTCATTACTAACCAATGCATTATAGTTCAAATAACAATGTAAAATTTCTTAGTTAAAAGAACATTGTCAAGAAAGGAAAATAAACACACACTAAACTTAGCTTGTTCAACAGCTATTGTCAATTAAGAAGCGTTAAAAATATTTAAACATGTAGGATAAATGAACTTCGTTTTGACAGTACATGGGTTGCCCTCTCAAGGCCTGTTAGTGAACCATTTGAACCACTGGTTGCCATGGTGAAGTTGGACACCGTTCCAAAGATGTGGCAGCAGACTTCTTTCCAGTGAAGTTGTTGTAAAGTCGATAGGCAGACTAGTGGTTTTCATGGTGAGGTTAAACGCCAGTCCAAAGATGTGGCAGCAGGCTTCTTTCTAACGAAGTTGTTGCGAGAGTGGAATGCAAAGACTGTCACGTCAGATCATGTACTATTGAGCAGCAACACGTCTTTATTGAAACGATTTTCAGAGAGTAGGCTGCAATAATCGTTAACGGACATGTGTAGTACATGCTGCACAGATATAATTTACTGGTGTAATAACAGACTTCCATTTACATAGATTACATAATAATTCTTACAGATCAATACAGAGGGAAAAAAAGAATCGAGAGGGCACCGTAGTTGTGCATATTTATGAAATATTGTCTCAAAAGTTCATATGTAGATTCCATTTTTTTTACATGTGACGATTTTTAAAACATATTGCTATGTCTTATATTGCATGCCAGTCTTATAAACAAATAAAAATAATGAAAATGGAAGGAATTTAAAATTATAATACTACGAGCCATAGAGTCAAAAATAAAGGGATATGAATTAGCAATACGCAGTCTTAAAGCAAATAAGCAAACATTCTAAAAACAGATAGTCATTCATAAATAATGTTTGGTGAAATAAAATTACAAAGTAAAGATAAAATATTTCCTAAAGGTCTCAGTAATTTTAAAAACGAAGGACGAGTGAACATTCTAAAGCAGATCGTCAAAAGGATCAAAGAAGTGTTTGTCTTTGAATTCAAGTTGCTCATTTAAAACAGATAATGGTTTACTTTTGTGAAGTGAATAGATTTCAATTTCTTCTTAAGTATTTAGCAGTAGACCTTCCCGCACAGTATGTAATATTTGTGTATGTAAAATGTTATAAATGTGTTTTAGCAGTATGAATGATGCATGAGTGTGGTTTCAGGTTAATATGAAGATAATTGTTTAACGAGTTATGTAGTGGGATTTAGTGTGGGAACATTTCGAAGAAGTGTGGATGTGGACAAAGGGGATGTTTGTAGAATAGATTTGTAAAGTAATTTTATGGTAAAGGTAAGTTTAATTCAGGTATAAATAACAATAGTAAATAACTTTATGCATAAACAAAACTTCAGCATATTAGATAATTACGTCGGTAAAAAGTGCAGTCGTTAGGTTTACAATTTTGCGAATGGTTATTGCTGAAAAGCGCGGACTGGCGCGGGAGAATGTTCAGGCTACTGATCAATATTGCAAAATTTCCTGTCCAACAATGAAATTTACAACCTAGGAGGGTGATATAAAATTAACAGAGGCAGGCCATCGTCCATCTCATGAAGATGGGAACATAAAAAGAAAAAGATTTGTCTTAGGTTCTAAGCGGTCCATAATTGGCCACATTCTGTAATAAAACAATAATAATAATAATAACAACAAGATATAAACAGAACGGCTTTCATTGTCAACTAGTCAGTCATTGCATTGGTGCATAGTAATCGTTATGCCCACTGCCGCGAGTCCTCAGTTACACTTACTCACTTGACAAGTTTATGGTTTTAACTACGCACGGCGGAGACTCAAGAATCTAATCTGCGAGCGTACGGAGATGCCGCGTCTGCAGATGACGTCATGGGACCGCTGGTGAGTTTAAAGTGAGTATACGGAGCTCATTCCTGATTCCTAATAGAAAGGAGTCCTAGTTGGTCTTAACGTTTCGATCCACCGAGTAAGCGACCAGGATAACTTAAAGAGCACTTAGGCAACTGAACTGGAAGAGGAATTTCATGGCACGATTAGGTACCACCTGCACCATTGCCCACACGAATGCATATAAAGCTGAATCAGAAACTCATAGTTCCTCCTGTAAGCGATCTCCACGACAAATACGTCGAAGTTCGCTGCTCGCAACCATCAGTATCGTTCCGATTATTTACAACTTTAAATAAACATCGCAAATTACACCGCTCTCTAATGAGTGAGCTTCGCTCAGGCACAGACAAGAAAAACAAAAAAGCGTTTCGATTTTTAAGTATTACTCTGCAACAGGTGGGACTCCGGAAACAATTAGATCGGACCAGGAAGCGAGGCTAAATACAACGGTTGCGGAAATATAGCCAATTGCGGGCGCCCCCCTCCCCCCCCCCCCCCCCCCACAAACAATAAAATGAGTACAGCAGAACAATACCGCTGCGTACACTTAAATCATCTACCGGTTGGCGGCCTGTGCGGTTGGTGGCCTGTGTTACGCTGCGTCTGTATTTACGCGTTGCATTGGGTAACGTAAATGCACATGCTACGAATTTCGACTGTTCTCATTATATCCAGCGTAGTTTCAGGACATCCATCTGCATCCATAAGCTACTTTGTAAAACACTTTAAAGTACACGTCAGAGGATTTTATTTATTATTACGTATTTAATTAATGGTTCTTTGCCTTAAATCCAGTTCAAAGTGAACGTGTAAAGCTGGGTGCTATATGAGCTGTTGCGTGTTGCAGATAATAAACTGTATTCCGAAAGGTAGAAAAAAAGCAGCTTTCGAATCGCTTACCTATTTTTGTCTGTTAGGTTAGCAGCACTGAACTTTGCACTGTCGTCACCTGTTTCCATTACTATAAATAATTAGGGGAAACTAGGCGGCAGGAAAGCATGTTGTGGTGAAAGAGTATTCTCTTCGCTGTGCAGATACAGTTGAAAAATTTGCTTTCTACTTTTGGTTGTCATAATAAATCTGTAATAATGAGACCAGAGTAAGGAACTTAGCACGAATATTTGACTCTGGAAAATAAATACCACGTTGACTACTACAGGAAACCAGTGATATTCGAACACATGCTATACGGAACCAATTATTGTTTCATTAAAGTTTTGTTTCATTTGTTTTTATATATCGGATGACGGAAGTACGTAGAAACCGGTCGTATTGTGATTTATATAATAATAAGCAACCAGTGAATAGAGTTTTGGCAACACACAGAACTTTAACATATCAAACTCGTCTCCACGACGTTTAAAGTAGAGGACATGTAATGTGGAAGACACAGATCAACCCTCTACATCTACATCTACATTTATACTCCGCAAGCCACCCAACGGTGTGTGGCGGAGGGCACTTGACGTGCCACTGTCATTACCTCCCTTTCCTGTTCCAGTCGCGTATGGTTCGCGGGAAGAACGACTGTCTGAAAGCCTCCGTGCACGCTCTAATCTCTCTAATTTTACATTCGTGATCTCCTCGGGAGGTATAAGTAGGGGGAAGCAATATATTCGATACCTCATCCAGAAACGAACCCTCTCGAAACCTGTCGAGCAAGCTACACCGCGATGCAGAGCGCCTCTCTTGCAGAGTCTGCCACTTGAGTTCGTTTAACATCTCCGTAACGCTATCACGGTTACCAAATAACCCTGTGACGAAACGCGCCGCTCTTTTTTGGATCTTCTCTATCTCTTCCGTCAACCCGATCTGGTACGGATCCCACACTGATGAGCAATACTCAAGTATAGGTCGAACGAGTGTTTTGTAAGCCACCTCCTTTGATGATGGACTACATTTTCTAAGGACTCTCCCAATGAATCTCAACGTGGTACCTGCCTTACCAACAATTCATTTTATGTGATCATTCCACTTCAAATCGTTCCGCACGCATACTCCCGGATATTTTACAGAAGTAATTGCTACCAGTGTTTGTTCCGCTATCATATAATCATACAATAAAGGATCCTTCTTTCTATGTATTCGCAATACATTACATTTGTCTATGTTAAGGGTCAGTTGCCACTCCCTGCTCTGAGCACTATGGGACTTAACTTCTGTGGTCATCAGTCCCCTAGAACTTAGAACTACTTAAACCTAACTAACCTAAGGACATCACACACATCCATGCCCGAGGCAGGATTCGAACCTGCGACCGTAGCAGTCCCGCGGCCACTCCCTGCACCAAGTGCCTATCCGCTGCAGATCTTCCTGCATTTCGCTACAATTTTCTAATGCTGCAACTTCTCTGTATACTACAGCATCATCCGCGAAAAGCCGCATGGGACTTCCGACACTATCTACTAGGTCATTTATATATATTGTGGAAAGCAATGGTCCCATAACACTCCTCTATGGCACGCCAGAGGTTACTTTAACGTCTGTAGACGTCTCTCCATTGATAACAACATGCTGTGTTCTGTTTGCTAAAAACGCTCCAATCCAGCCACACAGCTGGTCTGATATTCCGTAGGCTCTTACTTTGTTTATCAGGCGACAGTGCGGAACTATATCGAACGCCTTCCGGACGTCAAGAAAAATAGCATCTACCTGGGAGCCTGTATATAATATTTTCTGGGTCTCATGAACAAATAAAGCGAGTTGGGTCTCACACGATCGCTGTTTCCGGAATCCATGTTGATTCCTACACAGTAGATTCTGGGTTTCCAAAAACGACATGATACTTGAGCCAAAAACATGTTCTAAAATTCTACAACAGATCGACGTCAGAGATATAGGTCTATAGTTTTCGAATCTGCTCGACGACCCTTCTTGAAGACTGGGACTACCTGTGCTCTTTTCCAATCATTTGGAACCTTCCGTTCCTCTAGAGACTTGCGGTACACGGCTATTAGAAGGGGGGCAAGTTCTTTCGCGTACTCTGTGTCGTCAAATATCGTCAAATACAACATAGGAACTAATATATGATGGATCTACACCCGTCTTCCTCATATCACTGGTGGATTTTACAGCCATAAGAGAAAGCCATGTATCAAAAACGCAGTCGCATACTTAACCTTGTACAGGTTATTTCTTCACCTTGTCATGTAGGTACCGTAGGTTTTACCGATCGTATCCAACTGTTCCTAACTTCCAGCCTCTGAGACTCCCACCAATACGTGGCCTTCCATGTCAAGTATGTGTTGACTGGCCGTGTACGACGTACAGGGGGTTCTGTGACTGGAAGTGATTAATGTCGTATATATAACGGTTGTTTCGTATGGCGTGAAACAAAATGTAACACCCTCAAGACAAATGTGTACAGTGGAACCAGGCACAAGGGTACATGTCGGAGTGTTAGTAAATTTGTATCGCTCATCGGCGATCAGATGATGCTTAGGCCTTTCTTTCCCTCTCTATTCTGACTCTGCGAACAGTAATTGTGCTAACAATAGAAGTGAACAGTGTTTGCAACATGGATCCTCGGCTACAACCGTGCCCTACAGACCAGTACGTACCCCTGTTGAACGGATTTAGTCTTTTGAACAGGCTCGCATTTTTGGCCTAAGGAAAGATGGACGGACGTATCGATGGATTACTGCACCTGTTGAACATAATGTATCGTTCAACGTGCTCACTCCTGTGAACCAGATTCTGGATGTTTCGTTGTATAGAGGCAAGACAAGGTGGACACGTTGTGCGAACAGCGGTGGTCGACTGAACATCATTCAAGGATGAAACCTGCTGTGGACCATTGGGAACCATCTGCTTGCAACAGGATTAAGATCACATATGCCTCTGGCCGCCTGCCACTGATATCACGACGCTGCTGAAATTACATACTGGGAGCAAGATGGCGCTCTGTTGTCTTCAGTGAACATCAAAAAAAGTTTTGCATCACTTCGGTTCCGAGAGTTCCAGAACCTGTGAAGAAAATCGGAATAGAGATCTACATAAACATCATTTCCGCCCTTTTTATTGCTCATGAAAACCACACATTTCAAGCTATACCACCATACAGCGAGACCTTTAGAGGTGGTGGTCCAGATTGCTGTACACACCGGTACCTCTTTTAACCAGTAGCACGTCCTCTTGCATTGATACATGCCTGTATTCGTCGTGGCATACTATCCACAAGTTCATCAAGGCATTGTTGGTCCAGATTGTCCCACTCCTCAATGGCGATCCCTTAGAGTGGTTGGTGGGTCACGTCGTCCATAAACAGCCCTTTTCAATCTACCCCAGGCATGTTCGATATCGTGAAGGAAGTCATTTACAAGATGTGCACGATGGGGGCGCGAATTGTCGCCCACGAAGACGAATTCCTGGCGAATATGCTGCCGACAGGGTAGCACTATCGGTCGGAGGATGGTATTCACGTATCGTACAGCCGTTACGGTGCCTTCCATGACCAACTGCGGCATACGTCGGCCCCATATAATGCCACCCCAAAACATCGGGGACCTCCACCTTGCTGCACCCGCTGGACAGTGTGTCTAAGGCGTTCAGCCTGACTGGGTTGCCTCCAAACAAGTCTCCGACGATTGTCAGGTTGAAGGCATATGCGACACCCATCGGTGAAGAGAACGTGATGCCAATTCTGAGCGGTCCATTCGGCATGTTGTTGGGCCCATCTGTACCGCGCTGCATGGTGTTGTGGTTGCAAAGATGAACCTCGCCATGGACGTCGAGAGTGAAGTTGCGCATCATACAGCTTATTGCGCACAGTTTGAGTCGTAACACGACGTCCTGTGGCTGCACGAAAAGCATTATTCAACACGGTGGCGTTGCTGTCAGTGTTCCTCCGAGCCATAATCCATAGGTAGCGGTCATCCACTGCAGTAGTAGCCCTTGGGCAGCCTGACCGAGGCATGTCATCGACAGTTTCTGTCTCTCTGTATCTCCTCCTGGACCTTTCCGTTGTTGAGAGCCCTTCCTGGCACAAAGTAACAATGCGGACGCGATCGAACTGCGGTATTGACCCTCTCGGCATGGTTGAACTACAGACAACACGAGCCGTGTACCTCCTTCCTGCCGCAATGACTGGAACTGATCGGCTGTCGCACCCCTCCGTCTAATAGGCGCTGTTCATGCATGATTGTTTTTCAGCTTTGGGCGTATTTAATGACATCTCTGAACAGTCAAAGGGACTGTGTCTCTGATACATTTCCACAGACTACATGTATCTTCAGGGCCATAGACACGGGTTCACAGGTAGATGCCGTGTTTCTTGACTTCCACAAGGCGTTCGATACAGTTCCCCACAGTCGTTTAACGAACAAAGTAAGAGCACATGGACTATCAGACCAATTGTGTGATTGGATTGAGGAGTTCCTAGATAACAGAACGCAGCATGTCGTTCTCAATGGATAGAAGTCTTCCGAAGTAAGAGTGATTTCAGGTGTGCCGCAGGGGAGTGTCATAGGACCGTTGGTATTCACAGTATACATAAATGACCTGGTGGATGACATCGGAAGTTCACTGAGGCTTTTTGCAGATGATGCTGTGGTGTATCGAGAGGTTGTAACAATGGAAAATTGTACTGAAATGCAGAAGGATCTGCAGCGAATTGACGCATGGTGCAGGGAATGGCAATTGAATCCCAATGTAGACAAGTGTAATGTGCTGCGAATACATAGAAAGATAGATCCCTTATCATTTAGCTACAAAATAGCAGGTCAGCAACTGGATGTAGTTAATTCCTTAAATTATCTGGGAGTACGAATTAGGAGTGATTTAAATTGGAATGATCATATAAAGTTGATCGTCGGTAAAGCAGATGCCAGACTGAGATTCATTGGAAGAATCCTAAGGAAATGCAATCCGAAAACAAGGGAAGTAGGTTACAGTACGCTTGTTCGCCCACTGCTTGAATACTGCTCAGCAGTGTGGGATCCGTACCAGAGAGGGTTGATAGAAGAGATAGAGAAGATCCAATGGAGAGCAGCGCGCTTCGTTACAGGATCATTTAGTAATCGCGAAAGTGTTACGGAGATGATAGATAAACTCCAGTGGAAGACTCTGCAGGAGAGACGCTCAGTAGCTCGGTACGGGCTTTTGTTAAAGTTTCGAGAACATACCTTCACCGAAGAGTCAAGCAGTATATTTCTCCCTCCTACGTATATCTCGCGAAGAGACCATGAGAATAAAATCAGAGAGATTAGAGCCCACACAGAGGCATACCGACAATCCTTTTTTCCACGAACAATACGAGACTGGAATAGAAGGGAGAACCGATAGAGGTACTCAAGGTACCCTCCGCCACACACCGTCAGGTGGCTTGCGGAGTATGGATGTAGATGTAGATGTAGAGTTCTGATAACCGGGGTGGAGCAAAAATTTTTCTATATGTATTTTACACCGCAAACTACCGTACGGTACATGGCGGCGGGTACCCTTTACTATTATTGCTTGCAGATAGTGCGAGGGAAAAACGACTGTGTGCCTCCGTATGAGCCCTAATTCGTCGTATCTTCGTGGCCCTTACGCGAAATACACATCAGCGGCTGTAGAATCTTTTTGCAGTCAGCTTCAGATTCCGGTTCCCTAATCTCTCTCTACTGTTTTCCTCAAAAAGAACGTCGCCTTCCTTCCGTGGATTCAAATGTGAGTTCCTGAAGCGTCTCCGCCGTGATGCCTGGGTGTTCTTCAAGCCAACCGGTAACATATCCAGCAGGTCGCCTCTGAACTGATTCGCCGGCTTCCTTTAATCCAACCTGATGCGATTCCCAAGCACTCGAGAACTACTCAAGATCGGATCGCACTAACATCCTATATGCGGTTTGCTTCCAATGAACAAATGTCGACCATTCGCCTTACCTACCACAATCCGGGGTGCATTCGCCTGCGACGCACATGTCTGCCCCTCACTCCACTTACTCCTCCGCCCCAGACTTCATGGAGTAAGTTGACACTTGATGTTTGGAGAGACAACATCAGTGCTATACAAGTGGTCTGCGGAAACCAGTTATAGATGTTGGCCACTCATGCATAGTGTATACCACCTCAGCATCAGCTAAGCCCTGAAGCACTGAAACTGGTGGCAGTACAGTAAATGACTTCATAACGATGGCTGTAGGTGCTCCATTTTCTTACGTACGTGAACGGCCGAAGTCCCCCAGACCTCCAATCACAAAAAAAAAAAAACAAAAAAAAAATATGGTGTGGTGGTCCTTCAGTTACGACTCGTGGTCACATTTTGTGTATCTGCAGCGTAAAATAGTCAAAGCCCGTTCTATTCCACAGGCTGTTACCCTCGTGCTACGGCCACTTCTTCGACAGGAAGGTGGTGTGATTTTCCAGCAGGGCAATGCATATCCACACGTTGCTGCTGTGACGTAATGAGCTCTTCCTGGAGTAAAAATGCACTGGCCAGCAAGATCACCAGATCTCTCACCAAGTGAACATGTATGGGTCATGCCGGCTGGTGTGGCCAAGCGGTTCTAGGCGCTTCAGTCTGGAACCGCGCGACCGCTACGGTCGCAGGTTCGAATCCTGCCTCGGGCATGGATGTGTGTGCTGTCCTTGGGTTAGTTTGAGTAGTTCTAAGTTCTAGGGGACTGATGACCTCAGATGTTAAGTCCCATAGTGCTCAGAGCCATTTGAACCATTTGATTTGTATGGGTCATGATGACGTGAGAACTTAGTCGTTCTCTAGGGTCTGCAAGAACCGTAGCCGTATTGTAACAAAAGGTGCAAGATGCTTCGGACGATCTACCTTTATGATAGTTTGCAACACGCTCGGTTTGCCAGCGTAGTAGGGTATACGGTTCAAATGGCTCTGAGCACTATGGGACTTAACATCTGAGGTCATCAGTCCCCTAGAACTTAAGAACTGCTTAAACCTAACTAACCTAAGGACATCACGCACATCCATGCCCGAGGCAGGATTCGAACCTGCGACCGTAGCATCTGCGCGGTTCCGGACTGAGCGCCTAGAACCGCTCGGCCACCGCGGCCGGCGTAGGGTATACGGTACACTGATGTGACTCTTTGGGCGCCCTTTACTATTCCTCCTATAATGATGAACAAACCACCTGTAAATAAAATTATCATAGCGTTGAGGCTACTGCATTTTTTTCTGGCGGTCTATTGCTCGACTAGGCTCCAAAATAAGTACACACTACGTTCGATGAGGTAATTTTCTTTACAGACACGCTGCCTTGGAAGAATCGTAACACAAAATAGCTGTGTCACTACATCGTGTCTCCCAACGACAAGAGGAAATCGTGCAGGCTAAGCGTTCGCCACAGGTTTTGTGATGACGACTACTTTCTCTCTAGCGAATAAAGAAAGAAGGACAAAAGGGTCCAGCCGGTAAGCACGAGGATAGTGCAATGTTGCACTGCACATAAACAGTTGTTAGGAGAGAGTGTACTGTTCCACCTACGCGGTCGCAGCTCCGCCTAGGACACAGGAGGTACGAGAGGGAAGAGTTGTGACCGGAGCAAAAGGGAGTGGACACCGGCGAGGTGAATGGCCGGGCGGTCGCCATCGCTCACGGGGTCCTGCTTCGTAGGCGGCTGCCGCACGGTTAGCCCGTGACTTACGGCGGTCGGAAACCGACCGGGAGACAGAGGCGAGGCGCCCCCTAGCCTCCCACACCAGCCACTGTGGCCCACCCTCAGCGGTTTGTTGCGTCATGCCCACCCCGTCACAAAGTAGCCGACTCGCCTCTGACTCAGTTTGCCGCCACTCCACCGCCCTCCTCTCGCTACTACAGCTGCCACTCTGACGCTACCCCCGCGTATGAGCTTCCGTTGCACGTTGTCTTACGACGATCATCCGGAAATGAGGTTTCTCTATTAATAATAATATTAATAACAATAGCAAAATACACAAAGCAATCACTCATATAAATACATCGACTACACCATTGCAATTTCATAACCACTTCTACAACCCGTTAGATCACGTAACATCAACAGATACAAAGGAAGTAAATTGGAAAAAGAAAACACTACATGGCAAGCACCCGTATCATGTAACACAGCCACACATCGATCAAGACGCATCCAACACATGGCTAAGAAAAGGCAATATACAGTGAGACGGAAGGATTCATGATTGCAATACAGGATATTATTAAAGATATTATTAAAGATCCCAATACCATAACAGATAAATGCAGACTTTGCAAACAACAAATAGAAACAGTAGCTCACATCACAAGCGGATTTACAATACTATTAAATACAGAATACACCAGAAGACATGACAATGTAGCAAAAATAATACATCAACAACTTTCCGTACAACATAAACTAATAAAACAACACGTTCCCACATACAACTATGCACCACAAAATGTACTGGAGAATGATGAATACAAATTATAACAGATAAAACAACGCCACATAACAAACCTGGCATCATACTCACCAACAAAAAGAAGAAATTAACACAACTAATCGAAATATCCATACCCAATACAACAAATATACAGAAGAAAACGGGAGAAAAAATTGAAAAATACATCCAACTGGCTGAGGAAGTCAAGGACATGTGGCATCAGGATAATGTTGACATTATACCAACTATACTATCAACTACAGAAGTCATACCACACAATATCCACCAGTACATCAACGCAATACAGCTACATCCAAACTATATATACAACTACAGATATCTGTAATTATTGATACATGTTGAATTACCCGAAAGTTCCTAAATGCAATGTAACACATACCACACAGTTAAAAGGAAGTCACGCTTGATCAAGGTCCGCGTCACTTTCCATTTTTAACTAGACATAACGTCTGAGAAGGGAAAGAAGTAATAATAATTCCATCAACGTGTAAGTACGATTAGCGTTCTGGGGGTTCCCTAAAAATTTAATTACGTTTAGTTGATTAGGGATGTCTCTGCCATCTTCCAAGCAAAAAAATTTTTTTCTTTGTTTCCGAAAGGTGTATCACCACAGTTGAGTATCCTCGGTGTGTTTTTTTCTCTCTTTTAGTTTTCTTTTATTTTACATTGTGTGTGTCATGCGTCTGCCAACCAAATTCAGCCACAGGTCTATATTATTAGCACACCATGCCATCATTGTAGTATTTGGCTAGTCCCTAGCTACGTCATGTTTTTTCAAGAGTATTTGACTTCAGCACAGTAGTCAAGCCATAGCCGCAGCAAATTACAGAAAGTTTACATGACTAGTTTCGGTGTAGCTCAGTCACCATTCTCAAATGTAGCAAGTATGAAATAAGTCTGCTGTTAATTGTGACAACCAGAATTATAGGTAACATCTAAACACAACCTTTGTCATAGCAAATAATACCGTGAATTTATTATGTTAAAGTAAACTTCGTAATGCAGAAAGAGTAAAGAAGCAACGTCGTTGCAGTTGATCGCTGTGAAACCTTTATGTATAGAGAACATTAAAATCTTAACGTCGGAATCCAGCGTATACGTCGTTAAGATTTTAATGCTCTTTGTACATAAAGGTTTCTGCATAACGAACTTTAGTTTAACGAGAGAGATTCACAGTGTTGTTTCGTATGACAAAGGTGTTGTGGTTAGATTTACGTATATTTCAGTTTGCGATAATTAATAGAAGACGTATTTCATAATTGTTACATTTAATAATGGTGATAAAACTTCACCGAAACTAGTCATGCTAAATTTCTGTAATTTACTGAGACTAAGGCTTGACTACTGTACTGAAGTCAAATAAATTAAAAAAAAACTACATTTAGTCGCGCTCTTTAAGACAGTCATGTGTAATTATAATAATGTTACAAGTTTGTTTTTGCCTGAAAAAATGTGTGTTTTGTATAGTTAGGTTGAACGGTTCCCTCCTGGACGCTTGTAAATACTGCGTCTTGTTATATTGTAGTTCGTGCATTGAAACATGTTTCTTAGCCACAACAACAACGTAACAAAAGAAATGGTTCAAATGGCTCTGAGCACTATGGGACTTAACTTCTGAGGTCATCAGTCCCCTAGAACTTAGAACTACTTAAACCTAACTAACCTAAGGACATCACACAACACCCAGTCATCACGAGGCAGAGAAAATCCCTGACCCCGCCGGGAATTGAACCCGGGAACCCGGGCGCGGGAAGCGAGAACGCTACCACACGAGCACGAGCTGCGGACAACAACGTAACAAGACGCAGTATTAAAACACACACACACACACACACACACACACACACTCACACACACACACACACACAAATCAGGATGGCGAGCCAGAAATCCAAGGCCCGATTTTCTCCATCCATTTCCATCGTTGAGCACTACACCAGTAGACCATTTCGTCCCAAACGTATATCTATTGAGAAAATATTCACTAACCACGATAAACAATGTTTTTTTTCAACTGGATTGCATAAAAAGATTGCTGAGAACATTTTATTTTAGGTAGACTAAAAATTGATTTTGAAGGAAAAACTGTGACAGATATATGTAGTGTGGAAACGCTCCGGTAAATTATAACGGAACATTCGTTCGCTTATATAGGCGGACTACGTAACTGGCGCGCGACAACAGTTGCAACGTTACTAAACCATAACAGACATAGATGTGGTAAACACTTGTCAGTCTGAGCGCACTCTAGCGCTTCTAAACGAAATTAGCCTACAGAGACCGTTCTGCCCAGGGAGTACATTCCGATCTGGTCTCCTCTACATACACTGATCGGCCAGAACATTACGACCACCTACCTAATAGCCAGTATGTCCATCTTAGTTACGGATAACAGCGGCGACGCGTCGCGGCATAGAAGCAGTGAGAGCTTGGTAGGTCGCTGGAGTGTGTTGGCACCACCGCAACACACGCAAGTCACCTAGTTGCCGTAAATTCGGGGGAGGGTGGCGTTGGGCTCTGATGTTACGTTCTATCACATCTCAGATGTGCTCGATCAAGTTCAGAGCTGGCGAGTTGGGGTGTCAGCATTTCAACAGGAACTCGCCACTTTGTTCCTTGAATCACTTCAACACACTCCTGGCATTGTAACATGGAACATTGCCTTCTTGAAAAAAGCCTTTGCTATCGGGAAATATGATCGTGATGAACGGGTCTATGTGATCTGCAACCGGTGAACTATGCTCCCTGGCCGTCATGGTGCCTTGCACGAGCGCTATTGGATCCATGGGTGCCGGCGTGAATGTTCTCCATAGCATAATGCAGACGCCGCCAGTTTGTCTCCGTCCGCAAGCACATGTGTCAAGGAACTGTTCCCCTGGAAGACGACGGATTCGCGCTCTCCCTTCAGCATAACAAGGAAAGTGTCGGGTTTCATAGACCATGCAACGCTCTGCCACTGCGCCAACGTCCGGTGCCAATGGTCACGTGCCCATTTCAGTCGTAGCTGCCGATGTCCTGATGTTAACATTGATTCATGAAAGGATCGTCGGCTGCGGAGGCCCTCCGTTAGGAGTGTCCTGTGCACTTTGTGTTCAGACATTCCTGTACTCGGTCCAGTATTAAAATCTGACGTTATTTCCGCGACAGTTGGCCATCTGTCCTGTTTTACCAATCTGCCCAGCCTACGACGTCCGACACCTGTAATGACAGGTTGCCGTCCAACCCCACGTAGTGTGGACGTTGTTTCACCTTTGTTTCACACCGTGTTGAAGAAACTCACAACAGAACTCCTCGAAAACCCGATAAGTTAGGCAGGTTTCGAAATGCTGGCGCCCAGTATTACATGCACCTTGTGTTATGTCTAGCAGTCTTTCCTCGCCAGTCGACGCTGCTATCTCCTGGACGGGTTTATATCGGAATCATAATGCTCTGGTTTATCAGTGTATCTAGGCGTGACGTTGCAAAACTACGTGAAATGGAACGAGCATATTAGGTCATTTATAGGTGTAAGGTTTTGGGGTCAGAACAACAACTGTGTAAGCTGTAAATATTTATGGTTTAATGTTGCAATCTTATCGCAGAAATACACGCAGTTACACAGTTTACAATGTGACAATGTTACCACAGTTGTCAAACGAACGTATCTCGTCCTCAGAAAGTGAAATAATTCTAAACAGCACAATGGTAAATTTTAACTAGAAGTTTCTTTACAAAATTATTCTTATGACTACGTCATGGTGTTGGCCAGCACTACGATAAATTATCCAATTCCGGTTCAAAGATTGGTACTATTTAGGATGGCAATCAAGTCTACAGGGAATGGTTAGTTCTGTGACAAGTTGAGCCAAATATTACCCAAGGTCGCTCGAGTTTACAGTGGATGCAAGCTGGTGAACCAACAAGTTAACGCCACTGCTCGCGGTATTTACCTTAGCTGCATGGCTACTCTCGCCCACTGAGATTCCCATAAAAACTAATTAAGCCTTTGCTGATTTTTTCAGCAGAAACTCTTCCTGTGTTTCTCGTGATGCAAGAAAAGATGTACTCATCCCTAGTCTTGGAATATGGCGATATGCACAGGCACGGCTGGAGCAGTGTGTGTATTAAAATGCCCTCTCAGTCCTCACAAGAACAATTAACTAACTGGCTGGTTCGTTTCTCCACAGTTGGAGCTCAACGACGCTACAGCTAATATCTAGCTGAATGTCAGCAGCAGCGAACGCAGTGTTCACTCCAATTTCTCCTCTGTGTCGTACAGAGCATTATCCGCCCCTTTCTGCACTTGACGCCACTTCAGAAAAGAGTCCTCGAAAACTTCGCTCTCATCTTTCTCGTAGGCGAACTGTTTCCTCACCTGGGTTCTTTCGTTCTCCATGTCGCGGCTTTTTTCGACCAATTGGAGCGTTTCTCTTATTTTGTGGGAACTCTATCAATCGCAAGTGCCCTACCACTGAACTGTGTCGAAATCTCGGCACTTTACTCCTTTCCGCCAATCGGACGTTTTGTGCCCACTCCAGATGCCTAAAAATTACCTGCGTACATCACATGTGTACCATTCGCTGTTCACGTGATCAACTGCATCACTGGTTTTGTTCGTATCCATTTGGAATTCAGAAACGCTGTTTTCTAAAGATTCTTTCTGTCCTACTGCTGGTGGCCCGTTACTTGCTCTCCAGTATGTGTCACCCGGTCGCTGGTTCCCCCCCCCCCCCCCCCCTAAGAGCTTTTCATGGTGCCTCCCGTGGTGTGGCCTCTGCTTCTGCCCGCGTTTGCTTCCACACAAAACGTTTCCTCTCGCTGCTGATTTCACTTTCTGCTCATTGACATGCATTATACAGGGTGTTACAAAAAGGTACGGCCAAACTTTCAGGAAACATTCCTCACACACGAAGAAAGAATGTATGTTATGTGGACATGTGTCCGGAAACGCTTACTTTCCATGTTAGAGCTCATTTTATTACTTCTCTTCAAATCACATTAATCATGGAATGGAGACACACAGCAACAGAACGTACCAGCGTGACTTCAAACACTTGGTTACAGGAAATGTTCAAAATATCCTCCGTTAGCGAGGATACACGCATCCACCCTCCGTCGCATGGAATCCCTGATGCGCTGATGCAGCCCTGGAGAATGGCGTATTTTATCACAGCCGTCCACAATACGAGCACGAAGAGTCTCTACATTTGGTACCGGGGCTGCGTAGGCAAGAGCTTTCAAATGCCCCCATAAATGAAAGTCGAGAGGGTTGAGGTCAGGACAGCGTGGGGGCCATGGAATTGGTCCGCCTCTACCAATTCATTGGTCACCGAATCTGTTGTTGAGAAGCGTACTAACACTTCGACTGAAATGTGCAGGAGCTCCATCGCGCATGACCCACATGTTGTGTCGTACTTGTAAAGGCACATGTTCTAGCAGCACAGGTAGAGTGTCCCATATGAAATCATGATAACGTGCTCCACTGAACGTAAGCGGAAGAACAAACTAAAATGAGCTCTAACACGGAAATTAAGCGTTTCCGGACACATGTCCACATAACATCTTTTCTTTATTTGTGTGTGACGAACGTTTCCTAAAAGTTTGGCCGTACCTTTTTGTAACACCCTGTATAGGAGCAGTGTGTTAATACCGTCGATTGAGTGTCATCCCTTTTGCATTACATACTTATGGGCAAATCTGCTCATTACTGCTGAAGTAAGTTAGGTGTCATATTGACCTTGCCGTTACGGAGTATAAAAGTCCTATGTAAGGTGCGAAATTGATCTTCATTTGCCGGCTGGGGTGGCCGAGCGGTTCTAGGCGCTACAGCCTGGAACCGCACGAGCGCTACGGTCGCAGGTTCGAATCCTGCCTTGGGCATGGATGTGTGTGATGTCTTTAGGTTAGTTAGGTTTAAGTAGTTCTAAGTTGTAGGGGACTGATGACCTTAGAAGTTAAGTCCCATAGTGCTCAGAGCCATTTGAACCATTTTGACCTTCATTTATTGTGCCATCTTATATAGGGAAGGCGAATCGTCGAGTTTGATTTATTGGAAAAGGAAATTGTAGCTCGTCTCTAAAAGAAACGAGTACAGAACACTTCTATCTCCCACTCTCGAGTACTGCTCGAATTTTTGGTACCCCCACCAGATCGGAGGTGTGCTGGTAGATTTGTCACCGGCAACTACTACTATCTGTGGAGGATGCAAATTATGTCTGTAACAGTTATCAGTGCAATATATACCTGGGGTTTGCAGAATAGTAGTCGAGAAACAGTATATCTTACTAATGAACTGCATGAATTGTACATAGATCGGGGAAAATTCGATAAGGTCAACTGTTTCTCCGACATGGGGTCCATTTTAGGAAAAGAGGGAAATTCAAATTTAGAAATTTGAAATGTCCAGTTCAATATTATGAAGCAGGAATGTGATGAATAGAATGAAAGGAATTTTGAACCGTTGCGCGATCGATAGCTCGTGCCATTTCCTGGAACACAATTTTTTGAGTGAAAGGGTCGCAGCACGTTTGCCGTGAGTGCCGTCGGGATTGCGGGAGAGCTAGAGTGTGAAGCAGCACGTACAGCGCAGGTGTACGGGGCAACGGGCCGGCTGTTTTTTCTGCCACACGTGTCATTACCGAGCTGGCGAGGCAAAGCATCTTCCGGACACGAGGGACCTGCACTGGAAACTCGAGTAAACGCAACATTCGTTTGGTCGACCAGGTGGGAGGCGAGCAGCGGGTAGTCGCCATCCACACACCTTCTGGCGGCTCCAAGTTTTTCCACTGTTTTGTCACCGCACAGCGCCTTTGTATGCTCGGAGAGCTACTTCTAGTTCGTTGTTTCGACGTCGAGACCGCGTGGCGTTCGTAAAGATCACGCTGTGAGCGTGATTATTGTGACTGGTTCGCTTCCTGCTCGTGTTCGTGCCCTGCAGCTCCTATATCGGATTCGGTTCAGCTTTATGTTGTTGTTGTCGTTCCCTCTTCATGTGCCTCGCCAGACAATTTGAGGAGCTCGTGACTCGTATCAAATCATAATAGCTTGCATTTGGTAACGGTGATCTGATGGTATGGCTTTTTAAACTGTTTTAAAGTTTAATGTGTCATAATTTAGGGCATTTAAAGAGCTTTTTTCCTACTACTGGTACGTTGAGTACTAAATGGCCAAGTCGCTTTCTTTAGTTATTTGGAGCGCTCAAGCTTATGTGCCTTACTGGGGCAAATCTTGTTGCATGTATTCCTGTGTGTTATAATTTCAAGCCAAGCTTGTGTTTCCGCGTCTTCTTTTCACCTATATAGTGATCGGGGCATGACAGGGTGACGGACGAAAATATTGCTCAAATTCAGGATTTTTTTCTCCGTACTGGAAGGTAGTAGACAAATAGGGTTGACTACAATGAATAAAGCATAAATTGAAGTTTTTATTGGTATTTTTTATTGAAAAATATTAAAATTTTCACTGTGTAATTGGGCTTTACCAGAGGCAGCTCTGAAAGGAAATAGATCGACAGTTGCCGCTGTAACTTCGGTTGTGGTTATCTGAAACATGATATTAACATATCACCCTGAATGTTACAGATGTAATTTTAGTTTATCGTTAGGATTTGCAAAAAAAATGTGAAATTATAAATATTTGAAAAAATGGTCATTTTTGTCCGAAAAAATGCTAAATATCAACATAAAGAAATATCGGCTACCATGAGCTGAAGAGAATTCAATCTGCTCCAAGGGAGACCAAAAATCATTCAAATCAGATGAAAATTGTAGCATGGATGACGACAACCATGCTGAAAGATACGGTTTTTAAGAGAAACGCGTTGAAAGTTTGACAAGTATTTATCACACAAAAAAAGGGACAAGGCTTAAAATTTACGGGCTATCATTGATGCCTAGTACATGATAACTATTGCCCCGGATAATGGATGGCCGCTTTCTGCTACTTTGACCTGATAGGCCCTCATTTTCATCCTTAAAGCCTTTTCGTCGCTGAGCCAATCGCCGCTGGTGTCTCTGTCTTCGCATAAGCGACCCATTTCATCGCCGATTTTTATTTGAAGAGCATTTGCCATGAGCGTTAATTCAGTATTGCCTACATTGAATAGGCATACGGCTAGATGTGAAGTAATGTTGTATTTTCGCTTCGGCTGGATGTTACTTTTGGAGCATTTCTCTAAATGAGACTATTGATACTTTCGTTCACATTTTGAGTAAAGCCACTCAAACAATGCTCAAGCAAATCAAGTTTACTCAAATGAGTACAAATAGGGGTGACGGCATCGATGCCGACTTGTGGAAATGGCGTTTTGTGCTATGCACTCTCGGTTTCAAATGCTCACAGAATCGTTACTTTTTGGAGTTCGAGCATAATATTTTGGGAAGTAATTCTTCTCCGTATATACATTCGAATTCAGTAGTAAAAAAAATCGAGTTTTTCGACTGGTCACTCTATCGTTCCCCCTTAAACATTTACTGTTTCCGCCTAGTGGCTTGATTTGAATTTGAATTTCGGCTGGCCGTTGAACTTCTTTACAGACAGGTGTAAGTGATGTGGCTGCTTTGACCATCTTTTAGCGACTTTTCACAAATATTTTGTCGATGCTGCCAGCGTTTAATCTGATGACTTAAGTTTTTACTTGTTTTATTTAAAGATTGCTTCTCTGTTCATGAGGCTATTATTGTATGTGTGTGCCTTGGGGTGTGTTCCCATTGGTTGCTTAAAAAAAGGCGTATGTTGAACAACGTGTCGGGCTTGCTCTAAGTAATTTCGGGTCCGTCCGTTCTAACCACATCGCCCGACGTATGTCAGGGAGCTTTAATTGTTTGTTCTTTCCTTTTAATGAAATCCTTCTTCGGTAAACCTGGATCGCTTGTTGTATTTTAGTCAAACACATTCAATAGTTGTTTGCGACCCGCCTGTTTTATAGACTGTTTTCTTAGAACCTTTGAAGAAATTGTTATGTAACTTCAGTTGGTGAAATATTATCTTGCTTTTATTATTGAAACTGGCTGTAAATATTTCAACAATAGCAACCAGTGGAACACAAAATTGTATATTTTGTACAGAAGATAACATTTGTTCTAAATTTAAATTTTCATACTTCATGTTCCTATGAATGATCTTTTGGAGAGTTGAGTGCAAGTATTTGAATTAGCACTGTAACCTTTTGTCATCTGATCTCACTGAAATATTTTTTAACGTTGCTGGTCGTTTGTCAGTAATTGTTCTTAAATAGTTTTGTCCAATTACATAGTTTCGTCTTAATACGTCAACGTCATGTTGACCTAACTTGTAAAGTTCTTTTGGCTGAGGAATGTTAATTAAAGTTTTGATACGAATGATGTTCAGCGGTATTTTGCCAGGTCCCTCCATTCCCAGGCAACCTTACGCCAGAAGTGAGTACCAAGTTTATTCCAATCCGTTCTGGTCGTGGTCTACAGCAAAAATTTGGAATTACTTCACAATAAAAGACAGTCTGGGTTGAAATGTTATTTATTTCAGTAACGCGTTTCGCCCTTTAGGGACATCATCAGATGGTGTAAAAATAACTGGATGTAAACCCATCCTTCATTTTCGTTCAAAATGAGACGTGGACCTTAATCACACCAAACAATTGCGCCATAGTAACACAGCACAGGACTACCCTTACGGAAATTAGGCGCGGTATCGGCTGTGCGTGGCACACCAAGTCCATTTAGCGCTGACAGAGATATGACTCTATGACGAATGGGTTTTATATCGGTTACTTTTACACACTCTGACGATGCCACATAAGGGTGAAGCGCATAACTGAAACAAATAGCTTTGCAATCAGGAGGTCCTTCAATCTTAAAGAACATAAAGACTCAAATTCAAGTCATTTGTATAGTCCTGTATGGAGCAGAGACACAGACAACTGACCCGATGAACATAAACAAGCTGAAAGTATTAGGGATAGGTTTCTGAAGAAGATCAGGAAGGATATCAAGGCAAAAACACGTATGGAACGCCAAAGCGACGAAGGTAATGAGAGTATGTGATGTTATTACAGGGGTATTGGCATGTAAGAAGAATGGACGAAACAAATATACCAAAACTGATACGGGGATGAGAAAGTGAGAGAATAGTAGACAAAGCGGACGATAAATGCCCACCTGGTTCGAAAATTTATAGATAACAATGAGGAGATTTGGTGCAGATGAAGAGGATACATAAAATGGACGTACCTAGATCAACAACTTGGAAAGATAGTGTTGTGTAATACTCATCTGGTGTATTTTTATGTTGGAGAGAAATCTCTTAATTGAAGAAAGTGTCAATAAGTAATAGTAATAGCTTCGATCAACACACGAGTATTATAAAAATGCTCTGTGATCTGAAATGCTAATTACTGGAAGGAGCAAGATGTTATTTTCGCGAAACACTATTGAGAACATTTAGAGAACCAGTATTTATGACAGCGAGCAGAACGTTTGTACCACTAACGACTACGTCTCGCTAAGGAACGCAAAGAAAATTGATATTATCGCTCGTAAGAAGAAGTATAAACTGTCATTTTTCTCTCGTTGTATTTGCGAGTTGAACAGGAAATGGAATGACTATCTGTGATACAAGGTAACCTGTGCAATGCACCGTATTGTGGCTTGCAGAGTATGTATATAGCAGGTAAAATGTGCTGACCACCAGAGCAATCAGCGCTAAGAAACTCCTGAAAATGCTACCGACGCATACTAGCGAAATGTCGGAAAGAAGAAATGCTAATGGACGACAGTCAAATGCCCCAGTATTACCATCATCATCATCATCATCATTTAAGACTGATTATGCCTTTCAGCGTTCAGTCTGGAGCATAGCCTCCCTTATACAGTTCCTCCATGATCCCCTATTCAGCGCTAACATTGGTGCCTCTTCTGATGTTAAGCCTATTACTTCAAAATCATTCTTAACCGAATCCAGGTACCTTCTCCTCGGTCTGCCCCGACTCCTCCTACCCTCTACTGATGAATCCATGAGTCTCTTGGGTAACCTTGCTTCTCCCATGCGTGTAACATGACCCCACCATCTAAGCCTGTTCGCCCTGACTGCTACATCTATAGAGTTCATTCCCAGTTTTTCTTTGATTTCCTCATTGTGGACACCCTCCTGCCATTGTTCCCATCTACTAGTACCTGCAATCATCCTAGCTACTTTCATATCCGTAACCTCAACCTTGTTGATAAGGTAACCTGAATCCACCCGGCTTTCGCTCCCGTACAACAAAGTTGGTCGAAAGATTGAACGGTGCACAGATAACTTAGTCTTGGTACTGACTTCCTTCTTGCAGAAGAGAGTAGATCGTAGCTGAGCGCTCACTGCATTAGCTTTGCTACACCTCGCTTCCAGTTCTTTCACTATGTTGCCATCCTGTGAGAATATGCATCCTAAGTACTTGAAACCGTCCACCTGTTCTAACTTTGTTCCTCCTATTTGGCACTCAATCCGTTTATATTTCTTTCCCACTGACATTACTTTCGTTTTGGAGATGCTAATCTTCATACCATAGTCCTTACATTTCTGATCTAGCTCTGAAATATTACTTTGCAAACTTTCAATCGAATCTGCCATCACAACTAAGTCATCAGCAAATGCAAGACTACTTATTTTGTGTTCACATATCCTAATCTCACCCAGCCAGTCTATTGTTTTCAACATATGATTCATAAATAATATGAACAACAGTGGAGACAGGTTGCAGCCTTGTCTTACCCCTGAAACTACTCTGAACCATGAACTCAATTTACCGTCAACTCTAACTGCTGCCTGCCTATCCATGTAAAGACCTTTAATTGCTTGCAAATGTTTGCCTCCTATTCCATAATTTTGTAGAACAGACAATAACTTCCTCCTAGGAACCCGGTCATATGCCTTTTCTAGATCTATAAAGCATAGATACAATTCCCTGTTCCACTCATAACACTTCTCCATTATTTGCCGTAAGCTAAAGATCTGGTCCTGACAACCTCTAAGAGGCCTAAACCCACACTGATTTTCATCCAATTGGTCCTCAACTAATACTCGCACTTTCCTTTCAACAATACCTGAGAAGATTTTACCCACAACGCTGATTAAAGAGGTACCTCTGTAGTTGTTACAATCTTTTCTGTTTCCATGTTTAAAGATTGGTGTGATTACTGCTTTTGTCCAGTCTGATGGAACCTGTCCCGACTCCCAGGCCATTTCAATTATCCCGTGTAGCCATTTAAGACCTGACATTCCACTGTATTTGATGAGTTCCGACTTAATTTCATCCACCCCAGCTGCTTTATTGCACTGCAATCTATTGACCATTTTTTCCACTTCCTCAAATGTGATCCTATTTCCATCATCATTCCTATCCCATTCTACCTCGAAATCTGAAGCATTACTGATCGCATTTTCACCTACATTGAGCAACTCTTCAAAATATTCCCTCCATCTGCCCAAGGCATCCACAGGTTTCACGAACAGTTTTCCTGACCTGTCCAAAATACTTGTCATTTCCTTCTTACCTCCCTTTCGAAGACTGTTAATTACACCCCAGAATGGTTTTCCAGCAGCTTGACCAAAAGTCTCCAACCTGTTTCCAAAGTCTTCAAGAGATTTCTTATTGGATGCTGCAATTATCTGTTTGGCTTTGTTTCTTTCTTCAACATAACTTTCTCTGTCTACCTGGGTTCTGGTATGTAGCCATTTTTGATACGCCTTCGTTTTCCTTTTACAGGCTGCCTTGACTGTATCATTCCACCAAGCTGTTTGCTTCATCCTACTTTTACACACTACTGTTCCAAGACATTCTTTAGCCACTTCTAGTACTGTGTCCCTGTACCTTGTCCATTCCTTTTCCAATGACTGTAATTGACTACATTCAACTAACTGGTACCTTTCTGAGATCGATGTTATGTACTTGTGCTTGATTTCCTTATCCTGAAGTTTCTCCACTCTTATCCTCCTACATATGGCCCTGACCTCCTGCACTTTCGGCCTCACAATCCCAATTTCACTGCAGATTAAATAATGATCAGTGTCGTCAAAGAATCCCCTGAATACACGTGTGTCCCTCACAGCCTTCCTGAATTCCTGATCTGTTATTATATAGTCAATGACAGATCTGGTTCCCCTGCCTTCCCAAGTATACCGGTGAATGTTCTTATTTTAAAAAAGGAGTTTGTGATTACTAAGCCCATACTGGCACAGAAATCCAAGAGTTGTTTCCCGTTCCTGTTGGCCTCCATATCCTCTCCAAATTTACCCATAACCTTTTCATACCCTTCTGTTCGATTTCCAATCCTGGCGTTAAAATCACCCATAAGCAGAACACTGTCCTTGTCCTTTACTCTAACAACTACATCACTGAGTGCCTCATAAAAACTATCCATCTTATCTTGATCTGTCCCTTCACAATGCGAATATACTGACACAATCCTAATTTTCTTGCTAGACACTGTCAAATCTATCCACATCCGTCGTTCGTTTACATACCTTATTGCAACTACGCTGGGTTCCATTTCTTTCCTGATGTAAAGCCCTACACCCCATTGTGCTAATCCTGCTTTGACTCCTGACAGGTAGACCTTGTATTCTCCCACTTCCTCTTCTTTCTCACCCCTTACCCGAATGTCACTAACAGCTAAAACGTCCAGCCCCATCTTACTTGCAGCCTCTGCCAGCTCTATCTTCTTCCCAGAGTAGCCCCCATTGATATTAATAGCTCCCCATCTCATTACCATTTGTTTGCCAAGTCGTATCTTAGGAGTCCCTGGTTTGTCAGTTAGAGGTGGGACTCCGTCACCTCCAAAGGTCCGAGGCATTTTGCTCTGATTGTTGCCAGCATCATATTTAAAGTACCAGGGAAGCAGGTTGCTAGCCTTACTTGCCCCGAGTCCCATTGGGTTTTACCCCTAACGGCTGAGGGACTAACCGGTGGATTTGGTAGTCTTTGCCGCATGAGCACAAAGGTGACCACGACTCAGAATATGTCCGAGATGCCCAGCCTTATTCCAAAGTAACTGGTATCCCGACTGTCGGGACCACTTATTTGGCCACTCATCCGTTGCCCGTGGTTCATGAACTAGGACATGACTACAGGAACCCACACCATGAATCACAGTATTAACCACAAGGTGAAATCCTACAAAGATGGCCGCGAAAAGCCTGAATTCTTATGTCACGATGTCTATAGTTTCGTCAGATTCACTTCTTAAATGAAAGAAACACAAGAAATTTATTATTTTCTTTGTTTCAATATTGTTTTTTTCTGCTACCTTAACAGGACAGCTATGTATACATCAGAATTCAACTTCGGCAATTAGAAGATTCGGAAGGAGATGGCCTGAGGGTTTTGGAATCTGACATGACTGAAGGATGATAAAAAAAGGCAAATAGAAAAGAACAGGCTTTGATAGCGAAAGCAAAAGAAGAGTGTTGCATTAAGTTTAGCAGAGAGCGATACAAAGTATACTGGGCTAATTAATGCGCTAATTCAAAAAGCAATGCAAGGTAGAAATTGAAGGTAGAAATGAAGAAGAAGATTACGTAAAAAGTTAGCTCGGGTCGCATACGCAAACTGGTGCAACGAAAGCAGAAAACGGTAGACTGCATCCAATCTTTTTGAAAGCATGATATCTTTTTAAAAATGAAAGAAAGTATGGAAAAAGCAAACATATTTTCTGCGATAGATGGTGGCAGATGGCTCATTAAATTAGCTACTAGTCAGGTCTGAGAGGTGTGATCTTTCCGTCTATGAGAAACAGAAGCTCTAAAGAGAGCTTGCCGTGGAGAGAGAGAAAGTAGCAGCAGGAATAGGGGTGAGGCAAGTAGAGAGCCGTCCCGCTATTCCTATGGCGACTTCACTTCAAAGGCTGCCAGATGCGATTTCGTTTTTTCGGTCTCTAATGATCTGTCTGTCGAACGGGCGGTAAAACCAGTAGCAAAGAGGTATATTCAGTTGAGTTGTGATACGGAGCACTTCGATACAAAGCTACCACGGTTGCGATATTTGTGAAGCAATGCGGAAGTCACAGATTCCTGTGGTGGTCGCATTGCCCGGACGTTCGCCTATTAAGACGAGTGCTCACCTGTACGTTTATAACATTTATCGATTTAGAAAGGGCTTCTGACTGGCATACGCTCTTTGAAATTCTGAAGGTAGCAGTGACAAAACACAGGGAGTGAAAGAATCACTGAGAGATGTACAGGAACGAGACTGTAGTTATAAGAGGCGTAGATAAAAGAGAAGCAGTAGTTGAGAAGGGAGTGAAACATGATCCGATAGTATTCAGTTGCTACACTGGGCAAGCAGCAGAAGGCGTCACATACGAAGAAGAAATTAAAACATTAGGTATTGCCGATGAAACGCTTGCGCTACTTTATATTTCAGCCTGTAAGTTCATAAGAAACAATGACACAGGTGTGTATAGCCTGTAACATTACCACCGTGTAGGGCATCTGTCACATATATGAATAAACGCGAACTGAATAGCGTAGCTTCTTTTTTAAGTTTCTTAGTGGCAAGAACTTTCTCTTAGCGCAACGGAATAATTCAAGGGGTCTGAGGTGTAATTCGCACGATGCAATTTTGTTTGCACTTTTTGCCCTACAGCGCCTAGTAAATAGAAAAGATCTGAGCTAGTAGGATAGCAGAACTTTATCTCGAAGTGTCCATGTCCGCAAGGACATGGCTTGAACTTCAACAGCTAAATGATCTTATCAGGATACCTGAAAATCTCATCTCTACTTAAGGCAGTCGGCTTTAATTGAAGTAAAGCGGGCGCAGTATGGCCGAGAACCTAGTTCTTAAGTGGAAACGTAGCGATCTGAGTAATAATCTTAGGACTGAAAATAAGTTCGGAAGAATCCCAAATTAAATGAGTACTTAATAATTATATCACTCGGAAATCGAATATACAGTCTCATGTTTCATGTACAAAACCCCTTCAACTAATTACGTACCTTTTCATGACCATTCATACACAAAAGAAAAAAAAAACACGATATATTCATATTAACGCACAATATCTTGTGTGATTGAGTGGAAGAGTAACTAGATAAAGAACCTGAAAGAACGACTGGATACAAATTAGGCACTAATTCGCACATGTTCTAATGAAGTTGTGAACTCGAACAAAGATCTAACGTTGCCCACAGTAAACACATCTGTAATTTATCTCGTGGAAATAAATCTAGTGCTGCACAGTTTGATAAGACACTTGACGCCTCCTTAGGTCTTCAAATATCAGGTTTGTTACCAGCAGTTCGTCATTCATTCCTGTCCTCGGCCTTCTACTTGAGAGCGGTATTAGATGGTAAGGTAAGGTACAATCACGTAAATGCAGCGCAAGCAAGCAGCCATAATCCATAACGGAGTCGCTTTAATGTGGCTCCTTCATTATCACAAGACAAAGCGTCCACATTGAACGTGAGTAGCAGATCCCCGCGCCAACAAGCAGAAGAAGAAAGTGTCCGCTGACTATGCGGCGACGCTAACAGATTCTGGAGCCGAGCACTTGCTATTGTACGCCTCACGTCCAAGTTTAGGCGACTCGCTGAGACAAACTCACAGCTTACCATCGAACATAACAGACGCTAGTAGATAGAGTTGTGACTACAGATTCTTTGAGACTTACAAGTGACGATCGACGTACCGGTGAATACATGGCGTGAAATTGGTCTGACAGCAGATGATTTTCACCGATGACACGATAACTCTTGTCAGAGACGTCAGAGTACTGAACGGAATAAGTCGTGTCTTCAAAAGAGGTTGCAGGGTGAACATCAACAAAAGTAACAACTGTAATGTAATATAGATGAACTAAATCACTCGATGCTGAGGGAACTAGATTAGGAAATGAGACATTCAAAGAAGTAGATGAATTTTGTTAACTGCATACTAAAATACGTGACTATGGCCGAAACAGGATATGAAATGCAGACTGTAAATAGCAAAGAAAGAGTTTATGAAGAGAGTAGTTTGTTAACATTGAATACAAATTTAAATCTTCACAGTGAATAATACTCTCTGCTGTGGCTTGAGTGCTGTTTTGAATCTTCCTGGCGGGCTGAAGCCGTGTACCTTGCAAGCATTACACTTATCAGAGCATGCTATACAGGAGAGACTAGCGAGAAGACATTTTTAAGCAGTATTCTTTCCTCCACGGAATACTAGTCTCACAAGGTACGCAGGAAAACTGTGAGGTGTGAAACGTTGTACAGAGGTACTAGTGGAAGTACAGTTCTGAGAACGTGTCGTAAGTCGTGACTCTATATCCGTGTTGGTAGATCATACGCCGCGAAACCCAAGGTCTCAAAATTCGAAACACAGTCCGGCTCTGAGCTTCCAGGAAATTTCATTAATTTAATTCTGTGAAGGTATCTGAGTGAGTGAAGTCTCCTATGGAAATAAAACGTGAACGGTAAACAATTGAAACAATTGGAGTTTCTGAATTCCTCAAGTGTGGTACATGGAGTACAGTTACCAATACGACAAGTGAGGATGAGACGTCTGTGATGTAGATCCATTCCGAATGTAATGATGGAACATGACGTCTACTTTGTATGTGTAAGGAAAAATAATTTGATAATTACGATATGTAATACGTAAAGCCACACATGTTCTTGAAACTGACAAGTTGTCGAAATTAGGTAATCGCACGATTAAAATGAAGTTCGTCCACGTTACAGCCTACTACAGACCACGTTTCCTTTTATTTATGAAATGTGGTGTTACTGGAGAAATGGTTCAAATGGCTCTGAGCACTATGGGACTTAACATCTACGGTCATCAGTCCCCTAGAACTTAGAACTACTTAAACATAACTAACCTAAGGACAGCACACAAAACCCATCCATCACGAGGCAGAGAAAATCCCTGACCCCGCCGGGAATCGAACCCGGGAACCCGGGCGTGGGAAGCGAGAACACTACCGCACGACCACGAGATGCAGGGGTTACTGGAGAATTATATATAGAGTGTCCAGTCAGGTCAATGTAAGCACCTGTCCAAAGCCTGAATTACTACCTTCTGCAGCGCTAGACGTGCAGGAAGAGGTTCTGGAAGATACCGAAAGGCTGCGGGTCCATGTAGATTCCTGCAGAGAGCCTGTATAGGGAGAGAGTGGCCAACCACACGATACGGCGGCCATTTCTCTGCCAAACTGCGGGCGGGACTTTTGAATGGCCAGTAGAGGAGTAGTGGAGTACACACTCACCGAATCAAGAGCTCAAGACAATAGGGCGAAATCATTCGTCAAATGCCTTTCTTTATAGCTACAGAGTAGTAGCCTACTACGTACAGCACAGGAAAATTTGATACAGTGGCTATAAAAATTATTCGTTACTTGCATTTATCTCCTTTAAAGTTCGTTTACTAGACATATTGCAATGAAAGTAACGTAAACAAAAAAAATATAGTGTATAGCATTTGTTTTGTATCGGAAGTGCATAACGTTAAAGATTTAACGTACCTGTATTACGTCAGATGAATGAAAGTGGTAAGCAGTTGTTTACTTGTGACATGCAAAAAGTGTGAGACGTTTTAGTACTTCTTGTCACGTCTTCAAACTTTTGCATGTCACAAGTAAACAATTGCTTACGACTTTCTTTCATATATATATATATATATATATATATATATATATATATATATATATATATATATTGAATACCTCTCGTAGATAACAAAGGAAAAAATTACAAAAATCAGGTAATGTTAAATGAAGGCTACTGTAACAACGACCAAATATACACTCCTGGAAATGGAAAAAAGAACACATTGACACCGGTGTGTCAGACCCACCATACTTGCTCCGGACACTGCGAGAGGGCTGTACAAGCACTGATCACACGCACGGCACAGCGGACACACCAGGAACCGCGGTGTTGGCCGTCGAATGGCGCTAGCTGCGCAGCATTTGTGCACCGCCGCCGTCAGTGTCAGCCAGTTTGCCGTGGCATACGGAGCTCCATCGCAGTCTTTAACACTGGTAGCATGCCGCGACAGCGTGGACGTGAACCGTATGTGCAGTTGACGGACTTTGAGCGAGGGCGTATAGTGGGCATGCGGGAGGCCAGGTGGACGTACTGCCGAATTGCTCAACACGTGGGGCGTGAGGTCTCCACAGTACATCGATGTTGTCGCCAGTGGTCGGCGGAAGGTGCACGTGCCCGTCGACCTGGGACAGGACCGCAGCGACGCACGGATGCACGCCAAGACCGTAGGATCCTACGCAGTGCCGTAGGAGACCGCACCGCCACTTCCCAGCAAATTAGGGACACTGTTGCTCCTGGGGTATCGGCGAGGACCATTCGCAACCGTCTCCATGAAGCTGGGCTACGGTCCCGCACACCGTTAGGCCGTCTTCCGCTCACGCCCCAACATCGTGCAGCCCGCCTCCAGTGGTGTCGCGACAGGCGTGAATGGAGGGACGAATGGAGACGTGTCGTCTTCAGCGATGAGAGTCGCTTCTGCCTTGGTGCCAATGATGGTCGTATGCGTGTTTGGCGCTGTGCAGGTGAGCGCCACAATCAGGACTGCATACGACCGAGGCACACAGGGCCAACACCCGGCATCATGGTGTGGGGAGCGATCTCCTACACTGGCCGTACACCACTGGTGATCGTCGAGGGGACACTGAATAGTGCACGGTACATCCAAACCGTCTTCGAATCCATCGTTCTACCATTCCTAGACCGGCAAGGGAACTTGCTGTTCCAACAGGACAATGCACGTCCGCATGTATCCCGTGCCACCCAACGTGCTCTAGAAGGTGTAAGTCAACTACCCTGGCCAGCAAGATCTCCGGATCTGTCCCCCATTGAGCATGTTTGGGACTGGATGAAGCGTCGTCTCACGCGGTCTGCACGTCCAGCACGAACGCTGGTCCAACTGAGGCGCCAGGTGGAAATGGCATGGCAAGCCGTTCCACAGGACTACATCCAGCATCTCTACGATCGTCTCCATGGGAGAATAGCAGCCTGCATTGCTGCGAAAGGTGGATATACACTGTACTAGTGCCGACATTGTGCATGCTCTGTTGCCTGTGTCTATGTGCCTGTGGTTCTGTCAGTGTGATCATGTGATGTATCTGACCCCAGGAATGTGTCAATAAAGTTTCCCCTTCCTGGGACAATGAATTCACGGTGTTCTTATTTCAATTTCCAGGAGTATATATATATATACATATATATATATATATATATATATATATATATATATATATATATATATATATATATATATACTGAATACCGCTCGTAGATAGCAAACGAAAAAATTACAAAAATCAGGTAATGTTAAATGTAGGCTTCTGTAATAACGACCAAATATAACAAGAAAACTACCGTATCCCTTCTACCCCACAGCAAGTAGGCCTGTTAAAAACTGTCTTCAAGAGTACCTACAATTATTTGCTACGAATACTGTTTCAGCAACCACGACTACTGCGGAAAACGTGCCTACAACTTGCCTGCGTCAACAGTCAGGCAATAATACTGAAACCAAAATAATGCCTACTGTTCTGATTCGGAACGAAATGAAGTTTGACGCTATAAAGTCGAATGAGCATGGCACAACAATTACATGAACTTTTCGTTTCCAGCAAGGACTGTCAGATATTGGCTTCAGAAAAGCTTGTAGGCCTACCGACTTCATCACAAAACGGTTAATTATTTCAACTCGTATTTAAGATCGCAAACGCTAATTACGTACTAAAAACGATATACAGCTAAATCGAACATGCATACACAACGCATAACAAGTCTCTCAATAATTCAAATACATTTTAATCGTTTCCAAAAGTCCTCTGAACTTCAACTCAAAAGCACGGCGAACATAGGAAGCGCGAGCGACGTTTGGCGCCATTTTTCTGCCAAAGCTAATCAACCAATCACGGTCAACTTCACCTATGGCCACTCTCTCTGTATACAGGCTCTCTAGACTCCTGTGCCGTGGCCAGCTACTCTGAGTTTCTCGATTGCGGTCTCATGGCCCGAGCAGCCCGATGGAGGTGGTCCCACAGATTTTCTATTGGAGTTTGGCGATTGAAAATAAAAGGAAACGTGGTCCCTAGTATGCTGTGGTGCAAACGAACTTTATTTAAAGCATCACGTGATTCGTTTCATCTACATTGCATTACAGTTCATTCTACAGATTCTTTTGAGGACAAGATTTATTCTATTCAGTATTTTGCCGTCTCTGATAGAGTTACCGTGTCATCGGTGAAAATAGTCTGCTGTCAGACACATTTCACGCCAGAGATGTACAGTAAACCCATCCTGTTCTTAAAACTATGCACGTACACTGTGAGCTGTGTGACACGTTGCATTGTCCTCCTCGTAGATGCCATGGTGTGGAGGGGAAAAAAAACTGCATATAGGTGTGGACATGGACCCCAAGAATAGATGTATACTTGTGTTGACCCACTGTGCCTTCCAGAATGACGAGATCGTCCACGGAATGCCACGAAGAAAATTCCCGCGATCATAACGTTCTCTCCTCTGCTTACAGGCGTTACACGCCATAGGCCAACTGCCCGATGGAGAATAAAATGTGACTCCTCTGAAGGGCCACCTATCGCCAGATACCATCGGCAACCGTGCAGCTCTCTAGAATGAAATGATAATTAAATCAAGACCCTAAGCTGCCGACAGACGTTGATACAGGGTTATTACAAATGACTGAAGCGATTTCACAGTTCTACAATAACTTTATTATTTGAGATATTTTCACAATGCTTTGCAAACACATACAAAAACTCAAAAAAGTTTTTTAGGCATTCACAAATGTTCGATATGTTCCCCTTTAGTGATTCGGCACACATCAAGCCGATAATCAAGTTCCTCCCACACTCGGCGCAGCATGTCCCCATCAATGAGTTCGAAAGCATCGTTGATGCGAGCTCGCAGTTCTGGCACGTTTCTTGGTAGAGGAGGTTTAAACCCAGAATCTTTCACATAACCCCACAGAAAGAAATCGCATGGGGTTAAGTCGGGAGAGCGTGGAGGCCATGACATGAATTGCTGATCATGATCTCCACCACGACCGATCCAGCGGTTTTCCAATCTCCTGTTTAAGAAATGCCGAACATCATGACGGAAGTGCGGTAGAGCACCATCCTGTTGAAAGATGAAGTCGGCGCTGTCTGTCTCCAGTTGTGGCATGTCCAGATACACGTGTCCTGTAACGTTTTTTTCGCAGAAGAAAAAGGGGCCGTAAACTTTAAACCGTGAGATTGCACAAAACACGTTAACTTTTGGTGAATTGCGAATTTGCTGCACGAATGCGTGAGGATTCTCTACCGCCCAGATTCGCACATTGTGTCTGTTCACTTCACCATTAAGAATAAATGTTGCTTCATCACTGAAAACAAGTTTCGCACTGAACGCATCCTCTTCCATGAGCTGTTGCAACCGCGCCGAAAATTCAAAGCGTTTGACTTCGTCATCGGGTGTCAGGACTTATAGCAATTGTAAACGGTAAGGCTTCTGCCTTAGCCTTTTCCCAAAGATTTTCCAAACCGTCGGCTGTGGTACGTTTAGCTCCCTGCTTGCTTTATTCGTCGACTTCCGCGGGCTACGCGTGAAACTTGCCCGCACGCGTTCAACCGTTTCTTCGCTCACTGCAGGCCGACCCGTTGATGTCCCCTTACAGAGGCATCCAGAAGCTGTAAACTGCGCATAGCATCGCCGAATGGAGTTAGCAGTTGGTGGATCTTTGTTGAACTTCGTCCTGAAGTGTCGTTGCACTGTTATGACTGACTGATGTGAGTGCATTTCAAGCACGACATACGCCTTCTCGGCTCCTGTCGCCATTTTTTCTCACTGCGCTCTCGAGCGCTCTGGCGGCAGAAACCTGAAGTGCGGCTTCAGCCGAACAAAACTTTATGAGTTTTCCTACGTATCTGTAGTGTGTCGTGACCATATGTCAATGAATGGAGCTACAGTGAATTTATGAAATCGCTTCAATCATTTGTAATAGCCCTGTATACATCAACGGGGCAGATGAAAATGTGTGCCCCGACAGGGACTCGAACCCGGGATCTCCTGCTTAAATCGCAGACGCTCTATCCATCTGAGCCACCGAGGGCACAGAGGATAGTGCGACTGCAGGGATTTATCCCTTGCACGCTCTCCGTGAGACCCACATTCAGGAACTTAATGTCCATACGCTGCATTGGTAGTGCCTCTGTCCACTATACACATTACTCGCAGCAGACAATCTCACCGAGTCCCGTAAGAGTTCGGGCAATGCGTGTGCATCCACACAGAAGAAGGTCAATGGTGGCTTAGCCTTAACTATACGAAAATGGCATCTGTTCTTTCGGACATGTCCGAAAGAACAGATCATGCAGCATACATTTTCAACCGTCCCCGTTAATGTATATCAACGCCAGTCGTCAGCTTAGGTTCAAATGGTTCAAATGGCTCTGAGCACTATGGGACTTAACATCTGTGGTCATCAGTCCCTTAGAACTTAGAACTACTTAAACCTAACTAACCTAATGACATCACACACATCCATGCCCGAGGCAGGATTCGAACCTGCGACCGTAGCAGTCGCGCGGTTCCGGACTGCGCGCCTAGAACCGCTAGACCACCGCGGCCGGCGGCAGCTTAGGTTAGGGTCTTGAATTAATTATCATTTCTGTTGTGATAATGGCGTGCAAATTCCAGTCTGCCGATGAACAGCTTTTAGCTTGGGTGCATGGACCAGGCGCTTGCTGCGTAGGCTATACGCATTAATGTCCGGAGAACGGTCGTTGAGGATACACTACTGGTAGCCTCTTGGTTCATCACGGCGCTCAGTTGCACGTCTATCCGCCCGTACACATCTCCGCAGCAGTCGTTCACCCATGCCACCCATGGCCCGTGGTGCACCATAGTTGCCTCGGCGCCGGTTTTGGATAGCGTCAATTTTCTGTGCACGGTAAACATTAAACAGGACAGCTCACGAACAGTTTCCAAAGTCAGCAGTTTCAGAAATGCTTCCACCCTCGTCCAGAAAGCTAATGATCATACCCTTTTGGACGTCAGATAAATCGCTCCGTGGCCGCAATACAACAACGACTGCACACTTTCCAGCGTCCCATCCCCTCCACCTCCCCGACACTTCCGCGAAAGCCACTATACGAGGCGCATTCAAGTTCTAAGGCCTCCGATTTTTTTTCTAATTAACTACTCACCCGAAATCGATGAAACTGGCGTTACTTCTCGACGTAATCGCCCTGCAGACGTACACATTTTTCACAACGCTGACGCCATGATTGCATGGCAGCGGCGAAGGCTTCTTTAGGAGTCTTTTTGACCACTAGAAAATCGCTGAGGCAATAGCAGCACGGCTGGTGAATGTGCGGCGATGGAGAGTGTCTTTCATTGTTGGAAAAAGCCAAAAGTCACTAGGAGCCAGGTCAGGTGAGTAGGGAGCATGAGGAATCACTTCAAAGTTGTTATCACGAAGAAACTGTTGCGTAACGTTAGCTCGATGTGCGGGTGCGTTGTCTTGGTGAAACAGCACACACACAGCCCTTCCTGGACGTTTATGTTGCAGTGCAGGAAGGAATTTGTTCTTCAAAACATTTTCGTAGGATGCACCTGTTTCCGTAGTGCCCTTTGGAACGCAATGGGTAAGCACTACGCCCTCGCTGTCCCAGAACATGGACACCATCATTTTTTCAGCACTGGCGGTTACCCGAAACTTTTTTTGTGGCGGTGAATCTGTGTGCTTCCATTGAGCTGACTGGCGCTTTGTTTCTGGATTGAAAAATGGCATCCACGTCTCATCCATTGTCACAACCGACGAAAAGAAAGTCCCATTCATGCTGTCGTTGCGCGTCAACATTGCTTGGCAACATGCCACACGGGCAGCCATGTGGTCGTCCGTCAGCATTCGTGGCACCCACCTGGATGACACTTTTCGAGGTCGTCATGCAGGATTGAGTGCACAGAACCCACAGAAATGCCAACTCTGGAGGCGATCTGTTCAACAGTCATTCGGCGATCACCCAAAACAATTCTCTCCACTTTCTCGATCATGTCGTGAGATCGGCTTGTGAGAGCCCGAGGTTGTTTCGGTTTGTTGTCACACGATGTTCTGCATTCATTAAACTGTCGCACCCACGAACGCACTTTCGACACATCCATAACTCCATCACCACATGTCTCCTTCAACTGTCGATGAATTTCAATTGGTTTCACACCACGCAAATTCAGAAAACGAATAATTGCACACTGTTCAAGTAAGGAAAACGTCGCCATTTTAAGTATTTAAAACAGTTCTCATTCTCGCTGCTAGCAGTAAAATTCCATCTGCCGTTCGGTGCTGCCATCTCTGGGACGTATTGACAATGAACGCGGCCTCATTTTAAAACAATGCGCATGTTTCTATCTCTTTCCAGTCCGGAGAAAAAAAATTGGAGGCTTTAGAACTTGAATGCACCTCGTACATCGTTCACTGCTAGTGCTACCACTGGCCGTCTGTGAGTGGTTATCACACGTTGACATGAACGTAGGGGGTTATCACATTAACTTTTCGCTGCTATACTTGCCTCTGCCGGTTTGCTCTTACAAGCAGGAAGGAGCTGAAAGTGATAAGCTGGGATTCCCTAATCCTCCAAAACGGGTGGCGGTGGGAGCCGTCGTCTAGGCTTCTTTAACGCCGAGTAATTTGCTCATGACAGACGGTATTTTCCGAAGCGTTGCAGAAAAATTCTTGAAGTCCTGTAGTCCTTTCAGAAGCACTGTGAACAGGAGCAGTGAGTGGCCGTTGAGAATGTGTTTACATTTCTCCTTCTGATTGGGATTGGTTGGAAGTCCTGAAAGTTAAATAATTTCGTGAGGTGTTTTGCAGCTGAAGAAATGAGGAATCAGGCGGCAGTCCCCGTGGGGTTGATGTGACAAGTCATGGGCCCTTTGTACCAAACTTACAAGACATTCGCAAGTGCGGTTCCATGGGTGGGCGTCGAATTCTGCTTAGGTAATTTCCTGTTTTTCTGAGCGAGTCTAGTAGATCTGAGAGTGAACTCGTTCAGTCAAACGAGACCTCAGAGAAGAGCGCTGAACCAACAGCTCTCTGGTGTTAGTGCTGAGTAAAACTGACGCCAATAATTTATATTGTTTTCGTGAAAATTTGAACGTGGTGTCTTTTCCATGTTGACCTTGAACTGTTTTATTGTTATGGTAATTATCAGTGGCAATTACTAATAGCCGCCGGCCGAAGTGGCCGTGCGGTTAAAGGCTCTGCAGTCTGGAACCGCAAGACCGCTACGGTCGCAGGTTCGAATCCTGCCTCGGGCATGGATGTTTGTGATGTCCTTAGGTTAGTTAGGTTTAACTAGTTTTAAGTTCTAGGGGACTAATGATCTCAGCAGCTGAGTCCCATAGTGCTCAGAGCCATTTGTTTTACTAATAACCACTTGAAGATGAGGTAATCAACTACTAGAGGTAAATAATTCTAGTCCAGACGTCGTAAATCGGAAACTTTTTTGAAAGTACACTGTTCTGCTGTATAACTTGGCAACAACATAATATATTTACTACTTGGTGGAAATAAATGAATGTGCGGCAGCATGTTGCCAGAGGCCTCTGCGTCATGCACAAAAGTTAGACGTCACAAGGCGTGGACGCCACCTGACACGGGAACCGCATCACGAGGCAATTGAAGGTACGGGAAAAGACAGTGTGCGCCAATCAGTGAGCTGTTACGGTGCATGTGGCAGTGTACGTCATTACAATAGGACCCGGAGACAACATCTCGGAAAAATCATTAGGAAAGTGAACGAAATGTGAGTCTTTCGCCAAAGAACTTGGTAGTGTTCACAATGTTGTTTCACTTTCATGGGGAGCGTACCGAACCACGGTCACTGCTGCCCGAAGTACATGAGGTCAACTACAGCAGCAGATGACCACTACATTCTACAACAGGGGCTCCACTTCAAACAACGGGTGCAATTGTAACCGCATTTAATAACGTTGCAAGACACGCAATCTCACGCTCCACACTTGTATGGCTACTGCATGGGTTGATCTCTTTGCCCGACGATCAGTACTTTCTCTTCAGTTCTCAACCGCACGTGGGCGGCACCGTTCGTGGTACCCTCAAGGTCAACGTTGTCGTAATACAGTACTCCTTCACGCGGTGCGTCTTTTCGGGGGTGCATTCGGTCCTGACTTAATTTTTACGAATGAAAATGCGCGACCGCATCGAAAATTGTAGGTGCAGGAGCTCTTGGAACCACACGATATTCGGCGAACTGACTGGCCTGACAGTCCTCCGAATTAAATCCCATCGAGAACACGCGGAATACGTTCGGAGGACAAATTGCAGCCCGGCCACGTGCAACAACGAACGTGCAACAGTTGTCAACGGCACTGATTGGGGAATAGAACGCCCTAACACAAGAGCTCACCAACCTTGTAGCAAGCGTGGGAGCACGTTGCAGTGAAAGCATTGCCATCCGTGGTGATTGCACATCCTATTACGAAACCATATTCCACCTTCTGTTATGTCCAGTGCAACGTCATCAATCGCAGCGACTTCAGTATAATTATTGTTTTTGAATAAAAGTGTCTTTCTATTCGTCCCATGCGTACTTCTTTCAGTTACCTTCTGTACTATACCGTAGCATTTCTTTCTGTACCTGGTCCAACTTTCATGGGGATGTTACTTTGCAGCGACCCATCACGCGAAACTTACTTTGGACCTTACGTTTTGCACACGAGTGTATATCGCCCCCTAATCGTCCGTCACCCGCCTTCAATTCAAGGAGACTGAGTGGAGAAGGTTTCACGGCTCTTACATCTGACATGACTGTGTTTAATATCTATTCCACTCCACTGGGCTGTGATTTTCGCCGCAAAATTGAAGCCTGTCCCGTTCAGCAGGTGGCGTCAAAATCGCAGGAGTTTCCTTGCTCAGGGCGAGAGGGCGTGGCCATTATCTAGGGAGCATTTACAGAGTAGTAACAGTACTGTCACCTCCGTTTCATGTGAGCTGTCGTTTGTCATCCCCAAGCGAGTTATAAATACGGGAGTAGCATTGAACCTCACTGTCTGATTGCTATAATGAGCCTCTGGAGAAAACGTGAGCCTGATAGTATACTTATTCGTCACCCACTGAAACCTCTTAATGGGCTCTCCACCGTATAAACCTACCTGAATAAGTAGATGAACGAACCTGTTTTAAAAGTTGTGTGGGGACCAGAGATTTATCTACACCCTGCGCGAAGTACAAGAACCTTGCTACATCTTGATAGTCATAGAGCAGGTTGTGTCAGAGATGATCCATTGCTTGGAACCACACTGTCCTGCCGTTGTTAGTGCAGGTAGTAATGGGGTAAATTATTCTCAACCCCCCCCCCCCTCCCCAACCACCATGGTACGAAAGTGTCCAGTTGAAACTGGTGGACTCTCCAGCACTTTCCGGGCGACTTTCTTGTGAGTGTGATACGGTTTTTGCCTTGAGATTACAGTTATAATTTGGGTTTATATTTCGAATCGTGACCTCATCATGTAATACTTTCATCTGATTTCCACTTTAGTGTTACAGTTCAGTTAGTTACTTCCTTTGTTGCATTTTCAGTTATATTTAAGCAGTTTCCACTTTTGAAAGGTGCCTTAGTGCCTTTGTCTGTAAGGAAATGATCCCGCGTGTATTTAAAAACGAGCAGGGAACTTTGTGTTTCAGGTTCTAGCTTATTTCTAACTTCAAATACGTGTCGGTTCGGTAAAATGATGAAGCATTTTCTACCAAAATTGGAATTGTTTTAATTAACACACTCATGTCTTGGTCTCCGTCCTTTCCTAGTTACCACGTCACCTGGCAGAGTAGTCGATTGAAGTACACCCTGAAGCGTTTGAACGAGGGTCTTAAGCGATTGGTTTTAGTCGTTGCACGGCTATTTTTCTAGCGATGGTTTACCTGGGTAGGGGATTTTCACTCGATGTTTCACATAGTAGTCGAAAGGAAGTCTGGCACATGTCCTTTGGTTGGAATCCAATGAGCAGTGCCATGCTCCGTATTGTCATATGCAAAATTACGAACAGCGCAAGTGCCAATAAGGCTATAGAATTTCTCCTCATTCGATATTTGTAGATTTTAACATGATTTTCGTCGATTCGGTACCTAATGGGTGACATTCCTGCACTAACCCTACTTTATCCCTAGTGAACTTAATCGTAGTATCTGAGCAACTGTAAGTCCTTAGTATTTTCAATCCGTGAATGTGAGCATGGCAAATTTCGCGAATTTAAATGTTTGGTTCTATTAACACAATTTCATTCCACTGTCCCTATCCATTATACATCTAAAATAAGCTGCATCTGCAGTAACATCCCCATGTTATCGAGTGTGAATTAGTAATGTTTTTAGAGGACTTTATAATTTTAATTTTTCCATATTTCCCACGTTTCATTGGCGGAAGCCGCTTTTAGCGATCTTCAATTGTTAAGATTAATGATCATAGTTCGCGCTTAAAGGTCATTATTGTGATTATAAAATTACTACCTTCCGTTAATGAAGCAGATAAGTCCGAACTATACCCCTCCCAGCAAATCAAAAAATGGCTCTGAGCACTATGGGACTTAACATCTCTGGTCATCAGCCCCCTAGAACTTTGAACTACTTAAACGTAACTAACCTAATGACATCACACACATCCATGCCCGAGGCAGGATTCGAACCTGCGACCGTAGCAGTCGCGCGGTTCCGGACTGCGCGCCTAGAACCGCTAGACCACCGCGGCCGGCCCCAGCAAATCAGCCTATTATATTGACGTAATGAATGCTAGAACGGTCAATGATAACAATTAATGACACGTCCAATAAAATTTCCTCCACATAACATAAGTTTGGTATACATTTAATAAATGAACCCCATCCATGTCGCATTGCAATCCTGGCGAACCCCTCATTTTATCAAAAATAATCGAACGAGCATACGATGATTAAAATACTCCACCTCCCGTTCAATATAATTACGTTTTTTTCAGTTTGTTAACCGCTATACCACTGCTTCTATGGACATACCATCAAAACAGTAAAAAGGTTGAAATGATCAAATACGCAAACACAAAACAAATGGCATAAATACAAAACAATTGTGATACGTTGCCGCTTACTGCGAGAACAGCTCTGCATAGCGACGTTCTGTAGCTCTTCCGCAGCATTCAGTGAACCCACACAATAGCTCCATGTCGGGAAACTCTCCGTCAGTAAAACTATCCATACGGATGTGTATTACTGTCAACACGCAACTAACACATCCGACGGAACTCAGCAGTACGAACTGCGAGCCTGAGGGCAGAGAGTAAGGTGAGCTTTACTGCCGTTGACAAAAAAGTACAGTTTTTGAATAAAACTAGGTTGTTTGCGAACAATATCTGCAGTTCATACCTTCCACATTACCATTTAACTGAAATGCGACCGCCGGCCGAAGTGGCCGTGCGGTTAAAGGCGCTGCAGTCTGGAACCGCAAGACCGTTACGGTCGCAGGTTCGAATCCTGCCTCGGGCATGGATGTTTGTGGTGTCCTTAGGTTAGTTAGGTTTAACTAGTTCTAAGTTCTAGGGGACTAATGACCTCAGCAGTTGAGTCCCATAGTGCTCAGAGCCATTTGAACCATTTGAAATGCGACCACAATGATAAATGGTGGTAAGAAATGAAACGAAATACAAATACCTTGGTACGAGCCACCGATGACTACTTGCTTTGTTCATCAGTCTTCTGACTAGTTTGACGTTGCCCATTACGAGTTCCTGTTTTGCGCCAATCACTTTGTTTAACAGTAGTACTTGCATCCAACGTCCTTAATTAATTGTCGGATATATTGCAATCACTCTCTTCCGCTACGTTTTTTACCGCCTACAGCTCACTCAAATGCCGTTGAAGTTATTCAGTGATGTCTTAATACATGTCCTACCGCCCTGTCTACTGCGAATAATGGCACCGTTCTTCAATAAAATTCTTCAGGGTTAACGTAAGGCCTTGATGAAGGCTAGCTGCAACGCTGGCCGAAACGTTGGCGCATTTTAAATTATGACGATGCGGTCTGATACCCTGAAGAATTTTATTGAAGAAGACAACGGCCGCGGAAGCCTACGCTTACAATGGCACCGTTACTCACATGTTCCTCTCTTCGCCGATTCGGCAGAGAATCTAATTTCTTCCATCAGTTCACCGAATTTCCAATATTCTTTTTTTCTATAATACCATATCTCTAACGATTCAATTCTCTCTCTCTCTCTCTCTCTCTCTCTCTCTCTCTCTCTCTCTCTCTCTCTTTCCTTCAGGGAATGCTGTGGTCCAAACGTACTCTCTCACAATTTTCTTCCTCTAATTAAGCTAATATTTAATGCTATCAGACTTCTTTGGGCCTTTTGCCTGCTGTAATCTGCACTTTTTCGTTCTCCTTTCTGTGTCTTTCGCGTGTTATTTTGCTTCCAATGTAGAAGAATTCCATCACTTCATCTACTTCGTGGTCACCAATTTTGATGTTAAGTTTATTGATAATCTCTTTTCTGTTACTCCTCACTACTTTCGTTTTTCTTCTGTTTACTTTCAATCCATATTCCGCGCACATTAGTTTGTTTATTCCATTCAACAGATCTTGCAGTACACTTTCACGGTTGATGGTAATGACACCAGAGAATCTTATTCTTGATAAATTTACGACGTGAATGTTAACTCCACTATTGAACCTTTCTTTCTATTTTCCGTCATTGGTTCTTCAATGTGTAGACTGAACAGTTGGGGCGAAAGGCCATGGCTCCTTTATGCCAAAATACTGAGATAATATCGCTGAGCAAAGCTTCAAATTGAAGAAAGGCATTTTTATAGCCATCAGTTGTACACATTCATCTTTATTATTTACTGATTTATGTTTTTTTAACAACAGAAAACCATAACTAGTGTGCACAGGCAAAAAGAACGAAAGCTCTTAGAATTAGACTTCTGTAGATCAAAATCATAATCGGTACTAACAAAGCAATGCATCAAGTGAATCAAAAGCTCGTACTATTAATAAATCACGAAAGTACATTACAGTCCAATGTATAAAAGGTTTCGTGAAGACTGCTAACAGGTACCAAGTACATGACTGAAAGACACGGCTAAGATCATCAAAGAGTATAACATCAAAGCTTAAAATATATGGAAATATATACCATAGACAGTAGAAGAAGTCAGAGAGTACAATTAAGTACTAGTTTTGTGTAGGTAGCATGTTGTGGTTACTGCAGATAATCTAATTATATTAGTAGTGTTTGACAGTGTCTGTAGAGTTCGATGGAATATTAAAGAGTAAAGCATATGAAGATCTGTAATGTAATCAGTGGAAGAAGACAGAGAGAGCAATTAAAATAAAACTACTGCAATGTTGGTAGCATGTTTTGCTTACTGTAAACAATCGAACTACATTAGTGCAGTGTCTGTATTTGACAGTGTCTATAAAGTTCGATGGAATGTTCCTCCAGACGTGTGCATATCTGAAGGAACAGACACTGCTGATTATTTGTAACCATTGTAAATCATGAAATGTATTCGCAAAGGTCGAATATGGTACCATCACAGGTATACAATGACTGTAGAGAAATGAAAATTTCTGCCACACTGGGACTCGAACCTGTATTTCCCGCTTTACGGAAGTGGTCGCCTTAGCAACTTCGGCTAGCCGATCGCACTTCACGTACGGACTCAAACTTCCGTATGTCCCACTGTCTGTTACCGACAATGGCACAATTATGTGATTGCTGCACAGCATTTAAATTTAGCATTTGAGAAGTCTTTCACGCAGGAGGATCGTACAAACATTCCGCCGTTTGAATCTCGTACAGATTCCCGTATGGAGGACATAGTGATAGACATGCCTGGGGTTGTGAAGCAATTAAAAGGGTTGAAAATAAATAAATCGCCAGGTCCTGATGCGATTCCAATTCAGTTTTACAGAGAGTACTCTACTGCATTGGCTCCTTACTTAGCTTACATTTATCGCGAATCTCTTGCCCAACGTAAAGTCCCGAGCGACTGGAAAAAAGCGCTGGTAAGGCCTGTATATAAGAAGGGTAGGACGGATCCTCAAATTACAGACCAGTATCCTTAACATCGGTTTGTTGCAGGATTCTCGAACATATTCTCAGTTCGAATATAATGAATTTCCTTGAGACAGAGAAGTTGCTGTCCATGCATCAGCACAGCTTTAGAAAGCATCGCTCCTGCGAAACGCAACTCGCCCTTTTTTCACATGATATCTTGGGAACCATGGATGAAGGGTATCAGACGGATGCCATATTCCTTGACTTCCGGAAAGCGTTTGACTCGGTGCCCCACTTCAGCCTCCTAACTAAGGTACGAGCATATGGGATTTGTTCCCAAGTATGTGAGTGGCTCGAAGACTTCTTAAGCAATAGAACCCTGTACGTTGTCTTCGATGATGAGTGTTCATCGGAGGAGAGGGTATCATCTGGAGTGCCCCAGGGAAGTGTGGTAGGTTTTCTATCTACATAAATGATGTTTTGGATAGGGTGGATAGCAATGTGCGGCTGTTTGCTGATGATGCTGTGGTGTACGGGAAGGTGTCGTCGTTGAGTGTCTGTAGGAGGATACAAGATGACTTGGACAGAATTTGTGATTGGTGTAAGGAATGGCAGCTAACTCTAAATTCAAATAAATGTAAATTAATGCAGATGAATAGGAAAAAGAATCCTGTAATGTTTGAATACTCCATTAGTAGTGTAGCGCTTGACACAGTCACTTCGATTAAATATTTGGGCGTAACGTTGCAGAGCGATATGAAGTGGGACAAGCATGTAATGGCAGTTGTGGGGAAGGCGGATAGTCTTCTTCGGTTCATTGGTAGAATTTTGGGAAGATGTGGTTCATCTGTAAAGGAGACCGCTTATAAAACACTAATGCGACCTATTCTTGAGTACTGCTCGAGCGTTTGGTATCCCTATCAGGTCGGATTGAGGGATGACATAGAAGCAATTCAGAGGCGGGCTGCTAGATTTGTTACTGGTAGGTTTGATCATCACGCGAGTGTTACGGAAATGCTTCAGGAACTCGGGTGGGAGTCTCTAGAGGAAAGGAGGCGTTCTTTTCGTGAATCGCTACTGAGGAAATTTAGAGAACCAGCCTTTGAGGCTGACTGCAGTACAATTTTACTGCCGCCAACTTATATTTCGCGGACAGACCACAAAGATAAGATAAGAGGGATTAGAGCTCGTACAGAGGCGTATAGGCAGTCATTTATCCCTCGTTCTGTTTGGGAGTGGAACAGGGAGAGAAGATGCTAGTTGTGGTACGAGGTACTCTCCGCCACGCACCGTATGTTGGATTGCGGAGTATGTATGTAGATGTAGATGTAGATGGAGGGGCTTATTTAATTCTCTCGTCTGCGAGCACTATGTGTAGCAGACACCGGCACATATTTCCATATTTGGGTCTGTCCGTAAAGTGTGTTCGGATAGCCAAAGTTGTTAAGGCGACTGCTGGCGTGAAGCGGCAAATCCGGGTTCGGATCCCGGTCTGGCACAAATTTCATTTGTTTCCTTTAAATTGTGTAGCTGTGGTTGTACGGTACTCGTAATTTGGGAAAACATTTTACAATCGAGCTATGGTGACTATAGTAACAGGAGAAATCGGAGAACTCCAAACTGCGTTGGTAGACTTCGGGATCGCCCCGTAGAAAAGGCGAGAGGTTAATAACTGTGTCGATGAGTACCGCAGGTCCCACACTTTAAGGGTACGCAGATTGGTTCACAGTGGTTTGTTGAAGTAATTCCTTGCGGACGGCGGAAGCTGACCTTCAGCGCCGGCAGCTGATGCAGACGCCGCGTGGTGGGAGGCGTCGGCGGCTAGTAGAATCATTACTCGCTGCTTGGTTCCTAATGAGGAGTGCGGCCTACTTCCCCCTAATGACGACCGCGCAGATGCAGCGCCGCGTCGAGAGCGAAAATCTCGTCTGAGGGCGGCGGTCGCCGGCCGCCCTCGTGAGCGGGAGCTGCGAGGTTAGGCAGGAGCGCCGCCCGCTGCAGCCACCACCGTCGATACGAGCAGCGCGTAAAACTGCAGACACTGTCCGGACACTGTACAGTGTCGAGAGGCGGTTACAGGGGCAGCTGCTAGCCGACTACGTCATTGCGGCACGTAATCACCGTTTTTGAAGTAATCCGAAAGGAGGAAAGAAGACTGGCGTCTGATGTTCCGTCGATGATAACATCATTAGTGGCGGGGTGCAAGTTCGGCACTAGGCGTAAGTCAGGATGTCAAACACGTTTCATTCGTCTACTTTCCACACTTACAATACTGGCCATTAAAATTGCTACACCACGAATATGACGTGCTACAGACGCGAAATTTAACCGACAGGAAACAGATGCTGTGATATGCAAATGATTAGCTTTTCAGAGCATTCACACAAGCTTGGCGCCGTTGGCGACACCTACAACGTGCTGACGTGAGGAAAGTTTCCAACCGATTTCTCATACACAAACAGCAGTTGACCGGCGTTGCCTGGTGAAACGTTGTTGTGCAAGGAGGAGAATGCGTTCCATCACGTTTCCGACTTTGATAAAGGTCGGATTGTAGCCTATCGCGAATGCGGTTTATCGCATCGCGACATTGCCGCTCGCGTTGGTCGAGATGCAATGACTGTTAGCAGAATATGGAAACGGTGGGTTCAGGAGGGTATCACGGAACGCTGTGCTGGATCCCAACGGCCTCTTATCACTAGCAGTCGAGATGACAGGCATCTTATCCGCATGGCCGTAACGGATCGTGCAGCCACGTCTCGATCCCTGAGTCAACAGATGGGGACGTTTGCAAGACAATAACCATCTGCACGAATAGTTCGACGACGTTTGTAGCAGCATGGACTATCACCTCGGAGACCGTGGGTTCGGTTACCCTTGACGCTGCATCACAGACAGGAGCGCCTGGGATGGTGTACTCAACGACGAACCTGGGTGCACGAATGGCAAAACGTCATTTTTTCGGATGAATCCAGTTTATGTTTACAGCATCACGATGGTCGCATCCGTGTTTGGAGACATAGTGGTGAACGTACATTGGAAGCGTGTATTCGTCATCGCCATACTGGCGTATCACCCGGCGTGATGGTATGGGGTGCCATTGGTTACACGTCTCGGTCACCTCTTCTTCGCACTTTGAACAGTGGACGTTACATTTCAGATGTGTTACGACCCGTGGCTCTACCCTTGATTCGATCCCTGCGAAACCCTACATTTCAGCAGGATAATGCACGACCGCATGTTGCAGGTCCTGTACGGGCCTTTCTGGATGCTGTATATGTTCGACTGCTGTCCTGGCCAGCACATTCTCCAGGTCTGTCACCAACTGAAAACGTCTGGTCAATGGTGGCCGAGCAACTGGCTCGTCACAATACGCCAGTCACTACTCTTGATGAACTGTGGTATCGTGTTGAAGCTGCGTGGGCAGCTGTACCTGTACACGCCATCCAAGCTCTGTTTGACTCGGGAATGCCCAGGCTTATCAAGGCCGTTATTACGGCCGGAGGCGGTTGTTCTGGGTACTGATTTCTCAGGATCTATGCACCCAAATTGCGTGAAAATGTAATCACATGTCAGTTCTAGTATAATATATTTGTCCAATGAATACCCGTTTATCATCTGCATTTCTTCTTGGTGTAGCAATTTTAATGGCCAATAGTGTATTTTGTTTGGCTACCAGTATCGGCGATTTACTACTCCATCTTTAGGCCCCTGACCTAAGTGTATGAATATTCCACCTCGGTTCTGGCCAAAACAGGGACCAGCAATACTGGTATTAGTAGGTTTCTGCTTGCTATAGCGAACACTTTAACCATTATTGATTGACTGAAATGATTGTTGAAGTGATCGCTACAGCAAGCAGAAACCTACTAATACCAGTAATGCTGGCTCTTGTTCTGACCAGAACCGAGGTGGAATCTTGCTACACATCGGTGAGGGGCCTGAAGACGGCGTAGTAAATCGCCAAAACTAGTAGCCAAATAAAATAATTTTGGAAACTAGACGGCTGAAAGGTGTTTCCTTTTACATATTGTATCGAAGAGACGAGTCCCACAACCATCACTCAAAAGACGGATATACAGAGACTAGGTGCAAGTAGTCTTTCCATAGTACCTTCTCCACTTTAAGTGAGTTAGAGAAAGCGCGGAAAATTAAAGGGGTTTTATACCGAATCTTTCGTTCTGCAGTGGAGTGGGCGCTGTTTTGAAGTTTTCTGGCATACAAAAGTATGTGCCTGACAAGGACTGAACAAGAAATCTTGCATTCTGCTGGTGAAGGTCTTACCAATTTTTTTTTTCTTTAAGTCAACGACGCTACCCTTCTTTTTTTGGTGCGGCTAATGCGGCAACGTCTTTCTTTTATTATTTACTTAAATTACATTTCGTCTTAGATCCACATCTACATCACTACTCCTCAATTTGTACGTAAGTGCCTAGCATTAAATCCCCTTCAGACAACTATTTCTCTACCGTCCCACTCTCGAACAGCGCGAGGAAAAAACAAATACATCTTTCTCTTATGTTATTACGATGATCAATTCTCTCTCTACAGGCGGGCTTCAAAAAAATATTTTCTCATTACGAGGTGAAAGCTGAAAATTGAAATGTATTGGAAAAATCGCGCCGCAATGAAGAACACCTTTCTTTTAATGACTGCCACCTTAACTCGCGTAACATATCCGTGACACTCAGTCCCCTTTGTTTTTTTAGTTTTCTTTTATTTGTTTATTAACTGAGTTACCAGTCTTCTGACTGGTTTGATGCGGCCCACCACGAATTCCTCTCCTATGCCAACCTCTTCGTCTCAGAGAAGCACTTCCACGCTACATTCTCAATTATTTTCTGGACGTATCCAAATATCCTTCTTCCCCTGCAGTTTATACCCTGTACACCTCCCTTTAGTACCATGGAACTTATTCCCTGATATCTCAAAACATTCCCAATCATCCTGTCCCTTCTTTTTCCAACGTTTTCCATATGTTCCTTTCTTCGCCTGTTCTGCGAGAACCTCCTCGTTCCTTACCTTATCGGTCCACCTAATTTTCAAAATTATTCTGTAGCATCGCATGTCAAACGCTTCGATTCTCCTCTATTCTGGTTTTGCCACTGTCCACGATTGACTACCTTACAGTGCTGTGTTCCAAACGCACATTCTCAAAGATTTCTTCCTCTCCCCTATTCTACGATAATACAAAACGAGTTGCCCTCCTTTGAACTTTCTCGATGTCCTACGTCTATCATATCTGGTAAGGAACCTATACCGCGGAACACTGCACCAGAAGAGGACAGACAAGCGTAGCGTAGGCAGTCCATTACGTAGTTCTGTTGCATCTTCTAAATATCCTACAACTAAAACGCAGTCTTGGGCCCGCCTTCCCCACAACGTTATATGTATCATCGTTTCAATTTGTTTGTAAGTCAGTGGAATTGAAAAAAAAAGTATTAACATAGTAAACTCCCTTTCGGTAACTACATTTTTCTTCGCTGTTGAAACCTGAACTGATTTCTTTTTCTTCTGCAATCCTTTACGTCACCCTCTTTGTTCTAAAAATGAAATTTATGGTTCTTTATAAATGTAAAAAACTCTGATATTTTATCTAAATCCAAACACGCTGTCATGTATACAAAAAGATGATTGTTCTTGTTTCTTGTTAAGGAAATAAATAATTAAAGTTTTCCACCCTCATTATAGCATTCTTCTCTTTTTACCACTTTTAGCCTACTTAGAATGCGTAAGTTGCATTTAAAATACAAGTAACGTTATGGGTAAAATATTGTAGACAAAAATGACATGTACAGGACTCAGCAATCAACACACTGGCCATAAATATCTCAGATGCAGAGATATCATACAAAGTGACAAAGTTTTTGTATTTCGACATAACTGTCACAAAGGAATGTGACTGAATGAAAGAAATTTAATATGCACTTTTCCAGGTTAGTGATTGCATTGAACATGACGACTTAGTGCATCGAAACTAGTAATGTAACCTTTTAAAAATGTTGTTGTTTTAGTGATTGTGGCCTGACCACCGTTTGTGGTGTCAAATAAACGTTTTTTGATATAAAATCTTCGCCGCGTACATTCCCAGATTCCGCGTTCATTGTGACTTGTGATATTTTTATAAGAGTATCCTCTTTATTACACATTTCAAAATTGGGTGAGTCCGCATGACGGATATCGTTTGTGGGAATTGGATTCGTTTTTTTGACGACTTATACCTGTACTTTGTTATCCAAACTTGTGATGCAAGCTGGTTTTTAATGTTCTTCCACATTTCAGGCCAATTGGCAAGAAGATTGTTTAGTTTCCATTCTGTTAGGGTCGGATCTTTTCCTAATATGGTGGTACCGTTTCTTTTAATCCCAGATTTTGACATCCTGCGTTACGTAGCTGTTGTCGACTACGGTCAATTTAAAAATGCTGAGCTTTGGATACATTTTGCCATCTCTAACGGGTGCCACTTAGCTTTCTGGCCGAAATACACTTATGTGTATATTTGTCAGTGCTGTAGGATTGAATGTTTTCCGAGGCTTTGCATTTTGCATCAGTATCTATTAATCCGATCCCATCATCTTAAAACTGTAATGCTGGTGCTCTGTCTTTTACTTTGAAAATATTTCCACGGCATACGAAGTATTGAATCGCTGATACCAACTAAGATTTCCCGGCTTCTCTCAGGAAGATTCAAAAGCAGCGCCACCCCACTGCTGAGTGAGAACTTCGACGTAGAAACGACCCCCTAGACTTGCTTCCTGTATTCTTTCTCGCAGAAGTTGTAGTCTCGCGACGTATGCGGACGAGCTTCTACGAAGTTTGAAAAGCACGAAGGAGGTACTGTCGAAGCGTAAATTTGAGGTTGTCTCGTATCGCATACCTGGATAGGTGTGTGTGTCTGTGTGTGGGGTTAAGAGCACTGCCTGCGAAAACAAAAGTTCCGGGGTCGAGCCCTGGCACTAAGTTTTAATTTGTCAGGAAATTTTATATGTGGATTGTCCGTCTAGACTTGAACATCGCTCATCCTGGATGCGAGGGATATACCTTAAAACACCTAGTACAGTAAAATAGTAGAGATCATGTGTGCACCCAAATCAAAATCTGTTACTTTATTACATTCTAATCATCTTTTGGACCTCGTGCTTGCAAAACAGAATTGAAATGACTATTATACTTATGAAAGATAATACTAATTTATATGTATTTCTGCTCCGTTTGTAACATCATTAAACGGGTTTTAATTTAATATGTACTACTTGATAATTCCGACAAAATTTTGCCTTCTTATAAATGTCCATATTATTAATTCTAAATCTAACTCCAAAAAACGATGGTATTAATAATTACCTTAAAGACGTGAAGCTGCTGCCCTTAGCAAACGCCTGACATTAATCTATGCAACTTGCAGCGTATCCTTTAAAAATTTCTAATGATAACTGAGCTTCGAAAACTTCTTACAGAAATGATAGAACAAAGTAATTAGAATTAACTTCCATGAAAATGGACTTTTCAAAATTGCTGCCATTTGTAGGAAGTGATCAAGAAGGTAAATTAAACGATCAACCTCCCTTAAATCGCAAAGAATTGTCTTGAAACGTGAAAAAAAGTAAATGAATGATATTTTGCATCAGGCAAAATTTCCTCAACAATTTATATTAACTCACGTATCTGTCAAAAAGTACATGATAACAAAGAAAACAAACTCGGCTGCCTCACATTACATGTCATGAAAGTAGAGAAGGTGTGGATGGCAGTGGGATACACATTACTGGAAAAAAATAGAGAGTCCAGAGATTCTCATAAATCATAAGCAGAAAGTTGTGTCAAGCTCACTTCGAATTTAACAACTCAGTAGTAAAGAAAGGCTGTTTAAGTGTTATCTTAAAGTTCATGATGCTGATGCGGAGTTGTTTGGTTTCGGGCTTCACACTACTGATTTCTAGTTGACAGTTTATCCTCCTCAAAGCTCTTTCATCTTGTTTCTGGAAGTGGTTTGGGGTTGTCGGAAGTCTCTTCCTGACCTTGTCCAGAATACACGCCCCACTGATGCACAACATACATTACACGAGGCGTTGCTCAGACCTCGACAACAATGTCTTTGTTATTAAACAGCATCTCTATTCAGACAGCGGCTGCACACATGAATACGCAGCCTTTGTTTAGCTAATACGGTTAGCCGTGCTACAACGCGGCACTCTACTACAAAAGCGGAAAACGACTATTCAGCATTATACCCTCATGCATGTTACTGCGCTACTGAATTCACGTTGGCCTTCCGTATTGGAAAAGTAACTTTGTTGATCACTTCGTATCAATATCTACCAGCTCTGGAAATGTTATATACACACATCAAAACATGTTTTGCATCCCCTCGCTTCTGATTGTTCCAGAACCCGTACAGAAAATTGGAACAGAGATCAACATAAACATCATTTCCGCTCTTTTTATTGCTCATGAAAACCACACACTGCACGTTGTACCATCATAGAGAGAGACCTTAAAAGGTTGTGGTCCAGATTGCTGTACATACAGATACCTCTAATACCCAGTAGCACGTCCTCTTCCATTTATGCACGCCAGTATTCGTCGTGGCATACTATCCACAAGTCCATCAAAGCACAGTTGGTCCAGCTTGTCCCACTCCTCAACGGCGATTCAGCGTAGATCCGTCAGAGTGGTTGGTGGGTCACGTCGTCCATAAACAGCCCTTTTCAGTCTATACCAGGCATGTTCGAGAGGGTTCATGTCTGCAGAACATGCTGGCCACTCTAGTCGACCTTTGTCGTTATCCTGAAGGACGTCATTCCGAAGATGTGCACGATGGGGCCGCAAATTGTCGTCCATGAAGACGAATGCCTCGCCAATATGCTGCTGATATAGTTACTGTATTGGTCGGAGGGTGGAATTCACGTATCGTACAGCCGTTACGGCGCCTTCCATGATCACCAGCGGCGTGCGTCGGCCCCACATAATGCCACCCCAAAACAGCAGGGAACCTTGCTGCACTCGCTGGACGGTGTGTCTAGGGCGTTCAGCCTAACCGGGTTGCCTGCATACACGTCTCCGATGATTGTCTGGTTGAAGGCATATGCGACACTTATCGGTGAAGAGACCGTGATGCCAATACTGAGCGGTCCATTCGGCATGTTGTTTGGCCCATCTCTACCACGCTGCGTGGTCTCGGGAGTGAAGTTGCGCATCACGCAGCTTATCGCGCACAGTTTGAGTCGTAACACGACGTAATGTGGCTGCACGAAAAGCATTATCGAACATGGTGGTGTTGCTATCAGGGTTCCTCCCAGCCATAATCCGTATTTAGCGGTCATCCACAGCAGTAGTAACCCTTGGACGGCCTGAGCGAGGCACGTCATCGACAGTTGCTGTCTCTCTGTATCTCCTCCGTGTCCCAACAACAACGCTTTGGTTCATTCCGAGACGCCTGGACACTTCCCTTGCTGAGAGCCCTTCCTGGCACAAAGGAACAATGCGGACGCGATCGAGCCGCGGTATTGACCGTCTAGGCATGGTTGAATTCCATAAAAACACGATCCGAGCACCTCCTTCCTGGAATGGAATGACTGGAACCGATCGGCTGTCGGACCCCCTCCGTCTAAAAGGCGCAGCTCATGCACGATTGTTTACATCTTTGGACGAGTTTAGTGATATCTCTGAACAGTCAAAGGGTCTGTCTCCAAAGTGAACGTCTGTCTTCAGGAGTTCTGGGAACCGGGGTGGTGCAAAGCTTTTTTTTGATGTGTGTACTTTTGACATCATCGTCACAGAAAGAGAAATACCGGAATGGTTATACTTAAGATGCAGCTACTCACTGGAATCCAGCCTGGGCTGTAATTATCGCACGGAAGCGAAACTTTGTCGACATGCTAATGCGTTAATACAGAACCGATTTCTCTGGAAAAAAAATTGGTTCAGATTTTGACCACCAGTTGCAAATCTGGCGCTGTACACTGTTTTTGTGACGGTATGATATCCACGCTGTCATTTCACAAGCTATAAAGTGAGTGACGAGTATGGCTTTCGAGAAGAGGAACCATGCGCTGTTAGTGATACAGTTTTATGTGAACGGTGGAAATAACGGTGCTGCACTGGGAGACTATTGCCGACTGAAATGTCTGAGGCAAGGTACAATGTTATTAAATGGTTTAAAGAAGATAATGAATTCTAAAACGCGGGTGAGCTTGGTGTGGCATCTGGAAGAGGTAGGCTTTCAGTCCCAGTGCGAGTTATTGACGCAGTTGCTGTTGCTGTAACTGCCCATGCAGCACGTGCCAGTGCTCGTGCAGTGTGAACAGAATTTTCCATCCCATGGTCAACAGTACGGATGGCTTGGCGGTCTATTTTACACTGATTCCCATACAAGATCTAGATGGTGCAATTACTGAAACCGCGCGATCCGCAGCAACGTTTTGAATTTGCCCTTCGGTTTCCGGCACGGATCGACGTCGATGACACGTTGCCGGGCAGTATTCTATGGCAGGGAGCAGTGAACACACAGAACTGTCGAATTACGGGTACTGTTAAATCAAGTGTTGTGCATGAAGAGCCATTGAACTCGCCGTATGTGACTATATGGTGTAGATTCTCTAGCGCCATTATTCCCGGTCCGTTCCGCTTTGAGGCGAACACCTCCACATGGTGTGTCAGGTGTGTAGTGACATTTGGATGTTATGGAGACCTCCTTAGAAAACATGTGATTCCTTCTCCGAAAGAGGTCAACTGTGTGGAAACCACGGTTTTCATGCAAGATGGAGCAACACCGCATGTGATTCGCCTAGTGTAGTATCTGCTTGAAACAACCCTCCGCGAATGTGTTAGCTGCAGAGGTGTTCCAGATGCGTGACCTGCAAGGTCACCTGATCTGAATACATGCGGCTCTGGGGACATCGAAATGAACAGGTTTACAAGGGACACATTCGGATTCTATATAACTGATCCGAAGACCAGTACACAGGGACATGTTGCTGGGATTCTACCGGAACTGCTACGAACAAGCGTTGATCACATTTTTTGACGGATGCAGCATCTCATTGACGTCTCCACTGCTCATATCCAACAAACAGTGTAAGTGTCAGTTAGTAATAAAATCAACATTACGCATTCATGGCTTGTTTGACCTATTCTACCCATGTTCCATTTCTAATCCATTACATAAGGAAACATTTCTATACGTCTTTCTTGCATCTACAACGCAAGATTTGCACCTGGTGGCCAAAATTGGAACAATTTGCTTTTCAGCGTAACTGCGTGAGCGTATCTACCAACTTTAGCTGCCATACGATGGTTGCAGCGCACACTGGACCTCTGTGCGTAGCCGCTCTTTGATGATAACCACCCGGCACATAGGGATGAGGTTGGTGCGCAGAATGAGTCATGGGCAGTTGGAACCTTTACTTATTTCACAACAGGTCGTTACAGAAGGCTCGTGCTCACGTCTAGCAAGCTCTGGATGGCGGGCCCCGAACCACGGACCATGGCGCAAGAGACATAGCCAGCAGTTACTTTGGCTCAGCTTAGCAACAGGGGGACCTCGCGATACTAACACTGTGTGGCAACTGGTGATGAGTCAACTGTAGGCAAAGTAGCTGTGCCAAGTTACGTCATAGGCGACGCTGGCTGGCGGACAGCGCTGGTGAGTGGTGAGAAAGACATCCAGGTACGAACCCTGGACCTTGTCTGGCGGCTGGCGTCTGTCTCGTTGCCTGGAACGGTTCCAGTTTGGCCCTCATCCCGTCATTGCTGTGGCTGGCCTTCCAGACACGCAGTCCTTTCAGCATGTCAGGTAAAGGATGGTGGCCGCACAGCAGACATTGGCTCGTTCACACTCCAATTCTGTGGCCAGCCTTGCCAGGTGGCCAGCTCTTACGTATACGCACCCAGGCGTGCTTGTTGTCCAGTGATCACCACAGGTGTCAGTCATGTGCACCATCCATTGACCTGACGAAGGTTGCAGTGTGACCTGGTTGTCAAGGGAAGGCAGGATTCGGTTTCAATTGTGGACGGGGCAGTAATCAGTTACTATTGGTTGCCTTTTACAGTTACAATTTATTTTCAACCAGTAATTCCAGACTCAACAATAAATAAAAAAATACCACATGTTATTAGTGAAGGAATAAATAACTGTGGAAATAATAGTGTTTTCAGTGAGTTACAATTTAGCAAATCACCATTAAATACAGATACAACAGATAATGTTTTAAAAGCAAACCATTGTGATCTGGACAGAAGGCTTTACACGTCAGGATGGCAATAAATTAAGAATTGTTTAAAACTCGCTATAACATAAAAATTGCTGGTATTGAAATATTAAATGCAAGTCGCCAGAAACACAGCAGAAGGCATCAGACGCCAGGAATGCTGAAATACAAATACCAAAATAAAATTTTAAGGCAAACAACCACAATCACGGCTGAAGGCCTTACACGCCAGGAACGGCAATAATATAAAAAAATTTGTAACCTGCTGTAAAACAGCAAATACAATAGCAAAAGTGAATTAAAAAAATAAGCGACTTATCCGGAAGGCGCTCCAGGAATCGACCTCTCAGAAGGTCCGGAAACAAACAGTTTCGCGAGCGAAGAGATAGGCAGCCAAGAGTTGCATTCACATCACAAGATGGTAATCATACTAGTGGCAATCTAACGAATGATTCATGATAATCTTGTGGAAGCTACCTGACGTCCGATAAACCAAATGCAACGATGGAACAATACGCCAAAGCCGGAACCGGCGGCCTGCACGACGTCCAGAATAATGTGTTCAGAGCTCCCGAAACGAGAAAGGAATCACTACCACCAGAGCAGAAGAATCACCAACCGGCCTAAAATCAAGGACGCTGTCAGAACTACATGCCTTATCGGACAGCAGCGGCAAGGCGAGGAAATGTACACTGCCGTTACACACACTAACCCCAGGGCAGGTAACTGGGGCGTTAGCGGCCACCAGGCAAGAAAATTACCTCTAGTTGAACTTAACAAATTGTAACAAGTTGTACACAGTAAATAGTAATAAGAAGTCGAGAAAAGCTAATCAGATACCCCTTCCTCAGCGACACTACGAGCAGCAACACGAACCTAAGTCATTGGAGAATCGCGAGATATCACAATTGTGGAGGTTTCTCTACCTGGAATGAAATGCACTCATCTTGAAGCATGGTGAATCGGTTTACGACGAGGTCGTGCACCCTCGTGACCACAGCCCTTCCATTTGGCAGTCCATACGTACCACCAGTGGCCCCAGCGTATTGACGCACTGCGCGGACTTGGCTTCTCCTTAGTCTCCAACCAAATTCGCACACTCACACGACCCGGAAAAACAATGACGTCGCCCCGAAGATAGGACAACAGTTACTACATATCGAAAACCACCGCTGCTGGCACTAGCAGACAGACAACGCTTGCGAAACTGGGTGGCGCCAGTCAAGACGAGAAGAAGACAAACAACCACAACCATGCCAACTTAACGATACCATCTGGCCTCCAACAGAGGGCGGGAACCTACAAACAGCACCAACGCGAGCCGCAGCACGGCTCATACAGTATCTTCGTTGGACATTCACTAGACTGTGTTGGTGTGGCACCTAAGCGGACAGTGTGGCGTAATGCTGCGCTAGCGGGTTACAGCAAGTACACGAACGGAGTTGTGAAACATGAATTAAAGGTGATTTCTATTCAGATTGAGCACCAGTCATATAAGAGTGGCGCTAGGAGTGCCACTAAGAGTATCCAAATCAGATTTTCTTTAAATATACGCCGCAACGGTGGTGAGGGTCAGTTACCTTCGAGACTGGGCGTGAAGAGTTGATGTTAGTCAAGAATGCATTTAAGGCAACAAAGTCGCCCTTATCAACACCTCACTGAGTTTGAACGAGATCGTGTAACAGGGCTACTAGAAACTGGATGTGCCTTCCGTGAGACGCAGAGAGACTAAGCAGAAATGTAGTCACTGTACATGATTGGTGGCAGCGCTGGTCACGAGAATGTACGGCCGCAAGAAGACAGGGCTCCAGATGGCTACATAGCACTACCGTGTTCGACGTAGGGCTCTGGCGCATGGTACATAATCTGCAACATAATTGTGAGCAGCTATTGGCAACACGGTGACAACGAACTATTGCAAAGGACCACTCCGAGCCAGAACCCCTTTAATGTGCATTCCATTGACCCAAAACCAACGCCACTTGCGAAAAAATGGTTCAAATGGCTCTAAGCACTATGGGTCTTAACATCTGAGGTCATCAATCCCCTAGAACTTAGAACTAATTAAACCTAACTACCCTAAGGACATCACACACATCCATGCCCGAGGCAGGATTCGAACCTGCGACCGTAGCAGTCACGCGGTCCCGGATTGAAGCTCTGTCACAGCGGCCGGCCTACCAGCGTTCACGTTTGCAATATCTTATCTCGCGCCTACATTAACCAGAGGTCTTACAACGTTAATCACTTAATTTTTTTTCATAGACATATGTATTCCCGAAATTTCATTAATATATATTAATTATTTTTGGTGTTGCGATTATTTTTCCCGTCAGTATAGTAACATTACGGAAATGGGCTGTCGCCTTGGCTTGCAGTGCCACAGATAGGACATTCCTCCGATATCAACGTCACCTACATGCAGACTTCTCCATTACCAACTACATCAACTGTTGTTCTGACATTCAGGCTTTCCAGCCAATAATATTTAGGAGCAGAATGAATTTTCATTGGTACTTTGCTGCTCTAAGAGCGCACCTCTGGAAAGTGCTGATTCCACTCATGAATTTTCAGAGTTTATTTGTAAAAGGTGTTGGAAAACACTGCCTTCATTTTCACGTCGCTTGCCTTTAAGGCAGCATAGTATTGCCTGACCGCTTTCTACAAGCTATGGAAAGAGTAGACCAACAGATCCAGGTGTTCTCCCACCTCGTTATTTACACGGAAAGGTAAGAGTTTATTCCAGGCGCGCGGCTGCTCACCACTCAGAGACTAAGTCCCGCGATACCACACAACGCGAAATTTTCTAAGTCGTTTCACTTCCTCCACGTGATTGACTATAGCTTATTCTACATTATTTTACATTTTAACATATTCAAATAATCAAAGCTTGACCACTTTCACGTTCTAAATAAAGTAACAATAATATCGATTAGATAATAAATGTTAAATTCTTTTATTTAATACCAATACAATTTCCTTCTTAACTTTGAATGTCACGGCCAGTAGACTCGCACCGATGCGCTTTCTGATAAATAAATAAAGAACAAAAGTAACTATTATACACTAAATTTTACAGCAAATATTCTATTATCTAATGATTCAATAAGGTTCAAGCTGTCATCTTTCATATGTTTTGTGTGGAGGAAATGATGTTCTGATGCATTACTGAAAATACCGGCAATTTAAATTCACTACATCTTTAAACAAATAAAGTTACAGAATTGATATTTAGAGCGTTTGACATTTTAATGATGCATTTCTATATGAAATGTCGATCGTTAAGAGCAACCAAAGCGTTCACGTTCAGATTTTAGCATTCAGCTCTTTGTTACAAAACATGTTAATTTCACTTTAAGAATAAATCCTAAACTACTATAGATATAATCAATATTCGAGTTTTATTGGGATCACCATGAAAATTTATGAAGGATGGTAGATTAAAATTACTGTGGCTTCATTCCCTGAATTACTACAGAATTGCCGGCCGGAGTGCCCGAGCGGTTCTAGGCGCTACAGTCTGGAACCGCGCGATCGCTACGGTCGCACGTTCGAATCCTGCCTCGAGCATGGATGTGTGTGATGTCCTTATGTTAGTTAGGTTTAAGTAGTTCTAAGTTCTAGGGGACTGATGACCTCAGCAGTTGAGTCCCATAGTGCTCAGAGCCATTTGAACCATTTTAACCACTACAGAATTAAATAGTTTTCATAAATATTTCCCTTTGTGACCGGTCTTAGGTCCGCCTTATTTAACACTGCTACGTCCCTTGGCCACAGACGGCTTGTACGGGGTTTCCCTATGACGTAGGTTCTCGTCTGTCTCACTCGCACACTGCAGCGCTTACGCCTCATTCAGCACATCAGACACCTCTGAATTTCCCCATCACATGGCGAATCTGCGCTCTTTGTGGCACAAGGACCTGGACGACAGGGTTCTTTTCACAATTCCTGAAGTCTGAATCTTTCAGCCATATATGTAAATGAGAGCGAAATGCTCATTAACTCACATACCTCCATTTCATAACTTGTTGGCGTGCCATATGTGTTATGAAGTAGCACCCAAATTTACAAGACACAAATTCATAATACAGGGTGATTCAAAAAGAATACCACAACTTTAAAAATGTGTATTTAATGAAAGAATCATAATGTAACCTTCTGTTATACATCATTACAAAGAGTATTTAAAAAGGTTTTTTTCACTCAAAAACAAGTTCAGAGATGTTCAATATGGCCCCCTCCAGACACACGAGCAATATCAACCCGATACTCCAACTCGTTCCACACTCTCTGTAGCATATCAGGCGTAACAGTTTGGATAGCTGCTGTTATTTCTCGTTTCAAATCATCAATGGTGGCTGGGAGAGGTGGCCGAAACACCATATCCTTAACATACCCCCATAAGAAAAAATCGCAGGGGGTAAGATCAGGGCTTCTTGGAGGCCAGTGATGAAGTGCTCTGTCACGGGCTGCCTGGCGGCCGATCCATCGCCTCGGGTAGTTGACGTTCAGGTAGTTACGGACAGATGTGGTGGCGCTCCATCCTGCTGAAATATGAATTGTTGTGCTTCTTGTTCGAGCTGAGGGAACAGCCAATTCTCTAACATCTCCAGATACTGTAGTCCAGTTACAGTAGCACCTTCGAAGAAAAAGGGACCAAAAACTTTATTGGCTGAAATGGCACAGAAAACGTTCACCTTAGGCGAGTCACGTTCATACTGAGTTGTTTCCCGCGGATTCTCAGTGCCCCATATACAGACATTGTGACGGTTGACTTTCCCGTTAGTGTGGAAAGTTGCTTCTGCCGTACTCAATAACACAAAAAGCTTTCTGTTGAGCGGTCGCCATCTTAGCATCAACTGACGCTGACGCCTAGTCAACAGCGCCTCAAACGAACAAATGTACATCTAAATGAAACTTTATAGCTCCCTTAATTCGCCGACAGATAGTGCGTAGCTCTGCCTTTTGTCGTTGCAGAGTTTTAAATTCCTAAAGTTGTGGTATTCTTTTTGAATCACCCTGTATAATAACATAAATAATCTAAGCGCCAGATCAATAGCGCAATTATTTGTAGTGGTGTTGATGCAGCACACCCTTGTGGATTTTGGAATAGCTGCGCATTTTTTCGTAGCCCTTGCTGTCAAAGTTCATTTTCATGTTCCTCAGTACAGGGTCATGATTTTGCGCTCTCCGTGTATCCATGCAGACCGCACGAATTTCCTTTCCCCCGGTACTCCTTTCATGTACAGCAGCTGGAATTCGTTCTTTGTGTCCTCTCCTTCATTGTCTTTCTCTGAAACGGGCAACCGCGAAAGAGCATCGGCAATACAATTCTCAGTCCCTTTAATGTAGCGATCTGGTAACTAAATTGCTGCAGGAACACTGAGCAGCGTATCAAACGGTAGTTTAGTATTCTACAGTCCTGCAGAAAGCTAAAGGCGTTATGGTCGGATAGCACTGTTACCTCTCTACCTTCCAAATGCATACGGAAATTTTTGAATCCATACACGATTGCAAGCAGCTCCTTTCTGATATGCTGTATCCACGTTCGTTGTTGTTGTTGAGTATGCGGCTGGCGAAAGCCACACTCCGCTGTTCTATCTTCCTGTCGATTTCTTTCTTTCGGAAATTTTCTCAGCCTATACCATAATCTGAACTTTCCGACGACAAACAGAACGGAATGGTCATGTCGCGTTAATAGAGCATCTTGCTCGCACACAGTTTATCCTTTATGTTCCGAAATTTCCTGTCACATTTCAAGCTCTGATTCCAGGATGTGTTTTTCTTTAATAAATTTGGGTTATTCATTCCGCCATCTCCCAAGAATTTTCGATAAAACCCACATAATCCGCGGTTTCTGTTGGTTTGGCGTTTTACAATCCGTGATTGACTTTAGTTTCTCGGTAATCGATAAAAGTCCCTCAGATGTAAGAGTGTGTCCTAGAAACTGAATTTCCGCTCGGAAAAAATCGCATTTGGCAATTTTTAACATCATCCCTCCTCGTCTTAAAGCCACAAGCACTTCCTCAAGCAATTTACAACGTTCTTGCCAGGATTCCATAGCTATTAAAATGTCCACATAGATCACCAACTTACTCATTAAGCGTTCTCCTAAGACATGGCTTAGCGCTCTCACAAATACTGCTACTGAAACTGTGAGGCCGAACGGTACAACCCTAAACCTGTAGCTTCGTCCTTCGAATAATAAACCTGTGTAACGTCTGCTTTCTTCTGCCAAGAACCTGAGGTCAAGTCAACACTTAACACCAGTTTTATGTTCCTGAAGTTTTGGAGCAGTTCCTCCATATTACCAGGCTGGTCGAGTTCTCTCACAATTACCTTATTCATTTTACGAGCGTCTAATACGATTCTAACCGATTTGTCTTTTTTCTTTACAAATACAATGGGATTACAATAATCGCTCCTACACTGCTCTATAATATCCCATTCTAGCATTTGCCCCGACAGCTTTCCAATCAGCAATACGAATTATGTAAGGCTTGCGCTTAATAGACATGTACGGCTTCACTTTAATGGAGTATTTTAAGTCTGTTACTTCAGCGGGACGATCATAAAATATGTCCTCATAATGGCACAACAATTCACATAACTCCTTTTCCTCTACCTCCATTATACCTCGACTGCTTCTACTGTTTCCTTTACCTTGTCATATATATTGTTCTCGTCATCCCAACAATGTGTAATTATGGTGTGCGCAGTCTGGTTGTGCCCCGTCAAAATATTCTTTTTTTCATCCTCAATTTCAAAATCCAAGCACCTTCCCACGCAGTGAAGCGAAGTTTTATATTTACATAAGAAATCTGTTCCCAGCACCACATGTTTTACAAGTCCATTCACTACGAAACACCCTATACTAAAATTATTCTCCTCGCACTTTAATTCCAAGAGCACTTCTGCCATTTTAATTTTAACACTATTTACATATTTCTTATTCTTTATCCTATGTACAAAACGATTAGGAAATGAGACGCTTAAAGTAGTAAATGAGTTTTTCTATTTGTGGGTCAAAATACCTGATGATGGTCGAAGTAGAGAGGATATAAAATGTAGACTGGCAATGGTGAGGAAAGTGTTTCTGAAGAAGAGAAATTTGTTTACATCGAGTATAGATTGAAGTGTCAGGAAGTCGTTTCTGAAAGTATTTGTATGGAGTGTAGCTATGTATGGAAGTGAAACTTGGACGATAAATACTTTAGGCAAAAGGAGAATAGAAGCCTTCGAAATGTGGTGCTAGAGAAGAATGCTGAAGATTAGATGGGTAGATCACATAACTAATGAGGAGGTATTGAATAGAATTGGAGAGTAGAGAAATTTGTGGCACAACTTGACTAGAAGGAAGGATTGGTTGGTAGGACATATTCTGAGGCATCAAGGCATCACCAATTTAGTATTGGAGGGTAGCCTGGAGGGTAAAAATCGTTGAGGAAGACCAAGAGATGAATACACTAAGCAGATTCAGAAGGATGTAGGTTGCAGTAGGTACTGGGAGATAAAGAATCTTGCACAGGATAGAGTAGCATGGAGAGCTGCATCAAACCAGTGTCAGGACTGAAGACTACAACAACAACAATATGTACAAAACCTTCAGACACTGCCGAAACATTACTTCCAGAATCGAGCAGTGCATCTACTTTCTCGTCATTTACTTTAATTTCAATGACAGGCTGTAAATTAATCATTTTTGTTCCCTCTGAACACTGTTCCCTCAATAAATCATCCTCTATGTCTCGTCCCTTCTCTTCCATCTCGAGAGTACACATATCCTGTTCGTTCCATCCCTCAATCGCGTACTTGTCCCAAAATAGTTCGTTAAATGCTTCTTTCGCCCCAGTTTCATTTTTTCTCCCTTCTAGACCTCTCGCTATCTTAAACTTCTCTCGAGTCCACAAAGGAGGCAACAACGATCGTAATGTTCTACCGTACCATCGCCAATCAGTTACAGTAAAATCACATTGATCCTTAAGATACCATTCTGTCCAAATTTCACTTTCTATATTAGAATCAAACTCACTGTGTTCTCCCTTAAAATTATCGACAATAGTAGCTACAACATCATTACCATGAAATAAAGCATTACATGTTACTTCCACACCATTACAAACACCTTCACGAACAGCGCTTTCAACAGCCACTGATACATCATACAACGCGCTACATAAAACCTCATTTACCTCCGTCGAAAAATCACCATTCATAGTTTCACCATCCTCTGCCATTACATGACATAAATTGTAGCTACAGTGTTGTGCAATTTCGGAATCAACAGTAGCATTAAATTCCGCTGCGTTTTGATTTAAACCTGAGCATAATACCTTTTCCTCTCTATACACTGCTGCGTCACATTAATTTCAGATCGCACATCAAATTCAGACCCACATTCATTCTCAAACAAACATTCAAGGTCCACAGATCCGTCGGCCGGTGTGGCCGTGCGGTTCTAGGCGCTTCAGTCTGGAACCGCAGGTTCGAATCCTGCCTCGGGCATGGATGTGTGAGATGTCCTTAGGTTAGTTAGCTTTAAGTAGTTCTAAGTTCCAGGGGACTGATGACCACAGATGTTAAGTCCCTTAGTGCTCAGAGCCATTTGAACCATTTCCACAGATCCATCCAAACTTTTGGGCTCACCTCCATTAGTAGAGATTCGTTGCTCTGAAGTATCATTACCAGCAGCTTCAACTTTTGCAACTTCTGCACATAAAACATCATTACTACCTTCCTTCAAAAATAATCCAGCAGTATGCACCGATACACACACAAATTCATCAACAGCTGATGAGACTAATGCTGCGCCACCCTTATTAACCTCCTTAACAGCTTTCGCCGTTACTGTATCACCTGGAACATTATCACCTTCTTCACTACAATCGTTACTGCTGGTTAGTACCTCTATAGAATTTTCTATACCATCTAACTCGACTAAATTCAGCTCCACCTCAGCCTCCTTCTGGCACATAGAATCTGTCATTGTATTAACATTCACGCATTCTTTCCTCTCACATTCATAAAACAAATCATTTAGTCCTAAATCGTCGTCATCGCCTTTATTATTATCTTTCATTATCTTAGAATTACGCCTTTTATGTACGATCTGATTTGAGAATTTACCTCACCTCTTACTAATTTCATTTCAATATTCTGACGCCTTTCTGCCGACTGATTGTCACCTATTACTTTTCCGTTTACTCGCGTCCTATTCATCGCCGGTTTATTCTGCCATCTCTGGACCTGAGTTTCGGCGAAACTTAGTTTCTCGATCTCCCATTACGCTGGTTCATTTCTCCAGGTGCCGATCCCTCAGATCTACGTTCTTGGTGTCGGTCCCTGTCACGGAAGTATCCGGTCCCATTACACCTTTGAAATTTATCATTGGCTGTGTTCCCATTACCGTTTCCCTTTTCAAAACTGCTGTTTGCGTTCCGTTGATAACTTCCTGGATGTCTTTTCATCACTCGGACTTTAGTTATGATTTCCACTCTGAATACTATTTGTCTGCTTACTTGGCAGTTTAAATTTCGACGCCCGTTCTAATTTTTCTACAAAGTCCAAAAATCCGTCTGTTGAGTTGCTAGGACTGTGCACTAGATCCCTCTGCAGATTTTCCGGTAACCGCCTTTTCAGCGTCGTAATTTAAGTAAGCATTCGCAATGGACGTTTCACATGCATTAATCTCTCAAGTTCACGTTTAAAAAATTATCACATCGACCCATTCTCGTATTTAAATGTTGGCCCGTTCAGAAACTCATTTTGGAGTCGCGTTTGCGTCGCTTCACTCCAGAACTTGTTCAGGAAACTCCTCGTTGGTAGTAAACGTATCACTGTTTATATCTGCCCACGACTGAGGATCGCTTTCCAAATGTCCTTTCACGAATTTTATCTTCGCCTCGTCGGAAATTCTCCTTATAAAACCATCCCTGCATGCTGCTAGAAAATTTACTGGGTGATATTTCCCGTCGTCTCCAAAACATTTGACCGATCCCGAGTTCATCCACGGAACACTGATCACTGTAGAGGTTTGATGTGCAGCTAAAGAATTCAGTTCGCTTTTTGTTTCATTGATTTTCTTTTTAACTTCACTATTTTCAATTTTAATGCCAGATTTTATTTGTTCCTTTATTTTATCTACTTTTTTCTCCTCATTACGTATTCTAACGGATAAGTGTCTAATAGTCTGTGTCGTCTCAGCCATTAGAGCATTTTGCTTACTCATACAATTTCTTACGTTGTCTCCCAGATCTGCCTGCAGCTTTCCCACATTATCACTGAAATTTTTCTCCCCTTGATCCACCTCATAGTCAAATATCCCAACTTCACCAGATATTTTGCCCATTTCATCCCGAATGGTTCTTAATTTTCCGTCCATCAGTTCCTCTATTCCACTTGCAACTTGACCCACTTCGTCTTTCACTACCGAAGCTACTTCGGATTGAACGGAATCAATTTTTAAATTTACGTCACCCATATCTGTTTTAACAGGATCTATTTTTAAATTTACGTCTCCCATATCGGTTTTAATAGAATCAATTTTTAAAGTTACGTCACCCATATCGGTTTTAACACAATCAATTTTAGATCCTATATCGCTTTTAACAAAATGAATTTTGGATCCCAATCCTGTTATCATTTGCATTAATTGCGACGTCGTGTCTCCCCAAAATTCAACTCCCTTGCCTGATTTGGGACTATTTGCCCTACTTAATTCACCGCCGATCACGCTCTCCGGCTCCGACTTCGGGCTAAGCGGCTCGCTAGTATTTTCGAATCGACACAAACTGGCCGACTGCTTGATATTAGCGACGTCTATTATTGGCGATTGAACTCCAGAATGGTAAATAATTTCGTTATCAGCGTATGTACATGGCTTTGTCGTGCTGGATCCTTCTGCCATGGCATTGCTGCCGATGTTGCAGTTGAATCAGACGCTGAAGATCTCGTAGCTTCTGCTGTGATGCTGCAACCGCCTCTGCGCGATGAATCGCCGTTGAAGATGCCGCTGCTAGCTGGAACCACGTGCCTTCGATATCGCCTCTTCTTACACGTTACACTGCCAAACTCGGTGCACACAAGTGTGGCAAAATTCATAGCTCAGAGCCCCCACGCAAACCGCCTAAACTGTCAAGACTTGGGACCTAGGTCACAGAATGCCGTTAACTATGAGAATTACCACCGTAATTTCACAACTATTAGAGAGACATAATATTCAGTTCTGAAACGATCTCAAATTTAAGTTTTGCAAGAGGCCCTGCCTATCTAAGATCAGATAACACATTTGGAAACACTTTGCAGAATTCAAGTCCAGTTCTAAATCTTTCCAGAATTAATATCCCGCAACTAACGCTTTCCAAATTCCTATCCTGTTCCAACTCTTTACAAGATTCTTATCCCTCAGCTAACACTTTCCAAGTACCTATCCCGGACGAACCCCCAATTGCGAGCTAACATTCCAAAGTGGTTCGGGCTCACATGCAGTTCCTCTTCGTCGAAATGTCTTGGCTCGAACTCGTCCAGGGGTTGAACCGCACGTGTCGCATTACACGTCCAGAATTAGACAGGTGTGACCCTTTGGTTAAATTGTCTAGCTGATGGCAAGTTTGCGAAATATTAAGTTAATATAACATATAATAACAATAATAATAATATCGGGAACTAAATTAACGACTCATAAGTGATGTAGGCCACACAGTTGCGATTTGGTTAGAACAATGTTTATTCAGAAAGCGAACTAATACCGGAAGTGTCGTATTTAGAGTTACTGTTACACTCGAGCGCATATCCATCTGACATAGTTCGATCATTCACAATCTCAAGTCCAATGCTCCACCTCGTTATTTACACGAAAAGTTAGAATTCACGTCAGGAGTGCGGCTGCTCACCGCTCAGAGACTTAAGTCCCACGATACCACACAACGTGAAATTTTCTGAGTCGTTTCACTTCCTAGCCACCTAAAGACTGACTGTCCGATATCGCGTCTGAATCCGAACTGCCCCTCTGCCCGTTCCCGACCGCGTTTTCCCGCGCGCCGAACGTCCTCGCTCAACTGACTAGGGCAGTTCCCTTTCCTGAAGCCATCCATCTGATTGGCTGCAGCTTATTCTACGTTATTTTACCTTTTAAAATATTTAAATAATCAAAGCTTGACCACTTTCACGTTTTAAATAAAGTAACAATAATATCCATTACATAATAAACGTTAAATTCTTTTATATAAAACCAATACAATTTCCTTCTTAGTTTTGAATCTCACGGCCAGTAGCGTTGCACCAATGTGCTTTCTGATAAACAAATAAAGAACAAAAGTAGCCATTACGCACTTAACTTTACAACGGATATTCTATTACCTAATGATTCAATAAGGTGTCATTCTGCCATCGTTCAATGTGTTTTGTGTGGAGGAAATGATGATCTCATGCTTAACTGAAAACACTGATAATTTAAATTCACTATATCTATTAGACAAATAAAGTTACAGAGTTGATATTTACAGCATTTGTCATTTTAATGATACGTTTCTATATGAAATGTCGATCGTTAAGATCGACCAAAGCGTTCAGATTTTAGCATTCAGCTCTTCGCTAAAAAACTTGTTAATTTCACTTTAACAGTAAATCCTCAACTATTATAGATATTATCAATATTCAAGTTTTATTGGGGTCATCATGAACACTTATGAAGGATGGTAGATTAAAATTACTGTGGGTTCATTCCCTGGTTGGTTGGTTGGTTGTTTCGGGGAAGGAGACCAGACAGCGAGGTCATCGGTCTCATCGGATTAGGGAAGGACGGGGAAGGAAGTCGGCCGTGCCCTTTGAAAGGAACCATCCCGGCATTTCCCTGGAGCGATTTAGGGAAATCACGGAAAACCTAAATCAGGATGGCCGGACGCGGGATTGAACCGTCGTCCTCCCGAATGCGAGTCCAGTGTCTAACCACTGCGCCACCTCGCTCGGTAGTTCATTCCCTGAATTACTACAGAATTAAATAGTTTTCATAAATGTTTTACTTTATAGCTGATCTTAGGTCAGCGATATTTAACACTGCCACGTCTCCCTGGCCACAAATGCTTCTATGAGATTTCCCTACGACGTAGGTTCTGGTGTGTCTCACTCGCACACTCCAGTGCTTAGGCCTCATTCAGCACAACAGACACCTGTGAATTTCCCCCATCTCGTAGCGAATCTGCGCTCTTTGTGGCACACGGTCCTGGATGACAGGGTTCATTTCACAGTTCCTGAAGACTGACTCTTTCACCAAAAATTGAAATGAGAGAAAAATGCTCAGTAACTCATACGGTTCTCGAAATTTTCTGGATATTATTTCTCGAAAAGAACCTCAGTTCCCTCCAAGGATTCCCCTTTGCGTTCCCGAAGCATCTCTGTAACATTTACATTTTGTTCGAACCTACAGGTAACAAATCTAGCACCCTGGCTGTGAATTGCTTCAATGTCTTCCTTCAATCCGATATGGTACAGATTGCAAACATTGAAGCAGTACTCTAGAATAGGTTCCACCAGCTTGCTATATGCGGTCTCCTTTACATGAGAACCACTCTTTCCCAAAATTCTCCCAATAAACCAAGGTTAACCATTCGCCTCCCCTACCACAGTTCTCGCCTGCTCATTCCACCTCATATCGCTTTGCAATGCTATGCCCAGGTATTTAAATGACTTGACTGTGTCAAGCAGGACACTAGTAACACTGTATCCGAGCATTACACATTTGATCTTCCTACTCATCCGTATTAACTTACATTTTTCCACATTTAGGGCTAGCTGCCATTCATCACACCAACTGGAAATTTTGTCTAAGTGTATCTTCCTACAGTCACTGAACTTCTACATCTTACTGTGCACCACAGCATCATAACGAAACTACCGCAGATTGCTGCTCGCCCTACCTGCCAAACTATTTATGTATGTAGAGAACAACAGTGGTCCTGTCACACTCCCCTGAGGCACTCCTGACATGTCTCTGATGAACACTCGCCGTCGAGAACAACATTTCTTTTTATTTCTTTTTTGGGTCATCAGTCTTCTGACTTGTTTGATGCGGCCCACCACGAATTCCTCTCCTGTGCCAATCTCTTCTTCTCAGCGTAGCACTTGCAACACACGTCCTCAATTTTTTGCTGTATGTATTCTAATCTCTATCTTCTTCTAGAGTTTTTGTCCCCTACGGTTCCCTCTAGTATCATGGAAGTCATTCCATCATGTCTTAGCAGATGTTCTATCATCCTGTGCCTCATACTTGTCAGTGTTTTCTACATGTTTATCTCCTGTCAGAGTCTGTGCAGAACTTCCTCATTCCTTATCTTTCAACATTCGTCTGTAGCAGCACATCTCAAATGCTTCGATTCTCTTCTGTTCCTGTTTTCCCACAGTCAATGTTTCACTATCATACAATGCTGTACTCCAGACGTACGTTCTCAGAAATTTCTTCCTCAAATCATGGCCCACGTTTGATACTAGTAGATTTCTCTTGGCCAGGAATGCCCCTTTTGCCATTGTTAAGCCTGGTTTTCATGTCCTCCTTGTTCTGTTGGTTATTTTACTGCCTAGGTAGCAGAATTCCTTGACTTCATCTACTTCGTAACCATCGACCCTGATGTTCAGTTTCTCGCTGTTTTCATTTCTGCTACATCTCATTACATTTGTCTTTCTTCGATTTACTCTCAATCCATATTCTGTAGTCATTAGATTGTTCATTCCGTTCAGCAGATCTTGTAATTCTTCTTCACTTTCACTCAGGATGGCAACGTAATCAGCGAATCGTATCATTGATATCCTTTCGCCTTGAATTTTAATTCTCCTCGTGAAACTTTCTTTTATTTCCATAATTGCTTCTTCGATGTGCAGATTGAACATTAGAGGAGAAAGACTACATCCCTGTGTGCCCCTATTTAATCCGAGCACTTCGTTTTTGGTCGTCTACTCATATTATTCCCTCTAGGCTGTTGTACATATTGTATATTACCCGTCTCTCCCTATAGCATACCGCTATTTTTCTCAGCAGATAGGGTTTTATTGTTTAAGAAGTCTTCAAGGCACTCACATATCCGTGAAGCTATTCCATATGCTCGTACTTTCGTTAACAGCCTACAATGGGGCACTGTACCAAATGCTTTTCGGAAATCTGGACAAATGGAATCTTCCTGGAAGTTTGTAACATCATCACGTATTGGACGAACACTTTTGGTCCCTCAAACAGTGGGTACCTCCGCACCAACAGTGCCCCACACTGCTGAACTTTGTGGTTATTGCCACAGAAGTCATCCTGTCTTCCCACCTAGATGCTGAGTATGATGTGTTTGGAGGCGGTACATGAAAGACGCGGTGGAGTCTCGCATGACGAGAAACGCTGGTGGGGGAGAGTGGAAGGGCTGGGGGGGGGGGGGAGAGAGAGACGGCAAGTGTTTAAATGAAAGTCAGCGGCGGGGAGCAGAGCGAGGTGGAACTGTCGATACAGGAAGCAGGCAGCAGGTCGCGCTGCTACGGGCGAGCGGGGCGGCCGCAGGGAGGAAGCGCCTCGTTAGCCGCCCACGAGCCGCTGTCAACACTGGACGGCGCTGCAGCTCTCCCGTCTACGCCCGTAAAAAAGTAGCCACCTAAAATTAGACCTTATGTGTCTACACTGATCAGCCTAAACATTATGACCACCTGTTTAAAAGCTTGTTTGTCTGATTCTGCGGATCACGGACCCGACCGCTTATTGGTAGGTTTGTAGAGGTATGTGGCATTACATGTCTACGCACAGGTCAGGTCGTGTTAATAACGGGCCGCCGATGTGCGCACTGTGACCGCTCAATGTCATTCAATACGATCACGACGACACCCCTCGATCGACGTTAACACTCGTGGTGTCATTCGCCTTCATACATGGCAGTGGACGTTTGAAAATTCGTGACGCTAGCTCAATGGTCGTCAATTGATTTAAATGTTATTCCCGGCTGACTCTTAATTCAATTACTGCCACGGGGGTAAGGAGAAAGCATTATGCGTATTTAGATGTTCGATTAATCTGAATGGTTTGCAATGTTCCGGCGATTCCATTCGAACTCTATGCTGATGTACCGACAAGGACCATTTTCGCAGATAAACATGCAAGTACGTAATGGATGTTCAGTTTCTCAATATAGTTCGTCGCACTCACACATTATACATCCGCTGTAAGAACAATTTCATGCATTTACATTTTTGGTGTCCCACAATATTGGTTGGCTAAATATTATGACGATACGTTGCATACAACTTCCACAGATATTGTTTATCATGTAGTCAAGATTACGTAATGAAGCCAAAATCGTGGATAAAATTGAAATGTAGTTTGTTTATTAACACTTTTCTTTTCACTAACTAAACATGAAATATGGTTCGGGATTGGAGGTGATGATCCTATCCTTCATATCTGGTAGTTAATAAGCGAACTATTTTTATGCTGGCGCGTTGTTTGTATCAGTTACCCCCGCAACCGTCCAAGGATAAGATTCTCTTAATGTTCCGCGCACACGTTTTTCACAATTTTATAAAATGCAGAATTACGTAAACTATAACTTTCAGTTGCGTACAACTTTCGTGGGTTCCACAACCATAATAGTTTCCCAAGAGTATTTTTCCCACCTAACACAAAGTTCGAATTATGTTGTCGGAATCATTTTCACTTCACCCGATAATAAACGCCTCTGATCACATCGACACACGTAATGTATTTTAAACGTGCTTGAAGAGTCTTTAAATAATCTCCTTAACGAATTTTGCAGTCGCGTACCACTTTTTCATCGACTAGCCCGATCGCGATAACTGAAGGTAGAGATCTCAATAATGTGTTACATGTTATTTTATATGTATTAAAAAACAAACGCGCCCCTTGATCTTTCTGTCCCGCTTGGTCTTTGCTTTTTTTTATTACTTTTAATTATATTGCTTCTTAGTAATACTGTGCAGTTATTAAAGTTTCGTATTACTTTCCCCTTTTTAATTCTTCCAAAATAAAGTCTATTTATCCGCGATTTTAAATAATATGATGCTAATTGACACGCCTGCCCGCAAACTACCGTTATAGCACGCGGTGAAGATGCCCGATAGCGACTCAGATGGGTTCCATAGGACTTTCATCAGGCGAATTTGGTCGCCGAGACAACGGTTCAAATGGCTCTGAGCACCATGGGACTTAACATCTATGGTCATCAGTCCCCTAGAACTCAGAACTACTTAAACCTAACTAACCTAAGGACAGCACACACATCCATGTCCGAGGCAGGATTCGAACCTGCGACCGTAGAGGTCGCGCGGTTCCAGACTGAAGCGCCTAGAACCGCTCGGCCACACAGGCCGGCGGCAAATTTGTACTGCTGAAAGATGACATCGCCCTCGGGGCAGACACCAAGCATGAAGGGATGCAGGTGGTGCTCAGCTGTCAGCGTGTCTTCAATTACTACCACAGACCACAGGCAGGCGCAGGAAACTGTCTCCCGTAGCATAGTACTGGTCCCACCAGCCCGCGTCCGTGACGCGCTGCACATTTCCAATTGCCGATCACGTCGATGACGGTGTTTTCGCACGCGACCGTCGACCTAGTGTAGCAAAAATGCGACTCACCCGAAGGGCCGACAGGTTTGCATTTATTGACGGTCGAATCTAGATGGTCCCATGCCCACTGCAGTCGTAATTGACGTTGTCGCTGGGTCAACATGTGAACACGTAGAGCTGGTCTGCTGCAGAGCTCCATGTTCAACAATGCTCGATGAACGGTGTGCTGCGAAACCCTTGTACGTGCACCACCATTGTGCTCTTTCACCAGAGATGCCACCGATAGCTATGTATTGTACTTTACAGAGCAGACGAGCCTCAAAACCCCACGTTCTGTGAAGAATCCTCGACGTCCAAACATTTACCGCCTACTGGTAATTTCACTGTCCGTCCATCCCTTTCCGTTATGCACACGATAGTAGCACGTGGTCATTCGACCAGATTCACCGTTTTCGAGATACTGGCTCACAGGGCTCTGCGTAGTAATGATCTACCCTTTGCCAAAGTCGCTTATATCTCAATGGATGTCCCCATTTGCAGCCCATATCTTCGCTGGAGTCGTCCTTATCCGTGTGTGTTCCACTTGCATATTTTTCCTATCGCGTGAGGTGGCCGCAACGTGGTGGGAAGTGGCCATAATGTTTTGGCTTGTCAGTGGGTATTATCAAACGCCCCTGAAACTGTGACCCGCTCACCCAATCTCAGTCGCAGGTTGCCTGTCTTCCGGGAGCGACAAAATTTTAATTTCCAGTGTTTATGCGAGGGTCATTCGGAAACAGAAGAACGATTTATTTTGACAGATGACCGCGTACCCCCCGCCCCTACGAGCGCCAACCGACCACTAACCTTGGTACTCATCCGTTTCAGTTTGGCAGCGGCCACTATCCAATATCCTTGCTTATTACTTACTTGTGCAACTTTGAAGTGTGTGCCAAAAACCGACGATCTCGCCAAGTGGGAGGGGCGCAGTGTTACCTGCTTTTTGAACGCGCAGAAAGTCCGACTCATCGAAATTAATAGATAGATAACTGCGGTTTACGGTAATGTGATGAACGGCGAACGTCAGTTTGGAAATGTTGTATAATGTTTAATGGTGGACGAAAGATTGTTCACGGCGAAGGTAACTCTGACCGGCCCTCATTGGTGACTGAGGGATTCAAAGCAAGGACTGAAACAAACATCCGAGAAGCTAGATGTTTCACAATTCGTGGACTGTACTCAACTTTCCAGACAATTCAAGAACTGTGTTGTACGAGATTGTTGCTGCAAATCTTGACTATAAAAAAGTGCTTGCCAACTGGTTTCCTCGAATTTAGTCAGACGAATACAAAACCAAACGAATGGCAGCTGCATTGACATTTCTCAGTCGCTATGAAAAGGATGGTGACGAACTTTTGAATCACATTGTCACTAGTGATGAGACTTAGATATGACAGTTCACACCAGAAACAAACCGCCAGTCAATGGAACGGCATGATTCGCAACCCCCAACGAAACGGAAAAAAGCGAAGTAAATTTCGAGCACCAGAAATATTATGGCCTCGACGTTTTGGTATCGTAAGGGTGTACTGCTCATCGATTACATGCCTAGAGGTGAGATCATAAGTGCAGCGGTCTACTCTCAGACAATACAACAACTTCGCCGCACCATTAAAGCAGCGGAGCTGAATGCTAACCAGTCGAGTCATCCTCCTTCATGACAATTGTACGTCTGCATGCAACGGGAGTGACACAGGACTTGCTTCAGCTGCTTCAGGGGGAAATGTGTCAACGTCCGACGCACAGTCCGGATTTAGCCCAAAGTGAGTATAACTGGCCGGCTGCTGTGGCCGTGCGGTTCTAGGCGCTTCAGTCTGGAACCGCGTGACCGCTACGGTCGCAGGTTCGAATCCTGCCTCGGGCATGGTGATGTCCTTAGGTTAGTTGGGTTTAAGTAGTTCTAAGTTCTAGGGGACTGATGACCACAGATGTTAAGTCCCATAGTGCTCAGAGCCATTTTGAGTATCACTGATTCCCCAAACTGAACGATTTTTTAAAGTGGACGATGCTATGGGCATGCATGATTATGAGCTTAAAGAAGCCAATAATCAGAGGTCCATCAACGTGGAGGCAACGGAGCATGCAGAAGACATAGCAAAGCTTGAAAAACGATAGAAGTGCCTAAAAAATGGTTCAAATGGCTCTGAGCACTATGGGACTTAACATCTGAGGTCATCAGTCCCCTAGAACTTAGAACTACTTAAACCTAACCAACCTAAGGACATCACACACATCCATGGCCGAGGCAGGATTTGAACCTGCGACCGAAGCAGCACCGCGGTTCCGGACTGAAGCGCCTAGAACCGCTCGGCCACTCCGGCCTAGAAGTGCCTAAATCTGAACGTTGACTACATAGAAAAGTAGCTTGGGTATCAAGTTGAATGTAAAATACAATTTAGTTTCATTTATCAAATAAAAATATCTGTAAAAAAGAAAGTTCTTTATTTCCCAAATGACCCTAGTATTACTATTCCCAGAATTTAAAAAATTAAAATACTTTCATAATACACTCATCAAGAGGTATAATCTTGCTTTAAGAAAACTTAACATAATAACTCAAGTATCAAAGGTATAAACTATATATATATCTTGATTGGTGGTTGATGATTGTATACAGAACAAAAAAATTATTTCATCCTGTGGTCTACAGATGGCTAACAAGTTTAGCCGTAACCAGTAACGAATAAAAATACACTGTGATCTTGACCATTAACAGTTTTTTTCTGAACCCAATAAATGTGAACCATTGCAGGGCGTGTATATTGCACACACACACACACACACACACACACACACACTGAGGCGTAACTCTTCGTCACGTAAATTACCGAGATTTTATTCATCCATTATTTGAGGAGCATTTAGCGGCTTACAACAATCTTCACACACAATTTCGAACTTTCTCATTGACAGTCCAACATAAAGCAATGAAAGGAAAAAAACTTATCTCTTATAGCATTTTCCTTGTTCATGCAGTAAAACATCAGGTATGGCGTTTTAATTTATTACTTGTTTGCTGCTAACTCTATTCGCAACTTCTTTTTGCAGACAATATTCTCATATACCACTAAATGTTCTCAACTTGTATCTTTTTATAACACGTAATTCAAGAAATATGACGTCATAAACACTGAGATGGGTGAATTCTAGTCTTTAAGGAATCGGGGGGGGGACTGGTGCTTTTTAAGATTATTTTCAATATAATCAGCCATGAACCTATCGTTAGCAAGTCGACGTCTGTACGAACAGTGAATTATACCACCCTTTGAGTCACGTTCAACAAATTTTAATTGTTCTATATCCGTAATAAGTTGCAATTACGTGCAAATACATGACTAGTTTTCAGGATCCCACGCTAAACCACGTGATGTCACATTATTGTCTGGATCGAGTCTAAAAATTTCGAGACAGGGGCACGGAAATTTTCAAAGACGTTGCCCAATAGTAAAATATGAATTTTCAGATACAGGGTATCCATAAATTATCTTTACAACTTCATACTTTAATAAATTAAAAACTATATTAAATATTAACAAATGGTTGTCAACATGTGATAACTCAAACCTCTTTTTTATCGTCCAGATGACGCAGTTTTGATGTTAAATTGACCTTGAGAATCTGATAAAATGTGGACTTCTCAGAAGAAAGCTCAGTGTGTGGCCTGGTTCCTACGGGTGAAGTTCGATACCCAAGTGCAATGAAACTTTAGAGCGCGGTGGGGAAGACAACGACCGTCCATACCGACTATTCGGCCTTGGAATATTTCATTTATGGTAACAGGCAGTGTTTCCCATAAAATGGGGCGGCTCGCCCATCTTTTTTCAGACGCCAACGTGGGAAGGTATGCCAGGCGTTTGGTATGGCAGGAGTCCACCTAAATCGATGGATACGTCGGCCAGATAGGAATGAGACGATCAACAGTAGACAGTGTCTTGCATAAGAAGTTACGGCTATATCCCTACAAGGTGCAGCTACCTCAGGCTTTAAATGCTGAGGATAAACCTCAGCGCGAACTGTTTACAGTGGATATGCTAGGCAAAACTAACTCAATGACTTTTTGGAAAAGATTTGTTTCTTTGGTGAGGCAACGTTTCACGTATCCGGCAAAGTGAATCGTCACAACGTTAGCATAAGGTTTCACAGCACCCTCGTTACACATGAAGTGGAAAGAGAGAGCACCAAAGTCACTGTCTGGTGCGGGCTGATGCTCAGTTGCATCGATGGTCCGTTCTTTTTCATCGAGTCTGCCGTCAATGGCTGTGTTTACGTGAACATTTTACAAGAGTTTGCTGTGCCACAGTTGGAACACCTGCAACCTGATGTCATTTTCCAGCAGGGTGGGGCATCACCCCAGTGGTGCCGTCTGGTACGTCATGTTCTAGATGGAAGGTTTCCGGATAGGTGAATTGAATGAGATGGTCCATTTCAATGGCCGCCACGATCCCCTGGACTTACACCAGGGTAGGGTTTTGTAAAAATCTGGTGTACCGAAGCAATGTTACAGATCTACAGGATTGGAGTCATGCATTCGCAATGCGTTTTAACTGTGGAAATATTGAATCGTATGTGCAGAAAAATAGAATTCCGGCTGGACATTATCTATGCCATTAAAGGTGCATACATTGATTTATATGAATGCTGAAAGGGAACTGAGTTCTCATACTATACGTTAAAAACCGTTTTTTGTTATCTAGTATAGTTTTAAAGATATTAACGTCTTAAGTAGTAAAGATAATTTATGGACACCTAAGACACAGTAATCTGTCATCGTTATGTATTTAAATAAATGGTATTAAAATTCTCTGATTTTTGTTTCTTTTGGGCCCTCCATTTGATAGCAATTGTTGATCAAACAAAAGGGATTTTTCCCTTAAATATATGGAAACACACAGTCCTTATTAATCAAATTAAAATGCTCACTGACAGGGAAACGCTTTATTGTCACTTTCAACTCGTCACATTTTAAGTAAGAGACTTTTTTTCTGTAGGGCATATCAGAAAATCATAATTATGAAATAAGCATCGTAATCCGTCAGACTGTCACACACTATAGACTCTGTAAAATAAGGTTTATAATTTCAGTTACAGTTGCCATGTGCAGCTCCTCGAAATCTGCCAGTGAAATGACACTGATCCCTATGTTTCAGATCAATTTGCTTGAAATTTCCCTTGCATTTGAGGTAAATTTCTGCTGTTAGAGGCACTTCTTCCTCATCGAGGCTACTACTCATTTACTTGTTTTGCAACAAGTAATCTCTTATGCACTCAGCAATCAGATACAACTTTTTACTAATGCATTCTATACAGTCAGTATCCCTGTGCAGCTGAAACTCTTAATATTCGTCACAGTAAGTACAGTGTATGCAGAAAACAATACTGTGTGGCTTATGCACATAACTTTCGTCAGTAGCACTCGCTTATAACAAACATTCAGTATCTGCATATATGCCAAACAGTAGCTGTAATTGGCTCTCTGATAATCCTCTTCACAGAAAAAGGGGTGTGGCTTAGAAGGGGGAAGGAAGTGGGATGGCTTAGGAATGAGAGAATGGAGAGGGGAGGGTTGATATAACAATAAAAACAGCTATTATTGGAAGAGCTCAGTACGTCTCTTGAGCTTATAGGCTCTCAGATTTGGGTATTTCCAAGAAAGGGCACGGCTTAAGATGGAGTATAGAAATGAGACTGGACAGTAAAATACTGAGCTGTTCAAATGGTTCTGAGCACTACGGGACTTAACCTCTGAGGTCATCAGTCCCCTAGAACTTAGAACTACTTAAACCTAACTAACCTAAGGACATCACACACATCCATGCCCGAGGCAGGATTCGAACCTACGACCGTAGCGGCCACGCGGTTCCAAACTGAAGCGCTTAGAACCGCACGGCCACACCGGCCGGCACTGAGCTGTTGTTTTGGGAGGAAAATATTAGTGTTGGCTTAGATGCTCTCTCATCGGTTTGTTTGCAAGAAAGGGTTGTGACTTACGAGAGGGAAAGGGAGATAAAGCGATGTCGTTTAGGAATGAGGAGGTGGGAAAGAAATGGTTCAGATGGCTCTGAGCACTATGGGCCTTTGTGGTCATCAGTCCCCTAGAACTACTTAAACCTAATTAACCTAAGGAAATCACACACATCCATGCCTGAGGCAGGATTCGAACATGCGACCGTAGCGGTCACGCGGTTCCAGACTGAAGCGCCTAGAACAGCACGGCCACACCGGCCGGCGGTGGGAAAGAGAAGGGCATGATGGAGGGGAGGGTTAGGGGCAGAGGAAGAGAATGGGGAGAGAAGAAGGATAGGAGAGACGTGAGGCAACTTGAAGGTAATGTTTTATCAAAAGAGCACTTTTCTGTCCAACTGATACTGTTGTATCGGTACCAGCCACGGATGCAAGAGAGGCGCAGTTCTCATATCACTTTCCTCATACAAGTTTTAGAAAATAAAGTAGCAAGAAAACTGTCTAAAAATGACAAGGAATTCTGGAAAATTACGTGCTTTGTATAACGCAGAACAGTTTTCAGTTGCTCTCTTGAGGGTGTGCTCACATGGAAGGGCTTGTAATCTCGCTGGCTGCCGAGAGCTTTCCAGACAAGTAAACGTATGAAGTCATAGGCTGACCGTATCTGCTTTCAATGACAAAACCAACACTGTTCCTCACTCCACAGGTGGAACTGGAGAACCAGATTAAGTTGAATAAGGCAAGACACGAAGGGATAGACAACCCCCCCCCCCCCCCCCCCGACTAGAAAAATAATAATAGAGAACTACCACGGATGTGACTCGGAACGACTGAAAGAAACAGCGTCCCCCTCATTCAACGCTCGAATAGCCATAGTATGCAAATTTGTGTTCCCAATCGTGGTGCTAAATGAAATGACATTGTTGAATGGTAAACTGTCATTATTCTTGCAATTTATGCTGAAACGTTGTACCACACACTAATGTAAATACATTATTATTACTAGTATCGCCTGTGTTCGAAATTCCACCAACTGTCTTTAAGCTGCGCTATAGCCACGAATATTATTGGGAAATTTTTTGGTTTCTCACTAACTGTTCGATCGTTTGATATGAGCCCTAGATATAGTATGCTAAAAAAATAAATTTTGGGCTGTCGGTGGTAAATTAACTTTCCCTTATGATGACGCCATTTGAATGCAGTTGAAATATGTAAAGCAACCTCAGATGTGAAATGTTTTGCGTTACATAATCTCCATTGTAAATCCATCAAATAATTATATCTCTGAATTACGTTCAGTGCACATTTAACTGTACCTCTCAACATAACAATAGAATTGTCATTATCGAGATCCACATTAATCAGATCCACATTAATCCTTTTCCTGTATCCACTCACAAATTACGACTCTCCAGCTCTTTGTCTTTCAGTCCGACCTATTAGCGTTCGTCTTCAAGGCATAGCTCAAAACAAATGTCGTTTCAGAATAATAAGGGAAGTCGTAGCTATTCAAAACATAAAAACCGAAAATTAGGAACGTACTTCAAATTTTGTGGTTGTTGTTGTTGTTGTGGTCTTCAGTCCTGAGACTGGTTTGATGCAGCTCTCCATGCACAGTAAAGCTGCATGGCCTCGGGAAAAATTACGGCTGTAGTTTCCCCTTGCTTTCAGCCGTTCGCAGTACCAGCACAGCAAGGTCGTTTTGGTTAGTGTTAGACGACCAGATCAGTCAATCATCCAGACTGTTGCCCCTGCAACTACTGAAAAGGCTGCTGCCCCTCTTCAGGAACCATACGTTTGTCTGGCCTCTCAACAGATACCCCTCAGTTGTGGTTGCACCTACGGTACGGCCATCTGTATCGTTAAAGCACGCAAGCCTCCCCACCAATGGCAAGGTCCATGGTTCATGGGGGGGGGGGGGGGGAATTTTGTGGTAAAGGTGAACACAAAACTAGTTCTGTATACTATTAATCAAAAGCAAGCGAAAACGCGACTCCACCATACAACGTTGTGTACAGTCTATCTTGTCCCCGAAGGCTTCAGTACTACGATACTTAGTTTTCCACTGCTGACAACATTAGCGACCTAGCAGTTGTGGCATTGAAGCTGCCCAGTATGCGCGTATTACTGGAAATCAACCATCTGAAACATTTAACGTCCATAGAATGCGATTGCACGAAACGTTGTTACTTTCATGTCTCATTTCTATCGCAGCACTTGATCGGTACATGGGGTAAGAGTTGGTACAGTGTGAGTACCAGCGGGAACCTTTCCTCACGTGTGCACAAGGAGGTTTTGTGTGTATCTACTTCCTTTTACATCTTTTAACGTCTACGTACGAAAATTACCTTCTATCTACGCACGTCTATGTCGAAATAACTTTCACGGTGGCGCGGATAAAAGTAGCCCATGTAAGTACGGGTGATCAAAAAGTCAGTATAAATTTGAAAACTTAATAAATGGTTCAAATGGCTCTGAGCACTATGGGACTTAACAGCTATGGTCATCAGTCCCCTAGAACTTAGAACTACTTAAACCTAACTAACCTAAGGACATCACACAACACCCAGTCATCACCAGGCAGACCTAATAAATCACGGAATAATGTAGATAGAGTGTTAAAAGTTGACACACATGCTTGGAATGACATGGGGTTTTATTAGAACCAAAAAAAAAACAAAGTTCACAAAATGCTCGACAGATGGCGCTGGACAGCAAAACGTCAGTGACTGCGCATGACAATCGTGTACAAAATGAACTGTAATGAGAGAGAGAATCAGATGCGCCAGCAGTCGCAGCATGTTGACGTTACCTGAAAAGGCACTTTTAGTGAAGCTTTATTATCAGAATGGGGAATGTGCTACTTCAGCGTTACGATCCTATCGCCATAGGAAGGGGATTCGAACGGTTAAAGGTCCGTTGACAAATGCAGCTGTGTCGAGAATGATTTCGAAGTTCGAAGCCACGGGTTGTTTAGACGATAGACCCCGTAGTGGCCGACCGAGCACAAGGCGTAATGCTGCTGAGACAGTTCAGGAAGAAATGGAGGCTGTAGCGGGTTCGTCTATGCACGGGGAAGTCAGCGCTTGTGCAATCGCACGTCGCACCGGCATTCCATAAACTACTGTTTGGTTGGCAATGGGAGTACCCTCCGATGCTATCCGTACAAAATCCATCGGCATCATGTACTGTTACCTGGCGATTTAGTGAAGCGGAGGGCATTTGCGGTGTGAGCTTTTCAAAAGATGGCGGATGATGACGATTAGTTGAGTAACGTGTTGTGGACCGACGAAGCTCATTTCACGCTCCGAGGGTCTGTCAACGCCCACAACTGCAGAATTTGGGCTACCGAAAATCCTAGAACTGGCGTGGAAACTCAATTGCACGACGAGAAAGCCACGGTGGATTTACCACATGTACCGTTATCGGGCCTTTTTTCTTCGAGGAAATGCGTGATTCTGGTTTTGTAACTGCTACCGTGACGGGTGAGAGGTACGCCGATATGTTACAGAATCGCATCATCCCTAGTCTGGCTGATAAACGCCTGCTGGAACGCACGATGTTTATGCAGGATGGCGCTCCACCCCATATTGCTAGACGCGTGAAAGATCTCTTGCGAGCGTCGTTTGGTGATGATCGTGTGCTCAGCCGCCACTTACGTCATGCTTGGCCTCCGTGCAATTATTGGCTTTGAGGTTACTTGAAGTCGCAAGTGTATCGTAATCGACCGACATCTCTAGGGACGCTGAAAAACAACATCCGACGCCAATGCCTCACCATAACTCCGGACATGATTTATAGTGCTGTTGACAACATTATTCCTCGACTACAGCCATTGTTGAGGAATGGTGGTGGACATATTGAGCATTTCCTGTAAAGAACATCATCTTTGCTTTGTCTTACTTTGTTATGCTAATTATTGCTATTCTGATCAGATGAAGCGCCATCTGTCGGACATTTTTTGAACTTTTGTATTTTTTTGGTTCTTTAAAACCCCATGTCATTCCAAGCATGTGTGTCAATTTGTACCTCTTTATCTACATTATTCCGTGATTTATTCAGTTTTCAAATTTATGCTGACATTTTGATCACCCAGGATAAAGAAAATGCAATGAAACTGCAGAAACGAAGAGCTGAAATGTACTTAGCATTTATTTATAATGAAAAATACATTCATGGAAGGTGTTGAAGGCCGCGGTGGTCTAGCGGTTCTGCCGCTGCAGTCCGGAACCGCGGGACTGCTACGGTCGCAGGTTCGAATCCTGCCTCGGGCATGGGTGTGTGTGATGTCCTTAGGTTAGTTAGGTTTAAGTAGTTCTAAGTTCTAGGGGACTAATGACCTAAGATGTTGAGTCCCCTGGTGCTCAGAGCCATTTGAACCATTTTTTGAAATTTCGTGAGAAGATTCCGCCGCAACGAAAAACGCCTTTGTTTTGATGATGTCCACCCCAAATCTTGTCTCACGTCCACGACACTCTCTCCCCTATTTCGGAATAATAGAAAACGTGCTGCTCTACTTTGAACTTTCTCTATGTACTCTGTTAATCCTATCCAATAAGGATCCCAGACCGAACAAATTCAAATGGCTCTAAGCACTATGGGACTTAACATCTGAGGTCATCAGTCCCCTAGACTTAGAACTACTTAAACCTAACTAACCTAAGGATATCTCACACATCCATGCCCGAGGCAGGATTCGAACCTGCGACCGTAGCAGCAGCGCGGTTCCGGACTGAAGCGCCTAGAACCGCCCGGCCACAGCAGCCGGCCAGACCGAACAGCAGTGCCACAAAGAGAATGGACAAGCGTAGTGTAGGCAGTCTCTTGAGTGGTTCTGTTACATTTTCTAAATGTTCCGTCAATAAAACGCAGTCTTTAGTTTCCTTTCATGTTCTTCATGTTTTGTCTTTTACTTTAAGGGCATATGTAAGTTTGTAATAATGTTATTCTATACTGCTGTTTGTAATTCTGCTCCAGTGTCATTGTTATCACTGCCGTCGGTTGTCTGGTGCTTGTCTAACTGCGCTTTTATTCTACTCTAAGTGTGTGTTTGTATGCCAACTTCGTAATTTTGTTCTATACTGCTTTGTTTTTCAATTATGTTTCTTTGGAAGTTTATAACGGTTTTTGGCTGTATGGTCCTTGTAACCCAAAGCCACGACAAAGAAATAATATAAAAAAATTGGTTTCTGCGGCAGCCCCCCCAGCCTGCTGCTCGGAGCCGCTGCCAGGTGTGCGAGGTGGCCCGCCGGCTCCGGCTTCCCTACCCCTTCCCCTTTCCACTTTCCACTCCCCCCCCCCCCCCCCCCCTGCTCTGCTCTTCTGTTTCCGGGCTGTGCAGACCGCGTCGCTGGACCCCCGCCAGCCGCGCAGTTGCGGCCTGCCGCAAAAAAGACGCCACTGGCGGAGCCTGGCGGAAGAGGCGAACGCAGCTGCGGCCACCGGCCGGACTCAGCTCCTGGGGTCGCCCAACTGCGGGTCCGTCAGGCGGCTGCCCTCGCGGTCAGTGCTCAGCTGTGCAACTCCAGTGGTACACCTCCAGCTGGTGCCAGAGTGAAGCTGAGTGCCGGTTCGCAGGTTAAAACGTGGATCATTCCCCTTTTGTGGACAACGCTCTCACCGTATGAGATATCCGCGCACTGCTAGGGCTCGGTAAAAAATATCGACGTTTCCGAAAGTAGATATTTCATCGAAAGAATATTGATATGCGTCGGCGATGCCAAAATTACCGATGTATCGATTAATGAAGATTTGATATTAAATATCGAAAGCGATATTTTTATTCTCTGTCTTCTCATGATTCTTAGGCACTATAGTTCTCATAAGTAGATTTCTTGCCCGTTTCCGACTACCATCAATCTTTGCGATCTGACAGTAAATATTTTACAATGGTGAACCGGTACGGCTCGCTATTTAAATTTCTTTTTTTTTAAATCGCCCTCCTTCTTACAAGGGATCCACCCCATCGCACCCCCCCCCCCCCCCCCCAGATTTAGTTATAAGTTGGCACAGTGGATCGGCCTTGAGAAACTGAACACAGATAATCGAGAAAACAGGAAGAAGTTGTGTGAAACTTGAAAAAAGTAAGCGAAATATACAAACTGAGTAGTCCATGAGCAATATAGGCAACATCAAGGAAAGTGTGAGCTCACAAGTGCCGTGGTACCAACCTATAACTAAATCTGAGGCGGTGCGATGAGGAGGTTCCCTTGTCAGTAATCGCCGCGATGACAGTATCGACATCGGATTGGAGTCTTTGATCACCGGATATCTTTGGCGAGTTGTCTTCCTGCGTGCCGCAGGGCGACAGAACAACGAAGAAGAGGGTTTCGGGAATTTAGCTCTGGACTGTGCGTGAGGAGCGACGTCGATGTCGGAGGGCAAGGCCGCTTGGTCGGTGGGCCCCGCGAAAGTAGTTGGTGGGGGACGGAACGCCGTGGGCTCGAAGATTGTAGTGTGGAGGGCCGGTGTTGTCGCGACGGCACTCATCGTGTGGTCATTCAAGGGCTGAGAAGTGATTTCTTGGTTCTGCCCTTGGATTCCAACGAAGAATTACGGCAACTTAGGTGCGTGAGGTGAACATAAGAATTCGAAAAAGGTGCACGTTGATGGCGCGTATATCAGACTTGTGAGTGCTTTGCTTCGGTACTGCAGAGCGCTGCTTTGAAGGAGAGCGTTGATTTCGGCATTGTCATCTACACTACCGGCCATTAAAATTGCTACACCAAGAAGAAATGCAGATGATAAACGGGTATTCATTGGACAAATATATTATACTAGAGCTGACATGTGATTACATTTTCACACAATTTGGTTGCATAGATCCTGAGAAATCAGTACCCAGAACAACCACCTCTGGCCGTAATAACGGCCTTGATACGCCTGGGCATTGAATCAAACAGAGCTTGGATGGCGTGTACAGGTACAACTGCCCATGCAGCTTCAAAACAATACCACAGTTCATCAAGAGCAGTGACTGGCGTATTGTGACGACCCAGTTCCTCGGCCACCATTGACCAGACGTTTTCAATTCGTGAGAGATTTGGAGAATGTACTGGCCAGGGCAGCAGTCGAACATTTTCTGTATCCAGAAAGGCCTGTACAGGACCTGCAACAAGCGGTCGTGCATTGTCCTGCTGAAATGTAGGGTTTCGCAGGGATCGAATGAAGGGTAGAGCCACGGGTCGTAACACATCTGAAATGTAACGTCCACTGTTCAAAGTGCCGTCAATGCGAACAAGAGGTGACCGAGACGTGTAACCAATGGCACCCCATACCATCACGCCGGGTGATACGCCAGTATGGCGATGACGAATACACGCCTCCTTTTGTGGACTGGCAAGACAGCCAATCCACTAGGACGGGAGGCCGAAGGGCACGCGTTTAAGCTCACGCAGGCTGGCGTGAGGACTGGAACAGGTAAAGTAATTGAGACTAGCAAATAAAGTACGTAGCTGCTGGAATACTTAACTTTAATCCATAATTGGTGAACATCGGTCTGACGGTACATGCATCACAAGATAAATAGCAATTGATAATGGCGCCTTGCTAGGTCGTAGCAAATGACGTAGCTGAAAGCTATGCTAACTATAGTCTCGGCAAATTAGAGCGTATTTTGTCAGTGAACCATCGCTAGCAAAGTCGACTGTACAACTGGGGCGAGTGCTAGGAAGTCTCTCTAGACCTGTCGTGTGGCGGCGCTCGGTCTGCAATCACTGATAGTGGCGACACGCGGGTCCGACGTATACTAACGGACCGCGGCCGATTTAAAGGCTACCACCTAGCAAGTGCGGTGTCTGGCGGTGACACCACACCTCCAATGTGCGTTACCTGCGTTGTCGGCAAACACGGATGCGACCATCAGGATGCTGTAAACAGAACCTGGATTCATCCGAAAAAACGACGTTTTGCCATTATTGCACCCAGGTTCGTCGTTGAGTACACCATCGCAGGCGCTCCTGTCTGTGATGCAGCGTCAAGGGTAACCGCAGCCATGGTCTCCGAGCTGATAGTCCATGCTGCTGCAAACGTCGTCGAACTGTTCGTGCAGATGGTTGTTGTCTTGCAAACGTCCCCATCTGTTGACTCAGGGATCGAGACGTGGCTGCACGATCCGTTACAGTCATGCGGATAAGATGCCTGTCATCTCGACTGCTAGTGATACGAGGCCGTTGGGATCCAGCACGGCATTCCGTATTACCCTCCTGAACCCACCGATTCCATATTCTACTAACATTCATTGGATCTCAACCAACGTGAGCAGCAATGTCGCGATACGATAAACCGCAATCGCGATAGGCTACAATCCGACCTTTATCAAAGTCGGAAACGTGATGGTACGCATTTCGCCTCCTTACACGAGGCATCACAACAACGTTTCACCAGGCAACGCCGGTCAACTGTTGTTTGTGTATGAGAAATCGGTTGGAAACTTTCCTCATGTCAGCACGTTGTAGGTGTCGCCAACGGTGCCAACCTTGTGTGAATGCTATGAAAAGCTAATCATTTGCATATCACAGCATCTTCTTCCTGTCGGTTAAACTTCGCGTCGGTAGCACGTCATCTTCGTCGTGTAGCAATTTTAATGGCCATTAGTGTCCTTAGCTGCTTTAAAGAACTGTTTTGGATCGAAAGTGGATCCAAGTGAGGGACCAAACCATTGCTTGTCTTATTCGTATTAAAAACCTAAGTCGGTCACCAACGTGTTAAACTCTGTTACCTACAGTTATAACGAGTAATTCTTCACTCTGGCTGTGTCAAAGAGTGAACTTTGGAAGTACTGTTAAGTGTTTTTAGTAATGGAAAGATTGACTGTGGAGCCTTTCAGTCGGACGCTTATGAATCGTGCTAACTGCAGTTCACTTCTTATGGTATTTTATGGTTCTACTTGTCGTGGCGAAAACGCAGATAGTATTTTCATAATTTAGCTTTGGACGTCATTCTGTGGTTTGGTGTGACCCTCCCAAGAGATTAAAGCCCCAAATATTTTCTTACTGTCTTTCCTGAGGATGCCTTGTAACAGTTATTGATTTGTCTTTTGTCTACCCCACCGTACTGCTGTTTGGTGCGGTGCGGTATATTCGAAGTGTTCAGTAGTACCGCATCTAATTCCTCTTCCGTTTTAAAATTAGCGAACCGCTTCCGTATCATCGAATAATCCCAGTATGAAATCTGTGTAAGTTGGTTGCGGCCTGTTAACGTTTTGTACATCATGGAGAATCTTTACCGTGCCGCATGTGATCCTGAAGGAGAGCACGGTGCACAACAGCGCATGGCCACGACGAAATAAAAAAATATGTATTGCATATTATTTTTTTGCGGATGTAACCACTGAGCTGAAGAGTTGATCTGTGTGTTTTTTTGTATATTTTAAAAGGAAAACATTTACATAAGTGATTAATTATAACATCTATGCTTAATTATTTGTCATAATTCGCTGGGTGTAGTATGCGTCACAGGAAGGTCTATGGTATAAAGTGTTTAAAAGGAAGGAAAATCTTTTGTGATAAGGTGCGTATCGTTGAAGCTATAGGGTTTGAGTGTACGTTGATAGTAATCAGATCTTTGTGCATTTAAGTTGTTGTTTTAATTAAAATTTTTTTGCCTTTAGAGATCACAGATCATATCTAGGAAAATTGGTATTGCCATGTGACGTTAGAGTCTTTTATTTAACTTTGCATTATGCAAAGGGATTTGGAGTTTTAAGCGTTGAAAATTGATTCTGAGAGCTGTTCCTTGATCTGCTATTATTCAAGAGACCGTTGGTTAAATAATGCTTCAGGAACTTTCATTAAGAAACTATATTGAGGATCATGCTGTTAATGATAACGAACGTTCACTTACAATTTTAAAATCACGTTAATAAAGTTGTAAAATTTTAAAGGTAAAAAAACTTTCGTATGACATACGGTGCCTGCCCGTACTTCCCACAACTTCCACGTATCGAGGTATTGGCCTTCGGGCGTTGTCAGATGTTTTCGCCGGTATCTATCCTGCGGGGCCATGTCAGATGGGATTAATTTTATTTTATATTCAGTACTACAAATGAACACCAAATTCGAATATGAGTGCATCTGTACCGCAGATACGTGAAAGCTTTTTACTTCAGTCAACTCTACCATTGCAAATGATAGGTGCCGCTGCTGTGGTCTTCAGTCTCGAAGACTGGTTTGATGCAGCCCTCCATACTACCCTCTTCATCCTCGAGTAACTACTGCAACCTATATCCTTCTGAGTCTGGTTAGTGTATTCGTCTCTTGATCTCCCTCTATGATTTTTGCCCTCCACACTTCGCTCAGATACTAAATTGGTGATCACTCGATGCCTCAGAATGCGTCCTACCAACCGATCCCTTCTTCTAGTGAAGTTGTGCCACAAACTCCTCTTCTCCCCAATTCTGTTCAGTACCTCCCCATTGATTACGTGAGCTATCTATCTAATCTTCAGTATTCTTCTGTAGCATCACATTCCAAAAGTTTCTATTCTCTTCCTGTCTAATTTGTTTACCGTCCATGTTTCACTTACATCCATGGCTACACTCCATACAAATACTTACAGAAAGTACTTCTTGACAATTAAATTCATATTCGAAGTTAAAAGATTTCTCTTCTTCAGAAACGCTTTCATTGGTAGTGCCAGTCTACATTTTATATCCTCTCTACTTCGACCATCAGTTATTTTGCTGCCCAAATAGTAAAACTCATTTACTGCTTTAAGTGTCTTACTTCCTAATCTAATTCCCTCACCATCATCTGATTTAATTAGACTACATTCCATTATCCTCATTTTGTTTCTTTAGATGTTCATCTGACAACCACCTTTAAGGACGCTGTGCATTCCGTTCAGCTGCTCCTCCAAGTCCTTTGCTGCCTCTGACAGAATTACAATGTCATCTGCGAACCTCAGGTTTCTTTTTTTATTTCTTCTATCTAGTTTTTAACTCATACTACAAATTTATCTTTTATTTCCCTTACTGCTTGGTAAATATACAGATAGTATAACATCGGGAATAGGCTACAAGCCCGTCTCACTCCCTTTTCAACCACTGCTTCCCTTTCGTGCCCCTCGACTCTTATAATTGCCATCTGGTTTCTGTACAAATTGTAAATAGCCTTTCGCTCCCTACATTTTACACATGCCACCTTCACAATTTGAGAGTATTCGAGTCAATATTGTCAAAAGCTTTCTCTAGGTCTACAAATTCTATACCCTTCTTAGATAAGTCATAGGGTCAGTACTGATAGAAACAAAAAGTGCAACGTACAAGGTGCTAAATGCACACATTTTGGTGACAGCACTGTGTGATAACAATGAAAATTATTACTCCTTGCTCCCAACTGTGAAGCAGAATACGCGCTTCTCTTACCCCCTGACTCCCTGGACCAAGAAAAGATAGATGCACTGTAAAAGTAACGCACACTCGGCACCAACATCATACACATTACTGCGTTGGTATTTAATGGAAATCTGAAACATTTAGTCATTTCACACCCGTTTTGTCAGAAATTGCTCAGAATTACTTAACATGCCAAGCCTCTGCTGTGTCGTCCAAAAGAGTAGTTTGCTTAGAAAATTAGGTTGTGCTACATAACTTAAGCAGACTGCCAGGGCAACGTATTAAAAAAAGAGTGCTATTAGTATCCATCGGTGACGATTATTGGTTTAATTAATCGGTTTTTTGTAAATAAGTGACTATCGACTGCACTGTTCGTTTTTTATTGGTTAATGTTGGATATAATAAAGTATTTATCAATTTTTAAAAGTGCATGTATCATTTATGTGACTGCGATCAATTTTCTTAACTCCTGTAAATGTTGTAAATGACGACCGATAAACGAAATATGGGTATTTTTGTCTAGATCAGAAAATTAAAGTAGAGCTTGATTCTGAAAGGGCAAGAGCGATGATTGCTGTGATTAGCCATTCCTGAATTTAACACTTCTTGCTGTAGTGAAGGTGTAGTGAGAGGCCAGAACTGCAGAGAGATGGCCAAGGGATGCCATTGGGACAGGGAACAGTGGTGGCCAGGTCAATGTCCTGTAAACTGCACCCAGTTAAATCGGCACCCAAAAAAGGAGAAGGTCGGGGAAGTGTCCTCTAATCCCCCGTTCCAACTACGCTACTTGCTTTCTCGGCAGGTAGAAGAGCCGAGAGCGCCCCCCCCCCTCCTTCCCCCGGTCAGCCATTACGTGATATGCTGAGGAAGAAGACTGGAAATGCTCGAACAAGAACTGCAACGCCAAAATTTTTCAATCTGGGGTGATTTTCTCTACGACCAGATCTTCAGAAAATAAAATGGAGAACATTAAAACCTAATTACAAAAGGTCATTTTAAAAATCGTAACTATCCTACTTGACAAAGTATACTTTAAAATAAAATATGTTCTATGGTGCCTGTAACGTACACAAGATGTGCTGTCATTGTAACTAAAAGGTCATTCTGCATTATGCAATACGAACCAGAACTCCACCGACAACGAATGCTGTACAGGGATCTTATCAGAGTATTTTGGTGTAAGCGATTCGTGGCCTTCCGTTGTTCGTAACAGAATAATTACGCTGCCGTTTGATTTCTTACTCCTCGTGTCGGTATTGCTTTGAAAATATTTGCACAACAGTGAAAATTTCGGAGGTGTGCGCTGTGTGCCTTGTTTCGAAACAATCTTGCTCCTTTCACTCACGATGCTTGTTTTTGACAAGAGTATGGCCTATTTTATTATTTGTTCTTAAGCTTGTGTTCAATACTGTTTGGTCCAGTCTCAGGTTGGATTTTCCGGCAGTGTTAGTTGTATGTTTACAGCGAGACACAACAGTATGAACAGGTTTACTGGTGAAGAATCGGCCGATATGCATCTCGGTTGGGTTCACTAAATGGAATGGAAAAGCAGAACGACGAAGATACCTTCAGCTGTTCCCACAGCGACGGCAACCACATAACAGCAGTTCTGCATCTGTTCATAGGCGCCAAAGAATAACCGAATTCTTTCCTCTTATTACGTTCGGTGATGTGATACTACAAAATAAAAAAAAAAAAGGTTCAAATGGTTCTGAGCACTATGGGACTTAACATCTGTGGTCATCAGTCCCCTAGAACTTAGAACTACTTAAACCTAACTAACCTAAGGACATCACACACATCCATGCCCGAGGCAGGATTCGAACCTGCGACCGTAGCTGTCACGCGGTTCCGGACTGCGCGCCTAGAACCGCTAGACCACCGCGGCCGGCGATGTGATATTACAGGTTTTTTCACTGTTGTAAAGTGTTTTCACAAAAACAGTGATTCTGGTAACAAAGCCAATAAGACATAATTACATTATTACTTCGTAATGAACCACCGGAGACCACAGGTCCACTGAACAACTTCCGGAGTATTGTCGGTGGAGTTCTGGTTAATCCTGTGTATGTGACATGCGTTGTACGTAGCTTCTTCTCCTACTCCCAGCGCTACGTGTGCGCGTCCACTTTATGTAACTTAAAAGAAATCTACACTTTTCTTTATAACAATAATTCTTAATCAATATCCACACTGTGCAAACCACTGTGAAGTGTATGGCAGAGAAAGCATTGCATTGTAGCAGTTATCAAGTTTTCTTACCTCGCCCACGCGATCCCTATGGACTGATATTAAATTCTTAGATTTATCATTTAATGCTGACATAATTGAATACAGATTTAGCATAACCTGATGGCACTCGAAGTAAATACTGATTTCCAGAGGTTACATCCTGTTTTTAAATCAAATGTACCTTAGATAAAGAAAATAAGTTTCTTCCAGCTGTTCTACAGGTCAATTGTTAGGCAGCGTAATTCAGTAGACAAGCCGCCTATCCCCAGTACTCAAGGAGACATGTATTGAAATGTGCTCCACCCCAAGCAAGCTACCCATGCACGAGTTACGACCCGCCCTCGCAGCCTTACTTCTGCCAGTACCTCGTCTCAACCTTCCAAACTTCACAGGAGCTCTCCTACGAAGCTTGCAAGACTAGTATTCACGGAAGAAAGCATACTACAGAGACATGGCTTAGCCACAGCCTGGGGTACGTTTCCAGAAAGAAAATTTCACTATGCAACGGCGTGTGCGCTAAAACTATGTGCCAGACAGACACGAATTCGTGACCTTTGCCTTTCGCGGGCAAGTGCTTTCTTCCAAACACTGAACACCATTTTTTGTTCGAGGCATCAGAGACAGATTATACGAGGGGCCTAACTCGGACGGAAATATGGCTTAGAATGTGATACGGTTTCCATAAGGTGCTGAAACTATGTTAACTTTGAGCGATTTCAGCTGTTTCTCAACGCCGCTGACCCTAATATCCGTATCACTTCTCATTGGATTGGTGCCAGAATTACGTGGAAGCAATACTGTTGAGTAATTATGTATATCATTACCGTTTTTGCGAAGTGGAAGATACATGAGAATTATAAAATTGCATATTAACTTAAATTCACTTTAAAAGAACGATGAATACATCACTACTTACGTAACGTCGTAGCTTACGCAAAAAAAAGTAAAAAATATTTTAAGGTGATAAAGCTCACTGACTTTTTGCGAAAGGACGGAATATGCATGGTAAGGTTACCAATGACTGAGCCACTAAAGCAGAGGAACTAAATACGGTTTTCTGAAATTCCTTCACCAAAGAAGACGAAGTAAATATTCCAAAACCGGAATTAAGAACTGCTGCCAACCTGGGCAGCTTAGAAGTAGATATCCTCGGTACAGCGAAGCAACTTAAAACTGTTAATAAAGGCAAGTCTTCCGGTCCAGCCTGTAGTCCATTTGGCTCCTTTCAGAGTAAGCTGATGCAGTAGCTCCATATTTGGCAGTCACATACAACCCTTCGCTGTAAGAAAGATCCATTCCAAAAGAATGGAAAGTTGCACAGGTGAGGTTAATACACTAAACAGGAAACAGGAGTAATCGGCTGAATCACAAGCCTACATCACTGACGACAGTTTGCAGCAGGATTTTGAAACATATACTGCGTTCGAACATTATGAATTACCACCACGAAACCGATCTATTGACACATAGAACGGATTTAGAATAAGTGTTCTTGTGAAACACAACTGGCTCTTTATTCACAAGAAGTAATGAGTGCTTTCGACAGGGGAAGTAGAACTGTTTGCATATTTTCAGATTTCCAGAACGCTTTTGGCATCGTTCCTAAGAAGTGGCTTCTAATCAAACTGCGTGCCTACGGAGGATCGTCTCAGTTGTGCAACTGCATTCACCATTTCCTGTAAGAAAGGTCACGGTTCGTAGTAACTGAAAGCGAGTCATCGAGTAAAACAAAAGCGATATGTGGCGTTCCCCAAGGCCATGTTAAAGGCCCTCTGCTGTTCCTAATCTATATAAATGATTTGGGAGGCTATCTGAGCAGCCCTTTCAGGTTGTTTGCAGATGATGCAGTCATTTACCGTCTAGTAAGGTCATTAGAAGATCAAAAACAATTGCAAAATGATTTTGAAAAAATTTCTGCAGGGTGTTCAAAAAAAGTGTCGAATACTTTGAGAGCCGTTAGTCTTCATCCAAACAAGAAAACTAAGTCCAATAAACCTGGGTCCGGAAACGCATAGTTTCCGAGATCAATACGTGTTAATAGGAGGAGCGGGCGCGACGCTGTGTTGCGGACATTAGCACAGTCTTTGCGTTGGCGTTTCGTCGGCAGGGTATCATGGTGTCTTACTAACAGTACTCTACCTATAGTTAGGTGGTCAGCAGTCAGCTGTGTGGTTCGAGTCGTATAGTAGGCTACGTTAGTTTTCGTCGTGTCTATGTGCCTTATTGTCCAGTACTGCCAACCCTGGGTCCTTATTATTGTGTTTTACCTTCTTCCAAATGCAACTTCAGTTACGTGTTTAATGTTATTATGCTCTTTGTACGTACAGATGGTGTAGTACATTTACATTTTTTCTCTTCCACCGCTCTGAAATGGCGGATATGACGTTCTCCTATGATTTAGCAAATGGACATAGCCTGCTAGCCCGTACTCTCTACGCACAGCGCAGAGTGCCCTCTGATAAGTTGTTTGGCAGACTTTTCCAGCGTCTGAGAGACACAGGTACCCTCCACCGCGGAAGATTGACAATGGAAGATCCCGTACGGTCCGCACGCCTGACATGCAGGAGCGTGTGCTACGTTTGGTGGAAGAAACCCCTGGGACCAGTGTGCGACGATTAGCAGCAGCAGGAGTGTCTCACTCTCATATCTGGGAGGGGGGGGGGGGTGAGGTGGGGGGGGGGGGGTACTTCATGAACAATTGCTGTACCCATGCCGCGCGGGATTAGCCGAGCGGTCTGAGGCGCTGCAGTCATAGACTGTGCGGCTGGTCCTGGCGGAGGTTCGAGTTCTCCCTCGGGCATGGGTGTGTGTGTTTGTCCTTAGGATAATTTAGGTTCAGTAGTGTGTAAGCTTAGGGACTAACGACCTTAGCAGTTAAGTCCCATAAGATTTCACACACATTTGAACATTTTTTGCTGTACCCATATTGTCTATAGCGCGTTTAGGCAATGAGGCCACAGGATCATCATGGCAGACGGCGGTTCTGTCAATAGCTTTTGCAGAAGTGTACAGCTGATCCACTGTTCACATCCAAGATTTTATTTACTGATGATTCAGGGTTCGCAAGAGATGGTGTTGTGAATTTTCATAACCATCATGTATGGGCAGAAGTAAATCCCAAAACAATTAAGGAAGGAGGGCATCGGCACCAATTTTCAATCAACGTATGGACAGACGTACTTGGCGGTAGATTAATAATGCCATGCGTGATGCCACAAAGGTAGCATTAATGTATTGCCGACCTTGCTGGAGACTGTGCCGTTGGAGCAACGAATACAAATGTGATTCATGCATGACAACGCAACAGCACACTTTTGTGACAATGTGCACTAACATCTGGCGCAGACCTTTCAGGACCACTGGGTTGGTCAGGGGACGGAGGTAGGGATTGGGGGGTGGGAGGTGGGTGGAGGGGGCACATCTTGGCCTGGCCTGCCCTATATAATGTACCTACAACCAATGTGTAACGTAGCTACAACAATAATAATGTAGTTGCAACAATATTGCTATGTTCGTCAGTGAAAATGAACTCGGTAATCAACGTGAGCTGTCAGTAATCGACATCTAACCTGCACAACACTGTGTGCGTGTTGTATGAGTGTCACTTTCACTGTCATTTAATCCCTCAACAGAACGTTACACGAAAAATTTAAAACTAAGATTTGGATTAGCTATCTGACAGCGTATTTGAATACGAATTTGCAAGTGAGACAGAATCTGCCTTGTGAAACGGAATTAACTGTATTGGAGTACATTACCTGTTTTAGTGTGTCAGTGTCTCTGTTTTGGCCCTAAGTTTTGCACTCACCTCTTTAGACGACTGCCTTTTTCCATGTGGTTTACAGCAATTCGCAGCAGCATGCAGCAGCAGCATGCAGCATCAGCAGCTAAACCTTATTGTTACAAAGAATGAATTTAATAAAAAGTTGCTTGGGTCCTGTTAACTACTAAATAACTTGTGACAAGGGAATTCATAAAATAAGTCTGTTTGAAACTTCAGAATCATCATAACCCAGAACCAATAATAGACAATGACAATTACGATGACATAATGGCTGAGTGGCAGATTAACAAGTTATTTCAATTTCAAAGTTACATTAACATTTAATAACCACAGCATATTTATTAATTACATGCGGAGAATAATTATTATTATTTCGAGGATAAAGAGATTTCTTTAACTGACAAGAAAAACATAGGATTATTGGAAACTCGGACTAACAATCACGAGCCTAACCCTGCAATTGCGTTTGCACTATGCAAAGGACTTGGAAGAGCTGTTGAACGGAATGGATGGTGTCTTGAAGGGAGGATATAAGATGAACATCAACAAAAGCAAAACGAGGATAATGGAATGTAGTCGAGTTAAGTCGGGTGATGCTGAGGGTATTAGATTAGGAAATGAGACACTTAAAGTAGTAAAGGAGTTTTGCTATCTGGGGAGCAAAATAACTGATGATGGACGAAGTAGAGAGGATATAAAATGTAGACTGGCAATGGCAAGGAAAGCGTTTCTGAAGAAGAGAAATTTGTTAACATCGAGTATAGATTTAAGTGTCAGGAAGTTATTTCTGAAAGTATTTGTATGGAGTGTAGCCATGTATGGAAGTGAAACATGGACGGTAAATAGTTTGGACAAGAAGAGAATGGAAGCTTTTGAAATGTGGTGCTACAGAAGAATGCTGAAGATTAGATGGGTAGATCATATAACTAATGAGGAAGTATTGAATAGGATTGGGGAGAAGACAAGTTTGTGGCACAACTTGACCAGAAGAAGGGATCGGTTGGTAGGACATGTTCTGAGGCATCAAGGGATCACCAATTTAGTATTTGAGGGCAGCGTGGAGGGTAAAAATCATAGGGGGAGACCAAGAGATGAATACACTAAGCAGATTCAGAAGGATGTAGGTTGCAGTAGGTACTGGGAGATGAAGAAGCTTGCACAGGATAGAGTAGCATGGAGAGCTGCATCAAACCAGTCTCAGGACTGAAGACCACAACAACCACAATGCTTACGAATTTTACCTTGAATTCCATCTTCAAGCTTAGTTAAACCATCTAAATCTCTCCTGGCTATATAAATGAAAGCAGGCCTTCCGTAACGTGAGGGCAGCGGGACACATCTTCTGTCTCCGATCTCTCCACGGACACTACTACTTCCAGTCTCTCAGACAGACCTCGTCTTACAACAACGCTTAGAATCGTGCTCCCATGTTTCGCCCTCAGATTGTTACTATCGACATCTGAGTGTTTACACGATGCAAAGAATAGCTTTAAGTTGGCTATATTGTTTTCAATATAACGGAGAGTTCTGACACACTCGTTACACCGTTCACCAGACCACGATCCCCTAGACTTTCGGTTATGAGGACAGTTGAAGGAACTGGTTTACGCGAGGCCAATCAGCGATGTGCGGACAACAGAGGGTCGCGTCTTCAAGGCATGCCAGAAGATGCAACAACAACCTCGTGTACTTCATTCCTTGCACTTGTCATAAATGGACGCCACGTTGAACACCTCCTGTAAATACGTGTTTATCGCAGAAACTATGCGTTTCAGCACCATGTTTATTGGACTTTTCTCAGAAAGTATGCATTTCCGGACCCGTGTGTAATGGATTACCGTCTCTCATAGTATGGGACACTTTTTTTTAACACCCTGTATATGGCACGAAAAGTCCAGTGATGATCCCAAACAATGAAAGGAATCCCATGAATTTCGTTCCACGACAAATCATACAAATCTAAAGGCTGTCAATTTAACTAAATGTCTATGGTTATGAGTAATGAATAACTTAAACTGAAGCGATGACATAGATAATGTTACAGGGAAAGCGGACCAAAGACGAAGACGCAACAAATCGACTAAAGAGACTTTCTGATCTAAGCTTGTCCGTCCTCTGCTGGAGTTCTGCTGTGCGGTATCAGATCCTTACCAGACAGGAGTGACGGAGGACATCGAAAAAGTTCAAAGAAGCGCAGCTCGTTTTCTACCATCGCGAAACAGGGGAGGGAGAGACACGGACATGATACCCGAGTTGGGTTGGCAGTCATTAAAATAAAGGCGTCCTTCGTTGCGTTGAGGTCTTTTCACGATGTTTTAGTCTCCAATTTTATCCCAGAATGCTAAAATATTGTGTTGACGCACATCTACATAGGAAGAAATGGTCATCGTAATGAAATAAAAGCAATCAGATCTCGCACGGAAAGACTTTGATGTTCGTTTTGCCCGTGTGATGTTCGAGAATGGAACGGTAGAGAAAGAGTGTGAAAGTGGTTCGATGAAAGAAACGCCAGGCATTTACGCGTGTATTGTAGAGTAATCATGTTTATATATGTGCAGATGTATACGTGTGTCATAAAAGAAGAAAAAGTAGGATAGAAACGTTAAAACAAGCAGAATCAGTGCCATATGCGTATGTAAGAGAGAATGTTGTAATATGTTATATACGCAATTGTTGGAGGCCTTGTTGTTCATCCGGTAACGGGATATTCTTTTAAGTTGTTCATTTGCAAGGCAGCATCGCCAATGGCTCAGAGAGGGTCGCACAGCACCGGACTGAGGGTGTGGGGGAGAGGATGACCGTGGACTCGGGATCGTAGAGGAGCGATTTGCTTATCGAGAGGCGATACTCGATGCATGTGAAAGGAATTTAGTAAAAGTATTGTAATAACCCAAGTGGCGTCTTGCACTAACAAGGACCTTCATGGAAGTTGGTGGGAGTACTGCTCTCTCAAGATGAAACCTGCTCTGCTGGAGATTGGCTAGTGTTCATTTACTCCACACAATGAGAATCATCTCACAGTCTTTCTCCACAACTGTTGAGCGCTTAACCATACTGAGCAACATTCAGCCTTCACAGCAAAACGACTTTGCCCAATTGTAGTCCAGAATAATGGCGCAAACTGAAAATGCTGCAGTACTGTTATAATCTGGCAAAACTTGCCAGAAAAGGGTCCAAGAATTAGTTCGTGCACCTTTTGTAGCTGATGAAGCGTGAACCGAGAATGGTCTCGTAATAAATGTAACCCGCTATTGGAGGGCATAGCCTGACAGCCGCAAATCCGCCACCGACTGCTGAAAACCTCTGTTTCAGTTTTACACCACTAGCCAGCTCAATACGACAACCTGAAAGTCTGCCAATCCTTTTGAAACTGAAGCTTGATATTCATATTGGATTATGAACCTGATTTCTGCCCTGTACTCCCACTGAACATGACCCATTAATAAAGGAATCTGTCTATAAGTCGAAGTTTTGCAGGTGGCAAATGTTTCACAAGGGGCAACGAAAATGTGTGTGTATGTTGATTGGGGAAGAGGGGTGGGGGTGGGGGGGGAGGGGGGGTTACTCGACAGTAACAAAGGTGAAATTTTAAATCAGAACATTGACTGCGATAAGCTGATCCTTACAGGTTCAACTAGTGCAGGACAAATACACGTGTCATTTGTGACTTACACTTCTTAAGAACATGTAAATCTTTGAACTAGTGTGATGGAAGAATAAGTTCCGATAATGCAGTCCCTTTCGCCGCAAGTCTCTAACTGCTGCTTTGTGTAGTATTATCTGTAGTTCAGTGAACTTCTTAAAAGTGTTGTTTATCCACGCATCGCTAACCCTGCATTAAATGCAAAAAAAATGAACGGGGCATGTTTTTTATGAAGATGTCTCATGTAGATGTGGGACACTTAGTGCAATTAGTGAACAAAGTGTGAGATAAGTGCGACACAACTGATTCGCGAAAACCAAAAGTATGAAAAATCCATTATAATGTTTGAAAAGACAACGTACATAAGAGCTTCCGTTATGGACACGCAAAAGTATCAGATCAAGCCGTATAACGTCCCTATGCGATATAATAGCACAAAGCAAATTAATAATAAGTTTACAAGCTTCTAAACATGACCTTGCGAATGAGAGAAAATGTTTGTATGTCTTATTCACAGATAGTTAAATTAGGAACGGATGCCGCACACCAAGTCTTCTGATGAGATTTACACAGAGAACAAAGGCATAACGTTCTCTATGGCAAGCTCTAATGCAAAATGCAATGTCGAAGGAGCGCTATTCTGTGTAACCTAAAGTACACTTGGGTTCCAAGCACTTAAATGCAAGCAGAAAACTCGGTTCTTGCTAAGATCTCATCGTATTGCTGAAAATTGTCAGTTGAATATGCCCATCACAAGCGTCTAAATCACGCCCATTCATGGTGCTGCCGCGAATCAGAGTGCTTTGTGCATAGATCCACGGGGCGTCTTAACCGAAGTACACGCGTCAAGCACTCTGATTGGTCGATCCTGGTCAAAGCTGCCACGTGCCGCTAAGAAACACCTTCTCATTCCTTTCAATACTGACTACGCTAGGGTTGGATTGTCTTTGAGCTGACAAATTAGTTTATGGATGGCACGCCAGTACACTATCTGAAAGGTGTTCGCGTGAAAGTGGGTGTGTTTCAAGCAACAAGCGATGTAATGGAAATTTAGAACATCAGTTAGATATTACGAGATGTAGACACATTCAAACTTCAATTCATGTCCAAAGGGACATTACATCGTAATTCGGAATAACAGGAATAACACAGGCATTACAGTATCTTATTTATCCGCCGATACCTGGCAAGCAACTTTCAGATAAACTGTCTCGCCCGTATGGGAATATACATAATGGATGTACGAGCACAAGTTGTAGACACATAGTTGAAGTTTGGATCTGGCGGTGAGTCGTCCTCATCTAGCCTAATGGTAAGGCGACCGCTGGAGACAGGCGTGAAATCCGGGTTCGAGTTCCGATAAACCGACGTCCACCATCCACCTTCCCTACCACACTAGAGGACAAATGTAAGGATGTAGAGGCTTATCTCACTAGGGGTAAGATAGATACTGCCTACAGGAAAATTAAAGAGACCTTTGCAGAAAGTAGAACCACTTGCATGAATATCAAGAGCTCAGATGGAAACCCAATTCTAAGCAAAGAAGGGAAAGCAAAAAGGTGGAAGGAGTATATAGAGGGTCTATACAAGAGCGATGTACCTGAGGACAATATTATGGAAATAGAAGAGAATGTAGATGAAGATGAAACGGGAGATTTGATAGTGCGTGAAAAGTTTGACAGAGCACTGAAAGACCTGAGTCGAAACAAGGCCCCGGGAGTAGACAACATTCCATTAGAACTATTGACGGCCTTGGGAGAACCAGTCCTAACAAAACTCTACCATCTGGTGAGCAAGATGTATGAGACAGGCGAAATACCCTCAGACTTCAAGAAGAATATACTAATTCCAATCCCAAAGAAAGCAAGTGTTGACAAATGTGAAAATTACCGAACTATCAGTTTAATAAGTCACAGATCCAAAATACTAACGCGAATTCTTTACAGACTAATGGAAAAACTGGTAGAAGTCGACCTCGGGGAAGATCAGTGTGGATTCCGTAGAAATGTTGGAACATGTGAGGCAATACTGACGTTACGACTTATCTTAGAAGGAAGATTAAGGAAAGGCCAACCTACGTTTCTAGCATTTATAGACTTAGAGAAAGCTTTTGACAATGTTGACTGGAGTAATCTCTTTCAAATTCTAAAGGTGGCAGGGGTAAAATACAGGGAGCGAAAGGCTATTTACAATTTGTACAGAAACCAGATGGCAGTTATAAGAGTCGAGGGGCATGAAAGGGAAGCAGTGGCTGGGAAGGGAGTGAGACAGGATTGTAGCCTCTCCCCGATGTTATTCAATCTGTATATTGAGCAAGCAGTAAATGAAACAAAAGAAAAAGTCAGAGTAGGTATTAAAATTCAGGGAGACGAAATAAAAATTTTGAGGTTCGCCAATGACATTGTATTTCTGTCAGAGACAGCAAAAGACTTGGAAGAGCAGTAGAACGGAATGGACAGTGTCTTGAAAGGAGGGTATAAGATGAACATCAACAAAAGCAAAACGAGGATAATGGAATGTAGTCGAATTAAATCGGGTAATGCTGCGGGAATTAGATTAGGAAATGAGACGCTTAAAGTAGTTAAGGAGTTTTGTTATTTGGGGAACAAAATAACTGATGATGGTCGAAGTAGAGAGGATATAAAATGTAGACTGGCAATGGAAAGGAAAGTGTTTCTGAAGAAGAGAAATTTGTCAACATTGAGTATAGATTTAAGTGTCAGAAAGCCGTTTCTGAAAGTATTTGTATGGAGTGTAGGTAGCCATGTATGGAAGCTAAGCGTGGACGATAAATAGTTCGGACAAGAAGAGAATAGAAGCTTTCGAAATGTGGTGCTACAGAAGAATGCTGAAGATTAGATGGGTAGATCACATAAGTAATGAGGAGGTATTGAATAGAATTGGAGAGAAGAGAAATTTGTGGCAGAGCGTGACTAGAAAAAGGGATCGGTTGGTAGGACATGTTCTGAGGCATCAAGGGATCGCCAATGTAGTATTGGAGGGCAGCGTGGAGGGTAAAAATCGTAGAGGGAGACCAAGAGAGGAATACACTAAGCAGATTCAGAAGGATGTAGGTTGCAGTAAGTACTGGGAGATGAAGAATCTTGCACAGGGTAGAGTAGCATGGAGAGCTGCATCAAACCAGTCTCAGGACTGAAGACCACAACAACAACAACCACACTACTCACATGCTCCTTCCATTTCATATCGCTCTGAAACGTTAAAGCCAGATATTTAAACGACGTAACTGTATCAAGCAGGCCACTACTAATGCCGTATACGAGCATTACGTGTTGGTTTTTCCTACTTGTCCACATTAACTAATATTTTCTGAGATTCAGAACTGGCTCCCAATCATTACACCAAATACAAAATCTTGCATCTGTGTTCAGTCACTCAACGTCGACACCTTCCTAAACGTCACAGCATCATCGGCTAACAACCTCAGATCGCTGCCGATCCTGTACGCCAGATCATTTATGTATACAGAAAATAATAGCAATCCTAACACACTTCCCTGAACCACTTCTGACGATACCCTTGTCTCATGAACACTCGCCGTTGAGGACAACATACGGGGCTCTTTTACTTAAGAAGTCTTCGAGCCACTCACTTACCTGGGAAACTATTGCACATGCTCGTATAAGGTGTCGACTGTGTTTTTAAATTTGGTTGCATGGAGCGGTCTGTTTTTGAAATACTGATCTCAGTCTGTATTTCTGGCTGAAAATAGACAAAAACGTGAGAGTAATACCCTTATCACTTATTCCTGTTGTTTCTTTAAGACATGCACTGATGATGGTATCGTACTCCATCAGTGCAGTGGCCACGCTTTGATTAATTTCAGTATGAGGCATTTTTGCACTGTAAACAAGTAAGTTTCTTTAACCTAACGCAACTGAAACAAGCAGCACTGTATGGCCTTATAGAGACAAACACAATGCTTAGCCGTATCGTATCTCTTAATAGCCTGACGGATCTGAAAATGACCTTGGGGTGAGAGGGAGCGGGAGAGGGGGGGGGGGGGGGGGTTGAAGTAAAATATTGAATTCAAACCTTTGGATTTGTTGGTAGTTACTTTTACATGAAGGAAATTTTAATTGCGTTACAAGCAATGTTCTTAAACGCTGCTGTCCCTCCTGACATGAAGACTTGGCGGTAACTTAGCAAACAAAAGGATCAGCATGGGGGGAGCCTCTATGGGAACAAAGGAATGTATTTTATAAGCCTGTGTGTGATCCAACAAGGTGCAACAAATATAAACTTTACTGTGGATAAAGAACAAGAGATGAAGTTGCTGTTACTCAATAATAGAGAATCACGGGGCTGCTAAACTTACAACTGCGTTGACCGATTAGCACGCGACAGTTATCGAAGCAAGGAAACGAACATGCAGATCATCTAAAAACTTTATTAATTTCCGTGTGACTGGCGCAAAGTATGTTCAATATGCTGTCCACCGTTTTCTGAACAAGTTGAAATCGAGAAACAGCATGTTCCACAACTGATCGAAGTGTTTCCGGGTTCACGTTCAGAATGTGTTGCGCAATGCATGCCTTTAATACACCTAAGTTTGCAATCGGAACACTGAACACATCTTTCAGATACCCCACAGCCAGAAGTCACGTGAATTAAGATCAGGTGATCAGGACTGCCAGGCTGTAGGGAAATGGGGGCTGATAGTTGTAGCATTTCCGAAATAGCGCTTCAGCAGCTGCTTAACTGGATTTGGAATGTGCAGAGGTGCGCCATGTTGCACAAAAACGATCCCATCCACACATCGACGCTGCTGGAGAGCTGGAATGACGTGGTTGCGCAAAAGACACTCACAGCGCATACCAGTGACGGTAGAGGCACCAGGACCGGAAGCATCTGTCTCTTTAAAAAAATATGGTCCTTTGATAAATGATGCCGTAAACCCGCACCACGCAGTGACCTTTTCAGGGTACAGTGGTACTGGTTGATTTGCGTGTGGACTTTCCGTTGCCCATATTCGACAATTCTGTGTATTGACATGTCCTGTCAGATGGAAGTGGGCTTCGTCTGCCCACAAAATCTTCCACGGTCGATCATTGTACACTTCTATGCGAGCAAGAAATTCTCTCGTGCACATGGGTAATTTTGAATGGATAGGAAAGGAGGATGTTTCGTAGGATTTTACGCACCGTTCTCACGGTTATGTCCAATTTTCGGCAATTCGCCGTGCACTATACGTTTGCACACCACCACTCGTCTCCTCCTGCAATGCTGTGGCCAATTACGCTATACTCGGTAATGGTGGCGCAGAGTGTGCAGGGAGACGCAGCTCGTCCGCGCTGCAGGCATCGGTGGCGCACGCGTGTATTTACGCGGCGTGAGGTCCGCGGCGTGCGCAATGAGGCCAGGGAGCGACCGGGCCCCTGAGGCGGGACCTCATCACCAGAAGCAACGGTCCCAGCCAGCGTAAACAAGAGCAGTGTCGCGCGCCGGCAGCCGCCGCGGGTTGGTTGTTCCTTTTTCCAGGAAGCCAGATTCCGTGCGCTGACAGAATAGCTCACACGGTAAATTGGATGCAGTAAAAAAAAAAAAAAAAAAAAAAAAAAAAAAAAAAAAAAAAAAAAAAAAAAACTTAGGGATCAGTCACGATTACTACTTTAAGATTACTCTTTTGCCCTGACTCTCTTATGTCGACCTCCAGTTAATCTCAGTTCGCTGCGGGAGTGAAAAATCATGTCTCGAAACTTACTCAACAATCTGATACCAGCAAAGGATCTGTACTGCCCACTCTACTAATCCAAAAACTCCAGAAAACTTTGGTTTATACAGTCATCCACCCTTTCACCACAATCATTCATATTTGTCTAACAGTCAGTAACTGATGATCGAAGCGATCTGTGTCAAACATGTTTGGATACCAGCCATTGAAAAAAAAATGGTTCAAATGGCTCTGAGCGCTATGGGACTTAACTGCTGAGGTCATCAGTCCCTTAGAACTTAGAACTACTTAAACCTAACTAACCTAAGGACATCAAACACATCCATGCCCGAGGCAGGATTCGAACCTGCGACTGTAGCGGTCGCGCGGTTCCAGACTGTAGCTCCTAGAACCGCTCGGCCACTCTGGTCGGTCAGGAGGCCTGAAGATGGCGTAATATGTAGCGGAAACTGGTTGCTCAGTAAAATGACAATTGGAAATTTAGGCGGTTGAAGGGTGTTTTCATTCGACATTCTGTACTGCACAGCCGATGTTCTGCAGTCATCTGTATAAAGATGGACATACAGAAATATAAAGAAGGTAGTTACAGATAAGACATACCACTCGTCTCACTGATTCATAATTCCTCGTTTTATAAAGTACATACAAAATCTAAATATTATTTACCATACATAATTCAAAAAATGAAACTATTCAAAGAAAATTCTTTTTCATTCTACAGTTAGGCTGGCTCTAATGTTGGGTGGGAGACGAGGGAGATGGGGATATTGTTGTGATCTTCAGTCCGAAGACTGGTTTGATGCTGCTCTTCATGCTACCCTAACCTGCACAAGACTCTTCATCTCCAAATAACTACTGCAACTTGCATCTTTTTGAACCTGCTTACTGTATTCATTCTTGAGCTTCAATTTTTACCTCCCACACATCCCTGCAGTACTAAATTGGTGATCCCTGGACGCCTCAAAATGTGTTCTATCAACCGATTCCTTCTTCCCGTCAGTTTGTGCCACAAGTTTCCTTTCTCTCCTACTCAGTTCAGAACCTCTACATTAGTTATGTGATATAACCATCTAATCTTCAGTATTCTTCTGTAGCACCACATTTCAAAAGCTTCTGTTCTCTTATCGTCTAAACTGTTTATCATCCATGTTTCACATCCGTACATGAATAAATTCCACACAAATACTGTCACCTAAATCTACATTCGATGACCACAAATTCCTTTTCTTTAGAAATGCTGTTCTTGCCTTTGCGACTGTACACTTTATCTCCTCTCGTTCGGCCACCGAAATCACAAAACTCCTTTACTACTTCAAGTGTCTCACTTCCTAATATAATTGTCACAGCATCACCCGATTTAATTCGACTGTACTCCATTATTCTTGTTTTCCTTTTGTTGATGTTCATCTTAAATTCTCCTGTCAAGATACTGTCCATTCCGTTCAATTGCTCTTCCAAGTCCTTTGCAGTCTCTGGCAGAATTACAATGTCGTTGCCAAACCTCATAGATTTTATTTCTGCTCCATGTACATTAATTTTCTTTAATTTTCAGATTTTTCATTGATTTAATTACTGCTTGCTAGGTGTACGGTTTGAATAACATCGGAGATAGGCTACAAACCCGTCTCGGCTGAACATTTAGTTTCGACGCGGTATCGACGGTATCCTCTTTATCTTCACGCGGCGCACCGCGCGCCTCTCATAGCTACACGGCAGACGCACTTTTAAACGTCCCACCGGCGCGCACCCGGGCAAGTTCGTGCTTATATCGCTCGCTTCTCTCGGCGTGGTGCCACGCGTACACGCCACCAGAGGACGCTAAACTGACACGACTTCGCTGCCCGCGTCTCTGAATGGCAGGCGCCTCTTTTTAAACCAGTTCCCACTCACAGCTGCACCCCGTATTCATGACAACCGTAGACATATCAACATTAACACAGAAGACTGCGCTGGGGACAATACATCGCCGCGGTACGACGCTACTCCACGTTACTAATATTCAGAGCCTCACAGGATGTATCAGTTTCCAAGTCTGTATCTATAAAGAACGTTAGGAGTCAATCTCACTACATATAACTCAGCAACACAAAAGAACATGAACTTATACAAAGTTTTGTACACTACTGGCCATTAAAATTGCTACACCAAGAAGAAATGCAGATGATAAACGCGTATTCATTGGACAAATATATTATACTAGAACTGACACGTGATTACATTTTCACGCAATTTAGGTGCATAGATCCTGAGAAATCAGTGCCCAGAACCACCAACTCCGGCCGTAATAAAGGCCTTCTGGCTGAATTGACACGACTTCGCTGCCCGCACGTTCATCACGAGTAGTGACTGACGTATTGTGACGAGCCAGTTGCTCGGCCACCACTGATCGGACGTTTTCAATTGGTGAGAGACCTGGAGGATGTGATGGCCAGGGCAGCAGTCGAACATTTCCTATATAAAGAAAGGCCCGTACAGGACCTGCAACATGAGGTCGTGCATTATCCTGCTGAAATGTACGTTTTCGCAGGGATCCAATGAAGGGTAGAGCCACGGGTCGTGACACATCTGAAATGTAACGTCCACTGTTCAAAGTGCTTCCAATGTGCGTTCACCGCGATGTCGCCAAACAAGGATGCGACCATCATGATGCTGTAAACAGGACCTGGATTCATCCGAAAAAATGACGTTTTGCCATTCGTGCACCCAGGTTCGTCGTCGAGTACACCATCGCAGGCGCTCCCGTCTGTGATGCAGTATCGTCAAGGGTAACTGCAGCCATGGTCTCCGAGCTGATAGTCCATCCTCCTACAAACGTCATCGAACTGTTCGTGCAGATGGTTGTTGTCTTGCAAACGTCCCCATCTGTTGACTCAGGGATCGAAACGTGGCTGCACGATCCGTTACAGTCATGCGGATAAGATGCCTGTCATCTCGACTGCTAGTGATACGTGGCCATTGGGATCCAGCACGGCGTTCCGTATTACCCTCCTGAACCCACCGATTCCATAGTCTGTTAACAGTCATTGGATCTCGACTAACGCGAGCAGCAATGTCGCGATATGATAAACCACTATTGCGATAGGCTACAATCCGACCTTTATCAAAATCGGAAACGTGATGGTACGCATTTCTCTTCCTTACACGAGGCATCACAACAACGTTTCACCAGGCAACGCCGGCCAACTGCTGTTTGTGTATGAGAAATCGGTTGGACACTTTACTCATGTCAGCGCGTTGTAGGTGTCGCCACCGGCGCCAACCTTGTGTGAATACTCTGAAAAGCTAATCATTTGCATATCACAGCATCTTCTTCCTGTCGGTTAAATTTTGCGTCTGTAGCACGTCATCTTCGTGGTGTAGCAATTTTAATGGCCAGTAGTTTACAATGAGGTGACAAAAGTCATGGGATAGCGTCATGCACATATAAAGACGGCGGTAGCATCGCGTACACAAGGTATAAAAGAGCAGTGCATTCGCGTAGCTGTCATTTGTACTCAGGTAATTCATGCAAAAAAATTTCCGACGTGATTATGACCGCTCGACGGGAATTAACAGAATTTGAACGCGAATGGTAGTTGAAGCTAGACGCTTGGGACATTCCATTGCGGAAATCGTTAGTAAATTCAATACTCCAAGATCCACAGTGTCAACAGTGTGCCGAAAATACTAAATTTCAAGCCTTACCTCTCACCAAGGACAGTGCAATTGCCACCGGCCTTCGCTTAACGACCGAGAGCAGCTGCGTTTGTGTACAGTTATCAGTGCTAACAGACAGGTAACGCTGCGTGAAATAACCGCTGAAATAAATGTGGGATGTACGACGAACGTATCCACCTGCCAGGTTAGCTGACAGCGCTAATGCGCTGCTTCCTGGACTCGGGTAGGCACGCCGGCCCCGGATCGAATGCGCCCGCCGGATTAACGACGAGGGCCAGCGTGCCAGCCAGCCTGGATGTCATTTTTAGGCGGTTTTCCACATCCCTCTAGGTGAATACCAGGCTGATCCCCACCTCCAGCTTCAGTTACACGACTCACAGACGCTTGACACACAACCGCACTTTCCCATGATTTACACTAGATGCAGACAGATGGGGTACTCGGATTCCGTCCCGGGGGGGGGGGGGGGGGGAGGGGGGGGGGGGGTACGGGGTGCTGGCAGGAACAGCATCCGGCCACCCCTTCAACTTAACATGCCAAATCCGATTTAACCACGCCAACCCCGCGCACAATGTGGGACAAAGGCGCAAGCTATAGAAGTACGACGAACGTATCCGTTAGGACAGTGCGGCGTAATCTGGCGTTAACGGGCTATGGCAGCAGACGAACGACGCGAGTGGCTCTGTTAACAGCATGACATCGTTTGCAGCGCCTCTCCTGGGCTCGTGACCATGTCGGTTGGATCTTCGACGACTGGAAAACTGTGGCCTGATCAAATGAGTGCCAATTTAAGTTGCTAACAGCTGTTGGTAGGGTTAGAGTGTGGTGCAGGCCCCACGAAGCCATGGACCAAAGTTTTCGACAGGTACTGTGCAAGCTGGTGGTGGCTCCATAATGGTGTGGACTGTCTTTTCATGCAAATGATGGGTCCCTCTGGTGCAACTGAACTGATCACTCTCTGAAAGTGGTTATGTTCGGCTACTTGTAGACCATTTCCAGCCATTCTTGGACTGCATGTTCCCAAACAACGATGGATTTTTTATGGATAACAGTGCACCATGTCACAGGGCCACAACCGTTCGCGATTAATTTGAAGAACATTCTAGACAATTCGAGCGAATGATTTGGCCACCAACGTCGCCCAAAATGAATCCCATGAAACATTTACTGGACATGCGGACGGTCAGTTCCTGCACAAAATCTTGCATTGCCAATACCTCCGCAATTATGGACGGCTATAGAGGCAGCATGGGTCAATACTTCAGCAGGAGACTTCGACCGACTTGGTGAGTCCATGCGAGGTCGCGCTGCTGCACTAAGCCGGGCAAAAGGAAGTCCTACTTAATATTAGGAGATATTGGTTCAAATGGTTCTGAGCACTATGGGACTTAACATCTGAGGTCATCAGTCCCATAGACTTAGAACTACTTAAACCTACCTAACCTACCTAACCTAAGGACATCACACACATCCATGCGTGAGGCAGGATTCGAACCTGCGACCGTAGCAGCAGCGCGGTTCCGGACTGAAGCGCCTAGGGGGTATTCCATGAGTCTTGTCACTTCCGTGTACATGTCCATTATCGTAAATAAACTTATTAATCTGTAACCTCTTTTTAATTTCTGGTTGTGTTTATTAGCCACCTCCACTACTGACACCTGCACCTCAAGTTTCTATCTTCATTCTTGTAGAAGACACAGGCTTGTAAAATCAGATGAATCTTTTTGAAACGTCCTATACTTTACAATACGATTAAGAATTGAATAGTTAACAATAATTTGTTTTGACATTCATTCTCGGTGTGGAAATAATTAACAAAAAGAGAACATGTCACGGAACGCAAACTGCCAGTTATTTATGTGTAAAACTCCTGTCGGTATACAAGAATTGTCATTCTTCTTTCTCCCTGCCAAACCCATCACTGTCTGTATTTGAAACATAACAGGTCCCGGCAGGGACAAGTCTCACCGTTTGGATTCGTGATTTATGTAATTACTCTTCTTTTCTGATGGCGCTATTTTTTTTCCATCGATTGAAGGGTTTCCGATTTATTTTGATCACTTCGAACACCATTTTATCCAGAAATAAAATTTAAAAAAAGCATCAAGCAGCTGTTGTTTAGCTACCAGCCGGGGACTTTAATCAACATGACCGCCATTCTTGTAACTTTGTTCCTTATGAAGATATGGCTTGTTCTGACTACTGAGCATTCCATTTTTAGTGTAATAAAGCTCAACGAACGAAAGTACACAAGCAGACGGCATTTTATTGATCACTAATTTTTTGAGGGCCTTTGGATTTTGTATGCACTACCTCCATGAAATGTCTCATTTGTACGTCATCAGCGTAAATGAATTTACGGGGTAAGGTCGTGAACATACGACTTGAAGAGAGCTTCAAAGGGGATGGAATCCTGTAGCCAGACATTGTTAAATTACCACAATTTTCTACGGGTTTGTTCCATATGAATTTATAAAAGAAAATTATTCATATTTGTAATCGTAAGGAAGATCTCGTGACATAGTATGGCCTTTCTGAATTCCAAAGCGCCTTTTTCCTCACAGCACCATAACTAGGAAGGTAGTAACACTCCAGGTCACGAATCCATGAAAGCAGAAAGCATCACGGCTAAAAACGTTCCTTTGTAAATCACGTCCACATAAGGGACTAATTACAGTGCGCACACAGCCGTGTATCCAGTCTTTATTTCCGTACTCCACCTGCCACTGGAACAAGAAGAAACTTTAACACATGATATAATGCTACGTGCGCTCTGGCACGCAGTTTCCTATGGCCTGCATAGTCTGTACAGCATATAGCTGTAGACGGGCCGGATGTCAGATGAAATTTGTTTGGCATATCAGCTACGAAACTGGATCTTTGTCTCCAACTAAATTCAACGATAGCTCCTCGGTCTCGTAAATTTTAATTTGCCAAAATAATTGATAAAGACGAACTCCCCGAAAACAGTAGTTTCATTGCATACACATTCTTTTCGTGTCTTTTCACCCAAGCCACAGGAAATATTATGTCGCAGAATATATCAGTCTGTCACGGCATGTGATACACAATGCCATTTAGATACAAATGAGGGAATAGAACTGCAAATAGTGATGTATGAGCCTGATCTACGAGTGGACTTCGGAATGTAAGTTACACGTTGTTATAACAGGGCAAGTAATTTTTATTGAATACTGCACTACATTTCAAAGTGACACAGAGTGACTGTCTCGCAATACAGACGCCAAATCTCTGTAAACAATGGTCAAAACGATCTACCAATCGTTCAATTCCTCGACGATATAAATCCGCTCCTTGATCACGGAGCCAACAGAGAAACGCTGCGTGAACGTACTCATCGTTGGAAAATCTTTGTCCCGCACATGTTTTCTCAGCTTACGAAAAGATGAAAATCGCACGGTGCAAGATGTGGATTATGTGGTGGCTGCTCCCAAATCTCCCATAGAAAACGACGAAGCAAAGATCGTGTTGTATATGCTAGGACGGCTGATAAAATATCGATGTATTAATACACCGACATTTTCTCGAAGGACATCGATATTGGAGCACCGATATTTTCTCTAAATATATCGACATATACAGGTGGTATACTTTCCCTCGATGTACCGATACACGGATATCGAAACGCTAATATCGAGTGAAGATATTATTATTTTATATTTTTTTCGCAGTTTTCGATAAAAATTTGAAATTCTTCTTTTGAAATCGTAGTAGAACAAAATTTTACATTCAGTGAGTGAAGGAGTCTTACTACTTTTTGAGCTTTCATCACTTCCAGTCTTTCTCTTTTTACTGTGTGAAGCAAGTATAGGTGGCACAAAGAAGTCAGGTTTCACTGGAGGGTAGCGGTGTTAATGGAATAATAAGATTCGAAATGTGAAGAAATAGCACACTAGTTGTGTTAAAAAAACACATTGGCATTCTTCGAAAAGTGAGAACGATGAACAGAAATCTAAATGACGGTACTGGTCTTTTCGGCGGGAGGAGACGTGTTAGGGGTAAAACTGACGTAATCGGCACTCGGCGCTACCAACAGAAGCTGCAATGTTTAACTTCTGCACGCAGTTTTGACCCTACAACTGCTAGCTCGATGACGTTTGCAGAATGAGAAAACAGTGAAGTCGGCGAAAGTGTTCCGGACAAATTTGATATGTGACGAAACCGAACGACAGACCCCTCGGACACCTTTTATTGTATATACATAATCCGAAAGAACAGATACCATCTTCATATATATAAGGCTCACCGGCCATTTGACCTCCTTCTTCTGTGCGGATGCACAAACAGTGCCCGAACTCTTACGGGAATCGGCAGTAAAGCCGCAAGTAATGAGTATGATGGGCAGGTGCATTATGAATGTAATGCGGGACAAAAAGTTGCGAATGTGGGTTTCACGGGAGGCGTGCCAGAGATAAGTCCCTGCAGTCGCACTATCCTCTGTGTCCTCGGTGGCTCAGATGGATCGCCGGCGCGGTAGCTCAGCGTGTTCGGTCAGAGGGTTAGCTACCTTCTGTAACAAAAAAAAAAAAAAAAAAAAGACTGAGTGAATGGATAAGCGAAGAACCTATGGGTATCATAGGACGTCCGCCTCGAACAAATTCAACGAACAATATAGAACAAAATGAGATAAAAAAATGGATAGAGGGTCTACCATGTAAGCAGGAGATCCCGGGTTCGAGTTCCGGTCGGAGCACACGTTTTTCAACCGTCCGCGTTGACTTATATCAACGCCTGTATGCAGCTAAGGGTATTCATTTCATTGTAACCTTTTACTGTGCCACTTACATGCAGTGGGCATTCTTAGCAGAGTGGTTGTCGCCAAGCGTGAACGTGCATCGTTTTCCTTTCAGTTCTTGCTTATTTGCCGATGATGATGGTTGAAATGATCGCTGTATCACGCAGAAATCTACAGATACCAGTATTTGAATGCTGTCCCTATTTTGACAGGAACTGAGACTGGAATCTTCCTGCACGTCGGTCAGGGGCCTGAAGATGGCGTAGTATATCGCCGAAAGTGGTAACCAAATAAAATAACCGTTTACGAATTGGACGGCTGAAAGGTGTTTGGTTCAAATGGCTCTGAGCACTATGGGACTCAACTGCTGTGGTCATAAGTCCCCTAGAACTTAGAACTACTTAAACCTAACTAACCTAAGGACAGCACACAACACCCAGCCATCACGAGGTAGAGAAAATCCCTGACCCCGCCGGGAATCGAACCCGGGAACCCGGGCGTGGGAAGCGAGAACGCTACCGCACGACCACGAGATGCGGGCGAAAGGTGTTTGATTTGACCTCCTGTAGCGCACAGCCGAGTCTCGCAACCATCTCTGAAAAGGTGGTCATAAAGATCAAATGTTATAAGTTCTTTCATTGGCGCATCTGCACTGCTTTGTACGACGAGTCAGCGGCCGGCTAACCATTGAATTCTGCTGCTGTGGCTGCCTGCACACCACGTGATGCGTATTGGGTAGGGACACTACGAATGTAGTGTGTGAACATATCAGGTGAGAATGTGGGTCTCGCAGGAGGCGTGCGCGAGATAGTCTCTGCAGTGCCCTCGGTGGCTCAGATGGATAGAGCGTCTGCCATGTAAGCAGGAGATCCTGGGTTCGAGTCCCGGTCGGGGCACACATTTTCACCTGTCCCCGTTGATATATATCAATTCCCGTCAGAAACTGAAGGTATTCATATATAATTCTAATTTCGTTATAGACGGCTGCAGGTCATCAATGGTGTCTCTTCTGTTCGGCGCCTGCGCCAGCAGCGTGCACTCGACGATGATGTATTTTCTGTAGGCCCTGTCAACACATGGTGGAGTCACAGCGGCAAATGCCCAGTACGCTGAGACATCTGTTCGATGGTGGATGACAGCTGGTGTGCACAGGGTGTAACCCAGTGCCCCCCAGGGCAGGAGTCGCCTTTCTCCTGAAGATGACCTGCGGCGTGGCACTAAGTCTGGGGCGGGACTTAGCGCATAGGGATGTTGCTCTGCTGTGGCCTCGAACTGTTGACTTCTGAGAAGGAAGGAAGGAAGATTGGGTCTACATGGAGATCTCTAGAAACGGAGCACCAGGTCAGATTGGGTCAAGGTTGGTTCAAATGGCTCTGAGCACTATGGGACTTAACATCTGAGGTCATCATTCCCCTAGAACTTAGAACTACTTAAACCTAACTAACCTAAGGACATCAGACACGTCCATCCCCGAGGCAGGATTCGAACCTGATACCGTAGCGATCGCGTGGTTCCGGACTGAAGCGCCTAGAACCGCTCGGCCACCGCGGCCGGCTTGGGTCAAGGACGAGGAAGGAAATCGGCCGTGCCCTTTTCAAAGAAGCTAATCCGGCATTTTCCTGGAGTGATTTAGCGAAACCACGGAAAACCCAAATCTGGGTGGCCGGACGCGCATCTGAACCGTCGTCCTCGCGAGTGCAAGTCCAGTGTGTGTGCTAACCACTGCGCCATCTCGCTCGGTCTGGTGACTTCTTCTGGAAGATCCATGTCGCGTCCTCATGTGGCACAGCCCCATCTTATTAGCTGGGGTGTGAGACTCAGAATAATTTTATTACAGTCGGCAGCAGCACGCTTCTTGTGAATATGCATCACTAGTCACGTTCCTTAAAACACCACTGCCGTTGCCGCTGTGGGAACCTGACTGGCCCCTTGCTGCGCTTGACTGTGCGGTTTCAGCAAGCTAACCTGCCTCGCAGCATTGTAACACTGCTCTGGCCTTGGTGAATTATTACTGTGACAACACCCCGCACTCGCCTGCCGCCGGCACTGCTGCAATACACGCCCGGGCTCGCATTAATATGCTCATATATGGTCCTTACTCGGTCCCTGTAACTATTTTCATATCCCACTACATGCTTGTAAAAAATACGGGCAGTTTTTTTAACCAAAAGAAATTTTGACTTGCCCACACAGATTAGGTACTGCTGCACCCAATCCTACTCACCATGCTGCCGATGCTACTTAAGAGTTCATCAGAGAGCCTTGCGGACGCTCCAGCAGCGGTAGCAGCAGCAGCATTTGCCTGATACAAAGTATTTTAGTTTAGTTTCTGATCTTTTTCAGGTGCTTCTGCATAGTAGTGAAGTGTGCCTGTATATTTTACTGTGTAGACTGATGGGTAACCGAGCTGTCAGGGGCGCTGCAGTCATGGACTGTGCGGCTGGTCCCGGCGGAGGTTCGAGTCCTCCGTCGGGCATGGGTGTGTGTGTTTGTCCTTAGGATAATTTACAGTAAGAGTGTGTAAGCTTAGGGACTGATGACCTTAGTAGTTAAGTCCCATAAGATTTCACACTCATTTTTGTTTGTTTTGTTTTTAAGTACATGCCCTTGTGTAAGGCGGCTTCCTAGTGTAATTTTCCCGGCATCTGACCGCCACGTCAGGCCCCTAAGTTTAAAAATCGCTCTGGTACATGGCATATAGTTCAAATCAGAGCTTTCTAGTTTGCATACTTAGTTTTCGGGTAAGCAGAGTATCCAGTAACTGTCGATACGAGGGCTTTTCGGAAAGTAAGTAACAATAGGTCGCGCCGGCCGGCGTGGCCGAGCGGTTCTAGGCGATGCAATCTGGAACCGCGCGACCGCTACAGTTGCAGGTTCGAATCCTGCCTCGGGCATGGATGTGTGTGATGTTCTTAGGTTAGTTAGGTTTAAGTAGTTCTAAGTTTTAGGGGACTGATAACCTCAGAAGTTAAGTCCCATAGTGCTCAGAGCCATTTGAGCCCAATAGGTCGCGAGATGGAAAACACAGTGAAAATCAAAGCTGTTTTGTTTGCAACGGTTAGCTTCACCTTTTAGCTACTTCTTTACACAGTCGCCACTGAGCCTTAGACATCTGTCGTAGCGTTGTACCAACTTTTCAATTCCGTCGTTATAGAAGGCAGCCACCAGTGCTTTCCGATAATTTTCTACTCTGGACTGCAGCTCGCTGTCTGTGTCAAAATATTGTCTTCATAGCCAGCGGTTCATTTGAGCAGAGATGAACCTCAGGGGTAGCCAAATATGGGCTGTATTGTGAGTGATTTAACACTTCCCATCGAAAACGCTGCAGGAGCATCTTCATTGCCCCTGCTGAGTGCGGCCGAGAATTGTTTAGAACGAACAGCATGACATTTATGCTATGTGGATTGCATAGCTTCAGGCGAAATCTTCCGCCAGGCCCACATACTTGGCGGGAGACGCTAATTTCTAGCCATCTTTAAGTTCTCACTGTGAGCTGAGAGCTGAAAAGAGCGGACGTTCTCACCGTGAGCTCAGAAATGAAAACAGCGACACGATGCGATTGACAGGCGTACTAGGCACAGTGCCCAAAGCATCTGTGCAAAGCTTGATCAGAGTTTCACTGTATTTTCCATTTCGCGACCGATCGTTCCTTACTTTCCGAATAACCCTCGTACATCCACTAGAGTAGAGAAATTTATTTCTGTTTAAGAGTTTGCCGTCTCAGAGCGTAGTGAGAAATCTGCAGAGCAGTTTTTAACGTTCCTTTATTCTCCTCGTTATATTTTGCGTACATTCCAAAATCAGTAGCCCCATTTGAGATCATATATCTGTTTTACACACTACGATATGGTTAGGGACTGTGCTTGTTGTGAAGGAACGCAATGAGAATTGGCTGTTGTCCGTAAACAGCTGGAAGCAGCGTTCGCAACATGCTTCTGGCTAATGTTCAAAGTTGCGGCAGAATCTGGGCTTTGGCGACGAGCCCTTTACTGCCTTTGGAGTCCCCTAGTGACCCGGATGCCATTGTGTCTTCTGATTCGCAACATCTGACCGGTCCGTCCTCACTCGAGAGTGAGACAGTGGTGGATTCGCGTGTCTCTGGACGGAATGCGAAAGAGGTAGCGGGTCGTACGGCTTGCTCCCTACGCCTTAGCAACAGTGTTGATGACAACTCTGAGCCTGCACGAAATGACTCTTCTGTTGGGCCAGCTGCTGTATGCTTGTCATTGGGAGCTCTAATGTTAGGCGGATGATTAAGCCCCTTAGGGAAATAGCAGGCAAGGCAGGAGAGGATGCCAGCACTCGGTATGTTTGCCGGCGGGTCTCGTCCGTGATGTGGAAGAGGCCCTGTCGGCAGCTATCGAGCGCACTGCGTGCAACCGGCTGCATATAGTGGGACATGTCGGCACGAATGACGCCTGCCGTTTGTGTCCTGAGGGTATCCTCGGCCCCTTTCAACGGATGGCTGATCTAGTGAAGGCATGCGATGTGCAGGCTAAGCTTGCTATTCGTAGCATCGTTCCCAGGGTTGATCGCAGTCCTCTGGTTGGGAGCAGAGTGGAAGGTCTAAACCAGAGGCTCAAGACGAGTCTGTGACTGTACCGGAAGCCAATTTCTGGACCTCCGCTATCGGGTACAGAATTGCAGAGTTCCCCTTAGTAGGTCGGGCATGCACTACATGTGGGAAGCGGCTACACGGGTAGCGGAGTACATGTGGTATGCACATGGGGATTCTTTAGATTAGAGAAACCTCCCTTAGAATCAAAGACGATTTGCCTGATAAATTAGCTACAATGTCCTCAGAGAACGTTCGTTGTCGCAGATCGGAGATAGAAAAGGGTAATATGATTTTAGTAAACTGCAGGCGCATCCAAGGAAATGTCACAGTATTAGCATCGCCTCCTGAAGGTTATAAAGCTCAGATAGTCTAGGAACAGAGAGTTGGTTGAAATCGGACGTTAATGACAACGAAACCGCAAGTCAGACTGGAATATTTATATTAAGGATAAGTTAGTCGCCAATAGTGGTGGCGTGTTTATTACAGTAAAGAATTCGATAAAATTCAGCAAGGTTATCACGGACTCCGATTGTGAATTAATCTCGGTGAAGTTAAGTATTTAAGGTCGGTCAAAAATGGCAATCGGATGCTTTTGTAGACAGCCAGGATTAGGAGCTCTAGTGGTAAAGCGCTATAGGCAGAACGTGCAGAATATTACTACCAATTTTCCTGATCATGCCGTTGTAATAGGGGGGTGACTCCAACTTGTCAAGAATAGATTTCGAGTGTCATGTTATCAAAACTGGTGCCACTGATAGGGATTCGTGTGACATTGTTCTGGATGTTTTGTACGAAAATTGCTCTGAGCAAATAGTTAAAGAACCATCTCGTGAGAGGAACGTGCTAGACATCCTGTCAACAAACAGACCTGAACCTATCGAATCAGCTAACGCAGAGGAAGGTATCAGTTATCATAAGGCTGTGATAGCATCTATGACAATAGGTCTGACAAATAATGTTAAGAGAGGTAGGATGATATTTTTGTTTAGCAAGAGTGACACAATTCAAATTTCAGTGTATCTGATCAGTCAGCATCAAATATTCGGTGATGAGGACGAAGATGCGGAAAACAAATGGAAAAAATTCGAAGGACTCATGCACTATGCCCTGGACAAATATGTTTCCAGTAAGGTCATAAGGGATGGGAAAGACACACCACGGTATAATAGCCGTGTCAGAAAACTGCTACATAAACAAAGAGAACTTCACCTCAGCTTCAAGAGAAGTAAAAACCTTGCTGATAAAAGTTGAACGGAGCGAAAATGAGCGTAAGGAGAGCGATGAGAGAAGCGTTCAACGACTTTGAAAGTAAAACTTTGTCAACCGATCTGAGAAACAAGCCTAAGAGGTTTGTGTGGTATGCAAAATCAATAAGTGGGTTAAAATCACATATTTATTCACTAAATGACCAAACTGGCACCGAAACGGAAGATGACAGAGAAAGTCCGAAATACTGAATTTGGTCCTCCAAAATTGTTTCACTGCGGAAGATCGTAACATGGTCCCTACTTTCAATCGTCGTACGAACGTCGAAATGGCAGATATTGTGATAACCAATCGAGAAACAGAAAAACTGCAATCGTTTAGTAGTCGAAAGGCGTCAGGAACAGGTGACATACCTATAAGATTCCACAAAGAACATGCGGAGGAACGTGCTCCCCTTCTAGCAGTAATTTATCATAGACCGCTTGAGCAACAAAGCATATCTCACTGCTAGAAGAAAGCGCAGGTCATTTCCGTTTTTAAGAAGGACCGTAGGACAGATGCACAACAATTATAGGCCTATATCGTTGACGTCAGTCTGTTGCAGAATTATGTAACATGTTTTGTGCTCAAGAATCATAACGTTCTTGGACAGCGAAAATCTCCCCCATAAAAATCAACATGGATTCCACAAACAGCGATCCTCAACTCCCTGTGATCCTCCGTGAGATTCACAGCGCCGTAGACAAGGACGCTCTGTTTGATGCCGTGTTCCTTGACTTCAGGAAGGCACCTGACACCCCACCCGCACTGCCGTTTAATGGAAAAAAATACCAGCTTATCGAGTATGGGAGCAGATTTGCGACTGGATTCAAGACGTCTTTGTAGATAGAACTCAACACGTCGCTGTTAACGGAACAAAATCGAAAGATGTAAAGGTAATTTCCGGTGTACCCAACGGATAGGACCGTTACTGTTTACGATATATACAAATGGTCTAGTAGTAAGCGTCGGATGCTCTCTGAGGCTGCTCGCAGGGGATGCGGTTGTGTGTAACAAAGTAGCAAGACCATAAGGTAATAACTATTTGCAGAATGACCTCCAGAGAATTAATGAATGATGCTGACTGTGGGAGTTGAACCTGAACGTTAATAAGTGTAACGTATTGCGCATACTTGGGAAAAGAAATTCACTACTATATAACTACACAGTTGATGACAAACCGCTGGAAACACCATCTGCCGTAAAACATCTAGGATTAACTATCCGGGGCGATATTCAGTGGAATGACCATATAAAAGAAATGGGAAAGGCAGAAGTCAGACACAGAAGAATCTTAAGGAAATGTAACCCATCCACTAAAGAAGTGGTTTCTAAGGCGCTTGTTTCACCCATTCTTGAGTACTGTTCATCTGTCTACGATTCTTACCAGGTAGGACTGAAAGAAGAGATAGGGAAGATCCAATGAAGAGGGGCACGTTTCGTCATGGGATCGTTTAGTCGGCACGAAAGCGTTACGGAGATGCTCAAAAAATTCAATTGGCAGACGTTACAAGAGGACAAGAGGGGCGTTATGCATCACGGAGAGATTTACTATTGAAATTTCGGGAAAGCAGCATCCGGGAAGAGTCGGACAACATATTACTTCCGACTATATACGTCTCGAGTAATGACCATGAGGAGGCAATTAGAGCCAATACAGAGGCTTACCGGCAATCATTCTTCCCGCGCGCTATTCGAGAGTGGAACAGGGATGGAGGGCTCATTCAGTGGTACAAAAAGTATGCTCCGCCACACACCGTTAGGTGGATTGCGGAGTATGATGTAGATGTAGGTGCAGAGACGAAGGTATCGCCAGGAGCGCCCCAGGAAAGTGTGACAGGACCGCTGTTGTCCTCTACGTGTATAAACGATTTGGCGGACAGGGTGAACAGCAATCTGCCGTTGCTTACTGATGTTGTGGTGTACGGTAAGGTCTTGAAGTAGAGTGACTATAGCAAGATACAAGACGGACAAAATTTCTAGTTGACAGCTAGGTCTAAATGAAGAAAAATTTAATGCGAATGAGTACAAAGAACAAACCTGTAATATCTGACCCATCATAAAGTCAACACATCTCAGAAGCATGAATAAATGCTACTCTCTCACAATCACTATATATATATATATAGTGAGTGTTACGGAGATGCTCAACAAATTCAATTAGCAGACGTTACAAGAGGGGCGTTGTGCATCACGGAGATATATTCACAAAAAACTGTCTTACTGGTTTCTCTGATATTCACTAAATGTGGGGACGAACACGATGTGACTTTGGCCCTTACGGCTCTCAGCGCCTTATTTTCATTTTTATTCTAGCCATGTGGTCCAGTTGCTAGATAGTACACTACCGGCCATTAAAATTGCTACACCAAGAAGAAACGCAGATGATAAACGAGTATTCATTGGACAAATATAGTATACTAGAACTGACATGTGATTCCATTTTCACGCAGTTTGGGTGCACAGATCCTGAGAAATCAGTACCCAGAACAACCACCTCTGGCCTAATAACGGCCTTGATACGCCTGGGCATTGAGTCAAACAGAGCCTGGATGGAGTGTACAGGTACAGCTGCCCATGCAGCTTCAACACGATACCACAGTTCATCAAGAGTAGTGACTGGCGTATTGTGACGAGCCAGTTGCTCGGCCACCATTGACCAGACGTTTTCAATTGGCGAAAGATCTGGAGAATGTGCTGGCAAGGGCAGCAGTCGAACATTTTCTGTATCCAGGAAGGCCCGTACAGTACCTGCAACATACGGTCGTGCATTATCCTGCTGAAATGTAGGGTTTCGCAGGGATCGAATGAAGTGTAGAGCGACAGGTCGTAATACATCTGAAATGTAACGTCCACCGTTCAAAGTGCCGTCAATGCGGGGTAGCCGCAGTGCGTGGTTCAGTCCGACCGCGTGGCTGGGAATTCCATGTTGACGCCATGTCAAGGACTGTGCTTTGTGTCAATGAAGGAAATTTGTATGCCGGGAGTGCCAAAGATGGCACACTTTGTAAATCCATAATGGCAGACATTTCACAGTTTATGTAGAAATTAATAATAGCCAGAGTAATCGTTATAGCTTAAAAAGAAACATGTACATTACCATTATTTGCACGACGATTCTGATGGTGTGATCAGATTTTCAATATCTTTATGAGTTTAAAGTTTAGTATCTGACTGTAAATTATACAAGTAACACCCAGTAACGAGTTTCCAAAATCTGAACGGTTCACCCGGTTTTGTCGATCGACGTGTCTTTATAAAGCTATTGGTGTGAACCTAAATTGGTATGAATTACAGGCATGTAACTTGAATAGTACATGAGTTATTGGAGGTCAAAGTGGCCAATTACTATTGATCCCGTCACACCGTAAGTACTACACAGTTACACGAACATACGGTAGCAGCATGCTTATAAATATATATATTCGTCTATATCTTTGTTTATATCCGATATATACTATTCATGAAGAAATTGGTCAGATATTTTCTGTGTTTTAGGAAGCACAGAGACATTAGGCTACTGGACTACTATTTCCATTCCTCTGATATATGTTTATTTGATTTGTTTATGTATTTGATAATATGTGTCAGAGCGTGTTTATGGTCCAGTGGTAGGAACATTTATTTAAATTCAAGTTATGTAAATGTAAATCCAGTATTTCGTATGTGTTTCAATGTGTTTGTGAGTGTGGGTTGGCTTGGAGACATGGCGGGAGCGCTCTAGCCAATCACAGCAATCGTTACTACGGTAAGCGACTACCGAAGTCAATGGAGAGACTGGATGGAAGTGGGAGAGGGGCATCGGGTCGCACAGGACACAAGGGAATGCTGGACGGGAAGGCGCGATGGACGGTCAGAGGAAATACTTGGAGAGTGTTGAGCAGTTTGCGTGTAGTAGTGGGAGATAGAAATAGTTCGTAGTACCGACTTGTGCACTTGTGAGATTTCCGTGGCTTCAGCAGTGAAGACGTAGTATGCGTTTAGAAGTGAATATCTCGCGAGCTGTATTGTTGTTCATAACTAATTACGGGAAGTAGGAATCTATTTTTTCTCTGTTATTCAACTTATGTTTTATTTAATTGCTGGACCAACAACACTAATAAGTGTTTTGCAGTAATAAACGGCACACTTAAAGGTACTTCTGCTATCGTACTCATCATTTAAAGTCGTAAAAAATAGTACCTGCAGATTTTATTTAATAGCAATCTTTCAATTATATATTTCTATGTTACATTCAAAATACGCAATTGCCGAGTGATAGGAACCTTCGACTATTCGATTCATCTGTATATTCATATTGTATACTGTAGACTCAGCAGTATTTGGCTTGTAATGTGGTAACTATGTATCCCCCTAGCCCCTAGATAACGAAATCAGCCAAAACTTCTAATATTTCAACTCGGAGTCTGAGGATACATACTTGAGTCATATTTTTTATTCGAAAGCCCACATCACCCACCATTGACCCAGTGTATAAAGCAGTGCAGTTGCATTAGTAAAAGAACTTCATACATTTGTGGTTCGTTATTTCAGATTATCTGAAAAGAAGTTTCAAGTCAATGCACACTCCGCTGAAGAGAGAAGATTCATTTTGGAAACAATCTCTCAGGTCGTAGCTAAGCCTTTGCTCCCCCAGATTCTTTGTCCAGGCAGATTAACACTGAGTGTGGGACTTGAACGTAGGACCTTAGGCTTTAATGGGCAAGTGTTCTACCAACTGAACTATCCAGGCATGACTCACGACCCGCCCTCACAGCCTTACTTCCGCCTGTACGTCATCTCCTACATTACAAACTTTGCAAACGTTCTCATGAATATCTTGTGGGGCTAGAACTCTTCAGAACACACTCTCCGCTGCAGAGTCAACATTCTTGAAAGATTGGAAATTAAAGGGCAGAAGGTAGAGAAGAAGACCAGGTAATAGATGGTTCAAGAGAGGCAAGGTGGGGGGAGAAGGGGCGGTGCTGAAATGAGAAATGAGCGAGAATAAAGAAAATGGAGAGGTTTGAGGCTGTACACTATTAAAGATGATGGTAATTTTGTGTGTGTATATGTGTGTGCATGTATGCATTTTTTCTTTTTTTTTTTTTCTTTTGCTAATTGAAACTAAACCTACAATTCTGCACCCAGCATTCGACATATGAAGGCTGGACTGGAGACGTTCGGTAGGTACTTACTACATCGAATAAGTTCACTACAGTCTGTATTTATCATCTATACATGATGATGATGTGGTCCCATACTCCAAGGAGCGTTGGGGACGATGCGGGAGACCCGCACCGCCGTAATGGGGATGAATGATGATGATGATGATGAAGACGACACAACAACACCCAGTCACCTCGAGGCACGGAAAATTCCTGACCGCACTGGGAATCGAACCCAGGACCCCACGCGCGTGAAGCGAAAACACTACCGCAAGACCACGAGCTGCGTAGACTGTAGATGAAGTAGACAGGACAAAAAAGGCATGGTATAGGGACCGTGAGAAGCGCTCGAATGGCGCACTGCAAGTGGACAGTCGACAGAATAAAGAGGTCTGTATCCGAGTACCAGTTACTCTTCTTTATAGTACGATCCGTTTCAAAACATCGAATTTCATTTTCGGGAACAGTCATGACCTGTACAAGTGCACCTGAAAATGATTTTGGTATAGGGAAACTTACTGTGATCTAAAATAAAGATTAATTACAGTAAATATGGACATGGAAAATGAGTGCTCCACAATAGGGAGAGGGACAGAGAGACAAAGAAAGGGAGAGGGATGAAAAGTTTTAACTTATCACAATGAACTACACAGGGCAGAAATTACTCAATAGGCAAAGTAAACGACTTCTATGCAAACTGATGTGGCGTTCTGACAGTAGTAAGAGATACAGCAGCGAGTAGAAAATATAAGTAGCCAAATTTTATTTGCAGATTTTAACAGTGGTAGTATCTGTACCATTCAGTTACAAAATTCGTAGAAACCAAACCACCGCAGGCAGATTTTTTTTTTTCAATACGAGTTAACGCTTTTATTACTGAACATTTATGTGCACATTGTGGCTAGTCCAATTTGTTTCATGGCGTGCCTGATGGCTTTTTTTTTTATTGCGTAAATTAAATGACCAGCAAAAACGCTATCGCGTGTACCGCAGCAATGGAAATTGACTAAACGAAGTAGTCTTTCAACAGTATTTATACAGTTATATTAAGATCTAGGTCAGACGTTTTAGCATCCTTTTTCAGCGTTCCTTACCTTAATCGGTAAAAACGAAATCCTTATGGGATCAGTTTGTTAACCGTCTGTCTGTCTGTCTGCTAAGAACCCTTTTTTCTCAGCAACAGGAAGACGTGTCAAGTTGAAGTGTGTGTGTCACATACTAAGGCTTATGGACCCTTGACGACGTAAGAATTTCAAGCTTCTGCATCAATGCAATCAGAAGCTGCAGCTCTTTATGTAATGTATTCTGATACTCGAAAATTCACTTATCAAAACCTAAAGGGTTTTTCCATCTGACCTAGATTCAAGAAATTTGGCAGGCAGCAAGATTTCATGAAACACGTAAAGTACAAAATCCGAAAAGTCGTAATTTTTAATTATGTCATATGTTTGTTTGTTTTTTTTTCTTCATTTGTCGTCTGATAAGATCTCATTTCTTCAAGAATTGGTAGACGTATGAAGTTGAAATTTATATCACATTCTAAGGTCTACGGGACCTTTGCTGTGTAAAACATTCAAACTTATAAAACAATACTTTGAAAAGATACGTCCATTTATGCGAAATACTTTGATACTCGCAAACACACTCATAGAAACCTTTAAGATACTTCTCGTTGACATAGAATCATGAAATTTGGCAGGAAGCAGGCTTTCACAGCACAAGTGAGGGAAAAATCCTAAAACTGTTACTCTGTCATTTGTTATCCGACTATCTCTATATTCCTCTGTTGACACCCGTTTTTCTCAGAAACGGGTGGATGTATCAAGCTGAAATTTATGTCGCACACTAAACTGTACATTCCCTTGGCAGTGTACAGATTTTAGCTAATGTGTCAATGCAGTCAAAAGATAAAATCATTTATATAACATATTCTGATATATTGCCAGTATCGATATCGGCAACAGGCAAAAGTCGCCGAAATTGTCGACTCCCAGGATGCTTGAACTACCTATATACATACTCGTAATTAACTGTTGACTGAACTATCGGTGTTCAGGTACTACTCTCACTTATCTGGATTTTTTCCAACTACATCTGCAGTTATCGTTATTAGTTCCTAAATTATTTACATGACTCAGGGGCTCACACGTGAATCAGTCTCACGTTTTCCGTTATCTAAAATTTTGGCCATAGCATTCCTGGTTTAAAAGGCTGAGTGGGGGGTTCCAAACACTAAACCCAGTAGGAGACAACTATACCGTATGACTCAAAGTGCAACCTAGCTCACCTACTATAAGAAATTAACTCCCGACATTCGTAATCATGATAGAGATTGTTTCAGCGGTTCACGGGCGTCGCGAAATAGTCACTGAATCATTTGTGCAGGCTACTGGCTCTTAATCGAATTTCTATACCGGTTTACCATAACGTTATTATTTATTCTATTATTGAAAAAAGAACCGGAATCGGTGTAATTTTAAGACAACATTTATGGTCTCTACGAAATTTAAAAGTGTTTAAGCCTATATGCGTCTGTTGATTTTTGGTAATTAAAAAACCAGACTTCAGGTACGAATAAAACCGATAGCGATAGGATCTCAGATCCACAGTCATCATATAGTTGTTTCGAAGCTGCAGTATCATAAAACTACAGGGGGATACGACTTTATTAAGACTTTACTCACAAGAAACTTTGCTTACTTAATTTTTAACTTTCTTAAAGACGTTCACTAGTCCTATTTGGGCGTTGGCTTACGCTTACTATTCCTTTTCTCAACACTGTGTAATAAATGAAGTGATATATAGCACTAATAATGGACACTTTCAAGCTTTAATTATCGTAATCATAAATAACCACATAGCCTATTCCGCAGAAAATCACTATTAAACAATGACGTCACACTAGGAGCCTTCAACATGAAGTTCATCTACACTGGTAGCAGCGCCATTAGTAATACTGTGAAGTACACACTACAAACAATAATCATGAGCAAGAAAAAAGACATAATGCATTACTTATTAAGTGCCGTTTTCAAACACTTTTAATCGAGCTTTTAAAGGAATTACTTATTTTCAAGTAGCAAGAAAAAGAAAGTGTCCTCTTTCCTTTCACACTCCTAAAGTGCGCAAAACCATTTACTTTACAGCATTCAACTATGAATAGAAAAATCCTTCTGTGAAGCGATCACAAAATTTTAATATGCCATTTTTAAACTTTCTTAGTCCCTTCATAGTTTCGCTGTTATGATATTACAATTCAGAACTGAAGATGTGGATGGGAAACCCATTCCAGGTGACATGAAGTAGTTTACTCAATGCTTCATCAGGAATATGTAATAGCACTGCTAAATTTATTGTACCTTTTATTCAATCATAAACAAGTCCAGTTGCCACTTTACCTGAAGGTGATGAGACATTACGTCTAATAGAATGCAGATTGAATACCAGTTCGATTAAATTTGTTTACTTTGACTGCTCCCATGTGACACTCTTATTCCAAGAACATCAGTTTTCCATTCTAGTGCACTGTCTTCCAATCTACCCAGCAGTTCATGTTCTACTTGCAGAATAGACTCTCAGGAATGTTCATACGATACTTTGCTGTAACTTTATCGCTCCAAAACACATCTCCTTTGCAATAACTCGTAACATTTAACGATACCACATCGCTGGGTGGTTTTACAGATAAGCATGTCACTACGACACTTTTACGCCTGACTAAAGCAGAAGGATTTCCCTCGTCGACCTCTCCTCCTGCTTTCCTTTCCTAATCTTGCACTGCTTGAACTATGTATAAATCTTAGGCAGGGACCAGTAAATACACATTAATGGACACAAAAAACATTAAAAATCATAGTTTCCAATAATTAATACAAAAAATACATTTACAAAATTAGTTCTCAAGTTTCATTTCACATGCACATCTCTATAATAAAAAACGTGCTGCTCTTCTTTGAATTTTCTCGATACACTCAGTTTATCCTATCTATTAAGGATCCCACACCGCGCAGTAGTTCTCCAAAAGAGGACGGACAAGTGTAGTTAGACAATCTCCTTAGTAGATCTGTTGCATCACCCAAGTGTTCCGCCAATAAATCGCAGTCTTTGGCTCGCCTTCCCTACAACATTTCCTACGTGTTCCTTCCAATTTAAGTTGTTCGTAATTGTAGTTTCTGGGTACTTAGTTGAGTTTATAGCCTTTATATATGACTGATTTATCGTGCAACCGAAATTTAACGGATTCCTTTCAGCAATCAAGTGGATGACCTCTCACTTCTCATTATTTAGGGTCAAATGCCAATTTTCGCACCATACAGATATCTTTTCTAAATCGTTTTGCAATTTGTTTCGATCTTGTGATGACTTTACAGTACTAGACGATAAACGACAGCATCGTCTGAAAACGACCTAACGTGGCTACTCAGATTGTCCCCTAAATCATTTATATTGATAAGGAACAGAAGAGGGCCCGTAACACTATCTTGAGGAACGTCAGGAATCACTTCTAATTTACTCGATTACTTTTTTTCGATTACTTTTTTTCAATTACTAAGACCTGTGACCTCTCTGACCGGATATCACGAATCCAGTCGCATAACTGAAAGGATATTCCATAAGCACGCAATCTGATTACAAGCCTCTTGTGAGGAACTTTGTCAAAAGACCTGGAAATCTAGAAATCTAGAAACCCTAAATCCCTTGCGATGTCATTCAACACTTCGTGTGAGTAAAGAGCTAGTTGTGTTTCATAAGAACAGTATTTTCTAAATCCGTGTTGGCTATGTGTCAATAGACCGTGCTGTTCCAGGTACTTCATAATGTTCGAACACAATATATGTTCCAAAATCCTGCTGCATATTTATGTTAACGATACAGGCCTGTAATTTAATGGATTACTCCTATTGCCTATCTTGAATATTGTGTGACCTGTGCAACTTTCCAGTCTTTGGGTTCGGATCATTTTTGGAGCGAGCTGTTGTATATGATTGTTAAGTATGGGGCTACTGCATCAGCATACTCTGAAACGAACATAATTGGTACACAGTCTGGACTAGAAGGCTTGATTTTCTTAAGTGATTTAAGTTGCTTCACTACTACTAGGATATCTACTTCTAAGTTACTCATGTTGGCAGCTGTTCTTGATTCGAATTCTGGAATATTTACTTCGTCTTCATTTGTGAAGGCATTTCGGAACGCTGTGTTTAGTAAGTCTGCTGTAGCAACACTGTCATCGTAGTATTTCCAGTGTTATCGCGCAGAGAAGACATTGATTGCGTCTTACCGCTAACATACTTTACATAAGACCGGAATCTCTTTGGATTTTCTGCCAGGTTTCGAGACAAAGTTTCGTTGTGGAAACTATTATAAGCATCTGGCATTGAATTCCGCGCTAAATTTCGAACTTCTGTAAAAGCATAACGAAAATTATCTGCGTGTAAAGAACATGTGACTCTTATGATAACGTTAAGCCGTTGGCCCAGGGACCGTACATTCGAACGTCAACATTGAGCGTACGGAGTTTTTGACGTCATAGTCTGAAAAAAGCAAGTTGGGAAGTCATCCCGAACATGTAGAGCCCTGACAGGTATTCTGGAAATACGTTTGGACGTAGATCAGAGAGGCGGAAGAACGTCACCTATGTCATGTGCACACCATCCGTCTTCAGTCACCGTCTGGAGACCCCACATCAGCTTTCAGTTAACGCTCATACTTGATGGGTTTTATACAATAACTTACGTCACATAAATGCATGCCGTTTCAAAGAACCAGCACGTTGATCTCTCGAAAATCCGTCGTTTATTGGTATGATTTTTGTGATAAAAAGGTCATTTTTTCTGGTAATATTTATTACACCTAAATGTAACATACAAGACAAGCACACATGTTACGGACGTTCACTGTCGCGTAATGGAGAGACACATACAGTTACAAAATGATGCGTTATATGTTGCAGGTTCGAGCCTCCCTACATCCAATTTCTACACTCCTGGAAATGGAAAAAAGAACACATTGACACCGGTGTGTCAGACCCACCATACTTGCTCCGGACACTGCGAGAGGGCTGTACAAGCAATGATCACACGCACGGCACAGCGGACACACCAGGAACCGCGGTGTTGGCCGTCGAATGGCGCTAGCTGCGCAGCATTTGTGCACCGCCGCCGTCAGTGTCAGCCAGTTTGCCGTGGCATACGGAGCTCCATCGCAGTCTTTAACACTAGTAGCATGCCGCGACAGCGTGGACGTGAACCGTATGTGCAGTTGACGGACTTTGAGCGAGGGCGTATAGTGGGGATGCGGGAGGCCGGGTGGACGTACCGCCGAATTGCTCAACACGTGGGGCGTGAGGTCTCCACAGTACATCGATGTTGTCGCCAGTGGTCGGCGGAAGGTGCACGTGCCCGTCGACCTGGGACCGGACCGCAGCGACGCACGGATGCACGCCAAGACCGTAGGATCCTACGCAGTGCCGTAGGGGACCGCACCGCCACTTCCCAGCAAATTAGGGACACTGTTGCTCCTGGGGTATCGGCGAGGACCATTCGCAACCGTCTCCATGAAGCTGGGCTACGGTCCCGCACACCGTTAGGCCGTCTTCCGCTCACGCCCCAACATCGTGCAGCCCGCCTCCAGTGGTGTCGCGACAGGCATGAATGGAGGGACGAATGGAGACGTGTCGTCTTCAGCGATGAGAGTCGCTTCTGCCTTGGTGCCAATGATGGTCGTATGCGTGTTTGGCGCCGTGCAGGTGAGCGCCACAATCAGGATTGCATACGACCGAGGCACACAGGGCCAACACCCGGCATCATGGTGTGGGGAGCGATCTCCTACACTGGCCGTACACCACTGGTGATCGTCGAGGGGACACTGAATAGTGCACGGTACATCCAAACCGTCATCGAACCCATCGTTCTACCATTCCTAGACCGGCAAGGGAACTTGCTGTTCCAACAGGACAATGCACGTCCGCATGTATCCCGTGCCACCCAACGTGCTCTAGAAGGTGTAAGTCAACTACCCTGGCCAGCAAGATCTCCGGGTCTGTCCCCCATTGAGCATGTTTGGGACTGGATGAAGCGTCGTCTCACGCGGTCTGCACGTCCAGCACGAACGCTGGTCCAACTGAGGCGCCAGGTGGAAATGGCATGGCAAGCCATTCCACAGGACTACATCCAGCACCTCTACGATCGTCTCCATGGGAGAATAGCAGCCTGCATTGCTGCGAAAGGTGGATATACACTGTACTAGTGCCGACATTGTGCATGCTCTGTTGCCTGTGGTTCTGTCAGTGTGATCATGTGATGTATCTGACCCCAGGAATGTGTCAATAAAGTTTCCCCTTCCTGGGACAATGAATTCACGGTGTTCTTATTTCAATTTCCAGGAGTGTATGTACTCACCATAGCGATACTGTTGACCGCCAGATGTAGAACGTCACATTGCAGAATACAAATCCAACATTAATGCGGCATTGAGTTTGAGAAATACATCAGTAGCCGGCTCACAGACCGTTTGTCCGATTATTGGGTAAGACTGCTGGAAGCTGATGCCCTAACTACTTTCTTATTTCCACGCATTATACACATCAATTTTAACTTACGGAATGTGGTCAAATGCACCCAAATTTAAGGTAAACAACTGTGTGTTTTCAGACTGCATCCGCGTACCCGTTTCGTCGTGGAGGTCTAGCTGCAGTGGTATTTGGAGAAAGTTCGTCAAAGTTCCACAAATCTGAACCTCAGCCGTGTTAGCTGTTATGTTGTTATGATGAACGTTGTTGTCTGTCTATATCGCTAAGGTGTTGAGAGCCGATAACGGACCTAGGGTTGTTTCTGGAAAAGCGGAGTGCCGGTTGGGGGAGGGGAGGGTCAGCACTCACAGTTTATCTGTTGCTCCAAGTACAATTTTCCGTCATCCTCACATTTAATAAGCCACACATGCCTAAAATTCAAATAGTAATTAAGATGTAATATTATTATTATAGCATTAAAATTTTGTATAATTTGTTTACGTCAGTATTTAGTAAATCGCTTCAGAGTAACTTACAAGCTACTGATATGTCTATTTAGACATATCAGTTGACAACCATTAGTCCAAAATTTTGAGAAGTAGCCTACCTGTCTTATACATTTGTTTTAAGAACTGTAACAGCAACAAAATTTCATAATTATGTCACCTTGTTAGTTTATACGGAATAAAACAGAAGTGTGCATTCACTGTTGAGCACTTAGCTCTAAAACTGTGGTCTGAGGTACGCACGCTAAGGTTGTACGAGCACATCGATGGGAGAATGTTATTTCTGCCAGTTTCACCTAGAGAACACGAACCTTGTTAGATCTGTTGCTGTCAGCAGGTAAAGTTTAGCCTGTGGATGGGCTTCTTATTATGGCTGTTGGTAGTCAGGCCGAAAACCTTTCCACATGGGCAGATGCTGAGCGATGCAGCTGGAAAATACCCGGTGCCAGAAAGAGATTGTATTTCTTGTCTTCTCTCAAATTTTCTTGCCATTTTTCAGACTCTGGTTTTTACGATATTGTATGCTCCGAAATTTGCTGAGAAATATGAAAACTAATAACACAATTAAACGTAAATGGTTTTAGTAAAATTTTGGGGGGTTTATAAATCCCCTGACCCTAACCTCACACCACCCCATCCCACCACTTCACCTATGTAGCGTAAATGGCGCTCAGAACTCACTGCCTAACTGAAGAACTTGCGTAATGGCCACTTTATGAACAGTGTAGCGCCACTCATTGCTAAAGAAGAGAGGGTTGAGCTGGGTCGATCATCTAGTAAAAATCTGTGAGGGTATGCAGCTTCATACAGATCTCCCTAGAAAAACAGCTGGGGCTCGAGGAATGGAAAGAACCAGAAGTAGATGGCGGGATGTATCTGAAATGACGCAGCCGGTATCGTTACCAACACCGATAGAATTATCAACTTGTCGGGCAAAGAAAAATGAGTGAGTCTTGTGGAGAAAGTATATGGTCGCCGAGGTTCTCGCCAATAGTAGAAAGGAGATACATCAAAAATATCGATCTATCGAACTACGCGACTATTGTTCAGCAGAGATGGTGGATTTCCTTGCGCCTAGGAATTTCTTGACGATACTTTATTTTTGATAGTCTCTAAAATGGCATTGCAGCAACCCACTCTTCTCGCGTCCATCGCAAGAGCACACCAATAACAAACTGTAGGACGCAGCCGACGAGAAACAAGGAATAAGTTTTCATTCCTATCTTCTATGGAGTCTCAATTTGTGACTAACGTAAGGTTTGGAAAAAAAAATCTTGTTATGATTTCTTACAGTGGCTGAATAATTTCAATTGAAAGGTGACTAATGCGGTTGTGCAAGCTGATAGCTAGTGCCCCGCTTTACTAGCTCAGTATCTGCGTTGCACACGGTCAGTGAACAGGGATGCCAAACAGCTGTGAACACGAGCAAACACGAGAAGTAGTTTGCTTCCAGTAAACAAGCAAGTACCTGCGTGCGCCAGTTTAATTAGAGCCGAATCAGTCGCCCACAGCCGTAAGGCACTGCCGCTTTGTGCTTTGTCACAGATCCGTCGACGTTCGTACTGCGTACATAGTCTGTGACCAGCATTCGGGTTATATCGAGACAAATAAAGCGCACATGACAAGTGCGATTATCGCAGAACCTGTTAAAACAGAATGTACAAAAAAAAAAGACAATGACAAGACGTGGACGAAATTATAGAACAGAGAGAAGAGTACGATCTACTACATCGGTTAGCAAAACTTTAATGGAGAAAGTAATTTTCGCATGATGTTTCAGTGCCAAGTAACAAAGCTCGATGAAACTTGGACAATACGTAGAAAGAACTGCTACTTTACAGTACAAAATGTAACTGAAAGAAATTCGCAATAAGACGTACAGAAATGACACTTCTATTCAAAGATAATAACTGCACTGAAATCACCGCAATTTATGATAGTCCCCTGGTCTACGAGGGTGAGTCAAATGAAAACTTTAAATATTTTCTTAAATATTATTTATTGTGCTGAAGTGGTACAAAACTGTATCACTTTTCAACATAATGTCCCCCACGCTCAATGCAAGTCCTCCAGCGCTTAGGAAGTGCATAAATTCCTTTAGAAAGAAATTCTTTTGGTAGTCCGCGCAACCACTCACGCACCGCGTGGCGTACCTCTTCATCAGAACGGAACTTCTTTCCTCCCATTGCGTCTTTGAGCGGTCCAAACATATGGAAATCACTTGGGGCAAGGTTTGGTGTGTATGGTGGATGAGGAAGACACTCAAAATGCAGGTGTGTGATTGTTGCAACTGTGGTACAGGCAGTGTGAGGCCTTGCATTGTCATGTTGCAAAAGGACACCTGCTGACGGCAATCCACGTCGCTTTGATTTGATTGCAGACCGCAGATGATTTTTTAGGTTATCTGTGATGCACTGGTGACAGTAGTCCCTCTAGGCATGTAATGCTCCAAAATGACGCCTTTTTCGTTCCAAAGGAGAGTCAGCATAAACTTCCCTGCTGATGGTTCTGTTCGAAACTTATCTGGTTTTGGTGATGAGGAATGGCGCCATTCCTTGCTGGCTCTTTTCGTTTCCGGTTGGTGGAGGTGAACCCAGGTTTCGTCCCCAGTAATAATTCTTGCAAGGAAACAATCACCTTCTCCTCCAAAGCGCCCAAGAAGTTCTTCACAAGCATCAACACGTCGTTCTCTCATTTCAGGAGTCAGCTGCTGTGGCACCCATCTTGCAGACACTTTGTGAAACTGGAGCACATCATGCACAATGTGGTGTGTCGACCCATGACAAATCTGTAAACATGCTGCAATGTCATTCAGTGTCATTCGGAGGTTTTCCTTCACTATGGCTTCAACTGCTGCAGTGTTCTGTGGAGTCACAACTCGTTGTGCCTGACCTGGACGAGGAGCATCTTCCACTGAAGTCACACCATTTGCCAACTTCCTATTCCATTCGTAGACTTGCTGCTGTGACAGACATGCATCACCGTACTGAACCTTCATTTGTCGATGAATTTCAATAAGTTTCACACCTTCACAACGCAAAAACCGAATAACAGAAAGCTGTTCTTCCCTGGTGCAAGTCGCAAGTGGGACGGCCATGTTTATACTGATACTGCGACGGTATGTGTGCATCTGCACTATGCTGCCACCTACAGGCCATTCTGCACGCTTTTTGTAGCACGCTTACCAAATTGCAGGATAACGGCGCGAAATTTCGATTTGTTATTACAAATTTAAGGTTTTCATTTGACTCACCCTCGCATAAAAAGGTTGGTATGGGGATCTTATGAGAGGGCGTTCGATTTCTCCATCGGTGCGGTGGACAACTTGTAACATTCCCCTTCCTAGTCGGCCTACTGGATTGCGATGTAGCTGGCCGTGATCGGGTATGTCTAATGAAATTTTATATTGAGTAAGGCTATCGTTTCCGAAGGAAAATATTTCCGGTTAGTAGGAGGAAAGTGTACAATAAACGGTTCCGAAGGAAGAATCTATTCGAAACCTAATCTAAATACTGACGACAATCTTGAACTGGGTGTGAGATAGTGCAATCGCTCACGAACCACGCAGGGAGGAAATCGGTATCGGTGGTGACTGTTAACAAATGCAGAAATATACAGAATAGGTTCCCAGATACGCGAGTGGCTCGAAGACTTTTGAAGTAACAGAACCCAGAATGTTGCCCTCGAGTGTTCATCAGATACAAGGGTGTCGTCAGGAGTCCCCCAGGGAACTGAGACAGGACCTCTGTTATTTTCAGTATATAAAAATGATTTGGCGGACGGGGTAAGCAGCAATCTGCGGGTGTTTGCTGATGATGCTGTGGTGTATGAGTAGGTGAAAGAGGACACAAGATGACTTACACAAAATTTCTAGTTGGTTTGATGTCCTAACTGTGCAAAAATTTGTTACTATAAGTGATGAGGACAAATGGTTCAAATGGCTCTGAGCACTATGCGACTTAACTTCTGAGGTCATCAGTCGCCTAGAACTTAGAACTAATTAAACCTAACTAACGTAAGGGCATCACACACATCCATGAACGAGGCAGGATTCGAACCTGCGACCGTAGCGGTCGCTCGGCTCCAGACTGTAGCGCTTAGAACCGCTCGGCCAATCCGGCCGGCAGACAAGGAGAAAAAATGATATGTGGAAACTACAAAGGGATAAGCTTACTTGATACCGCGTATATACTTTACTCTATGCAAGGATATTAAACACAAGGCTAAAAACAACAGGAAAATGTTAACTAGTGAAAGAATGGGTCGAATTTAAACGACTGATATAGGTTTTTTTTTTTTTTTTTTTTTTTTTACCACAGATAATTGAAAAGCAGAGGGAGTCTAACAAAGAGAAACATACTCTTCTTATAGATTTTGAAAAGGCTTAATCGATAATGTTGTTGAGAGAAGCTTTGGAGAATATGGACAACAGAGATTACCGTTTACAGCTATCAAAAGGCTGTATAAGGAAACCTCAGTAGCCTTTGATATGGAATGCATAGATAGAGAATCGATACAAAGAAATAAAGGAGTGATATGTAGTTTATCGTCTACACTGTTTGATATTTACATTGCCGGCGCAGCTCGCAGCTGGGATTCTATGATAAAAATTACTCCTATATGCTTATGACTTTGCATTGATTCTTTCGAGAGAAGACGACTTACAAAAAATATTTGATGAACTAAGTAAAATATGTACAGAATATAATAACAAAATATTTTCAAGTAAATATAAAGTGATGAGATTCTGTGAAAAATATTGTGTGAGAACAGATAGTACTTAACGGAAGCAGTTAAACATGCAAAATATTTTAGCTCTCTCGAATGCAATAGGTATGAATACGAAAAAGCTAGGCAAATGAAGTTGAATAGATTTTGAAGTATCTGTTGAACAATTAATAGCACTTAAAGCCATGAAACATGGAAATTAACACGACAGAAACTTTATAAAACAATCGCAATGCGATGCTTACGATATGAAAGTGGGTAGTGGATGCTGAATAAAGGACAAGAAAAACAAATACATAGAAATGAGATTCGCTAAAGCGGTGAGGGAAAGTAAAAGGAAGGAAAATGCACGAAATGAAAATATTCTAAAGTAGTTGAAAATTAGGAGTGAGAGAGAAAACCTGAATGAAAACAAAAAGAAATGGAATGAACGTCTAAAAAGAATATATCCGGAGATACTACAACCTTAGGTAAAGAAATCTAAACCAAAAGGAAAAAAGAGATCCTGGCAGATCTAAAAAAAGATGGGAACCGTAAGAGACCACAATTGACCGTGTGGATGTTGCAGTCCTTATTTCCGTTCGCTGAGAAGGGTTAGAGCGGAAGTCTGCCCTATGCAAAACGCCTTTGTAGTTTTCTTTTTTTCTCACCCAGACATGTTTCAGCATTTTTGCGCGATCTTCAGTGGGTTTTTGTTTTAGATTCCGTAGTATATCTAGAGCTACTAGCGTTAACATCCAGTAACTTCATGTGAGGTGTGCAAACAAATGTATACATTCATTTTAATTCCAAACGTACTACAAAACTAGAACCTTTAAACATATCGTAAATAAACACCATAGAATGCTTCAACTCAGTGATACATATCTCAGCGCTGTACTTTACACAGATCACCGTAAAATATTTGAAAATAATCACTCATATTTTTTACCAAATGTTTGTTTGAAAGTTAGCCTGTATCAATAATTTTGCAGAATAAACAAACAAACCAAACCACTGAAGATAACAGAAACTTGTCTGAACGAAAATATAAATACAAAGGTGTATTGCATAAGGTGGAAAGTAAAATTAGTGATTCGAGCTCGAGCACACCATTTGCAACTGGAACAGGAAGCAGGGGGATCTGACAGTGGTTCACTAAGTAACCTCTGTCACACACCATTAAATCACTTGTCGAGCATAATTGTAGACGTAAATGTAGATGTATATGTAGATTTCTTTCCCGACGGCGATGGCACATTCCAACAGGATAACAATCGGCCAGAGTAGTGCTAGAGTGGATTGAGGGTCCTGATAGTGAGCTCACGTTGACTTCTTGGTCGTCAAATCTACCTGATCTTAACCTGATAGAGCACACGCGATACACTATAGTGGGCCCCCTCTGAAACAGCAAACCACTGACCTGAAATTTACGGATATCACATGACTTGTGTGTAGGCATCAGTTTCAATACACCACCGGAAACCTAACAAAAACTTGTCTAATCCATGCCACGTTGAATCAGTGCTGTATTGAGTTCCAAAGGTAGGCCAAAACGCTATTAAGTGGGTGACCATAACGTTTTGAGTCACTAGTGTACGTCTGGCACAGTAACTTTCATCACTTCTTTACTGAAGCCAGTCGCTACTTCTAGCAATTTTTACTTTGCGCGTGTGTGTTTGTATAAGAAAGAGATTGTAATTCACAATGGGTTTTAAGGCTCCGTACCTCAATCTGCAGAAACGGAAGCCTTATAAGATCATTTTGTTTTCCATCTGTCTGTCTGACTTTTCAAAACCTTTTTTCTCAGGAATGGGCAGACATATCAGCTTGAAATTTATATCCCAAATTAAGGTCTACACCCCAATGGCGATGTAAAAAGATATGGCCATATCTGTCCCATATTTAGATACTCGCAAACTCCATCAGAACCTACATCTTACTTCCCGTTGACCTAAAATCATGAAATTTGCAAGAATCAAGGTTTTATACTACATCCCAAGGGAAAAATACGAAAACTATCAATTTTTAATTACACAGTATCACACGAAAAAAGTTTTTCTGTTATTTGTTACCAGACTGTCCGTCTGTCCGTCCGTCTGTTGTTCCCAATTCTCTCAGGAATGGGTAGACACAACGTGGTGAAATTTATGTCACACACTAGACACTAGGGTTTATAGTCCTTTGGTGGTGTAAGAATGGTAAGCATTGAAGTCAACACCGTCAAAACACTCGGCCATTTAAGTCATATATTTTGATACTCGCAAAGTCACTCACCAAAACGTATAGAGTGCTTCCCGTTGACCTGCCCTAGAATCATGAAATTTGGAAGAAGGAAGATTTTACACTACAACCAAAGAGAAAAATCCGAAAATTGTGAATTTGTAATTATGTCGCATGAAAGAAAGTTTTATTGTCATTTATTACCTGACTGACTGTCTGTCCGTCCGTTTCTCATGAACAGATAGACTTATCAAGTTGAAATTTATTTCACATGCTAGGCTGTATAATCCGTTGGCGATGTAACAAACGTTAGATTCTAAGTCAGTGCGGTCAAAACGTACCGTACGGCCATTTGTGTCACGTGTTTTGATATCCGCAAATCAATCGTCAAGACCTATAGGGTAGTTTCCGTTGTTAATAATCATGAAAATTGGCAAGAAGAAAGGTTTCACAGTACAAATAAAGGAGAAGTATCAGAAAATTATTAAACTGTGATTATATCACACGAAAAAATCTCTCTTTCGTCATTAGTTATCCGACTTCAAACTTGAAATTAAAACATTCCAGCAAATTCTTGGGACCGATATCTTGCCAGTATCAATGTCGATAACAGACAGAAATCGTCGAGATGCCCGATTCCGGGAATGGATGAAATGACTGTATATATGGTTATAATGAAACCTTCTCTATTTTAGACATTATAACTCGGAAACTAATTACCATACGGGGAGCAAACTTGGTAACATTATGTCAAGAAAATGTGGAAGAGAAATAATGCAGAATCAATTAAACTGAAACACGTTTAATGTGCTGCTACGGTACACCATACCATTACATACTGGCACCATTACTGCTACAAAAGGGGCTCCATATGGCGCCCATCATTGTCCGGAAGAGTCTGAAAGGCAGGATTGCATTCTGCACAGTAGAACGAAGCATGTCCGTAGATGAGCTGGCTGTATCTAGCACATGTATGAATGTTCCCCTGGTAAATCCTGTCCCTCAGGTATCCCCACAACCAGAAAACACAGGGAGTGAGATCAGGTGATCGTTCCGGCAAAGCATTTGGAAAGAATAGCTGAAAATTCGATCGTTTCCAAATGTGTTTCGGAGAAGCAGGTGGACTTCACCAGCGATGTGCGGTGGGGCCCCATCTTCCATGGAAACTGTTGGGTTCAATGCGTTTCTCTCCTGTAGGGCGTGTATGAGATGCTGGCGAAGCATATCGGAGTAACGCTAGCCAGTCACACTGCACGTCTTTGGCCCTTGAGCGCCAACCTGTTCAAAAACAATGGGCCAATGATGAACGTAGCCGTGAAGCCACATCATATGGTGACCCACATTCACCATACAGAGGAACTTCCTGCACTGTGACTGGAGGTGAAGATCCCCACACTCGGCAATTCTGTGTGTTCACCTCACCCGTCAGACAAAAATCAGCTTCGGCCGTTCATAGGATGGTCCAGGGTCAACCCTCGTCGACTTCAATCCTTGCGAGAAAGTGGAGAGCGAAGTCAACACGTCGTTGTGCCTCCTGTGGTGCAAGCTGTTGTACGATATGGGTCTTGTATGGATACCATTTGAGAATGGCTCGAAGCACCTTCCGTATAGTGGACCACGGATTTTTAGCTGTCGTGGCACACGATCGGAATTGCGCGCAGCGTTGTCTGTCATAGCAACAACGATTTCATCAACCACTTGTGGTGCAACTGGTCGTTGGCCTCTTCCTGGAGCGACGCCCAGTTCTCTAGTTGATTCGAACTTCTTCATCAGGCTCCACACAGAAGGTGGAGAAAGCGGATCCTTCCGTAATCTTTTCAGCCGGCGATATTCTCAAAGTGCAACTGCAGCATTACTGTTGTTTTGACAACAGTGCTTCACCAATAACGCCCTGCTCCTTTTGTCCAAGTTCATGTTGACGCGTCAACAAGTGCACTGCGACTGCTCACATGTGTGAGACTGTGAATCATGACGACTGATCACGGTACCTGGTGGCCTTAGTTGAAACTCTGACAAGTGAAAATCGTGCACCCCATACTCTGGACATCAATGTTATCAAGTTTGGTACTCGTTCGGTAATTAGTTTCTGTATTATAAAGCTTAATTATAACCACCCGGTACATAATCAAATTAGTAGGGAACGCTGAGTCGCGAATCTTACTCGCACCTCGCCAATTTTTTATCTTCGAGCCATTTTAACTACGCTCGTCTTGTCATCCTCGGCTCCGGGCACCCAAGTGATCCTATCTTAATGATCATCATCATCATCATCACCACCACCACCATCATGTAGGCTACTTGCAGCTCGTTGTCTACTGATTAGGGTTACTGGCTATGGGTCCTGGAATCCTGTGGTCGATTCGCGGCCGGGTCGGGGATTTTCTCCTCTCGAGGACTGAATGTGTATGTTGTAAGGTGTCAGGCAAATCCAACACCTTCCATGAAAACCCTGACATGATAAGCAAATCCGGCAGTATGTCACATAGCTCCGAATAAATCCTGACATTAAATTAACCAAAGTAATACGGTCAACGAGGGAGCAAATGGAATACCACAGACTAACACAAGAAACCATGAGGGAAGAAACGAGAACAGAAGCCGAGAGCAGAACCGTGTTAAGCTAGAAGGCCCTACGATAAGGGACGGACACCCACGTATCCAACCAACCGCCAGGACCACCCCCAGCCCATGTTAAAAGCTAGAGCCCTCCAGAAGAACAGTATAGATCTTACGATAACACTAAAAGGGCCACACCAGCTGCAAGTTTTAGCGTGAGACTTTTTCACGTCTCTGTTACGTTGCAAACGTTAAAAACATTGCCCCACCACGAAAAGTATAAAGTTTCTCATTGGATAGACAGAATTTTTGCAGGCAGAGCTTAAGGTTAACATTGAGACCCTGATTGGTCAGATGAAAACACACAGTCAGATAGTTTTTTTTAAACCAACTTCGGTAAATTGTAGTAAGGAGAAGTTAGGAGAGAGTTGCTTCCGAGACGGCGAGGTGCGTGGAGCTGTGCTGCCCGCCGCCCCCTGACGAACACTGACAAGGTAACGGACGCACGTGATGCCGCATGACAGTGCATAAGGCTTCACTCAGAACTGCAGAAGTCTCATCTGTTACATCCCCTTTTTACGTAATACTAGTGTCGATCGTCAATTGAAGCTCATGGTGTTCACATTTGCTACGTAAGTTGAAATCTGAAACGCGATGATTTTTCTGTTATATAATTACTGAGAAGCCACATCAGACACTGAAATTTACGACAAGTTAGATAAGTAATTAAAGATAATTGAGGGTCACTGTAGACGATTCTGATAGTTTTCTCTTTTGTGAAACTTAATTTAAACCTAGATTATAGATGTGATATGGCATAGGTCATCCTTCGATCCATTGTAAATCTTGGAAACCCACTCAGGGAATATTCGTTCACATTTTTGTTGAATGCAGTTGGTTTTTATCATCCTGTATTAAAATATTTCCTGTTATCAATATTGCAATTTACAAACAATGTTTTGCGAGTAGAATAAAATTTCCAATGGTAAACTTAACTGCTTTTTCGACGTTATTTTACCAGCTAACTAAAAATAGGAAAGCCTTGAACCCCTTCCACTAAATTTGGTTAGTATTAAGATTCTTTTACAGGGAGTGCAGTGGAGCTGACGCTGAAATCATTAAGTATTTGGTTATATCATCGCTAGTCTCACTGAACTCTTCTGAACTCTACATGTCATGTGTGTTCTGGCGTCTCCTTACCAGCAATAGGTCCCAGGTTTAAACTAGTCAATTCCCTAAAAAACATGCTCTGAGCGTCGTTGCGCGAAAGTGGGAGGGAGGCACGACTTAGAACAGACACCACGCAGAATGTTAGAATGTTGCTCTCATTATTTCACCTCATCTCCATCGACATGCAATTGCACGAAGTAGAATCAAATAGAAAGACTTTCACTAGGCGGATGAACTACTTCAGAGGGGGCTCCCGGGGAATAACGTCATTCGATCATTTCGTTTCACCAACCTTCATTGAGGGATACGGAACAGACTGGTGGCAGAGCGAAGACACTCGTCCGTCAGGACACATTTCTGGAAGTGGTGCTTCAGATTTATCACCGACCCGAAACTGGGTTTCCAGCCAATACCGCCGTACATCATTTCATTTCACCAACGCTCGATGAGGCGATACGGAGCACGCACACATCAGCGGAAACTTATTTTTGGAACAGGTGTCTGCGATTTGTCTGTTTTTGTGATCGTGAATCAGTGCTCCCCACTGAATCTCTTCTCTCTTCTTACTCACCTCTCTCTCCCTCCCTCCCTCTCTCTCTGTGTGTGTGTGTGTGTGTGTGTGTGTGTGTGTGTCTCTTTGCGCCGTTTACGATCCGGCTGAGATCCCAGTATCGATTTGGCGGGCGGGCAGGCGATGCCAACCACGCCGGAGTTCACGAGTCGGCAGGGGATGCGCTATCGGCGATGGCACGTGGCACGCCTGCCAAGTGCTGACTGGCGTGGGCCGGGGGGGGGGGGGGGGGGGGGGCTTTGGGAGAGAGTCGGAAACTGCTGGCTGACAGCCCACGAGTGTTTAGGTTTCATTCTCCCGGGGCTCTGTAACGGCGAGCAGAGGCCTCGCAACCCTCTCGTGGCTCGGGAAACAGCTAGGATTTCGGGAGGCTAGCAATCCCAACCAGCGCGTCATGTGTGGTTAGTTTCCCCATCTCTTGGGCCACTACCAATGTGGAGGATCGTGCCTGAACGTTTACTTAAATTTCAGTCAGAGGCTAACAAGGCTAAAAAGTCTAGTTGAGGACAATAGGGGTTTTGTTTGATTTAACATCATTTGATTTTGTGGACAACGCTGAACGAGTATTTCTGCTTAAGTCCGAACATTATTGGATTTGGAAATATGATAAACAATGATACATTTCATATATAGACCCAGGAAGCATTGTGTTTTCTACCACTGGTAACGAAGAGGGAAGAGGTTCGAGTCTGCCCGGGGTCATGTAAAGTGACAGGTGGCACAGATTCCGTTCCGGATCCGTTCTTTTTCCTTGATACGAGTACGCATCAATAATCTATCACTAAGTAAGACAAATGACTAAAAAAATTTATTTGTGGATGAGACAAGTTTTCTAAGCTGTACTGCGAGCTTGCGGCTTATAATTCGTATTCTTAAGTGCCTTCTGTTCCGCGCTTCTCGTCGGTGTTTTGTAATGCATTGATACCCACACCCTCTGGAATAACTTGCCTTACTTGGAACGTGGCTATCGACAATCTCGTTCTCCATGTTGTAATTACAGTTCCTCTCAAACCCAAAAGTAGATGTTCATACTGTAATCTTTGAACCTCGACATCATGCTGTATACTCGTATATAGTTGGCCTTTAACAAGGGGCACGCGAGCTTTTCAATTTTTCGGTACGATGTCCCGAGGCTACTGCGTGAAGCGATGTCCACATTATAAGTGCCAATTACAAAAAAAAATCGTCTTGTAAAACAGTAGTTGAATATCAAGAGTTCAGTTGGAAACCCAGTTCTAAGTAAAGCAGAAAGGTTGAGGGAGTATACAGAGGATCTGTACAAGAGCGATGTATTTGAGGACAACATTAGGAAATGGAAGAGGATGTAGAAGAAGATGAAATGGGATATATGATACTGCGTGAAGAGTTTGACAGAGCAATGAAAGACCTAAGTCGAAACAAGGCCCCGGGAGTAGACAACATTCCATTAGAACTACTGACAGCCTTGGGAGAGCCACCCCTGTCAAAACTCTTCCATCTGGTGAGCAAGATGTATGAGACAGGCGAAATACCCACAGAATTCCAGAAGAATATAATAATTCGAATCCCAAAGAAAGCAGGTGTTGACAGATGTGAAAATTACCGAACTATCAGCTTAATAAGACACGGCTGCAAAATACTAATGCTAATTCTTTACAGACGAATGGAAAAACTGGTTAGAGCCAACCTCGGGGAAGATCACTTCGGATTCCCTAGAAGTGCTGGAACACGTGAGGCAATACTGACCCTACGACTTATCTTAGAAAATAGATTAAGGAAAAGCAAACCTACATTTCTAGCATTTGTAGACACAGAGAAAGCTTTTGACAATGTTGACTGGAATACGCTTTCAAATTCTCAAGGTTCAAATGGTTCAAATGGCTCTGAGCACTATGGGACTCAACTGCTGAGGTCGTTAGTCCCCTACAACTTAGAACTAGTTAAACCTAACTAACCTAAGGACATCACAAACATCCATGCCCGAGGCAGGATTCGAACCTGCGACCGTAGCGGTCTTGCGGTTCCAGACTGCAGCGCCTTTAACCGCACGGCCACTTCGGCCGGCAATTCTCAAGGTGGCAGGGGTAAAATACAGGGAGCGAAAGGCTATTTACAGTTTGTACAGAAACCAGATGGCAGCCATAAGAGTCGAGGGACATGAAAGGGAAGCAGTGGTTGGGAAGGGAGTGAGACAGGGTTGTAACCTCTCCCCGATGTTATTCAATTTGTATATTGAGCAAGTAGTAAAGGAAACGAAACAAAAATTTGGAATAGGTATTAAAATCCATGGAGAAGAAATAAAAACTTTGATGTTCGCCAATGGCATTGTAATTCTGCCAGAGACAGCAAAGGACTTGGAAGAGCAGTTGAATGGAATGGACAGAGTCTTGAAAGGAGGATATAAGAAGAACATCAACAAAAGCAAAACGAGGATAATGGAATGTAGTCGAATTTAATATGGGTGATGCTGAGTGAATTAGATTAGGAAATGAGACACTTCAAGTAGTAAAGGAGTTTTGTTATTTGGGGAGCAAAATAACTGATGATGGTCAAAGTAGAGAGGATATAAAATGTAGACTGGCAATGGCAAGGAAAGCGTTTCTGAAGAAAAGAAATTTGTTAACATCGAGTATAGATTTAAGTGTCAGGAAGTCGTTTCTGGAAGTATTTGTATGGAGTGTAGCCATGTATGGAAGTGAAACACCGATGATAAATAGTTTAGACAAGAAGAGAATAGAAGCTTTCGAAATGTGGTGCTACAGAAGAATGCTGAAGATTAGATGGGTAGATCACATAACTAATGGGGTATTAAATAGAATTGGGGAGAAGAGAAATTTGTGGCACAACGTGACTTGAAGAAGGGATTGGTTGGTAGGTCCTGTTCTGAGGCATCAAGGGATCACCAATTTAGTATTGGAGGGCAGCGTGGAAGGTAAAAATCGTAGAGGGAGACTAAGAGATGAATACACTAAGCAGATTCGGAAGGATTGAGGTTGCGGTAGGTACTGGGAGATGAAGAAGCTTGCACAGGATAGAGTAGCATGGAGAGCTGCATCAAACCAGTCTCTGGACTGAAGAGCACAACAACAACAACAACAAAACCGTAGTATGCGAGCGGTCTGAACTCAAGAGCACAACAACAACAACAACAACAACAAAACACTAGTATGCGAGCGTATAATGTTAACATGATAATTGAGGGGCTGAGAGTACAAGTGGCAAAAATGACATTTCACAAGAATATGATCTAAACGCTCATTTGGGAAGCTAATGTGTGGATCTCTTCCGAGTAAAAGAAGTACAATGAATTTTCTGCACAGTGCTGCACTGGTTGATGATAAAGCTTAAGCTCTAAGCCAGTGCTTGGACTGCATTTAGAATACAACTAATACAAGTGAAGTGGCTGACGGAAGGAAGTGCTACTGTCTTTAATGAAGTTTCTGGTATATATTTGGTCTCTCTTACAAGGCAAAGGTATGGTTCAAATACGTATTTGTGCCCAAGACAGAAGAGAAGCAGTCAAGAGCAGCAGATAGTTTTCCGAGGTGTAAATGAAAACAGAACACTTTCTTTCAATTTAAGCCATGGATTCCATAGCAAAGGGCAAAACTGCTAAGGGCACAGTAGGAAACAAAACACAGGAATATAGAGTGGAACAGAATCAGAAAAGGAAAGCCTCGAGCACTGCGGTTCACGCATTCACTAAACCGTTATCTTGAGTTTTAAGATGCAAATTTTAGAAGGCTCAATACTGGTTCCACATCAATGCCTATTCGAGCCATTGCATGAAAATGAATTTAAAACAAAATTAGAGAAATACTAAATCTTCAGGAGATAAAGCACTACATCCGTGAGTGGAGAAATAAGACGACATGGGCAAAGAAGGGAACGAGGAAGACAGAAAAATGCACAACAGACTGATACAGCTTAACGAGCGATGCGCCAGGAAGGAATGCTATCTTCAAGATATATCACTGAAGGAAATGATTATGATTCAGTAGACACTCACTGTAGCAGGATCATAGAAAATGACTATGAATAAGCTCTTTTGTGTTTTGGAACCATCCCAATATATTTTCGTTTTGGTATTTTTATTTTATTTGCTATTTACCTATTTTTTCAGCTTGCTGTGTTACTTTTGCTTTAATTGCTCGTGTATGCTTATTTTATCATAGACATGTATTGTAATATGTATATCACGCGTATTTTACCTAAACAACCTTCAAAATAGAGCACAAGTAAATAAAATGTTTTTTGCGCTGTCAGGTTTTATTCTAAAATGTTTTGGGATGCAAGGAGTAAAAGTATTTTTAATATATTATAAAAATAATGCAGGGGCAGTAAAATCTATAACAATACTTAAATACACAGACTAACTGTCCGCAAGGAAAAGTTCTGATATTTCGACTGTAACGTAATTTATAAATAGCCATCTAACTTTGGCAGTCATTTACTCAGTTTGCTTTAGCAAGCAGTTGTATCGCTTGTACTCTCAACTCCCCAAATCATTACATCAGGTTCCCATAATTATTACAGTATTCACGTTACTGGTTTCGGCAATTTATTGCCGTCTTCAAATGTGATAACTAATCCACAAGCCCCTTCGTCATGGTGCATAAAAACTCATCATCATGAGTAGCATGTTAAAATGTCGCAGAGTGAAAGAGACAATGCGACGACTCGATGTATATTTCATTGATGTATTTTATATCATTTCACGATGTGCAGAATGCTTGTAACTCGATATATTTTATGTGTCATGACGAAGCTGTTTGTAGATTAATTATCACATCTGAAGGTGACAGTAAATTGCCGAGACTGGTAATGTGAAACCTGTAGTAGACTAATTTGGTACTTTGACGTAATGAACTATTTTATAGCGAAATTTTCGTTCATCCATTTCCCTACTGCCAGAGTTGCACAAGTTAACTGTCTGGGCTCTACTGAGTCTCGCAAGTTGCATGACTGATGCGTGGATGAGAGACCAACTTCCATTTCGAAGACTTTAGTATTTGTTGCGATTTTTCTATGCATCACTCTGTATCACATGAGACAGCTTCCAACCCATCAGTGAAATGTGTATACTAAACCAAATGTGTGTCCAATTTCTGTTTAGTGAGCTTTATGCATTTTATACATGATTCTTCTTTGTGATGCAGTAAAATTTAATGGTGTTTTCATTATGGTTTGTGGTTCTGTAAATATAATTCTATAAATAACGGTCGGAAGTGTTGTTGGTGACAACTGATAGCTGGTAAGTTGGTTGGGGGCTCTTCACTTTTCAGTGCTCTTTCTTTAATTAAATGCCGCGTAAATCCGACGATACAACATATTTTTCATGATAAGAGCAATGTGTCACAAGTTTTTCAAACGGAATTTGGCGGGAATCTGTATGTTAGTATTTCCTCTTTTGTTTCTTCTTCACAGAGAAGGAGTTAATTTTCCAGTATGGTACGTACTTACCAGTTTAAATTTATAAATGTAAAAAACCTCTGAAATACATGAAAAAAAATAAACAGAAATAAATTTCTCTGACACACTCTCTGAGAAGTCTATTAGAAGATATTTAAGAAATTCTCCGCTCCCTATTCCATCATCGTCTTCGTTCTGTATTAGCACCACCGCTAATAATTCGTCCTCTTCTTCATCACACATGTAGTCATGACATTAACGAACTGAAATTGTAGTTAAGTGAGAACACTGAGCCATTCAATGAATGTAATCCAAATGAAAGTTATCGACAAATTTCGTAACAGTAAGACAATAGCGAACGCTCTTCAGTTGACAGCCAATCGTCCTCTCGTTGCTATCGATGAAATACACCCTCACCATCCTACCAAAATCTCGTACAGAAGGAAAAGAAAAAACTAAAGTTCCGCAGTTTGCAGTTCCTGCTGTCAGCACATGAGAAGTTTAAAGGTGGTATGAAAGTAAAAACAAATCATTGACAGAAATATCACACCCATTTAACGTAAGCTATGAGGGGATTTCGAAAAATGGGTATTCGAAGTGTATTGCACGGATTCTATTGAATTGAACGTGCAGTTTCGATAACGTACACACCGATTACATCAAAGATATTGAAAGGAATAGCAACGAGCATTCAGTCATATTTCCGTCGTTCCATTCTCAGGTTAAAGTGAAAAGTATGGCTGAAAACTGCAACAGAAGACAAATTCGGTTTTCATTTACGGGCTGAAATTATGACTAAAGAAAACACAACTGAAGTTAACGTCAGTTCTAGATGTAATCTCATCGAGCGATGAAGTGTAGTGATGAAGTGCTCAACTGCTCTGTGCAACGTGTTGGAACTGGGATTACGGAGCGATCTCTTTGTGACTAATTCAGTGACGACGGGTGGGATGATTTTGCAACAAACGCGATGAGCAATACGTTTTTTCTTTCTCGTATAATCCGAGCCTTTAATAACACTAACATCGACAGCATCTTAATGAATTTCCTTTCGTCCTTCCTTGTTTTCTTCCAATTAAATCTCTGTGCACAAAGCAAGCGAAATTGGACTTCCGTTGTAGTTTAGTATCAAACACAACCTCAATCACATTGTTTTTTAATTCCAGAGATTTAAAAAAAAAGTTTTATAACCTTATCCATATTGTCACGTGTCCGTGGCAGTTATTAAATGAAGAAAATAAAATTCCAATCTGCCACGTTGTCCCATATTAATTGGCTCTTCATCCTACGCTTGCTGGTGCCATGGACAAAGTAAATTGGGAGGCGTAAAGATGGGAAGTAAGGACTCCGAAACTGGTAGCTTATCAACGAAGGGCACTGTGGCAAAGGTGAAATTTCATTTATTTCAATTAGTTCCAGTTTGAGTTGTTCTTAATTTCTTACACTGTACAGCTCTGTCACGTAATCATGAATATAAAAAAGGAAGTTATAATAAACTTTTTCAGTTAGAAACTCCACAGGTAGCTTCAGTTCCGTAGGCTTACCAGCAGGAAACTTGAATATGACTTTAGATGAACTTTCAGTGGATTAAGACACATCTTTGCACTACGTTGAGTTCAAAGCTAAAGGCACGTCGTGGGCCACCAGTTTCAAAAACAGCATTTAGAAAGCATATCAATCAGCTGCCGGTATTGTCATGGGAGCATAAAATCTTGTTCTGATGGATATTCTGGGAAACTTTCGATTAGCGAATTACAACTAATACAATTACTGTTAAGATATACTCACAGACCATGACGACTGTGACTACGATGGCGAATACGTGAAGATTAGTTACCTGAAAAAATAATAATATTTTAGTGTGTAACATTATTAGCTCAGCTAAAAGCAGCCGTGTTTCAAATAAAAGGCGCTGTTATCAGTTAAAGAGAGGGAAACATCAGTTAGTAAAACTGAGAACCTAAATAATCATATTCATTAGGAAAAAATTAACAGCTTTGTTCTAAAACATTCTTTCTATTTATTTTATCAGTGCTACTTTTTCAGGACAAGTAAAAATCGTTCAAAACCTCTGTGAAAGAGAGCGACGTTTCAGTTGCTAAAAATGGGAAGCCACATTTTAACTCCATATTCGCCTTCAAAAGAAAAAAAAAACTTTATATTAAGACAGTTTTCATTTTGCTTGTATTTATTTTATAAATACTATTTTTCAAGACCTGTAAAATGTTAAAAAAGAAATTACATCATTACGCCAAGAAGTGTCAAGCGTCAAATGCGATAAATTTGCTGATAATTTTTTTTTTTTAAATCGTCACGTGCTAAGATCTACACTCCCTTGGAGGTGGAAAAACCTGAAGCTTCTAAGTCATTGTAGTCAATACATATTCCATTTAGGTCACTCATTTTGATGTACGAAAACTTATTCGTCAAAACCCATATTGTAATTCCCGTCGACGTAGAATCATGTAATTTGGCAAGAAGCAAGTTTTTCACAGCAAAACCAAATGAAAAATCCAAAAATTGTTAATTTGTAATTGCATTAGAGGAAACAAATTTTTTGTGATTTGGTATGAGACTGTCTCTCTGTCCGTCGGTCTGTTAAGACCCCATTTTATCAGGGAAGGGTAAACATACCAAGTTGAAATTTATGTCACATACTAAGGTCTATAATCGCTTGCCAATGTAATAAATGTTACTTTTAAGTCAATGCAGTCACAAGATGTGGCCATTTATATCGTATTTTGATACTCCCAAACTAATTCATTAAATTCTGTAGGACACTTCCCTTTTACGTAGAATCACGCAATTTGGAAAGAAACAAGGTTTCAAGCCATATCTGAACGGAACTCTCACTGCCTAGTACTACATGGTTCTTTTTTTTTGTTTTGTTTTGTCATATGACTAGTTTGATGCTGTCCCCGCCACCAATTCCTCTCCTGTACTCAGAATAGCACTTGCAATCAGCGTCCTCGATTATTTGTTGGTGTACTCCGGGTTGCACTCTATAGATACGTCAGGTAAGTTATTGATTGTCCCTTCTTCTAGTCAATGTTTTCCACATTTCCCTTTCCTCACCGACGCTGCGGGGACCCATCTCATTTCTTATCTTACTGCTACAATACCAGTGGCGAAGGCCGTTGGCGCTCTGTAAAATAATGACACCGCATTAGCAAGACAGACATTTCTTCACTGCGACCTTGGCGAGGGTAGTGGACAACACGCAGTCCTGGATTGAACTGGCTCGACCACTTCAGCAGACTCTTGTGGCCGCTATCTACGTCGCGGCCGACCATTTTAACACCGCGGTGTCGCATCCGCAGCTCGTTGTCTGGTGGCTAGCGTTGCTGCTTTGGGATCATGGGGTCCCGGGTTCGATTCCCGGCCGGGTTGGGAATTTTATATGCCCGGGGACTGGGTGTTTGTGTTGTCCCTAATATTGCATCATCTTCATCATTTTTGACAGCGTCTAGATTGGAGTGTGAAAAAAATGGACTGTGTACGATTTGGGACTTTTTACGGGCGCTGATGACCGCGCGGTTGAACGCCCCACAAACCAAACATGATCACCGCGGTGCCGTGCTGTGCAGGGCAGCAGGCGCCAGGCGTAGCTCGTACAGCGGCGTCGACCACGAGATCGTAGACAGCTTTTTACGAGGGTACTCTATTAGACACGGAAAAGGGTGCGCCCAAGTAAACTCCAGCAGCACTGCTCAGGATGTAGCAGGTAGTGTAGAATTACAGCACGGCATCCCCACCAGAGGACGCATTGGAGGGCCGGTGCCCGCTCACAGATGTACGTCAGGGAGAGCATCCTTTGGCATACCTCCCTGATACAATGACAGGTTGACAGTGCGCCAAACACCACCAGTTTGGCTCTCAGCTAGCTGGAAGTAGAAGCCCCTAATAATTCACTAAAAAGATGTTGGCAGCTCATAGCAATTCTCTGCAGTATCACCCCAGGAGTAACTCCACCGTGCCCCTCCAAAACAATGGAAGAATGGAACCTCTGCCCAGGTCGCCACCATACTCAGCAACGATGAAGGCTACTGCAGAACTGCGATTCATCATTGACCAGTATGGTACCACTCCAAACATAGCCATTTGTGTTGCGGTGTTAACAACTGCGTACTCGTGGGACACTGATACCCTGATCTGGATGCTGCTATTCTTTGACCAATGCTGCAGAATGACAGGAATGCAGTGCATAGGAGGTCCATTACTTGTTCCCGGATGGTAGGCACAGATCCTAGGATGGGCCTGGTGCACAACATGGGAATCCTTTCTGGTGGTGGTCAGACGTGATCGACCGGAACCTTGATGACGAGTATGTCTGCCCTCACATTATCATACACTTCAACATGGGACCAGTGTCACATTTGAATGACCCAAAAATCTGGATATTGCCCGTTCGACCAGCTGAACAAATGGAGACCCAACTAACGCAGTCAGGTGCTGATAACGCTGTCTCGCACGGCATCTTCCTGTTCTTCATAGTGATCACTCAATATCTGGCGCTATTCACTCCCCTTATACAGGGTGTTACAAAAAGGTACGGCCAAACTTTCAGGAAACATTCCTCACACAAAAAGAAAGAAAATATGTTATGTGGACGTGTGTCCGGAAACGCTTACTTTCCATGTTAGAGCTCATTTTATTGCTTCTCTTCGAATCACACTAATCATGGAATGGAAACACACAGCAACAGAACGTACCAGCGTGACTTCAAACACTTTGTTACAGGAAATGTTCAAAATGTCCTCCGTTAGCGAGGATATATGCATCCACCCTCCGTCGCATGGAATCCCTGATGCGCTGATGCAGCCCTGGAGAACGGCATATTGTATCACAGCCGTTCACAATACGAGCACGAAGCGTCTCTACATTTGGTACCGGGGCTGCGTATCTACATTTGGTACCGGGGCTGCGTAGGCAAGAGCTTTCAAATGCCCCCATAAATGAAAGTCAAGAGGGTTGAGGTCAGGAGAGCGTGGGGGCCATGGAATTGGTCCGCCTCTACCAATCCATCGGTCACCGAATCTGTTGTTGAGAAGCGTACGAACACTTCGACTGAAATGTGCAGGAGCTCCATCGTGCATGAACCACATGTTGTGTCGTACTTGTAAAGGCACATGTTCTAGTAGCATAGCTAGAGTATCCCGTATGAAATCATGATAACGTGCTCCATTGAGCGTATGTGGAAGAAACTAAAATGAGCTCTAACATGGAAATTAAGCGTTCCCGGACATATGTCCACATAACATCTTTTCTTTATTTGTGTCTGAGGAATGTTTCGTGAAAGTTTGGCCGCACCTTTTTGTAACACCCTGTATATCCTGCTAGACCACGTAACAACACTAAACACGAACAACCCAAATGCACTCTGGTGGGCGTTCTACGTGTCACAGAGAATTGTAGTTCTAATCATTTACATACGAGTCTACGGTATGTATGCGTAGGACGATAACTGACATCGGACTATGTCACCTGGTTCCTTCACTTCTATTGCCAGAGTGTGAATTTTACTGGAGTTTCTGTAATTTTGGTTATTCTCTGTGTTTTGTTACTTTCTGTGTAGATATTTTCCTGTTACCCAATGATTTTGATTATTTTCTGTAAATATATTTTACTGTTACTCTGAAGTGCACACAAAGTAGTATGGAGAGTGAATTTTTACTCTTTGGAAAAGTTTGTCTTGCGAACTTCTTAACAGTCCAAGATTACATAGAAATTATGTGACATTATTAACACGTCGCTTACTAGTGTGTTCCTTTTAGTTTTCGCTGTGTTTATTACTTCGGATAATTCCAACCTTTTGAGTACGAACTCCGACTTAACAAAAAATTTTGTGATTTCCGGTATTTGAGTATTTACAACTTCCAACGTAATGACCGATGCCATCAATGAAGGTGTTTTGTCTCATGAACTCCAGTAAATTATAAGCGACTGGTTTCAGAAATAAATTTTCCGTGACCTAATTATTATGTCACTAAACTACAACTTTTAAATAGTTATGTGTTAGACTAACCAATCTAAACTGATATTGATAGTTGTTCGTTGTTTCATTGTGCCAAGCGTTTAATATCAATTTGGAAATTATAAGGTTGGTGCTTAATTTCGTACCGTTTTTGCATAAGTTTAATAAACGTAACAGATATACACAACACAAACTTTAATCATCAATGATGCATTCGGCATCACTATTTACAACATTCTGCCAACGCTGGGGTAACTTTTCGATTCCACGACTGTAGAAATAACGTGGCTCTAAGGCAAAAAAGTCATCGAGCCATGTTCGACCGCATTTTTACCCGGAGAGGAGGTTCCGTAATGGGGTGCAAGATCAAGTAAATAAGGTGGGTGCGGAGAGACTTTCCAGTCCAACTCCTGTATAGGGTTGTTTTGTGAGTCTAGCAGAATGCGGGCGGGCAATATCGTGGAGTAGCACCACTTCACGCAGTCTTCCTGGTCTTGTACCTAAACTTCGTCTACAAGACGTCTCAGTTATTGATAATATATGTCACCAGCAATGGTTACACCTCAGAGAATTATTAGGTTCGTGCTTAATTTCGTACCCTTTTTGCATAAGTTTAATGAACGTAACAGATAGACACAACACAAACTATAATCATCAATGATGCATTCGGCATCACTATTTACAACATTCTGCCATCACTGGAGTAACTTTTCGATTCCGTGACTGTAGAAATAACGTGGCTCTAAGGCAAAAAAGTCATCGAGCCTTGTTCGGCCGCATGTTTACCTGGAGACGAGGTTCCGTAATGGTTGTTCGACAGAGAGTGGAAGAAAAGAAAACCTGGGGGTGCAAGATCAGGTAAATAAGGTGGGTGCGGAGAGACTTTCCAGTCCAACTCCTGTATAGGGTTGTTTTGTGAGTCTAGCAGAATGCGGGCGGGCAATATCGTGGAGGAGCACATCTTCACACAGTCTTCCTGGTCTTGTACCTAAACTTCGCCTACAAGTCGTCTCAGTTATTGATAATAAATGTCACCAGCGATGGTTACACCTCGGAGAATTATTAGGTTGGTGCTTAATTTCGTACCGTTTCTGCATAAGATTAATAAATGTACCAGATAGACACAACACAAACTTTAATCATCAATGATGCATTCGGCATCACTATTTACAACATTCTGCCAACGATGGGGTAACTTTTCGATTCCGCGACTGTAGAAATAACGTGGCTCTAAGGCAAAAATGTCATCTAGCCTTGTTCGGCCGCATGTTTACCTGGAGAGGAGGTTCCGTGATGATTGTTCGACAGAGAGTGGAAGAAAAGAAAACCTGGGGGTGCAAGATCAGGTAAATAAGGTGGGTGCGGAAAGACTTCCCAGTCCAACACCTGTATAGTGTTTTTTGTGAGTCTAGCAGAATGCGGGCGGGCAATATCGTGGAGGAGCACATCTTGACACAGTCTTCCTGGTCTTGTACCTAAACTTCGCCTACAAGACGTCTCAGTTATTGATAATAAATGTCACCAGCGATGGTTACACCTCGGAGAATTATTAGGTTGGTGCTTAATTTCCTACCGTTTTTGCATAAGTTTAATAAACGTAACAGATAGTCACAACACAAACTTTAATCATCAATGATGCGTTCGGCATCACTATTTACAACATTCTGCCAACGCTGGGGTAACTTTTCGATTCCGCGACTGTAGAAATAACGTGGCTCTAAGGCAAAAAAGTCATCGTGCCATGTTCGGCCGCATTTTTACCTGGAGAGGAGGTTCCGTAATGGTTGTTCGACAGACAGTGGAAGAAAAGAAAACCTGGGGGTGCAAGATCAGGTAAATAAGGTGAGTGCGGAAAGACTTTCCAGTCCAACTCCTGTATAGGGTTGTTTTGTGAGTCTAGCAGAATGCGGGCGGGCAATATCGTGGAGGAGCACATCTTCACACAGTCTTCCTGGTCTTGTACCTAAACTTCGCCTACAAGACGTCTCAGTTATTGATAATATATGTCACCAGCAATGGTTACACCTCAGAGAATTATTAGGTTCGTGCTTAATTTCGTACCCTTTTTGCATAAGTTTAATGAACGTAACAGATAGACACAACACAAACTATAATCATCAATGATGCATTCGGCATCACTATTTACAACATTCTGCCATCACTGGAGTAACTTTTCGATTCCGTGACTGTAGAAATAACGTGGCTCTAAGGCAAAAAAGTCATCGAGCCTTGTTCGGCCGCATGTTTACCTGGAGACGAGGTTCCGTAATGGTTGTTCGACAGAGAGTGGAAGAAAAGAAAACCTGGGGGTGCAAGATCAGGTAAATAAGGTGGGTGCGGAAAGACTTCCCAGTCCAACCCCTGTATAGTGTTTTTTGTGAGTCTAGCAGAATGCGGGCGGGCAATATCGTGGAGGAGCACATCTTCACACAGTCTTCCTGGTCTTGTACCTAAACTTCGCCTACAAGTCGTCTCAGTTATTGATAATAAATGTCACCAGCGATGGTTACACCTCGGAGAATTATTAGGTTGGTGCTTAATTTCGTACCGTTTTTGCATAAGTTTAATAAACGTAACAGATAGTCACAACACAAACTTTAATCATCAATGATGCATTCGGCATCACTATTTACAACATTCTGCCAACGCTGGGGTAACTTTTCGATTCCGCGGCTGTAGAAATAACGTGGCTCTGAGGCAAAAAAGTCATCGAGCCTTGTTCGGCCGCATGTTTACCTGGAGAGGAGGTTCCGTGATGGTTGTTCGACAGAGAGTGGAAGAAAAGAAAACCTGGGGGTGCAAGATCAGGTAAATAAGGTGCGTGCGGAAAGACTTCCCAGTCCAACTCCTCTATAGTGTTGTTTGTGAGTCTAGCAGAATGCGGGCGGGCAATATCGTGGAGGAGCACATCTTCACACAGTCTTCCTGGTCTTGTACCTAAACTTCGCCTACAAGACGTCTCAGTTATTGATAATAAATGTCACCAGCGATGGTTACACCTCGGAGAAGCAGTTCGTAGTGTTGTGTTGGCAGAAGATCCAACACCGTGTTACTAGAGGAGGCCGAAATGCACGCGTTTTTGCTCACGCAGGCTGGCGTGAGGAGGGAAGGAACTAGAAATCAGAAAGCGGACGTAATTAGTTTGATCCTTAACTTTAATCCATTAATGATGAAGTCGCTCTTGACGGTACATGATTCGCAATATTATCTGTTGAGAATACATTCATAGTTACTGAATATGGCGCCTTGCTAGGTCGTAGCAAATGACATAGCTGAAGGCTATGCTAAACTGTCGTCTCGGCAAATGAGAGCGTATGTAGACAGTGAACCATCGCTAGGAAAGTCGGCTGTACAACTGGGGCGAGTGCTAGGGTACTGATGACCACAGGTGTTAAGCCCCATAGTGCTCAGACCCATTTGAATCATGACATAAGTCTTCCATCTGCTGAGCAAGAAGTATGTGACAGGCGAAATACCCTCGGACATCAGTAAGAACATTCCAATTCAGAAGAAAGCAGTTGCCGACAGGTGCCAACATTAACGAACTATCAGTTTACGAACAGGAGTTCATTACAGCAGAAAGGAAAAAACTGGTAGAGACCGACCTTGGGGAAGATAAGTTCGGATCTCGGAGAAATGTAGAAACTCACAAGGCGATACTGACGCTACGACTTTTCTTAGAAGATGGATTAAGGAAAGGCAAACCTACGTTCATAGCATTTGTAGACTTAGAGAATGTTAACTGGAATACTGTTTTTGAAATTCTGAGTGCAGCAGGTCTAAAATACAGGGAGCGAAAGGCTATTTACTACTTGTACAGAAACTAGATGGCAGTATTAAGAACCGAGGGTCATGAAAGGGAAGCAGTGGTTGACAAGGGAGTGAGACAGGGTTGTATCCTGTCTCCGATGTTATTCGATGTGTACATTGAGCAAGCAGTAAAGGAAAGAAAAGAAAAATTTACAGTAGGAATTAAAATCCACGGAAAAGAAATAAAACCTTAAGGTTTGCTGACGACATTGTAATCCTGTCAGTCACAGCAAAGGACAGCAGTTGAACGGAATGGGTAGTGTCTTGAAAGGAGGATACAAGATGAACATCAACAAAAGCAAAACGGGAATAATGGATTGTAGTTGAATGAAATCAGTTGATGCTGAAGGAATTAGATTAGGAAATGAGACACTGAAAGTAGCAGATGAGTTTTCCTATTTGGGAAGCAAAAAACTGACGATGGCCGAAGTAGAGAGGACATAAAATGTAGACTGGCAATGACAAGAAAAGGTTTTCTGAAGAAGAAAAACAGGTTAACAGCAGTATAGACTTCCGGAAGGCGTTCGATACAGTTCCGCACTGTCGCCTGATAAACAAAGTAAGAGCCTACGGAATATCAGACCAGCTGTGTGGCTGGATTGAAGAGTTTTTAGCAAACAGAACACAGCATGTTGTTATCAATGGAGAGACGTCTACAGACGTTAAAGTAACCTCTGGCGTGCCACAGGGGAGTGTTATGGGACCATTGCTTTTCACAATATATATAAATGACTTAGTAGATAGTGTCGGAAGTTCCATGCGGCTTTTCGCGGATGATGCTGTAGTATACAGAGAAGTTGCTGCATTAGAAAATTGTAGCGAAACACAGGAAGATCTGCAGCGGATAGGCACTTGGTGCAGGGAGTGGCAACTGACCCTTAACATAGACAAATGTAATGTATTGCGAATACATAGAAAGAAGGATCCCTTATTGTATGATTATATGATAGCGGAACAAACACTGGTAGCAGTTACTTCTGTAAAATATCTGGGAGTATGCGTACGGAACGATTTGAAGTGGAATGATCATATAAAACTAATTGTTGGTAAGGCGGGTACCAGGTTGAGATTCATTGGGAGAGTGCTTAGAAAATGTAGTCCATCAACAAAGGAGGTGGCTTACAAAACACTCGTTCGACCTATACTTGAGTATTGCTCATCAGTGTGGGATCCGTACCAGGTCGGGTTGACGGAGGAGATAGAGAAGATCCAAAGAAGAGCGGCGCGTTTCGTCACAGGGTTATTTGGTAACCGTGATAGCGTTACGGAGATGTTTAATAAACTCAAGTGGCAGACTCTGCAAGAGAGGCGCTCTGCATCGCGGGGTAGCTTGCTCGCCAGGTTTCGAGAGGGTGCGTTTCTGGATGAGGTATCGAATATATTGCTTCCCCCTACTTATACTTCCCGAGGAGATCACGAATGTAAAATTAGAGAGATTAGAGAGCGCACGGAGGCTTTCAGACAGTCGTTCTTCCCGCGAACCATACGCGACAGGAACAGGAAAGGGAGGTAATGACAGTGGCACGTAAAGTGCCCTCCGCCACACACCGTTGGGTGGCTTGCGGAGTATCGATGTAGATGTAGATGTAAAAGTCAGGAAGTCTTTTTCTGAAAGTATTTGTAAAGAGTGTAGCCATGTTTGGAAGTGGGCGATTAGACAAGGAGAGAATTAAAGCTTTTGAAATGCTGTGCTACAGAAGAATGCTGAAGGTTAGATGGGTAGAACACGTAACTAATGAGAATTGGGGAGAAAAGAAAGTTGTGGCACAACATGACTAGATGAAGGGTTCGTTTGGCAGGACACATACTGAGACATCACGGGATCACCAATCACCAACATAGTAAAGGAGGAAAAGCGTTCAGGAGGGGGGGGGGGGGGGGGTTAAAAAACGTAGGAGAGCAAGAGATGAATACAGTTAGCAAATTCAGAAGGCTGTAGGTTGTAATAGTTACTCGAAGATGAAAAGGCTTGCAAAGGGTAGGGCAGTATGGAGAGCTGCATCAGACCAGTCTTCCGATTGAAGGCCACAATAACAGTATTTCGCGAGAACTTTTTTTCCTTGTTTTTAATGAATCGTGTATTTTTGAAGAGGCTCAACAGTTTTTGTGTAAGACGAACATGTGTCTATTACGAGATGGCAAAATTATCCTCGGAAACATTAGCGCTTGCAGATGTTACCCGCCTAGATAGACGTGGATGAGAGAACTGGATTGACGTCCTAACTGCGCATCTGTCAGGAAATGGACTTCGGCAGTTCGCGAGATGGGCGCAGTCCGGTGACCGGCTGGGGAAGCGACAGCGGGAGACAAGCGGGCCCCGGCCTCGGGGACAGCGGTGGGCAGCCGTAATGAGCCGTCGCGCCGCTTCCCGCCTTCGCATTTGCAAGTTGCGGCCCCTTCCTCCTCCCGTTTCCCCAACGGCCATTGTGCGCTCCGAGCGCGTGACGAATAACGGGCCGCCGCGATGCGACTGCCCGCCAGCTACGGCGCGGCACGCTTTTGTTTCCGTCCGTGGCGCATGCGCACTGCGGCTCAGCGCTTCCTACTCGCTGGTATCGGAACCTCATTGTTGGCACTGCGCGCTGGAGAGGGAACAGTGTGTCGTTTGTGCGCGGCTGCATTTCTTCCCGAATACCTGCAAGTTCTTCAATGTCTAGTACCTGTAACTTTCAAAATAGATTTTTCCAGCACCTTCCAGTTCGTGGCTCAAGGCAACTCGTAAGAGGAAAGGCCACAAGACCACTCCGCTAGATACCCGAAAGAACATACGTAGGATATGGCCCTTAAATCACTGATTTAATGGGCCGTTTGTAACGCGGCCGTCGGTAGTTACTATTTGTATGAAAATTAAAATTAAACTGCGTCCGAATAGTCCATGAAGGTCCAATGTGCCGACCGACCGTCGTGTCGTCCTCACCCATAAGCGCCAGCGGAACGGCATATTGCCACCACACCGCTTCCCGGACCAACAGCTCTTAATTTCGGTGATCTGACGGGATATGGTGTTACCACTACGACAAGGCCATTAGCACTAGTTATACCTACAGAGGTGGGGCAGTGATTAGCAAACGGGACTCGCATTTGGGAGGATGACGGTTTTACAGAGAGTACTCTACTGCATTGGATCCTTACTTAGCTTGCATTTATCGCGAATCTCTTGCCCAACGTAAAGTCCCGAGCGACTGAAAAAAAGCGCAAGTGACGCCTGTATATAAGAAGGGTAGAATGACGGATCCTCAAAATTACAGACCAATATCCTTAACATCGGTTTGCTGCAGGATTCTCGAACATATTCTCAGTTCGAATATAATGAATTTCCTTGAGACAGAGAAGTTGCTGTCCATGCATCAGCACGGCTTTAGAAAGCATCGCTCCTGCGAAACGTAACTCGCCCTTTTTTCACATGATATCTTGCGAACCACGGATGAAGGGTATCAGACCGATGCCATATTCCTTGACTTCCGGAAAGCGTTTGACTCGGTGCCCCACTGCAGACTCCTAACTAAGGTACGAGCATATGGGATTGGTTCCCAACTATGTGAGTGGCTCGAAGACTTCTTAAGTAATAGAACCCAGTACGTTGTCCTCGATGGTGAGTGTTCATCGGAGGTGAGGGTATCATCTGGAGTGCCCCAGGGAAGTGTGGTAGGTCCACTGTTGTTTCCTATCTACATAAATGATCTTTTGGATGGGGTGCATGGCAATGAGCGGCTGTTTGTTGATGATGCTGTGGTGTATGGGAAGGTGTCGTCGTTGAGTGACTGTAGGAGGATACAAGATGACTTGGACAGGATTTGTGATTGGTGTAAAGAATGGCAGCTAACTCTAAATATAGATAAATGTAAATTAATGCAGATGAATAGGTAAAAGAATCCTGTAATGTTTGAATACTCCATTGGTAGTGCAGCGCTTGACACAGTCACGTCGATTAAATATTTGGGCGTAACATTGCAGAGCGATATGAAGTGGGACAAGCATGTAATGGCAGTTGTGGGGAAGGCAGATGGTCGTCTTCGGTTCATTGGTAAAATTTTGGGAAGATGTGGTTCATCTGTAAAGTAGACCGCTTATAGAACGCTGGTGCGGCCTATTCTTGAGTACGGCTCGACCGTTTGGGAGCCCTATCAGGTCGGATTGAGCGAGGGCTGCTAGATTTGTTACTGGTAGGTTTGATCATCACGCGAGTGTTAAGGAAATGCTTCAGGAACTCGGGTGGGACTCTCTAGAGGAAAGGAGGCGTTCTTTTCGTGAATCGCTACTGAGGAAATTTAGAGAACCAGTATTTGAGGCTGACTGCAATACAATTTTACTGCCGCCAACTTACATTTCGCGGAAAGACCACAAAGATAAGAGAGATTAGGGCTCGTACAGAGGCATACAGGCAGTCATTTTTCCCTCGTTCTGTTTGGGAGTGGAACAGGGAGATAAGATGCTAGTTGTGGTACGAGGTACCCTCCGCCACGCACCGTGTGTTGGATTGCGGAGTATGTATGTAGATGTAGATGAAACCCGTGACCGGCCATCCTTACTTAGGACTTCCGCGATTTCCCTAAATTGTTTTAGACAAATGCCGGGATCGTTCCTTCCACATTCTTCCCTAATCCGATGGTATCGATGACCTCGCTGTTTAGTCCCCTCAAAAATGGCTCTGAGCACTATCGGACTTAACATCTGAGGTCATCAGTCCCCTAGAACTTAGAACTACTTAAATCTAACTAACCTAAGGACATCCATGCTCGAGGCAGGATTGGAACCTGCGACCGTAGCGGCCGCGCGGTTCCAGACTGAAGCGCGTAGAACCACTCGGCCACAACGGCCGACTTGGTCCCCTCCCACGAATCAACCAACCAACCACTAATTATACATAATGTATACATAGGAATAATAACTGTGGGTACACACGATACCCTAACGGCGTATTACAGCGAAAATTTTATGAGCACACATAAAAGGAGTGATTTGCCGGCCGAAGTGGCCGTGCGGTTAAAGGCGCTGCAGTCTGGAACCGCAAGACCGCTACGGTCGCAGGTTCGAATCCTGCCTCGGGCATGGATGTTTGTGATGTCCTTGGGTTAGTTAGGTTTAACTAGTTCTAAGTTCTAGGGGACTAATGACCTCAGCAGTTGAGTCCCATAGTGCTCAGAGCCATTTGAACCATTTTTGAAAAGGAGTGATTTGCTTTCGAGTGCAGAACTCTGAAATCGAAATTAGAGGAAACAATAATTTTCTTCATATGATAACCGGAAAGATGGGCAACGCAAGTATTTAGTATCCTCCAGCACAGCATTTATATAGTGACAATATCACAAAGCATTAGGAAAGCTTTCATGCACACGTTCATACGAACTACATTGTTAATCCTAGGTCACAAAAGTAAAATTTACGACTGCAGTTTGTATCAATTCGCTTTTCCAGCCTATCTGGTATTGTCAATATAGGGTGTATAACAGAACATTTTGTTCTTATTTTGTATGTCATATGGCAGTGTAGGCCTTGTAATTTTAATTAATTAGCGCATCAATTACAAATTATTTCCTCTGGGTAATGTATGGAATAAAAAAATTTATTATGGCTTTTTAATCATGTAAAATTTTCACCTCTGTAGTGTTCTAGGGTTACTCAGGCACAAAAATAACAATTTCAGCAATATTAATATATATTGTGCTGTGACGTGACTGTAATGGCCTTTAAAACTTAAATATTTTCAGGCAGAATTCGCGAAAAGGAATAAAAAAAACTTTAGCCCCAAATAGAGTTGCTGAAGAGTTTAGATTTCAATGGAATAACTAATATTGTTTTATTGGGAAGGGTTAAAAATTATTTCAAAAGGCAACTTGGTTGAAATCGCTTCTAATAAATGAAATAAATCATTTACAGCTGCATTTATGTAATTTATTGGCTGACTTATATGAATAAAACTACTGTTGAAGTGGGTTTTATGACTTTGGTATCAGGCTGGTATCTCTCTCTCTCTCTCTCTCTCTCTCTCTCTCTCTCAGGATCTCCATGACGATAAATGTCTTCCCCCGTCATCTCAATACATCTTCACAACACATACACCAAGCCACACGCTTTTCTCTGTAAGCGCACACATGTACAATATATTCAAAGTACACTGACTCACCCACTGCCAGCAACAGACTGCAACTGCTCCATTATTTTAGCAATAAATGTCTTTCGCTATCTAGTGCAGTTCTCTTTCAAACCTTAATAAAAATTGTTACGTATATATCTGATAGTGTGCTTGTCATTCTACTTTTTGTATATTAAGTCTTTGAGAAAATGTAAGATAAAAATAATAAAAAATAAATGTACAACTTTGTAACAGACAATATAAAATTATTTACATAAATAATTCCCCACGCCGCTACTGGTTATGTTTACAGAACATCAGAGCATATATTGAGATGCTTCAAAATGAATTATTCAAGAAACTGACAAACAAAAGAAAGCAAATTATGTCGTGTAACTGCGACGCATTTAGTGCGTCATCACACGTTCCACGAGACTGGAAAAACCCGTAACTAGCTAGCCATTCGTGTCACTGTACATCGTCTGGGAAGTAGAGGATTTCCCTTATGGGACTGCTTGCAACAATCTTGGGTCGAGTTTGAAATTACCTTCTGTGGTGTTGCTATGTCGTCTCGTTAGTGAATGATGCTAGAATTTATATTTTCTTGTGGTAGCCACATATTTAAAGAATAATATAACTAATCGCTTATGTCATCGGCTGGCTGACGCAGTTGCCGGATTAGGTGATACATGAGTTATCTGGTACAGCGGTAACGCGTTGTTCTTAATCATTCAAAAATATCTGGGTCACCAGCTTCTTCATATAAGTATCTGAAAACTCGACCGGAAATCCACGTCAACGCTTTTGTTTACAGGGTCTGAAGCATCTGCAGGTCTTTCTTCGCCATGTAATCCCCATACAGCGCTTCCATCATTGGCCACATACACAGACGGTAAACGGCCAAGTCACATTTGATGGACAGAGCTGACTTCTCGTTTTGTAGTGGATGTAGTGCGCCGAGTCGTCGTTCAGTCTTTCACAGCCTTCCCAGACTACTGATATCAAGTCAACTTGCTGTCTTGGACGACTCCTAGGTATCTGGCTGTCTCCGGCCATTGTACGGACTGCACAGCTGAACAACCGGGAGGTCTGGTTTGCCCTGCGGGTGAATAACATGGCTCGTCTGCATTGATTGACTCCTCCGTCGGTACTTGGTAGAATATTTTATACATATGAATGAAACACACGCAAAAATGGTGTCATATCCTACAGTATTGATTAATTGTTACACTGACCGATTTTCGGCTGTTATGCCATCATAAGGTACAAAGATAAGTATGTGATGGAGGGAACATTTATTAACTTTTCATAACTGGGATTCACAGTCATGTGAAGAAATCATGTCTACGCCAGAGACTGTTAAACTTTTTATTTCCACTAATGCAATTAAGGCCTAACGCCATTATCAAGTGCAGATGTTTTGGCTTTAAGCCACGTCAACTTTATACAGGCTGACACATTGATATGTTGTTGTCATTTGCTGTTATGTATATTCTTAATGCTGCTAAGTAGTGCGAGCGCACATGCCCATATGTCGTAAAACAGCACAGTCTGTACATGCACATGTTCTTTCCACCATCACTAGCCACTTTTGCACTCAACTGCAAAAGTGACTAGTGATGGTGGAACGAACATGTGTATGTACAGACTGTGCTGTTTTACGACGTATCGATATGTGTGCTTGCACTACTTAGCAGCATTACGAATGTATATGACAGCAAATGACAACAAAATAGGGGTGCGTTATGGGAAGAGACGGGGCATGTACAATATGTACAAGAATCAAGAGGGAACAATAACACTGAAAGACCAAGAACGAAGTGCTCGGATCAAAATGTTGCAGGACAGGAATGTAGCCTTTCGCCCCTATTGTTCAATCTTCATATCGAAGAAGCAATGATGGAAATAAAAGAAAGGTTCAAGAGTGGGAGTAAAATTCAGGGTGAAAGGATATGAATGATAAAATTCGCTGGTAACATTGGTATACTCAGCAGAAGTGAAGTGGTAAGGGGTGTGTTGAAGGGAATGAACAGTCTAGTGATCACAGGATGTGGACTGAGACTAAATCGAAGAAAGGCGACAGTAATGAGAGAAAGCACAAATGAGAACAGCGAGAAACTTAAAACCAGAATTGGGGATCACTAAATTAAGGGCCGGCCGGAGTGGCCGTGCGGTTCTAGGCGCTACAGTCTGGAACCGAACGACCGCTATGGTCGCAGGTTCGAATCCTGCCTCGGGCATGGATGTGTGTGATGTCCTTAGGTTTAATTAGTTCTAAGTTCTAGGCGAACGATGACCTCGAAGTTAAGTCGCATAGTGCTCAGAGCCATTTGAACTAAATTAAGGAATTCTGCTACCTAGGTAGACGGAGCAATGAGGACATAAAAAGCAGACTAGTACTGGCAAAACGGACATTCATGGCCAAGAGTATTCTACAAGTTTCAAACATAGTCCTTAACTGTAGCCAGTATTTTACGGCAGTGAGACATGGACTGTGAGAAAAACGCATCAGAATCGAAGCATTTGAGATGTGGTGCTACATAAAAGTGTTTAAAATTAGATGAACTGGGATGGTAAGGAATGAGGAGGTTCTCCGCAGAATCGGAGAGAAAGGAATAAATGAGAAACACTGACAAAAGAAGGTACAGTACGATAGGACATCTGTTAAGATTCCAAGAAATTATTTCCATTGTGCTAGAGGGAGCCCTAGACAACAAACACTGTAGATCCAGCAACTAATTGAGGACGTAGGTTACAAGCGCCACAGAGACATGAAGAGCTTGGCACAGGAGAGGAATTCGTGACGGGCTACATCAGACCAGTTAGAAGACTGATGATCCGATAGGCTGCCTGAAATTGCAGCATAGGGCAAACGGGAAGTGCCATAGTGGTGGTTACCGCGGCTACAGCTCTCGTGGGATGGCTGAACATCCGCCATACCAACCTCGAGAGCCTCACCCCATTCGCAACTGTGAAAAATAAAGAAATTTTGTACATGTCATCAGTATTCTCTGAGAATCCCTCAGGTCTTCACAATAACACTCCATGTCTCGTGCGATAATCGAAAACTCATAATACACATTGCCTGTAACCTGACTGTTTAGATATATTAGACGCTCCTTTTTGAGAACACTAGGTTACCAAAAACACTTCAGTCCATTTTTTTTTTCAACCCGTTTACCCATTGTCTTCAGTTTCCCTAAATACAAACATCAACAGATTCTGTGATTTCGTTGTTAATCTACATAATTTTCGCTTCAGTGTGCTCATTGTTGTATTATTGTTGTTGCTGTTATCTTCAGATCAAAGCTCCACCATGATCTATACTGTGCAAGTCCCTCCATCACTGCATGACTACTAGGACCTATATCCATTTGAACCAGAGTACTATATCCCTCTACAATTTTTACGAGTCCCATGCTTCCCTCCATTACCACACAAACATTTCATCGATGCATCAGGATGTGTCCTATCAACCGATCCCTTCTTTTAGTCATAGTGTGCCATAAATTTCTTTTTGTACCAATTCGAATAAGTACCTCTTCATCAGTTATTCGATCTGCTCATCTAAGCACATTCTCCTGTAGCACCACATTTGAAAAGATTGTATTTCCTTCGTGTCTGAACTGTTTTGTCGTCCAAGTTTCTCTTTCGATCTATAAAAATACCTTCAGAAAAGACTTACTAACAAATTTACTTTCGATGTTAACTGATTTCTCATTCTCAGACATGCTTTCCTAGTTTGTCCTTTATAAAAAAAATGGCTCTGAGCACTATGGGACTCAACTGCTGTGGTCATAAGTCCCCTAGAACTTAGAACTACTTAAACCTAACTAACCTAAGGACAGCACACAACACCCAGCCATCACGAGGCAGATAAAATTCCTGACCCCGCCGGAAATCGAACCCGGGAACCCGGGCGTGGGAAGCGAGAACGCTACCGCACGACCACGAGATGCGGGCTGTCCTTTATACAGTCTCTACTACAGCTATCATCAGTTATTTTGCTGCCCAAGTATCTGAACTAAAATAGTATTTTAATGTGTTAAAAAAAATAAATACCGTCCAAACAGGCTGTGATGGCCGAACGGTACCGACCGGCCGCGTGTCATCTTCAGCCTTAGGCGACATCCGATGCGGATATGGAGGGGCATGCGGTCAGCACACCGCTCTGGCAGCCGTTGTTAGTTTTCGTGACTGGTGTCGCTACCTCTCAGTCAAATAGCTCTTCAATTGGCCTCACAAGGACTAAGTGCATCTCCCTTGCCAACAGCACTCGGCAGACCCGGACGGTGGCCCTTCCAAGTGTTAGCTAAGCCCAACAGTGCTTAATTTCGGCGATCTCGGGAACCGGTGTCGCAAGGTCGCTGGCATTTTAATGTGTTATTTCCTAAACTAATTTCCTCACCTCCACCTGATTTACCGTGACTATCTTTCATTGCACTTGTTTCACTTTTGTTAATGATCATCTTCTATTTTCTACACTTTATCCAATCCCTTCAGATTGTTATTCCAGGTACTTCGCCATCACTGACAGAATTATGATTTCATCAGTAACACTCAAAGTTTCTTTTCTTTTCCTTGAGCTTTAATTAAGTTTAAGTTTTCTCCTTGTTTTCGTTCGCCTCTTTCTCACTGTATATATTGATTAATATCGCGGATAGGCAACAACCATGTCTCACGCCCTTCTCAGCCACTGCTTTCCTTTCATGTCCTACGACTCTTAAAGCTGCAGTCTGGTTTCTGCACAAGTTGTGAATAACCTTTCAGCCGGCCGGTGTGGCCGAACGCTTCTAGGCGCTTCAGTCTGGAACCGCGCGTCTGCTACGGTCGCAGGTTCGAATCCTGCCTCGGGCATGGATGTGTGTGATGTCCTTAGGTTAGTTAGGTTTAAGTAGCTCTAAGTTCTAGTGGACTGATGACCTCAGATGTTAAGTCTCATAGTGCTCAGAGCCATTTGAACCATTTTTGAATAAGCTTTCGCTCTCTCTATTTCGTTCCTGCTACTTTCAGAAGAGTGTAGTCCAGTCAACATTGTCAAGAGCTTTCTCAACAAATGCTGTGAACGTAGGTTCGCCCTTCTTTAACCTCTCCTTTAACAAGTCAGAGGGTCAGTAGTGTCCCGTATGTTCCAACAATCCTTCAGAACCCAGAATGGAAAAATGGAATGCATCAACAGGCATTAGATTGAAACTTTCTGGCAGATTTCATTCTAGAGGCATTAGACAGATTAAAACTGGCGGTTCATAATATTGGCTTAAGATAATACATTTCAGTTTACTAATTTGTTGTTTTTGCTCTATACTTTGTGCTTTAGGAGACAAAACATGTATGGTTATCTGTCTTCATACCACCCCTCCAGGACGCAATCAGTGTACCCCATCTGTTTGCGTCTGAGTCAATCCGAAGTGCAAGTATGACGAAGTTTTCTAAACCTCAAAATAAATTTTTATTCTGCTGCGGATTGTACTCTGTTATGAAACTTTTCAGCAGATTAAAAATATGTACCAGGCTGGAGCGCCAACCTGGAGCCTTTGCCTTTCGCGGTCAGTTGCTGCGCAGTATTCTTTATCCAGGAGTTCTGGTCCCGCAATTTACGCACGAGAAGTTCTGTGAAATTTGGAAGGTAGGAGATGAGTTGGTGAGGACTTGCCTTGAGTCGTGCTTGGAGAACTCAACTGGTAGAGCACTTGCCCATGAAAGGCAAAGGTTCTGGGTTCGAGTCCCGATCTGGCATTTAGTTTTATTCTGACAGGAAGTTTCCGTTTCCTAAATGTTTTCGTAGCGGGAATCTGAGGTAGGGTGTTGGTACCAAATCGGTATTCACCAATGGGAGTGTGGAAAACCGGCCAAAAACCACACCCAGAGGGTCTGGTACAACGGCCCTCGTCGTTAATATAACGGGCGGATTCGAACCTGGGGCGGCGCTCCTCCCATGTCCCGGAAGCGGGAGTTTTAATGCACATGGCTATCCCGGCGGGTTTTATTCAAATTTATGAAGAGTTGTTTTGTTAGAACTAGACTGAAAAAATGAAAGACTCTGAAGATGGTTAACAGTTATTGAGAAATTCGACAACAATGCAGCCCAATTAGTTTCCATGCAAATTTCCTATTATTCGGAAAAAAACACGATATCAATAGGATGAGGCCGGCTTCAGAACAGTGGAAGGAAACGGATTAAAACTTGACAGTGATGTTTGATGTACAAAATGCGACACGGATCCTTGGTAGTCGGCGATCTGAATGACACCATAAAAGATGAGGTCAGCTACAACTGTAAAATGTTCAATTTTCTAAACGGAAGTGCAGTCGCTTACGTTACTGCTATATGGCCACTCTTACGTTCATTTCAGCTTTGGTGTGAGCTTGTCAAAGGCCTTCTAGATGTAAGCCGCAACCTTTTCTCAGGGGTCACATTGTGCTTTCACACACGCCTACAGCTCCACAGACTACACACCCCCTTTTTCATTCGTTTGAGTGTTTGAAAGACCGCCTATCTTACATTTGGCGGACCCACGTTCGGCAGGCCCTTAAGCCCGGACCTTTATGAGTTTTGGAATAGGGATTATTGGATGCTGGGTCGTGTAAAAGTATTTTATTTATGATGGTTCCGCTAATTTAATTGGGGGACCTTGTGGTTTTTTTTCTCTGAGAGGCTTTTCGGCGGGCCTAAGAATTGAGAGGATCTCCTGTTTTATATCACGTACCAGCAATACAATATTTTAACCTAATTTAAACTCTGTTATTCGACTATTACGCACTCAGATTTCATATTAGTACATGGTTTTTTCCCTTAACAACTGTACTTTAAGCTCTCTTTAGGTTTTTAATGCTAACAATTTGGATAGGCATCACTGTTTATTTATAACGTTTCAGATGCACCTGAAGATTGGTCACAGGTCCCGAAAGCGAATTTTACTGTCTTTCTAGGAAATTAAACACTTAACAGCTTATCATGATAAATATCAGCAGTTGGGGATGTCCCGTCAAAATAAGCTTGTGGTTTTCGAAGGCCTATTTTGCGTACGAGCATATGCCAATGAATTCTATCCAGCGGGCTTTGTGCAGAAAGAAGGCGCTAATAGATCACCCAGTGTTAGCGTGCCTGCAAAAACGTTTGTGAACAAAGAGTTCATTTAACCCGTGACAGTAAATCCTGCTGTCCAGTAGCTACAGGCCCTTGGGGCATTTGGCAGTCCCATAAAAGCGCAATTGTGCGTGCGGGGCCCTCTGTGTTACACGCAATTCAGGTTGCGCTGGAAGGAGGACAAACAGAAGCGACGAGCAGCGCAGGCGGCAATACATCCGAGGCAATGGCGTTCATTTGGTGTCGCAGGGAATTAGTGGCAAATAGTGGCGGACAATGCTCATTTTATTGCAGGCGACAATTAGGCGGCTAAACAGTTTCGCTGCGCCTGCTGGCATGCGTGCGGCTTGCCCGCGTAGCACACGGCCTTCAGACCTGCTTGCTATACACCTGCGCAGGGGCAGGAGGTAATTGCCAGAGCTACAGACAGGCGGCGCCACATTCGCGAGAGAGAGAGAGAGAGAGAGAGAGAGAGAGAGAGAGAGAGAGAGAGAGAAAGAGAGAGGGTGGTGGGGGGGGGGGGAGGGGGGCAGGAAGAGAGGGAAGGGGTCCTCGAGCACGGCACTCGAGCAGCCAAAGTGTGCGCCAATGCGCGACTGCACGGGCGCTGAACTTGTGTCGCGCCATCAAAGCCCTTGCTCTCCCCTGCGGCTTGGGAAAGGTACCGCGCAAACCTCAGGATTCTCCTCTCCTCTCGCTACCTCAGTCAAGCACTCGGGGACCTCGTACGCTACTGGTTGTGCAGTTTCACGCTGGTTCCCGTAACTCGAGAAAAAAGTCAGGAAAACAAGGATTTCTTACGTAGTGATCACTTTATGTATGTCACTGATGTGTTACTTTATTCAGTTGCTGTATCTACACTGTTGGCAATAAAATCTGCGACACCAACGAGATTAGCGAAAAGCGGAGAATAAGATTTTATTTATTCGCCGTATACAGGTTTGTCCATTGATCGTGACCGGGCCAAATATCTCACGAAATAAGCGTCAAACGAAAAAACTACAAACGAAACTTGTCTAGCTTGAAGGGGGAAACCACATGGCGCTATGGTTGCCCCGCTAGATGGCGCTGCCATAGGTCAAACGGATATCAACTGCGTTTTTTTTTAAAAAAAAAAGAACCCCCATTTTTTATTACATATTCGTGCAGTACGTAAAGAAATTGAATGTTTTAGTTGGACCATTTTTTTCGCTTTGAGGTAGATGGGGCTGTAATAGTCACGAACGTATGGCTCACAATTTTACACAAACAGTTAGTAACAGGTAGGTTTTTTAAATTCAAATACAGAACGTAAGTACGTTTGAACATATTATTTCGGGTGTTCCAATGTGATACATGTACCTTTGTGAACTTATCATTTCTCAGAACGCATGCTGTTACAGCATGATTACCTGTAAATACCACATTAATGCAATAAGTGCTCAAAATGCTGTCCGTCAACCTCAGTGCATTTGGCAATACTTGTATCGACATTCCTCTCAACAGCGAGTAGTTCACTTTCCGTAATATTCGCACATGCATTGACAAGGCGCAGACGCATGTTATCAGGCATTGTCGGTGGATCACGATAGCAAATATCTTTCAACTTTTCCTACAGAAAGAAATCCGGGGACGTCAGATCCGGTGAACGTGCGGGCCATGGTACGATGCTTCGACGACCAATCCACCTGTCATGGAATATGCTATTCAATACTGCTTCAACCGCACGCGGGCTATGTGCCGGACATCCATCATGTTGGAAGTACATCGCCATTCTGTCATGCAGTGAAACATCTTATACTAACATCGGTAGAACATTACGCAGGGAATCAGCATACATTGCACCATTTAAATTGCCATCGATAAAATGGGGGCCAATTATCCTTCCTCCCATAATGCCGCACCATACATTAACCCGCCAAGGTCGCTGATGTTCCATTTGTCGCAGCCATCAAGGATTTTCCGTTGCCCAACAGTGCATATTATGCCGGTTTACGTTACCGCTGTTGGTAAATGACGCTTCGTCGCTAAATAGAACGCGTGCAAAAAATCTGTCATCTTCCCGTAATTTCTCTTGTGCCTAGTGGCAGAACTGTACACGACGTTCAAAGTCGTCATCATGCAATTCCTAGTGCATAGAAATACGGTACGGGTGCAATCGATGTTGATGTAGTATTCTCAACACCGACGTTTTTGAGATTCCCGATTGTCGCGCAATTTCTCCTCTACTGATGTGCGGATTAGCCGTGACAGCAGCTAAAACACCTACTTGGGCATCATCATTTGTTGCAGGTCGTGGTTGACGTTTCAATTGTGGCTGAACACTTCCTGTTTCCTTAAATAACGTAACTATTCGGCGAACGGTCCGGACACTTGGATGATGTCGTCCAGGATACCGAGCAGCATAAATAGCACACGCCCGTTGGGCATTTTGATCACAATAGCCATACATCAACATGATATCGACCTTTCCCGCTATTGGTAAACGGTCCATTTTAACACGGGTAATGTATCACGAAGCAAATACCGTCCGCACTGGCGGAATGTTACGTGATACCACGCACTTATACGTTTGTGACTATTACAGCGCCATCTATCACAAAGTGAAAAAAGTGGTCCAACTAAAACATTCATATTTCTTTACATACTACACGAAAATGTAATGAAAAATGGGGGTTCCTATTTTAAAAAACGCAGTTTATATTCGTTTGACCTATGGCAGCGCCATCTAGCGGGCCAACCATAGTGCCGTCTGGTTTCCCCCTTCAAGCTAGACGAGTTTCGTTCTTTGCAGTTTTTTCGTTTGCTGCTTATTTCGTGAGACATTTGGTCCGGTCATTATCAATGGACCATCCTATATAGTACACTTTACATCCAAAAAGTTCCGAGACTTATTTTATTTCTGTCGCATAAGCGACTTCAGCGACTTCAGCGCAGCAGTTTACGCTGGCAACTTTAACTACTGTAAACAACAGGTACATTCGACAAGTTGTGAGCAGGCAGTGTTAACGAGGAGAACATGGCTAATGCCATAACCCGATTTCCCAGAAGCTTCTCTCAGTGGAAGGGGGGTCGAAATAAGCGAACACGTTTCTTTGCTTGTCCATAGATGCCCGACTGTTTATGGGAAACCGACAAAGTTTTCGAAGGAATTTAAATGCCTTTTAGCGCGCTATAATCTCAGCCAAAAAGATGGCACTTTGGTTAACATCGCGCAGGGTACGAGGGTTGGGGGGCAGCGTATAGTAGCAGTTGAAGCATCACGCTCACCAAATCACCATCTCAACTGGTTTATTATTCCAGTCTCTAAACATTTTGGACTGACGGATTGTAGTAAGAAGAATAAATTGTTAAATTTGTGCGTGATACGGATATACAGACAATGTGAAAATTGCAAAAAAAGTTAAAATGCTTCCAACGCGGCAGAGTATTAAGTCGAACTGAGCTTGGGTGACGGATGTGTGTGCGTCGTTCCTTGCTGCTTCAGCTTTATGCGAGAGCTGATAAGTCGTAGTGACTGGTGCGTGGTGGCGTGCCAGTCTCTCCGTAAGCCATGGCCAGATGTTTTCAGTGGCTGAGATGTCTGGAGGACGCCCTGCACCAGTGCAACTCTCTGAACGTGATACGTCGTAACAGCGTGGGCAGCGTGCTGTAATGCGTTACCTTGATGAAAGTTAACGTAGTGGAGACCTCAATGACAGGGCACAGTGGTAAGGCTGAATACATCAGAACACTACTACTGCTCAAATTAGTTTCTAGGCGTGATCGTGTTGTCTACTCAATGGAACCACAAGCCCTCGCGCAAGATGCAGAGCTGCTATGGTGACGACTGTAGTCTGGTAAGATTCGTTGTCTTCCACTCCTCCGTACATGGGTACGCCCATCGTGATGTTACACACAGAACTGGGACACGTCTGAAAAAGTGTCGTGTCACTCCCGTATCCGGTGTTGTCCTTGTACATTGCTTGCTTTCGCTCTGTGTTCGATCGTCAGACGAGCATATAATTTTGTATCACACATGTTCAGAAATTTGAAACTTCTTAGCGAGTTTAAACTGTGTAAAAGACCAAGACTCCACCGTAAATCATCCTTCTCATGGGCAGTGTGCTCTTTCCGTAAAGCTATCCAGATGCGAACTGCTACCTGCACTCAGATCTTCACTTCTGACAACATCCCAGTCGCTGCATACCTGTAGGAAGAACGGATATCGCCAACGAATGGCTCATGCTGAATTAATCTACCACTCCACCCCTGAGTGTGTTCCTTCATGATTCCCACTAGAAGGTCAAATGTGTGTGCCACCCGGATTAGAAACTAGAACCCTACGTTTCGCGGTTAAGACGATGTAATGAGTGGCAGGATAGCGTGGATAACTCAGTTGGTAGGAGCACTGCCCGTAAAAAAGATACATTTTGAAAGGTTGCAGTTGTAAATATGTCTTGGATTCCCGGCATTTTTGCGGAAAGGATCGGCAGTTAGATGCTTGCTCCCGAATGCGTATCATCCGCTGATTAAAGGCTCGTCTTCAAATGTATGTAATTTTACCTGCTAATCAAATTATTCTTAGCAATGAAATGTTTTATTTGCGTGGCGAATAACGCAAGGAATTGCGAGCAACCAGAGGGGGGAACGTAGCGTAAGCAGCTCTTAATCTCCCTACATACAGTATATAATCAAAAGTACCCGGTCACATGGCTGAAAATGACTTAAAAGTTCGTGGCGCCCTCCATCGTTAATGCTCGATTTCAATATGGTGTTGGCCTTGATCAGAGCTTCCACTCTCACTGGAATACGTTCATTCACGTGCTGGAACGTTTCTTGGGGAATGGCAGCCAATTCTTCACGGAGTGCTGCACTGAGGAAAGGTATCTACGTCGGTCGGTGAGGCCTGGCACGAAGTCGGCGTTCCAAAACATCTCAAAGGTGTTCTATATGATTCAGGTCAGGACTCTGTGCAGGCTGGTCCATTACAGGGATGTTATTGTCGTGTAACCACTCCGCCACAGGCCGTAAACTATGAACAGGTGCTCGATCGTGTTGAAAGATTCAATCGCCATCCCCGAAGTGCTCTTCAACAGTGGGAAGCAAATAGATGCTTAAAACACCAATGTAGGCCTGTACTGTGATAGTATCACCCAAAACAACAAGAGGTGCAAGCTCCCTCCATGAAAAACACGACCATACCATAACACCACCGCCTCCTAATTTTACTGTTGGCACTACACACGCTGGCAGATGATGTTCACCGGGCATTCACCATACCCACAGCTTGCCATGGATCGCCACGTTGTGGGCCGTGGTTCTTCACTACACACAACGTTTTTCCACTGTTGAATCGTCCAATTTTTACGCTCCTTACACCAAACGAGGCGTCGTTTGGCATTTACCGGTGCGATTTGTGGCTTATGAGCAGCCGCTCGACCACGAATTCCAAATATTCTCACCTCCCGCTTAACTGTCATAGTACTTGCAGTGGATTCTGATACAGTTTGGAATTCCTGTGTGATGGTCTGGATTGATGTCTGCCAATTACACATCACGACCCTCTTCAACTGTCGGCAGTCTCTGTCTGTCAACAGAAGTAGTCAACCTGAACGCTTTTGTGCTGTATGTGTCCCTTCACGTTTCCACTTCTCTATCACATAGGAAACAGTGGTCCTAGGGATTTTTAGGAGTGTAAAAATCTCGCGTACAGACGTATGACACAAGTGACATCCAGTCACCCGACCACGTTCGAAGTCCGTGAGTTCTGCGGTACTCCGCATTCTCCTATGTCTCGACGTCTAATGACTAATGGGGTCGCTGATATGAAGCATCTGGCAGAAGGTGGCAGCACAATGTATGTAACTAATATTAAGAACGTATGTTTTTGGGGGTGTACGGATACTTTTGATCAAATGGTGTAATTCGCTGGTAACATTTGCTAAGCGTCTAATTTCGGAAGCCTATCGATTTCTCAGAAGAAAAAATTATCTGGCTGGAAATGGCAATGGCTTCCATGATTTGAAAGTTATCTGCGTGAACAAAAGGGTTTCTATTCCAACTATAAGTCCCAGTTCATAAATCCAAGGATTTGTAGAAGGAATAAACTGGAACACAATAAATATAGTTAGTATACTACTGTAGTTCTCAAACGCCATATTAGAATTACAGTACTTGTGATTGGCTTGGAGAGGCTCACAGGATATGTTCTACGAAGGATGTTGCGGTCGGGTAAGCCCTGTTTTCTGTGGTAATACGCACTTATATTCCATAACACCGGGCAGCCACATCGACCACTAGTTACTAATGGCAAGCTAAGCAAATATCGTGTGTACCAGATAACGAGTGAGGTCCACATCAAAGGTATTTTTACACTAGCAAGGTCCTAAGAAAGAGGTTTCTAAACATCACACAGACGCTATACACGAGAGTTAATAAACATTCCAGAGACTAGAGCCAACACACTCAGTAACACACAAGAATCTCACTCATTACGGAAAAGTATAATACATACTGCTTAAGATTCACTTACTCGTCATGTTCAGAATTTAATAGCTTATATACCGTAGACAGTTGGCACCGAAATCATGTGCAGCTTGGGTTCTGGCAAACAAAGCTGCATTCGCTTCCACAAAGAAACAATCACCAAATTTGATCTAATCCGACTAAAAGCCGTTCGCAAAATTTAGTACGAAATACGATATGAACACTACTGCTTGCTAGCAGTGAAAACTTGGACACATGAGGGAGAGGGCGGTGGGGAGGCTGGCAGACAAAGATCCACCCACTACTCACAAAGAAACCATCACTGAAATTGGTTGAAACTGACTCAAAAATATACGTGACCTTGTTGCGGCTGAATATTATCAGAGTATTGGAGTTGAAGGCTCACAACTACACTTGGCTTGCGTCAAGATTCGCTCAAAGGCATAGTAATCAGACTATACTCTCCCCACAGAATTTACAGGAAAATATTGAAAATTAAAGAACCTAGGAACACTCTGGCACATATAAGTCTGAAAGAGGACGGACTAACTGATTCTACAACTAAATTACTCATCCTGATACCTGACCCTAAATACCAGCAAAACGCTCTAACACAGCGACTGATCACTTACCAATCCGGAGACCAAATGTCTACCATGGTGAATGTCGAGAAAACTGCTCCCGGCTCAGTAAGTGGTGGGGGGGGACCGGATCAGGTGTCTATGACCAACAACGAGACGCCAAAATTCCACATTACTGTATATCTTTGACATATCCCCTAGTCTTCGTCCTTTGATAATCTTGACCATGAAGTCAGGTAGGCAGTAGTTCTGTCCCCCTCACACGTCTGTGGTTACCTCCCGCAAACATTCAAACTTACGATGCACTCACAGTCATTCATGACGGAACGCAGAAGGGCGATACAAGGATCAGGATAGATGCGTACAAATAAATATACACTCCGGACACTGCGAGAGGGCTGTACAAGCAATGATCACACGCACGGCACAGCGGACACACCAGGAACCGCGGTGTTGGCCGTCGAATGGCGCTAGCTGCGCAGCATTTGTGCACCGCCGCCGTCAGTGTCAGCCAGTTTGCCGTGGCATATGGAGCTCCATCGCAGTCTTTAACACTGGTAGCATGCCGCGACAGCGTGGACGTGAACCGTATGTGCAGTTGACGGACTTTGAGCGAGGGCGTATAGTGGGCATGCGGGAGGCCGGGTGGACGTACCGCCGAATTGCTCAACACGTGGGGCGTGAGGTCTCCACAGTACATCGATGTTGTCGCCAGTGGTCGGCGGAAGGTGCACGTGCCCGTCGGCCTGGGACCGGACCGCAGCGACGCACGGATGCACGCCAAGACCGTAGGATCCTACGCAGTGCCGTAGGGGACCGCACCGCCACTTCCCAGCAAATTAGGGACACTGTTGCTCCTGGGGTATCGGCGAGGACCATTCGCAACCGTCTCCATGAAGCTGGGCTACGGTCCCGCACACCGTTAGGCCGTCTTCCGCTCACGCCCCAACATCGTGCAGCCCGCCTCCAGTGGTGTCGCGACAGGCGTGAATGGAGGGACGAATGGAGACGTGTCGTCTTCAGCGATGAGAGTCGCTTCTGCCTTGGTGCCAATGATGGTCGTATGCGTGTTTGGCGCCGTGCAGGTGAGCGCCACAATCAAGACTGCATACGACCGAGGCACACAGGGCCAACACCCGGCATCATGGTGTGGGGAGCGATCTCCTACACTGGCCGTACACCACTGGTGATCGTCGAGGGGACACTGAATAGTGCACGGTACATCCAAACCGTCATCGAACCCATCGTTCTACCATTCCTAGACCAGCAAGGGAACTTGCTGTTCCAACAGGACAATGCACGTCCGCATGTATCCCGTGCCACCCAACGTGCTCTAGAAGGTGTAAGTCAACTACCCTGGCCAGCAAGATCTCCGGATCTGTTCCCCATTGAGCAAGTTTGGGACTGGATGAAGCGTCGTCTCACGCGGTCTGCACGTCCAGCACGAACGCTGGTCCAACTGAGGCGCCAGGTGGAAATGGCATGGCAAGCCGTTCCACAGGACTACATCCAGCATCTCTACGATCGTCTCCATGGGAGAATAGCAGCCTGCATTGCTGCGAAAGGTGGATATACACTGTACTAGTGCCGACATTGTGCATGCTCTGTTGCCTGTGTCTATGTGCCTGTGGTTCTGTCAGTGTGATCATGTGTTGTATCTGACCCCAGGAATGTGTCAATAAAGTTTCCCCTTCCTGGGACAATGAATTCACGGTGTTCTTATTTCAATTTCCAGGAGTGTATGTGCTGCTTGACGCCGAACCGTTAAAATACACAGAAAGAAACTCAGTATTGAATATACGTACGTAGCTTCGCACGAGTCCATGAAAGAACCGGTACACGTGATCCCGCTTCAATTTCATTTGCCAGAGGTTTCAAGACAACATGTACTCTGTTGCAGATTAGAGTTTCATTCTGATTCGAAACTTGTTTCACCATTAAAACCTGTTTCCAAAGACATTTATTCACAAAGTACAATCATATGAAATTTCTAATTGGCGAAAGGAGAAAACATAAAAATTTGCCAGATGTAGCGGGCAACAGAAAATACAGACATCTAAAAAATGAAACTGGCAAAAGGTGCAAACTGCTAAGCAGTAATCGCAAGACGACAAATACGTGCATTTGCTCCAGAAGCATGTATAACTAGCGGAAAGATAAATAATACCTATATGAAGATTAAAGAAACCTTTGGAAAGAACAGAAGAAGCAGTAAGAAATTCAATAGTTCAGATGGCAAATCAGTACTATATAAAGAAGGGAAAGCAGACAAGTTGAAGGAATGTATAGAGGGGCTCTACAAGGGAAATAAATTTGAAGACAAGATTATAGAAAGGGAAGTAGAATTAGATGAAGATAAGGTGGGAGATATGACAGTACGAGAAGAATTTGAAGGAAAAGGACATTGGATTTAACAGCTTGTTGGAGAAGAATTTGAGAGTGTAGTGAAGATACTATTGTCTGTGCTTCGTGTCGTGAGATCGGAGCAGCCAACCACATCGTGAAATTGTTGCGGGCACACTTGTGAAACTGTGCCAATTGTCAAAGGCAGAAATGAATTTCAAATGATCGAGGCGATGGTAAATGGACCGCGTGACCGAACAGCACGACAACAGGTCGCAAGGTATCCCAAACATTCCAGTGGTGATTGAAGTGATAACCGTAGCTTATAACTGTGCACTACTGAAACAGTTTGTGAACAGGGCAGCACACATTCATGCGTTTCCTGATAGGATATGCATTTGTGATCAAAAATACAATTAGGTGACAGAGATCATGGGATAACTCGTTTTTTCTATCGTAGCGCAGCAACTCGACGTGGCAGGGAATCAACAAGTCGTTGGAAGTCTCCTGCAGAAATACTAATCCTTGCTGCCCCTTGTAGCCTCCCATAACTGCGGAAGTGTTTCCGGTGCTAGATTTTGTGGACGAACTGAACTGTCGATTATGTCCCTTCGATGGGATTCATGTCGAGCGATCTGGGTGGCTAAATCATTCGCTCGAAATGTGCAGAAAGTTCTTCAAACCAATCACGGCATTGGCGCATTGTTGTCCGTAAGAATTCCATCGTTCTTTGGGAACATGAAGTCCTAGTAGCCGAACATAACCATTTCCAGTCAATTTCTGGTCAAGGATAAGTCCCCTTCATGTAAACACAGCCCACACCATTTCAGAGCCATCATCAGCTTGGACAGTGCCTTATAGATAACTTGAATCCATGGATTCAAGGGGTCTGCACCATATTCGAACCCTACCATCATCTCTTACCCACTGAAATCGGGACTCAACTGACCAGGCCGCGGTTTTCCAGTCGTCTAGGGTCCAACCGATGTGGTCACGAGCCCTTGAGAGGCGTCGCAGGCAATGTCGTCCTCTTAACAAAGAAACTTACGTCTGTCGTCTACTGCCATAGCCAAAAAACGTCAAATTCACGCAATCTGTTAGCAGTCGGAATTGTGAATTTCCTCATGATTTCCGAAATGGAATGTTCCATGCGTCTAGCTCCAGTTACTTTCTCGCGTTCCAAGTCTGTTAATTCCAGTGGACATAAACACGTTGGACACCATTTCACATAGAATGACAGCCTGGCCAATGCACTGCCCTTTTTCAGCTTGCGTACGTGGTATTACCGCCCTCCGTATACGATCCTATAGCTCTCCATGATTTTTGTCATGTGCACAAGAGAACTGTTTATGATGAGGTCCTACAGTGGAAAGGTAAAGGAACGAGAATAGCTTAACCTAGACAAGGGAGACCTCATGTACTGAGGGGAGTGGTTGCAAAAATATGAAATTAACAGAAGGAAATACTGGTGAGTTTCAAAGTGCTGCCAGCAGTCTGGCCGACACAATAGCTGTCCGCAGAGGTTTAAAACGAATGAGGTACAGTGGTCGAGCACCTTCCCAAAGGCCACACATTTCTGTAATCAGTACTAAGCGACGCTTAAAGTGGTGTAAAGAATGACGCCACTGGACATTAGCTAACTGCAAGCTAGTGATGAACCAAGCTACACCCTGTGGCACTCCTTCAACTGTAGTGCCAAGAGTGAAGTACAGATGAAATGATTAACGTATGGAAGTGCTGCGTATAGTGGAAGAATATTTCGGAGACGATGGTGAGGCACCGTCATTAAACAGCTTGTGTGAAACAGTGATTTGTAGACAACAACATTCTCGATTGTTTTATTTATTTGTTTCACACGTCTACTTCTGTACGACCAAACTGAGGAACAAATGTCAGCACATGAGCTTACACAGAAAAGTAATATCTGGATTTCTGCCAATTCTTGGGAATAAGCTGATATTGTTAAAAAGAAACGACAGTAAAGAAGATATATATTGAGAGGCCAATGTCGGAATACCCAGACTAATGAACAGGGATCGACAAGGGGTTCGCGAACTTACGTCGTTTATTGCCCGAACCGCCTGTTTCTGAGAATGGACTAGCCTACCCGAAGTCACGACCTACACCCTTTGGATGGACTGAAACGTCATCTTCGGTCCAGACCACAGCGTGCAACATCACTGCCATCTCTGGTTTATCTCTTGGGGAAGAGTGGTAGGCTGCCATACCTCCAGAGACATTTAGACGCCTCACTAAAAGTTTCCCTAGCAGAGTTCAAGGCGTCACAAAGGCGAAGGGTGGACACATCCGATCACCTTTGATCCGACAATGTACGTGGACCTTTTACAGATACTTCTAGTCCTCATTACGTGTATCCTGCCCTCACGAGCAGTTAATTAAACATTTACAGAACATGATTTGTAGTCCGTGTCCGCAGCAAGAGGAAGAAGAGCGTCGACGGAAGAACAGGATCGTTTCATCGAGGCACACGGTCGTTAAATATAATGTTCAGTTTGCCTGTGTGAGCCTCAGTGTTTTGAAAGACGCAGAAAAATTGTCATTTGTAAACAAAAGTCCGCTTAAGAAGTTTATCTAAAGTGTACCCAAACCTCAACTTTATTGCTTTTCTTATCGAGTCGGGGCATGGAATGTCATAAGCTTGAACGTGGTAGGGAAACTAGAAAATCTTAAAAGGGAAATGCAAAGGCTCAATCTAGATATAGTAGGGGGTCAGTGAAGTGAAGTGGAAGGAAGACAAGGATTTCTGGTCAGATGAGTATCGGGTAATATCAACAGCAGCAGAAAATGGTATAACGGGAGTAGGATTCGTTATGAATAGGAAGGCAGGGCTGAGAGTGTGTAACTCTGAACAGTTCAGTGATAGGGTTATCAGAATCGACAGCAAACCAACACCGACAACGATAGTTCAGACACACATACCGACGTCGAAACCTGAAGATGAAGAGATAGAGAAAGTGTACCAGGATATAGAAAGGGTAATACAGTATGTAAAGGGAAATCACAATCTAACAGTCACGGGGGACTCGATTGCAGTTGTAAGGGAAGGAGTAGAAGAAAAGGTTGCAGGAGAATATGGGCTTGGGACAAGAAATGAGAGAGTAAAAAGATTGAGTTCTGCAGTAAATTTCAGCTAGTAACAGCGAATACTCCGTTCAGGAATCACAAGAGGAGGAGTTGCACCTGGAAAAGGCCGGGTAATACGGGAAGATTTCTGTTAGGTGACAAAATGGTCAGACAGAGATTCCGAAATCAGATACTGGATTGTAAGGCGTACCCAGGAGCAGATATAGACACATCACAAAATAGTAGTGATGAAGAGTAGGCTGAATTTTAAGACGTTAGTTAGGAAAAATCAATGGTCAAAGAAGTGGGATACGGAAGTACTAAAGAATGACGAGATACGCTTGAAGATCTCTAAGGCTATAGATACAGCAATAAGGAATAGCTCAGTAGGAAGTACAGTTGAAGAGGAATGGACATTCCTAAAATGGCCCATCACAGAACTTAGGAAGGAAGACATAGGTACAAAGAAGGTAACAGAAGAAATACTTCAACTGATCGATGAAAGGAGGAGGTACAAAAATGTTCTGGGAGACTCAGGAATACAGAAATACAAGACGCTGAGGAATGAAATAAATAGGAATTGCAGGGACGCTAACACGAAATGGCTGCATAAAAAATTTGAAGAAATCGAAACGGAAATGACTGTCAGTAGGACTGACTCAGCATACAGGAAAGTCAAAACAACCGTCCGTGACATTAAAAGCAAGGATGGTAACATTAAGAGTTCAACGGGATTCCACTGTTACATGCAGACGAGAGTGTGGATAGATGGAAAGAATACATTGTAAGCCTCTATGAGGGAGAAGATTTGTCTGATGTGATAGAAGAAGAAATAGGTGTCGATTTAGAAGAGATAGGGGACCCGGTATTAGAATTTAAAAGAGCTTTGAAGGACTTAAGATCAAATAACGCAGAAGGGATAGTTAACATTGCATCAGAATTTCTAAAATCGTTCGGGGAAGTGACAACAAAACGACTATTCACGTTGGTGTAGCATGTATCAGTCTGGCGACATACCATCTGACTTTCGAAAAAACATCACACAATTCCGAAGACGGCAAGAACTGACAAGTGCGAGAATTATCGCACAATCAGCTTACCAGCTCATGAATTCAAGTTGCTGACAAGAATAATATACAGAAGAATGGAAAAGAAAATTGAGGATGCGCAATTGACCATCAGTTTGGCTTTAGGAAAGGTAAAAGCACGAGAGAGGCAATTCTGACATTTCGGTTAATAATGGAAGCAAGGCTAAAGAAAAAGCAAGACACGTTCATAGGATTTATCGACCTGGAAAAAGTATTCGACAATGTAAAATGGTGAAACATGTTCGAAATTCTGGGGTAAGTTATAGGAAGAGAGGGATCATATACAATATGTACAACAGCCAAGAGGGAATAATAAGAGTGGACGACCAAGAACGAAGAGCTCGTATTAAAAAGGGTGTAAGATAAGGATGTAGTCTTTCGCCCCTACTGTTCAGTCTGAACATTGAGCAAGCAGTGATGGAAATAAAAGAAAGGTTCAGGAGTGGAATTAAATTTCAAGGTGAAAGGATATCAATGATACGATTCGCTGATGACTTTGCCATCCTGAGTGAAAGTGAAGAAGAATTACATGATCTCATGATCGGAATGAACAGTGTAATGAGAACATGGATTGAGAGTAAATCGAAGAAAGACGTAGGTAATGAGAAGTAGTAGAAATGAGAACAGCAAGAAACTTAATAGCAGGGTCGATGGTCACGAAGTAGATGAAGTTAAGGAATTCTAGCACCTAGGCAGAAAAATAACCAATGATGAACGGAGCAAGAGAGACATAAAAAGTAGACCACTTGCAAAAAGTGCATTCCTGGCTAAGAGAAGTCTACTAGTAGGCCTTAATATGAGAAAGAAATTTCTGAGAATGTGCGTTTGGGGCACAGCATTGTATGGTAGTTAAACATGGACTGTGGGAAAATCGGAATAGGAGAGAGTCGATGAATTTGAGATGTGGTCCTACAGATGAATGTTGAAAATGAGACGGCCTGGTATGATAAGGAATGAGGAGGGTGTGCGCAGAATGAGAGAAGAAAGGAATATGTGGAAATCACTGACAATGAAAAGGGACAGGATGGTAGAACATCTGTTAAGACGTCAGGGAATAACTTCCATGGCATAGAGAGAGAGCTATAGAGGACAAAAACCTTAGAGGAAGACGGACATTGGAATACACCCAGCAAACAACTGAATACATGGGTTGCAAGTGATACTCTGAGATGAAGAGGTTGGCACAGGTGAGGAATTCGTGAGGGGCTGTATCAAACTAGTCAGAAATTACTATACTCCATCTGAGCACGAGGACCTCAGTAATGCTTTCAGCCGCCAGCCATGGACTGGTAACCCTACGTTCTGTTTAGCTTGCTCGGCAAGGAAGCGTGGGGTGCCATCTACTTCTGCTTTCGCCTTAGAGTCTAATATTACTGTCAAACGAACATTGTTTTCCGTGACACCTCGGTGACTATAATTTTAGTCCTTATTCCACGATTGTCCTTCCTCACCTGTGTCGCTACCACTATTCTGTAGTCTGTTTCACGAAGTCACTGGTCGTCTGCGCTCGCTGCTGCCTGTACTCTTCATGCAGTGCTGGGCATCTGTCTCCACAGTTGTTGAGATCGGACCGCAAAGTCTGGTCTATAAGTGATTGTGCTATGTCGTCGTCTGGGTATGGTAGTCGACTTTCCTGTGACCAAAGATCACAGTCAGCCTCGTAACTGAGGTTTACACTCAGCAAAAGCGTAGTCGGATAAGAAATAACTCAAACCCCGGTTTACATTGACATGTTTTATCCTCAAACGCTCCGTGTTATTCGGGGAAGAATACGTACACCCTTCCGGCCTTGTCCCACTCAGTTTTCCAGAGTTCACTCTCTAGGTTCAGACGTCTCCCGTAGACTATATTTCCTCCTCCAAGAGGTCTTTGACTGTGTCTGGTCTGCATGTCTTCAGCGAATGTGTTGCCGCGCCGTAAGAAATAAAAATGTCTATTGAGTGCATCACGAGCACCAGGCACAGTGGCACATGTTTTCAGTGACGGCTAATGCTCGAGACTGATACCATGGTGGCCTCCACTTTCCTCACCTATAGCGGTAGAACAAAAGAAAAATTCGGAGTAGGTATTAAAATCCATGGAGAAGAAATAAAAACTTTGAGGTTCGCCGATGACATTGTAATTCTGTCAGAGACAGAAAAGGACTTGGAAGAGCAGTTGAACGGAATGGATAGTGTCTTGAGAGGAGGATATAAGATGAACATCAACAAAAGCAAAACGAGGACAATGGAATGTAGTCGAATTTAGTCAGGTGATGCTGAGGGAATTAGATTAGGAAATGAGACACTTAAAGTACCAAAGGAGTTTTGCTATTTGGGGAGCAAAATAACTGATGATGGTCGAAGTAGAGAGGATATAAAATGTAGACTGGCAGTGGCAAGGAAAGCGTTTCTGAAGAAGAGAAATTTGTTAACATCGAGTATAGATTTAAATGTCAGGAAGTCGTTTCTGAAAGTATTTGTATGGAGTGTAGCCATGTGTGGATGTGAAACATGGACGATAACTGTTTTGGACAAGAAGAGAATAGAATATTTCGCAATGTGGTGCTACAGAAGAATGCTGAAGATTAGATGGGTAGATCACATAACTAATGAGGAAGTGTTGAATAGGATTGGGGAGAAGAGAAGTTTGTGGCACAACTTGACTAGAAGAAGGGATCGATTGGTAGGACATGTTCTGAGGCATCAAGGGATCACCGGTTTAGTATTGGAGGGCAGTGTGGAGGGTAAAACTCGTAGAGGCAGACCAAGAGACGAATACACTAAGCAGATTCAGAAGGATGTAGGTTGCAGTAGGTACTGGAAGATGAAGAAGGTTGCACAGGATAGAGTAGCATGGAGAGCTGCATCAAACCAGTCTCAGGACTGAAGACCGCAACAACAACAGCAACAGCGGTAGAAAGACATTTCTTAGCGAGGTGAATGTCTGATCTGTGTGAGGCACTGAAAGGAACCTGAGAACCTCGAAGAGTCTTCCTACTATAAACGACAACAACAACATATCAACACGTTACCAAGAAAATGATCTTGGAGTCACGGAGGCTGAATACCCGCACGTGGCAATTAGGCACGTTGCAAGTAAAGTGACTATGCCAGGAAATTATGTAAATTGAAATTGGTGGTGGGAGGAAGGAAATGAAAGGAAAGAATTGATGATATCAGCTGCATCGGGACTTTAATCAGCGGTGACGGCAGTGACTGGATCCCTGGCTCGCATGCTTATTAGGCAGTTGCGTTAACCTCTGTACCACCCGTACACAGTGCTTATCGCAGATGCGCGGACTACCTCGGTATGCTCCACGGCCGACTCACACTACCACCTAGTGCGACCTATCCGTAGTCCCTGTCCATGTCCTCTAGGCTTGTTAAGTTTTTATTTTCCGCTGGAGGTCGAACATAATTGTGCGTCAGCACTGACGGTTGTGGATTCATTGCCCGCCGAGGGGAATCAATTATATGATTGCGTGTTGTCTGTTCTTTCGGAAATGTTCTAAAGAACAGACACCACGCATCCGTAAAACGTGGCAGGTAAGTTTACTACAGCACGGGGAAGTGGCGGGTTTCTACCGCAGCGCCTACAAAGCGGCCGAGTCCTCTTATGGGGGCAGGCACAGCGCACGTGTCCTCACCGGCGGCTGCAGCTCGGGGCTTCTCTGTGCAGCTGGCCGGCCAAACAGGCCGCAGGTGTCGGGCAAACAGCGCTCGCTAATTACCCCGTTGTGGGGACAGGCCACGTGTTTTGCCTGACCGGCCCCTGGCTGGCCTGGGCTGCGGTAATAACGCCTCCCGGGGTGGCGCTGCCATCTACATTACCCCCACTGGGCGACAGCTGCCAGCACACAGCTGGGAGGCTTCCTGGCGTCCTACTGTTCTGCAGTGATGCCGACCGTACTCGGGGTTCGTATACTACACTGTCCTCGTATCCACGTATCCAGTAAACTATCGAAAACACCTAAGACTTGAACAAACCCGAATACAGATTCTTTTTTTTGGTCGATGGCCCGCTACGAATTTCTCCCTTGTACCACCCTCTACATCTCAAAGTAGCACTTGCACCCTCAGTCCTTAATTATTCGTTGGATATGTTCCAGTCTCTGCCTTCCCTTCAGTTTTCACCGTCTACAGGTTGCTCTACTAGTACCACGGAGGCTATTCCCTGATGTCTTATCACATGACCTACCACTACTGGCCTAAAGTATTGCACGCCCTTGATTACAATGATGTTCTTGCTGTTAGTTTCACCCATTCATGCAGAAATGTATTTATCTTTTTCTTCGGGGAGGGGGGGGGGGTGCCTTGAGACAATGCCTAGTAACAATGTTATCTCATACTGCCGATTATTGTCTCAGAAAGTGATTGTGTTAATTGAGGTTTGGTGTCCACTAGCTCTGGTCAGAAAGTTTTGCCGGATGACTTAAATTTTCTTCCTATATGAGTGGGTGCATTTATTGTCATGGTGAAAACTCACGAATTAATCCCTAGAAAGTAAACGTGCATCGAGATTTTACACAACGAGGGCCTAAACAAGACCGAAATTGCGAAGAAGATTAACTGTTCGAGGTTAGCTGTGAGTCAAAATCTGCAGAAGTTGACGGCCAAGGGAAATATGGAAAACTTACTAGGCACATATTCTCCCCGGGAGGACAGAATACTTCGTTGACTAAATCGGGAAATCAGGAGTGATACTTCAGTTGAACTGGCGAAAGCATGGCAAGAGGCAATAGCACTTGATTTCAGCTCATCGGTTAGTAGGAAATGGCTCTATGTAATGGGAATGAAAGCTAGAGTTGCCAAAATGAAGCTATTTTTAACTGCTCCAATGAAAAAAAAGAGACTGGCATGGGCCAGCCTGTACGTTAACTAGACGTAAGAGCAATGGAAAATAGTGGTATTTTCAGCTGAAAGCCGATTTTGTATGATGAGAGACCACAGCTCGTCAGATTTGAACCAAGTGAAAGGATAGAGCCTGACTGCCTTGTGCGAACCATGAAACATGCTCCATCGATGGGGAGCAATGAAATAAGAAGACGTTGGAATGCTGCAGTTTGTTCAAGGAACAATGAACAAAGATCAATACGAAGCTGTCGTTAGGTACTCTCTGGCGTTCACTGCGCGTGATGCATTACCGGATGTACAGTGGATTTTCAAACAGGATCAGGCTCCATGACACACATGAAAAAAGAGGCTTTTGGTTATTTTATCTTTGTAATATAATTTTCAAGGTTACTGCTGTTACATGTCGTCCAAATCTACCATTTCACACCCGTCCTGTCACGACTGAATCGAGTATCAGGAAACTCCCGTGGCCGGGAGATTCGCCAGACACTAATGCAATTGAGAATTTGTGACGACTGGTTGGGAAAGGAGCTCAGAAGAAGAAGCCTGCAGCAAAACCGGAGCTGTTGACGGTGACCGTGAAAGTGTAGCTCCATGAAATTAACATCAGTACCATTCGGAAATTGATCGACATCATGTCTGTCAGAGTGATGGCTGTTGGAAGGGCCAAAGGGGAGGAGAGGGAGTCCAACAAAATACTAAGTTCATTTGAAGTATGACTGCTGAATAATGCACTTGTGATACACCATATTCTACACTCTGATCAAATTAAAGGGAAATATCATTAAAGTATGTAATATTTAACTTCGATATCGTCAGTGACGTGACATGTCATTATACAGATATATGCATATTGTTGACATATTTCCTCGACTATTAGAAACAATGTCGTCCTTCATTATGAAGTACCTTCTTACTTGTAGACTATCCTTCTTTCATCAGTATTTGAAATTTGAAAGACAAATGGGTTTGTAGAACTTCTGTACCAAAATTCTCAAAGTTTTGTACCGATATGCAAGTGTATAATCATCTCCCCTCCTCTTGCCACTGTTTTCGATATGTTCCTTTCTTCCTTGACTGTGTAGACAACGTATTCATTCCTGTTTTTCAATATTCGTCTGTAGCACCACATCTCAAACACTTCGACTCTCCTCTTTTCCGGTTTCCCGCAATCTATTCGCTTCCACACAATCCTTTGCTCCAAACGTAATTTTCTCATAAGTTTCTTCCTGAGATTAAGGCGAATGTTTGCTACTTGTAAACTTCTCTTGACCTCTTTGCCTGTGCTAATCTGCTTTTTATGTCTTCCTTGCTTTGTCCAGCATGCATTTTTCGCGTCCAAGGTAGCAGAACTGCTTTACTTCATCTATTGTGCCCAAAATTAATGTTCAGTTCCTCGCTACTCTCATTTCTTCTTCTCCATATTCCTTTATTTCTTCTTCGGTTTATATTCAGTCGATGACTGCGTACTCGTTAGGCTGTTCAGGCCACTCAACATGTCCTATAAGTCTTCTTCACTTTCATTCAGGATGTCAACATCATTGTCATCCTTTCACACTGAATTATAATCCCAGCCTTTAACCTTTCGTTTATTTCCGTCACTTCTTCTTCGATGTAGAGACTGAACAGTAGGGGCGAAGGACTGCATCCCTGTCTTACACCATTTTTAACCCGAGCACTTCGTTCTTGGTCTTCCATTTCTATTGTTCCTCCTTGGTTCTTATACATGTTATTAGTCTTTCGCTAAAGCTTACTCCTAGTTTTCTCAGAATTTCGATGATCTCGGGCCATTTTACATTGTTCAAAGCGTTTTTTCCATGTCGATAAATCCTGCGAATGTGTCTTGATTTTCCTTGTCTTGCTTCCATTATCAATCGCAATGCCAGAACGGCCAATGTAAGAACTGGTACCCTTCTAAAATCCAAATCGATCATGATCTAATCAATCCTCAGTTTTCTTTCCTATTCGCTTACGTGATTGTTGTCAAAAATTTCTGCAGTACCCATAGATAAAACGTGAAACAAATTCACCAGAATTATGTCAGAGATATTCGTTAATTTCCCCTGTTTTTTTCCTCATCACTCAAGTCCCCTTACACAGGGCTTACCTTCTTAAGCTTCAGTAACTATTTGCGTATATTGATACACCGCTTGTTCATCTACATCCACTATCAACCTTCTGGACGGTTGTCAGCAATGCGTCGTGCCACTTTTCGTACGTATAGCGATCGAAACTTTTCTTTTGCAACTTTGTCATCTGATCTGTGAGAGACACTGAAAGGTGGCTGTATATTCTGCAAAATTTCATAGACTTAACGATGTTTAAGTATGACTCCCTCGCAGCAGTCAGTTAACCGCTGTACACGTGTCCATAAAGTATCTACGGATCTCTCGTAGTCTTTAGCTTTGTCAAGCTAGCTTCATGGGTGGGAACATACGGAAGTCTGATGAAGCCCAACGACTTAAACCGGTTGTCGAAATGCAGTTGTTGGACACCTCAAAAGATCCTCACACTTAGCGCCTTGCATAACACCTTGGCTGCAGAGTGGAAAACACAGTCAAAGACCAAATAAATAAGCAAATAAAACAAATAAAAATAGCTAACTACGAAGGAATTATCCGAATGGGACCGGAAACTGTAGATGTGATTTACATGTGCAGACAAACAAATGATTACAATTTCAGAAAAACTGGACGATTTATTCAAGAGAAACAGTTTCACAAACTGAGCAAGTTAACAGCGTGTTGGTCCAGTTCTGGCCCTTATGGATGCAGATATTTGGCTTTGTATTCATTGTTGAAGGATATCGTGCCAAATTCAGTCCAATTGGAGAGTTCAAAATCCCGAGATGGTTGGAGGGCCCTGTTCATACTGCTCCTAACTTTCCCAGTTGGAGAGGGATCCGGCAGTCTTGGTGGCCAATGCAGGGTTTGGTAAGCACGAAGACGAACTGCAGAAACTCTCGCCGTGTGCGGGCGGGCATTATCTTGCTGAAAAGTAAGTCCCGCGATAGCTTACCATAAAAGGCAACAAAATTGGGTGCAGAGTATCGTCGACATATCGTTGTGCCGTAAGGGAGCCGCAGACGGGCGCCAAAGGGGTCCTGCTATAAAATGAAATAGCTCTATAGGCCCTCACTCATGATGATCGGGCCGTATGGCGAGCGACTCTCATGTTGGCATCCCACCATTGGCCGTGGCGTCTCCAGAAACGTTCTCGGCCTGGAGTCTGATTCACTGGAGTAGGATTGTCTTACGTTGCAAGTCCCGTTTCTAACTGATATCCGATGACCAGCCAGGAATGTCTCACAGGTCACATCAGTAAATGAAACTGGAACTAGAAGTAATCAGCTGAATTATAGACCCATATCATTGTCATCGATTTGCAGTAGGATTTTGGAAGATATACTATGTTCGGACTGCATAAAATACCTCTGAGAAAATGATCTAATGACACATAACCAGCACGGATTCAGAAGAAATCACATTTATGAAACACACCTGAGTCTTTACTCGCATGAAGAAATGAGTGCTATCGACTGGGCATTCCAAGTAAACTCCATATTTTCAAAAGGATTATGAGAATGCGCCTCACTGGCGGCTTCTAATGAAACTGCATGCATATCGAATTTCACTTCGTGATAATACTCGTTGCAGTGCTCGGTGACAACTGGTTTTCCATATTTATAAACTGTAGAGCGCAGCAATCAGTCGTCCTCATTCTGCAGGTTTTATTTGGCAAATCCATATTTCGGCTAGTGCCTAGCCATTATCAATTATTTTCTAGTCTCGATGCATTTTAGTTCCCTGTTGTTCGTGCGTCAGTCACAGTTCTTTGAATTGAAAGGAGTGTGACTGACGCCCGAACAATAGGGAACTGACATGCGTCAAGAATATAAAATAGTGCATTGCAAATGGCTAGGTACTAGCCGAAATCAGGATGTGCCAAATAAAACCTGCAAAAAAAGGACGACTGATTGCTCCGCTCTATAAGTTATAAATCACATCACAATGGCTGAGTGCACCCACTTTCCTAATGGAAGGTAGCCTGATGAGCTGGTTTTCTGTTTGTTTTAGCAGGGTGCGTCGCTGATGTGCCTTGCAGCTCTGCTGGACGCTTCTGACAGCCTGTCGCACGTAAGAAATGTCGCATTCGCGTGGAATGCAGTGCACACACATCCGGCTTTCGGAAACCTAGATCGTACTTAATATTACGAAGAAGAATTTTCATCTTTGTTGACGGGAGCGAAATAATCTTGACGCCATATTTACGTAAGACCCTAACGGACTTTCCAAATGTGTGTGTGTGAAATGTGAGTGAAATCTTATGGGACTTAACTGCTAAGGTCGTCAGTCCCCAAGCTTACACACTACTTCGCCTAACTTATCCTAAGGACAAACATACACACCCATGCCCGAGGGAGGACTCGAACCTCCGCCGGGACGAGCTGCACAGTCCATGACTGCAGCGCCTCAGACCGCTCGGCTAATCCCACGCGGCCGGTCTTTCCAAATACTAATCCAGGTAGACATGCGATTCTTGGTTTCCCTAGAGTAGACGTTGCGGTCAAAATCGGCAACCTAAGAAAGAAGTTGAGAATAATAGAGAAAGCTGGGGATTGCAGTTATAGAGTGCACACAATCTGGAATACGCGGCATTAATGGATCTATGGAGTATATTTGTCCCTCTCCGTGGTACCCGCGAGAAAGCTTCAGTTCAATGGTGACAAGATACAGTTTAGAACTTATTCACATCATATCCTCGTAATATTCAAATCTGATATCGTGCACACGTATTGTGTTACCAACGGATCACCGATTTGGTCCACTGCAGATTCAGAAAGTGTCTTAGATCATCTTATATACAAAAATCAATGTTTGTTCGTATTTTATGCGCTGCTATAATGTTCATGAGATTGCGATAAAACTTATTGTCTGCACTTGCGCGAAGGCACAGTGCAATTAACTTACAGTAGGTCCCGCGTGTCATACCTACAAGTGTATCTGAAAGAGCTTGGAAGCAGTGATAGGTCTGAATGTAATAGAAACGAATATATCAGCGTTTTATTGTGTCTTATGCATTTCGAAGCCGATAAATGTGAGTTACATCTACTCGAAGGTTTCCAGAGGAAATAGTAATTTTTCAGTTTTTTCAGTGAATCGACGAGTGGTATTTTGGTTATACAAGCGTGTATCTTGTTAACTGTTTTGTCATAAAACAGGACTCTCCAACGCTTCACTTACAAGGGAAGGCCGCCAATTGTGAAATTCAGATTCGATTCATACTGCGCATAATAAAAGCTCATGGCCAGATGCGTAATGTGGCAAAGCACCAAGATGCACTTCTCAGCCGTTGTCGAGAAAATCGACAGTTAAAAGAAACCGCTGCGGTGAAATACTCTCTACGATTACTAATTTTCCACAGCCTCGTGGCGCAGCGGTAAGCGTTCGGGTTTGTAATCCGAAGGTCGCCGGCTCGAATCTCGCACCATGCAACTTTTTTTTTTAGTATTTGTTTTTTGTAATTCAGATGTATATATATATATTTTTTTCCCGGCAATCAGTTGCAACAATTATGCATATAATAAGTTGTTGAAAGTCGTTTGTCGTGGAAAAACTGGCGACTTCGAACATCATTATGTTTTCCGCAAAGTTGTATTTTACAAATGCTATTAATTGTCTTCATAATGTTAACCACGTATAGTTAACGGAAGACGTAGAAACGATATTCCGAAACGAATACATATAACGTAAGTCAAACGTTAGAATTGGAAATGAGATCCCACGAACGCAAATTCGCTGTGGCAAGTATGAAATATAAACTCCGTTACTCGCTCGTTACACTTGAAGGACAGATGTTGAATGGGCCGAAACGAGCCGCCGCATAACAGCGTAGTTGCCTGCTAACTTCGAAAGAAGGTAGATGCGGTCCCTAGCGCAACTTATAACATCGTCGAAAATCACTGCGGACGGGAGAGTCTTGGTACACCCTGTTAAAAAAACGGAAAAATGGAGGCGGTACAATTGGAGAGCGATCCGCCTTCACCAACATGCACAAGCAATTCATTAATAGTATATATATATATATATATATATATATATATATATATATATATATATATATATATATATATATATATTTGAATTACAAAAAACTAATAATAAAAAAATTGCATGGCGCGAGATTCGATCCGGCGACCTTCGGATTACGAATCCGAGCGCTTACCGCTGCGCCACGACGCTGTAGAAAACTAATAATCGTAGAGAGTATTTCACGGCAACGGTTTCTTTTAATTGTCGATTTTCTCGACAACGGCTGAGAAGTGCATCTTGGTGCTTTGCCACATTACACCTCTGGCCATGAGCTATTATTATGCGCAGTATGAATCGAATCTGAATTTCACAATTGGCGGCCTCCCCTTGTTAGTAGACCCAAGAGTGCAGTATGTAGAAATAAGCGACTTCGAGCAGCTCAAACAAACGAAGAACGACAAGTCAGCAATGAAGCAGATCGTTTACGAAACGCACATTCACGTGCCTCAGCATCTCAAGATCGGCATGCGGCAAGAATCGAAAGAAAACGTTTACTTGCTACTCGATCACGTGCATAACAACCACAAGATCAACATGGAGCAAGAAATGAAGCAGATCGTTTACGAATCTGCTAATCACGTGCATCACAATCAGAAGACCGACATGCTGCAGCAATCGAAAGAAAACGTTTATTTGCCACCCAATCACGTGCACCGGAGTCAGAAGACAAACATACAATGAGAATTCAAGAGAACGTTCACGAGATACTCGATCTCGACGAACAGTATATCAAATTGATGTTAACTGCGGTTACAGTTTCCATTCCAATGTAAATATCGGCAAGATCGATGAGGTGTGTGGGCATTGTGGTTCACTTAAATTGAACGATGAAACACTATGAGCCGGCAGCTGTGGACGAGCAGTTCTAGGCGCATCAGTCCGGAACCTTGCTGCTGCTACGGTCGCAGGTTAGAATCCTGCCTCGGACATGGACGTTTGTGATGTCCTTAGGTTAGTTATGTTTAAGTAATTCTAAGTCTAAGGGACTGATGACCTCAGATGTTAAGTCCCATAGTGCTCAGAGCCATTTGAACATTTCTGAGACACCACTAACGTGTTGCGCGAAGGGCAAAATTAAATTGCCGACATTGCGTCCAACATCTGATCCATTGTTGTCATTGCTTTCGGGTGACTCGCCTGATTCCAAACACTTTCAGTGTTTCAAATGACACCTTTTGGAGCCGAAAAGTTTTCCAAGGTCATTACATGCCTACTTTCTAAATTCAAGAACAAACAAATCACTGCGTTGGATTCATTTCTACCCGTTTCCGACCCTGAACATAAATTTCTACAAACTTACTTTATGGGTGACGACGATGCACAAGTTGATCAACGCTGCGATGCAATTCCAGGTACCAAATGTCACGTTATATCCTAATTTTCAAAAACATATTTCCAGCAACATTGTATCGATAAAATTATTCAAAGTTCAGTTGACAATTTACCGGCGGAAAGTTACGCAATTCAGATATGTGCCGACAAAACACCACTCGGACAGCTACAACGCCCCTACAATCAATGAAGGTGCGATTGTCATTGTTGGTGATGAACGTGATATGCGTTATATACTTCTTCAGTGACGGAATAATACAATTTAACGTGTCGCGGAAACCCGTCGATCATACAATGTGCTGCTGAATCCTATAAATAATTATATTTCTTTTTTTGAGGGAGTACGGCTGGACGGATATCACTTATTATTATGCAAAATGATCCAATTACAGCCACATACAGATATCTTTATTTTATTTTAACCAGTGAAAATATTGTTTTCTTCTTAACTTTCAAACATTCGTAAGTGTAATTTACATTTTTTCTCTCTTTCATTTTCTTTATTCTTACAGCGAACAACTCAATAAAAAAAGTATCAGCCACGAATTATTATTCATACTACATAATGATACATCAGAATGCCATAAAATATTTCATCAATACATGGTAGACACGTATGCTGTAATATTATTGGGTTTCGGGTACTCTGTATATAAAATATTTGTCATAAAAGAGGACAACCATCGAGCTGTGGTTGGTAAAATGTTACGCATCACAGCGCAAATGTTAGGAAAAGAAATATTTTTGTAATGTGCGTCCACACAAAGACGCGAGTCCAGCATTAACTGATTCAAATAAACACTATAACCCGCCGAGAACAGATACGCAAATAATCCTAATAAGATACGAAACATATGAATCATAAAAAATTTTGTCATTTGTTATGAATGGTTCTAGAGACTTGGTTACTTTTACTGTTTCGATGCTGACGTGTTAATAACTGCAGTGTAGCAACGCTAGAAGTTTTATATAATAGTTGTGTACCAGTAATGTAAATTTTCGAATGATCGCTTCGATAAACAGTGCAACGCCATGAAATATTCACGCGCACGCACGGAGATTTAATTTTGAGAAAATATTGGACGTACAAAAAAAGGACATTGTCGTAGCACGGAATGTGCGTAAGAAGTGCAAACTGTAAGTTTTATATTCCATGGTTATTTTTTCATGCTTAGTGGTATGGAATGTTTCAGACTGTACTGAGATGTTATAATGAAATCCCTTTCTTTATTCTTTTCTTTGAGTAACCTCAGTGTTTTTCCGTTGTACGCAAACTATATTACAGGGCAGCTCTTTACAGCGGTATGTTGGGGTACCATAACCCACTTTCCTTCATCCATTTCTCTTTCAATATTCAGCTAGGTCCCTTAGGCATTTATATCGAAAAATCAGACTGCGTGAAGGCAATTCTGGTTAAATGTCAGGTTCAAACCACCTTCGCGCAATCAAACACTATTCTTTCTGGAAATAATCGAGGTCCGACGCAACGCAGTTCACAAAATCTGCTCTCTCTCTCTCTCTCCAACCTGCACCAAAATCAGTGAAGAAATTACCGTGAGTGCATGATCTAGTATAAATATTATCGTCATACCACATTACATACAACTTATAAAAATATATTAATATATATATACATAAAAAACTAGAATGCTAAAACTGAATGCGAACGTTTTTTATTCAGTCACTCACATCAAACATCGTTTCGTTCAGAAGAATACATTCGTTTACGAAATGTAGCTGGAAACGATGGGAATGTTTCCGACATTTACAAAATCGTCATCCTCCAAAGACCTTCAATGGCAGCCCACGGCATACACGTGAATATGTACAAGATGCCATAACATATGTGCATTCATATGGCCGTCCCAACTTTTTCATCACATTTACATGCAGTGGGACGAGATAAAAGAGCTTCTATTGCCCGGTCAGCGTCGATCCGATCAACACGATTTAACTGCACGAGTATTCAAGCAAAAACTTACTAAATTGAAGCATCACATTTATGATGAAACTCGCTGCTGGATGTATGCGATTGAACAGCAAAAGAGCGAACTTCCACATGCTCATATTCTCATACAGCGCAAAACGAAAATACACGTAGCTCGAGTCGATGTCATTTGTGCCGAAAATCCTAATTCTGAAGAAGATCCACTGCTGTTTGATACTGTGGCGAAGAACGTGGGGCATGGACCACGCTGAGTAATGCAACCACAATTTCCTTGCATAGAAGATAACAAATGCACGAAAAAAGTGTCCCACATACATAGTACACGAAACACGCACTGGTGATGACGGATATCTACAATAAACATGACGTAAACATGAAGATGGAGCTCATACAACAAACAGAATGAGAAATGTTGTTGAAATCGAAACAGATAGATTGTGCCATATTTTCCTAATCGAAACAGATAGATTGTGCCATATTTTCCTTTGTTATCGAAAACATTTAAGCTCATATCAACGTCTAATATTGTCATTCCGTCTAATTGATCAAATATACAGGGCTATTACAAATGATTGAAGCGATTTCATTAATTCGCTGTAGCTCCATTCATTGACATACTACAGATACGTAGAAAAACTCATAAAGTTTTGTTCGGCTGAAGCCGCACTTCAGGTTTCTGCCGCCAGAGCGCTCGAGAGCGCAGTGAGACAAAATGGCGACAAGAGCCGAGAAAGCGTATGTCGTGCTTGAAATGCACTCACATCAGTCAGTCATAACAGTGCAACGACACTTCAGGATGAAGTTCAACAAAGATCCACCAACTGCTAACTCCATTCGGCGATGGGATGCGCAGTTTAAAGCTTCTGGATGCCTCTGTAAGGGGAAATCAACGGGTCGGCCTGCAGTGAGCGAAGAAACGGTTGAACGCGTGCGGGCAGGTTTCACGCGTAGCCCGCGGAAGTCGACGAATAAAGCAAGCAGGGAGCTAAACGTACCACAGCCGACGGTTTGGAAAATCTTACGGAAAAGGCTAAAGCAGAAGCCTTACCATTTACAATTGCTACAATCCCTGACACCCGATGACAAAGTCAAACGGTTTGAATTTTCGGCGCGGTTGCAACAGCTCGTGGAAGAGAATGCGTTCAGTGCGAAACTTGTTTTCAGTGATGAAGCAACATTTTTTCTTAATGGTGAAGTAAACAGACACAATGTGCGAATCTGGGCGGTAGAGAATCCTCACGCATTCGTGCAGTAAATTCGCAATTCACCAAAAGTTAACGTGTTTTGTGCAATCTCACGGTTTAAAGTTTACGGCCCCTTTTTCTTCTGCGAAAAAAACGTTACAGGACACGTGTATCTGGACATGCTGGAAAATTGGCTCATGCCACAACTGGAGACCGACAGCGCCGACTTCATCTTTCGGCATTTCTTAAACAGGAGATTGGAAAACCGATGGATCGGTCGTGGTGGAGATCGTGATCAGCAATTCATGTCATGGCCTCCACGCTCTCCCGACTTAACCCCATGCGATTTCTTTCTGTGGGGTTATGTGAAAGATTCAGGGTTTAAACCTCCTCTACCTAGAAACGTGCCAGAACTGCGAGCTCGCATCAACGATGCTTTCGAACTCATTGATGGGGACATGCTGCGCCGAGTGTGGGAGGAACTTGATTATCGGCTTGATGTCTGCCGAATCACTAAAGGGGCATATATCGAACATTTGTGAATGCCTAAAAAAAGTTTTTGAGTTTTTGTATATGTGTGCAAAGCATTGTGAAAATGTCTCAAATAATAAAGTTATTGTAGAGCTGTGAAATCGCTTCAATCATTTGTAATAACCCTGTATTTGTAAATACGTCAACAAAGGCAGCTATACGGCAGAGGTCAGTATTGATAGACCTGACGCGCGCGAAGTTGAAGTGAGTCTGTTTCAAAAAGGTCGATATATCAGCAGCAACGAGTCTGTTTGGCGTTTTTTGAGTTTCCCAATTTACAGTCGCCATCCCAATGTAGTTCATTCTAGTGTTCATCCTGAAAATGGACACAAAGCCTATTTCATGTCAGACACACCACGAAATGTCGCTGATGAAACAGTGCACACAACACGTACAGCATTTTTTGCGTTTTGTGAAGAAGATGTATTTGCGAAGACATTATTGTAAGCAGAAGTTCAAAATGGAATTTTACAGCCAAGAAATTCAAACGACGTAAGCAAGGCATGCGTGCTGAAGCCTATCAAAATCTGTATTTTTCTGGCACATTGGATCGTATTTACACAGTACATCAAAGTTATGTCGAGTGTTATCAACTGATAAAACTGTTGGATAATGTCAAATGTCCTACTTCATTTGCAAATTTGAGAAGGGTTGGTGGCATCGAATGCCAGGCGCACAGAGTAGCTTGCCAAAATCTTCATTTACTCGAAATGACCAATATTGGGAAGCAACATGCCAGCTGTCATTTGTGGCAAATTTTAACATTAAATGCCGTCATTTTGACAACATGTTCGCCATCGAACACGAAAGATTTGTTGAGAAAATTCAGAGAGGATTTGACATAAGACTTTTGCACCGTATTCGAACCGTTAGCAATGACAGGTCTATCGATTTTTCGATTTTCAATCAAGTTCTGATCGAAATCTAGACACATCAGCAGCAAAGTACTCGTTCACAAAGGCTTGACGGGGCCAGAACGTTCTGCAATTGATCTTTACGACAGAGATTTAGTGAGAGAACAGCAGTACAATGCTAATGATTTGCTTTAAAGCAAACGAACAACTTTTGCTTGCGGGACAAAAGTTGGCCTACGACACTATTACATATTCCATCTCAAATGATAGACGTGGTCCGTTCTTTCTTGGTGCTCCTGGTAGCACTTGAAAAAAGTCCTCACAAGTTTCCTGTTGGCTCAAATTCGATCTCAAAATGGAACTGCATTACCTCTTGCTTCATGGGATATTGCAGCTACATTACTAAATGATCGGCGAACGGTACATTCGGCGCTCAAATTGCCATTGGATATGCATTTCTCGGAAGCTCCAACATGTAACATTTCAAAAGTATCTGGCGTGGCTAAAGCTATGAAACTTTGCAACGTCATTGTCTGAGACGAATGTACCACGGCTCATAAGTAATCGCTTGAAGCACTTGAGCGAACTATCAAGGATTTACGATCAAATGTATAATCGTTCGCTGGCGCTCTCATTTTATTATTTGGCGACTTTCGACTAACTATTCCAGTGACACCTACATCAACACCAGCTGATCAGCTCAATGCTTGTCCCAAAGCATCACATCTTTGGAGACAGGTGCGGAAACTCACTCCAAACGTGTGCTCCCTGCCGCCGTTGGATAAGCAGCTGAGCAGCAAGTCGTATACTCCTAGCTCACTCGTTTGTTACATAGTTTAATTCTTAATTTCTTTGCGTTTTTTTGGTACTTGCATTGTTTAATTCATAAATTTCGGGCGTATTATAGTATTTGAGAGTTGTAGCATCGCGTTTTAGTACCTGAATAGTGTAAATTCGCGTAGTCGTTTGTCTACTGTTTTTGTTTTGAACGGCCAGTGTCGGTTGGTCACAGTCAGTGTGCTCCCTGCCGCCGTTGGATAAGCAGCTGAGCAGCAAGTCGTATACTCCTAGCTCACTCGTTTGTTACATAGTTTAATTCTTAATTTCTTTGCGTGTTTTTGGTACTTTCATTGTTGAATTCGTAAATTTCGGGCGTATTATAGTATTTGAGAGTGTAGCATCGCGTTTTAGTACCTGAATAGTGTAATTTCGCTTAGTCTCCTTCCGCCGCCGAGCAGTGTCAGCAATGCGCAAGTAGCAGCATTACTGCATTTACTAGGCAATCTTGTATTTTAATAACCGTTTAAATTTTGTCGATTTGTTTGCGCTCTCTGTAGATTAGTTCATACGTTCTTTGCAAAACAGTTTTTAGCATGTATAGGAGCTGCAACTGCTGTGTTCGGATGCAGGCTGAGTTGGCATCCCTTCGCTCCCAGCTTCAGGCAGTGTTGGCTTCGGTCACACAGCTTGAGGCTGTTGCCAATGGGCATCACTGTGGGGGTCCGGATGGGGGTTTGTCGGGGACGGCCAGCTCATCCCACGCATCCCCTGATCGGACTACGACTGTGGTTGCCCGGGATACTGCCCGCATTGAGGCTGATCCCTCACCTGTGGTAGAGTGGGAGGTCGTTTCAAGGTGTGGCAGGGGGCGAAAGACATTCCGGAGGGCTGAACGGAAAGCCTCTCCAGTTTGTCTGACGAACCGGTTTCAGCCTCTGTCTCAGGCTGATACAGATCTTCGGCCTGACACGGCTGCTTGTCCAGTTCCAGAGGTTGCCCCTCAGTCTGCAAGATCCGGGCAGTTGCAGAGGGTGGGCTTACTGGTAGTTGGGAGCTCCAACGTCAGGCGCGTAATGGGGCCCCTTAGGGAAATGGCAGCAAGAGAGGGGAAGAAAACCAATGTGCACTCCGTGTGCATACCGGGGGGAGTCATTCCAGATGTGGAAAGGGTCCTTCCGGATGCCATGAAGGGTACAGGGTGCACCCATCTGCAGGTGGTCGCTCATGTCGGCACCAATGATGTGTGTCGCTATGGATCGGAGGAAATCCTCTCTGGCTTCCGGCGGCTATCTGATTTGGTGAAGACTCCCAGTCTCGCTAGCGGGATGAAAGCATAGCTCACCATCTGCAGCATCGTCGACAGGACTGACTGCGGACCTTTGGTACAGAGCCGAGTTGAGGGTCTGAATCAGAGGCTGAGACGGTTCTGCGACCGTGTGGGCTGCAGATTCCTCGACTTGCGCCATAGGGTGGTGGGGTTTCGGGTTCCGCTGGATAGATCACGAGTCCACTACACGCAACAAGCGGCTACACGGGTAGCAGGGGTTGTGTGGCGTGGGCTGGGCGGTTTTTTAGGTTATATGGCCTTGGGCAAGTACAGAAAGGTTAACAGCCTCAACGGGTGCGGGGCAAAGTCAGGACATGCGGGGACCAAGCAGCAATCGGTATTGTAATTGTCAACTGTCGAAGCTGCGTTGGTAAAGTATCGGAACTTCAAGCGCTGATAGAAAGCACCGAAGCTGAAATCGTTATAGGTACAGAAAGCTGGCTTAAGCCAGAGATAAATTCTGCCGAAATTTTTACAAAGGTACAGACGGTGTTTAGAAAGGATAGATTGTATGCAACCGATGGTGGAGTGTTCGTCGTTGTTAGTAGTACTTTATCCTGTAGTGAAGTAGAAGTGGATAGTTCCTGTGAATTATTATGGGTGGAGGTTACACTCAACAACCGAACTAGGTTAATAATTGGCTTCTTTTACCGACCTCCCGACTCAGCAGCATTAGTGGCATAACAACTGAGAGAAAATATGGAATACATTTCACATAAATTTTCTCAGCATGATATAGTCTTAGGTGGAGATTTCAATTTACCAGATATAGACTGGGACACTCAGATGTTTAGGACGGGTGGTAGGGACAGAGCATCGAGTGACATTATACTGAGTGCACTATCCGAAAATTACCTCGAGCAATTAAACAGAGAACCGACTTGTGGAGATAATATCTTGGACCTACTGATAACAAACAGACCCGAACTTTTCGACTCTGTATGTACAGAACAGGGAATCAGTGATCATAAGGCCGTTGCAGCATCCCTGAATATGGAAGTTAATAGGAATATAAAAAAAGGGAGGAAGGTTTAGCAAGAGTAATAGAAGGCAGACTTCAGACTACCTAACAGATCAAAACGAAAATTTCTGTTCCGACACTGACAATGTTGAGTGTTTATGGTAAAAGTTCAAGGCAATCGTAAAATGCGTTTTAGACAGGTACGTGCCGAGTAAAACTGTGAGGGACGGGAAAAACCCACCGTGGTACAACAACAAAGTTAGGAAACTACTGCGAAAGCAAAGAGAGCTCCACTCCAAGTTTAAACGCAGCCAAAACCTCTCAGACAAACAGAAGCTAAACGATGTCAAAGTTAGCGTAAGGAGGGCTATGCGTGAAGCGTTCATTGAATTCGAAAGTAAAATTCTATGTACCGACTTGACAGAAAATCCTAGGAAGTTCTGGTCTTACGTTAAATCAATAAGTGGCTCGAAACAGCATATTCAGACACTACGGGATGATGATGGCATTGAAACAGAGGATGACACGCGTAAAGCTGAAATACTAAACACCTTTTTCCAAAGCTGTTTCACAGAGGAAGACCGCACTGCAGTTCCTTCTCTAAATCCTCGCACAAACGAAAAAATGGCTGACATCGAAATAAGTGTCCAAGGAATAGAAAAGCAACTGGAATCACTCAATAGAGGAAAGTCCACTGGACCTGACGGGATACCAATTCGATTCTACACAGAGTACGCGAAAGAACTTGCCCCCCTTCTAACAGCCGTGTACCGCAAGTCTCTAGAGGAACGGAGGGTTCCAAATGATTGGAAAAGAGCACAGATAGTCCCAGTCTTCAAGAAGGGTCGTCGAGCAGATGCGCAAAACTATAGACCTATATCTCTTACGTCGATCTCTTGTAGAATTTTATAACATGTTTTTTGCTCGCGTATCATGTCATTTCTGGAAACCCAGAATCTACTATGTGGGAATCAACATGGATTCCGGAAACAGCGATCGTGTGAGACCCAACTCGCCTTATTTGTTCATGAGACCCAGAAAATATTAGATACAGGCTCCCAGGTAGATGCTATTTTTCTTGACTTCCGGAAGGCGTTCGATACAGTTCCGCACTGTCGCCTGATAAACAAAGTAAGAGCCTACGGAATATCAGACCAGCTGTGTGGCTGGATTGAAGAGTTTTTAGCAAACAGAACACAGCATGTTGTTATCAATGGAGAGACGTCTACAGACGTTAAAGGAACCTCTGGCGTGCCACAGGGGAGTGTTATGGGACCATTGCTTTTCACAATATATATAAATGACTTAGTAGATAGTGTTGGAAGTTCCATGCGGCTTTTCGCGGATGATACTGTAGTATACAGAGAAGTTGCAGCATTAGAAAATTGTAGCGAAATGCAGGAAGATCTGCAGCGGATAGGCACTTGGTGCAGGGAGTGGCAACTGACCCTTAACATAGACAAATGTAATGTATTGCGAATACATAGAAAGAAGGATCCTTTATTGTATGATTATATGATAGCGGAACAAACACTGGTAGCAGTTACTTCTGTAAAATATCTGGGAGTATGCGTGCGGAACGATTTGAAGTGGAATGATCATATAAAATTAATTGTTGGTGAGGCGGGTACCAGGTTGAGATTCATTGGGAGAGTGCTTAGAAAATGTAGTCCATCAACAAAGGAGGTGGCTTACAAAACACTCGTTCGACCTATACTTGAGTATTGCTCATCAGTGTGGGATCCGTACCAGATCGGTCTGACGGAGGAGATAGAGAAGATCCAAAGAAGAGCGGCGCGTTTCGTCACAGGGTTATTTGGTAACCGTGATAGCGTTACGGAGATGTTTAATAAACTCAAGTGGCAGACTCTGCAAGAGAGGCGCTCTGCATCGCGGTGTAGCTTGCTCGCCAGGTTTCGAGAGGGTGCGCTTCTGGATGAGGTATCGAATATATTGCTTCCCCCTACTTATACCTCCCGAGGAGATCACGAATGTAAAATTAGAGAGATTAGAGCGCGCACAGAGGCTTTCAGACAGTCGTTCTTCCCGCGAACCATACGCGACTGGAACAGGAAAGGGAGGTAATGACAGTGGCACGTAAGGTGCCCTCCGCCGCACACCGTTGGGTGGCTTGCGGAGTATAAATGTAGATGTAGATGTAGAATATGCGCTTGCACTGGCAGCGCGATGAGTCGGCAGCCACGTTTTCAAAATAGCTATTGAACATTGATGAAGGAAAAGTACCAGCTGATGCTACCACAAAATATTATTTGATTTTCATGAACTTTTACGTCAGTGTGCCATGCATCGAACAGCTCATGCACAAAGTTTTTCCTCAAATTGTCACCAATTGTAAAAGTCCTAAACAGCTTTGTGAAAGTGCCATTTTGGCAGTAAAAAATACAGACAATGCAATCGACCATGCAGTTGAAGAACAAACTGCAGGAGATTCTGTTACCTAAAAATCGATTGAAAGCGTCATGAATGCGGACAAAGTCGTTAAAAATCCAATCGAGTTTTTAAATTCGTTGAATCTGCCTGGTGTGCCACAGTAGAAACCGTCATTCAAAGTCGACGTGCCAATTATTCTCTTGCGGAGCATTAATCCAGCCCGACTGTGTAATGGAACAAGACTCGCTGTGGAGAAACAAGCTGAATGTCATCGAGGCAACTACTCTTAACAAAAAGTCGAAACGAGGAGAAGTTCTCATTCCATGCCTTCACATCACTCCCAATGACATCCGCGGCTTGTGGTCTTGCGGTAGCGTTCTCGCTTCCCGCGCACGGGGTCCCGGGTTCGATTCCCGGCGAGTTCAGGGATTTTCTCTGCTTAGGATGACTGGGTGTTGTGTGTCTGTCATCATCATTTCATCCTCATTCACTCGCATGTAGCCATAGTGACGTTAAAGAACTTGTGGAGCGGCGGCCGAACAGCCCCGCGAGGGATCTCCCGGCCAGCAATGCCATCGGCTCATTATTAATCATTATTACTCTCACCGACTTGCCATTTAATTTCAAACGACTGCAGTTCCCATTCGACTTGCATTGTCAATGACTACTGAGCCGTGGGGGAGTCGCTGGCGCCAGTGATTTCCTTATCTAGTAGGGACTGTAATCCCATTCGTTATGGCATGCGCGTTTTCTCTTTGGTTTTCCTCTTCTGGTCGCTATTTAAGCGTGGCTCTTCCCGCTATGGCTCTTTTGGTTTTCCTCTACGGGACCCTAGTGGTCTTGCTTGCCCGTTTCTTGAGCATATGTTGTGTTGGCGAGTCTTGGAGTGACCGTTGGTTGCTCGCGGAGCTGTGTTATGATTTGAGGAGTGTGTCGGCGGCGGGCTGGTGGTGATGACCTCCAATGCACTAGCAAGTGTGTATATTGGACTACCTCATGCTAGATGCCTATGTATGCTACGTGGATTCTCGTCTTTTGCTGCTACTAACGGTGGGAATCTGCTATTTCTTTGAAGCTGTGTTTTGTGATCAATCTGATCGTAATTTACGTTCATAGAAGGAAACAATGATTTGTATATGTTTACCCCCTCCTTGGCGGGAATAAGGAATCCATTTCTGGTTCCGGTATACACTCCTGGAAATTGAAATAAGAACACCGTGAATTCACTGTCCCAGGAAGGGGAAACTTTATTGACACATTCCTGGGGTCAGATACATCACATGATCACACTGACAGAACCACAGGCACATAGACACAGGCAACAGAGCATGCACAATGTCGGCACTAGTACAGTGTATATCCACCTTTCGCAGCAATGCAGGCTGCTATTCTCCCATGGAGACGATCGTAGAGATGCTGGATGTAGTCCTGTGGAACGGCTTGCCATGCCATTTCCACCTGGCGCCTCAGTTGGACCAGCGTTCGTGCTGGACGTGCAGACCGCGTGAGACGACGCTTCATCCAGTCCCAAACATGCTCAATGGGGGACAGATCCGGAGATCTTGCTGGCCAGGGTAGTTGACTTACACCTTCTAGAGCACGTTGGGTGGCACGGGATACATGCGGACGTGCATTGTCCTGTTGGAACAGCAAGTTCCCTTGCCGGTCTAGGAATGGTAGAACGATGGGTTCGATGACGGTTTGGATGTACCGTGCACTATTCAGTGTCCCCTCGACGATCACCAGTGGTGTACGGCCAGTGTAGGAGATCGCTCCCCACACCATGATGCCGGGTGTTGGCCCTGTGTGCCTCGGTCGTATGCAGTCCTGATTGTGGCGCTCACCTGCACGGCGCCAAACACGCATACGACCATCATTGGCACCAAGGCAGAAGCGACTCTCATCGCTGAAGACGACACGTCTCCATTCGTCCCTCCATTCACGCCTGTCGCGACACCACTGGAGGCGGGCTGCACGATGTTGGGGCGTGAGCGGAAGACGGCCTAACGGTGTGCGGGACCGTAGCCCAGCTTCATGGAGACGGTTGCGAATGGTCCTCGCCGATACCCCAGGAGCAACAGTGTCCCTAATTTGCTGGGAAGTGGCGGTGCGGTCCCCTACGGCACTGCGTAGGATCCTACGGTCTTGGCGTGCATCCGTGCGTCGCTGCGGTCCGGTCCCAGGTCGACGGGCACGTGCACCTTCCGCCGACCACTGGCGACAACATCGATGTACTGTGGAGACCTCACGCCCCACGTGTTGAGCAATTCGGCGGTACGTCCACCCGGCCTCCCGCATGCCCACTATACGCCCTCGCTCAAAGTCCGTCAACTGCACATACGGTTCACGTCCACGCTGTCGCGGCATGCTACCAGTGTTAAAGACTGCGATGGAGCTCCGTATGCCACGGCAAACTGGCTGACACTGACGGCGGCGGTGCACAAATGCTGCGCAGCTAGCGCCATTCGACGGCCAACACCGCGGTTCCTGGTGTGTCCGCTGTGCCGTGCGTGTGATCATTGCTTGTACAGCCCTCTCGCAGTGTCCGGAGCAAGTATGGTGGGTCTGACACACCGGTGTCAATGTGTTCTTTTTTCCATTTCCAGGAGTGTATGTTGAGTAGTGGTGTTAAGAGTGTAAAACATTGCTCAGTGACGGGAGCACTAAGCGTGAGTGGCGTGGAGGCTGCATGAGTCATTCGAGGATAGTGTGCAGGCCATGTTTAGTGGTAAGTCAGTTACTTGAGTAATGATTTATTGTGTGGTCTCCGTTTGCAGGGGCCGTGACTTTGGTGTCTTATATTATGGGTTTTTATGCCCTTGGTTCGGCAGGCCGTTAACTTCTCCAGACTTTATGCTTATTGCAGTGTACTACGAGCGGCGGGTACAATCAGTTCCGGGCTGACCAATACAGGGGGTGGTGCCTTGATTGAAATATGTTCGGACGGCGCTAGCTCGGCCAGCAACGTCTTGCTGACGCTCGGCGCTACTTGGCTGTATCCTGTGAGAGTCGCTGCCCGCCCCAGTAGTCGACACAAGTTGGGGATTCTCTCTTGTAATTATTGGAGATTCCTCTCGTTAATGTGTTCGGGCTGCGCCAAGGTGCGCCCTTTGTTCCTAGTAGTTTGGTCACTCTTGTATTAGGGTGGGTCATCCGTTGGGGTGTACCCGCTGTTGCGCGGAATTTAAACTGACTCTTAATGTAACTGTCCTTTCTGCCTAAATATTGTTGTACTTGAAAGAGATTTCACGAGTGAGTTCAATGGAATAAGTCATTATATAATTGGTGGCATTCCGTTGTTCTATCATCTGTTTATTGGTCTACGGTTCCCGTTGGAGAATTTGCTCTTTTACTTAAAATTTCTTATTCAATATTCTATACTGTTGCTTGTTTTACTAATGGGGATTTAGTCCCGGTAAATTCCGGTTAAACTTGTGGGCAATTAAGCTTGTCATCTATGTTTACCTGGGGCTATTTGTTATTTATTTAAAAGGAAGGATCTTTACTTAACTTGTTTCATTCCATATACTCTTGTAAAGACAAAAAAAGGTTTTTAATTATATTTGTTATTGGTGGCTATTGAAAGGTCGGTTTTGTGAAATATTTTGTAAAATTGTTTTTGCGGATAGGAATAATAAATCTTTGTGAAGTACAAGCCTCTGTTTGCGTTTCCTTGCGATTGGCCTTTGTGACTGGTTTTAGGATTGTAAATTTCACGTCAACAGGGCACAAAGTCAATCACTTAAATTGTGTGGACTGAATCGAGAAGAAGTCATGTTTTTCATACAGTCAGTTGTATGTTGCGTACTCAAAGAGTCGGACAGCCGAGAAATTTTTTTTGCTGAATACGGAAAAACAAAAACATTGTCTACCGTAAAGCACTTGAACAATAATGTCAACAAAATAAAATGAATAGCATTTATATTTTTGCTTGTATATCATTCAATTTCAATAAATGTATTAATTATCTACAGTAAAATAGATATGGTTTCCGTCATTTCTAATTAAACCAGACAACTCTCAAATTTCAAACGATATTTCCACAACTATTTCTTCTGCTGCAGCAACGCGCCGGGTACCAGGAATAAAAACGCAGTACACAATCCAGAGTTTACACAATGGTAATCACTTTCTGTATTTTGCACTGAATGCAATACACATTTTAATCTAAATGTTTTATCCGTGTTCTCACACACGAAAGTCACCTCACCTGTCATGCTGTCACGATAATAATATCCCTCACTCGTCAGCAATCCTATCACTCGCTTGTCCACTATCGACATTTGAAACAGACTCTCTTATCGCAACGATAAATAAAGATAAATTCCAACACTCATGCACAGGTCGATTTATCTGTAATATTTGAATGTAACGTTATTTAATATAACGAGTAAAATCAAATAATAAAATGAGAAAAGAATATTTATTTCTGCTCCTTTGAGATACACTTTTACAGGGTCTCACAAACATGACCAATATTGTTAAGATGAGACGAACAAGTGATTTGCAGCCAGTCTTCTTTGCACAACAGCAGCACGTTCCCAGTATACTGGGACGACTATGTGCTCATTTCTTTTCATATCCCTAAAGATTCTTGCATCAAGGCATTTGTGCGACCCTATTGATTCCAGTTGTTACTCACAGACGTTGTGGACATAGTATACTTCGTTTCTCGGTTTTGTGAAGCACTCAGTTTTACATCTCTGCACATATTAAACAAGCTGCCCATCGTAACGCCCCTTTGAAACCTTATCAAGGGCTAAATGGATACTGTTGGACAAGTCAAAACCGAAATATGACAGTTCATGTAGTAATTGCCTTTCGTAGACCGAAGAGCCAAAGAAACTGGTTCACTTGCCTAATATCGTGTAGGACCCCTACGAGCACGTCGTGGCATGGACTAGACTAATGTCTGAAGTAGCGCTGGTGGGAACTGAAACCATGAATCCTGCAGGCCTCTTCATAAATCCCTAAGAGTACGAAGAGGTGGAGATCTCTGCTGAACAGCACGTTGTAAGGCATCCCAGATATGCTCAGTAATGTTCATGTCGGGGGAATTTGATGGCCAGAGGAAGTGTTTAAACTCAGAAGAGTGTTCCGGGAGACGCTCTGTAGCAACTCCGGAAGTGTGGGGTGTAGCTTTGTCCTGATGGAATTGCCCAAATCCGTCGGAATGCAAAATGAACCTGAATGGATGCAGGTGATCAGACAGGATACTTACGTACTTGTCACCTGACAGAGTCGTATCTAAACGTATCAGGGATCCCGTGTCATTCCATCTGCACACGCCCCACACCATTACAGAACCTCCATCAGCTTTTACAGTCCCCCACTGACATACAGGGTCCATGGGTTCATGACGTTGTCTCCGTACCCGTACACGTCCATCCGAACGAGATCTGAAACGAGACTTGTCCGACCAGACAACATGTTTCCAGTCATCAACAGTCCAATGTCGGTGTTTACGGGTCTAGGCTTGGCGTAAACCTTTGTGTCGTGCAGTCATGAAGGTTACACGAGTGGGCCTTTAGCTCCGAAAGCCCATATCGATGATGTTTCGTTGAATTGCTCGTACGCTGACACTTGTTGATGGCCCAGCATTGAAACCTGTAGCAATATTCTACACTTGTGTCACATTAAAGGATTCTCTTCAGTCGTCGTTGGTCCCGTTCTTGCAGGATCTTTTCCGGCCGCAACGATAACGATGCCGGAGATTTGATGTTTTACCGGATTTTTAAAATTGACGGCACACTCGTGAAATGGTCGTTAGGAAAAATCTCCACTTCATCGCTACCTCGTAGATGCTGTGACCCATCGCTGGAGCGCCGACTATAAGACCACTTTCAAACGCACTTAAATCTTGATAACCTGCCATTGTAGCAGCAGTAACAGATCTAATAACTGCGCCCCACACTTGGAGTCTTATATAGGCGTTGCCGATCACGACGCCGTATTCTACCTGTTTATATATGTATTTGAATACGCATTCCTTAGCGCTGCAGTGTATATTGCTCTGTTTTATATTATGTCTTCAATGGAACATTGCATGTATAACTGGATGAAATGTGTCGTGTTGGACTAAGTCGGCTCTGACTAGAGGCCAATAAAAGAAAGAGTAAAAGTGGTTACTAGAGGGCGTAAGTTCTTTGTCCTCGAGAAATTAAATATTAATTTACGACCATCATATCATTTTCTCAAACTGTGTAGTTTAGAGTCGTCTACTGCCATCTTAACTCTAACACTAGATATTGTGGATAGCCTTGATATGAAAAGTATAGTGGGCGGCACATGTTACAGTTTTTAAGATACAGATGCAAACGTACAAGGGAGGATCGGAAAGTAACGCACAGTAATTATTTCTCCCCTGGTATTGCAGATGGAATATCGGAATTTCACGATGGCGTAGTTTGAAGTTTGAGCTACAGATAAGCGAGAACTACGAAACAGACATGGAGCGCGTTTTACTGTTGTCAACTTATGAAGAGCAGCTAAGTGTAGTTCGATATTTGTGGGTCAAAGGGCATAAATTAATGATTCACCACGCTCCGTGCAGCCAGTAACAGCTGCAAACCCGTAGAATGTTTTAGCCATTGAGGCAGCAATGGTGTGTGCAAGTGCGAACCTTGTCGCAGCAGTTCAACTTTTCATATGGCGATGTACGATGTTGCTCACAACACGATGAAATTTCGTAAAGTTAGTGCTCGCTGGGAGCCTAAGAACCTGACGGACAACCAAAATGGTCAGCGAATGATGACCAACTTGGATGACTTGACGCGTTTCGCCGCAGAAGGGCATGAATTTCTAAATGATATCGTCACTGGTGATGATTCGTGGACATGCCACTACACACTCGAAACCAAGTAGGCCTCTATGGAGTGCAAACGTGCTGGTTCCCCAGTATGGAAAAAAAAAAAAAAAAAAAATGCAGTGACTCAATCTCTAGGAAAGTGCTCTGGGATATGCATGATGTATTATTATTTGACTTTGCTAAACAAGGGGCCACTGTGAATGCAGCAGCCTGCACTAAAACTTTGGTTTAGTGCGACGTGCCCTTCGGGACAAACGCCACAACATTTATGCTGGCTGTGTCCAACTTCTTCATGACAACCCCCGCTCCCACGTTGCTGCTCTTGTTCAAGAGAAAGTCGCCAAATTTGAGTGTGAGGTGCTCCGGCATCCACCATACAGTCCGTACCTTGCACCTCAAACTTTCACCTGTTTGGTCCATGAAGAAATTCCTGGCCGGCCAACGCTTTGGGAGAAATGCAGAAGCGAATTCAGCAGTCCGTAGGTGGATTTACTCCAGCCAAACGCACTTCTACGAAAGGGGTATATTGAAACTGTTACCACGATGGGACTACCTAGAAATGTTCATTTGCGATTTTTTGGTTTTGTTACCTATTAAACCTTTAGGTAGTGAAATTACTGTGCGTTACTTTCCAGTCTTTCCTCGTATCAACCGGAACATATCTTACTAAATTAAAGACCAAATTAACATCATAAAAGTAATGAAAAAAGAAAGAAAAATTATACCACCTCTGTGGTGTTCTCGAATGACATTTTGTTGATAACTAACAGCAAACTGGAATGAAACAAAGAACTAGTCTAATAATTTGTGCACAGTTGTCATCATCGTGTGGGATGAATCGTACTAGGCTCCTCCATGTAATTCAATAGTAATGAAAACGCCATCTACTAATGTGGCATGGAGTTAGGCCTAACTGGTTACATACACACGCTAATCTCTGTATCAAGCCCTGTGGTTACTCATTACCCCATTAAATATAAAATTTTATAAATCATGTCAGCCAACATCGTGTTGCAAATTGTTCCGCAAATAAACCCGTAAGTTAATACAGAGGTAACATATATTTACGGAAATGCATAATTAATGTCCGGGAGTTACAGCAAATTTGTGTTCACATGTCATCCAACAAAATACAGTGTAAACAAACGGTACCAGCGAAGCTCCGAAGCTCCGAAGCTCGATTTCATGCAGTTCAGTTGCGGCTATTTGCGACGCTACAAAGTATATGAGCGCTGAAAATTGACATTCACAAAAAAAAACTGTCTCTATCATTTCACAAAGAGGCAGCAACAAAGAACTAATGATGCAAGATTTTAATGTATGTATTAAAACAATGCTCAAGCTTCACTCGAATCCTTGTGCTGTAACGATACTGTACTTTTCAAGTAATGATAGGAGAGAAAAAGATACGGCAAAATGTTGGTGGAACTAGGATATGCAAAAGACACGAGCATCAAGATTACTTTATTTTAAATGTCCGTCTTTATCACAAAAACCTTTACACTTCGCTGTAGCCGGTTTCGGCTACTACCATCTTCAGATCAGAAAATATTCTGTTGTAGGTATCAACGTCAAATTATACGTTTAGGGACCCAGTAAGTGCATTCATGTATAATTTGACTTTGATACCTACATCAGAATATTTCAGGGTCTGAAGATGGCAGCAGCCGAAATCGGCTATAGCGAAGTGTAAAAGTTAGTGTGATCAAGACGGACAGTAGTGCCACAATATGAGCACGGACTCATTTTCAGACTTCACATCTTCAACTCATAATCAAGATGATTTCTCCAGTGTTAGCGTTAAGCCTATCCTCTCCCTTCGTCTTTTACAAGTATATCAATTTTCTAAAGTAATGTGAAGCAACTGTAAAAAAAGGAATTCCAGCGCATTTAATTTATTTTCTAGCTTCGTTCACCGTTGTCGGTGTTATTTTAAATCCTGTAGCTGTGTCATTCATGATTTAAATAATAAAACACAGAAACAATTACAATTTCTTAAATGCACAGCACGATTCGGTTCGAGAATTTATTTTCATTATCAAGTGCAAATGTTAGGTAGGTATTTAACTTATTTCGGTGAAATCGTCGATAGCTGAGTCGATAGCGTATTAGTCCAGTGATCACAATATCGCTGGTTCGATTTTCGACGGTAGTAACATATTTTTACTTTTATTTCAGTTTACTTTTTATTACCAAATTAAAATGTTCATTAACCAGCACAATCATAATTGTCAGCAAAAACAGAACTTTTAATTTTTAATTATAACACTATGGAATTAAACTAAAATTTGATACAAAAGAAACGAAAAATTTAGTACGTCAATAATACTTCACACCTTTCAGAAAGAAAGTAGTATTTTGTTTTCTATTTGATGTTTCACATTTTTGTACCAAATTTTAATATTCTATGAATACTGACATTTTCATGACATTAGTAATTAAAAATTAAAAGGTGGGGGCTCTATTTTAAAAATGATTACATTTGTTAATTAACATTCCCATGATAATAAATATAGGACTTGAATAAAAGTATTATAAAAATCGCTACTTCCGAGACTCAAAAAGACTGGAGAAACTGCTACGAGTGTAGCTACAAATGCGCGAGCTGAACATGATGAGAGACTGATGTTTTCAGAACCTACCTGTATGCTGGTCGCCATGTAGATCGTTCTTTTTGCGATACCCCATTATGTTTGAGGCTATAGAAAGGTTCTACGACTCTAAAACAAATTCATGTGGACATGTTGATATTATAAATAAGGTAGTGTCTGGCTCCAAGGGTGGTTTCAATTTCGTTAATGCGTTTTCGACTTCGGGACTTTCAGTCCAATTTTCGGATGCCTCTTGTGTGTATACAGGTTGTCATTGTCAGCCGCATTTTCTCTGATGATCAGCAGATATTTTCACCTTAATTTGTGAATTGTGTAGGTGGAGTCAGCATGCTGCTCATTATCTCTTTTATGCAGTGCCCAATGTCAATGGAAAATGTCATTTTGTTTTCCATCACACACAAAATTATTTTTAAAGTAGAATTTTATGTGCCCATTCGTCAGAGCGGTCCCAAATTAATCCCGTACTATGTTTGCAAGTATTAATATGCACAGTAAAACACGAAGAAAAGGCCGTACTCCAGCATCGAGTGAGCAGCACTGCTCCTTGGCGGTAGCAGTCATCGCAGGGCAGGGCAGTACTTTGCAGTTGGAGTACTAATTATTCTTCCTGTTTTACTGTACTTGTTAATCGACAATGTAATAAAGAAACTGACAATCATCCTTACAGACAGAAGCTAATTTACTTATAGTTTCAACTCATCACACAGCTGATTAGATGGAACGGATGTAAAGGATATTGCACGATAGTTTTGTAGACGACATCTGCTACCCTTCATGTCGACCAGTTTGACCAGAACTTACTTCCAAGCATTGGGCACAGTTTTTGTTAGATGAGTTTGTGGTTCCTTTTCCTTTTTTTGTTTTTGAGTCATCAGTCTTCTAACTGGTTTGATGTGGCCCGCCATGAATGTCTCTCATCTGCCAACCATTTCATCTCATAATGCCACTTACAGCCTACATCCTCATTTATTTGCTGGCTGTATTCCAGTCTGTATCTTCCTGCACACTGTTATGGAAATTATTCCGTGATGTCTTAACAGATGTCCCAACACAGTGTCCCTTGTTCTTGTCAGTGTTTTCCATATATTACATTACTCGCCGTTTCTCCGGAGAATCTCCTCATTCCTTACCTTATCAGTCCGTCTAATTTTCAACTCTGTTCTGTAGCACCACATGCTTCGATTCTCTTCCTTTCAGGTATTCCCACGGTCCATGTTTCACCGCCATACAATGCTGTGCTTCAAACGTACATTCTCAGAAATTTCTTCCTCAAAATAAGGCCTATTTTGTTATTAGTAGACCTTTTGCCAGGAATTATAGTTCGCTTCTCATGTCCTCCTTGCTCCATCCATCATGGGTTATTTTGCTGCCTGGGTAGCAGTACTCTTTAACGTTGCATTCTCATTTCCATGGCGTCTCATTACTTTCGTCTTTCTTCGATTTAGTCTCAATCCATATTCGGTTTTCATTAGACTGTTCATTCCATTCAACAGACCCTATAACACTTTTTCATTTTCACTGAGGGTCGCAATGTCATCAGCGAATCTTATCACAGATAAGATTCACCTTGAATTACAGTTCTTCTGAACCTACCTTTTATTTCCGTCACTGCTTCGTCGATGAACAGATTGAACAGTAGAGGCGAAATACTACATACCTGTCTTACAAACTTTTTAATCCGACCACTTCCTTCTAGATCTTCCACTCTTATTGTTCAATCTTTGCTCTTGTACGTATTGTATATTACTCGTCTCTCCCTATTGCTTACCCCCATTTCGCTCAGAATATCGAACATCTTGCGCCATTTTACATTGTCGAACGCTTTTTCCAGGTCGACAGATCCTATGAATCTATCTTTAGCCTTGCTTCCATTATCAACCAAGATGTCAGAATTGCTCCACTGGTGCCTTTACCTCTCCTAAAGCTAAAATGACCATCTAGCACATCAACAATTTTCTTTTCCGTTCCTCTGTAAATTATTCTTGTCATCAACTTGGATACATGAGCTGTTAAGCTGATGGTGCCATAATTCTTGCAATTGTCGGCTGTTGCTCACTTCGGAATTGTGTGGACGATGTTTTTTAGAAAGTCAGATGGTATGTTGCTACACTCATACATTGTTCACACCAAAGTGAGTAGCCATTTTGTTGCCACCTCCCCCGACGAAATCAGAAATTCCGATGGAATTTTACTTGTCCTTTCTGCCTTATTCGAACTTAAGTCCTACAAAAAACTTTTAAATTGTAACTGCAGCATTGTATCACCTATCTCTTTCCTGTCGACTCCTGTTACTTCTTCTCTCACGGTCATGTCAAGTCCTTCCCCTCATAAAGGCCTTCATTGTATTCTTTGCACCTGCTCTCTCCTTTGCATTGAACAGTGGTGTTCCTATTGCACTCATAATATTACCGCCCTTCCTTTTAGTTTCAGGGAAGGTTGTTTTGACTGTTGAAAGGTGGCTACACTGAGCCACAGCGCCAGAGAGTTTTGTTTCGCCGCCTCCACTGGCAGTTATTATTGAGAAGTAGCGGAGGTCAGTGCTTGTTGAGAACTCGTAGTAGTGAGTGCTCGCTGAGATGTCGTAGTGAAGAGTGCTTGTCGAGAGGTCGTGGTGGAGAGTTCTTGTTGAGATGTGGTAGTAGCGAGTGGGTGTGGAGATATTGTAATGATCAGAGTGCCTTTCGTCAATATATATGAAGGTAAAAGAAAAAAATTTTTCCTTTTCTTTTTATTATCTCAATGTCTTAAATAATGCGTCATTACAGGTTCAGTCAACAAAGCATCTGGCTTGTGTTCTTGTATTAGAGTGTAATTCTGGTTTTCTTGCGCAATTATAGTATTTCTATTTTTTTAAATTACTTCAGTATAAATGGTATTTAAAATTTCTTGTCTTGTTAAAGAAGAACCGTGCCAGATGTGTACGTTGAATCACACTCCCACGCACAGAACAATTACACTTGTGTTTTGGTTTCGTAGATTTTATAGTTGCTGGGGACTTAATTAATTAATTGTGTTAACAGAAATTTTCTTTCATTCTTTGTTGTTGTTCTATGCAGTCAGATTGCGTACTGAAACTAGTCAGGGCCAACCGTTTACGAGACCTCGTAATCGGACATACAGCTACTAAAAATATTTGCATTTTATTTAATTAAGCCCCCATGCACTGTCTTACATGCTGAGTCATTGTTTTCGACAGTCATTTATTTTTTGATTCCTTCACATTTTTCACGCACCCAATTCGCCTTAGCTTCACAGCACTTTCTATTTATTTCATTCCTTTCTGACTTGTATTTCTCTCTTCCTGAATTTCCCTGAAAATTTTTGTACCTCCTCCTTCCATCGATCAACTGAAGTATCTGTTCCGTTACCCATGGTTTCTTCCCAGTTACCTTGCATGTACCTATGTTTTTTTTTCCAACTTCTGTGGTTGCCCTTTTTACAGACATCCATTCCTCTTCTACTGAACTACCTCTTGAGCTATTCCTGATATCAACACCTACAAATTCAGGTAACTTCGAGCATATCTCTTCATTCCTTAGTACTTCGAATCTCACTTATTTGCGTAGTGATTCTTCCTGACGAGTGCCTTAAACTATAGCTTACTCTTTGTCACTACTAAATTGTGATCTGCGTCTACATATGGTCCCAGATACAATCCAGTATCTGATTCCGGAATCTCTGCCTGACCACGAAATCTCCTGGTCTTTGCCGAGTATTCCTCCTCTTTTGATTCTTGAACTGATTATTCGCTATTACTAGATGAAGTTTATTGCAGAACTCCATTAGTCTTTCTCCTCTCTCGTTCCTAGTATCAAGCCCATATTACCCCGTAACACTTTCTTCTACTCCTTCCCCTGCAACCACATTCCAATTCCCCACGACTATTAGATTTGCATCTCCCTTATCTTACTGTATTACCCGATCCTCATGGACTTTCTCTGTCTCCTCATATTCGGCTTGCGACATCGGCATGTATACCTGACCTATCTTTTTTGGTGTTGGTTTGCTGTTGATTCTGATGAGAACAATTGCGTCACTGAATTGCTCACAGTAACTCGTCTGTGCCCTACCTTCACATTTATAACGAATACCACGCCAGTTATACCATTTTCTGCTGCTGTTGATGTTATCATACACTCACCTCTCCAAAAATCCTTGTATTCTTCCCATTTCTCTCCACTGACCCCCACTACATCTAGACTGAGCCTCCGCATTTCCTTTTTCCGATTTTCTAACATCCCTACCACGTTGAAACTTCTGTCATTCCACGTCCCGACTCATAGAACGTAGAGTTCGTGAGTTATTTTTTTCATGGTCACTCCTCCTTGGCAGTCCCTTCCAGGAGGTCCGAATGGGGGACTAGTCCGGAATCTTGTGCCAATGGTGAGATCATCATGACATTTCTTTCAATTCCAGACCAAATGTCCTTTGGATACACATTATGGGTCTTTAATGCTGTTGTTTCTATAGAATTCTGCATCCTCACGTCGTTGATCATTGCCGATTCTTCCGTCTTTAGGGCCAGTTTCTCACCCCAAGTGCAAGATGGTGCCCTGAACCTCTGTCCCGTCCTCCGTCATTGTTGACAGGGCTGTTGGCTGAATGAGGGTGACTTACAACGGACGTCTTAAGCGGTGGCGGGATTCGAACGCAGGACCGAGGACTTTTTGAATAATAATCAATGACGTTACCTCTAGATCACGTGTGCGGTATATTGTGGTTACATGAGAGTTTAACTCAGTATAGAATCTGGTAGGGGTAACGTCGTGCGCTGGAACTTTGTTCAGTTTTAAGAACTGTAGCTGTTTCTCAGTGCCAGTGCCAGTAACGTATATATATATGTTTCATTCGTCTTTGGACTACTTTTACCCATTTAAAAATTGGACAGTTCGAAATTACAGGTTATCTCGATACTTCGTTGTGTTAAATGGTTGGTAATGGAAGGAGAGCATCAAGAAACTACGCAGCCGGATGGAATATGGAATAAGTGAAAGGTAGAGAAGAAGAGGAAGGAGGAAGATAGATATGAAATGGAGAAGGTGGAGAGGAGACAGAGAGAATCAAGGAAGTTGACACGCCTCGCCTTGACTCGCACTCTTCATTTGATATGCACTGTTTGCGAAAAAGAGGCACAGTAACTCAATTTGAGTGGTGGCAGAAGGCGTAATCAAGGGTCTTGAGAGCAGCTCCCGGTGCATGAATAATTCAGCTGCCGTGTGAACGCCATAAACTCCGTCTCTGACGAGGAATTCTTCCGGAAATCTTCGCACATCTCTAACGAAACTCTTACTTTCTGCGTGGGAGGAGCACCTGACTTGTGTGGTAATTGTGTAGGGTACTTTCCCGAAAATTAAGATCTATCACCGTGGCGCCCAGTTTCGCAAAAGTGTTTTCGTTTTGAGATTTTTAAAACGTAGTACTGGCTTCTCTCTCGTCACTGTCTCTTTGTATCCTGCCCGACTATTACTCACGTGACGTGTTAAGAGTCCCTTCGTCTCGTCGACGGTCTTGAAGTGACATGTGGCTGCCAAATGTGTTCCTTTAAATAAAATTATACAAATAAGAGCATTTACTGTAAGAGATGCGGTGTTACTCCTGGGAGAATGAGATGCTTGTTGGGGTGAATTTCATGGACGAGACTGATTCAATGACAGGGTGAAATCAGATTTCTATCGTGGGTGTTCGCATCTATTTGCAAATACTATCGCATGTCAATTTGACATACGGGGGCAGAAAGCTTTGAATTTTTTTTTTATAAAGATTCTTCATTTCTTGTGGGTGTTCTGGCTACCGTATAGGTCAAAAATGTGTATTTTATGGTTTGTTAAGACAAGTGACGGTCGAAATCAGCTGAATCTGTGATAACACGTGATATGGTTTATCCTGGCCTGCTCACCGGGTACAAAGTATCCTCTGATTTGCACACTTGTACAGAAGATCCGGCTTCAGATTCATCACGGCACCGCCGTTTTGCAGTAACTGGGCGACAGAATGGTCAAATTAATGTTGCACATTGCCGAAACTTTAATATGGTTGTTTTCCAGAAATAAGTTCAAAATGGCTCTGAGCACTATGGGACTTAACAGCTGTGGTCATCAGTCCCCTAGAACTTAGAACTACTTAAACCTAACTAACCTAAGGACATAACACACATCCATGCACGAGGCAGGATTCGAACCTGCGACCGTAGCAGTCGCGCGGTTCCGGACTGCGCGCCTAGAAGAAATAAGTTATGATATCAATATAGTGGTTTACTTTTGATGTAATTCTAGAGGAAACGGTGCATGTTTCTGCCTTAAGGCGACAGTATGTGCTGTGTAAGGCAACATTGTCACCTGTAAACACTGAAGCACTTCTGCTGTGTGTTATTAGGAGAGTTGTGTTGCTTCAGGATCGTTCGGACAGCTATAATGTACTATCAAAGGCTCCGTATAGTCACTGCAATAGAGAATGACACAGGTGGGCACCTCAGCGAATGTCGCTGTGTCTGAAAGTAGGATCTGGAACAACTTTCTAGCGACAGGATCAGTTGAGTATCATGACGGAAGAGGCCGCGGAAGAAACACAACAGGTGCACAGACCGATATCTGTGTCTAACAGCAAGCAGAAGCCCTCAGCACAATGCTACTCGTCTACAGAGGCAGTTCTAACACCTAAAGAAGAGCAGATGGCAACACAAAGCATACAAAACAGGCTGTGTGATGGATTACGTACCAGATGACCTTTCAAGGTTCTTCCTCTAAATCACTTGTTCCACATGGAGAGGAAACCACTGTTTGTGGACAAGGCAGCATTGAGACACAACGGTCTTTAGGAATGTGAACGGTATCACTCTCTACCCTGACAATACTGATATTCGTGTGTGCAGTCAACGAGGACAACATTTACATTCTGATTGTATCTTAGACCGTCACCATTATAAAGGCGATTCAGTCATCTTTTGGGGTGGCATGGTGTATGGCTGCAGGACGCCCTATGTGGCAATACATGGGAGAATGATTGGTGTCAAGTATCGGAACGACATCCTTGCACCCACTGTGACCCCATTTGGTGAAAATATTGAGCGGGATTTACGTTAATGGGAAACAATGCGCGTCACCATCGACTCAATGTTGTGAACACCTTCCTAGTGCATGGAATGGTCTCCGTGTTCTCCAGATCTCAGCTGCAATGGTACTGCATGGGCCATATTAAAAGAAGCGGGTTGCAATCGTCCTATCCCAGACGCCCCTGTCGAGGAATGGAACAATTTTGCACAGGTATGGAGTATGCCTTACCGCAATCAAAGGTGTCCCCAATTACAAGGAGGGGTAACTCGTTAATAAACAGTTTTTTATGCAAGATGACAGTGAGGAAAAACTGTAGTAAGCTCTGTAGTAAGCTCTGTTGTAAGGTTTTGTTTTCGTTCCTTTTCTTTGTTTTTTATTGACTGGACATGTGTTTATCTCCTTTAATTTTGTTTCCTTAGGACTGTACCTGTAGCTTTGTTTCCTGTTATGTCCATTATTGACAATAAAGCAATATCCAAGATTTATTTTCACCAGTTTACTTGCTATTCCATGCTGAGTAAGAGAGAGAGAGAGAGAGAGAGAGAGAGAGAGAGAGAGAGAGAGAGAAAGTTACCTGCCTGTTTCCTACTTTTATCATTACAGTTTTCTTCTCAGGTTAATTTTTTGAGTCACATTTTTCAAACTGATTCGTGACTGTAATAACTGGAGTCTCTTCTTGAGTGGAGGATATGAGTCGATGGGTCCACATTCGATAAGTTAGTTATTCACTATGTAACTGCTCTGTCTTGCAATATTTTATCATGGCTAATTTCTGCATGTGCAATGTTTTGTGAACCAGCGAGCCAAAATGTTGATTGGAGTTTCTTGCCATGTTTTCTTGTGCTAATTTAAATGCTATTATTCTGACCGCATCTCGGCCATGTACCTCATAAATTTGAAGAGAGCGTACAATATGTGTTTAATGCCAAGGAACAAAGAAGACAGTAACGACTATGCAAAACGTTGAACGGACGTAAGGAAAACAATCAAGAATGCAAAGAATGAAGGGTGTGATAAAAGTAGTAACGATGTAGACACATTGGTCAATTTACTGGAAACGGACAGAGCCGTGAAGCATGGAGAAATCTGAAGTTCTTCTGTTATATCAGAAGAAAGGAGTGCAAGTACCTAAACTGCATTGGAAGGGTGATGTGAATTCTTTGTAAAAACTGACGGTGAATTTTTTACCCGTGATGCATCTTATAGTGGGAATGAAATAATTATGTCTGCAAAAGTCAAAAAAGTTCTTATGACAGTGAAAACTGCGCGATTATCAAGTCCTGAAGGATTGCTCGTCTACTTCTACAAAAGTGGATCTGATAAACTTGACGAAAGGTCCGTTCCTAAAGACTGGAAAGTATCACAGGTCACACCAATATTCAAGAAAGGAAAAAGGTGTAACCCATTGAATTACTGTCCCACATCACTGACCTCAATTTGCAGTAGGATTTGCAGTAGGATTTTGGAGCATATACTGTACTCTAACGTTATCAGTCACCATGAAGAAAATGACTTATTGATACATAACCAACACGGATTCAGAAAATATCGTTTTTGCGCAACACAGCTAGCTCTTTATTCCCATGAAGTAATGACTACTGTTGACAAGGGATCTCAGATCGATTCCATATTCAAATGGTTCAAATAGCTCTGAGCACGATGCGACTTAACGTATGAGGTCATCAGTCGCCTAGAACTTAGAACTAATTAAACCGAACTAACCTAAGGACATCACACACATCCATGCCCGAGGCAGGATTCGAACCTGCGACCGTAGCAGTCGCGCGGTTCCGGACTGAACGCCTGAACCGCTAGACCACCGCGGCCGGCAATGGAAAATGTAATGTATATCCTAAATAACTAAAAATGGAGACAGGAAAATATGCTCACTATAGTGCAATAAATATAACACTTTCAGTGTATAGATCTTCTGGGAAAATTTTAAAGGCAAGAATCGCATCACGGATTGTGGACAAAGATGAACAGAATTGGTTCCTTGCCGAAAGATCTTGCACAGACAACATCTTTGCCTAAAATTGCTTGTGTAAAAAAGTCTGGCGACGAATTTAGAGAGCCACACAGTTTTCACTGACCTTAAAGAAGCCTGTGATTGGATTCCTCTCTATAAATTGTGGACTGCAGTGTTAGAGAACAGGACTCGTTTGTGTGTTCAGACTGTTAGAGCTTTACCTGTATAGAGGCACAACTTGTAGAATTAAAATAGTACAAAAATTTCTGGAGTAATTACAGTGACCAAAAGGTTACGACAAAGTTATTTACAATATAACTAAATAATAAGGTTACGGAACGTTCCTGTCGTAGTATGGGTGTGTCTCTAAGGGATGAAAAGCTCTATGTTTAGCATTTTACTGATGACCACCTTATTTTTGCTGAGAATGAGGATTACGTGAATCGCATGCTTTGAAAATTACAAAGAGAATATCACAAATGGGGGTCAATCGGTAATTTAAAAGGAATATTTGGATACTGGCTGGAAATAAGTCAAGACCTGACGTTAAATATCTGATCTAGCTAGATCTGTGAAAGTCATCAATAACAAAGATGGACCCAGTAAAACCGAGATTAAGAATCGTGGTGGCCAAGGTAGTCAAGCAACCAAACAATTGAAACTAGTTTTATCGAGCGTATACTTTAGACCAGAACGAAGATTAGGAGATTTACAAGTATTGTCAAAAGTATAGCAACGTAGTGGGCAGAAACATGGGAAATAAATGAGAGATTTAAGAAGAATGTATTTTCATTTAAATAAGATTTTGGAGATATTGCTGTAGGTTGACACTAAGGGACAAATTTAAAAATGATGACATATATAAGAGAATGAACCAGGGAACCACTGCAATGAATACGACTGAATCAAAACGATTGAGATGATATGGGCATGCTTGTCGTTTGCGTGGAGACAGATGACCTAAGATCATAATCGAATGGATTTCTACTAACAGACCAAGCAGAAGTCGTCAAAAATATCTTGGGAAGAGAGAGTCACGTAAGCTATGTCAGAGAGGAATTTGTAGGCCATAGATTGGAAATCTAGGAGACTTTGGAAGCTATGATGTTACTAAATCGCAATATAATAATTGGTTATTTGCTAGTTGGACTTGCGCACTGAGGGGTCCGTAAAAATATCATCAAGTACATAGAAAGTTCATCCATTCCGGGAATCAAGAATCGCTACCATTTTTTCTGTTATCGATATTGGCATTGGCATCATTCTCACTGATTCTAAGATTTTCGAGAATGTTTTAATTTCTATAATATAAATAGGACATTAAGTCATTTAGGAGGCAGGCGACCATTATTATAATATTCAGTAATCCTCCATTCAGGCAGATGGGTCGCAGTGCTAAGAGTCAACCGTCAGGCATGGAATGACTTCATAGCTCATATGACACGTTTCGGAATTTTGTGCGTCATCTGATACCCATAGCGATTACTGCAGTAGATAGGGCGTTGTATGTGAATCAGACATTTGCAGTCTAGTTTGTCATGTTTGTTTCACTTACAACTTGAAACGCCATACCTACGTGCAATAACTGCTCCTTGATACCTTGTTATGGATGAATATAAATTTTTCGTGTGACATAACTAACAAACCAACAACTTTATTTATTTATTTATTTATTGTTCCGTGGGTCCATGGTCATGGAACGAGTCAATACATGAAATTATAAGACGATTGTAGAAACAGATAAAATGAAATATAAGAAACATATTCAGGCGACAAGTCGTTAGTTTAAATAAAGAAAATCAAGAATGTAACACTGGAATTAGCTTAATTTTTTAGCTCTTCCAGGAGCTCCTCGACAGAATAGAAGGAGTGAGCCATGAGGAAACTCTTCAGTTTAGACTTAAAAGTGTTTTGGCTACTGCTAAGATTTTTGAGTTCTTGTGGTAGCTTATTGAAAATGGATGCAGCAGAATACTGCACTCCTTTCTGCACAAGAGTCAAGGAAGTGCATTCCACATGCAGATTTGATTTCTGCCTAGTATTAACTGAGTGAAAGCTGCTAACTCTTGGGAATAAGCTAATATTGCTAACAACAAACGACATTAAAGAAAATACATACTGTGAGGGCAATGTCAAAATTCCCAGACTATTGAATAGGGGTCGACAAGAGGTTTTCGAACTTACACCATACATAGCTCGAACAGCCCGTTTTTGAGCCAAAAATACCCTTTTTGAATCAGAAGAATTACCCCAAAAAATAATACCATATGACATAAGCGTATGAAAATATGCGAAGTATACTACTTTTCGTGTTGAAATGTCACTTATTTCAGATACTGTTCTAATGGTAAATAAAGCGGCATTTAGTTTCTGAACAAGATCCTGAACATGGGCTTTCCACAACAGCTTACTATCTATCCGTACGCCTAGGAACGTAAGCGATTATGCGCTCTCCAACTTCCATGTACTTATTTTATTTGTCTGACAAACCCTATTCTCAGGGCTATATTTTATTTGGACTAATGGAGCTATACAGATGTTTGTAAAAACGACAATGACATATCGCTCCATGTTAATGTAATACTGCCGCCTTCTGAAGAAGGTAGATTTAAATCTATCGAAACCTAGGTAAAGATTACTTTATCCCTTGCAACTGGTCGGCTGTTTTTAATCTTATTACGTGGAACCGTTGCTGTTGCGCAGCTATGTTTAAAATAAAGAACAAAATAATAATTTTGAATGATTTTCATACTAAGTAATGTAGAGTAACTAAATTTTTGAAAAGCAAATTCCAGTTAAGTGATTTTATATACTGTGAGCTTTATGACATCAGACGATAATTAAACACCTTTGGTTATTGTTCGTAACTGAGTTTTGAAACATAAGTGTCGGTTTTAGGACATTTAAGTAATTTTCTCAATCTCCGTAATCTAATATACTGCTGGCCATTAAAATTGCTACACCACGAAGATGACGTGCTACATACGAGAAATTTAACCGACAGGAAGAAGATGATGTGATATGCAAATGATAGCTTTTCAGAGCATTCACACAAGGTTGACGCCGGTGGTGACACCTACAACGTGCTGACACGAGGAAAGTTTCCAACCGATTTCTCATACACAAACAGCAATTGACGAGCGTTGCCTGGAGAACCGTTGTTGTGATGCCTCGTGTAAGGAGGAGAAATGAGTACCATCACGTTTCCGACTTTGATAAAGGTCGGATTGCAGCCTATTGCGATTGTGGTTTATCGTATCGCGACATTGCTGCTCGCGTTGCTCGAGATCAAATTACTGTTAGCAGAATATGGAATCGGTGGTTTCAGGAGGGTAATACGGAACGCCGTGTTGGATCCCAACGGCCTCGTATCACTAGCAGTCGAGATGACAGGCATCTTATCCGCATGGCTGTAACGGATCGTGCAACCAAGTCTCGATCCCTGAGTCAACAGATGGGGACGTTTGCAAGACAACAACCATCTGCACCAACACTATCAGCTCGGAGACCATGGCTGCGGTTACCCTTGACGCTGCATCACAGACAGGAGTGACTGCGATGGTGTACTCAACGACAAATCTGGGTGCACGGATGGCAAAACGTCATTTTTTTCGGATGAATCCAGGTTCTGTTCACAGCATCATGATGGTCGCATCCGTGTTTGGCGTCATCGCGGTGAACGCACATTGGAAGCGTGTATTCGTCATCGCCATATTAGCGTATCACCCGGCGTGATGGTATGGGGTGCCATTGGTTACACGTCTCGGTCACCTCTTGTTCGCACTGACGACACTTTGAACAGTGGACGTTACATTTCAGATGTGTTACGACCCGTGGCTCTACCCTTCATTCGATCCCTGCGAAACCCTACATTTCAGCTGGACAATGCACGACCGCATGTTGCAGGTCCTCTACGGGCCTTTCTGTATACAGAAAATGTTCGACTGCTGCCCTGGCCAGCACATTCCCCAGATCTCTCACCAACTGAGAACATCTGGTCAATGGTGGCCGAGCAACTGGCTCGTCACAATACGGCAGTCACTACTATTGATGAACTGTGGCTGCATGGGCAGCTGTACCTGTACACGCCATCCGAGCTCTGTTTGACTCAATGCCCAGACGTATCAAGGCCGTTATTACGGCCAGAGGTGGATGTTCTGGGTACTGATTTCTCAGGATCTATGCACCCAAACTGCGTGAAAATGTAATCACATGTCAGTTCTAGTATAATATATTTGTCCAATGAATATCCGTTTATCATCTGCATTTCTTCTTGGTGGTGCAATGTTAATGGCCAGTAGTGCAGATAAAAATCTGACATTTTAACAGGATCCCTTCCTTAATAACAAAAGATTGCGTACCAAGTTTGAACAAAATCGAATGATAATTACTATGGTATATTTAGATTCGTAGGTGAAATGAATTTGCGTACTGACTGAATGTTACTTGAGACCGCTCACACGGCTGGTAGCATCAGCTATGCAGTAACTAAGAGCAAAGAAAAAACGTAGCCATCCTGAAGCCACCGTGCTACACGACTGCGCGCCTTACTGCATCGAATGTTACCTCGTAATAGCTTGCCACGTTACAATCGTAGGCATGAAAGCACCTAGGCCGAAATCGTGAGTGACAGTGGGGCAGCGATGCACAGTGAGGGAGTGTTTGTTATAGTGCGTGCGACAATACGGCGAGATGTGCACTGTTGATTTGATGCAAAAACTTACGGAGATAGTGAGTCTTGGAACTTAACAACTGACGATTGGGATTACCATCGCACTGCGTAGTGAAAGGTGAAGTGATCATTATGAACCGAAAGATCGTACGGTTTGATTATTACTAAACGGACTGTGTCCCAATCGGTATTGACAATGCTTACGCTAGTAGGCATTATACAGGGTCGGGCAAATAAATGTGGTCCGAAGAACAGAGTTCCAGGGTACAAAGAAACACAGCTGAGGAAAGGAAATGCAGTACTAATCTGACTATAGCAGATGTTAAAAGTGACCACTAATCAGCCGGCCGTAGTGGCCGAGCGGTTCTAGGCGCTGCAGTCTGGAACCGCGCGACCGCCTCGGACATGGATGTCTGTGATGTCCTTAGGTTAGTTAGGTTTAGGTAGTTCTAAGTTCTAGGGGACTGATGACCTCAGAAGTTAAGTCCCATACTGCTCAGAGCCATTTGAACCACCATTCATCTCTTGGCACTTTTGGGCCCTGGTCAGCAAGTTGCTGAAGGCGGATGGAAGCTGGACTGCTGGAATTGCTGCAGTCTTATCGCACAGATTCTGCTGCAGTTCTTGAAGACTGTGAAGGTAGTTGCGATACGTATTAGTCTTGAGGGCACCCCTCACAATCGGACGCTGACATGTCAGGTGACCTGGGTGGCCAGCTAGGGCCGCTACCAGACTGACCTCTGCTAAAACTCTGTCAGGAGTGAAAACTGTGTAAGTGTACCGGCTGGATGGTCAGTTGCTCCATCCTGTAGGAAGTAACTGTAGGTCTTTTCCTCCTCCATTAACGCTGCCAAAATGGTTTGAAGTCCGTGCCACTTTAATTCGCCTCACACTGTAGTTATCGCTACTGTGTGAGTGAAACACTTTTCACATTTAACCACATCGTGAGAGCCAAGGCTCCATAAAACTGTGTATTGCATTTGTCTTCTTAATGAACAGCCGAGTGTTTGGGCCGTAACTGTCGCGGTGAACATAATTACACTTTTAGATTAGGTGCAAGAACCATTTTACTGACTGAGTTCACGATCCTGGTAGTCATACGCAAATGTGACTAACAGTTGTATCGCGGTCGGAAATTATCAAGAAATGTGTATAAAGTACTGAAATGAGAACTAGGTGTATGTAACGAGTAATAAACGCTTACATGCCAAACCTGTGGATTATCGCGAACAATAACGTCTATTCAGCCAGTGGCCTGTTAAAAACGAATGCGGATGACTTTACAGCCTACCCTAGAAGAGACTTCACACTTCTCCGTGGAGTTATGACAACGGAGTTTCTGTAATGCCTTCATCTGCAATATTACAAGTTGCCGCTGTCATTCCACACCCGCCACGCCTCTCCAACAACGAACAGGTAAGCTGCAATGCTCTGAGCTCTCCCCAGTTAAACGCTTACAGAAGTCAGCAGTTGACATTCTTATAAAATTACTTTCCTTCTTGCTCGAACAGTCCACAGGTGTACTGTCGGTCCATAGTGTACAATGGGCACAATATTTCGACGATCTGACATGTCGCCAACTTCAGGTGCGCTGACGAACTGAGCTCCTGAGGGCGAGCGGCTGTCTTATATCCCCTGCGTCTGTGGTGGCGTCGGTGTAATTGCCTCGTCCGCCCTGGACACCCGTTCGTTTTCTTTGCGTCTTTTTAATTAAACTCAATGCTGGTTCCCATGCCTTGCTGAGGTTATAGCCGCAATCTCGGTTGATGAGTCCGTCCCTGGCACGAATTTCGATAGCCTCTCTAATGACTCTGTCCCAGTATTTAGATGTCTGTGCCAAGACCCTGGTCTGTTGGTAGTCCATTTCGTGATTTTCGGACAAACAGTACCCTGCGACCGCTGACTTGTTGGATTACCTAAGTCGAGTGTGCCTCTGATGTTCACGGCAACGAGCTTCAATGGTGCGCACTGTCTGTCCAATGTAAGTCTTCCCACAGTGGCACGGAATCTGATACACGCCAGCCTTCCGCAAACCGAGATCGTCTTTGACACTTCCCAGTAATGCTCGTGTTTTATTGGATGGGCAAAAGACAGTTCCTACTCGGTGTTTCCTCAATATTCGTTCTATTTTACCCGATAGTGTGCCAGTATACGGTATATAGGCAGTGGCTGTCTATTCCTCAGTGACTTTTTTTTCCGTCTCCACAAGCTGTACTGCAGAGGTGGGGCGGAGAGCGCGTCTGATCTCCCATTCCCAGTACCCGTTTTTCCGGAAAACAGTTTTGAGGTAGACACTCTGCCTCAGAGATGGTGCGCACCAGTGTTTTTAGCACCCCATTCCTCTGCGAAGGGTGGTGGCAGCTATCCACATGCAAATACAGGTCGATGTGCGTTTTCTTCCTGTTATCCCGTGGCCCAGGGTGCCGTCAGCTCTTCTTTTGACCAAGACGTCAAGGAATGGTAATCTTCCTTCTGCTTCGGTCTCCATAGTGAACCTGATATTCGGATGTATGGAGTTCAGGTATGTAAGGAAGTCTAGGAACTATTCCATGCGGCCAGATCACGAACGTGTCATCCACATAACGGAGAAAACAAGCAAGGTTTCCATTTGGGCGGTGCCAAAGCTTCCTCCTCCAAGTACTTCATGTAGAAATTCGCGACCACAGGCGATAGTGGGTTCCCCATTTCGACTCCTCCTATTTGTTCGTAGTGTTCTCCATTAAAGAGAAAATGCGTGGAGGTCAGAAAGTGCCTGAAAAAGTCGTTCGTCTTCTCGTCAAATTTCTGTGCAATAAGCTCAACTGACTCTAGAAGAGGCACCCTGGCGGATAATGAAACAACGCCATAACTCACCATGATATCTGAGTCTTTCAGGTTGAAGTCATCGAGACGTTTTACGAAATCTACAGAATTACAAACGTGATGAGGGCATTTACCCACATAACGGCTTAGTAATTCTGCCAGGTATTTGGCCAGCAAATATGTAGGTGCCCTAATGTTGCTGACAATTGGCCGTAACGGCACCTTTTCTTTGTGGACTTTAGGGAGTCCATAAAGTCTTGGCGGTACAGGTCCTTGAGGTGTCAGTGTCTTGGCGACACCCTCTGGTAAATCCGTGTCCTTGAGAAGAGCCCTAGTCTCGCTCTCCACCTTCTTCGTGGGGTCAGCATTGATCTTCCTTAAGATTCGTCATTTAGCAAGCTCTGCATCTTCTCAATGTAGTCCTTATGGGAAAGAACAACCGTAGCATAGCCTTCGTCAGGTCTCGAATGACTGCCCTCTCCCTGCTGGTAATATTCGACTTGGTCGGTTTAGTTCTCATCAGAGCATGGCGGGTTTCCCGGCGTGCTTCTTCAGCATTGAGTCTAATTAAAAAGACGCTCAGCAAAGAAAACGAACGGGTGACCAGGGCGGACGAGGCAGTTACACTGACGCCTCCACAGACGTCAACGCCAGCGTCTTAGCGACCACCGACGCACACCCGTGGACCACGGAGTAAACGCATCGAGGGGGAGGGGATTTCAGACGACCGGCCGGCCTCAGGAACTCAGTTCGTCAGCGAACCTGACGATAGCGAATGTCTGATCGCCGAAATATTGTGCCCCTAGGACGCTATGGACCGGCAGTACACCCGTGGACTGTTCGAGCGAGAAATACGCCGTGAGAAACTGAAGAATTACTTTCCTTCTTTTTCTTTTCTTAATTTTTGCTACGCAAATAAAATTGTTTGAATTGAACTATTAACTTTCAGTGTAGCTTTCAAAAATGGTTCAAATGTGAAACGTCCCCTTAGAAAAATAATTGAATTACTGTGCTGATAAATCTCTTACATTATTTGATTTTCAAGTAGCTGAGCAAAACTGAACGTACTCAGACATTTCGCTCTTTACCTATTCTGATCAACACTAAACTGACACACAATATTTTTAGCGCAACGCAATCTGACTTTCAGAAATCCCTACAAAAGAATGGCCCTGACTAACATTAACCTATACCTTTCACAAATCACTTACCTCACAAAAATCTTCGTTACTTGAACTACTACAATACAGCGAGCGCCACTACTGCCAGCTAAATGAAAGATTCAAACTACTGAAGGCACTAACTACTGATAGGCTTAGTTAGCAAATGAAAGATTTTGATAGAGAACAAAGAATGTATTTACCTTAATAGTGTTTAAAAGTCATAATATATATAGCAGTTCATGACATCCATGCTTACAAATGTACTGTTTCTGATGGAAACACGTCCAGATCATCCGCTCTCAAAAATCCGCCATCTCACTTCCCCACATGCACCACTGCTGGCGGCTCACCTCCAACTGCGCAACGCTACGCGCTGTTAACAGCCAACTGCCCAACACTACAATAGCTAATATTACAACAATGCCACCCAGCCACAGACTGCACACAGCACAGCCAGTGATTTTCATACAGAGCGCTACGTGGCGTTACCAATAAGAAAACCTAAACAGCCCACTGAGCAATATGGGCCTTAACTTCTGCGGTCATCAGTCCCCTAGAACTTAGGACTACTTAAACCTAACTAACCTAAAGACATCACACACATCCATGCCCGAGTCAGGATTCGAACCTGCGACCGTAGCGGTCACCCGGTTCCAGACTGAAGCGCCTAGAACCGCTCGGCCACTCCGGCCGGTAGTGTAGCTTTGTTTACGATCATTAGTTATAAGCATTTTTATTTTACTTAAACCATCTCTTTCTTGTACATTAACGCTGCTGCAGTTGCACGTATTTTGTATGGCTCTTAGAAGGGAGATGTTACAAATGCGTGTGCAGTGTTATCTAAAAAGGAGTTGGCATACGTCAATGTTTGAAACGGTCGCACGCAAAAATCTCGGCGTCCACCATTAATTTCTGGGCACCGACGGATAGAATTAGAGCTGCTTGTTCGCTATTGGCCTAAGCTTCGCGACGAGGTCAGATTGAATGCAGAAGCTGTCAAAGCACGCAGGTTTTGTCTACAACGTACTTAGAATCATGTTACCCACTTTTACGAGTAATAACTTGCTTGCTGATGATTACAGAACAATTAAACAAATCTATAGTCTAATTCTACAGTGTTTACGGGATTAGTAACAGAATTGTCTGATTTACATAATTTAATCTCTATGTGGAATCCTACTTTCTCCATCCACACAATTCGGAAGTGAAACGAATTCTTCAGGGGCGAAATAAACAGACATCAGCTCAGTTATGTTATTTCTAACAAAACCCCGTACAAGTACACGGTCTATAATCTCGCGAAGTACACTCCTGAGAACTGTCTTCTCCACAAGCTGGAGTGGCAGCGCCTGGAGCCCAGGCTGTTACGGCGTCGCTTCCAGGACCGGTAGCGCTAGGCCGTGTCGTTCCCACAGCGCGGTCCTGCGTGTCTTTATCAGCAGCAGCAGGTGTCCATGGCGAGGTCCCGCGCGCTGCGGCGCTCGTCTTGCGCCGACTGCGTTCTAAATCCCAGCGGCCGTGACCGTCCATTTCAGCAGCTAATGGCCACCTCACTGGGTGACCAATGACCTCTCTTCACCATTCGGCCAACGCCGTACCCCAACTCGGTTTGTTTCTTTCAGTGCTGTAGCAGCTTAGATACGGAAAAATAAACACAACTTCTTAGTTTCCAGCAATACGGTCCACCGCTAAATCCGATACGAGGTGGCTCAAATGGCTCTGAGCGCTATGGGACTTAACTACTGTGGTCATCAGTCCCCTAGAACTTAGAACTACTTAAACCTAACTAACCTAAGGACATCACACACATCCATGCCCGAGGCAGGATTCGAACCTGCGACCGTAGCAGTCGCGCGGTTCCGGACTGCGCGCCTAGAACCGCTATACCACCGCGGCCGGCTCGATACGAGGTCAAGATTGCCTTCTGAACTGTTCCTCCTCCTCTCTCTAAAGACTAAGATATTTCGTTGTAGAAAACAGGTTCGTCTTTATGCAAAAAACACAATTTTTTCTATTTATCCATACATGTTTCGGCACCACTGTGCCGTCATCAGTGGGTTTTGTTTATTGAAAACGTGATTTTACATATGTGGTATAGCAGGACCATTTGTATAATGTGCTGCACTGATAGCTTATCATGTTTTGTTGCAACTGATCCTTACTCTTTTGCGTTCTGAGACCACTGCACACCCATATAATGTACTTTACGTAATTTCGTTTTTTTATTAAGGCTTTTTCAGTTCGCAAAACGCGGCATGCCGAAACATGTTTGGGTAAAAAGAAAAAAACAGGCGGAACCTACATACTATAATTCAACTACAAACACGAAAAAAAATTACAAGAGCTGCAGATCCAAAGAAAAATATTGCAATTAAAAATTTTCTCACTACGTCACGATATGAAGGTACTGTAATAAAATATGTAATTATTAAACCATTTCATATGAAAGACAAGACCGACTTAAACAATCATCATCCACTTTCCTTACTGACATATTTTTCCAAAATATTCGAATAAGTAATATGCTCAAGAGAAGTCGCACACTTAAATGGAAACAATTTACTTAGCATTTCACAGTTTGGATTCTAGAAACGTTGCTCCACAGAAAATGCTATTTACATATTTACTAATAAAAGGTTACAAGCCTTAGATAATAATATATCGCCAGTTAGTATTTTTTTGTGATCTCTCCAAGGCCTTTGATCGTGTAGATCTTGATACTAATGAGCTGATGGCTTTACATGCAGCTGGTTTGGATCATACTGGACTAACATAATGCAAAAGGTTGTGTTCAGTAATTCTGATAATGTTGGAAACGTAGAAAATTTTACCGACTGAGATAAAGATCACAAAGGGCGTCCCACAGGGTTCACTTTTGGGTCCACTCCTATTCCTTATAAATATGAATGACGTTCCACTTAACATTCAAAAAACAAAACTGGTACTTTTTGCAGACGATACCAGTGTTATAGTAAATCGTATTAGCTGGAAAGCAAAAGATGAGTTAGAAATGACTGAGCAGCGTTGTTGTATGGATGTAACAGTGACCGCAGGGCAGGATGACGTTGTCGCTGCTGGAGGACTGGTTATTCTACGTGGTTCACTGTCTCTGTTAATACATACAGATAAAACGTACATCCCTATAGACTAAATCGGGACTGCTCTATGTTTGTAGCGAGTAATAAACCGACGCTTTCCGTCGACAATGGAAGTCGCATGAAAGACATGGCGAGCGGTATTTGTTTAGGCTGTCTCGAGCTATAGATTGCGAAAAGTATACTGAAAATGTCTGCCATAACACCATAGAAAATTTTTTCCTATTCTGTATTGAAAGTGGGCATCATTTAGTCCCTTTGTCTCAAAGGAAAGATGAATCTAATGCACCAGGAGCCCTTTACTGTCTGACAGTGGAGTTCGTTTGCTTTTTTCTGTAAATTCTCTTTCTGGCAAACGGTGAGCTCTACCCATGACAGGATGATTAACTGCTACGAAGCTTTGAAACGGAAACCTTTTAACTGGTAGCTCTCTACGTGCTCAAAAGCATTTCTCTGGCTTCTATTGCAAGGATATTAATAGGTGACCGCCTCACTGCTCCTAGGCTCTGCCTACTAGCCCGATATTTATTTATACTTTGTGGTAGATGCTGTGGGACATTTGGAAAAACAAAACGTGCATAGTCGACTACAGAGAATAGCTGTCTACAGTATAAGACGATGAAAATTTTTGGTTGGGTACTCCACTACACGCGATTTACAGCGCGCAAAGATATCAAGAGTGTTTTCTCTTTTCTAATTAACGTTTTCGGTCCAGGTTAGACTACGGTCCAGAAGATGTCCCAGTATTTTTGCTGAGTATTCGTTGGGTACGTTGGAAGTTTTCCTGTAAAGAAAACCACAGGAGATTCGGAGTGTGACAGACTGATAACATTGCTGAAGCACCACAGATAATGAATTAGCTGTATTATTCATCCATGAGCAACACAGTTCAAAGCTAACGGATGCTGTATATATGCTGACATAATCTGTGTATTGTAACATATGAGTAGTTGGCCTTTATACGCTATCCAGCTCAGCTACAAATGAATAAGAGAGGGGCTTAGAATAGCACCTTGAGGTATTGCTTCTGAAACGTCCCCTTAGAAAAATTATACAAGACTGTGCTTTAACTGACACACAATATTTTTTAGCGCAACGCAATCTGACTTTCAATAATCCCTACAAAAGAATGGCCCTTACTAAATTAACCTATACGTTTCACAAATCACTTACCTCACAAAAATCTTCGTTACTTGAACTACTGCAATACAGCAAGCGCCACTACTGCCAGCTAAATAAAAGATTCAAACTACTGAAGGCACTAACTACTGATAGGCTTAGTTAGCAAATGAAAGATTTTGACAGAGAACAAACAATGTATTTACCTTAACAGTGTTCAAAAGTAATAATATATATAGCAGTTCATGACATCCATTCTTACAAATGTACTGTTTCTGATGGACAGACGTCCAGATCATCCGCTCTCAAAAATCCGCCATCTCACTTCCCCACATCCACCACTGCTGGCGGCTCACCTCCAACTGCGCAACGCTAGTCCCCATGCTTCCCACAAAAAAATTTACAAATTGTTTTGGGCAGTGGCCAATACAGATTTGAAAAAAATTTTCATAATTACAATAACAAAGAAATCAAATGCACACACTTATTGATACAATGTTGGTCAAAAGCTAAAATTTTCTCACAGTCCATAAAAACAGTCCTGATCATTCATCACAGTAAAATTGCAGTTTCTTTTTTTTTTTCTTTTTTCAAAGTCTGAGCATTAAAGAAAATGCACACTGAAGTAGTGGATTTCCATGTAGTGTTGAAGAAGTAGTGTTGTCCTTCCAACGGAAAGACAGTGCTGACTCTTGACATGCAGACAGGTAATGGGCCACAACAGAGCAAACCCACCGCAGAGTCAGTCGAAGTTTTGAAGAATATTGGTAGGTAGGCCATCACAGAGCAGACCCACTGTAGTCCTGGTAGAGATTATGGTATTGGTGGGCCACCAGAGGTGCAGACCCACCTCAGTCCTTGAAGAGATAATAGTATTGGTGGGCCATCAAAGATGTAGACCCACTGTAGTCCTTGTAGAGACGGCCAGCAGCCATCTGTTGCGACTGTGCAGGTGCACAATCACCATCGAAGAGTCTTGCGGACAATATAGCAAGTCCATAAACCACCACTTGTGCACGCACAAAGTTTTTGGAATTGTCCTTAGAACCAGCAGTGCTGTTAACCAGTCCCTTGCTGAATTATCAACACACATGGGGGCACTAACAGTCCTCTTTTTTTTACATATTGTGCATATACTATGAGCAACAGAAATGTGTGCAGTGAAATGAGTGCTTACAAGTTACTTAATTTGATGAACTGGTGTCAATTACAATATTATAACACGAGAATACAATAACAAAGGTACAAAATACATCATTAAAGAACATAACAATACAGATAACATTTGTAGTAGTACAGGCTTTACAAAAGAATAGAAATAAACAGATACATCAGTGTTACAGGAATTATGACATAAGTAAATATATAAAATAATGAGAATAGTTTTCGAAACATTAATTTCATACATGAGCATTAAAAAAGAACAGAATAAATAATGTCTAAACATCTTTACAAAGAAAATAACATAGTATTTGAAAAATTCTACAACATAAATTCAGCACTGAGTGGTCGACTGTGATGAAGTTTGGTTTGTTTGGCGCTCAACTGCGCGGTCATCAGCCCCCGGACAAAGTCCCAATTTTTACACAGTCCAATTTTTTACTCAGTCCAATCTAGCCACTGCCACGAATGATGACGAAATGATGAGGACAACACAAACACCCAGTTCCCAGATAGAGTTGGGGGACTCGCCCGGGAATCGAATGTGGGACCATGTGATCCAGAGGCAGCAACGCCAGCCACTAGACCACGAGCTGTGGACAGCACTGAGAGGAACCCACATAAATAGTTGTCTTGACGTCTAATGCAAACGGTTCAAATACAAATAGTTCAGCAGAAGACGAATGCAGATACACTAACGAGCCAAAAAATTATGACCGCACAAGACCTAACGCCGCCTGTCGGCGTTGTTGGAACGTTACGCGGCAAAGAAAAAAATATAATTGTATCACACGTGAATGTGGAGTCGTCGTGGCAACGATACGTGCCGCCACCGTGGAAATCAGCTGACAGTTCAACCTTGACAAAGGGCACTACGTCGTGGCCCGGCCCCTGCATAGGAGACGGCGTCCTACTGTGGTGAGCATCTATGGAAAGTGGTTGAGGGGCGCTGAAACCACGAGTAGGCGCAAAGGTGTTGGAGTCCACGCCTCGTCACGGAAGGTGAACGTCGAAGGCGTGCCCACTCAGTAAGGCAGGCGGTTATCAGTGATACATATGATGACAGAGTGTGGCGTTTATGCTACATCCCTACCCACGTTTACTACGTCTTTGTTGGTATATTTTAATGCACAGCTGCCGTAGCGCTGTTTAGTCCGAAGACTGTTTTGATACAGCTACTCTGTACTGTGCAACTCTTTTCTTCTCACAAAAACTACTGCAACCTACATCATTGTCTGTGTTCATGTCTTGGTCTCCCTACATGTTTTTTACCCCCACACCCAGCCCCCTCACACTTCCCTCCAATACTAAAATGGTGATCCCTTGACGTCTCATAATGTGTCCCGTCAATTGATCCCTTCTTCTTGCACGGTTGCGCCACAGATTTCTAGTCTCCCCAGTCCAATTACGTAGTTCCTCATTAGTTACGTGACCAACTCATCTAATCTTCAACATTCTTCTGTACAACCGCATTTCGGAAGCTTCTGTTCTCTCTTTATCTGATTTGGTGAAGACTGCCAGTCTCGCTAGCGGGATGAAAGCAGAGCTCACCATCTGTAGCATCGTCGACAGGACTGACTGCGGACCTTTGGTACAGAGCCGAGTGGAGGGTCTGAATCAGAGGCTGAGACGGTTCTGCGACCGTGTGGGCTGCAGATTCCTCGACTTGCGCCATAGGGTGGTGGGGTTTCGGGTTCCACTGGATAGGTCAGGAGTCCACTACACGCAACAAGCGGCTACATGGGTAGCAGGGGTTGTGTGGTGTGGGCTGGGCGGTTTTTTAGGTTAGATGGCCTTGGGCAAGTACAGAAAGGGCAACAGCCTCAACGGGTGAAGGGCAAAGTCAGGACATGCGGGGTCCAAGCAGCAATCGGTATTGTAATTGTAAACTGTCGAAGTTGCGTTGGTAAAGTACCGGAACTTCAAGCGCTGATAGAAAGCACCGAAGCCGAAATCGTTATGGGTACAGAAAGCTGGTTGAAGCCAGAGATAAATTCTGCCGAAATTTTTACAAAGGTACAGACGGTGTTTAGAAAGGATAGATTGCATGCAACCGGTGGTGGAGTGTTCGTCGCTGTTAGTAGTAGTTTATCCTGTAGTGAAATAGAAGTAGATAGTTCCTGTGAATTATTATGGGTGGAGGTTACACTCAACAACCGAGCTAGGTTAATAATTGGCTCCTTTTACCGACCTCCCGACTCAGCAGCATTAGTGGCACAACAACTGAGAGAAAATTTGGAATACATTTCACATAAATTTTCTCAGCATGTTATAGTCTTAGGTGGAGATTTCAATTTACCAGATATAGACTGGGACACTCAGATGTTTAGGACGGGTGGTAGGGACAGAGCATCGAGTGACATTATACTGAGTGCACTACCCGAAAATTACCTCGAGCAATTAAACAGAGAACCGACTCGTGGAGATAACATCTTGGACCTACTGATAACAAACAGACCCGAACTTTTCGACTCTGTATGTACAGAACAGGGAATCAGTGATCATAAGACCGTTGCAGCATCCCTGAATATGGAAGTTAGTAGGAATATAAAAAAAGGGAGGAAGGTTTATCTGTTCATCAAGAGTAATAGAAGCCAGATTTCAGACTACCTAACAGATCAAAACGAAAATTTCTGTTCCGACACTGACAATGTTGAGTGTTTATGGAAAAAGTTCAAGGAAATCGTAAAATGCGTTTTAGACAGGTACATGCCGAGTAAAACTGGGAGGGACGGGAAAAACCCACCGTGGTACAACAACAAAGTTAGTAAACTACTGCGAAAGCAAAGAGAGCTTCACTCTAAGTTTAAACGCAGCCAAAACCTCTCAGACAAACAGAAGCTAAACGATCTCAAAGTTAGCGTAAGGAGGGCTATGCGTGAAGCGTTCAGTGAATTCGAAAGTAAAATTCTATGTACCGACTTGACGGAAAATCCTAGGAAGTTCTGGTCTTACGTTAAATCAGTAAGTGGCTCGAAACAGCATATCCAGACACTCCGGGATGATGATGGCATTGAAACAGAGGATGACACGCGTAAAGCTGAAATACTAAACACCTTTCTCCAAAGCTGTTTCACAGAGGAAGACCGCACTGCAGTTCCTTCTCTAAATCGTCGCACAAGCGAAAAAATGGCTGACATCGAAATAAGTGTCCAAGGAATAGAAAAGCAACTGAAATCACTCAACAGAGGAAAGTCCACTGGACCTGACGGTATACCAATTCGATTCTACACAGACTACGCGAAAGGACTTGCCCCCCTTCTAACAGCCCTGTACCGCAAGTCTCTAGAGGAACGGAAGGTTCCAAATGATTGGAAAAGAGCACAGGTAGTCCCAGTCTTCAAGAAGGGTCGTCGAGCAGATGCGCAAAACTATAGACCTATATCTCTGACGTCGATCTGTTGTAGAATTTTAGAACATGTTTTTTGCTCGAGTATCATGTCGTTTTTGGAAACCCAGAATCTACTATGTAGGAATCAACATGGATTCCGGGAACAGCGATCGTGTGAGACCCAACTCGTTTTATTTGTTCATGAGACCCAGAAAATACGAGTATTAGATACAGGCTCCCAGGTAGATGCTATTTTTCTTGACTTCCGGAAGGCGTTCGATACAGTTCCGCACTGTCGCCTGATAAACAAAGTAAGAGCCTACGGAATATCAGACCAGCTGTGTGGCTGGATTGAAGAGTTTTTAGCAAACAGAACACAGCATGTTGTTATCAATGGAGAGACGTCTACAGACGTTAAAGTAACCTCTGGCGTGCCACAGGGGAGTGTTATGGGACCATTGCTTTTCACAATATACATAAATGACCTAGTAGATAGCGTCGGAAGTCCCATGCGGCTTTTCGCGGATGATGCTGTAGTATACAGAGAAGTTGCAGCACTAGAAAATTGTAGCGAAATGCAGGAAGATCTGCAGCGGATAGGCACTTGGTGCAGGGAGTGGCAACTGACCCTTAACATAGACAAATGTAATGTATTGCGAATACATAGAAAGAAGGATCCTTTATTGTATGATTATATGATAGCGGAACAAACACTGGTAGCAGTTACTTCTGTAAAATATCTGGGAGTATGCGTGCGGAACGATTTGAAGTGGAATGATCATATAAAATTAATTGTTGGTAAGGCGGGTACCAGGTTGAGATTCATTGGGAGAGTGCTTAGAAAATGTAGTCCATCAACAAAGGAGGTGGCTTACAAAACACTCGTTCGACCTATACTTGAGTATTGCTCATCAGTGTGGGATCCGTACCAGATCGGGTTGACGGAAGAGATAGAGAAGATCCAAAGAAGAGCGGCGCATTTCGTCACAGGGTTATTTGGTAACCGTGATAGCGTTACGGAGACGTTTAACAAACTCAAGTGGCAGACTCTGCAAGAGAGGCGCTCTGCATCGCGGTGTAGCTTGCTCGCCAGGTTTCGAGAGGGTGCGTTTCTGGATGAGGTATCGAATATATTGCTTCCCCCTACTTATACCTCCCGTGGAGATCACGAATGTAAAATTAGAGAGATTAGAGCGCGCACGGAGGCTTTCAGACAGTCGTTTTTCCCGCGAACCATACGCGACTGGAACAGAAAAGGGAGGTAATGACAGTGGCACGTAAAGTGCCCTCCGCCACACACCGTTGGGTGGTTTGCGGAGTATAAATGTAGATGTAGATTTATCTAAACTGTTTTTCGTCGACGTTTTACTTCCGTACGTGGCTACATTCCAGACAAATATTTTCAGAAAAGACTTCCTGACCCTTACATCTATACTCGATGTTAACAAAATTCTCTTCTTCAAAAACGCTTTCCTTGCGATTCCCAGTCTACATTTTATATCCTCTCTACTTCTAAAATCATCAGGTATTTGGTTTCCAAATAGTAAAACTCATTTCCTTATCTAACTCCCTCAGAATCACCTGATTTAATTCGACTGCATTCCATTACCCTCGTTTTGCTTTTGTTTATGTTCATCTTACATCCTCCGTTCAAAACACTATCCATTCCGTTCAACTGCTCTTCCAAGTCCTTTGCTGTCTCTGACAAAATTACAATGTCACCGGCAAACCATCAAAGTTTTCATTTCTTCTGCCTGAACTTTAATTCCTACTCCAAATTTTTCTTTGTTTCCTTTACTGCTTATTCCACGTAGATATTGAATAACATCGATTCTGGGCTACAACTCTGTCTCACTCCCTTTTCAACCACTGCCTCTCTTTGATGCCCCTCAACTCTTATAACTGCCGTGTGATTTCGGTACAAGTTGTAAACAGCCTTTCGCTCCCTGTATTTATCCGCTGCCGCCTTCAGAGTTTGAAAGAGAGTATTCCAGTCAACACTGTGAAAAACTTTCTCTAAGTCTACAAATACTGTAAATAAAGCTTTGCCTTTCCTTAATCTATCTTCTAAGATAAGTCGTATTGCCTCTGGTGTTCCCACATTTCTCCTGACTTCAAACTGATCTTCCCCAAGGTCTGCTTCTACCAGTTTTTCCATTCTTCTGTTAAGAATTCATGTTAACATTTCGCAGCCGTGACATATTAAACTGACAGTTCGATAATTTTCACGCCTGTCAGCACCTCTTTCTTTGAAACTGGAATTACTGCGTACGTCTTGAAGTCTGAGGATATTTCGCCTATCTCATACATGTTGCACGCCAGACCGAAGAGTCTGGCTGTCAGTAGTTCTGACGGAATAGGAAAATTTTGTTGGGGGTGGGGGGCGGGGAGGAGGGGGGATGTTGAGTGGGTAGGCCACGTTGCAGACTCATTGAAGGATGCGCCAAATGGTGACACCGTGAGAGCGGCTGCTCGAGCGAGTGCCGTATCGTACTGGAGCAGAGAGACACAGCGGAGATTCACCTACAACACTGGCCGCCAAGAAGCGAATCATGTATTATTTATAGTTGCCGTTTAAATGTTAATATACAGCACCAACCCTGCTGATGACGTTACTTGCAGTCAGAATTTGTTAATAATAATTTCAGTATCACTCAATTCACCAGAAAATGCTAATTACACATTTTAGTCACTGTCAGTGCTTATTGATGAAAGGATGGACGAATCCCAAATGCGCCCCGAGAGGGCAGGCGAGAAACTGCTAAGATTGCTCATTACCTTTGAGAGGCACCCACTTGCCTTGCTCATACTGTGGCATCAAGCAGTCAGGCCTGCAAGATGAGTGGTTTGCCAAGCGAGTGGATTCTTCCTTAATTTATCGAGTAACATGAATTCTCGTATCTTACTATTTAGTTACAAATTACTCTCCTGTATGAATAATACGCAACGGAAACACGCATCTGACTATCAGTGATTTGCAGAACTCTGACTGTACACTACGCACTGGCAATACCACATTTACTTTTTGTCTTTTATTTAACGGCTCTTATTAACACGTGGCCATCCCACTGAATACGAATGGCGCACACATTATAAATTCGGGACATTATGACAACATACAATTCAATTAAAAAAGGCCACCAATCTCTTTCTTTTCACTATCTGATTTATTCCTAAACACACAAATTCTACAACCTACAACAATATCACATGAGAAATACCGCCCAGTGGGCATGGCTTTACATTAGTGAATCTCTATATTATGGTCTCGTAATTTATTTAAGGCTACAGTGCACTTTCTGGATAAGATGGTGGATCTTTTATTATACCTCACACTTCGACTCTCACAATCATCATCACGAAACTTTCCTCCAGATCGAGCGATACAGAAGGAACAAGCATAACCCACAAATCTTTTGAAACTACCTTGCTACTCCCCCATGCAAACCACACATACCCAAATTACATGACATACCCCACACAACAATATGAAATACTACACAAAGAATGGTTACAACATTATCACTTTCAGCTTTCCCACTTCAATCAATATTTATCCCAGTTTCACACGACACTGCCCCACTTTGTAATTCTACTTTCCTACCGAGAACTCTGGAGATAAATGCACGTCTTCCTGTGCAATGCAAGCCAAGTGGCGTTGCTGGATAGACGGCCGACTCACCTTGATTCTCTCTCAGAGTTTAAATCTAGGGTCACACGGAATCATATCATGCAGTTTAATATTAAGCACACACGCGAGTCCTCAACTGATACCATGGACGAGTACTTCTCTTTATCTTTTGTCTCATACACTGTTTGAGACTCACACAGTACTCACCACGTGGAAGTACTCGTCTCTAATTTCAAGTCCTGCACACGCCATTTCTTAAATATTTCAACTTATGGTACACACGCTATTTCTTAAATATTTCAACTTATTGTACACACGCTAGTAATTCAGCTTAACTTAAGCACACGGAAGTATTTCAACTTACTGCTACACGTGGTTTCATTGTGACCGTTGGTCACTTCTGAAGATTCCTACAATCCCATTAATATTACCTGCCTGACATTTAATTCTCCCCACAAAAGTTCCTGAAATAGAGAAATTATTATTTCAAACTACTCTTAAATATTCCACATGCATACCATGTCTCAACTCTTTCATCATTACGAAGCACAACTAAAAGAAGTCTTAACAGCACAAGATCCAGCGGCAGAGTGTCGAAACATGGCCGTTCTCTAGGTCCTCTCGCACCTGTGTTGAGGTGGGGGAAGCACCTTGCTATCGTATTGGTCAGCCACATTTCAGACGCTCAAAGCTCTGGTAACTTTCATCTCTTTGGTCCCACCAAAGGTGGCCAAAGGATCGACTCAAAGATGATCATATATTCACATTCACTACCTGCGGTTAGCAGACGATCATACATTCATTCATTTCACAGATCTCACCAAACTGGATGTAGGGATTTACTTTGTGGGAGTGCACATGTGATCAATTAAATAAATAAATTGTCATTCTTTCCCACACTGGTATCCGGCTTCGCTGTATTAATTGAAATTGAGTTATTTTACAAAAAAAATGTGTTCTTCTGACAAAAATAATGAAGTATGTTGTACCTATTTTCAATGTCGGGTGGTTCTGTACCCTATCACCTTTACAATCGGTTTGCGAGGGAGTAATACTTAAATCTATTTATAAAATCTGATCTCGGAACAATTTGTTGAAAAATTGCCTCGGATGACGTACTTGTGCGATGTTGAATTAATCCAAGGCAGTATATGAGCGGTTGTCGACGTGATAATATACAAATTAGTGTGTGAAGTGCAACCCGGCGCTGCGTGGGATTAGCCGAGCGGTCAAGGCGCTGCAGTCATGGGCTGTGCGGCTGGTCCCCGCGGAGTTTCGAGTCCTCCCTAGTGCATGGGTGTGTGTGTTTGTACTTAGGATAATTAAGGTTAAGTAGTGTGTAAGCTTAGGGACTGATGACCTTAGCAGTTAAATCCCATAAGATTTCACACACATTGGAACATTGCTTTGCAACTCCGCGTAAAGACGGAAGTAATTGATAAGTTGCCTCGGAAAACATGTTTGTGCGATCTCATGTAGATTCTAAGATAGTGTGAATCATTTTGTGGCTTTTACGGTGCTCGGGAACTAATGATTGATGACCTGAAATCTTGCTGTGAATATTAACGATAGACTGGCTCAAGAAATGGTTTTACTAATTTTGGGATTGGACATATGAAACAAAATTAGTTTTCAATCTAAGATTTTACGATTTTCAATATGCTTCAACATTTATACCTACCCACTTGTCACATTATTATGCATTGCTTATTGCACAAGTGTTAGAGCGACCGACGGAGAAGAAACTAATTGGGGCAACGTCTAAAGACGCCAGGTAAGCAAACTGGATACAATGCAGTTACGAGTAGTGTGTGTGTGTGGGGGGGGGGGGGGGGGCGCAGGAGGCTATGGCGGACGCACTGGACTTTCATACGTAAATCGCACATAGCATCATTGTGCGTCCCCGTGTACATATTCTGCCAGACGATATTTCGACATTCATTCCCCTGTCTGCTGTGATATTGTTACACTTGGCATCCCATGCACGTGATCGCGTCACAAGAGGGCATTGCTGGTGCAATGAAAAGAGTTGCGGAGCACACCACCCAACGCCGAATGTTCAACATGTTGCTCCGCGGCAGACGACCGCCGGCATGGATGTGTGTGATGTCGTTAGGTTATTTACGTTTAATTAGTTCTATGTCTAGGGGACTGAAGACCTCAGATGTTAAGCCCCATAGTGCTTTGAGCCATTTGATTTTGAGCAGACGACCCTTCCCATGTTGACTAGGGCTGCTGATACAATATCGGTATATCTATATTTGTTCCAAAATTTATAAATATGTACCGGCGATATTTTCTTTCCGATACGTCGATGTTGAAACCGCAATGTCGAGGCCAGTATTTTTATTTTATATTTCTTTCGCGATTTTCGGTAAGTATTTGTAATTCCTCTTTTGAAATTGTAGTAGAACAATTTTACTTTCACTGTGTGAAGGAGTCTTACTACTTTTTGTTGCGTTCATTGTGTCCAGCCTTTCTCGTTCACTGTGTAAAGGAAGTACAGGTGTCTCAAAGAAGAAGTCGGATTGCACTGCGGGCGGGGGTGTGTGAATGGAACAAGAAAATTTCCGATGTGCAGAAAGAGCACACCAATTGCGTTAAAAAACAATTTTAACGCAACTAGTGTGCTACTTCTTTACATCTTCATTCTTCAAAAACTGTTGCTTAAAATAATGAACAAAAATCTAAATGACGAGACTGGTTTTTGCGGTGGGCGGATACGTGTGAGGGGCAATACTTACGCAGTCGACGCTCGGCGCTACTAACAAAAGCTCTAATATTTTACTTGACTACGTAATTTTGACACTACAACTGCTAGGTCGCTGGCGCTTGCAGAAATAGAAAAAATAGGGAAGTCGACAAGAAGCGTTCTGGAAAAATCCGATATGTGACGAAACCGAACAACGGACCCTTCGAACGTCCTGCAGTGTGCCACTTACATGCGGCTACCACTGTTAGCGAAGTGGTTATAGCCGGTCGGGGTGGCCGAGCGGTTCTGGGCTCTACAGTCTGGACCGCGCGACCGTTACGGTCGCATGTTCGAATCCTGCCTCGGGCATGGGTGTGTGTGATGTCCTTAGGTTAGTTAGGTTTAAGTAGTTCTAAGTTCTAGGGGACTGATGACCTCAGAAGTTAAGTCCCATAGTGCTCAGAGCCATTTGAAGTGGTTATATCCAAGCATGTATGTCTATCGTTTTCCTTTCAGTCTTGGTGTAAGGGCGATAAGCATGTTGCTAGGTAGTCGATGTACAGAATATCTAATAATAAATCAGTACCTAAATACACAGCTCTAAAACCGGTGGTATATTTACAATGTGCTGCCGATATTTTTATAGGCCGGTACATCGAAATTTTTTCCATCGATATATCATGTCTTTTTACTATATATCGAGGACCTATAATGGTACTTTTTAAATATCGATGATTCACGATATTTTTAAAAGATTAACAGTCCTAATATTGGCCCAATGACACCATCATTTATGACTGCAGTGTACACGAGATCATCGACACTGGATCGTGGATCAGTGGAAACGTGTCGCCGCGTATCTTAATACACCAGGTCGACGGTCGCGTCCGGATACTACATCATCCAGACAAACAGCTGCTTCAAACATGAACCGCGCTAGCGACGCAGTCTAGAGGGGGCTGTGTTGTTGTACTACAGGGTGACATTTACGTGGGCTACTTGGGACCTGTAGTAGTAATCGAGGCTGTGGTATCGTCCCAGAGATCTCTGATATGGCGCGTGCCGCTATCCTGTGATCTTGTTTAGAGCGCGCGCTATAATCGATTATAGTTCGCTGTTCTGGTGCGGGTGGCGCTCCGGTGGCGATTTGCTATGACGTCGCTGGCGTGTGTTTGCGGTGGCCGGCGAAAAGCGACAGGGTAGTCGGTTTCTGGGTATTGCACGGAACGTGAACTTCGCTCTGCCTGACCTGATGGTGACTAGCGCTAAGGTTGTCGTGCCTCGCATCATGAGCAGAGTGGTCTGGGGCGGAGGCGACGCGCCGCTATGCTGGCCATGCGGTGGTGATTAATTGGGGTCGGCGTACTTGTTCTGCCTGCCTTTCTGATGTGGTGGAGGTCTGGTGGGGTCATGTGATACTCTGGCCCGGAGACAACTAGTTGCTGAATTTTGGAGTCGTCTGCCAGGTTAGGGTGTGGGCTCGGTTGGCTCGTCAGATTTTCCGCTGGAAGCTCCAGCAGCGGTTTCTCAACTTCATTCTGATGTGGGAAGGCTTTGTTGGAAGCTTTTGCTGTGTGTGTGTGTGTGTGTGTGTGTGTGTGTGTGTGTGTGTGTGTGTGGCATGTTACGATATTTGATGGTACTAGTTTATTTGCTCAACTGGAATATCTTTTGGTTATCCCGCTGAGTGAGTCGTTGCCCACCCAATCTGCTCAGTGTTACCTTTGGTGGTGCCTGTTTGTTCCTTTTTGAAGGAATTCACGTAGGTGGTTCCTGTTACCTGCCCAGAGTTGTGTTCATGTATGGTATATTTGGCTCTCAGCACTATGGGACTCAACTGCTGAGGTAATCAGTCCCCTAGAACTTAGAACTACTTAAACCTAACTATCCTAAGGACATCACAACACAGCCATGCCCGAGGCAGTATTCGAACCTGCGACCGTAGCGGTCGCGCGGTTCCAGACTGTAGCGCCTAGAACCGCTCAGCCACTTCGGCCGGCGTTGTGTTAGGTAAAGTCTGCCTAAGAAAGGCGGTTTTGGACAGTATATGCATAGTGAATTACTGCTGCTTGGTATATGTGGTCTTCTGGGACCTGAACAACACGATCTCGTCAATTTGGTTTGTGTAACAGCATTTAGTGGTATATTCTGTATTTTTCTCACTGTGTTATTATTAACTTGGTGTCGTTAAGGCACTTCTAAGACTGTCGTTTGACTATTCATGTGCGCTTGGCTTTTATTGTTTCTTTTTAAGAAGGAGAATTGTTTATTGAGATTTGTGTGTGTTGGCTTCCGGCACTTGTTAAGAGCGCCCGAGTTAACGGCGCCGTGGTTATCATGTGCTGTCGGGATGTTGTATTGTTATTTTTTTTTTTATTTGAAGGGACCAGCCTGTATAGTTATTTGATTTTTCAATTTTATCGTATGTTGATATTATCTGTCGTGTGTTACAGAACATAACGAAGGTGCGTAGGTGATGGGCAGTTGTGGGAGGCATGTCGGGGAGCTCTCAGCGGTTTATTTCGGGGGCCGTTTCTAGTGGGGAAGGCTCCGAAGTGTTGAGAGATCGCTCGTCTGTGATTGCATTGGGAGTTACCCTTGCCCTTTGGTTGTATCCAATTATTATTTTGTTATTATATTTATTGGTTGTGTGTTGCGCTTCTTTGATTTTATGGTGCCAAGTAACATTATCTTTCTCAAAGTTTTTTTATATTAATGATTTTAAATTGTAATGCCAAGTTAACTTATTATTGGATCTTGGTCTGTGGAGTAAAATCTTTTAAAGCACCATTGTAATTTGTTCTTACAGAAGAAATTACTCTTATTTTATGGTGCCAATTTGTCATTATTATTATTATTATTATTTTAAGTTTATTACTGCTCTTAATGTTTTCCGATTTTATGGTGCCAAGTGTCATTATCATTCTTAAAGGTTTTTGTAAATGATCTTAAGTTGTATTGCCAAGTTAACTTATTATTGGATTTTGTCTCTTGGGTAAACTCTAAAAGCACTATTGTAAAACGTTCTTTGATTTTATGGTGGCAAGCCGCCGTTATTGGTTTTAAAGATCATTCTTTTAACCATTTGTTAAGTTCTGTAAATTATATGAATTTGTTGTTACTTAAATTTAATAAATTGCGTACAGAGTCTGCTGTTTGGATGTTATTGGGTGGAAATCCCTGGATAGTTCTCCTATAAGATCACACATTCCAATCTTGTTACCACACCATAGTCGACAATGCCAATCGATATCACAGACTTTAACGATGGCTCGCTGCAATCTGCAGCGACATATGGGAGGCACCCCAGAAGACCACGCCCCCCTCTCAGTAACAGCAGTACCGTCACACTGAGGTCAATATAGTGTTGAGCATGAGAGCTCACCTCCAGTTCAAGACCTCAGCTACAGCAGTCAACATCATCATATAGGACAGTGAAAGTTGTTGCAATGTTTCAGATGAACTTGTCACTATCGTACATGTTGAAAATTGTACCTCAAGAGAACACTTTGTTCCTCTGTGCATCAAGTGAAGCTTACACACCCAATGACTGTTGTAAATCTTCAAGCAAACCTGCGGTGAAGAGCTGAGCCAAAGATTCATTTAATTAATAGAGTGGACTAATATTTAATCTGTTCTAGTTTGATGTGCCACCTCACGGAGCAATCAAAGAATCCACAGTTTTGGCCAGATAAGTGAAGTTTTGCCTGCTCGCAACAAAAGGTATCATGACAATTCCTGACTACCTGAATATTACTGTGGAGCACTTGCACCCCTTCATGCCTGATTCTTCCCCAGTGGGGTATGACATCACCCAGCAGAACAACTGTGAATGTAAGAAGGGCAGACGTGTGCTACAGTTGTTTGTGGAGCATGAGACTGAACTCACATTGGTGACTTGGTCACTGAATTTGCCTCGTATGACTCCCATTAAAAAATTTCTAGACGCTCTAGGCGCCTGTTACGCGGTCTCAAACCACCAGCTCATAATTTATGGCAACTGCGTGACCTGTAGGTAGACATTTGCTGCCACATTCCTCCGAAAACCTTCCAACGTGTAGTTGAATCCATGCCATGCAGAATCAGTGCTGTAAATGAACTGTAGGTATGTCTGTGATCGAAAGGCGGACCAGTACATTATCAATCACGCGCCGGTAACGTTTTGGGTCATTGATGTCTACCTTCAGGACACTTAAATAGTAGATTTTGGTCCTCCTTTTCCGAAAACAACACTTCGACAGTGTCAGTATTTTACTATGTTTCAAGCACCACTCGAAATGCAACTTGAGAAACCGTTCAAAAGTATCTCTACTCAGCACGATGAGAATGCAATTGGATTATATGTACCTGATGTTGAAATTTATATACAAATTTAACAGACGCCTACAAGAATTTTCCACTTTAGGAGAGCGTGTGAACTTGGGTCAGTCACAGATTCATCTTTTCTTCTTTTCTTTTCGTCCCAAAACATCTTCATTAATAAGCTGAGTTTTTTCTTCTTTTCGTCTGACCATTTCTTCCACGCTGTTTCTTTCGTTGAGACTTGTTCAAGTTTCTCGTTTCTGATTTCACTTCTGAACTGTTCTCTGTCCTCAATTTCTTCATCTGGAATTTTCAATTGTTGCAGGTCTTCTTGTGTTTCTTTGGTCTTTAATTTTCTTGCGTTAACGATGTTGAAAGATTTCCTTGTGAGTCTGATTTCATCCATCCTACATAAGAGTCCGTAGAACTATGGGAGTCTTTTGATAAGTTTAATTGTGATATTTTCTGTGTGTTCGTAGAGTTCCTTTGTATGTCGTGTGACCCAAGTTCCGTCTCGGAGAACGGCGCCGTAAATTTTTCTAAGAATTTTTCATTCTTGTTTCTCTATAACATGAATTTTTGTCGTCCCTCTAATAACTATGGTTTCTGCAGCATGCGAGTCTTCTATTAAAACAACCCCGTCGTAGAGCTGTAGTTCTGTATTGCGAGATATTGATCTTTTGTTGTAGCGATTCCATGTCAGTTTGCATGCCTTTCTCAGTTTCAATATTATTTCTGTGTTGGAGACTGTTCAGTCCTGTGGGGTTTGATGGTTTCTCTTAAGTACTTGAAGAGAGTGATCTGTGAGATTTTTCCATATTGTGTTTTCACCAGAAGTTTTGAAGTTATTTGGTGTCAATATACTGAGTTTCTTCATGGGAAATTCGGAGTCCGGTTTTATATCCTTCAGAAATGAATAAGGCACAAACTAAAAAAATGCAATCTGACCATTTTCACTTGTGGTTCTAGAGGTGCCCATACCTATACAGCGGAACGGAACATTTTGTTTCATTTAATATCTCCTACGGCAGCAAGACAGAAACTTATATTTATGTTTTCATGTACAAAGTTGTATTTCATCGAAATGACCTAGCAACAGCATAAAACCACAAAACAAATGAATAAAGTGGCGAGTAACCTCGTCTCGAAGCTCTCGAAATGGCCTACCTTATCGGCTTCAAAATAATTTACTAATCCAAAAGCAGAAACGGGTTTTTTGATTGAATTAATTGACTTGGTACGAGATTATTTAGTTTAAGCATTCCCGCGGAAGCGTTGGACTACACCTCACATTTGCCCTGTTTCAAATTTTGCGAAAGCTGCGAATTTGAAATAAAGATGAGATTTGCCCTGACTTGATAGTTAATATTGTGCGTCAAACCTTACAAAAGCCCTATAGAGTTCAACTGATTACTGTACAAACACCTGTTGCTCTCAGCATATACCATGATCGATTCGATAATACACATTTGAAAACGGTATAAGAAGTGCAACATCTGTTTGGTGAATGAAGTAACGATTTACTGATACGTGTTACTTACTGGAATTAAGGAAAATGTGGAAGGGAGTACCCAACAATATAACTTTCTTTTCACACAACCTGTTTGTTTAACAATATATAACCAATAAATTTTCTTTAACAAAATGAACTAATTTACAAAATTCTTTTGACCTTAAACCTTAAGTTGAATAAGCTTTTGGAAAAGAAATCTGAAGTGCTGTATTGCAAAACAGCAAAGAATATGACAATGATTACAAGACAGCCGGACCTGCAGCCCGCCCGTTACATGGTAAAATAGCGGTGTTTACTATCGCGCTGGACACAGTCTGTCTTATTAAATGCCCTTCTACAAAACATGAAAACTATATAAGCACTATTAATGACAAGAGTGATTCAATTACTCAAAATAGATGACTTAACTTTTAATTTGAAAGCTGTATGTCGAAAGGTTCGGGTTTAAGATGCGCACCTGTGCTTAAAGGTTAAACAGATTAGGAAACAATATGACAATGATAAGGCTTACTTCAAAGCAACCAACCTCTTTAATTTCAATCGACAACCAAGATGTGACTGGATCCCAACCCGTCCCTTCTGACAATTTCATTTTGAGTAAAGGCCTGGTGACAGTTGGCTGTTAATATTTTCAAAGTTAAATTGATTGTCAGTTATTAAGACCGCTCTGAAGGAAAGTCTTAAAACATTACTTGCGAACACTTATTACAAGAGAACTCACTTGACGGAAACAGAAGATGCAGCTAAGATACACCAATAATGACCCGGTCTTTCAAATACAACAACGAACAGCTTAGTACAACATGTTGTTCAGATTATAACTAATGACTGAGAAATGCAGTTACAATCAAAGAATTGAACCGTTAACGTCTAAACCTGACCACAAGGTCGCTCTGTTGTTTAACGGCAGCCTGTGCCTTAGTACAATTGTTACGGCTGTATTTACCACCAGGAGATGATTTATTAGAGCATTAATGATCGGGTACAAACCAGACAGGAAAGACAATATAATAGCGGGACAAATTTTCAAACGAGAACTAGTGTCTTAGCACAACACTACGGCCTATATTTACGACCAAAGAACCGACCCAGTAAAATTCTGAGGATCTGGTACAAACCAGAAAGTAATAAGGAGGGCAGGTAGACAATGACACAAATCACCAAGAGGATTACAGAATGTTACTACCCTTTATCACAAGCAGTTCCATGGATCCACAGTGCGTCACAGCGGTTACTGAGTGGTGCCGATGAAAGCCAGCTAGAAGAGGGCAGCCAGACCACGAGCGGTCGTCCGACACGAATTTTGCCAACCAACCGACGGGGTGTCGACCTGCTGCTTGTGGTCGACGCTGGCCCCGGTGCAGTACTCCGGTATCTTCGCTCTGCGCAGGCCCTCCTTGCGCAGCTCGTGGCTTCGGCCGGTCAGACCAGTGGCGCCAGACAGCACAGCCTACTAACTCAATGGCGCCATGGCTCACTTACAGCCGATCACGAGTTAAATTCAGTTCATAAATTGAGCAAGATACTCCGCACATTGATCGTAGCCGTTAGTGTCAGTCGGTTACACATTCGACAACAAGATCTATGCAACTGCACTGCTCCTGTGCAACATGGCAAAACCTGAAGAAGAAGTACGCATTACCTTGTGTTGCTGAGCAGATAGACAGGAGGGATATATGCTTGTTGTTCTCGTGTCTTCAATACGGACCCACTACACACATAGCTGTCTGTCTCTCTCTCTCTCTCTCTCTCTCTCTCTCTCTCTCTCTCATATTCAGTGCGTCTTATTCCAGTAACGCTCATTACCAGTAAAATGGTTCAAATGGCTCTGAGCACTATGGGACTCAACTTCTCAGGTCATTAGTCCCCTAGAACTTAAAACTACTTAAACCTAACTAACCTAAGGACAGCACACACATCCATGCCCGAGGCAGGATTCGAACCTGCGACCGCAGCGGTCTCGCGGTTCCAGACTGCAGCGCCTAGAACCGCACGGCCACTTCGGCCGGCCATTACCAGTAAATACACTTTCTGTACACAGCAGTGCCAAAACAGAATGCATCAGACAACTGTCTCACAATGACATACAACCTCAATCGACCGCTTCCTGGTCAATACTGTCTGTCTGCTTTCAACGGCAGCAAGAAAAACATTCCTGCAACAAAACTGCAACTGCCGCTTCCTTGTTTCGAAAACTAGCCCACCTAAGAAAGGTAACCGTGTCCTCTCTATTCATTTGACGGAGCAAAACCTGTTGCAAATACCGCAGGCAAAGACCTAAGTGTAGGCGATGTAGTAGAGAAATGCAGAAATCGATCAATGCTTTGCCCATACAAGAGCAAAAGTGTGTGCCAGTAATTAACACGTACATAAATGGAACTTATGGAAGATGGCTCATTAAAGCAGACACCTTACAAATATTTTATACAGGTACCGTAATTTGAGTGGTCCGCTATCGAGGGATTTCGTTTTCGGCCCGTATTGCATTAAATGCTTACAAAAAGTCTTCGCTGCTGGCGGTAAGTTGGACGTCACAGGGCAGTTTCTTTCTTTCTTTCTTTCTTTCTTTCTTTGGACCTTGTCCCGCATCAAAGCGGGGTCGGTCTTGTTATTGCGGATTTGGCAGTGTTAGTTGCAGAGGGTGGCTGGATACCCGTCCTGCCTCCACCCCAAACCCCTCGGGATGTATGTAGTGTACACCACAGCTGTTTGCGTCTAGTGTAACCAATAAACTAGTGCGAACGTGTTCAAATGTCTTCGAGTCGAGTAACTGAAGCGGACCGTGGGGACCAGCCCGGTATTCACCAAGCCGGAAGTGAAAAACCGTCTAAAAACCACATCCAGGCTGGCCGGCATACCAGCCCTCGTCATTAATCAGCCGGGGCCGGCGAACCTACCCGAGTACAGGAAGCAGCGCATTAGCGCTCTCGGCTATCCTGGCAGGTCGTCACAGGGCAGTTTATTAGATCAAAGACTCTACCAGGTGTATCAATGAGGCAAGTGCTGGGCTGGCCTTCTTTTGCTCTACTGTGAGCTTCCCGTATTGGCGCACAGTGGAGAACAGCCGGCAGTCGGCAAGTCTGCACGGTCGCGCTTGGCAGCTGCTACGGAATGCGCCGACAGCGGCTGTCTGGATCACAGCTCCGTGAGCTGTCTCCTCCGGTCTGCTAGATAGCCCGTGCCGTGTACTGGCGAGTACAAAGCACTTCGCTGACAGAATGAAACCTACAATCATGGATAAAGGGATGTAAGGAGGAGGAGGAGGAGATTAGTGTTTAACGTCCCGTCGACAACGAGGTCATTAGAGACGGAGCGCAAGCTCGGGTGAGGGAAGGATGGGGAAGGAAATCGGCCGTGCCCTATCAAAGGAACCATCCCGGCATTTGCCTGAAGCGATTTAGGGAAATCACGGAAAACCGAAATCAGGATGGCCGGAGACGGGATTGAACCGTCGTCCTCCCGAATGCGAGTCCAGTGTGCAAAGGGATGTAAGGCGAAAAGTGAATGCCCACTTACCATCATGTGTCATTTCCTGTTACTACCTTCTGACATAAATACCTCTGAAAGAGGTAGGCCTTTGGCAATCACAATTTCACTTAATTACAACGCAGATTGTGTAAGATATCAAATGGTTCAAATGGCTCTGAGCACTATGGGACTCAACTGCTGAGGTCATTATTCCCCAGAACTTAGAACTAGTTAAACCTAACTAACCTAAGGACATCACAAACATCCATGCCCGAGGCAGGATTCGAACCTGCGACCGTAGCGGTCTTGCGGTTCCAGACTGCAGCGCCTTTAACCGCACGGCCACTTCGGCCGGCCTGTAAGATATCAAATATCAATAATAGGGCAATAAAAACGGGTAGGCCTTGATGTATAAAAGTTTCAGCTAATTCTAATTATGAAATAACTCTTAATTTAATTAAAAGAGGACAGGCAGGCCTTCAATAATTACAGTCAGTCAACTAAAATTACTCAATAGGAAACAGGAAGGCCTTCTTTAATAAAAGCCTGAATGAAGTAAAATTTAACAATCCAAAACAGGCAAGGCTTCAACGATAAGAGCTTCAGTTAAGCAAAATTACCAACTACACATCAGAAAGCCCTCCCATAATAACAGCTTGAGTTAAGTAAAATTACCAAATGCTTAAATAAAATTACTGAATAGAAATCAGGCAGGCTTTGTTTAATAACAGCTTCAGTTAAGTAAAACCAAACAGAAAACAGGTAGGCCTTCAGTAATAACAGCTAAGACCTCAAAATCCAAAACTTAACTGGAGGTCACGAATCGAAGCCGAAGTTCGCCTGTTCCAAAGGGGACCCAAAATTCAGCCCAGTCAAGCTGGCTTCAACTCTTTCATCGGTGTGCCACGTCCCACAGCTGGCTGGCCAGGCGACACACGAAGACGGTACTTGAAGTCAGCCACGTATTCAAATCAGGCCACAAGTATGCCCACCAACCACTCGCCAGACTCCGTGCCCAAGACGCTTGCGCGGATGCTCGCCTTACTCGCTGGGTGGACCTCTCACTCTGTCCTCGCTCCGTTACCATTCGCCAACTCTCCACGCCACAGCACGCCCCGTCCCCAACAACAACCTCGAGCAAAGATCTTAGTGGCCTCAAAGCAGAGGGACGTCACACGACAAATCTAACTAGTGGCGCCAGGAATCCGAAAGGCGACGCCAGCAACCCCGCCACGGCTCACGGAATAACTGAGTACTATAAACGTTTACACAAATATAATGTTGTTATTGTCGTAGTTGTTCGAGTGTTTGTCTTCCCTTTCAGTTTTACCTTCTGCAGCTCCCTCAAGTACCATGGAAGTTATTCCTTGCTGTCTTAACGCGTGTCCTTCATTCCGTCAATATTTTCCACATGTTGCTCTACTCACCGACAGTGTGGGGAAACCAGGTCAACAAATCATCATCATTCTTCCATAGTACCATACATCAGACACTTCATTTTTCTTCTTTTCCGTGTTCCTACAGTCCATAACTCACATCCATAGAATTCCATGTTCCAAACGCACATTTTCCTCAAATGAGAGCCGATCTTAGATACTAGCAGACTTCTTTTGGCCAGGAATGTCCCCTTTGCCTGTGCTATTCTGCTTTTTACGTCCTCCTTGCTTTGTCCACCATATTTTACTTTGGCTCCGAAGTAGCAAGATTCATTCGCTTACTGCATTGTCCCAGATTACAATGTTAATTTTATCGCTGGACTTATTTGTGCAACTTCTCATTACATTCGTCTTTCTTCAACTGACTCAGCTCATTGGACTATTCACTTGGTTCATTAGGTCCCACAATTCCTCCTCACCCTCATCGAGGTCAGAAATGTCATCAGAGAATTTTTACCATTAATGTCATTTCACCCTGAAAGTTAATCCCACTCCTGAACCTGTATTTTATTTCCGTCACTGCTTCCTTGATGCACAGTTGATCAGAAGGGGCAAAACACTCATGCCCTTCTTGTTCATTTTCTAATTCGAGCCCTTCCTTCTTGATCTCCCATGCTTATTTTCCATTTGTGTTCTCTCACGTAATGTAAATTACCCCTATTTCCCTACAGCGTACGTCTACTTACCTGCGAATTTAGAACATCTTGGACTATCTTACACTGTCCAATGGTAGGCTGACAAATCCTACGATGGCCTGCAGACTTTTCTTACATCTTGTTTCCACTATCGAGCGCAGTCAGAACTGTCTGATGCCTGTATCTCCTCTAAAGCTACACTGCTGGTTTTGTAACAGATCCTCAGTTATCTTTTCCATTCCTCACTATATTATTTTTGCCGGTAACTTGGATGCGTGTGCCGTTAAGCTGATGGAGCGACAGTTCTCGCACGTATCTGCCCTTGCTATCCACAGGATTTAATGGATGATTTTTTCCCGAAAGATAGTCGTTTGGTTGCCACTTACCCCGTTGACTTTCGAAATTCCGAAGGAACGTTTTGGATACCTTTCTCATTTTGTTGATCTTTGAAAGTCCCTTTAACCTTTGATTCTAGATCTCATATGTCTCTTATATCGAAAGCAATTCCTTCTTCTACCACGTCATCAGTTCCTCCCCCTCATAGAGCTCTTCAATGTACTGTTTCCGCTCATTCGCTCTCTCCTCTCCATTTTTAATGTTGATGCCTTTGTTTTTAATTTAGCAGAAGGCTCTTTTGACTTTTCTACATGAAGAATCTGTATTTCCGATGATCATTTCTTAGCTTCGCTGGACTTCCTATTTATTTCATTCCATCATGACATACGCTACACTGCACCACTACTCCAACGTACACCCGCTTGAACCTGTTTGCTGTAGTGAAGTCTTGGGAGCCCTATACAATTTTTAGGCCTCTCGTGTCTCGCCATTCACGATTTAAGAAGTAAACTACCACAAACAAAGAGGGCATTTCATTACAAAAGAAGTCTGTAAATATCGAACACAGGAATTAATTTGACAATCAGATTTCTGATACTGTACCTTTAGAGCACAGACTGGTATGTAAGTGAGTCATGTACTGTGCGCAAAGTGGCAGAGAAATGAATCGAAGCGTTCGAAAAGTAGGTGGACAAACAAGACAAGAAATTAGGTTCTGAACTGGAACACTAATGAGAGGAATATGTCGCATACGTTGACAAGACGAAGTGACAGGATGACATGACGTTAAGAAATTACTCGCACGATATTCAGCCCCGGATCTAGGTGGGGGGGAGGGCGGGGGGGGGGGGGGGGTCAGACCGGGGTCAGGGATATCTGCCCCGGGCGGCAGTTTCAGAGGGCGCCAAATTCATATTCTTGACGAAAAGAAAGAAAAAAAACCTTGTTTCACAAAGCGCCAAGCATCCAGCACACGTTCGTCTATCGATTATTGACATTCTTTTGAAACACGTCCCTGTTGCTTTTTGAACGTTTTGGAACAAACTCTAGGTTTTGTTTTCTGAAGGAATCATAAATTGACTTTTGAATGCGTTTTTGGTGTCTGTGTCAGGGCAATCCTCGACGCGTCTAGAAATAAAAAACTTTCCCGCAGACAAAAGGGGAAGGGGTGTACGAGCTGAGCCGAATAAACCCGAAAGGGTGCAGTTGTTAGATCGGCTACTGCTGCTACAATGGCAGGTTATCAAGATGTAAGTGAGTTCCAAAGTGGTGTTAAGAAAGTGGGCACACGAGAGATTGTACAAGATATCTCAGAGGTAACGATGAAGTTTGTACCGTGAATACCAGGAATCCGGTAAAACATCAAATCTGCGACAAGGCTGCGGCCGGAAAGAGACCCTGCAAGAAAGGGACCAACGACGACTGAAGAGAGTAGTTCAACGTGGCAGAAGTGCACTTCTTCCGCAAATTACTGCAGATTTCAGTGTTGGGCATCAACAAATGTCAGCGTGCGAACCATTCAACGAATAATCATCGATATGGGCTTTCGGAGCCTAAACCCCATTCGTATACCCTTGATGACTGCACGACACGAAGTTTTATGCCACGCCTGAGCCGTGAACACCGCCACTGGATTGTTGATGATTGGACACAAGTTGCCTGATCGGACGAGTCTCGTTTCAAATTGTATCGAGTGGATGGACGTGTACGGGTATGGAGACTACCTCATGAATCCATGCACCCTGCGTGCCAGCAGGGGACTGTTCAAGCTGGTGCAGGCTCTGTAATGGTGTATGGCGTGTGCAGTTGGAGTGATATGGGACGCCTCATATGTCTAGGTACGACTCTGACAGCTGACACGTTCGTAAGATTCCTGTGTAATCACCTCCATCCATTGTCCGCCCCTGGTAGCTGAGTCGTCAGCACGACGGAATGTCATACCTAACGGCTCGGGTTCGATTCCCGGCTGGGTCGGAGATATTCTCCGCTGAGGGACTGGGTGCTGTGTTGTCCTTATCATCATTATTTCATCCCCATCGACACGCAATTCGGGGAAGTGGAGTCAACTCGAAAGGCTTGTACCAGGCGAACGGTCTACCCGACGGGAGGCCCTAGTCACACGGCATTTCCATTTACCTGCATCCATTCATGTCCAATGTGTGTTCCAACGGACTTGGGCAATTCCAGCAGGACAATGCGAAACCCTAGACGTCGAAAATTGCTAAAGAGTGCCTCCAGAAACGCTATTCTGAGTTTAAACACTTACGCTGGCCACCAGACTCCCCAGACATGAACGTTATTGAGCATATCTGAAATGATTTGCAACGTGCTGTTCAGAAGAGATCTCCGCCCCTCGAACTCTTACGGATTTATCGACAGCCCTGCAGGATTCATGGTGTCAATTGCCTCCAGCACTACTTCAGACAATCCAGTCCACTGCGTGCTCACGGGGGCCCTACACGATACTAGGCAGGAGTTACAGTTTCTTTGGCTTCTCAGTGTATATCAAACTCTTCAGAAATATGTGCGCTACAAAATGAACATGTTTTTCAAAAATTATTTTTTTTTTACATTTTTGACTTCGCCACTATCAAGTTTTTGGTCTGGTTAGGAAACAATAGATTCAGGGCTGACAGTGCTGGAGGGACACGAAGGGGATGAAGACTTTGGGGAAGACAGGTGCTGAAATACATCCAACAAATTCTTGACTGTGGGAGCGAGCTATATTCCGAGTTGTAAAGGTTGGCAAAAGGAGGGCATGAAACACATCAGAAAGCTGAAGACCAACCAACCAATCAACCCCCATAAAAAACCATAATTTCTTCCTTTCCTAAAAAAAAACATTCTTCTAACTGGTTGATACGACCCACCACGGATTCCTCTCATCCTCTCCCAGGTCCTGTACCAATCATTTCATCTCAAAACAGAATTTGCAACGGAGGTCCTCCATAATTATTTGCAGGATGTATCCCAGTCTCTGTCTTCCTCTGCATTTACACTCTACAACTCCTTATAGTGCAATAGAAGTTGTTCATTGATATCTTAATAGATGTTCCATCATCCTGTCCCTTTGCCTTGTCAGTGTTTGCCATATGTTACTTTCCTTGCCGATTATGCGGTGGATCTCCTCATTCCGTACCTTATCAGTCCACCTACTTCTCAACATTCTTCAGTAGCTTCATGTCTCAAACGCTTTTATCCTCTTCTGTTCCGGTTTTCCCACAGCTCATGTCTCACTTCCACAGAATGCTGGGCTCCAAATTTACATTGTCAGAATTTCTTTCTCAAATTAAATCTATGTTAGATACTAGTAGACTTTCCTTGGGAAAAAATACCCCTTTTGCCAGTGCTAATCTGCTTTTTATGTCCTCCTTGCTACGTCCTTCAGGGGTTATCTTGCTGCTTAGGTAGCAGAATTCCTGAACATCATCTACTTCATGTTAGCCAATCTTGATGCAAGTCTCGCGCTGTTGTCATTTCTGCTACTTATTTGATTTATTTTCAATCCATATTTTGTACTCATTAGATGTTCATTCCGTTCAAAGATCCTGTAATTCTTCTTCACTTTCACTGAGGATAGCAACGTCTTCAGCAAATCTTATCATTGCTTCCATTACCAAACGCAACATCAGAACTGCCTATGTGGTGCCTTTCTCTTTCCTAAAGCGAATCTGATCGTTATCTTCATTTAAAACCCCGGGGACGAAAGGCCGGGCTCGATGTATAAAACTGATTTTTGACGTTTCGTATCCAGCTGCGGGAGATATCTCGGAAGATGTCTCACCTAGCTGGATACGAATCATCAGGAAGCGGTTTTATACATCGAGTACGGCCTCTCACCCTGGAGTTTTAACCAAAGAAGTCTTCTGTAAATTATTCTCATCAGAAATATGGATGCATGACATGTTAAGCTTATTGTGCGCTAACTCTCGCACTTGTCGTCTCTTGGAGTCTTACGAACTGCATGGATGACGTTTTTCCGAAAGTCTGACGATTTATCGCCATTCTCATACATTCTGCACACCAGCATGAATAGTTGTTTTGTTGCTACTTCCCGTTCCTTCTTCCATCTGGGCATCAGACACAAGTCCTCCGCGCCATAGCGGCCTTCAGTGCATTCCTTCCACCTATTCGCTCTCTTCTTGCACTCTTAAAGTTATCGCGCTTGTTTTTAATTTCACCGAATGTGGTTTTGACTTTTCCGTATGCTGAGTCAGTCCTTGTGACAATAATTTCTTTTTCCATTTCTTCACATTTTTCTTGCAGTCATTTCGCCTTAGCTTCCCTACACTTCCTATTTATGTCATTTATAAGTGACTAGTATTTCTATATTCTTGAGTTTCCATGAACATCTTTGTAGTTTGTTTTTTGGTCTCTCAGCTGAAGTATTTCTTTTGTTATCCGTGTTTACTTAGTAGTTACCTTCCTAGTACCTATGTTTCTCCTTCCGACCTCTGTGAGGCACATTTTAGACTTCCATTCCTCCTCAGCTGCATTGCCTACCGAGCTAGTCATTATCACAGTATATATAGCCTCAAAAGACTTCATTCCTTAGTGCTGCCGTATCCCATTTCTTTGCTCAACAATTCTTCCAGACAAGTCTTTTAAACTTCAGCCTGCCTTCATCATTGCTAAATTCTTTCTAGAACTGATATTCTATCTGTAAACGAATTTCGTAAAAACAAGTCCTGGGTGGTAGCGTTTCTGTCTGTTCGTGATTCGTTGTCCGTGGTGTAGAAGTTAGGCTTTGGAAGAATCGGTATATGTCCAAAGCGTTGATATTGTTGATGACGTAACTGATTAAGGCGAGTGAGTTACGTCATCATCATCTTGTGTCACGTCTTCAGTTTGCCAACACGCTTTTGTTGTTGTTGCTGTCTCCAGTTCGAAGATTTTCTGCACGTCTCCTTGTTACTCAGTCCTGCAACCATTTTCATTGCCGAAAAAACTACTGTAAACTACAACCTTCTGAATCTGCTTGCTGTGTTCATCTCTTTGTCTCCCTTAACGGTTTTTATACCCCAAACTTTCCTCCACTAGCGGACTGACGCTCCATTGATAGGAAGTGTCCTGTCAATCGATTCCTTCATTTAGTCAAGTTTTGATACAAATTTCTTGTCTTCCCAATCCTATTGAGTACCTCTTAATTAGTTACGTGATCTACCCATTTAATCTTCAGAATTCTCTGTAGCACCACATATCAAAAGCCACTATTCTCGATTTTCTCTGCCTCGTGATGACTAGGTGTTGTGTGATGTCCTTAGGTTAGTTAGGTTTAAGTAGTTCTAAGTTCTAGGGGACTGATGACCATAGCTGTTAAGTCCCATAGTGCTCAGAGCCATTTGAACCACTATTCTCTTCTTGTCCAATCTGTTTATCGTCCATGTTTCACTTCCGTACAGGGCTACTCTTCACACAAATACCTTCGGGAAAGTTTCTAATATTTAAATCTACACTCGATGTAAAGAAATTTCTCTTCTTGAGAAACACTTTTCTTACCCTTGCCAGTCTACATTTTATATGTTATTTTGTTGTCGATGTAGAAAAACTCATCTATTACTTCAAGTGTCTCGTTTCTTAATCCAATACCCTCACACACCTGATTTAGTTCGATTAAATTCTGTAAAATAAATAAATGTCCTGTGGCTAGGGCCTCCCGTAGGGTGGACTGTTCGCCGGGTGCAAGTCTTTCGATCTGACGCCGCTTGATGAAATGATGATGATTAGGGCTACACAACACCCTGTCCCCGAGCGGTGGAAATCTCCGACCCAGCCGGGAATCGAACCCAGGCCCTTAGGATTGCCATTCTGTCGCGCTGACCACTCAGCTACCGGGGGCAGACATTACATTCTCTTATCCTTGTTTACCTTTCGTTGATGTTCATCTTATATCCTCCCCTCAAGACACGGTCCATTTCGTTCAACTGCTGTTCCAAGACCTTTACTACTTTGACAGAACTACAATATATCATGGGCAAACATCAAAGTTTTTATTTCTTCTCCGTGAACTTTAATTTTTCTTTGGTTTACAGAGTGAATAACATTGCGGATAGGCCACAACCGTGCCTCACTCCCTTCTCAACTACTGCTTTCCTTCCGTGCCTCTCGAATCTTCCAACTGCCGGCTGTTTTCTGTACAAGTTGTAAATAGTATATCACTCCCTGTATTTCACGCCTGCCACCTTTACAATTTCGGATAGAGTATTCCAGTCAACAGTGTCAAAAGCTTTCTCTAAGTCTCCAAAAGCTATAAACTTCTAAGAGAAGTCGCGTAGGGTCATTGGCAATAATACAAATCTTGTACGATGCTCGGGAATTTTGCCTTGCTGGCATTCTATACGCTCCCAGTGTATTGGTTGCGCTGCCGGAGCATCTTCGACAGTAACGGAAAACGATTTGGGCAGAGCTGGCGGACGTAAATGAAATGGGCCGGGCCGAAAACAGAGACGCGATGGGACGCGTCAGCGGAATGCAGGGGGTGCGTAATGCGCTTCTCGCGCGGAATCCGCCCGCCAGCGCCACGCCTAGAAAGCTTAAGATATCGCACCGAGCACAGCACAGCACTGCACAGCTCACGGCTGGGGCGCGCGTGGGCGTGGTGGGGATGGCCTAGGAGGGGGGGGGGGGTGGAGGATGGCAGCGCACCGTCTTCCACGCGGCTGCACTCAGCGGCTCCCCGCCATCCCGACCGTATTCGCATTGCTGTCTGTCGTCTCGCATTGTCTCCCGTCTCAGGTCGCATAACCCCGACTTCCAAATCCGCCTACACGTCCTAGAATATTTATTTGTTTATGTATTTCAGTACATTTTCTTGATGACAACAGTGGACTTTGTAGCAGCTTCGTTTTTATCCCGACCTGATCTGATCGCATAGCAGCCCAATATTTATTATTAACATGACCGTGAACCTAATGGAACTGGTAATTGGAATTGACTGCTACGGAAGTTGTTACTTTCCAGTTCATCCTGTTCAATACTATAACTGATTGTATGGTAATAAGGAACACCAACACAGTTTTACTAATTACAAACTTATATTCTTCTAAAAACACAAAAAGGAGACAGCCACTGCCTTCGTCATGCATATCTAATTACGGCTAATCTCAGCACAGGCTTTCTTCATTTGCCATTATCGTCACACGCCAATCCATCACTGCATCCAACACTGCAATCCAAGGTTAGACCGGCGCGGTAGACGCGCAACTAAATATCGGCACTAGTAACGTCACTGATCACTTTTATAATGATACTTCATCACTTTCCCGGTATTTATTTATTATTTAGAGGTCTAACCACGGCGATGGTGACACCCTTCTCGGTTAAAAACCCTGTATTCCAATAATGGCCTCCACATACACACCATTCCCGCCAACCACTCTGGCGCAACTGGTCACTCGCTCTCGCAACACGTCACAATCGACTGTTCGCCCTATCGACCTGTGCCGAGTGCAAAGTTATAGTAAGGGCCTACGGACCCCTTACAACTTGTACATACAGAATTACATGTATGTGAATCTTTATGACAATCTAGTTCCTTTTCTCCTTCTCTTTACCAGGTGTAGAAGTATAAAACTGGAATTTCCCTATAGATGATACTAGCCGTCAGTGTAGGGCCCGTGAAACCGCGTCTGCAGCGCCATCTGCTTCCTTTAATGGCTGACGGCGGATGTGAACACACAATAACCCAAGTTCCATACGTCGGTATCTGTTTGAAACCCGTAAACATGTCGTGTTTTGTGCCTACGAACTACGATTTGCGGACAGCATTGGTTTTATGTTATCATTTGAAGAAAACTGCCGCAGAATCAGATCGAATGCTTGTCGAAGTTTTCAGCGAACATGCTCTTGGGAAACCACAGTGTTTCGAGTGGTTTCAAAAAATTCGAAAGTGGTGATGTTTACGAGAGAAACGACGAGCGCGGGAAACTACCGAAAAAGTTCAAAGACAACGAATTACTGGCCTTATTGGATGAAGAGGATATTCAAACTCAACAGGAACTCGCGGAACAATTGGACGTGACGCATAAAACAGTTTTTCTTCCGTTGAAAGCTGTGGGAAAGGTGGAAAAAGTGGGAAAATGGGTTCCGCATGAACCGAATAAAAGACAGCAAGCAATTCGAAAGATCACTTGCGAAATTCTGCTCGCCAGATACAAAAGAAAGTCGTTTCTTCATAACAGAGTGGATATATTTTGAGAATCCTAAGCATCGTAAATCATGGGTGAATCCAGGCAAACCATCGACATCCACTGCAAGACCAAACCGCTTTGGAAAGACAATGCTCTGTGTTTGGTGGGATCAGAAGGGTGTCATATATTATGAGCTGCTAAAACCCGGTGAAACCGTTTACACTGATCGCTACCAACAGCAAATGGATTTAAATCGACCGGAACATGAAAAAAGGCAACACAAAGTCATATTGTTCCATGATGATTATGGTGTCACCGCCAGACACCACACTTGCTAGGTGGTAGCCATTAAATCGGCCGCGGTCCGGTAGTATACGTCGGACCCGCGTGTCGCCACTATCAGTGATTGCAGACCGAGCGCCGCCACACGGCAGGTCTAGAGATTTTTCCTAGCACTCGCCCCAGTTGTACAGCCGACTTTGCTAGCGATGGTTCACTGACTAAACACGCTCTCATTTGCCGAGACGATAGTTTAGCATAGCCTTCAGCTACGTTATTTGCTACGACCTACCAAGGCGCCATGTTCATTTACTATTGATACTGTGAATCATGTACCGCCAAGAGCGACGTTCACCATTAATGGATTAAAGTTAAGTATTCCACCAGCTACGTCCGTTTTTCTAAATTCTAATTTCCTTGTCCCGTTCCAGACCTCACGCCAGCCTGCGTGAGCTGAAACGCGTGCCTTTCGGCCTCCTCTAGTAACACGGTGTTGGCTCTCCCGCCAACCACAACAATGATGCCCCATCACACACAGCAAAATGGGTTGGGGAAACGATCGAGGCGTTCATTTGGGAAATATTAGGTCCTGCGGCTTGTTCTCCAGACTTGGCTGCGTCCGATTATCATCTATTTGCATCACTGGGACACGCTCTCGCTGAACAATGCTTCAATTCACATGAAAATGTACGAAAGTGGATCGCTGACTGGTTTGCTACAAATGAAAAACTATTTTTTGGCGTGGCATTCACAGCCTGAAAGAAAGCTGGAAGAAATGTATAAACAGCAACGGAGATTATTTTGAATAAAATATTGTTTATCAATTCCAAACAACAGACGTTATTGCAGCCAAATTCCGGATTCACACTTCTACACATGGTACTCTGTTCTGAATAATCCACCAAGTTTACAGCGGCTATCACACTATTTCTCCTTACCTTCATAGTTTTCTATTACTATTACTCTAACATTTGAATGGTGAATGTGCAAAGAGACTTAAGGCCACACTTTTATTGTTTTGTGTTATGAGTACAGCAATGTTCAGATGACCAAACTGCATCTTTTAATACCAAAATGGCTTCAATCTCTATCTTCTGTATATAATTTCTAGTAACAGAAAATTCGTGTTTACTGGCAAAACAGCCTTAGTCCATGACTATGCTTTTCACGTATACAGTTTCTCTTCTATTTTTTTTAATACTTGTCTTTCATGTGGTGTTAAAGGACTTTAGTTTTTCTGTGACAGATGTCTAGGTCAGAATAACAACAAAACTCTCAACAAGTTTTTAGTGGCTGTAAGTGCTCTGTGGTATTTTTCTTTTCAAATGGTTCAAATGGCTCTGAGCACTAAGGGACTTAATATCTATGGTCATCAGTCCCCTAGAACTTAGAACTACTTAAACCTAAATAGCCTAAGGACATCACACACATCCATGCCCGAGGCAGGATTCGAACTTGCGACCGTAGCGGTCACGCGGTTCCAGACTGAAGCGTCTAGAACCGCACGGCCACACTGGCCGGCAAGACTTCTTTTATCTGTCAGAGGACACACCCTTCAGACTTCAGATAGTGACTTTGCAGTACTGAAAAGAAGATTGTGGCTAGTCGACAGACTCTACACGACGAAGGACGTGTGTGAACACATAACCAGCTCTACAGGTTAGGCACAGATTTCCCTATACTGCCCATAATAACAAACTTAAATAAATAACAAGAACAACAATTCTCTAGAAGAGTTTTCTTGAGACGTGAACCACTTGTCATCCTAAATATGTCTGAACTCCGTCACTCTCATGGTAGAGCATATTACGCCACCGGGCACTGTGCGACGTTTTACGGAGCATTGCTGCTGTAGCTCTAGTGAAAGCTTGTCTCACAGTATCTTTGAGGTCGCCCGGTTTGTGAAACGATACCTTTTATGAATCCCCTTTGCCTGTCCACCACGAAACCCAGATCTTACCACATGCGGTATTCGCTATGGGAGATCATAAAGGATATCGTTTCGCAAAATTGGTACGATACCACTGACGGCCTGAAAACTGTCGAGGGACAAACTTTCACTCGAGTTACACCAGCAATGCTCCGAGAAATATCGCACAGAACCTGGTGGCGGATTATCCTTTGTTATGAGAAGAGAGATGAGCAAACTGACACAAGTAATGGTTCACATCTCAAGAACACATCCCTGGAGAACTGTTGGTCATGTTATTTATTTAAGTTCGGAGGTTTATATTGTCTTTTTTCCTTAATTTACTGTTTTTTGTATTCTGAATCTGTTAATTTATAAGCAAAGTACATATCTGTTTATATATATATACACACACACACATCAAAAAAGGTTTGCGTCACCTCGGTTCCGAGAGTTATGGAACCTGTACAGAAAATTGTAATAGAGCTCAACATAAACTTCATTTCTGCCCTTTTTATTGATCATGAAAACCACACATTGCTTGTTGTACCACCACACAGCGAGACCTTCAGAGATAGTGGTCCAGATTGCTGTACACACCGGTACCTCTAATACCCAGTAGCACGTCCTCTTGCATTGATGCATGCCTGTATTTGCCGTGGAACACTATCTACAATTTCACCAAGGTGCTGTTGGTCCAGACTGTCCCATTCCTCAACGGCCATTCGGCGTAGATCCTTCAAAGTGGTTGGCGGGTCACGTCGTCCAAAAACAGCCCTTTTCAATCCATCCCACGCATATTCGATAGGATTCATGTCTGGCCACTCTAGTCGAGCGATGTCGTTATCCCGAAGGAAGTCATTCACAAGATGGGGGCGCGAATTTTCGTCCATGACGACGAATGCCTCACCAATATGCTGCCGATATGGTTGCACTATCGGTCGGAGGATGGCATTCACGTATCGTACAGCCGTTACGGCGCCTTCCATGACCACCAGCGGCGTACGTATGCCACTCCATAACAGCAGGGAACCGCCACCTTGCTGTACTCGCTGGATAGTGTGTCTAAGGCGTTCAGCCTGACCGGGTTGCCTCCAAACACGTCTCTGACGATTGTCTGGTTGAAGGCAGATGCGACACTCATCATTTAAGAGAACATGATGCCAATCCTGAGCGGTCCATTCGGCATGTTGTTGGGCCCATCTGTACCGCGCTGTAATGTGTCCTGGTTGGGAAGATGGACCTCGCCCTGGACGTCGGGAGTGAAGTTGCGCATATTGCAGCCTATTGCGCACAGTTTGAGTCGTAACACGACGTCCTGTGGCTGCACGAAAAGCATTATTGAAGATGGTGGCGTTGCTGTCAGGTTTCCTCCGAGCCATAATCCGTTGGTAGCGGTAATCCACTGTAGTAATAGCCCTTGGGCGGCATGAGCGAGGCATGTCGACAGTTCCCGTCTCTCTGTATCTCCTCCATGTCTGAACAATATCGCTTTGGTTCACTCCGAGACGCCTGCACACTTCCCTTGTTGAGAGCCATTCCTGGCACAAAGTAACAATGTGGACATGATCGAACCACGGAATTGACCGCCTAGGCATGGTTGAACCACAGACAACACGATCCGTGTACCTCTTTCCTGGTGGAATGACTGGAGATGATCAGCTGTCGGATCCCCTACGTCTAATAGGCACTGCTCATGTATAGTTGTTTACATCTGTGGGCGGGTTTAGTGACATCTCTGAACAGTCAAAGGGACTGTGTCTGTGATACAATATCCACAGTCAACGTCTATTTTCAGGAGTTCTGGGTACCGGGACGATGCAAAACATTTTTTTATGTGTGTATATTATGTGTTTCTATATAAGAAGCACAACAGAAGTTTATTTGAAAAACGACTTTAGTTATGAAGAGGGTTTAAGGTCGAATTTTTTAAATGACAATTCCATGTAATTTACTTCTACGTAGTCCGCCTGTTTAGCTAGGTGGTAACGTGATCGCCTCATGTGCAAGCGGGCCCGAGTTAGATTCCCGGCAGAGTTGGGGATTTTCTCCGCTTGGAGACTGGGTGTTGTGTTGTGTTGTCCTCATCATTATTTCATCCCCAACACCGGCGCGCAACTCGCCCAATGTGGCGTCGACTGAAATAAGACTTTCACTTGGCGGTCGAACTTCCCCGGATGGGGCCTCCCGGCCTCCGATGCCATACGCTCGTTTCATTTCGTTACTTCTACGTTCATATACACATTAGTGGAGTATTCAATTTTTTGTCATTTCTGAAAATTCACCTCTAAGGACTCAAGTCGTTTCGTAAATTTGTAACGCCGGAAATGCATATCCTCCTATTTTCATCTATTGTACTATTATTTTTTTTCCTTGTTTTGTTACCTCAAGATATGACATTTCTGTCTCTTTATATATTGTAATTGTTTTACTGTTTGTATATATATATATATATATATATATATATATATATATATTTATGCACTTATGTCGATGTATAATTGGTTTGTTTCGTAAATATTATTTGTATTTTTACGCTGGGTCTTGCCTAGGGAAAACTGCTATCGAACGATTACATCGATGGGTCGTGTGAAGAATCAAAGTGTACAGGATCTTTGGTAGTGTTAACTCTGCCGCGTGGAGCGCGGGCAGTGAGAGTCTGGCGGGAGTAGCGAGTGGAGCAGGTGTTGTGTGACGCTCCCGCGAGTTGCCGCGCTTTCGGGGTTTGGCAGCATGTAATTGCGCTCGACTCGCGATGATAGTTTCTGACATGGTGTCGCGGACGGGAAGCATTAGCTGGCGCACATCAAGAGCCCATTTCGCCTGGTGACCGTGTCGAGAAGAAGGCGCGCCAACATCCAGCTTCTGCAACAGCGACGGCCGACAATGAGTGACTGTCGCCACCTCCTCGATCGACGGCTTCAAACCTTCAATCAACCAACAAGGAAGACTAAAAGCACGTAAAGTTTCAGAACTGTATGGCAGACCTCAGCTTTTCAAATTGTTCCATTTGCCTCGCAAAATTACAGCAACTTAGCATGAACCTTTGTTGCTCATTGTCCCAATTGCATTGCCAAGCAGGGTCCCTTCCTTTTCCGAAATGAACCCGAGTGTCGTTGAAATTCAAACTCCAGCATTAAAATAATATAATTAGATTTCACTGCTTTAATTTCAAAGTTCAGTAGCTGGCTACAATATTTAGGTTACACGAGCACAAATTTAGAGTGCGAGTTTTGTTAGCATATTTTAGCTTACCTGTGACTGCAGCTCAGCTTGGTACGTACTAAATTTTACTATTGTTAATAGTTCAGAATCATTTAATTCAAGTTCAAAGTAAAATCTCTTGTTTCTAAATTGCGTAGAGTCAAGTTGCTTTTGAAATGATTGTTGAGGTAGTCCAAGACTAACCGTATTTTACTGGATTTCGATGTGCTTCAGAAAGAAAGCTCACTATTAACTTCAGTCACTAAATTAACTTTCGATTTTCCGGTTTTATTAATTCTTTTGCTAAATTAAGTCAGAGTGTAGCGAAATTTATTACTTCTGACAAACTTTCAGTTTTCACACTACACGTGTCAACCTTCAGTTGCCACGCTTCTAGTGTTAATTATATGTGTAATAACCTTTCTTTTTCAGTTACTATAGTAATTGTCCTTAGGACTGGCGACCGTGATTTCCCCCAAATCTCAAATACCTAATTACCGCTAGTTAATTGTTAACGTAACGGCCGCACATTTAATTTCTTTATTAACTTTATCCCTTTTCAAAATTAATTTCCACCAGTTTCATTTGCATTTTTCCTTTCATTTAGATGTAACCCTTTCCTCCCTCTTTACCGATAGATTAACTTCGGTGACGATTGCTTTTCCCAAATTTCCATTAGGTACACGCGGTTTAATTTTTCACTGTCATTAAGGTCGATAAGTGAGGGGGGAGGTTACAAATTCACGATCCATTTAGATGGCCAGCTCTACTCTCAACTAAATGTAACTTTCCTAAGGCATATTTCTCCATTCTCGCTCCGGTATTTGTTAACTGTGAGTACTACTTATCTTAAACGACAGGTTAAATAAAGGCAAAACTACGTTTATAGGTTTGCTACATTTGGAGAAAGCTTTTGATTTTTACAATTATGAATGAAATACAGTCTTTGAAATTCTGTAGGCAGGATAGGTAAAATACAGGGATCGAAAAGTTATTCACAACTTGACAGAAATAAGACTGCTGTTGTAGGTATCAAAAGACAGGAGATAAAAGCAAACGCTGAGGCTTGTAGCCTATGTTATTCAATTGTACATTGAACAGTCAGTAAAGGAAACCAGGAAGACATTGGGAAAGGAAATTAAAGTTCAGGCAAAAAAAAGTAAAACTGTAGATGACACTGTAATGCTGCCAGAGACGGCAAAGGACTTGGAAGACATATCAACGGAGTTGGTAGTCTATTGAAAAGAGGTCACAAGGTGAATATCAACAAAAGGAAATTAAGTTTAATGCAGCCCTGCAGTCAAACTCGATCAGGAAATGAGGCACTCAAAGTAGTGGATTACATAAGCTACTTGGGCAGCAATACAACTGACGATGGCCGAAGTATAGATGATATAAAATGGAACTGCTAATAGCAAAGATAGAATATTTGAAAAAGCGAATTTTGTTAACCCTTTGAGACACAACAACGAGAAAAAATACATTATTTAAAATTTTTTCACAGAATTAACCTCTATTATCATAGTAAGCAACGAATAGATGAAGAAATTAGCAAAAAGTAAACTATCGATTGTTTGAAACAAGTGGTTTCACATTGGAAGCACTAGGACACAAAATTTTCAATGTCCCATCATTTTGTGAGAGACATTCCCAAGAAAATTCATATTTTTCCTAGAGACAATCTAACATCTCGAAACTTCTACGAACTCTTAATGCCTAAAATAAATTTCAATCCTAAACAAGCACAAATGGGCCTAAAATGTAATAAATTTGTACCAAAACTACATACTGCCCTTATGGTTTCATTTGGGAACCACTCATATAATCAGTAGTACAAACTGTAAATTACAGGAATGTTAAACTTTCTTTCCGAATTTCTCGTCACAAACTTCTTGAACTTGTGGAGGAGTGTGAGTATATATAGTATTTTGAATTGGACACCTTGTTAGGAAACGGTCAACCATTCCAAACCATGTCAGTAACGCGATCACTTTTACAAGTAATTTATAAGGCGTGACGCAGTACATCACTTGTTGTTTTCAATTCCACTGATTAATAAGCCAAAGAAACAAAAAGGAAACTTAATTAGCTTTCACAAACATCACGGCTGCTGACGATGAAGGTACCCCTTTCTCGAAGCTGCTGGTAATTGTAGCGAAGAGAGAATGCGATGAAGACTGACTTTGTCGATAACGATCTGGATAAAGGTGACCAGCAGCTCTTTCATTATCTTGAACTTCGCCAAACAGAAGGATCAAGTCGGCGTACACTCCTGGAAATTGAAATAAGAACACCGTGAATTCATTGTCCCAGGAAGGGGAAACTTTATTGACACATTCCTGGGGTCAGATACATCACATGACCACACTGACAGAACCACAGGCACATAGACACAGGCAACAGAGCATGCCCAATGTCGGCACTAGTACAGTGTATATCCACCTTTCGCAGCAATGCAGGCTGCTATTCTCCCATGGAGACGATCGTAGAGATGCTGGATGTAGTCCTGTGGAACGGCTTGCCATGCCATTTCCACCTGGCGCCTCAGTTGGACCAGCGTTCGTGCTGGACGTGCAGACCGCGTGAGACGACGCTTCATCCAGTCCCAAACATGCTCAATGGGGGACAGATCCGGAGATCTTGCTGGCCAGGGTAGTTGACTTACACCTTCTAGAGCACGTTGGGTGGCACGGGATACATGCGGACGTGCATTGTCCTGTTGGAACAGCAAGTTCCCTTGCCGGTCTAGGAATGGTAGAACGATGGGTTCGATGACGGTTTGGATGTACCGTGCACTATTCAGTGTCCCCTCGACGATCACCAGTGGTGTACGGCCAGTGTAGGAGATCGCTCCCCACACCATGATGCCGGGTGTTGGCCCTGTGTGCCTCGGTCGTATGCAGTCCTGATTGTGGTGCTCACCTGCACGGCGCCAAACACGCATACGACCATCATTGGCACCAAGGCCGAAGCGACTCTCATCGCTGAAGACGACACGTCTCCATTCGTCCCTCCATTCACGCCTGTCGCGACACCACTGGAGGCGGGCTGCACGATGTTGGGGCGTGAGCGGAAGACGGCCTAACGGTGTGCGGGACCGTAGCCCAGCTTCATGGAGACGGTTGCGAATGGTCCTCGCCGATACCCCAGGAGCAACAGTGTCCCTAATTTGCTGGGAAGTGGCGGTGCGGTCCCCTACGGCACTGCGTAGGATCCTACGGTCTTGGCGTGCATCCGTGCGTCGCTGCGGTCCGGTCCCAGGTCGACGGGCACGTGCACCTTCCGCCAACCACTGGCGACAACATCGATGTACTGTGGAGACCTCACGCCCCACGTGTTGAGCAATTCGGCGGTACGTCCACCCGGCCTCCCGCATGCCCACTATACGCCCTCGCTCAAAGTCCGTCAACTGCACATACGGTTCACGTCCACGCTGTCGCGGCATGCTACCAGTGTTAAGGACTGCGATGTAGCTCCGTATGCCACGGCAAACTGGCTGACACTGACGGCGGCGGTGCACAAATGCTGCGCAGCTAGCGCCATTCGACGGCCAACACCGCGGTTCCTGGTGTGTCCGCTGTGCCGTGCGTGTGATCATTGCTTGTACAGCCCTCTCGCAGTGTCCGGAGCAAGTATGGTGGGACTGACACACCGGTGTCAATGTGTTCTTTTTTCCATTTCCAGGAGTGTATTTTGTAAACGAATATTCAACCACAACGATCACAGACATGTGAGTGAGGCTCGAACCAGGTAAGAAAGGCAGGGATAGACGTCAAATGACATCAGCCTCACAGACATCAACCACATCACACAACATTTCAAGCCCTTTTTGTGTGATCATGGTTCCTTTCAGAGAGACGAACGTGCAGGGAGGCGGCAGACCGTTCGTACACCAGATTTGGAGGCCGGGTTCCACAAAATTTATTTTGGTATAGCCGTGCTGCTTCTCGATCGTTTCCATCTACTTGGTCGTACACAAACGCTATCTCGGCTTCTTCCCTGCATGAATACCGGTCTGTTCCTGTACTTACAGTACGCTGCGTCAATCGCACACACTGCTCGTGCTCAGAGGAAATTTGATTCGTCAGCGCCATCTACTATGGCAACGATGCATTTCCGGACACATGAACACAGGTCCTCTTTTCCTCCATTCCAGTCAGGAATCTGTCCCTGCAGTTTGTCGGTTTTATTAATATTCACCCTGTATATGGAGGTCAACCGTCAACCGTCTATGAGAAAAAGCTTTCGACTGTTGAACAGTAAACTAAGGTATGAACCTCTGAAAAAAACGTCGATGGCGTTAGAAAAGTATTTCGACGAAGTCCACGAAACTCTCTTCGTGCTGCTAATTTAAATTACGGATTTCACGCCGAAGAGAGCGTGAAGTGTTGCGAGAAACGCTCTGACCAGAAGCACACAAGACTCAAATGTTTCACGTAATAAAACCTAATGACAAAATTATAGGTGTGGACTACGCGTTAGAAGTGCTACAAAGGATCAATGAACACTTCCAACATGTGTGTTTTTCTGAAAGAGCATCGTTTCATTTTAGAGTTGTCAACTGTGAACTGGAGGACTCCCAGAAAGTAAGTGGGTAGGCTGGCATAACTTGTTGATCTTCTTAAAACCATCAGTGACTGGGCTTTCGAACTTGGATGCTGAAACAGATACCCTCCCACAACTACCACCTGAAACTACATTAACAGAAAAAATCACAACACTAAAAACTAATTAATATAGAGTAATGAAATTTCTGGAATACATTTATCCAGGTAACGTATTTAATTTATTTACATTGCAAGGTAATAGGTTAATGTAAACGCGAGATAAGCCATTGCAAATGCGAAATCCTGGTACAGTAACAATCGGTGTAATCTCCAGAATATTGAGTGGAGGCACGCAAATGTGAACGCATTGTGTTGTACAGGTACCGAACGTCAGTTTGCAGGATGGAGTTCCATGCCAGTTGCAATTGGTCAATCAATACAGGGGCGTTTAATGCTGTTTGTGGATGATGCTGGAAATGTCGTTTGATATATCCCGTATGTCTTAGGTTAGAGATTTGGCGGTCACAGCTCGTGGTCGTGCGGTAGCGTTCTCGCTTCCCACGCCCGGGTTCCCGGGTTTGATTCCCGGCGGGGTCAGGGATTTTCTCTGCCTCGTGATGACTGGGTGTTGTGTGATGTCCTTAGGTTAGTTAGGTTTAAGTAGTTCTAAGTTCTAGGGGACTGATGACCATAGCTGTTAAGTCCCATAGTGCTCAGAGCCATTTGAACCATTCGGCGGTCGAGCACGCCAAGGCAGCATGTCGACACTATGTAGAGCACGTTGGGTTACAACAAGAGTATGTAGGCAAGCGTTATCCTGTTGGAAAACACCCCTTGGAATGCTTCATTAATGGCAGCACAACAGGTCGAATCACCAGACTGACAGACAAGTTGGCTGCAGGTCCTGAACTGGCTCCCCCTGATCAACACACGGCTAACAATGACACCAAGGCAGAACCAGCTTGCATCAGAGAACACAACAGACCTCCACTCTACCCTCCAATGAGCTCTCGCTTGACACTACCGCAAATGGCAGTGGTTTGGAGTCAATCATAAGATACATCTTCTTGTAGCCCTGTTTGACTTCATTCAAACTCAGTGAAGTGTTGATGACGCCTTCGTCGCCTTACAGGTGTTCCTAACTAACATCAAATCACCATTTCAAATCTCAAACGCCGCGCGGGATACCCGCGTGGTCTTGGCGCCTTGCCACGGTTCGCGCGGCTCCCCCTGTCGAAGGTTCGACTCCTCCCTCGGGAATGTGTGTCTGTGTGTGTGTGTGTGGGGGGGGGGGGGGGGGGGAGTGACGTCCTTAGCGTAAGTTAGGTTAAGTTAGATTAAGTAGTGTGTAAGCCTAGAAACCGATGACCTCAGCAGTTCGGTCTCATAGGAACTTACGACACACACACAAATCTCAAACTAACGTTCACGACAGTTACAGTGTGTATTTAAAGCGAACCTGACTGGCAGTCTCATAGTTGCGCTACTAGCGCCATTCGTACGTGACTGGCACGAAATACGAATAGACGTCATCTTCCAGTGTACCAAACACACCTACCAATTTTCGTTTATGTGCACAACTCCTTCTTGGTGCTGCTACTTTTTTTCGTCAGTGTATCTTCCAGAAGGATGGAGCTCCGCCACATTTCAGCCTCATCGTCAGAAAATTTCTGAATGGAGAAACTCCGGGAAGTTGACTGGAAGACGTGGGTTATTGCTTGGCCTGCTAGGTCTCACTGGATTTTGTTCTTACAGGTTTATGGGAAAAACGCAGTCTATAAAAATCGACTGTAGTCAACACCGGATAGACAGCATAGAGGGTGTTACGGCAATAGTTACGACAAACATACTCTATGGAACGAGTTAGAATATCGTCTGGATTTTTGTTGTGCCACAAGGAGTCCAATACTGAATACACTGACGATTCAGGAAAAAACTTCGACAGCGTCATTTTGCAACACTGTTAGCCATCAATGTTTGCGAGTTATAGTTTGTTCATTTTGTCCACTCGAACACCCAGAATAACCTTTTTCATGATACTGGTTTCGATAAAAGAACCAAGATAGTATCGTACGAGGGTCGACTTTTATATTTTTGCAAATATGGAGTAGACTGCACTATTGCTATTGTTTTAAAATTTGCTTCTGTTGTTGTTAAAATAATTTTCATCTCAAAAACATGCCAACTTGTTTGTTTACAGTGAGCGTTTAAACAATCAATGTTGAGAAAAAATGCAAATTTCACGTGAAGGTTTTACCTAGATGATTTTTTTTACGATTTATGTAAAGATCTAAGTTAACAATAACTCTTCGAATACTTTCTTTTAATTTTTCATGACCAAACCACATTCAGAAAAGACTATCTGAAAAACTTTCGTCGTCATTGTGCTTGCGTCAACGACGAATTTGGTGAAAATTGACCAAAATCGACTTTTTTCTCACGTCTAGTTTCGTGGATCGAAATTGAGGAGCAAATCTCTATGTCATGAAAAGAGTCAGTACATGAAATTAACATAAACATATGTTAACTTAATCAACAACATAATACGGGAATTAGCTTACTTTTTCTAGGATCTCCCCTACAAAATAGAAGGAATGATCCATGACGAGATTCTTCAGTTTAGGCTTGAATGTGCGAGGAATACTGCTAAGATTTTTTGATTGCTGTAGTAGCCAATTGAAAATGGAAGCAGCAGAGTACTGCATGCCTTTCTACACAAGAATCAAGGAGGTGCGATCCGAATGATTAGATTTCTGCCTAGAATTAATTGAGTGAAAGCTGGTATTTCTTAGGAATGAGCTCATGTTATTGACAACAAGCAACATTAAGGAAAATAAGTATTGAGAGCTCAACGTCAATATTCCCATCGTTAACAGGGGCCTACAAGAGGTTTGCAAACTTACACCACACATTGCTCGAACTGCCCATTTCTGAGTCAAAAATATCGTTTGTGAATAATAAGACGTACCCCATAATACAATGCTGTACGTCAGACGCGAATGAAAATAACCAAAGTAAATAAATTTTCTTGCTGGATCCCCATTTATTGCAGATACTGCTCTAATGGTAAATATGGTAGTACTCATTTTTTCAACAAGCCAGTGGCCTTGTCGCAGTGGTAACACCGGTTCCCGTCAGTTCACCGAAGTTAAGCGCAGTCGGTAAGCGTTTGAAAATAGCGACTCCAGTCTCGTAAACTGACATAGGGCCAAGAGGACGGTGTGCTGACCATATGCCCCCCCCCCTTATCCGCATCCAGTGACGCCTGTAGACTGAGGATGAGACGGCGGCCGGTCGGTTCCGTTGGAACTTAGTGGCCTGTACGGACGGAGTTTAGAGTAGTTTTAGTTTTTGAACAGGATCCTGAACATGAGCTTTCCATGACGGCTTACCATCTATCTGATCACCTACATATATTAATTGTTGAGACTCAGTAGTCATATGCCCGTTCTATGTAATCTAAATCCCGTTTTTGTTGAAGTATGTACCAGAAACTATAAAGTTAAGTCTTAATGTGATTTAGCATCAATTTATTTTCTACAAGCCACTAACTTTCGTCTTTAACTGGGCTTTTTGATGTATTACCTACACTGGATTCAACGTCCTTTACTATCAAGGTAGTGTCATCAGCAAACAATATCATTGGAATTACCCGTCCGATTACAAGGAATCATATACAAGAAACAGTGCTGGTACTAGCACTGACCCTTGAGGCACCAAGCACTTAACCGTGCCTCAATCAGACTCCGAGTCTTTTCCGTTCTCATTACTGTGGGGAATGATCTTCTGCTGTCTGTTCTTAATGTATGAGAGAAATCAATTGTGACCTACTCCTCTAATTCCATAATGGTCCAACTTCTGCAATAATATTTTTTAATCCACACAATCAGGCACTTAGTTAAACCAAAGAAGATTGCTACGGTTCACAACTTTTTGCTTAACCTCACCAAGATAAAGGAATGTAGTGTTGTCAGTTATTAAGCCTCTTCTGAAACCAAACTGTACGTTTGACAGCAAATTGTGTAAATTGAAATGATCAGTTACTCTTATATTTACAGTCCTTTTAATGATTTTTGCAAACACCAATGTCATACCCGAAATAGGTCTAAATTTGCCTACATTATCGCTTTCTCCTATTTCATAAAGTAGTTTTGCAATTGAGTACTTTAACTAGCTAGGAAACGGAATATTCCTAAAGCAAAAATTATAAATGTGGCCAAGTACTAGGCTAACATATGCTGCACAGTTCGTAGTATACTGCATGAGATTCCATCATATTCATGAGAGTCCTCAGTCTTCAGTGATTTAATTATTGACTGAGTCTCCCCCTCTCAATGTTATGGCGGTGTATTTCAGGTATAACTTTAGGAAAGCTAATTTTTAAAAGAGTTGTATTATTCCCTTTAGAAACTAAGGTTTTATTTAATTCGGCTGCGATGTTCAGAAAATAATTTTATTGTTCCGAAAAAGAAACATCGACTCTGTGTGGAACATAATTGAAGAGGATCGAAATGTAACTTACCTTCACATAGAGCCATATTTAGGCGTTTCGAAGACTGCAGTGCATTCGGTTGTGCAAGAACATTGAAAGGTGGCTACACTGAGCCACAGCGCCAGAGATTGCGCCAAAGAGTATTATTCAGCCGCCTCCACTGGCAGTTCTTGTCGAGAAGTCGTGGTGGAGTGTGCTTATTGAGAAGTAGCAGTAGGCAGTTCTTGTTGAGATGTAGTAGTGGAGAGTTCTTGTCGAGAAGTCGTAGTAGGCAGTGCTTGTTGAGATGTAGCAGTGGTGAGTCGTTGTTGAGAAGTTCTCATGGAGAGTGCTTGTTGATATGTTGTCATATTGTTTTGATGGGCTAGACACCAGATGTTGTTGGATTGGGGATGCTGTAATGATCAGAGTGTGCTTTTCGTATATATATATGAAGGTAAAAAAAAATTCCTTTTTCTTATTATTTCAACGTCTTAAACAATAATGCCTATTGGTCACAGGTTCAGTCAACAAAGCATCTGGCTCGTGTTCTTGTATTAGACTGTATTTCTGGTTTCTATGTGTAATTATAGTATTTGTTTATTTTTTTTAATTACTTCAGTATAAATGGTGTTTAAAATATCTGGTCTTATTGAGGAAGAACCGTGCCAGATGTGTACGTTGAATCACACTTCCACACACAGAACAGCTACACTTGTGTTTTGTTGTTTCCTAGGTTTTATAGTTGCTGGGGACTTAACTAATTAATTAATTGTGTTAACGGAAGTTTTCTTTCATTCTTTGTTGTTATTCTATGCAGTCAGATTGCGTACTAATACCGGTCAGGGCCAACTGGTTACGAGACTTCGTAATTGTACATACAGCTACTAAAAATTAAAAAATATTTGCATCATTAGTTAATTAAGCCCCCATGCACGTGGCGACCTCTGTTCAGATCGTCCCTTGGAATTCTTCTGATTGTAAAAATAGTAGACAGTAGTATTGTTGTAGTAATTTGTAGGTTAGTAATGGTAGTCTATATTGCATGTGTAGATTTGGTAATGAACATTTGTAGCTGTCTTGTCTTTCTTTTAATGGTATATTGGCAGAATTTAATTTTTGATGTCTTGTATACAGGTCTGACAATTTTGTGCAATTGTGAAGGTTCTAATTGTTCGTTAGGTGTGTTTGTCGGGAAACATTTCGTGTGAATGGTACTGTAGGAGATAAAGTCTCATTGTGTGTAATTTTCGTATAGTGACGAGTTTTGTATGTTTTGTAAATGATTACGCGATCGATGAAAAAGGCAAAAATGATGAACAGTGAGAATGACGAAATTGTTAACATGGCGAACTCGCCAACACAGGAGAATAGTATGATGAATAATGAAGTAGAAAGCAATTTAGTGAGTCAGGAAAATAGTTCGGGACCAGTTCAAAATTTTTCTCAATCAAAAAATTTTCAGAATACGAGATTAACGCTAGAAGATTCTGAAATAGTATCGAACACAGATAGCTTTACTGCTATGACGAAGGAAGTTAGTTTTACGGGAAATGTTAGGGGCAAAAGAATTTCGAACAAGTTAATATGGAGCAGTTGATGAGTGCAATATTAAATTTGGGATCTGAATTAAAAACAGTGGGATCACAATTACGATCTGAATTTAAAACAGAGATGGGAACTTTGGCAACACGGTTAGACTCACAAATAGGAACAATTAAAACCGAGATGGAAGCTATGGCAACACGGTTAAGCTCACGAATAAGGACATGTTTCAAAAACATGAATGATGAATCAAAGAAAGAAATTAGAGAAGAAGTACAACCGATTTTGAATGCTCACAATAATAGTTTAATTTCAATAGAAATTAGACAAGAGGAACAGGACAGAGAACAGGAAGAAAGAGATCGCGCGATAGTACAAAAATTTTCAGAGTTAATTTACAACGTGCACACGATAAGGAAATAATATTTGAAGGAATCGAGGAATCCGTACCAAATGACAGAATAAATAACCTAATACAACAGTATGAACAGTTAACTACTAAATGTGTCAATACTGAAACCCGAGTCGCGACACTTACGGAAGACGTAAATAAACAGAAAGAAAAAAATAGGTGACTTATCGGAAAGAGTTGAGGAGATTTCAGATAAATTGACAAGTCTTAGTTTAAATGGGGACAGAGATTCGGATGATACAACTCCATTGCCATTTGCAGAAACCGAAGAGTACCAGAACATAAATAAGCATGTTGAAAATCAGGGAACATTTAATGAACGCGTTAAAAGGGGATTTGAGGCATTACGAAAGCAAGTCAAACAAATTGAAAGTGAAATCGTAGGAAAAGACAGCAGAAGAAATTTAGAATCACAGATAGCAGAGGGCTTTGAAGACAATAATTTATTTCATTTACGGGATGCAACAATAGAGCGCCAGGCGCGCGAACTTGACAATAATCGACATTCGGACTGGGACAGACGCAATAGGTCTCTGTCGCCACGAGGAGAAAACTTTGACTATAAACACTTCTTAACTGTTCGGAAATTTAAGATCTTTCGCAATTCTAAGAACGACATACACTCCTGGAAATGGAAAAAAGAACACATTGACACCGGTGTGTCAGACCCACCATACTTGCTCCGGACACTGAGAGAGGGCTGTACAAGCAATGATCACACGCACGGCACAGCGGACACACCAGGAACCGCGGTGTTGGCCGTCGAATGGCGCTAGCTGCGCAGCATTTGTGCACCGCCGCCGTCAGTGTCAGCCAGTTTGCCGTGACATACGGAGCTCCATCGCAGTCTTTAACACTGGTAGCATGCCGCGACAGCGTGGACGTGAACCGTATGTGCAGTTGACGGACTTTGAGCGAGGGCGTATAGTGGGCATGCGGGAGGCCGGGTGGACGTACCGCCGAATTGCTCAACACGTGGGGCGTGAGGTCTCCACAGTACATCGATGTTGTCGCCAGTGGTCGGCGGAAGGTGCACGTGCCCGTCGACCTGGGACCGGACCGCAGCGAGGCACGGATGCACGCCAAGACCGTAGGATCCTACGCAGTGCCGTAGGGGACCGCACCGCCACTTCCCAGCAAATTAGGGACACTGTTGCTCCTGGGGTATCGGCGAGGACCATTCGCAACCGTCTCCATGAAGCTGGGCTACGGTCCCGCACACCGTTAGGCCGTCTTCCGCTCACGCCCCAACATCGTGCAGCCCGCATCCAGTGGTGTCGCGACAGGCGTGAATGGAGGGACGAATGGAGACGTGTCGTCTTCAGCGATGAGAGTCGCTTCTGCCTTGGTGCCAATGATGGTCGTATGCGTCTTTGGCGCCGTGCAGGTGAGTGCCACAATCAGGACTGCATACGACCGAGGCACACAGGGCCAACATCCGGCATCATGGTGTGGGGAGCGATCTCCTACACTGGCCGTACACCACTGGTGATCGTCGAGGGGACACTGAATAGTGCACGGTACATCCAAACCGTCATCGAACCCATCGTTCTACCATTCCTAGACCGGCAAGGGAACTTGCTGTTCCAACAGGACAATGCACGTCCGCATGTATCCCATGCCACCCAACGTGCTCTAAAAGGTGTAAGTCAACTACCCTGGCCAGCAAGATCTCCGGATCTGTCCCCCATTGAGCATGTTTGGGACTGGATGAAGCGTCGTCTCACGCGGTCTGCACGTCCAGCACGAACGCTGGTCCAACTGAGACGCCAGGTGGAAATGGCACGGCAAGCCGTTCCACAGGACTACATCCAGCATCTCTACGATCGTCTCCATGGGAGAATAGCAGCCTGCATTGCTGCGAAAGGTGGATATACACTGTACTAGTGCCGACATTGTGCATGCTCTGTTGCCTGTGTTTATGTGCCTGTGGTTCTGTCAGTGTGATCATGTGATGTATCTGACCCCAGGAATGTGTCAATAAAGTTTCCCCTTCCTGGGACAATGAATTCACGGTGTTCTTATTTCAATTTCCAGGAGTGTACATCCATGTTCATGGTTAGATCAATTTATGTACGCACTTCCACCAAATTGGCCAATAAGTCACAAACTGGAATTTATGTGCGGGTATTAAGTCCTCAGGGGATTCGCTACACTAAGTGAATATGTGCCGTAGCATGCACAGGGCCCGGAGCTGTAGTAGTGCTATTTCCCTTTTAGTTTTCTGCACTGCTGCCTACTCTTTTACTATTCTTTGTATCTATCAGAACAACTCTTCAACTATCAATCTATCTAGAAAAGAGAGTCGGTAAAGAATAACCGGATATGACTATTTTATCAAAAAGTTATTTCGGAAATTACCATTTGGACTTACTGTACCTTCAGCAGCATTCATTCGTAGTTTAAATGAAATTTTACCTGTTTATCTTCGTAACAATATTACTTCATATGTTGACGATATTCTTATCGCTAAACGTTCTTGGAGTGAGCACAACAAAATTTTGGATTCATTATTACGTATTTTTGCAAGAGTTGGCATTACAGTGAACTTGGAAAAATCTGAATTTGGTCGTTCTCAGGTGAAATTTCTTGGTCATATTATTTCTACAGAAGGTATTCTTCCTGATCCAGAAAAACTAGACGCTATTCGTAATTATGCTGTTCCTACTACAAAACGTAATGTTCATAGTTTCCTTGGTGTCTGTAATTTTCTTAGACGCTTTGTTAGATTGGACAATTTGGCCACACCTCGTTTATGTGAACTGTCTGGAAAGAAATCTAATTGGTGTTGAGATGAGGAAGCTCAATCAGAATTTCAACAACTTTGTGATGCTTTAGTTGCTGCTCCACTTCTTTCACATCCGGATTTACCTAAAGATTTTTGTTTGGCGACAGACTCATCATACAAAGGCCTAGGTGCACATTTATTTCAAGAGATAGAAGAAAACGGCGTTGTAGTACAGAAAACTATTGCCAATCTGTTCTTTCCAATTGCAAATTATGTCAAAAGGCTAAGCCGCCAACTATTTCTCACAGAGCACTGTTGTTTCCTATCATTCCAGCGAAATGAAAGGAGATGGCTGCAGTCGATTTGTTCGGTCCAGTGGTTCGTTCTACTAATGGTTTTGCGTACATTTTGGTAGCAGTGGAACTGACATCAAAATAAGTGTGTTTTACACCTTTACGCAAAGCAACAGCTCGTTCAGTATCTAACGCTTTCATCAAACATTTTCTTAAAGAAGTGGGTCATGTTGATAAGGTTATATCAGATAATGGATCACACTTTCGCTCTAAAATTTGGCTTCGTACTCTACGGCGTTGTAAGATTAAACCAATTTTCATTTCACTTTTTCACCCTCGATCTAACGCTTCAGAGAGATGGATGAAGGAAATCAATAAATTGTGTCGACTTTATTGTCATCAGAATCATAGAACATGGGATCAGTATCTTCATATTTTTCAAAACATTCTGAATGAACTCCCTAATGATTCAACTTCTTTACCGCCGATATTGATATTAAAAAATAAAGCACCGACAAATCGCATTTCTGAAATCGTTCCTTTTCCGCCTTCACGAAAACTGCGGCATTCTGAAGTTGTCAACCTGGCTCTACGAAATATTGCATCTGCGGCTGCTAGAAGAGAGAAATCAGCTAAACGTCCTGGTCGTTTAAAAACCTTGTCAGTTGGTCAAAAGGTGTTAATTAAGTCTCATCGTTTGTCTCACAAAGGAAAAGGCTTGTGTCGCATATTTTTTCTGCTTTATAACGGTCCATATAGAGTTCGCAAAATTATTCATGATAACACTGTCGAAGTAGAAACTCTTAAATCTCGACGCTCTAAGGGAGTACATCATATATCTAACGTTAAAATTTTTGTGGAATGACATACTTTCGAGAAACCAACACTTATACGTAAACATGCGGAGAGTACAAGGATACCGCGCCGTGTTCCGGCGGCGTCACAGACTCAAAGCAACAGTCAAGTCTGCGCGCCGCACAAGGCAGTCGTTGACAGCAAACAATTACTTCCTACGTCAAGCGTACCTACAGCTGATCGAGCGCTCAGTGCGAATACACTGACAGCCGTAAACAAATACACAGCCTAATTTCTCTGATTAAATTCAGTATAAAGCTATAGTGACTTGATAAATTATATTATTAACGTTCAGTATTTTTCAGGATACGGTTGTATAAAATATTTAAGAACTTCAGGTAAATTCTGTGTGTGTCCGACGTTAAGAGGACTTGCCATCGAGAAAATTTCCGGAAGAATGTTATTTCGAAGAAGAAAGTAATAAACTAAAAAGGTAACTATTAATTGAGTTTATTTTTCAGGTAACATATTTCCACTTGGTACGTACTTTAGACGTAATTTGCTGCTCGCGATTACGTGATTCATACTTCGTGTTAACTGATGTTGACAATGATTGATTAATGAACAGGGTTGTTATTTGTGTATGTTATGCATTGCATGGCTGCTATGCTTTTTCACTGATGTCACATTATTTTTCTTATGTGCCTGCTGTGCTTATTTATTTAAATTATAATTGTCACATGATTAATTGTGCTGATATGGTTATGTATGTAGGTTATACTTTTTGATGTATCTGCTTGCGCCTTTATGTTTACTTATTAAGATTACATATGAACATTTATTTGCTTACACTGATATGATGCTAATGACCTGTTTATTATGTAAGATATGTATTTGCTGCTTTGCGTATGGATTGCATATTTACACATTTCTGTTTGTTGTCATAACTACTCTTTGATATGGTATATAGAAATGCTGATATACGGTGTACGAACATGAAGTTTAGGTCACACTATGGTATTAATTATAGATTGTTCGCTTGACAGAGCCTCGTTGTAGGAATTGTGCTGCATCCACTTGTTGACATTCTGTTCTCCACTGGTATATTTACTCGCTATTGCATGTTTTGCTTACGCTCAGTGCCTTATATTTTTAAGATAAGAAAATGAACTGCTATAATACGACGAACGACATTAGTACAAGAAACTTCATAGAAGTCACATGAGCTGGAGGTTTTATGGAAGCTGTATAAATTTATGCTAATAGGAAGGAAGCTAACGATGTGAGATACCAACACTAGGTTTAGACCATTGACAGTTATCACACTGCATTCCTCGTGAGCAATTGAAATGGCAAGAAATACTCCATATGTTTGCTTCTGTTTTGCCATGATTCTTAAAGTGGTGTACACACTGTGAATTATTACTATCATTCACACTCCGTACTCGTACTTACTTACTGAAAGTTACTCAAACTAAACGCTGTTAGAGGTCATGTATGCATTTCTTTTGTTTAATGATGGACAAGGTAACCAAAATGTATCTTATAATTCATAATGAGTAGAAGATTTGGTCAGATGGATTACACAGAAGTTGTGTGTGGACATTGTGTCTTCGGATTGTATGGGATGATGAATTGAAGTTTGCACTAGGATTTTATCTGTACTTGTTCGAGGAGACTGACTAGAAGAAAGAGTTGTTATGGAAGTGAAATGATATTGGTAATAAGGTTTATATGTATCGACGTATTGAAGAGGTATTATTGAGGTATTGAGATTGTGTGAAGTTGATTACTATTGGAGTTTTGGTGGAAAAGAGGCAAGGTAAATGATATTGATGATAAGGTTTATATGTACCTACGTAAGAGGTATTATTGAAGTATTAAGATTATGTGATGCTAATGATTATTGGAGTTTTGGTGGATAAGAGGTAAAGTAAGTGAGGAGTAAATTTTTTTTGTTGGTTTATACGGAACAAGGAGGATGAAGATGGCAGAGTAGAACACTCAAGTAGAAGGAAGATTGTCTACACACACACATTTTGTTAAATCACTAAGCAGTATATACTTTTTTTTTTTTTGAGAGAGGAAGTATTTGCATATCTTGGCACACTGACAGTTGTTCAGCAACCGTACATTTGATTTGGCTTGGCAAACATTGGTCTTGACATGATGACTACGACGTTGACTGACTATTATTGACTGTTATACATTGCTGCCATTACTACTTGATACACACGTCGAACATCAAATTTTGACAGAATTGCATTTACACAGTTAACACTATTCAATTACACAGTAGTACTTAATCTTGATGAAAGATGAGTGAGTGTGTTTTGTGTGTTTTCCTTTCCTAATCCCAAATAATTGGTACCGATCTATCTACTAAATATTATTTTACTTGTATGTTGTGGCTTGCACTGACACCCATAAATATTATAGGTTTACTGGTATTTGTGTATTTGTAATAGTTAATATGACAATTATCTGATATCATTTGTGTGTTTATTATAATTTGTATGTTTAGTGTAAGAGCGTTGATAATAATTTTGTAAAAGCAATTGCGTGTGCATTCAAACTGTTGTTCATGCCTGCACCTGCTCAACATTGCTGGGTGCCACTGATGGAATTGCTTCTACTGAAATGATGTCACTTGTTGGTGTCTGCACCTGTTCAACATTGCTGGGTGCCACTGATGGAACTGCTACTACTGAAGATATCACTTGTTGGTGTCTGCACCTGTTCAACATTGCTGGGTGCCACTGATGGAACTGCTTCTACTGACATAATGTCATTTGTTGGTGTCTGCACCTATTCAACATTGCTGGATGCCACTGATGGAACTGCTTATACTGACATAATGTCACTTGTTGTTGTCTGCACCTGTTCAACATAGCTGGGTGCCACTAATGGAATTGCTTCTACTGAAATGATGTCACTTGTCGCTGTCTGCGCCTGTTGAACATTGCTGGGTGCCACTGATGGAACTGCTTCTACTGAAATGTCACTTGTTGGTGTCTGCACCTGCTCAACATTACTGGGTGCCACTGATGGACTGCTTCTACTGAAGTGATGTCACTTGTTGGTGTCTGCACCTGTTGAACATTGCTAGGTGCCACTGATGGACTGCTTCTACCGATATGATGTCACTTGTTGCTGTCTGCACCTGTCAATATTACTGGGTGTCACTAATGGAACTGCTTCTACTGAAATGACATCACTTGTTGGTGTCGGCACCTGCTCAACATTACTGGGTGCCACTGATGGACTGCTTCTGCTGAAATGATGTCACTTGTTGGTGTCTGCACCTGCTCAACATTACTGGGTTCCACTGATGGACTGCTTCTACTGAAATGATGTCACTTGTTGGTGTCTGCACCTGCTCAACATTACTGGGTGCCACTGATGGAACTGCTTCTACTGACATAATGTCACTTGTTGGTGTTTGCACCTGTTCAACATTACTGGGTGCCATTGTTAGAACTGTTTCTACTGAAATGATGTTACTTCTTGCTGGCTGCACCTGTTTAACATTGCTGGGTGCCACTGATGGAACTGTTTCTACTGAAATAATGTCACTCGTTGGTGTCTGCACCTGTTGACCATTGCTGGGTGCTACTGCTGGAACTGTCAACTACTTGTTTATTGAACTATGGAAAGCATTTTATGTGAATATTTGTATAAACTGATTTTTTTTGTGTATTTACTGTTTGTGAAATGTTATGAGACTCTTACCTACACCTATTTGACATTGTTGGTGCCATTGGTTGAATGGTACTTGTGTAAACTATTATGTAAAATCACATGTATGAAAGCATTTGTATTCCTTACTGTATTTTATATATTAGGTTATGGAACGGTCAGTGCAAAGCCAAAATTTATTTAGTGAAGCGATATTTACTTATTAATATTATCTTTTATTTTTTTCTGTATTTTTTTTTACGAATTTGGTGGTATTTTCACCACCAGTGCTGGCAAAAATACCATCAAATGCTGGCCCGTGGAGGAGGGGCATATGAAAGGTGGCTACACTGAGCCACAGCGCCAGAGACTGCGCCAAAGGGTATTATTCAGACGCCTCCACTGGCAGTTCTTGTCGAGAAGTCGTGGTGGAGTGTGCTTATTGAGAAGTAGCAGTAGGCAGTTCTTGTTGAGATGTGGTAGTGGAGAGTTCTTGTCGAGAAGTCGTAGTAGGCAGTGCTTGTTGAGATGTAGCAGTGGTGAGTCGTTGTTGAGAAGTTCCCATGGAGAGTGCTTGTTCAGAAGTTGTCATATTGTTTTGATGGGCTAGACACCAGATGTTGTTGGATTGGGGATGCTGTAATGATCAGAGTGTGCTTTTCGTATATATATATGAAGGTAAAAAAAAATTCCTTTTTCTTATTATTTCAATGTCTTAAACAATAATGCCTATTGGTCATAGGTTCAGTCAACAAAGCATCTGGCTCGTGTTCTTGTATTAGACTGTATTTCTGGTTTCTATGTGTAATTATAGTATTTGTTTATTTTTTTTAATTACTTCAGTATAAATGGTGTTTAAAATATCTGGTCTTATTGAGGAAGAACCGTGCCAGATGTGTACGTTGAATCACACTTCCACACACAGAACAGCTACACTTGTGTTTTGTTGTTTCCTAGGTTTTATAGTTGCTGGGGACTTAACTAATTAATTAATTGTGTTAACGGAAGTTTTCTTTCATTCTTTGTTGTTATTCTATGCAGTCAGATTGCGTGCTAATACCGGTCAGGGCCAACTGGTTACGAGACTTCGCAATCGTACATACAGCTACTAAAAATTAAAAAAATATTTGCATCATTATTTAATTAAGCCCCCATGCAACATTTCACAGTGAAAAAGATCTGTTCCCAATTGATCTCGCACAATTTGGACGAAACTCAAAAACATGCAATATCCATTGGTAATGCTCGGAAATGCGATTGAGGGAATCCATATAGAACATTTTAACACGTGACGGAACTTCAGACATATTCGCAAAGAAAACAAAACTAGTTCGTTGGTGAAGCACTTCCAACAAACTATTGCTTTGTATCCTTGTTTTCAGTAGCCTTGCCGCAATAGTTGCTCTAGAAGCCAGGAACAACTAATGTCGAACGAGAGAAAATAATGTTTGGTATGTGTGATAGATGGAACCAGAAAAATCAACAGAAAACATCCCATCATTCTTCAGTGTGACAATGACAGCTGTCGCACACCAAGTCTAAAAAGTAGTTATTTGAAGGGAAAGAAACCTCTAAATAATGTCTCACTGACTGTATTCACCTATCACCTAACAACTTCTTCTTGTTCCCGTGTGTCAAGAAACGATGCCTAGTTAGCGATTTCCATCACTTGGAGAAACTGCTGTATCCTTCCAAAGCTATATTCTTCAGATGTCAACTAGTGGGTAAAATGTTTCCAGAGTTGGTTTGGACGCACGAAAAAGTGTATGGATTTTAAAGGCATTTCTGACTTACTAAAAGGTTAAAACTGTTGTTGTGGCCTAGTTTCTGGTTGCCTATCTACCGGCTTCTAGGGGCAACAGAAATCTGATGTTCAGTATTTCACATCATTATTGATAGAGCTGTCATAACTTACTTATGAAGAGGTACAATCTTACTTTCCCAGTTTAATGTAATAAATGAGGGACTTAGGTTATATAGCGTAACTAACGTAAATATAAATCCAGTATTTGTGCATAAACTTTACACAAAATTTGTAACCTTTTAGAAACTTTTGCCGCGGACACTTTTCGCGAAGTAATCAGAAGAAGAAAACTTATCTGTTATTACATTTTCACTGTTCATCCAGTATAACTTCAGACACAATCAGGACGTTTTAATGTACTACTACTTTACTACTAATTCTATTCACAACACATTCTGCAGACCGTATTCGCATATATCACTGAATGTACCTGCAATATTACATCGTTGTACGACGTACAGTTCAGGAGATATGAAGTCGTGAACATTGAGATGTGCAAAAACTAGTTTTCTTAAAAAAGAGAGCAAATTACCCCACTGATGTTGATTTTTTTATTATACTACTGGTGAATAATCCGAAACTAATCCAACCAACACAACTGGGAGTTTGCGTCTTCAGATATAAAGGTTCTATAGAGTTTAAAGTCAGATATTTGATACATTAATTCCATTTTTAAAGTAAACAGGCGCTTGAAACTCTTTTACACGTGGAAGTTCGATTCTTTAATGTTTCAGGAATGGGGATGGGATTACTGGTTTATTGAGAAACAATGAAACGCGCGCCTTGAGAGTCAGGTGGCATCAGTGTGCTGTTAGACAACCATTACCAAGTGCTACCGTGATCAGTGAACGGTAGTGGAAGACAAGGCCGTCAGCAAGAAACACAGTGTGTTTACTAATTTGCTGTACTGTATCCCAGACATCAACCACCATAAAAAAGGATTAAAGTAAGGATAGATAATTACCGGATTCATCGCCTTTAAAATCTCTTGATTCAGTAGAATAATCAAATAAGGATGTTTCAAAAAGAATATACGTATTACAAAGTATTATTTTGTCCAAACTATCGATCGCTGCACCTCGGCTCGGCTATTGGAGAAACGAATACATAGCCTAGTTTATATTTATAGCCGCTAGCTGTCAGTTGTCTTCTGTTTTGCTTGGTAAATGCCATATGTTTAAAATGGCTACTCTGCAGCAGAAATCATTTTGTGTTCTCGAGTTTGCGAAGTGCAATTCCGTGATTACAGCGCAAAGACGTTTCAGGTTGAGGTACCAAATTGATCCTCCGAATGGGTGGAACATTCGCAGATGGTATCGACAGTTTCTAGATAGAGGATGTGTATGGAAAGGAAAGAGTCCTGACCGCCCTCGTGCTGCAAGAATTCAAACTGCTTACCAATGTAGTCCTTCAAAATCAACTCGTCGTGTCAGTCCGAAGTTACCACTGCCTACAACAACAATTTGACGTGTTTTGAGACGTCGGTTGGTTATGAAGCCGTACAAGTTAGAGCTGTTACAAGCTCTGCGTCCTGATGAAGAATGCAAACGTGTGGCATTTTGTAACGAGATTCTTGATTCTATAGACAATGGTAACACTTTCGCACAACGCATCGTGTTCAGTGATGAAGCGACTTTCCATGTTAGTGGTCAGGTAAACAAACACAATGTTCGAACTTGAGGCCTACAGAACTCACATGCAGCCACTGAACATGTACTAGATTATCCCAAAGTCAATGTGTTTTGTGCGATATCCCGATCATCTGTTTATGGCCAATTCTTCTTTGATGGAAACAGGGTTATCGGTCAGCAGTATCGGCTATGTTACAAAACTGGTTGTTTCCGAGGCTGCATGAAGACCACTTCATTTTTCAACGAGACGGGGCACCCCCTCACTGAAGTCGGCCAGTGCGTGAATATCTGAATGAAACTCTACGGAATCGTTGGATTTGTCGTCAAGGAGCTGGTGACACAGCAACTCTCAGTTGGGCTCCACGGTCGCCAGGGCACCCTCTGTCTTCTTCCTGTGGAATTTCGTTAAAGACAACGTTTATGTAGCACCACTCCCACAGAACCTGGAAGAGCTGAAGAGCCGGATCCGCACTGCCATAACATCAGTGACGAATGACATGCTTGCCCTAGTGTGTGAGGGGTTTTAGTATCGATGTGATATTGCTCGTGTGATGGAGGACATATTGAACATCTGTAATCTGAACTTGAGAGGTTCGTAAATATGTGTGTAAAGTTTCATATATTTCATGTGTGTAAAGTTTCATATGTCTTAAAGTTTAATAAATATATGCATTTGAAATACGTATTCTTTTTGAAACACCCTGTATTTGAACTTGCTTTCTCAGTAACAGCCTTTATCGTGTGGGATTAAAATACTGATATAGAATTAATACTTCGGCGATGAACCTTTTATAACCGACTACACTTTTTTTAATTTTCGTGAGACAGTTAAGCAATCCCAAACTTTATTGTGAATGCAAAACTGAGATGGATATTGACAAATAAAGTGTCGACGTAAAGTTTGTAGGGAGTGTACTAATACAATACATAGTCAGTTAAAGTTATTAAATGTTCTTATTTCTGAACTATCTTTTTATTTCACCTAAGAACATGCAGTAGGCAGAACTAAGAAAAGACACATGCTCATCAGTTCTAAGCTGTCAGAAATCGTTTCAGTCGCGCTAAAGCAGGCTATTTTCTTATGTTAAAAATGTGGTTCGGATGGTTTTTATGTGGAGTGATTGTAAGATTCAAATCGCATTTACTGTCAATATTCTCACAAAATATCTCCTATTTTTATGTAATTAAAGCTTAATATCAAGATTTGGTCACGTGATCAAAAATGCTCTGTTACTGGCTGCCATCTGGTGAGATCACAGACCAGGAGTAAGACGAAGCTATACGTACGTTATAGAAGTGTTAGCCGTAGTTACTAGGTTTTAACACATTTTTCTTGCAAATAAGTTAGCTCTTCGGTGATGAAAAACGCATTTTTGTGATCGCTGATAGTGGAAACCTTACGAAAATTGATGCGTTTATGCTCCGCTAATATAGAGTGGCGATATTTGCAAGGACGGTCATTCTTTTCCTTGCAGCATCATTAAACCCGTTAAAAACTACGAAACTGTGATACTTTTGCAAATGGGTTCGTACATTATATCGAGATTGTCGACTATAAGCCATAAAATACGACCCAGAGCCTAATGAAATTGTTCTTGGCAAATCTTAGTTCTAATTTCCGCTATACAAAGCCCCGACCAGAAGCACGGGCTCTGCGGCGCAACGGATAGCGCATGTAACTACGAATAAGAAGAACAGAGATATGAATCCTGGAAGGATTGTAAATTTTTAAAACTTTTACAAGAAATATGAAAATAGCGATGAACTCACTGTAGCGGTTTTTTCGTTGGTGGGATGTATTGCATATAGTTTCACATTAACCGTAGTCTGAGAAATGCACAACTGTGGATAAATACATCAAGTTTGCTAACAAACTTTTTTTTCTAAAAGTCGTTGCTAGTACTGAAGTTAGCACCATACTCCCACAGTACAACGAGGTGTGTGACAATGAGGTTTTCTATGCGGAGAGATATAAAGCGTGTGCAACATGTTCAACATGCAGGCAACACTAACTCAAGGGCTGTGCGTTTTGTGGAACGTCACTGTCTGAAGCAGAACTAAACTTCATCTTATGTAAGATGATGAGACTTCAAAAGCCTAAACAAGAAGGATCCTAGCTGGACAGTCCGAAAGTTTAAAAAAAAATAAAGAAAATAAAACATTGTTTCTAATAAAGTATAAGTGTGTGGTCACATCTACTAGAAAATATCTTTTTGAACATGACGTGTGTGAAGAGCTATTGAAAATGTAAGTGCATGTAAACGCCAAGGAAAACACGATGTTAATCTATTTCTAATCGGTGCGGTGAAGTTTTGTAATTGCGATTTGGTTTTCATACGAAAGTTCATCTATTTGTTTTATAAATAAGTTAAAATATTATTGTAGGCTAGTTTCGAACCAGGTACCTAGGGATATCAACTTTCAATATTCGACAGTCGACCGCTCTACCAACCGAGCGACCAACGGTGTACAAAGAAGACATTATAACGATTTTTACTAAAAGGTTAATTTCGTCGACTGACATTATCTTTCTTTTTGGGAAAGCGTATTCGGAGGTAAATATATGTTAAGAGCGTAAGACATTTTTAATAAAGTAAGGGAAATTGGGCATGGACGTGGTGGGATTTTTCCAGTACAGTGCAACCGATTTTTATGCACCTTTTCTGTATCTGAAACACTCAAAAACAATGTTTTAATAGTTTTTATGGATGTGTTTGTACCGTTTCCGAAACGCAAATTCGAAAACAAGACATCACTGTGAATTAGCTTTATGAGAGTAGGATCAGCGAGTTAACCAGTGAAGTCACAGGCTTCCATCAAATGGAGGGATTTAGCGGGCTTCGAAATTATTTTAATTTCTTCTCCCTTTTTATAAAAGATTACTGAAATTCAAGAAGGAATATAGCATGTTATGAGCATAAAATGACTTATTAACCAATTAAGACAATTTCTAGAACACAGTCAAATACCCCAGTCTATGTCGACCTCCATTCCATCAACGTAGTGTGATCGCATAAGTGAAGGGTGTACATGTTACAACATGGTATTTACATGAAAACATTACATCCATCACACAGATAATGGTGCCTAAATATGAAACATCGTCATGCAAACAATATTAGCCGTTATTAAAACAAAGAAGTATTTCACAAGAGGAAATAAGATCGGTCGCTGTGGCAAAGCGGTTCTAGGCGCTTCAGTCTGGAACCGCGCGACCGCTACGGTCGCAGGTTCGAATGCTGCCTCGGGCATGAATGTGTGTGATGTCCTTAAGTTAGGCAGGTTTAAGTAGTTCTAAGTTCTAGGGGACTGATGACCTCAGATGTTAAGTCCCATAGTGCTCAGAGCCAATAAAACATAAAAGTAATAAGACACGATACCGTAGAGTGCACTAATACCAGTTGTAAGCACTGTGGATTAAGAAACGGAATTGCCAGTTCGTAGGAAGCACAAATTGAAGACTGAACGTGATAAGCGGTATATATCATACTGAGTTGTATTGAAACTCGCCGTTTAATGAATTTCATTCTCTTCATGATTGTTCAACGTGAAACTATTTAAGTATGGCGCAGATGTACAGCATTGCCTAATTGAAATTGTCTTTGTAATAGCAGAAACAACATTCTGTGCTTATATTGGAGCAGAAGTTTCAGTCTGCGAAAGCATATGGTTCAATGAAAATTGTCCTCAACTTGATGTGGTCCACACGCCATCACCTTAACAACAATCATCACCCATTTGACAGTCATTTACGTTTTTGTCTCCTTCAGACAAATTTTCCAGGTTACTTTAAAGAGATAAAGAACTGGTTCGGACATTGTTCAACTAGACAGACGCTTTACAAGGGTAAAGGCAAAGAACAAGAGGGAGGAAAAAGATACCGGTTGACAGATAATGTGACAGTGAAAACCAGTTATACACACATTTAAAAAAATGTTTTGCATCACCCCGGTTCCCAGAACTCCTGAAGACAGACGTTGATGGATACTATATCACAGACACAGTCCCTTTGACTGTTCATAGATGTCACTAAACCGGCCTAAAGATGTAAACAACCACGCGTGAGCAGCGCTTATTAGATGTAGAGGGTCTTTTTTTTTTTTTTTTTTTTTTTGTTTGTGGTTTTAGGGCGCAAAACTTCTATGGTCATTAGCGCCCAGCCCGTGACGTAGAAAACAGGAAAAAAACGAAATTTAAAATCAGCAGCAATGGAAACAAAGTCAGAAAATTTGAGAAACTAAAGGCAGAAGGAATGCTTAAAAGTCCACTATAGAAAGGGGTTGGTTGTCCCCCTAAAAAAAGCTTCAAATGACTGACGTCATTTCACTGTCACTAATAAACTGTAGAACGCGGTCAGCTGAGCGCGTGTCATCTGCTAAAATCGACGATAGATCAGGCGATAGCTGTAGACGGGAGCGTAACGGATTAAAATAGGGGCATTCAATTAAAATGTGTCTGACCGTCCACAGCTGAGAGCAGTGGGGACAGAGTGGGGGAGGATCACCGCTTAAAAGATGTCGATGACTAAAAAGACAGTGCCCTATCCGGAGTCGAGCTAAAATTACCTCCTCCCGACGACGCGTTCGGGAGGAAGAGGTCCAAGCGCAAGGAAGGGCTTTCACTTCCCGCAATTTATTGTGGGGAAGTGTTGACCAATGCGCATGCCATAAATGAGTGACTTGGCGACATAAACCGCTCCGTAGATCGGTAAACGGAAGAGACTGAAGAGCTGGCCTAGGAAGAGAGACTGCAGCCTTGGCCGCTATATCGGCCGCCTCATTTCCACAGATACCAGCGTGTCCCGGGAGCCAGAGGAACGCCACTGAGACGCCCCCCAGGTGGAGCAAGCGCAGACAGTCCTGAATCCGGTGGACCAGAGGGTGCACAGGGTAAAGAGCTTGGAGACTTAGGAGAGAGCTGAGAGAATCGGAGCAGATTACGTACTGTATCCGCTGATGGCGGCGGATGTAGTGGACAGCCTGGAGAACAGCGTAAAGCTCCGCAGTATAGACCGAACACTGGTCGGGAAGCCGAAAGTGATTTGGGGTGTCGCCAACAATATAGGCACTCCCTACACCTAACGATGTTTTCGAGCCATCGGTGTAAATAAATGTGGCTTCTGTCATTTGTGCACATAGAGCAGCAAATGCCCGACGGTAAACAAGTGTAGGGGTACCATCCTTGGGAAATTGACATAGGTCTCTGAGCAAGTCGATCCGGGGACGGAGCCAAGGCGGTGCTGTACCCCAAGTTGTCAAGAAGGTTTTAGGAAAGCGGAAGGAAAGAGAATGGAGCTGTTGACGGAAGCGGACTCCCGGGGGTAGTTGGGAGGAGGGGCGGCCTGGATACCGTACATCAAAGGAGGCGTCGAAAAAAAGGTTATGGGCTGGATTAGCAGGCATGGAAGACAGATGGCTAGCATAACGACTCAGAAGGATTGCCCGCCGATTGGACAGCGGAGGTTCAGCAGTCTCAGCATAAAGGCTTTCCACAGGGCTGGTGTAAAAAGCTCCAGACACTAAACGTAATCCACGGTGGTGGATAGAGTCGAGTCGCCGAAGAATAGACGGCCGAGCAGAGGAGTAGACTATGCTTCCATAATCCAATTTCGAGCGCACTAAGGCGCGATAGAGGCGGAGAAGGACCACTCGGTCCGCTCCCCAAGAGGTACCATTCAGGACACGGAGGGTGTTAAGGGAACGCAGACAGCGAGCCGAAAGATAGGAAACGTGGGAGGACCAGCACAGTTTTCTGTCAAACATAAGACCCAAGAATTTAGCGACGTCGGAAAACGGAAGGTTGACAGGGCCTAGATGTAAGGAGGGCGGAAGAAACTCCTTACGTCGCCAAAAATTAACACAAACGGTCTTACTGGGTGAGAAACGGAAGCCGGTTTCGATGCTCCACGAGTGGAGGCGATCGAGACATCCTTGAAGACGTCTTTCAAGAAGGCTGGTCCGTTGAGAGCTGTAGTAGATCGCAAAATCGTCCACAAAGAGGGAGCCCGAGACATCAGGAAGGAGACAATCCATAATTGGATTAATGGCGATGGCAAACAGTACAACACTCAGCACGGAGCCCTGGGGTACCCCGTTTTCTTGGGAGAAAGTACGGGAGAGAGTAGTGTTCACCCGCACCCTAAATGTGCGCTCTGCCATAAATTCGCGAAGAAAAAGGGGCAGCCGGCCTCTAAAGCCCCAAGAGAACAGTGTACGGAGGATGCCTGTCCTCCAACAGGTATCGTACGCTCTCTCCAGATCAAAAAATATTGCTACCGTTTGGCGTTTCCGGAGAAAATTGTTCATGATATAAGTGGAGAGAGCAACAAGATGGTCAACAGCAGAACGATGCTTTCGGAATCCGCATTGGGCAGGTGTTAAAAGACTGCGGGACTCCAGCCACCAAGCTAAACGGTAATTCACCATACGCTCCAAAACCTTACAGACACTACTCGTGAGAGAAATGGGGCGATAGCTAGAGGGGAGATGTTTGTCCTTTCCAGGTTTCGGAACGGGAACGACAATAGCTTCCCGCCATCGCCTGGGAAAGGTACTGTCGGTCCAAATTCGATTATAAAGGCGAAGGAGGTAACGCAGGCTATGGGTTGATAAATGCAGCAACATTTGGACATGGATACCATCCGGTCCTGGGGCGGAGGAGCGAGAAGAAGAGAGTGCATGTTGGAGTTCGCGCATGGAGAAAACAGTATTGTAGCTTTCGTGATTTTGAGAGGAGAAAGCAAGATGTCGCACTTCCGCTGCACGTTTCTTCGGGAGAAACGCCGGCGGGTAATTTGAAGAGCTCGAAATCTCAGCAAAGTGCTGACCCAATGAGTTAGAAATTGCGACGGGGTCCACTAAGGTATCATGCGCGACAGTGAGCCCAGAGACCGGGGAGAAACTAGGCGCGCCTGAGAACCGTCGAAGCCGACTCCAAACTTCCGAGGAGGGAGTGAAGTTGTTAAATGAGCTAGTAAAGAATTTCCAGCTTGCCTTCTTGCTATCGCGGATGACGCGACGGCATCGCGCACGGAGCTGCTTATATCGGATACAGTTAGACAAAGTTGGATGGTGACGGAAAATGCGAAGAGCACGTCGCCGCTCACGTATTGCGGCACGGCATGCCTCGTTCCACCAAGGGACTGGAGGGCGCCGGGGCAATTCGGAGGTGCGTGGTATTGAACGTTCCGCAGCTGTGAGAATAACGTCGGTAAAATGTGTGACCTCATCGTCGACGCTGGGAAAGCGACGGTCATCGAATGTCGCTAGAGACGAAAAAAGTGTCCAATCGGCTTGGGCAAACTTCCAGCGTCGCGAGCGCATATATGGCAGTTGAGGCTGCAGTCGAAGAACACATGGAAAGTGGTCACTCGAGTGTGTATCATCAAGGGCGAACCATTCGAAGCGCCGAGCTAGCGGAACAGTACCGACCGCAAGGTCCAAATGGGATAAATTTGCCGTGGAGGCAGACAAAAATGTGGGGACCCCAGTGTTGAGGCAGACTAGATCCGCTTGGTGGAAGACGTCTAGCAATAGTGAGCCACGTGGACAAGGATGTGGAGATCCCCAAAGCGGGTGGTGGGCATTGAAGTCCCCAACCAGCAAATAGGGGGGTGGAAGCTGATCAAGAAGATGAAGGAGATCAGCTCGTGCCATTGGTGTAGACGATGGAATGTATACCGTACAAAGAGAGAACGTGTATCCAGAAAGGGAAAGACGGACGGCGACAGCTTGGAAGGAAGTGTTTAAGGGGATTGGGTGATAATGGAGAGTATCATGGAGCAGAATCATGAGTCCTCCATGGGCTGGAGTGCCTTCAACAGAGGGGAGGTCATATCGGACGGACTGAAAATGAGGGAGAACAAAGCGGTCATGGGGACGCAGCTTTGTTTCCTGAAGACAGAAGATGACCGGCGAGTAGGATCGTAAGAGGATCGACAATTCCTCCCGATTGGCGCGAATGCCGCGGATATTCCAGTGGATAATGGACATAGGGTGAACAGAAATGGAGGAACGTCACCAAGGGTGCTGTCAACTCAACGACTGCTCAGAGCTTGCGACCGACAGGATGGAATGGCATTCAGTCGAAGGCAGAAGATCCTGATCCATAGGTTGGTCAGGAGCAGCTCCTGCCACCAACGATCGGCCAGTTGACCGGCCACCAACAGTGCGCCTCGGCGACACAGAAGATGGCCGAGGGCGATTTCCGCCAGGTGGTGCTGTAGATGGGACACGCCTTGGCGGAGAAGGAGAGGAACTGTGTTTCTTCGTAGCCTTCTTGGAGGTATGTTTAGATGAAGGAGGAACCGATGGTTGTGAAGTTGCAGTACGTAAAAACTCTTCACGAGAATGATCTTTTTTGGAAGACTTGGCGTCTGACTTTTGGGCTCGAGATTTAGCAGAACCCGACGAAGGGTGAGCCATAGAGTGGGCAGGCGAAAGAGGTGAGGTTGAACGGGCGATCTTGGCGCTGGCCGATCTGACGACCGTGGTACTAAATGTGAGATCGCAAGTCTGCGTGGCCGCCTCCTTTGTTGGCCGAGGAGAAGCAAGGACAGCGCTGTATTTTCCTTTCTGAGGCATGGTGGGCTGTCGACTGGCGAGTAACTTTCGAGCAGCAAAGGTCGACACCTTTTCCTTCACTCTTATTTCCTGGATCAGCTTTTCGTCCTTAAAAACAGGGCAATCTCGAGAGGAAGCAGCGTGGTCACCCATACAGTTGATGCAGCGAGGGGATGGAGGTGGACAAGCACCCTCATGGGCATCCCTGCCACACGTAACACATTTGGCCGGATTGGAACAGGACTGGCTGGTGTGATTGAACCGCTGACATCGATAGCAACGCGTAGGGTTTGGGACATAAGGGCGAACGGAAATTATCTCATAGCCTGCTTTGATTTTTGATGGGAGTTGAACTTTGTCAAATGTCAAGAAGACAGTGCGGGTTGGAATGATGTTCGAGTCAACCCTTTTCATAACCCGATGAACAGCGGTGACGCCCTGGTCAGACAGGTAGTGCTGAATTTCTTCGTCAGACAATCCATCGAGGGAGCGTGTATAAACGACTCCACGCGAGGAATTTAAGGTACGGTGCGGTTCCACCCGGACAGGGAAGGTGTGGAGCAGAGAAGTACGCAGCAATTTTTGAGCCTGGAGGGCACTGTGTGTTTCCAACAACAGGGTGCCATTCCGTAGTCTGGAACAAGACTTTACAGGACCCGCAATTGCGTCGACACCTTTCTGAATAATGAAAGGGTTGACCGTGGAAAAGTCGTGACCTTCGTCAGACCGAGAAACAACAAGGAACTGTGGCAACGATGGAAGAACCGTCTGTGGCTGAGACTCAGTGAACTTACGTTTGTGAGCAGACATAGTGGAAGGTGAGGAAACCATTGCGGAAGAATCCCCCATGATTACCGGCGTCTCCGATGGCGCGCTCCTCCCTTGTGGGGGCCCTCACGGAGGGCACACCCGCCTTAGGTGATTGTTCACACCTCAGGTCACACCTCCCGACAAACGGACGGAGGGACCAATCGGCACTTTCGGAAGGTATCAGCTCGGGTAATCACCCCTCCCTGGGCCTGGCCTTTACCAGGGGGTACGTACGTGTCCTACCTGTCTACCCGGGGCGGGGAATTACGCGTTACCCCGTCACCGGCTACGCACGGAAGTGCGTGGGTCGGCCTTCAGACACGCACAGGGAGGAAGAAAGAGAAAGGGAAAGGAAAGAAGAGGGGGTCTCAAACGCCGCAGCGGAGAAAAGGGTAAAGAGAAGAGGTAAGGAAAGGAGATGGACAAAGGAAGGAAGAAGACATACAAGCAAGGAAGAAGAAGAATGCGGTACATTTACAAGCGTCCGTCTCCGGACGTAGGCGCAAACCATACTCCCAGAGGGGGAGAAAGTGAAGGAATCAGCCAGAGGTGAGGGGGGGGGGGGGGGGTGAAGACAGGGGATGGGGAAGGATGCGGAAAGGGAAGGTATGCAGCCCGGAAAGGAAGGAAGGCCACATTAGCTCGGGGCCCCGTGCTCGCTACGCACGTATCCACAAAAGAGTTGTGGATCCCCTGGGGGGATGTAGAGGGTCTGACAGCCGACCAGTTCCAGTCATTCCACCAGAAAGGAGGTACACGGCTCGCGTTGTCTGTAGTTCAACCATCGGACAATATCGCTGTTCGATCGCGTCCGCATTGTTACTTTGTGCCAGGAAGGGCTCTCAACAAGGGAAGTGTCCAGGCGTCTCCGAGTGAACCAAAGCAATGTTGTTCGGATATGGAGGAGATACAGACAGACAGGAACTGTCGATGACATGCCTTGCTCAGGCAGCTCAAGGACTACTACTGCAGTGGATGACCACTACCTATGGATTATGGCTCGGACGAACTCTTCACACCAACACCACGACGTTGAATGATGCTCTTCGTGCAGCCACACGATGTCGTGTTACGGCTCAAACTGTGCCCAATAGGCTGCATGATGCGTAACTCCACTCCCGACGTCCATGGCGAGGTCCATCTTTGCAACCACGACACCATGCAGCGTTGTAAAGATGTACCCAACAACATGCCGAATAGACCGCTCAGGATTGGCATCACGTTCTCTTCACCGATGAGTGCCGCACATGCCTTCAACCAGACAATCGTCGGAGACGTGCTTTGGGGCAGGCTGACCGCCTTAGACACACTGTCCAGCGAGTGCAGCAAGGTGGATGTTCCCCGTTGTTTTGTGATGGCATTATGTGGGGTCGACATACCGCTGGTGATCATAGAAGGTGCCGTATCGGCTGTACGATACGTGAGTGCCATCCTCCGACCGATAGTGCAACGATATCGGCAGCATATGGGCGAGGCATTCGTCTCCATGGACGACAATTCGCGCCCCCATCGTGCACATCTTGTGAATGACCACCTTCAGGATAACGACATCGCCCCACTAGAGTGGCCAGCATGTTCTCCAGACATGAACCCTATCGCAAATGCCTGGGATAGACTGAACAGGGCTTTTTATAGACGACGTGACCTACCAACAGCTCTGAAGGATCTAAACCGAATCGCCGTTGAGGAGTGGGGCAATCTGGACCAACAGTGCCTTGATGAGCTTGTGGATAGTATGCCACGACCAATACAGGCATGCATCAATGCAAGAGGACGTGCTACTGGGTATTAGAGGTACCGATGTGTACAGCAATCTGGACCACCACCTCTGAAGATCTGGCTGTACGGTGATACAACAAGCAATGTGTGGTTTTCATGAGCAATAAAAAGGGCGGAAGTAATGCTTATGTTTATGTTGATTTCTATTCTAACTTTCTGTACAGGTTCCGGAACTCTGGGAACCGAGGTGGTGCAAAACCTTTTTTCGATATATGTATAACGACAAAAAGAATGACAGCGAGAAGACAAAGACCTGGGCAGCAGCCAGAAAAAAAAAGTTCTTTCTTCTTAGTGTCACGATCTTCCTGTCAAAAAGTTCGTCTGTGACGTAGAAGGCATTGTCTACTGCTGTCAGTACGGTACTTTGTGCTGTAATACTACTTGAACTATTGTGAACTGATGAAAAGCCAGGACAGGCTACAAAATGCAACTGTCAGCTCTTGAAGTGGCTGCGGTACACCTCTAATGAAGTTTCTCAACAGTCCTCCGAGGACTTCAGCAGCAGAGAGTAGCAACGCGACGCGCTCATGAAGAATACTTGAGCGCCCACTTCATTAATTTTCATCGCCGAGGACTTTGCCAGCGTAATTTGAATCAATTACTCACCGCCCACTTTTGACATTATCAATAGCACTGGTTAAAGTCGACTCATTTAAAGTTTAGCGCCGCTTTCATTTTCACTCGTCGCTAGCTCTATCGTAGATTCACTGGTCAGGCGAAGGTCGTAGGTGCTGCTCAAAATTTTCCAGAAATGTCTTTTTCTGATCTTTCGTATGTTCATTTTGAGCCTTACATCAAGTTGCTTATGGCATACCAGGGATAGCTTAAGTGCTAGAAGACTGAATCAAATGAAATCCACGTTTCAGTTTCTGTTAAAGATAATCAACAGCTTGCCATTGTACATGTGTTTGAATTCTGCCACGTAGCGGTTTTAGACATTTTCTTTTCCTTATGCACTAATATCAGTACCACAATAAAAATATGGAGACTAGAGATGGGTAGTTCGCGAACGGGTGCAAAGGACCGAGGAACGAAATCCAACGAACGATCAGTTCATAGTTCATTTCGGTCGCGGCGGTCTACTTATAGTTCCCGGGAACGATGAATGATCGGTTCATAGCTCATTTCGGTCGCGGCGATCTACTTATAGTTCCCGGGAACGAGGAACGATCGGTTCATAGTCCACTAGTTCACTTCGGTCGCGGCGGTCACTTCGGCAGTTCTCGTTCCAGCCTTGGTCGCGTGCTCGTCTCAGTCTCGGTCTCCCTCGGCCGCACTCGTTCTCCGCATGACCACGTGTCTCAGTTCCACTGCCGACTTCTCCTAGTTAGTTCAGTATCCAGTTGTTCGTTTCGTTCACTGCGCTCGCCTGTTTTACATGTGTTCCAAACTGTTCTTGCACTTGGTTCTGGCTATTCAGTGTCCACGACCGGTAATCAAAAAGTATTTTATAGTTATGTAACTTACATAAAAATTACGTTGTATGTAAGAGGTACGTCTTTTCAGGTAACAAAAGGGCATACAGCTCACTTCATTATATAGATGAACAGCAGAAGACATACTTATAACAAGGCAAGGTTTTTTTTGTTATTCATATATTTTTTGGTTTCATCGACTTGATTTAGCAGCTAACTTTCAATAATTTGTTTAATTTTTAGTGTAAGAAAATTCATACAAAACGATTTTCGCGTATCTTTCATATACAAAACATTACATTTAGGAAGGCTGTAATTATTTTTAAGTTTGGTTGTTTCCAATTTGCATTACTTGCTAGTTTGGTTTCTTTGAGAAAAAAAAAAGTGGGTTGTGGGTCATTTTGGCTCAGTAGGAAAAGCGGTGCCTCTCCATTTGAAAAGACATAGATTGTCACAAAATCATATTTACTTATTATCTCAAAAACATTTGTTCAGAAGGAGCTTTCAAACCAAAAACTTTACTACTGCGAACTTTATTGTTATTATTATTGCCGAATTAACGTTAATAATGTAACATAAAAATCTAATTTTTACTAAGCATGTGACGCAAGTATGAGAAAACCACATTTTATTTTATGCTTCCATAAAGTCTCTACTTTGCCTACGAACTCAGAGACAACGTGAAGTATATATAGGGTGTAAACGATTATTGTTTACAAGGTAGCATAGCTATGTAGTGGAAGTCGAAACGAAGAATTTTATACAAGACACTTGTGCGCCGAGCGAGATTTTCATGTTCTCTTCTCCAGCTCCTACACATCGTCATCAATTGTTTCGCAATTGTTGCTTGCATTAGCTTGTTATTTCTTCACTGCCTAATTATTATATGTTTGTCTGTTTGTTGTATCGTAACGGGCAACACACCGTCCGTAATTAGCGAGCAGTCTGTACTCGGGGCCGGTTTTCCGTGCACCACCCTATATTATTTCCCTGCGATCAACCACACAAGGCTACGGTTGGCTAAACGACAGGTTCTGCAGAATCACAGAAATTACTTCTAAGAGTGTGTAAGAATTCTGTAATGAATAAAAACTCTATACTCCAGGGGGGAGGCAAGTGCCCTCTCTTGGCGCCCTCCATCCTTCAGTCACCTACACTACTAGTTTTCAGATTTTCATAAGAACCACATACCAAGTGCAAATGAACGGTGAACGAGTAAAAATGAACGGTTCCCAAAAAAGAACGATCAGCAGTGAACTAATTCCCAAGGATGAACGAGTTCGTCCATCTCTAATGGAGACACCGTTTGCAGATCTTCATTTCAATGCCATATACAGTCTGTAATCAATTCCAGTAAACAAATGAAACCCGTCACCTTTACTAAACTTTCCATTGCGTATTTCGTAGAACTTTGGGTACGTCAACATCTGGATTTATTTAATACAGACGCTTTACATATACGGTTCCACTAACAACCTGTGTCGCTTTCTTTGTTCATAATAGGTTGCTATTCACAATAGTAATTATATTTTAAAGTTACTTTTAAAGTTACCGCCTTGGTCGGTTTGGAGGGCTACACATGGTCCAGAACTGGCAACAGACGGTCATATGACACTCCATCGCTGATGAAGGTCAAATCAGTGGAGTTGGTTGTGTGTAATCCGTACATATTATAAGAAAGGTATGTATATTTCTATGTATGTATGTATGTATGTACATTCCCCATCTCTTCCTAAGCCACTGGACCGATTTCTACCAAACGTGGAACCCATATCACTTACTGCCTGGAAAGAATCGCTGTGGGGGTGGGAGTCACCTACCAAAAGCTTGGAAGGGGGGCGGGGGCTCAAGTGTAGCCCACGACGCGCGAATATCCAGTATTTGGAAATGAAAGCACTTAGTAACTTGCAACAAACGTGACATATGATTTAAAAACTTTACGAAACTTATTCTTGCCGACAACTCTCACTAAATGATGAAAGGAAAAAGATTATCGCATACTGCATTTTCGCTGTTTATGCAGTAAAACCGCCGCATCACGCATGACACTTTAATTTATAACTCCCTTACTACCATCTGTAGTCGCGGCAAATTTTGCATTCAAGTACTCACTTGCACCACTGAATGTACCTGCAAAGTAATATACACTGAAGAACCATTGACGTTGATATATCTACGTAATCTCCTGCATGGCCCCCGCGAGCACGCAAAAGTGCCGCAACGCGACGTGACATGGACTCGACTAATGTCTGAAGTAGTGCTGGAGGGAACTGACACCATGAATACTGCAGGGTTGTCCATAAATACGTAAGAGTACGAGGAGGTGGAGGTATCTTCTGAACAGCACATTGCAAAGCATCTCAGTTATGTTCAGTAATATTTGTATCTGGGGAGTTTGGTGGCCAACGAAATTGATCAATTTCTGAAGAATGCTCCTGGAGCCAATCTATAGCAAATCTGGACTTGTGGGGTGTCGCATTGTCCTGCTGGAATTGCCCTAGTATGTCGGAATGCACAATGGACATGAGTGGATGCAGGTGATTGGACAGGATGCTTGCTTACTTGTGAGCTGTCAGAGTCGTATCTAGACGAATCAGGGGTCCCATATCATTCCGATAGCACACGCCCCACAGCTTTACAGAGGCTCCATCAGCTTGTACAGTCCCCTCCTAACATGCAGGATCCATGGATTCATGAGGTTCTCACCACACCCGTACACGTCCATCCACTCGATACAATTTGAAACGAGACTCGTCCGACCAGGCAACTTGTTTCCGGTCATCAACAGTCCAACTTCAGTGTTGACGGACCCAGGCGAGGCGTAAAGCTTTGTCTCGCGCAGTTATCAAGCGAACACGAGTGGGCCTTCGACTCCAAAAGCCCATATCGATGATGTTTCATTGAATGTTTCGCACGCTGACGCTTACTGATGGCCCAGCATTGAAACCTGCTGAAGTTTGCGGAAGAGTTGCATTTCTGTCATGTTGAACGATTGTCAAAAGTCGTCGTCGGTCCGTTCATGCACGTTATTTACCCGGCCGCAGCGATGTCGGAAATTTGATGTTCTACCGGATTGCTGATATTCACGGTACACTCGTGAAATGGTCGTTTCCCACGGTGGTCCCGTCGTAAAATCATGGCTCAATCGTTGAAAATCTAGGTGGTTATGATTCCAAGCTCTGATGCAAATAGGCCTAGGTTTCATTCCGCTATATTCAAAAGTTATGTAGATGCGCTTCACAAATCATTCTTGGAGATTACACTTTTGCAGGACAATGGTGATGTAAAAAAAGCAATCAGCAGTCCGAATTTAAGTTACACTTCCTTTTAATTGCAATATCATGGAGAAACAAAACACCACTTCACAATATAAAACATACTTGAAAACATCTTCCTCACAGTCACTGTTAGAGTTCACATTTTATAAGCTGACTACGTTAAGCGTCTTTCCAACATGACGTCCAAGACTTGACCTTCTCAAGGTCCGACTCTCTAACAACTCAACAACAACTAACTAACAATCGCTTACGCGCCCAAAAATCAGAGTTACAAGTACGTAAAAGATCATAGTGACAAAAGAAAGAATACACATAAGAGTAATATAATTGCAATATAAACATATCGATGAATCAAAAGTGAAATCAAATCTGAATGTTGTCTCAGAAATATGTTAAGTAGTTAACGGAAATACAGTAGAATATTACTGGTATCGAGAGGTTCAGGTGAGGTTCCATAATTGTTACGTAATTCAAGTACCATTACAAGGGGGAGGAGAGGATTGACTTAAACGGGGGAAGAGCAGATGGGCAAGGAGGAGATGGACTAATAATAAAAGATTCGAATAAATATACACCCTGGCAAAGCCGGGTACTTAGGCAGTCAGTACAGTACGACGGAGACGTGACAGCTTGGTAGAAATGAGTGGTCATGTTTGGTCCTGTTCCGGGCCGCACCGTGAATAAACATGACAGTTATCTGCGTAAAATTTGCGGTCGTGTTCGCTTCCTGTCGGCACAGTGGGTAGTTAACCTAAGAAGGAAAGTCGAATGTGCTGTCACTCAGTGAATCGTGTAAACTTCGTTCTGCGTATTGCCGTATTTTAACTTTTCTCTGTTGTATTCTCTAAGGGAAATTGGGAACCAGGGCGGAAGTAGTTTAAACGAGCGTGGAAAACCGCCTAATACCTCACTCGGGATGACAGGTGTATCACACCAAGTGTGAACCGTGTTGGCTTGTTCTCTGATTTTACATCTTTGCCTACTGGCGCGATCTGTGTATCTAGACGCCGGGTGTCGCTTCGGTCGCCCGTTAGTTAAGTCTTTAGTCAACAAGCTGCTCCAGGGAACTGCAGCCACACCAGCAGACAGTCTGGGTGGGTGAGAGAGAGAGAGAGAGAGAGAGAGAGAGAGAGAGAGAGAGATAGATAAGAGGCACATGTGACGTACGGCGAGCTGTTCACAGAGTTAACGAGCGCACTATTGTCTAAACGGCCGGTCGTCGCTCGAGTTGTCTTTGTTGGCAATACTCTGGCCTGAAGTCGACGCATTCGATTTACCTTGGATTGAGAAGGCATAGTTGCTGACGTCGGTATTGCAGTGCTGTTCATTTTCTGGTGCCGTCTGTCCTGCTATTGGGGGATAAGGTACTCGTTACTTGATTACTGCCTGCGCTCCCGTGCTGAAGTTGCTCCCGCTACGCTGGATGGAGAAAGGTGTCAGTTGTATGGGTCACGAAACAGATAAAAAGGGTGACGATTTTACAGTTGCCAGTGATCACAATTCTCCTATCGAGCGTCTCTACCTCAGAGGTAGAACTTCAGGAAAATGGTGACGGTGGCTTTTCTGTTTCTCGAACAAAATACTTAAAATGGTAGTTAAAAATCAAATGGATTATTAAAGTTGCAGTGCTAGGTAGGACAAAAACGTAGATCTCGGCACTGAATGTCATTTTTCTAGACTTTCTTTTTGAAACTATTAGTGCAATTTTTATATGTGAGGTTAAACCCTGAAATTTTGTTTTATCTACATCTACCTCTACATCTACATGGTTACTCTGCAATTCACACTTAAGTGCCTGGAAGAGGGCTCATCGAATCATTTTCATACTACTTCTCTACCATTCCACTCTACTATGGCGCATGGGAAAAAGGAACACCTAAATCTTTCCGTTCGGGCTCTGATTTCTCTTATTTTATTATGATGATCATTTCTCCCTACGTAGGTGGGTGTCAACAAAATATTTTCGCATTCGGAAGAGAATGTTGGTGATTGAAATTTCGTAAATTGGTCTCGCCGCAAAGAAAACCGCCTTTGTTTCAGTGACTGTCACCCCAACTCGCATATCATATCAGTGACACTCTCACCCCTATAGCACGATAACACGAAACTAGCTGCCCTTCTTTGCACTTTTTCGATGTCCTCCGTCAATCATCCCTGGTAAGGATCCCACACCACGCAGCAATATTCCATCAGAGGACGGACAAGTGTAATGTAGGCTGTCTCTTTACTCGGTTTGTCGCATCTTCTAAGTGTTCTGCCAACAGTCTTTGTTTCGCCTTCCCCACAATATTATCTGTATGGTCTTTCCAATTTAATTTGCTCGTAATTGTAATTCCTAGGTATTTAGTCGAATTGACAGCCCTTAGATTTGTGCTATTTATCGTACACCCAAAATTTATCGGATTTCTTTTAGTACCCATGTGGATGACCTCGCACTTTCCTTTGTTTAGTGCCAATGGCACTTTTCGTACCATACGGAAATTCTCTCTAGATCATTTTGGAATTGGAATTGAACGTCTGATGATTTTGCTAGACGGTAAATTGCAGCTTCATCTGCAAACAATCAGGGGGCTGCTCAGATTATCACCTACATCATTTATGTAAATCAGGAACTGCAGAGGGCCTATGAAACTACCTTTCGGAACGCCAGATATCACTTCTGTCCTACTAGATGATTTACCGTCTGTCACTACGAACTGTGACCTCTCTGAGAAGAAATCAAGAATTCAGTCACACAACTGAGACGATACTCCATACTTTGAAAAATTGAAACGTGCCTATGAGGATCTTTGTCAAGAGCACAAGTTTTTCTGCGGCAGAACTCATTTGTGGAAGACCGAGAACACGTTGAAGATGAACCTCGCTCAGCGTGACCTTCAACTTCAAAAACCGACGAAATCGTCGAACGTGTGCGTACTCGTGTGAGACTAAAGCGACGTTTAACAATAAGGATGATGGGCGACCTATTAAACACTATCACCGTACAGTAAATTTTGACCGAAGATCTGCACATGCGAAAGGTTTACGCCAAAATGATGGAGCCGAGAAATCTCACAACTGAGCAGAAGTAGAAACTTGTGCGTTGATCACCTTGAGAGGACTGCCAATGACCACGAATGGTTCAATCGTGTGACCACAGGTGATGAATCCTGAGACCGAAGAACACTCGAATGAGCAAATCAAAGATCAAAACAATGATGATTTGCTTTTTTGTTACTAGTGGTATCGTGCGTAAGAATTTGTACCTCCACGAAAAACTCTGAACCATGCGTTTTGCAATGTGCTTCAAAGACTCAGAAAAAGGGTGAATAGAGTGCGACCGGATATTGCAGACACGTGTTGCAATGTGACAGCACCCATGTCACACGGCCACTTTCATCACGGAGTTTTCGACCTCAAAAGGTGTTCCTGTTGTTCCGCAGCCCTCACATTCGTTTGATCTGAGTTCTTGTGACTTTGCACTTTTCCTGAAATTGAAATAGTCTTAAAAGGACGTCATTTTGGAACTCTGGAGAACATTAATAAGAATGTGACAGATACAGTATAGGCCCTAACAGTTGACGCCTTGCAGCGCTGCAAGACTAGGAACAACGAATCCACAGATGTCTAGCTGCCGAAGGTAACTACTTTGGACAAAATTGTTCTTTGAAGGAAGTTAAAAAAGTAATCTTTTTGCTTTTCTCACGCAGCTCGTATGCTCACATGGTACCCACTTTTCAATCACCAAGCATTGTAACACACATTTTGATACACCCTGTAGACTGATACGGAAGTACTGTGATGTCGTTGCAGTCGCTGCTGAAAAAGCTCGCCGGCCGGGGTGGCCGAGCGGTTCTAGGCGCTACAGTCTGGAACCGCGCAACCGCTACGGTCGCAGGTTCGAATCTTGCCTCGGGCATGGATGTGTGTGATGTCCTTAGGTTAGTTAGGTTTAAGTAGTTCTAAGTTCTAGGGGACTGTTCACCTCAGAAGTTAAGTCCCATAGTGCTCAGAGCCATTTTTGAAAAAGCTCGGCATAGCGCCGTTGTGCTGCTCTGCCACTGAAATAATATACGACGTGCACATCGGCGAACTCTTAATCAGTAAATCTGACCATACTGCGGTGTATCATTTTTAAATCACAATTTTTCTTCTTTTCTTGTTCGCCTGGCGCACACTCGCGTGCGACTGGTTTAGTGCGGTTCGCCACGAATTTCTCTCCCGTACCAAGCTCTCCCTCTCCGAGCAGCACCAAACGTAATTTGTGGATATATTCCAATCCCTGTCTTCTTTTAAAGCTTTTACGCTCTACAGCTCCCTGAAGTATACGAACATTACTTCTTGATGTAACACTTTTCCTATCATCCCGCCCCTTCTTCTCGTCAATATTTTCCACCTGTCCCTATCCACTACGATCCTTCGGAGAATCCACTCATTCATTATCGTATAAAAAATGTAATTTTCAGCATTCAGCATCCTTTCATGGCATCATATCTCAAACGCTTCGATTATCATCTTTTCCTGTTTTACTGCAGTCGATGATCCACTTCCACACGATGTAGTGCTCCAAAAGCACATTCTGAGGAATTTATTCCAGAGATTAAATCCGATGTTTAATAGTAGCAGGTTCCTTTTGGCAAGGAATGCCTTCTTTGTCTATGCCAATGTGCTTCTTACGTCCACCTTGCTTCGTCGGTCATGTATTTTGCTGTCAGGGTACCAGATATCCTTAATCTGTTGTAGTTCGTGTTTCCCACTTTCGATGTAATATTTATCATTAGTCTCCTTTCTCCTACACGTCACTACTTTCGTCTTTCTTCGTTTCAGTCTCAATCCATATTCTGTGTCCTATAGACTATTCATTCCCTTCCACAGGTCCTGAAATTGTTCATCACTTTCTGTGAGGGTAGCAGTATAAAGCAAAACTCATCACTGATATCATTTCTCCTTGAATCGTCAGCCTTTGCTTTATTTTCAGCAGTACTTGTACAGATTGAATAGTTGGGATGAAATCCTACATCCATTTCCTACACCTTTTCTGAGTACTCCGTTCTTGTCTTTTTCATTCTTGGTTCTAGTATATATTATATACTACGCGTCTAACACTATAGCATAAACCTATTTTTCTGAGAATCTCGAAAGTCTTGCACCATTTTACGTTTTCCAACGTTTCTTTTACGACGACAAATCTTATGAAAAGGTGTTCATTTTTGTTAACTTTTTCTTCCGTTTTAAGCACCACATCAGTATTGCCTCTTTGGTTGAATTAGCTTTCCTAAAGCCAAACAAATCTTCAAACAGATCTTTATTTTTATTTTTATTTGCTTCGTATTTTATTTCTGTCAACTAGTTGGATGCATGAGAAGTTAAGCTGATTCTGTGATAGTTCTCGTACTTATGTGTCCTTACAATTTTCGAGATTGTATGGCTGATATATTTATTCATTTTAGTATGGTGCTGTATCTCCCCATGTCTTGATTGTACAATCAACTTAAATGGTTGTGTTGTTGCCACTTCTTCCAATGAACTTAGCAATTACGAAGGAACGTTATGTACATGTATAGAGCTGACACTGTTGGAAAAACGAACTTGGGACAGAATCGAGTAGTAGTGAATGAAAGCCTAAGAGCGGAGAGTAACGTGAGCATTACTGTTATCAGTAGGAAGTACGGTGAGTGAATGTGACAAGACTTTCTGCATACAAAACATACAGTACGTACCGTCGTCATTTGTACTGTTGCGCAGATATTTCCAGCGCAGTACTGGTGCAAAGTTAAATGTGCGTAAGAAGCCAATCGAAACGAAATTTATGTGTAAATAGTCACGAGAACAAGTGTCCTTCATACAAAAATATTCTGAAAATAACACTGAACAGCCTCAGATAATTTGTTGGTAGACTTTGGGTTCGTTTTTGTAGAACGCCTAGTACGCCATAGCTTGCAAATATAACACGGGAACCGCGCCAGCCTGTCATGACATTTTTCGTCCAAATTTATACGTGCAGGGTCTGGTCAGAAATGAAACTGACAGAAGAGTGAGCTCAAAATGCTGTGTCGTCCGAACAAGACATAGGCAGGGCAAAAGCACCACAGGCGCAAAGATGCGAGGTGGTGCGAGTGCCATACAGACTCGCCACTTGCGCGAGTTCCAGCAGAGTTACGGGCAGCGCTGAGGATGAAGATATCGACTTCGCCTCGGCCAGTTGCCGGCTGAGTACAATCCGCCAATGACCGGACGATAATGGACAGAAGCCTACTCGGAAGACAGAAGAGCAGCTCTCGCCCACTTGGTTATAGATCATCAAATGGTTCAAATGGCTCTGAGCACTATGGGACTCAACTGCTGAGGTCATTAGTCCCCTAGAACATAGAACTAGTTAAACCTAACTAACCTAAGGACATCACAAACATCCATACCCGAGGCAGGATTCGAACCTACGACCGTAGCGGTCTTGCGATTCCAGACTGCAGCGCCTTTAACCGCACGGCCACTTCGGCCGGCTATAGATCATCGTCCAGGGCTGACTTAGAGAGGGAACGCGCTATAGTAAACTCTTAGAAGTGAACAGACAGTTGTAAATTGCATTTGCTGTGTACTGTGAAGTTTAATTACGATTATTTACACTTAGCCATTGAGGGCCCCTTTCTTGTGTTATATTACATGCAGTGTTGCAGACTGTATTATTCGACAAGTCACAAACATTAGTAAACCTTTTAACTCATTTGTGTGACTTTGTTACTAATTGGAGTGTTGTACAACCATCATTCATCCATCCTGTTACCTGACCCTGGGGCATAGCTGTCCAACAGTGGCAGGGAAAATTGTCTTAGCGGTGTACTGCACCAGAAGATGATTCACGAACTCACAAACTCGGTCTACCGTAACAACAGTGGATTTCAAATGGTTCAAATGGCTCTGAGCACTATGGGACTTAACTGCTAAGGTCATCAGTCCCCTAGAACTTAGAACTATTTAAACCTAACTAACCTAAGGACATCACACACATCCATGCCCGAGGCAGGATTCGAACCTGCGACCGTAGCGGTCGTGCGGTTCCAGACTGTAGCGCCTATAACCGCTCGGCCACACCGGCCTGCTAACAACAGTGGAAACTCGACCTCCACAGCATAGCGAACAGGCCTTTACAAAACCAAATCGCCAGGCGTTTTGTAGGAATAACATTTTTGGTGCGGCCCGCGCTACGCATGATCCATTTACCTTACCGTGGTTACCAGGTAGATAGTGTCGGATCGGAAAGAATAGAGAACGTTAATCTGAGGGTTGTGTGCTCGAGTCTATGTGCAGAAATATTTTATTTTCAGTTTCTGCTTTGATTACGCTGTAAATAACCGAAATAATGCTCACTATATCGTACTTATTAACTTTTTTCATAAAAGTCATGAAAAGGAAAAGCACAGGAAAATCTAGCCAAGCAAATAAATTTTCGGAACGGCATTGTAAGGCGTACACGAGAACTTCGTATATGAATTTAGACAGGTTAGGAATTTTTAATAATTCTCGGTGGCCATTTCCAAATATTTCATTATTCTCTGATTGCTGTCCAGCGCGTTTCGGTGCTACATTTTCAAGGACTATAACGATAAACTGGGTGTTACATCTGCTTAAATTTATCACCTAACAATGACGGAATGGAAAACATGTTAGATTTTGCAAGCTAAACTATATTTCAGCAATAGCAGATTTAACGCTCGGTATATCCACACAATCCTTGAAAATGGAATTGAGTCGAAAAGACGTTGATCAGCAATGAGAATAGTACAGAAGTTGTCTGACGACGTGATATTACTAACTCATAATCACTAACTCAGAACTTACAGTTACGGACAGCCCACGACGTAATGTCCGTTAGTCTCGGTCGGGCACACAGTTTTAATCTGCCAGGAAGTTTCATATCAGCGCACACTCCGCTGCAGAGTGAAAATCTCATTCTGGAAACATTAAATTAGATTATCATTTTATAAGGTGCTGGGGTGATATTCGCCGCGAAAACAGGGAATGCAGCAATTTTCTCGTCATCTCGCACACGTTCTACGAGTGAACGCCGCATTTTTACAGTTACATGATTGTTTTAAAGTTTCTGTGAAAAACAAACTTGGTTTACATTAATAAAATGTTCTCTTTCACCGGACAGTCTGGCAATAAACCACCCGTAACTCATCCGTTAGCCAAATATTGAGGAGGATGGCTGGCGATGTAAATTACAATGTATTTTGATGCAGTCTTCTCGGTATGAGATTTCTTTTCATCACTTGATAGGCCGACTTTACCTGTCTGGGAGCCTTTTGTTCGCTTGCAGATGCCTACGGGCTGCTCACAGGTCATAATGGAACTAATGGAATATGAATTCCTGTAAGAATTAACTACGCTCTCTTCTTGGAATGTTATTTGCAGAGGCTTCACGATAAAGGATGACAGCCAAAAACAGTTGCAGGATAAAAATTTATTAAAATTCTTGACCAAGGTTTCGGTACATATAAATATACCTTCATCAGAAGTAAAAAATCGAAAATTACATCATGCAATGGAGATTAATAAAACAATTGTGCCAAAGGCGTCGTCAATAATTAAGACATCTTCTCCATTTGTACAACATGTACATGTACATGTACCGAAACCTTGGTCAAAAATTTTAATAAATTTTTATCCTGCAACTGTTTTTGGCTGTCATCCTTTATCGTGAAGAATTTCAACAGTTGCTGTTGCAGCCATGTTTAAAATCTTGAAATTTGCAGAGGCCTTGTGGACGCTGTGAAACAACCTTTCTTGGAAACTTATTTGCAGTATCAAATTTTCCATTGCCTTTCCTTTTAAGGTATTTCGTAGAAATATTAACAGACACAATACAGGTTGATTCTTATTAACGTTTAAAGTCCCCCGAAGTGGTGTAGATGACGTTGAGACACTTTATTCAATGTAATGCGGCCGTAAATGTCAGGAAGCACCGCAAAAGTGGATGACAAACGTTGACCATGTGACGTCACCAAATGACGTACCTTACCTCACCGCACGTGTAGCTGTAGAGTCCATCGGTCTGCTGCACATGATCATCTGAATCCAAGCAAGGTATTCACGTCAGTGTGGCTCCGGGCCTACGAGCGCGGGTTTATCATGTGGGTCTCAGGGCTCGAGTATTGCGTCTGGCAGGCAGTATTTTTTTTTTTTTTTTGTACTGCGTTAGACAATTATTTGTTTACATCGAGGTAAAAAATGGCTCTAAGCACTATGGGACTTGACATCTGAGGTCATCAGTCCCCTAGACTTAGAACTACTTAAACCCAACTAACCTAGGGACACCAGACACGTCCACACCCGAGGCAGGATTCGAACCTGCGACCGTAGCAGCAGCGCGGATCCAGACTGAAGCGCCTAGAACCGCTCGGCCACAGCGGTCGGCCATTGAGGTAAGATACATTATTTCATTTACTGGTCTCCGCTGGTTGATTGCAAAGTGCAGTACAGCAAGAACCTACCTATTGCTTGACAAGTAAATAAACTTCGGAATTGCATTGCTATCAGTAAATGACCTACGTGTTCTTTACTTCTTTTACCTACTGCGTCACAAGCAAGTAAGTATAAGTTTCGGAACTGCATCGCTACTAGCAAATGATCTAGGTCTTCTTTACTAAATAGTCCGTAAGCGAGAAAGGAAGAACAAAAGGGAAAAAAACACAAAATTTGAAATTATTATTTTTTTTTTGTTACAGCGAGGACCACAGTTTCTTAACTTCTATGTTTACGACAGATAAAGTTTACAAAATGGTTTTCGAAAACAGAAGCCTAGCGGAGCCATGTAGATAGCACTGCCCCCTACCGGCGAGGGTACCATCACCAAGCCCCGTCGCTGCATGTGCGGCGAGGTACGTCGTCTAGTGACGTCACATATTCAACATTTGTGATCCACTTTTGGGCTGTCTCCTCACATTAGCTGCCCAATGTGTCTTATGTTAAGTTACTTGCCACAGTGTCATCTATGTCGCTTGAGCGGCTTTCAAACTTGAATAAAAATCACACTGTATACGGATCGTTATTTCAATTTCTTTGTAGTGTAAGCAAGGTAAAAATTGAGAAAAAAAAGTAAATAAAAGGATGCAGGGAGTCGACCCTGCGACCCTCAGATTACCGCTCTCCAATCTTTCTGCTGGTTCAGCCGCTGCCTAGCATCTACGCTAACACAAATGGCTCACGCCTCTCCCGACCCGCCTCAGAAATGCTACTTTTTTCCTAAACGCAAGGTCACCTGGGGCGTCTACTTCCGTCCCTTTCACTCCTGGCCAAGCTCAGTATATACCATAAACGTGGACGAAAACTGTGCTGACGTATGGTGCTCTCCCCTTTTACGCGTAGCAGTGAGTTTGTTCTGCGGAGCATTCTGGAAGCCTCGGGCCGCTGTGTACCAGTGGTGCCTGGCGCTGCCTTCTATGCTCAATCCCTTTCACCTGTCCTCCCCCCTCGCACCCACGCCCCACCCCTCAGCGAACACAGCTCACCCCGTGACTACAATTCCTTCGCCCACGCTAAAGCGGCTGCCGCAGTACGGCCTTCCGTGTTCCGTTGAAGTTAAGTCTGCCTCCACAGCGGTCGTCGACCTGGGCGTGGCCCTGTGGCTCCACCATTACCCGCTCCCGAACGCTGTCTTGTACGGCATCTACTTTGCGCGGACAGTTCACTTTGGCTCTGTCTTAGGCTCCGTACTGAGAGCCAGTGTATGCAAACTTTCTAAAGGCTTTCGGTGTCACGTCCCAACATATTGGGAACAATTAAAAACTGATCCATGCTCTATTACCGTCCCAAAATACTATTTATTTTACACAGGGTGCCCGTTATTGAAGTTCCCGTTTCAAAACGCTGTAGAAAGAGAACCACTGCTCAGAAAGACGTTAAATTTGAACAGCATATTACTGAGCAGGGGGAAACGTCATGGAAAAAACTTAACGAAAGTTTTTCAAAAATAGATGGCGCTTTAAGCATCTTAACGTAAATGAGGTCGGCTATAAATGATAGATGTATCGCAGTACGGCGGTTATAGTTGCACATCACACCGTTCGTACTGATCAGTGTGGATGACTGCACAAGTTCGGCACCCAACAGTTGTATCACTGCTAGGTGAACCCATCCACCACAGCAAGATTCTACCACATCGGAGGAGAAAAATCAGTTTTTAATTGTCCTGAGGCCAAAAACCGCAGTCCTACAAAATCTAGAGGTTCCTAGCACCCTCCCCTTGTCAGGGCTCCCTTTCCCTCCAATCCCACTTCCTAAGTCAGGGTTCGGTACCGTATTCCTCCGCATTCTGCCCCCATCCGTCCTCTAAACATGCAGCAAACATAAACCCCCTCCCGCGCTCTGCCTCTAAATACTAACGTTCCCACGATACCCTTATCCATGGCAATTTACATCCACTCGTCGCTTCACTCGTATATGTCTCTATTTTCATCAGTTAACACATCGACCTTTAGGCTTTACCTTATGTAACCGTCTACTGTTTTTATAAGTTTGTGTGCGATACTCATTTTCCGTTCGTCTGTGTTTATATTTTAATTAGTCACCAAATCAACCTTTTATATTTTAACTTGCGTAGCAGGAGGTCTGTCCTTTTATTATACATTTGTTTTAGAAACGTAACATGAAAGTTGATCATGGCGGTGGACAAAAACATTTATTTTTGTCCACCGCCATGACCAGCTTTCATGTTACGTTTATAAAATTTAAATTTCATGTGACCGAAGAGCGGCAAATTGTATCCGCTGACAGCACACCCCCTGCCAATATGGGATGAGGGGAGGGGGGAGAGGATAAAAGAATTATGTAAAACACGCATAAAAAGCCGAATGACATCGATTTATAACTGTCGTGAGACTGGTGCAATACTTATACAGTATGCTGTCTACCGGTTTCCACCGCAAGTTAAAACTGAGAAACAGTATGTTCCACAAGAGAGCACGTTGATAATTCCTTGCGCAATGCCTGCCTTCAATTCAAAAAAATGGCTCTGAGCACTATGGGACTTAACATCTGAGGTCACCAGTCCCCTAGAACTCAGAACTACTTAAACCTAACTAACCTAAGGACATCACACACATCCATGCCCGAGGCAGGATTCGAACCTGCGACCGTAGCAGTCGCGCGGTTCCAAACTGTAGCGCCTAGAACCGCTCGGCCACTCCGGCCGGCCTGCCTTCAATTCAGCTACGTTGATAAATGAAGCACTGGACACAACATCTTTCAAACAACCCTACAGCCTGAAGTCACACGTATTAAGATCAGGGGATCTAGACGGGCAGGCTGTAGGGAAATGACTGCTGATAATTCTAGCATTTCCGAAATGCCTCTGCAGCTGCTGCTTCACTGCATATGCAATGTGTAGAGGAACATCATCTTGAATAAAAATGGCCGGCCGGAGTGGCCGTGCGGCTCTAGGCGCTACAGTTTGGAACCGCGGGACCGCTACGGTCGCAGGTTCGAATCCTGCCTCGGGCATGGATGTGTGTGATGTCCTTAGGCTAGTTAGGTTTAAGTAGTTCTGAGTTCTAGGGGACTTATGACTTCAGAAGTTGAGTCCCATAGTGCTCAGAGCCATTTTTGAATAAAAATGATCCTACTTTACACACCCACGATGTTGAATGATTAGTGTGCAAAAGACTCTTAAAGCATTTATGAATAACGGTATAGGTAACAGTTCTCTCAGGACTCATTTTGTCGAGAAAATACGGTCCTACGATAAACGATGCCATCAACACGCACCACACAATGAAATTTGCAGAGTGAAGTAATGCCGGTTGATGTGCGTGTGAGTTTTCCGTTGCCCACATTCTGCAGTTCTGCGTATTGACACATCCTTAGATATGGAAATGGGCTTCACCTGTTAACAGAATGTCTCGTGGCCATTCAATGTCCACGTCCATGCGAATGAGAAATACCAGAGAAGACTAGTCGGCAGGAAATAATTCCTGAACATATTCAACATACGCGATTTTGTATGGACAGCAATGCAAGATGTTTCATAGGATTTTATGCTTCTGCTGTCAGGCACCTCCAACGTTCGGCCAATTTGCGTATTTGCACACTACCGCTCGACTCCTCCTACAGATGCCGGATCAACTGCTTTCCTTTCCTCTGCACACTGCACTTAAAAAGAATCTGTCTTTCCGAAATTTGTAATCATTTTCTCTAGACTCTTAGCAGAATCGGACCAATGCCTTTTTTCACACCCTTGAGTGGAACTTCTGCAGGGCTCCTGACGCAGTCACCGTTCCTGTAAAAGAGTTTTACCGGCAGCTCGCGGTACTTTATGGAGCAACTATATTGGGCGTCTCGGACTCAAACTAAGGAACAGCCGTGTGCCGCGCGTATGTTGGTGGGCATATTCCAGGACCGGATGTAGGGGTCGAGGAAGGGGGTGGGGGATTGGGTGGTGGGGGAAGGGCAAACCGGGGTACCTGCCCTGGGCAGCAATTTCAGGGGGCTCCATATCCATATTCTTGAAGAAGAAAAAAGGAATTTCTTTCACAAAGCGCCTCGGATCCAGCGCTCGTTTGTCTATCGATTGTTCATAGGATTTTTAAACGCCATCCTGTTGGTTTTTGAACATTTCCGAACACTTCCTAAGTTGATATCTGAACGAATATTTGATTTTTGAATGCGTGCATAACGCACGTGACGTCTCTACCAGGGAAATCACCGTCGCATCTACAAAAAAAAAAAAAAAAAACTTTCCCGCAGACAAAAGGGGACGGGGCTATACGAGCTGAGTCGAATAATCCCGCCGGACGAATGAATGTGAGTCGCTGTTTACGAGGTTGATTGGGTGTGCGAACAACAGGTAAGAAAGATTACATATTATCTTCTCGGTGTACCGAAGAAAATGAAATTTTGTCAGAAAATTTTTGCCAGATCGCTACACTACTAAGGGCCAGTTGTACGGTCCGCGGCTAGCAGCCGCGTAATTCCAGTCTCGGAATAGAGCAGAAAATTCCTTGTACGAACACGTAATAACGTCTAACCGGAGAATAAACGGGGGATAACTCAACCGGTGATTCTGGCAGGGCTATTGAAGTTAACCGGCGAATAAGGTTTGACAGTGGAAGGAATAGTTACAGAATTTGTGGCGACAAGATTGATTGTTAGAACAAGGAAGGAGAATAAACGGGCACATCACACAAATTATATGAAAGAATATGACGATTCCAAATTTATATAAAAATTTCGTACTACTACTACTTTCGTTCTCATACTTGAGAAACTGGAGCATATGAATGAAATGTGAAACTGATCCCTAACATAAAACTTTGTACTTGTAGTAGGCCTAATATGCATTTGATAGTGGTACTTCGTGAATTATAGTCTGTCGCGTTATTTATGTAAATGTGGTAGATAAAAATGACCATTTGTGCCAAAACAGTCTCGCTTCGTATTAACAGCTTTTTCAGTATTAGACAAGAACATTTTAATTTTTCATTTAACAAAACGTTTTCCGTAGTTTTATGAGGTAATAGATTCTTTCGCAGAAAGGAAAGCAGGTTGTGGAAAGCTGTAGCAAGATCGTATAGAAAAAATGCTGGGGCCTAAGGGTTGAAGAAATGTGTACTGTTCTTCTTGTCTCTTGTCTTTATTGCTTTTATGTTCCCTATATTTAACGAGAAAGTTATTAGTTAATAGGCAATAAAGAGTGCAAATTTTTCGAAGAGTTTTTGTCCTCCCGGTCACAAATAATCCCACCCAGTACTAACTGTGACGTTTTTTAAGGGGGTAGGATGTCGAACCGGCGGACTGGGAGTAGGAGAGGCAGCACAGGACATTTCAATTTCCACTGTCTTGAATATAGATTTTATGGCTTCCATTACAAACCACACACACTTTTGATTTCGACAGAACGAAATACAGTGACGTGCAATAGAAGAATGTTGTGTGAAGAGGCGTGGCACTGCACTCTGGCACACTGAAGACCAAATACCATGTCTTACATTTCCTCGAACATATATGTTTTATACATCAAACTCTTCAGAAAACTGTGAGGTACGATATGAATATACTTTTGAAAAATCGATTTTTTTAATTTTTGGCGTCTTATCTCAAACGCTCGAGGGGACGGGGGAGAGGGGTCGCCACTATCAAAATTGTGCCCCGGTTCAGAAATTTCGTAGATTCGGGATGGGCACACTCTGAAGCTTGGACTTCCATCTACTGGTCGAAGTTTCGTTATTTTTTCAGTGACATTTCCCCTTCTATCAATAACATACTGTTCAAATTTGACATCATTCAGAAAAGTGGTTCTCTTCCTACAGCGATTTGAAACTGGAACTTTAATTATGAAAACCTTGTATTTCGTTGCAAACCTACTTTTTGCTTTGTAGGCCTTCATCAGGCAAGCGAGAGACTTTAGCTGTACAACGACTAATATTTTCAAAGATATGTGACTATTTTACGGTTATACATCCAGACGAAAAACACAAATTACATTGCTTCAATTTGACATGGGTAGAGAAAAAGAAATATTTTGTAATGATGTACCGAAAGTTTTAGACTTTAAAGAAGTGAGTATTAATCATTGAAGCCACTGAGTGGCTAACGTAAGCATATTACAGTACAAAAGTTATAGAGACATCGGTTAAAGTCTCTAATCTGTACAGTACTGATAAATTGTCATAAGCAAATCGAAATACGTGCAAGGAAGGTATGCACAAACAAACCTTATATCACATTATATGTCAAAATTAAAACTGTAGGGATGTTATGGTTTAATCAGTACACCCAGTGAGTACTGTAACAGACTACTGTGATAAATGGACAAAAATAGAGAAGATGTTGAAACTTCCGCGAAAGTCAAAGGTCCCTAGTCCGATTCCCGATCCGGCACACAGTTTTAATCTGGCAGGAAGTTTCATATCAGCGCACATTCTACTGCAAAGTGAAAATTTAATTCTGGAGATATGATGTTGATAGCACACGGTCATCATATTCATCAACCTCAGCATCTGAAGCACTGTCCTTTGTATTTTTCGTATTGAAATATATTCGCAAAATGATTACGACCACAAAATCATAAAATTTAGTGTACATACGGCAGTCCTTCTCCCCCCCCCCCCCACCCCCACCCCACCCCACCACCACCATTCGCAAATGGGACTCAGAAAGGGGAAAAATAATGGTGATGGTATCAGAAGGCTCCATCGCTCCTCGAAGGGGTGGCTTGCGGAATATATGAGGGTGAAAAGTTCTGCACACTGTTAGATAGAACTGAAGAAAATAACTTATTTTGCAAAATACATTTGCAGGCCTTCAGCGTAACCTCCATTCTTGCTTATGACAGCTTTCCAATGTTTCGGCAATTTCTGTTTTCCAGATAGGGCACCTTCATCGTTGAGTTGTCTGATTACTCGAGTCACCTCACTAGAAGCTTCATCAGTTACATGGAAACGTTTTCGACGGAGTTGTTCCTTCAATTTGGGAAAGAAATCAAAATCCGGTGGGTTCATATCAGGACTCTGGTGGGTGGAGAAGTATTTCCCATCCATGTTCGTCGAGCGTTTCTCTCACCAGTAGGGCAATACGCGGTTTGCATTATCGTACAGAACGAGCACACCAGCTGCAAGCCTGGCAGGCCTTCTTTGACGAATTTTCCGGCACAAAACATTTTGCAGAAACATGTTGTAATACACGCCTGATGCAGACCTCGCCTGGAGCACTCTGTTTGAAGTTATGACTCGAGTCATGCGATACGTAAAGATCATCAGTTTAATTGTTAGCGACGGAATTTTTTGGGGCTTGGAGAGTCGGAACTTTTCCATTGTGACGACTGAGACATCAGTTCTGGCTCAAAATCTCGTATCCAGGTTTCATCAAGTGCAGCAACCGTTTTCAGAAACTGTTCTCCTTCTGTTCGATAAAAATGAAGCTCTTCTTCTGCGATTCTTTTATGACCTGCTTTCTCTTCACTCAGATCGTACGGAACCCACCCGGCATCAACTTTTATCATCTTTTACTGTTCAGTTATGATTCTAAAAATTGAAGTGATTGACATTCTGACCTCACATGCAATTTTCTCACATATTTTTCGCTGCTCCTTTATCAAAATGTCATTAGCAATAACCTGAGAAACGTTGTGTGTTTTTGTTGATGGCCTTCCACTTGGTGGATTGTTGTAGTCAGTGCTTACCCGAATTTCATGGAAAAGAGCAGACCACGGTGACTGCGCTACGACCCACTACATTATTCCCATACAACTCTCTCAAAGAGTTGTTTCCACTTAGGGATTCGATTTTGATGTACACTACACTACGTGTATCCCAACATGACTCAATTTTAGGTTTCTGAATTACTCACGACTCAGCCACGCGAATCAGCGAACACATATACAACCGCCACGCCTACAGTCTCCCTCACAACTATGGGAAAGAAAGAAATCACGTATCTGTTGCGAATCACAGTGGTTGAGAAGTCACAGATATCAACAACTACTTTACAGAATCGGATTGCGAGTTCAGTCGCAACTAGAAGTCGCAAGTAGCTTTTAACATTTAACACGGTGTGCCATCCGTTGGCCGGATTTCGTACTTCTTTCTGTGAACCTTGAGTCTAGCTGTGATTTCAGTGATAAGTCGCAAGTAGCAACTAAAAAGCCAGTTAACATTAAACGCCGTGTGCCACCTGATGGCCAACGTTCGTACTACTGCTTCTCTTTGCGACACGCTATGTAGTCTAACTGCGATTTCCGTGACAAATCGCAACTAGCAACTAAAAAGCGTGGTTAACATTCAACGCTGTGTGCCATCTGATGGCCTACGATCGTACTAACCTTTTTCTTTGCGGCACGCTATCGAGTTTAACTGCGATTTCTGTGACAAATCGCAATCAGAAGTCGCAAGTAGCAACTGAAACATTCATCGCTGTGTATCATCTGTTGATCTACGTTCGTACTTCGTTCTAAGACACTTTGTTTCTCACGATATGGATGTATTACATACTTAAGGTCCAAGAAATGAAGCAAGAAGCTAGTTTGCTCTGAGAAAAATTTTATACTCGGTTGAGAATTGGTGCAGACAACGAATGTGAATGCCAATAAAGGCTGTGCTAATAGTGTACATATATAGTAAAACCAGGAATTTTCGTGACATATTGAAACACTCTTTTCATCATAAAAGCTAAAATTGCAGGGTAATTTCAGAAAACAGATAATGGATAAGACTCTGATGAGGATATTGTGCGTATTACACACATGTATCGTACATAAACTACTAACAGTGCAGTATGGTGTCTACTATGTAACTTTAACCAAATATTTAACAACTACATTCAGAAGATGGATATTTTTTCCGGCATCACAATACCCAGTTAGTTTTGTCTGTATATTCAAATATTGCCAAACACTTTTCCCAATGTCAACCTTCAACTGTAAGATCAGTACTTTCCACCGTTTTCACTAGCACATCATCAACCTTAAAACACGCTACTTTCCAACCTAACTTAGACCTTAGCTAAGCTACAGGTCAGTGTGACATCGCAACAATACGTTTCGAGGCGGGAGAGATGGACGGATCAATATCAAATTCTAGCAAGACCTTATCACTACATAAGCAGCAGAAAATTTTCGGGAATGGGATGGCGCAGACAAGGTGAGAATGGAATGTTCATCGTTCACTCACAGTGTAGTTCACATTTTTTATCATCTCTTTCAAATCACGTAATGACTTCAATCAACACTATTCCAATACTCAATTTGCACCCTTATGTTATCAATTATAGCTCTTTTAAGCTGCGAGTTCAAGTGTCATCTTGAGTCTTCACGATTATGTCTTCTAGATGTGGAAGGGCACATAGAGGAGCCAGCAATCGAAATGAGAACTGCGTCTGCAAAATCACGAAGGTTGTTAAGCTTTTATACTGCTCTAATTACTGACAATGTAATACACATTATACAATTGCTAATATTTCTGGCAATGAAAGCAGTTGAGTGGAGGAGAACGTTTCACACTTTGCATAAACAATGTCACTATGTTCATTCAACAAACCTAGAAACTAATCTCTTCTGACGAAGACAGTGTGAAGACCATGTGGCAACTTCTCCAGTTCTTCTGTCAATGATATTTTGAATTATCGCTATATCGAGTGACCTAAAATGTTGTTCAGGTACCTGTGAACCTAACAATGTTAGAATCCGTATTCTAAACTTGAACTCTTTGTAACGGCACTTTGACTACCGCGCCTCCGCCAGAGCAAAGATGTGATTTACGATCGCGCATGCACAAGAGCGTTGCGCCAGCAACAGATTTTCATAAGTAATTTTGATCTTCTTTTACTGTTGCGTAAGTGCTTGTTTTAACAACTATTTCATTACTCTCTTCTTATCTTGTCTTCATACGTTTAAGACGTGTATTTTTTGGCGCTGATGTTAAAGAATGATTTTAAGTGGAAATTAAAACTATATTATGAAACGAACACACGGCGTCTTCAAGTTATTTCAGTAGTGATTCGCAATGGCTATCGCCAAATTTATAAATTAATCCAGACAGTGAGAAGTTCAAGAAATTTTCATCAAACGGAGAACTAGAGGACCAGCGAACAATGAAAAAAGGACAGCCTACAAGAAAATCAAGAAATATTCCAGATGCAGCCACGAAGATTATATTATAATAGATACTAGGTTTCTAACAGAATTATTAGGTAAATTTCATCTTATTTCTGATGCTATTTCCTTACAGTCGTTTTTTGTAGTGTTGCCGACCCGGTCTGCCATTCACGGTCAAATTACAGCACTATCTCAGTCAGTAATACGAAGACCGCCTTATCCGTAACTTATTCCATCAAAATTCAAACCCCAATCAGATTTTTTATTTTGTATTTTCACGGCAGAACCCCGAGGAAAGGAAATACTACATCTTATGGTACTATGCGGTAGTTTCTCTTATGATTCTCAACATTACTCTATGAACATTTTCAGACATGTCCCATTGATACAAAATTAAAGCCAAAGGAATAACATAAACGCACTTGCTACTGACTGATGAGTTGATATGAAATTGTCTGTGGGCAAGCGTACCTTTCGTGTATCGTGCAACAGCTGAGGAAATATCCTTGGAAATATTAATAATACCATTTCACGAAACGGTTTGTCGGTTGGGTTACTGAGACGAGAAATCGCAGTTAAGAATCGCAGGTACCGAAAAGTAAAATTCACAGAAGTCACTTATATCGGAAAATGGCAGTTTAGCCCATCGCTACTCACAACTGACCAGAATTTCAACTTGTTGCCTCGACCTTAACCTCCGAGCGTTCTCAGTGTGTAGGACGTTTGAAATGACTCTCTTACATGCTAACGCAGTCGCTTCGCCCTGACATTCCGCAGAGAACACACTACCTTCGAATGGAAGGACACTTATGAAATGTAACCGATCCCCGTCCGGCGTCCAGCTCAGTTCGCCGATTTCGCCGTAACCGCGGCGCCAGATGCCAGCGGAAGCGAGATACGATCTTCAATTCCTACAAAGAACTGTTCAGATTTGGAGCGGCTCTACTCCCAGAAGGACGGTAGAAGTCCTGCCCCGGTCGCCTGCGGCGTGGAGAGGGGCGGGCCATCCCGATGGGAGCGGCGATATCGGCCTGTGGCTGGCAGCGGCTCTCAGCCCCCACTGCCGCGTCACGGTTTCGATCCCCGCCGATGGCAACTGCTGTTACTCCCTCGCCGTTTCTGGCAGCGTGCCCGTGCAGCAGGATGTACCGTCAAAGCCTCCTGCTATACTGGCCAGATGAAAAGCGGGGACGCGGTTTTCGTTATTAAAAACATAGAGGAAACATCTTTAATTTTTATCAAAGCGGAGTCTGTGTACTCATCACATGACACAAAGTCCTTTGCCGTTGGAGGTGACACAGCGGCTGCTACCCAAGATAAGAAACTGCTGACAACAGCGCTTTCAAGTGTTGCCAATTGCGGTGATGGAAATGTTATACGTGAAGCATCACTCCAACATTTATCAAGCTTTGTGGAGAAATCAGAAACTGCTATTAAGCGATCAAGCTTTCATTTCATTTGGAACTGGAGCCCAACATCAATTTTAGTATCAGGTTTCATCAGCAAAGGCACGTATACAGCATTTTTAAAGTACCGGACCCCAGTCGATAATAACGGACCCTTATGGGATCACTTTGTTGTCTGCCTGTCTGCTTGTTAAAAACTCTTTTTCTGGAACAGGTAATTACATCGCACAAAAAATATTCCTCTTCTCATTTACTTGAAATTGTGTCAAATGTATATTAAATCCTATGGGACTTAACTGCTAAGGTCATCAGTCCCTAAGCTTACACACTACTTAACCGAAATTATCTTAATGACAAACACAAACACCCATGCCCGAGGGAGGACTCTAACCTCCGCCAGGACCAGCCGCACAGTCCATGACTGCAGCGCCCAAGACCGCTCGGCTAATCCCGAGCGGCAAACTTGAAATTAAAACATTCTCTAAGGTCTTGGAATCCTTGGGATCGGTAACTTTCCAGTATCAATGTCGATAACAGGCAAAACCGTCTAGATTCTCGAGTCCCGCAATGAGTGAACTGCATATATACTTACATCTACATCTACATTTATACTCCGCAAGCCACCCAACGGTGTGTGGCGGAGGGCACTTAACGTGCCACTGTCATTATCTCCCTTTCCTGTCCCACTCGCGTATGGTTCGCGGGAATAACGACTGCCGGAAAGCCTCCGTGTGTGCTCAAATCTCTGTAATTTTACATTCGTGATCTCCTCGGGAGGTGTAAGTAGGGGGAAGCAATATATTCGATACCTCATCCAGAAACGCACCCTCTCGAAACCTGGACAGCAAGCTACACCGCGATGCAGAGCGCCTCTCTTGTAGAGTCTGCCACTTGAGTTTGCTAAACATATCCGTAATGCTATCACGCTTACCAAATAACCCTGTGACGAAACATGCCGCTCTTCTTTGGATCTTCTCTATCTCCTCCGTCAACCCGAACTGGTACGGATCCCACACTGATGAGCAATACTCAAGTATAGGTCGAACGAGAGTTTTGTGAGTCACCTCCTTTGTTGATGGACTACATTTTCTAAGGACTCTCCCAATGAATTTCAACCTGAAACCCGCCTTACCAACAATTAATTGTATATGATCATTCAACTTCAAATCGTTCCGTACGCATACTCCCAGATATTTTACAGAAGTAACTGCTACCAGTGCTTGTTTCGCTATCATATGATATTATGTATTATATAATATAATATTAACTATATTTGTACGGATCCCTCAGTGAGCGAATCCTTACAACCAAGTCTTCGAATGAAGCACTTGCGCAACGGTTTGAATTCACGAAATCCAGGGATATATGGCACTTTGAGAGATGCATATGAGGCCTGAAGATGGTTTAGAGGAATGCCGAAACTCGTTGCCATCAAAGTAGAATAAAATAACATCTAAGTTATACGACTGCTGGAGGATTTTATTGATATTGACAATTACTTAATCAGCTGATGTTCCCAGTCCATGATCGATCAACAGAGATGATCAATTATTTGTTGGATACGTGCAATTTCTGGCTTCCATTACAACGTTTGTCGTCAACGACTCCCTCTGGTACCACAGATGTACAATGTGATGTGTTAAAAATGTCCTGTCATCTTGTTACTTTCACCAGTGTTTTCCCAATTTCTTTTCCTCACCCTATGATTCTGTATTACAATGTATCAAACTTTATTATTCACTTCCTTTTCGGTTTTCCCCATTCCTTTATGTACTTTCATACAAGATTGTCATACCCTCAGAAATTTGTTCTTCAAGCGAAGCCCTCTGTTTGTTATTAGCAGATTTATTTTCTCTATTTTTTTCCTTTTTCCGTCTTTCCTTAGTTGCTTCAAAATTCATGGATATATTCCCTCTATGTAATGCAGTGAAAAGCAGTTTGTTTTTTGCCATACATGTTTCGATTCTTTTACTACCAAGCTTCTTCAGTGGTTCAGTGGCCTGTAAGAGATATATATGGGGTAGCCCACTCGAACTTTTCAGCGTAAATATAACGCGAAGAAGCATAGATACGAAAATCCGCTTTCATGGGTATGAATTAAAGCCAGCGGCTCATGAAAGTAAATACTGTGAGACTTTCGAAAACGTAAGCAAATATTATTTTCAATGCAAACTTATGTTTTCCTTTTTTTTAATAGACACTCCGTATTATTTCCTACGCAATCGATAGCATGACAAAACACAAAAATAATGGCTTTGGTTGTATCGTAATACTCCAATTACAACCAGAGAAATTGCAGAGCGAAGTTGACGTTTGAAGTAAACAAAACGTACCGCTACTGTCAGGCGCTGATGACCTCGCAGATGCGAGCCGTGCAAACCAAACATCATCATCATCAAACCACTACTGTACATTCTGAGGTACAAGCGTGAACTCAGTTCTGCTCATCGTTGCAACGTGGTCGACGTAGTGCAATGCAGACAATGCTGTACTTATTGCTATTTACACTGTTATTAAGTGGACTGGAAATAATACAGATGACCAGTCACACACAATGAAAAATAAGGAAAGGGTTTACTAGTTCGTGTTTTATAGATCTTTACTACAGAACTAGAATGGACATAACGGCAACGGTGTGACTGAACATCTGTATTGTTTCTAGTCCATTTAATAATAGTGTAAATGGCAATAAGTACAGGATTTTTTGCATTGTACTACGCCAATCACATTGCGACAATGACCAACATGGGGTTTACGCTTGTATCTCAGGATGTACAATAGCGGTGCGTTTCGTTTACTTCAAGCGTCAACTTCACTTTGCAATTTCTAGAGATGTACTTGGCGTATTCCTATGCAACCAACGTCATTATTTTTGTGTTTTCTCATGCTATCGATTGCGTAGGAAATAGTACGAAGTGTGTATTTAAAAAATAAACGTAAGTGTGCGTTGAAAATAATATTTGCTTACGTTTTAGAAAGTCTCATAGTATTTCCTTTTATGAGCCCCTGCCTTACATTCATACCCACGAAAGTCGCTTCCCAATATCTGTTGTTTTTCCCAGAGATAGTTGAGCTGAAACGTTTAAGTGGACCAGCCTTCATAATAAATTTAATATGCAATAACTACATTTATATTACTATGTTACGTTTTCTCATGTTTTTCGTTGTTCTTGTTGGAGGTGTGTGTTCAATACACACCTAAAAGTGCAAGTAGAGTGTTTTAATAAATGAGGGTGAAAAAACGCCCATAAAATCGCTCTTCTGGAGAATGGCTACCGAATAAAGACATCTCCAGGATGACACACATGGACTAGCAACAAATCATAATATCCAAAGATTACGGAACTTGTGCTGCAAAGCTTGTTCCTGACCTGGAAAAAAAGAACAACATGAGAAACGTAAAGTAGTGACATACTTGTAGGTAGTACATAATACTTTAATTGTATATACAAGAACAAGTATTTATTGCAGGCCAATGAATTATGTTTCATAAATAAAGAAAGCGAAATGCTAATGGCAAGAAACAAACTGTATTTCATTTTGTTGCACAGACGGAATGTATCTTCACCGAAATTTATTTTGCTGAGGAATTCCCTCTGCGCCCGTTTTTTCTCGTTTTTGTCTCCTCCCTGCTCTGCTCATCATTTGGTATTTTGCTCACAACGTAGCAGAATTTCGTTGTTTCCTCTACTATGCCCTCTCCTATTTTTATAAGATTATCACTAATCTCTTCTGCTCCTCCTGAACATTACCGTTTTCCTTGCTTTACTCTCAAGCCATTTTGAGTATTCAGAACACTATTCCACGTCAAAAACGTTCTGTAATTCTTCCTCAGTTCCGTAAAGGATAGCAGTTATCAGCAAATATTACCTCTGCAATTTCAGCCCTTAATTTTAATCACACGTTTGAACCTTCCCTTTATTTACTTTATTGCTTCTACAATATAAATTTCGAATAGCAGAGTAGCCGAGCGGTTCTAGGCGCTTCAGTCCGGAACCGCGCTGCTGCTACGGTCGCAGGTTCGAATGCAGCCTCGGGAATGGATGTGTGTGATGTCCAAATGGTTCAAATGGACATCACACACATCTATGCCCGAGGCAGGATTCGAACCTGCGACCGTAGCCGTCACTCGGTTCCAGACTGAAGCGCCTAGAACCCCTCGGCCACACTGGCCGGCTGTGTGTGTTGTCCTTAGGTTAGTTAGGTTTAAGTAGTTCTAAGTCTAGGTGACTGATGACCTCAGATGTTAAGTCTATAGTGCTCAGAGCCATCTGAACAGCAGAGAAGAGTGTCGCTATCTCTGCTTCAAGCCATTTAAAATCTGAGCTCTTGTCTCCTTACCTTACTGCTATGTATCACTACTAAAATACAACTGCCATGTTGGTATAATTAAACTGATGGTGTTACGAGCGTTACAGTGCGAGCTGTACACGTCGGAGCATACTGACATACCGTAGGTATGTTCATTAATAAATGTTGCACTTACGAAGTACGGTGAAAAAGAATAATAGTTCCACTCTCTACCACCAAGCCAGAATATGGCGCTGTAAGCAGTTAGAATGTGGTGTGGTTGCAGAAAAAGGGGAGGGACGATCAAACACATAATAACAGCTGTTCTGGCCTGTTTATTAGGATATAGTCACACGTTACAACATGTGTTCAATGAGGTCTTCCGACTCAGGAACATGCTATATCCATAACATGCTCGCAGTATATCCAGTGTAATCAGGTGGTATGTCGTCATGTGCTACCCTTCGGATCAGGAAGAGTCGGGATACACTCCTGGCAGCCGGCCGAAGTGGCCGTGCGGTTAAAGGCGCTGCAGTCTGGAACCGCAAGACCGCTACGGTCGCAGGTTCGAATCCTGCCTCGGGCATGGATGTTTGTGATGTCCTTAGGTTAGTTAGGTTTAACTAGTTCTAAGTTCTAGGGGACTAATGACCTCAGCAGTTGAGTCCCATAGTGCTCAGAGCCATTTGAACCACCACTCCTGGCAGACACCATTTTCCAGATATTCCCATAACCAGAAGTCGCATGGATTTACGTCGGGGGAGCTGGAAGGCCATGCTTCTCAAAACTGCCTAGCGACGATGTGATCGTTACCGAAGGTTTTTCGAAGCTAATCTTTCACCTGGCAAGCGACATGCGGTGTCGTCGCATCTTGCATGAAAATAGTAGCGTGGACACAGATGCGTTGTTGAAGAGCTTGCATCACGTGCTGCACAAGGACGTCCTTATAATACGCAGATGTCACTGAACACCTAACAGGCACGCGACATCCCATCTCCTCGAAGAAAACGGACCGAAAATGAAGGAGCTTGTGCAGCCGCACCACAGTGTCACATAATCTGAGTGCATTGGATGTTCCTGCACAATACGTGCAACAGTTCTGTGCAGTCACGGCACAGTAAAGAGAAAAATATGTCTCGACTGTCCAATGAATATTCCGCAGCCTCATTTGCACGTGCGCCAAAAAACAAAGGGCGAAGTCACGGCGTTTTAGTCTACAATGGGGCTTCATTTAGTGGACATTCTGAATCTTGTAGGGATATCAGAGTAAAATGAGCCGCATAATCTTTTGACCTCTTTATGAAGGGAGGGAAAAATTCTTGTGACAGTTCGAGCTCTGGCTGCAGGGCTTAAGGCATGTGCTGTACAGATGGCTACAGGTGCGTAAACTTCTACAGCTGCCATGGGAATAGGTCTCTTCCTTTTCCCTGCTGCACCACCAAACTCACTTGGTTTTTTTTTTCGAATTTCTTGATCTCATTCGTTCGCCAACATATTGATATGGGTCGCCCTCACAGCTGATTCTGTCGGCGATATTCTAGTGCTGTTATTCTGACAATAGAATTTTACCAGCTGTGCACGATCTTTCTTTTCAATAGCCGTTGCATTTCATACGAAACACTTCAACCTTTCTAACCATTTATTCCAAGAATCCCTTCAAAAAAAAGAACTTAACATGCATCGTGAAGCGATAAGCAGCATATTGACGTCAAAAGAAAAAAATTCGCGTTCTGACTGCTTACAGCGCCATATTTTCACCCGGTGGCAGGAAGTGAAACTACTGTTTTTTCAGCATACTCCGCGATTAATAAACATACCTGCGATGTTTCAGCGTTCTACAGTATATACACCCTGCACTACAGCGCTTGTAACACCGACAGTTTCATTATGACCGGCCGGTATGTTGTGTGTGTGTGTGTGTGTGTGTGTGTGTGTGTGCGTGCATGCGTGTGTCTTCTGACTGGTTTGAAGTGGGTCCTGCGCCAACGTCTTCATCTCGAAGCAGCACTAGTACCAACTGTTCTCAATTATTTGTTGGATATATTCCGGTCCCTATCTTCTTCTGCAACTCCCTCTAGTACCGTGGAAGTTATCCACTGATAGCTTACCACATGTACTACCACTCTGTCCGTTCTTCTTGTCACTGTTCCCAAATATTTCTTCCTTCGCCTATTCCTTGTGGTGCGTAATCAGACAGCCTCTGAATACAATCCTGAAACACATGCTGTGATACAGACTGTTGCCGGAGGCACAACAGTACGTTTCTTCCCAGACTTGCTCTATGGGTGGCAAATCAGGGGACATGGAGAGTCAGTGAATATTTTGTAGCTTACTCGAGGTTTCAGTGGTGCGAACTACGGTGAAGTGATCTTGCATTAACCTGCTACAACGTGCCATTTGATACACTGGCCATTCGAGCTACGACATCATGTACTGACGAGCCTTCGGGCTTCCCTCCAGTTATCAACTGAATCCTGTTGTTACATCCAATCGCTTCCAACTTCTTGATTCCAACATGTAACGGAGTAAAGGTCTCCAGAATTCCTGCTTCCTGTGACCTATCACAGGGTCGTCTACAATCACTCTGTAGTGCCTCAAACAGGAGCAAGACCCACCTATCAAAACCACAGAAAGTCTCTCAATATCCCACCTCCCCACCTCCACAGTCCCACCTCTACACCATGTGAGGCTCTGTTGTTCGTGGTTTTGTGTCAATGGTAAATCACACATGGTAGCTAGAGATCTCAACTCATCTTCTAGTAACCTGTTTCTGAATGTTCTGTAATGTACTTTGGTTGGGAGGGGTCGATAAAAATATTCACTGATACATCATTATAATTACTACAGTTCATTTCTGTATCAAAAGTCAGACAATTAACAATGATGGCAAAATGATATTCTAATACTCTCCTTCACCGATAATGCTTTATACACAATAAGGCAACCAGAGGCAACTACTTAACAAACATTTAACAACATAACAACAGCAACCTGTCGAACACAAATCTGACGAACGTAGCAAGATTGCAGGAGGGAGGGGAGGGGCGGGAGGGGGGGGGGGGGGCAGTGAGAATACTCAGGCAAGTAGTTGGTGACTGTTGTGAAACTGCTTAACACAGAATAGAACTACTAAATATGAAGAATAATTTGAAGTAATATCTCACACCTGTTATGATTTGACTTGAAATGCCCTACGGCTCAGTCTCACAATAACGTAGCTGTCGGCGACTGAAGTACTGTGACTTCAGTCAGTGACAGTGTCAGCAGACCTCCCCTGTGGCTAAATGTTGGATGACCCAAAAATTTTCTAAGTGCTCAAAATACTTGCAGGTAAGCTGCTTGCTGAAGGTGGCGAAGATGGCAAAGCAGTAGCAGCAGTGCTCTAAGACAAGACTGTCGGAGAAAAAGGCGACAAGGCGAGACATGAGACAACATGAGTCGACACGAGTCAAGTGACCTCTGTGCGAATGTGGTAAAGGAACTTCACTTTGCAGCGTTTTCCGCCATGTGCTTAACTCGAATGGCTGGGTTCTGCATCTTCTGAGCGTCAACCGATCGAAATTCCCCTTACAGAGGTCGAGTTGTAACGCCGGAAATGCATATCCTCCTATTTCCATCTATTGTACTATAATTTGTTTTCCTTATTTTTGCTACCTGAATATATGATATTTCTGTGTCTTTACATATTGTAATTGTTTTACTATTTGTATATATATATTTATGCATTTATGTCGATGTATAATTGGTTTGTTGTGTAAAGATTATTTGTATTTTTACGCTGGGTCTTGCCTAGGGAAAACTGCTATCGAACGATTACATCGATAGGTCGTGTGAAGAATCAAAGTGTGTAGGATCTTTGGTAGTGTTAACTCTGCCGCGTGGAGCGGGGGCAGAGCAAGGGGGAGTCTGGCTGGAGTAGCGAGTGGAGCAGGTATGTGGTGTGAAGCTCCCGCGAGTTGCCGCGCTTTCGGGGTTTGGCAGCACGTAATTGCGCTCGACTTGCGATGATAGTTTCTGACATGGTGTCGCGGACGGGAAGCATTAGCTGGCGCACGTCAAGAGCCCGTTTCGTCTGGTGACCGTGTCGAGAAGAAGGCGCGCCAACATCCAGCTTCTGCAACAGCGACGGCCGACAATGAGTGACTGTCGCCACATCCTCGATCGACGGCTTCAAACCTTCAATCAACCAACAAGGAAGACTGCAAGCACGTAAAGTTTTAGAACTGTATGGCAGACCTCAGCTTTTCAAACTTTTAAAATTGTTGCATCACGAAATTACAGCTACTCAGCATGAACCTTTGTTGCTCATTGTCCCAATTGCATTACCAAGCAGGGTACCTTCCTTTTCCGAAATGAACCCGAGTGTCGTTGAAATTCAAACGCCAGCATAATTCCATTTCAGTGCTTTAATTTCAAAGAGTCCCTTCTCTGGGTTATGTTTGACATGGTTAACCAATAATTTCTGTTCCACTATCCTCCCCTGAGAAAAGTCATTCCTCACCATTCCTGTCACCCTCTTCGACCAATGAGGCAGCTCTCTGTCATTAACAACGTGGCTCCTCTGTCTCTCTGGAAAAAGTTTTGAAGAACCAGTCGCCAGAAGTCTTACATCTGCAAACAATATTTCTTTCTAAGAGCATTTGGCGACATCTCACATTTTTCAAAGGACTAGCTTGATGTTCTCTTTTCCATTTATAAGATGCCGATCTCCAGTGACATTCCCAAGAGTCGGCTTTCTGCTGATAATAGAGCCTTTGCTAAAAACTCTTCCTCACTGCACCTTGTAAAACCATTTACGCGGGCGGTCACTACAGGATGTCGTAACTGTTGTCCATCTGGGTGACGGCGCCCTGGGGTACCACAAGGGAGGGCGTGCGCCCGGCCGTGGCAATGACCGCATCCCCTCGCTAGCCTCATCAGAGTTTCTGCCTTTTCAGTATTCGGCTCTGAGACTGTATTGGCCAGTGTGTCGCAAAAATATTCTGTTACATCTAACTAGCATGAAATCCTACAGAAGATGACGATCACTCATACATTTAATATCAGATCATTACTCAGATTGCAGTCAATTACACATGTCGAGGGCGGATTTCTTAAGGGGGGTAGGACGTCAAACGGGCCGACTTGGAGCGGAGAGGCACCACAGGACATTTTAATTTCCACTGTCTATACTTTTACAAATAAATTCATGAAACTTTAACAGCATGACGAGGAAGAATTCAGGATTCATACTCATAGCAGTGGAAGCTCAAAAACGTAAGAAAACACATTTTTTTACATGTGAAATTTCATCATTTTTTCACTTACTACTGGCTGCATTTGTTGCTATAGGTACACTTTTCTTCCTAAGTAAGAGAGATTCTTCGATGACTTTTGCACAGCATACAAACCATAGTTACAGGTGTATGAAACTCTAGAAGATATTTAATTTATGAAAAAATAAATGAACTGTTACATTTTAAACTTCATGTTTAGAAAGACTCAAGTTTTACAGTTAATTATCTCAATTTTTCCACAGTTTTTTAATAGATTTGGAAAATTCTAGAGTTTCGTACACCTGTTAACTACTGTTTGTATGCTATGAAAAATTCATCGAAGAATCTCTCTTACTTATGAAGAAAAATGTACCTATAGCAACAAATGCAGCCAGTAATAAGTAAAAAAATGATGAAATTTCACATGTAAAAAAAGGTATTTTGCTACGTTTTTGAACTTCCACTGCGATGAGTGTGAGTCCTCAATCCTTCCTGGTCATGGTGACAAAGTTTTATGAATTTATTTGTAAAAGTACAGACAGTAGAAATTAAAATGTCCTGTGATGACTCACCTGCTCCAAGTCGGCCTGTTTGACGTCCTACCCTCCTTAATATGAATCTATAAGACTTTACACATGTTGTGTGACTATTTTGAAAAACTGTCCCATAACAGTTCGTGAGAACACTTTGACTGTAACCTGTCACGTCATCCGTCTGTTCTTCAGAGCTATTCGAACAATCCTGCGATCATCGCGTGGTAGTCCTGGAAGGACTGTTGCTTAGTGTCCTTGCTACGTCGTGTAGTCTCTGCACAACAGCCATCTGTCTCTGCGACCTGTCGGCACGCCAATGTTGTGAACTTCCTCACATTCAGAAAGTTGGCCATAAAATGCACGTACATATTACCGGTGCATGCTGTGTTGCGATTTCCATCGGAAAACTCCTTCAAAATTAGACACACCCAATACACTGCATGTACTCTATTTTTCATCTGTAGCGATGGCACTTTTACAGGGGGAGGGAGGGGGGGGGGGTGGGAGCCCAAAATCTGTAAACTTGGAGAGTCTTTTTTCCCTCGCGTTCTCGACAGAAAGCTCTCAGACCATTCTTGCACGGCGTAAAATTGAGTATAGTTTTCACTGTCAAGCGTACTTTTACACCACATATTTAACAGCAAACACTAAGGTGCCAGAAGTCATGGAATAGCGATATACATACATGTAGAATGAGATTTTCACTCTGCAGCGGAGGTGCGCTGATATGAAACTTCCTGGCAGATTAAAACTGTGTGCCCGACCGAGACTCGCACTCGGGTCCTTTGCCTTTCGCGGGCAAGTGCTCTACCGTCTGAGCTACCGAAGCACGACTCACGCCCGGTACTCACAGCTTTACTTCTGCCAGTACCTCGTCTCCTACCTTCCAAAGCTGTGAGTACCGGGCGTGAGTCGTGCTTCGGTAACTCAGTTGGTAGAGCACTTGCCCGAGAAAGGCAAAGATCCCGAGTTCGAGTCTCGGTCGGGCACATAGTTTTAATCTGCCAGGAAGTTACATACATATAGATGGCAGTCCCACCGCGCACACAAGGTGTAAAAGGGCAGTGTATTGGCGATACTGTCTTTTGTAATCAGGCGATTCACGCGAAAAGATTTCCGACGTGACTACGGTCGCACGACGGCAATTAGCAGGCTTTGAACGCGGAACGATAGTTGGAAGAAGACGCATGTAATAGAGATAATTATGAGGAAATTCTATGCGGTAGAAATTACATTCGTCACCGGTTAGATCTCGACAGAATGAGAGGCTCGGTCAAAAACTTGAAACTGCTTTCACACTGAGGTGGCAAAAGTCATGCGATACCTCCTAATATTGTGTCGGACCTTCTTGTGCCCGACTTAGTTCAGTTCGACGTGCCATGAACTCAACAAGTGGCTCCAGCTCCGCTGCAGAAGCCTTAGGAAAAAGAAAAAGATAAAAAAGGAAGAGAAGGTTAAAAATTTAGACATGAGAATTCGATAAAATTATAAGGAAAAAACAAGATGCTTAACTTAAGTGTTGCAATGAACCAACAGATTAGAGTCATAAAATTTAGAAACAAAGAGAGAAATGCAGAAAATCGAGCAGTGGAACGAGCTCATCAAGAATCTTGGGATAGATCTATAAGCATAATAGAAGACAATATTCACGGACGGCAAATGATAGTTTATAAACCAGTGATAATGTTAATTCGAACAGAAAAATAAGTCGCTTAAATAAATTTCAACAAGTAAAATGGAATAGAATATTATAAGAACTTGTGGTCTGAGGAAACGTGCCAACAGAGAGTATAGAGGATGGAATTGAAATAGGATATGTAGACGATTTATGTATGGATGAAATACGAGAAGCCCTGAAGTCCACAAAAGCAAAAAAGCTACTGGCACAAACACTGATCTGAAATATGGAGGCACCCTATTACAAAAGTGATTACTACGCACATGTAATATGTGCTGGAGAAAGAGACTGTTGCAGAAGCATGGTCACAAGCAAAGGTGATAACCATCTGAAATAAAGACACCCCAATAGTTGCGAGAACTGTAAAGGAATAGGCTTACCGAACACCACTTACAAAGTTTATGCAAGAATAGTGAACAAGGGGTTAAAGGTTATAGGTGAGAGTTTATTGGGCGAAGAACGAATGGGATTTCCGAGGGGCATATCGACAACAGATGCAGTATTTACAAAAAAACAAATAATCGGAAGGCAGATAGAGTATAATAGGGAAACCCATTTAGCATTCATTGACTTTATTAAGGCGTTTGATAGTTCGACAGAAAGAAACTGTGGAGAGTTATGAGAGAAACAGGAGTCCCACAACAGCTAATAAACGTGTCAAGAAGTATGTACAAACACTTGACTGTAATATTAGATATAAATGGCACTCTAATACAATATAGAGCCACAAACTAATGAGTAAGACAAGGGCGCACCATTTCAGCTAAACTATGTAACATTTATTTAAATGACGATATTAGGAAATGGACGGAGATTTTTAACTGGACAATTGAGATTAACAGCAGTTCCCACTTGAATTGTCCTTTATAGGCAGACGACGCCACACTCCTGGCGGACAATGAAAATGACCTACAAAAGGGAATATATTTTTTAAGTAAGGTTTGTGAAAAGCACCATTTGAATATTTCAGAAAAGAAGACAAAATCAGTGGCATTCAAAGACAAAAAAATTGCGAAAAAGTTTACGCAGTACAGATTCAGCTCTAGAAACAGAACAACAGTCTTGGTGACGCTCTTTCTCTCAACGACCAGCGTTTCCACACTGGTAACACCTCACAACCGTACTTCTGCTTAGATATGCCACACGTTCCGTATTTATCGAGGAACAAGAGAACCAACATTATCTTTATCTTGCCCGTACCTTACCTACTATATTCTGAGTATCAAAAAGCATTTTACCGAAGAGATCTAAACTAGATTCAAAAAAGATCGATGTTTCCCAGACAGATGTCGTGCAGTACAGCGCCTCGACTACAGTTTCCTACCGACTGATATATCAGTGTAGAACATGTTAGCTGCTCGCAGCGCCTGAACACATCCCGCCCACACCATGTCTCCATTGTAATTGCACAGGCCTTATGACATGATTAATGAACCAGCCAACCAGCATCTTGAAGCAGGCTTCTCCTCCACTCCAGGCGTAAAATACGGCGTATTGCAGCGTTACTTGTTATGAAACCGGGAAATGATTCTACTGACCGCATTCTGTCATTCATCACTTTTTTGTTAGTAAAAGGAAAGCAGTTGCTATAAACATAACAGTGCTTCCCTAGGTATGGTCTATTGCAGTGGTATGCCGATGCCTTCCTAACGCTTTAGGCCATTTATAGAGACACACTGTTTATCGTGGACTCCGGAACGCGGTGTAACTTGTCTAACACTTAGCCACTTGTTAAACTAAACGCACTATTTCTTTATATCCTGCAAGATAATAATGTTTTAGGTCCACTGATGCCATCTTAGTACTACTTTATTAAATCAGTTAGCGAAAAAGAAAGATTTATTACCTTCACTGACCTTGAATATTTGCTAAAGTGAGACTCATGTTTACTTTTATTCCCTCAGAAACAATATTTGTTTCCTAGCTGTGTCATAGTCGTGAAAAAGTGTACAGCGATCCAGGAAAATATTTTCTTCGTTATAATTACAGTCTTGCATCACGATGTTTATTTGTAATCAGGTATTAATTTCATGCCGTTATGATCATTTTCAGAACTGAATAGAAACGTGATATATATAATGCAAGAACTTTCTTCTCAGGTCTGAAGATGGCCAGTACCCACCGGAATTAATAACCTGATTACAAATAAATATTGAAATGCAAGACTGGAATTGTTATAAAGCAGATATTAGTTTACGAATTTGAACAACGACTGTGTCTGTAACGCAAATGAAATGGTAATGAGCGGCATGTTAGACATGCGAACCCATAGTAGAGGGACCAAGAAAGTTTTTGTCGGAATTCAAGATCAAGGCGACAACACACAATGAGGTGACAAGTCATGGGATAGCAATGTCAACATTTACAGATGGTGGTAGTATCGTGTACACAAGGTATAAAAGGGCGGTGTATTAGCGAAGCCGTCATTTGTACTCATTTGACTCAGGTGAAAAGGTTTACAAAGTGATTACGGCGGCACGAGGGGAATTAAGAGACTTAGAACGCGGAATGGGCATTCCATCTTGGAAATCGTTAGGAAATTCATTATTCCGAGATCCACAGTGTCAAGAATTTACCGAAAAAAAACAAATTTCCGGCATTACCTCTCATCACGGACAACGCAGTGGCCGACGGTGTTCACTTAACGACCGAGAGCAGCGGCGTTTGCGTAGAATTGTCAGTGCTAACAAACAAGCAACACAGCGTGAAATAACCGCTGAAATTACGACTAACGTATCGGTTAGGACAGTTTGGCGAAGTTTGCCGTTAATGGGCTATGAACCCGCGGTCTAGGGGTAGCGTCTTTGAGTCATAATCAAAACGCCTTCGGTCCCGGGTTCGATCCCCGCCACTGCCTAAATTTTGATAAATAATCAGCATTGGCGGCCGAAGACTTCCGACATAAGAAGTCAGCCTCATTCTGCCAACGGCCTTGTCAAAGAGGGCGGAGGAGCAGATAGAGTTCAGGGCACTCTTGTCCTAGGGGTGGGAAATTGCCCCTAAAGGCGGAAGAATCAGCAATGACCAACGACATGAGGATGCAGAAGGCAATGGAAACCACTGCATTAAAGACACGTAACGTGTATCCACAGGACATGTGGCCTGTAATTGAAGAAGTGTCATGATGATCTCTCCATTGGCAAAAGATTCCGGAATAGTCCCCCATTCGGATCTAGGGGAAGGGGACTGCCAAGGGCGACGTTACCATGAGAAAAAGATTGAATAATTAACGAAAGGATAACGTTCTACGAGTCGGGGCGTGGAATGTCAGAAGCTTGAACGTGGTAGGGAAACTAGAAAATCTGAAAAGGGAAATGCAAAGGCTCAATCTAGATATAGTAGGGGTCAGTGAAGTGAAGTGGAAGGAAGACAAGGATTTCTGGTCAGCTGAGTATCGGGTAATATCAACAGCAGCAGAAAATGGTATAACAGGTGTAGGATTCGTTATGAATAGGAAGGTAGGGCAGAGGGTGTGTTACTGTGAACAGTTCAGTGACCGGGTTGTTCTAATCAGAATCGACAGCAAACCAACACCGACAACGATAGTACAGGTATACACGCCGACGTCGCAAGCTGAAGATGAACAGATAGAGAAAGTGTATGACGATATTGAAATGGTAATGCAGTATGTAAAAGGGGACGAAAATCTAATAGTCATGGGCGACTGGAATGCAGTTGTAGGGGAAGGAGTAGAAGAAAAGGTTACAGGAGAATATGGGCTTGGGACGAGGAATGAAAGAGGAGAAAGACTAATTGAGTTCTGTAACAAGTTTCAGCTAGTAATAGCGAATACCCTGTTCAAGAATCACAAGAGGAGGAGGTACACTTGGAAAAGGCCGGGAGATACGGGAAGATTTCAATTAGATTACATCATGGTCAGACAGAGATTCCGAAATCAGATACTGGATTGTAAGGCGTACCCAGGAGCACAATATAGTAGTGATGAAGAGTAGGCTGAAGTTCAAGACATTAGTCAGGAAGAATCAATACGCAAAGAAGTGGGATACGGAAGTACTAAGGAATGACGAGATACGTTTGAAGTTCTCTAACGCTATAGATACAGTAATAAGGAATAGCGCAGTAGGCAGTACAGTTGAAGAGCAATGGACATCTCTAAAAAGGGCCATCACAGAAGTTGGGAAGGAAAACATAGGTACAAAGAAGGTAGATGCGAAGAAACCATAGGTAACAGAAGAAATACTTCAGTTGATTGATGAAAGGAGGAAGTAGAAACATGTTCCGGGAAAATCAGGAATACAGAAATACAAGTCGCTGAGGAATGAAATAAATAGGAAGTGCAGGGAAGCTAAGACGAAACGGCTGCAGGAAAAATGTGAAGACATCGAAAAAGATATGACTGTCGGAAGGACAGACTCAGCATAGAGGAAAGTCAAAACAACCTTTGGTGACATTAAAAGCGACGGTGGTAACATTAAGAGTGCAACGGGAATTCCACTGTTAAATGCACAGGAGAGAGCAGATAGGTGGAAAGAATACATTGAAAGCCTCTATGGGGGTGAAGATTTGTCGGATGTGATAGAAGAAGAAACAGGAGTCGATTTAGAAGAGGTAGGGGATCCAGTATTTGAATCGGAATTTAAAAGAGCTTTGGAGTACTTACGGTCAAATAAGGCAGAAGGGATAGATAAAATTCCATCAGAATTTCTAGAATCATTGGGGGAAGTGGCAAGAAAACGACTATTCACGTTGGTGTGTAGAATATATGAGTCTGGCGACATACCATCTGACTTTCGGAAAAGCATCATCCACACAATTCCGAAGACGGCAAGAGCTGACAAGTGCGAGAATTATCGCACAATCAGCTTAACAGCTCATGCATCGAAGCTGCTTACAAGAATAATATACAGAAGAATGGAAAAGAAAATTGAGAATGCGCTAGGTGACGATCAGTTTGGCTTTAGGAAAAGTAAAGGGACGAGAGAGGCAATTCTGACGTTGCGGCTAATAATGGAAGCAAGGCTAAAGAAAAATCAAGACACTTTCATAGGATTTGTCGACCTGGAAAAAGCGTTCGACAATATAAAATGGTGCAAGCTGTTCGAGATTCTGAAAAAAGTAGGGGTAAGCTATAGGGAGAGACGGGTCATATACAATATGTACAACAACCAAGAGGGAATAATAAGAGTGGACGATCAAGAACGAAGTGCTCGTATTAAGAAGGGTGTAAGACAAGGCTGTAGCCTTTCGCCCCTACTCTTCAATCTGTACAGCGAGGAAGCAATGATGGAAATAAAAGGAAGGTTCAGGAGTGGAATTAAAATACAAGGTGAAAGGATATCAGTGATACGATTCGCTGATGACATTGCTATCCTGAGTGAAAGTGAAGAAGAATTAAATGATCTGCTGAACGGAATGAACAGTCTAATGAGTACACAGTATGGTTTGAGAGTAAATTGGAGAAAGACGAAGGTAATGAGAAGTAGTAGAAATGAGAACAGCGAGAAACTTAACATCAGGATTGATGGTCACGAGGTCAATGAAGTTAAGGAATTCTGCTACCTAGGCAGTAAAATAACCAATGACGGACGGAGCCAGGAGGACATCAAAAGCAGACTCGCTATGACAAAAAAGGCATTTCTGGCAAAGAGAAGTCTACTAATATCAAATACCGGCTTTAATTTGAGGAAGAAATTTCTGAGGACGTACGTCTGGAGTACAGCATTGTATGGTAGTGAAACATGGACTGTGGGAAAACCGGAACAGAAGAGAATCGAAGCATTTGAGATGTGGTGCTATAGACGAATGTTGAAAATTAGGTGGACTGATAAGGTAAGGAATGAGGAGGTTCTACGCAGAATCGGAGAGGATAGGAATATGTGGAAAACACTGATAAGGAAAAGGGACAGGATGATAGGACATCTGCTAAGACATGAGGGAATGACTTCCATGGTACTAGAGGGAGCTGTAGAGGGCAAAAACTGTGGAGGAAGACAGAGATTGGAATAAGTCAAGTAAATAATTGAGGACGTAGGTTGCAAGTGCTACTCTGAGATGAAGAGGTTAACACAGGAAAGGAATTCGTGGCGGGCCGCATCAAACCAGTCAGTAGTCTGATGGCCAAAAAAAAAAGAAAGGGCTATGGCAGCAGACGACCGACGCGAGTGCCTTTGCTAACAGCACGACATCGCCTGCTGCGCCTCTCCTGGGCTCGTGACCACATCGGTTGGACCCTAGACGAATGGAAAACTGTGGCTTCGTCAGAACAGTCCCAAATTCAGTTAGAGTGTGGCGTAGACTACAAGAAGTCTTGGATCCAAGTTGTCAACAAGGCACTGATCAAGCTGGTGGTGGTTCTATAATGAAATAATGATTAAATGGACACCCTAGCTGCAAAGAGGCGTTGATACACTTCATATGGTGTGTCCTGTGTTTACATGGAAAGCGCTGAGACCTCTGGCCCAACTGAACTGATCATTGGGTGGAAATGGTTATGTTTGGCTACTTGAGACCATTTGTAGGTATCCATGGATTTACGTTCCCAAACAACGATGATTTTTTGTGGATGACAATGCGCCATGTCAGAACATTCTGGACAATTCGATCGAATGATAAGGCCGCCCAGACCGCTCGACGTGAATCACATCGAACCCTTATGGGACATAAACGAGAGGCTAGTTCGTGCACAATTACCGGCACCGGCACCACTTTCGCAATTATGAACAGGTATCGAGGCAGTATGGCTCAATATTTCTGGAGGGGACACCCAACGACTTGAATCCATGCCACATCGAGTTGCAGCACTACCCCGGCCAAAAGGAAGTCCGACACGATATTACGAGGTATCCCATGACTTTTGTCCCTCAGTACAGTGCAAGACTGTTAGATGACATTAGGAACGATGCAGCAACAGCATGGTGTACGTTTCCTAAGACCGTAAAGCACTGACAAATGTACGCTCCACCAGTAGTTTATGTCAAGTGGCTGAAGATGGTGATCATGAATGAGATCAGTTGAGTACGAAAAGACATTGGTCCTCACCGTTCCCGCTCACAAAATTGTTTTTCTCAGTTTACTTCCACTTCTCCTAACCATTTTGACTGCAGGAGTATCTCTGAATAATAATGAAGCATCTAAGTATCATCTACAGTCAAAAAGCGGCGCCAAGGCTCCATCGGATTAAGATCCAGCTTTGAAGACCAACATTTTGAAAAGTCCTTCTTTCCGCGTTTTTAGTTTGATGTCATGTAAAGGGCGTCCAGCCGTATCCACGTTCACTTCGTTTATGATATTACGTATTATTTTAACATCTCAGTAATTTTAATGCAATGGCTTTTCTCTAACCCATTACGACGAATTTTGTGCAGCGCATTTTCTGAAAGAACGGCTATCAGGCTTCTATTACATTTCAGTTCTGAAGAATTCATTCAATCCCTTAGACCTTACGAGTGCTTCGGAAATGACATCACGATTTAGTATCCCATCCCTGACCTATTTGTCGAGCTTGCGCCCCCTCTCGATGTCGACGGGGCTTTAAACCTTAATCTCCCTCCTTTCCCACCAACAGAAGTTTTCTTCTCCAATCACCAGTTTGCATTACCAGCTGCAGCATACCAGTACTTTTTTCTTTTGATTTCCCCTCATATTAAGTTACTGAATTCTTGACAGAAGTGGTACGATGCTAGCCGATTCTCGGAACCAGTGTCGCTGGACAAGTTGATTAAAGTTAATAGGCTGATGGATAGCTCTCATAAATCCAATAGGTACTGATTCAACTACGTATGTTTAAGGGGAGTAACTGTCAAAAATTTATTTTTTAATGTTTGTCTAAACATTGCTTTGTAATTTTCTGAACAAGAAAAAGTTTACTTCGAAGAAATTTACTAAGGATAGCCGGAAATCAAAGGAATTTAAACGCATCTGTAGAAATGACGACAAGCCCATGTCATGCACACAGCTTTGTTAAAAACAGAATTTTATTGTTATGACCTTTTACTCTATAATATCATGATGAAACAAGACTTTTAGAGAAGTAATTACATGGTATAACTCAAAACCCAAATAAGTGATATAACACCTGTATATTAGATCGGATACAAATAACTAAATGAGACACTTAAAGTAGTAAAGGAGTTTTGCTATTTGGGGAGCAAAATAACTGATGATGGTCGAAGTAGAGAGGATATAAAATGTAGAATGGCAATGGGAAGGAAAGCGTTTCTGAAGAAGAGAAATTTGTTAACATCAAGTATAGATTTAAGTGTCAGGAAGTCGTTTCTGAAAGTATTTGTATGGAGTGTAGCCATGTATGGAAGTGAAACATGGACGATAACTAGTTTGGACAAGAAGAGAATAGAAGCTTTCGAAATGTGGTGCTACAGAAGAATGCTGAAGATAAGGTGGGTAGATCACGTAACTAATGAGGAGGTATTGAATAGAAATGGGGAGAAGAGGAGTAGTTTGTGGCACAACTTGACTAGAGGAAGGGATCGGTTGATAGGACATGTTCTGAGGCATCAAGGGATCACCAATTTAGTACTGGAGGGCAGCGTGGAGGGTAAAAATCGTAGAGGGAGACCAAGAGAGGAATACACTAAGCAGATTAAGAAGGATGTACGTTGCAGTAGGTACTGGGAGATGAAGAAGCTTGCACAGGATAGAGTAGCATGGAGAGCTGCATCAAACCAGTCTCAGGACTGAAGACCACAACAACAACAACGAATAACTACTGTCGTAAGATTTAATACTCCGATGATAGGTGTTTTCGGTGCCCTGCTAAGTTTCAGTGATGGTGAAATGTCAAGGTTTGAGTTTGTGGAATTGATGGCAATGCGTGTTGAACTAAATAAACAAAGAGCTTTAATTGTATTGACTAGAGGAGGCTCTTCGAAGCAGAGAAACCGGTGTTGGCAGCCACCAAAGAAGCAAGAATAGCAAGTAGTAGTCTGAAAAATAAAAGGGAGGGAGAACGACACCACAAACGAGAGTAATATAGACCAGGCAGAATTAGTATTATGTGAGAGGGTAGAGAAACAAGTTCTAACTATAACGTGAATTTCCTGGAAGTCTTTTTTGATGTACTGGTACACAATGGTTAAAAAGAATGCTGAAATTCTGAGTGCTGTCTTAACTTGTCTAAAAAGTAGACTATACTTGTGACTTAAATTTGTAAATTAAAGACTTTTGTAATGAAAATGTATGAGTTAATTACTGATGGTTTTGATAATCATTACCAAAATATTTTTGAATCGTAATTTATGACAGGAATATCTTTTTAAAAGTCAGCTTTAGAGACAATAGTGCAAAGAACTTCCATGAGAAATCAAGTTGCTACTTTGTTTTTATTTCGAGATATGTAGAACTGTGGTGCACATAAATAACTAACTTGTTTTACTTCACTTCCAACACGAAATACAATTCGGAAAAAAATGAGAGATTGAAACCAGTGGTTCAGACATCTAAATGTTTCCAAAAGATTTGTTAAAAGACGGTGAGCATTACAAGAGCTTATTAAAAGGTGGTAACCATGACATGGGCTTACAACCCTTGTTCTTTGAGTTACCCAATTTAGAAAGCGGATATATTTTTCAAGACGCCCCCTTCTGTTCGCGAACCCGTCCCCTTAAGTCGTAGAACAATTCTGGAAAATACGTAAGACACAGTGATGAAATCTTATAAAATAATGGCTGTAATAAATTGCTAGTGTGGTATGAAGTAATGGGCTTTAAACGATAAGGACAAAAGGGGAAATCCTATCTGTGGAACAGCGATTTTACAAGTCTGCCCAAGATATCCAAGTAGAGAGGGAAACAGAGATTGAGCAATACTGAAATATCTGGAGCTCAGAAGAAAAGATTTTAGGGTATGGAACTGAATAGTGAAAGCATGTTCACAGGTCGTCCAACGAAAGAGTACTAAAAGCCACTACCACCAGAGAGACTAAAAGTTGTGGACAAGCTAAATAGTCGATAGTTCATGTAATGCATACCTGAAGCTGCGACAGACCATTAAGTCTAATTTTGTAGTAAGACATCTCCTGCATCAGATCACTCTTGTGTGTCTTTTCTTGCTGGATATAGGACCCCTTTTATCACATCTACTGCCACCTTCCATAATTTTAGTGGAGCCACTTACGTCCTGTACGATAAATTTCCATTGTTCTCATTCTTTGGTAACCAGTCTAGTTATTCCTCCCACGCGGAATAATGATCACAAAAGAAAGCAGTGGCAGTTTCTATTCGTCTCTGAGGCATATCATTCACTTCTTCCGTTCCCTATTCAACATTAAGTTCAAATAGTAACATTGGCGTTGAAAATACGTAAATGTGTTAGCAATCAGTAGAAGGACAAGCGTCGCAACACTTAAGACAATGGAACTGCAATTTCAAGGATTGTACTTGATATTGACGTCCGGCATTTTTGAATTAGGTTTTCTGCAATTTTTCCAAATTGATTATCAATATGTAGCAGTAGGTTCATCAATGACAGCTTATTTCTTTGCCCATTATCGCCCAAGGCAGTCACCTGATCGACTCCAACGATGTCGGATCCAAACCCTACCAGGTCATAAATCTTTTTTCACGAAGTCGGTTAAGGCGAGTAGCGGGACTGTCCCCATTGTAAAGGCCACGTCCGATTTCCTTCGTCATGCTCCGCCAATCTCAGCTTGTGCTCGCTAACGACTTTCCTTCGTATCTGTAACCAGCTAGGATGAAACAACTTACTATTACGGCCGAAGTTCTCCGAGGCTATAGATACTGAGATAATGACTAGCTTATAGGCAGTTCAGTTGGAGAGGAATGGACATCTCTGAAAAAGGCAGTCACAGAAGTTGGAAAGATGAAGATAGGTACTAGGAAGGTAACTGCGAATAAAACAGGGATAACGGAAGAAATACTTCAGTTGATCGACAACAGAAGGAAATGCAAAAATTTTCAGGGAAATTCAGGAATACGGACGTACAAGTCACTTATGAATGAAATAAAAAGAAAGTGCCGTGAAGCTCAGGCGAAATTCCTATGTGAAAAATGTGAAGAAATAGAAAAAGAAATTACTGTCGGAAGGACTGAATCGGCATACAGAAAAGTCAAAACAATCTTCAGTGACATTAATAGCAAGAGCGGTAACACGGACTTTCTGTGTTAAATGCAGAGGACAGAACGAAATGGTGGGAGGAGTACATTGAAGGCATCTATGAAATGACAGAAGAAGAAACAGGAGGCTATAGGGAAGAGAGAGAGAGAATCCAGTATTAGAATCACAATTTAGAACAGCTTTGGAAGACTTAAGAACAAATAAAGCAAAAGGGATAAATGACATTCCATCAGAATTTCTAAAATCATTGGGTGAAGTGACAACAAAACGACTATTCAAGCTGGTTTGTAGGATGTATGAGACTGGCCATACATCATCAGACTTTCGGAAAAATATCATCCATACAGTTTCGAAGACTGCAACAGCCGGAAAGTGTGAGAATTATCGCACAATCAGCTTAACAGCTCTTGCATCCAAGTTTCTGACAAGAGTAATGTACTGAAGAATGGAAAAGAAAACTGAGGATGTGTTAGATCAGTTCAACTTTAGTTAATGTAATGGCATTAGACAGGCAGTTCTGACGATGCGGTTGATAATGGAAGCAAAACTGAAAAAAATCAAGTAACCTTCATAGGATTTGTCAACCTGGAAAAAGCGTTTGATAAAGTAAACTGTTGCAAGATGTTCGAAATTCTGAGGAAAATAGTGGTAAGATATAGGGAGAGACGGGTGGTATGCAGTCCGTACAAGAACCAAGAGGGGACAACAAGAGAAGAAGACCAAGGATTAAGTGCTCGGATTAAAAACGGGTGTAAGACAGGGATGTAGCCTTTCGCCCATACTGTTCAGTTTATACATCGAAGAAGTAAGAAGGGAAGTAAAGAAAATGTTCAAGAGGGCATTAAAATTCAAAGTGAAAGGATATCACTAATAAGATTTGCTGACGACATTCCTATCCTCGGTGAAAATGAAGAAGATTTACAGGATACCTTGAACAGAATGAACAATGAATGGGCATGGAATGTGAATCGAAAATAAATCGAACAAAGACGAAAGTAATGAGAAGTAGGAGCAATGAGAACAGCGAGAATCTTAACATCAGGATTGGTGATCTGAAGCAGATGAAGTTAAGGAATATTGCTGCCTAGTCAGCAAAATAACCCACAATGGGCGCTGTAAGGAGGGTATAAAAAGCAGACTGGAACAGGCAAAAAGGGCATTTCTGGCCAAGTCTATTGGTATCAAACATATGCGTTTATTTGAGGAATAAACTTCTGAGAATGTACGTTTGGAGCACAGCATTGTGTGATAGTGAGACATGGACTCTGGGAAAACCAGAAAGCAAGAGAATCGAAGCATTTGAGATGTGGTGCTACAGAAGAATGTTGCTGATAATATAAGGAATGAGGTTCTCCGCAGAATCGGCGAGAAAAAGGAAATACAGAAAACACTGACAAGAAGAAGGGACAGGGTTATAGGACGTGTGATAAGACATCAAGGTATAACCTTCATGTTATTAGAGAAAGATGTAGTGGATCAAAACTGAAGAGGAAGACATAAAATGGAATATTTCAACAAATAATTGAAGACGTAGGCTGCAAGTGCTACGGTGGATTCATGTGGATTAACAAGACATGAATGTCCGAAAGAACAGACACCATATCCATACAAGTATACAGTTCTGGCCATACCGGCCATGACCTCCTCCTTCTGTGCGGATGCACACATATTACCCGAACTCTTACAGGACTTGGTAAGAATGTCTTCCATGAGTAACGAGTGTGCTGGGTAGGGACACTACGAATGTAGTATGTGGACATAAAAGGTGAGAATGTGGGTCTCGCGGGAGGCGTGCGCGAGATAGTCCCTGCAGTCGCACTATCCTCTGTGCCCTCAGTGGCTCAGATGTATAGAGCGTCTGCCATGTAAAGCAGGAGATCCCGGTTTCGAGTCCCGGTCGGGGCACACATTTTCACCTGTCCCCGTTGATATATATCAACGCCCGTCAGCAGCTGAAGGTACTAATATATAATTCTAATTTCGTTCTAGACGGCTGCAGGTTATCAATGATGTCTGTTCTTTCGGACATGTTCTACAGAATAGACACCATATCCATATAAATATATAATGACGGCACTGATCAAAGCCGACAGATGGTGTTGAAGGCTCAAAGTTGACCACAGAAGGGTGTATTGTATCATGCGTCGCAGCCTAGGGGCTTGCGCCTACCAGACGCTACTGACAAGGGGAGGCCGCGACTTTGGGATCACAGATTTACTTCAAGCTTTGTACTCCTTTAGTAGGCCATTAAAACAACATGCAAGTAGTGAGTTGCACTACTCTGGCAATTCCGAGAAAATCGCAAGAGAAGTTTGACGCGTCTGTTACGTGTTTTATGTATCTGCGCGTAGTGCCGGACGTTAGAGCACAAGGTGGTCAAGTGGTTATCTTTGGAGCTTCATAAGACGAACGTGTATGAGGCGGCGGTTGGACTCACCCTCAAACGTAATTTTTAATCTATATTTTTTTTCATCACTGCTCACATTATTAGAATCATATGATTTTTTAAAAAAAAACCACGTGTATTTCCATGAAGTGTTAGTGAATTTCTTAGTATTTGACTACTTTTTAATTACATTTAATTATTAAAACAAACATATTTATAACCGTCGGAAAGTAAACGAAGAAATACATAGAGCTTTCCTGAAAATGTATGCCTGTCATGATTTGCGAAATCCCTTATACAATCAATCTGGTAAGGTTCGCGGAATTCCTTTCCACCACGATGCTTCGAGCTGTAGACACAGAGGCAGGCCCCGTTTGGCAGTTAACCTGCGTAGCGGTGAGACGTTGTTAATGTAGCATGAACGAAGTGTGTAGCTGCAAATTTTCTTATTACAGAAAGGACAGTTACTCCCCGGTCGTCGACTACTACAGATAACGAATGAAACTCCCCGGCAGATTGAAACTTGGTGCCGGATCGGGACTCGAATTCGGAATCTTTTGCCTTGTAAGTTGGCTGCGTGTTGGCAGCGCTGTGTAGCGCTTCACATTGGATCTCTGACTGCGATTCCTTTGTAAGAGACACTGTGGCTGGTTGGACTCGTTGTTGGAAGTTAATTGCCAGTAGTGTTGGGCAGTTGGAAGTTAGTCGCCAGCAGTGATGGAAGTACTGTTGGGCAGTTGAAGGTGAACAGCCAGCGTGTTGGATGTTGAATGTGAGAAGTTAGCATTGATGGAGGGTAGAGGTTCAAAAACGGTTCAAATGGCTCTGAGCGCTATGGGACTTAACATCTGAGGTCATCAGTCCCCTGTACTTAGAACTACGTAAACCTAACTAACCCGAGGCAGGATTCGAACCTGCGACCGTAGCAGCAGCGCGGTTCCGGACTGAAGCGTCTAGAACCGCTCGGTCACAACGGCCGGCGAGGGTAGAGGTCTGAAGTGTTAGCGTAGGCTAACGATTTGAAAGTATCCGACTTGGAGATTGAAAATTATTCATGATTATATACCGGGTGATCAAAAAGTGAGTATAAATTTGAAAACCTAATAAACCATGGAATAATGTAGATAGAGAGGTAAAAATTGACACACATGCTTGGAATGACATGGGGTTTTATTAGAATCAAAAAACAAAAACCAAAGTATTGCTAGACGCTTGAAACATCTCTTTCGCGCGTCGTTTGGTGACGATCGTGTGCTCAGCCGCCACTTTCGTCATGCTTGGCCTCCCAGGTCCCCAGACCTCAGTCCGTGCGATTATTGGCTTTGGGGATGCCTGAAGTCGCAAGTGTATTGTGATCGACCGATATCTCTAGGGATGCTGAAAGACAACATCCGACGCCAGTGGCTCACCATAACTCCGGACATGCTTTACCGTGCTGTTCACAACATTATTCCTCGACTACAGCTATTGTTGAGGAATGATGGTGAACATATTGAGCATTTCCTGTAAAGATCATCATCTTTGCTTTGTCTTACTTTGTTATGCTAATTATTGCTATTCTAATCAGATGAAGCGCCATTGTCGGACATTTTTTGAGCGTTTGTATTTTTTGGTTCTAATAAAACCCCATGTCATTCCAAGCATGTGTGTCAATTTGTACCTCTCTATCTGCATTATTCCATGATTTATTCAGTTTTCAAATTTATACTGACTTTTTGATCACCCGTTATCTTTGTACTGGATGTCAATGACGATTTATATTCGTGTTTGAACTGGATGTCACATTATTAAGGTAAAAAATACATTATTTGTTTTGCAACAAAATCGTTCCTTTGCTAACCACGTGCCTTTTAGTAGTTAGTGGCTTTAGTAGTTATAATCTTGTATTTAGCTGGCAGTATCGACACTCGCTGTATTGCAATAGTTCGCGTAATGAAGATTTTTGTGAGGTAAGTGCGTAATGAAATGTATAGGTTATTGCTAAGATTTCTTTTAGTCAGGGCCATTCTTTTTAATTAATCATTCGAAGTCTGACCGTCCAGTGTGCCGAGCGCTGTTGGCAAGCGGGGTGAACTCAGCCCTTGTGAGCCAAACTGAGGAGCTACTTGATTGAGAAGTAACGGATCTGGTCTCAGAAACTGACATACGGCTGGGAGAGCGATGTGCTGACCACATGCCCTCGATATCCGCACCCAGTGACACCTATGGCCTGAGGATGACATGGCGGCCGGTCGGTATCCTTGGGCCTTCATGGCCTGTTCGGGAGGACTTTAGGCTCAGTACGTTCAGTTTTATTCAGCTTTTTTCAGAATCAAATAACGTAGAAGTATCATGCATGGGGGCTTAATTAAATAAAATGAAAATATTTTTTAAGTTTTTGGTAGCTGTAAGTCCGATTACGTAAGTCTCGTAAACGGTTGGCCCTGACTAGTATTATTACGCTATCTGACTGCAAAGAACAACAACAAAGAATGAAATGAAATTTTCGTTAACACAATTAATTAATTAAGTCCCCAGCAACTATAAAACCTACTAAACCAAAGCACAAGTGTAATTGTTCTGTGTGTGGGAGTGTGACTCAACGTACACATCTGGCACGGTTCTTCTTCATCAAGACAAGAAATTTTAAATACCATTTATACTGAAGTAACTAAAAAATAGAAATACTATAATTGCGTAAGGGAAGCAGAATTACACTCTAATACAAGAACACAAGCCAGATGCTTTGTTGACTGAACCTGTAATGACGCATTATTCAGGACATTGAAATAATGAGAAAAAAAAGAAAAGTAGTTTGTTACCTTAATTTATATTGATGAAAAGCACTCTAAACATTACAATCTCTCCACACCGACTCGCTGCTACCACATCTCAACCAGAACTCTCCAATATCACATCTCAGCAAGCACTGCCTACTAGCACATCTCAACAAACACTCCTCACTACGAGTTCTTAACAAGCACTGACTGCTACGAGTTCTTAACAGGCACTGACTACCTCGAGTCCTCGACAGGTACTGACTACTACGAGCTCTCCCCAAGCACTGACTACTACGAGCTCTCCCCAAGCACTGTGGAGGCGGCTGAATAATACTCTTTGGCGCAATCTCTGGCGCAGTGGCTCAGTGTAGCCACCTTTCAATCATCTTTTCGATCATTCGGCAATTTAAGTACACATTCACACATTTAAATAAAGACGTTTCAGCCCTTCGCGGGCAAGTGCTCTGCCGAGTAAATTACGCAAGCACTACTAAACAATCCTCAATACTTTACTTCCGCCAATACCTCAACTCCTACCTTCCAGACTGATGAGGCACTGGCGGCAGTAAAGCTGTGAGGACGGGTCGCGAGCCGTGCTTGGGTAGCTCAGTCGGTAGAGCACTTGCCCGCAAAAGGCAAAGGTCCCGAATTCGAGTCTCGGTCTTGCATACAGTTTTTATCTGCCAGGAAGTTTCGCTACTGAGATATCAAGCAAGAAATAAAATATTTAACACTGTCTTCCTTTGTATTAGTTATTTGTGAAAACTGTGATTTATGCGAACTTTATTCATTAATACTTTTGTCTTTCGAATACAAAATTCTCGATTGAAATGCTACCTGATTTGACAGATCGAGGCCCAGCTATCGGGTTCCGTTTCGTTTCGATATTAATACTTGTGGTGCCGCTGTGTGCTGTGCAGACAGCTGTAGACCTAGCAGGTAGCAAGTAGCAGGCAGCAGGCACCCCACCCTCGCCTCCGGCAGAGAACGGCGCAGCCGGCGTGCCATTGACCCGCAGCGGCTCTCAACTCTCTCGGCTCGCGGAAGTCCCGCTCACGAATATGACCTCGCCTCTGCCGTGTTTACATCTCTCTCTCTCTCTCTCTCTCTCTCTCTCTCTCTCGTTCTATACAAACGCGCGCACGCGCGCGCGCGCGCGCACACACACACACACACACACACACACACACACTTTCCCGCTCGGACGTCTCCTTGTTCAACCAGCTTTGCATATCTAAAGCTGCAGACAAAGTTATGGGAGAGTAGCTTCCGCTCTCCCACCCTCCTCCCTCTCTAACAACCCCGCCTCTTTGGCCGGGAGCATGCAGTAAATATCTTTATATGACTGATAACGTTTCGAACATTGAAATCTACCTACAGTTTATTTCAAATGCCATTAATTTGAGCCGGCACTAACAACGTCTTCTTCTTATGGTTCAACACTGAAGTTGATTTGCAACAGTAAGCCACTGGCCGCGGTGGCCGAGCGGCTCTAGGCGCTACAGTCTGGAACCGCGCGACCGCTACGGTCGCAGGTTCGAATCCTGCCTCGGGCATGGCTGTGTGTGATGTTCAAATGGCTCTGAGCACTATGGGACTTAACTTCTGAGGTCATCGCTCCCCTAGAACTTAGAACTACTTAAACTTAACTAATTAAGGACATCACACACATCTATGGCCTCAGAAGTTAAGTCCCATAGTGCTCAGAGTCATTTGAGTCATTTTGAACAGTAAGCCATTCCACACTTTCCTCTGCTTTATTCTTCATTTCCGCATACGCACCGGCTTCAACATCACGTACACTGATGGAAAAATAGCAACACTACAAAATGATTAATGCACTGGAATGAAATTTTGGTAATACATTTGTCTAAGTAACATACTCAAGTGATTAACACTGCAAATCACAGGTTGATGTAAGCGCGAAATACGCCATTGCAAATGTGAAACGCTGGTACATTAATAACCAAAGTAATCGCTAGACTGTTAAATGCAAGCGTGTAAATGTTCATGCACTGTGTTGTACAGGTGCCGGACGTCAGTTTGTGGAATGTATTTCCATGCCTCTTGCACTTAGTCGGTCAATACAATGCTCTTTCTGGATAACGCTGGAAGTGTCGTCCGATGATGTGCCACTTGTGCTCGACTGGAGACAGATCTGGAGATGGAGCAGGCCATGGCAGCGTGTCGGCACTCTGTAGGGCATGTTGGGTTACAACAGCGGTATGTGGGGGAGCGTTATCCTGTTGGTAACATCCCCTGGAATCCTGTTCATGAAGGGCAGCACAACAAGTCTAATCACCAGACTGACATACACTCTTCCAGTCAGGTTACTTGGAACAACCAGGAGAGTGCTCCTGCTGTCATACAAAATGACACCCAGACCATAATTCCAGGAGAACGTTCAGTGTGTGTAGCACGCAGACAGGTTGCTTACAGTCCCTCAACTAGCCTCCTAACCAACACACCGACATCACTGACACCGAGGCAGAACGAGCTTACATCAGAAGGCACAACAAACCTCCAGCCTGCCCTCCAGTCAACTCTCGCTTGACACCGCTGAAGTTGTAGATGGCGGTGGTCCGGGATAGGTAGAATGCACGCTACAGGGCGATTGGCCCGGAACTGGCCTTGAAGTAACCGATTTGTAACAGTTCGTTCTGTCCCTGTGGACCAAGTGTTGCTCAAACTGCTACTGCAGATGCAGTACGAAGATACAGAGCCATACGTCAAACAAGATGGTCTACCGTCTCTGTAGTAACACACAGACGTCCGGTGTCCGTTCTTCTTGCGATTGTACATTCTCGTGACCGCCGCTGCCAGAAATCATGTACAGTGGCTACATTCTTGCCAAATCTTTGAGCGATATTGCAGAAGCAACCCACCTTCTCGTAGCCCTATTACACGAACTCGATCAAACTCAATTGGATGCTGATAACGGCGTCTTTGTCACCTTAAAGGTATCCTTGCTAACATCAACTCACCACGTCTAATCTCAAAGGTAACTAACGCTCACGGCCGTTACACCCTGTATTTAAAGCAAAGCTGATTTGCACCCTCATTGTGGCGCTACTAATGCCGCCCTTACGCGACAGATGCGGCAGTCCTTCAGATGTAGAAACACACCTACCAATTTTCGCTTCTGTCGCTTACTTCTTAGTGATGCGAATTTTTTTTCCGTCAGTGTACGATCTGTTCCATGATTGAGATCCTTAGTCATCCCCGGTAATTCCTTCCCACAACAGCTCCTTCTGGTATTGTTCCAATGACGTTATTGTGTCTTAAAATGTGTCCTACGAGTTGGTCTCTTTTTGTTTGCATGGGCCCCCAGGGAGATCTGCTTACCCGTACTCTTCCTAGCACGTCTACATTGGTGACTGTGACTCTCCAGTTGATGCTCATGATCCTCCTGTAGCGCGAAACCTCCAGTGCTTCTAGCCATCTTCACTCTTGTTTTCTTATTGCCCAAGATCCACACCTGTAAAAGGCCACAGTAGACAAACTTTTCGTGATCCGTTTCCTTATTTCTGGACACGTTCTTGCTGATGAGGAGCAGATTCTTTCTCAAGCTAAATGAAATGTTGACCTGCTATAGTCTGCTAACAATTTTTTTCCAGATTTTACCATCCTTTGTGATCCTGCTTCACAAACAGGTAATTTCCTCTATAACTTCTAATTTTTCCAATTCTCATTCATATATGTTTATGTTCTTCATCCGTACTGTTTCATGTTTATTTTCATACCATACTGGTTACAGAAAACTGTTTGCACTGTGCTGAGGACTTCCCTTACAAGGGAACCTCCCCATCGCACCCCCTCAGATTTAGTTATAAGTTGGCACAGTGGATAGGCCTTGAAAAACTGAACACAGATCAATTGAGAAAACAGGAAGAAGTTGTATGGAACTGTGAAAAAATAAGCAAAATATACAAACTGAGTAGTTCATGGCAAGATAGGCCACATCAGGGACACTGGAACCGCAGGAGCGCCGTGGTCTCGTGAGCAGCTGCGGGACGAAAGGTCCTTGGTTCAAATCTTCCATCGAGTGAAAAGTTTAATTTTTTATTTTCAGTTTATGGGGCAAACTCTTATGTTTTCATCACTTTTTTGGGAGTGATTATCACATCCACAAGAAAACCTAAATCGGGCAAGGTAGAAGAATCTTTTTACCCATTCGCCAAGTGTACAAGTTAGGTGGATCGACAACATACTCCTGTCATGTGACGCACATGCCGTCACCAGTGTCGTATAGAATATATCATATGTGTTTTCCTGTGGAGGAATCGGTTGCCCTATGACCTTGCGATCAAATGTTTTCGGTTCCCATTGGAGAGGCACGTCCTTTCGTCTACTATTCGCACGGTTTTGCGATGCGGTCGCAAAACACAGACACTAAACTTATTACAGTGAACAGAGACGTCAATGAACGAACGGACAGATAATAACTATGCAAAAATAAAGAAAGTAAAATTCTCATTCGAGGGAAGACGCTACCACGGGACCACGGCGCTCCTGAGCTCACATTGTCCATGATGTTGCCTATGTCGCGTATGGACTACTCAGTGTATATTTTGCTTATTTTCTCATAGTTCCACACAACTACTTCCTGTTGTAACCTCCCCCTCACTTACCGACCTTAATGACAGTGAAAAATTAAACCGCGTGTACCTAATGGAAATTTGGGAAAAGCAATCGTCACCGAAGTTAATCTATCGGTAAAGAGGGAGGAAAGGGTTACATCTAAATGAAAGGAAAAATGCAAATGAAACTGGTGGAAATTAATTTTGAAAAGGGGTAAAGTTAATAAAGAAAGTAAATGTGCGGCCGTTACGTTAACGATTAACTAGCGGTAATTAGATATTTGAGATTTGGGGGAAATCACGGTCGCCAGTCCTAAGGACAATTACTATAGTAACTGAAAAAGAAAGGTTATTACACATATAATTAACACTAGAAGCGTGGCAACTGAAGGTTGACACGTGTAGTGTGAAAACTGAAAGTTTGTCAGAAGTAATAAATTTCGCTACACTCTGACTTAATTTAGCAAAAGAATTAATAAAACCGGAAAATCGAAAGTTAATTTAGTGACTGAAGTTAATAGTGAGCTTTCTTTCTGAAGCACATCGAAATCCAGTAAAATACGGTTAGTCTTGGACTACCTCAACAATCATTTCAAAAGCAACTTGACTCTACGCAATTTAGAAACAAGAGATTTTACTCTGATCTTGAATTAAATGATTCTGAACAATTAACAATAGTAAAATGTAGTACGTACCAAGCTGAGCTGCAGTCACAGGTAAGCTAAAATACGGTAACAAAGCTCGCACTCTTAATTCGTGCTTGTGTAATCTGAATATTGTAGCCAGCTCTGAGACTTTAACTGAACTTTGAAATTAAAGCAGTGAAATCTAATCATATTATTTTAATGCTGGCGTTTGAATTTCAACGACACTCGGGTTCATTTCGGAAAAGGAAGGGACCCTGCTTGGCAATGCAATTGGGACAATGAGCAACAAAGGTTCATGCTAAGTTGCTGTAATTTTGCGAGGCAAATGGAACAATTTGAAAAGCTGAGGTCTGCCTTACAGTTCTGAAACTTTACGTGCTTTTAGTCTTCCTTGTTGGTTGATTGATGGTTTGAAGCCGTCGATCGAGGAGGTGGCGACAGTCACTCATTGTCGGCCGTCGCTGTTGCAGAAGCTGGATGTTGGCACGCCTTCTTCTCGACACGGTCACCAGGCGAAACGGGCTCTTGATGTGCGCCAGCTAATGCTTCCCGTCCGCGACACCATGTCAGAAACTATCATCGCGAGTCGAGCGCAATTACATGCTGCCAAACCCCGAAAGCGCGGCAACTCGCGGGAGCGTCACACAACACCTGCTCCACTCGCTACTCCCGCCAGACTCCGACTGTTCTGCCCGCGCTCCACGCGGCAGAGTTAACACTACCAAAGATCCTACACACTTTGATTCGTCACACGACCTATCGACGTAATCGTTCGATAGCAGTTTTCCCTAGGCAAGACCCAGCGTAAAAATACAAATACTCTTTACACAACAAACCAATTATACATCGACATAAGTGCATAAATATATATATACAAACAGTAAAACAATTACAATATATAAAGAGACAGAAATGTCATATCTTGAGGTAACAAAACAAGGAAAAAAAATAATAGTACAATAGATGGAAATAGGAGGATATGCATTTCCGGCGTTACACGTGCCCCACATTGTCTGAGGATGTTCGTGTAACGTAAACAGACTCAGAAAATGTCCCAAAAAAGAAACAGCGGAAATGCATATGCTCAAAACATCAACAAAATTTAGCATTCGTCTAATTAACCATAAATCAATTTTTTAGACCATAATAATTGAGTGGAGACACTCCTAATCTTATTCCACTCTGTCATCTTGATCAAAATAAAACAGGTTGACAACATATTAAAATTTATAGCAAACATAGAAAATGGTTTAGCTATTCCAAAAACATTAAAATTCGTAACACTATGAGAAATGGAATACTATTTGCAAAATTAATTAGAGTACATGGTCATAAAAACAGGTAGATCAAAATACGCAAATTAATAATTAATTACATAGAATACACATTTTTACATAACCTTTTCATAATTAATATCTCGTCATGAGATTCCACTTAACGCTAAACAAGAAAATAATATTCAGTAGATCGAAAAAACATAAATATTGACAGCAGAATTCTTTCACATCAGCTGTCCGGGAAGAAAAACTATTCCGCCTTTCGTACTCGCAAGTACAAAGAATGCCGACAGCGGCACAAGAGCCAACAGCGGCACAAGAGCCGACAGCGGCTCGCCTCGCCAGTATTGTTGCGCCCGCGTGTGCGGCACGCTTGATCTCACTCGCCCTTGTGACGGCGTTTCCAGAACGTCCGTTTCACTGAATTCTTTAGGAAAAACTCACTCCCGAGTAATCTCAAGGAGTCCCTTAATACTATCACAGTGGATAACTCAACACTGTCCATCATCACACGCATGTACTAGCCTGAAACTTAAAACAGCGTCTAAGTACATCGGCAATGACTAGTGAAACACATATTCATGAAATCTTACAGCTAGTTACAAAATCATATTTACGTTGCTTAATCTACTGTGACTCAGCTGAAAACTTAAATTAGCAGCTTGGATTTTTCAATTGATAAATAATCACTCTCTCTTAAATCATTTAGTCAAAATTAATTACTTATTAATTACAACTTCTTTAATGTCCTCTTGGTCAGTCAAAATCATGGCAATCTAGCAAACCTTAAATCTTACACTCTATATTTACATATTGTACAAATTACCCATTGTGTGGTATTAATCGATCCTAGGTTGGTACAATTTCAAATCTATTATATTTCGTATACCTAACAGCTTTCCAGAGCTTGGATACTCTAAGCAATAAGCATTTGTGTGAGGTATACCAATGACTTTATATGGTCCATTATAAACAAACTTAAATTTAGAGATTTCATTGTCTATCTCGCTCGATTTCTCATGAGCTTTTACAAGTACTAAGTCTCCGATCGCAAACTTAGCAAAACGCGCTTTAGCGTCATGACGACGTATGCGAGCATCGGCTTTAAGCTTCATTACTTCTCGCAAACGATCTTTTTTCACACCAATACTAATGTCAATCCGTGGAGGGAATTTGATTATCTCTTCCACTAAACTTTTACTTCTGTCATCCAACAGGATTTCCTCTGGAGAAAATCCCGTCGATTCATGTCTCAAGGTGTTCATAATTCTCTCAAATACTGCTACATATTTGCCCCATGCCCTATGGTTGTGATGGCAATAGGTACGGCACAGTCGGCCTAGCTCGCGCATATACCTCTCAGCGGGATTCCCAGCCGGACAATAAGCTGAAATATGGATCACATCGACCCCATTACTTTCCATGCCTTCATTCCACAACTTAGAAGTAAATTGTGCCCCATTGTCTGATAGAATCGCCTTGGGCTTACCAATATGAACAAAATAATCGTTCACCAGCTTGCTATAGACCGCTTTGGCTGTAGCTTTCCTAATCGGGTATAGTTTGATGAACTTGGAAAAAGCTTCTAGCACTACTAAAATGTAGGCAAAGTTTCCTGATGACTTGGGCAAAGGTCCGTACAAGTCCACGCACAGTAACTCAAAGGTGTCGTTAGGCCTTATACTTTGCATAGGACCACGACTCGTACAGTTGGTAACCTTCACCTTCTGACATAAATCGCAAGTTTTCACTCTGTCAGTAACTCGTTTTAACATGTTGTTGAAATGCACTACTTCACTCAGCTTTTCCGTACATTTCTTTGGTCCACAGTGACCATACGCCAAATGGTAGTAGTCTATTATTTCCGTGACGTATTTGCTGGGCCAGCATACCCGCCAAATATTACTATCTTCACCCTTACGTATGTACAAGATATGATCGTATATCTTGTAATACTTCCTTAATTTCTCTCCTTCTGGACTCTTTTCATCATATCGGGTTTTCACCATATTTAAACAACCATCCTCGTTCTGATGACGACGTAGATTCTTACAAATGTTCATTATTAATTTACGTCCCTCAACTTCTTTAAAATAGTACAATTTGACCACTCCATCTGCCTCATCTTTCAATAGACCTTGATTAGACTCGGGCAACCGCGACAGCGCATCCGCTACGCAATTGTCGGTCCCTTTTACGTAACAGATGTCATAGTTAAATTGCTGTAAATACAGCGACCACCTAGTCAGTCTTTCGTGAAGTAGTTTACAATCCTTCAGATAAGTGAGCGCCTTATGGTCCGTATGAATAATCACCTTACGGTCCCATAGGTAACCCTTGAACTTCTTGAATCCCCACACGATAGCGAGACACTCTTTCTCAGAAATCGTGTAGTTTCGCTCACTTTTTGATAAAGTTCGACTCGCGAACGCTATCGTCCGGTGTTCCTTATCCTCTCCTTTACCAACTTCTTGGAACAGTTCTACCCCCACCCCGTAATTCGACGAATCCGTTCCCAGATGGAAGGGTAGCGATAAATCAGGGTGAAATAGTATGTTAGATCTTAACAACTCGTCTTTTAACCTCTCGAAAGCGGTCTGACACCCGTCAGTCCACACAAACGGAACATTTTTGCGCAAGAGGTTATTCAAATTTTCATCATTAAACACTTGTCCTTTTACAAATTTACGGTAAAATCCTGTGAGCCCTAGAAAACTTTTTAACTGTTTCCTAGACTTGGGTGGAGGACAATTCTTTATTGCCTCTAGTTTCTCTGGGTCTTTCGTAATACCAGCAGTGGTAATTACATGCCCTAAAAATTTCAGTTCCTGCTTCACAAATTCGCATTTCTTTAGCTTTAGAGTCATTCCGCCACGGCGCAATGCTCTAAAAACTTCATCTAACAGGTCACAATGGTCATGCCAAGTGGCATTGGCCAACAATAGGTCGTCAACATATACAGTTAATCTTGAACTCAAAGCCGGTCCTAGCACTTTATCTAGGGCCCTGATGAACACGGACACAGATATATTAAGTCCAAACGGCAGTACTCTATACTGATAACACCTGCCCGCAAACAAGAAGGCGGTGTATGGCCTAGATTCTTCTTCGAGTTCTATTTGCCAGTAACTAGCTGTCAGATCGAGGCTAGTCATGAACTTAACGTCATGAAAACGTTGCAAAATCTCCTCCATACTCTCTGGTCTGTCTGTTTCACGTTGAACGACCCTATTCAACGTGCGTGCGTCAATCACAATACGCACACTACCATCCCGTTTTGCTACAATGACCAAACCGTTATTGTATGGACTTGTACTTCTTTCAATCACTCCCCATTCGATCATCTTATCTATCTCCCGTTGCACTGCTTCCTTTTTGGACAGCGGTATAGCATACGGTCTCACGAAGAATGGTTCGTGCGGAATTACATGCAACTTGCATTTATATCCTTCCACAAGACCCGGTTTGTCTGAAAACACACTCTTATTCCTCATTATTACTTCATACAGGCCTCGTCTTTGTTCGTGTGTTACGTTTGACACACCGTCTACAATACTTTCCAATTCACTTTCTACACTATTGTCAATGCCGAGATTCCTCACATTACAGTAGTTCAAATTCATACCTACGTCAATACCATTCGGCCAGTTAACAATGTGTATAGGCTGGTATTGCCTATGCACACCGTCTCCTGCCTCGTCAAAACTAACTACTATTGTTTTATCTTGGGACGTACATGTCAACGTTTTGCTTTCGCAGTTAATCACTGCACGGTACTTTAACAGCCAATCTAACCCGATAATTACTTCCGTAGTTAAGTCTGGCACGACGACAAACTCTTGTTCAAATCGTGCCCCACATATCTCGAAGTTGACAAAAATCTGTTTTGTGACCGGTTTACTGGCCTTCCCAGTAGCACCGATAATTTTCACTCCTGTTACTGGCATAACTACGATGCCAGGTCTGTCTTTCAGTAACTCAAATATTTTCCCAGATACAGCACTCAATTCTGCACCGGTGTCAATCAACACGTTTAGTTGTAGGTCGTGCATATTAACAGACACTAGTATCTGTCTACACTTGTCCTCGACTGTTTCTTTATTTTCCCACAGTAAATCCTCCTCTATATCCAGGTCATTCCAGAACAAACCATCCGGCTTTGATCCTAAATCCGGTTTATCTGGCGGCTTTTTCAGCCTCTGTTCACATACAGTTTTAATTTCAACACGTTTGTCCTGAGGCTTAGTCTGTAGCGTCGCCTCCAATACCGAAACCTTTTCCTGTAACTCGTCAACTAATGAGTGTTGCTTTGCTATCAATTCACTAATTGTCACCTTCGTTGATTCCTCTTTAATCAGATTGATCTCATCTGCCAATCTACCTGGAGAAATGTGCCCAGTAGTATCTGCAATTACTTCCTCTAGATCTGCGCAACCCACACTGTTATCTTCTGACCGTATAATGTCAGCTCTAACCTCATACACGCTGTAATCTACGTGCTTTTCTACCAATCGTGTCCGGCTATCACTAAAATTTTCGTAATCTTTCTCCTTAATACTCTCGCAATGTTTAAACTGGATGTTCGCGTCGGATGGGTCGGCTACTTCTACCATTACAACTTTCGGTAAAGTCTGCCGGTTAGGGCCAGAACTTTTCGTTACTACTTCAACATTCAACTCCTGCGGGACGAAACACGACGCATCTTGCTCGTGCTCCCCATTAACATCAACTATTTCTAGTAAAGTCTGCCGGTTAGGGCCAGAACTTTCTATCACTTCACAATCACTATCTTCCTGCGGGACGAGACGCGGCAAATCCTGCCCGCGCTCCCCATAAACACTTCTCCCGTACAGGCCCCTATAATCTCTTAGTTCGTCGTATAAGCGACCGAACTGCCTTAACCAGACCTCATCCCTCTCTGCATCTCCTCGCTCGATGACGGACGTTTTATCCGACATCTGATCTTCTTTCAACACTTGCGAATCGTTCTTAAACTCAATCTCCAGTTCCGCTGTGGGTATTACAGCTGCCACTTTATAATCGATTTCCGGAAGACTACTTAAATTGTTCTCACTGACAGTGAATGTACCTTCTACTGCCGTGTATACAGCTGATCTACTACTTGTGGGCGCACTCCTTTCTCTTAACACTGGCACACTCTCCCGCCGTTGATTATTCCATACGGAATTTTCATAACGACGACACCTGGGTTTTCTCCTGTTATTGGGCCGCCAAAATTTCTCCACGCCCGGTCGGCCCCTCACCGGCGCGGCTAATGGTTTCCCTGTCTCGTCCCAGCAGATACGCTCCCCGGATGCCGCTGAGGCGGCTGATCACACCCTCTGGCGTTATTACTATTCTGTGAAGCCCGTATCACGTTAGTGTGATACTGGTTTCCGTCATTCCTGTTATTATTTGCATTGTACCGATTGTTATTACGGTCCGAACCATTATTGTTATTGCTGCCATGGTTGCGGTATGCATTATTCCCATGGTTATCGTTGTGGTTGCTGTGGTACCCGTTGTTGTTACCACGGCCTCTACCACTGTCGCAATTATTGCGCCAATTGTCCTCGTCCTCAACTCTTCCCAGGAAATCATTGATTGTCCTGTAATTGCTTCCTACGTATCGTTTTGTATCATCTGGAAGCTTCTTGTAGAGTTCCCAGACTATTTCGGATTCCGTGCGGCGATCACGCAAATATTCCAACTTGCGGATCCAGCCCTCACAAAACTCCTTCATCGAGCCGCGCGAATTCGCATCGAAAGGCCTCGATACGACAAATTCGCGCCAGACACTTAGCTGTTTTTGCTCTGACCAGTATTCAGCCAGAAACAAATTTTTAAATTCGTCAAAAGTCAGGTTCGTAATGTTGAGATTTAGGCCCCAACGCTTGGCATCACCAGCCAACACATCAATAACCGCATTAATTTTTCTCTCATTAGTCCATGATTTGGGTAAAACTCTTTCACAATTTTTAATGAAATCCGTCGGATGTATACCGCCTTTTTTCAAGGGGTCGAACCGCTCCTCTTTCGTCAACAACTCCGAACTATGTGCACAGATTGGCACATAGCTCTGTTTTTCATCAAGTTTCCTTTCTAATTCCGACACCCTCGTAATCACTTGGCAAGTGGTTGTCGCAAGCGTTTCCACTTCCCTCTTTTTCTCTTCGCAGGTGTTAGCCTGCTTCGTCACTTTGGTATCTACTTCGGATACTAAAGCCTTTAAAGTTTCCACCTTCTGTTGATCCTCTTTTCTCACTAATTGAATTTGTTCCGTCACCTTATTCTCGATGATCGGAGCAACTGCGTCTCCTACACTTTTCTCGATTCTGCTAATTTCGGAATCAAAACGAGTATTTATGCTCGCAATTTCCGCCTGAACGCCTATCATTTCCTGTTTAAGGTTACCGATTTCGGTATTAATCACGACAATATCGTCTTTGATTTTATCAACTTTTGTGTTAACAACTTCAACATTGTTGTTAACAACATTAATAGCTTTGTTCTGATTGTCTAGCATTCGTTCAATTTTTTCAGACAGAGCTACTTGCTTGGCAGCCTGAGCTGCTTGCTCGGCAGCCTGAGCTTCTTGCTTGGCAGCCTGATCTTTAATTTCTGCCGATTGACTCTTGATTTCGTTAATCAAAACATTCAATAAATCAGTTAAATTCCCGGAAACCACCGGTTTTACTTCCGTAGCGGCTTCCTCTTTCATTGTCCCCCCGTATTCGTCATCAAGGGATTCAGATTTGATTTTCACTTCCGATTCCGAAACATTTTCTAAAGTCTGGAATTCCATTTCTGCTCTTTGTTGCGTTTCGGCGGTCGCAACTTTCATGCTAGCCGCCTGCCCCGGAACAATGGGTACCGCTGTGCGCGTTTCCCACTGTTCGACCGATTGTTCCGTATCTAAGTCTACCAAATTTTGGTAATTGTTGCCTTCACTCATTTTAATAATTTTCAATATAAATGCAAAATCTCAACTCTAATTAGGATTCCTCACACGAATATTCTCGCTGACGTATCGACCATTTCGTAACCAGTACTTTGTTACGAGATTTGCACAATGCAAAATTCGTGTCCAGAACAACCTCAAATTTGAAGATTGTCCTGTCACCAGGTCGCCACGTGTAACCTCCCCCTCACTTACCGACCTTAATGACAGTGAAAAATTAAACCGCGTGTACCTAATGGAAATTTGGGAAAAGCAATCGTCACCGAAGTTAATCTATCGGTAAAGAGGGAGGAAAGGGTTACATCTAAATGAAAGGAAAAATGCAAATGAAACTGGTGGAAATTAATTTTGAAAAGAGGTAAAGTTAATAAAGAAAGTAAATGTGCGGCCGTTACGTTAACGATTAACTAGCGGTAATTAGATATTTGAGATTTGGGGGAAATCACGGTCGCCAGTCCTAAGGACAATTACTATAGTAACTGAAAAAGAAAGGTTATTACACATATAATTAACACTAGAAGCGTGGCAACTGAAGGTTGACACGTGTAGTGTGAAAACTGAAAGTTTGTCAGAAGTAATAAATTTCGCTACACTCTGACTTAATTTAGCAAAAGAATTAATAAAACCGGAAAATCGAAAGTTAATTTAGTGACTGAAGTTAATAGTGAGCTTTCTTTCTGAAGCACATCGAAATCCAGTAAAATACGGTTAGTCTTGGACTACCTCAACAATCATTTCAAAAGCAACTTGACTCTACGCAATTTAGAAACAAGAGATTTTACTTTGATCTTGAATTAAATGATTCTGAACAATTAACAATAGTAAAATGTAGTACGTACCAAGCTGAGCTGCAGTCACAGGTAAGCTAAAATACGGTAACAAAGCTCGCACTCTTAATTCGTGCTTGTGTAATCTGAATATTGTAGCCAGCTCTGAGACTTTAACTGAACTTTGAAATTAAAGCAGTGAAATCTAATCATATTATTTTAATGCTGGCGTTTGAATTTCAACGACACTCGGGTTCATTTCGGAAAAGGAAGGGACCCTGCTTGGCAATGCAATTGGGACAATGAGCAACAAAGGTTCATGCTAAGTTGCTGTAATTTTGCGAGGCAAATGGAACAATTTGAAAAGCTGAGGTCTGCCTTACAGTTCTGAAACTTTACGTGCTTTTAGTCTTCCTTGTTGGTTGATTGATGGTTTGAAGCCGTCGATCGAGGAGGTGGCGACAGTCACTCATTGTCGGCCGTCGCTGTTGCAGAAGCTGGATGTTGGCACGCCTTCTTCTCGACACGGTCACCAGGCGAAACGGGCTCTTGATGTGCGCCAGCTAATGCTTCCCGTCCGCGACACCATGTCAGAAACTATCATCGCGAGTCGAGCGCAATTACATGCTGCCAAACCCCGAAAGCGCGGCAACTCGCGGGAGCGTCACACAACACCTGCTCCACTCGCTACTCCCGCCAGACTCCGACTGTTCTGCCCGCGCTCCACGCGGCAGAGTTAACACTACCAAAGATCCTACACACTTTGATTCGTCACACGACCTATCGACGTAATCGTTCGATAGCAGTTTTCCCTAGGCAAGACCCAGCGTAAAAATACAAATACTCTTTACACAACAAACCAATTATACATCGACATAAGTGCATAAATATATATATACAAACAGTAAAACAATTACAATATATAAAGAGACAGAAATGTCATATCTTGAGGTAACAAAACAAGGAAAAAAAATAATAGTACAATAGATGGAAATAGGAGGATATGCATTTCCGGCGTTACACTGTCTTCTCAATTGATCTGTGTTCAGTTTATCAAGGCCTATCCACTGTGCCAGCTTATAACTGGGTCTGAGGGGGGTGCGATGGGGAGGTTCCCTTGTTAGAGCTTTTTTCGTTTCTGTGTCTACATCATCACCTGCACAACGCAGCATTTCTATCTTCTGCCAGTCAATTTTGACCCCGTCTGAGCCATTTCGCGAACAGGGTCTACAACTTCCTGGCTGTAAGCATTGAGTCTAAGACGGGGGAAAGCACATCCTTCTCTCACGCCTTTTCTGATTTTCGATTCATGTCAGATAACCCAATGATTTGTATAATACAATCCGTTGCAATAAAATTTAACTTGACCTGATTTCGACTGCGAGTATTGGTGTCCTCATCAGAAAAGAAAAACACAATTACACTTACAAGGGGAGGCCGCAAATTGTGAAATTCAGATTCGATTCATACTGCGCATAATAAAAGCTCATGGCCAGAGGTGTAGTGTGGCAAAGCACCAAGATGCACTTCTCAGCCGTTGTCGAGAAAATCGACAGTTAAAAGAAACCGTTACGGTGAAATACTCTCGACGATTAACAGCTTTCTACAGCGTCGTGGCGTAGCGGTAAGCGCTCGGGTTCGTAATCCGGAGGTCGCCGGATCAAATCTCGCACCATGCAATTTTTTTTATTATTAGTTTTTGTAATTCAAATATATATATGTAAACTATTAATGAATTGCTTATGCATTTTGGTGAAGGCGGATCGCTCTCCAATTGTACCGCCTCCATTTTTCCGTTTGTTTAACAGGGTGTACCAAAGCTCTCACGTCCGCACTGATTTTTCGACGATGCTATAAGTTGCGCTAGGGATCGCATCTACCTTCTTTCGAAGTTAGCAGGCAACTACGCTGTTATGCGGCGGCTCGTTTCGGCCCATTCAACATCTGTCCTTCAAGTGTAACGAGCGAGTAACGGAGTTTATATTTCATACCTGCCACAGCGAATTTGTGTTCGTGGGGTCTCTATTCTAATTCGAACGTTTGACTTACGCTATACGTAATCGTTTCGGAATATCGTTTCTACGTCTTCCGTTAACTATACGTGGTTAACATTATGAAGACAATTAATAACGTTTGTGAAATATAACTCTGTTTGCGGAAAACATAATTATGTTCGAAGTCGCCAGTTTCTCCACGACAAACGACTTTCAACAACTTATTATATGCATAATTGTTGCAACTGACTGCCGGGAAATATATATATATATATATATATATATATATATATATATATATATATATATATATATATATGTGTGTGTGTGTGTGTGTGTGTGTGTGTGTGTGTGTGTGTGTGTGTGTATACACATTTGAATTACAAAAAACAAATACTAAAAAAAAAAAAAAAATTCCATGGTGCGATATTCGATCCGGCGACCTTCGGATTACAAACCCGAGCGCTTACCGCTGCGCCACGACGCTGTGGAAAAATCATGAATCGTAGAGAGTATATCACCGCAACGGTTTCTATTAACTGTCGATTTTCTCGACAACGGCTGAGAAGTGCATCTTGGTGCTTTGCCACATTACACCTCTGGCCATGAGCTTTTATTATGCGCAGTATGAATCGAATCTGAATTTCACAATTGGCGGCCTCCCCTTGTTAGTGACAACTGAAAACAGATTTACGAGCAAAATGTCTTTCTCGTCTAAAATAAATTCTTAAAATTAATTTAAAACCACATAAAAATTACAGGTATTGGAACTGGTACGATGGTACTTGTCAGTAAAAATTATAGCTACATAACGTAGTACGCTGTATGCCACTAATGACTGTAGAGGAAGCAGGCACAGGATATGGCATCAGACAGTAGAGGCCTATTGTGTTTTCTGATGAAAGCTGGTTCTGCTTCGGTGTCAGTGATGGCCGTGGGTTGGTTAGGAGGAGGACTGCAACCAACCTGTCTGCGTGCCACACACAATGGACCTACATCTGGAGCTCTTCTCTACGCATCCTGAATGCAAATTTGTACGTAATTTGGTGATTCGAACTGTTCTGCTGCCATTCACAAACAGTGCTCCAGGATAACGCTCGTCCACATACCATTGTTGTAACCCAACATGCTCTACAGAGTGTCGATGTGTTCTTGGCCTACTCGATCACCAGATCTATCTCCCGTAGGGCACATATGGGACATCATTGGACAACTCCAGCGTCATCCACAAACAGCGTTAACGGTCCCTGTACTGACCGACTAAGTCCAAGAGGCATGGAACCACATCTGACAAACTGACATCCGGCATCTCTAAAACACAATGCATGCACGTTTGCTAACATATATTCAACATGTTGGCGGTAACACCGGTTATTAATGTACCCGCATTTCATATTCTCAATGGCTTATCTCGCTGTTACATTGACCTGGGGTCTTGCAATGTTAATCACTTAATGCTTAACCTAGAAAAATGTAATCCCGAAATTTCACTACTTTAAATTTATAATTTTTTGTTCAATCTGTATATATGACCATCCACTTTACTCTCATCAATCCGGATTGGTATTTTTTGCACGCGATGTAGCCTACTACCAACGTTATAATAAATTTAGATAGAGAACAATAGAAACAATAGTTAATCATGTTTTCCAAAGTATTATTAAGTGGTTCCCTGAAAATGAACTCTCTCTCAATTTTAAGAAGACACGGTAAGTATATTCATTATTTTATTTGTAGTAACTGTAGTATATATTTCAGACCAAAATTCAATCGCACAGATGTTTTCATTTAGCTTTACCGGCTTCAGAAAATTCTTTTGTCATTTTCAGAATATATTACATTATTGTTGATTTTGTTTTTATATAGCTTCTGTACAAGGCTTGATCGATATTCGTTTTGGAGCGCTACATACTTTTCACTAGAAATAGCAGAAGAGGTTACGGGCATCTCGGTAATATGCTTGATCATACATTGAAAGAACGCCAATATGAGCTTAAACGGATGATAAGAAGAAGCATGAGTGATGTTATTTGTTATGGTGGGTTTGCTGTACTTGTCAAATGTAATTTGACCTTCTACTAAACACAGAATACAAATTTCTCTGCACTATATAAAAATGGGCGTTAACTAATACACCACAGTCCCATTTCTAGGGGACATATCATATCCTATAGCTAATATCTTTAAAACATATGATATCACTGTGTACTTTACCATCAACAATGTCACCTGCTCTTTACGCATAACGAGAAACCTCCAACTTACAAATCTCTCAAATGTGGGATGTGTTACAGTTTTTATATAAGACAGACAGGGAGAGCATTTAAGACGTGCTTTCGTGAGCACTTGCACAACAAAGACGGTGAGAATTTATGTAACTTTTGCAGAAAATCTCAAAATCGAGAAACACAGTATACCCCGTCCATCTTTGCTTAAAATGAAAATTTTGCACATATTTGACCAGGGCTACGATAATAACCTTTTAGAAGAGTTTGAAATATTTAAACAATCCTACCTAAAGTCAAAAAATTTTTTGGGTGATCAGCTTGCACTGAAAAACACAAACAATTTTTATTGTTTCGTATCTCTCATAAATTGTGAAAATTAGCCCATTATTTTAAGATATTAGAAGTATTCTTTTTTCAAATTTATTACACAGAACTGCCTCATATGCCTTAGTTATAGTTTATATACTTTTATCCATGTTCCTTGCAGCTGACACAACAGCTTGGCATGTACGTAGATGTGACTCATTTACTGTAAATTATCAATCTGTCAATCTGTGTTCACAGTTATCACACACAGTATGTACAGTTTCGAACAAGTCACTGATCATGCTTCTTCGAAGAACAGATTGGCATCTGCCAAGTTAATACTGTGTAATTTTCTGTAATACACCTCTTACACTTCACATAAATGTAAGGCCAGGGTCTAATGATTTATAATATCCCTAAGTTTGTAGGTTCTGAAGATGATGAGGTGATGAAACCGCTAAAGCGAAACAAAAATGTATGTTCGACTGATGACTGAATTTTTTTCTGGAACAGTATATTCAGTCTTGTACAGCAGATACTCTTACCAACATGTGACGCTGCACATTAACAGGCGTACAATATACCAAATTGTTGCGTGTGTATATTGATGAAACCTTGAGCCGGAAGAAACGTATTACTGAGCTTCTTCAACACTTCATTTCAACAGTTTTGCTCTTCGTGCAGTTGCCAATCTAGACAGACGAATCAACCTCCTAAATTTTTTTGTGTATTTCCACTTTGTTATTCCATACGAAGTAGTTTTGTGAGGTAATTATCACTTAGAAAGAAATTATTGATTCCAAAAATTGCTTATGTGGTATTCACCCACAGACATCTTTCAAGTACCTCTTCTAAGAGTAAGGCACTTTAACTGCATATAAAGGGTGTCCCAGCTATCTTGTCCACCCAAAATATCTCTGGAACAATAACAGCTATTGGAAAACGACTTTCACCGGTATCAATGTAGGGCTGGGGCCCATGAATGTACATATTTGGAAACATTCTAAAACGAATATGTAATCACACCTGCATACTTATCAAGAGGGTCACTTAACTTGTCAATCAGATCGCGGTTACGGGCAGCATGCGGTTCACGGCTGACCCTCAGGACGTGCGCTAGCAGCGCATGTCGGGTGTTTCAAGCGTCAACTTCGCGTCTCAATATCTCGGGATGTAATGGGAATATTGCGATGCAATCAACGCCGTTGTGTATGTGCTTTGTCATGCTATGAATTGCTGAAGAAAAAATATAGGAGGTCCATTTTTAAAAAAACGTAAGTTTGTGTTAAAAATTACATATGCTTTCGTTTTAGAATGTTTCCAAATATGTACATTCATTGGTCCCAGCCCTACATTGATACCGGTGAAAGTCGTTTTCCAATAGCTGCTATTGTTCCAGAGATATTTTGGGTGGACAAGATAGCCGGGACACGCTGTATATGGGTGACATTTTCCACCGTGTACAAACTCTAGTGATTGATCGATGAGAGTATACGGAAAAAAAAGTCTAATGAACTTACGTCCGAAAATGCACGATTTCCATGCTAGAGACTACTTATTCAATCATACTTTGTTACAGAGACTGCAGTCTAATACGCGCTGTATCATACAGCCACAGCTACAGTATGCATGGTTTTCCCCTATAGGGTGATACTATTCCTCATACGTCTTGCCCTAGAGCCCTCTCGTGCCATTGTAATTGAAAAAGCTATGTCCGTTCACTTCTCTCGCTGACTCATCTTTTAATGGATGTGATGCAGCGTTGTACACAATGGTTCCGTATTCGAATCGAGAGCTTGCCGGCATGCTGTTTACTTACGGAAAGGCAAATGGCAACGGGCGTCGGGCAGCAAGGTTGTATCAGGAGACCTATCCCCACCGACAACCACCACAGCTTTCAATGTCTGCAGCAGTGTTACGCCGTTTGTCAGGGACAGGATTGTTTCAGGAAGCAGTAAATCCTGAAGGACGTACTCGAATTGTTCGGACAACTTACTTGGAGGAAAATTTGATTAACACTGTGGAAGGCGACCGCCGTGTCAGTTCCAGGCAGTTGGCCCGCCAGTATAGGGTAAGCCAGACGACCGTGTGCAACAATCTCCATGACAATTGTTACGATCCTTATCACTTACAGCGCGTCAAGGGCTTACTGGCGACAGACTTTCCCCATCGGGAGCAGTTTTTTCACTGGTTTCTTCGGTAGGCAACCACGAATCCGGGACTTGTTCCATCCATCATTTTCACAGATGAATCCACCTTTACGTGAAGTGATATCTTCAACTTTCATAACAGTCATCTGTGGGATAGCATGCAGAACCCCCACAGCGAACCATCAGCATCGTTGCAGCCGGAATGTGTGGGCCAGGCTAATTGGCGACCGTATTTTGTGACCAATCTTCCTTCCACGTCGCCTAACAGGCCGGAACTGTCGGCGTTTCTCGCGGGTGGCTCTGCCTCCCCAGCTGGAAAGAGTGCCATTAATGATTCGAAGGGTTATGTGGTACATGGGGATGATCCAGCCCACTTCGCCAATAACGTCTGGTCGCATCTCAATCGTGTCTTCCCTGGTCGATAGGTAGGACGAGAGGTCGATTTGCCTGGCCTGCTCGTTCACCGGATCTCAACCAACGCGACTTCTGGAGGTGGGGCCATCTCACAAGCATCGCGTATGCAGAGCTCATTCCAGATGTGGAGGCAGTGGAGTCCCAGATGTGGAGACAGTGGAGCAGCGTATTCATGCTGCTTTTGACACTGTTCGGATGCAGCCTGACCGATGTGAAAGTGTGAGACAGAACATGTTACGGCGAGTACACGCATGCGTTATGGCACATGGGAACCATTTTCAACACAAATATTAACTGTGGCTGCATAGTACAGCGCGTATTAGACCTCAGTCTCTACAATAATGTATGATTGAATAACTGGACCTTTTTTGTGCCGTATCCTCTCATCGATTAATCCGTAGAGTTTGTACACTGTAGAAAAAATCCTCCCATTAGATAACTTAAATCATAATTTGAGAACAACAGTGATGTCCATACCTAGAAAACTGCAAGAAAAACCTACCTTTATTACCCGTTATTAACGCTCTCAGGGACTCAGAAAGGAGTTCAACAAGCATCAACAAAAATAGTTCAGGGTTTTCCCGGTAGCATAAAATGTCTGTCAGGTAGCAAGGTACATTTTGAATCTAATCATGCCTCCAGGACAACTTTTGGTTGTTACAGAATTGAATCTTTTCAAGTAGTTTGCGTCAACTTCCTTCGTTCAGGAGAAGCAACCCCATGAAATTTTTTTTCGTGTAGTCATTGTACACGTGAATTAGTTACTTCCTTGTTCATCCGACTTGACGCTTGTGAGAGACAGAAAAGTGGTGAGATCTTCGTAAATAATGGTTCGTCTGAAAAAGAAAGGAAAAATAAATTTCTGATTTCTGTAAAAATTATCCCTTCGTCATTTGATTTTCGGTTCATATGGAAAAAAATCAAAATGGTTCAAATGGCTCTGAGCACTATGGGACTCAACATCTGTGGTCATCAGTCCCCTAGAACTTAGAACTACTTAAACCTAACTAACCTAAGGACATCATCATACACATCCATGCCCGAGGCAGGATTCGAACCTGCGACCGTAGCGGTCGCGCGGTTCCAGACTGCAGCGCCTAGAACCGCTCGGCCGCTTAGGCCGGCATATGGAAAAAGCTACTGTGTTATAACGGTCCTAGTTCACGTTAATTTTCGGTGCGCTAGACGTTGCACCCATTTGTGAATTCAAAACAATGTACTGAATTCTTTTTGAAAAGAAAACCTCAGCCAAGTCATTGTCTAGTCTTAGAAGTACGCACCTCACTCACTAATGTACGTCTAAGTACTGAGACCACACTATATGGGCAGACGTATATCCCGACATTTCCTTTGAACGGACTAGGAGCTCTTGTAGAAAAGAAGCGCAAGGCGCATTTGAAAAAGAATGCGTTGGTATTGAATGAGCACCGCGACGTGTGCCAAGCCCCGCGAAGCATTTCTCGGAGTCACTTCTTCCCCGCGGCTTACAGTCACGCAGAAGCGGTTTTACGACGCGTTGCGCGTTAGAGACGAGGCACGACGCAGCTGCATTCTGCGCCGCGCGGCCTCTGACGGAGGCCCACTGTGCGCAGTTCTAGGAGCGAAAAACTCCGACCTCCGCGCTGACTGATGATTCCTGCGGAGGACGCAACGGACCAGTGTCGCGTGGGTTCTGCTCTGCTGACGACGGAAATGACGCTGGAAACTACACGCAAGGTCTTCCACGGAATTAGAGTAACTTACACTGCTCGCAACAAGATCTTTGCGCAATGTCGCTGGCGTCACATCTCTCTTTGGGATCAATAACAAATACAAGTCAGACTCCTAACTACCTGCACGACGAAGATCTCGCAAAAATGGGCGTGTAAGTAGATCACTTAATAAGAAAAGTCCCGCCAAGAAACACTACATTTTCTGAACAGTACTTGAGCCATGCCTTCTTTGCCGCTATCGTTATTAGTTCAGAGATGCTTAACTTTTCGGCGCTTGGGGAGTCGGTCGAGAGGTGGTGCGGCGGTGAGCGGATCGACGGGCGAGCGCGACAGGCTTTTGGAGGTGGGGAGAAGACGGTGTCATTGCCCAAGGAGGGGAGGTAACCCGGTCGGTGAAGAGGTGTTTTTGAATAGGCATTGTATAGGCAACAGTTGTAACGGCTGTGTCTTGTGATAGTCTGCGCAGCCAAGCAGTTGGTGGCCGTTAACCGATGACATCTTATTGTGATACTGTACTGGTGACCTACTTCTCTGATGCTGTTGGACGATTATTTCGCTGAACTGATAAGATGACAACATTCTAGTTATGTCTTTCAATGGCCATGCACTTTCTGGCTTTCGTATTGCAAGTGTACCTCACCTGAGACGAACTATTAGCGAGTGCTCAGTTATGAAAAATCTATTAGTAATTCATGTTGTGGTCGGACGCTACGCAGTTTGTTGCATCATTCTGATCTAACTGTGTTTGCTTGGTGTCTAGTAGCGTCGTCATTCTGCCTTACCATCCAAGCCATGGGGCTTCTTGTGTATAATGTTTTAAAACTGAGTGTTTGTCTGGAACAAACTAATCTGGTGATCTTGAACTGTATCATGTACCGACGTGCGCTAACTCGGTGACACACTTGCGCGGAGGTTTGAATGTCGGCATCCACCAAGGGCTCGATTATCGTGTGAAGTCGGACGCACCTACTATACTTCGCGCCCTCGGTCGGGCCGATAAATCGGGCCCGAGCGGCACAACCAGATGTGACCCGTGTTTGCTGCTCCGCAGGACGTTCCTGTTCGCAGTCGGGCCATGCTGTGAGCTGGGAACTATTTGTGAGAGAGTTGTCCCATGCTTATTATTGCCTGTCTGGCAGTCCGTATGTAAGGTTACTGTTTCTTCTAAACGAATATATTTGGGCAAGGTTCTAAAGCTGTCTGTAAGTGAACTTATGATAGCCCTTTGCGCGTGCAGTGTTTTCTACTTTCTGTAAAAAGGTATTATATTTCTCATCTGAAAAGTTGTTGTACATACATTGGTAATTAAAGGCTTCATGTATAAATGTTCTCTCACTGGGAGTTTATTATTATAAATGTTAATTCATCACTATTTTGTTAATACAAAACATAGTTTTTCACAGTTCATGTGTAAGGTTACCCGTTTTTCTTTTAAAGACGAATATATTTGGGCAAGGTTTTAAAACTGTCTGTAAGTGAGCTTACGGTACCCATTTAGGCGTTCAGTGTATTCCATTTTTTATAAAATGGCTCTGAGCACTATTGGACTTAACATCTATGGTCATCAGTCCCCTAGAACTTAGAACTATTTAAACCTAACTAACCTAAGGACATCACACAACACCCAGTCATCACGAGGCAGAGACAATTCCTGACCCCGACGGGAATCGAACCCGGGAATCCGGGCGCGGGAAGCGAGAACGCTACCGCACGACCACGAGCTGCGGACTTTTATAAAAATTTGAACAATTGTTATACTTACTTTGGTATTTAAAACCAACTGATTGGCTTCTTGTACAAATGTTCTCCTACTGGAAGTTTGAAAATTGTTATTTCTGTTGATTGACTTCAGTAAATATTGTGAACAATAAAAGGCGAATGCTCCCCTGCCCTAAGGTCCAGTCCTTCCGCTTAGTCCTTTGGGTGTTTTATGATACGCCGAGGAAATACCATTATCAGTAATTTATACCGTTAAGCTCAGTTTGCGAGTTTCTCAACTGTTGCCACGACACCAAGAACTTTAGCATTATAACCTTATAACCTGTAACACTATAACAATGCGTTTTTTAATTATTTACTCCGTATAATATTATCCATTGCGTAAAGCGTAATTTGCAACGTTAAGAAACAAGTCCGCTGCACAACGGTCTGTATAAGTGGGCCGACCGGGGTGGCCGAGCGGTTCTAGGCGCTACAGTCTGGAACCGCGCGACCACTACGGTCGCAGGCTCGAATCCTGCCTCGGGCATGGATGTGTGTGATGTCCTTAGGTTAGTTAGGTTTAAGTAGTTCTAAGTTCTAGGGGACTGATGACCTCAGAAGTTAAGTCCCATAGTGCTCAGAGCGTTTGTTTGTGTAAGTGGACTGTATCTTTGGTCACAATGTTTGTTTTCCTAAGAACTAGTGTCCCTAGCGCATGTTAGCCAGCTGTTTCCTGAAAATATACCACCAGGCCGAAAAATAGTTAGAATAAACAAAATTGAGTAGAACAAAAACAGTTTACTTGTAATTCAACCTTAAATACGGAGTTATTCTATCACCAAGTTTACTTGTGACTCAACCTCAAATAAAGGTGAGAGTAAATGAATAAATATCACTTTTCAGAGAACCTGTCTTAACAACTTCGAGAAACTCCTGTACAGAACAGCAGCACTGTGCCGCAAGGAAACATTTCAACTTAGCGTTTAAGACTTGAATTTAAGAACCCTTTTTTTAAGTTTCGATGAGAGACTATTGAAAGTGTAAGCTACTAAATAGTATACACCTTTCTCTACAATGCACTGAAGGGATCATTGGCGAAATGCCACTATTAATGAGGATACTGGGTAAGGGGCACAGCATCAGTGGCGTGAGGTACAGATTGAAAATTTGGATCTAATCGAAGGCGTGCTAATGTAATCCGTGCAGTTCTGATGACCACTTTGTTTGTATGGCGTAATGGTCGCCGGCACGGTAGCTCAGCGTGTTCGGTCAGAGGGTTGATTGTCCTCCATAATAAAAAAAAAAAACTCAGTGAAGGAATGAACGATCAACTTGAACGGATGTCATATGACGTCCGCCGGGACCAAACGAAACGAACAACACCGAGAAAAATTAATAAAAAAGAAAAAAAAATGGTCAGCGGATCTGCCCAGTAAACAGGAGATTCGAGTTCGAATGCCGTTCTGGCACATGTTTTCAATTTTCCTCGTTGATTTAAATCAATGCCCACTGGCAGCTAATGACTTTAATTCCTTTTGTGTCTTGATTCATAGTGGTTGTAGGATCAAATATGGTGTCTGTGCTTTCGGACATGTCGGAAAGAGCAGACATAACATATACATTGCACGTTTTTCTGAAAGCTTAAATACTGGCAACAAAAAAAACCTTGGTGGAGTATATGTACTCAGTTTTCACCCACCGCGTGTGGGTAGTATTGTCAGAGGTCAACCTTCAATTGTTGATTCCGCCATCAGCAATGGAGGGTGAATCCATTACGTGATAATTAAGTCTGTTACGAAATATACCTTGAGGCACTGAATGATCGCAGACATAGAAAATCAACATAAGGTTTAAATTCTCTGGTAGAAACACTGTAACGTGTAGAAGCACTGCCAATTTTTAGAGATGCAATGAATTTTTAAATATCGTTAGTTGCAGTTTTGAAACTAATAAATGTCAGTCAGCCGAAGTAGATCCAGTGCATCTGTGTTTGGTTGTTTATTAGAAAGTGCAAGTTTTTCTCCTGCTGTGGCGAAGTAATCACTAAATTTTGAGACCAATAATTAAACAGTGTCATCATTTATGCCACAGTTGTCTTCTGGAAAAGCAGTTTACATCAAACCCTTACTTCCGTTTGTTTCATGATTAATACTTTTCTAAACTGTTTTTGCTTTGTTCCTATTTTATTTTTTGTATAAAGCGTACGGGCTTCCTAATAATAAATTTGAGGATTCTACTATTCTGTCAGTAATGTTACAAATATTGACTGCACCCTGTCTTCTAAATTAGGTAGAGCTATCCCTTTTTAGAACTTTATATACTACGTGATCGAAAGTATCCGGACACCTGGCTAAAAACTACTTACAAGATCGTGGCGCCTTCCATCGGTAATGCTGGAATTCAGTATGGTGTTGGTCCACCCTTAGCCCTGATGACAGCTTCCACTTTTGCAGGCACACGTTCAGTCAGGTGCTGGAAGGTTTCTTGGGGAATGGCAGACCATTCTTCACAGAGTGCTGCACTAAGGAGAGGTATCGATGTCAGTCGATGAGGCCTGGCATGAAGTTGGCGTTCCAAAACATCCCAAAGGTTTTCTATAGGATTCAGGTCAGTCCTCTGTGCAGGCCAGTTCATTACAGGGATGTTATCGTCGTGTAACCACTCCGCCACAGGCCGTCCATTATGAACATGTGCTCGATCATATTGAAAGATGTAATCGCCATCCCCGAATTGCTCTTGAACAGTGGGAAGCAAGAAGGTGCTTAAAACATCAATGTAGGACTGTGCTGTGATAGTGTAATGCAAAACAACAAGATGTGCAAGCCCCTTCCATAAAAAATATGACCACACCATAACACCACAGCCTCCAAATTTTATTGTTGGCACTACACACGCTGGCAGATGACGTTCACCGGGCATTCGCCATACCCACACCCTGCCATCTGATCGCCACATTGTGTAGCGTTATTCGTCACTCCACACAACGTTTTTTCCATGGTTCAATCATCCAGTATTTACGTTCCTTACACCAAGTGAGGCGTCGTTTGGCATTTACCGGCGTGATGCGTGCCTCATGAGCAGCCGCTCGACCATCTAATCCAAGTTTTCTCACCGGCCGCCTAACTGTCATAGTACTTGCAGTCGATCCTGATGCAGTTTGTAATTCTTGTCTGATCGTCTGGATAGATGTCTGCCTATTACACATTATGACCCTCTTCAACTGTCGGCGATCTCTGTCAGTCAACAGAAGAAGTCAGCCTGAACGCTTTTGTGCTGTACGAGTCTCTTCACGTTTCCACTTCACTATCACATCGGAAACAGTACACCTAGGGATGTTCAGGAGTGTGGCAATCTCGCGTACAGACGTATTGACACAAGTTACATTCAATCACCTGACCACGTTCGAAGTCCGTGAGTTCCGCGGAGCGCCCCATTCTGCACTCACGATTTCTAATGACTACTGAGGTAGCTTGATACGGAATACCTGGCAGTAGGTGGCAGCACAATGCACCTAATATGTATCTCTTTGGGAGTGTCCTGATACTTTTGAACACATAGTGTACTTTAAGCACAGGAGTTATCCACACTTCGTCTGTGCTGGGAACTTCAAACAGTATGGTAGTAAGTTACACATGCCGTCCCGCACTAAGACCATTGCTCAGGAAGAGTGGATTGTTGTCAGAAGAGACTAAACCTCAGGATGTCCTACAGAGACAGCTCTGGAAACGTACTCCACGTTACGGGACAGCACGATTCTTGTTAGAGAAACGTCGAAATTGCTCACAGTCTCACCGTGAAATTCTGCCTGCATGTGAACCAAATGCAGTTTCTCGTCCAGCTGTAGTGAAATGGTCCAACAATTTGACGAAGGCCTTGCTGACTTGGGTTATACTGATCGGAAAGTTCAAAGTGTGTGTGTTTCCTCCTTTCGGCAATCTGAAAGAAAATCTGGGAGTAAAGAAGTTTTCCACCGATGATGAAGTTCACACAGCGGTTCTTGAAGGAGCGGATTTATGTCGTCGGGCAACTGAATGATCTGTAGAACATCCCGAGCGTTGTTTACAGCAACATGGCGACTATTCTGAAAAATAATGTAATGTGTCTGCGTCACTTTGAAGTGAAGTGCAGCAGTGGATAAAAGTTGCTTGACTGCTCTAATATGTATAACTTACATTTTCAAGTCCCTTAGTATAATATTACCCTAGTTTTTTTTAGAGAAAAATAAGGATCAGACTTTCTCGCCACTTAAGTGCTCCAGCTTATTAGTGACTAACACAAATAGCAAGTAGCAACACAGACTTCTAGATCTGCTTGGTAGCATTGTTATAGCGTTATGAAGAAATCCGGTTCCGCAACTCACAATGCAATATAACAGAGAGCCGTGTTTGAAATAATGTAAACTGTTGTCTTTAAGGCAGTTAATCTCATCTTTGTGTCTTTCGAGATTCCACAGTAACATTGTAATCACTTATTCATGGGTGTAAGAAACGGCAGCCATGTTTAGAGTTTTATGCAGCTTTTCTTCTGCATGAAGGCCACTTTAATGCAGTGGACGAAATCACGAAAAGCTTTCCTACTGGATAAATTAAGTTTCTTACTGAACGTATATCTGAATATCAAAGTTCCAGTTTCTTAATGCATATTGCACACAGAGAAACGCAAAATACAGAATTCTGAAGCAATGACCGATATTGTAAGATACAAATGATAGAATACAAAGAAGATTAAAAGAGTAATGCCTCAAGATACACATACACTGAAGAGCCAAAGAAACTGGTACCTCTGCCTAAGCGCCGGCCGCAGTGGCCGAGCGGTTCTAGGCGCTACAGTCTGGAACCGCGCGAACGCTACGGTCGCAGGTTCGAATCCTGCCTCGGGCATGGATGTGTGTGATGTCCTTAGGTTAGTTAGGGGGAATATGACGCATCTCTTTATGTTGTGATTTTCTAGTCCATTGAGTTCCTGAACGTTTCTGTACTCTGTAATGTGGTTATCAACAGCACTCACTCCACGGGATGAAGAAGCTAGCGGAGCGAAAAGAATAACCACTTGTCTTACTTTTTCATTGTCAGCTTCAAGAAGTTAAACCAATCGTGTAACTCAAGGGTGCTTCATGAATATCAGAAATAATGCTCATTTATTTCTGCGTCGTAGAGGAAGAATATCTAATCGATTTCATATGATATTTTTGTAACGTATTTAGTCAAGCAATCCACCCTGACTCACCATGGCACACAACGGTTCGGTGCGTCCTTTAACCCCACTGTATTATTGGCTTTTATTTAATACTTGTATGGTTTTCTAAATTCTGAAGGTAGCAGGACTTAAATACAGAAAGCGAAACGTTATTTACAACTTGCGCAGAAACCAAACTGCAGTTATAAGAGCCAAGCATCCCAAAAGGGAATTTCTGTCGAAGAAATAAAAGCTTCCAGGTTTGCCGTTGATATTAAAATTCTGTCAGAAATAGTAAAGGCCCTGGAACTGAATGGACATTGTCTCGAAAGGAGAATATAAGATGAACATGAACGAAAGTAAAACTAGTGTAAAGGACGTAGTCGCAATAAACCAGGCCATGCTGAGGTAATTCGATTAATAAATGACACACTGACAGACCGATAGTAGATGGGGTTTGTTATTTAGGCTGTTAAATAAGTGATCACATGCAAAGGGCGTAGGATGTAAAACGTAGAATGAGGATGGCAAGAAAAGCGTTTCTGAAGAAACGAAATTTCCTAACATCGAATGCATATTTACGCGTTAGCAAGACTGTTCTGAAGGTATTTGTTAGGAGTGAAAAGTGCACGGTTCACAGTTCAGAGAGCAGTAGAATAGAAGCATTTGAAATGTGGTGTTACACAAGAATGCTTAAGATTAGATGTGTAGGTCATATAATTAATGAGGAGGTCCTGAACAGAACTGGGGAGAAAATAAATTTGTGGCGTAACTTTAGTAAAAGACGACATGGGTTGAGAAGTCACAGTCAGTTTAGTACTAGAGAGAAGTGGGGCGGGGGGGGGGGGGGGGGGAGGTAAAAATTGTAGAGGGAGACTAAGAGATGATTACAGTCAGCAGGTTCAAATTGATGTAGGTTGCAGTAGTTATCCGGAGATGAAGAGGCTTGCACAGGATAGAGTAGCATGGAGCGCGCATAAAAACCTGTCTTCAGACTGGAGACAACACAACAACAAGGTTGGGAATACATTATAGTAACATTTACATACGTTTTCTTTAGTTAAGGTGAGAAAAATATAGTGTGAAAAACCCTAGTTTGAGTACCTGCATTCAATCTCATCGTAATGTATTACTACACTAAATGTAGGACTAACGAATGAAGAAGTAAATCATCCACCCCGACCAATCAACATCGAAGGTGGTTGAAGAAATTAGGCGTGCCACACAATCAACTTTCAAATCTGCAGGTTTGAAGAGACATCATTAGACGTAGAAACGTAAACAGAGAAGAGCAACTCTCAACAATTTTGGCCACTTTGCAATTCGGAGAGGTGTTGAAAACTAAAGAAGATCAAAGAAAATGCGAAGATCGGAAAGCAACAAAAATTATAATGAAGTAAAGTAGGTACCACCAAGACAAAAGGTACGAAAAACAATGAAAAATTTTGATTTTCGTTATCTGGATATGAATCAGTTAAACATTTGACCAAATTATGGGACGACAGTAAACGAGATGATATGGGGGCTGAAACGAAAACAGAAGGTTGCTTAGATTATTATTAATTTTGAATAAAACGGTGCGGTTTGGTGAGGACACGTACTGGAACTATTCGGAATACAGTAATCAGCATTAGATGTGAACGTTGGTCATTATTTAATCTAAGATTGAGATGTGTGTGACATCACTGATAGTATTTAAGGGCGGGCTGTAGGACGCTCGTGGTCTTTTGCTGTTCGGCGTTCGTTGAATTTTGGGCGGTCGTTGTTTGGTGAGTCTGTCGAGAGGGCTATGTGGTCGAGCAGCTATGTGAGTTACGTACTTCAACTTATCACTGGACTTTGAATACACGACTGTGTTTCTGACGATTGATTTTGGACGATTTTACTAACTATAACATTGTGTGTGGACGTAGTGACTGTTTTCAAAGTGGTTCTTCAGGATAACGAACGTTACAGCGCGATTGATGATGGGATTCCTTTCAGACTTCCAGGGTTTGCTGTAGAGTTTCGTGAATGAAATTTGCTCGCACACATTTATTTGGTGTTCTGCTCGCACTACGTACATTAATTATTATGTAATTGTTTCTTTTTGTCTCAGTAATTAGTACGAAACCACCACTAACACACGTGTGAATAATCATATTGATGTTGAAGCCCTTCTGTTCGTGTTTGCTTGAAAATAGATTCGGTTTTGGAACGGGTCCGCCTTGAGCAGAGCACATAAAAACTAGGAAAACCACACAATATGATAACAAGGTATTTACAAGAAATTTTGTGAAATGGAACTGCTTAGGCTTTCGCGACTGGAGTCAGTTGACATAAAAGTTTTCTGAGTAGAACCAGAAAGAGGCCTCTGTAACCCTGGCTGCAGCCTTTGTTTCTCCATTATAGTTTTTTAAGTTATGACGCGGCGCGATACTCAAAACACTATTATATCAAAACTTTGTCTGTTCTTCAGATTTGTAAATACTCTCTTAAACACTCACATTTATATGTACCGGTATATGAGTAGTAAAGAGGATTTTTGATATTTAGTAGAAATAAAATAAAATCCCACTGAGGATGCTGAATCTTCAGCGAAACATGACTGGGAAATACAAGTAAAGATGAAATTGTCTTTTCCTCAAGGTGGACCCCTCCAAAAACAAAGCATACATGAATATTGCTCAGTAAACATTTACTCGGTTTCAACTATAATCCTGCAGTTTCCTTAACAATATTAGTTCTATTGAACTTATCCAGTCATTTCATTTACTTGTATATCTTTTCCTAACATGCTTATTTGATTAAAAGCATTAAGGATCAGATCTGTAATAAATGCCCTGGTCAATACCCGACCCCTATGGTATCATAAATAGTCAAGCCTACAAATTAGCTACTCCACTGGCCACCTCTATAGTGCGCTTTAAAGAAACAGGTGCGGTAGGCAGGGGATGGTGTACGATCCGATAAAAAGACCGTTCCGTACTTTATTTCAGTGGTTTTATTTACCTACTTGCGCAAAACACTTTCGCAAGAATGAAAGGAAATTTTGTGTTTAATGGCCTGTCCTCGACGAAGGCATTACAGACGGAGATCTGATAGGAAAATATTATCTTCGTGAAGCTTTTCCGTGGCATTCAATGAACCCGTAGAACTTACGTGTTTCGCTTTCAACGACAATTAGCACTGCCAAAAAAACAAACCCGAGTCACAACTGATTCAGACGTCAGGGGGAAGAGTAAAAAGCTCATAACTGTTGTCAACAACAAGTACCGTCAATGATCCTAACGAGCTCGTCTTGAAAGCAGATACATAGTGCGTACCGTCAACAGTTGCACCGTTGTGTAGGTATTTTCAGTGCAATACAGATACTAAGATAAAACGACAAGAATCAGAAGTACAATCATTTCGTAAGAACCCACGACTCCCTGACGCCAAACTACTCAGAAACTATCCTTGAACAAAACTTTTTTCTCTGGGACTCTCGTCCAGCTTGCCTAAATCTCAGTAATGTGGTGTTCCAGAAAATCTTTTCTTAAATAACGTCACTACAAAGGACACACAACGATAAAAGTTATAAATTGGCTCCTTCTGAGTGGGCACCGCAGCCGCGATAAATCTGAAGAAATTCTTCGTTTCGCAAGGCTGTATTTTAAAACAGTACTTTGTTGAGTGCAGCTGGTTTTGAGTATTGCTCGTTCTGAAGTGTATCTGCAAACATAACAACACACAGCAATTAAAGTGAAAATATAATGGCCTATACAAGTGCACTGGGTGTAGTATTCTTCGTATTTTATTCATTCGCTTTTTTACCAGCATTATGTTTCTTATGCTTAATAAGAGGAATTTTGATTCCTTTACTCGAGTGTATTTGCCAGGAGTATAACTTCCAATACAATGTATAATTCTGTGCTCTTGTGGTAATCTCATTTTATTCTTTTAATATTTTTCTAAACTACATTCATAGAATTCGTAGGATTTGTTGACCTGGAAAAAGCGTTCGACAGTGTTAAATGGTGCAAGATGTTAGTAATTCTGAGAAAAATTAAGTCTAGGAGTGACAGATCAAGCCAAGATGAACAACTTTTGCGGAAGACACAATATTAGCTGTGCCGTGCGTAAGACTTGAGTGTTGCTATAATCTAGGCAACTACTCCGCATGAAAGGGGGCAGGCCCAGCAAATTTAAAATTCCTAATCTCCTTCCAAAATATCTTACTCCCTTTGAGACACTCATTTTTGCGGTTTTGTTGTTGATAATCACTCTATCAAGTTACTGGGGTACGTAGTATCCAGCACCCTTCGTTTGCTGACCCTGTTTGTTCGGCGAAACCTTGTTGTTCCAGGGCCGGCGAATACTAGGGAAGCAAACGTTCTAACAAAAGTTATTCCCATGACGTGATCTTCAAAATGGTTCAAATGTCTCTGAGCACTATGGGACTTAACAGCGGAGGTCATCAGTCCCCTAGAACTTAGAGCTACTTAAACCTAACTAACCTAAGGACATTACACACACCCATGCCCCAGGCAGGATTCGAACCTGTGACCGTAGCAGTCACGCGGTTCCGGACTGAAGCGCCTAGAACCGCTCGCATGACGTGATCTACTGTACATTACTGCTAGACTTTTGTTGAAAAGACCGTGAAACGCACTGTGTATTTGTGCTTTGCAATTATGTGCATAAGCTGTTCTTACCACGCAGCTATTAGTATGTGTCGAAAGATGTACTTTGAAGTTCTATATCGATAAACAAAAATCGTGTGACGAGGGCCTCCCGTCGGGTAGACCGCTCGCCTGGTGCAAGTCTTTCGATTTGACGCAACTTCGGCGCCTTGTGCGTCGATATATATCGATAATGTTTTAAGATCCTTTGACTGTACACTTTGGCTGATAGCTACAATTGTCCCTCGCACGCTTGTGACAAGTGGCGGTACAGTGAACAGCTGTGTACAGCTGTAGTTGGTGGTGAGGCGTTGCGAGGTATGTCATCGAGTTATTACTTGTTCTGTGTGTTTTTGTAACAATGTGTCAATGTTATAGTTCTCGTATCCACTCTCATTCCATGTTTTTAACATTTGGCATTGTGCCCGTTGGCGACCAAGCTATGCGCAAATCTGTAAGGCACGCGATTTCTGTTTGTCGTGGATGATGTATCCATATCTGCTGTAGATAACAATAATTTTTTTTAAGAAAACAGTACACCCAGTGCCATTGTATAGGCTCTTATATTTTGGGTTTCATTTAATCATGGTGTGCCGCTATGTTCCCACATGCACTTTGAGAATGAGCAACGTTCGAAACTATTACTGCTTTACGAAAGACTGTTTCAAAATACAGTCTAGTTCAGTGGTTCTCAACCCGGGGGTAATTACCCCCTGAGGGGTAAAATGTAATTTTCTGGGGAGTAAAAACAAAAGGCTTCAACTGGGTTTCGGTCACGAAACTAAATTAATTTTAAAAGGTAGTTTTTATCATCGCTATTAAATAAATTAAAAATAATTAATTTATTTTTCAAATAGTCTGAATAACACGCAGTGCTTGTCCCTGCTTGTGAAACGAATGTATGAACATCATCTTCCTTACATAGACCACGCACTACAAGCATACTTTAAAAAAACAATATGGGATTGTGGGTCCGGCTTGATGCAAAACACTTTTGTTATTTATTTACTTATTTGTTTTACACCAAGGGGGACCCACAATCCCATGTTGTTGTTTTTGTATGCAAACACAGACCCATGGAAGATTTTCAAGGATAAAAATTACGTATTTTTTACTTTGTACTGTGCACCTATGACAGTAAAATTCAGATAAATATGTTACGTATTCTCAAATATCTCATGAAAATAACTTCCCCTAGTTGTAGGTACTGCCCACAATGGGCCATAAATGGCTTCATCGCAAGAGATACATGAACGAATTGACAGCACAAAACAACAGTAACTACATAATGGATACTGCATTACAGGCAGCGCCTACAATGTATTATTATTATTATTATTATTATTGTTGTTAGTGGCAGAGTTCAGACACCAGGAATTGGCTGCTTGAATTCTTCGAATTTCTGCGTGTTCAGAAGTCAGGAGTCTAGCAATCAAATTATTTAAAAGCAATAAGTATAACGCACACATTTTAACTTGTCTGATTTTAAGTAGGGGCGCAGGGTATGGGTGAAGCAGGTGTTGCTAGGGGGGGGGGGGGGGGGGGATTCGTGCACTGTCGATTGCCTCACTGACTCACTAGTTCGTGGTTTAATAAATCACCTACAACAACTAAATATTACAAGAGACATTTTTTTCAACCTAGTATCGGTTGTGAAATTAAATCCACAGTGGAAGCCCGGTGAGTATGTGTGCAAATGTGTCGCACAATGTCTCTAACATGATCGTCTATCGCGTCACGCCGCACTTTTCAGATCTTAGATAAATAGAAAATAATAGTATTTCCCGCCAAGTATGAACAGCCGTCTGAGAGATTTCGCCTGATTTCATGCAACCCACGTAACGTAACTGTCTTCCTCATGAAAATTCTCGGGCGCTCTCTGTGGATATAACGAAGACGATCCCGCATCGTTTTCGATGGACAGTATTTGATCACCCACCGGACTTGTCTCCCTCTGACTTTCATCCCTTCGCTCACAAGAACCGCTGCCTATAAAGAAAGAATTTTGGCCCTGACAACGAGACGCAGAACAGTGTAAAGGAATGGTGGAAATCACAGGCAGATGCGTTCTATGACAAGGGTACTGTAGAGTCGCTACCACGCTGCGACAATTGTCTAAGTCGGAGCGGTGATGATGTAAAGAAGTTGCTGGAAGGTGTAGTTAAATGTTGCAAATAAAGCATTTTTTATTTTCGCTGTCGTGACCGGTCAGAGTTTGGGAAAGACATGTCTACATATTTATCCTTCGCCGCTTGAAAATGAAAATGTTTAAAGACAATTCTTTTTCATTTTATAATTAGGCGATAATATTGAAGATTGTGTGAAGAGGGAGGTGGGGGAGGGGGTAGTAGTTAATATTTGATTGCACTCAGGGACAATGGTCTCAGAAAGAATAGGAACCACTGGTTAGTTGAACGACGTCTTTCTTCAATAGTAACAAGTTCATTATTGGCCCCGATTTTTCCAGGCCACCCAGTAGCCAGTTTTTAATCATCTGCATCAGGACGCAATGCATCCAGCGGACAGTCCCATAAACTGTGCTTCAGGGCATGCGCACTCCTGGTTAATAGAATTTAACGTTTCGGGACTTTCCCAACATCGCACAAAGAAGACGAGCTCCTCTTTTTCTACTTTCTTTTCACCCTTCATTCCTTCATCGGAGTCCGAGAGGGCCGTTTGAAATCTGCACCATTCGAGAATTCGGTTCTTTTTCAGCCAAGTGAATTGCTAGTGCGTCAGAGGGACTTCCAATCTGAAATATTTTGAAGGGGATTGCCAGTTACGGCATTTGTCTTATAAACAAGGGTAACCTCCGGAAACCTTGGTCAGAGCCTTTTACGTATTGTTTGTCTTGCAACCGAGTTAAACCTCCGAAAACGTTGGTTAGAGCCTGGGGATTAGAAGTAAAGGAGGAAGACAAGAGTTTAACGTACCGTTTGTCTTACAACAAGGGAAACCTCCCAAAAAATTTGGTCAGAGCCCAGGGATTGCAGACAAGGCAGAAATACCAGAATTCAACGTCCCGTCGACCACATGATCGCCAGATACGAAACACAGTCTCATGGTGACGAAGAATGGAGAAGTAAATCCGACGTGTACTCTTCAGAGAAAAAATTCCACCATTTGCGCTAAGCGGTTTCTGCAAATCGCAGGATACCTGAATCTTGATGGCTAGACTGGGATTTGAACCGCTCTCCTACCGTATGTGAGTCCAGTGTTTCACGACAAACTTTGGATGCGCATGTTATTTTGACTATGCAGTTGCTCCGGAACGGTTGCAATAAACTGGATGTCACTTAGGCGACTTGCATGTCCCTCAACCGTTATCCAATTCGGAGAACTACAGTTTAATGTGGAATCCGAGCCACGTTTCGTTTCCAGTGAATCTCCACATGATAGAGGTGAGTTATACGTTAAAAGGCAAAGTGAAAAAAAGTGATCCGACTGGGAGTCGATACTACCACCTTTCCGTTGCTAGCGAAACGCTTTACCTATGGACGACCACACCAGACGCGCATTGTGTTACACTTTCCGCTGTCTCAAGTAACTGGTCCTCTCTCGAATTATTGCAAAGGCATCAGTTTCACAACTAAATTTTAATTCATTGTAATGTAGACAATTTCTACGAAATGTTTATAAATTATATACAAACGCCTTCCTCGTGAATCACTGTATCCATTAAGCAAAATCAAATCAAAATTCATACAGCTGTTCCTGAGATTATCTTGCACATACAGACGGATGCGAGGAGAGAGAGAGAGAGAGAGAGAGAGAGAGAGAGAGAGGGAGTTTCCGTAAGAGCTTGTGAAAATGTAATAGGAAATAAAGAATGTTCCACTGAACAATATGAGACAGTGAAACTGGGATTAGTTTTAGTACATTTAGTAGGCTACAGTGCAAATGGTACGTTCATTGTGTCAATGTTCGTATTTGCAGTTAACTGTAAGTTATGTAAATAAAGAAGTACACAGTAATTTTATTTTATACCTACTATCTTCTTAAGCGGGCTCCTCCGACCCCAGGTTGTTCAGTTTAGCATCCTCTATGTCCTGTTAAATTTTTGCACGCTCTTACGGGAACACCCTGGAGAGACATATACTACGGTTTCCCTCATAATATTGATGCATCTTATCACGGAGTGCACGTCCTATAACTTCAAACATTTGAGACATGCGTATCCTTTCTTTTGCCCTTGTGTGGCAATGACGTTAATGCCTATATTATGCAACGTTCAGTATGATTGTTGAATTCTGGACGCACGTCTTTATTATGACAAAACACTCGAGAAAAACCCTATGCCTCGCAGTTGTTTGCGTGTAAGAAAAAATGAAGACAACTGCTGACGAGGTAACCGGTTCGTCGGGAATTTCCTGCATCAAGTTATATTCTTGAGATTTCGAAATATCCTAGTAGACGAAAATGGTGTACCGGACTGTGACCCGAACTCGGGCAACGCTTACACTGAACTTTCCAGGCACGACTAGGCTTCATTTTTGCTAATACTTCACTTTACTTTATGCTGAGATTTCGTTTTTGTATACCAGGGCATATAATTATCCGTCAAATTATACTGCGAATACAACCACCTGTTTTTCATGGTTCACTTTATCCAACATTTCCTAGTACTGAATGGAATGGAGACGTACTGACTCGTTAACTAGGATAATACAGTACGCGAGTACTTGCATACAGAGCAAGCCGTCTCTTTTTTTCCGGCCCGTTCGCAAAGCCAAATTGAGTTTCGGAGCTCCCTCTCTGCGGTTCCGCGTCCGGCGTTTATTAGGAAGAGCAAACTGAGCGCGACAGGCGGGAATAAGCAACAGCTTTAGTTTGCGGGAAGAGAGAGAGACAGAAAGGGGTCGCTTAGGGGTGTCGCCATAGTTCGTCGCGTGCCGCGAATGTGCCGGGAGCTCCCTAACTACTTGCTGCCCCAGATTATGCAGATGCGTCTACTCGAGCAATAAATGGCGACAGCTACGTGGCTTTCTTCCCTCACCCACCCCCACCACTCTCTCTCTCTCTCTCTCTCTCTCTCTCTCTTCTCTCTCTCTCTTTCTCTCTCTGTTAAGCCCAACTCGGCGCTCTGAGTAATGTGAAATTGTTAATGTGTTCGCTGAAGTGAAATTTATACATGTGAGCCTGTGACACAGTACCTGGAATGGGGATCCCCTCTACAATGTTAGTTTAGTTTACAAAGTGTGGTACTACGACAGTTTTATACCAGCGGTTAGTTCTATCTAAATTACGACCACTTGGTCCCACGGCTATCGTATATCCAGCCTCACCATAAGAAGCATATGGATCTTTGCTGTACCCAGAAAGAATGGCAACGAATGAATACAGCTTAGGAGAGTACGTATAACAGTGTACAGGCGGTAAATTATTGAGATCCCAGACGGATTGTGTACACGTTATAACATCCCATTAGAAAAATTATGAAATGACTGTGCTGGTTAACTTCTTACGTTATTTGATTTTCAAACAGCCGAGCAAAACTGAACGTACTCAGACATTTCTCTTTTTACTTATTCTGATCATCACCAAACTGACACACAATATTTTTAGCCCAACGCAATCTGACTTTCAATAATCTGTACGAAAGAATGTCCCTGACTAACAATAACCTATACCTTTCATGAATCACTTACCTCACAAAAATCTTCGTTACTCGACCTACTGGAATACAGCGAGCGCCAATTCCTGCCAGCTAAATAAATGATTCTAACTACTGAAAAAACTAGGCACGAACTACTGATAGGCATATAGTTAGCAACTGAAATAATTTGATACGAGCAAACAATATATTTACCATAATAGTGTTCAAAAGTCATTATATATATATATATATATATATATATATATATATATATATATATATATATATATATATATATATATACGTCCAGATCGTCCGCTCATATTAACATCTCAAAACTCTGGCATCTCTCTCCCCACATCCACCACTATCGGCGGTTCACCTCCAACTGCCCAACGCTACTCGCTGTTCACATCCAACTGCCCAACACTACACAAGCGAATATTCCAACTATGAGTCCAACCAGCCACAGACTGCACACAGCATGTTCAGTGATTTTCATACTGAGCGCTACGTGTGGTTACCAACATAAAAAACTAAACAGCCTACTTACAACGTAAGTAATACAGAACTAAGCAGCTGAGACAGGCCATTCCAAATATATCCAGGATGAATAAATACATCGAGGAGTGGTTTTCACCAAGTTATAGCGGATAATACGGTAAATTTCGTGACGTTCGTAAGTAGTTTTTAAAGTCACCGAATTACGTCACCGACTTTTTTTATTCTTCTTCTGGTGGAACTATATATTTCTTTCTGTGGCATTTGAAAGAACTTCAGCGACGTTATGCATATGGAACCTGACCAAATAGTATGAAGATAACAGCGCCGCAAACCATAGTCCCGAGGTTCCACAAAGCCTATGGGAACGAACTCGGGTATGGTTCTTCAGTTTACCTGTGCACTTGAAGACCATCAGTCTGTGTTCTGCTGTTGTAGCAATCAAATATTTGCTCGTAAAGCTATTGAGACATTCACAATGTGGGTATGCAATATTAACACGTGCGTGAATAAAACGGCCAGTTCGGCAACACCATCGCTGCGCAAATTACAAACGTGCCTATCAGAAGCTTTCACACCAACGCATCCTGGAGGCAGCTCTAGCGCCTAAAGGTAGACAAACTCCATGCAACACGTGTCGAAGGGGTTGTCTAACCCTCAGACACCAGGCCGATTTGATGTCGAAATCTCTGACGGTACATTTCAAACATGCTCAACAAACGTGCGTAAGTGGCAGTGATGGTGTTGCCGAACTGAAGATTGAGGGGGGGGGGGGGGGAGAAGGATCCTTTGCCATTTTATTAATGCAGATGTCGTCAGTGTTGCACTACTACATGATCACACTACAGGAAGACCTAAAATAGAAGGGCTGAAAAACCATAAATATTCTCCGCCGCTTTGGATCACATCCAAATTTCGTCGAATGGTTTTGAATGGTTCCTAATGGTTACAATCTGTACATTAGAGCAAATATTACGATCGCGCTACACTCCAAAGGGACGAGATCACATTCAATGTGGACGCAATATCAATAATTCAAAAACAATCTTAATCGCATTTATTATTATTATACCGGCAACCGGTTTCAACCCGACGTTGGGGTCATCTTCTGGGGGTTTACACCATTGGTCGACTGCTGGCGGTGTCACTCCTGTCTACATAACAGATAGTTTCCTGCTGTTATGTAGACAGGAGTGACACCACCAGCAGTCGACCAATGGTGTAAACGCCCAGAAGATGACCGCTACGTCGGGTTGAAACCGGTTGCCGGTATAATAATAATAAATGCGATTAAGACTTTTTTGAATTATTTATTAATCATACTAATCGCTGCTTCTCTCCACAACCATGTTGTCCCAAAATCAATGTGGACGCAGCCCCACTATGTCATTAGAGAAGGGTTGAAACGTCCAAGAGCGCCGGCACTGTCTAAGGTTGTCAAGATCTCCTTCCAGTTCCTCATCTCATTCGTAACTGTCGTTTTCGACAGCGATTTGTTTGGGAATCAACGTATCAGGGAAAGAAGTGGTTTCACTGACGCTCATTATGCCATCCCTTAAGGCCTTCTCGTGTCGATTCTGAGCGGGGTTGTCTGAAATCTTTTCCACGGCCACACGTAAGAAAACCGTGTTATTTCGATAAGGGTGTCGTCCATCGTAGAGATGTCAAAAGAGGGAGTGAAATGCGTGTGAGATGGGTTGTGACGACCAGTAGCTTTGGGTAGATTTTCTGCTGAAATTTGGTGCCAGTGTGACAACACTAACCTACCTTACAGCTCACATGAACTTTTGAGCTGTGGCCTTTTTTACGGATGTAACGATATCTTGCTCTTTGAAGCATCGCCTATCCCAAAGGAGACGTCGGAGGGAGCCAATCTTTTGAGGTACTACAGAGGGAGGTTAAGGACACGTTTGCGCCTAACGTCAAACTTGTGTGTCGAAATGAGAGGCAATTACGACGTTTCGGAAAAGTGATTCTCTGATTCTGTTGCACAGTGAACAACGTATGTTTTCAACAGTACTAGTGAGATGTATATCTGCTTTAAGCCATTTTAAGTTACTCCTCTTGTTTCTTGCTCTTATTTATTACTGTTCGCTCTTCTTCTTCTTCTTCTTCTTCTTCTTCTTCTATTAGCAAGCGATTACTCCCCCGTCTTAAACACAGCATCCGCCGTACGGGGGGGTCTTGCAAATTTATTTTATTTAACTTTGTGGTTTCCTGTCGCCGGATCCGCAAGTTACCTGAGGGAGGGAAGTTATGTGCGTCCACTGTGCGTACTGTGTATACTTCCCTCTGCGTGCGATCGTATTTTACACAGCTGAGAGCGGCCGGCCGGCACGCGGCAAATCGGACAGGTACGCGCTACCATGTCGAGATGATGACAGACGCCTCGCCCAACGATTCACCGTGCTTTTGTTCGCTGTCAGGTTTCCGTAGACATTCTGGAAGCGCCTATGAAAAGCTGAGATACTCTGGATTTCCGCCAGAAGAAATTCAGTGACAGGTATCTGTTTGGAACGCACCTCTTTTGAGAGGCGCCATTTTGAAGGCTACGTATAGCGCCGCCATAAATCGGAACTTCATGAAATTATAGTGGCTGAGGCGGAAATATTCCATGATGCCCCATCGCAAATTCCGCATTTTTTTCAGCCGAAATTGGACAAGGAAAAGTATGTGTTGAATTACATATTGAACGCCCATTGTATTTACTAGCTGACAATTTTCTATTAGAAACAAAAACAAAAAATGTACTTTGCTTGTAGTGAAGTATCGAAAAAATACCATTTCCATGTGTCCGTGACAGCCCCATTGAACTTATGAAACAGTCGTACATAGAAATATGCATAACGCACAAATGTTGAAGTACAATATCCATATTAAGAAACATGAATCCGGACAGTTTCTTTACACTGGGGCAGTTGCTTCGCGTATCTACAACGCGATTTTGTAATTACCTCTATGATAACACCTCTTCATAGATCTACAGATGGCTATTTTTTTCGCCTACAGCCGTTTGCACTTCACAGTTGGAATGTGTCAAAAGCGCTGCCAGATGTCAGCGATTTCCTTAACTTGACCCTATTGTAGGAATGTCTTAGTAGTACAGGATTCCCTTCCCGAGCATAGCGCTGCAGATGAGCAAGACAGTCGGGCATTCGACATGCTTCTTGGTGTGGCTAAAGACTGTGGGGCAGCAATTGGGCACACACACATTGCGCAAGTGCGGTCGTTCCTTCATGATCGTGTGAACAATTCCGACGCTGAATCTGACCTTGGCGGCTATGGCTTTCATTGTCACTCGGCGGTCCTGGGTAATGAGTGCATCCACCAGCTGGACGATGTCATCGGCAATGCAGTGTGGTGCTACAGACCGTGCGTCATCGGCTAACGACACCCGTCCTTTCCTGGAGTGCTTGTGCCACGCCATGACCCTTGCAAGAGACATGCAGCGTTCGCCGTACACTTGCTATCGTCGATGAATGTCCGTTCCTCCTACTCCTTCCGCTGTCAGAAAACGAACAACACCTCTTTGCTTTTCTGTTGACGCCTCCATGTCACTGTTTGCAATGCGACTGGCAGCGTTGGACGATTGATGCATGCTGCTGCTAGCTCTGTACAGTCACGTGACGTACACGCAAGCCCCCTAGCGACGGCCTGTACACTTCCACGCTCTGGTCGGCACCACACCTCGTTACAAACGCCACGACATTACCCTTCTGTCACCGGTTTGCGCATTCCAGAGTCCGGCTTGTTTATTTTTGAACTTCCCTTATAATACATTTAAACGCCAAGGATGATGCAGCAGTTTTGCACGTATATCACTGTTTATGACGTCGTATCTCCTAGCTCTCTCAAGTAGGTGATGCTTACACCCACAGCGATTGTTGCCTAATAGTAAGAGATATGTGTACCAAGTTCAAGTTTGGTTGAAATCGGTCCAGTGGTTTAGAAGCAGATGTGGAACATCCGCAAACGCACATAAATATGTGGTGTCACCGCCAGACAGCACACTTGATAGGTGGTAGCCTTTAAATCGGCCGCGGTCCGTTAGTATACGTCGGACCCGCGTGTCACCACTATCAGTGATTGCAGACCGAGCGCCGCCACACGGCAGGTCTAGTCTAGAGAGACTCCCTAGCACTCGGCCCAGTTGTACAGCCGACTTTGCTAGCGATGGTTCACTGTCTACAAACGCTCTCATTTGCAGAGACGACAGTTTAGCCTAGCCTTCAGCTACGTCATTTGCTACGACCCAGCAAGGCGCCATATTCAGTTATTATTCTGAACAGATAATATTGTGAATCATGTACCGTCAAGAGCGACGTTCATCATTAATGGATTAAAGTTAAGTATGAAACTAATTACGTCCGCTTTCTGAATTCTCATTCCTTGACATTTTCCAGACCTCACGTCAGTATAGTTCTTCCCTCTTCACGCCTGCCTGCGTGAGCTAAAACGCGTGCATTTCGGCCTCCATTCGTAACACGGTGTTGGCTCTTCTGTCAACACAACAAAATATATCCATTTTTAAAATATGTATCGATTTATTTATTGTTTATTTAACCCGACCAGATTAGGGTCGTAAGTCGCTCTCTTACATCTGACTAGAAACAACACATACCAAAGATATCACTAAACAGGCCCAATAATAATAATAATAATAATAATAATAATGGTTCAAATGGCCCTGAGCACTGTGAGACTTAACTGCTGAGGTCATCAGTCCCCGAGAACTTAGAACTACTTAAACCTAACTAACCTAAGGAGATCACACACGTCCATACCAGAGGCAGGATTCGAACCTGCGACTGTAGCGGTCGCGCGGTTCCAGACTGTAGAGCCTAGAACCGCTCGGCCACTGCGGCCGGCATAATAATAATAACCGAACTAATATTAATATTTACAGTAAAGGGCATTTAGAATTATATACACTGTCAGAAAAAAATTAGTACACCCTCTTAAAAGTTTCCAATTCAGTCGAGATTTATTGTCGGAACATCAAATGACTACATTTAGAGATCAAAAGAACAAGAGGCTCAGAGTTATCTGGTATTGACCTATGGTGATACACCTATAGTAGTATGTATTGGTTACCTCCACAGGCGGCAATGCAGGTGCTGGCTCTGGCATCCAGTCGGTCGTACAGATGGTGAATATTGTCCTGGGATACCTTATGCCACCTCTATTCGACCTGTTCACGTAGTTCTGTAAACGTTGTTGGTTGACACATCGCACGAGTCATTTCTCGTCTCATCACGTCCCACACGTGCTTCAATGGAGATAAGTATGGAGAGTGTGCTGGCCAGGGAAGTTGCTGCACGTCTTTCAGAACACGCCGAGTTTCATGGGCGGTATGTGGATGAGAGTTAACCTGTTGGAACATCACGTCATCTTCCTGTTGGACGAACGGCAAAAGAACAGGTCTAACAACATTCTGCATGCACCAAATGCTGGTTATCGTCACCTCTGGAAACACCAAAGGTGAACGAGAGTTGTAGTTTATCGCACGACAGACCATAAGGCCCTGGGTGGGGCCAGTGCCCCATATGGACTCCACGAAACAGATCTCACCAGGTCTATGTCATAAGTGCCAAAGACCATCACTTGCGTGCAGTTAGTGTCTGCTTGCATCGCTGAAGACCGCGGCGCGCCATTCAATCTTCCAAGCAATCCTATGATGGTACCAGTCGAGCCATGCACGTTAACCTGTTGGAACATCACGTCATCTTCCTGTTGGACGAACGGCAAAAGAACAGGTCTAACAACATTCTGCATGCACCAAATGCTGGTTATCGTCACCTCTGGAAACACCAAAGGTGAACGAGAGTTGTAGTTTATCGCACGACAGACCATAAGGCCTTGGGTAGGGCCAGTGCCCCATATGGACTCTACGAAACAGATCTCACCAGGTCTATGTCATAAGTGCCAAAGACCATCACTTGCGTGCAGGCAGTATCTGCTTGCATCGCTGAAGACCGCGGCGCGCCATTCAATCTTCCAAGCAATCCTATGATGGTACCAGTCGAGCCATGCACGTCGAAGCTATGGTGCGAGTGGAAGAATGCTAGAGGCGTGCGTGCCAGTAGTCCCACTGTTAAAAACCGGTTCGCAACAGTTCGTGTTGACACGCCTGAGCTCATAAGACCTCTTATCGGTGCTGTGGTATCTGTACGATCTGCCCCTGCTACCCTTACAGTACGACGACCCTGGCGGACATCTGTGCTGCGTGCACATCTAGAAACTGTCTCTGAGTGAGAGAGCGTTCACGTCCAACTTGTGCGGCTGTTCTCCGAAAGGACCATCGCGCCACTCGGAAGGCCACAGTTTGACCCCTTTCAAACTAGCTCAGTCGGTTGCAGGAAGAAGGTCTGTTGGCATATTTAAAAATGTTGAATATCTCATATATCGATAATTTAAAAATACACTCCTGGAAATGGAAAAAAGAACACATTGACACCGGTGTGTCAGACCCACCATACTTGCTCCGGACACTGCGAGAGGGCTGTACAAGCAATGATCACACGCACGGCACAGCGGACACACCAGGAACCGCGGTGTTGGCCGTCGAATGGCGCTAGCTGCGCAGCATTTGTGCACCGCCGCCGTCAGTGTCAGCCAGTTTGCCGTGGAATACGGAGCTCCATCGCAGTCTTTAAAACTGGTAGCATGCCGCGACAGCGTGGACGTGAACCGTATGTGCAGTTGACGGACTTTGAGCGAGGGCGTATAGTGGGCATGCGGGAGGCCGGGTGGACGTACCGCCGAATTGCTCAACACGTGGGGCGTGAGGTCTCCACAGTACATCGATGTTGTCGCCAGTGGTCGGCGGAAGGTGCACGTGCCCGTCGACCTGGGACCGGACCGCAGCGACGCACGGATGCACGCCAAGACCATAGGATCCTACGCAGTGCCGTAGGGGACCGCACCGCCACTTCCCAGCAAATTAGGGACACTGTTGCTCCTGGGGTATCGGCGAGGACCATTCGCAACCGTCTCCATGAAGCTGGGCTACGGTCCCGCACACCGTTAGGCCGTCTTCCGCTCACGCCCCAACATCGTGCAGCCCGCTTCCAGTGGTGTCGCGACAGGCGTGAATGGAGGGACGAATGGAGACGTGTCGTCTTCAGCGATGAGAGTCGCTTCTGCCTTGGTGCCAATGATGGTCGTATGCGTGTTTGGCGCCGTGCAGGTGAGCGCCACAATCAGGACTGCATACGACTGAGGCACACAGGGCCAACACCCGGCATCATGGTGTGGGGAGCGATCTCCTACACTGGCCGTACACCACTGGTGATCGTCGAGGGGACACTGAATAGTGCACGGTACATCCAAACCGTCATCGAATCCATCGTTCTACCATTCCTAGACCGGCAAGAGAACTTGCTGTTCCAACAGGACAATGCACGTCCGCATGTATCCCGTGCCACCAAACGAGCTCTAGAAGGTGTAAGTCAACTACCCTGGCCAGCAAGATCTCCGGATCTGTCCCCCATTGAGCATGTTTGGGACTGGATGAAGCGTCGTCTCACGCGGTCTGCACGTCCAGCACGAACGCTGGTCCAACTGAGGCGCCAGGTGGAAATGGCATGGCAAGCCGTTCCACAGGACTACATCCAGCGTCTCTACGATCGTCTCCATGGGAGAATAGCAGCCTGCATTGCTGCGAAAGGTGGATATACACTGTACTAGTGCCGACATTGTGCATGCTCTGTTGCCTGTGTCTATGTGCCTGTGGTTCTGTCAGTGTGATCATGTGATGTATCTGACCCCAGGAATGTGTCAATAAAGTTTCCCCTTCCTGGGACAATGAATTCACGGTGTTCTTATTTCAATTTCCAGGAGTGTATATCGTTAGAGACCTTTGTTATATCGAAGGAAAGTTTAGATGTATCGAAGAAAAAATATCGACATACTGGCCTATAAAAATATTGGCTGCGCATTGTGAATGTACTGCCTGTTAGAGTTGTATATTTAAGTATTGATAAGTTATTAGATATTCTGTACATCAACAAGTTCGCAGCCTGCCCATCCCCCCTTAGAGGAAGAGCTGAAAGGAGAACACTTAACTAGAAAATTTGTAAGTTAATAACGAGGCTTTGTGCAGGAAAGCTTGTACGAGGGCTGTTCAATAAAGAATGACTTTTTTTTTGACATCATACCTTTACTCATCCTCATCATTTCCATGGTGCTTCCCAAAATAGTCTTCCATGAATGCAATGTACTTGTCCCAGCGTTTCTGCCAGTCTTCAAATACATGGTGGAAACCACTTTTTGACAGGTCCTTCAAAATCGCCTCTGCAGCCTTCACCACTGCTTCTGATGATTGATTATGCCTCCCACGAAGGCGTTTCTTCATGTTAGGGAATGAAGAACAGTCACATGGGGCTAAATCCGGACTATAGTGAGGGTGAGGAAAGCACAACTTGATTTTTGCAAGATACTCAGCAACAATATTAGCAATATGCGGCTGCGCATTATCGTGGTGCAGCATACAGCCTTCTTCACGGAAATGTGGTCTTTTGGGCCTGATATGGACTTTCAGTGTTTTCAGGCCATCCCTGTAGCATTGTCCAGTTACTGATGTGCGTACAGGTACAAAATGCTGATAAACTATTCTATGAATATCAAAGAATGAAATGACCATAACTTTCCCAGCAGAAGCAACCACTTTTGCTTTTTTGGGAGTTGGTGATGAAAGAGATTTCCACACTGAGCTTTACTGTTTGCTCTCAGGATCAAAATGATGTGGCCAAGTTTCATCAGCAGTGATTACATTTGAAAGAAACTCTGGGTCTTCCGCTAACACTAACTTTAACTGCATGCAGACCTGCTCGCGAGTGTCCTTTTGTTCGGAAATCAGCAGTCTTGGGACCCATCGTGTCATATGTAATTTTCCTGCCACCAACGTGTGGGTGGCACCCAATGAAATGTTCAGTGTTTCAGAACGTGACCTTAGGTAGTTCGTCGATCCTCTCTCGCAACGGCAGCAGCAGTGTTGATGTTTTCTTCCGTAAGAGCAGTAACTGGAGCAGCGGGTCCACCTTCCTTTGAAACTGATTGTCTCCCCTCTTTGAACATTTTAAACCGCCTTCGAGATGTGCTGTAGGGAAGAACAGACTCTCCACAGAACTCCTGTAACATTGTATAGGCCCCAGCTGAAGATCTGTTGAGATGGAAATAGAATTTCAAAGCCGCATATTGTTCCTCCTCCATTGCAGCGGTAGGCGATACTGAACATGTCTGAACTTGACTGCCTCTCACAGGCGGGAACCAGGAGTCCCAACAACGAAACTACTGAGGCGTCTTTGTTGCACATTAAGCTAACAGAATATTGTAAGATTAAATTTTAGCGCGAGAAATTATGACCATTAAAAATTATGATCATTCTTTTTTGAACAGCCCTCGTATTACAGTAATTTTTCCGTCGACTGTACTGTTGTTAATTAACAACTGTGTACACGATGCATTGTCATGCAATATTTTATTCCAATTAATCTCTCATACCTTATTTTCTTAATTTATCATCGGCTACATACCGAAATAAAAATTTTTTCACGCTGCATTTTCTGTTGGTAGCTCCGAGCGCCGATTATGTCCAAATTTCCTCCTTACACGTCTCCACGCGCCGCAAAGACCAATCTGTCATTTAAAATGTCGATGTGAAGAAATAACATACTAGCTGCGTTAAAAATAGTTTTTAACGCAATTAGTGTGTTATTTGTTCAAGCCGGAAATCTTGTTATTCCATTCACATCGCTACCCTCCAGTACAACCGGACATGTTCTTTTGTGCAACATATGCTTGCTTCACTTAGTTCCCCATTTTTCAGTCTTTACCTTAATCAGTGTGTTTGTATACTCGCAGTACACATCGCAAGTTGTGCGCTGCAGAAGCATTTTGTGAAAATTGGTAAGATACCGTCTTGCAATGCACATCACAAGTACGGCAAATTAAATTTGGTTTTGGACAGTCAGATCAGTATTCCTAATAGTAACAGGTTGCAGAAAAGGTGAGCGTTCCGTGCGCACAGGTGGGCCAACAAATTTAACTATCAGCAACATTCATGTCCTCTATAAGGTACAGTGATTGCCGGAATGTATTTGTGAAAATATCGTGTTGGTTCAGAGGTTTCAAATCAGTAAAAGATTTCAGAAAAGTGCTATGTTGTGAGTTTTCAATCATTATCATAACGTCGGATGCATTAATTTATACGTTCATTTTCTGTGTAATTACAATAAAAATTCTGGTAGAGTGATTGTTTAATAAACAAAAAAGATTAACAATATTCAGGGCCTACACTTTAGTCTGAATCATTTTGTTTTGTTGTCAGGCAGCGAATGTAAATTTCTTTGAAAACGGATTTCTCTCTCGCGGTCGAATTGTTTGATGTACTGGCTAGCCTTGATTTCGCATCGTGTAACGTGCACTTCACATACTTTCGTTCAGGATTTTGGCTATAACACAGTCCTGTTGCCCTGCAATAAGATTTATGCGTTTCAGTATCAAGATATGTTTTATTATTTTTACAGATACAAACCAGACACATACAAACAGGAGTGCAGGAATTTTTACACAATAAACTTTCAACGTTTTCCGCAAAATGTTTTGAGCAGCTAGCTAGTCGGCCCAGACGCAACGTAAATATTTTAGTATTTCAGACCTTGTAGCTTTAACAGGAATGATGTTACCGATGGCGTCAATTTAGAGACGGGGATTTATCATCATAGCGACTATAGTTAATGAAGTTAAAACATTCAACAAGGCTAGGAGAGAATTTCTGCTAGAAAGAGCAGATAAACAGCTGTTAGCATCTCACTTACACAATGCACTGGCGTCATTTAGTTCCAGTATAACAGACGCAAAGGATTTATGGTATGGGAAAAGCTTAATCTTATAGCTAATCATGTTCTGCAGAAGTATTATGGACGAAAAAGACGCAGCGTGGTTTAACAACGAAATTCGGAAAATGCTGAGCGGTTGAACAGAGAACGAGTACATAACCATAGGCAAAGGTAAGTAAAGATTCCTGCATCCGTAAAATGATCGATGCGCGATGCATACAACTATTACCACCTATATACCTTAGAAAAAGATCTGACCGAAACCTGAGAGAATTCGAGTTCTGTACGAAATCGCTAAGCGGGTCATTGCACGGTCTGGTGTGGCAGTCGAAGATAGCGAAAGGAAAGCCGAAGTTTTTAACTTTTCGTTTAAGAAATCGTTCACGCAGGAGAATCGTACAAACATACCGTTGTTTAATCATCGCACAGACTCCCATAGGGACGAATTTGAGTGTCGAAAACAAATAAGTCGTCAGGTCTGGATAGAATCCCAGCTCTGTTTTACATAGAGCGCTCTTCGGCACTGGCCCATTACTTAGCTTGCATTAATCTCTCATCCAGTGCAAAGTCCCAAGCGACTGGGAAAAAGCGGAGGTGACTCGTGATACAAGAACGTTAAAAGAACGAACCCACCAGTATCCTTAACAACGGTTTGCTCCAGAATTCTTGAACATATTCTCAATTCGAGCATAACTGCAAAACAAACTGCAAAACGATTTAGAAAAAATATCTGAATGGTGCGAGGAAAGTGGCAGTGGACTCTAAATAACGAAAAGTTTGAGGTCATCCACATGAGTGCTAAAACGAACTCGTTAAACTTCGGTTACACGATAAATCAGTCTAATCTAAAAGCCGTAAATTGGAATAAATACCTAGGTATTACAATTACGAACAACTTAAATTGGAAAGAACACATAGAAAATGTTGTGGGGAAGGCTAACCAAAGGCTGCGTTTTATTGGCAGGACACTTAGAAAATGTAACAGACCTACTAAGGAGACTGCCTACACTACGCTTGTCCGTCCACCGTGCAACAGTATTCTAATACTGTTGCACGGTGTGAGATCCTTACCAGATATGACTGACTGAGTACATCGAAAAAGTTCAAAGAAAGGCAGCACGTTTTGTATTATCGCGAAATTGGGAGAGAGAGGGTCACAGAAATGATACAGGATTTGGGCTGGAAATCATTAACAGAAAGGCGTTTTTCGTTGCGACGGAATCTTCTGACGAAATTCCAATCACCAACTTTCTCCTCCGAATGCGAAAATGCTTTGTTGATACCGACCTAAATAGGGCGAAACGATCACCACGATAAAATAAGGGAAATCAGAGCCCCTACGGAAAGATATACGTGTTCATTCTTTCCGTGCGCTATACGAGATTGGAATAATAGAAAATTGTGAATCTGGTTCGATGAGCCCGCTGCCAGGCACTTAAATGTGATTTGCAGAGTATCCATGTAGATGTAGATGCAGAACTGATTTCCTTGAGAGGGAAAAGCTTCAGTCTACGGGTCAGATTGCTTTTATAAAGCATCACTCATGCGAAACTCAGTTTGCCCTTTCTCTCATGATGTACTGCAAACTATGAATGAAGGGCAAGAGGCTGAATCCATATTTCTGGAAAGCATTAAGCAGTGTCAACGGCCTTGCCGCAGTGGTAACACTTGTTCCCGTCAGATCACCGAAGTTAAGCGCTGTGGGGCTGGGATAGCTCTTGGATTGGTGACCATCCGATCCGCCGAACGCTTTTAGCAAGCGGGGTACACTCAGCCCTTGTGAGGCAAACGGAGAAGCTACTTGATTGAGAAGTAGCGGGTCCTACATCTACATTTATACTCCGCAAGCCACCCAACGGTGTGTGGCGGAGGGCACTTTACGTGCCACTGTCATTACCTCCCTTTTCTGTTCCAGTCGCGTATGGTTCGCGGGAAGAACGACTGTCTGAAAGCCTCCGTGCGCGCTCGAATCTCTGTAATTTTACATTCGTGATCTCCTCGGGAGGTATAAGTAGGGGGAAGCAATATATTCGATACCTCATCCAGAAACGCACCCTCTCGAAACCTGGCGAGCAAGCTACACCGCGATGCAGAGCGCCTCTCTTGCAGAGTCTGCCACTTGAGTTTGCTAAACATCTCCGTAACGCTATCACGGTTACCAAATAACCCTGTGACGAAACGCGCCGCTCTTCTTTGGATCTTCTCTATCTCCTCCGTCAACCCGATCTGGTACGGACCCCACACTGATGAGCAATACTCAAGTATAGGTCGAACGAGTGTTTTGTAAGCCACCTCCTTTGTTGATGGACTTCATTTTCTAAGGATTCTCCCAATGAATCTCAACCTGGTACCCGCCTTACAAACAATTAATTTTATATGATCATTCCACTTCAAATCGTTCCGCACGCATACTCCCAGATATTTTACAGAAGTAACTGCTACCAGTGTTTGTTCCGCCATCATATAATCATACAATAAAGGATCCTTCTTTCTACGTATTCGCAATACATTACATTTGTCTGTCTCGGAAACTGACATACGGCCGGGAGAACGGTGAGCTGACCACATGCCCCTTCATATCCGCATCCAGTGATGCCTGTGGTCTGGGGATGACACTGCGGCCGGTCGGTATCGTTGAGCCTTCATGAATAGTAGTAGTAGTAGTAGTAGTAGTAGTGGTAGTATGGCAGTGGTACTAGTAGTATTAGACACAGTGCCCTAGTGCGTGCTGTTAACGAACGTATGAGCTTACGGAAGAGGTTCCCAGATAGGTGAGTGTCTCGAAAACTACTGAGGTAATAGAACCCAGTGCGCTGTCCTCGACGGCGAGTGTTCATCAGAGGTAAGGGTATCGTCCGGAGTGCCCCATGGAAGCACGATAGGACCGCTCTGGTGGACTGTGGGCAGCAATCTGCGGCTGTTTTCTGATAATGCTGTGGTGTACAGGAAGATGTCGAAGCAAAGTGACTGTAAAAGGATATAAAATGACTAAGACCTAATTTCTAATTGTTGCGATGAATGACAGCTAGCACTAAATGTAGAAAAATGTGAGTTAATGCAGAGGAGTGGGAAAAATAAATTTTCGAACAGAGCATTAGTATCTTCCGGCATGACGCACTCACGTCGTTTCAAAATACGGGCGTAGCTTTGCAGTGCGATATGAAATGGAACGAACATGTAAGGTTTGTGTAGAGACGGTGACTGGTCAACTTCGATTTATTGGGAGGATTTCAGTAATGGCTCTGAGCACTATGGGACTCAACTGCTGAGGTCATTAGTCCCCTAGAACTTAGAACTAGTTAAACCTAACCAACCTAAGGACATCACAAACATCCATGCCCGAAGCAGGATTCGAACCTGCGACCGTAGCGGTCTTGCGGTCCCAGACTGCAGCGCCTTTAACCGCACGGCCACTTCGGCCGGCGGATTTCAGTAAATTGTGCTTCATTTGTTTAGGAGACTGCATATAGGGCACTAGAGTGGCCTATTCTCGAGTATTGCTAGAGTGCTTTTGATCCTCACCAGGTCGGATTAAATAAAGAAATCGAAGTATTTCAGAGGCGGTATGCTTCGGGAAATGAAATGGGAATCTCTGCAAGAAAGGCGACGCCCTTTTCGAGGATCATTATAGAAAAGATTCAGCGAACCGGCATTTGAAGCTGACTGCAGAACGATTTCATCGCCGCCAACGCACATTTCGCGTAAGAACAACGAAGATAAACGAAGTTTGGGCTCATAAGGAAGCCTATACCTAGTCGTTTTTTCTTCGCTCTGTTTGCTAGTCGAACAGGAAAGGAAACGTCTAGTAGTGGCGTTGGGTACCCACTGCCAAAGACCGAACGGTGGTGTGCGGGATATATATTTAGATGTAGACGTAGGTGATGCGTGTTTGAAAAGGAAGGAAGATTAGGGTTAGACGTCCCACAGAGGACGAGTTCATTAAAGGGGATCGTCCATGCTCCTCAATGCAACCTTCTGCAGGTTTGAACCTCCCTCTTGATGAATAGAGTCCACTGTCCTAACACTGCACTACATCATTCGGTACGTGGGTGTGGCATTGTGTATTTATTGTATTGTTACCAGACCAACCACCTCATCTTCGGTTAAAACTTCTCTATTGTTGCCTTTGATTAGGAAGTGCTAAATGCTGGTAATTTATTGAATTTGTGCTGACTGTGTGGCCTGAACGTACTTTTAGAACTAGCCTGCCGCTGCAATATATCTGTTTAACTGGAAAATCTTGCTGTATGTTATTCGCATTTTTTGGCGGCCGTGTGCTTTGAGTAAACCGTGTGGCAATTAATACGGCCGTTTTTGGTACCTCATTTGTATCTCTGAGCGTTCAGAGTTAAGCAACGAGTGACTGTATACTTATTTTCGCGATTTTGCAAGTGATTCTACTGTATCTTGTGCCAGCTTCTTATTTACAACTGTTTACGGTCCTGTGCCTTTGGTAAATTGTTTGGCAAGACATACGGCAGTTGTAACTCCTTTGTTCTGCTGGGTGTTCGTAGTTGAACAGTGAATGGCTGCGTAGCCTTGTTTCTTCATTCCCTTTATACATGTGTGTTGCAGTTGTTTTACTGTCCCATCGGCAGAAAGCTCATGTCTGTGTGAGGCTGGCGTCTTCTGTGTGAATGGCGCGACCGACGGACCTTACGGCTATAGAATTCTGAGGTACTTTGGTGATCAAGGGCGGCCAGAGCGGAATAGGTTTTTTTCTGTTTAAATTTATTGGTGATCCTTCTACGTATTAGCTAGCAGCTCGAGACTAAGGGTTTTTCTACTTAGTATTTGATTTTGACAAATTTGTATGCTGTGATTCACCTTTGAATTGGCTTTTTTTGGTTGTATTCCGCCGCGCTGGATTAGCCGAACGGTCTCAGGCACTGCAGTCATCGACTGCGCGGCTGGTCCCGACGGAGGTTCGAGTCCTCCCTCGGGCATGGGTGTGTGTGCGTGTGTGTGTGTGTGTGTGTGTGTGTGTGTGTGTGTGTGTTTTTGTCCTTAGGACAATTTAGGTTAGGTAGTGTGTAAGCTTAGGGACTGATGACCTTAGCAGTTAAGTCCCATAAGATTTCACATACATTTGAACCTTTTTTGGTTACGTTTCAGTTCCCTCAATTATATGTGTAATGATGATACTAAGGTCGGAGTCTTGTTGTGGTTTCAAGGCTTGCTGGTAAAAAAGGCACTGAATGACTCTGTAAAGAGCAAGCGTTCATACCAGGAAGAACACGCCCACAGCAAAAGAAGGTGTATTTTGTTATGTCACTTTGCCTGGATATTGGTCTACCTCAAACTAGTACTTAATTTTCTGCGCTTTAACGACTCAGTGTTAAACACGTGGACGCTTGTCTTTTCTTGTTATGGAACATGGTAGAGTTCCGTTATTAGACTGCTGTTAGTTTGCCTTGAAATTTTCTGTGTATGTTCAGTGATGTGTAATTCTTGGTTTGCGGTCTTAAGGTTAATGTTTTATGCGCCGTCTTAGTGTTGGGTAATTGTCTCGGTGCTTTTTTATTTTCTCCTTTCTGCAGTCCCGGCTTCTGTGGCCGTTCGAAAGACATCTTACGCGTATAATCAACAGCAGTTTCTTATTAAAACCTTAGTGAGTGCTAACTCGACCACGAATTTTATGAGCTCGAGGCCTGTGCTGGTCAGATAATTACTTTGAAAACAGTCTTACTGAAATACTTATTACGCCCTCCGGCGCCAGTGTGAAATACAGGAAGCTGGAATTTACTCTTACTAATCACTAGTTAACCTTTTATCAAAACTGATATAATTGTTATTGCACTGTGTGTTGGTTATATTGAGACATATTGCTTTGTTTTTCAGACTGGGAATATTTCGGACTTGTGTCAGCCACCCTTGGGTTCCGAAAAGGGGCCGTTCCTTTTTATTGTATTTTCTAAGACAATTATTGTTGTGTAGGCTATGATGTTCGATGGTTGTGTCTAAATTTGGACAGCCATTAATTACTGTAGCGCAGCTAAACCACTTCAATTTTTCTATTTCAAACAATTTACTAAAAATTTGCTGAAGTGTGGACGCAGGAAAAGTTAAACACAGATTTAATTAGTTGCCGGTTCTTTTATCGGGTAAAAATTTGTGATTTGAAATTTGTGGGCCTTTGGAGAGAAATCATTTTTTTCCTGAAATTGTTAACAAATTTGCTTGCCTTAAACTGTGTTTATTTTCGTAACAGTACCTTACCACTCAAAACCTAGCACCTGCAGTTTCATTTTCATGCAGCTCAATGCTTATGAAGTCTATCCCCTGAAATTTGTGTTGCACAGTGATACAATTTTGCAGTTACATCCAGTGGTGTATGAGGCTACTGTCTGCGAAATTTGTTATGAACAGAGTTACTAGTAAAGAAGTAATAAACTAAAAGTCATGCATGATGCCGTAGTATTTCACGCATGTCAGTGTTATGAAGTCATATCTCCGGAACTACAAGGGATGTTTAACAAAGCTAGTGGCAGTAGGGCAATATCGTGGCGTGTGTAACGAGGTATGGTACCGACCACAGCGTGGAAGTTCATAGCCCGTCTCTAGAGGTCACGCGTGCACGTTACGTGACTATACGGAGCTAGCACCAGCATGCATCAATCGTCCAACGCTCCCAGTCGCATTGCAGTCAGTGACATTGAGGCGCCAAAAGAAGAGCAAAGAAGTGTTGCTTGTTTTCTGACAGCGGAAGGAGTAAGAGGAACGGACATTCATCGACGAATGTCCCAAGTGTGCGGCGAACATTCCATGTCCCTTGCAAGGGTCAAGGCGTGAAACAAGCACTTCAAGGAAGGACGGGTCTCATTAGCCGATGATGCACGGTCTGGAGCACCACAGTGCATTACTGATGACATCGTCCAGCTGGTGGATGCACTCATTACCAAGGACCGCCGAGTGAGAGTGAAAGCCATAGCCGCCGTGGTCGGATTGAGTGTCGGAAATGTTCACATCATCATGAAGGAACGACTGCACATGCGCAAAGTGTGTGTCCAATGGGTGCACCACAGTCTTCAGCCACACCAGGAAGCATGTCGAATGGTCCACTGTCTTGCTCATCTGCAGCGCTTTGATCGGGATGGGAATGAGCTCCTGGCACGAGCGATGGCTGGAGATGAGTCTTGGTGTCATCGTATCCAACCAGATTCAAAAGGACGAAGTCTCCAGTAGAAGCATCCAGGATCACCACCAACAAAAAAATCCAAGGCCATTTACACGAGTGCAGGAAAGGTTATGCTGAAGTTCTTCTCTGACCAAGATGGCCCCTTCTGTTTCACTTCCTGCAGTTCGAGACAACAGTTAATGCCCAGCGTTACTCGCAAATCTTTACCACCCATCGCCAAGCGATCAAATCAAAACGACCAGGCAACCTCACCCCTAGAGTCATTCTGCTCCACGACAATGTAAAGCCTCGTACGACCAACACAGTCGCGGCACTCCTGCAGAAATTCAAATGGGAGGTTCTCAGCCAGTCTCTATACAGTCCAGACCTCTCTCCCTGCGATTACGCCATTTTTGGCCCCTTAAAAAGGCTCTGAGGGGTAAAAGATTCACCTCGGACGGCGACGTCCAGCTGTACGTGCGGGACTGGTTAACATCGCAGCTCTGGGAATTTTATGAGACAACCATTCACCGCCTTGTGTCACAGTGGGACAAGTGTCTCAACAGCCAGGGTCAATACTTCTAACATACAGGTATTGGTTTCTGTAATTATGCCTCCGGCTCGTTTCTTTTTGATCGTCCCTTATATATTGCGAACAATGACACGTCTTTCTAGGTACATTCAATGGCGTATGTGGACACTGTCTGCGAAATGTGTTGCGAATATAGTTAGTAGTAAAGAACTAATACACTGAAACGTCATACATCATGCCGCTGGTTTTCACGCATCTCAGTATTTAATGATGTAATTTTGCTGGTACATTCAGTGTTATATGTGAATACTATCTGTAAAATGTGTCGCGAGTGTAGTTAATGGTAAAGAAGTAGTAAATTAAATCGCCATGCTTCATGCGGCAGTTTTACTGCTTGAACAGCCAAAAGGTAGTAAGCGATAATTTCTTTTTTCCTTTAGTCATTTTGTGGTGGTTGTCAGCGACATGAAGTTTTATTAAGGTTTGAAATTATGTGTAAAGATTGTCACAAGTCACTAGGCGCACTCATTCTCAAATCCTGGTTGCAAAAGATCTGGATATTCGAGCGTCTTGGTCTACACTGACCTTTTACACCCACTCTCATCGCTTTGATAGGTAGGTGGTTCTTTCCCCGCAATCAATTCCTTACAGACAGTAGGTAGTATGTGTACCAAGTTTGATTGAAATCGGTCCATAGGTTTAGAAGGTGATGTGGAACAAACATAAATACATACATACATACACTACTGGCCATTAAAATTGCTACCCCAAGAATAAATGCAGATGATAAACGGGTATTCATTGGACAAATATACTAGAACTGACATGTGATTACATTTTCACGCAATTTGGGTGCATAGATCCTGAGAAATCAGTACCCAGAACAACCACCTCTGGCCGGAATAACGGCCTTGATACGCCTGGGCACTGAGTCAAACAGAGCTTGGATGGCGTGTAGAGGTACAGCTGCCCATGCAGCTTCAACGCGATACCACAGTTCATCAAGAGTAGTGACTGGCGTATTGTGACGAGCCAGTTGCTCGGCCACCATTGACCAGACGTTTTCAATTGGTGAGAGATCTGGAGAATGTGCTGGCCAAGGCAGCAGTCGAAAATTTTCTGTATCCAGAAAGGCCCGTACAGGACCTGCAACATGCGGTCGTGCATTATCCTGCTGAAATGTAGGGTTTCGCAGGGATCGAATGGAGGGTAGAGCCACGGGTCGTAACACATCTGAAATGTAGAGTAACGTGCACTGTTCAAAGTGCCGTCAATGCGAAGAAGAGGTGACCGAGACGTGTAACCAATGGCACCTCATACCATCACGCCGGGTGATACGCCAGTATGGCGATGACGAGTACACGCTTCCAATGTGCGTTCACAGCGATGTCGCCAAACGCGGATGAGACCATCATGATGCTGTAAACAGAACCTGGATTTATCCGAAAAAATTAAGTTTTGCCATTCGTGCACCCAGGTTCGTCGTTGAGTACACCATCGCAGTCACTCCTGTCTGTGATGCAGTGTGAAGGGTAACCGCAGCCATTGTCTCCGAGCTGATAGTCCATGCTGCTGCAAACGTCGTCGAACTGTTCGTGCAGATGATTGTTGTCTTGCAAACGTCCCTATCTGTTGACTCAGGGATCGAGACGTGGCTGCACGATCCGTTACAGCCATGCGGATAAGATGCCTGTCATCTCGACTGCTAGTGATACGAGGCAGTTGGGATCCAGCACTGCGTTCCATATTACCCTCCTGAAGCCACCGATTCCATATTCTGCTAACAGTCATTGGATCTCGACCAGTGTGAGCAGCAATGTCGCGTTACGATAAACTGCAATCACGATAGGCTACAATCCGACCTTTATCTAAGTCGGAAACGTGATGGTAGGCATTTCTCCTCCTTACACGAGCCATCACAACAACGTTTCACCAGGCAACGCCGGTCAACTGCTGCTTCTGGAAACTTTCCTCATGTCAGCACTTTGTAGGTGTCGCCACCGGCGCCAACCTTGTGTGAATGCTCTGAAAAGCTAATCATTTGCATATCACTGCATCTTCTTCCTGTCGGTTAAATTTTGCGTCTGTAGCACGTCATCTTCGTAATGTAGCAATTTTAATGGCCAATAGTGTATATACATGCGCCAATTTTTATAATATCTACTGAAGCGCCAAAGGAACTGGTATAGGCATGTGCATTCAAATGCAGAGATATGAAAACAGGCAGAATACGGTGATACGATCGGCAGCGCCTATATAACAAGAGTCTGGCGCAGTTGTTAGATCGCTTACTGCTGCTACTAACCAATAATAGGTTATCAAAAATTAAGTGTCCGCCCTCGGTAGCTGAGTGGTCAGCGTGACAGACTGTCAATCCTAAGGGCCCGGGTTCGATTCCCGGCTGGGTCGGAGATTTTCTCTGCTCAGGGACTGGGTGTTGTGTTGTTCTAATCATCATCATTTCATCCCCATCGACGCGCAGGTCGCCGAAGTGGCGTCAAATCGAAAGACCTGCACCAGGCGAACGGTCTACCCGACGGGAGGCCCTAGTCACACGACATTTCATTTCATTTCATCAAAAATTAAGTGAGTTTAAACGTGGTGTTTCAGTCGGCGCACGAGCTATTGGACTCAGCATCTCCGAGGTAGCGATAAAGTGGGGATTATCCCGTACGACCATTTAAATTGTGTACGGCGATTATCAGGAATCTGGTAAAACATCAGATCTCCGACATCGCTACGACCGGAAAAAGATTCTGCAAGAGAGGGACTAACGACGACTGAAGAAAATCCTTCAACGTGACAGAAGTGCAACCCTACCGCAAATTGCTGCAGATTTCAGTGCTGGGCCATCAACAAGTGTCAGCGTGCGAACCATTCAACGGAACATCATCAATTTGGGCTTTCGGAGCCGAAAGCCCACTCATGTGCCCTTGATGAGTGCACGACACAAAGCTTTACGCCTCGCCTGGGCCAGTCAACACCAACACTGGGCTGTTGATGACTGAAAACATGTAGCCTGGTCGAAGGAGTCTAGTTTCAAATTGTAAAGAGCGGATGATTCCATAGAGCCTGCATGTCAGCAGGTGGAGACTCTGTAATGGTGTGGGTCGTGTGCAGTCGGAGTGATATGAGATCCTTCATATGTCTAGATACGACTCTGACAGGTGAAACGTATGTAAACATTCTGTCTGATCACCTGCATCCATTCATGTCCATTGTGCAGTCCGAACGACTTGAGCAATTCCAGCGGGACAATGCGACACCCCACACGCCCAGAACTGCTACAGAGTGGCTCTAGGAAAACTCTTCTGATTTTAAATACTTCCGCTGGCCACCAAACTCCGCAGACGTGAACATTATTGAGCATATCTGGGATGCCTTGCAACGTGCTGTTTAGAAAGGATCTCCACCGCCTCGCACACCTACGGATTGATGGACAGCCCTGCATGATCCATGGAGTCAGTTCCCTCCAGCACTACTTCAGACATTAGTCGAGTCCATGCCACATCGTGTTGCGGCACTTCTGCGTGCTCGCGGGTGCGCTACATGATGTTAGCAAGGTGTAACAGTTCCTTTGGATTTATTTTGCGACTACAGACCAAACATATACTTTTTAGTCGCTGTATTGGTTGTTGTTCTATCTACAGTATGTCGGGAATACGAAACTTAATTTGCTTTTGTTTAGCTAAAGAATTCGCTTTATACCGTGAAGAGTGCAAATGGCGTCGTTGAGGGATCTGTTATCACCACCAGCGGACCTCGGCGTGGAAGCGGATGGGCTGACGTGTGTCTCGCGGCATAGTAGTACGGAAAGTAGTCTCGGACTGCGTTCGAGAAGTGCTGTATGGGAAGAGCCACTGACTCAGGTCTTTACCTATTGACGGGGGTAGGCCGGCTCTGTCAGTTTTCACGCTGATTTCAGCTACCTCTGACCGAGCCTTTGCCTCGCGCAGTGCTATTGTTGTTCATTCTCTGGGTTGTTCAGTCTCTCGTGCTAGTGCCGTTTGATGTTTATCTCCGTCCTTGTCTCGGGCAGAGTTCGCGCCGTCTGCTTCCCCGTAGACGGATTCGCACGTCCATTTTCGTTCCCTCTTCCGTGGTGCAATGCGCCTGCTTTTCAGTCGAGCCACCTTCGCTTAGTATCGTTACGAATGTACTGACGGTGACGGATCGCAGCGTCGTCGCGATCAGTGCATATACAGTCTAAGACAAAAAAAGGAAGTAGTGATTAAAATTCTTCTGGGTATTACGCCGTGTCATAGCTAAAAAAACTAAAAACTGTAATAAACTAAAACCGACGTTTCGGCCGAATTGCAGCGGCCTTCCTCAGGGTACGACTGGTTTTGCATGGGGAGAGGTGCTTCTATTTATTACAGACTATCGATATCTGACGTCACTGTTGTAAAGCTTTTAATTGGCCCTCTAATATGATTGGCTAGTCATGACGTAAGAGAAGATGGAAGGAAAGAGGCTATTCGTGGATGTCCAAGTCGCCAACGATTGGTAGCTGTCCGCCAATCAGCGTTCGGCTGCTGGTCGGCAAGTTTTCCTCTTGGTGTGCGCGGAAGTGGACTGATAGGCTCTGCAGCTGTTTGTGCAGATACGTCCGCGGCCCGTGTAACTTCTGCCCCGCGACCGCTCGCGGCCCGTTGGACTGGGATGGCCGGCAGCCAGGACGCCGGGAGTTTGTAGCCATCTTCTCTGTTGATGTTGTCAGGCTGCTTAATAATTTCGATCGCCTCCCGTATTTTGCGTTCTCGCATCCACGATTCTTTCGCCAGTACTTGGGCTTCCTGGAACGTGACAGGTTGTCCACAGGTCACGGTGGTGTTCCGCTATCGCCGATTTATTATGTTGTTGTAAGCGTACATAGCGTTCGTGTTCTGCTACTCGTAAGCTGACAGGTCTACCTGTTTCTCCTATGTAGGCAGCTCCGCACGCACACCGTTGTTCGTAAACACCTGCATTGTTACGATTGCCAGGAGGAAAACTTGCCGACCAGAAGCCAAACGCTGATTGGCGGACAGCTACCAATCGTTGACGACATGGACATCAACGAATAGTCTCTTTCCTTCCACCCTCCCTTACGTCATGACTAACCAGTCATATTATAGGGCCAATTAAAAATTTTACAACAGTGACGCCAGACATCGATAGTCTGTAATAAATAGAAGCACCTATCCCCATGCAAAACCAGTCGTGCCCTGAGGAAGGCCGTTGCAATTCGGCCGAAACGTAGGTTTAGTTTATTATTGTTGTTATTCTTTTAGCAATGACGCGGCATAATACCCAGAAGAATTTTAATCGCTATGACACCGGCAGCGGAAGCCTACGTTCTTATATACAGGATGTTTCAAAAATGACGGTATATTTGAAACGGCAATAAAAACTAAACGAGCAGCGATAGAAATACACCGTTTGTTGCAATATGCTTGGGACAACAGTACATTTTCAGGCAGACAAACTTTCGAAATTACAGTAGTTACAATTTTCAACAACAGATGGCGCTGCAAGTGATGTGAAAGATATAGAAGACAACGCAGTCTGTGAGTGCGCCATTCTGTACGTCGTCTTTCTGCTGTAAGCGTGTGCTGTTCACAACGTGAAAGTGTGCTGTGGACAACATGGTTTATTCCTTAGAACAGAGGATTTTTCTGGTGTTGGAATTCCACCGCCTAGAACACAGTGTTGTTGCAACAAGCCGAAGTTTTCAACGGAGGTTTAATGTAACCAAAGGACCGAAAAGCGATACAATAAAGGATCTGTTTGAAAAATTTCAACGGACTGGGAACGTGACGGATGAACGTGCTGGAAAGGTAGGGCGACCGTGTACGGCAACCACAGAGGGCAACGCGCAGCTAGTGCAGCAGGTGATCCAACAGCGGCCTCGGGTTTCCGTTCGCCGTGTTGCAGCTGCGGTCCAAATGACGCCAACGTCCACGTATCGTATCATGCGCCAGAGTTTACACCTCTATCCATACAAAATTCAAACGCGGCAACCCCTCAGCGCCGCTACCATTGCTGCACGAGAGACATTCGCTAACGATATAGTGCACAGGATTGATGACGGCGATAGGCATGTGGGCAGCATTTGGTTTACTGACGAAGCTTATTTTTACCTGGACGGCTTCGTCAATAAACAGAACTGGCGCATATGGGGAACCGAAAAGCCCCATGTTGCAGTCCCATCGTCCCTGCATCCTCAAAAAGTACTGGTCTGGGCCGCCATTTCTTCCAAAGGAATCATTGGCCCATTTTTCAGATCCGAAACGGTTACTGCATCACGCTATCTGGACATTCTTCGTGAATTTGTGGCGGTACAAACTGCCTTAGACGACACTGCGAACACCTCGTGGTTTATGCAAGATGGTGCCCGGCCACATCGCACGGCCGACGTCTTTAATTTCCTGAATGAATATTTCGATGATCGTGTGATTGCTTTGGGCTATCCGAAACATACAGGAGGCGGCGTGGATTGGCCTCCCTACTCGCCAGACATGAACCCCTGTGACTTCTTTCTGTGGGGACACGTGAAAGACCAGGTGTACCGCCAGAATCCAGAAACAATTGAACAGCTGAAGCAGTACATCTCATCTGCATGTGAAGCCATTCCGCCAGACACTTTGTCAAAGGTTTCGGGTAATTTCATTCAGAGACTACGCCATATTATTGCTACGCATGGTGGATATGTGGAAAATATCGTACTATAGAGTTTCCCAGACCGCAGCGCCATCTGTTGTTGACAATTGTAACTACTGTAATTTCGAAAGTTTTTCTGCCTGAAAATGTACTGTTGTCCCAAGCATATTGCAACAAACGGTGTATTTCTATCGCTCCTCGTTTAGTTTGTATTGCCGTTTCAAATATACCGGTCATTTTTCAAACACCCTGTATATAAAAGGAAGACTCACCACGGAGGAATTATCCCAATGGGACTGAAATCCGGAGGTGTTATGTACATGTACAGACAAACAAATGATTACGGTTTCAGAGAAATTGGATGATTTATTCAAGAGAAAGAGCTTCACAAAGAAAAGGCAACCCCGACCAGAACTACTGATTGTCGGGTAATATGGCAGACAACGGTTAGGTTGGTATCTCACCTCTGCTGGAGCGCCTCCAGACAAGTCTTCAGCCTGTAATCTCATTGAGTGGAGTATAATTGTCTTTTGCGATGAGTCCCGCCTCGAATTGAGCCCCGGACAGTGGTGGGATACCAAACTGACTGCCGCCCGCCATACGGCCCGCCAAACAAGAGTGACGGTCTAGGGTGCCATTTTTCACAGCAGGACGCTTTTGGTTGTCATGCGCGGCACTCTTACAGCATAGCGGTAAGTCGACAATATTCTACGCCTCCTTTCGTCGCGCTTCAAGTCAAACCATCCTGGGTTTACATTTCAGCGAGATAAAGCCCGCCCCACACGGTGAGGGTTTCTAGTGCTTGTCTTGGTGCTTGTCAAGCCGTACTTTACCCAGCAAGGTCGCCAGATCTCTCCCCATTTGACAACGTTTGGAGCGTTATCGGCAGGACCCTCCAACGATCTGGGGAGTTTGACTATTACACACGCCAATTGGGCAGAATTTGGCACGATGTCCCTCAGGAGGACATCCAGCTACTCTATCAATCAATGACAAAACGAATTTCCATTCGCATAAGAGCCAGAGATGGACCAATTCGTTAGTGACTTGTTCAATTTGTGAATCTGTTTCTCTTGAATAAATATTACAATTTTTCTCAGAAATTCTTCCAATCCATGTATGGCATACAGCAAACTAGTGCTTAACAGTAATGGTAAAAAACAGTCTTGGTTGCAATTTTAATTTTTATTTTTCAACTACGCGTTTCGAGTTATTTAGGCATCTTCAGGTTGGTCTTAAGTTTGGTATTTCTTAGATCGATCCTTTAGACAGTGTAGCCAAAGGGCATCGTCGAATACATCAGGCAAACATCGCCTTCGTTAAACTCAGTAAAAACTTTTCTAGATTAACGCGAGTGACTCCAAGACCTGCATAACGCGTTCCCATTCACAGGAGCGAGTAACAGATTAAGATGAGGCTCAGGTGATAAGCATTATGCTTAATATGCTATGTGTTATGCAGGTCTTGGAGTCACTCGCGTCCATCTAGAAAAGTTTTGACTGAAATTAACGAAAGCGATGTTGGCCTGATGTATTCGATAATGCCCTTTGGCTACACTGTATAAAGGATCGTTCTAAGAAATACCAAAATTAAGATCAACCTGAAGATGCCTAAATAAGGCGAAACGCGTAGTTGAAAAATAAAAATAAAAATTGTAACCAAGACTGTTTTTAACCAATACTAATTTTTCTCAAATCATAATCATTTGTTTGTCTGTACATGTACATCACATCTACCGATTTCCGTCCCATTCGGCATTCGCGTAACACTCCTCTTCTTTTGTGCAGCCTGAACTCTTGTGCACTCAGGGCAATCTGAACAACTTCCACATCAGAGGCTCGCTTGTATTCTACTGAGCACTCCTTCCATACCATCGAACGTACCTCGCATAGAGCTTTGAGTAATTTGTTTGGTGAGTGGTCACTGAGCAGGGCGGCTATCCAGAGCTTTCTCTAACTCTTTCTAATCCTCGTCATTGCCACCATCAAGGCTAAAGTGATGATTCGCGATACTTATAGGGCTCTCTGATATAATGCATTTGAATGGATTTTTAAACCTACTAGGTTCGGGGCAGACGAGAAATGAAAAAAATTAATTCGTTCCATAAGACTACAACACAGCGCCTCATAATTTTCTATTAATTATTTCCCCAATTTTTGATGTACTTTCCTGTAAGTGTATGTACCTTCCTAATTTTGTCGACTTTTATTACTTAGAGAACTTTGATTACAACTATTGGAAAATAATGTTGTAAAACTTTATAGTAGAAACGCTGGCAAAGTCAAAGAATATGTTCCAATTATGGAAAGGCACGAAATACAAATTATTGGCGGTGAAGCACGGGCGTAGTGTGGTGGCGCTCAAAAGAGTAATGGAGTGTGTATCGTAGATATCGTTTTTTAAATATGCCAAGGCATTGTGAATGGTTGAGCGAGTACATACCTGGCCACAGTACATGCAAGAAGACTGGTAATGGAAGGAGAGAACCGTGTGTCCTTATTGAAGAACACTACCATAAATTGCAACGGAATGCATTACATCGCAGCATCTGCAGCTCGCCACAAAATAAGATCGAACAGGCTTGGCAGCGTTGTAGACGCAATATTTTGGACAGTATAGTGTTTTGAGTTGAAATATAATTGTCTTGAGTCTGACGCATTATACTACATTGACCATCAGAAGGTTCCTATCCTTTCACCATTATTAGTGAGTAAATCGTAAGTGAAAGAGATAATATAACTCCAAATGAGAAAAAAAAAATCAATTACTTCATGAAAATAGATGGTGGTTCTGCTGCATTCAATTTGTTACTAATAAAAGTAGAGCAAAGTAAAAGTAACTTCGAATTGCTAGAAAGTAAAGTGAATATTCTACTTTCCCTAAAGTGACTTTTATACACTCCTGGAAATGGAAAAAAGAACACATTGACACCGGTGTGTCAGACCCACCATACTTGCTCCGGACACTGCGAGAGGGCTGTACAAGCAATGATCACACGCACGGCACAGCGGACACACCAGGAACCGCGGTGTTGGCCGTCGAATGGCGCTAGCTGCGCAGCATTTGTGCACCGCCGCCGTCAGTGTCAGCCAGTTTGCCGTGGCATACGGAGCTCCATCGCAGTCTTTAACACTGGTAGCATGCCGCGACAGCGTGGACGTGAACCGTATGTGCAGTTGACGGACTTTGAGCGAGGGCGTATAGTGGGCATGCGGGAGGCCGGGTGGACGTACCGCCGAATTGCTCAACACGTGGGGCGTGAGGTCTCCACAGTACATCGATGTTGTCGCCAGTGGTCGGCGGAAGGTGCACGTGCCCGTCGACCTGGGACCGGACCGCAGCGACGCACGGATGCACGCCAAGACCGTAGGATCCTACGCAGTGCCGTAGGGGACCGCACCGCCACTTCCCAGCAAATTAGGGACACTGTTGCTCCTGGGGTATCGGCGAGGACCATTCGCAACCGTCTCCATGAAGCTGGGCTACGGTCCCGCACACCGTTAGGCCGTCTTCCGCTCACGCCCCAACATCGTGCAGCCCGCCTCCAGTGGTGTCGCGACAGGCGTGAATGGAGGGACGAATGGAGACGTGTCGTCTTCAGCGATGAGAGTCGCTTCTGCCTTGGTGCCAATGATGGTCGTATGCGTGTTTGGCGCCGTGCAGGTGAGCGCCACAATCAGGACTGCATACGACCGAGGCACACAGGGCCAACACCCGGCATCATGGTGTGGGGAGCGATCTCCTACACTGGCCGTACACCACTGGTGATCGTCGAGGGGACACTGAATAGTGCACGGTACATCCAAACCGTCATCGAACCCATCGTTCTACCATTCCTAGACCGGCAAGGGAACTTGCTGTTCCAACAGGACAATGCACGTCCGCATGTATCCCGTGCCACCCAACGTGCTCTAGAAGGTGTAAGTCAACTACCCTGGCCAGCAAGATCTCCGGATCTGCCCCCATTGAGCATGTTTGGGACTGGATGAAGCGTCGTCTCACGCGGTCTGCACGTCCAGCACGAACGCTGGTCCAACTTGAGGCGCCAGGTGGAAATGGCATGGCAAGCCGTTCCACAGGACTACATCCAGCATCTCTACGATCGTCTCCATGGGAGAATAGCAGCCTGCATTGCTGCGAAAGGTGGATATACACTGTACTAGTGCCGACATTGTGCATGCTCTGTTGCCTGTGTCTATGTGCCTGTGGTTCTGTCAGTGTGATCATGTGATGTATCTGACCCCAGGAATGTGTCAATAAAGTTTCCCCTTCCTGGGACAATGAATTCACGGTGTTCTTATTTCAATTTCCAGGAGTGTACTTTCGTTGTGCTTTTGCAAATATTTCACGTTTATATTTTCACAGGATTTCTATCTCGAAAGTGTTTGTTCTTAGTTATTGAAGACATAAGAGCTCTTCTGAAATAATGTTCTATAAAATAAAGATTAGGCGTGGGTATTTTTTTTCACAAAACCAGATTACTGACTGCATTACGGTGAGAAACGTAACTCAGTACATCTCGCATTATGTGTTACCAGTAGGTATTCAACATTAAGATTTATTATTTACGGAGATTTCCGCTGCAGTACTGATTAACGTACAAATATTTTGTCACACGAGGCTTGTACATTCAGACCGCACGTGTGCATATTTGTCTCACTACTGCTACACCTGTGGTTATTACGTATTTTCACTTTCAATTCACTATTCAATAAATATTACCTTTTACTCACTTACAAGCTAATAAATATTACCTTTTACTCACTTACAAGCTGGCGACCCTTATTTATTTACTCTGTAGTCAAGATTTCATTCAGTTTCAGCTACTATTCAAAGTTAACGCTTCAATTTTAGCACTGTTGCACCGTGAAAGGTGATAGGACGTACGCTGTTCTTCTTACAAGGGCACCTTACGGTCTTGGGAATTCAGTTCGGAACGAGACTTCACAGGTTATTAGTATACCTCATGGGTATACAGCGACAAAAGTTGGAAAGCACACTAGCCAGAATATACCGAGAAAAATGGCTCTGAAGTTAACGCTCAGCTTGTATACCGATTAATTTATACGCAATGGCAGCACAGCGAAATGGCTGCACCAGATTCGTTTGCCACGCGGGAGAGCCAGGTTCGGTCCTTCCTTCCGATAATTTTTGTTATGTTTTAAAAATTATAACGACTTTTAAATAAAGTTAATGGCCTGAACTATTATCGATAAAACCATAAAGTATTTTATTTTATTTATGAAATTACTGGTTCACTTAACCTACGAATTACAATTAATATTTGTCTTTTAAAAAGAAGAACAATTTCAAATGCATTGTAGTGGAAGTAAACTAAAACTTAACACTGTAACAAAATTTTGGGGAGGGTTTTATTTACTTAAAGATTTTCACAATATCGTCCTTATTAATCTATTTCGTATTTTACGTACAAGCACCAGAATGGTAATTAACATGAAAACATTGAAAACAAAAAATTATTTTGACATATTGCACAAAAGGACGATTGTTTACATGCACACACTTTTTCAAAAAGATGTGATGGAAAACGTACACCGCAAACACTCATGAAAGCTGCTCTTTCATCATAAAACCTGGAAGTGTACCAGGCATACCAGATAATTTCATTCAGAACTGGCGATGACAGTTGATGATGCACTATTGATTGTCTTCTTATAGTCTTCACAGGAATTTATTTCTCTATTATTTTCAGTCAGGTAAGCGCAATTTTCTATACGCTTTATCAATTTTTTTACTTGTCTATAAAAACAGACGTCAAAAGGTCGAACAAGAGTAGTACTTTTTGGAGGAAACATTTTAATTGTACATGTCGGTGATTTCTCGTCGCCCTAAAAGATTTTTTATAGAATTCAGGCTTTACTTGCCCTTCCCAAAACTTAATAATTAGCCTAATAGAGATTGTTCTTTTCACATAAAACTTTAAAACAAAGGTAGAGAATGTCAGTATTCAGTTCTGTCGTTAACTTCCCAGATTTCGAAGATAGTATTTTAGGTCATTAATTTTATATAAAATTTGTTATTATTTTTAAAAATAAAAAGTTACCCGAACGTAAGACAGAACCAAGATCACCCGCACGAAAAGTGACTCAGCTACAGGATCAGCTAGTTCCCTGTGCTGCCATAGAGTGTCAATTGGCCGGTATATAAGCTGCATGTAAAAATTTAGAGCCCTTTTTCTCGGAATTTTGCGGCTAGTGCACATTACAACTTTTATGGGTGGAGACCCTTGACATATGCTACTAACCCGCGAAGTTTCATCCCAAACTGAATTTCCGAGACTATAGAGGATCCCCCTGTGCGTTAACAACCACGACCTCACATACGAAACGGACAAAATCAAAGTTTTTACGTATAAGCTGGTAAAAGCCCACCGAAAAGACTGTACACAGGTTTAAAACATTTTCTAAGGCGTAGGATATAGCGGCCAAGCGTCAACGTCTGTGCTAATGACTCCAAAAAAGGATATTGTACACCTGCGGCGAATTTCGTTCTACATGAATAAATAGAGGCAGACGGACTCAGTGTAATTTGTACGGGAATACTGCATCCCTCATTATAACTCTTTTGTTTTCCTTAGTTAGCAATTACAAAGCGTGCTTAAATAGTAACCTTTCTATACTTTGGAACTACAACAACTGGTATTCTTCATAGGCATACGAAACTTTGACCAATATTTGTAATTTTCGATTTGGATGTTATAAGCTTGGGTTTAACTTACAGAGAAAGCAATGGAGTGCCATTTTCCTGCGTGATAAAGACATCACAAATTGTTTATGAAAAATGGAATTTTGTCTACTTCATAAAACAGTAGTTCATCTTCTGATATTTGCGAAATTTTCTTGCCAGGTCAATAAAACCAGCACTTTTTTTCTTTCTGTTACAACTGAGCCCTCGAAATGCAGGGATTCACAGTTTTCCCTCAAGGGCATAACTGTATGTTTACGTTAATTTATTACTCATATTGAAGACAACTACAGACATTTCAGTTTGATCGAATATTTGAACTTTTATATTCAAAGTTATTGGAAACACTATTCTTTCTTCTTTGCCATACTGGAAAACAAGCCTCCACAGAATTAATGTGAAAGTAATAGGATTAGTTTTAGTAGTAAAGAAAGATACGTTAGAAGTTTATATTCATGACCGGAGACAACATTAAAATTTGTATTTCCCGAATTCACTTCAGCTGAGCACATGATGGTTCCTGACTATAGGTAACACCTGACAGCCTCCCACTTCTAGCAAAACTTTATAATAAGAACTAAATTTGTATCCTGACGTTTGTTATTATTAATAACGGTTTGGTATTTCTTAGGTCAATCTTTTATTGTTCTAATTTTCATCAAAAATATATGCACATGTTACGTCGTATTCTAAGCCCTTCTTTAAATGACATGGAATTCCGTTTTATAAAATAATAAAAAAATGTATATTGTATATCAATTCTTCGCTTGCTAAGAGCTGAGTACTGTGCGTACAGAAATTTATTGTTAAAAAGTAATGGTGTTCCGATGGTTTCTGAAAAACAGTAGTTGTACTGCCGCTTAGCGCTTTCAAAGCAAAGGTGAGAACAGCAGTATTGTTAAACTGCAACAGGTGAACTATGGCCTTTCGGATGAAAACAAATCCGATGTAGGAAATTAGCGAATGAAAATCTCTACTGTTCTTGCGTGAGAATCGCTTTTCGAGACAATTATAATGCTCCGTCTCCACGTCGCATAAAAATGAATGTACCGCTGACGCAAAATTAGACGGTTTCTTAGCAACTTTTCAGTCACTAAGCAAGCTGTGTTCAAACACTGATAGTGTCTTTGCTTTAACTCGTTCATTCCGTAAGATTTCTAAAATCTTAACAACACTTGTATTTTTATGTATTTTTTCTGTAGTTTTAAGTACTTTCCAAGTAGACTTTGTAATTTTTTTAATGTCTCGTTTTTTATGTTGTCCACGAAGTGCGATGGAATGTTTGGTGTTCGAAAAACTTAGATAGCAGTCCAGAATAATTACAATAGTTACTTTCAATTTTTTCCATTCTATCAAACACCTACACCTGAAGGATGTCTCTGTTATTACATATGCGCGTAGGATATCTTTCCCGATCTATTTTTGTTGGCGGTATGTACTAACCATTGTGAATTTAAGTTAAATGCCCTCGTAGAACACTAACGGCGTGCTATGATTGGACAAAATACCAGCTACTGGAAATGTGTAATTAAAACATAGTTTGTAGTTGGTATTGAAGGTTGTACCAGTAATATAAAAAATTGTTGATATCAGGCACGAGCGTCTACCGTGCAAATGTCACGTGCAAGAGAATGTCACGTACCAGAGATGCACAATTTTAACATTTTTAACCTATTTTAACCTTTGTTATGCGTCCTTTGTGAATTCACATTTCAATACGCACCTGAAGAATGGACATGTGTCCTGAAACCGGGTAGTATTTTCCTTTTTATAAATAAATAATTTTTACAACTGTAGAGGGTTTTATCGTTGACAATGAATAACAGTTCTGGATGTCCTGTGAAGAGACACGTGTCTCTTCAGATGCTCCATCGATGTGGCGCCTCCAAAAGCAAACACTCTGCAATGTCATCCGAAGAGTTCCGGCCGGAGGAGGGAGCGTTATGGTCTGGAGAATGTTTTCGTGCTATTCCTCGGGAGATCTCGTCATTGTGGAAGTCACAATGGATCAACACAAGTATGCGTCTACCCTTGGGGACCATGTCCACCCCCTCATGCAGTTCGTTTTTCCTCGGCACGATGGCACCTACCAGCAGGACAACGCAACATGTCACACAGCTCGCAATGTACGTGCGTGGTTAGAATAGCACCAGGATGCGTTTACCGTACTCCCCTGGCAGCCAAACTCTCCGGATTTAAACGCATAGAGAATCTGTTGGACCTCCTCGAGCAGATGTTCGCGCCACGCATCCTCAACCGAGAGACCCAGCGTAACTGGCCACGACAATGTAGTCGGTATGACTTCATATCACCGTCGGTACCCTCTGGAAGCTCATTGACTCTCTTCATGAAATCTCGCAGCGGTCTACGCTACAAAAAATGGTTAGTCAGGCTTCTGACAGTTGGTCACATTAACGTGACTGGACAGTGTATTTATGTCGTATTAATCGGAGCCTTCTTGTCGTTGAAAGTTCGATTCATTTCTATGGAACACTTCGCTCTTCTAATAAAATTTACAAAGTTTTGTTAGTGTTAACGACGCTAGTCAGGAACCGGTGGCTGAAATAATTCATTCGATAATAAGATTTAAACATTGAATACTCGTAGGTAGTCTTGTGAATAAAATTTTAAAAAAACCTCATTGGCTGCAGAAGAATTATTCAGTGTCTTCCCAAATAATATTAACTTAAATGTCCAGAGTGCTACGCCTTTTGGCATGAAACACTCATTTGTTGCCGCGACAAAAATTGTCACGCAACTTAACGTTGACCTAGTCAGAAGATCTACCTGAAATAATAATGGGTCCACAAGTGAAGCTGCTTTACGAAGCACTTCGGCAAGCAGGTAATTGCAACAATACTTCTCAACGAATTTCCGGCATGGTGGAATAATTATAGGTCAGCAACTTCTGTTGATCAGTAAAATGAAAAACTAACCAAAGTTGCAAATTTCACTCTTTTTATTCACTCGATCACTAGTTTCGGGCCGGGACCGATTTTCAAATCATCGTAGTAGGCAGTCAAACTTGTATTTCCGAAAATGCAAAAACCAAGTCAAAAATGCGCAAACGAACAGTTACAGCGCATACAGTTATCTGTATGCGCAGTAACTGTCCGTTGCGCATTTTTGACTTGGTTTTTGCATTTTCTAAAATACCAATTTGACTATCTGTTACTATGATTTGAAAAAGACGTCCATTTACTACGGATAAATGAACGTCATGGAATTTTGCGCAATGAAATGGTCGACCATCCAGCAAAGAGAAGCATTACGGACGGACGAATCCGTCTAACAGCAATCCGTTACACTGATGTCAAACCTGCGATCAAGAAAGTTCTTTACATGGTTGAAACCGTGAATACTATGTTCTTCAGTGACGTAGTGGCAGACACCTATAGGCCATAAAATCGGACCTTACGTCATATGACGTCCATCATTCGTTTGAGGCTGGGACACGGATGTTAGCCGGCCGCGGTAGCCGAGCGGTTCCAGGCGCTTCAGTCCGGAACCGCGCGACTGCTGCGATCGCAGGTTCGATCCTGCCTCGGGCATGAATGCGTATGATGTCCTTAGGTTAGATAGGTTTAAGTAGTTCTAAGTTCTAGGGGACTAATGACCTCAGATGTTAAATCCCATAGTGCTCAGAGCCATTTGAACCATTTTTGAACACGGATGTTACCCTGCACATTTACATCGAACAAATATTCTACTTTCCAGACTTTGTGATCAGCGTCAGACCGATGCCGCCGATCTGAATCGTGTTAATATTGGCATGGACAAAGACGCACAAGAAGTTCTGTACTGGAAATAGGTTGCAAGGTTTGTTTTTCCTAACTATAGGTATTATCTCCTGTACAGATTCGACAAATAAGTACATTTTGATAGCGGAATACTTAAAAGAAGCTGCTATAAAGATTTAAACCCTGTAATAATAATAAAGGAAAGTAATCTTATGGAGACAGCCCGTGAGACTGATGAGTTGTATCTTTGTATAAGTGGTTCAAATGGCTCTGAGCACTATGGGACTTAACATCTGTGGTCATCAGTCGCCTAGAACTTAGAACTATTTAAACCTAACTAACCTAAGGACATCACACACATCCATGCCCGAGGCAGGATTCGAATCTGCGACCGTAGCAGTCGCGCGGTTCCGGACTGAGCGCCTAGAACCGCTAGACCACCGCGGCCGGCTTTGTATAAGTGTATATACATATTTTTGTGTATGTGTATTCTTCATTTGTATACTTTATAGTTAAGAACCTGTATAGAGGTGTACAGGCTGAACCAAAATTCAAGCACTCGGACCCCACAGCGCGATTCCTTGGTTTCTAACAGTATAAGAATGTCTCTGACGAAATTGCATCCCGTGCATATTTTCGGCAGAAAATGGATGTCAACGAAAGTCAGTTTGGTAACACACAAATCGCATGTGCGAGAAGAATCTTCGTTCAATACTTTATAGTTATACCGCCCTGTTACCGCGGTAGGTAGAGATTGGCGTCAAAAGACTACATTTCGAAAGTTCAGTTCCGGGTCCAGGTGCAACTTCATTTTATTGGTTGCATGAAGTGGTAGTCTTTATAGAGGAATTACAGCAGGTCTTACACAAAATTACGTGCAACTATTTGATACTAACTTCCTTCATCGTAGACACTTTCATTGCAAGCATGTAACTCATATATCCTCATTTCCCTAGCGTACTTTTCTGCGGCACTGTATCAACTACATTCGAACTAGTTTCCGGTATACCCTTCAGTCACTGGAGGGATTACATTTTTGGTTATCATTATGTAACGATTAATTATATCTTCAGCCTTCAGTCAGTTGGCCATTCTTCCTGAATGTAGTATGTATGCTTAATGTATACACATTGGTTAGTTGTGTGTTCAATCAAGCCCTGTGACAGTTAAGCTTAACTCAATATTACTTTAAGAAATGTTTATTACAAGTCTGACCAATAATTCTAATGTTCAACATGGAAAAACTACAGTTATACGGTACTATCGTTTAAGGAGCAGTGTTCTACAGCATTGTAGGACACATCGAAATTCTAAAAAAGAAAATAAAAATTCTGACTCAGAATGTACTTCTCGAACTATAGTATTCTGCCACAAAACTCCACCCACTGTACTAACTGAGCACCACAGCTACACAGCATTGAATGAAGACACTTTTCATGTTTATGGATACAGTGTTGGCGTCCATTAGCTACCGAACATATTCGCGGGACGAAGTTTTGTAACAGGCATTCTTGCACTGCCAGTATGGAAGGAATACCGCTGTGGCGTCCGAGTGCGTGAATTCCGAATCACTCTATACATGTAGACTCGAACTATCTCTAGTAAGATACTCTACTTGAAACCATTGTAACAATAATGTGCGTAATGTACGGTAAGTTCCATGTTACACTGTACTATCCATAAAGCATTTTACTTTAACTGACAGTTTGTACATTCATAATTATTGCGGGCTTAATCGTCACTGTTGCCTAAAGCAAAAGTAAATAAACACATTAAAAAAATACGCCTGTATACTAGAGTAAATACTTTAAGATTCTTTGGTGCCATATCTGTTGTATGACTTGTTAAGGAATATCTAATTCCGTAAAATTTACGTTCGCATGTGTCCGAAATATTTGTGTCAGCTTGTTGGGCACCGGGTCATGAGTGCTGCATCTTGACGAACGAAATCGACGTGATCTTTCGTTTAGTTTTCCCTCACTTCAAAACTCACGGAGTGCCGCAAGCATTGAAAATAGAAATACGGTCAGAACTACCAATTATGCATGATGGATACTCACCAGTTTTGCAGAAGTCATCAGAAAATCACTTCTTGGAAGAGGAGAAATTGTTCGGCTAGCACCTTGCGAATTTTTGCAAGAGTCGCCGTTCCTCTTGAAACTGGCGCGGAGTGAATGTAAACACTAAGCGGGAACCGTAAACAATTAAGATCGGGAGCTGCTGCTCGTCGTACGACCGACCAACCAACCGACGGGCTCGGAAGAACGCAGGAGAATCGCGATGCCAGGTGGGCGTGCCGAGACGCGGACGCGCCGGTTCGCGGGACGCGGCGGCAGCGGCGGGGCGCTTCCGTCCAGTTGCGACCGCGCGCGGCCGAAGTCACTGCGGGACTGCCGAGACGCGCCGTGCAGCTGTCACGCTCAGCTGGCCGCGCCACGACGCGCGCGCCGCCCGCGGGCCCGGCCGCAACTACGACCGCGTTGCCGTGAATCATGCGGCGCGGCATTCTCGCGGCAGCGGGGGAGTCGGTCGGCCGCGGTGACGTCACAGCAAGGCAGAGTCGAGCCCCCTCGCTATTACGAAGTCCGCTCCGCGTTTTTCTCGAGGTCATCGTGCCGCGCGGAATACACTGCCGGGACTTCACCCACAGAGCGCACGCGCGCGCTGACGAGCTGAGGCAGTGGCGTCCAACCTGCAGGCCGCATACAGCCCAAAGCAAGTATCAATGATGCCCCAGGAGTCGGCATCTATTAAATGATACATAAAATTCCATTTAAAGTTATATCAAATACAGAAAACTTGCGGTTATTCACAAAAGGGCAAACTACCCGACAGCCCATGAGCAGGCCAGCTGAGATACCTCCTACACAGACTGAACAGAGTTCCAATAGACAAAGGTAGGTACAAGTACTGAACGTAATCAGTTACACACAAACTGGTTACAAAATAAACGTGGTGGACAAACTAAACCGCAGAATAGAAATGCATCTGACACAGAACATATACAATAGTACCACAACAAAACACACCAGCAGCAACCACACAACAGAGAACACACAGGGCACAGAAGATGAAGAAACCACAAACGACAAGAAAATGTGCCACCCCTTGACGTCTGAAAACAAAATAACACACAGAAGAGGAAATATCATGAGGAAACAAGGTATAAACGTGGCATATGAGACAAACAACTGAGGAGATTAAAAAGAACTGACATCACCACGGATAAATTCAACAAAGCACGCATATAACAGCTAACGTGCTAAGACCGTGGTCTGTATACATCGGGCAGACATCTAGAAATTTCAGGATAAGATGCTAGAACATTTAAGAGCACTGAAAAGTGACAGCACACGTTCCACGTTTGCAGCCCACCTCATCAAAAACAACCACACCCCAGTGGCATACAAACAGATCTCCAAAACCTAAAACACAGTAACTGTATGTACCAATTTTTAACAACAGAAGAAAATTACCACATACAAATAGTTATCAATGACCAGACGGAACTATCTAACAAAACTCTATTCAGCACTCTAAATGAATAATCGGTTAACACAAAATAAAACACACACACACACACACACAGAGTGAGGGGGGGGGGGGGAATGGAAATAAACTGAACGCCGAGCCAAAACAAAACAGTAAACCAACGATAGTCGGAAGCGCAACCGGCCGGAGTGCCCGAGCGGTTCTAGGCGCTTCAGTCTAGAACCACGCGACCGCTACGGTCGCAGGTTCGAATCCTGCCTCGGGCATGGATGTGTGTGATGTCCTTAGGTTAGTTAGGTTTAAGTAGTTCTAAGTTCTAGGGGACTGATGACCTCAGCTGTTAAGTCCCATAGTGCTCAGAGCCATTTGAACCACAACAGGTCACAATATTTACAAACGAGCAAGAGAAAAAGGAGTAAACACCGTCAAAATACGAAACATAATCCTTGAATAAGAAATTACACTAAATAGTTCGCAATACCTCACCTTCACGAAACTTCTACCGATGTCCACAGGCTCAGTTCAACTACACAAAAACACGTTCGGTGCGTAAAAACAACCTGTCACAGCAAAGGAGTAGAATGGTGACAAAAAACGTACATATGAAACTAATTTTTCCAGAATATACATTTTAAAGAACGGATAACAAAAAAATACTCAATGCAGACGACATTCTAACATCCCTCCTGTTTGTAGATGACATGGTGTACTAACACAGATTTTGATTGGCAGCCACAGATTACACACACGCACAATGCAAAATAAACGGCCGAGTGCACATAGAATTTAAATGACAACAAAATCTGATGCAGCATATTCCTTACTCTAAAAACAATCTGTGTACAGGTAGTTCAGAAAAATTATAACAAAAACCACTGAGGATGCCAAAGCTATGGCGAAACACTTTTGGATGTGTACTTGCAAAATGGCGGACCCATCCGTAAATTCACTCCTCCCGAACAGGCCATGAAGGACCGACGGTACTGACCGGCTGCCGTGTCATCCTCAGCTCAGAGGCGTCAATGGATGCGGTATGGAGGGCATGTGGTCAGCACACCGCTCTCCCGGCCGTATTTCAGTTTCCGAGACCTGAGCCGCTACTTCTCAGTCAAGTAGCTCCTCAGTCTGCCTCACAAGGGATGAGTGCACCCCGCTTGCAAACAGCGCTCGGCAGACCGGATGGTTAACCATCCAGCTGCTGGCCCAGTCCGACATCGGCGATATTACGGGAACCAGTTTTACCACTGTGGCAAGGCTGTTAGCATCCGTTAATTCATTATTATGAATAATTTCATTCTGAAACTCAAGCCATACGATGTTATTCTCACACTGGTCCATCCAGTTCTTAACATTACTATACCTGAAACCCCCAGACTCTCGTTCTTACAACGGCCAATGCGTCAGACGCTCCGATCATCTTCTATCTTACGGCTACTTCAGTTGCAACAGCAAAACTGGAGATTGAGAGACTTGTAGTTACATTAATTTAGGAAAATACGACGAAATCCTGTGTTATTTCTGAAGAGCTGTGAGACTGAATAATCGCCAATTCCAGGAATTTCTCAGAAGTTTGAATGCTGAGTATGGTGATATCGTATATTTTACTGAAGTAAGGCGACTTAGTCGAGGCCAGGTGATCGTGCATCTTTGATGGGCATTTGCAGTTCATACCTGCCCAGAGAAAATATCCCTCGCTGCACGGTTATGTCTTATATATGTCACCTTTGCTTGGAAGCCCGTACATTTATGGACAGTTATTTTCAAAGCACACAAAGAAAAAAATACAACCAAAATCTCAGATCAACACTTTGTCAATACACTTCGATCGAAGCTGATACTGATACATCATTTTCCAAATTCACAGTAAAATATCACACTAATTCTATGATTTGCAATTGTTGTTCTTGTAGTGGTCTTCAGTCCAGAGACTGATTTGATGCAGCTCTCCATGCTACTCTGTCCTGTGCAAGCTGGTTGATCTCCAAGTAATTTCTGCCCCCTACATCGTTCTGAATCTACTTAGTATATTCATCTCTTGGTCTCCCTCTACGATTTTTACTCTCCATGCTGCCCTCCAATACTAAATTGGTGATCCCTTGATGCCTCAGAACGTGTCCTACCAACCGATCCCTTCTTCTCAAGTTGTGCCACAAATTTCTCTTCTCCCGAATTCTATTCAGTACCTCCTCATTAGTTACGTTATCTACCCATCTAACCTTCAGCATTCTGCTGTACCCCCACATTTCTAAAGCTTCATTTCTCTTCCTGTCTAAACTAATTATCGTCCACGTTTCTCATCCATGGCTACACTCCATGCAAATACTATGAGAAAAGACTTCCTGACACTTAAATCCTTACTCGATGTTAGCAAATTTCTCTTCTTCGGAAACGCTTTTCTTGTCATTGACAGTCTACATTTTATATCCTCCCTACTTCGATCATCATCAGTTAATTTTCGCCCCAAATAGCAAAACTCATCTACTATTTTAAGTGTCTTATTTCCTAACCTAACTCCCTCAGCTTCAGTTGATTTAATTAGTCAGTATTAAACTATCCTCGTTTTGCTTTTGTTGATGTTCATCTTATATCCTCTTTTCAAGACGCAGTCCATTCCGTTCAACTGCTCGTCCAGGTCCTTTGGTGTCTCAGACAGAATTACAGTGTTATCGGCAAATCTCAAAGTTTTTATTTCTTCTCCGTGGGTTTTAATTCCTACTCCAAATTTTTCTTCTGTTTACTTTACTGCGTGCTCAATGTATAGATTGAATAACATCGGGGATAGGCTACAAGCCTGCCTCACTCCCTCCCCAACCACTGCTTCCCTTTCATGCCCCTCGACTCTTATAACTGCCAACTGGTTTCTGTGCAAATTGTCAATAGCCTTTCGCTCCCTGTATTTTACCCCTGCCACCTTCAGAATTTGAAAGAGATTATTCCAGTCAATATTGTCAAAAGCTTTCTCTAAGTCTACAAATGCTAGAATCGTAGGTTTTTCCTTAATCTACATCTACATTACATCTACACGGTTACCCTGTAATTCACACTTAAGTGCCTGGCAGAGGGTTCAGCGAACCATTTTCATACTACTTCTCTACCATTCCACTTTCGAATGGCGAGTGGGATAAAGGAACACCTAAATCTTTCCTTTCGAGCTCTGATTTCTCTTATTTTATTATGATGATCGTTTCTCCCTACGTAGGTCGTTGTCAACAAAATATTTCCGCATTCGGAAGAGAAAGTTGGTGATTGAAATTTCGTAAATAGATCTCACCGCAAAGAAAACCGCCTTTGTTTCAGTGACTGCCACCCCAACTGGCGTATCATATCACTGTCACTGATATGACACTCTTACCCCTATTGCGCGATAACACCAAACGAGCTGCCCTTCTTTGCACTTTTTCGATGTCCTCCGTCAAACCTACCTGGTAAGGATCCCACGTCGCGCAGCAATATTCCAGCAGAGGACGAACAAGTGTAATGTAGGCTGTCTCGTTAGTCGGTTTTTCGCATCATCTAAGTGCTCTGCCAACAAAGCGCAGTCTTTGTTTCGCCTTCCCCACTATATTATCAGTGTGGTCTTTCCAATTTAAGTTGCTCGTAATTGTAATTCCTAGGTATTTAGTCGAATTGACAACCCTTAGATATGTGCGGTTTATCGTATACCCAAATTTATCGGATTTCTGTCTATCTTCTAAGATAAGTCGTAGGGTCAGTATTGCCTCACGTGCTCGAACATTCTACGGAATCCAAACTGATCTTCCCCAAGGTCAGCTTCTACCAGTTTTTCCATTCGTCTGTAAAGAATTCGTGTCAGTATGTTGCAGCCATGACTTATTAAACTGATAGTTCGGTAATTTTCACACCTATCAACACCTGCTTTCTTTGGGATTGGAATTATTATGTTCTTCTTGAAGTCTGAGGGTATTTCTCCTGTATCATACATCTTGCTCACCAGATGGTAGAGTTTTGTCAGGGCTGGCTCTCCCAAGACTATCAGTAGTTCTAATGGAATGTTATCTACTCCAGCGGCCTTGTAATTACTTAAATATAAAGTATTATTAATGAAATTTCACATACAAAATGTCAGTTTAATTACATCTTGCATTTTTAGAATAATAAGTTGTGTACCACTTCCTACGCAGTGGCAAGAGTGGTGCGACAACTGTCGTCGTACGGAAGCTGAACAGCAGCCGAAATCATTTGTGATCAAGTAACACAGCAAACAGGAGATTTACTTAACTTTTCTTTCTTCAAGCGTATGAACGCTCACAACAAATAATACAGCAAGAAGTAGAGTCAAATTGGAAATTTTCGAAATCTGTGGTAAGGTCTTATGGGACCAAACTGCAGAGGTCATCGTCCCTAAGCTTTCACACTATTTAATCTAACTTAAATTAACTTATGCTAGGGACGACACAAACACCCAAGCCCGAGGGAGGTTCAAATGGCTCTGAGCACTATGGGACTTAACATCTGTGGTCATCAGTCCCCTAGAACTCAGAACTACTTAAACCTAACTAACCTAAGGACATCACACACATCCATGCCCGAGGGAGGACCCGAACCTCCGACGGTAGAGAGCTGCACGGACCGTGACAATGAAAGGGTACAGTACCGTCCGACATTGAAAAAAGGTACAGCATTCTTCGTTATTCTTGTCAGAACAACATGTTTTTTGTAATAATAACTCAATTTCACTTAATACACCGAAGCCGGATACCAGTGTAGGAACGAATGACAATTTATTTATTTAATTGATCACATCTGCACTCCCACAAAATAAATCCCTACATCAAATTTGGTGAGATCTGCGAAATGAATGAATGTATTTTCGTCTGCTAACTGCAGATAGTGAATGTTCAATATATGATCATCTTTGAGACGGTCCTTTGGTCACCTTTGGTGGAACCAAAGAGATGACATTTACCTGAGCTTTGAGCGCCCGAAATGTGGCTGACCAATGGGTAGCATGGTCTTCCCCCACCTCGACAGAGGTGCGAGATGACCTAAAGAACGGCCATGTTTTTAGCACTCGGGCGCTGGATCTTGTGTTGGTAAGACCTGTCGTAGGTGTGCTCCGTAAAGACAAAAGAGTGGAGAGAATGGTATGCATGTGGAACACTTAAGAGTAGTTTGGAATAATAATTTCTCTATTTCAGGAACTTTTGTGGGGAGAATTAAATGTCAGGCAGGTAATATTAAGGGGATCGTAGTAATCTTTGGAAGTGACCAACGGTCACAATGAAACCACGTGTAGCAATAAGTTGAAATACTTGCGAGTGCTAGTACTAAGCGCTAAAGTTAAGTTGAATTACTGGCGTGTGTAGTATAAGTTGAAAATATTTAAGAAATGGAGTGTGCAGGACTTGAAATTAGAGACGAGTACTTCCACGTGGTGAGTACTGTGTGAGTCTCAGTCTGTGTATAAGACAAAGGATAAAGAGAAGTACTCGTCCATCGTATCAGTTGAGGACTCGCGTGTGTGACGAATATGTTCTTAATATTACTTTGCGTGTTATGTTTCCGTGTGACGCTTGATTCAAACTATAATACTCTGAGAGTGAAGCAAGGTGAGTCAGCCGTCTATCCAGCAACGCCACTTGGCTTGCATTGCACAGGGAGACGTGCATATATCCTCCAGAGTTCATAGTAGGAAAGAAAAGCTACGAAGTGGGGCAGTGTCGTGTGAAACTGGAATGAATTCTAATTGAAGTGGGAAAGCTGAAAGTGATGTGATTATAACGTTGTGACTATTCCTTGTGTTGTATTCCATGTTGCCAGTATGGTGTGTTTCATGTAATTTAAGTATGTGTGGTTTGCATGGGAGAGTAGCAAGATAGGTTCAGAGGCAGTGGGTTATGCATGTTCCTTTTGTACCGCTCGGTCTGGAGGAAATTTTTGTGATGATGGGCGTGCGAGTCGAAGTGTGAGATATAGCAAAAGATCCACCATCCTATCCAGAAAGTGCACTGTAGTGTTAGGTAACTACGAGACCATAAGATAGAGAATCACCAATGTAAAGCCATGCCCACTGGGCGGGTTTCTCATGTGTAATTGTTGTAGAAAATGTAATGGTGTGTTTAGGTTATAGAATTTATCGGAATAAGAAAGATAGTGAAAAGAAAAAGATTGGTGGCCTTTTCCTTCGAATAGTATGTTGTCATGATATCCAGAATTTATAATGTGTGCGCCGTTCATATTCAGTGCGATGGCCACGTGTTGATCAAAGCCGTTGGGTAAGAAAAAAAATGTGGTATTGCCAGTGCGTAGTGAACAGTCAGAGTTGTGTAAATTATTAATAGTCAGATGTGCGGCATCCGTTTCTGTTGCGTAATATTCAAACAAGAGAATAATTTGTAACTTAATAGTGAGTACTAAAGCTCATGTTACTCGATAAGTAAGAATGAATCCACTCGCTTGGCAGACCACTCATCTTGCAGGCCTGACTGCTTGATGCCAGAGTATGAGCAAGGCATGTGGGTGCCTCTCAACAAGAAAACTCAGACCGCGCGGCTACCTCGCGCGGCAAGTAGAGTCCAGCTATGACAATGTCAACTAGGGTGAGGCTCCCTAAAATAAGCAAGAACAGTGCTGTCATTGCAGTAAGGCTGCAAGTGGGCTGAGTCGCTGCCACCGGCCATCTTGTACCGTGGTGGCAGATGGCACTCGTAGTCGGAGCTGCCTAGAGAGCCTGTATACAGAGTGCGTGACCATACGTGAAGTTGCCCGTGATTGATTGATTAGCTTTGGCGCCATTTTTCTGCCTAACGTCCCTCGCGCTTCCTATGTTCGCCGTGCTTTTGAGTTGAATTGAAGTTCAGAGGACTTTTGGAAACGATTAAAAGGCATTTGAATTATTGAGAGACTTGTTATGCGTTGTGCATGCGTGTTAGATTTAGTTGTATATCGTTTTTAGTACGTAATTAGCGTTTACGAATGAAGCGTTTTGTGATGAAGTCGGTAGGCCTCCATGTTTGAAGTAAACACGTTAGTAATTGTACAGTATTGTTTTTGACATCTGTAATTCGTTCTGCAGACGTTCGTAAACGATGCCAGGTTGTGCTGCATTTGGTTGTTCCAATAGAGGCGAAGGTGGACTTCGCACGTTAACGCAGGAAAGTTGTAAGTACGTTTTCCGCAGTTGTCGTGGTTGCTGAAACATTATTCGTAGGAAATAATTGTACGTACTCTTGAAGACAGTTTTTAATAGGCCTACTTACTGTGGGGTAGAAGAGATACGGTAGTTTTCTTGTTATATTTCGTCGTTATTACAGTAGCCTACATTTAACATTACCTGATTTTTGTAATCTTTTTCGTTTGTTATCTACTTTAGGTATTCAGTATATGAAAGAAAGTCGTAAGTAGTTGTTTACTTGTGACATGCAAAAAGTTTGAAGACGTGACAAGAAGTACTAATACGTCTCACACTTTTTGCATGTCACAAGTAAACAACTGCTTACGGCTTTCTTTCATCTGACGTAATACAGATACGTTAAATCTTTAGCATTATGCACTTCAGACACAAAACAAATGCTGTACACTATATTTTTTTATTTACGTTACTTTCATTGCAATATGTCTAGTAAACGAACTTTAAAGGAGATAAATGCAAGTAACGAATAATTTTTACAGCCACTGTATCAAATTTTCCTGTGCTGTACGTAGTACGCTACTAAGGGTACATTATAACCGTAAAGAAAGGCATTTAACGAATGATTTCGCCATATTGTCTTGTGCTTTTGATTCGGTGAGTGTGTACTCCACTACTCCACTACGGGCCATTCAAAAGTCCCGCTCGCAGTTTGGCAGAAAAATGGCCGCCGTATCGTCCGGTTGGCCACTCTCTCCCTATACAGCCTCTCTAGATCTGCCGGACGCGTGGCTCTGTTTACGTGTGTTCCCCTGGATCCAACGAATCCTGCACAACCGCCATCGTCAGTAGGGTGGCATCGAATGTGATACGACGTAAAGAAGCATAAATTAATAAATTCTAAATGTTCTACATTACTTAACTGTGTTAACTTCATACCTCAGTTATTGACAGTGTTAAGTTCATTACGTGTATTATGTGTGGCCCAAAAATAGTGGTCTTCTTCTAACGTGGCCCATGTAGGCTAAAAGGTTGGACACTCCTGGTCTAAGCAGAACTATACCAACTCATACCTCGCACACAGTGACAGCCTATAGGGCTGTTCTTACATGACAGTGCAACGTAACCTTCCAGTACTGGTGGTGGTAAAACCCCACCGAAGTAGGAAGATTACCGTCGCTTTGTCATGACCTACAGCTCCTGCAAGCTACCGCCTGTAGTAAATGGTTTCTTAAATTCGTGTGGTCCACGAAATTACTGGTCCCTGGGAGTTATTGCCGGGTATTAATAATTTCTAGCGGAAGGTTTTATCCAACCGGTAAAAATTTGAACGCAACGGAAAACGCAATATTTTTTGAACCACTAAAGAAGGCACCTATACAGGGCTTAATAGGCAGTATATAGCTTTTATTTCCTTTCATGACCCAGGATTCGACTTTGGTACTGACTTTCACCTATTATTTATTATGAAGGGAGCAAATAATCAGTCGAGGGTAGAGATTGATATTTCTTCAGTACCGATGGCATTTCAACAACCAGTCGTGTTTCTCTTGCAATATACATAATCAAAACTGGTCTCTCTAGTTAACATGGATCTGTTTCGCCACGTAATTATGGAATGGGACAGGGGAGCGTGGACCTGGCTTCAATGTAATTTTATTCTGACGCACAATTATACGTAAATCCGTGCTTATTACATTCCATTGCTGCAGGTGACTCAGAACAAGTTCAGCAAAGATACTACAAGGAAAACTAGGTCCGGGTGGAAGAGTATTTCGCAAGTCTTTATCAAATCACTGGGCATTAAAATCTAATACTTTTCCCAGTGGCACGAGTTTAAACCATGCATTTTACTTGACGCACAACATCGCGAACAAATCAAATAGTTATGGGGGAGCACAAGGAACATCATCACTTCAATGCCATTCAACACGCATGGTCAAGTTTCGGTAGCCAACAGAAATCCAAAAAATACAGACATACAAGATTATACCTTCCCTATTTTACTCTCGGCCACTATCTATGATTATTCATCGTCTACAATACATTTTCAGACCGAAACTACAATTTATCAATGTGGCGGTTGCTGCAACCGACCACGTGGCGCGAAAGCAAGTTCACAAAGAAAACATACGGAAAATAAATAAAAATCTCCCAAAATATTACTGTACATGAAAGAGCAGGTTAAAATACGTTGAATGAGTGAATTTCAGTTAAGGACAGAGCAATAATGTGACCGTGAGCTTAAGGCCCATGGTGAGTGGCCTGACCAAGGCAGAAACGCAAAGTTCTACTGAAATTCGAATAAATTATGAAAATTAATTCCCTTGTGGGGTTTAGTAATAATCTTGAACCTTATTTCAACATCTGGACTTCATTACGTAGCAGATTTCAAACAACCTTTGTTAACATTACCAAAACGAGAGCTGCATCTCCATGTCTGTCCATGCCGCGAGCCAGGAACAAGTACTCCATCGGACACCTCGCCTAACCGTTCTTCGTTCAAAAGGTGGTGGATGGGATGGTTCGCCCACCTAACAGAGCCAATACTCTAGCCTTCGCGACCTCTCTGACATGACTTACCCACCATCTTTGCTAAACTTGTTCACGTTTAGGGAGTTGGTACAATCCTACCACAGAACGACTCGACACATACATTGCTACGACGTCTGACCAGAGCTTTCTGCTACATCACATTCTATCTCATTCATACAGTCCAAGGTCGCATACGGAAAAGGATACAAGGGAACGTGGCACACATGAAACAAAATGAATAAATAAATCGCACTTGGTACATTCTTTTCTGTTTGTTATAGACGGAATTCACTTCTGCATAGTCAAAACACGCTGGCTATAGTTCTCCTGTACCGGAATTTATTGGAAAAATATGGAACGGGACAAGTTCCCTTTCAACAGAACTGAACGATGTGAAACGTGGTTTACTTCTGCAGTCTGATAGGGAACTGAGTGTGATAAGGAGTTGAGTAGAAGGATACTGGCCCACAAATATACTAAGATATTAAATTAAGAACGTGCAAGGCAATCTGAGCAGCTACCGCTGAATTAATTAAATTAATTTCCAACAGCACAAGTGTTGACTAATATTACACAACTTTCAGAAATGACAATCAAATTTTTTTTAAAAGAATTATTTTTAGAGGAAAACATTAAGTTAAAAAAAATTATAGATGCTTAGCACAGAGGTCTAATCAGATCACAAATCTATAAAATTAACCTGCATTTTCCACATTACAAGTTTCAAAAACGTGTTGAAATTAGCTAACAGGTCATTAACGTCAGCTCCCCACTAACACGTGACTGTTTACAGATAATTATAAGGAAGACCGCTGGATAACCTGACAATGTTAAATTAAAAGTATGATACAAGTGGCAGTTGCAGAGCCATTCAATTTCTTTTGCTTCATTTAAGTGTGGATGGCGATCGCCACTAGAGATATAGATACGCTCAGTAAAGGCAGTAATCGTACCCAGGCCTCTTTGCCTGGACCCACAGTATAAACAACAAACACATCAAGCTGCCCTGTAACATACGAACCACTAATTAACAGTTTTCATTTACAATACAAATACTTGTATACACTGTAAATACACTTGAAAAAGGCGAAAGTTGCGCGTGAAGCGTCTGATTCCAAAATAAACAACACATTTTAATTACAGGTACGGCCAAACTTGGTCAAACAGTTAAAGCAACACACGCATTCACAGAAACGTAACTTGAGTTCATTGAAAGTATTCGTGAAAAGATATTTACCTGTCACGAAGAGTAGCCTGGATAGCGCGTCAGAATAGCCACTGCGCGACACAAGATAATCATGCACAACGTAATCGGACGCTCACCATAATTTCTTGCAGATCAAAGCGTAGGCTGAGAACCACTGCACCAAGGGCTGCCATCAAGTAGGTGTTATGACGAGTTTGTTAAGAATCAGGAACAACGGATGGTAATCAACGGATGGTATTCACCATATGCCCCTGCATCCGGTTCTTGAAACTGACAGATAGGAACCCAACCCGGCACCACATTTGTCATAGGATTCTTGCAAATTCAAACGCCAAGTACAGAGAGAGCTTTTTCAACGAGCAATCTTCACGGCCCCAGCCGACACTCATCCCACCGAATCCACAGTGACCAGAACGTAACTTTTAGCAACGGACCAAGGATACTATCGGGCACGACGTCACGGGTTTACTCCAGCCGCTGTCAAACACACTGCTCAACCGCCCGTCACTTCGAGAGGGCCTCCAGGCCCTGAAAGCGCTTAAATACTCGTTCACAGACCTGCCCTCTGCATGCGACAAGCCGCTCGAGATGATATTGCGGCCAGAGACGCTAATAAGGAGCGGGTATTACCGATATCGGAACGTGCACGCATGGCACAACTTCCCCTCGGTTATGAAATTAATATGGTTTAGAAATTGGCGGAAATTAATAGGGTTTAGCAATTTCGGGTTAATTAGAATAAGATCTGCTATACACAAAACCTCACGAATAAATTATCCAGCAATATATCGCATTACACCAAGAGAAGGAATCAGCCAAAAAACTTACTTCTGCAACAAACTGAATGGGACGCTAAGCGGTGGTAAAAGGGGCGCATGACTTACCATACACATCTACCTCCTAATGCTGCATACTTGAGGTCCAGCAGCACATCCTTGACCTGTTAATCTCTCCGCCCTTACGTGTGATGCTATTGCTTCAACGCTGCCCTCCCATATGTTGAACTCCCTGAACCTTGTGCGAAAACAACAATACTCCAGAGGGTTCGGTACACCGTTTAAATTGTTCAAATGCCTCTAAGCACTATGGGACTTAACATCTGAGGTCATCAGTCCCCTAGAACTTAGAATTACTTAAACCTAAGTAACCTAAGGACATCACACACATCCATGCCCGAGGCAGGATTCGAACCTACGACCGTAGCAGCAGCGCGGTTCCGGACTGAAGTGCCTACAACTGCTCGGCCACAGCGGCCGGCTACATCGTTTAATAAAAAACTAATGTGGTAGAATTAAATGTATTATTGAAGGCCTTTGTCCTCGAGTTAAGCTGTTGTACACATGTTACACGTTTACGTAAAGTTCACAATAGCACTCATCATAAATCCAGGTGCTTGCGAGACAAACTAATTAAGACTGGCAGAACGATTCAGCCCTACCGAGTTACGTACAGCACATACTGTTACAGTTACTTTATTGCTCTGTCACGAAGAACTTACACACGAACGGCCAGAATAGTTCTGAGATCTGCCAGCAATAAGACACACGATTTCTTCAAGACACAGTCGCCACCAGATGACCATCATTGCTAATCTGTCGCAACACCGGGACAGTAAACAACTAGTTAACGAGCATCGTCCAGCTTAGCAACATTTGGTTGAGTGTTGATGTACGAAGCACGTTTAGCTTTGGCCAATTATTCCAGCTCCAGATAAGTCTGTAAATATTGTCGCCAGCAGTAATATATTTTGAAGCACCATTAAGAGCAGTCTGCTTGACTGTAGGTAATCAGACTTGGTCAACATGTAAAGTACAAACACAAATCGTATGATGTAACTAATCATGTGATTCTAAGAGAATCAGATTAGGAACCGAGGCACTTAAAACAGTACATGTGTTTTGCTATTTGGGCAGCAAAATAACTGATGATAGCTGAATTAGAGAGGCAATGGCAAGGAAAGCATTCCTGAAGAAAAGAAATTTGTTAACCTTGAAATATAGATTTAAGTGTTAGGAGGTCTTTTCTAAAGTAGTGTAGCCATGTATGGAAGTGAAACATGGACTATAAGCAGTTTCGGTAAAAAGAGAATAGAACCTTTCGAAATTTGGTGCTACAGAAGAATGCTGAAGATTAGATGGGTAGAGCACACAACTAACGAGGAGGTACTAAAGAGAATTGGGGAGAGAACAAATTTTTGGCACAATTTAACCAAAACAAGCGATCGGTTGATAGGTCACATTCTGAGGCATCAAGGGATCACCAGTTTAGTACTGAAGAGAAGTATGGGAGGGGAGGGCGGTAAAAGTTGTAGAGTTGTAGAGGGAGACCAAGAGATGAGTACAGTAAGTAGATTCAGGAAGAATTAGGTTGCAGTACTTATTCGTTGAGAGAGTAGCATGAACAGCTGCATCAAACCAGTCTTTGGACCGAAGACAACAACAACATGATATAACTCATGTGTACTGCCATCTGATGTCTGTCCGACCTCAGCCATACCAGGCCGTGTCCTCGTCTAACAGTGGTCTGTCACTTTTACGTGTAACTTTTTTGGCAACGTTACTAAGAATTGTCCTCTCATAATTATGGTATCCTACCAAGGTTCCTCAAGTGGAAACTCTTATCAGAAAACTATCTTATGTAACTCTCCTTTAATTCTTACTCTTTTAATATGTGTTTCTCAGATGTACTATCTTTCTTTCCTCAGTCAGCTATCCCTTAGATTCCTTAACTGCGTCAACTTTTAGTTTTCGCCGTTAGTATTTTTACGCCGCGTAACCTCCCCACAAAATATAGTGTAACCTCCCCACAAAATAAATTAAAGTAAATAATATGAATAATATTCCACACCAAAATTCGTTCCCATTTAGTGTAACCTAAAAACAGAATTCTTTCTCATTTGTAACTTCTCTACAAAATTCTTTTCACATTAACCTCCACACAAAATTCTTTCTGATTTAATCTAAGCTCAAAATTCATTCACATTTAGCGTAACCTCACAACAGAAAAATTCCTAAATCTCTCAACAGTAAAAAATTATAATTATGTCGTTCACATTCAGTGTAACGTCCCAATAAAAAAATAAATTCAGTAACCTGGTAAAAAAAAATATAACTAACCTCTCAATTAAATTGTCGCTCACTTATGACTTTTGAATAATTCACTGTGAATTTAACCTGGTAAATTTTGGACGACAGCAGTGCTGCGTCATGGCCCTGAAACATCATTCTGAATAAAAAAAGGAAAAATTCTTACCTCAATGAAGTCGCCGGATATATCTGCTCTTACAATAAATTTTTCCGGCACAGCTCTGTGCAATGCTGGCCGACCTATCTGTCATTTATGAAAGGGAGCAACTGATTTTTCTATTGCAATAATCGGGATGATCATGGATGGGAGAAATTAGTAAATTCTTTAAATTGAAATGAATGGTTGTTAAAAGTTACTTTTTATGAGCAAGATTATTATCACGAGATTTTTAAAACATTTACATGGGACTTGAGATAACATTACTACATATGCGCGAGGACGCTTTTTACCTTATACAATAACACTCAGGCTCCGGCATCGCTGCACCGCGACCTGGCCAGCCAACACGATACACCAGACTAGACCAGAGCAGACTCCAGACTAGCAACAACTTACTGCTACAGCTACACAGTTCCTACTGCAGTCAACACTGCTCTCTGGTCAGAGACCTTGCATATCGCAGGCAGCGCATGAGCAATATATCGAAATTACATCTGCTCAGACCTCTTACATAACACTCCACTGGGGGGGGGGGGGGGGGGGCGGGCAAAAATTTGGCAGCGATGGTGAGTCAGTTGGACTTGCCATGAGCAACAAATTTTTCTAAAATCTACTTAATTAACTAAGTTTACAGTCACAGAGTATATACATATATATATATATATATAAGTGCAGAACATGAAACGAAATAGAGTGCACATGCACTGAGTACAGAACATATCAAGCAATGACAAAATGTATATGCAATGAGTACAAAACATATTGATAAATGGCATAAAGTGCACACGCACTGTATATATCTCTACCATTCTATAAGAACTAGGATATGCAATGAGTACAAAACATATTAACAAATGACATAAAGTGCACACGCACTGTATATTTTTTTTTACCATTTTATAAGAACTAGGAAAGGAAAAGGAAGGATTGCATCATGGTTATAGCACAGTAGGTTGCACGTAGCTGCACTGAAAGTCCATATCTTTCTACAGAAGCACAACACCAAGTGAGACAATCTGAAGTTCTCTTCCCTGAAGTATTAATCAGTGTAGCCAAGACACTGAAATGTCGTATTAATATTCAATGTTATCATTTTGGTAGTACATTAGGTACACCAAACAGTGGGACCATAATAACACCTCCATCGTTCAAGGTGGTGGACAGCATGATGGGTCAACACCACATTCCTGTAAGGTACACCAACGTAGAATTGGTGCAAAAACCAAATATAGTGCTCCATGATCATGAGGATAGACAGGACAAACGGATATTGCAGTAATTTCTGGTAATTAGGTCAGAAGGTGAAGGACATTAAGTCTTATGCTAGTCATCATTGAGAATTACACTAGTCTATCAACCGATTTGAGTAATTGTTGGCACTCGTTGCCTAATTACTAAACATTTCTGTACTATGTATGGAGTATTACAGAACGTTATTCATAAGTCATCTGATTACACTAAAATTGGCACTCATTGGCCAGTTACAAACCATTTTTATGCATTGTTCAGAAGTCATCATTCAAAACATGAGTTAATGAGTATAGAATCAAGCTACTGGTATTCATATATAATAGCATGTAAGTGACATAAGACAAATTTAAAATATAAGAAACAGTGGCATTCATTGGACAGTTACAAAATATTAGTTTTATAAAACATTATTCAGTATTATTCAGAAGTCATCATTCAAAATGAGTTAATTATTGGCATAGCATTTATCAAGTATAACAAAAATAGTATTTACAGAAATTATTGGCATAGCATTTATGCATTATTACAAAACATCATTCAGTATTACTCAGAACTCATCATTCAAGTGACATAGGACATATTTAAAATGTAACACACTATAACTATTACTCAAGGTCTGTGTTCCAATAATACATAGATATAATGGATTCAATACATCTGACAAATCTGCATTATATTTAGTACTATAAATATCTCTTAAACTAGTAGCATTATTTGGGACTGGTAATACATTTTTTTTTTTTTTGTGCCAGCAATGCATTGCGTTGGGATCGATAATTAATTGCTGGGGCATGAAAATATTTGATTTTGACTTATTGCTGCAAATAGGGATTAGTAATGTCATTCGTCATGAGTCAACTGTAGCAAGGTTATGAAACAAGTAGAGTATATGTGATCACATTCATGAATGACACACAAATGTGTAATAAAAATGCAAGTACTAGAACAGGTTTAATAACTAACTGCTTATAGCACATTAATTTCATGAATAGCTTCTCCTGGAAAAAATACAAAATGGATTATTAAGCTGAAAGAAGACACGCATATTATGCTGAAAAGTAGTGAACTACGAATTAACAGGTAATGAAACGTGTACTCAATATGTATGTACTCTAGCTGTCCTTTCCAAAACATTCAGTCATTATACCATGCAATATAAGACATAATGTCAAAACGAATTGCAACAAATACTAAATAACTACATAGCATTTCTTAACTAACAGTAAATATATAAACTTCATCATTATCCTCATCTGCAAAGAAAAACTTCATTTTTCATATTACCATAACTTCATCACTATCATCAGCTGCAAAGAAAAACTTCATTATTCATATTAGCATATTTTTCATATAACTATTCATCATCATTCATTATCATCTGCAAAAAGACATTTCATTATTCATTACTCATATTACCATTTACTTCATACAACTATTTACAGTATAGAGTTTCTTACTTCTAGCATATTTCATCACTAAAACTAAGATGTGTAGTTCTGTCTGACAGCCTGCATCAATCGGCTCGTATTCTGAAAGAAAAATAATTAGTTAAGACTGCTATCATACGATGTGTATAGTATATTCTTGTTAATGCTTGTTAATTCTGATCCATTTACTCTTCATCACAAGGTATTCCATTTTCTTTCGTTCATTCCGAAGGTCAAATTCCCATTTCATAGTAATCCACTGTGGTTTCTTTAAGTTATTTCTTTTACACGTTATTGCTTTCTGAAAATGATGAAAATGGATTAATATCTTGCATTTAAATCATATACCCATTAAATAAAAACTTGTTTCTAGTGATATAATTAAGCATACAGCATAGCATGACAGAAAACGTGTTATGTCAAAAACATAGAGTGTTCAGCTGCAAAAATGTACACACAGTTTCATAATGCAGTAGCCAAAAGTGTAGAATAGTCAAGATATTGAGATATCATAAAGCAAAATGTCAAAGTCAACTGGTGTTTGTTATATCTTAAAGATTTCGTAGTGCATACAAACAAAACAGGAAAACAATCATACATACACGAAAAATGGAAAATGTGCACGGTCTGATGTGTAACGACAAGAAAAGCGACCTGCAACCTTACCTTGCTGGGCACTTGCCAGGAAAAAATATGATAATCATCAGTAATTGTTCATATAAATATAATTGCATAAGTGGTCATATAAAAATCAGAAAATGGCATTACAGTGTGATAAATCATAAAGTATGTTCATTCAATAAAGGGTTTAATATTGGAGACATGGTGATTGCCTTTACTATTTCTGGTTCTCAGAGTTTTGACGTGTAATACATTGGGGTGAGGAATGCTGCGAATTCTGTATGGACCTGCATATAGAAGCTCAAATTTACTGCATCTACTCTTTCCTCTGTTGGATAAATAATGTGTGCGTACTAATATCTTCTGTCCAATGTGAAAGTCACGGCGTGTACAAACCTGTTTTTGCTGTCTTCTCCGGCGCTCTGCGGCACGTTTGATGTTGTTCAGCGCAGTGTCAATTATTTCATGGTGTCGTAGTCGACGAGATGTAGGAAAGGATACTAATTCTTTAATTTTGTTAGGTGGTTCAACATTTTTCAATACAACAGTCGGAGATAGCATAGTAGATTCATTTGGTATGGAGTTAATTACATCCTGGAATGACAGTATGTGTGTATCCCAATCAATATGTTTTTTATGGCAGTATATTCTACACAGTTTACCAATTTCTTTCATTAGACGTTCACAAGGGTTCGAAGAAGCGTGATACTTGGATATAAAGATCGGAGAAATGTTTCTTGCTCGTAACATACGTGTCCATATAGCAGATCGAAACTGTGGTCCATTGTCGGAAATTACTTTCAATACATGCCCTACAAGAAATAGAAAATATTTTGCAAATGCATTCGAAACAGATTTAGCAGTAGCTGTGCGTAACGGAGTGAAGGTAACAAATTTCGAAGTGAGTTCAACAGCGACAAAGATGTAGCAAAAACCTCTATTAGTTCTGGGAATCGGACCAAAAATGTCTACAGCGGCCATGTGTCTCAATTTAACAAGTACAATCGGATGTAACGGAGGAATATGTGCGGTCTTGTCTGACTTAGCTTTCTGGCAGATTTTACATGACGCTAAAACTCGTCGTATACGTTTCTCCATGTTGGCAAAATAACAGTTCTGTCTCAGTATAAGAAAACATTTTCTGGTTCCATAATGTGCGTAACTTAAATGAGTATACCAAATTAATTTGTTAACAAGCTCGTCAGGAATACATAGTAACCAATTGTTGCTGTCAGGGTGAGAACGGCGAAACAGAATATTATTGCGTACAGTGGAATGGTTTCTGATGGTAACATTATACCTATCTTGCCAAAGGTGTTTAATTTCTTTCCATACTTTGTTTTTACTCTGCTCTTGTGCTATATTTCGTAATGAAGCCGAAATGAAATTTTCAAACGCAACTTGTTGAATATACATGACGCTAAAATTTTCTTGGCAGAAGTTGGTTGCGATGTCTTGCTGATTGTTGCTGAGAGAACGGGATAGTGCGTCTGCTACAATATTTTGTGCACCGGGAATGTGAACAAATGTAAAATTAAATTCCTATAAATAAAGTTTCCATCTGCTTAATCTGTCATGTGTAAATTTTGCTGAAAGTAAAAACTGTATCGCTCTATGATCTGTGTAAACGGTCGTATGTCTTCCATTAAGAAAATGCCTAAATCTCGTAAATGCCCATACAACACATAATGTTTCAAGTTCTGTAACAGAATAATTGCGTTCAGCAGGTGACAGAATGCGACTCGCAAAGGCGATGTTTTTAATTACTGTAGTACCGTCTTCTTCAATTTCCTGAAAAATGTGTACGCCTAAAGCGGTGTTAGAACTGTCAGTGGCAATGTAAAAATTTCTAGTAAGATCTGGATGTGATAAAAGTGGTGCATTCAACAAAGCTTGTTTCAGATTGACAAATTCAGACTGCGCTTGGCTATCCCAGGACCAAATAGTGTTTGTACCCGTCAATTGACATAATCTAGGGGTGTCTAAAGCAGAGTAATGAATAAATTTACGAAAAAAATTAATTAAACCCAAAAAGCTGCGCAGTTGTTTCTTCGTCGTAGGAACAGTGATGTCACGTAAAGCTTGAAGTTTTTCCGGGTCAGGCGCAATGCCTTCTGCTGAAATTACATGTCCAAGATATTTTATAGAAGTTTTGCCAAAGTGCGATTTACTGAGATGAACTGTGAGTCCTTGTGCACGAAAAGTTCGTAACAGTTGTTCAAGAATCAAATTGTGTTCAGACCAGGTAGCTTCTGCAATAAGAATGTCGTCTACATACGTTGTGATTCTGTCTTTTAATCCTGTCGGAAGTATACTATTCAAACCGCGAATAAATGCTGCTGAAGAAATAATTAAACCGAACGGCGATTTACAAAATTGATAACAGTCGCCAAAACAGAAAAGCTGTGTACTTTCTGCAGTTCTGATGGTGCTGAATTTGCCAAAATCCCGATTTCAAATCTAATGTGGAATAAATAGCAGTACCATGAAATTTCTGTAGAAGTTCTTCTAGTGTTTGAGGGCGATCTGTTTCATTAATAATAATATCATTGATGTGACGCGAATCAAGTACGAGGCGAAGTGAACCATCCTTTTTCTTAACAATATGGAGCGGGTTTATGTACGGACTAACTGCCGGTTCAATAATTCCTTGGTCAAGCATAGCTTGCAATTCTGTCTTAACTTGATCTCTGTGAATGTATGGAATAGGATAATGTTTGGCTTTAAACGTGTCGTGCTGTTTAACTTGAAATTCATACATAAAACTGGACATAGTACCAGGGATGTTGTCAAAAACTGGAGCTTGTTGTAAAAGAATTTTGCGTAGCTCTGAACGTTCGTCGTCTGTATTTGCACTGCTCTGTTTAACTTTATCAGAAATCATTTGCATAACGTCATAGTCGGCTTCGTCTGGAGAATTATAATTGTGTACGTACGTATCTGTGAACAATGTCAAATGACAGTCTATGTAACGCGATATAGAAATGACCTCTGTCCGATTAATTGTTTCTTCTTCAGCAGATAAAGAGCGCTGAAATTCTAATACCAGTTGTACATTTTCATCCTTTAACATTCAATAGGAATTTTGGAAGTCAATAATTGCGTCGTGTTGTACCAGAAAACTCGTACCTAAAATAACGTCTGTTGTCAATAAGGGAACATTCCAAAAATTTGAGTGAAACGTATGACCTGCAATACAAAACGATAAGTGTGTCTGTAATTTTACATCTACTCCTTTACCAGATACTGCTCCTTTTACTTTAATTTTGCCTAATGGTACCGTAGGATAGGTATTTGTTACACTCGTTGAAAGTTTCCACATTTATAACTGACATAAGTGATCCAGAATCGATTACTGCTGAAAATTTGGATGATCCAATCTTCACTTCAGTGACAGGGTGTGAAATGGTTTTTTGAATAACTGGTTTTTCCTGCAAAAGAGTGTCTCGAATGTCGTCAAAAGTAATAACATTTTCGTGAACAAGATTCTTTGTGTCAAAAGTATTGCTTGCGTTGCTGGAAGATGCAACCTGTACTGTATCTAGTAAAGTTCTATCTGACGTGCTATTATTTGCCGGAGGATGCTGTTCGACTATTTGTACTGTTCTGTTATTTCGACCTGACGTATTAGGTTCCGGATGATACCTACTGTCTGGTTTATTCATGATTATGTGTTGTTGTGGTTGATTCTGCTGCTGGTAAGACCGACTGTCATTAAACGTACGCTGAAAACTGTGCTCATTACTTTTACGTCTATCATAATAGTCATTTCTATACGGTGCATTGCGATATGAGTTGAAATGGTGTGTTTTCGGTACGTAGTTATTTCCTTGTCGCTGTGTGTTACTATTTGGCGGAGCCGACGCTATACGTGTAGGCGGCGAAACAAAGCTTGGTTGACCTTGCACATTACATTGTTGGTTAGGTATGCTAACCGGTTGGTTTTGTTGCTGTTGTTGGGGAAAACCTCTATTGTTACCAAAATATGTTTGCGATTGCTGAAAATTTTTATGATACTGATGATTAAAATTTTGTCTGTTATTAAAATTATGCTGTCATTTCTGAAGCGTCTAATGAAAACTGTCACTTTTAGGTAAAACTTGTCGTATCGGGTTTTTTTTACTCATTCTTAATCCTAGAAATATCGATAGTTGAAGAGTTGTTTTGATAGATATAAAGAATAGTAAAAGAGAAAGCAGCAGTGCAGAAAACTAAAGATGAAACAGCACTACTACGACTCGGGGCCCTGTGCACACTACGGCACATATTCATCGAAGTGTAATGGATCCCCTGAGGTCACTTACGTGCTGCAAATAAATTTAAGTTTCTGCGCTACAGGCAATGCCGGTGAAAATTCAAAAGCAAATAGTCGTATCCAGTCGAATGCTAGTTTCTGCATTACAGGCCAAGCTGATGGAAATGCGAAAGAAAATTGTTGTATCCAGTCGAAAGAGTGGATCCGTGTTCTGTCATTTTTAAATACCTTAGATTTTTTTAGGGATAAAAATTGCTTATAATCAACGTTATCGTCTCTGAATGTGTGAGCTGGTTTAGGATTGTATGATAATCTGTTTATCTGTGACTGTTCGGAATCTAAGTCACGTACGCTCTGTAAATTACCTAAATTATACTGGCTGTGTGAGTCTGGCAAATGTTCGGAAAGTGGCGTATGCTGTGATGTGTTAAAGGCTGAAATATTTTTCACGTCCGTCACTTCGTGCTGTAAAGATGACACTTTTCTACGTAATGTATTATTAGACGAACCTATCTCACTGATTGTCTGCTGAAAATTTTGGAATTCGGATGTTTGATTAAACTAAACTGGTGAATTATCGTCTGATTTGGTGTCATTATTACTTTCGATAACATCAATACGACTGGCCAATTCATCATATTTTTCAGTCAGTACTTTTACCTGATCATCGTTTTTAGTATCACAAGCATTAATTTGTTTTTGTAATTTACGTGTGTTTTTGTTCAATTTTTTAACGTCTGCTTTGATGGCATCCGGATCCAGTATTAATTCCAACTTTTCAAGTCTGTTGGTCATTGTCTGAAAGTCTAATGTGTGTGTGTGCCTGTTTTTGTTTTAAGATCGGAGATTTCATCATGCAATTCGGTATTCAACTGTTTGATTTCGTCTGATACTGCAGCAATATTGTTGTCTATGTATGTTTTTGCTTTCGTAAACAATTTACGCTTATCTTCCTGTCTCTGTGCAGTAATTGTTTCCATGACTTGTTGCTTTACTTTATTCTGTTCCTGTATAAATTTACGGTAACGCGTTTCACTGTTTTGTAGGTGGTGATTAAAACGTTCGTCAATTTGGCTGTTCTGTTGGTCAAATTTCGCGTCTACTTTCGCATCCAGTGTACGTGAAAGTTCTGCTGACATTAATTTAAACTCGTCGCATAACTGTGTTGCGTTTTCAGAACATTGTTTAGCGACTGCACTAATTTCATCTCTAAGTAATTTAGTTGTGGCTGCATGTGTATTACTTAACTCTTGTGCCACAGATCTAATTTCTTCACTACTGTTCCTAGCACAAGCCTTAATTTCCTCGCGTGATTGCATTCTGTTTCATCACATGCATCCATTCATGTCCATTGTGCATTCCAAAGGACTTGGGCAAATTCCAGTAGGACAATGCCATATCCCACACGTCCAGAATTGCTACAGAGTGGCTCAAGGAACACTCTTGCGATTTTAAACACTTCCACTGGCCACCAAACTCCCCAGACATGAACATTATTGAGCATACGTGGGATGACTTGCAATGTGATGTTCCGATGTACACCCCATCGTACTCTTACGGATTTATGGACAGTCCTGCAGGATTCATGGTGTCAATTTCCTCCAACACTACTTCAGACGTTAGTCGAGTCAATGCCACGTCGTGGTGCGGCACTTCTGCATGCTCGCGGGGGCCCTACACGATGTTAGGCAGGTGTACCAGTTTCTTTGCTCTTTAGTGTATAGAGCCTAACCAACAGCTTAACACAATAAAACAGATACGCTTGGCAATAAAAGGCTAAAACGAAAACAAATTACATCCAAGAGGGAGGCTGAGAATAGCGTCGCTAGATTGACATGAATACGCCAAAGGCGCACTAGATAAGCAACAGGCACATGTCGAAATAAAGAAGAAAGTAATGCACCAAAACAGCGCAAATAGGCAAGCTGCCGAATAATATTCCAAGAACTGTGCTAAGCACTCCACTGACCGGATCTGAGGAAAACTACCAATGCACGAGGATAATTACTGCGCTCACTCAGTCCAGGATCAGCAAGGCTTCTTCCTCGGGATAAACCAACAGCGTGTTCTGGAAAACAGAAGTTGCCACAAGCGGCCTGTCCCCTGTGCAGGAACGCCCTCTTTGTCGTGTTTACGCTGTTTCTCCTTACTCGCCCAGCGAGCTCCAAGCAGGGTCCTTCCGTATCGAGCGCACCGCAGCCAAAACACACCGCCAGCAACCTCTTCCAACGGCAACAATCAGAAATCTCTCAATTCCCGCTGTCCCAACCTGCTCTGTCTAAGTAAATCAAAGAGAGCCTCACATTGCAGCGCCATAGACATACGTGAGTCAGGTGCGAGGTATGGGACCTTCCAGCACAACTTAGTTCCATTCTGTTAAGTTCAGTTCATTTCCGTTCTGTTCTGTTCTACTCCATTCAATTCACTTCAGTTCAATTTCTTTCCGTTCTGGAAAGTTTAGTTCAGTTAAACTGCGTTCAGTTCAGTTCATTCTGTTCAGTTCTTTTCCGTTCTGTTTGAACCAGTTCAGTTCAGCTCAGTTCATTTCTGTTATGTTCCATTCATTTCAGTTCCATGACGTTCAGTTCAGTTCAGTTCAGTTCGATTCTGTTCCATTCCATTCCATTCCTTTCAATTCAGTTCAGTTCTGCTCCATTCCGTTCTGTTCAGTTCATTTCAGTTCCATTGATATCAGCAGGGATCGTCCTGATTATTGGAGGACTTTTTAATTTTTATATTGTTAGCCGGTAGTGCCTAAATTTCTTTTTAATTGGCACGCTAAATGAGTTAACTACTCTGTGATACTAGTGTTTAACGTAATAACTGTGTTGTACTGTTGCATCTTCCCGGGATGAACCAGAACCCAGCTGGAAAAGAATCGATGACTGTACAAGGATACTCTTCAAGCAATATTTATATAAGGAAGCTATGGCCTCTGGTGGCTCGTTACAGTGTAATTGAATTTTGATGAAGGTAAAATCTTCCGGGCTATTAGATAAAGTTCACGTTCATCTTCAGTTTCTTCTTACACAATGACTCTATCTAATAATTCGAAAGATGACAACTGCTACGCAAGTCTGAAGACTAACAAAGCTGCATCTCTTTCGGTTTGTTCTCCCCTCCCCCCCCCCCCCCCCTCACACACACACACACTATGTATCTTTGAATCCGTAAACCACTGAAAGTATCTGCACGACAATGGAAATGGCCTTATTTTGAAACCTATTTCTTCCAGTCACTCACAGTTCATGCTGATGAAGTCAGTAACGCCCATTTTACTCTTCGCTCTGAAACCTGCGTTACTACTACACAGCTTACTATCAGGTTTGTTTCTACAGCAGTGACAGTTGTAAGGTACAGCAGTTTATACAGTGTGAACCAAAACTCCACCGACTAACTTTCAGAGGTGGTAGAACGGACCAAAAGTTGCAAAAATATCTGGGCTGTGTAATGCATACTTTTAAAGTTAGGGGCACTTGTTCATCTTCGCTACTGTGAAACACGGCTCTTCTACTGAAAAGTCATAGCCTTAGAGTCCATGTTTACTGGACTTTTTCTTCTTATTTTGGTCCATGCCAGAGCCTGCTGCAGATGAGACGTGAATATTAAACAATGGTTGCAGCTCTTGAGTTAAGCAATTTAGAACCCATGTTTACTACGCATTTTGTTTTATTATGCACAGTTCTATATTGAATTGCTGCCGGTTCTTCTAGTCAAAGTACCAGTTGAAAAACGTACATGTACGTGGCACGCTAACGTTGCTCGATCCTTGTTGCCGGATAGGATACTCTAAGGCATTACCACTTGGCCGGCACATTAGCCTGATATGACATCTCCATACACCAGTGATTGAAATGTGTAGTCGAAGTCAAAGGTCAGCACTCCGTACACTTGTCGACAAATTTGGAATTTTAAGGAAGTGTTTACGACCACATTTTTTGTAATTTCCATTTTGTTGCTGTTATTGATGTACGAGGCCGTGCTGAAAAGTAATGCCATCCAATACTTTAGGTGAAAATTCCGAAGAATTTTTAAATAGAACAAACCTTATTAACATTTTGCATCTTTATTCTTAAAGTCTACATATTTATTTCTCAACATAGTCACCCTGGTGACGAACATATTTCTCCCAACAAGAAACCACTTTTACCATCACGTGCAATCCTAAAATGCCTTCCTTAGCTTTTGGAAACGTGTGAAAATCGGGTGGGGCCAAGTCGGAATATCATAGAGGATGTTCGATGACATAGAACCCGAGGTGTCGGATTGTAGATGTCGCAGCGTTCGTGTTGGTCTGGCAGTGCCATACTAAAGAAGATGCTCCATGTGTGGATGAACCCTCACACACCAACATACATCATACATCGCCATGTTACACGTTACAATTCGGAACCCTCTACAGGCACGGGGCTAAAAATATGTAGACAGCAGTGTGCTATTTTTTTTCATAGAAGGACCTGTTTGGTTGTTAGCTGCGACACTCTTACAACTCAGCGTCACGTCGACGATACTCTGCGTCCCGTTTTGTTGGCCTTCATGGCAAGCCATCGTAGGTTTACATTTCAGCAAGATAATGCCCGCCCCGGCCGCCCGCACTCGTTGAGAGTTTCTACTGTTTGTCTTCGTGCTCGCCAAACCCTACCTTGGCCAGCAAAGTTCCCGGAACTCTCCCCAGTTGGGAACGTTTGGAGCCTTATGGTCAGGGCCCTCCAACCAGATTGGGATTTTGACTTTCACAGAATTTGATTCACCATATCCCAGAGGAGACCACCCAAAAACTCTGTCAATCAATGCAAAGCCAAATGACTGCTTGCACAAGGGTCAGAGGTGGGCCAACGTGTTATTGACTTGCTTAAAATATGTGAAGCTCTTTGTCTTGAATAAATCATTCAATTTTTCTGAAAATGCAGTCTTTCGTATGTTTGCACAATTACATGACATCTACCTATTTTTGTCCCATTCGGATAATTCCTTCGTGGTGCGTCGCTTTTTTGTCTTAGAATTTAGTTTTGTCATCCACTTTCGGTGAGTGACAGACGCGCAAGCACAATCTCTAGCAGCACAGTTTCGTGAATTAGTTACGCAACTTACTGTCTCGTGTAAACTAATCCTCGGGTGTTCTATACCGAATGAACTTCAACTCCACTGCCAAAATTTCGGAGGTCGGTTAGAGACATTTTCTGCGTATTTTAGTTCAAAGGACCGGTGTCTCCTATGGCTGATTACAGAGTACTAATGTAATTATTATAGTATGTTGGCTAACGCTATTAACTTTGTTCCTGGGAAACTACTTTCATAGGAGTGAAAAAGTCTATGAGAAGCAATCACTAAAACGTACAACACACGACCCTGAGTGATGCAACAACCACCAGATGACACAAATATATTATTATCAAAGTGTCACTGTGCTACCCTTCTACTGCATATAGTGAATACTACGACGTGCATGTTGGCTAATTTTTCATCAAGAAACGTATACAGAGTGAACCGGAACTTTGCCCAAAAGCTTTCATATGCTACAGTATGGACCAAAATAATAAAACAACTTCATGGGTTCACATGCTCTTATATGGACCTCGAAAGCCGCAACAACTGCATATGAAACGAAACTCCTCCCGCACAGGCCATGAAGGGCCAAAGGTACCGACTGGCCGCCGTGTCATTCTCAGCCCACAGGCGTCACTGGATGCGGATACGGAGGGACATGTGGTCAGCAAAATGGTTCAAATGGCTCTGAGCACTATGGGACTCAACTGCTGAGGTCATAAGTACCCTAGAACTTAGAACTACTTAAACCTAACCAACCTAAGGACATCACACACATCCATGCCCGAGGCAGGATTCGAACCTGCGACCGTAGCAGTCGCGCGTTTCCAGACTGTAGCGCCTAGAACCGCTCGGCCACTCCGGCCGGCTGTGGTCAGCACACTGCTCTCCCGGCAATAGGTCAGTTTCCGAGACCGGAGCCGCTACTTCTCAGTCAAGTAGCTCCTCAGTTCGCCTCACAAGGGCTGAGTGCACCCCGCATGCCTACAGCGCTCGGTAGACCGGATGGTCACCCATCCAAGTGCTAGATCAGCCCGACAGAGCTTAGCTCCGGTGAGCTGACGGCAACCGGTGTTACCACTGCGGCAAGGCCGTGGGCACAACTGCATATAGAGTGTTTAAAATTTATTTACGGTCCTGTATTATAAAGTAATAATGTAAACACTGTAATTCATTACTATAGCACGTTTGACTACTTGATATAGGTGGACCTGCTCTGGTGTAGACTTCAAACACCGCATCATTCGCATATAGGATATTCTTAGTTTAGATATATATTGCTAAAGAATATTTGCATTTCAGTATTGTATCATGCCTGACTTCGTGAGGTATTTACTGTTGGGCCTTTTATTTACTGAACCTCGAGTACTCTAACAAACGTAAGTATCAAGCACCGAATCATATTTCAATTTTTTGTTCTATAAAATTTTATTAGTCTTTTATTGAATGGGAGCATGTACAAGACACGAATGTATTATGATTGCTGTTATGTCAGCTTAGTGGCTTTTTCACCGAATTATTGCGACCTTACCAATATTTCTTAACTGGACATGCTTTTACATAGACGTCGAGCACTGCATTATTTGCAGATGCTTTTTGCAGTTTATTTCTTGTGGTGTAATGATTTCTTTTTGTAAACCTAACAGTTTGTTATACGACGACTATCTAAGAAGGGTCGTTTGCGTTGCCATAAGGTGCATATATTTCATGGATTTTTGTTATGGATGAAATCTTGAGCAGACATCAGGGACCGCATCGAATTTGTACCACGAGCTCCGCAATATTTCGTATTCAGTCCGATCCAGTTAATGCGGCCTATATTGTTTTGTGTACAGTTACCATGGTGATCTATTTCTGTCAACTGCTGTCGATACATGTAGTGTGTGTAGATAAATAATCTGAACTATATTTTCATCGTAAATTTACATGGTAATCCATTTCTGTCGACTGTTGTCGATGGGTAAACTCGGTGTAGATAAATAATCTGAACTACACTTTTTACGGTGAATTTATATTTTTAAAAATGACACTGTACACTTTCAAAATATAATTTATCGTAAATTTGTATTTTTAAAAATGTTCCCTATATCTGTCAAAAGCAATTTTAATGAGACTGGAGTGAAGCAAGAATCTGTATTTTGGCACATGTAGTTCGATATTTACGCGAGCGCACATCGATTGTCGAGTACCACTATGTAAAAAACTGTACAGAGACTTTTCTGTACAAATATCGTACTATCTTAGTCGCCGATGCGATGTTAAGTGAACGAGTTCGCAAGAACATCGGCACAACATTTGCACGTTTTTTATTTGCGGTATTTTATTTTTGATGTTCTGAGGTTCCTTGCAACTTTTTAATGTCGAACGACGTCCGCTTTCGTAGCTGGATGGTAACGTGCTCACCCCCATGCAAGCGGGCCCGGGTTCGTTTCCCGGCCGAGTTGGAGATTTTCTCCGCTCGGGGACTGGGTGTTGTGTTGTCCTCATCATAATTTCATCTTCATCACCGGCGCGTAAGTCGCCCAACGTGGCGCCGAATGAAATAAGACTTGCACTTGGCGGCCGAACTTCCCCTAATATGGCCTCCCGGCCATCGATGCCATACGCTCCATTCATCGTGATCTGCGGCCTCCTGATAACCGTTCTGCACACACCCGATGCACTGCGGTCCCACACCTGCAGAAGTTTCCCGGGTGGATACACTACGTTGTCTCATGCCTATAATGCGCTCTCTTTCAAGCCCACTGATTTTACAGTACGGTTCGAGCATACGTTTGCAAGCTCCAGCACGTCTGCCCAAGTCACACTGATCCATTGCCTTCTGTTTATAGCGACAGTGAGAGCCGCAGTCTCCATTTACTGGTAGGTGGTGTTGCGCCGCTATGTCTGTGATGACCTTGAACTCGCGGGCTGACATGGTTAAAATGCTAATAATTTCTCCAGAACATTCTAATGTATATGTCCTGTGAATATGAACGTCCTATCTCAAGTCGTTCAAAGCGTTCTGTTTCTTTCCTGAAAGTGAGCGTATTTTAATTAATCGACGAAAGAAGGACGCAAAAAAATATACGGGGAAACTACAGAATACGGAAATATAAGTTACTTACGAAGGAAATAAATAAGACGTGCACGAAAAATGTGAAGAAAACGAAACTGATATAAGCATGGGAGGACTGATTCAGCACTTAAAGAAGTCAAAACACTCTTCAGTGAAACAAAAAAGTGAACATTACGAGTGCAACGTGAAATCGACTGTTAAATGCGCAGGAGAGAGTACATAGTTTGAAAGAGAACACTGAATGCATCTGCATGGGGAAGGAGTTGTTTCAAGCCGTGACTGAGGAGTAAATGGGTGTCGACATGGAAGATACACGGGATCCGGTGTGTAAGGTAGCAGAATAAATGAAGGTCAATTTTGCACCTTACATAAAGCCTTTATACATCGTAACGGGAAGGTGAATATGACACCTAACTTACATCGGCGGTAATGAGCAGATTTACCTATAAGTATGTAATGTAAAAGTGAAGCCGGCTGAAGTGGCCGAGCGGTTCTATGCGCTACAGTCCGGAACCGCGCGACCACAACGGTCGCAGGTTCGAATCCTGCCTCGGGCATGGATGTGTGTGATGTCCTTAGGTTAGTTAGGTTTAAGTAGTTCTAAGTTCTAGGGGACTGATGACCTCAGCAGTTAAGTACCATAGTTCTCAGAGCCATTTTTTTGCAAAAGTGATGACACTCAATCGATGGTATTAACGCACCACTCCTGCATAATGAATGGCAATGAGCAGAAGGTGAAACAAGCAGCAAGAGGAAATGTTTTCTGTGGAGGCCAGTGTGGGCAGACACAGAGGCCGCACCCTGGGAGGCACTACAGAAAGCTCTTACGGGGGGAGGGGGGGGGGGGGGCGTCCTGCAACAGGTCAGCGACCAGACAGGTGACGCATACTGCAGAGCGACTAATGGACCGCCAGAAGTAGGACAGAAAGAAGCTTTAGAAAACCGCAATTCGGAATGAAAAAGGGATACGAACAAAACCAGTGACGCATTTGATCACGTGAACTGCAAGTGCTACACATGTGATAGACACATGTAACTTTTTAGGCGTCTGGAACAGGCACAAAGCATCCGATTGGTGGATATGCACTGGGAAGTGCTGAGATTTCGACGCAGTTTAAAGGTAGGACCCTTGCGATTGGTAGAGAGAGTTTCCACAAATTAAGGGGAATGCTCCTATTGGTCGAATAGAGTCGTGACGAGGAGAACGAAAGAACCCAGGTGGGTAGACATTTCAGTCATGAGAAAGACAAGTCAGAAATTTCGGGGGGCTCTTATCTGAACTGGCGTCAGGTGCAGAATGGAGCACATAACGCTCTATATAACGCAGAAGAGAAATTTGTGTGAACACTGTTTCCACAGTGGCTGACCTCCAGGAAGAAATTAGCTGTAGCGTCGTTGAGCTCCAACTGTGGAGAAACGAACCAGCCAATTAGTTAATTGTTCATGCGAGAACCGAGAGGGCATTATAATATTCACACTGCTCCAGCCATGCATGTGTATATCACCACAGTCTGAGACTAGGGATCAGTTCATGTTTTCTTGCATATCGAGAACCATAGGGAGAGTTTCTGCTGGAAAATTCAGCAAAGGTTTATTAGTTTTACAGGAATTTCAGAGGGCGAGAGCAGCCAGGCAGACGACAACTCATCGCAGCTAAGGTAAATACCGCGTGCAGAGGCGTAAACTTGTTGGTTCACCAGCTTGCGTCCACTGTAAACTCGAGCGACCTTGGGTAATCTTTTGCTCGAAATGTCACAAAACTAACCATCCTTCATAGACTTAATTGTCATCCTAAAAATAGTACCGAACTTTGAACCGGAATCGGATGATTTATCGTAGAGCTGGCCAACACCATAACGTAATCGTAAGAACAATTTTGTAAAGGAACTTCTAGTTAAAAATTTAATATTGTTATGTTTAGGATTATTTAACTTTCTGAGAGTTACAATTTAATACTGTTGTGTTTAGGATTAGTTCACTTTCAGAGACGGCCGGGGTGGCCGAGCGGTTCTCGGCGCTACAGTCTGGAACCGCGCGACCGCTACGCTCGCAGGTTCGAATCCTGCCTCGGGCATGGATGTGTTTGATGTCCTTAGGTTAGTTAGGTTTAAGTAGTTCTAAGTTCTAGGGGACTGATGACCTCAGAAGTTAAGTCCCATAGTGCTCAGAGCCATTTGAACCATTTTTTTCCACTTTCAGAGGCCGAGATGCGTCATTTTGACAACTGTCTTAATATTGTCACATTGTAAACTGTGTAAAAGCGTGTATTTCCGTGACAAAATTGCAATATTAAACAATGTCATTACAGCTTACACAGTTCTGTTTAGTCATAGAATAAGAAACCACCTAGCCATAACCTTACAAGTGTTAGAGTGCAAATTTTGTAGAGCTTAGGAAAACTTGTGATTTTATTAGGAGTAAGGGATAGATAACAACCCTTCGGAATTTCTACTTTCATTGGGGAAAGTGGAAAGTAAGTAATTGTTCAAGCTAGTGTCTAGAATCTGAGTCTGGAGCCATACCATCAGACGACTGGAGAAAAAATATCATCCACGAAACCTCAAAGACAGCAAGGGCAGATAAGTTCGAGAACTATCGCATAATCAACCTGACGTCCAATGCAGCCAAGTTTCTAACAATAATCGTATACAGACGAATGAAAAACAAAATTGAGGATATGTTAGATGGCGATCAGTTTGGCTTTCGGAAAGATAATGGCACCAGAGCGGCAGTTCTGATGTTACGACTCATAATGGAAGCGAGCTTTGGGATTTATTAGCGTGGAAAAAAACACTCGACAGTGTAAAATGTCGCAGGATGTACGAATATCTAAGAAAAATATAAGGTTTTTAGGGAAAGACGGATAATATGCAATACATATAGAAGCCAAGAGGGAACAATAAGAGTAAAGACCGAAAGATTAAAAAGGATAGCCGATAGGGATATAGTCTTTTCCCGTACTCCACAATGTACACATCAACTAAGCGATAAGGAAAATGAAAGAAAGGCTCAGTTGTGAGACTAAATTTCATGGTGAAAGGATATTAATGATAAGATTTTCTGACAAAGTTGTTGCTCTCAGTAAAAGTAAAGAAGAATTACAGGACCTGATGAATGGAATGAATAGCCTAATGAGGACAGAATATGAATTGAGGGTAAATCTAAGAAAGACGAAAGTGATGGGAAGTAGCAAACATGAGAACAGCAAAAATTGTCATCAAAACTGTGGGCCGCGAAGCACATGATGCTAAAGAAATCTGCTTTATTGGAAGAAAAACACGCAGCTAACGAAGTAAGGAGGACATTAAATACAGACTAGCACTGGCAAAGGAGCATTCCTGCCTAACAAGAAGTCTGCCAGGCTCAAGCATTGCCCTTAATCTGGGAAAGAAGTTTCTGAAATGTACGTTTTATTCGTTTTTATGGCGGTGAATCATGGGCTATGGATGAAAAACTGGAAACGAAGAGAATTGAAGCGTTTTAGATAAGGTGGTAAAGAAGGATGTTGAAAATTAGGTGTGCTGATAAGATAAGGAATGAGGAAATTATTCGTAGAATGGGAGAGACGAGGAACAATGGGAGAAGAAGCAACAGGATGAGGACATGTGTTGTGACATCAACGAATAACTTCTATCGAAGCTGTAGAAGATAAAAACTTTATGCGAAGACAGAGATTGAAATTTATCCAATTAGTGACGGGCCGAGTCAAACCAGTCAGTATACTACTTAAGAAAAAAAGGAGAAAACAGCGAAGAATTGGTCTGTACCTCTTTGGCTGGTATTCGCTGTAATGAAGAGAATTGTTTACCATGTATGAGAGTTAATGAGGGAGGACGAAAATATGAAGTATAACGTGCTGCCGGTAACGAGGTCATTAGAAGCAGAACAATGCCCATATTGAAGAAGGGTAAGCAAGGAAGTTGAAATGGTTAAAAAGTAGGGTGCTGGCATTCTCGTTAAATGATTGAGGAAAACCACTGGACACGCAAGTGCGTTCTGATGAACAGGGAGTCGAACTGCCGTCTTTCCGAATGCGAGCCCTGTGTCTTATCACTGCAGTACCTTGACGTGTGGTATAGGACGCTTAACCGGTTTAGCTGAATGACGTGTGAGCACAAAAATTTTCACAACATCATGGAGGCATTAAACAATCTGACGAGTTGTTTCGTCTTGGAGAAGCGATTCGTGGCAGTAGCGACGGCAGTAAACAGGCGCTAGTGAGCCCAGAGGGGATTCGTGGCGGGTTAATTCCACGGCCCATCTGAGGCTGGCTCTCCTCGCGTAATCAGTTTTGCCCCACTGTGAGAGAGGGTCGCCGCCGACTTCAGTGTTTGCGACTTGGTGCAGAAAGGAATCGATATCGAGACGCTTGCATCGTTTTGTAGCTCCGCTTTCGAGTCAGCAAGCGGGTGCCTCGGTTTTCATCACTGCGGTCCCCACCTCGTTGTTCGTGTGATTCAGTTACATACTGCTCAACATCGGGGAATCACTTTCAAACGAGACTTATATAAACCAGTACTGCAGTTTATGTAATCATGTCAGAACCATACACAGCAACCTACAGGATATCACAAACATTAACACAAATGCTTCAGACAGATCGGTACATGCGTCATCTTTGTACTAATACTTGAAGGCATTACATAATTACAATGAAGAGCCAAAACATTATGACCACTGCCCACTGCGAGGTCGTATGCGGCCTAGTTGCTGTGACGACAAGCGACGTGATAAGAGAGTATGAGAGGAGCAGAGACGAATCATTCTAGCGACGAGAGGTCCCATAAGTGCGGGAATCCGCCGACTGTAGTGACTTTGAGAAAAACCAAATTTTGTAATTAAATGTTTCCCTGAGACATTTAAGTCTCTTTTTTTTATCTACGATAGTGGTCGAAGCAGACGAAATGAATTAAAATTTGTGCTGCGGCCGGGACTCGAACGCGGGTCTTGTTGTTTTGTTCGTTGCGTCTGTTCGGGGCGGACGTTGTAAGCCATCCGTTTAAGTTCGTTGATGATCGATTAACTCAGTTTTTTTTATTACAGAGGGCGCGTAACCCTCTGACTGAACACGCTGAGCTACCGTGCCGGCGAAAACTTCAATTCATTTTTCCCTTACATATTGTCCCTACTGCCAGGGCTCTCCGATATTGGCAATCACCGCAGCATAAGACCAGCAATGCTACAAGGACGCCCCATTACGTTCAATGCTGGGGTGCTTGCCAATATCGGAGAGCCCTGCCAGTAGGGACAATATGTAAGGGAAAAATGAATTGAAGTTTGTGTTGAGGAGGGCACTCAGCTAAGGTACTTCGTGCAACAGTGTTGACCATCGTCCTGCAGTGGTGTAATGGTTAACATCTCTTCCTAGCAAGCAAGAAAACTCGAGTTCGAGTCCCGACCACAGCACAAATTTTTAATTCATTTCGTCTGCTTCGATCATTATCGTAGATAAAAACATGATTGTTGTGGCACAATGACTGGGAGCTAACATTTCGAAAACAGCTAAGCCGGTCGGCCGTTCGCGTCCTACTGTCGTGAGTATCTACGGAAAGTGATTGAAGAATGCTGAAACCACGAGTAGGCGACAAGAAGTTGATCGTCCATACCTCGTCACAGGACATAGGGCCTGGAGGCTGGACCGCTCTCTAAGGAGGTACAGGCGGCCATCTGTGGCAGATCTGACGACAGACTCCATTGCTGGTGCAGGCACGAGTGCTTTGGAACACTCAGTTCGGTGCACAGTGTTGAACATGGTGTTCCGCAGTAGAGGGCCCCCTACGTGTTGAACCCCTACATGTTGACCCAAAAACACCGTCAATTATGATTACAGTGGGCAGGGTATCAGCGAGATAGGACTGCGGAACAATGGAATGTGTCACCTAGTCTCATGAATCCCATTTATTGCTAAAGCGGGACGATGGTCGTGCTCAGATAATGTAAGTAGGCTGTTTACGTTTTCTTTATGTAAGTAGGCTGTTTATGTTTTCTTTATGTAAGTAGGCTGTTTAGGTTCTTATATTGGTAACGCCGCCGCCACGTAGCGCTCTCTGTATGAAAATCACTGGCTGTGCTGTGTGCAGTCTGTGGCTAGTTTGCATTGTCGTCTGCTATTGTAGTGTTGGGCAGCGGCAGCTGGATGTGAACAGCGCGTAGCGTTGTGCAGTTGGAGGTGAGCCGCCAGCAGTGGTGGATGTGGGGAGAGAGATGGCGGAGTTTTGAAATTTGTCATGAACTACTATATTTATATATGATGATATCAAGGTAAATACATTGTTTGTTCTCTATTAATATCTTTCATTTGCTAACTATCCCTATCAGTAGTTAGTGCCTTCAGTAGTTTGAATCTTTTATTTAGCTGGCAGTAGTGGCGCTCGCTGTATTGCAGTAGCTTGAGCAGCGAAGATTTTTGTGAGGTAAGTGATTTGTGAAACGTATAGGTTAATGTTAGTCAGGGCCATTCTTTTGTAGGGATTTTTGAAAGTCAGATTGCGTTGCGCTAAAAACATTGTGTGTCAGTTTAAGCACAGTCTTGTATAAATTGTTCAAAGGGGAAGTTTCATAATAATTGTGTCTAGATGCGTCGTCATCCAGACAAACGGTTGCTCGAAACATGCAGCGCGCCACGGACGCTGGCCGGTGGGAGCAGTATTATGTTTTGGGGGATATTCACCTGTGCTCCTATGGTACCAGTGATAGAAATCGAAGGCACCGTGACTGCCCTGGACTACGTGAGCACCTGTAACCTCGTGCGCTTGATGTCTTCCCCAAAAGCGGTGCCATCTTCCAGCAGGATAATTGTCCGTGTCACAAGGCCAGAGTCGTGCTGCAGTGGTTTGAGGAACATGGTAGAGAACTCACGTTGAAGTCTTGACCATCAGATTTATCTGAATCCGACGAAACCCAACTGGTACGCTATCGGTGGCCAGCTCCGCGCCCACAAACCAACCGCCCGTAAACTACGGGAAGTGTGTGGCCTTTGCGTAGGCACCTGATGGCACAAATCTCTGGGAACCCATCAAGTACTTGTCGATCCAGAGCACGCCGAATCATTGCTGAACTGCGTTTCAGAAGTAGACCAACATGCTTTTAAGTAAGTGGTCATAATGTTTTGGCTCATCAGTTTTTGTTTTAATTTGAAGTTTGACGTCAGCTAGCAAATGACAAAGGAATATTTTTCTCGCGTGATTTAATTACAGATTTACGATGTTCCTTTTTCCTTTCCTTGTACTGTGAAATCTTACTTCTTTCTAAACTCTATCCTTGTTTATCAACAGGAATTAGCCTATAGTTTTTAATAAGTGAGTCTGTATCAAAATGTGACAGAAATGGCTATACTTTCTGACTGCACTCGCTTACAGGCCTTATAAGCAAACGTTTATTATACCGCTAAGGGACCATAGACCTCAGTAAGTGACATAAATTTCAGCTTGATACGTCTTTCTGTTCCTGAGAAAAGGGGATTTTAACAGTCAGACGGACAAGAAAGCAATTCTGTAAGCGTTCCGTTTTTATGGATGGAGCCGCAGAACCCTAAAATGGATGAGCGAGCATGTATTTGTTTGTGTGTATACGTTCCACATCTTCTCCTAATCCACGGAGCGATTTCGACCAAACTTGATACACATATACGTTGCCGTCAGCCGAGAATCGCTGTGAGGGTAAGAAAAACCTACCTCTCAAACAGATTAGGGTGGAGGTGGAGAAGGAGCGTTTGCTTGCGACTCGTGAGTGACCAGACTTCATTTACATAGTATTTGAGACTGAGAGCACTTATCGACTTGCAAAAAACTGTACATATAATTTCAAACCTTTGTAAAGTGGCTATAATTTCGCACCTTACAAGCACCCATCCACATACTTTGCTGTGACCTACAAACACAATTATGTATCAAATGGTTCAAATGGCTCTGAGCACTATGGGACTCAACTGCTGAGGTCATTAGTCCCCTAGAACTTAGAACTAGTTAAACCTAACTAACCTAAGGACATCACAAACATCCATGCCCGAGGCAGGATTCGAACCTGCGACCGTAGCGGTCTTGTGGTTCCAGACTGCAGCGCCTTTAACCGCACGGCCACTTCGGCCGGCAATTATGTATCATGTGATAGGTTGTACATGATATATATGAATATATAAAGGAGACTGACATTGTTACGTACGCCTTCTAAATAATTTTAACGCTTATTGCATGAAAGGTGACGGAGTGTCTTTATTATCAGAATGGCGTAATGAATGATAGCCGATACCAGTAGAGGTTGGAATGACAGTGGAAATGAAAGGGAGGCGGAACTCAAGGTTAGGTTAGTGTGTTTAACGTCCCGTCGACAACGAGGTCATTAGAGACGGAGCGCAAGCTCGGGTTAGGGAAGGATTGGGAAAGAAATCGGCCGTGCCCTTTCAAAGGAACCATCCCGGCATTTGCCTGAAACGATCTAGGGAAATCACGGAAAACCTAAGTCAGGATGGCTGGAGACGGGATTGAACCGTCGTCCTCCCGAATGCGAGGCGGAACGCAAGCCATGGGTGGAAGGCCCACGCAGGTGTGTTGGTTCAGCTCCACACAGGAAGTCTGGACACCGGAGCGCGAAGACACAATACAGGGGCGACAGGCCGCTATCGGCCGCTATGTAGTAGGGCCGGAAGGATAACGGGACAATACTTCCGAACTCTGCAAATCTTGGACGTAGGTGAGAGGAAACCACTCAGTCTGTGCTACTTCCAACGATTTTTACTCAGAAGCGTACCATTGTATGAGTATAGGTATTTCCTCGCAAACTTTCCGCTCTGAAGGACAAAAGACTAAAATATGGTTGGTCGGCGTTCAGAAGACTCTGTAGAGAGGGAGAATATCCCGTGGTTTCGGGAATATGATTAGTTTTCGGAATTACGATGGTGGGGAGTAGAGCCTTGCAGAGAGGTCAGTAGTGGAGAGACAAGGTCTTCCGTTGTGAGCGCCCTTGTGTGACGGTAGCTCGATATCAGCTTTGTTGGTAAAGACGGACTTGCTGTCTTTGCTCTCAGGAGAGTTTATAGTTAGAACAGTTAGGCACTGTGCTGTTGCGAGCCTATACGATTCTGGACTTCACTTCGGTGTTGAAAGTCGTCGTTGAGTGCGCAGCGTTCAGGAATTGAGAGCACTTCCTCTGCCTATATTTACGTTGAGAAGTTATCTGAACTCCGTCCTTGTGGCTGGGATTTCGCGTTTCTCGTCTGTAGAACACAGAGAGGAGAAGACGGTATTAGAGTATATTAGTCAGAGGACCGCCTTTTGGCATCCTAGTGTTTGAAAGAGTTTATTTTTGGCTGAAGCTCTTTCATCGTTGCAGACGAGTCCGACAACCATCACTTCGACGCACCAGACGCAGTACATAGGGATCGCAAATTGCTTCGGCTTATTAGGGATATAAAAGCTAAACAGCTGTGATCACGTTAGTTTATTTCCACTGAGGTTCCATACCACCGTAGATCATCTTTGAAAGTAGTGTCTTCTAGTGTTTGGTACGTAGATAATGTCAGTCATTTCGCGTTATTGATATTAGACCACGCAGTCGTAATAAGGGGCAGAGTTGAGCAATTGATTAGTTATTTTACTTAGGAAATGAAAACTTTGTAATGTAAAGGTTCTTTTTTAATCTACAATAAATATATAAGCAGGAACAACGTTTATCATTTAGTAGGGTTAGTTGCCTTCGTCATTCATTTATGTTTAGATTGTAATTTATAGAATTAAGAGATCCTACGATCTGCTTCAGGGGGTAGTCAGACAGGGCCAAATCTTCATTTTAGCGTTTATTATTTTCCGTTGCGCACATTCATTTTTCATCCGCCTGGACCTTAACGAAATTTTTTTCGCTGAAAACCCGTACAAAACGATGAAAGGAAAAACATTTGTCGCTTACCACTTTTCCGCTGTTCACGCAGTAAAAGTGGCACATGAGGCGTGACGCTACAGTCTATTACACCTTTACCGCTAACTGTATTCGCGAGACTTTTTGCAGATAGTATGAACATACAGCACTGAATGTAAGTACAAAATTATGTCATTGTACGATATATATTTCAAGAGTTATGACGTCATAAGAATTAAGCACAAAATCAACAAGTTACCTAGCATTAGAAATTCGGGTGCACACAACAACTGATATGACTTTCAAATGATAGACCACAGAAACCAGTTGTCCTTTTCTTTCGGCTGTCATTAGACAGATCTAGATTTCGGCTAGTGCCTAGCCATTATCAATGCACTATTTCATGGTATCAATGTATGTCCTCGTACGTCAGTCTCCTGTTGTTCGGATTTCTGTCACAGTTCGTTCTAGAGTAGAACTGGCTGAGTTAGGCTTTCTGTTGGATGAAGAAAGCTCTTTTTTTACATCCTCCTCGGGCTGCCGTTGATACTCGTACGGGTCCTCGGATTCAGTGCCTTAGATCTGTCTAGCCTGGATGCGCGCTCTCATGGCTTATCTGAAGGCAGATACCTGCTAGAAAGTCATCTATTTCAAAACGTGTGTGTATCAAACAACCAATGTCTGCAGTTCTTATTTAAGGTGATATATAAGCGATTTGCGCGACTGAATCTCCAATAGTTTCCAACTGAATAACCGTGGTCCATAGCTGAAGAACTGCATGTTCGGGGCACCGGAGCGGTAGCTTAACGTGTTCGCTCTGGGGGCTGACACGCCATTGAAAAAGAAACGATAGAATCGATAGATGTTAAAGAGACATCGTGAAATGTCCGCGCAGACCTGGTCTCCCCGAACAAGAAAGACGAAGAAAGAAGTAGGGGAAAAAAAAGAATAGTAAACCATCAGAAATGGCAGCCGAAAAGTTTCGGCCTAAGAAGTCATCTTCATACTGCCAACAAGAGGCGGAGGCCCGGACAGAAGTTAAGGGCACTCTCTTGCTCTTGGAGTGGGAAACTGCCCCTAAAAGACGGAAGAATGAGCAATAATCAACGGCATAAGGAATAAGAAGGAAATGCAAACCACCACATTAAAGAAACATTATGTATATCCACAGGACACGCAGCCTGTAACAGAAAAAGTCTCATGACGATCTGTTCATTGGTAAAAGATTCAGGACTAGCCCCCGTACGGATCTCCAGGAAGATATCGCCATGGGTGAGGTGACCATGAGAATAAGATAGAATGACCAACAAAAGGCTAACGGTGTACGAACCTTTTCATAGAATGTCAGAACGAATTTCAAAAGAGGAATGCAAAGGCTCAGTCTAAATATTGTGGGGATCAGTGAAGTAAAGTGGAAAGAATACAAGGATCTGTAGTCAGACGAATGCAGGGTAATATCAACAACAGCAGAAAAAGATATAACGGGAGTAGGTTTCGTTATGAAGAGAGATGTGGGGCTGAGAGTCAATTACTCTCAACAGTTCAGTGACAGTGTTGTTCTCATCAGAACCGACAACGATAATTCAGGTCTACTTTCCGACGTCATAAGCAGAATATAAGAGATGTTGTTGTGGTCTTCAGTCCTGAGACTGGTTTGATGCAGCTCTCCATGCTACTCTATCCTGTGCAAGCTTCTTCATCTCCCAGTACCTACTGCAGCCTACATCCTTCTGAATCTGCTTAGTGTATTCATCTCTTGGTCTCCCTCTACGATTTTTACCCTCCACGCTGCCCTCCAATACTAAATTGGTGATAACTCGATGTCTCAGAACATGACCTACCAACCGATCCCTTCTTCTAGTCACGTTGTACCACAAACTCCTCTTCTTCCCAATTCTATTCAATACTTCCTCATTAGTTATGTGATCTACCCATCTAATCTCGAGCATTCTTCTGTAGCACCACATTTCGAAAGCTTCTATCCTCTTCTTGTCTAAACTATTTATCGTCCACGTTTCACTTCCATACATGGCTACACTCCATACGAATACTTTCAGAAACGGCTTCCTGACGTTAAAATCTATACTCGATGTTAACAAATTTTTCTTCTTCAGAAACTCTTTCCTTGCCGTAGCCAGTCTACATTTTATATCCTCTCTACTTCGACAATCATCAGTTATTTTGCTCCCCAAATAGCAAAACTCTTTTACTACTTTAAGTGTCTCATTTCCCAGTCTAATTCCCTCAGCATCACCCGACTTAATTCGACTACATTCCATTATCCTCGTTTTGCTTTTGTTGATGTTCGTCTTATACCCTCCTTTCAAGACACTGTCCATTCCGTTCAACTGCTCTTCCAGGTCCTTTGCTGTCTCTGACAGAATTACAATGTCATCGGCGAACCTCAAAGTTTTTATTTCTTCTCCATGGATTTTAATACCTACTCCGAACTTTTCTTTTGTTTCCTTTATTGCTTGCTCAATATACAGATTGAATAACATCAGGGATAGGCTACAACCTTGTCTCACTCCCTTCCCAACCACTGCTTCCCTTTCATACCCCTCGACTCTTATAACTGCCATCTGCTTTCTGTACAGATTGTAAATAGCGTTTCGCTCCCGGTATTTTATCCCTGCCACCTTTAGAATTTGAAAGAGAGTAATCTAGTCAACATTGTCAAAAGCTTTCTCTAAGTCTACAAATGCTAGAAACGTAGGTTTGCCTTTCCTTAATCTTTTTTCTAAGATAAGTCGTAACGTCAGTATTGCCTCTCGTGTTCCAACATTTCTACGGAATCCAAACTGATCTTCCCCGAGGTCGGCTTCTATCAGTTTTTCCATTCGTCTGTAAAGAATTCGCGTTAGAATTTTGCAGCTGTGACTTATTACACTGATAGTTCGGTAATTTTCACATGTCAACACCTGCTTTCTTTGGGATTGGAATTATTATATTCTTCCTGAAGTCTGAGGGTATTTCGCCTGTCTCATACATCTTGCTCACCAGATGGTAGAGTTTTGTCAGGACTGGCTCTCCCACGGCTGTCAGTAGTTCTAATGGAATGTTGTCTACGTCTACTCCGGGGGCCTTGTTTCGACTCAGGTCTTTCAGTACTCTGTCAAACTCTTCACGTAGTATCGAATCTCCCATTTCATCTTCATCTACATCCTCTTCCATTTCCATAATATTGTCCTCAAGTACATCGCCCCTGTATAGACCCTGCTGCTGTCATTCGCAGAACAACCGATAGTTATCTGGAGCAGCCGACAAAAATCTGTTTCCGAACAGTGAAACATGGGACTAACGGGTCCCCCATACATTCATAAATATTGTCAAACTGTCAATATATTGACAGTGTGAGGCTGCATATTGAGGTATCGTGTATACCAGAAACACTGGCAAGCAATATTGGTGGCCTCAAAAATGTCCTCAGAATTGCCAGTACGTACTGAGCGTCTGATGTCGAGTATTGACAGGTTGACAATACTGCCGTTGAGATGTTGACAGAACTTCATGAACCAGTTACTGCGTGTTAGGAGGCACTGTTTATCTATCTAGTACGTGTTTGTGCTTGTCACACATCAGATTCAATTTTTTTGAAGTAGTCTTTTAATACAAAACAGTTTTAATAGGCGAATGTATGGGTACTCATTGAACTGACCAGCGATCAGTGGCGGATTCACCGTGCATGTCTTATTTTTATTAATTTGAGACTATATTAGTGTATGTAATTGTGCTGTTTTCCACGTAAAAACGCATTGACCTGCAAATAAGCCTAAAACTAGACCACAATTATTAGAACCTAATGAAAAATGGAACCAAGAACCTACTAGAAGGCGAGATTTACTGATGTAGGTGAAAAGTAAATCAGAGATTACCTTAAATAAACACCAGCAATTTCTTAACGATTTTTTTTTCTGACCTAGAAAACAAATAAAACTTTAACTGCATGTAATTATAGGCCACTAAAGAGCTTTACATCAATAAAGCGAACGCGTATGATGAGAAAAGCACCCATTTTCTTGTGCTTGTAACTACGGAACAAAAATAGTCCTCCGAAATTGTCAAGCAGCTATAGACAATATGGTCATACAAATGAATAATTTAATGACGCCTTGCCAAGCATTCCCATTTGGCCTCTAATACCAGTTTAAGAAAATTCATTTTAATTCGTATAAAAATATTGATACCATCAGATCTAATAACCAGTATAAACGTAATGATCTTATGCCAAAGTACATAAATGTGAAGACCAAAAACAGTTCGAAAGCAGCGAAAGTTGCCAGACAAGCTGCTCAAAATGCCTGGCTGAAACACGATATGAAGTCGTTATATAGTAAAAGTCAAATACTAAAAGAAAACATACGAAATTCATCTTCAGGTAGCATACAAATCAAATAATCCTGCTATTTTCGCTTCTGTCGTGGAAATAGTCGTATGTGGACGTGCAAAGCAAAAACCGAAAAACAGCTCTTGGAAAAACGTTTAAAACAGAAGATGTCACTATAGAAACTGAATACATTCTCACCACAGAAAAAATGACAGTAATGTAAATACACGGTTAATTAGGGAATTAATAAAAGAAGAAATTAAGAATATAGCAACACAGATTAAAAAAGTAAAAGTTGAATTCAAAAACAGTTATGATGAAATCAAGTTTAAAAAACTAAAGGAGAAACTGCAAGCAGAAAACATCATTATAAAAAAAACCTGACAAAGTCAATAATGGTGTTCCCATGAAAACAAAAGAATACGTGGAAGAAACAGTAGAATTCATCACCAAAAACAACATAAAAACTAACAGGTCTCAAATACATGTTAAAAAACATTCAGAAACATTTAGTATACATTTATAGATAGAGAGAATCAGAGACTTGTACAAACAAATCCTCATTCTCCCAACATGAGATGCCAACCTAAGGTCTATAAAGAAAATACCCTTGTCTGCCCAACAAATACTTTCAGAGCAGCTACCTACTATCAAAACAAATTCAGTAACAGCTCCACAAACACTACATACTTGAAAATGACAGAACAATAATAAATACATCTCATCCAGTAGAACACATAAGAGAAATTGAAATCCCTTGAACAGTAACACTTCTGTCCTTCGATGTAGAAGGTATGTACAGTTGTATCCCTGTTAATGAAAGCATTAAACTAATTGAAGAAAACCTGAAAACACAAAACCTGCTCCATATGAACACAAGGATGAAATAATAAAATTGTTACAGTTAACAACACAACAAAATTATTTTGAATTCAGTCAACAGTACTACACACAAGAAGAAGGTTTACCTTTGGGTTCACCCACTTCAAGAACACTAGCCAACTTTCATGAATTTCATAGAAAAATTAATATTTAAAGACATAATAACAGAAAAAAGCTACATCTTCTACTGGTACAGGGTGACAATGTGCATGGTAGATGAACCTAAAACCAAAATACAACTTGGCAAAGACAAATATTATACACAAGTACACAAAGTTCACAATAGAAGAAGAGCAAGAAAACATACTCAACTTTCTAGACACAACCATAAGAAAAGACAATCACAAACGCGTATTTGACATATACAGAAAACCCACAACAAGCGCCATTACTTAAATCCAACCTCGAACCTCCTGCAGATTCAGAAACAGGCCGCAGTCAGGAATATGTTTAACATACTGAACAGGATCCCCCTAAATACTTCTGATTATCAAAAAGAGTTGGCCATTATAAAACAAAAACCATGAAAAATGGACACAAAGAAACTCTCGTAAACAAACTAAACATAAAAATATAGACAGAAATAATGAGAAACTAACCAAACGACAACATGTAGAACCAGCACAACCACAAAAAATTCACGCATAAAATAGGTAACAAGTTCAAAAAGCAAGGCATAAACATTCTTACAAAACAAACAACTCGATGCAGAAACACATGCCAAAAGTGAAATAAAAACCAGACAGATATCTACAATCTGGTATCTATTAGCTCGGTTGGAGAGACTGTGAAAAAATGTACATTGTGGTGACTGGCAGGACACCTAATAAGATATGAGGAATACATCAGAACATGGAAATATGGTAAAAGCCTTTCAACGTTTCCATATTATTTCAAACAGGAATACTAAAGACCAAGCATTACTGAATATTTTTTGAATATCATAAGAATCAGTAAAGACAGGCACATACTATTCCAAGAATATTTCTATAAAATTGGAAATTTGTGGTAAGTACCATGGGACCAAACTGCTGCGGTCATCGATCCCTAGGCTTGCACACTACTTAATCTAACTTAAACTAACTTACACTAAGGACAACACAGATACCCAAGCCCAAGGGAGGACTCGAACCTCCGACGGGGGGAGCCGGACGAACCACGGCAAGGCGCCCAAGACCGCATGGCTACCCCGCACGTCAATATTTCTACAAAGCAATAAACAGTTGCTCAATGCCCAAATAAATATTGGAGCTACATAAATTACTCGAATAAATCACATAAAAAAAGTGCATGGTAGATGAACCTAAAACCAAAATACAACCTGGCAAAGACAAATATTATAGACAAGTACACAAAGTTCACAATAGAAGAAGAGCAAGAAAACATACTCAACTTTCTAGACATAACCATAAGAAAAGACAATCACAAATCCTTCACCCTCTATAGCTCTAGTCCCTCCCCCTCTACTTCATTTCACTTCTTGCCCATCACGTTTTTCCTCCAACTCACTCTTCAACACAATACTGTGCACTTACTGTTCACTCATCTTCGCTTCTACCCCCACCTACACACCACACAAAATTTAAACTCCATCACTACTTCTTAATTTCTCTTACACACTATATAAATACACATTTGCATAAAATAAACAGAATAATACACATATAATGGACCACAGAGAGAAAGAAATATATATCGAATAAAAACTAGTGGCAATGTTGGCAACATTACAGAACACAACACATACTTCGAATAACAAAAATCAACAGTGAATAGTGGTGTACAAATTTGTGCTAGTTTAAACGTCAAAAACGAATAGTTCTGCAAAGGACCGTAAAATCAGACCACAATTATCACTGCCCAACGAAGAAAGGAACCAAAATCTTGCCAGAAGACGGCCAATGAGAAATTACCGTAACTAAAAACCAACAATTTGCTAACGAACTGTTTTTCGATCTAGAAATCAAGTCAAATTGCAAATATCTTTAATTACAAACTACTGACGATGCTTTACTTCAGTAGAGTGAAACATGTCTGCTGATGAAAACAGAACAAAAACAGAACAAAAACAGAACCGAAACACCATTAGAAACTGTGAAACAACTATGCAAAATATGGCCACAAAAATGAAGAGCACCTGCAGCAAGCCCCCGATCCAGCACTGAACGAAAACGGTCAGATATTCCCAAGTCACAGCCCAGAGAACGTCTCTCAACCTCTCTGACCTGTTGTCATCTGACAGAACAAAAATACCATTAGAAATTGTGAAGCAACTACGGGCAAAACGCCACAGAAGTGAAGAGCAGCTGCAGCAGGCACCCGATGCAGTACTGAACGAGGACTGTCAGATATTTCCAAAGTCGTAGCCTAGAGAATGTCTCTCAACCTCTGACCTAGTGTCATCTGACTGTACCGTATCACAAACAAGTAGTTATAGTAGTAGAAAACAAACTACAGATTGGTGCTAAAGAGCAGTATTCATGGTATGAGTGTAACTGTCTATGCAGTATGGTGGAATACATGGGATGACGACAGACAAGTATGACACATCTCTTACCCATAAACTTTCATGTGTTTGGTCATAAGGCACATATGGGGATGCAGTACTAGAATTAACCTCAGGGACAGGAATATATACTTAAAACATCCAAATAATGTTGAACTAAAAGACCTATATTGTGAATTATCAGCTGCAACATATAGATTGTGTCCTCGTGTCTGTATGTAAGAGGGACATGCTATGAGTTTGTTGAGTATTTGCGCAAGAACAGCGAAAATATGGATCAAGTGGAGGAACACTCCAATGCCTGTTTCCCCTCCCCACATTGAAGTGTGTAAGTGTTGAGTGTGTAATTATAAAATCAGTGGAGGCTGAATTTACTGAAGGAATGCCTAAATTTGTAATCTCACCTACTGGTTTGGATACAATTCAGGCTGAATTCAAAGCACATAAAAATTAATTATTTTGTTATTTCTGTAAAGCTAAATGATTGTGTGTAGATAAATTTTTTTAAGTAAAATTGTGCTTATTTATTTGCACCCTACAATAAGTGTAAAAGTGACACGACCAAATAATAACAATAACTAGGATCATCGTTTATTGCCAGAAACAGTACATTTTATTTCAAAAACAGAGATTGTTTATATGCAAATTGATTTTATTTATTGACACAACAGTTACTTATCAATACACAATATTTTCAACAGTAGAGGTACACGATGCTAGGAACTATATATAAGAGAGACTGCAAAAAACAGAATGATTTTATTTACAAATCAGCAACTGTTCAGCCATACACTATTTGCAGAGAGATATGTTATAATAATTTTACTATTTAGTCACATTTATTCTGATGAAGACAGTCCTAGTAAGTGTCGAAACATGGACAATGTACCTACAGTTTATGTGCTACCGATTGGCTGTTTAATCCTATGTTGAAACCAGTATACGGTTGCTGAATAACAGCCATGTTCAAAACTGTATAATAAGATGATTTTGTTTATTTACGACATTTACAGTGTACAGACTAGCACCAGCAGGTGGAGAACTACACACATGCACACAATCACACAAAAATATGTATACAGCAACTTTTTTTAGATGGCGCAGCAAGAAGTCTTTCGTTCACAGTTCCATGAGCTGCATATTGTACTGCAAGTGAAAGGTGGTCTCATTCAGTACATTCAACCTCACTGATTTTATAGTTACAGGCTCGACACTTACACACTTGGGTACAGGAGGAATACAGGCGTTGATGGACTGCTCCACTTGACCTTTATCTGCACTGTTGTTGAGAAAATACTTCACAAATTCAAAGCATGCTCTTCTTACATGTAGACGCCAATGACACAATCAAAGTGTTGCAAATGATAATGCACAATAGGGGGTCTTTCAATGTAATAACACTTGGAAGTTTTAGATGTACTTTCGTGTCCCATGAGTTTAATTTTACTATTGAATCACCATGCATACCGAGACACTTTATGAGCAGACACGTGAATGTCGATATAGGTATATTCATCCTTCATTTTCTATGTTTATATTCCATCATACTGTACAAATAGTCCCTCTCGTACCATGACTACTGTACTTAAGCACCGGGTCACTGTGAATTTTCTACCTCAGTAACTACTTCGAGGTGACTGTCAGGTGCCATGCCAATATTTAGAACTAGCGACAGTCACATTGCATGTGTTAGCGCATAAAATGCTATTGTGTTGCTTGGCTGCTGTCGTTGTGCTACGGTATATTCAGATGACAACAGGTCCGAAAGGTTGGGAAGACATCTTGTGGGCGGCGAATGTGGATACATCTGAGTATCCTCCATCAACGGTGGATCAGGTTCTCAATGCATCTGCTCTGCTCGTGCTACAGCATAGTGTAACAAAGCTGGACATTCTGTGGCCTGCAGCTGCTCATGTGGTCTGTAGGGTCCTTTCAGTGCCACTGCCTTACAGGACCTTACTAGGTGGGCCTACATACCCACATACAACCACTGGTCACTGTCAGACCCAACGTCTTGCTGTATCAATAATCCACCAATCACCCACGTACTGATTCCTGCAGAGTGCATCCCTCATTGGACCAAACAGACAGAAATCTGAAGGCGCAAGATCGAGGCTGTAATATGGATCATGAAGAAATTCAAATGTTTTCTGATTTTCTCCCTCACAGGAGCACAGACTTGTGTGAGGCCATGCGTTATCATGGAGGAGAAGTTCAGTTGCATTTCTGTGGCGACGAACACGCTGAAGTTGTTTCTTGAATTTCCTAGGGTACAGAATAGCACACCTAGAGTTAATTATTGTACCATGAGGCAGGACATCAAACAGAGGAACGCCTCGCCCAACGACTCACCGTGCTTTTGTTCATTGGAGGTCTCTGTAGACATTCTACAAACGCCTATAAATATCTGCGATGCTCTGGTTTCCCGCCAAAATAAACTCAAAGACAGCTCTCTGCTAGGAACTCACGTCCTTTACAGACGCGATTTTGAAGGCTAATGGCTGGCCGCTGTGGCCGAGCGGTTCTAGGCGCTTCAGTGCGGAACCGCGCTGCTGCTACCTTCGCAGGTTTGAGTCGTGCCTCGGGCATGGATGTGTGTGATGTCCTTAGGTTAGTTAGGTTTAAGTAGTTCTAAGTTCTAGGGGACTGATGACCTCAGAAGTTAAGTCCCATAGCGCTCAGAGCCATTCGAACAATTTTTTAAGTTCTAAGTTTAGGGGAGTGATGACCTCAGATGTTGAGTCCCATAGTGCCCAGAGCCAATTGAATCATTTCTTTGAAGGCTACGTTCAGCGCCGCCGCCTACCCAAACTTCATGAGACCAAAGGGGCTGAAGCGTGAATATTCCACGATGGCCCACAACAAATTACGCATTTTTTCAATCTAAATTATCCGATAAATAAGAAGTGTTGCATTACTTACTGAACGCCCCTCGTAAATGAATAAATAATCAAAAATAAACAGCATAAATATTTGTATATACTAACGTCCGTCGTACTAACTTTTTAGCGGGCTGATAATCTCTGACCATATCCAGCTACGTAAGGGTGAACAGATTTGTGGAAAGTAATTGTGAAGCGGTGTTTTTTGTGTTATGTATGTGACTTAAAGGGGTTTTCACTTAGTCTACTAATCATTCAGATGAAAATGAATTTATACTAATTTTTTCAGGTCGGAGGTAACATTTCGCCGTCAAGCCCGGCTCACATAGTAGAAACATCGTGTTTTAGATAGTAATATCATACGACCATCTGAAGCTGACACTGTCGCACCGAAAAGCGCTGTACCAAACTAATGTTGGTCATAAAAAAGCTTCTGAAGCATAAAGCACATTTCCCAAAATTTACTCTTGTGTCGTTGTTATTGGAACATAATGAAACTAATCAACAACTACTTAGCATAACTGACATTCATTTCGCAATTTTCGCATGCCGGTACCGTACGACTGACAAATATTGCTGCGGGCGTGCCCAGTGTGCCGTTTGACCTTCTTCGTTCAAAATTTACAGCAAATCCCAGAAACATTAATGAGCGGTGTGTTCACTAATTAGCCATCAGTGAATTCGTTCGTAGTGGTGCCTGCACCAAAGGGTTCCCGTATCGATGAGACCAATTAGCAAGCTTCCAGTAACGCAGTATTCCGCAGTGGATACAGACTTCTCTCGTTGCGACATAAAAAATGTTTCAGCACCACCACAAAGCCAAAGTCTGCTCCTAAGAACGTAGAGGGCCTTTTATCTTCGTCTTATTCCATTTCATACAATTCCTGTCTGTTTGTACCATTAATCCATCATTGTTTCGTCGAACTTGATCAGCGAGCTTAAAACTTTCCAGTTTCGCTGCCCTGCGGCTGCCGTTCTTCTTATTTTCTCTTAGACTTCCAATATGCCTACGCCTAGGTACGCTTATCTCGTAGCCGCTTTGATGGTTTATTCAAATTAAGCTGCTCTTTGGAGTAGGGATTTAACACTGCCTAATGGGCTCTGACCTATAAACGGTGCTTCTGAATTTGATGGATTAAACCAAAGTCTTTGGAGAACTTAAAGCATGACGTCAGTCCGAAAATGAAGGCGTGAGTTATTGACTGCTGGGATGTGTAACTGAAAACAAAGGCTTAAATATTCTTTTCGAGTACGCCACTCAGCGCATCAACGAACTGAATAGGGCGATCACAAACATTTGTTGCACGGGAAGCTTGAAATAGCAGTTGCCAATCGTATAATGACGTTCTCTGCCTTTTCCACAACGCTGCATCGTAGGTGTAGGTAATAAAATCATTGATAACAAGAAAAATTGTTAATATTTTTCATATGCATTGTTAACCATTAATATTGCAACATCAGGAAGAACTGAAAGATAACAAAATTTGGCTTATTGTGTATATGTAGGACGAATTTTTAATCTAATTGGAAGGTGATTTTGAGGTGTACAGGGTGCAAAAGTTAGTAGGAGTTGTCAGGTCGGACAATAATAAGAGTTCTAACGCGGTTGGGCGCCAAATTGAACTGAGAGTGGATGATAGATAGGGCCTTCCACTATGAATATTTCGTCCATAAGGGAAGGCATCATGAGGACTTCGACTAATGATAAGTACAAATAAAACAGTTTTCTGCGCTCGTTATTTATTTAACCGCTGCGCGTTTCGATGGTTCGCACGATTATTTTCAGGTGGAGAAGAGCACCTATGTCTTCCCACAGCAGCAGACAAAGGGCAGTGTAGGTTGCGTTGCGTCTTTTGCTGATGATATTCTTTTCTTTTTTCACAAAATACAATTTTCAAATAAAAAAACAAATTCGTGAGAGAAAATGGTACCTACAGCACCGACGACCATAAAAATCATGCATGTTGCTATTTGTTAATTTGTTACCCTCCACTGTACATTACGTTTCACTCTCACTTCAAAGATGTTGTACAAGTCACAGATACGCTTATTTACACTGTGTATAATGATAACTGAAAGATGCAATAGCTGGAGCATAGTAATCCGTTAGTCCACATCACAAATCAATTAATTTGTTGTACACATAAATATGTTTTTCTTGTATTTTAAAAATATTAATGGGCTACAGCATAATACAGACATTCAGATATCATATTAAATGCTTATATACAGAAAACGTTATAACAGATCGTACATATACAGGAATTTTATGAAACTGCAACACCTTAAAATACCACCTGCAAGAGGTTCATATTCTCTAGCTTGTTTCCCACCAACTATCAGTCCTACAGAACAAGTGAATGGGTCTTCTCGTAAAAATTTTAATGTAGTTAAATTTTGTACTTCGTTACGTTTCCGTTAGAGGCCATAGTTTTCGCATTATTCAAGAAAAAAAAAGTACAAACGTGACCTTCAAACGCGTTTTCCTTGAATAACTCGGCAACTGTGGCCTCCAGCGAAAATGTACCCAAAAAAACATTAACTACATTAAATTTCCGACAGACGTCCCTGTTCATTTTTCTGGACGCCTAATTGTTTGGACATTGATTGTGAGAGAGTATGAATACCTCGGACGTGGTTTTAAAGGCATTGTGGTTTGCATGACACACATGGTTAGTGGCATCTGAATAACACTGTATATTGTAGGTTGAACCTATTGGGAAACGAATGAGAGTGGCTAAATTGCTGTGCATTGAAATTGGAAATTATGAGAATTCTTTAAGTAGTTTGTCAAAGCTGTAGTTCTTTGTACAGAGATACCCTGTGTCCTTTCATCGGTGTGTGTAATATCCTGAGGTTGTTTTGCACACTGTCAAATGGATGTCCTGTATGGGAGGCTATTGCACATTTGTTTGGCGTGTTGTACTGGAAGCCGTTGATGTGTTCTTTGAATCTAGTGTGGAAGGTATGGCTTATTTGGCCTATGTACTGGAGCTAGGCATTTACTACATATGATTTGATATATTCCCGAAGACGAAAATTTATCTCGACCACTTTTCAGGTTATGAGGTTGTTTGTTTAGAATGCGATTCTTATTTTATGTCACTGGAAGACATAGGATATTTTTTGTAAGGCAGTGCTGAGGAATTGGTTGCATGGCTTCCACACTGTGCCAGACATCAACCATAGTCCTGGCACGTGGTGAATTCCTAGCCTCGCAGGAGCCATGACCTGATTTTCAAAGGGGAGGGGGAGGGCAATAATAACACCCTCTGCGCTAGGAGAGCTTTCGACAATGCAAGCATATATGCCGTTGCGTTATCTTGTTGAAATATAACGTTGCGAAGAACAAGGAAACGGGGCACAACCACCGGTCTTACCATGTCCGAAACATACGATATTACTGGCTATGCGAAGCAGAGCTGTACGTCTTCTGCATCCCATGGCACTGCATGCCATCACAGCTGTTGCTGCGTTCAGTATGACGATGATGAATGCAATCTGCCAAAGTTATTTCTCCTCAGAGCCTCCACACATCAATACTTTTATCTTGACGCTGTGCCCGGAACAAAAATGATTCAAATGGCTCTGAGCACTATGGGACTTAACTTCTGAGATCATCAGTCCCCAAGAACTTAGAACTACTTAAACCTATTTAACCTAAGGACATCACACACATCCATGCCCGAGGCAGGATTCGAATCTGCGACCGTAACGATTGCGCGGTTCCAGACTGTAGCGCCTTGAACCGCTCGGCCACCTAGGCCGTACCCGGAACAAGGACTGATCTGTAAAAATGACACGGTGCCATTTTCGTCTCCTCTGTTGTCATTGGGCGCACCACTACAGAAGAGTGCCTCTCAGCGGCCGCTTCCAGAAAATCCACTACAGCAATAACACCGTGCTGATATTCGGTGATGCTCCACATGTTGTTGCACTGTCAGTGTGAGTACTTGTCTTATTGTAAACAGTCCCAGTTCTAGCTCAAGGTGCGTTACGTGCGATATACGACAAGTACATGTATCTCTCTTCAGGTGCTATTCGCATAGGGCTGTTGACATAGTTCATGTCATCGTGATCCTCCTGAACCCATTCCGTCCAATGTGGTCAGCAGTATGGCGGAACAGTAGCCCGCAGTCTCGATACAGCACAGTCATTTGCATATCCTAGCATCCAGTAGACCTCAAGCCCATTTGACATTTACGAAGGAAAATCAGAAAGTCTTTGCCCCTACCTTTTTTTAGCCAAATTACGGCTGTTAATGCGAAGTCAACATATCCATTCCCAGCACTGGACCTTTCTTGATCGGTGCCGGACTTGTCTGATACCATTGCCTCACGGCGCTGCTATCAGTTGTTAAAGATGAGGGTTGTGCTTCACACGTCCATCGCGTTAGAGCAACGCAGTATGATTCGTTTTGTATGGATCAAGGGAAGAGTGGCCATAGAGATCTACAGGGAAATGCAGTCCACATATGGGGAAAACTGTGGTGTTTCGAGTTCGACGGAGGTCGTGAAGTCTTGCATGACAATGAGCGGTAGGGGAAACCACGTTCGTCGCTAAATGACGACATCATGTCCCGCGTGGATGCAATGGTGAACGCAGATCTGCGTGCGCAAATCACGGCCATTTCCCGGTATCTTGGCGCATCGTATGGGAGTGCTTACGACATTGTTCACGGATCCTTAGGGTATCGAAGGTTTCATGTTGGTGGGTGTCTCAGCAACTGAATGACATGATGAAAGGTAAATGAATGATGTCTTCACTATATCATTTGGAACGGTACTCTAAAGACGGTGAAGGTTTCTTGGACCTCGATTGTTACTGGATATGAAGCGTGAATACTGCATTTCACGCCGGAAATTCAAGCAGCAAAGCGTCAAGAGGAAACATCCGGGTTCGGCGTCCGCCTGCTTAGCTGGGTGCTAACGTGCTCGCTTCCCATGCAGGCGGGCCCTGGTCCGATTCCTGGCGGGGTTGGAGATTTTCTCCGCTCGTGGACTGGGTGTTGTGTTGTCCTCATCATCATTTCATCCTCCTTTTAAACATGTGCGCGAAATGTTTGTAGCTCGCTTCGCCCTCCTGCAGCCACTTAATGACCGAGCGCGGAATATGCCTCTTTTTCTCTCCATTGGCCGCCTCCTTGGATGGGTAGTCATCAAGGCGGAATGCCATGCCAAGGGCGCGGATTCGATTCCCGAGCGAGTACGTGATTTTCCCCGCTCGGCGACTGGATGTTATCATCGTCATCTTTTCGTCCCCCATTGACACGCAACTCGCCGAAGTGGCATCAACAACAAGGACTTGTACCAGGTGACCGGACTAGCCAACGGAAGGCCTCAGTCTCACGTACATTTAATTTCATTTCATTTCCTCTCAATCTGCATCGAATCTTACAGTTCTCCTGCATGTGAGTGTGAGTTTGAACAGAAATCCCAGGTAAAACACATCTTGTTTTGTTCCAGATTTGACTGTGAAAGGTTGTACTTTTTGAAATTATTGTTGAGAGTGGGGTACGACCTCCCTCAATCAATTTCTTCCCGTTTGTTTGACTGATGACCACAGCAGTTGAGTCCCATAGTGCTCAGAGCCATTTGAACCATTTTGAACCAACGCGTTTGTTTCCGGAAGACATTTGCCTTTGTAAAGTGATTGTTAAACACCTTAGGAGTAGTGGGAAAAATTCGTAGGCTTTAACGATACACATATTTCATTTTTATATCTTGTTGGTGATGAAATTTCGGCATGAAATAATTATAGAAACCGTCTAATTTACTTCTAAATCTGTTTATCAACAATTTATGGTGGACAAAATAGTGACAGCTTGGGCTCTGTTACCTGTAAATATGAATTTACGTAGCCTTTTTGTAGAGTTCAATGCAGATTGTAATCATGAGTTTCAGATGATTAAATAGAGTAGACGCTTGGGAGACCAAATGGATAATTTTTAAAAAAAGAAAGAAAAAAACGTACAGTGGAGTGATTAAGAGGTTTGTGAAATACTGTTTTGGCATTGTAAATATGCTTTGTTCATTGTGTCAATGTGCGTGGTTTATAACGTGTAGGTGGTGCGAGAGTTCTCGTTACTTTCAATATTTTATGTAGCGATTCATAAATGAAGCGTAAATGAAGGAAACGAATGAGTGTGGCAATCAGGAATAGCGTAGTGGTATTTAATTATTAACATCGCTATTGTGCATTATTTTGTTTGGATTTTAAAGCTGTCAGTGTTAAAGTGAAGTACATTTGCAGGAGGTGCGATATTCTTAAATGTGATTAGCATGACTCAATCGTAAATCGAAAATCATATCTTTAGACCCAAATAACTCTTTAGTTGCTTAGGTTTACTCATTTTTATTTTGTGTTGTATATATGGCTGCAGAATATCAATACGCGATTACTGTTAAAATAATAGAAAGTGTAATGAAGCGCCGAAGAAACTGGTATAGGTATGTGTATTCAAATACAGAGATACGCAAACAGGCAGAATATGGCGCTGCGATCGGCAACACCTATACGAGACAACAAATGTCTGGCCCAGTTGTTAGAAATGTTACTGATGCTGCAATGGCAACTTATCAAGATTTAAGTGAGTTTGAACTTGGTGTTATAGTCAGCGCACAAGCAATGCCACATAGCATCTCCGACGTAGCGATGAAGTGCGGACTTTCCCGTACGACCATTCGACGAGTCTACCGTGAATATTAGGAACCCGGTAAAACATCAAATCTTCGACATCGCATCGGCTGGAAAAAAATCCTGCAAGAACGGGACCAACGACTGTTGAAGAGAATCGTTCAAAGTGACAGAAATGCAACCCTTCCGCAACTTGCTGCAGATTTCAGTGCTAGTCCATCAACACGTGTCAGCGTGCGAATTATTCAACGAAACGTGTTCTGTATGGGATTTCGGAGCCGAAGGCCCACTCATGTACCGTTGATGACGGTACTACACAAAGCTTTACGCGTCGTCTGACTTGTCAACACCGACATTGGACTGTTGATGAATGGAAACCTGTTGCCTTGTCGGACGATTCTCGACTCAAATTGTATCGAACGGATGGACGTGTATGGGTATGGAGATAACCTCATCAATCCATGGACCCTGCTGTTAGCAGGGGACTGTTAAGCTGGTGGAGGCTCTTTAATGGTGTGGGGCGTATGCAGTTGAGTGATATGGGACCCCTGATATTGTCTAGATACGACTCTCACAGGTGACACGTACGTAAGCATCCTGTCTGATCACCTGCATTCATTCATGTTCATTTTGAATTCCGACGGACTTGGGAAATTCCAGCAGAACAATGCCACAGGCCACACTTTCAGAATTGCTGCAGAGTGGCTCCAGGAACACTCTTCTGAGTTTAAACGCTTCCGCTGGCCACCAGACTCCCCAGGCATGAACATTATTGAGCATATCTGTGATGCCTTGCAACATGTTGTTCCGCACCCCCCTTGCACTCTTACGGATCTATGGACAGTCCTGCAGGATTCATGGTGTCAATTCCCTCCAGCACTACTTCACACATTAGTCGGGTCCATTCCACGCCGTGTTTCGGCACTTCTGCGTGCTCGGTGATGTCCTACATGATATTAGACAGTTGTACCAGTTATTTTTTCTCTTCGGTATATAAGTGCGTGAGGTTGATATATTACGTTCTGATATTAGTTTCTATGTGTGTTACTCGGAAAGTAAAGTCCTATAAATTTGCAACAGTTAGTTACGCCTTCTAGGAATTTCTCTACTTAGTCGCCGTTCAAACTTAAGACAGACGCATGGCAGTTATGTGTGCTGCAGGACATCAGGCGAATCTCTCACCAGGGATTCATACTTGGCGGGAGACACTATTTTCTAGGCATGATTATGCGCTCACTGTGCGCTTAGAACTGAAAAGACCGACATGACGCGATCGATGGGGATACTAGAGACACTGTTCAAGACATGTGTGTAAATCAGATTTTCACTGTAGTTTCATTTCGCGCCCCATTCGACGTTACTTTCCGAATAACTCTCTTACTATTCCCACAGAATACCATGTGTTCTCGAACAAGATTTCAAAACACGCTGGTCAGATGAGTCTACCTCCCCATTCCTCTTCCCTCGCCTCCTACATCGTGTGAACAGGAGGGATTCTGGTTGTCACTTCGCTGTACGACACTTTTTGCTCAGGCCAATGCCAGCAGTTAGTCGGAGACAGTGACAAGAAACCGGTGCGCGCAAAAGTTTAAAAGTTGTACTTTCAGAAGGTCATAAATGCGTGCTACCAGGTTCATGGCCCAAATTTTCGTGTGGTATCTATCTTACAATTGTACTTTTTTCTACGTACAAGACGAGGTCATGTTGATGGTGTTTCTTTGTAATTTGAGGGAAAGAGGCAACAGCTGGACCTGAAAGTTTCCGGCAGTGAGAGGCATTTGAATGGGCAACACGACTGTGGCTCGCGCTTCTACACCGTTCGTACAATTCATAAAACAGACAACCGTCTGTCACGTCGACACTAGTGGTGCTGCTTGAAAGGAAGGCACTACACAGTCACGTGTGATGCGTCTACGTTGGAGTTCAGCACTGACTACAATTCATGACCTTTCGTCGAATGTTGTTGTTGTTGTGGTCTTCAGTCCTGAGACTGGTTTGATGCAGCTCTCCATGCTACTCTATCCTGTGCAAGCTTTTTCATCTCCCAGTACCTACTGCAACCTACATCCTTCTGAATCTGCTTAGTGTATTCATCTCTTGGTCTCCCTCTACGATTTTTACCCTCCACGCTGCCCTCCAATATGCAACATTCGTCGAATATGCAACATTATTCGTTACAGAAACCATCCGGCATGCAATTAATGTATGATACAGTACGATGTTCTGTCCAGAAAGCCAATTTAATCACAGACCAGAATTCCACGACATGTGCAGTCCCAAGAGGATGCAATTACTGGAGTAGCAACGAATTCTGACAGTTGACGAAATACCTGTATATACATAAATTTATGAAGTACTAAATCGTTCAGCAGCAGGTTGTCCTCTAGAGTCACAATAATTTCAACGATCATCCTCAGATCTACAAGAAAAATAAGCTTAAAAAATAAAATAGAAGTTACGCAGATTACTACAGAAATGAAATACAGTAAAATACAGTCACTTCGTATCATAAGACAAAAGACACCATTCACTTCCACCACTTCGCAAGCTACATTGCCAGTTAATATAGATGAGGAGTATCTTGTGTATAAAAGCGATTGCCTCGTTGTTATTGAAATATTTTTAGTTGAATTTTTCAAAATGGATACAAAAGTACCTTACTCAATAACCTGTATCAAACTGCGTTACAAAGGCTGCAAGTAGCATATTTTACAACATATCCAACAAGCAGGTTCATTACGCAAAATGATATGTGTGTACGCTAATAGGTAAGCTAAATTTTATTTTTTTAAGGAACGTTTTAAAATGTCGTATCGAATAAGACGTGTATTATACACAAACATTCATGGTAAAAGGAAAAATTGAATCCATCGACGGACTTCTATGCTGGAGATAACATCGCTTCTGTCCAGTGGTGGGCACCGACGTCTGGCGTTCTGCTCGCCGCACGCATTTCTTATGGTATGACATTTTATTGCCATTTAATTTTCAAGTAATCTGTATAACTTCTCTTTCAGTTTGTAAACATTGTACTTGTACATTTGATGATGGCCGATTACGGCTGAAACAGGTCTTTCCGTTTTAAATTACACTGAGTTCACGAAGTCATGGGAAAGAGATTTGCTCATATACAGAATGAGACATTGTAGCAGTATCGCATTGACAAGGTACAAAAGGATAATGCATTGGCGGAGGTGTCATTTCTACTCAGGTGATTCAAGTGAGAAAGTTTCCGACGTGATTACGACCGCACTAAGGTAATTAACAAACTTCGAACGTGAAATGGTAGTCGGAACTAGACGCACAGGACATTCCACAGAGAAAATCGATAGGGAATTCGATATTTCGAAATCCACTATGACAAGAGAGTGCCAAGAGTGTCCCTCTACAGCTCCCTCTAGTACCATGGAAGTCGTTCCCTCATGTCTTAATAGATGTCCTGCCATCCTGTCTCTTCTCCTTGTCACTCTTTTCCAAATATTCCTTTCCTCTTCAATTCTGCACAGAAGCTCCTCATTCCTCACTTTATAAATCCACCTAATTTTCCATTTCTCAAATGCTTCGATTCTCTTCGGTTCCGCTTTTCCCACCATACAATACTGTGCTCAGGACGTACAGTCTCATTAATTCCTTCCTCAAAGTAAGGCCTGTGTTTGATACTAGTGGACTTCTATTGTCGAGGAATGGCCTTTTTGCCAGTACTAGTCCACTTTTGATGTCCTCCTTGCTCCATCCGTCTTTCGTTATTTTGTTGCCTAGGCAGAAGAATTCCTTAACTTCACCTACTCCGTGACCATCAATCCTGATGTTAAGTTTCTCACTGTTCGCATTTTTGCTGCTTCTTATTACTTTCGTGTTCCTTCGATTTACTCTCACTCCATATTTTGTACTCATTAGACAGTTCATTTCATTCAGCATATCAGGTAATTCTTCTCCACTTTCACTTAGGATATCAAGGTCATCAGGGAATCGTATCAATGATATCCTTTCACCCTGATTTTCAATTTGACTCTTGAACCTTTCTTTGATTTTCAACATTCCGTGTTAGGTGTTCAGATTGAACAGCAGTGACGAAAGACTACATCCCTGTTTCCAACCTTTCTAATCCGAGCACCTCGTCCTTGGTCGCCCACTCTTTGTTATTTCCTCTCGGTTCTTGTACATATTGTTCATTATCCGTCTCTCCGTATAGATTAACCCTGTTTTTCTCAGAATTTCGAACATCTTGCACCATTTTACACTGCCGAACGCTTTTCGCAGGTCGAAAAATCCTATGAAAGTGTCTTTATTTTTCTTTAGTCTTGCTTCCAATATCAACCGCAATGTCAGTATTGCCTCTCTGGTGCCTTTATCTTTCCTAAAGCCAGACTGATCGTCATGTAACACAGCCTCAATTTTCTTTTTCCGTTCTTCTGTATATTAGTCTTGTCAGCAACTTGGAAGCAGGAGATGTTAAGCAGACTGTGCGATGATCCTCGCACTTGTCTTCGGAATTGAACCGATGATATTTTTCCAAAAATCAGATGGTATGTCGCGTGACTTATATATCCTACACGCCATCGTGAATAGTCGTTTTGTTGCCACTTCTCCCAATGAAATTTTGATAGAAAGTTATTTATCCCTTCTACCTTATTTGATCTTAAGTCCTCCAACACTCTCTTAAATTCGTTTTCTAATACTGGATCCCCCATCTCTTCTAAATCGACTCCTGTTCCTTCTTATATCACATCAGACAAATCTTCCACCTCATAGAAGCCTTTAATGTACCCTATCCACCTATCCGCTTTCTCCCGCAGGGAATTCGCGTTACACTATTAATGTTATCACCAGTGCTTTGAATTTCGCCTAAGGTTGATTTGACTCTCCTATATGCTGAGTCAGTCGTTCCGACAACCATTTCTTTTTCGATTTCTTCACATTTTTCATGCAGTCATTTCGTCTTAGTTTGCCTGTGCGTCCTATTTATCACATTACTCAGTGACTTTTATTTCTGTATTCTTGAGTTTCCCAAAAAAGTTTTGTATTTCCATCCATCATCGCTCAATTGAAGTATTTCTTCAGGTTGAGCCCCGGCCGACGATACAATTTCGGAATTCACAAAGTGAGTTAGTCCTCTATGAAACTTATTATCGAGTTATAGTCTTTAGTTCCTTAGATCCTCAGTTCCTGGCAGCAAAATATGCGGTATGGTATTAAACCACTTTCAACATTCGAAATTAGGATTTCTTACAGGAATCATAAAATGCAATTTCGGAAAGATTTTATGCTATCAATGGAATCAGTTGCCAGTCAGCCATGTTGTGCTGTTGCCTTAAGTCTTATTTGTAAGAAAAGAAACTGAATTCACTTCATGCAAATTTTAATTAGGTTCGACATCTTTATTAATAAAATAAATTAATTTCTGTGTGAATCAGCGATCATTGTGAATAAAAGCGCAGGCAAGCTTAATCAAAATTTTTGTTCTGGCATAACCACAAGCGCCGGAACGAAGATGAAGAACGCAGGAGAAGAGAAGGCGGTGAAATGGCATCGGCCAGTGTTGCGCTGATTAGGACCGCACCACGACAGGAGCGGCCTCTACAAAAGGAAAATACGTACAAGCGCCACTCCTACCAATCTCGGCCTCTCAGTATTCGCTCAGTATCGGGACAATATACGGACAGGCCTAGCAGAGAGTGGTACAATAACAGTTATTAGTGATCCACAAACTGTGTGTCAAACTTTCACGGACATTGTCTGTAACGAAGAATATTACTGTCTGCATGTCGCCCATCGCTTGCGACCCTTGTTGTAAATACAAGTTAAATATTGTCAATCTGCTTTATTGTTATAAAACTACTAATGTTACTTGCTGGAATTGTTGTATAGCATTCCGAGAAAGCATCCTTAAGGCACCTTATAAGAGACAAGTGGACGAATTTATTCACGGATTGGTGAGGTATCTTGTTAGGTGTCGCGGTCAACTTTTGGTAATGAAATTACACTGAAGAGCCAAAGAAACTGCCTAATATCGTGTCGGGCCCCCGCGAGCACGCAGAAGTGCCGAAACACGATGTCGCACGGACTCGGCTAATGGCTAAAGTAGTGCTGGAGGGAATTGACACCATGAATCACGCAGAGCTGTCCATAAATCCGTATGACTACGACGGGGTGGAATCTCTTCTGAACAGCACTTTGCGAGGCATCCCAGGTATGCTCACTTCATGTCTGGTGCGTCTGGTGGCCAGGGGGTTTAAAGTCAGAAGAGTCTTCCTGTAGCCACTCTGTACCAATACTGGACGTGTGGAGGGTGTCGTATCGTCCTTCTGGAATTGCCCAAGTCGGTCGGAATGCACAATGGACATGAATGGATGCAGCTGATCAGAGAGGATGCTTACGTACGTGTCACCTGTCAAAGTCGTATCTAGTCGTATCAGAAGTTCTATATCACTCCAACTACACACGCCACACACCATTAGAGAGCCTCCACCAACTTGAACAGTCCCCTGCTGACACGCAGGGTCCGTGATTTGATGAGGCTGTCTCCATACCCACACACGCTCGATACAATTTGAAATGAGACTCGTCCGACAAAGCAACATGTTTCCAGTCATCAACAGGCCAATGTCGGTGTTGACGGGTCAGGCGAAGCGTAAAGCGTCGTGTAGTGCCATCATCAAGAGTACACGAGTAGGCCTTCGGCTCCAAAAGCCCATATCGGTCATCTTCCGTTGAGTGGTTCGCATGCTGACACTTTTTGATGGGCTTGCACCGAAATCTGCAGCAATTTGTGGAAGGGTTGCATTTCTGCCACGTTGAACGAGTCTGTTCAGTCGCCGTTGGTCCCCTTCTTCCAGGATCTTTTTCCAGCCGCAGCGATGTCAAAGATTTGATGATTTACCGGATTCCTGATATTCAATCGTGAAATGGTCTTACGGGAAAGTCCCCACTTCATTGCTACCTCGGCGTTTTTGTGTCCCATCGCTCGTGCGCCGACTGTAACAGCACGTTCAAACTGACTTAAATCTTAATAACCTGCCGATCTCACAACTGCGCCAGACACATGTTGGCGAACACAGCGCCTTACTCTGCCTGTTTATATATATCTCTGTATTTGAATACGCATGCCTATACCAGTTTCTTTGGCGCTTCAGTGTATATGACATACACTATCTGGTCACAAGTGTCCAGACACCTATTAGTGAACATTAATATGAGGTGTATGTCCCCATTCTTTACAATGGCTTGAATCCAACATTTGGATACTTCCAATGAGAAGTCTGAATGTCTGTTGAGGAATGGAGCCCACTCTCCCTCAACAGCCGAAATATGAGTAGGTAATGTTACTGTAGCCTGGGATGTGGAGTAAAGTCACGATTCTAACTCATCCCAAAGTGGTTCTTTTAGCTCAGGTCGGTACTCTGGCCATGCCAGTCCATTACAGGAATGTTATTGTCTACAAACAATTGTTTCACAGCTGCTGCTTTATGCCAGGATGCACTCTCATGCTGATGCAAAACAATGTTTGTCTCCAAACTGTTCCTCTGCTGTAGGCAGTTCACGACGCTGTGAAATGTGTTCTCATCCTTCCATACTTAGTGCTTCCTTAAGCGCAGTAACGGGGAAGGAGTTCACACACTTGAGCCAGAATAGACGGTAAACTCTACTGAAGAGCCAAAGAAAATGGTACACCTGCGTGACGTCGTGTAGGACACCCGCGATCACGCAGAAGTGCCGAAACACAACGTGGCATGGACCCGACTAATGTCTGAAGTAGTGCTGGAGGGAACTGACACCATGAATACTGCAAGGCTGTCCATAAATCCGTAAGAGTGCGAGGGGGTGGAGAACAGTAAGGTGCAAGGCATTACAGATATGCTTAACAATGTTCATTTCCGGGGAGTCTGGTGGCCAGCGGAAGTGCTTAAATTCAGAAGAGTGTTCCTGGAGCCACTCTGTAGCAATTCTGGACGGGTGGGGTGTCGCATTGTCCTGTGGAATCGCGCAAGTCCGCCGGAATGCACAATGGACATGAATGGATGCAGGTGATCAGACAGGTTGTTTACGTATGTGTCACCTGTCAGAGTCGTATCTTGAGGTATCAGGGGTCCTACATCACTCCAACTACACACTCCCCACACCTTTACAGAGCCTCCGCCAGCTCGAACAGTCCCCTGCTGATATGCAAGGTTCATGGAAATGGAAATGTCGTGTGGCAAGGGCCTCCCGTGAGGTAGACCGGTCGCCTGGTGCAAGTCTTCAGAATTGACGCCACTTCGGTGACTTCGTTGTCGATGGGATGAGGTGATGATTAGGACAACACAACACCCAGTCCCTGAACAGAGAAAAATCTCCAACCCAGCAGGGAATCCAACCTGGGCCCCTTGGCATGGCAGTCCGTCGGACTGGCCACTCAGCTATCGGGGCGGACAGGGTCCATGGATTCATGAAGTTGTTTCCATACCCGTACACGTCCATCTGTTCGATATAATTTGAAACGAGACTCGTCCGACGAGGCAACATGTTTCCGTCGTCAGCAGTCCAGTGTCGGTGTTGACGGGCCCAGGCAAGGCGTAAAGCTTTGTGTCGTGCAGTCATCAATGTTACACGAGTGGACCTTCGGCTCAGAAAGCCCGTATCGGTGATTTTTCGTTGAATGGTTCGCAGGCTGTGAATGCCCAGCAATGAAATATGCAGCAATTTGTGGAAGGGTTGCACTTCTGTCACAATGAACGATTCTCTTCAGTCGTCGTTGGTTCCGTTCTCGCAGTATCTTTTTCCGGCCGCAGTGATGTCGGAGATCTGATGTTTTACTGGATTGATGTTCACGGTAGACTCGCTGGCGCGCACCTCTGAGATGCTGTATCCCATCGCTCGTGCGCCAACATAACAGCAATTTAAAACTTACTTAAAGTTTGATGACCTGCCATTGTACCTGCAAAAACCGATGTAACAACTGCTCCAGACAATGGTTGTTTTACGTAGGCGTTGCCGACCGCTGCGCCGTATTCTGCCTGTATACGTATCTCTGTGAATACGCACGCATATACCAGTTTCTTTGACGCTTTGACGCTTCAGTGTATTTATCTCAAGGGCACCTACTTCCGTAGGAATAATGTTCAGACAGTGTTGGTTCAAATGGCTCTGAGGTCATCAGTCCCCTAGAACTTAGAACTACTTAAACCTAACTAACCTAAGGACATCACACACAGCCATGCCCGAGGCAGGGTTCGAACCTGCGACCTTAGCTGTCGCGCGGTTCCAAACTGTAGCGCCTAGAACCGCTTGGCCACACCGGCCGGCTCAGACAGTGTTAGTAGCTTTAGTGTCATGACTTCCCTTTAGGCACCGATAGAGATACGGTACGTAGGTTGAAACACAAGCATCAGCGCGCATTATAGTTACCGGCAGTTAACTTGTGTCTGGACAAGGTGAGCAGGACTCTACTCCTAAAGCTGTTCTTTCAAAACGGCAATAGTGCTACTGCTCTTCTTTCCGTATTGGTGATGGACGTCATGATTCGGAAGTTCGAATTAACTGCCGATTTTGGAACTACTCCTGTGAGTGGCCGACGGCCAATTGCGCCACAAGTTGTTAAAGAAGCTACTCCTGCCATGGCTGAAAATGCTAGACGCAATGTGCTATCTTCAAGTAGTGCATGAGCTGTGTCACGACAGTGCTGTGGACATTTGTGAAATGGTTTCCGTAAAAGCTTGCAGGATGTCGCGGATGTGCATGGACATCACACTTAGCAACGATTGTAACCTGGAACCTAAACGTGGTACGCAATTAACAAATGTTACCGTCTATTGTGGAAATTAACATGTGTTTCAATGGATTATTCGTTACTTCTCTTCCGTATGCACTTACAAATGTTTCCGCAAAGTTTCAGTGTCCAAAGATCACTCGATTTTCACGGGGGCCTTCTGTAGTAGCGAAAGTTTAATTATAACAACCTAACAATCTTGCATACCACCGTACGCTAGTACCACCTCCAGTACACTACACTACTGGCACTACACTTAATGCCACGTAACTCTCTCAAGGAACACGCCGAACCCAAACCATTCCAGTGTACTGGCACAGGATATAGTGTGAGTAATCCCTTCAAGTCATTTATTTCCAGTCACCCACTGTCCAGTGCCGTCGCTCTTCGCACCACCTCAAGTGTCGCTTAGCACTGACTACAGACATGTGTGGGTGCTCGACCATTGTACCCTGAAATCTGATTTCGCAGGACAGAACGGATGAGACTGTGGAAAAGAGCCCAAATCAGTTGCTGTCAGTTGCACAAAACATACATTCTTTATTTTCCTACAACTCTTAATCACACATGCCCTTAAAGGATTCAAACCAATACGGCAGAAAGCCCGAACACAAGTTATTACAATTGCTTTAAGGAATACACTCGGCTGAAGGCCACATACTGAACATAGAACAACTCAAACATGGTTCAAATGGCTCTGAGCACTATGGGACTCAACATCTGAGGTCATCAGTCCCCTAGAGTTCAGAACTACTTAAACCTAACTAACCCAAGGACATCACACACATCCATGCCCGAGGAAGAATTCGAACCTGCGACTTTAGCGGTCGCGCGGTTCCAGACTGAAGCGCCTAGAACCGTTCGGCCACGCCGTCCGGCGACAACTCAAGGCTTAAGGCCTGAATAACAAAGATTTGAAATAGAGCATAATCTCCTTTTTAAAAAATAACTTTTAAACAACTGTATCTTGAAACCTTAATGTAAGTCGGCTGAAGGCCTTATTTTAAAATTAAAACAAACTAAATTAATAGACGGCCGAAGGCCTCGCACAGCACTTGAGACAAAACACAATCACAATCTAAAAACACCAGAACAGTGCTACTCAGAAGTGTTCCAAGAGTCGGCCTGAGGAGGTAATTCTAAAATAAGTGTAGGTGAGACAGGCAGCCAAAAGTAAGTTTAAATAATCGGACGGCAACCCGACCCAAGGACGGCTGAAGGACTGACCAACCTAATCAATCCCCATCCACTCCACCAACGGCACGACAACGGAAAATATAGCGAGGACGAATATACCACCTGCACTACGTCTTTAAAATTGGCGTTTAAATACAGCCAAGGCACAATAACCACTCAAAAATATAAACAAACATGAAAGGCTGACGAACTACACGTCGTGCCGGACAGCATCAACCGGCGAGGAAACACACACTCGCTGCTCTGTCCCAACCGACCGACTGCCTACTCCAGTATGCCGACAGCATTGATAACTGCTCAGTGCAAATCACAGAAGCTTGACACAATTCCACCTGAACACTTGCACCAAGAACTCCGACGATCCTAAAACCAATCACTGTGGAACAGCAAGGAGAAATCACAAGTCGAACACATAGAGTTTCCATAAGCGGTCGGCGACCAAATACACGTCGTCCGATGAGACGACCGACCGAACGACCAACCACGGTCGTCCCTACTCAAGTTATGTGTGTCGACAACGGTCGGGCGAGTCATGGCTGTCCGAAGCTCACTGCAGCTCCATCCCGACTCGCTTGATGTCGGTTCGGAACTCGGAGACACGGCGACCGGGGCACACTGGCTCGGACCCATCCATGTAGAGGTGACTCTTGCCCATTGCCCACCCGACATCTCTGCACAAGGAAGGAACCGACCCACCGGCAAGATGACCAACTGACGAGGCCCAGAAACGGTCGAAAGACCAAATACACGTCCCCCGATGAGACGACTGACCGAACGACCAACCAACGGTCGTTCCCGCTAGAGTCTCTTTCCGTCGGACAGTACACGTGTGTCGCCAGCGGTCGGCGAGTACTGGTTCTCCACACCTCACTGGCGCTCTGTCCCGACTGAACTCCCGAGACACGACGACGCGGAAATATTAGCGGTCGCCCCGAAGATAATACAACAGTGCTCTTATCGATGCGCGCTGCTGCTGCTACTCACGGCCGAGCATTCCAGCAACTTAGTGACGCCAGTAAATCTAATAATAAACGAGGCGGAGGACTGCCGAGGTGACTGAAGGCTATGATGAATATGGTGAAAGGAAGGAAGTGGATCCTTCTGAGCTAGAGAATCAGTACCGTAAAGACAAGATGACAAGGAATGAACGGCATGAACACGAGCCGCGCACGGCTCATACCCCAGTCTTTTTTAACATCTTCGCACAGTCATTGAGTGTGCTGGTCTGTTGGTAGCACTTTGGAACTCACGTATCATTGCGTTCGCTGATGTCATGCTACTTTTTACAACCACCATCCTCAATGCTCAATGAGTGGTCAGCGCGACAGACTGTCAATCCTAAGGGCCCGGGTTCGATTCCCATCTGGGTCGGAGATTTTCTCCGCTCAGGGACTGGGTGTTGTGTTATCGTAATCATCATCATCTCATCCCCATCGACGCGCAAGTCGCCGAAGTGGCGTCAAATCGCAAGACTTGCATCAGGCGAGCGGTCTACCCGACGGGAGGCCCTCGTCACACGCCATTGAATTGTAATGATTCATGTTCTTCAGTACATGACGTCTGCTGTGTCTTCATTTACATGTCGTTGTTCCTTTGCCATCCCTCTTCAAGATCACACAATGCAATGGTTTTGGGGTTATTGCAGTACACCTTGGCTTTCATATTGTCCAACAAAAAGGAGTCGCATGTGTTCAGATCCAGAGAATATGACGGCCATTCAAGACCCATGGCAGTGGCCTCTGGGTACCCCAGAGCCATAATGCGGCCCCCAGAGCGCTCCTCCAGGAAGGGCACCACTCTCCTGCTTCGATGGTGTCGAGAACTGTCTTGCCGGCCGGTGTAGCCGAGTGGTTCTAGGCGCTTCAGTCTGGAACCGCGCGACTGCTACGGTCGCAGGTTCGAATCCTGCCTTGAGCATGGATGTGTGTGACTTCCTTAGGTTAGTTAGGTTTAAGTAGTTCCAAGTTATAGGGGACTATGACCTCAGATGTTAAGTCCCATAGTGCTCAGAGCCATTTAGATCCGTCTTGCATGAACATCAAGGAATATCGCTTCGATTACTGAGTGACTGAACATAGCACACCGCTCTGTCACCCGTTGAGAGTGAAGAGACTTCTCGATCGTGAAATGCGGAGTCTTAGTCCCCCAAACACGCCAATTTTGCGAATTGACGAACCCATCCAAATGATAATGGCCGACTACAAAAAAGCGCTTCGCACGTGAATACTAATTCCCACCACGCCCGGCGACCAACCGTGCAGTTTGAACGTCCTAGCGCAAACCGTTCAGAAGTTATGACGATTTTATTTCACATAGTTCAATAAGTGTCACTCTGTAGATATGTCCAGAGAGTTTTGATCAGATAGAGCAGCCATATGTGTGTCGATGTGAAGGCACAGCGTAGTAATGGAAATAAAATGGAGTTGTCAATCGTATGGAGAGAGATGGTGGGGTCAGAGGTGAACGTAGGAAAAAATCAGAGTGCAGCAGGCAGGCAGGCAGAAACAGACGAGACGGGCTCCACGCTGAAGAGACCTCGACAGCCGACCGTGGGGTGCCGTGCGCGGCCGTTAATTGCGTTGGAAGCTGCAATTACTGTTCTAATAAAGGCTTGTTATTGCGTAATCCGTCACGGCAGCAGGGTCGGCGCGATTAACCTCTGCCCGCCGGATCACCCAACGAGGAAAACAGACAGCAGCTGAGGACCTCTGCATAAGAGGACAGCCACTGACTACTAATTACTGCCACTGCGTTTACCAAAGGGTCGTGATATCTCATGCGGTGTGTTTCTGACGGTATGGCCATTAGCAAACAAGCAGAAGAAATTCATATCCAAATTGGCATTTGCATCAGAATATACAAAGAAATAAAGAATAATAGAGGAAACACTGTCAAGATTTCATGTTCGATCTTAATTTTGTTCGAAACTTCGATGTACTTGCCATAAGTGTATTATGGAGTATCATTTACTTTTGTAGTTGTATTTTCAAACTAAACTCATTCTTAGCTCTCAACGCACAATTTATCCTAAATTTCAACTATTTGGCGATAAGTATTTGTATTTCTTTTAACAAAATTTGCAAAACATACAACAGAAAAAAATGTTTTTAAGTTGCACCTGTACGCTAATAAAGAGTTGAAAAATATGGAACTGGGTTGGAAAAATGCAGATAATCATGAAAATGTGGAAGAAACCTATTTTATGTGCAGAAAACACAAATCTACATCTACATTTATACTCCGCAAGCCACCCAACGGTGTGTGACGGAGGGCACTTTACGTGCCACTGTCATTACCTCCCTTTCCCGTTCCAGTCGCGTATGGTTCGCGGGAAGAACGACTGCCGGAAAGCCTCCGTGCGCGTCCGAATCTCTCTAATTTTACATTCGTGAACTCCTCGGGAGGTATAAGTAGGGGGAAGCAATATATTCGATACCTCATCCAGAAACGCACCCTCTCGAAACCTGGACAGCAAGCTACACCGCGATGCAGAGCGCCTCTTTTGCAGAGTCTGCCACTTGAGTTTGCTAAACATCTCTGTAACGCTATCACGCTTACCAAATAACCCTGTGACGAAACGCGCCGCTCTTCAAAAAATGGTTCAAATGGCTCTGAGCACTATGGGACTTAACATCTGAGGTCATTAGTCCCCTAGAACTTAGAACTACTTAAACCTAACTAACCTAAGGACATCACACACATCCATACCCTAGGCAGGATTCGAACCTGCAACCGTAGCAGTCTCGCGGTTCCAGACTGTAGCGCCTAGAACCGCACGGCCGATCCGCTCTTCTTTGGATCTTCTCTATCTCCTCCGTCAACCCGACCTGGTACGGATCCCACTCTGATGAGCAATACTCAAGTACAGGTCGAACGAGTGTTTTGTAAGCCACCTCCTTTGTTGATGGACTACATTTTCTAAGCACTCTCCCAATGAATCTCAACCTGGTACCCGCCTTACCAACAATAAATTTTATATGATCATTCCACTTCAAATCGTTCCGCACGCATACTCCCAGATATTTTACAGAAGTAACTGCTACCAGTGTTTGTTCCGCTATCATATAATCATACAATAAGGGATCCTTCTTTCTATGTATTCGCAATACATTACATTTGTCTATGTTAAGGGTCAGTTGCCACTCCCAGCACCAAGTGCCTATCCGCTGCAGATATTCCTGCATTTCGCTGCAATTTTCAAATGCTGCAACTCCTCTGTATACTACAGCATCATCCGCGAAAAGCCGCATGGAACTTCCGACACTATCTACTAGGTCATTTATATATATTGTGAAAAGCAATGGTCCCATAACACTCCCCTGTGGCACGCCAGAGGTTACTTTAACGTCTGTAGACGTCTCTCCGTTGATAACAACATGCTGTGTTCTGTTTGCTAAATACTCTTCAATCCAGCCACACAGCTGGTCTGATATTCCGTAGGCTCTTACTTTCTTTATCAGGCGACAGTGCGGAACTGTATCGAACGCCTTCCGGAAGTCAAGGAAAATGGCATCTACCTGGGAGCATGTATCTAATATTTTCTGGGTCTCATGAACAAATAAAGCGAATTGGGTGTCACACGATCGCTGTTTCCGGAATCCATGTTGATTCCTACAGAGTAGATTCTGGGTTTCCAGAAACGACATGATACGCGAGCAAAAAACATGTTCTATATTCTACAACAGATCGACGTCAGAGATATAGGTCTATAGTTTTGCGCATCTACTCGACGACCCTTCTTGAAGACTGGGACTACCTGTGCTCTTTTCCATTCATTTGGAACCTTCCGTTCCTCTAGAGACTTGCGGTACACGGCTGTTAGAAGGGGGGCAAGTTCTTTCGCGTACTCTGTGTAGAATCGAATTGGTATCCCGTCAGGTTCAGTGGACTTTGTTGAGTGATTTCAGTTGCTTTTTTATTCCTTTCGATGTCAGCCATTTTTTCGTTTGTGCGAGGATTTAGAGAAGGAACTGCAGTGCGGTCTTCCTCTGTGAAACAGCTTTGGAAAAAGGTGTTTAGTATTTCAGCTTTACGCGTGTCATCCTCTGTTTCAATCCCATCATCGTCCCGGAGTGTCTGGATATGCTGTTTCGAGCCACTTACTGATTTAACGTAACACCAGAACTTCCTAGGATTTTCTGTCAAGTCGGTACATAGAATTTTACTTTCGAATTCACTGAACGCTTCACGCATAGCCCTCCTTACGCTACCTTTGACATCGTTTAGCTTCTGTTTGTCTGAGAGGTTTTGGCTGCGTTTAAACTTGCAGTGAAGCTCTCTTTGCTTTCGCAGTAGTTTCCTAACTTTGTTGTTGAACCACGGTGGGTTTTTCCCGTCCCTCACAGTTTTACTCGGCATGTACCTGTCTAAAACGAATTTTACGATTGCCTTGTACTTTTTCCATAAATACTCAACATTGCCAGTGTCGGAACAGAAATTTTCATTTTGATCTGTTAGGTAGTCTGAAATCTGCCTTCTATTACTCTTGTTAAACAGATAAATCTTCCTCCCTTTTTGTTATATTCCTATTAACTTCCATATTCAGGGATGCTGCAACGGCCTTATGATCACTGATTCCCTGTTCTGCGCTTACAGAGTCGAAAAGTTCGGGTCTGTTTGTTATCAGTAGGTCCAAGATGTTATCTCCAGGCGTCGGTTCTCTGTTTAATTGGTCGAGGTAATTTTCGGATAGTGCACTCAGTATAATGTCACTCGATGCTGAGTCTGTTCTTAATTTGAACTCTTGAAAGAATTACTTATCAATAACATAAAAAATATTTTATTCTATAAGAAAACCGTTATTTTTAATATCTTGAGAAAAAATATCTGAAACAATTATTAGTTGTTCATGTAATAGTGGTGATTCGTTTTACAGTCAACTGTTCGTATGACTCTGAAATCTTATGTTCGTTCTCAGCAGCTGCACAGTCAAAGTGGGTATTATGCAATAGCAAGAAATCCACATTGTCCGATATAATATCTTGGACTTCACAACAGAACGAATTGTATGCATGGCCAAAAATGGAGCAATATATGACAATCCACTACTAATTACTTGCTACATAGTTTTAATCGTTAGTGTACGTTTTAACAATTACGGCATGTTTTTCAAGACTCAGTTCCAAAAATGTTGTGAAACTGCGAAAACAATTTTTCTGCATCGTAGCTCGCACGGGATCTGGAGACGAATGGTCTCGTTGCGCATCATCACACGAACATTTTGAAGCAGTTCAAGCCTCTCCTACTCGGGAGCACTACTCGACGGACGAGAAATCACGGTATTGCGTATTGCCTGACTATTTCATACTACCCAAAGTTCACCTATTTAAACCTCCAATATTTAATTTTATTTAATGTTTTTTAATCCCGCCCCTAAACTTTTCTTCTGTTTCAATAATTGCTTCTTCGATATATAGCTGGAGTAGTAAAGACGAAAGACTACATACCTGCCTTACCCCCTTTCTGAGACGAACACTGTATCTTCCATTTTCATTCTTCCAACTTTTCATGTCTTATACGTAATGTATGTTATCCGTCTTCACCTATAACTTAGATCTACTTCCCTGTCAATTTCGAATATCTCGCACCTCTTTCCACTGTCGAAAGCTTTTTGTATGTCAAGAAAGCTTGTGAACCTCTCTTGATTTTTCTTGCTTCCCTTATCAGGTACGATGCCAACACTGCGTCTCATGTGCCTTCACCTTTCCTGCAGACTCGATTTTCCTTCCCTATCTTCGGTATATTATTTTTGTCAGCAAGCTGGATGCATGTGACATTAAGCTGATTATGTGACAACTTCTCGCATTTGTCTGCCCTTGCTATCTTCATAATGGTGCGGATGATACGTGTATTTTTCCGAAAGTTGGGTTGTATGTGTCCGTACTCATGATTTCAGAAATTCCGTTGGTATGTCCTCGATCCGTTCCGCCTTGTTTGATACCAAGTCTTCCAAAGCTCCGTTAAACTCTAATACTGGATTCCCTATCACGTCATCAGACACGTCCTCCCACTCGTTGAGGCCTTCAATAGGCTGTTTCTCCCTATCCAGTATCACCTGTGCGTTTCGCCGTGTAATTCCTCTTCTACTTTTTATTTTGATGCCTTTGGATTTAATTTCGTTGAATTTGAAGCTAATTATCTACATATTTATTCACCAATTGTGTAATAGTAAGATAAACATTTCAGTTGTACAAGTAGAAACTTCCAGGTGTTTATTTGTTGAATGGTTATCGTTGTCCATTATGGTAGGGCAGCGCAAGTGATCAAAGAGGCGAGATGGCAGTTTTATGATCGTGCACTCTTCAAGTTCCCAGATGGAGAAATATCAGCTCGAGGGTAAGAAATACTTCGCGGTTTCTATCAAGATAACACCTGGGAAGGACGATACCAACCTGTGTCCAGAAATAGTGCCATCTGTATCTTTTAATGGTGTGATTGACACTGAAAATTACTTCGGATGCTAAGGATTCCCTCCACTAGGAGCAGATTTTGGACATAATAATAAATGTTATAAAATGCAAAGTAGAAATGAATGTGAAAACATCAAATCGCCAGGAAGGCTGCAGAAGGCCCCACGCAGAGGGATGCTCGATGAAAGGGATATTCCCTGTCACGTTCCTGGTAACTGGTAACCCAGAACCTCCGCCTATAACAGAGGCGATGCAAGCATCAGCCGTGTACCTTTTCTTCCGCCGTTGGTTCACTTTGGATTGCAGCACAGCTATTGAGGGCGATGGTCATTTTTTGAGTCAACAGTGTAGCATCTGTTGTGTCTTGGGCCGGAGTATGGACACTAAGTTCGTGATCACGTAGTAAGGGAAATTATAGTGGACGTAAAAGAGTTAATAGCAGAGAGATGAAATGATATCGAGCTATATATTACGTTGATTAATTCTTCAAACTGGAAGGATATGTAAGAAATGAAGTGACTGAAGTCATGAGATACCTCCTAATATCGTGTTGGGCCTCCTTTTTCTCGGTGTAGTGTAGCAGGTCAATGTGTCTTGGACTCAACAAGTCGTTGGAAGTCCCCTGCAAAAATTTTGAGCCATGCTGCATCTATAATCGCCCATAATTGCGAGTGTTGCCGGTGCAGGAGTTTGTGCACGACCTGACCTCTCGATTACGTCCCAAAAGTGTTCAAAGGGGGCCGGCCGAAGTGGCCGCGCGGTTCTGGCGCTGCAGTCTGGAACCGCGAGACCACTACGGTCGCAGGTTCGAATCCTGCCTCGGGCATGGATGTGTGTGATGTCCTTAGGTTAGTTAGGTTTAACTATTTCTAAGTTCTCGGGGACTAATGACCTCAGTAGTGGAGTCCCATAGTGCTCAGAGCCATTTGAACCAAAGTGTTCAATGGGATTCATGGGTGGCCAGTGCATTCACCAGAACAGGCCAGAATGTTCTTAAAACCAGTTGCTAAGAGCTGTAGCCCGGTGACATGGCGCATCGTCATGCATAAAAATTCCATCATCATTTGAGAAGACGTCCATGAAAGGCTACAGCCGAACATAATCATTTCCAGTCGATGGTTGGTTCAGGTGGTTTGGAAGAGCCAGTCCATTTCCTGTGAACACAGCCCACACCATTATGGAGCCACTACCAGCTGGCACAGTGCCTTGCTGACAACTTGGGGCCATGGCATCGAGGGTCTGCGTTACACCGAACCCTACCGTCAGCTCTTACCATGGTTCTCCAGTCGTTTATGGTCCAACCGATATGGTCACGAACTCGGGAGAGGCGCTGTTGGCGATTTCGTGCTGTTAGCAAAGGCACTCAATTCAGTAGTCTTCTGCCATAACCCATTAACGCAAAATTTTACCGCCCTGTCCTGACGGATAATTTCGTCGTACGTCCCACAATGGTTTCTGCGGTTATTTCGCGCAGAGTTACTTGCCTATTAGCACGGACAAGTCTGCGCAAACGCCGCTGCCCTCGGTCATTAAGTGAAGGGCGTCTGCTACTGCGTAGTCCGTGGTGGAAGATAATGCTGAAGTCTGGAATTCTCGGCCACTCATGATTTTGGGTCTCGGAATATTGAGATCCCTAACGATTTCCGAAATGTTTGAGTGTCTCATTTCGCGTTCAAAGCTTCGCGGGATTAGCCGACCGGCTGGGGCGATGCAGCCATGGACTGTGCGGCTGGTCCCGGCGGAGGTTCGAGTCCTCCCTCGGGCATGGGTGTGTGTGTTTGTCCTTAGGATAATTTAGCTTAAGTAGTGTGTAAGCTTAGGGACTGATGACCTTAGCAGTTAAGTCCCATAATATTTCACACACATTTGAACATTTTTTTTTTTTTTCGCGTTCAAAGTCTGTTAATTTCCGTCGGGCGGTCGTAATCACGTCGGAGATTTTTTCATATGAATCGCCTGAGTACAAAAGACAGCGCACTACCCTTTTACACCTTGTGTATGCGATATTACCGCCGTCTGTATTTGTGCGTATCGCTATCCCATGACTTGTCACCTCAGTGTAGAATTGTGCTTTGAATAGCGTTTAGATAAGAACTAGAAACCATAGTGAAAGATCTGATACTAACTTCTGAAAGTATCGTCAAGCTTGAGCTGTTATCCACATCACTAAACCACTCAAAATTTACACAATCACAGTTGCAGGTTGTGTATTTACCAGCTTCCAGCGGCAACAACACTTTGATCCAGAATGAGACTTTCACTCTGCAGCGGAGTGTGCGTTGATATGAAACTTCCTGGCAATTTAAACCTATGTGCCGGACCGAGTCTCGAACTCGGGACCGTTGCCTTTCGCGGGCAAGTGCTTCTCCAGGAGTGCTAGTTCTGCTAGGTTCGCAGAAGAGCTTCTGTGAAATTTGGAACGTAGGAGACGAGGTACTGGCAGAATTGAAGCTGTGGGGACGGGTCGTGAGTCGTACTTGGGTAGCTCAGATGGTCGAGCACTTTCCCGCGAAAGGCAAAGGTCCCGAGTTCGAGTCTCGGTCCGGCACACAGTTTTAATTTGCCAGGAAGTTTCAACACTTTGATCAGCTTATGACGACGTATATATTTACATTTTAAGGGGTAACACAATAAATCAACTGTTGAAGTTAGAAACTGTTTATACGCCTCGAGGCAGTGTAACTCATGGCACCTATGTTATACAGACTAAACTCATATAATATTTGAGAGCACTTAGTAACTTCCAACACATTATACATATAACTTCAAACATTTTTGAAACTTTTTCTCGCTGACACCTCTCACAAAATAATGAAAGGAAAAAAGTGAATCGCTTACTACGTTTTCGCTGTTGGTCTAGTAAAACTTCGGCATTAGGTATGACCTTTCGATTTATTACTTCATTACTACTACGTATACCACTTACGTTACCTGCCAAATTACATCTTTTACGACACATAGTTAAGGAGATATACATCACAAACATTCTGATGCTTGAAAAACTAGTCTTTCTTATAGCGGAATGCTAATTACCCAAGCTGGACTTAACCAGCGTTTGATAATGAGAGCACTTAACCGTTTCCAACAACTTGAATCACAATTTCAAACTTTTTCTAAACTTTTATACATGGTAATTCGAATCTATAAAGGTTCTGGGGTGGCATGGTTACTAACTGTACAAGGTTTCATTAGCAGAACATACTTCTAATAGTGACTTTAATCGACGACCTGTTGGTTAAGGACACGATCATTCTTAGACAAGCAACGGATACGAACTGTGCTAATAATTAAACAGTCTCACGGCTGAATAATTAGCTGTGGTAACAATTAACTATAAAGAGATGTTACAGCGAGGACAGCAAACAGCTAGATTCTGTTGCGGAGTCAAGTTACACAGATAACCGTTACGAAATTGCATTTCTATTCGGTTTCCTCACCGATAAAGTTTTCCATAATTACTTGATGGAGTAATCGCTAAGTATAAGGGCCTCGAATTGAGTGTGTAACTGAATGCACTCTGGTCAAGACTGGCAATTCCAACACATTTTTTTCTAACGGAACCAAATACACTCGACAGGAACGCTGTGAGAAGATTCTCTGTCGAAGGCGAAGGAATTCTCATTTGTCTAACCGGAATGGCGTGAGCTCTCTTTCGGAAACGTGGATGTTGCTGTCAAGGATTCTTAAAAAGAGCGGAATAAAAGATACGACATGTTCACTGACCAAGACAAGCAATACCTTATCTAAAGAAGAAAGGATCACTTAAATTTATGCAAGCCGCTACAGCATCCTGTGTCAGTGTGGTAAGTCATATCGGCCGTCACAGAACACTGCCTACGGCTTATTCACTCCATGGATTACAGCACTACAAAATTCTGGGGCTAACATCGACATTCAGGGACAGGCTGACTAGAGAGGTGACCGAGATTAAGCTGGAAGAAAACAAGCCAATCACGAGCGTATCGAGAGGTTCAAATAAACCAGAGCCTTCGATACTATCCGGTGGCACTGGACGATTACGTCATAACAAGCCGCAAAATGAACACAAATATGATTTCAAAATGGCAACCAATGACTTTACTCGTTTTGATGGCGCCGAACTGTAAACATCATACACAGTAGCTACAGAACCGTACAAATTCATAATAAGAATTACTAAAGCTAAAGGGACAATCACAGGAAACGGGATTCTGGGACTGGACAGACTTGAAGAAGAACCGCAAAAATCACAAAATATACAAAATGAAGCAGTCAAAGGATCGCGCTAAAATATTGGCATCAAAGACACAAAAAGCACAAAATTATTACGAACCCACCTGAACAGGTATCTAAAACATGACTGGGTCTACATATCTGAGAAGTCCGATAACAATATAAAGAGCCAAAAACCGATCGCAATACAAAAAGCGATACCACTACAGATTGCAAACAATCGCGGAAATTAACGCATCAGTATAATCGCGTGATATAAATACCTGAACCGAGAAAGCTGCTAGTAAAACAGAAATCTAAAAACGGATACCAGACAGAAAGCCAAAACCGATACTAACACGCATAGCGAAAAATCGCGAGAACTGGTGAAATATCATTTCAAATACGTCACTTGATCTATGTAGCTCATCTTAAAACGCCGATATCAGTACAAGGGGAAAAAGATAGTTCACAGCACAGAAATTCTGAAGGCGACATCAGTACATACACGTAGCGAAACTTCACAAGAAGTAACGAAGCGCGGTGTCAAAAACATCGTTCGACCTATTCGAAAGAGGGTACATGGACGTCTCCTTCTCTTCTACATTTCCATTTGCAAACTGCAGCAGATTCGCTACCAAGAAATGGGGGAGCGCCTCTTGGGCGGATAAGCCGTTCACTGCATGTGCAGGATTCTTCCAAGATCCTTATTAAAGTAACACACCTATACCCTACATTTTGTAACTGATTTAACCCAAAGTAACACGAAATAGCTAAATGCAACGGAAAGACTAGGATCCGGAATGACCATGCAGCTATTTACTTACCTTCACTGATCGTTATCTATGATGCGTTCCGGTATCATAACTCAAAACTCTTGACAAAGTAACTGTATTCGAAAAATTGATCCTTTATTACTAACGAGTAGGGCACATGCAACAACGTAGATAAACTTGTTCATATCAATCCATTATGTATACAGGAAGGAGGAATGGGTCGTATAATTTTCATGGGAGTTTGGCAAGAAAAACGTCATCTGTTAGAATGAATCCACTTTCATGGATCCACTAGACGATTCTAAACAGAAAGAAGACAGTAAGAAAGGACAAAGCATCATCCCAAACTACAATATATTCTAGGGAGCCGCGGATAATTTGATTCATACCTTGACTAGGGATTCAATCCACTCCTAGGTCTGAGATCTTTCCAACCAAGTAGGTTGCGGTGGAAACTATAGTGACCTGTGACTGTATGAAGTCCGATACCGTGGCAAAAACAATCACAGAACTCGCGGAGCGTTGAATGTAAAGCAAATGGAAGTGGCACTGTGGTCTCTTAGCCACATCTGAGGATTACGAGAAAGAACGTCTACATAATTAGCCATGAGACCATAGCAACTAGATAACGTAATACAGGGGAGCAGAACAACTCATGACTCAAGGTTTCATTCGGAAGGAAATTAATCTCCACACGCAGGATAAAAAAAGTGGAATGAATCACCCCCTGTACCTGAGTGTGCCGATACCAGCAGGTCTGAACGCGACTTAACTTATAAAATCTCAACCTGACTTAATACCTAACACCACGTACCGGATCATTAACGTGTGTTCTCACCGGCAGCCCGTCTTCGAGTGCCTGAGCAAAAATTTCACCAACTTCTCCCCGATGCCCAGTTCCGCTTCGGTTCTTTGTGGAGGGGCGCTAATTGTCCAATCCCTAGCACCTGTTAAAAAGCTTGGACCGCCGATCTGCCGAAAAAGCGCAGGCGGACGTTCCTCTTAACCTCTTTCCCAAGAACAGAAGGTTCCCGAAAGTTCTAGAAGGATTTGTGTCTGATTCTACAAAGCCAACCAAAGGACACTATTTTAAAACCGCAGGAAGGAAGCCTTCTGCCGTTAAGAGTAGCTGCCGCCAACCAGGCATAAAGAGAAACCAACAAAGTTTCCACCGGCTCGCAAAGAAAGAAGAAACAGAAACTGCACTAATTAGCGGCAACGTCGCCATATTCTTCTCTCATGCAGGTGCCTCGACTGGAACTTGGTATATCAAAAGGGCTCAGACACTTGTTTCCTGCAAGAGAACTGAAAACAATATACAATCAATTGTCCATCAGAAAACCCTCCTCCAAACATCGGCATGTAATAGAATACAAATGTACCTGGCAAAAAACTTGATCTAACACTAATAATTCAGGGAGAGACAAAATTATGAAAGGAGGTGCGTAAGTAAGTGACGCCTTTTGCTGTGTAGCCCAACTTCAAAGAGGATACAAATAAAAATAGCGAAAAACTAATAACAGTACAAAAAGCCAGAAAGCTACACTAATAAAAGTAGCCAATTTCAGTCAAACGTAGTAATAAAACACGACGGAAAATTTATTCATACATAATTCCAAGTTCACGTAAATTGTAAACACAGTTTTCCTTCGGTACTAGGAGAACCAATGACAATATTTAATCTCTGACTGGTGAATGACGTCATTCACCACAACAGTACGGCTCAAAGCTGACGAGCTGAAGTTGATTCAAATGGTTCAAATGGCTCTAATCACTATGAGACTTAAAATCTGAGGTCATCAGTCCCCTAGACTTAGAACTACTTAAACCTAACTAACCTAAGGACACCACACACATCCATGCCCGAGGCAGGATTCGAACCTGCGACCGTAGCGGTTTTGCGGTTCCAGACTGCAGCGCCCTTAACCGCACGGCCACTTCGGCCGGCGCAGCATTCGAACCTGCGACCGTGGCATCAGCGCGGTTCCGGACTGAAGCGCCTAGAACCGCTCGGCCACAACGGACGGTTAGGTGATGCTGGGATTCTCTCTTGAGAGGAGTACAAAGCAACCAAAAAGCGCAGTTCAGGTCACAGACTAGGAAATAAGCCATTGACACTCCACATGGGCGCCATTCACTGCCAGTGGGAGCGGACGACGTCTTAGGCAGTTACGTGTTCCATCGATCATTCGAACGATTCCTTTAACGAAATGATGTGGAACGATTCAGTTTGCAGGATATGTATATATTATTAGTGTTAAGATCAAAATTTTCGAAATTTTTGAAAACATAGTCAGAGATCTTAATATTTATTAAAATTAAAATTTTTATTGGAGCGAGTGACCGGTTTCGACTGTATGAAAGAGTCATCTTCAGACTCCAGAGCGGTGGATGGACACTGCTAGATGGGTTCTGTCCACCCTCGACGCTCGTGGAATCGAGGGTCGACAGAACTCATCTAGCAGTGTCCATCCACCGCTCTGGAGTCTGAAAATGTTCATAGAGTCGAAACCGGTCACTCACTCCACTAAAAAATATTTTAACAAGATTGCGATCAAGACTGTTTTAAATTTTAAGATCACAACATTAATGAATGCATTATCATTTTGTTCCTACTCACATTCTTCGTTTTAGTTCATCTATAAGGATATCCATCACCATGAACCATGGACCTTGCCGTTGATGGGGAGGCTTGCGTGCCTCAACGATACAGATAGACGTACCGTAGGTGCAACTTCTATAATGATATCCCCCCCCCCCCCCCAATGAACCATGGACTTTGCCGTTGGTGGGGAGGCTTGCGTTCCTCAACGATACAGATAGCCGTACCAAAGGTGCAACCACAACGGAGGGGTATCTGTTAAGAGGCCAGACTAACGTGTGGTTCCTGAAGAGGGGCAGCGGCCTTTTCAGTAGTTGCAGGGGCAACAGTCTGGATGATTGACTGATCTGGCCTTGTAACACTAACCAAAATGGCCTTGCTGTTCTGGTACTGCGAACGGCTGAAAGAAAGGGGAAACTACAGCCGTAATTTTTCCCGAGGGCATGCAGCTTTACTGTATGATTAAATGATGATGGCGTCCTCTTGGGTAAAATATTCCGGAGATAAAATAGTCCCCCATTTGGATCTCCGGGCGGGGACTACTCAAGAGGATGTCGTTATCAGGAGAAAGAAAACTGGCGTTCTACGGATCGGAGCGTGGAATGTCAGATCCCTTAACCGGGCAGGTAGGTTAGAAAAAAGGGAAATGGATAGGTTAAAGTTAGATATAGTGGGAATTACTGAAGTTCGGTGGCAGGAGGAACACGACATTTGGTCAGGTACGAAGCCCACGCCTACTACAGTAGTACAAGTTTATATGCCAACTAGCTCTGCAGATGACGAAGAAATTGATGAAATGTATGATGAGATAAAAGAAATTATTCAGGTAGCGAAGGGAGACGAAAATTTAATAGTCATGGGTGACTGGAATTAGAGAGTAGGAAAAGGGAGAGAAGGAAACGTAGTAGGTGAATATGGATTGGGCCTATGAAATGAAAGAGGAAACCGACTGGTAGAATTTTGCACAGAGCATAACTTAATCATAGCTAACTCTTGGTTCAAGCATCATGAAAGAAGGTTGTATACATGGAAGAACCCTGGAGATACTAGAAGGTATCAGATAGATTATATAATGGTAAGACAGAGATTTAGGAACCAGGTTTTAAATTGTAAGACATTTCCAGGGGCAGATGTGGACTCTGACCAGAATCTATTGGTTATGAACTGTAGATTAAAACTGAAGAAACTGCAAAAAGGTGGGAATTTAAGTATATGGGACCTGGATAAAATGAAAGAACCAGAGGTTGTACAGAGTTTCAGGAAGAGCATGAGGGAACAATTGACAGGAATGGGGGAAAGAAATACAGTAGAAGAAGAATGGGTAGCTTTGAGGGATGAAATAGTGAAGGCAGCAGAGGATCAAATAGGTAAAAAGACGAAGGCTAGTAGAAACCCTTGGGTAACAGAAGAAATATTGAATTTAATTATTGAAAGGAGGAAATATAATAATGCTGTAAATGAAGCAGGCAAAAAGGAATACAAACGTCTCAGAAATGATATCGACAGGATGTGCAAAATGGCTAAGCAGGGATAGCTAGAGGACAAATGTAAGGATGTAGACGCTTACCTCACTAGGGGTAAGATAGATACTGCCTACAGGAAAATTAAAGAGACCTTTGGAGAAAGGAGTACCACTTACATGAATATCAAGAGCTTTGATGGAAACCCAGTTCTAAGCAAAGAAGGGAAAGCAGAAAAGTGGAAGGAGTATACAGATGGTCTATACAGGCGAAATACCCTCAGACGTGAAGAAGAATATAATAATTCGAATTCCAAAGAGAGCAGGTGTTGACAGATGTGCAAATTACCGAACTATCAGCTTAATAAGTTACAGCTGCAAAATACTAACGCGAATTCTTTGCAAACGAATCGAAAAACTCATAGAAGCCTACCTCGGGGAAGATCAGTTTGGATTCCGTGGAAATGTTGGAACACGTGAGGCAATACTGACCCTACGACTTATCTTAGAAGAAAGATTAAGGAAAGGCAAACCTACGTTTCTAGCATTTGCAGACTTAGAGAAAGCTTTTGACAATTTTGACTAGAATACTCTCTTTCAAATTCTAAAAGTGGCAGGGGTCAAATACAGGGAGCTACAGGCTATTTACAATTTGTACAGAAATCAGATGGCAGTTATAAGAGTCGAGGGGCACGAAAGGGAAGCAGTGGTTGGGAAGAGAGTGAGGCAGGGTTGTAGCCTATCCCCGATATTATTCAATCTGTATATTGAGCAAGCAATAAAGGAAACAAAAGAAAAGTTCGGAGTAGGTATTAAAATGCATGGAGAAGAAATAAAAAAAAAGTGAGATTCGCCGATGACATTGTAATTCTGTCAGAGACAGCAAAGTACTTGGAAGAGCAATTGAACGGAATGGACAGTGTCTTGAAAGGAGGGTATAAGATGAACATCAACAAAAGCAAAACGAGGATAATGGAATGCAGTCGAATTAAGTCGGGTGATGCTGAGTGAATTAGATTAGTAAATGAGACACTTAAAGTAGTAAAGGAGTTTTGCTATTTGGGGAGCAAAATAACTGATGATGGTCGAAGTAGAGAGGATATCAAATGTAGACTGGCAATTTCAAGGAAAGCTTTTCTGAAGAAGAAAAATTGAGTATAGATTTAAATGTCAGGAAGTCGTTTCTGAAAGTATTTGTATGAAGTGTAGCCATGTATGGAAGTGAAGCGTGGGCGATAAATAGTTTAGACAAAAAGAGAATAGAAGCTTTCGAAATGTGGTGCTACAGAAGAATGCTGAAGATTAGATGGGTAGACCACATAACTAATGAGGAGGTATTGAATAGAATTGGGGAGAAGAGGAGCTTGTGGCACAACTTGACTAGAAGAGTGGATTGGTTGGTAGGACATGTTCTGAGACATCGAAGGATCACCAATTTAGTATTTAAGGGCAGCGTGGAGGGTAAAAATCGTAGAGGGAGATCAAGAGATGGATACACTAAGCAGATTCCGAAGGATGTAGGCAGCAGTAGGTACTCGGAATTGAAGATGCCTGCACAGGACAGAGTAGAATGGAGATCTGCTTCACACCAGTCTCAGGACTGAAGACCACAACAACAATAAGGATTATATCATAAGTGAAGTCAAGAATAGAAGTGGTGTCAAGGAGAAATTATTTTAAATTAAATTTAAATCTTTCTTCGATTCCTGTTAGAAATTTTATGCTATTGGACAAATGACCAAAAATTTTATTACTGCCTATAGAATTCCACTGTGAGCCACTTACAGCTTTAACAGTGGGTAATAAAGATTTTTTCTCTCTAGTGTTGCAGTTACGTACACCACTGTTCTTCTCAAATTTGATGCATTTTTAATGACGATTTCTATTCGCGGAAACATGAATTGTGGCGGCGCAGGAAAATGCCTAGCTCATTGAAGAGGTACCTGCATGTCGTCCATGGGTGAACACCATACATTATTCTTACTGCTCGCTTTTGTGCAATCAGTATTTTCTTTCCAAGTGATGAGTTACCCCAGAAAACTATTCCATACGACATTATTGAGTGGATATACGCAAAATGTGTCAGGAGCAAGTTTCTTTCGTTTCCAAAATTAGCAGCTATATGAAGGGCAAAAGTAGGTGAATTTAAGTGCTTGAGAAGCTCAGTAATATGCTTCTTGCAGTTCAAGTTTTCATCAATAGGTACGCCAAAAAATTTGTAGCATTTCGCCCTACTTACTAACTCCTGCGCATGTACTACGTCAGTTGTTAGTATGACTATTTGTTGTACAGACCTGAATGTGGTGCACCTCTTTTTTCTTCAAAATTTAAGGGGCGTAAATATTATTTACTAACTCTTCTGTTGCTTTCTCTCTAATGGAACAACCAATTTTGCTTGTTGAATGTTAAGTGGAAGGTTATTCACATAGATAAGGAGTAGGAGTGGACCCAGAATTGAACCTTGTGCGACTCTCTTTGTAATTTTACCCAAGTCATTAAAACTTTCTGCCTTACCGATATTGTCCGAATCATTTAGCACAACATAAAAGACATCGTATTTACGCCAGTGACTGTAACACTTTCTTTATTTCACAATTGCAATTTCGGCCTTAGGCCATTATCAAGTGCAGATTTTTGTGGCTTTAAGCCATGTGCCGGCCAGTGTGACTGAGCGGTTCTAGGCGCTTCAGTCTCGAGCTGCGCGACCGCTACGGTCGCAGGTTCGGATCGTGCCTCGGGCATAGATGTGTGTGATGTCCTTAGTTTAGTTAGGTTTAAGTAGTTCTAAGTTCTAGGGGACTGATGACCTCAGATGTTAAGTCCCATGTGCTCAGAGCCATATGAACCTTTAAGCCATGTCAATTTAAAATAAGTTGACATGGCTTAAGCCACAAAAATCTGCATTTGATAATGGCCTAAGGCCGAAACTGCAAACGTGAAGTGAAGAAAGTGTTAGGGTCACTTGCATAAATATGATGTCTTTTATGAAGTTCTACATGACTGTGACTCCCAGGCATAAAAAGTTAATACATTTAGCACAGCTTCTTGAATTTTGTTTGCGCGGAACGCATCAGACGGGCGCGTAGCGCTAAACGCAAACGGCATACAGAACAGCAAAGCCACTACCGACGGAAGGCAAAGATAGAGGGTAAACGGGTATGGATGAAAGGAAGACCGGTCTCCCAGAGCATTTGATTATAACAACGGGCTACGCTGTAGAAATAAGTGTCGACACAACAAACCAGTAGCATACCCACAAGACACTTACAAAACGTAAGGTGGAAAGTAGCTTTCTCATGATATGTTACTGCGAAGTAACATCGCTCGATGAAACTTGGACTGTACATAGAAATAACTACTAAAGTATGACCCGTAGGACGGGGGCTCACAAGCGATTTCCCGTGCCTTGATTTCGGGCATTACTCACTGACGCTACTGTTGGCAGCGCGAATGATTGTACTTTGTCGCTAATTATCTCTGGCAGAGGCTAAAGGAGGCCTTGAACAACGTTTGGGGGGGGGGGGGGGAGTAAGTCAGGCAGTGAGTGACAGCGGACTAGAGGGCACCACGGGTCGAGTTCCGGACACAGTGGGTCAGTCGGCCGTTAGCTCTGTTTTATGTCGAGACTTGGTGTGGTTGGTGACGTCGGAGTTATGACACTGAGCTGAGTACGGCCTCCTTCTGTCCGAGTCCACTTATTTGTCCGGCTCTGATATTCCGTGCTGTTCGGTACTGGGTGCTAGGAGCCACACTGGATATTTCCAGGATTATCAAATAGCTGCCACATCGTGCCAAATCAATTGCGATCACCCTACGGCTCAAGTATAGTACAGAAAGTAGCTGAAGGGATTAAGAAATGGCCGGCCGTTGTGGCCGAGCGGTTCTAGGCGCTTCAGTCCTGAACCGGGCGACTGCTACGGTCGCAGGTTCGAATCCTGCCTCGGGCATGGATGTGTGTGATGTCCTAAAGTTAGTCAGTTTTAAGTAGTTCTAAGTTCTAGGGGACTGATGACCTTAGATGTTAAGTCCCATAGTGCTCAGAACCATTTGAACCATTTGATTAAGAAATGAGACAGAAATGACAGTTTTATTCCAAGAAAGTTATTATTCTGAAGTCGCTGCGATTTATGATGGTCCCCTGGACATAACACAAGGTGGGACATGCTTCTTAATAGTGTGTGTTATCACGGCCGGTAGTACTTGGTCTGCAACGTGGTCCCATCCAGGCCACAAGGTTGGTGAGATGCTCCTCTGATGGACGTTCCATTCTTCCACCGGTGCAGTTGAGAACTGCTGGATAGTCGTTGGTATATACGGACGTGTTGCAATACGTTTTCCCAACGTATGCCGTAAGTTCTCGATGGGATTTACGAGTGTGTCGAGGGAACGGGAGGTTCAGTCCAATCGCCGAATATCCTTTCGTTTGAAGAGCTCATCCACCTGCGCTGTTCGATGCAGTCACCCACCTTCATCCAAAAAATTAAATCATCATCGAATGCAACCCCTGAAGAAACACACACTCACACAGAAGCATTGATTAGTGAGTGTACAGTGTTCGACGGAGGTCAGAATGCCCATGAAATATCGTCTCCACGCACCACAACTCTTGCATCACCAAATTGATCATGCACAGTCAAAGTAATTCGTATTAAAACAAAAACTGTTATCTTCCTGTACAGCCTTAGTACTGCACTCTTTTTGGTTACTTATATTGCCTGTATCTTGGATTATGTACAAGAACATATATTAATAATAATAATGATAACTGCTATTAGATTATTACTTTACTATTCGCATAAAATTGATTATAGCTATCTCATGATCAGAAATGAAGTATTTAATAGGTTTAGTTTATAGCTGCAGTGCATATTAACTGGGCTACATGGTCAAAGCAGTTACCACCTGCTTTGCCGCCTCACTCACGTTGTTGGTGCTTCTGGAATCTGGATCACCTTGACCAGATTAATGATGTGAAAAGCTTTAAGTTCCAAATTTGCTTAATAGTTTCCATAAATAACCAACTCCTTTAGACTGATATTCTCAAAGTTCCACTTGTACCAGTGACACTGCCCGTTCTCTGGCTTTGAAGTTGTCTAGATGACTCGAGAAAGGACGCACGTTGCTCATAGTCTTCTTCTCGCGTCACCTGGTGACTGTATTGCAAAGCCGGCCGGAGTGGCAGAACGGTTCTAGGCACTACAGTCTAGAACCGAGCGACCGCTACGGTTGCAGGTTCGAATCATGCCTCGGGCATGGATGTGTGTGATGTCCTTAGGTTAGTTAGGTTTCATTAGTTCTAAGTTCTAGGGGACTGATGACCTCAGAAGGTAAGTCCCATAGTGCTCAGAGCCATTTGAACCATTTTGTATTGCAAAATGCCGCAGAAGACAGCCCCTTGGGCCTCGCACTCCCCAACAGCTATCACTCCACCTTATGTAGCACAGCCTATGTCAAGAAATTCACAAATATTCTGCATAACTTATTACCATTCCAGAATATGTTTCCGGTGAAGAAAATCGACATTTGATATTACTCAACTATTTTTTACATATTTAACCATTTTGTGGTGATTCAGTCATATCCCTCCCTTTTCTTCGTAGGTAAATCTCCAGCTACCCACTGGATATCTTTCGGCTGTTTTGTTTGGCTTCTGACACAAATAACTTGTCTCGCACAATGTTTTGGACCGCTCCACGTTCTATTTCTGAGCTTCCCTGTTCGGTAACATATATCCTCCATTCCACATTACCCAGTTAACTTTAAATCCTCATCCTTTTCTGTTCCGACTCGAGGATTAACATCCGTTTTTATAACAAAATGAATCACAGTCGTTGAGGGTAGAATTTACTTCATTTGAAGCCATTTCCAGACATATGGACTTATAGACGAGTCCTGTTATATTGTACCTGCATAGCAGCACTCCTGCCATTCTCGCCTTAAGTATGATAAAGTATGATATGATTTCTTCTCTGGAGTCTGCTTTTTGTTATTATGCTTCTCTTCGTTTTTTTCTGAGTCTCGTCTTCGTATCCAGTAACGTACTCCCGTCTTCCTAAGTAACAAATCTAATGGGGAATATTCCTAAAGTTACGAAGATAGTTTCCACAGCAGTCGTCCTTTATGCCCCTGAGTTCTTTTGACCAAGTGTCGCTATTTTGTACTAGAGAGTCAGAGATCGTCGACAGATGATTCCGAAGTTTCTATGAAAATTTTTGTCGTCAATATGCAATCCCGTGCCCCTTCTTGGCGTACATCTTTTATTCTAACTCCTTATTATTCCTACAGTCGAATTTCATGTCTGCCACAGTTTCACTTTCAGCACCTTACATACTTTGTAACTGAACTTATTTGTAGTTCTTTTGGTAAGTGTGAAAGATGCTGTAGCAGCTCATTTTCTTCCAACTTTGATGTGAAGTTCCCTGTTATCCATTAGCCAGCTTGTGCGATGCATTCTTTTGTTTGGTGTAGATCAACTATTTTATATAACAGTGGTTTCACGCTCCCGAACTATAGAGATATTTTTTGTGTTTGTGTAGTTGTTGTGCACTTCAGTCAAGACTGATATAGCTCTCCCAGCTACTCTCTCCTCTGTGAATCTCTTTTTCTCAGTACAGCTATTGCAGCGTTCATCTGCTTCGCTTATACCTCCCCCCCCCCACCGAGCGAGGTGGCGCAGTGGTTAGACACTGGACTCGCATTCGGGAGGACGACGGTTCAATCCCGCGTCCGGCCATCCTGATTTAGGTTTTCCGTGATTTCCCTAAATCACTCCAGGCAAATGCCGGGATGGTTCCTCTGAAAGGGCACGGCCGACTTCCTTCCCCATCCTTCCCTAATCCGATGAGACCGATGACCACGCTGTCTGGTCTCCTTCCCCAAAACAACCAACCTCCCCCCCCCCCCCCCAACCCCCATACACGCAAGCACTTGCCTTCACTTCTAAATTTTCTAAACTAACTATAAAATATCGTAGTATTATTCACTGCAGGACGAATGCTAAGTGCGAATATCTACAACTACGTGACTACTATGCAGTTCAAGTGCAAATGTTTGACAGCGTGTTCACTGAACCACTTTCATTCTATTCCTCTAGCGTTACACTCTCGACAGCGCTTACACTGAAATCTTCCCTTGTGAGCTCTAGTTTCTCTTATTTTATCGTCTATAATACCTTCCACATATCAGGGTCAAATCTCATTGTCCTCTACGCTGGGGTGACAAAAGTCATTGGATTGCTCCTAATATCGTGAAGGACCTCCTTTCGTCCAGAGTAGTGCAGCAACTCGACGTGTCATGGACTCAATAAGTCTTGGGAAGTCCCCTAGAGAAGCACTGAGCCATGCTGCCTTCATAGCCGTCCATAATTGCGAAGGTGTTACCGTTTCAGGACTATGTGTATGAATATGGCAGTACTGTATCACTATCAACGTACGAGTGGCGTACAGAAGGTCGCGAAATGGAAACTACAGTGATAATCCGATGAAGATTTACACATCTGGACATTGCCTCTTTATTATGTCCCTTAAATCACCGATGGGATTCATGTCGGGCGATTTGAGTTGCCAAATCATTCGCTCGAACTGTCCACAAAGTTCTTCAAATCAACCGCGAACAACTGTGACCCGATGATATGGCGCATTGTCATCCATAAAAATTCCATCGATGTTTGGAAAACTGAAGTCCATGAACGGCGGCAAAAATTTTGCAAGTAGCCGAATATGATCGATTCAGTTGGACCAGAGGATCCAGTCCATGCCATGTAAACACAGCCCGTGTCATTACTGAGCCACCGCCAGTTTACACAGTGCCTTGTTGACAACTTGGGACCGTGGCTTTGTGGGTCTACGCCGCACTCGAACCATCTTTTTTTTCCAACTGAAATAGGGACTCGGCTGACGAGGCAACAGTTTCTCAGTTGTCTATGATCCAACCGATATCCTCACGAGGCGATGTCATGCTGTTATCAACGGAACTCGCATTGGTCGTCTGCTGACATAGGCCTTTAATGTCGAATTTTGCCGCGTTATCCTAACGGATACATTCGTCTTACTTCCCACTTTGATTTCTGCGGCTGTGTCATGCACTGTTGCTCATCTGTTAGCACTGGCAACTCTTCCCAAGCGCAGCTGCTCTCGGTCGTTAAGTCAAAGCCGTCGGCCACTGCATTGTCCTTCGTAAGAGGTAATGCCTGAAATTTGGTATTCTCGGCGCACTCTTTACACTGTACATCTCGGAATATTGATTTTCCTAACGATTTCTGAAATGGAATGCCCCATGCGTCTAGGTACAACTGTGCATCTCAGAATATTGATTTTCCTAACGATTTCACAAATGCGTCTAGGTCCAACTGCTTTCCGTGTCCTTTTTTTTGGTCATCAGTCTACTGACTGCTTTGATGCGGCCCGCCACGAATTCCTTTCCTGTGCTAACCTCTTCATCTCAGAGTAGCACTTGCAACCTACGTCCTCAATTCTTTGCTTCACGTATTCCAATCTCTGTCTTCCTCTACAGTTTTTGCCCTCTACAGCTCCCTCTAGTACCATGGAAGTCATTCCCTCATGTCTTAGCAGATGTCCTATCATCCTGTCCCTTCTCCTTATCAGTGTTTTCCACATATTCCTTTCCTCTCCGATTCTGCGTAGAACCTCCTCATTCCTTACCTTATCAGTCCACCTAATTTTCAACATTCGTCTATAGCACCACATCTCAAATGCTTCGATTCTCTTCTGTTCCGGTTTTCCCACAGTCTATGTTTCACTACCATACAATGCTGTACTCCAGACGTACATCCTCAGAAATTTGTTCCTCAAATTAAGGCCGGCTTTTGATATTAGTAGACTTCTCTTGGCCAGAAATGCCTTTTTTACTATAGCGAGTCTGCTTTTGATGTCCTCCTTGCTCCGTCCGTGATTGGTTACTTTACTGCCTAGGTAGCAGAATTCCTTAACTTCATTGACTTCGTGACCATCAATCCTGATGTTAAGTTTCTCGCTGTTCTCATTTCTACTACTTCTCATTACCTTCGTCTTTCTCCGATTTATTCTCAAACCATACTGTGTACTCATTAGACTGTTCATTCCATTCAGCAGATCATTTAATTCTTCTTCACTTTCACTCAGGATAGCAATGTCATCAGCGAATCGTATCATTGATATCCTTTCACCTTGTATTTTAATTCCACTCCTGAACCTTTCTTTTATTTCCATCATTGCTTCCTCGATGTACAGATTGAAGAGTAGGGGCGAAAGGCTACAGCCTTGTCTTACACCCTTCTTAATACGAGCACTTCGTTCTTGATCGTCCACTCTTATTATTCCCTCTTGGTTGTTGTACATATTGTATATGATCCGTCTCTCCCTGTAGCTTACCCCTACTTTTTTCAGAATCTCGAACAACTTGCACCATTTTATATTGTCGAACGCCTTTTCCAGGTCGACAAATCCTATGAAAGTGTCTTGATTTTTCTTTAGCCTTGCTTCCACTATTAGCCGTAACGTCAGAATTGCCTCTCTCGTCCCTTTACTTTTCCTAAAGCCAAAATGATCGTCACCTAGCGCATTCTCAATTTTCTTTTCCATTCTTCTGTATATTATTCTTGTAAGCAGCTTCGATGCATGAGCTGTTAAGCTGATTGTGCGATAATTCTCGCACTTGTCAGCTCTTGCCGTGTTCAAAGTGTGTTAATTCCCATCGCGGGCCGTAATCTCGCCAGAAACCTTTTCACATGGATCACCTGAGTACAAATGACACCTCCACTCCCCTTTCATACCATATGTTTGCGAAAATACCGCCGTCTGTATTGCGTATCGCAATCGCATGATTTTGTCACCTCAGTGTCAAGTAATTCTATTTGGGACATTGACGCTTTTAGGCAGAATGTTATCAACTGTGTTTCAACTGTTATGTAGTTCCGCACGAGATACTGTGCTGAATAAATAGAAGTTTCTAAAGGGAGTAAACGAACTCAAAGGACAAAATTTCAGATATTTTACGGATATTTTTTCTAGGTTTTTTGATACACGGGACTTGTCGTGATATTCAGTAACTCGTTACGGAGTAGTAATGTAATTATGCTCCATTAGGCGTGTACACCGTATTACAACGGTGTCCATGACAATATATTCATAGCCTTGTAATGGCCTGTAATATGCCATCGCCGAAGCGTGCGACACAAAGCAAAAACGGCTATGTACAGATGCGAAAGTAGTGTCATGTTGCTGTCGCCGCTAATGGAACAGCTCTGCATAGCATCTTTGTGACGTTGTTGCATTACGTTCAGTGAAGTCGTACGTGAGGTGCAGCCAGTTATTCAGTACTGTATCACTGTCAACGTACAACTGCGAGTGGCGTGCAGAAGGTCGCGAAATGGAAACTGCAGTGATAATTCGATGAAGCTTTGCACAGATGTCTTTGTCAGTGCCTCCAGTACGCCCGTCGATCACGTCACGTCGCTCTTTGCAGTTCTGAGCACACAGAGAGCACGCGAAGATGTCTAGAAAATATTGGCTATGGTTGGCTGCCGAGAGATTTCGCCTGATGTCATGCAACCCACATTACATACCCCTCATGGATTTCCTTCGTTATGACAACTCTCGGCCGTACATTGTAGTGGCAGTGAGGACGTTTCTGCAGCGTTGCCGATGATAAGTGTTTGAGCACCATCATACAGCCCGTAATTGACTCCCTCTGACTTACAACTCAGCTCACATGAACCAGTAGCTATAAAGACGACATTCTCGTGCAGACAACGAGCTGCAGACCACCGTACAGAAAAGGCGGCTGCCTTCTACGACGAGGGTATTACAAAGTTGGTGCAACACTACGACAGATGTCTAAGGGTGTGCCTAAGTGTTGCAAACAAAACATTTCTGATTTTCGCTATGGTTCCCATTTCACGATAGATCGGAACTTGCTGTCTGGAGACCCCTTGTAATACCGACGAGAAAACAAGCTTAAAACAGAACTGAGCAGTAGAGAATACAAGCTTGAGGGCAAAGAGCATAATTATCATTCCTGTTGTTGGCAGTAACTAACGTGAGTAAATGGAACAGATTTTTTTCCAAACGAGAAATACAGCATATACCGATTATATGTGGACTGTTGCGAAGATATTTTCAGTGAAAGGCAAACACAAACATAAATACAGGTTGTTGTTGTTGTGGTCTTCAGTCCTACGACTGGTTTGATGCAGCTCTCCATGCTACTCTATCCTGTGCAAGCTTCTTCATCTCCCAGTACCTACTGCAACCTACATCCTTCTGAATCTCTTGGTCTACCTCTGCGATTTTTACCCTCCACGCTGCCCTCCAATACTAAATTGGTGATCCCTTGATGCCTCAAAACATGTCCTACCAACCGATCCCTTCTTCTAGTCAAGTTGTGCCACAAACTTCTCCCCAATCCTATTCCATACCTCGCCATTAGTTATATGATCTACCCATCTAATCTTCAGCATTCTTCTGTAGCACCACATTTCGAAAGCTTCTATTCTCTTTTTGTCCAAACTAGTTATCGTCCATGTTTCACTTCCATACATGGCTACGCTCCATACAAATACTTTCAGAAACGATTTCCTGACACTTAAATCTGTACTCGATGTTAACAAATTTCACTTCTTCAGAAACACTTTCCTTGCCATTGCCAGTCTACATTTGATATCCTCTCTACTTCGACCATCATCAGTTATTTTGCTCCCCAAATAGCAAAACTCCTTTACTACTTTAAGTGTCTCATTTACTAATCTAACTCACTCAGCATCACCCGACTTAATTCGACTACATTCCATTATCCTCGTTTTGCTTTTGTTGATGTTCATCTTATACCCACCTTTCAAGACACTGTCCATTCCGTTCAACTGCTCTTCCAAGTCCTTTGCTGTCTCTGACAGAATTACAATGTCATCGGCGAACCTCAAAGTTTTTATTTCTTCTCCATGGATTTTAATACCTACTCCGAATTTTTCTTTTGTTTCCTTTACTGCTTGTTCAATATACAGATTGAATAACATCGGGGATAGGCTACAACCCTGTCACACTTCCTTTCCAACCACTGCTTCCCTTTCGTGCCCCTCGACTCTTACAACTGCCATCTGATTTCTGTACGAATTGTAAATAGCCTTTCGCTCCCTGTATTTTACCCCTGCCACCTTCTGAATTTGAATGAGAGTATTCCATTCAGCATTGTCAAAAGCCTTCTCTAAGTCTACAAATGCTAGGAACGTAGGTTTGCCTTTCCTTAATCTAGCTTCTAAGATAAGTCTTAGGGTCAGTATTGCCTCACGTGTTCCAATATTTCTACGGAATCCAGACTGATCTTTCCCGAGGTCAGCTTCTATCAGTTTTTCCATTCGTCTGTAGAGAATACGCGTTAGTATTTTGCATCCGTGACTCATTTAATTGATTGTTCGGTGATTTTCACATCTGTCAGCACCTGCTTTCTTTGGGATCGGAATTATTATATTCTTCTTGAAGTTTGAGGGTATTTCGCCTGTCTCATACATCTTGCTCACCAGATGGTAGAGTTTTGTCAGGACTGGCTCTCACAAGGCCGTCAGTAGTTCTAATGAAATGTTGTCTACTCCGGGGGCCTTGTTTCTACTCAGGTCTTTCAGTGCTCTGTCAAACTCTTCACGCAGTATCGTATCTCCCATTTGATCTTCATCTACATCCTCTTCCATTTCCATACTATTGTCCTCAAGTGCATCGCCCCTGAATAGACCCCCATATAGTCCTTCCACCTTTCTGCTTTGCCTTCTTTGCTTAGAACTGGGTTTGCATCAAAGCTCTTGATATTCATGCAAGTGGTTCTCCTTTCTCCAAAGGTCTCTTTAATTTTCCTATGGGCAGTATCTATCTTACCCCCTAGTGAGATAAGCCTCTACATCCTTACATTTGTCCTCTAGCCATCCCTGCTTAGCCATTTTGCACTTCCTGTCGATATCATTTTTGAGACGTTTGTATTCCTTTTTGCCTGCTTCATTTACAGCATTTTTATATTTTCTTCTTTCATCAATTAAATTCAGTATTTCTTCTGTTACCCAAGGATTTCTACTAGCCCTCGTCTTTTTACCTACTAGGTCTTCTGCTGCCTTCACTAGTTCATCTCTGAAAGCTACCCATTCTTCTTCTACTGTATTTCTTTCCCCCATTCCTGTCAATTGTTCTCTTATGCTCGCCCTGAAACTCTGTACAACCTCTGGTTCTTTCAGTTTATCCAGGTCCCGTCTCCTTAGATTCCCACCTTTTTGCAGTTTCTTCAGTTTTAATCTACAGTTCATAGCCAATAGATTGTGATCAGAGTCCACATCTGCCCCTGGAAATGTCTTACAATTTAAAACCTGGTTCCTAAATCTCTGTCTTACCATTACGTAATCTATATGAAACCTGTCAGTATCTCCAGGCTTCTTCCATGTATACAACCTTCTTTTATGATTCTTGGACCAAGTGTTAGCTATGATTAAGTTGTGCTCTGTGCAAAATTCTATCAGGCGGCTTCCTCTTTCATTTCTTAGCCCCAATCCATATTCACCTACTATGTTTCCTTCTCTCCCTTTTCCTACTACCGAATTCCAGTCACCCACGACTATTAAATTTTCGTCTCCCTTCACTATCTGAATAATTTATTTTATTTCATCATACATTTCTTCAATTTCTTCGTCATCTGCAGAGCTAGTTGCCATATAATCTTGTACTACTGTAGTATGCGTGGATTTCGTGTCCATCTTGGCCACAATAATGCGTTCACTATGCTGTTTGTAGTAGCTTACCCGCACTCCTGTTTTTTTATTCATTATCAAACCGACTCCTGCATTAGCCCTATTTGATTTTGTATTTATAACCCTGAATTCACCTGACCAAAAGTCTTGTTCTTCCTGCCACCGAACTTCATTAATTCCCACTATATCTAACTTTAACCTATCCATTTCCCTTTTTAAATTTTCTAACCTACCTGCCCGATTAAGGGATCTGACATTCCACGCTCCGATCCGTAGAACGCCAGTTTTCTTTCTCCTGATAACGACCACCTCTTGAGTAGTCCCCGACCGGAGATCCAAATGGGGGACTATTTGGCCTCCGGAATATTTTACCCAAGAGGACACCATCATCATTTAATCATACAGTAAAGCTGCATGCCCTCGGGAGAAATTACGTCCGTAGTTTCTACTTGCTTTCAGCCGTTCGCAGTACCAGCAAAGCAAGGCCGTTGTGATTAGTGTTACAAGGCCAGATCAGTCAATCATCCAGACTGTTGCCCCTGCAACTACTGAAAAGGCTGCTGCCCCTCTTCAGGAACCACACGTTTGTCTGGCCTCTCAACAGATACCCTTCCGTTGTGGTTGCACCTACGTTACGGCTATCTGTATCGCTTAGGCACGCAAGCCTCCCCACCAACTGGAAGGTCCATGGTTCTTGGGTGGGGCGGTGGGGTACGGGTAAGATATCAAATTAAATTACTCTGTAAGGAACCAAAGGACAATATGGCACGTTATCAGAAAACGCTCAAAAAATATCACTGAACAACCGCCGAAATTTTGTCGGTGGAGTTCGGGATTACTGTGTGACATTAGTTACCGTCATTAGTACGACAGCTACTCGTATCCACAGCAAAAGCCACCCGTTAGTTTATTTTTCGTGAATAACCAGATCGCTTAGATAGACGGAGCTGATAATGAATGGTAAGAGGAAAGCATGTTTGTGATAGCGACTCATCGTTACCCCCCCCCCCTCCCCCCTCAGATTTAGCGGTAAGATGGTTCAATGGATAGCCTGTTAAAAACTAAACACAAATCCCATATGAAACCAAGAAGGAGATTACTGAAGTGTGAAAAAACAGCAAAATAGAAACAGAGTACGGTCCATTCTCAAGATGTACAACATCGAGCGACCTCCAAGAATCACGGCGTCGTGGTTGTGTGGTCACAGTGTTGGAGTGCAAAGCGCGACATCCGTATTCAAATCTCCCTCGTGCCCTATATTGTTTCACAAATCTGTGAACGCTCTGTCCATCATTGACGTGTCTGTTCTTCTTTTGTAGTCTTGGCAATGGTCGCACTATACAAAAAAATGTTCAAATGTGTGTGAAATCTTATGGGACTTAACTGCTAAGGTCATCAGCCCCTAAGCTTACACACTACTTAACCTAAATTATCCTAAGGACAAACACACACACCCATGCCCGAGGGAGGACTCGAACCTCCGCCGGGACCAGCCGCACAGTCCATGACTGCAGCGCACTATACCGCTCGGCTAATCCCGCGCGGCTCTCACTATACACTGGTTGTAGAATGTGAGTCATGTGGTAAGAATAGATTACCGTCGCAAGTAAATATGATGAGAAATGAGAACAGGCGACATACCTCATAGAAGTCTGACATAGATCAAAGCAAACGGGTGTGAACTACGTTACATCGAAGGAATTCAAGAGTCAAATTTCCAAAACTGGACGCAAGACGCATAACATGTGGTACTTGTGTAGAGTAAGTCGGTGTTGCCAACGGAAGTTACACCGCGACACAGACACAAGTTTGAATTCAGCGAACAGACACGTCAACGACCGGACGGACGACAAGTTTGTGAAAAAAAGTGGGCAATGAGGGAAGTTTTAACCCAGATCTATAGCTTCGCAGATCAACACCGTGGCCATAGGACCGCGGCACTATGGTCATTCAAAGTCGCTCGATGCTGCGCATGCTGATGTTTGGCTGTTCATTGTTTCTATTTTGCTTCTTTTTTCCACAATTATGTGCCCCTTTTTCTTGTTTTCATGCCCGATGTGTGTTCTGCTTTTGTCGGGCTACCGAATGGGCCATCTCCCCACTGAATCTGGGGGAGGGTGTGATCGGGAGTTTCGCTTGTCAGGAATACCGGACGGTCTGTTCGTAACTGCTAACGTGTGGCGAGTAAAGGTCGAGTAACGGCTGTTACTGCAGTTGCGGTGGTACACCCTCGCCCCCTGACAATTCCTCTAACATATGTAACCCAAAGAGAGTGATACCGCATCCTCCGTGACCTGAGAAGTGTCTGACTCGATCCTACTTACAGGTACAAATCGAGGATTGAACTTGTATGCAGATAATAAAAGTTTATCAGAGAAAGAATAAAGTACAAAATCATTCACGGAGATTCAGGAATAAGAAATATAAGCGAATTAGGAATGTAATAAGGAGGAAGTGCGGGGCAGCTAAGGCGAGATGCCTGCATGGAAAATCTGAAGAAATCAAAAAACGAATGACTATCGGAAGGACTTACTCAACGTATAGAAAAGTCAAAACAGCCTTCGCTGAAATTAAAAGCAGGGACGATAATAATAAGGGATTACAATGGAAATCCTACTGTTCAGAGGAGAGAGGGAATGGGTGGAAAGAGTGCACTGAAGGCCTCCCTGAGAGGGAAGACTTCTCTGACGGCGTGTTAAAAGAAGAAACAGGACTCGGTAGGAAAACGTACGAGATGAAGCACAAGACTCAGAATTCAAAAGGGGCTCTGGAAGACTTAAGATGAAGTAGGGCAGAAAGGACAGATAACATTCCATCAGCATTTCTAAAATTATTGGGGAAAGTGGCTACAAAACGACTATTATCGTTGGTGTGTAGAATGTATGAGTCTGGTGACATACCAACTGACTTACGGAATAATATCATCTATACAATTCCAAAAACTGCAAGAGCTGACAAGTGCGAAAAGTATCGCGCAGTCACCTTAACAGCTCATGCATTCAAGCTGACAAGAATAATATAGTTTTGCTTTAGGAAAGGTAAAGGACCAGAGAGGCAATTCTGGGTTGCATTGATAGTGGAAGAGAAACTAATGAAAAATTAAGAAACTTTCATAGGATTTGTCGACCCGAAAGAAGCGTTCCACAATAAAACGGGGCAAGACATTCGAAATTCCGAGAAAAATTGGGGTAAACTATACGTGGAGACGGGTGATATACGAGTGTCGTTCAATAAGTAATGACCCACATTTTTTTTCTCAGAACATATTTATTATTAAGAGTCAGAATTTGGTGACAATATACATCAAAATGTCTTGTCACTGTCCTATTTTTCTACGTAGTCTCCATCACGATTCAGCATGTCGGGAGCAGTGGCTGTGACAGGACGTCCCGAGCTCTGCTGATCATGGAGCCCTGTTTCTGCATTTACTCATCGCTCAACTGTACTCCTATCAACTGCAGCGTCGCCATACACTGCACACAAACGTTTGTGGATGTTCACCACTGTTTATTTTTCTGCACGCGAGAATTCAATAACAGCACGCTGCTTGTAACGTGAGTCGTATGTAGACGCCATTCTGACGTTGTACTACGCTCTGCCATCTGCCAGAACGGTTCGAAATTTCACCGGCGCACAGAACAAACATCAAACCTAAAGCACCAACAAGGACATTTGTATTTGTATATTAATGGCTTTTTTAAAAAAAATTTAGGGCATTACTTACTTAACGACCCTCGTATAATGTGTACAAGAGCCATGAGGGATTAATGAGAGAGATCAAAAATGAAGTGCTCGGTTTAAAGGGGTGTAAGATAGGGATGTAGTCTTTCGCCCCTGCTGTTCAGTCTGTAATTCGAAGAAGCACTGATGGAAATAAAAGAAAGGTTCAGGAGTGGAATTAAAATTCATGGTGAAAGGATATTAATGATACGATTCCCTAATGCCATCTTGAGTGAAAGGGGAGAACAATTACTTGATATGCTGAATGGAATGAACAATATTATGAGTACAGAATACTGATTGAGCGTAAATCAAAGAAAGATGAAAGTAATGAGATGCAGCAGAAATGAGAACAATGAGAAACTTATTATTAGGATTGATGGTCACGAAATAGATGAAGTTAAGGAATTCTACTACCTAGGGAGCAAAACAACCGATGACGGAGAGAGCAAGGAGGACATCAAAAGCAGACTAGCACTGGCAAAAAGAGCATTCGTGGCCAAGAGAGGTCTACTGGTATAAAACATATGTCATAATTTGAGGAAGAACTTTGTGAGAATGTACGTTTGGAGCACAGCACTGTGTGATAGTGAAACAAGGACTGTGGGGAAACCGGAACAGAAGAGAGTAGAAGCATTTGAGATGTGGTGCCACAGACGAATATTGAAAATTAGACGGACTGATAAGGTAAGGAATGAGGAGGTTCTCCTAAGAATCGGCGAAGAAAGGATTGTAAGGAAAACACTGAGAAGAAGAAAGGATAGTTATGAAGACATCATGGAATAACTTCCGTGGTACTAGAGGGAGCTGTAGAGGGTAAAGCTATAGAGGAAGACAGAGATCGGAATATATTCAGCGAATAACTGAGGACGTGGATTGCTAGTGCTAGTCTGAGATTAAAAGGTTGGCAGAGGTGGGGAATTCGCGGCGGGCCGTATCAAAACAGACAGAAGACTGGTAACTGAAAAAAAAAACAAGGGGATGTAGGAAGGAAGGGCCGTACGACGGTCACAACAACCCCGGAGGTGCATAAGTTTGGCTCCTTAATTCTTTATATAGTCAGTATTTAAGATTTGCAAGGAAACGGGAACGAAAATTAAGCAACGAAATATGGTGGAAAGAGTGTAGCAGTTTTCTGTCATGTTTCACATGTGATCAATCACTAGTGAAAATTAAGTTACCAAAAGATGTCATAGAAGCCACTATAGGCTTGAGACGAGGAGTAACAGCGGAACACGAAGACGTGTTACCTAGCCTTTAGGCGGTAACATCTTGCCATGTTATGCAGCCGATGAGGGGCTGTTGTCGGATCGGCAGATCATTTAAATCTTACGATTAATGAATGCCATACTCGATTTCCAAAGGTTGTCAGTGCTCCCAAAGTGCCGGATGTCTTAGAACTAGACATTCACCAATGTAGCACCTACCACGAGGTCCTTTGTGACGGGCACTACGTGGACGCTAAGTGGTTACTGCTCCAGGACACCGATGAAAGTGAGGCTGAGCGACCTTGCCAGGTCCTGTTTAAAAACTCCGTCCCAGCGATGAAACAGCACACTGCTGGGGAGGAACTATTTTCTGTTGCGACACTAAATGACCGCTCCTACTGACAGCTACAGATGTTCGTCTTACCAGCGAGTTATGAGGGACAAGACATCTGTATCGTGGGAAAACTGGCAGTTGACACTAATCAACTAAAAGTGTTTGGTCCTCTACGTGAATACTAAAAAAAATCCTTTAAATTTCGGATACTCGATGAATCATGCAAATTTAAAGGTTGAGGATCTAACTAAATAGCTGGAAGCGAATTAACGCTGCGTTATTGTTAGAGGCAGAGAGGCGAGCCGGTGTGTCGGGTCTTACCCCAGCTCACCATTATCAGCGTCACGTCATCATAACGCGCCTGTTCTTAACAAACAAACTATTGCACCATAATCTAAAAGTGAAATTAGGAATTAAAATAGCTTCTCCAACCTCTGTCAGGGTAGTTTTAGTATATTAATGTTAACATTGTAGGGTCCCAGAATGATAGACTGAATATGCTACGTAAAATATCGAACTTAAGCAAAAAATTAGTGGCCATAAATTATAAATCTAGAGAACTAAAAATTGGTCAGAATATGCAAATGTATGTCACAATCAAATATTACAAGTCTCAACCTGACAGGAGCAATATTTTGCTCAAAACCGGCATTTTTATGAGAAGTTGAAGGCGCTAAACATTAGATTCAGAAAGATGAACATTCGAATGTAAACTCAGTTATATGTAATGTGACACCAATAAGGTACCTCTGATAGTTTTCAAGTTATTTACTAAAAACCAAATTTGTAATGAATTCTTCCTTATTCATAATACATTAAGCATCATTTGTATTTCACACAGAATGTTCTAATTACAGCTGTACACGTTTCAAGACTTCATCGTAAATAGCTACGGTTACAAGAAATCTTAAAGAGGAGGTTCAGAGGTCATGTTCTGCTGTCGATTCTATTCTAAAAATTCCATCTGGCGAAGTTTAAATGCAGTCGGGCCAAAACGTTTTCAGTAACTAAAGCAATCTTAACTCTATTAATATAAAACTAAGAAGATTGTAAAATGTTAAAAGACAGAAAAAATGATTCAAATGGCTCTGAGCACTATGGGACTTACCATCTGAGGTCATCAGTGCCCTAGAACTTAGAACTACTTAAACCTAACTAACCTAAGGACATCACACACATCCATGCCCGAGGCAGGATTCGAACCTGCGACCATAGCGGTCCGCGGTTCCAGTCTGAAGCGCCTAGAAGCGCTCGGCCACTCCGGCCGGTTAAAAAAAAAAAGGTTCAAATGGCTCTGAGCACTATGGGACTCAACTGCTGTGGTCATAAGTCCCCTAGAACTTAGAACTACTTAAACCTAACTAACCTAAGGACATCACACACATCCACGCCCGAGGCAGGATTCGAACCTGCGACCGTAGCGGTCGTGCGGCGGCCGGTTAAAAGACAGAGATATTAATTAGTATGTGTCCGATAAAGGAGCTATTTAGATGCTGCTGCATGTGATGAAGGTGGCTGATAACAGATGTGCCGTTTGGTGGTCTGCTACGCCCCTATATAAATACAGCTAGAAAGGTAGTGAGAAGAGACACTTCGCACGGAGATATCAAGCTGCCCGCCTCAGTCAAACGTGTGCGTGCGCTGTGCCTCGGATGACGTCAGAACTGAATAGACTTAAAGGCGTTTTCGGTAGAAGTAGGAACTAAACTCGAGAGGACTGTACGCCATCATGGATCGCTGAGATTTCATGGAAATGTGCAGCCCGTAATGTTGACAAAGCTGCGTGGCAAGTGGTGAGATTATGTTCCACTTTTAAGGTGAGCAATTAACAGTCGGTGAGTACAAGTCAGGACGATAAACCATTTTACTTAGAACTTCCCATAAAGGTCGACTCTGAACTGTGAATACTGCTGTTTCCGAAAGGGATATTATTATTATTAGGATACTATAATGTTTTGTGCATGTGAACTTTTAAAGGATAATCAATCAGTTAGAACTCAAAACTCTTATTTAGAGTCACAGTTCATGATCGTGCTGAGCAAATGGCAAGTAGGAACATCTTCTTTCATTGAGAACAAAGAGTAATGTGGACTGGCAGACTGGAAATTGTGATCAGTATGTTCTCCATCGTTTTCTGCCTGACCACAAAAATAGTTTTCAGGCTCTTATAAACAGCGAAGGTATGTGCAAAGCACCAGTAGACAGTTTACCTGCCTATTATAACGAAAAATATTGACCATTTGATTATTTACCCGCCGCCCTACAACCTGGCAATTATAATTACGGACAACATAAACTGGGACCATCACACAGAAAATATTATGGAGGAGCCGAACCAAAGATTGTGTTGCATTGGCAGAACAGTTGAACGATGCAACAATCTGCTAAAGAGACTGCCTACACTATGCTTACCCATCCTCTACTGATTGCTGCAAGGTGTGAGATCCTTACCAAATAGGACTGACGGAGGACACCGATAAAGTTTAAAGAAGGGCAGCTCATTTTGCACTATCCCGAAAGAGAGGATAGAGTGTCACACATATAATAAGCGAGTTTGGGTGGCAATCATTGAGACAAAGGTGTTCGCCGTTGTAGCGAGATTTTTGGGGCAATTTCAATCACTACAATTTCTCCTACGAATGCGAAAATATTATTTTGGGTCCCACCTAGATAGAAAGTTAATTAGCTACATGTTTCATAGATCATTTGGACAATTCTTTTATCGAAATGGTGTCTAAAGAGTCAGTTTACAGGATATGTATACCTAATTAGTTTTAACATTAATACATTTATTACTATTTTATTCCGCCTCCGTAAAGCAGTGGTAGCGGCATCGCCTACCACGCAAGGGAGGGGGGAAGGGGGGGGGGGGTCGGGTTCGATTCTCAGCAAGGCACTGGGCGTTGTGTTTCCTTCATTATCAATAGTCTCTTCATCACTGACACTCAAGTCGCCAAAGTAGCGTCAACTAAAAAGACTTGCAATAAGGTGCCGAACCCAGAAGGGTATATCCTGGCCAATAAATGACATACGATCTTTCCATTATTGTTTTTACTACCACTCATGCAACTACACTTAATTTTTTTATGGCTACCACTTTTTAAGTAAGGATTCGTGAATGAAATAGAAGGAGTTGTCCAGGAGAAATGATTTTAAGTTCGATTTAAAACTGCCTCCGCTACCTGTTGGTCTTTTATCTTATCGTCCAAGTAATCAAAAAATTTTATTGCTGCACGCTGAACTCCGTTTTGAGACAGTGACAGCTTTAACAATGGGTAACAAAGGTCATTTTTCGCTCTAGTGTTGTACGTATGGACATCACTGTTCCTTTTAAATTGTGATTGATTTTTTATGACGAATTTCATTAGCGAATATATGTATTGTGGCGGACTAGTTCAAATGCCCAGCTACGAAATATGTCAGAAGACTCGTACGCTTTTTTCCATGATTATCAATTATTGCCAACGGCCTTGCCGTAGTGGTAACACCGGTTCCTGTCAGATTACTGAAGTGAAGCGCTGTCGGGCTGGGCTAGCACTTGGATGGGTGACCATCCGGTCTGCCGAGCGCTGTTGGCAAGCGGAGTGCACTTAGCCCTTGTGAGGCAAAATGAGGAGCTACTTGACTGAGAAGTAGCGGCTCCGGTCTCGCAAACTGTACATGTAGAAGTGGATGAATTCTCCAGATATGTCAGGATGCCGTTACCTGGCTGGTCCTAATCGCCAACCACCTCTCTGCTCTCCTGACGTCCTTCTGCCAACCAAGGAGAGGCTCTAAAGTCGCCGCCATCTTGGTGACGATCAATACACACAGTCAGAAAGCCGGTGTATGACAATCATCCTCACCCAAAGCTACTCACGTGGAGAGGTGATCATGGTTTGTAATTCCCGACTCGCTCTCGCCCCTCGGGTACAGAAAATCGGAAGAATTTCTTTTTTTTTTTTTTTTTGATAATTTATCATTTGTTATCGCTTAGCTCCTTAAGTACCGGGTGATCATAAAGTCAGTATAAATTTGAAAACTGAATAAATCACGGAATAATGTAGATAGAGAGGTACAAATTGACACACATGCGTGGAACGACATGGGGTTTTATTAGAACCAAAAAAATACAAATGTTCAAAAATGTCCGACAGATGGCGCTTCATCTGATCAGAATAGAAATAATTAGCATAACAAAGTAAGACAAAGCAAAGATGATGTTCTTTACAGGAAATGCTCAATATGTCCACCATCATTCCTCAACAATAGCTGTAGTCGAGAAATAATGTTGTGAACAGAACAGTAAAGCATGTCCGGAGTTATGGTGAGGCATTGGCGTCGGATGTTGTCTTTCAGCATCCCTAGAGATGTCGGTCGATCACGATACTCTTGGGACTTCAGGTAACCCCAAAGCCAATAATCGCACGGACTGAGGTATGGGGACCTGGGAGGCCAAGCATGACAAAAGTGGCGGCTGAGCACACGATCATCACCAAACGACGCGCGCAAGAGATCTTTCACGCGTCTAGCAATATGGGGTGGAACGCCATCCTGCATAAACATCGTACGTTCCAGCAGGTGTTTATCAGCGAGGCGATTCTGTAACATATCGGCGTACCTCTCACCCGTCACGTTAGCAGTTACAAAACCAGAATCACGGTAGATGTGGTAAATCCAACCTATACCGTGTCTTTCTCGTTGTGCAGTGGAGTTTCCACGACAGTTCTAGGATTTTCGGTAGCCCAAATTCTGCAGTTATGGGCGTTGACAGACCCTCGGAGCGTGAAATGAGCTTCGTCGGTCCACAACACGTTACTCAACCAATCGTCATCTTCCGCCATCTTTTGAAACGCCCATACCGCAAATGCCCTCCGCTTCACTAAATCGCCAGGTAACAGTTCATGATGCCGATGGATTTTGTACGGATAGTATCGGAGGGTACGTCTAAGTGCCAACCAAACAGTAGTGTATGGAATGCCGGTGCGACGTGCGACTGCCGGCCCGTGTGGCCGTGCGGTTCTAGGCGCTTCAGTCTGGAACCGCGTGACCGCTACGGTCGCAGGTTCGAATCCTGCCTCGGGCATGGATGTGTGTGATGTCCTTAGGTTAGTTAGGTTTAAGTAGTTCTAAGTTCTAGGGGACTGATGACCACAGATGTTAAGTCCCATAGTGCTCAGAGCCATTTTTCGACGTGCGACTGCACGAGCGCTTACTTCCCCGTGCATAGACGAACCAGCTACAGTCTCCATTTCTTCCTGAACTGTCTCAGCAGCATTACGCCTTGTACTCGGTCGGCCACTACGGGGACTACCGTCTAAACAACCCGTGGCTTCGAACTTCGAAATCATTCTCGCCACAGCTGCATTTGTCAACGGATCTTTACCCGTTCGAATCCCCTTCCTAAGGCGATAGGATCGTAACGCTGAACTAGCACATTCCCCATCCTGATAATACAGCTTCACTAAAAATGCCTTTTCAGGTAACGTCAACATGCTGCGACTGCTGGCGCATCTGATTCTCTCTCTCATTACAGCTCCTTGAATACACGATTATCATGCGCAGTCACTGACTATTTGCTGTCCAGCGCCATCTGCCGGACATTTTGTGAACTTCGTTTTTTTTTGTTCTAATAAAACCCCATGTCATTCCAAGCATGTGAGTCAATTTTTACCACTCTATCTACATTATTCCGTGGTTTATTAAGTTTTCAAATTTATACTGACTTTTTGACCACCCGGTATATACATGTATCATCACACGGTGTCGGGTTTAACTAGCAGTGCAGCGTCTCGCTTTGTTTCCCTCTCCCACCCCCGCCTCCTAGCACCAGCAAAATACTGAGACACGCTACGTGCTAGGAGAGTGGTGGGTGGGTTCACGCGTGGGAGCGCGGCCGGCAGAGCCTGAGAAAGTGTCTGCTTCTGCTGCCGCTGCCTCTGCTCGGACGGAGACAGCCGGATCGTTACGGTGCCAGATTGCTGCAGCAGCCCACAGGAGGGGCAGGCAAGGCTAGCAGATCACACTGCGGCCGGCCCGCCGTTCTTACAGCCCTGTTTCTTTGCGGCCAAGTTTAATGGCGCTTGCTTCCTGAACAGGCAAGTAAATATCCAGTGGTTATAATTAGAGTGGAGATACTCATGCAAGCCCAGTGTGGGCAGTAACTATCGTATGACAGCGAAGCTTGCCAGATATGCTGACGAGTTAATGCGGAACTGATTCACACTGGAAAAAAATTAGTTCCAGTTTTAGCCACCAGGTGTAAATTTGGCGCTGTACATGTTTATATGGCGGTACTACATCCACATTGTCATTTGAAAAGCTATAACCGTAGTGAACAGTATGGCTATTGAGAAGAGAGAGTGTGTGCTATTTTATGTGAAAGGCAGTAATTACAGTGCTGCACTGAGAGAGCAATCGCCAAGTGAAAGGTCTGAGGAGAGGCCCGATCTCATTAAACAGTTGAAAGAAGATGATAATGAAATTCAAAAACACGTGTGAGGTTAGTTTGGCAGAAGAGGAAGGCGTCCTACCCCTGTGAAAGTTACTGATGTGGTTGCTATTGCTGTAACTGACCACGCTGAATGTGCCCTGCGTAGTGCTAGTGCCTTCGCAGTGCCACGAAAATTTTCCATCCCATGGTCAACTGTACAGAAAGTTTTGGGATCAATTTAACACTGGTATCCATATAAGATCCAGACTGTGTAGTACCTTAAACCTCATGACACGCAGCAACGTTCTGAATTTGCTCTTCGGTTTCTGGCACGGATCGAAGATAATTATAGTGGCTGGCAGTATTCTATGGAGTGACGAGGCACGTTTAACACTGCAGGGTGCATTAAATACATAAAAAAAGTTTGTGTTCTGCCTGACGACAGGTCTGGTCATGGGGGAAGCCTCGTCAAAGAGGTCCACCGTTTGAGCGTCTAGGGAAGTGATTCCAGTTGTGGCTTCCCTTTGCCTTCCATTGATGATGATGAAATGATAATGAGGACAACACAACACCCAGTCCCTGAGCGGAGAAAATCTCCGACCAAGCCGGGAATCGAACCCGGGCCCCTTGGGGTGACAGACCGCCGTGCTGACCACTCAGCTATGTCGGCGGACAGTAAATATATCGAACTACGAAATTTGTGGTACTGTTAAACCGTGTGTTGTGCACGAAGAGCTATTGCACTAGCCTTATGTGACTGTCTGGTGTGGGTCCACAAGTACCTTTATTGTCAGTCCCTTCTTCTTTGAAGAGAATACGCCCAGAGGGCCTGTCATGTGTACTATAACGTCTGCACGTTATCCATACCTCCTTCTGCAACATGTGATACCTGCTTTTGAAGAGCGAAACTGTATAGAAATCACTGTTTACATGCAAGATAGTGCAACACCTCATGTCGCTCACCCATTGAAAGAACTTCTTAAAGGCCGGCCGGTGTGACCGAGCGGTTCTAAGCGCTTCAGTCTGGAACCGCGCTACCGCTACGGTCGCAGGTTCGAATCCTGCCTCGGGCATGGATGTGTGTGATGTTCTTAGGTTAGTTAAGTTTAGGTAGTTCTAAGTTCTAGTGGACTAATGACCTCAGATGTTAAGTCCCATAGTGCTCAGAGCCATTTGAACCATTTTTTGAACTTCTTAAAGCAACCTTTCTTAAATCTGATTTCACAGGACAGAGCGGATTGGGTTGTTCAAAGGGGCCCAAATCTGTTGCTGTTAGTTGCACAAACATACAAACTTTATTTTGCTAAAACACTTAATCACACATGCCCTTAAAAGAATTCAGAAACAATACGACTGAAGGCCAGAACACAAGTTATTAAAATTGCCTTGAGGAATACACACGGCTGAAGGCCTTAGTTACCAAATAGAAGAACTGAGTGCTTAAGGCCTGGATAACAAGAACTTCAGTAAGAAAATTTTAAATGTTTTAAACAAATAACCTTTCAAATTTTAATTTAAGACGGCTGAAGGCCTTATCTTAAAATATTTCACATTAAGTACGGCAGAAGACCATATAGTGAACATTAAAGCAAACTAAATTAACACACGGCTGAAGATCTTGCACATTACTTGAGACTAAAAGAAAATCACAGTCCAAAACAACAGAACAGTGGTGCTCAGAAGAGTTCCAATCGTCGGCCTGGGGAGGAAACTCTAACATAAGCTTAGGTGAGACAGGCAACCAAGCGTAATACTAAATAATCGGATGGCAACAGAACCTAATCAGTTCCTTTCCACCCGACCAACGGCACGACAACCGAAAATATCAGCGAGGACGAAGATACCAGCAACACTACTTCTCGACAGCTGGCGTCTAAATATAGTCAAGGCACAATAACCATTCAAAAAAAATATATGAACAACACCAAGGCTGTCAAACTACACGCCATGCCAGACAGCATCAAAACAGCAAGGAAAACACACTGCCAGAAAACTACGCTAACGACCAGGGCAAATAACTGGAACATTAATGGCCACAAGACAGAAGATACCGCTAGTGCACTTGACTAATAAGTTACAATCAATTCAATAGTTAAACACCGTACACGAAAAGACTGCAAAATTTTGCTGACTCCAGCACACGATACGTTGCTACTTGCAGGAACGGCCCAGGAAGCAACAAATGGCTCTGAGCACTATGGGACTCAACTTCTGAGGTCATACGTCCACTAGAACTTAGAACTACTTAAACCTAACTAACCTGAGGACATCACACACATCCATGCCCGAGGCAGGATTCGAACCTGCGACCGTAGCGGTCACGTGGTTCCAGACTGTAGCGCCTAGAACCGCTCGGCCACTGCGGCCAGCAGGAAGCAACAACCGGCAATGAATGAAGAAATGTCACAGCAGTTGAGGTTTCATAACAGGTTAACTGATTACTCAACTCCAGGTTCGGTGGGCGACGAACTTCGCAGCTCTCGCAGCTGGTGCCTCACAAATCCGACCGTGCGTGCACACCGCCAGTGGCCCCAGCCTGACCACGCGCTGCTTAGTACTAGTATCGATAAGTACTGCTGCTGCCACTGATGGAGGCAAGCTCAGGGAGCAATATGACGCCACTCGATTGTGAGAAAATGACAAATAGGAAACGGCATCAATGTGAGCCGGCCATGGCTCACTTTCAGGAATGTGTTATCTCCAGAAGTTTCCAAATGCATGACCCGCAAGACCACCTGATCTGAATTCATATGACCGTTGGCCCTGAGGATATCTAAAAGAACTTTTTTACCAGGGACACATTCGATCTCCATCTGATCTCAAGGTCAGTATACAGGAAGACGCTGCCCTGATTCCACCGGAATTGCTGCGAGGAACTGTTGATCACGTCGTTGTATGGATGCAGCATCTTGTTTATGTCTCCGGTGGTCGTACGTCCTTCCTGTATTTGCAGCGCCAGTTTTGCAACTGGTGGCCAGAATTGGAACTAATTTTTTCCAGGTAAATCGGTTCAGCATTATCATATCAGAATATTTACCAAGTATCGCTGCCAAATGAAAGTTACATTGGAGCTGTATGAGTAGCTGCACTTCAATTATAACCACTCGGTACTATCCATATCACTCTAACCGTCTGAAACTCATACTGGTTTCATGAGTCAGAAGCATAAGCACTGGTTTAAAGATACTCTGCACAATTCCTTTAAAAAGTTGGATGGATTACTAAAGGCAGCTAAGAAAGACTCAGCTACGACTACCAGATTGATTTTCATGGCCACCAAATACTAGTGATTTCTCCAACTATGATGTTATCTTTTGCCTTTTATAACGTGTTCAAAAAAAAATGGTTCAAATGGCTCTGAGCACTATGGGACTTAACATCTGTGGTCATCAGTCCCCTAGAACTTAGAATTACTTAAACATAACTAACCTAAGGACATCACACATCCATGCCCGAGGCAGGATTCGAACCTGCGACCGTAGCAGTCCAGCGGTTCCGGACTGAGCGCCTAGAACCGCTAGACCACCGCGGCCGGCTTTTATAACGTGTGAGAGCTTAATGTGGCACATTAGTGGTCGACGTGTTTCAGAATACAGCGCTGTCTGCATACTTCACCATGTTATAGTTAGGCAAAAAGTTTCTATCAGTTGTACGTGAGCCGCGCGGGATTCGCCGAGTGGTGTAAGGCGCTGCAGTCGTGGACTGCACGGCTGGTCCCGGCGGAGGTTCGAGTCCTCCCTCGGGCATGGGTGTGTGTGTTCGTCCTTAGGATAATTTAGGTTAAATAGTGTGTAAGCTTAGCGACTGATGACCTTAGCAGTGAAGTCCTATAAGATTTCACACACATTTTTTTTTGGTTGTACGTGATCAATAATTATTTTCTCATTTCTGCTTGTTATGTCATTAACTGTGATGCTGTCCCAAGAACAGCATAATACTTGAATACTCCATTGTACTACACCGACACAAGCAGCGTAAGTCTTTCCTCCACATAAGCAACGAATTTTAGAAATTGTCTCGTGGTTTTCTTCCTGTAAATGGTAATAGAACACCGATGGCTCCAGAAACATTTCGTGTGGTTCTTTTCTTTACCACGCATATCCTGCAGGAAGTTGACAAGTGTGGTAATAGTATTCCATTACCTGTCGCCTGTGAAAATGGTCCACATGTAGTACCCAGAAATTCAGATAATCTTCCTGGAAACTATATTCAGCACCTGCGTACATGTGTAGGAACAGGCAGTGTTGCAATCCACAGTTACACGAAATGTTTCGAAATTAATTCGTCAAATGCAAATTCCTTGACATCAGCTTTGTTAGGTATGCTGGCTATAGGTCTGCTATCCAGTAGTGCCATATGAATATTTGTGCCAGACTGGGACTCGAACCCGGATTTCCCGCGTAACGCGAAAACTCGCCGTAACCACTTCGGCTATCCGTGCACGCTTCCCAGACTAACACAGACTTCCAGTGTCACATGTCTACATCCTTTCCTATGAAGGATAAAACCAGCCAATCGGTTACACCAATTTTATTGCACTGACCAGGTTTTGGTACCGGCTAAGGTTATCTTAATCATAATAAGTTATGCTTACCTATAAAAAGGATCAATCAGCATAGAAGAATAACAGACATTTCAGAAACCTTAAGTAGTACAAAATGTATTAAAAACAGGACAGGTATTACTTACATAGGTTCACACTGCGTGGAGAGATAATAAAAACATATGAGTTTAAGTGCTCAAGCCAAGTCACGGGAAAAATGAGCTTCAAGTTTTCTTGCAACATCTGAACTCCATCGACAATCCATAAAGCTGGAGCAAAATGGTCAGCTGCCATTCTTGGATGTTCTGGTACGGAGAAAACCGGACGGAACACTGGAACACAACGTCTATCGGAACAAAACTCACACGGACCACTACCTCCACGCCTCTATCTGTTATCACCCGTCACAAAGGTAAGGGATGCTAAACACGCTGGTCCACAGAGCTCGTGTGGTCTCCGACGACGGAAACCTTAAACCTGAACCGAACCACCTCGGGTACGTGTTCCAGAAAAACGGCTATCGCGACAGCCAAATTCGAAGAGCTTTCAAGCAAAAGACCACATCACGGGCATCACCCGAAGAAGACCAACCGGGAAAGATATTTGATTTGGTTTATTGCTCATTTAGAGACATGTTGTCTTACATTTTATAACAGTTCGTTCATTTTACAGCTTGTCATGTACATTACAAAACACATTCCACATTACAAACAGCGATTATTGGTTTCAGAAATTACAATGAAAGTAATATTAAATTAAATTGGAAGAAAAAAACACGAAAATATTCATATTTTAAGAAGATATGATGACAAAATGGTTCAAATGGCTCTGAGCACTATGGGACTTAACATCTGAGGTCATCAGTCATCTAGAACTTAGAACTACTTAAACCTAAGGACATCACATACATCCGTGCCCAAGGCAGGATTCGAACCTGCGACCGTAGCGGTCGCGCGGTTCCAGACTGAAGCGCCTAGAACCGCACGGCCACACCGGCCGGTATATGATGACAGATGATAGGCAAGACTTGGGTAGAAAGAGAGAGAAATGTTACCGTACCTGAGCCAGCCTGGCCTGAAAGCCTCGGAATTATTTCGAGCCTTGCAGTCCCGGTTCGTTACAGTTTCTTTTACGGATTAATATTTACAAAAACACCATAATTATTATGTAAATTGGGGAAAGAGCAGTGGTGCGTGAGTGTAAAGTATATTATTTCTTTGGGTTGTTAATTAAACTTCAGTTCCCATATTATGCGTCTTGAATTTTACCTATTATGTTGCTTACGTACTAAGTGTTCAGTTACAAGTGCTACATCCCAACAGCGGGATGGATATGCCTCCTGGTTATACTTAAGGTAGAATAGGTTCAAAGAGTTGATAGCGTTACGCTGTTTATTCTAACACAGTTTAATTATTCTACACGTTGTGTAAGGTTGTCTGCGGTACCTGTTGGTGAAAGTGTGCACTGTTTGTGTAAGTATGGGGTTTCGGTAATGCTGTCTGTGTTAGCGCACTAATTGGAACTGCTGTCTTACGTGCTTCGTGTTCTGTTTTACGGCCGTGTCTGTCTGTATTTGCCATGTAATGTCCTTGAGACATCATCAGGGACTTTATTTATTATGTCCCACTCGTCTTTGCGTCTTACTGCCCGTATCATGTCATTGTCGTACTGCCTTGGTGTTTGGTGTGCTGCTGTGTACCGGTGACAGTGAAAATATATGTGTTCTAGGGATTCATGTTCCACACATGAATAAGTAGCACGATGGCTGCGGCCTACGTGGTGTACGTGCACAGAGTAAGGGCCGTGACCTGTCAGAAAGTGAACCATACCCTGGCTAGGGTTGAAATGGCTCGGTGTCAGACGTTCCCTGATGGCCGCTAAGAAATGGTATACCCTACAGTCCTTATTGCTTAACTCCCAGTCCATTTGCCAGGTATCCACCCACCATTTAAAGAGTTGGCGCTTCTCGGTGATGTCCTATCCGGTAATCTCGATTACCTTATCCTGTCTCCCCCTCCTCAGCCAGTACATTGCAGCCCGAAACCGAATGGTTATGTCGATAGGGAAGGTTTCAAGCACCACACGGAGCAGTTCCACTGACTTGGTGTTGATAGCTCTGTCAGCCTTACCAAGGCACTTCTCTGTCCTCGCCGCACAGTATGTTAATATTCGTCACCAGACGTACTAGGTGGGCCCATGCACTGCCTAAAAACACATTGACTGCCATGGTATAGTTGGGTTACCGACCCTTTGGGCCATTTACTTTTTTTCAATATCCCGCTTTAGTTTGCTTCAAGTAAACTTGTTAAGTGCAAATAAAGTGAAAATGTGGCATTTTAGTATCTTTTTTAAATCTTTTTGTGTGGGCTACATATGATTCACATGGCCCCAGAGTAAAGGTACCAGGTATGTCATTTGCTATGTCGCTAATAATTTTAGGTTTATACTCCTGTCAGTTTTTCATTCCATAGCATTTTTGTGTACACTTCCATTATTGATTTCCTGTATTGTTGCTACAGTCTTTATTCAGTGTTGTTTGCTCCGTAACAAAGAAAAGTCTCGAAGTTATGGAGATGAAAAAAGGCAGCTTTTAGATGAAGTTATGGACATAAGTGATGAAGATTCTGTGTCTTTATTTGGTGATAGCTCAGATGAATTTTTACCAGAGGAGACCGGAGGCGAAACCGGAAGTACTCATGATGTAATATCATCAGTGAAGGTAGGAAGAAGAGTTTTATGTCCACATTCAGTCAAAGAACCAGACTTCACAGCTGTAAAAACCAGGCAACAAAACACCTCTAACCGTGTTAGTGCCATTACTACTGCAGTTGATTCAACCTCCAGCAACCCACAAAATCAGCAGTTGCTAAACGTTGCCTTGAAACCAACCACAAAATGAAATTCCAAGACACAAAAATTCTGAAAACACATCCCACCATTGGCACTGTATGTATACAAAGAGGCTGCCGAAATCTGGCTACAAGAGAACCTCATCACCAAGGACAATGGATTTCAACTTAGTCAAGCGTGGCCTCCGGCACTGAAAATTCTACAAACCCAGCGGAAACGGAGCACTGAGCACGGAGAAGGCGAAGCGCAGATTGAAGAGCGCCACTCGAATCCCGAGCTCGATCTTCCCCCCCCCAGCACGGGCGGCACATCGCGCAGTCCATACACGGTGTCAGTGGAGGGGGGAGACGACTGGCACGTACATCGTATCCACTGGTCCAAGATGTCAGTCACCATAATGACGGCACGTTACGCTGTCAAAAATTCGTTCTACAGCGATCAATCAAACCGGCTCCATGCCCGAAAGACTTTCAAGCAATTAAGTGTTTCCTTGTAATGTCATAGCAAGCCGCTCGGGCTAACATCAGACTGAAACGTTTGTCAACAGAGTACTCGGTGGAAACAGCGCAGTGCGCTCCACCTAAGGGCCGCGAATGGCGTAGAGCGGCATAGATTAAAAAAACAGCGTTACTACAAATGAAAACAGCTATTACAAGAGACTAAGCATAATAACACACTACAAAAACAGGTAATAAATGAAATGTAACGGAAATACTGTAAAATGAAATAGCAGCTGATGCAAGACATCCATCCAGTGCATAAAGAATTAAAGTGCTCAAAATGAAGAGAATGAACGTAGTAGCAATAACAGCTATAAAATACAATAAAAGCCACTAAAAAAGGAGGAAAACGGTGAATGAGAACTGTTCAGCCAAAGAATGGAAATGTGTAAAAAAATTGCTAATAGCTGTTTCAAGCCGTTCAAAAAATTTTTATTTCGCAGTTGCAGCTGTTCATTGAAAATAAGGTCACTGTTAACGGACGTAAAAATTTCCAGTTCTTCAAGAATATCAAGTCTATAATCTTTCCTTACTTTATGGATGATTGTGACTTCATCGACTCCATTCGGTTTGTGCCCTCTAATAAACAAATGATCCGTATGGGACAAATGATAAGCATTAGCAGCTTTCTTCCTCGTAAACGCTTTTTACAGGGTGTTTCAAAAATGACCGGTATATTTGAAACGGCAATAAAAACTAAACGAGCAGCGATAGAAATACACCGTTTGTTGCAATATGCTTGGGACAACAGTACATTTTCAGGCAGACAAACTTTCGAAATTACAGTAGTTACAATTTTCAACAACAGATGGCGCTGCGGTCTGGGAAACTCTATAGTACGATATTTTCCACATATCCACCATGCGTAGCAATAATATGGCGTAGTCTCTGAATGAAATTACCCGAAACCTTTGACAACGTGTCTGGCGGAATGGCTTCACATGCAGATGAGATGTACTGCTTCAGCTGTTCAATTGTTTCTGGATTCTGGCGGTACACCTGGTCTTTCAAGTGTCCCCACAGAAAGATGTCACAGGGGTTCATGTCTGGCGAATAGGGAGGCCAATCCACGCCGCCTCCTGTATGTTTCGGATAGCCCAAAGCAATCACACGATCATCGAAATATTCATTCAGGAAATTAAAGACGTCGGCCGTGCGATGTGGCCGGGCACCATCTTGCATAAACCACGAGGTGTTCGCAGTGTCGTCTAAGGCAGTTTGTACCGCCACAAATTCACGAAGAATGTCCAGATAGCGTGATGCAGTAATCGTTTCGGATCTGAAAAATGGGCCAATGATTCCTTTGGAAGAAATGGCGGCCCAGACCAGTACTTTTTGAGGATGCAGGGACGATGGGACTGCAACATGGGGCTTTTCGGTTCCCCATATGCGCCAGTTCTGTTTATTGACGAAGCCGTCCAGGTAAAAATAAGCTTCGTCAGTAAACCAAATGCTGCCCACATGCATATCGCCGTCATCAATCCTGTGCACTATATCGTTAGCGAATGTCTCTCGTGCAGCAATGGTAGTGGCGCTGAGGGGTTGCCACGTTTGAATTTTGTATGGATAGAGGTGTAAACTCTGGCGCATGAGACGATACGTGGACGTTGGCGTCATTTGGACCGCAGCTGCAACACGGCGAACGGAAACCCGAGGCCACTGTTGGATCACCTGCTGCACTAGCTGCGCGTTGCCCTCTGTGGTTGCCGTACGCGGCCGCCCTACCTTTCCAGCACGTTCATCCGTCACGTTCCCAGTCCGTTGAAATTTTTCAAACAGATCCTTTATTGTATCGTTTGGCGTCATTTGGACCGCAGCTGCAACACGGCGAACGGAAACCCGAGGCCGCTGTTGGATCACCTGCTGCACTAGCTGCGCGTTGCCCTCTGTGGTTGCCGTACGCGGTCGCCCTACCTTTCCAGCACGTTCATCCATCACGTTCCCAGTCCGTTGAAATTTTCCAAACAGATCCTTTATTGTATCGCTTGTTGGTCCTTTGGTTACATTAAACCTCCGTTGAAAACTTCGTCTTGTTGCAACAACACTGTGTTCTAGGCGGTGGAATTCCAACACCAGAAAAATCCTCTGTTCTAAGGAATAAACCATGTTGTCTACAGCACACTTGCACGTTGTGAACAGCACACGCTTACAGCAGAAAGACGACGTACAGAATGGCGCACCCACAGACTGCGTTGTCTTCTATATCTTTCACATCACTTGCAGCGCCATTTGTTATTGAAAATTGTAACTACTGTAATTTCGAAAGTTTGTCCGCCTGAAAATGTACTGTTGTCCCAAGCATATTGCAACAAACGGTGTATTTCTATCGCTGCTCGTTTAGTTTTTATTGCCGTTTCAAATATACCGGTCATTTTTGAAACACCCTGTGTATCTAATACTGATGGCTCTTCCAGTCTGTTCTATGTAGTAGACTGGGAAAGTCTCACAGTTTTGTTCTGTAGACCCCTGAATTACGCAAAGGAGTAGTCGAAAACTTCAAATAATGACCTAGATTTTCCTGAAAACTATTGCTCGTGGAAAATGCCGCTTTGCATGCATCTCTTTTTCTTTCTAGCGGACGACGAATTCTGTAGGGAACTGTCCCTGGTCCCTAAGTATGGTACTGTGTAAACATTCTTGATTTTCATCACTGTAATTAGTAGCAATATTGCACGTAGTAGTGACTCTACTGTTGGTTTTTGCTTTGAAGATATTATTGACTAAGACAGGTTCGTAAACATTATCAACTGCCTCTGAGCACTATGGGACTTAACATCTATGGTCATCAGTCCCCTAGAACTTAGAACTACTTAAACCGAACTAACCTAAGGATATCACACAAAACCCAGTCATCACGAGGCAGAGAAAATTCCTGACCCCGCCGGGAATCGAACCCAGGAACCCGGGCGTGGGAAGCGAGAACGCTACCGCACGACCACGAGCTGCGGACCATTATCAATTGCTATAGCTTTTATTAAGTTCGTTTCATCTTTAAGTTTTTCGGGAGATAAAGGTGTTGAAACAGCCCGATGAACGGCTCAATAGAAAAAAGCTTTTTGTATGAGATTGGGTATGTGTTTAGCTGGAGGGAAAATTTTGTCTGTACTAGTTCCCCAACAAAAAATGAGAAGCAGATCTTATTGTTAATAATAAAGTTAGGTCTAAGTAATGAAGTTGACGATTGTTTTCTAATTCACAGGTGAAGTTAATTTTTTCATGAAGTTCATTGAAAAATCTATGAACAAACCTTACCGTCTGAAGTCAGACCTAGCAGCTTGCTACACTTGTGGTCTTAATGTTGACTATACAAGATAACTTTTACTTATTTTATTTGTACACTTCAGCTCATATGGTTTTATGATCTCTCCACCCGATGTGAACCTATGCACTGTGCCACTTAAGGTTTTTGAAATATTTGTTATTCTCCTGTGTTTATTAATCTTTTTATAGGTAACTATAACTTATTCTGATGAAGATACCCTAGGTATCGAAAGCAGGTCAATGCAATACGGCAATCCATGGACTGGCGCCTCACCGCATTTCCTCAGACGCTCAAAGCCGTACTCTCAGCTGACGACGTTATGGCAACAGCCTTCTGGAACTCTGAAGAGGTCACTCGGATGTGCTTCCTCATGGTGCAACGATCAACTCGTAAGTGTATTGGAAATTAGAGAGACGACTTCAGCGTATTCATCATCACAAAAATGCAAACGAACTTCTCCTTCTCCATGCTAATGCAAGGCCTCGCCGAAGTCTGCGCACCATAAAACTAGGGGACTGAGGAAAGAATTTCAGCGTGTTCGTCACCACAAAAATGCAAAGGAACTTCTCCTTCTCCATGACAACGCAAGGCCTCTGCGCACCAGAGAGAAGGCCACGAAACTCGGAAATTGAAGAAACGATTTCAGCATGCTCGTTCACACAAAAATGCAAACGAACTTCTACTTCTCCAAAACAACGGCATGGCCACACACAGGTCTGCGCTCTCGTCTCCGCATTGGCCACACCAGGCTGACCCATTGTTTTCTTTTGCGTGATGAGCCACCCCCACTCTGTGGTTGTGGAGCCTTCCAGTCAGTAGCCCACATTTTAGTTGAATGCCTCCATCTTTTGGCTCTGCGTGCTAAGTACAGACTCCCCCACACTTTACCTTTGATGTTGGCTGATGATTCCCGGATGGTCGACCTGGTTCTCGGTTTCCTCCGGGAAAGTGGTTTTTATTCTGAGTTTTAAGGTTTTTAATCTCACTCTGGTGTTGGGGCAGGGCGGTGAGTGTTGGGGTATCTCCCACTGTAAGCCGTGTTTGGAGATTCCCGACTCCCCTCCCTGGCCGAGATCCTCTTTTCCTCCCCTTTCACTCTGTTTTTATCATTTTTTTAGGATTGGTTAGTCTCCTTTTCCCATGCGTACTTCTACATTCTAGCGGTTGCACCTTTTACGTCGCAGGTGGTCTCGCCTCTGCTGCTTCGGCATAGCGTTGGGTTCGCTCTCTTGCTGACTTACCTCATTTTGTTTTTACCATTGACAACATGACTGCCCTTTTACATTTTTTAGCCTTTTCCCTTTTATTGTCTGATATTTCTGAGATGTCACACTATCGGCATGGACCACATTTGAAACAAGGAACAACAAGTCTGCGCACCCGAGAGTGGATCGCAAAACTTCATTGGACTGAAACTTCCTGGCAGATTAAAACTGTGTGCCCGACCGAGACTCGAACTCGGGACCTTTGCCTTCCGCGGGCAAGTGCTCTACCGTCTGAGCTACCGAAGCACGACTCACGCCCGGTACTCATAGCTTTACTTCAGCCAGTATCTCGTCTCCTACCTTCCAAACTTTCCAGAAGCTCTCCTGCGGACCTTGCAGGACTAGCACTCCTGAAAGAATAGCCACAGCCTGGGGGATGTTTCCAGAATGAGATTTTCACTCTGCAGCAGAGTGTGCGCTGATATGAAACTTCCTGGCATATTAAAACTGTGTGCCTGACCGAGACTCGAACTCGGGACCTTTGCCTGACCTTCGTCATCTCGCACCTCCCGATTTCCACATGTCTGGCCGAATGAAGGATCCATCCTGTGGGAAGCAGTGAGTGAATAATGGAGAGGTTAGTGATGTAGCAAGACGTTGGCTTCGACGCCGTCGCAATGAATGGAGATTATGTCAAAAAATACGGTTTTGTAGCCGAAAGAGTGGGGATTATAACGGTGAATTGCAATTCTGAATAAAGCCAACCTGCTTTCAGAACCAAATGAGTCGCATTACTTATTGAACACCCCCTTATCTTAGAAAATAAATTAAGGAAAGGCAAACCTACATTTCTAGCATTTGTAGACTTAGAGAAAGCTTTTGACAGTGTTGACTGGAAGACTCTCTTTCAAATTCTAAAGGTGGCAGGGGTAAAATGCAGGGAGCCAAAGGCTATTTACAATTTGTACAGAAACCAGATGGCAGTTATAAGAGTCGAGAGGGCATGAAAGGGAAGCAGCGGTTGGGAAGGGAGTGGGACAGGGTTGTAACCTGTCCCCGATGTTATTCAATCTGTATATTGAGCAAGTAGTAAAGGAAACAAAAGAAAAATTCGGAGTAGGTATTAAAGTCCATGGAGAAGAAATAAAAAGGTTGAGGTTCGCCGATGACATTGTAATTCCGTCAGAGACAGCAAAGGACTTGGAAGAGCAGTAGAACGGAATGGACAGTGTCATGAAAGGAGGGTATAAGATGAACATCAACGAAAGCAAAACAAAGTTAATGGAATGTAGTCGAATTAAGTCGGGTGATGCTGAGGGAATTAGATTAGGAAATGAGACGCTTAAAGTTTTGCTATTTGGGGAGCAAAATAACTGATGATGGTCGAAGTAGAGAGGATATAAAATGTAGACTGGCAATGGCAAGGAAAGCGTTTCTGAAGAAGAGAAATTTGTTAACATCGAGTATTGATTTAAGTGTCAGGAAGTCGTTTCTGAAAGTATTTGAATGGAGTGTAGCCATCTATGGAAGTGAAACATGGACAATAAATAGTTTGGACAAGAAGAGAATAGAAGCTTTCGAAATGTGGTGCTACAGAAGAATGCTGAAGATTAGATGGGTAGATCACATAACGAATGAGGAGATATTGAACAGAATTGGGGAGAAGAGGAGTTTGTGGCACAACTTGACAAGAAGAAGGGACCTGTTGGTAGGACATGATCTGAGGCATCAAGGGATCACAAATTTAGCATTGGAGGGCAGCGTGGAGAGTAAAAATCGTAGAGGGAGACCAAGACATGAATACACTAAGCAGATTCAGAAGGATGTAGGCTGCAGTAAGTACTGGGAGATGAAGATGCTTGCACAGGATAGAGTAGCATGGAGAGCTGCATCAAACCAGTCTCAGGACTGAACAACAACAACAACCTCGTAAAAAAGACTCTTCCCGACAGGAGTGAGCCGGTCGCCTGTGCCCGTTCGCTGCGCTTCCAGGTGCCCTAGCTGTTGAACCCTGCAGCGGCCATCAGCTCTTGGCACGACCCCTCACCTGCAGGAAGCCGGCTTGCCGGTCCTTGGCTGCCGTCCACGGCGCTCCATCCATCACGACCTGGCGGGCCAGCCGTGGCCGGCGCCACGAGGCACTGTGCCATCAGTTATTCATTTGTCTCCACAATGGCGCCCTCTCCGGCCGTGAAATATTAGCGCGGCACGGCCGCCTGCCCAAGCGCTGGAAAAGAGCTCTGTCTCCTCTCTGAGTTATTCTATCAACCTCCCCCTCCCTCCTCTCCACCCACCCCTTCCCACAACCCGCCCCACCGAGTCACCATCGCAAAATCACACGCTCTGCGACGAATTTACGCCTCGCTGGGCCAAATATAAATATTATTGATGGGCCGGTACGTATTTCACGGCATCGCCCGACACACACATACCCACACATTGCCTACTACCATCTCTCCTTTCTCGCCTGGCAGACGTCGAGTGCAAAAGCCCGGCAATTCCTCTGGGGCCGTTGAAAATTTTCGGCCTAGCCGGCCCGTAGGGCGTGATTTACACCGCCGATGCTTTACTGGCAGGAATCGGTCGTCCTGACGCTCCCGGAGCGACCCTGCATTTGCGAATCCAGAGCTGGAGAAGTGTGTCAGCGAGTAGGCTCCAGACAGGCGCTCGCAGAGTGTTGACGTACACTGGACAGCCGACACACACCACTCATACGGCGCGCTGTTAATTTCCGTAGGTAGTCGCGTGTCGCGCTCTGCTTACACACATCCTCACCTCTCTGTGTGAACTGTGATCGTAGAGACAATACTCACAGCTTCCAAAGCTACAGATGAACACAAAATACAGGGTGATTCAAAAAGAATACCACAACTTTAGGAATTTAAAACTCTGCAACGACAAAAGGCAGAGCTAAGCACTATCTGTCGGCGAATTAAGGGAGCTATAAAGTTTCATTTAGTTGTACATTTGTTCGCTTGAGGCGCTGTTGACTAGGCATCAGCGTCAGTTGATGCTAAGATGGCGACCGCTCAACAGGAAGCTTTTTGTGTTATTGAGTACGGCAGAAGTGAATCGACGACAGTTGTTCAGCGTGCATTTCGAACGAAGTATGGTGTTAAACCTCCTGATAGGTGGTGTATTAAACGTTGGTATAAACAGTTTACAGAGAATGGGTGTTTGTGCAAAGGGAAAAGTTCTGGACGGCCGAGAACGAGTGATGAAAATGTAGCACGCATCCAGCAAGCATTTGTTCGCAGCCCAGGAAAATCGACTCGCAGAGCTAACAGAGAGCTGCAAATTCCACAATCAACTGTATGGAGAGTCCTACGAAAAAGATTAGTTATGAAACCTTATCGTCTGAAATTGGTTCAAGCACTGTCTGCAGCTGATAAGATTAAAAGAATCGATTTCTGTGATTTTATCCTTGCTCAAATGGAAACAGATGAATCTTTCATTTCAAAGATTGTGTTTAGTGATGAAGCAACTTTCCACACTAATGGGAAAGTCAACCGTCACAATGTCTGTATATGGGGCACTGAGAATCCGCGGGAAACAACTCAGTATGAACGTGACTCGCCTAAGGTGAACGTTTTCTGTGCCATTTCAGCCAATAAAGTTTTTGGTCCCTTTTTCTTCGAAGGTGCTACTGTAACTGGACTACAGTATCTGGAGATGTTAGAGAATTGGCTGTTCCCTCAGCTCGAACAAGAAGCACAACAATTCATATTTCAGCAGGATGGAGCGCCACCACATTGGCACTTATCTGTCCGTAACTACCTGAACGTCAACTACCCGAGGCGATGGATCGGCCGCCAGGCAGCCCGTGACAGAGCACTTCATCACTGGCCTCCAAGAAGCCCTGATCTTACCCCCTGCGATTTTTTCTTATGGGGGTATGTTAAGGATATGGTGTTTCGGCCACCTCTCCCAGCCACCATTGATGATTTGAAACGAGAAATAACAGCAGCTATCCAAACTGTTACGCCTGATATGCTACAGAGAGTGTGGAACGAGTTGGAGTATCGGGTTGATATTGCTCGAGTGTCTGGAGGGGGCCATATTGAACATCTCTGAACTTGTTTTTGAGTGAAAAAAAAAACCTTTTTAAATACTCTTTGTAATGATGTATAACAGAAGGTTATATTATGTTTCTTTCATTAAATACACATTTTTAAAGTTGTGGTATTCTTTTTGAATCACCCTGTATAATACAATTGCTATATTACTGTTTATGTCTTTTAAAGTTCACTTTTACTGTTCATCTCTCGTAACGGTTCTATTGTCTATACAAGCTTCATTTCAAAAGTTCTACACACCATAAGATAGAACTAAAGAGAATAATTTATTTTACAAAATACCTGTACAAAATACTTTCCCCTAATCTCCATTGTTGCTTATGACAGCTTCTCAACTTTTTGTCAGCTTCTCTATTCTAGATAGGACCCCTTCATTGCCGAGCTGTTTGATTACTCGGGTTACCTCACTGGAAGCTTCATCAGTTGTATCAAAACGTTTTCCACGGAGTAGTTCCTTCAGTTGGGAAACAAAGTCTGGTGGGCTCATAGCAGGACTCTATGGTGGGCAGGGAATTACTTCGCATCCATGTGGACATAACGTTATCGAGCCTCTCTGGAAGGGCAATATTGGGTGTTGCATTACCGTGCAAAATGAAGACACCAGCTGCAAGCATCTCAGACCTTCCTTGACAGATCTTCACGCTCGAAATAGTTTGTAGTACGCACCCGTTATAGAAATTCTCTGGAGCACTCAGTAGATACGACGCCATTCATATCAGACTAAAAGATCAATATCAGTTTCACCTTTGGTTGTTGACGCAGAGTTTTTTCGGATGTGGAGGGTCAGGACTTTTCCATTTTCTGGCTCAAAATCTTACATCCAGGCTTCATCAAGTGCAACAATACTTTTCAAAAACTGTTCTCCTTCTGTTCGATAAAGCTGAAATAATTAATCTGAAATTTTTCTGCCACCTGATCGCTGCAGTTCACTCAGATTTTGATGTAGGAAGGCTTGTCACTATGTGCAATCCGACATGACTCAATTTCCGCTTCCAGCTGAAAACTGAATTACTCTCGACAGAGCCACACGAACCAGCAACCATATACATGACCGTCACGCCTGATGTTTCGCTCACCGCTCACACGAATCTCACTGAAAAGGATTTTACCAGAGGGGGAGATAAACGCCAGAAAAGAATCTGTGGTGTGGAAGGGGATCTCAAGGGTAACACAACAACAAAACCATTCACAGTATAAAATTTTCAGTAGAGAAATTTATTTAACAACTTGAAAGTTTAATTTCATATACTCTGAAGAGCCAAAGAAACTGATATAGGAATGTGTATTGAAATACAATGTAAACAGGCAACGCCTACATAAGACAACAAGTGTTAGCGCACTTGTTAGACCGATTACTGCTGCTACAGTGGCGGGTTACCGAGATCTAAGTGACTTTGGACGTAGTGTTATAGTCAGCGTACGAGCGATGGGACACAGCATCTCCGAAGTAGTGATGAAGTGGGGATTTTTCCTTACGACCATTCGTGAGTTTGCCGTGAATACCAGGAATCAGCTAAAAAATCAAATCACCGACATCGCTGTGGTAGGAGAAAGATCCTGCAAGAACGGGACCAACGACGACTGAAGAGAATCGTTCAACGTGACAGAAAAAGTACAATCCCTCCGCAAATTGCTGCAGATTTCAATGCTGGGTCATCAACAAGTGTCAGAGTGCTAACGATTCAACGAAACATTAACGATATGGAGTTCGGGAACCGAAGGCCCACTCGTGTACCCTTCATGACTGCATGACAAAGTTTTACGCCTCGCCTGGGCCCATCAACATCGAAGTTGGACTGTTGATGGCTGGAAACATGTTTCCTGGTCGTACGAGTCTCGTTTCAAATTTATCGAGCGGATGGACGTGTATGGGTATGGAGACAACCACACGAATCCATGAACCCTGCATGTCAGCCAGGGACTGTTCAAGCTGATGGAAGCTCTGTAATGGTGTTGGATGTGTGCGATTGGAGTGTTATAGGTCCCCTGATACGTCTTGATACGACTCTGACAGGTGACACGTACATAAGCATCCTGCATCCATTCATGTCCATTGTGCATTCCGACGGATTTGGGAAATTCCAGCAGGACAACGCGACACCCCACACGTCCAGAATAGCTACAGAGTGGTTCTTCTGAGTTTAAAAACTTTCGCTTGAGCATATCTGGGATGCCTTCCAACGTGCTGTTCCGAAGAGGTCTCCACCTTTTGTACTCCTACGGATTCATGGACAGCCCTGCAGGATTCATGATATCAATTCCCTGCAGCACTTAAGAATTTTTATCATTCTGCAGCCCTGTCAGCAACTGTCATAACTGAACGTGTAACACGTCAGCCTCAGCTGGAAATAGAAACCAAACTTTACCCAGGATTCAGCCAAAATAATTTGGCCTTCTTCAGAAGCGAGTGACACTAAACTCAGTTATTTTGGCTGAAACCTGGATAAAGTTTGGTTTCTATTTGCAACTGAGGCTGACGTGTTACATGTTCCCTGCAGCACTACTTCAAACGTTAGTCGAGTCCATGCTACGACGTGTTGCGGCACGTCTACGTGCTCACGGGGGCCCTACACGATATTAGGCAGGTGTACCAGTTTCTCTGACTCTTCATTGTAGCATGTATTTATGATAATGAAAACTTAAGGAAAAAATCTTTTGTCTCTCTCAGCTTCAACAATCCCAGAATATTTAAAATAACGATCTCTTGCAAAAAAAAAAAAAAAAAAAAAAAAAAAAAAAAAAAATGTAACATGCCCCAAGAAAATGGTATATTAAGTAACATGTCTGCTTCATATATTTTGCAATTATTAAGGCACTCAGGACCCCTGCTCTTCGTCAAAACGTCATTGGTTCCGGGTTCGAAATCCGCCACCGCTTTAACTTTCACCGCTTTGATAATCAACTGGCATTAGAAGCCATGCTCAATCTGCCAACGGCCCTGTCAAAGAAGACGGGGGAGCGGACAAGGGTTCAGGGCACCCTCTTGTCCTGAGGGTGAGGAACTGCCTCTAAAGGCAGAAGAATCACCAGTGATCAGCGCGGTGAGGATGAAGAATGGAAACCACTGCATTACAGACACATAACGTGTATCTACGGGACATGTGGTCTGTAATTGAAAAAAATGTCGTGAAGATCTCTCCATTGGCAAATTGCGAACTAGTGCACCATTCCGATCTCCGGGAGGGCACTGCCAAACGAAAGGTGACCATGAAAAGAAGATATTATATCTCTTAAAAAAAAATGTAACTATTTATTTTGAGTAAACACTCTCCTAGTAAATTTGTTTGTCCTTTGATTTATCGTGATCTGTTACTGATTTTTGGTGGAGTTAGTTTTTACTTTTAGCTTTCAAAAAGATACAAAAGAGATATAATAAGCAAAATAATGAAGTTCATAGGTTGCCAATTACGTATTATATCTGGTTTTATCGAGCGCCAGGCTCCCTACAAATTACTGTAAATGCAATAGCGTAGTATTACTCAGCTCCAATTCACTATCACAGAAAATAGACAAGTTTTAATAAAATTATTTCACTGGATTACTTTAATTAATCTCACTGAATATTTTTACATAATTTCTTCCGCTCCGGCTATCAAACATTGTGCTGTGAAAAAATATTTTTAAATGTACCGCGTAATGGCGGCTAATTGTTAACAGTCAGAGATCACTGTTACTCGCTCCGCAGCAGCTGGAAACATGCTAAATAATTTTTATTAAATATTCTTTTCATAAGATAAATGTGGCATAGGTTCTTGAAATAACGCACGGAGACCACTTTATACTAATATATTCTTACTAGGACACAGTTTACACCATCAAATATTTGCAATTACGTTACGACAGAAACAAATGCTATCGCAGCACAATAGCTTGCGTACCTTATTCCAGCTAACACCAGAACGAACAGAAAAAAACAGACTAGACAGAAGAATGAGCACCGAATTGCACTTTATACTCTTACAAAGATAATCACACTACAATCTCATGCAACAAAAATAATGTCTTTTCTGCATTCATCGATCCACATTGTATATTCTTACAGCTAGTGCTACTACCCTTCGCAGACAAATCAATGCTTGTAATTCATTTTGAGTCACATACAGTCATTTTTATTTATGTTTCACCTCGATAATGGTGAATATTGCAAAAGGGACACTACAAAGACTGAATAACTAACAAAAGGATAACTTTCTACGAGTCGGGGTGTGGTATGTAGTAGGTTGAACGTAGTAGGGAAGCTAGAAAATCTGAAAAGGGAAATGTAAAGGCTCAATCTATATACAGTGGGGGTCAGTGAAATTAAATGGAAAGAAGACAAGGACTTCTGGTCAGATGAGTATAGGGTAATATCAAGAGCAGCAGAAAATGACATAACGGGAGTAGGATTCGTTATGAGTAGGCAGGTAGGGCAGAGGGTGTGTTGCTGTTAACAGTTCAGTGATAGGATTGATTTGATCAGAATCGACAGCAAACCAACACCGACGAAGATAGTTCAGGTATATATGCTGAAGTAGCAAGCTGAAGATGAAGAGAGGGAGAAAGTATATGAGGATATTGAAAGGGTAATACATTACGTCAAGTAAGATGAAAATCTAATAGTCATGGGGGAACCGGAATGCAGCTGTAAGGGAAGAAATAGAAGAAATCGTTAGAGGAGAATATGGGATCGGGACAAGAAATGAGAGAGGAGAAAGACTAATTGAGTTCTGTAATAAATTGCAGCTAGTAATAGCGAATACTCTGTTCAAGAATCACAAGAGGCGGAGGTATACTTGGAAGACGCCGGGTGATACGGGAAGATTACGTCTTGGTCAGAGAGATTCCGAAATCAGATACTGGATTGTAAGGCTTTCCCAGGAGCAGATATAGACACAGATCGCAATGTAGCAGTGATGAAGACTTGACTGAAGTTTAGGAGATTTATCAAGAAGAATCAATACGCAAAAAAGTGGGATACGGGAGTACTAAGGAATCACGAGTTCCGCTTGGAATTCTCTAATGCTGTAGATACACCAATAAAGAATAGCCCAGTAGGCAGTACAGTCGAAGAGGAATGGAGACGTCTAAAAGAAAAACAAAGGTACACAGAAGGTAACTGCGAAGACACCATAGGTAATAGAAGAAATACTTCAATTGATCGTTGAAAGAAGAAAGTACAAAAATGTTCAGTGAAACTCAGGAACACAGAAATAAAAGTCACTGAGGAATGAAAGAAATGGGAAGTGCAGGGAAGCTAAGACGAAATGGCTGCATGAAAAACTGTGAAAAAATCGAAACGATTCTTGGAAGGACTGATTCGGCATATAGGAATGTATGAGTCTGGCGACATACCTTCTGACTTTCGGAAAAATATCATCCACACAATTCCGAAGACTGTAAGAGCTGACAAGTAAGAGAATTATCGCACAATCAGCTTAACAGCTCATGCATTCAAGTTGCTGACCAGAATAATATCCAGAAGGACTGAAAATGAAATTGAGGATGTGCTAGATGACGATCCGTTTGGCTTTAGAAAACGAAAAGGCACCAGAGAGGCAATTCTGAAGTTGCGGTTGATAATAGAAGCAAGACTAAAGAAGAATCAAGACACGTTAGTGTGATTGTCAACCTGCAAAAGGCGTTAGACAATGTAAAATGATGCAAGATGGTCGAAATTCTGAGAAAATTAGGAGTAAGCTACAGGGAGAGACGGGTAATATACAAAAATGTACAGGAGCCAAGAGGGAATTATAAGAGTGTACCACCAAGAACGAGGTGCTCGAATTAAAATGGTGTAAGACGGGAATGTAGTCTTTCACCCCTACTGTTCAATCTGTACATCGGAGAATCAATGATGGAAATAAAAGAAAGATTCAGGAGCGGAATTAAAGCTCAAGGTGAAAGGATATCAGTGATACGATTCGCTGACGACATTGCTATCATGACTGAAAGTGAAGAACAGTTACATGATCTGTTCAATCGGATGGTCAGTCTAATAAGTACAGAAAGTGGATTAAGAGTAAATCGAAGAAAGACGAAAGTAATAAGAAGTAGCAGAAATGAGAATAGCGGGAAACTTAAAGTCAGGATTGATGGTAACGAAATAGGAGAAGTTAAGAAATTCAGCTACCTAGACAGCAAAATAAGCACTGACAGACGGAGCAAGGAGGACATCAAAAGCAGACTAACACTGGCGAAAAGGGCATTCCTGACCGAGAGAAGTCTGCTAGCATCAAATATCGACCTTAATTTGAGGAAGAAATTTCTGAGAATGTACGTCTGGATCACAGCATTGTATGGCAGTGAAACATGGAGTATGGGGAAACCGGATCAGAAGAGAATCGAAGCATTTGAGATGTGGTGCTGTACAGGAGCGTTGAAAATTAGGTGGACTGATAAGGCAAGGAATGAGGAGGTTCTGCGCAGAATCGGAGAGGAAAGTAATATGTGGAAAACACTGATAAGGAGAATGGACAGGATGGTAGGACATCTGTTAAGACATCAGGGAATGACTTCCATGGTACTAGAGGGAGCTGTAGAGGCTAAAAACTGGAGAGGAAGACAGAGACTGGAATACATCCAGTAAATAATTGAGGACGTAGGCTGCAAGTGATACTCTGAGATGAAGAGGTTAGCACAGGAGAGGATTTCGTGGCGGGCAGCATCAAATCATTCAGATGGCTGATGAATCAAAAAAACTACTAGCAATTCCCTGAATTCATGCCTAAAATGCAAGGTAAGAAATATTGATGTTAAGAAAATATTCACTGTATTTATAACATAAAGAATTCCAACACAAGTAAGACCGTTAGTGAATTAACTTCAGAAACAAATATTTCGCAAGACGCACAACTGGCTAAAATCGTAAAACCCACTTTCAGTAACTGGCTAGTAATAATTTACGAATATTAAAAGGCGATTAAATGAATTTCGTGTACTCAACAGAATGTAAGGAAATACTGCTAGGACACATTTAAATACAGTTCACGTGCCAAGTGGCTAGCAAATTAAGGGAGAGACTTTAACAGTAACCTTTAAATATAGAAACTAACACAAATGTCATGTACATAACTTAGTCCATAATTGAGGCAAAGGCGTCAATCCGATCTGCTTTGTCACAGCAATATTACAAATATAGCTACTGCACCGGGCAGTTTCCTTCCTCCACCAACTGATCGGCCCTGACTATTGTGACCCGCATAAACAATTTGAATTGCTTGCCCAATAACGTGGAGGAGTAGTGCACTAAAACGGTCTAAGTTTGTAACATTACTAGGGAGTTGGCCACATCGAAAGCTTACGTTTCTTAAAGGAGCACTTGGCACATGAGCGTTGACACAAGGATAAACTCTATTATCTGACAGGAATGAAAACAATGTACCAAATTATTGCCAGTCCGCACTAATAATGTTTACTGTACGTAATTACAGCAAGCGCTACACGGCAATGCTAACAGACCAGATCATGTAATTCAGCTGACCAAGCTATACCACAGAGGCACGAGAAAACGTGTGCTTGAGCCTATTATACTTTTGAGACACTGGACCGGTATACAGTGTTCCAAGTATTAAGCTCGATTGATAAGAAATATTCACAACCAGCTTGTGATCCAACTCGCCACTTTATAAACTGTCGTTGCTCCCAAGTATGTCCGATGCGCAGCAAGGCTCACCATTCACTTGAGCGGAGGGAGACCGAGGCGGACCGAGGTAGCAGCAGCCTGCAGACTCCGGGTCGGTCTCCACACACCGTGCCATCCCACAGCACTCCTCTCAACTGCCTCTCGCGATGGCCGTCCGCACACGTCTCATCGTTCGCGCGGCTGGTTTCTCTACTCGACCTCTCGAAATTCCCGCAAAGAGCTTCTTGCCGAAGGAAATATTACCCTCACATTGAGCGCCACGCTTCAATCGCACCACCATAAAGGTCGCGCATGCGCAGTGTGATGGACTTTTGAAACGAGCCCCGTGTAATCTCATTACAAAAGAAAATGTTAATGAAAGAGTCTGCCACTATTTGTTTATGCTTCATCTATACCTTCTATAATTTTTGCTTTAAAATTTTCGCTTATTTGACTATATTTTCTGTATATGTAAAGCAAAGTGCACTATACTGGAGATTTAAGTTTTTTGCATTGTATGTGAACAACGTATGTAAAATACTACACAAATTGTTTATTACGCTACATTATTTCCTGATTGTATTTTGTATTTAAATATACAGGGTGTTTAAAAAAATGACCGGTATATTTGAAACGGCAATAAAAACTAAACGAGCAGCGATAGAAATACACCGTTTGTTGCAATATGCTTGGGACAACAGTACATTTTCAGGCAGACAAACTTTCGAAATTACAGTAGTTACAATTTTCAACAACAGATGGCGCTGCGGTCTGGGAAACTCTATAGTACGATATTTTCCACATATCCACCATGCGTAGCAATAATATGGCGTAGTCTCTGAATGAAATTACCCGAAACCTTTGACAACATGTCTGGCGGAATGGCTTCACATGCAGATGAGATGTACTGCTTCAGCTGTTCAATTGTTTCTGGATTCTGGCGGTACACCTGGTCTTTCAAGTGTCCCCACAGAAAGAAGTCACAGGGGTTCATGTCTGGCGAATAGGGAGGCCAATCCACGCCGCCTCCCGTATGTTTCGGATAGCCCAAAGCAATCACACGATCATCGAAATATTCATTCAGGAAATTAAAGACGTCGGCCGTTCGATGTGGCCGGGCACCATCTTGCATAAACCACGAGGTATTCGCAGTGTCATCTAAGGCAGTTTGTACCGCAACAAATTCACGAAGAATGTCCAGATAGCGTGATGCAGTAATCGTTTCGGATCTGAAAAATGGGCCAATGATTCCTTTGGAAGAAATGGCGGCCCAGACCAGTACTTTTTGAGGATGCAGGGACGATGGAAATGCAACATGGGGCTTTTCGGTTCCCCATATGCGCCAGTTCTGTTTATTGACGAAGCCGTCCAGGTAAAAATAAGCTTCGTCAGTAAACCAAATGCTGCCCACATGCATATCGCCGTCATCAATCCTGTGCACTATATCGTTAGCGAATGTCTCTCGTGCAGCAATGGTAGCGGCGCTGAGGGGTTGCCGCGTTTGAATTTTGTATGGATAGAGGTGTAAACTCTGGCGCATGAGACGATACGTGGACGTTGGCGTCATTTGGACCGCAGCTGCAACACGGCGAACGGAAACCCGAGGCCGCTGTTGGATCACCTGCTGCACTAGCTGCGCATTGCCCTCTGTGGTTGCCGTACGCGGTCGCCCTACCTTTCCAGCACGTTCATCCGTCACGTTCCCAGTCCGTTGAAATTTTTCAAACAGATCCTTTATTGTATCGCTTTTCGGTCCTTTGGTTACATTAAACCTCCTTTGAAAACTTCGTCTTGTTGCAACAACACTGTGTTCTAGGCGGTGGGATTCCAACACCAGAAAAATCCTCTGTTCTAAGGAATAAACCATGTTGTCTACAGCACACTTGCACGTTGTGAACAGCACACGCTTACAGCAGAAAGACGACGTACAGAATGGCGCACCCACAGACTGCGTTGTCTTATATATCTTTCACATCACTTGCAGCGCCATCTGTTGTTGAAAATTGTAACCACTGTAATTTCGAAAGTTTGTCCGCCTGAAAATGTACTGTTGTCCCAAGCATATTGGAATAAACTGTGTATTTCTATCGCTGCTCGTTTAGTTTTTATTGCCGTTTCAAATATACCGGTCATTTTTGAAACACCCTGTATTTGTGTGTATAAACTGTTCATGTTGATGTAAATTTGACAGTTGTAAGAAATGGTCACGATTAGGAACAATGTAACAAATAGGTGTTACGTAAAAGTCAGTGTGCTTTTGTTTCAAACGAAAGTGGCTCTGGGGAGCGGAAAAGGGGCAAGAGCGTATTGGCGAGCTACCTAGAGCAAGCGCGGGAAGTAAGTCACACAAAAAAAAAAATAGCTATGAGCACTATGGGACTTAACAGCGTAGGTGATCAGTCCCCTAGAACTTAGAACTACTTAAACCTAACTAACCTAAGGACATCACACACATCCATGCCCGAGGCAGGATTCGAACCGGCGACCGTAGCTTCCAGACTGAAGCGCCTAGAACCGCTAAGTCACACAGTCTGTAGACAGCAGTGTCTGAGACAACATCTTTGTGCAGCAGGAGAAGCTTTGCCTGCAAATTTGCAAAAAAATGCCTGGATGAAGACTGCAAACGGCTAACGGCATAACTGCGAGTTGTTGGGCTACTGTATGTAAAACTGAATGACGTCAAGAAGAGAAATTGAGCCCAGACAGCAAGATACTTGCAGGCCGTACTGTGGGTAATGTTCGCCATACCCAAGCCTACAGCCACTAGATAAGATTTATTTGTATTTGACTTTTGTACATCGTGAATCATTAATTTAAACTGTGTTTTAAGTATCATTCTTGAACTTTAAAGAAACTGGTTCACCCTGTTATTTCATCCGAATCATACACCTATATAGGTTTCCTACCTGATGTTTGATTAATGCGAGCATCCTGTTTTACAGACTTATAAAGTGCCAAGTTCAATTGTTTTTGTGTAAATAATGAGAAAGTTTTCAGAACTATTGCAAAGTGTTATAGTAAAATTCGCTTACGTAAAATTCAGTCAGATTGAAGCCAAGTTACTAGAATCTGTTAAACGACTATACAGAGTTAGTTCAAAGAATAATAGCTTTTGAAAACAAATTCCAGTAAGAAAAAGGTTTTCTTGAATCGAAATGTTCAGTATAAAAAGTATGTGCTTTAGTATCTAAGTATTTTTTTATTTAAGTTTGTTGACTGTGGAAAGCACTTTTCTAAAGGTCCCCCCCCCCCCCCCGGCTAAATTTAATTTAGATTCCTTGAAGTTATCTACTGAGCTTTTTCTCTCTTAAAAACATAATGCATAACGGTGTAGTAGTCAAAAAGAAATTCAAGTATCTGCACCAACATTGTTTACATGGAGTAATATTTATTTGAAGAAGCAACCTAAACAGTAGCAAGAAAGTGGACAAAATTAATACTTCTGTTTTTCCAATACTTCATGGTTTCATTGCGTTTCTTTCTAACCGTTGGGTAACATCTTAGGAAAAGAACTGAATAGTCTGATTAACTTATCCATTAGACACAACACACGGTTAAATCCTGTGAAAAGGGTAATTCTAATTGATTAGCTTTTCCTATTAACAGGACTATTCTCCCAAAGTGTACTTTATTTGGGAACTAAACTAAATTTTAGTAAGAGTGTTATACGTGGCAACATAGAGACAGGGTCTCTCTTATGTAGGTAAAAGCACACTAAACTACAGTAGTAGTGGTAGAGCTATAGGCTCATTGGTCAGCACGGCTGACTACCCTTTGGGACACGGGCGTTTCGTTTTCCGAAAGTGCCAGGTATTCTTCCTTGTTAAGAGGACAGGTACGGGATGCACTCAGGCTCGTGGGGATAACTGAGGATCTACTCGACCGCGTAGTAGCAACTCCAAGGTCCAGAAACCCGACAACGGCTGTGTGCTGGCCCCATGTCCCTCCACACCGCAGGATGACATGGCGGTCGGTGGGACCTGTTTCCTGAATTCCATATTTTACATTCAAAGTTTGGTGTCCTAAATTTCTAGAGCAGCCGTTCTCAAAGCGTGGGAGGTGTGTGTGTGTGTGTGTGTGTGTGTGTGTGTGTGTGTGTGAAGGAGGGGGGGGGGGGGCAGAGAGCAATAGGGTGGAAGCAGCTTTCGCTGCAAGATTTATGTTTAATATCATGTAAGGAAAAAATCTTCTGGTGATCAAATATTGCTAGCGTCAGATTGTCATTTCCATGAATCAAGGTAGGAAGCTCCCCCTCTTTAATTTCCTTTCTTATTTCAGACTAAGTGACTAGTAGATCCTATCAGTAAGAATGCTGAGGAAAGTCACGAGTAATAGTTCATCACTCGGCCCCTGTCGCCGATCACCCGCAGTCCTAGTTACTTACCAAACATTTAACAACCACTAATAACAACAAGTACATAATTTCTGCAGTGGCATTAATCAAGACAAGATATTGAGTCTTGACTGCAGTTGGATCTGCGAGCTGCTGTTTCGAAGATGCAACCTAACGGTTCTGCTTTCTCCAAAATTTTGGGGGCATATATCATACTAAACGCGTAAATGTCTGAAAATTTCCAAATTTTGAACCATTTGTGATTTTAATCTTTTTTACTTCGTTTTCTGGATGATTAGTTTGCAAAAAATTAAATTGACATTTAATTGTTGACTATTATTAATCAGTTCATCGACATTTGTACCTCATGATCTGTCAAATGTAAAAACATTCTAAGTGAATTAAAAGCAATATAGGTAGAAACAGTTAAATCTTAACTAATCTGTAAAACAAACAATCCTGTTGGAAGAACATCCGCAATCAAGCATTATACCAGAGCTTGAAAATACCGCTTCAGTTGTAAATTTCTTGTATTATCACGACCGGTTTCGGGCTCTCAAAAGCCCAACCTCAGGTGCCACACTGGAAATAGCAAGAGGCGGGAGATAATTTTCACACGCCGCAACACACATAAAAATTAAAAAATTTCATAAAAAAAGCTGTAGAAAAATTTAAAAATACATTTCGAAACCTCCGGTCGGGCTAGGTGGTGTGAAGGCTCTGAGGTGTGGGGCTGATCTGTTATTCTGTTATTCTGTGCAATGGATTAATCTGAGATGTACCCTCTTTCGAGTACACGTATGAGCGCCCACGCTCTCGTTACGTGTTCTCGCTCCAAGAGCGACAACGGAACGGCGCCTCTCCACGCCAGACGTGAAGGGGTATATCTTTCGGTCTCTTCCATTATTCCTTCAGCTCAAGGCATCAGAAATATCGTCTGCCAATGAGCATTGCTCTTCTAAAACGGGAGAATGACGTTTCGTTTAAGGCGACCAATCCGGAAACCTGTAGCATGGGCGTTTGACGTTTGCTGTCTCCCTGTGAAAATCTCTCAAACTGCGTGCTATGTGTAAAGAATGCGTAGGCTGGCTGCTCCCACACAATGTGGCGGAATTTGCTTTTAAGCCGAACATGGGGTCGTTCCCCCTTTTCACTCGGGCCCACGCTGTCCGCTCCATGGGCGGTCACTGGCCGACATAGGCTGGGTCGTCCTCTGAAGGGACCGGCGTCCCGTTGTGTGGTTTCTCTCCCAAACTAAAAGCTCCTGTGACCGTCGTGTCTGGAATGTATGTGTGTACGCCAGCCTCGAGTATTTCAACCACGGTGCGCTTACTTGTTATTTGCATATCGTTTACATGAATTCATACAACATTGACCTTATCTTACCGAGTTTGGGTTCAAATGAAGCGTCTTGATGTGCGGAGTATGATTGTGAGGGCGGAAACCGTAAGCAATGAAGGTCAGGAGACCACATTTTACAAAGCCTACGACATGCGAAAGTGACACCAGACAGTACTACGGACGACTGCCTGGGCAGGGAAATATACAGACAGTAGCAGGACACTTACACTGTGCTGTGGCCCCCGAGCGCCGCGGTGGACTTGTACCAGGTGCGGTGTGCTAGCTGTGAGAATAGAACAGGGAGTGGCGGATGCAAACGAGGAAGCAAATTGGTAAACCAGAGTGGCAAAAGTGCCGCCATCTATTGACGGAGAGAAGAACGCGAAGCCACTAGCCCAGCTGTTCACAATTTGAATTAGTGGTTTACATTTGAAATAAAGAAAAACAAAAATATTACATAAGATTACACGAAAATAGTTAAAAGTGCATTATGCGTAATAAAGGAGCGTGTTGAACAGGTCGGTACAGAACTACGGTAAAACTGAGTGGAAGCTGCGATATAAAATTGTTATATAAACTATAAAACAGAATGAAACTTTCCTTTTACATGAGTGGCAAACAAGTTTTAAATTTAGTGGGGATATATAGGTGGCAACATGGAACAATGAGTCACAGTAATCAGTGAGCTGTGGCTGGCTTGTGTCATGCCTTGTTCTTTTATCATTGGTTGCACTCCAGTGGTGTCTTATTTCTTCTTCGGTTACCGCCATAACGTTGCTGTCTTCTCTCCGTGAGTGGCAGCAGCATTGTGTATCGATACTAGTACTGCTGTACTATCTTTGGTGTGGCGGATGTATTTTCCGGGTGTGCTGTTTGTGGCAGTCGGTCGGTTGGGGCAGAGCAGTGAGGAAGTCTCCGTGGCGCGAGGTCAGGCTGGAGCCGCTGGCGGCGTGCACTCATGATTGATGAGCTTCTTGCGAGGGTTACGAAGTTCGTCGCTCACCAATCCTGGACACTAAAGATGAGTGCTCACTTAACCTACTATCAGGCCTCAACTGCTATCACGTCTCTTTGTTGGACCATGGTTGTCGCTTTCTCTGAGATTCATGCAAGCAACAACGTGTGTGGATTGAAGTCGGCTAGAATTGCAGCCATCTTCTTGTGTGGTGTTTAACTTAATCTAATTCATTGCTTCATTAATGAAGTGTACCAGTGCTATCTTCTACCTTGTGGCTGTTGACGTTCTGGTGATCTGCCCTGGTCATTGATGTAGTTTCTTGTAGTGTATTTTCGTCGTCGTGTTGATGCTGTTCAGCATGGCGTGTAGTTCGACAGCTGAGGTGTTGTTGGTAGTTTTGGGAGTTCATTCTGACTTGGCAGGATTGGGCACCACTATCCAGAACATTGTGTTATTGACATCTTGTTGTCGTTTTGCTGGTCGGGTGGAGCAGAATTGATCTTGTTGGTTGGTTGATCAGCTGGCTTTCAGTTGGGTTGCCTTCCGATTAAGAGGTTGTCGGTCTGGCTGCCAGTCTCACCTAAACGTGCGTTAGTGTTAACTTCCTAGGCCCATCCTTGGAACCTTCTGAGCGGCGCTCCTTGTGTTTTAGATAGTGATTTCCTTTTCAGTGTTAAGTACTCTGTGTGGCCTTAAGGCGAGTTTGAGCTAATTAAAATTGCAAGACTTTTCTTCTTAGGCCTTAAGCCGTACAAAAATTGTTTTTTGTTTGGTATGTGGCCTTTCAGTCTTTCAAAATTAAAACTGAAAATTCCTTATGCCTAGGCCTTAAGCCGTAAATTGGTTTCAAGTTGGTATGTGGCCTTCAGCCGAGTTTTCAGCCTTTTCAAATCAAAAGTTGAAACTTTTGTCTAGGCCTTAAGAGGAAAGAAATATTTTCGAGTTTTTATGTGGCCTTCAGCCGAGTTTTCCAACTTAGATTAAAAATTTGAGATTTCTTTGTCTGGTCTTTAAGACGTGAGATTGTTTGGGTTTCGTGTGTGGCCTTCAGCCGTGAGGTATGTGAAGCATTTTAGATTAAGCCTTTAGCCTACTTTAGTTGAAATTTAGAAGCGCTTCCCTTTAGACCTTAAACCGTAAAACTGTTTTCTGTATGTTGTGTAGCCTTCAGCCGAGTTTTAATCTCTCTTAAATTAAGAATTTAAAATCCTTGTCTTGCCCTTAAGTCATAAGATTGTTATTCTTTAGTATGAGGCCTTCAGCAGAGTTTTACACGAAATATTTTAAGGCCTTCAGCCTTTTCTAATAGAAAGCTCTTCTTCCTAGGCCCTGAGCCCTTAAATTGTTTTGTTCATATGCGGTCTTCAGCCGAGTTTTGAGCCTATTTGGATTACACTTTGAAAATCTTTATCTCGGCCTACGCTTCATTAATGTAGGGCCTTCAGCCGAGTTCTATGAAAAAAATTTAAGCTTAGAAGATAAAAAAAATTTCTATAGAAGTGAAACCTCCAGAAGAACTCCTGCACCTCAATTCCTTGATTAGGCCTTGTGCCTTGTATTTTGGATGTGGCCTTGAGCCGATCTAAATTAAATCAAAGGAGGTTTCTCTTTAAAACTTCGAGAGTTTTGATTATTGCTTGTGTGATTGTGTGTTTTAAGAAATAAAGTTTATATGTTGAGTGCAACTGACAGTAACTTATTTTGGCCCCTTTCCACAAATATAACCGCATCCGCTCTGTCCTGCTATCACAGGGATTTCGATCAGTTAAAAAAAAAACATACGCGTGTGCCTCTCCCATTTACTGATGAACAGGAAAAGTAGCGAAACCTTACAGTCTATACTGTCAGAATGTAATATGCCAAATAACAGCTAGCGGCAATAGCACTAAAAGGACACTTTAAAAGTGGGCTCAATTTAAAACCTGCTAACCAACAGTCGACAACTAATAAAGGCTTACATAACATAAGACGTGGAGAAAGCATTCTTCTGTAGTACCACATTTCTAAAGCCTCTATTCTCTTCTTGTCTAAACTATTTATCGTCCATGTTTCACTTCCATACATGGCGTTCCCCATGGTAGTGTTATGAGGCCTTTGCTGTTCCTTATCTATATAAACGATTTGGGAGACAATCTGAACAGCCGTCTTAGGTTGTTTGCAGATGACGCTGTTGTTTATCGACTAATAAAGTCATTAGAAGATCAAAACAAATTGCAAACGATTTAGAAAAGATATCTGTATGGTGCAAAACTTGGCAGCTGACCCTAAATAGCGAAAAGTGTGAGGTCATCCACATGAGTGCTAAAAGGAATCCGTTAAACTTCGGTTACACGGTAAATCACTCAAATTTAAAGGTGCAAATTGAACTAAATACCTAGGAATTACAATTACGAACAATTTAAATTGGAAGTAGCACATACAAAATGTTGTGGTGAAGGCTAACCAAAGACGGTGTTTTATTGGCAGGACATTTAGAAAATGTAACAGATCTACTAAGGAGACTGCCTACACTACGCTTGTCCGTCCTCCTTTAGAATATTGTTGCTTGGTGTGTGGGTTTCTTACCAGATAGGACTGACGAGTACATCGAAAAAGTTCAGAGAAGGGCAGCACGTTTTGTATTATTGCGAAATATGAGAGAGAGTGTCACTAAAATGATACAGGATTTGGGCTGGACATCATTAAAAGAAAGGCGTTCTTCGTTGTGACGGAATCTTCTCACGAAATTCCCATCACCATCTCTCTCCTTCGAAAGCGAACATATTTTGTTGAGACTGACCTACATAGGGACAAAAGATCACCATGATAAAATAAGAAATCAGAGCTCGTACAGAAAGATGTAGGTGTTCGTTTTTTCCGCGTGCTATACGAGATTGGAATAATGGAGAATTGTGAAGGTGGTTTGATGAACCCTCCTCCAGTATCCATGTAGATGTAGATGTAGATGGCTACACTCCATATACTCGGAAATACTTTCACAAAAGACTTCCTGACTCTTAAATCTATACTCGATGTTAGCAAATTTCTCTACTTCAGGAACGCTTTCTTGCCATTGTTAGTCTATATCCTCTCTATTTCAACCGTCATCAGTTATTTTGCTCCCCGAATAGCAAAGCTCATCTACTACTTTACGTCTCTCATTTCCTAATCTAGTTCCCTCAGCATCGCCTGATTTAATTCGACTACATTTCATTATCCCCGTTTTGCTTTTGTGGACATTTCTGCCTTAGCTTAGATATTTTCTCAGTAAGTGATTAACGATATCTTTGCATTGTGAACGATCTTTGCTTTGTAAATAAAAACATCTAGAGTAAAGGAAATGTGTGAAACCCAGACTGACATGATGAATATTTTGAAGTGTTTCATGTGCCACGGCGATCTCTTTAAAGTACGTGTTCAGTCTGCAATGCAAAGGCGAAGAGTTGTCCACTAGAAAATATGGATGTGCATAGAACTGTTTCACCTCATATCTAAATAAATGCAATCACATTAGCGTTTTTTTTTTTTACCGTCAAAAGAACATAAAAGTGGCAGACACTATTGAAATATTCTTGTGCCATGCTCGAGATGACGACATGATGCTTTTGAAACGTATGTAACTGGAAACGTTATCCATCTGAAAATGGCCTTGAATGCGCGAAAGCGGTTATAGCTCTCAAATAAAAGCAATCTATAATAGAAGCATTCGTGGCTGGCTATGTTATTCACCAACAATTGTTAATCACATTCGACACTGTCGAACAAAACGTATTTTACCTGCAGCACTGGCATCTGTCTTGATGTTCTGTCCCTGCTGTCACTGTTATCAATATTTTTGCACACACTCCCACGTTTTCCTTTGTTGCTTTCATGGCTACCGCCCGATTCGCTTCCCGAAGCCGCTCTGCCACCCCTTCGGCGGGGTACATCCAATTACGTAGCACACGCGCTTTTAGGTATACAGAGCGAAGGGGTTGAGGGGAATAAAACATACGCCCAACAGTGAAACGAACCACACAACATGAATGGACATGGCTTGGGTAGTTGAAACCACTACTCGACTTTGGCGTCCTGGGTCGGTGGACCACGAAGCTCGTAGCGATCGGACAGCTCGACACACGCTCCGACACTGCGCAGGGACTGCCAGCGGACCCAGCCGACTGCACTGCGCGGAGATAATTTCCCCGCTCCGCACCAACCGACCGACTCCCTCAGAATGCCGACAACATCTAAAACAGTCGTCAGTGGAAATCACGCCGACTGCACACACAACCCAACAAATACTTGCACGAAGACCTGAACGATACCAAACAGTAACTAAGTACGCACGAAGACAAATCGGGAGTCGATGCACATACACACACACACACACACACACACACACACACACACATACACACACACAGCCGACTCATGAACGATCGGCGAGCCAAAACGCATCGTCCGGTAGGACGACCGGCTGACTATCCACCAAGACCGTGGCCCGGCTCAAGTGATGCGTAGCGGCAATGGTCGGGCGAGTCATGTCGACGCACACCTCACAGCTCCAACCCGACTGCACCAGTGCTGCACTGCAACTCCCCGACTGGCAGGTCCGGACTGCGCTCCAGACGCGTTCCAACTGACTGGCAGCCCGAACTCGCGACCCGAACTCCTGGGTCGGTGGAACTGCCTGACGACAGCAACGACCAGAAAGTAATAGCAGTCGAGCAAAGATACTACGAGAGGGGATATATCGATACTCGCTGCTAGCGAAGGTCACGGTCAGGCAAAGCAGCAATTCAGTGACAGTAGTAATTTAAATTAACGTAGTGATGTGGAAGTACATTAAAAACAGGGTGTAGAATACACGATGGCGAGCCACGCACGGCGCATACACCAATTTCTCCTTCTGAAATGAACAGAATTATACATTGTCTCAAAAATAAAAGCTCATTACGTTTTTATAGTGTTTAAAACACAGTACTAAAGATTTGTTACCGTACAATAAGCCTAGCTTTATATGAAATCTCAAATGAATCGCTAACTCAAGGCATTTTTCCAGACAGTCTGAAATATGCTGTTGTTAAACCCTTCTTTAAGAAATGTGATAAGAGAGATGTCAATATTTACCAACCTGTTTTGCTGCTGATATCAGTTCCCAAACTTTCTGAGAAGATAATGTATTCCAGAACAGTGTCTCACGTTATCAACAGTAATATAATCTGCAAGTCACAGTTTGAGTTTCAGAAGAGTTACCCTATGGAGAACGCCGTTTACATGTTCACTCACCAAATTTTACAACTACTAGATAATAAAATAGCGCCGGTTGATATCTTCTGAAATCTCTATGAGGTATCTGACTGTGTGACTACAGTATTCTCGGCGATAAATTGAAGTTTTATGGGATTAATGGTATAGTCGACCAATGGATGTCTTATGTAACCAAAAGAATTCAAAAAGCTGTACTGAATAATGCAATCAATATAGTCTGGGGGCGTAATTCTGACTGGGAAGAAGTCACGTATTCGATTCCCTAAGGCTCAATCAAATGTCCACTGTTATTCATCATGTATCTAAACGATCTTCCATCTAATATACAAGAAGCAGAATTGCTTCATTTTGCAGATGACAGTAGCATTGCAATCAGTCCAATCATACACACCTAAATAGAAGAAATGATGAACAGTGCTCTTAAAAGTACCATTAACAAGTTTTCTGCGAATGTCTTACCCTCAGTTTCAGAAAGACACAACATATTCAATTACTCAGATCCATGGGTACTACAGCAGTGATAAGTGTAACATATAGTAAGGAAATAATGAATAGCATGGAAACTTCAAAATTCTGTGGTGTCCATGTTGATAAGAATTTAAACTGGAAAAAGCACATTTTGGAACTCCTAAAAGAACTAAGTTCAGTCACATTTGCGATTACTATCATTGGAATCTTGGGGAGAGACAAATCAGTAATATGACATAATGTATGTATTTTCATTCAATAATGTCATGTAGAGTAATGATCTGGGGCAACCCATCTTTAAGAAAGAAAGTCTTCCTTACTCAAAAACGTGGTGTAAGAATAATAATGTGGTGCACCTCCAAGGTCGTCCCGTAGACAACTGTTTAAGGATTTGGGCATTCAGACTACTGCTTGACAACATATTTATTTCCTTTGTTGTAGATAATCCACCACAGTTCAAAATGAACAAATGCGTAGATAATTGCAATATCAAAGAGAAAAATGACACTCATTACTCTGTATTAAGCTTGTCTTTAGCATTGGAAGGTGTGATATAAAACGTCTGGCAGAGATCGAAGTAAAATTTGGAAATAAACTAAAAAAGCTTCTCCTTGACAACTCCTTCTATTATGTAGCAGAAAATCAATTATATTAAATTGTATAAGGTGATGGTTAGGAATTACAAACTCACATGTGTTTAACCATATTAACAAATTAACTTGCGATGTGAACTTAAAACGACTTGTTCTCCATCATTACGATTTATCGCGCGGAATGATCCACTGAACGTGTAACTTAACTAACTGGCCAAGATGAAACCATTTACAATCGATACTAACGAAGCTACGATTTGACCAACTTGAAAATGCTCTCCGCATAGTTGTGATTGTTAGTTTTTTTTAATTCTTCTTAAATATAGTCCCACAGTCACAGGTCAGTCATTATTTGTAGAATGTTACGATACGCTGTTCCATGCTTTTGTTCAATTCTTATTTTATGTTGCTTGTATTCAATGTAGAAGGAATAATCGTCGAAGTTGGCTTAGCGGTGCCAGGTTACGCACTCTCCATAACAAACAATGCAAAGTACTCAGATGGGGAGGAGCAACCGTAATGAACCTTAATGAAGCTGAAACGTCCCCTTTCAACAATTATACAAGACTGTGCTTAACCTGACACACAATATTTTTAGCGCAACGCAATCTGACTTTCAAAATTTCCTACTAAAGAATGGCCCTGACAAACATTAAACTATACCTTTCACAAATCACTTACCTCACAAAAATCTTCGCTGCTCAAGCTACTGCAATACAGCGAGCGCCACTACTGCCAGCTAAATAAAAGATTCAAACTACTGAAGGCACTAACTACTGATAGGGATAGTTAGCAAATGAAAGATATTAATAGAGAACAAACAATGTATTTACCTTGATATCATCATATGTAAATATATCAGTTCATGAAAAATTACAAAACTCCGCCATCTCTCTCCCCACATCCACCACTGCTGGCGGCTCACCTCCAACTGCGCAACGCTACGCGCTGTTCACCTCCAGCTGCCGCTGCCCAACACTACAATGGCAGACAACAATGCAAACTAGCGACAGACTGCACACAGCACAGCCAGTGATTTTCATATTGAGCGCTACGTAACGTTGCCAATAAGAAAACATAAACAGCCTACTTACATAGCCCCCATGCTCCCCACAAAAATTTTTTTACAAATGGTGTTGGGCACTGGCCAATACAGATTTGACAAAAATTTTTCACAATTACAGTAACAAAGATATAAAATGCACACACTTATTGATACAACGTTGGTCAAAAGCTCAAATTTTCTCACAGTCCCTAAAGACAGTCCTAATCGTACATAACAGGAGAATAGCAGTGTTTGTCTCAAAGTCTGAGCAGTAAAAGAAAATGCACACGGAAGTAGTGGATTTCCATGCAGTCTTGAAGAAGTAGTGTTGTCCTTCCAATGGAAAGACAGTGCTGACTCTCGACATGCTGACAGGTAATGGTCCACAACAGAGCAAACCCACAGCAGAGTCATTCGAAGTTCTGACGAATATTGGTAGGTAGGTCATCACAGAGCAGACCCACTGGAGTCCTGGTAGAGATTGTGGTATTGGTGGGCCACCAGAGGTGCAGACCCACTGCAGTCCTTGTAGAAATAATGGCGTTGGTGGGTCATCATAGATGCAGACCCACTGTAGTCCTTGTAGAGATAATGGTACTGGTGGGTCATCAAAGATGCAGACCCACTGTAGTCCTTGAAGAGATGGCCAGCAGCCATCTGTTGTGACTGTGCAGGTGCACAATCACCATTGAAGAGTCTTGCGGATAATATAGCAAGTCCATAAACCACCACTTGTGCACTCACAAAGTTTTTGAAATTGTCCTTAAAACCAGCAATGCTGTTATCCAGTCCCTTGCTGAGTTATTAACACACGTGCAAACACTAACAGTCCCTACTTCTCACATATTGTCCACATACTATGACCAACAGAAACGTGTGCAGTGAAATGTAACTTAATTGGAAGAACTGGTAACTATTACAATTTGATAACATAAAAATACAATAACAAAGGTACAAAATACATCATTAAAAACATAATAATACAGATAACATCTGTAGTACAGGCTTTACAAAAGAATCGAACTAACATATACATCAGTGGAATTATGACATGAGTACATACATAAAAGATCACAATAATTTTTGAAACATCAACTTCACACATGAGCATTAAACAGAATAAATAATGTGTAAGCATATTTATAAGGTAAATAACATATTATTAATGCCAATTGTATTTGAGGATAAAAGTATTCCTCATCATAGTGAATGTAGCTTAAAATTAAAAGAAGAAAAAAATTCTATGAAATTACACAGAGACAGGAAGAAAACAAATACACAAGGGTACACACACACATAGTGGGATAACACCAATAGGAAAGGACAGGGTTCATTTTCAGTGTAACATTTGGTACTGCAGTCCAACCCAAAACTTCATATATCTTTCTTCTTATTTCATCCTTTGTTTCCACCAAAAAAAATTCTAACTAAGCATGCTTTCTGTGTTTATATGTTCACACGTCTCTTACCTCATTTTTATTTTCCATTATCTTACCTCATCATTTATTTCCAAGAAAATCCTACCTAAACCTGTTTTCTCAATGCATTTCTTCCAATTCATCGCAACTCATTCTCTTAGAGGCTACCCCCTCTTAAGCTAACTTAAATCTACTGAGCTCAGATGCTAAACTAAAGGACGAGGCAATGCAGCAGCACAAAACATGTAACACAAACAGCAATGACCAAAAAAATGCAGAGTGCAAAGCAAGCAGCAGTAAATCTAATTTACAGATAAAATGCAAAATTACAACTAATATGAGCCAATGTGCAGCAACATGAAAAATCAATGAGTAGTAAAATTGGCTTAGCAGAGTAATGTAATGTGAAATTTAGTAGCACTATGCCTGGCAAACAGCAACAGCAAATGCAATAACTTATATCTAAACATGACATAGCTCAAGCAGAAAAAATATTACAGTAAAAACAACAATGCAGATAAGGGAAATGTATAATCACATCTTAATGTCTAAGTAATTAAAGTGGTGCACCACAACAACTGATTGTAAAAAGAAATATTACCATGTACTTGAAAAGAAAATTATAGATGCAGTTACTGGTATTAGTCCCTTCTTATTGTTCTTTCCTTTCCAAGTGCTCCTTTTTTAAAGAATGTGGATCATAAAATAATTATTTAATAGATCTGTTGACAGAAAGTGTTCACATTAGCAAATGCATTTTATTTTATAAAAGCAATGCTGCAACACAGCTGGAAACCAGATGTCAAATGAAATAAGCAACTACGAAAAGCAAAGTATAAAAATATCATTCAGTAGTCATGTGACATTTCATAAGTTAGTAGCTCTCAACTCTCGTAGAAAGACGCTTGTCGTAATCAGGTGTGCAGATGTACGAATATTTCCCATCAATTCATAAGCATTTCAGTAATTAGTACAAAGTGCGAGTAATCATATGTTTTCAAGTAACGAGGGTGTCGCATTAGCGATGAAAGGCACACCCTAATGGCTTGTTCTCCAGGTGTTTGACACGTCCCACGTCCCCTTTTTTTTTCTACCTGTGCAGCTGAAAAGGGCTCGCAATAATGGCTTTTTCTCCAGGCGTCTGACACAGCTGGATGCCCGCGACGAATTACGTGCAGGTGGTCACTTAACTTTCGTACGGAAATATTTACGACAGCAGTTTCTGCTACCGTTGCAGTCTCATTTAACAATATTTCACAGGTCAAGAATTAGCGTTGCAAATCTGTAGAAACAAAATCCTATAAATATAAGTGTCCAAAAAAAATATTCGTCAGCATTGTGATACAGTCATACATTTCATAACTCTTAAAGTACGTTTCTTGGTTTCCAACATCCTTTTCATAAATCAGAGTCCCTAAACACTACTCATTATTCCTTACCTCATTATACATATACATATTCGTCGACACTTCTTCAATATTTCATCGTGAGAAATACGTAGCATAATAAACATTCCTCAACAACATAATACACATCGTCGTCGTAATAATAACATCATAACACTTCAGTCAAATCTCAAAATCGTCGTAACTTCCTCCAATAATTTCTAAGCCTAAAAAAATTCTCTGCTCATGTCAAAAGTGTCAGCTGCCTCAAACGTACTTTAAAAATCATGATCTCATACCAAATACATCATTCAAAGCTCTCATAGTATCACAATGATTCCGAAAAAATATGAACAGTTCACAAAGTACAGACAAAATACAATTTCATAAGTGTGAAGTTATCCAACTGTGTAATTGCGTAAACATGTGTCACTGATGTAGTAAAAAAATGTTTATCTCTCAGTTAAATGATCAGATAGCTGTGTAATTCTGTGTTTTAGAGAAATATGGTACCGATGTGTAAAGTTGTATAAGCAAATACCATATTAGCTAGGGCTCCTTGTGCTTGCCAAACACATGGTACACAAAGTAAGCGTGTACCCCCCTGAGGTTTCATGTAATTATACTCCCAGGTGTTACAAATTACCGCAATGGAATGAAATGTATCACGGAAAACTTTCTTTGTAATTAAAAAAAAATCTTTAAAAATAAGTGTTTTAAGTATAAGATTAATCACTCAAATGCGTGTACTGTAGCGCTAAACTGTGCATCTTGTCGCAACATAATCTCTGTGGAAGTGTCGTAGTTATCGTCCTCCGAAAGCTAAGTTCTGCAGAAGTCAATGTACTTACCACATGATAAACAAAAGTGAAATGCTTTGCGTATAGATATCGTAGTTATTATGCTTATTGGCGTGATGAAGAAAGTACTGTACAGTAACGTAATGTTGTGCCACGAAAAAGGCTGTCTCATTGTTGCTATACCACAAAAGTTACTACTAAAACATGTTTTTCTTTCCAGAAGAATTCAGAAAACTGTGCAGATATAAAACAGATACACCGCAAAAGCAACATTGTAAATTGTCACTCATTAGTAGCGTCGTGATAAAAATCGTGTAGCTGTCACATAAACTAACCTCTGTGTCATCTGGTATCTCTCAGAAAGCACTTTAAATTCAGAATGTATTTTCAAATAAACCAAAATGTTGCATTAAAATCTCATTAGCAGTACTGGTAAATGTTCTAAGTATGTGAGCCTTATAGTCGTTACGTAATCGTGCAACAAACAAGCAAGAATGTACACACACAATAACACTGTGACGTCTGTTTACTATAACAATGCATTCGTCATTTCTGTTTCAATAAGTTCTCTTGGTTCTTGATTGGATATTTAACTTCAAACATTGTTGCATGGTAACAGTTTCTAAAGCATACTAGTAACGTGAAGTGAAACGTTTTATGGCAAAGACAAAGTTAAAAGGCAGATTATTTGTCAATAAATGGTTTTACATGAGAAATGTGGTGTAAACCTTTACTCTTCCTAGTACGCAGAGTTTCAACTTCAACGCAATTATCATGTGGTATACGTCGGATTCTGTAAGGTCCATTGTAAACTAGAAAGAATTTGTGACTCAAGTGTTTCTTCTTATGTGACAATGAATGAGCTTTAATGAGAACCTTCTGACCAATATACAATTTCTTTGCATTTGCTTTACCGTGTAGTTTTCTCCTTTTGTCTGCTGCAGATTTTATATTTTTAAGAGCCAAATCAATTATGTCTTTGTGTCGAAGTTTACGTGTATTTGGGAAAGGTACAAGCTCTCTGATTCTGTTCGGTGGTTCTTCATTCTTCAATACAAGAGTAGGTGGTAAAGCAGTGGAATCATGAGGCATTTCATTCAACACGTTTTGAAATAAGTGTAAATATCTGTCCCAATGCTGATGCTTTCTGTGACAATAAAGCCTGCAAAGCTTATTGATTTCTTTCATAATCCGTTCGGAGGGGTTACAATGTGGTGAGTACAATGAAATAAAAACAGGTTTGATTTTATGGTTGCGAAGCATGCGTGACCAAACAGCAGATCTAAATTGCGGTCCGTTATCTGAAATGACTTTAGCAACGTGGCCGACTTCACGTAAGAAATTTTTAACAAAGGCGTTGGATACAGACCGTCCAGTGGCTTTACGTAACGGTGTGAAAGAAACAAATTTTGAAGTAAGTTCAACAGCGACTAGAACGTACGAAAATCCATTGGATGTTCTGACAAGCGGTCCCAAGAGATCAACAGCAGCAAATTCTTTTAATTTAGAAGGAATAATAGGAAACAACGGAGCACGATGTGAGACAGTAGATGGTTTCGCCTTTTGACAAAGTTTACAAATAGACAAGACTCTTCGAATTCTTTTTTCCATATTGTTAAAATAACAAGTCGTTCGAAGAATATGATAACATTTTCGTGGACCAAAATGTGCGTAGCTGAAATGAATGTACCAAATGAGCTTATTAACAAAATCGTCTGGAATGCAAAGTACCCATAGCTTGTCATCAACAGTGCAGCGTTTGAAGAGTATGTTGTTTCTAACCAGGTAATAATGCCGAATCTGTGTGTGTGTCTTTTCATGCCATTTGCTCTTGATGTCTTTCCAAATCGGATCTTTATCTTGTTCATGAGCAATGTCCTTTAAAGATGTGGTGATGAAGTTTTCAAAGGCGACTTTCTGAATGTAAAGAATACTGAAATTTTTCTCGAGGTTGCCTTCTGTGGTACTTTTCTCAAGCCCAGCCGGTGCGCGTGACAGTGCGTCCGCAACAATGTTCTCCTTGCCGGGAATGTAGACTATTGTGAAGCGGAATTCTTGCAGAAACAATGCCCAACGTTTTAACCTGTCATGATTTAATTTTGAAGACATAAGAAATTGTAATGCACGATGATCACTGTATACTTTTACGTGCTTACCAGAAAGAAAGAAACGGAATTTGTTAAATGCCCAAACGATAGCTAAAGCTTCTAATTCAGTAACGGAATAATTTTTTTCAGATTTTGTTAGCACTCGGCTAGCAAAAGCAATGGTTTTCTGAACGGTAGTGTCATTTTCTATGGCTTCTTGAAATAAATGGGCACCAAGACCGACTTTAGAAGAATCCGTGCTAAGGCAGAAATCTTGTGACAGATCTGGATGAGCTAGTATTGGCGCGTTAAGTAGCGATTCTTTCAAAGAATTGAATTCCAACTGTGCTTGTTCGTCCCAGTTCCAAATAGTATTTTTTCCAGTGAGAGAACAAAGTTTTGGTGTAACAAGAATTTGCATATTCAGAAAACGACGGTAAAAATTTACGAGACCTAGAAAACTGCGGACTTGTCTTTTTGTGGATGCAACTGGAATGGCTCTGATTGCTTCTAACTTTTCAGGATCCGGCTGAATGCCTTCAGAAGAAATAATATGTCCCAAAAACTTCACCTTTGTCCTACCGAATTCAGACTTTTCCAAGTTAACTGTAATTCCAGATTCTGCAAAAATATGTAACACGCTGTTGAGGATGCGATTGTGTTGTTCCCATGAGGCTTCTGCTATCAGAATATCGTCCACATATAAGGTGATGTGACGTTTTAAGAACTCAGGTAATATGGAATTTAGCCCGCGAATGAATGCTGCTGAAGAAATGTTCAAACCAAAGGGAAGTTTCCGAAACTGATAACAAACGCCGAAACAAAGGAAAGCTGTGTATTTTCTGCATTCTGGATGAAGTTCGATCTGATAAAAGCTGGATCTGAGATCAATGGAAGACAACACTTTTACACCATTAAAATTTTGAAGAAGTTCTTCCATCGTCTGCGGCCTGTCTGTTTCAGGAATAATGATAGTATTGATTTGTCTCGAATCTAAGACAAGTCTGATCGATCCATTTTTCTTTTCAACAACATGTAATGGATTGTTGTATGAGCTTACTGCAGGCTCAATAATGCCCTCGTCAAGCATAGATTGTATTTCTGTTCTAACACGGTCCCTATAATGTGCTGGAATTACATATGGTCTAACACAAAATTTAGTATGCTCACGAACACGAAATTGGTATTGAAATCCCTTGATTGTTCCTGTTTTATGAGTAAAAACTGTGGAATGTGCTTGTAAAATCTCAAAAAGGTCCTGCCTATCAGTGTCATTACAATTCTCAATTGTTTGAATTTTATTCTGAATTAACTTATTAATGCCAAATGCGCCGTCGATATCATCCCTGTCAGTACTTGCAGAGTGATTGTTAGTGTCTAGTTCCGTAGAAAAGTCCGAACTGTTGTCTAACAGAAGGTAAAGCCGATTAATTTCCTCGTCATGGTTTGAGAGCCAGTCTTCAAATTTCAAAGCTATTGACTTACCTTCTTTCTCTAAACTTATTTCAGCATCGTGAAAGCTTAAGATTGCTTTGTATTCATTCAAAAAGTCTACTCCCAATATAATTTCCGTCGACAATAATGGAACAATAAGAAAGTTTATAGAGAAGCAGTGGCTTTGACAAAAGAATTCTAAATTGGTTTGCTGGCGTACATCTACACTTTTTCCAAAAATTGCACCTTGTAATTTAATCTTACGTAACGGAAGTGTAGGGCAATCGTTCGATTTGTTACATTTGCTAAAGGCTGTTTCACTAATTACTGAGATGGGACTGCCAGAGTCAAGTACTGCCGTAAATTTTACGTCATTTACTGTAATGTGAATCACAGGATATGCAATATTGTTATGTTTTATGTCGTGTTCCTGGAGTAAGATGTCCCTAATGTCTTCCATTTTTACGTAATTACTAGCTACGGCAGCTGCGTCGTTAGTGTCATAAGAACGTTTTGTGGCTGCCATCGGTGTGAGTCATTGCCTATTGTCTCTTTGTTGGCGCGCGTCGTTATTGGGATTTGGAGACCTAACTTCTACAAATTCACCGTGACGAGAGGGCCCTGCTCTGTTTGAATCCCGCCAGTTCTGATGCAGTTCAGGTCTATCGTTACGATCATATCGTCTGTCGTCATGTCGGTAGATGCCATAGTTTCTTTCTTGTCGGTCACGTGGTGGAGAATTTCTCCCTGAATCGAAACTGCGCGCTGGACCGTTGCGTCTAAAGTTATTCTGTCTCCCCTGATAATATTTATTTTGGTTCCCATATTGTCTGTTTCTCTGATTGTCTCTGTGATAGTCATTACCACGGAGAGGTGATCTTTCCCTGTAGTTATTACTACTCTGCCAACGCTTGTCATACGGGTGGTGTCTGTTTTGGTCACGATATGTGCTGTGAGAATAGCCTTGTTGTGTCCAGTTATTACTTCTTTCATCGCGGAATTGCGACGGATGTGACCTGTAATTGTTGTGTTCCTCTTTCCGCATTCCACGATTGTCAGTGTCAATTTCCAATTCTTGTAACAGTCCCTGAAAAGCTTCAATGTCGTCTTTGCAACGTCCTGCCAAAATAATATGTCGTAAATGTTCAGGTAATTTGATTAAGCAAATGCGGATGAGTTCTGAGGGGCTGTATGGGTTTGACAGGTATTGATTCTTGTGCAACATGTCTTCAAAATATTTCACAAGACTGGAGAATTCAGATTGTTCGAAATGTTTCATCATTATGATGTTATGTTTTACCCGGTCTTGTGTGGCTTGAGACCAATATGCTGAGAGGAAGGCATGGTAAAATTCTCCTTCACTGTGGCAATCGTGAATGACCGACCGCATTCTTACAGCTGGTTCATTCTCTAAGTAGCCACACATAAATTCTAATCTGTGCTCTAATGACCAGTTGGGAGGAAAACAATGAGAGAATTGATGGAGCCATGCTTGTGGATGAATGTCATTCCCAGAATTCTTAAATGTTTTGAATTTACGTGTAGTAATGAACAGCTTATAGTCAAAGTCATCATGTCGGCGAGTCGCATATCGGTCATTGTTATGTCGTTTCGGCGGTTCCATTTCAAAATTCGGTGCACCTTGCCAATTTCTTTCATAACTTCCGAAGTGTCCTGTGTTATTATTTTGTGGTTGTTCCGTATTTCTAAGTCCCTCTTCCCGTATTGGGGCGCGAGTATCCTCTGAAATACGTAATTCTTGTATTAACTGTGTCAGCTGATCTTGTACTTCCCGGATTTCTCTTTGGTGTTGCGTATTAATCTGATTCTGATTTTGTTTGAATTTCCTAATTTGTTCGCACTCTTCAGTGTCAGTGAAGGCTACAGGTCTTGTGTCATTCAGATCATCATCTACCTTTGTAGATAAGTTAGTGACCTGATCCGAAAGTTCGGCTACTTTCTCCGATAGTGAACACATTTCCTCAGTGTGTTTTTCTGAACCAAGTTTCAGAGTGTCCATTTGTGTTGAAATCGTATCTACTGTGTCCTTTAAGTTTTCCTGAGTTATTGCAAGTTGCGTAACCGAATCGGTAGATGCAACTGAGTCAATTTTAGCCCACAAGGTCTCATGATTTTCATGAACAATGGCTTGCAGTTCTTTTATGGCTGCTTCGTGATTCTGTAATGCATTTTCATGCCGCGAAAAAATAGGTTGAAAATGCTCACAAATTTGTGTTTTTACGTCATTACAGACTTTTTGACATTTCGATTCAATGTTATGTAACTCAGTAGTTAAATCTTCACGTGTTTGTTCAAGCGTGGTGTGAAGATTTTGTTCCATTGCGTCTAACTGTTGCTGTGTTTGTCTCTGGTGTTGTTCCATTGTGTCTAACTTTTGAAGATTTTGTTCCACTGTGTCTAACTTTTGCTGTGTTTGTCTCTGATTTTGTTCCGTTGTGTCTAACTTTTGAAGCTTTTGCTGTGTTTGTCTCTGATTTTGTTCCATTTGTTGCATTAATTGCAATAATAATGTATTAGTGTCTGGAATCTGTTTCTCTACGCTTTTCGGCAGTGCATTTGCACCGGCAACATTCACATTTTGACAAGCAGAAAATGCGTCTTGACTTATTTGAGAAAACGGTGATAACCCAAAACCTGAATCTACAGTATTTGCGAAATTGTGTCCTGTCATTTCGGATTCCTGAGGCGAGCTGTTGCCGACCGATCGATCGATAATGCTTCCCTCTTCACTAATTGTTTCACTGTCCGTGCCATTGTTTGCCGCCCGCTCCATTTCCCTATGCACGATTACCAAATTACTACTTTGAACATCAGTTAATTCATTACTCTGCGGCGCTAACACACTGCCTTCGTCTTCACTGTCATTTCTCAGTTTACTTTGGAGCCTAGTATTACGTTTTTCACACGCCATTATTGTCACAGTATTTCACACGACAACACAGAAAAACACAATTTGAAGATCAAAAATAGGAGAACACATTAACATAGCACTGAAAATAATATCTAGTTAATTGCAGCTGCGAAATACTTGGTGCAAATCTACATGCATGCCACAACTGTTTTACTCTACAACAATGAAAACTACAACTACAAAGGAGATTCTCTCTACAATTACGCGCTAGCAATAAACAAAAGCTACACTAAATACACAAACTACAAGAAAAAAATCAGAAGATTCCAGTGAGGTATCCTAGGCTAAGGGTCGACATATGAAACGTCCCCTTTCAACAATTATACAAGACTGTGCTTAACCTGACACACAATATTTTTAGCGCAACGCAATCTGACTTTCAAAATTTCCTACTAAAGAATGGCCCTGACAAACATTAAACTATACCTTTCACAAATCACTTACCTCACAAAAATCTTCGCTGCTCAAGCTACTGCAATACAGCGAGCGCCACTACTGCCAGCTAAATAAAAGATTCAAACTACTGAAGGCACTAACTACTGATAGGGATAGTTAGCAAATGAAAGATATTAATAGAGAACAAACAATGTATTTACCTTGATATCATCATATGTAAATATATCAGTTCATGAAAAATTACAAAACTCCGCCATCTCTCTCCCCACATCCACCACTGCTGGCGGCTCACCTCCAACTGCGCAACGCTACGCGCTGTTCACCTCCAGCTGCCGCTGCCCAACACTACAATGGCAGACAACAATGCAAACTAGCGACAGACTGCACACAGCACAGCCAGTGATTTTCATATTGAGCGCTACGTAACGTTGCCAATAAGAAAACATAAACAGCCTACTTACAAAGCTTCACAGGTTGAGAAGGCATGTGGTGTTATTTGTCAAAATACTGTAGATTCTTGGAAACAGAGCAGATTTATAGGAAAGGTATGTATATTCTGAATGTTAATTTTAAATTTTACCAAAGCACTATTTCTGCTGTTTAAATAAAGGCTAATTTATAACTGAACTTTTGAGAATTTAGTAATGTGTTCTGTTGACAATTTTCGGGAATATTTCCTTAAGTTTTCTGTAAATTTGTTCTCGTCATATTTATCAGCAAAGTAAAGTTGATATAGCAAACAATTAATTATAACTGATGACTTTTTAAAGTAATTTTTGATTATTATGAAGTTACATATCGTGTTTGGCGAAAAACAGAAGAAAGACCATCGTTAGTTACTATAACTGTGACCTATTACGTTCTGTTATAGTTGCTTCAAATCTGTTAACGGCTAGGACGGCAAGTTTTGAGAAGTATTATGTTAAATTGACTTTGATGATTATAATCTGGCAAGAAAGAGATTAGCTGCCACGGACTGTCATATACTTCGTCGGAAAACATGTAATAGCTATTTAGAAACTAAAACAGTGCCAAAGGCATCGAATATAAAAGTGGTACCGAACTGTTCATCTGAATGTTTAGCCTTCTTTTGGTACGTCCCAAGATACAGCTCAAGTAGGTCCGGTAGAAGAAGACTGGGTGAGGGTGTCAGACAGAATAAGAGTGAAGGGAAGAGGGAGTAAGAAATTTGTGGAGAACGTAATCCTTGCAACGCCCATTGTGGTCTTCCTCGTTCGACACTGAGAACTGTTCTTATTTATCCTCTTCCTTGATGTTACTGGCGACCGTTGGTCACCCAGTGCCGGCCTTATCGCGTTACACTACACCTCCCGTCCCCAAGACACCTACGAGCATGTTTTATTCAGGACAGCGGGACATCCCCGAAAGCAGATTGCTTCGTTGAGAGGTGTGGGCCGTGCGACTGCGAAATAGCTGGGCGCCTTTTTCTCGGTTTTTATACCGGCACACGTCATGCTCTCATGTTCTCGGAGGCTTCTTCTTCGTCCGCTGTATTCATGAATTTCTCTTTGATGTCTAGCAGGGTGGTTCCTTAAAAGTTTATGACGTAATATTTGTGGATCTCTTCGCGGAATGGAATTGCGCCTCACTCATCATGAGTGTTCGTTTCGCCCTCTCCCTAGCGCAACGTCTGCGCACATTTCTCTCAGCGTTACGTCATACTAACGGTTTCCTTAAGTCAACGTATAGGCAATGTGTAGGAATAGTCACTTGCGTTTTTCACCAGATCTGTTGCGTAGTGCTTACTACAGTCATGTTCCTCTTCTTCTTAGTTTCAACGAAAAACACGTGGGCCTACTAAGAATTGAGAAAAACGGTCTTTGACATTGTAATCGTCTTACGCCATTTCCCGTCGCTTCTCAATTAAAACGTTGTGATAAACATATGTTAGGTCTACTGAAATATTAATCTATTAAAAGTCCGTTTCCTTTTCTCTAAAATTCTGACAAAGCTAGTTTGACATGGTTAAATAGCTTTCTTTGATTTAGTTCACAAATTGAAACGCATTTCACGCTAATTAAGGCCATGGAAGCATAGTCTTTTCCGAATATACATGTCACCAAATAGCGAGTCTGATAGCTGGAGTCCCGAGATTTTTTTTTTTTTTTTTCCTCCTGCTGCCGGTTTAGTTCTTGTGGTGATATTTCCAGAGAAACTTTCACCCCTAACACATATTTCCTTATATGAATGTGTGGAGTTTTTTCTTTCAGACTTGTCCGAAAGAACAGACACCATCTGAAATCCTCAGCTGTGATACATATTATATACATCGGAGACAGGGGGGGGGGGGGGGGGGAGGAAAGGAAAGAAAGGATTTGCCTCGATGGGTAATGAATCCCAATCTTTAGAGCAAATGCACATTTACATTCGACCTCCAGCGGGAATCTAAAATTAGATAGCACGAAGGACACGGACGGGAAGTGCGGATAGATGGCGCTAGGTGGGAATGTGAGCCGGCCGGGAAGCGTGCCGAGAAACTCCGCGCATCTGCGGTTAACACTGTGTCCGTGTGGCGCAGTGGTCAACGCATCTGCCTGGTAAGTGGCCGATTCTAGGTTCGCGTCCTGACCGGTGTGTATTTTCACTCGTCGCCGCTGATTCTGCATGAAGCCCCGATCATCACTTCCTCCGCTTTTATTTTCCTTCTCCCGCCTCCGCATTCAATTTACATAACACATATTTCTTTATTGCTATAGAATACCAATTTTTATAGATTTAGCTTTGAAAATGTCTTAATGTAACGAAATATTTTCATAAAATTTTCATCCTTATTCCACCCATCTAAGTTTGAATTTACAAAACTTCTGAAACATGTATTTGTATATTACTGAACAGGAAACCAAATATCAATTTTCGTGGTTCTATCTTCAAAACTTCATTAAGGGGCTCCGGAAAGGCTCAAAATCATGAAAAGTTCAATTTTTACTTTTTTGCGTTTTCTGAATCTGCAGACTATTACCTTTTAATAGATATATAATTTATTCAATTCCGAAGACTACAACTATTTTTAAATTTTTTTTTGAAATGTGTTCTACATGGGCGTGACCCACTGTGGCGCTGTTAAACTGCTGTCAAATGGTGTTATTATTAACGTCCGTGTTCATCAGGTACATTTTAGTGATGTGAGATAAAGTATGTGCTGTGGCTAACCTGTGATGGTTCAATATATATCGCTGGTGTGATTGTCGATTGTTTCATGTTTATTTACTCTGTCGTTACCTCGAAAATATTCATAATTAATTTTGTTTCTTGAGTCTCTGTTTTGTTGAAGTATAATAATGAGTAAAAGTAAAGTTATTAGAAATCCTCTGAAGGCTTTTAAGAAAAGGAGAAATGTTGGAAAGCCGAAGGTATGTGTTATTACTGTAAACAATAAAGACGATAACCAAGTGAGTGAACCTAACCTCTCAAGTACACCTGCCCATAGCAGTCAAAGTGGGAAAGAAAATACTTCACAGAAGAAGCTTGGTTCAATGAGTGAAAACTATGAATGTTTTATGGGCGAATCGGATGTGAATGAAATATTTGATATGTCGGTTCTCAAAGGAATTTTTTCAAACTGTGTAAGATGTATTCATTGTAGTGAAGTTGGTCTGGAACTCTCCATAATAAAGCACGTTGGACTTGCTAGTGAAATACAACTGAAATGTGATAAGTGTTCATACATGACCACCTTTTGGAACAGTGTTGCAGTAACTGCAACTGAAGAAAATGGTAGCAAAATCTACGAACACAACAACGAGCGATGCTTGCTTTAGACAAGGAACGCCTTCGGGCTGCAGACAGGGCTGTAAAGAGTCTAGAAATACAAGCAAGAGTAAACAGGAGGAGGAACAAGAGGAAGCTGGAGGAGGAGTTTGCAGAGGATGAAGATAATCCATCCTATGGACCTGGAATCCACTAAAAAGTTAATCCAATCTTTGTCGCTCGATTCCCAAAACTTTTATTTTCTCATACTAAATACATGTTTTCTAAGGATCTTCCAAACATATTTGTTTCAAACTTTCAGTAAATGATACACAGTACCTTCTGCATAATTTAACACAGGCTTTTTCCAAAAAAACTTTATATTTTTGAATATATAAATAAAAAATTGCAAAAAAAATTTGTGAATTTTCATTACAATTGAAAAAAAATCATCTTTAATAACTGAACTAAAATTTTGTAAAATCCCTGTGTTAAGTTGTAGCCCATATGCCAATAAATAATCTGTAAAATGTTCAACTTCCTACCTCAAATACTTTGTGAGGAAAGATGTAATTTATAAGCGTTATTTTAACATTGCAAGTATAGGGCGTTCCGGAGCCCCTTAATAGCGATCTATTTCCAAAAGACCTTTCATCCCATATTTCACCCCCTTACGGGTGTAACCATATCAACACCGTCTCCAAATTTCAAGTTACTATCCTTAGTGGTGATGGGCGATGATGAGTCAGTCATAACATTTTCTTTTATATTCGGAGAAGATTGTATTTGTCACAATCTTATGGAGGCAGTTGTGACTATTTGTTCCTGCTCATTCTTTCTCGACTGACATTTATAAAAAGGCAGAGACATAAAGTCGAGTAAGTCGCAGAAAAGCAAGATAGTACTACTATAAAGTTTATTGCTGTGCGTCATTAGGCTGAAAATACTACACTCTTAATTATAAAGGAAAGGCAGAAAATTATGAATGTCCTACAGTGGTAATTTACACTAAATCAATTAATATCGTAGAAGAACCACAATTTTGTTGTTTTTATTCGCAATTATTAAGTTATTCCCCACAGCAGCGAAGAATAAACATAAAAGTAATTTCAACAACAACCACTTTTGCAGACTACAATTCATAAAGTGTTATTTTAAGAAAAAAAGCACACATTCACAACCGCGACAAGATCTCAGATGGATTCAGAGATGGGGCGATTGCCTATAAATGTACACGTATGTGTAGCGTGCACATCAGAAAATGTATGCAGGGTGAAAATTATTTACACCGACAAAGTCTACGAGGTTGCACAGGACACCAAAACAAACATTTTTCTTTAAGGTCAGAGTTACTTATGACGATTTTTTTAAGCTGGAAGAGGCGTAATTTCTCTCAGTAGACGTTCAATTGTACATATCATGGGGAACGATGAGACAAATGCAGAAAATGTGCTGTTATGTTGGCTACTGTGGAAGTCAGCGCCGACACAAACAAGCAAGGACAGAAGTTGCTATGACCGGTGGTAAGAATCCAAAATAATCTGTGCATAATACTTCTACATCTACATCCATACTCCGCAAGCCACCCGACTGTGTGTGGCGGAGGGTATCTTGAGTACCTCTATCGGTTCACCCTTCTATTCCAGTCTCGTATTGTTCGTGGAAAGAAAGATTGTCGGTATGCCTCTGATCTCTCTGATTTTATCCTCGTGGTCTCTTCGCGAGATATACGTGGGAGGGAGCAATATACTGCTTGACTCCTCGGTGAAGGTATGTTCTCGAAACTTCAACAAAAGCCCGTACCGAGCTACTGAGCGTCTCTCTTGCAGAGTCTTCCACTGGAGCTTATCTATCATCTCCGTAATGCTTTCGCGATTACTAAATGATCCTGTAACGAAGCGCGCTGCTCTCCGTTGGATCTTCTCTATCTCTTCTATCAACCCTATCTGGTACGGATCCCACATCGGTGAGCAGTATTCAACCAGTGGGCGAACAAGTGTACTGTAACCTACTTCCTTTGTTTTCGGACTGCATTTCCTTAGGATTCTTCCGATGAATCTCAGTCTGGCATCTGCTATACCGACGATCAACTTTATATGGTCATTCCATTTTAAATCATTCCTAATGCGTACTCCCAGATAATTTATGGAATTAACTGCTTCCAGTTGCTGACCTGCTGTATTGTAGCTAAATGATAAAGTATCTTTCTTTATATGTATGCGCAGCAGGTTACACTTGTCTACATTGAGATTAAATTGCCATTCCCTGCACCATGCACCCATACTTGCAGAATAATAGAATACTTTATTTCTAAAAAGGAAAGAAACTCTGGGATCCTGCCCATTGTCTAAGATAGGGTCACTAGGAAGCTGTTTTCTCGATTGGCTAAACAACATTCAAGCAAATCTTATTAATGGAGTTTATTACAGTGAATTGCATTGACAATACTTAACTTTGCCTTTTTACAACGAAGTGTCGCAAGCAAATGGCGACATTCAAATAATCAATGTCCTTCGATACATACAATTTCCATGCAAGGAAATAATACTGTGCACAAGTCACAACCCGTCTTCTAGTGCGGTCTTCTAGTGCGGCGGAGGTTCGCCTTAGCGGCGCCTATATTCTCTTAGTATAGGTGCCGCTCCTGTCGTGTTGTCGGCCTAGTCAGCGTACCACTGGCTGATGTCGTCTCACAGCCTTCTATACTGGGGTTTCCCAGCCGACGAGCTGGCGCTTGATGTTACGCCGGAACATCCCTCTACCCCCAAAGCGACGGACCGTCGTCGTGTATGGAGCGCGACAACGGCGGGGTAGGCAGAAGGGTGGACGCTGCACTGGTCTGGAAGCTGTGGCTGCATGGGACGTCAACCTTCCAGTAGTACCCCTCCATCCGACCTTCACTCTGGCGGAAACATCCACCGGAAAAAGACCAGATGGGTATACGTCCACCTCCGGAGGCCAATAACCAGAAGTGGAAGGTGTCAGCTGCTGCAGTGTTCAAAAATGGCTCTGAGCCCTATGGGACTTAACTTCTGAGGTCATCAGTCCCCTAGAACTTAGAACTACTTAAACCTAACTAACCTAAGGACATCACACACACCCATGCCCGAGGCATTATTCGAACCTGGACCGTAGCGGTCGCGCGGTTCCAGACTGAAGCGCCTAGAACCGCTCGGCCACACCGGCCGGCTGCTGCAGTGCGGGTGGGTCCAGTCCTGTCAGTAGGACGAAAGGAGGCGTTATGAGGCGAAAGCTCCGTCTCCATGGAGTCGTCTGGGGGTTTCGTGATGACACCCTCTGGCGCCTGCTGTGGCAGCTCTGTTCTCTGGATCCGTGAATCTGGGGGAAGAGACACCGTCCATGTGACAGTGGAGAAGTTGCTTTTGATGTCGGCGCTGCATCCTGTCTGGACCTGTAATGAAATACATGCAAGCACAAAGTCGATGGACGATTTCGCCTCGCGCCCACGACTTCTGCCGCTACAAACCCTGTAAAAGACATTATCATTCGGCGCGAAGCGATACTTGAGGCCTTCCTTCGACGCCCGATGCTGAGGAAGATGGAGTAGGTGGAACAGTGTCCGATGCCGGCGGCCGTGAAGTAATTCCGCCAGCGATGGTCCGTCTCGTGGGTGCGAACGATAGGAGGCGAGAAACAGTTGCAATGCTTTATCCCTGGTGTGAGCGGAGCGAAGTTTGGCCATCAGCTGCATGAAGGTTCTGACAAAACGTTCCGCTTCGCCGTTTGACTGTGGATGGAACGGTGCACTAGTTAGATGCTTTATGCCATTGCGTTCGCAGAATGTTTCAAATTCATTGGACGTGAACTGAGGGCCGTTGTCTGACTCTATGACTTCAGGTAAACCTTCGATGCCAAAGCATCTTTACTGTGTTACGTGACTTTGTTGAGTTCCTGGGCACAGAAAAAGGAAACTTGTTATACGAGTCAACCACAATCAACCAAAGAGTGTTCCAAAAAGTACTGCAAAGTCTACGTGCTCAAGTTGCCGTGGTGACTGCGACTTAGGCCAAGCAGAGAATTTTTGTGGCGGAGCGGACTGATTTTCCGCACATGCGTGACACTGTGACGTCGTCTGTTCTACTTGGGTGTCCATACCCTGCCAAGTTCAGTGTCGACGCGCTGACTGTTTCGTAAGAACAATCCCTCAGTGTCTTTGGTGAAGTAACTGCAACACCTTTTTTGTAAAGCTTTAGGAATCAACAAACGTGACTGTCCACTGTCATGTTGAGCAAGAATCACACCTTTCTGTATAGCGAGGCTATGGCGACGTGGAAAGGATCGGCGAACTACAGAATTCTTAACCCTATGCAAAGTGTGAGATTAAGATACGTGAATGTAATTTCGTAGGCTTCCGCGGCCAGAATCAGTCGACATAAAAGTTTTCTGGGTTTGGTACCGCGTCATAATGTAAAATAGACCCAGAAGAAGGCCACTGCAATCGTGGCCGAAACGTTGGCTTTTCTATAGCAGCAGGACTTTTACATTATGACGCGGTACCAAACCCAGAAAACTTTTATGTCAATATGTGAATGTATTTTAGCAAAGTCTTCAAATCTGAATCAGCTTTCAAGGCCTGTGTAATTTTACTACAGTGCAGCGGAAAAGATTGAAGCAATTCAAAAGCCTGAGCATCGACGTGACAACAAGATGCAGCAGAAGCGTCTACGTCTGTGTGTAGGGCCAATGGGAAGACGTGAAAGTGCGTCTGCATTACGATGTTGAGCTGTCGGACGATACACAATGTAGTACTGGTGTTGAGACAACAACAAAGCCCATGTTTGCAATTTTAGGGCAGTTCGTACAGGAACCGGTTTCGTCGGATGAAACAAGGATTGCAAAGGCTTGAGATCCGTGAGTAAGGAGAATTTTGTGACATACAAATAATGGTGCAATTTGGTGACACCATACAGAAAAGCCAAATCCTCTTTCTCAGTTTGCGAATAGTTGTACTGAGCTTTGAACAACACTTTGGATGCGAAAGCGATAGGCCTCTATTTATCACGAATTCTATGCGAAAGCAGTGCACCGATTCCGTAAGCGGAAGAGTCAGCTTGCAATACAACTGGTTTGTCACGATCAAAGTGAGGTAGGCATCGATCACTGAGCAATGCATCTTTAAATATTTGAAAAGTTACTTGGTACTCATCTGTCCAAACAGGGGACATTCTTGCGACGCAACCGATGCAATGGAGTTGCGATTTGTGCAGCATTCGGTATGAACCGAATGTAATAGTTCATTTTCCCTAAGACTGAATGCAATTTTGCGACATTGCGAGGAACTGGCAGGCTACGTATGGCTAACAAAAGTGATTGAAGAAGATGTACACCTTGACTGTTTATGACATGACCAAGATTCGGCAACTTAGGTGTAAAAATATCACACTTGTCCAGTTTACGCTTAGTCCTGCATCAGATAATAAACAAAACAAAGCAAGCAAATTTGCAGTGTGTTCTTTAGGTGTACGTCTTGCTACGACAATATCGTCCAAATAGTTAGAACAGTTTGGTACTGCCGCAGTCAGCTGTTCCAAATACCGTTGGAAAATGGCGGTTGCGGAAGCACTGCCAAAAGACAAACGCAGACATTTAAACAAGCCCAAATGAGTATTTACTACACACACTGTTTCAGATTTTTCATCGAGCGGTATTTGAATATACGCGTCGAGCAAATCAATTTTTGAAAAATAGCGTCCAGTGCCTAATTTGTCCGTAAGATCTCCAGGGTTTGGCAACGAATAAGTATCAGTTACAGTTTGTGGGTTGATTGTAGACATAAAGTCAACACAGAAGCGAATTCGACCTGAGGATTTGGGGAGCAAACCCAGTGGACTTGGCCATTGGCTAGCTGATATTGGCGCAATAACTCAGTTACCTTGCAATTCTTTAAGTTCAACAGCGATTTTGTCGCGTAATGCAATGCGAACAGTTCTGGCCCGGCAAAATTTCGGCTGAGATTTGTCTTTCAGAGTAATATATGCAACGAAATTGTTATCCTTGCCCAAACCTTCAGAAAAGAGTTCTGGGAATTCTTTTAACAAGCTAGCTACGCTTTTGTATGGAATGCAGACACTGACAACACATTGTGCTGAATGTTAAAGCCAAACAAATTGAATGAATCAAGACCAGATATGTTCTCTGACGTTGACATCAGGTACAATGTAGACGATTGCCTCACACGATATAACATCTGAATATAAACCAGAAATAGCACATTTGAATTTGCATTTCCTCGTCAAACCCTGCAAATCTATTACCCAATAGCGATAAGGTTGTTCTGACCGTTTTTTAATATAAAAGAATTGATACCTAGTTGCAACCACATTCACGTGTCGGTCATAGTAGTTAGTGAGCGAATCTGCAACTTGTTTACGGGAAAGTTCACTCGGAGTGGCATTGGGAAATAGTTTGCTGGTGAGGCAGAACTCTGCGCTTCCTAACGTTGAGAGAAAATAATGGCTTTTCACGGTACTTGATACGTTGTGAGCAAGGATGTAGGCTTCAGACTGTTGCAACCACTTGAGCCATTCCTCTTCTCGTCCACGAAACTTGCGAAAAGCGGTATAGCTGTATGTGTTGCTGTAGGTGGTGCTTGTTCGGTGTGGCGCGCAGTGTTGGCCAGTAGCTGCTGCACTATGTTGAGGAGGGTAGATATTTGCTGCATCTGGAACTGAAACATCTGCATTAGCTGTGTTGCCTCTAACTCTGGCAGCTGTGGTGCCTTAGCAGGGGGTGGGATAGGTGGGGTGGGCATGTTTAAAGAGACAAATGCAAGACGCAGGCAAGGAAAGCAAGAAAAATAAGTATAAAAGAAAAGAAAATTTCTACAACGCCCATCTGGAATCACTGATTAGCAAAAGAGACTGTTAAAGCAAGTAAACGCCCCTGCAAAGTAAACACAAAAGAGAATGAAGGCTCCAGAAACACAAAACAAAAATCCGTGGCCGCGAGACGCGGGGTTCTTCTTAAACTCGTCGCCAATATGGGATCCGGCCAATTCGTCTAATGTAGGGTGCCCAGGAAGCTGTTTTCTCAGATAGCCTGACCTTACCTCGCCAGATTTTTTCCTATGGGATTATCTAAAAGACATCGCATATCGGGAAACGCCTACCACTCACGAAAACATGATGCAAAGAATAAGAGATGCTTGCGCTGCAATTACACCAGACATGTCATCAAGATGTGTGCAAGGATTTACTGCACGAGTCAATAAATGCATAGAAGTTGGAGGTCATCACTTCGAACATTTGATTTCATAAAACGGTGAGATGCAAGAGTTATACGGACAACAAGCAGGCCGAAAGTGAGAGGCGAGGGGACTCACTGGAAACAAGTACCCCGAAATTCATTTACTTGCAAGTATTTGCAAATAATCAACAACAAAACGAAACCAATCGTTCCTTTTCAGGACCACTAAATCTAAAACGGGAATACGTTCATCTTTAGTTAGCGAGTGTGTTAGTCTTTTCCTCAGTTAGTCTTTTACTTCGTTTACTCAGTTAGTTAATGAGTTCACTTATTAGTAAGTAGGATATTTGCTTAGTTAGTTAGCTAGTCATAAGATTTGTTTGATAATTAAAAGTCGTGTGGCCTCATGACCACGAAACAAACAAAACTTATCCGAATCTGCAGAAAAAGTTAATATTTGGGTCAACATTTGCAAAACTCTTATTCCTCCCTCTCAAACCCCACTCTTCGCGGAGAGAGGGAGGGTTTTAGTTTCAGCGAATCAAAATTTACGAAGTAAATAAGTATTTTTTATTTATCCATAACTATTTCTCAAGCAAAAAATGAGAACATGGATTTTCTTTAATTACAGCGCCAACTACCAAGAATCAAAACAAATGTTTAAGACAAAATGCACGTAGCTTTTTATGTAGAATCTGATTCTACAATTTAAAAAAATGGGGGTTCCCTTTTGAAATTTTAAAGTTGTCTCCCGCCCCACCCCCAGGGGGCTAGGGTGGCGGGCTAATTTTAGCACCAGCAAATCTCCCCCTCGAAAATAATCAACTTTCGATTCTACACATTTTTTCGTGTGAAGCTTATTTTTCGAGTTATTGTGGTTTGTCAACCTGAAATTTACACCCTGTATAATATGTACAAGTGCCAAGAGGGAATAATAAGAGTCGACCAAGAAAAAAGTGCTCGGATTAAGAAGGGTGTACGACAGGGATGTAGTATGTCGCCCCTACTGTTCAACCTGTACATCGAAGAAGCAATGATGGAAATAAAAGAAAGGTTCAGGAGTGGAATTAAAATTCGTGGGAAACTTTATCAATGATAAGATTCGCTGAGGACATTGCTACCCTGAGTGAAAGTGAAAAAGAGTTACATGATTTACTAAACGTAATGAACAGTCTAATGTGCACAGAATATGGGTTGACAGTAAACAGCAGAAAGACGAAAGTAGTGGGAAGAAGCGCAAATGAGAACAGCGAGAAACTTAACATCAGGACTGATGTCACTAAGAAGTTAAGGTATTCTACTACCTAGGCACCAAAATAACCAATAACGGACGGAGCAAGGAGGACATCAAAAGCACACTAGCACTGGCAAAAAAGGGCGTTCTTCGTCAAGAGAATTCTAGTAGTATCAAACATAGGCCTTAATTTGAGGAAGAAATTTCTGAGAATGTGCGTTTGGAGCACAACATTTTATAGTTCGGAAATATGGACTGTGGGAACACCGGAAAAGAAGAGAATCGAAGCATTTAAGATGTGGTGCTACAGAGGAATGTTGAAAATTAGGTGGATTGATGAGCCAGAGGTTGAAAATACCGCTTCAGTTATAAATTTCTTTTATTATCATACGACTGGTTTCGGGCTGTTATAAGCCCATCCTCAGGTGTCGCAACTATTCTGTGGCGACACCTGAGGATGGGCTTATGAGGGCCCGAAACCGTTCGTGTGATAATAAAAGAAATTTACAACTGAAGAGATATTTTCAACCTCTGGTATAATGCTCAGTTGCGGATGTTCGTCCAACAGGATTGCTTTTGGATTGATAAGGTAAGGAATGAGGAAGGTCTGCGCAGAATCGGAGACGAAAGGAATGTGGAAAAGACTGACAAGAAGAGGGGACAGGATGATAGGACATCTGTTAAGACGTGAGGGAATGACTTCCATGGCCATAGGAAGCTGTAGTGGGCAAAAACTGTGAAGGAAGACAGAGATTGGAATACATCCAGCAAATAGCTGAGGTCGCAAGTGCTACTCTGAGATGAAGACGTTGGCACAGGTGCAGAATTCGTGGCGGGCCGCATCAAACGAGTCAGACGACTGGTGACTCAAAAAAAAAAAGGTCAAGGTCGATGTGCAAGTCAATGGTAACTCAAGATTCATTGTAACGGAGGTTGAGTCCTTCATCGATAAAGAATTTAAATGAAAAATTAACAAACGTGACTACTGTCGGGAGACAACTCTAGCTTCATCGGTAGATTCCTAAATACTCACCGTTCTAGTTGCCGCCTCGGATCTCGAATAAAGGCCAACTGCTCTCCGTCGATCTCAGAAATAGGAAACCGTTGTTCTTCACCGCTCTCCAAATTACAGAATGCTCTCAGTACCACTTTGAACTCTTTCGTTTCTCTAACTCTGCCGTCCCAACACAATAATTCCACCAAAAGTCCAAGTCAGCCAGTTAGGGCTCGTACTTATTTGTTTCACCTATAGAGAGAAAGGAAATTTTCCCAGTAACTCCATCGTCTTACGAGTGTCAGAAAAATCCACGCTGCTTGTCAGCGACCAATGAGGGCCCTAGTCTTAGCGTTAGCCTATGATACGTGAGCAAAATGCTCATTCTCTCCCTACCATCCTGCTCAATTTTCGGAAGTCTTTCAACACTTTCCACGCATTTGGTAAACACATTTGGCTTTGATCTGTTTGTGGAGCTTAACTTCCTACTTAATCAGCAGGCTGTCAACCTTCGACTGGTACCAGTATGTCGAAAGGGAGAGTAAACGGGCATTAGTTTCTGACCTGTTGTTTCTGGGCTGAAGCCATCGAGTCTGCAAGGGGCATGTCTCCACAGTCAAACACAGAAGTGTCCATTCCGGATCATACTGGCGATAGCGTATCAGAAAGAACCCCAGCTGGGCCTGTAAAGCGACCGTTTTGGACAGTGTCTCTCCTGAATGCGTTACGCGAAGGTGCTGCATTGTCTGAGCGATTCTAGGATAGTCGTTCTGTCGTAAGAAGCACACAACTAGCATTTGAAAATCACCCATCCGAACATCACCTCACACGAACGAAACACTATTATTTCAGTAAGCTCTGACTTGCTTGTTCCTTGAACGTTGAGTACCAAATTGTCTATCTAAATTCTTTTAAAACGAGCTAATTACGAGAGTGACTACAATTGTTTACGCTGTTTAAAAAAAAGGTTCAAATGGCTCTGAGCACTATGGGACTCAACTGCTGAGGTCATTAGTCCCCTAGAACTTAGAACTAGTTAAACCTAACGAACCTAAGGACATCACACACATCCATGCCCGAGGCAGGATTCGAACCTGCGACCGTAGGGGTCTCGCGGTTCCAGACTGCAGCGCCTTTACGCTGTTTACATTGGCAATCTGCACTGACCTTTAATTACAGCAGGCGAATGTCTAGGTCAAAGTGCGCTGAGGAACATCCCTGCGTCTCCTCAAGTCCCCTTCATTAATATGACTCTCTGTCGTCTGTTGTCAAATCGGATTTTCATTTTAACTGGATTAGGAAGGAAATGAGGAGTGTGGACCCACATTATCATTTAAGAAACATGTAATCCTAAAGAAAACAACGACACACTTCTTTCCGAGATGTTTGTTGTATTCGGAAACATTTAGCGAGCGGCGAAAACCAATGAACAGTTTAGAAAAGCAAAAAGATATGAGACGGATGCAACAGATATTTATCAATAGTTGTGTGACACTGTTTTTCAATGGTTGCAATATTCTTCCGATCTTTCAATTTCTCAATGATAGAAATCCGGTCCTCGGTCACAAAGACATCCGAAAACCATCCTCATCTTCGGAAAATACAGGATTCCGTGAACCAGTTCCTCGATTACTTGGAAATTGTCGTTTGTGGTCGATGTCGATGGCCTTTTCTCCTGACCAGCATCATTCAGTTCTGGGTAGCGTCGGTCAAATTGTTGGCACCATTCCACCATGGTTGGTACGTCATTGCATTTGGTACATATACCGTCAGAACTTCTCGGTGAACGAGTGTAAAATTTACGTTTTCCTCGGAAGAATCACAAGTCTCATGTACTTCAACTTTGGAGTAGTTTATAATTATCGCACCATTGTCTGCGGCTCGTTGTCTTGCGGTAGCGTTCTCGATTCCCTCGCACGGGGTCCCGTGTTCGATTCCCGGCGGGGTCAGAGATTTTCTCTGCCTCGGGATGGCTAGGTGTTGTGTGTCTTTCATCATAATTTCATCCTCATTCACGTACACGTCGCCGTAGTGGCGTTAAAGAACTTGTGAAGCGGCGGAGGAACCGCCCCGCGAGGGGTCTCCCGGCCACCAATGACATACGCTCATTCATTCATTCATCGCACCACTTGTTTCGCACTCTGTGATACACCTGTTAACCCTAACGTAACATAACTGTGACTCCAGAGACCTCGAGAGGTGTACTCTTGTCGCGCAGTGGTCTTAGAGTGGGATGATATTTGTAAATTAATTTTGGGAGTCCCCTCGTAACCACGGTGGTTTAGATGCCCCTATCACTGGGTTTCATGCAACCTGCAACACTTTCAAATACCACGAGCGACATTTTCTTATTGTCTCGCTCACTACGCCAAACTACTAGTCCTGCATAAACAACAAACAGTCCTTTTTGTAGGAAGTTTAATGTTGTAAATTTTGTACTAGGATAAGTTTCCGCTAGAGCCAGTTGTTTTCGAGTTACTCAGCAAAACATGCAAGAGAGATCTTCAAACATGTTTTTCTCGAATAACTCGAAGTCTGTAGCCTCCAGAGGAAACCATCCCAGTAAAAAATTTAACTACCCTGAGTTTCCTACAAGGTTCTGATCATTTTTCCTGTAGGACTAATAGTTTGCAGGTAATGAGCAAGACAATGTCAAAACCTCATGCATGGTTTTTGTAGGCGTTGCGGATAACATAAAACAGATAGGCAAGGGACAGATGAATCACCATACATGTGCCTATTGTTTGTATCGAATCTGCACTGTAAGATGGATCGACTTGAAGAGAGAAGAAGTGATTCATCATGTTTGGACATGCCTATGAGCACAATGTGAGCAGCGCTGCACGATTTTTTGGTGTGTCAATGCGGACTTTACAACAGGTCTACAAGAACCAATGAATCCATCGCAACCGCACCACAGGAACCTAAGAACAGCAGTCTTAAAAGAAATACCGTACTACCTAACAGGGACTGAACACGAGTGCCACTCCAGGTCAACGACAGTCGGTTACAAACCCGACAGGAATATCTGGGTCAATATATGCAGGTCCATCTCAATCAGCTTTCAAGGTAACGCTGGGAAGGGAACTTCATGCATTGAACCCTTGGAGCCTGAGACTTTACAAAAGGCCATTGCTCCGAGTGCCACATAATTCTGCTTGTGTTCAGTTGGTAAAACTACACAATAGAAACACAGTAGCTGACTGGAGTTCTTAATGTGGACCAAGTGATTGTGGTTTTGCTTTTAAAATGATGCTCCTCGTCAAGTGCACCGACGGCCCAGTGCAGCTACTAACTTGCTACGTGTGGAGGGTGTAATTCAGGTTGGTCCTTGATGGTCCCGTGATGCTTTGGTGGTGCATTTTTGTACCTTGACTTGGAACCGGTCACTCACTCACCACGAACATGGAACCGAAAGTTTCAACATTAACAGTGTTTAAGTATTGCCGTTTTTTCTGTGATGTAGACGACACGAAGTATTAAAATTATAACTGAGTTTATTGTACTTCTGAATTACTTAACCACTGCACTGGAAAGCACACCGATCTGTAATTCAAGGAACTGAAGCTACGATTTACATCAACAATTCTGACATTAACTACAGCTTCCGACAACACGGCGAACCTGTGAATTCTTCATGATTGCGTGTGTATGTTTACTGCTCAATTCTATTTGTAGAGTGTATGTCGACGTTTGGTACACTGCTGTGTCCTTCAATGTTCGTGATAATCACAGGCCACGACGACTAAGTCCCAGTATTGATTAAGTCTCACACGAGTTACTTTTCCTTCTCGCATAATATTTGTTCCATTGTCTGGCTAAACGGCTTTCTTCAGAACTGTGACTAATACGTCAAGACGATACTCGCAAAACTTTTAAATTCCAGATCGGTCTGAAACAATCTAATATCGGTCAATAAGCGTACTTCTATCGCGACGTCTACAAGAGAGCGATTTAACATCTCTATTGAAGTTTTTCATTGTAGTCGCAGCGAACTTACAGCTCGATGCGGCTACAACTCTTTTCTTGGATAAATTTTATCTCTGATCACTTTATCTTGCCTGGGTTTTAACCTTCGTAAAGCATATATATTGAATTCTTTATTTATAGTTTCACGCTTCGTAGATTGATTGATCATCTGATAGTCTTTCATTTATTTCTTTCCTTGGAAGATGTTGGTACTTCCCGAGTATTTCTGTTGGTCAGACTTCCAATAGTGTTAATATTTCATTGCCAGCAGCTACCGTCAAGGACAGGATAACTAATTTTTATGCCTTTTGCTGTTAAAAAGGATGTCATTAGGGGCTCTATATTTGGCGTTTTATAAGGTCTATGTTATCAGGGATAGAGGTGATGTTACACGTTAGAAGAGTGCTGTATTTGAGGGAGACTAAATTTTTGTCCGCTGTGCTTAATCATTCCTCTCCCCATGGGTAGGCATGCGTGTCTCAACGATACAGATAGCCGTACCGTAGGTGCAACCACAACGGAGCGGTATCTGTTGAGAGGCCAGACAAACATGTGGTTCCTGAAGAGGGGCAGCAGCCTTTTCAGTAGTTTTAGGGGCAACAGTCTGGATGATTGACTGATCTCGCCTTGTAACACTAACCAAAACGGCCTTGCTGTTGTGGTACTGCGAACGGCTGAAAGCAAGAGGAAACTACAACCGTAATTTTTCCCGAGGGCATGCAGCTTTACTGTATGGTTAAATGATGATGGCGTCCTCTTGGGTAAAATATTCCGGAGGTAAAATAGTCCCCCATTCGGATCTCCGGGCGGGGACTACTCAAGAGGATGTCGTTATCAGGAGAAAGAAAACTGGCATTCTATGGATCGGAGCGTGGAATGTCAGATCCCTTAATCGGGCAGGTAGGTTAGAAAATTTAAAAAGGGAAATGAATAGGTTAAAGTTAGATATAGTGGGAATTAATGAAGTTCGGTGGCAGGAGGAACAAGACTTTTGGTCAGTTGAATACAGGGTTATAAATACAAAATAAAATAGGGGTAATGCAGGAGTAGCTTTAATAATGAATAAAAAAATAGGAGTGCGGGTAAGCTACTACAAACAGCATAGTGAACGTATTATAGTGGCCAATATAGCGGTTGGTAGGACATGTCCTAAGGCATCAAGGGATCACAAATTTAGCATTGGAGGGCAGCGTGAAGGGTAAGAATCGTAGAGGGAGACCAAGAGATGAATACACTAAGCAGATTCGGAAGGATGTAGGTTGCAGTAGGTACTGGGAGATGAAGGAGCTTGCACAGGATAGATTAGCATGGAGAGCTGCATCAAACCAGCCTCAGGCCTGAAGACCACAACAACAACGTACTTAATCATTAACAACTGGAACACTAAAAACCACTTTGCCATGCAGCTCAAAGTCTCTTGCAGTCACCATTGGTAAAATTATCTAAAGAAAGGGTCCAGCCACATAATGTGACCACCGCCTGTGTTCGACGTCAACGTCGAATAACAACTCACAGATGTCTGGTGACAGCACTGGCAGTGCAGGGTATTTAAAGTGTGTCAAAATCCAGAAAAGATTGCAGTCGTAGTAATGCGTAAGCGAAGCGATTTATCTGACGTCCAAAAGGTTGTGATCATTGACTTGGGCCAGAGATGGAAGCATTTCCGAAACGGCTAAGTTTGTAAACTGTCACCGTACCGCTCAGGTTAGATACACCGTGCATGGCAAAATGGCGGTATCCATAACCGGCTGCAAGGCAACTATGGTGCACCATGCGCCATAGATGACAGGGGTTGTGGCCGAGCGGTTCTAGGCACTACAGTCTGGAACCGCGCGGCCGCTACGGTCGCAGGTTGGAATCCTGCCTCGGGCATGGATGTGTGTGATGTCCTTAGGAGTTCTGGAGGACTGATGACCTCTGAAGTTCTGGAGGACTGATGACCTCTGAAGTTAAGTCCCATAGTGCTCAGAGCCATTTGAACCATCTTGGCAGGGGTCGATGATGGCTGCGGGAATGTGTAGGGGCGAACAGACGTGCAAGTGTTGAGCAGCTGGCCGCCGGGGAAGTACCAAAGAGATACCAAAAACATCTCCTCAACGACCACTCAGAGAACGTTACTCTGTGTGGTCCTACGCAGCAGGTGCCTGGTTTATGCATCAATGATGACTGCTGTTCACCGGCGACGAAGACTGCAGTTTGTATGCCAATACCGCAAGTGGACGTCGAGTGAGTGGCAACAGGTGGCCTTTTCAGGTGAAGCACGTTTCATATCTTCCATCGGACAGATGGCCGTTTGCGAGTACGGGGTGAAACGTCTGAAACCAAATACCCTGCTACAATCGTCGGATGGCTCCACGGCGGAGAAGCCAGCGTAATGGCCTGGGGACTGTTTTCGTGACATTCCCTCCGTGATCTCGTCATTCTGGGAGGCACAATGGATCAACACATGCATGAATCTAACCTCGGGGACCTTGGACACGCCTCCAAGCAGCTCGTTTTTCCTCAACGCGATGGTATCTACCAGCAGGACGCTGCAAAGTGTCACAAATCTCGCAGTGTACGTGTGTGGTTTGAAAAGCACCTGGAGAAGTTTATCGTATTCCCCTAGCCACCAGACTCCCCTGGATATAAGCCCAACCGAGAATGTGTAGGACCGCCTCGAACGGGCTGTTCGCACAATGGATTCTCAACTGAGAACCCTTATGCAGCTAGCTACGGCATTAGAATCAGCATGGCTGCGCATCCCAGTTGGTTCCTTTCAGAACCTCACTGACCCTCTATCTGTTGCAAAAGGTACTGATGCAGGTATTTGACAGGTGCTCACGTTAATGACTCATGGTGTATTATGATCAGTACATCCTTGTCAGCTTTCTTTCAATGAGATTTTCCTTTTATTTATTTATGTTGTTTCACGTATAGTATTGACTATCCATTGTTTTCCTTTTGTTTTAAATACAATCACAGTACATACTTGTAAACGTGAATAATGTAGTTCACATACAGACTACCTTCAGAGACCAAAAGTCTGGCAGCATATGGCGAAAACAGTGCCCACGATATGTGTTTTCATACTAACTGTTCTGTGACTGCCTCTAGAATTTAAAAAAGAATTATTTCAGTCATGTACCATTTTCTCCAGAGGCAAGATGGGGATTGTTTTAACATCTTCTAGAATAGTAACCATAAAGTTTATAAGGCCACTATACGGTTACTGCGTTCTATCGCATAGAAACAGGATAACCCTCTAACTAATCTCCTTATTGGCAATCACTTTGTTCATACAAAATCCTTCAAAATTTAATTGGTCTTGTGAGGGTCTACGGGTTGCACGCAACCATACGGTACGTAAGACGGGCTCGCCAACCGGCTTATCTGGAATGCTGACAATTTGCTTGGTCAGTACACGCGGAGTCCGGCCGGAGTGCAAGGCAGAGAGTACGCAACTGTCAGCCGTCCGCAGCGGGCAGTATTAACTAGCGCGGCCTCAGGCGCGAATATGCCTCTTTTCTTAGCTCAACATGGAGCCTTTCGATACGACCGTAATTATAATGTCAGACACACTGATGATGGGAACACATAGTGTGCGTGTTTCATAATCCGCCTTTGTTAGTAAAACTGTTGAAACTTACTTCTCAGTGTTCACTTATTGCCGTACCTCAAGGACCCTACACTTACAAATCTTGACAAAATATTCGTGTAATCGTCATCCGGGGCAACAACACAAACTACCTATTTATTGAATAACAGCGAACTTTGGCGAATAATGTTAATTAAAGGGGAAAGAAACCTGATGCCTCCTCAGTGACTACAGTATCTGTCGTACGTAATCCTGGAATAACTAGACAAAGTCATTTATAAAATTTGACTGTTGCTGGAAAAGTACCCGCACGTGTACTAGAATGATCATTAAATACTCACACAAGCAGGCAAGTTCCTACAATGGCTCTGAAAACTGCGAGACGACAGGTTTTTATATGTAAATAAACTTTGTTCAGCAGAAACCGTCTAGTTTAAAGTTTTCCCACTGTCTAAACGCTCTACCAATGAAAATCTACGTACGCTGCTCTGACTAGTCAAAGCTAACTGATTTCATACCAAATGTACTACGACGAACGTATTTTACTGGCACCTGGAATGAAAAATTGTAACGATATAAATCTCTAAACATTCAAAAGAAAGAACAACACTCAAACTCTGCTAATGCTAATTTACTTACGATAAAAACAATAAACAAATATTCTTTTATAGGAGCAAGTCGAGAAACAAAGATTAATCTGAGTGGCAAATAACAATAAGAAACAAAGCATGTTAATTCTACAGTTCTCTAACAATTACAATGTTCAGCGAAAGAAACTTAGTTGTGAGTAAAGGCACGTCGTGATCCCACTCTGGCAGCCCACAAACTTATTTCAGTAACTGAGATCCTCGTTAAATAAAACCGTCTTAGTTTTCCAGTTGAAAATGATATTAGGACGTTGCGGTAAAAATCCTTATTGGCTAAAGAGTTGGCGATGGACGATGTGGAAGAAACGTAGTCCGTACTAAACGGCTTAATGTTTAGTAACATCACTGAGTCAAATAAGTATTTGTAATCACTGTTCGAGTGTGCAGGTTTTGTATGTGGTGCAAAGTGTCCAATACGTTTTCAGTGTTCAAGGCAGTTTACTCAGTAAATCTGTCTTTCTACAGATTCTCTTGTCATATTTCTCCTCGATATATTAGTTCACGATAGTCGGCTCATTAATGCATTTGAAGTTTAAACTGGGCGGTCTACGTTATACCCCGTAATACGTCCTGTTAACAGGCATATCCCTGCACTCTTTAGAGCGCAGTAAATTAATCCAGGACGCGTAACATTTAGATAAATTTCGTTCACTATTTTCACAGTCCATAATACACCGAGAAGCAGTTTACAAGTTCACTGTCACGAATTCGCAGTCCATAACCATCCGCCTGCCGACAACAAATCCACGATTATGGATCAAATGGGTCTGAGCACTATGGGACTTAACACCTGAGGTCATCAGTCCCCTAGACTTAGAACTAACCAACCTAAGGACAGCACACACATCCATGCCCGAGGCAGGATTCGAACCTGCGACCGTAGCAGCAACGGGGCTCCGGACTGAACCGCCTAGAATCGCTCTGCCACAACGGCCGGCAAATCCACGGTTACAAATTCGTAAATCATACCCGCCCACCTGCCAACAACCTCCTCTCAAACACCTACTTTCACAGGATATTTTCACGACTGAATCTTTAAATGTGTTTCATGTAGTCATAAACATTTGATTATACTATAAAACAAAAATAAAATTTGTAATAATAAATACAACGAAGCAAAACTCATTCACCCTCTGTCAGTCACACAGGATATACAAGGTGTGATCCATAACATCATTAATGAACATACGAATGATCTAGTTATTTTTTCAGAGTCAATAAAAATAACCACTGGTTAAAGATCAACGTGAAAAAGCGAACTTAGAAATCTCCTTTGAGAAAACCAAATTTATCACAAACATTAAACAGCCCTTGATATACACTCCTGGAAATGGAAAAAAGAACACATTGACACCGGTGTGTCAGACCCACCATACTTGCTCCGGACACTGCGAGAGGGCTGTACAAGCAATGATCACACGCACGGCACAGCGGACACACCAGGAACCGCGGTGTTGGCCGTCGAATGGCGCTAGCTGCGCAGCATTTGTGCACCGCCGCCGTCAGTGTCAGCCAGTTTGCCGTGGCATACGGAGCTCCATCGCAGTCTTTAACACTAGTAGCATGCCGCGACAGCGTGGACGTGAACCCTATGTGCAGTTGACGGACTTTGAGCGAGGGCGTATAGTGGGCATGCGGGAGGCCGGGTGGACGTACCGCCGAATTGCTCAACACGTGGGGCGTGAGGTCTCCACAGTACATCGATGTTGTCGCCAGTGGTCGGCGGAAGGTGCACGTGCCCGTCGACCTGGGACCGGACCGCAGCGATGCACGGATGCACGCCAAGACCGTAGGATCCTACGCAGTGCCGTAGGGGACCGCATCGCCACTTCCCAGCAAATTAGGGACACTGTTGCTCCTGGGGTATCGGCGAGGACCATTCGCAACCGTCTCCATGAAGCTGGGCTACGGTCCCGCACACCGTTAGGCCGTCTTCCGCTCACGCCCCAACATCGTGCAGCCCGCCTCCAGTGGTGTCGCGACAGGCGTGAATGGAGGGACGAATGGAGACGTGTCGTCTTCAGCGATGAGAGTCGCTTCTGCCTTGGTGCCAATGATGGTCGTATGCGTGTTTGGCGCCGTGCAGGTGAGCGCCACAATCAGGACTGCATACGACCGAGGCACACAGGGCCAACACCCGGCATCATGGTGTGGGGAGCGATCTCCTACACTGGCGGTACACCACTGGTGATCGTCGAGGGGACACTGAATAGTGCACGGTACATCCAAACCGTCATCGAACCCATCGTTCTATCATTCCTAGACCGGCAAGGGAACTTGCTGTTCCAACAGGACAATGCACGTCCGCATGTATCCCGTGCCACCCAACGTGCTCTAGAAGGTGGAAGTCAACTACCCTGGCCAGCAAGATCTCCGGATCTGTCCCCCATTGAGTATGTTTGGGACTGGATGAAGCGTCGTCTCACGCGGTCTGCACGTCCAGCACGAACGCTGGTCCAACTGAGGCGCCAGGTGGAAATGTCATGGCAAGCCGTTCCACAGGACTACATCCAGCATCTCTACGATCGTCTCCATGGGAGAATAGCAGCCTGCATTGCTGCGAAAGGTGTATATACACTGTACTAGTGCCGACATTGTGCATGCTCTGTTGCCTGTGTCTATGTGCCTGTGGTTCTGTCAGTGTGATCATGTGATGTATCTGACCCCAGGAATGTGTCAATAAAGTTTCCCCTTCCTGGGACACTGAATTCACGGTGTTCTTATTTCCATTTCCAGGAGTGTAGTCAAAACTAAATACGGAGAAACTGAAAAAACGAGCAAGTTGAAGTATCCAGGAAAATTGACTGAACAAGACATTTCTGATAAGGTGAAATCAGTATACTACCTCACTAAGGAGTTACATAACAAGAAATCAGTATCCATCAACGGTAAACGTACAACTACTCAACAGTAATTCGCCCACAATCAATTTATGCAGCAGAATTTTTAACTCTGGACAAGAAGGCAATGATGGAAGCATTCAAAATCACAGATCGAAAAATACTAAGGAAAATTTTGAGACCAGTTAAACACAATACAGAAAACATCACAATAGGGAACTTTATAGACACAAATTGGAAAAATTAAAGACATTATTAGCAAAAAAAGGATTAGCTTTCTACGCCTACGTCAAGAGGATTAATGCCAACAAGTGACAAAAAACTATTTACTTACTTCGGTAAATTAAAAATAGATAACGCAGGGTGCAAAGAAGTTGGAAGGGACATGGACTAACTCCAGATTGATCTATAACATATTGAGGAATGACTGCTTCACAGGGAGAAATTGCAGGACTTCAAAGGATTCGATGAAAGACCCAAGAGGTCTGAAGCCACTTGGGAAGAATAAAAAAGAGAGAAGCAGAGAGAAAAGATGAGAGAAATTTGGAAGAAAAGAAAGGAGAAACGGTTGACAAAGCAGTAGTCAGTAATGGCTCATACATAAATCAAGAGGAAGAATTTATTAAATATATATGTATGTAGATAGATGTATAGTGTTATATTGACACACAGGATCATAAATTAATTAATAACATATTGCCCTTTTCCGGTGGCGACGTAAAGAAGTAAAGAATTTTTCGATAGCCAAACAGATTTCGCCTTGAGGGTTTGGTTCAATCAGAGTTCAGTTAATGCCTATAGGACGAGGCACTGAGGTGTTTCTGATGTGTTAATACAAGTATTCAAGAGTCTGTTGTAAACGAAATTTCCTGAGGAACAACAGCCACCTGTGGGTATTGTAACATTTTCACCTGAGAGAGACTGAGAGAGAATAAGAACAACGCACGAAGTGTGTCTGGAAGCCTTTGTGGCTCCTACAATAATCCCAGCAGTCTGTTGTAAACGAAATTTCCTGAGGAACAACAGCCACCTGTGGGTATTGTAACATTTTCACCTGAGAGAGACTGAGAGAGAATAAGAACAACGCACGAAGTGTGTCTGGAAGCCTTTGTGGCTCCTACAATAATCCCAGCAGGCCTCCAACTCGCCCCACTCCGCTCGAAGTCCCGTGCTGGCGAAACTCCGCGTAACGCAATTAAAATGAACTTGCATTCAAAATTTAATTTCGTTTGGCGCCCCGCGGATTAAATAACTTGCTCCACGTGAACCACTTGGCGCTGTAAACACGCGCGCTGCCGAGTTAATTGTGCCGCTGGAGGACTAAAGCTCTTGCAGACGCGACGGGCTCCTTCGGCTTTCCGTAGCGGTATGCTGGGCCACCTGCCACGGCCACTGCCCGAAAGTGTAGAGACCGCAGCACACGGCTCAATGGAACTCCGCTCCATTCGGAGGTCGCTCTTTTATGCGGAACTTTCGCTAGAAATCTGGAAAGTGTTCATGGTGGACCTCGAGAGAGCTGTTCTCTGTGGAAACTTCAGCGTCATAATTACTGTGACTCCATCAGATGGAACAGTGACAACGAGTGTTGGGGACGGGGGGAGGGGGGTGAAGGATAGGAAGAGTGGAAGGGGGCAGAGAGGGTAGGTAAGAGCCAAAGGGAAAGCGAGTTGGAGAACATGCGCAGTACCGGTCATTAATTTAAATAAACCATGGCTGCAATCTGATATTTCAAGCAAAGCTTTAGTTCCCCAAGAATACAATTATATACAATTAAACATATACAGGGTTATTACAAATGATTGAAGCGATTTCACAGCTCTACAATAACTTTATTATTTGAGATATTTTCACAATGCTTTGCACACACATATAAAAACTCAAAAAGTTTTTTTAGGCATTCACAAATGTTCGATATGTGCCGCTTTAGTGATTCGGCAGACATCAAGCCGGTAATCAAGTTCCTTCTACACTCGGCGCAGCATGTCCCCATCAATGAGTTCGAAAGCATTGTTGATGCGAGCTCGCAGTTCTGGCACGTTTCTTGGTAGAGGAGGTTTAAACACTGAATCTTTCACATCACTATGCGTGAAACTTGCCCGCACGCGTTCAACCGTTTCTTCACTCACTGCATGCCGACCCGTTGATTTCCCCTTACAGAGGCATCCAGAAGCTTTAAACTGCGCATACCATCGCTGAATGGAGTTAGCAGTTGGTGGATCTTTGTTGAACTTCGTCCTGAAGTGTCGTTGCACTGTTATGACTGACTGATGTGAGTGCATTTCATGCATGACATACACTTTCTCGGCTCCTGTCGCCATTTTGTCTCACTGCGCTCTCGAGCGCTCTGGCGGCAGAAACCTGAAGTGCGGCTTCAGCCGAACAAAACTTTATGAGTTTTTCTACGTATCTGTAGTGTGTCGCGACCATATGTCAATGAATGGAGCTACAGTGAATTTATGAAATCGCTTCAATCATTTGTAATAGCCCTGTATAATACAAACAGAAAGATTATATTTTCAGTAGGAATAAACGGCCCAGATTGCATTGACAACAGAAGCTTGGTTAACGCGTTTCGCTTTTAGGTATTTTCAGATTTTGTTTAGGAACTATAGGTAAAGCATTAGTCATAAGAAGCAAAAGCTTTTGGTACACACCTCCAGCGAATACATGTATAATGGACTTAGGCCTACCCTTTCAGCTAATTGAGATAATTGATGACACATGTTTCTAATACTGTTATTGTCTGGGATAAAGCACATCAAATGATAAAAGAAATGTAGTCATAACCGAATCATTATTGCGCGACTACTCCCACGTAATAACAATCGAAAGAATTTTGACAATTGAATCCGTCGGAGGTTCGAGTCCTCCCTCGGGCATTGGTGTGTGTGTTGTCCATAGCGTAAGTTAAAGTTAGCTTAAGTATTGTGTAGGCTTAGGGACCGACGACCTCAGCAGTTTGTTCCCATAAGACCTTACCACAAATTTCCAAAAAAATTACAAATGAAAAAAGCAGTAAAGTAATTTCAGATAATGAAGTTAAATATTTCTTTAAATTTAGATCGCAAAGGTTATCCACTCACGGTGTGAGCGAAAAATACTGTATAGTTGTTAATCAGTGTGGAAAGTATTGACGTAATAATTAACGTAAGACAATCAGGCGGGAACGGGGACACTAACACTGACTCGAGCTCGGACTCAGATTCACAGTTACTAACACGAAATAAATCTAATCAGCAAAGCAAATTGCATTAAGCGTATGCATGTGACTGTTAATTGTTTGGCACTCAGTTTGAGTAATAAATAGCTTCGCGCAGCTTGCATAAAATATAGTTAACATTTCTGCTAGTGTAATTTTTCTTAAATAAATATGTTCTGCTAAGCAAAACGAACCTTTTTAGCGCGTAACTTTCATTAAATAACTACTGATTAACTTTCGCATAATACCGTCACGTATTTTGGAAATGAGAGCAGAAATTATTGATCAGACAAAGAAATTAAGCATTCTATTCTAAAATAATTTTACAATTTCACTGAAATTACTTTTCGTAATCACTGAATATTGATACTGACTTTTTAAGTGAAGATTTCGATGAGCAACAAGGTCGATTATCTTTAATTATCAGTCTCAATTACTTTTTAAATTTTGGTAACTTTCTTTTTTTAAACAAATTGTCCAGAGACTGGTTGATGCAGTCTCTTGGTCTTCGACTTTTACCCTCCAAGCTCCGCTCCAATACTGAACTGGTGAACCCTTGATGCCTCAGAACATGACCTATCAAGTTGTGCCACAAATTCCTTTTTTCCCTACTTCGATTCAGTACCTCCTCACTAGTTACGTGATCTACCCATCTAATCTTCAGCATTCTTCTGTAGCACCACATTTCTAAAGCTTCTATTCTCTTCTTGTCTAAGCTATTTATTATCCCTGTTTCACTTCCATACATGGCTACACTCCATACAAATACTTTCAGAAAAATTTCTCTTCTTCAGGAACGCTTTGCTTGCCATTGCAAGTCTACATTTTATATCCTCTCTACTTCGACCATCGTCATTTATTTTGTTCCCTAAATAGCAAAACTCATCTACTACTTTAAGTGCCTAATTTCCTGATCTAATTCCCTCAGCATCATCTAATTTAATTCGACTGCATTCCATTATCCTCGTTTTGCTTTTGTTGATGTTCATCTTGTATCTTTCTTTCAAGACAATGTCCATTCCATTCAATTGCCCTTCCAGGTCCTTTGCTGTCTCTGACAAAATTACAATGTCATCGGCAAACCTCAAAGTTTTTTAATTCCTACTCCAGATTTTTCTTTTGTTTCCTTTACTGCTTGCTCAATGTATAGATTGAATAACATTGGGAATAGGCTATGACCCTGTCTCACTCCCTTCCCAGCCACTGCTTCCCTTTCATGTCACTCGACTCTTGTAACTGCCATCTAGTTTCTGAACAAATTGTAAATATCCTTTCGCTCCCTGTATTTAACTCCTGCCACCTCCAGAATTTGAAAGACAGTACTCCAGCCAACATAGTCAAAACCTTTCTCTAGGTCTAGCGTTTGTAGAAACGTAGGTTTGCCTTGTTGTGACTTAGGTCTTTCAGTGCTCTGACAAATTATTCACGCAATTCATGCCTCCCATTTCGTCTTCATCTACGTCCTCTTCTATTTCCATAATATTGCCCTCAAGTAAATAGCCATTGTATACAGCCTCTATATACTCCGTCCACCTTTCTGCTTTACCTTCTTTGCTTAGAACTGGGTTTCCATCTGAGCTTTTGATATTCGTACAGGTGGTTCTCTTTTATCCTAAGGTCTCTTTAATTTTCCTTTAAGCAGTACCTACCTTACCCCTAGTGATATGTGCGTCTATATCCTTACATTTGTCCTCTAGCCACCCCTGCTTAGCGATTTTGCACTTCCTGTGGATCTCATTTTTGAGGTGTTTGTATTCCTTTTTGGCTGCATCATTTACTGCATTTTTATTTTCTCCTTTCATCGATTAAATTCAGTATCTGTTCTGTTACCCTAGGATTTCTACTAGCCGTCGTCTTTTTACCTAGTTGATCCTCTGCTGGCTTCATTATTTCGTCTCCCAAAGCTACCCATTCTTCTTCTACTGTATTTCTACCCCCATTCAAAAAATGGATCTGAGCACCATTAGAATTCTGAGGTCATCAGACCCCTAGAACTTAGAACTACTTAAACCTAACTAACTCAGGACAGCACATTCCCGAGGCAGGATTCGAAACTGCGAGCGTAGCAGGCGCGCGGTTCCAGACTGTAGCGCCTAGAACCGCTCGGGCACTAAGGCCGGATCTACTCCCATTCTTGTCATTTGTTCCCTAATGCTCTCTCTTTGATCACTCTACAATCTCTGGTTCTTTCATCTTATCCAGGTCCTATCTCCTTAAATTCCCATCTTTTTGCAGTTTCTTCGATTTTAATCTACAGTTCACAGCCAATAGATTATGGTCAGAGTCCACATCTGCCCCTGGAAAAATCTTACAATTTAAAACCTGGTTCCTAAGTCTCTGTATTACCATTATATAATCTGTCTGAAACTTTACAGTGTCTCCAGGTCCCTTCTAAGTATACTACTTTCTTTCATGATTTTTAAACCAAGTGTTAGCTACGATTAAATTGTGTTCTGTACAAAATTATACCAGGTGGCTTTCTCTTTCATTCCTTACCCCCATTCCACGTTCACCTACTACTTTTCGTTCTCCTCCTTTTCCTACTATCGAATTCCAGTCACCCATGACTTAAAGTTTCGTCTCCTTTCAATATCTGAATAATTTCATATTCTCATCATACATTTTCTTCAATCTCTTCGTCATTTGTGGAGCTAGTTGGTGTATAAGCTTGTACTACTGTGTTAGGCGTGGGCTTCGTGTCTATCTTGGCCACAATAATACGTTCACTATGCTGTCTGTAGTAGCTTATCCGCGCTCCGTTTTTTTTTTTTTTTTCGTTATTAAAACTACTCCTGCATTATCCCTATTTGATTTTGTATTGATAACTCTGTTTTCACCTGAGCAGAAGTTTTGTTCCTCCTGCCACAGAACATTACTATTCCCATTATATCTAACTTTAAGCTATCCATTTCTCTTTTTAAATTTTCTAACCTACCTGCCCGATTAAGGGATGTGACATTCCACGGTCCGATCCTTAGAACGCCAGTTTTCTTTCTCCTGATAACGACCTCCTCTTGAGTAGTCCCCGACCGGAGATCCGAATGGGGGACTATTTTACCTCCGGAATATTTTACCCAAGAGGACGCTATCATCATTTAACCATACAGTAAGGCTGCATGCCCTCGGGAAAAATTACGGCTGTAGTTTCCCCTTGCTTTCAGCCGTTCGCAGTACCAGCACAGCAAGGCTGTTTTGGTTAGTGTTACAGGGCCAGATCAGTAAGTCATCTAGACTGTTGCCCCTGCAACTACTGAAAAGTCTTCTGCCCCTCTTCAGGAACCAGACTTTTTTCTGGCCTCTCAACAGATACCCCTCCGTCGTGGTTGCACCTACTTCACATCTATCTGTATTGCTGAGCACGCAAGTCTCCCCATCAACGGCAAGGTCCATGGTTCATGGGGAACTATCAAAATGATCAAAATTAAATTGGCTCAGCAATTTTGGTCCTTTTATCATCAACAGGGACACTCGCTTTTAATTAATAATGACAGTATAGGACCCTAACTGGGAACTGTTCGAGCTTAAGCACTTGTAACGTAGTATTAACGTTAAGTTGGTAGCTCTTCGTATAATGAAACTACTACACTGGCTAGCCTTGGTAGACTCCTAAATATTAAACTCGGTCCAGTCCTAATTCAGTGAGTGGCTGCTGGTGATATATAAGGTAATAATCGCGGACGATGCATGCAGTATGCTCTTCTTAGCATCGTTTTGATGTGTCCATAGTGCTGCCCTTTGATATTAATTCTTCTTGATGCTATTTGCACTGTGCCCAATTAACACCGTAACTATGCCTGGGAACATCATACAACCCTCCCAGTTCGGTACTTACAGTGTTGCCGCTAGCAACCACTACGCCTGGCCCTGAGTGCTTCTGTCAGACTCTACTGCAGAAGAGCTGGCACCAAACATAACAGCCCCACGGGCATCTGCGACCAGCAACAATGTTCTTCACTTCAAATATTCTCTTTGACTTGTTCACAATAGCGAATCACCCTGACTGGACCTGCGTATTTACTACATGTTATTAAACAATTCTTTTTCAGACATTGCATTTATTATTATTTATTTACACGAACTGGGCAACTAAGGACCGCGTTACAAATTCTATTTCATATTCAAATGGTTCTGAGCACTATGGGACATAACATCTGAGATCATCAGTCCCGTAAAACTTATTTCATGTTTACTTTTTTCTTTCTCTTTTCTCTCGCTGCTCTTCTGCGTGCTGCCGTTTTTGCTAGATGTTCAGCTGTTTGTTTCCTGTTTGTCTTCAGTTTTGGAGCCTCCTGAAAAACCTCAAATTCAGTTATTGCCGTTCTGCACTTGTCCCTATTCATTGCGTCCATTTCTGTAAATCCAAGTTCGGCGACGTGTTTCCCTATTCCTTGCAACCAAGAGTTGGGTGTTTTCCTCAGTTGAATTATGTTGAAGATTTTCTTCGTTAATCTGCCACCATCCATTCTCACCATATGACCGAAGAACATCAGCCTTCTCTGTCTCATTTCTGTTGCGACTGGTTTAATAAATTGGTAGATCTCCCCTTGCTCATCTTCACCTATTTTTCACCAACATTTGTGTCCACCAAGAATGTTCCTCAGAAGTACTCTTTCTTTCTTCTCGAGTTCATCTATTAAGCCTTTGTTCTTGAGGGAGAGTGTTTCTGCTGCATATTGATTTCTGTTCTCGTCACTGTATTGTAGTGTAATATATTTGCATTTCGAGATAGGCATTTTTTGTTGTACAGCTTCTGTGTTGAAATGTGTGCCCTCCTAAGTTTAACTACTCCAAGTTTGACAGCTTCTTTTTCTCTGCCATATCCGTTATTGTTTTTCCCAAATATTTAAAGCGTTTGACCCTTTGATAAATCCAATAATTGTGTGCAATTATTTGATTTCCTTATATTTGTTAGAGATGAATTTAGTTTTTTCTTGTGATATTCTTAAACCAAATTTAGCTGCATGCTTTGCTAAGATTTCTATTTGTGTAATTGCATCTGCTATATTTGTGGATAGGAGAGCAATATCATCTGCAAAAGCTAGTCAGTGTATCGAAAGGCCTTTAACTGATCCTTCAACTTTTTACTTTTTTCGTGTATATTCCTCCAATGTATCCCTCATAATCTTTTCCAAAGTGATGCTGAATATAATTGAAGAGAGCCCATCCCCTTGTCTCAGACCAGTTTGGATTTTAAAAGCTTCAGAAATCTTGCCTCAAAATTTGACTTTGTACTTGGTATCTGTCAGTGTTTGCTTTACTATCTCTCTAGTTTTTCTGTCAGCTGCAAATTCCTCCAGAGTTCTAATGAGGCTTTCTCTGTCTACGGAGTAATACGCTTTTCTAAAATCAATAAACGTCGTAATATGTGGTTGACCAGCTGGTGTTCTAATTATGTTTTTAAGGTTAATAATTTGCTCTGAACAACTCCTCCCTTTTCTAAATCCACTTTGGTATTCTCCTATCTGCGCATCTAGAACTGGTTCAATCATATTTAGTAATATCTTGGAAATGACCTTGTATGGAACGGGTAGAAGGGAAATCGCCCTGTAATTATTCATTTGATGTGTCACCCTTTTTCTGAAGTGGATGTATAAATCTTCTGGGATCTTCTCGGTTCTCCAAATTTCCTTAATAATTGTACTGAGGTGTAGTTCTACTTTTTCCTCACCTAGTTTCAAAATTTCAGCTGTGATTCCTTCAACAGAAGATTTGTTGCTATTGAGGGATTTTATAGCTTGCCGGACTCATTTAGAGTTTGTAGATGTGATTCTGCAGGGCTTTCTTGTGGAGTTTTGAATTCCGGTTTCTCTGGAGGCGCTTTACAGTTGAGAAGGTCTTCGAAATAGAATGCTAAAATGTCGCCGTTTTCTAGGTAATTTCCCTGATTTGTGACGAAAATTTAAGCTGGGTGGTTCGTAACCTTTCAGCTGTCTTTTGAAAGATTGGTAATAGTCTCTGGATTTGTCTTGAGTGAATTCTAGCTATATTTGTTGAAGGGATAGTCTTTCATACAGTCTCTTTTCGTTTCTGATTGTGTAAGAGGCTATTTTTCTAAGTTCTCTGAACCTTTCAGGTTGTTTTGTCGAATTCGATTTAGATTTTTGCCAAAGCTAATGTCTGTTTTCCAAAGTTTCATTTCACTTTTCATTCCACCAGATATTCTTCTGTTTGATTTTGGTTGGAAGAGATTCTTCTGCATCTTTCATTATTTGAGACTTCATTTCATCCCATGTCTCAACTTGCAATTTTGATATGAAATAATTTTGAGTATCTGCCTCAATATTCCTGGTTTCAAAATGCTTTCTCATTGGTTTATTAACATTTCTTCCTCAATTTGGGATGAATTTAATTTTAGACTTAACAAGATAGTGATCTGTATCTATTTTGGTTCCTTTCTGCACCTTAATATTTTGAATTGTCTTAAATTCTCTTCTAGAAATAGCTGTGTGGTCAATTTGGAACTCTCCGAGGAGTTGATTTCGTGCTTTCCAAGTCTTCATCTTCTTGGGATGTTTCTAGAAGTGTGTAATCGTAATTTTGAGGTTGAAGATTTGGCAGAGTTCCACAAGTCTTATTCCATTGTTGTTTGTTCTCTTATGCGCTGGGTATTCTACAATGATGTTTTTGTATTTCTTCTCCTTGCCGAGCTGTCTTTTAAAATCCCCAAGCAGAACGATAACATTTTCCTTTGGAATCTTCTGAATCGTGTCTTCTAGTTCTTCCCAGAAAGTCTGTACTTTGTTCGGATTTTTTTTATTGTCAATATTTTTTTGAGCTTGAGCATTCACTAGCATACTCATTTTGTTTTTAAACTTGATCGTCAATGATGAGAGCCTGTCGGACATAGAACTGAAGTTTCTTACGGACTCCATTATATGTCTTCTAACAATAAAGGCTGTACCTAATAGAGGCAACTTTCCAAAGATGCACTCTGCTGGTTTTCCTTTATAAATTCTGTAATTACCCATTTCAAAAGAATTTTCATCAGTATAGCGAGTTTCTTGTAATTTTCCTGATTTTATCGGTGGCTTAATGTTCAGTGTTTCATATTATATTTCTTCTTCAATGTGAGGTTTCCAGGTCCTTTCGATAGAACAAGAGCAGGAAGTGCAGGCTCCCCAGAATCCGAAGTGCCTGCTTGCGACCAGAGGTCGAGAGATTTTACTCCCTGGGGTCCTCTTTTTCCTTTTTCAATCATAATCCATAAAATGTGTAAGGTCGGAGTGATGCAGCTTTTCCAAGATTGCTCGAGATACAACTGGAGTGTTAATCCAGAGAGTTTGTGTTTTGTCCGCGAGAGCTATTTTATTTCGCTCAAGTCCACTGGCAAGCCAGTGAAGACCCCCCTATCCTCCACATTGCTTTTAAATTACATAATCGTATTGTAAAATGGCTATTTTTTGATGGTGTTATTGATGTGTTAGTATTTGAAGAAGAAAAATGATATATTTGAGGAACTGCGGACAGAGAAACAGTTGTTAGGCGAAACAGTATCTGTGTACACGAAAGCTGCACTGCAGAGTCGTAGAAACTTTGACAGTCAGTAGTGGATAGCTGCGGTGCGCAGCAGGCAGATTTCGTTGAGTGTACAGTGTAATGCATGGGACGCGATTTTGGTACTATGTGAGTTGCAGATTTATTACGAGGAGGAATGATGACTCAGAACAATGGTTGGATAGCGTATGGACATAAAAAAGTGTTTGAATGAAGAGCAAGTTATTATTTGATGAGGTAAAAAGTTTATTTTTATTTTTTGTACTTGTACTGTTGGTCCACTTCACCCTCGTCACAATTGAGTTTTTAATAATCATTCTATTGATTCATCTAAGTTAATCTATTGTACCATTTAAGTTATTAGATTAAATGAATTTTCATATTTTAATTCTTTTCTTTGATAAACTCCTTCCAAACTAAAATAATACATAAAGGTTGAGTCATGTGTTTCATTGGCATTCTGTGTCAAGATTATGAACCCAGTCTCACTGAAACAACGGTAGTTAGTTTTTAGCAGTATTTTTTTATCCATCGTGGAGTCTTTCTGTGTTGCTATTTGTGCCGGAACTTCATTTTGCAGGTGAGAGGTAATACATGATTGCTTCGTTTCCTTTGCGCCATGTAGGTTCTGCCAGTTTCTTTATTTTACAAAGGCCATATGTCAGTGCAGAAATTTACTAGTGTTTCAGGTTACATTTTTATACAGGTCGACATTACAGTTTTTTAATACAATTACGTTTTTTTAAAACAGTTCGCACTGACCAAGTCTACTGAGCGTACAATTATTGGTTTGCTTATTTATTTGCTGATGAATGAGTTTGGTTTTCACACACATAGGATTCTTTTCAGTTTTATGTAAGTGATGTGGCTTTGAGCTCACTAGCACATTTAGATTGTCAGGTCACATCCCCAGGTTTGTATTTACTATAACACACATACAGGTAAAGACTACACAGTTACACATGGCGACCCTGCCATGATATATTCATATGGTTTTCTTTGAAGCGGCTGGATTTTTTTTTCTTTTTTTTCTTTGCAGTAGCAACATCAGCAAACAGCAACAGCCAGTAGTTAGTATAGTGTTTAATGATTTGTGTAATTCCTTTTTATCTTGTCATTCTATTTGTATAATACGTGTGTCTATTATGTAGGGAACGTTATTTTTGTTGGTCAATGTAGGAAGTTTGTGCTTTCAGAGACACGTTTTTGTGTTTTCGTAACTATGGTTTCTGGTGCATTTTATTTTCGGTTTTTGTTTCGTAATTACTGAGATTCAGTTTCGTTTTCCGATATGTGTAGTAACAGTCAAATTTTTTTGGATACATTTTTTGAGCAACAGTTTTGCCTTTCAGTCTTTAAATCTCAACAATGGACACCAGAAACGCAAAGCGAAGCAAAACTTCACCGAACGTGCTTACGCAACAAAGTTACACTATGACCGCGGAGACAATATCATTCAGCAGTCTCCCGTTTCTGACATGACCTGCGAATCAGATAATATGGATTCACGTGAAAGTACAAACACACGTAATGTAAATCAATTTTCTGACGTAACAAACAGTGACAGAATCGGTCAAGAATTAAGTAATGTCTAACTGCCGGTATCCAATACAAATACCGTTATCAACATGGATTCATGTATAACGAAAACCATTAGAAATGCTGACATCAGTTTAGTCACTGCGAATGGTAGTCCTGATATCGATGTTTCAGAGGCTGTTTCACAGCTCGAGCGAAAGTTTGACAAATTAGATGAAATTAGGGAAGAAACTAACACACGGTTTAACACATTAGAATGGTTGAAACGATGCTAAGAGACGTTACAAGCATTGTCGGAAGAAATGAAAAACGACCTCGTAACTGAATAGCAAGCTGTAATCGTCAGCGTGCAAATATTGGAGACAGAAGGCGAGCAAATTAAAAACAGACAACAAAGTGAATACGATGAGATTCTTGACAAAATTACAAATGTGGTACCTAATGAAATCACAAAACAAGAACAAAAACGCATCACGTAACTACAGGAACAGGTTAGCATGGTAACTGCCCAAGTAGAAAGTTTGCAAACCTTGACACACACCTTGAAAAAATGAACGTTTTATTGAAATAACAGAGCAAATAGAAGAGTTCAGCAATAAGATGGCAAATTTGTCCACCAACTCCGACAATCATTCAGTTCATAAGACACCAGTGCATTTTTCGGAGACGCCAGAATATCACTCTCTGAAACACTTCAAAGAAAAACAAGATAATATTAACGAAGTACAGGAGGCAGACAAGAGCTGGCTTCAGGAACAGCTCAAACGCATAAAAAAGAGACTGAACGGAAAATATTGCGAGTAGAAACCTTCTGCTCCTTTTACTCGTCCAGCAATAGAGAATACAGAAAAATCTCTGGCGTCTTGATGACCAAACAATACGCCACTGCGATACAATGAGGTAGCGCTTGGCAGAGTCAAAATTTTGGGCCGCCAACCCGTGAGAAAACTTTTAACTGTAAACACTTCTTATCAGCAAGCAAATTTAAAACATTCAGTAATTATAACGACGAAATACATCCACAGGCGTGGCTGAACCAGTTATGTTATGCTATTCCACCTACTTGGCCCATAGAACACAAGTTAGAATTCACGTGCAGTTTTCTTGAGAATGAACATGCTGTAAGAATACCAGCGCCCATTAGCGAATGTCGTTCTGAACAAGATTTTTACAACACTTTTCTCTCATCATACTGGTCACCAGACAAAGAGGACCGTATTAAACACGGCATAATCATGTTACAACACTTCGAACAACCAGATTTTTCCAGCCCTACACAGTACGTTGACGATACAATCGGACGCAGCAGATATCATTACAACCCACTGATCCACTATGAACTGATCAGAATTTGCTTGGTAAAATTACCAGCACATTTATGCCAAATTATCACAGTAAGCAGATGTAAAAGTGACATTGAGGAACTTGTTAATTTATTACATGAATTCGAGCTTCACACTGACAGTAAATTGACTGGCAAAGATGCGTCAGATAAGTTTGACTATTATGACAACGGATATTTTCGTAATCATAGCAGAAACTACGTCCATACAGTAGGTTTCACAACGAAAGAAATTTCAAACACAATCGACAACACCATCCGTCTAACAAGAATATCTGGCATCAAAACAGCTGCTAAAATCGTCAATATTTTCAGAGTGATGACCACCAGCGTTTTAATCAAAACAAAATCAATACGATAAAGCTAATAAGTATAATGACAAACGATACAATGGGAACATACATGTATGCAATCAGAAATGTAATCATTCAAACAACGGTAACTCCTACTACAACCAAAACCGTCCAAACTCTAATCAGAGGTAGGGTCAGTACATAAACAACATAAACAATGAGTTGTAGCTCCGGCAGCTAGCGAAAACAGTAATTTAAAACAGCTGTCCACTGCCATAACAATAGATTACGTGGACTTTGAGGACATTAGGGACTTTCTATTAGAAGAAAAGGAAACACAGACTAAATGAATTGCTCATCCTGTTATTACAATCAAAATTGCCAATCACAATGTTACTGCCGTGTCTGACGCCGGTAACACGGTATCTGTTATCAGCGAGGCTACATAAAACGAGTTCACTAAAAATATTTTCTGCCCCACACTACCACTGAGAAAGTCTAAAATTCTAGGTGCAATCTCAGGATGGTACCAACGTCTCATGTGATAAGAAAATACAAGAGAAACTGAGATAGGTTGAGACTGGCGAATAATTTGTGAAACAACAGTAAGATAATAACTTACATACGTATTCTTTGGTGTTTACCATAAACCAGGTGCCATTAGAGGTTCCCAGTAGAAATTCCAAGTCAAAGACCATACAAAATTTGGTGCAAGGCCTTATGTTATTCCTACACAATACAGAGACAAGGTAAAGAAAGAAATGCAAACAATGAGGGAAAAGGGTGTAATTGAGCCTGCAACCAGTTCGAACAACAGAACTTTGCATGTAGTACGAGAACGAAATAAATCTATTATAGTCCACATTCAAGATAGATTAACACTATTAACAAATCAGAAACAGACAGACCACAGATTTTAGAAGAGCTTTTGCAAAACTTTTGTGAGACACGAAAATATTCCTACAATTCAATCTATACAGTGAAATATTTTGTAACCTATATTAAAATTATACACTCCTGGAAATTGAAATAAGAACACCGTGAATTCATTGTCCCAGGAAGGGGAAACTTTATTGACACATTCCTGGGATCAGATACATCACATGATCACACTGACAGAACCACAGGCACATAGACACAGGCAACAGAGCATGCACAATGTCGGCACTAGTACAGTGTATATCCACCTTTCGCAGCAATGCAGGCTGCTATTCTCCCATGGAGACGATCGTAGAGATGCTGGATGTAGTCCTGTGGAACGGCTTGCTATGCCATTTCCACCTGGCGCCGCAGTTGGACCAGCGTTCGTGCTGGACGTGCAGACCGCGTGAGACGACGCTTCATCCAGTCCCAAACATACTCAATGGGGGACAGATCCGGAGATCTTGCTGGCCAAGGTAGTTGACTTACACCTTCTAGAGCACGTTGGGTGGCACGGGATACATGCGGACGTGCATTGTCCTGTTGGAACAGCAAGTTCCCTTGCCGGTCTAGGAATGGTAGAACGATGGGTTCGATGACGGTTTGGATGTACCGTGCACTATTCAGTGTCCCCTCGACGATCACCAGTGGTGTACGGCCAGTGTAGGAGATCGCTCCCCACACCATGATGCCGGGTGTTGGCCCTGTGTGCCTCGGTCGTATGCAGTCCTGATTGTGGCGCTCACCTGCACGGCGCCAAACACGCATACGACCATCATTGGCACCAAGGCAGAAGCGACTCTCATCGCTGAAGACGACACGTCTCCATTCGTCCCTCCATTCACACCTGTCGCGACACCACTGGAGGCGGGCTGCACGATGTTGGAGCGTAAGCGGAAGACGGCCTAACGGTGTGCGGGACCGTAGCCCAGCTTCATGGAGACGGTTGCGAATGGTCCTCGCCGATACCCCAGGAGCAACAGTGTCCCTAATTTGCTGGGAAGTGGCGGTGCGGTCCCCTACGGCACTGCGTAGGATCCTACAGTCTTGGCGTGCATCCGTGAGTCGCTGCGGTCCGGTCCCAGGTCGACGGGCACGTGCACCTTCCGCCGACCACTGGCGACAACATCGATGTACTGTGGAGACCTCACGCCCCACGTGTTGAGCAATTCGGCGGTACGTCCACCCGGCCTCCCGCATGCCCACTATACGCCCTCGCTCAAAGTCCGTCAACTGCACATAGGGTTCACGTCCACGCTGTCGCGGCATGCTACCAGTGTTAAAGACTGCGATGGAGCTCCGTATGCCACGGCAAACTGGCTGACACTGACGGCGGCGGTGCACAAATGCTGCGCAGCTAGCGCCATTCGACGGCCAACACCGCGGTTCCTGGTGTCTGCTGTGCCATGCGTGTGATCATTGCTTGTACAGCCCTCTCGCAGTGTCCGGAGCAAGTATGGTGGGTCTGACACACCGGTGTCAATGTGTTCTTTTTTCCATTTCCAGGAGTGTATTAAGGCAAGGGTGGAAAGCAGTATGAAACGATTAAATCTTGTGGAAAAGTTCGTTCTGTAGAGTATGGCTAAAGGATATACAGTGAATGAACAGCTATGATATTACCAGTGATGTAGTCTTCACATTGTCTACTTGTGTGTGAACAGAATAGAGAAACTGGGGTATATTGAGCGAGATAAGATGAAGTGTTGATATTTATAGGGTATACTTTATGGAGTTCATGAGTTTAGTAGTAGATAGTTGTGCTTGAAGATTTTTATGGAACTATATGAGGTTATATTTGTGCTTATACTGTTAATGAGGTAAGGAGAAGTGACACTCTGCTTCTGGATTGCATACAAATGTGACAACATTACATTAGTCTGACTATGTTTAATGAGGTAATAGGAAGCCAGTACTTGAATGTTTGACGAATTCTTTTGTTTGTTGAAGAGAGGACGTGTTTTGCTGTACACATATTTCCACTTATGGTTCCCACATGTACAGATATGAATGGCATTTGGTCTCTATACAGTAGTATTTATGTCAGTGTACCTGATTAGAGGAATTTTCTGACAGTTTTCTTTTCTGGACTATTTGCTTTGGTATAAAACATGCGCTTTTCTGGATTTTGTTGAAGACAGTTAATTTATTCTGCAAATATTGTTTGTGATCTAACTGTGAGTCAGTAGTGCAACGTGGCTCATGCTATTAATCACCATTTCTTATCCTGCAGATCTTAAAAGACAGTTTACTATGATAACAGAATGTTATGAAATAAAAAAGTAGAGAAAGAAAACAGAGCATAAAGATGATGACTAGTGTCACAGAACACAGAATACAGCAACAAAAGGTAATTTTATACGAAAATATGTACAGTTTTGGAATGACGACATAATGAGTCAATTCTGTTACCTTTTACTTCAGTTTTTCAGATTTTTTTGCTTGGCAATGTGTGTTCTTGTTCATTACTGTGTTTATGATAAATACTGTGAATATGTTTATTTGTGCACATGTTCTATTGATATTTTAAGTTTTATGTATAGTGGCAATGCATCTCTATATGAGTTTGACATACTGTACTTTGAGTTTTCTCTGCTTTATTTACTATAGAATTTGGCTTCAAGTAGAATATGTTTTCTTATCTTGGTGTGAATGAGTAAGAGAATGTGGGTACCGTAGGAACTTACTTTTCTTTTAAGGTTTATCACAGAACAGCGACATAAATGTTAGCCTTAAGTGAGTGAGAAAGATACTGTCAGAGATAAATGTAAACCTTTCTATGGCATGATGATGAAGTGAGAAAGCATAAAGGTATATGAAGTGGCAGTACACTCCAGTGTATTTTCTGGAATAGGAAGGGAAATAAATTTTGGTACAGGTAGAAGAAATGAGTTTGTGTTAAGAGAGAAAGGAAATGAGTGTGTTATATTCTTATGAAGTGGCTGAAGTTGAGTTTTTCTAGGCAGGTGAAAAGCAAGCTTGCTAGTAGGATGACATAGTGGTTTATGAACATTAGGTGATGAAACAGAGGTTTATGATTTATAAATGAAGATACGGAGGTTTATGCATAATGCATCACGAAAAAATGGTCTGTTGAGTAATATATGGGTCCATGGACAATGGATTTGGAGTAATGTTTATCCAAAACCACATAGACAGAAATGTGAAGCTTCAAAGAGTTATGTACTTGACACAAAATATTTGAATTTTGTTGACAGACGACTGACATGCAGTTTTTCCCTTCTCACTAGCAATTTACCTACTACAACACACAATTTTTTTTTTTGGTAGGGTTAAAGTCTGAGTACATGTATACGCATTGCATAATTCAATTATGTGGTACATTTTTCACTTTAAATGAAAAATGCATTATTATGAGGATGATAGTTTTAAACATTTTCACTTAAATTCATGCTTAAGTTTAGCCAGCAGATACATACAGTTGTTTAGGTTAATAATTTTATGTTTCTATATTTATGATGTATGAGCAGTTTTGTAGTAGACATGTACTGGGTTCCATTCATTTTTTTCTCCCCTATTTACCTGCAAATGTTAATATACATCTGCACTTGGTTTCATTGGTTTTCTTCTTCATGTACGTGTAAATATTAATGTAACACATACATACATAAGTAATTTTTATTCTGCTTATGCTCAGTAGTGCCAGAGTAATGCACACCACTAACAATTTACCAAGATATTCTGATTACAATACCAAACTATGTTGTTACAAACTCTGCACAACTATGAGCTGCCAACTACAGTCAATCTGTCAATTAGTTGATCAGACTTCTACAATTTCCTCTTTGTGAAGGGCCTAGGAGCGAGAACTATACTTTTCAGTCCAGTAGCTGTCAAGTAGGACTTGTGCCATAAACAGTGTAATGCAGAAGTGACTATGATTTAGGATGCTGTGCTATTCCGAGTGATTAGTTCTGAGTGCCTAGTTATCCCTTCAGGAAGTGAGGAGACTTATCCTGCCACAACATACTGTACTCTCACATCTGCACTTGTGATGGGTCTGCAGCTGCTTTGCCTACCAATGGATGTACAAGAACTGGCATGTTTTTGGTACAAGTACAGTGGAATATCTACCTGTATTTATGGGTCTAAGAGGTGCAAATGCCTATACTACACACTACTCTATTGTTTTCTTTGTACTTGAATTGTTGGTCCACTTCACCCTCGTCACAATCGAGTTTTTGATAATTAGTCTATTGATTGTTCTTCTAAATGTACAGCACCATGGAAGTAATTAGATTAAATGAATTTTCATATTAGAGTTTATTTGATAAACTCCTTCCTAACTGAAAGTTCAATCCTTAAAGGTTGAGTCATGATTTTCATTGGCATTCTGTGTCAAGATTATGAACCCAATTTCGCTGGAACAACTTTAGTTAGTTTTTAGCAGTATTTTTTTAGCTGCTGCGGAGTCTGGCTGTGTTGCTGTTTGTGCCAGAACTTCATTTTGTAGGCGAGAGGTAATACGTGATTGTTTCGTTTCGTTTGCGCCACGTAGGTCTTGCAGTTTCTTTATTTTTCCAGTGGTCGTATGTCAGTGCAGAAATTTTCGTATATTTGAGGTTACGTTCCTATACAGGTCAACATTATCGTTTTTTTATACAATTAGGTTTTTTTAAAAACAGATTGTACTGACCAAGTCTACTAAGTCTGAAATTATTGATTTGCGTATTTATTTGCTTATGAATGAGATCGGTTTTCATACACAAAGGATTCTTTTTAATTTCATGTAAGTGATGTGGCACATTTGGGTTGTCAGTTCACATTCCCAGCTTTGTATTTACGATAACACACACACACAAATAACGACTACTCACTAAAATGTACATTCATTAAAATATTTACAAAATAGTGACAAAATGTATTACATATAACATTACCCCATTACTCAAAATTGCAACACCAATACTGCGAAAATTTCATATGTTAGACATTGTGTTGTTGGGTTACACATGCAGCCAGACATGCTAAGATAGGGTCACACATCTAAGTAAAATTAAATTAGACAAAAGACAGAGGATTACTGCAAGCCAAATCTACTAGGCAAAAGCTGCTTTTAACAAGAGAAGACACCTTTTCATATCCAGTTGCTTAGACAAACATCTCAGGAAAGGCCTCATATTGTTGATGATTTCAAACAGTCATCCGAATTTGAACAAAATTATTTTCGGTATTAGGCCGTGTCATTATGTTTCATTATGTCGCGGCCTAATACGGAGAGCGTCACAGACTTCGATCCCTCGTCCACTGCTGTTCTGGATTTATGTTGATTATCTGCGATTTTATTTGACTCAGGGTACATAATTAGTGCTTATTGCAGATGATACAAGCACTGTTGTGAAGCCGAACACAGAAACATCAACGAGAAAATACCAAATAATGTTTTTTGTGAAAGTTAGTGACTGGGCTTTCACAAATGGGCTAGCTTTAAACACCGGAAAAACACAGCTGAGTTGGTTTTTTAGTGTTAACAATATCTCATTCCATATTAATCTAATAGTCGTATATCAACAAGAAATAATAAGAAGGGTAGAAATTTCCAAGTTCCTAAGTGTGCGTATTGACGAAAAGAAACTGGAAGAAACATATAGATCCGCTAAAGCGTGAATGGTCATCCACTTTCGCCATAAGAATATTTCTCAAGTTTGGGAACACAGGAGTCAATAACTTAACATAAATGCATATTTTCATTCAATGGGATAACGTTCGGGGATATCTCCTCACTTAGGGAACAACTATTGAATGCAGAAAAGAAAGTGATTGCAATTATGTCTGGGAGACCCACAAGTATAACCTGCAGAGATCTCTTTTAGCAGCTGGGAATATTAATTTCAGACCCACAGAACATTTATTCACTTACGACATTTGTTGTAAATCGTCCAAACGAATCTGAGAGTAACAGAGACATTCAAAACACCAGAAGGATAGGTGATCTGTCTTTCCCCGTACTGACTAGCTTTGGCACAGAAACATTGAAACACGCAACGATCAAACTGTTCACTAACCTACCCTTGGAAATAATGTCTCTGACAGATGAGAGAAGTGATTCCAAATGCAGATAAGAGTTGTTTAAACTTAACTCCTTCTACATCAAAGAGGAATTCTCGAATAGAAATGAAGAGCCATTCATACATTAAAAAGCGGTAAATCGCCAGCCATATTGTAGACAAATCATTTTTTGTCTTTTTTATGTATATAAGTCAGTGCGATCCATACTTATTCTGCCGATATGTTTATCGTGAATATGATTTATGTAACATGTAACTAACTAAATAACTAGCTGTGCAGTCTAATACGGCCCTAACAACAACAGTTACCATAGTATCAGCATGGAAGTAATGCCGTAGTTAAGAGGTCTTCTTGCTCAAAACATTATTTCAGTCCTTCCGCAGGAGTAATTGTAGGGGTGAAGGTCACTGTAGACCAGTGACAGCAGATGGCAGGCTAATTGGAGCTCTTTATCCTACTCAACTACGCCATTGTGCGTTACAAGTTTGTAATAATTTAGTTGTAACAGGTTCCCTACTTTAGAAATTATTAATAATGCTTATCAGAAGGACCTAATACATTTACCAAGATTTCTTACAATTTGTGTCGAGTTAACTTTTAAATATTTGTTGTCAGGTTTTTCACTATTTAGTTCTGAAATTTTATTTATTTATTTATTTTTTTCTTTTTTCCTTTTTGTTGAGTCAGCAGTCCTCTGATTGGCTTGGTGCTGCAAGCCACGAATTCCTCTCCTTTGGCAACTTTTACATCTCAGAGTAGCGACCTACGTCCTCAATTATTTGCTCGATATATTCCAGTCTCTGTTTCCTCTACAGTTTTTGCCTTCTACAGCTCCCTCTACTACCATGGAAGTCATTCCCGCACGTCTTAACAGATGTCCTATTTTCTTGTCCCTTCTCCTCAGTGTTTTCCATATATTCCTTTCCTCTTCGATTCTGCGCAGAACCTTCTCATTCCTTACCTTATCAATCCACCTAATTTTCAAAATTCGTCTGTAGCACCACATCTCAAACTCTTCGATTCTCTTCCGTTCCAGTTTTCCCACAGTCCATGTTTCTCTACCATACAATGCTGTGCTCCAGACGTATATTCTCAGAAATTGTTTCCTCAATCATCCTACACCATTTTACATTGTCGAATGCTTTTTCCAGGTCGACAAATCCTATGAACGTGTCTTGATTTTTCTTTAGAATTGCTTCCATCATCGACCGCAACGTCAGAATTGCCTCTGTGGTATCTTTACCTTTCCGAAAGCCAGACTGATCGTCATGTAACACATCATAAATTTTCTTCTCCATTTTCCTGTATATTATTCTTGTCAGCAACTAGGATGCATGAGTTGTTAAGCTAAGTCTGTGATGATTTTCGCACTTGTCAGCTCTTGCAGTCTTTGGACTTTTATGAATATTTTTCCGAAAGTCAGGTGACACGTCACCGACGGGAATAGTCGTTTTGTTGCCACTTCTTCCAATTATTTTAGAAATTCTGATGGAATGTTACCCATCCCTTCTGCCTTATTTGATCTTAAGTCATCCAAAGCTCTCTTAAACACCGATTCCAATTCTGGATCTCCTGTCTCTTCTAAATCGACTCCCGCTTCCTCCTCTACCAAATCAGAAAAATCTTCACCCTCATAGAGGCCTTCAAGGTACTCTTTCCACCTAGCCGCTCTCTCCTATACATTTAACATTGGAATTCCCATTGCACTCGTAATGTTACCACCCTTGCGTTTAATATCACAGAAGGTCGTTTTGCCTTTCCTATATGCTGCATCAGTCCTTCCGACGATCATTTATTTTTCGATTTCTTCACGAAATTTGCATGCAGCCATTTTGTCTTAGCTTCCTTGAACTTCCAGTTTATTTTATTCTTCTGTTACTTGTATTTCTGTGTTCCTAAATTTCCCTGAACATTTTTGTACTTTCTTCCTTCATCGATCAACTGATCTCCTATTTCTGATGGTTTCTTCGTAGTTGCCTTTTTCAAACCTATGTTTTTCTTTACAGTTTGTGTGATTGCCCTTTTTAGAGATATCTATTCCTCTTCAATGTACTGCCTATTGAGCTATTCCTCACTTCTGCATCTACAGCCTGAGAGAACTTCAAGCGTGTCTCATCATTCTTCAGTATTTCCATATCGCACTTCTTTATGCAGGGTGTTACAAAAATGTACGGCCAAACTTTCAGGAAACATTCCTCACACACAAAGAAAGAAAATATGTTATGTGGACATGTGTCCGGAAATGCTTACTTTTCATGTTAGAGCTCGTTTTATTACTTCTCTTCAAATCACATTAATCATGGAATGGAAACACACAGCAACAGAACGTACCAGCGTGACTTCAAACACTTTGTTACAGGAAATGTTCAAAATGTCCTCCGTTAGCGAGGATACATGCATCCACCCTCCGTCGCATGGAATCCCTGATGTGCTGATGCAGGCCTGGAGAATGGCGTATTGAATCACAGCCGTCCACAATACGAGCACGAAGAGTCTCTACATTTGGTACCGGGGTTGCGTAGACAAGAGCTTTCAAATGCCCCCATAAATGAAAGTCAAGAGGGTTGAGGTCAGGAGACCGTGGAGGCCATGGAATTGGTCCGCCTCTACCAATCCATCGGTCACCGAATCTGTTGTTGAGAAGCGTACGAACACTTCGACTGAAATGTGCAGGAGCTCCATCGTGCATGAACCACATGTTGTGTCGTACTTGTAAAGGCACATGTTCTAGCAGCACAGGTAGAGTATCTCGTATGAAATCATGATAACGTGCTCCATTGAGCGTAGGTGGAAGAACATGGGGCCCAATCAGGACATCCCCAACAATGCCCGCCCAAACGTTCACAGAAAATCTGTGTTGATGACGTTATTGCACAACTGCGGGCGGATTCTCGTCAACCCACACATGTTGATTGTGAAAATTTACAATTTGATCACGTCCGAATGAAGCCTCATCCGTAAAGAGAACATTTGCACTGAAATGAGGATTGACACATTGTTGGATGAACCATTTGCAGAAGTGTACCCGTGGAGGCCAATCAGCTGCTGATAGTGCCTGCACATGGTACGGAAACAACTGGTTCTCCCGTAGCACTCTCCATACAGTGACGTGGTCAACGTTACCTTGTACAGCAGCAACTTCTCTGACGCTGACATTAGGGTTATCGTCAACTGCACGAAGAATTGCCTCGCCCATTGCAGGTGTCCTCGTTGTTCTAGGTCTTCCCCAGTCGCGAGTCATAGGCTGGCATGTTCCGTGCTCCCTAAGACGCCGATCAATTGCTTCGAACGTCTTCCTGTCGGGACACCTTCGTTCCGGAAATCTGTCTCGATACAAACGTACCGCGCCACGGCTTTTGCCCCGTGCTAATCCATACATCAAATGGGCATCTGCCAACTCCGCATTTGTAAACATTGCACTGACTGTAAAACCACGTTCGTTGATGCTACGTACTGATGTGCTTGATGCTAGTACTGTAGAGCAATGAGTCGCATGTCAACACAAACACCGAAGTCAACATTACCTTCCTTCAATTGGGACAACTGGCTGTGAATCGAGGAAGTACAGTACATACTGACGAAACTAAAATGAGCTCTAACATGGAAATTAAGCGTTTCCGGCCACATGTCCACATAACATCTTTTCTTTATTTGTGTGTGAGGAATGTTGCCGGAAAGTTTGGCCGTACCTTTTTGTAACGCCCTGTATATTGATTCTTCCTGACTAATCTTTTAAACTTAAGCCTACTCTTCATGACTACTACATTGTCTATATCTGCTCCGGGTAAGCAATAAAATTCAGTGTCTGATCTCGGAACCTCTGCCTGACCATGATGTAATCTAACTGAAATCTTCCCTCATCACCCTGCCTTTTCCAAGCACACCTCCTCCTCTCGTGATTCTTGAACAGAGTATTCGCTGTTACCACCTGAAATTTATTACAGAATTCAATAACTCTTTCTCCTCTCTCATTCCTTGTCCCAAGCCCATGTTCTCCTGTAAACTTTTCTTCTACTCTTTCGGGTATAACTGCATTCTAGTCCGCCACGAGTATTAGATTTTCATCTCCTTTCATCTACTGTATTACCTTTTCGATATCTTCATATAGTTTCTTTACCTCTTCATCCTCAGCTTGTGACGTCGGCATGTCTATCTGTACTATCGTTGTCTGTGTTGGTTTTCCTGTCGATTCTGGTTAGAACAACTCTGTCACTGAAATGTTCACAATAACTCACTCTCAGCCCTACGTTCCTATTCATAACGAATCCTACTCGTGTTATACCATTTTCTGCTGCTGCTGATATTACCCTATACTCATCTGACCAGAAATCCATCTCTTCTTTCCATTTAACATCACTGACCCCTACTATATCTAGATTGAGCATTTGCATTTCCCTTTTCAGATCTTCTAGTTTCCCTGTCACGTTCAAGCTTCTGACATTCCACGTTCCGACTAGTAGAACGTTATCGTTTCGCTGATTATTCAGTTTCTTTCTCATGGTCACCTCCCCTTTGGCAGTCCCCTGCCGGAGATCCGAATGGAAGAGATCACCATGACACGTTTTTCAATTGCAAGACACAAAAAATGGCCCAAATGGCTCTGAGCATTATGGGACTTAACATCTGAAGTCATCAGTCCCCTAGAACTTAGAACTATTTAAACCTAACTAACCTAAGGACACCACACACATCCATGCTCGAACCAGGATTCGAACCTGTGACCGTAGCCGTCGCGCGGTTCCGGACTGAAGCGCCTAGAACCGCGCAGCCATCTGCTACATAACAGTTATGCTTATCAACATATTTATACCACTTCAGCCACTATCAGTAATAATAATAACAATAATAATAATATTAATATGCATAACTTGTCTGAAAAAGAAAAAATTAGTTTTTGTAGAATTATGTTGCATTATACGTAATTAAGTACAGCTGAAAATCAGACATTCTTACATTGCACACACATAAAGACTTACGCTTATTATACATTTCTTTGTTATACGTTCGTTTGTAGTCACGCTTATTTGATTTCGTCACTTTCTCGGACAACGGATTTGGTCTTGGAATGCCCTAGTTTCTTTGTGGCTAACTTCTGGTAATTTTCTTTTCTCTTAGCGGTCAATTCAGGTTGAAACGAGTTCATGTTAACACTCCACAGGAAAGCTGAATCCTGCACAGTAGATAGCCAAGTCTAACACAAACCTCCGTTTGCGGAAATGATTAAATTAAAAGTACTATCAGCCAACAAGGTTACATGACTAGAATACAAATGAAGCGCTGAGAGCTATAAGGGCCAAAAGCACTCAGTCTTCGACATCATATTTAAGTGAATAACAGATAAACCAGTGTGACAATTTTTTATGAATGTTCAAATACACATACAATGAGGGCCTGCAGTACATATAAACACACCAGAAGATCAACAGATGTCAGAAGCATGAATAAATGCTACAGTCTCAGAAACTGACGATGACGTTCTTTATGGTTCTCAGAGCCTCAAGTGGATGATTCGATGACAAAATCCAAAACTTAATGTACTATATCTCATTCAGAATCCGACAAAATAGTTTTCTCTACCAGTATAACTATACTTTATACTGATGTCCAATCCTTTCTTATTACATAGTGAGCGAATTCGCATAGCTGTGGAACGTGTTACGGCCTAGCTGGGTGTATTCCAACCAAACGTAGGTAAGTGTGCTACAGTTTGCTACTACCTGATGGCATTTACCTAAACTTGTAGCTGAGTGGTAAGGGCTAGCAGTGCATGCCGTGAACTGTGCCCATTATTTATCAACTACATATGTATTTGGCTCGTAAGGCAATTAAGTCACACCAGTTGCGCATACGCAAAAGTTCCATAAAATATGTACGAGTGAAGGTGTGCTCGCAACCCTGATGCCAAGTTTCAACGAGTCTAAGAGGAGCAATATGTAGCACAGCGCGGTAGATTGAGGGCCGTGTGTTTCACATTACTGCATCTATACCACGTTTAACAGCATTCAAAGAGATGTAATCAATAAATCCGCAAGATAGCAAAAGTTTGGGTGTTCCCAAGCTCTTGTGCTGTTACACAGCAGCCGCCACAATTTATACAGGTTACCGTGAAAGACAAAATGCGTCCTCATAGGCCTGAATATTGATTATGTATTATACTTTCGAGCCACCGGCGATATACGTCGACAAGCACAGATAAGTCGTGGTGCGTGTCGAAACGATAAGCCGAAACGACACAACCAGAGAGAGGGGACAGAACCGCTGAATCTTTTGTTCCCTCGCCAAATCCTTTGTAGCGATAACTAACTTTATTTGTTAGGCCCTCCGAGACAATGCTGGTTGTCGGCCTTATACATCGATTAGTGGCGAGTGCATGCCAACTTTGTTTTTATTTCTAACGCGAAACCCAAATTTGTACGAAACGGTTACTTAATGGCTATGTTCTTTTTATGGAAAATGTACGCGCATTCATTGCAAGTAAACTAGAATTCAATTATTTTCTTTTTTCTCAACTGCTCTAAAACGCTATCTGAAATGATTTATGCTGAAACTAACGTAAGTGCAGTATTTATCTCGATTATTCGTTTTGTCCTCCCCCCATGAACCATGGACCTTGCCGTTGGTGGGGAGGCTTGCGTGCCTCAGCGATACAGATAGCCATACCGTAGGTGCAACCACAACGGAGAGGTATCTGTTGAGAGGCCAGACAAACGTGTGGTTCCTGAAGAGGGGCAGCAGCCTTTTCAGTAGTTGCAAGGGCAGCAGTCTGGATGATTGGCTGATCTGGCCTTGCAACACTAACCAAAACGGCCTTGCTGTGCTGGTACTGCGAACAGCTGAAAGCAAGGGGAAACTACGGCCGTAATTTTTCCCGAGGGCATGCAGCTTTACTGTATGATTAAATGATGACGGCGTCCTCTTGCGTAAAATATTCCGGAGGTAAAATAGTCCCCTATTCGGATCTCCGGGCGGGGACTGCTCAAGAGGATGTCGTTATCAGGAGAAAGAAAACTGGCGTTCTACGGATCGGAGCGTGGAATGTCAGATCACTTAATCGGGCAGGTAGGTTAGAAAATTTAAAAAGGGAAATGGATAGGTTAAAGTTAGATATAGTGGGAATTAGTGAAGTTCGGTGGCAGGAGGAACACGACTTTTGGTCAGGTGAATACAGGGTTACAAACACAAAATCCAATAGGGATAATGCAGGAGTAGGTTTAATAATGAATAAAAAAATAGGAATGCGGGTAAGCTATTACAAACAGCATAGTGAACGCATTATTGTGGCCAAGATAGATACGAAGCCCACACCTACTACAGTAGTACAAGTTTATATGCCAACTAGCTCTGCAGATGACGAAGAAATTGAAGAAATGTATGATGAAATAAAAGAAATTATTCAGTTAGTGAAGGGTGACGAAAATTTAATAGTCATGGGTGACTGGAATTCGGTAGTAGGAAAAGGGAGAGAAGGAAACGTAGTAGGTGAATATGGATTGGGGCTAAGAAATGAAAGAGGAAGCCGCCTGGTAGAATTCTGCACAGAGCACAACTTAATCATAGCTAACACTTGGTTTAAGAATCATGAAAGAAGGTTGTATACTTGGAAGAATCCTGGAGATGCTAAAAGGTATCAGATAGATTATCTAATGGTAAGAAAGAGATTTAGGAACCAGGTTTTAAATTGTAAGACATTTCCAGGGGCAGATGTGGACTCTGACCACAATCTATTGGTTATGACCTGTAGATTGAAACTGAAGAAACTGCAAAAAGGTGGGAATTTAAGGAGATGGGAGCTGGATAAACTGAAAGAACCAGAGGTTGTACAGAGTTTCAGGGAGAGCATAAGGGAACAATTGACAGGAATGGGGAAAAGAAATACAGTAGAAGAAGAATGGGTTTGCTTTGAAGGATGAAGTAGTGAAGGCAGCAGAGGATCAAGTAGGTAAAAAGACGAGGGCTAGGAGAAAACCTTGGGTAACAGAAGAAATATTGAATTTAATTGATGAAAGGAGTAAATATAAAAATGTAGTAAATGAAGCAGGCAAAAAATGAGATCGACAGGAAGTGCAAAATGGCTAAGCAGAGATGGCTACAGGACAAATGTAAGGATGTAGAGGCTTATCTCACTAGGGGTAAGATAGATACTGCCTACAGGAAAATTAAAGAGACCTTTGGAGATAAGAGAACCACTTGTATGAACATCAAGAGCTCAGATGGAAACCCAGTTCTAAGCAAAGAAGGGAAAGCAGAAAGGTGGAAGGAGTATATAGAGGGGCTATACAAGGGTGATGTACATGAGGACAATATTATGGAAATGGAAGAGGATGTAGATGAAGATGAAATGGGAGATACGATACTGCGTGAAGAGTTTGACAGAGCACTGAAAGACCTGAGTCGAAACAAGGCCCCCAGAGTAGACAACATTCCATTGGAACTACTGACGGCCTTAGGAGAGCCAGTCCTGACAAAACTCTACCATCTGGTGAGCAAGATGTATGAAACAGGCGAAATACCATCAGACTTCAAGAAGCATATAATAATTCCAATCCCAAAGAAAGCAGGTGTTGACAGATGTGAAAATTACCGAATAATCCGTTTAATAAGCCACAGATGCAAAATACTAACGCGAATTCTTTACAGACGAATGGAAAAACTAGTAGAAGCTGACCTCGGCGAAGATCAGTTTGGATTCCGTAGAAATACTGGAACACGTGAGGCAATACTGACCTTACGACTTATCTTAGAAGAAAGATTAAGGAAAGGCAAACCTACGTTTCTAGCATTTGTAGACTTAGAGAAAGCTTTTGACGATGTTGACTGGAATACTCTATTTCAAATTCTAAAGGTGGCAGGGGTAAAATACAGGGAGCGAAAGGCTATTTACAATTTGTACAGAAACCAGATGGCAGTTATAAGAGTCGAGGGGCATGAAAGGGAAGCAGTGGTTGGGAAGGGAGTGAGACAGGGTTGTAGCCTCTCCCCGATGTTATTCAATCTGTATATTGAGCAAGCAGTAAAGGAAACAAAAGAAAAATTCGGAGTAGGTATTAAAATCCATGGAGAAGAAATAAAAACTTTGAGGTTCGCCTATGACATTGTAATTCTGTCAGAGTCAGCAAAGGACTTGGAAGAGCAGTTGAATGGAATGGATAGCGTCTTGAATGGAGGATATAAGATGAACATCAACAAAAGCAAAACGAGGATAATGGAATGTAGTCGAATTAAGTCGAGTGATGCTGAGGGAATTAGATTAGGAAATGAGACACTTAAAGTAGTGAAGGAGTTTTGCTACTTGGGGAGCAAAATAACTGATGATGGTCGAAGTAGAGAGGATACAAAATGTTGACTGGCAATGGCAAGGAAAGCGTTTCTGAAGAAGAGAAGTTTGTTAACATCGAGTATAGATTTAAGTGTCAGGAAGTCATTTCTGAAAGTATTTGTATGGAGTGTAGTCATGTATGGAAGTGAAACATGGACGATTAATAGTTTTGACAAGAAGAAAATAGAAGCTTTCGAAATGTGGTGGTACAGAAGAATGCTGAAGATTAGATGGGTAGATCACATAACTAATGAGGAAGTATTGAATAGGATTGGGGAGAAGAGAAGTTTGTGGCACAACTTGACCAGAAGAAGGGATCGTTTGGTAGGACATGTTCTGAGGCGTCAAGGGATCACTAATTTAGTATTGGAGGGCAGCGTGGAGGGTAAAAATCGAAGAGGGAGACCAAGAGATGAATACACTAAGCAGATTCAGAAGGATGTAGGTTGCAGTAGGTACTGGGAGATGAAGAAGCTGGCACAGCATAGAGTAGCATGGAGAGCTGCATCAAACCAGTCTCAGGACTGAAGACCACACAACACAACAACTTTCGTTTTGTCTTTAAAATATTTTAATATTCTAAAAATTAAGTATGAAGAGAAATTAAATGTTCCATTATAACCAGGCAAAGCGAATATACCGTTTCATGTTTCCAATAATGAATTCTATGGTACACTTTCCGAACTCACATCTGTAGATCACAGAGGAAGAACACGTAAGTTTAAAGAACTGAAAGTTAAGTATAAACATATTGCATATGAAGTTGTAAACATATGTTTAAATTTATGAAAACAATGTAAATTAAAGCCTAGGGCACGTAAGATGTTTTTTTATCCAACATCCATAACCAGCACCTGCTGACATTTGCCGGTGTAACTGATAAATTACTGTAGCTGGCAATACTTCCTTCATACACCAATTGATTATCGGAATACTAACATTCGCTGCAGAATATCTGCACTTGCCAGACATTCGTCTTCATAGTACCGTACATATTACACGTATTCGTATACTTCGTTGATTTTATTCTTATTGGCTACTTGTACTCTAACTTCCAAACTCGTACAAGCATGAAAAAAATCCACTGTGTGCGATTTGGTATAAAAACAAAAATGGGAGTACGGTGATTCGAAACTCACTCTTTTTTAATATTATTTTACTGTCATAGCTAATAAAAATTACAAATAACACTCTTGTACAGTAAGTAGTAATATTTAATAGTTGTACGAGAAGCTACGATGTTTCACTCCCGCATCTGCAAGTGGATAGACCTTGTTACGTCATAGGAATGCTGTTGAATTTAGCTTATTTCTGCGAAGTGTTGCGAATTAGTAGCTACAAATATTACACAAAATGAATGCTATTCGTGCAAAATGATGTCTTATATTAACAATAGTAACCTTCTTTTTCTACCTCACGTCGAAGTTTTGTGCCATCCAAGCAAACCTAGTCCACACTATTTACGTCGACCCGTCGGTTCAGAGACGGAGTGACTTTGTTCTGTTTTTCCTGCGTGGCTGACAAGTGGTTTGTTTTCAACGGTCCAAACGCTATGATGAATCCATTTTTAAACGCAGACTGGGTTGATTCCAGGCTGCCAGCAAATGTACTAACGGCTCGTAATACCGCATGAAATGGGTCTTAATTAACAAACTAGTCGCAAAATGTATCTAGGAAACAGAACTTTAGCTGCCTTACGATGTCCGTCGACACACACCAATATAAGAGAAAAATTTTAATTGTGTAACACAAAAGTGAATTAACTTCATGTTAACTGAATATTTCGTCGGTTCTTAGCAGAACAACATTGTAATAAAGGAAAAGGGCTAATTTGCTTTTGTTCTACAGTATTATTTTTATTGTTTAAACCGGCTTACAAAGCTTACAAAGCCATCTTCAGATATTCACTGACTGTTTTCGCAGAAGAAGTTACAATGTTTGTAAACAAGATTGGGAAGGAAGTTACATATCTAGATTGATGCAGACACGTACAGTAAACAACGTATTACACAGTGTGGTGGTAACGCAATGTACAAAATAAAAAGCTGAACAGTAAATAAATATAAAGGGAGTAAACAGGAAGAAACTTAAACACAGATCTGATATAGTAAGCCTACATAACAGTTCATGTTAATAAACCAAATCAGTCAAATAAAACTAAATTAGTACTTGATAAGGCTACTCCTGGAGGTATAAAACCATGGACAGTAATCCACAAGCCAATTAAAAGAAAGAATTATCAGTGTAACTACAGACAACATGAGGAACTGAAACAATTACGTAAAATAATTGTTGTTGTGGTCTTCAGTCCTTGGACTGGTTTGATGCAGCTCTCCATGCTAACCTATCCTGTGCAAGCTCCTTCATCTCCCAGTACCTACTGCAGCCTACATCCTTCTGCATTTGCTTAGTGTATTCATCTCTTGGTCTGCCTCTACGATTTTTACCCTCCACGCTGCCCTCCAAAACTAAATTTGTGATCCCTTGATGCCTCAGGACATGTCCTACCAACCGACCCCTTCTTCTAGTCTAGTTGTGCCACAAACTTCTCTTCTCCCCAATCCTATTCAATACCTCCGCATTAGTTATGTGATCTACCCATCTAATCTTCAGCATTCTTCTGTAGCACCACACTTCGAAAGCTTCTATTCTCTTCTTGTCCAAACTATTTATCGTCCATATTTCACTTCCATACATGGCTACTATCCATACATATACTTTCAAAAACGACTTCCTGAGACTTAAATCTATACTCGATGTTAACAAATTTCTCTTCTTCAGAAACGCTTTCCTTGCCATTGCCAGTCTACATTTTATATCCTCTCTACTTCGACCATCATCAGTTATTTTGCTCCCCAAATAGCAAAACTCCTTCACTACTTTAAGTGTCTCATTTCCTAATCTAACTTCCTCAGCATCACCCGACTTAATTCGACTACATTCCATTATCCTCGTTTTACTTTTGTTGATGTTCATCTTATATCCTCCTTTCAAGACACTGTCCATTCCGTTCAACTGCTCTTCCAAGTCCTTTGCTGACTCTGACAGAATTACAATGTCATCGGCGAACCTCAACGTTTTGATTTCATCTCCATGGATTTTAATGCCCACTCCAAATTTTCCTTTTGTTTCCTTTACTGCTTGCTCAATATACAGATTGAATAACATCGGGGAGAGGCTACAACCCTGTCTCACTCCCTTCCCAACCACTGCTTCCCTTTCATGCCCCTCGACTCTTATAACTGCCATCTGGTTTCTGTACAAATTGTAAATAGCCTTTCGCTCCCTGTATTTTACCCCTGCCACCTTTAGAATTTGAAAGAGAGTATTCCAGTCATCATTGTCAAAAGCTGTCTCTAAGTCTACAAATGCTAGAAACGTAGGTTTGCCTTTCCTTAATCTTTCTTCTAAGATAATTCGTTTAGTCAGTATTGCCTCACGTGTTCCAACATTTCTGCGGAATCTAAACTGATCTTAGCCGAGGTCGGCTTCTACCAGTTTTTCCATTCGTCTGTACATAATTCACGTTAGTATTTTGCAGCTGTGACTTATTAAACTGATAGTTCGGTAATTTTCACATCTGTCAACACCTGCTTTCTTTGGGATTGGAATTATTATATTCTTCTTGGAGTCTGAGGGTATTTCGCCTGTCTCGTACATCTTGCTCACCAGATGGTAGAGTTTTGTCAGGACTGGCTCTCCCAAGGCCGTCAGTAGTTCTAATGGAATGTTGTCTACTCCCGGGGCCTTGTTTCGGCTCAGGTCTTTCAGTGCTCTGTCAAACTCTTCACGCAGTATCGTATCTCCCATTTCATCTTCATCTACATCCTCTTCCATTCCCATAATATTGTCCTCAAGTACATCGCCCTTGTATAGATCCTCTATATACTCCTTACACCTTTCTGCTTTCCCCTCTTTGCTTAGAGCTGGGTTTCCATCTGAGCTCTTGATATTCATACAAGTGGCTCTCCTTTCTCCAAAGGTCTCTTTAATTTTCCTGTAGGCAGTATGTATCTTACCCCTAGTGAGATAAGCCTCTATATCCTTGCATTTGTCCTCTAGCCATGCCTACTTAGCCATTTTGCACTTCCTGTCAATCTCATTTTTGAGACGTTTGTATTCCTTTTTGCTTGCTTCATTTACTGCATTTTTATATTTTCTCCTTCCATCAGTTAAATTCAATATTTCTTCCGTTACCCAAGGATTTCTACTAGCCCTCGGCTTTTTACCTACTTGATCCTCTGCTGCCTTCACTACTTCATCCCTCAGAGCTACCCATTCGTCTTCTACTGTATTTCTTTCCCCCATTCCTGTCAATTGTTCACTTACGGTGTCCCTGAAACTCTGTACAACCTCTGGTTTAGTCAGTTTATCCAGGTTCCATCTCCTTAAATTCCCACCTTTTTCCAACTTCTTCAGTTTTAATCTACAATTCATAACCAATAGATTGTGGTCAGAGTCCACATCTGCCCCTGGAAATGTCTTACAATTTAAAACCTGGTTCCTAAATCTCTTTCTTACCATTAGATAATCTATCTGATACCTTTTAGCATCTCCAGGGTTCTTCCAAGTATACAACCTTCTTTTATGATTCTTGAACCAAGTGTTAGCTATGATTAAGTTATGCTCTGTGCAAAATTCTACCAGACGGCTTCCTCTTTCATTTCTTAGCCCCAATCCATATTCACCTACTATGTTTCCTTCCCTCCCTTTTCCTAATGTCGAATTCTAGTCACCCATGACTATTAAATTTTCGTCTCCCTTCACTAACTGAATAATTTCTTTTATCTCATCATACCTTTCCTCAATTTCGTCGTCATCTGCAGAGGTAGTTGGCATATAAACTTGTACTACTGTAGTAGGCATGGGCTTCGTGTCTATCTTGGGCACTATAATAGTTCATTATGCTGTTTGTAGTAGCTTACCCGCACTCCTATTTTTTATTCATTATTAAACCTACTCCTACATTACCCCAATTTGATTTTGTATTTATAATCCTGTATTCACCTGACCAGAAGTCAGAAGTCAAATAAACAAATGAATAAATACAGGAAAATAGAGGAGTGTGTGGGAACATACAGTAAATGCTATCTTTTAGAGTATGGTGGTACCGCATTGTAAAATGTAAAAACTTTAACATATACGAATGTTAAAGAAACAAACAGGAAAAACATACTCAAAACTGTACCTACGTAAGTTTGCATTAAATAAGTGAACCAAATAAAACGCAAGTACCAGACAGAATCCCATGTCCTTCACTTAGAAAACAGAGGCCAGAAACTCAACCTGCTGTAAGCTCTGGAAATTAACAAACATCTAGTCCATAGTCCAGATTTAATCATAAATGACCAGACATAGATTAATACTTCCCATCTCCTAAACTTCACATAAACCTCTCTCTCTTTTATAGCTTCCCATACTGTCTGTTCCTACATGTTCCCCCATTTTCCTAGATTCACTGATTTCTTTTATTTTATTGAAACTGTCTTTGTATTCCATGTAGACTTTAGTTACAACAGTAAGTCTTTCTTTTGACTGATACTTGTATTGCTTTCCATGTTTAATACTTCTCGAAGTTGTCTCATCAAGTATTATTTCTATTTTACTTCGTTCATTTACTTAATGCAAACTGTTGCATAGGCACAGTTTTTGGTACATTGTTAACGTTTTTCCTGTTGGTCGTTTTACATTTGTATATTGTTCAACTTTATACTTTTAAAAGGCAGAAACACCACACTCTCAAAGATGGCATTTACTGTATGTTCCCTCACACTCCTCCATTTTTCTGCATTTATTCCCTTCTGTTTATTTTATGGATATTGATAATTCTTTCTTTAAATTGGCTTGTGTATCACTCACCATGTTTTATACCTTCTGAAGTAGCCTTGTCAAGTACTATCTATATTTTATTTTACTGATGTTGTGGACGAAACGAAGAAGAAACCAGCAGAATTGTTGCAATAAAATACCAAAATTTAAGGCGACACTGCGGTTTTATTTGAAATGACCAACGGAGAAGGCAGCAGAGAAAGAAAACGGAAGAAAACTTAACATTGAGCAGAGAAGTAATGCAGAGGAACAGAAGATTATCAAGAAGAAGAATCAAGACATCAAAATTGTGAGAAAGGTATTACTGCCATCTTATCATCAGCCTGTGGACCGTCTCACCTGACGTCTTATAGCTTCTGCGATAGTCGGCTGTTTCAGTAACCTACAGTAGGCAAGGAAGTACATTTCTCTGGCAGCGGGCATTATTTCGAGACATCATTGACTATTTACCTGGGGATATAAAATTACATAGAAGATTTCATGTAACGATAAATGAAAGTGCGTTATGTTGAACTGAATAAGTTACTTGAGAAAAAGAACAATAAATCCGAATATATAAGATTTTACTTTCAAATTCAGAATTCTTTCCCCATAGAGTATTTTGCCTCACTAAATAACTCACGTGGCGAAATCATAGTCACTTGACAGGAGCGTATTATATGGACTGTGGAGTACTGCAGCTCCTGGTAGTAACTTTGCAATTTTTTCTTCTAAAAATGCATGGCTTTCTGCCATTTCACGTCAGCATATATTAAAGAAACTGAACTTGACATATATGATTCCATTCACCACAGTAATGCGATAGACAATACATGTTACCATTTCCATCCAGTCTTCACTTTCACATACAGACTGTTCAGTCGATTCAGGAATTGTAACAGTTTATGTGTCCATAATATTACACAAAACAAACCTTGTAGTTAAGCTGATGCATACATTTGTATGTAAGTATGAATGTGTATGGGTGTGCGGAACTAAGTTACCTGTCACAGGCCTGAGTAGAGTTGACAATAGCCACATTAAGACTGTCTATAGCATTTGTTCGACACTGAACTATTTTGGCGGAATCATAGCAGTTTTGGTGGTAGCACTCCATGTGTTCGTCATTGGTAGTGATAGCAAGCAGTCATTCAAGTACATTTCAGTGGTATTCAAGCATACGAAAGCAGTACTCCAGGATTATTTGAACGATCTGCCAACTAATCTGTCAGTATATTGATTTATTAAATGTTTTAACATGCTGCATTTGCTGAAACCTATAAAGAGACCAAAAGCAACTTATCGTTCAATTAATGACGGACAAAAGCGAAACGAAGCTATTTCGTTTATTTTTCGGAATTAAAAGACCCCTGATGATGGCGTAACTTTACGGTCACTAGTATGGACAAAACAAACAAGATTCAAAAATCCCATAATGCTTTCTGCAGACACAGACTAATCAGAAGAGCGATGGCAAAAAATCGTTAAATGAGCAAAAAATACCGTCCCTGTTGTGTATTGCGATTATCCGTCGCGCAAGGACAACAAGCACTGGAATATTTAAAATAATGTTCTCATCAAATTCGAAGCGGCGCACTTCTTGAAAATTGGGGCTATTCAGATTCACCAGGACTGTATTCGACTTTCACTGCCAGAATCTTAGTGAATCACGTCTTGCCTGACAAATGAAATGCTTGGAATAAATGGTACATTCCCATGAAAGAAATCCAATTACGATTCGAAAGTAACATTTTCGTTTACTGCAGGTCAACGTGTACAACTTCTTTCATTTTCAGTGAACTGTGTCGATACGTCACGATCCTCGCAATAATAACATTAGTATTCAGTGGCACGCTCTCGCTACTTGTTAAAAATAATTGCCTTATCTGCTGTGACGGCACAGCATAAAATATCCTCTTCCCGCCACGTGATAGATGACTCAGTGGCCATCACACTGGACCCGCAAAGACGAGGACGATGGTTCAAATCCCCGTTTGGCCATTCAGATTTAGGTTTTCCGTGATTTCCCTAAATTTCTCCAGGTAAAAGACGGGATGGTTCCTTTTGAAAAGGTCACAGCCACTTTCCTTCCCCATCCTTGCGTAATCCGAGTTTGTGCTCCATCTCTAATGAACTCGCTGTCTAGAGGTCGTGAAACTCTAATCTTCCTTTCTTACTTGAACTAGGAAGCAGTAACAATACGCTAGATCTTGTCGCACCTCTAATACCGTGTATGAGACATCCTTTACAGATGCATCACATTTCGTAAGAATCCTTCCAATAAAACTAGGTCACATGTTCGCCTTCCTTAAAACACGATACTCCCATTTCGTATCGCTTCTTAGTATTACACCTCAAACGCTCACTACTAACCTTGCGATCTCATACTATCGTTTCCTTTATCATTGATAAAGGTATTAGCTCAAATTATCTACTTTTTTCTTTTCTTTTGGGATTAGAGACGAAACAGCGCTCAGCGCTCTCCTATCATCCCTCTAATTTTATTATTCTGAATTACAATTTAAAAATTTTCTTCTCAATTATCACAGATATCTGTTGTGATTTCTTTCAGAGTACATTCTCTCACACTTTGAGAAACAAGTAAAGAAGTTACATTATCTATGTTTGAAAACACCATTATAATAAATGAACATCTTCTACTTTCTCTTGTTGATTCTACATTCTCGTTGTTGGCGCAGCAGTCTCGGCGAGACTTTCCTGCAAAAAGCTTTTCACGTTTCTGAGCAATTACACACACGAAAATAAAAGAAACGTCACAAACCGTTGCTCTGAAACTTTCATATTTTATTCATTCCTTTCGCATTATAACAGTACTTCTTAAATACGGCCAAACGACAGGACGTCTAACGTAGGACTCTTCCCCAATAACGCTTTCCATCAAAGAGCTTATACAGCAGTTAATACAGCAGTCTTCAAGCTAAATTTTAACAGAAACGAAAGTACACTTATAGTACACATTTTTAACTTACCGTTGTGTAACGTTTCAGTAATCAACAACAGTAATCTGAAATATATTTTGATAAAGAAAATTCCTAATAAAACAAAATACATAAAGGAATGCTAAAGTATATAAAATATTCTTGAATCGATATCATTAGAGTAAAGGTGGAATTCACAAAAGCATTTTGGATTGATACATTTTTGTATTTGTTATAGATGACTTGAACATAATAAGCTACAAAAAAGATCCAATAACTAGTATGTGAAATCTTAACGATCATTTAGTTTACAAAAACGGTGTGACGTGTTGTTTACTAAAAAGGAGCTTCAGTCATAGATCAGTTTCTTTATAAAGTTTAGTACATTTAAGAAAGCAATAGTTACAGTCAGCGACAGCTTTAATGCCATGTGGCCGCGCAGCCCACAAGGAAGGCTGACTTGTCAGCTCAGCTGATAGTGCACCAGCATCACCATAGGCCGCTGTAATGGGTTGCTGCACTTTGGCAACCTAGCAGACCGGTCCGCCTAAATCTGCCTCACAATTGAAGAACGAGTACACTTTCAATGTATGGTCCCTTGCCTGTTTGTGAAACACTTCTCGCCTTGTACGTGTTTAAGCCATTATGAAAAACAGAAGACACAGAAATCAGTCAATCGGAATTTCGCGCACGTAAAACGCGATAATACGCACTAATACGACGGAAGTTCACACAGTACAGAACGCGGAAACCGACCGAGCGCTGATTGGCTAGATGTGCAGCTGTCTACTGCCCATCCCTGGTCCACAGGCCACAAACGCTGTGGCGGACTATAGTTCCTTTTATACATCAGCCATTACAAAAGATAGGAGCATTAAACACAACTCAATGAGAAGTCAAGTAAAACAAAAGTAGTGTCATAAGCCTTGGAGGCAGTCTTCAGCTCCTTATAATACGATGTGTCTGAACCTCCTACATTACGCTGATTGCACTGTAGTCTCCTCTAATATATAAAAATTTTAAGAGAGACAGGAAAATAAAGGTGCAATTCTGAAAGCAGTATTGGAAACAACAACACTAAAATCTTGCATTTAACATATCAAAAGCATCTCAGTATGACTTAACAGTGAAGCTATAGAACCGATCGATAAGTTTTTACGCTTAAGGCAGCTGAAGGCAGAAAAAAAAGGAATAACCAAATGAATAAAACTGGACTGGGAAGGTCTTGGTAAGCCGAATACGATTTTCAAAACTAAAAGTCTAATGTTTCAGAAATTCCCAGTTCACAGTTCATTGAGAACGGAGAATCTCGAAGCAATGACATTGAATAAAATGTTCTCATGGCTTCCAACCGAATAAAATTTTCAAAATTCCAGTAGCTTTCGACCAAGTGTTCCTTGACCACTGTCACCTGGAGTGACTTGACAATGACTAGGATGTATTTGCTCTTGGCATTTCCAACATTTGACGTGGATGGAAACCCGGAGAACTTTATTTTCAATTACCAGTTCTGACTTACGGCGATGAGGCAGCGACCTTTAATGCGGCAAACATTAAAAAATTGCCGTTTTCTCAGGGATAGATGTTAAAATCAAGTTGGGAGTGAGAGAAACCAAACCAACATCTAGTGGCAAGCGGTTAGTCAATCTAACTAGACATGCCGGAGAAAGGTGAATGCGGATAGATGAAGACGGTAATGCCTGGAAAAATCTATATGAGTTCTTTATCCTGCCTATCGAAGAGCAATTGGTCGTGATAGTTAACCATCGTCTGATCCGTTTTATCAGAGGCCTCTGCCTGGGTTTCGCTTGCTGTGTGAAGATATACATTGGCGTAAAGCAGAAGTCTTACCTTGGTTTTCAGGCTTCATGTGAGTTCTCGTGAACGTATTAAACGTCCTAAGCATATCTTCTCATCTTCATCCAAGCGCAAATCGTGATTCCCTATCATCATTTCATTCCAATAGCTGGATAATACTTAGTCCTCTGCACATTCCAACTATAGATCCTGTGATGTCACCGCCAGACACCACACTTTCTAGGTGATAGCTTTAAAATCGGCCGCGGTCCATTAGTACATGTCGGACCCGCGTGGCGCCAATGTCAGTGATCGCAGACCGAGCGCCACCACACGGCAGGTCTCGAGAGACGGACTAGCACTCGCCCCAGTTGTACGGACGACGTAGCTAGCGATGCACACTGACGCAGCCTCGCTCATTTGCAGAGCAGATAGTTAGAATAGCCTTCAGCTAAGTCAATGGCTACGACCTAGCAAGGCGCCATTAGTAGTTTATTGCCTGAATCTACAGAGTCTCACTTGTAATGTCAATACCGATGTACAACAAGCATGGATTAAAGTTAAGTATTCCAGCAGCTACGTACTTTTCTTTATAGCATTCATTACGTATCCTGTTTCAGACCTCACGCCATCCTTCGTGTGTTTATAGCGTGCATTGCGGTCCCCTCAAATCACACTGTGTCGGCACTTCTGTCGACACATCAGATCCATCTTTCGCTTCTTGAGAGAAAGAGGTGAGGAGGAGGGGAGAGGGTTATCACTGTTTGTTACTTCGCTATCTGCCCCGCCCATCTCTCTACCCACAGAATATTATTTGCCACCAGTTCTACTTTTATGTGCCACACGTGAGTTTTTTAATAATAATGATAGGAAGAACTTTTAAAAAATTTAAAGCGGAGTGTCTAGCGTTTATTGATCACTTCTCATTGTTAGCCAAGGAAGAAGTTCTAACAACACTCGAAAAATTACACGAGACAGCACAAAAAAAAAAAAAGGTTCTGATATCCTTTGAGAAACTGAATAGGTGGGATAGTAACATCATGCAGAAACTCATCTGAGTACAACTTTTGGAGAAATTAAGAGTACAGATAAATTCAAGTACCTTGGTGAATGGTCAAATAAAGGACGAACCGGAAAAAATAGAACCAGCACACAAGTTAGTACGGGCTAGATTTAATAAAAAGCAACAACCGCCAAAAGCGCGATGTTTCGGTACAACACCATGGTTGTTAAGTCAGAAGTGCTTCACAATTCATAATGCCTGATGCTGAAAAAGGTTGAAGAAATGGAAGAACTAGAGAATACGGAAATAAAAATTTTAAAGAACACCCACGGGGCGCAAAACTGAAACACTGGTACATGGATGAAGAGGAAGATCTACCTAAACAGGTGGAAGAGATAACAGACGCTATAAGCAATAGAAGGCCAAAGTTTTTCGGAATCTGTTCAATATGGGCGAATGCATACTCACAAATAAAATCAGGTACATCACTGAACCAAAGGCGAGCAGAAAACGGATTGTGGAAATAAGAAAGGACATGCAGAAAATTAGGGCCAATGACAAACAGATTTGGGACAAAGAGGTTTTCCGAATAAAGGTTGGCAACTTCAAGAGATCCAATAAAGCAAAATAGAAGGATCAAGAGCATATCGACAGAAGAACGGGGGAGAAACGTCAGCAAATCGATGATGAAATACTGGAACGAGAAGAAGAGGCTAACCAGCAAACCAAATGCTTCCCGTGATCCACATTAGGAAGAAGTCTAACAGAGTTACCAGAAAATATATAAACTTTTTAAATGTAGTAATAACAGTAATAATAATTTGCTTTTACAGGCAAATAGTACATTAATCACTACTATAAAGAAATTGCAAATAAAGAAACGTAGCCTCGGTAACGTATACACCCGAAAGTCTGAGAAGTACATGTGCACCATGCAGTTAATTTAATTGCGCTGATTTGCGCTTACAAAAAGCAGGATTTGAACTGGACTTTCTCTGCTATCAGTCAGAGTTTAATATTGCCGAGTGCATTGATGCAGTTCCAAAAGAGGTAAATGTGACTACACACACGGAGTTTTGCGGCTAAATTTGGAAACAATATTATTTGTCAAAATAATATATCTCATGTGTCCCGTGACCAATCCCTCAACTGAAAATAGTTATTAATGGTCATTTATAAAAGCTGTGGTACAAAGGGCTAATAACAGAAACAAATAGTCACAACTTTGATAACATCATAATTTCCAGAATATAAAATCAAAGTGAATACTCAAAATTATTCATATTTTACTACTAATTACGACTCTGAGCACTATACTCATAGCAATGGCTATAAAAAAAGAATAAATTCGTGGAATGCTGTTCTTTTGGTCGTTTGGCGCTACGTAAGGTAGGTCAGTTTCTCTGTTGACAGCAAGTGTGATCAGCCAATAAGTGTGTGTCTTCAAGTGGATAGAATGTCGCCGTCCAAGCCTCAAGACCAGCCACATGACCAGGCACTCGCACAAGCAACTTAAAATAGTAATTTTTAAACGCGGTAAAGTTCCTTGGCAATTCCACACTTCTGTATTCTTTAAAAGTTAGCCGTGATATTTGGAAATCGATGCATTTAAAGTTATAAACGCTTGTACTATTTTTTGTTCACGGGAGGGGCCCCATCATGACTTCCACGAAACAAGAGATGCTTGTTTATTTTGCAGCTTTATGACCAGATACGCAATCCCAAAACTGCAAGAATCGACAAGTGCGATAATTACCGCACAGCCAGCTTAACAGATCATGCATCCAAGTTGCTGACAAAAATAATGTACAGGAGAATGGAAAAGAAAATCTGTGGATGTGTTAGGTGATGCTCAGTTTGGTTTTAGGAAAGGTAAAGGCACCAGAGAGACGGTTCTGACGTTTGATTCATAATGGAAGCAAGACTAAAGAAAAATCAAGAAACGTTCATGTGATTTGTCGACCTGAGAAAGCGTTCGACAGTATAAAATGGTGTAAGATGTTCGAAATCGTGAAGAAAATAGGGATGAGTTACAGGAAAAGACGGGTAATGTACAATATGTACATGTACAACCAAGATAGAACAATAAGAGTGGAAGACCAAAAACGAAGTACACGGATTAAAAAGGGTGTAAGACAGGGATGTAGCCCCTTTTGCTCCTGCTGTTTAATCTATACGCCAAAGAAGCAATGACGGAAATAATACAACGGTTCAAGAGTGGGATTAAAATTTATGGTGAAAGGATATCAATGTTAAGATTCACTGATGACTTTGGTATCCTCAGTGAAAGTGAAAAAGAATTACAGGATGTGTAGAATGGAATGAACAGTCTAATGAGTACAGAATATGGATTGAGAGTAAACAGAAGAAAGACGAAAGTACTGAGAAGTAACATATATGTGAACACTGAGTAACTTAGCGCAATCATTGGTAATCTAAGCACTCTCCCAATGAATCTCAACCTGGTACCCGCCTTACCAACAATTAATTTTATATGATCATTCCACTTCAAATCGTTCCGTACGCATACTCCCAGATATTTTACAGAAGTAACTGCTACCAGTGTTTGTTCCGCTATCATATAATCATACAATAAAGGATCCTTCTTTCTATGTATTCGCAATACATTACATTTGTCTATGTTAAGGGTCAGTTGCCACTCCCTGCACCAAGTGCCTATCCGCTGCAGATCTTCCTGTATTTCGCTACAATTTTCTAATGCAGCAACTTCTCTGTATACTACAGCATCATCCGCGAAAAGCCGCATGGAACTTCCGACACTATCTACTAATAATGATCCTTCCGCAGGATCATTATTAGTAGATAGTGTCGGAAGTTCCATGCGGCTTTTCGCGGATGATGCTGTAGTATACAGAGAAGTTGCTGCATTAGAAAATTGTAGCGAAATACAGGAAGATCTGCAGCGGATAGGCACTTGGTGCAGGGAGTGGCAACTGACCCTTAACATAGACAAATGTAATGTATTGCGAATACATAGAAAGAAGGATCCTTTATTGTATGATTATATGATAGCGGAACAAACACTGGTAGCAGTTACTTCTGTAAAATATCTGGGAGTATGCGTACGGAACGATTTGAAGTGGAATGATCATATAAAATTAATTGTTGGTAAGGCGGGTACCAGGTTGAGATTCATTGGGAGAGTGCTTAGAAAATGTAGTCCATCAACAAAGGAGGTGGCTTACAAAACACTCGTTCGACCTATACTTGAGTATTGCTCATCAGTGTGGGATCCGTACCAGGTCGGGTTGACGGAGGAGATAGAGAAGATCCAAAGAAGAGCGGCGCGTTTCGTCACCGGGTTATTTGGTAACCGTGATAGCGTTACGGAGATGTTTAATAAACTCAAGTGGCAGACTCTGCAAGAGAGGCGGTCTGCATCGCGGTGTAGCTTGCTCGCCAGGTTTCGAGAGGGTGCGTTTCTGGATGAGGTATCGAATATATTGCTTCCCCCTACTTATACCTCCCGAGGAGATCACGAATGTAAAATTAGAGAGATTAGAGCGCGCACGGAGGCTTTCAGACAGTCGTTCTTCCCGCGAACCATACGCGACTGGAACAGGAAAGGGAGGTAATGACAGTGGCACGTAAAGTGCCCTCCGCCACACACCGTTGGGTGGCTTGCGGAGTATCAATGTAGATGTAGATGTAGATGTAGATGATAAGGATTTCTGACACCTAGGCAGCAAGATAATCAATGACGGACGGAGCAAGGAGGACATAAAAAGTAGTCTAGCACTGGCAAAAAGACTATTCCTGGCCGAGAGAAGTCTATTAGTATCAAACATAGACCTTAACTTGAGGAAGAAATTTCTGAGAATGTACGTTGGACCACAGCATCGTACGATAGTGAGACGTGGACCGTGGAAAAACCGGCACAGAAGAGAATCGAAGCGCTTGAGATGTGGTGGTACAGAAGACTGTTAAAAATTAGGTAGACTAGCAAGATAAGGAATGAAAGGGTTCTCTGTATAGTCGGCGAGGAAAGGAATATGTGGGAAATACAAGAAGAAGGGACAGGATGATGAGAGGACATCCGTTAAGACATCAGGAAATAACTTGCAAAGTACGAGAAGGAGCTGTAGATGGTAAAAACTGTAGAAGAGGACAGAGTTTGGGGTACATTCAGTAAATAATTTAAGACGTAAGTTGCAAGTGCTACAGAGGAGGACTTCGTGATGGGCCGCATCAAACCATCAGCAGACTGACAGCTCACAAAAAAGAGATTTATCACTTCTTCACAAACTCTGGAAGCCCATCAGTGAAGTTGATCTTTCATGTACTTGATTTTTATTGATGACGAGAAATTGCGTCTTTAAGTTTCAACAAAGAAGAGAGCAAGAAAGACAATGAGAGAGAGAGAGAGAGAGAGAGTGGGAGATAAGATACATATAATGCCTAACAGAATAGCAAGACTCCATACAACGCGTTCTGACAATCCGAGAAACATAACAGGTCTCGTGCGGTGAGAACTGCGTCGTGTCCTCCGGATTGTTTCTAGGAATGTAATAACATCTGCCGACATTTATTCAAAATAACTGACACGCCGTGGGCAGCAGTAGAGGAAAACCTACCGGGAAATCCTGGTGGAATACGACCACACGGTGCCAACAAGACAAAACCAGGATTTCACAACTTTCGTGTTTTCTGATCTCACACTTTCTTTTACCTCTTATATTGTCTTTCAGAGAATTTACCGAGAACTTTGTCGCTGTCAGAGATACTTTGGTAATTTGTCTTGGAGGCCTTCGATACGAAGCAAGCACATTCCGTTGTTAATGGAGAGGAATGTACAGGCAACCCTCGTTAACGTGATTTCGTATCCCATTCGTTTTCATAGTCTCTACAAAGCAGAAGAGCTACTTCATCAGTTGTTCTTAAGCAGCGACAGTAATCATGTGCATGTGAAAATATATGTTTTCCTAACGAAAGAGAAAAGAAATGCAGGTAAACCTACCGATGTTATTAAGAATATTCCGTTATAAAATAAGTCAGAAATTTTTTCGACATTCAGCGTACTAATAAGTAATTGACTTAATACGATCTGCCACAAGAAACGGGCATGAGAAACTTGTCACCGAGCAGAGTCTTTCCTGTCTTTAATATTCCTGTCTTTGATATTTGACAGTGAAAATGTTACCTACAAGTCATCGAACTTCTTTCTGGTTAAGATCGAAATAATTAGATCACAACACGTTTCCCTCAAGTATCACAAATGAAAAATACATGGTGTTGAATACACTACTGGCCATTAAAATTGCTACAACACCAAGATGACGTGCTACAGGCGCGAAATTTAACCGACAGGAAGAAGATGCTGTGAAATGTAAATGATTAGCTTTTCAGAGCATTCACTAAAGGTTGGGGACGGTGGCGACACTTACAACGTGCTGACACGAGGAAAAGTTTCCAACCGGTTTCTCACACACAAACAGCAGCTGACCGGCGTTACCTCGTGAAACATTGTTGTGATGCCTCGTGTAAGCAGCAGAAACGCGTACCATCAATTTTCCTACTTTGATAAAGGTCGGATTGTAGCCTATCGCGATTACGGTTTATCGTATCGCGACATTGCTGCTAGCGTTCGTCGAGATCCAAAGACTGTTAGCAGAATATGGAATCGGTGGGTTCAGGAGGGTAATACGGAACGCCATGCTGGATCCCAACGGCCTCGTATCACTAGCAGTCAAGATGACAGGCATCTTATCCGCATGGCTGTAACGGATCGTCCAGCCACGTCTCGATCCCTGAGTCGACAGATGGGGACGTTTGCAAGACAACAACCATCTGCAAGAAAAGTTCCACGACGTTTGCATCAGCATGGACTATCAGCTCGGAGATCATGGCTGCAGTTACCCTTGACCCTGCATCACAGACAGGAGCACCTGCGATAGTGTATTCAACGGCGAACCTGGCTGCACGAATGGCAAAACGTCAGTTTTTCGGATGAATCCAGGTTCTGTTTACAGCATCATGATGGTCGCATCCGTGTTTGGTGACATCGCGGTGAACGCACATTGGAAGCGTGTATTCGTCATCGCCATACTGGCGTATCACCCGGCGTGATGGATGGGGTGCCATTGGTTACACGTCTCGGTCACCTCTTCTTCGCATTGACGGTACTTTGGACAGTGGACGTTACATTTCAGATGTGTAACGACCCATGGCTCTACCCTTCATTCGATCGCTGCGAAACCCTAGATTTCAGCTGGATAATGCACGACCTGTATGTTGCAGATCCTGTACGGGCCTTTCTGGATACAGAAAATGTTCGACTGCTTCCCTGGCAAGCACATTCTCAAGATCTCTCACCAATTGAAAACGTCTGGTCAATGGCGGTAAGCAACAGGCTCGTCACAACTCTGGATGAACTGTGGTATCGCGTTGAAGCTGCATGGCCAGCTGTACCTATACACGCCATCCAAGCTCTGTTTGACTCATTGTCCAGACGTATCAAGGCCGTTATTAGGGCCAGAGGTGCTTGTTCTAGGTACTGATTTCTCAGGATCCATGCACCCAAATTGCGTGAAAATGTAATCACATGTCAGTTCTGTTATACTATATTTGTCCAATGAATACCCGTTTATCATTTGCATTTGTTCAAATTCAAATGGCTCTGAGCACTATGGGACTCAACATCTTAGGTCATAAGTCCCCTAGAACTTAGAACTACGTAAACCTAACTAACCTAAGGACATCACACACACCCATGCCTGAGGCAGGATTCGAACCTGCGACCGTAGCAGTCCCGCGGTTCCGGACTGCAGCGCCAGAACCGCACGGCTACCGCGGCAGGCATTTGCATTTGTTCTTGATGTAGCAAATTTAATGGCCAGTAGCGTAATTACATAATTTCCTTTGTGCGCTGCATTGTGCTGACACAACTGTTGGTACTCCAGGATATATGTAAAACATTTCATCTGGTATTAAGGAATGGTTTTCCAAAATCGGCTACATACATTGTACATCTTCAAATGACTTGCATTGTAATGCAACAGACGTAGAATCGTTAAACCAGCTTCCGTCACAAGAACATTTAACGAATCTCTGCAATTTTTAGAAGTTTCTATGATCCAAACGACTTCTTTGGCATGCATGAAATTATACAAAACCAGCGATGGTTACATTTTCATTCGAACTGCACTACTCAACTGGTTTGTCGATCATTGTACAAATTCTGATGCTTAAGTGGTTTACACCTGTATACGTTCTTTTGAATTATAATATATTTTTATTAGAGCTGGAGTCCATTCACGACCACACCGGCATGATGGCCAACTCAAAAGGTCTACTGCCATCTCTGCATAAGGGTCAGTTTTCACTAACGTGAGGTGTCGCAGGATGTGGGTACTGCGATGTTTGCGTACATCTGGTTAAGGTTAACCATTAATATGCGCTCATCTGGAGACAGGTTGGGTCGAAAATCGAACGAAGGGTAGCGGTTTGAAGGGAAGAAAAAAAGTGCCAAGGCAAGAGCCAAGGGAAAAATCCTCTGCGATAGTTGGGTCGGGTTGTAAGAACGGTAGAGGTTTCCTTGCTGCCTGCGACAGGTCTTGCAAGGGTAGGCTTTTTTAGCAGTGGGTATCAAGCAGGTCCTATCCCCATGAACCATGGACCTTGCCGTGGTGGGGAGGCTTGCGTGCCTCAGCGATACAAATGGCCGTACCGTAGGTGCAACCACAACGGAGGGGTATCTGTTGAGAGGCCAGACAAACGTGTGGTTCCTGAAGAGGGGCAGCAGCCTTTCCAGTAGTTGCAGGGACAACAGTCTGGATTATTGACTGATCTGGCCTTGCAACACTAACCAAAATGGCCTTGCTGTGCTGGTACTGCGAACGGCTGAAAGCAAGGGGAAACTACAGCCGTAATTTTTCCCGAGGGCATGCAGCTTTACTGTATGGTTACATGATGATGGCGTCCTCTTGGGTAAAATATTCCGGAGGTAAAATAGTCCCCCATTCGGATCTCCGGGCGGCGACTACTCAGGAGGACGTCGTTATCAGGAGAAAGAAAACTGGCGTTCTACGGATCGGAGCATGGAATGTCAGATCCCTTAATCGGACAGGTAGGTTAGAAAACTTAAAAAGGGAAATGGATAGGCTGAAGTTAGATATAGTAGGAATTAGTGAAGTTCGGTGGCAGGAGGAACCAGACTTTTGGGCAGGTGAATATAGGGTTATAAATACAAAACCAAACTGGGGTAATGCAGGAGTAGGTTTAATAATAAATAAAAATATAGGAGTGCGTGTAAGCTACTACAAACAGCATAATGAACTATTATAGTGCCCAAGATAGACACGAAGCCCATGCCTACTACAGTAGTACAAGTTTATATGCCAACTAGCTCTGCAGATGATGAAGAAATTGATAAAATGTATGATGAGATAAATGAAATCATTCGGGTAGTGAAGTGAGACGAAAATTTAATAGTCATGGGTGACTGGAATTCGAGAGTAGGAAAAGGGAGAGAAGGAAACATAGTGGGTGAATATGCATTGGGCGAGAGAAATGAAAGACGAAGCCGTCTGGTAGAATTTTGCACAGAGCACAACTTAATTATAGCTAACACTTAGTTCAAGAATCATAAAAGGAGGTTGTATACATGGAAGAATCCTGGAGATATTAGAAGGTATCAGATAGATTATATAATGGTAAGAAAGAGATTTAGGAACCAAGTTTTAAATTGTAAGACATTTCCATGGGCAGATGTGGACTCTGACCACAATCTATTGGTTATGAACTGTAGATTAAAACTGAAGAAACTGCAAAAAGGTGGGAATTTAAGGAGATGGGACCTGGATAAACTGACTAAACCAGAGGTTGTACAGAGTTTCAGGGAGAGCATAAGGGAACAATTGACAGGAATGGGGGAAAGAAATACAGTAGAAGAAGAATGGGTAGCTCTGAGGGATGAAGTAGTGAAGGCAGCAAAGGATCAAGTAGCTAAAAAGACGAGGGCTAGTAGAAATCCTTTGGTAACAGAAGAAATATTGAATTTAATTGATGAAAGGAGAAAATATAAAAACGCAGTAAATGAAGAAGACAAAAAGGACTACAAACGTCTCAAAAATGAGATCGACAGGAAAAGCAAAATGGCTAAGCAGGGATGGCTTGAGGACAAATGTAAGGATGTAGAGGCTTATCTCACTAGGGGTAAGATAGATACTGACTACAGGAAAATTAAAGAGACCTTTGGAGACAAGAGAGCCACTTGTATGAATATCAAGAGCTCAGATGGAAACCCAGTTCTAAGCAAAGAAGGGAAAGCAGAAAGGTGGAAGGAGTATATAGAGCGTTTATACAAGGGCGATGCACTTGAGGACAATATTATGGAAATGGAAGAGAATGTAGATGAAGATGAAATGGGAGATACGATACTGCGTGAAGAGTTTGACAGAGCACTGATAGACCTGAGTCGAAACAAGTCCCCGGGAGTAGACAACATTCCATTGGAACTACTGACGGCCTTGGGAGAGCCAGTCCTGACAAACTCTACCATCTGGTGAGCAAGATGTATGAGACAGGTGAAATACCCGCAGACTCCAAGAAGAATATAATCATTCCAATCCCAAAGAAAGCAGGTGTTGACATATGTGAAAATTACCGAACTATCAGTTTAATAAGTCACAGCTGCAAAATACTAACGCGAATTATTTACAGACGAATGGAAAAACTGGTAGAAGCCAACCTCGGCGAAGATCAGTTTAGATTCCGCAGAAATGTTGGAACAAGTGAGGCAATACTGATCCTACGACTTATATTAGAAAATAGATTAGGGAAAGGCAGACCTACATTTCTAGCATTTGTAGACTTAGAGAAAGCCTTTGACTATGTTGACTGGAATACTCTCTTTCAAATTCTGAAGGTGGCAGGGGTCAAATACAGGGAGCGAAAGGCTATTTACAATTTGTACAGAAACCAGATGGCAGTTATAAGAGTTCGAGGGGCATGAAAGGGAAGCAGCGGTTTTGGAAGGGAGTGAGACAGGGTTGTAGCCTGTCCCCGATGTTATTCAATCTGTATATTGAGCAAGTAGTAAAGGAAACAAAAGAAAACTTCGGAGTAGGTATTAAAGTCCATGGAGAAGAAATAAAATCGTTGAGGTTCGCGGATGACATGGTAATTCTGTCAGAGACAGCAAAGGACTTGGAAGAGCAGTTGAACGGAATGGACAGTGTCTTGAAAGGAGGGTATAAGATGAACATCAACAAAAGCAAAACAAAGGTAATGGTATGTAGTCGAATTAAGTCGGGTGATGCTGAGGGAATTAGATTAGGAAATGAGACACTTAAAGTAGCAAATGAGTTTTGCTATTTGGGGAGCAAAATAACTGATGATGGTCGAAGTAGAGAGGATATAAAATGTAGACTGGCAATGGCAAAGAAAGCTTTTCTGAAGAAGAGAAATTTGTTAACATCAAGAAGCTTTCGAAATGTGGTGCTACAGATTTATGCTGAAGATTAGATGGTTAGATCACATAACTAATGAGGAGGTATTGAATAGAATTGGGGAGAAGAGGAGTTTGTGGCACAACTTGACAAGAAGAAGGAACCGGTTGGTTGGACATGTTCTGAGGCATCAAGGGATCACAAATGTAGCATTGGAGGGCAGCGTGGAGGGTAAAAATCGTAGAGGGAGACCAAGAGATGAATACTCCAAGCAGATTCAGAAGGATGTAGGTTTCAGTATGTACTGGGAGATGAAGAAGCTTGCACAGGATAGAGTAGCATGGAGGGCTGCATCAAACCAGTCTCAGGACTGAAGACAACAACATCAAGCAGGTCGATACCTTTGACGTTGGCAGTACTGTTACTCGGCAGCTGCCGCGGCTGCCGCTGTTGATTTCTTGGTCAGCGTCATCATACCTTTAACAATTAGGTTCATCACCGTTTTGAGTCCGGTAGGTCATATACCAGATGCACAATGTAGCGTAATGTTGGCGATTTGTGTGTGCGTCAGTGTGCGAGTTCGTCATTTTCCCTGCTGTAGCCTGTTGGTTGGCATTAATAGCAGCTGGCATATCCAGTTAACGTTACTGATATGCAGGGGCTTGCCGACGTTTTGTGGCTTGTTGGTGTATGTCAGCTTGCCATAGGTGGTTATGCCCTAGCTAGTAGTGTCTTTGGCCGCTTGTGCATCCACCTATGTATAATATAGCTTACACTCTGCAATCACTAAACATACGCTATTTACACCAACAAATGAAAGCAACAACATAGCAGCCTGTCGCAAATGTCCAAACCTAAAGCAGTTTTAACGGTAATAGGTTTGGAAGAAATGTCGTCATACACTGTAAAGTCGCGTTTACTGAGAGATCGTCCTATAGACGTGATGTTCACTCACCCGGCGGTGATTTCTTCTTGTGCAGTCCTGTGCACACGCGTTCCCTGTTAAATGCGAATGAATTTCCTCCACCGTAACATCAATAGTAGAACCGATAGCATTATACGAATCCAACGGGTGCAACAAACGTTTTGCATTATCAGGTTAACTGATTATTGAAAGGTAGTTTGTGAGCGAAAACTTTCATGTATTGGATCTGTTTGATTTAAAAATACTGCCAAGCCCATGTGAATCTTAACTTCTAGTTTCAACAGTGAAAAGCAATCAAAGTCATTGCAATAATCAGCTTATACGGCTGGTCCCGGCGGAGGTTCGAGTCCTCCCTCGGGCATGGGTGTGTGTTTGTCCTTAGGATGATTTAGGTTAAGTCGTGTGTAAGCTTAGGGACTGATGACCTTAGCAGTTAAGTCCCATAAGATTTCACACACATTTCATTTCAATCAGATTATGGTAATTAAAGAAACCCATTACCAAAAGGATTAACAAATGGATTATCTGCGACGGAATGATCGCTGAAATATTACACCATTCCACCACTACTAATGTTCAATTTGCAGCCACGGCTTGTGTAACATGCTACCCGGCTATTTTTGTAATAAAAAGTCACAATTTATATAATCAAATCGGGATTTTACGTGTTCGATTTCCTCACACGTTTGCATCCACTTTGCGGCACTCCAAGGTCAATCTTTAATCACTATCCTGCAGAATTTTAACATCTATTCAAAGCTACTTACATCCGCATCCGAACATGATGACGGCTGATCTCCTAAGTGAACTTTTAGACCCCACAAAGCAATTCTCAGTCACAAAATATTCCCGGTCGTACTGTCCTCTGATTAGCTGATACACATCATAGTCTATCCGATATCAGTATTAAACCACACACGAAATGAACAAATTTAGAAAGTCCACAGATATCAAAATAACTCCCTCTTGAAACAACGGAACCATCGTAAAATATTTCCTGCTTTCCCAGTCCCATAAAGTGGCTAGTTGTACACTACAAAATCCCTATGAGAGCATGCTTCACTTTCTCTGTAGAATTACAGTGCTCACGCTAATGTGTACGCAGTTAATAGACACATCAATATTCATTTAATATCTTACTTTCCATTCACACTTCCATTCACAGTATAAACAAATTTCTATTAATTAACGATGGTCAAAATAATCACAATAACTACAGTTTTGTTTTCAAAGTATGTTTTAATCCTTGGTAATATCGTAGTTCATGAGAAACTGACACCTTTCAGCGACAGTCGTAACTACCTGCAGCTATCCACTGGATCAGAGTACATCTGTCATGCGATAACTGTGACTCATGGACTGAAGCGATCTGCCCGCCACCGTCTCTTACTTACGCGATATGAAGCGCCACGCCTCAACACATCACTATTGAACCCAGTAAAATATCATCAATAAAAAATATCTCGGAATCGAGCAGAGGACTTCCTTCTTCCATCTACATTTCATTCGGCCGCGTACGTGGTCCATTAAAGTCCATTTACATGTGGTACGATCGTAATTATATTTCAACTTGTAATACGAACAACGGTTCGTATTACAAGTTACAATAAAGAACGCTTTATTGTATACGCAATACTTAGTAAAAATGTTTTTTTTTAAATAACCAGATGTTCCCCTGTAACTTTTAGAGTGCCTTAAATAACAATCATAAATCGTGATAAGTTAAACCATCAGACTCATACCGGTGAAATTAGTTTACTAATGGTCAATAGAATAAATTGTAGTTTTTAGCATTGTTATCTATTCTTCAGCACTCACAAGCAATGGCAGCTGATCAAGTACTCTTAACTAACCAGTCTACGGAAAGTACCATCGGAAAAAAGGATGTTCGTAAAGTGAGACGAATTAAAAATAGTTTTAAGTTTGCCGCTAAAACACTGATAACGTAGATTAACGCAAGATTAGCTAGAACCCTACTAAAAAAAATTACGACGTATGAAACAGTTGATAGAATGGTGAAGCAAGATTTCGCCTTGTTCCCTTGATCTTGTAGTGGATACGTACAATTACTAATAGTAATCAAGTGTAACACTTTGCGACCCAGGCGAACTACATGTACCATTCATCAAGTAGTACAGTCTCGGATATTGAGGAAACATTAATATTTGAGACAAGTGGTTTTATATTGCTTTCATGTTTCGAAACTAATGAACAGATAAAGACACTTTCATACTTAATCACCCCTAAGAATATTAACTGAATTAACATTTCTCTGTTATTTCATAAGATTCAGAATAAGTATAAACCAAAAAAAAAGAACATCAAGTCTTTCTCAGCACTCTGCCTTTCACTCAGGGTTTATCGCTACTTTGCTTGGGTATTGTAGATACAACGTTTAAGTTCTGCGTTAATGACAATGAAATGATGGAACGAAAAGTTCCTTTCCATATTATTGCTGTTGTAGCTCTCAGTACGAAGACTGGTTTGGTGCAGCTCTGCACGCTAGTCGGTTCTTTGCAAGCCTCATCAGCTTGTACCAGTTGGGCAGTGATTCGATGACTTGGTGTCAGAAGGCAGACTGACACTTACAAACATTTATTAAAACTAAACATTGATTACACTTCTAAATCTTTACTCCTAAGCACCCGAATCTTTTTTTTAAATCTTTCCCAAGAACGATTACTTTCAATCAGTCGAATTTAAAAACATAAAATAGAACAAATTTACACGACAATAACCCCGTGTAAAATTTCTAAACTCCTACGACACTCTGGTCGAGGTACTCGTTCGTTAAGAATCAAAGGCAAATTATTTGAACAAACTCCGTTAGTAATTCCTAAGTATTAAACAATAAATTTTAAGACATCATGTATGCACTTTGAAACAAGTAAATATTCAAAACTTATGATACGACCAACTACAATGGAAGTGGTTTAAACTCTTCTAAAATACATACAAGGCTCCGTCCAAGTAAGGTAGTTTGCCATGACTGCACCTTGGTGAACACTATCAAACGGCCCAAGCCCGCTGTGGTCCCGATATTGCTAGCAGCCGTGACTCCCCAGTCGGTGCCAATTGACATCGGATCATTTCAGTGCCAAGCGCTTACTAGACGTCCAGTGCCACTCAAAAACCTATAAAGTCAGACATTTCGTTACACAGTCAGAAAATAACAATAATTTTCACCCGGAAATCGAAAGGCTTACAGCTGATAGCCACCGCGAGCTCTAAGTTACAAGATGGTTACAACGACAGCATTAATAAGGATTTCTTCGTTCTCGATTTCATTTATCATAGTAATCACATGACGTTGTTAATGATCATTTAATCTTTAGGTAAGCCTGTACATACATAACTTAGAACATTAAATCAAATCCGTCGGGTGCTAGCAGGATTCATTTATAAATCTCTGTGTCCTAATGCCAACAGGTAATAAGAGGTTTCGGACTCACAGTATGTTTTCCTACACACAATAGCACGTGCTGTATCAGAGCAAAATATATAGACAATATTGCGAAATTCAGAAAGACTATGACGAGACGAGGACAATATTAGGAGGCACAAAATAACGTCACACGCTGTCAGTTACTCGATTCCACCAGGTCCATCTGCATTAAGATTCATAGAGTGAATGATTTGTGCCCTTGCAATACATCAGTAATTTAAGACATCCAGTGACAGAGGCTTATCAACACATCTTAAGTATTGGATGTAGGAGTGTTCATCTTAACGTACCAAATAAATCCTTTGTTGGCTACGAATGTATTATCTTATTACGCCTTACGGAAGCTCAATAATCTCCAGTCTTCTCCGTCTCTATTCACAACTATAAGACATCTCCACTTGCAGATTATACCACCAATCCAGGTAAGCACTGACAAAGTCCAAAACTCAAACCAGTGCTATTCCTCAGACAATTACTTTAACAAGGCAACAATAAGCATATACCGCGGGATATTACTCTATTGTAGCACTGACCTCCACCACTTGACCTCGCACTGTCGACGAACACCTTCCCTTTGCGAGTTCCGATAGCGCCACAAGCGAGGGTCAAGGAGAGGTTAATCCACTAACGTTCCTGCCATCGCCACTATCTCTGAATAACTACAGCAACCTCCATTCATTTGAACCTGCTTACTGTATTCATCCTTTGGTGTCCTACAATTCTACCCCACTTATTTTCGTCCAGTACCTAATTCACAGTTCCTTTATTCCTCCGGATGTTCCCGATTATTTAATTCGACTACGATCAGTTACCATTGTCTCACTTTTCTTGATTTGTATCTTGTAACCACTTTTTCAAGAGACTATCCATTCCGTTCAGATGCTCCTCCAAGACGTTTGCTATCTCTGACAGAATTACGATACCACTGGCAAACCTCAATGTTTTTATTCTTCTCGACATTTTTCTTTGGTTGCCTTCACTGCTTGCAGAATGAATGTATAGAATAACATCGGGAATATACTGCAACCCTGTCTCACTCCCTCCTCAACTACTGCTTCCCTGTCATGTCCTTCGACTCTTATGAGTCCAGTAAGGAGGGGTACCGTCTTTGAACAGTAATCAAAACGTCTTGGGTCTCGAATTCGAACCTCGCCACTGTTTAAATTTGGAACAGATATCATCAGCTATGGTGGTTGATGACTTTCGGTATAAGAAATAACACTAGCTCCTCCAACGACCATGTCAGTGAGGGCGCAGGAGCAGAGAGATGTTCAGGACACTCTTGTAATTCGGGTGGGAAACTGCCCCTATAAGGAGGAAGAATCAGCAGTGATCAACGAAATGAGGATGCAAAGGTAATTGAAACCACTGCATTAAAGACACGTAACGTGTATCCAGAGGACTTGTGGCCTGTAATTGAAAAAGTGTGACGATCTTTCCAATGGCAAAAGATTCCGGGACTGTCCCCGATTAGGATCTCCGGTAGGGGATTGCCAACGGTGAGGTGGCCATGAGAAAAAGATTGAATATCTGTCGAAAGCATAAAGTTCTACGAGTGGGGGCTGAATAACCACCGAAAGCATAACGTTCTAAAGTGGGGGAGTGGAATGTCAAAAACCTGAACGTGGTACGGAAGATAGAAAATCTCAGGAGGGAATTGCAAAGGCTCAATCTGGATATAGTAGTGGTCAGTGAAGTGAAATGGAAAGGCGACAAAGATTTCTGGTCAGATGAGTACAGGATAATATCACCAGCAGAAGAAAATGGTCACGGCAGTAGGATTGGTTATGAATATGCAGACAAGTCAGAGAGTGAGATACTGTGAACAGGTCAGCGATATGGTTGTTCTTATCAGATTCGATACCAATCGAACACCGACAACAAAAGTTCATTTATACAAGCCAACTTCGCAAGCAGGAGATGAAGAGAGAAAGGAAGTACACGAGTATTCTGAGCGGCTAAATCATTATGTAAAGGGAGATGAAAACCTAATTATCATGGGAGATTGGCATGCAATTGACGGGGTAGGAGTAGAAGAAAGCGATACGGGAGAATATGGGCTTGGTAGCAGGAATGAGAGAAGAGAAAGACAAATTGAGTTCTGCAGTAAATATCAGCTAGTAATAACGAATATTCCGTTCAAGAATCACAAGAGGAGGAGATATACTTGGAAAAGGCTGGGAAATACAGGAAGAATCCAATTAGATTACTTCATGGTCAGCCAGATTCTGAAATCAAATATTGGATTACAAGACGTAAGGTTATAGACTCAGATCACAATTTAGTAACAATGAAGAGCTTAGGAGAGTACTTAGTGAGAATCAATGAGCAAGGAAGTGGTATACGAAAGTTCTAAGGAAGGAAGGGATACGCTTGAAATTCTTTAAAGCTGTTGGTACTGCGATAATGAACGTGACTTAATTTTTCTTGAGTTTCGCTTCCATTATCATTCGCAACGTCGAAAACGTGTCTCTGGTGCCTTACTTTTCCTAAATACAAACTGATTTTCATCTAACAGATTCTCAATTTTCTTTTTAATTCATCTGTGTATTATTGTTGTCAGTAACTTATGGTTTGAACATCGCCACTGTTTGAATTTGGAACAGATATCATCAGCAATGACGTGAGCTGTCAAGCTGATGATCTGTTACATAATGGTCAGTTAGGCTTAGCCTGTGCTTGATAATGGAAACAATACCGATGAAAAATCCAGACACGTTAACAATGTAAAATGCTGAAAGATGTTCGAAATTCTAAGAAAAACATGAGTAAGCTGTAGGGAAAGATGGTTAATATACAACATGAACAAGAACTGAGAGGGACTAATAAGACTAGAAACGAAGGACGAAGTGCTCGGATTAAAATATGTGCAACGCAGAGACGTAGTCTTTAGATGCTACTGTTCACTCTATACATCGAAGAAACAACCACGGAAATAAGAGAAAGTTTCAAGATGGGATAAAAATTCAAGGTGAAAGGATTAACTGATGAGATTGCTATCTTCAGTAAAAGTGAAGAAGAATTACAGGATCTGCTGAATGGAATGAACAGTCTATTGAGTACAGAATATGGACTGAGAGTAAATCGAAGAAAGACGCACGTAATGAGGACTAGCAGAAATGAGAACAGCGAGAAACTGCGCATCACAACTGGGGATCACGAAGTTCAAAAAATGTTCAAATGTGTATGAAATCTTATGGGACTTAACTGCTAAGGTCATCAGTCCCTAAGCCACTACTTAACCTAAATTACCCTAAGGACAAACACACACACCCATGCCCGAGGGAGGACTCGAACCTCCGCCAGGACAATCACGAAGTTGACGTAGTTTAAGAATTCTGCGACCTGGCAGCAAAATAAACCGTGATGGGTGGAGCAAGGGGACATAAAAAGTAGACTGTCACAGGAAAAGGGGGCATTCCTGGTCCAGAGAAGTCTAGTAGTATCAACTACAGGCGTTGATTTGAGGAAGAACTTTCTAAGAACGTACGTTTGGAGCACAGCATTGTATGGTAGGCAAACATGGACTGTGGGAGAACCGGAACAGAAGCGAATCGGAGAATTTGAGATGTGGTGCTACAGAAGAACGTTCAAAATTAACTGGAGTGACAAGATAAGGAATGATGAGGTTCTCCACAGAATCGCCGAACAAAGGAACGTGTGTAAAATACTGGCAAAAAGAAGAGACAGGATGGTAGGATATCTGCTCAGACGTCAGGGAATAACATCCATGGTACTAGAGGGAGCTGTAGAGGAAGACAGAGAGTGGGATTCATCCAGCAAATAACTGAGGATGTGGATTGCTAGTGCTACTCTGAGACGAAAAGTTGACACAGGAGAGGAATTCGTAGATGGTCGCATAAGACCAGTCTGAAGATTGATGAAAAACAAAAAACGGATTTGAACAGCTGATATAACTAAGGTACTTCTCCTGCACTTCTCGTCTAATATCTCGATGACACCGCCTTCCTAGTCCTCTACCCTGCCTTCCAGACTTCTCAACGGTCCCTCCAGATCCGTCTGATGCAACCGACGCAACCAGTGGTTTCTCAAAATAAACCCTTTCATAATCCAGGCACTAATTACAGGACGATCCACAGCCTCCGCTCCCCGCAACTTTCACTTTACCACTTATGACTGTCCTGATCAATTAACTAACACATGGAAGTGCCCCAGACTAATGCTTGCTCACCGTCTAACATGGAAGTCCCGTCTACTTATAATTCAAGCCCACAATAGACTAGAACTACTAACACCACTAATCGGCCGATCATGAAGACTGCTCCATTCCACAATCCTTCACATCTATATAAAATTCTGATCCGACCAATTATCTGCTATGCAAATGTTGCATAGATTTCTGCTGTTACCAATTTTCTATCCTGCCCTGTAGATCCTATAACACCATGCACTCCGCCTAGAGTTTCGGTTCCGCTTACTCTCCCCTACACGAAACCTCTATCAAATTACTATAAAATTCCTCATCCTTCTCTTACTTATTGTACACATCTGAATGTCTTACATTGCCTGCGAACTTCACGTTAATCACCCTCTAATTTTATCCTTGCTCTTCAGTTCTCCGGCTATACCAACACATTGCCCCAACACTGCACCACACATGCCGAACATCCTTTTCCAATGAAACTTTAATCACTCTCCCTTACCACGGCCATGAAATGTTCACAGATATATATACCCGATTTACCGTATTTACGAGAACTCACCCTTCCTTCCCTTGCAGTGCTGCCATCCTCAACAACCTCTCCCTTCACTTCCTGAGACTTGGTTTCGGAATCTTGTCTCTCACCACCCTCCCACATCCCTCAACCTTACATATACCCACATAAAACCCATCCTACACACCACCCAAGAATCTATAAATCCTGTAAGACTTGAACCTGTGACAGCCTATTAAACTCATCACTTCGTTCATCAACAAATTAATCTTTTATCTGTTGACCAATAGAATTCACTATTTGTACTTTATTATTGTACAAATACTCATTTTCAACGTCATGTAAAATTTTATTACATTTTATTTTTTTTAAATTTGAGGTAAGCTCCTATGGGACCAAACTGCTGAGGTCATAGGTCAGGCTTGCACACTACTTAATTTAACTTAAACTAACTTTCGCTAAGGACAACACACACACTCATGCCCAAGGGAGGACTCGAGGAATATTTTGGTTGAAGAGTACTGAATTGATCCTGGTAACATTTGTATGGGGCGAGAAACAAAACTTCCACGTCGGAAGCTTAGTTAGTAGAACTATTTACTGTGCGAAACACACTCGAAGTCACTTACTACGAGACTGCGTTTCTCTTCCACTATAAATACAAAAATTCTTCATGCATACCCGCCTTTAAGAATCACACTCGTGCCCTGAAACAGTCAGTAAGAAAGGAAATGTCAAGTAAAGAACTTATTCATTTACTCTTATTTTTTAAATTTAGTTATCTGATTCTATGGGACCACGTGAGGCAATGCTACTTCATTGTGGAAATAGTCATTACATATTTTGCATAACGCTGATTAGAACATTTTAAAACAAATCAAGCAATTAAGAAGATAAGTTAAGGTTTTTGAGAAAATATAAGAAAAAATAACACGTTACACAAAAGATGGTTCAAAAATGGTTCAAATGGCTCTGAGCACTATGCGACTTAAAATCCGGGGGCCTCAGTCGCGTAGAACTTAGAACTAATTAAACCTAACCAACCTAAGGACATCACACACATCCATGCCCGAGGCAGGATTCCAACCTGCGACCGTAGCGGTCACTCGGCTCCAGACTGTAGCGCCTAGAACCGCACGGCCACTCCGGCCGGCAACACGTTACACAGGAAAGTTCTGCTTTGCTGCAAGCACCTCCAGTACAGAATAGAAGATTAGGCCACAAAAAAACGTTTCAACTTCGATCTGATTATGTGCGGCTTATGACTCAATTAGCTCAGTTCTCCTGGAAGACAAATGAAAATGAAAGCGGCTGAATAGTGCATACCTGTCTGTACAACGCCTAAGAAACTGTTATTCCAGTGTGTTCTGGCGTAACCACAAACGCTGGAACGAAGAGGCGGAACGCAAGAGTACAGAAGGCTGTGAGGAAACGGTGGACAATGGTACGCGGAAATGGACCGCGCCGCGCCTGGAGTGCTCCCTGCAAGACGTGAATAAAAGCGACGCTCCTGTTAGCTCAGATCGGCCCGAGTCTGCAACGCGATCAGTGCTGTGCTATCAGATTGTCGTGATCCGTATCAAGTGTTTCCTTGGACTTTGTGTATAGCAAGAGCTGTACTGCTTTCATGTCGCCTCTCGCTAGCGACATTTGCTGTACTTAAGTATTGTCAATTTGCTTTCTGAAAATTAAACTGCTGATGTTATTTGTATGAAATTGTTGTATAGCATTCCGAGAACGCTGCATCCCGTCGGCACCCTATTAGCGACGAGTGGGCAAGACCCCACAAAGTATATATCGTTTATTAGTCTCTTGTTCACGGAATGAATGCTGCAATTTGTTCTGAATGAGTCAACATTCCGTCGACAACAAATCCCATGATGGTGTATACATTTGAATTCCGAGACACCTGAACAACATTCTGCACAAAGTTACTCAACTGCCACTGCAGATCACCCTGATGGTCCTTTTATGGGCTCAGATATGCCTTCGTGAGGGACTGACTTACCCTGAAGTACCACATCACAGAGTGAATGCAAGCAAAGTAAACAATGCTTCCCTTTTCCGTGTCAAGGACAGATGAGAACATTCTTGTAGTGAAGGCAGCAGTATTCAGTTTCTGCACAAAATCTGGAACGTGATACTTCCACCAAGGACTTTCATCTAACCTCAGTCCTAAGAAAATAAAGTTGTTGACTTCACTGGGGGGAAAACAATGCGTTTTACAGGGAATATACGCAGAAACTATTTGCACTGCGTAAATGCGACAGTTTAAGGGAGTAGACCAGGGTAGAAATCTGTTTTGAACCTGATTTGGGTTTCGTGTTTTTTATTGTCTTAAAACATTTTTTAGAGAGCCTACTTTTACGATTCATTCATATAAAGTACGCCTCACACGTTAAAATAGCGACTTATTGCATTTGAGTCTGGCGCACCGAGCGCGCGAATGCAACCGATGTAATACTACAATGGCGGGAAAAAGTCGCAAGACCAAGGAACAACTGTGACACAAACGAAAACTTGTAAGCATGCTTCTACATCTGAAACATGATGCCTGTCCAAATTTCCTGTCAGCTGCACAAGAATGGTGCTGGTAACATTGCTATGAGGATGCAATCGGATTTGCATTAAGTACATGCTGTAACGGTCGTGACCGTTAGTTACCTTTGCGATTCGACGTGGTGAGATGATGTTTGTCAATAATGCCTTTAAGATGACAAAGACGTCACTAACAACATGTCACTGTTCTCGAATGAGGTCTTGTAATAGGGCTGCGAGAAACTGGATGCTCCTTCTGAGATATTGCGGAAAGATTTGGCAGGAATGTAGTCACTGTACACAACTGGCGGAGCGGCGCTCACGGTAATATACGATCGCAAGAAGACCAGGCTCCGGACAGCCACGTGGCACTACCGAGAAGGAAGACCATCGTGTTCGCCATATGGCTCTGTCGCATCGCACTGCATCTGCAGCAGCAATGTGAGCAGAAGTTGAAGCCACACTGACACAACGAACTGTTACAAATCGGTTACTTCAAGCACAGCTCCGAGCTAGACGCCCTACCACTGACCACAAACCACCGCTATTTGCTATTTGAGTGGTGTCAAGTGAGAGTCCACTGGAGCGCAAGTTGGAGGACTGTTGTGTTTTCTGATGGAATCTAGTTCTGCTTTGGTGCCAGTGATGGCTTGGGTTGGTTAGGTGGAGGTCAATTGACGAACTGCAACCAGCCTGACTACACGCTGTCCCTACACCTGGAGTTATTCTCAGGGATGCGATTTCGTACGATAGTAGGAGCACTCTCGTGGTTATCCCACTCGCCCTGACATTTGTAGGTAAATCTGGTGATTCGACCCGTCGTGCTGTCTTTAATAAACTGACATGTTGTCTTGACCTGCTCGATCACCAAATCTGTCTCCAATAGACCACATACGGTACATTATCGAACGACAACTGTAGCTTCATCCACAACCAGTGTTAACTGACCCTATGCTAACCGACCAAATGCAACAGGCGTGGAACTCCATCCCACAAGCTGACATGTGGCACTTGTGCAACACAATGCATGCCCATCTGCGAACTTCAATTCAACATTATGGCTGTATCAGCATTTTTCATTTTCCATACCTTACCTGGACTTACATTAACTTGTGATCTGTCAATGTTAAGCATTTAAATATGTTACCAAGCAAATGTATTCCGGAAATTTCATTACTCTACGTTAATTATTTTTAGGTGCTGCAATTTTTTCTCTCAGTGTATAATAGGAATAGGATAGTATCACAGAGCGATTAAAATATTGTTTTCAAAAAGAGTTCTCTTTATAACATGATTCGTCTATGGTAAACAGTCTGAAAGAGCGTGTTTGTCTAGCTCCTGCTGAGCTTGTCATTTAGCTTGGTTCCTAAACGTACTTATAACGATACAAAAGATTCGGAAAGTAATCCAAATGGTGCAAAAAAATTTTTTTAATTGATACGCTGAAGTCACTTAACCGATGTAATTTCGTCAAAATGAGTGTTCGACATCGATGAAATAAAAACCAACCATATGGTGATGGAACTGCAGACTAAAGGTTTGTTCAATTACAATATTAAAAAAAAACACAAGCTAAAACTTTAAACGCTTGGTTTTTGAAAACATTTATCAAGTTGGTGGGAGCTATAACTCATGAAATATAGATGCAATTACATTGAAAATTATGGCTTTCAGAGTTCCCACCAACCGCCCTCGCACTCCACGAAGGCGTTACGTCGACGTCGTGTAACGTCCTCCGGGCGTAAACTTTTACTTAAAAAAATACGTGATACAATGTTCAGGCTGTATGTATAATAAAAGTCTAAAGTCAGTATTGTAATTTGTTTGTACTTTTATTGAAACAAAAATCATGAATATCTGTTCCATATCAAGCGTCTCCCTGGGGTAGCCCCGTAAGGCAGTAATAGTATTGTCTCGAGAACGAATACGGCAGAAAAGAAGAGAGAGAAATTTATTCTCCAAGGACTGAACAAAATACGTAACGTACATGCATTCAGTAAGACTGCACACTCAAGAACACTCCAGCACACGACGCCTGAATAGTAGCGCGAGGCGAGGCCACGGTAAGCGTTCACTCCAGTGTAGAACTCGAAACTTCCGTCTGAGTCGCTCACGACTATGCCTTTTACTTTTACGGAGAAGCTATAAATTTCCGTACAAGAATGCGAGGTGTATAGTTACATTTTAGCAAGGGAGGAAAGTGGTAGCAAAGAATAAAAACAGAAAAGATGTCACCTGGACGCCGTCCAAGAGGCGGCAGATACCGGAACCCCAGTGCGCGGCGCTATCTCCCCTCGATCCAGCACAAATTATGGGTCTCGCAAATAATATGGAATAATACTTGTAGGTGTGAAAGGCGGGCAAAGAAAGAAACAGATAAAGTACATTAATTACTTTCAGTGTAGTACTGCCAGAGATCAAGTTATCGCTGCACATGTTTTGATTATGTTTATTCATTTATGTGAGTGAGGAAGGTATATTAATGTTCTCGGCAGATGCAGTTCAGTTTATTTACACGACTGGCCATTAAAATTGCTACACCAACAAGAAATGCAGATGATAAACGGGTATTCATTGACAAATATATTATACTAGAACTGACATGAAATTACATTTTCACGCAGTTTGGGTGCATAGATCCTGAGAAATCAGTACCCAGAACAACCACCTCTGGCCGTAATAACGCACTTGACACGCCTTGGCATTGACTCAAAGAGCTTGGATGGCGTGTACAGGTACAGCTGCCAACGCAGCTTCAACACGACACTACAGCTCATCAAGAGTAGTGACTGGTGTATTATAGTTGCTCGGACACCATTGACCAGACGTTTTCAATTGGTGAGAGATCTTGAGAACGTGCTTGCCAGGGCAGAAGTCGAACATTTTCTATATCCAGAAAGGCCCGTACAGGACCTGCAACATGCGGTCGTGCATTATCCTGCTGAAATGTAGGGTTTCGCAGGGATCGAATGAAGGGTAGAGCCACGGGTCGTAACACATCTGAAATATAACGTCCACTGTTCAAAGTGCCATCAGTGCGAACAAAAGGTGACCGAGACGTGTAACCAATGGCACCCCATACCATCACACCGGGTGATATGCCAGTATGGCGATGACGAATACACGCTTCCAATGTGCGTTCACCGCGATGTCGCCAATCACGGATGCGACCATCATGATGCTGTAAACAGAACCTGGATTCATCCAAAAAAATGACGTTTTGTCATTCGTGCACCCAGCTTCGTAGTTGAGTACACCATCGCAGGCGCTCCTGTCTGTGATGCAGCGACAAGGGTAACTGCAGCGATGATCTCCGATCTGATAGTCCATGCTGCTGCAAACGTCGTCGAACTGTTCGTGCAGATGTTTGTTGTCTTGCAAACGTCCCCATGTGTTGACTCAGGGATAGAGATGTGGCTACACGATCCGTTACAGCCATGCGGATAAGATGCCTGTCATCTCGACTGCTAGTGATACGAGGTCGTTGGGATCCAGGACGGCTTTCCGTATTACCCTCCTGAACCCACCGATTCCACATTCTGCTAACAGTCATTGGATCTCGACCAATGCGAGCAGCAATGTCGCGATACGATGAACCGCAATCGCGATAGGCTACAATCCGACCTTTATAAAAGTCGGAAACTTGATGGTACGCATTTCTCCTCCTTACACGAAGCATCACAGCAACGTTTCACCAGGAAACGCCGGTCAACTGCTGTTTGTGTACGAGAAATCGATTGGAAACTTTCCTCATGTCAGCACGTTGTAGATGTGACCACCGGCGCCAACCTTGTGTAAATACTCTGAAAAGCTAATCATTTGCATATCACAACATCTTCTTCCTGTCAGTTAAATTTCGCGTCCGTATCACGTCATCTTCGTGGTATAGCAATTTTAATGGCCAGTAGTGTACTTTTTAAATGCTCGCAGGGACCTATATGTAATAACATGCAGCTAAGACAAGCTTAAGACAGATCCAGAAAAGCAAATATCTAGGTCTATTTTGCTAAAATGGGATAAATCGCAGGAGAGGAACCCTGGAAAAATAAGGGGAAGAAAGATTCACCTTGACATACAAGATGTAACGAGTATAAGTGTAGATATTTTCATTGGTGACTGAGGACAATTTGTTGAACAACACTATTTCCGTACTTGCTTCATTTGCAGACATAATTATAGCTGTTACAAGTCGTGTGTGTTTTAGGTTGGGTAACTCCAAGTCATGTGCCAAGAGCAAGCCATTAATAGTTATCTTCACCTGGGCAGCTACCCAGGTATTGATGTGTGGAACAATGGACGCTGACGGGTCCACATAGTGTTGCAGTATGACCATGCAGATAACATCAGGTTGTAAAGGCTGTGACATGTTTGTGGGAAGATTGTTCGACGCAGAGAAACAAATAACCTACACAATGATATGTGTACGTATTAAGGTACCACACATAAAAATATATGCACTTGTACCCGTTACACGCTTTATAGCCAGACATTTGTTCCAACGGAGGTGTACCCACATGAAGGTGGAGGTAAAAGATCTTTAATAGTGTAGGTTTCAATGATTGAAACACACCAGCAAAGTGGAGGTATTCTGTCTTTACTCTAGTGTTTTAGTGAAATGCTGGCAGGGATACATCAGCAGCAGTTCCACTTCAACGTTGCAAGAACCCCCCACTCTTACAAAATATCCAGAAATCTCTCAATTTAGCAGGTGAGTCCTTAAATGGTGGTATGAGGGGCGTGCAGCGTAACTGGCCACGCTTTTCGACCAGAGTTTTGCGATATTTAAACCAGTCCATCCTTGGATTGACTTAGTGAGCCGCGGCGTAGGAATTCTTCCTATCTGTTGTGTGGAGATGACCTCGTTGTTTTATGTAGCCGTGCAGAGCCGTAACAGCTCCGAAGCTCCGAAGTGCAGTACTACACTCTGTGATTTACGTAGTGAAGCGGAAAGAAGCTTTCCTTCTGCAAATAATTTCTACACAGGGTGTTATTATGGTGTGTTTACTTAAGAAACACTGAACTTGTTCACACTGACTACAAGCTAACTATGTCGACTAACTAATAACCGTACGAGAGCTTGGTCTACTGCGTGACTAGATCGAAAGGCATCCTACTGCGGCGCACAGTCTGTAACTAGAGCGTACAATCCGTATGGTTCGTATAAGATTATGCCAAAGTTAACCACTTATTTATTTATATCACCGTTTTATGGCTTTGTAAAATTGCTAAAAGATAGTATCTAGGATCTAGTATCTAGGATCTGAATGACAAAAGGCAACGTTTGTTAGCAAATATTTATTAATAACAATTTCTTAATTCGCGCCAGAATAAATGTACTTTTCCTGCGTATCTATTTGCTCACGCCATCAGCGATCTGCGCATCGGCACGTTGTCTCATTCGCTCTGAGAGCGACAGATGTGCAACCACCTCTGCTAGCCAACGTGGGAACCTACGCTCGCTCCTTGCTCCATACGTACTGCAGTGCTGATACATTCACTTCACGTATGTGAAATAGCAAAACTGGAAATAAAGTAAAATGCGCTCTTATCTGCAAATAAGGGATATCTTACAACGTCTGGGTGCGGACAATTGGCGATTTCTGTGGGAAGCCCTACCTCCCTTGCTGGAAGAGGTGCCTCTGGAAGTACGAACACCAAAGTGGCTACTGTATAGGGGTGCTGCAGTTGACTTCTGCATTTCAGTGTGGAGGCATCTAGGCAGCATCTATCTCAATCACACACTGAGGCTGAACCAGTGAGGATGCTTCGCTGCCACTATACCACTAAAACTCTAGTACAGACAGAACCGACCCACTTGCTTAGTGTGTCCTCATGTAAAAAAGGAGAGAGAGGGACGACGCACCACTAAGGAATTATGCGAATGGGACAGGAACAGGAGGATGTGTTGTACCTGTACAGACAAATAGTTTACCGCATCAGAGAAAGTGGATGATTTATTCAAGAGAAAATGCTGTACAAAATTTAGCAAGTCAGTATTGCGTTGGTCCACCTCCTGCCATTATGCAAGCAGTTATTTAGCTTGCATTGATTGAAAGAGTTGTTGGATGTCCTCCTGAGGGATATTGTGCCAAATTCTGTTCAAATGGCCCGTTAGATGGTCAAAATCACTAGCTGGTTGGAGGGTCCTGCCCATAATGCTCCAAATAGTCTCAATTTTGGAGAGATCCGTTGACCTTGCTGGCCAAGGTGGGGTTTGGCAAGCACGCAGATAAGAAGTAGGAATTCTTCTCGTTTGCAGGTGGGCATTGTCTTGCTGAATATAAACCCAGGATGGCTTGCTACGAAGGGCAACAAAACGGGGTGCAGAAAACGGTTCCTCCTATGAAAAGAAATGGCACCCCAGACCATCACTTCTGGTTGTCGGGCAGTGTGATGGGAGACAGACAGGTTGGTATACCACTACTGTCTGGGGACCTCCACACAGGTCTTTGCTGGTCATCGGGTTTCAGTTCGAAGCCGGACACATCACTGAAGACAACTTTACTCCTGTCAATGAGACTCCAGGCCAAAGACGAGTATGGAGACAGGGGTGGCATACCAACCTGACTGTCGCCAGCCACACAACCCCACAAAAAGGAGAGATTATCTGGAGTGCCATTTCTTTTCATAATAGCACCCCTATTTCTGTCATTCGCTGCATCCTTTCAGCAGAGCGGTACGTGGATGACATTCTACTCCCCATTGTTTTGCCCTTGATAACAAGCCGTCTTGGCAAGATAACGCCCACCCGCACACGGCGAGAGTTTCTAATGATTTTCTGTGTGTTAACCAAACCATACCCTGGATGATATAAGTTTCTTGGGCTTCCAGCCGCGTCAAGTGGTTTAAAATCCACGAGCTTTCGGCCGAGTACTCCTCGACCATTGTCAAGTGCTGACTGTCTTCTGGTTGCTGCTGCCTTCCGTGACGTCACTGGTACCCGCTCCAGCACATTATGTGATAATGTTTGCGTTGCGCGGCCGCCGTGCCCGCTTCAACCTTCCGATGGCCGGGTCCCACGCTGTGCTTAGCTGCAGGCCGCCGTCTTTGTTAAGCATGTTGTCACAAATTTTTATTTAGATCGCTATCCCAAAAACTGTTAGTCCGTGTGATAATACACTCCTGGAAATGGAAAAAAGAACACATTGAAACCGGTGTGTCAGACCCACCATACTTGCTCCGGACACTGCGAGAGGGCTGTACAAGCAATGTTCACACGCACGGCACAGCGGACACACCAGGAACCGCGGTGTTGGCCGTCGAATGGCGCTAGCTGCGCAGCATTTGTGCACCGCCGCCGTCAGTGTCAGCCAGTTTGCCGTGACATACGGAGCTCCATCGCAGTCTTTAACACTGGTAGCATGCCGCGACAGCGTGGGCGTGAACCGTATGTGCAGTTGACGGACTTTGAGCGAGGGCGTATAGTGGGCATGCGGGAGGCCGGGTGGACGTACCGCCGAATTGCTCAACACGTGGGGCGTGAGGTCTCCACAGTACATCGATGTTGTCGCCAGTGGTCGGCGGAAGGTGCACGTGCCCGTCGACCTGGGACCGGACCGCAGCGACGCACGGATGCACGCCAAGACCGTAGGATCCTACGCAGTGCCGTAGGGGACTGCACCGCCACTTCCCAGCAAATTAGGGACATTGTTGCTCCTGGGGTATCGGCGAGGACCATTCGCAACCGTCTCCATGAAGCTGGGCTACGGTCCCGCACACCGTTAGGCCGTCTTCCGCTCACGCCCCAACATCGTGCAGCCCGCCTCCAGTGGTGTCGCGACAGGCGTGAATGGAGGGACGAATGGAGACGTGTCGTCTTCAGCGATGAGAGTCGCTTCTGCCTTGGTGCCAATGATGGTCGCATGCGTGTTTGGCGCCGTGCAGGTGAGCGCCACAATCAGGACTGCATACGACCGAGGCACACAGGGCCAACACCCGGCATCATGGTGTGGGGAGCGATCTCCTACACTGGCCGTACACCACTGGTGATCGTCGAGGGGACACTGAATAGTGCACGGTACATCCAAACCGTCATCGAACCCATCGTTCTACCATTCCTAGACCGGCAAGGGAACTTGCTGTTCCAAGAGGACAATGCACGTCCGCATGTATCCCGTGCCACTCAACGTGCTCTAGAAGGTGTAAGTCAACTACCCTGGCCAGCAAGATCTCCGGATCTGTCCCCCATTGAGCATGTTTGGGACTGGATGAAGCGTCGTCTCACGCGGTCTGCACGTCCAGCATGAACGCTGGTTCAACTGAGGCGCCAGGTGGAAATGGCTTGGCAAGCCGTTCCACAGGACTACATCCAGCATCTCTACGATCGTCTCCATGGGAGAATAGCAGCCTGCATTGCTGCGAAAGGTAGATATACACTGTACTAGTGCCGACATTGTGCATGCTCTGTTGCCTGTGTCTATGTGCCTGTGGTTCTGTCAGTGTGATCATGTGATGTATCTGACCCCAGGAATGTGTCAATAAAGTTTCCCTTCCTGGGACAATGAATTCACGGTGTTCTTATTTCAATTTCCAGGAGTGTAGATGTCTCGTGATATGCAATACGAAGACCGTTTTCTAATGCATGCTCTGCTACCGCTGATTTCTGTGTGTACCGTAAACGAAAACATCTCTCGTCTTCTACACAGCGCTGTTCAATGGTACGCACGGTCTGTCCGATATAGAACCGCCGTGAAACTATGCACTCTTATATACCCTGGCTGGCAAGTTAAAGAACTTTGGGAGCGTTATTTATAGCGTCCTTCAACCAGCTCGGAATTCTGACAGTCTAAAACACTAATGGACAGAATTTGGCGCGATATACCTCAGCAGAACATTTTACATTTCTGTGTACCAATGGCAAGCCGAATAACTGCTTGCGTAGACGCCAGATGTGGACCAATGCGTTATTGACTTGCTCAATTTGTGAAGCTAATATCCATGAATAAATCATTCAGTTTTTCTGAAGCTGTAATAATTTCTTTGCCTATACATGTAGATCACATCTATCGACTTGCCGTCCCGTTAGGGTGGTTCCTTTGTGATGCTCAGTTTCTCTACGTTTTTATTTTTCTTAGAGTGTGTCTTATCTCCAAGTGGGTGTTTCTCCCTCAAAATGCATTTTCGTCCATATGTCGATCGGACCATTTATGATCGCTGTCCTCTCGGTTTCCTGCAGTGCGTCCCTTTTTACCGTAATCACTCTGCATGTAGGTGTAGTTATCACTAAGTTGTGGCGGCCGCGGAGGCTAATTTTCTGATTTGCTCAACCAAATTTTAATACTTGTAGCTACCCAACAGCGCATTGCCATTACCTTCCTAAGGGAAATACATACTTCTTTCTGCGACACTTGCAACGTCCCCTTAGAAAAATTACAAATGACTGTGCTTATACTGACTCACAATATATTTTTTTTTTTAGCGCAACGCAATCTGACTTTCAGAAATCCCTACAAAAGAATGGCCCTTACTAACATTAACCTGTACCTTTCACAAATCACTTACCTCACAAAAATCTTCGTTACTCAAGCTACTGCAATACAGCGAGCGCCACTACTGCCAGCTAAATAAAAGATTCAAACTACGGAAGGCACTAACTACTGATAGGGATAGTTAGCAAATGAAAGATATTAATAGAGAACAAACAATGTATTACCCTTAAGAGTCATAATATATATAGCAGTTCATGACAAAATTACAAAACTCCGCCATCTCTCTCTCCACATCCACCACTGCTGGCGGCTCACCTCCAACTGCGCAACGCTACGCGCTGTTCACATCCAGCTGCCGCTGCCCAACACTACAATGGCGAGTATTACAACAATGCAAAGCAGCCACAGACTGCACACAGCACAGCCAGTGATTTTCATACAGAGGTGGCGTTACCAATAAAAAAACCTAAACAGCCTACTTACACACTGAAAAGAGCCTTGCAAGAAGACGTCAACAAGACGAGCTTGGAACTTAATCAAATAGTAAGAGGAAAACAGCGCCGCGAACCAATTTTCCGCCGTTCTATTATATCCGAAAGAGCCTTTAATTAATTTAATGACATAAAATTTGTGGAACTAGATACAAGGCAACAGTACCCCAAACCACAGTCCTGCCATTAGGAGAAGAGATCCCACAAACATCGGCCGTTGTGCACCAAATGTAAGATCAAACATTTAGGTCGTGTACACTGCACGTCTTTAAGTGTGCGCCTGAAGGAAATCAGCCTACGGTCTGACGTTACAGCGACCAAACAACATGCTGGCAAAGTTATTCCGACCTTCACAGTATACACACACAGGTCAGTAGGTGGCAGCGCGAATATGCGAGAGGGATCATACAGCGGATTATTCTACGAAACCCACATTCCAACACATTTTATATTTTTCCTAATTTTCATCCAACATCAGCTTCATGCCAGTGACTTAACGAAACCGGTGCCTACGAAAAATGTGTGGTGATGCGTTGTTTCTATGCAACATTTTGTTTACTGATGATGCATCGTTTACAAACCGTGGGACAATCAGTCTTCGAAATAAACAATACTGGTCAGCTGGAAATCCACATTGGCCGAGAGAAGTGGATAAACAACGACCTTTATGCTGTCAATGCCTGGTAAGAGCTTTTGGACGCACGTGTCATTGCCTACTGTTGCATCTAGTGGCTCCACATAGCCACATGTAACTACACTTCCTATCAGGTATGCCAGCTCGGTCACTGGAAGGCATCCCGCTAGACACAAGGGGACCCGCGCATTCTGCTCAGATGATTACTGACGTTTTTAACACAATGTTTTGCAGATCGTCTAGTATGTCGTTCCTGAAATACAGGAAGGTCTGCACGTTCACCCGAAGTAACACCTCTGGAGTTTTATCTGTGGAGAAAATTAAAACAAGAGATCGGTAAGCAAACTGCGATGATTGAAGAAGACATGTTTTTGTTTCACAGCGTTTCTGACCATTTTATGTGACAGTCATAATGATAAACACCTGAACCGCTCCTGAGATAAATGTTTACCATACTTCGGTACAGAGGAGAAGGCGTTCGTTGTACTTCTTCTCTTATCAGCGGGTCTGTAGTTTGACGTGCTGTTTCGTGTACCAAGTTTCACACATGCTATGTCGTTGAAGTAACTAAAGGATCTTTCCGAAATAATGGAAGTAAATATTAAATCCATTACTGAAAAACAAATCTGCTCTCGTAATTCATCACTTACATATGTTGAAATTTACAATGTTTTCTTCAGCCGATTGTCAGCAGATGGTATATTCTTCCAGGAAACTCATGACACTTGGCTGCTTTAGAACAATTTATTAATTGCTACTGGTTTCATCTAACATCTGAATCAACGTTAAAAAACACAAATAACAACAAAATCTCAATGTACAAAACGTCATAACGACACGTTGTAAGTAGGCGGTTTACGTTTTTATATTGGTAACGCCTCGTAGCGCTCTGAAAATCACTGGCTGTGCTGTGTGCAGTCTGCAGCTGGTTTGCATTGTTGTTGGCCATTGTAGTGTTGGGCAGCTGGATGTTAATAGCGCGTAGCGTTGCGCAGTTGGAGGTGAGCAGTGTTGCCAATTTAGCGACTTTGTCGCTAGAAATGGCGACTTTTGCCTTCGTCTTAGCGACAAAAAAAACTTTTTAGCGACAAAAATTATTTAGCGACTTATCTGGCGACTTTTGGAGTACTGTCGACTTTTGGAGTACAAATCAAAACTATTTTGGGCCAGTATTTTCATTAACAAAACTAAGATTTTAACTATAGAATGGGTACGACACTGAATTTGTTCTATATTTACTAAGTTAAATTAAGTTCTTAGAAGATAATGTAGCATTGTTCAGCATTTAGTAAACCTGAATGTGGGAACTGCCTACAGAGTAAGAAAACCTTGACTATAGAACAATTCATTATTCATTACCCACTAGCATGTTATCGTCGATAGCGTATCGATCTATAATTCTTCAACTTTTGAACACTCTTTATTTTTCGAATATACAAAAACATATGTAATATTAAGTATAATAAAATACATTTCTGTCCAGCAACCTCTAATTTTTCGAAATGTTAACTCGCAGTCAAATTATCACCACATGCACAGTGGTAACGCAAGAACAATTCGGTGGGGGTATCTCAGACATTATTACGTTTTAAACAATGAACGATAGGACTGATATCGAGTTACCGAGTGAGTAGATTGTTTCATGACATCTAGTTCGCCTGAGTTTTAATGTATTTTCAGTGATTATAAATTGGTGGAACTTATGTTGTGGTGGCTTACAAAATGGATTTACCACAGAAGAAGAAGCAGAACGCTCAAAAATATCGGGATGCGTGGGAAGCATAACCTGAATTCAATGGGTGGCTGTAACCAGTCGTTGGAGACTTATCCAAGGCAAGATGTCAAGTATGTGCAACAGAGTTTTATGCTAAATTGTGTGATTTTAGAAAGCATTCGAAAACTATTAAGCATAAACAAAAAATTGATTTAAAAAAAAACACAAACCACCTTACCTGTGAAAATTGTTCCGAAAACTACAGTTAGAATAGCAAGCAGAGCGGAAGACGCCCTTTCTTTATTTATTGCTGAAGATTGTTCTATTTTAGCTGTAGATCATACTGCGCAAGAAGGTGTTTTCCGGTGATGAGGGCGCTAAAAACATGCTATTACATCGTAAAAAGTGCACTAACATTATAACTCAAGTTTTGGCTCCATATTTTACACAATCATTGGTTGAAGATATAGGTAACCAAAAATACAGTGTACTAATAGATGAATCCACAGATATATCAATATCTAAAATGTTAGGTATCGTTATACGGCACTATAGTGTAAACAGCCAAACCATTAGATCAGCATTTCTCAAACTCGCTGTAGTAGAAACTGCAGATGCAAGAATGCTGTTCTTGTGAATTCTTTGAAAGATCTCGAACTTCCAATCGCTAATATGGTAGGAATTGGCACAGATAATGCTTCTGCAATGGTTGGAATAAACAATGGGCTTTTCGAACAACTCAAGAGACAATATGATCTGAAGCATTTTTTTTTTTTTTTTTTTTTTTTATCCGTTGCATTTGTCACTCTCTTCAGCTTGCAGTTTCGCATGCCTCAGTGAATACCATACCTAGAAGCATAGAGTTTCTTGTACGTGAAACCTACAATTGGTTCTCCATTTCACCCAAAAGACAAGAGGAATATAAAAGGATTATCAGACAGTAAATTGTGGAAAACAGCCACCAAAATTTGGAAGGTCTGTGCAACACGTTGGCTTTCAATTGAACCAGCAATACGAAGAATTCTGGAGCAGTGGGAAGAACTAAAGCTACATTTTTCACTTGCCATGGTTCAAGACAATTGTTACACTGCCGATCTTTTGTAAAAGATATATTGTGACGACTCAAATCATCTTTACGTGTTTTGCCTTAAACATGCTTTAAAAGACGTACAAACAGCAATAAAAGCTTTTGAAGAAGAAGACAATGACCCCACTAAATTACTAGACACACTTGTATTTCTCATGCAGTCACTCGGACAAACAGTTTTTCCAACTGTTGATTTGTTGACAATACCAGTTCCAAGCGAATGTATGCACACAAATCCGAACCTTGGCTTTATGTTTGAACAGAAATTGTCTGAGTCAAGTTTGAAGAAAATAAAGTTTATTTGAAGAAGAGATTCATTCAGTTTAGCCTGAAAATCATAAAAGAAATTCAACAAAGACTGCCAAGTAACATCACGATCCTGAAAAAAGATGTCAGTGCTGAATGTTGAAGAAACACTCAAAGCGAATAAAAATAATGCTGTAGCCAACAAATTGGGTTTTAGCGGCGATTTCATAGACGATATGCTGCAAGAATGGCATAATATCAACTTCATTAGGTGGAATAACACTACTAACACTATTCGATTTTGGAGTGAGGTTTTTCAGTATAAAAATGCCGCAGGGGAGAATCCTTTTTCTTTGATTTCACAGCTAGCAATGACTGTTCTATGCCTGCCGCATTCAAATGCAGAAGTGGAAAGAATATGCAGTTGTATGTACATTATAAAAAGTAAACAACGTAACAGATTATCGTTAAAGACAATTAATGCTTTGATCATATTGAGAGACCAGCTGAAGAAACAAAATAAAGATTGTGCATATTTTGACATACCGTGAGACATATTGGAGCTTATTGCAACGAACAAAAGTTACTCTTTTGCGACAAAACCAGTCGAACTGCAACATCATCTTTTGAGCGACGTTCAACCCTCTACATCAACTACTGTTCTGTCAGAGCATGAAACAGAAGAGTTGTTCGATCTTCTTAGCGACGACGATGAATAGCTGACATACCGGTATTTATATATTTTGTAACCTAATTTGAATTCTTGCTTTCTTTTGTTACAAATATAGTTGTATATTTCTAGTATATTTGACTACTGTGATTGAAACAACAATTTATGTGTTGCGTCAATTATGATAACACGTTTAATTAAATGTTAGCGCATTTTATATGTATGTTGTTGAAGCGATGCGTCATTTAATTAAGACATAGCAATTACGTATGAGACAATTTTTATTAATATTTTATTACCCCCCCACCGGCTTATTGCACCATTCACAGCACGAAATTTTCAGTAAACCCCTAGTAAAATCAGTTTTAGCGACTTTTGATATTGAATCTAGCGACTCGGGTTTTTTTAGAGTTGGCAACACTGGAGGTGAGCCGCCAGCAGTGGTGGATGTGGGTAAGTGAGATGGCGGATTTTTGAGAGCATCAGAAACAGTACATTTGTAGGAATGGATGTCATGAACTGCTATATATATTATGACTATTAAGGTAAATACATTGTTTGTTCTCTATTAAAATCTTTCATTTGCTAACTATGCCTATCAGTAGTTAGTGCCTTCCGTAGTTTGAATCTTTTATTTAGCTGGCAGTAGTGGCGCATGCTGTATTGCAATAGTTCGAGTAACGAAGATTTTTGTGAGGAAAGTGATTTGTGAAAGGTATAGGTTAATGTTAGTGAGGGCCATTCTTTTGTAGGGATTTTTAAAAGTCAGACTGCGTTGCGCTAAAAATATTATGCGTCAGTTTAAGCACAGTCATGTATAATTGTTCAAAGGGGACGTTTCAACGTAAATCAAAACATTCTCTCTCCTCCCCCCCCCCCCCCCTGTCGAGTAGAGCCAATATGGATGCACTGGGGTTACATTCTTATTCAGCATTTCGCAGTATCTACATGTTCCTCATTTAGTATCACATAAGACGTACAAAAGAAAATCCAGGATCTAAGTAAATTTTTGTAATTGTTTTCACTTACAGTGAAATGAATTCCCCTAGCTGCATACAGGCGTTGTTATAAGTCAACGGGGACAGTTTAAAATGTCTGCCCCGACCGGGACTCGAACCCGGAATCTCCTGCTTACATGGCAGACGCTCCATCCATCTTGCATTTTTTTTCGGTATTGTTCTTTGCGTTTGGTCTGGGCGGACGTCGGAAGACATCCGTTCAAGTTGATCGTTGATTCCTTTACAGAGGGCGAGCATCCCTTGAAAGTCCCCTTTGAACAATTATACATGACTGTGCTTAACCTGACACACAATATTTTTAGCGCAACGCAATCTGACTTTCAAAATTCCCTACTAAAGAATGGCCCTGACAAACATTAAACTATACCTTTCACAAATCACTTACCTCACAAAAATCTTGGCTGCTCAAGCTACTGCAATACAGCAAGCGCCACTACTGCCAGCTAAATAAAAGATTCAAACTATGGAAGGCACTAACTACTGATAGGGATAGTTAGCAAATGAAAGATATTAATAGAGAACAAACAATGTATTTACCTTGATATCATCATATATAAATATAGCAGTTCATGACAAATTTCAAAACTCCGCCATCTTTCTCCCCACATCCACCACTGCTGGCGGCTCACCTCCAACTGCCTAACACTACAATGGCGAGTATTACAACAATGCAAAGCAGCCACAGACTGCACACAGCACAGCCAGTGATTTTCATATTGAGCGCTACGTAACGTTGCCAATAAGAAAACATAAACAGCCTACCTACATAGAGAAAACATAAACAGCCTACTTACATAGCCCCCATGCTCCCCACCAGAAGATTCCAGGTTCGAATCCTGGCAGGGTCGCCATATGAAAGTCCCCTTTGAACAATTATACATGACTGTGCTTAACCTGACACACAATATTTTTAGCGCAACGCAATCTGACTTTCAAAATTCCCTACTAAAGAATGGCCCTGACAAACATTAAACTATACCTTTCACAAATCACTTACCTCACAAAAATCTTGGCTGCTCAAGCTACTGCAATACAGCAAGCGCCACTACTGCCAGCTAAATAAAAGATTCAAACTATGGAAGGCACTAACTACTGATAGGGATAGTTAGCAAATGAAAGATATTAATAGAGAACAAACAATGTATTTACCTTGATATCATCATATATAAATATAGCAGTTCATGACAAATTTCAAAACTCCGCCATCTTTCTCCCCACATCCACCACTGCTGGCGGCTCACCTCCAACTGCCTAACACTACAATGGCGAGTATTACAACAATGCAAAGCAGCCACAGACTGCACACAGCACAGCCAGTGATTTTCATATTGAGCGCTACGTAACGTTGCCAATAAGAAAACATAAACAGCCTACCTACATAGAGAAAACATAAACAGCCTACTTACACCCTCTGACCGGATACGCTGAGCGACCGTGGAGGCTCCATCTGAGCCACTGAGGACACAGAGGATAGTGCGACTGCAGGAACTTATCTCTGGCACGCCTCCCGTGAGACTCACAGTCTCAACTTATTGTCCCGCCCTATATTCATAGTTCCCCTGCCCATTATACTCATTACTCGCGGCTTTTTGCCGATTCCTGTAAGAGTTCGGGCACTTTTTGTGCATCCGCACAGAAGAAGATGGTTAAATGGCCGGTGAGCCTTGTATAATATTCACTGTCCCCAAAGAAAGGACAGGATGACAAACATTTCTCATAAAATATAATATTTCCGTGTTACAAAATAATAACCAAAATTCTAAATGAAATGTCTACTTTACGTAGCCTGTCGAACATTTCATAAGGAAGATTTTGCCTATTTCCTGATACTTTACAATCTTCTCACGCCGTAATTTTGCTTATGGAGCGGCGGATTATGATCAAAAACGCACACTGTATGGACTTACGTAGTGACAACATCAGACCATTCTGAAGTGTAATGGTGATATTCCATAAGTGGACTGATAACCAGTAGTTCTTTCTTGCCAGGTTAACTTTTTCCCGGAAGTAGCAGCAGGCGGACGACCCGATGTCCTGGCACTGTGTCGTGTTGCAACGCGGCGAGGAGAACTGGACACCAGGTCTGCGGTCTGGCTGAACAGCCTGCGGTCGCTAGCGCTGCACTGCTCCTAGGATAGGAGACGCGTCTAGCACTGCTCTGCCGATCGCATTTCCCGGTCGCTCAGATCCGTGACAGGCGATCCGATCGAGAGACCAGAACAAGGAAGTGCCATATTTGTATCACGTAAGAATCCCTTCTCGACCACACAGTCTAGGATATATTTTTGCTGAGTATTATGCTCCAGAGCTTCCTGTATTTTTAAGGAACGACGTGTATATACACTGACAATCAAAGAAAGTGGTACACCTGCCTGATATCGTGTAGGGCGCCCGCGAGCACGTAGAAGTAACCAAGACGACGCTGCATGGACTCGGCTAATGTCTTAAATAGACCTGGAGGGAACTGACACCATGAATCCTGCAGGGCTGTCCATAAATCCGTACGATTAGGAGGGAATGGATATCTCTTCTCAACAGCACGTTGAATGGCATCTCAGATATACTCAGTGATGTTCATCTCTGGGGAATCTGATGGCCATCGGAAGTGTTTAAACTCAGAACAGTGTTCCTGGAGCCACTCTGTAACAATTCTGGACATCTGGGGTGTCGCATTTTCCTGCTGGAATTGCCCATGTCCGTCTTAATGCACAATGCACATTAATGGATACATGTGATCAGACAGGATGCTTACGTACGTGTTACTTATCAGGTGTCCCATATCACTCCAACTGCCCACTCCCCACACCGTTACAGAGCCTCCACCAGCTTGAACAGTCCCTACTGACATAATACAGAGTCCACAGATTGATGAGGTTGTCTTCATACCCGTAGACGTCCATCCGCTCGATACAATTTCACAATCAACTCGTCCGACCAGGCAACGTGTTTCCAGTCATCAACAGTCCAATGTCGGTGTTGATGGGCCTAGGCGAGGCGTAAAGCTTTGTGTTGTGCAGTCCTCAAGGGTATACGAGTGGTCCTTCGGCTCCGAAGACTCATATCGATGATGTTTAATTTAATGGTAGGCACACTGCTGATAGCCCGGCACTGAAATCTGCAACTATTTGTGGAAGGGTTGCACTTCTGTCACTTTGAACGATTCTCTTCAGTCGTCGTTGATTCCGTTCTTGCAGGATCTTTTTCTGGCAGCAGCGATGTCGAAGATTTGATGTTTTAACGGATTCCCTGGGAAAGTCCCCCCTTCATTGCTACCTTGGGGATGCTGTGTGTCATCGCTCATGCACCGACTGTAAAACCACGTTCAAACTCTCTTAAATATTGATTATCTGCTACTGTAGCAGTAGTAACCAACTTAACAACTGCGCCAGACACTTGTTGTCTTACATAGGCGTTGCCGACCCAGCGCCGTATTCTGCCTGTTTACACATCTCTGTACTTGAATATGCATGCCTATACCAGTTTCTTTGGCGCTTTAGTGGATGTATGTGCGGGGTGATTCAAAAAGGAAGAATAAATATCACTTGGTTATTACAGACAAATTATAAAAGATAGAAACACACTGCGCATGTCAATAGACTGAGGAAGGTTCAAAGTTTTGACAGAGCTGCAGAATTGTTTGTTTGTAGCATACAAGAGAAATCATTTCGTGGGTTGGAATTTGCGCGAAGTAAATCCATTATGGAAGGGCAAGGAGCCGCCTCTGCACAAGTACGTTTATGACTGGCATACAAAATTGTATAAAGTTGGTTGCCCATGCAAAGGGAAGAGCACTAGTCGGCCATGCATGTCTGATGAAAATGTTGAGCTTATGCGGGACGCGTTCACACGGAGCTCTCCGAAGTCCGCAAGACACAGGCCAGGAACTTCAGACTTCCTCAAACAACTGTGGGGCGAGTTCTGAAACGACGCCTGCATATGAAGCCTTACAAGCTGCAGTTCTGAGGCAGCTGCGTCCCGCCGATTATTACAGAAGGTACGAATCTTGCACTTCAGTTCTCCGGAACATGGCCGAGGATACTTTTTCTTTTCGGATGAATCGGCGTTTCACAAACTCTATGGACCTTTCTTTTTTGCGGAGGAAACTGTGACAGGAGTGTCATACCTGGACATTCTGCAAAATTGCTTGTTTCGTCAACTTCACGAAGATTCCAGCGATTTCATTTATATACGTTCCTTGCTATTACCCTCCCAGATCACGAGACCTCACACCTTACTTTTTTTTTCTTTGGGGGAACATAAAAGGCATAGACACCTATGGCAGCTACTCTTCAAGAGCTGAGAAAACGAATTGTTGAAGCTGGCGATTCAATAATTCAGCCTGTTGATTCGTGTGAGGTATAAAATGGTCAATATTTTCTATGTTGCAGTGCGGCGTTGTTTCAACAACAACAATCACACTGGTGGATTAGAAGGGGTGGACAAGAAGATCTTGATCCTTGCTTTTAGCCTCCCAGATCATGAGACCTCACACCTAACAATTTTTTTTTTTTTTTTTTTTTTGGGGGGGGGGGGACATAAAAGGCATAGACACCTATAGCAGATACTCTTCAAGAGCTGAGAAACCGAATTGATGAAGCTGGCGATTCAATTATTCAGCCCGTTGATTCGTTTGTGGAATAAAATGAACAATATTTTCTGTGTTTCTCGAACAACGTAAGGTGGTATTTTTCAGTGCCTGGTAAAATGTCTGTGTGATGCTGTTTGATTCGTGGGGCGCTCAGCTGCGCGGTTATCAGCGCCCATATAAAGTCCCAGTATTTACGCAGTCCAGTCTCGCCACGTTCACGAATGACGAAATGATGAGGGCAACGCAAACAACCAGTCTCTGGGCGGAGAAAATCCCCAACCACGCCAGGAATCGAGCCTAGGACCCCGTGAACCAGAGGCTGCACAGCCAGCCACTAGAACACGAGCTTCGGACATGTCTGTATTTTACACAGAGTACGCGAAGGAACTTGCCCTCCTTCTTGCAGCGGTCTATCGTAGGTCTCTAGAAGAGCGTAGCGTTCCAAAGGATTGATTGGAAAAGGGCACAGGCCATCCCCGTTTTCAAGAAGGGACGTCGAACGGATGTGCAGAACTGCAGACCTATACCTCCAACGTCGACCAGTTGTAGAAGTTTGGAACACGTATTATGTTAGAGTATAATGACTTTTCTGGAAACTAGAAATCTACTCTGTAGGAACCAGCATGGGTTTCGAAAAAGACGATCGTGCGAAACCCAGTTCGCGCTATTCGTCCACAAAACTCAGAGGGCCATAGACACGGGTTCACAGGTAGATGCCTTGTTTCTTGACTTCCGCAAGGCGTTCGATACAGTTCCCCACAGTCGTTTAATGAACAAAGTAAGAGCATATGGACTATCAGACCAATTGTGTGATTGGATTGAGGAGTTCCTAGATAACAGAACGCAGCATGTCATTCTCAATGGAGAGAAGTCTTCCGAAGTAAGAGTGATTTCAGGTGTGCCGCAGGGGAGTATCGTAGGACCGTTGCTATTCACAATATACATAAATGACCTTGTGGATGACGTCGGAAGTTCACTGAGGCTTTTTGCGGATGATGCTGTGGTATATCGAGAGGTTGTAACAATGGGAAATTGTACTGAACTGCAGGAGGATCTGCAGCGAATTGGCGCATGGTGCAGGGAATGGCAATTGAATCTCAATGTAGACAAGTGTGATGTGCTGCGAATACATAGAAAGAAAGATCCCTTATCATTTAGCTACAACATAGCAGGTCAGCAACTGAAAGCAGTTAACTCCATAAATTATCTGGGAGTACGCATTAGGAGTGATTTAAAATGGAATGATCATATAAAGTTGATCGTCGGTAAAGCATATGCCAGACTGAGATTCATTGGAAGAATCCTAAGGAAATGCAATCCGCAAAAAAAAAGGAAGTAGGTTACAGTACGCTTGTTCGCCCGCTGCTTGAATACTGCTCAGCAGTGTGGGATCCAGATACGGTTGATAGAAGAGATTGAGAAGATCCAACGGAGAGCAGCGCGCTTCGTTACAGGATCATTTTTTTTTTTTTGGTCATCAGTCTACTGACTGGTTTGATACGGCCCACCACGAATTCTTTTCCTGTGCTAACCTCTTCATCTCAGAGTAGCACTTGCAACCTACGTCCTCAATTATTTGCTTGACGTATTCCAATCTCTGTCTTCCTCTACAGTTTTTGCCCTCTACAGCTCCCTCTAGTACCATGGAAGTCATTCCTTCATGTCTTAGCAGATGTCCTATCATCCTGTCCCTTCTCCTTATCAATGTTTTCCACATATTCCTTTCCTCTCCGATTCTGCGTAGAACCTCCCATTTCTTACCTTATCAGTCCACCTAATTTTCAACATTCGTCTATAGCACCACATCTCAAATGCTTCGATTCTCTTCTGTTCCGGTTTTCCCACAGTCCATGTTTCACTACCATACATTGCTGTACTCCAGACGTACATCCTCAGAAATTTTTCCCTCAAATTAAGGCCGGTATTTGATATTAGTAGACTTCTCTTGGCCAGAAATGCCTTTTTTGCCATAGCGAGTCTGCTTTTGATGTCCTCCTTGCTCCGTCCGTCATTGGTTATTTTACTGCCTAGGTAGCAGAATTCCTTAACTTCATTGACTTCGTGACCATCAATCCTGATGTTAAGTTTCTCGCTGTTCTCATTTCTACTACTTCTCATTACCTTCGTCTTTCTCCGATTTACTCTCAAACCATACTGTGTACTCATTAGACTGTTCATTCCGTTCAGCAGATTATTTAATTCTTCTTCATTTTCACTCAGAATAGCAATGTCATCACCGAATCGTATCACTGATATCCTTTCACCTTGTATTTTAATTCCACTCCTGAACCTTTCTTTTATTTCCATCATTGCTTCCTCGATGTACAGATTGAAGAGGAGGGGCGAAAGGCTACAGCCTTGTCTTACACCCTTCTTAATACGAGCACTTCGTTCTTGATCGTCCACTCTTATTATTCCCTCTTGGCTGTTGTACATATTGTATATGATCCGTCTCTCCCTATAGCTTACCCCTACTTTTTTCAGAATCTCGAACAGCTTGCACCATTTTATATTGTCGAGCGCTTTTTCCAGGTCGACAAATCCCATGAAAGTGTCTTCATTTTTCTTTAGCCTTGCTTCCATTATTAGCCGTAACGTCAGAATTGCCTCTCTCGTCCCTTTACTTTTCCTAAAGCCAAACTGATCATCGCCTAGTGTATTCTCAATTTTCTTTTCCATTCTTCTGTATATTATTCTTGTAAGCAGCTTCGATGCATGAGCTGTTAAGCTGATTGTGCGATAATTCTCGCACTTGTCAGCTCTTGCCGTCTTCGGAATTGTGTGGATGATGCTTTTCCGAAAGCCAGATGGTATGTCGCCAGACTCATGTATTCTACACACCAACGTGAATAGTCGTTTTGTTGCCACTTCCCCCAATGATTTTAGAAATTCTGATGGAATGTTAGCTATCCCTTCTGCCTTACTTGACCGTAAGTCCTCCAAAGCTCTTTTAAATTCCGATTCTAATACGGGATCCCCTACCTCTTCTAAATCGACTCCTATTTCTTCTTCTATCACATCAGACAAATCTTCACCCTCACAGAGGCTTTCAATGTATTCTTTCCACCTATCTGCTCTCTCCTCTGCATTTAACAGTGGAATTCCCGTTGCACTCTTAATGTTACCACCGTTGCTTTTAATGTCACCAAAGGTTGTTTTGACTTTCCTATATGCTGAGTCTGTCCTTCCGACAATCATATCTTTTTCGATGTCTTCACATTTTTCGTCTTAGCTTCCCTGCACTTCCTATTTATTTCATTCCTCAGCGACTTGTATTTCTGTATTCCTGATTTTCCCGGAACATGTTTGTACTTCCTCCTTTCATCAATCAACTGAAGTATTTCTTCTGTTACCCATGGTTTCTTCGCAGCTACCTTCTTTGTACCTATGTTTTCCTTCCCAACTTCTGTGATGGCCCTTTTTAGAGTTGTCCATTCCTCTTCAACTGTGCTGCCTACTGCGCTATTCCTTATTGCTGTATCTATAGCGTTAGAGAACTTCAAACGTATCTCGTCATTCCTTAGTACTTCCGTATCCCACTTCTTTGCGTATTGATTCTTCCTGACTAATGTCTTGAACTTCAGCCTACTACTATATTGTGATCTGAATCTGCTCCCGGGTACGCCTTACAATCCAGTATCTGATTTCGGAATCTCTGTCTGACCAAGATGTAATCTAATTGAAATCTTCCCGTATCTCCCGGCCGTTTCCAAGTATACCTCCTCCTCTTGTGATTCTTGAACAGGGTATTCGCTATTACTAGCTGAAACTTGTTACAGAACTCAATTAGTCTTTCTCCTCTTTCATTCCTCGTCCCAAGCCCATATTCTCCTGTAACGTTTTCTTCTACTCCTTCCCCTACAACTGCATTCCAGTCGCCCATGACTATTAGATTTTCGTCCCCCTTTACATACTGCATTACCCTTTCAATATCCTCATACACTTTCTCTATCTGTTCATCTTCAGCTTGCGACGTCGGCATGTATACCTGAACTATCGTTGTCGGTGTTGGTCTGCTGTCGATTCTGATTAGAACAACCCGGTCACTGAACTGTTCACAGTAACACACCCTCTGCCCTACCTTTCCATTCATAACGAATCCTACACCTGTTATAGCATTTTCTGCTGCTGTTGATATTACCCGATACTCATCTGACCAGAAATCCTTGTCTTCCTTCCACTTCATTTCACTGACCCCTACTATATCTAGATTGAGCCTTTGCATTTCCCTTTTCAGATTTTCTAGTTTCCCCATCACGTTCAAGCTTCTGACATTCCACGCCCCGACTCGTAGAACGTTATCCTTTTGTTGATTATTCAATCTTTTTCTCATGGTAACCTCCCCCTTGGCAGTCCCCTTCCGGAGATCCGAATGGGGGACTTTTCCGGAATCTTTTGCCAATGGAGAGATCATCATGACACTTCTTCAATTACAGGCCACATGTCCTGTGGATACACGTTACGTGTCTTTAATGCAGTGGTTTCCATTGCCTTCTGCATCCTCATGCCGTTGATCATTGCTGATTCTTCCGCCTTTAGGGGCAATTTCCCACCCCTAGGACAAGAGAGTGCCCTGATCCTCCATCCGCTCCTCCGCCCTCTCTGACGAGGCCGTTGGCAGAATGAGGCTGACTTCTTATGCCGGAAGTCTTCGGCCGCTAATGTTGATGATTTATCAAAATTTAGACACTGGCGGGGATCGAACCCGGGACCGAAGACGTTTTGATTATGAATCAAAGACGCTATCCCTAGACCGCGGGTCATTTAGTAATCATGAAAGCGATACGGAGATGATAGAGAGACTCCAGTGGGAGACTGCAGGAGAGACGCTCAGTAGCTCGGTAGGGGCTTTTGTTGAAGTTTCGAGAACATACCTTCACCGAGGAGTCAGGCAGTATATAGCTCCCTCCTACTTATATCTCGCGAAGAGACCATGAGGATAAAATCAGAGAGATTAGAGCCCACACAGAGGCATACTGACAGTCCTTCTTTCCACGAACAATACGAGACTGGAATAGAAGGGAGAGCCGGTAGAGGTACTCAAGGTACCCCCCGCCACACACCGTCAGGTGGCTTGCGGAGTATGGATGTAGATGTAGATGTAGAACACAAAACTGAATCTCCCTGTCTACAGTGTCATACGCAATGTGTTTAATCTTTCGTAGTTTGTAATAAACAACTGAAGGATGTTGTTATCATCCTCTACTTTATCCGAAATGTACAGGGTGTCCGAAAAGTCTTTCCCTGATTACATAAATTGATAACTCAGGCTAGAAGTAAGATACAAATATGAAACTGGTCTCTAATTGTTTACAAACTATCAAAGTTTTTTTCACACATCAGTAAACTTCCACATGAGCACCCTTGGTAGCACGTAGCACATCTAGGCAATATTCAATTTCCGTCCACACATTAGCCAACTTCACTGGAGGGGTCGATTCAACGACTGTGGTTATCCGTTGCCGCAGGGTTTCAAGATCTGGTACACGTGTTCGGTAGACCTCGTCCTTGACATAACCCCATCAAAAGAAGTCTAATGGGGTTATGTCAGGAGAGCGTGGAGGCCAAACCGTTGGCCCATCACGACCAATCAATCGCCCAGGAAAAGTCATATCGAGATAGGCACGGACGTCCAAAACCCAATGAGGCGGTGCACCTTGCTGAAACAAGACATCGGGGTGATACTGAAGCAGCTGAGGAACAGCATACAGTTGCAACATGTCCAGATACACTGCAGATATGATGGTAGCCTCCGCGAAGAAGAATGGCCCGATAATTCGATCGTGCAGTAGCGCGCACCAAACATTGACCTTTGGACCGCCTCTGGTGCATTCCATGAGCTCGCCAGGGGATTGTGAACGCCAAATGCGCACATTATGGCTATTCACTACTCCACTGACAAAAAGGTCGCTTCGTCGGAAAAGGCAATTCGTCTGAGATAACCGTCATCGACCTCAATACGTGATAGCTGTGCCTTCTCCGGATTGGTTAACATGGCTTCTTGGGCACTGCACCTCCTCCACTACTTACGTACTGCGAACCTAAAACAGAAAAAAAACTTTGATAGTTGTAAACAATTCGACACAAGTTTCGTATTTGTATCTTACTTCTAGCCTGAGTTATCAATTTATGTAATCAGGGAAAGACTTTTCGGACTCCCTGTATTACTGGTTTCGGTCTATATGTACAATGTAAATAAGTTATACAAAACTGCAACCAGTCACTTTTTTCAATAATTATGTTTTATTCCATAAACCGGTTTTCGAACCTTTTCAGGTTCATCTTCAGATTTACAAATAGAAATAAGATATCAGATCACTTGAAGTTTGTTCTTGTAGTAATTTACTTATTTATTTATTTTATTTTGTGCTATCATGCTATCGCCAGTCTGATTAAAATATTTGCCCTTATATCGACTTCAATGCACGTAAAGAAGAACAAATTATATCTCTGTGCCATATCTTTCTGTCAACATCTTTGTTACAAGCAACAGCTGTAAAGCGCATGCTGGGTGCTGGACAAATCTCGCAGTCAGAGTGTAAATTTATACAGTAGCCGCCATTGTTGAAGATCACCGCTACCACACGTCTCGGCATTGAGTCAAAGAGACGTTGGATGTGTTCCTGGGGTACAGCAGCCCAAGCAGCTTCCACACGTTGCCAAAGATCATCTGGTGTGGCAGCTGGGGATGTAGTAATCTGGGTCACTCGTTGAGCAACCATGGACCACATGTTTTCTATCGGCGAAAGATCCGGAGAGCCAGCCGGCCAGGGAAGCAATTCAATCTGGCTATTGACGAAGAACCTTTGGACAATGCGTGCCACGTGTGGTCGCGCATTTATACTGTTGAAATATGGCTGTGGCCGAGCCCTGAAGGTAAGGAAGGGCAACTGGCTCCAGCACCTCGGATATGTAGCGCCGTCTATTTAAAGTACCGGCAATGCGTACTAGAGGTGTGCGAGAGTAATATCCAATACCGCCCCATACCATAATACCCGGTGCAAGACCAGTGTGGCGGTGCATAATGCAGCTGCCCAGCATCCTCTCTCCACGGTGTCTCCACAGTCGAATCCGACCATCGTGGTGCTGCAGACAGAAGCGTGCCTCATCAGTAAAGACAACGTCATTCCATTCTGCCGTCCACATCCGTCTGTCATCACACCATTGGCGACGGAGACGTCTGTGGTTCTGCGTCAATGGTAGACGAAGCAATGGACGTCTTGCGGACAGACCACTCTGCTGTAAACGGCGTCGAATGGTACGCGCAGACACTGGATGATGCGTTACAGACACAATGTGCTGTGCTGTGGTTCGGGATGTCACTGAGCGATCTGTCACTGCCATGCGCACAATTTGCCTATCAGCACGAGCAGTGGGTCACCGAGGTGAATATGATCGACCACGTCGGTCCATCGTACCCTCCTGCATCCAACGGTCACATATCCGCATTACAGTTGTTTGGTTTCGTCCAACACGACTAGCGATTTCTCTGTATGATAATTCACAATCTCGGTAAGCCACTATCCTTCCTCTGTAGAACTCGGATACTTGATCAAACGATGTTCGCTGTTGTCTACGAGGCATAACTGATCGTTTTGTGAAACAAGCACAAGGTAAACACACGTGCCGAACGTACACTCGTCGAAATCGCCAAGCCTTAAATGGCGCTATGAGGTGGTGCCACAGGCGTGCGTGATGTGCGTCTGCGCTGAAATTCTAATCAGTTGCATATCTCATCGCTGCAAACCCATGGTGTAAATTTCACTTGATTCGGATGCTTCCTTCAGGGTGTTGCATTTACGGTGGCCAGCAGTGTATATAGTCCTAGCACTTGACACTCTGAAGCACTTATAGAGGTGCAAAATGCACAACGTACCTGTGCTTAAGTGCAGTATTTATGGAATGAGTGAGGTTGTCTAACTATGAGACAGAATATACACCAATTAAAAACAATCGAAACAACGGAAAATAATTAATGGAGAGTAATGAAATTTCAGAAATGCATTTCTCTAGGTAACATATTTAACTGATTAACAATAGATGACAGGTTAATGTAGGCGCGAGATAAGACATCGCAAATGTGAAATGCTCGTACATTAATAACCGCTGCCACAGCCAGAATGTTGAATGCAAGCAGCCAAACGTGCGTGCATTGTGTTGTACAGGAGCTGGGTGTCAGTTTGTGGAATGGGGTTCCATACCTGTTGCACTTGGTCGAACAAGACGGTTAATGCTGTTTTTAGATGACGCTGCAGTTGTCGTCTGACGATGTCCCATCTGTACTCGATTGGATACAGATATGATCGAGCAGGCAATGGCAACATGTCGACACTGTGTGGAGCATGTTGGGATAGAACAGCTGTATGTCGGCATGCGTTATCCCGCCAGAAAACAACCACTGGAATGCTATTCACGAATGATAGCACAACAGATCGAGTCACCAGACTGACGTGCAAAATTGCCTTCGGATAACCACGAAAGAGCTTCTGCTGTTATACGAAATCCCACCCCAGAACATTACACCAAATGTAGGTCCGGTGTGTTTAGCACACAGGCAGGTCGGTTGTAGACCTGAGCTGTCCTCCTCCGAACCAACACACGCTTATCACTGGCACCGCGGAAGAACCAGCTTTCATCGGAAAACAAAACAAACCTCGAGTCGGCCCTCCAATGAGCTCCAGACTGATACCACCGAAGTCTCAAATGTCGGCGATTTGGTGTCAAAGGAATGCACGTTACCTATCCTTCAAGAATCGAACTGCAACAGTTCGTTGTGTGACTGTGGCGTCAACAGCTGCTCAAATTGCTGCTGCATATGCAAAATGATGCGTGAGAGCCCCATGCGGACTACGATGGTCTTCCCTCTCGGTAGTACCACGCGGCCGTCCGGAGCCCGATCTTCTTGCCGCCGTACATTCTCGTTACCACCGCTGCCAGCAATAATCCACAGTGGCTACATTCCTGCCAAAGTCTTTCGGCAATATCGTAGAAGGAACATTCAGCTTCTCGCGCCCCTATTACGTGTAATCAAACTCAGTGACGTGTTGATAATGGTGTCTTTGTTGCCTTAAAGGCGTTCTTTACTAACATCAACTCACCACGTCCTGTCTCAAAGATAACTAACGCTGACGACCGTTACAGCGTGTATTTAAAGCAAACCTGATTTACATCCTTACTGTGGCGATACTAGTGCCATTCTAATGCGACTGGCGTAGTATTTGAATCGACATCATCTTTCAGATGTAATGCATGCTTACCAACTTTCGTTCATATCGCTCAACTCAATCTTGGTGTTGTGATCTTTTTTTCCGTCAGTGTAGAGAATAGAAGCTTTCGAAATGTGGTGCTACAGAAGAATGCTGAAGATTAAATGGGTAGATCACGTAACTACTGAGGAGGTACTGAATAGTATTGGGGAGAAGAGAAATTTGTGGCACAACTTGACTAGAAGAACGGGTCGGTTAGTAGGACACGTTCTGAGGCATCAAAGAACCATCAAATTACTACTGGAGGGAAGCGCGGAGGGTAAAAATTGTAAACGGAGACCAAGGTATGAATACATTAAACAGATTCAGAAGGCTGTAGGTTGCAATGGGTACTGGGAGATGAAGAAGCTTGCAGAGGACGGAGTAGCATGGAGAGTTGCATTACACCAGTCTCTGGACTCAAGACCACTACAATAACAACAGTGTAGATAGTAAACTGACTACCGAATAATATCTATTCCATATATCTATGATTGTACTTATACTCTGTACTCAGTAGACTCTTCACGTTTGTGCCGACTCAAAGCCGTCACCGTTGCGATGCACTCGAAAGCCCGCGGGTGCCTATGCCGAGCGCGTTGTGCAGCTGTGCTGTAGGGGATCCGACGGTGGCGCTTCCTAACGAAGCTGCTTGCCATGGAGTTACAGCAGCAACTTTCTTCAAATGGTTCACATGGCTCTGAGCACTATGGGACTTAACATCTGAGGGCATCAGTCCCCTAGACTTAGAACTACTTAAACCTAACTAACCTAAGGACATCACACACATCCAGTCCCGACGCAGGATTCGAACCTGCGACCGTACCAGTCGCGCGGTTCCAGACTGAAGTGCCTGGAACAGCTCAGCCATACCGGCCGGCAGCCTTCTTCCACTAGCACCTTTCAATCTCTAAGGACTGTCGACGGTGGCCAGCCTACCGGAGGACACTGTTTCCACGTCCTGGACGTGTTTGTTTTCCTGGCACCGTGTCGTCAACCGTGAGTGATCCTACTGGTTTAGGTTGTCTGTACCAGGTTGTGAGCCCCGGTGTATCTCGTTGAATCCGCGCAAGAAGTTCTTGGTGGCCTTGATTATTACCCAGAGACGCTTTGGTCGTGGTTTAGAAAACCGTTCTTCTGGTTAGTCTAAGGCAATTTGGTTGTTTCAAGACTTCATGAGCGCCGCAGCTACAGTCTGGCAGCTTTGCTGTGTGTAATCGGAGCTCAGTTATGGCACAACTCGCGAGCAGTGTTGTATAGCTTTCATAGCTGTGTTGATAAATGTTGATGCTTTTTTGTTTATGAAATTTTTTTTGTAGAGGTTTCATGCATTTCATGTCACGGCAATATTTACCAAACATAGATAATGTGCGATTTATACATTATAGGTTTTAAACATCGTAGTCGACACAGCCTTGGCAACATGTCGGCGGGCTTTATCCTGGAACAGTATGATATTGTCCGTCAACATCGCTGGGCGTTTAGATTTGATTGTGTGCTTCAGTTTTTGTTTTTTGTCCACATACCGCTGAGGGTTTATTCTAGCGCCATGTTCCAGAAAAATTAGAAGCGTGCCCTTGCAGTCAAACAGAAATGACATCATGAGTTTTTTGGAGCTGCCGTGCCTGTTGTTTGGACTACGCTATGGAATACGATGTGCGGTGCGTTCGTTGGTAAGAAAAACGATGCAGTGTTCCTTCGAACACGCGTGCCTGCATGTCCAGAGGAACACTGCATCGTTCTTCTTAACAACTCAGGCCTGCATGTCCAGAGGAACACTGCATCGTTCTTCTTAACAAATCAGGCAATGCAATATCGCATCTATCCACCGATAACGGGCAGCGACTTTCAAATAAAATGTCCTGTCCCGTATGGGAATTACATAAAGTGTGTACGATTCCAAGACGCTACTGCAGGTGGGTGTAAAAATGAATCTGCGCAACGGCAAATAATAAACGCTAAAATGATGATTTGTCCCTGTCTGACTATCCCCTGAAGCAACCTTAGGAGCTCTTAATGCTATTTTTAACATATTAATTACAATCTAAACATAAATGAATGATGAAGGCAACTAATACTACTAGATGATAAACGTTGTTGTTCAATATATATTTATTATTGTTTAAAATCAACCCTTAAAGTACAATTGCTTATATTTCCTAACTAAAATTATTAATCAGTTGACCAACTCCGGCCCTTATTGTGACTGTGCGGTCTAATATCTCTAACGCGAAATGACTGACAACCAAACACTAGAAGACACTACTTTCAAAGATGATCTACGGTGGTGTAGAGCCTCAGTGGAAATAAACTAACGTGATCACAGCTGTTTAACCTCTGTAGCCTCTAATAAGCCGAAGCAATTAGCGATATCAATGTATGTACTGCGTCTGGTGCGTCGGCGTGCTGGTTCTCGTACACGTCTGCGCCGGTGGAAGAATTCCAGCCACAAAATAAAATTCTTTCAAACACTAGGACGGCAGAAGGCGGTCCTCTGACTAATACACTGTAATACTGTCTTCTCCTCTCTGTGTTCTACAGACGAGAAACGCGAACTCCCAGCCACAAGGACGGAGCTCAGATAACGTCTCAACGTAAGTATAGGCAGAGGGAGTGCTCTCAATTAGTGAACACTGCTTACTCAACGACGACTTATAACCCGGAGGTGAAGTCTAGAATCGTATAGGTTCGCAACAGTACAGTGCCTAACTGTTCTAACTGTAAACTATCCTGAGAGCAAAGACAGCAAGTCCGTCTGTACCGACAAAAGCTGATACCGAGCGACCGTCACACACGGGCGCTCACAACACAAGACCTCGTCTCTCTACCGCTGGCTTCCCAGCAAGGCACAGATCCCCACCCTCGTAATTCCGAAAACCAATCATATTCCCGAAACCACGGAAACTCTCTACAGATTCTTCCGAAAGCTGACCAACCATATTTTATTCTTTTGACGTCCAGCGCGGAAAGTTTGCAAGGAAAAACCTATACTCGTACAATGGTACGCTTCTGAGTAAAAATCCTTGGAAATAACACAGCCTGCGTGGTTTATGAGGTGCCGCTTCTTCGTTCCTCTCACCTGCGTCCAAGATTTGCAGAGTTCCTCCAGTCCTGATACAATAGCAGCCGGCCGTCACCCTATTGTGCTCCAGAGCTCAGGTGCCACGATGTCCGTCTAACTACTTTCTGTGTTTAAGCAGGACCAACACCTGTGCGGGCCTTCCACCTAGAGCTTGAGTTCTGTCTACCGTTTCATCTCCACTGGCGTTCCAACCTCTTCTAGCATAGGCAATCATTCATTACGCCGTTCTGATAATGAAGACAATCTGTCACTTTTCATGCAAAAAGCGTTAACAATTATTTACAAGGCGTACGTGACAATGTCAGTCTTCTTTAAATATTCATATATACGATGTACAACCTATCGAATGATACCTAATTGTGATTGCAGTTCACGGCAAAGTATGTGGATGAGTGCTTGTAAGGTGCGAAATTAGAGCCACCTTACACGAGTACAAGTTGTGACGCAGGATCGGCAACATATGGAAGTTTGGTTCTGAGCGTGAGTCGCGGTTAAGGTGACCGATCGCGTAAAGAGGAAACACTGGGCTGCAGTACCGGTCCGACACAAATATTCGTTGTCGTTATTCCCTTATACAGCTGGTGGTTGTCCGTACTTGCAACTCCGAATACAGTTCATCTAAGCTGTAGAAGTTTCGCTTGGAAGCCTTTACACAAGCCCCGATCTCTGTCCATGCAGTTTCTATAATTTTGGAGCCGTGAAGAAAGACATTTGCGTCTGTCTATTTGCTTCGGAAAAAGAGGTGCACGCTTGGGTACAGTCGTGGTTCCGCAGGCAACCGCAAACATTTTTCAATGGCGGCACTGGCCATCTTGTCTGACAGAGCGACAAATGTATTAAGAGCTAAGGCGATTACCTTAGAATCAATAACCAGTTTACGTACTTTCTTCCACCTGTCTGTTTGTCATTTGACTGACGCTTATATATTACCCGTATTTCCTTATAACTCACATCTTGCACCATTCAAAAAAAAAAAAAAAAAAAAAAAAAAGGCTCAAATGGCTCTTAGCACTATGGGACTTAACATCTCAGGCCATCAGTCCCCTAGAACTTACAACTACTTAAACCTAACTAACCTAAGGACGTCACACACATCCATGCCCGAGACAGGATTCGAACCTCCGACCGTAGCGGTCGCGCGGTTCCAGACTGAAGCGTCTAGAGCCGCTCGGCCACACCGGCAGGCCTTTGAGCGCTTTTTCTATATCGATAAATCCAATTAATATGTCTTCATTTTCCTTAAGTCTTGCTTCCAGTAGCAAGGGAAAAGTCAGAATTGCTGATTCGTGTCTTTCCCTGCCTTTTCTAATGCCTAACTGGTGGTCATATTTCCTTTCCGTTCTTCTGTAAGTTATTGTTAGCAATTTAAATCCACGATCGGCTTGCTTGTAGGATTCTCCTATCACTTATCTGCAGAGTAACATTAGAAAAAGCCGGAATCTGCTTATGGCGGTTTCCAGTGCGCATTCCCTCGTGTGATTCTAAAAGCAGTGACTAGACTGAAACACCGTCCAGGAAAAAAAAGGTTTTCCTAGGTACAGTATCCTCCAAGTATATGACCCTCCCCTGTTGTTTTGACGATCGTGGAGAACACCGTTACATAAGTAATTCGGTCAAAATATTCACCAAATATATTTCATTTGTTTTTTGCGTGATTTAGTGTTGTGGGAGCTGTGGTTTCACCGAGGAGAACTACAATGGTGCATTAGTAGAATCAGTGGGTTGGCATTCGGAAAGATTGCGGTTGAAATCTCAGTCTGGTCAGCCTGATTAATGTGTCCCACGGTTACCCTGAGCCATTAACGTGAAACCCGGCACTGTTCTGCCGAGAAGAGCAAGGCATATTTCCATGCGGATCCATGTACTGCGAGAGCTGACGTTTCTATAATAACCTCCTCCTAGGCGGTACGTTACATCCCAATCTCGCTTACTTCCAAAGAATTCGTCGTTGACGACGGAGCGTTGAATGCCGATCTTCGTTATTATTTTTTTTTTCTGATACCAAGAATAATAATAACAGGGAATAAGCTATCCTAGCCAAGTGTCTGAACAAATGCATCAATCTATAAAAGTTTTTTCACACATTTATTGTTAAAATCAGAGGATTTATCTAAATTGATGTGTGGCAAAGTATGAACAAAAATTACTATTTTTGATTACTTCTGACGTAAAAGCTGTAATTACCCATCTTTCGTTGTTGTTGTTGTTGTGGTCTTCAGTCCTGAGACTGGTTTGATGCAGCTCTCCATGATACTTTATCCTGTGCAAGCTTCTTCATCTCCCAGTACCTACTGCAGCCTACATCCTTCTGAATCTGCTTAGTGTATTCATCTCTTGGTCTCCCTCTACGATTTTTACCCTCCACGCTGCCCTCCAGAACTAAATTGGTGATCGCCTGATGTCTCAGAACATGTCCTACCAACCGATCCCTTCTTCTAGTCAAGTTGTGCCACAAACTCCTCTTCTCCCCAATCCTATTCAATACCTCCTCATTAGTTATGTGATCTACCCATCTAATCTTCAGCATTCTTCTGTAGCACCACACTTCGAAAGATTCTATTCTGTTCTTGTCCAAAGTATTTATCGTCCATGTTTCACTTCCATACATGGCTACACTCCATACAAATACTTTCAGAAACGACTTCCTGACACTTAAAACTATACTCGATGTTAACAAATTGCTCTTCTTCAGAAACGCTTTCCTTGCCATTGCCAGTCTACATTTTATATCCTCCCTACTTCGAAAATCATCAGTTATTTTGCTCGCCAAATAGCAAAATTGCTTCACTACTTTAAGTGTCTCTTTTCCTAATCTAATTCCCTCAGCATCACCCGACTTAATTCGACTACATTCCATTATCCTCGTTTTGCTTTTGTTAATGTTCATCATATATCTTCCTTTCAAGACACTGTCCATTCCGTTCAACTGCTCTTCCAAGTCCTTTGCTGCCTCTGACAGAATTACAGTGTCATCGGCGAACCTTAAAGTTTTTATTTCTTCTCCATGGATTTTAATGCCTACTCCGAACTTTTCTTTTGTTTCCTTTATTGCTTGCTCAGTATACAGATTGAATAGCATCGGGGAGAGGCTACAACCCTGTCTCACTCCCTTCCCAACCACTGCTTCCCTTTCATGTCCCTCGACTCTTATAACTGCCATCTGCTTTCTATACAAATTGTAAATAGCCTTTTGCTCCCTGTATTTTACCCTGCCACCTTCAGAATTTGAAAGAGAGTATTCCAGTCAACATTGTCAAAAGCTTTCTCTAAGTCTACAAATGCTAGAAACGTAGGTTTACCTTTCCTCAATCTTTATTGTAAGATAAGTCGTAGGATCAGTATTGCCTCACGTGTTCCAACATTTCTACGGAATCCAAACTGATCTTCCCCGAGGTCGGCTTCTACCAATTTTTCCATTCGTCTGTAAAGAATTCGCGTTAGTATTTTGCAGCTGTGACTTATTAAACTGATAGTTCGGTAATTTTCACATCTGTCAACACCTGCTTTCTTAATTTTTCGTAATCGCGTAAATTACAATAGTACCGTTAACATTTGTATCAAGATCTAAGAACTACGTCTATGCATCACAACACGGTTATTAAACTTCTTGACGCACTGAAACTGTGTGGCAGATCGGATTCAGACTCCAAACTTTGTCTTGTCCGTGAACGATTAACGACAAGCCCTTACAGTTTCAACTCTGCAAGCATTTCTTTCCTGTTTGTCAGAGTTATTGAAAATACCACTGAGGCTGTTCTGTCCTGAAGTCTTTGGTGTGTATTAGGAGATACGTTGTACTATAAATTTACGAACAGGTCACTTAATCCTTCTGGATTATGAAGAAATGGTTTGCCTGTTCTGTGGTGGCATTTTATTAGAGATAGTATTGACTCTGACCACAGCTTCGATGCTGATTTAAGAAAGTAATGCACACGCAGGGATTAGATGGTTAGTTGGTTGGTAGAGTTGAGGGGAGGGCTAAACAGTGAGGTCATCGGTCCCATCGGATTAGGGAAGGCAGTCGGCCGTGCCCTTTCAAAGGAACCATCTTGGCATTTACCTGAAGCGGTTTAGGGAAATCGCGGGACACATAAATTAGGACGGGCGGACGTGGGTTTGAACCGTCATCCTCCCGAATGCGAGGGACTAAAAATTTCAGCGTTTCCCACGGGGTGATGCGGCAACCAGTTGCCTCTACCCTATGACTTATTTATCGAGCGAGTAAATTCTGACTAGGTCGTCGCTGTTATTTAATAGATTCCATGATTTGCAAGTAAAAAAAAAAAATATTGTACCACACCCAGTCTGTTACTATCTGGAAGATCTGTCTCAGACTGCTACGTGTTCTGCTTTACAAGGTGGTCAACGCCCATTTTCGCCAGTAAGTTGTGGACATCCAACTCATTTACGACAGTTAGCGATTTCGCGATCATTCACCCATTTTCGGAAGAGGCCAAAGAAAACAGCAGACAATATCTGATGGCTCTTTCCGTTTTATGGTGTTACTGTAGAGCCAAAACTCCCTAACGATGTGCATTTGTCAAAGTCATATAAAACAACAAATTTATCCACTATTTTCATAGAAATTCTATCTAATGATGCCCTTGCATCTCTGGCTTTATTATACAGTCATCGCAAAGCGTTACATTCCTTCTACATGAGCTAGATAATGCCGTTTCCATGGTATAGCGTTGGACTTCTTAGTACAACATCTCATACACCGAAATTCCGAACGATCTGATAGAAATCCGTGAATGTATTGACACACCCATGTCCACAGTAGCACAGTTTCAAAATGAAACGAAATACAAACAGAGACGAAATTCTAAATAACGGTGAGACATTTCATTTCACAAATATTACTAATCATTTCATTCGCAGTCAACCAAAAGAGTCAGACGATAAGATTTTCAGACGAGCGTGGATGGAAGTTTTCAGTTTCCAGCATCAAAAGCCTAGTAACTGTCGTAAAATTATTATGAGAATCAAGATCCAAAAATTCATTTCTGTCGTTGTCTTATGGGGTGCAAATCGTTACTTTAAAATTTCAAAACAGCTGCAAACGGCGTTCTCAGAAACGTTGGGACAGAGTGCATCTTTACAAAAATTACTGCAAGGATGCACAATCCGCATTGCCGATTACTATAATGTTAGCTAGGGCTGGGGCAACAATACCGTGCGCAGACGGTTTCCTCGGAAATGCAGCTCAACAAAGCATAGTGGCTATATAAGGAGACGCGCTGTCCCTGAAATTCAGACGACTTCAGCAGCAGGAGAGAGCAACACGAGGTGACGGCAGCTTTGCACTGCGAGAACTTCTCACGTAAGTATAGGTAAGTACGTCTCCCCACAGGTGCGTCGGCGAATACTCGTCTGCGACTCTTCACTTCTGTGGCTCTTCTCACCTGCGACTCTTCTCATCTGAGACTTTCGTGATCTGCGACTGTACACGTCTGCAAGACTTCACGCTGGCAGTGGCTACACATCTGTGACTTACGTGTCTGGAGTTGTACGTCTGTCAGTGTCTGGAGCTATATGTCTACGACTGTGTGTCTAGGATTACCAGTCTGGAAGTGCTACGTGTCTGTACTCTTCACATCCGTCCAACTCGACTGGGACCGTACACTGCGCGAACCCGAGTCTACGCTTCGCACCCACGAGTCTACGCTTCGCACCCACGAGTCTACGCTTCGCACCCACGAGTCTACGCTTCGCAACCACGAGTCTACGCTTCGCAACCAGGAGTCTACGCTGCACGTCCACGAGACTACGGCACGCTTCGCATCCGTGACTTCGCCACACGTCCAAAAGTCTACGCTATGCGTCCACGAGTTTGCGATATGTCTCGGCCGAGTTAAGCTCTGGCTTGGCCCGTCGTTGGTCCTCCTAGGACAGGCCGCGCCACGCGTAGGCCTGACGGGCCCTGTATCCTGCTGAGGCCTGCCGACCTTTTAAGGTTTTGCTGCCGGCCTTTTCAGGCTGTGCGCAGGTCATGTTGCAGGTTCAGAGCTTCGGGAAGTCGAGGCCGCAGACGAGTGGGCGTACGGCGTGGACGAGTGGGCGCACGGAGTCTGCAAGAGAAGGTGCAGCGTCGAGGCGACAAGTGGTTGCCACGCATCTACGACTCTACGCATCTGTGACTCCTTGCTACACATCGGCGACTCTACGCTACGCGTCGGCCACACTACGCAGGAGCGACTCTACCCACTCCACCCACTCTTCACGTCTGCCACGCACCGTTACCTCCGAGGACGACGCCTCTGCATGACAGCATGGTCCCTCAGTTCCGACCAGGGTTTTCGGGAGGTTTCCCTTGGTTGTAAGGCGAATGCCGGAACTGCTGACCCCCTCCCATCGATATAAAGATAATTCAGTGTAAAGAAGAAATTGAGAAATAAACGAAATAAGCTTACTTTGCCTGGTCTTCAATGAATTTTGACATTAAAAGTAATAAATGACACTGTCCGTTGTTTACTGTACCCGAGGCAGGAAGCTACATCTGACTGCTGTAGAATACGGAGAGAGAAACAGATCAGTGGACGTGTCGCAGGCAGAGAAATACATTAGTAGATGATGCTCTTGGCAAATCACAGTTTCGCTGGCTGATTAGTGTTCAGCATTAACAGACATACAATGCTGCTTGCTACACACTGAGTACTTTAAAATTCATTCAGAAAAAAAATTTGCTGCTACTTTGCTATTCAGATTTCATCGAAATGTCGGAGTCTCTGGACTCAGCAATCTCTGGCAAGCTGTCTATTTCTGTACCTGAAAATATTTCTGCACCTGGAAAAAGTCTACTGGCTACAGTGCACGTTGCGTCTCTTAATGTGCAAACTATAGCAAACATGATTATGCAAATAAACATACGTTTCTCCTAATGTGCAGACTATATCAAACATGATGACGAAACTGAACGAACATCGATGTTTGGACTGAGATCTTTCGAGGGCTATATTTTTTTTTCCCAGTCTCCGATTAATTGCTAAATACAGGGTGAACATCAACGACACCGACAAACTACAAGGACGGATTCCTGGCAGGAAGTGAAGGAAAAAAGTTGTATAAACACGTGTCCGGAAATGCATCGTTGCCACCGTAGATGGCGGTGGTGAATGACAGTTCCGCTGACCCCGTGCCGTGTGTTGCTTGTGCTTCAGGCTATGTGATTGACACAGCGTACTGTAAGCAGCAGAATGGTCCGCTATTAATGTCGGGAACAAGTCGAGATGGTGTTTATGTAGGGCTAAGCAGATGGAACGGTCGAGAGGCAGTACGGCTGCAATAAAATAAGTGCCCTCACCGATACCAACCACACCACACAGCATTTCAATCCCCTTTTGGACGTGTGTGTATACAGACGAACCTGCAGAGGTGGCGGACTATACGTACACCAGATTTGAAGCTCGTTCTATGCTTCGTCTCAATGTCCTACAGAAAGGGCTTGAGTCCGTGGAGTATTAGTTTTGGTATAGCCGCGTTGCCTCTCGACCGTTTTCACCTGCTGGGCCTCTCACTAACACCATCTCAGCTTGTTCCCGATATGAATACCGGACCATTCTGCTACTTAGAAAACGCTGCTAGTGTCCGTGGTAAGCCGTGCCAATCACACAGCCTGCAAATCATAAGAAACACACGTCACGTGGTCAGTGGAACTGACATTCGTCAGCGCCATCTGCCGTGGCAACGATGCATTTCCGGACACATGTTCATAGGATCTGTTAACCTCCAGTTGCAGTCAGGAACCGTCCCTGTAGCTTGTCGGTTTTCTTAATGTTGACCCTGTAGAAACTACAGTGAAACTTATAAAAGCCACTTGTCTGCGTAGCTGCCGTTCCGACTTGGACATGTGTCGTAGCGTGGTACCAACTTTCCAATAGCATGCTGGTCATCAGCTAGTCGTCTGCGCCAAACGTCTGTCCTCATGGCCAGTAGTTCATGTGAGTGAAGAGATAAATATCTGAGCTAAGTCAGAGCTGTATGGTGAGTGATTTAACAGTTTCCATTGAAAACATTGCAGGAGCGTCTTCGTTGTTCCTGAATTGCGCGACCGAGAATTGTCATGAAGAAATGAATGTTTGACAGTTACGTTATGTGGGCTGTAAGAAATCAGGCGAAAGCTCTCGTCAGCACTTCATACTTGGAAGGTCACACTATTTTCTAGGAATCTTTACGTCCTCACTGAGCGCTGAGGGCAGAAAAGTAAGACACTGGACAACATATTTGAGCAAACAAACTTCACGACCGACAGGACGTCCTCATAGGATAGCTGTAGGAGCGCTTCAAAAAGACCTGACACTGTTTAGTTAGTTCAATGGATTATCAAAAAATGGTTCAAATGGCTCTGAGCACTATGGGACTTAACATCTGTGGTCATCAGTCCCCTAGAACTAAGAACTACTTAAACCTAACTAACCTAAGGACATCACACACATCCATGCCCGAGGCAGGATTCGAACCTGCGACCGTAGCAGTCGCGCGGTTCCAAACTCAGCGCCTAGAGCCGCGAGACCACCGCGGCCGGCAATGGATTATCACCGTAATGTCTAGCTAGTTATTACGTTTGACCGAAAGGTATTTTACAACTTCAACGAATTCTGCTTCGATTATATCTCCTCTTACACTCACTTCGGTCAGCCAAAAACAAAAAACGAAAAAAAAAAAACAAAAAAAAAGACGGACATGTGGAAAATATTCAGTTCCAATACGGCAAAATTACTTCACGTCGTGAATACTGAAACGTTCAACGTTTTAAATTATACCATTGCTCGTATAGCGTATAGTGTAAAATGTGTTACAGTGAGATTACCAGGATAAATTGTAAACAAACTACATGTTGATCAGCCTCCTCGGTCATTGATTAGTGAGCTCTAACATGTGGCTAATTCAGCACATGCTCAACAAGAAACTCACTTTTAGTTTTGATTCGAATTTTATTGTGGAGAAATTATTAGTCAATCTTTACATGGTTACACTGTTACGCAACAACTCCACATCGTATATCAAAATATGAGGTACTTTCACCACATTTTAAATGATTGTAGTATATAACCACCATATTGAACTTTCTTCGTATGGAAAGAAAACGAGTTTACGATGCTACTACTTTTAAATCAGTGACATTTGAGCGTTTTACGTTTTTCTAAGTTCACCATCCACTAGGACAGGAAACTAAAATAATTTTATGTTCCTAATTGAAAACGTGAAATTCACGCAAATGAACATTCGGCGTGTCACATTATTTAATTTCTTATCTAGAAATTATGTGAGAATAACTCGCTGTTTCAGTATACATCTGCGTCGACGTCTACATGACTGCTCTCCATTTCACATTTGAGTGGCCGACATCGTCGAAACGCGTTCATACTATTTCTGTACTGTCCCACAATCTAACAGCGTAAGGGAAATAAGAACGTTTCAGTCTTTCCGTGCGAACTCTGATTTCTCTCATTTTATTATGACGATCATTTCTCCCTATGTTGTTGTTGTTGTGGTCTTCAGTCCTGTGACTGGTTTGATGCAGCTCTCCATGCTACCCTATCCTGTGCAAGCTTCTTCATCTCCCAGTACTTACTGCAACCTGCATCTTTCTGAATCTGCTTGGTGTATTCATCTCTTGGTCTCCCTCTACGATTTTTACCCTCCACGCTGCCCTCCAATGCTAAATTTGTGATCCCTTGATGCCTCAGAACAAGTCCAACCAATCGGTCTCTTCTTCTTGTCAAGTTGGGCCACAAATTCCTGTTCTCCCTAATTCTATTCAATACCTCCTCATTAGTTATGTGATCTACCCATCTAATCTTCAGCATTCTTCTGTAGCACCACACTGCGAAAGATTCTATTCTCTTCTTGTCCAAACTATTTATCGTCCATGTATCACTTCCATACATGGCTAAACTCGATACAAATACTTTCACAAACGACTTCCTGTCACTTAAATCTATACTCGATGTTAACAAATTTCTCTTCTTCAGAAATGCTTTCCTTGCCATTGCCAGTCTACCTTTTATATCTTCTCTACTTCGACCATCATCAGTTTTTTGTTCCTCAAATAGCAAAACTTCTTTACTACTTTAAATGTCTCATTTCCTAATCTAATTCCCTCAGCATCACCCGACTTAATTCGACTGCATTCCATTATCCTCGTTTTGCTTTTGTTGATGTTCATCTTATATCTTCCTTTCAAGACACTGTCCATATATCTTCCTTTCAAGACACTGTCCATTCCGTTCAACTACTCTTCCAAGTCCTTTTCTGTCTTCTCCCTATGTAGGTGAGCGTTAACGAAATGTTTTCTAATTCGGAAGAGAAATTTGGTTTTAGAAATTTCGTGAACAGAGGTCTCCGTAACGAAAAGAGCCTTTGTTTCATTGATTGCCACCCTAACACGCATAGCATATCCGTCACACTCACTTCAAGATAATAAAAAAGAGCTGTCCCTCTTTGAACTTTTTCGATATCCTGCGTCAAATCTGTCCGTTTAGAATCCCATACGGCACACCAATACTCTAGCACAGAACGGAAAAGTGTAGTATAAGCAGTCTCTAATGCAGTTGCAGCTTCCTCTAAGTATTCCACCAATATTCCATACGAAATTAATTGTTGGTAGGGCGGGTGCCAGGTTGAGATTCGTTGGGAGAGTCCTTAGAAAATGTAGTCCGTAAACAAAGAAGGTGGCTTACAAAACACTCGTTCGACTTATACTTGAGTATTGCTCATCAGTGTGGGATCCATACCAGGTCGGGTTGACAGAGGAGATAGAGAAGATCCAAAGAAGTGCGCCGCGTTTCGTCACAGGGTTATTTTGGTAAGCGTGATAGCGTTACGGAGATGTTTAGCAAACTCTAGTGGCAGACTCTGCAAGAGAGGCGCTCCGCATCGCGGTGTAGCTGGCTGTCCAGGTTTCGAGAGGGGGCGTTTCTGGATGAGGTATCGAATACATTGCTCCCCCCTACCTATACCTCCCGAGGAGATCACAAATGTAAAATTAGAGAGATTAGAGCTCGCATGGAGGCTTTCCGGCAGTCGTTCTTCCCGCTAACCATACGCGACTGGAACAGGAAAGGGAGGTAATGACAGTGGCATGTAAAGTGCCCTCCGCCACACACCGTTGGGTGGCTTGCGGAGTATAAATGTAGATGTAGATGTACAACGCAGTGCTCGGTTTGCTTCCCCACGACATTGTCCATCTGATCTTACAAGTTTAAGTTATCGTAATTCTAATTTCTAGATATTTAGTTGAACTGACACCCTTTAGATTTTATTGATTTACCGTGTAGCCGAAATTTAACTGATTCATTTTAGTATTCCTGTGGACGATCTCATACTTTTCCTCGTTTAGGATCAATGAATACTTTTCGCACCATACAGATATCTTGTTTAAATAATTTTTCAATTGGTTTTGATCTTCTGATGACTATACTAGGCGGTAAGTGACAGCATAACCGATAAACAACCGTGTGGTCTGAGGCTCCTTGCCATGGTTCGCGCGGCTCCTCGCCCCCCCCCCCCCCCTCCCCTCGTCGGAGGTTCGAGTCCTCCCTTAGGCGTGGGGGTGTGTGTTGTCCTTAGAGTAAGTTAGATCAAGTAGTGTGTAAGCCCGATGACCTCAGTAGTTTTGTCCCATAGGAACTTACCACCATAAAAAATTTATCACCTGTAAACAGCCTAAGACGGGAGCTGAAGTTCTATCGTAAATCACTTGTACAGATTCGGAACAGCGGACGACTTACAATATTTCCTTTGGGGGATGTCACACATCATTTCTGTTTTACTCGATGACTTTCTGTTAAACAGAAACCTTTCTAACAGAAAGTCACGAATCCAGTCGCACAACTGAAACGATACTCCATAGGTCCAAAAAATACGGTTCAAATGGCTCTGAGCACTATGGGACTTAACATCTATGGTCATCAGTCCCCTAGAACTTAGAACTACTTAAACCTAACTAACCTAAGGACAGCACACAACACCCAGCCATCACGAGGCAGAGAAAATTCCTGACCCCGCCGGGAATCGAACCCGGGAACCCGGGCGTGGGAAGCGAGAACGCTACCGCACGACTACGAGATGCGGGCTCCATAGGTCCCCAATTCGATTAAATGTCACCTGAGAAACTGTATCAAAAGCCTTCTGAAAATCTAAAAAAACTGAATCGATCTGAGATCAGCCGTCGATGGCACTCATTACTTCGTATGAATGCAGAACGATATTTTCTGAATCTATGATATGTATCCATAGATCATTTTCTTCGAGGTAATTCACAATGCAATATTATTTATTCTACAAAACGTATGTTAGCAACTTTCTGACTCACTCCAGAAAAATGTCTGCATACCTCTTCAAGAGCCCTAATCTCTGTTATTTCATTAGCATGACACTTATGTGAGATACGAGTCAATATAATTGTTAAGCAGTGTTTTTCGAATAATGGGTCGCTAAATTCAGCTAAGAAGTTTTCACGATACCAGCGTACTTTCCTTCCAAAGACTCTCATTTAGTTCCAGGGGCAAATATGTTGCCATTTCGTTTCCGGTGTACTGACGTGATGCGGCTCTAGCAGTTTGTTTTCCCATGTCTACTACATTAGGATTCGGGACAAAGGAGTATATTCCAGAACCGATTGCACCAACCTTTTCGTATATGGCTTCAGGTAAACATGCAATGACTCTCCCAAGTTCCTTCCAATAAACCAAAGTCCCCCAGTCGCCTTTCCTACCACTGATTTCCAAAAAAATGGTCCAAATGGCTCTGAGCACTATGGGACTCAACTGCTGAGGTCATTAGTCCCCTAGAACTTAGAACTAGTTAAACCTAACTAACCTAAGGACATCACAAACATCCATGCCCGAGGCAGGATTCGAACCTGCGACCGTAGCGGTCTTGCGGTTCCAGACTGCAGCGCCTTTAACCGCACGGCCACTTCGGCCGGCACTGATTTCCCATATTCGTAGTATTACAAGATATTTAACACGTGTGGCAGGCTCAAAAGCTCGAGAACAATCATGTAACCGTATACTACTGGGTCCTTTCAGTATGGCATGCAGTGCACCAAATATCAGTAAACTTAACCGTTATGCATTCCCTTACGATCATCCAGTGACGACACGACGCGCATTTTGTTTACAACACCCCTGTCAGCGAACAATCTAAGAGTGTTTTGGATGCTATATGACTGTCTCCAATAGAGCACGTGTGGGATATGATGTATATTCAGAACATTAACGGTTCTTTGGAGGTTCATAATAAATACCGCCCCGACGCCACTTCCATTTGTGAGTTCACAACAAGTACGTGAAATGATTTCATTTACAGATCTATAGCACAGGCAGTTCTGAGAAGCCAGGTATCGACCCATGCAGAAACACCCACATTAGTACGTAGCGTAGCCCCCATAGGTGACAATGCAGGCGCTCACTCTGACATCCAGTCGCTCGTACATTTGGCAAATACTGCCTTGGGACACGATATGCCACGCCTGATCCACCTGTTCTTGTAGTTCTGCAAGAGATGACAGTTGACGATATTCACGAATCACTTCTCGTCCCATCGTACCCCACACGTGCTCTGCTGAAGACAAGTATGGAGATCGTACTGGCAGAGGAAGCTGCTGCATGTCTTGCAGAGTACGTTGAGTTAGGCCCTGAGCATTATGGGACTTAACTTCTGAGGTCATCAGTCCCCTAGAACTTAGAACTACTTAAACCTAACTAACCTAAGGACATCACACACATCCATGCCCGAGGCAAGATTTGAACCTGCGACCGTAGCGGTCGCGCGGTTCCAGACTGTAGCATGTCGATTTTCAGGCGCAGTGTGTGGGCGTGCAATATCCTTTTGGAACAACACATTTCCTACCTGTTGCAAGAATAGCAAAAGAAAGGGTCTAACAACATTCTGCACCGACCGAGCGAAGGTTAACGTCCCCTCCAGAGAAACCAAAGGTGAACGAGAGTTGTAACTTATCGCAACAAGCTCCATAAGGCCCGGTATGGCGCCAGTGTGTCTTAGATGAATGCGCTGTACGAGACGGCGCTCACCAGGTCTCCGTGCAGGCGGAATCTACAGTCGAAGCTTACTACCACGGTGAGTCATTCCACCTTCGGAGTGATCTTTTGACGGTACCAGCAGAGTCATGCACGTTTACGCAATGGCGTGAGTTAAGACGGGCTAGAGGTGTGCTTGCCCGTAGTCTCACTGCTAATAACCAGTTCACAACAGTTCGAGCTGACACATCTGAGCTTACATGCCCTCTTATCTGTGTTGTGGTAGCGATAAGATCTGCCACTACTGCCCTTACAATAAGACGATTCTAGAAGGCGTCTGTGCTGTGTGGACGTCCAGGACCTCTTCTACAGGCGTGAGAATGTTCACGTGAACACTGATGCACAGCCGGCCGAGGTGGCCGAGCGGTTCTAGGCGCTACAGTCTGGAACCACGCGACCGCTACGGTCGCAGGTTCGAATCCTGCCTCGGGCATGGATGTGTGTGCTGTCCTTAGGCTAGTTAGATTTAAGTAGTTCTAAGTTCTACGGGACTGATGATCTCAGAAGTTAAGTCCCATAGTGCTCAGAGCCATTTGAACCATTTTTGAACGACTAATGCACAACAGACACAATACGTCCAGTTTGTGTGGCAGTTCTTCGAAACGACCATCCCGCTACTCGGAAGGCCGCAATTTAATCTCTTTCAAAGTCGTTCAGTTGGCCGTAGGAAGCATTAGTGCGTCTCTGTGGCATGGTTGCCTGCTTGCTTCACACTTTTGCACCACACTCAGCCTTCTGGCTGTGAGCATTCCTTATTAGAGGGAAGACACAAACGACACCCTGGTAGCGATTCCACTACACTATCTGTCGGCAGGCGTCGTTGAAACCATTACCAGTACTTCACAATTCGCAGGTCATTTTGAAGGTTGTAGCCGTACTATAATCGACGCTATAAAAATACATGGAAGTCACAGCTTATGTGGTGACTACTTTCTTTAATGATACATTTCGATTTACACATCATCAGATTAATCAAGGTTCGCATTGTCTTGCTGATGAGACATTTGACGCCATACCTGTTGAAAGGTAACTGTCGTGTTTGCAGTGTCGATTTTCAAGAGGTTTTGACCATAAATGTAAAGGAAGACGAGAATTTTATAAATGTAGTCAACTTCTGTAGTATTTATATAACGATACTCTTTGTAACTCTGTCCCTGAGACGACAGTTCTTGGTCAGAGAGGTTAGTTTTAGTTTGTCAGAGTAGCAGGCAGTGTGTCGCCTGGCAATGTACTTGTCTGAGAAGGATGGAAGCTGGACTGCCATGTAGTGGAGGCAGCATTATTTGAAGAGCATTTTATGGAACTCAGATGATATGAATGCAACACTGTTAGAAGGGAAGTTTTCTAAGGTAGTCCAATTTTTCTATATATTTGTAATTATGTAGTTTCTTATTGTTAGAAAATTGTGCGCAGTTAAAATTTACTGTAAGAAGTTTTATAGTGAAGCACGAGAATTAGGCTTATAATTGAAATAAGTGTCAAGGAAAGCAACTGTTACACATGAAATTTATAGAGAAAGATTTTTGCTAGCATGTCTAGTTATGAGAAATTTATGAAAGGGTGTACTGCAGCCAATCAAGCATGGTTATACTTGAAGTCTTTGTTCTCATTTATCAGTCCTTCGATTTAGTTCCTAATTTCCCCTTCTTTACCTTTACGAATGTGTTGGGATACCCGGATTGCACATCGCGAGTTGTGTGTTGCAGAAACATTTTTATGAAAAGTGCTACGATACCGTCTTACATTGCACATCAAAAAATGGTTCCAATTACCCTAAGCACTATGGGACTTAACATCTGAGGTCATCAGTCCCCTAGACTTAGAACTATTTAAACCTAACTAACGTAAGGACATCACACACATCCATGCCCGAGGCAGGATTCGAACTTGCGACCGTAGCAGCCGCGTGGTTCCGGACTGAAGCGCCCAGAACCGCTCGATCACAGCGGCCAGCCCCATTGCACATCGCAAATAGGGTAAATGAAATTTGATTCTTGACAGTTTCATCATTATCTTAATAGTAACAGTTTGCAGGATAGACGAGCGTTCCGTGGGCACAGGTAGGCCAATGAATTGAATTACTATCAAGATTCATGTACATTGCAGGGCATAGTGACTGGACTGTCACAGAGCTTTTGTGAAAATATCGGTATCGGTTCTGAAGCTTAATTTCAGCAAAAGATTTCTGGAAAGTTCTATCTTGTGAATTTTCAAGCGTTATCAAAGTGAGATGCGTTAATTTATTCGACCATTTTCTGTGTGATTACAATAACAATTCTGGTATAGTGATTGTCTGCAAAACTAACGATAAAAATTAACAATATTTAGGGCCAATATTTTAAGCTCTGTCATTTGTTTTACAGTCAGACAGCACATGTAAATTTTTTTAAAGATTTCTTGAAGCCTACGGCTACCATTCTCTTTATTTCAAGTACGATTGTACAATTTCGACCTTAGGCCATTTTCAAGCATTTCATGGATGATTTTTTAGTCTTAGGTTATGTCATGTACGTCGTTGCTCCTATGACATCATGTTATGCTCGTAAAATAAATCCAAGGTGTTAAAGCTATTTTATGAGCAAGCTACTTTTGAGCAGTTGTTGCAAAGCTCTACAACAAGAAATTCATTGCAGCTGCGGATCCTATTGCATTGAAAATTACATCTAAATTTATTTGAAAACATATTGCTCTCTCGCAGGCGAAATGTTTTATATACTGACCAGCCTGTATTTTGCATCATGTCGCGTGAGCTTCACATACTTTCGTTCAGAATTTAACACAGTTTGTTGCCCTGACTGAGATTTACGCATTTCAGTATCAAAAATGAGTTTCACACTATTTCTCAGATACCGACCAGACACACACAAACACGCGTTTAGAAGTTTTTGCATGGTACTTTCACTGTATGTGACGTGTTGTCCTTTATCTTAACCTGTCGAAGTATAAATCGAAACGTGACATTAAAGAAAGTAGTCACCACACAACCTGTGACTTCCATGTACTTCTATAGCGTCCATTATAGCGCCGAAACAACCTTCAAATAAAGTAAAAGTGGACGCATACCTTTTAAGTGACTTCACGTCAAACCTGTTATCAGTTATGCGTATATTCTGGACGTTGCCAAATTAAACGAGCGATGTAGCGTACTTGTTGAGGCACTGGAATTGCATTCGCGAGGACGGCGGTTCAGATCCTCTTCTGGTTATGAAGATTTTTTTCCCCATATTTCCCCTAAATAGTTCCATAAATGCTGGTCTGTTTCCTTTCAGAAGCACATGGCTGATTTCCTTCTTCAAATCGAGCTTTTTCTCCTAGATGACCTCATCGTCTGCGAAATGTTAGACCCTAATCTTTCTTCCTTTTCCCTCACTGCCAATAACGCTAACGTAACGGCCAATGTATCGAGAAAGAACACACTCTGTAATGTTCTTCAAGGTGGTTTCCCGTTAATCTGAGTAAGTGGGGCTTTCCCTAACAGGAGGAGGCTAGCCTGTCTCACTGTGAAGCCCTCCGCATGCCGCTTCTGTATCATACAGGGTGGCAACAATAGAACGTCCGGAAAATATGTCATGCGCCTTAAGGTAGGTTACCCAACTTGTATCATATGCACTGGGGCAGGTGATGTAAACTGGTTGGCCTATCTTAACGAACATGAAATATTTTCAGGGCAAGTTTTATTCTGCCCAATTTATGTCTCACAATAAGATGGTCATCACGAACCATTTGGTTACACTTTCTGATCATGGTTGTTCCTGATGAAGTACCTTTTACTACTCTTGTCTTCAGAGCACCACATTATGACATCGTCAGCTCAGTGGTGAAATTATTTGTCACCGCCTTAAAACGGCACACTGGTCGCTATGGGGCGCTGTAGACCGTGTAGAACAGGTACCACGCGGTCACGTGACCCTCCACTCATGACAAATCGGTGAGATACGGTGTATGTGCCAGTTGGTCGCACAGAAGCACCGCAGAAAGGTCGAACGACGTGAATACCGTGATGGAGTGGCAGTAACCAGCTGTCGTGTTTGGCCGTGCCCATGACCACACCGTGAATGACGTTGCTCGATTTGTTGGGGTGTCAACGTGGAAGGTCCAACGTGTCTAGGAATTGGTGTACCACTCGTCACCATCATACAACTCGACGTAAGGACAATGGTAGCAGAGAGATCCTGACAGTCACGGGATGGAAACGTCTCGCCATGTCAATGACAAACAGATCCAATTGCGACAGAACTTACTGCTACAAGTGAATAAAGGTTCGTCTATAACACTATGCACTAACAAAACAAATAGTCCTGTAGCCGGAAAAGCCACGTATAACACTATTGTAAGGGGGTCTGTGCATGTAGTATACACTTCACAAACGTGCCAACTTTCCACAACCGTCGTGTAATGTTATCCCTTTTACAGGATTTGACCGTGATGTATGACTAATGGATATTGAAATTAGACTATTAGTTCTTTTCTAAGAGTTAACTTTCTGTATCAAGTTCGTGAAGTGGTGTGTCTAATGGATTAAGGATCACCAGTTTATCTAGGCAAAGAAATGGTTAAGCCTCAGAGAAAAACGAAGTAAATTTGACCTACTTTCCCGCTTTCCCTGACATAACTTCACAAATAAAAATATAACTTTTCAGAATAAGGTTCTGAGAAAGACACAGGAACCTTTTAGCTACTATACCCACATACATATATAGTTTTGTTCTAGAAAGGTCACGAATTTTTAATCTTCAGTAAGTGCCAAAAAAACTGGCCAGTCAGGACTTCTGTGTTTATGTTTTGTGTATCCAAGAAATTTAATATTCTAATAGCATAATACACATATTTAAATTTATTAAGACACTTCGTTTATACCCTTCTCTTAAGTAACGATCTGTTAAAAGCCAAAGGTAGGTTGTGGTCACTCTATACTGTTATGCAGGATTTTTATGCAACCCTACTTCAGTGTTAGTGGGCCACAAAAGCAGTTTTCCTTTCCTTTCCTCTCCTTTCCTGTACTTTACCGACTTTCATTTACAACTTTACTCAAGACTTAAACTTGTAAAACCTCAGTATTTATGCATGACAAGTTCATTTTCTTAACAAATCTTATTTACTCACTTTCACTTTATTTACTGCCGCAAAGAGAGTAAGAATACTAAAATCGATAAATCTGTCTGAAAATATTTACTTCAGTACTTAAGAAAAGTTTCACGTCAGCATTTCTACTACGTACTTTGATCTACACTTTAAAAGTTAGTCAACAACAATTATTTTTCTGACATTTATTCAAAGTGGAAAATAAATGCTTTCAGATAATGAATGTTTTTATAGCAGTTTTAGTCGGAATACTCAAACACTAGGGAAGGACCCTACATAACAATAGCGGCTACACTACCCACGGTACGGCGTACAAGTTTCTTGAAGTATGGACTAATTAATCCTTCTTGGCGCCGTTTTAACGTCCATAACATATCCCAACAACTTGTACCACAGCCGTAATAATTGCGCAGTCATCATGCGAGGTTATTGTGCAATAATTACTAGGCGCCGGCCGGAGTGGCCGAGCGGTTCTAGGAGCTACAGTCTGAAACCGAGCGACCGTTACGGTCGCAGGTTCTATTCCTGCCTCGGGCATGGATATCTGCATGGATATCTGTGATGTCCTTAGGTTAGTTAGGTTTAAGTAATTCAAACTTCTAGGAGACTGATGACCTCAGAAGTTAAGTCCCATAGTGATCAGAGCCATTTGAACCATTTGAACCAATTACCAGGCAAGGTACCGCCTGCTTCGTGTGAGTGTTGCCTCTTTCATTATTGCCTACAGAATATATCCTCGCGTTCCCCCTCACTCTACAGGTAGAGAGCCAAAAACCCAAACCACCTCTTACACTTCCCACATTAACTTCCGTATAGTACAAAAGCACTCCATCTTTTACATAACACATATTCTGTACACTGTCCCTAAGCGTACGGTATACCATTTTATACAAATGACAACTTGCACGAATATAGAAAATTCCATACAAGAACATTTTCATTTCATTGATCCATGGCAAAATATTATTTAGTAAATTGCACGTTACACATATTTCTTTACATCACTTGCAAATATACATTAGCAAAACACTTTAACATCGTATATATCATATTTTCCAGTCATTCCCTATCACAGTTATATTATGGCAAATTTTAAAGGCAAAAGACTTGTGTGTGTTACATGATTGATTGGTAATAGTGTTATACATCTTAAGCAGTTTCCGTGAGAACATTGCGAAGGGAACTACAGACATTGGACTATTCGAGTACAGTACCTCGAAAATCGAAACATTTCAGATCTGCTGTTAAAAATAACGTTAAAACCTAGGTTGCCTGATAAGATAAAGAAAGAGGGAATTCTCCTCAGAATCAGCGAAGAAATGCAGGCATGTCCGAAGGAATATTTTCTCGTACTTCTGTCCAACACAGACACTGCAATATCTTATTTATTCGCCGACATCAGGCAAGCGACTTTCAAGTAAACTGTCTCCCCTGTGTGGAGTATACATAAAGAAGATACGCTTGCGGGCTGTAGATGACATGGTTCGGGACATGTGAAAGTCTGGGTCTCTCTGCGAATCACGCTTAGATAGCCTAATGGCGAGGCGACCTCTCGTTATAAGCGAGAAATCAGTGTTAGAGTCCCAGTCGGGCCCAGATTTTCACTATTGTCATTCCGTTATGCAGCTGATGGTTGTCCAGGGTCTATAGCTTCGGCTTCACGTATTCTTGTTACGGGAATTCGCCCTGAAATTACCTGCTTATGGAGTTACCTTTGTGTTGTTTCGTTGCCGACATGCAGTGATTTTTGCAGTCACAGTCGTCTTCAACGGCCGGCCCTTGCGATCACACATACTTTCGTCGGCGTTGTAACTTTGCGGATGATGTTCCTCCGCTTTTCCGTTATGCAGCATTAAATTTCCGATAAGGTGCCCCTTGAAACGCCACACACTTCATCTAACTCGGTTAAGGAGGCATCCATCATAGGAGCACGAACAATTTTTCCTCGTTGAAATTCACTTAGCTCCGACATAACGTACACACAACAACACAGAACACTCTTCTAACCACAACTGACACTTTCAACGTACTGAGTACATTGCACAGGTGCCGTTCGTGGCCAAATACAGCAGCCAACCTGCAGACTTGGCTAGCGTCTGCCTTTACGTTCAAGCATTTATTTCTCGCAGTGTTTCCATTTTTGGGCTGAAGATGGAACAAACACTTGTTTGTAGTTTGTAATTTCTTCGCATTCTTCTCTTTTTTAATTTTTACTTATCGCAAGACTCTGGCTTTAAATGAAGAGTCGAGGAGTTCTGAAACCACAATTTATTTCAACTCCTTACATCCACTACAGCGTAACATACTCTTTATTACAATGTAATCATTTGATAGTTGACAGTTGCCCCTATAGATTATCCTAAATTGTAAAATACAGCAAGAGTCCAGATGGTCCAGTATGGAGTAAATTCATCAGTAGTCCTCAGAACATTAATACAAATGAGTCGAGTTTCCGGCATACTACCAGATGACGGAAGTGTGGTGTAGACGCTGTAGAGACTTTAGCACAGCACGATTCAAAGCGTCTTGCAGCAGCCGTGTTTTTTATCTCCGGCTTGACGTCAGTGGTAAAGCTCATGGGCCCATGTGGACAGACCATTGGTACCTCTTGTTGGTTCCTGTACGAGTCGTCTACAGTGGAAATTGCAAGATATCGACATTGCTTACATAGTCCAATCCCATTAATTTGATTACTGCCCATGCCCAGCATCGACTTCTAATAACCACTCTCTGATGACAGGTGCCAACATCAGCGCTGAAGGGCATATAAAGCGTGTCAGTGGTACGCGGAATACTCTGGTAGGCAGGCCACACAAAACAGCCTGTAGCAAACTGGAATACAAAAATACCTGGAGCTGCGTGAGATCTGTACATATATTTATGCAATGTCCTATTCAACAGCGGATTCGTGTGAGACAGAGTGTTCAGCACCTGCAAAAGCTTAAATGGGACCTCATTTGGTCGGCTGATCGACGAATGCAATATTCAGATCTATGAGGCATTCGATTAAGGATGTCACCAAGTGTTTTTATAAAGGGTGAAAACCCTCCACGGCCACAATAAGGTGATAAATGGTTCAAATGGCTCTGAGCACTATGCGACTTAACTTCTGAGGTCATCAGTCGCCTAGAACTTAAAACTAATTAAACCTAACCAACCTAAGGACATCACACACATCCATGCCCGAGGCAGGATTCGAACCTGCGACCGTAGTGGTCGCTCGGCTCCAGACTGTAGCGCCTAGAACCGCACGGCCACTCCAGTCGGACAACAGGGTGATAGCCAACATAGACGTTCTGCTGCCACCTCTGCATACTGGTTAGTTTTCATTAAGTGAGGTCTCGCAGGATGTGGGTGCTGCGAGGTTTGCGTACGTCTGGTTATCATTAACCATTCATACGCACTCATCCGGAGATAGATTGGATCGAAAGTTAAACGATGGATAGTTGTTTGAAGTGTAGGGGGGGGGGGGGGGGGGGGGATTGCTAAGGCAAGAGCCAAGGGAAAAAATGTCTTCGATAGTCCAGTCTGGTAGTAAGAGCAGCAGTGGACTGCTATCTGCAACAGATCATGCAAGGGTTAGGTAAGTTAGAGGTGGGTATCATGCAAGCCGATACTTTGATTGTGAGGAGTTGTTACTTTGTGGCTGCTGCTAGGAATCGGCGCTGACTTCTAGATCAGAATCAGCATACCTGTAACTGTTAGATTCATCATCGATTTTGCGGCTGCGCGGTTCTTTCCGTCCCTTTACGACGGACCTGCACCTACCTGTGAACATCGTCTCAGCAGATCATCGGTAGGAAAGCCGAGTGAAACCTACTGTACTTCGACGTGAACCAGGCTGCAATTTAAGTCACTAATCTACGTTTCGGGAGAAAGTTTTCATACAAATGAAAGGTTGGAAATTTTGTCCTCAATTAATATATTCTGAAACTTAGGTGAACAAGTATCATTGCCAAGCCCATGTTAGTCTTATCACAGTCACTCACAATCCCTTTCACTCACGTTAGCAAGTTTATGGTGTTGCATTTCCCGAAAACGTAATAGCTACAAAAATTCTGATTGTTTTTGATTGAGAATGCTCGCCAAATATTAAGTCTGCCGGTACCTAATGCAGTCACAGTTTTTAGCCACCGACCTGCTCAATACGACGCGCGGAATATATGTCTTTCCTCGTCACAAAATTCACTTAAAAATTCCGAAATTTCTACACACCCATCGGAATAATTATGCTATCACTTTACTTTTGATGTATGAAACACTACTAGATCCGGCAACTTAACATTTCCATCGGAACTACTACTACACACGTCCGAACTGTTTCATGGCTAGGCTCCCATTCTTCTCTACAATACTCTAAGTCTTCTCTACCAGCAGAGAAAGGCGCGCGAAGAATATTGCTTCACCATTGGTCAGTTTACTCAACAGCCAATAGCAAAACAATATTCTCCCGCGTCAATCCGCGCTTTTCCTCAATAACCAATCGCAAAATAGTAAACTTAACGACTGCACTTTTTACCGACGTAATTATGTAATATGCTGAAGTTTTGCTTATGCATAAAGTTATTTACTATTGTTATTTATACCTGAATTAACTTTCCCTTTACCATGAACTTACTTTACAAAACTATTCTACAAAAATCCCCTTCGTCCATATCCATACTTCTTCGAAATGTTCCCACACTAAATCCTACTACATAACTCGTTAAACAATTTCTTCATATTAATCTTAAACCACACTCACGCATCATTCATACTGCTAAAACTCATTTATAGCATTTTACATACACAAAAAGAAATAATAACACTTTATGAAAATACTAGAACAGTTTATGAAAAACATTCTATTACTTAAGTGCACTCTAGTGGCCACAATTGAAACTAAAATCGCAGTCCCCCTGCCGGCCGGGGTGGCTGAGCGGTTCTGGGCGCTACTGTCTGGAACCGCGCGACCGCTACCGTCGCAGGTTCGAATCCTGCCTCGGGCATGGATATGTGTGATGTCGTTAGGTTAGTTAGGTTTAAGTAGTTCTAAGTTCTAGGGGACTGATGACCGCAGAAGTTAAGTCCCATAGTGCTCAGAGCCATTTGAACCACAGTCCCCCTATCCAATATTGTCCTCTATCGGCTGATACATAAACTACGTGCGCGACCAGTCTGGCGTCACCATATGTCACTATACAGCTCTGAGACACATCTCCCACTTAGCCTCCTCCAAGGCAGGATCGTTATACAGCGCTATGCCTCAGGTTGGGTTCACAGTATGGGATAGTGCTGGCGGTTTGTTTGTGCATTAGTGTGAGAGCTTGTCGACCTCTCTGCTGGTGCCTGTTGGTCGGCTGGGACAGCAGTGGCATATCCAGTTAGTATTTCTGATATACAGAGGCTTGCCCACGTAGTCGCTTGTAAGTGTGTGCTAGCTCGCCAGGAGGTTATACCCTATGGTCGTTTATGCCGTGGAAAGCTATGGCTGTAATCATAATTCCACAGAGTAGGAATGAAAGGCTTGCTAGAACGTCTCAAGTGCCTGTATAGTCGTGTGGCGTGTTTTTTGAACACTTCCTTGAGGGTTTCAAAGGCGACTTTGAAGAACAGCGTGGAGTGAACAATGGTGCGTAGCACTTTGTGCTGTATGATCTGCAGGCGGAGCAGGTGTGTAGGAGCTGCATATCTCCAGACGGGAGCTGCGTACGTCATCAGAGGTCTGATCAGTGTCATGTATATGGACCTCGATACCCTCCTATTTAGAGAGCATTGGGTAGGGCTGTTTGAGTATCGCGCACGCTCTGTTTGCAACGTAATCTATGTGGGCCCCCCATGCAAGTTTCCAGTCCAGCCACAGACCGAGGTATCTGACTTTCTCTTGGAAACGCATTTGGAGTGCAGGTAGCGTTGCCTCTCTGATGTCTGCGCAGTAGGTTCGGTCTGCGTGTGAACAGAACTGTTTCACATTTGTCGACATTTACTTCAATATGCCCCCGTTCCAACCATGGCTCGGTAGTTCTGAGTGCTGTCTGTAAACGTGAATTCATGTTCGATGGTTTCCAGTGTTGCTCAAGGATGGCTATGGTATCCGCCTAGACGGTCAGCGTCGTGTTTTGTGTTGCTGGGATATCATTAATGTAGAGACTGAACACAGTGGGCCCCAGTATGCTTCCCTGGGGTATTCCACCTTAGATGCCGTGTTGTGTCGATTGGTTGCCCTGCGCGTCAGTGCTGAAACATCTGTTCATGAGATATGAGTGTATGAGACGTAAGAGTCCGTCGGGGAAACCAGCATCGCTTAGTTGCGTATGAGGCCGTTGTGCCAACCGGCGATGGACTGTATGGGAATTGAGGGTAGGAATACCCGTCGTCAACCTTCCGGTCGACAATGTGTGACCACCACAAGGGGGGAGGGGGAATCATTGTAATGTGTGTCAAACACATCGTAACCCCTTCACATCTATACTTGCCACCCGAGAGTAAGTTTTGTAGCTTCTGATATAAACTGTGTTATCCCGAGCACAACAACACAAAATATTGCATCTGGAATGGTGCCTTGAGCGGTAAGCAGGGACTTTTCATGAGTGGCGTTGCATTCTTGAAACGCTGGTGCCAGTCTATCATTTCATTTTTGATTACTATTCATCAGTCTTCAATCATGCGGCAGTGCGTTTATCTTTTGCGTTTTTCTCAAGTAATGCAATCTTTTATGTTGACATGGGACACAGGTTATTGAAGATGTCAAGTTATCGTTCTAACAACGTAAACCCGATCAGTTATGAGTATTTAAACTGCGTGGTGTACTGCGCCTGAAAATTTGCAATGTCTTGGCGAGCCATCGGACTAGTGACGACCTGTCAGCCAGAGGGAGAAGGTCCTAGGGGACAGCTGAACGTGAGATCCGAAGAACAGTGCCTTTTGCACAGAGTCATTCCCCCAACCCTCCAGATAGCCCTGTCACGAAGGTCGGTCGTTGTGGACAAGGCCATTATACCGCAGGCACTGTGGTGGTGAAACTGAGCGGTCTTTTCGGAGAAAGTGGAGCGTTGGCTGGTAGACAAGCCACATAAAATACCTGTACCAATCTGCAGTACATAAATCTGGAATTGCGTAAGACTTGTGTGTTTCATTATGCAGTGTCCTATTCAACCTAAATTGCCCTTCACAGTGCCCGCTTGCCAACGGCCGGACAATGGAAATAAAAAAATATAGTGCGCGCAGCCAGAAGAGTAGATAACACCTTGACAGGACCGTGGGAGTGCAGACCTTTGTAATGTTGGGCACACTTTGTCAAGAGCCGACGCGCAACTTTCTGTTACTGGGCGACAGAATTTGTTGACCCGATTACTGAAGAAAAGAGCAGGACATGCGGTGATCTGACAGTGCCCAAGAAAGTACAGTGGGAGAACAGGTGCCGTTTTCAGAGAAAATAGAACGTGGGTGTTGCTCACATTGCTGTGGGCTGCAACTGTTCTTGAGTGTGGGAGTTTGCCGCCAAATTGTTAGAAATTTTATTTGCTTTGAGAAAGTAAGAGATTGGCTAGCGGAGGAAGAGATGTTTTGTTACGTGATATGCCATTGGTTGGGAGATAAGTGGAGATTCTTCCCAGAGAACTCGGAGGACAAGGTTTTGGAGAGAGATAGATTTCGGTTTCAGAACGAGAGTCATCGAATGCGACTTCAGCAACTTGGATTTCGTCTTAGGACAGGCGGCCCTCGTTTTGGACACTTGGAAGGGAGTTTTCACTTCAGACATTTCAGCTTTGGCTTCCGTTTCACCGGGTGGTGGACGCAGTGTACCTTCAAGTGACGAAGAATTGTGGTAAGATCACGCTGCCAAAGAGAATGTGGAATGAGAGTAGCGAGAAAGATGGAGGCGCGTTTACTTCCAAAGTTAAGAGTACTTTGTTTTGGATGTACGCTATGTGCTCAGTGAGTGACTCATGTTTCAGGCGCTTAGGTTTCCTGCAAGTGATTTCTTGTAGTCCACAGTAGATTGGTGCAATTATCATGTCTGATGTAGAATCGAGTATTTGATTTGTCTTTGTTGTGAATTGGCAGGAGCCAATTCACGGAGTTTGGAGGAAGCCGAAAGGCACGCGTTTAAGCTCACGCAGGCTGGCGTGAGGTCTGGAAAATGACAAGGAATTATAGTAGCCAAAAATAGTACATAGCATCTGGAATGCTTAACTTTAATCCATAATTGGAGAACATCGCTCTTGATGATACATAATTACAATCTCAATATAAACTGGTAATGGCGCCTTGCTAGGTCGTAGCAAATGACGTAGCTGAAGGCTATGCTAACTATCGTCTCGGCAAATGAGAGCGTAATTGTCAGTGAACCATTCTTAGCAACGTCGGCTGTACAACTGGGGCGAGTGCTAGGACGACTCTCTAGACCTGCCGTGTGGCGGCGCTCGGTCTGCAATCACTGACAGTGGCGATACGCGGGTCCGACGTATACTAACGGACCGCGGCCGATTTAAAGGCTACCACCTAGCAAGTGTGGTGTCTGGCGGTGACACCACAGTCTTTGTGGATCACGCATTAATTATCAGATCCTTGCCTCTACCCACATCCTGTGGGCCTTGATGATTGTATTTAAGCGAATATATTTGCAAGTATTTTGTGGTCCAATTTTCTTTTAACTCCCTTTTTCAATTTTTTTAGTAATAGATAAAGGGCGATGAGAACCTATGTTTCATTTCAGTAGGTAGATGAACCCCGTAACCCTCTTTGTTAATGTTGATTCTCGCAAGGACCACATTTTCGATTCATTTGTAGGACCACTCATTCCTAAACCGTTTCGATTGCTCACACTCTTTCACTTTACATCTGAGTCGGTGTGGGGGGGGGGGGGGGGTGGTTCTATTGGCATATCGATGCAATGTTTATAATTAGCCATTGGCCGGTGGCCTCTTGCACTGTGTTCAGCGACAAATCGTTTAATGTTTCGGAGAGCAACAGCGGTGTTACTCCTTACGTCATGGTGTTGGGAGCCATCGTGTATGATGGATGGTAGCGACTGACGCCACAACACTGGGTCACTGTCGTCATGGTTGCTCAAGTTTTGCCTCTCCTATGACACTATCGTTATGCCAGGACAGCGCTCGTCCACACAGGGTACGTGTCTCTGTGAACTGCTGTGTGATGCTCAGGCACTCCAGGGCCAACAAGATCCACAGATCTGCCCCGATAGAACATGTGTGGGACCAGCTCGGCCGTGAACTTCATCCCACTACCAGCATCCAGGATATCAAGGACTATAGTCTGATCCACGAACGATGGCGGTTTGCTTATATCAAGGCACGGAGGGGAATTGCGTTGCTGCAGATACCAAGCAAAATTTGACGTACGCGCACGCACGTTTAGCGCCTGAAGACAGCTCATATCCAGCAAATCATTTCTGTCGCAGAATTTGTCACTTACCACCACTGTCAGCGGTGACAACTCACAACAAATGGAACAGAAATTCACTAAATAACTCGCTGCGATCACATTCAATGCTCGCATTAGCTGCAGCATTCCCAGTAGAGCGCTCAGAACACTACTGAGCTCTAATTGGCTGCCGGAGAATGCGTGACTTAGGTGCGCAGAACAAGCCTAAATTCGAGCGCCATCGTTCATGACTCCAGCTATAGTAACTACAGTCGTAGGATGCTCGCCTCAGGAGAGAATACAACATATTTAGGACCCTTTTCTGAACCGAATCAGTGCACCTATCCAGACAAGAGGGGGTGCAACGTCATACTGGTAAGCGGGCTCATACTGTCAACTTCTTCCTAAATTTGGCTCGATTTAGCTGTCGCTGTAATCACATCAAGAACTCAATTATTAATTGCGTGCAATTTGTGCTATATAACGAGGATACAGTCCTCTTCTTGCTTCCCATGGTACAGTTCTACAGAGACAACGAGACGACATAAAAGCGGCTAAAGAGAACACAACAACTTCTGTCAACCAGTGCATAACTCTAGAGCAGTGTTTGTCATCAACAAAAACAAGACACAAGTTTGAATTACCCACATCCTACCAGCATTAGTTCTATACATTCTTGTCAACGGTCAAATTATACATGCAGAACTCAGCACTATACTTTCTTTGGAAGTTTCTTTTGTTCTTCTTCAATGTTCTTGTTCCACCTTGTGCTCTTCCTTAGCAAGCAAGATCGGAGGTGAGTTTATTGAAAAACGCTTGCATTTTGTGCACTGTGATTTTTAAATTTTTTCACAGACATCATTTCTTTAGGGACTGGTTTGAAATCAAAAATATTTCGGCGATACCTTTTAGCTTGTATTGTATCGTATTGTGTGGAACTGGGGACCTAGAAACGAGGGAGAGGTTTCGTCCCCGCCTTAGCCCTCAGTGGTTCACAACCCCACAATAGGCTACAGCAGTCCACTCACCCCACCGTCGTCCCACTTCGAACCCAGGGCTATTGTGCGGTTCGGCCCCCAGTGGACCCCCCTCCCCGGGAACGTCTCACACCAGACGAGTGCAACCTAAATGTTTGCGTGGTAGAGAAATTATGGTGCACGCGTAAGTAGATAAAGCGTTTGCGCAGCAATCGCCGACATAGTGTAACTGAGGCGGAAATATGGGAACCACCCCGCATTCGCTGAGGCAGACGGAAATCCGCCTTCAAAACCGTCCACAGACTGGCCGGCACACCGGACTTCGACACTAATCCGCCGGGTGGATTCGTGCCAGCGACCGGCACCCTTTCCCCTCCCGGAAAGCAGTGCGTCAGACCGCAAGGCTAACCGGGAGGGCTACGTTTTAGCTTAATACGAGCAGCATTTGTTTAAGTTATGGTTCATTATTTTACCCTGCCTGATGACCATCAGAAGATTAATTAGGATTTTTTGTTGGTCGCCCTTTAGATGTTGCAATCTAAGCAGTATCATTTTCAGTTTCAGTCTTCGTGACATCAAAATAATGCACATTAAACACAAGGGGATCATATGGTTCTATCTCACGTTCTTTGAACCCATTAACTGCCTTACCGACTATAGCTGCCTTGCAATAAGCAGAGCTCAGTGGATGACGATATCATCAACTTGCGTCAGTCATCTTGCCGCATGGGCTATATCAAAAGGCTTTGGTTTTTGGAGTGGGATCAACAAGAATAAGACATGAATAAATAGTCACTGTGAAATGCATATTTTCTGTTTATTTATCTACAAGAATAAGCAAACATCTAACCAGTTATTCCACAAGTGCTTTTACTGAATGTCTTGAAAATTACTACGCGCCAAGCACTATACTCGACCGTGACACTTACTGAAAAGGAGGCAGAGATTTCTCTGTGTGAGTCTTTCGTGTCCCATCATGTGAAGCGTTAGCAGCAACCGTATGATGGTGCTACCTAGAAGTATTTATTTGCAATAAGTTTTAGTCATCTTACCGCTCTTCTCAACTAGTCCCTATCTCCTCAACCTCAAACGCGTGGTTTTGTAAACAAAAAGAAGTCGTTAGGGAATAAATCAGGCGAATCAGGACAATGAGGTATTAATGCGGTGGTCCCTTTCGTCAAAAAAACAACATTTTACGTACTATGTGACCACTGGGAATTTCATGATGTGACGATTTCTGTTATTTTTCCCAAGTTCGATGACTTGTAGCAAACAAATTGTTGTTTGCCATTCACCATTAAATATAATCTTAATTTGTCTCGATTGCGAGTTTGTACAATGATGTAACTGGTTTCAATCATGCTAAAAACCATCTCCAGATATGAACAATAAGATTCTGTCAGAGAGAGTAACACGTCACATGCTGTACAATGAAGATACGTGTCTGTATCTAAATTTTCCGTCTTTTTCAAATCCGTAAACGAACTTCTTGTTTTGGATCAAATGGCTCTAAGCACTATGGGACTTAACATCTGAGGTCATCAGTCCCGTAGACTTAGAAGTACTTAAACCTAACTAACCTAGGGACATCACAAACATCCATGCCCGAGGCAGGATTCCAACCTGCAACGTAGCAGCCGCGTGGTTCCGGATTAAAGCGCCTAGAACCGCTCGGTCACAACGGCTGGCTTCTTGTTTTGAATCAGCATCCATATCATATTATTCATTGTCGTCACGTAAACTGATCAAGCCTCACTGTGATTCAGTTTCGCATAGCAAAAATTCAATTTTTTTATTATAGTTTGTGCCTTTTGCTTTAGTGGAATCTGTTTTCTTTTATTAATGTTTGTTGCTTTTTCGATCTTTGCATGTTCTTTGATTTTCTGTTTCTGTTCTTTAAATTTTCAACACGTTTTTGTGTAACGAAGCTGTCATAATTGTCGACTGTACTTTCCTCTATTTTTGTATCTACGCCTGTTACTATATTTGTAAGTGCACAGTTTATAATTAAAGATAAACATATATGACACACGCAGCCATTTTACACCACATTACCACATTATGCATTGGTTGCATAAATACTGAGCCGTGCTTGTGATCATATTGATTCTGAGTGCTCACTGAACTTCTCTCGTATTCGTTTCTCGCCGATGGCCTCCCTGCCACCTCGCAATGGGCCAACGTTGCGGCACTTTGAATGGATTTGATCGCACATGCGGATTTCTCTGGTTGTCTTGTCTTGCTAGCTGTTCCGGAGGCTATCAGGGGTCCACCGCCGAGGACGGAGGACTGGTCACCATGCTGTGGTTGGCGATCGTTTAACGTGAAGAGCGTCCCGACGTCATCTGAACACTCACTGCTTCCCTCTATCTTCGTGGTCGCCGGTTGCCGTCTTCTGCGTCGGCCGATTCCTCCTGCCTTGACTGCATTCATTATTGAACAATCTCCGGCATCGAAATAAATGGTAATCAACTTGCCTCCTGTGTAATTAAATGTCGGATGCTGTTCGATGTGATAACCGTGTTCTTTTACCGATACCTTGTCACTGTTGTTTGTTATGTGATCTTGCCCTACAGCTCTGTGTAGCTTGGGCTAGTGGCCGTCATCTTGGCTTCTGTTCTTAACGAGGATCAGCATCCCTGGTAATCGGAACACACCCGGGCTATTCCTAAGACAGTTGTGTAATAGCTCACATTTTGAAAAGTTCTAATTCCATTATTACCTCATGAAGCGTACAGACCGATTCTTTAAAATAGTATGTCTGTCTTACTTCTAATGCCTAAGTGTCTAAATTGGCCGGCCGGAGTGGCCGAGCGGTTCTAGGCGCTCCAGTCTGGAACCGCGCGACGACTACGGTCGCAGGTTCGAATCCTGTCTCGGACATGGATGTGTGTGATGTCCTTAGGTTAGTTAGATTTAAGTAGTCCTAAGTTCTAGGGGACTGATGACCTCAGATGTTAAGTCCCATAGTGCCATTTGAACCATTTTTTTTGTCTAAAGTGTTGTGAAAACATTTCCGTTTGTTTATTTACTTTAAAGCAAACGTAGATTAAACGTGGACAGTGTCTCTGGATTTAAGTTTGTTACCCGAAGGCTGAAGGCCTGTGTGTGATCTGTAATTAACTTCTGTATGTATCGTTATCTGGGGTTACTTTCGCTCTTTGCGGGTAATTTTGACTCACTGGTTGGAAAAGGGTTAAAATCTATTTCTCACTAAAATCCCCGCACTAGCATGGAGTGAACAAGGCAGCATGCATTTACAATGTGTGAAGACAATCTAGACGGTTGTCGCAGCCCTGGACTCAATGTTGTTCACAAATATTTTAAAATCTGTTACACTCCAATAACTTCTGCCTGGAGGTATCACAAAGGTTGACCTGTACACACAATGAGTGTAATTTATCATTCTGTGGTTATCACGGAATAAGGCGAGGAACTGTCAATTCTGTGGAATTCATTTTAGATATCATACACCAAAGCGCCAAAGAAACTGGTATAGGCATGTGTATTCAAATAAAGAGATATGTAAACGGGCAGAATACGGCGCCTATATAAGAAACGTGTTCGGCACAGTTTTTAGAAAGGTTACTGGTGTTACAATGGCAAGATTGAAGTGAGTTTGAACGTGATGTCACAGTCGGCGCACGAGCGGTTGGACACAGCATGTCCTAGGAAGCGATGAAGTGGGAATTTTCCCGTACTACCATTTCACGAGTGTACCGATCAGGAAATCTCCGACATGCCTGCGGCCGGAAAAAGAGCCTGCTAGAACAGGACCAACGACGACTGAAGAGAACCGTTCAGCGTGACAGAAATGCAACCCTCCGCAAATTGCTGCAGATTTCAATGATGGACCATCAACGACTGTCAACTTGCGCAATATTCAACGAAACATCACCGATATGGGCTTTCAGAACCGAGGTCCCCTTCGTGTACCCTTGATGACTGCAAGACACAAAACTTTACGCCTCGCCTTGGCCCGTCAACACAGACATTGGACTGTTAATGACTGGAAACATGTTGGCGATCGGATGAGTCTCGTTTCAAATTTTATTGCGTGGATGGACGTGTACAAGTATGGAGACAGCAGAGACAGCCTCATGAATCCATGGACCCTGAATGTCAGCAGGAAACTGTTCAAGCTCCGGCAAGTGACCTGTACGTATGCATCCTATATGATCACTTGCATTCATTCATGTTCCTTGTGCATTCCGAGGGACTTTGGGAATTCCAACAGGACAATGCAACACCCTACACGTCCAGAATTACTACAGAGTAGCTCCAGAAACTCTTCTGAGTTTAAACACTTCCGCTGGAGACCAAACTCTCCAGACATGAACACTATCGACCATATCCGGATGCCTTGCAACGAGCTGTTCAGAATAGATCTCCACCCCCTCATACTGTTACGGATTTATGGACAGCCCTACAGGATTAATGATGGTGTCAGTTCCCTCCAGCACTACTTCAGACATTAGTCGAGTCCCTGCCATGTCGTGTTGCGGCACTTCTGCGTGCTCGGTTGTGCGCTGCATGATATTAGATAGGTGTACCGGGTATTTTAGAGCCAGGCAAAATCACATAAGGGCCGATGTAGTAGCAACATACATCGTAAGAAAACCACCATTACATAAGGGGTAGGGAGCTTGAAGCATAGAAGGTGCATCATAGCTTCCTGAGGAAATAAACCACTAAGATTACCAGCATTAATGTTATACCATAAACAGTACAGGTTTAAAGCTTCGAAAAATTGTCTACAAGCAAGGTTCAACTGGTCGTTCAGTATATTACCGTCCTTGAGCTCAAGATGTTTGAAAATTTGTAACTCTTCCCACAGATCTAATCTACACCCTTTGACTTCTCTGTGTAGGATAATAGTGTCTTCTAAATGTTTAGGCGTATGACTGGCTATCAGGAGGTGTTCAGCAAAAGTAGAACTGTGTGTATTCGCTCCTTTTTTACCTAATAGGCGTTCTTTGTATCTTGTTTTCACAGCTCGGCCTGTTTGACCAATATAGTATGAAGGACAGTTATTACAGGTTAGTTTGTAAATCCCTGAAATGGAAAACCAATCGCCGGCGATCTCTCCTGAATGTACAAGATTTCTCTTTAAACTGTTATCTGTAGAGAAGGAGACGTTGCAGTTATATTTTTTCATTAGAAGACGTTTTATCCTATATGACGTATTACCCAAGAAAAGAATAGAAATAAATTTTTTAGCTTCTTTGCTATCAGTGGGGAGGTTCTTGTTCAAAGTCGAACAGTTCTGGGAAGTTTTCTTACTGAACATGTAATCAATCATATTCTGATTGTACCCATTATTAATCGCAATCGCTTGGATGACACTCAATTCTTTTTGTTGATCGGCAGGTGATAAAGGAGTAGTTACCGTACGGTGAATGGCAGAATGAAAAAATTGCCAGTTTATGAGCTTTTGGATGAGTTAAGTCAGCAGGGATGACATTATCTGAATACGTTTCTTGACGGAAGATGTTGAAATTGAAGGAACTATTATGTACAGAAATTGTTAAATCAAGAAAGTTAAGTTCATCTTTTTCATTCTGAAGCTTACTGTATACACCTATTTTTAACAAAAGCTTTTAAAGATCTTTTTAATTTCCAAATGGAATAGTATTAACGAATGGCTCTTTAATCGTAAGGAAGAAATTAGGGCCAGACATGAAAGAAAGTTGTTTAAGTTTAGTAATAGGGCCACAAGTAAAAATGTTAATATAGCAGACAATAGTGTCAAACATCAGTTTTACGAAAGAATACTGAATAAAACCAATATTACTTTTACGGTCGCAGGTTCGAATCCTGCCTCGGGCATGGATGTGTGTGATGTCCTTAGGTTAGTTAGGTTTAATTAGTTCTAACTTCTAGGCGACTGATGGCCTCAGAAGTTAAGTCGCATAGTGCTCAGAGCCACTTGAATCAATCCGACTGAGGCGGTTCGCAAACACTCTAGCAGTTCTGTAGTATAAGTCGCAGTAGGGTCCTATTTGCGGTCTCCTTTGCAGATGAACCACACTATCCCAAAATTCTTGTCTTCCCTACCACAATCTTGACATGCTCGTTCCATTTCATATTGCTTTGTAACTTTACGCCTAGATATTTAATCGACCTGACTTTGTACAACAGCACTCTACTAATGCTGTATTCGAACACTGTGGGTTTGTTTTTCCTACTTATCCTCATTAACTAAGATTTTCCTTCATTTAGTGTTAGTTGCCATTCATCACACCGATTAGAAACTTTGCCTAAGTTACCTTGTATCCTCCTACAGTCATTCAACGATAACACCTTCCTACACACGACAGCATCATCAGCGAACAGCCGCAGATTGCTTCCCACCCTGTCCGCCAGATCATTTATCTATATCTATATTTATCATTTATCTATATAGAAAATAATAGTGGTCCTATCACTCTTTCGCGAGGCACTCCTGATTATACCCTTGTCTCACCATCGAGGATAACATACTGGGTTCTATTACCTAAGAAGTCTTCGAGCTACTCGTATATTTGGGAACCTATTCTATGTGCTCTTACATGTGTTAACATTCTGCTGTGGGTACCGCGGAAATCTAGAACTATGGAATCTGTCTGTTGCCCTTCATCCATAACTCGCAGTCTGTCATCTAAGATGAGGGGAAGCTGAGTTTCGGACGAGCGACGCTTTCTAAAACAGTGCTGAGTTGTGGACATAAGCTTTTCGGTCTCTAAACCCGCTGCGAGGACAGCACATAACGCCGTAGAGAGAGAGAGCTGTTTACACCATACTTCAACATTAGCACGTCATAACGTACACATGCTGGCCTACTCGTAAAGCCAGCTCTCGGAGCAGACTAGCCGGCTACGCGTGGCAGGTGATCCTGCCACGACATGGATACCGCGTCCATTAGGGGCGCTAACTGCCGCGGCAGCGGCGCCGTGTTAATGGGACCCTAATTAGCTGGAGGGTAGTCTGCCGACGCTACCTTACACCTGACCCGGCGGGAACCTCCTCTCCACACTGCGCCGTGTTTCGCAGTAAGGAAAATCTTAAGGGTGGCATCATTAATACTCGCTAACACGCCGTGAGCAGATTTCTTGCGGCGGATAAATAGAGGAAAATATATACGCTACGTGACACCATAACCCAAGCCTGCCTTAGCAGAAGCCGAGACGCGCACATGACTGCTCTAGCGAGATCGAATAACACAGTGGCCCCATTTAGCTAAAGTAACATTTATATTACCTCAGAATATTGATACTCGCGTTACAAATAACAGTCTAGTACATTTCATTTCTTAATGTTAAATTCTTCCATAACTGTATAGCTTTTCAGACCAGATTTTCTCCTCAGGCGGCAGTCGAAGAGCAGAGATTAAAGCAGAGCCACATTAGCTACACGCTACAAAACGGTCTCCAGGAATCTGATCTAAAGAATCAAACTCCCATGTGTAAAACAGCTTCAAAAGTCTGACTACTTTAGAGGCGAGGTTGTTGGAAGTGCTGCGTTTTGAGAAAAGAAGTTTTTCACGCACCTCAATGTTTATACCACATATCCTGAATAATGTGCCGTACAGTGATATAATTTTGCAGGCGCAGTCAGTTGTACTTTAGATACCGTCTGCTAAATGTGATGCGAACGGAGTTAGTAATAAAGGAGTAACAAGTTAAAACGTCTTGCCTGGTAATGAAGTTTCACTGCATGAACATCGAAAATGTACTAAGCGATGCAATTTCTGCCTTTCGTTATTTATCGGTCGATGTCAGCGAAACTGTTTTCGAACTGGTTCGACTGCCGGCTGGCTCGGAGATTTTCTCCGCTCAAGGACTGGGTGTTGGGTTGTTCTGATCATCATCATTTCATCCCCATCGACGCGCATGGCGCCGAAGTGGCGTCAAATAGAAAGACTTGCACCCGGCGAACGGTCTACCCGACGGGAGGCCCTAGTCACACGACAACAAGAATATTACAAAAAGAATTACTAAATGGATTAACCGGTTACCCTTACAATAAAATATAACAACGAGTTAATCTAATAACCAAGAAATCACAGATTAATCGAAGAAATTAACTTAAGTAACTTAAAAGGTAACAGGCGAATGCTGAGGACTAACACTCAAACAAATACAATAGTAATTTCATTTCTTCTTCTTGGAATTGCCGTGTGAAATTTTGTTTTTCAGGTCTCACAGTACTAGAAACTGAACGCTTGTTTTTATGTTGTTAAAAGGCGAAACGTGTATGGCACGAAAATTCTGTTCCATTCAGTCTAATTAGATGGTCCGAAAGTAAAACTTATCAACTTTAACTTCCAGCTATTGCTTACAGCGATGTTATCCTGTAAGGCATTTCTGAGGAAAACCCCACTGCGCCAGGAACTGGTTATGAATGCCTATATTTGTTATATCAGTGATATTCGACTCTGGTCATATTTCACCATCAAATACACAGCTATCCTGGCTGCGCACAAACAAGCGCAGAGATATCCATACTCTTTGTTTGCTCTACTGTCTTATCAACGAACGCTATCCTTCATAATTATCCCTCACAATTATCTGTCCTCGACGTTAACGCTCTTGTCAGAACAACATGGCAGAAACACCCATTCCCATCAGAGCGAAATTCCTTGTGTCCCACTCCACAGTTCAGCCACTCTCTCGAAGTCCTTCTCAGTAGCAGGAACAAGACTCTGAATTAATCTCCCGCATTTATATTAGAGAACTGAATAATAACTCAAGCTTCAGAAGACAGTTAATGACATGCTTACCAAAGCAACACTAACGATGACCATCGTCCCTAACGCACTCGTTACCTATGTATATCCTTCTTTCCAGACAGATCTTCGTCATTTCCCAGTATGCTTAGCTATGAGAAAAAAATTGTTTTGAAGACCTGTAAATTCTTTTTATAAGTGTCAATATCATCATCATCATTGTCATCATCGTCATATCATTATTGTTATTAGTGACAGTAGCAGTAGTAATACAAGTCGTTCCAGTATTAACTTTATTAGTTGGAAGTTAAGACACTCAAATCATTTTAACACTGTCTGTCATATTAAAACAGTTAGTTATTACGTAACTATGGTGTAAAGAAGGTCTGTATGTCTGAAACCCTGGTCCGAAGTAAGATACAGCCTGATGGGCCTAATCAGATCAGGTTAAATAAATAAATAAATAAAAAGACGCTGTATCACTAAGGCTCTACGCACTCTGATTACTTTAGTGTACAGTGGTAAAAAGATAAACCTAAAGACATAATTTCCATGCACGAAAATTCCCGGAGCCTGCACGGTAGCCACTAATTACGACTGACAAGACTGGGAGGAATGGTTCCACGTGTGACAAAGCTGAGACGATGGAAAATTCAGTTCCCTCGGGGAGAGAGTGAGGGAGATGATGATCAAAACTGCCAAGCAAGAGCAGTCAAGCGATTATTGCAGGATATTCGCAGGGTTCCAGTCAGTGAGACAGTGAGAGAGAATCACTCAATCGTGCCGTTAGCAATGTGAAGTCGGAGGAATTAGAATAGACCGTGAGTTTGCCTTCAGGAGCAAGAGACGCTATGCGACTCAGTCTTCAGAGTTTTAGTCAGATCTCTACTTCCATTCCAGTGTTTAGCATAACTTTTTGCCATTTTCGTTTTCACTTCGTGCTGAGTCGATGACTCCTTGCAGTCTGGTGATTGGATCTTCAAGCATCTGACTGCACACTGCATTCTGCTTGTCTGACCCCAGTCTCCAAACATTACGCTAATAAGGTTTCTGGAAGACAATTACCACAGTTAATAGCCTCTGAGGGGCACAGATATAAAAACGCGTCTCAACCGCCGTTCGCTGTCTGCAACATTAAGGCCGGCGAAAGACAATGTGGAAGGCAGAATGAGTTGTTAAGCCACCCAGGACTTCAAAAATGGATCTGAGCACTATGGGACTTAACATCTATGGTCATCAGTTACCTAGAACTTAGAACTACTTAAACCTAACTAACCTAAGGACATCACACACATCCATGCCCGAGGCGGGATTCGAACCTGCAACCGTAGTGGTCACGCGGTTCCAGACTGAAGCGCCTAGAACCGCACGGCCACACCGGCCGGCTCCAGGACTTCGCCCCAAAGCTGTAGAACACGGAAGACGAAAGCTACCAGCTGACAACTCATCGCCAAACATAGACAAGATATTCGATGGGTCTGGACAACCTTGGATTTGTCTTACCCGCCTTCATGCAAGACTGACTCCATCGAGTGATGAGATAGCTCATCTCCTCCTCTGCCTGCTCGGTTACTGAGTCATATCTTCTTCTCTTGCTGGTGCCTTGTCTCGCGGTTCTGCAGAGTCAGCATGGTTAGGATCGGATTTGGCAAGGTTAGTTTTGAGGGGTGGCTGGATGCCCTTCCTCCCACCACCCCGTACCCCTCGGGATGGAATTAGTGTATCCAGCTGTCTGCGTCCAGTGTAATCAATGGAATAATGCGAAAGTGTTCAGATGCCTGCGAGTCATGTAACTGAGGCGGACCGCGGGGGCCAGCCCGGTATCCACCTAGCGGGATGTGGAAAACCACCTAAATACCACGCCAGGCTGTCCGGCATACCAGCCGACGTCAGTTATCCGCCGGGCGGAATCGATCTGGGGCCGGCGCTCCGACCCGAGTCCAGGAAGCAGCGCATTAACGCTCTTGGCTAACCTGACGGGTTTACTGAGTCATATCTATACCCCGTCAAATCCACATTGTTTTCTACTTGTACGTGAGTTGTCCAGAAACTAAGTTCCGATCGGTCGCGAAATGGAAACCGCTGTGAAAACCAGGAACGTTTTATTTGCAACAGTTAGGTACACCTTAAACCTGCTTCTCTACATAGTCGTCGCTCCAACTTTGAGTTCTGTCATAGTGGTGTATCGACTTTCCGATATACTAGTCATAGAAAGCAGCTGCCTGTGCTTTCGGCCAGTTATCTGCACTGGTCTGCAGCTCGTTGTCTGTGAAAAATTTTTGTCTTCATAACCAGCGGTTCTTGTGAGCAGATATGAGACTCAGAGGGAGCCAATTGCGGCTGTATTGTGGGTCATCAAACACTTCTCATCGGATACGCTGCAGGAGCGTCTTCATTGCCCCTGAAGTGTGCGGCCGAGAATTGGCATGAAGAAGGAACTGCTCGACAGTTGTGTTATGTGGGCTGCAAGACACAGGCGAAATCTCTAACCAGGCCCTCATACTTGGCAGGAGGTGCTATCCCCCACGCACATTTAAGTGCTCACTGTTCACTCAAAACTGAAAAGAGCGACGCCACACATTCTACGGGCATACTAGAGACACTGCCCAACACATATATGCAAAGCTTTTACCGGATTTGCACAATGGTTTCCATTTCGCGACGGATCGGAACTTACTTTCTGGACAACCCTCGTGTATCGGCTTGGCGCCTAGGCTTAACGGCCACCTGCACAACAAATGCGTCAGGCGGGTCCCGGACCGACTAGGGGCCAGCCCATAGGCCGCCGAGCAGGACACACCGGCAGCCTTCAGGGTGCATCAGATACACCGCTAGAGGTCACTACGTACACGGACTAGTTTATTGCGCACAGACAGTGAATCATAATACTGCGCAAAGTATTTTGTCGCAGCTAGCCCATTAGAGGCAGCGCACAGACCACAGAAAGGAGTCTTCGCCGAGTAAGCCGCTAGGACAGGTGACAAGAGAAACTGCTCTTTCACAATAAGGGACTTACTTTCGTGCATCCAGGAGGACGCATCGCAGTCCACCGCCGCTACGCCGCCGAGCATCCCTCCCGGGGCCACCTCTATGCTCCGGGCCGTTGCCAGTCTGGATCTGTAAATTAGTTGTTCACTCTGGTTAACAGTCGGATTAAATTAGTAACTGGTTCCTTTTACCGACCTCCTGACTCAGATAATACAGTTCCTGAACGGTTCAAAGAAAACTTGACTGTCATTTCCTCGATATGTTGGGTGAAAATACATGTTTAAAGTCGGCGGTGGGCAGGAACATACTGAATGCCTTCTCAGAAAATTATTTTCAAAAACAATAAGTGTAAATAGTACCGAAAACATACTTGACCTCTTAGCAATAAATAATCCTGACCAAATAAGGAGCATCATGACAGATACAGGGATTCGTGACATCAAGGTTGTTATACCTAAACTGAACAACGTAAAATTCAAACCTATCAAACATAAAAAAGTTAAACTAGTCGTTTAAGGTCGCTCTTGTCTTCAACTGCCAGCAGAGTACACAGGATGCAAAAGTGTTCCAAGAGCTCCTTTCTGACGCGACCGTCTCCATTATTGTGATGAAGAGGAGAAAGAGAAGATCCCTGATGCGCACACACACACAAACACACACACACACACACACACACACACACACACACACACACACACACACACACACACACGCAGGAAAGTCATCTGATACACCAGCAGCAGTACTCGACGTCTAGGATTGTGGTATAGAAGACATATTCGAATTGTTCTTCATTTGCTTCAAGGTCTCGAAGGGCACACCATATGACGTCACGTACTATTCGTTCAAAAGCCTTTTCCAGGTTCTCGAAGGCTATGTGAAGGTGCTTTGACTTCTCAATAAGCAAATCCAGTTGCATAGGAAACATTGGTGATTCCACAGCCCATAAAAAAAAAAAAACGCACTCATTGGTTATAATATTGACAGCTTTGACAACCTCGTGTCTGTGATGCGCTCTAAGATCCTCATTTCATGTACAAGGTGGCGTCATATCATTCGCCTTAACGCATTTAGAGAAACCGCGGAAATTACAATCTGAGATGCCTGACATAAAATTTGAACACCCCCCCCCCCCCCCCCCCCCCCCCGACTGCGAGTGGATGACCTTAAACACTGTGCAACATCGTTCGGTATAGACGCTGAACGAGTGTGCTCTTACGGCCTACCTATAGCGAATATATATCGAGTAGATAACGTTCACCATTGTCCTGTAAGCTTCCAACTTGCAACACGAGGGACGAAATTTTTTTCTGATCGTAACTCTCCAATAATACGGAACCGTGGAAACTCAAACGTCTAAAGAACAAAAGATATTGTATGGTTGATGCAGTAATACGTGCTAGATGTACGTGCTATAAAGGATGCAAAAAGCACAATAACCATTTATTTCTCTTTTTCTTCGTGCTGTATCGTATACAGTGAAGCAGAGATACGGATATAAATCGGAGGACGATAGCCACTATTACAACGTAAACGGGACAAACAGCTGCAAACTCAGAGCACTAGCAGGTGGTCGACACGCGGGCGGGCGTTTTACGGCTCAAACAGGACAGCGTTTTCAGCGATAATCGCGCATCGCCGCAGGACCGGTCGAGAGCGAACGCCCGCTCCGCGAATGTGCGTTGAAATATTAAAACCCGTCCGTTTCGCCCCCCGAACCCATTTCAATTAACAGAACAATGTCCCCCGCCGCATTCGCTCGAACGACACGGAGTATTATCTCGGACACGATTTCCCGGTGCACCGTTATTAATTTTCGGTCCCGCGTAAAATATTCACGGCGTAATTAGGCGTGTCAGGTGCCGCCTAGTAGTTCTACGCTGATTCGAAGATGAACGTTTTACCAGGACGCCACCAACTGCTCACCAAAGACTGCGTACATTTTTACTGTGTGTTTGGGAGTAACGTAAACATCTCACAATGTAATTTGAACTGGTGTATACCCACTGTATTAAGAATATAACTTTTGGAGGCAATTAACGACATTCTACAGCCATCTACTATGAGGTACATAGGATGTCATAGATTGACAGTACATTCCACATACTAAGCACATGGGCGAAACGTTTCTATAGGTGTCATTCAGTACGGTATTTTATCTGTCTGGTATGATGCGGTCGGCTACGAATTCTTCTCTTATGCCAACCTCTTCACCCACAGCAGCACTTCTACCCAACGTACTCAGTTATTTCTTGGATATATTCCAGCCTCTGTTTTCCCCCACATTTTCTATCCTCTTCTGTTTACTCGGGTACCATTGGAGTTATTCTTTGGTATCTTAACGTATGCCTCTTCATTTTTTCACATCCTCTCCGATTCCGTAGAAGACCACCACATTTCTTACTATACAATAATCAGATCCAGATTACTATTAAAGACTGGCGCTGCACCTTTCCATTTTCGATTTCCAGAAGTCACGGGTGCTAATGGGATTTTTTCGGTATCTCCATTTAATCCTAAAGGGTTAGTAGACCCTATTTCATAAATAAAGATAAATGGATTGCTGCCTGTTCACTTAACTTTCAAAATCCTCTTTAGCACTGCATGTCCAACGCTTCAATTCTTTTCCTGTTTTCCTACATTCATAATTTATTTCCATACAATAATGTGCTCGAATCTTTAATCATCAGAAATTTGTTCATTAAAAATCAAGAATAATTTTACATATTAGCAGATTTCATTTTAACGGAAATGTCCTCTTCGTCTATGCTATTCTGTTTTTACGTTGTATGTCATTTCAGGCAGTGGCGAAGTGGACACTGAGGTAGTACCAAATGGCATCAGTCACATGAGGAACAGAGGTCTACTGAGTAAACAGCGGATGTCTGGAATTTCTAAAGATAAACCACGTCCCGTTGTCTCACATGGAGCGTAATTTGGTTCAGTCACTAACATTCTTTGGAGCAAGTAAATATGAAGAAAATAAACACAATACCGGCTCTAAAATGATTTTTGATAGAGGTTGGTGCATTGGAAGTGCTGTTTCGGAATATGTTAGTTAGAAATTAGAACCCTTTTGCAAGCAAATGGCAAAAGCATTACCACACAAGACCACAAGACTTTTCGTAAACTACACCCCTTTGTACGTTGAGCATTCTGAAGTATATTCTTTCTTTCTAACAATGGGACTGATGGAAGTCTACACGACGTTTTACGATCAGGATACACGAAGCAATAACAGAGCTGTAATCCTTGACGTTAAGGCAGAACTCATATCCTTAAGGGGGCTAGAACATCAAACGGGCCGACTTGGAGCCGGAGAGGCACCACAGGACATTTTAATTTCCACTGTCTATACTTTTACTAATAAATTCATAAAACATTGTTAGCATGACCACGAATAATGCCGGCCGCGATGGTCTAGCGGTTCAGGCGCTCAGTCCGGAACCGCGGGACTGCTACGGTCGCAGGTTCGAATCCTGCCTCGGGCATGGATGTGTGTGATGTCCTTAGGTTAGTTAGGTTTCAGTAGTTCTAAGTTCTAGGGGACTGATGACCACAGACGTTAAGTCCCATAGTGCTCAGAGCCATTTTGAACCACGAATAATGCAGGATTCACGCTCACAGCAGTGGAAGTTCAAAAACATAACCAAATAAATTTTTTTTACTTGTGAAATTTCATCATTTTTTTCACTTACTATTGGCTGCATTTGTTGCTATAGGTACACTTTCCTTCATAAATAAGAGAGACTCTTCGAGGAATTTTGCGCAGCGTATAAACCATACTTATTGGTGTATGAAACTCTAAAATTTATTTAATTTATGAAAGAATGAATGAGCTGTAACATTTTAGGGTTCATGTTTAGAAAATGTCAGATTTTATAGTTGACTATTTCAACTTTTACCACAGTTTTTAATAGATTTGGAAAATTCTGTATTTTCATACAGCTGTAAGTATGGTTCGTATGCTTTGCAAAATTCATCGAAGAATCTCTTTTACTTATGAAGAAAAGCGTACAAATAGCAACAAATGCAGCCAATAGTAAGTGAAAAAATGGAGAAATTTCATACGTAAACAAATTATTGTGCTATGTTTTTGAACTTCCACTGCTATGAGTATGAATCCTGAATGCTTCCTGGTTGTGCTTTTTTATGAATTTATTTATAAAAGTATAGAAAGTGGAAATTAAAATGTCCTGCGGTTCCGGCGCTCCGGCTTCAAGGCGGCCCGTTTGGTTGCCTACCCTTCACTAAGTGGAACGTGACTATGTAATCGCCTTGGAGCTAGGCAGCCCACACTACTGCCATGCTTGTCATGTGAACAGATTTTCTGGCGGTCTCAATTACTTGTTCTCTATATGCTGAGGAGATAATAACTTCGGTTGTTTTGAACCTAAAGCAGTTGACTACTCTCATCTTAAATGATGGTAGTGCGGGCTGTGTAAACAAACTGGTCAGGTTTTCAATATTAGCGGAAAGCATACGAAATAAAATGATATGCTGTTTTGTTTTAAATTTTATTCTTGCTGCCATTGTGAGATGTATCCGATAACGTAAGATAAAAATTCTGTCAGTACCTCTCAACGAGGTGAGGATTGCCTGGAACGTCACGTGGTTCGATTTCTACGTTAAACTGTAGGCCCCTGTTTCTCCGGCTGGATAATAGGGATGGGTTATGGACACTAAGTCGCCGAAGTGGTTTCCAGTAGGAAGACTTGCACCAGACCAATCAGCCACACGAAATTATTATTATTATTACGTAAAAGCAAAGATAATTTGTATTTTTGAACAGTTTTGTTTTGATAACAGTATCGCTGTGCAAAGAGACGCTACCATAAGTTGTTAAATGAAAGAGTAGAGATTGTTTAGAGAAGAGGCTCCTTCCCGTTTAACTTTAATTTGTTTCGCTCCTTCAGGTGGCATAGATGATGGCAGATGTGCCAATTTTGAAATTTGATTTATTCTGAATACCTAACCAATTATCTGAAACGCGTCTACTATCAATAAAGTCTTCTATAGATTTCTCACATATGTTTTACTATAAGTTGCACATTTTCTGTTCTAGAAAAGATGATTCAAGAGAGGTAACGTACATTCTTCGAAAGCCACCAGACCCACTTCGTATCGCGTTTTGCTGATTAAGCATTTCATTTATAATAGAACCTGCATCTTTTTAATACGAAGTCCAAGTTAATGTTGCTACCACTACTTAAGGTGGAAACTGAACTGGCATTTTTTTTCACGGTCAAATTGCTTATCGAATCATCGTACGTGCAGCAACACCCACTGACTGATAAACTCATCAATCAATATGCAGTAGTTATTTTATTACGCTGAAAAACAAATCGGCAACTTACAGAGTAACTAATATTTCGTGTACGGATTTAAATTCAATACGTCATGTAGTCGCTTTTGCGATGTGCCGTTTGGACGGCAAACTTTTACTTATGCACTGAATACCGTTGGGCATATTCAACTATCTTTTTCATTCCATTTTCTCTTCACTGCCGGACAAAGGAAACGTTACAAGCGTTTTATTATATCTATTTCGAATACAAGAAGTTTGCGTGGTAACATTTTAAGTCTGAAACGGAGCCACCCAAGGACGACACCCATTTGATGCGTTATTGCTTTGCTACTACACTCATGGTCGTAAATTAAGGATAATTGAAGAATGTAGTGCCGCACAGCTTCGCACTACACATAGTGAACACACACGACACAGATCTGTAAGTCCACGGTATTGGTGATAAGTTGACAAAACCGTCCAGACATGCATGTGCTACAAAACGCCGCTGTTTCCTGCGCATGTACCCCGACATCAATATGGGATTCACAGGCCGCACAACGGGTTGGCATACTCTGGATCAGATGGTCGAGCAGCTGCTGGGGTACAGCCTCCCATACTTGCACCAGTGCCTGTCGGAGCTACTGAAGTGTCCTAGGGGTTTGAAGAAGTGCAGTGATATGTCGACCGAGAGCATCCCAGACGTGCTCGATTTGGTTTAGTTCTGGAGAACAGGCAGGCCACTCCATTCGCCGGATACCTTCTGTTTCAAGGTACTCCTCCAAGATGGCAGCTCGGAGGGGCCGTGAGTTATCATCAATCAGGAGGAAGGTGGGGCCCACTGCAACCCCGAAAAGGTGGACATACTGGTGAAAAATGACGTCCCGATACACCTGACCTGTTACAGTTCGTCTGTCAAAGACATGCATGGGTGTACGCGCACCAATCATAATCCCACCCCACACCATCAAACGACGACCTCCATATGGGACCCTTTCAAGAACATTAAGGGTTGGTATCTGTTTCCTGGTTCACGCCAGATGAAAACCGGGCGTGAATCATCGTTCAGACTATACCTGGACTGTTCCGTGAACGTAACTTGGGGCCACTGTTCCGATGACCATGAATTGTGTTCTTGACACCAGGCCTTACGGGCTCACATGTGACCAGGACTCAGTGGAATGCACCTTGCAGGTTTCCAGGCGAATAAACCATGTCTGTTCAGTCGTCTGTAGACTGTGTGTCTGGCGACAACTGTTCCAGTAGCTGCGGTAAGGTCCCGAGCAAGGCTACCTGCAGTACTCCGTGGCCGTCTGCGGGCACTGATGGTGAGATATCGGTCTTCTTGTGGTGTTGTACACTGTGGACGTCCCGTACTGTAGCGCCTGGACACGTTTCCTGTCTGCTGGAATCGTTGCCATACTCTTGAGATCACACTTTGTGACACACGGAGGGCCCGTGCTACGACCTGCTGTGTTTGACCAGCCTCCAGTCGCCCTAGTATTCTACCCCTCATAACGTCGTCAATAAGTGTTCTTTGAGCCATTTTCAACACACAGTCACCATTAGCACGTATGAAAATGTCTGCACACATACGCGCTGCACCGTACTCTGACACGCACCAATACTCCTCTGCGTATGTGGACTGCTGCCAGCGCCACCGTGCGACGACCGCAGGTCAAATGCACCACATGGTCATACCCTGAGGTGATTTAAACCCGCAAACCGTCGACCAAGCGTTGTTTCACCATGTATCAGCATTATCCTTAATTTATGTGCATGAATGTAGTTTCGCATATCCTAATCATCTGTCAGACTTTACTAATCAAAGTGCAATAAACCACATGTCCATGACTACAAAGTATCTCAGATATTATTTGAAGAGGAACATCAAATATCATAGGAGATGGTAGTATAGACTAATTCTAAGAAAATATTCCGTATAGCCTATGTTCAACGTTTATTCATTACAATATAACCCAAATGAATGTTCACAGATTGTTTTAAGCTACGGCAAATCGTTACGAGTATGTTCTATCATCTAGTCCCTTCTACTTGTCAGTGTTTTCTATACACTCCTTTCCTCGGCGATTCTGCGCAGAACCTCCTCATTTCTTACCTTATCAGTCCACCTGCTTTTCAACATTCTTCTGTAGCACCACATTTCAAATGCTTCGATTCTCTTCTTTTTCCGATTTTCACTACCGTACGATGCTGTGGCCCAAACCTACATTCTCAGAAATTTCTTCCTCAAATTAAGGCCACTGTTTGATACTAAGAGACTTCTCTTGGCCAAGAATACCCTTTTTGACAGTGCTAGCCTGCTTTTTATGTCCTCCTTGCTCCGTCCGTCATGGGTTACTTTGCTACCTAGGTAGCAGAATTCCTCAATTTCTTCTACTTCGTGATCATCAATCCTGATGTTAAGTTTCTCGCTGTTCTCATTTCTTTTAATTAGCATTACTTTCGTCTTTCTTCGATTTATTCTCAGTCCCAATTCTGTACTCATTAGTCTGTTCATTCCACTTAGAAAGTCTTGTAATCCTTCAATTTCAGTGAGGATAGCAATGTCATCATCGAATCTTACCTTTGGTATGCTTTCTTCTTAAATTTTAATTCCACTCCTGAATCTTTCTGTTATTTCAGTCATTGCTTCTTCAGTGTATAGATTGAACAGCAACGGCGAAAGACCACATCCCTGTCTTACATTCTTTTTAATCCGAGCATTTCGTTCTTGGTCTTCCACTCTTATTGTTCCCTCTTGGTTCTTGTACATATTGCATATTACCTGTCTTTTCCTATAGCTTACCCGTATTAGAATATCGAACAAGTTGTACCATTTGACATTGCGGAATGGTTTTTCCAGGTCTTCAAGTCCTATGAACATGAAGGGTATCAATGGCATTATGCGGCGATTTGCAGTCAACTAACGACAAAATTCCAATCGTCTGCCTTCATCTCCTTCTCGAAGTTTTTAAATCCACTCTGAATGATAAGGATAGAAGCCATGCAAGCATAATGTCTGCCACATTCGTGTAAATTAAATACTGGTACATGTGGAGACTTTATGCGTGCGTGTTGAAGGACTACATTCTCGGAACTGAATATTGTCTTCTACTTCATCCACAGACTGTTCATTTGCTCCTTCAGATGACGTATGAATCGTGGGTGCTGCACCAGTCTCATGCAGTTTGGTGAAAACACGAGTAAACATTTAAACATTCTTGAATCTGTACTGTGAGATTAGGAAATCGTCTTGCTTCTTCTCAACAAGAAGCAGCAGCGGTTCCATTAGAAAACCCGTAAACTAACACAACATCGTCATACTTAACAATTGTAAATTCGTGAGGCCTGCTTCAACAATCCAATGGAATCGTCTAGCAAATCATAATCACAGTCAGAGTTGAAAAATTCTTTGATGTTAACGCAAGCAAAGCTTCACATCTAGAACGCCGAAACAAAAACGATAATTGATAAATTAACCCATAGGAACTGGAGTTCCAACACGGGGAATGAACACATATGAGTAACCAGGCTGACATACATTGGCAACGAGGAGCTGGAAGTGGTAACGTACCAGGCCACAAAAACATATCACATCACCCAAAAAAAAAAAAAAATACATTGATTTTGTTTAATAACTTGAACAAACTGTTATGACTTTTTACACGCGAAATTTGACAAACTCAATGAAAATCATTCACAAACACTTCATTGAAATATGAGTATTTTTAGTCTGAGATTTCATATCCTGACCCTGCGTAGAGCTTCACCTCACTCAGGTGGTTCTGCCCGAAAATAAATTCAACAAAGCACACTATTAGTTCATGTACTACTGGACCAAACACTTCAGTCAAGAAATATTAAAAAATACATCAAGCATCAATAAACAATTAATTAACACACCACGTAACTCCTGTGAACACGTCAAATCACCACAGGAAATGAGCAACTATAAAACAATGTGAAATATGTTATATAAATCAAGTGAATGTTATTTGATTTCTCACAAGTAGGAGCGATTGTCTCAGAGACCGAGATCAGGAACAAATAGGCAAACACGAAATTACACAAAATGCAGATCGCAGCTAAGAGAGAATGAAACAGTGTACGTAGCTTCGTTTCAAACTGTGAAATCGAAAAGAGTGTATAAATAAAATTTTACCAACAAGGCCCACATTGCTTAAACTAAAAAACCGGATACTAAAACTGAGGTTACATTAATCCTGAGTACAAAATAAATTACGCAACGTTCATCGATTACCAACAGGACTTATACCTAATATACCGGAACTAGACAACCTCTCCCAAACAACTGCTTCGTAACAACGTTATTAATGTAAGTCAGCCAGGTTGGATGCAGGTAACTCGTTAAATAAAATCGTGATTAAATCAGACCTAAAACAAACATGTGTGGTGTAAAGAACCATATAGCACAGCGAATACCTGGCAATAACTGTTTGTACCGTCAAACACACTAAAGTGCTCACCAAATAGGTCGAACAAATGTCGATGACTAATCACAATTTACCATTCTATTCTGTAGATACAATTACTGGACAAATTTTCAACGCCAAGTTCAATGAAATTCGAGCGACGTGTTTGTCAGACATGTAAGTTGACAGAATAGACAATCACACAGCCGCTCGAAGTCACATTCGTCTCCGCCAAATGCTCATTACATCCGCTTGCCACGTGACTGACGGCGCTTGTCCTTGTTCGCCACCCTACTGTTCAAGTGGCTCTGAGCACTCTGGGACTTAACATCTGAGGTCATCAGTCCCCTAGACCTAGAACTGCTTAAACCTAACCAACCTAAGGACATCACACACATACATACCCGAGGCATGATTCGAAACTGCAACCGTAGCAGCAGCGCGGTTCCGGACTGAAGCGCCAAGAACTGCTCGGCCACAGCGGCCGGCCCACCGTACTGTTGACGGTGGTCAACAACTGAGCTGGAGGTCATGGGCAACGAGGTTAGGTCGGCAGGGTGGGGAGCCATGACACATGGCCGGTCACGAAGGAAGCGGTTGCTTAGCTACACAGACAAAGATTTGTACCATGCTTTCGATTCCCTATCGGAGCACCGCCTGGGTCACAGGTCTATCTCTGCTACACGGAACTTTTTGCTGGAATTAGTCCATACTACCACCTCTTAAAATATTTACTATTTCTCCTGAAAGATCCAGTATCTTAGGGAAGCAAGTGGACCTGAGATGAAACACGACGTTGGAACGATGTTGTGCTGTACTTGAGCCCCCCTGGTTTCTTCAGTGTTTATTAATCTGAGCTAGACAATCATCGTGGACACGTATTTTATACGAGGGTGGGTCAATAAATACGTCGCAAACGCCAAAATACCGCATACCGTTTTAAATAAGGCGCCTATACGCATCTAGATCCAACGACCTTGCCGCAGTGGTAAACCGGTTCTTGTCAGATCACCGAAGTTAAACGCTGTCGGGCTGGGCTAGCACTTGGGTGGATGACTATCCGGTCTGCCGAGCGCTGTTGGCAAGCGGGATAAACTGTGTCCTTATGAGGCAAGCTGAGGAGCTACTTGATTGAGAAGTAGCGGCTCCGGTCTAATAAACTGACAAAACGGCCGGGATAGCGGTGTGCTGACCACATGACTCTCCATATCCGCATGGGCTGAGGGTTACACGGCGGCCGGTCGGTACCGTTGGGCCTTCATTGACTGTTTGGGTGTAGTTTAGTTTTTTTATACGCATCTAGAAGGTGGTAGCAAATGTCGCGTGGAAGGTACCTGACACACAGTATTCTGCGGCCAATTGTTAATGGTCTGCAGTAGAGACCTAGATGGTAAGTGTACTATGAGTGTGACCCATATAGAACAAAGCGATTTTTGTAAGCCGAGAGACTGTCCACAGAACATGTCCATAGCGATATTCGTCCCGTATATGATTAGAACTGTAAACTCGGTTGTTCTTTTTATCACAAAAGCTTTTTCATCCAGTTCGCATAAAAACCCACAGTGACCACTAGTTTCAGTGAAATGATGTCGCCATGTTCAGATTATTTACGTAAAAAAATTACCGACAGTCTGTTTGTTGACTGTTTCTACTCATATTATCGGAAGAGAGCGATTTAATTTCTCTGAAACTAGTAACAACTCCGGCAGAAAAACTTCTGTAAGAAGAAGATCAACAGTGTTTAGATTCCGAGATCGCCCCCAACACAATTGACAACGTCAATCATCATAATTAGAATTGCATTTCATAAAAATTTGTGCTTAGTTGGACACAGGCTTTCAGCAAAGCACCAAAGAAACAATGAGTCTACTGGCCACTCTGGCTATCCAGTGATGAGACATGCTGTCCCAATCTAGGGATATTTCGCTACCATCACGCAGGACACATCGGACTTGCGGGTTGCAGCAATTTAAGGCACCACATAAACTTGTTAAGCCCCGAGAGGTCACTCGTTATAAGCGAACGCTGCCACAAGAATTCTATGCTAAAGGCTTTTAATGACTTGTCGAACGACGGGATACGTCCTTAAGTTTACAGAGGGAGTATGCTGAAAAGGAAAATAAATATCAGACTGGTATACGGGGCTCTGATGTCTCCATACCGGTTTGTGGTTTATTTATTGACTCACCCTCCTGCCACTTTGATGGGTAAAATGTGACAGGTGATGACTTCAGGTCAAAACTAGTCTCAGATGGATATTGTTTGACCAAATCCTATGGTCTACCAAAAATGTCTTTCATACAATACATCGAAACTGTACAGCATATTTCAACGCAGACTGTGTCTTTCAGTTTCTCGGTCCTTAACCCCGTAATACGTTTACCGAAGAGCTGCACCTGTCTGCTGTGTAAACTAACCGAGTCGTGGCGTTTTGCTGGCGCGCCAGCGTATTTGCAGGTGCTTCGCCTTCAAGCTCTTATCTTTGCTTGTGACGCGTACTGAGTCTTGGCTGCCTTATCTTTGCTGGAGGAGTTAACTGGAGGCTCTCCAGAAGAACGTGACAGTTGGCGTTCGATGTTACCTGAGGCCGGAGTGCGCTTGAAGAGCAACCTACAATTGTGAATTAATTTTAAGCCGTAAGGCGCATAATTGATAGTGGTTAAAATTTTCTTATATATGAGATAGACTTGTTTCATAAAGGACATTGGTAGCAGATTAAGATATTGTTTCAAAGGAATTTGTTTATATGATTGTTAAATAAAACGAGTGATAACAAAAGGAGTCCAGTCCTTCCTGTTTGTTTCCCTATTCTCTAGTAGACCAGGTATCACTAATATCTCACTACTAAGTGGTATCATGCAGCCTCTCTGCCACTAGATGCTATAGAAAACGCAAAAAATTAAAAAGAGGCTTTTACTTGTAATACACTCTAAGACAAAAACAAAAGATTTGTTGTACGTGTACAGAAAAATGATTACAGTTTCAGAAAAATTGGATGATTTATTTAAGAGGAAGAGTTTCAAAGACAGAGAAAGTCAATGAGGCATTGGTCCACCTCTGATCCTTATGCAAGCAGTTACTCGGCTTGGAATTTATTTATACAATTGTACTATGTCGTCCTGAGGTATATAGCGCTAAATTCTGTCCAGTTGACATAACAGGTCGTCAAAATCCCGAGCTGATTGGAGAGCCCTACTCGTAATGCTCCAATCCATAGGTTGTCAGTTGGGAAGAGATCCAGCAACCTCGCTGGTCAAAGCAAAAAGATTGGCACGCACGAAGACAAGCAGCAGAAATTCTAGCCGCTGCGGGCGAGCATTATCCTGCTGAAACGCAAGCGCAGGATGGCTTGCCATAAAGGCCAACAGAACGGGGCGTAGGGCATCATAGACGTACTGCTGTGCTCTAAGGGTGCCGCGGATGACAACCAAAGGGTCCTAGAATGAAAACAAGTGACACGTCAAACCATCACACCGTGGCGCGGTATGGTCAACGACGGTCAGTTCTATACTGGACTGCCGTCCGCGGCGTCTCCAGACACGTCTTCGGCCTGGAATCTCGTTGACTGGAGTAGGATTTTCTTCACTGATGTGCCCTGATGACAGCGAGGACGTCTGGAGACGCCCCGGAAGTGGTGAGAACCGACCTGGCTATCGTGCGCCATACGGCCCGACAACCAGGGCGGACCCCGTTGATGTCATCTGTGGCATCCTTACAGAACAGCGGTATGTCGACGATATTCTGCGCCCAGTTTTGTTATCCTTAGTGGCAAGTCATATGCTAGTAGGTTTGTCTGACTGTTCTGAAAGAAGCAAAAGTGTTGGAATTGTATACTTCGACGAAGAGCTGACTAGTTGGAGCGCATCCTCATACATCCTTACATTTTCGTTGGTTTCCTTGACCTATAATGTTAACAACCGCGCACATACACGGTCCAGTCACATCAATATGACCGCCCCCTACGTTCGACTTCAACGTGAAATAACAACTTGTAATGTTATGTGTGCCTCTCTGCTTTTTTTCTTTAACTAATTTGTGCCTGATTATATTCTGAGAAGCTCAGTAATGTATGTAAATACCGTAAATGTAAATGTGATTCAAAAAGTACTTGAAGTGAAGTGAAGCGCAGCTGGACAGCAAGAATCTTTGAGTATGTACTCTAAAAAAAAAAAAAAAAAGACAATTGATTTTATTTAAAAAAAGGACTGTTAATCTGCATCTTGTGGAAAGAACACGTGTTGCTAAGCCGTCGCTCAGAACGTATTGTTACATTTAATGAAAATTGATATTTTAGTGATAAAACCGAGTGAAGTATGTGTAAGAGCTGCCAAACATTTATGTATACAAATTTCACTAAAATACAGGAAAAGAAATGCATTCTCTACAGTTTTCATTCAATAAGTAACAACCTCTCATAATTTCTTATTTACAGTAATTTGATTATGTTCTTGTACGATAGTATGGTGCTGAACTCCACTGACCAATTTTGAAGTAGCAGGACGTGTAGTTTGAAGGAAGTTTGTGTACCAAGCAATCTCCTTTTCTCACGAAAAGCAGAGTGCTGTTTGATCTTATTTACAACAGTGGTCCCTTAGGTATGAAAAGCTACGAAAACTTGGGCTCAAAGCTATCCGCAATACGGCCAAGTAACTAACAGAGTCGTATTTTAAACCTTAAAGAACAATAACTTCCTCCAAATTGCAATACGTCACCAACTGGTGCAGAAGCTGATCATTCAAGGAGGCAGCAACCAAAATTCAGGTACCAGTTACGCCTTAAAGTAAAAATCTCAGTAAAAAATCAGTCTCTCTCTCTCTCTCTCTCTCTTTCTCTCTCTCTCTCTCCAAACACATACATAAATATTGATATTATTATTTAAAAAAAGTCATTTTTATACACTCACTGACGGCGGCTGGCAGCACTAACGGTAGAGGGTATATCAAGCGTGTCGGGAGATCGCGGAAAACAGTGTAGTCAAAAAATGGCTCTGAGCACTATGGGACTCAACTTCTGGGGTCATCAGTCCCCTAGAACTTAGAACTACTTAAACCTAACTAACCTAAGGACAGCACACACATCCATGCCCGAGGCACGATTCGAACCTGCGACCGTAGCGGTCTCGCGGTTCTAGACTGTAGCGCCTAGAACCGCACGGCCACTCCGGCCGGCAACAGTGTAGTCGTTGTCGTAATGCGGAAAAGGAGCGACTTATCTTACGTCTAAAAGGGCATCGTCATTGGCTATGGGGACAAGGATGGAAGCATTTCCAAAACAGCTAATTTTGTAAACAGTTAGAGTGACACCGCGATAAAAGTATACCGTGCATGGTAAAATGGCACAAAAACATTGGACGAGACGACTTTGGTGCACCACGGGCCACAGGTGACAGGGGTGAATGACTGTTGCAGAGATGTGTACTAGCGAATAGACGTGCAACTGTTGAATAGCTGACCGCCCAGATGAGTAAAGTGACTACCAACAGTGTCTCCTCAACGACGTTCAAGAAAGTTCCTGCATACGGTCCTCCGGAGCTGGTGCCTCGATCATGCAGCCGTTCCGACTGCTGTTCGTCGACAATAAAGGGTAGAGTTTGCACACCGATAGCGCAACTGAGCGTCCACTAATTGGCGACATGTGGATTTCCAAACGAATCATGTGCTCCATAGGACAGATGGCCATTGGCAAAATATATGAAAGAAAACATGCTGCGACAAAAGTCAGAAGCTATGGCTCTAAGCACTATGGGGCTTAACATCTGAGGTCATTAGTCCCCTAGACTTAGAACTACCTAACCCTAACTAACCTAAGGACATCACACACATCCATGTCCGAGGCAGGATTCGAACCTGCGATCGCAGCAGCAGCGTGGTTCCGGACTGAAGCGCGTAGAACCGCTCGGTCACAGCGGCTGGCTGAGAGGAGTCCAGGCTGGATGAGAGAGCGTTATGGTCTGTGAAATGCTTCTGTGGCATTCCCTGGGTGACCTCGTCTTTCTGGAAAGCACACTGGACGAACACAAATATGTATCTAGCCTTGGTTGCCATGCCCACCCGTACCATGCAGATTGTTTTTCCTCGGCATGATAGCACCTACCAGCAAGACAATTCAACATATCACACTACTCACAGTGTACGTGCTTCTTTGAAGAGCACCAGGATTATTTTACCATACTACGCTGACAACATGTCTCCAAGGATTTAAACCCAATCCAGCATCTGTGGCACTACCTCGATCAACTCTCCGTCAATGAAACCACACTTTTCCCTGGGGCGTTGATTCCCACATTTAGAGGTTGAAAATGACAGTCCGTAATACGACGAACAACAGGAAAATGTTCTTGACAACCTTTGACACTGCTGATACACTTGCTAGTTTGAACCTTTATCTAAGGACATTGAGGGCTGCATCCCCATTTAATGTGATCACACCCCTTTCGAGTGGTTTCATTGGCGCTCTTTAAGCCACCCCCTTAGAGGTATTTTCGTATAGATTTTGAGCGGCTGTGTGTCTGAAATGTTTTCCTCGGCCACCGATAAGAGAACTGGGTGATATCAGCGCGTTGTGGCGCCGCCCTGACCACCATCATAGAGACGTCAAAGAAAGGGCGAAAAGTGGGTAAAAGGGACTGTGATGACCTTCTCATCGCCGGCCTAAGTGGCCGTGCGGTTCTGGGCACTGCAGTCTGGAACCGCGAGACAACTAGTTCTAAGTTCTAGGGGGCTAATGACCTCAGAAGTTGAGTCCCATAGTGCTCAGAACCATTTGAACCATTTTTTTGACCTTCTCATCGTGCGACACGTCCTCGGTGGCACTGTAGAACTGTGGTAAGTTTTATATCAATACGACTTCATTAACGCACCCTACAGTTCACGCGAACATCTGAGCTGCGGCCATTCTTTCGCACGTGTCGACACCGGGCTGTTTGCAGTTCGGCCGAGTTCGAAGGTAACGTCGCAGTGTGCCACGCTTTTGCATCATTACAGAGGAGTGGTATAGGTACCATTGAGAGAAAGTACGAAGTGCAACTTATTATGTCCTACCTATTCATGGGTTGTATGGCCAGACTAGATAATTTTATTTATTGACTGTTATTATGTTGTTTAAACGTTTTCTAGGGTAGACATATTACGATGTACCGGGTGATCAAAAAGTCAGTATAAACTTGAAAACTTAATAAACCACGGAATAATGTAGATAGAGAGGTAAAAATTGACACACATGCTTGGAATGACATGGGGTTTTATTAGAATCACCCCATATTGCTAGACGCGTGAAAGATCTCTTGCGCGCGTCGTTTGGTGATCATCGGGTGCTCAGTCACCACTTTCGTAATGCTTGGCCTCCCAGATCCCTACACCTCAGTCCGTGCGATTATTGGCTTTGGGGTTACCTGAAGTCGCAAGTATATCGTGATCGACCGACATCTCCAGGGATGCTGATAGACAACATCCGACGCCAATGCCTCACCATAACTCCAGACATGCTTTACAGTGCTGTTCACAACATTATTCCTCGACTACAGCTATTGTTGAGAAATGATGGACATATTGAGCATTTCCTGTAAGGAACATCATGTTTGCTTTGTCTTACTTTGTTATGCTAAGTATTGGTATTCTGATCAGATGAAGCGCCATCTCTCGGACATTTTTTGAACTTTTGTATTTTTTTGGTTCTAATGAAACCCCATGTCATTCCAAGCATGTGTATCAATTTGTACCTCTCTATCTACATTATTCAGTTTTCAAATTTATACTGACTTTTTGGTCGCCCGGTATGTAAAGCCCTCCAGAGGCTAAGTCCTTACGATCGGTGGGCGCCTACGTAACGTCCTGGCGACCGACCCAACAGAGGGCGCTCATCATTGATCTGTCTTTTCTTCAGCTGTCATATATACATTTAAACTTTCATAGGTAATTTATAGGTTGCTACAAGAAATATATTATATATATTAATTTTGACCGTAAATTCACCATACAAGTGTCAGACCTTTTATCTTTGTATATGTCGTTTTAATAATTTTATATGGGTAATTGAATTCATCTTTAACTGTATTACAATTGGTTTCTATAACAGTTATCAATATTTAAAAGTCAGCTACATGTATTTTACCTAATGTGTTTTATCAGATTACGTTTCTTACGTAAATGATGACTACATCTAAGCCCACAGGAGCGAAATCTATACAGGGTGTAGGCAAACATATTTCTGGTAGCTACTGTACTTCAGTAGCAAGTCGTAAAAATGACTGTGTGAACGATGTGGCCTATTCTACACCTTATTTTAGATCTATGTGACGATGTTGTGCTGAATACTTATATGTTTTGACGGTGCCATTACGGCCTCATCACTTTCGGATGTGGTGTAGAAAAAGGTACGTTTTATCGTATTTTATCTATACATTTTCCTGGTTGTATGGTAGTATATTGTGATACGTAATGCTGTATCGTGTTGAAAGACACACTGCTCACTAGGTGTATATATTTTTATATTGTAGATCTGAGGATGATAATTACTGACTGAAACCGGTCATTGTCAAAAGAATTAATATTGTGAGCAAAGACTGGAATAAAAAACATTTGAAAGTACAAAATTATGCGTCGCAGTTACGGGGTTTCGAAAAAGTGATCCTTTAATGGGCAGTGTCTTTACCGAGGAATCAAACGTATGCCGAAAAGACAGATTAACACCACAGGAAGGGAGTGTTCATTGCAGTCGACAAAAATATTGTGTCTGTCGAGGTTGACATTGATTCTAACTGTGAACCTATTTGGACGCATATAATAGGCCTAGGAGAATTCAAGTTTACCAAAAAATTTTACTGGCCTTCTGATTCCGACGTGTCAATTCATTCAAAGAAGTTCTGTGCACAGTAGCGTTTAAATACCGAGATGTTGCAGTGATAATTAGAAACGACTTAACCCACGGTGTGATATGGGCAAACAGTCTTATGAAGTATTTTTGAACACATTTTCTGAAAACTGCCTTGAACGGCTAGTTCAACAGCCCACACGCAATGGAAATATTTTAGGCTTTGTAGATATCAACAGGCCTGACTCTGTAGATGGTGTCAGTATTGAGGCAGAGGTCAGTGCTCACGATGTCATCAAGCGACGACGGTTACTAAAATTAATAAATTCGTGAAGAAGGCTGGGAGAATATTTTTGCGGGAAATAGCAGACAAGCAGTTGTTAGCATCCCACTTACACTATGAATGGATAACAATTAGTTCCAGTATGATGGACGAAGAAGATTTATGGATAAATCTTAAATGCATTGTAAATCGCACGCTGGAGGAGTATGTGCCCATTACGTGGATTATGACGGAAAAGACCAACCGTGCTTTAATAATAAAACCTATAATAAATACCTAGGAGAGTGGATTACATACAATACAAAAGAAAAGATAGCTATCGAAACTAGAGTGCACAAAATGGAAAGAATGTTTCATATGACCAAAAACGCTTATAACAAAAAATCCTTGTGCTGTAACACAAATTAAGACACTACCGAACAGTGGCCCGACCTGAAGCTCTGTATGCGGCAGAAACACCTAATCTAACAATAAATGGAGATCTTGAGAAAATAGAGAAGGTCGAAAGAAGAAATTTTAAGGAAAATGCTGGGAGCTAAAAGAAACGATAATGCTGAATACAAGTTAAGACCAAACAGAAAGCTATACTTGAAAACTGAAAAACTAAATGATGTAATGAGGAAGAAAAGACTACAGTTTTTTGGGCATATATTCAGAATGGATAACAACAGACTAACCAAGCGGATATTCAGATTGCTCAATAGCTACAATCCAAGCCCGCATGGTTCATAGAGACTGAAAAGGATTTGGGAACCCTGGAATTACAATAGACACAATAGAAAGGCAGTTCAAAAGGCAGAATTTCAGGAGAGAAAGAAAGCAGCTAGACGAAAGTGGACTCAAAAGAAGGGGAACAATACTCTAAAAGGATGAAGGAAATTTGGAAAGTAAGGAAATGTAATACAATGAAGAGTAGCCAAACTTGATTCATCGTACCCTCCAAATGGGTTATTCGAAAGAAGAAGAAAACTCGGAAATTGCCGAAGAAGCAGCGACTGTTGCTCGCTCCGTTCAAAAAAGAACGAGCAAGTGACGACAGGCTAAAGTTGGCAGAAATTCGTACGTGTGTAAAATGATTGATGTCTGAAACATCTACCACAGTTATACCTTAGCAAAAGATCTTGCCGAAAACCCGAGAAAATTCTGGTCCCATATAAAGCGCTAATCGGATAGGAGGCTTCTATTCAGTAACCCGTTGAGAAGTCTGATGTGGTAACAGAAGACAGCAAAAAGAAAGTTTGAGAAATCATTCACACAGGTAGAGCGTACAAACGTAGTCGTTTGATCGTCGTACAGACTCCCGTACGGAGGACATGGCAAGAGGCATCCCTGTCGTGGAGTATCAACTAAAGAAGTTAATAACAAATGGTCCGAATGGAACCCCGGTTAGATTTTACAGAGAGTTCTCTACGGCATTGGCCCTTTTCTAAGCTTGCATTTATGGCGAACCTCTTAGATTGCGCGAAGTCCCAAGCGATTGAAAAAAAAAAAACGCAGGTGACTCCTATATATAGGGGTAAAGAAACGAACCTGCAAAATTACAGACCTATATTCGTAATTCCGGTTTACTGCAGGATTGTTGACCACATTCTCTGTTCGGAAATAATAAATTTTCTTGAGACAGAAGAGCTTCTTTCCACATACGAGTATCAGAAGGATTTAGGAAGGAAATTCAACTTGCCCTTCTCTCCCATGACATCCTGCGAACCATTCATAAAGAGCAACAGAGAGATTCCATATTCCTAGATTTCCGGAAAGCATTTGACACTGTACCGCACTAAAGACCGTTACGAATGTACGAGTTTACAGAATAGGTTCCCAGATAAGTGAGTACTTCTTAAGTAATAGAACCCAGGACGTTGTCTTCGACCCTGAGTGTTCATCAGAGATAAGGATACCGTCAGAAGTGTTCCAGGAAAGTGTGATAGGACCGCACCAATCTGCGGCTCTGTGCTGATGATGCTGTAGCGCACGGAGGATACGATTTAGACAAAATTTCTAGTTGGTGTGATAAATGGCCACTTGCTCGAAATGGTGAAAAATGTACGTTAATGCAGATGAACAGGAAAAACAATCCCGTAATGTTCGAATACTGCTTTAGTAGTGTACTGCTTGACACAGTCACGTCGATTAAATATCTAGGCGTAACATTGCAAAGTCATGTGAAATGGTACGATCAGGTAAGGAAGGTAGTAGGGAAGGCGAATGATCAATTTCGGTTTACTGGGAAAATTTTAGGAAAGCGTGGTTCATTCGAGCTCTACTAGACTCATTCTTGGATACTGCTGGTGTATTCGGGATCTCAAACAGGTCGCATTAAAGAAGACGTCAATTCAGGCTTTTTACCAGTAGATATTATGGAGATTTTTATTGAACTCAAGTATGAATCTCTGGGACACTACGAAAAAATTTAGAGAATCAGTATTTGAAGCTCATTGCGGGACGATTCTACTGCCGCCAACGTCCACTTCGCTTAAGGAACACGAAGATAAGCTACGAGAAATTAAATCTTGTACCGAGGAATACAGAGCGTCGTTTTCCCCTCCCTCAATTTGCGAGTGGAACACTAAATGAAAGAACTAGTAGTGGTACAGGATGCCCTCCGACACGCACCGTATGGTGTATGTAGATGTAGATGCATAGTTTATTTAAAGATATTATAAACAGAAAACTACCGTTACTTTAATTGTGTAATAATGAGACCGTTTATGATTTAATTCTTAATCTCTACACAGTTATTTATTCTTTCGCTGGGTGGCAGCTTAATTTACAACGTAGCACTATATAAGCGCTTTGTATCCCAAGTTCAGCTCTTAAACGTACGGATACCAAAGCTAAAATCTCTGATAACGGCTAACTTGGAGTTCAACACTATGTAACATGGGCTGCGCCAAATTGGGCTCTCCCTCGGCAGACGCAACCTTCCATTACGAAATTAAAGCACACAGCATTTCAAATGGCTTAGTGCTAAATGTGAAATGACACATGTGGGACACAACGCAGAACCTCAGCCTAGCCTCCTGGCTAATGTAGCGATTACTGTAAATCAGCTAAAGCGCATTCCCGTGTAATCCTTCGCAATCCGTGCTGAGCTGAAATCTGACTACTGTGACACACCTCGCTTCACTCCAGTAAAACAATTACAAATACATTCGGATTCCCGGCTGCACTGTTTATATAAACTGCTCGAATGTAATTCGGGCTTGTTAAAAGTATGAACGCTCTGGGGTATTTGTAGTAAATAAACTCAACTCTGTTATTACTTGTGACGTTAAACTGGCGAGCACTGTAACACCCACGTGTGCCAGTCTTGATAGTCGCCTGGCAAACTTCACTGTTCATAAATACCATACTGAAACAAAAGCAAACTTCTCCGTAGCTCTTCGCACACGATATCCTGAAGGCAGTGAACAGAAGGTGTGTCTGGATTTTTCAGAAGCTTTTGCTTAAAAACGTCATTTAGGATATCTATAGGGTGGGACAAATAAGTGGCCCGGAGAACAGAGTTCCAAGGTACAAAGAAACACCGCAGAGAAAAGGAAATATAGCACTAACCTGACTATACCAGGTGTTGAAAGTTATCACCGTTCATCTCTTGGCACTTTTGGGTCCTGGTCAGCAAGTTGCTGAAGGCGGATAGAAACTGGACGGCTGGAACTGCTGCAGTCTCGTCTGAAATGTTCTACCGCAGTTCTTGAAGACTATGAGGGTGGTTGCGATACACCATAGACTTCAGGGCTCCCCACACAAAGTAATCGCACACTGACAGATCCGGTGACCCGGGTGGCGAGCTAGGGCCGCGACTAGACTGACCTCTGATAACAACTCAGTCAGGCGTGAAGGTTGCATAAATGTGCTCCAAGGTTCGGCGGGCTGTATGGGCAGTTGCTCTATCCTGTTGGAAGTAAATGTCGATCTTTTCCTCCCCCGTTAATGCTGCTACAAATGGTACCCACATGTCCGGGCCACTTTTATTTCCCCCACCCTGTAGCTGACATTTCCGACTTTGACGATTTCATGGTAGACTGAACTTCTTGAACGAGTGCCATTAGCGATACTTATTTTTGCAGTTCGGTTACTATATCTCAGTCTATTTATCACAATTACACATATGGTTAGTTTACGTAAGGAAACAAGATGGCGGCTCGCCAATGTGGCACTTCCAATACACTGAAGACAGTTAGTGATATGTACGAGCTAACTTCTTCAAGATGTTCGGATTGGGCCGGCCGCGGTGGTCTCGCGGTTCTAGGCGCGCAGTACGGAACCGCGTGACTGCTACGGTCGCAGGTTCGAATCCTGCCTCGGGCATGGATGTGTGTGATGTCCTTAGGTTAGTTAGGTTTACGTAGTTCTAAGTTCTAGGGGACTGATGACCACAGCTGTTAAGTCCCATAGTGCTCAGAGCCATTTGAACCATTTTTTTTTTGTTCGGATTGACATGCGGTTCCTCTTCGTCGAAATGTCTTGGCTGAACTCGTCTAGGGGTTGAAACGCACGTGTCGCATTACACGCCCTAAATTAGACACTTGGGACCCTTTGGTTAAATTGTCTGCCTGATGGCAAGTTTGCGAATTACAAAGTTAACATAACATATAATAACAGCGATAATAATATCGGGAACTAAATTAACGACCCATAAATGATGTAGGCCACACAGTTGCGATTTGGTTTCAATAATGTTTGTTCAGAAAGAAAACTAATAGCGAAAGTGGTCGTATTTAGAATTGCTATTACACTCGGGCGCATATCCATTTGACACAGTTCGATGACTCACAATCTCATCGTGAATTAAAAGTCGAATACTCCACCCCGTTAACTACGCGGAAAGTTAGAGTTCACACCAGGCGCACAGCTGCTCACCGCTCAGAGACTAAGTCCCGCGATACGACACAATGCGAAATTTTCTAATTGTAAGTCGTTTCACTTCCTACCTAAAGACCGACTGCCCGCTTTCGCGCCTCAATCCAAACTGTATCCTTTGGTGTCTCCAGCCAAACTGTCCGTTTTCGCGTCTCCACCAGAACTGTTCCCTTTGGTGTCTCGACCAGAACTGCACTCTGCCCGTCTCCGTCAGCGTTTTCCACGCGCCGAACATTTTCGCTCAACTGACTAGCGCAGTTCCCTTTCCTAAAGCCGTCCGTCTGATTGGCTACAGCTTATTCTACATTACTTCACATTTTAATATATTAAAATAATCAAAGCTTGACCACTTTTACTTTCTAAATAAAGTAACAGTAATAAAAAAATGGAAATGTCGTGTGGCTAGGGCCTCCCGTCGGGTAGACCGTTCGCCTAGTGCAGGTCTTTCGATTTGACGCCGCTTCGGCGACCTGCGCGTCGATGGGGATGAAATGATGATGATTAGGACAACACAACACCCAGTCCCTGAGCGGAGAAAATTTCCGACCCAGCCGGGAATCGAACCCGGGCCCTTAGGATTGACAGTCTGTCACGCTGACCACTCAGCTACCAGGGCGGACCCCAAGTAACAGTAATATCCATTACATAATAAACGTTAAATTCTTTTATATAAAACCAATACAATTTCCTTCTTAACTTTGAATGTCTCGGCCAGTTGCCTTGCACCAATGTGCTCTCTGATAAATAAATAAAGAACAAAATTAACTATTATGCACTGAACTTTACAACGAATATTCTATTACCTAATGATTTAATAAGGTATCATGCTGTCATCGTTCAATGTTTTTTTTTGTGGAGAAAATGATGATCTGATGCTTAACTGAAAATACAGATAATTTATATTAACTGTTTCTTTTAAACAAATGAAGTTACAGAGTTAATATTTACAGCATTTGTCATTTTAATGATCGACCAAAGCGTTCAGAATTTAGCACTCAGGTCTTTGTCAAAAAACTTGTGAATTTCAGTTTGACAGTAATTCCTAAACTGTTGTAGATATGATCAATATTCAAGTTTTATTGGGATCACCATGAAAATTTATGAAGGATGGTAGATTAAAATTACTCTGGCTTAATTCCCTGAATTGATATAGAATTAAACAGTTTTAATAAACGTTTCCCTTCATGGCCAACCTAAGGTCCGCCATATTTAACACTGCTATGCTTCCCTGGGTTTCCCTATGACGTAGGTTCCTTCTAACTTTGAATGTCACTGCCGGTAGCCTTGTACCAACGTGCTTTGTGATAAATAAATAAAGAACAAAAGTAACTATTATGCACTAAACTTTACAACAAATATTCTATTACCTAATGATTGAATAAGGTGTCTCACTCGCACACTACAGCGCTTAGGCCTTATTCAGCACAATAGACGTCTGTGAATTTCCCCATCTCGTGGTTAATCTACGCCGTTTGTGGTACGCGGTCCTGGACGACAGAGTTCGTTTCAAATTTCCTGTAGGCTAACTACACTCCTGGAAATGGAAAAAAGAACACATTGACACCGGTGTGTCAGACCCACCATACTTGCTCCGGACACTGCGAGAGGGCTGTACAAGCAATGATCACACGCACGGCACAGCGGACACACCAGGAACCGCGGTGTTGGCCGTCGAATGGCGCTAGCTGCGCAGCATTTGTGCACCGCCGCCGTCAGTGTCAGCCAGTTTGCCGTGGCATACGGAGCTCCATCGCAGTCTTTAACACTGGTAGCATGCCGCGACAGCGTGGACGTGAACCGTATGTGCAGTTGACGGACTTTGAGCGAGGGCGTATAGTGGGCATGTGGGAGGCCGGGTGGACGTACCGCCGAATTGCTCAACACGTGGGGCGTGAGGTCTCCACAGTACATCGATGTTGTCGCCAGTGGTCGGCGGAAGGTGCACGTGCCCGTCGACCTGGGACCGGACCGCAGCGACGCACGGATGCACGCCAAGACCGTAGGATCCTACGCAGTGCCGTAGGGGACCGCACCGCCACTTCCCAGCAAATTAGGGACACTGTTGCTCCTGGGGTATCGGCGAGGACCATTCGCAACCGTCTCCATGAAGCTGGGCTACGGTCCCGCACACCGTTAGGCCGTCTTCCGCTCACGCCCCAACATCGTGCAGCCCGCCTCCAGTGGTGTCGCGACAGGCGTGAATGGAGGGACGAATGGAGACGTGTCGTCTTCAGCGATGAGAGTCGCTTCTGCCTTGGTGCCAATGATGGTCGTATGCGAGTTTGGCGCCGTGCAGGTGAGCGCCACAATCAGGACTGCATACGACCGAGGCACACAGGGCCAACACCCGGCATCATGGTGTGGGGAGCGATCTCCTACACTGGCCGTACACCACTGGTGATCGTCGAGGGGACACTGAATAGTGCACGGTACATCCAAACCGTCATCGAACCCATCGTTCTACCATTCCTAGACCGGCAAGGGAACTTGCTGTTCCAACAGGACAATGCACGTCCGCATGTATCCCGTGCCACCCAACGTGCTCTAGCAGGTGTAAGTCAACTACCCTGGCCAGCAAGATCTCCGGATCTGTCCCCCATTGAGCATGTTTGGGACTGGATGAAGCGTCGTCTCACGCGGTCTGCACGTCCAGCATGAACGCTGGTCCAACTGAGGCGCCAGGTGGAAATGGCATGGCAAGCCGTTCCATATGACTACATCCAGCATCTCTACGATCGTCTCCATGGGAGAACAGCAGCCTGCATTGCTGCGAAAGGTGGATATACACTGTACTAGTGCCGACATTGTGCATGCTCTGTTGCCTGTGTCTATGTGCCTGTGGTTCTGTCAGTGTGATCATGTGATGTATCTGACCCCAGGAATGTGTCAATAAAGTTTCCCCTTCCTGGGACAATGAATTCACGGTGTTCTTATTTCAATTTCCAGGAGTGTATTTCGGCCATATATTTAAATGAGAACACAATATGGTTCTCAGAAAAACGAAATCGTGAGAAGTTAATTTAACAATCTGTACATTATATGAATGAATGGTGCCTGTTCTTCCGGCCACGCGGAATCCGCAACTGTGATACATGTTACGTAAATTGAAGTTGAAGGGGGTGAAAGGTAAGATTGATGTCAGCTGCAACGGGACTTCATGCGGAAGCAGCTGCGGCAAGTGGAAACGGGAACCGGACCAGGATTCGAACCCAGGATCCTCTGTTTACTGGGGAGTTGCGGTAACCACTGCGCCAGCCAGACACAGCACGTATCGCAGTTGCATGGACTACCTCGGCGCGCCTCTCAGCCGACCCACACTCCCACCTGTCTGTTGTCCCTGTCCATGTCTTCCATGCTCGCTATTTCGAGATTCTCGCAAGAGGTCGGACATAACTATGCATCTGCACTGAAGGTGGCGGCTTTACTGCCCATCGAGGCGAATCGATTGTATGAATGATTGGTGTCTGTTCTTTCGGACATGTCCGCGCAACTGCGATATACACTGATCCTGGTGGCGCAGTGATTAACGGAGCTGCCTCGTAAGCACGAGATCCCGGGTTCGAATCCCAGTCCGGCACACGTTTTCACTCATCACCGCTGATTCCGCATAAAGTCCTTATGCAGCTGACAACAATAGTGCATTTCCTTTCCCTTCTTCCCTCCAACTTCTATTTACATGTCATTTACATGATCAACGAACGCAGAAAGGAAACTTCAAAAAACAAAGTAACATCGTCTGAAACACGTGATTCTGATTCCTTGAAAAAGTAATCTTTACACTTCAGGAGGGGTTAACATCTTTGAATTTATAGTACCATGGAGCAAAATAAAGCAATATGTCATGCAATACCCAGCTTTCAAATAGTTCGTAATAGCAACCTATGAACGCCTATTAAACTGCGGAAGCGCACGATCTCAAACTTACTCGTAGAATAATACAAGTGAACATCCAAAATTAGCCTCGCCACCCAAAACTGACTTTTGCCACAGTACATAAGTTGCGATGGTCTCATCCGATTCCTTACGTATTGCTCAAATGGTAAAAATGACTCTGAGCACTACGGGTCTTAACAGCTGAGGTCATCAGTCCCGTAGAACTTAGAACTACTTAAATCTAATTAGCCTAAGGACAGCACACACATCCATGCCCGAGGCAGTATTCGAACCTGCGACCGTAGTGGTCGTGCGGTTCCAGACTGAAGCGCCTAGAACCGCTCGGCTACACCGGCCGGATACGTATTGCACTGCCTTCTCAACAGCGTGGGTCTCAGCCAGATAAATGCATCTACTTTCTCAACATTTGAACACATCACATAATGACTCTTCGAATTTACCATACCAAGTCCTAAGAACAAGTGACCGAGAATAATCTCGCGCTACTTTCAGTCGAGAAGTACCATATGTCCAAACACCAGCGAGCGATTACTATTCGTCGAGAGCAGACTGAAATGCCGAAGACTTCAGTTTGTCAACGTGATCAGACATAGAGGTCGCTAAAGAGCTTCTGTCGACAAATCGAAACTGGTTACGGCAAGTTATCATAGAGCAAATATAAGCATCGCGGATCACAAAATGGCAAAATATACTACAAAGGAGTGAAGGTACTGAGTAAATAGGCGCGTTTCTACATATAATGAATTTTAGTCATCTCTGCATTGATAGCTGGGGTCTCTGATCACATGGTCACGTTACAGCCGCTCTTGCTAGAATAAAAAGTTTTCTCCGAATTTTCCATACCACCGAGTTCTGTAAAAAGGCTAAATTAATTCCTGCTGGAGGTTGTAATAAACCGCTCTTGGATAAGCTGCGCACTTCTAGTAATTATCATTATATTGCATTTACAGTTTAATGTTCCAAGAGAATATGTACACTGAAGCGCCAAAGAAACTGGTACAGGCATGCTTATTCAAATACAGAGATATGTAAACAGGCAGAATACGGCGCTGCGGTCGGCAAGGCCCATAAAAGACAAGAAGTGTCTGGCACAGCTGTTACATTGGTTACTGGTGCTACAATGGTAGGTTATCGAGATTTAAGTGAGTGTGAACGGGGTGTTACAGTCGGCGAATGAGCTATGGCACACAGCATCTCCGAGGCAGCGATGAAGTGGGGACTTTCCCGTACGATCATTTTAAGACTGTGCCGTGAATATCAGGAATCCGGTAAAACATCAAATCTTCGACATCGCTGCTGCCGGAAAAAGATCCTACAAGAACGGGACCATCGACGACTGAAGAGAACCGTTCAACGTGACAGAAGTGCCACCCTTCCATAACTTGCTGCAGATTTCAGTGCTGGCTCATCAACAAGTGTCACAGTGCTAAACATTCAACGAAACATCATCGATATGATATACGGAACATAAAATCCCGTCTGAGGCTTGCAACCATTTTTATATTAATAACTTGCAACCAATGCTGTACAATTCCAATAAAGTCATGAGATGTTCAATTCACTCTTTTATTTGAACATGTTACGTGTTTCGGGATTGCACCCATCTTCAGACATATGTTACAAAAAAGTACAAAATATAAGTGAACAGCGCACCCAACACGTCTCAGCGTTACAGATAATGAGATCTGGTTATGTGAGTTACATACCACAAACTTCAACTCCTTCCTACCCAACCAGGCGTACAGCCTGACAACTCAAAGAAAGTGTCGAGTAACATATGACTGCGACACAAGCAGTCTTGAAGCAGAGCGTATAATGACGCGAAACAAGTCAACTAGCAGCGAAGCGCCCTCGGTAGGGGGCGACGCATGGTCATGTGCTCCATGCGTTCACATGTAATTTGATAATAATATACTCAGCTTATAACATCTCACAGGACATAAACACGACTAGCAATCGGAATACTACTGATGTACACGTTAACACTAAAGGAATTCTAATTTTTTTTTAAACTCCAAAACGTTTTTATACATTGCCATACTATGCCCATAGCCAGTAGTGACACTAAGCACAACTCAAACCACACGTCAATATAAAACAAATAATAGGGGTGGGGAGGGGGAGTTCTCTCATGAATAAACCTTTCAACCTCTCAAATCTCTAAGAGAATACCACCAAATTAAATATAACCAACATTATCCGTCATAAACTAAAACCCTGTGATCAGCTCGCGTACACAAACGTCTTAGGTGCTATTTGTTAAAGCCAACGGCAACCACATCGGCGGCAGCCATCCGCCTGTCGAATTACAGCCGAGTGATATTCATGGGCCATGATTGCCCAAATAGAAGCCTTCAAACAACAACTTACACCCCTCTCCCACATGGAAAAATTTTAATGGTGAGAGGAAGAGCATTTTCATAAAATCCCAAAACGCACGTGGGTTATAAGTCATACATTCCTTATAAGCTAGTGGCACGACAATTGCCCGAGTCCTACCTATGCTATCCGGATACCGGAGAGCTCAAGGTTTTTTAAAAAGCAAAAGCAAAACATTAAAAATGTTAAAACTATAAAGTCTAAAATCCGTGTTCGGATAGCATAGGTAGGACTCAGGTAATTGTCGTGCCACTAGCTTATAAGGAACGTATGACGTATAACCCGCGTGTGTTTTGGGATTTTATGAAAATGCTCTTCCTCTCACCATTAAACTTTTTCCATGTGTTAGAGGGGTGTAAGTTGTTGTTTGAAGAGCCGGCCGAAGTGGCCGTGCGGTTCTAGGCGCTGCAGTCTGGAACCGCGAGACCGCTACGGTCGCAGGTTCGAATCCTGCCTCGGGCATGGATGTGTGTGATGTCCTTAGGTTAGGTATGTTTAACTATTTCTAAGTTCTAGGGGACTGATGACCTCAGAAGTAGAGTCCCATAGTGCTCAGAGTCATTTCTTTTGTTGTTTAAAGGCTTCTATTTGGGCAATCATGGCCTATAAGTATCACTTGGCTGTAATTCGACAGGCGGATGGCTGCCGCCGATGTGGTTGCCGTTGGCTTTAACAGGTAGCGCCTAAGACGTTTGTGTACGCGAGCTGATCACAGGGTTTTAGTTTATGACGGATAATGTTGGTTATATTTAATTTGGTGGTATTCTCTTAGAGATTTGAGAGGTTGAAAGGTTTATTCATGAGGGAACTCCCCTCCCCCATATTATTTGTTTTATATTGACATATGGTTTTCGTTGTGCTCAGTGCCACTACTGGCTATGGGCATAGTATGGCAATGTATAAAAAAAAGTTTTGGAGTTTTTTTTAAAAAAAAAAAAAAAAAAAAAAAAAAAAAATCCCCCCCCATGAACCATGGACCTTGCCGATGGTGGGGAGGCTTGCGTGCCTCAGCGATACAGATAGCCGTACCGTAGGTGCAACCACAACGGAGGGGTATCTGTTGAGAGGCCAGACAAACGTGTGGTTCCTGAAGAGGGGCAGCAGCCTTTTCAGTAGTTGCAAGGGCAACAGTCTGGATGATTGACTGATCTGGCCTTGTAACAATAACCAAAACGGCCTTGCTGTGCTGGTACTGCGAACGGCTGAAAGCAAGGGGAAACTACAGCCGTAATTTTTCCCGAGGGCATGCAGCTTTACTGTATGATTACATGATGATGGCGTCCTCTTGGGTAAAATATTCCGGAGGTAAAATAGTCCCCCATTCGGATCTCCGGGCGGGGACTACTCAAGAGGATGTCGTTATCAGGAGAAAGAAAACTGGTGTTCTACGGATCGGAGCGTGGAATGTCAGATCCCTTAATCGGGCAGGTAGGTTAGAAAATTTAAAAACGGAAATGGATAGGTTGAAGTTAGATATAGCGGGAATTAGTGAAGTTCGGTGGCAGGAGGAACAAGACTTCTGGTCAGGTGACTACAGGGTTATAAACACAAAATCAAATAGGGGTAATGCAGGAGTAGGTTTAATAATGAATAGGAAAATAGGAATGCGGGTAAGCTACTACAAACAGCATAGTGAACGCATTATTGTGGCCAAGATAGATACGAAGCCCACACCTACTACAGTAGTACAAGTTTATATGCCAACTAGCTCTGCAGATGACGAAGAAATTGAAGAAATGTATGATGAAATAAAAGAAATTATTCAGATTGTGAAGGGAGACGAAAATTTAATAGTCATGGGTGACTGGAATTCGAGTGTAGGAAAAGGGAGAGAAGGAAACATAGTAGGTGAATATGGATTGGGGGACAGAAATGAAAGAGGAAGCCGCCTGGTAGAATTTTGCACAGAGCACAACATAATCATAACTAACACTTGGTTTAAGAATCATGAAAGAAGGTTGTATACATGGAAGAACCCTGGAGATACTAAAAGGTATCAGATAGATTATATAATGGTAAGACAGAGATTTAGGAACCAGGTTTTAAATTGTAAGACATTTCCAGGGGCAGATGTGGACTCTGACCACAATCTATTGGTTATGACCTGTAGATTAAAACTGAAGAAACTGCAAAAAGGTGGGAATTTAAGGAGATGGGACCTGGATAAACTGAAAGAACCAGACGTTGTACAGAGATTCAGGGAGAGCATAAGGGAGCAATTGACAGGAATAGGGGAAATAAATACAGTAGAAGAAGAATGGGTAGCTTTGAGGGATGAAGTAGTGAAGGCAGCAGAGGATCAAGTAGGTAAAAAGACGAGGGCTAGTAGAAATCCTTGGGTAACAGAAGAAATATTGAATTTAATTGATGAAAGGAGAAAATATAAAAATGCGGTAAGTGAAACAGGCAAAAAGGAATACAAACGTCTCAAAAACGAGATCGACAGGAAGTGCAAAATGGCTAAACAGGGATGGCTAGAGGACAAATGTAAGGATGTAGAGGCCTATCTCACTAGGGGTAAGATAGATACCGCCTACAGGAAAATTAAAGAGACCTTTGGAGATAAGAGAACGACTTGTATGAATATCAAGAGCTCAGATGGAAACCCAGTTCTAAGCAAAGAAGGGAAAGCAGAAAGGTGGAAGGAGTATATAGAGGGTCTATACAAGGGCGATGTACTTGAGGACAATATTATGGAAATGGAAGAGGATGTAGATGAAGATGAAATGGGAGATACGATACTGCGTGAAGAGTTTGACAGAGCACTGAAAGACCTGAGTCGAAACAAGGCCCCCGGAGTAGACAATATTCCATTGGAACTACTGACGGCCGTGGGAGAGCCAGTCCTGACAAAACTCTACCATCTGGTGAGCAAGATGTATGAAACAGGCGAAATACTCTCAGACTTCAAGAAGAATATAATAATTCTAATCCCAAAGAAAGCAGGTGTTGACAGATGTGAAAATTACCGAACAATCAGTTTAATAAGCCACAGCTGCAAAATACTAACACGAATTCTTTACAGACGAATGGAAAAACTAGTAGAAGCCAACCTCGGGGAAGATCAGTTTGGATTCCGTAGAAACACTGGAACACGTGAGGCAATACTGACCTTACGACTTATCTTAGAAGAAAGATTAAGGAAAGGCAAACCTACGTTTCTAGCATTTGTAGACTTAGAGAAAGCTTTTGACAATGTTGACTGGAATACTCTCTTTCAAATTCTGAAGGTGGCAGGGGTAAAATACAGGGAGCGAAAGGCTATTTACAATTTGTACAGAAACCAGATGGCAGTTATAAGAGTCGAGGGACATGAAAGGGAAGCAGTGGTTGGGAAGGGAGTAAGACAGGGTTGTAGCCTCTCCCCGATGTTGTTCAATCTGTATATTGAGCAAGCAGTAAAGGAAACAAAAGAAAAATTCGGGGTAGGTATTAAAATTCATGGAGAAGAAATAAAAACTTTGAGGTTCGCCGATGACATTGTAATTCTGTCAGAGACAGCAAAGGACTTGGAAGAGCAGTTGAATGGAATGGACAGTGTCTTGAAAGGAGGATATAAGATGAACATCAACAAAAGCAAAACAAGGATAATGGAATGTAGTCTAATTAAGTCGGGTGATGCTGAGGGAATTAGATTAGGAAATGAGGCACTTAAAGTAGTAAAGGAGTTTTGCTATTTAGGGAGCAAAATAACTGATGATGGTCGAAGTAGAGAGGATATAAAATGTAGGCTGGCAATGGCAAGGAAAGCGTTTCTGAAGAAGAGAAATTTGTTAACATCCAGTATTGATTTAAGTGTCAGGAAGTCATTTCTGAAAGTATTTGTATGGAGTGTAGCCATGTATGGAAGTGAAACATGGACGATAAATAGTTTGGACAAGAAGAGAATAGAAGCTTTCGAAATGTGGTGCTACAGAAGAATGCTGAAGATTAGATGGGTAGATCACATAACTAATGAGGAAGTATTGAATAGGATTGGGGAGAAAAGAAGTTTGTGGCACAACTTGACCAGAAGAAGGGATCGGTTGGTAGGACATGTTCTGAGGCATCAAGGGATCACCAATTTAGTGTTGGAGGGCAGCGTGGAGGGTAAAAATCGTAGAGGGAGACCAAGAGATGAATACACTAAGCAGATTCAGAAGGATGTAGGTTGCAATAGGTACTGGGAGATGAAAAAGCTTGCACAGGATAGAGTAGCATGGAGAGCTGCATCAAACCAGTCTCAGGACTGAAGACCACAACAACAACAACAAAAAAAAAATTAGAATTCCTTTAGTGTTAACGTGTACATCAGTAGTATTCCGATTGCTAGTCGTATTTATGTCCTGTGAGATGTTATAAGCTGAGTATATTATTATCAAATTACATGTGAACGCATGGAGCACATGACCATGCGTCGCCCCCTACCGAGGGCGCTTCGCTGTTAGTTGACTTGTTTCGCGTCATTATACGCTCTGCTTCAAGACTGCTTGTGTCGCAGTCATATGTTACTCGACACTTTCTTTGAGTTGTCAGGCTGTACGCCTGGTTGGGTAGGAAGGAGTTGAAGTTTGTGGCATGGAACTCACATAACCAGATCTCATTATCTGTAACGCTGAGACATGTTGAGTGCGCTGTTCACTTATATTTTGTAACAGATGCCTGAAGATGGGTGTAATCCCGAAACGCGTAACATGTTCTAATAAAAGAGTGAATTAAACATCTCATGACTTTATTGTGATTGTACAACATTGGTTGCCAATTATTACTCATCGATATGGGTTTTCGGAGCCAAAGGCCCACTCGTGTATTCTTGATGACTGCACAACACAAAGCTGTATTCCTCGCCTCGGCCCTTCAACACCGACATTGTTGAGTTGTCTTGTGACAGCCAGAGCGAGAGCACCAGCAGCAGCGAGTACTGTTTGTATAAAGCGTTTATTTTGCATTTTGTTTACGACCTTCCACTAAGGAAGGGATTCTATTTGTGTTTATCTGCTCTGCATAGTAACTAACAGTTCTTGATAAAACTTTACGTAGTTTTAGTGTTAGATTTCTTAGTGTTTTCTTGATCGTTTAGAACAGAAAGAGCCCTAAAACCGTCTTTTGTTTGTTTCGCGGCCGTTAGCCACTAGTCACTTGAATCAGCAGTTGTCTTGTGACAGCCGGAGCGAGAGCACCAGCAGCAGCGTGTACTGTTTGTATAAAGCGTTTATTTGGCATTTTGTTTACGACCATCCACTAAGGAAGGGATTCTATTTGTGTTTATCTGCTCTGCATAGTAACTAACAGTTCTTGATAAAACTTTACGTAGTTTTCGTGTTAGATTTCTTAGTGTTTTCTTGATCGTTTAGAACAGAAAGCGCCCTAAAACCGCCTTTTGTTTGTTTCGCGGCCGTTAGCCACTAGTCACTTGAATCAGCAGTTGTCTTGTGACAGCCAGAGCGAGAGCACCAGCAGCAGCGAGTACTGTTTGTATAAAGCGTTTTTGTACTTATTTGCTGCGCTTAGCTTTTAAATAGTTTTTCTGGGAAAACCTAGCGTAGTTTTCGCGTCTCGTATTTCAGTGAGTGTTTCTTGATTATCAGAGTAGCTCATCGGAAGATTATCTTGGGAATTTGTCACCGTATAGAGTAGGGTAAAAATAGTCATGTGTAGGGACTGTGGTTGTTGTGAGCGGACCCAAGGAGAATTGGCCACACTTCGGGGGCAGGTGGAGGCTTTGTCTGTTAGGCTCATCGAGCTCGAGGCGCAGGCGTCGGCTCGTAGTGGCGTTGGGGCAACTGTGGTGAGACCTATGCCTACTTCGGTGGCCTTGGAATCACATGGAACCCCTGATGTCGCTGCGTCTTCCGGCAGTGAGCATCTTACCGGTCAGCCATCACTCCAGGGTGAATGGCGGACAGTGGTGGGCTCGCGCGTGCCTGGCCGAAAGGCGAAGGTGGGATCTGGCCGCGTGGCAGCTGCCTTACCCCTTTCCAACAGGTAAGGGGTGCTTCCTAGTGGTGATGACATCGTTTCCGAGCCACCACAGGATGCCTCGCCTGTTGGGCCAGTGGCCGATTCTCCGGCAAGGTCCCGACAGTCACAGAGGGCGGGCCTATTAGTTATAGGGAGCTCCAACGTTAGGCGGGTTATGGAGCCCCTCAGGAAAATAGCGGGTAGGTCGGGGAAGAATGCCAGTGTGCACTCGGTGTGCTTGCCGGGGGGTCTCGTCCGTAATGTGGAGGAGGCCCTTCCTTGAACGCACTGGGTGTGACCGGCTGCAGATAGTAGCACATGTCGGAACGAATGACGCCTGCCGCTTGGGTTCTGAGGCCATCCTTGATTCCTTCCGGCGGCTGGCTGATTTGGTGAAGACAACCAGCATCGCACGCGGAGTGCAAGCTGAGCTTAATATCTGCAGCATAGTGCCCACAGTCGATCGCGGTCCTCTGGTTTGGAGCCGTGTGGAGGGTCTAAACCAGAGGCTCAGACGACTCTGCGACTATAATGGTTGCAAATTCATCGACCTCCGTTATTGGGTGGAGAACTGTAGGGCCCCCCTAGACAGGTCAGGCGTGCACTACACACCGGAAGCAGCTACTAGGGTAGCAGAGTACGTGTGGCGTGCACACGGGGGTTTTTTAGGTTAGAGGGACCCCCCCTTGGGCGAAACGATAAAATACCTGACGGCTTACCAGAGAGGACATTATCATCGTTGATAAAGAACGTCCGTCCTCAGAGACCAAAAACAGGAAAAGTTAACGTAATATTGGTAAACTGCAGGAGTATCCAGGGTAAGGTTCCTGAATTAGTATCTCTTATTGAGGGAAATAGTGCGCATATAGTATTAGGAACGGAAAGTTGGTTAAAACCGGAAGTGAACAGTAACGAAATCCTAGACACAGAATGGAATATATACCGCAAGGATAGGATAAACGCCAATGGTGGAGGAGTATTTATAGCAGTAAAGAATTCAATAATATCCAGCGAAGTTATTAGCGAATGCGAATGTGAAATAATCTGGGTTAAGTTAAGTATCAAAGGTGGGTCAGATATGATAGTCGGATGCTTCTATAGACCACCTGCATCAGCAACCGTAGTAGTTGAGCGCCTCAGAGAGAACCTGCAGAACGTCGTGAAGAAGTTTCGTGATCATACTATTGTAATAGGGGGAGACTTCAATCTACCAGGTATAGAATGGGATAGTCACACAATCAGAACTGGAGCCAGGGACAGAGACTCTTGTGACATTATCCTGACTGCCTTGTCCGAGAATTACTTCGAGCAGATAGTTAGAGAACCAACTCGTGAAGCTAACGTTTTAGACCTCATAGCAACAAATAGACCGGAACTTTTCGACTCCGTGAATGTAGAAGAGGGTATCAGTGATCATAAGTCAGTGGTTGCATCAATGACTACAAGTGTAATAAGAAATGCCAAGAAAGGAAGGAAAATATATTTGCTTAACAAGAGTGATAGGGCACAAATCGCAGAATATCTGAGTGACCACCATCAAACGTTCATTTCTGAGGAAGAGGATGTGGAACAAAAATGGAAAAAATTCAGAAACATCGTCCAGTACGCCTTAGATAAGTTCGTACCGACTAAGGTCCAAAGCGAGGGGAAAGATCCACCATGGTATAACAATCATGTACGAAAGGTACTACGGAAACAAAGAAAGCTTCATCATAGGTTTAAGAGTAGTCGAATCATAGCTGATAAGGAAAAGCTGAACGAAGCGAAAAAGAGCGTAAAGAGAGCAATGAGAGAAGCATTCAACGAATTCGAACATAAAACATTGGCAAACAATCTAAACAAGAACCCTAAAAAGTTTTGGTCATATGTAAAATCGGTAAGCGGATCTAAATCCCCTATTCAGTCACTCGTTGACCACGATGGCACCGAAACAGAGGACGACCGAAGAAAGGCAGAAATACTGAATTCAGTGTTCCGAAAGTGTTTCACTGCGGAAAATCGTAACACGGTCCCTGACTTCAGCCGTCGCACGGACGCCAAAATGGAAAATATTGAAATAAACGATATCGGAATTGAAAAACAACTGCTATCACTTAGTAGCGGAAAAGCATCCGGACCAGACGAGATACCCTTAAGATTCTACAGTGATTATGCTAAAGAACTTGCCCCCTTTCTATCAGCAATTTATCGTAGATCGCTGGAAGAACGTAAAGTACCTAGCGACTGGAAGAAAGCGCAGGTCGTTCCCATTTTCAAGAAGGGTCATAAATCAGATGCGAATAATTATAGGCCTATTTCGCTTACGTCAATCTGTTGTAGAATAATGGAACATGTTTTGTGTTCTCGTATTATGACGTTCTTAGATAATACAAATCTCCTTCATCATAACCAACATGGATTCCGCAAACAGAGATCATGTGAAACTCAGCTCGCCCTATTTGCCCAAGAAATTCACAGTGCCGTAGACACAGGCGAGCAGATTGATGCCGTATTCCTGGACTTCAGGAAGGCATTTGATACGGTTCCGCACTTACGTTTAGTGAAAAAAATACGAGCTTACGGAATATCGGACCAGGTTTGTGATTGGATTCAGGATTTCCTAGAAGAAAGAACACAACATGTCATTCTTAACGGTTCAAAATCTGCAGATGTAGAGGTAATTTCGGGAGTACAGCAGGGAAGCGTGATAGGACCTTTATTGTTTACAATATACATAAATGACTTAGTTGACAACATCGGTAGCTCCGTGAGGCTATTTGCAGATGACACGGTTGTCTACAAGAAAGTAGCAACATCAGAAGACTCGTACGTACTCCAGGAGGACCTGCAGAGGATTAATGCATGGTGCGACAGCTGGCAGCTTTCCCTAAACGTAGATAAATGTAATATAATGCGCATACATAGGGGCAGAAATCCATTCCAGTACGATTATGCCATAGGTGGTAAATCATTGGAAGTGGTAACGATGGTGGTGGTGGTGGTTAGTGTTTAACGTCCCGTCGACAACGAGGTCATTAGAGACGGAGCGCAAGCTCGGGTTAGGGAAGGATTGGGAAGGAAATCGGCCGTGCCCTTTCAAAGGAACCATCCCGGCATTTGCCTGAAACGATTTAGGGAAATCACGGAAAACCTAAATCAGGATGGCTGGAGACGGGATTGAACCGTCGTCCTCCCGAATGCGAGTCCAGTGTGCTAACCACTGCGCCACCTCGCTCGGGAAAGCGGTAACGACCGTAAAATACTTAGGAGTTACTATCCGGAGCGATCTGAAGTGGAATGATCACATAAAACAAATAGTGGGAAAAGCAGGCGCCAGGTTGAGATTCATAGGAAGAATTCTAAGAAGATGTGACTCATCGACGAAAGAAGTAGCTTACAAAACGCTTGTTCGTCCGATTCTTGAGTATTGCTCATCAGTATGGGACCCTTACCAGGTTGGATTAATAGAAGAGATAGACATGATCCAGCGAAAAGCAGCGCGATTCGTCATGGGGACATTTAGTCAGCGCGAGAGCGTTACGGAGATGCTGAACAAGCTCCAGTGGCGGACACTTCAAGAAAGGCGTTACGCAATACGGAGAGGTTTATTATCGAAATTACGAGAGAGCACATTCCGGGAAGAGATGGGCAACATATTACTACCGCCCACATATATCTCGCGTAATGATCACAACGAAAAGATCCGAGAAATTAGAGCAAATACGGAGACTTACAAGTAGTCGTTCTTCCCACGCACAATTCGTGAATGGAACAGGGAAGGGGGGATCAGATAGTGGTACAATAAGTACCCTCCGCCACACACCGTAAGGTGGCTCGCGGAGTATAGATGTAGATGTAGACATTGGGCTGTTAATGACTAGAAACATGTTGTCTAGTCCGACGAGTCTCGCTTCAAATTTTATCAAGCGGGTGGAAATGTTCGGCTGTGGAGACAACCACACGAAAACGTGGACCCTGCATGTCAGCAGGGGACTTTTCAAGCTGATGGAGGCTCTGTAATGGTGTGGGGCGAGCGCAGTTGGAGTGATATGGGACCCCTGATATGTCTAGATACGACTCCGATAGGTGACACGGACGTAAGCATTCTGTCTGATCACCTGCATGCATTCATGTCCATTGTGCGCTCCGACGGATTTGGGCAATTCCAGCAGAACAATGCGACACCGCACACATCCAGAGTTACTACAGAGTGGCTCGAGGAACACTCTCCAGAGTTTAAATACTTCCGCTGGCCACCAAGCTTCCCAGACATGAACATTATCGAGCATATCTGGGATGCGTTGCAGAGTTCTGTTCAGAAGACGTCTCCACTCCCTAGTACTCTTACGGTTTTATGGACAGCCTTGCGGGATTCATCGTGTCAATTCGCTCCAGCACTACTTCAGACATTAGTCGAGTCCGTCACGTCGTATTGCGGCACTTCTGCGTGCTCGCGGGGGCCCTACATGATATTAGGCACGTGTACCAGTTTCTTTCGCTCTTCAGTTTAGTATCAATAAATATCTTCATTTGGCTTCAGTGTCCAGGGGTTTATTTCAGATAAGTCTTGACTGAGATAAGGATCATATTAGTTTCGCCGTTGTCCAAGACTTAAGTACGTTAGTAGAATTTTAACTTTGACATTTTTATTTCGGCGATTTCCCACTACATGCTTTGGTTGCAAGAAGCTTAGTTCATAAAAACATAATGTACATTTTTTAAACCAAATAAAAACTTTTCGCCTCACTTTTCAGAACAGAAGTCATGCTATGTGCGGAATACAAGTGGTCATAGAAATAGATACAAATCACAAACTGTCTCATCGCAGTGTGATTGATTTGGCGCCCATTCAATTCTATATATCGTAACATCGTTTTCTAGAATATTCTAGAACCGATACTGTCAAAACAATATTTTATAATGGCGTCGTGTTTTCGTGTTATATAATTTTAAGCAAACTTATATCATTTTGTGCTTACACAAATCCAAGCATAACACGAGTATTAGAATATATTTTACATGGTTATAGAAATAACATTTTAAAAATATACCGCTTGAAAATATTTGCATACATCTAGCTTTTGTAGTATAATAGATTGTTTTTTAAGTAACTTGATGTGTTTTTAAATATAATAATTGTTCTTGATTGGCGAAGACAAAAGTTTCATTTAGCATCACTTAAATTAAATCTAGAGAATAATCAAGTCCCCATGGCATTAATATAAACGGTATGAAAAGAAAGAAAAAAATACGTTTCTCATAGGACAAAATCATTTGTCTATATTAGATTAACTAGATGATCACCCTTCGTAATGTAAGACTTTCACATACAAGTTCGCAAAAATGTCTTACTATATAATAAACAAATTTGGAAAAAGAATAGTTTCATAAATACTTCAGCGTGTAGAGAACTTATGAAAAACCATGAGTCTCGTACACTACAAAAAAAATCATAATTAAAGATGCCGGAAAAGGAGGTGGAATCGCAAATTTCGTAAACTTAGAATGGTACCATAAACTTCGATTGATCTAGAAACCCCTAAATGTTGGTGTGCTATTAGGGTCTCTCGTCGCTTAGCCAGTAGCTGGACAAACCACGAATCTCTTCGTTTTTCATACTGCTCGTTGGAACTGACTATCTGTTCCCAGACACTCATTTTGTGAGCATTGCACGTCCGGCATAATCTCCATATCCCGGACTCCTTTCTGCATGGTACTACCGACTCCTCAAGCCTGCGCGGTCTAACACACTGCTTCCCGAGTGAGAAGGCGTGCCGGTCCCGGACACGAATCCCCCCGGCGGATTAGTGTCGAGGGCCGGTGTGCCGGCCAGCCTATAGATGGTTTTTAAGGCGGTTTTGCATCTGCCTCGGCGAATGCGGGCTGGTTCCCCTTAGTCCGCCTCAGTTACACTATGTCGGCGATTGCTGCGCAAACACTGTCTCCACGTACGCGTATTTGCGTTACTCTACCAAGCAAACATTTGGGGTTACACTCGCCTGGCACAATACACACACACACACACACACACACACACACACACACACACACACGCCTAAAACGTGTGACTACAATGTGACACCAGCAGGTATGTGTAACTGGCGCTCTCCACTTTGCGCTGTACTGTGTAAACCCGACATACGGTAGAGCAGCGCCTCGCATCTAGCGGCCACTGGTGAATACGGTGCGGCAGGTTGTGGCTCCGTGGCTCCCTTGGCACTCAGTCAGCTGGTGGCGACACTAACTGTGTGGGCGGGCTCTCCCCTCTCCCGCCCCGCCCCCACCCCTCCACAGCTCTTCCTAGCTCTCCTTGGTTCTCCCGCCCCTCCGCCTTCGGCACTTACAGGCAGCGGACGCGACTTCTCGAGGGCTCTCGGGTTGGAGAGAGCCCGCCTGTCCTTAATTGCTGCCGCATTTGTCAAAAACCCTCCCGCGATCAGCGCCAGGAATGCTTTTTAAGATCCATCCAGACGGTAATGGCCTTTGAATTAATTACTTTTCAGCTCTAATTACGATATTTCCGCAGAGTTCACGAAGCGTCCGTAATTAAATTCCAGAATCGCGTTCTTCGCGTGGAAAACTGCAGGTAGCACGACAGCCTTAAGAACACGAATAGGATTTCCATACTATTTTTATGAAAAATCAAGACACTCTCAAAATGTTCCATCAAAAAATCCAAATAAAGAGTAAAGAAATCACGGCATGATAGTATTCTCAGTTGCATGGAGAACCAATCATTACCTTGGACAAAGCAGATTAATAACATTTTCGGACACACAACTTATATATCAGAACTATAGCTGAAAGTGCATGGGGGCTTAATTAAATATAATGCAAATACTTTTAATATTAGTAGCTGTCTGTCCGGTTACGCAGTCTCGTAACCGATTGGCCCTGACTAGTATTACTCCGCAATCTGACTGCATAGAATAACAACAAAGAATGAAAGGAAATTCCCGTTAACACAATTAATTATTTAAGTCCCCAACAACTATAAAAGCTACGAAACAAAAACTACGATACAACAAAGCACGAGTGTAACTGTTCTGTGTGTGGAAGTGTGATTCAACGAACACATCTGCCACGGTTCTTCCTCAATAAGACAAGGTATTTTAAGCACCATTTACACTGAAGTAATTAAAAAAACAGAAATACTATAATTGCACACAGAATCCAGAATTACACTCTAATACATGAACACAAGCCAGATGCTTTCTTGACCGAACCTGTGACCAAGAGACATTGTTAGTTAGTAAATTTGAAATAAATAAAAAAAATGTTTTTTACCTTCATGTATATTAACGAAAAATACACTCTGATCATTACAACATCCCTATTCGAACAGCATCGGCTGTCTAGCCCACCAGAACAACTGCACACGACATGCTCACAATTAGTACTGCTATCGACATCCTCTCAACAAGCACTGACTACGGCAACCTCAGAACTCCTACTTCCCACAGCAACTTCTGAACAAGCACTGCCTGTGGAGGCGGCGGAATAAAACTCTTTGGCGCAATCTCTGGCGCTGTGACTCAGTGCAGCCACCTTTCATATGCCCCTCCTCCACGGGCTAGAATTTGATGGTATTTTTGCCAGCATTGGTGGTGAAAATACCACCAAATTCGTCCAAAAAAATACAGAAAAAAATAAAAGATAATATTAATAAGTAAATATCACATAACTAAATAAATTTTGGCTTTGCACTGACCCTTCAATAACCTAATATATAAAATACAGTAAGGAATACAAATGCTTGCATACATGTGATTTTACATAATAGTTTACACAAGTATCATTCAATCAATAGCACCAGCAATGACGAATAGGTGCAAGTAAGAGTCTCATAACATTTCATGAACAGTAAATACACAAAAAATCAGTTTATACAAATATTTACATAAAATCTTGTCAATAGTTCAATAAACAAGTAGCACTCATCAGAGTGGTTGACAGTTCCAACAGTAGCACCCAGCAATGGTCAACAGGTGCAAATAGCAGTCTCATAATATTTCATCAGCAGTAATTAAACAGCTCCAACAGTAGCACTCAGCAATGTTGAACAGGTGCAGACACCAACAAGTGACATCATTTCAGTAGAAGCAATTCCATCAGGGCACCCAGCAATGTTGAGCAGGTGCAGACACCAACAAGTAACATCATTTCAGTAGAAGCGGTTCCATCAGTGGCACCCAGCAATGTTGAACAGGTGCAGACACCAACAAGTAACATCATTTCAGTAGAAGCAGTTCCATCAGTGGCACCCAGCAATGTTGAAAAAGTGCAGGTAACAGCCCATAATATTCACTATCACTAATCACACAGTTCATCAGAGTTTATCAGCAGAAATTAAACATATCCAAGTGGCACCCATCATGTTGAACAAGTGCAGGAAACAGTCCATAACATTCACTATCACTAATTAGACAGTTCATCAGAGTTCATTAGCAGAAATTAAACATTTCTAAGTGGCACTCATCATGTTGAACAAGTGCAGGTAACAGTCCATAATATTCACTATCACTAATTAGACAGTTCATCAGCAGTAATTAAACATTTCCAAGTGGCGTACACCAATGTTAATACGTGTAAGCACGAACAACAGTTTGAACGTGCACACAATTGCTTTTACAAAATTATTATCAATGCTCTTACACTAAACATACAAATTATAATAAACACACAAATGATATCAGATAATTGTCATATTAAATATTACGAATACACAAATATCAGTAAACCTATAATATTTGTGGGTGTCAGTGCAAGTCACAACAAACACGTAAAATAATATTTAGGAGATAGGTCGGTACCAATTATTTGGGATTAGGAAAGGAAAACACACAAAACACACTCACTCATCTTTCATCCACATTAAGTGCTACTGTGTAATTGAATAGTGTTAACTGTGTAAATGCAATTCTGTCAAAGATTTGACGTTCGACATGTGTATCAAGTAGTAGTGGCAGCAATGTATAACAGTCAATAATAGTTAGTCAACGCCATAGTCATCATGTCAAGACCAATGTTTGCCAAGCCAAATCAAATGTACGGTTGCTGAACAACTGTCAGTGTGCCAAGACATGCAAATACTTCCTCTCTCCAAAAAAAAAAAGTATATACTGCTTAGTGATTTAACAAAGTGTGTGTAGACAATCTTCCTTCCACTTGAGTGTTCTAGTCTGCCATCTTCATCCTCCTTGTTCCATATAAACCAACAAAAAAATATGCTCCTCACTTACTTTACCTCTTATCCACCAAAGCTCCAATAATCATCACCATCACATAATCTTAATACTTCAATAATACCTCTTACGTCGATACATATAAACCTTATCATCAATATCATTTACCTTACCTCTTGTCCACCAAAACTCCAATAATCATCATCTTCACACAATCTCAATACCTCAATAATACCTCTTCAATACGTCGACACATATAAATCTTATCGCCAATATCATTTCACTTCCATAACAACTCTTTCCTCTAGTCAGTCTCCTCGAACAAGTACAGATACAATCCTAGTGCAAACGTCAGTTCATCATCCCATACAATCCGAAGACACAATGTCTACACACAACCTCTGTGTAATCCATCTGACCCAAATCTTCTACTCATTATGAATTATAAAATACATTTTGCTTACCTTGTCCATCATTAATAAAAGAAATGCATACATGACCTCTAACAGCCTTTAGTTTGAATAACTCTCAGTAAGTAAGTACGAGTGCAGAGTGTGAATGATCGTAATATTTCACAGTGTGTACACCACTTTAAGAATCATGGCAAAACAAAAGCAAACATGTGGAGTATTTCTTGTGTCAAGTGTCACTTTCTATTTCAATTGCTCATGAAGAATGCAGTGCAATAACTGTCAATGGTCTAAACCTAGTGTTGGTATGTCATGTCGTTAGCTTCCTTTCTATTAGCACAAATTTATACAGCTTCCATTAAACCTCCAGCTCATGTGACTTCTGTGAAGTTTCTTGTACCAATGTCGTTCGTAGAATTATAGCAGTTCATTTTCATATTTTAAAATATAAAGCACTGAGCGTAAGCAAAACATGCAATAGCGAGTAAATATACCAGTAGAGAACAGGATGTTAACAAGTGGATGTAGCACAATCCCTACAATGAGGCTCTGCCAAGCGAACAATCTATAATTAATACCATAGTGTGACCTAAACTCCATGTTCGTACACAGTATATCAGCATTTCTATATACCAAATTAAAGGGTAGTTATGACAACAAAACAGAAATGTGTAAATATGCAATCCATACGCAAAGCAGCAAATATATATCTTACATAATAAACAGGTCATTAGCATCATATCAGCATAAGCAAATAAATGTTCATATGTAATCTTAATAAGTAAACATGAAGGCGAAAGCAAATAAATCACAAAGTATAACTCACATACATAACCACAGTCAGCACAATTAATCAGGTGACTATTATAATTTAAATAAATAAGCACAGCAGGCACATAAGAAAAAAATATGACATCAGTGAGAAAGCATAGCAGCCAAGCGATGCATAATATACACAAGTAACAACCCTGTTCATTAATCAATCATTGTCAAAATCAGTAAACACAAAGTATAAATCACGTAATCGCGAGCAGCAAATTACGTCTAAAATACGTACCTAAGTGGAAATACGTTTCCTGAAAAATAAACTCAATTAATAGTTACCTTTTTAGTTTATTACTTTCTTCTTCGAAATTACATTCTTCCTGAAATTTTCTCGATAGCAAGTCCTCTTAACGTCGGACACACAGAGAATTTACCTGAAGTTCTTAAATATTTTATACAACCGTATCCTGAAAAATACTGAACGTTAATAACATAATTTATCAAGTCACTATAGCTTTATACCGAATTGAATTGGAGAAATTAGACTGTGTATTTGTTTACGGCTGTCAGTGCATTCGCACTGAGCGCTCGATCAGCTGTATGTACGCGTGACGTAAGAAGTAATTGTTTGCGGTCAACGACTGCCTTGTGCGGCGCGCAGACTTGACTGTTGCTTTGAGTATGTGCCGCCGCCAGAACACGGCGCGGTCTCCTTGTATTCTCTGCATGTTTACGTGTAACTGTTAGTTTCTCAAAAGTATGTCATTCCACAAAAATTTTAACGTTCGATATATGATGTATTCCCTTAGAGCGTCGAGATTTAAGAGTTTCTACTTCGACAGTGTTATCATGAATAATTTTGCGAACCCTATATGGACCGTTATAAAGCAGAAAAAAATTTGCGACACAAACCTTTCCCTTTGTGAGACAAACGATGAGATTTAATTAACACCTTTTGACCAACTGACAAGATTTTTAAACGACCAGGGCGTTTAGCTGATTTCTCTCTTCTAGCAGCCGCAGATGCAATATTTTGTAGAGCCAGGTTGACGAGAATGTCGCAGTTTCCGTGAAGGCGGAAAAGAAACGATTTCAGAAATGCGATTTGTCGGTGCTTTATTTTTTAATATCAAAATAGGCGGTAAAGAAGTTGAATCATTAGGGAGTTCGTTCAGAATGTTTTGAAAAATATGAAGATACTGATCCCATGTTCTGTGATTCTGATGATAGTAAAGTCGACACAATTTATTGATTTCCTTCATCTATCTCTCTGAAGCGTTAGATTGAGGGTGAAAAAGTGAAATGAAAATTGGTTTAATCTTGCGACGCCGTAGAGTACGAAGCCAAATTTTAGAGCGAAGCTGTGATCCATTATCTGATATAACCTTATCAACATGACCTATTTCTTTAAGAAAATGTTTGACGAAAGCATTAGATACTGAACGAGCTGTTACTTTGCATAATGGTGTAAAACACACATATTTTGATATCAATTCCACTGCTACCAAAATGTACGCGAAACCATTAGTAGAACGAACCACTGGACCGAACAAATCGACTGCAGCCATGTCCTTTAATTTCGCTGGAATGATAGGAAACAACGGTGCTCTGTGAGAAATAGTTGGAGGCTTAGCCTTTTGACATAATTTGCATTTGGCAAGAACAGATCGAATACGTTTTTCCATATTACTGAAGTAGCAATTTTCTTGTAATTTATGAAAGCATTTTCTGGGACCAAAGTGTGTATAACTGAAATTTGTATACCAAATCAATTTATTAACCCACTCATCAGGAATGCAAACTAACCAAACAGAGTTGTCGACCGATTTTCGTTTAAAAAGAATATCATTGCGAAGTTAATAATACTGTCTAATCGCTATGCTTTCCATTCTCCTCCACTTTTCCTTAATGTCCTTCCAGATTGGATCCTTGTTTTGCTCCTTAGCGATGTCATGGAGCGAAGACGAAATAAAATTTTCAAACGCAACACCTTGAATATACATCAAACAATAATTGTTTTCTTTGCAGTCCTCCTCAGCACTTTGTTTCAAACCCATAGGTGCACGTGATAAAGCATCAGCAATAATATTTGAAGAACCCTATGTGTAAACAATACTAAAATCAAATTCCTGTAGATACAGCGCCCATCGTGACAATCTTCCATGAGTTAATTTTGTTGACATAAGAAATTCCAGAGCTTGATGATCGGTGTAAACCTTAGTATGTCTGCCATACAAAAATATGCGAAATTTTGTGAAAGCCCACACAACAGCCAAGGCTTCAAGTTCCGTAATCGAATAATTCTTTTCTGATTTAGAGAGAGCACGACTTCCAAATGCAATAGTTTTCTGTACTACAACGCCGTTTTCTTCTATCTCTTGAAATAAATGTGCACCTAGGCCTTTGTATGATGAGTCCGTCACCAAACAAAAATCTTTAGATAAATCCGGATGTGAAAGAAGTGGAGCAGCAACTACAGCATCACGAAGTTGTTCAAATTCTGACTGAGCTTCCTCATCCCAACACCAATTAGATTTCGTTCCAGATAGTTCACATAAACGAGGTGTGGCCAAATCGTCCAATCTAACAAAGCGTCTAAGAAAATTACAGACACCAAGGAAACTACGAACATCACGTTTTGTGGTAGGAACAGCATAATTACGAATAGCGTCTAGTTTCTCTGGATCAGGAAGAATACCTTCTGTAGTAATAATATCACCAAGAAATTTCACCTGAGAACGACCAAATTCAGATTTTTCCAAGTTCACTGTAATGCCAACTCTGGCAAAAATACGTAGTAATGAATCCAAAATTTTGTTATGCTCGCTCCAAGAACGTTTAGCAATAAGAATATCGTCAACATATGAAGTAATATTGTCACGAAGATAAACAGGTAAAATTTCGTTTAAACCACGAATGAATGCTCCTGAAGATACGGTAAGTCCAAACGGTAATTTCCGAAATCACTTTTGGATGAAATAGTCATATCCGGTTATTCTTTACTGACTCCTTTTCTAGATAGATTGATAGTTGAAGAGTTGTTTTGATAGATACAAAGAATAGTAAAAAAGTAGCCAGCGGTGCAGAAAACTAAAAGTGAAATAGCACCACTACAGCTCGGGGCCCTGTGCACGCCACGGCACATATTCACTTAGTGTAGCGAATCCCCTGAGGACCTAAATAGCCACACATGAATTCCAGTTTGTGACTTAGTGGCAAATTTGGCGGAAGTGCGTACGTAAATTGATCTAACCATGAACATGGATGTAAGTCATTCTTAGAATTGCGAAAGATCTTAAATTTCCGAACAGTTAAAAAGTGTTTGTAGTCAAAGTTTTCGCCTCGTGGCGACAAAGACCTACCGCATCTACCCCAGTCCGAAAGTCGATTATTGTCAAGTTTGCGCGCCTGGCGCTCTCTTGTTGCATCTCGTAAATGAAATAAATTATTTTCTTCAAAACCCGCTACTATCGGTGATTCCAAATTTCTTCTACTGTCTTTTCCTACGATTTCGCCTTCAATTTGTTTGACTTGCTTTCATAATGCCTCAAATTCCCTTTTAACGCGTTCATTAAATTTTCCCTGATTTTCAACATGCTTATTTATGTTCTGGTACTCTTCGGTTTCTGCAAATGGCAATGGTGCTGTATCATCTGTCCCCATTTAAACTAAGACTTGTCAATTTATCTGAAATCTCCTCAACTCTTTCCGATAAGTCACCTATTTTTTCTTTCTGTTTATTTACGTCTTCCGTAAGTGTCGCGACTCGGGTTTCAGTATTGACACATTTAGTAGTTAACTGTTCATAATGTTGTGTTAGGTTATTTATTCTGTCATTTGGTACGGATTCCTCGATTCTTTCAAATATTTCTTCCTTATCGTGTGCACGTTGTAAATTTAACTCTGAAATTTTTTTTACTATCACGCGATCTCTTTCTTCCTGTTCTCTATCCTGTTCCTTTTGTCTGCTTTCTATTGAAATTAATCTATTATTGTGAGCATTCAAAATTGGTTGTACTTCTTCTCTAATTTCTTTCTTTAATTCATCTTTCATCTTTTTAAAACATGTACCTATTCGTGAGTCTAACCGTGTTTCCATTGTTCCCATATCAGTTTCTGACCGTGTTGCCAAAGTTCCCATCTCTGTTTTTAATTCAGATCCTAACTGTGATCCCAGTGAGTCTAACCGTGTTTCCATCATTCCCATATCAGTTTCTAACCATGTTGCCAATGTTCCCATATCTGTTTTAATTGTTCCTATTTGTGAGTCTAACCATGATCCCAAATTTAATATTGCACTCATCAACTGCTCCATGTTAACTTGTTCGAAATTCTTTTCGCCCTTAACATTTCCCGTAAAACTAACTTCCTTCGTCATAGCAGTAAAGCTATCTGTGTTCGATGCTATTCCAGAATCTTCTGTCGTTAATCTCGTATTCTGAAAATTTTTTGATTGTGAAAAATTTTGAACTGGTTCCGTACTATTTTCCCGACTTATTAAATTGTTTTCTACTTCATTAATCATCGTACTGTTCTCCTGTGTTGGCGAGTTCGCCATGTTAACAGTTTCGTCATTCTCACTATTCATCATTTTTGCCTTTTTCATCGATCGCGTAATCATTTACAAAACATACAAATACGAAAATTACACACAATATAACACTTTATCACCAACAATACCATTCACACGAAATGCTTCCCGACAAACACGCCTAACGAACAATTAAAACCTTCACAATTGCACAAAATTGTCAAACCCGTATACAACTCATCAAAAATTAAATTCTGCAAAAATACCATTAGAAGAATGACAAGACAACTACAAATGTTCAATTACCAAATCTACACAGGCAATATAGACTACAATTACTAAACTACAAATTACTACAACAATACTACTGTCTGCTATTTCTACTATCAAAAGAATTCCGAGGGACGATCCGAAGCAGCGGTCGCCACGTGCATGGGGGCTTAATTAAATATAATGCAAATATTTTTAATTTTATTAGCTGTCTGTCCAGTTACGCAGTCTCGTAACCGGTTGGCCCTGACTAGTATCACTCTGCAATCTGACTGCATAGAATAACAACAAAGAATGAAAGGAAATTCCCGTTAACACAATTAATTAATTAAGTCTCCAGCAACTATAAAAGCTACGAAACAAAAACTACGAAACAACAAAGCACAAGTGTAACTGTTCTGTGTGTGGAACTGTGATTCAACGAACACATCTGCCACGGTTCTTCCTCAATAAGACAAGGTATTTTAAGCACCATTTACACTGAAGTAATTAAAAAAAACAGAAATACTATAATTGCACATAGAAACCAGAATTACACTCTAATACATGAACACAAGCCGGATGCTTTGTTGACTGAACCTGTGACCAAGAGACATTGTTAGTTAGGAAATTTGAAATAAATAAAAAAAATGTTTTTTACCTTCATATATATTAACGAAAAATACACTCTGATCATTACAACATCCCCATTCGAACAGCATCGGCTTGTAAGGAAGCAGCCTACTCACGCTGTAGTAAATTCACATCAGTTTCCATTGTGTGCCAGCCAGTCTGCTGTAACTCTGTAACTAGCTCTGACGTCATAAATATTGCGCAATACCTTAAAAATCAAGCAAATGAACTAAAGCTTTTCTAGCATGTCAGAAATAATACTAAATTAATGTGTGTTAAATATCAGTTCGATAACTTCAGCCATTTTCGAAATTTGGACGTATTTCTGAAAAAATCATTGGCGCAACAGAAAAGAGCTAGAGACTTCAAAATTTATATTTAGATTGATCTTTCATAATGATTTAATAATAACAGTACTTTGGATTTCACAAATTAAGACTTTAGTGGAAATTCATGATTTTGTGGTTTTCATCTCAAAACTGAAGGAAGCAAGATAGATTAAGTAGGCTAATAAATAAGGCTAGGATGTTTAGATTTAAATAGGTTGGAGGTCCGCTATGATTATGAAGATGTGTAAAGTTTCTTTTTAATACTTATAAAATTATAGCGATAGCGGATCTCAAAAGGGGCAGTTCAGAGCTCATCTACTGCGTGCAGTGTAATTTAATTAATTCTCTCGCCTAAAGTATTTAACTTAGCCACGTCAAAATTTTATTATCAATACTTACCTGCGTGCTGAATGCACGTTTAAATTAAAAGCTTCATCGGCCATAAGCAAAAGAAGCTATAAATTATTATGTAACTTGAAGTGGTGCGTTACTAGCCCAGCGGCTAGTCGAGAGAGCCGAAAAGATCAGGCGTTCCCTTCGCCGTCCGCACCGCGGCTTTATATATAAGGACGCTACGCGAGGAAGGAAGGCCCCAGTTCTCTCCAGACGCTGAATGACACGCCATCTGTGTCGGTAGTCGCGTCGCATCAGTGTATCTGCTACAAACAGCCTCGGGTGCCGTATTAAGTTACTAGAGATACGCGGAACCATGAAAACATTTCATGTGAAGTGTTAATTCTGGAATGATTTTCATAATCTAGTTTCAGTTTGCGTATTGTCGTATTTTCACGTGCCGTCGCGGGACAGACATTCTACCAAATATTTAGCGTGGCGTTTGATGAAGTATTTTCATCAAATTATGGCGAGCATTCTTTTTAACATTTAATTCGGACATTTATAGTTGCATCAGCGCATTAGACTCTGAACTGCTCTGTTAGTTAGGTTGTAGGGATACTTGTGTTTTTTTTTTTATCAGTGAATTTCAGAATATACTCAACTATTTTGGAAAACCGTTTTTGATTAGAAATCCCGGACAATCTCCTAATTCCTCAGAGCTATAAGCTGCAGCTATAATGGTATCTCAATTGAAGTGGGCACTAGGATCTCTAATTACTGGCTCCATGTTTTATTAAATCACTTTCTGGGTGCCAAGAAGTAAATAGAGAGCCAGTGTTGAGAACGGCGAAAGACAGCATTAACAACATTCTAAAAGCTAGAAACTGATCTACATGCAAGCAATTATACAGCAATTAGTTTATTTTTCTACAAACCTATCCGCCGCCCCACATATGGTGCATCGGCCGGGAATTCAACTAAGTGAAAGTGATTTTTAACTATTCGGATTCGCGAGTGGAATGCGACACGCAGCTGAGTAATAGAACAGTGAATGTGTTACGTGTGAATGTGGACGACGCAATTGGATTAACAACGCATCTGGATTGACGGAGCTGGCACTGAGTCTAGCGGTGCTGCCGGCATCGCGAGAAGCCAGTCTCGCCGCACCGCAGTCGTCCGCTGGAGCAGCCGGCGCAGAGCCTGCAATTGCGGGCCATGCAAACACACAACAGCCGTCGGAGAGCCGTCTGCAGTTCAACGTGCCACGTCGCATCAGGAATCCTGGTACGCCGCGCCGGCAACGCCATACGTCGTGCAGAAGGAACTAAGTTAAGTGAAAAGCTGTTAAAAATTTTACTAACCTGCACTAAAAGACTGTCGGCGATGGAACCGTCAAAAGAAACTGAGGTTAAACTTATATCAGAACCTATGTCTGTTGAGGGAACTGTAAATCCAGACAACGGTTCGAGTGTAAATATGCATGAAAGTAGTAATGTTAAAGTGAAAAATGAAGTATTGTCTCCGGACAGTAGTGTGCGAAGGGGAAATGATTCAATAATAGAGACCCCTGTAGTAAAGCGGAAAGTAGAAATTGTAAATTTATGGGATGATAGTTTCTCTGATGAATTAAAAATGAAACAGTCATCAGAGATGGTAGAGTTTAAGAAGGAGCAGTTAGATATGACTAATCAATCAGAAGTTTCATGTAGTTTTGATGATTCTGGTATTGGAGCTAGTTTTTCGTCACCTGAGTGTGATAAAAAGCCAGCTCGTGAGCAACCCAAAGATTCTGGGGCTGTTGATCTAAATGTTATATTACAAGCAATAGCTGCCAGTCAAACAAATTTTAATATGCGGTTTGAGGCAATGGACAATAAATTAGAATTCAATAATGCTGAATTAAAGTCTGAAATAAGTGAACAGGTCAAAAACAGTAATGCTGAGTTAAAGTTTGAAATAACTGAGGTCAAAAACAGTAATGCTGAATTAAAGTCTGAGATTGTGGCCAGCCAAACAAATTTTAATAAACTTTTGGAGGTAATGGACGATACCTTCAAGGCTGGTTGCAATAAGTTGAAAGAGGATCTAGACAGTTTGAATTATAAAATTGATTACAACCATGAGGATATTAAGAAAAAGGTTGCTCAACAATTTTCTGAAATGTATAAAACAGTAAAATCCGAAGTTGCTGAGGTTCGCAAGGACTTCCAAATGGAAGATGCGAAGCTGGAGCACAAGTTAACAGAAAAGATCGAGGCGGAATCTGAACTGTGCTCAGATAGATTTAAAGATGTTAATATTAAAGTAAACATATGTCAAGCAGACGTAGATGCAATCAAAACTGATACTACTCATATTGTACAAAGAGTAGAAAATGTTGAAATGAAAGTAGAAAATATTAGTACTAACATTGCTAACATTGAGAGTAAAGTAGCTTCAGTAACTTCTGGTAATGGTAATATACAAGTGGTAGCTGCAAACGCCGCTTTTATCGGGTGTCGGCAGTTCTTGCGGTTTGATCCAGATAAAAATATCCACCCGCTAGATTTCTGGAACGATTTTGAAGATGTAATTCCACCAACTTGGTCTGAACGAGAGAAAATCTCGTTTATTAGAAGCCATTTAGCAGGTGACGCCATGCGTTGGTCAGCTGATGTTATGTTGAAATGTAAAACATTAGCGGAATTTAAAACAGCATTTATTAATGAGTATTGGTCTAGCAATAAGCAAAATGAAGTGTTAGAATTTTGGAGTGGAAAACGCTTCAATGCAGGCAAGGAATCAATTAAAGAGTTTGCTAGGTCATGGATTTCACGTTTGTCACATTTGGCGGAAAAGCTAAAACCAGAAATGATTATACTAGGTCTTGAAGCCAAACTGCCATGGTACTGGCAAACTAGAATTATATCAGCCCCTAGAGACAATCTTGATCGTTTCATTGAATATTTGGAACGTGTAGAACGTGTTGCTGCCAATGAGGAGCAAGCACGTAATAACAGAAATGCCAATAACAATAATAGTAATTTTAGGAACGAGCAAAATGGCAATGTAAACATCAGAACAGTAGGTGTTCGCCATCCTAAGAGAGGTAGGAATTGGGGAAATAATTATCAGAACCAACAATGGCGTCCTAGGGATAATAATTTTGTTCCAAACAGAAATATGCATGTAAACAACAGTACGGAAAGTAAGGCTATGCCAGCTAACTATAATGAAACTAAAGGAAACAGTAGTATGCCGAGGCAGGAAAACTAGTTCCCGTCTATGAGGACACTGGCGCTCACCAGGCGGTTTCTTTTCCTATGCCAGTAGTTAAGGGAATTGGTAAGACAGATCAGAATACTCAAACTGAACATGTGGATGAAGAGTCGGTAGCACCTAAGGATACAACAGAAATATTAGATCACTCACAGTATTTGATAGATACCGTGTTAGAGACGCTTTCTAAGTGGGAAGAGAAAGAGAATTCGCAGCAGTGTAACGATAGGGACGAGCTACAAAATACTGAATTGACAGGTGAAGAAGCAGAAGAAATTCATGCTTATATTTACGATGAAGATGATGTGCTCTTATCTAAAGTGCCTGTGCAGGATGTTGATAATGTACTAATAGATTTAGGGCAGGAGATAAGTGGGAATGTAGAGGGTAGGCTGTTTGGGGTCGATGAACCCAGTAGCTGTGACCAGTTGTCACTTGAGAAGGAAACCGACGATAATGGTGAAAGTGGTTTAGCTGTAACTAGTGTTATGCCCGGTCTGGAGACGCAGAATCGCTCAGACTACAGTAATTTGGGTTATGTTCAGCAAACTAAATGTAATGAAGTCGTGCGGTGTTTCGATTTAAAATTAATAGACCGACTGGAAAAGGCAGCTGAAAATGTAATTCAGGAAACCCCTACACACTGTGACCTAAATGTAATGAAGACAGATGTCGATCACTTTAGTTGGAGACAAATCCAAAAGGAACTACTAGATGAATGTCAGGAACCACCTGTACAACCTAGAATAAGCCACCCTATAATAATAGCGAATATGTTGGGTATCAATGTACGTTGTCTCTTAGACAGTGGAAGTGAGGTGAGTGCAATATCTCAGTCCTTCTTTGATGCATTACCTGGTAAAGACAAGCTTACAGTAATGAGGGTGTCAGGACTAAGAATAATTGGTGCTACTGGCAAGGTTTCAAAAACGGTAAAGCAAGAAGCTTTACTACCCTTTAACATTAATGGTAATTTAATTGATCATACATGTTTAATTGTAAACAATCTCAGTATTGAGGTTTTAATTGGCATAGATTTCTTGTCAAAATATCAGAGTGTTGTTGACTTTGAAGGAAGCCAGTTGAAAATGGTCTTGCCAATAACCGGAGTAATTATAGTACCTTTTAGTGATAAGCATGTAGTGACTGATAATGAAACTTGGGAGCTGCCTATACGAGTTCTGAAAAATAGGAGGTATTGGGACGAAGGTGTTAATCTTAGTACAAGTAAGCTGAACACAGAAGAAGAAGAAGCAATTATTTTGGACAAAATAGAAGCTAAATTGCAGGATATCTATAAGATTTCAGACAATCAAAAGGAAGAACTGAGACAGGTTCTAAAAAGGCATCATAAAGTATTTTCAGATCGACGTGGCGTGTTCAAAGGTTATGAATGAATGCTGTAGGGAGGAGGTTGTTCTGTAACCTCTACACAGTGTGGCAGCTGTGCAGTCCCAGCTGTGTGAGATCTTCTTTCCTTTTCAGGTCTCACTCACTCTTCATCTTTTCTATCCACCTAAAATTTCTAACTCTTCTTTACAGCATTAAACCAATGAATGCTGTAGGGAGGAGGTTGTTCTGTAACCTCTACACAGTGTGGCAGCTGTGCAGTCCCAGCTGTGTGAGATCTTCTTTCCCATTTCAGATCTCACTCATTCTTCATCTTTCCTATCCACAAAAATTTCGACCTCTTCTTTCCAGACATGAAAATTTTCTGTCATGGCTATCAAGCCATGAGTTATGTAACCATTCTATCTACCGATTAGTGACAAAAAAAATACCTAATGTGACAAACCTAATAGTGACAAACAATAGGGAAGTATGACGTAATTAAGATACAAATGTATTTGAGTAACAATTATGTATAGTACCCTGGTAATATAGTAAGTACAAAGTGTTGTTTTATTGGAAATGATCCACCAACAGTAATTTAAAGAGATATATGAATTCATGTACAAGCAGTATCTGAAGTGGTAGTGAAACCTTGTGTATGCATTAGAGCTAACTAAGAGATGGTAAAAGAGATTGCTTAGGGTTAGGAAAAATATGCAGATAAGTTGTAAGATTAAACTCACCTGGTGTAGCAAGGAAAGGCAGTGTAATAGAGTTGAGCAGTGTTTGTGGTTGAGACGTGAAGGACACGTCCCTGAAGTATTTATAAGGTTGGAGCTGGCCATTATTTTAGTGTAGTGTGTGACAGGATACACCTACACGTATTGAGGTTATGAGTTGGAGGCGTGAATGCGACCATAGGTACCCTTATGTTAAATGAGACAGAGCAGCTCATGGTGTCCTATAGGTTTAAGGAATTTAGCATTACGCTCGTCCATAATTACTTGATGCACTTTAGTGGTAGGTCTGAGAGAGACTACCTGTGGTTTCAGCGTCCGATCGAGTGGAAATGGATTGTCACGTGAGCAAACTAATCAGCTGCAATACACTATGAATATGAGATAAATGTGCTTTCCTATGCTTTAAATTTAAATGGAGTGAGTATTACTTAAATTCATACACTAGCAAAGTAAGTAAGTACATAATGGCAGACGTAAAACATTATTTTAGCTCCCCATAAATACACTTCAAAATAAGTAAGTACGTAATTGCAGATGTGGAACTGACAACGGCAGAGGACCAATAAGTGGATTTAGTAGTCAACTAAACGTAGTGTGTTTTGAACACTCAAAACTGTACTATTACCAAAAGTTACTCACATGTACATGGAAGCTGAGAAAGCAATCACTAATCATACTCATACTATCTCTAAGAATAAAGTAACCAAAGATGAGTCAGTTAAGTAAATAAGATGCAGATTTGTCAGGAATGTACCGAGCATTGGTTCAGTGTTCCGGCCCAGAAATAATAAATTCAGATTAAATATGATTCATGATTGTATGCCTTGAGCATAGATTTTCTCTAGTACATGACTAAAGGCGTTTTGAGCCATTTGTTTAACGATTTTATGACAGTTAAGTAACCGCGAGAGTAATACTGAAAAAGCTCTGTTAACTTTGTTCCAGCAAAATATTGGAAGAGAAAATGTATATATCCCCATTTCATTGTGACCCACCCTTAGATATTAAGTGAACAGAGTCTGAGGCACTCTTTTTGTTTGTTCTACAAGACAAACCAGATAATGGCAGCCTGGTAGCTGCGTGAAAGCGTGGAGTGACTTGGACACAACTCACTGTGACCCCTCCCCTTTCCCCCATGTAATTTAGAGAGAAGTGAAGGACGCACACCATAGCAACTTCCTCTTCTCTACCCCTGTGAATGGAAGTGTAGGACGCCAGCCAAAGCGGCTACAACCACGTGTGTAAAAATTATTTGTGAACTTTTTCTTTCAGGTTTAGAAAAGACTGCTAAGAGATAATCATCTGTTTATGTATCATGTTATTTTCTTTGAATTTGTGAATGTAAAAATGTATTTAATGGATCTAAGATTTTCATAATTTTTCAATTTGTATGTGTTTGTTTGTCTAAGGCAATATGTATGCCAAAATATTTCATTGACTTTGCTTAAAATTTTGAGTAATGACATTGTTTAAAAGGCAGTGAACATGCCCACAATTTAAATAATTAATGTAGGTAATCAGTTTTCTTTAAGGTTTATATTTCAATTTGAATTTTCATAGGAAATTAAGCTGTACTCTTGCTTCCCTTTTTGTAATTAAATTTTTTTTTCATTCATTAACATTCATAGACAAAAAAATTTAAGTAGAGGGTGATGTAAGGAAGCAGCATACTCACGCTGTAGTAAATTCACATCAGTTTCCATTGTGTGCCAGCCAGTCTGCTGTAACTCTGTAACTAGCTCTGACGTCATAAATATTGCGCAATACCTTAAAAATCAAGCAAATGAACTAAAACTTTTCTAGCATGTCAGAAATAATACTAAATTAATGTGTGTTAAATATCAGTTCGATAACTTCAGCCATTTTCGAAATTTGGACGTTTTTCTGAAAAAATCATTGGCGCAACAGAAAAGAGCTAGAGACTTCAAAATTTATATTTAGATTGATCTTTCATAATGATTTAATAATAACAGTACTTTGGATTTCACAAATTAAGACTTTAGTGGAAATTCATGATTTTGTGGTTTTCATCTCAAAACTGAAGGAAGCAAGATAGATTAAGTAGGCTAATAAATAAGGCTAGGATGTTTAGATTTAAATAGGTTGGAGGTCCGCTATGATTATGAAGATGTGTAAAGTTTCTTTTTAATACCTATAAAATTATAGCGATAGCGGATCTCAAAAGGGGCAGTTCAGAGCTCATCTACTGCGTGCAGTGTAATTTAATTAATTCTCTCGCCTAAAGTATTTAACTTAGCCACATCAAAATTTTATTATCAATACTTACCTGCGTGCTGAATGCACGTTTAAATTAAAAGCTTCATCGGCCATAAGCAAAAGAAGCTATAAATTATTATGTAACTTGAAGTGGTGCGTTACTAGCCCAGCGGCTAGTCGAGAGAGCCGAAAAGATCAGGCGTTCCCTTCGCCGTCCGCACCGCGGCTTTATATATAAGGACGCTACGCGAGGAAGGAAGGCCCCAGTTCTCTCCAGACGCTGAATGACACGCCATCTGTGTCGGTAGTCGCGTCGCATCAGTGTATCTGCTACAAACAGCCTCGGGTGCCGTATTAAGTTACTAGAGATACGCGGAACCATGAAAACATTTCATGTGAAGTGTTAATTCTGGAATGATTTTCATAATCTAGTTTCAGTTTGCGTATTGTCGTATTTTCACGTGCCGTCGCGGGACAGACATTCTACCAAATATTTAGCGTGGCGTTTGATGAAGTATTTTCATCAAATTATGGCGAGCATTCTTTTTAACATTTAATTCGGACATTTATAGTTGCATCAGCGCATTAGACTCTGAACTGCTCTGTTAGTTAGGTTGTAGGGATACTTGTGTTTTTTTTTTATCAGTGAATTTCAGAATATACTCAACTATTTTGGAAAACCGTTTTTGATTAGAAATCCCGGACAATCTCCTAATTCCTCAGAGCTATAAGCTGCAGCTATAATGGTATCTCAATTGAAGTGGGCACTAGGATCTCTAATTACTGGCTCCATGTTTTATTAAATCACTTTCTGGGTGCCAAGAAGTAAATAGAGAGCCAGTGTTGAGAACGGCGAAAGACAGCATTAACAACATTCTAAAAGCTAGAAACTGATTCAACTTGCAAGCGTTTATCCAGCAATCAGATTTAGTTTATTTTTCTACAAACCTATCCGCCGCCCCACAGGCTGTCTAGCCCATCAGAACAACTGCACACGACATGCTCACAATTAGTACTGCTATCGACATCCTCTCAACAAGCACTGACTACGGCAACCTCAGAACTCCTACTTCCCACAGCAACTTCTGAACAAGCACTGCCTGTGGAGGCGGCGGAATAAAACTCTTTGGCGCAATCTCTGGCGCTGTGACTCAGTGTAGCCACCTTTCAAAAGTTATGGAGTGCTGTAACCCACCCACGGTTAAAGAAACAATCTTCTTTCCTTCACATTGACCTTTAACTACGTTTTTCCTTAAGGATGGAGACATGGGTGAGAGTTATTCATTTATTTATTTCTCCTGTTACCATCGATGCCTTCGGGCCCTCTCTCGTACCTAACGCCATCCGCTATGGCCGAGCCGTTCTAGGCGCTTCAGTCCGGAACCGCAGTGCTGCTACGGTCGCAGGTTGGAATCCTGCCTCGGGCATGGATGTGTGTGATGTCCTTAGGTTAGTTAGGTTTAAGTAGTTCTAAGTCTGGGGCGTGAGGTCAGTCGCTTGACAGCGCGTTTCGGCGCGGGCCCGCCCGTTGCCGGCGCGCCGTATGGCACGGAGGCTCGCACTGAGGCGTATTGCTTTCCAGTCGGGTGTGCCGCGGCAGTCCTCACAGGGGAAGTGGTGCGTCTGTTATAGCCTCTCCTTCCCAAGTGGCTCTTTCCGCCTTCCCGTGGTGCCAGACGTTAAGCTCGGCATTCTGCCTTGCGACAAAAGGGAGAGGTGCGACCCAACCCGATGCGAAAGCGAAGGGTGCGTGGCACAGGGGGAGCTGTGTCAAAGGACCGAACACCAGTCCCTTTCCGTTCGCAGGGCACAGACCAGCAGGTGCTCTGCATGCCAGCGACTTCGTTTGTCGGCGTGGGATCATGGCGCGAGTCGGCAAGGGTGCTTCGCTGCCCCCATGGTTAACCGGGGCATGTTCTGCCAAACCCAGGAGGTGGTGACATCGCCTGGGCTAGGTTAGATGGGCCCAGACCGCCGAACGACTGGGGGACCGACCCACCACCTGAGTAGGAGTGGGTCCTTCAGGTGGAAGCTCTGGCTAGTAGGCGGCGAAGGGCGAGGGGTGCATCCGCCTCTCCGGAGTGCGGGGTTTACTTGCCGAGGAGCGTCGTGTGAAATCGTCGACGACGAGGCCTTCGACGGGGACCAGTGCGCTGGCAACGGCGCGCTGAACCCTGCAGCTCTGGAGTGCCCTTGACCTAGGGGCGAGGTTGGTGGGCGAGCTGCAACAGTCCCCCCCCCCCCCCCCCCCCATGCCAGAGGAGCCGGTCCGGGGTAAGAGACGGGCTCCCAACCTTCTTTCACTCGTCAATCAATATGGCTGAACAAGAGACGAGTGGTTCGAGTGCGATTTCGAGGGCGAGTATGTCCACTGTCCCTACCTCACAGGAGGAAGTGGGACACGACGATGAAAACGTGTATGAGAGACACTGTCGCATAAGTCAAATTTTAGACTCCAGTGTCAAAAATGGAAAAATTAGCCAGGCTGCGGTCCTGGCAATAAAGAACGAGCTCGCTGCTTGGGCTATTGCAAATGCGAAGCTCGAAGGGCGTCTCGAAGATCTGGAGAAAGAGAACGTCAGATTGAGACAACAGCCAGTCAAGACATGGGCTGGAGTGGTGGCGCAAGCCGCCACGAAGGCTCAAACAACCAAAGAAACGATCGTCAAGGTCTCAAAGAAACCGGATACGGCAGTCTTTTTAAGACCCCTGCCTGGTCAGACCATCAAAAAAGTGCAGGAGATTTTCACAACTACAATAGACCCGGCAAGAGACAAAATTAAAATCAATAAAGTAAAAGCCACAAAAAAATGTAGTAGTCGTAGATCTGGCCTCAGAAGAAGATAGAGATAAAATATTAAACAATTCCAAACTAAAGAAGGCTATTAAATGCGAACCACCTAAAAAGAGAAATCCTCTGGTCATCTTGTACGATGTACCTGTAGCCCTGACTGAAAGTGATATATACGAAACCTTGTATAATCAGAATTTTGATGACATCGAATGGGAAACTTTCAAAAACGAATTCAAGCTGCGTTTTAAAACGGGACCTCTGGAGCGAGATTTTGTCCATCACGTCGCCGAGATCTCCGGCAAGATGTGGCGCAAACTTACCGCTATGGGGAAGGTATACATAGGATTCCATGCAATCAATGTCAGAGACTACCTAGTAGTTCCCCGATGCCACAACTGTGGCGATCTGGACCATGTCCACAAACATTGTGAAAGGAAGCTGGCCTGCTCCAGGTGTGGGGCAGAAGACCACACAAGGAAAAATTGTAACAAGAATGTAACCTGCATCCCATGCATAAAAAGGGGAAGGAAACCCTGCAACACCACTGGACGGAACTGCCCAACGTATAGGATGCTGGAGCAGAGACTAATTTCTCGAATCGACTATGGCTGAGGCCATACCTGAACTCAGGAAGCCAAAAAGGAAATCCCCTAGCAAGAGGTTGAGGGACGCTCTGAGGGCAAACAAATTCAAACAATTTATTCAAAAAATTACGCAACCACGATCTATGGTTATAACAGTGAAAGACGTATGCATACAAACAGATCCATGTGGAGAAGATGCTCCCTCTCCTCCCTGCTGGGGACCTGGGTCGAACCAAGAACCTTCTCGGCCACGCAGGTATCCTGTACTTGGGAGTTCTCGTCCACACAGCAAAGAACCAGTAATCACCGAATATGTCCAGTATAACTAAGTGAGCAGCACAAAGCCATCCCCTGTCTCATCAACTCAGGGAGGAATGGGAATAGACCCCCAGCGAATATACCCCAACCTGGAGCATGCACTGCAACTTTCCAGATTGGAGGAGCCGGCAATCCTCACTACGGCATTAAGACATGTGGTACGTGTTGGCCATGAACATGGCAGAGATGTCACCTTTCCAGTAATGGAGGCTGTGGATAGAATCCAGCTCAAGACAATGAATCTCCCCACCGACTTCGGAGCCCTGCGAGATCTAGTCAAAAAGGTCTTTGAAAGAAGAAATGAAAAGTTCGACATAGAGGAACTATGTCATCAATCAGTAATAACTAATGGTAGAATAGCACACGACTGGTCCAAAAACTGGCCAGAATCACATATTCATACTTACTTCCCACGTGAACCAACTAAACGTAGGCCAGATAAACACACACAATAGTAAACTAGTCTTGCAGGAACTTCGGAGGGTGGTGGAAGAGGTCTAGATGTACTCTGTTTACAGGAACCGTACTCCCAAGCGGGGCGGATCCCATTCATGGCTGCCAATTGGCAAATAATACACTCTGGAGGAGAACCAAAAGCTGCAATAGTAATTATCAATAGATCATTCAGGGCTACGGTCCTCGCGCAGTTTTCTAGTAAACACTGCAATGTCGTGGAACTGCAAACACCTACGGGAGTGATCTACATCTCCAACATATATTTCCAATATGGAAGAGAAATAGACGAGTTCTTGGAGACACTCACACAAGTTGCCACGGCACTGCGGGGGCGCAGGATGATAGTGACTGCAGATATAAATGCAAAGTCCCCCCTATGGTTCAGTGGCACTCACGATGATCGGGGGCTAAAAGCTGAAGAGACAATAATGGCATTACAACTGGTGGTTGCAAACCAACAAGGGAACCCCCCCCCCCCCCCCACCTATACTGGCGGCGGGGGAGAAGGCACAAATATAGATGTTACGTTAGTAACACCAAACCTTACCACGAAAATTAACAACTGGAAAGTGTGGGACAGAGCAACCACCAGCGACCATAACCTAATTACATTCACTATCGGGGAAAGGGAGTGCCTCTGGGACATGGGGTGGGAGCTGCAGCTCAATTACAACAAGACCAATTGGGACCGTCTCGTGGAAGAGTGCAACATCCCGACATTGCTGGAGGGTGACGAAAACGTGGAAGAGTACGCCGAAGAACTGGTACAAGCGATCACCAGGGCGGTGCGAGCCGCTGTACCAACCAGGAGGAGAGCCGTTGCGGCCACCCCCACACCATGGTCGGCTGAATTAGGACAGATGCGCCAGGCTGTAAGGAGCGCGAGGAGGTACTACCAGCGGAGTGTCGTCTGGGGAGAAAAACAAAGATGGTTACAAATCTATAGAGAAAGTAAGGATCAATTCCAACAGGAGCTCAGGGCAGTCAGACTTAAAAGCTTGGAAAACTATGTGAAAAGCCAATTGGCTACTGACCCTTGGGGAGTCCCATACAAACTGGTACAAGAAAAAATAAGATCACCTATCGTGCTATCCACCGTCAGGGACGGGGACCGGATGACGGGCACGTGGCAGGAAACTGCTGAGGCCCTCCTTTGGGTCCTGTTACCTGACGATGTGGAGGAAAATGAGACAGACGAACAGAAAAGAATAAGAAGAGAAGACCGAACGGACTACAACAACAACATCAGAACTTACCCCTTCTCTGAGGAGGAAGTTGCTGCCCAGATCTAGGCCCTTAAAAAGGGAAAAGCTCCTGGCCCGGACGGCATTACTGCGGAAGTGGTGCAATTCCTTGCCCCCAGCTCGTAGCTCCTCTCACTAAGTTATTCAACGAGTGCCTAAAACTCGGGAAATTCCCATCAATTTGGAAGAAAGCAAACGTAATCATTATCAAAAAGGGCCCAGACAAAGATCCTACAGAAATTAAGTCCTATAGACCCATCTGCTTGCTAGACATACTGGGCAAACTTTTTGAGAGGCTACTGGCAAACAGACTGACAGCACACCACATGCTGTGTGGGATGAGCGACAGACAATTCGGTTTTCGGTCTGGGTGTTCTGCGTCTGACGCAATCGCCCTGGCTGCCAAGGTCTGTGGCTCCGCCCCGCACAAGTATGTCGTCGGCATCATGGTGGACATCAGTGGCGCCTTCGACAACCTGTGGTGGCCCTCACTCTTTTCCCGCTTGCGGAAGAAGAACTGTCCAGGGCTACTATACGGCTGTCTGAGGAGCTATTGTGCAGACAGGGAGGTCTGACTATCGGCCCCTAGCGGCATGGTCAGGAAGACTGTGACCAAAGGATGTCCTCAGGGCTCTGTCCTGGGACCTCTCTTTAGGGGCATCAATATGGAGCCACTACTTGAAGATCTCAAGAACTGTGACGATGTGTTAGAGGTCATAGCATATGCGGACGACCTCCTCTTGCTGGTCGGCGGCCGAAGCCGTGAGGATCTAGAGCCGAAAGTGGAGAGAGCCGTAACCGTACTAACATCATGGTGCCACAAAAGTAAAATGACGATTGCGCCCAACAAATCAACATACTTACTTCTTAAAGGCCAACTGGTCAGAAACCCCACGGTAAGAATCAACGGCATCCCAGTTCTTCGGTGCCGTGAGGCCCGATACCTGGGTGTAATCATCGACGAGAGGTGGAACTTTGCATCACACATTGATACTGTATCCCAAAAATCACTGGTTTTATTAAATAACCTCATTGGAATTGGTCATAAGCGGTTTCACCCTCCACCCAACCTAATCAAATTATACCACAATAGTATTCTGACCCCCATAGTAGGGTACGGATCAGGAGTCTGGGCACACAGACTCACGAGGGTCATGCCTGCCATGGCCGTAAGAAGAGTGCAGCGGAACATGCTTCTACGTTCAGCGGGGGCCTACAGGACAACACCTGGGGGAGCGCTGTTAGTGCTAATTCGGGAGCAAGCCGCCGGGTACTGGGCGAGGAAGGAAAACAGGGATAAAATCAGGGAAATACTTGGGGTTTACGCTGGGGACAAGTATGCCATCAAAAAGAGAGGGATTGAACTCTGGCAGGATCAGTGGAACAATGAGGATACGGGACGCAGAACCTATGAACTGCTACCGGATATAGAGGAAATGTTAAAATTCACATTTTTCACACCCACGAGAGGAATGCTGCACTTTCTTACTGGACATGGACCATACCCGACATATCTATGTCGGTTTGGGAAGTAGGCTACACCAGCGTGTGACTGTGGTGCTGCGCAAGGTACCCCAGAACATGTGGTGTATGAGTGCCACCTCTTCGATGATGTAGCCCATGATCTACGACAACAGCTACCGAACAATGACACGTACCACATATTGAGGCCCGAAAACACCTTCAATACCCTAAATACACTTACTGATGAAATATCAAAGAAAGTACTCAAGAACTTTTTAAGGGACAATCTAATCAGTAACGGGCAAATACCTTCACCGATTTAGACCTCGTGCACCCTTCCTGTACCGCCGGGCAGGGACTTGGCCAGCCGCCTCACGGCTGGAATCCGCCTTACCCTGGACTAGGTGGGAGGGGGGCACACAAACACCGGAATGGAACGCACACCGACTATGACATATGTAGTTAGATTAGATGTAGAAGATAGGATAACACCTAGAATAGACTGCAGCGACACAAAGTTAAGGCCAGCCCAGTGCCAGGGGCACGCCCACTGGGATTAGCTCAGTGGGCCGGGCCAACACCTAGTAGGTTTATAGTAGCACTGGCACACCTGTAACGCTGCAGGTAGTATGTAGTTCCTTAAATTAAGTAGCTTAGAACCCCATAGCGGTAAGACTAGAATAATAATAGTATTAATAATAGAATTACCTGTAGTGTAGAATAATAAAGCTGCATTGTAATGTATCAGCATTAAGACCCACTAATGTAGTTAGGTTGTGGGTTATATGAATAATGTAATGAATTGAATAAAGATTTAGAAAAAAAAGTCTAGGGGACTGATAACCTCAGGTGTTAAGTCCCATAGTGCTTAGAATCATTTGAACCATTTTTTCGTCTCTAACAATTGTTCCTTAGTAAGTACAGTTTGTATGGTACATGAGGAATATATACGATAACGATGATAATACTAGTAGCAATAACAATAATATAATGGTAATAATTGAATTTATGAATATCTAGGATTTAAGAAATGTCAGTCTATTAACATTAAGCAAATTAGAATTTTAAGCTCTGTTCCCGTGCTTGCAGAAAAAAATGGATTAAAGGGAGTCAGTCATTTTTCAAGTACACATTTACAGCATCCTCAGAGAGCTTTTTTCCCATTTCTTTATCTAAAAGTGATACATACACATCTAATTTACGTCAGGAAGTAGATTACATCGAATTCTGGTGTTGTTTAAACTAAATATGTACTTCACCTTTCGTTCACGTTGTGTGTATCCTGCCAAAAATATTGTGAAGTGAAACGAGTGTCCAAGCGACAGCAACAAAACAAGACCCAGACTTCACCAACGAGCAGGACAAAACGTGAATGAACGCTGTTAAAATACGAAACATAATCTATAAATAAGAAACCACAGCAAATAGTTATTCCATAACGAAGCCTCACGAATTTTTACCGACGTCCACAGGTCTTTCTGAACGCACGAACACCAACAAAAACACGTTTTGGCACACATATAAAAATCGGCCTTAGCTCAGAAAAAGCCAGATACAGCAATGGCAAGCCTAAAAAAGGAGCATATTCCACGAATCTACCGGAATATACATTTTCAAAGGTTGTATTCGGAACAAAAATTTAATTCAGACGAGGCCCTAACATTCCTTTGTTTGCAGATGAGATGGTGTATTAATTTGGACCTTTGGCTGATTTTGGTTGGCAGCCATAGGACACACAAAATACACCGACAGAAAAAAATAATTAATGTAGAATAATGAGATTTCCGTAACACATTTGTATACGTAACATACTTAAGTGATTAACGTTACAAGATCACAGGTTAATACTCTACTGGCCATTAAAACTGCTACACCAATAAGAAATGCAGATGATAAACGGGTATTCATTGGACAAATATATTATACTACAACCAACATGTGATTACATTTTCACGCAATTTGGGTGCATAGATCCTGAGAAATCAGTACCCAGAACAACCACCTCTGGCTGTAATAACCGCCTTAATACCCCTGGGCATTGAGTCAAACAGAGCTTGGATGGCGTGTGCAGGAACAGCTGCCCATGCAGCTTCAACACGATTCCACAGTTCATCAAGAGTAGTGACTGGCTTATTGTGACGAGCCAGTTGCTCGGCCACCATTGACCAGACGTTTTCTGTTGGTGAGAGATCTGGAGAATGTGCTGGCCAGGGCAGCAGTCGAACATTTTCTGTAACCAGAAAGGCTCGTACAGGACCTGCAACATGTGGTTGTGCATTATCCTGCTGAAATTTAGGGTTTCGCAGGGGTCGAATGTAGAGTCACGGGTCGAAACACACCCGAAATGTGACGTCCGTTGTTCAAAGTGCCGTCAATGCGAACAAGAGGTGACCGAAAAGTGTAACCAATGGCACCCCATACCATCACGCAGGGTGATACGCCAATATGGCGGTGACGAATACACGCTTACAGTGTGCGTTCACCGCGATGTCGCCAAACACAGATGCGACCATCACGATGCTGTAAACAGAACCTAGATTCATCCGAAAAAATGGCGTTTTGCCATTCGTGCACCCAGGTTCGTCCTTGAGTACACCATCGCAGGCGCTCCTGTCTGTGATGCAGCGTCAAGGGTAACCGCAGCCATGGTCTCCGAGCTGATAGTCCATGCTGCTGAAAACGCCGTTGAACTGTTCGTGCAGATGGTTGTTGTCTTGCAAACGTCCCCATCTGTTGACTCAGGGATGGAGACGTGGCTGCACGATACGTTACAGCCATGCGGATAAGATGCCTGTCATCTCGGCTGCTAGTGATACGAGGCCGTCGGGATCCAGCACGGCGTTCTGTATTACCCTCCTGAACCCACCGATTCCATATTCTGCTAACAGTCATTGGACCTCGACCAACGCGAGCAGCAGTGTCGCGATACGATAAACCGCAATCGCGATAGGCTACAATCCGACCGTCATCAAAGTCGGAAGCGTGATGGCACGCATCTCTCCTCCTTACACGAGGCACCACAACAACGTTTCACCAGGCAACGCCGGTCAACTGCTGTTTGTGTATGAGAAATCGGTTGGAAACGTTCCTCATGTCAGCACGTTGTAGGTGTCGCCACCGGCGCCAACCTTATGTGAATGCTCTGAAAAGCTAATCACTTGCATATCACAGCATCTTCTTCCTGTCGGTTAAATTTCGCGTCTGTAGCACGTCATCTTCGAGGTGTAGCAATTTTAATGGCCAGTAGTGTATAAGCGCAAAGCAAGTCATTCCAAATATGAAATGCTGGTACGTTAATAACCGATGAACTTGCCGGAATGTTCAATGCAAACATGAAAACATGCATGTATTCTATTGTACAGGTGCCGGATGCCAGTTTGCGGGATGGATGTTGTATTTGGTCGGTCAGTGCAGGGACGGTAATTGATGTTTGTGGAAGACGCTGGAGTTATCGGCCGATGACGTCCCACATGTGCTCGATTTGAGACAGATCTGGTGATCGATTAGGGCAAGCCAAGAAGTCGACCCTCCGTAAAGCACGTTGGTTCACAACATCAGAATGTGGGCGAGCGTTGTCCTGTTGGAAAACACCCCCTGGGATGCTGTTTATGAGTGACAGCACAACAGGTCTAATCGTTGTTATATTAGGCCACGAACGGTGATGATGATGATGATGATGTTTGGTTTGTGGGGCGCTCAACTGCGCGGTTATCAGCGCACAGGTCTAATCAACATATCTGTTAGTCTACCGTGCGCACAACGCAGTGTTGTAAAAAGTGTTCATACGAGGGTCGTCCACAAAGTAAGTTCCGTTTCTATTCCTATCCGCGGCAGCGCAACGATCGCATTTCCGAGCTTGCACGGCAGTTACTCTGTCTCAAGGAGAAGACACGTACGCCGTTTTCAGATCGCTGCTGCCGACGTGTGCTTTGTAGTGCTTCTTTATAATGTCAGCCCTAATTGGAAATGCCACCACGTGTGATATCAGATCTGTGATTCGTATTCTAAATGCAAAGAAAGTTAAACCATAGGATATTCATCTCCAAATCTTCGAGGTTTACGGACAAAATGCTGAGTGATTCAATGGTTAGAAGATGGGTTGGTTGGGTTGTTTTGGGGAAGGAGACCAGACAGCGAGGTCATCGGTCTCATCGAATTAGGGAAGGATGGGGAAGGAAGTCGGCCGTGCCCTTTCAGAGGAACCATCCCGGCATTTGCCTGGACAGATTTAGGGAAATCACGGAAAACCTAAATCTGGATGGCCGGACGCGGGACTGAACCGTCGTCCTCCCGAATGCGAGTCCAGTGTCTAACCACTGCGCCACCTCGCTCGGTTTGTTAGAAGATGGGTCAGACTGTTCAATGAAGCACGTGACGGTGAAGAAGGAAGTGGACGCTCGTCTGTGGTTACTGATGAACTGCCGCCCGGGGTGTCCGAGCGGTTCTAGGCGCTACAGTTTGGAACCGAGCGACCGCTACGGTCGCAGGTTCGAATCCTGCCTCGGGCATGGATGTGTGTGATGTCCTTATATTACTTAGGTTTAATTAGTTCTAAGTTCCAGGCGACTGATGACCTCAGACGTTAAGTCGCATAGTGCTCAGAGCCATTTGAACCATTCTTTTACTGATGAACTGGTTCACGCAATTGAAGAGAAGATAAAGCACAACCGTAAGTTTACACTTAGTACCCTTGATAAGGAAGCTCAGCAAATCTCACGATCACTAATTCATGAAATTGTTACTGAAAAACTGAAATTTCGAAAACTTTGCTCACGTTCGGTACCCAAAACTCTTACTGAACAACACAAAAAACAACGAATGGGCAGTGCACTTCTGTTTCGACACGCTACAATGAAGAAGGCGATGGTTTTCTTCCTCGGATAGTCACGGGGGATTAAACTTGGGTATCGTACGACACCCCTGAAACAAAACGGCAATCAATGGATTGGAGGAGCACTTCATCCCCAATGAAGGTTAGGCCTAAGAAAATCTTGACACCTCGAAAAGTCATGTGCACTGGTTTCTTGGGACAGAAAAAGCATTTTGCTGGTTGATTTCTTACCACAAGGCCAAACAATCAATGCACATGGTTACTGCGAGACCATTAAGAAATTGCGCCGCGCAATACAGAACAAGCGCCGAGGATTACTGTCAAAAGGTGTTTTTTTCCACGATAATCCCCGACCTCACACGGCGAATGTCACCAAACAACTCTTACGGGAATTTCACTGGGACGCGTTTGATCATCCTCCGTACAGCCCAGACCTCGCTCCTAGCGACTTTCATCTCTTCTAAAATCTGTCCTTGTTGGTCAACACTTCAACGATGATGACGAGCTGAAAGAACATGTTACCACGTGGCTGAATACACAGGCGGCAACCTTCTACGAAGAAGGCATACAAAAACTTGTGCCACGCTATGACAAGTGCCTACAAAATTTCGGAAGCTCTGTAGAAAAGTAGTTTAGCAGTTGTAGATTTTTGTACAATAAAAATTTTTTCTGTATCTGTACACATTTGTTTTATATAACCAAACAGAACTTACTGTTTGGTCATACCTCGAATATAGCGTTTCCTTAAGAGCAATAAGGGAACCACACTCTAATCACGACAAACATCCCCCATACCGTGACACCACCTCCTCCATACTTCACTATTGGCACTGCACGTGAAGGCAAGTAATGCTCTCTAGGCATTCTCCAAACCCAAACACTACCACAGGTTACAGCGTGATTCATCTCTCCAAATCACAAGTCATCCACTTGCGGCGTGGTGGGGTTTGTCTGCGGAGGCTGCAAATTAAAATTCACCTACCTCAGAACGGCGTCTGCTCAATGTCCCTTCACTCGGCAACGTAGATACTTACTAGAAGACGTGAAAACAGCGTTGATGAAAAACACCACCTAATATCTACAATTACTGAGGCTGCGCAACTCTAGTTATGAAAGAAATTTCTGTAGAAATACAATATTAAAAAATTTATCGGGCGGTAAGAAAATGTATTGACTTCTGGAAAATAATATCCGAAATTTCCACGTAAAAATGTTTATTTTGTCCTTGATATCCAAGAAGGGTACTATTCAGTCCACATTTAAACTATTGGCTATTTTCTTCCAGTTTACAACTCATACACACATTTCATACACACAGCAGCCAGAAATCTGTCCAAACCCGACCCGAATCAAACAACATTTTCACAGTCATTAATTTCACAACTAATTTGAGTTATTACATTCGGTCCTTCTTGTGCATTTCTAAAAAGGAAACTGCTCGCCAGAAAATGCTCAGTGGTCGAACGCTGAAAAATGCCATGCGGATACTATGAAGGCCAGTATTTCACATGAGAATATCTGCCTAACAAAAACAATTCTAAAACTTCCAAACTTCACAAATCTGTCCATAAAGGCAACTGCTATTACGGCCACATAATTTGGACATGAGAAGCCAGTTATTCCTTCATTTTACACATTGTTTTGACTGGCACTAGTAACATGACCGTCTGCGTTCAAAGCTAACGAGCTACTCCCTTCTTCCAGCCTCACTCCCAGTATAACTACCAGGTAACGAGCGGGAACCGTCTCAATTCTGATTGGCTGATCATACTCGCTGCCAATCATAATGTTCGCTCGTGATCATAGTCACGCCGAAACTGGCCTTCACCAATCCTTACAAACAGATGCATTTGCGTCAATCTGACATATAAATATTAATGTTAAATAAACGAAAACGAAAAGACAATAAATCTGGAAATATTCTTTAGATACGGATTTTACTCCAGCTGACTTTCTGGCTGCTCTGTTACAATAGCAATCACACCTAGACATACATCATCAGCAAAGTGGGTAAATCCCCTAGGATCATTTTTCCACGACAGGCTTGTGTAAGTCTTGCAGGTTAATTAAAACAGTATATAATGCAACATTTAAATCTGACAAATGTCCCACGTACACAGTCTCATTTACTCAGATTTATTCTACAACAATATTAGAAACAAATAATAATTTTTCTGATTTTTTATATTACGAGAACAAAAAATAACTAAAGTTTTAATATGAAAATCTCAATTAATTAATTCTGCGCACTGAGAGTTCTGTTTACATTTTCCAATTATACCAAAAGATAAAATATCATACTTCCTAACTGAATTTAGTTCCCTAAGTGTCAGTTTTTGACTTTTTAGTTACTTTTTTATCTCCGAAACTATGATAGTTACAACGATGAAATTTTTATACAATCTTCGCCTGACTAACAAAAGGTATTGAACCGATTTCGGAAATGTTTGAGTGACAGTTAATATAGTTTATATCGGTTCATAGGTGGCATGAATATAAAGTTGCTCGAAATGACACAGGAGCCGTTGTCATGATGCAGTAGCACCAGGAGCACATGACTCATTGGTAGGACACAAGTTTGCAGCTTCCTAAGCTCCAATACAGTGGGCTATATAGCAACGAATGTTATCGCGCATTAACTCGCGACGTTACACATTATCCAGTGGCTTCACTCCTTGCATCTCTTCAGTGTCGCTTAGCACAGAGCTCATACCTTATGAGATACTGCTTGAGCATTGTATACAATTATTTTTAACTCCCTCTCGTAATCGTTGCGCTAGCTGGACTTCTGGTAGCACTTTGAATCTCACGAAAGATTCCTTTCGCTGATTTCGTGCGATTTCCTTAGATCCACCCTCCACAATGTTCGATGGTCTCTGTCCGTTAGTACGTGCCAGCTTGGTGGTTCTGCCTTCGCGTCGGCGAACTATCAACTTGAGTAGCTTCAAAAGGAGTGAAATGTTCCTGATGGATTTGTTGCTCTGGTTACATTCACTGACTAGTCGAAGTTCGAAGTCAATGAGCTCTCCTGATAAACATATTTTGCTTTTACGTTTCTGTGGTAGAAAAACTATACTCCCATACTCTTTTTGTAATGGCGGGTCCGCCTTTAGTTACGGTTATATACAGGGCTCTTCAAAAACAAGGGACCGGTTTCAAACATTTATTGCTTCCAGACCACAAAACATAGAAACGCAATACCAACGCTCCTGGAACGGGAAAAGTTCAAATTTTTATGCATTGAATGTGAGCGCCAATGTGTTACACGACAAATATCAAAACGGCGGCTTATTTTCTGCTGCTACGTAACCTTCCAGTACTGGTGGTGGCATAAGTCCACCTAAGTAGGTAGATTACCGTCGCTTTGACATGTCCTACCGCTCCTGCAAGTTACCGTCTGTAGTAAATGGTTTCTTAAATTCGTGTGGTCCAAGAAATTACTGGCCCCTGCGATTATTGTTGGGTATTAATAATTTCTAGCGGAAGGTTTTAACGAACCGGTCGAAATTTGAACGTAACGGATAACGCATTTTTTTTAACCACTACAGAAGGCACCTATACAGTGCTTAATAGGCATTATATAGCTTTTATTTGCTTTCATGACCCAGAATTCGACAGTAGTACTGACTGCCACCTATTCTTAATGATGGAAGGAGCAAATAATCAGTCGAGGATAGAGGTTAATTGATATTTATTCAGTGCCGATGGTATTTCAACAACTAGTCGTGTTTCTTTTGCAATGTACATCGTCAAAACCGGTCTCTAGTTAACATGGTTCAGTTTCGCCACGTAATTATGGAATGGGACAGAGGAGCGCAGACCTGGCTTCAATGTAATTCTATACAACCGCACAGTTATACCTAAACCCTAGGTTATTACAGTCAGTTACTATAGATTACTCAGAACAAGTTCCGCAAAGACAATACAAGCAAAACTAGGTCAGGGTGGAAGAGTATTTCGCAAATCTTTATCAAATCAGTGGGCATTAAAATCCGATACTTTTCCTAGTGGCACGAGTATTTTACTTAAGCGCAACATCGCCCACAAATCGACTCGTTATGGGGGTGCACAAGAAACATCACTTCAATGCTGTTCAACCCACATGGCCAAGTTTCAGTAGCCAACAGAAACCCAGAAAAATATGGACATACACGATTATTCCTTCCCTATTTTACACTCGCTCACTATCGTGTGATTATTCATCGTGTACAATATATTTTCAGACCGAAACTACAATTTATCAATGCGGCGGTTGCTCCAACCGACTACGTGGCGCGAAAGCAAGTTCACAAAGAAAACGTATGGAAAATAAATTAAAAAACCCAAAATATTACTGTAAATGGAAGAGCAGATTAAAATACATTGAATGGGTGAATTTCCGTTAAGCACAGAGCAATAACGTGACCGTGAGCTTAAGGCACATGGTGCGTTGCCAGAACGAGGCACTAACGCAGGGTCTACTGAAATTCGAGTAAATTGAGAAAATCAATTCCCTTATGGGGTTCAGTGGTAATTTCGCACCTGATTTCAACATCTGGACTTCATTACAGAGCAGATTTCAGACAATCTAATACCTGGGTTAACATTACCAAAACGAGAGCTGCGTCTCCATGTCTGTCCAGCACCACGACCCAGGAACAAGTGCTCTTCCAACCGAATTCTCCTAACCGTTCCGCTTACAAACGTGGTGGGGGTGGCGCGCCAACCTGACAGAACCAATTCGCGCGCCTACGTGTCATCTTTGCCCTGACCTACAAACTTGGTCTCTGCTAAACTTATTCACGCTTGGTGGGTACTACCCTACCGCAGAACGACCATTCATGCAGTGTTACAGTCTGTGCCTAAAGCTTTCTGCTAGTTCGCACACTCACTCATTTATACCGTCCAGGCCACACAAAGGAAAGGAAAATGGGAAACGTGGTACACAACATAAAAAAATACAATAAATAACACTGATTAGTCCATTCTCTCCTTTGGACACCAGCTGAGGTACTACCTGCAAGAGAAGAAACTCTTGCTAATAATTTCTGCGTGCTAGCAATTTAATAAAACATTGTAACGGTACAACAAGTTCCGTTTCACTGCCACATAAGAAGCAGCTGGTCTCTCGTTATCGAATTCACAGCTTCAACAATGTGATGTCGCGGTCTTTTACGTAACCCCACAGTGGGGTCTGGAGGTCTGGGAGGCCACCGGCTATGAAGTTCATCTTCTGCTCCTCCTCTTCCAATCCACCGCCCTGGAATGGTGTCGTTCAAGTAACGTCGGACGTGCTTAGAGAACGCTTGCAAGCAATAAATGCTTGAAAACTGTTCCTTCTTCTTGAATAGCCCTGTAAGACTGCGCGGTTATTTTGATCAGACTGTGTATTTATGAAACATCTGGTTGCTTGATCACATCAATCCTTCCTATAAACTGTTTGGGTGGAGCCGCATAGGCGGCGCGAGTTTTCACACGTTCTGTTTATTTAATCGGATTGTTAGCCACTGCTGCGTCTAATAACTCTTCACATGTCGAACTCCCAAACACCAATCGTCATTCCATAATTTCCATAACTGCATATTTGTATAACACTAATTGTTCCTCCATCTACTTCATCATTTCAGACACACGTCTGTCGAAGAAATTATCCTACATTTTGTGTCTTATCCAAGTCACTATGCATGAAAGAGCAGTTAAAACTTTGTCTTTTATAATCGCCGTAGCTTCCCTCTTGGGGTATTCCAGCGGTTTTCCTTTTGTCCAACAGAGAGACATTATCTCTGTCACATTGTAAGCTAAGCACGGACTTGAAGTAAGTTACATGTAATCTTGATCATGCTGAGCAACACAGCTGACACTAATGTTACTGTTCGGTGAAAACCACATCAACCTTACTGTTGCACATATATTGTGTTACGATCGCTTTCGCTCGTAGATCATCTTTAGGGCTAAGCCGTGCTAGAGTCATGAAAGAAACAAACGGTTTGGCTTTCGTATGTAATCCGACGACCAGACCATTTGCGCCACGACTTCAGCACAGCTCGGCAACCTGAAGGTGTTCTATGAACTAAACAGGTCGAAACAAAATAAATGTCTAATAATACAGCTGAGTTTTTTTTTTATCAATCGTTAACGTAAGTTATGTATGTCACTCCAGGCTAAGACCGTTTTACAAGAGGGGTGTCACATTGTCAGAAAAGAGTGTATGCGCCGAGATGCCTGTAGACACATTCGAGCTATGGTACGCGTAACAGGTGCTTCACAGTGAAGTAGCGAAATGACTCGGCATTTGAAAACGTACACCAAAGGTGTATTGAGAGAAGTTGGGAAGCAGAATTAGGACAAATTAGACTGAAAGAAATGGAAGTAGCTGTGAAGAAGATGAATGAGGGGAAAGCCCCACGACCTGATGAAGTATCAGTGGACATGATAAGAGCAGCAGGTCCAGTGGGAATGCAATGGCTGTATAGAGTACTATCAACTGTGTGGAGAAATAGTACAATACCTGACAATTTGAGAAGAGGAGACACTGTTCCCATCTTCATAAAAGACTTTGTAAAAACTACAGAGGAATAACCCTTATGAGTCATACAGGCAAGATTTTTGAAAGAATTTTATTAAATCGAATAAGTGAAAAGATAGAAAAGGAGTTGAGTGAAGAACAGCATGGGTTTAGGAAAGGAAGAAGTACGATCGACCTGATACTTTCCATCCGTCAACTGATGGAAAAAAGTTGGGAGTATAACAAAAGGGTGATAATGGTTTTTATAGACATAGAAAAGGCATATGACTCAGTTAACAGGGAAAGACTCTGGGACGAAATGAAAAAGTTGGATATAGAAGATGGATACATTAATATAATAAAGAACGTACAGAGGACACAATTGCAGAATTAGAGCATCACTGGGGAATTCTGAATACTTCAAAATAAGACAAGGGCTTAAGCAAGTAAATATTCTATCTCCTGCACTTTTTAATGTTGGATTAAGTAGGGCAGTTAAGGATATAGTGAAAGAAAAATCCAAAAAGATTATTTTTGCAGATGATATGGTAATATGGGGTGCTAAAGTGGTAGATGTACAGTTACAACTTGATACGTGGAAGGAAATAATGAAAAAGTATGGACTAAAAATAAATAAAGATAAGAGTGAAGTAATGGTATTTGGAAGAGAGAAAGGGATCAACGGAAATATTACCTTGAATGGAGAACCCCTCAAAGTGGTAGAAAGTTTCACTTATTTAGGGAGTGAAATATCTAGGGATGGAATGGAAGAATAACTAACAAAATTAATGGGAGGTTACAGAAGGGAGGCAATTTCTAACAAACAAAAAACACCTGATTTGGAATAAGGAAGTTTCAGAAAAAGCAAAACTCCTTACGTATAAGAATTATTACCCCCCTGTTGTCACCTATGGTGGAGAAACATGGACAATGACAGAAAGGGAGTGGAGCAGACTGCAAGCAGGGGAAATGAAATTTCTCAGAGCAGTTAAGGGAAAAAACAAGAATGGACAGAGTAAGGAATGTAGAGATTAGAAAGGACCTTAAACAAGAAAGTATGAGAGAAGAAATTGAAAAAAAGAGATTAAGTTGGTATGGGCATGTTAAGAGGATGCAGAGACTCCCCAAAATTATGAAAGAACTAAAGATGGATGGGAAAAGATCTAGAGGGCGCCCAAGAACACGGCAGAAAACAGGAGTGAGAATATCTGTGGAAAGGAGAGGTGTGACCTGGCAGCAAGTGCAGGAAGAAAAGTGGTGGGAGGACCGAGCCAAATGGAGAGGACTCGTCAGCACCCAGACCCGGCAATAGCTGGAGCGGGATCCGGATATAGATAGACATCAAAGGTGAAGTACAGGTGACACTGTGATTCTTGTGGGCAAAACATCTAAAGTACACACAGATTCACCGTGAAATCTGGCGGCATATGAATCGAAATGCAATGTCGCATCCAGCCGTAGTGAAATGGTGACAACAATTCGACTACAGCTCACAGACACGGGTGTTGCTGATCGGGAAGGAAGACCACCGGCATCGACCACAGAGGACAACGTCCAGTCAATAGAGGAAGAACATCGGAAGGGCAAGAGGTTTTCTAACACAGCGGTTCTCGAGTGGTTCCGTGACCAAGGAGAGGATTTCTGACGTCGAGGAACTGAACGATTGGTATCACATTCCAGCCGTTGTTTACAAAGACTTACTATGTTGAAAAGTCGTGTCACGCATCAGTGTCACTTTGAAACGTTGTGCAGCTTTCCATTAAAATTATTTGGCCTGCCATTACATTGTACAGGGTGTGATTCGAAAGTTTCAAGACTTATCTCAGAACTAGAAATTTATTGGACATTTAATTAGAGCGGACTAAAATTCTTCAAAATATGTTCCTTCAGCATCAACACAGCGCAGCCAGTGGCTCTTCCACTGTTCATAGCCCTTCTGGAAGGCCTCGGCCGTCAGGCTGTCAAGGGCTCTCGTCGAAGCCTGCTGGGTGGCGTCGATGGTGTCAAATCGCTTCCCTTTTAGGCCTATCTTGATTCGGGGGAAGAGGAAAATGTCACTTGGAGCCAAGTTGGGGCTGTAGGGTGGCTGCGGCAGTGTTGTCACGTTGAACTTGACCAAAACTTCGGCGGCGGCGCGCGACATGTGAGCGGGTGCGTTGTCGAGGTGGAGAATCAATTGATCGCAAGGTGGATGCGGCGAACTCAGTCCCTCAAGCGGCGGAGCGCTCTCCACATTCTGGTCCGTTCGGCTTGATGATGGCCTCCCAGAGCGGTCGTCGTCTTCAGCATTCCCGCAGCCATCTTTGAAACTTTTGTGCCACATGAAAACCATTGCACGGGACGTGGCTTCTTCCTTAAAGGCCTCTTGTATTATACCGAGAGTCTCCGTGGCGGTTTTGTTCAGTCGCAGGCAAAACTTAATCGCATAACGCTGCTCCATTTTCGCCTCTTCCACTTTTCGACCGAGGTCAATGCCATGCACTCACGCTGCAAGCGATGCGCACTCCTCAGGATTCCGGAGGCAACTGCCGCAGCATCAGTTCGTTCCCTGAGGCCCCCCACTACTTCCCTCACCAGGTGGAACCGGTCCGCGAGCGCTCCCCTACTCAGAGATGAATCAGTCTGGAAACTTCTGAATCACACCTTGTATAAGTCAATTTTTGCAGTCCCTTCATATCTATGCTTCTGTCATCCCTTTCTGTTTCCGTTTTCTTTCATCTCATCTGCTAATCTTACCCAATTGTTCTTCGCTCTTCCTTTGACCGTTCAGCTTCTTGTCTACATTTATTCATTTAGCACTGTTGCCACACGTTTCTATCAGATGTCGACATCCGACAGGAACGTAATGAGCAAATTGCTTCGTAATACTGAATTACGGAGTCTGCCTTTTTTGCAAGTATACAATTATTATTTTGCTTTAACACCCAGACACATTTCACCACAGTTGCGGCATATTCAGCGGTTTTTCTCCTCTTATTTACCTGAAATACTCGCAAACACATTTTATTTAGGTTAGCACATATGTTAAACGCATTTTGTTGTTGTTTAAATTACGTATGTACTTCACCTTTTACCTTTTACCTTCACCTTTACCTTTACCTTTATACACTGACGGAAGAAATCACTAAGAAGGAGCTGTTCGGCATAAAGAAAAGTTGGTAGGCGTATTTTTACATCAGAAAGATGCTGTCTGTCCGACTTTAGCGCCAGGCGCATGAGAGTGGCGGTAGTAATACCAAATTGGGTTTCCCTTAGATAAGCGCTGTAACGGACGTGACCGATAGTTACCTTTGAGATCAGATGTGGTGAGTCGATGTTAGTCAAGAATGCCTTTAAGGCAACAAAGGCTCCATTGTCAGCACTTCACTGAGTTTGATCGAGGTCATGTAATGGGGCTACGAGAAGTTGAATATTGCTCCTGCGATACTGCAGAAAGACTCGACAGGAATGCAGCCATTGTACATGACTGCTGGACAGCCGTGGTCACGAGAATGTACGGTCACAAGAAGACGGTCACGTGGCAGTGCAGAGAGGGAAGGCAATCGTGTTCAGCGTACTGCATCTGCAGCAGCAATTTGAGTAGCAGCTGGCACCACATTGATAGAGCGAACTGTTACAAAACGATTGCTTTAAGGACAGCCCCGTGTCAGACGCCCTGTATTTACATTCCGCTGACCCCACACGCCCACCATCTGCGACTTCAGTGGTGTCAAGAGAGAGCTTGTTAGAGGGCAGGGTGGATGTCTGTTGTGTTTTCTGATGAAAATTGATTCTGCTTATAACTGTGTGTTGGTTAGAAACTGGCCGCTTGAGTGCTTGCAACCAGCCTGTCTGCGTGCTCAACCTGCACCTGGAGTTATGGTCTGGGGTGTGATTTCGTATGACAGCAGGAGCCACTCTCGTTGTTATCCTACGCAAGCTATATATGAATAAATTTTCACCACTGAGTTGTGGGTTCAGTAGACGAACAGATCGGAGACGATGACTGTATTAGCATGAAATTTATCGTGTCAGAAAACAACAATTGTGAGGCAATGGTCTGTGGGCAATAATATCTTTGAAATAGATTGATCTGCTAAGAGTTCCCACTTGTAGAAAATGCCATTTGAAGCAAATGGAACACCTCTGATACGTTAGAACGTCGACTTCGCTTCAGACTTCAGTTTCCAACATAACCACTTTGTATGGTTTCAGCTCCCGAGGAAGAATGAGCTGCCATTCATCCACAGATATTCAGACACCTGACTGAAAGTGTCTCCAGCAGAGTTCAAGCCGTCGTAGAGGTGAAGTGTGGACGCATGTCATGTTAATGACTCCTAATAACTTTCTGGATACTTTTGATGAGATAGTGTAGGTTACGATTAGCTAGCTTACATAGACTCTAGACGATTCTTCATGTTGAACTACTCTGAAGAGTCAAAGAAATTGGTATACCGGCCTAAAATCGTGCAGGGCCCCTCAGAGCAAGCAGAAGTGTCGCAACATGAAATGGCATGGACTCAACTAATGTCTGAAGTAATGCCGAAGGGAGCTGACACCATAAATCCTTCAGGGCTGTCCATAAATCCGTAACAGTACGAGGGGGTGGAGATCAAGTCTGAAAAGCATACTGCAAGCCATTCCAGATATGCTCAATTATGTTCACGTCTGGGGAGTTTGGTGGCCAGCGGAAGTATTTAAGGGGACATGCTAGTGAAAATTACGAAAAATTTGGAATAAATTTGCTTGGACTACAGAAAAGAACATTTCATGCTTATTTCAAAAATGTATAGTTTATAGACATTATCATTTTCCGTTCGTTCTAAAATTGAGGTTGAACGTAATGTTGCACAGGGGCCACGCCCCTCTGTCAGTTTGAAGTGCGTCGGAATACTTGATGCATTATTTTGTTCTTTCGTTTTTTTCCGTCGTTAGTTACGGATCGTTAAGACAGGTGTATTCTAGAAGCCACTGACTCCCGGAACCAAAGTACATACATGCCTAGAAGGCTATGCTTCGAATGTAAACAAAGATCTGAGAATATATGATTTCGGAATTTCATAAGCGTATGGTTTTGCAGTTATTGTGTGTTGTTTTGTGTCTTTGTGTGTGTTTCCTGTGCTACAAATACCGAGAGTAAAGAAATTTAGCCCCAGACGGAAGTTTCGAGGCAACCAGTTCCAAACACAACCGAGTAATTCACATCAGTTGCTTCAAAAGTCGCTTGCGGAAACTGTGTCTAAGGCAGTGCTTCTAGACGTAAACTTTCGTTTCCTGAATGTAATAGGAACAAGCCTAGTAGTATTGTGAGCAACAATAAGGACGGAAATGTTATTTTGAACATAAATATGCTGTCAAGACTTTTGAAGTGTGCTGTGAAATGTAAGTACTGCTATTGTGAAGATAGTATTGACGTTTCTGAGGACATTTCAGCAAAGGAAGAGTCTTTCTGCATGTAACTCGTGTAAGATGCACAGTGTTACTATGACACCGCCAGCAACTGATAGTCGACATTACAGTGTAAATGTTCAGCTTGCTTATGCAATGCGACGTATTGGAAGGGGAATGAGAGCTGCCCAGACTTTTTGTGCAGTGACGGATTTGCCTCCACCTCCACTGAGGTTTGACGGATACAATAAATTAATACATAATGATTTATGTGTCGTAAGTGAACATTCAGTGAAAAGAGCACCAGAAAAAGCAGTGGTCTTGTCCGAGAATACAGACACTGTAGCAGCATTTGATGGATCTTGGGAGAAGAGCGGTCATACATGTCTGAATGTGGTTGTAACTGCCACAATGAAACTGGTAAGATACTAGATTATGAATGTCTAACAGTGTTGTTCAAGTAAATTTATTGGCACCCATATTTGTGCATAAAGCTTTGATGGCCCAACTGGAAACATGGAAACGAAAGGAGTTCTAAACATTTTTAGAACATAAGAGGTCAGTCGTGGTGTGAGATATGTAGGCTAGCTTGCGGATGGAGACTGTAAAGGACACACTACTGTTATTAATGACAGACCATATGGGGACACTCTGGAAAAGCTTGAATGTGTTGGGCATGTACAAAAAAGAATGGGAGCTCGGCTGAGAAAATTATGTAAAGACTTCAGTGGAAAAAACCTGTCAGACGGAAAACATTTAGGTGGTCCAGTTCGTCTTACAAAAAGTGAAATTGATTCCTTGACTCAATATTATGGACTAACAATAAGGAGAAATGTAGGAGATTCGGAGAACAAGACACGAGCTGTTTCGGCAATATGGTTTCACAGAGTGTCAACAGATGAAACCCCACACCATGGTTTGTGTCCAAAAGGGGAAGATTCGTGGTGCAAGTACTGGTTAAGCAATGCTACAGACATACAATACACCCACAAGCATTCCTTACCACTTGCTGTAATGGAGGCAATACATAGGGATCTGACAAATAAAAATCTACTTATGAAATGAATGCATGGTCTCTTTCAGAATGCAAATGAAAGCTTCAACAGCCCTATATGGGAGAGAACACCTAAAACTGTATTTGTTGGGCTGACAGTGCTGAAGACTGGTGTAATGGATGCAATAATGACATTCAATGATGGTGCAATTTCAAGGATCAATGTTATGAAGAAATTGAACACCCAGACGAAAAAGAATATGGCTTCAGCTCTAACTGCTATTGATAAGCGGCGAGTAACCGAAGTAGAGACAGCTGCAGAAGCTGCTACCAAGGAGTCAAGCATAAAGAAAAGAATGAAGAGAAAGAGTATGGAAGATAAGGAAACAGGAGGACAGCTGGAGCATGCAGCTGGAATGTTCCAAACGAGCATAGTGGTAAGTTAATAAATCTGTAAATCTTCTTCGGCGATTTACCGAAAACTTGAATTTTCATCATTCAGGTACACTTTTCTGCTAAATGACTGAAGTTAAACTCACAAAAATTGGTACAGATACTTAGAATGACCACTTCTACCCCCCTTGCCTGCTATTTCCTGAAAATTAATAACATGATGATGATGTCGGTGATATTTGAGCAACATTTTTAAATATTTTTGTTGCAGTAAAATAAATTAGTTGTCTTTTTCACAGATCAGCATCAGGGAAGGAAATTGGAGGCATAAAACACTTACGTTAATGTTGTCTGTACTATGACTCTTTTTACTAGCTGCGCAGTCAGTGGTTCCAAAGAAAATGATACCACAGTGTAATAGTGTTCTGTTTCTTATACTATTATAGACATTGTTGTCAGTACCAAAATATAATAAATATCTCAATGACTTTTTGGGAAATGCTTTGAATAATAACCCTAATTGTGCGTAAGAATTTTGAACTATCTCTCTTTTATAGATCAGTTGCCCTATAAGGATGAAGATAATGCTAACAATGCAGCCCGTTCAGGGGCGTGTCCCCTTAAACTCAGAATAGTGTTCCTGGTGTTCCTGGAGCCACTATGTAGTAATTCTGGTCGTGTGGGGTGTCGCATTGTACTGCTGGAATTGCTGAAGTCCGTCGGAATGCACAATGGGCACAATGGATGCAGGTGATCAGACAGGATGCTTACGCGCATGTCACCTGTCAGAGTCGTATCTAAACGTATCAGGGGTTCCACATCACTTCAACTACACACGCCCCACACCATTACAGAGCCTCCACCAGCTTTAACAGTCCTCTGCTGACATGGACGAGTCGGCCTTCGGCTCCGAAAGCCCATATCAATGATGTTTCGTTGAACGGTTCGCGCGCTGACACTTGATGATGGCCCAACATTCCAATCTTCATCAGTTCGCGGAAGGGTTGCATTTTTGTGACGTTGAACGATTCTCTTCAGTCATCGTTGGTCCCGTTCTGGAGAGATCTTTTTCCGGTCGCAGCAGTGTCAGAGATTTGATGTTTTACCGGATTCCTGATAGTCAAAGTACACTCGTGAAATGGTCGTACGAGAAAATACCCACTTCATCTTTACTCGGAGATGCTGTGTCCCATCGCTCGTGCGCCACCTATACCACTACGTTCAAACTCACTTAAATGTAGATAAACTGTCATTGTAGCAGCAGTAACCGATCTAACAAATGCGCCAAACACTTGTCTTGTATAGGCGTTGCCGACCGCAGCGCCGTATTCTGCCTGTTTACATATCCATGTATTTGAAAACGCATGCCTGTAACAGTTGCTTTTGCGCTTCAGTGTATATCAACACGACTTATAATGACTATGCGATTATTTGAAATTCGAGTGATTTATTCCTAGTTATGTTATAATCGATATCATGATAAAGTATAGAAGGCCACAGTTTTGTTTCAGTTCCGTGTGGCAGTAAAAAATTTTAACCCTTATTATACGAATCCTATTTCTCCAACTCAATTATTTCTAAGTAAAGTTAATGCGACTCCTGCAGTGATCATATGTGCTCTTTGCAGAACCCGCCAGAATGCAAGGTATTCTTCTCGTAGGCCAGTTAGGAAAGCAACATTTAATACGTTTTGTCAGTATGTGGATCCTCTACAGCAATTCATAGATCCGCGAAATGCTGAAAGGCTTCGACATATGAAATATTAGCCACAACAATTGGAACGTCCCCTCAGAAAAATTAATGAGTTACTGTGCTGATAAACCTCTTACATTACTTGATTTTCAAACAGCTGAGCAGAACTGAACGTACTCAGACATTTCGCTCTTTATCTATTCTGATCAACACTAAACTGACACACAATATTTTTAGCGCAACGCAATCTGACTTTCAACAATCCCTACAAACGAATGGCCCTGACTAACAATAACCTATACCTTTCATGAATCACTTACCTCACAAAAATCTTCGTTACTCGAACCACTGCAATACAGCGTGAGCCAATACTGCCAGCTAAATAAAAGATTCTAACTGCTGAAGGCACTAACTACTGATAGGCATAGTCAGCAAATGAAAGATTTTGATAGAGAACAAACAATGTATTTACCTTAATAATGTTCCAAAGTCATCATATATATATATATAAGTTCATGATATCCAGTATTACAAATTTACTCTTTCTGATGGACACACGTCCAGATCGTCCGCTCTCAAAATTCTGCCATCTCTCTCCCCACATCCACCATTGCCGGCGGCTCACCTCCAACGGCGCAACAGTACGCGCTGTTCACATCCACCTGCCCAACCCTACAATAGCATATACTCCAACAATGCAAACCTACCGATATTGGTAGGTAGGTCATCACAGAGCAGATCCACTGTAGTCCTGGTAGAGATTACGGTATTAGTGGGCCACCAGAGGTGAAGACCCACTGCAGTCCTTGTAGAAATAATGGTATTTTGGGCCATCAAAGATACAGACCCACTGTAGTCCTTGTAGAGACGACCAGCAGCCATCTGTTGCGACTGTGCAGGTGCACAATCACCATCGAAGACTCTTGTGGAGAATATAGTAAGCCCATAAACCACCACTTGTGCACTCACAAAGTTTTTGGAATTGTCCTTAGAACCAGCAATTCTGTTAATCAGTCCCTTGCTGAATTATTAACACACATCCAAACACTAACAGTACTCTTTTTTTTCACGTATGACCAACAGATATATGTGCAGTGACATGAATGCTCACAAGTTACTTAATTTGATGAAATGGTGTAAGTTACAATTTTATAACAGGAGAATTCAATAACAAAGGTACAAAATACATCATTAAAGAACATAACAATACAGATAACATTTGTAGTAGTACAGGCTTTACAAAAGAATAGAAATAAACAGATACATCAGTATTACAGGAACTATGACATAAGTAAATAAATAAAATAATGAGAATAGTTTCGAAACATTAATTTCACACATGAGCATTAACACAGAACAGAATAAATAATGTCTAAACATCTTTACAAAGTAAATAACATAGTATTAAAAAATTCTACAACATAACTCTCATCAGCTAAACACATAAAGACAGGAAAAACACAAATACACAAGGGTACACAAACATATAGCGGAATAACACAAAAGGAAAAGACAGAGTTTTTTTTACTGCAGGATTTTCCAAACAAAACTTTCTTTACTTCTTGGAGATCTCCCTTCATTCATCATTATTCCCACAAAGTCCTACCGATACCTGCTTTCTGTATTCTATTCATATCATCATTCAAAATAATTATTCTTCATTGTACAGTACCCTTTTTTCACAAACTTTTTTTCGTATAACTTCTCAATGCATTTCTTCCATTCATTATTCATGTACATATAAACACATAATCACGTTCCTCATATAGGGTAGCATTATCTTATTGATCGTAAACATACCTCAACAGCATAATACACGTCATCGTCGTAATAATATCATAACAGATCAATCACATCTCAGAATCGTTGCACCTTCTTTCAATAATTTCAAGACCTTCAATAAAATCATCTACCTCAAACGTACTTCAAAAATCATGGTCCCTTACCAAATACGACATTCAAAGCTCTCATAGTAACACAATGGTTCCGAAAAAATATGAACAGTTCACAAAGTACAGACAAAATACAATTTCATAAGTGTGAAGTCATTCAACTGTGTAATTGCGTAAACATGTGTCACTGACGTAGTAAAAAGATGTTCGTTTCTCTGTTAAAAAATCAGATAGCTGTGTAATTCTGTGTTAGAGAAGTATGGTACCGATGTGTAAAGTTGTATAGGCAAATACCATGTTAGCTAAGGCTCCTTGTGCTTGCCAAACACATGGTACACAAAGTAAGCGTGTACCCCCCTGAGGATTAAACTAATTATACCCTCAGGTGTTACAGATTACAGCAATGAAATGAAATGTATCACGGAAAACCTTTGTATCTTTGTAATCCAAAAATCTTTAAAAATAAATGTTTTAAGTGCAAAATTAATCACTCAAATGCGTGTCCTATACCGATAAATGTGCGTCTTGCTGTAAGATAATTCTGTGGAAGTGTCGTAGTTATCGTCCTATGTAAGCAAAGCTCCGCTGACGTCAATGTACTCACCTCATCATAAACAAAGTGAAATGCTTTCCGTATAGATATCGTAGTTATTACGCTTATTGCGGTGATGAAGAAAGTACTGTACTGTAACGTATTGTTGCGCTACGGAAAAGGCTGTCTCATTGTAGCTATACCACAAAAGTTACTACTAAAACATGTTTTCCTTTCCAGAAGAATTCAGAAAAACTGTGCAGAGATAAAACAGACACACCGCAAAAGCAACAATGTAAATTGTGTCACACATTAGTAGCGTCGTGATATAATCGTGTAGCTGCAAATAAACTAACCACTGTGTCATCTGGTATCTCGCAGAAAGTACTTTAAATCCAGAATGTATTTTCAAGAAAACCAAAATGTTGCATTAAAATTTCATTAGCAGTACCGGTATATGTTCTAAGTATGTGAGCCTTATAGTCGTTACGTAATCGTGCAACTAACAAGCAAGAATGTACACACACAATAACACTGTGTCGTCTGTTCACTATAACAATTCTCTCGTAAATACTGTCTAAATATGTTGCCTAGGTTCTAGACTGGATAGTTAACTTCAAAACATTGTTGCATGTTAACAGTTTCTCAGTGTGACAAATTGTAGTAGCAGCGTGAAGTGAAAAATTTTATGGCAAAGACAAAGTTAAAAAGCAGGTTATCTTTCAATAAACGGTTTTACATGTGAAATGTGGTGCAATCCTTTACTCTTCCTAGTACGCAGAGTTTCAACTTCAATGCAATTATCATGTGGTATATGTCGGATTCTGTAAGGTCCATTGTAAATCAGAAAGAATTTTTGACTCAACTGTTTCTTCTTATGTGACAATGAATGAGCTTTAATGAGAACTTTCTGACCAATATATAATTTCTTTGCATTTGCTTTACCGTGTAGTTTTCTCCTTTTGTCTGCTGCAGATTTTATATTTTTAATAGCCAAATCAATTATGTCTTTGTGTCGAAGTTAACGTGTATTCGGGAAAGGTACAAGCTCTCTGATTCTGTTCGGTGGTTCTTCATTCTTCAGTACAAGAATAGGTGGTAAAGCAGTGGAGTCATGAGGCATTTCATGCAGCAAGTTTTGAAATAAGTGTAAATATCTGTCCCAATCCTGATGCTTTCTGTGACAATAAAGTCTGCAAAGCTTATTGATTTCTTTCATAATCCGTTCAGACGGGTTACAATGCGGTGAGTACAATGAAATAAAAACAGGTTTGATTTTATGGTTCCGAAGCATGCGTGACCAAACAGCAGATCTGCATTGCGGTCCGTTATCTGAAATGACTTAACTAACATGTCCAACTTCACGTAAGAAATTTTTAATAAAGGCGTTGTATGCAGACCGTCCAGTGGCTTTACGTAACAGAATGAAAGAAACAAATTTTGAAGTAAGTTCTACAGCGACTAGAACGTACGAAAATCCATTCGATGTTCTGACAAGGGGTCCCAAGAGATCAACAGCAGCAAATTCTTTTAATTTAGAAGGAATGGGAGGAAACAACGGAGCACGATGGGAGATAGTAGATGGTTTCGCCTTTTGACAAAGTTTACAAATAGACAAGACTCTTCGAATTCTCTTTTCCATATTGTTAAAATAACAAGTCGTTCGAAGAATATGGACCAAAATGTGCGTAGCTGAAATGAATGTACCAAATGAGCTTATTAACAAAATCGTCTGGAATGCAAAGTACCCATAGTTTGTCATCAACAGTGCAGCGTTTAAAGAGTATGTTGTTTCTAACCAGATAATAATGCCGAATCTGAGTGTGTGTCTTTTCAGGCCATTTACTTTTGATGCCGTTCCATATCGGATCTTTATCTTGTTCATGAGCAATGTCCTTTAAAGATGTGGTGATGAAGTTTTCAAAGGCGACTTTCTGAATGTAAAGAATACTGAAATTTTTCTCGAGGTGGCTGACTGTGTTACTTTTCTCAAGCCCAGCCGGTGCGCGTGACAGTGCGTCCGCAACAATATTCTCCTGGCTGGGAATGTAGACTGTTGTGAAGTGGAATTCTTGCAGAAACAATTCCCAACGTTTTAACCTGTCATGATTTAATTTTGAAGATAGAAGTACTTGTAATGCACGATGATCACTGTATACTTTTACGTGCTTACCAGAATGAAAGAAACGAAATTTGTTAAATGCCCAAACGATAGCTAAAGCTTCTAATTCAGTAACGGAATAATTTTTTATTCAGATTTTGTTAGCACTCGACCAGCAAAAGCAATGGTTTTCTGAACAGTAGTGTCATTTTCTATGGCTTCTTGAAATAAATGGGCACCAAGACCGACTTTAGAAGAATCCGTGCTAAGGCAGAAATCTTGAGACAGATCTGGATGAGCTAGTATTGGCGCGTTAAGTAGCGTTTCTTTCAAAGAATTTAATTTCAACTGTGCTTGTTCGTCCCAGTTCCAAATAGTATTTTTTCCAGTGAGAGAACAAAGTTTTGGTGTAACTAGAATTTGCATATTCAGAAACCACGATAAAAATTTACGAGACCTAGAAAACTGCGGACTTGTTTTTTTGTGGATGGAACTGGAATGGCTCTGATTGCTTCTAACTTTTCAGGATCCGGCTGAATGCCTTCAGAAGAAATAATATGTCCCAAAAACCTCACCTTTGACCTACCGAATTTAGACTATTCCAAGTTAACTGTAATTCCAGATTCTGCAAAAATATGGAACAAACTCTTGAGGATGCGTTTATGTTGTTCCCATGAGGCTTCTGCTATTAGAATATCATCCACATATAAGGTGATGTGACGTTTTAAGAAATCAGGTAGTATGGAATTTAGCCCGCGAATGAACGCTGCCGAAGAAATGTTCAAACCAAAAGGAAGTTTCCGAAATTGATAACAAACGCCGAAACAAAGAAAAGCTGTGTATTTTCTACATTCTGGATGAAGTTCTATCTGATAAAAACTGGATCTGAGATCAATAGAAGACAACACTTTTGCACCATTAAAATTTAGAAGAAGTTCTTCCATCGTTTGCGGCCTGTCTGTTTCAAGAACGATGATAGTATTGATTTGTCTCGAATCTAGGACAAGCCCGATCGATCCATTTTTCTTCTCAACAACATGTAATGGATTGTTGTATGAGCTTACTGCAGGCTCAATAATGCCCTCTGTTCTAACACGGTCCCTATAATGTGCTGGAATTACGTATGGTCTAACACAAAATTTAGTATGCTCACTAATACGAAATTGGTATTGAAATCCCTTGATTGCTCCTGTTTTGTGAGTAAAAACTGTGGAATGTGCTCGTAAAATCTCAAAAAGGTCCTGCCTATCAGTGTCATTACAGTTCTCAATTGTTTCAATTTTATTCTGAATTAACCCATTAGTATCAAATACGCCATCGATATCATCCCTGTCAGTGCTTGCAGAGTGATTGTTAGTGTCTAGTTTCGTCAAAATTCCGAACTGTTGTCTAACAGAAGGTAAAGCCGATTAATTTCCTCGTCATAGTTTGAGAGCCAATCTTGAAATTTCAAAGCTATTGACTTACCTTCTTTCTCTAAACTTATTTTTGCATCGTGAAAGTTTAAGATTGCGTTGTATTCATTCAAAAAGTCTACTCCCAATATAATTTCCGTCGACAATAATGGAACAATAAGAATGTTCATAGAGAAGCTGTGGTTTTGACAAAAGAATTCCAAGTTGGTTTGTTGGCGTACATCTACACTTTTTCCAACGATTGCACCTTGTAACTTAATCTTACGTAACGGAAGTGTGGGGCAATTGTTCGATTTGTTGCATTTGCTAAAGGCTGTTTCACTAATTACTGAAATGGGACTGCCAGAGTCAAGTACTGCCGTAAATTTTACGTCATTTCCTGTAATGTGAATCACAGGATATGCTATGTTGTTATGTTTTACGTCGTGTTCCTGGAGTAAGATGTCCCTAATGTCTTGAATTTTTACGTAATTATTAGCCACAGTAGCTGCGTCATCAGCTTCATAAGTACGTTTTGTGGCTTCCAGCGGTGTGAGACAATGCCTATTGTCTCTTTGTTGGCGCGCGTCGTTATTGGGATTTGGAGATCTAACTTCTACAAATTCACCTTGTCGAGAGGGCCCTACTCTGTTTGAATCGCGCCACTTCTGATTAAATTCAGGTATGTCGTTTTATCGGTAGTTTACATAGTTTCTTTTTTGTCGGTCATGTGGTGGAGAATGTCTCCCTGAATCGTAACTGCGTGGTGTACCGTTGTGTCTGAAGTTATTCTGTCTCCCTTGATAATAATTATTTTGGTTTCCATATTGTCTGTTTCTCTGATTGTCTCTGTGATAGTCATTACCGCGGAGAGGTGATCTTTCCCTGTAATTATTACTACTCTGCCAACGGTTGTCATACGGGTGCTGACTGTTTTGATCACGATTTACGTTGTAGAAATAGCCTTGTCGTGTCCAGTTATTATTTCTTTCATCGCGGAATTGTGACGGATGTGACCTGTAATTGTTGTGCTCCTGTTTTCGCGTCCCGCGATTGTCAGTGTCAATTTCCAATTCTTGTAACAGTCCCTGAAAAGCTTCAATGTCGTCTTTGCAACGTCCTGCCAAAATAATATGTCGTAAATGTTCAGGCAATTTGATTAAGAAAATGCGGATTAGTTCTGAGGGGCTGTATGGGTTTGACAGGTACTGATTCTCGTGCAACATGTCTTCAAAATAATTCACAATACTGGAAAATTCAGATTGTTCGAAATGTTTCGTCATTATGATGCTATGTTTTACTCGGTCTTGTGTAGCTTGAGACCAATGTGCTGAGAGAAAGGTATGATAAAATTCTCCTTCACTGTGGCAATCGTGAATGACCGATCGCATTCTTACAGCTGGTTCATTCTCTAAATAGCCACACATAAATTCTAATCTGTGCTCTAATGAACAGTTGGGAGGAAAACAATGAGAGAATTGATGAAGCCACGCTTGTGGATGAATGTCGTTGCCGGTATTCTTAAATGTTTCGAATTTACGTGTAGTAATAAACAGCTTATAGTCAAAATCATCATGTTGGCGAGTCGCATGTCGGTCATTGTTTCGTCGTTTCGGCGGTTCCATCTCAAAATTCGGTGTACCTGTTCCATATTTCTATGTCCCTCTTCCAGTAGTGGAGCGCGAGTGTCCTCTGAAATATGTAATTCTTTTATTACCTGTGTCAACTGATCTTGTACTTCCGGATTTCTCTTTGGTGTTGCGTATTGATTTGATTCTGATTTTGTTTCAATTTCCTAATTTGTTCGTACTCTTCTGCATCATTTAAGACTACCGGTCTTGTGTCATTCAGATTATCATCTACCTTCATAGATAAATTATTTCGACTACTTTCTCTAATAATGAACTAATTTCCTCCATATGTCTTTCTGAACCAATTTTCAGAGTATCTACTGTGTCCTTTAACTTTTCCTGAGTTTTTGCAAGTTGCGTAACCGAATCGGAAGATGCAACTGAGTCAAGGTCTCGTGATTTTCATGAACAATAGTTTGCAGTTCTTTTATGGCTGCTTCGTGATTCTGTAACGCATTTTCATGCCGCGAAAAAATAGGTTGAAAATGCTCACAAATTTGTGTTTTTACGTCATTACAGACTTTTTGACATTTCGATTCGATGTTATGTAACTCAGTAGTTAAATCTTCACGTGTTTATTCAAGCGTGGTGTCTAACTTTTGAAGATCTTGTTCCATTGTGTCTAACTTTCGAAGATTTTGTTCCATTGTGTCTAACTTTTGAAGCTTTTGCTGATTGTCTCTGATTTTGTTCCATCGTGTCTAACTTTTTAAGATTTTGTTCCATTGTGTCTAACTTTTGAAGATTTTGTTTCATTGTGTCTAACTTTTGAAGCTTTTGTCCCATTTGATGTATTAATTGTAATAACAGCGCACTGGTGTCTGAAACATGTTCCTCAGTGCTTTTCGGCAGTGAATTTGCACCGGCAACATTCACATTTTGACAAGCAGAAAATGTGTCTTAACTTATTTGAGAAAACGGTGAAGACCCAAAACCTGAATCTACAGTATTTGCGAAATTGTGTCCTGTCATTTCGGATTCCTGAGGCGAGCTGTTATCGACCGATCGATCGATAATGCTTCCCTATTCACTAATTGTTTCACTGTCTACACCATTATTTGCAGCCCACTTCATTTCCCTATGCACAATTACCAAATTACTAATTTGAACATTAGTTAATTCATTACACGGTGGCGCTAATACACTGCTTTCGTCTTCACTGTCATTTCTCAGTTTACTTTGGAGCCTAGTATTATGTTTTTCACACGCCATTATTGTCACAATATTTCACACGACAACACAGAAAAGCACAATTTGAAGAGCAAAATAAGAAAACACATCAACATAGGATTGAAAATAATATCTCGTTAATTGCAAGTGCAGCTGCGAAATACTTGGTGCAAATCTACATGCATGCCACAACTGTTTTACTGTACAACAATGAAAAACTACAACTAAAACGGAAATTCTCTCTATAATTACGCGGTAGCAATAAACAATAGCTACACTAATTACACAAACTACAAGAAAAAATCAGAAGATTCTAGTGAGGTATCCTCGGCTAAGGGTCGACAATGAAACGTCCCCTTAGAAAAATTTATGAATTACTGTGCTGATAAACCTCTTACATTATTTCATTTTCAAACAGCTGAGCAGAACTGAACGTACTCAGACATTTCGCTCTTTATCTATTCTGATCAACACTAAACTGACACACAATATTTTTAGCGCAACGCATTCTGACTTTCAACAATCCCTACAAAAGAATGGCCCTGACTAACAATAACCTATACCTTTCATGAATCACTTACCTCACAAAAATCTTCGTTACTCGAACCACTGCAATACAGCGAGAGCCAATACTGCCAGCTAAATGAAAGATTCTAACTGCTGAAGGCACTAACTACTGATAGGCATAGTCAGCAAATGAAAGATTTTGATAGAGAACAAACAATGTATTTACCTTAATAATGTTCCAAAGTCATCATATATATATATAAGTTCATGATATCCAGTATTACAAATTTACTCTTTCTGATGGACACACGTCCAGATCGTCCGCTCTCAAAATTCTGCCATCTCTCTCCCCACATCCACCATTGCCAGCGGCTCACCTGCAACTGCGCAACGGTACGCGCTGTTCACATCCACCTGCCCAACCGTACAATAGCATATACTCCAACAATGCAAACCTACCACAGCCTTCACACAGCACAGTCAGTGATTTTCAAATAGAGCGCTACGTGGCGTTACCAACATAAAAACCTAAACAGCCTACTTACACAATAACTATACACACTAAAGGAATATTAACAACTACTTTTATTATTATTATTACATACTAAAGCAACCCGTTAGCTTACCATACTCGCACAGCCAGGATTAAAACTCTGACGCCTTCATCTTGCTATCAGAAAGCAAATAAAATGTCTTCGAATAGACATGATCGTAAGAATCTACAAATACTTAAATAAAGACTGTTGGTTAGCTATCCATTGGCACGTAGTGCAACTGCTTACTTGAGAACTCATTCCATTTCAGTTTGACAATATGAAATCTTTTGGTTGACTCTCTCTTGCACAAAACAAAAACAGTGTGATAATTACAAATTTGATTCTGTAAGTCTCTCATGGGCAACACCGAGTGGTGGTATGATATTTCGACAACGTGCTAGAGTGCTAACATCAGTTGAATTTTATGCACTCATCCTCCGTATTTTTTCTACATGGCAGCATTGGATTTTCGCCATGTGGCTTGCGGCGAGGTAAAGCCGCATCGTGTGACTGCTTCTCATTGTTTTTTAAGTACGGCCGTTCAGTTAACGGGATCCACAAATGACCGCATACACTGTCACTCGTGCATGACAAGCCCCAACGCGAAATTTCGGCGTGCCAGTGTTAAAAGGCGCTGACCCGGTTAATTAAATTGTCCGCAACACTTATTTCAGCGATTCACGCATTACAGCTCCAGAAAGTGGTTGTAAAGTTAGTATTTTCATCCTGCTCCTGTAGGAATAAAATGTTCGACTGTAGGGGTGAGGCAGAGGACACTTAATCATCTTCTCCCGTTGAGATATTTTGATACCACTTCTTCTTTTTAAAATTGTTATTTATTTTACTTTTTTGTACAATTCATACAGGCAACCCGATTAGACAACTGCAATGTTATATACCGTTTTAATGTTTGGTAGGCAATCACTTTTTCCTGTAAGTATTCCTTGTGATGTCACAATGCTTCTTTTAAACTCATATAGTGGCTGATTTGATGCTGTCCATTTTTCTCTGTTGTTGTCGTTGTCTTCACTTTGAAAACTGATGTGATGCAGCTTTCCATGTTATTCTATCCGGTGCAGTCCTCTTCAAGTGAGCAACCAGTATCTATTTGGATCTGCTTGCTGTCCCCCAGCCTTGATCTCGATATACAATTCACCACCCTCACCCTCCAAACTTCCTTAAGAAGTGTGTTATCATTGAATGTCTTCTTTTAGTCCAGTTGTGCAACAGATTTCTCTTTTATGGCACATATTTCTTTTCACCTCGTTTCTAAACTGTACCACCTCATTAGTTATCCGATCCACAGATCTAATCCTCAGTATTTTTCTGTAGCACAAAATTTCGAAAATTTATATTCTCTGGCCTGAAATGTATATCGTACACGTTTTACATCCATACACTCCAGACAAATACCTCCAGAAAAGACTGTCTAACATTTAAATTTTTGCCGGCCGCGGTGGCCGAGCGGCATGGATGTTTGTGATGTTCTTAGGTTAGTTACGTTTAAGTAGTTCTAAGTTCCAGGGGACTGATGGCCTCAGAAGTTAAGTCCCATAGTGCTCAGAGCCATTTGAACCATTTCAAAACAATTTCATGTTTTGATTCAGGCGGGACCATTTTTGAAACGTGGAACTTAGGGAAAGGCAGATTTGGTGTAGATGTGTTCTTACTCAGTTACCATGGTTACTCAGCTTTAAAAAAGATAAAATCATGTACACTTTATTTGGAACCAATTGAAAATGAGGTTTACAACAAGGAACAATTAGCAAATTTGACTATTAAGACACAATGTCTAATAAAAAAAATTCTTAAGCAAGTTGCGCTCATGGCTGAAGGTGTTATCAACCAAAAATTCAAATTATTTGTCGGCTGAAGACCCAATAGTATAACTCCTAAACAATTTGACCGCTGAAGGCCTAGATAGCAATTTCTTACTAAAGTATTATAAAAAACGACCATCATATTAAGAGAAAATATCTAATTACAAATTCTTAAGACAAATTGCATTCACGGCTGAAGGCCTTATTGACAAGAAATTCAAATTAGTTGTCGGCTGAGGGCCCCAATAGCAATAACTCAATTTTTTTATCAAATTAGTGGAGGTTTCACTACTGGGTTAATGTTCACTCAACTCAAACGTCCTTGGTCCGGTGGAGAACGAGGTTGTCGCCCTCGCAACTACAGCCCCTCGATCTGGCAGTGCCTGCATGCCGCCAGCGGTTCCAGCATAGTCTTCACTGCAGCTCTGTCCCTATTACACGATGCCAACCTACCAAAGGTACGAATGCGAGCTGCAACATGGCTCAATTTTGAATAAATACAACAATTTTTATAACATAATCCATTACTTTAATTTCTTATAGCGACAGTCCTAACGGAATTGAGACACACTTTGTACGTACAAAAACACAAAACTCACTGCACTCCTCATATGGAGCATAGTCCTCCCTGGGTTAATTCGAATTAGTCCAGGGAGGAAGATGTTCCAAGAGAATAGTGTTTAGGGTAGGATAGGAAGTAAATGTCTGGAAAAAGAAGAATGTGACACTCTTGGACATCGTGTCGAACGATGTCGTTATAGCTCTGCAATATTTGACAGCCTACCAGACGAAATATTCTGCTGACATTTCAACAGAGATCGTAGTGGTTTTGAATTTCTTCATGTTTTGTGGTTCTATGTGAAGAAGTGAGACCAACAGTCACAGCATAATTCACCGAGTTAGGACAAAAAAAGTACAAAAACAGAAAAGAGTTAAACAAGACGAAAAAAGACTTCATGAACTTCTTTCCCTTGTGATTTGCCACAAGGGGGGAGGATTTGATTTACAATCCTTATTCCTAGCGTTCATAGAATATATTCCACTTAACCTTGCTCTGTCCTGTTCTGATTTTCTCTTGCTGGTAGAACGCCTAGTGCCTTCCCGATGAAGTCATTACTGATTTTATTTATTTATATTCAACTTTTCACGCGTCTGGAGAACTTGTAACACCTCCATTTATTTATCCCGACCTGATGTGATCGAATAGCAGCCCAATATTTATTATTAATATGACCGTGTACCTAATGGGGCTGGTAATCGGAATTGACTGCTACAGATGTTGTTACTTTCCAGTTCGTCCTGTTCAATACTGCAATAATGAGATGTCTGGTAACAAGAAAAACACCAACACAGTTTCACTAATTACTAACCTATATTCGTCTCAAAAACACAAAAAAGGAGACAGCCACTGCCTTCGTCATACATATCTAATTACGGCTAATCTCAGCACAGGCTTCTTCATTTTCCATTATCGTCACACGCTAATCCATCACTGCATCCAACACTGCATTCCAACACTGCAATCCAAGGTGATGCCGGCGCGGTAGACGCGAAACCAAATATCGGCCCTAGAAATGTCACTGATCACTTTCGTAATAATACTTCTTCACTTTCCCGGTATTATTCTAGTACAAAGGGGTATAACCACGGTGATGGCGACTCCTTTCACCGTTAAAGCCTTACATTTCAACAACTGGCCTCCTCACACCTCTACCCGCAACATGGCACTCGCTCAACTCCACACTCGCTCTCGCAACAAGACACGATCGATTGTTCGCCCTATCGACCTGTGCCGAGTGCAAATTTATAGTAAGGGCCTACGGACCCCTTACATCCCCGCCCTCGAAAACTTCTTTGTAGCCTCTGGCGTAAAAGAACTGGCAAGGAAATTAGATATCATTACATCTGAACAAAACACATAGTGCAAATAATTAATGAAATTACAATTCACCAAATAATCCCTCGACTCCGGTAGTGGGCTGCCTCCACAACAATATTCTACAAAAGGTTATTACATCTTACCAACATGGCATTGTCCAAATCACAATTTTTTATCAAGCAGCAATAATCCTCTATAGTCCGTATTCAATGTAGCACACAACATCAATCTATCTTAATTAACATAGCATGGTAAATATTTTTATAAACTTATCTTACATTCAATTACCAAAAATCTTCACTTTCAAATGTTTGCACGAGTCATTAACTACATATTTGTTATAACTTGCTACAGCAAAGACAAGAAACAAACTAGTTGAATGCCAGCTACCCCTTTGGTATGCCGTCCTTTCAGCAGGGTTCCTGCTGTCCATACTACTATCACACTAACTTATAACTCACTTGGCCAACACAAATAAAAGTTAAGGAAGAAAATCACAACTTATTCATTTGAGTTTTTAGCACAAGCAAAATTGAATACCAAAACTAAATATAGCATTTACTCCTTGACTTATGCAATTATTTTACAATCCCTCATACCTCTACAGATTCCATAATATTAAATGCTCCATTATACCACTAAGTATGTCTTGCATAACTATTTACAACTCTATAACTAATGTGGTCACCCAATAAAAAATTTTAAACTACTGATCATTTCATTTTGCCAATCATTACTGCCATATGTGAATTGTTATCAATAAAGCTTAGATGAGAGGTACAATATTTCCGGTTATATTCACATTAATTCAAATCCACCATACGGATATTTGTTATTCATTACTCAGTGCCAGAATTCTGCTTATAAAGCTTGACCTACGTATAACCATAATTGACTCTGATAGCTAATTGGATACATGAATTACTAATTATTCATTAGTTACACTTTGTTTTATCAACATACTTCAGATAAACATGTATACCTACAAATAACTTGCAAACAGATGTTGCTCATGTGCTAAATGACATACTTCAATACTTCAAACATCTCATACTCCATACATTTCATTACATATAACCCCCTCAACTTAACAGCAACTTCAGCTGCAAATAAATATATATCTTCAACCTACATCAATCCTCCATATACTTCAATACTTCAAACATCTCATACTCAATACACTTCACTACATATAACTCCCTCAACTTAACAGCAACTTCAACTGCAAATAAATATATATCTTCAACCTACATCCATCCTCCATATTCACTGCAATAACTACATAAAAATACTACTCCAGGCTCCTTAGCCTCTCCGTTCATCATATTTCACATCATTTATTCGAGCAACTATCTCCTCATGTATTTGTTTCTTTATATGTTCATCTTAATTATAAGCTGATACATTACTTCAATTTTCTTACAATTCCTTGACCTTTTCATGCCTCATAAAACAACTCTATAAGATTACACAAATTCTTGTTTGACCAATTAGCTCCCCATGACATTTTGTAAAGATTAGCTTTCTTATCTGATTCTCGTTTTATTACTTCTGGCACTAATAATTTTGCAATATACTGACACTAAACTGAGCTTTCAACTTATTGATTCTTTGACACCTCACACACTACATCAACAGTAACTACTTATCCTTATTTTAAGTCAACTATAAATCTGCTACAAGGTTCCTGACTGAATTACTTGGATGACCACTACCAATCCTAACTACTACACTAACTTTCTTAACCTACGGATAGAGAAAGATGGTAGAGGAGTGAAACTTGAAATAAGAAATAAAGTCTCACCCAGCTGGGAGTGTACCAGTCGCTACTTGGTATACCTGCAAAAGAGTTGCTAGCACCCTACACCTAACTTTCTTCAATTCGTACCTCTTGATCCCTTTGTCTATCATCTCTTCTCTCATAATTCCTGTCATTATCATCATCACCTCTCCCATGATTGTGGTGAAACTGTTGACCATTGCCATGGTTCCTACGTCCATTACCCCCACCTATACCTCTGTAATTTGGTGGGCCATTAAAGCGACTTTGATGGTAATTATTTCCATCTTGGTTCTGATCACACATCTGATTGTTTTCCGGTGCACGAATAGTTTCTAATTGCTCCAATACTTCCATTAAAGTATCTTTATCTTTAATCAGGCTTCCCGATAAGTTTTCTTGCATTCTCCAGCTCAATCTTCTTTTTATCGCTGATATCATTATGTCATCACTCAGGGGTTGTTCCAAGGTCTCGTTCAATTCCCACAAATGTCCGGCAAACTCTCTCAACGTTCCTCTCCATGTATTAAGTGACTTGCGGTGTAGTAGGTCCTCAAGTGCTGCACACTGATGACTTTTGGACCAGTATTTCTTCAAGAATTCCTCTTCAAACTGATCATAACTAGTAGTCCCTTCCTTCTGCCTGACTCCCCAAGTGAAGGCCTCACCTTCCATCCTATCTATTGCAAATTGAATCTTGTCTGCGTCTTTGAAATGTGCTGGAAAAACTCCTTTTAACCATTTCATAAATATCATTGGGTGCAACCCTCCTTTCGGTTTAAATTTCTGCCCTGTGTTATTTTGGACGTACCGATTATCACTGCTCATCAAGGTAACGACTCTACCTTCCCCAACGGTTAAAGTGGCATTGCTAATTCGTTTATCAATTTCTTCTGTCTTGCTCTCCAATTGTTGCACTCACTGTTGTAACTGCCTGACCTCCATTGCAACCCTCTTGTTATCCTCTTCTCGTTGCATGGCTATAGCATTTCTCAGATTGACAGCCAGTTGGTTTTGCCTATCTCTTATCCCCTTAACCACATCATTGCATTGTTTCTGCATCTGCATCACCTCGGCGATTCGATGATAGCAATTTGTTTCCACTTCGGTGATCCTTTCTCCCAATTCGGCTTTAGTTTCTTCAATATCGTCTTCTATCTTTTTTGTTAACTTTCCTTCCATCTTCTCCACGTCTTCGTGGATTTGGTCTATGCTCTTCTGTAGCTTACTCTCTCTCTCGTTGATGGTCCATCTTCAGTCGTTCTTGTAACTCCTACATTTCCTTCTTCAGATTATATTCTATCTTCATTTGCGATGTTTTGATCTCTTGTGCTAGAGTTTCCTTAAATGACTTTTCTAAGCTTTCTTCGGTTTCTTGTAAATCTTCCTTAAATGATTTTCTAGTTTCTTGTAAACCTTTCTCCAATGATTTACGGAATATTTCTTCCCTTTCTCTAGTTTCTTGTAAACCTTTCTCTAATGATTTGCGGAATATTTCTTCCCTTTCTCTAGCTTCTTGTAAACCTTCCTTTATTGTTGCCTTGGATTCCTTTAGCAAGTCTTCCAACATCGACCGCATATCTGCACCCTCTGAAACTGGCTTATCTCTCGTCGTTTGTCCCGGTGTCTCGGGGTAACTAGTTGAATGTGCTAATGGGCTTTCTAATGACAATCCATAATCACTGATTCCTCAATCATCTCTGTCTTCCTGTCCTATCCCTTTCCTTTCAACTACTGCCTCACAAACCTGCTTATCTTCAGTAGACATGTTGGGTTTATTTTTAATGCACAGGCAAGTAATATAAAATAACCTCTGGTAACCCAAAACACTCCTAATTACCGCTAAACTAATCAAAAAGTAACTGTAGTATCTTCAGTTAATCCCAAAATTGATACAATACGTATGAGTACTGAACATAACGACTCTCAAAACCTAATAATTTCAAATATCAATTTTCACATACACAGCTTATGTAAAATGTTTAAATAAGACAAATCACACCATTCGTTAAATCTATAAATGTAAAATCCCCAAAAACAATGAGCATATCTGTATAATCACTATTTAGACAGCGCAGCATGCATCAATAAGTATGCTATATTTCAGAGTATGTTTCGCAGACTTTTCGGAAATTACTGTAATTGGGCACTTCTCCTAAGGTGAAACACAGTTTAAAACTGTTTATTTATCGTGAAGACAGTATACTGCAATTTAATGTTATGCTAACCAGCTGTCTTCAGTCACCAACTGACGTTACCTCGAGTCACAATGTTTTGACGTTTTAAGTGGCGTGGCGCTGTACTGCCGCCGGAGCCGCGTGAAGTCGCGCTGAAGATCTGTGGCGAGTCGTCGTAGTTCTCAGTCAGCCGCTCCATGGCGCTGCAGGCGGGCGTAGTTTGTAGTTCGGCCGCTAGATGCTGGGTTGGCGCTCGGTGTCTCGAAGTCGCACTGATCACTGCCCGTGTAGTGCATCTGCGTCTGACCTACTCCTTGCACAGGTAGTTGGGATGATGTGTGAAATCACCTCACGGATCGAAGCTCTTTGACGCAGCTGCTGCACGGGTCTGTGTGACGTCATTCAACAATAGCGTCGCCACATAAATTGTCGCCTGCATAACAGTTTATGGGTCCACATGAAGTTGCTCGATTTTCATTATTCAAAAAGCAATTTCAGTCATAACATTACTACTAAACACTTCTTTAAAGCTTTCGTGATGAATTCTTGGCTCGTTTTGTTGTGGTAATGTTCACACGTCTCTTTCTTTGGTGTTCACTTTTCACAGTTTTTTCGCGCAGATTTACGCGTTTGCACATTATAACACAGTTTATCGTCACTATTACTATTTTCTAATATGGCGAGAAAAAACAGCTTATTCACAGTCGTAAGATACTATTACTTCGTATTGTTCAAGATGCACTGTTTCTTGTCGCGATTTTAAAGATTATACTCTGTCTTCATCCGAAATTGAAAAATATTTTCTCGCGTTAAGCAAGATAAAATTACCTATTGTTCTTTATTATTCGTCCGAAGATTGCACTTGTCCTTTCACGGTAAGCCAAGGTGTAACACCTCCGTTTATTTATCCCCACCAGATCTGATCGAATAGCAGCCCAATATTCATTATTTATATGACCGTGTACCTAATGAGGCTGGTAATCGGAATTGACTGCTACGGAAGTTGTTACTTTCCAGTTCGTCCTGTTCAATACTGTAATAATGAGATGTCTGGTAACAAGAAAAACACCAACACAGTTTCACTAATTACTAACCTATATTCGTCTCAAAAACACATATCTAATTACGGCTAATCTCAGCACAGGCTTCTTCATTTTCCATTATCGTCACACGCTAATCCATCACTGATCCAACACTGCAGTCCAACACTGCAATCCAAGGTGATGCCGGCGCGGTAGACGCGAAACCAAATATCGGCCCTAGAAATGTCACTGATCACTTTCGTAATAATACTTCTTCACTTTCCCGGTATTATTCTAGTACAAAGGGGTCTAACCACGGCGATGGCGACTCCCTTCACCGTTAAAGCCTTACATTTCAACAACTGGCCTCCACACACCTCCACCCGCAACATGGCACTCGCTCAACTCTACACTCGCTCTCGCAACACGACACGATCGATTGTTCGCCCTATCGACCTGTGCCTAGTGCAAATTTATGGTAAGGGCCTACGGACCCCTTACAAACTTGAGACGGAGATGTCATGAACCTATACGTATCTGTTCTGATTAGCAGACGTGCTGTAATTAACTTACTGTTTTGCTCCAAGTTTAAACTCTTTTATTGTTTACTGACCCATTTCTGTTCAATCAATGTGACAATTATATGAGTTATTATGCTATGTTAATTTGTTATGTTTATAAAGGTTTTTTTGGACGAAAATTTGTACGATATAGTAGCTTACCATAAATTACTCCAATTAGAAATAAAAGTAATCTGTGCCCGTAAAACGAAAGAGTTAACGCTTACTTGTGAAGATTGGAAATGAGTGATAGCGGTAATGGAAGTTCGCTACTATTCGCGGGTTTACAAAGGGTAGCAAACTGAAAAGATGGAGGAATAGTAACTGGGACTGCGTGGATGAAAGCAGCATTAAACAATGAGTATGTCGATATCGTGCAAACTGTCAGGTGTTTTAAATTGCCGCAAAGTCACTGCATAATAGCGGTCCTACAGTACTGTTTGACGAACGCTAAAAGGAAATTTCAATTATTTATTGCATTCGAAGATAGTAGTGAAGATTCATAACTAAATAAGAAATTAGAGGATATATGCATGAACTTTAATGGTGTATAGTAACTACGTGAAGTTCGAGAAGCTTCATAAGTGACAGACGTCGTAGTAAGACGAACGTGTGGGAGGAAGACGAAGAAAGTGCTAAACTTCATGGATTTGCCACTGAAAGAAATCGTGCAACTGTGAAGTGCGAAAAAACTGCTCAATTAAAATGAACAGAATATTACATGGACATTTAAGATGGTCAGCTAAGTTAGCTCTATCTGCTATTGTGAGGGAACAGCACGAACTTCCAATTAAGCGACTTTACCAGTAAATGTGCATGTCCTTCAGCAAATACGTTTCAAGCAGAAGTCTACTCTCTGTTACGACAAATTGGCATTTTTTCGTGAAACATTGCATCTAATCCCATCCAATTCTTTCCAGTGGATTTTTAAAAACTTTTATTTTGCACCCGCCGGCGATCTGGAATCTAGTTTCGTTGTAATTAATTCTTAAGTGCTTGCCGAGAGCGGCCATTTGCAGAAATAACGACCTTCAGCTACCACGAGAGAAAAACAGAGATCACACAGTATCTCACTGCAGCAACCTGTGTTAGCAGCGAGATAAGGAGATACAAGGGGTGAACAAGAATACGGAAACAACAAAAACGTAACACATCACCGTGCCCAATATGGCGTAGGAAAACCGTTGGCATTCAAAACAGCAGCGAGTCGTCTTCGAATATATATACTAATCTGTGTAACCTTTTAAAACGCAACAAATTAACACAGCTAAATAACGCATATATATATATATATATATATATATATATATATATATATATATATATATATATATATATATCCTGCATGGTTTTCAAAGGAATTGTGCAGCATTCGGGTCAGAACACTGTTCCACAAACAACGAAACAAACAAGCCAAATTTAAACAGACGCAAAATCCCCAAGACTGGCGATCTTTCACAGAAGCTCGAAATTTAGCGCAGACTTCAATGCGAGATGCTTATAACAGTTTCCAGAACGAAACTTTGTCTCGAAATCTGGCAAAAGACCAAAGAGATTCTGGTACTATGTGAAGTATTTTAGCGGCAAGAAACAATCAATGCCTTCTCTGTGCGATAGCAATGGAGATATTATCGAAGACAGTGCTGCCAAAGCAGAGTTACTAAACACAGCCTTCCGAAATGCCTTCACAAAAGAAGACGAAGTAAATATTCCAGAATTCGAATCAAGAACACCTGCCAACATGAGTAAAGTAGAGGTAAATATCCTCGGATTAGTGAAGTAACTTAAATCACTTAAGAAAAGCAAGTCTTCTGGACCAGACTGTATACCAATTAGGTTCCTTTCAAGTATGCATTAGCTCCATATTTAACAATCATATACAACCGTTCGCTCGACGAAAGGTCCGTACCCAAAGACTGGAAAGTTGCACAGGTCACACTAAAATTCAAGAATGTTAGTAGGAGTAATGCACTACATAACAGGCCCACATAATTAACGTCGATATGCAGCAGGATTTTGGAACATATTTGTGGTCGAACATTATGAATTACCTCGAGTCAACATGGCTTTAGAAACCATCGTTCTTGTGAAACACCACTAGCTCTTTATTCGCATGAAGTGTTGAGTGCTATTGACAAGGCATTTCAGATTGATTCCGTATTTCTGGATTTCCGGAAGGCTTTTGACACTGCACCACACAAGCGGCTCGTAGTGAAATTGCGTGCTTATGGTATATCGTCCCAGTTATGTGACTGGATTTGTGATTTCCTGTCAAAGAGGTCACAGTTCGCACTAACTGATGAAAAGTCTTCGAGTAAAACAGAAGTGATTTCTGGCGTTCCCCAATGTACTGTCACAGGCCCTTTTCTGTTCCTTATCTATATCAACGATTTGGGAGACAATCTGAGCAGTCGTCTTACGTTGTTTGCAGATGATGCTGTTGTTTATCGACTAAAGTCATTACAAGATCAAAACAGATAGCATAACGATTTAGAAAAGATATCTGTATGGTGCGAAACTTGGCAGTTGAGCCTAAATAGCGAAAAGTGTGGGGTCATCCACACGAGTGCTAAAAGGAATCCGTTAAACTTCGGTTACACGATAAATCACTCAAATCTAAAGGCAGTACATTCAGCTAAATACCTAGGGATTACGATTACGAACACCTTAAATTGGAAAGAACACATAGAAAATGTTTTGGGGAAGGCTAACCAACGACTGCGCATTATTGGCAGGACACTTAGAAAATGTAACAGATCTACTAAGGAGACTGCCTACACTACGCTTGTCCGTGCTCTATTAGAATACTGCTGTGCGGTGTGGAATCCTTACCAGATAGGATTGACGGAGTACATCGAAAAAGTTGAAAGAAGGGCAGCACGTTTTGTACTATCGTGAAATATGGGAGAGAGTGTCACAGAAATGATACAGGATCTGGGCTGGACTTCATTAAACAAAGGCGTTTTTCGTTACAACGGCATTTTCTCACTAAATTCCAATCACCAACTTTCTCCTGTGAATGCGAAAATATTTTGTTGACAGCGAGCTACACAGGGAAGTCTAAGTTCGTACGGAAAGATATAGGTGATCGTTCTTTCTGCGCGCTATACGAGATTGGAATAATAGAGAACTGTGAAGGTGGTTCCATGAACACTCTGCCAGGCACTTAAATGCGATTTGCAGAGTATCCATGTAGATGTAGATGTAGATTCTTCCTGAAAAACAGTATCAAGTTCACGTAACGACAACAGATAGCTATCACGAAGTAGACAACAAGGCTCCTGGATGCTGCGAGCTGTGTGGACGTGGACCATGTCGTCTTGGAACACTCCATCACCGTTGGTGAACAAACACTGTACCAAAATGTACACACAATCCTTGGCACTAATGTGACAACGCTGAGTTCCCACGGAGCACATTTAATATCACGACCTGGCTGCTCAAATGATCACTGAACCTCCGCCTGTTTCACTCTTGGCAGCAAGTAGTCTGCATCGTAGACTTAGGGCGACCTACGCCAGACCAAAATTCGGCCAGAAGTTGGAAACTGTGTGAAACAAGACACATCTGGACAAATGACTTTCTTCCACTGCTCCATAGTCCAGATTTTAAGGCTTCAGCACCACGTTTTCCGTTAAGGACATTTGCATCACTGATGTGCCGCTTTTGGAATTCCACCTCACCCTGTAATTCCCTACTTATGGAGATGTCTTTGTGTTATTTATTTGTAATTTCTGCCACCAGTCACTTTTTTATTTTATGTTTTATATTTAATCTAATATAATACAACGCGTTTCGAACATGTTCTGTTCATCTTCAGGCATACTGTAACGTCGGAGAGTCAAAACGCAATAGCATTTTATTGCAGTAAGCTACTTTGAAGTACGGGCTCGTGGCTTTGGAGCCGTTGACGGTGGCAATATAACGCCGTTGGTATCTTCGCGTGACTCGCTCGCACCTGTCGCTAGCTTAGCTGTGGGAAGCGTAACCTGTGTTAGTTCGAGCGACAGAATATTCAAGCCCGTAAGAATCTAAATAAACAGTATTAAATATTATTGTGTTGTTAATAGTCAATTTACAGCCCTTTGGTACTAAAAGGAATGTTGTGTTAAAATTTCAGCTATCCAGCTGAGATACTTTCAGATTTAGGGAGAATTACCTAAAACACCAAAACCGACACTTATAAGATTAAAGTCAGTTAGGATTCATAGCAGTTTGTCTTTTAGTATCATTTGGAATTATTACTGAAGTTCCCTATATTGCAGAACAATTTATTTCGATTATTTATAATTAAAAACGTTCACTATTTTATATTTTTGTAACATAGAATTCAGAAATGATTCATATTTATTTAATAGCTATTTCTTCTGTTGTGTGAATAAACGAGAGTGAGTGAGAGTGTATATGCGGCACACACGTAAAGATTCAATATTATCTGATTTAAACAGCACGTAACTATGTATCTCATGGGAAAGTGTGAAGCAAGCAGTTGCAATGAAAGTTGTACGTTCCCTACCTTGCTGATGACGTATGTCCATGGGTACTTCCTTTTGTCAGAAGGCAGCCAGTATAGCCATTAGCAGAGTAATGATTTTCTAAAGTCATTTCAAGATTAGTTTGCTTTTCGTTTCTAAATATTTTATTAAGATTCGCATGATGAAGTGACGTAAATGCATCTGTGAATATTGATTGGCGTAGGACAGTTTTGGGGTGAGAAAGAACTCGAAGGTCTGTTTTGATTGGCTGATCATTTTCAACAACCAATCAGAGTTAAGCATTTACCGCGCTCTGTCAAGTAGGTATAGGCCCTGGAAGGAACGGCAGGGAGGGAGTCGTTGGCTAGTTATCGAACGTACAAGTCATGTTGGACGTGTCCGTCTATGTTACGAGTATAATGAAGAAGTTACTGGTATTTCGCGACTGGATGGTATTGCCGTGAAAGCTGTTGCATTTACGGACATATTGTGGAAATTTGAGCTTTGTGAAGTGTTTAATTGGAAAGATAAACGGGTGTGAACTTCAGACCTTTGTAGAATTCCACGTGGAATATTTCATATTCATCTATGGAATAGTTGCCGAGCAGTTTCTTTATTAGAAATCCGCTGAAAAGAAAAGGTCGAATGTTAAACTCATATACAGTATTGTAGCAGAGCATCGACTGTAGATCACTAGCTACATCTCTGTATGTAACAGAGAAAAGTGTTGTATCTTTTCTTAACCCAAGTGTTAACAGAATCTTCAAGGACTGTCTCGCAGGTGAAGTTTCGTAGAACTACTGTATAACGACAGTTAAACGACTACTTGCGAGTAGTGTTTGTGAGTGAAGTCAAGACTATAGAAATCAATTGTCGATTATCTTCAGATTTACGGAACGTATCGTTGCAAGTAATAAAAGACAAGAAGTTCAAATAATATCAGAATCGTTAAGTATTAACTGGAGATGCAAGAAGTCAAGACTACAGAAATCAGTTGTCGATTATCTTCGGATTTACGGAACGTATCGTTGCAAGTAATAACAGACAAGAAGTTCAAATAATATCAGAATCGTTAAGTATTAACTGGAGACGGAACTGTTTTGTTAGCGTTCATTCATGCTTTTGCCATTTACGTTATGGTATGGTTAAATTCCGCCATGAAATCTCATTTATTATCAGAATCCTTTTACGAAACATTAACTGCAGACGCAACAGTTTTGATTTATGTTCATGCATGCTTTTGGTGTTTGAGATACGAACAATTAAATTCCGCCGTAAGACTACGCAACGTTGTTCTGGTTTGTGTGGATGAGGACAATCTACACACTCTAAAGAGAGAATCCTGAGTCTATAGTGTTTAAGCGTTAACATTGGTCTTGACAGAGGAAGCAGTGGTGTTGGCGAAAAAGTTGATTAGCAAGGAGGAAAAATTTATCAGCAGTAAAGGATATAGCACGAGGTGAACAGTTTATATATGATATGGAGCTGCTGCTCTGATTGAACGATTGTATTTCAGGTACAGCTTTGTACTTAATGAAAATCTGGCAGCAGTTGAACTGAACAGACTTAATACGAGTATTGTTTACGATAAACCTAACGTTGCAGGGACGGCTATTTCAGATGTTCCCAAGGCGCTGCTTGCAGATTTTCATTTTGGCTGTGTGCTAAAAATAAGAATGTTAAAATGTGTTAAACAGATACTGACAGACTAATACATAATATAGCAACACAAATTTTTATGATGAAACTAAAAACGGTGTGAAAGGTGGTTGACACTTTGCTTTACCGTTATGACGACATTTATAACATACATGCATCAGTAAGAAAAAATACAGTGTCCGGAGATGTTATTACTAACTTCGTAGGTCTAAGAGCAAAAGTGTATGCACTCGAAACTGAGTCGCAACGTGGAATGCATTGAATGATAGGCGGGATACGGTCACCTTCAAAAGAACGAGGTATTGATAATTATTGGGAATGTATATTGAATGATACTGCAAAATCAACAGTGCAGTATATACACTCCTGGAAATTGAAATAAGAACACCGTGAATTCATTGTCCCAGGAAGGGGAAACTTTATTGACACATTCCTGGGGTCAGATACATCACATGATCACACTGACAGAACCACAGGCACATAGACACAGGCAACAGAGCATGCACAATGTCGGCACTAGTACAGTGTATATCCACCTTTCGCAGCAATGCAGGCTGCTATTCTCCCATGGAGACGATCGTAGAGATGCTGGATGTAGTCCTGTGGAACGGCTTGCCATGCCATTTCCACCTGGCGCCTCAGTTGGACCAGCGTTCGTGCTGGACGTGCAGACCGCGTGAGACGACGCTTCATCCAGTCCCAAACATGCTCAATGGGGGACAGATCCGGAGATCTTGCTGGCCAGGGTAGTTGACTTACACCTTCTAGAGCACGTTGGGTGACACGGGATACATGCGGACGTGCATTGTCCTGTTGGAACAGCAAGTTCCCTTGCCGGTCTAGGAATGGTAGAACGATGGGTTCGATGACGGTTTGGATGTACCGTGCACTATTCAGTGTCCCCTCGACGATCACCAGTGGTGTACGGCCAGTGTAGGAGATCGCTCCCCACACCATGATGCCGGGTGTTGGCCCTGTGTGCCTCGGTCGTATGCAGTCCTGATTGTGGCGCTCACCTGCACGGCGCCAAACACGCATACGACCATCATTGGCACCAAGGCAGAAGCGACTCTCATCGCTGAAGACGACACGTCTCCATTCGTCCCTCCATTCACGCCTGTCGCGACACCACTGGAGGCGGGCTGCACGATGTTGGGGCGTGAGCGGAAGACGGCCTAACGGTGTGCGAGACCGTAGCCCAGCTTCATGGAGACGGTTGCGAATGGTCCTCGCCGATACCCCAGGAGCAACAGTGTCCCTAATTTGCTGGGAAGTGGCGGTGCGGTCCCCTACGGCACTGCGTAGGATCCTACGGTCTTGGCGTGCATCCGTGCGTCGCTGCGGTCCGGTCCCAGGTCGACGGGCACGTGCACCTTCCGCCGACCACTGGCGACAACATCGATGTACTGTGGAGACCTCACGCCCCACGTGTTGAGCAATTCGGCGGTACGTCCACCCGGCCTCCCGCATGCCCACTATACGCCCTCGCTCAAAGTCCGTCAACTGCACATACGGTTCACGTCCACGCTGTCGCGGCATGCTACCAGTGTTGAAGACTGCGATGGAGCTCCGTATGCCACGGCAAATTGGCTGACACTGACGGCGGCGGTGCACAAATGCTGCGCAGCTAGCGCCATTCGACGGCCAACACCGCGGTTCCTGGTGTGTCCGCTGTGCCGTGCGTGTGATCATTGCTTGTACAGCCCTCTCGCAGTGTCCGGAGCAAGTATGGTGCGTCTGACACACCGGTGTCAATGTGTTCTTTTTTCCATTTCCAGGAGTGTAATTCGACGAAAGCTGCCCACAGCTTTGACTACAAAGCACTGCAAATTTAGCTCTTTCAACTAAAGCCGATTAGAATTTCGTACTTGATGATTAAGCGATCATATTTGCATGGTGCTACTAATACCTGCTGCATGATGATTGGTCTTATTGTGAGTACCTGTAAATAGTGTACATAACTGCAAATAAAGTAAATATCTGGAAAAATGTAAATTGTAAATAGCAACTGAAGGTGAGTATCACCTTTCTGATGTATACTCTTTTTTGGAAATTTAGTGATCTTTTCTAACTGATCAGACAGTGAAAAACATTGTGTGTAAAAAGTTAAATGGAAATACATTGCATAAATTTTTTTTGTAAATTTTGTTTCTTAAGTATTTGAGACTGAGTTTCTTCCCCTTCCGATTGACTCTGTAGTTTGTACTTGATGCAGCATAACTTTAGTGAGTCTCTCTCTCTCCCTCTCTCTCTGTCTTTCTCTCTCTGTCTTGCTGTAAGTGGGCCTGTACTGACGTCCATAACATGTGTATGCATGTGTGAGTGCACTGGTGATGAGAAAGCTTGAGAGTTCATTTACATTTATTTCTGATAATGATTCAAAAGTTGAGGTACTTTTTAAATGTTTTGAGATGAGATTTAATGATTAGGCAGAGTTAGGAACATATGAAATGTACTGTGCAAATATTTTGTGCACACACACACACACATGTACATGAGATAAAATTTATTATGAAACAGAGAGATAGGAAATATTTTATGACATGAAATTTAATGACGAAACAATACGTAGCACAGTATGCTGCAATTTTGAACACGTTTATTACGATTTCAGTTAATTATGTTACAATATCACGGCAATCTGTTACAGATTTGAGGGAAATAACTATTTATCTGTTTAACCATTTGCCGTTTAGTGTTTACCTTTTGCCATTTACCAGTTTCTATTTGCCACCCACTGTTCACTGTTCACCGTTTTCCGTTTACCATTCACCTTTTATAGTTTATCGTTTACCATTCTTTTCATTTATCATTCACCATTTACCATGCACTGCTCACCATTTAACATTCACCGTTTCCCATTTACCATTCACCTTCAGTGTTCACCATTTACCATTGACCAGTTTCCATTTTACCGTTCACTGTTCACCATGTGTGTGTGTGTGTGTGTGTGTGTGTGTGTGTGTGTGTGTGTGTGAGCAACATTTTATGTAAATATGTTTGACTTTGAATGAATTAATGCAAGTTGGTGCCATCTTTACACTTCATTGTAATATTATCCATAAATCTGTAAACGACTTCGACTTTCACAGAAATAACGTAACTTGGCATCATTTTTATATAGCATTTAAATACTACACCAGAGATAAGTATCTGTATGCGACTATCTTCGGCTTTCCGGGAAAAAATGTAACTTGACATAATTTTTACACTTTATTTTAATATAGCAGTGATTAAATACAGAGGTATTCATTTGTGTGCAATGATCTTTTCCCAGTCCCTCATTACCTAGTCGAGGTCCAGGTTGAAGATAGAGAGGGTAGCCCGTCGCCTTGGAATCTTCTATATTTGATCATGAAAGCATCGGAAATTACACCCATGAATTTAATTTTCGATGTTTTGTTAGAGTAGTCATAGTGTTTTGGGTCATGTCCCGGTTCTTATAACAAGTTGAACAAGGATTGTCGGTAAGCTGAATAGCATGGCGTCTTGAAAGTTGTGAAGGTGCAAATGATTGCACCATTCCTGATGGCCTTGTGTTGTAGAATTTCTTCCAGATTGAAGATGTGGACTGTACATACACGACCAGCGCGGAAACCTGCCTGGTATTTGCCAATTTTGTATACGAACTTTTCTAGTGCTCTCTGGAATCAGTATGTCGAGACAATTTTGTAAATTAGATGTAGCAAGGAGAGCGCTCTGTAGTCGCTCACATTCGTCCTATCTCCCACACTATGCAACGATTGGATAAGTGCGCCCCTCTATCTGTCAGTAAGTATTTTTGTTAACTAGTAGTTCTAATTATTCGGTAATTTGCTCTATGGACTTTGGTCCGAGAGTCTTTAGTTGTTTTGCAATGATTCCGACTTTACCAAATGCCTTATTGTTTCTTAGTTTAAGTGTACGTATCTCCTCATAAGTTGGTGCTAGTGACTTTAGGTGAGTGGAGGTGCAAATTCACCCATATGCTGACAACATTGAGTTCTATTTAAGTGCAAGTCCAAAAAAACTTGTGCAGAGCCGTCCAGCATGAAAATGCAGCTTTGCTTTCCGTATCAGTGTGAGTACAGATCATTTGTTTGAAACTTAACCCATCTAAAACCCAAGGAATCTGTCGTTCACAAAAGACTTATTACTCCTCAGTTCAGAGAATCTCTTCCACCATTAATTCCAAACGGCACAAAAATAACCTTTCTTCTTCTGCGAAGAAATAGGGGATAATTGTGAACCATCATTTGGACTGGACGGAACATACAACTGCAGTCTCTAAGAAGGTATCAACGTCGCCTCACTCATTACAGAAATAAAAAAAAGTATTTTTTCTCGAGCTTAAAAGAATTTCGTAGGGATACTAATATTCTCAGTACTTGACCATGATGATGCCCTTCTCCAAGGAATTTCGTAAGAAAGCTTACGCAGGCTAGAATTGGCGATGAATGCTTGTGTACGACACATATGTGATGTCTGCAGTTTCTATTATACCACAACAACAGACGGACAATTATCAAGGTTACGTGCAGATAAGCGTGGAGACTATCGCACTCTATGTTTGCTGCATCGCATTCTCAATCATTGCACTCCCTCTTATTTGTCTTCAACTTTTACACTATCATCTGAACAAAACAGCAGAAATACTCGTTCTCAAGAAAGTAAAATTCTCTGTATAACATCAGTCCCATTGCCGCATTTTCTACATCACTTTTTGTATGAGGAACCCGATTTTGGGTTCTCAAAATATCAGAGAAGGTAAATTCCTTCCAAATTTCAAAAAAACAGCTAGGCCTTCTGACACAGTAGCCATCTCTCCTATATTCCTTGCAGGTCATTCTCGTCAGCTCCCTCTGTGAGAATTTGTCCTTGCCTCTTGTCGGCAATGTTACATTCGTGACAGCCACTGTCACTATCTTCTCAGTCTTCTATTTGCTATGAGTCCTCCCGACAGTGTGGCCTTGGTCGAAAAGCTTTTTGAGAGCATCTCTGAAGATGCCGATCGCAGCTCTGGACGAAACGTCAGGAACGGAAAAGTTTCTTCGACCACGGTCATATAGCCCGAAAGACTCATAAGCAAGTATGACATCCGATTTCCATTTATCCATTCCGCTTCTGATAATGGTAAACAAGGGTTCAAATGTCCTGACGTAATCTGTAGCACTCTAAATCCCTTTGCTACCACAACCACCATTGTTATTATTATTATTATTATTATTATTCCTTTTCTTTCTCAGACGTTATATCTGGTTAAAAATGGAAAGAGACGCGGATCATGATCAAGCGTGACTTCCTTTTAACTGTACGGTATATGTGACATTGCATTTAGGAACTTTCGGGTAATTGAACAGGTATCAATAATTACAGATTTCTGTAGTTGTATATATAAGTTTGGATGTAGCTGTATTGCGTTGATGTACTGGTGGATATTGTGTAGTATGACTCTCGTAGTTGATAGTATAATCGGTATAATGTCAACTTTATCTTAATGCCACATGTCCTTGTCTTCCTCAGCCTTCGGATGTGTTTTTCAATTTTTTCTCCTGTTTTCTTCTGTATATTTGTTGTATTGGGTACGGATATTTCGATTAGTTGTGTTAATTTCTTCTTTTTATTGGTGAATATGACGTCAGGCTTGTTATGTGGTGTTATTTTATCTGTTATAATGGTTCTGTTCCAGTATAATTTGTATTCATCATTCTCCAGTACATTTTGTGGTGCATACTTGTATGTGGGAACGTGTCGTTTTATTAGTTTATGTTGTATGGCAAGTTGTTGATGTATTATTTTTGCTACATTGTCATGTCTTCTGAGGTATTCTGTATTTGCTAGTATTGTACATCCGCTTGTGATGTGATCTACTGTTTCTATTTGTTGTTTGCAAAGTCTGCATTTATCTGTTGTGGTATTGGGATCTTTAATAATATGCTTGCTGTAATATCTGGTGTTTATTGCTTGATCCTGTATTGCAATCATGAATCCTTCCGTCTCACTGTATATATTGCCTTTTCTTAGCCGTGTGTTGGATGCGTCTTGATCTATGTGTGGCTGTGTTAGATGATACGGGTGCTTGCCATGTAGTGTTTTCGTTTTCCAATTTACTTTCTTCGTATCTGTTGATGTTATGTGATCTAAAGCGTTGTAGAGGTGATTATGAAATTGCAGTGGTGTAGCCGATGTATTTATACGAGTGATTGCTTTGTGTATTTTGCTAGTTTCTGCTCGTTCTATAAAGAATTTTCTTAAATTGTCTACCTGTCCATAACGTAGGTTTTTTTATGTCGATAAATCCCCTTCCTCCTTCCTTTCTGCTTAATGTGAATCTTTCTGTTGCTGAATATATGTGATGTATTCTATATTTGTGGCATTCTGATCGTGTAAGTGTATTGTGTGCTTCTAGGTCTGTGTTACTCCATTTCACTACTCCAAATGAGTAGGTCAATATTGGTATAGCATAAGTATTTATAGCTTTTGTCTTGTTTCCTGCTGTCAATTCTGTTTTCAGTATTTTTGTTAGTCTTTGTCTATATTTTTCTTTTAGTTCTTCTTTAATATTCGTATTATCTATTCCTATTTTTTGTCTGTATCCTAGATATTTATAGGCATCTGTTTTTTCCATCTCTTCTATGCAGTCGCTGTGGTTATCCAATATGTAATCTTCTTGTTTAGTGTGTTTTCCCTTGACTATACTATTTTTCTTACATTTGTCTGTTCCAAAAGCCATATTTATATCATTGCTGAAAACTTCTGTTATCTTTAGTTTATTATTATTATTATTATTATTACTACTACTATTAGTGTTAGTTATTATTATTATTATTATTATTATTATTATTATTATTATTATTGGGAAACTGAATTCCACTAGAACAGTCCTTGAAGGCCCAAAGGTACCGACCGGCTGCTGTGTCTTCCTCGGCCCAAAGGCGTCACTGTATACGGATACAGGGGCCATGTGGTCAGACACCGCTCTCCCGGCCGTTTCTCAGTTTACGAAACCGGAGCCGCTGCTTCTCAGTCAAGTAGCTCCTCACTTTGTCTCACAAGGGCTGAGTGCACCCCGCTCACCAACATCGCTCGGCAGACCGGATAGTCACCCAACCCAGTCCTAGCCCAGCCCGATGGTGCTTAACTTCGGTGATCTGATGGGAACCGGTGTTACTACAGCGGCAAGGCCGTTGGCTTATTATTGGGAAGATTTTGTTATATCTTGGGTATGTGTTGCTCCTGTTCAGGGGTAAGAGAGGGCATTAAGACCGTAATCTGGTCAAGCTAAATAAGCAATAAATAAATAAATAAGGTGCGCGTCCCTGATAATTCTCTCGACTAGTCAGTACAATATATACAGTAGTAACAAATAGGTCGTATAGGTGCATATAGTAATCTAGCTGATGGATCATGAACAAAGACGAATAAACGAATAACATGTGCAGGGAATTTGCATGAATACTTTAGAGCCGTAGAAGACATGGAGGAAGTCAGTACAGTCCAGTAGCTGCGCTACATTAACGATACAAGTTTCGTTTCTCATTGCACAAATGATACCGAACACTACATCTATAATGTAGCACTACAGTCTCGAGTGATGAAAAGCGAACATGTTTCGCCTCGGGTGAAGGCTACAGGTTGAAGGAGGCAGCGCTACCAGGCGCCTTTGTCCCGGGAACATGATTTTTCATAATTAACGGCGGCCAAATTAGTTGCTAAGCACCTTGACGGCCGCTGGAAGCAACTCCGCGCGACAGCGCTGGCGGGATAAGCCCTTATCGCCTGGATTAACGGCTCCGCGACAGCAGCCGAGGGCTGGCGGCTCGGCTGCGCCCGTCTGCCTACCGAGGCCGAAGCGCCAAACGTTTACTGGCGCGGCCGACAACGTATCGAACTAAAAGGCACTCGGCTTGGCAGGAAGAGCGCAGTGTCAAGAAAATGAAAGCTGCCTGTTTACGTAAACATATCATATGGTGTCCTCAAACTCTCTCTCTACATCTATACGCATACTCCGCAGGTCGCTGTAAAGTAGGGCGTATAGGAGGGTTCGATGTAACAATGTTAATGGTTTTTCAGACTAATTCACGTACTAAGCGTGGAAAAAATGGCTATCCATATGGCTCTTTACACTTCTTATCTGTCATAGTTTATTACCGTAGTTCCCTGTACTGTGTCATATTCCGTTTCTACTACTACTGCTGCTTAGACTGGCGGAAGAAATCTTGCGGCTCCTTTTCGTCAGCATTATCTTAGAAAAGCTGCTGGCCTATATGGCATTAATGCTGAATTAATCAAATATGGAGAATCCATTTTAAAAATCTGCTTCCTCCATTTTTTAAAAATTTGTGTTGGATAAACTGTTCTGTACCTGAAGAATGGAACACAGCTTAAGTATCTACTATAGTTACAAAAGGCAATAGGAAAGACTTAGGAAATTATAGAGGATTAAGTTTACTAAATGAAAGATATAAAATTTATGGGAAAATTTATCAAAGGCTACAAACTATCGGTGACGCAATAATCTCAGAAGAACAGTCTTGAGAGAGGGACGTTAGTGTAATGATTATACATTTATAATAGGACAAATTATTTAAAAACGTCGAGAACTTGGCTTTCAAATACGTTTTTTGATATTGAGAGACCCTTTGATAAGGTAAGAAAAACCTGTTTTCAGGAAAATTTTAGAAATAGTATGTTTTCCTAAATATTTATATTTTATTAATACCTTAGAGAGTCTGTATGTATTTACAAAAATAGTTATAAGTTCAGGTTCTCAAATGTCAGATGAAATTTTAATCAATGAAGATGATCGAGAAGGGTGCAGTCTGTCACCCACTTTATTTAAATGACATCTTGACGATCTGGTTATGAAGTGGAAAGGTGAAATACATTTAGGAATTAAAATGGGATCGAATATACCATTAAATAACCTGTTATATGCTGATGATCATATAATTATACAGGAAACAAAAGGTAATGTACAAAGTGCAGTATGTAGATTGAGCCCAAATGCAATATGTTACAACTTAACTATATCTGCAAACGTGACACAGATAATGGCTTTCAAAGGAAAGAATCCAGCCAGATAGAAAATAGTAATAAGTGAGAGAATTTTAGAACAAGTAGCCAACTTCAGTTACGTAAAATGTGATACCAGCTGTAAATATCACAAGAACTGTGGAAAAAAAAATGACTGAAATTCTATAAATTTATGGCTCTGCTTACTGCTGTATATGGTTTCGAATCACTGACAGTAACAAAAACTAAAAACTTCACGTGTACAATCAGTAGAGATGAAGTTCATGATATATGTAAGAAACTGCAATAAAATGGATAAAATAAGGAACGAAACAATAAGATCAAATTTAAAAATCTTTTCAGTTACTGACAAGACAGAAGAGAACAGAATGAAATGGAAGGATCATGTTGATAGAATGACAAAATAAATTCCAAAAAAAGATAAAAAGTTATCGGCCGACTGAGAAGAAAGAACTAGGCAGATGTAAGGGATGGATGGATGGAGGGATGATAAGACCTAGTCCATGGAAGGAGATGATGACTCTTTCATCTCGTTGGTAAAGTATAAAATTGGTTTTATGAAGTAGTGTAGTCCACACAATGATATTTTAAAACTCACTAATTTATTCGCAATTATGGTACAAAGCCGCGAGCGTTCCTTTCTTTGCGTCCTCTCCATGCCATGGCTACTAGGAGAAGTACAGTCCGGTTTGTTCATTTATATTGAGACACGTCAAAATGCGACAGCGGCAGATATTGTAAGTAGACTGTTTAGGTTTTTTTATTGGTAACGCCACCTCTGTATGAAAATCACTGGCTATGCTGTGTGCAGTCTGTGGCTGCTTTGCATTGTTGTAATACTCGCCATTGTAGTGTTAGGCAGTTGGATGTGAACAGCGCATAGCGTTGCGCAGTTGGAGGTGAGCCGCCAGCAGTGGTGGATGTGGGGAGAGAGATGGCGGAGTTTTGTAATTTGTCATGAACTGCTATATTTATATATGATGATATCAAGGTAAATACATTGTTTGTTCTCTATTAATATCTTTCATTTGCTAACTATCCCTATCAGTAGTTAGTGCCTTCCATAGTTTGAATCTTTTATTTAGCTGGCAGTAGTGGCGCTCGCTGTATTGCAGTAGCTTGAGCAGCGAAGATTTTTGTGAGGTAAGTGATTTGTGAAAGGTATAGTTTAATGTTAGTCAGGGCCATTCTTTTGTAGGGAATTTTGAAAGTCAGATGGCGTTGCGCTAACAAAATATTGTGTGTCAGTTTAAGGACAGTCGTGTATAATTGTGCAAAGGGGACGTTTCATAATATGAAATTGCTAAAGTGAGCACCTAAAGATAAGACACGACGAACACGTTATCTGACACACAGAGCTAAACAAAAGGAGTTATGCCGTAGCCAGGAGAGGTGTGATATATTATAACGAGGTATACGGTAGTGACAATTGAACTAGTGTACAGTCTTCCCCGAAAAATGCTTCCCTGTATTTACCGAACAACGAGTTCAATAAGTAATCGTTACAAAATACTGACACGAATCCTCTGCAGAAAAACAGAGCAACTAGTAGAGGCCACCATCAGAGAATATCAGTTTGGGTTCCCCGGAACTGTACCAACAGATGAGCCGATACTGGCTCTACGCTTTATTTTAGAAGACAGGTAAACGCTACAGAGAACCCGAATGACGTAGCTCTGTTTTAAACAGACTGACTTATTGTTCGGGAGGCGGGAGGTTGCAGTCTGCATCCGTCCAATCTAACATCGGGTTTTCCGTGGTTTCCCTAAATTCCTTCAGGGAAATGCCAGGATCGTTCCTACTATAAGGCCGTAGCCGATTACCTAGCGCATCCTAAAACTGGAACAGCAAATATATTAATACCTGTATATATGATTAATGTTTTTTTTTAAATGATAATACATCTCCAAAATCCTTGTAAAAGTGAAACACTGTAAGTATGATTAAAACTCTATACGAGCACTACTACTTCTATTGGGATGAAGTGAGGCAAACCTAGGTTAATAGCATATCTAGATTCAGACTGGGCATTTGACAATTGTCACTGGACTGTTTGATATTCTGCAGACAGCCACGATTAACTACAGGGAACGGAAAGTTATCTACAATTTTTACAGGAACCAGGCTGCAGTCATAAGAGCAAGAAGACATGAAAGGGCAGCACAAATTGAACCTGGGGTGAAACAGGACTATAGCCAATCACGATGTCCTCCAGTCTGTACGTTGAGCGTGCTGTAAAGAAACCAATGAGAAATTTCGAAAGGAAATTTAAGTTCAGGGAGAAGAAATAAGAACTTGAAGATTTGTCACTGAAATTTTAACTCAGTGAGAGACCGCAAAGAAGTTGGAGAGCACTTGAACGGGATGGATAATGTCTTGAAAACAAGATATAAGATGAATATCAACAGAAATAAAATAAAGGTAATGGAATGCAGTGAAAGAAATGATACATTGAAAGCAGTAGATGCGTATTAGTGATTGAGCTGCAAAATTATCGATGACGGCAAACTTACGCAGTTGGAAAAGAGAAACATGCTAACGCTAAGTGTCAGGAAGTCATGATTGAAGGTAGTAGTCTGGAATGTAGATGTGTACGGAAGTGAAACATGGGCGATGAATAGCTTAGACAAGAAGAAAATAGAAGCTTTTGAAATGTGGTGCTACAAAAGAATGCTGAAGATTAGATGGGAGGATAGAATTACAAATGAAAAGGCAGCGAATAGAAAAATGATTCAAATGGCTCTAAGCACTATGGAACTTAACATCTGAAGTCATCAGTCCCCTATAATTAGAACTATTTAAACCTAACTAACCTAAGGACAACACACACATCCATGGCTGAGGCAGGATTCGAACCTGCGACCGTAGCAGTCACGCCGTTCCGGGCTGAAGCGCCTAGAACCGCTCGGTCACAAGGGTCGGCTAGTGAATCGAAAATAGGAGATAAAATATGGTGCAACATGACCATAAGAAAGGATCTGTTGATACGACACAGCCTGAAGTATCAAGGAATTGCCAGTTTGGTAATGGAAAGACGTTTGAAAGGGAGGGGGGATTGGGTTGGGGGGGGGGGGATAAATTAATAGAGGGAGCCAAAGGGTCAAATACAGTAAGCGGGTTGTAATGGATGTAGTTTATAATAAGATGAAAAGACCGGCGCAGAATTTAGACTAGCATGTAGAGATGCATCAGATCAGTTTTCGAACTGAAGAATACAGCAACAACAACAACTACACGTTTACCAACAGAGTTTCGCTAGAAAAACCTGCCCTTCTCCCAAAGACTCCAATTTAAGTTCCTCGAGACACTTATTTTGGGCTATATCAACATTCCACGATCCTAGAAGCGTGTCCCTCAGTTCGTTCGATACTAATGCCAAGACTACTCCATAAGTACTTCAAACGCTGGAGCAGTATCCCACATTTCGTGAACACAATAATCTGCCGCGCTTGATGTCGTTACATGAGATCGTATTTTACTTTTAAAATGCTTACGTAACAACTAGTGATCGATTATTATTGGCTTTTCTCGCTGAAGCGACAAAAAAAACCTTTCGGTATGCATGCGACAGCATAAAAACAGGATTTCCCAGTGCTCTTACCTCCGATTCTATTGGTGATAAAGTGGTGGGGTCAAATGTTTTGGATAGCCTTTGGGATAGGGACCATTTGCTTACCCAACAGAGGGATCGGTTCTTTTTACATTTAATGTCGCCTATGGTGGGCTTGATGGGACTCATGGAGGCACCGTTATTTCATGGGCGGTTGCTCGGAAACCCCCAAAAAAGGGTTTCGTTACTATATTTTTGTCGTCTTCAGAGGTCGGAATACAACCGAGGATTCCATGACTGCAATGGACAGCACGTGGCATTTTTGGATATATTCCTAAGGTCCCGATCCATAAGAGCCTTGAAAGCTTTCTTGATGTCTTTAACCGTTTCCAGCACACAGGTTCAAATTTACCCTACGTGAACACGTAAAATACGCACGTAAATCCGGTGTGAGGCGGATGGGATGTCAGCTGCCTCAATTTACCATCCCCAGCACCTTTTCCCAAAAATTTTGGCACGCGAACGTATTAGGGCATTTTTGTCCTCTAATAGGAGTATTTTCCTCTGGTTAACTAACGTTGGCTTAGTGCTTGCCTTTTAATGATAAAAATGGAAAATAAAGTCATGAGAAATTTCATTTTTATTCTGTCAACCAAACAACAGATGTTTGTGCTGTGTCCTCAAGAAGACACTACTGAGTGAGGTGGAGCATTTGGGAGGACGACGGTTCAAATACGAGTCCGGCCATCCAGATTTAGGTTCTCCGTGATTTCCCTAAACCCCTCGAGCCAAATGCCGAGATACTTCCTTTGAAAGGGCACGTCAGATTTCTTTTCCGGCCCTCGAAATACACCCAGCATGTGCTCCGTCTCTAATAACCTCTATGTCGACGGGACGTTAAACCCTCATCTAGCTCCCTTACTTATTCAAGACGAGAGGGAGCACAGTCACACATAGAAGAGTACCAAGATGCCTAATATTCAGGTGCAACTCTATTAAGACCAATCTACGGAGAGGCGCAAAGAGGCAAGCCCTATTTTATTCTTCCACCACACATCATTCAAATAGTTTTCATCCGCCAGTCGCGGATATAAGCGGACACACGGCTCATCTCAAGTCATTATCGGCGACAGTATCCGCACAGTATAAACAGCACCACAAGACAGCCTCTGGACCGCTTCTATAGTCGTCGCTAAGAAGAAAAAAATGGTTCAAATGGCTCTGAGCACTATGGGACTTAACATCCGAGGTCATCAGTCCCCTAGAATTAGAACTACTTAAACCCAACTAACCTAACGACAACACACACATCCATGCCCGAGGCAGGATTCGAACCTGCGACCGTAGCGGTCGAGCGGTTCCAGACTGAAGCGCCTAGAGCCGCTCGGACACATCGGCCGGCCGCTAAGAAGATGGTTCAAATGGCTCTGAGAACTATGGGACTTAACATCTGAGGTCATCAGTCCCCTAGAACTTAGAACTACTTAAACCTAACTAACCTAAGGACATCACACACATCCATGCCCGAGGCAGGATTCGAACCTGCGACCGTAGCAGCAACGCGGTTCCGGACTGAAGCGCCTAGAACCGCTCGGCCACAACGGCCGGCCGCTAAGAAGACCTCAACTGTATATTCAACAAGCTATTGTAGGTATCGTTCACTGGAGTCAGTACTACTTGAGAGCTAAAGACAGGTCAAACTACGTGAACAATGATCCGTTGCCATGTACAATCGCCACACAACAGTTAAATACTGCGAAATTTCTATCAATAAATTATATCAAATTGTAGCTGACGGTGTTACAATCATTTATACAGTAGCCTAACCCTATCTGGTCACGGGACGGTATTGTTTCGTTGGTGCGTGCAAGCAAGCCACCCCACGAAAGTAACTACTTTTGTCGCTAAGGAGTTCTCTTCTTGCCGCGGTGTTACGTTTGGCGCCAAGTGTGTTTGGTGAATGCAATAGAAGGTTTTATATTATTTTGTGACGCTGTTATATCTTGCGTAGTTTCTTTTTTATTTTACTTTACTGTGTAACTAACGTTGTTAATAGGTATAATAAAATACTATTCCCTTACCTCAAGACATGTTCTATGAATAACACAGTGTAATGATTTTTATTTCTTGTTTTTAGCACTTCATTACATCAAAAGTAAAATAGCTGCCGGCCGCAGTGGCCGAGCGGTTCTAGGCGCTACATTCTGGAACCGCGCGACCGCCACGGTCGCAGTTTCGAATCCTGCGTCGGGCATAGATGTGTGTGATGTCCTTAGGTTAGTTACGTTTAAGAAGTTCTAAGTTCTAGGCGACTGATGATTTCAGATGTTAAGCCCCATAGTGCTCAGAGCCATTTGAATCATTTTTTAAAATAGCTATAATTGCAAGGCACGTAGAAAGAGCTTGTAGTGTCGACCTTTGCATTTTTGTGGTAATACCGGTTGTTAATGATACGCTGCACTGGTACTCATTGAATAAACGTATGATTCATATTTCAGCTCAGCTCGTCAACGTATAGCTCACTGTTTTATAAAGACGCAGGATAGTGTTTGTGCGGTAGTTCTCACACTCAACTGCCCTCGTAGTCTTCAGGATTGTGTGAATGATTTTTTGTTTCATAAAATCGGCTGGTATGTCTCCAGATTCGTAGATTCTACAAAGAAATTTGAATAGTCCTTTGACTAGCAGCTCCTCAGAATGATTTTAGAAATTATGAAGGAATACTGTTTATGCATTCCGCTTTACTTGATCTCAAGTCTTCCAAAGCTCTGTTACCACTCCTATGAAGTTCAATGTACTCTTTCCACCTATCTACTCTCTCCTCTGTGTTAACAGTGGAATTCCTCTTGTTCTCTTTATGTGAGGCCGTTGATTATAATTTCTGCGGACGTTCTTTTGGCTTATCTGTATGCTGAATCAGTCCTTCCCACGACCATTTCTGTTTCGATTTCATCACATTTTTCCTGAAGTCTTTTGGTCTTGGTTCTATACACTGCTAAATCTGCCGTCAACGCTCTCTTGGAATGCTGTGTACAAGACGCTGCTGCACCCAGTTCTGGAGCACACATCTGACGTTTGGAAACCGATTGCACTCCCTTCTTTTTTTTCTTTTTGAGTCATCAGTTTTCTGACTGGTTTGATGCGGCCCGCCTCGAATTCCTCTCCTGTCCCAATCCCTTCATCTCAGAGTAGCTCTTGCAACCTACGTCGTCAGTTATTTGCTGCATATATTCCAATGCCTGTTTTCTTCTACAGTTTTTACCCTCTGAAGCTCCCTCTAGCACCATGGAAGTTATTTCCCAACATCTTATCTTGTCCCTTCTTCTTGTCAGTGTTTTCAATATATTCCTGCTGTGTCGTCCGAACAAGACACAGCTAGGGCAAAGATGTGAGCTGGTGCCATTGCCATAGAGACTCCCCACTTGCGCGAGTTTCACTACCGCCATGGGCGGTGCTGAAGATTAAGGTATCGACTTCACCTCGGCTAATTGCCATCCGAGTACAATCCGGCAATGTCCGGACCACAACGGACAGAAGCCTACTCGGAAGATAGAAGAGCAACTCTCGCCCATTTGGTTACAGATCATCTTCCAGGGCTGACTTAGACAGGGAACGTCGTATAGTGAACTTCTAGAAGTGAACAAACGGTTGTTGTAAACTGCATTTGCTATGTACTGTGAAGTTTATGTACGAGTATTTGCGCATAGCCATTGACGGCCTTTTTTGATTGATATTACATGCAGTGTTACAGACTTCGTTATTCGACAAGTGACAAAAATAAATAAACCTTTTAAACTCATTTGTGTTCGTTTGTTAGTAATTTGGTGAAGTATTGTAGAATCTTCGTTCTCCTATTCCGTTACCTGACTCAAGGGAGCAGCTGCGTAATATGGCAGGGAGAAATTGTCTTACCGATGTACTGCACCAGAAGCCGTTTCACGAGCTCACAAACTCGACCTACCGTAGCAACAATGGCAACTCGGCCTCCACGATAATAGCGACGAGGTCTTTACAAAGCTGGCGACGAGGGTTTATACAAATTCCTTTCCTCATCGATACTACGGAGAACTCGTCATTCTTTACGCTTTCTGTCCAAATAATTTTCAACATTCTTCTGTAGCGTCACACATCAACTGCTTCGATTCTCTTCTGTTTCGATTTTTACTACTCTCCATGTTTCACTACCATACAATGCTGTGCTCCAAACGTACATTCTCAGAAATTTCTTTCTCAAATTAACGCCTGTATTTGATACTGTTAGACTTCTCTTGGCCAGGAATGCCCTTTCTACCAGTGCTAATCTCCTTTTTAAGTCTTCCTTACTCCGTGCCGCGCGGTGTAGTCGCGCAGTCTGTGGCGCATTGTCACGGTTCACGAGGCTGCCCCCCTCAGAGGTTCGAGTCCTCCTTCGGGCATGAGTGTATGTGTGTTGTCCTTAGCGTAAGTTAGTTTAAGTTAGATTAAGTAGTTTGTAAGCCTAGGGACCGATGATCTCAGCAGTTTGGTCCCACAGGAACTTACCAAAAATATCCAAATTTCCTTGTTCCGTGCACCTAGTTAGCATAATCGCTTAACTTCATCTACTTCGTGATCACCAATCCTTATCTTAAGTTTCTCACTGTTCTCATTTTTACTACTTCTCATTACTTTCGTCTTTCTTCGATTTACTATTGCGTTTAATATGGACTGCTCATTCCATTCAGCAGATCCTGTAATTCTTCTTCACTTTTACTGAGGATTGCAATGTCATTAGCGAATATTATCATTCATATTCCTTCACCTTGAATCTTAATTCCACTCTTGAATCTTTCTTTTATTGCCGTCATGGCTTCTTCGATGTGTAGGTTGAACAGTAGGGGCGAAAGACTACATCCCTGTCTTACTCCCTTTTAAATCCGAGACTTCATTCTTGGTGTCCCACTCTAATCATTGCCTCCTGTTTCTTGTATATGTTGTATATTACCCATCATCTCCTATAGCTACCGCAGTTTTGATCAGCATTTCGAACATCATGCACACACTGTCGAATGCTTTTTCCATGTCGACAAATCATATGGACCTGTCTTGATTTTTCTTTAACCTTGCTTCAACTATCGAGCGCGATGTCAGAACTGCCTCTGTTGTGTCATTACCTTTCCCAAAGCCAGACTGATCGTTATCTAACAGAGCTTCAGTTTTCTTTTCCATTCTTCTGTATATTACTCTTGTGAGCAATTTCGATGCATGAGCTTTTAAGCTTATTGTGAGATAATTCTCGCGTTTCTCCCCTCTTGCAGTCTTCGGAATTGTGTGGATGATGTTTTTCCAAAAGTCATGCGGTGTATCTCCAGACTAATATATTCTACATGCCAACGTGAACAGCCGTTTTGTTACCACTTCCCCAATGATTTTAGAAATTCTGGTGGAATGTTATCTATCCCTTCTGTCTTATTTGATCGTAAGTCTTCCAAAGCTTTTTAAATCCTGATTCTAATACTGAATCCCATATTTCATCTATATCAACTCCTGTTTCTGCTTCTATCACGTCATCAGACAAGTCTCCCCCTCACAGAGGCCACCAGTATGCTCTTTTCACCTATCCGCTCTCCCCTCTACACTTAACAGTGGAAATCCCGTCGCACTCGTAATGTTATCAGCCTTGCTTTTAATTTCACCGAAGGTTGTTTTGACTTTTGTGTATGTTGAGTCAGTCCTTTCGACAATAATTTCTTTTTTGATTTCTGTATTTTTCATGCAGTGATTTCGCCTTAGCTTTCCTGCACATCCTGTTTATTTCATTCCTCGGCGACTTCTATTTCTGTGTTCTTGAATTTCCCTAAATATTATCCTTCTTTTGTTGATCAGCTGAAAGATTTCTTCTGTTCCTCGTCGTTTCTTCTCAGTTAACTCCTTTGTACCTATGTTTTTCTTGCCGTTTTTAGAGATTACCATTCCCCATGAACGACTTGAAGCGTATCTCTTTTCCTTAGAAATTCCTTATCCCTCTTATTTTCGTGTCGATTCTTCCTGACTAATAACTTGAACTTCAGCCTAATCTTCATCACCACTACATTGTGATCTGAGTCTATATCTGCGCCTGGGTGCGCCTTAAAATCCAGTATCTGATTTTGGAATCTGTGCCTGACCATGATGTAGTTTAACTGACATCTTCCTATATCTCCTGGCGTTTCCCAAGTATAGCTCCTCCTCTTGTGATTCTTGAACAGAGTATTGGCTGTTACTAGCTGAAATTTACTGCATAACTCAATTAGTCTTTCTCCTCTCTCATTCCTTGTCCCAAGCCCATATTCTCCCGTAACCTTTCCTTCTACTCCTTCCCCTACAGCTGTATTCCAGTCACCCGTGACTATTAGATTTTTGTCTCCCTTTTATGTTCTAGATTACCCGTTCAATGTCCTCATCTACTTTTTCTAGCTCTTCATCTTCAGCTTGCGACGTCGGCGTGTATATCTGAATTATAGTTGTCGATGTTAGCTTGCTGTCGATTCTGATGAGAACAACCCTTTCACTGAACTGCTCACAGTAACTATTTCTCCGCCCTAACTGCTTTCGTAACGAATCCTACTCACGTTACACCATTTTATGCTGCTATTGACATTATCGTATAGTTATCTATCCAGAAATCCTTGTCATCCTTCCACTTCACTTCAGTTACCCCCACTATATCTAGACTGAACCTTAGCATTTGCCTTTTCAGATTTACAAGCTTCCCTACCACATTGAGACGTCTGACATTCTACGCCCCAGCCCGTTTAACGCTATCCTTTCGTTGGTTATTCAGTTTTTTTTTCTCATGGCACCTCCGCCTTGGCAGTCCCCTCATGGAGATCCCAGTGGGTGTATATTTCGGAATCTTTTGCCAGTGCAGAGATCATCATGACGCTTTTTTCAATTATAGGCCACATGTCCTGTGGATACACATTATGTCTTCAATGTACTGGTTTCCACTACCTTCTGATGCTCATGCTGTGGTGACTCTTCTGCCTTCAGGTGCAGTTTCCCAACCGCTGAACATCTGTCTCCCCCTCCACCTGTACAGAATGAAAAATCGTGCACTCAAACTCGCTTTGCACATAAGTCGGGATTTCCTGATAGTGGAACTCGATCAGGTAATATCTCACCTCCAGGTAATGTTAGGAGAGTGACCAGTGAGTACCACCTGAGGTTACAGGGAGCAGCGCCAGAGCGCAAACATTTAGCCACAGGGCCATACGTGACAGCCGACAAATAAATAAATTAGAAATAGACCTACGAACGTCTGAAGGGACAGCCCGCAAGGGTAAGGCTTAATCAAACATCGGCAGAACAAATTTACCGTTCGAAACCATGAGCAAGGGCTTCAGGATTGGTGCAGACGTCGTTGCTGAAAATTTGTGCAGAACCAAATATTCTACGCCGCAGGAGATCTGAGAGGAATATACACTGCTGGCCATTAAAATTGGTGCACCACGAAGATGACGTGCTACAGACGCGAAATTTAACAGACAGGAAGAAGATGCTCTGATATGCAAATGATTAGCTTTTCAGAACATTCACACAAGGTTGGCGCCGGTGGCGACACCTACAACGTGCTGACATGAGGAACGTTTCCAACCGATTTCTCATACACAAACAGCAGTTGACCGGCGTTGCCTGGTGAAATGTTGTCGTGATGCCTCGTGTAAGGAGGAGAAATGCGTACCATCACGTTTCCTACTTTGATAAAGGTCGGATTGTAGCCTACCGCGATTGCGGTTTATCGTATCGCGACATTGCTGCTCGCGTTGGAGAGATCCAATGACTGTTAGCAGAATATGGAATCGGTGGGTTCAGGAGGGTAATACGGAACGCCGTGCTGGATCCCAATGGCCTCGTATCACTAGCAGTCGAGACGACAGGCATCTTATCCGCATGGCTGTAACGGATCGTGCAGCCACATTAGATCCCTGAGACAACAGATGGGGACGGTTGCAAAACATCAACTGCACGAACAGTTCGACGACGTTTGCAGCAGCATGGACTATCAGCTCGGAGACCATGGCTGCGGTTACCCTTCACGCTGCATCACAGACAGGAGCGCCTGCGATGGTGTATTCAACGACGAACCTGGGTGCACGAATGGCAAAACGTCATTTTTTCGGATGAATCCAGGTTCTGTTTTTCAGCATCATGACGGTCGCACCCGTGTTTGGCGACATCGCGGTGAAAGCACATTGGAAGCTTGTATTCGTCATCGTCATACTGGCGTATCACACGGCGTGATGGTATGGGGTGCCATTGGTTACAGGTCTGGTCACCTCTTGTTTGCATTGACGGCACTTTGAACATTGGACCTTACATTTCAGATGTGTTACGACCCGTGGCTCTGCCCTTCATTCGATCTCTGCGAAACCCTACATTTCAGCAGGATAATGTACGATCGCATGTTGCACGTCCTTACAGGCCTTTCTGGGTACAGAAAATGTTCGACTGCTACCCTGGCCAGCACATTCTCCAGACCACTCACCAATTGAAAACGTCTGGTCAATGGTGGCCGAGCAACTGGCTCGTCACAATACGCCAGTCAATACTCTTGATGAACTGTGGTATCGTGTTGAAGCTGCATGGGCAGCTGTACCTGTACACGCCATTCAAGCTCTGTTTGACTCAATGCCCAGGCGTATCAAGGCCGTTATTACGGCCAGAGGTGGTTGTTCTGGGTACTGATTTTTGAGGATCTAAGCACGCGAATTGCTTGAAAATGTAACCACATGTCGGTTCTAGTATAATATATTTGTCCAATGAATACCCGTTTATCATCTGCCTTTCTTCTTGGTGTAGCAATTTTAATGGCCAGTAGTGTAAATTACATACTAACTGCGAAAATTTCCGTTCGGTTACCCTGTCAGTAGCGACTTATGTGAAGCTTTTACAGGCATCATAGGAGCGTTTATTGGATAATTATTATTATATTTCTATTTCATTTCCTCACACTTTATATATCGATTCCTATGGGTTAAATTGCCGCCAGTGTAGATCTCAGAGAAGATTTTCTTACGAGGCAGCCACTAAACATAATGGAGTTCGCATCAGACGCACTGGGCGTGAACAAGGGGGAGCGGAGGTTGTAGTAGCTAGCCACGCCGGCGGGTGAAAGGGTTGTCGCAACAAAGGGCCGCGCGGGGTGAGTACAGCGAGCGGCCCTCAAAGCAGATTGGTCCAACTGCGCGTCGGGTGGCTCACGCCGAGTATCGATCGCCACGAGAGTATCGATAGCGCACCGGGGCCCTCTCAAAGCGATCGGCTGGAGAGGCCGCTTTCTCCAGCGTATTGGCGCGGATTATGAACGTAACAGGTCATCGTTTCAGCTCGTGCGACGACCGCCTTTGAAACTTGTGTTGGTTACTGAACGCTTTGGGCATGTGACGAATCAGAAGAGCTGAGAGGAATTTCTACAAGTGGGGCACACTACGCCAAAACGAATGCTGATAGCTCAAGCTCTTTATTTCCTCGTTACTGCCTAAAGCGAAACTGTCGTTTTCTTTTCACTCTCTGGCATTATACAGTATCTAGTTACGAGTTATAGATGAAAAGTACAAAACTGATGATTTTCTACAGCATTTATTTATTTCGTTAAATTGTTTTCGGCAAGTCCAAACACAGAGTGAAATTCGTCTCTGACAGTGCAATAGTAAAATGATGCAAATTGCAAAAAGGCAAGTAAATGTGAAGCAAATAAACTAGAAAGTCATTAATACTAAACATTGGAAAAAAACAGAAGAGAAGCTCATGCCGCAAAACAACAACCTAATAGCCAGTACAATATTTTGAATTAAATTAACGATCACAATAAAATCAAATTAATACGAGAGGTTTGAAGGAAAGATTTAAGAGGTGTTACATGAGTAAAGGGGGTCATGGCCAGGTTACATAGGAAACATTCATGCAAACACTTTCACTGAGTAACAGATACGGCTCGATCTGTCCCGCTGTTCGACAGATATGGTTTCTGCACAGCTAGTAAACAGTATTAAAGCCGAAATCGGCCTATAATTACTTCATGAGTTTCAAACTATCATTTACTTGCACCCAAACTCAATCCTGGGTCGTCCAAGAATGTCGGTATGGCTCTCTGTTCCAGAGATGGTTCCAAATGCCTTTCCAGAACACTAATCACGAGAGTAGTTATTTTCATTGACTCTGTAATTTCCATTCTTCAGTATATTACACAGAAAGTTTGAATAAAAATGCCTTCAGGCACAATTTTTTCGTGTTTTAGTAAATTACACGATGCAATTCTGACCCTGTGAGGTCCATCTTCAGGTGCAAATAGTGTAATACATATTTTACATTTGCTCTTCGGTATATTATCCCGTAAGGCACTTGGATGGATGAGTTGTTAAGTTGACTGTGCGATAACTCTTTCCTAAAGACAGGCTGGTTGTCATCTAACAGACCCTCAACTTCAGCAGTATAATGACACAATACTACACGTATTGTTTGAATATACGGTACTCGCGCAGAACTACTAGCACTCTAAGCGTCGTTATTTGTAAAGATCGAGAACTCATACCAGGAGTTCGTTTCATTTCTAAATAAAATGGACTGCGAACAATCGAATGCATTGCTGATGTAGGCATGCATCGCTATTAGCTAACAGCTGGGACGCCTCATCCAGTATGCCTACGGTACATTTACTTATGCGAAGATCGTAGTTTAGTGGATACTCGCTCGTGATATTTTGAACGAACTGAGGCTCTGGAGTTCTTCCTGGTGAATGGACCCGCCAGCAGTAACTCGCAGGAGTTTAGTTGAAGATGGAAAGTTGTTTCATACAAAAAGTGTGGCATGAAACAGAGCTAGTGTCTCTCAGAAAATAACCATACGACGCTACCTGTACGGCTAGCGATTTGAGGACGAACAAGCCCAACGGTATACCACTAGCACCTGTTTGAAGGTAGCGGAATAATCGAAGTATCCCGCCCCAGTTGGTAGTATGAAAGAACCAAAGCAACTGCAGGTTTTGGGGAGAGTAAATTTACAGTAAAAGAATTGTTGTTGTTGTTGTCGTCTTCAGTCCTGAGACTGGTTTGATGCAGCTCTCCATGCTACTCTATCCGGTGCAAGCTTCTTCATCTCCCAGTACCTACTGCAACCTACATCCTTCTGAATCTGCTTAGTGTATTCATCTCTTGGTCTCCCTCTACGATTTTTACCCTCCACGCTGCCCTCCAATGCTAAATTTGTGATTCCTTGATGCCTCAAAACGTGTCCTACCAACCGATCCCTTCTTCTAGTCAAGCTGTGCCACAAACTTCTCTTCTCCCCAATCCTATTCAATACCTCCTCATTAGTTACGTGATCTACCCACCTTATCTTCAGCATTCTTCTGTAGCACCACATTTCGAAAGCTTCAATTCTCTTCTTGTCCAAACTGGTTATCGTCCATGTTTCACTTCCATACATGGCTACACTCCACACAAATACTTCCAGAAACGACTTCCTGACACTTAAATCTATACTCGATGTTAACAAATTTCTCTTCTTCAGAAACGATTTCCTTGCCATTGCCAGTCTACATTTTATATCCTCTCTACTTCGACCATCATCAGTTACTTTAATCCCTTTACTACTTTAAGTGTCTAATTTCCTAATCTAATTCCCTCAGCATCACCCGATTTAATTTGACTACATTCCATTATCCTCGTTTTGCTTTTGTTGATGTTCATCTTATATCCTCCTTTCAAGACACTGTCCATTCCGTTCAACTGCTCTTTCAAGTCCTTTGCTGTCTCTGACAGAATTACAATGTCATAGGCGAACCTCAAAGTTTTTACTTCTTCTCCATGAATTTTAAAAGAATTAACAGAGCATATTATTCGCGAAACAGGCTGCCTGGTTCCTCTCAAAAGCCGAAGTGATCCCTCAGTCAGGGAATGAACGCATGAGACCAGATGCAGAATGGTACATCGCTGCTCTTGCCAATATCATAGTGTATGTGGTTTGCCGTAACCTTCCTCCGACCACTGAGGAAGTGTCAAGCGTGTATCTGTGTCCTGTGGACGACAGTGATGAGTGCTTGGACAGTGTAATTTGGGTTTGTGTTGTTACGGATAACGAGAATGGAGAGGGTGAAATATGGTGCGTACTCCTCTCCTCTCGAATAGCATCAAGGAAGCCACAGAGCTTAACTTCACCATCCGACGAGCGGATCACCACCACCGGTGTCAGTTGCCCACACTTTATGAGACGCTGCGGAGAGTTTCGAATATAATCGAGGGTACTGACGCAGAGACTAATGCTCAGGGACAGCACCTCTTGCTATCCAAATACTATCAGAGAAAATTTTCCACCAGCAGGATTTGAACTACCTTACATCAGAGACGTGTGTTAGCAACCTCGCCTGCGGAGGCGGTGGCTAATACCTTTAATAATATAGAAAACCAAAACCAAGGAGTCTACGTAGGCAGACTTGATAAAGGTAACCTGTAGACGTGCCACATCGGTTTTGGTGTACTCTCATTAGCAAAATCAAAAGTCTTAATGGTCGCATTATTCACACTTTTGCTATCACTTGTTCCACTTCACATTGCTCTGATCACTTCATTGAAACTCCACATTTACAATTCGATGACGAATAAGGGAAAAACATATGACTACACGGCATCTTTTAGTTCGGGAAATATGAATTAAGTGCTGCACCCGTTAACATAACGTTTCAAACAGATTTCAGGTATTTGATAAGTAATACTTCACTAATTCCCCTTGTGGACCTGCTGATCGTAATTGTGTGTAACAGGACAATGTTTCTTCAGCGGCTTCTGTAGGCTTTAGAGTCTTTATACTTCAAACATCGATTGTACACAAATGCCGAATATAACATGTGAATGCCGTTTACGGGTGATAGAACAGAAACATCTCAATATTTTAAACACTTCCCTTGTAAGAAGCAATTTGAAACTAGATGAATAGTAGTTGGGAAAGCGAATGAAAAGCAGAGTTGTTGGAAGAATTCTGGGAAAGTGAGATGTAGAATGATTTTCTTTTATTTACGCCAACGATCACAAAACTTTTGGTCCTTATAAAACAGATCTGAAGATGGTCATTGCTGACTGTAAGCGTTAATCTAACAACCAAAACTTTTGTGATCATTGGCAGAAATAAAATAAATTCATTATGCACTTCCTGGATTATTCCTTTTATCCGCGACCATATCGCAACTTGTGAAAATGAGGTGTATCTTTAAAAGAAATAGCATAAGAGACGCTAGGGCAGCCAATTACATATATATTTTTTAGTTGCAGCGCGGCCCACGGCCAAAATAAATACGCTGAGTGACAAAAATCTGTATCACTGGCTATTACTTGAGTTAGAATAACCCTTATTTTGAATCTTCGCTACTACACCTGATGGCCCTAGAACCATTTTCTAGTGTATGAAAATAGAGGAGAGGCGGCCGCGGTGGTCTCGCGGTTGAGGCGCTCAGTCCGGGACCGCGCTACTGCTACGGTCGCAGGTTCGAATCCTGCCTTGGGCATGGATGTGTGTTATGTCCTTAGGTTACTTAGGTTTAAGTAGTTCTAAGTTCTAGGAGACTGATGACCTCAGAAGTTAAGTCCCATAGTGCTCAGAACCATTTGAAAATAGAGGAGAATCGTACATTATAGGCCGGCTTACTGTACTGACCACTACTGTCATTTCTCTCTCCACCTCCAGCCATAAAAAGTGTACAGTATGCAGAAGCAAGCTTGTGTATCCATGTACACAGGAGTCGGATATCTTCTTGCTCTCTTCAGTGCTTTCTCTGCTCTGAGTTTCTGATGGTGGTCGCTGTAGCTCTAAGCGCACGGAGGATTTGCGTTGCTACATACTTAAAACCAAATATACAAAATTTCGTTACCTTATAAATTTGTCCCAATTGCCTTACCTTTGAGTTACAGTACAATTCATCACTTCAGTTTATAAAAACTGGATTATGTTACGTCCATAGACCAGCAACAAAATTCTCCCAGCTAGCCACTAGCTTTAAGTCTTGTAAGTAGGCTGTTTAGGTTTTTTTATTGGTAACGCCACGTAGCGCTCTGTATGAAAATCACTGGCTGTGCTGTGTGCAGTCTGTGGCTGGTTTGCATTGTTGGAAGTCACTATTGTAGTGTTAGGCAGTTGGCTGTTAACAGCGCGTAGCGTTGCACAGTTGGAGGAGAGCCGCCAGCAGTGGTGGATGTGGGGAGAAAAATGGCGGAATTTTGAGAGCGGATGATCTGGACGTGTGTCTATCAGAAACAGTACATTTGTAAGAATGGATGTCATGAACTGCTATATATATCATGACTTTTGAACACTATTAAGGTAAATACATTGTTTGTTCACTATCAAAATCTTTCACTTTATAACTATGCCTATCAGTAGTTTGTGCCACCAGTAGTTAGAATCTTTTATTTAGCTGGCAGTAGTGGCGCTCGCTGTATTGCAGTAGTTCGAGTAATGAAGATTTTGTGAGGTAAGTCATGAAAGGTATAGGTTAATGTTAGTCAGGGCCATTCTTTTGTAGGGATTACCGGAAGTCAGATTGCGTTGCGCTAAAAAAAATATTGTGTGTCAGTTTAAGCACAGTCGTGTATAATTTTTGTAAGGGGACGTTTCAGTCTTACATCCTACCTATAACAGGTTAATGTTAGTCAGGGCCATTCTTTTGTAGGGATTACCGAAAGTCAGACTGCGTTGCGCTAAAAAAAATTTTGTGTGTCAGTTTAAGCACAGTCATGTATAATATTTCTAAGGGGACGTTTCAGTCTTACATCCTACCTATAACAGGTTAATGTTAGTCAGGGCCATTCTTTTGTAGGAATTTTTGAAAGTCAGATTGCATTGCACTAAAAATATTGTGTGTCAGTTTAAGCACAGTCATGTATAATTTTTGTAAGGGGACGTTTCAGTCTTACATCCTACCTATAACAGGTTAATGTTAGTCAGGGCCATTCTTTTGTAGGAATTTTTGAAAGTCAGATTGCATTGCACTAAAAATATTGTGTGTCAGTTTAAGCACAGTCATGTATAATTTTTCTAAGGGGACGTTTTCGTCTTACATCCTACCTATAACAGGTTAATGTTAGTCAGGGACATTCTTTTGTAGGAATTTTTGAAAGTCAGATTGCATTGCACTAAAAATATTGTGTGTCAGTTTAAGCACAGTCATGTATAATTTTTCTAAGGGGACGTTTCAGTCTTACATCCTACCTATAACAGGTTATTGTTAGTCAGGGCCATTCTTTTGTAGGGATTACCGAAAGTCAGATTGCGTTGCGCTAAAAAAAATATTGTGTGTCAGTTTAAGCACAGTCATGTATAATTTTTCTAAGGGGACGTTTCAGTCTTACATCCTACCTATAACAGGTTAATGTTAGTCAGGGCCATTCTTTTGTAGGGATTACCGAAAGTCAGATTGCGTTGCGCTAAAAAAAATATTGTGTGTCAGTTTAAGCACAGTGGTGTATAATTTTTGTAAGGGGACGTTTCAGTCTTACATCCTACCTATAACAGGGTAATGTTAGTCAGTGCCATTCTTTTGTAGGAATTTTTGAAAGTCAGATTGCGTTGCACTAAAAATGTTGTGTGTCAGTTTAAGCACAGTCGTGTATAATTTTTGTAAGGGGACATTTCAGTCTTACATCCTACCTATAACAGGTTAATGTTAGTCAGGGCCATTCTTTTGTAGGAATTTTTGAAAGTCAGATTGCATTGCACTAAAAATATTGTGTGTCAGTTTAAGCACAGTCATGTATAATTTTTCTAAGGGGACGTTTCAGTCTTACATCCTACCTATAACAGGTTAATGTTAGTCAGGGCCATTCTTTTGTAGGAATTTTTGAAAGTCAGATTGCATTGCACTAAAAATATTGTGTGTCAGTTTAAGCACAGTCATGTATAATTTTTCTAAGGGGACGTTTTAGTCTTACATCCTACCTATAACAGGTTAATGTTAGTCAGGGACATTCTTTTGTAGGAATTTTTGAAAGTCAGATTGCATTGCACTAAAAATATTGTGTGTCAGTTTAAGCACAGTCATGTATAATTTTTCTAAGGGGACGTTTCAGTCTTACATCCTACCTATAACAGGTTATTGTTAGTCAGGGCCATTCTTTTGTAGGGATTACCGAAAGTCAGATTGCGTTGCGCTAAAAAAAATATTGTGTGTCAGTTTAAGCACAGTCATGTATAATTTTTCGAAGGGGACGTTTCAGTCTTACATCCTACCTATAACAGGTTAATGTTAGTCAGGGCCATTCTTTTGTAGGGATTACCGAAAGTCAGATTGCGTTGCGCTAAAAAAAATATTGTGTGTCAGTTTAAGCACAGTGGTGTATAATTTTTGTAAGGGGACGTTTCAGTCTTACATCCTACCTATAACAGGGTAATGTTAGTCAGTGCCATTCTTTTGTAGGAATTTTTGAAAGTCAGATTGCGTTGCACTAAAAATGTTGTGTGTCAGTTTAAGCACAGTCGTGTATAATTTTTGTAAGGGGACATTTCAGTCTTACATCCTACCTATAACAGGTTAATGTTAGTCAGGGCCATTCTTTTGTAGGAATTTTTGAAAGTCAGATTGCATTGCACTAAAAATATTGTGTGTCAGTTTAAGCACAGTCATGTATAATTTTTCTAAGGGGACGTTTCAGTCTTACATCCTACCTATAACAGGTTAATGTTAGTCAGGGCCATTCTTTTGTAGGAATTTTTGAAAGTCAGATTGCATTGCACTAAAAATATTGTGTGTCAGTTTAAGCACAGTCATGTATAATTTTTCTAAGGGGACGTTTTAGTCTTACATCCTACCTATAACAGGTTAATGTTAGTCAGGGACATTCTTTTGTAGGAATTTTTGAAAGTCAGATTGCATTGCACTAAAAATATTGTGTGTCAGTTTAAGCACAGTCATGTATAATTTTTCTAAGGGGACGTTTCAGTCTTACATCCTACCTATAACAGGTTATTGTTAGTCAGGGCCATTCTTTTGTAGGGATTACCGAAAGTCAGATTGCGTTGCGCTAAAAAAAATATTGTGTGTCAGTTTAAGCACAGTCATGTATAATTTTTCTAAGGGGACGTTTCAGTCTTACATCCTACCTATAACAGGTTAATGTTAGTCAGGGCCATTCTTTTGTAGGGATTACCGAAAGTCAGATTGCGTTGCGCTAAAAAAAATATTGTGTGTCAGTTTAAGCACAGTGGTGTATAATTTTTGTAAGGGGACGTTTCAGTCTTACATCCTACCTATAACAGGGTAATGTTAGTCAGTGCCATTCTTTTGTAGGAATTTTTGAAAGTCAGATTGCGTTGCACTAAAAATGTTGTGTGTCAGTTTAAGCACAGTCGTGTATAATTTTTGTAAGGGGACATTTCAGTCTTACATCCTACCTATAACAGGTTAATGTTAGTCAGGGCCATTCTTTTGTAGGAATTTTTGAAAGTCAGATTGCATTGCACTAAAAATATTGTGTGTCAGTTTAAGCACAGTCATGTATAATTTTTCTAAGGGGACGTTTCAGTCTTACATCCTACCTATAACAGAGGGCAGCGGCAACTGCTACTGCGCTCCGCGTGCCCGTACTTAACAATCGCTTCTGCTACTCAGGCAACATCTTTGGTTCAGTGGTGTCAAAAATATAATTTCTTCTACATATGACAATCGTTTCAGTTCATTTTTCTAGAATTATATTACAAAATCGGGCTCCACGTACAAGTGGACCCCTAACATAGACCGTTATGAGGCAACGCCCAGTATTCAACACACTTAACGCACATGCAACGCGGGTACGACTTTAGCTGACTAAAGCTACTCTGACTTCCAGAAAAATGGCGTGAAATGTCGATTTTTAAGGTTTTCATTTGACTCCCGCTCGAACAACAGCATAACATGCAGGCTTGGCTAGCATCTGAATTTATGTTCAACTATGTGCTTCTCACTGTGTTTCCATATTTTTGCAGACGCCCTGTACATGCTGCTTCTGTGGTTTCTCATATCTCGCCCCACCCACGTCTCCTCCTAATGTGGTATCCAGTGGTCACTTCCTCAGACGAAGAAATCGTGATTTGGCAGACACTTCGAAAATGACAACGAGGTGATTTTCGAGGTGAAACACTTTAGTAAAAATGAAGATTTCTGCAATCACACTGTCAGTCAAGCCATCCACCTTTGGTAAAAACGTGTCGCACTGAATGACAGGCCACTACCAATTTCCCTGTCCGAGGCTTGATTTTTGTCACTGTGGTACTAAAAACTTTACGACTACACACTTATAGTGCTTTTTTATGGTTCCGTGCATCTATATGCAAAAGCAGAACCATTATAAGATCGGTTTGTTGTCCGTCTGCCTATCTGTACGACTTGCAAGAACACTTCTTCTCAGGGGGTTAGACGTATCAAGTTAAAATTTATGTAACATATTAAGTTCTATGGTCCGTTGGAGGTGTAAAAATTTTAAGCTTCTAAGTCAATTCAGTCAAAAGTACGCCATTTACGTAACTTATTTTGATACTCGAAAGCTCATTCTCCAAAACCTATAGAGCAGAGTGGGGCAAGATTGAGCACTTAAGGTTTAATTAGCAAGATACTGAAAGAAACTTCACACATTACAATTTTATTTTAACTGGCATTTCATCTGACTTTTCCCTATTATATAACAGAGTCCGAAAGTCGTATGCACAATTTCACTGTAATTCGCACTTAGTAAAGAAAGTAATGCAAATGCGCAATCTAACCAGACGGTGTGGTTAGAGTGCGTTCCTAGTGGGGCAAATTTTCGCATTATTACTAAATGAGAAAAACGTATGTGCCATTCAGTTCTTAGTCATTATTTAATTCATAGCGTACGTAATCATAATACACATTGTACATGTATTACTGTTGATACAAGATTTGATTTAGTGGATAATTCTGGGGGCTGTGAACAAAAACCTGCAAAAATATTCCAATCCGAGAAAAACTGTTGAACAGAAATCACAAACGAAGTGTCCAGAACCTTCATAACAAGAGCATGATTCATGATACTACTCCTGGGACTTTAGACATTGAATCCAGTTTTCTGTTGATAGATTATCGTTCTTTTCAGTACAGCGTGGGCAGTGGGAAGTTTGTGGATTTTCCGTCGACGTATTTAACTTCTGCTTTGCTTTCTTTTTGTTTGCTTGATCTGAATCAAACAGTTTCCTCCTTGATCCTTGTTCTGTTGACTGGGATATCAGTTGCTTCTTGAACTGTGTCCCAGACACTATTTCTGACTTAGTTCTTTCCTTCTGTCTTTTTTGGCAATCTTTTCTTCTTGGCAAAGGAATTATTACTTCTGGGGAAACGTTGGTACTTGGTCCTGGTTGTCGTTCATCTGTAGAACTTTGGCTCTGCAGAGATACAGCGTCAACTGTGGAGGCATCATTAAACTTGTCACTTTGATCAGTACGGCAGAACGGAGGAAATCTTCCTTGGTGAATAAATGGCGACCGATTGGATAAATTCCGCACATCTTGAACGCCTTTGTGGCCTTCGTCATTGCCATTTTGGCCATCCCTTGATAAGCATTTCCGAACAATTCAGCAATAAATTCTTGTGTAATTACATATCCAAGGAGGTTAATGAGCCACTGGCCGCAATCTTTTGAATAAAAGTCCTTCAGCGGCCTGAAAAAGCAGTGATCCAGTGGCTGCAGTTTGTGAATGCTGTGTGGAGGAATTGTAAGCACATGAATGTTACGGTCCCTGCAATAAAGGACGGTATTCAGACTCAAATTTGAAAGTGATTGTCCAAAATTAACATGACTGCACTTTCATCTATTGGCTGTGTATGTTTCTCAAAATGTTGTAGCCATGTGAGATACAGACCTGAGTTGAAGCACCCAGTGTACGAATACATCATTAGTGACGTAGGAGGGGCAACATTCTGCAAAGTCTCCTTCTTCCTATACAGAGAAAATATTATTCCTGGAGGGAAGTAATTCCTCCCAACTCCCATACAATAAACAATCGCTATCAATTGACACAATTTTGCCTAGATGCTTCTTGCCTCATGTTGGAATCACTTTCGGAACTTTGTTAGGAACAATTGTAATCCCCCGGCACATCCATGTGGTGACGTTCAGATTTATAGATCTCCATTAGCGTCGAAAGATTGTCAAAGGAGATGTTCGTCTGCTGTTATTTGAACCCCATCACACCTCCGAGACTAGGTTTCTGTGGGATCCGAAGGCTAATATTCCGTCCCTGCATGAAATCATAAGCCCAATCCTTTCTGGCCACCTTAGTATTTTTGTCAAGTTTTGTTTTTATATTATTCCTCTGAGAGTGGTCATGAAGTAATTTTCTTAAAGCTTTCAGTGTTACATCATAAAAACATCTGTTAAAAGATCTGTTGTGTTTGGCGAGTTCCAGTTCCTGCTCATCAGTAAAAGTTCTTACGAATAGTCCCAGTGTGTTTGCCCTAAAACCCTGAAAAAAAGTAAGGGTAAGAATATTAATCTTAAGTTTTTATTTACGTAGGAAACAGTTCCCAAAATAAAAACTATAGAGACAAATGTACTCTTGAAATGGCCTCGAACATCTTTAAGGCGATTTCAGATGGCAGCTTCACTTATTACAAGCTCCATAACTAATTGTAGTTTAGACTGGCCACTTTTCAAGCGCTTTTTTTGCAGCTTCCAGATTTCTGGAGTGCATGGCTTCCGTTCGGTTTTTCTTTTGCGGAGGCTAAAATAGAAAAAAACTGACTCTTTGAAAACTACTGTCGGTTTCATAAACATTTCTAGCTTCATATCAACGAAAAAGCTGATAATTATGACGGATAGGGTAAGATCACGCGCTGCGCCGTTCTACCACACCTGCGACGAGTAAGCTTGCTCCATACTATGAGACTGCAGCTTTCGTAGGAATGTCGATGTGTTAATACATCACAAGGCTGAGAATACATCGTAGTACACAACGGAATAAAGTTAAAACTCGTAAGCCCGTTGCTGCCTGAGTTATAGCATATTTCCGGAACATAAAATTTTATAGGACAATGACGTAAAACAGTTCTTACCACAATGCGCGGCCGTTAACACCAGGACAACAAACTATGAAAACAAATGGTCAGCCACAGATGCTGTTTCGTGCCCTGAAGAGCAGCCACTGCCGGATTGTTAAAATTGAGACATAAGCGTTGCGCAGTCTTATCCCACTCTGTTCCAGGGTACTTCCCCTTCACCTAGAATCACAAAATGTCGCAAGAAAAAAGATTTTACAGCAGAAGTATAAGAAAAAATCTATAATACGAAAAAATATTTTGTATCGTTTTTTTATCTGTCTGCGTGTTTCTCTGTTCGTCTGTTAAGAACCACATTTAAGAGCTATAGACCCTTGATGGTGCAAATATTACGTTTCTAAGGCAATGCAACCAAAAGATACGGTCATTTATGTCATATATTTTGATACTCGACTACTCACTGATCAGAATCTAAAGGGTTGACCTAGAACTACGAAATTTGGCAAGATGCAAAGTTTCCTAACGCAAGTAAAGGAAAAATAAAAAAAAACTCTTGATTTGTTATTGTATAATAAGAAAAAATACTTTGTGTCATTTTTTATCTGTCTGCCTGTTTGTCTGTCCGTCTGTTAAGAATCTCTTTCTCTGGAACATGCAGGAGTACCAAGTTCAAATTTGTCACATAGTAAGGTCTATGGTTCATTGGCGGTGTAAAGATGTTAAGCTTGTAGATCATTTCAATTGAAAAATGCGACAGTTTATGTCATATATTTTTTCACTCTAAAACTCGCTCATGAAAACCTGTAGGGTACTTTCCATTGACGTAGAATCATGAAATTTGGCAAGAAGCAAGGAAGTAAAGTAAAAAAAAAAAAATTCGAAAATTCTTAGTTTGTTATTATACAGCACGAAAAAATATTTTTTGTCATTTTTTATCTGCCTGCCTGTTTGTCTTTTACGACCATTTTCATCTGGAACAGGTTCGCATATGACGTTAAAATTTATTTCACATATTAAAGTCTATGGTCTCTTAGGGGTGTAAAAATTTTAAGTCTGTAAGTCAATTCAGTCACAAACACACTGCCATTTACGTCACATACATTGACACTCGAAAACTCACTCGTTGAAATCTGTGGGGTACTATATCGAAAACTCAGCAAACAGTTGCATAAAAGAAATTAAATTTCTTAAGCGGTTTCGGGCACTAAGTGCCCTTTTTGATAAGATTGTACAGAAAAGTATACCAGAAGTAAGTAGAAGCTAGATCAGAATATTAAAATTAAGGAAGAAAATTAAAAAAAATTTAAAGGTAAAAATCTGCTGTGGTCCTAAAAAAGTACAAGAGCAACAAGTAATACAATAATGAATCCATTAATACAATAAGAGCTCGTAAACGCTTACGTGTTCATAGGATCTGTACCAGAAGAAGCCAAACGACAAGTGTAGATATCATTCCTGAACTGGAGCTAATCAGGTAATGGCATTCATATCTTGAGGATGGTCTCAGGGTATGGCTAAAAGTACGAAAAAATAATAAAACAAAACTGTACACAACTATAATTGTCATAAGGAAAAAAACAAAATTATAAGCACACTTAAGCAGCGTAATAGATAACATGTAAAAACCTAATAACAAATAAAATAAGTTAATATCAACAACAAGTGGCGCTATGGACGGGAAATTTGGGAACTAATCTCCAAACAGCTGTAGTGAGATCAGTAGCATGCTGGCGGGAAATCTGTCTGCGAAAACAAAGTGCAAAGGTATCGCGAGGTTGGAGCCTGTGACTGGAGTAAGCCGAGAGACAATTCTCAGTAATTAACTAATATTAAGTATAGGGAAGTGACTACAGACGAAGAGAAGCGTGGACACAGCTATATTCAAGTGAGAGAACTAGTACTGGAGTAAATGCAGGCCGCAGGTGCGTTTCGTGAAAGACATGTAACTTGCGGCATTTATACCAGTTGTATGGTATTGTAAGTTTTGGAACACATCACTGAACTGGTGCAGAGACGTCAATAGCGTGGTAGCAGAAAATACGGCAGCGCAAACATTGAGCGAGATATACCAAGAGGCGAGAAGCAATAACCGGAGTAAGTGGAGACACAATTCCTAGTCAGTAGCTAAAACGAAAAAGATTCGAAAGGAAATGCGTGAATCGTTGCATACCTTTGATACAGTCGAATAACTAGTTCAGAAACGTATACAAATTCCTGGATATGTTTCGTAAAGTAAATATAACTAGCGACATTCAAATAAATTGTATGAAATAAGTACAATAGGTGTGACTACTGACCGTAAATGACCAAAATTGCTTATTAACCGTAAACACTGCTTGTAACTGTAGAGTAGAGTATTTATAACTTTAATAACAGAGTGTTTATAGGTCATTGTTTACACAGAGCTAACCATCTGTAACTAACCCTGGTTAACTGCCTGGCAATGTAAGTGGCTAACCACTTAGAACTGAAAATACTTCACTACATAGAACTGTAGATGCCTAACAGTCTGTAACTACAGATGATCACTTTCACTAAAGGTCTGTGTAAGTCTAACTCCGTGCGAACAGCCCTGAAGGCCCAACGGTACAAAAAAGTTAACGAAATATCTACATCTAACTATTGTACCAACAGTAAAAGGTGGATTAGTTGTAGGTGTGAGCAACTGTTTAAATATGCCTGTATATGGCTAACTAACAGTAACTAAAAGCAACAGTGTATGGCCAAGCTATAGTGTGTAAAATACTATTAAAAATTTACTGCTTATGAGCAGCAAGTAAGTGACCATCTGAGTACAGCCACCTACTGCTAATTATAGAAAGTAGCGTAATAATTGCAACCTATTTACTGACACTTATTGAATGTAAGTACAAAGAAGTAGTTGTAGTAGCGAATGTAACTTACCAAATGACAATATCCTACCTACGAAAATTAATGGGTTCATATAATTAACTATCTACCCCTACGGAATCCTGTTATACACTAGAGGCTGATTGTACGGCATTGCAATTGTAATATACCAAAAACAAGACAAATGTGAGGAGAGGGAGAGGGGAAATTGGGGGGAGGGTGCGAATAGGTGGAAGAGGGGAAATTATTTCTAATTACACAGAAGCAGGGAAGAAACAGAGAAGGTAAACCGTACACGTAAAACTCTGAGCAAAACATAATTTGGGGTTGTGTGGTGAGATTAGGGTGTTTGGGGAAGGTAGAGGCGTGATAATGTGTTAAACCGGGTGGAAGCGGTTGGTGGAGTGGGAGTGGGATGGTGGGGGTGGGAAGGAGAGATGGAGGAAATGTGATCAACAGGGACAAAATTTTCTTATAACAGCTAAATTCTTACAACTGATAAGGTGTATGAATCGTGATACTTAGTTGCTGCATGGCAATACAGCCATTCTGCAAACTGTTGAAAATAATATATTAAACGTAAATTATGAAGTGTAAGCTACAGATTACAATAGTAACGGAGTGGCTGTGGCACTAATTCTGGCTTACTAAGTAATTACATTGCACATATGATGGTTGACATGTTCCTATAACTAATTACATGTAAGAGAGGAATGGACTGTACATCAGAAACTGATACTAAAGAACTGTACTTCCCGTTGACGTAGAGTCGTTAAAAATGGCCAGAATCAAGATTTCACAGAACAAGTAAAGGGAAATAACCGACACTGTTAATTCGTAATTATGTCACACGACAAAAATTTTCTCGTGTCATGTGTTGTCCGACTTCAAATTTGAAATTAAAACACCCTCCAAAGTCTTGGAATCCCTGGTACCGGTATCTTGCCAGTATCAGTGTCGATTAAAGGCAAAATTCATCAGTATCCTCGATTCCCGGATTGGATAAACTGTCTACATAAAAAATACTGACGTTGTGGGTCGATACTTCGGGCCGTACATGTGCCAAATTTACTATTAATTGGTAACCTGTATAAGTTAGTACGCTTTGAGATCCCAACAGACTAGCTGTAATAAGGGTGCTAGTACAGTCAACACCATTCGGAACAATTCGTGTCGACTGTTCTCCGTTTCAGGTTATTGCCACCCTCAGTGATCCCAGAGATGTGACACTGTAATGTTGTCTGACAAATGTTATTGTGTTGCCGGCCGGTGTGGCCGTGCGGTTTAGACGCTTCAGTCTGGAACCGCGTTACCGCTACGGTCGCAGGTTCGAATCCTGCCTCGGGAATGGATGTGTGTGATGTCCTTAGGTTAGTTAGGTTTAATTAGTTCTAAGTTCTAGGCGACTGATGACCTCAGAAGTTAAGTCACATAGTGCTGAGAACCACTTGAACCATTTTTTTTTTTTGTTATTGTGTTGTCTGTGTTAGCGGATGATTAATTGATTAATAACAGTAACTGTTTCCTTCTTCTTTTTTCTTCTCATTGCGTTTCATCCCTGTGTGGTTCTTAGCCTACATCTACATACATACTCCGCAAGCCACCGTTCGGTGCAAGGCGGAGGATATCTTTTACCACACAACTAGTCGTTTCCTTCCCTGTTCCACTCGCAGACAGAGCGAGAGAAAAACGACTGTCTATATGCCTCCGTATGAGCCTTAATTTCTCGTATCTTATCTTCTTGGTCCCTTATGAGGTGTATGTTGGCAGTAGTAGGGTCGTTCTGCACTCAGCTTCAAACGCCAGTACTGTAAACTTTCTCAGTAGTGTTCTTTGAAATGAATGTCTTCTTCCCTCGAAGGATTCCCACTTGAGCTCCCGAAGCATATCCTTTGTAACCTCCCCACAGAAATGTTAAATGAAAAACAAGATAATGGAGCCATGTGTAAACTCCCCACAAAATTGATAAATGAAAATTGACCAAAAACCCACAATAGTATCAATTAAATAATGAACCATGAATGAAATGGAACCTCCTAACATAAATAATAATATCTGGTAAATTTTATAAGGACAGCAGCGCTGACCTTCGGCCCTGTATTCTGAATAACAAAAACAAAATTCTTACTTCAATAAAAACTGCAACTATATCTGCTCTTATTTATCAACACAGCTTCGTGCAATGCTGGTATATATATATATATATATATATATATATATATATATATATATATATATATATATTTGATTCTTGGAAGGAATGCAAAGGAAAAATTCTTTAAATTGAAATGAATGCTTTTTCTTCTAAAGAGTGGAAAAATTCTTTAAATTGAAATGAATATTTTTCTTTAAAAGAGTTACTTTATAAAAAAAATTATTATTGGGGCATTTTTTCTGAACAAATTAAATTATAATTAACATACATTGCATGGGGGCTTAATTATTATATTTGAAAATCATTTTTTATTTTTGGTAGCTGTATGTCCGATTACGCTGTGTCTCGTAAACGGTTGGCCCTGACTAGTTTTTGTACGCAATCTGACTGCATAGAACAACAACAAAGAATGAAATGAAAATTTTCGTTAACACAATTAATTAATTAAGTCCCCAGCAACTATAAAACCTGCGAAACCAAAGCACAAGTATAACTGTTCTGTGTGTGGAAGTATGACTCAACGTACACATCTGGCACGGCTCTTCTTCAATAACACGAGAAATTTTAAATACCATTTATACTGAAGTAATTAAGAAAAATAGAAATCCTATAATTGCGCAAGAAAACCAGAATTACACCCTAATACAAGAACACAAGCCAGATGCTTTGTTGACTGAACCTGTAATGACGCATCATTTAAAACATTGAGATAATAAAAAGAAAAGGAAAATTTTTTTTCTTTTACCTTCATATATATTGATCAAAAGCACTCTAATCATTACAATATCTCCACACCGACTCGCTACTACCACATCTCAACAAGAACTGACTACTGCCACATCTCGACAAGCACTCTTCACTACGACATCTCAGCAAGCACTTACTACTACGAGTTCTCAACAAGCACTGCCCTCCGCTACTTCTCAATAATCACTGCCAGTGGAGGCGGCGAAACAAAACTCTCTGGCGCTGTGGCTCAGTGTAGCCACCTTTCATATGCCCTTCCTCCAAGGGCTAGAATTTGATGGTATTGTTGCCAGCATTGGTGGTGAAAATACCACCAAATTCGTCAAAAAAAATACAGACAAAAATAAAAGATAATATTAATACGTAAATATTACATAATTAGATAAAATTTTGGCTTTGCACTGACCTTTCAATAACCTAATATATAAAATACAGTAAGCAATACAAATTCTTTCATACATGTGGCTTTACATAATAGTTTGCACAATACACAAAAAATCAGTTTATACAAATGTTCACATAAAATACTTTTAATTATTCAAAAAAAAAATAGTTGATAGTTCCAGCAGCAGAACCCAGCAATGGTCAACAGGAGCAAACACCAACAAGTGACATTAGTAAAAGCAGTTCCATCTGTGGCACCCAGTAATGTTGAACAGGTGCAGACACCAACAAGTGACTTCATTTCAGTAGAAGCAGTCCATCAGTGGCACCCAGCAATGTTGAACAGGTGCAGAAACCAACAAGTGACATTATTTCAGTACAAGCAGACCATCAATGGCACCCAGCAATGTTGAGCAGGTGCAGACAGCAACAAGTCACATTTCTCAGCAGAAGCAGTTCCATTAGTGGCATCCAGCAATGTTGAACAGGTGCAGACCCCAACAAGTGACATTATTTCAGTACAAGCAGTCCATCAGTGGCAGCCAGCAATGTTGAACAGGTGCAGAAACCAACAAGTGACTTCATTTCAGTAGAAGCAGTCCATCAGTTGCACCTAGCAATGTTGAACAGGTGCAGACAGCAACAAGTGACATCACTCAGCAGAAACAGTTCCATTAGTGGCACCCAGCACTGTTGAACAGGTGCAGACACCAACAAGTGACATCATTTCAGTAGAAGCAGTCCATTAGTGACACCCAGTAATGTTGAGCAGGTACACACAGCAACAAGTCACATTATTTCAGTAAAAAAAAACAGTCCATCAGTGGCACCCAGTAATGTTCAGCAGGTGCAGACACCCACAAGTGACATCATTCAGCAGAAACAGTTCCATTAGTGGCACCCAGCATTGTTGAACAGGTGCAGACCCCAACAAGTGACATTATTTCAGTACAAGCAGTCCATCAGTGGCACCCAGTAATGTTGAGCAGGTGCAGACAGCAGTCCATAATATTCACTGTCACTGATCACACTGTTCATCAGAGTTTATAAGCAGAGATTAAACATGTCCTAGTGGCATCAATCATGTAGAAAAAGTACAAGTAACAGTCCATAATATTCACTATCCTAATCACACAGTTCATCAGCAGAAATTAATCATTTCTAAGTGGCACCCATTATGTTGAAAAAGTGCAGGTAACAGTCCATAATATTCACTATCACTAATCACACAGTTCATCAGCAGAAATTAAACATTTCTAAGTGTCACACATCAATGTTGAACAAGTGCAGGTAACAGTTCATAATGTTCACCATCACTAATCAGACAGTTCAGGCAAGAACAATAGTTTGAATGCACATACAAATGCTTTTACAAAATTATTCTCAATGCTCTTACACTAAACATACAAATTCTAATAAACACACAAATGTTATCAGATAATTGTCATATTAACTATTACAAATACTCAAATATCAGTAAACTTATAATATTTATGGGTGTCAGTGCAAGCCACTACAAACAAATAAAATAATATTTAGGAGCTAGGTGGGTAGGATTAGGAAAGGAAAACACACAAAACACACTCACTCATCTTTCATCCACATTAAGTACTACTGTGTAATTGAATAGTGTTAACTGTGTAAATGCAATTCTGTCAATATTTGATGTTCATCATGTGTATCAAGTAGTAGTGGCAGCAATGTATAACAGTCAATAATAGTTAAGTCAACGTCGTAGTCATCGTGTCAAGACCAATGTTTGCCAAGCCAGATCAAAATGTACGCTTGCTGAACAACTGTCAGTGAGCCAAGATATGCAATTACTTCCTCTCTCCAAAAAAAAAAAAAAAAAAAAAAAAAAAAATGTACTGCTTATTGATTTAACAAAGTGTGTGTAGACAATCTTCCTTCTACTTGAGAGTTCTAGTCTGCTATCTTCATCCTCCTTGTTCCATATAGACCAACAAAAGAAAAATATGCACCTCACTTACTTTACCTCTTATCCACCAAAACTCCAATAACCATCAGCATCACATAATCTCAATACTTCAATAATACCTCTTATATCGATACATATAAATCTTATCATCAATATCATTTACCTTACCTCTTGTCCACAAAAACTCCAATAATCATCAACTTCATATGATCTCAATAATACCTCAATAATACCTCTTCAATACGTCGATACATATAAACCTTAGCACCAATATCATTTCACTTCCATAACAACTCTTTCCTCTAGTCAGTCTCCTCGAACAAGTACAGATAAAATCCTAATGCAAACCTCATCATCCCATACAATCCGAAGACACACTGTCAACACACAACCTCTGTGGAATCCATCTGACCCAAATCTTCTACTCATTATAAATTATAAGATGGATTTTGGTTACCTTGTCCATCATTAAATAAAAGAAATGCATACATGACCTCTAACAGACTTAGTTCGAATAACTCTCAGTAATTAAGTACGATTATGGAGTGTGAATGATCATAATATTTCACAGTGTGTACACCACTTCAAGAATTATGGAAAACAGAAGCCAACATGTGGAGTATTTCTTGTGTCAAGTGTCACTTCCTTTTTCAATTGCTCACGAAAAATGCAGTGTAATAACTGTCAATGGTCTAAACCTAGTTTTGGTATGTCATGTCGTTAGCTTCCTTCCTATTAGCATAAATTTATACCGCTTCCATAAAACCTCCAGCTCATGTGACTTCTATGAAGTTTCTTGTACTAATGTCGTTTATGTCGAATTTTAGCAGTTCATTTTCCTATCTTAAAAATATAAGGCACTGAGCGTAAGCAAAACATGCAATAGCGAGTAAATATACCAGTAGAGAACAGAATGTCAACAAGTGGATGCAGCACAATTCTTACAACGAGGCTCTGCCAAGTGAACAATCTATAATTAATGCAATAGTGTGACCTACACTCTATGTTCGTACACAGTATATCAGCATTTCTATATACCAAATTAAAGAGTAGTTATGACAACAAACAGAAATGTATAAATATGCAATCCATACACATAGCAGCAAACATATATCTTACGTAATAAACAGGTCATTAGCATCATATCACCATAAGCAAATAAATGTTCATATGTCATCTTAATAAGTAAACATGAAGGCGCAAGCAGATAAATCACAAAGTATAACTTACACACATAACCATAGTCAGCACAATTAATCAGGTGACAATTATAATTTAAATAAATAAGCACAGCAGGCACATAAAACAAATAATGTGACATCAGTGAGAAAGCATAGCAGCCAAGCGATGCATAATATACGTAATTAACAACCCTGTTCATTAATAAAACATTGACAAAAATCAGCAAATGTACGCAAGCACGTCGCTTCACAAGTAAATTCATAGAACATGAAAGTAGCACAAAGTATGAATCACGTAATTGCGAGCAGCAAATTACGTCTAAAGTACGTACCTAAGTGGAAATATGTTACCTGAAAAAATAAATTTAATTAATAGTTACCTTTTTAGTTTATTAGTTTCTTCTTGGACATTACATTCTTTCTGAAATTTTCTCGATAGCAAGTCCTCTTAACGTCGGAGCCACACAAAATTTACCTGAAGTTCTTAAATATTTTATACAACCGTATCCTGAAAAATACTGAACGTTAATAACATAATTCATCAAGTCACTATAGCTTTACACTGAATTTAGTCGGAGAAATTAGACTGTGTATTTGTTTACGGCTGTCAGTGCATTCGCACTGAGCGCTCGATCAGCTGTAGGCGCGTGACGTAGGAAGCAATTGTTTGCGGTCAACGACTGCCTTGTGCGGCGCGCAGACTTGACTGTTGCTTTGAGTATATGCCGCCGTCAAAACACAGTGCGGTATCCTTGTATTCTCTGCATATTTATATGTAGCTGTTAGTTTCTCTAAAGTATGTCATTCCCCAAAATTTTAACGTTTGATATATTATGTATTCCCTTAGAGCGTCGTGATTTAAGAGTTTCTACTTCAACAGTGCTATCATGAATAATTTTGCGAATTCTATATGGACCGTTATAAAGCAGAAGAAATTTGCGACACAAGCCTTTTCCTTTGTGAGACAAACGATGAGACTTAATTAACACCTTTTGACCAACTGACAAGATTTTTAAACGACCACGACGCTTAGCTGATTTCTCTCTTCTAGCAGCCGCAGATGCAATATTTTGTAGAACCAGGTTGACAACTTCAGAATGCCGCAGTTTCCGTGAAGGCGGAAAAGGAACGATTTCAGATATGCGATTTGTCGGTGCTTTGTTTTTTAATATCAGTATAGGAGGTGAAGAAGTTGAATCATTAGGAAGTTCATTCAGAATGTTTTGAAAAATATGAAGATACTGATCCCACGTTCTGTGATTCTGATGACAATAAAGACGACACAATTTATTGATTTCCTTCATCCATCTCTCTGAAGCGTTAGATTGAGGGTGAAAAAGTGAAATGAAAATTGGTTTAATTTTACGACGCCGTAGAGTATGAAGCCAAATTTTAGAACGAAACTGTGATCCATTATCCGATATAACCTTATCAACATGACCCACTTCTTTAAGAAAATGTTTGATGAAAGCATTAGATACTGAACGAGCTGTTGCTTTGCGTAACGGTGTAAAACACACATATTTTGATGTTAATTCCACTGCTACCAAAATGTATGCAAAACCATTAGTAGAACCCACTGGACCGAACAAATCGACTGCAGCCATGTCCTTTAATTTCGCTGGAATGATAGGAAACAACGGTGCTCTGTGAGAAATAGTTGGCGGCTTAGCCTTTTGACATAATTTGCATTTGGTAAGAACAGATCGAATACGTTTTTCCATATTACTGAAGTAGCAATTTTCTCGTAATTTATGAAAGCATTTTCTGGGACCAAAGTGCTCATAACTGAAATGTGTGTACTAAATCAATTTGTTGACCCACTCATCAGGAATACAAACTAACCAAACAAAGTTGTCGACCGATTTTCGTTTAAAAAGAATGTCATTGCGAACTAAATAATGCTGTCTAATCGCTACGCTTTCCTTTCTCCTCCACTTCTCCTTAATGTCCTTCCAGATTGGATCCTTATTTTGCTCCTTAGCGATGTCTTGGAGCGAAGACGAAATAAAGTTCTCAAACGCAACACCTTGAATATACATCAAACAATAATTGTTTTCCTTGCAGTCCTCTTCAGCACTTTGTTTCAAACTCATAGGTGCACGTGATAAAGCATCAGCAACAATATTTGAAGAACCCTGTATGTAAACAGTCCTAAAATCAAATTCCTGTAGGTACAACGCCCATCGTGACAATCTGCCATGAGTTAATTTTGTCGACATAAGAAATTCCAGTGCTCGATGATCGGTGTAAACCTTTGTATGTCTGCCATACAAAAATATGCGAAATTTTATGAAAGCCCATACAACAGCTTCAAGTTCCGTAATCGAATAATTCTTTTCTGATTTAGAGAGAACACGACTTCCAAATGCAATAGTTTTCTGTACTACAACGCCGTTTTCTTCTATCTCTTGAAATAAATGTGCACCTAGGCCTTTGTATGATGAGTCCGTCGCCAAACAAAAATCTTTAGATAAATCCGGATGTGAAAGAAGTGGAGCAGCAACTAAAGCATCACGAAGCTGTTCAAATTCTGATTGAGCTTCCTCATCCCAACACCAATTAGATTTCTTTCCAGATAGTTCACATAAACGAGGTGTGGCCAAATCGTCCAATTTAACAAAGCGTCTAAGAAAATTACAGACACCAAGGAAACTACTAACGTCACGTTTTGTGGTAGGAACAGCATAATTACGAATAGCGTCTAATTTTTCTGGATCAGGAAGAATACCTTCTGTAGAAATAACGTGACCGAGAAATTTCACCTGAGAACGACAAAATTCAGATTTTTCCAAGTTCACTGTAATGCCAACTCTTGCAAAGATACGTAATAATGAATCCAAAATTTTGTTGTGCTCACTCCAAGAACGTTTAGCAATAACAATGTCGTCAACATATGAAGTAATATTGTCACGAAGATAAACAGGTAAAATTTCATTTAAACTACGAATGAATGCTGCTGAAGATACAGTAAGTCCAAACGGTAATTTCCGAAATCACTTTTGGGTAAATAGTCATATCCAGTTACTGTTTACTTACTCTCTAGATAGATTGATAGTAGAAGAGTTGTTTTTGACAGATGCAAAGAATAGTAAAAGAGTAGGCAGCGGTGCAGAAAACTTAAAAGGGAAATAGCACAACTACAGCTCGGGGCCCTATGCACGGTACGGCACATATTCACTTAGTGTAGTGAATCCCCTGAGGACTTTAATAGCCGCACATAACTTCCAGTTTGTGACTTAGTGGCCAATTTGGTGGAAGTGCGTACATAAATTGATCTAACCATGCACATGGATGTATGTCATTCTTAGAATTGCGGAAGATCTTAAATTTCCGAACAGTCAAAAGGTGTTTATAGTCAAAGTTTTCGCCTCGTGGCGACAAAGACCTACCGCGTCTGTCCCAGTCACAATGACGATTATTGTTAAATTCACGCGCCTGGCGCTCTCTTGTTGCATCCCGTACACGAAACAAATTACTTTCTTCAAACCCCACTGCTACCTGTGATTCTAAATTTCCTTTGCTGTCTTTTCCTCCGATTTCGCCTTCAATTTGTTTGACTTGCTTTCGTAATGCCTCAACTTCCCTTTTAACGCCTTCATTAAATTTTCCCTGATTTTCAACATGCTTATTTATGTTCTGGTACTCTTCGGTTTCTGCAAATGGCAATGGTGCTGTATCATCTGAATCTCTGTCCCCATTTAAACTAAGACTTGTCAATTTATCTGAAATCTCCTCAACTCTTTCCAATAAATCACCTATTTGTTCTTTCTGTTTATTTACGTCTTCCGTAAGTGTCGTGACTCGGGTTTCAGTATTAACACATTTGGTAGTTAGCTGTTGATATTGTTGTGTTAGATTATTTATTCTGTCATTTGGTACGGATTCCTTGATTCTCTCAAATATTTCTTCCTTATCTTTTGCACGCTGTAAATTTAACTCTGAAAATTTCTGTACTATCATGCGATCTCTTTCTTCCTGTTCTCTATCCTGTTCCCTTCGTCTAATCTCTACTGCAATCAATCTATTATTGTGAGCATTCAAAATCGGTTGTACTTCTTCTCTGATTTCTTTCTTTAATTCATCTTTCATTTTTTTGAAACATGTCCCTATTCGTGAATCTAACCGTGTTTCCATTGTTTCCATCTCTGTTTTAATTGTTCCTATTTGTGATCCCAGTGAGTCTAACCGTGTTTCCATTGTTCCCCTATCTGTTTTTAATTCAGATCGTAACTGTGATCCCAGTGAGCTTAACCGTGTTTCCGTTTGTGAGTCTAACCGAGATCCCAAATTTAATATTCCACTCATCAGCTGCTCCATATTAACTTGTCCGAAATTCTTTTCGCCCCTAACATTTCCCGCAAAACCAGTTTCCTTCGTCATAGCTGTAAAGCTATCTGTGTTCGATACTATTCCAGAATCTTCTATCGTTAATCTCGTATTCTGTGAATTTTCTGATTGAGAAAAATTTTGAAATGGTTCTGGACTATCTTCCCGACTTATTAATTAAATTGTTTTCCACTTCATTATTCATGATACTGTTTTCCTCTGTTGGCCAGTTCGCCCTGTTAACAATTTCGTCATTCTCACTATCCATCATTTTTGCCTTTTTCATCGATCGCGTAATCATTTACAAAACATACAAAACTCGTCACTGTACGAAAATTACACACAATGACTCTTTATCTCCAACAATACCATTTACACGAAATGTTTCCCTCAAACACGATTAATCGAAAAATTGAAATAATTGCTCTAAATTGTCAAACGCGTATACAAGACAGTAAAATTAAATTCTAAAATACCATTAGAAGAATGACAATTACCAAATCTACACATGCAATATAGACTACAATTACTAAACTACAAATTACTACAACAATACTACTGTCTACTATTTTTACAATCAGAAGAATTCCACGGGACGATCCGAAGCAGCGGTCGCCACGTGCATGGGGGCTTAATTATTATATTTGAAAATCATTTTTTATTTTTGGTAGCTGTACGTCCGATTACGCTGCGTCTCGTAAACGGTTGGCCCTGACTAGTTTTTGTACGCAATCTGACTGCATAGAACAACAACAAAGAATGAAATGAAAATTTTCGTTAACACAATTAATTAATTAAGTCCCCAGCAACTATAAAACCTGCGAAACCAAAGCACAAGTATAACTGTTCTGTGTGTGGAAGTATGACTCAACGTACACACCTGGCATGGCTCCTCTTCAATAAGACGAGAAATTTTAAATTCCATTTATACTGAAGTAATTAAGAAAAATAGAAATCCTATAATTGCGCAAGAAAACCAGAATTACACTCTAATACAAGAACACAAGCCAGATGCTTTGTTGACTGAACCTGTAATGACGCATCATTTAAAACATTGAGATAATAAAAACAAAAGGCAATTTTTTTTTCTTTTACCTTCATATATATTGATCAAAAGCACTCTAAACATTACAATATCTCCACACCGACTCGCTACTACCACATCTCAACAAGAACTGACTACTGCCACATCTCGACAAGCACTCTTCACTACGACATCTCAGCAAGCACTTACTACTACGAGTTCTCAACAAGCACTGCCCTCCGCTACTTCTCAATAATCACTGCCAGTGGAGGCGGCGAAACAAAACTCTCTGGCGCTGTGGCTCAGTGTAGCCACCTTTCAACATTATTAAATATGCGCAAGGCAGCTTCTTTACCTTCTACATCAATACTCATCCTCCAGAGTCCTGACCAGAGTCGCGACCAGAGCACACAGCCGACGAATGCCGACTCCCTACTACCGTATCCGACTGACTACTACTGCAGACTGACTACGACTGCAGACTCGCGCAGACAAGCGCAGACTGACTTCTACTGTCGACTCGCGCAGACTAGCGCAGACTTGCGACAAGCAACAACTAACGATAAACTACTCTCTGGTCAGAGATTCTGTCATGCCTCGCCCATCGCCGGCGAAGCGTACACCTTACACCGTAATACTTGCATTGTGATCGAACCTACCGGTAACAAATCTAGCATCTCGCCTCTGAATTGCTTCTATGTCTTCTTTCAGTTCGATCTGTTGTGGATCCCAAACACTCGAGCAGTACTCAAGAATAGGTCGCACTAACGTCCTATATGCATCCTTTACAAATGAACCACGCTTTCCTAAAATTCTCCCAAGAAATCGAAGTCGACCATTCGCGTAACCTACCGCAATCCTCATATGCTCGTTCCATTTCTTACCGCTGCGTAACGTTAGATCCAGATATTTAAACGACGTGACTGTGTCAAGGAGGATAGTAGTAATGTTCAATCCGAACATTACGGGTTTATTTTTCCTACTCACCCGCATTCATTTACATTTTTCTGCAAACAATCCTGTCGGAGGAACATCTGCGTCTGAGCATTATACCAGAGGTTGAAAACACCGCTACAGTGTAAGGTTCTTTTAAGTAGAATACGACCGGTTTTGGGCTCTTATACGCCCTTCAACAGCTGTTATACCGAAAATACTAAGAAACGGGACGTAATAATAGTTTTTGAACGTAGCAGTACACATAAAAACAAAAAAAAGTTCCATATAACATTTTAGAGGCCACCGGTCGGTCTAGGTACTGTAAAACCTAAGTCAACGATAAAGTGACACCAGACAGTACCACGGACGACTGCCTGGGTAAAGAAATAAGCAATGAATACCATGACACACACTTCGTGCTGTGACCCCCAGCGCCGCGATCGACGAGTACAGGACGCGTTGTGTTACCAGCGAGCGCAGAGCAGGGAGTAGCTTACGTGAATGGGGAAGCAAACTGGCAAACCAGAGTGACAAAAGTACAGCCATCTGCTGACGGGAAGAAGAAGGCGGGGCCCGGCATCGTGTTCTAAATAAAAGAACCTTACAACAGTAGCGGTATTTTCAACCTCTGTTACGTTTTTCTACATTAAGAGCCAGCTGCCATTCATCACACCAACTAGAAATTTTGTATTAGTCATCTTGTATCTTCGACACCTTCCTGTACACCATAGCACCATCAGCGATCAACCGCAGATTGCTGCCCATTCTGTCTGCCAGATCATTTATGTATATAGAAAACAGCGACGATCCTATCACACTTCCTTGGGGCACACCTCGTGTTACCCCTGTCTCCGATGAAAACTCGTCGTCAAGGACAACGTACTGGGTTCTATTATTTCAGATGTCTTGAAGCCAGTCGCATATCTTGGAGCCTATTCCGTATGCACGCACCTTCGTTAACAATCTTCAGTGGTTCAAATGGTTCAAATGGCTCTGAGCACTATGGGACTCAACTGCTGTGGTCATTAGTCCCCTAGAACTTAGATCTACTTAAACCTAACTAACCTAAGGACATCACACACACCCATGCCAGAGGCAGGACTCGAACCTGCGACCGTAGCAGCAGCGCGGCTCCGGACTGGAGCGCCTAGAACCGCACAGCCATCGCGGCCGGCAGTCTTCAGTGGGGCACGGTGTCGAATGCTTATCGGAAATCTAGAAATACGGAGTCTGCCTATTGCCCTTCATCCACAGTTCGTAGTATATCACGCGAGAAAAAAGCAAGCTGGGTTTCGCACGACCGATGCTTCCTAAGGCCGTACTCATTTGGGGAGATGAGCCTTTCGGTCTGTAGGAAATTTATCCTGTAGCGCAGCTTTACGCTAGCACAAGAAAGGTTCAGTTAATGAAAGGACTAGGCCACAATTCTCAAACTTGATTGGCTTTATTACAATATAACTCTCTGAGCAAGTTTCATTCCTTGGTACTTATTAAAATTATATATATACATACAGAATCATTGTGCTTCCAGACTTGGTCTTAAGCGAGGGTAGACAAACATGAGCTCATTTAGCATTAAACTTTTAGGCAAGCTATTAAAATAATAAAAGACTAAAATATATTTCACCAAGCAGCAATATTTAAACGACCATTACCAAAGCAATCAGAATCCATAAAATTTTTAGACAAAGTTCCTCATAAAAACATTACTCTAATTAAATGTAGAAATCTCTAAAACAAATTCAAGCTGACAAGTAAATGACTTTAGAGTTAACTTCTGCAATAGTTCAACACAGGCTCATTAAACAACATCAAACAAACTCGTGGTTTTAAAATTAAGCCACCACTCACGCAACTACAAATGCATCAAGAGCTAATGGTTATAATTGGAGGCGTATACTTAAAGCAGGATTACACACCTTTCCTTTCATTACACATGAACTGCCGCTCTTGCCGGCCGTTGTGGCCGAGCGGTTCTAGGCGCTACAGTCTTGAACCGCGCGACCTAAACTGCCTCATTGACCTTGGGCAGAACCCTGCATTCAAACATATTGAGCTGCTGCTCATGAGTACTTGTTACTGTCCATGTTTATATCCACATGTTACTACAATAACCACAACTGGTCTTGTCATTAAATGCATTAAGTAATATGAGACGCGATCACAGATGCTTATTACATGTTCTGAATGTGATTTTTCTTCCGCCCACTGTTACAAATAAGTATCACATTTGAAACTGACTGTCACTGAAATCTTTATGCACGAATCCACGTTAGTTCTTTGTCAAAATTTGTACCATAACAGCTAATCGGTACGGGACACGCACAACCGCGAGTTGTTCGCACTGGAGGACAGACAGTAAAACATTCCCGCTCTCACATACTTTAAACCCGCAGTGGCCAAGGTACTTACCTATCTGTCGTGGTAAGCGGACAGTTTTACTTAGCTCACGCCGAATTCAGTAACGTTACTTAAAATTAAGCACATATTCCAATATTAGTGTCTCTTTAAGTATTTTTGTTTGTTTCTGAGAAGGAAAACTGTCGTTTTGCTAAGATCTTCACGTTAGCTGACATTTTTGGACTAGGCTGTTAGTTGCTAGATGCATACCAGGTGTTCATTCATGAAATACAGGTTTCAGACAATAGATATCGCACCAATGCAGTTTGTGCTATAAAGACTTGACACTGACATTTTGCTGTGCCATCAACAAGTGTCAGACGGGCACGAGTGATAAACTGTAAAAGTGTGTGCATAGTGTTGTGTTGTGTTCTTGTGATCAATATGTCGAAATTTATACCAAACAAAGAGCATTCGCAGATAGCATTAATTTTTTCTTTTCTTTTGAAGAAAACTGCTGCTGAATTATACCTATTACTTCGAGAAGCTTCTGGTGAATATACTCCACCGCAAGATACGTGTAAACGATGGTGTCGGCGTTGCAAAAATGGTGACTTCGACGTTGCAGACAAGGAACGCGGAAAACCGCCAAATAAATACAAAGATGTGGAACTGAAATCACTATTGAACGAAGATGATTCGCAAACACAAAAACAAGTCGCCGAGTAATTTCGCATTAGTCAAGAAGCAGCTTCTAATCGACTTTGAGAGATAAATAAGATTCAGAAGACCGGTAGATGGGTACCACATGAGTTGAACGACAGGCAAATGGAAAAGCGCAAAAACACATTCTTGCTCGGTACAGCAGGAAGTCATTTTTGCATCCTGTAGTTGCAGGGGATAAAAAGTTGATTTATTTTGAGAATTCCAAGAGCAAAAAATCATGGGTAGACCAAAGAACACCATCCACATCGACCGCAAGACCGAGTCACAATGGCAGAAAGACGATGCCCTGTGTTTGGTGGGGCCAGAGAAGCGTGGTCGATTACGAGCTGTTAAAACCTGGGGAAACGGTTAATACTAAACATTACCAGCCACAGGTGACCGATTAGAAGCGTTGGCCACTATACTGAAAGAGGCAACACAAAATCATATTTCTCTGTGACAATGCTCCTTCGCATACGGCAAAACCGGTGCGCGACACGCTGGAAGCACTCGGCAGAGAAGTTTTACCCCATGCAGCTTACTCACCAGACTTGGTTCCTTCCGATTAGCACTTGTTTACCTCCATGGGTCACGCACTTACTGAGCAGCGCTTTGGTTCGTACAAAGTTGAGAAAAAGTGACTTGATGAATGGTCTTCAGCAAAAGCGGATAATTTTTACTGGCGTGGTATTCACAAATTGCCTGAAAGATGTGAAAAATGTGTGACAAATGATGGACTATTTTTTGAATAAAGCACTATTTATCATTCTTCTGAATTTAAAACATTTTCAGACAACAAATGTTTGCATTTCATACTTGTAAACCTATTTTATTATACAAACACCAAAAAAAGTTTTGCATCACCCTGGTTCCCAGAACTGCTGAAGATAGACGTTGACTGTGGATATTGTATCACAGACACAGTCCCTTTGACTGTTTAGAGATGCCACTAAACCCGCCCAAAGATGTAAATAACCATTCATGAGCAGCGCCTATTAGACGGAGGGGCTCCGACAGCTGATCAGTTCCAGTCATTCCACCAGGAAGCAGGTACACGGCTCTTGTTGTCTGTAGTTCAACCATGCCTAGACGATCAATAGCGCGGTTCGATCGCGTCCACATTGTTACTTTGTGCCAGGAAGGGCTCTCAACAAGGGAAGTCTCCAGGAGTCTCGGAGTGAACCAAAGCGATGTTGTTCGGACATGGAGGAGATAGAGAGAGACAGGAACTGTCGATGACATGCCTCGCTCAGGCCGCCCAAGGACTACTACTGCAGTGGATGACCGTCACCTACGGAATATGGCTCGCAGGAACCCTGATAGCAACGCCACCATGTTGAATAATGCTTTTCGTGCAGCCACATGACGTCGCGTTATGACTCAAACTGTGCGCAATAGGCTGCATGATGCGCAACTTCTCTCCCAACGTCCATGACGAGGTCCATCTTTGCAACCACGACACCATGCAGCGCACTACAGATGGACCCAAAAACATGCGGAACGGACCTCTCAGGACTGCCACCACTTTCTCTTCACCGATGAGTACAGAATATGCCTTAAACGAGACAATCGTGGGAGACGTGTTTGGAGGCAAGCCGGTCAGGCTGAAGTCCTTAGATACACTGTCCAGCAAGTGCAGTAAGGTGGAGGTTCCCTGCTGTTTTGGGGTGACATATGTGGGGCCGACGTACGCCGCTGGTGGTCATGGAAGGCTCCGTAACGGCTGCACGATACGTGAGTGCCATCCTCCAACCGATACAGCAACCATATCGGCAGCGTATTGGCGAGGCATACGTCTTCGTGGAAGACAAATGGTTCAAATGGCTCTGAGCACTATGGGACTTAACATCTGTGGTCATCAGTCCCCTAGAACTTAGAACTACTTAAACCTAACTAACCTAAGGACATCACACACATCCATCCCCGAGGCAGGATTCGAACCTGCGACCGCAGCAGTCGCGCGGTTCCGGACTGCGCGCCTAGAACCGCTAGACCACCGCGGCCGGCCGTGGAAGACAATTCGCACCCTCAGGTGCTACTGGGAATTAGAGGTACCGGTGTATACAGCAATCTGGACCACCACCTCTGATGGTCTCGCTGTATGGTGGTACAACATGCAATGTGTGGTTTTCACGAGCAATAAAAAGGTCGGAAATGATGTTTATGTTGATCTCTACTCCAATTTCCTGTACAGGTTCCGAGAACCTCGGAACCGAGGTGATGCAAAAAAATGGTTCAAATGGCTCTGAGCACTATGGGACTTAACATCTGAGGTTATCAGTCCCCTAGAACTTAGAACTACTTAAATCTAACTAACCTAAGGACATCACACACATCCATGCCCGAGGCAGGATTCGAACCTGTGACCGTAGCGGTCGCGCGGTTCCAGACTGAAGCGCCTCGAACCGCTCGGCCACGTCGGCCGGCTGATGCAAAAAGTTTTTGATGTGTGTGTTATTATATAATACAGCTGTGAACCGAGGGCCGTACGAATACCCCATTCTGGCCACAGTTTGAGACCAGTGGTCCATATACATAACTATAATACGCAACATCTGAGCGGTCCGTCCTCAGTCCAGAGTGGGTGGCAGACAGTGGTGGGTTCGCGTGTCACTAGGCGGAAGGCGAACAGGGAGCAGGTCGTGTGACAGACTCCCTTCGTCACAGCAACAGGTACTTGTTGCTTCCCAGTGTTGATGACAACTCTGAGCCAGCACGGGATGCCTCTCCCGTTGGGACAGTGGTCGATTTTCTTGCCCAGTCCGGACAAGTACAGAGGGTGGGTATGCTAGTCATTGGGAGCTCCAATTTTAGGCGGGTGATGAAACCCCTCAGTGAGATAGCATTCGGAATGTTTGCCGAGAGGTCTAATCCGTGATGTGGAGGAGACCCTGCTGGTGGCTATCGAGCGCACTGGGTGCAACCGGCTGCACGTAGTGGTACAGTCCGCACGAAAGACGCCTGCCGCTTGCGTTCTGAGGCCATCCTCGGCTCCCTCCGGCGGTTCGCTGATTTGGTGAAGACAACTAGCAACGCACGCGGGGTGCAAGCTATGCTGTCTATTTGTACCATCGTACCCAGGGTTGATCGCGGTCCTCTGGTTTGGAGCAGAGTGGAAGGCCTAAACCAGAGGTTCAGACGGCTTTGCGACGGTATCGGATACGAATTTCTCGACCTCCGCTGTCGGGTGCAGAATTGTAGGGTTCCCCTTAATAAGTCAGGCGTGCACTACACGCAGGAAGCGGCTACTAGCGTAGCGTGCACATGGGGCTTTTTTAGGGTAGAGGACCACCCCCCTGGGAGCAAACACGATTTGACTGTTAAATCAGACACAGTGACCTCAGAGAATCTTGGTCCCCGCAGATCAGAGATAGAAAAAATTAATATGATTTTAGTATACTGCAGGAGCATCCAAGGAAAGGTCCCAGAATTCGTATCGCTTACTGAATTTTATAATGCGCAGATAGTACCGAGAACAGAAAGCTGGTTGAAGCCAGACGTATAATGACAACGAAATCCTAAGTTCAGACTGGAATGTTTATCGTAAGAATAGATTAGTCGCCAATGGTGGCGGCGTGTTTATTGCAGTAAAAAATTTTATAAAATCTAGCGAGGTTGTCACGGATTCCGAATGTGAATTGACCTGGGTGAAATTGAGTATCAAAGAACGGTCAAACTTGGTGATCGGATTCTTTCATAGACCACCTGGGTCAGGATCTGTAGTTGCATAGCGCTTAAGCCAGAGCTTGCAGAATATCATTAGTAATTTTCCAGATCCTGCCGTTGTAATAGGGGGTGACTTGCCAGGTATATAATGGGAGTGTTATGCCATCGCAACTGGTGCCAGAGACAGGGAATCGTGTGCCATTGTTCTGCATGTCTTGTCCGAAAATTACTTTGAGCAGATAGTTAAAGAACCAACTAGTGAGGGTAAGGTCTTAGATTTCCTGGCAAAAAAGAGACCTGAACTTACGGATTTAGTTAACGTAGAGAAAGGTATCAGTGATCATAAGGCTGTGACAGCATCTATGAAGACGGGTTCTACAAGGAATGTTAATAAAGGTAGGAAGATATATTTGCTCAGCAAAGCTGACAGGATACAACTTTCAGAATATCTCAGCAGTCAGTATCAAATATTCGGTGATGAGGGCAAATGGAAAAATCGTCGTGAGAACGTTGCAATGGCAGATATAGAGATAAGAGATCGCGGAATTGAAAAGCAGTTACAATCGAAAGGCTTCAGGACCAGATGGGATACCTATAAGATTCTATAAAGATCATGCGTAAGAACTTGTTGCCTTTCTAGCAGTAATTTATCGTAGATCGCTCAAGCAACGAAAGGTACCTAACATTGGAAAAAAGTGCAGGTCATTCCCGTTTTTAGGAAAGGCCGTTAGACAGATCCACACAATTATAGACCTGTATGGTTGACGTCAATGTGTTGCAGAATTATGGAACATGTTTTATGCTCAAGAATTATGACGTTTTTGGAAAATCAACAGCTCCTCTACAAAAATCAACGTGGGTTCCAGAAATAGAGATCCTGCGACACTCAGCTCGCGCTGTCACTCAATGAGATCCACAGCGCAGTGGACTACGGCGCTCAGGCTGATGCCGTGTTCCTTGTCTTCGGTAAGGCATTTGACACTGTCCTACATACAAGCGTACGGAGTATGGGAGCAGACCTGCAATTGGATTCAAGACTTTCTTGCAGATAGAACTCAACACGTCACTCTTAACGGAACTAAATCGACAGAGGTAAAGGTAATATCCAGAGTACCACAGGGACGTGTGATAGGACCGTTGCTGTTCACAGTATATATAAATGATCTAGCAGAAAGCGTCGGATGCTCTTCAAGGATATTCACAGATGATGAAGTTGTTTATACCAAAGTAGCAACGGCAGAAGAAAGTAAGAATTTGTAGAAGACTTTCTTGCAGATAGAACTCAACACGTCACTCTTAAAGGAACTAAATCGACAGAGGTAAAGGTAATATCCGGAGTACCACAGGGACGTGTGATAGGACCGTTGCTGTTCACAGTATATATAAATGATCTATCAGAAAGCGTCGGATGCTCTTCAAGGATATTCACAGATGATGAAGTTGTTTATACCAAAGTAGCAACGGCAGAAGAAAGTAAGAATTTGTAGAATGACCTGTAGAGAATTGATGAATGGTGCAGGCTCTGGCAGTTGACCCTGAACATAAATAAATGTAACATAGGAAAAGAAGTCCAATACTGTACAGCTACACTATTGATGACAAACAGCTGGAGACAGCGTCTGCCGTAAAATATCTAGGCGTGACTATCCAGATCGGCCCAAAGTGGTGTAAGTAGGCTGTTTAGGTTTTTTTTATTGGTAATACCACATAGCGCTCTGTATGAAAATCACTGGCTGTGCTGTGTGCAGTCTGTGGCTGGTTTGCATTGTTGTTCGCTATTGTAGTGTTAGGCAGATGGATGCTAACAGCGCGTAGCGTTGCACACTTGGAGGTGAGCCGCCACCAGTGGTGGATGTGGGGAAGTGAGATGACGGATATTTGAGAGCGGATGATCTGGATGCGTGTCCGTCAGAAACAGTACATTTGTGAGAATGGATGTCATGAACTGCTATATATATTATGACTTTTGAACACAGTTAAGGTAAATACATTGTTTTTTCTCTATCAAAATCTTTCATTTTCTAACTATGCCTATCACTAGTTAGTACCTTCAGTAGTTTGAATCTTTTATTTAGCTGGCAGTAGTGGCGCTCGCTGTATTGCAGTAGTTCGAGTAACGAAGATTTTTGTGAGGTAAGTGATTTGTGAAAGGTATAGTTTAATGTTAGTCAGGGCCATTCTTTTGTAGGGATTATTAAAAGTCAGATTACGTTGCGCTAAAAATATTGTGTGTCAGTTTAAACACAGTCATGTATAATTGTTCAAAGGGGACGTTTCATATGTCGACCCTTAGCTGAGGATACCTCACTGGAATCTTCTGATTTTTTCTTGTAGTTTGTGTAATTAGTGTAGCTATTGTTTATTGCTAGCGCACAATTATAGAGAGAATTTCCTATGTAGTTGTAGTCTTTCATTGTTGTACAGTAAAACAGTTGTGGCATGCATATAGATTTGCACCAAGTATTTCGCAGCTGCGCTTGCAATTAACTAGATACTATTTTCAGTGCTATGTTAATGTGTTTTCTTATTATAGTCTTCAAATTGTGCTTTTCTGTGTTGTCGTGTGAAATATTGTGACAACAATGGCGTAATACTAGGCTCCAAAGTAAACTGAGAAATGACAGTGAAGACGAAAGCAGTGTGTTAGCGCCACCGTGTGATGAATTAACTAATGTTCAACATAATAATTTGGTAATTGTACATAGGGAAATGGAGCGGGCTGCAAACAATGGTGTAGACAGTGAAACAATTAGTGAACAGGGAAGCATTATCGATCGATCGGTCGGCAACAGCTAGCCTCAGGAATCGGGAATGACAGGACGCAATCTTGCAAATACTGCAGATTCAGGTTTTGGGTCCTCACCGTTTTCTCAAATACGTCAAGACACATTTTCTGCTTGTCAAAACGTGAATGTTGCCGGTGCAACTTCACTACCGAAAAACGCTGAGGAACATGTTTCAGACACCAGTGCATTGTTATTACAGTTAATGCAACAAATAGGACAAAGGCAACAAAATTTAGATATAATGGAACAAAATCTTCAAAAGTTAGACGCAATGGAACAAAATCTTCAAAAGTTCGACACAATGGTACAACACCAAAGACAAACACAGCAACAGTTAGACGCAATGGAACAAAATTTTCACACCGCGCTTGAACAAACACGTCAAGATTTAACTACTGAGTTACATAAAATCCAATCGAAATCTCAAAAAGTCTGTAATGACGTAAAAACACAAATTTGTGAGCATTTCCAACCTATTTTTTCGCGGCATGAAAATAAATTACAGAATCACGAAGCTGCCATAAAACAACTGCATACTATTGTTCATGAAAGTCATGAGACGTTGCAAGCTAAAATTGACTCAGTTGCATTTATCAATTCGGTTACACAACTTGCAAGAACTCAGCAAAACTTAAAGGACACAATAGATACGATTTCAACACAAATGGACACTCTGAAACTTGGTTCAGAAAAACACACTGAGGAAATAAGTACACTATCGGAGAAAGTAGCCGAACTTTCGGATCAGTTCACTAACTTATCTACAAAGGTAGATGATGATCTGAATGACACAAGACCAGTCGCCATCACTGACACAGAAGAGTATGAACAAATTAAGAAATTCAAACAAAATCAGAATCAAATTAATTCGCAACACAAAAGAGAAATCCGGGAAGTACAAGATCAGTTGGCACAAGTAATACAAAAATTACAAATTTCAGAGGACACTCGCGCTCCAACACGGGAAGAGGGACTTAGAAATACGGAAAAGCCGCAAAATAATAACACAGGGCATTTCGGAAGTTATGAAAGAAATTGGCAATGTGCACCGAATTTTGAGATGAAATCGCCGACATGACGTAACAATGACCGATATGCGACACGCCGACACGATGGTTTTGACTATAAACTGTTCTTTACTACATGTAAATTCAAAACATTTAAGAATTCTGGCAACGAAATTCATCTACAAGCGTGGCTCCATCAATTCTCTCATTGTTTTCCTCCCAACTGGTCATTAGAGCACAGATTAGAATTTGTGTGTGGCTACTTAGAGAATGAACCAGCTGTAAGAATGCGATCGGTCATTCACGATTGCCACAGTGAAGGAGAATTTTATCATGCCTTCCTCTCAGCATATTGGTCTCAAGCTACACAAGACCGAGTAAAACATAGCATCATAATGATGAAACATTTCGAACAATCTGAATTTTCCAGTCTTGTGAAATACTTTCAAGACATGTTGCACGAGAATCAGTACCTGTCAAACCCATACAGCCCCTCAGAACTCATCCGCATTTGCTTAATCAAATTGCCTGAACATTTACGACATATTATTTTGGCAGGACGTTGCAAAGACGACGTTGACGCTTTTCAGGGACTGTTACAAGAATTGGAAATTGACACTGACAATCGCGAAACGCGAAAACAGGAGCACAACAATTACAGGTCACATCCGTCACAATTCCGCGATGACAGAAATAATAAATGGACACGACAAGGCTATTCTTACAATGTGAATCGTGACCAAAACAGACACCACCCGTATGACAACCGTTGGCAGAGTAGTAATAATTACAGAGAAAGATCGCATTTCCGTAGTAATGAATGTGACAGAGACAACCACAGAAACAGACAATATGGGAACCATAACAATTATTATCGAGGGAGATTGAATAACTTCAGACACAACAGTCCTCCGCACAGTTGCGACTCAGGGAGAAGTTCTCCACCATGTGACCGACAAGAAATTAATTACAGAAATTACCGACATGACGACAGACGATATAATCATAAGAACAGACCTGAATTTCATCATAACTGGCGAGATTCAAACAGGGCAGGGCCTTCTTGAGAAGGTGAATTTGTAGAAGTTAGGTCTCCTAATCCCAATAACGACGCTCGCCAACAAAGAGACAGACAATGACTCGCACCACAGGCAGCCACGTGCGCCGGCTGGCTCAGCGAAAAATAACATAGACGCTAACCTTGAGAAAAATTTTAGCATTCCGTACTGACATATACAACATGATAATTACTTGGAAGTTGAAACTCTGTGCACTAGAAAGGGTAAATGATTGCACCACATTTCACATGTAAAACCGTTTCTTGAGAGATAATCTGCTTTTTAACTTTGTCTTTGCCATAAAACGTTTCACTTTACATTACTAGTATGCTTTGTCAGACTTAGAATCTGTTAATATGCAACAATGTTTGAAGGTAAATATCCAGTCAAGAAGCAAGAGGACTTATTTAAACACAAATTACGAATGCATTGTTATTGTGAACAGAAGTCACAGTGTTATTGTGTGTGTACTTTCTTGCTTGTTAGTTGCACGATTACGTAACGACCATAAGGCTTACAAACTTAGAACATATACTGGTACTGCTAATGAGATTTTAATGCAACTTTTTGGTTTACTTGAAAAGATACTCTTCATTTGAAGCACATTCGGTGAGATTAAAGATGACTGAGCATTTGGTTTCTGTGATAGCTACACGATTATATCACGATGCTACTAATGAGTGACAATTTACAATGTTCCTTTTGTGGTGTTTCTGTTTTATATCTGCACAGTTTTTCTATGTTATTCTGGAAAGTAAAACATGTTTTAATAGTAACTTTTGTGGTGTAGCTACAATGAGACTGCCTTTTCCGTAGCACAACAATACGTTATAGCACAGTACTTTCTTCATCATGGCAATAACCGTAATAACTAAGATATCTATATGCAAAGCATTTCACTTTTGTTTATCATGAGGTAAGTACATTGACTTCTGCAGAAGTTAGCTTTTGGAGGAAGATAACTACGACACTTCCACAGAGATTATCTTACAACAAGACGCACAGTTTAGCGCTACAGTACACGCATTTCAGTGATTAATTTTGTACTTAAAACATTTATTTTTAAAGATATTTGAAGTACGACGATACAAAGGTTTTCCGTGATACATTTCATTCCATTGCTGTAATCTGTAACACCTGAGGGTATAATTACATTAATCCTCAGGGGGGAACACGCTTACCTTGTGTACCATGTGTTTGGCAAGCACAAGGAGCCCTAGCTAATATGCTATTTGCTTATACAACTTTACACATCGGTACCATATTTCTCTAACACACAAATTACACAGCTATCTGATCATTTAACTGGGAGAGACAAACATTTATTTTACTACATCAGTGACAGATGTTTACATAATTACACAGTTGGTTAACTTCACACTCATGAAATTGTTTTTTGTCTGTACTTTCTGAACTGTTCATATTTTTTCGAAACCATTGTGATACTATGAGAGCTTTGAGTGATGTATTTGGTATGGGATCATGATTTTTAAAATACGTTTGAAGTAGATGACACTATTGAAATGAGCAGAGAATTTTTTTTAGGTTTTGTTATTATTGCAGAAAGCTACGGAGTTTTAGAGATTTGACTGAGGTGTTATGATGTTATTTTTACGACGACGATGTGTATTATGCTGTTGAGGTATGTTTATGATCAATAAGCTGATGTGATATGAGGAATTTGATTATGCTATGTATTTATTATGATGAAGTACTGAAGAAGGGTCGAAGAATATGTATACGTGTAATAAGGTAAGGAATAATGAGTACGGGTTAGGGACTCTGACTTGTGAAATAGGGTGTTGGAAACCAAGAATCGTACTTTAAGAGTTATGAAATGTATGTAAATGCGTGAATGTATCACAACGTCGACAAACATTTTTTGGACACTATTATATTTAAAGAATTTTGTTTCTGCACATTTGTAACGCAAATTCTCGACCTGTGAAATTTTATATGAGACTGTCACTGTAATGCAAACTGGTGTCGTAAATATTTTGGTAAGAAAGTTAGTGACCACCTTCACATAATGCGTCGTGGGCAACCAGCTGCGTGACAGTCGCCTGGAAAAAAACCCATTAGTGTGTGCCTTTCAGAGGCACAGGTGGAGAAAAAAGGAGACCATTATCCTCGCTATTGACATTTCTTTGTAGAAAGCATCGCAAATATGACACGCTCAAACTTCTAAACATATGGTTACACTGGTGAACTCGTAATTTATGATATTTACTAAAATGCCTTATGAAATGATGAGAAACATTTTATATCTATTGTCTTTGTAGTTGAGAGATTGCTCATTTTGCTTAATATCTAGTTTCTAGCTGCACTGCAGCATTGGTTAAAATAAAATCTTGTAGATGTACTAATATAGATATTTTATGCCTACAGATCCAGTAAATAATAAAATTTATGATCTACTTAAAAAAAAAAAACGAAGGAGCATGGGGGCTATGTAAGTAGGCTGTTCAGGTTTTTTTTATTGGTAACGTCACATAGCGCTCTGTATGAAAATCACTGGCTGTGCTGTGTGCAGTCTGTGGCTGGTTTGCATTGTTGTTCGCTATTGTAGCGTTGGGCAGCTGGATGCTAACAGTGCGTAGCATTGCACAGTTGGAGGTGAGCCGCCACCAGTGCTGGATGTGGGGAAGTGAGATGACGGATATTTGAGAGCGGATGATCTGGACGTGTGTCCATCAGAAACAGTACATTTGTAAGAATGGATGTCATGAACTGCTATATATATTATGACTTTTGAACACTATTAAGGTAAATACATTGTTTGTTCTCTATCAAAATCTCTCATTTGCTAACTACGCCTATCAGTAGTTAGTGCCTCCAGTAGTTTGAATCTTTTATTTAGCTGGCAGTAGTGGCGCTCGCTGTATTGCAGTAGTTCGAGTAACGAAAATTTTTGTGAGGTAAGTGATTTGTGAAAGGTATAGATTAATGTTAGTCAGGGCCATTCTTTTGTAGGGATTATTAAAAGTCAGATTGCGTTGCGTTAAAAATATTGTGTGTCAGTTTAAACACAGTCATGTATAATTGTTCAAAGGGGATGTTTCAGTGGGATGTCCATATAAAATAAATAGTGGGAAAAGCAGACACAATGAAACGTCCCCTTAGAAAAATTATGTACGTAACTGGGCTTAAACTGACACACAATGTTTTTAGCGCAACGCAATCTGACTTTCAATAATCCCTACAAAAGAATGGCCCTGACTAACATTAACCTATACCTTTCACAAATCACTTACCTCACAAAAATCTTCGTTACTCGAACTACTGCAATATAGCGAGCGCCACTACTGCCAGTTAAATAAAAGATTCTAACTACTGAAGGTACTAACTACTGACAGGCATAGTTAGCAAATGAAAGATTTTTATACAGAACAAATGATGTATTTACCTTAATAGTCATAATATATATAGCAGTTCATGACATCCAGTCTTACAAATTTCAAAACTTCGCCATCTCTCTCCCCACATCCACCACTGCTGGTGGCTCACCTCCAACTGCCGAACGCTATGCGCTGTTAACATCCAGCTGCCCAACACTACAAAGGCAGACAACAATGCAAACTAGCCACAGACTGCACACAGCACAGCCAGTGATTTTCATACAGAGCGCTATGTGGCGTTACCAATAAGAAAACCTAAACAGCCTACTTACATAGCCCCCATTCTTCCCACAAAAAAATTTACAAATTATTTTGGGCACTGGCCAATACATACGTGTTAAAATTTTTTTCACAATTACAATAACAAAGAAATCAAATGCACACACTGATTGATACAATGTTGGTCAAAAGCTAAAATTTTCTCACTGTCCATAAAGACAGTCCTGATCATACATCACAGTAAAATAGCAGTGTTTTTCTCAAAGTCTGAGCAGTAGAAGAAAATGCACACTGAAGTAGTGGATTTCCATGCAGTCTTGAAGAAGTAGTGTTGTCCTTCCAACGAAAAGACAGTGCTGACTCTCGACGTGCAGACAGGTAATGGGCCACAACAGAGCAAACCCACAGCAGAGTCATTCGAAGTTTGAAGAATACTGGTAAGTAGGTCATCACAGAACAGACCCACTGTAGTCCTGGTAGAGATTATGGTATTGGTGGGCCACCACAGGTGCAGACACACTGCAGTCCTTGTAGAAATAATGGTATTGGTGAGTCATCAAAGGTGTAGACCCACTGTTGTCCTTGTAGAGACGGCCAGCAGCCATCTTTTGCAACTGTGCAGCTGCACAATCACCATCGAAGAACCTTGCGGACAACATAGCAAGTCCATAAACCACCACTTGTGCACTCACAAAGTTATTGGAATTGTCCTTAGAACCAGCAATGCTGTTATCCAGTCCCTTGCTGAATTATTAACACCATGCAAACAGTAACAGTCCCTACTTCTCACATATTGTCCATATACAATGACCAACAGAAACTTGTGCAGTGAAATAGAACTTACAAGCTAATAATATGATGAACTGGTATCAATTACAATTTTGTAACATAAGAATACAATAACAACGGTACAAAATACATCATTAAAAACATAATAATATAGATAACATTTGTAGTAATACAGGCTTTACAAAACAATAGAAATAAACATATACATCAGTGTTACAGGAATTATGACATAAGTAAATACATAAAAGATCAGAATTACTTTTGAAACATCAACTTCACACATGAGCATTAAAACAGAACAGAATAAATAATGTCTAAACATCTTTACAAAGAAAATAACATATTATCAGAAAAATTCTACAACATAACTCTTATTCGCTAAACACATTAAGACAGGAAAAACACAAATTCACATAGTGTAATAACACAAAAATACAGGACGGGGTTTGTTTTCAGTGTGACATTTGGTACTGCAGTCCAACCTAAAATTTCATTCCATAGATCTTTCGTGTTATTTCAACATTTGTTTCCACCAAAAAAATCCTATCCAAGCATGCTTTCTGTATTTATATGTTCACATATTTCTTACCTCATTATTTATTTTCCATTATCTTACCACATCATTTATTTCCAAGAATAGGAACTAGATATTAAACAAAATAGGCAAAGCAAGGCGTGAAACGTCATTCACTAGCCATATGGCATTTCATAATGCCGTAAACAATCTTTCAACTAGCAAGACAATAGACATGAAATGTTTCTCATCATTTCATTTCAGTAAATATCATAAATTAAGAACTCTACAGTGTAATCATGTTTTCAAGTTCGAGGGTGTCACATTTACGATGCTTTCTACAAAGGAATGTCAATAGCGAAGATAATGGCCTCCCTCCTTTTTTTTACCTGTGCCTCTGAAAAGGCACACACTAATGGCTTTTTCTCCAGGCGTCTGACACAGCTGGCCGCTCAAGACGCATTACGTCAAGGTCACTTGGCTTTCTTACCGAAATATTTACGACACCAGTTTGCACTACTATAACAGTTTCATAGAAAAATTTCACGGTTCGAGAATTTGCATTGCAAATCTGTAGAAACAAAATCCTATAAATATAACAGTGTCCAAAAAATATCCGTCGGCATTGTGATACATTCATGCATTTAGACACATTTCATAACTCTTAAAGTATGATTCATACTTTTTCACAAGTCAGAGTCCCTAACCACTACTCATTATTCCTTACCTTATTACTCATATACATATTCATCGACACTTCTTCAATATTTCATCATAATAAATATGTAGCATAATCAAATTCCTCATATAGCATCAGCTTATTGATCATAAACATACCGCAACAGTGTAATACACATAGTCATCATAACATCATAAAACCTCAGCCAAATCTCAAAAAAGGCGTAGCTTTCTGCAATAATGTCAAAACCTAAAAAAATTCTCTGCTCATTTCAATAGTGTCATCTACCTCAAACGTACTTTAAAAATCATGGTCCCTTACCAAATATGTCATTCAAAGCTCTGATAGTATCACAATGGTTCCAAAAAAGTATGAACAGTTCACAAAGTATAGACAAAATACAATTTCATAAGTGTGAAGTTACCCAACTGTGTAATTGCATAAAGATGTGTCACTGATGTAGTAAAAAAAATGTTTATCTCTCAGTTAAATGATCAGATAGCTGTGTAATTTGTGTGTTAGAGAAATATGGTACCGATGTGTAAAGTTGTATAAGCAAATAGCATATTAGCTAGGGCTCCTTGTGCTTGCCAAACACATGGTACACAAGGTAAGCGTGTACCCCCCTGAGGATTAATGTAATTATACCCTCAGGTGTTACAGATTACAGCGATGGAATGAAATGTATCACGGAAAACCTTTGTATCATCGTACTTCAAATATCTTTGAAAATAAATGTTTTAAGTACAAAATTAATCACTGAAATGCGTGTCCTGTAGCGCTAAATGTGCGTCTTGCTGTAAGATAATTCTGTTGAAGTGTCGTACTTATCGTCCTCTGTAAGCAAAGTTCTGCTGAAGTCAATGTACGCACCTCATCATAAACAAAAGTGAGATGCTTTCCGTATAGATATCGTAGTTATTATGCTTATTGCCGTGATGAAGAAAGTACTATAATGTAACGTATTGTTGTGCTACGAAAAAGGCTGTCTCATTGTAGCTATACCACAAAAGTTACTACTAAAACATGTTTTACTTTCCAGAAGAATTCAGAAAACCTGTGCAGATATAAAACAGATACACCGCAAAAACAACATTGTAAACTGTCACTCATTAGTAGTGTCATGATAAAATCGTGTAGCTGTCACATAAACTAACCACTGTGTCATCTGGTATCTCACAGAAAGTACTTTAAATCCATAATGTATTTTCAAGTAAACCAAAATGTTGCATTAAAATCTCATTAGCAGTACTGGTAAATGTTCTAAGTATGTGAGCCTTATAGTCGTTACGTAATCATGCAACTAACAAGCAAGATTGTACACACACAAAAACACTGTGTCGTCTGTTCACTATAACAATGCATTCGTAATTACTGTCTACATATGTTCCATAGGTTCTAGACTAGATAGTTAACTTCAAACATTGTTGCATGTTAACAGTTTCTAAGTGTGACAAAGAGTACTAGTAATGTAAAGTGAAAAGTTATATGGCAAAAACTAAATTAAAAAGCAGATTATCTCTCAATAAATGGTTTTACATGTGAAATGTTGTGCAATCCTTTACTCTTCATAGCACTCAGAGTTTCAGCTTGAACGCAATTATCATGCAGTGTACATCGGTAAAGAATACTGGAATTTTTCTCAAGGTTAGTGTCTATGTTATTTTTCCCTGAGTCAGCGGGCGCACGTGGCTGCCTGCGGTGCGAGTCATTGTCTGTTTCTTTGTTGGCGCGTGTCGTTACTGGGATTAGGAGACCTCACTTCTACAAATTCACCTTGTGGAGAGGGCCCTGCCCTGTTTAAATCCCGCCAGTTCTGATGCAATTCAGGTCTGTCATTACGATCATATTGTCTGTCGTCATGTCGGTAGATTCCATAGTTTCTTTCTTGTCGGTCACGTGTTGGAGAATTTCTCCCTGAATGGTAACTGCGTGCTGGACCGTTGCGTCTAAAGTTTTTCTGTCTCCCTTGATAATATTTATATTGGTTGCCATATTGTCTGTTTCTCTGATTGTCTCTGTGATAGTCATTACTGCGGAGAGGTGATCTTTCCCTGTAATTATTACTACTCTGCCAACGGTTGTCATACGGGTGGTGTCTGTTTTGGTCACGATTTGTGTTGTGAGAATAGCCTTGTCGTGTTCAGTTATTATTTCTTTCATCCTGGAATTGCGACAGATATGACCTGTAATTGTTGTGCTCCTCTTTTCGCGTTCCGCGATTGTCAGTGTCAATTTCTAATTCTTGTAAGAGTCCCTGAAAAGCTTCAATGTCGTCTTTGCAACGTCCTGCCAAAATAATATGTCGTAAATGTTCAGGTAATTTGATTAAGCAAATGTGGATGAGATCTGAGGGGCTGTATGGGTTTGACAGGTACTGATTCTTGTGGAACATGTCTTCAAAATATTTCGCAAGACTGGAAAATTCAGGTTGTTCGAAATGTTTCATCATTATGATGCTATGTTTTACTCGGTCTTGTGTAGCTTGAGACCAATATGCTGAGAGGAAGGCATGACAAATTCTCCTGTGACAATCGTGAATGACCGATCGCATTCTTACAGCTGGTTCATTCTCTAAGTAGCCACACACAAATTCTAATCTGTGCTCTAATGACCAGTTGGGAGGAAAACAATGAGAGAATTGATGGAGCCATGCTTGTGGATGAATGTCGTTGCCAGAATTCTTAAATGTTTTGAATTTATGTGTAGTAATGAACAGCTTATAGTCAAAATCATCATGTCGGCGAGTCACATGTCGGTCATTGTTACGTCGTTTCGGCGGTACCATCTCAAAATTCGGTGTGCCTTGCCAATTTCTTTCATAATTTCCGAAGTGTCCTGTGTTATTATTTTGTGGTTGTTCCGTATTTCTAAGTCCCTCTTCCCGTGTTGGAGCGCGAGTGTCCTCTGAAATACGTAATTTTTGTATTACTTGTGCCAACTGATCTTGTACTTCCCGGATTTCTCTTTTGTGTTGCGTATTAATTTGATTCTGATTTTGTTTGAATTTCTTAATTTGTTCATACTCTTCTGTGTCAGTGATGGCTACAGGTCTTGTGTCATTCGAATCATCATCTACCTTCGTAGATAAGTTAGTGAACTGATCCGAAAGTTCGGCTACTTTCTCCGATAGTGTACTTATTTCCTCAGTGTGTTTTTCTGAACGAAGTTTCAGGGTATCTACTGTGTCCTTTAAGTTTTCCTGAGTTTTTGCAAGTTGCGTAACCGAATCGGTAGTTGCAACTGAGTCAGTTTTAGCTTGCAAGGTGTCGTGATTTTCATGAACAACGGTTTGCAGTTCTTTTATGGCTGCTTCGTGATTCTCTAATGCATTTTCATGCCGCGAAAAAATAGGTTGAAAATGCTCACAAATTTGTGTTTTTACTTCATTACAGACTTTTTGACACTTCGATTCAATGTTATGTAACTCAGTAGTTAAATCTTCACGTGTTTGTTCAAGTGTGGTGTCTAACTTTTGAAGCTTTTGCTGTGTTTTTCTCTGATTTTGTTCCATTGTGTCTAACTGTTGCTATGTTTGTCTCTGGTGTTGTTCCATTGTGTCTAACGTTTGAAGATTTTGTTCCATTGTGTCTAACTGTTGCTGTGTTTGTCTCTGGTGTTATTCCATTGTGTCTAACTTTTGAAGCTTTTGCTGTGTTTGTCTCTGATTTTGTTCGATTTGTTGCATTAGCTGTAATAACAATGCACTGATGTCTGAAACATGTTCCTCAGCGCTTTTCGGTAGTGAAGTTGCACCGGCAACATTCACATTTTGACAAGCAGAAAATGTGTCTTGACGTATTTGAGAAGACGGTGAGGACGCAAAACCTGAATCTACAGTATTTGCAAAATTGTGTCCTGTCATTTCGGATTCCTGAGGCTAGCTGTTGCCGAGCGATCGATCGATAATGCTTCCCTGCTCACTAATTGTTTCACTGCCTACGCCATTGTTTGCCGCCCGCTCCATTTCCCTATGCACAATTACCAAATTAATATGTTGAACATTAGTTAATTCATTACACGGTGGCGCTATCACACTGCTTTCGTCTTCACTGTCATTTCTCAGTTTTCACACGCCATAATGGTCACAATATTTCACACGATAACACAGAAAAGCACAATTTAAAGAGCAAAATAAGATAACATAGCAACGGAAATAATGTCTACTTAATTGCAAGTGCAGCTGCGAAATACTTGGTGCAAAGCTACATGCATGTCACAACTGTTTTACTGTACAACAATAAAAAACTACAATTACAAAGGAAATTCTCTCTATGATTACGTGCCAGCAATAAACAAAGGCTACACTAATTACACAAACTACAAGAAAAAAATCAGAAGATTCCAGTGAGGTATCCTCGGCTAAGGTCGACATATGAAACGTCCCCTTAGAAAAATTATATACGTGACTGGGCTTAAACTGACACACAATGTTTTTAGCGCAACGCAATCTGACTTTCAATAGTCCCTACAAAAGAATGGCCCTGACTAACATTAACCTATACCTTTCACAGATCACTTACCTCACAAAAATCTTCGTTACTCGAACTACTGCAATATAGCGAGCGCCACTACTGCCAGCTAAATAAAAGATTCTAACTACTGAAGGCACTAACTACTGATAGGCATAGTTAGCAAATGAAAGATTTTGATAGAGAACAAATGATGTATTTACCTTAAAAGTCATAATATATATAGCAGTTCATGACATCCAGTCTTACAATTTTCAAAACTCCGCCATCTCTCTCCCCACATCCACCACTGCTGGCGGCTCACCTCCAACTGCCGAACGCTATGCGCTGTTAACATCCAGCTGCCCAACACTACAATGGCAGACAACAATGTAAACTAGCCACAGACTGTACATAGCACAGCCAGTGATTTTAATACAGAGCGGTACGTGGCGTTACCAATAAGAAAACCTAAACAGCCTACTTACAACAAGACTTAGATTCATCGGAAGAATCTTAAGGAAATGTAACTCATCCACGTAAGAAGTGGGTGACAAGGAGCTTGTTTTCCCGATTCTTGAGTATTGTTCATCTATCTGGGATCGCTAGGAGGTAGGACTGACAGAGGAGATAGAGAAGACCCAACGAAGAGCGGTGCGTTTCGTCACAGGATCGTTTAGCTTGCGAGAGTGCGTTACGGAGATGCTAAACAAACACCACTGGCAGATGTTACAAGAGAGACGTTGTGCATCACGCAGAGATTTACTACTGAAATTTCGGGACATCACTTTTCAGGAGGAGTCAGACAACATATTACTCCCCATCCCCCACATACATCTCGCGTATTGACCACGAGGAGAAAATTCGAGAAATTAGAGCCAATACAGAAGCTTCCCACGCGCTATTCGCGAGTGGAACGGGGTTGGAGGGATGAGATAGTGGTACCGAAAGCTCCCTCCGCCACACACCATTAGGTGGCTTGCGGAGTATGATGCCATTCTCAATGGAGAGAAGTCTTCCGCAGTAAGAGGTATTTCAGGTGTGCCGCAGGGGAGTGTGGCAGGACCACTGCTATTCACAATATACACTACTGGCCATTATAATTGCTATACCACGAAGATGACGTGCTACAGACGCGAAATTTAACCGACAGGAAGAAGATGCTGTGATATGCAAATGATTAGCTTTTCAGAACATTCACACAAGGTTGGCGCCGGTGGCGACACCTACAACGTGCTGACATGTGGAAAGTTTCCAACCGATTTCTCATACATAAACAGCAATTGACCGGCGTTGCCTGGTGAAACGTTGTCGTGATGCCTCGTGTAAGGAGGGGAAATGCGTACCATCACGTTTCCGACTTTGATAAAGGTCGGATTGTAGCCTACTGCGATTGTGGTTTATCGTATCGCGACATTGCTGCTCGCGTTGGTAGAGATCCAATGACTGTTAGCAGTATATGGAATCGGTGGGTTCAGGAGGGTAATACGGAACGCCGTGCTGGGTCCCAACGGCCTCGTATCACTAGCAGTCGAGATGACAGACATCTTTTGCGCATGGCTGTAACGGATCGTGCAGCCACGTCTCGATCCCTGAGTCAATAGACGCGGACATTTGCAAGACAACAACCATCTGCACGAACAGTTCAGCGACTTTTGCAGCAGCATGGACTATCAGCTCGGAGACCGTGGCTGCGGTTACCCTTGACGCTGCATCACAGACAGGAGCGCCTGCGATGGTGTACTCAACGACAAACCTGGATGCACGAATGGCAAAAAGTCAATTTTTCGGATGAATCCAGGTTCTGTTTACAGCATCATGATGGTCGCATCCGTGTTTGGCGACATCGCGGTGAACGCAAATTGGAAGTGTGTATTAGTCATCACCATACTGGCGTATCACCCGGCGTGATGATATGGGGTGCCCTTAGTTACACGTCTCGGTCCCCTCTTGTTCGCGTTGACGGCACTTTGAACAGTGGGCGTTACATTTCAGATGTGTTACGACCCGTGGCTCTACTCTTCATTCGATCCTTGCGAAAGCCTACATTTCATCAGGATATTGCACGACCGCATGTTAAAGGTCCTGTACGGGCCTTTCTGGATACAGAAAATGTTCGACTGTTGCCCTGGCCAGCACATTCTCCAGATCTCTCACGAACTGAAAACATCTGGTCAATGGCGGCCGAGCAGCTGGCTCGTCACAATACGCCCTTCACTGCTTTTGATGAACTGTGGTATGGTGTTGAAGCTGCATGGGCATCTGTAACTGGACACGTCATCCAAACTCTGAAACAATGCCCAGGCGTATCAAGGCCGTTATTACGGCCAGAGGTGGTTGTTCTGGGTACTGATTTCTCAGGATCTATGCACTCAAATTGCGTGAAAATGTAATCACATGTCAGTTCTAACTTAATATATTTGAGCCGTTTATCATCTGCATTTCTTTTTGGTGTAGCAATTTTAATGGCCAGTAGTGTATATAAATGACCTTGTGGATAACATCGGATGTTCACTTAGGCCTTTTGCGGATGATGCTGTGGTATTTCGAGAGGTTGTAACAATGGAACATTGTAGTGAAATGCAAGAGGATCTGGAGCGAATTGACGCATGGTGCAGGGAATGGCAATTGAATCTCAATGTAGACAAGTGTAATGTGCTGCGAATACATAGAAAGAAAGATTCCTTATCATTTAGTTACAATATAGCAGGTCAGCAAATGGAAGCAGTTAATTTCATAAATTATCCGGGAGTAGGCATTAGGAGTGGTCATATAAAGTTGATCGTCGGTAAAGCAGATGCTAGGCTGAGATTCATAGGAAGAATGCTAAGGAAATGCAGTCCGAAAAGAAAGGAAGTAGGTTACAGTACACTTGTTCGCCCACTGCGTGAATACTGCTCACTGGTGTGGGATCCGAGCCAGATAGGGTTGATAGAAGAGATAGAGAAGATCCAACGGAGAGCAGCGCGCTTCGTTACAGGATCATTTAGTAAACGCGAAAGCGTTACAGAGATGATAGATAAACTCCAGTGGAAGACTCTGCAGGAGAGACGCTCAGTAGCTCGGTACGGACTTTTGTTGAAGTTTCGAGAACATACCTACACCCAGGAATCAAGCGGTATATTGCTCCCTCCTACGTATATCTCGCGAAGAGACTGTGAGGATAAAATCAGAGAGATTAGAGCCCACACAGAGGCATACCGGCAATATTTCTTTCCACGAACAATACGAGACTGGAATAGAAGGGAGAACCGATAGAGGTACTCATAAGTACCCTCCACCACACACCGTCAAGTGGCTTGCGGAGCATGGGTGTAGATGTAGAAGTTAAGTTTGTACGAAACCCTCAGTGCGCGAGTTCTACTCGCACCTGTCCAGTTTTCTCCTCCGTCAGTAGGTATCCATGCGACTGAACACGCCGGCAAACGCCCCCGAGGTCAACACACGGCGCTACGCGCTGGAATTCGCGTGGCGCCCCTTGCCGGCCGCCCTTACACTGGAAGCCAATACCGTGCAGGCGGCAGGTGGCGCGGCGCACGCTCAAAGGCAGGAGCCGAGATTGCCCCCCGAGGCGCCGCCCGCTATGCCAACAGCCGCCTCCCGTGCTCCCGGGGAGCCGCTGCCGGACATGCAAATCCCCGCGCCTTTCCCCGGCGCTGCTGGCTCCCGAGGGAACCCCGGGACCGCCGCAGGTTCATTTTTATTCCGACGCCGGCCTCTAGGGATCGGTTTCGAATCCCGGAAGCAGAGGCCGTAACGGGGAGTTCTTCTTCCGGGCCAGATATGCCGAGATCCACTTGCATCGACTTCAGGGAATGATTCTCAACGCCGTAGAAGTTTCCTCGGGCCCAGACAACACTTAAACCTGGTAACATTTTATAGTCAATCTTTTATGATCACGCAAAAATGACGACAACACTCACACAATTCGCGACAGTTAGCTATTAAAACTTTCGCTCAATCTTTGGCTCAGTCGTTTAGAAGCAGTCACGGAGGAAGAACGATGTGACGACGGTCGAGATATGTGCTCTTAAAGTGAAGAAAAAAGTAAATAAGTTATACAAAACTGCAACCAGTCACTTTTTTGAATAATTATGTTTTATCCCATGAACCGGTTTTCTAACCTTTTCAGGTTCATCTTCAGATGGTTTCAGGCAGTTACATCATTATTGCTAGCATATTGCTGGGTGCTGGCTCTATGACAAAAAGATGGAACACACTTTAATGTATCGCCATGACTAAAGGTTAACTGTCAATATGGATGTAAATTTAATTTTTTACTTACTGCGACAGGATAGGCGGCTTTTTTCGGTTAGTGTACATCTGTCTGCCTCCATTTTGATGTCCAGTTGTTGTATCACTACACACACTTCCACACAAACTATATTAATTCACACTCTGACCGCGAGACCTTTCTAGCATCCAGCATGCACTTTACACCTGTTGCCTGTAACAAAGATCTTGATAGAAAGATATGACATAGGCCTACTTTGCACGGAGATGTAATTTGTTCTTCTTTACATGTATTAAATTCGATATAAGGGCAAATATTTTAATCAGACTGGCGATAACATGAGAGTACAAAATAAAATAAATTACTGCAAGAACAAACTTGATCAGATATATTATTTCTATTTGTATATTACGTACAATACAGGCAGTTTATAGCATTTTTTAATGTGATTAGCATTAACATGAACACCCAGGAATCAATGATACAGAGTTATTGTATCTCCAGCGAGATGCAGCTCTCTATTAGACTGAGACCTTTATATTTAAATTTAAATTAATAACAAACCTTCAGATGAACTGTTGACTTATTTCTGTTGTTATGTTAACATGATCTGCGGTATTAACAAGAGTAGATTCTGTTTATTTTAGCTAAAGGTGTATGTATAAAAGTTATAGTGATTGTAATGGACTAAATCTGTTTGCATGGCTGTACACTTTATACTTAAAAACCATGAACAAAAGTTCTTTAACTGTTGACTTATTTTTATTGTAACATTAAAGTGATGTGGAATATTGGTAATGGCAGCTTCTGTTTGTTCCAGCTAGAAGTAATATGTATAAAAGTATTGATTTATGTTAGCAGTAGAGGGCTTTAACATTTAGAAATATTGTACAGGTTTTATTCTGTGGTAGGATATTACAATTGGCACTGGTGTAGTTAGGATGTAAGGAGAGGGAGGGGGGTCGTTGGGGGGAGGGAGGGATGGGGGGGGGTGATCTACTAGTTCAAAACAAGTAACCACTCAACGAACCCTACACCACCTCCCATTGCCCCCCCCCCACCCCCACCCCCACCCAAAAACCCCCCCTCCCTCTCCTTACATCCTAACTACACCGGTGCCAATGTAATATCCTACCACAGAATAAAACCTGTACTATATTTCTAAATGTAGAAGATCTTTGAAGATTTGTTTAGTGATATAACAACTGGACATCAAAATGGAGGCAGACAGATGGACACTAACCGAAAAAGCCGCCTATCCTGTCGCAGTAAGTAAAAAACTAAATTTGCATCCATATCGACAGATAAGCTATAGTCATGGTGATACATTAAAGTGTGTTCCATCTTTTTGTCATAGAGCCAGCATCCAGCAATATGATAGCAATAATGATGTAACTTCCTCAAACCATCTGAAGATGAACCTGAAAAGGTTCGAAAACCGGTTCATTGAATAAAACATAATTATTCAAAAAAGTGATTGGTTGCAGTTTTGAGTAACTTATTTACGTCCAATATACAGTCATGGTTCTAAAATATCCGTAATCGATAAGCATAATCTGAAGAAGAAAGTCTTCAAGTCGTTATTGAAGTGAGGGAATGTTTCCATTCGAATTTTCTACGTGTACGACGGCACTTACCAGAAGATTGGCGCAATTATTTACGTACGGACTCAGAAACGTACTTTAAACTGCTAACATTTGTAACCCCAGAAATCGAAAAAGAAGCCAGTGTCATAGTGCGGCTGTCGGCCTCCACGAAAGACTCGCCGTAACGTTAAGGTTTTTAGCGACTGATAGGAGTTTCAAGGACGCTGAATTTTCTAAAATTGTATGAGGGTCTCAGTAAATAATGGTTGGTGACCACGAAAATTAAAACTGATTTTTGCTACTTAAGGAGGCTGTTTGACACTGTTTTTTGCGATTTTTTTCGGTGGGTAGAATTAATATGAACTTAATCAAATTTTGATATCATTTCAATCATATTTAGAACAGTTTTTGTGAATTTTTTAAAATAATTACAGACAAAAATAACCAAGTTACGCTGTGATGTCCACTAAAGGTTGTGAGTATAGTTCTCCAATTGTGTGCAGTGTAGCCATTCCGATTCTCATCTGAAATCAAAAAGGTTTTGATTTTACATTAATAACTTATTTTCTAAGAATATGAATCCCAGTGAAGGTGAAAATAATGAGAATTAAAACTTTTGCAAGCGTTGGAACAAATTACTTCGATTTTCAAGAGTTTTTTCTCTAATTATGGAAAGAAAAATACTCTTAAAATCACCATGTCATCTCACAAGTTGGTTCATATAATTCGTAATTTTATAAAGAATCATGCTATCAATTTTCATAATCATCGGCTCTATAATTTTTGAGTGAGACTGCACGCAAATGTCAAAAAAAGTCATTTCGAGATAAACGAATTTGAAAAATAAATTCTCAGAAACTAAAAATTCAAGGAAGTTAACAATAACGTAAAATGCTTACCGATTAATGTGCGATTCCAGTGCAGGCCTTTGTGGCCGAGCGGTTCTAGGCGCTTCAGTCCGGAACCACGCTGTTGCTACGGTCGCAGGTTCGAATCCTGCCTCTGGCATGGATTTGTGTGATGTCTTTAGGTTAGTCAGGTTTAAGTAGTTCTACGTCTAGGGGACTGATGACCTCAGATGTTAAGTACCATAGCACTTAGAGCAATTTGAACCTTTTTTTTTTGCGATTCTAGCACCATGTAGTACTCTTTCTTCTTCCTCATACGCTTTGTTTTGCTTTTGCAGCAGTGCTTGCCGAGCTTTCCGACCTTCCTTCGATTCCAGTGAACTGCGTCGTTCTGCTAACTCACGCGCTGGTTATACATTTGTTCGGCATAATTGAAACTTTGCGGTCCTACTAGAATTCCTACCTCGTTCATGACCATCAAAATGGATGATTTCCTTCATTTAAATAAGCCCACTGCTAAATATGTTGCCAATTCAACGACTTTTAGTCTGGAGTGCAAGTGTTTAGGAGCTAATCGCCAAATAGTGGAATTAAAACCTTAATTTGCATTTTGTGTGTGGCCACCTAAACATCTCTCCCGTAATTCATCCCTTCATATATTGGAGTAATTTCCTTCTGTACGTCGGGGTGCAGTGGAATAGGGTGCAGTTCATGTTCCATTCCAAGGGCTGCTCGTTTCTGCCACTGTCACCAGCTGTCTTCTCCCTCTGGGCAATACTCGTGTCGACGATTTTCATCGTCGGAAATCATATGATAGTATGTCGCCATATTTGCTTTTTTCATGTCTGTACCCGATGTGCACTTGGTTCTATGCTCATAAAACCTAAAAGAATGTGAATTTCGCTTTGAAATTTTGACAACGTACTCTTGGATAGTCAAGCTAACGATTTATGCAATAAAAAGTCGGATTTTTTTGAACCTCTTAATGTGGTTTACCCCCTTAACTTCTTTTCTGAATCTTCAATGTCTGAGCGTGATCTTCGACATTCAAGAAGGAAACTACATCAAAGCACCACAAAGAACGTTTATTAATTGATCCGTTCCAGCTTCAGGTCTCATTGACTCTTTTATTTGCGCAATCTCTTTGCTGTAAAATGTTCGAAATGGGTTGATCTATTTAGTGACCAACTGTTTTGTTGTTTCACGATCCATCTCTTTCTACTCATTAACCAAAGTTATCCATAGATTTCCTTGTCTCGCTTGGTGTAATCCTTAGAGTATACTTGCCAGAGGCAAAGAAAACTTTGGTACACCTCTATGAACTTCGTGAAAAAGTCGTGAGTCCAGTCATCATTTTCTTTCGTCACTACACACACTAAAATGAGAGTTGGAACCTCTAGCGTCACCAGGAGCAGATTGGCTGCAGAACTAAGTTTGGGCGACAAGACTGACGAGCGTCTACAAGAACAGACTCGTCGGCAGGTTTGCACGTACGTAAAGTACAACCTTTTGCGACTTTCTCAAACTTCATTTAAGTCATGCAAGACCGACAAACTTTCATCCATATGTAAATCTGGGATGCCCAAGACTGACGTGGAAATGTTACGTGTAGACCAGGCTTTAGACGTAAAGCAGTGGTTTTCATACTTTTGGGTCTACTATTCCACTGACTTGAACATAAATGCTCACTGCGACTTTCGCGCATGACATCCAACTCCACGCCTGAGGTGAATAAACTTAAGTTTCCAAAAAATTGATAATATCGCCTAATATTTATGGTTCCGTCCCTCAGTCGGTAGAAACGGAACTCTTTCAGGATCACTTTGTTGTTCGTCTGTCTGTTTGTTAACACCCCTTTTTCTCAGAAACGGACAGAGATATGACATAAAAAACTTACTTCAAATACCGAGGTCTGCGGTCCCTTAGGGGAGTAAAAAAAATTAAGATTCTAAATCTATACAATCAAAAGGTACAACCACTTATGTTACATATTTTAGAACTCGAAAACTCACTCATCGAAACCTACAGATGAATTATCCGTATACATAGGGTAAATACGCCAAAGAGTGTGCAGTCACAAAGACACCGCAGCTTGTATTCCTGACCGTTGACTAAACTGATCAACGCGTCAGTGACGTAGTTGTGTTCAGAGTTATGAAGAAATCCTTTGTTCCCGAAGTGAAACAGGTAAGAATATCTTTTCAGCTTTGTTGATGTAGTTCTTGTGGGATCCTTCCTACTCGTGTGATATAGGGTGAATAGGAAGCTGTTTTCTCAGGTAGCTAGACAACAAACAGGAAAATCATATTAATGGAGTTTATTACAGTAATTCAATTGGCAATACTTAACTTTGCCTCTTTCACAATGAAGTGTCGCAAGCATTTGGCGATATGCAAATAGTCAATTTCCTTCGATATATACGATTTCCATGCAACTAATTAATACAAGGCACAACTCTCAGCTAAACAGGATGATGGCTCGTATTCTAGTGCGGTTCTCCTAGTGGGCGTCTTCTACTGTGCGGACGAGGCTAGCAGGAGGGGCGCTTATATGCTCTTCGGATAGGTTCCGCTCCTGTCGTCGTGTCGACCTAGCCAGCATCCTAATGGCTGACGTCCTCTCACAGCCTTCTCTCTTCTTACGTTTCGGGCCGACGTGCCGGCGCTTTGTGTTACGCCGAGAGAGTTCTGGTGCTCTGTTGCGTAATTTATTCACAAAATACACGAGCAATAGCCTTTAATTCTTGATTGCATATTGAAAGGCTGGCTTGGAATCTACTATACTGCATCCACACGTTTTCCAAACATGACGTGTGCTGCCATCTGTTGACTTCGCTTGCAATAATTGTTTCTGCATGAAAGAGCGCGCATATAACGCCCCCAAAGAGTACGTGGGTTCTTCATAGTGTTGATTGGTTGGCTGGTTGATTTGGGGGAAGGGACCAAACAGCAAGGTCATCAGTCCCATCGGATTAGGGAAGGATGGGGAAGGAAGTAGGCCGTGCCCTTCCAAAGGAACCATCGCGGTATTTGTCTGAAGCGATTTAGGGAAATCGCTGCAAACCTAAATCACGATGGCCGGACGCAGGTTTGAAAAGTCATCCTCCCGAATGCGAGTCCATTGTGCTAACGATGACGCCACCTCGCTCGGTCTCTGTTCAGGGCATAACTCCAAATTTGCACCTCTTGTATACGTTGTGGAGTCCGAAGGATTGGTTTTGTTTCTGAATGGCTTCAAATTAAGTACGAAAATTGGACAGGAAGCTCATCTAAACTGAAGAGCTGTTCAGTGAGGCCAGACAACGAATTGAAAATTAAGAAAGCAAACAAAGATTGCCGCTTCTCCTGGTACTAAGGAGTCTGCTTTAAGGAAAAGAGTGGAAGCTGTGAGTAGCAAATATAGCTTTTGAAACTTCCCGGCAGATAAAAACTGAGTGCCGGACCGAAACTAGAACTCGGGACCTTTGTCTATTGAGAGCAAGTGCTCTACCAGCTGAGGTACCCAAGCACAACTCAGCACTCCTCCTCACAGCTCTGCTTTCGCCAGTACCTCGTCTCCTACCTTCCGAACTTCATAGACGCCCTCCTGCGAAACTTGCAGTACTAGCACTCCTTGGAGAAAGGATATTGTGGAGACATGGCTTTACCACAGCCTTGGGGATGTTTCCCGAGTGAAATTTTCACTCTTCAGAGGAGTGTTCGCTGATATGAAACTTCCTGGAAGATTAAAACTGTGTACTGGACCGAGACTCGAATTCGGGACTTTTGTATTTCGCAGGCAAGTGCTCTACCAACTGAGCTACCCAAGCACGACTCACGACTCGTCCTGACAGCTGTACTTCCGCCAGTACCTCGTCTCCTACCTTCCGAACTTCATGGAATTAGCTAGATTTTGGCACTTCTATAGGACTGGGTCCAGTGCATTGAGTGTGGGAGATGGTGGTACGAACAGTGCTCTTCATTCGAGGCTGATATTGACTTCATTTTTGACATTTTCTAAATGCGTACTCTTTGAGCATGTTTTGCGTACTCTTAAGCGCAGGTGAGCGACAGAGTAACCATTTCCTGTTTCTTGTATTTCTGAAAAGTTCGACAAAAATATTACCTGTCTGGTGCTGTAGTTTTCTGAGCACGTAGATTTTGTGTTATGAACCTAAAATGGTTTTGTTTTCCCGTTGATAATAACTCAAACACTTACAGTTATTCCTTAAAAGCGCACTCTTAGGTATGGTTTCCCGAATTAGTTTTGTAACCCTCATAGCGCGAATCTTACTCTCACTTCTCCGGTTTTTTTATTGATTGCTGACATAATATATTTTAATGAACTTTTAATGTTCTTACATCTTATTCTTGCAATGAAGTCAGTGGGAAGGCTGAGACTGCTTCTTCAGGAGCAGTTCTTCAAATCTCGACACAAGACCGAAGATTTGTCTCGCATCTCTTTCTCCACATTCTTTCGTGTTGATGACTTCCAAAGCTGAGAAACCAACCTCACATAACAGGGTCGTGTTACCAACTTGTGGATACACCTGCTTCACCAAGCACCAACACTCGAAGCAGTGATAAGAAAACGAACTTCATTTTCAGTTGTGGAGTCAAAAGAAATGTCAATAAATTACTCCTTCTCTTTTGTGATAAGTGTTAATGGAAGTTTTGTAGTGAAAGAACCTTTTATCTAGTTGCATTGATCAACCTGTTCTGGAAAATACTTCAGAAAGTACTCACTGAATTCGGTTAAATGATTCGTAAACATAGCTCAGCTGAAAATCATTATCTTTTAAAACAGTGTTAAGAGAAAGGGGAAACGCAAAATAAGTTCTGTGATATTTCGACAACGTGCCACGTAAATAATAACCAACAAAAAGCATGAACGCTCTCTACATACCAAGAGAAACTTGCGAGACGGCATAACGTATTTATCCTCTTCAATTGGTGGGCTATAAACATATGTTTCTCTAAGCACCACCACATTGAGTCTCTCGAGAATCTTTTCGTTATTGGTACAATTTGTTCTAATAAAATGATGAGAAACGTAATATACACACATTGAAAAAAGGTTTGCATAACCCCGGTTCCCAGAACTCCTGAAGACAGACGTTGACTGTGGATGTTGTATCACAGACACATTCCCTTTGACTGTTCAGAGATGTCACTAAACCCGCCCAAAGATGTAAACAACCATGCATCAGCAGCGCCTATTAGACGTAGGGGGTCCGAAAGCCGATCAGTTCCAGTCATCCCACCAGGAAGAAGGTGTCTGTAGTTCAACCATGCCTAGACGGTCAATACCGCGGTTCGATCGCGTCCGCATTGTTACTTTGTGCTAGGAAGGGCGCTCAACAGGGGACAAGGGAAGTGTCCAAGGGTCTCGGAGTGTACCAAAGCTATGTTGTTCGGACACCAGGAGGTGCAGAGAGACGTGCCTCGCTCAAAATGGCTCTGAGCACTATGGGACTTAACATCTGTGGTCATCAGTCCCCTAGAACTTAGAACTACTTAAACCTAACTAACCTAAGGACATCACACACATCCATGCCCGAGGCAGGATTCGAACCTGCGACCGTAGCAGTCGCACGATTCCTGACTGAGCGCCTAGAACCGCTAGACCACAGCGGCCGGCTGCCTCGCTCAGGATGGCCAAGGGCTACTACTGCAGTGGATGACCGCTACCTACGTATTATGACTCAGGGGAACCCTGACAGCAACGCCACCATGTTGAATAATGCTTTTCGTGCAGCCACAGGACTTCGAGTTACGACCCAAACTGTGCGCCATAGGCTGCACGATGCGCAATTTCTCTCCTAACGTCCATGGCGACGTCCATCTTTGCAACCACGACACCATGCAGCGCGATACAGATAGACCCAAAAACATGCGGAACGGACCGCTCAGGATTGCCATCACTTTCTCTTCACCGATGAGTGTTGCATATGCCATCAACCAGACAATCGTCGGAGATATGTTTGGAGGCAACCCGGTCACGCTGAACTCATTGGACACACAGTAAGGTGGATGCTCCCTGCTGTTGTGGGGTGGCATTATGTGGTGCCGACGTACGCCGCTGGTGGTAATGGAAGGCGCCGTAAAGGCTTTACGATACGTGAATGCCATCCTCCGGCCGGTAGTGCAACCATATCAACAACACATTGGCGAGGCATTCCTCTTCATGGATGATAATTCGCGCCCCATCGTACACATCCTGTGAATGACTTCCTTCAGGATAACTACATCCCCTCGGCTAGAGTGGCCAGAATGTTCACCAGACATGAACCCTATCGAACATGCCTGGGATGGATTGAAAAGGGTTGTTTATGGACGCCGTGAACTACTAATCCCTTTGAGGGATCTACGCCAAATCGCTGTTGACGAGTGGGACTATCTGGACCAACAGTGCCTTGATGAACTTGTGGATAGTATGCCACGACGAATACAGGCAAGCATCAATCTGGGTATTAGAGGTACCGGTGTGTGCAGCAATCTGAACCACCACCTCGGAAGGTCTCTCTGTATGGTGGTACAACATGCAACGTGTAGTATTCATGAGCAATAAAAAGGGTAGAAATAATATTTATGTTGATCTCTATTTCAATTTTCTGTGCAGGTTCCGGAACTCTCGGAATCGAGGTGAAGCAATACTTTTTTTTATGTGTGTAGGTGGTTATACAATTGTAGTATTTAATTATTTTTGTGTTATAGCTCGCGTTTTACGAAAGTACACAGTTGTAACGCAAAGACACATTGAGGATTCATCAAAAATTTATCAACCTTTTTTATGATTTGTTATAAATAGATGTCAGTTAAAATACCAGTGCTTAACAAAAAAAAATGGTTCAAATGGCTCTGAGCACTATGGGACTTAACTGCTGAGGTCATCAGTCCCCTAGAACTTAGAATTACTTAAACATAACTAACCTAAGGACATCACACACATCCATGCCGAGGCAGGATTAGAACCTGCGACCGCAGCGGTCGCGCGGTTCCAGACTGTAGCGCCTAGAACCGCTCGGCCACTCCGGCCGGCGGTGATTAACATCTTCAGAGAACCGTAACATAAATTAAAGTGCGTTTATAGCAGAACTTCAGTGTAGCGTAACTGGTAGGGGCGTCACATTACATAACAGTGGGTAGTGGGTTCATTTGCCACTGAATGCAGTTTTAATTCACATTTTCTGAAAGATTGTGGAACTTACTAATCGAATTAATATAAATAATTTCTGTAATGTTGTTCAGTCTATACATTGAAGAAGCAATGACGGAAGTAAAAGAAAGGTTAAAGAGTCGAATTAAAATTCGATATCACTGGCAATATGAATGAAAAGATTCACTGATGACATTGCTATCCTCAGTAAAAGTGAAGAAGACTTGTAGCCGCACAAAGTGGCCGAGCGGTTTGAGGCGCCATGTGAAGGATTGTGGGACCCCTCCCGCTGGAGGACCGAGTCCTGCCTCGGGCATGGGTGTGTGTGTTGTTCATACCAGAAGTTAGTTTAAGTTAGTTTAAGTGGTAAGTCTAGGAACCGATGACCTCAGCAGTTTGGTCACTTAGGCATTCACAAACATCTGAACATTTGAACATTGAAGACTTATAAAATATGCTGAATGGAATTAACAGTCTCATGAGTACAGAATATGGGTTGAGAGTAAATGGAAGAAAGACGGAGCCGGCCGCGGTGGTCTCGCGGTTCTAGGCGCTCAGTCCGGAACCGCGCGACTGCTACGGTCGCAGGTTCGAATCCTGCCTCGGGCTTGGATGTGTGTGGTGTCCTTAGGTTAGTTAGGTTTAAGTAGTTCTAAGTTCTAGGGGACTGATGACCACAGATGTTAAGTCCCATAGTGCTCAGAGCCATTTGAACCATTTTGAAGAAAGACGGAAGTAATGAGAAGTAGCAGAAATGAGAACAGTGAGGGACTTAACATAAGGATTGATAGTCACGAAGTATATGAAGTTAAGGAATTCTGCTATTAGGGAGTAAAATGACTAATGATGGACGGAGCAAGGATGACATAAAAAACAGACCATCACTGTCAAAAAGAGCATTCCTGGTCAAGAGAAGTCTGTTAGAATCAAACATAGGCCTTAACTTGAGGAATAAATTTCTGACAATGTACATTTGGAGCACATTTGGCCTGCTCGATCCCCAGAACTGTCCCCAGTCGAATACATACGGGAGATCACTGGCGACATCTCCAGCTTCATCCACAAACAGCATTAACCGTCTCTGCATTGACCGACTAGGTGCAACAGGCATGGAACTCTATCCCACCAGCTGACATCCGGCACCTGCACAACACAATGCATGGCACGTTCGCATTCAAGATTATGGCGGTTACATCGGTTATTACTGTATCACCATTTCACATTAGCAGTGGCTTATCTTGCTCTTACATTTACCTGTGATCCTGCTGTGTTAATCGCTTAAATATGTTACCTAGACAAATGTATTCCCAAAATGTCAGTATTCTACGTTATTATTTGGTATAGTGATTTTTTGCCGTCAATGTATCTAGTATTTCACTCATTATAAAATTCTGTACCTGAAATTTATGTTCCAAATAGCTTTAATGGATTATACGGCACATAAAAGAGTAGAATGCGACATATTTATAAATGCTGGGCAAAACACAACCTCATGTCTTTCAACAACAAAAACTGTACAAACTGCCGGTAACTGCTTATGGCATTTTCTAGTGGGCGTTCCTTCATTTGATTCTAAAATTAGATACTGAGACCAACCATCGTTAGCTGTTAATTACACTACCCTCCAGGTGAAGCATTCTGACCTACTGCGTTATGAGCTCCACTGTTTGTTTGACATCACAATACTTGATTACACAACTGCAGTTTAATTTAAATTTACGTTGATACAGAATTTTCCACTGGGAGGATGCTATTATTATTGCAGCTGTTGCCTTTAGAGCCGCTAGCAGAAGGCCAGGACGACGACTACGAAAAGCCAGATGTACACTCACGCTCATAAATTAAGTATAATTGCAGAATGTCGTGCCACACAAAGTGTCACTACACAAAACTGGCGCTAATAGCATAGGCACATAGGGAACACACACGACACAGATCTGTAAGTCCACGGTATTGGCGATAAGTTGAGAAAACCGTCCCGAAACACATGTGCTAAAAAACACCACTGTTTCCTGTGCATGTACCCCAATATCGATATGGGATGTGATCACCATGCACACGTACACAGGCCGCACAATGGGTTGGATCAGGTGGTCGAGCAGCTGCTGGGGTATAGAGACCCATTCTTGCACCAGTGCCTGTCAGAACTCCTGAAGTGTCGTAGGGGTTTGAAGACGTGCAGCAATTCGTCGACCGAGAGCATCCCAGACGTGCTCGATGGAGTTTAGGTCTGGAGAACAGGCAGGCCACTCCATTCGCCTGATACCTTCTGTTTCAAGGTACTCCTCCACGATGGCAGCTCGGTGGGGCCGTGCGTTATCATCCATCAGGAGGAAGGTGGGACCCACTGCACCTCTGAAAAGGCGGACATACTGGTGCAAACTGACGTCCCACTATACCTGACCTGTTACAGTTCCTCTGTCAAAGACGTGCAGGGGTGTACGTGCACCATTCATAATCCCACCCCACACCATCAAACCACGACCTCCATACAGGTCTCTTTCAAGGACATTACGGCATTGGTATCTGGTTCCTGGTTCACGCCAGATGAAACTCCGGCGCGAATCACTGTTCAGACTATACCTGGACTTTGCAAAAACAGACATAATGTCTGATGGGATGACAGCAATCAGTAATTTTATAATGTTACTTATAATCCGTCTTGATTGCAAATTTTTTATTCATATGACCGGTTTCGGTTCATTCAGTTTCAGTTACGCAGCATGTGAAAGTTGCTGGATTTGGACGGGTTACTCCTGTAACTGAAATATCAGATCTGAAGATCGTTCTGCATGAACCGAAACCGGTCATATGAATAAAAAAATTTGCAATCAAGACGGATTATAAGTAACATTATACCTGGACTCGTCCGTGAACATAACCTGGGACCACTGCTTCAATGACCATGTACTGTGCTCTTGACACCAGGCTTTACGGGCTCTCATGTGACCAGGGATCAGTGGATGCACCTCGCAGGTCTCCGGAAGAATAAACCATGTCTGTTCATGCGTCTGTAGACTGTGTGTCTGGAGACAACTATTCCAGTGGCTGCGGCAAGGTTTAGAGCAAGGCTATCTGCAGTACTCCGTGGCCGTCTGCGGGCACTGATGGTGAGATATCGGTCTTCTTGTGGTGTTGTACACTGTGGACGCCCCGTACTGTAGCGCCTGGACACGTTTCCTGTCTGCTGGAATCGTTGTTATAATCTTGAGACCACACTTTGTGGCACAAGGAGGGCCTGTGCTATGGCCTGCTGTGTTAGACCAGCCTCCAGTCGCCCTAGTATTCTACCCCTCATAAAGTCATCAATATGTGTTCTTTGAGCCATTTTCAACACACAGTCACCATTAGCACGTCTGAAAACGTCTGCTCACTTACTCGCTGCACCGTACTCTGACATACACCAACACACTTCTGCGTATGTGGACTGCTGCCACGTGCGGTAGCGTTCTCGTTTCCCACGCCCGGGTTCCCGGGTTCGATTCCCGGCGGGGTCAGGGATTTTCTCTGCCTCGTGATGGCTGGGTGTTGTGTGATGTCCTTAGGTTAGTTAGGTTTAAGTAGTTCTAAGTTCTAGGGGACTGATGACCTTAGAAGTTGAGTCCCATAGTGCTCAGAGCCATTTGAACCATTTTTGACTGCTGCCAGCGCCACCGTGCGACGACCGCGACACTTCTGCGTATGTGGACTGCTGCCACGTGCGGTAGCGTTCTCGCTTCCCACGCCCGGGTTCCCGGGTTCGATTCCCGGCGGGGTCAGGGATTTTCTCTGCCTCGTGATGGCTGGGTGTTGTGTGATGTCCTTGGGTTAGTTAGGTTTAAGTAGTTCTAAGTTCTAGGGGACTGATGACCTTAGAAGTTGAGTCCCATAGTGCTCAGAGCCATTTGAACCATTTTTGACTGCTGCCAGCGCCACCGTGCGACGACCGCAGGTCAAATGCACCGCATGGTCATACCCCGAGGTGATATAAACTCGCAAATCGCCCACCAGAGCGTTGTTTCAGCATGTATCGGCATTATCCTTAATTTATGACCATGAGTGTAGTTGGGTTCGAACCTGGTTAGGAACAAGGGACGAACGCACGGACATGTATACGCTATTAATGAACTGATGCCCAAAGACCCGCAGTAATATCGACACTTCCTGAGAATGGATGTCGTTTGTGTTGATAAGGTGCTGTCGATGATAAAGAAAGAAATTTGCTCCAGCGACGCAGTAATGCAGGTAACATTTCACACAGTAGGACTAGAGGGGCAGCGTATGTTCTCGTCCAAGAGCTGCTGAAGTCAACATCAGCATTCTTGAAATTGATGACATCAGCATCAGCTTTCCCAGTATCGTCGACGTCGTCATCCAGCACTCATTCATGACGTCATCTCTTCCCTTCTTCCTGTAGCCCATGGCGTTACTCCAATGTGTCTCTGGGGCACCAATGGCGTCCAAAATAATCCCCTCCCCCTTCGAGGAACTTTCATCTTTATAGCGCTTCCAGCAGCGTCAGCAATCACCCATGGAGTTGGTGAGTTTTGAACGTTTCCGTGGCTCATAGTCTAATACTACACCTCGACTTCTGTGATAAATCTCAAGGAGAAAGCTTTTGACGACGCAGCTTTATCCATGCTAGGGAAAGGTTAAAATTTTGCTCCGAGTCTCAAGCATTAGCCAGTGGCTGATTTTATTAGCTCTGTTGAACAGGCTATTTTTAAACTACTTCCTGATGTTGCAGAGGAGGCTACGAGGGACGCATCTGTGTGTTGACTGGGTCACGTCGACTCAAGACTTATAGCACAGCGGCTGACATGACTGCTTTACGTTCACTCAGAGTTGATCTAGATATTGTTATTTCGCCTGCGGACAATGCTAATCCTACTGTTGTTTTGGACAAGCAGGATTACGTTCAAAAGAAGCAGTCCTTACTGTCCGATTCAACGTAACGCAAGAGCTGTAGTTATCCCACAAAAATTGTTGAGGTAAAGACTAACAGCTTCCCGAGGAAAAGTTCTTTATCGCAGGAGACTAGCAAGAGTCTCAAGGGCTTCCTCTTCGTCCGAGTGTGAGTAACATTGGTGCTCCGACATATCGTGTAGCGAAGCACCTTGCTACATTGTTGAGCCCTGTAATTGGTCGGAGTGATCACCACATTAAGAACTCGGCGGATTTCTTGCCATTGTTTGTCCAATGGCATTATCCCCATACACGGCATAAATGTTTCTGGCTGTCACTGCTGTTGTCGACCATCTATTGACCTCAAACAAAAGAATATATCGGAAATGTTACGATTTCTCCACTTGGCACTCCGTTTCCTAGCTTCCACAGGTCCACTCACCATCTGCAGTTGACAAAAATCACGATATGAAACTCAAATAGCAAAAGTGAACTACAAATAAAAAAATGATTATGACATTGGTGGAAACAACCAGTTTTGTAACTGACTCAGTTATAGGAATATAGTTGTAGTTCACACAGTAAGGCAAAACAGTAAAAATTAGGCTTCCAGAAGCGGTAGAAAACACATTTACATCGCTCGCGTCTGGTTTATCTTTTCTTTCCGTTTTAACAGCTTTACAGCCGCAATGAGGAAGATACGTGTGGAAAATGGTTCCAACAGCAAAAAACTACATGTCTGTTTCTTGTGGAAGTGATGCCTTAAGGTTTACTGTTTTGCTGTTACTTTCTGCATGAAATGCGTTCCTCCTTTGACAACTAGTTGATTGATTAAGTGATTGACACAGGGCGTTATGGGACTAAACGATGAGGCTGACAACTTGTGCCGCTGCTAAAACGCGTCTCACTCTTGTTTGATTGCTCCCAAGTTATCTACCTGCCCCCAGTGCAAATTATCTACACCCTTTGCAAGTATGTCCATCCACGTTCAACAATTTTACTAGAAAGAACGACGGGCGCTTTGTTCCTCTCGTTTGTAGCCACCGCCTACAAAACATTTTCTAGCAAGCCGTAAATCCGCTTGAAGCGTCACCGTAATTACGTAGCGTATCTACAAAGGATCTACAGTTCACAAACTGGGGACCACCAAACGGCTTCTCTCGAGTTTTTGTCATTTTCTTAGAAACGAGGAAAAAGAAGCGGCTGTGCGGTATTCACCATAGGGTTTTAAGTCTTCGTTAACCTCTACAAAGCTATATGCACAATATGCGTCTGTCTTTCCTGTCTGCAAGCCAAAAGAAAATTACATCTGCGTTGCATTTAATGCAAAGGTTCCTATAACCATCTTGGACAGAAAAGTTTGTCATCACAGAATGCATAACGCCCATACCGCTTAACACACACTCTACGACGCCTTCAGTCTGGCGATGGACGTTCCTCTGGCGCCAGTAGCGATTCCATATGGAACTGGTGTGTTCAGCGATTGTGTTTATTTAAGGTTGAGAAAATACGCAGCAGTCATTCGCTAAAAACCTGTTTATTGCAGATCTACATTTGATTCACTGTGTGGCTGTCAACAGTGCAGTAAGATTCAAGTCAAATCATCACTATCGATTGCCCATGCAAACAGTCCTTCCAAGACTATCCGGGTATTTCGGTGAACTGAAATAATCGAACTAGGTTCATCGACAAGCGCTGCTTAACCACCATGGCGCTGCATAGTGCTTTTATTCAAGTCAAATGAATTTCTTTACAGACTACAGAACAATTAGACTATGTCAGTAGCACCATGTGTGTATTATGCCCGAAATTTTTACGTATTTGATAAATAAATTGAGAAATATTTGCAGCGAAGACAGTTTTCCTCTGAACGTTTTGTTTTGTTTACATCTTATGTTTCCTTTATTACGAAGTTATCCTTGCTTGTTACGAAAATAAATACTGTAGTATAAGTTGTATAATGCATTAAAGTTCTTGTCAAACACACCGTTTGGACTGTTGTGCTGTCGTTTTGGAAAAGGTGGCCCCAGTGAACAAACATCAATGGAACATAATCGCAGGTAAGTCCAAGATCAAAAAGTAATTAAAAAGTCAATATTAGCCTATCAGTAACGTCAATCATACGTTAACAGCGTAGAAAATGATGCACAATCCTATTTCCCTTAAACTGGTTCTTGATGAGACGAAGAATTACTGAAAAACTTCTAAAACAGTAATTGATGATAGTTTGATCCTTGAACCACCAGTAAAAAGTCTCAAGGAGGCCTAAGATCAAAATGCAAATATCTTTACGTATTCTGATAAACATTACAGACAATTTAGACATGGAAAGAGCATTGCGCCAAATAATTCGCAAGTTCACTATCACGTTTAAGGCATCTGTTGAGATGCCTTAATAACAAAGTGACACTTGGTGTAAACATCATGTGTGTGTACGTGTGTATGTGTGTGTGTGTGTGTGTGTATTCCGATGACGTATTTTTCGACCTACATTTTAGACGTGGAGTAAGAATTAAAATCCATGGAGAAGAAATAAAAACTTTGAGGTTCGCCGATAACAGCAAAGGACCTGGAAGAGCAGTTGAACGGAATGGACAGTGTCTTGAAAGAAGGATATAATAAGATGAACATCAACAAAAGCAAAATAAGGATACTGGAATGAAGTCTAATTATGTCGAGTGATGCTGAGGGAATTAGATTAGGAAATGAGACACTTAAAGTAGTAGATGTGTTTTGCTATTTGGGGAGCAAAATAACTGATAATGGTCAGAGTAGGGAGGATATAAGATGTAGACTGTCAATGGCAAGGAAATCGTTTCTGAAGAAGAGAAATTTGTTAACATCGAGTATAGATTTAAGTGTCAGGAAGGCGTTTCTGAAAGTATTTGTGTGCAGTGTAGCCATGTATGGAAGTGAAACATGGACGATTAATAGATTGGACAATAAGAGAATAGAAGCTTTCGAAATGTGGTGCTACAGAAGAATGCTGAAGATAAGATGGGTAGATCACGTAACTAATGAAGAGGTATTGAATAGAATTGGGGAGAAGAAAAATTTGTGGCACAACTTGACTAGAAGAAGGGATCAGTTGGTAGGACATGTTCTGAGGCATGAAGGGAGCACCAATTTAGTATTGGAGGGCAGCGTGGAGGGTAAAAATCCTAGAGAGAGACCAAGAGATGAATATACTAACCAGATTCAGAAGGATGTAGGTTGCAGTGGGTACTGGGAGATGACGAAGCTTGCACAGGATAGAGTAGCTTGGAGAGCTGCATCAAACCAGTCTCTGGACTGAAGACCACAACAACAACTTGTAGACAGCCTTACACTACAGCTGTGATCGGTAAATGTTCGAAGGTTCTTCAGAAGCTCGTCCTTGTACTACCATTGGAACGTAACTTCAGCTAGGCCTAAAACAGAAGGTAATTTCATTTACACGAGTATTAGCTAGTCTGTAACATCGATTATATTTTTCTAGTGTAGAACATGATTCACTGTCTTCCCCGCCCCAAAATCGTGTTTAGTGAGATGAAGCACTACTGAAAAACTTCTAAAAACATCAGGTTATAACACTAACGTGCTGTGAAACACGCTAGTGTTACCATCTGAGAGGATTTCAGAGTTCGACCGTGCGTGTGTCTAATGAAAAAGGGTATCGGACTATAATTTCAAATTTTGTGAAGTTGACAGTAAAACCAAACGGCCCTTAACCTTGGCAGTTAACAGAAGTGGCAAAATTATAAATGAATGAAAAAAAATGAACAGTTGCCAGCCTAATTAGGCACATCAATTTGGAAATAAACATTTGAGAAAATTGGATATTAGTTATTGAAGCTACTTTTCTTGAGATTCCACTTTGAATAGCAAACAGGATACAAACTGACACATTGCACGCTGTACTGTGTGTAACAGAAGTTGCCAATAACACACACGCCAGCAAATTATGGGGAACGAAATTACACCGAGCTCATACTAATGACGGCCACAATCATTAGCATCACTTAATCAAAATACTGAAGCATATTGGGCATTGGGGGCTCCTATCTTGATTGACATGAGTAACACAAATAAAGATGAATAACATCTTAAATAAACTGTAGCAGTTTCCCGTAGCAATAGCAATAGGTCATTTTTGTTTTAATAGCAGGACAGTAAGATGGGGACCCATAAACTGGTGTAGTTTCACTAGCCGTGATTCTTTGAGTATTGCAAAAGTAAAAAACTCTAAAAGCTAATCATTCACTTAAATTACTTTGCAAGGTAATAAAATGTAACACTAGGCTTAATTAACTTCAAAAAGGAACCATTCATGATGGGTACCAAAACTACATTTCTAATACTACTACTGCAAATCGGTAGATTGAAGATTTATATCTACTTGTACTTTAATCACCTTTGAAGCAAGTGATCTCGTCAGTAATATTTACACAAACTTGTACTGTAATCCAGAAACTATATTTTATAATAAACTAAGGATACTTTAGCAAAAGCCTATCTAACTTCACTTTTATGGTTTTAGCTTTTAAATAATTAAGGTTTTCACTTTCCTATTGATTTTTGATCTTTAAATTTTTGCGCTTAAACTTCCTACCTTAACCATTTCACTTGGAGCAGTCCATACACAAAGCATCCAAATTTTACTCTTACTTTAACTTTAGACAAAAAGTCACTTTTAAGCACATGAATGCCAGAATTGTTCATTTAAATTAGGATACTCGGTTTTAGTAACATTTAGGTGAGGACCCTGCGTAGGTTCGTTATCAGGATTAAAGTTATGGTTTCGAACACGAATTGACGTTTTATGCGATTATTATTGAAACAACACACAAACTAACTGGTCAATGCCAATATACATTACGTAACTGGATGTATGAAGTCTGTGAAGTATGCGAAGAATAGTGTCAGGCGAATTTGCGGCTAACTGTACTCACGGCTCTTGATGTGCGAATTCTCTGTAAAATCTCTTCTTGGCGTCGGATTTTCAACATATTAGAGCCATTCCATTATTCCGTGGATACCAAATAATAGCCAGATCCACAGCCGAGGCAATTTCCTTCTAATGCAGCTTCCAATTGCCTCTCTTAGCACCCTCGTGGTGTACTGTGCTAAGGCTAGCCACACATTGTACCCCGTTTACACTAAAGAGCCGCTCAGTTCGGCCGCCAGACCCACATTTTACATCGCGCCGTGCCACTTTCGTTACAGTGGGACTTCCCTACAGCGTTTGCATGTTACAAATACAAGTTCCCTAAGCATTAACCAGCTTTTAACAAACATATTTCTTTCATAAACATATTCATTTTATAATAATTTAAAATTTCAATACATTCTTATGTTTTTTTCATATATACATTACAAAACTCTAATTTTCTTGCCATACATTAGAGAGTTTAAACAACACAGAATGCACACTTCATAAATTGCAGATACACATTTACGTAAAATAGAACTACCCCTAATAGATATAAGTGTACAAGGTGATGATAGTTTGATCATTGTACTAACAGCAACACAGCCTCAAGTCAAAGTAAGATCGAAATGACAATATCTTTATATATTTTGCATAAATTTTACAGATAATTTACACATGGAAATAGAAATGTTGCATTTGATTTGTGAGTCCAACGGTCATCGTTTAGGCTTCAGTTCTGACGGATATTTTACATGTGTAGATTACATTGTGACACACAGGACTTAAACACTGGGTGCGTGTGTGTGTGTGTGTGCGAGAGAGAGAGAGAGAGAGAGAGAAAAGGAGAGAGATGATGTGTGCACACTGTTACATCCCAGAACAATATCCCCAGGGGTCGCCAAAATTCGTCCAAGTTCTGCTTTGGCAGCTCCTGGAAAATGAACGGCCTGTGTCAATGAGCAACAGACATACCAGCTAGGGGGAAATATTGAGCGAGTTGCAGCAAACGCGGAAGCTATCACAGGACGGGCACTGACCGAGCACCAAAGTTTACAAGTGAAGCATAAAGACATCATGGAAACCGAGAGTTACTGTCATGCTAGTGACAAAGCAGAGTTTCGTAAGAAAAGCTAAGGATAAAGCTACAGTAGGTATACAGATATCAACTGAGCACGAAACAGCATCTGGAAGGCAAAGATGAGGAAGCGTGAAGTCACTAGGAGAACTGATAGCGAAGCAAATCAGGACACATGATGTCATAGCCATCCCCTTCGCTGCAGAGTGTACAGGAAGCGCAAACGTAAATACCCCACCTTCCTAAAAAAAAAGTCTAATTGATGAGTGCTGATTGTCGACTGACCAGTGCATAGTCTCATCCCTTGTATCAGTTCCAGTTATCCAGTTAGAGAAGAGGCTATGGAGGTCAGCCCTCGGTACGCCCAGCCGTCTCCAACTGCCCCCGGGCAGGCATGTTGGAGTCTTGACCTGCATCACCTGGTTGCTGTCTGTCCTCCACCTCTGACAGGGGGCACTACTACTGTTCAGCCAGTTACTGTGGGAGACATCGATGCTGATGGCTGCTGTTTCCTAAAGAGGGGCTGAAAGCCGACTCTTGCTTGCCAGCGAGTGCTTCAGGTGGACCTGGGGGCAAAACTGCTGACTTCAAATCTTCGACGTCCACAGGATCACTTTGGAGATCGAGACACAGAGCTGGAGGCCGCCGGATTTCGCGGTCGACAGCCGCCTGTGATGTAGCAGCTGCCACCCGACACTTTGCTGTGTTGGTAATTCCGCAAAACGGGTGCCAATCGACCTTGTGACACTGACGAGGCTCTACTCTGCTGGCTGCGCCACGGCATAACGCTTTAGAAGACAACCCTGTAATACAGCCTAATAAATGAGTTACTGTCAATGATTTTTCCTGGAGCTCTCGAGCATCACTAGGACCTCACCATCGCATCCCGCCTGGCCGTCTCCTGACGACTGTAGGAGTCTAGGACCAGACCCCTATAACACAAATGACATGAAATCTACTGATGGGGCCACAGTCCTTTGCTGATAAGGTAGAATTTTTGTTGATGACAAAGCGTTTCAGGATATTAGTGATACAAATTCTCAATGCTGCAACTAGGCAACCCACATTACTGATGTCTTGTGTTTGCCCCTGCTACAGTGTAGCCTTCAGCTGACAGTTCAGAGGTGAGAGTGCACTGGGTACTACATTGCTATACTACTAATGCTCAAATACTTTGCCGATCAGCACTTTTGGATCCTGACTTCACAGCACACCACTTGCAAGTTATATCCACTGAAAGAAATTTTCAGCTCTCACTGAAAAGTTTAAAATTTTGGAAGACATCATCTGTGACGGATCATAAACTTTTGGCAACAAATCGAATGCTCAAGAGAACCATTATAGCTCAGTTTTAATGGAAAGACCTCACACTCTGGACTACATGATCTCTCATCATAAGAGCTGACAATGGACTCTCCACGGTTCACATGTCACATGTCACACTTGTCTCCCAATACCCAGGGTACAAATGATCTTTTCTCTGATTAGCGGAATAATACAGCAGCCAGTCGGCTTCATATTTCAATTCACATACTTCTATTCTGTCCCTCTTTGGATTAATCCCTATTCTGAAGTGAGTTGACGTGAGGTTACAAAATAAACCATTGCCAGAAAGCAAATAAAAACAAATCAACCCCATCTTAATCAGATGAGAGACTGAAGTTTTCTTCTGCTTTACAATTATCATTTTCAGCTATATATGTGACCTACATCAAGGCTGCACACCCTGGTTCCCATGCTCACTCATGTCAGTTATTCACAATTTCATTTATTTATACTTCACATACACGCCACATACGATCCCACAATCACTCAGATAACAAAATAAATTAAAATAATAGCATCTAGTAAATAAAATGAAAGTATCAGTGTAAAACAGAAGCTGTTACACTACTTTTAAGTCTCGCTATCAAAATGTTAATTACCGCATTATCTAAGAATATGGTGTTTAGTTAACGTTCTTCACTGATTTTTACGCAGAACGTTTTATAACAGTATATCAGGAAGTTATTTGTCAATAAAAGTTATTAATTCAATGTTTACGGGCAATTTTTGTATACCAAACGCTATTTAATAGAAAAACTAAGATTCGTATTGTTGCTGCCTATCATCTACACAAAAGATTATACAAAGTTTCACAAAATTGTCGTATTAGAGCTGTCTTTAATAATTCATAACGATTATGTAATATGTTATCACTGTTAAGTGCATGTGCACTGCCTGAATAGCGGCTGATTCATATGGAAATATATGTTACTCTTGGCATGCAGAAGATCACAACTCACTGCATGTGGCAAGAAAGCTTCTGACAGATCCCTGCAGGTGACGAATTAGGTTTGTGCAAAGTTCGTAGAGTTTTTTGTTTTTCATGTTAGTATCCCAGTTGCTATGAATTTATGTATCGATTGTCATTTTTTGTTTGTAGTTCACTATTGCTATTTGAGTTTACATACTGACATTTTGTCGTTTAAAGACACTAAGTGGAGCTATGGACGCTAGAAAACGGAGGGCCAAGTGTAAAAATCGGAACAATTGCGACATATTTGTTATGTTTGAGTTTGATAGTGAAAATGGTTTTTTCGTTTTATGGAGGTTTTGACATTAGTGACTCAACACCTTCAGGAAGACCTTTGGGTTTTGATGAATGTCATTTAAATACGTTAACCAACAATTATCCACGTCAGTATTCTCGAGAACTGGCACATATGATGAACTGTGATCCTTACAGCCTTGTGCGATATTTGCATGCGATGAGGAAGGTTAAGAGAGTGGGTGTATGGCTACCGCATGCTCTAAGCCATGATCACAAAAATAAGCGGATGGCCATATGAGTATCTCTGTTTGCTCGTCATCGATTGGCTCTCGAACGACGCCGACAATTCCTATCCTGTATCGTTACTGGTGACGAGAAATAGTGTCTTTATGCTGACATAAGGTAAAGAAAGGAATGGTTGAACCCAGAAAAAGGAGCAACTGCCTGTACAAAGACCTGCGCACATCTATATGTTACCCATGTGGTGGAACAGCGACAGTGTGGAGTACTACAGACGTCTTCCTCAAGGTGCTACCATCACTGTTAACTTTTAATGTCAACAACTCAGGCGTCTTTCAGGTGCACTCAGAGAACAACGACTAGGAAGACTGCGTGGAGTGAAATCTCTGTTTTGTGTACGAGTTGAGTGTTATTAAATTTCTGGAAAACGCTACGAACTTATGCACCAACCCAATATATTGCCGCATCTCAAGGTGACGTGATATGGGTCGGTAAATACTTGATCAACTATCTGAAATATCGCTTGGTAATTATTGGAGACGGAAAACAATTATTCATGCATATACAAATCTAGTTGTTACTTTGCCTGAAAGTGGTGAAACACTGTACTGAGATAAAAAGTGAAGCACCCAAAAAGGAAGGGGGAAACAAAGTGAAACTTCACGGACTGAGAGGGTAAGTAGCGTTATTTCTGTGATTACTATGTCGCGTCAAATTCACAAAGAACTTGGCAATATGAGTCCATTTATCAGAATGACGATGCATACCCCCTGGTCTCGAAGCATCCACTGATTCAGTTGACAAGGATGTCATAAAGCAATTGTATCCTTTCCTGAGACAGGCTCACACGAAACTGTTGTAACTTCTTTTGCTTTTCGTACATCGGTCTTCAACTTCGGGTGGAAAGTGGGACTACGGCTAGGCAGTATACGAAAATGTAAAAGTTATCTTTTTTGGCGTGTTTTAGTGAGTGAAAGTGAATCTGAATCTGTAGGGCACTTAATGCTAACTGCAAGAATGCATACATAAATCTGTGAGAATGTTAAGAAAACCACGTAATGCCTGAAAGTTCTTGAGATAATAATATCTGGCTATGAACTTTGATAAAAGAAATCAGATTACTTTGAAAATAAAGTTAGTCACTGCGAAGTTTAGTTACAGAAATAATCTGTTCTCCACCCAATTTGTCTTATCTGGGTGCAAACTACACTAATAGATACAGGGCGTCTCGATAAGAGAGCTGCGAAATCTGACTATAGAAGTTTACAGAGGTGCAACGTATGCTCTAAAGACGTTACTGTCATTCTTGGTTCATAAGTTTTTGATAACAGTTTTTAAATAATTGAAAGTTACAATGACTCTGGTTTAATAGACTCAATTCCATTTTCAGTTCCTTAAACTTAATAACATTTAATGAAACTTCAAAAGCACTTATGCTTTTTCTGAAATCATGTAATAATAATCCAAGAATTACAAAAATTGAACTTACAAAAATTAAACTTCGCATTTATAATCTCTGCTTAAACAAAATTCCAGTATCTAGTTCTTAAATCCAGTTCTCTCTTAATCATCGATAAATCCTAACCAAAAATGAAAAAAATGAAAAGCAAACAGATTCCTAACCTGGATGTCTGACGAACCAAGAATGTTGCATTATCACACCGCTTATCTGCAATCTGCAGATCATCATTATCTGCAATTCATTCTTCACAAATATTATCATAACAACGTAAAAATCTGTTGTATTGGCTACTGTGGGAGTCAGCACCGACACAAACAAGGAAGGAGATAAGTTGCGATGACCAATGGCAGGAATGCAAAATGATCTGTATGTAACACTTACACTTCAAAAGAACAATTCTAAAAATAAAAAATAAAACATAGTTCCTCGCTATGAAGTAGGTTCATGTGCTTCCCGTGCCTTCTACGTGCAATTACTCTTACACACTATTACTATTCACAGAGTGCATGTCACGCATTGTCTTCCTATTACTCAGTACTGATGCTCTCGAAGACTGCGACCGAACTGGACTGACCAGCATTGACAGGGGTCCCTGAACTCGGTCTTCCTGGAGGTGTGGCGCTGCCCCATTCTTCATTGGCGTAAAAGTCAGCGCCTTCTTGATGCAGTTTCGAGGCTATGCGCTGGTCGTTGTGCAGTCGATACTTTAGGACTGCACAAAATACATTCTTTTTCTCTCTGGGATAAATCTTCTGCTGGTTCATGCTATAATTCCATTAATCTCTATTGTTTGTCCCTTGCTGCTACTAAACAAAAACGCAGTTGTTTACATCTAACACCAAAGCACAACCCATTATCTCCTCTCTTCTCCTCGCGATCGATAGATAAATATAGCACGAATCTTCGCAGAGCAAAGATCATCTCTGACTCGTCTCTGTTGTGGGGCAGCATCTCTGTCGCGGCTGTGCGCGCGTGCCTAGTCAATTCAAACGAAACAAGCGCGATTTCAGATATCCAAACCAAGAAAGATCCCTACAAAAATTATCACACACCCCTTTCACTATCCCGCGGCCGCTGCAGTCATAGTTCTGCAGGATGAGATTTGTTGCTTAACTAAGATTGTAAGCTTTGTACAAAATACTGTCCATGTGTGAGAAAACCGAACATATTGACTTCAAAAACTTTCCCCTCATGTAACTTGTATTTTAGGTATTGTATTCAGTTGCTGAGCTGGTTGGCTCTGTATTACCCATGTGAAAAGTGTTGCGAACTTCACGAATTTACAAAATTAGAAACAAAGAAAATGAGACCTATTTAGTGCCAAGAGAAACTAATTGTGTGCTCAGTGAAAACTATAGAACTAAAAGTCAATACCAAAGTGCATTATTACCACTGTGTGATATGAAGTGCAGTGTTTCACTTCGAATATTCACAAATATAAATTAGAGCTCTACTCGGGGGAAAATAACTGTTTGAAATTATCAATACTGTTTACTACAAATTAATCTGTTTACTAGCACGACACCTGAAAATTCTGACTACACACTGTTTGTTCAAGAATGCAAGGTGAGATCTGCCCTGAAATAAACATGACTTATCTCTCGCTTAGCACGCTGTTTTTTGTTTCTGAAATACCGACGTTCTCGAGAGCAAATACAAATCATCAAATGCAGCAGTGAAGTTAAATAATCTGTAATTTTTTGTTTGTTTGTTTGTCAGCACCACTCTGTGACTTCGTGTGGCGTAAGGTGCAATCCACACATGACAACATCTTCACAACTTTACTATGAATCATGCAGAAGGTTTTCTCTCTAAAGAAAATCTTTCTCACGAACCAAACTTTGATTATTGATCAAAAGACTGGACAACGTAAAAAGGGACTAACAATTACAAAATACTCTCATTACAAAGAAACAACAAACATACCTTTAGAATTCCTTCAGAATCTTCTCCATCAACATAAAGAACAGGAAATTATTATAAATGAGTTTCATCTCCATAATAAAGTATTCCAGATAGCTTTTCCCAGATTCAGAAATAACAGATCTCTTTCCCTGAAAAACTCAGCTGTTCGCTACTGCGCCTCAAATAAGAATGCCCCAGTACTGCACAACTAACTGACTAGCAAATCAACTGCAGATGCGCTCATTCATCTTTGTCCTAGAACAGTACTGTTACGAGATTAGACTGCAAAATTCGGTAACGGAGTGAAAACATGAAGTGCATAAGTAGAAATAAAAAAGTGATAACTGTAAATAGTATAAAAAGATAACAGGATTCATAATTTACAAATTGTTTTCAGCTGTCGTCCACAGGGTGCTAATAGTCCTTGACAAATTGTTTTGAATCATTGTGCACAGCCGTATAAATAGTACATGATAAATTGGTACAAATCATCGTGTGCAGGCGCACCAACGTCTATAAACACCAGCTTCCTCAAAGCATCAGTAAGAAAATAAATGTGGTAAAGTCACAGTTGTTTACACCATTGCAAAATCTATGTTGCCATCGTTGAATTACATGTTTCAGTGAAAATCATCGTTAACTTGAGTATACCCAGACGACCGCTAAAGAAAACTCGTCGAAGTGTGTTTTGAAGTAAATATGTTTTGTCGAAGACACACTGCAAAAGTATTTACATCATTGTACTGGTTTATTTGTGAGAAGGCCAGGAGCAGACTCAGAGGATGCAGTATTGGTCCACAAAATATTCCGCTGACAACTCGAGGGGTCTCTCACAACAATACTGTAAAGTGCAAAGTAATGCGAAAACGTACTTTTTTTTCTGCAAATGCCTGTAAAATATTTGCATAAATACAGTTGAAAAGGGCTAAAATATTGTTGTTTTAAAAATATGTCCATACAGTGCGTAATTGTCTCATAGTGGGGAAGAGTGTGCCTAAATAGGCCCATGAATGTTCTGATACAGCATAAGACATAATAAGCAATCACTGTTACAAATGAGTAAATACATAAGCTTGAATAAAAATTGAAGAGTGTGTGTGTGTGTGTGTGTGTGTGTGCGTGTGTGTGTGTGTGTGTGTGTGTGTGTGTCTGTGTGTCTGTGTGTGTCATCATATGGCAATACAAACAAATATCTAAAGTAAGTTTCCATAAGTGAAAGAATTTACAGGTGGCATTCAAGACCAGTCCACGATATACAGCTTAAATTGAAAAACCACCATAAAAGTTGCATATTAACATATAAGTGAATTCCTTACATATGTGCTACACAGTAGTCTATGTACGAAAATATGAGAAAAACGTTGTATGCATAGAAGACATGAATTGAGAAAAAAATAATAACATTTTCATAGAAATATATACCAGAAAATAGTTACAAAAGTCAAAGCTTCCTTAAGGTTGTCTAACATATTCTGTACACTAACACAAAACATAATACTATTTCCTACAAAAATTTCTATCTTGAGCAACTATTCAGAAGGAAAATGGACGAAAGAAGGGAATAAAGATTTACACACAATACTATTGTTCTATCTGCCAAAAGAAATTAGTGAGACTAAAGCATCAGTCGCCAGTCCGTCATACAAAATAATGAAAGCTAAAATGTGGAGACAGATGCTTATCCTATGCATTTGCCAACTAGTCATCAGCATCTAAAAAAATGCTTAGCGTACCCCAAATGCAAGAAAGACAAAGTGCCTTGCACCTATACACAAATAAGATAAAGAATAGTTGTGCTAAATGGTTAGTAAGCGTATATAAATTTATTAAGCTGAGCTGAAAAAATAAAAAATGTCATTAACCTGTTAAACGAGAAAGGAGAGCTGTTAGTACAAGCAAATCCAAACAGTTGTCACATCAAGTGCATGAAGAGAAGTGTCATCTCTCATAAAAATATCACTATCCGTACAGAAAAATGCTTACAGGCGAAAAATTTTTATCATAATGTGTCAAATCAAGTAGAATATTTCACAACACTTCTCCTCATAAGATATCTCCTGCTCTAGACAAAAAATCACTAAACTACAGCAACTCAGAGTGTGCACTACAAGCAAATCACCACATAATCCGTAAATCCCAACCAGTCCCTAACCTCATTGCTTATCTTCTAAAATCTTAAACCATATCACCTCAAATACATAGTCCATAAGGCCACAAAATCGCCAGCTTCATCATCAAAACGTCGTAATTACGTCCAACACACCCTACATACTGCTCAAAAGAAACACATATAACGTTGTACTTAAAAGTTTTTACTCCGTGTTATTACGTTCAGTGCTCTTAAATCCAAATAACAGTTCTCTACCTCTTCCGCCACCCGCAGTCGCCGAGCGGTTCTAGGCGCTGCAGTCTGGAACCGCGTGACCGCTACGGTCGCAGGTTCGAATCCTGCCTCGGGCATGGATGTGTGTGACGTCCTTAGGTTGTTAGGTTTAACCCTTTCTGCGTCTGCGAATCCAAATGGCATCATTAATTATTCCTGGGTTTTTCGAGCTTCCCAACGCTTCAATGATACCGTTTGGCATCGTTTCGCGTAGTTTCAAGTTTGACCATCAGATTGCAGTGGCGTTTGGTTTCGTAACTCGCTGTTTGTTTGAAGTGCATAACAAAGAAGAGTCATGAGTTGTGTTACTGCATTTGTGAGTGCACAACGATTGTTGTGTTTAGTTTTATTGTGCGTATACTGAAATTCTTGGTTATGGAACCAACTTTACCTAGTTCCTCAAGGGCAAGGGAAAGAAATACGGTAAGTTTACAATACAGTTATGCATACATTTTTTGAGTAATTATTACGTAATTTCTAATGACGCCATTTGGAGTCATTGAAGCATTAGCACGTATGAGGTATGCAAAAATGAATTTGTATCATAAGAGTGAATATAATATTTCGTAGTTTTCATTCTTGCATCATAGTTTCTTTATAGGTTAAGCGTCGAAAACATGAAGCTATCTCTACAGGATGATGAAATTCTTCATCTTCTTCTGTGCGGCGATGACTCTGAAATATCAGATGACGAAATTGTTTTGGATGATGGAAGTGACCATGATCCATCAGTACAGCAAGTATTGCCTCTACGGACAGAACCGGAACTGGACGGTTTAGAAGAATCTCTTACTGATGATGAAACTCCCCTATTGTACGCCTTCAAACTTTAGGAGCAGGAAATGCAAATTGCCTGAGCTATACGTAGATATGCAAGGATCTGCAAGCTGTGGATCTTCAGTGTGCTGTGTAGTTTTCAGATCCACCAGGTGAAGAACATTCTCCCCTCCAATATTTTGAAAGTTTTATTGATGAGTGTATAATTCACAATGTAGTTACGCAGACAAATCTATACTCTACTCAAGTGTTACGACAAAGTGTAAACACTAGTGTCAATGAAATAAGACAGTTCTTTGGCATTTATTTACTAAATGGTATTGTTAGTGTGCCGGGTTACAAGATGTATTGGGCATATGAGACAAGGTATAATCAGGTATGATGTCACTCCATCGATTTTACAAGTTGAGGAGGATTTGCATGTGAACGACAATGCAAATATGTTACCTAGGGATGACCCACAACATCACAAGTTGTTCAACGGTAGCTCATTTTTAGATCAACTAAAGAACAATTTCCTAAAACCAAAGTTGAAGAATACAACAGTATTGATGAACTTATTATTCCTCTAAAAATCACATACATCTCTGAACCAGTATATAAAATCAAAGCCACATAAATTGGGCATAAAAGTATTTGCTTGAGCTGGTCTAAGTGACTACATTTATGATTTAGAAGTGTATGTTGGGACGGGAACAAACAGTGCAAGTAATCCTGAGTTAGGAATTAGTGGAAGTGTAGTGATTTGACTGATTGAGGACTTGCCTAGACACGCCAATTTCAAACTCTTTATCGACAATTGGTTTACTTCCCTCACCCTAGCAATAAAGCTTAGAAATGAAGGAATATATGCTGTGGGAACCATCAGAAAAAACAGATTGGGTTGATGCCGTCTGAAAAGTGATACAGAGATGAAAAAAGAAGGCAGAGGAACCTGTGGTTACCGTGTAGACGAAAAAAAGAAAATTATAATTTTGAAATGGTATGACAATAAAGCTGTTCACCTGATTTCTGCGTATAAAGGCAAGGAACCTGTTGAAAATGTGGAACGTTGGAGTTAAAAAGCAACATATCGTATATAGATATTCCATGTCCCAACATTGGGCAGGAATATAATATGCACATGGGAGCAGTGGACGTCCAAATATACAGAATAAACATAAAAAGCAAGAGGTACTACCTGAGAATTGTTTTCCATTTCATAGACATGGCTTGTGTGAACGCTTGGCTGCTGTGCAGGAGACATTGCGCTCTGAAAAATGAGAAATATACAGCACTGCTAAAGTTTTGAGCAGAAATAGCAAGTGACTTGCTGAAGAAAGGAATTGGTACATCTGCAAGAAAGGGGGGCCATCCAGCCACAGACTCTCCAAGTCTACCTGAAAGCCTAAGACAATTCACCCAGTCGCTGACGTTCGCTTTGACCAGATAGGACACTGGCCAGAGCATTTAGAATCAAAATCAAGATGCAGCCTTTGTATAAAAGCATATTCAAGAGTTAATTGCTCCAAGTGCAATGCTGCATTGTGTTTTAACTAACAAAACAACTGTTTCAGGAATTTTCATTGTAAATAAACCTGTAAAAATCAATTTTGTAGCATGGTTTTGTGTTAAAAATAAATGAAAGGTTGAAACAAACATGCTGTTTTGTTCCTTAACAAAACAATAAAGAGTCTTAACACTTACTAATAAAATAAATAAGAAATTAGTTTATGTATTTATGCTGACAACATTACGCCTAAATAATACTTGCGGTGAATTTCTGTGACGATGATGCCATTTGAAATTATTATTTTATTTATCAACCAATAGCTTCAAAAGAAATTTTGCAATGGATATGGCATATGTGCAACATATGCAGTGAATACTCATCATTAAAAAAAATGTGACGCACAAAGGGTTAAGTAGTTCTAAGTTCTAGGGGACTGATGACCTCAGAAGTTAAGTCTCATAGTGCTCAGAGCCATTTGAAGCTGTTTTTTCTACCTCTTCCACAATTGCGTACTGTGCGTTTGCCAAATACTGTGCAGTTGTTGCATAATTCAGTGTGTCAGCCTGTAACAAAAACTCCATTACTCTACCCAATACCCGATGTTACCATCCCAACACTCATGGTTTTGTGCTATTACTTGTTTCTACTCGGCTAAAAGTTGCTGCCCCATTTTCCGGAATGCAGATTTTCTCTGAATCTTCGTGTGACACACACCACTAGAAAGTTTCATTATTAGTGATATCGTAATTCAAATTAGTAACCGTAAAGTACATTGTACTAACAGAAACACATAAACTGAAAGAAATACAAAGAAGTGGTCAATCTATTCTACCTTACATAAGGAAAAAAAATACGATCTACTCGTACACATACATAGAATGAACTAGCTTATGACTGAACTTTCCGTATTTACAACAATTCACTCATAAATGAGAAAATCACATGTATCACAACATGACTATGCAAAGAAGTGTCTACTAACCAGCAAATAGAAAAAATAATGCCCAACGAATTACTCTACGAAATGTTATAGATTGGAAAATTGGTGTAGACCACGCGATTTTTTTGTGCACAATGTTTCGACATCATCCACATTTGGGTGATCTGTCTGGCGGATACAGAATGGTCCATTGTAGATTAACGAGAATTTTTGGAACTTGTTCTTTGATTTGTGTGATAACTGGTGAAAACGAACTAACGCATTATGATCTACCATGAAGTCTTTGTTGTTGCATCTCCTTTTACGTAGCTGTTTTCTCTTCTCCGGTGCCTATTTTATGTTTTAAGGGTGATGTAATTGACTTTATGATGTATTAAGCACGGTGACCTTGGAAAAGATACAGTTTCTCAGACTGTTTCAGGCAGTAGTTTATTTTTCAAGACCAAAAGTGGAGACAGCAAAGTTGAATCAACAGGTAATGAATTTGTGATGTCCTGAAAGGTTTGAAAATACCTATCCCAAACTGTGTGCTGTTCATGACAATACAGTCTGCATAATTTTCTTGTTCCTTTCATGTTTCTTCCGCAGGGTTGGAAGAAGCATGGTGCCAGGAAATGCAAATTGATGTAATTTTTCTATTTTTTAATGTACATATCCAAAGAGCTCGAGGAAACTGAAGTCTATTGTCAGAGACAACTCTGGCGAACAAGTTCAACCTCTCTTAAAAAATCCTTGGTAAATGCTGCAGAAACAGTTCTCCCTGTCGCTTTCCGAAGTGGTGTAAGAGAGACAAATTTTGATACGGGTTCCACTGCCACCAAAATTACGAAAAACCTTGTGTGCGCATTGGAAGCGGTCCGTATACGTCCATGGATGCTAAGTGACGCAAATTAAATGGAATGCTGGGAAACAACTGAGCAAAATGTGAAGTGGTGGATGTGTTAGCTTTTCGATAGAGTTAACATTTGGTCAGAACACATTCGAGGGGTTTTTTCATGTTGAGAAAGTGAGAAGTCTGACGAAATATGTAAATACATTTTTTTGGTCCATAGTGTGCATAACTGAGATGAATGTGCCAAACTAACTTGTGGACTAAATCATGTGGAATGCAAACAAGCCACAGCTGCTTGATATTCTCCCTCGTGGTATCTTCATCCCGTTCTTTCGCAATGTTCTCTAAAACAGAAGAAACATAATTTTCGAAAGCAAGCTGTTGCTTATATAGAAGACTGAAATTATACTGACAGAATTCTGTGGATGAACAAAATCGTGAGCCATCAATAGATCGCAAAAAGGCGTCAGCAGGAATATTCTGTTTCCCAGGAGTATGTATAACAGTGAAGTTAAATTTCTGTAAATATAATGCCGGCCTCCCCAAGCGATCATGAGAGAGTTTGGTGCTCATAAAAAATTGTAACGTACAGCGGTCTGTCTATATTTTTGTATGTTTGACAAATTTAAAAAAATATCGAAATTCTGTAAAGGCCCGAAAGATAGCTAATGCCTCAGATTCTGTGTTTGGATAATTTCGTTCAGAAGCGGAAAGTACGCGGCTGACAAAAGCTATGCTCTTAGTAACAATAATACCATTTTTCTCTGTCCCTTGAAGCACGTGGACGCCAAGTGCTGTGTTGGAGGTGTCAGTCACGATGCAAAAATCATGCGAAAGGTGCGGGAGAGAAAGTAAAAGTGCATTTGGTAAACCTTGTTTCATTTTAGATTTATTTTGTGCTTGTTCGTCCCAAAACCAATTTGAATTTTTACCACTTAACCAACATTATCTTGAAATGTCCAGGGCTTTGCAGCGAATTAAACGGCGATAAGAACTGACGAGGCCTAGTAAACATCTGACTTGGCGTTTAGTACAAGGGTCGTTCCGGAAGTAATGCCTCCTACTTTGTTGTGGTGACTTTGGATGTCCGCGCGAGATGTCAGTGTAGTACTAACACTGAAACATTCCGCTTTCATTTGAGATGGTTCCGTTGTTCTGCGGTAGATGGCGCCAGCAGAGCAGTGTTCTAAAATGGAGTCCGATACGAACGAGCGTGTAAAACAGCGATGTGTGTTTGAATTCCTCACTCCTGAAGAAATTGCGCCGATTGAAATACATCGACGCTTGCTAAAGGCGTATGGAGACGATACAATAGACGTGAAGAGTGTGAGGTGATAGATACGGCATTTTCAAAGTAGTGAAAAGGGTGTCCATGCCTCTTGATCAACTCATCCGCGCTGATCGGCGGATAACGATCGGAGAACTGTGTACAATGCTGAATTTCGGCTGTAATACCTTGGAAACAATGTTGCAACATTTTGGTTATCGAAAAGTCTGTGCGAGATGTGTCCTACGGATGCTTACAGAAGAACAAAAAATTCACCGAATGCAAATTTGTCAGGACCTGCTGGACCAATACGAAGCTGAAGGTGACAATTTTCTGTACAACATCGTCACCGGAGATGAGATGTGGTGTCATCATTACGAGCCGGAATCCAGAAGACAGTCTATGGAATGGCGGCATGCGAATTCTCTGTCAAAGAAGAAATTCAAGACACAGCCGACTGCAGGCAAAATGATGTGCACAGTCTTCTGGGATAGCCTGGGTGAGGTTCTCGTGCATATCCTGGAGCCTGGAGAAACTGTCAATTCAGCACGCTACAAGACGACACTGACTAAGCTGGAAGCCCTAATTCCCAGTGTAAGGCCAGAAAGAAGACCAACTTTCAGCTGTAACATGATAACGTCAGGCCCAACACCAATTTTGCGACCACGCAACTCATTGCAAAATTTGGCTGGACCGTCTCATCAGGTTCACCGTACAGTCTCAATTTAGTGCCTTCAGACTTCCATTTCTTTGGGCTTCTGAAAGATAGACTACATGGCAAACATTTTCAAGACTCGGATGCTGTTGTCAAAGCTGTAAGGAAATGGTTAGCCTAAGCTGGTTCCGATTTTGATCGTTTGCAAAATTGCATACCTTATTCGTTATGGTGACTATGTAGAAAAATGACAGTCTGTAGCTGATATACTGCTCTTTTGCTGTGCTGTTGTGATTTACGTTTCTCATGTAGTTTCCATGAATAATATTAGGAGGCAAAACATTCGGAACGACCCTCGTAGTAAGAACTGAAATGTCACTAATGGCCATAAGTATGTCTGGATCGGGTTCGGCTTCAGTAGCGGAAGCTGAACTGATATGACCAAAATATTTAATAGAAGATTTTTTCCAAACTCAGAGTTTTTGATGAGTTCAAGTCGCTCTTATGTTGGCACCAGGTTTCCTCGGCAACAAAGATGTCATCGACGGAAGTAGTGATTCCATCCTTTAAACGTGTTGGAAGAATGGAGTTTCTGATGAAAGCTGCAGATGAAATATTAAGGCCGAAAGGTAGTGTGCAAAGTTGATAACAAACCCCGAAGCATAAAAAGGCTGTATATTTGCGACAATTGGGGTGTAATTCGATCTTCCAGAATACTGATTTTAAATCGAATGTGGAAAATACTCCATGAAGTTTTGGAGTAACTAATCTAACGTTTGCGCTCTATCTCTTTCTGTTTCTATGACGTCATTAATTAGACTCGAATCTAAACTAAGTTTGAGAGAGCTCCTTTTTTTTTCTTTAACAACGTGTAAAATACTGCATAAGAGCTGGCTGCTGTTTCAGTTATGCCTTGTTGGAGCACAGATTCAGTTTCCTGTTTTACTCTGTCTCTATAAATGAGTGGAATGTTGTAATGTCTAGAAACAAAAGTATTGTGGTGTTTCACTTGAAATTCGTAAACAAACCACCACATAGTTCCGAGAACGTTGTCATAAATGTGAGAATGAGCTACAGGATTACCTGTAATTGTTTCCTATCCCTGTCTCTTACAGCTTCACACCTAACTATTTTGCTTGTATTGTTTAAGAAACGTCTAAATTTGATTCTACATTTTCATTAATAACAGGAAATTCTGCTTCACTGAATAGTGACATGTACCAGTTCATGTTTTTGCCTGACGCGAAAAACTGTAGCCTGTTAATCTTCTGTTGGGCCATTGAAAAACTCTTCTCAAAATGCAATGTAACCTGCGTATCATTGTTTTGCAGCGGAATACATGAATCCTCAAAATCCTATACTGTTTTTTGTCTGTTTCACAAATCCATGCCAAACATAATCTGTGTTGTTGGTAGTGTAACGATACAGGAGTTTGCAAAGGAAGTGTGACCTTGTACAGTAAATTGCAAATGTGTTTCCAATTTTACATCGAGACCTTTCTCTGCAACAGCTTCTCTAACTTTTGTTCTATGTAGTGGTAAAGTATTGCAAGTTTCATGTGAATTGCATTTATTCAATACTGCAACACTAATTACTGAAACTGAAGAGCCTCAATCTAAAACTGCGTTTAAAGTACGAGGGTTGACTGAAAAGTAATGCATCCACCGTCATAACTCTTCAACAGTTGGCAGCATTGGCTTGCGGCAGATACTGGCTTGTTCCATAGCCTTTTCTCTACAGCTCCAATTGGTGGGAAGCTTTGGCATTGAACGGTTGTGTTGTTGCAGTGTAAAGTATGGAAACCCGCACAGACGGTCGGTCAATGCGATTTAAGCAACGTGCAGTCATTGAATTCTTGACACCAGAAGGTGTTGCCCCAAAGGAGACTCATCAGAGAATGAAAGCAGTTTATGGTGATTGTGTTGATGTGAGTACTGTGCGTCGTTGGGCGAGTAAGCTTAAAGATGTTGAGGTGAGAACATCTGACCTGAGTGACAAACTAAGAGTTGGACCACCTGTGACAGTAACCACCGAGTTTCACAAGCAAAATATTGACATATTGATTCAGGACGATCGTCGTATCACTCAAAGAGAAACTGCAAGCACAATCGGCATTTCACAAGAACATGTGGGTCACATTATTGCTTTGCTCGGCTATCGGAAGATCTGTACACGATGGATACCCCGGATGCTGACTCCTGAAATGAAAGCGCACAGACCTGAAATTTGCCAGGAACTCCTCTTGTGGTTTCTAGGATGAAGGTGACGTCTTTCTCCATTCAACTGTGACAGGAGAAGAAACGTGGGTACACCATTACGACTCGGAGACGCCCCAGAAAAATAAATTCAAGACGCAGCCCTCAGCTGGAAAAATCATGGCCACAGTGTTCTGGGACGCAGGCGGTGTTATCCATGCTAATTTCCTTGGTCGTGGAACAACAATAAATTCAGAGCGTTACATCACATTGCTGCGAACTCTGAAACGAAGGCTAACAAGGGTCCGAAAGGAAAAGGGAAATGTTTTCCAGCAGCATGACAATGCCAAATCACACACTTCACGTGCCACCACAGCAGATCTTCAGAGACTGAATCTCACCACCATACGGCATCCTCCATAGAGTCCAGATTTAGCACCGTCTGACTTCCATCTGTTCCCGATAATGGAAGACGATCTGCGGGGACATCATTATGCTTCTGATGAAGACGTTGAGAGAACTTTGAGACTGTGGTTGCGGGAACAGGGTGTCGACTTCTTCCGTGACGGCTTCAGGTAACTTGTTCATCAAATGGTTCAAATGGCTCTGAGCACTATGGGACTGAACATCTGTGGTCATCAGTCCCCTAGAACTTAGAACTACTTAAACCTAACTAACCTAAGGACATCACACACATCCATGCCCGAGGCAGGATTCGAACCTGCGACCGTAGCAGTCCCGCGGTTCCGGACTGAGCGCCTAGAACCGCTAGACCACCGCGGCCGGCACTTGTTCACCGTTGGCAGAAATGTATCCAATTGGCTTGTGATTATGTGGAAAACTGAATATTGGTAATTAAAGATCTCATTCTAAGGATTATTTCTGCGTTTGATTGATTATAATATTCCCATCCAAACCCAATTAACGAAGATGGAGGCATTACTTTTCTTTCAACCCTCGTATTTTTGCCTATTTGTATGCTGATGACCAAATGTTACTTTTGATTTTGAGGTTCCTCTTTTTCTTGTAATAACGTGTCCCTCATGCCTTCTAAATAAATGATATTTTCAATAATGTAGGTGGGATTGGTAATGCATCTTGTTGTTTCTGTGTTTGACCCGTCTGTAGTTTTTTCCTCTAGCCATTGTCGTCCGCCAGTGTCGCGTCGCTGTGAAGTAGGTCGCAAAGCTTCAAATATTTGTACATATCGCCTGGGTTTTGCATTATTAGAATAAACTTGTGGTGGATGAAAACGACTGTCCAGTTCATTCAAAACAAAATTTTGCGGTTGTCTGTAATTCTCGTTTCTCCTATTCCCAAATCTGACATTTTCTCGGAAAAGGTGGTTTTGTTGTCTGTTATGATAGTTGTGATTGCACGGTTACTACCTGTGCATAAGGAAATTGTTATTCCTTTGTTCACAGGTGTTTGCCAAATTGCTTTGTTGCTGCGGAGGACTGCTCATGTTGCTCCGTGAATTATGAAAGTGCTGGTTGTTGTGATAAAAATTCGGATTTTGTTGCTGGTCGTACTATGGTGGTCTATTGAAATTATGTCCTTGATATTGTTTTTGTTACAGTTGGTTATTCCAGTATCTTCTGTCTCTGTTGTCACTGAATGATTTGAAATGTCCCCTACTGCTGTTGTTATTGTAATTGCTGTGATTCTGATTAAAGTTTCTGTTTTCGTACATACGACGGTCGTTCAGTAAGTAATGTCCCAAATTTTTTTCTCCGAACATGTTTATTGTTAAGAGTCAGAATTTGGTGACAATATACATCAACATGTCTTGTCCATGCCCTATTTTCCTATGTAGTCTCCATCACGTTGCCTCAGAATAAATGGTTGACACTCTTGGCAACATATCCCGAGAATGCCTCTATCACAATCCAAGAAGACTGTCACCATGACTTTTCCGGCAAAGGGGGTTGTCTTGAATTTCTTCTTTTGTGGTGAATCAGTATGATGCCACTCCACGGCTGCCTTTTTGTTTCCAGAGCAAAGTGGTACACCCAGCTTTCGTCCCCCGTAACGACCCGTGACAGAAAGGCCTCTCTGTCGGTCTCAAAACACTGCAAGTCAGATGAAATGGCCTGTCTTTGAATCTTGTGGTCCGCTTTGAGCGTTCGTGGAACCCATAGTGAGCATCTTTTTCAATATCCAAGAGTCTCAATCATTGCAGACGCATTTCCAATGCTGACTGACAACTGTGGAGCCAATTGCCGAGTTGTGATGCGCCGGTCGGGGCGAATAATGGCATCGGCACGATTCAGCATGTCTGGAGCAGTGGCTGTGACAGGACGTCCCGAGAGTGGTTGATCGTGGATCTCTGTTTCTGCTTTTCCTGAGGCTGTTACTTTCTTTACCCATCGCCCAACTGTGCTCCTATCAACTGCAGCATCGCCATACACTGCACACCAAGTTTATGGATGTTCGTCACGGTTTCATTTTCTGCACACAAGAATTCAATAACAGCAGGCTGCTTGTAACGTGAGTCGTATGTAGGCGCCATTTTGACTCTATACTACGGCTCTGCCATCTGCCAACACGAACAAACATCAAAAGTGAAGCACCAACAAGGACGTTTATCTATGTACGATATATTAATGACTTTTTTTTTTAAATGTGGGGTATTACTTATTGAACGAACCTTGTATATCCGTACTCTTGAACCTCAAGCAGTTGTGAAACATCACGGAATGCATTTATGTTTTCTTTCTGATGTTCTGTCACCAAAGAATCACGTAATGTTCTTGCAAGTTTAGAAGTAAAAAGCCGGATTAAAGCAGATTGGCTGAACGGTTTTATTGAATGTTGGTTATGTTGCACAATTACTCCGTTAAGTTTGCAAATTGTGAATTTTCAAGATTTGGCGAACTTTGACTTTGTCCTTAACTCCACGCTGTGTAGTTTCTGACCATATGCTGCAAGAAATACGTTTTGAAATTCCTCTATGAGTCGCATCCTCATAGCTGGTTACCTTCCAAAAACTGCAAATAAATTATGACTTGTGTGTCCCTGGCCAAGCCGATGGTAAAAAAAAAAAGCTAACCTGTTAGATCCAATCTGAGGGAAGTAAATCAGTGATGACAATGAGAAAACCTTTAAACTTTCCAACCAATAAAAATGTTTGTAGTCAAATCCGTCGTGTCTTGTTAAGTCATTAAAATTCCGTCGGTATAAATACGTGTGTGAATGGTCGCGCTCATCTTCAAAATCTCTTTCACGTCTAAATCGGCTAAAACGTTGTTCTTGCGCGAAATCTTTTTCTCGTTCATGACAGGTCTCACTGCAATCACGTGTGTCTTGTTCTTGTGTCAAGCGAATTTTAATCTCAGTTAGATGAGTGTGTGACCTACCGATTTCTTGTTTGTGCTGTTTGTTTACCGTCCCTCATCTGTCTTTCCTTAAAACGCTCTAAAGATAGGAAAACTTTCATTTTTTTAAACTGTGTTCGTTGTATGTCTGCTGAGTTATCGTCTGAATTTACATCCATTTGCTCAACTTTGGAAATTCATCAGTCTGTGCCGTCAGTGTTTTGTACTGCTGTCGATTTTAATTTGTTTCTGTTTCCAAATGCTGTGTCTGTTCCGAATTCTTTCGTGATTAGCGCTGCAATTTTGAGACCGCGTCACTAGGAGCTACGTCGTTAATTTTTTCAGTAACCGAACCTTTCACTTTTCGGTAGGTATCTGTAATTTCATTAAATTTTCTGTCAACCCCAGCCGCTCACTAGGAAAACATACGTTGAGGACTGTGTCTGTGTTTTCGCAATTTTCTCTATTCTTCTACAGATTTGCTTAATTCTGTTTTCATGACTGTCTTTATATTATTTACGTTTGAATCACTCCTTTCTTTTTTTGTTTCAAGAAATTTTTTGCGTTCTTGTTAGTATGTTTCAAGGTAACTAGATAAATGATTTGCTAGAGTTTTGTGACTTTCTTCTAATAAGCGCTGAAGCGTAAGTCCAAATTCCTTTATCTGCAAGGAATTCGTGCTGACAATTGTGTATTGAAGTAGCTGTTCGCCTGTGTTTTCATTCACTGCTTCATTTACCGAAAAATTTTGCGTAGTTTGCGCGGAGTCTAAGACTTTTAATCTCGAGTCTCACCTCTCATCATCAAAAGTAATATTTCAGTTTACAAGAATGTTGCTATCTGAAATCTGTGTAACGTCCATATTCCTCATAACCTGACTGTCTGGGACGGAAGCATCTACTTCAAGCACTAATGCGTCTTAAATGGTCTCTGTAGAGTTAAAAAGTGACTCTTCAGAAGTTAAGGTATTGTTGTCATATGTACTTTGCGTACTGACTGTCTAAGAATGATTGCTACGCGAATTGATATTCGTTGTGTTGCGCGGGATGGTAATGATGAAGGATAAATATCCGAAAAAGTAAAGAAATTTTCAGAACTCATCCCAATGAGCTGTAAGAAAACACAAATGATTAGCAAATAGCACAGCAGCAAATCAAATCTTCAAGCAAAGTGCGATCGAAAGCAGTGCACCTTATCTGACAACTTCAAAAAAATTTCAGAAAATTGCTCGACGCCCGAACCTAGACTGTACGTCATCAAGCGAAAGTTATCAGTTTCGATTTGTTTTAGTGAGTAAAAGTCAATGTGTAGGCATATCTGAGCCTGCGGGCCGGCCTTGGTGGCCAAGCGGTTAAAGGCGCTACAGTCTGGAACCGCGCGGCCGCTACGGTCGCAGGTTCGAATCCTGACTCGGGCATGGATGTGAGTGATGTCCTTAGGTTAGTTAGGTTTAAGTAGTTCGAAGTTCTAGGGGACTGATGACCTTAGAAGTTAAGTCCCATAGTGCTCAGAGCCATTTGAACCATTTTTTGAGCCTGCGGTAGTTTGACTAACTTTTGGAAACAAATTCAACTTCGAGAATCCATAGATAAATCTAACTGCGGAAACCTGAAGAAATTCAAACCCTGACTCGAACTCGGGACCTTTGCCTTTCACGGGCAAGCGCTCTACCAACTGAGCTACCTAAGCACGACTCACGCCCCGTCCTCACAGCTTTACTTCTGCCACTACCTCGTCTCCTACCTTCCAAACTTTACAGAAGCTCTCCTGCGAACCTTGCAGAACTAGCACTCCTTTCTTTCAGGGGCGTGAGCCGTGCTTGGGTAGCTCAGTTGGTAGAGCACTTGCCCGCGAAAGGCAAAGGTCCCGAGTTCGAGTCTCGGTCCGGTACACAGTTTTAATCTGCCAGGAAGTTTCATATCAGTGCACACTCCGCTGTAGAGTGAAAATTTCATTCTAATTCAAACCCTGTCTGAAACTGGTTGAAATCAAAAAATCTACGAACTTTGATAACAGGTAACTGATTACTTTGAAAGAAGATTTGGTCCCTGGGAAATTTAATTAAACAAAGAATTTGTTCTGCACACAATTTGTCTTGCCAGGGAGCCAACTGCTCTCATAGCTACAGCGCGTCTCAATGACAGAGCTGCAAAATCTAACTACAGAGATATGCAGAGGTGCAGTGTGTACACTATAAACACTGCTATCATTATAGGTTCATAATTTTTTGTTATGGTTTTTAAATAATTGGAAATTAATTAAATCTTGGGATGTGGATAATGACTGGTTTAAATGAACTCAACTGCAATTTCATATCCTTAGACTTAATAACATTTAATGAAACTTCAAAAATACTTATGCTTCCTCTGAAATCTGGTAACAATAACCCAAGAATTACAAAAACTGAACTTATAAAAATTGAACCTCACATGTATGATCTCTCCTTAAAAAAATTCCAGTATCTAATTCTTAAATTCATTTCTCTCACAATAAACGAAAAACCCTAACAATGAATGAAAAGCAAATAGATTCCTGATCTGGATGTCTGACGTACTAGGAATGCTGCAATATCAAACCGTTGTCGCAAATAAAACAGACTTAATCATGACCTGTACTTGAGTGTTCACAAATATTATAGTACCAACGTAAAGATTATTTATTTTTCTCACCAGGATTCTGATTCACAATATAATTTCAAAAATCTCCATTGTTGCTGAAACCAACCCAAAATTCGACTGTTCACATCTAAGACTAAAGCTCAACTGACCATCTCCTCTCCTCTCCTCTCCTTGCTATCAACGGATAAATCGAGCGCGCTTCTTCGCAGAGCAAAGATCGTCTCTGACTCCTTTCTGTGCGGCACAGCAACTCCGTCGAGGCTGTGCGCGCCTGTCTAAGCAGTTCAAACGTTACGTGTGGTATTTCAGACATCCAAAACAACAGAAATTCCTACAAAAATTAACACACACACCTTTCAAGTTGAGTAGTTGACTGATGCGTGTAGCGGACGCTTCACGCATGAGCAGATATGCGGACGATTTGTTTGATTCTTATTCCCTGTAATGGCAATATGGAAAGTTGGTTATAGAGCCACTGAAACCCGTTGCATTTGAATATAGAGATTTTGAAAATACAACTAAAGATGTTATCATTAATTCTCATACTATTGTAAGGCGTCATTGATGTCTGGATTCTGAAACTGGAATGGAGATGACGTTCAAATCGTTTCTATCTGGGATAGATCTAGGGAGTTTGCTGGCCGTGGATATTCCTTAATATGATACTGATAGTTCATAGGGATATGTGTCATGTGGGGACGAGCATTGTCCTGTTGAAAAATAGTACCAACGATTCTGTAACTTGAGATGTTCAAATGAGGACCCTGAATGTCCGTGATGTGATTGGTGTAAAGAATGGCAGCTAACTCTAAATATAGATAAATGTAAATTAATGCAGATGAATAGGAAAAAGAATCCCGTAATGTTAGTATAGTCCATTAGTAGTGTAGCGCTTGACACAGTCACGTCGATTAAATATTTGGGCGTAACATTGCAGAGCGATATGAAGTGGGACAAGCATGTAATGGCAGTTGTGGGGAAGGCGGATAGTCGTCTTCGGTTCATTGGTAGAATTTTGGGAAGATGTGGTTCATCTCTAAAGGAGACGGTTTATAAAACACTAATACGACCTATTCTTGAGAACTGCTCGAGCGTTTGGGATCCCTATCAGGTCGGATTGAGGGAGGACATAGAAGCAATTCAGAGGCGGGCTGCTAGATTTGTTACTGGTAGGTCTGATCATCACGCGAGTGTTACGGAAATGCTTCAGGAACTCGGGTGGGAATCTCTGGAGGAAAGGAGGCGTTCTTTTCGTGAATCGCTACTGAGGAAATTTAGAGAACCAGCATTTGAGGCTGACTGCAGTGCAATTTTACTGCCGCCAACTTATATTTCGCGGAAAGACCACAAAGATAAGATAAGAGAGATTAGGGCTCGTACAGAGGCATATAGGCAGTCATTTTTCCCTCGTTCTGTTTGGGAGTGGAACAGGGAGAGAAGATGCTAGTTGTGGTACACAGGTCCCCTCCGCCACGCACCGTATGGTGGATTGCGGATTGTGTATGCAGATGTAGATGTAGATGTACCATTGTGCCGTCAGAGTTCCCTCAGTTACTACCAGCCGTGAACTCATTTTCCGTACTCCATGATGCCAGGAGTAACTGCTGTGCCACTCCAAAACAATGGAAGAAGGTGATCTCTTCCTAGTCCTGTCACACTCGCCATGATGCTCATCAGGAGTAGTGTAGAACAATGATTCATCGTCGAACCTGCGGTGTTATTCATCAGTAATCCATGTTTTCTGGTCACTCCAAATGAAACCATTGATGTTGTCGTTAACGCAAAACCTATGCATGGGACAGTAATCCCCGGGCCTCCTGTTGCTGTTCTCAGACCAAAGCTGAAGTATGAAATACGATGTCACAGGGAGTTACTTGTTCTCAGATGGCACACGTAGATTTGAAGAGGGTATTATGTGCTTGGCGCACAATATGGCGATCCATCTTTGTGGTGGTCAAAGTCGATCTACCGGGAACTTGACGACGAGCGTGTATCACATCCTAATGCCCCAAAAATCAGAATATTGCACGATTGGGCCAGCAGGCAAAATGGAGACACTTTCAAACTGTCAGGTGGTGATAAATCTGTCTCACACATGTGGTATTTGCATGTCCTTCACAGTGATCACTTAAGATCTGATGCTGTTCAAGCCCCTTATATTACTTGTACTACCTTCAAACTCAATACATGGACCAATACATTTACGTTAATGGTTATACAAACCAAGCAGAAACAGTAAGTAATTTTCCGCAATTAATATTAAATTTACATTTACGAAATTATTTTAAATTTCAGTCAAAAAATAAGGAAAAAATTACTGTATATGTGTAAACAATATCTGACACATGTAGTAGAGTTACAAGGGCACTTTTTAAAACGAGCCAAGAAAAATGCTTCTTGCAGCCTACGTCACTACAGATCTATATGCACATATTATAAATTAAAGTTCCCCGCCCTGTTTTTTCTGTCTATACGTCAAGGCTAATCTCAGGAGCTACTGTAGGGATGTTGATACGGTTTTCACTAATAGAGAACTGATTCATGAGGAAAATTTGTATGTTTAAATTAAAGTGCAGATGAGTGATTAATTTATGTATTCTTAGCTGTTCCATTTTTGCGAACTTAAATATTTCTTTTGAAGATAAGACTTGAGACTCGAAATTAAAAGTCTTAGATTCCGCGCAGTCAGACGGTATCACCATAACGACTATGCAAAATTTTTTTGTAGTGACATCTCTTGAAAATTATCAGAGCTACGAGCTGGTCGCTACAGAGGAGGCGATATCTGGCACCGAAAGCATTAAAAAGCTACCGTAACTCCAGAGAGCAATGAAGCTTGACCAGAATCAATACCTCTGTTCAAATTTTCTTCTATAAATATTACGAGGGACATCCCGAAACTAAGTTTCGTCACTGTTTTCCAAAAGGAAGCTTTTGTGCCAAGAACAAGGACAACATTGCATCATGAACCTTCCACTTTTTTTTCGCAAAGACCCCACCGACATCGACACTTTTGTCGTTGCTCGCAATTAGTCTGGAGAAACCGCTATGATAAAATTCTGTACGCTGTCCGCTAACACCACATCCTGTACACTTGAATGTGGATGGACGCCTATTTCGACCTTGATGCGCCACATTCTGCCTTTCTCCTATGAACAAGCAACACCAGTGATCAACCATTTGACGGGACATGATCTCTTCAACATACACAGTCTGTGGGTGTTCATGGATGACAAACACGTGACCATTCGTACCGGATAATAGCATGCGCTTCCCCCGGTGACCACGTTGTCAGAACACGCCTGGCTGCCACCGTGTAGTGTACTCGAATCACGCCGGGCACGCCGGTTCGCTGCTACTCTCTCTTCTTCGGCACCCTGCGCATGCATCATTGCTCCTCTGCTGACGCCCCTTCCGTCGTTGAACAATCTACGGCGTGTGGATTCAAATGGCGTTTTTTGTGCCATCTTTTGCACCATCTTCTCTTTCAAAAATAATCACGAGACTTACTTTCGGAGCATTCGTCATTTAAATGAAAGCCCGCTGCTGCGTTTTTCTCTCTGTATTGTAACAGTTGTGTTACTAAATGTGACACTTCTGTCACTCAATGTAACTGGGTTTTCTCTTTGGATGCTGTCAATTGTCAGGATGAGCATTCTAAAGAATTCTGTCAGGGTGAAAATATTAAATAAATTAACTTTTCTCTCTTAACAACATGTGGGCAGGGTGGGTTCTCCCTTGGCTCGGGTATGAGGTCGAATGAAACATCGTTTTTACATGAGATAACTTTTATTGAAGATTTGTACAACTGTATCTTACGGGATGTTCTGGTTCGGAGAGCGGCAGCTGTGTCGTTTGTGAAGTCTTCTGCTGCGGCAGCGGCGGCGGCGGCGGCGGCGTCTGATTACGCGTAGCGGTGTGTATCTCGTGTCGCCGTCTCGTCCAGCTGACGGGAGACGCGCAGCGCGAGGTGGCCAGTTTAACTATTGCGAGCGAAATCGTGCATCGGATGATACCTTGGGTGTGGCGTCCCAGTGTTTCTCTTCTCTAAGCGGCCGCGTGTGTTCTGCGTCGGCCAGCGGAGCGGTGCGGCGGGAGAAGGCCAGTGTGGCGGACTCGAACCACGGACTCCCGCTTGCCAGTCTTCGGCTGTCAGCTCTTCATCCCAGCTCACAGGTGACTACTGATGTGAAGCCGTCTCCTTCCCGTCCTCACGAGTCACCCGGGTATGTAAAAACCAGACTTCCAATACCTTTTAACTTCTGTCTTCTGGCGCCGCGGCTGCTGCTTGCTATTCCATTACAGTGGCGGACTTGGTGCGTCTGTGCATGATACAGTCTCTTCAGCACCGAAACTGACTGAAAACTACTGCTACTCTTCTTTTCTTCCTTCGTCTCTCGTCTTCGTCTCCGTCCCCGTCTCCATCTTCGTCTTCGTCCCTGTCTTCATCTGTCTTCATCTGTCGGGCCCACCGCGTCTCGCGTATTTATTCACTTCAGTTCACTGGAGGTGAACGACTTCACGGCCATTGCCTCTTCTGTCACGTTGAAAAGCTTCTCGAAGAATCTTCTTGACCTCGGTCATTGGCTCTTGGAATGTAGGCGGGGGCCTCTGATCGCATGTGACGACTGAGAAACACGTGAGCCGGTCATTGCCTCTTCCGTCACGTTGTAAAGCTTCTCGAAGAATCTTCTTAACGTCGGTCATTGGTTCTTGGAATGTAGGCGAGGGCCTTTGCTCACATGCGACAACTGAGAAACACGTGAGCCGGTCGGGCGATGCCCTGACGGCTGAATCGACAGCGCCCGCTTATGAGGAACTTGCTGACTTCACGGTCATTGTCTCTTCTGTTCTGCTGTTCTGCCCACTGAATGCGAGTATGTAACTCTCTAAACTAAACTAAGTTTTCCATTTATATTCTAATTTCTAGTTCACTTTGATTTCACTAATTTATTTACTTAAATACCACTCAACAGTATGTGAAACCTAATCTGAGAAACTACTGTAGGGGTTTTGATACGATTTTCACTCATAGGCATAATGATTGACGAGTAAGATTTGTGTATATAATCTATAAATATTTCATACAAATTGGCTGAACTGTGATATATTTGTTCCCTGCCACGTTCTACTGTCTGCATGTGAAGGTTAATCTCAGAAGTCTGCAGCGATTTTTATACGGTTTCCCGTACTAGATAGATTGATTCTGTAGGAAAGAGGTTTGTGTAAAATTTATTACCGCTACAAGGGCCGTAGATACACAGAAATGCCAGTACAAAGCTGGGTCTGGTCGCTAATAATACTTAGGAACTTCAGAAAGTAAGTTACACATGTCGTCCCCTGTTAAGACCACTGGGCTACAAGAGGGCTGCACAGTCACAAGAGAGTATTTGTCTTGGATTTCCTGCAGACACAGTTCTGCTGCGCTGTGGACAACAGGTGCATCACAGTGTGCATCTAAAGTGGCACGGAAACTGGAAACGTACTACAAAGTTGAAGTACGCGGAACAGTGTGATTCTTGTCGGTAAAACGTCTAACGTGCACACACATTCATTGTGGCGTTTTGGGGGTATATGGACGAATGCAATGCAGCGTCCTGCCTTACTGAAATGGTGCCACTGGTATGGCCAAGGCAGTGCAGACGTTGATGGTGCTGATCGGGACATCTAGATCTTGCACCTAGGGAATTCTATCTTTTCGTCAAGCTGAGGGAACAGCTGGGGGGATAGATCTTTTCCTAGGATGGGGATTTCACACAGCGTTTATCGAATGCCTCCGTCACCAAGTAGCGCATTTGCGTAGTAGGAATTGAAAGATTGGTAGCATGTTCCTACCATTGTGTGTGTGTGTGTGTGTGTGTGTGTGTGTGTGTGTGTGTGTGTGTGTGTGTGTGTGTGAGTGTGTGAAGTCCCCTCGTAAATTAAAATCCCACGCTGCGTTTTTCTGTATGTGAAAGCAAATTTCAGGAACTGCTTCAAAGATTTTGATATGGTGCTCACCTACAAAAAGACTGATTCACAAGGAAGGTTTAGGCACATAATTTGTTACCTCTACACGTCATCCTGTCGTAAATACTTAATGTTACCTGAGCAAAACGGGGGCTGCTTACTAATTTCATGAAGCGACCAAGACGCTAATTTAAAAAATCTGGGCTCAAACGGAAAGGTAGGAACAGTGATTCTTCTACATACCATACGTGAACGATGAACAAGAAGAAGAAGAAGCAGAAGAAGCAGAAGTAGAAGGTAGAGGGGAAGACGATATGGTAAACTACATATCTTCTAATAGCATATGACGTACAGTGACAAGCTGAGTACAGACTACAGTGGTTCGTTCGTCCTCTTTCACCGATACGGAATGTGCTACCTGTCAGTCTACGAGATGCTGCCCAAGTAATGCGTAATTCGTACCACTGATAACATTTAATCAGTCTGCAGGTTGTGTCTTGACGATCAATCGTCACGGGCTTAAATCCTTTTTATTATTAATAGCAGCTGAACACTACTGGCCATTAAAATTGCTACACCACGAAGATGACGTACTACAGACGCGAAATTTAACCGACAGGAACAAGATGCTGTGATATGCAAATGATTAGCTTTTCAGAGGATTCACACAAGGTTGGCGCCGGTGGCGACACCTACAACGTGCTGACATGAAGAAAGGTTCCAACCGATTTCTCATACACAAACAGCAGTTGACCGGCGTTGCCTGGTGAAACGTTGTTGTGATGCCTCGTGTAAGGAGGAGAAATGAGTACCATCACGTTTCCGACTTTGATAAAGGTCGGATTGTACCCTATCGCGATTGCGGTTTATCGTATCGCGACATTGCTGCTCGCGTTCGTCGAGATCCAATGACTGTTAGCAGAGTATGGAGTCGGTGGGTTCAGGAGGGTAATACGGAACGCCGTGCTGGATCCCAACGGCTTCGTATCATTAGCAGTCGAGATGACAGGCATCTTATCCGCATGGCTGTAACGAATCGGGCAGCCACGTCTCGATCCCTGAGTCAACAAAAATGGTTCAAAAGGCTCTGAGCACTATGGGACTCAACTGATGAGGTCATTAGTCCCCTAGAACTTAGAACTAGTTAAACCTAACTAACCTAAGGATATCACAAACATCCATGCCCGAGGCAGAATTCGAACCTGCGACCGTAGCGGTCCTGCGGTTCCGGACTGCAGCGCCTTTAACCGCACGGCCACTTCGGCCGGCTCCCGAGTCAACAGATAGCGGTGTTTGCAAGACAAAAACCATCTGCACGAACAGTTCGACGACGTTTGCAGCAGCACGGACTATCAGCTCGGAGACCATGGTTGCGGTTACCCTTGACGCTGCATCACAGACAGGAGCGCCTGCGATGGTGTACTCAGCGACGATCCTGGGTGCACGAATGGCAAAACGTCATTTCTTCGGGTGAATCCAGATTCTGTTTACAGCATCATGATGGTCGCATCCGTGTTTGGAGACAGCACGGTGAACGCACATTGAAAGCATGTATTCGTCATTGCCATACTGGCGTATCACCCAGTGTGATGGTATGGGGTACCATTGGTCACACGTCTCGGTCACCTCTTGTTCGCATTGACGGCACTTTGAATAGTGTACGTTACGTTTCAGTTGTGTTACGACACGTGACTCTACCCTTCATTCGATCCCTGCGAAACCCTACATTTCAGCAGGATAATGCACGACCGCATGCTGCAGGTCCTGTACGGACCTTTCTGGATACCGAAAATGTTTGACTGCTGTCGTAGCCAGCACATTCTCCAGATCTCTCACCAATTGAAAACGTCTGGTCAATAGTGGCCGAGCAACTGGCTCATCACAATACGCCAGTCACTACTCTTGATGAACTGTGGTATCGTGTTGAAGCTGCATGGGCAGCTGTACCTGTATAGGCCATCCAAGCTCTGTTTAACTCAATGCACAGGCGTATCAAGGCCCTTATTACGGCCAGAGGTGGTTGTTCAGGATACTGATTTCTCAGGATCTATGCTCCCAGATTGCGTGAAAATGTAATCACATGTCAGTTCTAGTATAATATATTTGTCCAATGAATACCCGTTTATCATCTGCATTTCTTCTTGGTGTAGCAATTTTAATGGCCAGTAGTGTAATATTTCAGATGTGTAAATCAGATTATTTATTATTTGTTTAATATTTGATTATTTCGTTTTTATAGTAGCTCGCAGATATTAACTTCATTCGAAAATGGCGCTGTAAATTATCTCTGGTCCGTCAATATTCAGTTTTGAAATAGTATGTAATTAATTCACGAAGCGTAAACTCAATCAATCTGCACTATCAGTCTGAATGAATGCTTAGGGTTTAAGCCATCAGAGCTCTTTCATGATCTTCCAGATTAACATTCCATTTAGCGAAATTTGTAACATCCAGCAATACTAGTACGGTTGCTGGTATAAGTTTGTTTCTCTTCCACCGCTTTAAAGGTCTCTGTCTGGTTATTAGAAACTGTCATTTGAAAAACTATTTCACCGTTAGCTTTATATTAAACCAGGAGATATAGAAAGTTCGTTTAGCCTTGAAAAGATCTCCAAAAAATCACTGCCGTGAAATAAAGGCAACCAAACCTCACTACCGTAATTGCATAACTTCAGTAATCCAGAGGTCTCATTATCTCATATCCCTTCTTGCAGTAAGAGCTATACAGAGCTTCCGTTCAGATCACTCATTCATAAAATTCATTTTCAAGTTAACTTCCAAAAATCTTCAAAATTGTTTACCTTTACTTTTTAACAACTTAATTACAGCAATTATTAAAGTTCAGTCAAAAATTTATGACCTATATGAAAAGATTTCAATTTATCTGAGCTAGAACTGAATACGTATTTTAAATCATTTCATTTCATTTCCAAATTATACATTTCATTTTTTATTATTAAGATCGGGTCAGGCGAGTCGCTTCGGGACTCCTGCTTTGGAAGCCGGTCATCGCTTTTACGCCAATGTAGACCAACAATAATGGCTGCGTAATGACAGGTGGTCCTACTGCGACTGCCACCCCCCACGCTCTTACCATGGCACAGAACACAAAACAAACATTAAATTATTGTTGTTATACAGCAACCAGCCACAAATCGGTTTTAGGTTACTTTATTGAAAAAGTACCGTTACCGCTTTCGAATTTAAACAGTTCATCAAAGATGGGTTTCACGCTTTCGTCAAAACAAATGATACATTGGTTTACTGGTGAGTTACCCTAGGATAAATAATAATTCATAGTTACAAACGTATAATAAAGATATACACGTGGTGTCTGTTCTTTCAGACATTTCGGGAAAGAACAGACAACATTTTGATTCCGCAGCCAATATTAATAAAGAAACTAAGGAATTAATGACATTAGCTGTCAGTGGGCATTGATTTAAATCAACAGGGATAGTTGAAAATCTGTGCCAGACCGGGATTCGAAAGCGGGTCTCTTACTTACTAGACAGATGTCAGAAAGAACAGACACCACACATACAAAGTACATAATTCAGGCAAGGACGACCATTGATCACTTCACTGCGGATGCTCAGCACCCTCGAAGACTTACGAGAATCGCCGAAATGCCTCGAGTAATGATGACACTGTGCAAGGAGCACTACGTTAGTAGTGTATGGGTAAGTTGAGAAATTGCGTCTGACAAGAGACGTGCTAGGGTGGTATGTGCAGTTGTGAAAACCACTCCGTCTTGAAAGCGCAGAGGGCAGTGCATCTGCCTAGTAAGCACGAGATCTGGGTTTCACTTCCGGTCTGGCACCAATTTTCAACTTTCCGCATTGATTTAAATCAGTGCCCACCATGGAGGCATAGAAAGGAGAGAGGTATCATGCATCACACACTTGAACCCGATGTCGGCCATCTTTACTAGCCCACAACATTAGATCCACCACATTCATACCTCCCCAGTTCACCGCGGTGAACTCTATTCTGCATGGAGGTACAACTCTATGCAGTTCTGCTTCTTTGACGTTTTAATAATCATTCACTTTGTTAAAATGCACGAAATAAACAGCAACTCTTGCTTCTTTCCTCATTACACAAGTTTATGGCCAAGCAAAGAACACTTAGGTAAGTTTTTTGCAAAAAAAAAAATATGCTGTGCATATGAGTCGAAAGCTGAAAATGTAACGAGCAGTACTGATACGAGTAAGCAAACAAGCATTGGTTTCGAAGTTCCGGTTTTGTCTGCTATCAAGTACAGTAAAAGTAGAATTAAATGGATTGAGAAAGCATGCGTTCCACGTCATTTCCTTCTCTTCCTGGTTACCAGAAATAAAGCAGCAAAAAACAAGTTACATTAACGATGCCAAATGTGTCATATTACTACAGCAAACACGCTTTCAATTACAGAAGAAAATACGAAACTGCTTTCCTGGCATATGTTATTCATGTAAGCTCTATAATTTTTAGTATGTAAGACAGTTGTTGCGCACACACTATAGAAATAATGAACAGAAGCAAGCGTAAACAGCAGTCTGCTAATGTTTTGGGCTACATGAAATGGGGGCAGTTCCCGCCTACTCCGGCTTCAAAACAACGTACAGCTGAAGTCTGTAGTGCCACCTCCGTTCTTTATTTACTTCCTTGGTACCCACTCGCAGCCAGTCTGTAATTCCTTTGTTTCTACAACAAAGATGGTTGTGCTACAGATGAGTGTTAAAACGCAACTGACATGAAATGTCTATTTGAAGCATTCGCTTTTGTAGTTTTCTTTCAACGAAATATATTCGCAAAGATTTTCGTATTTTCACCATCAATTATGTCGGTTTACATTATAAAACACTTTCGTTTGGTCATAAAACGAATTTCCAATGTGTTCCAAATGTTTTGATCCACAACATAAGACAACAATAAACAAAAACACAATTTGACACTCATGTACTTCGTAAACTCTATATCTATTTTCATATGTTGAGAATCAAAAAATGCGTTGCACATTGGAAATGCTTTTTATAACCAAATGAAAATCCCTTATAGGGCAAACCGACGCATGATGGTGAAAATTCGAATATCTTTGCGAAAGTAGGTCGTTGGAAGAAAATTATAAAAACATATGTTCCAGGTTGACATTTCATGTAAATTGCTTTCTTTCACAGATCAGCTGCAGATTCGTCTGTGTTACACGTTTGTAAATGTGAATTATTGTTTATTCTAGGGCAACTCACCAGTACACAAATGTAATTTTTTTTTCCCGACCAAAGCATGTAGCAATCTGATGATGAATTGTGTAAATTCGAAAGCCGTAACACTACTTTGTCAATGAAGTAACGATAACTAATTTGTGATTAGTTCCAGTATACCATTAACAACTCATACCGTACAAGAGCCATGGTCTCGAATCACCTCTTTATTACAGTATAATATTGCAACACAAGATACACATTTTTTTCCAATGAAGTTATAAAACATACAACTATCAAGGGCTATAATTAAAGTGCAGCTACTCATGGAGATCCAGTGTGGGCTGTAACTATGGTAGTGAAACTAATGCGTTAATTCGGAACCGACTGACGCTGCGAGAAAATCAGATCCAATTTTCCTCACCAGGAGCAAATCTGGCACTCTACAGCATTTGTAGATGTACCCGATGCTTATATTGAACCAACTGTGTATCTGGTTGTTAAAAATAAAATCAATATTATGGTTTGTTCAAATGGCTCTGACAAGGGAACCTCCACATCGCACCCCCCTCAGATTTAGTTATAAGCTGGCACAGTGGATAGGCCTTGAAAAACTGAGCACAGATCAATCGAGAAAACAGGAAGAAGTTGTGTGGAACTATAACAAAAATAAGCAAAATATACAATCTGATTAGTCCATGTGCAAGATATATTCCATCAAGGAGAGATACGTTTGAGGAACACCGTGGTCTCGTGGTTAGCTTGAGCAACTATGGAACGAGAGGTCCTTGGTTCAAGTCTCCCCTCGAGCGAAAAATTTTCTTTGCAAAGTTGTGATCTGTCCGTTAGTTCATTGACGTCTCTGTTCACTGTAATAAGTTTAGTGTATGTGTTTTGCGACCGCATCGCAAAACCGTGCGATTAGTAGACGAAAGGACGCGCCTCTCCAATGGGAACCGAAAACATTTTTAATCGCAAGGTCATAGGTGAACCGATTCCTCCACAGGAAAACACGTCTGATATATTCTATACGACACTGATGACGGCATGTGCATCACATGACAGGAATATGTTGTCGACCCACCTAACTTGTACACTTGGCGAATGGGTAAAAAGATTCATCTACGTTGCCCGATTTAGGGTTTCTTGTGGAGGTGATAATTACTCCCAAAAAGTGATGAAAACATCAGAGTTTGTCACATAAACTGCAACAAATGAATCCAAAAGTCTCACAGTCGCACACTTTTCCCTGTGCTCTGTCAAAACATATCTTTTTAGCTTTTTCAAATTTTTCCGTGTGTAGACCGCCAAATCCTGCATATGTCCAAGCAAATCTGAACATGCCCTGGAATTTTGGAGAGCGAAGTTGTTTTATGTGTGAGTGCCTGAACTTTGATAATTGTCTGAAAATAAAAAATTAAAATTTTCGCTCGAAGGAAGCCTTGAACCAAGGACCTCCCGTTCCATATCTGCTCACGGTAACCACGGGACCACGGCGCTCCTGAGTTCTGGCTCTCCTCGATGGAGCATATCTTACACATGGACTAATCAGTTTGTATATTTTGCTTATTTTTTCATAGTTCCACACAGCTTCTTCCTGTTTTCTCGATTGATCTGTGTTCAGTTTTTCAGGGTCTATCCACTGTGGCAACTTATAACTAAATCTGAGGGGGGTGCGATGGGGAGGTTCCCTTGTGAGCACCATGGGACTTAACATCTGAGATCATCAGTCCCCTAGAACTTAGAACTACTTAAACCTAACTAACCTAAGGACATCACACATATCCATGCCCGAGGCAGGATTCGAACCTGCGACCGTAGCGGTTGCTCGGTTCCAAAGTGAAGCGCCTAGAGCCGCTCGGCCACTGCGGACGGCTTCAATATTATACCTTTCGCATTTGCTTCAACTTTTCTCCCCATGTCCCGTTCCTAATCCATTACATACGGAAACATTTCTATGTGACTTTCTTGCATTCACGGCGCGATAGTTACACCTGGTGACCAAAACTGGAACTAAATTTCTTTCCAGCGATAATGGTTCGGCATTAACTCGTGAGAACATCTAGCTAGTACGATCATTACAGCCCGCACTGGACCTCTATGATTTACAGCACTTATAACAACCTGGTACTCACGATCCGTGTGTCGAGTGGCGGAGAATGCTTCATCACAAAATGTTAGAAAATGTTGTCGGAATGTATGAACAATTGCACGGAAGTTTCATCAAATGAAGATATGTGAGTTTTACATACTACAGTTTGCTGGTGATCCGTATCGCAATTCGATCAGTAGATGCTGCTGGACAATATCCAACAAAGGTGGTAATCCCACGCTCCTTCTCTTACTTTCGAGACACAAACCGTTGTCCGCCCTCAGGACCTGCAGTTATGTGCTGTGGGCACAGAGCGAACCGGAACTCAACTGATTCTTCAGGTATATTTTCTGACCACTGTCGCGTATAATGGACCCGTGATCTCTGGTGCCTCGTTACACAGTAATTGCATTTCTCACTGAGTTTTGTATCTCCATTGCACTGAAAATTTGGTCACAATAGTCGTATGTCAACGTTATCCGCAGTTTTTCTTGTATAGAAACAAATTAATTCCAGTCACTCGTGGTACTTGCTGTTGACGACAGTATTCTTCGCCCTTAAAACTGCGTATCTTGGGTTGGTACATAAGTATGAACCTTTTTTCTTTATGTTTCATAAAATCAGCAGGTACACAAATGGTTCAAATGGCTCTGAGCACTATGGGACTTAACATCTGTGGTCATCGGTCCCCTAGAACTTAGAACTACTTAAACCTAACTAACCTAAGGACATCACACACATCCATGCCCGAGGCAGGATTCGAACCTGCGACCGTAGCGGTCACGCGGTTCTAGGCTGAAGCGCACAGAACCGCACGGCCACTACAGGTACACATAAGAGAGACTTCAGTCATCCACAACAAATTCTCCTTCACTATTTAAAACAGTTTGTCAGCGCTGGGGTAACTTTTTGATTCCACGACTACAGAAGTCACGTGGTTTTGAAGCAATGAACTTGTCATGTTCGCAGCGCATTTTCATGCGGAAAGGAGTTTTCTTGAAGGTTGTTCGATACAGAGCGGAAGATCAGGTGAATAAGGAGGATGCGACACGACTTCTCTTGTACAGTGTTTTTTATTAGTCTAGCAGAATGCGAGCAGGCGTTATCGTGGAGTAGGATCACTTCACGCAGTCGTCCTGGTCGTTGTTCTCGGATTGCGCCTGGGAGACGTCCCACTTGTTGCCAATAAATGTCAGCAGTGATGGTTACGCGTCGGGGAAGCAATTACAGGAACATCACAACATCGATGTTGCACCAGATGAAAACAATATCTTTTCTGATGCACAAAGGCCTTTGTACGGGGAGTTACTGCTCTTTCTGGACTCAACCATTCCTTTCTTTTCCTTGTGTTAGCATAAAAACACCATTTTTCGTCACCAGCAACAAAACAGGATTGGAATGGTCTATGCTGTTCACAAGACAATTAATGACAAGCAGAGATGCACATATGACCACCCGCTGATTTTTGTGATTTGAGCTTAGAGTATGCGGAACCCATACAACCGGTTTTTGAACCTTCTCCATTACATGCAAACGTCGCACGATGGTGGAAAGATCACAGTTCATAGCATTTTCCAGTTCTCGGGTACACTGCCATGGATCATTCCGGATTAATGCGTTTAAACGATCTTCAGCAAATCCCGAAGGTCTTCCTGAACAGGGAGAGTCACTAATGTCAAAATGATACTCTTTAAAACGAGAAAAACGTATTCTGCCGGCCGGCCCTAGCGGATCTAGGCGCTTCAATCTGGAATCGCGCGACCGCTGCAGTCACAGGTTCGAATTCTGCCTCGGGTATGGGTGTGTGTGATGTCCTTAGATTAGTTCGGTTTAAGTAGTTCTAAGTTCTAGGGGAGTGATGACCTCAGCTGTTAAGTCCCGTAGTGCTCGGAGCCATTTGAACCATTTTGAACAGACTTCTCCAATGTTGTGGTAAAAAGCCTAATGAATTATATAATTGCGCAATAAAGAGCAACCGCAGACCACAACTCCCTATACAAGAAGTATCTCTGCACTAGCTCCGAAATTTTATTGATTGAGCTTGGTTTCATCCTGTTTTTGATGCAAGAGTATTGCTCCGTCTGTGGTTCCGATGTGATACTTCTGCATAACGTTACTGTAATAATACCTTAGTCAACTTTTTTAACAATTACTTTATCCAGGTATGTCCCCTAACTATTAATGCGCCGTGATTTACCTTACATCATGGAAACCAGTGCGCAGTCGTGAATTCAGGCAGATTTGAAGCATTTTAAAAATTCTGAAATGCAAACTGCTGTACGCTATACAGCAAAATTGTGGCCGCCCACTAATTAATTTCTGCGCCGACGCCTTCAAAAATAATTACAAAAAAGAAAGAACGAAGAATTGAAAGAAAATCAGAGGTGAGCACTGCGTCGTGACCCGTGAAGAGAAGTACAGGCGAGAAAAAAAGATAACTTTTTTCCCCCAGCGCACCCTTTAAAAAGAGGGATATGAATGGAACGTGAAAGGCTTTCATCGTCTGGTTTTACCGCTTCATACAGTTAGCTGACACTTGGAGTATTTCTCGCGCCTCATCTCTGCCGGCAGCGGCAGGAGAAAGCTTGCACTTAGTAGACATCTGGTGGCTGGGCGGGTAAACCTCTAGCTGCTCAACCTGCCGCTAGAGCGCACCACTATAGCAGTGGCGGCCATTCGACTTCGTTTCTATTACTTTTTGCTCTCAAAGATAATTCCCACTCCTGAAATCTCCTAAACTGAAGAAATAAGTCTTAACAGTGTTATTTAGTGCAAGTCATTGCTACAGTCTCGCGTTACACCAGTAGCAACTAAATCAAGTTCAATAAACTATGTAGAGTGTTAGTAGATTTACATCACAAGGATCAACTAGAAAGATTTAGTTCTGAACAGTAACATCCAGAAGAACTGTACTGTTGAGTAAGCATAGGTTACATATACCTAAGAAAACAGTTTCTGTTGGGAGGGACATGGTATGCAGTGTAGGCTGGAACTGAACAAGAATCAATTGTCCGATGGAATCTCTATGACATACTATACACAGTCTCTGGTTGAGATAGCCCATCTTTTAATAGCAACGTACCATAGATCCGTCAGACAAAAAATTGTGCCCAGAGGTCCAAAGAAAGCACGGGTAAAGCCTGTCCACGAGAAGAACGGCACAAGAGATCGGCAACATTATTGTCCAATATTATTGACGTCCATTTATTGTCGAATCTTAGATCGTATTCTGACCCCAAACTTAATGAGATATCTTTAAGAGAATGACGTCCTCCATGACAACAAACATGGATTCCGAAACAACTGGTCATGGGAAACCCAGCTCACGTTTTGTCACGTGTCATCCTTAGCGCCGTTGATCAAGGCAGTCATATGGCTGAAGAATTTATTAATATCCGAAAAGCATTTGACGCAGTGCCACCCGAAACCAATTTTTTTTCTTAAGTAGCATCAAGTGTATCCAAGGGAAATGCATACTAACCACTAGGCGGATAATATTGATAGTAAACACAGAATTTTTGGAGGTGATTGTGTTGTCTACGCTGAGACGACAGAAGTCATGCGATAGCGACGTGCAGCATATACAGATGGCGGTAGTGTCGCCTACACAAGGTATAAAAGGGCAATGCATTGGCGTAGCTGCAGCAGCTATGACGCATTTAACGCAGCGTCCGCCCTCACGCGGGCGCTCACATAGGCCAAACCAACAGTGAGGCCACACAACAGCTCTAGAGGTCCAAACAGGAACAGCAGCTTTGCTGCTTAGCCTGTCCCTCCTCCTGGTAGATGAAACCAGTGATTTGCAGTGCAGTGCAGTGCAGTGCAGTAGCTGCCATTTGTACTCGGATGACTGATGTGGGCAGTTTCCGAAGTGATTATCACCGCACGACGGGAATTAAGAAACTTTGAGCGCGGAATGGTGGTCGGAGCTAGACGTATGGGACAATTCACTTCGGGAATTGTTAAGGAATTCAGTATTCCGAGATCTACAGTAGCAAGAATATGCCGACAATACCAAAGTTCAGCCATTACCTCTCGCTACATACAATGCAGTGACCGGTGGCCACTTAACGACTGAGAGCAGCGGCGTTTGCATAGAGTTGTCAGTGCTAACAGACAAGCAACACTGTGCGAAATAACTGCAGAGATCAATGTGGGACGTACGATGAACATCTCCGTTAGGACAGTGCAGCGAAGTTCAGCAGTGCTATTGACAAGGTCTTTCAGATTGATTCCGTATTTCTGCAGTTCCGGAAAGCTTTTGACACTGTACCACATAAGCGGCTTGTAGTGAAATTGCGTACTTATGGAATACCGTTTCAGTTATGTGACTAGATTCGTGATTTCCTGTCAGAGAGGTCACAGTTTGTAATAACTGACGGAAAGTCATCGAGTAAAACAGAAGTGACTTCTGGCGTTCGCCAAGGTAGTGTTATAAGCCCATTGCTGTTCCTTATCTATATCAATGATTTGGGAGACAATCTGAGCAGCCCTCTTAGGTTGTTTGCAGATGACGCTGTCGTTTATGGACTAATAAAGTCATCAGAAGACCAAAACAAATTGCAAAACGGTTTAGAAAAATGTTTGTATGGTGTGAAAATTGGCAATTGACCCTAAATAACGAAAAGTATGAGGTCATGCACATGTGTGCTAAAAGGAATGCCTTAAAGTTGGGTTACACGATAAATCAGTCAAATCTAAAGGCCGTAAATTCAACTAAGTACGTAGGAATTACAATAACGAACAACTTAAATTTGAAGGAACACATAAAAAGTGTTGTGGGGAAGGCTAACCAAAGACTGCGATTTATTGGCAGGACACTGGCTGCCTACATTAGGCTTGTCCGTCCTCTTTTAGAATACTGATGTGCGGTTTGGCATTCTTGCCAGATAGGATTGACGCAGTACATCGAAAAAATTGAAAGAAGGACAGCACGTTTTCTATTATCGCGAAATAGGGGAGAGAGCGTCACTGAAATCATACGGGATTTGAGGTAAACGTCATTAAAACAAATGCGCTTTTCGTTGTGGCGGAATCTTCTCGCGAAATTCCAATCACCAACTTTATCCACCGCATACTTTTTGTTGACTCCTACCTACATAGGGAGAAACGATCACCATGATAAAACAGGGAAATCAGAGTTCGTACGGAAAGATATAGGTGTCTGTTCTTTCCGCGCGCTATACGAGGAGGAGGAGGAGGAGATTAGTGTTTAACGTCCCCTCGGCAACGAGGTCATTAGAGACAGAGCGCAAGCTCGGGTGAGGGAAGGATGGGGAAGGAAATCGGCCGTGCCCTTTCACACGAACCATCCCGGCATTTGCCTGAAGCGATTTAGGGAAATCACGAAAAACCTAAATCAGGATGGCCAGAGACGGGATTGAATCGTCGTCCTCCCGAATGCGAGTCCAGTGTGCTAACCACTGCGCCACCTCGCTCGGTGCGCTATACGAGATTGGAGTAATAGAGAATTGTGAAGGTGGTTCGATGAACCCTCTTCCATGCACTTAAATGTGATTTGCAGAGTAACCATGTAAATGTAGACGTAGATTTTGGTTGGTAGTTTGGGGGCGAGCGTTATCGTGCAACAGGATGATTCCACCCGACAGCATTCCGACAGCTCGAGAGCAAACGGCAACGTCAACAGTAGAAACATCTCCCCGGCAAAAGAAATCCAAGATAAGCTCATGATGATCTTCTTCTTCGCCTGTAGGGGTCTCCACTCGTCGATTTCCTCGATCGTGGAACGACAATCATGCGTCCGTCAACCCCCTGCTCACTGACTTTCTGGAACACGGCGCCGTAATTAAGGCACAGCGGTACACGGACACTTTGCAAAAAGTGAATGGCGCCACCACGTCCAAACAGCCAGGAATGTTCACAGACGGCATCGTTCTGTTGCAGGATAATACCTGCCCACACCGCTGCCAAAGTTGTTTCGACAACGCTGCAGACGTTTCGCTAGGAAGCCATTACATATGCTCTATACATTTGCGATCTCTCTCCATGAGGTTTCATATTTTTGAAACCCTGGAGAAAGACATTCGTGGCCGTGGATTTGCTACGGATGAAGTAAAGTGCAAACAGAAGTTATTTAAACGAAAATGATTTCGATATCTACAGTGACATTTTAAACAGTGCATCTGCGCACTGATCTTGGTGTCTGCTCCCATAGACTACGTGAACTGGAGCCATCGCAGTTAGGAGTTAAGTATTCACTTTTTAAGAGTTTGTGTTGTTGCGGACTTAAGTCCGAAGACTATTTGAATCAGCTCTCCACGCTGGTCTATACTGTGCACTCCTCTTCATCTCAGTAAACTACTGCAATCTATGAGGGCGTGCTGAAAGTTATGCCTCCGAATTTTTTTATGTGATAACTCTTAAGCTTTTTACACAAAACAAACATTAATAACATTCTGCATCTATATTCTTAATGTCTACGTATCTGCAGCCTTCAGTCGCTAAAGGTCTCAAAACTGTAGCGTGTAACAAAATGGTTCAAATGGTTCAAATAGCTCTGAGCACTATGGGACTCAACTGCTGAGGTCATTAGTCCCCTAGAACTTAGAACTAGTTAAACCTAACTAACCTAAGGACATCACACACATCCATGCCCGAGGCAGGATTCGAACCTGCGACCGTAGCGGTCTTGCGGTTCCAGACTGCAGCGGCTTTAACCGCACGGCCACTTCGGCTGGCTCAAAATGGTTCAAATGGCTCTAAGCACTATGGAACTTAACAGCAGAGGCCACCAGTCCCCTAGAACGTAGAACCACTTAAACCTAACTAACCTAAGGACAACACACACATCCATGCCCGAGGCAGGATTCGAACCTGAACCTGAAGCGTCTAGAACCGCTCGGCCACTCCGGCAGGCAGCGTGTAACATGGCCATGTCTAACGTAACTATGTTGGAGCGTGAGAAATAGTGTGCTGAAATCGAGATTCGAATTCGAAAAGTTCGATCACACTTGGAGCATTCTGTCTATCACTAGGACAGTGTCAGACCGCGCACGAGCGCTACGACATCTGCAGCAAACCGACAACTCGTTGATCATTCTCCGACTTCATTCCATTCGATTTCATCTGTTTCCAAAAGTTAAAGAACACCTTCGACGACTTCACTTTGATAGTGATGAAGAGGTGCAAGGAGAAGTGAAGTTGTGACTTCGTCAACAAAGTCGAACACTCTACAGTGACGGTATCAACAAACTGGTCTCTCGTTGGGAGAAATGTGTTCGCTGCCAGGGCATGTGTGTTGAGAAATAAAAGTGACATTTATATTCGTCTCATTGCACATTTCTTTCAGCTACCTTATGTGCTGGATGGTTATAATTAAAGAGCAGCCACTCACGGAGGTAGACACGAAGAATAAAGATGTAGAATGTTAATAACGCTTGTTTTATTTAATAAGCTTCAAGAATTTCACGTAAAATTTACGGAGACATTACTTTTCTGCACAGTCTCGTACATCAGTTTGGGCCTCTGCTTACTGTGGTCAAACTGGCCTCCCTCTTGAATTCCTTCCCACCTCCACCCCCTCATCCTCCCCCCCCCCTCCCCCCCTCCACGCCACCACACACATTCTTCCATTCCATGATTGACGGTTCCTTGATGCATCACGATGCGTTCTGTCAGACGTTCCCTACTTTAATTAAATTGCGCCACAAATTTATTTTTTCAACAGCTCGGTTCTATAACACTTCATTAGTTATTCGATCTAGCCATCTAATCTACAGCACTCTTTTACAGCGTCACATTTCAGAAGTTTCTATTCTCTTCTTGTCTGAACGGTGTGTCGTCAAATTTTCACTTCTACAGAACGCTACATACCACACACTTATACGGTCGCAGGTTCGAATCCTGCCTCGGGCATGGATGTGTGTGATGTCCTTAGGTTACTTAGGTTTAAGTAGTTCTAAGTTCTAGGGGACTTATGACCACAGATGTTAAGTCCCATAGTGCTCAGAGCCATTTGAACCATTTTTGAACCAAATGTCTGGTTTCCTTTACCGCTTGCTCAATGTACAGGCTGAATAACACGAGGATAGGCTACAACACTCGTTCCTTTCTCAGTTACTGCTAGCCTTTCATGTTCTTAGTATTTTATAACTGCACTCTCCTTTCTGTACATGTTGTAGATTAATTTACGTTCCCCGTATTTAACCTCTGATACCTTCAGAATTTCAAGGAATGTATGCGTCAGCACTGACAAAAGCTTTCTCCAAATCCATAAACACTGTAGGTTTTCCTTTCTTCGATGTATCTTCTAGGGTAAGTCACACGCTGAGTACTGCCTCGCTTATTCTGACATTGCTGCCGTACCCAAACTGATCTTCCTCGATGTCGCGTCCTACCAACCTGTGTAAATAATTCATATCCTGGATGCATTACATGTTTCTGCATCTCTCCATATGATGATACGCCCAACAATGTCGAACATGATCATTTAGTGGTCACACTGTTAAGGTGTGGAGAGGCATTACGTTGCATGGCTATGCTGACCTCAAAATCTTTTATCACGGTACAATCACCTGTTCAACGTTATTTTGACAGTGTCCTGCTTCCCCTGTTCCCCATATGAGTATTTTTGAGCAGTATATTCGGCACTGATTTCATTTCTGTGGATGACAGTGTGCGGCCTTATCGAATCCTACAGGTGGAGGAGTTCTCGAGACGACAGGATACTCAGTGAATGGACTGACCTGCCTGTTCCCCCTTAAATGGAGAAAGTGTAACGCCGGAAATGCATATCCTCCTATTTCCATCTATTGTACTATAAATTCTTTTCCTTTATTTGTTGCCTGAAGATATGCAATTTCTGTATTTTTATATATTGTAATTGTTTTACTATTTATATATATATATATATATATATATATATATATATATATATATATATATATATACTCCTGGAAGTTGAAATAAGAACACCGTGAATTCATTGTCCCAGGAAGGGGAAACTTTATTGACACATTCCTGGGGTCAGATACATCACATGATCACACTGACAGAACCACAGGCACATAGACACAGGCAACAGAGCATGCACAATGTCGGCACTAGTACAGTGTATATCCACCCTTCGCAGCAATGCAGGCTGCTATTCTCCCACGGAGACGATCGTAGAGATGCTGGATGTAGTCCTGTGGAACGGCTTGCCATGCCATTTCCACCTGGCGCCTCAGTTGGACCAGCGTTCGTGCTGGACATGCAGACCGCGTGAGACGACGCTTCATCCAGTCCCAAACATGCTCAATGGGGGACAGATCCGGAGATCTTGCTGGCCAGGGTAGTTGACTTACATCTTCTAGAGCACGTTGGGTGGCACGGGATACATGCGGACGTGCATTGTCCTGTTGGAACAGCAAGTTCCCTTGCCGGTCTAGGAATGGTAGAACGATGGGTTCGATGACGGTTTGGATGTACCGTGCACTATTCAGTGTCCCCTCGACGATCACCAGTGGTGTACGGCCAGTGTAGGAGATCGCTCCCCACACCATGATGCCGGGTGTTGACCCTGTGTGCCTCGGTCGTATGCAGTCCTGATTGTGGCGCTCACCTGCACGGCGCCAAACACGCATACGAACATCATTGGCACCAAGGCAGAAGCGACTCTTATCGCTGAAGACGACACGTCTCCATTCGTCCCTCCATTCACGTCTGTCGCGACACCACTGGAGGCGGGCTGCACGATGTTGGGGCGTGAGCGGAAGACGGCCTAACGGTGTGCGGGTCCGTAGCCCAGCTTCATGGAGACGGTTGCGAATGGTCCTCGCCGATACCCCAGGAGCAACAGTGTCCCTAATTTGCTGGGAAGTGGCGGTGCGGTCCCCTACGGCACTGCGTAGGATCCTACGGTCTTGGCGTGCATCCGTGCGTCGCTGCGGTCCGGTCCCAGGTCGACGGGCACGTGCACCTTCCGCCGGCCACTGGCGACAACATCGATGTACTGTGGAGACCTCACGCCCCACGTGTTGAGCAATTCGGCGGTACGTCCACCCGGCCTCCCGCATGCCCACTATACGCCCTCGCTCAAAGTCCGTCAACTGCACATACGGTTCACGTCCACGCTGTCGCGGCATGCTACCAGTGTTAAAGACTGCGATGGAGCTCCGTATGCCACGGCAAACTGGCTGACACTGACGGCGGCGGTGCACAAATGCTGCGTAGCTAGCGCCATTCGACGGCCAACACCGCGGTTCCTGGTGTGTCCGCTGTGCCGCGCGTGTGATCATTGCTTGTACAGCCCCCTCGCAGTGTCCGGAGCAAGTATGGTGGGTCTGACACACCGGTGTCAATGTGTTCTTTTTTCCATTTCCAGGAGTGTATATATATATATATATATATATATATATGCATTTATTTGTACTATACGCTGGGTCTTGCCTAGGGAAAACTATACTACCGAACGAATACATCGGTAGGCCGTGTGGAGAACCTAAGTGTTTAGGATCTTTGGTGGTGTTAACTCTGCCGCGTGGAGCGCGGGCAGAGCAAACAGAGAGAGTCTGGCTGGAGTAGTGCGGTTCAGCAGGTGTGTTGTGTGACGCTCCCGCCAGTTGCCGCGCTTTCGGAGTTTGGCAGCATGTAATTGCGCTTGACTTGCTATGATAGTTTCTGACACGGTGTCGCGGACGTGAAGCATTAGCCGGCGCACATCAAGAGCCCGTTTCGCCTGGTGACCGTGTCGAGAAGAAGGCGCGCCAACATCCAGCTTCTGCAACAGCGACGGCCGACAACGAGTGACTGTCGCCATCTCCTCGATCGACGGCTTCAAACCTTCAATCAACCAACAAGGAAGACTGGAAGCACGTAAAGTTTTAGAACTGTATGGCAGACCTCAGCTTTTCAAACTGTTCAAATCACAAAATTACAGCACCTTAGCATGAACCTTTGTTGCTCATTGTCCCAATTGCATTACCAAGCAGGGTTCCTTCCTTTTCCGAAATGAATCCGAGTGTCGTTGAAATTCAGGCGCCAGCATTAAAGTAATATCATTCCATTTCACTGCTTTAATTTCAAAGTTCATTTAAGATATTCATAGCTGGCTACATTATTTAGATTACACAAGCACAAATTAAGAGTGCGAGTTTTGTTAGCATATTTTAGCTTACCTGTGACTGCAGCTCAGCTTGGTACTATCCAGAATCATTTAATTCAAGTCCAAAGTTAAATGTCTTATTTCAAAATTGCGTAGATTCAAGTAGCTTTTGAAATGATTGTTGAGGTAGCCCAAGACTAACCTTATTTTACTGAATTTCGTAGTGCTTCAGAAACAAATCTCACTATTAATTTCAGTCACTAAATTAACTTTCAATTTTCCGGTTTGATTAATTCTTTTGCTAAATTAAGTCAGAGTGTAGCGAAATTTATTACTTCTGACAAACTTCAGTTTTCACACAACATGTGTCAACCTTCAGTTGCCACGCTTTTAGTGCTAATTATATGTGCAATAACCTTTCTTTTTCAGTTATTATAGTAGTTGTCCATAGGACTGGCGACCGTAATTTTCCCCAAATCTCAAATATCTAATTAGCGCCAATTAATTGTTAACGTGACTATTGCACATTTACTTTCTTTATTAATTTTACCCTTTTCTCAAAATTAATTTCCACCAATTTCATTTGCATTTTTCCTTTCATTTAGATGTAACCCTTTCCTCCCTCTTTACCGACAGATTAACTTCGGTGACGATTGCTTTTCCCAAATTTCCATTAGGTACACGCGGTTTAATTTTTCACTGTCATTATGGTCGATAAGTGAGGGGGAGGTTACAAAAGGATTGGGGATACGTATTGGAGCAGGTCCGCATGAACCAGCGATCAGCCAGCAGCTACCAACCGCCCTGGTCGAGGAATGGAATGTCCTACCACGACAACTCCTTATGACCAGCATGTGAGCACGTTGTAGGGCTTGCAGTGGCGACCGATGCGATATCTCTCCCTATTATGAACAATGTCCCGTCTCTTGTAACATCCAGGGGGCTATCATGAATCGCGGTGACGTCAATGTAATAATTGTCTACAAATGAAAGTGATATTTTTTTCATAATGTGGGTCCACAATCATATTTCTTTAAAGTCAGTACCAACATTAAACTGAGTTTCTTTTTTTTTTTTTTTGCATTTACCCGACCATGAATTCGGCTTTAAGTTGCCATTATCAAGTGTTTTAATGTTATACAGTGCCTAAGATGGCAAATAAAAGTGGCATTTATATTCGTCTCATTGCGCATTTCTTTCAGTTACCTTATGTGCTGGATGGTTATAATTAAAGAGCAGCCACTCACGGAGGTTCAGTGTGAGCAGTAATTGCCGCCTATGCAGATAAACTTGATAGATATGCTAATGCGTTAATGCAGAACCGATTTACGCTGAAAAAAAATTTGTTCCAATTGTGGCCACCAGGTGCAAATCTGGCGCTGTACAGTGTATGCGTGACGGTACGACAGCCACGCTAATAATAATGATGGCGTGTGACGAGGGCAGTGAAATCTTTCCTTTGAAATTAATTCTCTTGCTCAATCTTCGCATACAAATTTAAATGTTGCTTATTAAAAGTGATTTTCTGATTATTTAGACGAAACATAGAATGTGTCGTCGTCGTGACCGTCAGTTGTTACCTGCAATAACCCAAAACTGTTCCTTACCTTTTTTACTGTTACTGGATCGCCATATGACGTCTAAATCGAACTGCGACATGAATATACTTACTCTGTTTTACTATACTCTATTAGCTGCTGGTGGGCTGTCGTAATAAGTGGCTGCATTTATTACCAAAGCTGACGTTATTCTTTAATAGCAAAGCTGATGTTATTCTTTAATTAATTTTACTGGATTTACGTAATTCGTAGTTAAACTTTTTCTTGACAACAATAGATTTTTGCAAAGTTTTACGTTGATGGTTTTTGCAGTGTATTATAATCAGTAATGCAATATTGCTGGCAAAAACTAATTATATTCTGAATGAAATGATTTTACAATCGTTCAAATGGGACTTACTTTTTACAACAATCTTACAACTAGTATTGCGCAAACATACCTTCAGTAGTCTTGGGTTTCTCAAAAAAATAATTCAATAATATTAGTTCCTCTTATGATAGAGATGTCTCTGTACATCCATTTATAGTCTCTTGTAAATCATAGCTGGTGGCTGGCAGGCACACCGCTCCTCTCAACCTCTCGCTTCCGACCTGCTACCGACTCGCTTCACATCTCGCTTACTACTGACTTCCTACGAACGCTTAAATGCGGTCTCTCCCGCCAACGTTGCTTTCTGGTGCAGACAATCCCTGCTGCCATTACAAAATGTATCAATGCGCGCTCTTTCCCGCTCTTTTCTTAAAATGTATCCATACGCGGTCTCTCCCACCCTGTTTAATATTATATCAATGTTCGGTCTCTCCTGCCAACAATACTTTGGTGCAGACATTCCCTGCTACCACGATAATTTCCAGAACGACAAATATTAATTATTCCTAATCAACCCAGTTAATAAAATCTAAATATCTTTCATAAATTGTGGTTTGACAATAGACAATAGAAATATACACATTATACTATAGGTCTGAGGGGAGACCCGATCTCATTTAATGGTTTAAAGAAGATGATAATGAAATTCGAAAACATGGGTGAGCTTGGTGCTGCGACGGTACCTAGTGGTTGCTAATTGTGTAGTTACTCTTCCTAAACAGCATCCCACACGAGCAATAAGTTGCGTCTTTACTTGTGGTTCCTCGTACTTCCGGTAACTGGGCTATGCACGGCTCTGTTTAAAAAGATTAGCTCGATGTAGTCATATGTCGAACCGCGCAGGTCTCTTTTCATGCCCCGCAGCTAATGACATATAGCTAATGACATGTAGCTTTGATCCTATAGTCAAACAGTCTATGCATTGGCTAAAATTGCGAGTTAATAAAATACACAGAAATATAAAATAGAATTTAAATGAATAATTTAATAACAAGACTCTATTTTAACGAATATAATTTATGAAGACGACAGAGAATTATGTTTAATAACGTTTATTCAAGAAAGGACATCTCAAATAAACGGGAAGTGGCCCTTCGATATTCATTTCAAATACAGACAGAAAATACCATTATCAAATGCAGTAAAGTTACATTGAGTGCTTTACGAGAATGGTAGGAAAATTCCCAAACTAAATACACATAAAAGATACGAGAAAACTACACTCTTGCTCATAAATTAAGGATAATGCTGATACATGGTGAAACAACGCTCTGGTGGGCGGTTTGCGGGTTTAAATCACCTAGGGGTATGACCATAGGGGCATTTGACCTGGCGCTGGTAGCAGTCCACATAAGCAGAGGCGTGTTGATGCATGTCAGAGTACGGTGCAGCGGGTAAGTGTGCAGATGTTTTCAGACGTGGTAATGGTGACTGTGTGCTGAAAATGGCTCGAAGAACTCATATTGATGTCGTTATGAGGGGTAGAATACTAGGGCGACTGGAGGGTGGTCAAACACAGCAGGTCGTAGCACGGGTCGTGCTACAAAGTGTGATCTCAAGATTGTGGCAACGATTCCAGCAGACAGGAAGCGTGTCCAGGCGCTACAGTACGGGACGTCCACAGTGTACAACACCACAAGAAGACCGATATCTCACCATCAGTGCCCGCAGACAGCCACGGAGTACTGCAGGTAGCTTTGCTCGGGACCTTACCGCAGCCACGGGAACAGTTGCCTCTAGACACACAGTCTACAGACGACAGAACAGGCGTGGTTTATTCGCCCGGAGTCCTGCAAAGTGCATTCCACTGAACCCTGGCCACAGAAGAGGACGCAAAGCCTGGTGCCAAGAACACAGTACACGCACATTGGAACAGTGGTCCCAGGTTATGTTCACGGACGAGTCCAGATATAGTCTGAACAGTGATTCTCGCCGGGTTTTAATCTGGCGTGAACCAGGAGCCAATTACCAACCCCTTAATGTCCTTGAAAGGGACCTGTATGGAGGTCGTAGTTTGATGGTGTGGCGTGGGGTTATGATTGGTGCACGTACACCCCTGCACGTCTTTGACAGAGGAACTGTAGTAGGACAGGTGTATCGGGTCGTCATTTTGCACCAGTATGTTTGCCTTTTCAGGGGTGCAGTGGGTGCCACCTTCCTCCTGATGGATTATAACGCACGGCCCCACTGAGCTGTCATCGTGGAGGAGTACCATGAAACAGAAGGTATCAGGCGAATGGAGTGGCCTGCCTGTTCTCCAGACCTAAACCCCATCGAGCACGTCTGGGATGCGCTCGGTCGACGTATCGCTGCACGTCTTCAAACCCCTAAGACACTTCAGGAGCTCTGACAGACACTGGTGCAAGAATGGGAGACTGTACCCCAACAGCTGCTCGATCACCTGATCCAGTGTATGCCAACCCGTTATGTGGCCTGTGACGTGTGCATGGTGATCGTATCCCATATTGATGTCGGGGTACATGCGCAGGAAACAGTGGCGTCTTGTAGCACACGTGTTTCGGGACGGTTTTCTCAACTTATCACCTATACCGTGGACTTACAGATCTGTGTCGTGTGTGTTCCCTATGTGCCTATACTATTAGCGCCAGTTTTGTGTAGTGCCACGTTGTGTGGTACCACATTCTGCAATTATCCTTAATTTATGAGCATTAGTGTATGTCCGTTTCGTGATCACAATACACGAAATATTCACCACCTCAAAACAGTTCACAGTTCAACGTGATGACTCACTCGCGATACAAAGAACAGTAACTCGTACTCTGCCTATGGTCAGTTCCACAACACAAGAGGAAAAAGTTAGTCCTACATCGGAGCACGTTCAGACCTCTCGAAATATGAAGCCATTGAGAAATTAAACTACGGTAGCGGCCGTTCACTGCCTAGAGTCTATCACCCACTCCATCAAAAACAACACAATACCACAGGCGGGTCTGTCTTCTTGCGGAAGGAACAGCCAAGTGTCCCGTCAAGTTCTCCCCGAAAAGGTGTCATCAAAAGCTAAAGTCTCATAGTAGCTGTTCACCGCCCAAAATCTAGCACCTATACGTCCGAATCATCCACGTTACCATAGGCAAGTCTATCTTCTTCCAGCACGAACGCAAAAGTCTCGAACTGCTCGTTTGAGCTCTTCACTCGAAGAAGTGTCCCTCTCTACTTGACTCCAGTAGCGTTCCACCACTGTCCAACTCTCGTTGGCTGAAGGACATCCTCACCAAAAATACAGCGTTCTCAAGCTCTACGGACTTGATCTGCTTCAACCTGACAATTTCCCCACACTAAATTCATATATCACAACAACATTTAAATAAAATAAATGTTATAAGCTTTCAGTACACTCAGACCATGCACAATAATTACAAATTAAGGTTTGCTAACAAATAAATAAGCTATTATTCTTGCGCCAGTGCGCTCACGATAAGTGACAGGGAACAGTCGTTAAATTTTGTTTAAACAATTATTTATGCCTTCTTCAAAGAAGCGTCTTTTGGTTCTCTTTTCAACAGTGGTGTCTGCTAATACATACGATTCACCAATTTTAAAGTAGCGCAGCTTTTTAATACCGCTTATAATCAACGTCTGAATGATGTTACTGGCAGAATAGTAAACTGTTCATTAAGTAAGTACATGAGTACGACAAAATAAGAGGTATTCATGCCGTATTCATTTGATGTGTAGTTGTGGCGGATACGATGTTCTGGCAAACATTTGGGTAAGAAATAAATTATAAAAGACGTTAGAAATCAATATATAAAATACGAGGGTGAGTCAAATGAAAACTTTAAGTATTTTTTTAAATATTATTTATTGTGCACAAGTGGTACAAAGCTGTAATCTCCCCACGCTCAATGCAAGTCCTCCAGCGCTTAAAAAGTGCATAAATTCCTTTAGAAAAAAATTCTTTTGGTAGTCCGCGCAACCGCTCATGCACCGCGTGGCGTACTTCTTCATCAGAACGGAACTCCTTTCCTCCCATTGCCTCTTTGAGTGGTCCAAACATACGGAAATCACTTGGGGCAAGGTCTGGTGAGTATGGTGGATGAGGAAGACACCTCAAAATGCAGATCTGTGATTGTTGCAACTGTTGTACGGGCAGTGTGGGGCGTTGCACTGTCATGTTGCAAAAGGACACCTGCTGACAGCAATCCACGTCGCTTTGATTTTATTGCAGGTCGCAGATGATTTTTTAGGAGGTGTGTATGATACACAGGTGACAGTGCTCCCTCTAGGCATGTAATGCTCCAAAATGACGCCTGTTTCGTCCCAAAAGAGAGTCAGCATAACCTTCCCTGCTGATGGTTCTGTTCGAAACTTCTTTGGCTTTGGTGATGAGGAAAGGCGCCATTTTTTGCTCGCTCTCTTCGTTTCTGGTTGGTGGAAGTGAATCCAGGTTTCATCCCCAGTAACAAGGAAGCCATCACCTTCTCGTTCAAAGCGGCGAAGAAGTTCTCCACAAGCATCAACACGTCGTTCTCTCATTTCAGGAGTCAGCTGCCGTGGCATCCATCTTGCAGACACTTTGTGAAACTGGAGCATGTCATGCACAGTGTGGTGTGCTGACCCATGAATAATCTGTAAACCTGCTGCAATGTCATTCAGCGTCATTCGGCGGTTTTTCTTGACTACGGCTTCAACTGCCGCAATGTTCTGGACGAGGAGCATCTTCCACTGAAGTCACACCATTTGCAAACTTCCTACTCCATTCGTAGAGTTGCTGCTGTGACAGACATGCATCACCGTACTGAACCTTCATTTGTCGATGAATTTCAATAGGTTTCACACTTTCACACCGTCACTACACAAAAACCGAATAACAGAACGCTGTTCATCCCTGGTGCAAGTCGCAAGTAGGGCGGCCATCTTTATACTGATACTGCGACGGTATGTGTGGATCTGCACTATGTTGCCACCTGCAGGCCATTCTGCACGCTGTTTGTAGCACGCTTACCAACTTACAGGATAACGGCGCGAAATTTCGATTTGTTATTACAAATTTAAGGTTTTCATTTGACTCACCATCGTACATACAGGTGAGTGGCTTTTAGGGACGATAGCTATCATGCAATTCTGTCATCTGAGCTATCGCAAGTTGAAATCACATGAAACGTTTAAAAGTTGTTAATTCAGAGATTCATTGTGAGAATATTTATTCGCTGCGAAATATTAATTTCTGTAGTTTCAAAAATATTAAAATACTGTTGGGTTACTCGATGCGCCTACTTTTTATGAGATCACAAATACACTCCTGGAAATTGAAATAAGAACACCGTGAATTCATTGTCCCAGGAAGGGGAAACTTTATTGACACATTCCTGGGGTCAGATACATCACATGATCACACTGACAGAACCACAGGCACATAGACACAGGCAACAGAGCATGCACAATGTCGGCACTAGTACAGTGTATATCCACCTTTCGCAGCAATGCAGGCTGCTATTCTCCCATGGAGACGATCGCAGAGATGCTGGATGTAGTCCTGTGGAACGGCTTGCCATGCCATTTCCACCTGGCGCCTCAGTTGGACTAGCGTTCGTGCTGGACGTGCAGACCGCGTGAGACGACGCTTCATCCAGTCCCAAAGATGCTCAATGGGGGACAGATCCGGAGATCTTGCTGGCCAGGGTAGTTGACTTACACCTTCTAGAGCACGTTGGGTGGCACGGGATACATGCGGACGTGCATTGTTCTGTTGGAACAGCAAGTTCCCTTGCCGGTCTAGGAATGGTAGAACGATGGGTTCGATGACGGTTTGGATGTACCGTGCACTATTCAGTGTCCCCTCGACGATCACCAGTGGTGTACGGCCAGTGTAGGAGATCGCTCCCCACACCATGATGCCGGGTGTTGGCCCTGTGTGCCTCGGTCGTATGCAGTCCTGATTGTGGCGCTCACCTGCACGGCGCCAAACACCATCATTGGCACCAAGGCAGAAGCGACTCTCATCACTGAAGACGACACGTCTCCATTCGTCCCTCCATTCACGCCTGTCGCGACACCACTGGAGGCGGGCTGCACGATGTTGGGGCGTGAGCGGAAGACGGCCTAACGGTGTGCGGGACCGTAGCCCAGCTTCATGGAGACGGTTGCGAATGGTCCTCGCCGATACCCCACGAGCAACAGTGTCCCTAATTTGCTGGGAAGTGGCGGTGCGGTCCCCTACGGCACTGCGTAGGATCCTACGGTCTTGGCGTGCATCCGTGCGTCGCTGCGGTCCGGTCCCAGGTCGACGGGCACGTGCACCTTCCGCCGACCACTGGCGACGACATCGATGTACTGTGGAGACCTCACGCCCCACGTGTTGAGCAATGCGGCGGTACGTCCACCCGGCCTCCCGCATGCCCACTATACGCCCTTGCTCAAAGTCCGTCAACTGCACATACGGTTCACGTCCACGCTGTCGCGGCATGCTACCAGTGTTAAAGACTGCGATGGAGCTCCGTATGCCACGGCAAACTGGCTGACACTGACGGCGGCGGTGCACAAATGCTGCGCAGCCAGCGCCATTCGACGGCCAACACCGCGGTTCCTGGTGTGTCCGCTGTGCCGTGCGTGTGATCATTGCTTGTACAGCCCTCTCGCAGTGTCCGGAGCAAGTATGGTGGGTCTGACACACCGGTGTCAATGTGTTCTTTTTCCATTTCCAGGAGTGTATATTCAGATTTGCTGATTGTGAAGAGCTGTAGGGAGCCATTTTTCAGCTTCTGTGACACTCGGCCACTTCTAGGAGCATTGTCTCCTGCACAAGTGTCATGCAAGCATCAGCCGTCCAATATCCCAGCTTTGGGACTTACCCATTTCCGGTAACGCAGCTCGTCACTGCACCTGGCTCGCTAGCAGTGACTGACGGACCGGTCGGTCGCGACTCGATTTGGGCCCTGGGGCCGCCCAGCTTCGCGAACGAATTAACCTTACCCAGGATCAATTCTAGGCGGCCGATTATTTCGCCTACATTCGCGTAACGTTACAGTGTGGCACGAGGAAGAGGAAGACGTCCTATCCCGGTTGAAGTTATGTGACGAGGTCGCTGTTGCTGTAACTGGCCATTCAGCATGTGCTCCGGATAGTGGTAGTGCCCGTGCAGTGCTACGAGAATTGCCCATTCTCTGGTCAACAGTACGGAAAGCTTTATTGCCTATTTTACACTGACGCCGGTACAACATTTAGACGGTGCAGCAACTGAAACTTCATGGTCCACAGCAAAGTTCTGAATTTGTTCTTCGGTTTCTGAAATGAGTAGAAGTTGACAACATGCGGCAGGGCAATCTTCCATGGAGTGACGAGGTACATTTTACACTACAAGGTGCAATTAATACACAGAACTGCCGAATTTGGGGCACCATTAAACCGCATGTTGTGGACGAAGAGCCATTGCTCTCGTGGTATGTGACTGTCTACTGTCGATTCACAAGTACCTTTATTCTACATCTACATCTACATTTATACTCCGCAAACCACCCAACGGTGTGTGGCGGAGAGCACTTTACGTGTCACTGTCATTACCTCCCTTTCCTGTTCCAGTCGCGTATGGTTCGCGGGAAGAACGACTGTCTGAAAGCCTCCGTGCGCGCTCTAATCTCTCTAATTTTACATTCGTGATCTCCTCGGGAGGTATAAGTAGGGGGAAGCAATATATTCGATACCTCATCCAGAAACGCACCCTCTCGAAACCTGGCGAGCAAGCTACACCGCGATGCAGAGCGCCTCTCTTGCAGAGTCTGCCACTTGAGTTTGCTAAACATCTCCGTAACGCTATCACGGTTACCAAATAACCCTGTGACGAAACGCGCCGCTCTTCTTTGGACCTTCTCTATCTCCTCTGTCAATCCGACCTGGTACGGATCCCACACTGATGAGCAATACTCAAGTATAGGTCGAACGAATGTTTTGTAAGCCACCTCCTTTGTTGATGGACTACATTTTCTAAGCACTCTCCCAATGAATCTCAACCTGGTACCCGCCTTACCAACAATTAATTTTATATGGTCATTCCACTTCAAATCGTTCCACACGCATACTCCCAGATATTTTACAGAAGTAACTGCTACCAGTGTTTGTTCCGCTATCATATAATCATACAATAAAGGATCCTTCTTTCTATGTATTCGCAATACATTACATTTGTTTATGTTAAGGGACAGTTGCCACTCCCTGCACCAAGTGCCTATCCGCTGCAGATCCTCCTGCATTTCGCTACAATTTTCTAATGCTGCTACTTCTCTGTATACTACAGCATCATCAGCGAAAAGCCGCATGGAACTTCCGACACTATCTACTAGGTCATTTATATATATTGTGAAAAGCAATGGTCCCATAACACTCCCCTGTGGCACGCCAGAGGTTACTTTAACGTCTGTAGACGTCTCTCCATTGATAACAACATGCTGTGTTCTGTTTGCTAAAAACTCTTCAATCCAGCCACACAGCTGGTCTGATATTCCGTAGGCTCTTACTTTGTTTATCAGGCGACAGTGCGGAACTGTATCGAACGCCTTCCGGAAGTCAATGAAAATAGCATCTACCTGGGAGCCTGTATCTAATATTTTCTGGGTCTCATGAACAAATAAAGCGAGTTGGGTCTCACACGATCGCTGTTTCCGGGATCCATGTTCATTCCTACATAGTAGATTCTGGGTTTCCAAAAACGACATGATACTCGAGCAAAAAACATGTTCTAAAATTCTACAACAGATCGACGTCAGAGATATAGGTCTATAGTTTTGTGCATCTGCTCGACGACCCTTCTTGAAGACTGGGACTACCTGTGCTCTTTTCCAATCATTTGGAACCTTCCGTTCCTCTAGAGACTTGCGGTACACGGATGTTAGAAGGGGGGCAAGTTCTTTCGCGTACTCTGTGTAGAATCGAATTGGTATCCCGTCAGGTCCAGTAGACTTTCCTCTGTTGAGTGATTCCAGTTGCTTTTCTATTCCTTGGACACTTATTTTGATGTCAGCCATTTTTTCGTTTGTGCGAGGATTTAGAGAAGGAACTGCAGTGCGGTCTTCCTCTGCGAAACAGCTTTGGAAAAAGGTGTTTAGTATTTCAGCTTTATGCGTGTCATCCTCTGTTTCAATGCCATCATCATCCCGGAGTGTCTAGATATGCTGTTTCGAGCCACTTACTGATTTAACGTAAGACCAGAACTTCCTAGGATTTTCTGTCAAGTCGGTACATAGAATTTTACTTTCGAATTCACTGAACGCTTCACGCATAGCCCTCCTTACGCTAACTTTGACATCGTTTACCTTCTGTTTGTCTGAGAGGTTTTGGCTGCGTTTAAACTTGGAGTGAAGCTCTCTTTGCTTTCGCAGTAGTTTCCTAACTTTGTTGTTGTACCACGGTGGGTTTTTCCCGTCCCTCACAGTTTTACTCGGCACGTATCTGTCTAAAACGCATTTTACGATTGCCTTGAACTTTTTCCATAAACACTCAACATTGTCAGTGTCGGAACAGAAATTTTCTGTTAGCTAGTCTGAAATCTGCCTTCTATTACTCTTGCTAAACAGATAAACCTTCTAGGTCGGTTCTTCTTTGAAGAGAACACGCTCACAGGGCCAGTCAGTTGCACCGTGCCGTGGCACGTAATTGAGATTTCCTTGTTCAGCGTGTGATTCCTGCTTCGGAAGAGCGCAGCTGTGTGGAAACCACTGTTTTCATGCAAGATGGGGCAACACCTCGCGTCGCTCGCCCAGTGAAAGATCTGCATAATGCAGTCTTCCACGAACAGGTATTTCCAGGCGTTTTCCAGTTGCGTGGCCTGCAAGATCACCTTGTCTGAAGCCTTGTGACCTTTGGCTTTGGGGATATCTAAAAAAAAAAAACGCGTTTACCAGGAACATGTTCGGTCTCTACCTGATCTGAAGCCCAGATTAGTGGAACACATGGCTCAGATTCCACCGGAACTACTGCGAGCAACTGTTGATCACGTCGTTATACGGATGCATGACATCGTCAGCGTCTCCGGAGCTGACATTGAGCAAATTGTGTTAAGTGGCGCTTAATAACAAAATGAACATTATGCCTTTCTCACTTGTTCCACTATTCCTGCCCACTTTCCAGTCCTAATCCATTGCATACGGAAACATTTCTATACGTCTTTCGTGCAGTCACAACTCCAGTTTTGCACTGCATGCTGTAGCAGTACTTTATGTGAATGGTACAAGTTTCATTCAGCTATACTATTCATCAGTGACACATCACGCTAAAGCTACCGTCGTTTTGCACATAAGCGTATTTTTTCTTCTCGTCAACTAATTCAGTATTTCGCGTCTTATCCAACGATTTCACCTGGGTTTGTCTTTTCAACTGTTGATCTTCACTGCGTTCATTATTTCATCTCTCAGAGCTACGTATCTCTCCGTCTCCCCTGGTTTCAACCAATGGTTGCCAGGGCTTCCTTTGAAAGCCTCAACAACCTTTGTTTCTTTCAAGTTATCCAGGTGTCGCCTTTTTCATTTGTCACGGTCCTCCGAGTAGTCACTTCAATCTGCAGTTCATATCCCATAAATTGTGATGAGAGCCCTCATGTGTCCCTGGAATCATTTTACATCTTAAAACCTGGTATCGAAATTTCTGTCTTTCCATTACGCAATTTATCTGAACCCTTCCTGTATCTCCAGGTCCCAACCACGTACACATCATCTTTCATTATTCAGAATACATGTATCAGCAATGATTAAAATGTATTGTGTACGAAATTCTTCCAGTCGGCGTCCCCTTTCCTTTATCTCTCCTAGTTCCTCCTTCTCCAGCTATTTTCTGTTCTCGTCCTTTTCCTACTTATGCATCCTAGTCGCCCATCACAATTAATTTACAAGTAAATGAGACTTAATAAGATTTCACCGTCCCAAGCACTGGGGACCTTTAGTATTTTTTAGTGCAAAGAAACGAAGGAAATATCCTTTTCGTTTTATATCTGACTTGGTGATTGTTCAGAATGTCTCTTAATCATAGTGTGTTCACGCATACGTTTCACTGCAAATCAGAACAAAAATTATTTTCATTCCTTCCCAAAATAATCCCCGTAATCTGGTTCTTCATCAGATACCGATAAACTTGTGTAAACTGAAACATGTATGTAGAAAGTAAACGAAAACATAGATTTAAGAAGAAAGCAACGTTTGCTGTTTAGAATGGTTTCAAACACTACAGTCCAGGGAAGCATGTTCACCAGAGTAAATGCCAGACTTACGACGAAAATTCTTCCGGGCATTGTACTGCCTCTTAGTATAAAATACTTTGATTATAAACTTAAAACAGCCGGCCGCCGTGGCCGAGCCGTTCTAGGCGCTTCAGTCAGGAACGGCGCTGCTGCTACGGTCATAGGTTCTAATCCTTCCTCGGGCATGGATGTGTGTGATGTCCTTAGGTTGGTTAGATTTAAGTAGTTCTAAGTCTAGGGGACTGATGACCACAGATGTTAAGTCCCATAGTGCTTAGAGCTATTTGATTTATAATTTTAGTAATGTTGTTGCTTAATTTGTTCTTAAAGCTGTGGTGATATACAAGACCATAAAAGTGGGTTAAAAGCTGTGAGCTATCTGAGGAAGTTAACCTTGCATTACTGCGCAACTGTTTCACCAGGTATCCAGTCTAGCTCACCAAATTCCCAACCAAACTAACATTAATTATAATCTTTTAGTACTCATCTTACGATAACCGGTGATATATATATATATATATATATATATATATATATATATATAAAGACAATTTAAATAAAAAGAAATAAATCAGTTTATATTTGGACATTTATTTTAACATTGATCATTGTGTAAGTAGGCTGTTTAGGTTTTTTTATTGGTAACGCCACCTCTGTATGAAAATCACTGGCTGTGCTGTGTGCAGTCTGTGGCTGCTTTGCATTGTTGTAATACTCGCCATTGTAGTGTTAGGCAGCTGGCTGTGAACAGCGCGTAGCGTTGGACAGTTGGAGGTGACCCGCCAGCAGTGGTGGATGTGGGGAGAGAGATGGCGGAGTTTTGAAATTTGTCATGAACTGCTATATTTGTATATGATGATATCAAGGTAAATACATTGTTTGTTCTCTATTAATATCTTTCATTTGCTAACTATCCCTATCAGTAGTTAGTGCCTTCAGTAGTTTGAATCTTTTATTTAGCTGGCAGTAGTGGCGCTCGCTGTATTGCAGTAGTTTGAGTAGCGAAGATTTTTGTGAGGTAAGTGATTGGTGAAACTTATAGCTTAATGTTAGTCAGGGCCATTCTTTTGTAGGGATTTTTAAAAGTCAGATTGCGTTGCGCTAACAAAATATTGTGTGTCAGTTTAAGGACAGTCATGAATAATTCTTCAAATGGGACGTTTCATATGTCGACCCTTAGCCGAGGATACCTCACTGGAATCTTCTGATTTTTTTCTTGTAGTTTGTGTAATTAGTATAGCTATTGTTTATTGATAGCGCGTAATCATAGAGAGAATTTCCTTTGTAGTTGTAGTTTTTCATTGTTGTACAGTAGAACAGTTGTGGCATGCATGTAGATTTGCACCAAGTATTTCGCAGCTGCGCTGGCAATTAAGTAGACATTATTTCCATTGCTATGTTATTTTATTTTGCTCTTCAAATTGCGCTTTTCTGTGTTATCGTGTGAAATATTGTGACAATTATGGCGTGTGAAAAACGTAATACTAGGCTCCAAAGTAAACTGAGAAATGACAGTGAAGACGAAAGCAGTGTGTTAGCGCCGCAGAGTAATGAATTAACTAATGTTCAAAGTAGTAATTTGGTAATTGCGCATAGGGAAATGGAGCGGGCGGCAAACAATGGTGTAGACAGTGAAACAGGTAGTGAACAGGGAAGCGTTATCGATCGATTGGTCGCAACAGCTCGCCTCAGGAATCGGGAATGACAGAACACAATATTGCAAATACTGCAGACTCAGGTTTTGGGTTCTCACCGTTTTCTCAAATGAGTCAAGACACATTTTCCGCTTGTCAAAATGTGAATGTTGCCGGTGCAACTTCATTGCCAAAAAGCACTGAGGAACATGTTTCAGACACCAGTGCATTGTTATTACAATTAATGCAACAAATGGGACAAAAGCTTGAAAAGTTAGACACAATGGAACAACACCAGAGACAAACACAGCAACAGTTAGACACAGTGGAACAAAATCTCAAAAAGTTAGACACAATGGAACAAAATCAGAGACAAACACAGCAACAGTTAGACACACTGGAACAAAATCAGAGACAAACACAGCAACAGCTTCAAAAGTTAGACTCATTGGAACAAACTCTTGAACAAACCCCCTGAAGATTTAACTACTGAGTTACATAACATTGAATCGAAATGTCAAAAAGTCTGTAATGACGTAAAAATTCAAATTTGTGAGCATTTCCAACCTATTTTTTTGCGGCATGAATATGCATTACAGAATCACGAAGCAGCCATAAAAGAACTGCAAATTATTGTTCATGAAAATCATGAGACCTTGCAAGCTAAATTTGACTCAGTTGCATCTACCGATTCGGTTACGCAACTTGCAAAAACTCAGGAAAACTTTAAGGACACAGTAGATACTCTGAAACTTGGTTCAGAAAAACACACTGAGGAAATAAGTACACTATCGGAGAAAGTAGCCGAACTTTTGGATCAGTTCACTAATTTATCTACGAAGGTAGATGATAATCTGATTGACGCAAGACCAGTAGTCTTTAATGACACAGAAGAGTACGAACAAATTAGGAAATTCAAACAAAATCAGAATCAAATTAATACACAACACCAAAGAGAAATCCGGGAAGTACAAGATCAGCTGACACAGGTAATACAAGAATTACGTATTTCAGAGGACACTCGCGCTCCAACATGGGAAGAGGGACTTAGAAATACGGAAAAGCCGCAAAATAATAACACAGGGCATTTCGGAAATTATGAAAGAAATTGGCAAGGTGCACCGAATTTTGAAATGGAACCGCCGAAACGACGTAACAATGACCGATATGCGACTCACCGACATGATGACTTTGACTATAAGCTGTTCATTACTACACGTAAATTCAAAACATTTAAGAATTCTGGCAACGCCATTCATCCACAAGCATGGCTCCATCAATTCTCTCATTGTTTTCCTCCCAACTGGTCGTTGGAACACAGATTAGAATTTATGTGTGGCTACTTAGAGAATGAACCAGCTGTAAGAATGCGATCGGTCATTCACGATTGTCACAGTGAAGGAGAATTTTACCATGCGCTCCTCTCAGCATATTGGTCACAAGCTACACAAGACCGAGTAAAACGTAGCATCATGATGATGAAACACTTTGAACAATGTGAATTTTCCAGTCTTGTCAAATATTTTGAAGACATGTTGCACAAGAATCAGTACCTGACAAACCCATACAGCCCCTCAGAACTCATCCGGATTTGCTTAATCAAATTGCCTGAACATTTACGACATATTATTTTGGCAGGACGTTGCAAAGACGACATTGAAGCTTGTTAGGGACTCCTACAAGAATTAGAAATTGACACAGACAGTCGCCGGATGCGAAAACAGGAAAACAATCACTACAGGTCACATACGTCATAATTCCGTGATGCCAAAAACAATAACGGGACACGAAAAGGCTATTCTTACAACGCAAATCGTGACCAAAACAGACACCACCCATATGACAACCGCTGGCAGAGTAATAATAGTTACAGAGAAAGATCACATTTCCGTAGTAATGACTATCACAGAGACAATCAGAGAAACAGACAATGTGGGAACCAAAACAATTATTATCAAGGAAGGCAGAATAACTTCAGACGCAACAGTTCGGCGCACAGTTACGATTCAGGGAGAAACTCTCCACCACGTGACGGACAAGGAAGAAACTAAGGAATCTACCGACATGACGACAGACGATATATTCGTAACGACAGACCTGAATTGCATCAGAACTGGTGGGATTCAAACAGAGCAGGGCACTTTCGACAACGTGAATTTGTAGAAGTTAGGTCTCCTAATCCCAATAACAACGCGCGCCAACAAAGAGACAGACAATGACCCGCGCCGCAGGTACCCACGTGCGCCGGCTGGCTCAGAGAAAAATAACATAGACGCTAACCTTGAGAAAAATTCCAGTATTCTTTACCGACGTATACCGCATGACAATTGCATTCAAGTTCAAACTCTGAGTACTATGAAGAGTAAAGGTTTACACCAGATTTCACATGTAAAACCGTTTATTGAAAGATAATCTGCTTTTTAACTTTGTCTTTGCCATATAACTTTTCACTTCACATTTCTAGTATGCTTTGTCAGACTTAAGAAACTGTTAATATACAACAATGTTTGAAGTTAAATATCCAGTCTAGAACCTAGGGAACATTTTTAAACAGAAATTACGATTGCATTGTTATAGTGAACAGACGACACAGTGTTGTATTTGTACATTCTTGCTTGTTAGTTGCACGATTACGTAAAGACTATAAGGCTCACATACTTAGAACATATACTGGCACTGCTAATGAGATTTACATGCAACATTTTGGTTTACTTGAAAATACATTTGGGATTTAAAGTACTTTCTGTGAGATTAAAGATGACTTAGTATTTGGTTTCTTTGACAGCTACACGGTTATATTATGACACTACTAATGTGTGACATAATTTACATTGTTGCTTTTGCGGTGTATCTGTTTTATATCTGCACAGTTTTCTGAATTCTTCTGGAAAGAAAAACATGTTTTAGTAGTAAGTTTTGTGGTATAGCTACAATGAGATTGCCTTTTCCATAGCACAACAATACGTTACAGCACAGTACTTTCTTCATCATGGCAATAAGCGTAATAACTAAGATATCTATACATAAAGCATTTCAGAATCATTGTGATACTATGAGAGCTTTGAATGATGTATTTGGTAAGGGAGCATGATTTTAAAGTACGTTTGAGGTAGATGACACTATTGAAATGAGCAGAGAATTTTTTTTAGGTTTTGAAATTATTGCAGAAAGCTACGACGATTTTGAGATTTGACTGAGGTGTTATGATGTTATTATTACGACGACGATGTGTACTATGCTGTTGAGATATGTTTCTGATCAATAAGATGATGCTACCGTATATGAGGAATAAGAAGTATGTTGGAAACCAAGAATCGTACTTTAAGAGTTATGAAATGTGCATAAATGCGTGACTGTATCACAATGCTGACGAATATTTTATTTGGACACTTATATTTATAGGATTTTCTTTCTACAGATTTGCAACGCTAATTCTTGACCTGTGAAATATTTTTATGTGAGACTGTCACTGTAGCGGAAACTGCTGTCGTAAATATTTCCGTAAGAAAGTTAAGTGACCACCTGCATGTAATGCGTCGTGGTCACCCAGCTGTGTCAGACGCCGGGAGAACAAGTCATTAGTGAGTGCCTCATCAGAAGCACAGGTAGAAAAAAAGAAAGGGGAGGTCATTGTCCTCGCTATTGACATTTCCTTGTTGAAAGCGTACTGTGGAGCTCGTAATTTATGATATTTACTAAAATGCCTAATGAAATGATTAGAAACATTATACATCTATTGTCTTTGTAGTTAAGAGATTGCTCATTTTGTTTAATATCTGGTTTACAGCTGTGTTGCAGCATTGGTTTTATAAAATAAACTTAAATGCATCTGCTAATGTGAACACTTTCTGTCAACAGATTTATTAAATAATTATTTTCTGATCCACATTCTTCGAAAAAGGAGCTCTTGGAATGGAGAGAACAAGAAGAAGGGACTAATAACAGTAACTGCATCTATAATTTTCTTTTCAAGTACTTGGTAATTTCTTTTGTAGAATAATTTGTGGTGCACCACTTTAATTACTTAGACATTAAGATGTGAATATACATTTCCCTTAACTGCATTGTTGTATTTACTGTAATATTTTTTTCTGCTTGAGCTATGTCATGTTTAGATATAAGCTGCTGTTTGCAAGGCATAGTGCTACTGAACTTTAATTTGTGTTACTCTGCTAAGCCAGATTTATTTTTTTGTTTGCTGCACATTGCCTCATATTAGTTGTAATGTTGAATTGCTTGGTAATTTAGATTTACTGTAGCTTGCTTTGCGATTTTCCATTTTTTTTCATTGCTGTTTATATTGTTTTATGTGCTGCTGCAGTGCCTCGTCCCTTAGTTTAGCATCTGAGCTCAGTAGATTTAAGTTAGCTTAAGAAGGGGTAGACTATATAAGAAACTGACTATGGAGAATAGGTAAAGAATACATTGTGAAGTTATATGAAAAAGATTTGGGCCCAAATGAGTATTGTACAATCAGAAATAATTATTTTGAAAGAAATAGGAACAGAATACAGAAAGCAGGCTTAGATAGGACTTTTTGGGAATAATGATGAACAAAGGGAGATCTCCATGCAAAATACTGCAGTAAAACAAACCCTGTCCTTTCCCTTTTGTGTTATCCCACTATGTGTTTGTGTACTCTTGTATATTTGTGTTTTTCCTGTCTTTATGTGTTTAGCTGATGTTGTTATGTTGTAGAATTTTTCTAATACTATTTTATTTACTCTGTAAAGATGTTTAGATATTATTTGTTCTGTTTTGTTTTAATGCTCATGTGTAAAGTTGATGTTTCGAAAGTTATTTACTTATGTCATAATTCCTGTAACACTGATGTATATGTTAGTTCAATTCTTTTGCAAAGTCTGTACCACAAATGTTATCTGTATTGTTATGTATTTTGTACCTTTGTAATTGTATTCTTATGTTATAAAATTGTAATTGACACCAGTTCATCAAATTAAGTAACTTGTAAGTTACATTTCACTGCACACGTTTCTGTTGGTCATAGTATATGGACAATATGTGAGAAGTAGGGACTGATAGTGTTTGCACGTGTGTTAATAATTCAGCAAGGAACTGGATAACAGCGTTGCTGGTTCTAAGGACAATTCCAAAAACTTTGTGAGTGCACAAGTGGTGGTTATGGACTTGCTATATTATCCGCAAGACTCTTCAATGGTGATTGTGCACCTGCACAGTCACAACAGATGGCTGTTGGCTATCTGTACAAGGACTACAGTGGGTCTACACCTTTGATGACTCACCAATCCCATACTATCTACCAGGACTACAATGGGTCTGCTCTGTGATGACCTACCTACCAATATTCTTCAAAACTTCGACTGACTCCACTGTGGGTTTGCTCTGTTGTGGCCCATTAGCTGTCTGCATGTCGAGAGTCAGCACTGTCTTTCCTTTGGAAGGACAACACTACTTCTTCAAGACTGCATGGAAATCCACTACTTCCGTGTGCATTTTCTTCTACTGCTCAGACTTTGAGAAAAACACTACTATTTTACCGTAATGAACGATCAGGACTGTCTTTATAGACTGTGAGAAAATTTGAGCTTTTGACCAACATAGTATCAATAAGTGTGTGCATTTGATTTCTTTGTTATTGTAATTATGAAAAATTTTTTCAAATCTGTATTGGCCACTGCCCAATCCAATTTGTAAAATTTTTTTTGTGGGGAACATGGGGGCTATGTAAGTAGGCTGTTTAGGTTTTTTTATTGGTAACGCCACCTCTGTATGAAAATCACTGGCTGTGCTGTGTGCAGTCTGTGGCTGCTTTGCATTGTTGTAATACTCGCCATTGTAGTGTTAGGCAGCTGGGTGTGAACAGCGCGTAGCGTTGGGCAGTTGGAGGTGACCCGCCAGCAGTGGTGGATGTGGGGAGAGAGATGGCGGAGTTTTGAAATTTGTCATGAACTGCTATATTTATATATGATGATATCAAGGTAAATACATTGTTTGTTCTCTATTAATATCTTTCATTTGCTAACTTTCCCTATCAGTAGTTAGTGCCTTCAGTAGTTTGAATCTTTTATTTAGCTGGCAGTAGTGGCGCTCGCTGTATTGCAGTAGTTTGAGTAGCGAAGATTTTTGTGAGGTAAGTGATTGGTGAAACTTATAGCTTAATGTTAGTCAGGGCCATTCTTTTGTAGGGATTTTTAAAAGTCAGATTGCGTTGCGCTAACAAAATATTGTGTGTCAGTTTAAGGACAGTCATGTATAATTCTTCAAATGGGACGTTTCAATTGTTCCGTTAAAATTTCAGCATATCAAACTTGATTTATAACTAAACTGGTGCCTTATTTAGGGTTGTGAAAATGTGAGTTTGTAATCTTACGGAACACATCAAATAGGGAGCCAAGACTGGGAGACTACGTACAACACTGCATTCATAAAATAACACACGAAGAACGTTGAAACATATCCAAGAGGAAATTAACCGCAATCAACCGATTCAATTTTCACCCAAAGAAGTTACGTCCGTAGCACAATCCTGTCCGTCATGAAATTACCACACACTGGTACACTAAATGCAAACTAACTCTCTGTGAAATCTTCCCGAAAAGAACAGCTGAGGGCTACTTTGATGCTTACACCACATGCTTCACGTGGTCAACTTGGTTTACACAATAATTTTGATAATTAAAATAAATTACATCGAAACGCAATTTACAAAAGAAAAACTTCGAACTGGTTACTATTGTCTTACTATTAACCTGATGGGTCAAACAATTGTATAAGCACGTGGTACTGGTCTCACAAAGTACACCGCACGTGGGTTGAACATAAACAAAAGTTGCTATATTGAAAAATATAGTCAAGACGAGACGTTATAATCTCACGCACATTCGCATTTGAGATTGATGATCTTAGTTGGAGTTACTGATCAACACGTGGTTCCACTTTACTCACAAAGTAAGAGACAAAGTAACTACCGGAAGATATTTTGAGCTTTACACTCGAATCACACTACGTTGCAATTTAAGATAACATTAGATATTTTAGAGCTAAACCTGAAATAAAGGTGATTAAATTTTCAGTTAAGAAATCCATTGTCCTACGGACTTAGCAGAGACGCGCTTAGCCTTAGATCTTACCACTTCAGATGCTCGCTGCGGACAGACTGCCGTGGTCCCTTCCTGAGGGTGGCTCACAAATACAAACGGAAGTGACCAGAGAGGCAGCGTCCTATACCAACATGACAAGGGACGGACAGGACCATACTAAGAATAGAAACCTCTTTGCTTTTAGAAAGCGTAGCTACCTGTTCCGACGTGGGTCCTACTGTTCTCTAGCAGTCAGGCTTGTCTGCTACCATCAAGCATGCAACTAGAAATACATTTGCTCACTCATCCTCTCACACAGAAGGGAAGGTGGGGGGACAGTATCTTATCATATACAGTATATAAAAGAAAGCGGATGTAGGTTCCATATGAGAATGTGTTACATGAATTACATATAAACTGTGTTTTAAAGTGTAGTAGTGTGACAGATCGTTCTTGTTTATGTGTAAAAGTAACACGTTTCACTTCTCAGTCTTCTCCCAGGTAGTCAGAAACACCACAGTAAATTTAGAAAGATAGTGTAGACCTAATTCGGTCAGCAAGTAAAAACAATGGTTCCTGTGTCATTAATATGAAAACAATTTCTGGTTGTTACCCTTGTGGAGTTCACCAGTATTTGCTCATTGCAAGAGCCAACTGATCACGGGAAAATTTATGACTGTTTATTAACAAGTAAAATTTATGAAAATAGCAAAGGTGCCACAACAATTAAAAAAGAACAAAAAAATAACATCATTATTATAAAGCAGAAGATTACAATGCACAATCCGCAAAAGCAAAAAAAATGATAAGAGAAAGAAACATGTTTTACAAAGTGGTTATCGCAAAAAAAAATTCTATATCTTATAAAACTAATAATTTGTAGAATTAAAATAACTTTGTGGCACTATTTTAATCACTCTACTGTATTTCAGTTAGTTAGCAAACAATGATCACTCTGTCATTATACTGAAACTACAATGAATTATGTGATTGTTACCCTTATGGGGTTCCTCACTATAAATATGCCCCATGCAAAGGCTAATCGATCACTTTGCGATGAGAATGAATAGCTTTCTGATTGATAAACGAAGCCTGTGGCCTGTGTCACGTACATCTCGATTTGGTTCCATGTTTGTGTTGTCAAATTCGTGCGGTATCCTCGTTTGACACGCCAGGTTGATATTCTTGGGCAAAAAAAAATGGTTCAAATGGCTCTGAGCACTATGGGACTTAACATCTATGGTCGTCAGTCCCCTAGAACTTAGAACTACTGAAACCTAACTAACCTAAGGACATGACACAACACCCAGCCATCACGAGGCAGAGAAAATCCCTGACCCCGCCGGGAATAGAACCCGGGAACCTGGGCGTGGGAAGCGAGAACGCTCCCGCACGACCACGAGATGCGGGCTTCCTGGGCAAGGATGACATTTAATGGCTCTTCTTTGTGCCACCCTTAGCTACCAGAAAACATCGAAGTATGATTTACTGTCGTTTGACAGTGGGCATCCGTCAGGAAATGTTGATAGGCGTCGTTGAATTCTCCCAGTTTCTCTGGACAGTATGTGTCAAAAGGCTCCACGCCCCTTGTGTTGTTAAATTCTTGAGTTATCCTCAATTGGCTCGCCGGTTTGATATTCCTGGGCAAGGATGACACTTAGTGGCTCTTCTTTGTGCTACCCTTAGCAACCAGAGAACACCGAACCATGATTTACTGCCGCTTGACAATGGGCTTCCGCCAGGAAATGTTGATAGTCGTCATTGACGCCTGCAAGTTTCTCTGGACAGGACCTGTCAAAAGGTTCCACGCCCCTTTATCCCCTGTCTTCTGTCGTTTCACCACGGCCGTCTCGTCACGGTCGCGTGCGTTTGGTGCGTTGCCAGCAGATGGATTTCCGCGCGGTGGACCGCTCGGCCATCTCAGGTCATCGCCTCCACGAAGGGTCGCACTGGTGCGGCCGGCCATTAGCTCCGGGTGAAAGGAAAAGTGTTTGCCGCGTACCCTTCTTGTACTGTCGACCGCGCTCCCGAAGTGGCCCGGTTGACAGTGTGTCCTGCTGGGAAACCCACCTGTTTACAACTAGTCGTCCTCGCTGCTCCCGCTGCCCCGTGAGAGTTTAGCCGGTTCGTTTTCACGTTCTCAACTGCATTCACAGAAATTATTCATCATAGTTATGTGATTACAAAATGTCATATATCATACCACAATTTTTAAGAACAAAAGTGAGACTTAATTTTTTTAAATAAAAAAGTTACATGAATCGACAATATAAAAATAAAAGTTAAATGACTTGACAATATAAAAAAATTAAAAGTGAAATGACTTGACAGTATAAAAATAAAAATTAAATGAACTGGTAATATAATATTTAAATCCACATCACTAATGTGGTTCACTTACGTTTTAATAAATCAAATGCTACTTATTAATTCAGTAAAATGAATAGGATTGTGCCTTGTGCAAGTATAGGTCAGGACAGCATAGGGTTCACATGTTATTTACACACAACATGCACACTTGTTGTCTATTCTACAAACTAACTACCCATAAACATGAATTACTCAAAATTTTACTTCAATCCACTACTAGTTAATCCAACAAGCTACTTCAATGCTACTTCAACACAGTGTTTATACCACTACAACACTGTTCTAATTCATCCTCTTCTTGACGCTCGCGGCATATGTCCTGTCACATGATAAATATGGAGAAACTTTCCTTAAACATACACAGTAAAAAGAAAAATGGTTATTTACACCCCAAAACATTTATACCAGTTGACACACCTTATAAAAGACTCGCAATTATACATATATCATACTCATATGTTCATACATAAGACAGTAAGACAATTTCATCTAAGATTACGTTATCACAAGAATTAATCACACAGACAACTCTGAGAAGGGTAAAAAAATATTTTCATCATACAGGTTATACTACATTTTCTTACCCATTTCGTTCCTTCTTTAAGTTACCTTTCGCTTCCAAATCAGTTATTTCGCCTGTGGTGGTTATTCTGGATTCATTTCTCATGAATGGCAAAATTGTGGTCTCCTCTACTCTGTAAAACAGTTTCATTTTAACATATTGAACTTACAACAGACACAAAAGATCCGAAGCCTCCTGTAGTTTAAATGATAAATGTTTTGAGTCATCCTTATTACCCAAACCAAGCTTTCCTTCGGTCCCATAATCAAAATTATTTAATCTTCCTCTACCTTCGAGAGGGAAATTTCCTCAGTACAAATCATATAGGCTGCAGTGCATCCCGCACCAGCGATAACAGCAATCTTTAATGCTCACAGCATCAGCAAAACACATAAACGTCGCTTTTCTAGGACAAGCATTAACGCAGAATAATTTTTTAGGCTCTGGCTCAACATCAATCAAGACTACAAAAAGGATCCATAAATCTCTTCCATTTTACCTTTGCTGGAAAACTGCTCGTCATTTGACTACCACAATAATATTTCGGGGCCACGTTAATTACACAAACCACAATTCTTCTTTCACCTTGAAGGGAATCAATCTACTTACGAAATCCACAGACAGAACTTTACGTACTCAGCTATAAAGAACAAAAAGGATATATCATCAATATTCACATATTAGCGCATATTGGGAAGCCATTGGTTAAACAATCGTATTATCGCATCCTGTTTTCAAGATTCCAAACTTACTCATTCCTTTCTCAGAGCTCTCCTATCTTAAAATATTCATACAGCACGCATACTATAGTAAGAGATCCTCATTTGTACTGACAGATGTAGAATACTAGTAGATAGATAGTAGCACTGAAAGCAGAAAATCGGAAACAATCCTACTAACAGCTGGGGACCTGGGTTTGCCAGATCCATAATACCCACGGATCGGATATTCCCCTGAGTTTTGCATTAATTCAACACAGATCTTGCTTCTCTCAGGAGCGACTCTTTTCAATTTAAACAAAAAAACCATAAACAGCATTTCACTCGTTCACAAAGAAACCTTTTATCTTCACATTTGAACCAACCTAAATCCTAACTGCACAAGGAAAGAAAAAAAAACTAAAAACATCACTTCAATCAATCACATAGAAACATCTTTATCATTATTTTTACCAACATATTATTCAAAATGCATTTATCACAAATGTAAACTAATCAGTTGTTTCTCGCCACCGTCCTCTCTACACCTCACTGTCCTTTCTACTCAATGTATGGTTTTACGTTTGACACATGGTGTAGCCGTTTTGATTTCTTCGACCGAAGAGTTTCAACTTCTATGGCGTTTTCATGGGGAATCTTCCTTATCCGATACGGGCCGTTAAAGAGATTAAAAAATTTCTTGCAGACACCTGACCGTTTGTTAGACAGCTTGTGTGATCTGATAAGAACTTTTTGTCCTACATGAAACACTGTTTTTCTCACGTTTTTATTATACACCTTGACTCTGGCTTCTGCTGCACGCTTGATGTTGCGTAAAGCAAAGTCAACAATTGCGTTCCGGCGTAGTCTCGGCTCTAGTGGCCAAGGCACCACATCTTTGATTTTGCTCGGGGGTTCCTTGTTTTTTAGCACAGTGATTGGCGGAAGCTTTGTTGACGTATTAGGCAACTCATTAATTACGTTCTGAAATCCTTTTAGGTGTATGTCCCACGATCGGTGATCACGACTGCAGTATAACCTACATAATTTTCCTAATTCACGCATAATACGCTCACTGGGGTTATATTATATATATATATATATATATATATATATATATATATATATATATATATATATATGTGTGTGTGTGTGTGTGTGTGTGTGTTTAATTCTTCTCCTTCGAAGCATCCGCTGCCAGTATTGCGATCTAAATTGTGGTCCATTATCCGAGATAACCCTTTTCACGCTCCCAACTTCATGCAGAAACTGCTTTGCAAATGCAGTTGCCACTGCCCTTCCTGTGGCTCGCCTCTCCAGAGTCAGGCACACAAACTTGGAGGTTAGCTCCACAGCTATGAAAACATATGCAAAACCTGCTTTAGATCGTATTAGTGGCCCAAATAGATCCACGGCCGCGAGGTCACAAAATTTGCTTGGTATTATCGGGTGCAATGATGCAGCATACGTCACTGTGGCCGCCTTTTCTCGCTGACAAGATGCGCACACTCTAAGTATGCAACGAATAGGCCGTAGCATGTTATTAAAATAGCATGTCTCCTTCAGTTTTTCACAACATTTCTGTGCTCCGAAGTGACCATAACTCAAATGTACGTACCATATAATTTTGTTTACTAGTTCCTCCGGAATCACCAACACCCATCTGGAGTCGTCCGGGTCTCGTTTCTTGAATAGTATTCTATTGCGCACTAAGTAGTATTGGCGTATTCCTACATTCTCCTTGTCCTCCCACTTCTTCTTTATATCTTTCAATACTGCGTCCTTATCCTGTTCGTCAGCTATACTCCCTAAAGAGGTGGTAACAAAGTTCTCGAACGCTAAATTCTGTAAGTACAGGATGCTAAAATTATTTTCACCGAGTTCCCATTCTTCTGTGTGAACCAAACCTATAGGAATGCGCGATAAAGCGTCAGCAATTACATTTTTCTGTCCCGGAATGTATTCTACAGTGAAATTATATTCCTGTAGGTATAGTGCCCAGCGTCCTAGTCTCCCATGGGTGATTTTTGTGCTCATAAGAAATTGGAGTTCACGATGGTCAGTGTACACTCTGGTGGTCCTCCCAAATAAAAAATACCTAAATTTTGAGAATGCCCAAACTATCGCGAGTGCTTCGAGTTCTGTCACGGAATAATTTCTTTCACATCGAGAGAGCACCCTGCTCCCAAACGAGATTGTTTTCCAAGTTGTAATATCATCATTTCCTTCCGTTTGAAACAGTTCCACAGCTAATCCTGACAAGGAACTGTCCGTCATTAAACAGAATTCTTGTGTCAGGTCGGGATGCACGAGGATGGGATCCTCTACCAATGCCTTTTTCAATTTATAAAATTCATCCTGTGCCTCTTGATCCCAGACCCACAAAGCGTTCTTCCCTGTTAGTCCACATAGACGAGGTGTACCAAGTACACTAAAATTTATAAATCGCTTATAAAAATTACACAGGCCTAAGAATGCCCGCAACTGTTTTTTATTTGTCGGCATTGCACTCTCCGCTATCGCCGCAATTTTCTCCGGATCAGGTTGTATTCCATTTGCTGAGACAATATGGCCTAAGAATTTTATGTTCTCTCGTCCGAACTGTGACTTATCTAAGTTGACTGTTACACCTGCCTTCTCAAAAAACATCCAGTAGTCTGTTCAGAACGTCATTATGATCCTCCCACGACTTTTCCGCAATTAATATGTTATCCACGTAAATTGTCACTCGCTGTTTCAAATCATCAGGTAAAATGCAATTTAATCCCCTTATAAAAGCAGCTGATGAGACATTTAGTCCGAACGGGAGACGCCGGAATTGGAAACAATTTCCATAACACGGGAACGCTGTATATAATCTGCAAGATGGGTGTAGCACGATTTGCCAAAAACTCAAACGGAGGTCGACAGATGACAGTACCCTTACCCCGTGGAAACGTTGTAAGAGTTCCTCAAGGCTCTCAGGCCTATCCGTTTCCGACATAATAATTGTGTTTATCTGTCTCGAGTCTAGTACCAAACGAACCGAGTTGTCGAGTTTTGGTACGACAAGCAAGAGTGAGTTGTACGAGCTTACTGCCCGCTCAATTATTCCTTGTTTATTTTCTTCTCCACTAGGGCTTTATACGCCACGGGAATAGGGTATGGTCTAACAGAAAACTTCTGATGGTCACCTACTCTGAATTGGTAAGTAAAACCCTTAATCGACCCCGGAGTCTCAGAAAATACCCGTTCATGATTCCTAAGTAGGCAATACAATTTCTCCTTTTCCCTGTCCGTGGTTCTGACACCCGCGATGCTCTTTCTCAGTGCATCAGCAAAAACAACATCTTTCCCCTGCTCACCAGACGTAGAGCACGACTCACTTACATAGTTCACGAGTAGCTCCAGTCTGGGTTGCGACTCGGTTTGAGCTTGAAATCTTAGGCAACTAATTTCTGACTCGGCACGTAATATGCATTCATCAAATACTAAATTAATTAGCTGATCCCCAACTTGAATTGTCATTACTCCTCCACCCATGTCAATTACTGCATGGTGGGCATTCATGAAGTCATTTCCCAAAATCATTGCCACATTCAGCATTGGGAGCACAAAGAAGTTGTACTCAGACTCTCTTCCCTGGCAGGTAAAATTAAGCCGAGTCTGCCTTCGGATTTCTACGCTCTTACCATAGACTGCGCCCTTCACCTTTATTCCTCGCACTTGAAAAACGGGCCAAGTCCCAGTCCCTTCTCAATTTTGAAATGCTGCCTCGCTCACTATGGACAAAGGGCTTCCAGTGTCAATGACACACTTAAAACACATTTCGTTTACTGCAACTGCCACGACTGGATTTATTCCCGACATTTTAGCACTCGTAATTTCTTGCAACAAATCCTCTCTAATATCTTCCCTCTCTATATACCGTATGCACTCATTTGCCATGTCGCTCATTTGTTCCGATTGGGCGCCTTCTGCGCTGATCGTTTGTCATTGCCGGTTTTGTGCATTTCCATTTGCTGGATTATGTCTAGGGTTAGCCGGCCGAATTTCAACATCATGAGGTGCTCCGCCTATAGTCCTATTCCCACCGTGTTCACCGTAGTATCGATTCTGGTTGCCGTAACTGTTGCGTTCACGATCCTGTCCACGTCCTCGATCATTTCCGTTGTTCCACCTGTGTACGCGACTTTACCCCAGTTTCTATACGGCCGGTCCCGATTATTGTTCCGTTCGCGTCGCGACGACCAGTCACGCCGTTGATTAGTACTACGGCCACGACTGCGATCGCGTTGCTGTGCCCCGTAATAACTTTGTGCCTGATTAGGCGGGCATTCTCCTGTATTGTATTCCAACTCTTGGAGAAGTGTCTTAAACGTTTCCACGTCCTCTTTGCATCGTCCCGCAAGAATGACGTGGCGCAAGTGCATCGGCAATTTGGTGATGCATATTCTAATTAGTTCCGCAGGCCCTATGGGTCGTATAAAAATTGATTTGCCTGCAGCATGTGGTCGAACAGGCGTGCTGGGCTGCCGAAACCAGACTGGTTCAAATTTGGCAGCGTAATTATGCCATGCTTGACCCTATCTTGTGCCGCTTCCGACCAATAGGCGGACAGAAAGGCTTGTCGAAACTCCCGAGTGGAGTTGCAGCGACGCGCTACCGACCTCATGCGAATCACCGGCTCGCCTTCCAAATAGCCACAAATATATTCTATCTTATGTAAACTTACCCAGTCGGGGGGAAGACAGAACTGAAATTGCTCGAGCCATGCTCGTGGATGTATTCCTTTTTGCGAATTTCGAAATATCTCAAACTTTCTCACCGTAAGGAAATGTTTGAAATCAAATCCCCGCATTTCCTCCCGGCGACGCCCTTGAATGTTTCTATTTTTCTCATGTCTGCTCCTCAAAATACATTCTTCCCTGTCGTCAAAATCTCCCTCGTGGCCTAAGTCCCTCTCTGCACTGTTCGTGCAGCTATTTTTAGTGCTACTGGCGAGTTCGGAATCACACCCCATGCGGCTTTCCAGATGCGCCACGCGTTCTTGTAATTCACCTGTTACAGCTTTGTGCCGCCTGTTCACTTCGAACTGTCCCTTCTGAAATCCAAGAAGCGAACGTACTTCTTTGGTCTCTACGACCGCTACCGGTGTAGTATTGCTATCGCTCTCCGTCGCCTTCATCGTGCCTACGATGTCCGCTAATGCTGCAATCTTATCATGTATTTGTCTGTTGTCCTCCGCCCCAGTCTGCTTCAATTGTTCTACATGCTGTTCGAGTGTGTGAATCGCTTGACTGTTGTCCGCTACTGTGTTGCTAACGGACGCGGGACAATGCGTTTCCGCCTCCTGGACCCTGGAGAGTACCTGCTGGTATTCCCTTTGGCATTCTTCTCTCAGAGCTTGGAAATTCCTAAGTAGCTGTTCCTCGTTCTCTTTCGATTCCGCATCGCGACTCCGCATGCCCTGTTCTAAGGCTTGCAGACGATCATTGATTTGTTCAAATGTACGGCCTAATTCTTTCATAATATCACTTTTTATTTCACTTGCCAGATTGTTTATTCTTTGTGAGATATCATCGGACACTCTCTGCATCGACTTGTCGACTTTATTTGTCTGCTGGATTAGTTTTTCGTCTATTTGTTCGCCTAGCTCGCGGATCGACTTTTCAGATATCTGCGTCATTTGTTCGCCTAGCTCGCGGATTTATTTTTCAGATTTCTGCGTCATTTGTTCGCCTAGCTCTCGGATCGATTTTTCGGATGATTCTTTCTTGTTCTCGGAACGATTTTTCTGATATCTCTGCGTTTTCTTTATTTTGTTGCAATAAGGCTTTCATGAGTTCTGCCAAATCAATTTGGTTAGTTGGAGGCAAATTAATTTCTGGCTCTGATGTGAGCCCGTTCGTCCAGTTTTGCATTTCCTCTGAAGTATTCCCCAATGCATTTTCGGAACCGTCCGACGCGTTAATATTCGAAATCAAATTATCCCCTTGGTCCATGTTGCTTAAGTTGTTGCAACGCCTACTTTTAGCTTGGTTACGTGTCTGCATTAGTTCAATTTATACCCGGTACGCAACACTCTAATCAGAATAAATGTATCCCCCAAAAATTACGACAGTTACGCGATAGGTACCCAACCTAGTACGCACTTTTTCACGCGCAAAACAAATTTATATCTTTGATCGAAGTCAGTGCAATTTACAAGCGAGAAAAAAAAACACACAAATATAGAAAACAAAACAACAAGACAAACAACACAACGCCGCTCAACAACGCCATGAATCTTTTGAAAGTCTGCTCAGAAACAACGCAGAAGTTGTTTGAGCACTACAAGGGAAAAAAAATTAAGATTATACAACGCTCGCAATTTAACGTTTCAGAGATTCCAGAGTCTAGCGGAATCACAGAACAGGGTCGCCATGTGTAATGTTGTTGCTTAATTTGTTCTTGTTTATGTGTAAAAGTAACACGTTTCACTGCTCAGTCTCCTCCCACATAGTCAGAAACACCACAGTAAATTTAGAAGAGGAATTTATGCCGTAAATGACGACAGATTTAAGAAATTAACAGGAAAGGAATCCAACAGAGACCTTTCATCTTAAAACCAACATTTCGACCGTATTACAACGGGCTTTCTCTGGGCAAGACTTATTTTGGTGAAGGAAAAGTGGCTCTATTTATTATAGACGATCGATGTTAGCATACCATCTTTTTTGACACTTTATTGGCCCTAGAATATATTAGGCTAGTCATGGCGGAAGGGAGAGGGTAGGATAGAAGCAACTGGTGGGCTAACAGCGTGCCAGTGATCAGTGACAGTCTGCATATCAGCGCACCACTTCTGATGGGCGCGTTTTCTTCCTGGTGTGCGCGGAAGTACACTGACAGTCCCCCTATAGCTGTTTGTTTACGCTGTCGTGGCCTCGCCCGGTGAGGCTTATGCACCGCGACCACTTGCGGCCCGTTGAACTGAGATAGCTGGCAGCCAGGGCGCAGTAAGTTCGTAGCCGTCATCTCTATTGGTGTTTTCAGGCTCCTTAATAATTTCAGTCGCCTCTGAAATTTTTTGCTGGTGCGTCCACGACTCTGTCGCCAGCACACGGACTTCCTGGGACAAGATAGGCTGTCCATAGTCACGGTGGTGTTCCGCAATGGTCGGTTTATTATGCTGAGCTAATAGCATATAGCGTTCATGTTCTGGTATTCTTGGGGTTAACTGGTCTCCCTGTCTCCCCAATGTAGACAGCTCCGCGCTCATAACGGAGATCGTATGTTCCTGCAGTATTTAGTTTGTTGACTGCATCCTTGGTGGAACCTATCATATGGATCCAGTGGCTGCTGCGGAAAATCGGTCTGAAAACTCGGCCGTGGAGTACGTTGTCTGGCCGTTCACTGACGCCCTTCACGTATGATAAGTACACTAGCGGAAGCTTGTAACGCCGGAAATGCATATCCTCCTATTTCCATCTATTGTACTATAATTTTTTCCTTGTTTTGTTACCTCAAGATATAACATTTCTGTCTCTTTATATATTGTAATTGTTTTACTGTTTGTATATATATGTATTTATGCATTTATGTTGGTTTGTTTTGTGAATATTATTTGTATTTATACGCTGGGTCTGGCCTGGGGAAAACTATACTATCGAACGAATACATCGATAGGTCGTGTGGAGAACCAAAGTGTTTAGGATCTTTGGTAGTGTTAACTCTGCCGCGTGGAGCGCGGGCAGAGCAGAGAGAGTTTTGATAAGTCTGAGGAGATGTTTTTACCTTTTTTGACAGTTTGCGCACAGTCGCGAAGTTAGAAAACTGGAGTTGTGAACGATTATTGAGCGTGGCTCGACTGAAGTTAGTCAGGTATGCTAGAGCAGAAATCACGAGCAATAAAAAGGTACAGGCTGCTCAGCTTTCGTAGACTTTCAGGAAGGGTTAGTGGATTGTTGCGGAAGAAAGAATACTTCTAGCTATTATCAGGAACAACTTATTGGTACAGTTCAAAAACAAAGGTAATTGGTAGAAAGTTTAGACTGTATCAGGAAAATCAATATTGATTTGTTTGAGCTGAAAGATGATGATCATTCCAACAAGACATTTTGCAGGAAGCAGAGCAAAGGGGGCTTGACGTGTTTTTGTGGACTCTACCGGCTGAAATGCTGCGAAAAGTGTGAATGGAGTTCCCGAAAACCTTCGGCGAAGCAGTAGTAACTGCGGCTGCTTTGGCTGAAATTGACTCAGAAACTAGGCCAAGAGAGAAGCGTGCAGTTTTTAATGTTGAGTTCGTATGTTATAGATTTGTCTCTCCAGGCCACTTGCAGCTGTTTTGTAGGAAGCCACAGTGTCAAAGGTGCAAAGACATTGAGCACACCGTTCGAAGATGTCCACAGGCGCGTGGAAGGCGGAATCAAAATGGTTCAAATGGCTCTGAGCACTATGGGACTTAAAATCTGAAGTCATCAGTCCCCTACAACTTTAGAATTACTGAAACCTAACTAACCTAAGAACATCACACACATCCATGCCCGAGGCAGGATTCGAACCTGCAACCGTAGCGGTCACGCGGTTCCAGACTGAAGCGCCTAGAACCGCTCGGCCACATCGGCCGGCTGAAGACGAAATCATGGTAACACTCGCACCCCTATGTAAAATAAGACAGGAGCATCGAGAGCACAGTGCAATGCTCCCCGTTAAATGTGATTATGGGAAACCCCTATGCAAAATCAATGGCAGACATTTATCTCACCAGCTATGTAAAGGAAGATTGTGTATATCAGCACAGTTATCTACGGCGATCCGAAGTATATATGGTGCCACAAATTTGAACCAGTCACGTTGTAGACTAAGTGATGGTTCACTCGCTCGTTTCGGTATTGTTGAATTTCAGCATGAGGAACGACTACCTGGTGGGCATGAAATCTCACTCTAGTGTGAGCATAAGCTACGATGACATTCTTGGGCTACACTTCTTGATTAAACATCACGCCAAAGTCGATCTACTACAGTGCATAGTGGAGCTGGTTGGGACACCGTTCTGCCTCAGTTTTACCGCTAAAAGAATCGAACTATCACAAGGAAAACCCGAGGCATTCAGTAAGCCACTTCTGAACTTAGACTTGACTCAGGACAAAGCGAAAGGTAGAGGAAAGCTGTTCTGGATGAACGTAGGAATTGTTCTGCTTTATTATAGTAGAGCCCTTGGCAGTAAACGAGGAACTGGATTGTGCACAATGTTCCATACGACGTAGTTCATTCTTTGGGCAGGAAATTTGCACAAGCTGAGTGGTGCTTGTCAATGTAGACAATTTTGGTTCGGAAGAGGTGAAGCTGTCAAAAGGTGAACTGACAGATAACTTAGAAGTGTTAAGGAAAGATGAGTTGAACAGGGATTTCAATGTAGAATACTGGAAGCCAGTGCACTATATTGATTTAATCAAACTAACAGAAAAGGTGTTTTATCGGAAAAGACATGACGGAGTGGACATGGAGAGATTGTTGGAGGAATACTCGGAATTATTCATCACAGCTGTGCCACTAGTGCAGCACATAATTACTGCTGGAAATGAACCACATGCATACAGAAAACCATAATATCAACTCCCGAACCAAGTACAACCAGTGATGAAGAAGTTTACTGACCAACAGCTCCATGATGGAATTATAGAACAAAGCACTAGTTCGTAGGCAACCACAGAAATCCTCAAATAATTAAAACGCTTATAGATTCTGCTGTGACTAAGATTTTTAAACCAACAAACAGTCACGGCCCATTATACAGTGTCGCACATTACATTAGAGAGACCTTCGATAATCTGAGGCAATGTTGTTACTTTACCACCATGGATTTACTATGCGGGGTCTACCATTTAGAGACAGAACTGGAGGGTCGACGTCAAATGGTGTTTTAGGTTAGATTCGGTCACTACCAGCACCGTCAGATGACATTCAACGTGAAAAATACACTGAAGACTTTCCAATGCTTGTTCTCTGGAAATAATGTGTGGTCTACCTAGACAATGTCACTGTATTCTCCAAGGATATCCGGGAGCATGTGGCGATTGGTTATTTCTGTGATACAAATGACCCTATATATAGGCTATATTATTATCCAGGACGGTGCATGAACCAATCCATGACTGTTGCAAGCCATAAAGGATGTCCCAACGCCTAGCACAGTAAAGGAATTAGTCATACCTCAGCGTCATCAGTTTTTATAGAAACGTCCCAAAATTTGCGGATTTGGCAAGATTCCTTACACATTTATTGAAGAATACAGGAAACTCTCAATTGACTCCAGATTGCGAAGCAGCATTTGAAAAGTTAAAAGATTTGTTGACCACCGGTCCCATCCCCATTTTTCCTATCAAAAACAGTTTACAATGTGTAACTTGAGTAACCACGCTCTAAGCTGTGCTTTCAACAAAGAGACAGATGGGAAAGATCACCAATAGCCGGCACTTTAGATAGTTCAGTAAGATGGAATTTCATGTTAGGATGTAGACCATTCATATGGCTGATGAACTACTGCAGAGCCACATTATCACGCAGTCAAATCAAAAAATATAATCAGCATACCTGAGGAAGCATTACAGAGAGAGGGAGAGTTCGCTGTTCAACTCTCGTTCTTCAACATCCTCCATGAAAAAATTGACTACATCTGGTGCCAGTGGCGAACCGATGGCTCTTTCATTAGTCATTTCACAATTATTTCCACCATACCGTTAATATGTGGTCGTCCAGGTGTGTGAAATTAATTTCAAATTTCAGGAGGCAAATAAGTGGCCAGTAGCCTTATTGTATCTTACAGTGTTACCTTCAATTCATAAATGTTTTTTGATTTCATAAAGTAGATGAGGATAGTCCCAAGTGAACTAACGGTCAGCCATGATGTGACGGTTGGTAGGAGTGGTGATTCCGAGTTGATTCGCATATGTAAGAACATTCCAAAATAAGTTTTTACTATCAGCACAAAAACAGAACCCAGTCAAGCGAGGGACCCCAGTTAGCCTTACAATTTTCTTACTACAATGTATAATGAATACGATGCGCAATCCTTAAAAAAAAAAAAAAAAAAAAGGTAGCACCACTTACCAGTATAAGAGGACTTAAAGAATTTACAAAGATCTAAACTCTCACAACAGTTAATTGGCAAGACTAGAATTAAAAGAATTAGACTCGCGATCGTAGGTTTATAACATAATCAAAATTCCTTTGAAAACATCAGCACTTAAAAATTATCACCTATGGTTTCAGTTCAGGCGGCAGTTACCTAAAATCAACTTCAAATCGTAAGTGCCAAACGTGTGAAGGAACGCTTTAGTTTGGATACATTAGTCAAGAGAAGGGCCACGAAAGCAACAACCTACACTTACAATCGTTCTTGAAAGAACTCACAGCAACTGCCATTCAGTACACTACGCAGCTTAACAAAGAATCTCTCACTAACCAAAACTTATGACGTCATAGTACTGTATAGCCGAGTACGGCTTGAAACAGTTACGTTCAGAATTATTTTTAATATTTAACTGTAACATCGTTTTATATGAGAACAGCTACTACTGACAGTTAGTTTGGAGCAACAGTACGGAGGAAGGGTATCCAGGGTATCAGTCACAGGAATTCCGCAGCACCTGTGTGGGCCACAGTGGACTCACGACCAGAATGTCTCCAACTATGGATACTATTCTCACAAAATACAATTTAGTGACCTATATAGTCCACGTGGCTTCCTAGTGAAGGATAATCGATGATACTTTGGTTATGTAGGTGACCATACCGAAGCAACATTTTGCGGGATCCAGGTTTTAGGTAACGAACTTCATTTATATGAGAGCTTCGGTTTCGTATTGCAGCTTGGAGTAAACAGTAAGATTAGGAGATCTAATTAACTTTCGTTGCTGTAGAGCAAAGTTAATTACGAGAGTTACGTCCAACAACGTATTATTGAAACTTAGAAGATCCCTCAGTTACTCGAACGGTGATTTGTTTAAACATTACACCAACGCCCGGTCCTTTCCTCGTAAATTGTGCCAGAAAATTATTCCAAATGACATTGGAGAATGGAATCATACGAAGTAAGCTAATTTTTTGATGCTTTCGTCACCAAAACCAGCTTCTGTAGCCTTTAAATTTCAAACATTTATCTGTAAAACACTACATTTCTGTACAGTCAATGACCTTCTTGGGTGGTAGAACTGACACATCTACGTTTTTTAAAATAATTTTTGTTTTGGTTTCAGCTGTTTGAGTTGTGGCTTTCCCTTGCAATATGTGTGTTTTTCAGTTGAATGACACCTGTTTATTCAGCACTTTCATCTTCCTAATGTTATATCTTGTTTTCTGTGGGTCGCGATACTTTTATTTCCTGTACTCTAAGCGAATATGATTTAACCAGTTTCGATTTATCGATACAAGCTCTGTAGCCACCTCTTCAGATGGTCCTATGACAATTTGGGAGTCAATCTGTTTTCAGCCAATGGGATTCGTCAGCTGATACTGGACCATGTGGTTCCATTCGTTTGAACGAGAGACACCATTGCGCTACATTACTTGTTGTGACTCTGGGTGGAGAAATCGAAGAGACTTTGTGCTGTGTCCTAATGTTGAGAGAAATGCTTCCTTTGTCCTACGGTGGTCAATGCCATTATAAAGATGTTACTTTTCATGGAAAATTGGCTGAGGTCGTTACAATTTATTTGCTACAGAGAAGGTTATTTTTCGATAAGACCACTCCGAGTGTAGGGATATGGGCATGTCCTTGCGCACAGTGAAATAGGTGCTCACAAGTTGCCAGATAACACGTAGCTAGTTGAGAGCTGGTTTCTGCATCTCATGTCTGCCCCTGATATCTGAGTGGTCAGCGTGACGGAATGTCATATCTAACAGCCCGAGTTCGATTCCCGGCTGGGTCGGAGATTTTCTCTGCTCAGACTGGGTGCTGTGTTGTCCTTATCATCATTGTTTGATCCCTATCGACACCTAAGTCACCGAAGTGACATCAACTCGAAAGACTTGCACAAGGCGAACGGTCTCCCCGACGGGAAGCCCCAGCCACACGGCATTTCCATATTGCATCTCAAGTGCACTATTTTACTTCGTGATACAGTAAATGTCAAGCCATTTCGCTCTCCTGACGTAGGAGGGGCATTCAATAAGTAATCCAACACACTTTTTCCCAGGCAAATTGCAGTTGAAAAAGTCAGAATTTGTTGTGGGACATCGTGGAGTATTCCAGCTTCTGTCCCTATAGCTTCTTCAAGTTACGATAGGTGGCGGCACTATACCTAGCCTTGAAAATGACGTGTGTAACGGAGATGCGTTTCAAGCAGAGAGCTGTCATTGAGCTGTTTGCGGCGGAATATCAGAGCATCGCAGGTATTCATAGGTGCTTGCAGAAAGTCTATAGAGACATAGCAGTGAACAAAAGCACGATGAGTCGTTGGGTGAGGCGTCTGCCATCATCACACTAAGGTCGTGCAAACCAGCCCGAGGTCTCACGTGCCGTCCAGCCGCACGCAGCTGTGTCTCCTGCAGTGTTAGAACGTGCGGACACTCTCATTCGAGGTCATCAACGGATCACAATCAAACACATCGCTTCTCAGCTGGACTTCTTTATCGGTAGCGCTGACATACTCGCCCACTAGTTGGGGTACTAACAGTTACGTGCAGGCTAGGTTCCTCGCCTCCTAACAGAAGACCATAAAGAGCAACGGCGGACCATCTGTGCGGAATTGTTTGTGTGTTACGAGACTAATCATGACAATTTTTTGTTGAGCATCGTCACAGGCAATGAAACATGGGTTCATCGCTTCGAACCAGACACAAAACGGCAGTTCTGGAGTGACGCCATACCACCTCTCCTCGAAGAAAAATTTCAAAACTGCACCCTCAGCCGGTAAAGTCATACCGACGGTCTTCTGAGACTCTGAAGGGATAATTCTGTTTTATTTCCTTCCTAATGGTACAACGATCAACTCTGAAGTGTATTGTGCTACCATCAGGGGACTGAAGAAACGACTTCAGCGTTTCGTCAACCACAAAAATGCAAATGAACTTCTCCATTACAACGCACGGCCTCACAGACCCATAGAAGCTCAAAAAACTTCATTGGACTGTTCTCCCTCATCCACGCTAAAGCCCGGATCTCACACCTTCCGACTTCCATTGTTTGGCCCAATGATAGATGCAGTACGCGGAAAGCAGTATGCGGTTGATGAGAAGGGGGTTACTGATGTAGCAAGACGTTGGCTCCGACCTCGTCCAATAGACTGGTATCATGCGGGCATACAGGCCTTCCCAGTAAGGTGGTGTGAGGCCTTCGTATTGAACGGAGGGTGTCTTTAAAAATAGGGTTATGCAGCCAAAGGAGTGAGAAACAATTGAAAGCCTGAATTAAACTAACCAGCTTTCAGAAAAAAAATGTGTTTCATTACTTATTGAACGCCCATTGTATTCATATTAGTTTCGCAGTCAATTAGAATTATATAATACGAACTTATGCTTTCACAAATGGCGATACAGTGTCATTGCGTAGCTGGATGCTTTACGAAGAAGGTTAACACGTGTTCACTGCAATCTATAGCCTTTGAAAACTAATGTAGGGTGTTCGAAAATTTCCGTTACAAACGTCTAGGATTTGCAGATAGGAGTGAGTACATAATATTTTGAATAGGAACCCCCGTTTCTTATCTTCGACGGTTTCATTTCAGATGTTTAATTCATACACTTCTGCTTGAGGAATTTATTTAGGCGTGACGCAGTACAGTTATTAAGTCACAATTCGGAAGGAAAAACAGCGAAACATCCATTTATCACTTAAGTTCATTTATTTGTATTAACACTTAAACATTACGAGTTCACATTATTCCAAAACAAAAAAGAGCCCAGCATACTGGACGTATAGAACAATACTGACGCATTACAATATGTAACACTATTTTTTAATATTGTAAGTAATTTGTGCAGATTTATCCTGAATAATGGAAAGTGTATTTTCTTTCCCATGTAACATCTTTTGTCTACTGTGGAGAAACGATAAGATTTGTAATATGGTTGCTCTTTGTGTGTTAAGTTCTTTGTATGATTCGGAGGAGATAGTCTTTCAATGAGATAAATTTCGTACAGATTTCTTAATATGTTTAAATGACAAAGTTTTTTAAATGTATGTTTATTGGTAATAATGTTGAAACTGGTTCACACATAGGGACTTTGCACTGTGTAAACTGAAAATTAAATGTACTCGCCCTGTACAACGGAAGTGAGCTAGCGCGAGCCAAAACGTGATTAGCGCGAACGAAAAGGTGGATGTGGCGTTTGTCTGGGCGCCAAACGAGAGAGCACGGTAGCCAGTCGGCAGTGAGACACTGATGAGTAAACAGCGCAGCTGCCGAGTGAGCCTGTTGTGTTACCAGCGGAATGGAACAGCCTCGGATGTATTATGTGGGTCTAAAATTGTACTCTCGTTTTGGAAAAAGCTCTGAAATGATTATTATCAACGCCAAGAAGAAATATATAGAGCTTATTTGAGCAAATGGAAAGACCACCTAACTGCCACATACACGCCACCTCGATTGCGAAACCACTTCCTCACACTCACAAAAGGTCAGATATGTAAGCTTGTGTGAACCAGCTAAGTTGTATTTGGTCCAGTGGAAATATAATCTTAAAGCTAAAAGAATTGTGTTCCACCCATGTGTGTATCCTATGCACTTGTCCAAGTAGGATCCTCACCATTGATTAATGAATTCCGAGAGTGATTCTTGCATAAAAGTATTGACAAAAATACAGTGCAAATCTTACGATGTGTGGTAAAGTTTTCTGGCAGTGCACTTAATGTGCTGGTCAAGAATTGTTCATTTCTCATACTTAAAACAGTGACTATCTTGGTTTGAAAGTTTTAAAACTTAGCTAGAAAATGAACTAAAAATCAGTTTAGGAAACGAGAATGCTAAAGTTTACTGAGTCAAAATTGCTTTCAAAACCTACTTACTTCACAAGTGATACTATGAACCTTTTGTCTTCATGCATTAAAATTATATTATAAAAGGTTACTGAAATAAACTGTTTTAAAATTCATGTAAGGTGAGTAAAATTAGTGCACAGTTTTTCCCAGAAAAGAGTCTTAAGTTAGCTTCATGGTAGTGGACATTTTAAGAGTTCACACTTTTGTGCCCGTTTAAAATGAGAAAACATTCTTTGGTAATGAATTTATTAATTTGCATTCTGAAGAAACACTAAAGTTTTGTGTACTTTGTGTAGTAGAAATTAGAAAACCAGTTTGAGGTACTCACTTAAGCCTTTGTTTATAAAAAGTCACTATAATTGCTTTGATTCATGAAAACAAAACAATTTGCCTTTATAGAGAGTGTAAAAATCCAACTGCATGTGACTTTTGATTATACCTGTACTACTTGAGAGGCAACTATTGAAATAGGGCTAAGCCCATGTCCCGTTCTAGTTTAGTAGTATATTTCACAACAATTGATAATGAAATAATTTATACATTACAAAAATATTTACTGTTGAGAAGAAACAAAGTTTGGTTGCTACTACAAAGAAAGATATAGTTTGTGGGACCACATTTCTATTCCAACATAATAAAAAAGATAAATCTGATTAGTAGGTTTCTAGCTAATGGATCTTGAAGTAATCAATGAGTGACGAAGATAGAAGGTTTGTATACTGTGTGTTCTTTATTGCTTTGTATAGTGAATGTGTGTGATTATTGTACCTGACTATTATCATGTGTTGTCTCTCCTTGTGTAGTTAGTGAAGGGCAGGTTTGAGCCATATTAATTATAGACTAAAGTAATGATTGAGGTAAACAAGAGAAACGGCTTATTTGCAAGTCTTGTGTCTGCTTAAATGTTAAGATGACAACTGCTGCTTCCCCTTGTGTAATTTGTCCATTCGTGCGTGGTTATTGCACTTCATAGAACAGTGTTTAATGAAAGTTCAGTTCTTGTAATAGTAAAAATATATTCTTTATGAATAATGCTTTTGCATTATTATGCCTAACTAGGCTGGCGGTTAGCAGTAATCATTTACTATTACCCATAGCAAAATTAATTCTTTCGGTTATTTACCTACACCTATGCTTACGGAATTAAGGTTCGATTCCAAATTATCGGTTTGGTAATCTTGGTCAAATTACTAAAAATCCTTTCAGAGGGTAACATATACTGTGCATAATAAACCAGTTTTGTTAATTATCTGTAAACACTCAGCCGCCAGTAGAGTGTTATAAATAGCGGCTCAAAGTGGCGGCCACGAATGTTGTTACATACATTGTTGGGTTGGGGGGTTGGGTTATTTGGGGAAGGAGACCAGACAGCGAGGTCATCGGTCTCATCGGATTAGGGAAGTATGGGGAAGGAAGTCGGCCGTGCCCTTTCAAAGGAACCATCCCGGCATTTGCCTGGAGCGATTTAGGGAAATCACGGAAAACCTAAATCAGGATGGCCGGACGCGGGATTGAACCGTCGTCCTCCCGAATGCGAGTCCAGTGTCTAACCACTGCACCACCTCGCTCGGTTTACATACATTGTACCTATGAAGTATGTTTAGGTATACACTCTCCATCTCACCTGGTGTCTTCTCGTTTTCTAGTGCAACGGCTGTAACCCACGCCAACAGATCTTCCTCTGTCTCTACAATAGTCTCGTAAATTATCCTTTGCATACAACCCCACAACAGGTAGCCCATGCCAATTAAATCCGGCGACTGCGGCGGTCACGCTGTTGGTCGACCTCGGCCGATGCATCTTACAGCATATTACCTGTTGAGAAGTCGTCGAATCGCATGTGAGAAGTAAGATGGTGCATCATCATGCTGGAATCACATTTCCTGACGGACATTCAGTGGCACACAGTTTACAAGAAAGAGTCCAATATGTTTTGTGGGAAGATCAAATACGCAGGACCAGTTAGCTTGAGTGGAAGTAGATACGGCCCAATCACATGACCGTCCAGAATACCTTCCCTCACATTACTCCCAAATCGGTGCTGAAATCCTTCAATATGGGTGGCTCGGGGATTTGTGTCTGCCCAGACAAGGCTGTTTCGCGTATTCAGAACACAGTCCCTAGTGAACTTACATTCATCTGTGAACAGAACTAGACGTGGAAATAGGGGTGTGTCGACGAATCGGTGCGGGAACCACGTGCAGTAGGCATCACGTTGTGTAAAATCGTTTGGACTCATAGTGTTTATCCTTTGTAGCTGGTACTGTTGTAAATGTTGCTCACGCAGAACCTTCCAGACGATACTGTGACGTAACACCCACTGCACGTGCAACTACTCGAGTACTCGTTGACAGGATCTCTTCAACGCGATGCAACACACCTGCTTCAAACATGGACGTGCAGCGTTTCTGTGGAGCACTACAGTCTTGCCCCCTCACGATCTAGATACCTTTCTCTCGGAGACGCTGCTAACATGGGCAAAAAGTTTGTGCGATTGCGTGTTACGTTGCGGGAAACGATCGTGATACAGTGGGCTACTAGCTCCTCCACCACCTCGAGCTTCACCATACACGAGGAGCGTGCCTGTGTATTCCAAAAACGTATACCGCATGATGTTTGCTGCAGCGGAGACTTAACATCTATTGATTAGTCTCGCAACAGGACAGACGTTAAGTGACATCAGGTGACCGTCTGACGTAATACACGCCATCCTGTCTACCCCATTGCATACCAGAACAAGTTCTGTGACTTTCTCTTTCGCACAGCAGTCGTAGACGCGTTACACACCTGAACTGAAACCATCGTAGAACGGAAATGGTACCTTTGCGGGCTTGGGCTCCTATTCAAAATATTATATACTCACTCCTCCCTACAAGTTCTAGAAGTCTGTAACACGAATTTTCGAACACCCTGTGTATTCGACGTGCAATAAACAAGTATTAGATATGCATGTCCATATCTTTTCGTTGATCATAATTTAAGTGTGTGTGGTTCTATTCAATTCACGGTCCAGATCGTATTTCCAAGCTATTTCTGGGCCACGAAGATTATACATTCTGCATATCTTGAAGGTGTGAGGGCTAAATATCACTATTTTGGGTGTAGTTTATTCTTTTATAAAAACACATACACTATTTGATCAAAAGTATCCGAACACCTGGATGAAAAGACTTACAAGTTAGTGGCGCCGGCCATCGGTAATGCTGGAATTCAGTATGATGTTAGCCTTGAGGACAGCTTCCACTTTCGCAGGCATACGTTCAGTCAGGTGCTGGAAGTTTTCTTGGGGAATAGCAGCCCGTTCTTCACGGAATGTTGCACTGAGGAGAGGTATCGATGTCGGTCGGTGAGGCCTGGCACGAAGTCGGCGTTCCAAAACATCCCAAAGGTGTTATATAGGATTCAGGTCAGGACTGCGTAGGCCTGTCCATTAGATGGATGTTATTGTCGTGTAACCACTCCGCCATAGGCCGTGAATTATTAACTGGTGCTCGATCGTGTTGAAAGATGCAATCGCCATCTCCGAATTGCTCTTCAACAGCGGGAAGCTAGAAGGTGCTTAAAACATCAGTGTAGGGCTGTACTGTGATAGTGCCATGCAAAACTGCAAGGGGTTCAAGCCCCCTCCATGAAAAAATGGGCCACGCCATAACACCACCGCCTCCGAATTTTACTGTTGGCGCTACACACGCTGGCAGATGACGTTCACTGGGCATTCACCATACCCACATCTTGCCATCGGATCGTCACTTTATGTACCGTAATTCGTCACTCCACACAGCGTTTTTCCACTGTTCAATCATCCAGTCTTTAAGCTCCTTACACCAAGAGAGGCGTCGTTTGGCATTTACCAGCGTGATGTGTGGCTTATGAGCAGCCGCTCGACCATGAAATCCAAGTTTTCTCATCTCCCGCCTAACTGTCATAGTACTTGCAGTGGATCCGGCATTTTGGAATTCCTCTGTGATGGTCTGGATATATGTTGCCTACTACACATTACAACCCCCTACAACTGTCGGCGGTCTCTGTCAGTCAACAGAACGAGGTCGGTCTGTTCGCTTTTGTGCTGTACGTATCCCTTCACGTTTCCACTTCACTATTGGAACCTAGGGTTTCGGAGTGTGGAAATCTTGCGTACAGACGTATGACACAAGTGACAACCAAACACCTGACCACGTTCGAAGCCCGTGTGTTCCGCGGAGCGCCCCATTCTGCTCTTTCGTGATGTCTAATGACTACTGAGGTCGCTGATATGGAGGACGTGGCAGCACAATGCATCTAATACGAAAAACGTATGTTTGTTGGGGATGTCCGGATACTTTTGATCACATAGTGTAGCTTCCACAGTCTTTGGTGCGACACAAAACGACCACATCCAACAGCGACTGGCAGTCACGAACAGGACGTTCAGCGAGGTATAGAAAAAAGGGTAGGTTTATTTCCATATCGCTCGTATAAATATTTGCGAACCCCTTCAGACTCTGCCACGAACGGTTAGCAAAGAGAGGGTCTGGCGCTATGCTGACAGAGTACTGAGGGCAGGAGGGGCGCTGCGCCGGGCAGCGGTCGTGAAGTGGCCAGCGGGGGTGGGGGCCCGGTCACTCCTCCCTGGAGTCGCTGTCGTCTTCCTCCTCCTCGGGCGTCGGCGTGACGTGGATGCGCGGCGGGTCGAAGCCGCCGAAGGACTGCCTCCGGGGAATCCCCGGCTGCCGGAGGTCCGACGCGGACGAGGGCCCCGGCTGCGGCTGTGCCTTTGCGGAGGCGGGCAGCACCGGCAGCGACGACGACACGCGCTGCTCCCGCTGCTCTGCCGGCGGGGGCGTCGGCTGGCGGTTGCGTCGCATCCGCTTCCACACCGCCTCCAGGCAGAAGCATTGCAGCCTCAGGCGGCCCAGCTTTCCCTCCGGCGGTTCCCTGCACCGACAGGGCAGCCACTCAGACTGGCAACACGAATGTGCATTTCGTGGAGCTGTTCCAGCGTCACGATCGGCCTCATCTTAATACAGCCGTCAGGCGTAATAACATGAAACTTGGGGGTGCGCTGATGACAGGAAGCATGAGTCACATTTCAGTGGTGTCGGTGGAATCTATCAGCAGGATGGGTTTCACTAGACATGGCCTGCACCTCAACAGGTATGGGAAGGGGAGGTTGGCAAAGCTTATAGGTGACAGCATAGGTGGGGGTGGTGGGATCACTCATGGGAAAATTCCTGCAGTAGTGGGTGTTAGAGCTCCACATTTTTTAGATTGAAGTCAGCTGATAGGTATTCCTGCTTAAGGGAAGTCTCTCTAACAAAGGAACCACTTTTGACAAAGCTTAGGTATCCGAGTAATGAGGCAATTAGTATATTTCATCAAAATATACAAGGTATTAGAGATAAAGTTAGTGAACTGCTTATAGATGTTAACTCTGAAATTATTGGTATATCTGAACACTTCTTAAATAAGGAGATAATTCAGAGGCTTCCTTTACCAGGATACAGGTTGGCTGGCAGCTTTTCTAGGAGCACTTTGCGGTATGGGGGAGTAGCCATGTATGTGAAAAACGGCATCCCATTTGAGTCAATTGATGTTTCAAAGTACTGCACTGAAAAGGTGTTTGAATGTTGTGCAGGTGTGGTTAAATTTAATGGAGCTAAACTTCTAACTGTTGTTATTTATAGATCCCCAGACTCCGACTTCACAACATTTTTGCTAAAGCTAGAGGAGTTTCTTGGTTCACTTTATAGGAAATACAAAAAGTTAGTTATATGTGGTGACTTCAACATTAATTGTATAAGTGATTGTGCAAGGAAAAGGATGCTGGTAGACCTCCTTAATTCATATAATCTTATGCAAACCGTATTCTTTCCAACGAGAGTGCAAGGGAACAGTAGAACAACCATAGACAACATTTTTGTTCATTCCTCATTACTAGAAGGGCATTCTGTTAGCAAAAAGGTGAATGGCCTTTCAGATCATGATGCACAAATTTTATTTCTAAAAGATTTTTGTGCTGCAACACATGTTAAATATAGTTATCAACTGTGTAGGAAAGCTGAACCAGTAGCTGTAGAGACCTTTGTAAATCTTATCAAGGAACAAGAGTGGCAAGATGTTTATAGCGCCGATACAGTAGACGATAAATATGCTTTTCTCAAGACTTTTCTCGTGCTCTTTGAAAGTTGCTTTCCGTTAGAACGTTCAAAACAGGGTACTAGCACAAACAGGCAGCCTGGGTGGCTGACTAGAGGGATAAGAATATCTTGTAGAACAAAGTGGCAATTATATCAAAACGTTAGAAACAGTCAAAATCTAAATGCATCAGCCCAAAACAAACAGTATTGTAAGGTGCTTAAAAATGTTATTAGGAAGGCAAAAAGTAAGTGTTATGCAGATAGAATAGCTAAGTCTAAAGATAAAATTAAAACCATATGGTCAGTCGTAAAGGAAGTGGCTGGTCTGCAGAGACAGGTCGAGGATATAGAATCAGTGCGTAGAGGGAATGTCCGTGTTACTGATAAGTCGCATATATGTACAGTATTTAATAATCACTTTCTGAATATAGCAGGTGAACTAAATAGAAACCTAGTCCCAACAGGGAATCACATAGCGCTCTTAGAAAAAAGTGTTCCGAGACTGTCACCTGAAATTCTCCTCCATGATACTGACAAGAGGGAGATTGATTTAATAATTAAATTGCTAAAGACCAAGAACTCTCATGGATATGACGGGGTATCTAGCAGAATACTGAAGTATTGTTCTATGTACGTTAGCCCAGTACTTAGCCATATCTGTAACTTTTCCTTTAGGAGTGGTCGGTTTCCTGACCGATTAAAGTACTCGGTAGTGAAGCCACTTTATAAAAACGGAGACATTGATAATGTTGACAATTTTAGATACATTTCAATGCCATCGGTGTTTGATAAAGTTATCGAGAAGGTTGTATATACAAGGTTACTGGAGAATTTAAATTCACATAATTTGCTGTCAAATGTACAGTTTGGTTTTAGAGACGGTTTATTAACTGAAAATGCTATATTCTCTTTTCTCTGTGAGGTTTTGGACGGATTAAATAAAAGGTTGCGAACGCTAGGTGTTTTCTTTGATTTAACGAAGGCTTTTGACTGTGTTGACCACAAAATATTACTGCAGAAGTTGGACCATTATGGAGTAAGGCGAGTAGCTTACAATTGGTTCGCCTCTCACTTTAAGAACAGAAAGCGGAAGGTAATTCTCCGCAATATTGAAAGTGGTAGTGATATTCAGCCCCAATGGGGCACCGTTAAGTGGGACATTCCCCAAGGATCGGTGCTGGGGCCACTGCTGTTTCTTATTTATATAAATGATATGCCTTCTAGTATTATAGGTGATTTAAAAATATTTCTGTTTGCTGATGACACCAGCGTGGCAGTGAAGGATCTTGTGTGTAATATTGAAACAGTATCAAATAATGTAGTTCATAAAATAAGTTCGTGGCTTGTGGAAAATAATTTGATGCTAAATCACAGTAAGACTCAGTTTTTACAGCGTCTAACTCACATTTCAAAAAGAACCGATATTTTGATCAGACAGAATAGGCATATTATAAGCGAGACGGAACAGTTCAAGTTCCTAGCCGTTCGGATAGATAGTAAGCTGTTGTGGAAAGCCCATATCCAGGATCTTGTTCAGAAACTAAATGCTGCTTTATTTACCATTAGAACAGTATCTGAAATAAGTGACAGTTCAACACGAAAAGTAGTCTAATGGTTCAAATGGCTCTGACCACTATGGGACTCAACTGCTGAGGTCATTAGTCCCCTAGAACTTAGAACTAGTTAAACCTAACTAACCTAAGGACATCACAAACATCCATGCCCGAGGCAGGATTCGAACCTGCGACCGTAGCGGTCTTGCGGTTCCAGACTGCAGCGCCTTTAACCGCACGGCCACTTCGGCCGGCGAAAAGTAGTCTACTTCGCATATTTTCATACACTTATGTCGTATGGTATTATTTTTTTGGGGTAATTCTTCTGATTCAAAAAGGGTATTTTTGGCTCAAAAACGGGCTGTTCGAGCTTGAAAGGGTACAGTACCACCCGGCATTGAAAATAGGTACAACATACTTCATTATTTTTGTCAGAACAACACATTTTTTTTGTAAAATAACTCAATTTCAATTAATACAGCGAAGCCGGATACCAGTGTGGGAAAGAATTACAATTTATTTATTTAATTGATCACATGTGCACTCCCACGAAATAAATCCCTACATCCAGTTTGGTGAGATCTGTGAAATGAATGAATGTATGGTCGTCTGCTAACCGCAGATTGTGAATGTGAATATATGATCATCTTTGAGACGATCCTTTGGCCACCTTTGGTGGAACCAAAGAGATGAAACTTACCGGAGCTTTGAGCGCCTGAAATGTGGTTGACCAATACGGTAGCATTGTCTTCCCTCACTTCGACAGAGGTGCGTGATGACCTGAAGAACGGCCATGTTTCAGCACTCTGCCACTGGATCTTGTGCTGTTAAGACCTGTCTTAGTTGTGCACCGTAAAGGCAAAAGAGTGGAGACATGGTATGCATGTGGAATATTTAAGAGTAGTTTGAAATAATAATTTCTCTATTTCAGGAACTTTTGTGGGGAGAATTAAATGTCAGGCAGGTAATATTAATGGGATTGTAAATCTTCGGAAGTGACCAACGGTCACAATGAAATCACGTGTAGCAATAAGTTGAAATACTTCTGTGTGCTTAAGTTAAGCTGAATTACTAGCGTGTGTACAATAAGTTGAAATATTTAAGAAATAGCGTGTGCAGGACTTGAAATTAGAGACGAGTACTTCCACGTGGTGAGTACTGTGTGAGTCTCAAACTGTGTATGAGACAAAAGATAAAGAGAAGTACTCGTCCATGGTATCAGTTGAGGACTCGCGTGTGTGATGAATACGTTCTTAATATTACTTTGAGTAATATGATTCCGTGTGACACAAGATTCAAACTCTGAGAGAGAAGCAAGGTGAGTCGGCCGTCTATCCAGCAACGCCACTTGGCTTGCATTGCACAGGAAGACGTGCATATATCTCCAGAGTTCATAGTAGGAAAGTAGAATTACGAAGTGGGGCAGTGTCGTGTGAAACTGGGATAAATATTAATTGAAGTGGGAAAGCTGAAAGTGATAGAGTTGTGACTATTTAGTGTTTTGTATTTCATATTGTAGTGTGGTGTATGTCATGTAATTTGGGTATGTGTGGTTTGCATGGGAGAGTAGCGAGGTAGTTTCAAAAGATTAGTGGGTTATGCGTGTTCCTTTTGTACTGCTCGGTCTGGTGGAAAGTTTCGTGATGATGATTGTGAGAGTCGAAGTGTGAGAAATAATAAAAGATCCACCATCCTATCCAGAAAGTGCACTGTAGCGTTAAATAATTACGAGACCATAAGGTAGAGAATCACCAATGTTAAGCCATGCCCACTGGGCGGAATTTCTCATGTGTTATTGTTGTAGGTTATAGAATTTGTGTGTTTAGGTTATAGAATTTATCGGAATAAATAAGATAGTGAAAAGAAAAAGATTGGTGGCCTTTTCCTTCGAATTGTATGTTGTCATGATATCCAGAATTTATAATGTGTGTGCCACTCATATTCTGTGCGATGGCCACGTGTTGATAAAAGCCGTCAAATAAAAAGGAAAGAAAATGTGGTATTGCCAGTGCGTAGTGAACAGTCAGAGTTCTGTAAGTTACTGATAGTCAGATGCGTGTTTCCGTTGCGTATTATTCATACAGGAGGATAATTTGTAACTAAATTGTGAGTACGAGAGTTCATGTTACTCGATAAATAAGAATGAATCCACTCGCTTGGCAGACCACTCATCTTGCAGGCCTGACTGCTTGATGCCACAGTATGAGCAAGGCATGTGGGTGCCTCTCAAGCTATATGTGGTGTAAGTTCGATAACCTCTTGTCGACCCCTATTCAATAGTCTGGGAATTCTGACATTGCCCTCACAGTATATATTTTCTTTAATGTCGTTTGTTGTTAGCAATATTAGCCTATTCCCAAGAGTTAGCAGCTTTCACTCAGTTAATACTAGGCAGAAATCAAATCTGCATGTGGAATGCACTTCCTTGACTCTTGTGCAGAAAGGAGCGCAGTATTCTGCTGCCTCCATTTTCAATAAGCTACCACAAGAACTCAAAAATCTTAGCAGTAGCCCATACTCTTTTAAGTCCAAACTGAAGAGTTTCCTCATGGCTCACTCCTTCTATTCTGTCGAGGAGCTCCTGGAAAAGCTAAAAAATTAAGCAAATTCCAGTGTTACATTGTTGATTTTCTTTATTTAAACTTAAGACTTATCGCCTGAATGTGTTTTTTATATTTCATTTTATCTGTTTCTGCTATCGTGTTATAATTCCATTCGTTCCATGACCATGGAGACTTCTCCTTAATTTGGTCCCACGGAACAACAAATAAATAAATAAATAAACATAGCACCGAGCCACTCCTCAGGACCGTGCCTTTGGCAAGAAATACTCACCGAGACTAACTTTCCAAATCACAACACTAATAGCAGAGAAACATCACTTAAGGTACCAAACAGGTACAATGTTTTAACTACACTGAGGTGACAAAGGTCATGGGATACCTCCTATACCGTCTCGACACGGCATGGACTCACAAGTCGTTTCAAGTCCGCTCCAAAAATATGGAGCCGTGCTGCCTATATAGGGTGGTCCATTGACAGTGACCGGGCCAAATGTCTCACGAAATAAGCATCAAACGAAAAAACTACAAAGAACTAAACTCGACTAGCTTGAAGGGGGAAACCAGATGGCGCTATGGTTCGCCCGCTAGATGGCGCTGCCGTAGGTCAAACGGATATCAACTGCGTTTTTTTGAAATAGGTACCCTCATTGCTTATTATATATTGTTGTATTACGTACAGAAATAAGAATGTTTTAGTTGGACCACACTTTTCGCTTTGTGATAGATGGCGCTGTAATAGTCATAAAACGTATAAGTACGTGGTATCACGTAACTCGTGTTGATGTATGGCTATTGTGATCAAAATGCCCAACGAGCGTGTGCTATGTATGCTGTTCGGTATCCTGGACAACAACATCCAAGTGCCCGGACCGTTCGCCGGATAGTTACGTTACTTAAGGAAACAGGAAGTGTTCACCCTCTTGTGAAATGTCAACCACGACCTGCAACAAATGATGATGCCCAAGTAGGTGTTTTAGCTGCTGTCGCGGCTAATCCGCACATCAGTAGCAGACAAATTGCGCGAGAATCGGGAATCTCAAAAACGTCGGTGTTGAGAATGCTACATCAACATCGATTGAACCCGTACCATATTTCTATGCACCAGGAATTGTACGTTGAATGGCGAAGACTTTGAACTTCGTGTACAATTCTGCCATTGGGCACAAGAGAAATTACGGGACGATGACAGATTTCTTGCACGCGTTCTATTTAGCGACGAAGTGTCATTCACCAACAGCGGTAACGTAAACCGGCATAATGTGCACTATTGGGCAACGGAAAATCCACGATGGCTGCGACAAGTGGAACATCAGCGACCTTGGCGGGTTAATGTATGGTGCGACATTATGGGAGAAAAGATAATTGACCCCCATTTTATCGATGGCAATCTAAATGGTGCAATGTATGCTGATTTTCTACGTAATGTTCTACCGATGTTACTACAAGATGTTTCACTGCATGACAGAATGGCGCTGTACTCCAACGCCGGCCAGTGTGGCCGAGCGGTTCTAGGCGCTACAGTCTGGAACCGCGCGACCGCTACGGTCGCAGGTTCGCATCCTGCCTCGGGCATGGATGTGTGTGACGTCCTTAGGTTAGTTAGGTTTAAGTAGTTCTAAGTTCTAGGGGACTGATGACCACAGCTGTTAAGTCCCATAGTGCTCAGAGCCATTTGAACCATTTGTACTTCCAACATGATGGATGTCCGGCACTTAGCTCGCGTGCAGTTGAAGCGGTATTATATACTTCATGCGTTGTCAATGCATGTGCGAACATTACGGAAGGCGAACTACTCGCTGTTGAGAGGAATGTCGTTACACGTAATGCCAAATGCATTGAGGTTGACGGACATCATTTTGAGTATTTATTGCATTAATGTAGTATTTACAGGTAATCACGCTGTAACAGCATGCGTTCACAAAGGTACATATACACATTGGAACAACCGAAATAAAATGTTCAACGTACCTACGTTCTGTATTTTAATTTAAAAAACCTACCCGTTACCAACTGTTCGTCTAAAATTGTGAGCCATATGGTTGTGACTATTACAGCACCATCTATCACAAAGCGAAAAAAGTGGTCCAACTAAACATTCATATTTCTTTACGTTCTACACGAATATGTAATAAAAAATAGGGGTTCCTATTTTAAAAAACGCAGTTGATATTCGTTTGACCTATGGCAGCGCCATCTAGCGGGCCAACCATAGCGCCATCTGGTTTCCCCCTTCAAGCTAGACAAGTTTCGTTCTTTGTAGTTTTTTCGTTTGACGCTTATTTCGTGAGATATTTGGCCTGGTCACGAACAATGGACCACCCTGTATAGCCGTCCACGACTGCGAAAGTGTTGCTGGTGCAAGATTTTGTGCACCAACTGACCTCTCGATTATGTCCTATAAATATCCGATGGGGTCCATGTCGGGCGATCTGGGCTGCCAAATTATTCGCTCGAACTGCCCAGAATGTTCTTCAAATCAATCGCTGAACACTGTGGCCCGGTGATATGGTACACTGTCAGCCATAAAAATTCCTTCGGTGTTTGGGGCTATGAAGTCCACGAATGGCTGCAAATCGTCTCCAAGTAGCCGAACATAACCATTTCCAATCAGTGATAGCTTCAGATGGATCACACGACCCAGTCCATTCCATGTAATCACAATCACACCCCTATGGAGTAGTGCCTTGTTAGGTCCATGACTTTTTAGGGTCTGGGCCACACTCGAAACCTACTATCAGCTCTTACCAACTGAAACCGGGACTCGTCTGACCAACCCACAGTTTTCCAGCCGTCTAGGGTGCAACTGATTCGGTCACTAGTTCCAGGCGATGTCGTGCTGCTAACAAAGGCAATCGCGTCTGTAGTCTGCTGTCGTAGCCCGTTAACGTCAAATTTCGCCGCACTGTCCTAACGAATACGTTCTTCTTCCGTCCCACATTGATTTCTGCTGTTATTTCATGCAGTGTTGCTTGTCTATTAGCACTGACACCTTAGCGCAAACGACTCTGCACTCGGCCGTTAAGTGAAGGTCGTCGGCACTGCGTTCTCCGTCGTGTGAGGTAATGCCTGAGCATTGATATTCTCAGCACACTCTTGAGACTGTGCATCTCGGAATGCTGAATTTCCTTACGATTTCCGAAATGGAATGTCCTTCTTCAACTACCATTCTGCGTTCAAAGTCTGTTAATGCGGCTAGAATCACGTAGGAGAAATTTTTACACGAATCACCTGAGTGCAAATGAAAGCTTCCCAATACACTGCTCTTTTAAACTTCGTGTACGCGATGTTACCGCCAGCTGTATATGTGCGTATTTCTATTCCATGACTTTTTGCCACCTCAGTGTATACTCTATCGTAATCCCTTGACAGAACTGACCCACAAAACTCCATTTGTTGTTGAATCTCACACGAAGAGGTCCCCAGGAATGCGGCAGAGTTCTTGAATCCATCTATACGGTAATGTAGGTTAGGGTGCCAGGCATCATACCATGCAGCCATTCACCTGGCAGCCATTCATTTGCGAGTAATCGACGAAAGAATTTCATAATTCGCGCCATGTTCTAGAGCTTTAAAAATACAAGTACTACACGGATTGGTGGTGTAGTGTTATGGCTGGGATACTTTCTGTTATCAGAAGACTCTGTGTTCGAGTATCATAAGGTACAGTGAAATCTTTCATTTTTACCTCTTTATCGGACTAACTTTCATCATTTTTATCCAATTAATTGCATTAAATGTATCTCTTTATTTATAATCCTTTGTCGTGCCATTTTAATCATCCTTTTAACTTCTTTACTTGTACTCATTTTTCTTCCTTTCATTCTGAGAAGCATCGTTACATATTGTATGATGCCCAAAAAAAACAAATTTTAAAGGAGAACAAAAACTGATTACTATTAACCTGTAAAATTTTCACAGATTTTAAAATGTGAAATAGTTGTGGTGTTTGAGAAGTACATCAAAAAACATCAAAAACTGAAATCAATTTGTAATTGCGTTCTTCAAAGACAATGTGTTGGACTTAATATGCTTTGATCCAATACTTCGTAAAATATAAAAAAAAAATATTAAATGCATAACTAAACATTTATTTTTGTTATTATTATAGAATAACATTACCTGTTAATACAAAATTAATTTTCACAAAAAATTCTGATTTATAGCGTGTTGATAACGTCCTTTTTGCTGCCAATCGACTTTGAAAACCATTTTATTACACAATAAATATATTTACGTTCATCATTTTATGTTGAATTCACAGTGTGTTTCCGGTAAAAATTCCTATTTAAAGAATCTCCAGACTGGCCATCTTCTTATTTGGTACAATCCTCCTCCTTCGAAGTACCCACAAGCTGAGACACAAACTTCTTCCCAGTTACAGTATGAACTGCATCGATGATGTTTTTCCCTTACAATCATCCCAAAACCTTTACGTAGTAAGTTATTCATATCAATCTCCTTGCCTTGCTCACTCTGCTGCATAGTGGAATTACTGATCGTTCAGGAACAAGCCACATTGTTTTCCCTTTTATAGAAGGGGCTGAACATCTTGGAAAGATCGGTTGGCTCCATTTTTATTTTGATCGTTACTTTTCCATCTTTAATTGACTTCTGAGAATGTAACTCGTTTCTTGTCATTGATACCGTCCATCTTTTTAAAATATTCGCTGGGTTCAGTTCGCATAAAGAATGTGGACTGAAGCTACAGATTTATATACACGATAATAATCTTTGTGCGTCAGTGTCCCAGATTTCTTTCGAAGATGTTTTTCCAGAACTCCAAAGACTCCGTCAACAGGAGGAAAAGAGTGGCCTCTTAGTAGATAAAACAGTGTTATGTTCTTAAGCTGCTGAGGAGTTTCTTTTAAGTAGAAAGATAGTCAAAGCATGTATCACATGGGCAATTTTCTTTTGTCCTCCACAGCCACATTAAAAAGCCTCAACCTACTATCCTCAAGAGGAAACTCAAACCTTCCCAGATAGTCACAGCGATCTGCGGCAATCTCAGCAGAACGTCTGCAAGCTTGATTTTGCGTCCAAACATAGAGGTGTGGATTCTTATTATCCGTTTCTGTTACACAGAGAGTGTAATAGTTTATTTGACGTGAATAATATGCTTCCTTGATCGATAGATTTGGAAGGACCTGTATCCACTGTATAACAAAGCGTAGGTTTGTTGAATTACAGAGCTTCTCCGTCATAGCAGATGAGAAGTTTTTGCGATTAATCTATTTCTGATTTTTCGTTTTGGGCAGCTGTAGCCAATTATAAGAGATTTTAAGGAGTAGCTACAAGTATCTGCGGCAGGTGTTCCGAAACCTAAATTAAATTTTGAGTTGAATATTTTCCGAAACAACCATTTTCTTCTACTTGTAATTCACTTGATACACTTGGAGTATACATTTTGATCAACTTACTGGTGGTCTGTTCTGAAGGAAGGTACAATCTTTGGCTCTTCTTCCTAGAATGATGCACTTCTACCTGCGCTTTAGGCTCGAGATGAAACTAATAACCTTCTCTCTCTTTGCTGCAATCTTCTCTTTCTTTTGATCACCCCATCTGCCTTCTTTATAGCCATCACCACCCATAGCTGATTTAATAATAGTATTTAGATGACTCTCCTCGAAGCCAAACGGTTTTGCAAAAAATTTTGCAAACGCTGGTTCCAAATCACTATTTACTGGAATGTGATACATGACGATCATTGCTGTAGCTTTCCTGGTATCAGCTCTTGAGTGGCGTCTCTTTGGCGAAGAAAAATGAATCATCAGTGAAAGAAGCTGATCCTATTCATTTTTGTTTAGAACTCCGAATACTTCATTTTTTTACATTTAGTAGTGTTCTGCCGTTAACACCAAGCGCCGACATACAAAAATGGTTCAAATGGCTCTGAGCACTATGGGACTTAACTTCTGAGGTCATCAGTCCCCTAGAACTTAGAACTACTTAAACCTAACTAACCTAAGGACATCACACACATCCATGCCCGAGGCAGGATTCGAACCTGCGACCGTAGCGGTCGCGCGGTTTGAACGATACAGCAGAGAAGGCTGTGACACGACGTCAGCCAATAGAACGCTGGCTAGGACGACACCACGACAGAAGGGGCACCTTTACGAAGAGAATATAAGCGCCGCTCCAGATAGCCTCGGCCGTACTAGGAGACCGCACTAGAAGACGAGCTGTGATATAAGCTCTTTAACCCTGACTTGTGAAATATATTAATTGCTTGCACGGAAATTTTATATATCGAAGGGCGTTGATTATTTGCATGTCCCCAATTGCTTGCGACACCTCTTTGTAAAAAGGCAAAGTTAAGTATTGTCATTTCAGTTTCTGTAATAAACTCTATCAATAAAATGTGCTTGAATGTTGTCTAGCTATCCGAGAAAACAGCTCCCTAGGCACCCTATATTAGACGAGTGGGCAGGATCCCATAGGTAGGAAATGTGCTGGTATATTACAAAAATGGTGAAAGGGTACAGTACTACCCAGCATACAAAAGATTTGTCTCATTGGGTACAATAATACCTATTGCATAACAACATACTTCGTTGTTCTTGTCAGAAAAGCGGTTTTATGGTAACACAATTTTATTCAGTACACTGAAAACGGATACTGATGTACAAAAGAAGGACAATTTGTACACTCCTGGAAATTGAAATAAGAACACCGTGAATTCATTGTCCCAGGAAGGGGAAACTTTATTGACACATTCCTGGTGTCAGATACATCACATGATCACACTGACAGAACCACAGGCACATAGACACAGGCAACAGAGCATGCACAATGTCGGCACTAGTACAGTGTATATCCACCTTTCGCAGCAATGCAGGCTGCTATTCTCCCATGGAGGCGATCGTAGAGATGCTGGATGTTGACCTGTGGAACGGCTTGCCATGCCATTTCCACCTGGCGCCTCAGTTGGACCAGCGTTCGTGCTGGACGTGCAGACCGCGTGAGACGACGCTTCATCCAGTCCCAAACATACTCAATGGGGGACAGATCCGGAGATCTTGCTGGCCAGGGTAGTTGACTTACACCTTCTAGACCACGTTGGGTGGCACGGGATACATGCGGACGTGCATTGTCCTGTTGGAACAGCAAGTTCCCTTGCCGGTCTAGGAATGGTAGAACGATGGGTTCGATGACGGTTTGGATGTACCGTGCACTATTCAGTGTCCCCTCGACGATCACCAGTGGTGTACGGCCAGTGTAGGAGATCGCTCCCCACACCATGATGCCGGGTGTCGGCCCTGTGTGCCTCGGTCGTATGCAGTCCTGATTGTGGCGCTCACCTGCACGGCGCCAAACACGCATACGACCATCATTGGCACCAAGGCAGAAGCGACTCTCATCGCTGAAGACGACACGTCTCCATTTGTCCCTCCATTCACGCCTGTCGCGACACCACTGGAGGCGGGCTGCACGATGTTGGGGCGTGAGCGGAAGACGGCCTAACGGTGTGCGGGACCGTAGCCCAGCTTCATGGAGACGGTTGCGAATGGTCCTCGCCGATACCCCAGGAGCAACAGTGTCCCTAATTTGCTGGGAAATGGCGGTGCGGTCCCCTACGGCACTGCGTAGGATCCTATGGTCTTGGCGTGCATCCGTGCGTCGCTGCGGTCCGGTCCCAGGTCGACGGGCACGTGCACCTTCCGCCGACCACTGGCGACAACATCGATGTACTGTGGAGACCTCTCGCCCCACGTGTTGAGCAATTCGGCGGTACGTCCACCCGGCCTCCCGCATGCCCACTATACGCCCTCGCTCAAAGTCCGTCAACTGCACATACGGTTCACGTCCACGCTGTCGCGGCATGCTACCAGTGTTAAAGACTGCGATGGAGCTCCGTATGCCACGGCAAACTGGCTGACACTGACGGTGGCGGTGCACAAATGCTGCGCAGCTAGCGCCATTCGACGGCCAACACCGCGGTTCCTGGTGTGTCCGCTGTGCCGTGCGTGTGATCATTGCTTGTACAGCCCTCTCGCAGTGTCCGGAGCAAGTATGGTGGGTCTGACACACCGGTGTCAATGTGTTCTTTTTTCCATTTCCAGGAGTGTATATTTAATTATTCATATGTGCACTTCCTTCAAAAACAGATCCCTATACGTAGTTTTGTGATATTTGAGAAATGAGTAAATGGTTTGTTGTCTGCTGACCAGAGATGGTGGATATAGAATCTGTAATTATCTTTGAGACAGTCCTCTGGTCGCCTTTGGCAGAACTAAAAAATGGTTAAAATGGCTCTGAGCACTATGGGACTTAACATCTGAGGTCATCAGTCCCCTATAACTTACAACTACTTAAACCTAACTAACCTAAGGACATCACACCTAGAACAGCTTGGCCACACCGGCCGGCTTGGCAGAACCAAAGAAAGGAGAGCACTAGAGGGCATGTAGTGTGGCTGATCAATATGGTAACAGGATCCTCCCCGACTTCTGAGGAAACGTGGGATGGTCTGGTGAACGGCCATGTTCCGACACTCTGTCACTGGTTCCTGAAGTTCAAATACCTATTTTCAGTGTGATCCGTAAAACTAAAGAATATGGGAATGGTATGCACGTGGAATATTTAAGAGTAGTCCCTTTTCAAGATATCGACGAGAACAAAGCTTTATGGTGGGAGATTCATGTAATGGTAGGCACGTAAAACTCATGGGGAACTTAGGATTCTTTGATTGTGACCAACAGTCACAATGAAACCACGAGTGGTAATTTTAAGCTATTTGCGTGTGGCAATTTTAAGCTAAGATACTTGCATGTGTATATTTTAGCTGAGGATATTTAAGAACTGCGTGCACAGAATTTGAATTAGGAACACCCACTTCCACATGGTGAGTACTGACTTTGTTTCAATCTGACCAAGAGACAATGGTAAACAGCGATGCTTGTGTAAATTTTCAGTTGAGGATTCGTGTGTGATATAATTAAGTAATCATGGTACCAAAATGACAGTTATTAATTATATTCCTGTGAAGAAAGTAAGAAATTGTGATACTCTGAGAGAGAAAAAGATGAGTTACTCATCTGCCCGGCAACACAATGAGGGTTACATTGCAGTGGGAGATGAGTGTAAATCCTCCAGAGTACGTGGTAGGTCTGTAGGAAAGGTTACGTGTGAAATTTAATCCCAAGGTCTGTGACTTGATAATCTGGGTTGAAATTTCGTTGTGGGGAAGATTTTATGCATACTGGCTAAAGTCGGTTGTTCTGTTTTATTTTTCACTTTTAATCTGTGTAATTCGAATTCGGCGACTTAGCTGCAAGTACTGTATCAAAAAGCAAGAATTTTCTTTGAATAGACTGACCGCTAGTAAATTCTCAAGGTTATTAATGAATGAGCTTATGAGAGTGAGTGTGAGAGAGAGAGAGAGAGAGAGAGAGGGAGAGAGAGAGAGAGAGAAATAGTGGATGTCCGTACCAATCCAGAAAGTACAATAGAGTAATAAGAAAGACCATTAAGAGACCATAGGATATTGAAATGCGTACGTAATAACATGCCCACTGGGCAGAAAATTCCTTGTTTTATTTTATGTTTAAATGTATTGGTTGAAATTATGCATCATTTCGGTGGTAGAATGTGAGAAAATAAAAGAGAAAATATGAAACAAAATGGTGGTCATGATCATTCAGTAGAGGGTAGCCATTTCGCTCAAGCTATTTGCCATAGGCTCCCTACTACTAGAATAGCCAAGCCCTGATTAAAATGAATGAAATGGAATGGGATGTGGTCTTCCCAAGGTGGAGTTAATCCATCGGAAATGCTTACAGACAGTGCCACATTTAAAATTTATTAGTCAGATGCGTTTAATTCCGTTGCGTTGAGATAATTAAAAAGACAAAATTATAGCAAAACAGTTGCGTGATAGGGCTTTGCTATCAATGTACAGTAGCAGTAGCAAGGGTAAATCATATCAACATTTCCGATGCACAAATATTAAAAGCATTCGCTTGGCAGGCCGCATATCTAATACGCCTGAGTGCTAGATTACATTAGGTGGGAGAGCTGCGACCAGAAAGGATGACGGGAGTAATCTCCCAATGGAAACGACCTTCTCTGTGCTGGCATGATGGTGTGAACACGGTCATATCAGGATCTTTATCGGAGTTCCTATAAACAAAATGGGAGAGAGAAAAACCTGAATTTTTAATTAGTACTGTATAAATCATAGAATTTCAACGTTCATTAAATTTTTGTCATGGTCAGATTAACGTTTGTATCGAGATTTAAAATCCAGTATTCTGTTCTAAACTTTATTTTTACGAACCGTGCCTCAGATTGAAGCTGATGGGCATGTGTGGTTTTCTTTTTCCCGTTCCGGCTTCCTCTTAAATCATCATCAACTGCAATTTCTTCCTGCATAACCGAAAAAGCTGCTCCCATACAAACTATTCACTAGATAATTGTCATTACTGAACACGTAGTGTTGTCGAGAAAAGCGCGCTAGTTGTCAGTATAGCCAACTGAGCAAAGTGACAAAACTCGAATTAATGTTGGATACATTATGATTTGAAACGCGCACTACAGAGGAATAATACTATTTGAAACAACTGCTTTCTTTCAGACGCTATTTGCACTGTTAGTGAATCCGATTTGTTACATTCTGACTTCGCAGAATGAAAGCTCGCTATGGAAACTATACAGAAATCTAACTCAATTCTCTCCATTGATGGACATATTACGATTTGAAACGATCTATGAAATCTATGTGCATATGAATTTAATTATTTTTATTTATCTATATTAATACTTCAACATTTGAAAACGCGAATCTATCGGTTAAGAACAAAACATGAAATAATCCATTTATATTGATTGTGCCATGATGTCAAAAATTATTTTTTGTTACAAGATGTACCGGTAGATGATATCTGTCTTACAAGCATTTGAAACATAAATTTTTGTTGTACTAGGACAAAATATCGCAAATGAAGACTTAAGCGAAAGAAGGGTTCACAACTAAAATTAAATTCAAGCAACATGAGAAACAGAAATAGTGAATATGATAACTTCGACGAAAATATAAGATTATAAAACGGTAGAAATTAAATGGAAGTTAAAACATAATGATAACTAAAATCACATGATCAAAGATTCCAAATGAAAAAAAATGAAATGAAGAATAAATGAGCGCAAACCAAAAAGGTAATATGACGACTAAAGTGAACGAATAACAATTAAAAATAGAAAGTACATTTAAACTAAAAAGTACATGAGGAGATCTGAACCCACAACCTTTTGCATGTGGGCAATGCACTGAGAGTTCCTGTGTTTAAACCATTTTTAAGTCTCTAGATGATCACAAGAATTTCCAAAAATTTTTTCGTTGATTACCCGCAACTCACAACCGTGTAAAAGGGGTTCCAAAAGTCAGTCCCATCCTAGGGGACCTGTCCTTGGTAGAACATATTCTGAAGTATCTTGAACAGAACGATCTCCTCCATCCGCACCAGCATGTATTTTGGAAACATAGATCATATGGAAGCCAACTCACACTTTTCTCGCATGACATGCTGAAAGCCATGGATCACGGCAGTCTGGCAGATGCGTTATTTCCCGTTTTACTCTGTACAACATCTACGTTTATTAGCAAACGCACTACCGAACGGGGTATATAGCCAAATTTGTAACTGGATTGAGGATTTTTGTAGAGAGAATGCACCATGTTATCTTGGCTGCAGAGTCGTGGACAGATATAGACATAAGTGCAGACAGATGTGCTCCAGGGAGGTCTGTTGGGACCCTTCCTATTCGTGTACTATTTTAATGACCTTGTGGAAAATATTAACAGCAATCTCAGACTTTCTCATATGATACAGTGATCTATAAAGTAGTACCGTCTTAAACAAGCTGCATAAATTTTCAGTCAAATTCCGATAAGATTTCAAACTGGGGCGAACATTGGCAGCTTTATTTAAGTGTTCAGAAAGGTAAAAGTGTGCATTTCACAAAACGAAATATCGCAGTATCTTATGAATGTAGTATCAGTAGTCACAGTTGGAATCGGTAAACTCAAACAAATACCTGGGTACTCTGTACTACGGTTTATTTGTAGAATACTGCGGAAATACCGTCAGTCTACAAACAAGATTGCTTACAAATCGTTCCTGCGACTCATCACTCAAGTGCATGGACACGTACCAAACAGACTATCAGGGGATAGGAAAGGTGTACAGAGGCGGCAGCTCGAATGTTCACAGGTTTTTTGACCTACGATAGAGTTTCAAAGAGATACTGAAGAAAGTGAACTGACAGACTCTTGAAGGTACAGGTAAATTATCGTGAGAAAACTTACTTACAAAGTTTCAAGAACCAGCTTTAAACGATGGCTCCAGGAATACACTACAACCAACTACGTATCGCTCGCGCAGGGATCATGTGGAACAAATTAGATTAATTACAGCACCCACGTTCGCATATGAATGGAACGGGAAGAAACCCTAATAATAACTGGTCCAATGGAAAGTACCATTTAGCATACACTTCAAAGTTGTTTGCAGGACACAGATGTAGTTGTAGATGCAACTGGACCTGAAGCCACACATAGAAAATGTTGTAGGGCAGAGCACTTACACTGTTAGAAATAGCAACAGATCTCTGCTCACACTATGCTTGTCCGTCCTTTCTATAGTAATGCTGCATGGTATGAGAGCCTTACCGGAAGTAGGGGAGACAATGTCTCGCATTTTATACATGAGTTGAGTTGGCAGTCAATAAAACAACGGCGTTTTTCGTTGCGGTGAGGTCTTTCCATGAAACATCAATCAGCAACCTCCTCCAACGTAAGCGATAGTAGTTTGCTGACTCTCATCTGTAGGGCGAGCACAATTTATACTTCTGAGAGTTCGTATACACGAAACGGTGCAACTTACTCGCTACAAAACTTAACTAGCTAACAGATTCCCTCTGGTAATTTTTCATTTATTTATTTTCTTATTTTACGTATGCGCAGGGTGCAGGGTGCCTCCGCCAGAGAGTGCAAGTGCAGAAAACGGCTGGTGCGTCCTTCATTTAGCAAAAGAGAGTCGCAAACTTCTGTTCAACGAGAATTTCGCACACACCTTCACCAGGAGCCAACCACAACAGACTGCATTTATACTTTATAAAAATAGTTTGAAGAGAAGGGCTGTATTTGCAAAGACAAAAGTCCTTGTCGGCCTTCTGTGTCAGAGCAAAATGTTGATCGATTTCCTGCTGCGGTCCAACGAAGCCTACAGAAATCAATCCCTCGAGCAATTCGAAGCTTCATATCACACACAAAATCGTTACCGAAATGCCGCGCAAACGCTTCCGCATGAAACTATACAGCCTGCACTTGATCGACGCACTCACTTCAGGAGAGAATGCTGAACAATCTGTCTTCTGTTCGAGATGATGGCAGGAATGGACAGTGACAACGACCCGTCAAAGAGGTTTTTAATGGTGAACAAGTTCGTTTTGGGGAATAGAAAATCTCAATCTCTCCATCGAAGATGAACGAGATTCACCAAAGGTCAATGCAGCTTGTAGACACGTGGTTGGCGATGGCGACGTATGGAAGTTTGGGTCTGGCAATGGGTCGTGCTCAAATATCCTAATGGGTACAGTCTGGCTTTAGAAGTCGAGAAGAGCGGACGAGCGCTGTGTTTCCGCCTGCGATGCGCACAGCCTACCTTGCCTACCTTGCGGACTTCGACTCCGCTTGCTTGTGAGCAGGAACATGGCCTACCGCTTCAGGAAAGCAATACTTCGATTCACCTTTACCAATAAATATACGCGATCAAAAGCGCTGGAAGTAGAATGCTTCCTCCGTGATGAGTCAAAGGTACCACATCGGACATACTGGAGATACATCTTTCTGCTCTTAGTTCCGTTGTATCTGTCAAGGTCGTTGCCAATGCAGGGTGTGACAGGATTTTGAAATCTGCTCAAGATGGCCTCCAGTTCTGTCACGCTGAGGGAAACGTCGGCGAAGTCACGGTGGAGCATGCGGGCTTGGGCTTTCGAACCATACACGTGTTTTAGCTGCCTTTCGAGCTGCCGGCGGAAGATGTCATAACGACCTTCCGGCTCTGCGACATGGTTCACAGTCACAATGCAGAACGCTGGGTGCAGTTGGACACGTACCCCGTTTTGAACGGGCTTGCATCAGATCACAATTGATCGTCGTTGTCAGATGCCGTCCTATTCAAACATCAGTGGGCGTCGCGCGGTCGTTATGCACGACTATCAACCTAAGATCTGCTGTGGCGCAATGGCGCATCAGTCAAATGCCGCCCACTAAGACGCCAAGAGAGACTCGACTGGTACTGCTTGTCACCTATGTGGCGGCCCTCACTTCGCCACCCACCGGTCGGCGACCAACGGAGCCAATGTCACAAGTCACACGGCCATCTGAGGAGTCGTACGGAACGGAGGTGCCTGCATCCCTCCCTCCTCCTACCACGACGACGCCGCGCCGGACGCTTCAATTGAACTTTCAACACTCATCGTTCTTGGACGCATTCTGTGCCAGAAGCACCGGTCACCAAAGAAGTGCAAGTGGCGGCGCCGCTCGATCTCTGACTGGAATGCCTCGCCTCCCGTATGTGATTCAGTGACCGATCGTCCTGGTATATCTCTGTGATTTCTCAAGATAGTCAGGACGACGATGTTACTTTGGCAGACGGACCAGCAGTGGCAAGTGCGATGCCTGTGCAAACCTTGATCTGGAAAAACTCCACGGCACATGCCCGTTGGCTGTTCTGCCGCTGCCATCAGTGATGAATGACACATCTGAGACGCCGGCGTCATCGGTACGGAGAGACGATATCAAGGACGCACCGGACCGGGCACCTGTTATGGAGCATTAAACGCATGGCGGCAGCAGCATTGGATTCCAGGGACGCCCGGTGAGCGGCACAGCCGGCTGCCCCCATTCTGTTGCTTACCAGCATGATTCCCTCATGCGACAGGCCCCACCTTCAGACATACCGAGTGGCTACATCAACAACTTTTACTTCTGCGGGAAATGATGTGGGCTTCTGACATTGGCGTAGCGCTGCTTCAGGAGGTACACTTGGTCGCCATGCCGGATGTGGCCAGTTACTCCTCTCCTAGTGACGACCTTGGACGTGGAGTAGCTGCGTTTGTTCCAGAGGGCATGTCAGCTGAAGACGTCATGTATCTGCCATCCGCTAGGAGTATGCCTCTTGCCATGATGGGTACCTGCATTGTAAATGTGTATGCCCCATCTGGTTCTGGGCATAGAAGAGACAGAGCTGAGGAGATCATTCCCCTCTTTCTTGGCCTCTATGAACATCGTCTGCTTGGCGGCGGAGTTGTGTTTTACTTCTGAAGGACCCTCAACCACACTTCAGGAACTGTCCTTTGCTTTCAGCGACCTTGCCCTCAGTGACATATGGCGAGGATTTATGTCTCCCAGGGGTCTCGCCGGTGCTGTCCAATAGCAGAACGCTGAACCTTGACGTTCTCAGACCATTGTGTAAAAGTCAGCACCATCCTCCTCCTACGGCAGGTGGTGTGGCGCAGTCATGTGCCGTGGAAATTAAACATCACACACATTACCAGTTCTGACTGTCGGCAGCGTGTAGCGGATGTTTGGACAACGTGCGAAAGACAGCGTCCAACATATACGACAGCGATGGCTTGGTGGCTGCAATGTGCCAGGCCTGCGATATAGCGATTCTAGAGGCAGTTTTGCAGGAAGCGTCTGGATGAAACCGCCACACAACAGACTTCAACTTCACTGTGCTTCGTGACCTTGACACGACACCACCCTCTTCTGCCATTCAGATGGATCGCAACAGGATCAACGCTCACTTAGATGAGCTGACCTATCGCAGATTGCAGACAGTGTACGAGAGGACTCGCCATCAAGATATGGGTAGGGCAGGAAGACCCCTCAATCCATCATATCCTAATTGAAACACAGACGGCAACAATTAGCCTCGGAGCTCGTCACTTGTGGGGGGTATCGGACCAACAACCAGGCAGCTATCGTGGCTGGCTTTGTGGAAAACTTTCACCCCATCTACCGGTACTAGTAACATAAAGTTCATGATGTGGAGATCGTTTACTTACTTACACAATTTTGGGCATAAAAGCAGAAATCCTGATGGACGATATCACCGCTGATGACATCAAGGACGCGATAGCGAAGGGCACTCCAAATAAGTCGCCTGGCATGGATGGTCTCCCTGTGGAATTTTTAGGGGCTTTCCAAGATCTGGTGGCGCCAAGGCTGACTACAATGTTCCTCAGTTGTTGATGACAGCCGCCGCGGTTCCGCAGCCATTTTTCGAAAGCATTATCATCCAAATTCAAAAGCCATCGCAGGGGAATAAGTTGCCCATTACCACCCCATAACTTTACTCAGTGCCAGCTAGAAGACTTTAGCACGTATTTTGGTGACACACCATTGGGTCCTTCCAAGTATAATGTCCACAGAACAAACAACGTCATGTGGGCCCATCAGTGGCCAGACAGCCATTGGTGAATGCCAACATGTTACTGATGTAGTAGTTATGTTTAATCTCTGTGCAGCATTGGTGGCCGTCGACTTTGTCAGTACTTTTGATCAGGTGAAACATGGTAGCCTCTTTGTTTTCATGGAGTGGATGGGCTTACCTGTCCCCTTCATCAGTGCCTTAGGAGGTCTGTACACCAGCGTCCACTCCCTTGTCCAGGCTAACGGCCTTATCGCCAGACCAGTACTGACCCGCCGTTTCTAACATCAGGGATGCTCAGTATCGCTGATCCTCTATGCTGTCTCCCTGGAGCCACTTACTGCGAGTCTCATGACCCAGTTGTCAAGCTACACCTTGTAGCAATACACTCTCCACTCCCGTGCCTATGCAGATGACCTATTGCTGGTGGTATGGCCACAGAAAGAGAGCAGTTGTCTACTTGATCTGATCTCTACATACGAGGACATGATAGACAGTGCTTTGAGTGTTGCCAAATCTACAGCGTTGCCAGTCGGCTGCGGACTCACAAGAGACAAATTGGCACCTCTATCTTATGTACAGGGCTTTCGATACCTTGGCATTATCCTTACATCACCATCTGTCACACCACAGCGGTCAACTTCCGGTTCGCCTTCCAAGTCACACAACTGTTCGACAACACTGCCTCTGTCGCTTTGATGCTTTGCAACGTGTGGAATATCTGAGCGTGCATGCAGTTTCCAAGCTAGTACACATACCACAGGTCTTTTCGATTTCACCGCTGATTGGTCACAGCCTGGAGGCTGCGTTGGACTACTTCCTGACGTCTGGTAAAATTTTAAGGTCAAATATCACACAATCCCCCTCCCCCAGAAAACCAGGGGACTTGGACCCACCAGCATCCATTGCCATGCAGCAGCCTTATATCTTAATATCATTAACAAACAGTAGTCGGGCACAGGGAAATCACCCACATGACATCTCTTGGACATTTACATGCAAGCCTCCATTTCCTCGCAAGTGTTGATAGGACACTTGCATCTCTACTCACACATCTGTCTGTCTTTTTTGTTGACCTTAGATATATATGCACTTGCCTCTCATGTACGCCTCCACCTCCATGTCTAAAGGATTTTTACATTTAGTTGCTGAGTGGCATACCTTGCAACAACATTGAGATCAAGTATCCTTTAACGAGGCCGTCGACAGTGTGGCGCAAACTTTATCAGCCGTACCTATCAGCATCAGTCCAAGAGAGATGGTAACACGTCATCTGGGAAAATTCGCCAGTAACCAGCGTTTACATATGATTGATGTAATGGACAATCCTTTTGCTCCAGCTACCACTCGATGGACTATGATGCATATGACCTGACCTGCGCAGGTGCTCCTAAAATGTTGACTTTGGGGTGACAAAACGTCACCTGTTTCCTCTGTGCTCCTCCAGCTGTGGCCGAACTGTACGCTTTCATTCGCCTGGAGTGCATGTGTTTCCCTGCAGCCAAGACTCATGCAATAGCCTGGGTCAAGGGATGGACAGTCGCCTACCTTTATGGAGATGGGGACAAATTGTGGCTCGGTCTTTGGACCCTAATATAAAATGACCATGCGGTGATTGAATGAGGTCCATGCTACCGCACCTATTTCGCCAATTACCTCTGTGGGGTCTTGCGTGATCCCCAGCTCAACTGGAACGTGCCTGGAGGAGTGGGAAGCATGGGCCAAACACTTTGTCTTTTACATATCCCCACAAAAGAATCACAAAGAGTTAAATTTGGTCATTTTGGTGGCCATCTATGCGTCATCACACCACCTGCGCAGTGGAACTATCTTACATCCAGACATGTCTATAGGTGTTCCCAGACAGCCAAGTGGAGGTGAGGTGAGGCACCATCTTGTTGCAAGATATAATTGTTGGAGTCTCCTTGCAATTGAGCAGAATCCACAAACAAAGAATGCCAAGGTGGCATCTGAGTGTGACGATTTTTTCCATGAAAAAGAAACAGCATAAAATTTTATTCCTCGACACTGTGAATAAAACATTGACCTTTACAAGAAATAGATTCGCAGTTGCGAATATTGACAACCACCACTTGTGTAATGGAATGTCAAAAATGAAAATTTGTGCCGAACTGGAACTCTACTCTGGATTTCCCGCTTATTGCGAGCGGTCGCCTTACGTAATTTTTAAATCTTTTTTGTGGAACATGAGAGGGAAATATAACTTTATTTCCAAACAAACAATATACCATATCAGCAGATAACGTCAGAAAATACAACTGAGGAAAACTGACCGCTCCTCCCAAGCAGACGGAAGGTAGGGATGATGGGAAATGTATACAGGCAGGTCGCCTCCGTGGCGGGGTGGAGGGCGGAGTGGACAGGGGTCGACCCCAACACTACCAACCAACTGGATATCGACAAGAAAGGACTGTCTGGGAAGGAGATATTCACACTACTGGCCATTAAAATTACTACGCCAAGAAGAAATGCTGATGATAAATGGGTATTCATTGGACAAATACATTATACTAGAACTGACATGTGATCACGTTTTCACGCAATTTGGGTGCGTAGATCCTGAGAAAACAGTACCCGGAACCACCACCTCTGGCCGTAATAACGGCCTTGATATGCCTGGGCATTGAGTCAAACACAGCTTGGATCGTGTGTACAGGTACAGCTGCCCATGCAGCTTCAACACGATATCATAGTGGCGTATTGTGATGAGCCAGTTGCTCGGCCACCATTGGCCAGACGTTTTCAATTGGTGAGGGATCTGGAGAATGTGCTGGCCAGGCCAGCAGTCGAACATTTTCTGTATCCAGAAAGGCCCGTACAGGACCTGCAACATGCGGTCGTGCATTATCCTGCTGAAATGTAGGGTTTCGCAGGGATCGAATGAAGGGTAGAGCCACGGGTCGTAACACATCTGAAGTGTAACATCCACTGTTCAAAGTGCCTTCAGTGCGAACCAGAGGTGACCGAGACGTGTAACCAATGGCACCCGGTTATACGCCAGTATGGCGATGACGAATACACGCTTCCAATGTGCGTTCACCGCGATGTCGCCAAACACGGATGCGACCATCATGATGCTGTAAACAGAACCTGGATTATCCGAAAAAATGACGTTTTGCCATTCGTGCACCCAGGTTCGTCGTTGAGTACACCATCGCAGGCGCTCCTGTCTGTGATGCAGCGTCAAGGGTAACCGCAGCCATGGTCTCTGATCTAATAGTCCATGCTGCTGCAAACGTCGTCGAACTGTTCGTGCAGATGATTGTTGTCTTGCAAACGTCCCGATCTGTTGGCTCAGGGATCGAGACGTGGCTGCACGATCCGTTAAGCCATGCGGATAAGATGCCTGTCATCTCGAGTGCTAGTGATACGAGGCCGTTGGGATCCAGCACGGCGTTCGGTATTACCCTCCGGAACCCACCGATTCCATATTCTGCTAACAGTCATTGGATCTCGACCAACGTGAGCAGCAATGTTGCGATGCGACAAACAGCAATCGCGATAGGCTACAATCCGACCTTTATCAAAGTCGGTAACGTGATGGTACGCATTTCTGCTCCTTACACGGGGGAATCACAACAACGTTTCACCAGGCAACGCCGGTCAACTGCTGTTTGTGTATGAGAAATTGGTGGGAAACTTTCCTCATGTTAGCACGTAGTAGGTGTCGCCACCGGCGCCAACCTTGTGTGACTACTCTGAAAAGCTATTCATTTGCATATCACAGCATCTTCTTCCTGTCGGTTACATTTCGCGTCTGTAGCAAGTCATCATCACGGTGTAGCAATTTTAATGGCCAGTAGTGTATAAAGGAGATATTTACTTGTAACCACGAAATTTCATCATGTGACTCTGCAGCAGCAGGTAGGGGAGATGAGAGTAGAAAACATGGACAGTAAGGTATCAGGCGCTGCTGCGTCCGACAGGGGCTTGAAATAACGTTAGAGGGTGTCAGTAATGCACCTCGACAGCCGTGTGACTCGACAAGCACGTATGGAATATCCTGTAAGTTGAAAAAAAAGCTTCCAGAAATACTCTATTAACAGCACAAGATATGAAGCGAATTGGTTGTACCGTTCCGTTCATATGATTTTTTTTTATATCGCGAGGTTCGATCAATAATCAATGCAACACTTTTTTTTCGATGAGTTTCGATGGAAAAAATTCTTCGTGTGTTTTGGGACACCGTGGAATATTCCCACTTGAGCCCCTGTAGTTTCACGAAGGTCCGATAGTTGCTGGCATCTGTAGCGGAGGTGCGTTCGAAGTAGAGAGCTGTCATTTAGTTTATTCTGTCGGAAAACCAGAGCTTAGCAGCTACTCACAGGATATTGCAGAATGTCTGTGGAGACCTGACAGATAACAAGAGCACGGTGTGTCGTTGGGTGAAGCGTCTGTCATCATCTAAACAAGATCGCACAAACCTGTCTCGACTCCGGTGTTCCAGCCGGTCGCTTGCAACTGTGACTCCTGCACTGTTTGAACGTGCGGACACTCTCATTCGAAGTGATCGACAGAGCACAATCAAACAACTCTCTGCTCAACTGGATGTCTCTGTTGGTGGCGTTGACACATTCGTCCACCAGTTGGGATACTCAAAGGTGTGTGCCCGCCGGTATCCTCGCGGCCTAACATAAGACCATAAAGAGCAACGAAAGACCATCTCTGTGGAATTGCTTGAGCGTTTCGTAGCAATTAAACAGAGAACCGACTCGTGGAGATAACATCTTGGACCTACTGATAACAAACAGACCTGAACATTTCGACTCTGTAAGTGCAGAACAGGGAATCAGTGATCATAAGGCCGTTGCAGCATCCCTGAATATGGAAGTTAATAGGAATATAAAAAAAGGGAGGAAGGTTTATCTGTTTAGCAAGAGTAATAGAAGGCAGATTTCAGACTACCTAACAGATCAAAACGAAAATTTCTGTTCCGACACTGACAATGTTGAGTGTTTATGGAAAAAGTTCAAGGCAATCGTAAAATGCGTTTTAGACAAGTACATGCCGAGTAAAACTGTGAAGGACGGGAAAAACCCACCGTGGTACAACAACAAAGTTAGGAAACTACTGGGAAAGCAAAGAGAGCTTCACTCCAAGTTTAAACGCAGCCAAAACCTCTCAGACAAACAGAAGCTAAACGATGTCAAAGTTAGAGTAAGGAGGGCTATGCGTGAAGCGTTCAGTGAATTCGAAAGTAAAATTCTATGCACCGACTTGACAGAAAATCCTAGGAAGTTCTGGTCTTACGTTAAATCAGTAAGTGGCTCGAAACAGCATATCCAGACACTCCGGGATGATGATGGCATTGAAACAGAGGATGACACGCGTAAAGATGAAATACTAAACACCTTTTTCCAAAGCTGTTTCACAGAGGAAGATCGCACTGCAATTCCTTCTCTAAATCCTCGCACAAACGAAAAAATGGCTGACATCGAAATAAGTGTCCAAGGAATAGAAAAGCAACTGGAATCCCTCAACAGAGTAAAGTCCACTGGACATGACGGGATACCAGTTCGATTCTACACAGAGTACGCGAAAGAACTTGCCCCCCTTCTAACAGCCGTGTACCGCAAGTCTCTAGAGGAACGGAAGGTTCCAAATGATTGGAAAAGAGCACAGGTAGTCCCAGTCTTCAAGAAGGGTCGTCGAGTAGATGCGCAAAACTATAGACCTATATCTCTGACGTCGATCTGTTGTAGAATTTTAGAACATGTTTTTTGCTCGCGTATCATGTCGTTTTTGGAAAACCAGAATTTACTCTGTAGGAATCAACATGGATTCCGGAAACAGCGATCGTGTGAGACCCAGCTCGCTTTATTTGTTCATGAGACCCAGAAAATATTAGATACAGGCTCCCAGGTAGATGCTATTTTCCTTGACTTCCGGAAGGCATTCGATACAGTTCCGCAGTGTCGCCTGATAAACAAAGTAAGAGTCTACGGAATATCAGACCAGCTGTGTGGCTGGATTGAAGAGTTTTTAGCAAACAGAACACAGCATGTTGTTATCACAGGGGAGTGTTAGGGGACCATTGCTTTTCACAATATATATAAATGACCTAGTAGATAGTGTCGGAAGTTCCATGCGCCTTTTCGCGGAAGATGCTGTAGTATACAGAGAAGTTGCAGCATTAGAAAACTGCAGCGAAATGCAGGAAGATCTGCAGCGGATAGGCACTTGGTGCAGGGAGTGGCAACTGACCCTTAACATAGATAAATGTAATGCATTGCGAATACATAGAAAGAAGGATCCTTTACTGTATGATTATATGATAGCGGAACAAACACTGGTAGCAGTTACTTCTGTAAAATATCTGGGAGTATGCGTGCGGAACGATTTGAAGTGAAATGATCACATAAAATTAATTGTTGGTAAGGCGGGTACCAGGTTCAGATTCATTGGTAGAGTCCTCAGAAAATGTAGTCCATCAACAAAGGAGGTGGCTTACAAAACACTCGTTCGACCTATACTTGAGTATTGCTCATCAGTGTGGGATCCGTACCAGATCGGGTTGACGGAGGAGATAGAGAAGATCCAAAGAAGACCGGCGCGTTTCGTCACAGGGTTATTTGGTAACCGTGATAGCGTTACGGAGATGTTTAGCAAACTCAAGTGGCAGACTCTGCAAGAGAGGCGCTCTGCATCGCAGTGTAGCTTGCTCGCCAGGTTTCGAGAGGTTGCGTTTCTGGATGAGGTATCGAATATATTGCTTCCCCCTACTTATACCTCCTGAGGAGATCACGAATGTAAAATTAGAGAGATTCGTGCGCGCACGGAGGCTTTCAGACAGCCGTCCTTCCCGCGAACCATACGCGACTGGAAAAGAAAAGGGAGGTAATGACAGTGGCACGTAAAGTGCCCTCCGCCACACACCGTTGGGTGGTTTGCGGAGTATAAATGTAGATGTAGATGTGGTCGTGCCAATTTTTGTCGTACATCATCACAGGTGATGAAACATGGGTCCATCACTTCGAACCGGAAACAAAATGCCAATCCATGGAGTGTCGCCTCATCACCTCTCCACCGAAAAAAAATGTCAAAGCTGCACCTCAGCCATTAAAATCATGGCGGCTGTGTGCTGGGACTCCGAAGGGGTTACTCTGTTTGACCTCTTTCCACACGGTGAAACGATCAACTCTTGAGTGTACTGTGCTACCCAGAGGAAATTGAAGAAACGATTTCAGCGTGTTCGTCGCCACAAAAATGTAAACTCGGGACTCCCGAGTTCGAGTCTCGGTCGGGCACACAGTTTTAATCTGCCAGGAAGTTTCATATCAGCGCACACTCCGCTGCAGAGTGAAAATCTCATTCTGGAAACATCCTCCAGGCTGTGGCTAAGCCATGTCTCCGCAGTATCCTTTCTCTCAGGAGTGCTAGTGCTGCAGGGTTCGCAGGAGAGTTTCTGTAAAGTTTGGAAGGTAGGAGACGAGATACTGGCAGAAGTAAAGCTGTGAGTACCGGGCGTGAGTCGTGCTTCGGTAGCTCAGATGGTAGAGCACTTGCCCGCGAAAGGCAAAGATCCAGAGTTCGAGTCTCGGTCGGGCACACAGTTTTAATCTGCCAGGAAGTTTCCTCTGACGAACTCTTAAGTGTTATTTACAGAATAATTATGTAGATTTATCTCACAATAATCACACTTAGCGCCTCGTCTACTGTATTCTGCTGACCCTGAAGTTTTGGGGTACCATATGTATAGTGATATTTGTAATGTGGTAATCGTTCTGTGATTCTGAAGGCAAGGTGCGTCAAAACCCACGATTTCCACTGGCCTGGTCCTCTGCAGACTTACTCGCCGACGTCGTGGCCCTCCCCTTCCTCCTGCTCTCTGTCCTCCTCCGGCAAGGTGGGCGGGAGAGAGCGTTTCCGCTCCCTCAGAATCTCCTCCGTCAGCTTCTCCAGGTCTTGGGCTTCCCGCTTTTGGCGCCGTAATTCGTAATACCAGATGTCGTACAGCACGCACGCCTCGAAAATGTAGAGGAGCGCGTTTGCAAAGCACGCCAGCGCGATGTTGGAACACAGTTTGAAGAACGGATACTTGGCCTTCTCCTCTGGGGGCAGCAGCATCACCTTCTCGTCGATCATTGGGTAGTGCATGGACAGCGTGCCGCACACGAAAAAGCACACTCCTCCCATGAATCCGAAAAACAGGTCCTGAAACAGTCGAAAGAGGGCAGAGGCTGACGGGTGTGAGTACTAGCGAACCACCAGCTCCACAAGTCATTGTTGCCAATTAGTAATGCGAAATAACTAAATAATCAATAAACTACTAGTAGTAGCCGATCTGGAGGAATGTCAGAATGGCGGAACAAGCCCAGCCAGACTCACTCTACGACGCACCTTAGAAAACAGGTTGAAGAATAAGAAACTTCACATTTATAGCGTTAGAATAATTTTGAAAAAGCATCGCCAATATTAAAGTTTAGACATTCTGAAGTCGTAGACATTAAATTGTAATAAGAGAAAGCTTTTCTACAACTTTTAAATAAACCAGATTGCAGTTATAAGAGTCCATGAATTTTCACTTACAAGGGCATGCCGGAAAGTAATGCCTCCGAATTTTTTGTGTGAAAACTGTTCAAGCTTTTTTAAAGAAAACTAATTTTATTAACGTTCTACTTCTCTATCCTTCATGTCTACATTTTTGCACTGAAGCTCCAAAGAAACTGGTATGGGCATGTGTATTCAAATACAGAGATATGTAAACAGGCAGAACACTGCGCTGCGGTCGGCAACGCCTATATAAGACAACAAGTGTCTGGCGCAGTTGTTAGATCGGTTACTGCTGCTAGAATGGCAGGTTATCAAGATTTAAGTGAGTTTGAATATGGTGTTACAGTCGGCGCACGAGCGATGGGACACAGCATCTCCAGAGTAGCGATGAAATGAGTGTACCGTGAATATCAGGAATCCGGTAAAACATCAAATCTCCGACACCGCTGGGGCCGGAAAAAGATCCTGCAAGAACGGGATCAACGACGACTGAAGAGAATTATTCAACGTGACAGAAGTAGAACTCTTCCCCAAATTGCTGCAGAGTTCAGTACTGAGCCATCAACAAGTGTCAGTGGCTTTCGGAGCAGAAGGCCCACTCGTGTACCCTTTATGACTGCGCGATACGAAGCTTTACACTTCGCCTGGACTGCTGATGACGGAAACATGTTGCCTGGTCGTCTCGTTTCAAATTATATCGAGCGGATGGACGTGTACGAATATGGAGAGGCAACCTCGTGAATCCATGGACCCTGTACGTCATCAGGGGACTGTTCAAGGTGGTGGGGGCTCTATAAATGGTGTAGGACGTGTGCAGTTGTAGTTATATGGGACCCCTGATAGTCTAGATACGACTCTGAAAAGTGACACGTACGTAAACTTCCTATCTGATCACCTGCATCCATTCATGTCCATTGTGCATCCCGACGAACTGGGGCAATTCTAGCATGACACGCCACACGTCCAGAATTGCTACACAGTGGCTCCAGTAACACTCTTCTGAATTTAATCACTTCCGCACTTCCGCTGGCCACCAAACTCTCCAGATATGAACATTATTGAGCATATCTGGGATGCCTGGCAACCTGGTGTTCAGAAGAGTTCTAGACTCAATCGTACCCTTACGGATTTGTGGACAGCCCTGCCGTATTCATGGTGCCAGTTCCCTCCAGCACTACTTCAGACATTAGCCGAGTCCATACCACGTCATTTGCGGCACTTCTGCGTGCTCGCTGTGGCCCTACACGATATTAGGTAGGTGTGCCAGTTTCTTCGGCTCCTCAGTGTCTTTTTTAACATAGTAACAATGGCGACGAACACATTTCTCCCAATGAGAGACTAGTTTGTTGATATCGTCACTGTCGGCCGCTGTGGCCGCTGTGACGGAGTCGCAACCTCACTTCTGCTTGCACTCCTTCATTACTATCAAAACTAAGTCCCAGTAGGTGTTTTTCAAGTTTTGGAATTTGAGGATAAACGGGTGGAGTCAAATGGTTCAAATGGCTCTGAGCACTATGCGACTTAACTTCTGAGGTCATCAGTCCCCTAGAACTTAGAACTACTTAAACCTAAGTAACATAAGGACATCACACACATCCATGCCCGAGGCAGGATTCGAACCTGTGACCGTAGCGGTCGCTCGGTTCCAGACTGTAGCACCTAGGACCGCACGGCCACTCCGGCCGGCCGGGTGGAGTCAAGTTGGGTTTGTTCCCAGGACGGTCGGTGAGAGGGAACCTAAGGTGTCGGACTGGTCCGGACGTTGCAGCGCTCGTGAGTAGTCTGGCACTGACACGCTGAGGAGATGGTGCTCATGTGTGAACGAAGTTTACTAGATTAGAAACTAGATTACAGAATACTGTTTCTCACACAGTGACAGTTACGTTACACATGACCATGTTACACCCAATTATTCGGAACCCTCTAGCGGTACAGGATTGCAAGTCGCATTGGCGAAGGGGGGAAGACCATCGAGTAATACCTCAACCGATATTGAAAACGAAATAAAAAATTCAGAGTTATTACTTTTCAGCACCCTCTCGTATAACAAAGGAGTTATAATCCATCTTTCCCTTCCTGTCATTCGTGCGGACACTATGCCACATTCGCAGGTGAACAAGATTGCTGTTCTTTTGTTTGCACGACAAACTGGGTATATCCTCTAACTTAAGTTCATCTCTGACAATCTAGAAGAGCACCGTCGCTGCACATAATCGAAAAAGCTCTTACACTTCTCAATGGTGTACCTCGCTGTACCTACCAAGCAAGGTGGCACAGTGATTAGAACAATGGGCTCGATTTCGTGAGGACGATGGTCCAAATCTCCGTCTGCCCATCAGGATTTAAGTTTTTCGTAATTTCCCTAAGTCGCTCCTGGCGAAAACAGCGATGCTTCATTTGATAAAGGTCACGGCCAATTGCATTCCTATACTTTCACAATCTGAGCTTGTGCTCCGTCTTTAATGACTACACTGTTGACAGGACGTTAAATTCTAACCTTCCTTCCTTCGTCACTGCTGTTCAAGAAACATTTGTTTCGTGTAGTTAATTTAGATGTCCACTAACATGGTAAAATTTTTTGCTTTGTGGTGTTCTCCCATATTATTTGTCGACCAGCTTTTAATTTCAAGTGTGTTTGATATTACCGGGTACTATGTCTGCTTGATACATTTTAACAATCTATTACTATTCGTAGGTGTTGACTGTAACCAAAATATGTCTGTGTGCTCCTTTTATTTTTATTATTCTTTCCATTACACAAACAATGTCTGCTTTATATTTGTATTTTAACTCTGTTACTCCTGTATGTATTTCCGACTTACTTGAAAATTACTGCACAGCCGAAACTGTGCTCTAGCACCGCAGCCGAAAATAAAAGGATGTTGTAATACAACTTCGTTTGGTGCTCAGTGACAAACACATCAATAAAACAACGGCTGTGACATTGAATTTTAGTATTCTTATATTAGAAGCTTCACTGTCCTAGTCTTTACAGAACAAACGTCCATTCGACGGGGATCGGTAGGAGGAGGAATACTAAGCACCTAAAGGGACATTCTGTACATTTAAGGAAAGATGCAGCAATTTGGAGTGTTTTAAGCTTACAGTGAGGTGAGCATGAATTCTTCGTTTTGAATATTAAATAAATGTGTTTTGTGTTATTTTAATATTACAAGAATAGACTGTATTGAAAGGAGCAAAACTAATGAGTAATACAGGTATATTCTATCTGGCGGAATATGTTTGTATTATGACGTCACATGACCTAGGTCATTGAGCAGTCATCCTCCTCATCACTGACGTCATCAGTTATGAGCCCAATGGGAAGCCATGCCACCTGCCCATACCCCTCCCCTCTCTTTATCTCCAGCGAATCATAGCGTAGTACTAAAAACCCAAGACAAAAAAAATCCAACTGTGTCCGAGGAAAAAATTAAAAATTCCCTCCCTGCCTGCTGTCTCCAATCAGTGACCTGTGCAGTATCCCTTATCTCCAGCCAATTAGAGTGCATAAATATCCAAGATCGCGGAAATAGCCCAATTTTGTAAATGGAAAATGAAAATTTGATTCCCCCATATCTCCAGCCAACCGTAATGCAATATTAAAACTCCAAGTTGATGGAAATAGACAAACTGTATGAGTTATACCCCAAAACCTTTCCTCTTTCCAACCAACCATAACATAGTATCCAAATTACGTTGGAAAACGGTCTCAAATTACATTATTTCGGGGTGTACACTTCCCAATTTCCAACCAGTCAAATTGTAGTATTTAAGACAGTGCCGATACGTAGAAAAAAGTACATGACCATTAGATTATAAAGTCAAAGATAGTCGTTATTTTTGAAAGACATTTACCATTGGCGTAAAAATAGCATCAAATTACATTAAATATACATACACACAAATATATTGGACACAATATTAAAATGACTGCAAGGGCAAAGATGTTTTGCTTTCATAAAATGGCGCTCACACATTACATAGCGTTCCACCTCTCTCTCTCTCCTCTCCTGCAATCAGAGCCTAGTATTAAAATAAGAAGGCCGATTACATTGTAGCCCCATCTGAGCTGTGAGCTCAAAAGTATCTGAACGACTTGAATTATTTATGAAAAAATAAGTAACACACATCTTCCTCCCCCAATCAATGTAGCTCCTTCTGAGTTGCCTTTAAAAAGTACCTTAAATATTTATTAGGAAATATATTACGTTATCTGAATTGCCTAAAATAACGAAAATAACGAATATATTTCCTTTACTGACTTTCAAGAAATCATTTTTGGACTGGCTCACCAGCCACATCGTTAAATTTCATTTAAAGCTATATAACTATCATTCGATACAAATGTTGGAACGAGTATATAACATATCGTCTATAAATAATTAAAAACCCATATTTAGTTATAAAATATAAATAACAAATTAAGAATGTGTAGTTCTCGAAGACAAGTTTTACATTAAATACCAGTCCGTGAACACTGAAAACTCTTATTTTACATCCCAATTGCTTAATGTCATCAACAGCATCATAAGTTGTTTTCACTATCACCAACAGGCGTCTGCCCAGGTGAAAAAGTTCTACTTCGATCTACGGACCATACTTGATTTAAGACACAAAACTACCGCAAGTTAATTATTTTCCACATCTACAATGCGACAATATCTAAACCACCTCAAAAACACATCAGAAATCCATAAAGTGTGATGCTTACATCGATGATCACAGTGTTTCTTCTTCATACAGTTGTTTTCCACACATATCCATCATGATTGTGACCTCTAAAGTATTTGTTAGGAGAGGGGAGGGTGATAGGGAAAATAATGTACCACTAGAAAACTATAATCATTAAAGATTATTACAAATTACTGAGACTTATCTAAGGCTAGGTAAGAGAAAAATGTTGTAATATGTAAATTAATTACTCTGCATGATGCTAGTCAAATAGTCACAATATTCTGAAATGGGTAAGAAAGTATAGTGTTTATGTTGCAAAGGATCTAAATATCTGAAGTGTATTCAAATTGCACAAAAAATGTGATGCTTAAACGGTTTATCACACCGTGGTTGGATCACATTATCTTCCACACACATCCATCATTATGGTGAACTCTAAGTATTTGTCATGGGAGAGGAGAGTAAACATAATGCAGCACTTTTTTTTTGGTCATCAGTCTACTGACTGGTTTGATGCGGCCCGCCACGAATTCCTTTCCTGTGCTAACCTCTTCATCTCAGAGTAGCACTTGCAACCCACGTCCTCAATTATTTGCTTGACGTATTCCAATCTCTGCCTTCCTCTACAGTTTTTGCCCTCTACAGCTCCCTCTAGTACCATGGAAGTCATTCCCTCATGTCTTACAGATGTCCTATCATCCTGTCCCTTCTCCTTATCAGTGTTTTCCACATATTCCTTTCCTCTCCGATTCTGCGTAGAACCTCCTCATTCCTTACCTTATCAGTCCACCTAATTTTCAACATTCGTCTATAGCACCACATCTCAAATGCTTCGATTCTCTTCTGTTCCGGTTTTCCCACAGTCCATGTTTCACTACCATACAATGCTGTACTCCAGACGTACATCCTCAGAAATTTCTTCCTCAAATTAAGGCCGGTATTTGATATTAGTAGACTTCTCTTGGCCAGAAATGCCTTTTTTGCCATAGCGAGTCTGCTTTTGATGTCCTCCTTGCTCCGTCCGTCATTGATTATTTTACTGCCTAGGTAGCAGAATTCCTTAACTTCATTGACTTCGTGACCGTCAATCCTGATGTTAAGTTTCTCGCTGTTCTCATTTCTACTACTTCTCATTACCTTCGTCTTTCTACGATTTACTCTCAAACCATACTGTGTACTCATTAGACTGTTCATTCCGCTCAGCAGATCATTTAATTCTTCTTCACTTTCACTCAGGATAGCAATGTCATCAGCGAATCGTATCATTGATATCCTTTCACCTCGTATTTTAATTCCACTCCTGAACCTTTCTTTTATTTCCATCATTGCTTCCTCGATGTACAGATTGAAGAGTAGGGGCGAAAGGCTACAGCCTTGTCTTACACCCTTCTTAATACGAGCACTTCATTCTTGATCGTCCACTCTTATTATTCCCTCTTGGTTGTTGTACGTATTGTATATGACCCGTCTCTCCCTATAGCTTACCCCTACTTTTTTCAGAATCTCGAACAGCTTGCACCATCTTATATTGTCGAACGCTTTTTCCAGGTCGACAAATCCTATGAAAGTGTCTTGATTTTTCTTTAGCCTTGCTTCCATTATTAGCCGTAACGTCAGAATTGCCTCTCTCGTCCCTTTACTTTTCCTAAAGCCAAATTGATCGTCACCTAGCGCATTCTCAATTCTCTTTTCCATTCTTCTGTATATTATTCTTGTAAGGAGCTTCGATGCATGAGCTGTTAAGCTGATTGTGCGATAATTCAGCAGCACTAGAAAAATATAATCAATAACACTTGCTGCAACTGATCAAAACATAGTTGAGGTTAAGCAGAAGACAAATGTTGTGAGCCTCAAATTAATTATTTTACCTCAGTTATGATAGTTGTAAAAATTATCACACTCTTCTAAAATACTTCGTGAAATGTAACGTTCACAACGCAAAAGTATTCAGTCTGATAATGTGTGTACTGTTAACGCTAATTTTTTAAAATCAGTTTTAGGAGGGGGTCAAGTTAATATTACAAGAGAAAAAACAATCAGTGCCAAGTATTACAAAGAAACTGTCGTTGCCTTCAGAACTTAGACCAGCCGAAATAAAACAAAAAACTGCGATCAGCTAGACCAACATCTAATAAAAGTACCGCACGACAATAATTTTTTTAGTGAAGAAATAAGACTTCCCATTCGATGAAGGAATAAGCTATTTTATTACGATATATGACCGCCACTCGTGGTCTCGCGGTAGCGTTCTCGCTTCCCAAAGACGGGGTTCCGGGTTCGATTTCGGAGGGGTCACAGATGGCTGGGTGTTGTTGTGTCGTCTTCATCATCATCATTCATTCCCATTACGGTCGGAGGAAGGCAACGGCAAACCACCTCCATTAGGACCTTGCCTAGTACGGCGATGCGGGTCTCTAGCATCATTCCGCTACACTCTGTCAAGAAGCATGGGACTTCATTTCCATTACGATATATCATTTAAATTGAAGAACAACATGGATTGTTTATACACATAGCGATGAGAGATAACCAAATACAGCAACAGTGAGAGGTAGCATCTCCAAAGACAATGTCAGTGTCGATATCATGAAAAAAAATATTTATCAGTTATGGTATTATATGTGAGATTTCTCACACTTTGCAAGAACAATGAAGCTTCAGATTAAATATTTCAGAACCTAAATTGTCATTATTAATTACTAAACTGTGTCGTACTATATGTAAGATCTGTATGAAAATTCGAGCAAAATAAAATTGCATTATATTTCGTAAGACTTATCAAACTCTGCAAGCACTATGAAATTTCAATTTTTTTACATGCTAATAAGAACTTTAGGTCAAGCAGCACTCCAGCACCCTTCGGAGTCAAGCAAGTGATTTGTAACTAAGTCTGCGACTATAAAATTAATGAATTACATTATTTTAATAAAAGTGATCTATTTTTCAGAGTTAACGAAGTATAATAACGTATATTAACAATGCATTTCATATGCATAATCTGTTGATAGCGAATTTATTATGACAAATAAGTTCTTTGCGTAGATAAAACAGAATTGTGACATACAATACACGAGGAAAGGGAAGTGCACATTTGAAGGAGATGATGCGGTATCTGCAAGGAAAGAACAGCACTCCCTTTCTTTTATTGGAAGCGAAGTTTATACGGCCAACCATTGTCAAAGGTATCAACATTTTATGGTTAAAGTTACATGTTTCCGTCATCCTAGTTAGCACCACTGCCTTTAGTGCTGAACAACACAGACTTCATCCCCTGTACATCATCCGAGTTTTCTGATGCAGAGAGGTGTGCAACCCCTTTACACAAGGTAGGGAGATCTGGAACATACACTCCTGGAAATTGAAATAAGAACACCGTGAATTCATTGTCCGAGGAAGGGGAAACTTTATTGACACATTCCTGGGGTCAGATACATCACATGATCACACTGACAGAACCACAGGCACATAAACACAGGCAATAGAGCATGCACAATGTCGGCACTAGTACAGTGTATATCCACCTTTCGCAGCAATGCATGCTGCTATTCTCCCATGGAGACGATCGTAGAGATGCTGGATGTAGTCCTGTGGAACGGCTTGCCATGCCATTTCCACCTGGCGCCTCAGTTGGACCAGCGTTCGTGCTGGACGTGCAGACCGCGTGAGACGACGCTTCATCCAGTCCCAAACATGCTCAATGGGGGACAGATCCGGAGATCTTGCTGGCCAGGGTAGTTGACTTACACCTTCTAGAGCACGTTGGGTGGCACGGGATACATGCGGACGTGCATTGTCCTGTTGGAACAGCAAATTCCCTTGCCGGTCTAGGAATGGTAGAACGATGGGTTCGATGACGGTTTGGATGCACCGTGCACTATTCAGTGTCCCCTCGACGATCACCAGTGGTGTACGGCCAGTGTAGGAGATCGCTCCCCACACCATGATGCCGGGTGTTGGCCCTGTGTGCCTCGGTCGTATGCAGTCCTGATTGTGGCGCTCACCTGCACGGCGCCAAACACGCATACGACCATCATTGGCACCAAGGCAGAAGCGACTCTCATCGCTGAAGACGACACGTCTCCATTCGTCCCTCCATTCACGCCTGTCGCGACACCACTGGAGGCGGGCTGCACGATGTTGGGGCGTGAGCGGAAGACGGCCTAACGGTGTGCGGGACCGTAGCCCGGCTTCATGGAGACGGTTGCGAATGGTCCTCGCCGATACCCCAGGAGCAACAGTGTCCCTAATTTGCTGGGAAGTGGCGGTGCGGTCCCCTACGGCACTGCGTAGGATCCTACGGTCTTGGCGTGCATCCGTGCGTCGCTGCGGTCCGGTCCCAGGTCGACGGGCACGTGCACCTTCCGCCGACCACTGGCGACAACATCGATGTACTGTGGAGACCTCACGCCCCACGTGTTGAGCAATTCGGCGGTACGTCCACCCGGCCTCCCGCATGCCCACTATACGCCCTCGCTCAAAGTCCGTCAACTGCACATACGGTTCACGTCCACGCTGTCGCGGCATGCTACCAGTGTTAAAGACTGCGATGGAGCTCCGTATGCCACGGCAAACTGGCTGACACTGACGGCGGCGGTGCACAAATGCTGCGCAGCTAGCGCCATTCGACGGCCAACACCGCGGTTCCTGGTGTGTCCACTGTGCCGTGCGTGTGATCATTGCTTGTACAGCCCTCTCGCAGTGTCCGGAGCAAGTATGGTGGGTCTGACACACCGGTGTCAATGTGTTCTTTTTTCCATTTCCAGGAGTGTAGTTGCATAGGACTTCACGATATTTACAGCTGTCAACAAAAATTTTGAGGCAATTTTATACTGTTTGACAGGCCATTATGAAACACTTTTGGGCAATTTGATGGCGTTTGAGGGATAATTTCATAAAATTTTGGGGGAGGATGATACAGTTTCAGGGGTAATCTGATACACTTTAGAGTAATTCAATACACGTTTGGAGCAAGTTGATAGACTTTTAGAGTAAACTGCTGATACAATGGCATGAAATCAAGATTTGAGTGAGTTTGAAAGTGGTATTACAGTCGGCGACGAACGATGGGACATAACATTTCCGATGTAGCGATGAAGTAGGAATTTTCCCGTACGGCCATTTCACAGCTCTACCGTGAATATCAGGTATCCGGTAAAACATCAAATCTCCGACATCAGTGCGCCCAGGAAAAGATCCTGCAAGAACAGAACCAACGACGATTGAAGAGAGTCGTTCAATGTAACAGAACTGCAACCCTTCCGCAAATTGCTGTAGATTTCAGTGCTGAGCCGTCAACAAGTGTCAGTGTGCAAATCATTTAACGAAACATTATCGATATGGGCTTCTAGAGCCGAAGGCCCACTCGTGTACCCTTAGTGACTGCACGACAGAAAGCTGAAAGCCTCGCCTGGGCCCATCAACACCGACATTGGACTGTTGATGACTGTAAACATGTTTCCTGGTCGGACGAGTCTCGTGTCAAACTGTGTCGAGCGGATGGACGTGTATGGATACGGACCCTGCATGTCAGCAGGAGACTGTTCAAGCTGATGGAGGCTCTGTAATGGTGCGGGGCGTGTGCAGTTAGAATGATGCGGGACCCCTGAAACGCCTAGATACGTCTCTGACAGGTGACAAGTACGTAAGCATCCAGTCTCATCACCTGCATCCATTCTTGTTCGTTGTGCATTCCGACGGACTTGTGCAATTCCAGCAGGACAATGCGACATCCCTCACTTCCAGAATTGCTACACAGTGGCTCCAGGAACACTCTTCTGAGTTTAAGTACTTCCGCTGGCCATCAAAGTCCCCAGACATGAACATTATTGAGCATATCTGGGATGCCTTGCAACGTGCTGTTCAGAAGAGATCTCCACCCCCTCGTACTGCTACGGATTTATGGACAGCCCTGCAGGATTCATGGTGCCAATTCCCTCGATCACTGCTTCAGACATTAGTCGAGTCCTTGCCATGTCGTGTTGTGGCACTTCTGTGTGCTTGCAGAATCCCTACACGATATTAGGCAAACGTACCAGTTTCTTTGGCTCTTCGGTGTAGATAGGGTAATCTGATATACTCCTGTGGCAGTTTGACATATTATGAGCGGTAATTTGATACAATTTTTGGGGCTAGTTGATACACCTCTGGAGCAACTTGGCACAGTTTGAAGGGTAATTTTTACCACTTTTGGGGCTAGTTGAAACACTTCTGGAGAAACGTGATACAGCTTGAAAGGTAATTTGGTAAAGTTTTTGTCTTGTTGGTACACTTTGGGGGGCAAGCTGATAAAGTTTAAAGGGTAATCTGATACAGTTTAGGATAACTGATACACTGTTGGGCAAACTGTTACAGTTCGGCGGGTAATTTGATACAGTGTGGTTTAATTTGCTACACTCTTGAGACTAGTTGATCACTTCTGCGTCAAGCTGTTCCACGTTGAAGGTAATCTGAAAAGATCTGGGATAATTTGGTACACTTTTTGGGCAGGTAGATACAGTTTGAGGCAGGCTGATACACTTTGAGTCAAACTGGATACTGTTGGGAGTAATCTGATATATTTTTGAGGCCAAACTCAGAGAGTAAAAACGTAAAATAACTACGTTTATATAGACTCTTACCAGTAACTAAAAAAGATATTAATGAGAATTTATTCTCCAATTCAAATCATAATCCATCTGTGCAAAAATAATCTTGTCAGGCTTTGCAGAGGAGAAGAAGATGCGGTTCAAGAAGCGTGCACTTCAACTCCCAATCACCCTGCTCCTCCAAGATTAGTATAATTATTCTGAAAGAAGACAGACGAAGACATTAGAAACATTGTATTTGTGAAATGAGAAGAAGAAGATGATGAATGTGATGGTGAAGGAGGTAAAGAAGAAGAGGGTCAACTGGTAGAATATTTTTTTGTTGGACCAACAGACGAAAAGCGTGAGACTGTACGAGCATTAAATTTCAACTAACAGCAACAGTGTGGATGATTGGTGGTTTTCCAGTAAATGTCCATGGAGATGATTTAATAATTCACACTGTCAGATACCTGGAAATGATAGTATTATATTAACTGTTGGTTAAAATTAAACTCCTGAAAAGAGTTACACAACACAAGATCTCCAAAATTATGGAAAAATCCTCAAAACTATTAACGCTCATAAGCAAAGCTATCTCGCCTAAGGATGAATAAAATCCAACAGAGGTTATAAATGTATGCATACTGTTAAGCATACTGACTCGTGTATTACCAGACTTTATTCATCCTGTACTTGAGAATTAGAACACTTAGTGACTTCCAACAAACATTACACATAATTTCAAACCTTTATGAAACTTTTTCTCGCTGACGAGCACCACAAAATAATGAAAGAAAAAAATGTATCGCCTACTACGTTTTCGCTGTTCAGACGGTAAAACTGTCGCGTCAGGCTGATTTAACGACACATTTCGCAGACAGTATTAATATATGCCACTGGATATAGCTGCAAAATGATATCATCACACGATACGTTATTCAGAAAATATGACGTCATAGAGATTGGGATATGTGAAATCGAAACTGCAGAACGAAATTCTCTATAGATACAGGTGAAATGTGTGAAAAATGTTAAATAAATAATGAAATATGACACGTGCGTACTCTAGTAAATTGCGGCTAAAATGCTCCTAGTTTTCAACCAAATGTGCTGCAGATATTACTGTCTGGAAAGAAATACTGTTGGAGTTAGAACCTGCAACCCCCTACTGTAGTGGGGGGTGAAAAAGTGGAGAGCGAAGGGTCGAAGAGGAGGTAGACGAATAAAGAGGGGGTGGGGCGGTAAGAGGAAATGGGAGCAGATTTGACGGAGGAGGAGATGAACAATGTGAGGGGAGTGGAAAAGGACAGTGAAAGGGAAAAGGTGGAGATGGATAGAGAGTGGACAGAGGAGGAGATAGACAGAGGAGGAAATGAGGAGAAGATGTACAGAGAGGGGGGGGGGGAGAGGACTAGATGCATTATATATAGTGGAGTTGGAGATGCAAAGAGAGAAGAGGAAGAGCAAATATGTTGAGAAAGAGAAGAGGAGGTGGACCGAGAAAGAGGGAAAGAGGAGATGGAAAGAGAGAGGGGAGATGAGATGGACAAAAAGAGAGGGAGGATAAGATAGACAGAGATAAGTGGGGAGAAGTGATAAAAGGGAGTGTGGAGGAGATATAGAAGAGGAGGAGATGGACTCAGATGCGTGGGTGAAGGAGTGGACAGAAGGGCAAGAACAGATGAACAGAGAGGGGGAGTAGCAGAGGGAAAGAAAGAGGGACAGGAGAAGATAGACAGTCGGGGGATAGAGGTGCTAGACAGAGAAAGGGAGGAGAAGGAGATGGACAGAGAGGAGGAAGGAGGAGATGGATAAAAAGAAGGGGAAGGAGGAGATGGGTTAATACAGTTGCAATAAATGCATACGCAGGCAACGCCGGGTGCTCGTCTAGTCTTACAAATAATGCTGTTTTATTTTCCTCAAATTTTCGTAAAGATCTTGCAGATATTACGATAAGCTTTCAAACTATGTGCATTTTCATATGTAACGCACTTAGATGCTGAAACGTTTAATTTCAATCTTCAATTTGCTTGCAAAGTGTGAGAAACCTTGCATATAATCCCATAAATGTTAACAAATATCTTTTTTATTTTCGAGATATCGACTCTGACATTGTCTTTTGAGATGCCACATCATTCAGTGTTACCGACTTAGTTAGTCTCTCGTGAGGCCACGTATAAACAGTCCATGCCGTTGTGCAGTTTAACCGGTACATCGTAATAACACAGCTTATTCTTTCCTAAAATCAAACACCTTACTCCTTTCTAACAAAAATTGTGTTTTGTGTGTGATGGTTCTTTCATTAGATGGTGGTGTAATTGATTAGTAGTTTCGCAAGCAACTGCAGTTTCTAGAACGAAATTTTCGCTCTGCTGGAGAGTGTGTACTGATATTAAACTTCCCGGCAAATTAAAACTGTGGGCTGGAGCGAGACTTGAACTCGAGACCTTTGGCTCTCGTAGACAAGTGCTTTACTGACTGAGCTCCCCATGCACAACGCTCCAGCAGGAGAGCTTCTGTGATGTTTGCGAGGTAGGAGGTGAGGTACTGGAGGATGTAAAGCTATGATGAGGGTTTGTCAGTCGTGCTTAGGTATCTCAGTCGGCAGAACGTTTGCCCACGACAGGCAAAGATCCCGAGTTCGAGTCTCCGCCCACCACGCGATTTCAATCTGCTCAGAATTTTCATAGCAGCAGTTTGTAATACTTGGCGTCGATTGTACCGGGTGGCTATAATAAAAGTGACAGCGTTCTGAGTACTGCACTGTGGGCTGTACACATCGCACGATGCTGGAACATTGTTAGTATGTTCATTAATCGGTGCAACTCACGGAGTATGCTGAAAGAATATTTCCTGTGTGGCGTCCGAAGAGCGAGGAGCCAAAGCAAGGTTAGTATATGACAACGCAACCACAAGAATCTTTCGTCGCTGCAAGCCGCATCAATCAACGAGTGGCACCGGTGTCGCAACGCCTACAAACGTTTCATTCTGGCACTCCATTCGCTCGTCTACTTACAGCGGAGCACAGAACCGATCTGCCCCACTTCGTGATAATCGACTAAGAGAACAGCATCGTCTTCTAATAGGTCAGCTGTGTGCTCACCGTATCAGGCAGAACTATGGGGAACATTACTGTCAAATGTACTCAGTGTGGCAGACTTATAATTTGTCTGTAGTAAATGATGCGTCAATGTTCAAAGATAATTGTAAATACTCATGACATTCCTGTGGAAATGGGCTGTAAAAAATTCTTAGCTACGCTGTAATAAAGTGAACTAGTATATTAGTATTTTATACACTGAAGAGCTAAAGAAACTTGTACACCTGTCTAACATCGTGTAGGGCCAACGCGAGCACCCAGAAGTGCCACAACACGACATGCCATGGACTCGCCTAATGTCCGAAGTAGTGCTGGAGGGAAATGACAACAGGAATCCTGCAGCTTTGTCCATAATTCCGTAAGAGTACGAGGGAGTGCAGATCCCTTCCGAACAGCACGTTGCAAGGCATCAAAGTTATGTTCAAACTCAGAAGTGTGTTCCTGGAGCCACTCTGTAGCAATTCTGGACATGTGGATTGTCGCAATGTCCTGCTGGAATTGCTCAAGTCCGCCGGAATGCACAATGGACATGAACGGATGCAGGTGATCGGACAGGATGCTTACGTACGTGTCACGTGTCAGAGACATATCTAGACGTATCAGGGGTCCCGCATCACTCCAACTGCACACGCCCCACACCATTACAGAGCCTCCACCAGCTTGAACAGTGCACCGCTGACATCCAGCGTCCATAGATTCATGAGGCTGCCTCCATACCCGTACAAGTCCATCCGCTCGATACAATTTGAAACGAGACTCGTCCAATCAGGCAACATGTTTCCCGTCATCAACGGTCCAATGTCGGTTTTGACGGGCCCTGACGAGGCGTAAAGCCTTGTGTCATGTAGTCATGAAGGGTATATGAGTGGGCGTTCGGCTCCTAAAGCCCGTATCGATGATGTTACGTTGAATAGTTCGCACGCTGACACTTGTTGACGGCTCAGCATCGAAATCTGCAGCAATTTGCGGCAGTGTTGTAGTTCTGTCACGTTGAACGATTCTCTTCAGTCACCATTGGTACTGTTCTTGGAGGATCTTTTTCCGGTTACAGCGATGTCAGACATTTGATGTTTTACCGGATTCCTGATATTCACAGTACACTCGTGAAATGGAGGCACGGGAAAATCCTCATTTCACCGCTACCTCTGATATGCAGAGTCCCATCGCTCATGCGCCGACTACAGCACCACGTTCAAACTCGCTTAAATCTTGATAACCTGCTATTATATCAGCAGTAACCGATCTAACAACTGTTCCAGACACTTGTTGTCTTTTATAGGCATTGCCGACCGCAGCGCCGTATTCTGCCTGTTTACATATTTCTGTACTTGAAAACGCATGCCAATACAGTTTCTTTGGGGCAACAGTGTATGTTATACTATCCACTCGGTTTCCTCCAGAAGCAAACCAAAGAACCCGCCGTTGTCCCGGCATAACAGGTCCACTTTCTGCCACCAGGTGAAATATGCCACTATAAGCAGTTACTATATATGACGGTAGTATCTGTTCCTGAAAGAACAGTTACCGTGGATGACCATGCAGCTTCGCTAGAAATGAAATGATAATTAAATGGACACCCTAGCTGCAAACAGGCGTTGATGTACTTCATTGGGGACATGTTGAAAATGTGTGCCTCGACCGGGACTCGAACCCGTGATCTCCTCCTTACATGGCAGACGCTCTATCCATCTGAGCCACCGCGGGCACAGAGGATAGTGCGTCTGCAGGGACTTATCCTTTGCACGCTCCCCGTGAGATCCACATTCCCAACCGTCATATAGAGTTAAAATATGGCTTCCCGGCCATTGACCTTCTTGTGTGCGAACGTACACGCTATGCCCGAACTCGTACGGGACTTGGTACATTAATCTGCCACGAGTAATGAGTATGATGGGCAAACATCTATTAGGCGCACTATGAATGTAGTGGTGTGGACATGTTGGGAATGTGGATCTCACGGGGAGCGTGCAAGGGATAAGTCCCTGCAGACGCACTATCCTCTGTGCCCGCGGCGGCTCAGATGGATAGAGCGGCTGCCATGTAAGCAGGAGATCCCGGGTTCGAGCCCCGGGCGGGGCACACATTTTCAACATGTCCCCAATGAAGTACATCAACGCCTGTTTGCACCTAGGGTGTCCATTTAATTATCATTTCATAAGCAGTTACGATGCGGCATGGGTGCAGGAAAAGGGGATGAACAAACACACACTTGATAATGGTGGTTCTGGTACTTTTATTAGGATATGGACACAAGTTACAATATGCATTCAGTATGGTCTCCCATCTCAGCAACATACCGCATCCATAACACAGCATGGGCCACAGTTGCTTGCAACATATCCGGTGTAGTCAGAGCAACGTGTCATTGTATACTTTCCTTCTGATCAGGAAGAGTCCGGGTACATCCCTAATAGACGCGATCTTTCAAATACCCCCCACAACCAGAAGTCACGCGGATTTAGGTAGGGGGATCTGGAAGCCACACATTTTGAAATTGTCTACAGATGAAGTGGTCGTTAATGTAGGTTTCTCGAAGCAACCCTTTCACCTGGCAAGGGGCACGTGCTGTCGCCCGTCTTCCATGAAAATACTAGTTTGGACACAGTTACGCTCTTTGAAAACTGGAATCACATGTTGCACAAAAAGGTCCTTATAACATGCAGACGTCACTGTACACCTAACAGGTCGGTCAGGTGCTATCTCATCGAAGAAAAACGAAGTGAGAATGAAGGAGCTTATGAAACCAAACCTGAATGCAGTAGACATTTGTGCACAGCATTTCTCAGAATAGAGCCCCATAATCGACCGTTCTGTGCATTCACAGCACTTTTTAGAGTAATTGTGGTTCGTCCATCAAAGGCCACATGTCGCCCATTTCCATGCATTACCAAAAAACGAAGAGCAAAATCACGGCGTTGTAGCCTCACTTGAAGCTTCATTTAGTGCACATTCTGAATTTTTCTTCAAAAAAAATACCAGTTTAAGATGCGCCTCAAAATCTTTTGAAATGTTGAGCAGGAGAGAGAGAGACGGTTCCCGAGACTCAGATCGAGCACTGCCTGCAGAATTTGACTCGTGTGCTACACAGTCGACTACAGCTATTTCATCTGCATTAACAATTGCCATGGGAATGGGGGAGCTCCCTCTCCCTGCTGTACCACCAAATTCACCTGTTTCCTAAAATTTCTTGATCTTATTCTTCAGCCCATTTATCGACGTGGCGCCTCTTCGCAGCTCTTTTTTGTCAGTGATGTTACCCCAATGCAGCGCTGCTACTGCTACCGTTCTGAAAAAACCAACTTTAACACAAGTGAGCGGTCTTTCTTCTCGACAGCCACTGCGTTACGTACGGAAAACTTCAGCCTTCTTAACCCTATGTACAAGGAGCCACTTCAGGACAGAAACCAACACGTATTGTCAAACAACAAACAACAAACTGACGTCAAAACAGGAAACATTTCACTTTCTGACTGCTTACGGAGCTATATTTCACCTGGTAGCAGAAAGTGGAACTACTGTTGTTTTCAGAACACTCCACGAGCGTATAGATTGACGAACATACCAACAGTGTTTCAGCGTCCTGAGATGTACAAAGCAATCAGTGCGGCACTCGAAACACTATCAGTTTAATTGCAACCACCTGGTACTTCTTCTTGTGATACGTTATCTTCACAGTACCCCTCTTAAAATAGTGTTCACAATAAAAGGTTCAGTGGTGACAAGTGCACACATTATCAGAATGAATACAGTTTACATATTTAGATGCTGTTGCGATGTAAACGTTAGCTTTTATTAAGCATTTTAGAAACTTGTGACATTTTTGACAAGCATCATAGATCAGGTACAACAATGAATTTGAGTCTAATAACATTTGCCTTCTGCTTAAACTCTGTTAGGTGCCAGTCACTTGCAATAATTGCTATCGATTATATTTTTCTAGAGATACACTATCTTCACTCTCCTGTCGCCCCCCTCCCCCCGCGACACATTCTTCAGAGCACACAGCCACGACGTTGCCCATATATTTGGTGGACAGTTTAGAAAACTGTGACATTATTAATTTAATAGTTAATTTAAGGCTCTGTTTTGTCTTAAACCAAGTACAGTCTAGAGATCGAACTTTGTACATATTTACCAGTGCAGAGGTCTGTTGGTCACACAACAGCCCTTGGTACAGCCATTGAACAAGTGACACTTTTTAAAAATGAAGCCAGCTGTTGGTGACGTTAAGCAAATGAGATATAAAATAAGAGTTAATTTTATTTCGTGTTTTCAAAGTTTACCGAGCAGCTGAATTTCAACAACTACATGTTCCTAATTCGTTATTTATCTCTTACAACGTCGCTAAAAACGTTGTAAGACAGTGAAGTCTTTCGCCCCTAATGGTCAATATACACATCGAAGAAGTAATGACGGAGGTAAAAGAAAGGTTCAAGTATGCAAATAAAATTCAAGGTGAAGGCATATCAATGGTAGGATTCACTGATGACATTGCTATCCTCGGTGAAAGTGAAGAACATTTAAAGGATATGCTGAATGGAATGAAAACTCTACAGTGAGTACCGAATATGGACGAAGAGTAAATAGAATAAAGACGAAAGTAATGAGAACTAACAGAAATGAGAACAGCGAGAAACTTAACATCAGGACTGATGTTCACGCAATAGATGAAGTTAACTAATTCTGTTACCTGGGCAGCAAAATAACCGACGACGAACTGAGCAAGGATGACATCAAAATCAGACTAGCACTGGCAAAAAAGGCTTTCCTGGTCAAGAGAAGTCTACTAGTACCAAACGTAAGCCTTGAGGAAGAAATTTCTGAGAACGGACGTTTAGAGCATAGCATTGTATGGCAGTGAAACAGGGACTGTGGGAATAACGGAAAAGAAGACGATGGAAGCATCAGATATGTGATGCAATAGATGAACGTTGAAAACTAGGTGGAGTGATAAGGTAAAGAATGAGGAGGTCCTCCCCAGAATGAAAAAGGAAATTAATATATGGAGAATACTGACAAGAAGAATGCACAGGATGATAGGACATTTGTTATGACGTCAGGAAATAACTTCCATGGTATTAGAGGGAGCTGTAAAGGGCAAAAACTGTGGAGGAAGACAGATATTGGAATATATCCAGCAAATAACTGAGGGTGTAGGTTGCAATTAATGCTCTGAGAGCCGGCCGAAGTGGCCGAGCGGTTCTATGTGCTACAGTCCGGAACCGCGCAACCGCTACGGTCGCAGGTTCGAATCCTGCCTCGGGCATGGATGTGTGTGATGTCCTTAGGTTAGTTAGGTTTAAGTAGTTCTAAGTTCTATGGGACTGATGACCTCAGAAGTTAAGTCCCGTAGTGCTCAGAGCCATTTGAACTATTTGAATGCTCTGAGAGCAAATGGTTGGCACAAAAGAGGAATTTGTGGTGGGCCAGTTCATAAACGATTTTTTAGAAGTCAGTAGTACAAATATAGTTCGTCCTTTTCGGTATTTTAGGCAATAAAGATACTTTGACATACTTTTTGATAAATATTTCGGGTGCTTTTTGAGAACAGACAAGATTGAGCTACTTTGTAAAAGTAATATTGGGCGCAGAGGAGAGGAGAGGTGAGGAGAGGAGGGAGAGGGAGAGAGAGGGGGGGGAAGGAAAGAGAGGGGTATGTTAAGTATGTTTTGATAAATAATTGGCCACACAGCTCAGATAGCACAACAATGTAACTGGCTCTTGCGTTTCATTACTATGTCCTGAGTATGTAGGGTTTCACTGTAATTGTATTTTACATTTTAAAACTAGGCTCTGACTGGAGGAGAAGAGAGGAGAGGAGAGGTGAGGAGGGAGAGAGGGAGAGAGAGAGAGAGAGAGAGAGAGAGAGTGAGAGATGCAACGTGTGAGCGCCATTTTAGGGAACATTTCGTATCTTTGACCTTGCAATGATTTGAATATTACGTCAGAGATATGTTTGTGTACGTAAAGGTAAATGTCTTTCGGAAATTATGAATAACTTCGACTTTAACATAGCTTTTACTGAATGTTTAGCGGTATTTTTAATGCTAAATTTGACTGGTTGAACCCGGCTCCAGGGAGGTAGGGGGCCCGTCCCTAATCCTCCACTGGGGTAATTTCTGTCTGGTGCGTCCACGTCCCGGGGGTGGCCATCCTACACTTCAGTGGGCCGGAGTTCAGGCAGGGGCCCAATCCTGTGGGGTATAACACGGAACCCATGCCCAGGGTTACGGGTGAAGACCTTAATGGCAGCGACGGCGGAGAAGGAAGACTTCGGAACGGCGTAGCTGGCAGATGAGGCAACCCTCCTTTCTGGGGATTAAATGAGAAGGGAACCACTGCCTTATGGTGGAGGAGAAACTCCAAAGGCTAAGGGAGACAACCCCAACAGAAAATCCTTTCTTGCGTTAGGCCTAGCAAGCCAGTAGGGAAGTCTTCATGTATTGCTTTCAAAACACAGACGAGCCTCGGAACGAACCACTCAGGGTTTGACCCCACTGCTTCTTCAAGTACTGGTGCAAATGATGGGAGACCTGATTATATTCATCAGTACAAGAAGATGAAACCAACTGGACTAAAAAATAACCTAAATATTGGCACCATTAATATATTGATCCTCAATGGAAAAAATGAAGAAATGATAGATGTACTAACAAAGAGGAAGTTTGATATATTGGGATTAAGCGAAACAAAGTGGAAGGGAAAATGTGAGAACAATTTGAGAGGAGGAGGAAAACTGTACTGGAGTGGGAATAACAGGTCTGGAAGAAATGGTGTGGCAGTGATGGTGAATAAGAATGTACAAAGCTGTATTGAAAATGTGAGATATATATCAGACAGTATCATAATCTTAAACCTGAGATTCCAAAAAGAAAGACTAAAATTGATCCAGATTTATGCACCTCAAGTGGGATGTAGCGAAGAAGAGAAGATGGACTTTGAAAATGTGTTAGAAAACCATATAGAGAGTGCTAATATAGTGATGCACAGGTAGGCAAAGACAGAAGGGATGTTTTGGATATGGAGGCAGAAATGATGAAGGGGAAAGACTTCTGGATTTGTGCCAGAGGAATGGAATGAAAGTAGCAAACAGCTGGTTTATGAAGAGAGAAAGTCATGTTATAACCAGATACAGTTGGGATGGAAGAACCAAGAGTGTAATTGATTACATTCTAGTAGATAGGGAATGGGGAGAGAAAGTAACAAATGTGAAGGTAATTACAAGTGTGAGCGCAGATGGAGACCATAGATTACTGGTGGGACAATGGAAAATGAATAAGTGTGTGAAAAATAGAAAACAGAAGAAAGTGATGAAGATACAGGATTGGAAACTGAAGGAGAGTGAATGTGCTGAGAAGTACAGAGAATTAATCAAACAAAAATTTCCTAAAGAATTTTTTTGCGATGTAGAAAAAGAATGGAGTTTATTCAAAGACACTTTAGTTGAAGCAGCACAAAAGGTATGTGGCAGAACATCTAGAAAGGAAAACATAAGACAGTCAAGTTGGTGGGATGATACCACAATCCAAGCAGTTAGATGAAAAAATGGAGCATGGATAAAGTGGAGGAAAACTAAAAATGACGAAGACCATAAAAGATATATAGAGGAAAAGAAGAAGTGCAAAGAAATAGTGGAAACAGCAAAGAAAAAGGCATGGGAAGAGTTTACAAAAAAAACTTGAAGAAGGTGTGAAGAGCAATAAGAAAATGTTCTATAAAATGAAGAAAAATAAAAGGAAGGCTTCTGAAGTACCAGTAAAGATGGAAACAGAGGACGGTACCATTATTGAAGATCCAGGGAATATAAAAGATCTCTGGAAAGAACATTTTAAGAAGCTGTTAAATGCTGAGGAGCAGGTACATGAGGAAACAACAAATAATGGAGAAATTGAGAGAAGTTGGGAAGCAGAATTAGGACAAATTACACGGGAAGAAATGGAAAAAGCTGTAAAGAAGATGAATGTGGGGAAAGCCCCAGGACCTGATGAAGTATCAGTGGACATGACAAAGAGCAGAAGGTCCAGTAGGAATGCATTGGCTGTATAGAGTACTATCAAGTGTGTGGAGAAATAGTATAATACCTGACGACTGGAGAACAGGAGACATTGCTCCCATCTTCAAGAAAGGCAATAAAAGACTTTGTAAAAACTACAGAGGAATAACCCTTATGAGTCATACAGCCAAGATTTTTGAAAAAAATTTACTAAATCGAATAAGTGAAAAGATAGAAAAGGAGCTGAGTGAAGAACAGCATGGGTTCAGGAGAGGAAGAAGCACTATCGACCTGATATTTTCTATCCGTCAACTGATGGAAAAAAGTTGGGAGTATAACAAAAGGGTGATAATGGTTTTTATAGACATAGAAAAGGCATATGACTCAGTTGGCAGGGAAAGACTCTGGGAAGAAATGAAGAAGATGATATAGAAGATGGTTACATTAATGTTATAAAGACAATGTACAGAGGACACAATTGCAGAATTAGAACACCATTGGGTAACTCTGAATACTTCGAAATAAGACAAGGACTTAAGCAAGGAAGTATTCTATCTCCTGCACTTTTTAATGTTGTGATGGAGGGAATGAATAGGGCAGTTAAAGATATTGTAAAAGAAAAAGACAAAAAGATGATTTTTGCAGATGATATGGTAATATGGGGTGATAAAGAGGTAGATGTACAGCTACAGCTTGATACGTGGAAGGAAATAATGAAAAGGTATGGATTAAAAATAAATAAAGATAAGAGTGAAGTAATGGTATTTGGAAGAGAGAAAGGGATCAACGGAAATATTACCTTGAATGGAGAAACCCTCAAAGTGGTAGAAAGTTTCACTTATTTAGGGAGTGAAATATCTAGGGATGGAAGAATAACTAACGACATTAATAGGAGGTTACAGAAGGGAGGCAATTTCTACCAAACAATAAAACACCTGATTTGGAATAATGAAGTTTCAGAAAGAGCAAAACTCCTTATGTATATGAATTATTACATCCCTATTGTCACCTATGGTGGAGAAACATGGACATTGACAGAAAGAGACTGGAGCAGACTGCAAGCAGGGGAAATGAAATTTCTCGGAGCAGTTAAGGTAAAAAAAAGAATGGACAGAGTAAGGAATGTAGAGATTTTAAACAAGAAAGTATGAGAGAAGAAACTGAAAGAAAGAGATTAAGATGGTATGGGCATGTTAAGAGGATGCATGGGCAGAGACTCCCCAAAATCATGGAAAAACTAAAGATGGATGGGAAAAGACCTAGAAGTCGCCCAAGAACACGGTGGAAAATGGGAGTGAGATTATCAATAGAAAGGAGGGTGTGACCTGGCAGCAGGTGGAGGAAGAAAAGAGGTGGGAGGACCGAGCCAAATGGAGAGGACTCGTCAACACCCAGACCCGGCAGTAGCTGGAGCGGGATTCTGATATAGATAGAAGATTGGGGAGAGTACGTCGGAAATAATGTAATTCTATTCATTTAAATGGTATGCTCTGATTCGTTGGAAAAATGGCGTGGGATATAAATCGCGCAATCGGTCTGTTTCCATCAACTTGAAGTTTTAAAACTGCGCGATTATTGGCTGGTGTTCCACATTAACACTTCGGGCTATTTCCACCATCTTAGATACTTCCACACTATGATTGGTTGAAGATAAGGATTACTAAGCCGTTTAATTGGTTGGAGATAGCGAAAGGGGAGGGGCTTTTTAATTTTTTCACTAACGCAACTGGACTATTTCCGCCATCTTGGATTTTTAATACTATGCTATGGTTGGCTGGAGAGAAGGAGAGGGGAAAGGAATGGGCAGGCGGTGTGACTTCTCACTGATAAGGGTGATGGCATTACTGATAATAGCGGTGACGTCATTGGTGATGTCACTAATAAGGGTGATGGGGTCACTAATCAATGACATAGGTCACATGCTGTCACAAATGCGAACAAAATGGTTCATACCTGTACTACCATCATGTCCAAAAATTGAGTTACCTGTCCTGAAAAATGATTTGAATACCACAAAGCTTCCCTAGGAGTGACCCTAATGGACTGGTACTCGGGGAGACGGTGCGTGCGTTAGCACATTAGACCTACATTTCGTAGGATGACGGGTTCAAATCCGCGTCCGGCCACCCAGTGTTAGGTTTCCCATGATTTCCCTTAATCGATTCAGGCAAATTCCAGGATGTTCCCTTTGAAAGCGCACAACCGATTTCCTTCCTCATTGTTGATACAATCCGAGCTTGTGCTATTGGAGTGGTGTGACCTACACTTCCTTGATGACTGTTAGAGGGGTCCTGCAGTTTAATGAGGCCTCTGAACTACGGAGCAATTCATTACCTTTAATGCAAATAATTTGAAGATGTAAAAGACGTGACATATGACAGAAAATATCCTGTAACTGACTAGAGAGTGAATCTTATACGATTGATTTATAAAAATAAATATAAACTGTGGCATGTGGCAGCCACTAATAATTTTAAGCGATACTTCTAATGCTTGGGAACTACAGTGCCGGCACTGAATAAAGCCTTCGGGTTGTGTGTGTCACAGGGGTTGTCGTCACATTTGTCCCTCTTTGTCACCTTCAATTAAAATTAAATTAAATCGTACTGATATATATAATCAGGAAATGACTTTGTTACGATATTTGGCATGTAAATAGTGTCATCGGACAATGTGATTAGTATTACAACTTTCCACTATTTATTAAACAATTTCACATAGCCGAGAGCAGACTGATGAAAAGTGACCTAACTGGTACTTCTGACCTAAATATGACTCGAGCCCCCAAATAGAGTTTCAAAATAAATTTAAATAAATACTGTTTCAATCAACTCATAAATTTCAGAGTTTCGCTGACGCCCACGTAAGTTCACAGAACTGAAAGCCTGATAAATGTAAGTTCGATCCAGTCAAGATCACAGCGCAAAGTCCGAAAATGATGTTAGCTGAGGCAGAATCCCAGTAGCAAGGCTTACAAAAAAAATTTCAAAGTGTAGATCGGCTCTACACACAAAAAAACACAAGTCTAACTAACTGACTGGTATGCACCGTTCAGCCAGGGTTAACGGCCCAACTCCCAACGTTCCCAAAAAAACGGAAGTGTCGACATAAGCGAATAAATCAGAAACGCCCACACTGAAATTTCACGCGAAATTAACCTAGGCCTGAAACTCATACCTTGCCTCCTTGAATGTTTCCAGCGCTCTGCCAAGAGGCCAGTATGGTTCCCCTACTTGCAGCCGTCACTGGGTTTCCCTTTGTTGCGGCAAACAACTCGTACTGTCATTCAGCACTCCAGATTACAACTTTTTACGCTTATGCACTATTTTAAAACTAAAGACACCAAAAAATGCAAGCTGAGAGGCTGTTTTTTAACGATACATCATAATAAATTTTTGGATAAATAATTCGCCCTGGGACGGTATATCCAAAAAATGGCTAACGAAAAGCTTTAACAGATGCGACATTGCTCGCGCGTTTTGTTGTATCGCTAGTAGACCTATCTGCGAGTATTGTTACGGCCAAGACCGCCCGCTTTGACATCTGCAAGGGCATGCTGTCCCAGATGATCTTTGTGGGGCATCAGAAGGAGGTGGCACCTTCAGGCACAATGATTGGTACAGTACGAGAAATCTTGAGTGCGGGTCAGTTGGTTTGTCAGTTAGACATGCCAGGCGGTGGCCAAAACCCGGCCATCTGAGTAGACTTGGGAGGGTAGCCGCCATGAGTGAATTGACTGAATAAATAACACATTAGATACGGGGAAATGTAGGAAAAAAATTACACCCCACCAGTGACAGAGACGCCAGTCAGATGGTTTTAAAGACAAAATTCAGACGAGTGCACTAGTAAAGAGGCGCCCTTGCTTCAAGACTTAGTCTTCACGTGATTTAATCTTAAATGTTTTGGATACAAAAATTAATAACTTAAGCGGTTGATACAAACGTTGTGTCTGTGGACAGTGGTGAGTACTACAGAACTGTTATGGTAGAATTTTTTAGAATTTTATGTATTTTAAATTACAGTCGACAGTATTCTGGGCATGAAAAATTGATTGTTTTTTCATAAATAAAATGTGAACTGAAGTAAAGGTAGCGGCAGCATTCGTAAAAAGATGTGATTATGGATGTACAACTGTAATTCATTTAATTGTTTTATATTTATTGATGACATAATGGACCAAAATAGCGTCCATATGGGCAAATACACTATTTGTGACCAAACTACTAAAGCTACAGGAAAACTATGAGCATTATTGGGAACCTGATGAAATTTGCGTCCCAATTCTTGTGTAACATGTATGTAGAACATTAAATTTATAGTTTACGTATGCTTTCGGAACTCGGAATGTGAGATTTTTGACTCATGTCAGCGTGAGCGTATAAGTAATGTTGGCCATTTTCGCATGGGACCATTCGGCATTTGTCCCGCAGTCTGAGTGGAGATCGGGACTTATCTGTGGCTATACATCGCCTCGTGTGTGCATTAGTGACATTTCTAAGTATTTTGTTGTGGACTTCTAAAATTTTCTGTGTCTCGAATGCGAGGACTCTGAAACATTTTAACTTGTGTGGACTTAGAAAAATTCGCCTCGGGCGAAATACATGCGTTGGGAACTTATGACATATCGCATGTGTTGATAGTGAATACTCTGGAACGTTTTCAACTTGAGGGCTCTGGATGCACCGGATTAGGTGATTTAATGTAAACTCTTAAAAGTTGTTCTGCAGTTAGTTTTGATCGTAATTGTTAGTCCGTTATCAAGTAATTTCGACTTTAGAATTGTGCAGAAACAGCTCTGACTATTTTTCGTGGATTTTCAGAAGTTTAAGAAACGTTTCATTCTGGTCAGCCTACTTAAACACTTGCACAGACAGGTAATATTCCAATTACAAACGATTGTGAATTGTGAGATATGATACTTTGTTTTCTGCAAATAAACTCACCTTCTTGAAAATAATAACGCTGTGAGAAGTGACATTATTTCACCACGTTCTCCTGCCTGCATATATTAAACTTGTGATCGATTTTATTTATGGTTAATGTAACTGATGAGTTGGGAGACCCCAGGACACACACATAGCCAACATTCTGAAATCCAACCACGCATTACGGAGGCCCTACAAACAGTGGTTTCCTTTATTTTCAATTGTTTGTTCGTGCTGATGCACATAAGGGCTCACAAGTTCTTATTTGATGGAAGCAACACTGTTAAATAAAATGTCATGTGGCTAGAGCCTCCCGTCGGGTAGACCGGTCGCCGGGTGCAAGTCTTTCGAATTGACGCCACTTCGGCGACCTGCGTGTCGATGGGAATGAAATGATGATGATGACAGGACAACACAACACCCTATCCCTGAGCGGAGAAAATCTCCGACCTAGCCGGGAATCGAACCCGGGCCCTCAGTATTGACATTCTGTCGCGCTGACCACTGAGCTACCGGAATGCGGATAGCAACACTGTTTAATGTTACCAATACACAATTACCTATCCATCAGAGTTAGCAACAAGAACACATCGGCATTTACTTCAATCTCATATTACAATCTGATACGTCGCAGCCGTAATTAAATTAATCGTAATTAAAGTGAAACCAATTTTCACATTATTACAACTACATTTAGTTTAAGTGAACTACGCCATCAGTATTTACTGCTTACGTATAAGTGGCATATCACTTTTATAGGAAATGAGCTGCTCTTTTTGCTGGTGTGATCCAAATTTATATAGCTATGATATAATTTAAATTATGAGTAAACCGAAATTAAGCAAAAACTGCATTTAAATACTGAAAACTTACATTCCAAATGTGTGTGTGTGTGTGTGTGTGTGTGTGTGTGTGTGTGTATGAATTCCTAAGGGACCAAACTGCTGACGTCAACGGTCCCTAGACATACACAATACTCAAACTAAGTTATGCTAAGAACAACACACACCCATGCACGAGGGAGGACTCGAACATCGGGCGGGAGGGGTAGCCCAACCCGTGACATGGTGCCTCTAACCACGCGGCCGTTCCGCGTGGCACATTTCAAATGTTGTTCACAATGTATAGTTCATTTTCCTCGGCACAGTCCAAAGCTATTTGTTTATCTGTTCCGTATGACTATTTATGCAGACTTTAATTACTTAATTCAGATGCTTCACATTGACTAATAAAGTACATGAATAAGCATGTGAGTAGCTCATTCGATATACCTCGATGAGCGCTTTCATTTGCTCAGTCGATCTTCTTTCTGGCTTAATTACTATAAGTCTTATTATAGTTATTGCAAGAAGTCGTTACAGACTCATTTTCCGCTTATTACCTGATATAAAACTTCCCTTTCATGGTCAGTCTAATCGTCTTGTTGAGGTCTTTAATAAGGCGTATCGCGCTCCGCAGTATGTTTAGTGGTTCACACCCCACGTGCATAAACATGTATAAACTTGACAATTTGCGCGGACTGCTAATGACTTTGTTGTCGAAGTTGTCGAGTGCAAAGGCGCCCATTCACAACACGACCGGTGTGCCGACTCGCTTGCTAACTGGATCACGGGGTCCCGGGTTCGATTCCCGGCCGGACTGGGGCTTTCTCTGCCCAGGGACTGGGTGTTTGTGTTGTCCTCATCATTCTATCATCATTCGTAAAAGTGGCTGGATTGGACTGTGTACAGATTGGGAATTTGTATGGGCGCTGATGACCACGCAGTTGAGAGCCCCACAAACCGATCATCATCATCATCATCATCGCTTGCTAACCCACTCAGTGAGTCGTCTGCATGTGTGCGGGCGGTGGCGACTATTTGGTGGACCCTACCTGGTATGGGCTGGAATGTAGCGTTTGGGGCTATCAGTTGGCAGTTCACTGTAAAACATGCAACCGGGCCACGGATCTGACCAATATAAAATCGCCCACACAGGGCAGACCTGCTTGGCAGGGGAGTGGGGAGGGGAGAATTCACCTGAGTGGTCTGCCTGTGTATGGGGGCCTTAACAGAAGCACGTCGGTCTTGGTGCTACGTCGTCGCAGTCGCACACAGACAGGTGGCCAAGTGCTCTCAAACCAAAACAAGCCATCTTGCCACCTCTTTATATGTCGTGTCACAAGCTGGACAATGTGGAAACATAGAGATACATGGCACCGGAAATGACGCCAAAAACTGAGAAAATATACTTGAACAATCACCGAATTTTTTTCGATGGTGCTCTAGTACATGCACTATAGTACTGGGAAAAATCAGTGAGCAAACCATGCCGGGTAATCAGATAACACAACACTAGGGGTAGGTAATGGATAAAAGCTGTCTCAAAGAATAGTGCAGTGCTCACCACTTCCTTTGGGGCCGGCTTCCTGATGAAGTAGCCCAGCAAGAGTGCCACGGCGATAATGGTGAAGCCCATGAAGGTTCCGCAGAAGAGCGTGTTGTGCACCTCCGGTAGGTCAGGGTTCATGTGAGCGCTCTCACGCAGCGTCAGGCAGCCGATACCCATACCCTGCACACAGTGGTACTCCTCCATCACGACAATTTTCTGCCAGACTGCTTACTAACACCCTGTAGCGACAACAGCGACTACATTTATTCTACTTGTTTAGCAGACATATAATGCTGGCCATTAAAAATGCAACATCAGGAAGGACAGCACAGAATGAAATTATACTTACTGGGTGTGTGTACAATGTAGTTGGACGAATAAGTGGTTTTCTTGGTGATTTGGCATATTTAGGTGTCATCTCTGGCAGATTACTAAGGATCTGCACAGCTAGGAATTGTGCCGAACTGAAACTGGATGACATATACAAGTACACCATTCTTTGCTGCTCCAGCTCTACACCAAGGTTAACCAATCGTAGTGGCTGCTGAGTAGTGCCATTCCAATCTCTCAGCAACACATGGTTAGATGTTTTCAATGGCTGAACGATCTGGAGAACGAGCTGGTCAATATAACAGTTGAACAACCTCTGTACCAACGTGGGTCAAGACAGTACAGGCAGTTACTGAAATATTTCACAGAGGCTTCCAAAATAGGTCACAGGCTGTATAAAGTGCCAGTTATATGAACTAGAGGAGATCATATAGTGCACCTAATGGCGCTCCATACTCCAAAATCAGATGCTAGGCCCATACCACTGTTGGTGCGCCTCTCTCTGCTACTGCGTGAAGAGAAGCTGCAACAGTTCTCGGGAACACCGACAGTTCGTGCTGCTTCAGATGTTATCACACTGTCCGTAAGACTTGCTGGAGATAATTTCCCCATTCGAGGCACAATACGTAAGTGTACGGTCGACAATCTTCTCGGGGGCCAGTCCTGTGAGGGCATTGAGTACGGCGCTCTTGAACCCGTCGCTTTCATACACACAATGCTGTGATAGAAGATCATTCGGCATGAGCAGCAATAACGTGGAAGGAAAAACCACTGGACCGATAGGCCAGGATTCTATCCCTGTCGAATTCTGAGACGCTTTGATGGATGTTTCACATTATTACATGAGGCATAACACGATCTTCTCACGAACAACATTGAGATGTGGCTCCTGAATGAGAAACCCGCTGCATAATCATTCTGATACAGAGAATGTAGAGGGCATCACTCCTACGAATTATGTGTGGTCACGCTAAAATGTTAATCATTTGTATAGCCGAGAATGTTTTACAGTTTACGCCAGTTTAACGTGCGTTGCACGCCGCTTTCATGATGATGTAATTTTAATGGCCAACAGTGTAAATTATTTATATTTCAAATGCTGCAGTATCTCATTCATTTACAAAACATGCCGACTGGATCCTAAAAAATAAACTTAAATAACACGTTCCAACACGTGAACTGTTTATATGACAATCGTGTACTTACAATGAAATCATCTTTCAGTTAACTAAAACAAACTCTCACATTAAACACATACACGAACCAGTCACAGTAACGTGAACACCACCTAAGTTAGACGTCAAAGAGCAACAACATCTCACAGATGGCATGTGGTAGCACAAGTAGTGGAGGGTATATGAAGCGTGTCGGGAGGACGCGGAAAACAATGCAGTCGGGGTCGTAATGCAAAAACCGAGCGATTTATCGGATGTCCAAAAGTAGATGATCACTGGCATTTGTGCCAATGGTGGAAGTATTTCCGAATCGCTTTTTTAAACTGTACACAAGGCGCTATGGTTAAATTATTCTGTGGTTGGCTACATGGCGCTATACAAAGCCGACTGCAGAGATGTGTATGTGCGAACAGAAGTGCAACTGTTGACCAATAGACCGCCCAAATGAACCGAGGGGCTTCCAACAGTGTCTCCTCCACGACCTATCAGCAAACATTGCTGTGCATGGGCGGCCGCAGCAGGCAACTGGTTCATGCACCAAGACTGACTGCTGTTGTACGGCGTATAACGTCTGAAAGCAAACACCCTGAAACAGTCGTCTGAAGGGTCAAGGCAGAGGGCATTCCCTGTGTGATATCTTCATTCTGGAATACACACTGGGTCAACACAAATGTGCGTATATCCTTCAGGACCATGTTTGCTTTTCCTCAGCAAGCTAGCAGTGTGCATGTGTGGCTCGAAGAGCACCAGGATGACTTTACCATACTGCTCTGGCCTCCAGATTTAAATCCAATCAAGTATCTGTGCCCCCTCCCTCTTCGAACTGGCTGTTCGGGTCATGGATCCTCAAACGAGAAACCTGGCACAGCTGGCCCTGGCGCTATGATCAGCATGGCCTCCCACAACATCACTGACTCTCTTCCTACAGGCCGGCCGAAGTGGCCGTGCGGTTAAAGGCGCTCCAGTCTGGAACCGCAAGACCGCTACGGTCGCAGGTTCGAATCCTGCCTCGGGCATGGATGTTTGTGATGTCCTTAGGTTAGTTAGGTTTAACTAGTTCTAAGTTCTAGGGGACTAATGACTTCAGCAGTTGAGTCCCATTGTGCTCCGAGCCATTTTTTTCTCTTCCTACACATCTCGCAGCAGTCCATAGTGCAGAAAGTGTTTATTCAGGCTTCTGATAGGTGGTCACATTAATGTGACTGGACAGTGTATTTCATGCAACAGCAGTGTGAAGTTCCCGACGACGTACAACTCAATGCAATACTTCTTAATCTTCTTCGCTTTTCATCTCCTTTATTCTTTTCAAGGAATTCAGGCCCTAACTCCGGTTCTGGTTTCCATCATGTCCATCTCTTTCCAGTTGCCAAAGCTCCTTCGACGTAGTGAGACGTAGCTGCAAACTACGAGGGTCGTTCAGTAAGTAATGCCCCACATTTTTTTCTCAGACATATTTATTGTTAAGAGTCAGAATTTGGCGACAATATCCATCAACGTATCTTGCTCATTTCCTGTTTTTCTACGTAGTCTCCATCACGTTCTGTGGCCGTACGCTAACGTTGTGGAAGAGTATGTATTCTCTAAAGGTAAAAGCCACTCCATGGAATGCCTTATTGTTCCCGGCGCAAAGTGATGCACCCCGCTTTCGTCCCCCATAACGATCCGTGACAGAAGGGCCTCTCCGTCGTTCTCAAAACGCTCCGCTCCATTCAGACGAAATGGCCTTTCTTTGATTCTTGTGGTCTGCTGTGAGCATTCGCGGAACCCATCGTGAGCACCTCTTTGAATATCCGAGAGTCTCGATCATTTCAGACGCACTTCAACTGGTGACCGATTCAGCAAGTCTGGAGCAGTGGCTGTGACAGGACGTCCCGAACGTGACTGATCATGTAGCTCTGTTGCTGCATTTCCTGAGGCTGTAACTTGCTTTACCCATCGCCCAATTGTATTCCTATCAACTGAAGCAACACAAACGTTTATGGATGTTCACCATGGATTCTTTTTCTGTACGCAAGAATTAAATAAGAGCACCCTGCTTGTACCGTGCGTCGTATGTAGACGCCATTTTGACGCTGTACTACGACTCTACCACCTGCGAGAACGGCTCGAAACTTCACCGCCGCACAGAACAAACATCATATGTGAAGCACCAATAAGGACGTTTGTCTATGTGTATTAATGGCTTTTTCAAAAAATGTGGAGCATTACTTACTGAACGACCCTCGTAGCTGTGATATTCTTCTATATCGCATCCCATTTAAATGGACCTCCTACCATTTCCCATTGTCTTATATTTTATCTTATGAATTGAACTAGATATTTTAAGCCCTTCCTTAGCTGCGCTGTTTCTTATGCAGTAGTTTATATTCTTTGAACTGAGGAATTTCGTCCCTGCTGCCCCTATATCGTTTTCGTGCTTTAAGGTCAATACCCATCTTTCGCTTCCATAAAGAAGCTCTAGTATAGCTATAAATTTATAATATTTAAGTTTTGTTCCTGCTCTTGAATTTTCTTACTTATTGCATGCCACTGTTCCGGAATCTATTTAGTTGCACTTGTTTTATCACTATCACTGTCATTATCAGAGTTTTAGCTGTCGTCGCAGCCTAAATGGCAAAAGTGAGATACTTTACGGACTGACTTATTGTCAAAATTTATTTATTATCTAAGTGGCTACTGACCTATGAATTTTGTTACTTTAATTTTTCTAGCAGGATCAATAAATTGTAATCAGAGGAGATCCGATTCAGTTTACGAATAGCGAACTGTAGTCTGTCTTCTGTGTCGTCTACACGTCTACATCTAACAATTAATCAGCAAAACTGTAATTTCCAGCGGCAGTCAGTGTTTGGTCCTTTGAGTTTTAATAATTTTCTGCACTTTAAGATTAAAAGAACAGAATATTTCAATTTTAATTGCAATTTGTTCCGTAATTTTTGCTTTGTCTTCACAAATCGTCATAACGCACCTCTGGAAACAGACACAGATAAAAATCAAAATGGGTGCTTTCCGGAAGTACTATACCAGTATTTTACAAGTGACTCTTACAAAAGGCAAAAGTAAACGTTCAGAAAAAGATGTTTGACGTTCCCCAGGGAAAAGAACAAGCTGCCTTTACAGGCTTCCAAGACATAAGCAGTGATCATCAGTTACCACTTTGCACGATACTTATAGGCAATGAAAAGGATTTTGAATCTGTGAACACAGTTCACACTTCACAGAGTTCCAGGAGCTTGGTCCCTATGTTTGCCTGTGCTAAGGGTGCTACTACCTAGTTATTCAGTAAAAAGTCAAAACATTTATTCAAGTTACGTAGTTTATTAGTAAAAAAAGTCCGTAGAGAGCACAGTTTACAATAAAAACCACCATCTGCAAGGTTTTCCGCTGTTGGCAACTTAATTTTGTGAGATCTCCACAAAAGTAATGGAGGTCTTAACGATCTACTTCAACATCGACTCAGTTAGAAGTGCTTGTGACACCCCTTAAAAATCTGTATCGAGACATACCTTTCCCCACCAGTTTAGGGACTGTGAGAACACATAAACGAAGTGTAAATGAAAACTTCGTAGTACAATAAAGCTGTCTGGTAGCAAACACTATTTTAACATATGCTACTTTCACCATAAAAGAGATTTCCTTTGTTTATCATATCCATCGGAATGTACACAAATGTGATAGCAACAATATTTTAATCTCTTAAACCTTCCACGACTCGTTCTGCCATTTTAACTGTGTAAACTAAACGTAATTTTTACGAACTTCAGGATCACTATGAAATTACGTGTAAAATGGCTCGTCTTAAACAAATTATTATGCAAATTCTCAAAGTGGTCTTAGATTTTGTGAGTCTGTAATATTTTCCAAGTCATGCAGCATTTAAAATTATGATTAATATTTCATAAAGAGCTATTAACTAGATGTATTTGGGATCCAGTTGCTTGTAAAATATTACATTTGTCCTCCAACATTAGTGGAACGATGAGAACATCAGCAATTGAATTTCGAGATGGCATTACATATTCCGTTGCCAATAAGTGATGCAATTTTTCACTTAACTAAAAGAATAGGTCCCCATGAAACCTGTTCCCTTTTACGATCTCTAGTTGTTTAGACCCTCAATTCACGGTAGCCAAATATGAGACTAATGAATTTATATGATTTCATCATTCAAAATATTGATTTCTTACAGGGTTCCCCATTCGACCACATCATGGCATTGAAAACCTCAGAACTGAGAAAAATTTTAGGCAAGTGACCACCTTGCACCGAATTTTATTTTATTTTTTATTTTAATTTTTATTTTTTATTTTTTTGGAAACGGTGATCTATGTATTAAACTTGGATGAAGAAGGAATGTGCTTGAGTTGATCGTACCTGAACCACTTCTGAATATAGCAGCCAGTTTCCGGAATTAACTTTAAGCCGTTTTAACGTTCTGTGTATTTCTTTACGTGTGTGCCATCTTATTGTTTTCAGTGGATCCAACAACACAGCTTCATCTATTGCTTCCATAATTTCATCATTAATATTTTCTACTTTCTTATCAGTGTCATCTGCACTGGTCGAAATTAAGCAGAGAAAATATGACACTAGGGCAGAAGATTAATTACAGCAAGAACTAAATAATGTACAGTCAGTAGGCTGATAAAAAAGTAGTAAATATTAATGATGAAATTATGGAAGCAATAGATGAAGCTGTGTTGTTGGACCCACTGAGAACAACAAGATGGCGCACACGGAAAGAAATGCACAGAACTTTAAAACGGCTTAAAGTTAATTCCGGAAACTGGATGCTCTATTCAGAAGTAAATTCCATCCCTGCCTTAAACGGAAATTCTGTAATTACTGTACACTGACAGTACTAACATACTGAAGCGAAAAATAGGTGTTAAATGCACGTACTTATAGAACACTGAGATTACCGAAAGAGCACTGGAAAGATGCAAATGGGTAAGACAAAAGACAGTGCCTGTTAAGAAAGTGATTGTTAAGAAACTGAAATGGAGATGTGTTGGGCGTAAAACGAGGCGAAATGACAGGAGATAGAGTAAGCAGATTCTGTAAATTAATACTGTACTTATAGCTGATCAGCCAAGCTGTTGGTTCCCTTTTTATGTCTTGTTTTCAAAATCTGACGGTAACAGTTTTGTTGAAACTGAGTGAAAAGCTTCCTCAAGATACGTTAATCCCAATCAGAATGTTAATTATTAGACATTACACTTTTATATAAGTTCATAGACGAATGGCAATGGTCCATGACTGATGTCCGAAACTGCTTGGTTTCCATGCTAGAGACCTTTTATTCAGTCATACGTTGTTACAGAGACTGCGGTATAATACGCGCTGTACCGTGCAACTACAGTAACAGTATGTGTTGAAAATGATTTCCATGTGCCTCAACGCTTGAGTGTAAGCGTCGTAGCATGTTCTGTCTCACACGTTCACATCAGCGAGACTGCACCATAACAGCGTCGCAGGCAGCACGAATACGTTGCTCCAGTGTCTCCACATCAGGAATGGGCTCGGCATACAGGATACTTTTGAGATGGCCCCATAACCGGAAATCGAATCCGGTGATCGAATATAGAACCATTGTGTACAACGCTGTATTACATCAACTACAAGGTGAGTAAGCAAGAGAAGTGAATCGGACATAACATTAGCAATTATTAAGGCAGAAGAGGGCGCTAGGGCATGATGTATGAGGAGTACCACCTTCTAGGGGGAAACCATGCATTCAGTAACTGTGGCTGCATGGTACATCGCGTATTAGACCGCGGTCTCTGTAACAATGTATGACACAATAAATGGTGTCTCCCATGGAAACCATGCACTTCCGGACATAATTTCATTAGACCTTTTTTATTCCGTATCCTCTCATCAATCGATCCATAGAGTTTGTATACGATGGAAAAAATAAGTAGCCGCAGGGAAGGTGGAACTCAGTTCTCATCGGACAGCCACCTCAAGTAGTTTATTGACAACCATACCAAGCTACCATCTCCTCGCCACCACTGCCACTGGACTCTTGTGTGTTCACTCCGTTCTATTCGGTGTCTCTCATCCTGCTGCACTACCGTAGGACTTCCCTGTTCCTCCTACATCGTTTACTTTCTTGTAAACTTTAATTTTTTTGTGAGACAAGTATCTGGCGATTTAACATATGTCAGTGTATGGCGGTCATACTGTGACCGTGCAAGGGTATTTATTGATGTAGGTGGCAGTAACATGTATCCGCTATCCCGCCTTTTACTCAGAGATCATCTGCTCAGTCACGTCCACCACCGTTTATCTGAAGGAAGTTTATCAGTCCCAAAGCGTTTCGGTGTTACCTGAGGATGCTTTTTTTTTAGCTGTGTGAACTGATACAACGTACTAATTTTGTTGTTTAGTGAATGGTGTTCTTTCACCAATTTCCACTTTTTCGGGGAATTGAAATTACACTGTATGAAGGGTTGTGAAATGAGGTTGCACTATTTAATAAACAGAGAAACTATTTTCGTATCAGTGACAATTTAGTTAGCTTAAAACATAGTTAAGATGCTCAAATGATAACTGTAGTGGAAGATTCACTGACTGTAGTTCCTTACCAACTGAATTATCTTGATAGTGGCTAAGACGCATCGGGTATTGTCCATGAGAGTCTCGGGCTGCTTTCAGGCCTCTGAAATAAACAACACCGTTGCAAATATATTCATGACCAAGATGTCGCATAACTAAGTAATAAAGCGTGTGGAAGCACAATGGTTAATACATAATATTCGTTCTCACTATAACGGACATGATTGTCTTGGGAGATTCAGCGACTGTTCTGATATTTGCGACAGTTCTCATTTATTTTTCCGTCTCAGTTGCACATTTTTAATTAGATTACATGTTTGGATCACTCTGGATCATCTTCATTTGTAAAGGGTGGTGGTTCTCAGTAGACAAGGTGACTTTCTAAAGCAACATTTTTAATTAGATTACAAGTTTCGATCACTCTAGATCATCTTCAGATCTAAGAAATTGCGTCAGAAAGCTGTCTTGTCTACTGAAAACCACAGATCATAATGGTGATTCTGATTAAACAAGACAGCTTGCTGACGCAAATACTTAGATCTGAAGATGATACAGAGTGATCGAAACAAGTAATCTAATTAAAAACGTGCAACTGAGGAGGAAAAATAAATGAGAATTATCGTAAATATTCACTGTGTTGGATATGAGAATGGAACTTTTATTTCTGTTTGAAACATCAGTGGGAGACGTTCTGGGATTGTAACCGGTGGTCATTCACTGTTGTGGTCTTCAATCCAAAGACCGATCCACATCCTGTGCAAGCCTTTCATCTCTATGTAACTGCCGCAACAAACATCCCTTCGAACTTACTTTCTGTAGCCAAGCCTTGGTCTCCTCCTACAATTTTAATCCCCCCCCCCCCCCTCCGCCACATTTCCCTCCATTACCAAATCGACGATTCCTCGGTACCTCGGGAACTGTCCTCTCAACCTAAACCTTCTTTTAATCAGATTGTGCCATAAATTTCTTCTCTTATCAGTGATATTCACTGTCTGTCATTATATTTGTCTATCTTTCTACTATTTAGAATTTTTTTTATAGCATTACATTTCAAAATCCCTAATTCTTTTTTTTATATTTTCCCATATAAGGGACAAATACCTTAAATTTGAATTTTGTGTTAATAGAGTTATCCTTTCAAGAAGGGCCTTTCTCACTATCGACAGTCTGCATTTTCTATGCTCTGTACTTTATTAATCGTCGGTCATTTTGCTGCCCAGCTGTTAAAACTCACATACTTCTTTTAATGCCTAAACTAGTGTACTCAGCATAGAATGATTTTATTCGCCTAGTTCCATTACCCTCTTTTCTTATAACATAATTTCAAGAAACTATTCCATTCAGAGTCCTTTGACGTATCTGAGATTTGTCAATGACGTTGTGATTCTATCGAAGTTTTTATTTCTTCTCCCTGAACTTCAACTCCCTTCCCAAATTCCATCTTTGTTTCCCGCACAGCTTGCTCAACGCACAGATTGAGTAATATTGCAGATAGACTACAGTCTTGTCTAACTCCCTTCTGAATTACTACTTCCTTTCTCTTTATAATTGCAGTATACTGTCTGTGAAAGTTGTAGACAACATTTATTTCATCTCTTTTACTTTCAAATTTCTAACTATGTGAGCTTACATATAGACCTTGCATGTTAATGTTCCGTCATCAGTTTCCTAAAACGGTACGAAGCAGTTCTCAAAACAAAATTGTCTTTGAAGATTAGAAGATTTCCGAGAGCTGTTAGATACAAAACAGCTGCAGCTAGTTAACATGTTCACAAATAGGTGGATGTGTAGCATAAGTAATGATCGACTCCGAAACGTCGATGTTTCTAAAATCGCTTGTTCGTGTTCTAGTTTAAAGATTATTCTCTTCTGGTGCTGTTTTATAGCAGAGTGCTGCCCAGTCTGACAGTCATCTCAAAAGCTGCTAGCAAATAGTAGATAGCTTTGGTCGTTTCCAATCTTGCTAAAGCATCTTGTGAGAGGCGTCAGCCTTATCTGGATCTCATCCTATTATTTTAATTTAATATTTCCCAAATTAAAATATAATTTGTTCTTATTTGATAGAAGCTTAATTTACAAATGGATAATGAGCGACTATTAGTTCCATATGTAGTCAGTTCTTCACTTGATTTCATCTCCTTACTTTCATCTTGTGTTTAGTATAATATCAGTGCATGTGGTAGAGTAGGCAATAGGCTACCTATCGCCACAGGTTCTGTTGCCCCGCACTGGTGGAATCTCGATGGGCTTCCTGTTTGGGAACCTACCAGACTAAGAGCGTGGGATGAGGAAACAGACGACATCTGGTCAGTCCACCTAATGGGACGCTGTGGCACCCACCTGACGGCAACGGGTGTTCCAGTACTCATGCCTTGCAGACTCGCAACAAAACTTTTAATTTATTTTACCAGCATAGCCGTACTAAATAGAACCGTACCACTTCCCCTTTTTATTTCTAATAAATTGTTTTCTCGTTTTCGAGACATGCATTGCAATAAAGGCTGTTTTCGTTCTGAAATAATCCAAAAGAGTTGCTGTACTACTCTGTCACAATGGAATGAAAAAATTCTTAGAGTACAGTGTGGTTTGTAGAGCGCTGTTGCATTCGGAGTGAGGAAGTTGTTGGTGAGTAGTAGCATGCCTCGATTCGAGACAGAAGTCTTTCATCCTGCACTTGGCGGTGCAGCGGACTTCAACCATCACCGTCGATAGCTTGTGGAGGCATACTATGGTAGCAGCCTATCTGCATATGCTACTCGTAAACGAAATGAGGGCGCAATTTGGAGCATCATCTTGTCATCTGCAGCTAAAATCGTCTAACTAGCTGTGGTCAGAACAGCGAGCAGCTCTAACTTGTGACGATACAAACCCCCGTTACTAGACGAATATTTCTAGTATGCAAGGATTGCTTTGTGGAGACCGAGCGCGCTACATGGTGCGTAATTCGCGGAAGCGTGTGGCGCGCCCGCGCGATATTTGCAACGGTCGGTGGGATGTCTCCACCCGGGGGGCGGCCACGTGGCCCGTAGCTTGGGACGTTGTTTGGATTTTCGCGCATTACGCGAAAACTATGTAACTTACGGTGAAGAGCGATGCAGCAGTGGATTGTCGTCAGCAATATGCACCTTCTGAAAGATCGATCTTTATTTCAAGTCACGAGACGCAGAAGTTATAGTAACCTCAAAAATCTGTTAACGTCATGAATACTGAAACATTAATAAAAATAGTAAATGACTAGTTATAGGGATGAGCGAGCACTCATTAAAGACGTCTCGTCATAGCGGATCGAGTGCCGTAGTCATATGTTAAGATTCATAAATAATTAAGCCCATAAAGACCAATAAACAAAGTTGGAGGGGGAATCGTTTATAAAATTCAATAGAAAATTCATGACGTAAAGAACGGCACTATATAATATTTTGGGTGGCATCACACGTATTTTAAACTCGTTAAGTTATACTATACATGTAACTTGCAATAGTTTTCATTGTTTGCAAATTATTATTAACATTTATCGCCCATAATTAATTAATTATTATAGATATGAAGATTTTGAACAACGCTATGTGTAGATCGCTATAGATTACGTCTAAAACCAGTGCTATAGGCAATTCCATGTTAAAACTTTGCAGCACAGATGTAAACAAACAAATTTGCGCTAAGTGGCGAAATGTTGCAAAAACTAAAACTTAATTTACGGGCAATAGAATAATCCTAGAAATTAATGTAACATAGTAAATAGGACGTACTTTTTAGCGCGGTTCCGATGGTGTACTTATTTCTGTCGAGGGATGTATGTATCAAAATTTGTAACCTTAACTGGTGAGACTGGTACTTAAATAACCAAGGGGTTGGATATCCGAGCCTATATAAGCGAGCGGCCATCTAGGCCAGGGGTCAGTCGTTGGTCAGTCGTTTTGGAGGGTGGGTGGCACATGTCGTCATTTGAAAATTTTTTCTCGCACCGATTTATTTCGACAAAGAGTATTGTTTAATAGTGCAAGTGTACTAGCATGTATTTGGCGAACTGGAGGTGGTACGATTATTTGTGTGAGTGTGAATTACGAGGTATACATCGGCGTAAGTGAACATGTGGCTATCTGTGATTTCGCGCCAAAACTGCTAAAACGGAGAGGACAGTGGGACTTGTGGTTCTGTTCGAATCGATTCGTTTAAAGCAACCTACATAACTGCTATTGGAGGCTCGGAGTCAAATTATTTTTAAAGTAAAACTGTAAACCGTCTCACCAGTGCTAATTTCATTGTGCGAAAGAAAATAACAACGCCAATAAATAGCGGTTGAACTGTATCGTGAAAAACTGATTTTAGTATAATAATCGCCTAATTCTTATTCCCTAGCATAAACTGTACTTATGTCTGAGTGAATAATTAATTCAAAGACTATAACAAATGTGCGGGTATGGAAGTGTACTAATGGACCAAGTGTGGAAATCATCCCCTGAGACTTACACGAGAGCCAAAAATTTGCAATAACATTTTTTTAACCAACATTTGTATATGCACATTCGTGTGAACTGTCTGCAACCGCACTTCTTCTTTATTTACCGCCCCGTTGCAAACTTAAGAACTAATAACGAAGAGTAGGATAGTTGGACATGGCAGATGAATTAGCAGTAGTATGTTTTTGTGTGAGCCACAAAGCTTGTGTGTGTTGTTTTTATGATCTTTTGGTGCTTTCTCTTTGTGTTGTTTCTCAAGTTATTACTTTTTGTAATAGGTAAAGTCGACGGAATACGACTCGCCCAATCATGAGGGAGAAAATAACCACCATGGTCCTTCCTCTACAGTTTATAGCTAAATATTAGGTTACGCGTTGTTCATTACTAATGCTGTGTCATTTCTGGCATTAAAGACTTCAATATAGTTATTCTTTTCAAGCGGGTTTATCACTTTGGGGCGACGCTGTTTTCTGCTGTTTTTAAAAATAAATTAATATTGCTAGATCACTCATTACATTTAGTGCAAACGTTGGTGTATCTAATATGTTGACACATGCAGTTGATAGTAACTGCATTTTGATGTTACCCCTGAGATTCTCCCCAGTAGACTGTGTACACTGCAAGCCAGGTACCTTGATATTCACTGTAATCGTTAATGGAATTACTTATCTCCTTGCAACATACTTTTACATGCAAATTTCACCAGCAGCCTCTTCCTCAGGCCACAGAAGGTCACTTCTATCAGCCAGATCTGTGATATCTGCACTGTTAGCATGGGTGGTGAACTAGCATGGCAGTTAACGAAATTATCAGTCATTGCAAGCAGCTACAAATATTTTTCAATAATACCGAATGATAATGCCATGTAGTGGGTAATTATTGAACTAGGTTGAAGTCTGATTGTTTTCTACGCCCCTCATGTGCTACTAAACTTCTTTTACTCCACGTTATAATTCTTTAAATAACAGCAGTCATCTCAGGTGGTTTGTTAGTATTTACAGTACATTTTTTTGCTACCAAACTGAGCATGAGATATGATTTTTTTCAAATGCTATTTCTGTTCACCTGACGACTAGAATAATATCGCGAAGTTGGACCAAAATTGCTGGCAGAACAGTAGCCTCTTGAGAAGGGATGGGCCGACATGTTAATTTATTTATTGGTACGCGTCCTTTCCGGTCCTAGTGTTCCCTTCCTGTGCTCATGAGTGAATGAAAATGTAGGTCCATCCTTCTGACTGAAGCTTTGCGAGATGAAATGAAATGAAACGTCGTGTGGCTAGGGCCTCCCGTCGAGTAGACCATTCGCCTGGTGCAGGTCTTTCGATTTGACGCCACTTCGACGACCTGCGCGTCGATGGGGATGAAATGATGATGATTAGGACAACACAACACCCCAGTCTCTGAGCGGAGAAAATCTCCGACCCAGCCGGGAATCGAACCCGGGCTCTTAGGATTGACAGTCTGTCACGCTGACCACTCAGCTACCGGGGGCGGACAGTTTGCAAGATGTAGACCATTCATTTACGTAATCGAATGAAACACCTGATGCCGTCCATTCGATGTTATTTATTATATAGAAACCAGTTTCGGTGACTCAGATACGCTCTGTAGGGCTATCTCGTCTAAGTTGTGGGTACAGATATCAGAATGCGATATTTAGTTGTAGACTCTATCATTTACGTTAGAGGAGTGATTCGAGGTCCTATAATTTTGATCCTTTTATTATATTTTTCTGAAAGAATATAGTCTGATGGTCATCGGTTTGGTGAAACTGAACCATCAATAGATGCGAAGGTATCTTCAGTTCTAAGGGTCATCGCTTTGTGTGAGACTAAACCATTGATACACACCGAAGTATTCATGACATAAGCGTTATGGATTCATAGTTCGATAATCTTTTTTCGTAGTTAGCTTGGCGCAGAATTCTATGTGATGATGTTTGGTTTGTGGGACGCTCACCTGCACGGTCATCAGCGCCTGTACGAAGTCCCAGTTTTTGCACAGTCCAGTTTTTACACAGTCCAATCTAGCCACTATCACGAATGTTGATGATGATAATGAAATGATGAGGTCAACACAAACACCCAGTCCCCGGGCAGAGAACATCCCCAGCCCGGCCAGGAATCGAACCCGGGACCCCGTGATTCAGAGACAGCAACGCTAACCACTAGACCACGAGCTGCGGACAGAACTCTATGTGAAATTTATCCCAATTTAGAGCTTCTCTCCTTGTGGCCAGCATGAAGACCATTGCTCGGACCCTCCTCCCCTCCCCCACATATGTTCATGATTTCGTAGCTAGTATTGTGCTGCATTGTGTAGTACATTAAAATCCACGTACACTGACTACCTGCATCCTGTACGTAGTATTAACCGGTCATTATTTTCTTGTTTATTCAAGATTTTCGTTCATGATAGCGTGCCTGTGTTTAATCCTTGGTTTGATTCACTAGTAAAGATAAAAGAGAAGCTTATGTGAGGTTCTGGGCCTCTTTAAATGATTATTTCTATAGGAATGTTGTGTTAGCGTTTGTCTGCCATCACTCTCACATGTTCATGGTTTTACAGCTAATGAGATTTAAAAAAAATGGTTCAAATGGCTCTGAGCACTATGCGACTGAACTTCTGAGGTCATGAGTTGCCTAGAACTTAGAACTACTTAAAGCTAACTAACCGAAGGACATCACACACATCCGTGCCCGAGGCAGGATTCGAACCTGCGACCGGAGCGGTCGCTCGGCTCAAGACTGTAGCGCCTTGAACCGCACGGCCACTCCGGCCGGCTGAGATACAAAATACCTTGCATTGCGCAAAACATTAACATCTGTGTAGAGCGACCACCTACACGCTGCTTGCATCATTGCTTAATAAGTACCGAGCGAGGTGGCGCAGTGTTTAGCACACTGGACTCGCATTCGGGAGGACGGCGGTTCAATCCCGTCTCCGGCCATCCTGATTTAGGTTTTCCGTGATTTCCCTAAATCGCTTCAGGCAAATGCCGAGATGGTTCCTTTGAAAGGGCACGGCCGATTTCCTTCCCCATCCTTCCCTAACCCGAGCTTGCGCTCCGTCTCTAATGACCTCGTTGTCGATGGGACGCTAAACACCAATCTCCTCCTCCTCCTTAATAAGTATTTTTGGGTTATTTACGGTTTTGTCAATGTGCACTTGCCTTCGGTATGAACTTTGTCCTTCGCCCAGTGAGTTCGCCGTTTCCTCAGCTTTCTCTTGGTAGCCAGTAGTTAGTACGGTTGCCCACTGTTAATTAACTAGATGAGTGCGTATGTAATTTATGCATTAGTACTGGAAATGGAAATGAGCGTCTGGCGTCATTGGCCGGGAGGCCCCTTACGGGGCAGATCCGACCGCCTTGGTGCAGTTCTTATTACATTCGACGCCACACTGGGCGACCTGCGCGTCGGATGGGGATGAAATGATGATGAAGACAGCACAACACCCAGTCCCTGCAGTGGAGAAAATCCTCGACCCGCCCGGGAATCGAACCCGCTCCCGTAGGACGGCAATCCGTCACGCTGACCACTCAGCTATCGGGGCGGACTGCATTGGTATTATCCAATGGTTATTATTAATGTTCATCCTCCATCATACCTTGTGTACCTAGTAAACACTATTCCAGTCGGATATTCTAGCGTGAATTAATGCATTTGTCTATGTAACGAATGTATTAAGTGTGTTCGAATGTATTGAGTGTGTTCCAAGTCATTGGTTTTAAGAAAATAAATACGTGTCATTAATGAAAAGAAAACCCCTTGGTTATGTGAAAGATTTTCCATTGCCCAAGCCATGTCCATTAACCCTAGATACTTTTATCCGAAGAGATCAACACGCCTGCAGTGCCGAGACGACAATGAATGGAAAGGGAAATGTATAATATGGCACGACTTAGAGTAGCTTACGGGACAGTTCCTTCCCTGACTTCCTTGTGTGAAAGCGCGTTATCCGTTGTGCTAACTACTAATGTAAATCCACTATTCTGTCACATTAAACCTATACGGAGACGAGCGAATGTCACATGTTTGGAAACTCAGTTCCAGCCTCTACAAAATCATTAGTACTCCTGGTTTATAATCGGTGCTCAGACACTTTTTTTTAACCTGTGAATCAGGTGTTCAGTCATAAACAAAACAAATAAGGTTTTCTAAGCCCCCAACCGTTATATATTACGAAAGTTATTGAAAATAGTAACTTCAGTTTCAAAACAGAAATATCGACGCTCCAGCTCATAATTTCGATATGTTGTAAGTATCGCTGATATCGCACACCCCTACTTGTAATCATGAAGTCGGTTGTTCGAATCTCCTAGTAACAACATTTTTTAGTTTTATTCCAATTCCATATTTAATATGTTTTTCATGTTACCCCACGCATACCTAAATGCGAATATGTGAAAAAGGTATAAATGTTCTGTACTTAACAGTGCACGTAAATTTGATCTTCAAAGACGATTTTTTCGAGTTGTTTTTCTTTTTTGTTTTGAGAATTTCATCGTACTATTTGAGGGAACCGATGTCCGGGCACTGACATTAAAATCCTATAGGTATGAAAAAAATCAGAGAGGATAGAGCAGTGCGTGAGGTCCCTTTGTAACAACGTTTTCCTGCCAACATTGTCAAGAGCTTTCTCTAAGGCTGGAAATGTTACAAATGTTGATTTGCCTTTATGTAATCTACTTCTACGAGAAATCATTTCTCCTCAACCTAAAATGCAGTTTCCTGAGATCGGCTTCTACCAGCTCTTTCTTTCTTCTGTAAGTAATTCGTGCCGGCATTTGGCAAGCGTGACCTATTAAACTGATGATTTGGTAATATTCACTCCTATAAGTACCTGCTTTCCTTACAATTGTAATTATTGTATTCTTCTTGACATTTAAGGGTGTTTCACTTTGCTCATATATCCTGCATAGCAGGTGGAATAGTTTTCTTACAGCCAGCTCTTCCAAGGATCGCAGTAACTTTGAAGAAACGTCTAATACTGGGGCTTTGTTTCGACTTAGGCCTTTCAGTGCCCCGTCCGGTCGATCTCGCAGTATCATAATTCCCATCTCTTCTTCATCTCCTCTGTCTTCGCATTCTGCATTATTGCCTTCAGTTCGATTCCATTGTGTAGTGCAGTGTATCTATGATCGTTCTAGCGGACCTTCTCAGAAATTATTAATTTGTTTACATTTACGATGTCACAAGCCTTGCCATCTGTAATGAGTACCATTCTGATGTCATAATGAATCGACATTATAACATTTGCTTATCGCTGGCTTCTGGAACATTCAAAGCCGGGCGCGCCTTTCTTCTGACGGAGCTTTGTCTCGCTATTCTATGGCAACAACGGCTCAGCGCTATTCGTCAAGCGCCGTCATGGCGTGGGCAGTTCCCACAGGGAGCAGGCGCGTGGAGAGCAATGTCGCGGATAAATAATATGAAGAAGTTGGCAGAAATATTTGTATGGTCATATTGTAGTGGTGCAGTTCTACCTATTTTTGTGCTTGCTAAGAAATGTGGATGAGGAATTTAGCGTTACGTAAGACACCTTTCGAGTTTTGTTTCACCCAGACATGTTTCCGCACATTTTGTGCTATCTTTAGTGGGTTACTTTATTTCCTTTCCGTAAAATTGTTATTACATTTTAACGTTCACAGAAAACATTTGGTACAAAATATTTACATTTGTGAGTGAAGTACTTGTTGTCAACAGTTGTCTACAGTTCGCTGCTGACATGTGTGTTACTGGGCTGATGCACTGTATGTTGTTTACTACACTATGTCTAAAGTTCTGGATTTATAGCTTATTTGGAAAAATGGTGTATGTACGCTTTAGTTTACATACCTTACATGACGCTATTGAATCGTATGTTGGTAGCTGTAAGCCTGCTACACAGTCTACAACTTATCGTCTGCAAACGGTGAAACTTAATTTTTATTTTAAGTTTATTATGCTTTTTCTACCGAATATAGGTGTGTATCGCGTTATTTTACATGTTACTTACGGATTTAATATTGTGGGATTTGTCTCCTTCGTTTGTGGCGTGGTAACACGCTCATTTCTACCATTTTTGTCGTTTCATAGGCATTTTCTACAATTTTTAGAACTTGCACGTGTTTTCGCCGCCATTACATGATGTTGTGGCTGTGTAGTATTCGTTTGTTTCGTGGCTTGTTTGTCTTTGTGAGGTGCGCAGATTTGAAGTGCTGTTGACGTTTATGGTGTTTGGTTTGTGTGTGTGTGTGTGTGTGTGTGTGTGTGTGTGTGTGTGTGTGTGTGTATGTGTGTGTGTATGTGTGTGTTTGTGTGTGTGTGTGTGTTTGTGTGTGTGTGTTCAGAGCTGGGAGAGGGGGGAAGCGGGACAGAGGGAGGGGGAGAGAGAGAGATATTATTGTGATGATTGGCAGCAATTGCAATTTAGTTGCTATATACCAGACGGGCTACATTTGTCAGTGTTGGTGGTATTTGTTCCACGTCTGTCTTTTAGTGTTGTCGGTTCTGTATGCTATGTTGAGTCCTTGTTTCTTTAGTACATTGCTCAGCCTGTGTGAGTCTTTGTTGTTGTAAGTCATTATGTGCCATTTGTTGCTGATGGTCTGCTGATTTGTTTTATGTTGTGTTGAGTTTACATGTGTGTATGTTTCAAGATTATGTGTTCCTTGTTTTTGTACTTTGTGGTTTATTTTATCTACTCTCTTTGTCTCATATTCATTATCCTGTACAATTTTCTTTAATGTACTCAGTTCTCGTGTACAATAATGCTTGTTGATAGGTGTTTTGTTCAGTCTGTGCGATAAATATTTGAAGCTGACTTCTTTGTGAGTTATGGGGTGATTGAATTGGTTATGAATAATGGTGCTGATGATTGTGGGCTTTCTGTAAATTGTCAACTGATATCTGCTGTTTCTCTTGTGTATGGTGATATCTAGGAAATTTCCATGTACACACATGTTCCAACAGAAGAAACCATGAACATCATAGAAAGAAACCTCCAACTATAAGAAAACATTCCACAACAAACATACAAGAAATATCAGACATAACCAGGCTCATCAAAGAGCAAAACTACTTCACATTCACCAACAAATTTTACTTACTACAAGATGGACAACCTATGGGATCCCCAACCAGTGGCCTCCTAGCTGATGATGTCCTCAGTCAGATATAAAAGCAAATCTGTGATGAAGTACTGATACCAAAACAGTACACTATAATATTTTGGTACAGATATGTAGATGATATAATTTACCAAATAAATGAATCATGGCCTCACATAAAAGAACTTCATCAGGGCATAAACACCATTGACCCACAAATACAGTTCACCATTAAAACACAAACAATGAAAAACTTAATTTCCTAGATCTCACCATACACAAGAGAAACACCAGACATGGGTTCACAATTTACAGGAAACCCCCAATCATCAGCACCATTATTCATAGCCAATCCAATCATCTCATAACTCACAAAGAAGCCAGCTTCAGCTTCTTCATCCAGTATGTGATTTATGGTTGAAGAAGGACGAGGAGGAAATTAGTGTTTAACGTCCCGTCGACAACGAGGTCATTAGAGACAGAGCACAAGCTAGGATTAGGGAAGGATGGGGAACGAAATCGGCCGTGCTCTTTCAAAAGAACCGTCCTGGCATTTGCCTGAAGCAATTTAGGGAAATCACAGAAGACCTAAATCTGGATGGCTAGACTCGAATTTCAACCGTCGTCCTCCCTAATGCGACTCCAGTGTACTAACGACTGTGCCACCTGGATCACTGATTTATGATTGAAACCGTGTCGTGTTTGTGAGTAAGTAATTGTTGTGGAGGAACATAAGGATGGAAGAACGCAAAAGAAATGGCTTCTCGGATCAGTAAATATCAGTTTAATTAATGTGTAAATGCAACGTCGCAATGGTTACTTCAGTATGAACATGATACGAGCTTAATTGTTAATGCAAGACTGTAAGAGTTTAGGTATTGTTGGGGAAGTGTATTACTTGCTTAAAGGACAATAAATTGAAGTAATTCGACTTGTACTGTTATTATTTCAAAGAAACATTTTTCCATTTTCAACTGAATAATTTTAATATTTGACAAGTTTAAGAGACACATATTCATAACAGGGCATGGCGAGGTTTATTTCGTTCTCTCTTAAGTAATGCTCTCAGTCTCGCATTCGATAGTACAATGGCCACAAAAGATAATAAAAAATGAACTGAAAAGACGTTTTCGGACCTTTACACATCCATGACATTATCATCAAGTTGGTAAAAGCCACATCCCCTTAGTTATGACATCCTCATTATCACAAGACAAACAACACCCTAATTATCTATGACATCATTCACATTCTAGGGAAATACAATTCATATTTGGGAACAGTAGTGAATGTTACAACAAAACAACCAGTCACAGTCTAATATTTTAGCAAACATGAAACTGAAACAGCCAGGCACAATTTAGCCCCAGGGCAGCCACCTTGCCTTGCTGAGAAGTATGTGCCACCTTAAAAAGACTTTATCGAAAAAATTGTATAAACTGTTTAACTTGCAGTATCTCCATGTGTAAAGTACGTTAGCGAAACACACACACACACACACACACACACACACACACACACACACACACACACACACACACAAGGTTGCTCATCATAATACGGAATTGTAGTTACTGGTCTCTGATTGTGAAGGAAAATTTGAATATTGAGCTAAAATACAATTGTTTCTCAAAATATATAAGATTTCAAGTACAAAACACACGTGATACCACTCTTGCAACTTCAATCTTCTTTAAAATTTAAAAAAAATACACATGACTTGCATATTGACACTACTGATAAAACTTATAGGCTTAAAGCACTTTTGAAGACAAAATTAAATATTTTGTTGTCATGTGATAGTTCATGAGATTGTTCTGTCTTCGTACAAGAGATTACATTCATCAAAACACGTAAAAAGTGGTTCTATAACATTTCAAAACACACACAAGCACTACTGATTATCTAACTTACAATTTAAACCCCACTTGTATACAAAAATTATGGAAGTAAACAACGTTATTGCCACAGTGTTGACACTGACAACTTGTTACACTCCCAAAAACGAGTTTTAGTTACTTCACTATTCATTTGTACATCATCTCATATTTGGAATGCATTTAGCAGAGCAATATGATCAGATTGCCTACCACTAGTAAATGCTTTTGTTTGTAGATCACATAGTGGTTGTCTATACTAGTAAGAATAGCCTCCAGGAAGATGCAGCTGTTGAAACATGTTTGCCAAATAGCATGCTGAAAAGTAGTAATACACATTGTTGAAGGTAAGAAATTATGTTGGTTATGGTTTCCTTCAACATAACCTCAAATAGGTCAAAATAATTTATAATACTTGCCAATCAGTATCATCGATTATATTTTGCTACTGTACAACATCATGCAATTCTTCCTTCCCCCTCAGATTTGTGCACGGTCAGGTGATGTACTACTGAACAAACTGTACAAACATCAGGTGATATCATTTCGTTTTCGGAACCATCAATAAGATACATACTGATGGAAATTCCAGTAGCCTTTAAGTGTTTTAGACACAGAGATAACACTGTAAACGTGACTTAAACGTTTCGTGTGTGTGTGTGTGTGTGTGTGTGTGTGTGTGTGTGTGTGTGTGTGTGTGTGTGTGTGTTTGGAGGGGTGTTTAGGTGTGTGTGGGCGGGGGGTTGCTGATGTATTTTCTTTTTACAAGATATGAAAATTACACTGACATAAACACTGTGTTGCTGACGTATTTTAACAGACATTTTAGACACTGATTTAACATTGTGACATTTGACTAACATTACAGAACAATTTAAACATAGAAATATTTAATTTGAAGATTCACTGTGCTGTACATCAAGTAGAATGTAATGATTTAACTATGGACTTTCACAGGTGTTGCTTAACCTGTAAGTTCATTGTTGAAGAAGCATTGTGTGTGTGTGTGTGTGTGTGTGTGTGTGTGTGTGTGTGTTTGTGCGTATGTGTGTGTTTGGATAAATACTTTTGAATGTGATGCACAAAATTGACATTGTTCAGATGTTTTGAGTACAGGTGCACTGGTGCTACACTGTAATTGGCCTTTTCACTTCAGTGGTCGCTAAAACACTGTGCTGTGGTTGGTTGCTTCGTTTTAGTGGCCACCACCGTTCCAAGAAATGAGGTGTGGCTACTTGGAATTTGTATGACATCATAGATATGGAGAAGGTGGATTGTCACATGATGATGATAACAGCACTGATAAAGGGGACATGGTTTGTGACCTCATGATGACTGCATCATGAATAGGATGGCATGGCTTGTGATGTCACAGATGTGAACGAATTAAAACTTTTTGACTAGATGCACTAGAATGTCTATAGGTATACTACTACAAAGTCCTTCTATATACCTTTTCACCTTGCCATAAGAGCTCTTAATACTCGTACCGATCCCATAGGTGATATGTACCGTTCCTATAGTCATTATGTTTCTACTCTATCCATTCTTGCTTTGCCACTTTGCAATTTCTGTCGTTCTCATTTGTAGACGTCTGTATTCCCTTTCCCCTCATACATTTTCTGTATAGTTATATCCCCTTTTTCAGTCAGTTAAATTCGATATGTCGCTTGTCATCCAAGGATTTTTACTAGACCTTGATCTTTTTTCTATTAGATCCCATGCTGACTACATTGTTTTCATCTCTCAAAGGTACCCATTCGTCTTCTTCTGTATTCCTATCCCCCGTTTCGGTCAATATATACCGAATGTCCACTTCGAAACTCAACATTCTCTGGATTCTTCAATGTATTCTAGTACCATCTTCTTTACTTCGTAACTTTTTGCAATTGCATAAGTTTTAATCTGCAATTGAACATTAATAAATTATGATGAGAGTACACTTATTCAACTAGAAATGTTTCGAAGTTTTGCAGGTTTCCTGGTTTCTAAATCTCTGCCTTATCATTACGTGACCTATCTGAAACCTTCCAGAGTCTCCAGATCTCTTCCATTCTTCCATGTATACAGCCTTCTTTCATGATTCTTAAACCATGTTTTAGCGATGATTAAATTATGCTACTTGCAAAATTCTACCAGGTGGCTTCTTCTTTGACTCCTTTTCTCCAGTCCATACTTACTATTTTTCCTTCACTTCCCTTTCCATCTACATAATTCCGGTCCCCCACCACAATTAAATTTTCGTCTCTGTTAACTATGTAAATATTAACGACTTTATAGTAGAAAATATGTATACAAACACACAAATTAATGTAATTTTGTATATGCATACAGTGAAACATCAGTAAATCATAAAGCTTCCTAGAAGATTTAAAGTGTATACCAGAGCGAGATTCGTACCTGGGACCTCTGACTTTCAGGGGCAAGTGCTCTAGCGAATCAACCACCAAAGCATGAGTCACGACCCACCCTACGGCTTTATTTCCATCAGCATCCTCAGACTCTTGGATAGCTGAGTTTGGTAGAGCATTTGCCCACGAAAGGCAAAGGTCCAAGGTTCGTACACCGGCCTGGCACACAGAGACAATTCGACAGGAAGTTTTCAATCAGTGCACACTCCGCTGCAGAGTGAAAATTCGTTCTGAAAATAATCCCCCAGGTTGTTGCTAAGGCATGTCTCCACAATGCCTTCTATTCCAGTAGTGCCAGCCCCGCAAGAGTCCCGCAGGATTTTCAGTAGAACTTCTGTAAAGTAAGAAAGGTAGGAGACGAGGTCCTGATGGAAGTCAGGCTTGAGGGCGGGTCGTACGTCGTACTTGGATAGTTCAGTCGTTGAAAATGAAAATCCCTGAAAAGTGTACTGGAAATCAAAGGAAATGTATGAATAACTAATGGAATGCAAGAACAGAAATATCATTGAACACAATTATAGGGATAAGGGCTGGAAAGCCACATAGAAAAAAATCCATAACAAAAATTTGACGTCGGTGGTCATAGCAACGTGGTATAAACCTGTGTAAGATACCAACAGATGAAAACTTCATGCTTCTCAATACACGGACGCACTCATGTTCACACCAAGTATGTTCTTGACTGACAAACACAGATTTGTATGTGAGAATATGAAAGAAATTTAGGATTTAGTCCGAGAGAAGACGGCAATCATCAACAGGAAATCTTTCAACGTCTTCACATCCACAGATTTTCTGGCTTCAGACGCAGTTTCGTAACCAAAGGCGAAACGGAAAACTGCCACCTGCATCAAAGGGCACACAGTGCATTACGTCTTCACAGAGGGATCGAGGGCAAAGAAAATTACCGGGAATACATTACAACACAACACCGCAGCCTCACAGGATACAAAATACACAAAAAAGTATGCAAATTTCCTCAATAGAGTCAAAAAACTTGAAAGAGCATTTTGTCGTGAAATGCAAAGGTCCTAGGTTCGTGTCCCTATCCGACACGCAGTTTTAATGTGCCAAATCAGCGCACACTCCACTTCTGACTGTAAATTCTTTCTGGATATATCATCACAGGGAAACTTTTAAACCAGGTCGTTATAAATAAGCTGCATATTCATACAGATCCACTGTGGATAAATCAGTTGTTACATTCATGAAAGAAATTCAAAAATAAGTAAATAACTTCTGTATAGATACGGATCTACAAGCACGTGAATGGACAATAAAATACTTGACTTAAACCGGTCAAGACAAATACAGGGATGTTCCTTTGCAAGAACACGGCCGCTTTCGTACCCAATCCTTGAAACAACCTGAGTTTGTGCTCCGTATCTAATGACCTGGTTGTCAAACAGATGTTAAACCCTAATCTTCCTTCTTTCCTTGGTTCAAATGGCTCTGAGCGCTATGGGACTTAACATCTGAGGCCATCAGTCCCCTCGAACTTAGAACTACTTAAACCTAACTAACCTAAGGACATCACACATATTCATGCCCGAGGCAGGATTCGAACCTGCGACCGTAGCGGTCGCGCGGTTCCAGACTGTAGCGCCTAGAACCGCTCGGCCACCCCGGCCGGCTTTCCTTCCTTCAGTAGCTGCTACATGTGACGTCTTCAATTATTTATTGTACATATTCCAATCTATGTCTTCCCCCACATTTATTGCTCTTTAGGGCACTCTCTAGTATCTCGAGGTATATTTCTGATGTCTTAATAAATGTCCTATTAGCATTCGACGTCCTCTAGTTAGTGTTTATCTTATTGCTCTTTCTCCTCTGATAGTGCGGAGAACCTCAGATTGGTTCAAATGGCTCTGAGCACTATGGGACTTAACATCTGAGGTCATCAGTCCCCTAGAACTTAGAACTACTTAAACCTAACTAACCTAAGGACATCACAGACATCCATGCCCGAGGCAGGATTCTAACCTGCGACCGTAGCGGTCGCGCGGTTCCGGACTGAAGCGCCTAGAACCGCTTGGCCACCGCGGCCGGCGCGGAGGACCTCCTCATTAGGTATTCTGTCGTTCCACTTTATTTTCGACATCGTTCTGTAACATCACGTCTCAAATTCTTCGATTTTTCATACACTGCTACGTTCCACAAGTACATTTTCGGAAATTGCTCTCTCAGCTTAAGACCTAAGTTTGATAGTGCTCTCTATGCCTGTGCTAGTCTGCTTACATAATTTATTTTGAGTCCATGGGATCAGAATTCCTTCTCCTCGTGTACTACATGGTACCCACTTACGAGGCTAAGTTTATCGTTAATTTCTTTTATGCTGCTGCTTAATACTGTAGTCTTTCTTTGATTTTTACTCTCAGTCCATATTCTGTGCTAGTCAGCTTGTCCATCCCATTCAACAAATCCTGTAATTCATCGTTATAGCAATGTCATCAGCGAAGCCAGGGTGAAAGGGTGTAAGTGATAAGTTACTGATACCCTAACACCCTGAATTTCAATCCCACTTTAATTTCTACTTTGCATCTTCGATATACAAGTTGAACAAAACGGAAAAAATTGCGTCCCTTACTTAACACTTTTTCTAGACCGAAAAAGATTCTCGATTCTTCTGAAGTAAGTTTTGACAGCAGCAATAAGCTGAACCTGCTGGAAAAATTGCATACTTGATTAGCTCACAGAAGATCCGATGAATGATCTGGTTTTCTTACCACTTTAAGGCAGCTCTTGTTCATAACATCCTAGTGAGGTTAATTTCTGTGTAAAACTGTATAATTACCACTATTCCAATGTCACTAACTTACAGATAGCCATTGATGATAAACAGATTAGACAAGAAGACAACAGAAGCTTTTGAAATGTGGTGTTACAGAAGAATGCTCACGTAACAAATGAGGCGATACTGAAGAGGATTGTGGAGAAAAGAAATTTGTGGCATAACACGACTAGAAGAAGGGATCGGTTGATAGCACGCATTCTGGGACGTCAAGTGAACCCCCACTTAGTATTGGACGGAAATGTGTGAGTGGGGGGGATGTAAAAATCGTAAAGGGAGACCAAGAGATGAATACAGTAAGCAGATTCAGAAGGATGTAAATTGCATTAGCTATTTGAGATGAAGAGGCTTGCACGCGATAGAATAGCAAAGAGATCTGCATCATGCCAGTCTTCGATCTGAAGACCACAAAAACAACAGGAACTTCAATAGGCATAAACATCGACTTTTAAGTCAAATGCCTGTAACTTTTATTCACTGTGGCACTGAAGATTTGATGAGAACTCATTAATGTGAAAATTCAGGAATGATAGTTTCAAACTGTGACGTGAACATAACAGCAATAGTTCCTCTGTACAATTTCCCTAGCACGTGTGAATAATATGACTGGACAAAGAAAATTAATGAAGTACAACAACAGCATAAACATTGCACGGTTACTGCACAAAATGTGTGCATCGTCACTGGGTATGAAGTAAGAGTGCCTCATTATTCTAGTTTTACTAATTTATTGCTGCATTAGCTTACTACCAAGAAATGGTATCTAATAGTTTCAGCGACCAGTGATTCGTTTATACGAAACACTGATTCATACACATTGCATTGTGAGTACTGACTGCTCCACTGAAATTATGTGAAAATTACTGTCGAACTAAAGTGCCAGTCAACATAACATCAACAAATTTGATTGAAACTTACGTCCGAACACCGCAATTACAACTAACTACATGCTATCCATCAGAACGTTTCAATGCACGATGACGTTTAATTGTTGTTTACTATCCGCTTGAGAATGAAGGACAGGAAGATTATGTTTATCCTGCTCAAGATGATGGATGAATCTTCTTACACGAAGTACCAGTCTAGCTCTATCTGTACCGATTGGGAACTTTATCCCGTACATTATTTAATCTTCATTTTAGTAACACCGGCCTTCAAATTAGATAAATTACGGTCTGAAGAATATTATCTCATGATCTTATTAGCTGAAAAACATTGACAGGTATCACTGATTAACACCTGCACATTGTAACTGATTTTGGGTTTATAATTTTTACGTAAAAATTTGAAATACAGATTTGGGATGCAAGTAACATAACAATACAACGACTTTTAATGATGAAACGAATAAGAGAGAACACGTTTCATTTCAGTTGTTTTGACCATATATCTCTTACACATACAGAGAAACAAGGCTTGTAAATTTCAATCATTTGCTATACATAAAAGACAATAACGCTGCTTTATGTTTCGCATGGATCACACTGTCTCACTAAAACAGGTAACTTTATTCGGTTAATAGTGTACTTTCTGGTGTTCTGCCGAGTTTTGTTTCTACTTTAAGCACAGTAGGTTCCATTTATGCACTGTACATAGAATAAAAATAATAAATCGGCATAATACCTGGAAGCACATTACTAATCAATTAAGTCGAGGAAACCCGAGATATCACAACTTTATTCGGTTTGGAAAGAATTAATAAATATTTCAACGGACTTGCAACAACGCGAAATTTGTGCATAGAAATTTTATTCCACGCTCACCTGATCGCAGTGACATTACCTTTCCTTCCGAGGGTCCATATATACACATTTTTTGTGACAGCAAGCAAAGAATCCGCCACTGTGCCACTAAATTTCTTCCTTTTACTTTCAGTGTAAACGGCAAAGATGGGCTCCTAAAACCTACTCGGAACAAGCTATTTCGAGAGATAAAATATAGCTCTCAACACATTCAGCAAAGTCTTTCTTAAAAACTAATTCTAACGTGAAGTGCTAGAGGAAGCTGTTTTCTGTTGTTTCCATCTGAGAGGATCCAAAGAAAAACAAACGCTCGTACCAGAGATATCTGATGCATTTCGTGGCGTACCAAAGATACGCTTCACGGGATTTATGCATTACATTGTTTCCCCTTTAGCGTATCCTAAAACAACATGCTGAACCCTTTGAATACACAGAAAACAATCGCAAATGTTTGTATAAAAGCTTAAAGCCAAGTTCACGGTGCAATACCTCGGCTGTGACCAACAATGCAATCAACCTGACTACTGTGACATTCCGTTCGTCAGAGTATGGAAATAAGCGACGGATCAATGCCAGTGCTGCCGTTCCGGATTTTATGAACTTTTAGCGGGCAAAATTGCGGCTTTAGCGGAAGAAAAATTATAGCGACTTCTAGCGACTTTTTAGGCAGTCAAGACTAAGTTACTTTTTAAATCTTTCGCATATGAGTCGGTCTTAAAACTCAGTCACTTTCGGCTATGAACCACCGCTACATCCTCAGTGTTGTGCTAATTGTCTCTTCCTAATAAATATCAACATTCCTTTACTTCCCTAATTCCCCTTCTGGGGGCGGAAAATAAAAGATTGCTCTATGGAGAAAAACTCAACGCATTCATATTGTGCCGCAAAATAATTTTACACCACCAGTATCCGCTAGAGACTTTAATTAACTCTTCGTTTATACTCGAGTAATGTAGTCAACTGCGATTCAAAACGCTTCCTTGCTATCATGAACTTTCTTACGACCTGCGAATTTTAACAATTTTCTTGGAAACTTATAGACGGCTATCTTAATTATGTACAAAGAGATCCACATATTTCCTTAATCTAGTACAAAAATATACAGCTGTGACTACTTTATTTTTTTAATGAAACTGAAGTATATTAATAGGTACAGACTGGAAAAGTGTAGAAGCTTCGCGACTCAACAATGAGTGAGAACAAGCATACTGTATTGGAACTGGACTGTTTGTAATGTCATATTCATTTTAGTTGTATCAATGTGTTGCGGTGTCGTTAGTCCTTGCAGTTGTCTACAAATTATCGGTTTTGATTGTGTAACGATATTAGTTGTGTGGAATCAACGCAGTTATAAAAAAAATAATGGAAGTGCCGCCTAAAATAAAGGTCTACAGCCAGAGTTATAGAAAAGAGTGGGAAAACTGCTTGGAATTCAAACATTGGCTGAAGCCTGTGCCAGGTAACTCAACCAAAGCCTGTTGTAGGTATTGTCAGTCCGAAATGTATGCAAAAATTAACAATTTGTCAAAGCATTTGGAAACGAAAAAACATAGAGCAAAATACGACCTAATTTCTCAAAATAAGCAACTGACATTTTCTGCAGTACCAGTGAAAACATGTAATTCGTGTGCAAGAGCTGAGTGTACGTAGCGTTGTACATTGCTCAACATAGCTCAATTTCCAACATTGATCACTTGACTGACGTGTGTAAAAAATGCTTTAAGGATTCGAAGTCAAGAAACAACATGTAATTACATAGAACCAAATGTAAGGAGCTAATAAATTTTATTCTAGCACCTCATTTCGAAAAGGAACTTTTAAGTGGCATAGGTGACCAAAAATATAGTTTATTATTAGATGAATCAACAGATGTGAGCATCAGGAAATATCTTGGGATCGTCGTAAGATATTTCAGTTTAAATAAAGAAAAGTAGTGTCTGCGTTTTTAGCTTTGCAGCCCCTGGAGAGTTCCAATGCCGTTGGAATGGTATCGGCACTTTTACAGTGTTTACAAGCTGAGGGTCTCAAACTACAAAATTTAATTGCAATAGGAACCGATAATGCAGCTGTTATGACACAGCGCGTATACAGTTCTGAAAACGCAACACAATCTTCCACATCTCGTTTTGATACCTTGTGTATGTCACTCATTACAGTTGGCAGTAACGCATGCATCAGAAATCACTTTGCCACGAAACAGAGTTTCTGGTCTGCGAAACCTACACCTGGTTCTCACAATCGTCAAAGCGCCAAATTGAGTATAAAAATATTTTTCAGCTAATTAATTGCGGTAATGCACCGTCAAAAATACTGAAAGCGTGTGACACACGATGGCTATCTATAGAACCGGCTATAGCAAGAATTTTATCCCAGTTGGATGAATTAAAATTGCATTTTAAGACTACTAAAGATCGATGTTACACAGCGGAGATGCTTTATAATACGTACTCAGATGAACAGAATCGACTCTATATGTACTTTTTGAAAACAATTCTTGGTGAGGTGCAATCAAAATCTTTGAGAGTGAAAAAGCAAACTCTGTAAAACTGTTAAGTTGTTTGATGGGTTTGCTACGTTCAGTCTGCCAAAGAATTCTGTTGCCGACGGCAGCAACAACCGATCAAGACTATATAGATCTCAAAATAAGAGATCACCTTAATCCCGTCCTCTACCTTGGATATCTTTTTGAGTCACATGTGCAGAAGCTTCCACTAAATCGTAATGTTATTATTGCAGGAATAAAAAATCGGCGATTGATTTTAACGTAAGTTAGGAGAAGAAATCCAAAAAAGACTTCCAGCCAACTACATAGCTTTAGGAAAAATGACACTCTTGAGTGAAGAAGAAACTTTGAAACAATCAAAAGACACGTCATTAACTAATCTTGTAAAGGAAATGGGATACCCTGACAAAATCTTGCAGCAGTGGCAAACTATTCACTTCGTTGATTGGAATCCGCTAAACGGGGACACTATTAGCTTTTGGGCTAAAGTAGCTGAATATAAAAATGCGGTTGGAATAAACACCTTCAAGGATTTAAGTGATTTCGCTATTGCTGTTCTATCTGTACCACATTCAAACGCCGAAGTAGAAAGGGTGTTTAGCTCCATCAATATTGTGAAAAATAAGCTTCGGAACAGACTTTCTGAACAAACTGTAAGTTCTCTTCTTCTTATCAGAAACCAACTCAAGATTAAAAACGTGAGTTGCTCGACTTATGATCTCCCAGAAGACGTTATTAACCAAGTCGGCAAAGGAAGACCAAGAGAAACTGGAGAGGCTTCAATTTCTTCTTCAGTTAAAGCAATTGATGATCCTGGAGACTTCTTACACGATTATGAAATTTAGGTAAAAGCATTCAGCTAATAATTATATTTTCTTTCATGAAAGTGCAGCGTAATATATACATCGTGACATGTTGTCAAAAGTCGAATCGAAGTTACTCATCATTGCGAACAACTTCTGCTATGGGACCAGCCGTGAAATCGCAAAAAATTAGCTATTCCATATATTTTTTGAGTGGCATTGGTCTTTTTATGTGAAGCAGCCTATTTTTCCGCGATTTCAGGGCTTGTCTCATAATAAAAGTTAGAGTTATGAGTAGCTACATTATTTGGGCTTTCAATGTAACACGTTTAAATTGTCACAGTGTATGTATTTTATTTTATTAATAATCTCATGTACGTAGTTACAACTACAGAATTTTTACAGCTAAAAGAATACTTTTCATTTTGTCTTTTCAGATCGGAACCTTGAGACACGAATTAATCGAAAGATTACGTGGAACATTTAATGGCTTCGTTTAAAATTTAATTTTTTTCACATTTTTATAACTGTGCATATGTTAGACTAATTGTGTTGTTGAAAATAACAAACTTTCAGTACCATTTATCAATAAATTAATGTGATTTGCAGTGTTTCATTCCAAGTTTCTAAAATATCGCTGGAATAAAAGCAAAATAGGACCATTAAAAATATGTTGTAGGCCATTATTGTCTGGCAATAACCAAGAGATGAAAATAAATATAATGATCCCCCCCCCCCCCCCCCCCCGCCCGTCGACATATCTTTGCTCTTAAGAAAGTTTAGCGACATCTAGCGGATTTTTAGTAACCGTTATTTTACATATATAGCGGACTTTTTGACACCGGCTAGCGACTTTACATATCATGCAATGGAAACTCTGATCAATGCTTAGACCATAGATACGTACGGACTACTCACGCATCGACCTCTGCCGTATTAAGCATTGAAACCAACAAGAAACTCACGGGATGGGAGGAGTGAGATGGAGTCATTATTATTCCACACTATGCATAATGAAGTTCACAGTCATGAATTTTCTCATTTACAGTTGAAATAAAGTATTTCATTTAAGAAAATGAACAAGGTCCTGTTTTACGCTTAGTATGAAGCAATACTGTTGTTGTTGTTGTGGTCGTCAGTCCTGAGACTGGTTTGATGCAGCTCTCCATGCTACTCTATCCTGTGCAAGCTTCTTCATCTCCCAGTACCTACTGCAACCTACATCCTTCTGAATCTGCTTAGTGTATTCGTCTCTTGGTCTCCCTCTACGATTTTTACCCTCCACACTGCAGTCCAATACTAAATTGGTGATCCCTTGATGCCTCAGAACATGTCCTACCAACCGATCCCTTCTTCTAGTCAAGTTGTGCCACAAACTTCTCTTCTCCCCAATCCTATTCAACACTTTCTCATTAGTTATGTGATCTACCCATCTAATCTTCAGCATTCTTCTGTAGCACCACATCTCGAAAGATTCTATTCTCTTCTTGTCCAAAATATTTATCGTCCATGTTTCACTTCCATACATGGCTACACTTCATACAAATACTTTCAGAAACGACTTCTTGACTCTTAAATCTATACTCGATGTTAACAAATTTCTCTTCTTCAGAAACGCTTTCCTTGCCATTGCCAGTCAACATTTTATATCCTCTGTACTTCGACAACCCTGTTTCACTCCCTTCCCAACCACCGCTTCCCTTTGATGTCCCTCGACTCTTATAACTGCCATCTGGTTTCTGTACAAATTGTAAATAGCTTTTCGCTCCCTGTATTTTACCCCTGCCACCTTCAGAATTTGAAAGAGAGTGTTCCAGTCAACATTGTCAAAAGCTTTCTCTAAGTCTACAAATGCTGGAAACGTAGGTTTGTCTTTTCTTAATCCAGCTTCTAATATAAGTCGTAGGGTCAGTATTGCCTCACGTGTTCCGATATTTCTACGGAATCCAAAATGATCTTCCCAGAGGTCGGCTTCTACTAGTTTTTCCATTCGTCTGTAAAGAATTCGCGTTACTATTTCGCAGCTGTGAATTATTAAACTGATAGTTCGGTAATTTTCACGTCTGTCAGCACCTCCTTTCTTTGGGATTGGAATTATTATATTCTTCTTGAAGTCTGAGGGTATTTCGCCTGTCTCATACATCTCGTTCACCAGATGGTAGAGTTTTGTCAGGACTGGCTCCCCCAAGGCTGTCAGTAGTTCTAATCGAATGTTGTCTGCTCCCAGGGCTTTGTTTCGACTCAGGTCTTTCAGTGCTCTGTCGAACTCTTCACGCAGTATCATATCTCCCATTTCATCTTCATCTACATCCTCTTCCATTTCCATGATATTGTACTCAAGTACATCGCCCTTGTATAGACCCTCTGTATACTCCTTCCACCTTTCTGCTTTCCCTTCTTTGCTTAGAACTGGGTTTCCATCTGAGCTCTTGATATTCATACAAGTGGTTCTCTTTTCTCCAAAGGTCTCTTTAATTTTCCTGTAGGCAGTATCTATCTTACCCCTAGTGAGATAGGCCTCTACATCCTTACATTTGTCCTCTAGCCATCCCTGCTTAGCCATTTTGCACTTCCTGTCGATCTCATTTTTGAGACGTTTGTATTCCTTTTTTCCTGCTTCATTTCCTGCAGTTTTATATTTTCTCCTTTCATCAATTAAATTCAATATTTCTTCTGTTACCCAAGGATTTCTACTAGCCCTCGTCTTTTTACCTACTTGATCCTCTGCTGCCTTCACTACTTCATCCCTCAAAGCTACCCATTCTTCTTCTACTGTATTTCTTTCCCCCATTCTTGTCAATTGTTCCCTTATGCTCTCCCTGAAACTCTTTACAACCTCTGGTTCTTTCAGTTTATCCAGGTCCCATCTCCTTAAATTCCCACCTTTTTGCAGTTTCTTCAGTTTTAATCTACAGTTCATAGCCAATAGATTGTGGTCAGAGTCCACATCTGCCCCTGGAAATGTCTACAATTTAAAATCTGGTTCTTAAATCTCTGTCTTACCATTATATAATCTATCTGAAACCTGTCAGTATCTCCAGGCTTCTTCCATGTATACAGTCTTCCTTTATGATTCTTGAACCAAGTGTTAGCTATGATTAAATTGTGCTCTGTGCAAAATTCTACCAGGCAGCTTCCTCTTTCGTTTCTTACCCCCAATTCATAATCACCTACTACGTTTCCTTCTCTCCCTTTACCTACTGACGAATTCCAGTCACCCATAACTATTAAATTTTCGTCTCCCTTCACTATCTGAATAATTTCTTTTATTTCATCATACATTTCTTCAATTTCTTCGTCATCTGCAGAGCTAGTTGGCATATAAATTTGTACTACTGTGGTAGGTGTGGGCTTCGTATCTACCTTGGCCACAATAATGCTGTTTGTAGTAGCTTACCCACATTCCTATTTTCCTATTCATTAGTAAACCTACTCCTGCACTACCCCTATTTGATTTTGTGTTTATAACCCTGCAGTCACCTGACCAGAAGTCTTGTTCCTCCTGCCACTGAACTTCACTAATTCCCACTATATCTAACTGCCATCTATCCACTTCCCTTTTTAAATTTTCTAACCTACCTGCCCGGTTAAGTGATCTGACATTCCACGCTCCGATCTGTAGAACGCCAGTTTTCTTTCTCCTGATAACGACATCCTCCTGAGTAGTCCCCACCCAGACATACTGTTACAGCAATTTCTGAAAGCAGACGTGTCAGAGCGGTGATTTCCGTAGGAGCATAAAAAATTTAAGTCTGAAACACTGCTTACATTTTGTTCTTTTTACAAGCGCTATAACTGCCTTTTCCTCACTAAATTCCCCTGTTTTTGCTACACTGTATACTATCTGGACCAGTCGGCTTTATAACCATCTTATCTCAAATAACATACTGTCAAAGTCACAGTTTGGATTTCTAATAGGTTCTGATATTGAGAAGGCTATCTACTCTTACAGTGAAAATGTGCTTAATTCATTAGACAAAAAATTGCAGGCAACTGGTATATTTTGTAATCTGTCAAAGGCATTTGACTGTGTAAATCACATCTTTTTAAGTAAATTAGAATATTATAGTGTAACAGGAAATGCTGCAAAATGGTTCAAATCTTATATCTCTGGCAGGAAACAAAGGGTGTTATTAGGAAAGAGACATGTTTCAAGCTATCAGGCATCATCCAACTGGGAACTAATTACATGTGAGGTCCCACAGGGTTCCATTTTGGGGCCCTTACTTTTTCTTGTTTATATCAATGACCTTTCATCAGTAACATTACCAGATGCCAAGTTCGTTTTGTTTGCTGATGATACAAACATTGCAATAAATAGCAATCAAGTGTAGTCTCAGAAAATCAGCCAATAAAATACTTGTGGACATTAATCACTGGTACCTAGCCAATTCTTTTTCATTAAACTTTGAAAAAACACGCTACATGCAGTTCAGAACTTGCAAGGGGTGATGCAGTTCAGAACTTGCAAGGGGTGTCCCACGAGTATATGTCTAACATACGATGACAAGAAGATAGAAGAAGTGGATAGTGTTAAACTCTTGGGATTACAGCTTGATAATACATTCAACTGGGAGGAGCACACCACAGAGCTGCTGAAGCGTCTTAACAAATCTCTGTTTACAATGCGAATTTTGTCAGACATAGGGGATATAAAAATGAAAAAGGTGGCATACTATGCTTACTTTCATTCCATAATGTCATATGGGATTATTTTTTGGGGTAATTCATCAAGCCAAGCTGAAATTTTCTGGGCACAAAAACGTGCAGTAAGAGTTATATGTGGTGTGAACTCAAGAGCATCTTGCAGAAGCCTGTTTAGGGAACTAGGGATACTAACTACTGCTTCCCAATATATTTATTCCTTAATGAAATTTGTCATTAAAAATGTATCACTCTTTCAAACCAACAGCTCAATTCATGGAATCAATACTAGAAATAAGAATAATCTTCACAAGGATTTAAAGTCACTTAGTCTTGTACAAAAAGGTGTGCATTATTTGGGAACACACATTTTCAATAACTTGCCAGCAGCCATAAAAAGCTTAACAACCAATGAAATTCAGTTTAAGAGAAGCCTAAAGGATTTATTGGTGGCCAACTCCTTTTACTCCATTGATGAATTTCTCAGTAAAACCAACTGATTTGTATATAAGTACACTATAACTTCTGCACAATTTCAGTGCAGTAATGTCTTCTTTGAAAATTTGTGTATGTGTGTGTGTGTTTGTGTGTGTGTGTGTGTGTGTGTGTGCATGTGCGAATGTAAGTACACTCTAACTTCTGCACCATTTCAGTGCAGTAATGTGTTCATTGTAAATAAGTATTATAGTAGTTCTATTAGATGTTTATTACCTTATAAATAAATAAAAAACTTTTTATTTTAAATTCAGTGTATTAGTATTTGTAAAATGACTCTTTCATGTAGTGTTCATTAAAAAATGACGATCATTCCACTTGGGACCTGTGGAATGGTACATTAGCTTATTTGTTTCAGTTGTAAATATTTGTCAAGTATTGTTGTTTTTCTGACATGTTCCACGTCCTGGAGGACCTGCTCACTACGGATCAATTGGAATGAAAGTAAATCTAATCTAATATAATGTAATCTAATTCACACAGGACTGGAAAATGATGTAGCAGTTTAGTACAAAACATTTCGTTTTCCAAAACAATAGTGTAAAATTATTTTGATGCTGTTTCATGTAGAAATGACATGCGCTCTTACCCACCACGTTTTTATGCATTGTCAGCGTTTACATTAGATTGTATGACTGTTACTAAGTTCAGTAGAGATAAGCAATAACACAAGAAGTCTGCTCTAGTGCGCCAGATAACATTAAAATTTTGTTACGTCGTCTTTCGCCAAGTTTTGCTACTGGGGATAAAGGAACGTCGCAAATTTTTACATTGATTGTCAAGACCCGTAAACTAAATTTCGCTACTAACATTCACAAGTATGTATACTACTTTCTGTAACTCATGTGATACTTTCACTTTCGTGACTATAAATGTACTGAAAACAGGATCTCTTAACCACAACATCATTACCTGTGCTGCTTCCTACCGATTTTTATACAGACTAAACCAAACCTTATCTAAACGCAGTTTCAAATGGAAAGGAACTGTACGTATAAGGGACTGAAACTTGGTCGTAGTAATTGTCTTTAAGCCATATCAATAAAGGTGTAGATAAATTTCATCTTACATTACAGTGTCCCACACGGATGACACTTTCTGCTATTTTCTCTGAAATGGAAGTATTATAATGATTAAAATTTCGTGGCACATCGTCTTGCGTAATTTTCTTCCTTCCGAAACCACAGAGCTCACTCAAAACATTTAGGTGAAAATCGCACACTTCAGACAGGGTATAGTAAATCGTACTAAAGAGATTTGCTGTTCAAGGCAAGGATCAAAAAATTCCTTCGTGCCTCATCAGCGGGAAAAGAGTTACGAATGCTCATGATCATGTGAAAAGAAGTTAAGAAGTTCATATTGCCATCAAAAATTGAAAAAGAATAATGCAATTAAAATTGAATACATTTCTGCACATGGCTTTATAAAAAAAAAAATATATGTCGTGTGAGTAGGGGCTCCCGCCGGGTAGACCGCTAGCCTGGTGCAATTCTCTCGATTTGACACCACTTCGGCGACTTGCGCGTCGATGGGGGTAAATGATGATAATTAGGACATCACAACACCCAGTCCCTGAGCCGAGAAAATCTCCGACCCAGTCGGGAATCGAACCCGGGCCCTTAGGATTGACAGTCTGTTGTGCCGACCACTCAGCTACCGTGGGCGGACACATGGCATTATGAGACCAACATACAATAATTTTTCGAAATAATCTAGGAACATTCACACACAAATACATTTCTTAAATTTAAGATCATTCACATCTGCTCGGTAATGCTGTCACTTCTTACCGTCACTCTGTAATTTAATGCCTCGAGCTCAGAAATGTGTTGGCAAAACCTAGGCATTTTTCGAACAACCTGCCTTTCTCATACTTTTCCATGTAACCAAAGGATCAACAGTACCACATCCTTGAAAAAAAGCTTTAACTAAACTCCGCCCGAACAGGCCGTGAAGGCCCAACGGTACTGACCGGCTGCCGTGTCATCCTCAGCCCACAGGCGTCACTGGATGCGGATATGGAGGGGCACGTGGTCAGCACACTAGTCTCCCTGTCGTATGTCAGTTTAACGGTACTGACCGGCCGCCGTGTCATCCTCAGCCCACAGGCGTCACTGGATGCGGATATGGAGGGGCACGTGGTCAGCACTCTATTCTCCCTGTCGTATGTCAGTTTAAGAGACCGGAGCTGCTACTTCTCAATCATGTAGCTCCTCAGTTTACCTCACACGGGCTGAGTGCACCCCGCTTTGCCAACAGCGTTCTGCAGACCGGGTGGTCACCCATCCAAGTGCTAGCCCAGCCCGACAGCGCTTAACTTCGGTGATCTGATGGGAACCGGTGTTACCACTGCGGCAAGACCGTTAGCGTAAGTATCACAAAAAAATAAAGATTAACGTTCAGCCCGCAAGCCACCCACTACGTGTAACAAATAGTCATACCAATAATTGATATAGCACATGAGCAAGAGTCGGTGAGTAGGGTAGAATGCTTCAAACTTTTGGGTGTACGTATTGATGAAAACTTAAACTGGAAGAAGTGTATTACTGAGCTCCACAAACAGTTAAGTTCAGCTGCTTGCTTGCTAATCTTGGAAACGGACATATCAATCATCCGTCATATTTCCATTTTTTCACTCAGTAACGTGGGATGGAATAATTTTCTGGGGTAACTCATCATTTATAAAGAAAATACTAATTGCACAAAAGCGAGCAGTAAGAATAATACGTGGTGTTCAACCACAGACGTCATGTAGGTACCTCTTCAAGGAGCTAGGCATTTTGACTACGCTGTCACAATAAATATTTTCGCTAGTGAAATTCATCATAAATAATTCATCAAAATTTGAGAATAACAGTGATGTACATACCTACAACACTAGAGGGGTAAAACGACCTTCATCACCCATTGTTAGAGCTGCCAGTGGCTCAGAGAGGAATTCAGTGTGCAGCAATAAAAATTTTTGATCATTTGCCGACAATGTAAAATGTCTGAGAAATAGCGAAGCAACCTGTGAACTGACTCGTTCCGCATCATTTTGATAAAAGAACACGCAGCTAATTAAATTTTACTTCTCCCATCTCTCACTGACTATCACTATCTCTTGTCTCTTTGGCTTTCATACTATTGTCAACATCGACTTCCCTTTCACTCTCCCACTATCAATGGCTCCTCTCTCGTTCTCTCCCACTGGCACTGTCTCATCTCTCTTCCATTGTCACTGTCGCTGAGCTAACCTCTTTCACCAGAAAAATGATGAAGATGTACACAGAAGTTTTGCATCCGAGGTCTAGGGGTGACATCTCTAATTAGTAATCAAAACGTCCTCGGCCTCTCGTTCAAGTCCCGCCACCGCTTAAATTTTGATTAATAATCAGCTTTGCCGGCCACAGACTTCCGACATAAGAAGTCACCCTCATTCTGCCAACGGCCTTGTCAAAGAGGACGGAGGAGCGGACAGAGGTTCTGGTCACTCTCTTGTTCTAGCGGTGAGAAACTGCCCCTCATAGGCTAAAGAATCAGCAATGATCAACGGCATGAGGATGCAGAAGGCAATGGAAACCACTGCATTAAAAACACGTAACATTTATCCACGGGACATGAGGTCTGTAATTGAAAAGTGCCATAATGATCTCCCCATTGGCAAAAGATTCCGGAATAATCCCCCATTTGGATCTCCGGCACGGGACTGCCAAGGGGGAGGTGACCATGAGCAAAAGATTCAATAATCAACGAAAGGATAACGTTCTATGAGTCGGGGCGCGGAATGTCAGAAGCTTGAAAGTGGTAGGGAAACTAGAAATCCGAAAAGGGAAATGCAAAGGCTCAATCTAGATGTAGTAGGGGTCGGTGAAGTGAAATAAAAAGAAGTCCAGGATTTATGGTCAGATGAGTATAGGAGTATACAATAATATCAACAATGGTTCAAATGGCTTTAAGCACTGTGGGACTTAACATCTGAGGTCATCAGTCCCCTAGACTTAGAACTACTTAAACCCAACTAACCTAAGGACATCACACACATCCATGCCCGAGACAGGCTTCGAACCTGCGGCCGTAGCAGCAACGCGGTTCCAGACTGATGCGCCTAGAATCGCTCGGCCACAGCGGCCGGTCTAATATCTACAGCAGGAGAAAATGGTATAACGGGAGTAGGATTCGTTATGAATAGGAAGGTAGGGCAGAGAGTTTATTATTGTGAACAGTTCAGTGATAGGGTTGTTCTTATCAGAATCGACAGCAAACCAACATCGAAATATAGTTCAGGTATACATGCCGACGCCGCAAGGTGAAGATGAAGAGATAGCGAAAGTGTATGAGGATATTGAAAGGATAATACAGTACGCAAAGGGAGATGAAAATGCAATAGTCAGAGTTGATTGGAATGCAGTTGTAGCGGAAGGAGTAGAAGAAAAGGTTACAGGGGAATATGGGTTGGGACAAGGAATGAGAGAGGAGAAAGACTAAGGAATGACAAGATGCGCTTGAAGTTCTCTAAGGCTATAGATACAGTAATAAGGAATAGCTCTGTAGGCAGTACAGTTTAAGAGGTATGGACGTCTCTAAAAAAGGGCCATCACAGAAGTTGGAAAGAAAAACAAAGGTGCAAACAAGGTAACTGCTATGAAACCGTGGGTAACATAAGAAATATTTTAGTTGATCGATGGAAGTAGGAAGTACAAAAACGTTCCGCGAAACTCAGGAATACAGAAATACAAGTCACTGAGGAATGAAAGAAACAGAAGTGCAGAGAAGCTAAGACGAAATGTATGCATGAAAAATGTGAAGAAATCGAAAAAAAAAAATGATTGTCGGAAGGACCGACTCAGCATACAGGAAAGTCAAAACAACCTTCGGTGACATTAAAAGCAAGAGTGGTAACGTTAAGGGTGCAACGGGAATTCCTCTGTTAAATGTAGAGGAGAGAGCGGATAGGTGGAAGCAATATATTGAAAGCCTGTATAACGGTCTGATGTGATAGAAGGAGAAACAGGAGCCAATTTAGAAGAGATGGGAGCTCCAGTATTACGATCAGAATTTAAAAGAGCTTTGGAGGCACTATGATCAAATAAGGCAGAAGGGATAGATAACATTTCATCAGATTTTCTAAAATCATTGTGGGAAGTGGCAAGAAAACGACTATTCACGTTGGTGTGTAGAGTGTATGAGTCTGGCGACGTACCATCTGACTTTCGGAAAAATATCATCCACACAATTCCGAAGGCTGCAAGAGCTGACAAGTGCGAGAATAATCGCACAATCAGCTTAACAGCTCAAACATCGAAGTTGCTGAGAAGAATAATATACAGAAGAATGGAAAAGAAAATTGAGAATGTGCTAGATGACGAACAGTTTGGCTTTAGAAAAGGCAAAGGCATCAGAGAGGCAATTCTGACGCTGTGGTTGATGATGGAAGCAAGACTAAAATAAAAAGAAGACACCGTCATAGGATTTGTCGACCTGGAAAAGGCGTTCGACAGCGTCAACTGGTGCAAGATGTTCGCAATTCTGAGAAAAATAGGGGTAAGCTTCAGGGAAACATGGGCAATATACAGTATGTACAAGAGCCAAGAGGTAACAATAAGAGTGGAAGACCAAGAACGAAATTATCGGATTAAAAAGGGTGTAAGACAGGGATGTAGTCTTTCTCCGCTGCTGTTCAACCTATACATCGAAGAAGCAATGACAAAAATAAAAGAAAGTTTCAAAAGTGGAATTAAAATTCAAGGGGAAAGTGTATGAATCATGAGATTCGCCAATGACATTGCTATCCTCAGTGAAAGTGAAGAAGCGTTATAGGATTTGCTGAATGAAATGAACAGTCTAATGACTACAGAACACGGATTGAGAGTAAATCGAAGAAAGGTGAAAGTAATTAGAAATAGCAGCAATTAGAACAGCGTACATCTTAACATCATAATTGATTATCACCATGTAGATAAGATTAAGGAAGTCTTCTACCTGGGCACCAAAATAACCCATGACGGACGGAGCAAGGAGGGTATAAAAAGCAGACTAGCACTGGCAAAAATGGCATTCTTGGCCACGGGAATTCTTTCAGTGTCAAATATAGGCGTTAATTTAAGGATGAAATTTCTAAGATGTACGTTTGGCGTTCAGTATTTTAAGGCAGAAAAAACCGGCTGTGGGGAAACCGGAAAAGAAGAGAATCGAAGCATTTGAGAAGTGGTGCTATAGAAGAATGTTGAAAAATAAGTGGTCTGATAAGGTAAGGAATGAGAAGGTTTTCCGGAGACTCGGCGAGAAAAGGAATATATGGAAACAAACTGTCTGTTGGCTTCTGTCTCAGGTTCTTCGGCCGACTTTTGTTTGATGAGAGCTTTTCCGTGGACATTTCCGGTGCGGCTCTCCCCTTGTTACCTGCAACTGTCGTTCGTTTTAGCACAGGATTGGTTGTTTCGGGGAAGGAGACCAGACAGCGAGGTCATCGGTCTCATCGGATTAGGGAAGGACGGGGAAGGAAGTCGGCCGTGCCCTTTGAAAGGAACTATCCCGGCATTTGCCTGGAGCGATTTAGGGAAATCACGGAAAACCTAAATCAGGATGGCCGGACGCGGGATTGAACCGTCGTCCTCCCGAATGCGAGTCCAGTGTCTAACCACTGCGTTTAGCACAGGAATCCAGGGTCTGTTCACCTTGAGGCTTCCTTACTTCTTGTAGAAGCTATTCTCATGTTCGTGAATTTCTATAGCTTCTTTGAATAAGAGGGTGTGATAGCTCTCCTCTACAGCAAGAACTTCCGTGTCGGCGTGTTTTACTTTGCCGTCGGCCTTACACAGCACATGCTCCGCCACGATCGATTTCTCTACCTGACCCAACCTGCAGTGTCGCTTGTGTTCTGTGATCCTGGTGTTGATTGATCGTCCAGTCATTCCAACATAAACTTTTCCGCATTGACATGGTATGCGGTATATTCCTGATGCTGCAAGTGGCTCCCTTTTCTCCTTTCACGATCTGAGACCATCTTTGATATTCTTTGTCGCTTTATAAATAGTCTTTACGCCATGTTTGCGCATATACGGCCGATTATGTTAGTCACTCTGGTAATGTATGGTAAAAAGGCCGTACCCGACATTTCTTTTTCCGATGTGTCACTTCGCCAAGTGTTTGATTCTGTGACACTTCTTATGTAATTCGTGGAGTACCCATCACTCCTCAGAACGCTTTCCAGGTGTTGCATCTCTCGTCTGAGGTTTTGCGGCTCACATATTCGTTCTGCTCGCCTTAGGAGCGTATTAATCATGCCTCACTTCTGGCTCGGGTGGTGATTTGACAGTTTATGTATGTATCGGTCCGTGTGTTTCAGTTTTCGCCACATGCTGTGTCCCAGTTTTCACCATTCCTTGCGACCAGCACATCTAGGAAGAACAACTATTGATCCTTTTCTACCTCCACGGTACATTTCATATTAGCATGGAGGATGTTCAGGTGTCTTAGGATGTCACCGAGCTGTTTCTCACTATAATTCCACACAACGAAGGTGTCCTCGACATGTCTGTACCACACCTTAGGTTTACAATGTGCTAAGTCCAGTGCCTGTGCTTCGAAATTTTCCGTGAAGAAGTTCGCCACCACTGGACTAAGTAGACTATCCATAGCGACGCCTCCAGTTGTTCGTAGAAGTTGTCATTCAACATGAAATAAGTCGAAGCGATTCATGCACGAAAGAATTTGGTAATGTCTTGCGGGAAAATGGAACCCATGTACTCCAGAGAGACAGTGAGTAGCACCTTCGTAAACAAAGAAACAACATTTGCGAGGTGCCGGGGTAAAGAAGAGTTTGTACCTCTTTAATTCTGGCGAATTTTGCATGAGAACTGGACATGTACTGGACCCCCTCCTTACCTACAACCTAATTGATTATGTGTGCAACGGTAACGTAAGGAATTGATGGTGGGCCCTGCTAGTTGGTAAAATAAGGAGTGCACCCTCACAATAATTTAATAAAAACCAATATCTACTCAGTAAATAAAAAGTGAAATTTTATCATAATAAACGACAGGAAATGGAATTCTGCATCTATCTATGAAATGACATGTGGATCAAATATTACAATGCAATTTATTATAAATCAGGACACAAAGGTATGTACTTGATTGTCAATACAGACAGTAGGCTATAGGTAGGTTACACAGAACTATTATGAGAATAAGAGTTGGCTCGAAACAAGGGGCTCCTACTCTCTGTGATGCAATAGATTGACTATAATGACTGGAGGTCCTAATGAATAAAATATTACTTTCCCGATTATAATGCAGTATTGCGATTAATAGTGAGAGCTCAAATGGGATCACATGGAGAAACAAGCAAGGTGGACTTGTAACAAAGCGAGCGCGCGTGCTGCTGAGGGATACAGTATAAAAATGATAGGTCCTACAATGCCGAAGCCGCAAAATACTGTATCAGTCCTAAAATCTGCAACGCGTTGACGGTAGACAGCGTTCTGATTATGTAGGTGCAGACTTCTGCTGTGCACCAACTCTGTTTCAACCTCTGGCCTCGAAGGCTGTCCGAGAATTCTAAGTTCTGCCGAAAAAGTGCGACCAAGCTGCAAGACCGTCCGACTCCGCCAAAGATCAGATCCTGAAACCCCTGCGCCTGCACAACGCAAGGGCGAAACCAACACTGCTCAATTCCCTACTACCCTCGAAAAGCGCAAATCAGCATTCAGTGCTGATTCCAAAATTCCCCCACACTGTCTCAGAACATCATTCGCGCCAGTAGTGACCATTCCCTCTACTTTTCGCGTCGGGCTTTGTGACGTCAACTAGCCTCAGTTTAAGTTGACCAGACATGCCTCTGCTATTCAGCTGAGGGCACTGAACTTGCCGTTTGACCAGCTACGAGAACAACATGTCAGTTTGGTTTCCAGAAAGGTTTATCAACAGAAAATGCCATATATGCTTTCACCAGTCAAATTTTGAATGATCTGAATAACCGAACACCTCCCATTGGGATTTTTTGTGATCTCTCAAAGGCTTTTGATTGTGTAAATCATGAAATTCTGCTAGACAAGCTCAAGTATTGTGGCATGAGTGGGACAGTGCACAAATGGTTTAATTCGTACCTAACTGGAAGAGTGCAGAAAGTTGAAATAAGTAGTTCTCGTAACATGCAAAGATCAGCACATTCCTCAAACTGGGGAACTATCAAGAATGGGGTTCCACAAGGGTCAGTCTTGGGTCCTTTGTTGTTCTTATTATATATTAATGACTTGCCATTCTATATTCATGAAGAGGCAAAGTTAGTTCTCTTTGCTGATGATACAAGTATAGTAATCACACCTGAGAAACAAGAATTAACTGATGAAATTGTCAATACTGTCTTTCAGAAAATTACTAAGTGGTTCCTTGTAAACGGACTCTCACTGAATTTTGATAAGACACAGTACATACAGTTCCGTACAGTGAATGGTATGACGCCATTAATAAATATAGACCTTAATCAGAAGCATATAGCTAAGGTAGAATATTCCAAATTTTTAGGTATGTCCATTGATGAGAGATTAAATTGGAAGAAACACATTGATGATCTGCTGAAACGTTTGAGTTCAGCTACTTATGCAATAAGGGTCACTGCAAATTTTGGTGATAAACATCTTAGTAAATTAGCTTACTACGCATATTTTCACTCATTGCTTTCATATGGCATCATATTTTGGGGTAATTCATCACTGAGGAATAAAGTATTTATTGCACAGAAGCGTGTAATCAGAATAATAGTTGGAGTCCACCCAAGATCATCCTGCAGACATTTATTTAAGGATCTAGGGATATTCACAGTAGCTTCTCAGTATATATACTCTCTTATGAAATTTGTTATTAACAACCAAACCCAATTCAAAAGTAATAGCAGTGTGCATAACTACAATACTAGGAGAAAGGACGATCTTCACTATTCAAGATTAAATCTAACTTTGGCACAGAAAGGGGTGAATTATACTGGCACTAAAGTCTTTGGTCACGTACCAAATAGTATCAAAAGTCTGACAGATAACCAACAAGTATTTAAGAAGAAATTAAAAGAATTTCTGAATGACAACTCCTACTCCATAGAGGAATTTTTAGATATAAATTAAGAAAAAAAATATTAAAAAATAAAAAAAATAAAAAAATAAAAATAAAAAAACACAAAAAAGTAGTTATATTAACTTAAGTATGTTGTTAAATTAACCTAATTATGTCATGTATTGGAAAATTCGACTCGTTCCACATCAGTTCGAAATATCGTATTCATGATCCATGGAACTAGTATTAATCTAATCTAATCTAATCTAATCTAATCATGCCTAGACCAGCGGCCACCCAGCGCCAGACAGTTGCGCCCAGCAGGCCACAGTCCACAAGTATTCTCACAATCATGAGGACAATGCAGTCCGATGGCGCCAGCAGTCTCCATTCCAGACGCGCTGGAACAGTAAACACGTAAACATTCAGACGTCTCGCAGGTCGTTTCGCCCTGCATACAATAGGCGAAACCCGACCAAAACGAGTCGTTCCGCCAGGCGCTTAAGCCCATAGATGTCCGATCCTCTCAGTATTAGCGGAAGTGCAGCCCCCAACCGGAAACACAGTGTGCCGCGACCTCTGGTGCTCGCCTCGCACATGTCAGCCAGGGGAGTAACCCAACATGCATAGGAATCAAGTGAAAAGCATTTTGAGCTCTCAGTACAAATACTCTCATTAGAAAAACCTTATTCAGCCTGTCACCACCGTGCAATGACATAAAACATTAATAAAATTGATGAAAATGAGAGGCAACATGCAAAAGAGGGCGTGGAACCTATCACATTAAAGCTGATCAGTATGTCGTTTGGTTCAAGTTTTAGTTTCTTCCGCTTCTCAGTGGCATGTCTAGAGTCATTTATATACGTGTAAGTCTTTCCCACGTGTGGTTGGAGCAGAGGCCAAGTATTTTGCCAGTTTATAAATCGGTGAGTCAGAAGCACTAACATTTGGTCTTAATGGGACATTATTCTTACAGGTTTTCGATAATCCATACAACCACGTAGTAGGGCTTCTGCGTTATTCAGGTTCTTCTGTATGCCCACCGAGAGAGAAGATGCATTGATTAACCGATTTGTGTTCCATGTGATGCGCTCCGTCGGATCTGCCCTTAGTTTTTGGTAGGTCGTCAGATCCAGTAGGTCCTGGATCTTCCGCTCATAACCTCCGGTCTTCATTACGACAGTCGCATTTACCTTATCGGGGCTTACTTCGAAGCAGGACTGGAGACAGTACTATGCCAGTGAGATTCCAGGCCACAGGCCTGTCTACAGACGTCCCGGACAACGGTAGCATAGCAACTTGACTGTCGCCCGGCATATTGCTCGACGGCCAAGAGTGGTGGTCTGTGGTGCCATTTCTTATCACAGTACGACACCTTTGGTTGTCATCAGCGGCACCCTTACAGCCCAGCGGTAAGTAGTCTACGCCCCGTTTTGTTGCCTTTCATGGCAAGCCTTCTTGCAGTTACATTTCAGTAAGATAATGCCCGCCTGCACACGACGAGAGTTTCTACTGCTTGTCTTCATGCTACTCAAATCGTGTCTTGGCCAGCAATGTCACCTGATCTCTCTCCAATTGTGAATTTTTGAAGAATTATGAGCAGAGCCCTTCAACCAGCTTGAGATTTCACCATCTAATGCACCTGTTGGACAGAATTTGGTACAATCTCCCTCAGGAGGACATCCAATAACTCGTCTCAATCAATGTCAAGCCGATTAACTGCTTTCTAAACGGCCAGATGTGGACCAACGCGTTATTCACTTGCTCAGTTTGTGAAGCTCTTACCCTTAAATAATACATCCAATTTCTGTGAAATCTGTTTGTGCATGTATATCATATATACCGATTTCCGTCCCATTCGCATAATTTCCTCATGGTGTATCGTAATCTGAATGAACCTATCAGGCTATGTGATAGCATCAAGCAACCGCTGCACGTTATCAAAAGAACAGCTTCATCTGGTGAATCAAACGGACCTCTAACTAAAGATTCACAAAATAAAATTCATTATAAACCCGGACGGGATATTTACGAAGCGCATGGTGACAGTTTCGCGCGGGATTAGCCGAGCGGTCTTAGGCGCTGCAGTCATGGACTGTGCGGCTGGTGCCGGCGGAGGTTCGAGTCCTCCCTCGGGCATGGGTGTGTGTGTTTGTCCTTAGGAGAATTTAGGTTAAGTAGTCTGTAAGCTTAGGAACTGATGACCTTAGCAGTTAAGTCCCATAAGATTCCACACACATTTGAACATGACAGTTTCAAAAACGTATTCTTCCAAATAAAGGCAATACCCAAAATTTCTCAAAGAAATGCTATTGGCGAAACAGCGATCACATAGCAAGAAGAGCAGCACGTTATAGAAGTTATTCTCCATGCACAATGAACAGACTAAAGCAGGCCTGTTCACCCAACTCCTCATGCGAGCTGGTTCGTGCTCACGGTTCAGCAGTGAGCAACCGGTCGCCTCATGGCAAGTGATGGAGGGGACGAGAAGAGGGTGTGGACGGGGGGGAGCTTGGTATCGGAACACGTCAGTAGGCACTAGTAATTGCTATCAACGAATCTATTTTAATGCCGCTAACAGTTCTACGGAGATGTATCGCTTCACTATGGCTAACTAAAGCCTTTCGTGCAAATTTATTTCCTAAAACTGTTGGAATGATGAAAAACGACCATAAAATTAAACTTATATTTCTTTCAATTGCTGAGGCGTATAACATGGGGCAGCTAAGTATGAAACATGATATCTGTTACGATTGATACAGCCTTATGAAGAAAGTCGTTTTCGGACGTAATTAAATTTATATTTCGTTGAACATATTAACACTGCCCGTCGATAAGTACTACTTATTTTGTTTTTCACTAAAGCATCAGTGGCTGGTATCATTTCCTGAGAACTACTATTTCGAATTTTTCGAACTGAAGTCTTTCAGTGGGCTCCTATGGGTAGATTTCATTCTCTTCATTATGGAAAAAAGTTGTCCGCATAAATATGTAGGTCCAAACATCGACACAAACGTAACTGCAAACTAGTGAAGTTGCGGAAATTTTTAACAAGAAAACTTTTGTACGAGTCTACAAGACTTATTTTATTATGAAACTCTGTAATTTCTAACTGTAGCTAACGTCATGCACTGACGGTGTGTCTGACCTTTGTTTTGAAGTTCTTAACCCGGCCATGACGGTGCTTTCATCGATCTCAAAAGAGCTGCTCTCCACTTTATTTACTTGCGTTTAAAACTACTGCGGACGTACACTGAGGTGATAAAAGTCAAGGATACCTACTAACATCGTGTCGGATATCTTTTGCGTGATAGTGCAACAGCGCAGTGCAGCAACTCGCCGTGGCATAAACTCAACAAGTCGTTGGAAGTCCAGTGCAGGAATATTGTGCAGTGCTGCCTCTATATCCATCCATAATTGCGAAAAAACTTCCGGTGCAGCATTTTATGCACGAAGCGATATCTCCATTATGTCACACAAAAGTTTGATGGAATTCATGACGGGCGATCTGTGTGGCCAAATCATTCTCCCGAACTGTCCAGAACGTCCTTCGAACAAATCGCGAACAATTGTGGCCCGGTGACATGACGCGTTGTCATCCATAAAAATTACATCGTTGTTTGGGAACGTGACGTCCACGAATGGCTGCAAATGCTCTCCAGGTAGCCAAACATCAAGGGGACCTATCCCATTTAATGTAAACACAGCCCTCACCATTATGGAGCCACCACCAACTTGCACAGAGGCTTGTTAACAACTTGGGTCCCTGGCTTCGTGAGGTCTGCGTCACACTCGAATCCTATCGTCAGCTCTTACCAACTGAAATCGGGACTCATCTGGCCAGGCCACTGCTTTCCATTCGCCTAGGATCCAATACACTTGGTCACGGGCCTGGAGAGGCGCTGCAGTCGATGTCATGGCGTTAGCAAAGGCACTGGGGTTGGTTGTCTACCGCCAAATTTTGCCGCTCGGCCCTGATGGACACGGTCGTCGTACGTCCCACATTGATTTCTGCGGTTATTTCACGCAGTGGTGCTTGTCTGTTAGCAATGACATTTCTACGCAGACGGCAGTACTTGTAACCGCGATGCTGTCTCTACAATCATCAACCATAGTTGATCGCGGTTACAGGTAGCCTACGAAAACCATTTATAGATGTTGGCCACTGAAGCATCGTGTTTACGGATGGTGTTAGCTGCATCAGCTAAGGGCTAAAGACGGTGTACTGAAGCACCGAAACTGATAGCCATACAGTAAACGACATGATATGGACGGCGTTTCATTTCAAGATGCACCCTAGAAAAATAATTTTAGAAAATACTGACATCTGAGTTCATTCTCGCTATTGCAAGTACGTAATATATAGCCTCTCTACCACCGTCGGTTATATTCCCTCCCCAGATAACAAACCTCACTTTCCTTGTCGCAATATTTAAATTTGTATTCGCTGTTGACAAATTTCTCTTTTTCAAAAATGCTTTTCTTGTTATTACCAGTCTGCATTTTATATCCTCTGTACTTCGGCCATCGTCAGTTATTTTGTTGGCCAAATAACAAAATTCATTCCACACTTTTAGTGTTTCAGTTCTTAATCTAGTTCCTTCAGTATCTCCTCATTTAATTCTACCGCATTCTGCTACTCTTGTCTTAATTCTGTTCGTATTCATCTTATGCCCATGAACTGATCTTTCGAGTCATATGGCGTCTTTGAAAGAATTATAACATCACTGGCAAACCTCGAAGTCTTTATTTCTTCTTCCTGAACAACAACTGCCTTTTTAGATATCTGCTTGACGTCCTTCACACTTCTCTTAATCTACATACTGAATAACATCGAAATAGGCAATTACTCTGTCTCATTCCCTTCTCGACAACTACTTCGCGTTCATCCTTGAGAGATGGCATGAGCCCCCTCTCATATTTCTATCTTACTCCGAGTAATTTGAATTGGGGAAGTATAGGCGAGTGTGTATTGTGTGTATTGAGAACTCAGAAGATATGAATATTTTCCTCTCTAATTCCATGCGGTGAAAAGTTGCTATTCCTTCACACGTGGACTTCCCACGCAGCGTCTCTCGTCACCCGGGTGGTCCGGTGCCAGGCGGGTTCTGTTGAGCTTGAAAGGGTTATGCCGACGGGTGTGAGGGAGCCGATTGGATACTGTCCAGACGCTGACATTGTCGTAAGAGCGGAGGCGACACGCCTACAGGGGCCAGAAGAAGAGGCTGGGGTTGGAGATTCCGTTACTTCGTAGAAACTTAGTGAAAACACTTTCTGACGTGCTATGAGCGAGGCGTGGGAATAACTTGTGTTCCCAGGCAGTTTTGCCGGGAAAAGTCCCGCGTTTTCTGCAAAATCATAACTGTCATAGGCTTGCTCAGGGGATAGCTCCGTGTCGTAGCAAAAGCGGCGCAGAAATTGACGCCAAGTATCTCCATTGGTGGAATAATAGTGCTTCGACAGTAGAGTGGAATTTTCCGCCGGTTTTCGAGTTGCTGATTGGAACGTTTAACCACGACCACGGTGTGGGGGCGGTAATGTTCTGTGTTCGGCCTGTACGTGTGCTCTTGAAGAGTCGGCTCTCGCCTTTTGGTCGGAGTAGGTTACAAGACTGAGCTCTCGCTGTTCTGGACGGCCCGACTTCCGTTGGCTGTCTAATATACTTTCATTAGTTGTAACTGTTTGACGAAGTTGCTGAAGTTTCGACTTCAACGTAACTTTCCGAGTACAGTTGGCAATTGATCGTTCTGCTTACAAGCGGCCTATGTTGTCCATCTTGAGCAGTTTTGGCCAAAGTTGATTGTATCGGGGTTACTGTGTGACTTCGCTTAATAAAATCAATCACTGTACCGTCAGTGATTGTGTAGCGAGCCTTCTTCGTCTCCCTCAGAGACGCATTTGTGTTGCTAGGAAATCTTTAGTCTGGAACAACCAGACCAGGATAATTTGTTTTGGGCTATACTCGCGACATTATCATCACCACGACGGGACGTCGAAGCAACCAGCCATCGCCTCCGGTATGCCAGCCAGATCGTGTCCTGGCAGTTAAAAAGACAGTTTGGTAATGTATGTCGGCAGCATCTGCAGATTAGGAAATTTTGCTACATGACAATCAGAGCTCAGCAGAGCGCGCCTGTTCCCATCCTTTCTAATGTTGTTCTGTCTTGGTTGTTGATTGCCTGAGTTCTCACTACTGTAGCAGCAATAAATGTTAGGTTGGCTGGGTGTTTCTCTTAATATTTGAGTTGCAAGGAATTGTCTCAACATACCACTTGATCATAAATGTCACAATCTAGCTTCACCTTCACAGCATTTATTTGAGTATCCAATTTGACGTATTGTAAATGTTTCATGTGTTTTGTTTATTATTTTGAGTTTAGTCATAATAAATCAAATTGTTATTTTGGACAGAACTTTCATTCTGTTGATCGGTAGAGCAAACCTTTCATTTCTCAGTACGTTAATGAAACTTTTCTTTATCAAATTAATTTCTATTAAATTAAATTATTGCAGGTGCCACACTCTTTTCTACTCCACTTGCAGGATCGATTACAGTCAGTTCGCGTTTCCACTTAATCCATGTGCAACAGCAAAAGACGGAGTTAGAAAAGGGGGAGCTTAGAGCATCATTTCCATATGAAGATTCTAGAAGAGTTTAGTGTTAAATACACTGCTAGCCCCGGCACCTCGCATCCTCTTTGTCACTTATAACTGTACCCTTGCTTTTGTACAAGTTGTAGAAAACACTTCGGTTCCTATGTTTTATTCCAACTACATTTATTATTTAAAAGACAGTACGCCAGACAACTGTCAACAGTTTTGTCTAAATATACAAATGCTGTAATTGTACATTTGCATTTTTTCAGTCTATTTCTTAAGGTAATAGAGGTTGTCGAGAGTTTCAGAGGGAGGATTAAACAATGGTTGACTATAAGAGGGGAATGGAATACAGTAGAAGATGAATATATAGCTCTGAGAGGTGCAATAGTGAAGATAGAGATAGCAGAGATCAAATAGGTAAAAAGACAAAACGTAATGGAAATCCTTGCATAACATGGGAAATACTGATTTTATTGATTAAAGGAGAAAATATAAAAATGCAGCAAATGAAGCAGGCGAAAAGGAATACAAACATCTAAAAATAAGAGACTGACAGGAAACGCAAAATGGCGAAACAGGAACGGGTAGGGGACAATTGTAGGAATTTAAAAGCATATTTCTCTAGGGAAAAGATAGATACCGCCTGCAGTAACACTAAAGAGGCCATTGGGAAAAAAGAAGCAGCTGTATGAATATCAAGAGCTCAGATGGAAAATCACTCCTAACCGAAAAAGGGAAAGCTGAAAGGTGGATGGAGTGTATAGATGGTCTGTACAAGGGAGATGAACTTGAAGGCAGTATTATAAAAATGGAAGAGGATTTAGATGAAGATGAGATGGGAGATATGATACTGCGAGAAGAATTTGACAGAGCACTGAAAGGCCTAAGTGGAAACAAGGCCCCTAGAGTAGACTACTGATACCCTTGGGAGAGCTAGCCATGACAAGACTCTTTCATCTGTTGTGCAAGATGTGTAAGACAGGCCAAATACTCTCAGACGTCAAGAAGAATGTAATAATTCCAATTACACTGCAAACAGTTACTGACAGGTGTTAATATTACCGAACTATCGATTTAACAAGTCGTGGTTGCAAAATACTAATACGAATTGATTACAGAAGAATAGAAAAACTAATAAAAGTCGACGTCGTGAAAGATCAGTTTGAATTTCGGAAAAATGTAAGCACACTTGAGGCTATGTTGAACCTGTGACTTACCTTAGAGGATACGGTAAGTAAAGGAAAACCTAAGCCCGCCCGGTTAGCCGGTCGGTCTAACGCATGGCTTTCCGGATTGGGAAAGATTGCCTGGTCCCCGGCACGAATCCGCTCGGCGAACTTGTGTCCAGGTCCAATGAGCCAGCCAGTCTGTGGATGCTTTTTTGGTAGTTTTCCATCTGCCTTGGCGAATGCGGGCTGGTTCCCCTTATTCTGCCTCAGCCACACTACGTCGGCGATTACTGCGCAAACAAGTTCTCCACGTAAGCGTACACCACCATTACTCTACCAGCAGACATAGGGGTTACAATCGTCTAAATCGTCTGGTGGGAGACGTTCCTGAGAGAGGGGGGGGGGGGGGGGTTCGACTGGGGGCCGAACCACACAGTAACCCTGAAAGAGAAGTTCGGTGTGGGTCGGCATAGGGGTGAAGTGGACTGCGGTAGTCGTCGTGGGGCTGTGGACCACTGCGGCTGCTGCGGGGACGGAGCCTCTCCGTCGTTTCTAGGTCCCTGGTTAACACACAATACAATACAATACAAAAGGAAAACCTACGTTTGTAGCATTTGAAGACTTAGAGAAAGCTTCTGACAATGTTGACAGAAATATTAACTTTGAAACACTGAAGGTCCTAGGGGTAAAATACATGGAGCAAAAGACTATTTACAAGTTGTACAGAAACCAGATGGCAGTTACGAGAATCGAGGGCCATGAAAGGCAAAGAGTGGTTGGGAAGGGAGATGACAGATGGTTGTAGTCTATCGTCGACGCCATTCCTTCTGTACACTCGGCAAGCAGAAAGGGAAACCAAAGAAAAATTAGGAACAGGAATTAAATTGCGGGAAATGACATAAAATTATAGGTTTGCCGATGACATTGTAATTCTGTCAGAGGAAACGAAGGACTTGGAAGAACAGTTGAACGGAATGGACAGTTTGTTGAAAGAAGGATATAAGATGAATACCTGTAAAAGTAAAATAAAGATAATGGAATGTAATCGAATTAAACGAGATGATACTGAGAGAAATAGATTAGGAAACGAGACACTTAAAGTAGTAGATGAGTTCTGCTATTTGGGCAGCAAAATAACTGATGATGGCTGAAGTAGACAGGACATAAAATGTAAACTGGCAATGGCAAGAAAATCGTTTCTGTAGAAGAGAAATCTGTTAACATCGAATATAGATTTAAGTGTTAGGAAGTCTTCTCTTAAAGTATTTGTATGGTGTGTACTCACTGTGAAGTAAAACATGGACGACAAACAGTTTAGACAAGAAGAGAATAGTTTTTGAAATGTGGTGCTACAGATTAGATGAATAGATGACGTAACTAATGAAGAGGTACTGAGTAGGATTGGGGAGAAGAGAAATTTGTGTTACAACCTAACTAGAAGATGGGACTGGTTGGTCGGACATTTTCTGAGACATCAAGGTATCACCAGTTTAGTACTGAAGGGAAGGGTAGAGGGGCGAAAATCGTAGAGTAAGACTAAGAGATGAATACAGTAAGGAGGCTCGGAAGGATGTAGGTTGCAGTAGTTATTCAGTAATAAAGAGGCATGCAGAAGATAGAGTAGCATGGAGATTTTTTATGATACTTCGTGGTTTCAGAATTATCTCGCATGCTCCTACAGTTTATGGGGACAGAAACTGATCTTTTTGTTTGTGCACAAACAGGAAGTAATAAAATGTGCCTCTTGCGTGTCCGGCAGCACTGGGCAACAACAAACTCGGTGCTGTCCCAGGGGTCCACGGCACTCGCCAATGGCAGCGGCGCGTCGCCGCTTTGTGACGGCGCCAAGTGGTGACCGTGTCGGATGGAGGCCCAAGGTCAGCGGCCGCTGCACGCCGGAGCCACCCGGAACACGCGTCCTGCCGCCAGCACGGCGCTTCCGGTCTGCGCTGTGTGGGAAATCAGTCAGGCGACCCTCTGGAGTGCATGTGTTTCCTTCTTTTACACTCGTATCTTTTATTTGTGAATCTATAAGACCAGCAAAAGTCGCCTCCGCAGTCGAGGCCGCTAATGCACACCTCTCTATGGTGGTGCTCGATTCGGGAGACTGCCAGTTCGAATCCTGGTAAGATGCGAAACCGTAGAAGGGGGGAAGGGTAATGACACGAAAATCAACTTCCCCCCACCCCTCCCTCCCCCAAACACACACACAAAAGATTTTAGTTAGATTTTTATATTTTTTCGTACATTAATTGTCGAACGAAAAAATGGCTGACATCGAAATAAGCGTCCAAGGAAAAGCAAAACAACTGAAATCACTCAACAGTGGAAAGTCCACTGGAGCTGACGGGATACCATTTCGATTCTACACAAAGTACACGAAAGAACTTGACCCCCTTCTAACAGCCGTGTACCGCAAGTCTCTAGAGGAACGGAAGGTTCCAAATGATTGGAAAAGAGCACAGTTAGTTCCAGTGCTCAAGAAGGGTCGTCGAGCAGATAGGCAAAACTATCTGACATCGATCTGTTGTAGAATTTTAGAACATGTTTTTTGTTCCCGTATCATGTCATTTCTGAAAACCCAGAATCTACTCTGTAGGAATCAACATGGATTCCGGAAACAGCGATCGTGTGAGACCCAACTCGCTTTATTTGTTCATGAGACCCAGAAAATATTAGATAAGGCTCCCTGGTAGATGCTATTTTCCTTGACTTCCGGAAGGTGTTCGATACAGTTCCGCACTGTCGCCTGATAAACATAGTAAGAGCCTACGGAATATCAGACCAGCTGTGTGGCTGGATTGAAGAGTTTTTAGCAAACAGAACATAGCACGTTGTTCTCAATGGAGAGACGTCTACAGACGTTAAAGTAACCTTTGGCGTGCCACAAGGGAGTGTTACGGGACCGTTGCTTTTAACGGTATATATAAATGACCTAGTAGATAGTATCGGAAGTTCCACGCGGCTTTTCGCGGATGATGCTGTAGTATACAGAGAAGTTGCAGCATTAGAAAATTGCAGCGAAATGTAGGAAGATCTGCAGCGGATAGGCACTTGGTGCAGGGAGTGGTAACTGACCCTTAACATAGACAAATGTAATGTATTGCGAATACATAGAAAGAAGGATCCTTTATTGTATGATTATATGATAGCGGAACAAACACTGGTAGCAGTTACTTCTGTAAAATATCTGGGAGTATATGTACGGAACGATTTGAATTGGAATGATCATATAAAATTAATTGTTGGTAAGGCGGGTGCGAGGTTGAGATTCATTGGGAGATTCCTTAGAAAGTGTAGTCCATCAACAAAGGAGGTGTCTTACAAAACACTCGTTCGACCTATACTTGAGTATTGCTCATCAATGTGGGAACCGTACCAGGTCGGGTTGACAGAGGAGATAGAGAAGATCCAAAGAAGAGCAGCGCGTTTCGTCACAGGGTTATTTGGTAAGCGTGATAGCGTTACGGAGATGTTTAGCAAACTCAAGTGGCAGACTCTGCAAGAGAGGCGCTCTGCGTCGCGGTGTAGCTTGCTGTCCACGTTTCGAGAGGTTGCGTTTCTGGATGAGGTATCGAATATATTGCTTCCCCCTACTTATACCTCCCGAGGAGATCGCGAGTGTAAAATTAGAGAGATTCGAGCGCGCACGGAGGCTTTCCGGTTGTCGTTCTTTCCGCGAACCATATGCGACTGGAACAGGAGAGGGACGTAATGACAGTGGCATGTAATGTGCCCTCCGCCACACACCGTTGGGTGGCTTGCGGAGTATAAATGTAGATGTAGATGTAGAATTTCAAAGCTGACTTTCCTAATAAAATAGTAGCAAAACTCAACGTGCCTGTTGATACATTGTGGTCACGGGACAGCCGCTGGTCAAATGTTTAACAAAGAAATTCGCCAAACAGCCGAGAAAATTGAAAAGATATTTTCTTTTCTTTTCGCTATCTGTTTCGGTAATTCAATACGCCATCTTCAGACCACATATGCACCTCTCAAAAATTATCGACATCCAGAATGAGATGGCCCCAGTAAGCCAATATCGATCACTTCTATGAGGTGCATGTGTGGTCTGAAGATGGCATACTGGATCGCCGAGACTGGTAGCGAAAACAAAATAAAATAACTTCTCAATTTGCACAGCTGTTTGGCGAATTTCTTTGTTAAAAACTCAAAGTGGTCCTATACGCAGGGAATGAGTGTAGGGAACCAGACGTGTGAATCCTCTCCTTCGGTGCTTTAGGCAAGAGCCGGTTTGCCGTTGCCTTCCTCCATCCCGTTATCAATTGTCACGTATGCTTCTGTGTCGTGTACATGACTGTTACTAGTGCTCGTACAGTGTAGTGTTGGTTTTGTGTTGTCGAGGATGAAGGAGAAGGAGAGGGTGAATCCAGATGGCGGCACACAGCCTGTTCCTCTCAAATAGTAAAAGATCCCCGTTACTTTTTCTGTTCTATATATACCTTACATACTGATGCTACCTGTTGTTTCATTACTGACTGATCCTGAAGTTGGATTTTCTTGAAATAGAGGGCCATCTTTTTTCCATATCTCAAGAACTTGGTGCAGCCGCTATGCTTCTTATCTTGAGCAGGCAATGCTTCCCTCTTTCGCAAGTTCTACTGAAGTCTTGTCGCAATGCTAACTACGTTTGGGAACCGTGAATGTGTGGAATAATTACTTTTTTGTATTTTCCGCGACATGTCCCTTTTATTTGCTTTATATTTAATATAACGTACTGCAACGCGCTTCGAACGTGTTCTGTTAATCTTCAGGCGTTTATTCATATAGAAAAATGTTACTTCTAAACAAAATGTTTGAAGTTAAATTAATATGGGACTTTTTGTTTATTGTTCGCCGCTGTTGTGGCTGTTGGGGTATTTGGAGAGAGGAGTGGGGGGGGGGGTAGTGGTTGGCCAGAAATTAGTGTCAAGTGATGTCTTCTGCTAGAGTGAAGGATCGCTGAACATCAGCTTCTGGCCATGTTAATTTAGCTTAACACATTTTATTTTTATTTAAAAAATTTCTGTATCTATAAACACCTGAAGATGAGCAGAACATCCTCAAAATGCGTTGCAGTATGTTAAATCAAACATCGAAAGACGTAAGTGACTGGTAGCAGAAAATACAAATAAGCAGAGTAATGTGTGCAATGTCGTCTGAAGTCATTAACAGAATTTAAATGAATTTGACCCAATGATTAACCTAAAACGTGCATCGTCATCCGACCATGCCGACTCGACAACGACTGATAAAGCAATGAATTTTATTACTCAATTAAAAACCACATTTAGAAAGCAGGACAGTTATAGCCAATCACCACAGGAGGTCGAAAGGAGTGGCGAAATACACGTGGGGGAAAAGACGAGCCAACTATTCTCTATGAAAAAGGATATGTATTAAAACCGAGTTAACCTTACCTCGAATTTTGGTAATCATTTAACAAATCAAAATCATCTTAATATTATACGAAGTTTTCTAGGCATTTTTCTTTCAGCAAGAAGGTCGTGTCATCAGAACGATAGGACGCAGGTTCTCTGCTGAGCGCATTAGATCTCATTAACTACTGGTGGGAAAAGGAAGCCACAAGACGATAATTTCACCAGTCAAACCAAACAACTCCTTCGAATTCTGGTCAAACTTGGCTGTGACCATTCGACATCTGCATACACACAGATACTCCGCAATCCACCGTGTGGTGCGTGGGGGAGGGTACCCTGTACCACTACTTGCAGTTTCCCCTCCTGTTCCACTCGCAAACAGAGCGAGAAACAAACGATTGTCTGTACGCCTAAGTATGAGCCATAATTTCTTATCTTCGTGGTCCTTAAGCACGACGTATGTTGGCGGCAGTAGAATCATTCGGAAATTAACTTCAAATGCCGGTACTCTAAATTTTGCCTGGGGCACTGCTGGCGATATCCTTGTCTCTGATGAACACTCGTCGTCGAGGACGACATATTCGGTGGTATTATTAAGAACTGTGAACTTATTCCATATGCTCGTACCTTCGTTAACAGGCTGCAATAAGGCACGGTGTCAAATGCTTTGTGGAAATATAGAAACATGGAATCTGCCTGTTGCACTTCATCCATAGTTCTCACTATATCACGTGAGAAAAGGGCAAGCTGAGTTTCGCACGAGCTATACTTTCTAAAACCACGCTGATTCGTGCACATAAGCTTCTTAGTGTCAAGAAAGTTCTTTATATTCGAACTGAGTATGTTCAAGGATTCTGCAACAAACAGAAGTTAGGGATACTGGTCTGTAATTTTGTGGGTCTGCTCTTTTACTTTCTTGCATACTGGAGTCACCTACGCTTTTTTCCAGTCGCGTGGGACTTTGTACTGGGCGAGAGATTCACGATAAATGCAAGCTAGGCAAGGGACCAATACCATATAATACTCTTTGTAAAATCGAACTGGAGTTCCATCAGGGCCTGGTGATTTATTTGTTTTCAAATCTTTCAGTTGTTTCTCTACGCCAGGTATGCTTATTTCTATGTCGTCCATACGCGAGGCTGCCCGATGTTCAAATGACGGTATGTTTGTATGGTTCTCCTGTGTGAACGATTCCTAAACGTGAAATTTAAAACTTCGACTTTCGTTTTGCTATCTTCAACTGCCACACCACACTGGTCAACAAGGGACTGAATGGAAATCTTAGACCTGCTTAGCGATTTTACGTACGACCCAAATTTTCTCGGTTTCTCCGACAGATCTTTTGCTAAGGTATGACGGTGGTAGTTGTTATATGCTCTGCGCATAGATGTTTTCACGGACACACGAATCTCTACTAACCTTCGCTTTTCGTCATTTGTGCTTCCCCTTTGGACCGAGAGTGCAACAGCCTCTGCTTTCTCAGCATCCGCCGAATTTCGTTATTAAACCATGGCGGGTCTTTCAATCCTTTATCCACTTACTAGACACGTAACTCTCCAGACCATGATTTACAATTTGCTTAAACTTTACCCATAATTCCTCTACATCCGTCTTACGGAACTAAGTGATGCCAATTCATCGTCTATGTGTGATGTTAAAAACTGCTTACCTGCTCTATATAGCAGAAACACTCTCCTAGCCTTCTTGACTGATTTATTATCTTTCGTAATCATAGTTGCTATAATGACATCATGATCGCTAATCCCCGTTTCTATACTGACATTGTCGATAAGGTCGCACCTATTTGTGGCTACAAGATCTAAGATATTTCCACTGGCGTGTGGGCTGCCGAGCTAGCAGCTCAGGACAATTTTGAGAAAACGTGTTAAAGAGTGCTTCGCAAGACTTACTGTCTGTACCCCCAGCAATGAATCCATAGACATCCCATTCTATACTCGGCAGTTTAAAGTCGCCTCCAACCAGTACTGCATCCCGTATTTACGCGCTATTGACCATAGACTTTCTTTGAATAACCCTAGAACCATCATAGCAGAATCGGATGGCCAGTTTTACCTGCACCTATTATACGCGACCAGATGGCCCCACTGTCACACTCAGCTTCGACCTCAATAGAGGCAATATTTTTGTCAACTACAATGAACACTTCCCCTCCTATGGCCTCTAATCTGTCTTTCCGATATGCGTTCGACGACTCGCTAAATAACTCATTCATTTTTCCCAAAAAAATGCATAGAGCACAAGAGAGCGATTGTAATGTGAATCGATGAATGATACCAAATCACCCATTCAAAAACTAGAAAAACCAAAAATGTTTACATAAGCAAAATTTAGCCATTTAATTCCCTAGATAGTAGCCTTTAAACGCTACACAAATTGTGTAGCTACAAGATTGAGCCAGGTGAGCTCTAAGGCAGCAAGTGTCACTCACCACAGCGTCAAATGACTCTCTGAAACTCTCAAACACTCCCGTCACTGTGACCTGGTGCCCCATTCTTGAGGGGGAAGCCCAGAGGCGCAGCCAACTGTAAGACATCGCGGCGGCAGCCGTCCTCTCCAATCGGAAGGATGTTAAAAATGCCGGTGGCCATTGCTCAATCCTCCCACCAGTTCTCCGTACAAAATTTGAACCATTTCCAAGGGGAATTTTTTACTCCTCACCTGCTGGCCTCCTCAACCAATCGGAAGCCGAAATTTTTGAAAGTTAGCTTCTACAACGAAAACCAAGAAAGCTATACTGATATTACAATGGCACATGCACTGCCAGTTAAACACACATTCATACATCACAGGTACGACAGTGATTATTGGTATCATACGTTACTGAAATGCAATAAATAAAATCAATACACTTGGTTCCCCACGTAATCCTTCTCCCACGCAAAGGCCACAAAAACAATTTGCTGCCTATTGTGAAGCGACGTTAACCATTACAAATAATAATCTGATGAATGAGAAAGCACCAAGGGAGCCATCCAGCTGAACCCCTCCATACGACGGAACGACGGATCACCGTCAACAGTGTCACTTGCCCTTACCTCGGAGACACTGGGGAGAGGTTTGGCATTTGTTAGGAACTTTGCGCCGCCGCCTCTGCTGCCCTTGCCTGCCAATTACTGTCAGTGACAATTTTCCACCACCAGGATTCGAACCGAGTTACCTCTGAAACGTCCCTTAGAAAAATTAATGAATTACTGTGCTGATAAACCTCTACGTTATTTGGTTTTCAAACAGCTGAGCAAAACTGAACGTACTCAGACATTACTCTCTTTACTTATTCTGATCAACACTAAACTGACACACAAGATTTTTAGCGCAACGCAGTCTGACTTTCAATAATCCCTACAAAAGAATGGCCCTGACTAACAATAACCTATACCTTTCACGAATCACTCACCTCACAAAAATCTTCGTTGCTCGAACTACTGCAATACAGCGAGCGCCACTACTGCCAGCTAAATAAAAGATTCTAACTACTGAAGGCACTAACTACTGATAGGCGTAGTCAGCAATTGAAAGATTTTGATAGAGAACAAACAATGTATTTACCTTAATAGTGTTCAAAAGTCATAATATACATATATATCAGTTCATGATATCCAGTATTACAAATTTACTCTTTCTGGCGGACACATGTCCAGATCGTGCGCTCTTAAAATTCTGCCATCTCTCTCCCCACATCCACCACTGCTGGCAGCTCACGTCCAACTGCGCAACGCTATGCGCTGTTCACATCCAACTGCCCAACACTACAATAGCGAATATTTCAACAATGCCAACCAGCCACAGACTGCACACAGCAAAGTCAGTGATTTTCATACAGAGCGCTACGTGGTGTTGCCAACATAAAAACCTAAACAGCGTACTTACACCTCCAATCCGAGCACCACCGCGCAAGTGAGTTTTAGCGGCTATGGCTACGGAGGCAGGTATGGGATGAAAAATATGAATCTTGAGAATGGCAAGCAATTCCAGAACTTAAAAGCTCCGTTTTACACAGGGTACTTCTGAGCTACTTGCGCGCGGGCCTGCCCAAGTCGGTCGGTTTGCGATCTGACAAATAACATTCCAGCCAGCTAACCCGCATGTGCATGAGCTGAGCTGCCTGCTGTCAACAACAAACAACCTGACGTCCCCAACGTAGGCATAAATTACGGAAACAAAAAGCGTTTCTCTCTTTTACATGGTCGTATAGCTATAACTTGCCGACCACTATTTACAGACGTAGTGCTTTGTGAAATACCTGTAATTGTGAGGGCACACGTCAATTTTATATATATGAATATAGTAACTGTTCTCGAAAGAACAGATACCAATGACAACCGTGCAGCTTCTCTAGAATAAATGATAATTAATTGAAACCCTCAGCTGCCGACAGGTGTTGTTGATATACTGCGATGGGGACAGCTGAAAACACGTGCCCCGAGCAGGAATCTCGAACGTGGGATCTCCTACTTACATGGCAGACGCTCTATCCATATGAGCCACCGAAGACACAAATAAATAGCGCGACTGTAGGGAAAAAAATGGCTCTGAGCACTATGGGACTTAACATCTATGGTCATCAGTCCCCTAGAACGTAGAACTACTAATACCTAACTAACCTAAGGACATCACACAACACCCAGCCATCGCGAGGCAGAGAAAATCGCTGACCCCGCCGAGAATCGAACCCGGGAACCCGGGCGTGGGAAGCGAGAATGCTACCGCACGACCACGAGATGCGGGCTACTGTAGGGACTTATCCCTTGCACGCTTCCCGTGAGAGCCACATTCCCAACTGTCCACAACCTACATACTTATATTAGCTACATTACGTATGTAGGTTCTACATCTACATCCATACTCGCAAGCCACCTGACGGTGTGTGGCGGAGGGTACCCTGAGTACCTCTATCGCTTCTCCCTTCTATTCCAGTCTCGTATTGTTCGTGGAAAGGATTGTCGGTATGCTTCTGTGTTGGCTCTATCTCTCTGATTTTATCCTCATGGTCTCTTCGCGAGATATACGTAGGAGGGAGCAATATACTGCTAGACTCTTCGGTGAAGGTATGTTCTCGAAACTTTAACAAAAGCCCGTACCGAGCTACTGAGCGTCTCTCCTGCAGAGTCTTCCACAGGTTGTGGACAGTTGGGAATGTGGGTCTCACGGGAAGCGTGCAAGGGATAAGTCCGTGCAGTCGCGCTATTGATGTGTGTCCTCGGTGGCTCAGACGCCGGCACGGTAGCTCAGCGTGTTCGGTCAGAGGGTTTGTTGCCCTCTGTAATAAAATAACTGAGTTAATCGATCAACAACGAACTAAAACGGATATCTTACGACGTCCGCCCCGAGCAGATGCAACGAACATAAGCGAACAAAATGAGATTTTTTTTAAAAAAAAAAAGAGGGATAGAGCGTCTGCCATGTAAGCAGGAGATCCCAGGTTCAACTCCCGGTCGGAGCACACATTTTTAGCTGTCCCCATCGAGGTATATCAATAACACCTGTCGGCAGCTGAGGGTTTAAATTAATTACCATCAGTTTTTTTATATGGTGTGAATTTTGACGTTAATACAGTCGAGTGAATTAGTATGTTAATGTAATTATTTAATTAATTGCTAACCCAAATACTCCTCATATTTTATGCTCTCCAAAGGCTATATTTTTCAGAATTTCAGTTTCTTGGACGTAGTTCTAAAGCAATGTAGTAATATTGTCGATGTATACAAACTGCGAGGGGCGTTCAATAAGAAATGCAACACATTTCTTTTGTGAAAGCAGGTTATTCAGGATTCCACTGCACAAATTCGCTAGAAAATTCGCTAGAAAATCCTAGTTTTCAGCATAATCTCCGTTCACTGCTACCAGTATGGTTACTGGGAGGGCCAGTATTTTTTTTAAATTGTTTTTTATATGGGACTTAACTGCTAAGGTCATCAGTCCCTAAGCTTATACACTACTTAACCTAAATTATCCTAAGGATGAACACACACACCCATGCCCGAAGGAGGACTCGAACCTCCGCCGGGACCAGCCGCACAGTCCATGACTGCAGCGCCTTAGACCGCTCGACTAATCCCATGAGGGCGGTATGCTCGTATAGTACCACTCTACCAAGTGGACGTCGGAGCCAACATCTCTTGCTGCATCAGTAATTTCCCAATCATTCACGTACTGCCTCCCATGGAATGCATTGTTCATGCGGCTAGACAGGTAGAAGTTGGCAGGTGCAACATCCGGGCTGTAGGGTGAATGAGGAAGAACAGTCCAATATAGTTTTGTGAGCTCCTCTCGGATGTGCAGGCTTGTGTGAGGCCTTGTATTGTCATGCAGAAGGAGAAGTTCGTTTGCATTTTTGTGGCGACGAACACGCTAAAGTCGTTTCTTCAATTTCCTGAGCGTAGCACAATTCGCTTCAGAGTTGATCGTGAAATTACTGAGTCTTTAATTATTTTTATCATTTAAACACTGAACTACAGAATTTTTCATGACAAAGGCAACTCAGGCTTAATCTATTCATTTATTACCCACAATATACAAGCCCAACGCAATCTGACTGCAATACAGTGACAACATGACTTCCAATAATTAACGCAAAAAATGCCTCTGAATTGCAAGAAATCCAAACAATAATAAAAATCAAAAAAATATTAAATTAAAGAACTGTGAAACTATCTCCAACTCTGTTAACTGCCTAAACTCATTTCAATCACGAACCCCATTTTTTTTATTAGTCACCAGAAATGCTTTATACCACGAATTACAGCAATCGAAAAAAAAAGATTCTACTGTAGACTCTAACTACTAGGAGGCATCGGTTAGCAATTGGCTCAATTGGCTCTGAGCACTACGCGACTTAACTTCTGAGGTCATCAGTCGCCTAGAACTTAGAACTAATTAAACCTAACTAACCTAAGGACATCACAGACATCCATGCCCGAGGCAGGATTCGAACCTACGACCGTAGCGGTCGCTCGGTTCCAGACTGTAGCGCCTAGAATCGCACGGCCACCCCGGCCGGCATTGGTTAGCAAAAGAAAGATTTTGTTGAAGAGCAAACAATGTATTTAGAAAATTTTACCTTGTTCATGTGACATCCAGTTCTAAAAATCATATAGGTGTCAATAATTCCACAACCCAAACATCACCAACAACATATATCTTCATTTTACATTTCCTTTTGTCTCACTTTACAATGCATGTCCTACCAACACAGAGTCTCCTCCTCTATCCACTCGCTAACTGCTAGTCCGTCCAACCGAAGAATCTCTTGCCGAGAGCGCAGAGCGCTGTCAGCGATATTAATACAGTCTATAGCGCTGCCAACATACAAACAGGCTACTTACAATCGCTGACCAAGGGCGAGGACATCAAACAGAATAACCCCTTCAGCGTCTCATTAGCTGTCAGCGATATTAACACAGTCTATAGTTGCCAACATACAAACAGGCTACATACAATCGTTGACCAAGAGCGAGAACATCAAACAGAATAACCCCTTCAGCATCTCATTAGACATTAGCCGGGACTTTACCGACTGAGGGTGAAGTTTTGAACTTTTTCTGGGGAGGAGAGGTTCTGTGGCGCGACTCGATGGATTGGCGTTTTGTTTCCGGTTCGAAGTAATGAACTCATGTTTCATCGCCTGTGACGATGTTGGACAAAAAATTGTAACGATCAGCCCCATAACGCGCAAGCAAATCTGCACAGATTGTCTTTCGTTCTCTTTATTAGCTTCTGTTAGCCGGCGAAAAATCCAGCGGGAACACATCTTTGAGAACCACAACTGGTGGACAAGTGCGTAAGCACTACCACTAGAGACACTCCGTTGTGTAGAGAGATATTTGGAATCCTTCGATTGCCTCAAATGAATTTTTCTGCACTTTTCATCATTGCAGGCGTCACGTATGTGCAGTCGGACGGCTCCCGCGTGATGGGACAGGTTTGATGATAACAGCCTACGACTCACCGTGCTTTTATTCACTGTCACGTCTCCGTAAACATTCTGCAAACGCCTATGAATATCTGCATGCTCTGGTTTTCCGCCAAAATAAGGTCATGACACTTTTCTGCTTGGAACGTACCTCCGTTTAAAATGTTCAAATTTGTGTGAGTTCCTGAAGGACCAAACTGCTTAGGTCATCGGACCCTAGACCTACACACTACTTAAACTAACTTATACTAAGAACGACACACACACCCATGCCCGAGGGAGGACTCGAACCTCCGGCGAGAGGGGGGGGGGGGGAGGGGGGGGCCGCAATCCGAACATGGCGCCTTGAACCGCCCGGCCACTCCGCGCGGCTGCACCTCCGTTACGGACGCCATTTTGAAGGCTATGTATAGCAATGCCACCTATCGGAACTTCATGAAACTATACGGGCTGAAATGTGAATATTTCACGCTGTCCCACAACAAATTCAGCATGTATTATTATTTTATTAAAACATTTTACATATTTTATTGTTAATATTGTTAAAATCATGTTCACTGAAGGCACACTAGTGGTGACGGTGGTCATTTTTCTTGGCCGTCAAGGTCCCCAGACCTTAACCCGTCAATAATAAAGGAAAATTTCTGTGCCTCGTGATGACTGGGTGTTGTGTGATGTCCTTAGGTTAGTTAGGTTTAAGTACTTCTAAGTTCTAGGGGACTGATGACCATAGATGTTAAGTCCCATTGTGGTCAGAGCCATTTGAACCAATAAAGGAAAAAAGGAATATTAGGGTTTAACGTCTCGTCGATATCGAGGTCGTTAGGGAGGAGCACAAGCTCGGATTACGGGAGGATGGAGAAGAAAATCGGCCTTGCCCTTTTCAAAGCATCCATCCCGGCATTTGCCGGATTGATTTCCGTAAGTCACAGAAAACCTAAATCTGGGTGGCCGGACGCGGATTTGAACCGTCACACTTCCAGTCTGCTAACTACTGCGCCAGTCTCAAAAAATTCAAATGGCTCTAAGCACTATGGGACTTAACATCTGAGGTCATCAGTCTCCTAGACTTGGAACTAATTAAACCTAACTAACCTAAGGACATCGCACACACCCATGCCCGAGGCAGGATACGAGCCTGCGACCGTAGCAGCAGCGCGGTTCCGGACAGAAGCGCCTAGAACCGCTCAGCCACACGGCCGGCACTGCGCCAGTTTGCTCGGTAAGACTACGAATAGTGCTCCTCTCATAAAAGAATGCAAAGACGACCTAAGTAGAATTACACGCTGTGTTATCAATAGAATTTGGAAGTGCACTGAAGTGAGAGGGGGAATTTATGAAAATAAACTTCGAATGTAATAATTTACCTTTACTTAACCCCTTCTGTTGGTATTTGGGTTACATTCTACCAGCTGTATCTCTGTCGCAAGTAGAAAGTGGACAATCTTATATGAAAAGTTTTATTTGAGTCCATACTCGCCTCTCCTAAAATACACTAAGACAAAAAAAGACGAAGCACCACGAAGGAATTATCGCGACGGAAATCAGTTCAAAATGGTTCAAATGGCTCTGAGCACTATGGGACTTAACATCTGAGGTAACCAGTCCCCTAGAACTTAGAACTACTTAAACCCAACCAACCTAAGGACATCACACACATCCATGCCCGATGCAGGTTTCGAACCTGCGACCGTAGCGGTCGCGCCGTTCCAGACTGAGGCACCTAGAACCGCTCGGCCACTCTGGCCGGCGGAAATCAGTTGATGTTATGTACATGCACTAACAAAAAATGATTCAATTCCGTAAAAATTGGATGATTTATTCACGTGAAAGAGTTTCACCAATTGAGCAAGTTAATAAAGCGCTGGTCCACCTGTGGGCCCGATGCAAGTTATTCAGCTTGGCACTGTTTGACAGAGTTGTTGGGTGCCTTCTGTGGGACATCTTTACGAATTCTGTCCAATTGGCGCCTTAGACTGTCAAAGTTTCGAGCTGGTTGGAAAGCCTGCCCGTAATGCTCCAAACGCTCGTAAGTGGGGAGATACCCGGCGACCGTGGCCAAGGTAAGGTTTGGCAAGCACGAATACAAGCGGCAGAAACTCTCGTCGTGTGCGGGGAGGGGGGGGGGCGGGCATTATCTTACTGAAATGTTAGAACAGGATGACTCGTCATGAAAGGCGCGAAACGAGGCATAGAATATCATCGACGCACCGCTGCACTGCTAGGATGTGGCGGCTTCCGGGGTCGGCGGCTCTGCAACAGCCGGTAGGTACTGTACACTGGTGGTGACTATGAAAGGAAATGGTAGACCTCATTCCTAACCAGCTCGCGATTTTGACGTCCCGATGCGCCGTTTAGACAGAAGTAAGCACGATATCCTGCATGAGAATATCCAGCAACTCCATCAATAGTTTGTACTGTAGTCAGGTGTCCAAACGGGTTCACTATTTTCGATAGCGTACCTTGTCGTCATCTTTAGGCGACGCCTTCAGCATTCCACAGGTATCACCTAAAGATGACGGCAAGCCACGTTGTCAAAATATGCTTAGGTATCACCTAAAGATAACGGCAATGGTACGCCGTCGAAATATCATGTAACGAAAACGACTACACCCGGCTGAACACTTGGCAACAGTAGAAACAGTTGATTCGCTGGGAAAGCCTACAGATCAAACAACTCTATCAGTCAACGTCAAATCAAAAAACGTTCAGATAGGTGTGAATTCCTAAGGAACCACACTGATGAGGTCATCGGCCCAGACTTACACACTACTTAAATGAACTTATGAGTACATACTCCCGTGCCCGAGGGAGCGCTCGAACCTCCGGCGGGAGGGGACGTGGAATCCTTGACATGGCGTCTCAGTCTGCGCAGCCACTTCGTGCGGCAATGCCAAATTGAATAACTGATTACATAAGGACCAGAGGTGAACCAACACGTTACTGATGTCCTGCATTTGTGAAGCTCTTTCTCTTGAATAAATCATCTAAACTTTTGTGAAATGGTATCATTTGTTTGTCATTATATGTACATCAAATCTATTAACTTCTGCCAAGTTCTGATAACTCATTCCTTGCATGCCTTCTTTTTATATATATATATATATATATATATATATATATATATATATATATATATAAAGAAGAGTGGATTTACTATTCCTCCTGAAGCACTATACAGTGTATGCAGTGTTACAGGAAACATTAACATCTTCAGGTGCGTATTCCCTGCATTTTCTGGGGCTTACGTAAGTTCATTCTGTGTTGTTGTCATCAGATCGGCGATAGCCAGCAACAGCGCTTGAACTGAAAATAGCGTCCACATGGATGGCAGTGAACACGAGAATTATACCCATCACGCCTATTTCCCCTATTTTAGGGTTTCCGTGAAGACTTGTTCCACAGAATGTCACTTAATATTTTTCTTCGTCAAATAACAGAACTGTGGTCCTTGCAGTTCCACCGCTGAATTTAATTACTATTTTTCTTGCAACATTTGTCAAATTATCACTATTTATAAAACGTTACTGTATTCTGAAAAACCATCTCTAAACGAGTACCTCGAAAACGGCGAAGCGGGTCGAATGTTCCAGAGCTACTGTCGTGAGCATATACGAAAAGAGGTGAAACTACCTCTAGGCGCTAAATGGTTGGACGTCCACGACTCTTCACAGAACGTGGGATTTGAAGGCTTGTCTGCTCTGTAAAGTATGATAGATAGCATCTCTGTCGAAAGAGTACAATGCTGGTGCACGCATAAGTGTCTCGGAGCACACCGTTCATCGTACATTGTTGAACATGGAGCTCCACAGCAGACTAACCCTACGTGTTCACATGTTGACGCAACGCCATCGTCAATTACGATTGCAGTAGGCATAGGACAACCGGGATTCGACCATCGATCAATGGAAAAGGGTCGGCTCTTCGGAAGAATCCCATTTTTGCTACACTTGGTCGATGGTCGTCTCCACAAACGCCGTCAATGAGGTGAATGGCGGCTCGAAACGTGCGGCGTGGCATGGACGTAAACTGTTGTGAGCAGTATCATGCTGTGGTAGACATTCTCCTGCTCTAGCATGGGATCTGTGGCAGTAATCGAAGACACGCTGACAGCTGCGAACCACCTGCACCCCACCGTGTTTGATGTCTTCCCCGATGGCGATGTCAAGTTTCAGCAGCATAAATGTCCCTGTCCCGGAGCCACAACCGTGCTGCAGTGGTTTGAGGACCATTATAGTGAACTCACGTTGATGTCTCGGCGACCAAATCCGCCTGTTGTAAGTCTTGTGGAACCCACCTGGGTCGCTAATCAGTGGCCCGTTATTTACGCCAATTACAGGACCTGTGCGTAGACATCTAATGTCACATACCTCCACAAACTTCCCAATAAACTTTTGGATCCCTGATATGCACAATCAGTGATGTATTTCTTTCAAAAGACGGACAGACAAGCTATTAAGAAGGTGGCCATAATGTTTTGGCTCAATCTGAGTAGACTATTTGTATATAAAATCTTGTTAAAATTGTACTTCTTAGTTTTCATATGGCATTTTGTTGCAATAACCACCACAAGCCACAAAGAGTTTTTGTCTCTATTATTCTTCAACTAGTTTCAACCTTGAAGTCCTTATCTGTCATAACTTTTAAAATTTCTCATGGCCAGTCACACACGTCTGTAACCTTAAAATACAATCAAAATAACTTACCATTATTTTTATAGCTTATAAATTTCTGTGAGACTTAATGAATTGTAGACACTGTCCTTAACGATAATTCATTTGGCTTGAACCAACTACTAATATCCTTAGATGTTTCATTAGTTGCCTCTTCACCAAGAGGAATGTTTCTACCTTTTAATCCTAAGCTTGTAGCATCCGCAAAAAAAGGAAAAAAGCTGCAACTTCCCACAATGCAAGGAACAAAGGAGATCCCAAAACAGAGCCGTGTGGTATGTCGTTTATTTTTTATTTTTTTGTTTATATTTATTGATTCATTTAACCCGGCAAGATTAAGACCATCAGGCCCTCTCTTACACGTAACCAGACATTCTACACTTTTTATTATACTTGTACTACATAAACATATTACAGATAATGCTACGTTTAGAAATTAAAAATTATAGTAGCACACATAAAAAACATAATTTTTTTTTAGTCATCAGTCTGATGTCTGGTTTAACGCGGCTCTATATGAATTCCTCTCCAGCACCAGCACTTTCAACTGCAATCTAAGTGCTCAATTATTTGCTGGGTGTGTTCTACCATAGAAGGTATTCCGTGATGTCTTAGCATATGTTCTATCACACTGTCCGGTTTTCTTGTCAGTATTTTCCATATATTCCTTTGCTCGCCGATTCTGCAGAGAGCCTCCTCATTCCTTACCTCATCAATCCACCTATTTTTCAACATTCTTCTGCAGCACCACAACTCAAGTGCTTCGATTCTCTTGTGATCCGGATTACACACAGTCCATGTCTCACTATCATACAACGCTGTGCTCCAAACATAAATTTTCAGAAACTTCTTCCTTACATTCAGATCTGTGTTTGATTATAGTAGACTTCTCTTGGAAAGGAACTCCCTTCTTTCCAATGGTAGTCTGGTTTTTATGTTATCCTTGCTCCTTCCTTCATGGATTATTATGCAGTGTAAGTAGCAGAATGCCGTAACTCCACCTGGTTCGTGATCACAAATTACGATTTTAAGTTTCTCGCAATTTTCATTTCGGCTGCTTCTCATTACTTTCGTCTTTCTTCGATTTGCATTAGACTATTGATTCCATTCGACAGATCCTATAATTCCACTTTACTTTCACAGAGGATAACAATGTCATCACCGAATTTTATCATTCATATACTTTCACCTTGAATTTTACAAGTAATGCCAGTCATCAAGCTTTCTCTTATTTCCGTCATCGATACTTAGATGTACAGAGCGAACAGTAGGGGTGGAAGGCTACATCCCTGACTTACATCGTTTATAATCTGAGCACTTCTGTTGGCTCTTGTACATGTTGTATATTACCCGTATTTCCCTGTAGCTTACTCCTATTTTCCTCAGAATTTCGAACATCTTGCGTCTGGAGAAAGGCTGACAAACCTTATGAATGTGTCTCGATTTTTCTTCAGTCTTGCTTCCATAATCAACCGCCTCTCTGGCGCTTTTATCTTTCCTAAAGCCACACTGATCGTCATCCTGACACATATAGTTTATATTCGCATGTGATAAGTACAACAATTAGCAATTAAGATATGCTGCGTTTTTAATTAATAGTGCTAGCAGCAAGGGGCATGAGAGACAGGTTTGGAGGAGAGGAGGAAAAATGGACCCAAGAACAGTCAACAGAAGAGGGAATAAGGTGCCGTGGCCTATGGGGAACGGAACCGAGAAAGAAGCATAAATGGAGGAAGGTAAGAGGACGGGCTTTACAAGCTGAGAGAAAGTTGATCGTACGTTAACTTTTGGGATGACGGAAGGAAGTGCTTCATCTTCTTCTTAAAAGCAAAATCAGGCATTTACAAACCGACAAGTGAGAACTGTGCCTTGCTCGACATAGATCAGACCACTAAAAACTTTGCTATTAGGTATACACCCGGTCATGGGATAGCGATATGCACAGGTACAGATGGCGGTAGTATCGAGTACATTAGGTATAAAGGGGCACTGCATTGCAGAGCTGCCATTTATATTCAGTTTATTCATGTGAAAATGTTTCCAACGTGATTATGGCCGCACGACGAGAATAAACTCTTCGAACGCACAGTGGTAGTTGGAGCTACACGCATGGGATATTCCGTTTCGGAAATCGTTAGGGAATTCAATATTCCGAGATCCACAGTGTCGGGAGTGTGCTGAGAATACCAAATTTCAGGGATTACCTCTCACCACGGATAATGCAATGACCGATGGACTTCACTTAACGACTGCGAACAGCGGCTTTTGCGTATAGTGTCAGTACTAACAAACAATACTACGAGGACTAACAGCAGAAATCAATGTGGGGCGTACGACGAATACATCTGTTAGGACAAAGCGATGAAACTGGGCATTAACGGGCTATGACAACAGACAACCGACTCGAGTGGCTTTGCTAGTAACATGACATCGACTGCAGCGTCTCTCCTGGGTTCGCGACCACATCGATTGGCTCCTACATGACTGGAAAACCGTGGCCTGATCAGATTAGTTCCGATTTCAGTTGGTGGTAGGGTTTGAGTGTGATGCAGACATCACGAAGCCATGGACCCAAGTTATCAACAAGGCACTGCGCAAGTTAGTCAAGACTTTACAATAGCGCGGTCTGTGTTTACAAGGAATGGACTAGCTCCTCAGATCCAAATGGACCAAATGACACCGTCTGCAGCCATTCTCGGACTTCATATTCCAAAACAAAGAAGGAACTTTTACGGATGTTAATACACCATGTCACGAAGCCACAATTGATCGCGATTGCTTTGAAGATCATTCTGCTTGTGGTGTCACCGCCAGACACCACACTTGCTAGGTGGTAGCTTAAATCGGCCGCGGTCCATTTAGTACATGTCGGACCCGCGTGTCGCCACTGTGTGATCGCAGACCGAGCGCCACCACAAGGCAGGTCTCGAGATACGATATAGCACTCGCCCCAGTTGTACGACGACTTTGCTAGCGACTACACTGACGAAGCCTTTCTCTCATTTGCCGAGAGACAGTTAGAATAGCCTTCAGCTAAGTCCATGGCTACGACCTAGCAAGGCGCCATTAGCCTTACATAGTTTGATAGTTATCGTATGAAATGTCTCATCAAGAATGCTGTATTCACACAAGGAATAAAAGTTAAGTATTCGAGGAGTTGCATACTTTTCTTATTAGCATTCACTACTTATCCTGTTCCAGAATTCACGCCCGTCTGCTTAGATAGCGTGCATTTAGGCCTCCTCTATTTACAAGGTGTTGGCACATTTACCAACACATCACTGCTCAATTCGAGTGAATGATTTGGTCTCTCAGGCCGCCGGACATGAATCCCGTTAAACATTTAGGGGACATGAAAGACAGGTCTTCTCGTGCATAAAATCCTCCACAGACAATACTTTCGCAGCTATGGGCGGCCATAGAGGTTGAATGGAATGAACATTGTACTGACTACAGAATATGGAATGAGAGTAATCGAAGAAAAACGAAAGTAATGAGAGGTAGCAGAAATGAGAACAGCGAGAAACTTAACATCAGGGTTGGTGATCACGAAGTAGACGAAGATGAGGAATTCTTCTACCTAAGCAACAAAGAAACCCATGACGGACGGAGCAAGGACATAAAAAGCAGACTACAACTGACAAAAAGGGCATACATGGCGAAGAGAAGTCTACTGGGGTATCAAACATAGGCCTTAATCTGATGAAGAAGTTCCTGAGAATGTACGTTTGGTGCACAGCGTTGTATGGTTGTGGAACATGGGCTGTAGGAAATCCGGATCAGAGCAGAATCGTGGCATTGGACATGTGTTACAGAAGAACGATAAAATTAGGTGGTGTGTTAACGTAAGGAATGAGGATGTTCTCCGCAGAATTGGCGAGGAAAGGAATATGTGGAAAACAGTGACAACGAGAGGGGACAGGATGATAGGACATTACGTTCCGTGGTACTAGAAGGAGTTGAAAAAGGTAAAGACTATAGAAGAAGTCAGAGTTTAGAATACAGCCAGTAGGTTGTAAGAGCTGCTCTGACATGAAGAGGCTGACACAGTAGAGGACTTCGTGGCAGGCTGCATCAGACCAGTCAGAAGGCTGTCGAAAAAAAAGAAAAAACAAAAAAAAAGGGTTGCGGCATTGCTAAGTATTTTTGCAGGGAACTTTCAGCGAGTTGTTGAATCCATGTCACATCAAGATGTTTTCCTACAGATCGACTAGTCACTGGTTAATGTGTCGGAGAGTTCGGCTGATCGTGCATTCACCGTGCCTAGCGTAACCTCACGCGCCGATTGTAATGGCGATCAATTGTGACTCAGCTGAGAAGGCAGTAAACAAAAGGAGGCGAATACCCTCTCGGCGTTGGTACGAAAGGCGGAATTCCGATGTGCCGCGGTTCACAAAGGAACGGTACTCACACTTGCTGCTCACATCGCTGTAGCCTGCACGAGAGATGCGCCAATGAATACGTAACATCTCTGTTTTCGTCGATATATCGCATACAGGTGCAGCATGCAATCTGAAGCGAAAAACTTTTGCGCATCAGTAAACGCTTAAAAAAAAAAAATCACGAATTAGTAAAATGTTTCATCTTGATAGAGTAAATCTTGAAATCTAAACTAATTTTGTGCATCACCATGTTTTCGCGGCGCTATAAATGACCCATTAATATTTCGGACGTGCAATCGCAAAACCCACGCGTAGAAGCATGATTTTTAGGCTGCAAGCCCAAAGTTAAATTGACTGTGTAAGAGGTCCGAGCAGATGTAATACAGATGTAATTTTATGTAAGAGGTCCGAGCAGATGTAATTTCGATGTATTGCTCATGCGCTGCCTGCGATATGCAAGCTAGAAGAGAATCGCTGACCAGAGAGCAGTGTTGACTGTACGAACTGTGTAGCAGTTATTGCCAGTGTGTGTGTGTGTCTGCTCTGGACTGGTCTGGTGTATCATGTTGGCTGGGCCGGTCGCGGTGCAGCGATGCCGGAGCCTGAGTATTATTGTATAAGGTAAAAAAAAAGCAGCCTCGCGCATATCTAGTAATATTATGTAAACTCCCATGTATATCTTTTAAAAATGTCCTAATAATAACAAGCATTCATTTCAATTTAAAGAATTTAATTTTTTTTAATGCATGATCATTCCGATTGTTGCAAAAGAAAAATCATTTGCTTCCTTTCATAAATAACAAATCTATAGGCCAACATTGCATAGAGCTGTGCCAGAAAAGAGCTATTGTAAGAGCAGACAGTTGCCGACTTTATCGAGGTGAGAATTTTTGCTTTTTATTCAGAATGATCTTACAGGGCCATGACGCAGCACTGCTGTCGTCCAAATTTTACCAGGTTACTGAATTTATTTTTTATTACGAGGTTTAGGAATTTTTCTGTTTCGAGCTTATATTAAATGAGAAGAGAATTTTGTGGGTACATTAAATGGGAACCAGTTTTGTTCTGAGGTTACACTAAAATTGGAATCATTTACCAAACAATATTTAAAAAATATATATTTTTTGTGGGGAGGTTACAACTGTAATTTAATTTTAACAATCGACGCTTCCAAAATTGTTACTTACAGACTCACAAGTGATAACAGTCCCGTCTTCGACACAGAGCAGCCCTGTAAGAAGTTTGCAGCTAGGTATAAACAATGAATAGATGATTTTTCGGCTTAACATTTTAAATAAATCGAACTTTGTTAAGCTATAAGGCCCGAAAACATAAAAACAGAACAAACGCTCCAGCTTCTCTTTGCTGTCGAGATGGAGTGATTATAAATATACACACACCCAAAGATGTAAACAACCATGCATGAGCAGCGCCTATTAGGCGGAGGGGGTCCGACAGCCGATCAGTTCCAGTCATTCCACCAGGAAGGAGGTTCACGGCTCGTGTTGTCTGTAGTTCAACTATGCCTAGAAGGTCAATACCGCGGTTCAATCGCGTCCGCATTGTTATTTTGTGCGAGGAAGGGCTCTCAACAAGGGAAGTGTCCAGGTATCTCAAAGTGAACCAAAGCGATGTTGTTCGGACATGGAGAAGATACAGAGAGACAGGAACTGTCGATGACATACCTCGCTCAGGCCGCCCAAGGGCTACTACTGCAGTGGATGACCGCTACCTACGGATTATGGCTCGTAGGAGCCCTGACAGCAACACTACCATGTTGAATAATACTTTTCGTGTAGCCACAGGACGTCGCGTTACGACTCAAACTGTGCGCAATAGATTGCGCGATGCGCAACTTCACTCCGGGCGTCCATGGTTAGATCCATCTTTGCAACCACGATACCATGCATCTCGGTACAGATGGGCCCAACAACATGCCGAATGAACCGCTCTGGATTGGCGTCACGTTCTCTTCACCGATGAGTGACACATATGCCTTCAACCAGATAATCGTCAAAGACGTGTTTGGAGGTAACCCGGTCAGGCTGAACGCCTTAGACAAACAGCCCAGCGAGTGCAGCAAGGTGGAGGTTCCCTGCTGTTTTGGGGTGGCATTATGTGGGGCCGACGTACGCCGCTGGTAGTCACGGAAGGCGCCGTAACGGCTGTACTATACGTGAATGCCATCCTCCGACCGATAGTGCAACCATATCGGCATCATCTTCATGGAAGACAATTCGCGCCCCCATCGTGCATATCTTGTGAATGACTTCCTTCAGTATAACGAGATCGCTCGACTAGAGTGGCCATCTTCTAAGTTTTAATGATAATTAAGGCTATAAAGCATGATCTATTCTGAACGTATGACTGACCAAAAAGCAAGTATGGTACCTGTGGTCCAAAGTTTTTGTTAATCCCCTAGCCAATATTTCTTTACATCCAACCGAGAAGTGAAATACCAATTCTCATAAATTTAGTTTTACATTTCTTTCAATGTAACAAAATATTTTCTTAAAAATTTTCTTCCCCTTCTGCACTCCCTCAGGGGCTGAATTTCCAGAAATACTGAAACACGTATTTTTTTTTATTTCTAACTGAGAAGTTAGATACGAGTTGTCATAAATGTAGCCTTACAAATCCTTTAGTAGTTCTTTAGTAGTTATTTATTTTCATAAAAAAACTTACACCCACCATTTGACCCCTTAGTGTTTGAATTTCAACACATGCTGAAAGGCGCATTTTTTATTTTCTGAGTGAGAAACCGAATACAAATTTTCGTAGTTCGAGCTTCAAAATTCCCTTAACATCGAAATTCTCTCAAAAAGCCTTTCATCCAATTTTTCACCAACTCAGAAGTGGAATTTCGGACAATCCTTTCTTAAACGTTGCCTATAAAGTAAGATCCACACCCTCTCCAAACAAGTTTCTATCCTTAGCGGTTTGGGCTGGGCGATGATAAGTCAGTGAATCAGTCCGACTCTACTTCACCCCCTTAGGGGTTGAATTCCCAAAAACAGTAAAACAAGTAATTTTATTTCTAACTGAGAAGGCAAATTTAAATTTTCATACACTTAGCTTGAAAAATGCTTTAATAATAATGTATTTTTATTAAGAATCTCATCCCTATTTCACCCCCTTAGTGGTTCAATTTATAAAAACACTGAAACATGTATTTTTTAATTTGTAATCGAGAAATCAAATACCAATGTTCATAGACGTAGCTTTAAAAATACTTTAGTAGTTCTTTAATAACGATATATATTCAAAAAAAGCTTTCACCCACTATTTCACTCCCATAGGGTTAAATTTCCAAAACCGCTGAAACATGTGTTTCTTTATTTCTGACCGAGAAATCAAATACCAATTTTCGGTGGTCTAGCTTCAAAATTGCCTTAATAGCGACATTTTCAAAAAATCCTTCATCCCCTCTTCCATCCCTTTAGGGTTGGAATTCGAAAAATCCCTTCTCAGACGACGACTACGGTATAAGATCCATACCTTCTCCAAATTTCAAGTTTCTGTCCTCAGCGATCTGGGGTGGGCGATGATGAGCCAGCCAGTCAGTCGATCAGTCAATCAGGACATTGCCTTTTGTATACAGAGAAGATTACACCTCACACTTTCCACCAGCACCAAATTAATGCGTCAGGACACTGATTTTCAGGATGTATCCTACCAACTTATCACTTCTTTTTGTACAGTTATGCCACTAATAGTGATTAAAATTCTTCTGGGTATTATGCCGCGTCATTGCTAAAAACTAACAACAATAATAAACTAAAACCGACGTTTTACGAACAGTTAGATGGAGTGGCAATAGGTTCCCCGTTCTCCCCTGTAGCTGCGGACATCTTCATGGAAGCCTTTGAGCAAACGGCCCTAGCTTCTGCTCCGTTACGTCCCAGTTGTTGGCCACGATATGTGGACGACACATTCGTTATCTGGCCTCACGGTGAAACGGAATTGGGAAACTTCCTCCAGCACTTAAATAGTCTGTACAAAAATATAAAGTTCAAACATGAGACCGAAAAAAATGGTTCCTTGTCATTTCTGGATGTGGAAGTATACAGAGCTGCCGAAGGTAAACTGGGACACAAAGTGTACCGGGAACCAACGCACACTAATCGGTACTTGCACGCGGAGAGCCGCCACCACCACCCAGCTCAAAAGTATTCTGTCCCGTATACGTTAATTGCCCGAGCCTACCGGATAAGCGATGAAAATAACATCAAAGAAGAATTAAAGGAGTTACAACACACGTTTCGTGCCAACGGCTATGATGACAAAATCATAAGCAAGGTAGCTAAAACCAAAGGGCGCAGAACACGAGAAGAAGGCAAAGAAGACAAGCTTCCACTGGTACACTTGCCATATGTAAAAGGCATCAGTGAACGGCTAGGCAACGTCCTGCGCCGACGAGGTTTCAAACCGATGTTTCGAAGCAATCACAGGATCCACGAAATGATAGGTTCCACCAAGGATGTAGTCAACATTCTTAACACGGCGGGTGTTTACGAACTGCGGTATGAGTGCAGAGCTGCCTACATAGTAGAAACAGGGAGACCTGTCAGCTTACGAATAGCAGAACACGAACGCTATGTACGATTACAACATAATGAATCGGCGTTAGCGGAACACCACCGTGACTGTGGACAACCTATCAGATTCCGGGAGGACCGAGTACTGGCGAAAAAATCGTGGATGCGAGATCGCAAAATACGGGAGGCGATCGAAATTATTAAACAGCCTGACAACATCGACAGAGAAAATGGCTACAAACTCCCGGCGTCCTGGCTGCCGGCCATCCCAGTCCAACGGGCCGCGAGCGGTCGCGGGGCAGAAGCTACACGGGACACGGACGTATCTGCACAAACAGCTGTAGAGCAACTGTCAGTCCACTTCCGCGCACACCAGGAGGAAAACTTGCCGACCAGAAGCCGAACGCTGATTGGTGGACAGCTACCAATCGTTGACGACATGGACATCCTCTTTCCTTCCATCTTCCCTTACGTCATGACTAGCCAATCATATTAGAGGGCCAATTACAAGTTTTACAACAGTGACGTCAGACATCGATAGTCTGTAATATATAGGAGCACCTATCCCCATGCAAAACCAATAGTGCCCTGAGGAAGGCCGTTGCAATTCGGCCGAAACGGTTTTAGTTTATTATTGTTGTTAGTTTTTAGCAACGACGCGGCATAATACCCAGAAGAATTTTAATCACTATGACACCGGCCGCGGAAGCCTACGTTCTTATGCCATTAAGTTCTTTTCTGCACAGTCCGTTTCGGTATTTGCTCAATACTTACTCGATCTATCTATCTCCCTTTCAGCATCTCTCTGCAACAATGTATTTCAAAAGTTCCATCTCTCCTCTTGTCTGTAGTGTTTATTGTTTAGCTTTCACTTCCGAATAACGGTACGTTCCAGACAAATACTTTCAGAAAAGACTTCCTAATGAATTTATTTTAAATGTTTACAGATTTCTCTCTTAAATAAACGCTTTCCAATCTGCATTTTATGTCCTCTGTGCTTCTGCCATCGTCTGTTACTTTGCTGCTCAGGTATCAAACCTCGTCTACGACTTTTAGTGGCCCATTTCCGTATCTAATTAGCTCAGCATCACCGAATCTAACTCAGCTCCGCTCCATTACCATCGTTTTACTGTTGTTGATGTTCATCTCATCACCACTTCTCAAGACAATATCCGTATCGTCCATGTGTTCATGTAACCTCTTTTCCATAGCTGAAAGAGTTACAGTGTCATGTTCTTCAAGTTTTTATTTCTTCTCTCCGGAGTTCAATTGCCTTCTCCAATTTCTCTTTAGTTTACATTATTATTTGGTCAACATACAATTTTAATAACATTGGCACAGAATGCCAACCGAGTCGCTCCATTCTCACGTAGTGCCACCCTCTCATACATGTGTATTTATGGATGGTCGAGGGGCCAAAGGACGTTTTGTGCTGATTGCAAAAGAAAAGGCCGAGGCTGTGAATTTGTGGAAATTGGGTAGAAAACACCTAGGGGTGACACGATGCATGTAGCTGCGTATCGTAACACATCGAATGCTCCAAAGAAGGCCCTTATCCAGCCTTCTTCTTCTTCCCCTAACTGTCATGTGGATGTCATTTAAATGATCCTGTTGTGTCCTGATGCCCGAAGATGTGGTGTAAATAGGACAATGAAGGAAATGATGGCTCTTCGTCTGGTTAGCACCACACCCGCAGAACACATCTTTGTTCTCGCACAGTCCACATTTTAACGTGGCAGTTTTACTTCGGCCTGTTTCCAAGATTAGACAATCAAGTGATCTCCATGTTGGTCACAGCAGGCTGTTTGCTGAGGGTAACTGCCCTTTTGGTGGTATCTAATCACGTCTAGATCCGTCTTGTGAGCGTTGAAATCGTGAAGCTTCTCCTGCTGCAAAGACGGTGAGCAGCAGGTTCATCAAGTGGTCTCTGCGATCAATGCTGACTTTGTTCTTTTCGGATTTGGCTGTTTCTATCCGTCTGATACAGGATGGTGTTATACTGCCCGTAACCTGAACCTTCTCGACTGGATCTCGTGTCAACCATCGTGTCACCTGGAGACAAGTTTCGTGAAGAGAAATGCCAACATATTTTAAGTGTAAAAATAGGTACTACACAGGGGAAGCATATCCTCCTGCCAAGTGACACAAGGCTAGAGCCGACGTCCGAAGAACATGTGGACGTACTCCTCAGTTTGTGTCTTTGAGCTTGCTTAACTTCCGTTTTATCGTGATGCGACGTTAATTGTGACATTTGTCATTTTGCTCCTTTAATGTCAGACTCCTGTCAAGAATAAGCTCAAGGTATTTAGGAACACAAATGTGACAGAGAGAAAACTCAGCCATAAGACTTTTAAGTTATCACACCTGTTGCGGAGGTGGAAAGCACCGACTATTGATTTGCTAAGATGTTGCTTCAGGTTGTTGACTTCGTTTTACTCTTAGGTCGCTAAGGTTGTTGGCTTCACAATGCCAAGAGCAGACGAAAGTTTTCTTTCGATGCCTTCAAGTGTGTTTCACTGAAATAAAACTTCCACTTGGCGGCCGAACTGCCCCGGATGGGGCCTCCCTACCAACGATGTCATACGCTCATTTCATTTTTTCAACACAGGTGACGAGATATTTCTCGCAGCCGCCGTCGAAATTCTGGGTATGATACAAAACTTGACAAAACCTGCCCTGTCCAAGACCGACCAAGTCGGAATCCGGTTTGTTCTCTAATGATCCTATCTTTCTTAGATGAGTGGAATGAGACGGCTCAATGATTTCGTTCAAGTAGCTTGAACGACAGGTAGAGTAAAGATATTTGCCGAAACTTTTTCAGGTCGTCTGGTGGTTTTCCGTGCTTGATCGAAACGATAACAGAAATTCTCTCCACGGCTTCAGATTGGTGAACGTTTCCAGGCAGTTTCTGATCACTTGGCGTAGTAGGTCTTTCGTCACGGTGTTTTCGTAACTCTGCATGTACGTTATCTACCCCATCAGCGTTTCTTCCTTCCAGAGTTCGGATACCATTAATAATATCTTCAGTTGTGATAGTGTGCATGATTCTGTCAGCTCCTGATTCTGTGTGAAGAATCAACATATCTATAGTCTTCAGACGCTTCCTGTTGCACTTCCCATTTAGTAGAAGCTATTGGTAGATATCAGTGACGTTGCAAAATAATGCAGTGTCGTGATGCTCGTTGGATAATATCTTTACTGTGGATCAGACCTCCTTGCAATCGTGAGTAAAGTCGAGATCTGTCCTCGTCTTACACCAAGAGGTCGTGGATAACAAGTTCCTGATGATGATGATTATGATGACATAGGACGAGTCTGAACACCACAAGACACTGTCAACGTGAAAGACAGCCTGTAGAGTATATCCACAGAATCATAATGCTGGCTGCTATGCCAGTGGAAATTAAAAATGGCCTATTTCTTTACCCTTAAAAATTATCCACTGTGCATGAGTTAAAGCTTCCAGACGAATCGCGTGCGTTCATATCTGTCAGTAGCTTCCCAATAATGTGGATGGGGAAATTTTGGATATGCTGTTTTCCATTCCTTCAAATAAGGTCTGGTGTGAAGCATTTTGAGCCAGATCGCTGGTCGATCGCCAGCGATCGGCTTGTTATCTTTAACGCGTCCCCGGGCATGAACATCTTTGCGTTTTCGGCTGGGGAGAGGCAGTCGGTTTGGGGCGGCCGGTGAGACTGGCGGAGTTGTGACTCGGGCGTAAGCACATGTGTGATGTCTGTTACGCTGGGGCTGTTTGCTAATCGTGAAACTCCTGCGGTGGTTACTGGTTGCCTGGAAGGCATTTCTTATAAACTGTGCCAAGCCTCGCAGTGAGAGGGGAGTCCGGAGTTGGTGTTGGCCTAGATGTTTGTACAAATTGAAGTGCCTGTGTGAGAATCACGGCGTGGGCCTGTTGGTTGCTTCGTCCTTCTGGCAGCCACCGCAAGCGGATGTTCGGCCGGAATGTCTACAGTTTATGGTGAGCATAGGGTGAACAAGTTCTCGTAGGATGTGCTCCCAGCCTGACTCCTAGCCTGTGTTATTTGTACGTGCCAACCCCTTGTCTGTAACTGCTTCCGGGTGTCCTGTAAGATTTCACAGCAAAACTGTGTTTTTGTGGCATTCTGTGTTTCTGGCTCAGCCTCCGCCTAGAAAGGAGAAAAATTTGTGCCTCAATCCAAAAGGGGGGGGGGGGGGGAGATCGATTGGACATCTTTTGGAATTCCTTAATGCTGTAATTTAAACATATAAAAAATTGTATTTCATAATAAGCGCCTGTTTCTTTGGGACACTGCAGTTCAAACAGGAGTGGCTTAACGGTCAGTTGGGTGATGCCTTGTTGTCTTGTGCCACGTCCCTGGATCAGATTCAATCAAACTTAGATTTCTTAACGGGTAGTTCTCCCTCCCGCTCCCAAGTATACCGTCTGCAGGTACAAATCACTCGCTTCATTAACATCTTTAACGTTTAACATCCATGTTTTTACCTTTTGTTTGAGTTAGTTAGCCATCGTTTGTCTCCAAGATGCACTTTGACGATATCTGCGACTGGCTTTGTTTAATAGAAAGTAAAAATATACCTGTCCTTCCCATGACAATTTTCGATGTCAATGTTGGAAATATTTAGATCTAATCAATTTTGTAGAATTTCTATAAAACTGACACAAAAAAAGCGAATTAAGCGTCAGTCAACCACTGGTAGTATGTATATAAGTAACAATAAACAAACATTAAATCAGTCATTTGAAAATTCGGCTACCATTGTTCTTCCAAGTAACATTTGTTAACTGCCTTAAGAATCTTTTTTGTATATTTCCCACTACCACATTTATTTATTCCTTTAATTCTACAAATACATCTTTTGCTTTGTCATAAACAGTAAATTTTGCACAATCATTTCGAAGTAGAATTACATCTAAGCACTCCACTTGGTACTCTTCCAGTAAACTATTGAATCACTATCTTGTATTTTGGGAATTCATCTTGTTCCTACTATAGAGGTCTAAGATCTTCATTTATAGCAACAAATCTTTTACAATATTTAAAATAATTACAGATACAAGCATAGGCTCATGAAAAGTTAAACAACAAGCAAAAGCTTTTCTTTGTGCTTATTTGGTGTTTTAATTTTATCTAGTTTGATTATAATCTTGTAACTTAAATATCATTGGTTCATATCTGTTCCTCAAGCCAATAATTGGAACAGAAGCATTTAAAATAAATCTGTTTCTTCCACAATAATTATTGATGGTAACGTTGAAAATAATTGGAGCCAATCATCTACATTTCTTTTTATTTTTATGTTTCCTATTATTTCTCCTATTTTTGTACTATCAATTATTTCTTTGTTTCTGCTGTATGCAATAAACCATCACATTTTCGAAAATAATGTTTTCAAATAAATTATTCTAGGAAACAGATGTCTATTAAAGGCAAAAAAACTGTCTGTTCGTATTTCTAAAAATGATTTACCTTTCGAATAGTAAAAAATTTCTAATTCCTGTCTAAAACTACTCTATGGAATACAAATAAATACTGCACTTTTTAGAACATTTTCATTTTTTAATTTCTATAAATTTATTTTTATTGTATCCTTTAAGGTTATACAGAGACTTTTTACCATTATTTTCACCCAAAAAACCATTATATATAAAGTTATTTTTATTGTTTAGAATAAAAGCTTAAGTTTTATACACTCTACTTGTTACAAAATCGCTTTATTGCTGTTTAAAATATTTTTTGTTGTATACTTAAGATTTCTAATTATTGTTTTAGCTTTTTAGTGGATTGTAAATCTGCTCTGTTTATTACTTTACTTTCTATAATGGTATATGGATGAAGTTTATTGGAAATATTTGTTCTTTTTCTAGAGACAAATGTAATAACATAATTCGTTTTTATTAATCCTAGTTCTTCAATATGTATAATTTCTGGTACTGTAGAAAACTAAACATTGGATTTAGAAAAATATGTTGTTCCAAGTTTTATAAAACATGTTTGTTTTACAGAAATTATATTGTTTGTCTCTTCAAAAATTTCTATTCAGTTACTGGGCAAGTAGTGAAAACTAAATGCAAATAAAATATATTAAATCAGTTTATCTCTTTCTTCTTTATTATTATTATTTGTATTCCTGCTGTTCTTTTCATGATTTTGTTGCCTCAACAGATCTATTGCATTATGTTTTTGTAAATAATACAACTATTTTGTAATGTGTCTCTTAATTTTTGCTACCTTTGAGTTAGTGGAACAGAGTACAAAGGAGCTTGCTTGCAATATTTGCTATTATTTGTCATTAATTCTAAACATTCGCTTAATGAATCGAATTCCTGTTCTTTTTAGAAATCTGGGTTAATTTAGTTACAAATTGTTGCTCCTAACCTTGTAATTCCATTTTCTTGAGCTAATTTAGAAGCAAATGTTTCTTTTATTCTTCTGCCTGAATAATACAAAAATCTATAATGTTGTTGACAAGTTTCTTGTTGACTCATGGATTTGTTAATTGACATATAAATATATTGTAGATTTTTGCTCTAGAATTAGAATTTATCCATGCTAAGCAATCTTTACCTAGAGAATTGTTGTTGTATTCTCCTTACATACAAAAATTAAAATTATTTGTTAAATATCTGCACATTTCTTTGTCTTTAAAGATACCTATAAAATCTCATGCTATGTCTAAATCTAATAAACAATAATGTTCCTTGTTAAATTCTGTCAAAATTTCTGGTAACTCTTGTAAAAGTGTGTCCAGTTTAACATCTGCTAATTCTGTTGTGTAAGGTGTAGCAACAGGATTCTTATATTGTTGTTTTATAATTTATCTGTGTTTGCTAATAATTGTATAATACATTTTTTACTGTACTGGAATCTAATAAATATGGAATTTTTGCTTTAGCTTCTTTTTTGGGAGAAAGTCTAGTTTTCATTTATCCTTCACAATCTATAAAAGCTGTTATTTTTATGATCATAATGTTGTCGCAAAATGGTTCAGTGATCAGTTTAAATTCTTCTAAGTTTTTCCTCCTTTTGTGTTGATAATATTGCCAGTATTTGTTACAAGATGATGATTATTATTATGATTTTGAGTGTGTAAGCCAAACCAAAATCTTCCATTTGTTTTATTTCCAAAAAGTTCTGTTATAGAATATTCTTTTTAGCGTACATTTTATTTTCGGCTTTTATTTAGTATAACAAATTTTTAAATAGGTTCGAGAAAAATCAGTTAAAATTTCGAAGGTACCTGAAACTGACTATCTGAAAGCTTTGTGCTGTGCTAATATTCCCTACATGACTCTTCCCTATTTGATGATTTCAAACTACAGAATATTTATATAGAGAATGGAAAAAATGAAATTTTTCCTTCAGGAATGTGGAATCTATATACATCAATCAATCATCTGATGGTGTACTTGTACAACACTTTCAGAGGTTTTATGCAAGTCGCATTACTGTACGGTGATGTTAACAGTTTCACAACAATTTATGATATGTACACATAAATATGTCAAGAAGAATGAATGTGTTGCCCACAGAGAAAAAGACAATGAAGCTGTGTGCCACATTCAGAGTTAAAATTTAAAATGAAACTAATGCTCACGTAGTCATGTATGGTAGAAGAAATTTAACACATGATGAATTATACAAAATGAATGAAAATAGAAAAAATTATACAATTGTTAACTTTATTTTTACATTTCCTTTATAAGCATTTTAATAAAGACAGAGGAAATAAAAACTGAAAAATTCATTATGTCAATAGAAAATGATGTTCGATTTCATTTATTACTGTTTATTTGGACAGTCCTTTCCATGTAGATTATGGTACTTTTTTTAATCTTTACAGTCAGTTAATATTTAGCTGAGAAATAAACAAAAATCGATCTATTAAGCTGGAAATAGAAGCAAGTGTTATATATCATTAGTAGACGTGAATATTTAAATACTAGATTTGGTAAAAAATTTGTATGGAGCTCAATAACGCTTTTAAAATTATTTTGCCAAACAGATAGTATAAATTAATTACTGGATGGAATCTTCAATCTTTGAAAATGGAAATATTATGCTGCGATACAGGGGAATGAAGAAACTTGAAAATAACGATAATGAATTTCATGATTTGGAATATTTACTGTGAAAGGAGCTGCTGCTGAATTCCTTTAAAAAATTTGCCTTATCTTACTTTATTTGAAGAGAAAAATATGCTGATATCTAATGATATTTTATGCTTTATTCAGTATAGAACATCAGGAAATGTGATGCCAGAACCTGAAAATCATTCAAAACTTAAAAGATGAAATAAATAAAATATTACACCTAAAATTCGTTATTTCCCTGCTCATTTACTCATTTATTTGCCTGTCCTGACTCGGGGTGAAATATTACACTGTTTTGTGTCCCAAATTATTATGATATGGGGTTTCACGTGCTCCCAAAAAGTAGGTTCATGAACAGCTCTCCCCGAGTGTACTGCACGTGCCTGTTTACCACTGATGCCCCTAAGTATGAGAGTGCAAATTATTTTTGCCTCTCTCTCTTCAGAACATCCGACATGATGGTAGATCAATAAAGAACTAAGCTAATTCGACAAAACACTAGTCACCCCCTCGTGAGGCCACGCTGTTCGCTTTGAAGCACTGCAAGTGGTTTAGAATTGATACCATGTGGTCATGTGAACGTGTAGCTGTGTTGCGTATGTGCCAGGTGGTTGTATGGAATCAGTACAATAAGATGTAGATACTTGATAGAAAGGTAGGGAGCAGCTATTGTTTCGAAATAACTGAGGCAACATCGTGATTGAAGTTGCACGATTTGTTGGTGCGTCAGTTCCCGATTGTCTAACGCGTCTGCGAGGAATGATGTACATCCCGCAGCCAAGCAACAGTTAATAAGAAAAGTGGTCGTATCAGATGAAAATCGTAAAACTCCCGAATATAGAATGGGACGCCTATGGATTCATTGCACGGGTGCAGGCAGAGAGCCTTGCGAATTACTTTAGAACAAGTTTTCCGAAAACTGTCTTGAGCGGCTAGTTGAGCAGCCCATACGCAATGGAAATATCTTAGACCTTGTAGTTACAAACAGGCTGTAACTTATCGATGGCGTCAGTGTAGAGACAGGGATTATTGACCACGGTGTCATCATAGTGACTATGGTTACGGAAGTTAATAAATAAGTAAAGAAAGCAAGCAAAGTGTTCCACTAGAAAGAGCAGATAAAGAGTTATTAGTATCTCAATTACAACATCAAATGCGATCATTTCGTTCCATTGTGATGGATGTTAAAGAATTAGAGGCCAAATTTAAAAATCATGCAAATCGTGCTCTGGACAAATATTTGCTTAGCAAGTGGATTAAGGATGGGAAAGATCCACCGCGTCTTAGCAACGAAATTCGGAAAATACTGAGGAAGCAAAGGCTGTTGCGTTCTCGGTTCAGAAGAGAACGTGCAAATGACGATAGAGAAAGATTAGTAAAGATTCGTGCGAGATATACAGGGTGGTCCATTGATCGTGACCGGGCCAAATAACTCACGAAATAAGCATCAAACGAAAAAACTAGAAAGAACGAAACTCGCCTAGCTTGAAGGGGAAAACCAGATGGCGCTATGGTTGACCCTCTAGATGGCACTGCCATAGGTCAAACGGATATCAACAGACGCCTGTTGGGCATTTTGATCACAAAAGCCATACATCAACACGATATCGACCTTTTTCGCAGTTAGTAAACGGTCCATTTTAACACGGGTAATGTATCACGAAGCAAATACCGTCCGCTCTGGCGGAATGTTAAATGATACTACGTACTTATACGTTTGTGATTATTACAGCGCCATCTATCACAAACCGAAAAAAGTGGTCCAACTAAAACATTAATATTTCTTTACGCACTACACGAATATGAAATAAAAAATGGGGTTCCTATTTTAAAACATGCAGTTGATATCCGTTTGACCTACGGCAGCGCCAACCATAGCGCCATCTGGTTTCTCCCTTCAAGCTTGACGAGTTTCGTTCTTTGTAGTTTTTTCGTTTGATGCTTATTTCGTGAAATATTTGGCCCGGTCATGCTCAATGGACCTCCCTGTACTGCAACTGCCACCATTATACCTGGCTGAGAACCCGAGAAAAATCTGGTCTATGTACAGTGACTACGTGGGTCTAAAGTTCCATCCAGTAACTTATCTGGATGGCAGCTGAGACAGCAAAATGAAAGCCAAAGCTTTGATTCCACTTATAAGTTATCGTGCACAAGGAAGAATCGTACAAACGTACAGTCATTTGACCATCGCACAGAGTACAGTACGGATGACATAGTAATAAGAATCCCTGGCGTAGGCAAACAATCTAAAGACTTGAAAATAAATAACACTCCATGTCCGAGTGGAATCCGGTTTTACAAAGAGCACTCTACGGCACTGGCCCCTTGCGTAGCTTCCATTTATCGCGAATCTCTCGCCCAGCACAAGTCCCAAGCGACTGGAAAAAAGCTCAGGTGACTCTTGTATATAAGAATGGTAAAAGAACGGACCCGCATTACGGACCAATATAATTGCTTTCTGAGTTTGAACATCAAGAAGTTTCTAGAGAACGAAAACCATGTGGCCCCTGAATCAGCAGAATTTCAGGAAACATCGCTCTTGTGAAACTCAGCTTGCCCTTTTCTCGCGTGATATACTGTCAACTGCGGATGAAAGGCAACAGGCTGGTTCCAAATTCCTACATTTTCCGAAAAGCGTTTATCACGGTACTCCACTGAACACTGTTAACGAAAGTATGAACATGCAGAATAGGTAGGTGGATATGTGAGTGGCTATAGCCCAATATGTGGTCTTCGATGGCGAGTATTCATCAGAGACGAGAGCATCGTCAGGAGGCAAAGTGTGAGAGGACCACTAATATTTTCTATATACTTGATGTGGCGGACATGGTGGGCAGCAATCTGCGGCTGTTGGCTCAGGATGCTGTTGTGTCGAAGATGAGTGACTATAAGATGGTAGGAAATGAATCAGACAAAATTTCTCGCTGGTGTGGCGAATGTCAAATGGCACTAAAAGTAGAAAAAATTAAGTTAATACGGATGTGTAGGAAAAGCAAACCTGTAATGTTCGGATACAGCCCTAGGAGTGTCCTACTTGACTGAGTAGCATCGTTTAACTATCTAGGCGTAACAAATGGTTCAAATGGCCGTGAGCACTATGGGACTTAACATTTGTGGTCATCAGTCCCCTAGAACTTAGAACTACTTAAACCTAAGGACATCACACACATCCATGCCCGAGGCAGGATTCGAACCTGCGACCGTAGCGGTCACGCGGTTCCAGACTGAAGCGCCTTTAACCGCACGGCCACACCGGCCGGCTCTAGGCGTAACACTGCAAAGCGATATGAAATGGAATGAGCGCTTGCGGACTGTGGTAGGGAAAGCGAATGGTCGACTTCGGTTTATTGGAAGAATTTTTGGAAATTGTGGTTCATCTGCAAAGGAGATCCAACATAGGACGCCACTGCGACCTATTTTTGAGTACTGCTCCACTGTTTAGGATCCGCATCAGGTCGGATTAAAGGATGACAGGGAAGCAATTCAGAGTCGAGCTGCTAGATTTGTGACTGGTAGGTTCGAATAACAAGCAAGCGTTATGGAAATGCTTCGGGAACTCAAAGTCAAGTTCCTGGAGGAAAATTGATGTTCATGTCGAGGAACGGAACTGATAAAATTTAGAAACCAGCATTTGAACACTGACTGCGGAAAGGTTCTACTGCCGCCAACATACATTTCGCGTAAGGACCACGAAGATAATATAAGAGAAATTAGGGCTCATTCGGAGGCATACACTGAGGTGATAAAAGTCTTAGGATAGCGAAATGCACGGATACATGTGGCAATAGTATAGCATACGTAAGGTAGAAGAGGGGGTGTAATGGCGGATCTGTCATTTGTATTCAGGTGATTATGGCCGCACGACGGGAGTTAACAGACTTTGAACGAGGAACGGTAGATGGAGCTAGACCCAAGGGACATTCCATTTCAAAAATCGTCATGGAATTTAATATTACCAGATCGACGGAGTGAAGAGTACGCTGAATACGCCAAATTTCAGGCATTACCTCTCACCACGGATAACGCAGTAGCTGTTGGCCTTCATTTGATCGAGAGCATTTACGTAGAGATGTCAGTGCTAGTAGACAATCAACACTCCATGAAATAACAAATGGTTCAAATGGCTCTGAGCACTATGGGACTCAACTGCTGTGGTCATCAGTCCCCTAGAACTTAGAACTACTTAAATCTAACTAACCTAAGGACATCACACACACCCATGCCCGAGGCAGGATTCGAACCTGCGACCGTAGCAGCAGCGCGGCTCCGGACTGGAGCGCCTAGAACCGCACGGCCACCGAGGCCGGCCAATGAAATAACAGCAGGAATTATGTGGGACGTCCGATGAACGTATCCGTTTGGACAGGCAAGATTTTGCGTTAATGAGCTATGGCACCAGACGACCAATGAGAGTGTCATTGCTAATAGTACTTCGCCTGCAGCGCCTCTCCTGGGCTCATGACCATATCGTTTGGACCCTAGATGACTAGAAAACTGTGACCTGGTATGATGAGTCCCGATTTCAGTTGGTATGAGCTGATGGTAGGATCCGAGTATGGTGCAGACCCCACGGTACTAAGGACCCAAGTTGTCAACAAGGCACTGTGCAAGCTGGTGGTGGCTCCATAACGGTGTGGACTGTGCTTACTTAGAATGTACTGGATCCTCTGGTCCAGCTGAACCGATCATTGACTGGAAATGACTATGTGCGGCTACTTGGAGATCATTTGGAGACATTGATGGGCTGTAAGTTCCCAAGCTAAGGTACCCGTGGTCTAGGGGTAGCGTCTTTGATTCATAATCAGAACGTCTTCGGTCCTGGGCTCGATCCCCGCCACTGCTTAAATTTTGGTAAATAATCGGCATTGGCGGCCAAAGACTTCCGGCATAAGAAGTCAGCCTCATTCTGCTGACGGCCTTGTCAAAGAGGGCGGAAGAGCGGATAGCGGTTCAGCGCACTCTCTTGTCCTAGGGGTGGGAAATTGCCCCTAAAGGCGGAAGAATCAGCAATGATCAACGACATGAGGATGCAGAAGGCAATGGAAACCACTGCATTAAAGACAAGTAACATGTATCCACAGGACATGTGGCCTGTAATTGAAGAAGTGTCATGATGATCTCTCCATTGGCAAAAGATTCCGGAATAGTCCCCCATTCGGATCTCCGGGAGGGGACTGCCAAGGGGGAGGTTACCATGAGAAAAAGATTGAATAATCTACGAAAAGATAACGTTCTACGAGTCGGGGCGTGGAATGTCAGAAGCTTGAACGTGGTAGGGAAACTAGAAAATCTGCAAAGGGAAATGCAAAGGCTCAATCTAGATATAGTAGGGGTCAGTGAAGTGAAGTGGTAGGAAGACAAGGATTTCTGGTCAGATGAGTATCGGGTAACAGCAGCGGAAAATCGTATAATAGGTGTAGGATTCGTTATGAATAGGAAGGTAGGGCAGAGGGTGTGTTACTGTGAACAGTTCAGTGACCGGGTTGTTCTAATCAGAATCGACAGCAGACCAATACCGACAACGATAGCTCAGGTATACATGCCGACGTCGCAGGCTGAAGATGAACAGGTAGAGAAAGTGTATGAGGATATTGAAAGGGTAATGCAGTATGTAAAGGGGGACGAAAATCTAATAGTCATGGGCGACTGGAATGCAGTTGTAGGGGAAGGAGCAGAAGAAAAGGTTACAGGAGAATATGGGCTTGAGACAAGGAATGAAAGAGGAGAAAGACTAATTGAGTTCTGTAACAAGTTTCAGCTAGTAATAGCGAATACCCTGTTCAAGAATCACAAGAGGAGGAGGTATACTTGGAAAAGGGCGGGAGATACGGGAAGATTTCAATTAGATTACATCATGGTCAGACAGAGATTCGGAAACCAGATACTGGATTGTAAGGCGTACCCAGGAGCAGATATAGACTCAGATCACGATTTAGTAATGATGAAGAGTAGGCTGAAGTTCAAGACATTAGTCAGGAAGAATCAATACACAAAGAAGTGGGATACGGAAGTACTAAGGAATGACGAGATACGTTTGAAGTTCTCTAACGCTATAGAAACAGCAATAAGGAATAGCGCAGTAGGCAGTACAGTTGAAGAGGAATGGACAACTCTAAAAAGGGCCATCACAGAAGTTGGGAAAGAAAACATAGGTACAAAGAAGGTAGCTGGGAAGAAACTATGGGTAACAGAAGAAATACTTCAGCTGATTGATGAAAGGAGGAAGTACAAACATGTTCCGGGAGAATCAGGAATACAGAAATACAAGTCGCTGAGGAATGAAATAAATAGGAAGTGCAGGGAAGCTAAGACGAAATGGCTGCAGGAAAAATGTGAAGACATCGAAAAAGATATAATTGTCGGAAGGACAGACTCAGCATACAGGAAAGTCAAAACAACCTTTGGTGGCATTAAAAGCAACGGTGGTAACATTAAGAGTGCAACGGGAATTCCACTGTTAAATGCGGAGGAGAGAGAAGATAGGTGGAAAGAATTGCCAATGACACCAAATGCTCATTTCCATTTCCACTGTGGATTAATGCATTTATACGTTCTTCATCAAAATCCGAAGGTCTTCCTGAACGAGGAGAGTCATTAATGTCCAAACAATCCTCCAAAAAAGGAAAAAACCATCTTCTTGCCGTGCTTTATCCAATGGCATTATCTCCATACACGGTGAAAATGTTTCTGGCTACCTCTACTGCAGTCACCACTCTACTGAAGTTATGTCGGAAATGTTCCGGTTTCTCCACTTGCCACTCAATTTATTCACCCCATAACTACACTCACTATATTCAAAAGCAAAATGGCAGTATGTAAACTCAAATAGCAACAGAGAACTACAAATAAAAAATGACGTTCGATAAATGAACCCAAAGCAAGCGAAATAGCAACATGCAAAACAAAAACGCTACGCACTTATGAATCAACCTAATATTAATTTTATTTATTAAAATTGATCTGCTTTTAATACATTTAAATTCTAAAATTACTTGTTAACATTTTGAGGAATAAAACAAAATGAAAAAAAGTTGGTAGCACAGATCGATCCCGAGCCTACGAATTGCCAGTGGGTGTGCTTGACCGTTACGTTACTTCGCCGTTGAGTGAACTGCTGTTCAAATATCCCATATACTCCATGTGTGAATCTTGAGAAAGCGTTTCACTTTTTCCTACGGCCCACTCAAGCAATTTAGTCTAGAAACCCGAAAGGAGCATGTACCCTCATCTACTCACGTAGTTTGAGACAAATTGGTAAGCCTCATCCCACGCCTTCCTGTTGTTGGATTTACATTTGGAGATGATCTAAATCCCACTATCTCCTCCAAAGATCTAGTGAAAAATGGGCTTTTTACCTGAACGTCTATGGATTATCTACAGAAAACGTGTCCATACTGTTTCCTCATAGATTCACTTACTTTTTCGAATTGTCTTGGATTATTTCTGTTCTGTTCATAAACAACATGACATCGATGCAAAGAACGACTTATGAGTCAGTGTTGCCACCTTTACCCTAGGCGGAAACAACACAGTGCCATCTTGGAGACATCCGCACATCTGTCGTTTGCTGAAGCCACAACTGGGCATGAAAGTGATACTGCTAAAAAAGACACCCGTTTCAGCTGAGGCTGCTGTTTTTATTCTAGGTTCTAGAGACATCTTTTCCATGGTATCAAACAAGCCGACCGTCAGAATCACTACGTGTCCAACGAACCAAATATTGGATAAATTACATTATGTTGATGGCAAACAATACGCATATTTCAGAGCATCCAAATGACCTTGGGAATCCTTCATAATTTCCCGATTCTGACTGTATGCAAATTGTGTTTACAATGTTTCTATGGAGACGGGCGGAAAGGGATGGAAACGTACAAAAACAAAAATCACCAGAAGTACATTATAAAAATCTAACAAAATGTTATGATGATGAACATCAAACGATTCCATTTGATCAGAAGCTTACAAAACTGTAGTTGGATTTTGTCTAAGCAAAGTATTATGAAAGTTGTTGATACGTCTTTATTGATGCTTGAATTAATTAATAGTATTTAAAAGAAATTCTTTTAAATTTATGAAATGATCTATACTACTTCAGCCACTTTTTACTAATATTTAATTAGCTCAACACATTGCGGTAGCCTGTAGTTATCACAGGTGCGTTACTGTTACATGTAAATTCCACTGGTCTGAAATGCAATTAGGTTCATTTGCTGTGTGCCAGTGAAATTATGTATCGAAATACAATCCTGTACAGAAAGACACATATGCTTTAATGTGTAGATTTGGAGATTTGCTTGTTTAAATCATTTCATTGGTGCATTTGTTGTTGGAAATTTAGTTGTCTGGCACACAGATCACAGTGACAAACATATCGTAGCTTAACATTTTGACATACACTTGTTTACATAATTCGAGAGTCTTAACTGCTTCGGTAAACTACTTGCGATTGCTAAGATAGTAATATACAGTGCAGATGGAACCTTTGCTGTCTAGACGCATTTATGTCATGGCATATATCAGATAACTGCAACGGCCTTGACGCATTGGCTACACCGGTTCCCATCAAATTACCAAAGTTAAGCGCTGTCGGACGTGGCCGGCACTTGGATGGGTGTCCGTCCGGGCCGCCATGCGCTGTTGCCATTTTTCCGGCTGCACTCAGCCTCGTGATGCCAATTGAGGAGCTACTCGACCGAATAGTAGCGGCTCCGGTCAAAGAAAACCATCATAACGACCGGGAGACCGGTGTGCTGACCCCACGCCCCTCCTATCCTCATCCTCAGCTGAAGATGATACGGCGGTCGGATGGTCCCGATGGGCCCCTTGTGGCCTGAAGACGGAGTGTTTTATACATATATATATATTGTGTTCCTTGTCCATTTTATGCGACATACGGAAACGGAATTGATGGCCAATGTCCTGATTGTGCGCGCCTATTGTTGATTTATATGTTTATGTGGTTTCCATGTGTGTTAGCCACTTATATGTTGAATATATAGGAAACTATCAGCCTCGATTTCGGTAATGAAACCAAACTTTACGTAGGTTTCAGCCTAAGTAATTGAGCCTTCTTGAGAAGATATATCTGATTCTACAATATGTCTACGAGGGCATGGTCTAGAAATAAAACTAAAACAGACATATTATAGAATCAGGTATGTCTTCTGAGGAAGACTCAATGACTTGGGCTGAAACCTAGATAAAGGTTGGTTTCATTACCGCAATGGAGGCTGATAGTTCCTTATATATTAGATTATCACGATTGGTGACTGGGCTGCATTGTTGAAAGTACTAAAACTTATATGTTGACTGTGTGAGAGGTATTCAATAAGTAATGCGTTTTTTTTCTGAAATCAGATTGTTTTTATTCAGGATTCCAATATACCATGTTATTCCCCACTCTTTTGGCTACAAAACCCTATTTTGCAACATAAGCTCCGTTCAGTACGACTGCACTGCCTATATGCCCGCATGGTACCCATCATCCACGTACTGCTTCCCGCGGAGTGCATCCTTCATCTACATGACTACTCTGCAATTCACATTTAAGTGCTTGGCAGAGAGTTCATCGAACCACAATCATACTATCTCTCTACCATTCCACTCCCGAACAGCGCGCGGGAAAAACGAACACCTAAACCTTTCTGTTCGAGCTCTGATTTCTAAAACGAACACCTAAACCTTTCTGTTCGAGCTCTGATTTCTCTTATTTTATTTTGATGATAATTCCTACCTACGTAGGTTGGGCTCAACAAAATATTTTCGCATTCGGAAGAGATAGTTGGTGACTGAAATTTCGTAAATAGATCTCGCCGCGACGAAAAACGTCTTTGCTTTAATGACTTCCATTTCAACTCGCCTATCATATCTGCCACACTCTCTCCCCTATTACGTGATAATTCATTGGGCCGACCGGATGGAAGTCTTAGATGGCGCGGAACCCAGCGGCCACACTTTTGAATATCCCACCTAGCGAAAGAATCTGTCAGCACTGCTAGCAGAAATATGCAGTTGCGCAGCAAGGGCCGGCCGCTGTGGCCGAGAGGTTTTAGGCGCTTCAGTCCAGAACCGCGCTGCTGCTACGGTCGCCGGTTTGAGTCCTGCCTCGGGCATGGGTGTGTGTGCTGTCCTTAGGTTAGTTAGGTTCGAGTAGTTCTAAGTCTAGGGGACTGATGACCTCGGATGTTAAGTCTCATAGTGCTTGGAGCCATCATCTGCGCAGCAAGGTGCCTGATTGTGATCCGTCGAGCTCCTCGAATGAGAGTGTCCACACGTCCCAATATTGCAGTAGTCACAGTTGTGTACAGCTAGCCGGCACGCGAGAGATCGGAGAAGTTCGCGCGACCTTGTTGCGATGAACCTTGTTGCGATGATGACAGACGTCTCGAGCCGACAACTCACTGTGCTTTTGGTAAGTGCCAGTTGTTCGCAGACATTCTACACGCGCCTACGAGTATCTGCTATGCCCAAGTCTCTTCATGTAACGCACCTCCGTTGCAGACGCTACTTTGAAGGTTACGTACAGCGTCGCCACCTATCGGAAATTTATGGACATATAGGGGCTGAAGCGGGAATATTCCACGATGTTCTACAACAAAGTCAGGTTTTTTTTTTTTTTTAACCGAAATTGGCCGAGAAAAAACGTATTCCATTACTTATTGAACACTCCCCGTATCTTTTCTGGATACCTTTCCCGATTTGACCTAGATAGAGGACTTTGCATGTATTACATGCTTTTAAACGAAACTAGTTGTCAGAAGCGAAAAGTTTTGACCTCCTGCTCTGACTGAAATAGATCAGTTGCTTCAAAATGGTTTTTTAAATAAAAGTGTCAAGATTAAGATGAACAGTGGTCTCATATCCGGCTTTGCATGATTAATTGATGGTAGCCGTCCCCCACAATGGCTGTTTTCTCACCGTGGATAAAAGGCACTTCTAACTTCCAATAAATGTTTGTAGAGTGGGGGAGGGTTTCCAAAAGACAGACCAAATAGTAAAACCTGAAACTTAAGAAAAAAGCTGGAAAGTAAACTTAATGAAAAGGATCAATACGAGTAGGCATAGATAGTATCGACCAATTACGTCAGGACCAATTATTATTACTTACAATGTAGATTACGACGAACAAACAAGTTTTCATCTGACGAAATCGATTTGGACTCGATTGCTCACATTCGATTTCGGATGTATAACGGCGAGACGTTTTGAACAGGATTTTGTCACAAGTGATATGTACGTGAAAATGTTATTAACTTTACCGATAACACGCGCGCTGCCCTTAGGAATTAAGAAAATCGACCGCGGCGAGACATCGCCACGGAGTGATAGCTGCGCGCGCACAGCAGCCGCACTGGCAGCCGTTAGTTCCGCGGGCGGCCGCTAGCAGGCGCCGGGCGCTGGCGTCGCCGCCCGCCGCCGGTACGGCCGGTGCGCGTCTGCAGAGCCAGTCTGTCTGGTGGCAGGCAGAGTGAATGAACCCGCGCGCTGACAGCCCGGGCCGTGTGTAGTGCGCCTACGACGCCGACGTCTGCTCCGTACGGGACCTGTTCCGCTGAGCCGACACGCAACCGGAGCGCGCCAGGGGTCGACTTCTCGCCGAGCCGAAGGTGAGTCCAGTGCACTTCCGGTCGGCCGCCGCCAGCTTGTGCCAACAAACCGCGGCCGGAATTATCCTCCTGAATGGATGACGTGTCTATTGTTCGGAACAAACGGCGCGCGGAGATACGGCTGCTGTCATAGCGGCACCGAAAACATAGGCTCCCAATGAACACACAGCTCTGGCAGTGGAGCTGTACAGGGCTGTCATTTTAATTTATTCGGCTGAACTTGCTTCTAGAACCACGACATGAATAAAAATCAATTCTGTAACAAACTGTAAATTTACTGAAGATACGCGATGCCTTTACGCACATTTTCACGCCTTTTGTTTCCCATCATTACAAGATTCGTCCACTTCAGGATTCCCTTTCCACAAATGATTTTCCTAGCTGTAAATACTGAAGAGTTATGCTGCTTTATATAGATCCTAGATTCACAGATTCTGCTTTATGAGTCTCCAAAGTTTTGTCCATCGTAATAGCCAATGAAATTAACGGCTGATCAATATAGTTATATTTTTGTAACTGGATCAAAACGCATTTTCTTATTAAGTCGGTTCTATTGTCATATACTTGCAACGAGTTTTGGAGTTTTCTCTCCATCATCAGGTACATATTAGAGATTACATATTAGTGCCAGAGATTTTGTGTTAAGTGTGGTCGCACTTTATTGGGGGGGGGGGGGGGGAGGGGGAGAGCGGGTGAGACGTAAACACAACGTCAGGCACGAACCATCTTCCACATTGCACTGAAAGTCTTAAGCAATTTACCTGGTGACGGGAATTTCAACGCCGAAACTCATTATGAAGGTATAGCAATAACAATGACTAATTACAACATTGCAAATGCTGTTTAGAAATTGTTCTTACAGCCCCACCTACACTCAACGTATGATTTCCATACTAATTGTTTCTAATATGTTATGCAACCGTAACTGATGTAGTTTACACATTGTTCTTTGTAACTCATCTTCGCTTTCTTCCAAAATTGTTACAACATCTGCCTACATATTAAAATTTACATTTTTATTTCTGTTAATTTGTAAAACTCGATTTACCGCCTGTCTTCAGGTCTTAAACAAATCATTTACATCCACACTAAATAAGGTTAGTGGAAGGTTGCAGCCTTGTTACAAATGATGTAACAATTTTGGAAGAAAGTTTATGTGAGCTACAACAAGCATTCTATACACTACATCAGTTAGGAAAAAGAGAGTTTAACCATCGTATATCAATAAAGAAAATCAAAATTATGGCTGATAGTGGGAAATATGCTAACCACTCAAAAATAATAGATAATATTCCACTTGAGCAAGTCTCCACCTCTAACTTTTTAAGATGCTATATAAGCTATGACATGGACAAGAACATAGAAACTAAGATTAACAAATATTTATCAATATGCGAAATGATAAACAAAACATTCCAACCCAAAATCCTGAAGGAAACAATATTGAAATTTTCAAAACTGTTGCTAGTCCTGTATAGCTGAATGGAAGTCAGTTATGGGTCCCTAAAAAGCCGTGGTAGAAGTAAAATACAAGCAACAGAAATGAAATTTTTCGCGAAAGCCAGGGAAGACCACATAAGAAATGATAATTTCAGAAACAAATTAAATCATAATGGGAACATCACCTACAGCGGAAGAGTGCAGAGAGTCTCACGTCAGGCTATACTATAAGAGGCAAGAAGGGACATAGGAAGACCCAGAACCAGGTGGCCGATAAAAGTGTATACGATACAGGAACAAGTGCGTGAACCTGAAATTGCGAAAGGAGGAGGAGGAGGGGAAGGAGAAGAAAAAGACGATGATGATGATGGTGATTGTTATTCAACGGCAACCAGTGGAAACAACATGCGCATGCGGTACAGGTGGGATCTTCCTTCGGAAACCGTACGAAATCCTGAACGTTGAATGTCAAACAAGCAAGCGAGTTTACGCATGTTTACAGTTTGTGAAAAATGTGGTCATTTGCTTCGTACAGCTGTCTGTATGTGGTGCCGCTGGGGATTGTTATATCATTTCATGGCGTCGTTGCATAATTCTGGGAGGTGCGTAGAATACCACAGTCTTGGGGAAAGTTTTATCTTAGGTGCTCGCTACACAGATAATCGATAGAGGGTTGACGCCGCTTCAGCGCTAAGCTTTCGGCATCCCGTGTGTGGTTTCCGTCAGAGATCGTCAGATAACTGTGTCCTGTAATACGTGGTGTTTCCTTAATCATTGCCATCTGATACCCATTTTACTGTTTCTCTCTCTTTCTCACTCACATTGCGTGTCAGTCACGCCGATCTTAATCTTTCAGTTCTCAATTGAAAGCTGACTCCATAATGCTGTATGTCTAGAGAAATTATCTTTCTCTCTTCCACTTAAAACACCGGCTTGTTTCTTCATCTATTTTATCTGAAACATTTGCATTTAACTCACTACCTTATTTCTCTTATTGTTACAACATCGCATTTCGGATGCAAGTGTCTTTTTAATATGTTCTTCAGTATTTACCAGGCTAGTGGCTCGGTCCGCTATTTTTGATATTTTGTCTCCATTTTCGACGGAACGATAGCCTGTTATCGTATGTGACAAGTGATACTTTGCTGCATTTAGATCGCAATGTAGTGTTTCTGCCCAGCAACTGTCATGGTCAAACCCGGAACCTTCTTTCATCAACGATCACTACGAAGCCTCCCTGTACCACACATTGTAGATGGTTATCTCAAACTTATCAGCTGGACCGACCAAATAATCAAACGTTTTCTTACGCCATCGTTTGAAACGTGATTCTATCTAGTCGCTCGAGCTGTCGATGTATGCATCTTTGTTTTCATGACAGTGTAGCCTCTGATGTCTTACCAGTCCATCCTGATGAGTCAGTGAATGTGACGGAAGGATAACGGTGTGGGAGACTTTAGACAGTTGATGATCTTTTATTTGTTGGTCGCAGGTGACGCCGGCATACGCTGCAACATGAATGGATCCAGCTTTTTGTTGATCAGCGAGTTATTGTCGGTGTTTTGTTTAGAAGCAAGCTGTATCGCATTTGTCGACGCTCCATATCTAGACTTGGTGAAGGAGACCAAGCTTCGCCAGCAGACGTCACCAGCGTAGAAAAGTATCTGTACTATCGGCTGATACTACGTACTAATGTGACACGCCATGTGGGATGCTGTAACTGAATGTTAGTATCAATTCAGCTGAAATATACACAACAGCAGAAAGCGTATTTCCACTGTAGATCTATGAAAGGTGGCGGCATTATGCATGCTAGTCGTAACTAATTATACATCTGCTTCGCAGAATGGGACTATAACTGAAATGGGGCAAAACTATAAGAAATAATTAGCAACATTTATTAACAGCTAGGATACACAAATGCAGGAGCAACAGTTCGATGCGTGGCACTTGTCTTACCCCTAATACAATGAATTTTAAATAACTTTGCTCTCTGTTGGCAGTCTATGAGTTAGTCACAATGACTGAAAGGTACACTCGCCGTTAACTGTTCCTATTGCTCCGTAAATAGCGACTGTTGTGTCGGAACTATAGTCTATTGAAAGTAACTATCGGAACTGTGCTAATTCTAAGAAATCACGGAACTATATAACTGATGGCACTGTAGAAAGAGTGTGAACTGGAGTTTCAACGAAACTCACAATCTCCGGAATTGTCCCCAGAACAGATCATGGCCTCCTGCTTCTGAGTCGACGGGAAGGCTTGTACCAGATATTTCGAAGGTTCTGTGACAAACTAGGGTGGACTATCTAGACTTGCGCCATAGGATTAATAGTTGTAGGATCCCCTTAATGGGTCAGGTGCGCACTATACGTCATAAGCAGTTATCCAAGTAGCTGACGGTGTGTGGGGTGTACGCAAGTGTTCTTTTTTTTTTTTAGAGTACGCGCTCTCCATTCAGTTCCGCTAACGATTGCTGTAGGAAACTCAGAAGTATCAGTGTAAGCTCCAAAGAAATGCCTCCTGCAGCTGAGATAATTGAAATCCTAGTGATTACCTGCCGAAGCGTTCGCAACAAAGAGACTGAGTTTGATGCGCTCCTAAGAAAATGTGAAGCTCACGTAATACTAGGCACAGAATGCTGGCTAAAATCAGAAGTTGATAGTCCTGAGATCGTTGGGGAAAATTTAAGCGTGTAGCGAAAGGATAGGATAATGGGAAAAGGAGGAGGTGTATTTGATGTGTTGACTGCCTGAAGGAACAAATTCCTTATGCACGTTACCCCTACTGTCAAAAATATTTTTTTCATCATTGATTTGCTCATTCGAGCTTGTTTTAATCGAGGAGATGTCTCATTGTGCCTCTCATCACTTCGCCGCTTTGTCTCAGAATCGTACTCAAAAATTCAAGGAGACATCACCTGTGATCTCACAATTGAACCAAACGTGGTCTTTGACGATCCTCTCAAGATTAGCGCACACATTTATCCGATTGTCATTCTGCTTAGCTGTGAGTTTTTTCGGCACAAACCCCAAAACTTCGGTCCAAACCTTGTGTACGGTGGAAGTGTTTAACAGGTCGTTCATCATCTTTGTTGTTAAACGTCGGTCTGATCTCACAAGAGCACACACACGTTCAGCGTTTTCGCCGCTTTTTGAAGTTGAAGGTCTCCCTGAGCAAGGATCATTTTCAAGATGTTCTCGGCCTGCCAAAAAACATTTATGCCAGCGAAAACATTTTGTTCTTGATAAGGAATGTTTCCCATAGGTCTGTTCCAACTTTTCAAAGGTCACCTTTGCAGATTCTACACGCTTAACACAAAATCTGAGGCGTTACGGTAAACACAACGACAGCACAACTTCACTGAGGGATCTCTGCAAAATCGCGTGATGTCTGTACAGGCCTGGAACTCGAACTGATCATCTGGAAGGAATTAACACGGAGGCCTACACGAGCAGAACATCACAGAGTTGCCAGATCGCTCGCAGAGTTGTCAGTCTCATTATTTTTCTCACACATCTCATAGGTTTTTGCTTCAGTTCCCCCTGTCATCCTGCTCTCTCCTTGGACAAACAACAGAGGGACAGAGTTAATGCCACTCGCACACCCGTTGTTAATTAATATTTACTGCCGATGAAAATAGTTTCCTGTCATCTCGAAATCTATAAATACAGGTCCAGTGTGGTTTTCAAGATAATCTTACAGCATACTACGGCAAATTAGTAGCAAGTTCCGGTAATGATAATGGAGGTGCATTTCGACGACACTCCCTTCTCTCCAAAGGAGACCATAAAGCCTCAACAGTAACGTGATACGGTGGCTGTGATGGTCCGGATAAATGCGTCAATTCATCTTTATGCGCACAAAATCGGTCCTGCTCGATGCGAGCTGGGTGGACCCCAGGGGCCCTGTAGTCTTGCAACACGCCGTCACAATTGGGGAACAAACATTTTACCATGGGATGGGTCTGATCAGACAAAACGGTCACAGAGTAATAATAGGGCCATGGAATACCACGATGTTGTTGTTGTGGTCTTCAGTCCAGAGACTGGTTTGATGCAGCTCTCCATGCTACTCTTTCCTGTGCAAGCTTCTTCATCTCCCAGTACCTACTGCAACCTACATCCTTCTGAATCTGCTTAGTGTATTCATCTCTTGGTCTCCCCCTACGATTTTTACCCTCCAAACTGCCCTCCAGTACTAAATTGGTGATCCCTTGATGCCTCAGAACATGTCCCACCAACCGATCCCTTCTTCTAGTCAAGTTGCGCCACAAATTTCTCTTCTCTCCAATTCTATTCAATACCTCCTCATTAGTTATGTGATCTACCCATCTAATCTTCAGCATTCTTCTGTAGCACCACATTCCGAAAGCTTCTATTCTCTTTTCGTCTAAACTATTTATCGACCACGTTTCACTTCCATACATGGCTACACTCCATACAAATACTTTCAGAAACGACTTCCAGACACTTAAATCTATACTCGATGTTAACAAATTTCTCTTCTTCAGAAACGCTTTCCTTGCCATTGCCAGTCTACATTTTATATCCTCTCTACTTCGACACTCATCAGTTATTTTGCTCCCCAAATAGCAAAACTCCTTTACTACTTTAAGCGTCTCATTTCCTAATCTAATTCCCTCAGCATCACCCGATTTAATTCGACTACAATCCATTATCCTCGTTTTGCTTTTGTTGATGTCCATCTTATACCCTCCTTTCAAGACACTGTCCATCCGGTTCAGCTGCTCTTCCAGGTCCTTTACTGTCTCTGACAGAATTACAATGTCATCGGCGAAACTCAAAGATTTTATTTCTTCTCCATTGATTTTAATTCCTACTCCGAATTTTTCTTTTGTTTCCTTTACTGCTTGCCCAATATACAGATTGAATAACATCGGGGATAGGCTACAACCCTGTCTCATTCCAACCACTGCTTCCCTTTCATGACTCCCGACTCTTATAACTGCCATCTGGTTTCTGTACAAATTGTAAATAGCCTTTCGCTCCCTGTATTTTACCCCTGCCACCTTTAGAATTTGAAAGAGAGTATTCCAGTCAACATTGCCAAGAGCTTTCTCTATGTCTACAAATGCTAGAAACGTAGGTGAGGCTTTCCTTAATCTATTTTCTAAGACGTACCACGATATGGATGTCCAAATCATCGCTGAACCGCGCCATATTTCACTCTTTGGACGTGAACTGGGCCAGAAGTTGAAACGATGTGAAAGAAGACTCATCCGATCAAATGACTTCCTTCTGTTGCTCCACACTTCAGGTTTTATGGCTTCAGCAACACGTTTTCCTCTTGAGGGCATTTGCTTCACTGATGAGTGGCTTTGGAATTCCCCTCTTTCTAGAGCTCCCTTCGGGTTGTTTTGTTGCTGACGTTGTTCATGAGTGCGACATTTAGCTCTTCAGTGATTTTTAGAGCCGCCATGCACATATTTTTCGTCACAATTCTCTTCAATGACCGTCTGCCCCGATCACTCAAACACAATTTCGTCCGCCTTGTGACTTAGCGAATGATTTTTTTGCCGCTTTCCCTGTATACGGTGTAAACGTTAGATACGATTCCTCTTGAAACACCAAACACTTCAGCTCCTTTGTTTACGGAATTACCCACCATACGAGCACCAACAATTTGCCCACGTTCGAGCTCACTCAGCTGCGACACAACGCACTCGCAACTACACAGAACACTGTTCTGACCAAGAGTGTCACTTGTAACATGTTGATGACATCGCACAGGTGGCGTTCGTGGTCAGACACAACAGCACAGCGTACAGACTTGACTAGCATCTGCAGTTATGTTCAGGTATAGATTTATCACGGAGTTTCCACATTTTTGTCCAACTCCTGTATGTGGTATTCATGTTTGTGATCGTTTTATAATTTCATACAGGTAACTAGGGGTTATAGCTCCAGACGAGGAAGAGTTCTCGATATTGTCGTTATTGTAATAATAGTTAAGGAACTGGGGAAAAGATTTCAATCAGACCGTCCAAACGGCATTTCCCTGCATCAGGCAACAATATTATATCGCCGAATCAAGATCAGTTCATTTGACAAAATTGTGACAGAGTTTAAGATTTTGTTTATCGTTTCATCTAACATTTACAATTTGATGATCTATTTTGGTGGTTTCTTACAAATGCACTGGTTCATTTATAGTTACCCTCCTTTATGAATCCAAAGAACTCCAAAAAATAGAATGTGTTCTTCTTATGATTACGCGATTTAGGCACAGTAATATCATTTCCAAGGGATCCTATACTGACAGCTAGACTGTGGTCAAAGCGAACATCGAGGAAATAAAAATATTTCAACATGCAATCTTGCCTGCTTAAAACTCTTATCGTCAAATATCTTTTCGTGCTCAGCAACAAGTGCAATTTATATAAATCCAAACGCCAGGCAAACGCAGAGTACGCACTATCACCCAGCGACTTTCGTTCTCCCATGACTCAGCAGCCAACATAAGCTGTGGACTCCAAGTGTTTGCCAATGAGTCACTCGCCTATGACAAAGGGTTGTCGTAATCAAGACCCCAATAATCATTCTATTCGTCATAAGACTGCAACGAGGCTTCGGCCTGGCAACTAATTCCAGATGATGAAAGCACAGGACGCATTGAAAACAAATGACCCAAATTTTAGTGTGGGTTCCTCACACTTAAAGATCAGATGTCCCATGGGATGTATTCACAGAGGTGGCAAAGGTCACGCGATAGCGACATGCATATGCAGGGTGGTCCATTGATCGTGACAGGGCCAAATATCTCACGAAATAAACATCAAACGAAAAAACTACAAAGAACGAAACTCGTCTAGCTTCAAGGGGGAATCAAGCTGGCGCTATGATTGGCCCGCTAGATGGCGCTGCCATAGGTCAAACGGATATCAACTGCATTTTTTTTTAAATAGCAACCCCAATTTTTTTATTACATGTTCGTGTAGTACGTAAAGAAATATGAACGTTTTAGTTGGACCACTTTTTTCGCTTTGTGATACATGGCGCTGTAATAGTCGCAAGCGTATAAGTACGTGGTATCACGTAACATTCCGCCAGTGCGGACGGTATTTGCTTCGTGATACATTACCCGTGTTAAAATGGACCGTTTTCCAATGCGGAAAAGGTCGATATCGTTTTGTAGTATGGTTATCAAAATGCCCAAAGGGCGTCTGCTGTGTATGCTGCTCGGTATCCTGGACGACATCATCCAAGTGTCCGGACCGTTCGCCGGATAGTTACGTTATTTAAGGAAACAGGAAGTGTTCACCCACGTGTAAAACGTCAACCACGACCTGCAACAAATGATGATGCCCAGGTAGGTGTTTTAGCTGCTGTTGCAGACAAACTGCGCGAGATTCGGGAATCTCAAAAACGTCGGCGTTGAGAATGCTACATCAACATCGATTGCACCCGTACTATATTTCTGTGCTCCAGAAATTGTACTGCGACGACTTTGAACGTCGTGTACAGTTCTGCCACTGGGCACAAGAGAAATTACGGCACGATGACAGACTTTTGCACGTGTTCTATTTAGCGACGAAGCGTCATTCACCAACAGCGGTAATGTAAACTGGCATAATATGCACTATTGGGCAACGGAAAATCGACGATGGCTGCGACAAGTGGAACATCAGCGACCTTGGCGGGTTAATGTATGGTGCGGCATTATGAGAGGAAGGATAATTGGCCCCCATTTCATCGATGGCAATCAAAATGGTGCAACGTATGCTGATTTTCTACGTAATGCTCTACCGATATTACTATAAGATCTTTCACTGCATGACAGAATGGCGATGTACTTCCAACATGATGGATGTCCGGCACATAGCTCGCGTGCGGTTGAGGCGGTATTGAATAGCACATTTCATGACAGGTCGTCGAAGCACCATACCATGGCCCGCACGATCACCGGATCTGACTTCCCTGGACTTCTTTTTGTGGGGAAAGTTGAAGGGTATTTGCTATCGTGATCCACCGACAACGCCTGACAACATGCGTCAGCGCATTGTCAATGCATGTGCGAACATTACGGAACGGAACCGTTCGCTGTTGAGAGGAATGTCGTTACACGTATTGCCAAATGTATTGAGGTTGACGGACATCATTTTGAGCATTTATTGCATTAATGTGGTATTTATGCTGCGTTCTCAAAAAATGGTCCAAATGGCTCTGAGCACTATGGGACTCAACATCTTAGGTCATAAGTCCCCTAGAACTTAGAACTACTTAAACCTAACTAACCTAAGCACGGGACTGAAGCGCCTAGAATCGCTTGGCCACAGCGGCCAGCGCTGTTGAAGAGCCATTCGGGGATGTCGATTGCATCTTTCAATACGATCGAGCACCTGCTCATAATGCACGGCCTTTGGTGGAATAGCTACACGAGAATAACATCCCTGTAATGGACTGGCCTGTACAGAGTCCTGACCTGAATCCTATAGAACACCTATAGAACACCATTAAAGAGGCTCCACCAGCTTGAACAGTGCTCTGCTGACATCCTGACATGCATGGGTCCATGGGTTCATGAGGTAGTCTTCATACTCGTACACGTCCTTCCACCCCAAACAATTTGAAATGAGACTCGTCCGATCAGGCAAGATGTTTCCAGTCATGAACAGTCCAATGTCGGTGTTGATGGGACCAGGCGAGGGTTAAAGCTTTGTGTCGTGCAGTCATCAAGGGTACACGAGTGGGCCTTCGGCTCCGTAAGCCCATACCAATGATGTTTCGTTGAATGGTTCGCACGCTGACACTTGTTGATGGTCCAGCATTGAAATCTGCAGAAATTTTGGGAAGGGATGCACTTCTGTCACGTTGAACGATTCTCTTCAGCCGTCGTTGGTTCCGCTCTTGCAGGATCTTTTTCCGGCCGCAGCGATGTCGGAGATTTGATGTTTTACCGGATTCCTGATATTCACGGTGCACTCGTGAAATGGTCGTACAGGAAAATCTCCACTTCATCACAACCTCGGCGACGCTGTGCCCCATTGGTTGTGCGCCGACTATAACACCACGTTCAAACTCACATAACCTGCCATTGTAACAGCAGTGACCGATCTAAGAACTGCGCCAGACACTTGTTCTCTTATACAGGCGTTGCCAACCGCAGCCCCGTATTCTGCCTGTTTATGTATCTCTGTATTTGAATACCCATACCTATACGTGTTTCTTTGGCGCTTCAGTGTATAGATGTAAATAACGTGTTGTTTTAGCAGAAAACAGGGAAGCTGTGTTTACGGGTTATCGGCGTATGGTTGGCATACCACTACGGAATCTAAATCGTCCGGATCTTTTTAATCAAACACGTTTGAAGATTAAAACCATACGAAACAATGTCGTTGAGGCCACTATCCTCACACATCCAGCAGCAGGAGAGACGCTCTCACACCTTGTATGCCAATGGTCACAATCGATTTACCCATTCATTTGAAGCGACTTCAGTTCCCAATCAAGATTTCGTTTGAAATACCAACGAACAATGCTGAAAGACGTAGGGGAGGGAGAAAAAGGAGATATAGAGCGGGTATGAGGATATGGACAGGGAGAGGCGGGAGAAGGAGATGGACAGAGAGAAGTGGACGAGAAAATAGAGAGAGAGAGAGAGAGAGAGAGAGAGAGAGAGAGAGAGAGAGAGAGGGAGGGAGAGAGAGAGAGGAGGGAGCCGGAGATGTACAGAGAGAGAAAGAGGGGAGGAAGAGGAGGAGGAAATGGACAATGAGATTGCGGAGTGGACGAGGGAGGGAGGAAACAGATTAGGACGTACATCCAATTCCCACATGTATGAGGGGCGTTCAATAAGTAATTCAGTACATTCTTTTACTCGGCCAATTTGTGCTGAAAAAATGGAAAATTCATTTGAGGCATGTCGTAGAATATTCCCGCTTCAGCTCCTATAGTTTCATGAAGTTATGATGTGTGGCGGTGCTAAATTTAGCCTTCAGACTGGCGTCTATAATGGAGGTGCGTCCCAAGCAGAAAGCTGTGACTGAGTTTCTTTTGGCGGCAAACGAGAGCATCACTGATATTCACAGGCGCTTGCAGAATGCGTAAGGAGACCTGGTAATAAACAAAAGCACGGTGATTCGACGGGCGAGTCGTCTGTCACCATCGCAACGAGGTTGCGCGAACCTGTCCGGTTTCCCACGTGCCGGCAGGTCGCTCACAGCTGTGACCCCTGCACGAACTTCTCCATGACAACGCAAAGCCTACATAAGTCTGCGCGCGCGGGAGGATCTTACAGTACTCCATTGGACTGTCCTTCTGCGATCTGGAGGTAAACGATTTATGTCACGACAAACAATAGCAGACGATTTGAGAGTTTGTGTTAAGGAATGGTAGCAAATGAATGGATCAGGGAGTTATGTGGATTAGAAGAAATAGTTAACGATTGTGATGAAAATGAAGCGGAAATGAACGAGACTTATAGCCAATCGAACGTTTGGAAGACGGGTCAAGAAAGTTCTTTGCTGGAATGAAAGAGATAGGAAAATCACGAGGCGAGGGTCTAATGGAAGGGGTTTTAAAACATGCGATACGAACGACGCGTATAGCGAAGTGCAGTGGAGAAGTCTATAGGAGGTATTCATTAAACTGCGTATTGCAAACGGTGATAGCCTTTGGTGCTTCAGTAGCGATCTGAAATTTCGTTTTAGCATCTTGTAGGTGGTGTCAGCCCAAACAAATAATGCTCACCGCTCGTTCCTTGCGAAAACCAGTCTCAAATGTCTATTTCCCATTATTAATAAGAAATGTTTCACTGTGAACGTTTGTGTAACCATTCCATACAACGGTTCTAAATTAGTCTATTACGATATTCAGTTTAACAACGTGTGTTAAGACCGACCTCAAAACACAAAGAATAGTCAGTATACTAGCAGCGACTGGGTAACGGGCCGCCAAGCGAGACAACGTAATTCGAACAAGAAAGACGAGACCTAAAAATGTTTACCGACATGACAAATGTTAGATGAAATGTCTCTAAACCGATTATCGAAAAGACTAAATTCCGACCAGCCTATCGAATGCGCACATAAGATTTCGCTTTCAAAACCCATTTGTTCTGCACCCGGAAATTTACCAACTTTTTTCCGTTGACACGATGAGCAGCATTTGTATGGCCTAGCTCCATCTTTACGTTCAGTGGTGTATTTAGATGCCTGCAAAATGTGTTGCGGAAAGAGGTAATAGCAAAGATGTATAAGGTATGCCCAACTGAAAAGGAGACCTTCACTGTAGAGCCGTTGTACGCAATCGCAGTGGGTGAATGTGTTTACCGAGAGATGATGTGGTATTCCCAGCTGCGTACGTGGAGTTAACGGCCTAAAACCAATTTCCTCATTTCTTGAGAGCTGTTTCCTCAGTTCATTGTGTGACGGATTCCTCCCGATCAGCACAAAAAGCGGTTATTCGATTTCTGTGCGCGGAAGGGGAGAATACTTCACATACACTCCTGGAAATGGAAAAAAGAACACATTGACACCGGTGTGTCAGACCCACCATACTTGCTCCGGACACTGCGAGAGGGCTGTACAAGCAATGATCACACGCACGGCACAGCGGACACACCAGGAACCGCGGTGTTGGCCGTCGAATGGCGCTAGCTGCGCAGCATTTGTGCACCGCCGCCGTCAGTGTCAGCCAGTTTGCCGTGGCATACGGAGCTCCATCGCAGTCTTTAACACTGGTAGCATGCCGCGACAGCGTGGACGTGAACCGTATGTGCAGTTGACGGACTTTGAGCGAGGGCGTATAGTGGGCATGCGGGAGGCCGGGTGGACGTACCGCCGAATTGCTCAACACGTGGGGCGTGAGGTCTCCACAGTACATCGATGTTGTCGCCAGTGGTCGGCGGAAGGTGCACGTGCCCGTCGACCTGGGACCGGGCCGCAGTGACGCACGGATGAACGCCAAGACCGTAGGATCCTACGCAGTGCCGTAGGGGACCGCACCGCCACTTCCCAGCGAATTAGGGACACTGTTGCTCCTGGGGTATCGGCGAGGACCATTCGCAACCGTCTCCATGAAGCTGGGCTACGGTCCCGCACACCGTTAGGCCGTCTTCCGCTCACGCCCCAACATCGTGCAGCCCGCCTCCAGTGGTGTCGCGACAGGCGTGAATGGAGGGACGAATGGAGACGTGTCGTCTTCAGCGATAAGAGTCGCTTCTGCCTTGGTGCCAATGATGGACGTATGCGTGTTTGGCGCCGTGCAGGTGAGCGCCACAATCAGGACTGCATACGACCGAGGCACACAGGGCCAACACCCGGCATCATGGTGTGGGGAGCGATCTCCTACACTGGCCGTACACCACTGGTGATCGTCGAGGGGACACTGAATAGTGCACGGTACATCCAAACCGTCATCGAACCCATCGTTCTACCATTCCTAGACCGGCAAGGGAACTTGCTGTTCCAACAGGACAATGCACGTCCGCATGTATCCCGTGCCACCCAACGTGCTCTAGAAGGTGTAAGTCAACTACCCTGGCCAGTAAGATCTCCGGATCTGTCCCCCATTGAGCATGTTTGAGACTGGATGAAGCGTCGTCTCACGCGGTCTGCACGTCCAGCACGAACGCTGGTCCAACTGAGGCGCCAGGTGGAAATGGCATGGCAAGCCGTTCCACAGGACTACATCCAGCATCTCTACGATCGTCTCCATGGGAGAATAGCAGCCTGCATTGCTGCGAAAGGTGGATATACACTGTACTAGTGCCGACATTGTGCATGCTCTGTTGCCTGTGTCTATGTGCCTGTGGTTCTGTCAGTGTGATCATGTGATGTATCTGACCCCAGGAATGTGTCAATAAAGTTTCCCCTTCCTGGGACAATGAATTCACGGTGTTCTTATTTCAATTTCCAGGAGTGTATTTATCGCAGGATGAAAAAGGTGTACGGAGAGCAGTGTCTCGCCGGGTGCACAATATTCTGGTGGTGTCAGCGTTATGAGGCGAAAAATCGACAAGCAAAGGAACTGTGCGTCAGATAATTCACGAATGGGTGCTAAAACGTCTCTCAGAGAACCGAAAGATGGCGAGAAGGTGTGTTTGTCTGACCTGTCTGTTAAGAAACACGGAGCAAGGAAGGGATTTTATTGCTCACAAGAGAAAATACCCATCGCACCTCCACACAGATTTAGTGATGAGATGGCCCAGTGGATAGGTCGTCAAAAATCGAACACAGATCAAGCATTAAAACAGGAAGGTGGTGTACTGAACTGTGAAAAAGGTAGCAAAATAGAAACCGTGAACGGTCCAAGCTCAAGATGTTTTACAGCGAGCATATTTGGATAGCCGCGGCGTTGTGGTTGTGTGATTAAGGTGTTGGGCTCCGAAGGGGCTTCCAGCACGATAGCTCAGCGTGTTCGGTCAGAGGGATAGCTGACCTCTGTAACGAAAAAACTGGATTAACGATTTTATTTATTTAGCGTATGTGGTTTTCAAGTACAAATGGTTTCATGTTTAAATACATACAGACAGATAAAGATAAAATCAACATACATTATAACACATAAATAATGCCTCGTCTTATGGACATTCAATTAAGGATAAAGTAGGCATACACAGGTTGTTACAATAAGGTATCTTGTCATAGATAAGATAAAATTATCATATAGAAATTGTTGCTATAAGGTCATTCAGCTATCACATATATGGGATCTATAGAGTCTCTTTAAAGTTCTAGGTCTAGGTTTTCCATCCACTTGACGGCTGCAGGGGAGGCTGCATAAAGTTCTCGAATGGATCATTTAAACGCACGTTTAGGACATTCCTGAATGATGTGCTGGATCGTTTGCTCTGGATGTCCACAATCGCACTGTGGTGAGTCTCGTATGCCCCATCTACAGAGCATCTCCCCACTTCTGCCATGACCAGTTCTGAGTCTATTGAGTATAACCCAAGTTCTTCTTGGCAGGTCTGTACCAGGTAGGTTTCCACCAGGTGATATTTCATGGCAGTTCTTGGATAGTCCGGTCTGAGACCATTCACTTTTCCATGAATCCACAGCATCGTAAGACGTAGCCATAAGGTTTTTAGTTGTTCTCCATGGTGGTCTTCTAGATTTTAGTCGGGAAAGATTTGGGGCAATGTCCTGATGGATTGGAAGGTTGGTATTGGAGGAGATTTTACGCCATTCATTAACTAAGGTGGTTTGCCACCTAAGATGTGTTGGAGCTATACTGCAGAGAACAGGAAGCCAAGGTAGTGGGGTGGATTTAATGGTCCCAGTTATGGTTCTCATGGTATTGTTTAGTTGAGTATCCACTTTAGACGTGTGGCTGCTGTTAAGCCAAACAGAGCTGCAATATTCCGCAACAGAGTATACCACCGCTACAGAAGAAATCTTCAGAGTATGTACATCAGCTCCCCAGCTAGTATTGGCGAGCTTTTGAATAATATTATTTCTTGTGCGTATCTTAGCAGCAGTATCTATTAGGTGTGGTTTGAATGTAAGCGATCTATCCAATTTAATACCAAGATATTTTGGGTTTGGGTTATGCTTTAACTTTCTACCAGCAAAGGTAACGTCAAGGGATCGGGTTGCCTGTTGGTTGTTTAAATGAAACATTGTAACTTCTGACTTTATTGGGTTAGGAATTAATCTCCAAGATCTCAAATATTTACCCATTACTCCGAAGTCTTGGTTAAGGGAGTTTTCACACTGTTCAAAACTTTCATGTTGCACAGCCAGGGCCATGTCATCTGCATAACAGAACTTCCGCGCATTTGTTGTTGGTACGTCGCTTATGTACACATTGAAAAGTAATGGTGCCAATACAGAATCTTGTGGTAACTGGCAAGGGATAATCTCAAGTATCTTGCTAAGAAGACCATGCCTCCACACAGTATCGTATGGAGCGGTTAAATCTACAAATGCAACAGCTGTTTTAAGTTTCCGTTCATAACCGTTCTCGATATGTGTTGTTAAAGCCAGTACTTGGTCGCAACAGCTACGTTGTGGTCGAAAACCAGCCTGCTCGATGGGGATTCTATCGCGCAAAGTCGTCCCAATACGATTATACAAGAGTCTCTCCAAGAGTTCGAAGCAGGTGCTCAGGAGAGAGATTGGTCTAAAATGTTCATGCTTGTCTCGTGTTTTCCTAGGATTTAATATTGGCAGTACTTGATATCTTTTGAATATCTTAGGCACTCGGCCTTCTTCAAGGATATTATTATAGAAGTTCACCAGCCAGTTGATAAAATTTTTCCCACTATACTTAATGAATTCTGGGTATAACTCATCTGGCCCAGCTGCCTTCCTAGTTTTGATGTTCGAGATAGCCGTTAACGATGAACTTGAGCGGGTGTCATGGGATGTCTGCTCTGAACAAATGCAACGAACAGTAACGAACAAAATGCGATAAAAAGGGTGGGGGTGGGGGGTGGGGGGGGGGGGAGACTGGCGTCCGAATCTCCCTCGTGCCCATACATATTCTTATTTTTTTACAACATTATGAGCTGTCCGTACGGTCATTGATGTGTCTGTGTCTTGGTGTAACGCCTTTTTGCAAGAGCGATGTGCACGAAACGGATCTCCAGATGTCCATTTTTTTATTTATTTTTGAGTCATCGCTCTTGTGATTGATTTGATGCGGTACGCCAGAATTTTCTATCCTATGCCAACTTCTTCATCTCATCTCTGAGTAGCGCTTGCAGACCACGTCCTGAATCATTTGCCAGATGTATTCCATTCTCTGTCTTCCTCTAGTGTTTTTGCCCTCTGCAGCTCCCTCTAGTACCATTCCCAGGTGTCTTAACACATGTCCCATCATCCTGTCCCTTCTCGTTGTCAGTGTTTTCCATATATTCCTTTCCTCTCCGATTAGTCGCAGAACCTCTTCATTCCTTACCTCATCAGTCCACCTAATTTCAACATTCGTCTGTAGCACCACATATCAAATGCTTCGATTCTCTTCCGTTCCGGTTTTCCCACAATCCATGTTTCACTACCATACAATGCTGTGCTCCAGACGTACATTCTCAGAAAGTTCTTCCTCAATTAAGGTCTATGTTTGACACTAGTAGACTTCTCTTGGCCGGGAATGGCCGGTTTGCAAGTGCTAGTCTGCTTTTGATATCCTCTTTGCTCCGTCCGTCATTGGTTATTTTGCTGGCTAGGTATTAGAATTCGGCCGGCCGCGGTGGCCGTGCGGTTCTAGGCGCTTCAGTCCGGAACTGCGAGACTGCTACGGTCGCAGTTTCGAATCCTGCCTCGGGCATGGATGTGTGTGAGGTCCTTAGTTTAGTTAGGTTTAAGTAGTTCTAAGTTCTAGAGGACTGATGACCTCAGATGTTAAGTCCCATAGTGCTCAGAGCCATTTGAACCATTTTTATTAGAATTCCTTAACTTCATCTACTTCGTGAACATCAACCCTGATGTTAAATTTCTCGCACTTCTGATTCCTGCTACTTCTCAATACTTCGCCTATCTTCGATTTACTCTCATTTCAGATTGTGTTAATTCCATTCAGCAGATCCTGTAATTCTTCTTCACTTTCACGCAGGACAGCAATGCTATCAGCGAATCTTATCATTATATGCTTTCACCTTGAATTTTAATACCACCCCTGAACCGTTATCATATTTCCATCAGTGCTTCTCCGATGTACAGGTTGAACAGTAGGGATGAAAGACAACATTCTTCTCTTACGCCCTTTTTAATCTGAGCAATTCGTTCTTGCTCGTTCACACTTGTTATTATCTCTTGTCTCTTGTACATATTGCATGTTACTCCTCTCTCCCTGTAGCTTACCCATATTTTTCTAAGAATTTCGAACGTCTTGCACCATTTTCCATTGTCGAAAACTTTTTCCAGGTCGTCAAATCCTATGAACGTGTCTTGGTTTTTCTTTAGTCTTGCTTCCATTATTAACCGTAAGTCAGACTTGCGTCTCTCGTGCCTTTACCTTTCCTAAACCCAAACTGATAGTAATCTGTCATATCTCAATCCTCAATTTTCTTTTCCATTCTTTTGTGTATTATTCTTGTCAGCAACTTGGATGCATGAGCTGGCAAGCTGATTGTGTGATAACACAGCTCTACAAAATAAAATTTTTATTTCGTTGCCAGGGAAGTTTGAACGAAAATGGGATATTGTTATGATACTCATTCCGAGTATATTTGTACTTTTTCCAAATTGGCTCTGGTTTTTGAGATATAGGTTATTTGTGGAAATGAGAGTTTCATGTGGATAATATCGACTGCAGGGTCCATATATGGTGTAATGTATTTGCTACCTGTTTTTTAATTAGTGGTATTGTACTATCTTTATTAAACAATTGTGCTCAGGGAGTGCATCTGTGTGGTTGAGGATTACATCATGCAAACATCACACTGTCAGCATGTGTTCAGTCCTGTTGTGCGGTGCGTGTGTTGAAGATATTGAGGGTTGTGCAGATTTGAATTCGGCGGTATTCGACATTCATTTGTTGGCCGAGGTATTCCCCGCAACAGCCGATAGGTAGCGTTCAGTGTAAACATGAAAAATGGCGATGGTCGAAAGTCACACACATGTGCAGTGCAGCTTCAAGGAGATAGAACCTTTTCATCGTGACATAGCAAATAAGAGGTGAGTATTCATTTCACACAAAACAATTAATGATGTTTGTTGGATGTGATTGACATGCAAATACAAGAAAGTTCTGCATAATATGTAGTATTTATGCAATTTTGTTTTTGGAAAACATGAGTTCTTCACGCCGTCTTTGCGTGAACCATCCAGATGAGTTCTGCTACATTTGTGGTGAATACGTTCTTCAAAAGAACAGGAAGAATATCACTCCTTTTGTGAAGGAAGCGTATCTGGCATATTTCGGAATTAAACTTGGAGATCAAGACAAGGCGTGGGCACCCCATAAAGTTAGTAAATGCCGTGTGGAGTGCTTACGGCAGTGGACAAAACGAAAAAGGAAAAGCTTAAACTTCGGAGTGCCTATGGTATGGCGAGAGCAGAAGAACCATACAGATGATTGCTATTTTTGCATTGTTAATGTGAAAGGTTTTAATAGGTTCAAAAAACGAAAGTGGGAATATCTCGATTTGGAGTCAGCAAGAAGACCGGTGGTGCACAGCAACGATGTTCCTGTACCAACCTTCACAACATTACCCACGCTAACATCATCAGATGACGATGTGCACGGCGAGGAATGTAAAAGTAGTGGTTCGGAATACGAAGGACGTGAGACACAACCCCAGCAGTTCGACCAGAAGGAGCTCAGTGACTTGATACGAGAACTCAATCTTTCAAAGCAAGCATCAGAACTCTTAGCATCCAGGCTTAAGGAAAAGAACTGTCTTCATCCAAGTGTTAAAATAACAGCTTACCGGACGAGAGAAGAAAACCTTCTTCCATACTTCAACCAAGAAGAGGTTATAGTGTATTGCAGCAATATACCTGGACTTTTACTTGAATTGGGGCTGCCGGAATATAGACCAGAGGACTGGCGTCTCTTCATAGACAGTTCCACTAGAAGTTTAAAATGTGTTCTCCTACACAATGGTTGATTTGAAAATGGTGAACTTCTTGCTTGGACAACAAAGTGGATACACAAAGCACCCATGTTTTATCTGCATGTGGGATAGTAGGGCAAAGCACGAACATTGGAAGCAGAAAACATGGCCTCCAAGGGAACATATGGCTGTTGGTGAAGCAAACATCATTAATGAACCTCTGGTTAGTAGGGACAAGATTGTTCTTCCACCATTACATATTAAGTTAGGACTAATGAAGCAATTCACCAAAGCTTTAGACAGAAATGGTAATTGCTTCACATACATCTGCAATACGTTCCCTGGACTCAGTAGTGAAAAACTTAAGGCAGGAATATTTGATGGTCCTCAAATTCGCAGGCTCATCAACGATACCAATTTTACAAGTGTCATGACTGTCACTGAAGCATCGGCCTGGAACAGTTTTGTCGCTGTTGTAAAATGTTTTTTGGGCAATCATAAAGCTCCCAATTACGAGGAACTGGTCAAAAACATGCTCACTAACTTTCAAAACTTAGGAGCTAACATGAGCATAAAATTGCACTTCCTTCACAGCCACTTGGATCGCTTTCCTCGTAATCTAGGTGATTTCAGTGAGGAACAAGGAGAGCGGTTCCATCAAGATATGAAAGGAATGGAGGAAAGATATAAAGGAAGATGGGACAGGCATATGATGGCAGATTATTGCTGGAATCTGCAACGTGACTGTTCTGAAGAGACCTATAAAAGGAAAGCGTGCAGGAAGCGGTTCGTCATGGACGGAAAATGATATACTTATAGAGAAACTTTTCAATTATGTTTTATACGTGGACAAATGCCTATCAGGTTTTCATAGAAGCTATTTATAAAGATTATTTTCTTTTTTCATTGTAGTTTGTAGCGCTCGAGTTCAGTATCAGCAATTTTCTCTAATTTTTTGAATAAATCATGCATTATCTTAAAAACTAGAGCCAAACTGCATAAATGGTTGCTATATTCGTCCTCAGCACCACTAACCCATCCTAAAGCCACTCAAATATCCTTGGCAAGAAAATGAGTGTTGACCAGAGTAATTCTAGCACTTGTCAGCTCTTGCAGTCTTCGGAACCGATTGGATCATATTTTTCCGAAAGTCAGATGGTATGTCGCCAGATTCATACATTCCTACACGCTGTGAGGTAACGGGCGAGTCGTCGCGCCCTGAAAGTTCTGAGGAAGCAGTGGCCGCACGGGCTGGTCGGCGGACGCGTCCGCTCGTTAGCAAACACGTGGTGCTAAACGTTAGCCGGACCAAAGGGGTAGCCCCAGCGCATGGCCCAGCCGCGTGGCTGGGAGTGCCAAAGATGGCGGACTTTGTGAAGCCATCATGGCAGACATTTCACAGTTCGTATAGAAATTAATAGTAGCCAGATGAGTCATGATACCTCAAAAAGTAACATGTACATTACTATTATTTGCACAACGATTCTGATGGTGTAATCAGATTTTCAATATCTTTATTAGATTAAAGTTTAGTATCTGATAGTAAATTATGCAAATAACATCCAGCAACGAAATTCAAAAACGTAAACGCTTCATCCGATTTTGTCGATCGCCGTGTCTTTAGAAAGCTACTTGTGTAAATCTAAATTGGTATGAATTACAAGCATCTAACTTAAATAGTACATGAGTTATTGGAGGTCAAAGTGGCCGATTACTATCGATTACGTCAGGCCATAAGTACTCCACAGTTACACGAAAAAACGGTAGCAGCAGGTTTTTAAATATATTGATTCACCCATGTGTTTGTTAATATCCAATGTATGCTATTCATGAAGAAATTGGTTAAATATTTACTGTGTGTTAGAAGGCACAGAGATGTTAGGCTAGTGTCCTACCTTTTGCTTCTTTTCTTTTGATATAGGTTTATTGAATTGTTTATGTATTTAATAATGTGTGTTAGAGCGTGTTTATGGTCCAGCTGTAAGAATATTTATTTAATTTCAAGTAGTTAAATGTAGATCCAGTATTTCGTATGTGCTTAAATATGTGTGTGGGTGCGTTGGTTGAAGAGATGGCGCGAGCGCTCTAGCTAATCACAGCGCTCGTAAATGGGGAGACTGGATGGCAGCATCGCTTCCGGGGAGTGAGTGCTGGACGCGGACAGTACAGCGCGACGGACGCACAGTCGCGGGAGAGACTTGGAGAGTGTGAAGTGGTTTTGCGCGTGGTCGCGGCAGATAGAAACACTTCGAAGTGCCGACTTGTGAACTTGTGAGATTTCCGTGGTTTCCACAGTGAAGACGAAGTGTGCGTTTAGAAGTGAATATCTCGCTAGCTATGTTGTCGTTCATAACTAATTACGTGCAGTAGGAATCTATTGTTTCCTAGTTATTCAACTTATATTTTATTTAATTGCTGGACCATCGACACCAATAAGTGTTTTGCAGAAATATACCGCATTCTCAAAAGTACTTCTACTATCGTACTCATCATTTAAATTCATTAAGATAGCACCAGTATATTTTATTTAATTGCAATCTTTCATTTATAAATTTCTGCGTTATACTCGCAGTTGCCGAGTGGTAGGAACCTTCGACCATTCAATTCATGTGTATATTCATACTGTATACTATAGATTCAGCAGTATCTGGCCTGTAATGTGGCAACTACCTATCGCAGCCCCTAGACAACGAAACCAGCCAGAACCTGTAATATTGCAACTTTGAGTCGGAGGGTGCGTAGTCATTTTTGAAAACCCGCAACGCCAACGTGAACAGTACTTTTGTTGCCACTTCCCCTAATGATTTATAAATTCTGATGGAATGTCTTCTATCCCTTCTGCCTTATTTGATCTTAAGTCCTCCAAAGCTCTCTTAAATTCTGTATCTAATACTGGATCCCCTGTCTCTTCTAAATCGACTCCTGTTTCTTCTTCTATCACATCAGACCAATCTTCCCCCTCATAGAGGCCATCAGTGTACTCTTTCCACATACTCGCTCTCTCCTCCGCATTTATGAGTGGGTTTCCCGTTGCACTCTTCATGTTACTACCCTTGCTTTTAATATCACCGCAGGTTGTTTTGACTTTCCTACACGCTGAGTCTGTCCTTCCGACAATCATTTCTTCCTATTTATTTCATTCCTCAGTGACTTGCATTTCTGTATTCCTGAATTTCCCGAACATTTTGTGCTTCCTTCTTTACCGATCAACTGAAATATTTCTTCTGTTACCCAACGTTTCTTTGCAGTTACCTTCTTCGTACATATGTTTTTTTTCCAGTTTCTGTGGTCGCCCGTTTTATAGATGTCCTTTCCTCTTCAACCGTTGTGCCTACTGAGCTGCTTATTGCTGTAGCTATCGCCTTAGAGAACTTCAAGCGTATCTCGTCATTCCTTAGTATTTCCGTATCCCACTTCTTTGCGTATTGATTGTCCCTGACTAATCACTTAAACTTCAGCCTCCTCATCATCATTACGACATTGTGATGTGAGTCTATATCTGTTCCTGGGTACGCCTTACAATTCAGAATATATTTTTGGAGAGTCTTCCGGACCATGATGAAATCTAACTGAAATCTTCCCGTATCACCCGGCCTTTTCCGAATATACCTCCTCCTCTTGTGATTCTTAAACAGAGTATTCGCTATTACTAACTGAAATTTATTACAGAACTCAATTAGCCTTCTCCTCTCTCATTTCTTGCCTCAAGCCCATATTCTCCTGTAACCCTATCTTTCACTCATTGCTCTACAACAGCATTCCAACCTCCCGTGACTAACAGATTTTCATCTCCCCTTACGTACTGTATTAGCATTTCAATATCCTCATACACTTTCGCCATCTCTTCATCTTCAGCTTGCGATGTTGGCATGGACTATCGTTGTCGTTGCTGATTTTTGTCGATTCTGTTAAGAATGACCCTATCACTAAACTATTTATGGTAACACACACTCTGCCCTACCTTCCTACTCATAACGAAACCTAGTCTCGTGATACGATTTCCTGCTGCTGTTGATATTACCCCATACTCATTTGACCGGAAATCCTTCTTTACATTTCACTTCACTGACCGCTATTATATCTAGACTGAGCCTTTGCATTTCCCTTTCTAGATTTTCTGATTTCCCAACCACGTTCAAGCTTCTAACAATCCACGCCCCTACTCGTAGAACGTTGGTTATTCAAACTCTTTCTCATGGTAACCTCCCCCTTGGCAGTCCCCTCCCGGAGATCCGAATGGGGGACTATTCCGGAATCTTTTGCCAATGGAGAGATCATCATGACACTTCTTCAATTACAGGCCACATGTTCTATGGATACGTTGCGTGTCTTCAATGCAGTGGTTTCCATTGCCTTCCGCATCCTCATGCCGTTGATCATTGCTGATTCTTCTGCCTTTAGGGGAAGGGCAACAGAGCGCCATGAACCTCTGTCCGCTCCTTCTCCCTCTTTGACAAGAGCGTTGGCAGAATGAGGGTGACTTCTTATGCCGGAAGTCTTCGGCCGCCCGTGTTGATTATTAATCAAAATTTGAGGGGTGTTGGGTTTCGAACCCAGGACCGAGGACGTTTTGATTACGAATCGAAGACGCTACCCCTAGACGACGCATACGAGATCCAGACCTCTGTGCCTCCTAGTTTTTCTACACAGGTACCACGTGTTATGACTCTTGGTTCTGTTTTGGAAGTTTAAACTCTTGAATTTCTATGTTGTAACATAGTACACACCCTTCAATTTTTTGGTCCTGTCCTCCTCAGTTGCGCGTAATACTACGGTATGTTGATGATTTTCACTTATGGACCGTCTGACAGCAACTGAATAAAACACAATTTTAGTGCCATACGCGTTTCGCCTTTATTTTCTGCAAGGCATCTTCAGTGGCCTGTAATATGTACATATGTTAGCTATTTTATTTACATTTTTGTCACTGTGCCTATAGGTTATAAACAGTTCTGGTGGTTGGTATTTCCTATTAAGTAGTAATGTTTTGAACTGTACTTACAGGTTGCGTAGACAGTTTCTTACATATTACGCTCCTGTTGCATTTTTGGTCTTGTTCTTCTTCCTATGAGCGCCAATTTGCTGTTTTTTCTGCATTCCACAGCACTATGCACTGAACGCTTGTTTTAATGCAATGTTTTGGTTTCTGTTGCCGACTGTCAAATGTTTTTGCCAAAGATCGAATATTACTGCCAAACTTATGAGTGTAACTATCGAAGTATCTGTGGTCTGTTCGTGTATGCATTTGTATGTGCGCTTGTGTATGTGTGTGTGTGTGTGTGTGTGTGTGTGTATGTGTGAGTGTTTTTTGGTGTCATATTAATTTAATTTAAATTTATTTTATTGTATTTAATTATTTATTTTTGTTTATGTCCTGCGTATGTGTGTGTGTGTGTTTTGGTGTGATATATATATATATATATATATATATATATATATATATATATATATTTATGTTATCATTTCCTTTATTAAGTGTAGTAAGGAGCCTGTGCTGATGTGTGTTTGTTCATTTATCACATGTTTGTTTTGTGCTATGGCTTTCTGGATGTGGAAGTTTTCTTGCATTTGTATAAGATGTTTGTCATGGTTGCTTATTCTCATTATTTTCATTTCTTGTTCCATGTTTGTAGGATGATGGTTGTAGTGTTTCAAATGCTCTGCAAATGTGGAATGGTTTGTTTCATATTTCCAACATCTGATATGTTCTTTGTATCTTGTTTCAAAATTCCTGCATGTCATGCCTATGTATACTGCATCACAACTTTGACATTCAAGTTTATATATTCCTGATTGTTGGAATTTGTCCCTCTTGGTAGCTGGCTGGCTTAGGTGTGATTGAAGGGTTTGCCCAGGCTTATATGCTATTTTGAAGCCCTGTCTCTTTAGGATGTTTGCAACTCTGTGTGTTAGTTTGTGTGTGTAGGGCATGGTGTACCATTTGGTTCTTTTCTGTGTGGTGTTGTCATTGTGTGTGTTTGTTGAGTGTGTTTGTAAGTTTTCAGCTTGTGAGTTCTTTTGTATTGTGGAAATGTTGTGTTTGTTTTTTATTTGTGTTTTTATTTTTTGATTGAGCCTGTGTACCACATGTGTGTCATACCCGTTGTTCCTAGCTATTTGTATGATCGTGTTCATTTCTTGTTCATAGTTTCTCTTACTGAGTGGGATTCTGTTTAATCTATGTAACATGTGTCTTAGTGCTGCAAATTTCTGGCTTTGGGGGTGGTTGGATGTGGAATGTATTATTGTGTCCGTGGCTGTTGGTTTTCTAAAGATGTTAAATGTATGTTTTCCATTTTCTTTTTTAATTGTAATTTAAAGAAAATTTATTTGATTTTCTTTTTCAAGTGTGAATTTTATGTTCTTATGAGCTTTGTTTATTTCTGAATGGAGTTCATCTATTTTTTCACTTGGCTCGTCTACCAAACAAATAATGTCATCCACGTATCTGTACCAATATATGATTTTGAAACTTTCATTTGTGGTTATCTTATCAAATATCTGATTTTCAAGGTGACTGATGAAAATGTTTGCTAGTGTTCCTGATATTGGGGATCCCATGGGCAGTCCATCAGTTTGTAGATAATATTCTTCCTCAAACTGAAAGTAGTTTTGTTCAGTCGTCAGTCTGAGCATATCTGTTATTTCTTTTATTGCGTCTGTGGTGAGGATGCTGTTGGGTGAGAGATTTTGTTCTATGATTTCTATTGTTTCTGTGATAGGGATGGAGGTATACATATTTTCTATATCGAATGAAATCAGTGATCCTGTGTGTGGTACCTGTATGTTCTGTATATTTTCTATTAGGTTTCCTGTGTTTATCACTGTTCTGTTGTTTTCTACTTTATAGTGTTTTGTAACTAACTTTTGGAGGTGTTTGGCTATGCGGTATGTTGGGGCTTTCTTGAAGTTGATAACAGGTCTCATTGGCATTCCGTCTTTATGTACTTTTGGTTGACTGCGGAGTGTTGGTGCTTGTGGGTTTTTCTGTGTTAAGTAGTATTTTTGTTTGTCTGTGAGTGTGTGTTCAATGTTTTTCAGTGTTCGTTTCACATTTGCCTGGAATCGTGTAGTTGGATCTGACTTCAGTTTTTGTATTGCGTTGGTGTTTATGTATTCCTTGGTTTTTGTGATGTATTGCTCTTTATCCATGAGTACTGTTACATTTCCCTTGTCTGCTCTTGTTATTAATACGTTGTTGTTTGTTAACTTTTGTTTTAACCTTTTCATAGTAGCTGCTTCTGTTTGGTTGTTCTTATTGTGTGTCTGCTGTGTTTGTTTTATTATGCATTTTATTTCTTCTTTTACTAGTTCTCTTGTCAGTCCTATGTTTATTTCACAATTATTTTGTTGTGTTGTGTTCGGTTTCTACTATGAGATTTTCTATGTATTGATTGTTCACCTTGCTATTGGTGCAGTGTTTCAAACCTTTTTCCAAGAGCATTTTTTCGTTTTCGTGTAGTTCTGTCTCTGTTGGGTTAACTAAGCGTGGATGGAATGAGTGTTGGTGTTCATGTGGTTTCACATTTAAAATGTAAATGTATTTTTGCGTCTTTTTTACTGTTAGTTTCATTATCTTGTGTTTATGTTTGTTTTGTAAATGTTTCATTGCTATGTATGTGTTGTGCTCAGTTTTCTCTACTAGTGCCATGAAAACTGCCGCGTTTCCTACGTGGCGCAGTGGTCAGCGCATCTGATTAGGAAGCAGGAGACCTGGGCTTGAATCCTGGCCTGCCATAAATTTTCTACTTTCCCCATTGATTTAATCAATGCCCTCTCGCAGCCAGTGTCTGTAATTCATTTGTCCTAATTTTCTTTTTCCTCACTTGTATACACGTCTACGTCTTGCTCGTTGAAAAAGTGGTCTAGCACAGGGCTAAGTAATATTCAAACTTCCCAGAACTGTCTTCACAGACGCATAATGTTCATCTCGTGTATACCTAAATGCAGAAGACTTAGAGAACGTGTTGAATGGGGTGAACAGTCCAAAATAGGGAATGAGAGTAAACCGAATAAAGGCATAAGTAATGAGAAGTTGCAGAAATCAGAACAGCGAGAAACGTCACATCAGTATTGGTGATCACAAAGTAGATGAAGTTAAGGAATTCTGCTGTCGAAGGTGCAAAATAACACATGACGGACTAAGCGCGGATTAGCACAGGCAAACAGGGTGCCCTTGCTCAAGACAAATGTGCTAATATCAGATATCTCCCATAGTCTGAGGAAGAAATTTCTGAGAATGTACGTTTGGAGCTCAGCTTTATATAATAGTGAGTCATAAACTGTGGAAAAACTGGGAAAGAAGAGAATCGAAGCACTTGAACGCGGTGTAGGAGGACGTTGAAAATTAGATGGATTGATAAGGAATGAGAAGATTCTATTCAGAATCGGCGAAGGAAGGAACCGATGGGGAATACCGATAAGAGCAAGAATCAGGATGCTAAGACGTTTGTTAAGACATCAGAGAATAGCTTCCATGATACTATGGGGAGCTGTGGAGGGGGAAAACTGTAGCGGAAAATTGATTGACATAACTGACACTGAAATATATTGAAATACGTCTAATAAATAATTGAGGACGGAGCATTCAAGTGCTCCACTGAGATGTGAAGTGGCTGGCACAAGAGAGGAATTCGTAGGTCGCATCCGACCATGCAGAAAACTGACGACTCGCAAAACAAAAGTTAAATCAAAGCCAATGTGTAAGAGTGGTGTTAGTAAATGTATAGACATTGTAGCATGTTCGATAGACCAGAGACTGTAATTATGAGGCATATCCATTGGGAAAGACAGTGAAGGGATCAGGGAAATTCAGCAGAGAGCAGCTCTCGCCGCAGACGTGAAGTAAGACACGATGATACAAAAGAATCCACCCTCCTCCCTCCCCCTCTCACACGTAGCGGTCCTGACCCACGCAGGTAACATTTGCCCCAAGGTCTGCCATTACCGCTGCATCACGTGCCGATCTTCCTTCCATAATGCCTCTGGCGGTAGCTGCTGTTTCCTCGAGGAACTACACGTTTCGCTGTGCGCAACCCATGCAGAATCCGAATTCTTCTTCTGTAGCAAAGTCTTAGTGACCGATGTGTACACCGGTGCAGAAGAGTCTACCTGCTTATATGCGAGCTTACATGACAGGTCTTTTACGTATCTTACTTATCTCAACACGCCTTCCTATGTCAAGTTAAACTGAGCTCTTTTGAAAGTGTTTGGGGCCACATCAAAGTTCCCGTGTTTGTAGAAAATCTCTCAGGAACAAACTAATTAAACGGTGCAGGTCGACAAGTCAGTAGCTAGTAATTAGAGCTTACATCTACATTTACATCTGCATCTACGTCTACATCTAAACTCCGCAAGCCAGCGTACACAGGTGGCACAGGGTAATTTGTGTATCGCTGTCATTTCTCCTCTCTCCTGTTCCAGCCGCGAACGGTTCGTGGGAAGAACGATTGTTGGTTAGCCTCCGTGTGAGATTTTACATTCGTGGTTTTGTTGCGAGGTATGCGTAGGAGGAAGCAATATATTGGTTGATTCTTCTCAGAACGGACTTTCTGGGAATTTAAACACTAAACAATACCGTGATGCGGAAAGACTCTCTTGAAGCGTCAATCACTGGGGTTAGCATAGCATATCCGTGACGTTTTCGCGCTTAGTAAATCAACCTGTAACGAAACGCTCTGCTCTTCCTTGAGTCTTTTCCCTCTATCTTGTCTGATACGGACCCCACGAAGAACAGCAATCATCACATATATTATTTCTGAGGTCAACATCCCTTTTTCTCAACACATATTGAGGGGAGGTTTACTATCTTTGGCCCGAAAAAGGCATGTTCTTTGAGAATTTTTTTCTCAGGATGTGTTACAGATATCAATGTCAAATTTTGTCGAAATGTTTATTGATATTTCCTCTACAAACCGGAATTTTTTCGACCGGAAATGTCGAAGAGCAAAGGCGGAACGGAACATACTTTCGATGTAAACCTCCACGCGCTATATGTCAAAGGTCAGCTGGCTCGTCTGAAATCAAAATTTAGTTGACGTTAGCGAAGTATATAAGATTCTTTAGGAAGTTATTTGGACCATAGGAAACAAAATGGCGGCAATTTGAAAAAAATTTTTTATCGATTTTTCGACTTCGTCGGCCAAGTAAAAATATTTATAGTTGATGGATCGGAATAAAAGTGGTACAACTCCTAGACAATTTAGTTAGCTCCGTCGGAAACAAAGAATCATGCCAATCGGTTCAGTAGATTTGAAGTTACCATACCGCGCGATAAAAAAAACTCATTTCGAGAAAAACACGTTTGAAGTTTTGACTACATATAAATGCAATATCATGCAACTTAAGTTCAATCTGTTATTCCGGGTCCATAAACTAGTCCTTCCTCTTCCTCACGGAGGGCGTTCTGCTCGATCTGGGCTATCCTGCGCTGCTCCGAGCCGCTCGTACGGCCGGTGACAAGCGGTTTTCGGCCGCTTGAATCCTGTGTTCGTCCGAATGCTCGGCGAACTGCGTCGAATAGAGTCCCAGGGTGACGTCCATCGTTGTCATGGTCTTCAGATTTGCTGAATACCCTTCGTTGAAGCTGCTCACTACCAGGAAAGTCGCAATCCCCACAGTCTTTGCACCAGAATGCAAATGCTTGGGGGCTAACTTCCAAACACACGCATTGAAACTTTCGTTTGAAATTTTTGTGTTTCCTCCCAAGCACCGGTACAATAACTCGTCCTCCGAACGAAAAAACTGGTGCGTGAAAAAGACCGATTTCAGGCAGGTGCATTTTTTTGTTCAACCGCAATTAACAAACATTTCCATTCCGTATTCGGAAAAACCGTTTCAGGGGTGGGTTCTAAACACTTTTATGGATCCAAAAATTCAATTAAAAAAAAACAAGTTTTTGAACCAAAAGATAGTAAACCTCCCCTTAATCGCAGAAGGATGAGTGGGGTATCGTTAGAAAGGTCTTTTAACCAGCTTTTGACATCCCATACCGATTTTGCGCTAAAACTTACTATTTGTGGATAATTTTAATGTAAAAGAGACGTGTACCTACCGATAGCCAAGAAGACGTCATGGATACCCTGCTTCATTCTTAATTTTACGAATCTAACTTATTAATCGCAAAGAAGAGACTCCTTTTTCATATTATATTATTACAAGTACCATTTTATTTGTTTTAAAGTACTTATTAACTGAATAATGTGTATACAGAATTGTTATAGATAATAACTGTGACCCCGCGACCAGCTTGGGATTAATTATAAGTTGTGCAGAAATCGTATTGCGGTGCCCAGAGCGGAATGGCGTTAAATGGATACATTTATTGAGGTGCAAGTGAGGCAGTGGTTGTAGCCTGTCGCCCACGTATTACATTTATATTGACCAAAAGTAAAGGAACCCAAATTGTAATTCATGTAGAAGAAACTAAAACTATAAAGTTTACCGATGGCTATATAAATATGCCAGAGATGCCAAAGGACTTTGAAGATGAGTTGAAAGGAATGGATGGCACATTTAAAATAGACTGTAAGATGGACATCACCAGAGGCAAAGAAAGGGTAATGGAGAGTAGTTGAAATAAGTCTGGTGATACCTAGGGAATTAGATTAAGTAACAAGACTCTAAAAGTAGTGAACGAATTTTGCGACATGGGTCACACAATAACTGACGACGGCGGGTTTAAGGAAGATAATTTGTTGACATCTAATATAAATTGTGTCAGTAAGCACTTTTCGATGGCATTCGTCTGGAGTATAGCTTTTCACAAATATGCGAAACGCAGAGATTCAACAGCACTGTCAAGAAGTGAATAAGCTTTTGGAAAGTGGTGTTTACAGAAGAATACAGAAGTTTCGGTGGATAGACTGGGAAGCTAATGAACTGCGTCTAGTTGAAGAAAACAAATTTGTGGTACAAACTGACTGAAAGAAGGGATAGATTGAAGGGACACTGTCAGAGGCGTTACGGTTTAGTTGACTAATAACGGAGGGAAGGACAGGAGGGAGTGGTAGGTAAGAATTGTGGTTGTAGTGGGACACAAAGACTAGAATACATTAAGTAAGCAAATGCACGTAAGTTGCAACAGTTGTTCGGAGATGAAGGGACTTGTACGGCATAGACTAGCGCGGAGAATTGCCTCGAACCAATCTCCGAAATGAAGACTACAACAACACATTCCCTATTTTTGTGTCGCTGTAGACTACTCGTGGTATTTTCGTCTGCTGAAAAGAAAAGCTGGTTACAGCGTTTAAGTATTTTTTTTCCTGAAATTTATGATGGTATGAGATAGTTTCTCTATTTTGAATAATACTTTTGGCGTAAACTGAAACTGTCCCCTACAAAACCAGTTAATTATTTTTGGGAAATGATGACATTTTATCATGTTTTGTTTGAATCAGTAACAGAAAACATTTTCAGTGATTGCAAGTATGAATACGTTGAGTGTACAAAACCTGTTATCTCACGCTCTTCTAATATTGCTGCACATGTCCAGCATATGGTAGGAAAATTTGACAAAATCGAATAGCTAACATCAGATACGGAAAGATTCGTTGTTTCCTTAGGCTTGTTTGCGGAAATATACTTGGAGTGACTCGTATCAAATAACCTGGAAGAAATATAGTCATTTAATGCTTATATCTGAAACATATGTTCTGTTGCACAAATTTGTCAAGATTTAAGGCGTTACTTATTGTCGACCATTTGAGGTTTTAATACGTCCCATTTAAAAATAGATGATTTACTACCGATCTTTCACAGATGACAATGATCGATACCTTCATCCATCAATAGCATGTTACTGAGTTCCTGAAAGCGGACTATTTTAAAGTGGCGGTATGTCAACTACATCAAACGTTCTCACGAAAGATGTTCAATACGGTTCAAGTCTGCGCTTTGAGCAGACTAGTCCATCAAATCCATCTGATTCTACTCCTTACAAATCGGCGTTCTCATTAATTTCTCTGATTACCGTGATTCAGTCTTGAATACACGATGGAGGTAGTAGAACTGTCGTTCAGTCTTCCTCGAACATCGGCTGCCTAAATTCAACAAGCAGGGCTAGGCAAGGACAACATCTCTGCCAATCATACCATCTATGTTCGCACAGTGTCTCTGGTACCCACTCGTGTGATCCGCTATACTACTTGAAAAGAACTCCAAACGTTGTAGCACAATTATAGAGTTGGTCGTACTAGTATCTTGCATACGATTTCATTTTGAAATACCTTCCCAACCAGCCTTGGTCTTGCATTCACCTTCCCTATCTTATTTCACGTGTGCATCGGTTCATAGTACTCCCCCCCCCCCCCCCCCCCCTTATACAGGGTGCCCCAGGAGGAATGGTCAATGTTCGGAGATATGACAGGAACGATCATTCGAAGCAAAAAAATGTCTAGTAAACATGGTATCTAAAATGCATACCTGCGGACTTATGAGCACTTCTTCATCTTCGATACTGTGAAACAAATTTCTTCTACTGCAGGTTCTTTCCTTTCTCTGTTGAGAGTTGGTAATATGAGCCAAAACACGAAAAAAATATCCGGTCGACATTGGTTCTAAAGTGCAGACCTTAATTATGAGTACCTGTTCATCTTCGCTATTGTGAAACACATCTCTTCTACTCAATAAGTGCTCATAGCTCATAAGGCATGCATTTTGGAGCCCAAGTTTACTTGACAGTTTTTTCTTGTTTTGGTTTCCTCCAAAAAGACGGAAAACAAAGAACTAGCAATAGAAGAGATTTGTTTCACAGATGATCGAAGAGGGTGCTCATAGCTCTAAAGGTATGCTACGAATGATCCTTCCTGTCATATCCCTAAATACTGACCGTACGTCCTGGGAGATGAAATTCCCCAGAAGTTACCACAACCCGTATGATCGGATTGCGTTTTGACCATTATCTTACATTCATCCACAGTTAAAGCTGGAAATTTTATCCAAATCTTTCCCCATTTTCTTACGACTGACCAACGACAATATTTTCCTGTACACAACAGCACGGTCAGCGCACAACCTCTTAGTACTGATCTGTTAAACTGGAAACATCAGTGCTAGAGGCACATTAATTTGTTTTGAATATTCACCACCCACGGTAACTTACGGTGTTCCACCAGTAAAAAAAATTGTAGCTTAACACCTACTTCTGAAAATAATCTTCGTATGCTTGTCAACAGGCTACAGTGTGGTTACAGTATTGAAAGCATTCCAGTAATTTCGGGAGGCGGCAGGTATTACACGGTGGACCGAAAGTCACGAAGGGGCTATAAGTCTGAATAAATAAAAAGTTACTCAGGCATGGTGATATTATGTATATTATACCTCCATGTATTCACAGTTATAACCCCTTCGTAATTTTGGATCACCTTGTACTTATAAGTTGTTATGTGTGAATAAAGCAACCTGTATTTTACACGATTGTTTTTGTCTGAATCTACACTGATTGCCGGCCGAAGTGGCCGTGCGGTTAAAGGCGCTGCAGTCTGGAACCGCAAGACCGCTACGGTCGCAGGTTCGAATCCTGCCTCGGGCATCGATGTTTGTGATGTCCTTAGGTTAGTTAGGTTTAACTAGTTCTAAGTTCTAGGGGACTAATGACCTCAGCAGTTGAGTCCCACAGTGCTCAGAGCCATTTGAACCATCTACACTGATTCTTCGAGGAAAGCACTTATAGTTTAAGGTACAGTTTGAGTGTTTGAAATCCACGGTTTGTAGTTAAGTGCTACGTAGTCTTACTATAAAAAAACGCTTTTGGAAGCAGAGTCTGTAATTTCACTGTGTGTCACGTCGCAGGAAAAGCGGGGATAAGGTGAGGCAGATAAAAGTCGGAGTCTGTGCGTGTAGTCTGTCTTTTGTTTCTTGGTGAGATTAGATTGTAGCAGAGAAAGCTCCGTTGGAAACGTGCATTTAAGCGCTTTTCTTAAAAACACCTGGACATAAGCATAAAGTAATGAGTCTCACACACATTGTCCATATAAGCGGAAAGGCATCTGAAACAAGAACACTATGAAACACTGATACAGGAACTAATTACAAGTACTCCCGACTGTCAATCGGCTACTCGTTTACTTTGGAAACATTAGTAGGTAAGTACCAATAATACTAGGACATATAAATTGCTGGCTTTTGAGGCCGTTGTAACTGATGACAAATTCTTCTGGGTTTTACGTTGCGTCACGTTCCATTTCCAATCTCGCCAGTATTCGACTTTTGGACCCCTCTGCAGGGCTCTTCTTTACGCACCTCCTAGTGTTCACCCAGAGTTTAGTCACATCTGAATCTACGTACATACTCCAAAAGCTACCAAACGGTGCATGGTGGAGGATACCTTGTACTACTGCCAATCATTTCCGTTTCATGTTACACACCCGTGCGAAACTCAGCTTGATCGCACGATATCCTATTCTTATATTTCCAGAAAGTCTGCCCCTGGTAGATGAGTGGTCAGCGCGACAGAATGTCATGTCTCACGGCCCGGATTCGATTCCCGGCTGGGTCGGAGATTTTCTCCGCTCAGTGACTGAGTGTTTTGCTGTCCTTATCATCATCATTTCATCCCCATCGACACGCAAGTCACCGAAGTGGCGTCAGCTCGAAAGACTTGCACCACCACGCGGCATTTCCATTTACAGAAAGCGTTCCACAGTGGCATACTGCAGACTGTTACCGAAGGTCCGAAAGTACGGAAAAGGATCTCAGATGCACGATTGGCTCGAGGACTTTTTAAGTAACAGAACCGTTGACTGCAAACGTTTAGGGAAACAGAGGTGTCGTCAGGCGTGCCCCAGGGAATTGTGACCGCTATTATTCTCTCCCTTTCAATTATATGAGATCTGGCACCGACAGGGTGATGACGCTGCAGTGTACGGGAAAATGTCGTTGAGTAACTGTAGGAGGATACAGGATAACTTGGACAGAACTTCTGTTCAGTGTGATGAATAGCAGCTTCTTCTAAACGCGGAAAAACGTAAGTTAATGCAGATGAGTAACAAAAACAATCCCGTAAAGTTCGAATGCATTATTACTGGTGTGCTGCTGGACACAGTCACATTGATTACTTGTGTAGGCGCATGAAATCGAATGAGCGCCTAAAGTCTGTTCTAGGGAAATCGAATAGTTAACTTTGGTTTATTGGGATAGCACTCGGAAGTGCAGCTCATCTATAAACGAGACCGCTAACAGAGAACTTTTGCGACCGATTCTGAGCACTGCTCGCCTGTTTTAGGGATTACCACCAGCTTGGTTACAGAAAGACACGGAAGCAATTCAAAGGCGTGCTGTTACATTTGTTGGGTTCGGTCAGCGCGCCAACATAAGGAAATACACCGTGAAATAAAACGGATATCTCCCGAAGGAAGAAGACGTTCTTTCCGTGAAACACGCCAAAAGTGTCCTGAAGAAAATCCTGGTAAAGGGGTCGAATCATCTAGTATCGGAGAAGTTTGAAGAGAAATATGGCGCAACTTAACAACTCAGAAGGTTTTAGAGGCAGTATTAGAATAATGTCTTGCTGACGCACTATCAGTAGGGTACACACAGTTAGAGATGAAACACTCGTATAACCTGTGATGGGGTCCAAGGTGTCTCCCTAGATGCTACACGTTGATCTTGTCAAAAGTCGAAAAGCATGCATTTCAGTATGTATATTGCTGTATTACTCTATTTGTTCTTTGCAACTGTGTGACCTTGGTTCATTATCTTACTTGCCTTGCCTGTTCTGAGGGAGCAGGTCATCAAATGCGACATCGTCTGAATTTCTCCACGTTAGCACTCGATCGCTGTGTGGCCTAATAACTTCAGTTCACAGAGCTACCTACCGTTAACCCATTTCGTAATTTGTCTGCGATTCACCATAAAAGCAGGCCATTTTCCTTCCCACGCATGATTTCTTCAAGAAATTTCATCCACGAACCAGTGATTTAGGAAAATGCTCTCCATTTATCCACGCGATCCACATCAACCGATTGTGTAAGATTTTTAGAATAATGTGTGGGTCTTCTCCTTGACCACGTCCGTGCAAGACAGTGAGTATTTTACACACTGAAATCCTTATGGGTGTATTTTATAAGATGAAGCGGTTGTGCACCTTGAGGGACTTAATTGAGAAAGGCAGCGGAAACCTGCGTATTTATATTTTACTGTCATTGCCGGCCTCTGTGGCCGAGCGGTTCTAGGCGCTTCAGTCCGGAACCGCGCTGCTGCTACGGTCGCAGGTTAAAATCCTGCCTCGGGCATGGATGTGTGTGATGTCCTTAGGTTATATAGGTTTAAGTAGTTCTAAGTCTAGGGGACTGATGACCTCAGATGTTAAGTCCCATAGTGCTTAGAGCCACTTTTTTTACTGTCATTCACAATTTAGATATAAGCAGTGACAGAAAGTACAATTAGTGGCGGCTGCTGAGATAACGATACTGTCACTTTCAAAAACTGCTTCAAGTTCTCTGAGACGGGCAATGAGAAACATGAACCCATACAATATTCTATCTTTTTTTTTGTGTCTATAGGTGAATGGGGGATAATATTTCTTTCGATTTTAATACCAAATTCTTGGCAAAACCTAGCATAACTGAATACCAGTCAGTTACTTGCAAAAACATTCATTACGATATAAATTAAATCTTATTGTAAAGATGATATTTTCTGACAATCTTAGATATACAGGACGTTACACAATTTCTATTACAGGCTTCCAGTGGTTGTAAAAGGGACTTAGTAGGTGAAGTTATGATAAGGAAACCATGTTCGGAAATGTACCGTTTGGATGTAAAATTGAAGATTATATCACTTTCAGTCATGCTCATGTGATGGAATACCATAGCAGATTATGGAATGTCGTTCTTGTCTACACACGGTGGCGAAGTACTTGGGAAATCTCCTCTATCCGCGTGTGGATCACTGTGCACATCATATTAAGAACGCAGCCGATTTTACAAGCCGAATTAAACGTCTTGGACTTAGTGAGGGCGACATTATTGCCGGGTTTGATGTGGGTGGAGCTTTTTATTAATGTGCCTCTCAAAGACTTTGGATCTAGCATCGCAGTTCTTTCGATGTGACGCGGTCGAGCTACTCGGGTACATTCTTACATTATCTTATTTTCTGTACAATGGCCGGTATAATGATCAGACCGACGGCGTTGCGATGGGAAGCCCGTTAGCTCAAGACGATGCAGACCTCTTCGTGGAGAATTCCGAGGATATTACATCAGACACGACCTTATTAAAACCAAGTTGTTTCTTCTGATACGTTTAGGACACGTTTGTCACTTGTCTCAAATGACGTGAAAAACTTGACGAGTTCCTGGAACATCTTAACAGCGATAACAGTAACGTCGAGTAGAAAAAGATGATAAATAAATACCAAAATTTTTATAAGCCCTCATACAGAAGGTACAACAACTTAAATTTACTTTAACAAATTTGATTAAACATTTCCTAAGCCTCTTGCATTACCAATAATCTATAATATAAAAACGTAAAGATTTTAATGTTCTGTATAAAGTTCTCACAGCGATCAAATGCAGTGTTGTTGCTTCTTTGCCATTACTGCATAACAAGGTTCAATTTAACGTGATAAATTCACAGTATTGTTTCCTTTCACAAAGATGTTGTGGTTAGATGTTGCTTGTATTTCAGGTTCCCATAATTAACAGCGGGCTTATTTCATATCTGTTACATTTCATAATGTTGACTGAGCTTCACCGAAGCTAGTCATGTAAAATTTCTGTAATTTACTGCGACTGTGGCTTGACAGCTGTACTGAAGTTAAATAAATTTAAGAAGACTTACATTTAGTCGCACATCTTAGGACAGTCATGTCTAATAACAACAACAAAAAAAAATCTCTTCTATAAAATGCATTGCCCTTCCTCGAAGTCCTCGTCCACCGCAAACGAAATACACTACTGGACATTAATAAGAAGTACAGATAATAAACGGGTATTCATTGGACAAATATATTATACTAGAACTGACATGTGATTACATTTTCACGCAATTTCGGTGCATAGATCCTGAGAAATCAGTACCCAGAACGACCACCTCTGGCCATAATAACGGCGTTGATACGCCTGGGCATTGAGTCAAACAGAGATTGGATGACGTGTACAGGTACAGTTGCCCATGCAGCTTCAACACGATACCGCAGTTCATCAAGAGTAGTGACTGGCGTATTGTGACGCGCCAGTTTCTCGGCCACCATTGACGAGATGTTTTCAATTGGTAAAAAAGATCTGGAGAATGTGATGGCCAGGGCTGCAATCGAACATTTTCTGTATCCAGAAAGGACCATACAGGACCTGCAACATGCGGTCTTGCATTATCCTGCTGAAATGTGGGGTTTCGCAGTGATCGAATGAAGGTTCATATATGGCTCTGAGCACTATGGGACTCAACTGCTGTGGTCATTAGTCCCCTAGAACTTAGAACTAGTTAAACCTAACTAACCTAAGGACATCACAAACATCCATGCCCGAGGCGGGATTCGAACCTGCGACCGTAGTGGCCTTACGGTTCCAGACTGCAGCGCCTTTAACCGCACGGCCACTTCGGCCGGCTCGAATGAAGGGTAGAGCCACGGGTCGTAACACAGCTGAAATGTAACGTCAACTGTTTAAAGTGCCGTCAATGCGAACAAGAGGTGACCGCGCGTGTAACCAATGGCACCCCATACCATCACCTCGGGTGATACGCCAGTATGGCGATGACGAATACACGCTTCCTATGTGCGTTCACCCCGATGACGCCAAACACGGATGCGACCATCATGATGCTGTAAACAGAACCTGGATTCATCCGAAAAAATGACGTTTTGCCATTCGTGCATCAGGTTCGTCGTTGAGCACACCATCGCAGGCGCTCCTGTCTGTGATGCAGCGTCAAGGGTAACCGCAGCCATGGTCTCCGAGCTGATGGTCCATGCTGCTGCAAACGTCGTCGAACTGTTCGTGCAGATGGTTGTTGTCTTGCAAACGTCCCCATCTGTTGACTCAGGGATCGAGACGTGGCTGCACGATCCGTTACAGCCATGCGGATAAGATGCCTGTCATCTCGATTGCTAGCGATGCGAGGCCGTTGGGATCCAGTACGGCGTTCCGTATTACCCCCCTGAACCCACCGATTGCATATTCTGCTAACAGTCATTGGATCTCGACCAACGCGAGCAGCAATGTCGCGATCCGATAAACCGCAATCGCGATAGGCTACAATCCGACCTTTATCAAAGACGGAAACGTGATGGTACTCATTTCTCCTCCTTACACGAGGCATCACAACAACGTTTCACCAGGCAACGCCGGCCAACTGCTGTTGGTGTATGAGAAATCGGTTGGAAACTTTCCTCATGTCGGAACGTTGTAGGTGTCGCCACCGGCGCCAACCTTGTGTGAATGCTCTGAAAAGCTAATCATTTGCATATCACAGCATCTTCTTCCCGTCGGTTAAATTTCGCGTCTGTAGCACGTCATCTTCGTGGTGTAGCAATTTTAATGGCCAGTAGTGTAGATGCCGCGGCACAGCGTCTACTGGAAACCTACGCGCACCGATCCGTGCCATCGTCACCTGGCACAGAAGTGCGCTGTGTTACGAACACTGGTACATCGTGCACGAACGTTATAAGACGCTGGTACACATGTTCCGTGAGCTGAGCCACTGCACAAGGTCATCAGGAACAACGGCTACAAGATTCACCAAATAAATAAAGTCATCTCAAGCAAGAGTCACAATAAGAGTACCGATAAGGGCAGCTAAACAAACTTGCTGTTTTGTCGTTCTGTGGCTCCTTGTCGGGTAAGATAAACCACCTGCTGAAACGATTCAAAATTAAATCCATCTTCAGGCTTCAAAAACCCGCAATAACTGAAACCAGTTAAAGATGCAGCACATCTCAGAACACCTGCAGTCTACAGGATACCTTGTTCAATCTTCCGTTGGACAAACTGAACAACGCAGGAAGGTGCATGAGATGTTTCATCACCTACGCTACCCCGAAAAATCCGCTTTAGCTGAGCATGCCTTAGAATACGGGCACCGGATCAAATTTGGTGAAACCTTTGTCCTGGCTCGCACTAACGGCGTCTAGAACTGTGCTATTAAAGAAGCCATCGAAATAAAAATCACTAACGACACCTTTAATAGAGAGAGCGGTACCGAGCGAGATGGCGCAGTGGTTAGCACACTGGACTCGCATTCGGGAGGACGACGGTTCAAACCCGACTCCGGCCATCCTCGTTTAGGTTTTTCATGATTTTCAAGGATAGTTCCTTTGAATGGGGAGTCGACTTCCTTCCCCATTGTTCCCTAATCCGATGATGATGTTAGGTTTTGTGGAGCGCTCAACTGCGCGGTCATCAGCGCCCGTAGGAGGTCCCAAACTTTACACAGTCCAATTTTTTTACAGTCCAATCTAGCCACTGTCATGAATGATGATCATAATGATGATGATGATGATGATGAAAAGATGAGAACAATACCCAGTCCCCCGGCCGAGAAAATCACCAACCCGGCCGGAAATCGAACCCTTTACTCCGTGATCCAGAGGCAGCAATATTAGCTACTAGACAACGAGCTGCTCCCTAATCCTATGGTACCGATGACCTCGCTGTTTGGTACCCTGCCCCCAAATCAACCAATCAACCAACCAACAAAAGACAGCGGCCTGCAGCACAGAGCGGCATGGCAACCAGCAAGGTTGCCGGCCGGGGTGGCTGAGCGGTTCTAGGCGCTACAGTCTGGACCCGCGCGACCGCTACGGTCGCTTGTTCGAATCCTGCCTCGGGCATGGGTGTGTGCGATATCCTTAGGTTAGCTAGGTTTGAGTAGTTCTAAGTTCTAGGGGACTGGTGACCACATAAGTTAAGTCCCATAGTGCTCAGAGCGATTTGATTTGAACTGCGAGGTTGAAGCAGGTGCATCGAACCCGAAGTCAACTTTTCCCCACACATGACGATACCGTGAGCACCAGTGACGTCACAGCTGTTAATTAGAGTATATAAGGGAGTACCAAGTGCGTATCAGCAAACACTGACAGTGGAGTACTTGGTCGAAAGCCGTGGCATTTTAATCACCTGGCGTGCGTGCAAGCCCGAAAACATTTTATTCGGTACCGCCGCGAGGCACTGCATTTTTGCATTGTTGTGGGAGGTCTAACAGTTACAACATTACGACTGGCACAACATTTTATTTTAGAAATAAAACGGTTACTACATTTGTTTTTCAGTTGAGAGCCCGATTTTATGTAGCAGCCTGTTTCAGAAATCTTCCCTTTGGCTGCATCTCACCTTGTTGCAGGATTCCGAGACAGTGTGGCAACGACGACGCGTGATGCTGGTATTTGGCGATTCAGCGTTGAAAATAATGTCTCCGGATCCGTTATGTATGTGTTGCAGGTATTGATAAGATTCAAAATGGTTCTGAGCACTATGGGACTTAACATCTGAGGCCATCAGTCCCCTAGAACTTAGAACTACTTAAACCTAACTAACCTAAGGACATCACACACATCCATGCCCGAGGCAGGATTCGAACCTGCGACCGTAGCGTCCGCGCGGTTCCAGACTGAAGCGCCTAGAACCGCTCGGCCACCCAGGCTGGCTGTATTATCTCAAAGTTCGACGTTGTGTATCAACAATAATGTATCTGCGGCAATTCTTATAGCGGCACTCTTATAGCAAAGAAATACATAAATACCTTGAAATATACATATTTTTTGATGTAATATTTACTTTTGGAAATGCCGTGTGGCCCTAGCGCCTCCCGTCGGGTAGACCGTTCGCCGGGTGCAGGTCTTTCGACCTGACGCCACTTCGGCGACTTGCGTGTTTATGGGGATGAAATGATGATGATTAGGACAACACAACACCCAGTCCCTGAGCGAAGAAAATCTCCAAGCCAGCCGGGAATCGAACCCAGGCAACGCTGACCACTCAGCTGCCAATGGCGGACATATTTACTATTAAATATGATGGAATGACCACATAAAACAAATAGCAGCAAAAGCATATACGAGGCTTAAAGTAATAGGTAGAACCTTACAGAAACGTAACTCATCCACGAAAGATGTGGCTTACAAGGCGGTTGTGCACCGATTCTTGAGTACTGCTGATGAATCTGGGACCGTTATCGGGTGTGACTGGACTGATAGAAGAAACTGAGGCCGGCCAGGGTGGCCGAGCGGTTCTAGACGCTTCAGTCTGGAACCGCGCGACCACTACGGTCGCAGGTTCGAATCCTGCCTCGGGCATGGATGTGTGTTATGTCCTTAGGTTAGTTAGGTTTAAGTAGTTCTAAGTTCCAGGGGACTGATGACCACAGATGTTAAGTCCCATAGTGCTCAGAGCCATTTGAACCATTTTTGAACCAAGTCATCAGTCCCTAATCTTACACACTACTTAATCTAAATTATCCTAAGGACAAACACACACACCCATGCCCGAGGGAGGACTCGAACCTCCGCCAGGATCAGCGGCACAGTGCATGACTGCAGCGCCCCAGACCGTTCGGCTAATCCCGCACGGCTTTCGGTAAGAGTCGAATAACGTATTACGTCGTCCCACACACATCTCACAAAATTAACTCGACTGAAAATTGGAGCAATTAGACCTAAGACAGAGGCTTTTCGATAATCGTTCTTCCCATGCGCCATTCGCGAGTGGATCAGGTAAGAGCGGATCAGTTAGTGGTACCAGAACAACCCTCGACCGCACACCGTTGGGTCGGCTGCGGAGTATGATGTGGATCCAATGAATAAAACAAAATAATGAAGGAAATTAAATATTTATAACGGCTCCCTAGGGCTATATCTTTACAAGCGGTGTACCGTAGAGAAGAAGGTGAAAATTATGACTGAGCTGGTAAATTTCTACGTTATTTGATTTTCATACAGCTGAGCAAAACTCAACGTACTCAAACAGTTCTCTCTTTACTTATTCTGATCATCACTAAACTGACACACAATATTTTTTAGCGCAACGCAATCTGACTTTCAATAATCCCTACAACAGAATGGCCCTGACTAACAATAACCTATACCTTTCATGAACCACTTACTTCACAGAAATCTTCGTTACTCGAACTACTGCAATACAGCGAGCGCCAATACTGCCAGCTCAATAAAAGATTCTAGATGATCCTATGTAAGTAGGCTGTTTAGGTTTTTATGTTGGTAACGCCATGTAGCGTTCTGGATGATAGTCACTGACTGCTGTGTGCAGTCTGTGGCTGGATTTACTCATTGTTGGAATATTCGCTATTATAGTGGTGGGCAGTTGGATGTGAACAGCGCGTAGCGTTGGGCAGTTGGAGGTGAGCTGGCAGCAGTGGTGGATGTGGAGAGAGAGATGCCAGAGTTTTGAGAAGTTACTGTAAGCGAACGATCTGGACGTGTGTCCGCCAGAAAAAGGAAATTTGTAAAGATGGATGTCATATATATATATATATATATATATATATATATATATATAATGACTTTTGAATACTATTAAGGTAAATACATTGTTTGTTCTCTATCAAAATCTTTCATTTACTGACAATGCCTATCGATAGTTAGTGCCTCCAGTAGTTAGAATCTTTTATTTAGCTGGCAGTACTGGCACTCGCTGTATTGCAGTAGTTCGAGTAACGAAGATTTTTGTGAGGTAAGTGATTCATGAAAGGTATAGGTTATTGTTAGTCAGGGCCATTCTTTTGTAGGGATTATTGAAAGTCAGATTGCGTTGCGCTAAAAAATGTTGTGTGTCAGTTTAGTGATGATCAGAACAAGTAAAGAGAGAACTGTTTGAGTATGTTGAGTTTTGCTCAGCTGTTTGAAAATCAAATAACGTAGAAATTTACCAGCACAATCATTCATAATTTTTCAAAGGGGACGTTTCAAAGGAATTGAAAGTCGTCCTGCGTTACCTGCTACAATCACTATATACTATAAAGCGACATTGTATTAATTACCGTAAGCGTAAGGACTTCCACAGCTGCCTCTGAGGGTTTCTGCAGCTGTTGGTGGGTCTATAATGGTTTCGCCACTTTGACGGCGCGCATCCTCAGCCGAACACGCAGGTACCAGATCGGCACAACTGGGTTGATATTTGCGCTGCACCAGCTTCCCGATTAGGTGAGCGGCGTGGGCATACCTTCGTGCCTGCAGCGGCCTTGTACAGCGAAGGTCCGCGGTTCGTCGATCTACCGAGATGCAGTCGCCAGTACCGACCGAGAACGGGTATCCACGACGGGTGATCACCTCGTGGTAATAAATACTAGCCTTGAAAGCAGACAAAATGTTATCAAGTATTATGGTTCTTGCTCATCCCCCACGTATTAACGACTGCAGAGGAAGTATGCAGGCGTTCAACACAGCAGCACATCGTCGCCCGCTAACCAAGACACGATGGTATTTTCGCAGATACTTGATTCGGTAGATAGTTCTGCGAAGGTCAGTTAGATATTAATGTATTCTCTTTTTTGTTTTACAAGAAAAGTAAATGCCATATACACTGGAATGGAAACTTGAGGACTAAAGTTAACTTTCGCATGATGAGTCATTGTCAAGTAACGTAGCTCGATGAAACTTGGACCGCACATCGAAAGGGCTACTATCGTATAGTACAAAAAGGGCAACTGAGAGAAATACGCAATGAGACGAACAGTTACGACACGTTCATTCAAAGACAGTAATTACGAGGGTAATTCCAAAAGTAAGGCCTCCTATTTTTTTATAAGTACATAGACCTGTTTATTTTTACAATGGTTTACATCAGTTTACAGCTTGAACATTTAGCTATTTTCCGTCATAATCACCATTTCTGCCGATGCATTTTTGTAGACGCTGTGGCAGTTTTTGTATGCCCATGTCATACCAGCTCGCCGCCATGCTGTTCAGAAAGTTATGAACCTCTTCTTTCACCTCGTAGTCGGAGCTGATTTCTTGGTGCGGTCGCAGTTTCTGCGGCCAAACTAGATGCAACCCAAACATACTGGCGCACTGATTCCGTGGACAGTTCCCAAGTAATTATGGCATCAGTGTACATGTCAGTAATCTGTCTCCAATTCTCAATAAGGACGTGTACACAATTTGCTATATAGAGGAAGCGCAACAATAGTTTGCCATCTATCTCTAGACACCGAAACCGAAAGCGAACTGCTGATTCTTCATTCAGTTTAACGCGACAGTGCTATTGTATCACACTCGAAAGAATACAAGCCTGCTGTACAGTAGTTGCATTAAACTGTAATTAAAGCCAAATACAGCAGTAGAAAAAAGAAATCACCATTTTCAGTGCAAAAAGAAAGGGGGAGAAGTGTGAAATTTCAAGATGGGAAAGCCATTCTCTTCAGGATTGTAATCTGGTCGAAGTCTGTGAGTGCAACACAGCACCCCTTGCAGTCACAAAGCAACGAATTCTGCGCGCCAGTTGGCAAGCCTGCACAATAATACGGCAAATTGGAGAGCCCGAGGATTACCTGTTCTAGACTGCTACAACATGGTCTGCCAGGCAATTTGAATGTGGTTTTGGGAGGTTTCTAACATTCATCGTGTTGTATACTGGCATTGAGCCACACGTACTTAAAAAATGCAAAATACATTTATTTCAACTTCATTTATACCTGTACTGCAAAAGCTATAAGGCATGAAAGTAATGTCATAAACCCATTAGTGTGATCACATGTAAAGTTTTATTAGCAAACAAAGTTTTGTAGATGGCATCAAAGATCAATAAGCATTTTTACAGTGTATTCCCTTTTTGTCCATTTCGAAGAGGAGTAATCTGGCATTTTCTCAGTCGTGCTGACTTTTTTCCCTGTTTCAAATTTTTAATTTTCAATTTTATCCTAACTTTACGGGAATGTGAACAAAGATTTTTGTTTATATCTTCTAGCTTTATTTCATAAATCCTTGTTTATCGAAGTGTTTTTTCTTATTTTGGGTTGATTTTAACTGATAGATACATTGCGAGATGCCAAGTCTTTACTCGTTCCCTGGTCCCGGTGGAGGTTCGAATCCTCCCTCGGGCATGGGTGTGTGTCATATCGGCGCACACTCCGCTGCAGAGTGAAAATCTCATGATGGGTGTGTGTGTTTGTCCTTAGGATAATTTAGGTTAAGTAGTGTTTAAGCTTAGGGACTGATGACCTTAGCAGTTAAGTTCCATAAGATTTCACACAAATTTGAACATCTTTTTTTACTCGTTCCCTGTAATAACAGTTACCTGCTTTTCCAAATTTCCTGGTCGCCGTCTTGTTTTCCTTTGATCTTATGGTCCTACTATGCAGTGCCGCGTATTTCACCGCTGACTTCTTTTCCGATTGCAGAGGGGCGAGGGCTGTAACAGAGCTTCTACATTTAAACAACTCGCTACGGAATCGCATAACACGCTTTCAATAATTCTTCTGTATTCTGATAAGTTCTGAACATACAACAACTGACAATTAACAAAGTTTCTCAGGCAATATGTTCGCACATAAGGCTTCAATGCTTGACCAAAACCATACGCTCGTACTTAACTCGAGATGGAATAGCTTAGAATCTATATAACAACACTCATTTTTCTTTACTGCTCGACAATTGTCGTCAGGCCCCTTTCTTCATTGGAGTTCACAGCACCCACAAAGCACGACTACAAAGTGCGAGTGACCGCTCATTGGTCAGTCCAAATCACACATTCTGCGCTGTGTCCGCATTTTTGTTTCTCATATCTGCAAATAAATTCCAACATACCCGGGCACAGAAGATGCTCTTTATGCTAGTGTTGTGGCGTAGCAAGACAGCCACGCCACGGAAGTAGCCGAAAGGCACGCGTTTAGTTCACGCAGGCAATAGATAGGTCTGTAACAGGATACGTAATGAATGCTATAAAGAAAAGTACGTAGCTTCTGGAATACTTAACTTTAATCCATCCTTGTTGTATACATCGCTCTTGACGATACAAGTGAGACTCTTTAGATACAAGCTATGTAAGGCTAATGGCGCCTTGCTAGGTCGTAGCCATTGACTTAGCTGAAGGCTATTCTAACTATCTGCTCTGCAAAGGAGCGAGGCTTCGTCAGTGTAGTCGCTAGCTACGTCGTCCGTACAACTGGGGCGAGTGCTTGTCCGTATCTCGAGACCTGCCTTGTGGTGGCGCTCGGTCTGCGATCCCTGACAGTGGCGACACGCGGGTCCGACATGTACTAATGGACCGCGGCCGATTTAAAGCTACCACCTAGCAAGTGTGGTGTCTGGCGGTGACACCACAGCTAGTACTAATTAAAGTCACGTTTCTCACACGCACATCTTTCATCGGTGTAGTAAAAGGAAAGTAATACGTGTTGCTATGTTTTATGATGACGAGGAGGAGCGTAGGGGACGATGCGGGAGACCCGCAGATTAGAATTTCTAATCTAATCTAACCTTACAAGGCAAGGTCCTAGTGGAGGTGGTTTGCCATGCCGTTGCCTTCCTCCGACCGTAATGGGGATGAATGATGATGAAGAGGACACAACGACACCCAGCCATCTCGAGGCAGGAAAAATCCCTGCCCCGCCGGGAATCGAACCCGGGACCACGTGCGCGTGAAGTGAGAACGCTACCGCAAGACCACGAGCTGTGGGCTATGGTTTATCCCAAAACGTTAATATTTTTTAGCTTTATTCCATAATTCGTTGAATAGAATGAAAATAATCATATGAGGATATAACATAAGACCGTTGAATCGAAAAGGTAGAACCGATATTTATCTAAATAACAAAAAATTTAGAATGAAATTTTCACTCTACAGCGGAGACGAGGTACTGGCGGATTTAAAGCTGTGAGGACGGGGCGTGACTCGTGCTTGGGTAGCTCAGTTGGTAGAGCACTTGCCCGCGAAAGGCAAAGGTCCCGTGTTCGAGTCTCGGTCCGGCACACAGTTTTAATCTGCCAGGAAGTCTCAAAAATTTATTTTGACTGCGCCATTGTAAAATGCTACCCTTTTAGGTACCAAAGCAGTCAACCTTAAAAATACTGGCTATATAACTATAAATTTCCTGAGATACAATAAATTTTGTGTGCTTTTGTCAAATTTGCTTCGTAGGGGATGTCAGGTTTTCAAACCCACCGTATCAGTTATATCAAAACCTTCAATTTGCCCCGTCTGACATAAATAATTTGACTGAAAATATCTTTCTATTTCATCGGGAAGCACGCTTTGACAGGTTCCGGCTTTCCAATAAAGTCTCCGGTAGTTCCTCATTCCAACAATGGTGCACCAAAACTAAAAATCAGTTAATTATCTTCGTAATTACTGCATTAAAAAAAACAGCATTCAAAATGAATGTTACTGAATAAAAACAAATGATTCATTTAGTACGTACGATTCAACTGCCATCTACCTCGCTGTCACAGTAACACTTAAGTAGTCCTCTCACAGGAAGTGAAACCTTACGTGGACGAGGACCTGGTGACGTCACATCGTGGAATTCCACGTTCCACTACACTGCGGAGGGTCAACCAGAAAACCTGGTATGTTAGATTTTTTCCTCTTGGAGAGGAACGTGACCAATGAGGCGCGACATCGTTTTACGTCACAAGCAGAACAATGAGTCGCCATATTGTTCGACGTCAAATATCGTGTTTGGTGAATTTTCTTTTGGGAGACAACGTGGTATGAATATAAGCTGTTCCAAAGCATCAGCAAATTCGAGGTCTCTCGAAAAGCCGTCTTTTTAGCTATGATTTGTTATGATAAAATGACAGGGAACTACATATCCGTAGGGAAAAGCTCCCTTTAGTTGATGTTTTTGGTGATACAGCTTGTGTGCCACGAAAGTATGCAGCCTCAATGCTACGGCACACTATCTATCAAGATCACATGTTTCTTGTACTGTTTGCATATTAAATATCATATAATGACATTAACAGATACAATTATTAAACAGTGTATGCCATATATTGAGCCATGGTTAAAATGTCGAAGCTGTAGTGGAGTTGATGAGATTGTGAGTTCTGTAGTTGTGTAGAGAAAGATAGCAGCTTCGCCTCCACGCACATCAAACTTTTTTTCGTCTTATGTTTTCTAAAAGATGCTGGGTATTTCATATTCGTTTAATAGATGTATTATCTCAAAGTTCGATGTTGTGTATCAACAATAATGGATCTGGGGCAATTCTTGTTGCAAAGGCCAACGACTAGAATGTTTCCCGTCTGTCCATAAATCTTAATGTGACTGCCATTCTATGTCAGAAAGTAAACACAAGTTGTAAACTGGAAGTTTTTGTTATTATGAAACTTCCCTCTCTGGGTTTATGGACTGGCTAATGTTTGCATCTTGCGAGTAAATATCTTTTACAATAATGATGAGCAGCTTCAAAAAAAAACTCTTCTCTTCCATTCGAATGAAATTACGCAATGAATCTGGATCTTGAAGTCTATGAAATGAATTATGTTATTTCAGAGTGTTGATAGTCAATGCAACATGGATTTTATGTATGCGCAAACTAACATTAGACTCTATACCTTAACCACATTCAATTTAAAACTGGAAAAGGGTTGAAATTTCAATTGAGTTAAGGAATAGCTTCTGCTAGTAAGTGTCTCAGGTCGTTGTACAGCGATATGTAGTGTTCCTGTATCAGCAATTAGCTGTTCAAGCCATCGACGACTCCAGAATCTCCTTCCCGATTTTCTTCGCATATCTTCGACAAGGAATAGAGGGTCTGTACAGTGGTGTTGTACTTGAGGGCAATAATGTGGAAATTGAAGAGGACGTAGATGGAGATGAAATGGAAGATATGATACTGCGTGAAGAATTTGACAGAGCACTGTAAGACCTAAATAGAAACAAGGCCCTGGGAGTACACAACATTTCATTAGAAATACTGATAGCCTCGGGAGAGCCGGCCATGACACAACTCTACCATATGGTGAGCAAGATGTATGAAACAGATGAAATACCCCCAGACTTCAAGAAGAATATAATAAAAAAAGCAGGTGTTGACAGGTGTGAAAATTACCGAACTATCAGTTTAATAAGTCACGGCTGCAAAATACTAACATGAATTCCGTACGGACGAATGGAAAAACTGATAGAAGCTGACCTCGGGGAAGACCAGTTTGGATTCCGTAGAAATGTTGGAACACGTGAGGCAATACTGACCCTACGACTCATCTTAGAAGATAGATTAAGGAAAGACAAACCTACATTTCTAGCATTTGTAGACTTAGAGAAAGCTTTTGACAATGTTGACTGGTATACTATTTCAAATTCTGAAGGTGGCAGGGGCAAAATACAGGCTGCGAAATGCTATTTACAATTTGTACAAAAACCAGATGGCTGTTATAAGAGTCGAGGGGCATGAAAGGGAAGCAGTGGTTGAGAAGCGAGTGAGACGGGTTTGTAGCCTATCCCCGATGTTATTCAATCTGTATATTGAGCAAGCAGTAAAGGAAACAAAATCCATGGGGAAACAAAAAAAAACTTTAAGGTTTGCGGATGACACTGTAATTCTGTCAGAGACAGCTAAGGACTTGGGAGAGCAGTTGAACGGAATGGACAGTGTCTTGAAACGAGGATATAAGATGAACATCAACAAGAGTAAAACGAGGATAACGGAATGTAGTCGAATTATATCAGGTGATGCTGAAGGAATTAGATCAGGAAATGAGACACTTAAAGTAGTAAAAGTGTTTTCCTATTTGGGGTGCAATATAACTGATGATGGTCGAAGTGGAGAGGATATAGAATGTAAACTGGCTATCGCTAGGAAAGCGTTCCTGAGGAATAGAAATCTGTTAATGTCGAGTATAGATTTAAGTGTCAGGAAGCCGTTTCTGAAAGTATTTGTATGGAGTGTAGCGATGTATGGAAGTGAAACATGGACGATAAATAGTTTCAACACGAAGAGAATAGAAGCTTTCGAAATGTGGTTCTATAGAAAGATGCTGAAGATTAGATGGGTAGATCACGTGACTAGTGATGAGGTACCGAATAGAATTGGGGAGAAGAGGAATTTGTGGCAAAACTTGACTAGAAGAGGGATCGGTTGGTAGGATACGTTCTGAGGCATCAAGGGAGTACCAATGTAGTACTGGAGGGAAATGTGGAGGATAAAAATCGTAGAGGGAGGCCAAGAGTCGAAAACACTAAGCAGATTCAGAAGGATGTAGGTTGCAGCAGTTACTCGGAGATGAATGCTGCGCAGGATAGAGTGACATGGAGAGCTGCATCCAACCAGTCTCTGGTGTGAAGACCACAACAACAACATGGACAATAGCAAACAGAGCTAACGTAGCTGTCTTACGTGCTTCTATTGTCGTAAAGAAACTTTGTGGTTTGCGAGCCAAATAAAGCCGACAACGGCCGTTGTGAAGTAGGACTGTTGATATTTTTAAAAATATCGGGTTTCCGATTTATCGATATTTAAAAGGAAAGTATCATTACCCTGCCACGATATGTCGAAAAGAGTGTTGATATAGCGACGGAAAAAATATCGATGTACCGACCTATAAAAATATGGGCTGTATGTTGTAAATATACTGCCGGTTTTAGAGCTGTATATATAAGTATTGCTTTATTTTTAGATGTTCTATACAGCAGCATGTTAGCAGCCCGCCTATGCATCTTAAAGGAAGAATTGAAAACGATGCACTTTCACGCTTGGTGATAACCACTTTGTTAATAATGGTAACTGCATTTAAGTGGCACAATAAAACATGTCTGACTCGTCCGTCACTCGGTTTCGTCACATATCGGATTTGTCCGGAACATGTCATGTCGACTTCCCTGTTTTTTTTTCCCTTGTTTTTCATTTCTGCAAATACCAGCGCCCTAGCAGACGTAGTGTCAAAATTGGCTGATAAAGTTAATTAAACGTTTCAGTTCCTATTGGTAGCGCCGATTAGGTTAGCATTTCGTCCAAACGTCACCGTCCACGGCAAAGACCATCTTGTCATCTAGATGTTTGCTCATAATTTTCAGCAAATGTCAAGAAATAGCACACTAGTTGCGCTAAAACTTGTTTTTAACGCAAATAATGTGCTGTTTCTTCACATGGAAATCTCGTTATTCCAGTCACCCCCCCCCCCCCCCCCCACACACACACACTTCCCGTAGTGCAATGTGAGTTGATCTTTTTGCCACCTACACTTGCTCCACACAGTTAGAGAGAAATAGTGGCCATCTCGACGTGATGAAAGCTCAAAAACTAGCAACACTCCTTTAATTACGTTCTACTACAATTTCATATACACTCCTGGAAATGGAAAAAAGAACACATTGACACCGGTGTGTCAGACCCACCATACTTGCTCCGGACACAGCGAGAGGGCTGTACAAGCAATGATCACACGCACGGCACAGCGGACACACCAGGAACCGTGGTGTTGGCCGTCGAATGGCGCTAGCTGCGCAGCATTTGTGCACCGCCGCCGTCAGTGTCAGCCAGTTTGCCGTGGCATACGGAGCTCCATCGCAGTCTTTAACACTGGTAGCATGCCGCGACAGCGTGGACGTGAACCGTATGTGCAGTTGACAGACTTTGAGCGAGGGCGTATAGTGGGCATGCGGGAGGCCGGGTGGACGTACCGCCGAATTGCTCAACACGTGGGGCGTGAGGTCTCCACAGTACATCGATGTTGTCGCCAGTGGTCGGCGGAAGGTGCACGTGCCCGTCGACCTGGGACCGGACCGCAGCGACGCACGGATGCACGCCAAGACCGTAGGATCCTACGCAGTGCCGTAGGGGACCGCACCGCCACTTCCCAGCAAATTAGGGACACTGTTGCTCCTGGGGTATCGGCGAGGACCATTCGCAACCGTCTCCATGAAGCTGGGCTACGGTCCCGCACACCGTTAGGCCGTCTTCCGCTCACGCCCCAACATCGTGCAGCCCGCCTCCAGTGGTGTCGCGACAGGCGTGAATGGAGGGACGAATGGAGACGTGTCGTCTTCAGCGATGAGAGTCGCTTCTGCCTTGGTGCCAATGATGGTCGTGTGCGTGTTTGGCGCCGTGCAGGTGAACGCCACAATCAGGACTGCATACGACCGAGGAATACAGGGCCAACACCCGGCATCATGGTGTGGGGAGCGATCTCCTACACTGGGCGTACACCACTGGTGATCGTCGAGGGGACACTGAATAGTGCACGGTACATCCAAACCGTCATCGAACCCATCGTTCTACCATTCCTAGACCGGCAAGGGAACTTGCTGTTCCAACAGTACAATGCACGTCCGCATGTATCCTGTGCCACCCAACGTGCTCTAGAAGGTGTATGTCAACTACCCTGGCCAGCAAGATCTCCGGATCTGTCCCCCATTGAGCATGTTTGGGACTGGATGAAGCGTCGTCTCACGCGGTCTGCACGTCCAGCACGAACGCTGGTCCAACTGAGGCGCCAGGTGGAAATGGCATGGCAAGCCGTTCCACAGGACTACATCCAGCATCTCTACGATCGTCTCCATGGGAGAATAGCAGCCTGCATTGCTGCGAAAGGTGGATATACACTGTACTAGTGCCGACATTGTGCATGCTCTGTTGCCTGTGTCTATGTGCCAGTGGTTCTGTCAGTGTGATCATGTGATGTATCTGACCCCAGGAATGTGTCAATAAGGTTTCCCCTTCCTGGGACAATGAATTCACGGTGTTCTTATTTCAATTTCCAGGAGTGTATTTACCAAAAATTTCGAAAAAAATATCGGCCTCGATATTGCCGTTTCGATATGAGTATATCGATATGCCAGTGAGAAGGTATTCACCTGCACATATATCGACGTATCGGGAAAGTGTTTCGATATTATCGATATTTCAGCAAATAGTCCTACTGGAGAGCATTGAGGGAGCAAATCACGTTAGCCTGTTCGTCCGTTGTGTAGACGGCGATTTTGCTGTGATGTTGGATGTCTCGTCCACGTCAACGTTAGTGTCACCGTCGCGAGGACAGTCTTACTCACCGACTCGCTAGATATCACTGGTAGTGCACCTGATGTTCCTTAACACAGGAAGCAAATAAACCAGTTATTATTTATATGAAATTACCCTGACGTCCTTACTGGAAGATTGCGCGACACGGAGTTTGGAATCCCCTGGCGTAGAACAATGACGCATAGCTATTTTTTTCCGAATGTTGCTATCGGCAATTTCGTGCTCACCAACAGTGGCACTGCTGCGCGGCGGCAGCTGGTGTCCCATCGGCAGGGGGAAGAACTCGCACGCACGCATCGCCTTATCGAGCGTTACCGGTCACCATCTAAATATTATGGTTGGAGCGCGCCGCCCAAATATTTGCCCCCATCGAAGCGATATCTCGGTCGACGGTCGTCGCCGACTAGGACGCGGCACGTAAACCCGACGTCTCGCCGGCATGGGTCGTGGGTTTTGGGTCGTGCCGACTGGCGCACGCGGTCGAATCACTGTTGCCACCACCAGTAATCCTAAGGACTCTGTATAATGACTAGCCGCTAGCGTACAGAGTAATCTCTGTCTACAGGAAGTCACTCAGTCAGGTTCTGACAGATTACCATGCGTTATCACGCTGTCTGCAGTGCTTCCGATAGGAGGTGGAGGCTGGCTGGGATGATGGGCACAGCGAACACTACAGTTGAGGTAAGAGGGCCAATCGGAAAGTAACGCCAGCTCTTCTGTTTTTCCCCTTTATAAAGTTTTTCTGCTTTATGTAGTAGCCTAATAGTGAATTTGGCGCACTTCTGTAAATGTTCTTCTAGAGTCCACTCCGGTAACAGCGTCTTACGCCAACAGATGGAAGCAGTGTGTACATACAGGAAATGGCCGACACTGACGTTCGTAAGAGCTAGTCACACTCTCGGCTTACCCGGTAGTGACATCAAAATGATGTGTAAGTGTACAGCAACACATTTCGAGTAAGCCGACTGTGAAACTGACACCAACTTCTCCCGTAGGTGAGTGGACACTGAGAAATCGCAGAAACAACAGCTAAATAGTGGGTGTTTATAGATTAGTTATACAAAAGTAACTTTTAATTGTGAAAAGAATAAATAACTTATAGAAATGTTTGGTACAGAACCGAATGCAGTACACCTTCAAGTCTTATACCCTCCCAACACTGTTAGTTCCTGACGTTCCAACAAAGCGGCATGCACGAATGAGTTATTCCAACCGCCATCGTAATAACGGAGATGAGTGTGCGCAGTGTTGTTTATCGTTTCGTGAATCCAGCTGAGAGGCAATTCAGGAACAAATATCACAAGTTTCAAAGACAAATTGGTACAATCGTTTCACCAAAACTGGCTGTGTATTATAAATAGGACGCCGGATCATGGTCGGCCAGCAGTCTGTGACACAGCAGTTGAACAAGTTCGGCAGTCTTATCTGGACATGACTGAACATTACTTAATGCCTCAATTACAACAGGATAACGACGAAGTATTTATTTTCCAGCAAGATACCGCACCACCACATTATCATTGTGAAGTTGTCACGATCTCTGTAGGAACGTGTTGACACGGACTGCACATGGTGGGACAGTATCCTCGACCCCACGATCAAATGGTTTAACTCAAATGGACTTCTGTTCTGGGAAACGTCGACGAGCTGCGACAAAATATAACACAAGCAGTCGCCATCATACATCAAGACATGCACCACAGGATTTGGCAGGAAAGTGATTACAGATGGAACACTCATCGTGTTACAAAGACAGTCACACTGAAGATTTGTAAATAAATCTTGAAAATATACTGCATTCAGTGCTGTATCGAACATTTCTGTAAGTTATTTACATTTCACACAGTTAAAGGTTGCTTTTGTATAACTACACTACTGGCCATTAAAATTGCTACACCACGAAGCTGACGTGTTACAGACGCGAAATTTAACCGACAGGAAGAAGATGCTGTGATATGCAAATGATTAGCTTTTCAGAGCATTCACACAAGGTTGGCGTCGGTGGCGACACCATCTGATTTCTCATACACAAACAGCACCGGCGTTGCCTGGTGAAACGTTGTTGTGATGCCTCGTGTAAGAAGGAGAAATGCGTACCATCACGTTTCCGACTTTGATAAAGGTCGGATTTTAGCCTCTCGCTATTGCGGTTTATCGTATCGCGACATTGCTGCTCGCGTTGGTCGAGATCCAACGACTGTTAGCAGAATGTGGAATCGGTGGATTCAGGAGGGCAATACGGAACGCCGTGCTGGATCCCAACGGCCTCATATCACTAGCAGTCGAGATTACAGGCATCTTATCCGCATGGCTGTAACGGATCGTGCAGCCACGTCTCGATCCCTGAGTCAACAGATGGGGACGTTTGCAAGACAAAAGCCATCTTCACGAAAAGTTCGACGACGTTTGCAGGAGCATGGACTATGAGCTCGGAGACAATGGCTGCGGTTACCCTTGACGCAGACTGGACTGCCTGCGATGGTGTACTCAACGACGAACCTGGGCGCACGAATTGCTAAACGACATTTTTTCGGATGAATCCAGGTTCTGTTTACAGCATCATGATGGTCGCATCCGTGTTTGGCGACATCGCGGTGAACCCACATTGGAAGCGTGTATTCGTCATCGCCATGCTGGCGTATCACCCGACGTTATGGTATGGGGTGGCATTGGTTACACGTCTCGGTCACCTCTTGTTCGCATTGACGGCACTTTGAACAGTGGACGTTACATTTCAGGTGTGTTATGACTCATGGCTGTACCCTTCATTCGATCCCTGCGAAACCCTACATTTCAGCAGGATAATTCAAGACCGTATGTTGCAGGCCCTGTACGGGCTTTTCTGGATACAGAAAATGTTCGACTGCTGCCCTGCCCAGCACATTTTCCAGATCTCTCACCAACTGAAAACGTCTGGTCAGTGGTGGCCGAGCAACTGGCTCGTCACAATACGCCAGTCACTACTCTTGATGAACTGTGGTATCGCTTTGAAGCTGCATGGGCAGCTGCACCTGTACACGCCATCCAAGCTCTGTTTGGCTCAATGCCCAGGCGTATCAAGGCCATTATTACGGCCGGAGGTGGTTGTTCTGGGTACTGATTTCTCAGGATATATGCAACCAAATTGCGCGAAAATGTAATCACATATCAGTTCTAGTATAATATATTTGTCCAATGAATACCCGTTTATCATCTGCATTTCTTCTTGGTGTAGCAATTGTAATGGCCAGTAGTGTAATTTATGAACACCCTGTATTTCACTCGCAGCAATTTAAGCTGTCCTCTTAGGTTACTGCCTAACGACAACTTCGGAAATCGTGATACATTCGCAAAAAACGGCGAAATATTTGTGACAAGCAAGAATACAATGTCGTTTCTGGTCGTTTCACTCGTAGCAATTTCATCCTTCGTTTTCTAATGAGACAGAAGTCACAAAATCGAATAAACTCATTCCTGAATGAGTGCTCTCATATATGTCAATAACATCGAACATTTGCAGAACATACTTGCATTACATTTGCAGGAAAGTACTAATGTTGCGATGAGGCGAATACAAAGCCTCTCTCACTCAGAGTTTAACCTCAGCTGCCAGTGGTGCATCCTCCCAAGCTTACGAGGCCTCTGACGACCGAGTATCAGCCGGATAACCGCAAGATCGAGCGCAGGGGAAGTGCTGTACCAAAACTCAATACTCATTTGAGGGATGGATCTTTGACGATAAGTTCACATATGGCAGCCCCACCACCAGTTTTACCTGCTTTGTGTTGCTAACGCATTTCGGGACATTTCGAATACTCCGGGTTCCCAAACTCGCCTAGGAAAACAGGACAGATTTTCTGCGCCGAATCCAGCTAGATAAAAGGATAAGAGAAAACGAATATCTGCAAAAGTAAGATTAGTTACAGGGAATGTAAGGGTAATTACTTACAAAGGAGAAGTAATTGTCGAGATCTCCTCACAACAACAGATAAAATTTGCAGCTAACTCAGAACCTAAGAAGTATCACAAAGGTAGTTACTCCTTTTATAGTGTGATGGAATATACATACTGTTGTAAAGTGGAGCACAACAGAAATAAAGAGCAAATAAGGATGTAATAATATACACAAAAAAGAGTAAATGTATATCAAGAATTATGAATATATAAACGAAATAACTGTAACAACGACGATAAACAGAAAAAAAAATCTAGTTATGGTAGCAAGTATGCTCGAGAAACCAGTTACCTGTTATGACCCCATTCAAAAAATTATTGACCTTCACAACCAAAAACATCAAATTGTTCTGTTTGGTGATCTGAATGCAATGGTAAGAAACAATGAAATACCTAATTTTGTTGTTGCAGTGCACGGAGAAACAATTTGTAAATAAAATGGGTAACTACTTATAGATTTTTCAACTATTAAACACTATTGAATAGCATAGAGAGTTTAACAAAGAGACACATATTCCTCCATAGAGTTCGAGAAAACTTTCGATAATTTGATTAAAGAAAATTTTGTGGAGAATAATGGAGCACATACTTTACCCTTTACAGCTCATACCCGCTGTTAGAAGTCTACATAAAGGAACATCAGTAATCTTAGATATAGAAGGCATATATAAGAAACCTATACAAATAAATAAACACTGTTTAATATTTACATTGATGAAGCAGTTCACAGATGGAATTTAAGAATAAACACTCGGGTAAAACTAAACAATTTACTAATGCTAAAATCACTCCTATATGCTGATGATATTACACTGTTCTTTTTTTTCCAAGAGAAGATGATTTACTAAATAGAATTTACGCACTAAATAAAATATGTAAAGAATATAATATGAAAATATCTTCTAGTAAATCTAAGTAAATGACTTTTTGTGGAAAATATTCAGTGAGAACTAAGACAGTAGTTGATTAAAGCACACTAGGGCAAGTAAAACTCTTTAACAAACTTAGATGTAAAATATCGTATGAATTCGAAGAAGATATGCAGACCAAGTTTAACAGATTTGGAAGAATCTGTGAAAGAATAAACAGATTTTTAAGGTTTAAAACACGGAAAGTACGAAACAAATATTGTAAAACGGTCACATTGCCAAACTTATTATATAGAAGTGAATCATGGGTGGTGAATAAAAGACAAGAAGAACCAATACAAACACTAGAAATGTGATTTCTTGGAGCTGTGAATGGGTGTATGAGAATATAAAAAATGTGAAATTAAGAAATTCGAAAGAAGATGAAAATTTGGAGTGTGAAAGAAAAACTGGACGAAAGAAAATTGAACATCTGCAGCGAATAGATGCAGAGAGACTATCACATCATATTCAGAACTTTAAACCAAAAGGGAAACGAGATCATGGCAGACCGACAAAAACGTGGAAACTATAACAGGCCACAATGAGCCTAATATTGAAAGTACAAAAGAGGAAGAAGAAGAAGAAAGCATTGGAATGTGTTAAAAAGCTAAGATGAAAAAAACAAATATTGCTGTATGGCAGGACACCTTCCATGAACTCCATAATCCACATCTTTAACCGCTACGCTTACTGAAGACTTCATCTTACTATCAGCCGACGGCTTTTACTGTCAAAGGGTAATTAACTGACATTTAATTATAGGAAATTGTACCAAGAGTGACGTGTTGGTGATAAACCTTCAATTTACCATTGCTTTGAAACAGCATACTATAATATAGAAACAGCGCGATACAACGAAACCAATATGGCGCCTGTCGCATCGAGAGACGCGTAATTTTGTGATTTCACGCAACATCTAGAGGGTTTGATTGTGGTAAATTTTTGGAGACAGGGTGCACAATGAACTCTACCCTGCTGGGATACAGAAATTGATCAAGTGATTTCAGTATATGTAGAAACGTCTTGAGTAATAAGTGTAATGTAAATGACATAATTGTTTTTTAAGCTTAGGTAAAATATACCTGAAATGAAAAAGACGTAACGATGTAATTACGTAATATAAGTGTAATACAACAAATATCTGTATCAAATGAGAGTCAAAGATATATTTTGTACACTACTTGGAGTGTGACAGGCTCATTGATTTGCCAAGTCCTCACACCCGAGATAGCCAGGTGGTGGGATCTCTAATACAAATCTAAGTTCTTTCCTATTATCTTTTATTTCTCCATCTTAAATGCATGATTCTTGTTATCTTAGAAAATTTTTCAGATTTATAATATGTCAAAGTGATGGTATATCATAATCTCCCTCCATCTTCCTAAATTTCTATCATCTATTCAAAAAGGGTTAATTTTAAGATTTCTATTTCTTAATTATTTTTAAATCTCTGGAGTTTTAAAAGGTGCAATATTATTAATCTTTATTAAAAATAAGAAATATCAATTAGATTCCACACTGTGTACATCTAAAATTTCAAATTGTGAGTATACGACCTGCTTTAGGAACTAGATGGCAGATAATTTGTAAAAGGTACCAACAAATAAACAATAAAAATTTTTTATTCAGTATTTCAAAACCCTCAAGAAGTTGAAGGCTTGTCTTCAGCGAGTTCGCCCGTTAAAAGATATAGCGGATGATTTTCTTTTGCACAACAGTGCCAGGCCATACACGCACCAGTCACTTCGGCACTTGCGAAACTGCGAAAATTGGCTGGTAGATATTGCCCCATTGATCATACAGCCCTTGAAGACGTAGACACTTTGAAAAATCCTCTCTGTCAATGGCTGAGGAAGCAGGACCAAGATTTTTCCAGCACAGATACACATGCTCATGTTTCAAGACTGAAAAAAAAAACAGTAGACAAAGATGGTAATTGTACTGAAAAGAAACAAATTAATGGCTAATGTTGCACCTGTTATCCTATGTAGATGAAGTTCGGATATTCTGGAATACCATTTGTTTTTTGTGGTTGTATCTCCAAATTGAACTTATTCTTAGCTGAACTATTTGGCAATAAGTATTTGTATTTCTCTTATTAAAATTTTGAAAAATTACCACTGAAAAACTTTTTCTTTCAAAAACTATGGAATAGTCGGAAATCAGATAATCGTGCAAATTTGGGAGAAAACGTATTTTATATACCAACAGTACAATTCTGGGACTGCTCTTAATGTAAACTCTTAAAAGAAATATTTATCAGCAACGGTAAACGTAAATTGATTCGGTAACAAATATGTTACGTTCATTAAATTCACAACAGAGTTCTAAAACAACTATTAATTTATGTAGTGCAGGCGATTCGTTTTATATTCATCAATTAGCATACGTTCTCGGCACCAGCACTGTCTATGTGGGTTTTGTGGAATACGACACGCCATCTTGGACTTCACGACATAACAACACAAACAACAGCATCCAGAGCCAAAAACCAAGCAATACATAACTATCTACTAATATTTTACTTAATAAACTGCATAGTTTTAATCCTTAGTGTAGATTTTTCAATAATTATTGCATATTTTTGAAAACATACCTCCTAAAATTTTGTCAAACTACGGAAAAAAATTTTCTGCGCCGAAGTTCACACGATGTCTGGAGACCAACTGGACTAACAACAGACCATCGCGGTAACATTTTGAAATGGATCACGTGACTCCTGTTTGGAGAGATGAGAAACTGCCCAACTGTTCCATATTACCCTCAGTTCATCTATACACTTTTGTTCTAAAATAAAAAAATTCTAAAAATAAGAGGCATTACTATTCGACTGGCCTTTGTGTTACCACAGAAAATCATATGCGATCCAGCGAATCTGAGCTTCAGGAAAGTCGTGTGGAAGTCTGGATCGTGCTTGTCTAGAAGTATCCATCTGCGGACTTTATCCGGCGTGAGACCTGAGTTTCTCCTGGCGTATACAACTTTCAAATAACTTCCGGGAATTCAGCCAGGTAACACTTTCAGCGACCGCCGATATTTCGGCGGGAGAACACCCCGCCATTTTCAAGGCAAACTGCAACGGACAGGCGACGTACATGCAAATTTAATACCTCGGTTCTCGGACCCAAGCAGGAAAGATAACACACACACACTGAACACTAGTGCCACCAAAGATGGCCAAAGTCAGAGCTATCGATAGTGAGACTATGAATTCGCAGGTGAGGTAGCATTGAGTCTGTCCCTCTGTTTCTTGACAAGGGAGAGAGCCGGATTCCAAACAGAGTTTAAACAGAAACCTCCATCCCTGTTAACAAGGTTGCTCGCTAATTTAATCTCAACTGCCTCCCGAATCACACTGCCCCAATAGCTGGACGTGCATGCCAATATCTCGGTGTTATTATATAACATGGAGTGACCAGTATCCAAGCAATGTTCGGCAATAGCAGATCTATTTGGCTGCTGTAATCGTGTGTGCCGTTTATGCTCAATACATCTGTCCTCCACGGTCCTGATAGTTTGACCAATATATGCCATGCCGCAGCTACAAGGGACACGATATACACCCGCCTTACGCAGTCCAAGATCATCCTTAACGGAACTCAAAAGTGCTCTAATTTTAGATGGTGGTCGGAAAACACATTTCACATCGTATTTCCGTAAAATACGACCGATCTTATTGGATGTGTTTCCTACGTAAGGCAAGAAGGCAAATTCAGAATTTGAATGTCTTTCTAGAACATCTGAACTCGATCCACCCGAACATTCGTTTTACGATGGAGGTGGGAAAGGATGGTTGCCTTCCCTTTCTCGACGTGTTGGTTAGGAGGAAGGATGATGGATCATTGGGACATGCAGTCTACAGGAAACGTACTCACACCGACTTGTACTTACAAGCTAATAGTTGTCACCATTCGGCTCAGCGTGAAGGGGTACTTCGTACCTTGGTACACAGGGCACATATCGTTTCTGACGCTGAGACTTTGCCAGCTGAGCTGTCCCATCTTGAAGTTACATTTCGTCAAAATGGTTACAGTGATAGACAGATTGAACGTGCGTTGCGCTATCGACCAACTGTACATCAGGTGATTGATGATAATTCTGAGTCAACACCTAAGTCTACTGCCTTCTTGCCTTACGTAGGAAACACATCCAATAAGATCGGTCGTATTTTACGGAAATACGATGTGAAATGTGTTTTCCGACCACCATCTAAAATTAGAGCACTTTTGAGTTCCGTTAAGGATGATCTTGGACTGCGTAAGGCGGGTGTATATCGTGTCCCTTGTAGCTGCGGCATGGCATATATTGGTCAAACTATCAGGACCGTGGAGGACAGATGTATTGAGCATAAACGGCACACACGATTACAGCAGCCAAATAGATCTGCTATTGCCGAACATTGCTTGGATACTGCTCACTCCATGTTATATAATAACACCGAGATATTGGCATGCACGTCCAGCTATTGGGGCAGTGTGATTCGGGAGGCAGTTGAGATTAAATTAGCGAGCAACCTTGTTAACAGGGATGGAGGTTTCTGTTTAAACTCTGTTTGGAATCCGGCTCTCTCCCTTGTCAAGAAACAGAGGGACAGACTCAATGCTACCTCACCTGCGAATTCATAGTCTCACTATCGATAGCTCTGACTTTGGCCATCTTTGGTGGCACTAGTGTTCAGTGTGTGTGTGTTATCTTTCCTGCTTGGGTCCGAGAACCGAGGTATTAAATTTGCATGTACGTCGCCTGTCCGTTGCAGTTTGCCTTGAAAATGGCGGGGTGTTCTCCCGCCGAAATATCGGCGGTCGCTGAAAGTGTTACCTGGCTGAATTCCCGGAAGTTATTTGAAAATTTATCCGGCGTGTAGCTAAGGGTGTTACCGTTAAAACATTTAGTGGGTGATACTACTATACGATATGAAATGCAGCGGACACGTACAGTCACTAGTAGGGAAGGCTTACTGACGTCTTAGATTTGTCGGAAGGGTTTTGGGAACCTGCAGTGCAGCTGTAAGGGACGCCTTTGTGGCCAAATATAGCGCTATGTTTAGAATCCTTATTAGTAGCCAAGAATTCGGAGACGTGCTGCTAATATCGGTATCAAGAAAGAAAGGTGCATATGAAAGTGGAACAGAGATCCTCGGGGGATCTTTGGAAGGGAGGCGATGCTGTGGGAGAAATTTAGGCAGCTGGTACACGAGGAACAGTGTGCGACAATTCTACTGAATCCATCATATATCTAAGGATCTCGAGAAGAGAGATTAGGACGCGTTAGGAAAATATAAGCAGTCCCTTTTCGTTCGTGCCAAACACGCAAGGAGAAGAACAAAATATCTCTGGGACTGATATAAAGCACCCTCCACAACACTCGGTACAGTGGCTTGCAGATTGTGTGTAGATACAACCTATCTCCCACGACGGAATCACAAGTGAAGTGGCCAGTAGTGGTTAACGGTTCACAGGGTCCAATGGATATTGTGGTACGTTACAGGACAGCGTTTTTGTTGGGACGTAAACAATATGATCGTGTGTACGAGACCATAATAGCTTATATTACCGATAAAAAAACACAAGCCGGGAAGTTAGATGAATGGCAGTCTGAGTGGAACAGTAGATGCACTGCAGGGAGGGTATACAGCATATTCCCAAACTTTAGGAACAGGCAATTTGCGTGACATTTTCCCTGCTGGCTATTAACAGGTCATGGCGCACATCCCACACGTCTACATCGAGTGTGGTATAATAACGCACCAGTCTGTGAATGTGGAGACGAGGGTTCCGCTTTACATGTTGTTTTCAGCTGCCCCTGTTTCCAGGTAGAGAGAGAATTCAGACAATTACACTGCGATCTGCAAACAACCATAAGTGACCAGAATTTATGGACTGCAGTTAATATACAAGGAGAAGCTTCTCGACTTTCTGTTTATTGGATTAAGTCGACGCCCGATATGTCAAAACTCGTCAACAGATCACAAGAAGCGTTTACTCCCTTATAGAGAATGGTCGATATATATAAAAAGATACAAAGTGTTAAAAAAAGGCACTAGCTACCCAAACGGATGGGTTAGACTCGAAGATTGCTGAGGCACGCACATACCAGTCTGGGCAAAGTATAATAGTGTACCAAAAATAGGCCTACGAGTAGGTATAGGTACAATTAGTCGGCAGACCTCGACTTCTTCATAAGCTACCAGTAACAGATCTAGTAATATAAGCTAGAAGTTATTCACTTAGAAACTGAATTAAATTCCTTTTATTTTATGTTGTGTTTATTTGATTATATTGTCAATATTCTGTTTTATGCTACATTAATATTAACAATGGTGTCTGTTAACATAATTTATAACTATGATACATTGTGTGTCACTTGAGAATAGGATATGTACAACCTGTTTAGAGTTTCCAGACAACAGGTCTAAAATTCGTGGTAATAAATTGAAATGAACTGAATTGACCCTGTAAGAAGCCAAAACTCTGTCATAACCACTTTAGAGTCTTCGATGAATCGCAGTGTGGACGTTCCATAGACGATGGTCAGAAGCAATGTGAAAAGCTTGTAAGGGCGTTGTGCAGAGAAATAATGTTTGAGAAAAAATTCGACACGTTGCGCCGTTTCCGATTTAATTAGTATTGAAGTTAGCAATCTGTTCGCTGCATGTGCAGGTTCAAGTATCCTGTTAGAGCCGGTGTTGCCAAACGTGAAAGGTTCGGTTTCCTAAAACCGAACAGGAGAGCGATGCGGAAGTTCGACATGAAACAGCGGCAAGGATGGAACCAGCGCAAACAGCTGAGCAGCCTCGTGCGCTACCACTTGCGCTATGAAAACAACTGACGCTAATTATTTTATCTGGCAGGCTGCTTGACTTTGGGTGCGCAACGGCCTGATGGCCTAACTACAATGCTAATTAAATCGGAAACGGTGCAACGTATCGAATTTTTTTTCTTGACGGTTATTTCTCAGCACAGCCTACTCTGTAACAACGTTACAAGCATTCACACCGTTTCTGACCACCCTCTATATTCATCTACAAGGTGTGGTCATAAAGTTTTAATCATAACTCGGAAAAAATCAAGTTACAACCACAACACTTGCTGACTGTGTCAGTCCCTCTCTTTATATTCTCTCCTCAATGCGACACACTTTTCCAATGACGGATGACTTGACAGAAACAGAATTTAAAAATTTAATATGCTGTCTTAATTTACTCATTAATAGGTATAATCTGACACTGAAGATGTTACGCAATAATTCAAGTATTAAAGTTAGAAATAGTGTATACTCGTATGTCTCGAGGCAGACTTCTAACAAAATTTGTATATAATTTCAAGCCCTTTAGAATATTTTTCTCGCTGCCATCACCCGCAAAATGATGAAAGTAAAAATGTTATTGCTTATTACATTTTCGTTGGTCATGCAGTAAATCTTCTGCAACAAGCATGACGTTTTAATTCGTTACTTCTTTATTATTAACTCTGTTTGCAACATATTTTGTAGACAGAGTAGACATACACTAGTCAACGCACCTCCAAAATTATACCATTGTACGATACATGGTTCAAAAGGTACGAAGTCATAAACATTAAAATGCGTGAAATAGATGTTGTACAAATGGGAGTTCGATTATTTAGCCCAGTAGTAGTGAACCTGATTCCTACCGCCCATTAATGGGCGTTCCAGCTTTCATGGTGGGCGGTAGGCGGTAGGAGTTCGGAGTTTTAAAAACATTTTTTAAGGTTTTCATAAAATTTTGACATAAGCAGTGTGGTAAGTAATTGTAACTATATGCTTGAACTTGCTTTATAATTTTTATAAAGGGACTTCCCTACATTATAAATCATCATTACCGTGGAACCAGTGACCAGTTATAAAACTTTTGCTACTGACAGAGATTCAGACGTGGGCGGTAAGTAAAAAATGTTGAATTCCCTGCTTCAAACCAATGTGGTCGTATTTAAATACTCTACTGGTTGTTCAAAGTCAGATTTAATACATATCGGCTAATATAGATTTTTTTACTGCCCTCCGTTGGTGGCCGAGCGGTTCTAGGCGCTACAGTCTGGAACCGCGCGACCGCTACGGTCGCAGGTTCGAATCCTGCCTTGGGCATGGATGTGTGTGATGTCCTTAGGTTAGTTAGGTTTAAGTAGTTGTAAGTTCTACGGCACTGATGACCTCAGATGTTAAGTCCCATACTGCTCAGAGCCATTTGAACCATTTTACACCAGATAGTGTGATTGTAGGGTATGGTAGACCTCAAACCAGTCCTGTAAATCCAGAGCAACACCATGCGACCGTGCTCCTTCACTTCCTTTCCTCTTGAGTAGCCGGCCGAAGTGGCCGTGCGGTTAAAGGCGCTGCAGTCTGGAACCGCAAGACCGCTACGGCCGCAGGTTCGAATCCTGCCTCGGGCATGGATGTTTGTGATGTCCTTAGGTTAGTTAGGTTTAACTAGTTCTAAGTTCTAGGGGACTAATGACCTCAGCAGTTGAGTCCCATAGTGCTCAGAGCCAGCCTCTTGAGTAGCGCACAACACACCTTTTCGTGGCATTTTTTATTAGCAGAGGGTGTGTGCGCAGAAAAATGGACTCTTGTTTTTGCCTGAAGTCTTATAGTGGTGGTACTCGCTGATCGTCACGAGAGAACAGAGAACTGTCAGAGAGGTCACAGTTCGTAGTAATTAACGGAAAGTCATCGAGTGAAACGGAAAGTGTTATAGGCCCTCTGCTGTTCCTTATCTATATAAACGATTTAGGAGGCAATCTGAGCAGCCGTCTTAGTTTGTTTGCAGACGATGTTATCGTTTATCGTCTAGGAAAGTCATCAGAAGATCAAAACAAATTGCAAGACGATTTAGAAAAGATGCCCATATGGTGCGAAATTTGGCAATAGATCCTAAATAATGAAATGTGTGAGGTCATCCACGTGATTACTAAAAGGAATCCGTTAAACTTCGGTTACATGATGAATTAGTCAAATCTAAAGGGCGTAAATTCAACTAAATAGCGAGGAATTACAATTACAAACAACTTTAACTGGAAAGAAGACATAGAAAATGTTGTGGGGGAAGACAAACCAAAGACTGCGTTATATTGTCAGAACACTTATAAAATGTAACAGATCTACTGAAGAAACTGAAATACATTACGCTTGTCCGTCCTCTTTTGGGGTACTGCTGCGAGGTGTGAATCCTTACCAGATAAGATTAACGGAGTACATCGTGAAAGTTCAAAGAAGGGCAGCACGTTTTGTATTACCGCGAAACAGAGGAGAGAGGATCGCTGACACGATACAGGATTGCCGGGCGTTGTGGGCGAGCGGTTCTAGGCGCTTCAGTCCGGAACCGCGCTGCTGCTGTGGTCGCCGGTCCGAACCCTGCCTCGGGCGTGGATGTGTGCGATGTCCTTAGGTTAGTTAGGTTTAAGTAGTTCTAAGTCTAGGAGACTGATGATCTCAAATATTAAGTCCCATAGTGCATAGAGCCATTTGAATTTGATACAGGATTTGAAGTGGATATCATTAAAATAAAGGCGTTTTTCGTTGCGGCAGAATCTTCTCACAAAATTCCCGAATGCGAAAAGATTTTCTTGACGCCAACCTACATAGGGTGAAACGATCATCATCATACAATAACGGAAATCAGAGCTCGTGCGGAAAGATATAGGTGTTCGTTTTCTCTGCGCGCTGTTCGTGACTGGAATAATAGAGAATTACTGTGAAGGTGGTTCGATGTACCCCCTTCCAGGCACTTAGGTTTGATTTGCTGAGTATCGATGTAGATATAGATGTAGAATTCTGTGCACTTTCTAGCAGTTGCTGTGCATCGTTGGTCACACCTCCCTCTGCCTATCTCCTCCTATCCCATTTCTGTCTAGTTTCTACCCCTCCCCATACCCATCTCTATCCATCTTCTCATCCATTCTCGCTGACCCAACCTTTTTATTGTTACTGCAAACGGAACCTTGATTGTAAAATTAAGTTACTTAAAATGAATGGGTAAATCGTTTGCGATCATTAAGGGTCTGTGAGGGTAGTAGCTTCAATGACAGTACTTCTCATAGTTTTAATTTGTGGACGGGCTGGATTGTAAAGTTTCAGATGATTCAGATATCATGGTAGTATTCTAATAGTAAGTCGGTAAGCCACAAATACAACTTTCCTCTTTCGTCTTAAAACTGTTAGCAAGGAAGAAAACAAAAAAAGCACACTGTTGCGTGTACAAATTTTGTTGAAAATCACATATTAGGAGAAAGAATATATGTAAAAAAATAATTTGTCTAATGATTTAAACGCCCTGATATATAAGTTCACAACACAACATTTTCCTTCTCGTAGTCGGTTTTAACCGAAAATAATCACATTGTTGTTTACAAAAGTATACAGCCAATCTACGTCTGAAGGCAGTAGAGTATCGTGTAACAATCTGAAGTAAAACGGTGATGATGATTGATTTGTGGTTCGCACAACTGCTCGGTCATCAGCGCCCATACAGAGTCCCGATTTTTTCACAAACCTCTGTCACGAATGATGATGATGAAATGATGGGGACAACAGAAAAACTCAGTCCCCGGGCAGAGAAAATCCCCAATCCGGCCGGAAATCGAACCTGGGACCCCGTGATCCAGAGGCAGCAACGCTAGCCACTAGACCACGAGCTGCGGCCAAGTAAAATGGTCAAGAATTTTTTGAGATTTTCGCTAAAAACGTTTTCATTTTATATATACAAGTCTGCCCGAATGTTTGTTAGAGAGTTGCGAAAAAATTCCTTCTTGTATGTTAGGTACGTGCTTATATACCATATATATTAAAATACGTAGTCTGTGTCTGACCGAACATTTATTACAGTTTGAAGTAAATCGGTTAAGAACTTTCCGAGATTTTTGCTAAGACCTTGCCTTTTTACAAAGCATACATATATAAAGGGTGACAATTATTGAACTACATGAAATAAAATCGTCATAACTTGTGAACGGTTTGCGTTAGGACGTTCAAACTGCACGGTTGGCGGTGGGGCACAGTAGGAATTAGTATGCGTGGTTTAGCGACGATGCCCACTTTCATTTGGATGGGTTCGTCAGTAAGCAAAATTGGCGCATTTGGGGGACTGAGAGTCCGCATTTCGCGATCGAGAAGTCTCTTCATACTCAACGGGTGACCGTGTCGTGTGCAGTGTTCAGTCACGGAGTAACTGCTGCGATATTCCGTGATGGAACGGTACGTGAAGATTTTGGAAGATGATTTCATCCTCTTTATCCAAAGTTACCCTAATTTTGACAAGATGTGGTTCATGCAAGACGGAGTTCGCCCCATCGAAGCAGAAGAGTGATCTCCTGGAGGAGCGCTTTGGGTTCAAATGGCTCTGAGCACTATGGGACAGAGTCCCCTAGAACTTACAACTACTTAGACCTAACTAACCTAAGAACATCACACACATCCAAGCCCGAGGCAGGATTCGAACCTGCGACCGTAGCAGCAGCGCGGTTCCGGACTACAGCGCCTAGAACCGCTCGGCCACATGGCTTTGGGAACCGCATTCTGGCTCTGGGGTATACATCTGCCACTCGCATGCGTCTCGATTGGCCGCCATATTCTCCGGATCTGAACACATGCGACTCCTGTGAGGCTTTATTAGAGACAAGGTGTACAGCAATAACCCCAAAACCATTGGTGAGCTGAAAACAGCCATTTCATGAGGTCATCGACAGCACCGATGTTCCGACACTTCAGCGGGGCACGTAGAAATTCTCTATTCGCCTGCGCCACATCATCGCCAATGATGGCAGGCATATCGAATTTGTCACAACCTAAATCCGAATATCTGTAGTGACGTTTACATATTGAATAAAGTGTGTACACGCCGTAGTTTGTAACTAATTTACTTTTTTTCATTTAGTTCAATATTTATCAACCTGTATTTATATACCAATGCATTAGAGAAATGTGTAGCCTTTTGCTACGTTTCTTAGAGGAAACGTTTCCTAGTGCAAAAATCTGAAGTAAACTGAGCGAGAATTTTTCGCCGTTTTGGTAACAATTTTAAACTAGAACTTGTCCTTACATAGTAGTATAGTTACCTGCTACCACGTGACAAACATGCCCTGTGATTCGTTTTAGAATACACTGGTAGATACGAAGTGAACACCATGCATTCTCGTAGTCGAGGGTGCATTTACGATCTGACTTCATCATACGATTTAAAGGGAATAGCAACCTTAGGCTACTACAGCTCGTCATTTGACGCGATTGAGTTAAAGAATTGGGATGGTGTTACTGGTAAGGGCGAACGGCCTTGCCGTAGTAGTAACACCGGTTCTCGTCAGATCGCCGAAGTTGAGCGCTGTGGGGCTTGGTTCGCACTTAAAAGGGCTCACCGTCCGGATCTGCCACGTGCCGTTGGCAAAGGGGTGCACTCAGACCTTGGAGGCCGGTTGAGGAGCTACTTGACTGCTTGACTGGGAAGTAGCGGCACCCCTCACGAAAACTGACAACGGCCGGGAGAGTGGTGTGCTGACCACGTGCCCCTCCGTGTCAGCATCTGGTGACACCTAAGGGCTGAGGCCGACACAGCGGCACCGTTGAACCTTCATGGTCTGATGGTCTGTCCGAAAGGTGTTTTTTTTTTTTTTTGAGGCTGGTTAGGACTATCTAGAGAAACGACATCGCCGAGTAATGGCGTAACCACAGCGTAGAATGATTCACCTGCCCAGGAATTAAGAGACTGAACCCGCATTCGGGAGGACTACCAGTCAGATCCTCATCCAGCCGTACTTTTCCGATGTTTCCCCAGCTAAGTGCTAGGATCGTTCCTATGATTTGGAAACTGCTGTTATCCTCCCCGCCGCTCGGGGTAGCAAACCGGTCTTAGGCGTCTTATCGCGGTTCGTTCGGTCCCCCCCCCCCCCCCCCACCACCACACGCCACCCCCACCCCCACCACCCGTCGGAGATTCGAGTCCTCCCTCGGGCATGGATGTGTGTGTTCTTCTTAGCGTAAGTTACTTCAAGTTAGATTAAGTAGTGTGTAAGCTTAGCGACCGATGACCTCGGCAGTTTGGTCCCATAGAACTTACCACAAACTTCCATTTTTGTTATCCTCCCCAGCCCGAGCTTGATCTCGGTTTCGACAGAGCTAAATTAAAATCCGTCCAGACAGACGTCGGAAGGCCCATTGGTCCCGACCGATCGCCATGTCATCCTCCGTTGGTACTGGACGCGGATGTGTAGGTACTTGTGGTCAACACAACGCTCTCCCAGGAGCCACTACTTCTCAATCAAGTAGCTTCTCAATAAGTCTCACAAGGACTGAGTGAACCCCTCTTGCCAACAGCGCTCGGTAGACCCGGACGGTCACCCATCCAAGTGCTACGCAAGCCCGACAGCGCTTAACTTTGGTGACCTGACGGGAACCTGTGTTACCACTGAGGCAAGGCGGTTGGCCCATCGACAAATCGCTAAACTTTAATTAATCTGCCTTCAGACTTTTTGATCTTCGTGTGGTCTGCTAATGAGATCGAAGTTAAGATAGCACAGAGATCGCTGCTTGTAACAACATGAGGAGCGCCGTCGTTGGTAAGCTGCCGGTCCTACGGTGTGGTTTTCTCTAAGGAAATTCAGCTCCGTGCAGAAGGGCAATTCCAACAAACAGCAGAGTATTTTCCAGTAGGGAAAGACATATAATTCTTAATTGAGGAAAGTAAGACAGTTTGGGAACTCCCGGCAGTGGCATTTAACGGTGCCTTCGACGAGCCCGCCGTTGTGCAAAGTGTAGGCACCTGGCAGAGACTACGGTAACGGGCTTCCTAACACAGGTGTTCTCAGACCCACAGCCCACAGCTTTCTAATGTGGGTCGTAAAAAAGTGAATGGAGGAAGGGACACCAAAAACAGAAACAGCTGAGCTGCACACGGAACAGAAAGGTAACTGGTTGTACGTTTATCCTCTGCAAGTCTTCGCACGATAAGTAGTGGAGGGTGCTTTGTGTATCACTATCAATTCACCCCTCTCCTGTTAGCGAAATATATGTGGAGTGTACGGTCTCCGAATTTTTCTGGTTTATGGCGTACAACGCCTCTCTTATAGCGTCTGTTGTTGGAAGTTGATGAGCATCTCCTTGACACTCTGGCCCTTCATAAAAATACTCGTGACGACACTTGTAGTTTTCCTTTGAATCTCCTCTACCACCTGCAGTAATCCTAGCTGACCAAGTCCCAGACTGGCAAGCAAACCAGTCGTTAGATTAAGTGTTCTGCAAGCAAATGTTTTTACTGAATGATTTTTCATTGTTTCTCAACCTGCTGTCTGGCATACCTGTAATTACTTCTTTTGGTCCTTCCGCTTAAAATCATTCCTGGGTGATGATTCTCAGTGATTGATTACGAGTTGTGTAATCTAAGAGCAAAAGGCCTTTCCGCCAGTATTTATCGCAATATTCGGCGTATTTTATATTTTATGTTGGTCTAGACGCACTGTACAGGGACGAGGGTGAACTTGGAGTGCTACGCCCATCACCGTAACCCACAAGTTCGAGGTGCTGTCTTCCACTGAAACGGGAACTGAGCTAGTGAGGCGCACTTTACGTGCTGGGAGACCTGCTGTGTCCTATGTCAACTCGGCGCAAACGGAAAATGGCCGAGGACAACTAATCGTCAGCAGTTCAAACATTCGATGGATAACGGTTATACCTGGGGTCCTCATTCAACATAATGAAGGGGCTGTCGCTGCAGGCATTGGGGGAACAAAGGCAACCGACTGCGGACTGTGGCGCACGTTGGAACAAATGGTGCCTGACATCTGGACTCCGTGGTCATACTTGGACCATTCCGGCGAAGGGCAGAGTAGATTGAGAAGAGCAGGCTGCATCACGGAGTTTCAACGAAGCTCACAATTTTGTTCCCGGATAGCTTGAGCCAGAGACTTCGAAGGTTAGTCGGGTGACTGGTTGATATGGGCGAGGGGACCAAACAGCGAGGTCATCGGTCCCATCGGATTAGGGGAGGATGAGGAAGTAAATCGACCACGCCCTGTCAAAGGAACCATCCCAGCATTTGCCTGAAGCGATTTAGGGAAATCACGGAAAACTTAAATCAGGATGGTAGGACGCGGGTTTGAACCGTCGTCCTCCCGAATGCGATGATTATGATGTTTGGTCTGTGGGGCGCTCAACTGCGGGGTCATCAGCGCCCAAACACAGTCCCAATTTTTTCACAGTCCAATCTAGCCACTGTCACGAATGGGGGTGACGATGATGATGAAATGATGAGGACAACACAAACACCCAGTCCCCGGGCAGAGAAAATCCCACCCGGTCGGGAATCGAACCCGGGACCCCGTGATCCAGAGGTAGCAACGTTAGGCACTAGATCACGAGCTGCGGACTCCCGAATCCCGTGTGCTAACCACTGCGCCACCTCGCTCAGTACTTCGAATGTTCTGTACTAAGCAAGGCTGCGACGTCCTAGACTCGTGCCATGGACTTCAGAACTGGCCCTGAATGGGTCGTTTGTTCGCAACACATCGGAGGCTGCTGTGAGGTCCGCACACAACGGTATTTTTAGATTAGGGAATAGTGCATCCAGTTCAGATAACGATAGCTGTAGGAGTCTAAAGAAATGGTCCCTACAGGCGAGGCATTAAGATCCTAGTTGTTAACTGCTGACCCAATCGCAACAAAGTGCCAGAATTTGAACCGCTCCTAAAAATCAGTGGAGCCAATTATTGTCATCATCGGAAGAGACTTACGTTAGCCAACAAAACGGCCGGCGAAACATTCCTACATGTAATGTGAGAAAAATTGAGAGTCAGGTTTCACATGATCAGAGTTTATCGAATTCGTGCTGGCAGGCATGGAGGAGATCATTCTGTTCGAGATACCTCATTACGTTTGAGCTCTAAATGTGTTCTAATATTGTAGAACAATTGGATGTCATGCGTATTGGAAAGTAGCTTTGTGGATCAATTCTGCTTCCCTTCTTGTAGACGGGTGTGACGTGTTTCATTTAGCTACTGGGGACGTTTGTTGCCCGGGCAGGGCCGGCCGGTGTGGCCGTGCGGTTAAAGGCGCTTCAGTCTGGAACCGCGTGACCGCTACGGTCGCAGGTTCGAATCTTGCGTCGGGCATGGATGTGTGTGATGTCCTTAGGTTAGTTAGGTTTAAGTAGTTCTAAGTTCTAGGGGACTGATGACCACAGATGTTAAGTCCCATAGTGCTCAGAGCCATTTGAACCATTTTTTTTTGTTGCCCGGGCATCTACGGTAAATTATGGTTAAAATAGAGACTAAACCTCAAAATTGGTGTACAATCTGAAAGCCCATCATATATATAAAAAATCATGCAAGCGCATGGGTAACTATTCTTCTAAACCTGAACCACAGTACTTATACGTGCCCCTGTTCTGAGCTAAATGTTTCCAGTTTCCAATTTAAATAAGTCGCTACTGGATCTTCAAGTAGTTTGCTAAACATTTGACTCCTCCTACTAATTTAAATTGCCCTTTGTACTTTGGTAATTATTGCTGTTGCAAGTGCCCCGTGGTTACTGAACCCACTTGCGTCGGTCGACGGGATGGAATGGGGTTGCAGATGCTTCTGGTCGCCAGCTCTCGTCGTCTAAGTCGAGGATGATTCCCCTAACCTTTCTACCACCAGACACCTGCGCTTACGAACTGGCAAACTGCACAAATAAAGTACTCTCGGTGCTGCTGACCGACAGGTACAAATATTAACCAGGGTACAGTCCAGACTGCTGACGTCAAATCACTAATCGAGTGCGTTTGTTAAGTTCCTTAAAATTCACAAGTTTTTGTCAGTAACTAAATACAGTTTACTAGTGGTATCTTCGAAATAGTTACATGCCATTTTAATTATTGCGCGAGCCCCCAATAGTGATAACGAACACGCTATAAATTTCAGAAAAGTTGTTGAATGCTGAAGAGCCCGCATCTCGTGGTCGTGAGGTAGCGTTCTCGCTTCCCACGCCCGGGTTCCCGGGTTCGATTCCCGGCGGGGTCAGGGATTTTCTCTGCCTCGTGATGGCTGGGTGTTGTGTGTTGTCCTTAGGTTAGTTAGGTTTAAGTAGTTCTAAGTTCTAGGGGACTGATGACCATAGATGTTGAGTCCCATAGTGCTCAGAGCCATTTGAACCATTTTGAATGCTGAAGAACATCGATTGATATTTATCAAATCGATCATTTTGCTGAAAGTCGGCCTAATACCAATGACCTAAAGTTCACTCGGGACTAGTGCGAATTCCTAAGTGGCGGATGCCACAAAATATTCAAAGTCCCCACTGGTTTAAAGTCCAGTGGCACTGTTTCAGAATCAATCACCTAAACATGGTGACAATAATTAGAGTCCAACCTGACCCTATCAGAAAGTAACTTCCGTAAGTATCACCAAACACAGTTCGAAATGCTCAAAAATAGGGTCCCACACTAACGCTTCAGCGTCTAAGTGTCGTGGCACTCGTATGGAAACAGCTACGTTTTTGCATCAAAGACCAGTTTTCTTACAAAAACCATCACCAAAAGACACAACACGTGAAAAACAGAAGTCCCTAGTGTGTACACCGAAAATATCGTTAAGTCCAGATTCTCCACGAAAAATTCTATCTACCGTTTGCGCCCACACGCGAAATTCGGCTAAGTTCGACACTTCTGTAACCGCAAAGTGTCGCATCGAACAACACAGCTCCGGCGTCGGCGTAAGCGCGCAGAACTCTGTGCTGGGGCTTTGTGTCAGCTCCGCGTAGATACCCTCGATCCGAAATTCCTCAAGCTACGTCACGTAACTGCTTTCCATTGACCACACTTCCTTGCATAAATTTTTTAATAGAAGAACAATCTTAATTCAGTTTGCACCGTTATATGCGCGCTCAAATTCTCATCAAAAATCATACATTACACAAATAGTTTGCCTAGTATTAATATTTTGATGTTTTTCAATTATCTTTGCAGATCGTGGAAATAGATTTTGTCCATTTGTGCCACTAAAGAACATTACAAATCTTTACATGGCACAGTTTTCCTTATGGATTTGAAGCGGTCTTTCTGATGCGCTGATCAGTATTTACGTATACACAAAGGGTAAACAAATATGAGCAAAACTATGCAAAATTATTAATAAACGAAGACAACGTATCATAATAATTACAAATATCACAAACTAATCACGTTGAAATGTGAATAACGACGCCCGATGTCATACCCTACCTTGCTGTTCGTGTTACTGTCTCGTATTATTTTTTAAACGAATTATTAGCAACAAATTAATAAAAATTCGTTCCAGAATGAGATTTTCGCTCTGCAGCGGCGTGTGCGCTGATATGAAACTTCATGGCAGATTAAAACTGTGTGCCGGACCGAGACTCGAAACCGGGACCTTTGCCTTTCGCGGCAAGTGCTCTACCATTTTTTTTATTAACCACTTTTTTTTAACATTTATTTATTTATTGGTATCCTATTTGCATACAAAATTAGGCAGTTCACAAAAACTAAATGAAATGCACACCCTGCAAAAAAAAAAAAAAAAAAAAAAAAAAAAAAAAAAAAAAAAAAAAAAAAAAAAGGTCATTGTAAAACAAATCACAAATTTAAAGGAACAGGGATGTTGTTTTTATTTATTTATTTTTCATAAAGATCACTCTGTTAAAAGGAATATGTAGATCATTTCATGGTATAGTACGTGCATTACATACTGAGCGGTGAGAGAAGCGTGAGGTTCATTATCAGCTGTCAAATGTGCACACTGACTGCACCCGGCACATCCCAACTGCGCGGGGGGTCGAGGAAGACTGCCTGAACATAGTTGACAAAGGTTTTCCGATAGTGTGACCATCTATGAACCTCATTGTGGGCTTGCTGCAAGAAATACCAAAAGTCAAGTCGCGACTGGGCAGCATCCCCATAGAGGTACGCGATCGTCCAACCTTTGACCCAGATGATCGACTGTGATTTAGTCGCTGGAAAGTAGTCACTCTCCGGATGTAAGAAGGAAGCAGGTGTAATATGTTGCGGGGTCACACGGAGGTAGCAAGCCACTATCTGTCTTCCTAGGAGCCATACGTCCTCCACCGCGATACAAGTTAAGCGGTGATGGTCGTCATCCACTTGGCGACATTTCGGGCATGGAGCCGTTGGTTGGTGTTGAACTTGCCACAGGCGACATGTCTCCGAATCTTCGGCCAATGCAACTTGGGGTGTTTGAGTTCAATGACATTACGACTTTTCTGTCGTAGCAGCCAAAAATAAAAATCCTTCGCGCATGGCGGTCTCGTGCGCGGAAGGTCGTCTCTGATATAACTAAGTTCCACAATAAATGTTGATACGTGCGCAAAATGTGGCGTAATGTTGCCCACCGCCACCCACTAGCCCGCGAAAGGCAAAGGTCCCGAGTTCGAGTCTCGATCCGGCACACAGTTTTAACCTGCCAGAAAGTTTCAACAAAATTGGTGTTTTACAAGTTTAGTGTTGCGAAGTATACAAGTGTGTCAGTCGTTACGTTTCGACGAGACATTTGAAATGAGCTCTACTCTGTACCTGTATTGCTTCGAATGTTATAAATTATTCAGTAAACTGCACATATTGCAGATTTGTTTATTTAATATCTTTTGATATAAAATTTGTATAAATCGTATCAGCGTCTCGGCTGATAAGTCTCGAACTCCTTTTTCTTTTGCCGTATCGTACTTTGTCGTACTAATTTGCATTTGAATGTGATCAACGCAAACTTGGATAAAGCATTAAGCCGTGTGCTGGAAAGTGGTAAACCTGCGTGACGTCACGTAACCGCCAGCCGTTTGAAATTGACAGGTCCACGTGGAGCGATCGGCCGCTGACCACTCGCTCGCCGCCTTCGTCCCGCTCTCTCGTCCGCTGACTGCCCGTGCCGACTTCACTTGTGCCGTGCGCGCGCCCTTCTAAGCACGACCCGCCATCAAACTCCTCTCTCCAAATGACAGCAAATGACTGTCGTGTCACAGCACATACATTCGATGTGGACATCATCAAAGAGGTCAGCTGTGTTTATTGTCATTTTGTTCACTATTTTGTCGCAGAGGAAGCTGAGTAGTACAGTCACCTTGGTGTAGTGGCTATGATACCGAATTATTGCATGGAGGGTCGTGAGTTCTCACCTGCACTGTAAAATTTTAATTTCTATATTCGGTTAGAGTGGAAGTATCCACAAATGTCAAGACTCATTGTACTGGAATGTACTGTAACTGTATATATACCGTATGTGTTCTGGCCGGAGGCAGTTCGCTCCGCGCTCTTGTATGTGCAAGTACTGAATAAACCTTCGTTAATTGAAGTTAATAGTCGTCATTCATCTAATTATACCTTCTTCTGCATGACATTCTAGTTTTGAACTCACGACCCTCCATGCAACAGTCTAGTATCATAACCACTACACCACGGTGACTGTGCTACTCAGCTTCTTCTGCGACAATATTTCTATTTAAGCTTCCGAATTATCTGCTCTAAGGAGTTTTCAACGCATCCCGTCAATTTTGAGTCGATAGCGCGTCATGAAATTTAGGGGTTGTTTTCTCAAAAACGAGGGCGAGTTGAGCCACAATATCTTAGAGTTTTTCATTTTAGATTTTGTACAAGTGACCTAGCAAACATGAATCGGTTGGCCATGTCAGAGGCTTTTCTCTTGTTAGTCCAAACTAAGGCACGTAGTAAAGTATCGTCGAAGTTAATTTTTAGCAGTCATAGCCAAAAACGAAATTACCGCTTATTATCTAACACGAACAGTTGGCAGTCTTCGCTTTCTAGCAGTTTAGCAATCTATACATGACCAATGTATTCTCAAGAAGTCAAATACTTCACACTGGCAAGGAAACTACTCGTTCTGTAAAACTCAACTGAACCACACATGTGTAATCCACCATAGTCAAAGTAGGCCCTCATCTCATAGTCAAGGAACGAGCATAAGAGAGCAGATGTAGGAATCCTGCATCTCTGTCGTAGTGGAGGTAGTTCGACGTTGTCTTCATCCGAGCTATTATGAAGAGCCAAATGAGTACCTGTGTGCTGTGGATGAGGCCGGCCGGAGTGGCCGCGCGGTTAAAGGCGCTTCAGTCTGGAACCGCACGACCGCTACGGTCGCAGGTTCGAATGCTGCCTCGGGCATGGATGTGTGTGATGTCCTTAGGTTAGTTAGGTTTAAGTAGTTCTAAGTTCTAGGGGACTTATGACCACAGCAGTTGAGTCCCATAGTGCTCAGAGCCATTTGAACCATTTTTTTGCTGTGGATGACTGTGCCGAGTGTTTGTAGAGTGTACTGCTGGGTTTGACTTGTTATGTATGAAGGGAAGGGAGAGGGTGAAACCAGGTGCTGGCTCTTGGCCTACTCCTCTCCAATAGCGTAAAGGTGGCCTCCGAACTTTACGTCCCCATCCTTCGGACACGTCTCCATCAACAGGGTCATACGCCCTCACTTCATCAGACGCTGCAAGGGGACTTGTAACTGAATCCAGGACATGGGCGCAAAGACTGGTGGGCAGGAACTTTAAGCTGTGGCCTCTCTTCTCCTTTCCGGCGAAATAATGGCGGTGAAAATTTTCCACTACCGAGATTTGAACCGAATTACCTCCGAGGTGAGTGCCACCGCACAGGCTACTTTAGCAACCTCGGCTACTTAGTCGTAGTATTCATTTGAATTATAAATAACTGACACTGTTGCGAAGCAGAAATGTTTAAACTCAGAAGAGTATTCCTGGAGCCACTGTGTAGCAATTGTGGACGTTTGGGGTGTCGCATTGTCCTGCTGGAATTGCCCATGTCCGTAGGAAGGCACAATGGACATGAATGGATGCAGGTGATCAGTCAGGATGCTTACGTACGTGTCACCAGTGTCGTATCTAGACGTATCAGGGGTCCCATATCACTCCAAACGCACACGCCCCACACCATTACAGAGCCTCCACCAGCTTGCACAGTCCCCTGTTGACTTGCAGGGTCCATGGATTCATGATGTTGTCCCCATACCAGTACACATCCGTCCGCTCGATACCATTTGAAACGAGACTCCTTCGACCAGGCATTTTGTTTCCAGTCATCAAGAGTCCAATGTCGGTGTTGAAGGGCCCAGGCGAGGCATAAAGCTTTCTGTCATGCAGTTATCAAGGGTATACCAGTTGGCCTTAGGCTCCGAAAGCCAATACCGATGATGATTCGTTGAATGGTTCGCACGCTGACACTTTTTGATGGCCTAGCATTGAAATCATCAGCAATCTGCTGAAGGGTTGCATTTCTGTCAGATTGAACGATTCTCTTCGGTCGTGGTTGGTCCCGTTCTTGCACCATCTTTTTCCGGCCGCAGCGATGTCGGATTCCTGATATTCACGATACTCCTCGTGAAATGGTCGTATGGGAAAATCCCCAGTTCATCGTTACCTGGGAGATACTGTGTCCTATCGCTCGTGCGGCGACTATAACATCACTTTCAAATTCACTTAAATTTTGCTAACCTGTCGTTGCAGCAACAGTAACCGATCTAACAAGAGCGCCATACACTTGTCTCGTATAGGCGTGCCGACCACAGCGCCGTATTCTGCCTGTTTACATATCTCTGTACTTGAATACGCATGCCTATACCAGTTTCTTTGGCGCTTCAGTGTATTGCTCCCGTTAAAGAAGTGTTTTCCTTACGCAATTAGTTGTTCAGTCTAATGTTCACTAAGTGAATGTTCAGGTCCTTTTAAATTACTCTACATCACGAATCACAGACCCCATTAGGGAGTACATGCCCAGTAATTCCGGAGTTAGAATTGCAAGTCTCTATAACAATTACCTGCAGTTAGTTCAGGAACTGATATCGCATATAGGTCCGACTGCCCTTCCTTGGCTACGCACAGTCTCTGTGAATGCACAGAATTGCTCCAAAATATGATTCCACTGCACAAAATAGAGCGAAAGGACGTGTTATAGGGCTGGCATGTTGGTAAAGGACGTCAATCAACGTCGGCAGATGTTGGTGCCGAAAACGTAGACGGTTAGCCGTATTAACAAGTTCCCATTGCAAAGCTGTGCACTGGATTCAGTGACGTGGTGAACGGATGTAAAGTTCTCGTGGTCAGGGCGGCCTCCACGGCCCAAACTTGTCAAGCAAACCTGAAGGCGGACAGTTCCAATTTGCCTGCACTTCCTGCTGCGTATCCCGTTACCGTCGGCGGCATCGCTTGCGAAATCTGCGCAACTGCGGCGGCCAGTGACATCATTCTGGATCGTCTGAACTTCTTATCCACAGCTACAGTGAACATCCGATGAGCTGATTATACGCGAAACTCTGGCAACGTTAAGCCAAATCATCGCAGATAGCTGTGTAATCCAAGTATTACGGTATGAACGTCATGAAGTGTTATAAAAGTCTCTCTTTTTTGATACCACTTCATTATGTTCAGAGCTTTGTGTTGAATTTTCATATGTAATGAAGGAGCTGTTTGTGGATTAATCACGTCTGAACATAGCAATAAATTGCCAAAACCTGTAAGGTGAAATTGTAATTATTAGGCGATCTTCATCTACATTTGCATGGCTACGCTGCATTTCACACTTAAGTGCCTGGCAGGGGGTTCAGTGAACCACCTCCAGACTATGTCTCTACCATATGTATGAAATGCGAATACCAAAAACAATCAGTTGTATAAGGAAACGACGGCACTGAAAATTTGTGCCAGGTGGGGACTCGAAGCCTGATTTCCTGCCTTACACGAGCTAATGCCTGTTTTGGCTGTCTCTGCACGACTCACTGCTAGACAAAAACTTCCAAATGTCGTCGCTCCTGCGTCACAACCTGTGCTCGTACACACATTTTAATTGAAAGTTCCCGTCTGGTATCGCCGTATAAATACGATATTCCCTTGCCTATAATGTTAAGATGAATGATACACTGTTCCTTCGGGCGTCCGTGCACGCTTTGGCTACGCGTGCACAACACACGGCCCGACACAAACTTCCTTACGTCGTCTTTCCTGCCTCACTCGTACACACACTATGTAATTTCCGTACAAGGGAAGACATTTTAAGTAAAAGTCGCTGCCTGGTATCGGTGGATAAACACGACACTGCAGTGGCTCTGCACTGCACTGCAGTATTATGTTTCATTATGTTTGTATGAGCCGGCCACTGTGGCCGAGCGGTTCTAGGCGCTTCCGTCCGGAACCGCGCGACCGCTACGGTCGCAGGTTCGAATCCTCCATCGGGCATGGATGTGTGTGATGTCCTTAGGTTAGTTCGGTTTAAGTAGTTCTAAGTTCTAGGGGACTGATGACCTCAGAAGTTAAGTCCCATAGTGCTCAGAGCCATTTGTTTGAATGATATTTCCTCCATTCGACTGTACAAACTTCTTTATTTTGTATTACTATCATGATTTCGGCTTTAAGCCATTATCAGTTACAACGACGCTGGGTATAATTAGACTTTGTTAAGTGAAGTCATCGTCAAAGTCTAATTATACATAACGTTGTTGTACTTTATAATAGCCTAAGGCCGAAGTCTTATTACTAATATAAAATAAAGAAGTTTGTACAGTCAGATGGAGGAAATATCATACAAACATTATTACATGACTGTATCACAAAAATATGAAAAGTATTTCATTATGTCCGAAGACAGGAGATGGTTCAAAATCGTACTGCAAATCGACATCATTGAAAGTGTTCTGTAAGTCACCAGATTACTTCTGTTTCCTTTCTTGGATATTGGTGTGACCTGTGCAACTTCCAAGTCTTTAGGCTCAAAATGGCTCTGAGCACTATGGGACTTAACATCTATGGTCATCAGTCCCCTAGAACTTAGAACTACTTAAACCTAACTAACCTAAGGACAGCACACAACACCCAGTCATCACGAGGCAGAGAAAATCCCTGACCCCGCCGGGAATCGAACCCGGGAACCCGGGCGTGGGAAGCGAGAACGCTACCGCACGACCACGAGCTGCGGACACTTCTTTAGGCTCAGATCTTTCGCCGAGAGAGAGGTTGTATATAATTGTTATGCAGGCAGATATTATACCAACATACTCTGAAGGGAACTTGTATACAGTCTGTATCGGAAGACTTGCCTTTATTGAGAGATGTGCGTGGCTTCGCCACACAGAAGACATCTACTCTTCTTGGCAGCTGTTCTTGAGTGGAATTCCAGGATACTTACTTCGTCTCTGACGTTTGATGTAATAAATTATTATACTGACTAACCACAGGGCGCGCAAGGATACTTTTCACTAATAATAAATCTGCCCCCGCTTCATACGCGAATGGAACTGGAAGACACCTCTATATCGATTACGTCGAACGCCAGAATGGCTCCCTCAAGTGGTCATGGAGAATTCCGTTCTTCTTCTTCTTTGTCTTGTCACAGTCTGTGATGTGTCTCCAGTTCCGATATCAACATGATATATCTCCCTTTCTTCCTACAACACACATTTATTTATTTGCATGTCTAATTCCGTAGGACCAAATTGAGGAGCAAATCTCCAAGATCATGAAACGTTTCAGCAGATGAAATAGCAACATAAAAGCTATAACAAATAAAATGAAACTTCCTGGCAGATTAAAACTGTGTGCCAGACCGAGACTCGAACTCGGGAACTTTGCCTTTCGCGGGCAAGTGCTCTACCAACTGAGCTACCGAAGCACGACTCACGCCCGGCCCTCACAGCTTTACTTCTGCCAGTATCTCGTCTCCTACCTTCCAAACTTTACAGAAGCTCGAGTTTCGCAGGAGAGCTTCTGTAAAGTTTGGAAGGTAGGAGACGAGATACTGGCAGAAGTAAAGCTGTGAGGGCCGGGCGTGAGTCGTGCTTCGGTAACTCAGTTGGTAGAGCACTTGCCCGCGAAAGGCAAAGGTCCCGAGTTCGAGTCTCGGTTGGGCACACAGTTTTAATCTGCCAGGAAGTTTCATATCAGCGCACTCTCCGCTGCAGAGTGAATATCTCATTCTGGAAACATCCCCCAGGCTGTAGCTAAGCCATGTCTCCTCAGTATCCTTTCTTTCAGGAGTGCTAGTTCTGCAAGGTACGCAGGAGAGCTTCTGTAAAGTTTGGAAGGTAAGAGACGATATACTGGCAGAAGTAAAGCTGTGAGGGCCGGGCGTAAGTCATGCTTCGGTAGCTCAGTTGGTAGAGCACTTGCCCGCGAAAGGCAAAGGTCCCGAGCTCGAGTCTCGGTCGGGCACACAGTTTTAATCTGCCAGGAAGTTTCATAACATCGCACACTCCGCTGCAGAGTGAAAATCTCTCATTCTGGGAACAAATAAAATGTTTGTGAACAAAAAAAAAGTCAAGCAATAAGTTTAAGTAAACGCAATCAGTAATATAACATGGAATCTGGCCGAGTGGTTCTAGGCGCTACAGTGTGGAACCGCGCGACCGCTACGATCGCAGGTTCGAATCCTGCCTCGGGCATGGATGTGTGTGATGTCCTTAGGTTAGTTAAGTTTAAGTAGTTCTAAGTTATATGGGACTGATGACCGCAGAAGTTAAGTCAGAGCCATTTGAACCATTTTTAACATGGAATCAGCTTAATTTTTCAAGGAACTCCTCAACAGAGGGAGTGACCCCTGAGGAAACTCTTCAGTTTCGATTAGAAAGCACGTGGATTACTGCTATGATTTTTAATTCGTGTGGTAGGTTATTGAAAATGGATGCAGCAGTATACTGCACCCCTTTCTGCACTTAAGGAAGCGCGATCCAAATGCAGATTGGATTTCTGCCTAGCTTTTCTTTTTTTTTTTTTTTTCATCAGTCTTCTGACTGGTTTGATGCGGTCCGTTACGAATTCCTCACCTGTGCTAACCTCTTCATCTCAGAGTAGCACTTGCAACCTACGTCCTCAATTATTTGCTGGATTTATTCGAACCTCTGCCGGCCGGGGAGGCCAAGCGGTTAAAGGCGCTACAGTCTGGAACCGCGTGACCGCTACGGTCGCAGGTTCGAATCCTGCCTCATGCATGGATGTGTGTGATGTCCTTAGGTTAGTTAGGTTTAAGTAGTTCTCAGTTCTAGCGGACTGATGACCTTAGAAGTTAAGTCCCTTAGTGCTCAGAGCCATTTGAACGATATTCCATCCTCTGTCTTCCTCTACAGTTATTGCCCTCTACAGCTTCCTCTAGTATCATGGAAGTCATTTCCTGGTGTCTTAATAGATGTCCTATCATCCTTTCCCTTCTTCTTATCAGTGTTTTCCACATATTGCTTTCCTTTCCGATTCCGCGCAGAACTACCTCATTCCTTGCCTTATCAGTCCACCTAATTTTCAGCATTTGTCTGTAGCATCACATCTCAATTGCTTCGATTCTCGTGTGTTCCGGTATTCCCATAGTCCATGTTTCACTACCATACAATGCTGTACTCTGTTTACTAACAGAATGCCCATCTAATAATGAAGAATGAATAAAAATATTGTCTCTGGCTGTGCTACTGTTCCCCTGCACCCTGGTTGGTAAAAACACAGTCCACATTTTCCTTGCACAATCACATACAAAATTAATATTGAAGTCACCACATATATATTTTTGGTACTTCCTATAAAATGAAACAAGTAACCTCTCTAGCTTCAGCAGAAATGATCTGAATTCAGAGTTTGGACCTATAAACAACAACAGTTAGAAGTTTAGTTTCACTAAATTCAACTGCCCCTGCACAAAATTCAAGTATCTGTTCGGTGCAGTGCCGTGATACCTCTACGGTCTCAAATGGATTTTTTTTTTTCCGTACATGGCCACTCCCTCACTCCGCAAGGAACAGCCAGCTAATCTGTATTTATGTAAGTCTGCAGGCTTGTCACTGAAGTTAAAATTTTATGGGTTATTAGGCCGCGTCATATTTCTTCTAAAATGATCGATGTTTCGACCCCTCTGCTGGGCTCTTCCTCAGGATCTTCTACTAATAGTAGTGGACACCAGAAGATCCTGAGGAAGATCGCAGCAGTGGGGTCGAAACGTCGAACATTTTAGAAGAAATATGACGCGGCCTGAGAACACAGAAGATTTTTTCTTCAGTAATCTTTATTTGTCACACTTTTCGTTAATGACAGACGGTACGTCGGTTGGATGGTGTGGAGACCGATGTAGTTCCTTGCCTGCTCGAAACAAGCAGTTTCGTGTTGGCCTGGAATGATTTGAGGAAACCGCACACAAATAATATCTGCATGATTTTTCAGGGATTCGAATAGCAGCCCTGACTGGTCGACTGAGCGGTCGAAACGAAATCGTCTCGATTCATGTCGAAATTTTTGTTTCGAAATTTTGTAAGCGGAGAGCTGTTATCATAGATATACTCTCTTACGCAGTCTTATCTGTACTGATAGTGCATTAACACGGATATCCCGTAACCCTCATTTCTCAGGATATCTCGCGGCGAGATCAGGACAATAGATACAGGCGGCTGACACAGCAGCGGAAGTGGAACAGCGAGACAAAGGCGCCACCACGTCCTCAGCAGTACAGTAGTAGCCACACTGCTGACGAAGTTCGTCTCGACGGTAAACAATACAGGCATACGAGACCTGCGTCGGCGACCAGTGCTGTCACGAGTGACCACTGAAAAGTGTTTTACAGTTCATTTCATCCTGCAGTGTGACGTCACGTTTCACGTGTATCTGAACAGCGTACACCAGGATTTCGCAATATTGTTGTATAGATGCTAACAGACAAGATTCATGAGTAAGGCTTAATTATATTTTGAAACAGTTCCGAAGCTTGTCTTCCTTTATTTAAGTTTAGCCTGGGAGTTCATATGAGTTTCTCATTTTGGTTTTATGATCTGAAATGTTACCCCTTTGTATTAAATCTGACCCACATGTAAGTGAACGCAATCTGACTGTGATGACTAAAGTTTTGGAGTGGCAAGGACTTCCGCGAACCGTAATGGAAGAAAGGAGAGTTAACAAGAGATAACGAAGACAAAACGGAAATTAGAATCCTCACAGTGTACCTAATGCATCTGCTGTCTGTGTGTGTGTGAATAATTTGTAACTTACAAATACAATTTGTGTAAGACAAATATTTCGGCCATCTATGCCCTACACTACCTAGTAATCTGAAAGAGTCTTGAGCTTGTGTGGTATTACAAATTACTTAGATGATTCCGTCTCCACCAGCAAGTGTTCAGAAGTTCCACAGCGAAGTGAACTTGCTTACATGGCTGAAAATTCTTACATCTTATATTGATTTGATCCATTGGACGTTTGTTGTTCTTGATGTGTACTGTGCACAGCAAATTGTGTGTGATGTTTACTACGTGTGAGACCCTGCACAGATAGATCACAAGAAAACTTTCAGACAATTGAACAATTCGGAACTTCACGCATCAGAACCATTACGAAAAAATGCCACAGTACACAGGAAAAACCCACAACGAGAGTTATTTCCCTTAACACGTCGTGCAAAATATACTGAACATCAGACAAATTTTATTTTTGAGAAACAAATTTCTGAGAATGTACGTTGTAGCACAGCATTGTAGTGAAGCATTGACTGTGGGAAAAGGGGAACAGAAGAGGATCGAAGCATTTGAGATGTAGTGCTACAGACGAATGTTGAAAGTTAGGTGGACTGATGAGGTAAGAAATGAAGAGGTTCTGCGACGAATCGGAGAGGAAAGAAATATGTGGATAACACTGACAAGGAGAAGGGACAGGGTGATAGGACATCTGTTAAGGCATCAAGGAATGACTTCCATGGTACTAGAGGGGGCGGTAGAAGCAAAAACTGTAGAGGAAGACAGAGATTGGAATACATCCTGCAAATAACTGCGGACGTTGGTTGCAAGTGCTAATCTGAGATGAAGACGTTGGCACAGGAATGGAATCCGTGGTGGACCGCATCAAACCAGTCAGAAGACTGATAACTCAAAAAGAAAAAAGAAGCTGGTGTGATCGATCCCCAGACGTCAGATGTGTTCTCCACAACTGGGCGCAGTACCGCAAATCGTGACTGGTAGAAGAAAAGTTGTTTATAAGCGAAACCATTTACATCATATGTAATTCTGAGCATCAATTAAATACAGTTAAACTGAGTTAGGTACCTTTCGATAACGTAGTTCTTGAGTGAACACATAAGGAGATGTGGAACACGTGCAAAGATTCATTGGACAAAAACGGGGGAGAAGGATAATAATCCAATCCGTACTCAAATGCAATACAAAGTTCATACACAGGGTGACATGCTTCATATATGAACACAACAGACCATGTGCTTTACATCCTCACCGTATATTATAGACAAAATAAAATTACGAAATATTATTATTAATTTCTGAAGAACTATCTTACGAGCCTTCGGTGACTGAATTAGAAATGGATATTGATCCCCACATGTCGTAAAGAAGTTGAAAACATGAACAAGCCAAATACGACTGTAAAATTTATCGCGGAAGGAAACCTAATTTCCATGATATGGAAGGGCATGTAATTTACAGTCATGTTAATACAGCGGAAACGTGCGAAGTAGCGACGATCTCACCATACTCCAGAACGAAGTAGTGTGAACGCGCCCATCTTTAGGTCACAAGACGAAATGTCTATATGATTAAGAACATCGGTACAGTCAGTTGTCATGGCAGTAGGACCCTTGTGCTATGGCCACGAGGCATTCCGAAACTAAATACGCAGCCAAGAATACACATCAGCTGGAACCTGTCAAAACTCTCTCCTCCCGTCAAGATACACCTTTCACTCTCTACCCAGAGGAGCAACGCGCTAGCAGACTAAAGGTCTTTGGGCTAACAAGTGATTATCGTAGCGCACTCGAGTACGCTGTGTGACAGACGTTGGCCCAAAGCAGACGCCTTTCAAGTCTAGATTACGTTTTTAGTAGCAGTACCAGTCGAATTAAATCATTGTCAGGTCTAACTCTAAAACAGCGTCGTCGTAACGACACGCAACAGCTGACGCCGATGGTAGCAGCCCTCCTTCTCTATATCAGTGTTAGGCAGGAAGACGCCGTATTTTGTCTGACACCAGTGTAACTGTTACATAAGACGTTTTCTAGACACTTTTGTTCGTAAAATAATAAAACAGATTTACTAATTCAGTCACCGAAGGCTCAATGCTCGTAAGACAAGGCTTCAGAAACTAGTAATAATTTGACAGGTTCCGGCTGATGTGTGTTCTGGGCGGCGTATTTCGTTTCGAAATGCCTCGTGGCCACAGTACAAGGGTCCTGCTGCCATGACAACTGACCGTACCAATGTTCATAGTAATACAGACGTTTCATCTTGTGACCTAAAGATGGGCACTTTCACGCTACTTCGTTCTGGAATATGGTGGGATCGTCGCTACTTCGCACGTTTCATCTGTATTAACATGACTATAAATTAAGTGCCCTTCCAGATCATGGAAATTAGGTTTCTTTCCGCGATAAATTTTACAGTCGTTTTTGGCTTGTTCACATTTTCAACTTCTTTACGATATGTGGGGATCAGTATCCATTTCTAATTCAGTCACCGAAGGCTCAATGCTCGTAAGATAATGCTTCAGAAATTAATAATAATATTTCGTACTTTTCCTTTGTCTATAATATCCGGCGAGGATGTAAAGCATGTTCATATATGAAGCATGTCACCCTGCGTATTGCATTTGAGTACAGATTGTTATCCTTCTCTCTCGTTTTTGTCCAATAAATCTTTGCACGTCTTCCATATCTCCTTATGTGTTCACTCAAGAATTACGTTGTCGAAAGGTACCTAACTCAGTTTAACGGTATTTAAAGCTGGGGCGAAACTGCCTGAATTAATTGATGCTCAGAATTACATATGATGTAAATGGTTTCGCTTATAAACAACTTTCGTGCTACCATTATATTCATACTCTGGAGCAATAGATGTGAAACAAAATGAATGCGTCACAGGAAAACGAAAAATTTGTCGTACACGGATAATGGTGAACCATTTTAAACAATTATAATTTCGGGGTGATACAACCAGTACACAAATATTTTGTGATATCGTACAAAGTTAGAATATCATCTTATTTATATCGTGACCTTAAATCAGGGATGCATTTTATTTGCTTTGACGTGATTGCTTTCGGGCGATTATCTCAGGCGTTGTCAATCAGTTATGCATCACGACATTCGATACTTACGTGTAAGCTTTCGTACATATCTGAATCTTGCCTGCCTCTCAGCAAAATGACGTGCTCAAATGTCTTACAAACTTGACTCGCTCTTAAAGCACCTTCTATGTTACCTATCAACATACTTGCTGACTAGTGAAGTATTTCAAGAGTTTTGAGCATACTTTGTAAGAAATTGAGTTCCGTTTCCTTTATCCCTTCCGAAATATTTATGAGTAGCCCGCCATCTCCCCTGCCCCCCCCCCCCCCCCCCACCCTCTCCCCCCACGTCGACACACACTTCTTTGAGGTACTGGACGTTAGTTTCGCTTGTAGCGCTGTCCCCTCATTGAGAACGATGCCCTGGGCTCTGTTTGCTAGGGACCGTTCAATCTAATCGCCTACCTGTCCCGATGAGTTCCGTATTTTGTTTACTAGTCGACCGAGTGGAAGTGTACCCACGGCCTTCCAGAAGTCAAGAAACACGGCATTCGCCTGGCATTCATAATCCACAGTCTCCTACACTGAACAGCACAAACCAAGTTTCTTCCAAATCCAGTGGCAGACGCTGCAACACAGGCTTTGTCCATCGCAGTGTTGTTTACTGTTTAAGTTTACAGAGTGTACGCTAGCAAATACAGAGGGGTCCAAAAAATGTATCCACTGTTTAAAAGTCCATAACTTGCAAACTGATTGGCGGAGTTGTCTCATTTTTGGTGAAAGTGTAGCTTAAAGTCCAACTTAAAGCTCTCACTGTAGGTGTTGGAAATGGTCACCATTAATATCCACACACAAACGATGCCGCCGAACTGCAGCACGAAAGTGACGTCCTTTAGTGCCCCCCCACAGGTAAAAGTCCAGAGGAGTTAGGTCTGGGGAACGTGGTGGATACTCCACAGCATCTCTACGGCCTATCCATCTTCCTGGTACAGTTTCGTCGAGATACGCCCTAACACGATTTTGGTAGTGGGCTGGGGCACCATCTTGTTGAAAGTAAACTCTTCCGTCTCCATACAAGTCTCGGATAGCAGGTAAAATGGATGTCTGAAGCTTCTGAAGGTACACCTCACCGGTAAATGTGCCGTCAAAGAAGAATGGCCCAATAAAGCCCCGGTGAGACAACTCACACCACACATTTACTCCTGGCAAATTCACAGCTTTGTCTACATAGACGTTCGGATTTTCGGTGGCCCAGTAGATGCAATTGTGGCGATTTACTGCACCATTGAGTTTGAACTGTGCCTCATCAGACCACACAATCATCTCTGCAAACTCTTCATCGTTGCGCACCATGTTAGTAAACCACTCACAGTGCTCCATTCTACGATCTGGGTCGTCCTCGTTCATTGCGTATAGCAATCGTGGTATGTAGCACTTCTACTTTGCTGTCTTCAAAACACTAAAGGATGTCGTTTATCGACAAAAGCCACGCACATTGAATGAACTTCGAGAATCCATCGTACATTCATGTGCAAATATCCAGCTGACCAGTAGTTCGTGCTGCAGTTTGGCCGCATCGTTTGTGTGTGGATGTTAATGGTGACCATTTCGAACAACTACAGTGATATCTTTAAGTTGGACCTTAAGCTACATTCACCAAAAATGAGACAACTCCGTCAATTAGTTTGCAAATTATGGACTTTTAAACAGTGGATACATTTTTTTTTGGACCCCTCTGTATACCGATTCTTCCTACTTATACGTCGCGAAAAGACAGCGAAGGTAAAATCAGATCTCATGTGGAGACTTACCAGTACTCGTTCTTCCTGGGTAGCATTCGCGATTGGAACAAGAAAGGAGAACTGGTGCATAATTTACCCTCCACCATATATCGTAAGACGGCTTGCCGAGTACAGATATAGATGTAAATGTAGATATTTCACGCTACCAGTTCTCAAGAGCGTGATGTTTACAATCGCTTTTCTCTTCGCATTACTACAGGGACGCCGTATCCGATTGCATGTGGGCCACTGTATACATGCAAAATGGTCTTTTGGGCAACAAGCGTGGCGATGGGCAGGATAGAAGATTTCAAGGAATCGAGAATATGCTGGAGACCCAACAGCGCGGTAGCGAAGCTCCACGCAAAATTCCGTGAAACTGCTTCTGTCGCAGCAAAACCGAAAGCTTGACGATCGAAAGGAAACGAATTCACATACAACAATCGACATTTAAAGAAGACCGTCACAGTGGGAACAGAAGAAGCGGATTGGTTGTTAACATAAAATAATTGTGAAATAGTTCTGTGCTGCGTTGTTGTGTGCGGCGAACAGCGAACGCTATCGGTATTTCCTTGTTGCGTGAGGGAATGGAACAAGAGTTTCGCCTGGTAGCTGTGTCTACCGCACAATGCAGCCGGCGTTTGCACAGCTCCGCACACTCACGCCTACTTAATCAGCAGCTGCGGGATCGTCTGCCTCTTTCGTCAGACGCATTTCCACAACCGTGTGCCCGCATCTCGTGGTCGTGCGGTAGCGTTCTCGCTTCCCACGCCCGGGTTCCCGGGTTCGATTCCCGGCGGGGTCAGGGATTTTCTCTGCCTCGTGATGGCTGGGTGTTGTGTGCTGTCCTTAGGTTAGTTAGGTTTAAGTAGTTCTAAGTTCTAGGGGACTTATGACCACAGCAGTTGAGTCCCATAGTGCTCAGAGCCATTTTTGAACAACCGTGTGACGCCATTATTGTTCTACAAGAAAGGGATGTATTGCGCTTGAAGGCGCCACTCTGCGAGAGAAATCTCATTACGCCAGGAGTATCTAAATTCCAGAGTACCCGACTTCACGAAACATTAACCACTCAACAAATTACACGTGTCTGTGCGCCGAAGCATGGACACGCGAAATTACACACAGAACACGTAGGAGGGCTAGACAAACGATACTCGCGTTTGAACGGGCTCTAGATTTCCCGATACGCCGCAGCGTTCGATACAATATCGAGATTGTTCGAACAGTCACATGTTGATTGCTAGAGATATGCAAGAAAGTACGAACAAGCCACAACAATAAATGCCACTTAAAATTAGACTACTTCATGAAACACTGAAGGAAAACAGCGTTAAATCCCATCACTGCACAAACTCCTACTGTGTTTGAACAAGTTTACAATGTGTTCTCATATAGTACCGATGTTGTTGTTGTTGTTGTTGTGGTCTTCAGTCCTGAGACTGGTTTGATGCAGCTCTCCATGCAACTCTATCCTGTGCAAGCTTCTTCATCTCCCAGTACTTACTGCAGCCTACATCCTTCTGAATCTGCATAGTTTATTCATCTCTTGGTCTCCCTCTACGATATTTACCCTCCACGCTGCCTTCCAGTACCAAATTGGTGATCCCTTGATGCCTCAGAACACGTCCTACCAACCGATCCCTTCTTCTAGTCAAGTTGTGCCACAAACTCCTCGCCAACTCTATTCAATACCTCCTCATTAGTTATGTGATCTACCCATCTAATCTTCAGCATTCATCTGTAGCACCACATATCGAAAGCTTCTATTCTCTTCTTGTCTAAACTATTTATCGTCTATGTTTCACTTCCATACATGACTACACTCCATACAAATACTTTCAGAAACGACTCCCTGACACTTAAATACCGATATGGATTAATTTATAAATATTTATGCTCATTTCTGAGTTAAGGTAACAGACAAGGACGAATATGTTGTCCTCCAAAAAAATAACACTTGACTCAACCCATTATAATATTTTATTTGTTTAAAAAAACGGCAATTTTTTACAAAGTATGTTGCAAATGAGCGATTCAATCCCTGTTTACATGGTAGGATAACAGATAAAAACTTTACCAGCTTTTAATCTGTTTGAAAACAAGACAGCAACATTCAGATGAAACAATCAAGACAAGTAATTAAGGAAAAATGCCGAACAAACAAAAATACATCGTAATAAAATGAATTTTTATCGCGGGAATGAATTATAGCGGCAAGACCCATCTAAGAGGTAGTAATATTAGAGTTCACTAGGTCACCGGACGAACAAAAAATTGACAATTGGATAGAATCACGATTGCGATTTTTATTTATTTATTAGTTGCCATTGTTACGCATGTCTGCACCCTAGAAGTTATTTCAGACCGTGTTCCACAATTATTTTAACTATTAAAATAAATAGTGCATCAAAACCCCCAACGCAGGCCGTTGCGATAGTACAAACTAAAGTCACTAAATGGTAGGCCGATCAAAAGATCGAACAGAACCCGAGATTTCCCGAACTGTGACGTAACTATGTTCGAAAAATTCGAGTCGTGTTTAATCACAGCCCAAACACGTAGAGAGCCCATATATAGGTAGTGTGGCCAGTCTCAGATCCTGACTGCGCGCTTGAGGCACACAACTAGGTATCGCCATTACATGAAATGCACCCGCTTACTGGCTATAACAAGACAACTGACACCAAAGCAGCCCTGCTAGCTTGTTATTTGGCGCGTGGCTAATCACCTTAGCTAATAGAGTTCCCATTTGGCTATATTTTACTGAACAGTTTGCTGTGAGGCAGGGTATACGTCGGACGAATGTCAAGAGAAATGTGTAACAATGACGTTCTCGAAATAATTGGAATCTGTGGTGTCACCGCCTGACACCACACTTGCTAGGTGGTAGCCTTTAAATCGGCCGCGGTCCGTTAGTATACGTCGGACCCGCGTGTCGCCACTATCAGTGATTGCAGACCGAGCGCCGCCACACGGCAGGTCTAGAGACACTTCCTAGCACTCGCCCCAGTTGTACAACCGACTTTGCTAGCGATGGTTCACTAAATACGCTCTCATTTGCCGAGACGATAGTTAGCATAGCCTTCAGCTACGTCATTTGCTAGGACCTAGCAAGGCGCCATTACCAGTTACTATTGATGCTGTAAAACATGTACCGTCAAGAGCGATGTTCACCATTTATGGATTAAAGTTAAGTATTCCACAGCTACGTCCTTTTCTGCTAGTCTCATTTCCTTGACCAGTTCCAGACCTCACGCCAGCCTGCGTGAGCTAAAACGCGTGCCTTTCGGCTTCCTCTCATAGTGGGTTGGCTCTCTTGCCAATCCACAACAGAATCGATAATATAAAATCTCCTTTTTTTTATTTTACACGTTCTGAAGCCATTTCTGTTTTGCCTGCTGAGAAATTCGTACCTGAAGTTTGTAGCCTGTAAGCTTTGAATATATTTTTTGTTCGTCACCGCGTTATATATTTTCAGTGAGTCATTGTGGAACCAACAACTTTCTCTTATATTGGAGAAATACTGAAGACGTATTTCTTGCACTGACATTTAGAAGGGCTGAAACATAAAGAAGCGTAAAAACAATTTAAGTGTAGCCAATTTTCGGAAACGAAACATGTTTACATCCCACATTGACAGGTAAATGATTACGTTATACACAGTAGCAAAATATCTGTTCTCAGACTTCCACAACCAATAATATCTCCTCTAAACTTCAACAAACAGCAACCTAAAACCTCAATGTGCGGTTTGGAAGTTGGATGTACTACTACAGACATCTCACAAGACGCAAATAAAATTCCTGGCATTAACAAATCACTACCAGAGGTGAAGGACACGATAAATGACGACTGAACCCAAAATCTCTCCATTAATATCCAAGACCTGTACCACTTAGCTACCTATACACGTACCAAAGTATGGCATTAAACATTTTTCAGTCCGCAGCTCGTGGTCGTGCGGTAGCGTTTTCGCTTCTCGCGCCCGGGTCAGGGATTTTCTCTGCCTCGTGATGACTGGGTGTTGTGTGATGTACTTAGGTTAGTTAGGTTTAAGTAGTTCTAAGTCCTAGGGGACTGATGACCATAGATGTTAAGTCCTATAGTGCTCAGAGCCAAACATTTTTCAGACGCAATACGTTATGCACTAAATGAATAATACAGGGTGTTTGAACGCTTTATAATATTTATTCCATTAAACTTACAGTGATAAATGATATGTCAAATGAAAGAGCAACTCAGACAGTTTTACCAATAACCTTATAAATGTTCAATGTGAGCACCATTTGTCACAAGCCACACATCAAGTCTATAGCCGAGTTCTTCCTAGACGTTGATAAGTGTGTCTTCAGTGATTGTAGCAACAGCTGCTTCAATCCGGTTTCTTAATTCAGGGAGGTCTGCTGGTAGCGGAGGCCCGTACACACGATCCCTGGTGAAGCCCCAAAGGAAAAAATCGCATGGCGTTAGGTCGGGTGAACGAAGAGGCCATGCAAAGCAAGCCCTCTCATTGGGCCCCTTGCGGCCTATCCAGCGCTCGGCTATAGACTTGATGTGTGCCCTGTGACAAATGGTGCTCACATTGAACATTTATAAGGTTCTTGGTAAAACTATTTGCGTTGCTCTTTGATTTGGCATATCATGTATAACTGTGAGTTTAATGTAATAAATATTATACAGCGTTAAAACCCCGATATTAATTTATAAACACCCTGTATCAATATTTGAGGGCCGACAACTGACGCCACCGTATGACAACTGTTTGCCGCTAAAAATGTGGCGTTTCTACTCGTTCTTGTGCTAGCAACATACAGATCAGTCTTGAAACAAAAGTAGATACAACTATATGTTGTAGGTTAGACATCACTGATGCATATCACAGCAGAACACTCGTACTTCACACAGAAAAAAAAAATTCGGTTCCCACAAATCACCATGACGATTCTCGTCTTCCGGGTTAACTTCAAGTGCCCACTATTCGCATCTTCATTTGGCGGAAATACTAGCGTCATAAATCCACCTTCATTATTTATACAGTCAATAACTGGACGACTAGCCTTTGCTCTGCGTTAGCCGCAACTGCAGTGTTAGTGATTCATTTGTCGCAATCATCGGCGATCAGGAGGCCTACCTTCGAGCGCTCCGTTCTGACTCTGCAGGCAATAACCGTCCTGAGTTGAAAGGTGAACAGTGTTTGCAACATTCGTTCTTGAGTACAACTAAGTCCCACCGACGAGCACATACTCCCGCTGAACAACTTCGGCCACTTGAGCGGGTCCGCATTGCCGGTGTGCGGAAGCTGCGGACTGCTGCAAATGGTTCAAATGGCTCTGAACACTATGGGACTTAACTCTGTGGTCATTAGTCCCCTAGAACTTAGAACTACTTAAACCTAACTAACCCAAGGACATCACACACATCCATGGCCGAGGCAGGATTCGAACCTGCGACCGTAGCGGTCGCGCGGCTCCAGACTGTAGCGCCTAGAACCGCTCGGCCACGGACTGCTGCCCATGCTGCGCTCATTGTATCGGCGGTATGTCGCTGATTTCATCAGTAGCCTGCGGAACATTCCCACACCTGAAGACCAGGTTCTGGATGTTCGTGTACGGCAGACGCATGTCAAGAATGATGCACAGTGGTGGCCAATCGATCATCACCCAGGGACAGAGCCCGGGCACGTGTTCAACCAGTTGTGTCATCAGGGGCCACTGTGAACCGTCTGCTTGCAGCAGGATTAACATCGCGTGTGCCCCTGGCCAGGTTACCACCGATGCCATGACACCGCCAAGCATGGCTACTATGGTGTCGTGGAAGAGTTGATCGGAGAGTGGAATGGCTCACTGATACTGGTAGTTTTGTCTGTACACGTGTTTGGCGTAGACCTGGTGAGGTGCCTGTTCCTGAGTGCATTCGCCCACGACACACAGGTCCCATCACAGGCTTCATTGCGAAGGGGAGGGGGGGGGTGGTGAGGGGCGACATCTGTTAAAACTCGGGTTTACATTTGGTATTTTTGTAAGATGAAGTAACCAGTGCCCGTACGTTGCACAGGCTGCTATCACCCATCACCCTGCTACTGCCATTTCTTCGGCAGGAAGGTAACGTGCTTTTTCAGCAGGACAACGCTTCTTCTTTGTGTACAACCACTGCCCTGGCCAGTGAGATCTGCAGATCTCCCGCCAAACGAACACGCGTGATACAGAGGGAACTTGTTCTCCAGGGCCGGCCGCTGTGGCCAAGCGGTTCTAGGCACTTCAGTCCGGAACTGCGCTGCTGCTATGGTCGCAGGTTCGAATCCTGCCTCGGGCATGGATGTGTGTGATGTTAGGTTTAAGTGGTTCTAAGTTCTAGGGTACTGATAACCTCAGCTGTTAAGTCCCATAGTGCTCAGAGCCAGCCCATAGTGCTTGAAGCAATTTCCACCATTTTTTAATTATTTTTTTGTTCTCCAGGACCTGCAAGAACCATTGCCCAATTGCAACAAAACACGCTGGTGCTTGGCACAATCTATCGCAGGATGCCATTCGGCAGATTTATGATCGTTGCATGCGAGAATACATGCCTGCGTTGCGTCATTTTGATATCTTCTTTTGATACCTTCTCTTAAGGGTTCAAAAGGGAAAGGCAACATTTGGAGCTGGTCAAGCTGGAACACAACGGTTCTGGTGTGCTAAGCAGCTGAGCACAGTAGCTGAACATTTAGTTGTTTACTTAGTCTGCACAAAATTCAAAGCTATTTTAAAAACTTAAAAAAATATTAAAACCAATAATCCTTGAAACTTGTCCGAAAGAACAGACACCTCGTATTCATACAATTTGATAGGCCTAGCTGGGCAATGGATCCACCATCTTCAGTGCGGACGCATAATTACGTCCGACATCCCGTGGGAATCACAGAGAGCGAACGTGGAGGAACTGGACATGGACTTCCAGGCCGAAGGCGTGTCTGGAGACGCCCGGACAGCGGTATGCTACCAACCTGACTGTCGCCCGACATACGGCCCGAGAACCAAGTGTGATGGTCTAGGGTGCCATTCCTTTTAGTAGCAGGACCTCTTTGGTTGCCATCCGCGGCACCTTTACAGCACAGCGGTACATCGACGATATTCTATGCCCTGTTTTGTTGCCCTTCATTACAAGCCATTCTCGACTTACATTTCAGCAAGATAATGCCCGCCCGCACACGGCCAGAGTTTCTACTGTAACTCTCCGTGCTTATCAAGTCTACCCTGTCCAGCAAGTTCGCCGGTTATTTTCCCAATTGAGAATTTTTGGAGCATTATGGGCAGTGCCTTCCAACTACACTCCTGGAAATGGAAAAAAGAACACATTGACACCGGTGTGTCAGACCCACCATACTTACTCCGGACACTGCGAGAGGGCTGCGCAAGCAATGATCACACGCACGGCACAGCGGACACACCAGGAACAGCGGTGTTGGCCGTCGAATGGCGCTAGCTGCACAGCATTTGTGCACCGCCGCCGTCAGTGTCAGCCAGTTTGCCGTGGCATACGGAGCTCCATCGCAGTCTATAACACTGGTAGCATGCCGCGACAGCGTGGACGTGAACCGTATGTGCAGTTGACGGACTTTGAGCGAGGGCGTATAGTGGGCATGCGGGAGGCCGGGTGGACGTACCGCCGAATTGCTCAACACGTGGGGCGTGAGGTCTCCACAGTACATCGATGTTGTCGCCAGTGGTCGGCGGAAGGTGCACGTGCCCGTCGACCTGGGACCGGACCGCAGCGACGCACGGATGCACGCCAAGACCGTAGGATCCTACGCAGTGCCGTAGGGGACCGCACCGCCACTTCCCAGCAAATTAGGGACACTGTTGCTCCTGTGGTATCGGCGAGGACCATTCGCAACCGTCTCCATGAAGCTGGGCTACGGTCCCGCACACCGTTAGGCCGTCTTCCGCTCACGCCCCAACATCGTGCAGCCCGCCTCCAGTGGTGTCGCGACAGGCGTGAATGGAGGGACGAATGGAGACGTGTCGTCTTCAGCGATGAGAGTCGCTTCTGCCTTGGTGCCAATGATGGTCGTATGCGTGTTTGGCGCCGTGCAGGTGAGCGCCACAATCAGGACTGCATACGACCGAGGCACACAGGGCCAACACCCGGCATCATGGTGTGGGGAGCGATCTCCTACACTGGCCGTACACCACTGGTGATCGTCGAGGGGACACTGATTAGTGCACGGTACATCCAAACCGTCATCGAACCCATCGTTCTACCATTCCTAGACCGGCAAGGGAACTTGCTGTTCCAACAGGACAATGCACGTCCGCATGTATCCCGTGCCACCCAACGTGCTCTGGAAGGTGTAAGTCAACTACCCTGGCCAGCAAGATCTCCGGATCTGTCCCCCATTGAGCATGTTTGGGACTGGATGAAGCGTCGTCTCACGCGGTCTGCACGTCCAGCACGAACGCTGGTCCAACTGAGGCGCCAGGTGGAAATGGCATGGCAAGCCGTTCCACAGGACTACATCCAGCATCTCTACGATCGTCTCCATGGGAGAATAGCAGCCTGCATTGCTGCGAAAGGTGGATATACACTGTACTAGTGCCGACATTGTGCATGCTCTGTTGCCTGTGTCTATGTGCCTGTGGCTCTGTCAGTGTGATCATGTGATGTATCTGACCCCATGAATGTGTCAATAAAGTTTCCCCTTCCTGGGACAATGAATTCACGGTGTTCTTATTTCAATTTCCAGGAGTGTATCTCGGGATTCTGACGATCTAACGCTCCAATTGGACATAATTTGGCACGATACCCGACAGGAGCACATCCTATAACTCTGTCCATCAACGCCAATCCGAAGGCCTGCATAAGGGCCACAGGTGGATCAACGCGTTACTGACTTGTTTAAATGTGTAAAGCTCTTTCCCTCGAACAAATCATACAATTTTTCTGATATTGTAATCACTTGTTTTTCTGCACATTTACATGTTATCCAGTGATTTCCCTCCCTTTCACATAACTCCTTGGTGACGCGTCTTTTTTTATCGGTGCAGTGTGTATATGCCTGTGTACGCACACTAATCTTTTTTTCCTTATCTGTACGTGAGATAAACGTTGTTGTTGTTGTTGTTGTGGTCTTCAGTCCTGAGACTGGTTTGATGCAGCTCTCCATGCTACTCTATCCTGTGCAAGCTTTTTCATCTCCCAGTACCTACTGCAACCCACATCCTTCTGAATCTGCTTAGTGTATTCATCTCTTGGTCTCCCTCTACGATTTTTACCCTCCACGCTGCCCTCCAATACTAAATTGGTGATCCCTTGATGCCTCAGAACATGTCCTACCAACCGATCCCTTCTTCTGGTCAAGTTGTGCCACAAACTTCTCATCTCCCCAATCCTATTCAATACTTCCTCATTAGTTATGTGATCTACCCATCTAATCTTCAGCATTCTTCTGTAGCACCACATTTCGAAAGCTTCTATTCTCTTCTTGTCCAAACTATTTATCGTCCATGTTTCACTTCCATACATGGCTACACTCCATACGAATACTTTCAGAAATGACTTCCTGACACTTAAATCTATGCTGGATGTTAACAAATTTCTCTTCTTCAGAAACGCTTTCCTTGCCATTGCCACTCTACATTTTATATCCTCTCTACTTCGACCATCATCAGTTATTTTGCTCCCCAAATAGCAAAACTCCTTTACTACTTTAAGTGCCTCATTTGCTAATCTAATTCCCTCAGCATCACCCGACTTAATTAGACTACATTCCATCATCCTTGTTTTGCTTTTGTTGATGTTCATCTTTATCCTCCTTTCAAGACACTGTCCATTCCGTTCAACTACTCTTCCAAGTCCTTTGCTGTCTCTGATAGAATTACAATGTCATCGGCAAACCTCAAAGTTTTTATTTCTTCTCCATGAATTTTAATACCTACTCCGAATTTTTCTTTTGTTTCCTTTACTGCTTGCTCAATATACAGATTGAACAACATCGGGGAGTGGCTACAACCCTGTCTTACTCCCTTCCCAACCACTGCTTCCCTTTCATCTCCCTCGACTCTTATAACTGCCATCTGGTTTCTGTACAAATTGTAAATAGCCTTTCGCTCCCTGTATTTTACCCCTGCCACCTTTAGAATTTGAAAGAGAGTATTCCAGTCAACATTGTCAAAAGCTTTCTCTAAGTCTACAAATGCTAGAAACGTAGGTTTGCCTTTTCTTAATCTTTCTTCTAAGATAAGTCGTAAGGTCAGTATTGCCTCACGTTGATGGAAGCATAATGGTACCGAGGGCTTCTTCGAATGCAGAGTGTCGGGCAGAAGTACGTCGTCTTTCTTCCGAGATTTCCTATTTAAGTTCGCAAGAACTTTGGTTACCGAACTGTTACGATGCTGGTAGCGGCGTCTTACAAGTATTCCAAACACTGCAACAGTATTGTGGAACTGGTCGCACTTTACTAGCGTACAGTATGCAGCTACCTTTTCAGATCTATCGGCCATTCCCAGAAACCTTCCAATAAATCTTTCATTGATATTACCTACTACTCATTTCACGTGATTATCCCATTTCATATCGCTTCTTAGTATTACCCCTAAATACTTTTACGACGTGACGTACCGAGCGAGGTGGCGCAGTGGTTAGCATATTGGACTCTCATTCGGAAGGACGACGGTTCAAACCCACTTCCGGCCGTTCTGGCTTTCCCGTGATTTCCCTAAATCGCTTTAGGCAAATGCCTTTGAAAAGGCACAGCCGATTTCTTTCCCCATCCTTTCCTAATCCGACTATTTGTTCCGTCTCTAATGATCTCGTTGTCGACAAGGCATTAAACACAAATCTCTCCTCCACCTCCATGATGCGACGTGCCAAAGATGTTCATCGCTAATTACAAAATCAGATACTATACAGTTTTCTCTCTCTCTCTTTGTTACAGGTACTGTCCTCATTTAAAGAGAGCTGCCAGGAGAGATCCTGCAAAGGTCTGCCCTGTCTACACTATGTGCAAGAAAACACGTAAGCTTGAGTATTTATTTATTCGTTTATTGCACTGTAGCCTGTTACCTATAATTTAAACGCAGGCTGTACGCATTCTTATGAGAATTATTACTATAAACAACTATTTTTTCCTATACGTGCTGCTAATGATACAATATGTTTATTGCATTCAGCAGAGTACAACTTCCCATTACATATTTCTGCTCTTAATGAATACTACGCTTACTAAGATAGTTGCGTCCACCACTATTATTGCCCTACAGCTTATTTTTCTTGTATATATCAAAACATATGCTACAACCAAGCCGGCCGCTTTGGCCCAGCGGTTCGAGGCACTTCAGTCTGGAACCGCGCGACTGCTACGGTCACAGGTTCGAATCCTGCCTCGGGCATGGATGTGTGTGATATCGTTAGGTTAGTTAGGTTTAAGTAGTTCTAAGTTCCAGGTGACTGATGACCTCAGATGTTAAGTCCCATAGTGCTCAGAGCCATTAACACTACAACCAAATGAAACAGATTCTATACAGCAGTAACACGATATTTGATTCCATATCAAACCAGTTGTGCCTAGCGAGACTGTATTCATTTCAAGTAAAAAAAAAAAAATGTCTCTGAGCACTATGGGACTTAACTTCTGAGGTCATTAGTCCCCTAGAACTTAGAACTACTTAAACCTAACTAACCTAAGGACATCACAAAAATCCATGCCCGAGGCGGTCGCACGGTTCCAAAAAATAGCGCCCAGAACCGCTCGGCTACCCCGGCCGGCCATTTCAAGTAGTAAAGGATACAGCAATCATTCGCATTGATGTTTATTGCATATCTAGATTTCGATCACTGTGTGGTCATCTTCAGTGATAAACAGCTTTTGAAGAACCATTTACAATACGGTAACATGTATACCTTATTAAATGTACAGTTGCATAGGCTTTAAAAGTAAGCCAATAATAAAATACGTACATGACTTAACTTACATTTACTGATATGTACTTTATGACTGGTTTACAGTTAAAGATTATGGAACCGTTCGCTTAATAAGGCATGTATTTTATCTTATTTTAAATGGTACTTGACATGTTTTTTAGCACGGAAGACGGCCGCACAGTGACCGAAGTCTAGATATGGAGGCTGATGTGCACTTTATTACTTTAGTAGTTGTTGTTGTTGTGGTCTTCAGTCCTGAGAATGGTCTGATGCAGCTCTCCATGCTACTCTATCCTGTGCAAGCTTCTTCATCTCCCAGTACTTACTGCAACCTAAAATCCATCTGAATCTGCTTAGTGTATTGATCTCTTGATCTCCCTCTACGATTTTTACCCTGCACGCTGGCCTCCAATGCTAAATTTGTGATCCCTTGATGCCTCAAAACATGTCCTACCAACCGATCCCTTCTTCTAGTCAAGTTGTGCCACAAACTTATCCTATTCAATACCTCCTCATTAGTTACGTGATCTACCCACCTTATCTTCAGCATTCTTCTGTAGCACCACATTTCGAAAGCTTCTATTCTCTTCTTGTCCAAACTGGTTATCGTCCATGTTTCACTTCCATACATGGCTACACTCCATACAAATACTTTCAGAAACGACTTCCTGACACTTAAATCTATACTCGATGTTAACAAATTTCTCTTCTTCAGAAACGATTTCCTTGCCATTGCCAGTCTACATTTTATATCCTCTCTACTTCGACCATCATCAGTTATTTTACTCCCTAAATAGCAAAACTCCTTTACTACTTTAAGTGTCTCATTTCCTAATCTAATCCCCTCAGCATCACCCGATTTAATTTGAATACATTCCATTATAGTAACCAGTTTTATTTGCGACACTCCACAATGCAATCCATCGCTCCCCGCTCAGTAGGCACACCCCGTCGGTTCCATGGCCGCCCTGGAGAGCGCCCTATTCGCATCAGCCTTCTCCGTTCTCTGTCGGCTCCCTGCTTGGAGGGGACGGCTCCCCTGGCCCGAGAGGGCATCTCTGTAGCCGGTGAGAGGCTAACCCACACTCCGGTCCTCGCCACTCCGCCTCTAGCCCCTGGGTGACGAGACGCGGCACTCAGTTGCGCTTCCACTCTGACGTTTTTCCGATCGCCGTGCATGCGGTGTTGGTTGTTCGTCTGCTACAACTGTTGGCTTTTGCTGTTGTCGCTGTATTTCTTCTGGATCTTCTGTCACAACATCCTTCAGTGCAGTAGACGTGAATGCCTGGTAAATAATACTTTACTGCTGCGTAAATACCATTAACTTTGTTCATACGATGTCTGTTCAGAAATTTCTGGAACTTGGTCCACATAATTTTCCTACGCTTACCTTTTACTTATTGTGCATGGTCTCCTTCGAAATACTCTCCTCCACAACTGATACAAAGCCCGGCTGCTGCGGTCGCAGGTTCGAATCCTGCCTTGGGCATGGATATGTGTGATGTCCTTAGGTGAGTTAGGTTTAAGTAGTTCTAAGTCGAGGGGATTGATGACCTCACACGTCCCATAGTGCTTAGAGCCATGTGAACCATTTGATTTGATACCCGCTCCCAACGCTGTTTTCCCTTTCGGAAGCAGTCTTGGTGCATCGTGCGAAGCGGCATCTGTGAATTTTATTTTATCTCGTCTGTCGTTACAAATTTTCGTCATTTCCACGTGGTTTTCAACAGCGGAAAAAGGAAAATGTCCGAAGGAGCCAGATCTGGAGTCTACGAAGTATGTGTCAGCACAGTGGTTTTTTTTTTTTTTTTTTTTTTTTTTTTTTTTTTTAATGCAATAGTCACGCACCAGTAGGGATGAATGCACGGTGCGTTTCGTGATGCAAGAGCCATGAATTGTCACGCCACATTTCAGGTCGTCTCCTTCTCACATTGTCTAGCAGGGGTCGCAACGCGTCCCGACAGTGCCATCGATTAACAATTTGTCCCTGTGGCACGAATTCATGATGAACTAATCCTTCAAAGTCAAGGAAAACTATCAGCATGGCTTCGAAATTTGATCTGACCTGACGAGTTTCTTTTGGTCTTGGAGAATCGTTCCCGTCCCATTGTGAAGATTGAACCTTGGTCTCAACATCATAACTGTAGATCCACGTCATATCACCAGCTATGATTCTCTTCAGAAATGTCTCGTTCTCATCTGCGCCATCCAAAAGCTCTTCACAGACTGCGAAGCGAAGGTCCTTCTGGTCTTGACTCATGAGCAGTGGGACGAACTCGGTGGCAATAAGATGCATTCTACGATTCTGCGTCAGGATAACATGACATGATCCAACTAAAATGTTACATTATTCTGCAATCTCTCGGATAGTCAGTTTTCGATTGCACACACAGTAGAGTTGACGTTGCTGACATGAGAGTCGTTGGCATTTGCCGAAGGTCGTCCTGAACAAGTGTCATCTTTAACTTTCGACCAGCCGTTTTTAAACCGTGTAAACCATTCGTAACACCGAGTACGGCTTATGCACTTACCACAATAGGCTTCCTGCGTCATTTGGTGTTTTCTCGAGTTTCACGCAAAATTTAATGCGGACGCGTTGCTCCTCTAAATCTGCCATCTCGAAATTCGCATACTGTGCTACACAACTTTCTATCAGTATAGCACTGAACAATAACTAACATACATACAACAGTGAAACTTCCGGCAGTTACATATTAAGGACAGGCGTGTACAGGAATGCCGGTCGTATTTTGCTCCAGCACACCACTTGCGCGAAATTAAGAATGTTCCGGAATTCTTTGAACAGTCCTCTCATAACTTCCAGGAATACAGCTGGATAAGGTCGTCACCAACCACTGACGTTTTGACAGGTCATCACTCCATCATTTTCAAGGCACAAATGAAGCGAGAGATCGCCGTGCACGTCAGCTCAAACGTACTGTGAGCTGTGTCACGCCAACCACGTAACGAAAGAAACACACTGTAACCCGGTGGCGCAATCACATAACAAAAAATTGAAAACATCAGATGTCACCGACGGTGAAGTATTAACCAACAGGTGAGCAAGGAGCGCTGACTTTCGAAGTAAGAGTGGTTTCAGGTGTGCCGCAGGGGAATGTCGTAGGACCGTTGCTCTTCGCAATATGTATAAATGACCTTGTAGATAACATCGGAAGTTCACTGAGGCTCTCTGCGGATGATGCTGTAGTATATAGAGAGGTTTTAACGATGGTAAATTGTACTGAAATGCAGAAGGATCTGCAACGAATTGACGCATGGTACAGGGAATGGCAATTGAATCTCAATGTAGACGAGTGTAATGTGTTACGAATACATAGAAAGAAAGACCCTTTATCATTTAGCTACAGTATAGCAGGTCAGCAACTGAAAGCAGTTAATTCGATAAATTATCTGGGATTAGGCAGTAGGAGTGATTTAAAATGGAATGACCATATAAAATTAAGCGTCGGTAAAGGAGATGCCAGACTCAGATTCATTGGAAGAATCCTAAGGAAATGCAGTCCGAAAACAAAGGAAGTAGGTTGCAGAACACTTGTTCGCCCACTGCTCGAATATTGCGCACCAGTGTGGGATCCGTACCAGACAGGGTTGATAGAAGAGATAGAGAAGATCCAACGGAGGGCAGCGCGCTTCGTTACAGGATCATTTAGTAATCGCGAAAGCGTTACGGCGATGACAGGTAAACTCCAGTGGAAGACTCTGCAAGAGAGACACTCAGTAGCTCGTAATGGGCTTTTGTTGAAGTTTCGAGAACATACCTTCACCGAGGAGTGAAGGAGTATATTGATCCCTCCTACGTATATCGCGCGAAGAGACCATGAGGATAAAATCAGAGAGATCAGAGCCCACCAGAGGCATACCGACAATCTTTCTTTCTACTAACAATACGAGACTGGAATAGAAGGGAGAACCGACAGAGGTACTCAAGGTACCCTCCGCTACACACCATCAGGTGGTTTGCGTAGATTTTTATTTATTTTATTTATTTATTGTTCCGTGGGACCAAATTAAGGAGAAATCTCCATGGTCATGGAACGAGTCAATACATGAAATTATAACACGATAGTAGAAACAGATAAAATGAAATATAAGAAGCATATTCAGGCGACAAGTCGTAAGTTTAAATAAAGAAAATCAACAACGTAACACTGGAATTTGCTTAATTTTTTAGCTCTTCCAGGAGCTCCTCGACAGAATAGAAGGAGTGAGCCATGAGAAAACTCTTCAGTTTAGACTTAAAAGGCTTTGGGCTACTGCTATGATTTTTTAGTTCTTGTGGTAGCTTATTGAAAATGGATGCAGCAGAATACTGCACTCCTTTCTGCAGAAGAGTCAAGGAAGTGCATTCCACATACAGATTTGATTTCCGCCTGGTATTAACTGAGTGAAAGCTGCTAACTCTTGGGAATAGGCTAATATTGCTAACAACAAACGACATTAAAGAAAATATATACTGTGAGGGCAATGTTAGAATTCCCAGACTTGGATAGGGGTCGACAAGAGGTTCTCGAACATACACCACATATAGCTCGAACAGCCGGTTTTTGAGCCAAAAACACCCATTTTGAATCAGAAGAATTACCCCAAAAAATAATACCATACGACATAAGCGTATGAAAATATGCGAAGTAGACTACTTTTGGTGTTGAACTGTCACTTATTTCAGACACTGTTCTAATGGTAAATAAAGCAGCATTTAGTTTCTGAACAAGATCCTGGACATGGGCTTTCCACAACAGCTTACTATCTATCCGAACGCCTAGGAAATTGAACTGTTCCGTCTCGCTTATAATATGCCCATTCTGTCTGATCAGTATATCGGTTCTTGTTGAATTGTGAGTTAGAAACTGTAAAAACTGAGTCTTACTGTGATTTAGCATCAAATTGTTTCCACAAGCCACGAACTTATTTCATGAACTACATTATTTGATCCTGTTTCAGTATTACACACAAGATCCTTCACTACCAAGCTGGTGTCATCAGCAAACAGAAATGTTTTTGAATCACCTGTAATACTAGAAGGCATATCATTTATATAAATAAGAAACAGCAGTGGCCCCAGCACCGACCCTTGGGGAACGCCCCACTTAACAGTGCCCCATTGTGACTGAACATCACTACCACTCTCAATATTGCGGAGAATTACCTTCTGCTTTCTGTTCTTAAAGTAAGAGGCGAACCAAGTAAGCTACTCCCCTTACTCCATAATGGTCCAACTTCTGCAGTAACATTTTGTGATCAACACAGTCAAAATCATTCGTTAAATCAAAGAAAACACCTAGCTTTCACAACCTTTTATTTAATCCGTCCAAAACCTCACAGAGAAAAGAGAATATAGCATTTTCAGTTGTTAAACCATTTCTAAAACTAAACTGTACATTTGACAGCAAATTATGTGAATTTAAATGCTCCAATAACTTTAGCAAACGCCGAAGGCTTGGAAATGGGTCTAAAGTTGTCAACATTATCCCTGTCTCAGTGGCTTCACTACAGAGTACTTTAATCGGTCAGGAAACCGACCACTCCTTAACGAAAAGTTACAGATATGGCTGAGTACTGGGCTAACATACGCAGAACAATACTTTAGTATTCTGCTAGATACCCCGTCATATCCATGAGAGTTATTGGTATTTAGTGATTTAATTATTAAGTCAATCTCCCTCTTGTCAGTATTATGGAGGAGCATTTCAGGTAACAGTCTCGGAACACTTTTTTCTAAAAGCGCTATATGATTCCCTGTTGGGACAAGGTTTCTATTTAGTTCACCTGCTATATTCAGAAAGTGATTATTAAATACTGTACATATATGCGACTTATCAGTAACACGGACATTCCCTCTACGCACTGATTCTATATCCTCGACCTGTCTCTGCAGACCAGCCACTTCCTTTACGACTGACCATATGGTTTTAATTTTATCTTTAGACTTAGCTATTCTATCTGCATAACACTTACTTTTTGCCTTCCGAATAACATTTTTAAGCACCTTACAATACTGTTTGTTTCGGGCTGATGCATTTAGATTTTGACTGTTTCTAACGTTTTGATATAATTGCCACTTTGTTCTACAAGATATTCTTATCCCTCAAGTCAGCCACCCAGGCTGCCTGTTTGTGCTAGTACCCTGTTTTGAACGTTCTAACGGAAAGCAACTTTCAAAAAGCACGAGAAAAGTCTTGAGAAAAGCATTATATTTGTCGTCTACTGTATCAGCGCTATAAACATCTTGCCACTCTTGTTCCTTGATAAGATTTACAAAGGTCTCTACAGCTACTGGATCAGCTTTCCTACACAGTTGATAACTATATTTAACATGTGTTGCAGCACAAAAATCTTTTAGAGTTAAAATCTGTGCATCATGATCTGAAAGGCCATTCACATTTTTGCTAACAGAATGCCCTTCTAGTAATGAGGAATGAACAAAAATGTTGTCTGTGGTTGTTCTACTGTTCCCTTGCACTCTCGTTGGAAAGAATACGGTTTGCATAAGATTATATGGATCAAAGAGGTCTACCAGCATCCTTTTCCTTGCACAATCACTTATACAATTAATATTGAAGTCACCACATATAACCAACTTTTTGTATTTCCTACAAAATGAGCCAAGAACCTCCTATAGCTTTAGCAAAAATGTTGTGAAATCGGCGTCTGGGGATCTATAAATAACAACAGTTAGAAGTTTAGCTCCATTAAATTTAACCAAACCTGCACAACATTCAAACACCTTTTCAGTGCAGTACTTTGAAACACCAATTGACTCAAATGGGATGCCGTTTTTCACCTACATTGCTACTCCCAACACCGCAACGAGCTCCTAGAAAAGCTGCCAGCCAACCTATATCCTGGTAAAGGAAGCCTCTGAATTGTCTCCTTATTTAAGAAGTGTTCAGATATACCAATAATTTCAGAGTCAACATCTATCAGCAGTTCACTAACTTTATCTCTAATACCTTGTATATTTTGATGAAATATACTAATTCCCTCATTACTCGGATACCTAAGCTTTGTCAAAAGTGGTTCCTTTGTTAGAGAGCCTTCCCTTAAGTAGGAATACCTATCAGCTGACTTCAGTCAAAAAAGGTGCAGCTCTAACACCCACTACTGCAGGAATTTTCCCATGAGTGATCCCACCACCCCCACTTTTGCTGTCACCTATAAGCTTTGCCAACCTCCCCTTCCCATACCTGTTGGGGTACAGGCCATGTCTAGTGAAACCCATCCTGCTGATAGACTCCACCGACACCACTGAAATGTGACCCATGCTTTCTGTCATCAGCGTACCCCCAAGTCTCATGTTATTACGCCTGACGGCTGTATTAAGATGAGGCCGATCGTGACGCTGAAACAGTTTCACGAAATGCACATTCGTGTTGCCAGTCTGAGTGGCTATCTTTTCCAGGTCACCATCTATGTCATATTCCCCATCCCTATCAATACTAGTACCAGCCACACCCACAATCACTACCTGATCCTCTTTAGTAAAATCCCTACATAACCCCCCTATGTTAACAGTCACCTGAGCCAATCCTGCATTAGGCTTCACAATGCTGGTGACCTGGTACTCACTCCTCAACACTTCCTGCAACTGCTGGCCTACACCTCTGCCATGAGAACTACCTAACAGCAGAACCTTCTTCTTTCTCTTAGACTTTGCAACTGCCCTAGCCACCGTAACTGCTGAGGTCTGCTGCATACTTCCTACATCTACAGCTACTAGTGATTCCTCTCCACTAGACTCTGACAGTTGGTCATATGTATTGCAAACACCAACAGTAAAACTATTTGAAAATCTTCTTCTCCTAGCAGATCTCTTGCCAACAGCCGGCTTCCATTCCCCAACCCCCTTCTCCCTCCTCATCCTATCTAGCTCCTCCTGTGCGTTTTTCAGCTGTACAAATCTTACGCTCCTGCTCTCTATCAGCTTACTGTTGCTACATAACCTGCAGTTCCAGGAGAGGATCTCACCAGAATGCCCACTGGCTTCCCCACTGCATTCCCCCCCGTGAAAATACTTCGAACAAGTCTCACACCGCAATCCACTACTACTCACGAACCTACGGCAAAGCCCACACTTCTCACTCATGGTAAAATTTTACACTTATTGAAACAAGAAAACTACTTTATCTAAGTTCCACTACTACAATAAGAAGATGTTAAAAACCTGACTACAATAATCACAAACTTACCCTACAAGGGAAGTAACTACTATTATTAACAGTATTAATCAACAACAAATGAGAATATAACAAAAGACTAATACAGAAAGAGAATCAAACGTCTAATGACACAGTAACGAAACTGAAAACAGTTCCCAAAAGGTTCTTCTGAAATTATTTTACCATAAAGCACCAAGAACACCGGTTGAAGACTACTAAAGTTCCTAAATAAACCACTATGCACAAACAATTAATTAGTACTTAGCTTTCGATGCGCCGCTACAGCTGCAACTGGTCAGCGCGGAATGTAAACACAGGTAAGAGGTTAAGTTGCTCGATACGAAACACTCACAAATATCAGGTCACAACACAAGAAAGGCAGAGGTGAATGAAGAAACCACTAATAAGTCACTTATATAGTAAATATTATCACAAAAACCGTTAAAATATGCATCTGAAACCTAAAAATACGAGTATATAAAAACTTAGAGAGCGATCTCACACGCAGTCACTCGCTTATGACGTCACACCAAAGAGTTGATGTAGATGTAGATTCTGTCTCTTTGTTGTTTGCCAGGGGGAAAAACAGCTGGATTCAAAACAGGATTTTTGTAAAAATCTACCTCCCTGTTTACAATCTCACATGCTCTTTCAATCTCAACAACTGACCTAGGTCATCTTTGGTGCTGTGGTGACACTAGTTGTTTAAGTGCGTGTCTTCTCTCTGTACGCACCTTCGTTTGGTTCAGCGTTCCGTCATTCCATGTGTTTCTTGAAAATGACCGGTTGTTCCCCTGTCAAAAAATCGGCGGGTGTCGACGTACTGCCCGGTTGTGTTCCCGTAAGTTATTTGAACATTCGGTACGCCGGTAGAAGCTCGTGGTTCACTGTATTAACTTCGTTTACTTATAACATGTTACACATCAGACTGTGATTGACACCCGGTTAAGTTCCGAATCATACGTCAGTATGGGTGTTCCGATAGCCTCCATTTTACAGTTGAGTGCCTGCAAAGTCGAAATTGGTATTGCCTCGCAATCGGCGAACTGTTACTCCAAGGCAGCCGAATGACGAGTTTGTTCCGGCCTTCGGAGAGCGGTAGTCTCGCCCGTTGACCTTTGCCAGACTGGTCATCGGTGGGAGGCCCTGAACTAGAGACAGGTGTACGGTGGGAAACGGGCCTACAACACTGGCCTCGTCCGCTGCTGACGTTCCCTCTCCACAATGCGGAGACGGCAGGTAGTCATGGGGATGTTGCACTGCGCTGTCCAAAGCCGGTTCGATGCTTACATATTGTCATTTTACCATCTGGAGATAATGAGTGGAGCTGTGGACGCTAGAGGATGGAGTGCCAAGTGGAGAAATCGGAACACTTCCGGCATACTCTTCTGTATGAGTTCAGTAGAGGGGTGACGGCAGCGGAGGCAGCCAGAAATTTTTGCACTGTTTACGGGGGTAATGCCATCGCACAGAGCACGGCAATAAAGTGCTTTTATCATTTTAAGGAGGATCGTTTTGACAGTGTCTCTCAACATTGAGAAAGACCCTCGGGGTTTGGTGCAGATCGTTTCAATACATTAATTCACAATTACCCACGTCGGTCTACTCGAGAAACTGACACGTGTGATGAACTGTGATCATTCCACCGTTGTGTGACATTTTTATGCAAAGGGGAAGGTTCAAAAAGCGGGTGTATGGGTACCGCATGCTCTAAGCCAAAATCACAAAAATCAACGGATGGCCATAAGTGCATCTCTGCTTTTTCGTCTTCTGACTCGTGAACAACACCGACCATTCCTACCCTGTATCGTTACTGGTGACAAGAAATGGTGTCTTTATGCCAACATAAGGAAAAGAGGAATAGTTGAGTCCAAACAAAGCAGCAACTCCCTGTACAAAGACCTGCACGCATTCACAAAATATAATGATATGCATCTGGTGGAAAAGCGACTGTGTGGTGGTGTGGCGATTGCACACTCTAACCTTGAATACCAGTAAGACAAGTTTGAAGTTGCAACACTTCTTTACTGATCACACATACACATGAATTCATCAGCAGTAATAATCAATTAACAACATATGTATATCAAGGCCCCATCCACAATTAGTACTTACAATATTAACCGTCACACTTGTGACAACGGCCCCTTTACGTGCCGGTAACAACGACCAAAATAATAGGTGAAATAGATAACCAAATGTTTACAATGTCGGCTATCGCCTTTCTCACTCAGTTTTACACTTACTGAAAAGGTAAAATTAATTGGAGGCTATCTGACCCGAAGGGTACTATTAATTGTTCTGTTTACACTTAGCATTCCACTACACTCAATGTCCGGAAGATTATAGACTTTATCCAAGCTTAAGGCAAAATGTCATTTTGATGAACATGTGGTGGACGCGAGCAAACGTTAATCTATTCCGATTTCACAAACACACGATCCAAAGGGTGAACTTATACTCAACTTTTGGCAGTAGGAAATCTTCTACCTAATATAAGCCACTCGTTGAATGGAATAGAGAAATCGCGCGTTATCGGGGTCCGTCACATTGCAAGCTCGCGGGGCGAGGTTTGCTCGCTTCGACCACTATACACGTTTCTGAAAACAGGAAAAGATGAGCGGCAACCACACTGTAGTATATACAAGTTACACAATATATATATATATATATATATATATATATATATATATATATATATATATATATATATATATATATATATATATATATATATATATATATATATATATAGAAAAGCAATACCTTAATATAAACATGTTACAAGTCAACCAATTAACAGAATTAAGGAGCTTAGTTTCCTTTGATAAAAAAATCTAGACACTACGTGAAAAGATGTGTCAGTCGACACTCAATGACTTAAGGTCCACCTTACAAGATAATCTGTCTTTGCTGAATGGCTGACACCACATATATCAAACGTGCAGTACCTAACGTGACAATCAACCTTCAGATAGGTATTTGAAATTGCAATAGAAAACTACTGTCACTTCAATAGGTCGCTAATGCAATAAGCACGGCCCCTATGGCCACAGACCAAAATACAGACGGCCTCTATCCGACCATAAAACACAATGTGACCTATATTTATCATGGCGAACTTGCCTTCCATACACACAAGAAATTATTAAGAAACAACAACTACCACTAATTCCTAAAACCAAAAAATTCTAAATCTATAACTTAATTAAGAAATGACGCTCAAGTGAACCAGCTACCTTCAGCGTGCCACTAAGCACCAAATCCAAACTTACAAATGCGAGGAGCTATTTCTAGCCACTTTAGTAACATAATTTCATGGCCGTTCCAGAACATATAACTCGCCTCGCCACCACTGCAGTGAATGTTTTGCTAGCCACTAACACAAGCAACTGCAACAGTCAACAGTCCTTAAGTACACAATAATATTCACTATATATAGAAGGAGGTACCCACCACGAAAGTTTAGCGATTAATTTTTTCTTCTTCATGTGAAATTCACACGCCATCCATTCACATAGCTCTCGAGATACTAGCAAGTCCTGGTCGCCACTGGCCAGCCTTGTCAATACAACTGTAATACTTTCCGGCAGCGGCCCATGCTTCTTCGTTGCTCCAACTCAACTGGTCCTCACGGCATACGGCCGTGTGACATGGTGTCGCCAACTCCCCACAATGACAACATCGAAAGTACGCCACGTCACAGACTGACTCGGCTCATGCGCGGACCCACTCTCCTTGACTTGCGCACGCGCGCCACCATAAATGGCCTGTCTCAAAGACGCAAAGAGAACAAGGCACAGGGAGAGCGATCAAAGATGGAAGTAAGACTCGATATCGCCTGGCGCCAGAAACCCTCCAGCTCAAGTGGAGTAGTACGAATTAGTTCCCCGAGGGGTAACCATCACTGCTGACATTTATCGTCAACAACTGAGACGTCTTGCAGACTCAACCCAAGAACAACCAACAGGGAGGCTGCATGAAGTGATGCTACTTCACGATAACGCCCCCGCATGCTGCTAACTGACAGAAAATACTATACAGGAGTTGGGTTGGGAAGTCATGTCGCACCCATCTTATTCATTTCATCTCGCGCCCTCATATTTTCACCCTTTCCGCTCTCTATCGAACAACCTTCAAGGAAGGAACTTCCCCACCGGATAAAAATGCGCTCCGAACATGACTCGAGAGTTCTGACAAAATGCTACGACTTTATGCACCAAACCAATATATACATATATATACTATTAGGTTATTTCCTGAACAGACATCGGACTGTCAATTTCAAGAAATTATCGATGCGAGGTCAATCGCGGTCTCAGCAATTCATGTGACCACCTCTTCGCTGTTGTTCGCTTCCGCGAGGAACTACAGTCTGATAGTAAGGACACAGCAGCACAGGGGATGAAGCTACTAAACGGCGACCAGTCAGCATCGAGCTCGCGGTAGTGAACAACAGTGAAGAGACTGTCACAAGAACTCCTGAGACCGCGACTGACATTCAAATGGCTCTGAGCACTATGGGACTTAACATCTATGGTCATCAGTCCCCTAGAACTTAGAACTACTTAAACCTAACTAACCTAAGGACAGCACACAACACCCAGCCATCACGAGGCAGAGAAAATCCGTGACCCCGCCGGGAATCGAACCCGGGAACCCGGGCGTGGGAAGCGAGAACGCTACCGCACGACCACGAGATGCGGGCGACTGACATTCGTACCATAGAAATTTTCGAGAGTGTGCATCGATAATTTCTTGAACTTGAGAATCCGAGGTCTGTTGGAAAGAACCAAACATTTTGATCCTACTTATGGATTGTTTTCGTCACTTCTTGTTAGTAGTAAACTGATTTTTTTCTACTGATTTTTTGTTTATTTCTGACTATAATTTTCGGCTTATTGAGCCATCTTCAGGAAACAAACTGACTAGTTGTAAGACATAAGACTGGCCACCCAGCTACATTTGCAACAAAATTGTTTTCAATTGGATGGTATTCTACACAAACAGCTAGATGACTTGGCAATGGCGACTCCCTTCAGCCCTCCTTTAGCAGAAATTTTCATGAACCATTCCGAAAAACAGTTCATGAATAACAAATTTCTCAGTGATAACATCAAGTATTGGTGCAGTTATGTAGCTGATGTACTGTGTCTGTGAAGTGCTGCCAAAAGACAACTGAACACATTACTAGGACATCTAAACTCACAACACAAAAACATACAGTTCACCATGGCTGAAAAATCCATTAACTTCTTAGACCTTAACGTAGATAGCACTACAAATATACAGAGTTTCAAAATTTGTAGAAAACCCACAACAACAGACTGGTAATATCTTCTTGTTCAGAACACACAATAACACACAAACACGCTCCCTTCTATTCCACGGTACATCGTATCACATCCACAACAATGTCAAATAATTCTCAAATAGAAATAGACAACATCCCTGACTTAATTGACAACATTCTTCACAAGAGACAAAAAAGAAAGATGTTGCCCCATGTATATGCCCCCTCTGTAGCAACATTCACATCTAAAACAAACTGGTGTACAACCCCATATTTAGCCAAAACTCCCAGATCTAGCAATTATAAAACTTCATTCCAAATAAAAGATACTACAGCTCATATCTTATTCAACAGGAACCGATTTATTAAGTAATAGTGGTGTCTATTGGTGTCTATAAAATCACTTGCAATGACGGTAAGAAATATATATATATATATATATATATATATATATATATATATATATATATATAGGCGAGGTCCTAGAACCCACAGGGGGAGAGAAAACTGCACAAAAAGTTCGACTGCAAAAACTGAAAAGAGCATACTGGAAAACCCACAACATCTACAATAAAAAGTGTCTCTCCATTCACTCAAAAATACGACACTACAATACAGTAATCAAGCCCGAAGCACTATATGCCAGCGAAACATTCACACTCCATAGAAAAGGCGACCTGGAAGGCATCCTGAAAGAGGAACGCAAAATTATCAGAAAGATTCTTGGCCCAAAAAGAACGGAAGATGGATACAGGTTACAGTCTCGGAAAACTACAGAAAAATTATCTAACCTCGCCGCAGACATCCGGAAAAGAAGACTAAAATTTTACGGTCATATCCACAGACTCCCAACACCCAGACTCTCCCACAAAATTTTAATATACATTGAAAAATTGAAAACCATACCCTGGATACAAGAAACCAAAACAGATCTACCAAATGCACAAATAAATTCTTCAGAAGTTATAAACAGAAATGTATACAGGCAAAAAATCAATAGTTGGAATGTACAACCCGAGAATGAAGTTTGCAAGAGACAGGGGACAAAATGGACAGAGGAAAGAAAGATAATTCATGGGGAAAGAATGAGAGAAGTTTGGAGAATTAAAAAATTGAATCGGAAAAGCTTTGCGTGATCCGTATGGGTCCAATCGCACATAATTTTATATATATATATATATATATATATATATATATATATATATATATATATATATATATAGGCAGGGTTATAGCAACTATGCTGATTGGACACGAACGCAGCTGGAGGTTACGTAGGTCGGACTACTACACCATTGCCGAGCAGGTGCTGAAGTAAGGACACAGATACCGAGTCCACCAAGAAGTGCTACATATAGCCAACAATGGAAGGACACTTAGCATTTTAGAAGCACTTGAGGTAAACAGACATTTAGCTTAAAATCTACAGCTGGCTCTAAATAATCAGCGACAGCTGGACACGTCCCCACAAAAAATCTTCTCATGATGCAACCAGCCACAAACCCATAGACTGTCACAATGACACATACTGGCACGCAAAATTAAAATACAATAGAATTTCGTGTTTCTTTCTTTGCTTGCCTTACAAACTTCAACAGTATAATAATATAACTTGTGATACTGTAATATCGTGTGTTTTAATTACGTACAGTGTTCAATATTGACCCCTGCATAATTGTAATTTCCAATGTAAAACATGTTTGTTGCACAACGCAAATGACTAATGGTGTGTCAGACAGTTCTCTAACATTTTGATTTACGTGCCAGCGGAGATAATTACTGATATGCGTTTGGTAGCACTGCCTTGCGCGTTACCTGCTTTGTAACCAAGTGTTTTTGGGATGCTGATATCTCGTTAGTTTCCGTGATATTGTTGTTTGACTGAAACATGTTTAAATGTTAGTGGCGATCTGTGAAATGGGTGGTTTTCTAGAGCAATGATACAACTAAAAATTTTCGGTGGAACCAGGGAAAACTGTTACAGAAACGTTTCAACATTCTAACCAAGCTTACGGATATGAAACTCTGGGACATAGGCCATGTTACGAGGGCAAATCAGAACGTCTTTACCGTTTTAGCCAAATTACGGCTGTAAATGCGAAGTCAGCATGTCTGTTCCCAGTGTTGGATCTTTCTTGGTTCGGCCGGTATTATCTAACGGCAACTCCGCCGCACGGCGCTGCTATCAGTTGTTAAAGATGGCGGTTGTGCTTCATACGTCCACGGCCTTAGAAAAACGAATTGCGATTCGTTTCCTATGGAGCAAGCGATGAGTGTCCATCGAAATATACAGGGAAATTCAGTGCACATATGGGCACATCACGCCATTTCCCGGGAGTTTGATACGAGGTGCGGCTAGAAAAAAACCGGACTGATGCTGGAAAAAACATTTATTTACAATTATTTACAATTTCATGTTATCTCCTTCAATGTACTCTCCTCCTCGGTCTCTACACCGCTCCATACGAATTTTCCACTGTTCATAGCAATGCTGCAGATCATTTTCGGTAAGTCCATACATTACTTCCGTCGCTTTTTCTTTTACTACTTCAACAGTCTCAAATCTAGTTCCTTTCAAAGCTGACTTGACTTTAGGGAAAAGAAAAAAGTCACAGGGAGCCAAATCAGGTGAGTAGGGTGGATGATCTAAGATGGGAATGTTGTGTTTTGCCAAAAACGTCTTCCCTGACAACGCACTGTGAGCTGGGGCATTGTCTTGGTGAAGGATCCATGACTTTTTTCTCCACAAATCGTTCCGTTTTCTCCGTACTCGCTCACGTAGGGTAGCCAGGACGCTAATGTAGTAATGCTGATTCACTGTTTGTCCCTCTGGTACCCAATCAATGTGCACAATCCCTTTGATGTCAAAAAAAACAATCATCATTGCCTTGAATTTCGATTTTGACATTCGTGCTTTTTTTTGTCGTGGAGAACCAGGAGTTTTCCAATGAATCGATTGGCGTTTAGTTTCGGGATCGTAAGTAAAAAACCACGATTCATCGCAAGTAATAACATTTTGTAAGAAGGTGGGATCACCTTCAATGTTTTCCAGGATGTCAGAACAAATCATTCTTCGGCGTTCCTTCTGTTCAATTGTGAGACACTTTGGAACCATTTTTGAACACACTTTGTTCATGTTGAAACTTTCATGAAGAATCTGCCTAACACTTTCCTTCTCAACTCCTGTTAACTCAGACACTGCTCTGATTGTTAAACGGCGATCTTGTCGAACAAGTTTACCGATTTTTTCAATGTTTGCATCAGTTTTTGCTGACAATGGTCTGCCAGTACGAGTGTCATCACTGGTGTCTTCGCGGCCATCTTTAAATGGCTTAAACCACTCAAACACTTGTGTTCGCGATAAACAATCATCGCCGTACACTTGTTGTAACATTACAAACGTTTCACTTGCAGATTTTCCTAGTTTGAAACAAAATTTGATGTTAACACGCTGTTCTTTCTGTATACTCAACATTTTCCGACGCACAGACAAAACGTCAACTACTTAAAACAGACGCCACGGCCAGACTGAGTGCAGGAGGCAGATGAAACTCGAGCAGTAGGCGGAGAGAGAGTCACGTGACAGGCCACGCGACTTTCAGCCTTATTGCATTCGTTTTATTGTTTCACCAGTACTAGTCCGGTTTTTTTCTAGCCACACCTCGTATATCGTATCGGAGTGCTTACGACATAGTTCACGGGCCCTTAAAAATTAATTACACACCGCCCGACCAGGCCATGAAGGCCGCCGTGTCATCCTCAGACCCCAGGCGTCTCTGGATGCTGATATGGAGAGGCATGTGGTCAGCACACGGCTCTTTCGGCCATTTTGTCAGTTTACGAGACCGGAACCGCTACTTCTCAATCAAGTAGCTCCTCAGTTTGCCTCACAACGGGTTAAGTGCACCCCGCTTGCCAACAGCGCTCGGCAGACCGGATGGTCACCCATCCAAGTGCTAAGCCAGCCCAACAGTGCTTAACTTCAGTGATCTGACGGGAACCGGTGTTACCACTGAGACAAGGCCGTTGTATTCACTGGTCGTTAGGGTACCGGAAGGTTACGTGTCGGTGGGCACCTAAGAAGCTGGTGAAACGCAGCGTGTCGGTGGGCACCTAAGAAGCTGGTGAAACGCAGCCGAATGATTGTCTTCATTGAATCATCTGGAATGGTACTCCAGGGAGAAGTGAGAAGGTTTCCTGCACCGCATTGTTATTGGCAATGAAACCTGGATACTGCACTTCTCAAGCACAGTAGAGCATGGTGAGGAAACATCCGGGTTCGGCTGATGTTAACGGCTTTCTGGGGTAGCTGTGGACCGCTCCTGATGGATTTCATGCCACAAGGTGCAACGGTCAATGCTAACAGTTATTGTTCCACGCTGTCACGTCTGAGGGCTGCCATCAGGCGAACGCGCCGAGGGAATCTCGATGTGGATAGCGTGATTCTGCTTCACGACAATGCGAGACCACATGTGGCAACCACACCTGCCGAAAGCTACATGCATTTCACCGGGAGATTCTGGACCACCGACCATACCGTCCAGACCTCGCTCTTAGTGACTTCCAAGTTTTCGGACGGCTGAAGAAGTTCCTGGCAGGACAGCGATTTACAAGTAACGATGAAGCCAAGACAGCAGTCCGACGATGGTTCCGTAATCAGCCGGACGAATTCTCTCGCAGGGTCATCTTAAATTTAGTGCTACGATGGGACAAATGTGCGAACCGGTGTGAGGGCTATGTGGAAAAATAGTGTAAGGTACGTAGAATGTGATGTACATTTATCATTATCTGTACGTAAATAGGGCAAAGACTTTCTGATATGCCATTGTACAAGTAGTTTCCACGATTTAAAATCGCTCATCGGTCGGTTGAAGATGTTCCGCCACCGGGAGGTCCTTCCACTCCCACTGGTGAGTCACACGTTCCGAAAATCAGCGATTCGGTGCATGCAAATCGCATACTGACTGTTTTGAAATGATAACGAGAAAAAAATCCGCAAAGAGGCCTGATTTGTGGCGAGGAAGTTTGTGGTTCTGGAACCACGACAGTGAGTCCGCAAACTCAGCTGCGTCAGTTCGCCAGTTTTGTGCCAAAAATCAGATGACTGTCGTCCCGCAGCCTTCTTACTCGCCAGACCTGACTCCTCATTTCCGAAATTAAAATCAGTGCTAAAAGGAAGCCATTTTTAGAGTATTAACGACATCAAAAAAATTTCGTCACAGACCTTGATGTTATCTCAAATGAAGTTATCCAGGAGTGCTTCAATAATTGGAAACACCGTTGGGAAAAATGTGTGAGAAGGGGAGTTGAGTTCCGTGAAGGGGACAAGGCCACTAATCTGCAAAATTAATAAAACGAATAAAATAATAACAATTCTCACGTACAAAGAAGGAAAGAAGAAAGACCCGTCGAGCTAAAGAGGGGAAAATCTAATGAGTTAAGTTCTTAAGCTCATAACAAATATAATAGGAAATAAAATAAAAAGCCTTACAATTCTTGCAGAGGAGCAGTATTGATTTAGATTTAGTAGGTCATGGAACAGAGGCAATATTCTTAGACATGTTGTAGAGACGTCCACTGAATACAATAGACCAGCTTATCTTTGTTTTATTGATGTACAGTAGGCTATCGATAGGATTCAGTTAACAGATGTGGTACACCTGCTCCACAAACGGGGGATTCCTTCTTACTTAACGAAGACAATTGAAGATATTTATTGCAACAAGGACATGAAGACGAAAATTGGTTCCAAGTTAACTAGCTGCATTGCAGTTAATAGTGGTATTAGACAAGGTGACTCTGTGCGCCCACTATTTTTTTACACAGTCATGACGAGGTGATAAAGAAAGCATTGGCTGACAGTGGGTATAGAATGGGGGATGAAGAAGTTAACAGCCATTTGTTGTGCTAACGATGCAGTTCTGCTCGAAAACAGCGAAGACAACCCGCTGAAATTTTTACTACATACATTCCACGTGGCAGCCAAAACCTAAAAATGGTCGTATCCACTCAAACACCAAAAGTATGATCACACCTGTTGAACCAATTAGATGTAAACTGGAAGTGGATGAAAAAATTGTTCAACAGTTAATGAATGACATTAAAATATCTCCGTATTTTACTGCGCAGTAGCGAACATGTCGAAAAGGAAGTCAGAGAGCAAGTAGAAAATGCAAACAAAGTGGCAGGGCTTTGAAATGATGCTATTTGGAAAAAACAAACGTAAAGGAAAAACAATAATGAGCTTTGAGACGAGACCGGAAACATCAGAAACAAAAATACTTTTGGAAAAATTCTTCGAAGGATCACAGGGAAGACACTGCGAGATAGAAAAGTGAAAGCATTAGAAACTGATGCAACGTGGACCCCATTAATGAGTGGGTACATAAGAGAAATTAGGAATGGAACGAACACACAAACAGGATGGATGAACGGAAGATTGTGAAAATTGTAAGAAATAAATTACCAGCTGGTAAAAGAAGTATCGACAGCCCAAGGAGAAGATGGAGCGACAAATTCAGGCTAGACTGAGGGGTACTGAAAGAAACAGGCTCTAACATAGAAGGAAGAAGGAGAAGAAAGTTTGGTTTTCTTCTGAACAGACTTCGTTTGTAGGATCTGTTGTAAAAATGTGTTAAAAAAACATGTGTTATAAATTTAACTTATGTTTTCTTTTCCACTATTCATTTAAGGTCACAGACCTGGATCAGAATGTCAGTATTTCGATAGTAGGGAAAGGCCGTAAACTGTCCCGTTCCCTTCGACTATCCGACGAATTCTTCCTTTCCGTAGACCGCGGTCACCTCTACGGCTTTTATGCTCTCAGCGCACAGCTGCAGCCTAGCCGTGTACCGCTATAAGCGTGTCGTGTCGTGCTGCGTTGCACCACGGCTATTAAAAGTTCAGCGCAAAGCGGCGAGCAGGTGTGTGCTGCCGCACGTGCGTCTCTGCTTCCGCAATTATCATCAGAGTTTCTTCTGTAAAACTGAAAAAAGCGTCTCTGCAACCCTGACCTTTAAAAGGCGCATTTATCTTTGTCGTAATGTTGCTCCTATATTAGTCGCAGCACTCAAGGCCTTTTGCATTAATCTAAAATAGAGGAAGGTCGAGTAAGAGGAGTCTAATAATTCGTGGAGACGGCACAGGATGTTGGAATTGCGGCTAATCAAAGACTTATGACGGCTAGCCAATAGTGTCAAGCCTAAACATACCTTCCTTTAGAGTCCCATCAGAGGAAGTGGTGTTTGGCCCATCAGCGGAAGTGGGGTTTGGCGCCCCACTCATGCTAGTTTTTAACACCAAGCTACATCGCTTGTGAAGTAAATACACTCTAAGACCAAAAAAAAAAAAAAAGGAACAACACACCACGAACCACGAAGAGTTATGTAAAATGGTCACGAACTGATATTCGTACAGGTATCGACGGAAAATTCAAAATGTAAACTTTGACGGCCGATGGACGAATGTGTGACGCTGCAGCGCGATTTCACCGTGCAGCTGGTAAGAGTAGTAAACAGGGGACATGTCGATGCTAGGGCATAAGGCCTTTGGGATCTTCATTCCTTGTACTAATTTGGACAGTAACTATGCCTCACAGTCACGAGTGTGAACAATATACGCAGATGAAACTTTCCTGGCAGATTAAAACTGTGTGCCGGACCGAGACTCGAACTCGGGATCTTTGCCTTTCGCGGGCAACTGCTCTACCATCTGAGCTACCCAAGCACGACTCACGCCCCGTCCTCACAGCTTTACTTCCTCCAGTACCTCGTCTCCTACTTTCCCAATTTCACAGAAGCTCTTCTGCGAGTCGTGCTTCGGTAACACAGATGGTGGAGCACTTGCCCGCGAAAGGCAAAGGTCCCGAGTTCGAGTCTCGGTCCGGCACACAGTTTTAGACTGCCAGGGAAGTTTCATAACAGGGCACATTCCGCTGCAGAGTGAAAATCTCATTCTGGAAATATACGCAGATGTCAGCATTTGAGGAAAACGTGTAACTGGGGTCAAAGAAGAAGATTGGAGAAATCGGCGAATCGCTCGACGTTTGGATGTTGGCGGGAATGGTGAACCATGGCCGAACACAACGTCAAGAAGGAAGCGGTCGACCTAGAGAGACGACAGGACCGAGTAATCGTCGGAGTGGTGCTAAGAGCCCAGATTCTTCACTACCATCGATCCGATGTGCAGATAGTGCTTCAGTGGCGACGAGAACCGTTAATAGTCGTTTCAAAGAAAAGGCGCTGAGCTCACGGCACCTCTTGCGCCTACTACCTACCACTGACTTCTCTACACCAACAGAACCAGATTGCAGTAATGTCGGTCACATTCGGGCTGGAACCTTATTGAGAAGAATTGTCTTCACTGAAGAGTCCCTCTTCGAACTGATCTCCTGACCACCAAAGGCATGACTGGAGATGCCGTGGATAGCGGTGGAATACCAACCCGACTGTCACCTGCCGTGTGGCACGAGAACCAGTAGTGATGGCCTGAGTTGCCATTTATTTTCATAGCAACACCACTTTTGGTTGTCATCCGCGGCATCTTTACAGTATAGCGGTACGTCGTCGGTGTTCTGCATGCCGTTTTGTTACCGTTCATGGCAAGCCATCCTGAGCTCACGGGTAATGCCCGCGCGCACATTAGATTTTCTACTGCTTGCCTTCGTGTTTGCCAAACCCTACCTTGGCCAGCAAGGTCCCCGAATGTTTGGAGCGTTATAGGGAGCACCTTTGAACCAACTCGGGATTTTGACATCATAACGCGCCAATTGGACAGAAAATGGCACGATGTCCCTCAGGACGACATCCAACAACTCTATCAATCAGTGGCATGCCGAATAACTGATTGCATAAGGGCCAGAGGTGGACGAACGTGTTATTGGCTTGCTCAATTTGTGAAGCTTTTGTCTTACAGTGTATTTTACCCAGCTTCTTAGTCCCACATTTGAAAAACAAACATTTTTAAAACGTATTCCTGTAATGTATACATTTAAAATTCTGACATGATTATATATGCATCAAAAAAAGTTTTGCATCACCTCGGTTCCGAGAATTCCGGAAACTGTACAGAAAATTGGAATAGAGATCAACACAAACATCATTTCTGCCGTTTTTATTGCTCATGAAAACCACACATCGCATGCTGTACCACCATTCGGCGAGACCTTCAGAGGTGGTGGTCCAGATTGCTGTACATACCGGTAAGTCTAATTCCCAGTAGCACGTCCTCTTGCTTTGATGCATGCCTGTATTCGTCGTGGCATACAATCCACAAGTTCATGATGGCACTGTTTGACCAGATTGTCCCACTCCCCAGCGGCGATTCGGCGTAGATCCCTCATAGTGGTTGGTCGGTCACGTCGTCCATAAACAGCCCTTTTCAACCTACCCCAGGCTTGTCGATAGGGTTCATGTCTGGAGAACATTCTGGCCACTCTGGACGAGCGATGTTATCCTGAAGGAAGTCATTCACAGGATGTGCACGATGGGGGCGCGAATTGTCGTCCATGAAGACGAATGCCTCGCCAATATGCTGCCGATATGGTTGCACTATCGATCGGAGGATGGCATTCACGTACCGTACAGCCGTTACGGCGCCTTCCATGACCACCAGCGGCGTACGTCGGCCTCACATAATGCCACCCCAAATCAGCAGGGAATCTCCACCTTGCTACAGTCACTGGACAGGGTCTAAGGCGTTCAGTCTGACCGGGTTGCCTCCAAACACGTCTCTGACGATTGTCTGGTTGAAGGCATATGGGACACTCATCGGTGAAGAGAACGTGATGCCAATCCTGGGCAGTCCATTCGGCATGTTCGGTCCATCTGTACCGCGCTCCATAGTATCGTGGTTGCAAAGATGGACCTCGCCATGGACGTCGGGGGTGAATTTGCGCATCATGCAGTCTATTGCGCACAGTTTGAGTCGTAACACGACGTCCTGTGGCTGCACGAAAAGTATTATTCAACATGGTGGCGTTGCTGTCAGGGTTCCTCCGAGCCATAATCTGTAGGTAGCGGTCATCCACTGCAGTAGCGAGGCACATCATCGACAGTTCCTGTCTCTCTGTATCTCCTCCATGTTCGAACAACAACTCCGAGACCCCTGGACACTTCCCTTGTTGAGAGCCCTTCCAGACACAAAGTAACAATGCGGACGCGATCGAACCGCGGTACTGACCGTCTAACCGTCTTGGCATGGTTGAACCACAGACAACACGAGCCGTGTACCTCCTTCCTGATGGAATGTCTGGAACTGAACGGCTGTCGGACCCCCTCCGTCTAATAGGCGCTGCTCATGCATGGTTGTTTACATCTTTGGGCGGGTTTAGTGACATCTCTGAACAGTCAAAGGGACTGTCTCTGTGATACAATATGCAAAGTGAACGTCTATCTTCTGGAGTTCTGGGAACCGGGGTGATGTAAAGGTTTTTTTTTATGTGTGTAGTTCCCATCAATGATTGCAATGAAATACTCTAGTGAGACGAGAGTATTTACAGATAAATTCTAACAAAAACTTGGAATTATCTCTCAGGGAAACCCAGTGACAGTGTTGAATACATTTTTTTTTCTTTATTGTGTATTTCATTCGTCGTTCACGCAAGTGGTATCTTTTCCAGTTTCAGTAATAACAAAAAGAACAAATAAACAGAAAGCGTCGGAAATAGAAAACTCATGACATACATGCTGCAAGTTTTTCTTGCTGTTTTCATGATTAGGTATCTTGTTATTCCTGCGTCCTTCCAATATGAGGGCTTGCTGCACTGTCTTGTTAATTACGGACGTATTCGTATGGTGTTTCACGATCCCAATACCAATATTCTGAGATTAATAGATACTTGGCGGTATGCTTTGTTATTTTTGGACCTCAAGTATAACACCGCTACGTTTGTTCTCTCAAAACAGTGAAACATTGTACTTGATGCACGGAATATGAACGTTAAACTGGAAAGTGAAGTGTATCGTTCGGGGAATGAAATAGAAACGAAGTAAATACACTACTAAAATTATTCCTATTTCAGCTCACACTCGCCGCTAACTAGAAGGAACACCGTGTCATATCATCACACACTGATCGCATGAACGGGAAAGTACTTAAGGAAAAGTAACTTACTTGCCACAAGGAACAACATTTTTTTATATAGTTATTTCGGGCATATGTTCTCTTGCTAATTTTATATGAATAGTGTTTTGCAGTGACACGTTGGTAAGCTGACACCCGCCACTCGATAAAGACGTTTTCGCGGTACACCCTGCCTATCCACTAATTCTGACAAAAAGTACAACCCAAAGAAGATCATGCTGTATCGTGTCATGTTGGAAACGTCTGACTCGATCTTACCTTTAGGTATGAATCAAGCGGTCAGTCTGAACATCGATTAGTCAAAGCTTAAACAGGAACGACTGTACCACAATCACAACGACGGGCCGGCCGGTGTGGCTGAACGGTTCTAGGCGCTTCAGTCTGGAACCGCGCGACCGCTACGGTGTCAGGTTCGAATCCTGCCTCGGACATGGATGTGTGTGATGTCCTTAGGTTAGTTAGTTTTAAGTTGTTCTAAGTTCTAGGGGACTAATGACCTCAGATGTTAAGACCTATAACGCTCAGAGCCATTTTGAACCATAACGACGGGAGGATCCCAAATTTGACGCCTACGCGTTTCCTACTTAGACTGGGAAAAAAGGCTTCAATCATAGCTCAGTAGTGTGTTCGTCGCGCCTGAAGATGTCCGTCAGTTGCGGCGATGAAATACAAAGTGATTCAAAAAGAAAGAGAAGTTTTCAATTTTTTGCTACAGGCTAAGTATGAGAGACATCGCCCTTCCATTTTATTCCACACACCCTGTTTACTGAATCGACAGCTTCAACAGTTCGATTTGACTTTAAAGAGTAGCTGCCACAGATGGGGCAAAGACTATCTTTTATGTACCCCCACAGAAAAAAAAACCGCAACGTGTAAGGTCTGGTGACCTGGAAGGCCAAAACCAATGAACGAGATCTTTTGTCCAGCTGTGCCAATCCAACGTTGTGGGATGGTGTTGTTAAGATATCGCCGCACCTCAAGGTGAACGTGAGCTGGGTATCCGTCATACATAGAAATGAAATCACTGGAATCTTCGTGAAGTTGACGAAAGAACCAAGTTTACTGCATGTTCAGGTATGACATTGCTGTCACAGTTTCCTCCGCAAAAAAGAAAGGCCCATAAACTTTGTGGTTCAAAACACGTTCAGTTTCATTGAGTCTCTTTCATGTTCGACGACGACGCCGAGATATTGTGACCATCCAGATTCTTACATTATGGCGGTTCACCTTACCCTTCGTCCGAAAAGATGACTTCTTTGGAGATAGGTCCTCTCCCATAGCCTGGAGAACTGAAACGCAAAATTCGTGCCTTCTATTATGGCCGCCGGGACGCAACTGCTACAGTAACTGCAACCTGCACAGCTTCTTAGGTAGTGGTCGTTTCAGAAGACGCCAACCGTCGTTTCAGGGAGCTGATTGTTCCTGGCCTTGTGGACTTCCGAGCTCTCCTATGAACACATCTCGGGCACGCTCGGCATTTTCATCAGACGTGCGTGGCCGACCAGTGCTCTTTCCTTTGCACATGCAACCAAGTTCCAAGAATTTTATATGCCACTCATAAATCTGTTTGTACAGAGGCGGCTTCCTGCTGAATGGATAGCGGAATGCACGTGGCTCCTCAACAATGGATTGACTTCACGCAAATACCAACACACAAAATTATTTCTCTTGTGATGTAGTTGCCATTCGCTACAAACAAACAACACCGCAGCTGTGTCAAAACTTTGAGCCTTCCTGTATCCAGTGACATGCGGATTGTGATTCTGTCGTTTATAGTTTGTCTGTAATAAACAGCTGAAACCTGATGTCTCTTTTGATTCACCCGGTATTGTGGGGATTTCGCAACGACATCCGACGTCTCGGCAGAGGATGATTTCTAGGATGTATTCTTTTTCCTCCTACGTACTTCTCGCGAAAAGACCAGGAAGATATATTTAGAGAGACTCGAGCTAACACGGAGGCTTACCAACAATCAGTCTTCTCGCGGACGATCTTGGCGGTGTTTATAATATATCGATACCCGTTACGGAAAATATACGAGTAGATTTGTCAATGCGAGGTGCTGATATTTTTGTTTTATATTTATTTCACTATTTTTGGTAAATATTTGATCTTTTTTTTACGAGGCTGAGTCAAATGAAAACCTTAAATATTTTTTAAATACACTCCTGGAAATTGAAATAAGAACACCGTGAATTCATTGTCCCAGGAAGGGGAAACTTTATTGACACATTCCTGGGGTCAGATACATCACATGATCACACTGACAGAACCACAGGCACATAGACACAGGCAACAGAGCATGCACAATGTCGGCACTAGTACAGTGTATATCCACCTTTCGCAGCAATGCAGGCTGCTATTCTCCCATGGAGACGATCGTAGAGATGCTGGATGTAGTCCTGTGGAACGGCTTGCCATGCCATTTCCACCTGGCGCCTCAGTTGGACCAGCGTTCGTGCTGGACGTGCAGACCGCGTGAGACGACGCTTCATCCAGTCCCAAACATGCTCAATGGGGGACAGATCCGGAGATCTTGCTGGCCAGGGTAGTTGACTTACACCTTCTAGAGCACGTTGGGTGGCACGGGATACACGCGGACGTGCATTGTCCTGTTTGAACAGCAAGTTCCCTTGCCGGTCTAGGAATGGTAGAACGATGGGTTCGATGACGGTTTGGATGTACCGTGCACTATTCAGTGTCCCCTCGACGATCACCAGTGGTGTACGGCCAGTGTAGGAGATCGCTCCCCACACCATGATGCCGGGTGTTGGCCCTGTGTGCCTCGGTCGTATGCAGTCCTGATTGTGGCGCTCACCTGCACGGCGCCAAACACGCATACGACCATCATTGGCACCAAGGCAGAAGCGACTCTCATCGCTGAAGACGACACGTCCCCATTCGTCCCTCCATTCACGCCTGTCGCGACACCACTGGAGGCGGGCTGCACGATGTTGGGGCGTGAGCGGAAGACGGCCTAACGGTGTGCGGGACCGTAGCCCAGCTTCATGGAGACGGTTGCGAATGGTCCTCGCCGATACCCCAGGAGCAACAGTGTCCCTAATTTGCTGGGAAGTGGCGGTGCGGTCCCCTACGGCACTGCGTAGGATCCTACGGTCTTGGTGTGCATCCGTGCGTCGCTGCGGTCCGGTCCCAGGTCGACGGGCACGTGCACCTTCCGCCGACCACTGGCGACAACATCGATGTACTGTGGAGACCTCACGCCCCACGTGTTGAGCAATTCGGCGGTACGTCCACCCGGCCTCCCGCATGCCCACTGTACGCCCTCGCTCAAAGTCCGTCAACTGCACATACGGTTCACGTCCACGCTGTCGCGGCATGCTACCAGTGTTAAAGACTGCGATGGAGCTCCGTATGCCACGGCAAACTGGCTGACACTGACGGCGGCGGTGCACAAATGCTGCGCAGCTAGCGCCATTCGACGGCCAACACCGCGGTTCCTGGTGTGTCCGCTGTGCCGTGCGTGTGATCATTGCTTGTACAGCCCTCTCGCAGTGTCCGGAGCAAGTATGGTGGGTCTGACACACCGGTGTCAATGTGTTCTTTTTTCCATTTCCAGGAGTGTATTATTTAGTGTACAGAAGTGGTACAAAACTGTATCACTTTTCAACATAATCTCCCCCACGCTCAATGCAAGTCCTCCAGTGCTTACAAAGTGCATAAATTCCCTTAGAAAAAAAATATTTTGGTACTCCGCGCAACCAGTCATGCACCGCGTGGCGTACCTCTTCATCAGAACGGAACTTCTTTCCTCCCACTGCGACTTTGAGTGGTCCAGACATATAGAAATCACTTGGGGCAAGGTCTGCGTCTTTGAGTGGTCCAGACATATGGAAATCACTTGGGGCAAGGTATGGTGAGTATGGTGGATGAGGAAGACACTCAAAATGCAGGTCTGTGATTGTTGCAACTGTTGTACGGGCAGTGCGAGGCCTTGCATTTTCATGTTGCAAAAGGACACCACGTCGCTTTGATTTGATTTCAGGCCGCAGATGATTTTTTTAGGAGATCTGTGTATGATGCACTGGCGACAGTGGTACCTCTAGGCATGTAATGCTCCAAAATGACGCCTTTTTCGCGTCCCAAAAGAGAGTCAGCATAGCCTTCCCTGCTGATGGTTCTGTTCGAAACTTCTTTGGTTTTGGTGATGATGAATGGCGCCATTCCTTGCTCGCTCTCTTCTTTTCCGGTTGGTGGAAGTGAACCCAGGTTTCGTCCCCAGTAACGATTCTTGCAAGGAAGCCATAACCTCTCGTTCAAAGCGCCGAAGAAGTTCTTCACAAGCATCAACACGTCCTTCTCTCATTTCAGGATTCAGCTGCCGTGGCACCCATCTTGCAGACACTTTGTGAAACTGGAGCACATCATGCACGGTATGGTGTGCTGACCCATGACTAATCTGTAAACATGCTGCAATGTCATTCAGTGTCACTCGGCGGTTTTCCTTCACTATGGCCTCAGCTGCTGCAGTGTTCTGAGGAGTCACAACTTGTTGTGCCTGACCTGGACGAGGAGCATCTTCCACTGAAGTCACACCATTTGCGAACTTCCGACTCCAATCGTAGACTTCCTGCTGTGGCAAACATGCATCGCCGTAGTGAACCTTCATTCGTCGCTGAATTTCAATAGGTTTCACACCTTCACTAAGCAAAAGCCGAATAACAGAACGCCGTTCTTCCCTGGTGCAAGTCGCAAGTGGGGCGGCCATCTTTATACGGATACTGCGACGGTGTATGTGCATCTGCACTATGCTGCCTCCTACAGGCCATTCTGTCGCTGTTCGTAGCGCACTTACCAACTTACAGGATAACGGTGCGAAATTTCGATTTGTTATTACAAATTTAAGGTTTTCATTGGCTCGCCCTCGTAATTGTAGTAGAACATAATTCGAACTTTCACTGTGTGAAGGAGTCTTACTACTTGAGCTTACAAAACGCTCAATCTTTCTCCTTGTCTGTGGGAAGCAAGTATATGTTCGTCAAAAGCAGTCGCTGAAAATGAGAAACAAAAATCTACATAATAAGATTGGTCTATGAGGTGGGCGGTGACTTGTAAGGAGAAATGCTGACGTTATAGGCGCTTGGTGCTACCAACAGAACAGTAATGTTTAGCTTCAACACGCATTTTTGACACAACTGCTAGGTGGCTGGCGTTGGCAAAAATGAAATGAAAAAAAAAAAAAAAAACGGGAAGTCGACATGAACTGTTCCAGACAAATCCGATATGTGACGAAACCGAGCGACGCACCAATCGGAGAGATTTTATTGTGCCACTTACGTTCAGTTACCATTGTTGGCAAAGTGGTTATCACCAAGCGTGAACGTGCATCGTTTTCCTTTCAGTTCTTGCTCTAAGGGGGATAGGCAGGCTGCTAGTTTCTTGATGTACACAATATCTAAAAATTAAATCGATACTTAAATATATAGCTCTGAAAAATGCAGCATATTTACAGTGTGAAGACTGTATTTTTATGGGCCGGTTCGTCGATATTTTCTCCAATCGAAACGTTTTCTCGATATATCGAGAACTTTCGTTGATATTTATTTAAATATTGATATATATGACTGCCGAATCTTTTAAAAATATTAACAGTCCTAGACGATTCGTGACTGCAACAGGAAGCGAGCAGGGGGAGTGTCATTGCCACAGAAGTGCCAGCCGCCACACACCGTGTCAGGCGGAGTATAGATACAGTGTAGATGTAGATGTGTAATTCTGTTGCATAATATCGATTTCCACTCATCCAAGAATGGAACATTATTTTTTTCCTATACTTTACTTGCTTTTCATGTGACAATATTCTGAAGCTGTAAAGATACGCCTTGTTGCACTAGCGACAAATAATTGTGTAAAAATTTGTTCTTCGACGTAAATTTAACGAGATGCATTACAGCTCAAAAACATCAATATGGTTCAAATGGCTCTGAGCACTATGGGACTCAACTGCTGAGGTCATTAGTCCCCTAGAACTTAGAACTAGTTAAACCTAACCAACCTAAGGACATCACAAACATCCATGCCCGAGGCAGGATTCGAACCTGCGACCGTAGCGGTCTTGCGGTTCCAGACTGCAGCGCCTTTAACCGCACGGCCACTTCGGCCGGCTCAAAAACATCCTTGCGCCAAATATAAGATCTTTAAATAACACCATTAAACTGCAGAAGGCCAGATTCAGTAGCAATTACGTCGTGAAAGTGGCAGTTATAAGGCCTTGATGTGTTTTTCTAGGTCCACCTGGCTTGCCACAGGGGTCTGTTATAAATGCTAGCAGCAAAGCCAGTCGCTGTTTCAGACGAGAAAAAAAATCGCCTGGGAAATAACGGACTGTGAGCGCCATGATCTATAAGTTAGATTTCGGAGTAGACGGCGATGTGTAAATCATGTGTCAGTTAAGGGAGAGGAGATAAAGTAGAGCCACGGTGGTGGCGTCTTTGGAGATACTGACCAAGCGCCACGACACGGTCCCCTATCACGTGTCAACACAGTCTCTGATCCGAGGTCGCAGTGCGTTTACGCGCTGCTCTTGCCGACGGTTTCTGTCGTGCCGAGCTCAACACTATCAGAAGCGGCCTTTTGCTAGCATTTTATTTATTCATTATTACGTATAATCTCGTTACCCGCCACCATCTGCAATGTAATGCGGATCGTATTTCCACACTGCTACACACTGTTGTAAACAACTATAGTAAAATATTCGCTTCAAATTCAAATGGCTCTAAGCACTATGGGACTTAACATCTGACGTCATCAGTACCCTAGACTTAGAACTACTTAAACCTAACTAACCTAAGAACATCACACACATCCATGCACGAGGCAGGATTCGAACATGCGACCGTAGCAGTCGCGCGGTTCCAGACTGAAGTGCGTAGAACCGCTCGGCCACACCGGCCGGCTATCCGCAGTCCATTATACTCTATGTTCGCTGCTCTGAGATTCCCACAGGAGGTCGGACGTATTGGTGAATACACACATATCCGAGAGAACGGACACCACGCGTTCATATAATTGATACACCTAGCTGCGTAATGGATCCACCTTCTTCAATGCAGATGTACAAATACGTCCAACCTCCTGTGGGAATCTCAGAGCAGTGAACATGGAATCTAATGGACTGCAGATAGATGGCGCTCGGTGGGAATGTGGATCGGCCGTGAGACTTGCCGAGTTGAGGCGATAGCGCTGTGTCCCGGATGGCGCCGTGGTTAACACTCCTGCTTAGTAAGCAGGAGGTCCCAGGTTCGAATCCCTGTCCGATACACATTTTCAGTCGTCGCCGCTGATTCCGCTTAATGTCCCGCTGCAGATGGCAGCAGTGATCCCCTTCAGTTTATATACGAGGTGGAATCCAAAATTTTCGAACTGGAGCTGCCATCTGGAAAGATGGACTAGTAGATCTTTGCACTGCTAGGTGGCGAGAGCTGTATATCTAATGAGCCAGTGTACGGAGTGGCATTCAGCTGGGAAGGCGTGTTGCGTGTCCACAGTGATTTCCGTAATACTCTGTGTTTAGTGTGTGGCGATTTTACAATGGATCCGCGAACAGAACAGCGCGTGTGTATCAAATTCTGTGCGAATCTCGGGAAGAGTGTTACGGAGACCCTTGCAATGATTCAACAAGTGTTTAGGGGACAGAGCATGAGCCGTACGCGTGTGTTTGAGTGGCACGCTCGCTTCAGGGCCGGCCGTACAGACGTCGAAGATGATGTTCACACTGGAAGGCCCGTTAGACGCACAACGCCAAACATTGTTGCCAAAGTTCAACAATTGGTTCGTGCGGATCGACGTCGAACCATTCAAGACCTTGCGGATGAGGTGGGTATTGGTTATGGGACATGTCAACGAATGTTGACTGATGAATTGGGCATGCATCGTGTCGCAGCAAAATTTGTGCCAAGGATCTTGACTGCCGATCAGAAGGCACAGTATCTAGAAGTGTGCACGGGCCTTCGTCAGACCGCATCTGATGATCCAACCTTCTTGTCGCAGGTTAACACCGGCGACGAGAGCTGGATTTACGGTTATGACGCAGAGACAAAGCAATAATCGTTCAAGTGGAAGAGCCCGGGCTCTCCAAGACTAAAAAAAGCGAGACAGGTGAAGAGCAAAGTGAAGAGCATGATCATCGCTTTCTTCGATACCAAGGGAATTGTGCACAAAGAATTCGTCCCACCCAACCAAACAGTGAATTCCGCTAACTACTGTGACGCTTTGCGAAGGCTCCGTGTAAACGTGCGGCGACGACGGCCCGAACTTCGGCGTCAAGGGAAATGGCTGCTGCATCACGACAACGCGCCCTGCCACACATCCTTGCTCACCAGGACCTTTTTGGCAAAAAATAACATGGTGGTTGTGTCCCACTCACCGTACTCGCCAGATTTGGCACCTTGCGACTTCGCGCTATTCCCAAAACTGAAACTCAAGTTGAAAGGCCGTCGGGTCGACACTCTAGAGAGGATTCAAGAAGCATCGCTGGCGGTGATAAACACACTCAAAGAACAGGACTCCCAGAAATCGTTTGACCAGTGGCAGAAGCGCTGGGACCAGTGTGTACGTGCGGATGGGAAGTACTTCGAGGGTGATGGTGACCACTAGTCCAAAGGTAAGGTTCTCAACAGATGGCAGCACCAGTCTCGAAAATTTTGGATAGCACCTCGTGCAATGTCTTACAGCTGCAGATTCTGCGAGGCGTCCGTAGTTTTGGACATGGCCGAAAGAACAGACACCACGCATTCATATTCAGATAGCGCATGAACTTTAAAACAATAACCTTCAGAGTTTTAAAGACGTTCTTTAAAAAATACACGTCTACTATTGTAATTTCCAGAACCAGCGACCATGCAAGCTATCGTGTAAAAAGTGCAGCAGACGCAGTGACAATGTGGTCACAACAAACATTTATTTACTGTAGAATACCCTGCGCCTCCAGGCAACCGCTTATACTTTCAAGGATTTTACACTACACCAAATACGTTACCTGTAAGACATCAAATATAAATAAGCACAAATACAGTTAACACACACATACAATAATATAATCCTTCCTAGCTTCGTCAACTGAAAGTACTTAAAACTCGAAGAGAAGCTTTAAATTATTATACAACGGCCATAGCTGAATGAGCCACCAACTTCAAAGTACTTTGACTGAAACAATTTTTCAATGAATAAAACAATTTTTCAGTGTATAAAATGCATATCTGAACCATTAGCTGTTTTTATCTTGACATCTTTTATCCAGACATCTATTGGTTTCGGTCTTGGACCACCATAACGGATGAAAGATTAAAATGGTTTAAGCCACCATATTGCATTGGTCATTACTTAAAATGTGTTTTGCATGTCACGAATGTAAATATATGACACAGGACCTTAAAAGCCAACATACGAATACTACACTACTGGCCATTAAAATTGCTACACCACGAAGATGACGTGCTACAGACGCGAAATTTAACTTACAGGAAGAAGATGCTGTGATAAGCAAATGATTAGCCTTTCAGAGCATTCACACCAGATTGGCGCCGGTGGCGACACCTACAACGTGCTGACGTGAGGTAAGTTTTCAACCGATTTCTCATACACAAACAGCAGTTGACCGGCGTTGCCTGGTGAAACGTTGTTGTGATGCCTCGCGTAAGGAGGAGAAATGCGTACCATCACGTTTCCGACTTTGATAAAGGTCGGATTGTAGCCTGTCGCGATTGCGGTTTATCGTATCGCGACATTGCTGCTCGCGTTGGTCGAGATCCAATGACTGTTAGCAGAATATGGAATCGGTGGGTTCAGGAGCGTAATACGGAACGCCGTGCTGCATCCCAACGGCCTCGTATCACTAGCAGTCGAGATGACAGGCATCTTATCCGCATGGCTGTAACGGATCGTGCAGCCACGTCTCGATCCCTGAGTCAACAGATGGGGACGTTTGCAAGACGACAACCATCTGCACGAACAATTCGACGACGTTTGCAGCAGCATGGACTATCAGCTCGGAGGCCATGGCTGCGGTTACCGTTGATGCTGCATCACTGACAGGAGCGCCTGCGATGGTGTACTCAACGACGAACCTGGGTGCACGAATGGCAAAACGTCATTTTTTCGGATGAATCCAGGTTCTGTTTACAGCACCATGATGGTCGCATCCGTATTTGGCGACTTCGCGGTGAACGCACATTGGAAGCGTGTATTCGTCGTCGCCATACTGGCGTATCACCCAGCGTGATGGTGTGGGGTGCCATTGGTTACACGTCTCGGTCTTGTTCGCATTGACGGCGCTTTGAACAGTGGACGTTACATTTCAGATGTGTTACGACCCGTGGCTCTACCCTTCATTCGATCCCTGCGAAACCCTACATTTCAGCAGGTTAATGCACGATCGCATGTTGCAGGTCCTGTACGCGCCTTTCTGGACACAGAAAATGTTCGACTGTTGCCCTGGCCAGCACATTCTCCAGATGTCTCACCAATTGAAAACGTCTGGTCAATGGTGGCCGAGCAACTGGCTTGTCACAATACGCCAGTCACTACTCTTGATGAACTGTGGTATCGTGTTGAAGCTGCATGGGCAGCCGTACCAGTACACGCCATCCAAGCTCTGTTCGACTCAATGCCCAGGCATATCAAGGCCTTTATTACGGCCAGAGGTGGTTGTTCTGGGTACTGATTTCTCAGGATCTATGAACCCAAATTGCGTGAAAATGTAATCACATGTCAGTTGTAGTGTAATATGTTTGTCCAATGAATAATTGTTTATCATCTGCGTTTCTTCTTGGTGTAGCAATTTTAATGGCCAGTAGTGTACATGTACACAGAGCAGTACTGAAGAGAGGATCGCCCGCAGCTCGTCGTCGTGCGGTAGCGTTCTCGCTTTCCACGCCCGGGTTCGATTCCCGGCGGGGTCAGGGATTTTCTCTGCCTCGTGATGGCTGGGTGTTGTGTGATGTCCTTAGGTTAGTTAAGTTTAAGTAGTTCTAAGTTCTAGGGGACTGATGACCATAGATGTTAAGTCCCATAGTGCTCAGAGCCATTTGAACCATTTTTTGAAGAGAGGATCTTAATACTACTTCAGTACGTTTCGATGAATAACAAGGCGTTCGTGCGTATAAGCCAACGGAACACATATTATTTGAAAATACAGCTTGGATTGCACTGCACTCTCAGTGAGCTGTTAGTAAGCTACAATAGATTGACACCAGAATAATGTAGAATGGAAGGCTCCCAAGAACAAACCACATAGCTTTCAGAAAGAATGTAGTAAGCATATGCTCACCATTCTAACCCCGAGGCAATGCGCTCGAAATAAGCTCGTCCAAAATGGTGGCAGGCGCCACAGCTAAACGGAGTGCAACTGCAGTGCGGTACACGCAACGGCTCCTCCCAAGGCATCACTGCAGAGGTGAGTCAGTCCGCTCTGCCCCTGGCTAGCGATAGCGAACCCTCTCGAAGAATCCCGCCTCTTGACGGGAAACTGAGCCCTGTTGCTCACTGCTGGCTATCCGCTGCGCTCCACACTGCACTGGCCTCCCCTGCAGTGGGCCAAACCCGGGAACACAGCTAAGCTTTCTTGCCGAGAGCATCGTGGTCACACCGCTTGCCAACCAAAGCGGTACCATCTGTTACAGTTCCAAGAGCACTGCCGCACTACCTGCGCATACCCCATTTGCCGCTTACCCCCTTGTGACAACCACCGAAGTTCCATCTGTCGATCAAGAGCAAATTTACTCGTCACAAGCTTAATCGAAAAATCGTGCGCCACGGCTCACACACGAATCGATGAGAGAGTTTGCGAGCATCAAAATATGCGACATATGTCGTTCGTGCACATGTAGCCTACGGGTAGCGTCTTTGGTTACAAATCAAAACGTCCTCGGTGATGAATTCGAAGTTTTTGAATAAAAATCATCAGCAATCGCTGCTGAAGATTTCTAGCATATGAAGTCACCCTTGTTCTGTCAAAGAGAGCGGAGGAACGGACAGAGGTCCAGGGCGCTCCCTTGCCATTGGGGTGGGAAACTTCCCCTATAAAAGGTGAAAGAATCAGAAATGATCAATGGCAGGAGGATGCAGCAGGCAATAGAAACCATTTCCTTAAATACACATAATGTACATTCACAAGACATTGAGCCTGTAACTGAAAAAGTGCCATTATGATCTCTCTATTCGTTAAAGATGCCGGAATAGTCCTCCATTCAGATCTCTGAGATGGGACTGCCAAGAGGAAGGTGACCAAGCCATGGAGGATTGGAATGCGTTTTTACGGGAATGAGTAAAAGAGAAGGTCACGAGAGAATATGGACTGAGAGGGGAGAAAGACTAATTGAGTTCTGTAATAGATTGAAACTAATAATAACCAATACTCCATTAGAGAATCACAGGAGGAGGAAGTACAATTGGAACAGGCCGGGGGAACAGGAAGATTTCAGAGTACATCATGGTCAGGCAGAGATTCTGAAATCAGATATTGGATTGGAGAAGATACAGACTCAGATAAAAATGGCTCTGAGTACTATGGGACTTAACATCTGTGGTCATCAGTCCCCTAGAACTTAGAACTACTTAAACCTAACTAACCTAAGGACATCACACACATCCATGCCCGAGGCAGGATTCGAACCTGCGACCGTAGCGGTCGCGCGGCTCCGGACTGAGCGCCTAGAACCGCGAGACCACCGCGGCCGGCAGACTCAGATAACAATTTAGTAACGATGAAGAATAGGTTGAAGTTTAAGTCGGCAAGTATCATTGCACAAAGAAATGGGATAGGAGAGCAGTAAGGAATGAAGAGAGGCGCTTGAAGTTCCCTGAGGTTATAGATACTGCGAGAGTATCACAGAAGCTGGGAAGGGAAAAGCAGTTACTAGGAAGGTAGCTGCGAAGAAACCATGGATAACAGAAGAAATATCTCAGAGGAAAGAAGCAAGTAAACAAATGTTCAGGGAAATTCAGGAATACAAATGTACAAATGTGTGTCAAATCTTATGGGACTTAACTGCTAAGATCATCAGTCCCTAAGCTTACACACTACTTAACATAAATTATCCTAAGGACAAACACACGCACTCTTGCCCGAGGGAGGACTCGAACCTCCGCCGGGACCAGCCGCACAGTCAATGACTGCAGCGCATTAAACCGAACGGTCAGGAATACCGAACTACAAGTCACTTAGGAGTGAAATAAATAGGAAGTGCAGGGAAGCTAAGGTGAAATGGCTGCATGAAAAATGTGAAGAAATAGAAAAAGAAATGATTGTCGGAAGGACTGACTCACCACACAGGAGTCCAAATAACCTTCGATGAAGTTAAAAGCAAGGACGGTAATATGGTAATATTACTGGCGCAATAGAAATTCCGCTGATAAATGCAGAGGAGAGAGCAAATAGGTGGAAAAAGTGCAATGAGGGTGTCTATGATTGGGACGACTTGTCCGATGGCAGAAGAACAAACAGGAATCGATAGAGAATAGTATTACAATTTGAAATGGCTTTGGAAGACATAAGACCAAATAAGGCAGAAGGAATAGATAAAATTTCATCAGAGTTTCTAGTATCTTTGGAGGATGTGGCAACAAAACAACTATTCATGTTGGTGTGCAGAATGGGCGAAACTTGCAATGTATCTTCAGACTTTAGGAACAACACCATCATCACAGTTCCGAAGACTGCAAGAGCCGACAAGTGTGAGAATTATGGCACAATCAGCTTAACAGCTCGTGCATCCAAGTTGCTGACATGAATAATATACAAAATAATGGAAAAGAAAACTGACGATCTGTTAGATGACAATAAGTTAGGCTTTAGGAAAGGCACTGAAGAAAAATCAAGACATGTTCGTAGGATTTGTCGACCTGGAAATATGGTGAAAGATGTTCTGAGAAAAATGCGGATAAGCCACAGGGAAAGACGTGTGATATAAAATATTTGCAAGAACCAACAGGGTACAATATGAGTGGAACATCAAGTACGAAGTGCTCGGATTAAAAAGGATCTAAGGTAGGGGTGTAGCCTTCCGCCCTTACTGTTCAAACTATACGTGGAAGAAGCAATAACGGAAATAAAAGAAGGGTGTAAGAATGGGATTAAATTTCAACGTGAAAGGATATCAATGATAGAAATGTAAATGTCGTGTGTTTAGGGCCTCCCGTCGGGTAGACCGTTCGCCGGGTGCAAGTCTTTCTATTTGACGCCACTTCGGCGACTTGCGCGTCGATGGGGATGAATTGATGATGATTAGGACAACACAACACCCAGTCCCTGAGCGGAGAAAATCTCCGACCCAGTCGGGAATCGAACTCAGGCCTGTAGGATTGACATTCTGTCGCGCGGACCACTGTTTTTGCGTTTTGGTCGGTATTGTTCGTTGCGTTTGGTCTGGACGTCACAAAACATCCTTGCAAGTTGATCGTTGATTCCTTTACTCAGTTTTATTTATTACAGAGAGCAGACAGCCCTCTAGCCGAACACACTGAGCTGCCGTGTCGGCACCACTCAGCTGCCGTGGGCGGACATCAATGATAAGATTCACTGACGACATTGCTATCATGAGTGAAAGCGAAGAAGAATTACAGGGTCTTTTGAATGGAATAAAGAGTCTAATGAGTATAGAATATGAACTGAGAGAAAATCGAAAAAAGACCAAAATAATGACAAGTAGCAGAAATGAGAACAGCGAGAAACTTATCATAATTGGTGATCACGAAGTACATGAAGTTAAGGAATTCTGCTACCTACGCAGCAAAACAAGCCATGAAAGGCGGAGCAAAGAGGACACCAAAAAAAAAAACAAGCTAGCACAGACGAAAAGGGCATTCCAGGCCAAGAGAAGGCTGCTAGTATCAATTTAGGCCTTAATTTGAGGAAGAAATTTCTGAGAATACTCGTCTGGAGCACAGCATTGCGTGGTAGTGAAACATGGACTGTAGAAAAACCGGAACAAAAGAGAGACGATGCACTTGAGATGTGGTGCAACAGACGAATGTTGAAAACTGGTGGACTGTCAAAGCAAGGAATGAGGAGGTGCTTAGCAGAATCGACGAAGAAATGAATATGTGGAAAACAGTGACTATAAGAAGGGACAGAATGATAGGACATGCATAATAACTTCCTTGGTATTAGAGGAGCTGTAGAGGGTAAAAACTGTAGAGGAAGACAGAGATTAGAATATATCCAGCAAATAATTGAGAACGTAGGCTGCAAATGCTGCTCTGAGATGAAGAATTTGGAGCGGGAGAGGAATTCGTGGCAGGCCGCAACAAACGAGTCAAAGAATTTACGACCAAAAAAAAAAGTCCGTATCTTTTGATTGCATTAACTTAGAAGCAAGTATTTCGATACCTGTACGCATTCCTGAGAAAAAGCGGTCTTGCAGTCGGGCAGAGACAGACGGAAAACAAGGGGATCCTATAAGGATTCCGTTTCTACCTATCGAGGTACGGAACCCAAAAAACGGTAGAAGACCAAAAATTCTTAAACCATGGTACTAAATTTGTTGATCAGCTACAGCACAAGCGCAACAGATGGCTTACGGTAGTTCCTAATCTTAACGACTGAAAAGGCTTCAGGAAGCTGCTGTTGCGCAGTTCTGTACGTATGATCTATGCTAACACTACTTACGCCTATGCGAGTGTCTCCGATTGCTGGAGGCAGTATGCTAAATATCTAGTACTGAAGTTTCAGGAAACAAATAGCATCCCAAAACAGTCCCGTACCTACCGCAAGTCAGCCTTGAAATGGAATCACAAGTGAACTACCGCTTTTTCTTTAAAATTTCAACATAGGATTATACAGCCAACCGGTTGCAAATAACTGTTTGGTGCATTGACCAACTGTTCGACACCTACTAAGGGTGTCTTCATCAGAATGAAATATTTGAGAAACCGTAAAATTACGTTGCAAGGAAGCAATGGTCAACATTTAGAACTATGCTCAAGTCAAAAATAAAATGAAACACTCTGTATAAGCCGATGTTGAAAATAGTACACGGTTGCTGAGGAACAATCATGTTTAAAACTGCTTTTCTAGATATTCAGGTGATGTCGGGCGATAAATCTACATCTACATCTACACTACTGGCCACTAAAATCACTACACCACGAAGATGACGTGCTACAGACGCGAAATTTAACCGAATGCGTACCATCACGTTTCCGGCTTTGATAAAGATCGGATTATAGCCTATCACGATTGCGGTTTATCGTATCGCGACATTGCTGCTCGCGTTGGTCAAGATCCAGTGACTGTTAGCAGAATATGGAATCGGTGGGTTCAGGAGGGTAATACGGAACGCCGTGCTGGAACCCAACGGCCTCGTACCACCAGCAGTTGAGATGACAGGCATCTTATCCGCATGGCTGTAACGGATCGTGCAGCCACGTCTCGATCCCTGAGTCAACAGATGGGGACGTTTGCAAGACAACAACCATCTGCACGAACAGTTCGACAACGTTTGCAGCAGCATGGACTATCAGCTCGGAGACCATGGCTGCGGTTACCGTTGACGCTGCATCACTGACAGGAGCGCCTGCGATGGTGTACTCAACGACGAACTTGGGTTCACGAATGGCAAAACGTCATTTTTTCGGATGAATCCAGATTCTGTTTACAGCATCATGATGGTCGCATCCGTGTTTGGCGATATCGTGGTGAACGCACATTGGAAGCCCGTATTCGTCATTTCCATACTGGCTTATCACCCGGCGTGATAGTATGGCGTACCATCGGTTACACGTCTCGGTCACCTTAAGTTCGCATTGACGGCACTTTGAACAGTGGACGTTACATTTCAGATGTGTTACGACCCGTGGCTCTACCCTTCATTCGATCCCTGCGAAACCCTACATTTCAGCAGGATAATGCACGACCGCATGTTGCAGGTCCTGTACGGGCCTTTCTGGATACAGAAAATGTTCGACTGCTGTCCTGGCCAGCACATTCTCCAGATCTCTCACCAATTGAAAACATCTGGTCAATGGTGGCCGAGCAACTGGCTTGTCACAATACGCCAGTCACTACTCTTGATGAATTGTGGTATCGTGTTGAAGCTGCATGGGCAGCTGTACCTGTACACGCCATCCAAGCTCTGTTTGACTCAATGCCCAGGCGTATCAAGGCCTATATTACGGCCAGAGGTGGTTGTTCTGGGTACTGATTTCTCGGGACCCATGCACCCAAATTGCGTGAAAGTGTAATCACATATCAGTTCTAGTATAATATATTTGTCCAGTGAATACCCGTTTATCATCTGCATTTCTTCTAGGTGTAGCAATTTTAATGGTCAGTAGTGTAGTAAGAGAACCTATGCATCTGACAGAAAAGCTATCGGAAACACGCATAGCATGACGAATAGTGCCTGTACCGGTGATGTCCCAAAGGCTCCTATGAGCCTCAGCAACACACTCCTCTGTGAACGCGTTAGGAATGATTGCATCAATTGTATCGCAGTTTGTGTGCCCGGACACTGGCTGCAAACCCTGCGGTAGTAGTGATGTTGGCACTCTTGTACTCGGAAGCCAAACGCCGCTGCTCGACTGACCTGTCACTGTGCCAGCCGTGAGGCGAGAGGGAAAGCCAAGTGAAACGGAGTCTGGCTGAGGGACAGGCCGATAGCGTCATGGCTACCGGCCCTCGGCGCAAGAGCACAGTGGTCGACTTCCGCTGTTACTCCCTTGGCAGCGATATCCACACGTTAGGCCATATATGATACAGACTGCGCTTGATGTCATTACTGTGAAACCAATGCTCAGTCAGCTGACTAGTGGCAGCAACCGTTTGCAGGCGACTTTTGGAGTACTGTTCAGTTTATCTTAATTTCTGTATCACAATGGTGAAATCTTGTACAGCATTCAATTGAGCTGAAAGGCAGATAAAGTTGTTTTGGAAACACAAAAGTATTTGAGAACATATTTTTCGAGTTTGTCAGTGAATTTGAAGGGTGAACCTAAGGCGTGACCCCATTACTAAGTAAATGTGAATGGTCATATATCTGGAAGTATTTACTTCGGTCTAAATATTACGAATTAAATTATATATATGGTACAGTTACGTTAAACTCAGATCTAAAACTCGATGAATGACTGGGATTTTGAGACAATAGTATGTTAATATCTAATTCAGTACAACAGTTTTCTCTACAATCAACGGTTTCTAGTGCATTACGGTTCTTATGTTCATAATGTTTGAGTGTCTGTGCGAGATTAAGCGAAAGTCACAAAACATGGACACTTATTTTGTGTACAAACAGGATATTACGAACAGATGGTTGAAATGGCTCCGGACACTATGGGACTTAACATCTGAGGTCATCAGTTCCCTAGAACTTAGAACTACTTAAACCTAACTAACCTAAGGACATCACACACATCCATGCCCGAGGCAGGATTCGAACCTGCGACCGTAGCGGTCACGCGGTTCCATACTGAAGCCCCTAGGACCGCTCGGCCACAGCGGCCGGCTATTACGAACAGAAACGGATGTCGTCTCTTATAAGCATAGTAAAACATTTGACACGTATTGTTAAGAAATCGTCAAAAAACTCAATGCTTGCCTCCAAAATAATGTTTCCTCATCTACTTCTGTTGAAGCGGCTGACTTAATGACTCAATAGAGCGACAAATACGGGAATTCACTGAAGAACTGTAATTCTGTCGCTTATAAAAAGAAAAAACAGTCAAAATCAATGTATTCAACTATTTGTCACCCTTTCATCTCGCCAAATACAAAAACGATAACAGTCGCATTAATGTTGGGAAATCCAAGCAATTGGGTTAACTCTGGTACTACGCGTGTAATGCTAACACAACAAGTCTTTGATTCTTTAAAATCAATACTATATGATCTATAAATGAGAAAAACTGTAAGTTTCGGCTCCACTTCTCACAGTGCGTAGTGACATAAAAACAGCTTTTCACCCTTAATTTCAAAAATTAACACAGCGGAGGCAGGGCCGTGAGCACTTTGTATCTATTGTCCCCTTGGTCTGTAAGCAGAGAAATTCAGCGTGCTTGAAAGTTCCGGTCGTCTCTATCGTCCGCCATTTTGTTAGAGCAATAGTCAAAGAAAACTTGTCATAGTTGTTTCACTGAAAGGAGTAATGAAAATTTTAAAGTAATAACACGTCCATGCTTTAGTACATTACAGAGAAATAAAGTCAAACTATTATTGTTTTAAAAGTTTTCTTAACTATTGCAAAGCGTTATAGTAAAAGTTTGATTATTTTGGAAAAAAAATTGGATCTATCTGTGCGTCATTAAGGATTGTTTACTTATTTGTGGTTATCAAAATTGGTGATTTGTTAGGTAACTTTCAGTTTGGCGTTAGGAAATGTAAAGGCACGAGAGAGGCAATTTGTCGCTGGAAGCAAGACTTGAACAGTGAAGAGACGTCATAGGATTTGTGGCTCTGGTGAAAACAGTATGAAGGCTTTCACGACCGGATGACATATCTTCTGGTAAACCTTCCGGGATGTAAGGGTCGTGGTCCATGAAACTCTTCAGCTCCTAACGTTTCGTCCAGAGCTGCGCTGGACATCTTCAGAGGGGTGTTTCTCCTCCGGTGAGTCTTGCCGACTGACGGGTCGGACGTCTGAGAGCGACTTATGTATCGTAGAAAGTGGGCGTGACCAGAGTTACACGTGATATGCAGAGATAACCTTTGTCAGAGATAAAACTTAACTATCGATCGTAATCCGACGAACACGGGCTGTCTGGAACATCCTCTTCAACTTTAGAAAATTCGGTATGGTAGACGAATCCCTACAACGCAACAAGAAAGTTAAAGTACAAATTAAATGCGCTCTCTTCTTACGTAAAATTTCCAGGTGTCTAACTGATTTTGAGAATTGCTCCCCGTAGAGTCTTCTGATCATAGTATGAAGGCTTTCACGACCGGATGACATATCTTCTGGTAAACCTTCCGGGATGTAAGGGTCGTGGTCCATGAAACTCTTCAGCTCCTAACGTTTCGTCCAGAGCTGCGCTGGACATCTTCAGAGGGGTGTTTCTCCTCCGGTGAGTCTTGCCGACTGACGGGTCGGACGTCTGAGAGCGACTTATGTATCGTAGAAAGTGGGCGTGACCAGAGTTACACGTGATATGCAGAGATAACCTTTGTCAGAGATAAAACTTAACTATCGATCGTAATCCGACGAACACGGGCTGTCTGGAACATCCTCTTCAACTTTAGAAAATTCGGTATGGTAGACGAATCCCTACAACGCAACAAGAAAGTTAAAGTACAAATTAAATGCGCTCTCTTCTTACGTAAAATTTCCAGGTGTCTAACTGATTTTGAGAATTGCTCCCCGTAGAGTCTTCTGATCATAGTATGAAGGCTTTCACGACCGGATGACATATCTTCTGGTAAACCTTCCGGGATGTAAGGGTCGTGGTCCATGAAACTCTTCAGCTCCTAACGTTTCGTCCAGAGCTGCGCTGGACATCTTCAGAGGGGTGTTTCTCCTCCGGTGAGTCTTGCCGACTGACGGGTCGGACGTCTGAGAGCGACTTATGTATCGTAGAAAGTGGGCGTGACCAGAGTTACACGTGATATGCAGAGATAACCTTTGTCAGAGATAAAACTTAACTATCGATCGTAATCCGACGAACACGGGCTGTCTGGAACATCCTCTTCAACTTTAGAAAATTCGGTATGGTAGACGAATCCCTACAACGCAACAAGAAAGTTAAAGTACAAATTAAATGCGCTCTCTTCTTACGTAAAATTTCCAGGTGTCTAACTGATTTTGAGAATTGCTCCCCGTAGAGTCTTCTGATCATAGTATGAAGGCTTTCACGACCGGATGACATATCTTCTGGTAAACCTTCCGGGATGTAAGGGTCGTGGTCCATGAAACTCTTCAGCTCCTAACGTTTCGTCCAGAGCTGCGCTGGACATCTTCAGAGGGGTGTTTCTCCTCCGGTGAGTCTTGCCGACTGACGGGTCGGACGTCTGAGAGCGACTTATGTATCGTAGAAAGTGGGCGTGACCAGAGTTACACGTGATATGCAGAGATAACCTTTGTCAGAGATAAAACTTAACTATCGATCGTAATCCGACGAACACGGGCTGTCTGGAACATCCTTTTCAACTTTAGAAAATTCGGTATGGTAGACGAATCCCTACAACGCAACAAGAAAGTTAAAGTACAAATTAAATGCGCTCTCTTCTTACGTAAAATTTCCAGGTGTCTAACTGATTTTGAGAATTGCTCCCCGTAGAGTCTTCTGATCATAGTATGAAGGCTTTCACGACCGGATGACATATCTTCTGGTAAACCTTCCGGGATGTAAGGGTCGTGGTCCATGAAACTCTTCAGCTCCTAACGTTTCGTCCAGAGCTGCGCTGGACATCTTCAGAGGGGTGTTTCTCCTCCGGTGAGTCTTGCCGACTGACGGGTCGGACGTCTGAGAGCGACTTATGTATCGTAGAAAGTGGGCGTGACCAGAGTTACACGTGATATGCAGAGATAACCTTTGTCAGAGATAAAACTTAACTATCGATCGTAATCCGACGAACACGGGCTGTCTGGAACATCCTCATCAACTTTAGAAAATTCGGTATGGTAGACGAATCCCTACAACGCAACAAGAAAGTTAAAGTACAAATTAAATGCGCTCTCTTCTTACGTAAAATTTCCAGGTGTCTAACTGATTTTGAGAATTGCTCCCCGTAGAGTCTTCTGATCATAGTATGAAGGCTTTCACGACCGGATGACATATCTTCTGGTAAACCTTCCGGGATGTAAGGGTCGTGGTCCATGAAACTCTTCAGCTCCTAACGTTTCGTCCGGAGCTGCGCTGGACATCTTCAGAGGGGTGTTTCTCCTCCGGTGAGTCTTGCCGACTGACGGGTCGGACGTCTGAGAGCGACTTATGTATCGTAGAAAGTGGGCGTGACCAGAGTTACACGTGATATGCAGAGATAACCTTTGTCAGAGATAAAACTTAACTATCGATCGTAATCCGACGAACACGGGCTGTCTGGAACATCCTCTTCAACTTTAGAAAATTCGGTATGGTAGACGAATCCAACAACGCAACAAGAAAGTTAAAGTACAAATTAAATGCGCTCTCTTCTTACGTAAAATTTCCAGGTGTCTAACTGATTTTGAGAATTGCTCCCCGTAGAGTCTTCTGATCATAGTATGAAGGCTTTCACGACCGGATGACATATCTTCTGGTAAACCTTCCGGGATGTATGGGTCGTGGTCCATGAAACTCTTCAGCTCCTAACGTTTCGTCCAGAGCTGCGCTGGACATCTTCAGAGGGGTGTTTCTCCTCCGGTGAGTCTTGCCGACTGACGGGTCGGACGTCTGAGAGCGACTTATGTATCGTAGAAAGTGGGCGTGACCAGAGTTACACGTGATATGCATCCCGGAAGGTTTACCAGAAGATATGTCATCCGGTCGTGAAAGCCTTCATACTATGATCAGAAGACTCTACGGGGAGCAATTCTCAAAATCAGTTAGACACCTGGAAATTTTACGTAAGAAGAGAGCGCATTTAATTTGTACTTTAACTTTCTTGTTGCGTTGTAGGGATTCGTCTACCATACCGAATTTTCTAAAGTTGAAGAGGATGTTCCAGACAGCCCGTGTTCGTCGGATTACGATCGATAGTTAAGTTTTATCTCTGACAAAGGTTATCTCTGCATATCACGTGTAACTCTGGTCACGCCCACTTTCTACGATACATAAGTCGCTCCCAGACGTCCGACCCGTCAGTCGGCAAGACTCACCGGAGGAGAAACACCCCTCTGAAGATGTCCAGCGCAGCTCTGGACGAAACGTTAGGAGCTGAAGAGTTTCATGGACCACGACCCTTACATCCCGGAAGGTTTACCAGAAGATATGTCATCCGGTCGTGAAAGCCTTCATACTATGATCAGAAGACTCTACGGGGAGCAATTCTCAAAATCAGTTAGACACCTGGAAATTTTACGTAAGAAGAGAGCGCATTTAATTTGTACTTTAACTTTCTTGTTGCGTTGTAGGGATTCGTCTACCATACCGAATTTTCTAAAGTTGAAGAGGATGTTCCAGACAGCCCGTGTTCGTCGGATTACGATCGATAGTTAAGTTTTATCTCTGACAAAGGTTATCTCTGCATATCACGTGTAACTCTGGTCACGCCCACTTTCTACGATACATAAGTCGCTCTCAGACGTCCGACCCGTCAGTCGGCAAGACTCACCGGAGGAGGAACACCCCTCTGAAGATGTCCAGCGCAGCTCTGGACGAAACGTTAGGAGCTGAAGAGTTTCATGGACCACGACCCTTACATCCCGGAAGGTTTACCAGAAGATATGTCATCCGGTCGTGAAAGCCTTCATACTATGATCAGAAGACTCTACGGGGAGCAATTCTCAAAATCAGTTAGACACCTGGAAATTTTACGTAAGAAGAGAGCGCATTTAATTTGTACTTTAACTTTCTTGTTGCGTTGTAGGGATTCGTCTACCATACCGAATTTTCTAAAGTTGAAAAGGATGTTCCAGACAGCCCGTGTTCGTCGGATTACGATCGATAGTTAAGTTTTATCTCTGACAAAGGTTATCTCTGCATATCACGTGTAACTCTGGTCACGCCCACTTTCTACGATACATCAGTCGCTCTCAGACGTCCGACCCGTCAGTCGGCAAGACTCACCGGAGGAGAAACACCCCTCTGAAGATGTCCAGCGCAGCTCTGGACGAAACGTTAGGAGCTGAAGAGGTTCATGGACCACGACCCTTACATCCCGGAAGGTTTACCAGAAGATATGTCATCCGGTCGTGAAAGCCTTCATACTATGATCAGAAGACTCTACGGGGAGCAATTCTCAAAATCAGTTAGACACCTGGAAATTTTACGTAAGAAGAGAGCGCATTTAATTTGTACTTTAACTTTCTTGTTGCGTTGTAGGGATTCGTCTACCATACCGAATTTTCTAAAGTTGAAGAGGATGTTCCAGACAGCCCGTGTTCGTCGGATTACGATCGATAGTTAAGTTTTATCTCTAACAAAGGTTATCTCTGCATATCACGTGTAACTCTGGTCACGCCCACTTTCTACGATACATAAGTCGCTCTCAGACGTCCGACCCGTCAGTCGGCAAGACTCACCGGAGGAGAAACACCCCTCTGAAGATGTCCAGCGCAGCTCTGGACGAAACGTTAGGAGCTGAAGAGTTTCATGGACCACGACCCTTACATCCCGGAAGGTTTACCAGAAGATATGTCATCCGGTCGTGAAAGCCTTCATACTATGATCAGAAGACTCTACGGGGAGCAATTCTCAAAATCAGTTAGACACCTGGAAATTTTACGTAAGAAGAGAGCGCATTTAATTTGTACTTTAACTTTCTTGTTGCGATGTAGGGATTCGTCTACCATACCGAATTTTCTAAAGTTGAAGAGGATGTTCCAGACAGCCCGTGTTCGTCGGATTACGATCGATAGTTAAGTTTTATCTCTGACAAAGGTTATCTCTGCATATCACGTGTAACTCTGGTCACGCCCACTTTCTACGATACATAAGTCGCTCTCAGACGTCCGACCCGTCAGTCGGCAAGACTCACCGGAGGAGAAACACCCCTCTGAAGATGTCCAGCGCAGCTCTGGACGAAACGTTAGGAGCTGAAGAGTTTCATGGACCACGACCCTTACATCCCGGAAGGTTTACCAGAAGATATGTCATCCGGTCGTGAAAGCCTTCATACTATGATCAGAAGACTCTACGGGGAGCAATTCTCAAAATCAGTTAGACACCTGGAAATTTTACGTAAGAAGAGAGCGCATTTAATTTGTACTTTAACTTTCTTGTTGCGTTGTAGGGATTCGTCTACCATACCGAATTTTCTAAAGTTGAAGAGGATGTTCCAGACAGCCCGTGTTCGTCGGATTACGATCGATAGTTAAGTTTTATCTCTGACAAAGGTTATCTCTGCATATCACGTGTAACTCTGGTCACGCCCACTTTCTACGATACATAAGTCGCTCTCAGACGTCCGACCCGTCAGTCGGCAAGACTCACCGGAGGAGAAACACCCCTCTGAAGATGTCCAGCGCAGCTCTGGACGAAACGTTAGGAGCTGAAGAGTTTCATGGACCACGACCCTTACATCCCGGAAGGTTTACCAGAAGATATGTCATCCGGTCGTGAAAGCCTTCATACTATGATCAGAAGACTCTACGGGGAGCAATTCTCAAAATCAGTTAGACACCTGGAAATTTTACGTAAGAAGAGAGCGCATTTAATTTGTACTTTAACTTTCTTGTTGCGTTGTAGGGATTCGTCTACCATACCGAATTTTCTAAAGTTGAAGAGGATGTTCCAGACAGCCCGTGTTCGTCGGATTACGATCGATAGTTAAGTTTTATCTCTGACAAAGGTTATCTCTGCATATCACGTGTAACTCTGGTCACGCCCACTTTCTACGATACATAAGTCGCTCTCAGACGTCCGACCCGTCAGTCGGCAAGACTCACCGGAGGAGAAACACCCCTCTGAAGATGTCCAGCGCAGCTCTGGACGAAACGTTAGGAGCTGAAGAGTTTCATGGACCACGACCCTTACATCCCGGAAGGTTTACCAGAAGATCTGGTGATAATGTTCGACTATGTAAATGGTCCAAGATCGAAATTGTGAATAAAATATATGTAAGCCTTACGAAAGACAGGTAATGTACCTCAGTTAAAAAAATCAAAAAGGGGGGGGGGTGAAAAAAAGGAAGACAAATAAGAGGTTTTAAGATGGGGATGCAATCATCAAAAAAAATTGTTCAAATGTGTGGGAAATCTTATGGGACTTAACTGCTAAGGTCATCAGTCCCTAAGCTTACACACTACTTAACCTAAATTATCCTAAGGACAAACACACACACCCATGCCCGAGGAAGGACTCGAACCTCCGCCGGGATCAGCCGCACACTCCATGACTGCAGCGCCTCAGACCTCTCGGCTAATCCCGCGCGGCTGCAATCATCTATACAAAGACGAAGGAAAGGGGAAATAAAGGAAGTTTTAAGATTATGATTGAAATTCAGGATGAAAATACAGTGACGGAAAGAAATCGCAACATCAAGAAGGAGTTGTGCGACGCAAACAAAAGTTCGTAGGCGTGTTTCTTCATCTGAACGATTACGTCTGTTGCTATTTCGAGCCCACTGCATAAGAGTGGCACTAGTCGCGCCGCTATGATGATACGAATCAGGTGTGCTTTAAATACACGCCGTAAAGGTCGTATGAGTTAGTTACCTTTGGACGTGGTGAGTTGATGTTAGTCAGAAATGCCTCTAAGACGACAAAGACATCACTATCAACACCTCACTGTGTAGCGAGGACGCCGTCGTCACAGACTAGAGGACGCCTGATATACGAATCATAATCCATGGCAACAGCGTCCTCACCACGAGGAGCTGAGGGCTCTGTAGTCCTTCCATATTAGCCGTTTTAGTAAATTGACTCAAATGTTTTCTACCTAAATGTACGAATAGATATATTATAATACAAGACGACACCAGTTTTTGTGTGTCACAAATTGTTTTACTTTATATTATGTCACATAATGTAATATACAGGGCTATTACAAATGATTGAAGCGATTTCATAAATTCACTGTAGCTCCATTCATTCACATATGGTCACGACACACTACAGATACGTAGAAAAACTCATAAAGTTTTGTTCGGCTGAAGCCGCACTTCAGGTTTCTGCCGCCAGACCGTTCGAGAACGCAGTGAGACAAAATGGCGACAGGAGCCGAGAAAGCGTATGTCGTGCTTGAAATGCACTCACATCAGTCAGTCATAACAGTGCAACGACACTTCAGGACGAAGTTCAACAAAGATCCACCAACTGCTAACTCCATTCGGCGATGGGATGCGCAGTTTAAAGCTTCTGGATGCCTCTGTAAGGGGAAATCAACGGGTCGGCCTGCAGTGAGCGAAGAAACGGTTGAACGCGTGCGGGCAAGTTTCACGTGTAGCCCGCGGAAGTCGACGAATAATGCAAGCAGGGAGCTAAACGTACCACAGCCGACGGTTTGGAAAATCTTACGGAAAAGGCTAAAGCAGAAGCCTTACCGTTTACAATTGCTACAAGCCCTGACACCCGATGACAAAGTCAAACGCTTTGAATTTTCGGCGCGGTTGCAACAGCTCGTGGAAGAGGATGCGTTCAGTGCGAAACTTGTTTTCAGTGATGAAGCAACATTTTTTCTTAATGGTGAAGTGAACAGACACAATGTGCGAATCTGGGCGGTAGAGAATCCTCACGCATTCGTGCAGCAAATTCGCAATTCACCAAAAGTTAACATGTTTTGTGCAATCTCACGGTTTAAAGTTTACGGTCCCTTTTTCTTCTGCGAAAAAAACGTTATAGGACACGTGTATCTGGACATGCTGGAAAACTGGCTCATGCCACAACTGGAGACCGACAGCGCCGACTTCATCTTTCAACAGGATGGTGCTCCACCGCACTTCCATCATGATGTTCGGCATTTCTTAAACAGGAGATTGGAAAACCGATGGATCGGTCGTGGTGGAGATCATGATCAGCAATTCATGTCATGGCCTCCACGCTCTCCCGACTTAACCCCATGCGATTTCTTTCTGTGGGGTTATGTGAAAGATTCAGTGTTTAAACCTCCTCTACCAAGAAACGTGCCAGAACAGCAAGCTCGCATCCACGATGGTTTCGAACTCATTGATGGGGACATGCTGTGCCGAGTGTGGGAGGAACTTGATTATCGGCTTGATGTCTGCCGAATCACTAAAGGGGCACATATCGAACATTTGTGAAGCCTAAAAAAACTTTTTGAGTTTTTGTATGTGTGTGCAAAGCATTGTGAAAATATCTCAAATAATAAAGTTATTGTAGAGCTGTGAAATCGCTTCAATCATTTGTAATAACCCTGTACTTTATGAATTTTACGAGTTGACTACGGAACATTTGTTATTATTTTATAATTAACACTATAATTGTAACGTTTTTAAATGGAATGTTCCGTTTTCTGTTATTTACTGTCACTTGAATTTATGTTAAACCAAGGTGACTAGTAATTACATATAATAAACTGTATTCAATGCCGTTGATCGCCGCTAGGGGTGTTGCCGTCTATTCACGTGATCTCAGCACGCTATTTAAGCCCATACGAAGGACTAGTCTCGCATAGTTTCCTGCCGGTATGTAGACAGGAGTGACACCACCAGCAGTCGACCAGTGGGTAACATACTTTAAATTTATGTAATTTTAACGGTTGTATAATGGAGTCTTTCTGACGGATATCTATAATTTCACAGTGTAAACGTCCAGAAGATGACCCTTACGTCGGGTTGAAACCGGTTGGCGGTATAATAATAATAAACGCGATTAAGACTGTTTTTGAACAATTGAAAACAGAAGAGAGTCGACGCACTGGAGTCGTGGTGGTACAGAGGAATATTGAAAATTAGGTGGAGTGATATGGTAAGGGACAAGGAGGTTCCCCGCAGAATAGGCGAGGAAAGGAATACGTATATGGAAAACATTGACAAGAAGAAGGGGCAGGATGATAAGACGCCTATTAAGACATCAGGGAATGACCTCCTTCGTATTAGAGGGAGCTGTAGAGTGTAAAAACTGTGGAGGAAGGCAACTCAACGAGATATATATTTGAATATATCCGGGAGATAATTCAGAACATAGGGTGAAAGTACTAATCTGAGATGAAGAGATTGGTACAGGAGAGCAATTCGTAGCGGACCGCATCAAACCAGTCAGAAGACTAATTGATGACTAAAAAAAACTACTTTTGAAATTACACACATACAATAATTACTGTGACGTAAATAACGGATAGAACATTGACATAAATGATACATCAAAGAGTTTAGTGGTAGGGAAGTCACTTTACACGTAAGAAGACAAAAAAGTTAATGAGATAAGCTCTGGTAATATCAACAATGGTGTTGCAAAGGCTAGTGCGAAGTGTCAGAACGAGAGAAATTTCAGCTTTGGAAGCAGGATTGCGTCCATTAGATTCAGACCTCGAAACGCTTTCCACTTCTGTGCAATCGGTTTTTGCCTGCACAACGCATTTGGGAACATTCTTAATTTGCTCACATTACTTCTTTTCTTTTCATCGCGCGTCCACTTAGACTCTGGTCTTCCATTTCCCTCATTATCAAGAGCCTCAAGCGTGGAGTCACTCTTCGAACTCCTGTCTCACTTGACACTGCCATTTGGAGATAACGGGAAAACTCTGATGAGTCTTTAGGTCATTAAGTACTATTCAGTGGCAACAGGTTACGTCACTAGGGGAGACAGAGATGTTGACACCTTGCTGAGACAGCTATTAGTGTGGCCGGTGTCTGGGGTTCCTGGAGGTGATGTATTCTCGCGTCCTGCTTAATAACCTGAACTTCTTGCTTGGCTGCGAATGCAGAGCTGTCTTCTTGCTGGAATATTCCTACTAGGTCGGCTGCTTTTTACGATTTACATAAACGATCTGGTTAATGGTATTGTCAGCGGCATTAGACTGTTTGCCGATATGCTGTAGCCTACAGGAAAGTTGTGTCACACGAAAGTTGTGAACAAATCAATGAGGATTTGTAGAAAATAAATGCTTGGTAAAATGACTGTAAGTTATCTCTCAATATTAGTAAGTGTAACCTACTGCGTATAACAAGGCGAAAATCTCCATTAATGTACGAGTACCAAATAAATGCCCAGTCTTTGGAAGCGATAACATCCGTCAAGTACCTGGGTGTGACTATTCGAAATAAATCTCAAATGGAATTGGAAGAATCCTGAAGCGATGCAGTCCTTCAACAAAGGAAATTGCTTACAATACGTTAGTTCGTCCAGTCTTGGAGTATTGTTCGTCTGTATGGGACCCTTACCAGCTGGGTCTGATTCAAGAGACTGAGAAGATCTAAAGAAGAGCGGCAAGATTCGCGGTACATCTAGCCATCGCGAGACCGTTACAAATCTCATAGAAAGTTTGAAGTGAGACACACTTGCAGATAGACGACGAGGTAAACGGAAGGGGCTGCTCACTAAATTCCGAAATCTGATCTTCGTCGACAATGTAGAGCGTATATTATTACCACCAACCTTCAATTCGCGCAATGATCAGCATTCAAAGATAAAGGAAATTAGAGCTCGTACTGAGGCGTCCAGTCGTTTTTCCCTAGCGCGATCCGCGAGTGGAACAGAGAGGGGGGGGGGGGGGGGGGGGGGAATATGACTGGCGGAAATTGTGCCCTCCGCCACACACCGCTTGGTGACTAGCGGAGTATATATATGTAGATATGAATTGCTCAAATTGATCATCATCGTCATCTTCAATTTGGAAAGTTTTATTTCTTTGTTGAGATCTACTGTTGGGAATGTTTCACATCTTAAAGATGGCTATCTGCTTCAATATCGCTATTTATCTCGCTATTTATCTCAGTTTGTTTTTGTCCAGAAATTACTTTTGGTTTATGTGGAGATATGTTGAGTCCATATTCGTCTGCTATATTTGTAAATTGTCTTCTGTCTGCTGCACAATAACGACGTCGTCTGCATACAAAATACTACTTAATTCATACTTCGGTGAGAATATTACACTGCTCTTAAAAATTTGTTTCTCCTCTCCCTATGCTCTCTTCTGCATATGTATCAAAAAGTGTTTGGAAGATATAACAGTCTTGTCTAACTGCTTTGTTTGCTTTTGATGGTGCTGCCTGTTGCTTTCCTGTGTCAATGAACACAGTGTGTTTTGGTATAGGCCTCTGATAGATTTTACTAGATTATCTGGTAATCCTTTTCCGTTCAATATTTTCCGCAGCACGTCTCTACTCAGGCTATTAAATGCCTTTTGAAAAGGCGATGTGAGTTTCCTGTCATTTGTTTCACTACGGAAATGGCACCCCTTGTACAGCGGCCGCATCTAAACCATATCTTGTGATGACAGTGTCTGATAAGCCATTAAGCCTGTTCCTAATTATGCTGAAGCATATTTTATAGGTTTTATCCAGAAAACTGGTGACCGTACGATTTTCACATTCACTGCTGTCACCTCTCTTATAGGTTGGAAAGATCTCCGCTTTTAGCCACTTCTCAAGCATTCTTCGTTGCATCCAGCACATAATATTCATACATGCACGAGTCTAACGTGTAAGAACTTTCCACCATGTTACCAGCACTGAACATTAATTTCGTCCATTTCTGTTGCTTTTTTGTTTTTTGGGCTTAGATCGTATCGATAACTTCCCCAAGATAGATGCTCTCTAATCTTGAGGTTCATATGTGATATATTTTCCTCGGAGTTCTTATACTCGTTCCATAGATTTCCATAGGGCAAACGGCAGGATTCCTCGTCAGTCATATTTAGTTTCTGTGTCTTTCTATTCTGTCTAAAACGTTTTCAATGCCTTATAAGAGAGAGACTGTCAACCGTGCACATCTTTTTCAATGTTTTGAGATTAACCTATCTCATGAATCTTAATGGCTCTTTTGCACTAGATTCTTCGCTATATTTGTCTTTATCCGATAGACTTGCTGATTCTCTGCTGTAGGCTTGCCTAAACGTATTCTGTAAGCTGTATACATTTCCTCAACGGCCTGTCGTGTTTCTCCAGCCAGTATCTTTAGCCTTTCTTTATTTTCTTTCTTTTCTTTCCTAGAACTTCTCTGGCTACTTTGTTTGCAGCTCTGCCATTCCTTCTGTCTTTTTTTCTCTTTGCTTCAGTTCGTAATGTTGTCGCTTTTGAAAAAGTAGTGTTGCAGGAGGTGTGTTTTATAAACTACTTCTTGCCGATCTCTGTTTCTTTTTGTTTCTTCCATGTAGCATTAGCTTATACCGTAGCCTTCGTACACTCTAACATCGGCTATTTTATTATTTGTCCAGCTATTTTGTTATTTGTAATGGTGCAATCAATTATTGATTTAAAACCTCTTGCAGTCCGTGTGTATTTCTATATACACGGATTCCTTAAAAAATAGTGTTTCTTGCTTTCAGTTCGTTGAAACATCGGAATCTCTTAGCATCTCTCCATTATCATGCTCTCCCCAAAAGAAACTATACAATTATAGATGCATGTGTTGCGGATCCCCGTACGAGTCTCCAGCTACGAGAATCTGATCAGTATTTGCGAAACTGTCAACTCGTTTTTCGACATTTTCTAAAACTGTCAGATTCTTTTGCCATACCCACCTCTGGAGCATAGGCACATGTTAGGGCGAGCCTTCTTCTTAGATATTTCAGACCTACTAGCATAATTCCGTCTGACATATATTTGTGGCTTTTAATTCTTTCTTTTAGACTTTTTTTCATTATAACTGCTATACTTTTGCGTACTCTCTGCTGCTGGGCCATCCCACTAGAAAATATCAAATAATCCTAAACATATTAACTACTGTTAAGCTGCTTCTTTTCCAGCGATAAAGGCTGAGCTAACCTTTACTGTTTTCAGCAGTCTTACTAATTCATTTCCATTATTAATTATTAATCTAACCCCCCAAGCCCCAAAACCTAATTTTTCAGCAGTCCGTCTCTTGTCCTTTTTCTCTCCGCTGTTGGAATATTCCTCTTCCACCTTTGAGACCGGCTGACCAGTCTCCACCTGTAAGCCTAGGTAAAGTCTCTTACTGGGTGCTACTATCCGCAGCCGGATGGATCTAGGTTTTTTAACGAAGTGGTTACTCCTCCGGCTCGTCCTTCCTCATCTCATGCGCGATGATGACCCGGCCTTGCCACCGGTATAGCGTAGTTGCTCAAGTTGATGGCGACAACGAGGTAATTACAGACGGAACAAAAGCTCGGATTAAAGAAAGATGGAGAAAGAAAGCGGCCATGCCTTTTCGAGGGAACCATCCCGGAATTTTCCTTACGCGATTTAGGCAAAACACGGAAAAGCTGAATCAGAATGGCCGGATGGGGTTTGAACCGTTGTCCTCCAGAATATGAGTCCAGTGTGCTAATATCTGCGCTATCCCGCTCAGTTAAACTGATGCAGATGTTTACTCTGTTGCGCACGGTATCTCTGCTCATTTTAATGAGTGGTGAAGTGGTGGGCGTAATCCATGATACTAGATCAGGGATGCACAGACCGCCGTCCGCGGGCCACATGCGACCCGTCATTGATCTTCTGGCCGGCCGCATCTCATTAATCATAATCTTTGAAAATTGTTTTCCATTAGAACCAATTAAAAGAAAACAGCCCTCGGTCACTAATTTTTAACGAATTAACCGGGTTTCGACACTACTAGGAGTGTCTTCCTCAGGATTTACACCAAAGAATGGTCTATAACATGGTCGCAGAATTATGACTAAAAACGTATGATACAAATGAAAAGTACCGAATTATCGTGAAAGACTGGCAATACTAATGTGTCATTTATAAAATAATAAATATGCCAAAAGGGCATTAGTCACAAAGATATTTAAGATAAAAAAACTGTGATGGCGCGCCACTAAGGGCTGCTCGTTACTTGCGTGGTACGGGCTGAGGAAGACGCTCCTAGCAGTGTCGAAACCCGGTTAACTCCTTAAAAATTAGTGACCGAGGGCTGTTTTCTTTTAATTGTAACTATTCACGGTCTCTGATCGTGCAGCCATGCACAAAATTTTTCCATTAGAATGTTCTAAACAATGTACTAGCAGTGAAAGGTAGCCTGGGTGGCAGACTAGTGGGATAAGGACATCGCGTAGAACAAAATTGGAATTATATCTAAATGTTAGAAGTAGTCACAATCAGGCTACAACAGCCCGTTACAAACAGTATTGTGCTTAAAAATGTTATTAGGAAGGCAAAGAGTATGTGGTACACAAATAAAATAGCTAATTCACAGGATAAAATTAAAACTACAATGTCAGTTTTGAAGGAAGTGTCTGGTCAGCAGCACAAGGTCGACGATGTAAAATCAGTTTGTAGTCAAATATTTCTGTTACTGACAAGTCAGATATATGTACAGTATTTAAAAATCATTTTCTGAGCATCGCTGATGATTTAAATAAAAATTTAGTTTCTACAGGGAATCATATAACTCTCTTGCCAAATGCCTTTCCGAGATTGATGCCGCGCGACTGCTACGGTCGCAGGTTCGAATCCTGCCTCGGGCATGGATATGTGTGATGTCCTTAGTTGAGTTAGGTTTAAGAAGTTATAAGTTCTAGGGGACTGATGACCTCAGATGTTAAGTCCCATAGTGCTCAGAGTAATTTGAACCATTTTTCGAGATTGATGTCTGAAATACTCCTATGTGATACTGACAAGGGGATGATTGAGTCAATAATTAATCACTGAAGAGTAAGGACTCTCATGGATATGATGGAGCGCCTAGCAGAATTTTAAAGTACAGTGCTGCACATGTTAGCTCTGTACTTAGCCATATTTGTAATTTTTCCATTAGGAATGGTCAGTTTCCAAAGTTAGGCATATTTTTTGATTTAACTAAAGCGTTTGATTGTGTTGGTCACAAAATATTGCTCCAGAAGTTGGACTAATTGTGGAATACGGGGAGTAGCCCACAATTGGTTCACCTCTTACTTTAACAACAGAACAGCAAAAGGGAATCATATAACTCTGTTGCCAAATGCCTTTCCGAGATTGATGTTGAAGAGAGTCATAGGCTGTGTGAAGTACTGTATTTCACAGGAATGTATTAAGGAAAGCATTGTATTTGTCATCTATTATCGGCACTCTAAACATCCTGCCACTCTTGTCTCTTAACGAGGTTTAAAAAACTCTGTATAGCCATTGGATTAGCTTTCCTACATAGTTTGTGATATTTTTTTGAGTACAAAAGCCTTTTAGTGTTAAAGTTTGTGCAACACGGTCTGAAAGGTCATTCACCCTTTCACTAACAGAATACCCATCTAGTAATGAAGAATGAATAAAAATATTGTCAATGGCTGTGCTACTGTTCCTCTGCACCCTGGCTGAGAAAAACACAATCTGCATCAGATCATATGAATTTAGGAGATCTTCCAATATACTTTTTCTTAATTCTTATTTTTCACCGTCCCGGAAACGACAGAGCGGGCCCTTGAAGAACTTAGTTCTTTTGCGCCCAGTCTAGCTAGCACTGGTACAGTCGGATCGCAATTCGCAGTAGTAAGTTGTCTTAAGGCCCCTTATTTTTGAACTTGCGGCTCTTACGTAGTTACAGTGAGGGAATTACGGTCCACGGTGATAGGAAGTTTACACAGCCCTGCACTAGATGGTTCTTTTCAAAAGCGTGACTCGTTCACTCCCGTCATAACAAAATTCGGCCTCCTACCGACCGTCTTGGTTACGCAAATGTGTAACGGTTTTTTCCCTTTTTTTTTTTTTTTTCAAGGCGAAAGGAAGAGAAACATCAATCTCACCGTCTGCCTAGTTACACGACTGTCAGAATATCACGTATGATCACACTCTAGGATAAAAGTTGGCTATCTAGAGATCAGCGATTGTAGTAGCTTTTATTCCACTACCGTGTAAACTGCTAATTAAGTGCCTCGTATAGTTCTACTCTTTTGTTCTATTACAAAGGAAAAATGAGGCGAGCAGAACAATGCATACCTCAGCAGAAGGGTATAAATACAAAGATCAACAGGATAGATACAACAATTCAAGTGTAGTGCCTCTCTGTACCATCACTAGGTGGCAATGAAGAGGTGTGGACAAAATTTACTATAAAGGAAAAATAGGTGGTCATCCATGGATGACGCAAAATTAAAGAAGAGTGTTCGTTTTTTTGTTTGTAAATCATAAAAATCTATAGTTTTATTCCGATCTTGATGATATTTTGCGTACTTTAACTTCGAGACAAAAGGAAGATAACTCTTCCTGTAAGATTTCGTAATCTGACCTGAAACATGTCTGCATGTAATATATAAAGGGGAAAGGTTGTTTCCAAATCCCTAAAAGTTCTTGGCCGATTTACTTCAGACTTCTACAATGCCCCTCAATGAACGTTTGGGCGGACATAGACTACATATTTTGTAATATACGCAATATATACACATGCGGAAATTGGCGGCTCATGAGTGGTGCTGTTGTCCTTCCGGCAGGAGATTTTCGACAAACCCAGCGTGTGATTCCCCGTTCTACGCCAGTGGACGAACTTAATTCCTGCCTCAAGCCATCGGCCTTATGAGGTCAGGTGTGCAAAATGCATCTCAAGATGAATATGACGGTTCACTTCGAGGTGAAACGAATGTAGAGCAGTTTGCACAGTAATTGCAATGGAAAATTTCTTGTCGATCCCTCTATCTGTTTAATTTCGTTGCTCTCAAATTTCTGCAATATGGTCAAGTCACTGAACGACCTAACAGCTATGTGTTTCCGGCTATATGCAAAAGTTTCAACTCTCGGCAGTAGCTTTGAGAGAGGGCCATATTAACGCTACAAAACCACAGTGTTAAATAAATTAATAAGCTGATCCAGGAAATGGTTCCCGGCAACTCTGTTACTTTTAAGCGTCCATTGATTCAGTACTGGATACAAAACAAGCTGTGCCCTACCCGACAGAACTTTTAAATGCTCTTAGGCCCCGCAGGACTACAACAACACATGCTCATTTTTTTAAAAAAGGATCCCCTATCATATTATTAAGCAACATCGATCCGCCTTTGCTGTGGAACGGAACAAGGCTGTCTGTGAATAAGCTACGCCGAACGTAATAAAGGTTACCTTCAACACAGGGTATACGGTGAAGGCGTATTCATTCGTCGCATTCCGTTGATACCCAGTGATTTAACAGGCCTTAAAAGCGATTGCAGTTTCCCATGCGGCTTGCATTCGCGAAGAGTGTCAACGAGGCACAAGGCCATTCACTTTGTGTGGCAGAAATTAAACATCCCGGACAACGCTGGACACTGCAGCTAGTTAACGAATAAAAATAATACGATTTAAAAGATGTTGAATTTATTTCTGCTCAAAAATCACTCCTAAAACCCATGCGGCCGTGTGAACTACACATTCCACAGTCCAATTTTTTAAAAGGAAAATCCTCTCATATTCGTTGTACAAGTAACATATTCAGTTTTACTGTTTTACTTGTGAACATAAAGCCAGATTGTAGAGTGTAGGCGACTAATGGATGTGCGTATAGTGTGGTGTCGTATTTGTATTGTGTGGTAAAGGAAGGAAGATTGTGAAAGCTGGTATCTACACATATTGGACTCTTCCCGAATCCGCCGGCCGCGGTGGTCTAGCGGTTCTAGGCGCTCAGTCCGGAATCGCGCGACTGCTACGGTCGCAGGTTCGAATCCTGCCTCGGGCATAGATGTGTGTGATGTCCTTAGGTTAGTTGGGTTTAAGTAGTTCTAAGTTCTAGGGGACTGATGACCACAGATGTTAAGTCCCATAGCGCTCAGAGCCATTTGAACCATTTTTTTCTTCCCGAATCCGAATAGCGCCGAGAAGGCCGCAGAGCTCAAACGTCCCCATCCAATTGATGAACCACCATTAACACTGCCACATGCACTTACTTCATGAGGCCCTGCGGAGAGGCTTGAGGTGTAATTCAGAGCGTTGGCTCAAAAGTATAGTGATCAGAAACTTACGCCACCACGTCTTCTTCCCATGCCAGACAAATAATGCCAGTGAAAATTTATTCCATACCCGGGATGAGAACAGTTCAACTCTGCGAAGAGCGCCAAAGCACAGGCGTGGGTCACTGACTCAGATTAGGTGTTTTATGTGGTAGGGATACTCTACTGGTCATGGGGGCCCATTTCGAAGCGGGACTCATCACTGAAGACAGTTCTATTCTAGTTAATTACATTTCAGGCCGAAGACAAGACTGGAGACGCCATGGACAGCGGTGGGATATGAAGCTGACAGTCGCACGCCATATGCCTGACAGTCAGGAGAGATGATCTGGGGTGGAATTTCATTCACTGCAGGTCGCCTTTCAATCTGATCCGCAGCATCCTTACAGCACGACGGTACGTTGACGATATTCTACGAACTGTTTTATTGCCCTTCATGGCAAGTCGTCCTGGGCATACATTTCAACACGATAATGCCCGCCCGCACACGGCGAAAGTTTCTACTACTTGTCTTCCTGCTTGACAAATCCTGCCTTCGTCAACAAGGTCGCCATACCTCTCACCAACTGAGGACGTTTGAAGTGTTATGGTCAGGGCCCTCCAACCATCTCTGGATTTTGATGATCTAATGGGGTAATTGGGCAGAATTTGGCACGATGTCCTTCACGACGGCATCCACCAACTCTATCAATCAATGACAACCGAATAGCTGCGTGGATAATGGCCAGAGGTGGACCAAAGCGTTACTGACTCGCTGAACTGATGTGATGTACATCACATTTACCAATTTATCCCAGACGGATAATTCCTTCGAGGTGAGTTTTTTTTCCCTTAAGAGTATATGTGAGTAACATGACAGAGTGTTAGGCTAGAACCTGAAAAAGTAAAGACTTCCGATCAAAATGATTTGGCGAAACTTTTTGCGGTGAATTATCAAGACAATAGGCCTAAACAAAAAAAAGGACCCTTAAGTTTACCTTCTGCGTTTATTGCGCCTGATAAACACAAGTTTATGCACTTTGGTAAAATAATTTAAAGTGAGGCCCATTGCACGCTTAAAAATAAATGTGAAAGATAGTTTATGAGACCAAGGAGGAGGAGGAGATTAGTGTTTAACGTCCCGTCGACAACAAGGTCGCAGGTTCGAATCCTGCCTCGGGCATGGATGTGTGTGATGTCCTTAGGTTAGTTATGTTTAAGTAGTTCTAAGTTCTAGGGGACTGACGACGTCCGATGTTAAGTCCCAGAGCCATCTGAACCATTTTTTGACAACAAGGTCAACAGAGACTGAGCAGAAGCTCAGATTGTGTAAAGGATGGGGAAGGAAATCGGCCGTGCCCTTCCTTTCAAAGGAACCATCCCGGCATTTGCCTGAAGCGATCTAGAGAAATCACGGAAAACCTAAATCATGATGGCCGAACGCGGGTTTGAACCGTCGTCCTCCTAAACGCGAGTCCAGTATGCTAACCACTGCGCCACCACGCTCGGTTTTGTGAGACCATGAGCAGTAATATTATCAAACTTTACTGACAAAAATATCATGTACTGTTGCGCAAATTTCATTTCAAGTAATGTCAAATTCGGCGATGAACAGAAAGAGACGGGGCAAGGAAAATTTTGGCAAAATGACAGAAATATCTGATAACTGCCACTTGCATCTCACTGACATCAAATCTCCTCTAGCACTTGTCTGCTACGTAATTACACGCCTCGGTGATAGCCGACAACAGAAACAGAGGTTCCGTTAGAAGAGGAAGCGGAGCAGTTGCGGAACGAATGAGAAGTTAGCCCGTTAGAGTTCTGCTAAAAGGAGCGTTTAATGAATGCCGTCAGTGGCTATAGAGATGTCACTGATCGCTTAAGTGAGGTAAAATAGGAAGAAAACATTTAAAATTGTTTCAGAAATTAGCAAGGTAGAGCCAGTTAACTTTGTAACAGCTCCTTGTCACAAAACATTGCATATTGAATATTGCTTTAGTTCCTAAGTAAATTAAAACTTAATTAAGCAAATCAGATCTGACTGACGAACCGTGAAACGGCGAAGTGAAATATCTTTTTTTATGTGTAGACGGATGCGTAAGATCTTAGTTGTATTTCAGGCCTATGAAATTATTTTGGTACATTAACGGATCATAGTGGTAAATCGTATTATGTATACACCTTTTCCAACATCAGCATCAAAATTTTATTTTATTTTGAAATTGATTCGTAAATAAGTTAAATGGTAGAGCTGTAGTGACAATACGGTGTCAGAATTTTGTACGTGTACACAGACGTTAATCTGAGACGAAACCTGACTATCTGATCAAAAGTTTCCGGACACCTCATCAAATGCTGAATACGAGGTGTGGCTAGAAAAAAACCGGACTAGTACTGGTGAAACAATAAAACGAATGCAATAAGGCTGAAAGTCGCGTGGCCTGTCACGTGACTCTCGCTCCGCCTACTGCTCGAGTTTCATCTGCCTCCTGCACTCAGTCTGCCCGTGGCATCTGTTTTAAGTAGTTGACGTATTGTCTGTGCGTCGGAAAATGTTGAGTGTACAGAAAGAACAGCGTGTTAACATCAAATTTTGTTTCAAACTAGGAAAATCTGCAAGTGAAACGTTTGTAATGTTACAACAAGTGTACGGCGATGATTGTTTATCGCGAACACAAGTGTTTGAGTGGTTTAAACGATTTAAAGATGGCCGCCAAGACACCAGTGATGACACTCGCACTGGCAGACCATTGTCAGCAAAAACTGATGCAAACATTGAAAAAATCGGTAAACTTGTTCGACAAGATCCCCGTTTAACAATCAGAGCAGTGTCTGAGTTAACAGGAGTTGACAAGGAAAGTGTTAGGCAGATTCTTCATGAAAATTTCAACATGAACAAAGTGTGTTCAAAAATGGTTCCAAAGTGTCTCACATTGAACAGAAGGAACGCCGAAGAATGATTTGTTCTGACATCCTGGAAAACATTGAAAGTGATCCCACCTTCTTACAAAATGTTATTACTTGCGATGAATCGTGGTTTTTTACTTACTGTCCCTAAACTAAACGCCAATCGATGCATTGGAAAACTCCTGGTTCTCCACGACAAAAAAAAAGCACGAATGTCAAAATCGAAATTCAAGGCAATGATGATTGTTTTTTTTTTTTTTTTTTTTTTTGACATCAAAGGGATTGTGCACATTGATTGGGTACCAGAGGGACAAACAGTGAATCAGCATTACTACATTAGCGCCCTGGCTACCCTACGTGAGCGAGTACGGAGAAAACGGAACGATTTGTGGAGAAAAAAGTCATGGATCCTTCACCAAGACAATTCCCCAGCTCACAGTCCGTTGTCAGTGAAGACGTTTTTGGCAAAACACAACATTCTCATCTTAGATCATCCACCCTACTCACCTGATTTGGCCGGCTGTGACTTTTTTCTTTTCCCTAAAGTCAAGTCAGCTTTGAAAGGAACTAGATTTGAGACTGTTGAAGCAGTAAAAGAAAAAGCGACGGAAGTAATGTATGGACTTACCGAAAATGATCTGCAGCATTGCTATGAACAGTTGAAAATTCGTATGCAGCGGTGTAGAGACCGAGGAGGAGAGTACATTGAAGGAGATAACATGAAATTGTAAATAATTGTAAATAAATGTTTTTTCCAGAATCAGTCCGGTTTTTTTCTAGCCGCACCTCGTAGACCTGTCAGTATAAAAGGAAGTGCGGAGTATTGTGTCGTCAGCAGAGAAGCAGTAGCAGTAGCAGTAGAATGTTTCGGTCAGGAGTGCTCAGTGACGACGAAGGTGGACTACAAGTGATGCAAAATAAAGTTCTCCAGGCATCCACCAGACCCTACCACTTCTATCTAGTTGGATGTCACCTGTGTAGCAAATCCATCCAACTTCATCCCCTCCTATAGTGGCCCATGTCGACTGCTGATGATGTGATTGTGAAGTGGAAACGCAAAGGAAGAACCACAACTAAACCGGCACCAGATAGACCTCATGTACTGACGGACAGAGACTGTTGGCCATTGCAGAGGGTGGCTGTAAAAAATAGCAGGAAATCAGCGGAAGGAATCACTCGTGAGTTCCAAAGTGCTACCAGCAGTCTAAGTATCATAGTGACTGTACGTAGGGAATTAAATACAATGGGATACAAGCGCCAAGCAGCTCCTCATAAGCCATACACTACTGTAGTCAATACCAATCGACACTTGAGATGATGTAAAGAACGACGCAATTGGATTCTGAACGAGTTGTAACGAGTGATTTGATGGGTGACGCTATACATTGTGGCAACTGGATGGATGCCTGGAGAACTTTATTTGGCATCATGTGTAGTACCAACAGTGAAGTACGGAGGATGTGGTGTAACGATAGAGGGTGTTTCTCGTGTTTAGGGTGTAGTCCCATTATTGCACTTAAGAAAACGCTAAATCCAGAAGAATGTGAACATTTCTACAGTAGAGGAACAGTTCGGAAAGCATGATTGTTTGTACCAGAAGCGTGCAATAAGTTATGCAACACTTTTTTCTCGGCCAGTTTCCCATAAAAAATGCGGAATTTGTTGTGGAACATCCTAGAATATTCCTGCTCCAGGCCCTATAGTTTCATGAAGTTCCCATTTGTGGCGGCGCTCTACGTAGCCTTCAGAATGACGTCTGTAAAGAAGATCTACATCTACATTCTACATCTACATTTATACTCCGCAAGCCACCCAACGGTGTGTGGCGGAGGGCACTTTACGTGCCACTGTCATTACCTCCCTTTCCTGTTCCAGTCGCGTATGGTTCGCGGGAAGAACACTGTCTGAAAGCCTCCGTGCGCGCTCTAATCTCTCTAATTTTACATTCGTGATCTCCTCGGGAGGTATAAGTAGGGGGAAGCAATATATTCGATACCTCATCCAGAAACGCACCCTCTCGAAACCTGGCGAGCAAACTACACCGCGATGCAGAGCGCCTCTCTTGCAGAGTCTGCCACTTGAGTTTATTAAACATCTCCGTAACGCTATCACGGTTACCAAATAACCCTGTGACGAAACGCGCCGCTCTTCTTTGGATCTTCTCTATCTCCTCCGTCAAACCGATCTGGTACGGATCCCACACTGATGAGCAATACTCAAGTATAGGTCGAACGAGTGTTTTGTAAGCCACCTCCTTTGTTGATGGACTACATTTTCTAAGCACTCTCCCAATGAATCTCAACCTGGTACCCGCCTTACCAACAATTAATTTTATATGATCATTCCACTTCGAATCGTTCCGTACGCATACTCCCAGATATTTTACAGAAGTAACTGCTACCAGTGTTTGTTCCGCTATCATATAATCATACAATAAAGGATCCTTTCTATGTATTCGCAATACATTACATTACATTACATAAGCACGAAGGATGAACACGGCCCATATTAATATCCGGTAACAGGTGTCCGGATGCTTTTGCTCGGATAGTGTACGCTTATACCCAAGAGAGATATGATACTGCGAGAAGAATTTGACAGAGCACTGAAAGACCTCAGCTACGATCTACTCTCTTCTACAAGAAGGAAGTCAGTACCATGACTAAGTTATCTGTGCCCTGAGTTTCTTTTGACGGAAAACCAGAGCATCGCAGATATTCATAGGCGCTGGCAGAATGTATACGGAGATTTGGAAGTGAATAAAAGCACTATGAGTCGTTGGGCGTGGCGTCTATCATTACAACAAGGTTGCGCAAAGCTGTCCGATCTGCCGCTTGCCAGCCGGCCGCACACAGCTGTGACTCCTGCAATGTCGGAACGTCCGGACACTTTCATTTGAGGCGATCGACACATCACAATCGAACACCTCCCTGCACATCTGGACCTCTCAGATGGCAGTGCTGACAACCGAGAGTAGCTCCCAAAACTTCCCTGGACTGTTCTTCGTCGTCTACACTACAGTCAGGATCTCGCACCTTCCGACTTCCATCTGTTTGGCACTCTGTGGCAAGCAGTATGTGCATGATGGAGGTTATTGATACAGGAAGACGTTGGCTACAGCGTCGACCAGTAGAGCGGTACCACACGGGCATCAGGTCCTCCCGCAGGGATGGCGTAAGGCTGTCGCACTGAACGAAGATTGTGTTGAAAAATAAGGTTTTCTAGCCAAAATAGAGGGGAATAATATGGTGTATCGGAATCCTGAGTAAAACCCAGTCTGCTTTCAGAAAAAAAGTGTTGCAGTACTCATTGAACGCCCATCGTATCAGCATGATAACGCACTCTGTCATAAACCACGATCTGTGTGACAATGGTTTGTGGACAGTGACATTACTGAAATGGAGTAGCATCGCCAGCGTCCCAACCTGAACCCAGTGGAACAGATTTAGGTTGTGTCAGAACGTCGACTTCGTTCCTGACACCACCATCACTACTCCTCTGGTTTTGGCTCTTGAGTAAGAATGGGGTGCCATTCCTTCACAGACATTCTGACACTTCACTGAATGTGCGCTCAGCAGAATTCAAGCTGTCATAAACACGAAGGATGAACACGGCCCACATTAATATCCAGTAACAGGTGTCCGGATGCTTTTGCTCGGATAGTGTTCGCTTATACCCAAGAGAGATATGATACTGCGAGAAGACTTTGACAGAGCACTGAAAGACGTCAGCTACGATCTACTCTCTTCTACAAGAAGGAAGTCAGTACCATGACTAAGTTATCTGTGCACCGTTCAATCTTTCGACCAACTTTGTTGTATAGGAGCGAAAGCTGGGTGGATTCAGGTTACCTTATCAATAAGGTTGAGGTTACGGATAGGAAAGTAGCTAGGATGATTGCAGGTGCTAGTAGATGGGAACAATGGCAGGAGGGTGTCCACAATGAGGAAATCGAAGAAAAGCTGGGAATGAACTCACGTAGCAGTCAGGGCGAACAGGCTTAGATGGTGGGGTCATGTTACACGCATGGGAGAAGCAAGGTTACCCAAGAGACTGATGGGTTCAGCAGTAGAGGGTAGGAGGAGTCGGGGTAGACCAAGGAGAAGGTACCTGGATTCGATTAAGAATGATTTTGAAGTAATAGGCTTAACATCAGAAGAGGCACCAGTGTTAGCACTGAATAGGGGATCATGGAGGAATTTTATAAGTGGGACTATGCTCCAGACTGAACGCTGAAAGGCATAATCAGTCTTAAATGATGATGATGACGATGATGACTGAAAGATCTAAGTCGAAAGAAGGCACCGGGAATAGACAACATTCCGTTAGAACTACTGGTAGCCTCGGGAGAGCCAGTCGTGACGAAACTCTGGTGCGCAATATATATGAGACAGGCGAAATGCCCTCAGACTTCAAGATGAGACCAGTAATTCCAATTCCAAAGAAATCAGGTGCTGACGTGTGTGAAAATTACCAAACTATCAGTTTAATGTTACAGTTCAAAATATTAACACGAATTCCTTACGGAAGAATGAAGAAACGTAGAAGCCGACCAGGAGGAAGGTCAGTTTGGATTCCGGAGAAATGCAGGAACACGCAAGGCAATGCTGATCCTACGACTTCTCATTGAAGATAGGTTAAGGAAAGGCAAACCTACGTTCGCAGCATCTGCAAACTTAGAAAAAGCTTTTGACATTGCTGAGTGGAATACTCTCTCTGAAATTCTGAAGGTAGAAGAGACTGTACTACTAGTACAGAAACCAGATAGCAGTTATAAGAATCGAGGGGCATCAAAGCGAAGGAGTGGTTGAGTAGGGAGTGAGACAGTGTTGTAGCCTATCCCCGATGTTATTCAATCTGTATATTGAGCAAGCTGTAAAAGAACAAAAGAAAAATTTAGAGTAGGAATTAAAGACCAGTGAGAAGAAATAAAAACTTTGAGGTTTGCCAATGACATTGTAAATCCGTCAGAGACAGCAAAGTACTTGGAAGAGCAGTTGAACGGAATGGCCAGTGTCTTGAGTGGAGAATATAAGATGAACCACAACAAAAGCAAGACAAGGATAATGGAATGTAGTCGAATTAAATCAGGTGATGCTGAGGGAAGTAGATTAGGAAATGTGACACTTAAAGTAGTAGATGAGTTTTGCTGTATGCGGAGCAAAATAACTGATTATGGTCGAAGTAGAGAGGATATAAAATGTAGACTGGGTCTGGAGAGGAAGTGTTTCTGAAGAAGAGAAATTTGTTAACATCGAATTTAGATTTAAGTTTTAGGAAGTCTTTTATGAAAGTATTTGTATGGAGTGTAACCATACATGGGACTGAAACATGGAAGATAAACAGTGTAGACAAGAAGAGAATAAAAGGTTTTGAAATGTGGTTCTGCAGAAGAATGCTGAAGATTAGATGTGTAGATCACGTACCTAATGAGGTGAAACTAGATAGCATAGGGGAGACAAGAAATTTGTGTTACAACCTGACTAGAAGAAGGGATGGTTGGTAGGACATATTCTGAGACGTGAAGGGGTCACCAATTTAGTACTGGAGGAAAGCGAGGAGGGTAAAAACCGTAGAGGGAGACCAAGAGATGAATACACCAAGCAGATTCAGAAGGATGTAGGTTGCAGTAGTTACTGGGAGATGAAGAGGCTTGCACAGGACAGAGTTGCATGGAGAGCTGCGTCAAACCAGTCTTCGAACTGAAGACCACAACATATATCCCACATATGGTGAAAATGAACTTAAAAACGATATAAACCGCTGTTTACTAGTGCTTGGAAACCGGTTTCGATTATGCAGCCGGACTCGGTTATATATAATTTCTACATTGAGGTGGCAACATTGACGAAGTAGTTCCTTACTTCGATGTAAGAAAATTGTAACTTGCCTTAAGATGTGATTTACAATATAAACAAACTCTCAAGTCGGCTTCGTGGCTAACACTGTCTTGCTTCAGTGAAGCTAAATATGGAAAAAGACCTACAGGTTACAGAATAAAAATAAGTACCCACAATTATTAATTAAACGTAACTATACAACTGGCTGGTCCCGGCGGAGGTTCGATTCCTCCCTGGGGCATGGGTGTGGGTGTTTGTCCTTAGGATAATTTAGGTTAAGTAGTGTGTAAGCTTAGGGACTGATGACCTTAGCAGTTAAGTCCCATAAGATTTCACACACATTTGAGCATTTTTGAACTACATGGTTGCTACATCATTTGATATTTTGCACAAGGCGGCTGCAGCTTTCAAATTGTATTCGATAAGACGTTGTATTGACGAAGATCTAAATGTATTACACCAAATGAAGATGAGTGGTAGCGCGACACACATCTTGGCTCAAATAAATCCGTATGAAAAATGTCTGGTTGCTATACTTCCTCAAGTAATTCAGTCCATATGCACGGAGATCAACCATTAACATGTGTAAATTAATGAAGTAGTACCTTCTAGAAGGTTTCTGTCAGTTGTGGTGAGCCGACAACATGTAACTGCCAACAACCAAGGCTGAAGGTTTTAGATTGTGTTGCTCTCGCCTTACCTCAAATAGAGTACATGTATACTAGACTAGACTTTAATAGATAGTGGTCTGAGGACGGTTGTATAACCGAAACCGGCAGTCAAATACTAACATACCGTGACCTGGGTTATTTTAAGACCAGTTTTGATAAATAATCGCTAATGTTCCTTAGACATTCTCTTAAATTACTTACACATAGCTTATGACGTCAGCAACACAACACCCAGTATGTCTACGGTATTGCTCAGCTCGCCTCGAGCCACCTGTGTGCTATAGTGTGTGGTTACCGGCAGGCACTCGAAGACGTGGAGGAAAACGGAGAGCAGAGCAGATGGTAATTGAAGCGGATTTAAGAGCAGCAGAATGGTCCGCAAGAGCTAAACAGGATGCGCCAATGTTGACCACGTGCGACGCTCACGCTGATTGGCTCCAGTTTTCTACTGGCTGTATTAAATGGCGGATGCTGTAATGTGAGGTACTGATTGTGTGCAGAGCTGTTGGGTATCGCATGTATTTATTACTGAGTAACGAATACGTCGCGAGACCGGAAGTATCGTTTCGATACCCCCTCAGGTGTTTCGTTACTCGGGTGCTTTCTTCGCTTGCAGTTCGTGTTCGCGTCGGATCTATTCGAGTCGGCAGGTTTCATACTCATACAATTCGTTACCCTCAGCGGACTGAGTGACGGAAACGGGTATTTTTCCCTACCTGTAGTTCGCATCGTCTCACTAGTTTTCACTTACCTCCAATTTCTTATCCTCAGCGGGCCAAGTCGGAAGAGCGCGGAATGCGTTTCGTCACTCTCCTGGTTTTCTTTCCCGCAAGCAGTACGTGTCCGAATCGGTCGGAGTAGGCAACAGAGCTTACAGTTCACATGAATTTGTGGAAATATGACCTCACACATACTTTTGGAAGACCGTAGTAACTGCTGTCGACTTTCGCTAACATTTCATGCTGGGTCGTTGGGAAACACCATACTGGATTCCGAAAATACGTATCGTAACTTGCGTGTAATGAAAATATGCCGCTTCAAGACAATGATGCATTGTAGATTTGTAAAAACACGTCATTCTTGGTAGGATGTGTTTTAAATAAATACAACATAATGACGTATTGGCGGTTAAAGCGTCACGGCATATACGATACAGTAGAAAAGGCAAAGTTTCGCTAGTTGATAGTGGTTTAGTGGTTGTAGGCATCGAATTTCGGATTTTTTTTTCTTTTTGCACCACCACGTTTTTAAGAAGTTCCGGAACTACCTTATTAAGTTAACAAGTTAACGGAAGTTTGTTCTCCCGTTATGTAAATATAAGAGTGCTCTCTCTCTCTCTCTCTCTCTCTCTCTCTCTCTCTCTCTCTGTGTGTGTGTGTGTGTGTGTGTGTGTGTGTGTGTGTCCGGAATGAATTGCCATGGTCAGTAATTTACAAACTAAGCACGAAATACGCAAATGCAAATAAATATTCAAACCACCTTGATCATCTGGTAAAACAAACTCAGAATAGAAAGCAGAGAAAGACGGACACATTTGCAAAAGAATTAAAAGGCAACTTAGCCTCAAAAAATGGTTAAAATGGCTCTAAGCACTATGGGACTTAAGGTCTGAGGTCATCAGTCCCCTAGAACTTAGAACTACTTAAACCTAACTAACCTAAGGACATCACACACATCCATGCCCGAGGCAGGATTCGAACCTGCGACCGTAGCAGCAGCGTGGTTCCGGATTGAAGCGCCTAGAAATATGGAATGCTCAGTGTGGTACAAACGTGTGAAGCAAGCAGGCACCCATGCCAGGGAGACGCACTCATGCTTACTACAGGCAACTGAGCGTGTTTGAAAAGGTTCAAATTGAGGCCTTCCGAGAGAACGGGACGATCCTTTCGGAGAATTTCCACAAAAGTTCGACGTGCTGCTTTAGTTGTGCAACGATGCTGGTAATAGTGGTCACGTGAACATTCTCACACCCATAGAAGAGATTCAGGACGTCGACGCAGCACAAACACCCGGCAGGATTGTCGTACTGTAAGGGCACCTGTGGAAGATTGTACAGCTACCACAGTACAGGGAAGATGGCTTGTGAGACCAGACGTGTCAACAGGAACTTTTGCGAAATGGTTTTTAGCAGTGGGCAACGGGCACGCACGCCTCTAGCCCGTCTTCCATTCACGCCACAGCTCGACCAGTGCCGTGGCTTGGAATGGCCGCGGTAGTCTTCAGCGATGAAAGCAGATTCTGCCTGCACGCAAGCGACGGTCGTTTTCGTGTACGACGCACACTTGGTGAGCGCTGTTTGTAGAGTGCATTCGTCCAAGATGCACTGGCCCCACTGCAGGTGTTATGGCCTAGGGTGCGATAAGCTACAGCTGTCGTTCAACTTTGGTATTTCTCGAGAAGATTCCAACCAGCCCTTTGGTGCAGAATGTTGTCAGACCCGTTCTTATGCAATTCTTATAACAGGAAGGTAATGTGTTGTTCCAACAGGATAATACTCGTCCACACACTGTCTGTGAAACTCAAACGGCTCTGCAAGACGTGCAGCAACTTACCTCGCCAGCACGATCTCCAGGCTTGTCTACAATTGAGCATGTGTGGGGTATTATGGGATGAAAAGTGACTTGTACGCCACGTCAACCGATAGCTTACAGAACTAAATGAACAGTTCGAGCAGACACGGCATAAAGCATCCCAGGACAGTATTCGCCATCTATGATAGACTGGATGCCAGAGTCAGTGCCTGCATTGCTGCCGATGTAGGCTGCACTATCTACACTCCTGGAAATTGAAATAAGAACACCGTGAATTCATTGTCCCAGGAAGGGGAAACTTTATTGACACATTCCTGGGGTCAGATACATCACATGATCACACTGACAGAACCACAGGCACATAGACACAGGCAACAGAGCATGCACAATGTCGGCACTAGTACAGTGTATATCCACCTTTCGCAGCAATGCAGGCTGCTATTCTCCCATGGAGACGATCGTAGAGATGCTGGATGTAGTCCTGTGGAACGGCTTGCCATGCCATTTCCACTTGGCGCCTCAGTTGGACCAGCGTTCGTGCTGGACGTGCAGACCGGGTGAGACGACGCTTCATCCAGTCCCAAACATGCTCAATGGGGGACAGATCCGGAGATCTTGCTGGCCAGGGTAGTTGACGTACACCTTCTAGAGCACGTTGGGTGGCACGGGATACATGCGGACGTGCATTTTCCTGTTGGAACAGCAAGTTCCCTTGCCGGTCTAGGAATGGTAGAACGATGGGTTCGATGACGGTTTGGATGTACCGTGCACTATTCAGTGTCCCCTCGACGATCACCAGTGGTGTACGGCCTGTGTAGGAGATCGCTCCCCACACCATGATGCCAGGTGTTGGCCCTGGGTGCCTCGGTCGAATGCAGTCCTGATTGTGGCGCTCACCTGCACGGCGCCAAACACGCATACGACCATCATTGGCACCAAGGCAGAAGCGACTCTCATCGCTGAAGACGACACGTCTCCATTCGTCCCTCCATTCACGCCTGTCGCGACACTACTGGAGGCGGGCTGCACGATGTTGGGGCGTGAGCGGAAGACGGCCTAACGGTGTGCGGGACCGTAGCCCAGCTTCATGGAGACGGTTGCGAATGGTCCTCGCCGATACCCCAGGAGCAACAGTGTCCCTAATTTGCTGGGAAGTGGCGGTGCGGTCCCCTACGGCACTGCGTAGGATCCTACGGTCTTGGCGTGCATCCGTGCGTCGCTGCGGTCCGGTCCCAGGTCGACGGGCACGTGCACCTTCCGCCGACCACTGGCGACAACATCGATGTACTGTGGAGACCTCACGCCCCACGTGTTGAGCAATTGGGCGGTACGTCCACCCGGCCTCCCGCATGCCCACTATACGCCCTCGCTCAAAGTCCGTCAACTGCACATACGGTTCACGTCCACGCTGTCGCGGCATGCTACCAGTGTTAAAGACTGCGATGGAGCTCCGTATGCCACGGCAAACTGGCTGACACTGACGGCGGCGGTGCACAAATGCTGCGCAGCTAGCGCCATTCGACGGCCAACACCGCGGTTCCTGGTGTGTCCGCTGTGCCGTGCGTGTGATCATTGCTTGTACAGCCCTCTCGCAGTGTCCGGAGCAAGTATGGTGGGTCTGACACACCGGTGTCAATGTGTTCTTTTTTCCATTTCCAGGAGTGTATTAATACGGGTGTTTCAGGATGAGTCGATACCTCGTGTCCCAGAACAGCTTTGTTATTGATCTGTAAATTTAATCATTCCAGGTATTCCATATGCACTTTTGCAACAATAAATCTCCAATTAATTGAAATCTCTAAAAGGTGTTCAAATGGTTCAAATGGCTCTCAGCACTATGGGACTTACCATCTGTGGTCATCAGTCCCCTAGAACTTAGAACTACTTAAACCTAACTAACCTAAGGACATCACACACATCCATGCCCAAGGCAGGATTCGAACCTGCGACCGTAGCAGTCGCGCGGTTGCGGACTGAGCGCCTAGAACCGCGAGACCACCGCGGCCGGCTCTAAAAGGTGTACTAACGTTGTTTTTTTTCTGGCAGTTTAGTTTCTCCTCTGTTATGACGAACGTGCATGTGTAATGGACTAGTCTGGAAGACTGTTTGCACTTGCAGAAAAAAGTTAAGTAAACAACGTTGCATACACGTTACATGTGGCTCTAATTATTTTGTTCTGTTTCAGCACCTACTCATTCCTCGGCATCCACCTCTGGACTGACCCTACACTATGGTGCTTACAGAATCAGCTATGATGTCTTTATATCAGCAAACCTGTCGTTTCTAACTCATACGTTTTGACATCACACCCATCCACCACCTCCGCACACCCACCCCCTTCCCACACACACACACACACACACACACACACACACACACACACACACACACACACACATGCACACACTAATAATGAAGTGGTGACTGAGTAATGATAATTCGGAAACTTGCTGGGTGACATCGACACGACGCCACGTTAACATGACGTCGGAAGTAGTGGGATGGAAATCGCAGAACTGGATAAATTTTTGGAAAAATACGATAAAATACGTAAAATTGTGGACAATACGGAAAAATACAAAAATCTGTAAAAAAAATACGTAAAATTGGGGTAGAACGAGAGGCCTTACTTTTCATAATAACTCTTGGAAACCGACCGTTGAGGCCGAGCGGTTCTAGGCGCTTCAGTCTGGAACTTCGCTGCTGCTACGGTCGCAGGTTCGAATCCTGCCTCAGGCATGGCTGTGTGTGATGTCCTTAGGTTAGTTAGGTTAAAGTAGTTCTAAGTCTAGGGGACTGATGACCTCAGATGTTAAGTTCCATTGTGCTCAGAGCCATTTTTTTAACTTATGGAAACATTACTGAAAAATATGATCGATCTGTAGATAGCTAAAATACCAATGTGTTGATTGCAAGGATTTATTAAATATTAATTAATGTCCAAATGGCAACCAGTTTCGATTTTATCAGAAATCATCTTCAGACCATGTCTCATCAGATAATGAACAGAGACGATGATTGGAGCACTGGTAAAAAGTCGGAGGACACCAGTTGGGCAGTTACCAGTGATGTACTTTGACACTTACCAACGCTCCAGCCCTTGTCTCTGTTCACCACCTGAGACATGATCTGAACATGATTTCTGATAAAATTGAAACCGTTACCGTAGATGTGATTATAAATTTGTTAATAACTTCTTTCGATAAAGACTGAGTAGTATTTTAATTTACTTACATATCTGCCTGCATGTGGTCTCTGTTGATGCCTCGAATAACATAACGTTAAATTGTTATTAACAAACAGATCTCGAGTGACATGGCTTATGACCGGGGTGGTCGAGCGGTTCAAGGCGCTACAGTCTGGAACCGCGCGACCGATACGGTCGCAGATTCGAATCCTGCCTTGGGCATGGATGTGTGTGATGTCCTTAGGTTAGTTGGGTTTAAGTAGTTCTGAGTTCTAGGGGACTGATGACCTCAGAAGTTAAGTCCCATAGTGCTCAGAGGCATTTGAACCATTTTGACGTGGCTTAACGTCATTTCTTATTAAAAATAGGCACAGCCTGTATTTCCCCATATACTGCCCAACTCCAGAGTGAACGCCACACATTCAACTGCATCATTTATGAAAGACAGCAATGGGGAAGGGGTGCTTGAGTCTTATTGGTCGGGCAGAGGGGAGGGGAGGGGATGGAAGGTGAGAGGGAGAGGAGGGGAGGGATTCCCCTGGGTGATGCTGATTATAACTCGCTGTGAGGGTTCCCCTTGATGACCTTGAATGCACCACATACACTTGGCAGTGGTCCCCCAGGGGGAGTGGCGGGCTGACGACCCTCAAGTGTATAACCTGATGCCAGAGATACGTGTGTCGTTATCGCGCCTAGTATGACCACTGATAACCTACTACCACTAAGATGCACACATCAAACTCTGTTAAATGGCTACTAAAATTTTAGGTGTGTGTGAACATGACGCTGCAAACCGCATCTTTCTATCCACCCCTATTACCGAAATTTACGAGGTGAAAGTTGTAAAGATCATTTTGCAGTACCCGCTACATCTGCTCTAAGGCGAATCCACAAATCCCATTCGTGCTCAAACTCCCCCTTTTAAATCAGTCATGAAGCGTAATGTGTAGTTACAGAGACATGGTGGCTAAATATACCTTCTGAGGACCACAAACGAGTTATGAATCCACGTCATACAACGCTAAAGCGCTCAAATGAGCCCAGCGATTTGCTACACACTGGTAGGCGTAGTGTGACTTGTCGCTTGGGTGTAGCTGGAGGCCAATATCGGCCAGAGAGTAAAGCGTGAGTGTCTCGTAGCGGGGTCTGTGTGTGTGTGTGTGTGTGTGGGTGTGTTTGAGTCTTGGCACGTAGGCCGCACGTGCAGGCAGGCCGCGGCGGCGCTCCCACGGACCGGCCAGTAATTGGTCGTTCGCGACCTCCGACCGTGTCGCTGTCACCCACGCACCAGAGCCACGCACAGCGTGCTACTCGTCACGTGCGCGCCACGCCTCTAACTGGTTCACGGCACCGGCCATTCACCGCCTTTTGGGTTATTAACCATTACTCCAGCGGCGCCACTCAATAGAGTTCGGAACATCTGCAGCGTTTCCAAAGCTGCAACATTTGCCGAAATTGTGAAGTAGAATACAAGTGGTGGAGGTGATCGATGTTTTATCTATTTAGGTTATGATACTATAACCGCAACTGAGTACAACAAATGTTGTACGCACAGATTTATCTACAAAAAAAGTCCAGATCGCTTTCCTTTATTTCCATATAATCAGTTTCGGGCCATCTGCCCATCTTCAGACCATTTGTTTTAGTAACCTGTGGACTGTTGTACGGTAAGTTCATTGTTCACTGCTGAGATTTTTCTATAGAAACTCAAGTACAGTAGACATGGAGGGCTTAGCACACTCCACGTGTCTCACAAGCGAATGTCTAATTCCTTATGTCAAGTACCAGAGCTCTTCCATCGAAACAACGTAGACTCATCATTACCCTCTGTTCACTATCATATACACAAACATGCAACGTGTATACACTTTCCACATACACAAATTTTTAATTCTTGGCTGGGACAGCTTCCACAAGGACGATGTCCCAGAAATAAATTAATATTGTTAGAATCCACAGATTCAGATCAAGCTTTTCGTGAGGTTTCCCTTCGTTGTAATGCAAATGGCGGAACTCGTAAGCCCCTGACATTTATTCCCAATTGGGAACCCTGTTTTCCCCCAATAGAAACGCGACTTATTAATGCGACGGATATCGAACAGCCCGCTACACTTTCAGGAGTGGAAAATGAAAAAATTTTCAAAATATCGGAGCAACACATCATATCGAGCAGTTAAATGACTTCACTCAGTATACACATAAAAAAATACAAATACGCCTATTCTAGGCCCGCCTGGTATTTGGCTGAAGAGTCCCTAACACGACTATAACGGAAAAGAAACCATCTAAGGAACGCAAATGCTCCCCTCCGCCATCACGCCGCCCTCCCCCCCTCCCCTCTCCCAATTGTTACAGAATTTAAAGTACGTTTTATCCATTGTGGATGGCGAAATGCAACTGTGATTAAGCTGGCAGTTTAAGTAGGACAAAATACAAACGGTATATTTCTGGATTTGATACGATGTTTGTTGATTCGAGGCATGCTGCCACAAGGTGGTAGGTCCGCAACTGATCAATACTGAGGAATTTGAAACTTTATTTATTTTGGCCAGCCGTTGTGGCCGAGCGGTTCTAGACGCTTCAGTCTGAAACCGCGCGACCGTTACGGTCGCAGGTTCGAATCCTGCCTCGGGCATGGATGTGTGTGATGTCCTTAGGTTAGTTAGGTTTACGTAGTTCCAAGTTCTAGGGGACTGATGACCTCAGAAGTTAAGTCCCATAGTGCTCAGAGCCATTTGAACCATTTGATTTTCTTTATTTTGCCTGTCTCATTCGAATGAATATACAAGTTTTGCTGCAGTGGTTACAGGTTTCGGGCTGCAACGAGTATTCGCAAACCAGACACATTGTTATTAACCGTTAACTACTCATACGATAAACGTAACTAGTCATACGATACAACGAGGTGACAATATCATGTGATAGCGAAATGCATATATACGGATGGCAGTAGTATCGCGTACACAAAATGCAAAAGGGTAGTGCATTGGTGGAGATGTCATTTGTAATCAAGCAATTAACGTGAACAGGTTTCCGACATGATTATGATCACACAACGGGAATAAACAGACTTTGAACGTGGAATGGTAGTTAGATCTAGACGCACTTCTGAAATCTTTATGAGATCCACAGTGTCAAAAGGTTGCTGAGAATACCAAATTTCAGACATTACCTCTCGTCACGGACAACGCAATGGCCGTCGCCCTTCACTTAACGACCGAGAGCAGAGGCGTTTGCGAGTTGCCAGTGCTAACAGACAGGCAATACCGCGCGAAATAACCGCAGAAAGTGTGGGACGTAAGCCGAGCGTATCCGTTTGGACTGTGCAGAGAAATTTGTCATTAATGTGCTAACGCACCAGACAACCGACGCGAGTGCCTTTGCTAACAGCACATCCCCTGCAGCGCCTCTCCTGGTCTCGTTACCATATCAGTTGGACCCTAGACGACTAGAACACCGCGTACTGGTAAGAGCTGATGGTAGGGTTCCAGCGTGGCGCAGAGCCACGAACCATGGAGCCAAGTTGTTAGCAAGACACTGTCCAAGGCGGTGGTGGCTCCTGAATGGTATGAGGTGTGTTTACATGGAATGGACTGGGTCCTATGGTCCAACTGAAACGATCATTGACTGGAAATGGTTTTGATCGGCTACCTGGAGACCATATGGAGTCATCCATGGACTGCATGATCCCAAACAATGATGGAATTTTTATGGATGACAATGAGCCATGTCAACGTGCAACAGATCTTCGCCATTGGTCTGAAGAACATTCTGGACAATTCGAGCGAATGATTTGGCCACACATATTGGCCGGCATGAATCCCATAGACATAATTGAGAGGTCAGTCCGTGTATAGAATCGTACAGCGGCAACACTTTCGCAATTATGGACGGCTATACAGGCAACATGGTTCAGTATTGCTGCAGCGGACCTGACTTGTTGATTGCATGCCGCATTAAGTTGCTGCACTACGCCGCGAAAAGGGGGTTCCAACACAATATTAGGAGGTATCCCGTGACTTTGGCACCTCAGTGTGTTTCGGTGCAATATGTAAACATTATTTTTTTGGATTTGATACGATTCATTGTACTATTAACTAGTTTTCGAGCCATCGCAGCGTCATTATCAGATGGATGTGTTACAGGAACGTTATTTTCAGGACTATTTGTAGTGAGACGCTGGATCTTGGTGCTGGCGGAAAAAAACCGGAAATTCCGCCGTAAGTTACGAAATGTTTACGAAACGAAAGGACCGTTATGTTTTTTAGGTTACTTATATTGCAGTGCTCGTGGTATCCGCTAACGGAAGGGATGCTGCGATGCACTGCAGTGTAAGTATCCTAAAAGATAACAGTCTTTTCGAGAGCATGGAAGGTTGATGCAAGCCAGCTCTTCACAAGGTAACAGAGTACTTGTGGAGTGCAGATGGTCTTTTTAGGCTACACGATAGTTTCAGATCCTGTGATGAGCGCTCGCCAATCGATACTCAGAGAGCGAAATCAGATAGCATACGAAGTGGAGATACTTCGACCAGTTATAAATTGCCGAAGTCTTCTGAACGTACAGCCGTCCGGGAAAGTTGTCGCACTCAAATTACTCTCGGAACTAATAGCTGCATGAAGCCCAAAGTAGAAACCTCCGAAATATTCGATGAGGCATGACAAGTAGGCTAACATAGACAGATTAGAGGCCATGGGAGGGGGAGTTTTGATTGCGGTCGACAAAATAAGCTGATTCTGTGAAGTTATCTGGAGGCAAGTGACTCAAGATAATCATCGGACCACCCTATTGCGCAGTATCAGTTGTAGAATCAATCAAGAAAGTCTACGCTCATTATCACGGAAATACACACATCATGCAATATTAGTTGGAGGGGACTTTAACCTCTCGAGCACAGATCGGGACGTCTGTGGATTCTCTGTGTTGTTGTTCGAACAGACCTTCTTGTGAACTAGTGCTGAGAACTTTCTGATCAGCTAGTTTGACAACGCAAACCCAATGGAAATAATTTATACCTATTAGTGGTCATGATGCCTTCACAACCACAATGGTTACTGAAGTTAATTCATCAGGTGGGAAACAGCTAGAAAGAACAGATAAGTGCGTGTTAGCATCCTGCAGCCAATGAGTGGACATCATTTAGTTACTGTATGACATTAAGTTCCATATGTCGGACGTAGAGGCATTATGGGCAAAGTTTAAACAGGCTGTAGATCGCGCTCTGAAGAAGTGCCGAGTAAGTGGATTAACGACGGAAAAGACCAGCCGCTGTTTAATAACATAATTCAGAAAATCCGAAGAAGCAGAAAAGTTAAAAATTAATATTCGGTCAACGTCAAGGTCAGTAGAGACAAAACCATATCGGAATGGCAAAAGATAGTGGGTAGGAATGGAATGAGATTTTAGCATAGTATACCTCAACCGGTAACTTTTTAAGAAAAAGTTTGTCTTGAATAATGTCAGAATAAATAGTTTTAGTTATTAGATATTCCTCATCTTTGACTGATTCGTAAAAGAAAACCTAACTTGAACTTGAGATACCGTATGAGGTAATCAAGATAGGCGCGTTTATTTGTCTCAAGCAGGCGTGATTTTATGTAGGTGCTTGCAAGAATCAGTTTCAGAAAATTGTTCAGTGTTTCTGCGCGCCATGTGTACTCCCCATAGGTTTAATGCCTAGTCCAGTTTGAGATACCGTATGAGATAATCAAGATAGGCACGTTTATTTGTCTCAAGCAGGCGTGATTTTATGTAGGTGCTTGCAAGAAACAGTTTCAGAAAATTGTTCAGTGTTTCTGCGCGCCATGTGTACTCCCCATAGGTTTAATGCCTAGTCCAGTTTGTCTTTGCTTCGCATCTTGAACAGCGCCACAATCCATGCATAACCTGTCCTTTTCGAATCCGGGAGGAGGTAGAAGTCCGCAGTGACCACACAGGAAACGCCGAAGACGGTCCTGTTCACCGTTAGTCGGTGACACCTCTCGCCTTCCTATCACATAGAGCTGTTGGGTATAAAGAGCTATGTTCAACTGTCTTATTTGTTCAGCGCAATGTCGAATTCTGTGGTGTTTTGCGTCTGTGTGTATGGTTCCGTTAAACAGTTTATACCATGTGGCAGAGAGAAAAGAACATAAGACAAACCCATTTGGATTTTTTGTTTGGTACGTACCCACTTCAGCACCAAGCGACATCAAACATTGTATACTGTCGACTTGTACGAGGATCACTCCAGATTTTCTTCTGCATATTTGCTATTCATGGCGATCATAGAAACATTCATTCTGCTTGTATTCAGGCCTAATTCAATCTATTTCCGCAGGTCGCGCTGTCGTAGCACTCCATCAAGATGGTTGCTGCACTTGATGTACGTCTGTAGCAATTTACTGTTACAGAGTTCCTGTGTTATGAGAACGAGGCAGTGACAAACATTCGCAAGAGATTGTGGGAGATGTATGGGGATGACGCTGTTAACCGCAGTACAGTTAATCGTGAAATAAGAAGATTATCTAGCGAAAGTGGGCATTCTAGCACTCTGGGACTTTCCGCGCAGCGGCAGATCAACATTTCTCCGAGTCCTGACGATGTGCAGTATGTTCACAATATATGTTGGCTGACAAACCGCGTAACAGTGAACGAGCTATCAATCCGAGTGGGAGTGGGAGAAGCGAGTGTGTGCAGAATACTGAAACAGTTCCTATAGAAAAAATTTGCGCTAAGTGGGTTCCGTGAATGTTGACGGACGCCCACAGAGAAACACAGTGCCCAGCCAAGGTATGGAACAATATGGGAATTCTGGAGATGAATGACGACACTGCAAGAATTGTGATAGGAGATGAAATGGAAAGGCAGTCGATGATGGAATGGGCGTTATACAAACTAGCCGAAAAAGAAAATCTCAAGACTGTGCCTTCAGCAGGAAAACTGATGGTCTTGCTTCTTTTGATCAGGACAGTTGCTGGTGGACATTATGCCACGTAGAACTACTATCAGTTCCAACGCATATGAGGTGTGATAAAAAAACTGGAATTTTTGTTTCTCTTAAAGAATCTTTATTTATTCTTTAACATCAAATTTGTCCCCTTCGAAGTAATCCCCCCCTCATATATAACACACTTCTACTAGCGATTTTCCCGGTCTTGGAAGTACTTCTGGAACTCACTTTTCACTATGGTCGTTGGCTCCTTCAGCGATTCTATTTTTATCTCATCAATGGTGTTCTTTAGAAGTGCTGGATCGTTATCGACATCACTCAGCAATTCCTGAGCGATGGTCTACTTGACCTCGCTTTTGCTCTAATTTTTTTCTATTCGTTTCATGCCAAAAACTCCGAAAATATTGGTTGGCATGAGCCAAAGGATTTGCTAACATCGTCAGCAACCTCTCTGATGGTGATTCAGCGATTTTCTAGAACCATTTTCAGTACTTCTTCCACACTGTCGTCAGTAATTGAAGGGCTAGGTCATCCAGGGCAGTAGTCGCTTTCAGTGTCTCCTAGACCCTCTTTGAAACGTTTGTGCCACTCGTAATGTTTTGTCTTACTCCTAGTAGATTTTCCAAAAGGCACTGAGTAAAATTTCGCTTATCGCTCGAAAACAGAAATAGCCCTTTCCAAGTCAACAATACACTAAATATTCAAAACAGCAAAAATGCAAACCTAGATCAGGGACAAATACACAAGTAAAATACAAAAGAAACTGAAAATCGGATGTATAAAGCCCGTGAAATTAAAAAAATTCGCTACTTTTTGATCACTCCTCGTATGTGGCAACATTGAAAAAACTTCATGCTCGAATGTATCACCTTCGGTATCATCGGCAAAAACACTGTTTTGCTATTGCGTGATTGCCCGGCCATATATCAGCTAGGAAACCACCGGCCATACTGCAAAGCTTGGGTGTACAACATTGAAAAAACGTCTTACAGCACCGTGTGATCACCGTCTCTTCGGTAAATTGAAGGAATCGCTTCGTATAACGGGATCTGATGATGATTTCCTTGTGAAGCGAGTTAAACATACAACTGGCCCTGACTTTTACAGTCCAGGTATACAGGCCTTACTTCCATGGTGGCATACAGCAGTTGAAAGGGGTGGAAATGACGTGGAAAATACTAGTTTGTCTCTGAAGAATGTATCAACATACTGTAAAAATTTCAAAGATAAGGAAAGTAAATTGGATGTTTAAAGAAACTTGTGCATTTCCCTTTGTGCTCCCCTCATACTAAAGTGGCAAGCAGGTGCAGCTATTCACTTGATTTAAAGATGTCTGTACTCCATTGTCAGAGAGAAACCCCTCCAAGTAGCTGTACAGCCAGTTGTGCCAGTCTTTCATCTGTATGGATGAAACAAGGCCTCCATTGCAGATGCCCGTCCTCTGCCCCCTGCGATGACGCAGTGCATGTGTTAGCAGGCAAATGTCTTACGCTTTCGCAATTGGGAATGTCTGGGTTGCGTGCCTCTGGGCTGATTCGATAAATCGGAGTCAATCGGGTCGGCGTGTCTCCCATTATTTACTGAATGAACCTCATGTAGTCGGGCCAATTCGCAAACGAATCCAGCGCTGGCCGAGACCTCGGGCGGCGACTGTGTAAACAGCTATGCGTTACAAAATTGAGCTGGCATGCCTCTACGTGTGTGTGTGTGTGTGTGTGTGTGTGTGTGTGTGTGTAAATTTTACCATTTCAAATCTAGCGTATCTGCACGCGCACCGAATGAGGGGATGTTGTGTTCCAAGAACAGGACGGAACCTGTAGCGTGCACATTACGATATACTTTGCATCGAAGAAAATACCGACGCCAATCTGATGATGGCCACTGGATCAAACTAGTAATTTGGTATACTAGTGCAAAATAATTGTGAACTTCGCATAAGTTCGTTGCGTTTTTCAAGAAGTTTAATAAAAACAACAGATGCACGTAATAGAGACTTTAGTCATTAACAATACAGGGTGATTCGAAAAGAATACCACAACTTTAAAAATGTGTATTTAATGAAAGAAACATAATATAACCTTCTGTTGTACATCATTATAAAGAGTATTTAAAAAGGTTTTTTTTTCACTCAAAAACAAGTTCAGAGATGTTCAATATGGCCCCCTCCAGACACACGAGCAATATCAACCCGATACTCCAGCTCGTTCCACACTCTCTGCAGCATATCAGGCGTAACAGTTTGGATAGCTGCTATTATTTCTCGTTTCAAATCATCAATGGTGGCTGGGAGAGGTGGCCGAAACACCATATCCTTAACATACCCCCATAAGAAAAAATCGCAGGGGGTAAGATCAGGGCTTCTTGGAGGCCAGTGATGAAGTGCTCTGTCACGGGCTGCCTGGCGGCTGATCCATCGCCTCGGGTAGTTGACGTTCAATTCAGACGACAAGGTTTCATAACTAACCTTTTTCGTAGGACTCTCCATACAGTTGATTGTGGAATTTGCAGCTCTCTGCTAGCTCTGCGAGTCGATTTTCCTGGGCTGCGAACAAATGCTTGCTGGATGCGTGCTACATTTTCATCCCTCATTCTCGGCCGTCCAGAACTTTTCCCTTTGCACAAACACCCATTCTCTGTAAACTGTTTATACCAACGTTTAATACACCACCTATCAGGAGGTTTAACACCATACTTCGTTCGAAATGCACGCTGAACAACTGTCGTCGATTCACTTCTGCCGTACTCAATAACACAAAAAGCTTTCTGTTGAGCGGTCGCCATCTTAGCATCAACTGACGCTGACGCCTAGTCAACAGCGCCTCAAGCGAACAAATGTACAACTAAATGAAACTTTATAGCTCCCTTAATTCGCCGACAGATAGTGCTTAGCTCTGCCTTTTGTCGTTGCAGAGTTTTAAATTCCTAAAGTTGTGGTATTCTTTTTGAATCACCCTGTATATTCTCCTTTACTATTTACGAAAGTCTCTAACCCTGGGATAACTTTTCGACCCCCGACTGCAGAAGTCGTGTGTTTTTGAGTCGAAGAACTCGTCGAGCCATGTTCGGAGCGTATTTTCATCCGGAAAGCGAATTCTTTGAAGGTTATTCGATAGAGAGCGGAAAAGGTGAAAATCTGAGGCAGCATGATCAGACGGATAAGGTGGGTGCGGAATGACTTCCCAATCCAACTCCTGTATAGTGTGAAATGATAATTAAATCAAGACCCTAAGCTCTCGAAGGAGTTGATATACGTCAACGGGGACAGTTGAAAAACGTGTGCTCCGACCGGGACTCGAACCCGGGATCTCCTGCTTACATGGCCGACGCTCTATCCATCTGAACCACCGAGGGCACAGAGGATAGTGCGACTGCAGGGATTTATCCCTTGCACGCTCCCCGTGAGACCCATATTGCCAACTTAATGTCCACACACTACATTCATAGTGCCCCTGCCCATTACACCCATTACTCGCGGTAGACAACGTTACCGAGTCCCGTAAGAGTTCGGGAAATGCGTGTGCATCCAGCACAGAAGAAGAAGGTCAACGGCCGGTTAGCCTTAACTATATGTAGATGGTATCTGTTCTTTCTTCATACCTCTTTAGTTTTTTTTTGTCAGTCTACCGGAGTGCGGGCGGGCGTTACCGTGGAGTATAACTTCAAGCAGTCTTCCTCGTCGTTGTTCTTGGACTGCGTCTGCAAGACGTCTCAGTTGTTCACAACAGATGTCAGCAGTGATGGTTTCACCTCGGGAAATCCATTCGTAGTACACCACACCGTCACTGTTCCACCAGATGCATAACATTATCTTTTGTGGATGCGCACTAGCCTTTATACGAGGAGTTGCTGCTTTGTTTCGGCTCAACCGTTCCATTCTTTTCCTTATGTTAGAATAAGGACACCGTTTCTTGCCACCCGTAACGATACGGGGTAGGGATGGTCGCTTTTGTTCACGAGCTAGCAGCGATCCACATATTGCTACCCGCTGATTTCTGTGATTTTAGGTTAGAGTATGCGGTACCCATACACCCGATTTTTTAACCTTCCCCATTGCATGCAAATGTCCCACAAATGGAATGATCACAGTTCATCACAGTTGCTAGTTCTCGAGTTCACTGATGTTAATCATTGTGGATTAATGTGTTTAAACGATTTTCATCAAACGCCGAATGTGTTCCTGAACGTGGAGAATCCCTAATGTCAAAACGATCTTCCTTACAACTAGAAAATCATATTCTTACCGTGCTCTGCCAGTGCCCTTATTCCCATACACGGCGCAAATGTGTGTGGCTACCTCCACTGCCGTCACTTTTATACTGAACTCAAACAGAAGAATACATCGAAAATGTTCCGATTTCTCCACTTGGAACTCTAATTCCTACCGTCCACATCTCCACCCACTATCTCAAAATGCAAAATGACAATATGTAAACTCAAACAGCAAGAGTGAACAACAAATAAAAGATTACAGTCTACAGGGTGTTACAAAAAGGTACGGCCAAACTTTCAGGAATCATTCCTCACACAAAAATAAAGAAAAGATGTTATGTGGGCATGTGTCCGGAAACGCTTAATTTCCATGTTAGAGCTCATTTTAGTTTCGTCAGTATGTACTGTACTTCCTCTATTCACCGCCAGTTGGCCCAATTGAAGGAAGGTAATGTTGACTTCGATGCTTGCGTTGACATGCGACTCATTGCTCTACAGTACTAGCATTAAGCACATCAGTACGTAGCATCAACAGCTTAGTGTTCATCACGAACGTGGTTTTGCAGTCAGTGCAATGTTTACAAATGCGGAGTTGGCAGATGCCCATTTGATGTATGGATTAGCACGGGGAAATAGCCGTGGCGCGGTACGTTTGTATCGAGACAGATTTCCAGAACGAAGGTGTCCCGACAGGAAGACGTTAGAAGCAATTGATCGGCGTCTTAGGGAGCACGGAACATTTCAGCCTATGACTCGCGACTGGGGAAGACCTAGAACGACGAGGACACCTGCAATGGACGAGGCACTTCTTCGTGCAGTTGACGATAACCCTAATGTCAGCGTCAGAGAAGTTGCTGCTGTACAAGGTAACGTTGAACACGTCACTGTATGGAGAGTGCTACGGGAGAACCAGTGGTTTCCGTACCATGTACAGCGTGTGCAGGCACTATCAGCAGCTGATTGGACTCCACGGGTACACTTCTGCGAATGGTTCATCCAACAATGTGTCAATCCTCATTTCAGTGCAAATGTTCTCTTTACGGATGAGGCTTCATTCCAAAGTGATCAAATTGTAAATTTTCACAATCAACATGTGTGGGCTGACGAGAATCCGCACGCAATTGTGAAATCACGTCATCAACACAGATTTTCTGTGAACGTTTGGGCAGGCATTGTTGGTGATGTCTTGATTGGGCCCCATGTTCTTCCACCTACGCTCAATGGAGCACGTTATAATGATTTCATGCGGGATACTCTACCTGTGCTGCTAGAACATGTGCCTTTACAATTACGACGCAACATGTGGTTCATGCACGATGGAGCTCCTGCACATTTCAATCGAAGTGTTCGTACGCTTCTCAACAACAGATTCGGTGACCGATGGATTGGTAGAGGCGGACCAATTCCATGGCCTCCACGCTCTCCTGACCTCAACCCTCTTGACTTTCATTTATGGGGGCATTTGAAAGCTCTTGTCTACGCAACCCCGGTACCAAATGTAGAGACTCTTCGTGCTCGTATTGTGAACGGCTGTGATACAATACGCCATTCTCCAGGGCTGCATCAGCGCATCAGGGATTCCATGCGACGGAGGGTGGATGCATGTATCCTCGCTAACGGAGGACATTTTGAACATTTCCTGTAACAAAGTGAAGTCACGCTGGTACGTTCTGTTGCTGCGTGTTTCCATTTCATAATTAATGTGATTTGAAGAGAAGTAATAAAATGAGCTCTAACATGGAAAGTAAGCGTTTCCGAACACATGTCCACATAACATATTTTCTTTCTTTGTGTGTGAGGAATGTTTCGTGGAAGTTTGGCCGTACCTTTTTGTAACACCCTGTATAAATAAACGCTTAGCATCCGAAATACCAACATGCAAAAAAAAAAAAATCGCTTCAGACTTAGGTACCTATTTAATACAACGGGGAAGGTTAAAATAATACGCAAAGTCATATACCAGTAAATAAATTGGAACCATCTAGGCTCATATCACTCCATTTGAACATACATTGTGGGACAAAATATTATGATCACAGCTCACCGTGAGATTAAATGCCGCCTTGCAGACACGTGACACGGCAAGAAAACTACACAAGGAGATTTAAAATAGTGTCAAATATTCCTGTTGGATATAACATCGACAAAAATTACAAGAAAATTTCCTGTAATGATAAATGTGGAAACCAGAGTTCCTCTCCTGTGCCAAACTTTTCATCTCAGAGTAGCACTTGCAGCCCATGTCCTCAATTATTTCATGGATGTATTTAAATCCCTGTCTTCCGCTACAGTTTTTACTCTCTACAGCTCCCTCTAGTACCATGGAAGTTATTCTCTGATGTCGTAACACATGTCGTATCATCCTATCCCTTCTTCTTATCGGCTTTTTCCCTACATTCCTTTCCTCGCCGATTCTGCGGAGAACCTCCTCATTCTTTATCTTACCAGTCCACCTAATTTCCTAAGTTCCACATCTCAAATCCTCCTATTCTCTTCTGTTCCAGTTTTCCCACAGTCCATGTTTGACTACCATACAATGCCGTCCTGCAAACGTACATTCTCAGAAATTTCTTCCTCATATTGAGGTCTATATTTCATACTAGTAGAATTTTCTTGGCCAGAAATTCACTTTTCGCCACTGCTAGTCTGCTTTCTTATGTCCTCCATGCTCCGTCCGTCACGGATTATTTTGCTGCCTAGATAGCAGAATTCATTGGCTTCGTCTACTTCTTGATCCACAATTCTATTGTTAAGTTTCTTGCTGTTCTCTTTCCTGCTACTTCCCATTACTTTCGTCTTTCTTCGATTTACTCTCAATCCATATTCTGTACCCATTATTCTGCTCATTCCATTCAACAGATCCTGTAATTCTTTTTCACTGTCACTGACGATAGCAATGTCATCAGCGAATCTTATAATTCTTTTTCACTGTCACTGACGATAGCAATGTCATCAGCGAATCTTACCTTTGATATCCTTTCACCCTGAATTTTACCCGCACATGATCCTTGTCTTGTTTCCGTCATTGCTCCTTCGACTTTTAGATCTAACAGTAGGGGGCGAAAGACTACATCTCTGTTTTACAACCTTTTTAATCCGACGACTTCGTTCTTGGTCTCTCACTCTTACTGTCCCCTCCTGGTTCTTGTACAAACACATTTTTTACCCCTTTTTTCCCTATAGCTTACCCCTGCCTTTCTCAGAATTTCAAACATCTTGCACCATTTTACATTGTCAACGAGTTTTTCTAGGTCTACAAATCCGATGACCGCGTCTTGATTTCTCTTCAGTCTTCTGTCCATTATCAACAGCAACGTCAGAACTGCATCTATGGTGTCTGTACCTTCTTTAAAGCCACACAAATTGTCGTCTAACCCATCCTCAGTTTTCTTTTCCATTCTTCCGTGGATTATTCTTGTTATCAATTCGGATTCATGAACTATGAAGCTGATTATGTTATAATTCTCGCACTTGTCGGCTGTTGCTGTATTAAGAATTGTATGGATGATATTTTCCCGAAAGTCTAATGGTATATCGCCAGCCTCATACATTCTACACACCAATGTGAGTAGTCGTTATGTTGCCATTTCTGCCAACGATTTTAGAAATGTCGACGGAATGTTATCAATCCTTTCTGCCTTATTCGATTTTAATTCTTCCAAAGCTCTTTTAAATGCTGATTCTAGTATTGGATCCCGTATTTCGTCTATATCGACTCCTGTTTCTTCTTCTGTCACGTCATCAGACAAGTACTTCCCCTATAGAGACCTTCAATATAGTTTTTCCACCAAGCCGCTATATCCTCTGCATTTAACATGTAATACCCACTGCACGCTTTATGTTACCGCGTTTACCTTAAATTTAAAAAAAAAAGGTTCAAATGGCTCTGAGCACTATAGGACTTAACATCTGAGGTCATCAGTCCCCTAGACTTAGCACTACTTAAACCTAACTAACCGAAGGACATCACACACATGCATGCCCGAGGCATGATTCGAACCTGCGACCGTAGCAGGCGCGCGGTTCCGAACTGGAGCGCCTAGAACCGCTCGGCCACAGCGGCCGGCTCTTTAATTTCACCTACTCTCCACTGTGCTGAGTCAATTCTTCCGACAATCAATTCTTTGTCGATTTCTTCACATGTTTCAAGCAGCCATTTCGCCTTAGCTTGAGGGGACGTTCTATTTATTTCATTCCTAAGTGATTTGTACCTTTGTGTTCTGAATTGCCCTGAACATTTTTGTACTTCCTTCTTTCGTTGATCAGCCGAAGTATTTCTTCTGTTACCCATGGTTGGTTGGTTGGATGTTCCACGGATCATTTTGCACGATAAGTCGTAATGATGTGGAAAGAGTCATTTACATTCACATCGCAAATTGATCTGTACATACGATTACATTCTGAACGTTTCTAAGTGTATTGCCACAAAAAAAGAAAAAAGATATACGGATGTGAGTTAGTAATTCTTACCCACAACCTTTTGCACATTACAGTAATAGAAATTCTTCTGCGGAATAGAAGGAGCTGTCAAGAAGAAACTTTCCCAGTTTGTTATCAAATTTTACTCTGCTGTCTGTTAGACATTTTATATCACTGGGTAAGTGATCAAAATTTTCTTTTGCACCATTCGACAACCTTAATGTGGAGCAATGAACGTCATTTTTCCTTCTGTTATTGGAATCATGTACATCTGTGTTCCTTTTGAACTGTAGTGAATTACGTACAACATACGTCATGAGGGAATAAATGTACTGTGAAGCTGCAGTCGGAATGCCCAGCTTCTTAAACAGATGTCTGCAAGAGGACCGTGGGTGAGCACCACATATTATTCTTACAGCACGTTTATGCGCAATGAAGACTTACTTTCTTTCATCGCAGCCGCCTTCCTTGTATATATGATAGCGAAAAAGCAACTGCTAAGGAAGAACTGACCACGCGAAGAGTAGATGCCTGCAGCAACTCCAGTTCTCGCACACTTTGTTGCAGGATCACCTCTACATGTTGCAACACCGTGGGAGGACTCCGTTGCGCTGATTACAGCAGTTTGTTCACACTTTACGGAAGCACTGACCTTATTTGGCTGACGTAGCACATTGGCAGCACAGCTTCAGCTGACTGATGTATCAGCACCACCATGACTGTCCTACAAATTACAACCCTTCAAGCACTCGTGATGAACTGCAATAGTAAGAGGGCCTACACCACCGAATACTAAACATTACTCGTCTCAAGCGTCTACCTCGACAGGTACGTGAGTACCCTGCAACTCACAATTAAGTACCAGATAGAGGGTTCACCGAACCATATTCAAGCTATTTCTCCACCGTTCCACTCTGGAGGACGGGGGGCGGGGGGGGGGGGGGAGGGGGGGGAGGACGAACACTTGAATCTTAGCGTGTGAGCTCTGGTTTCTCCTGCTGTATTTCAATGGTAATTTCTCCCTAAGTAGGTGAGTCTCAACAAAATATTTTCTCTTTCGAAGGGGAAAGCTCGTGAAAAGAATTCGTGAAAACAGGTACTGGATTCCAGACTATCATTACAGCAACTTTTCATCTAGTTTTGACCAATTCTGCCTCCTGTTGGAGTATGCGACACTTTTTTTGAACGACCAGTATAAACGCTATATAGAGGAACAAGGAAACCACAGACTTAAGTGGAACCGTCCCTTAATGGGTTGTCTTTTTAGAATTCTCTTCCTCCGCACAGTATTACTGACCTGTGAAACAAAGTGAAACGTAACAGCACGTTTTTCATACGATTTCGAAGCTAATATGGATTGCATGATTAACTGTTAAGCCATTAGGTAAGACCCACATAAGTAATTTCGACTTTTGAGCTCTGTAACGTAATTTTCAACAATTTCATGTCAAAATACACACTAATATTATTTCCATCCATTGGTAAAAACTCGTACTTTCAGTTATTTTAGTTCCAATGAGGGCTTTTTATTTACGAAGAATCGCGTAACGAAAGAGATACCAAACATACTATAATTATAATGTTTGAAACCTGTGACATCTCTGTTTATCATACTGCTAGCTTGCTATGCTGTTGGTTAACATAACACATAATTACCTCGCAATTACTATAATTCATAAAACGAAACCAGATAAACAATGTAAACAAAGTATCTGAGCTGCTATATTATATACTGAAATTCTGCTCACATTAAAAAATAATGTACTAATACGTGTAACAGTAAACGTAGTTTCAGTCTTATTAACAAAAAAGTGATCAGTATTGTTTATTCTTATCATTTCACTTATTTTTCCATGAAAACAAGAGCTATGTCTTTGTATCACATCCCATGCATTTCAATTGTAACCACCGGGTGATAACATTCTTTGTAACTGTCAACGACTTCTGTAATTGTAATTCACGAATTCACTATACCCAACAATACATCAGTTGTTAGCAAAAGTATATAACATCCGCCAGAAATCGTGCGGGAGGCCCAGTATGATGTAAGATCTTGAGCAGCACACTATGACGCAATAAACTGCACACCTGGAACAATAACTGACTTTTCAAGTCTTGTGAGAACCAAGGTGTTCTCTGGTCCGTTTTTACTCAAGGAATTTACAGGAAACATCAACTGCAGCGAACCAACGAAATTAGGACAAGTCCAAGTCAACGTTTATTATTTTGAACAAAGTGGGCTACCCAGCCAAATTTCAAGACCGTTAATTTCAGCTACCATTTACGTTTCCTTCGAATTAGTCTCTTTTGATAACATTTATCCACGACAATTGGGGTTATTACTTAAAGCATTCTTGAGAAAATCAATTAGGTATTTACTCGTATCATATTGTGATGTTGACAACAATATTTATAAAATGCAGAAAACTGTTTAACTGAGATGCCATTTTCTTCGGTTCACTGACCTCGCAGCTTAGAAAAACGGCTAAGGACAACAGTCAGGAAAGTATTACGCCTCCAGTTTACTCTTCTAATGCTGACCTGTGAAAAATATGCAAAATTTATTTTACTGCAAGAAATATACTTAAAAATGTAGATCGACATTCAAACACATCATCATAATGATTTAGAAAAAAATCTTGAAATAGTAGGCAAGGGAGGTAGAGAAGGTCATTCTAATTGTATTTGACAATTGTGGTGAATTTAGCAGCAGTCATTTAGGGGAAAAGAGTACCTGAATGACAAAAATTCAAGTTTCTGGTAAATTGTGAAAGAAAATTCACTAACTCATCAGCTTGCCACTATGCTACATATTCCTGTTGGTCACCTGATTGTTTATCCTGCTTACTCTTTCCTTCATTCTCCTCCATAGCAACTTCTGCAGCCGATCAGTAACAGTTAGAGCTGAAACCATATTCCTTCTACTCTGTATACTTAATTTTTCCAGGACATTAAACCTAGAAATTGCATCATCACTGAAATTTATTACTATACCCATTACGCCGATCTCAACTGTGTCAGATTTACAAGTACAGTTTTCGGTATTCACTCCTCTATGCAGCTGTTGAAGCTTTCGTTGGGATTCTGTAAGACACCATGGATACATCTTCTAAGATGATTTGTATCTGGCAGATCCCTTACTTTAGGCGTAAATGCTCGCACAACACCAAGGACTGCTTGTGAGTGTACGCCCTGTACACCGAATGTCTGTAGGTGATTGCTGAACGAAATGATATGTGTATCATTTGATGTTGCTTTGAACGGGTTGCATCGAAACCTTCGTTTGGTGTTAAATTGGTTTATTCCCGGCATTTCTGATACAGGAAACACGTACAGTGAAACAAACCAACACACTAGTAACTATTAAAAACAGGTGTTTCAAATTCCGAAGGCAAGATATAAACAAATGTATCGTATGACCATTGGTTGCAGCTAAGCCGCAGCGTTCTAGATATGCCTGTACTTACGTTCCGATAGTCAGAACTCTCTAGAATACACATGTGTTTAGGATCCATATCTAAAACCTCAAAAAAGTAAGAAAAGAAGAATATATGGCGTATTCCTACGCACAGAAGGCCGTGATACCTCCGCAACGTTATGTTCAAACTAAATTAACGAACAAACGGCAAATTAAAATGTTCGTAAACTAAACTTTTTTTAATCGGCATGAGATGCTCTTTTCCATAGAGCAGAATAAGTGATCTCGAGAAACGGTAGATTGTTACGGCCCTGCACTAGAGATCAGAAATGAGCTCCCTATACTTCCTTTAAACTCGCCAACGAGTTCTGTGACGTCATGTATGAACTCGCTGTCTCTGTGTGCCCGTAGAACTGATTTGTGAGTCTCCGCCGCAGCTCACTTGTCACCTTGTAACCTCCCCCTCACTTATCGATCTTAATGACCGTGAAAAATTAAACCGCGTGCACATAATGGAAATTTGGGAAAAGCAATCGTCACCGAAGTTAATTTGTCGGTAAAGAAGGAGGAAAGGGTTACATCTAAATGAAAGGAAATATGCAAATGAAATTGGTGGAAATTAATTTTGAGAAAAGGGTAAAATTAATAAAGAAAGTAAATGTGCGGTCGTTACGTTAACAATTAACTGGCGTTAATTAGATATTTGAGATTTGGGGAAAATTACGGTCGCCAGTCCTACGGACAACTACTATAATACCTGAAAAATAAAGGTTTTTGCACACATAATTAGCACTAAAAGCGTGGCAACTGAAGGGTGACACGCGTTGTGTGAAAACTGAATGTTTGTCAGAAGTAATAAATTTCGCTACACTCTGACTTAATTTAGCAAAAGAATTAATAAAACTGGAAAATTGAAAGTTGACTTAGTGACTGAAATTAATAGTGAACTTTGTTTCTGAAGCACTACGAAATTCAATAAAATAAGGTTAGTCTTGGGCTACCTCAACAATCATTTCAAAAGCTACTTGAATCTACGCAATTTAGAAATAAGAGATTTAACTTTGAACTTGAATTAAATGATTCTGAACAATTAAAAATAGTAGAATTTAGTACGTACCAAGCTGAGCTGCAGTCACAGGTAAGCTTAAATATGGTAACAAAACTCGCACTCTTAATTTGTGCTTGTGTAACCTAAATATTGTAGCCAGCAATGAATACTTTAACTGAACTTTGAAATTAAAGCAGTGAAATGGAATGATATTACTTTAATGCTGGCGTTTGAATTTCAATAACACTCGGATTCATTCCGGAAAAGGAAGGGACCCTGCTTGGTAATGCAATTGGGACAATGAGCAACAAATGTTCATGCTAAGTTGCTGTAATTTGGTGACACAAATTGACCAATTTGAAAGCTGAGGTCTGACATACAGTTCTAAAACTTTACGTGCTTCCAGTCTTCCTTGTTGGTTGATTGAAGGTTTGAAGTCGTCGGTCGAGGAGGTGGCGACAGTCACTCATTGTCGGCCGTCGCTGTTGCAGAAGCTGGACGTTGGCGCGTCTTCTTCTTGACACGGTCACCAGGCGAAACGGGCTCTTGATGTGCGCCAGCTAATGCTTCCCGTCCGCGACACCGTGTCAGAAACCATCTTAGTAATTACATGCTGTCAAATCCCGAAAGCGCGGCAACTCCCGGGAGCGTCACACAACACACCTGCTCCACCGCCCTACTCCAGCCAGACTCTCTCTGCCCGCGCTCCACGCGCCAGAGTTACCACTACCAAAGATCCTAAACGATTTGGCTCTCCACACGACCTATCGATGTAATCGTTCGATAGCATAGTTTTCCCTAGGCCAGACCCAGCGTAAAAATAAAATAATATTTACAAAACAAACCAATTATACATCGATATATATATATATATATATATATATATATATATATATATATATATATATATATATATATAAAGACACAGAAATGTCATATCTTCAGGTAACAAATAAAGGAAAAGAATTTATAGTACAATAGATGGAAATAGGAGGATATGCATTTCCGGCGTTACAACCTGAGTCTCTAGTCGGGTACAAATGGACTCGACTCGTTCAGAAAGGAAGCGAGTGCACGAGTTAGCAAGCATAACCGCGGAATCGTGGCATTCCCGATACGTACGCAATCGTTTTCAAAGTAATTTCCACCACTGAACTGTAAATTACTGCTCATTTATTTCACACAATCATAATTTCGGCTTTACAGCCATTCTGAAGTGCAAGTTGAAATTCCACAAGTGACCGACCTGCCTAAATGAAAGAAGCAACCACTGGACATGACGATTATTATACACCAATATAATAACTGATCGGTTAACAGTGAATATCGTTATGTTTATTCAGACTTTTTCGAGGACTGCTGTAAATTTATCTTAATATTTAGCATCTATTCAGGGAATGTCTAACAATAACGTTTACATATACACACTTTTGAGGCGTTACCGAGACTCTAACGACAATACCGCAAAACGTGACATGATGATGAAGTGGAATGTCTCAATGGTGATTAATTATTAAAATAAATTATAGAAATGAAAGAAAAGCTATACAATTCGCTGTTAGTTCATAAACGCAAGTTGCCATAACCAAATGAATATAGAAATAGCGCAAGGGTCCTAATAGGGACGTTGCTCTGTGGCAAGTTTTCGTTTGAAGCAGCACATATGATTGCTCTTGGGGGTGGTGAAATAAACAAGAATATGGCCATTTTGTTTGCATTGAATGAAATCTTTATGGTTTTTATCTGAAGCGTGGACTTCGGCGTGAAACTTATCCCATATATCACTCCTTATCTAATGGAAAACGTTTACAATTATCTATTTTGCAACAATTAATTTTATTTTTACACCCTCCACAGTCTCACAAACACAACTTTGTTAAGGGCCATCTTATCCCAATCATGTCATTTCCCTTTTTCATTTCCACGTTGCAGCGGAAAGATCGTGTGCTCATCTTTCGTACTAACAGTAAGTCACGAATAGTCTTACACTCCGTAAGAGAGAACGAGTCGATAAGTATGAAGCGACCGTAGCGCCACAATTCCCGGATTCGTCATACTCGCGGAAGTACAGCGGGAACGAAGAAGCCCGTTAGCACTGACGTAACAGCGGCGCCTTGATTTATTAAGTGTGCAACCCGCAACATTTCCGATCACTACCCGACACCTACGAACGAGAAAACGGCGAAGTTGCTCGGCTGTTCGCCTGCTGCTGTTATGAGTTTGGTCGGATGAATAACCTTTCTTGCAGCATCAGGTCCATGGATGCGTCAAATTCATGCCACGAGAATCGTTGGTTTATTGCATTTCAAATGCGGACCAACATGCTATTAATCAGGATGTCGTAGGGTGGCTGCATAGAGATTCCTTGAGTATTAACTGGTTCTGTTCTAGTCGGCTCTGCAGAAATCGTCGTCGTAGTCGTCGCCGTCGTCATTGTCATCATCGTCATCATCATCTCTTCCTTGCAATCACCTTTTCCGGTCTCTGTCATCCATCATCTGTTACGGTGCCTACCTAGTTCTCTCTTTGCAGTCGGCCGATAATTCACTGTAATTTTTTGCAGTCTATTTTCTATCATTCTATCACGATCCTTCCATTTCATTCTGTTCTCTCCTATCTTCTCATTAAATCAAAAGATTTTTAAATTTGATCTTATTGTTTCACTCTTTGTTTTAGACAGGTTATACAGCTTCTTACGTACCTCATGAGCTTCATCTCTGCTGCCTCTATATGTTATTTTTCTTTTTTTATTATTGTCCATGATTGGGAACCATATACGTAGCCGTAAGTTAATCCAATCATTTGTTTCTTTTCTTGTTTTTTCTTCACAAATTTCTTCCAGTTGTTCCGCAGATAGCTTGACTTCATTACCCTCCTTCTCAAAGGCTTTGAATTTGTTAAAACTAACATCACACCCGGCCTAGATTATAGGAGTAGGATACTTGTTCTAAAATTTTCTCATTTATTACTGTTTTCGACCTGATTGTATTCTTTTCTTTGAGAGCCATTATCTTTATCTTATTTGCAGAAATAGTTAAGCTGTGACATATTTCGTTTTGGGTCAATCTGTATACTGCTCTTTGTAAATAATCTTCTGTTTCCTGTATCTAGTCATCAGCATATATAACAGAGTAGATCCTATTTTAATGTCTAACTGTATTTCGTCTTTCACTTCATAACAAGGTCTTTTGACCTTATCAAAGGCTTTCTCAAAATTCTAAGCCAAATTTCCTACGTTTTTTCTGTAATTTGTCTTATTATAAATGTATGATCGTTACACAAACGTCTCTTTCTGAAGCCTGATTGTAGTTCTGAGATTATTACATCAATGATAGTTTGTAGCCTTTCCGAATTTTCCCATAAGTTTTATTTCTTGCATTTAGTAAACTTATTCCTCTATAATTTCCTGTGTCTTTTCTAATGCCTTTGCCGGCCGAAGTGGCCGTGTGGTTAAAGGCGCTGCAGTCTGGAACCGCAAGCCCGCTACGGTCGCAGGTTCGAATCCTGCCTCGGGCATGGATGTTTGTGATGTCCTTAGGTTAGTTAGGTTTAACTAGTTCTAAGTTCTAGGGGACTAATGACCTCAGCAGTTGAGTCCCATAGTGCTCAGAGCCATTTGAACCATTTTCTAATGCCTTTTTTAAATATAGAAATAACTAGCCACAATATTTCAATGGCTCATCTCGTCGAAAGCTTCAGGTGAGAATGTTGTTTCCTGATTTCGCAAGAACCTATTCGTACGCCTTTTCATAGGCCGCAGATGACGAGCAGCGCGTTCCCCTGAAATCGTCGCCGCTGCCCCTCCTAACGTAAGTGAAGATACAGCTCCCCAGTGATGAAAGTTGGCAAAGCGATGAATCTCTGTCGAGTACCACTGCCGATGCAGAAGCCCGCTGTGTGAACGACCCTTGTTTCTTGATCTATACTGTAGGGAAGCAGCACACTTACGCCTTATAAAATTCACATCAGTCTTTCCATTGTGTGCCAGCCTAGTCCGCTGTAACTAGCTCTGACGTCATAAATATTGCGCAATACTTTAAAATGAAGTAAATAACCTGAAACGTTTCTAGCATGTCAGGAGTAATGCAAAATCAATATGTGTTGGATATCAGTTCAATAACTTCAACCATTTTCGAAATTTGGATGTTTTTCTGTAAAAATCATTGGCGCAACAGAAAAGAGCTAGAAACTTAAAAATTTATATTTAGATTCCTTTTGCATAATAATTTAGTAGAAACAGTATTCTGGATGTCACAAATTAAAATTTTAGTTGAAATTCATGATTTTCTGGTTTTTGTCTTAGAAATTAAGGAAGCAAGATAGATTAAGTGGGCGAATAAATAAAGCTAGGATGTTTAAATTTAAGTAGAAGGGAGATCCGCTATAATCATAAAAATGTGAGAAGTTTCAACAGAATAACTATAAAACTATAGCTATAGCGTATCTCCAGAGAGCAAGTTCAGAGCTCGTCTACTGCGTGTAGTGGAATTAAAGTAATTCTTTGGCCCAAAATATTTGACTTAGCCACATCAGACTTTTATTCTGATTACTTACTTGTGTGCTGATTGCACAATTAAATTGAAAGCTTCATCGGCCATCAGCAAAGGAAGCAATGATTTATTCGATAACTTGAAGTGGTGCATTACTAGCCGAGCAGCTAGTCGGGAGGGCAGATTTGATCAGGCGTTCCCTTAGCCGCCCGCACCGCGGCTTGATATGTAAGAACGCTGCGCGAGAGAAGAAGGCCACAGTTCTCTGCAGACGCTGATTAGCGCACCACCTGTGCCGCGTCGGTATCGTTGATATAAACAGCCTCGGATGCAGTAATAAGTTACTCGGGATACGCGTAACCATGAAATCGTTTTCAAGTGAAGTGTTAATTTTGGGATGACGTTAATGATCTAGCTGTAGTTTGCGTATGTCGTATTTTCACGTGCCGCCGTAGGACAGACATTCTACCATTATTGGCATGGCTTTTGATGAACATCATCATCAAATTATGGCGAGCATTCACTTAAACATTTAATTTGAACAGTTATAGTGGCATCAGCGCATTAGACTCTGAACTGCTCTGGTAGTTGGATTGTGTGGATTCTTTTTGGTCTGTGACTTTCAGAATATAGTGAACATGTTTAGAGAGAATGGTTTTTGATTATGAATCCCAGACAATCTCCTAACTCCTCAGAGCTATGAGCTGTAGCTATAAATGTATTTCTCAGATGAAGTGGGCACTAGGAATTGTAATTACAGGCTTCACGTTTTGCTAATCATTTTCTGGTTGCCAATAATGTAGTTAGAGAGCCAGTGTTGAGAACGGCAAACAGCATAAATACAAAACATTTATTCTATTATTCCACCCGCCGCCCCACAATACGTTTTATACAAATCGTTGTACGTATTGTATGTTCCGCATCTCCTCCTAAACCACTGGACCGTTTTCAACCAAACTTGGTATAAATATCACTTACTGAAGTTAAAGTCTTCTATGTTGTTGGGCTGCATCACACAGGGCAGGCCGGGACAAGTGGATACGATTGGAAGTGGATGTATGCATACAAACGCAACTCCGTGACGCGCACACCACGTGTACGCCCGCCACGTGATCCACAACGGTCCAGACCGTAGTGCGGGCTGTGTCAGTGTGAGTGGACCACTGCAAAGGGAACGATGGCACTCAAAATGGAGCAGCGGATGTTCGTAGTGGAATGTTACGTGACAGCAAAGTTGTGAAAACGGTGTGGTCACTTGTTTGCTGTGAAGTTTAATGGTATCAAAGTGTCAGCAAAGAGTGCCGTGCAACGCTTAATCCGAAAATGACGTCAGACAGTATCTGTTCTCAACAACTCAAAAAACGTTTGGAAACTTGCCCGCACACCAGAAAATGTGACTGCAGTTCACCAGAAAATGCTTCAGTGCCCTACCAAATCAACTATATTTCGTTTTCTCTGCTGTATTTCTTTGCACATTGGAACTCTGTCCTCCAGGCCACCTTTATTTGCCCCACTCTGTATTTCTTTTAAACGATCCTGTCCATAGACAAGGCTTATAAGCGAAATATTAATTATGCTAAGCAGTAATGACGAGGAACCGCCTTCTCACTCTTTCAAGTTACCGTTTGTTTCGGGTGCCACTGACCGCATAAGCAGAATTCTAAGGAAAAATGGTATTCAGGCCTCTTTCTTTATCAGAACAAAATAAAAGACTTTTTTCGGCGAAAAACGAAAGCATCTGATTACCTCCACACTGCGAGCGTCTACGAAATGATGTGTATACAGCCGAAAAGAGAAGGGCTGTTACCGAACGTATTAAAGAACACGAACGCCACACGCAGCTAAAATAAAGTGTGAAGTTGGCGGGGCATCCCGCTGGTCTTGACAGTACTTTTAGCAACGTATGTGTGCTGACTAACGAACCTAACATTTATAGAAGAAAAGTCCGAGAAGAGATTGAAATTTTAAAGAGAGCGTAACTTCAATAGAGAGAGGACGGCTACAGGCTACCAGCACCGCGGCACCCCGCGTTAAGAAAGTGAATAAGCGTCCTGTAAGCCACCTCTATGGACATGATATTTTTGATAAACATTTCCTCTCTGTTGCTCTCGTCGCTCGTCGTTTCACTTTTAACCAACGATAACTGTCCACCAATAACAGCATGAGGAATTTTAACTAACAATTCTTCTCCTACGTAAGTACGGGAAAATAGCTTTCTAACCAATGACGATGGTCCATCAGTGGCAGTCACAACAGATTTGGCCAATACCTCCCTTCTTAAGCTTTAGAGTGGGAATACTACTTACTATCCAACGACGGTGGCCCACCAAAGGTAGCCACGAGAATTTTACCCAGTCACTTCTCCAGCGCAAGCGTGGGGAAACTCTCTTTTATAACAGAACGCGACACTGGTCTCTGACAGTGCACATCACAGAATCCCGTAGAACATCCCAGCAGAGGGGTCGTACGTCGACAGTTTAGAAGAAATATGACGCGGCCTAAAAACCGAGAAGATTTTAACTTCAGTGACAACGGTCACGAAAGTCTTCAGATTTACATATCACTTTGGAAAGAATCGGTTTAGGGATAGGAACCACTTACCTACCAAAGGGTGGAGGTGAAAACGAAGTCCATCCCATGACAGATACCCAGATTGTGTTCATCCAGTATTTGAGGATGAGAGCACTTAGTCACTTGTAACAAACTATACAGATTATTCCAAACCTTTAAGAAACTATTTCCTGCCGACGACGCCACAAAATGATAGAAGGAAAATAGTTGACCGCTTACTACATCTTCGCTGTTCATGCAGTAAAACTGCCGCATAGGGCATGACATTTGAATTTACAACTCCTTTACTACTAACTTCATTCGTAACACATTTTGCAGACAGTATTCATACGCACATCTGAATGTACCAGCAAAATTATGTCATTGTACGACACTTATTACAGGTGATATGACGTTATAGATATTGAGCTGCGTGAAAATAAAACTGCAAGGCGAAATGCGATAGAGATACAGATGAAATATGTGTACAAATATGTGTACGTGAAATATATGTGACATGCACATAAGCAGGCAAAGCCTCGGGTAAAAAGCTCCTCGTAAACCCCTGGATCTACTTCAACTATATTTGGTATACCTGATATTTACTGTCTGAGAGGAAATACTGTGGGGATGCGAACCAGAAATCTTCTATTAAGGTGGGTTTGATAACTTGGAGAGAGAAGAGCTAGGAGAAGATGGACAGGAAGAAGTAGAACTGGACAGAAAAAGAGAAATGGACAGAAAGAGAGAGAGATGATAAGATGAATACGGAGGGGAGGAGGAGCAGAATGACAGAGAGCGTATGGCCAAGAGAAGAGAGAGAGAGAGAGAGCGTGGAGGAGCAGATGGACAGAGGCAGGCACAGATGGACAGAGAGACAGCCGGGACGAGATGTACAGAGGGAGAGGGCCAGCAAGAGCCGAACAGTGACGGGGTGGGGGAGGGTGGAAGAGATGTACAGAGGAGACCGACTAATAGAAGACTGGAATAAATACATAGCCCAGCAATGCCGGGTACTCATCTAGTGTCAGATAAAACGAGACATTACAATTCACTTACGGGGTAGCCCTTGTCTTTATTCCAAAAAAATGGTTCAAATGGCTCTGAGCACTGTGGGACTTAACATCTGAGGTCATAAGACCCCTAGAACGTAGAACTACTTAAACCTAACTAACCTAAGGACATCACACACATCCGTGCGCGAGGCAGGATTCGAATCTGCGACCGTCGCACGGTTCCAGACTGAGGCGCCTAGAACCGCTCGGCCACACCGGCCGGCTGTCTTTATTTCCAGTGTCTTCCAGTCTCTTTTCATTGATTGCACTAGTTAACAAATTTAAACTTTTTTTCTGCTTCTGGTTTGTAAATTGGTGGATTTACCTAATTTTGGGGTGTTGAATACACTGATAAAATCAGTTTTTCTCTATGACGTCACATTTCCTAGATATACAGTAAAATAAAAAAAAGGTAACAGCGAAAATTGACACAATTAAGTCAAACAAAAATACACATTCGGAGCGTCTGAAGTCAATACTATTTTGTATGCGTATATGGGCATGATGCCAATAAAAGGTCAAAATTAGTTTTGAAGATATTTTCACTTTTAATCGTCTGTGGTTTTTGAAAAATGCGACGACGGATCTCTTCTTCTGTTTGCCGTTTCATCACTCTCCTTAACAGGACCCCATCAGTAGTCACCCATCATCGAAGGGTTCCAATGGCCTTGAACGGTGTTCCATCGTAAGAATGTCTTCGTGAAAGCGTTCACCATGCTCATCGCTTAGGACCCCCAAATTTTCCGGGAAGAAATCAAGGTGAGAATGTAAAAAGTGAATTTTAAGTGACATTCTACACCCCATGTTCTTATAGTTGTCCAGCAGATCATTCGCAATGGTTCGAGGCGCTACAGTCTGGAATTGCGCGACCGCTACGGTCGCAGGTTCGAATCCTGCCTCGGGCAAGGATGTGTGTGATGTCCTCAGGTTAGTAAGGTTTAAGTAGTTCTAAGTTCTAGGGGACTGATGACCTCAGCAGTTAAGTCTCATAGTGCTCAGAGCCATCTGAACCATTATTCCCATTGGCAACATAGTTTTTGTCTTTTCTGTTACGCAAGAAGCTCTTCGCAATTGCTTCAAATGAAGACCAAGCAGCTAATTGGATATCTGTGAGTTTGGTAACAAAGACTGGATCTTTCAGCAAAAAAATGGTTCAAATGGCTCTGAGCACTATGGGACTCAACTGCTGTGGTCATAAGTCCCCTAGAACTTAGAACTACTTAAACCTAACTAACCTAAGGACATCACACACATCCATGCCCGAGGCAGGATTCGAACCTGCGACCGTAGCGGTCGTTCGGTTCCAGACTGTAGCGCCTTTAACCGCTCGGCCACTCCGGCCGGCGATCTTTCAGCAGTTTTCTTATTTGTGGTCCAACAAATATACCCCTTCAGCTTTGACTCATTTAATTTGGGAAATTTTTCTTTTACGTGATTGAAGGCCTCACCTTCTTTATCCTGAGTTTTTACAAAGTTCTTGATAAGACCCAACTTGATATGAAGGGGAGGAAAAATCATGTTACCGGGCGCAACTAATTGGGTATTGTTCACATTTACGTTTCCAGGAACATATGACTTCCTTATAGGCCATTCCTTGACTGTATAGCGGTTCTTGGTGTCACGGCTATCCCAAAGGCACAAAAAGCAGCAGTATTTCGTGGATCCAGCCTGTAAGCCCGTAAGGAGTGCAACAACTTTTAAATCACAGCAAAGCTGCCATTCATGATCCTTATATTTGATTAAAGAGCTGAGACGAAGAGTCATGATATTGAGGCACTACTCTTCTATATGTTCAGTACTTTCTGATTTACTGGACATGGTGTCTAGTTCCGTGGCTTTCAAGTTACAGACAGGAACAGGCAACTCCTCATCATGGGGCACAGGAAATTGCACTGAAGATACATTTGGATATTTTATTTTATGCCTAGTTTTGCTTGAATGTCCCTAAATATTTGTAAGACAGAAGTAACAGTCTGAATAATGGTCATTAGGCTCACATCACACCATCGGAACAGCGGATGGCATGGATCGGCGTTTTCCTTTCAACCACTCGTTTAAGGTCGTAGTGCAGGTTATGCAGGCAGTATGAGGCGTAAAATTTTTATCTCGATCACCAACAGGATAATCAAAATACAATTTATATGCCTTCTTAATCAAATCAGTGATTGGTTTTCTTTGGGTTTTCAGAGTGAATTTCCCACACACATAACAAAAGTTGTCGGGGTGGTTTGGACAGAAACGAAATTTACTAGTTGCCATTATTCTTAGTGTAAGTTTTAAACACAAAAAGTTTGCACTATCTTTCAAAAGAAACACTCACTGAGGATCTCTTTCACACCACTGGATTACCACACCAACCATTTACTGACGATTTGTAGATCTTCTAGCTCTCCTCTGCAAATCAAAAACAAACAATTAAACATCAAAACAGAAGAACAGCAAAAAGCGAAATACTGAATACGAAAAATAAAAAAACCTTTAAAAACAAAAAAATTATACGTGATAGAACATTTTGAAAGGTATATTCGGATTCTACACACCAAATTACATACTAGTTGCTGTATCACATCCCAGATGCAAAATGGCTGTTGACTGGTGTTACTTTCAGACTCAATCCCGACGGCGAAACGCAAGGGTAACTGCATGTGTCTCATCACATATACTGCATGTGTCTCATCACCCATCATTGCAAATTTCTCAGGTTGTAATAATCGCATGTGGCAATGATGCTCAATCCATCTCTCGTGAATGGTGCGAATTGTTAGTCCAATTACATTTTCCCGCAATAGCAAGGAATTTTGTAAACGCCGGGCATATTCAATCCTAGATCACCTTTCACCAAGCCATGCAGTGGAGGAAATACGGATTTGATGTTTTATCGTTTTAAAATTCTTCCTATCTCCGAAGAAAACTCAAATCGTATTGAAGGAAAGCATCCGATCTAAATATGTCTTCTACTGCTTCCGGCGAAGATCTAAACGTACGATGGATATGTTGTTCAGTGTAAGTATTCTCCTTAAACACGAGACTGAGGTGTTCTAGTTGGTTGTAGCTCTTGTATCATGTTTTCCGCGTCCGAGATCGCCTAAGCCTTCCTTGCCAACGTCCGCAGAAAGGACAACTGTACTCAGGAACACACCAACGCATACGAACCGGTCTCTATACGCGAAGAGTTGTCATTCACTGTCCCAATACTCGGGAGTCTTGCTTTCGAGTACTCGATAGTCATTGAACGTTTACGCCAGCTTTCACCACTGGGGCCCTCTACTTGCGGTAGGGGACAGCAGTGACAATTTCAGGCGCACGCACGGATGGTCTTCTGCGTCGTTCATGATATGAACCGTTTCCGGCAGACCACCGAAGAGCGTTCTCGCCTAAAGATTGTGGCCAGATGGACCGTCGACATATTGTGTGTATATGATTGTATGATACGGCTGCAGATCTGACAAGAAGGTCATCATGTGATCATAACGTTCCGGCTCATCAATGTAGCGGCGCGCAACCATTCTTGACTCAACACTCATTGTTGGAATGTTTACCAACACCCCCTCCTCCCTCTTCCCCCACGTTTTTCCTCCGACTTCTTAGATTCAATGTAGTCAATGTTTACCTGGTACATAACCCCCATTATGTACCTAGTATTGTCATAAGCCATCACTGCACTCGTGTTTTCAAGAGCTTTCGAATGTCGTAAAAAATTACATTGTTCTATTTAAAGATACGTTTGATTCAAATGGTTGAGGCAAGAGTTAGTTCTATCACGCGGTGCCGGCCGCTGTGGCCAAGCGGTTCTAGGGGCTTCCGGAACCGCGCGCCTGCTACGGTCGCAGGTTCGAATCCTGCCTCGGGCATGGATGTGTGTGATGTCCTTAGGTTAGTTAGGTTTAAGTAGTTCTAAGTTCTAGGGGACTGATGACCTCAGATGTTAAGTCCCATAGTTCTCAGAGCCATTTGAACCATTTTATCCTTAAACGATTCAAGAAAACCACGGAAAAGCTGAATCTGGATGGCATGACTGGGATGTGAAATGTTGCCCTACAAAACGAGTGTTCATTGACTAGTGTGGTCCCTCCCTAGGTCACTGAAGTTTGAGATCACGAAGGAAGACCAACTGGTATCACCAAAAAGAAAGCTCTGCAACCGCTGTGTAAACCCTACACTCATATACATAGGGTATTACACAGTTCGTATCACTGTCTTCCAGGTGTTGAGCAAGGGACTTAAAAGATGTTTTTGTAGGGTAACTACGTCTGGAAATGTACCGTTTGGGTGCAAAATGAGTTTGAAGATCGAATCATTTTCAAATGTCCTGCTTCACGGTGCGCACACAGCGGAGACAGTGTGCGCTCTATAGGAGCTCAAAATGGTTCAAATGGCCCTAGTGGACTAAATTACTCGCAGTACAATAAAGATAGGATTTCGCTGAACAGAAATTCTGTCGCTTGTAAAATACAGTATTTGAAACTTTGTTTGTGACGATATAACTTAGCTAAATGTATTTAAGAGATGACGATCGCATTAATATTTGGAATTTCGGAGGAATGGTGTGGTGCGCAATGGGGTCACAACACCACTTTCCCGGCCGTTGTCGGGTTTCTTGATCTTGGAATCAAATTTGGTTCAAATGGCTCTGAGCACTATGGGACATAACATCTGAGGTCATCAGTCCCCTAGAACTTAGAACTACTTAAACCTAACTAACCTAAGGACATCAATGCCCGAAGCAGGATTCGAACCTGCGACCGTAGCAGCAGCGCGGTTCCGGACTGAAGCGCCTAAAACCGCTCGGACACAGCGGCCGGCTCTATAGGAGCAGTTCTACGTGAAAACACTACTGTTCCTTGGACATGATGTATCTGCGACACATGCTTTCATACAAAAGTGCTACAAACCCTGGAATACGCTGAGTAATCTCTGTTGCCATCAGATCTCGTACAATGAGATCATCTGATTTTACACCACACACTTCATATGGGCCCACAAGAAAAAGTCATGAGCAGTTAACCTTGTCGACTGTAATGGCCAAGGAGTTGGTCCACCCAGACTTATCCGCCCTTTAACGTACATTTAATTGGAATGTACGCGTAAACCACAAGCAATATTCGGAATATCATCTCGGAACCACATTTTCTGACGGAATCAGTGGCAACTCATCCAATATCTCCACCAGTACGTCTGGCTTTCTTCTCAGTTTGCGTGCGTACCGTGAATTAGTAAATTTGGAAGTGATCCGATTTTCCAACTTATTTTACTTCCATTATCGGTCATGGGCCCCTTGTCGAAACTTTATTTACTAAGCCATTCCACAACTCCAAGAAGCCTGTAATAAAAATTGTGGAACACAATCCAGTTCAAAGTACACAGTGCGGAATTGATCACTAGATGTAACAAGAGGCGGACCGCCAGTATAAAGGGAAGCAGGGAGTTCTGCGTTGTCAGTAGAGTAACAGTAACACGGCAGATGCGTCGGTCAGTTACTTCGAACGTCAACTAGTTATTGGACGTCATCTGAGTAAAAATCCATCAGGGACGTCTCATCCCTTCCAAAGCAACTCAAAACGACTGCTCATGATGTGATTCTAAAGTGGAAACACGAAAGAACCCAGCAGATCTCACGTACTGATGGACAGGAACCGTCCAACAAGGCGGAGTATGAATGTAAAAAGTCGCAAGAAATTAGCGGAAGGAATCACTGGTCAGTTACAAAGTGCTACAAGCGGTCTACCTACCGCAATGACTCTACGTAGGATACAACGGTTGAGCAGCTTCTCGTAAGCCACACATTCCTGAAACCATTGCTAAGCGGCACAACTGGACAGTGGATGACTGGAAATGAGTGATCTGGAGTAATGATGTATCCTATAGCTGTGGCAGTCCGATGGATGGGTTTGGGTTTGGGAAACGCCTGGAAAGCTGACATGTGTAGGGCCAACAATGAAGGATGGAGGATGTGCTGTTACGATGTTAGTGTGTGGTCTCCTTATTGCACTAAAGGAAATACTAAATGCCGAAGTATATGAACACATTTTACAGCATAGTGTGCTGTGTAGAGTAGATGAACAGTTCGGAGATGATGATCGTGTCAGGATGACATGCGCTCTGTCACAAAGCAGCATGTGTGTGGACGATAACATTCCTGAATGGAACACCTTTGGAATAAGCCAGAAAGTCGACTTCGCTCCAATCTCCAGTATCCTACGTAACTACTACTTCCCTGGTTTCGGCCCTTGTAGAACGGGCTGTCATTCCTACACAGTCAGCCTGACATCTCAGTAAATGTGTACCAAGCAGATTTCAACCCACCATGAAAGTGAAGGGCTGACACATTCCATACTGAAGTCCACTAATAACTCACCGTACACGCTTAACCAGATAGTTTACATGCAGACAAAAAACACCTAAGTTACTATTAAGAAATGATTTAATTTTCACCACCGGTTACGTTTACTGACCCTTCTCAGGTGGCTTGCATAACAACAGAGACGTGCATAGGTTAAGGGAGATATCTCTTTAAGATAACATTTTTAAGCATTTCATAACAGCAGCTGAGCTGATGTTTATCATATAACTTAAAATATTAATAGCTAAACAGCATGCATGATATTACTTCAGATGAAGCCCTCAGATCTGATCTCTCAAATGCTTATAGGAAAATAGAGTGACAGAGAGAACATTAAGAGAGATTACGGCGCCGTCGCCTTTGACAGGGACAGAGGTACTCTGCACATATCGACTTAACTGGTAGAAACATGAACATGTACATTTACACATACTCTACGCCTTCATATCTTTTATGTGCCACATTGTCATTAGACCCTCTAAAGACCTCATTTGCCCATTGTCATTTTTAAAATTTTAGTCTAGACTAGTGTGTCGTTTACTCCTGTTTTAATCCTCAACAATTCACTCATTCCCCTGTCTCTTCATGTTGTTTCTAACAAAATCTTCTAATTTTCTTTTATTCTGTTTCAGTCAAATGCAGGCGAGTTGCCAGTGGGGCACAGGATGTGCCAGTTGGGATTACTTGAGTTGGGAGATCGAATTTCAGCATTCACCTTGCAACCAACGGAAACCTCCCAAAAACCCCATATCTTTCCAGAACTAAATCAAAAATAGTTGCCACCTCAGGTCCCGTCTGGGGTTCTTGGGAGGTTTCCCTTGGTTGCAAGGTGAATGCCGAAATTCGATCTCCCAATTGAAATAATCCCAACTGGCACATCCTGTGCCCCACTGCCAACTCACCTGTATTCGACTGAAACAGAATAAAAGAAAATTAGAAGATTTTGTTAGAAACAACATGAAGAGACAGGGGAATGAGTGAATTGTTGAGGATTAAAACAGAAGTAAAAGACGCACTGGTCTTGACTAAAATTTTAAAAATGACAGTGGGCAAGAGAGGTCTTTAGAGGGTCTAAAGACAAATGAAGCGAAGCAACAACACAATCATTGCGTCTAGATGGAAGAAGGTAAAGAAGAATATTAATAAAAAGAAGGCAAGGCGAGCTGTAATCAAATGAGTATGAAAGAGGGGGGGGGGGGGAAGTAGGGGGAGCCCGAAGGAATACGTTGTAAGCTAACTTTTCCCAGCATGAGTACATTAATGGTTGACAACGTAAACAGACTGCGCCTGTGCGACTCCATGAATAACACGTTTTCAGCTCATTTGTACATGTGTACATGGCAGACAAATAAAAAGAGTTACCAGGGATTATTTCCCCAGTGGTTTTTATGATAGCTTCCGACGAATTTTCGCTCTGGCTGAGAGTGCAGTAACAGCACCTGACGCAACACGGCAGCCAGCTGTAGGTGAAAGTGGGTACGCAGCTGTGGGCGGGTGGACTAATTAGCGTTAAGAGCGGAACATCCCGGCGGCAGCCATTAACTGCAGCTGGGCTCCAGCTTCTGGGTCAGGGGCGGCTGCGGCAATTGTCCGCAGCAGCGGGACGAGCCACGTGCGACCGGTCCCGCTAATAAGAGGATCATCAGGGGCGAATATGGGTCACAGATAACATCCCAAGCAATAAAGCTATGTGCATTATCTCTGACTGCTTGAGACGCAGCGTACAAATTTTATCATTAGATTAGCTGAAAGAGTGTGTACGCGCACCACCCACCCACCCACACACACACACACACACACATACATACACAATACAATAACGGAGGTAAAACCGATTAGTAATAGACTAATGAAAATTTCTCTTAAACGCGCAAATAACGCATACACTTCAATTAGTGCCTGTATGCCAGTTAATGACGATAACCGTACAAAACCTGAGGTTAATGGAGCTTGGGACACGTTAGAAAGCATTATCTCGGAAAGTCGCAGACATCGATTATCCAGTGAACCTGTCGAACGCGGATGACATGTCAGATTGGAGCCGATTTCACGTACGCGCCACATCACTTTGACTCCAGTACACACGTAGAGCAACTCTCTGATTCACCAGCCTGCTGCCCTTAATATGATGATGTGGACCCGTTCATTGGTCACGATTGTCCTTCGTGCCATGATTGATGTGCATTCTACTGTTTCACGGACTTCTCTGATGCGCCCCTTCCGGCCCTTTACTTCCGACTGAAATGCTGCAATCTTTTCGCGTGCAGCATTCTACCAGGATGCGCAAGCCATTTGAGCCAATTGTTGCCATGTTTACAAACAACGTCACGGATGACGTTCCGATCGGTACAGGAACAGTCAGAACAGCATAGCATCTGCACGACGTATTGGGGTTACGCCAAACTATTGTTGATACTTGTACATGAAATACTGGAAGCCGATAGACAGGCAGCCTGCAACTGGAGTATGTATCTATTAGCTGATTAGTAATCTAGATTTATTAATATAGATTATAGACGATAGGCAGTTCAGTCACGGGAATAGAAGCTTTTGAACCGTGATACTATAGAAGAATTCCAAGATCAGGTGGGTAAACCGAATAAAAAATGAGGAGGCACTGAATCGAATTGAAAAAAATATTTGGCACAGCTTGACTAACAGAAGGGATAGGTTAGCAGGACGTATACTGAGGCGTCAAGGAATTGTCAGCTTTGTAAAGCAAGGCAGGGTAAGGGGGCGGGAGTGGATAAGATGTAGAATTAGAGGGACACCAAAGGTTGAATACAGAAATCACGTTCAAATGGATGTACGCTGCAGTACCTACGCAGAGGTGCATCAAACCAGCTCTCAGGCTTAAGGCAACAACAACAATATAGCTACACAATAAGACACAGAATGTAACTGTCGGTTTTACGTCGACGACTTGCGGTCAATACTCGCCAGCCGCATTTTCTCTGGTATTTCAACAGGTATTTGTAATTTCAGTTTTACGAATTTTAAGTGTTGTCTGTCCAAACACACACCTATTGCTAATTATGTATTTCATGTGGGGCCCATCGTTGACTTAGAACGTCGATTTACCTCTCCTTACAAAGAAAATGTTTCTTTAAGCGGTTTTTTGAATACACATTCGACAGAGCGGCCCAAATTAGCGCGATATCTCCTCCTACATTTAGGTCTGTTAGTACGCACCTGTTGACCGCGTCTTCTTACGGCCCTTCCCTTCTCGACTCTTGTGCGGCTATTCGCCTTCAGTGTTGCCTGGCAGTGTCCACTAAACTGTAGTGATCTTAAGATCTGCAGCTGCTTCCCCCTGATTCACGGTTCATTCGCTTTATAAAAGACTATGTACACAACTGTGGCACGTAGTCACTCTCTGTACAAACTAATAACTCAGCTGAAGCGCCGTTGGCCGATGTCGCCGAGCGGTTGTAGGCGCTTCAGTCTGGAACCGCGCTACCGTTATGGTCGCAGCTTCGAATCCTGCCTGGGGCATGGATGTGTGTGATGTCCTTAGGTTAGTTAGCTTTAAGTAGTTCTAAGTTCTAGGGGACTGATTGTAGTAGGCTGTTTATGTTTTCTTATTGGCAACGTTACGTAGCGCTCTGTAGGAAAATCACTGGCTGTGCTGTGTGCAGTCTGTGGCTAGTTTGCATTGTTGTCTGCCATTGTAGTGTTGGGCAGCGGCAGCTGGATGTGAACAGCGCGTAGCGTTGCGCAGTTGGAGGTGAGCCGCCAGCAGAGGTGGATGTGGGGAGACTGGATGTCATGAACTGCTATGTATATTATGATTTTTCAAAACTATTAAGATCCAGTAAAAAATAACTTTATGATGGATGTACTCCAAAAAAATGAGGGAGCACAAAAAGACATTTCCACTTCACAGGAATTGCATACGTAATTTTTGTCAGTGACTTGGTAACTTGTCTGCTAGAGCAAGTTACAGTGATGCATCACTCTAGTGTTAAGATGTGACATAGGTATTAAACATGGCCATTTTTACTGTAATATTTTTTTCTGCTTGAGCTTTCTCTTGTTTAGATATAAGTTATTGCATTTGCTGCGACTGTTTGTCAGGCATAATGCTACTAAATTTAACTTTGTATTACTCTGTTATGCTAGTTTTACTACTGATTTATTTTTCTTGTTGCTGCACATTGGCTCATATTAGTGGTAATGTTGCATTGCTTGGTAATTTAGACTTACTGCAGCTTGCTTTGACAATTTCCATTTTTTTTCATTGCTATTTGTATTAATTGTTTTATGGTGCTGCATTGCCTCGTCCCTTAGTTTAGCATCTGAGCTCAGTAGATTTAAGTTAGCTTAAGAGGGGGTAGACTATATAAGAAACTAACTATGATGAATTGGAAGAAATGCATTGAGAAGCTATAAGAAAATGGTTTCGCCAAAAAAGTTGTGCATAGTGGAGAAAAACTATTTTTGAAAGAGGATGTGAACAGAATACAGAAAGCAGGCTTAGATAGGACTTTTTGAGAATAATGATGAACGAAGGAAGATCTCCATGCAAAATACTGCAGTAAAATAAACCCTGTCCTTTTGTCTTATCCCTCTATGTGTTTGTGTACCCTTGTGTATTTGTGTTTTTCCTGTCTTTATGTGTTTAGCTGATGTTGTTATGTTGTAGAATTTTTTTAATACTATGTTATTTACTTTGTAAAGATGTTTAAACATTATTTGTTCTGTTTTGTTTTAATGCTCATGTGTGAAGTTGATGTTTCAAAAGTTATTCTGATCTTTTATGTATTTACTTATGTCATAATTCCTGTAACACTGATGTATATGTTTATTTCTATTCTTTTGTAAAGCCCCTATTACTACAATTGTTATCTGTATTGTTATGTTCTTTAATGATGTATTCTGTATCCTTGTAATTGTATTCTTATGTTATAAAATTGTAATGGACACCAGTTCATCAGATTAAGTAACTTGTAAGTCACATTTCACTGCACACGTTTCTGTTGGCTATAGTATATGGACGATATGTGAGAAGTAGGGACTGATAGTGTTTGCACGTGTGTTAATAATTCAGCAAGGGACTGGATAACATTGCTGGTTCAAAGGACAATTTCAGAAACTTTGTGAGTTCACAAGTGGTGGTTAAGGACTTGCTATATTATCCGCAAGACTCTTCAATGGTGCACAGTCACAACAGATGGCTGCTGGCCATCTCTACAAGGACTACAGTGGGTCTGCATCTTTGATGACCCACCAATACCATTATTTCTACAAGGACTACAGTGGGTCTGCATCTTTGATGACCCACCAATTCCATTATTTCTACAAGGACTGCAGTGGGTCTGCACCTCTGGTGGCCCACCAACATCGTAATCTCTACCAGGACTACAGTGGGTCTGCTCTGTGATGACCTACCTACCAATATTCTTCAAAACGTCGAATGACTCTGCTGTGGGTTTGCTCTGTTGTGGTCTGCATGTCGTGAGTCAGCACTGTCTTTCCGTTGGAAGGACAACACTACTTCTTCAAGACTGCATGGAAATCCACTACTTCCGTGTGCATTTTCTTTTACTGCTCAGACTTTGAGAAAAACACTGCAGTTTTACTGTGGTGGATGAATAGGACTGCCTTTATGATGGACTGTGAGAAAATTTTAGCTTTTGACCAACATTGTATCAATAAGTGTGTGCATTTGATATCTTTGTTATTGTAATTATGAAAAATTTTATCAAATCAATATTGGCCACTGCCCAAAACAATTTGTAAAATTTTTTGTGGGGTGCATGGGGGCTATGTAAGTAGGCTGTTTATGTTTTCTTATTGGCAACGTTACGTAGCGCTCTGTAGGAAAATCACTGGCTGTGCTGTGTGCAGTCTGTGGCTAGTTTGCATTGTTGTCTGCCATTGTAGTGTTGGGCAGCGGCAGCTGGATGTGAACAGCGCGTAGCGCAGTTGGAGATGAGCCGCCAGCAGTGGTAGATGTGGGGAGAGAAATGGCGGAGTTTTGAAATTTGTATGACTGGATGTCATGAACTGCTATGTATACTATGATTTTTCAACACTATTAAGGTAAATACATTGTTTGTTCTCTATTAAAATCTTTCATTTGCTAACTATGCCTATCAGTAGTTAGTGGCTTCCGTAGTTTGAATCTTTTATTTAGCTGGCAGTAGTGGCGCTCGCTGTATTGCAGTAGTTCGAGTAACGAAGATTTTTGTGAAAGGTATAGGTTAATGTTAGTCAGGGCCATTCTTTTGTAGGGATTTTTGAAAGTCAGATTGCGTTGCGCTAAAAATATTGCGTGTCAGTTTAAGCACAGTCATGTATAATTTTTCTAAGGGGACGTTTCATGATGACCTCAGATGTTAAGTCCCATAGTGCTCAGAGCCATTTGAACCATTCTGAAGCGCAATACATCGTAAAAATTATGTAATCTGCCGGTAACCTTACTCTTTGTTACAAAAAATTCGTATTAATTCTCGGCGTACAGTACGGCTGTATTGTAAATCATTTGAAATTTTATATTTTTGAATAAACCAGGACATTAACTGATTGCGAAATGGTGCAGTTTAGATTGCTATTGTTCATTCTATAGTACGAGTACAAAGACTACCAAATAGGAAACATCTTTGAACTGCTATTCTGCTTTTGATCTGTGCGTGTTTAATTATGTGACCTGTTGACGATTCTTATTGGCAGTGATGGATTTCATTTCTGTTGCAGGTATTGAAGCACGTCAGAGCTCAGCAACTCCGCTCTTATGAATGAGATTATCCTGAACTGGTGGCCAAAATTAACCTCACGGAGATTCAGAAACTGCTCTGTCCGAGCAATATACATACATACCTACTGTCTGTCAACTGATTCAGCTAGGAAACAGGTAAAAGCATCATACTTTTTCTTTGGCATTGTGCATTCTGGCCGCGGGCTATTAGTGTAAAGTAGGACAACTCTAGTTTCTTGGCATTCATTACATGCAAAGTGTTTCATATAATGTCTGTCTTACATTTAGTCATTGCTTTACAATTAGCATCTTCGAGGAGACACTGGCATGGCAGAAATACCCGAAAATTTTGCATTCTGGAGCAGTGTAAACAGGCGACCTTAAGTCTAAGGGTCGAAACATTTGGAAGCTCTTTTCTGTGATGCTTCCTGCGCCTGCTGTCTATCTTGCTTGTATGTTTCAGGGATGTCGTCATCCAATGCTGACACGGTTTTCTCAACCTCAATACGCCGTTGTACATGGCGTATGTGGCTTTGTCCTCGTGGCCTGTCTCTTTAGTGCTCTGAGCAGCCTTCGGTTAACTTTTTATGGTTTCTACGCCGTATCGCTCGTTACTTATATGTTGTGACCCCACCGTAGCCGTCCGCACAGGGGCCAAGAGGGGACATTTCTCCCCTCGTAGGATCTGAGTACAGGTTTCTTATTCATTACAAAATTTTTGTGTGTTTCTATGAATGATTTGTCTACGATTTACTAATCCGCAGGTTTAACATTGCCGAGCTCAAAGAGAAATAGCAGTTGGCACGCGTGCAGGGTTACACGTTACGCAAACAACGCAAAAAAATGTAGCTACAAAAGCAAATTTTGTTCAGCTTTGATCATTCCAATCAATACTGAATAACAGAATGCACAGAAATAATGCTATAAATCCATTAGCATTGTCAGATGTGAATTTTTGCAAGCAAACGAAGTTTCACAGATGACGTCTTTGTCTAGCGTTTTTCCAAGTTCATTTCCTGCCTCTCCACTTTGAAGAATATTATAGAGGCAATTTAGGCTAGTTATTTTTGTTGCAATATGACATGATTTTTTAAGCATTGTGATTTATTTTTCAAGTTCATATTTTTAATGCCAGCAGAACTGTTGAGTGTGGGAAACAAGGCAAGAAAAGAAATAGTCTACCTTTGTAATGAGGTATATGACAAAGGGAAATGGCTTGAGGACTTCCTCGCAACAATTATGGTACCAACAGAGAAAAAGAGAAACACTAAAAAATGTTAAGAGCATAGGACCATCAGTCTAATTTCTCACGCAGCTAAAGTGTTGCTGAGCGTGTTGAATAGAAGGATATATGGCAAGCTGGATAGGGGGATTGCAGAGTAGCAGTTCGGTTTAGAAAAGGAAAAGGATCAAGAGATGCTACTGGCCTGTTAAGAACTATAGGGGAAAGATATAGTGAAAAAGGTACAGAAATCTTTTATAGATTAGAAAAGGCTTTTGACAGAGTTTAGTGGAACAAGCTGATGGATATTTTGAAGAAGGAAGGAGTAGGTTGGAAAGAGAGACGACTGATACAGAATCTATATTTACACCAGAAAGTGAGGATAAGGATTGGAAATGAAATGTCAGAAGGAAGCAGCGCTGGACGAGGTGTTAGCCTTTCCCCGCCGCTCTTTAACGCATACCTTGAAGAGATTATTGCGAAAGGCTTAGATGGGAAAAGAATATGTATTGGTGGAAAGAGAATAGAATGTATAAGATTTGCTGATGAGATGGTATTAGTGGCAGAAAGTGAGCGGACAGTGAATAACATGCTGAAATATCTGAAAGAATCTTGTGTGGAATATGGGATACAAATAAACACAGCAAAAACAAAGAGTATGGTCATCAGTACAAGATGCAGACTATCCATTATTAAAATAGGACAAGCTACCATTAGCCAAGTAAGTGCTTTTAAATATGTTGGAAGCACAATAACTGAATACTTGATATGTCACCAGGAGGTGAAAACTCGAATCGCCATAGCGAAGAAGGCATTCAACAGAAAGAGGAGACTTATGTGGCAAATTAGATAAAGGTCTAAGGTAAAGGCTTGGCAAATGTTTTGTCTGGAGTGTGGCACTATATGGGGCAGAAACACAGACGCTGAGACAAGAGGATGAAAAAAGGTTAGAAGCATTTGAGATGTGGATATGGAGGAGACTGGAGAGGATAAGCTGAATGGAAAGAGTGAGTAATGAAAGAGTATTGGAATGGGTTGGTGAGAGAAAATGTCTGCTGAAGGTTATAAGAGAAAGGAAAAACGAACTGGTTGGGACATTCATTGAGAAGGGGGTGCTTGCTACCAGGAACTTTGGAAGGACTGGTTTGTGGGAGAAGACTTGGAGGAAGAAGGAGATACAAGATGATAGACGACATAAAGGGAAGAGGAAATTTTGCGGACCTGAAGAGGATGACAGAATACCGAACAGCCTGGAGAACTACCATGTGAAAACCTGCATTTTGGCAGAACGCTAATGATGATGATGATATTTTTAATTTTCAGTGTCGGTCGTTTGAGATACAACAACTGTTACGCACTTGTCAAATTTAGTTCTTGGGGAGAGCTACGTTTTCAAACTCACTGAAAAGTTATATCAAAAACATCAATTTTTAGAATCTTATCCCCTCTTGGATAAATTTCTGCGGACGTCCGTGGAGGTCACAAGTAAATGCAGCGCCACATGTCTTATGCTCTTGGAACCACTAAGAAGCATCAAACACGGAATTCGACTCCTCATGGAGTGTGTATTGTCAACGCAATATAGATGTGCATAGCTTAAGTACTTTAAATTGAGGACCAGCTCCCGAAACGCGTGACAGTGAACCTATAAATAATAGCCATCAAGAGCTATTTTACATCTACAGCCGAATAAAAAAGGCGTCCTATAGAGCCTTCCGTGTATTACGCTTTTCTGGTACGCTTAATCCATGTGCATATTTTCTACTATTATCTACTCAGCTTCAACTGATTGTCACCTTGATCTTTTTCTTATCTCTTGGAACTGAAACACACTACCTCTCTACATCTGCCATACAATCGCCTAGCTATATGTCCATCTCATTTTCATTACTGCCATTATTCCCTCTTCCTGTACAGTCTGCTTTCTTATCCATTTTCTGTCTCTGTTAGTAATTCCCAACGTCTCTAAAACTCTCGCTGACAACCAATCGTTTTGAAAGTCCATTTCTTGTTACCAACAAAATTGGTGAAGCTGGTTATAAACTTCACTGGCTATAAACTTCCTTTGTCGGGCACGTTAGAAGCATCATACTGAATGATCTAATGGAAACCTATTAGTTAATTTGAAGAGATTGAGAGTATCAACTATTAAACAATAAAAAGTATGAGGTCCTCCACATGAGTACTAAGAAGTTCCGTTAAATTTCGTTTACACGATAAATCGCATAAATTTAAATATCGTCGAGTCGACTAAATACCTAGGGATTACAGTTACGAACAGATTAGAGAAGGGGGAACCAAAGACTGCGTTTTATTGGCAGGATACTTAGATCTACTAAAGAGACTCCCTACAGCACGCTTGTACGTCCTCTTCTGGCGCATTACCGTGTGGTATTTGTTTCTTAGCAGGTACGTACAACGGACGCAGGATATTGAAGTAATTCAAAGAAAAACTGCTCTTTTCCATTATAACGCAATGGGGGAGAAGGCCTCAGGTAATGACCGAGTTTAGGTGGCAGTTATTAAAATAGAAGCATTATTCGTTGCGGGGAAATCTTTTCACGAAATTTCGAAACCAACTTTTTCCTCGGAGTGCAAAAATATTTTGTTGTCTCCCACCTACAAAGGGAGAAATGACTATCGTGAAATAATAAGAAAAATCAGAGCTCACAGTGAAGTATCTCCGTGTTTCTTTTTTTCAACGTGTTGTTAGAGAGCACAGAAGTTCAGAAATAGTACTAAAGAGTGAATTGCTTAGTAATCATTTAGATGTAAATGCAGAATTAAATTCAGACTGGGTTCTGCATGTGATACTTCGTAACTGATAATAATCTTCATTAGTAATTGCTTTTCGGCAAGCAAATAATTGATACATTTTGCAGACTATACTAGTGTAATAATAAGTATCATTAGAGATTAAGCAACAGTTTTTCAAAGGATAATAATTAGTTCTCTGAAAATTGACTCTTAGTAAATTTTGAAAAAATACACTGTATTTGGTTCTGTACGACAGGTAGTCATACCAACAATTGACGTAGCATATGGACAAGAGTCAGTGAATAGGGCAGAATGCTCCAAATTTTTGGGTGTATACACTGACAAACAATTGAATTGGATGAAGCATATTACTGGGCTTCTCAAACAATTAAGTTCAGCTGCTTTTGCTCTTCCTATAACTGCTAGTCTTGCGAACAAACGAATCAGCCTCCAGTCATATTTTGCATATTTCAATTCAATAATGTCTTACGGAGTAATGTTATGAAGTAACGCATCACTTAGTACTGATTGCACAAAACCGAGCAATAAGAATAATAGATGGTGTTCAGCCAGAGTCGTCATGTAGGTACACCTCTTCAAGGAACTAGACATTTTAATTGCGTCGTCAAAATATATACATTCGCTAATCAAATTCCTCGTAAATAACACGACCTAATTTGAGAAAAGCGATGTGCATACCTAAAATACCAGAGGAAAAAAAAATCTCCTTTGTTACGCATTGATGAAGCTGGAAGTGGTTCAGAAAGGAGTTCAGTGTTCAGCAACAGAAATTTTTTATCATTTGTCCAACAACATAAAATATTTGACTCGTAGCGAACCAAATTTTAAATCTACCCTAAAATCATTCGTCCTGGTACTTCAGGGGATTTCTATTTAAGACTTGGGAGATTGTTTTGAAATGTGGTTGCACGAGTAGGACGAAAATAAATATGTTCTTTAATGGTAACTGACTCGTCACACGTCATTTCTATAAAAGAGTCGTTCAAATGATCTACGGAACATTTAACTAACTAATTAATTAACTGATAAATACGTATCTCCTAGATTGGGAGGTCTGCCATTGCTCTGAGTGTTTAACTTAAGTACATAATGATGCGTGCAGTGACGCCATAAACAGCTCTCAGTTCCTGGTGCGTATTTCTGCAGAAATGCCCGGGAAACCTGGCAACCACTCCGGTTGTTTTGCGAGACAGAGACGCTGAGTTATATAGTGTGTTAACATTGGGCAGGAATTTGGGGATAATGCGTGGTCTGTGGGTGGAGATGGACTCACATGCGGGCCTTTGTTTTGACAGATGGAGGTATGCAGTGGGTTACACGCCGCCAGGACATGCTGTCACGATACCGTGGCGCCGTCGGGACGCCACAATGTCACTACAATGAACAACAGGGCGTGGCTGATGGCTGCTGCCTGGCAAACACGGGCTAAGTGACCTCCAGAAAGGATCCAAACAAGCTAACAGCCACACGACATCAGTCCTAGTCCACCCCTCACCGCAGCTGTCAGAAGGCGCCACTGAGGCGCGACGCTTGTGTTGTCCAGTACAATACCTACATCCGCGTACATCCGAGGGTCATACAATGTATATTGAAGCCGAAGCGTAATACCAGGGAATTTAAGTGTTAGTTGGTAACCTTGCTAAGGCTGTTAATGATATATTGCATTAATGTTTACGTAGGTCTTACTTGCGATGGAGTGTCCTTTAAGAAAGTATATCTACATGATTACTCTGCAATTCACACTTAAGTGCCTGGCACAGGTTTCATAGAGCCACTTTCACACTGTTGCTCGACTGTTCAGCTGTCGAACAGCGAGTGGGAAAACTGAGCACGTAAATCTTCAGATTCAGGTCATTCCTACCTAATTAGGTGGGAGTCAACAGGAGAAAGTTGGTGGCTGAAATTTCCTGAACGGAACTCGCCGCAACGCAAAACGCCTCCCCTATTTCGCGGTAGGTAAGAATCCCATATCACGCAGTAAAATTCCAGAAGAGGAGAGACCACCGTAGTGTAGGCTGTCTCTTTAATAGATTTGTTGCGCCTTGTAAGTGTTCTACCAATAAAACGCAGTGTTTGGTTCACCTACCTCACACTTTATTTGTGATGGTTCCAATTTAAGTTGCTCGCCGTTGTATGATTTATCGTGTTACCGAAAATTACCGGGATTTTATTTTACTACTCACCTATTATATTGTCTGTGGTCAACTACCACTTTTCGCATCGTAGACATTTCTTGTCCGTCGTTTTGCTTTTCGTTTTTATTTTGTGATGACTTTACGAGAACGTAACCGACAGCATCATCTGCAAACAATCTGAGAGAGCCGCTCAGAATGTCTCCCAAAAAGTTTACATTGATCAAGAACAGGAGACGGTGCCACGGTGCCACACCGCAGGTTCTTAAATAAGGTACGAGCACTTGGAATAGGTTCACTGATAAGTCACTTGCTGGAAGACTTTTTAAGTTATAGAACCCAGTATGTTGTCCTCGACGGCCAATATTCATCAGAGACAACAGGTCGTCAGAAGTGCACCAGGGAAGTGTGTGGTAATATCGCTATTGTTCTCTACATACATAAATGATTTGGCAGGCAAAGATCCGCAATCTGCGGATCTTTGCCGATAATGCTGTGGTCTACGATAAAGTATCGGAGTTGAGTGACTGTAGGATTCAAGGTGACTTAGACAAAATTTCTAGTTTTTGTGATGAATGACAGCTGGTTTTAAATTTAGAAAAGTGTAAGTTAATGAGTAGAAAAAACAAACCCTTGATGTTCCGATACAGCGTTAATAGTGTCATGTTGACACATCACTTCGCCGGCCGATGTGGCCGAGCGGCTCTAGGCGCTTCAGTCTGGATCCGCGCAACCGCTACGGTCGCAGGTTCGAATCCTGCCTCGGGCATGGATGTGTGTGATGTCCTTAGGTTAGATAGGTTTAAGTAGTTCTAAGTTCTAGGGGACTGATGACCTCAGATGTTAAGTCCCATAGTGCTCAGAGCCATTTGAACCATTTGACACATCACTTCGTTTAAATGTCTGGGCGAACATTGCAAATCGATATGAAATGGAACAAGCATGTGCGGATTGTGGTAGGAAAGTCGAATAGTCGACTTCGGTTTATTGGAAGAATCCTAGCAAAGTGTGGTTCATATGTAAAGGAGACCGACCGTATATAGGACGCTAGTGCGACCTGTTCTTGAGTACTGCTCGATTCTTTGGGATCCTTACCAGATCGGATTGAAGGAAGAAATTGAAGCAATTCAGAGGAGGGCTGCTAGATTTGTTGCTGTGTAAGTAGGCTGTTTAGGTTTTCTTATTGGTAACGCCACGTAGCACTCTGTGTGAGAATCACTGGCTGTGCTGTGTGCAGTCTGTGGCTAGTTTGCATTGTTGTCTGCCATTGTAGTGTTGGGCAGCGGCAGCTGGATGTGAACAGCGCGTAGCGTTGCGCAGTTGGGGGTGAGCCGCCAGCAGTGGTGGATGTGGGGAGAGAGATGGCGGAGTTTTGTAATTTGTCATGAACTGCTAGATATATATTATGACTAGTAAGGTAAATACATTGTTTGTTCTCTATTTAAATCTTTCATTTGCTAACTATGCCTATCAGTAGTTAGTGCCTTCCGTAGTTTGAATCTTTTATTTAGCTGGCAGTAGTGGCGCTCGCTGTATTGCAGTAGTTCGAGTAATGAAGACTTTTGTGAGGTAAGTGATTTGTGAAAGGTATAGTTTAATGTTACTCAGGGCCATTCTTTTGCAGGGATCTTTGATAGTCAGATTGCGTTGCGCTAAAAATATTGTGTGTCAGGTTAAGCACAGTCCTGGATAATTTTTCTAAGGGGACGTTTCAGCTGGTAGGTTCGGAAAACACGTAAGTCTTACGGAGATGATACGGAAAGTCAAAATGGGAATTCCTGGAGGGAAGACAACATTCTTTTCGAGGATCACTATTGAAAAAATTTATGGAATCGGCATTTGAAGCTGACTGTTGAACGATTCTGTTGGCTGCAGCACACAGTGCGCGTAAGGACCATGAAGATAAGATCGAGAAATTAGGGCTCATACAGCGGCGTATAGACATTCGTGAAACAAGAAAGGAAATGACTAGTAGTAGCACGAGGTACTCTCCACGGCTCGCCATACGGTGGACTGCAGAGTACCGATGTAGATGTAGACCACACGGCAATCGGATTTTTAATATTTATATCTGTGATACATTACGTTCAGAATCCAAATATCAGTCTCACAGCACAGTTCAACGCTACTCTCAAAAATTCTGGAGTAATAAAATTTTAATTTTTTCAAGTGTCTTTAATACCCTGAAGTATAGCCAGTTTTTCGACAGGCAATTTGGCTTTGCGGTGGAATGATTTCCTGCCATGGAAAGGGCTTGGGTTTGATTCGTATGTGAGCAATAAACAAAGCTCAATGTTCTGTGATCATTTCCGCGTAGAATAAATTGATTAAAAATGAAATAAACCATTAGCACTCGAGAGTGGTAATCGTTGGATGTTTGCTTCAAGTCTTGTTTCAGCCTTTTTTTTTTTTGTTTATTTTTCGTCTAGATCGAATATTTCAGTTCGAATACCTACATCATATAAATATGAAACTCATCAAATATATGCTAATTAACACATATTTAATTGTCATTTTATTAATAATGAACGTCATCTTACTTCTAATTACACACAAAAATCTATTTTTCATCGCAAATGTAAATTCTTCAATACTTATCTTTTAAAAGACGGAATTCAAAAGCAGTGGAGAGATAAAGAAAAAATTACAAAATCGGTTTCGAGATCAGGGTAAAGAATTTTTTCGCTGAGTGAATAAGAAGCGACCAAAGTGGTTGTGAATTTTGTGGCTGTTTTTCATATTTTCCTTTCTTCGTGGAATGTGCGGAGAGTCTCCTCATACCTTATCAGCCAACCTAATTTTCAACACCAGCAGCATATCTTAAAATACTTCGATTCTATTCTGTTACGATTTTCCACTGCCCATGGTTCATTATTATACAATGCTTCGCTCCAAACGTACATTCTCAGAAGTTTCTTCCTCAAATTAAGGCGTATGTTTGACACCAGTAGTCTTCTCTTGGCCAGGAATGCTCTTTCTGCCTGTCCTAATCTGCTTTGTATGTCTTCCTTGGTTCTTCTGTCAAGTGTTACTTTGCTTTCAAGGAAGCAGAATTCTGTAACTTACTCTCAGTCCACATTCAGTACTCACTAGACCGTACCATCCACCAGATCCTGTAATTCTTCATATTCAGTGAGGATAGCAATGTTATCAGCGTATCGTATGATTGATATCCTTTCGCCTTGATTTTTAATCCCACACCTGAAGCTCTCTTTTATTTTTGTCATTGCTTCTCCCGTGTCTAGACTGAAGAGCAGGGGCGAAAAACTACATCCTTGTCTTACACCTTTTTCTCATTCGTGCACTTCATTCTTAGTCTTCCACTCTTCCCTCTTAGTTCTTGTACACACTCTATATTACCCGTCTTTCCCTATAGCTTCCCCTATTTTTCACAGTATTTCGAACACCTTGCACCATGTTACATTTCTAAGCCGATAAATCGAATGAACATGTCCTGATTTTTCTTCAGTCTTTCTTCCGTTATTAAGTGCAACGACAGTCAGAATTGCCTCTCTGATTCCTTTGTCTTCCCTAAACCCAAACTGATAGTCAGCTGGTAAGCTGACTGTACGATAGTTCTCACACTTACTTGCCCTTTCTCTCTTCGTAATTGTGTGAATATCAGATGGTAAGTAGCCAGTCATTTAGATTCTACACACCAACGTGAATAGTCCTTTGATTCACACTTTCCCCAATTATTTTAGAAAGTCCGATAGAATGTTCTCTATTCCTTCTGCCTTATTTGTCTGAAGTCGTCCGACGCTCTTTTAAATTCTGATTCTAATAATGGATCCCCAATGTCTTCCACATCGATTCCAATTTGTTATTCTATCACTTCATCAGACAAGTCTTCCCCTTCCCTGTCATAAAGGCCTTCAGTGTTCTCTTTACATCCATTCGCCTTCTCCTCTGCGTTTAGGAGCGGAATTTCCTTTGCACTCTTTTTTTTTTTAATTCCGATTTTGGCCGTCTAGGGACCGCGTTAAACAACTATTTTTCAATGTACATTTCTCCTATTGCGCTCCTCCTCTTTTCTCTTCTGCCAGTATGTCTTCATCCTCTCTCTGTGCTGCTCTCTTCGGTCTTCTGTCCACACTGTTCCTCCAGTTCTTCTCTTCTTCACTTCAAATCCTTCAAAATGTTGAATTTTGTCTCTCATTAAGTCTCTGTTGGTTATATCATCTTCTCCTACACCCATCTCCTCTAAGTCTGCTTTGACTTCTTTGAACCAGGTAATTTGGGTTCTGGGGTTCTTGTCAAAAAACATGAATATTTTCTTTGTCAGCCTTTCATCATTCATTCTTTTCAAATGGGCGTAAAAGCTTACTCTTCTCTTCCTCATAGTATCTCCCACTTTCTCAATTTTGTCATACACTTCTCTATTACTTCTAAGCTTCCAAGTCCCATTCTCAAACCTCAGCCCAAGTACTCTTCTAATGATTTTTCGCTCCTTTTATGCTATAGCTTCCATTTCCTTTTTAGTGTTCATTGCTAAACATTCAGATTCATACAGACACTATGGCTTAATCACAGTGTTGTAGTGCCTTATTTTTGCGTTAATTGATACTGACTTCTTGTTGTACACATTCTTTGTTGCTGGAATGCCATTTCCATTTTTCTTGTTCTTGTTTTATTTCCTTCTTTATCTGAAGCATTGGGCTGGATGATTTCCCCTAAATATTTGAAATTAGAAACCTTCTTTATCTGCCCATACTTTGTAATCATATTGTTCGGTGCCTCTTTTACATTGGTTAGGTACTCTGTCTTTTCAAAGGAGATTTTCAGTCCTGCTTTTTCTGCTGTTTCATTCAGAATATTGATCTGTTTGACTGCTTCTTCCAAACTTCCTGCCAGAATCGCTAAGTCATCAGCAAAAGCGAGGCAATCTACTTCTAATCCATCCTTTATTCTTCCTAATCTGATTTTTTGTATTCCTTCTTCAGTCGTTTTCTTCCTCCACTCTCTAATAACTTTTTCTACCACACAGTTGAATGGGGTAGGTGACAACCCATCTCCTTGTCTTAATCCTGTTCTGATTTTGAATGGTCTGGATACCTCACCACGGAACTTTACTTTTGCATAGGTATCTGTAAGTGTTTCTTTGACGATTGCGACTGTTTTCTTGTCTGCTCCAAACTCACTAAGGATGTTAACCAAGGTTGTTCTGTCAACGGAGTCGTACGCCTTCTTGAAGTCAACAAACGTGATAAAGATGTCTTTTCCTCTTAATCATCTATATTTAATAATTAACTTCAAGTTTAAAATTTGCTCCACACAAGATCTTCCCTTCCTAAAGCCTGCTTGGTATTCACCAATTTCTTGATCAAGTTGTTTCTCCAATCTGTTTTGTAGGGCCTTAGATAGAATTTTATACGTTACCGGAAGTAAAGATATCCCTCTGTAGTTATTTGCATCGGTTTTATCCCCTTTCTTGAAGATGGGATGGATTAATGCAGTTTTCCATTCTTCCGGTATACGTTCCGTTCTCCAAATCTTATTGATTATTCCCAGTAGTTTTTCTTGAGTTGTATTTGCACTCTTTATATTGCCACTCTTGGTTTTAATTCACCGAACGCTGTTTTGATTTTTCTGTATTGTTAGTCAGTTCTAGTATTGTAAATAAAGTAATTCGCAGTGGCAGAGATTGAACAATTCTTTCATTGATTACTTTTTCTTATCCGTGTGTTTCACCAGCAATGTCGTGCATATACGTCACTTCTGCTTTACGACTAAGTTGTCTTGCAATGATAGTTAGGCACTGTAATACAGGGTGTTTCAAAAAGGACTTTACAACTTAAAAAATTCATATAAATTTATTGAAAGAAGATATGGATATGGATTTATTGTAGGGAAACACATCCACCGCAAAGTAAAGATGTTGTATATGGCTTCCGTCGATTATTCAGCACACATCCCATCGGAAGTCAATTCCTTCTCAAACTCACTGTAGCACTGCAGGTGTAACTTGCATAGTGGCGGCGTAAATTCTTGCTCTAAGTTCAGGTAGAGAAGCCGACACAGGAGGTAGAAACACGATATCCTTGATGAATCCCCTTTAAAAAATGAGAGTAGTGACAGGTTCAAGTGGCTCTGAGCACTATGCGACTTAACTTCTCGGGTCATCAGCCGCCTAGAACTTAGAACTAATTAAACCGAACTAACCTAAGGACATCACACACATCCATGCCCGAGGCAGGATTCGAACCTGCGACCGCAGCGGTCGCTCGGCTCCAGGCTGTAGCGCCCAGAACCGCACGGCCACTCCGGCCGGCTAGTGTCAGGTCTGGGGAGCGTGGGGGCCATACAATTGGCGCATCATGGCGCATTGACCTGGAAAGTCTTACCGAGATCCCTGTTTATACAAAACATTTATGCTACTCATAAATTGTAGTCTATTAGGAGGATCTTTAGCGTACTTGGTACGGAAATTACGCAAACTAGTGTCGCCAACTTCGATTCTTCAAAACAAATCACGCAGCTAGCACGCTCGGGTCTAGTGAAGGGAGCGATCTTTAACGCAACTGCCGCTAGCGCTCCTTACGGTGCGATTCGGCACTACCGAACTACACGAGACAAAACTTGATGTATTTCCCAACAAATTGACTCTACAATCACCTCTGTATATACTATGAATTAATTTATATGAATTTTCAAAGTTTAAAGTCCTTTTTGAAACACACTGTGTTTCGGTTTCGCCGCTATGGATGTTCTATGTTTCTCTGTCGTCGACAGTGAGAAAAGTATGTTCGTTGCGGGGTTCGAATTCCACATAAGGCGATGCGAGACCCAGATGTCAGAGGCCAGGGAGGCAACAGCTCCCTATGTGCAGTAACGCCATAACTACTGACGCAGTGTGATGTCAGCTTTAGCTTCTTTTAATTCATTGGAGCAGTCAGCAGGAAATGCTGAAGAGAGCCATGTGCGCGTCAGCAGTGCGCTTGGCGAATCGTTTGCTGAGACCGCATATTACGAGTGGACCGACCGCTGCGATAGCGACTTCGGTGCAGCTATGACTAGCTTATTGTCTTGACAGGAGCAGCTGCGGCACGGAACACGGCTAGCTTACTGGACTTACTATATGACGCCACCCAACAACAATGAATTCAACCATACTTTCTATTCAAACGTCAACTATTTGCTTACATTTAAATATTTATACATCCAAGGTAGCACAGGTCACACAAATATTCAAGAAAGGCAGTAGGAGTAATCCCCTAAATTACAGGCCCAATCATTAACGTCGATACGCAGCAGGTTTCTGGAACATACATTGTGTTCGAACGTTATGAAGTACCTCGATGAGAACGGCCTATTGATTCACAGTCTACACGGATTTAGAAACATCGTTCTTGTGAAACACAATTAGCTCTTTACTCATACGAACTGCTGAGTGCTTTTGAAAAGGGATTTTAAATTGATTCCGCATTTCTAGCTTTACAAAAGGCTTTTGATACTGTAGCTCACGAGCGACATGCAATCAAATTTTGTGTTTATGGAATATCGTCTAACTTATGCGACTGAATCCGTGATTTCCTGCCGGAGAAGTTACAGTTCGTAGTAACTCACGGAAAGGCATCGAGTGAAACAGAAGTGATTTCTGGCGTTCATCAAGGTAGTGTTATACTCTCTCTGCTGTTCCTTATCTAAATAAACGATTTAGAAGACAATATGAGCAGCCGTCTTAGGTTGTTTGCAGATGGTGCCCAGTATAGTCATCAAAAGAGCAAAACGATTTAGAAAAGATATCTCTATGGTACGAAAATTGGCAATTGACCCTCAATAATGAAAAGTGTGAGGTCATCCATATAAGTATTAAAAGGAATCAAATTTCGGTTATACGATAAATCAATAAAATCTAAAGGCGGTGAATTGAACTAAATACCTAGGAATTATAATGAAGAACAACTTAAATTGGAAAGAACAAATTAGAAAATATTGCGGGGAAGGCGAACACTTAGGAAATTTAACAGATCTACTAGAGAGACTGCCTACACTACGCTTGGCCGTCCTCTTTTAGAATACTGCCGCACGGTCTGGGATCCTTACCATGTAGGGTTAACGGAGTACATCGAGAAAGTTCGAAGAAGATCAGGACGTTTTGTATTATCGAGAAATAGGGGAGAGAGTGTCACGGACTTGATACAGAATTTGCGGTGGACACCATTAAAACAAACGCGTTTCTCGTTGCGGCGCGATCGTCTCACAGAATTTCAATCACCAACTTTCCTCTCTCACTGCGAAAATATTTTGTTGGCGCCGACTTACATGGGGAGAAACGTTCATCATAATAAAATAATGGATATAAAAGCTCGCACGGCAAGATAATGTCGGCCGGAGTGACCGAGCGGTTCTAGGCGCTACAGTCTGGAACCGCGCGACCGCTTTGATCGCAGGTTCGAATCCAGCCTCGGGCATGGATGTGTGTGATGTCCTTAGGTTAGTTAGGTTTAAGTAGCTCAGAGCCATTTGAACCATTTGAACGGAAAGATATAAGTGTTCGTTTCTTTCCGCGCGCTATTCGAGAGTGGAATAATAGAGAATTATTGTGAAAGTGGTTCGATGAACCCTCTGCCAGGCACTTAAGTGTGATTTGCAGAAAATCCATGTAGATGTAGATGGAGATTTTATAAAAGTGTGTGTACGTATGTTCGACATCTCTTGAACCACTGGTTCGATTTCAACCAACCTTGGTACACGTGTCACTTACTGTATGGAAAGAAATACTGTGGGGAGGGGGGGGGGTATAACCACCTAACTGTCAAAGAGGGGTGGGAGGGGGGAGGGTAAGAAAGAAGCGTCAGCTACGACGCGCTAATAGCCGAACTTCATTCATCAGCACTTAAGTGACTTGCAACAAAATTTACACACAGTTTCAGATCTTTAATAGAGACTTCCTCGCTGATGAATGAAGTTCGGCTATTAGCGTGTCGTAGCTGACGCTTCTTTCTTACCCTCCCCCCTCCCACCCCTCTTTGACAATTAGGTGGTTATACCCCCCCCCCACCCCACCCCACAGCATTTCTTTCCAGACAGTAAGTGACACGTGTACCAAGGTTGGTTGAAATCGAACCAGTGGTTCAAGAGATGTCGAACATACGTACACACGCTTTTATAATATCTCCATCTACTCGTACATCTACATGGATTTTCTGCAAATCACACTTAAGTGCCTGGCAGAGGGTTCATCGAACCACTTTCACAATAATTCTCTATTATTCCACTCTCGAACAGCACGCGGAAAGAAACGAACACTTATATCTTTCCGTTCAAATGGTTCAAATGGCTCTGAGCTACTTAAACCTAACTAACCTAAGGACATCACACACATCCATGCCCAAGGCAGGATTCGAACCTGCGACCGCAGTGGTCGCGCGGTTCCTAACTGAAGCGCCTAGATACGTCTGGGCATTGAGTCAAACAGAGCTTGGATGGCATGTACAGGTACAGCTGCCCATGCACCTTCAACACGATACCACAGTTCATCAAGTGACTGGCGTATTGCGACGAACCAGTTGCTTGACCACCGTTGACAGACGTTTTCAATTGGTGAGAGATCTGGAGAATGTGTTGGCCAGGGCAGCAGTCGAACATTTCCTGTATCCAGCAAGGCCCATACAGGACATGCAACATGCGGTCGTGCATTATCCTGCTGAAATGTACGGTTTCGCAGCGCTCGAATGAAGGGTAGAGCCACGGATCGTAACACATCTGAAATGTAACGTCCACTGTTCAAAGTTCCGTCAATGCGAACAAGAGGTGACCGAGACGTGTAACCAATGGCACCCCATACCATCACGTCGGGTGATACGGCAGTATGGTGATGACGAATACACGCTTCCAATGTGCGTTCACCGCGATGTCACCAAACACGGATGCGACCATCATGATGCTGTAAACAGAACCTTGATTCATCCGAAAAAATGACGTTTTGCCATTCGTGCACCCAGTTTCGTCGTTGAGTGCACCATCGCAGGCGCCCCTGTCTGTGATGCAGCGTCGAGGGTAACCGGAGCCATGGTCTCCGAGCAGGTAGTCCATGCTGTTGCAAACGTCGTCGAACTGTTCGTGCAGATGGTTGTTGTCTTGCAAACGTCCCCATCTGTTGACTCAGGGATCGAGACGTGGCTGCACGATCCGTTACAGCCATGCGGATAAGATCCCTGTCATCGGTGCTGTTCTAGAGGATTGGCCTTTGTGTCGGTATTGTGTTTCACACTTCCCCTTCTCCCTTCTGTCATCAGCAACGCAAACACGGTACTAAAGCCTCCACTCATTCGGCAAGACACCTGGACTAAACAGATGCTCTTGAGATACCACTCTTACAGTTTGCGAAGAAAAGGTGCCATTGTTCGTGAAATCTGTTCACTTAGACAGCTGAATCTACTCATCGCGGTCTTTCAGCCACCTAGGCTGTAGGAATTTTCGTCTCTGGGGTTTCATACATCAAGGAATTCGGGGGTTTCATACGTCAAGGATTTCGTGTAACTCTATAGGGGGAAAGAATCCACTGCAAAAACATAACGTTACAAATTTGGATATAGAAACACATGTGCGCCAAGCGTTTCTCATTCAATAACTCACTCCATCTGGAAAGATTGCCGCCCATGGTTTCCTTATCTAAAAACCTTAAGTTATTCGGTATCTACGTGTATAAATCTGACTAAATATCTGGAGCACCTTGTGTAGTATTACACACCGGTAAGTACGTTGTCTGGCTTAGTCTACCGGCATCACTATCACACCTGAACAATTTGGTATTACCTCGGACAAAATATCAGTATACTGGATTTTCAGAGTTGGAATTGGCACGTTCCCAAATAACCAGTAAACCCCTGATTCTTTAAAGAGTCGGACCAAAATGTATAAATAAGCTTCAGACGTCTGATTGCTTTACAAGTGAGTTAATGCGTTAAATATTTGAATTTAAGCGTGTAAGCGAGAAAAAGTTTAGGAAAGGTTTGAAATTATGATTAAAAGTTTGTTGGGGATCGATATAGTCTGGTAATTTTAAGCAAAAGCAAGGTTTTCGCTAATTTCGGTGTTTATGACGTCATAAACATCATGAACTATGTATCGTACAATGATATAATTTTGCGGGTACATCCAGTGATATATGTACTGTCTATAAAGTGTGTAATGCAGGAGTAGGTTTAATAATGAATAAAAAAATAGGAGTGCGGGTAAGCTACTACAAACAGCATAGTGAACGCATTATTGTGGCCAAGATAGATACGAAGCCCACACCTACTACAGTAGTACAAGTTTATATGCCAACTAGCTCTGCAGATGACGAAGAAATTGAAGAAATGTATGATGGGATAAAAGAAATTATTCAGGTAGTGAAGGGAGACGAAAATTTAATAGTCGTGGGTGACTGGAATTCGACAGTAGGGAAAGGGAGAGAAGGAAACATACTAGGTGAATATGGATTGGGGCTAAGAAATGAAAGAGGAAGCCGTCTGTTAGAATTTTGCACAGAGCATAACTTAATCATAGCTAACACTTGGTTCAAGAATCATAAAAGAAGGTTGTATACATGGAAGAATCCTGGAGATACTAGAAGGTATCAGATAGATTATATAATGGTAAGACAGAGATTTAGGAACCATGTTTTAAATTGTAGGACATCTCCAGGGGCAGATGTGGACTCTGACCACAATCTATTGGTTATGAACTGTAGATTAAAACTGAAGAAATTGCAAAAAGGTGGGAATTTAAGGAGATGGGACCTGCATAAACTGAAAGAACCAGAGGTTGCACAGAGTTTCAGGGAGAGCATAAGGGAACAATTGACAGGAATGGGGGAAAGAAATACAGTAGAAGACGAATGGGTAGCTCTGAGGGATGAAGTAGTGAAGGCAGCAAAGGATCAAGTAGGTAAAAAGACGAGGGCTAGTAGAAATCCTTGGATAACAGAAGATATATTGAATTTAATTGATGAAAGGAGAAAATATAAAAATGCAGTAAATGAAGCAGGCAAAAAGGAATACAAACATCTCAAAAATGAGATCGACAAGAAGTGCAAAATGGCTAAGCAGGCATAGCTAGAGGACAAATGTAAGGATAGAGGCTTATCTCACTAGGGGTAAGATAGATACAGCCTACAGGAAAATTAAAGAGACCTTTGGAGAAAAGAGAGCCACTTGTATGAATATCAAGAGCTCAGATGGAAACCCAGTTCTAAGCAAAGAGGGGAAAGCAGAAAGGTGAAAGGAGTATATAGAGGATCTATACAAGGGCGATGTACTTGAGGACAATATTATGGAAATGGAAGAGGATGTAGATGAAGATGAAATGGGAGATACGATACTGCGTGAAGAGTTTGACAAAGCACTGAAAGACCTGAGTCGAAACAAGGCCCCGGGAGTAGACAACATTCCATTAGAACTACTGACGGCCTTAGGAGAGACAGTCCTGACAAAACTCTACCATCTGGTGAGCAAGATGTACGACACAGGCGAAATACCCTCATACTTCAAGAAGAATATAATAATTCCAATCCCAAAGAAAGCAGGTGTTGACAGATGTGAAAATTACCGAACTATCAGTTTAATAAGTCACAGCTGCAAAATACTAAAGCGAATTATTTACAGACGAATGGAAAAACTGGTAGAGGCCGACCTCGGGGAAGATCAGTTTGGATTCCGTAGAAATGATGGAACACGTGAGACAATACTGACCTTACGACTTATCTTAGAAGGAAGATTAAGTAAAGGCATTTGTAGACTTACAGAAAGTTTTGACAATGTTGACTGGAATACTCTCTTTCAAATTCTAAAGGTGGCAGGGATAAAATGCAAGGAGCGAAAGGCTATTTACAATTTGTACAGAAACCATATCGCAGTTATAAGAGTCGAGGGGCATGAAAGGGAAGAAGTGGTTCAAATGGCTCTGACCACTACGGCACTTAACATCTATGGTCATCAGTCCCCTAGAACTTAGAACTACTTAAACCTAACTAACCAAAGGACATCACACAACACCCAGTCATCACGAGGCAGAGAAAATCCCTGATCCCGCCGGGAATCGAACCCGGGACCCCGGGTGTGGGAAGCGAGAACGCTACCGCACGGCCACGAGCTGCGGACGGGAAGCAGTGGTTGGGAAGGGAGTGAGACAGGGTTGTAGCCTATCCCCGATGTTATTCAATCTGTATATTGAGCAAGCAGTAAAGGAAACAAAAGAAAAGTTTGGAGTAGGTATTAAAATCCAGGGAGAATAAATAAAAACTTTGAGGTTCGCAGATGACATTGTAATTCAGTCAGAGACAGCAAAGGACTTGGAAGAGCAGTTGAACGGAATGGACAGTCTCTTGAAAGAAGGATATAAGATGAACATCAACAAAAACAAAACGAGGATGATGGAATGTAGTCGAATTAAGTCGGGTGACGCTGAGGGAATTAGATTAGGAAATGAGACAAAGTAGTAAAGGAGTTTTGCTATTTGGGGAGCAAAATAACTGACGATGGTCGAAGTAGAGAGGATATAAAATGTAGACTGGCAATGGCAGGGAAAGCGTTTCTGAAGAAGAGAAATTTGTTATCATCGAGTATAGATTTAAGTGTCAGGAAGTCATTTCTGAAAGTATTTGTATGGAGTGTAGCCATGTATGGAAGTGAAACATGGACAATAAATAGTTTGGACAAGAAGAGAGTAGAAACTTTCGAAATGTGGTGCTACAGAAGAATGTTGAAGATTAGGTGGGTAGATCACGTAACTAATGAGGAAGTACTGAATAGGATTGGGGAGAAGAGAAGTTTGTGGCACAACTTGACTAGAAGAAGGGATCGGTTGGTAGGACATGTCCTGCGGCATCAAAGGATCACAAATTTAGCACTGGCGGGCAGCATGGAGGGTAAAAATCGTAGAGGGAGACCAAGAGATGAACACACTAAACAGATTCAGACGGATGTAGGCTGCAGTAGGTACTGGGAGATGAAGGAGCTTGCACAGGATAGATTATCATGGAGAGCTGCATCAAATCAGTCTCAGGACTGAAGACCACAACAACAACAACATAAAGTGTGTTGTGAATAAAGTTAGTAGTAAAGGAGTAATAAATTAAAACGTTACGCCTCACACTGAAATTTTACTGCATGCTCTTTTAAGCAGAAGCTGGTATTTCACGTTTATAAATGTCTAGAACGTCATATCTCCTGAGCTATGTGTCGTACAATGATATAATTTTGGAGGTACGTTCAGTGGTATATGTGGATGTTGCGAATAGAGTTGGTAGTAAAGAAGCAATAAAGTAAAATGTCATGTCTGATGATTACATTTTACTGCATAAACAGCGGAAAGTGCAGTAAGTGATAAACTTTCAACATTTTTTGGGCGGGGTGTCAGCGAGAAGTAGTTTCTCTCAAGTACTGGATGAATGAAGTCCGGGTACTCGCATGTCGTCAGCTGCTCTGTCTCAAGACAGACACACGGTTTCTATTTCTAATGTGTTTTGTTGTGTCAAGCTCTTAACTTAAGATCATAACATTACGCCTGTTAGTGACCAGATTATGAAGGCATTTGAAATTCCGTCAATAATTAGGCAAAAAATTTGAAATTCACATGTTTGTTCCACCTGGAGACCTGAACTGGTGCCACGTGCGGGCATAGGCACACGAGGAGTATTTAATTGAAAATTTGAAATTCAGTGTGCACTGTAGCAACTTTGGAAAGAAATTCAGCCTTGCGCAAGACACAGTCTGTTCACTTTTGCTTGACCCAAACACGTCTCAGCACTTTATGTGCTGTCTTCAGTGAGTTTTGTTTATTACTGCGTCTTATATGACGTTATCACTCATTTTGTGCTGATAGGTTAACATGTGACATCTGTTCTCCACGTATTTCATAGATGATGCAGTCTCGAAACTTCCTGGAAGATTAAAATTGTGTGTCAGACCTGGACTCGAAGCCGGAACCTTTGCGTTTCGCGGGCACGTGCTCAGGAACTGAGCTACCCAAGCCCGACTCGGTCACGACTCAATCACGACTCTTCCTCACAGCTTTACTTCCGCCAGTTCCTCATCTCCTACCCAGTGCTCAATTTCTAAACTTGTTGGTGCCGGAGCGTTCCCCCCTTCTACCACTACACTACCCCCTTCCCGCCCCCCCCCCCCCCACCCACCCACCGGTTTGTGCTGGCACAACGGCAAATTATAGTTACGTTGTGATTTAATACACGTGTACTATTTCAAATCTCCGATGCTGAAATGTGGCGGGGAGGGGGGGGGGGGGGGGGGAGGGTCTCTGGGAGGTGCCGGAACGCGTTCCGACCGAAATTAAGCCCTGCTCCTACCTTCCAAACTTCACAGAAGTTCTCCTGCGAAACTTCCAGTACTAGCACTCGTGGAAGAAAGAATACTGCGGAGATATGGCTTAATCACAACTTGCGGGATGTTTCCAGAATGAATTTTTCACTCTCCAGCGGACTGTGTGCTGATATGTAACTTCCTGGAAGATTAAAACTGTGTGCCGGATCGTGTCTACGACGAACTCGGTACCTCTGCCTTTTGTGGGCAAGTGCTCAACCAACCAAGAACTCAAGAGCCGTTCTCACAGTGTCAGTTACTACAGTACATCATCTCCTGCGTTCCAAAGTTGCCTGTCTATGACAAATGTTCCGCGTTTTGCCAGGAAAGCTTTATTAAGTGGCGGCGGAGATCTTTTCGCTTGTGATAAAATAATTAAAAGATGTGTGTGTGAGAGAGAGAGAGTTTGTGTGTGTGTACGCGCGCGCACGCGCATCTGTTAAAAAAGCGATAGAGAAGAAAACAGTCCTTTTTAAAATTTTCAAAACAGCGAGAGGTATGTGAAAATTTCAGCATCATATTATTGGTAGCGTCAAATGAGGCAGAATAATTAATAGCAACCCGCTAAAGCTAGCATAGAATGTGGTAAAACATTCTTGGATAACGCGAAAATAAACGAACGGCGTTCTGCATATGGTGGGATTTTCTCTATAAATTTTCTTTGCAAGCACGGAAATTAAGAAGAGTCGCAACATTCAAGTTTTCGACTTTTAATTTGATACTACCTTCAAGGCTCGAGGGTAATTTTTGTGCGAACTTCCTTGCCAATACCGACGCGAGTGCTGAGTTACCAAAATGTGCGGCAGTTCCGATGGCAGATAATGCAGTACACTGGATAATCGCGGAGATCTCATTGACGCGTACTGAGCGATGCAAGGCTCCCCCAGGGAAGCCAACTCGTTGACGTGGCAACGCCGACCGACGTGGTTCGACCGATTAATATCTCTGCTGATAGCAAGAACAGCGAGTGAGAGTACAGTTCTACCTGCGCGCGCGTGTTTGCGCGTGCTACTGTGATGGGGTGAGGGAGGGGGGGGCGGCGGGTAGGGGCGGTGGAGGGGGAAGCTGCACCGGCTCTTGTTTCTGGCCAGAGCACTATGCACTGGAACCCCCTCCATCCGGCACCCGATCTCTGCGTGTCCGTGTCCCGCTGACGCAGCCTACAAGCACAGTGGCTCCTCTCGTAACCCCTTCAAAACAATGCTGGCTGCGTTCGCGAGTTCACGTGGTGCTGCGTCGTCCGGGCGTCTCGACTGTGACTGTGCGACTTCCTGTGCTGCGGAGAGACGTCCTAACTCGTCCTGGTTCCTTCATGTATGTTTTTTTATATTTCTTTTTTTTCTATTATACTCGTTTGGAAAAGCGCGTGACGTTATCATACTGTGTCGATTGTTTCCACAGTACCGGGTTAAACGACCTGAATTCGAGGTGATTTAGCTATCGACAGTCGATATGGGAAGTTAGCGTCAGTGCTGTGGTACAGTGGACGAGTGATACAGGCCACACTGTGCGTCGATAAAACGCATGGTTGCGAATTTTGCATGACCTCAGCTATTGATTATTCTGCTTGCACGCGGAAACGTTATTACGAGTAACTTGGGAAAAATCGCAACAGACATTAAACTCGACTATGATATTTATTGTTGGTCAATATTCGCAGACACAGATTATTGCAGCATCGTTTCCCAAAGAGCTCTAGTCCGCGTGTCACTATCTCCAACTTCACTGTTCATCGCTAACTTTCACTCGCCATCTTCGAAAGCAATATGAATATTGCAGTGTACGCCAATCTGTCTCCTGGCACGGTAGCTGCAGATCCACACAATTCCTGTCTCCGATTAACGAGCAACGTTTCATTCACATAACGGCCAACATGGATAGTGTTTTCTTTTCCTTACCACCATCTTCTTCTTTTTCTTCTTCTTCTAAAAGGTAAATCTGGTCGCTGAACCAGTTTCCCATACTTTGTACGGCCCTATTCATTTCTACATAATTTTGGCTCTTTGTTATTTCCAGCAATCTTCGACTATTTCTTTGACATCCCGTTGCTTTCCTTACCCAGATATTTTTCTTCCAATGCGTCCGCTAAAATCTCATTGTGTCTCAGCAAGTTTCCGAGTAACTTTCTTTTCCGTTTTTTGGATAACTGCTGTTAGCTTTCCTTGCTCAATGATACATTTCAGAGCAATTTTATTGATTCTTGTAACCTTTTTTATGAACATGAAACAAGTATAACAATAAAGAAAAAAGTTTTTCCATACTACTTCTCCCCTTAAAACTTTCTGAACGGATGGATACGAAATTGTACTTTCCAGGCGAATGAAAAATATTGCCCATTTTTAGGTGGAGAATGATACGTCGCGTATTCGACAAATAGCTTGGGTCGAAACTTAGGCGTTATGTAGGTAGCGGAGTGGATTCAAAACTGAACGATTTTCGGAAAACTAGGAAGCGTAAGGGGCTTTCCAGTGCTAACGAGCACTTTATACATTGAAGAACATGTTGGACTCAGTCAAGTTTGTGTAGAAAGCTGACAGAGGCCTTTGTCATACGAAACATCCCTGTATTCGCCCTAAGTGATTCTCGGAAACCAAAACCCTTAATTCTGCCACCATGTGACACTCCACTGCGTTTAGGCAGCTCCACATCGCTCGGCAGCTATAGCAGTCAGTGTCGACTAAGAACTTAAACAGTCCAAGATTGGAACATTGCAAACCATATTTTTCACCTTCGTCTTCTCTGGCCGTTTGTTGACTACGTGAATTTCACTTTGTTTTTACTGAACTGCTGATTTACTTTAGGTGTACATTTTTATTCGTTTATTTTATTTGCTTATCTACATCTATACACCGCAAGCCATCTTACGGTGTATGGCGGAGGGTACTTTACGTACCAATATCTTTTTCCCCTTTTCCTGTTCCAGTCGCGTACAGTTCGCGGGAAGAACGATTACCGTTGTGACTCCTCTACCAATCCTATTTGGTACGGATCCCCATCTGACGAGCAATATTCAAGTAGTGATCAAACGCGGGTTTTGTATGCAACTTTCCTGTTGATGGACTACATTTCCTGTGAATTCTTCCAAAGAAAAAATGCAGTTCAACACTTTTCTAACCACATCAATACAAGGAGCAAATAGTGTCTTCGTTAACTGCACACGCACGGAAGCTACTCATGCGAGAGAAACGGTACACGGAAGGGAAACATATAATGTCGCTGAAGTAAAAGTATGAATACTTTCGACTTGGAACCTATGGTATAAGGCAAATCTCTGCCTCAGGAGCAATGCTTCAGTGTATCGCTTATATTTATGTTTATACGTACTGATTTTTTTTTCATTTGTGTATTTATTTAATGTTAAATGTCTATCTCAAAGTGTTTCTGCATCACGCAAAAATCAAGTAAATTTGCCGGTGATCTTTTGTACACGCCGTGGTATTAGATTCTATATAAAATACAAACCTAATGTGGTAATGCAGCTGTTAGGACGCTGACGTCATATTCTTGAGGATGGAGTTTGTTCTGTTCCGCTAACCTGATTTTAGGTTTTTAGTAGTTTTTCTAAACAATTTCAGGCAAAAGTAAGGCCACAGCCGACCATGGATGTCATATCCTAGTAAAAACATCTGTGTATATTTTGTGTGTCTTTACATGTAGGGTGAATCAAAAAGAATCATCTGATTTGGCACGTCTATATTTCTGGAACTAATAAACAATGAATTTTGTTTTCTGATGAACGAGAAACTCAAAAAGTTTTTTTTCATACCTTTTCGTTGGTATGACCCCCTTGAGACGGAAAGCATATTTCAATGCGGTATTCAAATTGTTCCCACACTGCCGCGAGCGCGTCTCGACTCGGGCCGGCCGCTGTGACCGAGCGGTTCTGGCGCTTCAGTCCGGAACTGCGATGCTGCTACGGTCGCAGGTTCGAATCCTGCCTCGGGCATTGGTGTGTGTGATGTCCTTAGGTTAGTTAGGTTTTAAGTAGTTCTAAGTCTAGCGGACTTTTTGACCTCAATGTTAAGTCCCATAGTGCTTAGCGCCATTTGAACTTTCTCGACTCTATGAGTCGTCCCGGTGATTTGCCTTTATACAAACAACCTGTTTCTCGGAAATGTTCATGCCAACGTCTAATGCTCTGTGCTGTAGGAGGGTCCACACCATACGTAGTACGAAAGTTACGCTGAAGCGTTACTACTGACCCGCATTGCGCAAAACGTAGAATACAAAACGCTTTCTGTCATCCCGACACCATTTTACTAGAACTGAAGTGGGCGCATACTGCTGCTACCTAGCGGGAACCATGTAAAAATCGAGTGTTTGCTCTTTCCAGCAGTACGTTGTTTACGTACGTATCTCAACGTAATAGTTATGATTTTTTTAAAAATCGGATGATTCTTTTTGATACCCCCTGTATATTTGAACATGGTGTCAAATCATGCTGTTGATTGTTCCATGCCGGCCGGAGTGGCCGAGCGGTTCTAGGCGCTACAGTCTGGAACCGGGCGACCGCTACGGTCGCAGGTTCGAATCCTCCCTCGGGCGTGGATGTGTGTCATATCCTTAGGTTAGTTAGGTTTAAGTAGTTCTAAGTTCTAGGCGACTGATGACCTCAGAAGTTAAGTCGCATAGTGCTCAGAGCCATTTGATTGTTCCATCTTGATAAACAACCTAAGATGCGATATGTCAGAAGCTACTCTGTAAAAAAGACCAGCGGTTTTGTGCGCCGCACGTGTAATGGTGTAATGGCACGAGCTGTGTAATAACACCGTAATAACTCACAGGTCACTCACTACGCAATACTTTAAATCTCAAAAATCTGGATTGCTGTTGATTCAGTAACTACTTATACGGTGAAAGACTACGTCAGACAATTACAAAAGGTATTTGCGACACAAAACAAAAGAATATGACGTCACTCTGGGACGGTCTACACAACAGAAGTACACAACAAAAGCTTAAGCATGAAGCGCAACAATGACACATTTACGCTCCTGTTGTCTGGGTAGCTCAGGTGTTATTAGTCTGGCCCCGTTTTATGAATGTAATACACCATGACTTGGGAAGCAGCTTATGAAAGAAAGGTTATATACCCTGTATTTTCATGTTTTATTTGCTGTATTTTCACTCCGAAAATTGTGTGGAGTATCTTTACATTGCGTTGGCAGTGTCTTTGGTAATAAGCCACGAGATAATCCAGAATTATGTTCATGTTTTTATTTCATTATAGATCCGGTACAATGCCTGGCTGACCATACAATATTGCTCAAGACAATTTGGTTCCTAGTTCATCCATTATAACATAGATTCAGCAAACTTCGTCGTAAAACCACAGTCCTCTGGTGACATCGTTTGGGCAAAGTGTGAGTTCCATTGTCACCAGCTAATCTCCTTTATTATCTGTTGAATCGAACCATACGATGAAGGTTTCCCTGTGATATTGTCTCAAGGACTTCTTGTGACCTTGCATAAACGCCAAAGCGGTCCATCAAGAGTCGCGTATCCAATCACCTCTGTGCTACTGTAGGCGAACGCCATAATTCCATTCTAACTGCAATCAAGCTGTGCGGCTGACCCCGGCGGAGGTTCGAGACCTCCCTCGGGCATTGGTGTGTGTGTTTGTCCTTAGGATAATTTAGGTTAAGTAGCGTTAAGCTCAGGGACTGACGACCTTAGCAGTTAACTCCCATAAGATTTCACACACATTTGAACATTTTTTTTCAATCAAGCACGGTCACAAACGGATAGCCATCTTTCCTTATTCGTGGTTGGACCTAGAACAACAAAAAATGGTCCAAATGGCTCTGAGCACTATGGGACTTAACATCTGAGGTCATCAGTCCCCTAGAACTTAGGACTACTTAAACCTAACTAAGGACATCATACACATCCATGTCCGAGGCAGGATTCGAACCTGCGACCGTAGCGGTCGCGCGGTTGCAGACTGAAGCGCCTAGAACCGCTCGGCCACTCCGGCCGGCCTAGAACAACAATTAAGTAACAATTAGTAATAGCATGTAATAGAGCATAAAGTAACATTCAGATTATTAGTATTCACTAGTTTCTGACAGAATAGTTGTGAAACTAAAATAGGGACAAAATAGTGGATCACACTGTAGTTTGACCTGAAAACCAATCGACCTTAATCTTATCAAACGAACAATTCTAACATTCTCTTGAAGTGATCGATGGAAATACGAGTCCACTGCGTGAACCATTGCACGACGTCAGTCGGCGAATAATCAAAACTTAAACATCGTGACTACATCTGTAAACGCAAACTCGACCATTATATAGCTTTATGTGAACTGCAACTATGCTTACATACTCGATTTGCATTATGAAACAGTACTGTGATCTTTCATAGGCTTAACAAGCCTAAATCTCGATTTTGAATAAAGAAATCTGCTAAAAGTCCGGCGGAATGTGGAGTCATTATAAAATTTTGCAGGACTGTTGATCCAAGTAAACAGAAAATAATAACTAAAGTTGAATGGGACCATGAAAGACATTACAGCAGAGATAGAATAAGTAATGAGAGAAATACGATACAGGTACGCATTGATGTTGTTATTGTTATTGATGGTCTCCAACCGCAGGACCTGCAGGGAATTGATGTAAATGAAGAAAAAATGCCTTAATGGCGAAAATCTTGGTAGCAAATGTTATTACTAGAGCCAAAAAATAAATGAATATAACACAAGGTATTACGCAGTGACTAAATCTACAAAAAATTTGGGCCGAACATATTTTACAAAGCTAGACGTATAAGTGATCATCAGGGTGTAACTAAATTCCGTCTGCGGACTCTGAGGACAGGTTCCTCACCCACAAAACAAGAAAAAAACGTATAGTAAACATGGATTCTAAATAGTAAACATGGGCTCTAAATGAGCTCTTATTCTAAAGAAGAGAAGTGATTCACAGTAGCGAAGATGGAAAAGTTCTTTTTTTGCTGTAAGGAACGCATCCTCAAACTCTGTAGAAGTTATTTACTTACACCCTGTGGAATAGTGTTTACCCTTGTTTATCAGCACAGCGATGTAAATTTTTTTCAAGGTCTGTCCACTGTTCAGTACTTAGAAGAAAAAAGTAATAAACAGCAGTGGAGACACAAGGATTGTGTTAAATATTCGGACGCTGCAGGGCATGAAACGTACAAACTTGCTTGTGCTATCTTTTACTGAAGTACACTTGCGATAATCCAACATTTGATAGACCAACACACTCAGTAGTCCGACGCCGCGTCAGAAGTCGGCACTGCGCTTACTCCAGACACAGACAGCCACACACTTCTACATCTACATCTATACTCTGCAAACCACCGTGAGGTGCATGACAGAGGGTACGTCCCACTGCACCACTAATTAGGTCTTTTTCCTGTTGCATTCACGTATGGTGCTCAGGAAGAAGGATTATTTGAATGCCTCTGTGCATGTAGTAATTAATCTTATCCTTACAATTCCTATGTGAGCGATATCTAGCGGGTTGCAGTATATACTTAGAGTAATAATTTAAAGCCTATTTTTGAAACTTTGTTAATAGATTTTCTCGGGATAGTTTACGTCTGTCTTCAAGAGTCTGCTACTTCATTATCTCTGTGACACTCTCTCACGGATTAAACGAACCTGTGACAATTCGTGCTGCCCTTCTCTGTATACGTTCAATATCCCCTGTCAGTCCTATTGGCAGGGGTCCCACACACTTCAGCAATATTCCACAACCGGTCGTACGAGTGATTTTTAAGCAACTTCTTTCGTAGACTGTTTGCACATTCCCAGTATTCTACCAATAAACCGAAGTCTACCACCTGCTTTACCCACGACTGAACCTATGTGGTGACTGTGTCGCGACACGCGCCTTCTCCAGTTTGTCCCGTGCCTCACGCCGGTTTAGATAGAATGCTCCTTTCATGTTATCAGTGAATTTGAATTCTGCTACATGGATTGATTGTTCTGTGGTGGTGGTGGTGGTTAGTGTTTAACGTCCCGTCGACAACGAGGTCATTAGAGACGGAGCGCAAGCTCAGGTTAGGGAAGGATTGGGAAGGAAATCGGCCGTGCCCTTTTAAAGGAACCATCCCGGCATTTGCCTGAAACGATTTAGGGAAATCACGGAAAACCTAAATCAGGATGGCTGGAGACGGGATTAAACCGTCGTCCTCCCGAATGCGAGTCCAGTGTGCTAACCACTGCGCCACCTCGCTCGGTGATTGTTCTGTCTTCATGTTTTTGTTGAAAAGTGTTGTGTGATGGCGAGCACAAGTGGAAACGCTAAACGTAGGCCTAAGCACAAAACTATACTTGCTGATAAAATGGAAATTATTAAACGGTATAACCATGGCGAATCTCCAACTTCCATTTCTAAAGCTGTTGATATCGATGGCGACCTACCGTTTGCGACACGGTAAACAATAGGGATAAAACAGAACAATTTATGAAAACTATAGAAGATGACAAACACCCGAACCTCCAGATGTCAGACACTCAGATCCGTACCAAACGGTGTATGTCGATAGAATATCAACGAAAACTCCCATTTAGTTCGACATATGGGCGTAAAGGTTTATTAAAATTAACACCGGAACTATGGAGCACAGGAAAAGCATAACTGTAACTAGTATGATTGTATAGCTTCCGTGGGGAAGTTAGTCGAGCGTTAGATCGTCATACCAAGGGTCCTGGTTTCAGACCCAAATGTTGACAATTTTTTATTGTATTATGTGTCAAAGTGTTACATGGGACTATTAATACTTCCACAATTGATTCTTTATTCTACTGCTACGACTGTGAAACTATAAATGCACTAGCTGCTTCATCACGAGCGGTGTCCTGTCGCTTATGTTCGACAGAACACCACACCTATCTACATAAATGCATTCTATAGGTTGGTACTTTCAACTGAAGAAGAGAAAGGAGACTGCCAAAAGAATATCGCCAAAAACTCCGAAAACTCATTTTATATGTCAGGAAAATGTTGTCCATTCTGTTTCACGCGTAGACAGTCAAAACGAATTGACATCAGCGGGACTTGAACGCAGGGCCTCTGTTACCACGACCTCACGCTCTACCAACTCACCCTCTGCAGAATAGTCACTCGCTGATATGCCTTCCCTGTTCTTCACAGTTCTGGCTTTACTTTTAAGTACCATTTTCGCATGTTCTACTGCACGACAGCACATAGCACAAACGAAATTTGTGTACCGATTGATACTCTATCGACATACAACATACCCTACTTGCCATTAAAATTGCTACGCCAAGAAGAAATGCAGATGATAAACGGGTATTCATTGGACAAATATATTATACTAGAACTGACATGTGACTGCATTTTCACGCAATTTGGGTGCATAGATCCTGAGAAATCAGTACCCTGAACAACCACCTCTGACCGTAATAACGGCCTTGATACGCCCGGGCATTGAGTCAAACAGAGCTTGGATGGCGTGTACAGGTACAGCTGCCCATGCAGCTTCAACACAATACCACAGTTCATCAAGAGTAGTGACTGGCGTATTGTGACGAGCCAGTTGCTCTGCCACCATTGACCACATGTTTTCATTGGTGAGAGATCTGGAGAATGTGCTGGCCAGGGCAGCAGTCGAACATTTTCTGTATCCAGAAAGGCCCATACAGGACCTGCAACATGCGGTCATGCATTATCCTGCTGAAATGTAGGGTTTCGCAGGGGATCGAATGAAGGGTAGAGCCACGGGTCGTAAGACATCTGAATTGTAACGTCCACTGTTCAAAGTGCCGTCAATGCGAACAAGAGGTGACCAAGACGTTTAACCAATGGCACCCCATACCATCACGCCGGGTGATACGCCAGTATGGCGATGACGAATACACGCTTCCAATGTCCGTACACCGCGATGTCGCCAAACACGGATGCGACCATCTTGATGCTGTAAACAGAACCCGGATTCATCCGAAAAAATGACGTTTTGCCATTCGTGCACCCAGGTTCGTCGTTGAGTACACCATCGCAGGCGCTCCTGTCTGTGATGTAGCGTCAAAGGTAACCGCAGCCATGGTCTCCGAGCTGACAGTCCATGCTGCTGCAAACGTCGTCGAAATGTTCGTGCATATGGTTGTTGTCTTGCAAACGTCCCCCTCTGTTGACTCAGGGATTGAGAAGTGGCTGCACGATCCGTTACAGCCATGCGGATAAGATGCCTGTCATCTAGACCGCTGGTGATATGAGGCCTTTGGGATCCAGCACGGCGTTCCGTATTACTCTCCTCAACCCACCGATTCCATATTCTGCAAACAGTCATTGGATCTAGACCAACGTGAGCAGCAATGTCGCGATACGATAAACCGCAGTCGCGATAGGCTACAATCCGACCTTTATCAAAGTCGGAAATGTGATGGTACGTATTTCTCCTCCTTACACGAGGCATCACAACGTTTCACCAGGCAACGCCGGTCAACTGCTGTTTGTGTATGAGAAATCGGTTGGAAACTTTCGTCATGTCAGCACGTTGTAGGTGTCGCCACCGGCGCCAACCTTTTGTGAATGCTCTGAAAAGCGAATCATTTGCATATCACAGCATCTTCTTCCTGTCGGCTAAATTTCGCGTCTGTAGCACGTCACGTTAATGGTGTGCACAAATACAGCTGGAAGCCATACGTTAAAGACTCGTAGCTGTGGGCAAATCCAAGTCCCCACGGGCATTTAAAAACATAAAAGTCGAATCTCTTCCAGAGACGTAAAAAAGCCAAAGCCGAGCGTGGGACTTTTTTAGACCGATTTTCCACCCATTTTGTACAAGAAGTTAAAGAACACTAAACGAAAAAAAAATTGCCATTGAAGGTTCTTCAGTCGTTAGATAATGCTTCAGGACATCTGTAGAAGAAAGAATTGAGAGTTAAGACGGCTGATGGTTACAAAGAGGCTTTGTATTTGTCATAAAATACGACTACACTGATTCAGCCGACGGATCAAAATATTATCAAAACACTGAAGCACATTACAAATAGAGCCTACAAGCTGATAACGGCAGCGAACCTGACGCAGACATCACATGGATCTTGAAGAAATTGAACATCAACGATGCCATTTTCAATGCAGTATTTGCATGGCATCAAGTCAAGCCTGTAACTCTGATAAAATCTTGGAAAAATATTCGGCAAGAAAACCTACTTCTCTCATAGAAAGACGACAGAGATAATTAACGAAGTTTCCAAGACTGCGCTTACAGTTTGTGATGAAATTAACATTCCGTAAAAAGATGTAGAAGAATTGAGAAGATGAATATTACACTGTAACCTTAGTTCCGAACTGACAGTCTGCAACTCGTGGTCATCTCGCTTCCCGCACCCGGGTTCCTGGATTCGATTCCCGGCGGGGTCAGGGATTTTTGCTGCCTCGTGATGACTGGGTGTTGTGTGATGTCCTTAGGTTAGTTAGGTTTAAGTAGTTCTAAGTTCTAGGGGACTGATGACCATAGATGTTAAGTCCCATAGTGCTCAGAGACATTTGAACCGAACTGACAGAAGACGAGAAAGTCTATGTACGTCCATCTTTTCAGAGATGGTTTCGGGACTCGGCTGTTCGATGCAGGATGTCAAATATCTTTCATCCGTCTAGTTCCAAAACTTATTTGGCTACCAGTTTCGGCGATTCACTACGCCATCTTCAGACGGGTGAAGGTATCGCTAGAGCAAGCTGATATCCACTAATACCAGTAATTGTGGCCTCCGTTTTGATCAGAACAGAGGTGGAATCTTCCAACAATCAGGGGCCTGAAGACGGCGTAGTAAATCGCCGGAACTGAGTGCCAAATAAAATAAGTTTGGAAACTAGATTGCTGAAAGGTGTTTAATTTGACATCCTGCAGAGGAGATAATCCGGGAAGCTACAGCTCATGTTGTAGAGGACGACCCAACTGAGGCGGCCACGCAAGTGAAGTGCACTATGACCTGGGATGAGGTTACGGAGGTTGGCAACGCTTCGGTACGTTGGTGTGAAGAGAGGGAACTCGAGCACGAGAACATTTTAATGTTAAAAGACATTCAAGAAAATGCGATGACAGGCTCTACGAAAGAAAAAACAAAAATCTATCACATAATTTTTAGGAGATAAATAGGGATTTGTATGCATTTGTATGTATATATGTATGTACATGATATGTATGTATTTGCATAAATCTGTAATACGTACGTACATAGATACATAATAAATTTCTTAAATATACATACACTCTATGTATTTTTTTTACAAAATCAGTAGCCACAAAATGTTTATTGTAACAATAGGTGTACTACAGTGAATACAGTACATACTCAATATTTATACAAAACAACTTAAATTTTCAAGCCTTAGAAGTCTAAATTCAATTTTAAAAATTCTAGCTTTGATAATCCGATAGTTTTCAGAATCCGACACAACCTTCGTCCCGTAACTGTCGGATTTAAGCGAGTCTCCTGTGTTACCATAAGGTCCTACTTTACGAAATTTATTACAGAAGGTGGGGACCCTGTCGTGACACAGCTGTGGGGAAGTAAATTGTAAGTATTAAACAGGAATATAGAAGAACGCAGAGTCCATAAATGAGAATCATAAATGTAGACATAGGAAAAGAATTTGATATAGCCACGGCCCATTCAAAATTAATAAAAATCAGGAAAAGGCGGAAAGAAAATAAATGGAGCATCGACTCGAAAATACTTTTTTACAAAAAGGAAAATAAAGAGAACGAAGCTTACGGAAGAAAATGATGAGCAACGCAGCAGGTACTAAGAGACACGAGACATTACACAACACCCAATAATGTGGAGTTGTGAAACGATGATGTTACGCTTTTGAGATGAAGGTCAATTTTAGACCTGGAGAATCCGTCGGTGTGCCTCCGATGACGTCACGAGTAGCGATTGTTTAACTCCTGACTGTTACGTGGAGGGGGGTCACGTCCCTTGCTGCGGCTGTGACACGTCATGAGTGCAGGTTACGACAGGCAGTCAAGATCTGCGTGGCGCACTGAGAGCACATTCTAACCAACGTGTGTGCAGCTGGAGCAGTGCTTCGCCGGCGACTCGATTAACGCTTTGGCAGCAGGTACGTAAATAATATATAGTTACGTTTCCAAAATTTTTGAAAAATGTCAAACATACGAAGTAGCATTTTTCATTGATTTTGCTGATAATATGCAGCGTATGTCTTTTCGAGCTTTAGGCAGCACCGGATACACTTGCGACTAGCTTTAATGTGCGTTACATGTTCTTTAAACTGATACTGACTGCACTGATAAGTCCACCAGAATGGCAGGAAGATCTTATCCTTTTTTGTGGGGAAAAGGGGAAGGTGCACATTTTCCACCGCTACCACTCGCTGGGTACGCTCTTGCCATTTTCATGGGGTATCAAACAGTAGCCAAAGCATTTTTTTTTTTTGTAACAGTTGGAAATCATAACACTGGAGACACCATTCATAACTTAGTGCAGCAGTTTTCAAGGAATTAAAAGTGAAGGTGAATATTAACCTCCATCCAGGCTTGGTTACATTACATTATGAAAATGTTACAGAAAGAGAAAAGTAGGCAAGCAGTATTGGTGTTGTCAAGGGCGCCGATACCCGTGTGCAAGGGGAAGGGGGGCGCCCCTCCCCTTGGTTAGTAGTGGAAGGAAAAAATATGGAGTATTCAGGTGTTTTTCTTTCAAGAAAATTATTTAAAAGTCAATGTTACACAGGTTTTTAAAAAGCTGCTTGAAAGTCACTATTCGTCCTCCGAAATATTAAAAATATCCCATACCTCTCAGGTCTATCCCCCGCCGCCCACCCCCCATAAAGGTTCGTATAGGCGCCTCTTGTTCCTGTACTAGTAGAAGCAGATTTATTCATCCGTCTCTCATATTTACAAGGATAGTGGACATACCATTGTGTTATAGTTAAAAGAACGGAAACCTAAAGTAATTCGCCGGCCGATGTGGCCGAGCGGTTCTAGCGCTTCAGTCTGTAACCGCGCGACCGCTACGGTCGCAGGTCCGAATCCTGCCTCGGGCATGGATGAGTGTGATGTCCCTAGGTTAGTTAGGTTTAAGTAGTTCTAGCCGGCCAGAGTGGCCGAGCGGTTCTAGGCGCTACAGTCTGGAACGGCGCGACCGCTATGGTTACAAAGACAAGTTATTGAGGAATCTGCAGTTCTGGTATTGCATTCGGTTATAACTTGACGCTTGATGAGAGCCGAAAGGTTAATAACTGTCCTGCCTCTGGCATGGATGTGAGTGATGTCCTTAGGTTAGTTAGGTTTAAGTAGTTCTAAGTTATAGGTGGACTGATGACCTCAGAAGTTAAGTCCCATAGTGCTCAGAGGCATTTCAACCTAAAGTAATTCATACATATACGCAGCCACATCCAACACTAGTTTGACGAGGTTGGGGCAGGAAGGCGGCCATGGGCGTGGGGGGGATGGCAGGGGGGTTATTCGACGCTGGAAACAGTAGCGATAACAAAATTGATTAAATTACATAAACGCGTTTTCGAAGTTGACAGATGTAGTAGCCATCGGGAGACGAATACGTGAGCTGGGAACAAGATTAGATGGTCAGTAATGAAGTAGTGTTCCATGGCTCACGGGTAATGATGTAAAACGACTAGCACTGCAGGGTATAAGATTATTTGTATATTAGTCTGGTCGCGTGATGGCCGTTTACGCTTGAATACACAGAAAAAAGTAGCGACACTGGTAAATATGTAATACTTCGAGTTTTATAACCCACAAGGTTCTAAGAACTATTTCTTCCATGCAGTAGGAAGAGTTTCACATATGGAACTTAAGCTTACTCTTAAATTAATATTTCCAAGTAACATAGTAAGGGATCAGATATTCTGGTAGCGTCTTTATCGCCACTTATTGAACTAACGTCAGTGACAATGAAGAGAAATTAAAGTTAGTTTTTTTTTCTACATGTACTGCAATTTCGGACATCATTATTTCATCACCCGTAAGTTATCAGGCATTTACTTTATAGCTTCATCAGACATCGGCCTGCGAGCTACTGTACAACTGCAATTACATTACCTGTAGAACACAGTGCTTGTAATGAGAAGAAATAAGTAAATTTGCGGCGTAGTCGTTCAGTGAGGTGGTGGCAGAATACAAACTCATAGGTTCTCGACTTTTTTTCTGACAGTTATTAACCTTTCGCCTCTCGTAAAGCGTCAAGTTATAACAGAACGCAATACCAGAACTGCAGATTCCTCAATAACTTGTCTTTGTAACACGTTTCCCAGGTCAAGAATGGAAAGCTTATACCACCTGTAAACATAATCTAGCTTCCGGTTAAAATTATTTAGTAGTCGACATCTGTCACTTGCCGCTACCGTGTTTCCGCATCGGCTGCCGGCTACAGCTCTGTTGTAGGTGACACAAGACTCTTCGCAAATGCTGCTAATATGTAACGCAGACCTGTGTTGGAAATGGTCGCCGCGACTCATGTCGGGGGTGCGAGATGCTCCGTCGACAGCTGATTTTAAGAGACCAATGATTAAACTGCGGCAGACGACGCGTTTTGTAGCCCCGGTTTTCAACTCATCTTAAGGTAACCACAGCCTCGTGATGTGCAATGTATCCGAGAAAACGTTGGTCAGAAATCCGCGGCAGAAGCAAAATCACGATGACTTTGTTCACGGCGATTAAAGCTAACCTCCACGTGCTAACTGAAGACAGAAAAAAGGCAGTTTCAGCGCTAAAAGCACTCTGTAATTTTCCGCTATTACTGGTTATGTGAAACTATCCTCGCACTGGCTACACGAGCAGCCGCGTTGCCAACCGACCAGCAGTTCTCTTTGGCACTTGGTTGCACATTATAGGGTACACAGCCAGATTCCAAACAAGTAGAGAATGATACGAAGAAAAATAACAGCAAACAAAAAAGTCAATACGATGATGAAAATGATGCGGCAAACTAAATAAAAAATTACAAAAAATGGTTCAAATGGCTCTGAGCACTATGGGACTTAACATCTATGGTCATCAGTCCCCTAGAACTTAGAATTACTTAAACCTAACTAACCTAAGGACACCACACACAACCATACCCGAGGCAGGATTCGAACCTGCCACCGTAGCAGTCGCGCGGCTCCGGACTGAGCGCCTAGAACAGCGAGACCACCGCGGCCGGCTAAAAAATTACATTACAACCAATTAACTGAATGAAAATAATAGATTACTCTACTGAATAGATTTAGAAATAGGAAAAAATTTCCCAACATTTGACAAGATTCGGATCTACGACCTTCTAAACGTCAGGTAGACACGCTAACTATTTCGCTATGCCTATGCCCCAACTCTGCCTTAAGTAGTGTTATTTGTAACTGTGATGACCCAGTCGCAAGGATGAATTGCAGTCCTCAAAAACTCCGCTTTACACAATATTGTGCGAAGCTTATCTAATGTAACCCAACTCTGTTTAAATGGCTTTAAGCACTATGGGACTTAACATCTGAGGTCATAAATCCCCTAGACTACTTAAACCTAACTAATCTAAGGTCACCGCACACATCCATGCCCGAGGCAGGATTCGAACCTGCGACCGTAGCGGCAGCGCGGTTCCGGACTGAAGCGCCTAGAACCACTAGGCCACAACGGCCGGCCCGATCTCTGTGATAATAATAATTGTATATATGACGCTGAATCGCGTCTTGATTGTAAGTATCCTATAGCGTTTAGTTAGTGCTGCGTATGAAACGTATGTGCAGTATTTCATTATGACTGTGTGGTTATCATAGGTGTTTAAATACGAAACGGAAGTGTCAGACGCAAGATTCGGGATCACATCAACAAAGAAAGCCGCACAAGGAACTGGAAGTGCACTGACCAATTGTTGTGGCAGTGTGCCGTGACGATGAGCGCTCTGATTGGAGGAAATCAGCTCCAAGGCGTGAAGTGTCAACTATCAAGTAATTTTAATTGAACTATAGAAAGTATTATCCCTGAGGCTGGAATATAATAGCCGATACTGAGAATCTAAGTAATTGCGAGACGTGGAACAAGATCTATATTTCTATGTAATGAGATAGACCTAGTACACACTGTAACATAGTTCTTCTACGAAACTGTTTCCTGGTGTATTAAAATAACGAGAAGCCTTCCCTGTAATAAATTTACACATTGGTTCTAATGTGGCAACACACACGACAAATTCCGGTAGTGTAACACCGCTCAAGTGCAACGATATCTTGCAACTCGTTAGTTCAGAAATTATTTGAAAATCCCTGTGAAAAGTAGAAAATCCCTCCCTTCTTTGAGTAGTAATAAGAAGCGCTACAATCACTCCAAGACGTGACCGTACTCGCTGAATTATGTGTGCAGTTTAGAGATGGGCAATCTCGTTCATCCTTGGGAACTATTTCACTGGTGATCGCTCTTTTTTGGGGACCGTTCATTTTTACTCGTTCACCGTTCATTTGTGCTTGGTATACGGTTCATCTGAAAAACTGAAAATTCGTAGCACAGGTGACTGAAGTTGGAAGGCGTCAAGAGGGGCACTTGCCTCCGCCCTGGAGTACAGAGTTTGCGTTCATAACAGAATTCTCACACACTTGTAATTTTCGCGATTCTGCAAAACGTCTCCTTTAGCCAACTGTAGTGTTATGTGGCTGATCGCAGTGAAATAATATAACGTGGCGCACGAAAAACCCGCCCCGAGTACAGACTGCTCGCCAATTACACAGGATTTGTTGACCGCTACGAGCAGAATAGATAAACATGTAATAATTAGGCGCTGAAGAAATAACAAACAAGCTAATGCAAACAACAACTTCGAAGCAACAGATGACGATTGGCAGGCGACAATGAGCAGTGCAGTGCTCGGGGCCGATTTTTCGTGTGCCACCCTGTACCACTAAAATAACATTGTAGAAGTTATACTCTCTTTACAAAATGTGACACCAGACACATGGTTATGGAACACGGACTTCATTCTATTGTAAGTCGGTCTGCCTACCATAACAATGAACATGCTCTTTTACCTTGGATCAAAAAAAGACGGAAAATAGCCACTTGTGTGTGCCGTGCCGACGTCCTTTGCATGTGTAACAAAAAAATCTTGCCTTTTTACAAGTATTTCTTCTGCTGTTTATCGAAATAGTTAAGCAAGCTGATATGCCGTTTTGTTACCTGAAAAGATGTATGTATTACATACCACGTAATTTTATGTAAATTACGCAATTTTAAAATACATTTTAATTACCGGTCATGGACGCTGAATAGAATACGAAACGAACCAGAAGTTAAGAGTTCAAAAAAGGTATAAAACAGATCTAGAATACGCGTGCGCAGCAAACGAAACGAACAACTCTATACTGAACTATGAGCATTCGGCAGTGGAACCACAGTCTAATATATTAGACTGTGGTGGAACTGCGACGAGTGGCCACGCGAAGATGGGCGAGTCCGAGACCGAGACAGATGGGACCGAGGCTGGAACGAGACCGGCCGACATGCCGTTGGGGGAACGAGATCGATCGTTTTCCGTTCCCGGGAACTATAAGTAGAAAGCCCTGACCTTAGAATTCGTTCATCGCTCGTTCCGTTCATCTTGATGAACCGTTCCTTTGGACCCGTTAGTTCGCGAACGACCCATCTCTGGTACAGTTATACGTGCACCGCTAAATTTGTACAAGTCAGATATTCTTTAGCTCATTAACGATGAAGCTGATCTAATTTCACCTAGATGAATAGTGACAAGGGGAAAAATGGATCTGAGCACTATGGGACTTAACATCTGAAGTCATCAGTCCCCTAGACTTAGAACTACTCAAACCTAACTAACTTAATGATATCACGCACATCCATGCCCGAGGCAGGATTCGAACCTGCGACCGCAGTGGTCGCGCGGTTCCGAACTGAAGCGCCTAGAACCGCTCGGCCACAACGGCCGGCACAAGGGGAACTTATGGTACAACGTGTAATCATAATTATTAGGGCGGGCCAAGTAACTTTTATTGAATTTTGCACTGATACATGACGCTAGTTTTCAACAAAGTCGCCAAGTCTCTGTAAAAAGCAATAGCAATCGTTCAGTTCCTCGATGACAGAAATCTCAGTCCCGGATCCATTCCGAACCGCTGTATAAACGTCATCATCGTTGGAATATCTGTGATTGCTGCGAATCAGTTAGCAGATTCCCCGGACATTGCCGTGTGTGGTCGATGTTGGATGCCCTTTCTCTCCAGTCAGCATTACCCGCCTCTGTGTGGACTTCGTCAAATTGTTGGCACCATTTCCCTCCAACTGGAGGACATAGATTAAAACCAAAATAACGCCAGAATTTCACAGTGGACTTTTCTGAAATTTTGACGTTTTGCACATAAGTATCGTACGGCTCCGTGTACTACAGCTTTGGTGTAGTTTTCCAGTTGCCACACCATTTGATTCGCACATTGTAATGCACCTGGACCAAGCTGCAACAGAACTGTGTCAGGTGGGGACTAAGTTCACGTACTCTCCTCTGACAATGCGCCATTCTTATTGCACGATAGCCTTAGTGTCGGGTGACATGTGTAACTTTGGGAAATTTTAAACGAAATCAGCTGCTCTTTTTTGTCTAGAATAGAAGTTGTCGACTAAAAAAAAATAAGCTGTGTAACTACTTTATAGATGAAGTAAGAGATTACAGAGTAAAAGTACGTATACAACTAAGATTTTATGTTCAGCAGGATAATACAACCGGTGCAGATTCTGTCTATTCCTAGCAGTAAGAATTTTCATGTAGGTCACGCTATTTGATTTGTTTCCTGTTGCCCTGTAAAGGGACTTTGACAGACGTGTAGATCCACTGACAGCTTGAGGACATACAAGTTCGTACTTGTAAATCACTGAAATATCAATTTATGAATAATCAGATATGTTACATTATTCCGGAATGCAGCTAGTGACCGGTGAAATTTATATTCATATTTTAAATAGGTAATGAAAGCACCCAAACAGCTATTTATCATTTTCTTTCAGTTTTCCATTTCCAGGCAGCTCCACCGGTTACCCACAAAATCTTTAACATTGTCAGCATTCATGAGACATCAATGAAATCTAAATTTTGCTGATGGTTGAAGTCATCAGTGGTGCCTGAGTATACATTCTAGACGTTCACAAATTTTTAGATTCTGATAAATCTGAGAGTGTGAAATTAATAGCATTTGTTGTATAACAGTTATGCCTATCAGCAAATGTAGACAACTACAGCCACTGCCAATGATAACAACACTAATAATAATAACAATACAATGGAAATGTCGTGTGGCTAGGGCCTCCGGTCGGGTAGACCGTTCGCCTGGTGCAGGTCTTTCGATTTGACGCCACTTCGGCGACCTGCATGTCGATGGGGATGAAATGATGATGATTAGGACAACACAACACCCAGTCCCTGAGCGGAGAAAATTTCCGACCCAGCCGGGAATCGAACCCGGGCCCTTAGGATTGACAGTCTGTCACGCTGACCACTCAGCTACCGGGGCGGACAACAATACAATAATAATAATAAGATGCATAACTTATCTGAGAAACGAAGGAATTGTTTTTGTGGAATTTTGTTTTTTTGTACATAATTAAGTACAGTTTAAGGCAATAACGCAATAATGTGTAAGCTTTCGCAACTCTCCATTTCGCACTTTTGTGTAAGTAGGAGTTTTCATGCTTTTCCATTTTTTCTGACAACTGTACAAGAGCCGGCCGCTGTGGCCGAGCGGTTCTAGGTGCTTCAATCCGGAACCGCGCTGCTGCTACGATCGCAGGTTCGAATCCTGCTTCGGGCATGGATGTGTGTGACGTCCTTAGGTTAGTTAGGTTTAAGTAGTTCTAAGTCTAGGGGACTGATGACCCTGTTAAGTCCCTTAGTGCTTAGAGCCATTTACACTATACAAGCTCCGTAAGAGATGTATTAGTTCACTTTTCCTGTTAATTTACTTTTCTGTTCCCACAATGAGGTTTTCACTCTGCAGTGGAGTATGCGCTGATATGAAACTTGGTGGCAGATTAAAGATGTATGCCGGGCCGAGATTCGATTTCCGGACCTTGGCCTTTCGTGGGCAAGTGCTCTAGTGAGTGAGCTACCCAAGCACGACCTACGACCCGTCCTCACAGCTTTACTTTTCCGCTAGCATTTAAAATAGATTCAAAGTAGTTCATGTTTAAACTGCACACGTGTGGTGTCACCGCCAGACACCACACTTGCTAGGTGGTAGCCTTTAAATCGGCCGCGGTCCGTTAGTATAAGGCGGACCCGCGTGTCGCCACTGTCAGTGATAGCAGACCGAGCGCCACCACACGGCAGGTCTAGAGAGACGTACTAGCACTCGCCCCAGTTGTACAGCCGACGTTCATAGCAATGGTTCACTGACAAATAAGCTCTCATTTGCCGAGACGATAGTTAGCATAGCCTTCAGCTACATTTGCTACGACCTAGCAAGGCGCCGTATTCAATTGATAAATAATATTATGAAGCATGTATCATCAAGAGCGATGTTCTACAAATGTGGATTAAAGTTAAGTATTACAGCAACTGCGTCCATTTTCTAAGTTCTCATTTCCTTTTAACTGTTCCAGACCTCACGCCAATCTGCGTGAGCTTAACGCGTGCCTTTCGGCTTCCTCTCGTTGTGACTTGGCTGTCTTGCTAAGTCACAACAACACGAATGCCGTTTATAGAGATGATTGAAGTAGTGATGTCTACCAACATGGTCACTTGACTGGAATACAAATGAGGCGCTGATATTCATAAAGGCCTAAATCACAGCGCCGTCGATCCCACATTTAAGTGAATACAAGGGAAACCAGTAACACAGCTTTTCGTGAATTTTCATATATGCATTGTGTGCCTACAGCCTGACTCAACAGATTTCATAAGCATGAATAAACGCCACAGTCTCACAATCGACGGTGATGGGCTTTAGGCCCTTATGATTCTCAGCGCTCCAGTGGCTTACTATATGATAAAATTTATACCTTAATATACTCATTCAGACATAAAATAGCCCACCGAGCGAGGTGGCGCAGTGGTTAGCACACTGGACTCGCATTCGGGAGGACGACGGTTCAGTCCCGCGTCCGGCCATCCTGATTTAGGTTTTCCGTGATTTCCCTAAATCGCTGCAGGCAAATGCCGGGATGGTTCCTTAGAAAGGGCACGGCCGATTTCCTTCCCCATCCTTCCCTAATACGCGCTTGTGCTCCGTCTCTAATGACCTCGTTGTCGACGGGACGTTAAACAATAATCTCCTCCTCCATAAAATAGCCGCGAGCCGCTTGGTCTGAGGCGCCTTGTCGCAGTCCGTGCGCCCCCCCCCCCCCTCCCCTACCGTTGGAGGTTCGATTCCTTCGGGCACGGGTGTGTGTGTTGTGTGTTGTCCATATCGTAAGTTAGTTTAAGTTAGATTAAGTAGTGTATAGGCTTAGGGACCGATGACCTCAGCAGTTTGGTCCCATAAGACCTTACAGCAAATCTATCAATCAGCACAAAATACGTTTACTGTCATTAACATATACTGACGTCCGAACTAATTCTACTACAGTATATAGTGAGTGAATTAGCATATCTAAGGAGTGTGCTATCATCTAGCAGCATTTATGGCGATCGAACTGGGATAAAAGTCTGCCATAGTATGGCATGAAGGAAGCTTCCAGTTGAGTGGCAGTGGCTAGCTGTGCAATGTGCACGTCGAAAACTGTGCGCGTTTTTTATCATATCTGTACGTATTTGGACCTTAAGGCAATTACGTCACGCGAGTTGCGCATGCGCTGATGCTCCTTAAAACGTGCACAGCTCGTGGCATTGTAGCCAAATTTCACAGAGTCTAGGGGAGCAGTAGCGCAGTAGATTTCTAAGTGTGTATCTTTCAGATAGCAGCATCTGTGTTACATTTAACACCATTCAGAGAAAGATAGCCGATAAATTTGCAAGGTGTCGAAAGTTACAGTATTCATGTGCTCTCACACAGCAGCCACCATTGGTGGAAGTATAGTATCCTTACAGGCATCGTAAAATATAATGATTAGAGTGGCCGTCACGAAATTAGATACCTGAATATCACACCCATTGCCTGTAGTTCACAGGCGGTAAACGCTGTTATTCGCGTGCCTCATAGCTTTTTGCTACATTGTAACAGTGCAGCGCCAGTTGAATGTTCAGTGTATCCGTGTGACATCGTGTAATACTATTGTAGTCGGTGTGCGTGATGGGCGAAAAGGCATTCGAAAACAATGTAAAATTGTCGTATCAAACGTACTGAAGTTTTCCTACTGATCTGGCAAGTATTGAAGAATGCAGGATAAGATAAATTTTGTCCAAGTTTATTAATGACAACAAAAGCTTGGGGTATCTTGGAATCTATTTTATTTTCATATTATCAGTGCAGTAACAATAGTAGAATCTCTAGATGTGATCGTGTGTTATGATTCTCCAAGGAAGAGATATAAATGTAAACGGAAATCCAAGGCGTGTGACGACTTTGGCAAAGAATTAGTGGGTAGAATTCTACTTTGATACTACGATAGGTGAGAGTAACCGACGGCTAAAAATTACAGGGTGATCTCGATGAAAAAATTATTCTGGCTTGGAGACTTATGTTCTTTGCCTTCTCCGCTTACTTGGTTTTTGATTCAGAAAGTGTAATGGTGGACGAAAATTTTTAATCGAATGCAGAGCCACAGCAGCAGCAAGAACGAAATTTTGTGTCCAATGGTTGTACTGCGTGCTGAGGACAATAGCCTTGTAGTATACTTCGGTAAAAGATGGGTTTCACAAAACCATACCCACGAATACACTTTGCACGACTTCCGTAGAAGTAGTGGCCTGAAAATCCAAACACTTACATTTTCATGGTGTATTTTCGTGATGCGTGCAGTGTCAAAGCGTCAGTAAGAGCGGCAAATAAACTTTTAAGGAGGTAAGTAACACTCTCCTGGCGGCCACACACAAATACTCGCACGCTGCCGCGCACGGAGTGTCTCGCAAATAAAATGCTTGCATAGGTGACACGATACGATAATGATGTCTCAGGTGGTACCAAAATTAATTTTATATTTTTCTTACCAACTTGTTCTGTGGAAGTTTCCACAAGGTACAACAGAACGCAAAGTCATCAACCATGATATTTTTCGTAGCACAGGCGAAACAGTTTCACGCCCCTTACGGTATTTTGTTTATCACCTCGGAATAATTTTTTTTCACGATAAAATATTTATCACGTAAATCTATAACCTTTCAGAATATTCATATACTTTCTTTTATCCAGATATGTCAGTGATTCTGTTTTATCAACAGGTTAAGTTAAAAAAATATTTTCTTCAAAATTTCTTATAACGTTAGTTTTTATTTTTTTTTATTTTTTTTTTTTTTTTTTTTGCGTAGCAGCTGGCAAAAATTTTCCATGTTCTAGATTAAAAATAGAGGTGTCTAATACTTTTTCGGAATTTTTGCTAACATTTGAAATTACATTTAACTGACAGTGTTGTAAGACGGTGAGATGACTTTGATATGCCTATTTTCGTGACGGCAGCTATAATTTCAGATATTAGTACAATCTAGTGCAACTCATAAAATAGTCATGGCTAAGCCTAACATAAAAATTCGATATTTTTATGGCGTATTTTGGTTCTAGCAGTCTCGTTTCTTTTAAGAAAGCTTTGTACGGATATGGTAACAGCTTTTTATGACTTCCTTACCTCCGTCGTAAAACGTAGTCGTGAATTCTAGATATGATTATTGCTATTAATATTCAGCCGTGTCCTCTTTAGAAAAAGCAGAGTGAAATTCATTTCTGGAACTAATGCAAATGTTAACTGACTCTTTCGCCGATTCTTGGTAGAACAACATTATAATGAATGAAAAACGATAGTTTGCATTTGTTCTACGGTATTAATTTATTGTGTTAACCGGTTTTCGCCTTACAAGGCCCTTATCAGACATTTACTATCACCAATGGTATCTGTACAGATACCAGCTTCATATTTACTGAGTATTGTCACCAAAGAAATTACAATAAACGACATTAGAAAAAAATTTAAACCACTAGATTGCAGCCCAACGCACAGTAAATGACATCTTTGCCAGTGTGGTGGTAATCTAATGTAAAAAGTAAAAAGTTGGACAATAAATAAATATAAAACTATCTAGGAGAAACTAACGCAAAACTGGAAAAGTATACCTACATAACAGTTTATATTAACAAACAAAACCAAAAAAAATTAAATTAGTGCCCGACAAAGCTACTTCAGGAGGTATAAAACACGGAGAGTGATACACAAACCAATTAAAAGAAAGAATTATCAATTGTGACTACAGAATAAATGAAGAACTTAAGCAATAAACAGAAATGAATTAATCTAGAAAAAATGGAGGAATATACAGTAACTGCCATCTTTGAGAGTGTGGTTGTGCTGCACTTGGAGAAGTTACAAACTGAACATTATACAAATATAAAGGGAGCAAACAAGAATAAAATTAAAACTATACTAAAAACTGTACCTATACAACAGTTTGTATTAAATAAATGAACCAAGTAAAATAAAAACTGTACTTGAGGAGAGAACTTCGTGAGGTATTTAACATGGAAAGTGGTACTTGTATCACTAAAAGAAAGACTTTAACAATTGTAACTACACGCTATATGGATTACATAGCCAGTTTCAGTAACAAAAGAGAACTCAATGACTACAGGATAATGGGGCCAATATTTATTTATTATCCAACTTTTTTACTTTTTACGTTACATTATCATCACCCTGTCAAAGTTGTCATTTGCTGTACGTTTGCGATTCAGCTTAGAGGTGTAACTTCTTTTTCAATGCCGTTGACAAACATTGTAACTTCTTCGTAACAACTGTCAGTAAATGTCTGATGATGGGCTTGAAGCCGTAAACTGGTTAACACAGTAAATTAACAATGCAGAACAAATGTAATCTAGCGCTTTTCATTTATTACTGATGTAAATGTTAACCTCATCTTGCATAATGTCGGTCGGCATCTGATCTTCATTTAGTGTGGTAGAAATTAGCTTACCACGAAAGCGGCTCGCCATTAATATTTTAGAAGTGTTGGTTTGGTAACGTCAAAAATATATACCATTCTTAGATTAACTTCAACTTCCACTACTCTTGTGGTGTAAAATCTCATTTCCATTACTTTCATCCTCCTCTTGTTTATTATTATCCCTACTCCACCACTGGCACATTGACTTATAATAGCGTTCTCGAGCCGAAGATACTATCGTTTCCTCGTATTTCCACCTCATTCTCACAATCTTAATACCCGAGCAAAACAGTAAGAGCTATTAAGAACATATGTACACATTGTTATTTCTAGTTCAACTAACTCATTTGTTTTCGTAATCTAACTCTGTTCATCTCTAAAATACCACATTTTTTATTCAGTCTCTCAAAATACTTCATGTAACTCCATAAATCGAGCACGGTAACTGTAAAAATTAAGGACGTCGCCTTAGTACTGTGGATGAAATTCCAATGAAGAATCTACTCACTAGTGGTTTAGCCGTAATTTTTTATTGGCCTACTGGACGTGCAGGACATAAAATGTCGTACACAGAACATCGGCGTGTACTTCGCCGATAGCCTGCTTTGCTGTTGTGCGAAATCGCGGCTCTTTAATGGAACTGCTCAGTTGTGTTAACAGAACGCAGTTTGCTATTGCTCCACATACTAACTCTAGTCTCGACTGTAATTTGTCTTCCTACAAACACAAAAATGTTCCGCGAAAACATTCACTATTTAAAACCCTAAAGGCATGTGCTCGCTATCGAAACTGCCACCTAAAAGAACGAAGAAACAAAAGAGGCTGTTATACGTTTATGGACGATAATAGAGGTGTGGCGACTACGTTGTACACACCTTACCGTCAACTTTGTATTTGTAATACAGTCACATGACAATACTGTTACATGACGGTGTATAATTCTTCAACCCGAAATTCGGCAGTGATCCTTAGCAAAGTACCAGGTGTCACATTTTCACATCGGGGTTCGGAATTACTAGATTGCACAAGGAAAGCGGCCGTGATCCGCTTTTAATGAGTCATCGCATAGTTTATGACTCTCCAGCAAAGATTTAATAGCTTTCTAACAGCAAACTTCACACTCTTAAGTTCTATAATAATGCACCTTACGACAAGCACTGCAAGGGCAAGAAACTAAGTACCAATATTTACAGATTACTTCTTGTAAGGATGATGTGGTACTTTAACTACTGTGATATACGGTGACACGACACGCATCGAGTCATACACATGTGAATTAAGAGGACAATACAGAATTGTTGCTGCTGGCACGTGATATTCACGTATCGACGTAGGGCAGCTTAAAAGATGTGTTGATAGAAAAAGTAAATCTGTCACCTAGGCGAGGGACAGTCTGAAAGAGCCCATATACAGAGAGAATGGCCAGTCCTTAGGTAGCCGCCATGGGAATTGCCCAAATAAAATTTCATTTGCTTTATTTCATATTTTCTGAAATCATGTTTTTCTTGGTGGGGTATTCGTCTTTGAAGTTAGTAGCCTCTAAGTTTTGAGGACCGTTTTTTCGTCTCCGCATATTTCAATGAATCATAGTAACGCTCATCACTTTTATCCTATTCTAGTGAAATCCAGAAAACTTATTTATGCACTTACGTACAGAAAAACCAAAACATAAATAATCGGAAAAAGTGTACAATGGAATACCTATAATTTTTACACTGACACGCTAGTAAGAATGAATAACAGGTAATTAACTATAGACATTACACACTTTAGTAAACACCTTTTGTCTGATTCATATTCTTCGCCCTACATTTTATCAATAGTTTTCTCTAAGAAAGGCAATGAACAGCGTTTAAAAAACCAGCCTGTAAATGAAAAACGCACAGCATGTTGATTGGATATATTACTACAGACATAGACAAGATGCAAATCAAATTTTTCACTTTAAGAAATCACTAACGAAGATCAAGGAAGTGGCAACTGAAACGAAAGTCGAGCTGACTGAGAAATGAACCAGATGCCTATGGACTGATAGTCAGTCACTAGATCACTTAGCCACCAAGACACATCCTAATAATATAGTATTAAATACTTACCAGTCACAGTGTGTTATCCACTGTTTTTGTTCTACAGTATTACTTTTATTGTGTTAACCACTTTTCGGCTTACAAGGCCATCTTCAGATATTTACTGAGTATTGACACCAAACAAACTACAATGTTTGTAAACAACATTGGAAGAGAAGTTACATGTCTAGATTGAAACAGAAACATACAATAAGTAACATCTTTGACAGTTTGGTGGTAATGCAATGAAAAAGTAAAAAACTCAACACTAAATAAATAAAAATGGAATAGACGGTAGAAGAATTAACACAAAGTAGGAACAGCATATCTGCATAACATTTTCTATTAATAAACAAAACTAATAGATATAGCACGTTATGCATGTCTACATAAGTTTCTATTAATAAACAGACATGCTGTTCCTATTTTGTGTTTATGTTTTTCCTGTCTACTCCATTTTGTATTTATTTACTGTTCAGTTTTTATGTTTTCATTGCATTATCACCACACTGTCAAAGATGTTACTTACTGTATGTTTCTGCTTCAATTTAGACATGTAACTTCTCTTTCAATGTTGTTTACAAACAATGTAATTTCTTTGGTGACAATACTCGGTAAATGTCTGAAGATGGCCTTGCAAGCCGAAATCCGGTTAACACAATAAAAGTAATTAGAACAAAAGAAAACTGGTGCTTTTCATTTATTATAATGTTGTTCTACCAAGAATCGACCTATTATAAAACAATCGGCACGCTATGAATTTCTTCATACTCAGGACTTCGGACGTTGGAACAGTTTCACAGAATTAGTCGTATGGGCGTATCTTTGTTCGGTTCTTTACCAGTACACAGAAAATGTATGCGCTGTTGCGAATACGGGCAACCTCCAACTGTAGAATGAAATGACAACATTGAAAACTTATGCCAGACTTATGCTCGAACCCGGACTTCCCACTTGTTGCGAACGGTGACCGTAACAATTTCGGCTATACGTGCACGCTTCAAAACCAGACCATAAACTTCCATATGTCGTCGTCCATTTGTCATTAAGCTGCACTCTTACACTCTAATTCCCAAACAGGGAGACATTTAATCGAAAGTCGATAGCCCAGTATCGGAGATTTCCGGAACACTTTCATTTTTTCATTAACCTTTGGTACTGTTTTACCTATCATTCCATTGAAGATCTCTTTTTAGTATAGTACTTAGTACTTGTGATTTTCAGTACGAAGACTGGTTTGATTTAGTTGCCTACACTGCTCTATCCTGTGCGAGTCTGTTCGTCTCTGCATAACTAGCGAAATTTCTCTCTCTCCGCCCCCCACCTCCCCAATTCTATTCAGTACTTTCTCATTAGTTATTCGATCTACCCATCAAATCCTCATTCAACTAAACTTCATACTAGTTACTAAACACCTTCCACACGGAGCACGTCCGTGTCTCACCACTGACTTGTAGTATCAGGCGCACGCAGTTGACGTCAAGTGTTTGGGCCTGAAGATAACGTTGTTACAACGTTGAAACTAGTTGCCAAAATAAAATCGACACCTTAAATACAGCTGGAGGAATTTCTTCATTTTTAATATAAATTTATACCAGCTGACGTCCCATTGCCCTCCATTTCAACTATGGATGTACGAAGACATTTCATTATCGTCCACGTTTCACTCCCATAAAAGACTGCGCTCCATAGGAATACCTTCCTAATAGATTTTCAAACACTTTTGTTTATATTCAGCGTTAAATTTCTGTCTTTTAGGAATGCTTTTCTTGTTATTGCGAGTCTGCATCTAATATTCTCTCTGCTTTGACCATCATCCGTCGGTTTGATGCCCAAATAGCTAAATTTAGCAACTATTTGTAGTGCCTCATTTCTAATGTAATTCTATCATCGCCGGGTTTAATTCAATCATATTTAAATACCCTTGTGTTATTTCTGTCGATATTCACGTGGTAACCTCCTTTCGAGACTCAACCCATTCTTTTCAGCAGCTCTTGCAAATGGTTTGTCGTATCTGAGTGAATTACAATGTCATCCGCGAACTGCAGTGTTTTTATTATCCTCTTCGTGAACTTTTATTCCATTTCCAGATTTCTTCTTGGTTTTCTTTACTGCTTGCTCAGTGTACACATTGAATAACACAATAAAGAGGGTACAACTCGCTCCTTTCCCTTCTCAGCGAACGCCTCTCTTAATCCTCATACAACCACAGTGTGGTTTTGTTAGTATCGTTTCTCTTCTTGTACTTATTAGCCGTAAAATATAAACAAAGTGATGGGCTCCAGAAGTGAAGACATTCTCTTTTATTCAGACATCATACTGTTCCTCCAAATTAGCTACCGTAAAGAACCCAGGATAGAATGAGAAGAAATTCTTTTAGTTGACGTGGGGCCTACGTTTCGTTTCTTACATGTAGTAAGTTAGAACTGCTCGGTATAACAGGCTTAACATGTGAACGACTGCCTTTCCCAGGAAATAGTGTTCCCAGTAGTAAAGGCCGAGTACTCCTCAACGCATCGTCCCCTACGCTCCTCGAAGTATGGGACTTCATCACCATCACTCATCAACGGCCGTACCGCGGGTTCCACCAGCTTGTGAACTTCTACTGCCACTGACTCTTCCGTGACCGTCCCACGGTGTTGTGAGACTGGCGCCTCTGGGAGAAAGGCTATGATGCAGAGAACAGGTAGTTAGAAAACATACAGTTAACATCGTGAGAGAGCTGCAGGAAGAAATCACAGGCAGACTAAACCTGTTACTTTACTTGGCGGCATGTTTCCAGTGAAAGAAACTGTTTTATTCAAACAAATGATACGTAATCCTGCTTCCTGCTAGAACTCAGAGGAGACAGAAAGCGCCGGCCGATGTGGCCGAGCGGTTCTAGGCGCTTCAGTCTGGAACCGCGCGACCGCTACGGTCGCAGGTTCGAATCCTGCCTCGGGCATGGATGTGTGTGTTGTCCTTAGGGTAGTTAGGTTTAAGTAGTTCTAAGTTCTAGGGGACTGATGACCTCATATGTTAAGTCCCATAGTGCTCACAGCCATTTGAACCATTTTTGAGACAGAAAGCCCGCTCTGAAATCAGTTCCCTTTAAGGAAGGAATCTTCCGCTGGTTAGAAGAGGCCGAAGTAGTGAAGAGCGCGATACAACCGACAACGCTATTCCATCTATTCGACAGCACTTTATAACAACTATGGTAGCTGTGTCACTCATTTTAACAATGAAAATACCAGGATTCCATTCCCCCGAAGCGCAACCCCGTCCCCCATCCCCGAAAACGGCAATTAAAGTCGGGACATTCTTGTTAATGCCATCAAACATAACGAAATCTTGAAAATATCAGATGTCAGAAGAAAAGAGGTTTTCGGCGGGACCATAAATATAACTACGGAACGCGTAACGTATCAAAAGATATTGTAGTGACACGGTCATTGACTATACCAACATTTTTTGACACTTTTTCACCAATTATGTTATTATTTTTCAACACAAGACTCCAATTTAGGCTCTATGGCTATTTAGCATAAGCAAAAAATTGGTCAGCTGTAGGACTTGCGCATTGAGGGTTCCGTGAAAACTTAATTATGTAAACAGACAAGTCATCCATTCCGGAAATCTAGAATCCCTACGATTGATGCCCGCTATCGACATTGATTGCGGAAAGATGTCGGCCCCCTGGGATTCCAAGGCTTTCGAGGATGTTGTAATTTAAAGTTTGAAGACGGGTAACAAACGAAAAAAGAAGTATTTTTTCGTGTGATGTAATTACAAATTAACAGTGTTCGTATTTTTCCCTTTGGTTGCGCCAGCCGGTGTGGCCGTGCGGTTCTAGGCACTTCAGTCTGGAACCGCGACCGCTACGGTCGCAGGTTCGAATCCTGCCTCGGGCATGGATGTGTGTGATGTCCTTAGGTTAGTTAGGTTTAAGTAGTTCTAAGTTCTAGGGGACTGATGACCGCAGAAGTTGAGTCCCGTAGTGCTCAGAGCCATTTGAACCATTTTGTCCTATTTCAACGAGGAACCTGGAACTTTTAGCTTAAGACAGGATCACAGTCAGTAACTATATCTCAAATTTAAAAGGATAGTAGATAATGCACTAGATAGATAGTATCCAGAAGAACAGTTTAATATGGCAGAAATTCTCCATGGCACACAATTACTCTAAAGAAACTTCTACAGAAACGGATTACTGCATAAGAGACAGCTGCTAAATGAAATGTGTTTGGCAGTCAAGAGAGCAATACGTGAAGCCTTCAGTGACAACCGTAGCAGAATATTGTCAAAGATCTTTCAGATACTCCAAAGAAATTCTTGTCGTATGCAAAGGCTGTTAGTGGCACAAAAGTTAATGTCTTGTCAATGGCGGACGAGACAGGAACTGAAATTGAGGGTAGGAAAGTACAAACACAAATGTTTAACTCTGTTTTCAAATGGCCTTTTACAAAGAAAAACCCAGGAATATTGCCTATTTTAATTCTTGTACCACTTAAACAATAAGCGAACGTTTTATTTGTGTCAGTGGCGTTGAGAAACAGCCGAAATCGTTGTTGTTGTTATTGTTGTTGTTGTGGTCTTCAGTCCTGAGACTGGTTTGATGCAGCTCTCCATGCTACTCTATCCTGTGCAAGCTTCTTCATCTCCCAGTACCTACTCCAACCTACATCCTTCTGAATCTACATGGTGTATTCATCTCTTGGTCTCCCTCTACGATTTTTATCCTCCGGGCTGCCCTCCAATACTAAATTGGTGATCCCTTGATGCCTCAGAATATGTCCTACCAACCGATCCCTTCTTCTAGGCAAGTTGTGCCACAGATTTCTCTTCTCTCCAATTCTGTTCAATACCTCCTCATTAGTTATGTAATCTACCCATCTAATCTTCAGCATTCTTCTGTAGCACCACATTCCGAAAGATTCTATTCTCTTCTTGTCCAAACTGGTTATCGTCCATGTTTCACTTCCATACATGGCTACACTCGAAACAAATACTTTCAGAAACGACTTCCTGACACTTAAATCTATACTCGATGTTAACAAATTTCTCTTCTTCAGAAACGCTTTCCTCGCCATTGCCAGTCTACATTTTATATCCTCTCTACTTCGACCATCATCAGTTATTTTGCTCCCCAAATAGCAAAACTCCTTTACTACTTTAAGTGTCTCATTTCCTAATCTAATTCCCTCAGCATCACTCGACTCAATTCGACTACATTCCATTATCCTCGTTTTGCTTTTGTTGATCATCTTATATCCTCCTTTCAAGACATTGTCCGTTCCGTTCAGCTGCTCTTGCAGGTCCTTTGCTGTCTGACAGAATTACAATGTCATCGGCGAACCTGAAAGTTTTTATTTCTTCTCCATGGATTTTAGTACCTACTCCGAACTTTTCTTTTGTTTCCTTTATTGCTTGCTCAATATACAGATTGAATAACATCGGGGAGAGGCTACAACGCTGTCTCACTCCCTTCCCAACCACTGCTTCCCGTTCATGTCCCTCGACTCTTATAACTGCCATCTGGTTTCTGTACAAATTGTAAATAGCCTTTCGCTCCCTGTATTTTACCCCTGCCACCTTCAGAATTTGAAACAGAGTATTCCAGTCAACATTGTCAAAAGCCTTCTCTAAGTCTACAAATGCTAGAAACTTAGGTTTGCCTTTCTTTAATCTATTTTCTAAGATAAGTGGTACGGTCAGTATTGTCTCACGTGATCCAACATTTCTACATAATCCAAACTGATCTTCCCCGAGGTCGGCTTCTACCAGTTTTTCCATTCGTCTGTAAAGATTTCGTGGTAGTATTTTGCAGCCGTGGCTTATTAAACTGGGGTTGACAGGTGTGAAAATTACCGAAATCGTTTAAAACTGAAGAAAACTCCTTGGCCAGGTGGAATCCGTATGAGATTCTAAACCCAATTTGCGGCCCCCTCACGCCATCGATAAACGCTTCTTTGCAGCGCACGGAGCCTTCACACAGCGCTGCGCGGCGCTAACTGAAAGAGAAGCGCCTCCTTTGTCTTAGCTTTGATCTGCAGCGCCGACGTGTTTCAGTTCCGCCAAGAGTTTATTGAGCAGCTTGCCACACTTTTACTTCTCTTACTAAATAAGAAAATAAAGACGTAATTTAAAAGTAAATCCTGGTTTCCACCATTTCTCGAAGGAAGAATAGTTGATGGTTTACTAAAGAGGCAACAATTTACCCAGTTGTGTGGCGGCTGCAGCTATAAATGGTAAACAAGTACGTATCATCAAGACAGCTGACTGTGGGTCGCTTTATTAAAACAGCAAAAACATTTTCTCCACATTATTGCTGGTTATCTGTCATTCCCAAACACACTCATGTTCATGGACGAAGAAACAGAAGATCGCCAGACTGGTCTATGTTCAACATTTCATTGTTTCATAAGAAGTAAATTGACAATGAAAGTAAATTTCCTCAAAGCAGCCAGTTGTGATTACCTTCATTGTAATCGTTGGTGGTAAGGTTTCGATATGTCATCTTTCTTACTGTGTTAATAGAGAGACAATTCCGTTACGAGGAGTTTTCAGATCCAGTCTTTGGAAGGCTAGATATCTTAAAGTAATTGCTAAAGAGCTCAGAATTTTTGATCTGTATTTGAATCACCAGAATTTGCTGAAGATATTATAAAGGCTTGCTGTACGTTGCACAATTTTGTTCGTGATCGAGACAGATACAGGTTTGAAGACACTTAAGATTATTTGTGTGTTAGATGACATTTCAAAAGACCAAACACAAGCGGGAAGAAATGTGAGTGACGCTCAAAAATCACCATCTTCTCTGACGAACGTTTGCCTCCAGCGTCCGGTGAAAACTTTAATTTTCTGCAACTTATGCCCACATGAACCATGGACCTTGCCCTTGGTGGGGAGGCTTGCGTGCCTCAGCGATACAGATAGCCGTACTGTAGGTACAACCACAACGGAGGGGTATATGTTGAGAGGTCAGACGTGTGGTTCCTGAAGAGGGGCAGCAGCCTTTTCAGTAGTTGCAGGGGCAAAAGTCTGGATGATTGACTGATCTGGCCTTGTAACACTAACCAAAACGGCCTTGCTGTGCTGCTACTGCGAACGGCTGAAAGCAAGCCGTAATTTTTCCCAAGGGCATGCAGCTTTAGTGTATGGTTATGGAATGTAGTCGAATTAAATCGGGTGATTCTGAGGCTATTAGATTAGGAAATGAGACGCTTAAAGTAGTAAATGAGTTTTGCTATTTGTGGAACAAAATAACTGATGATTGTCGAAGTAGAGAGGATATAAAATGTAGACTGGCAATGGCAAGGAAAGAGTTTCTGAAGAAGAGAAATTTGTTCAAAAAAATGGTTCAAATGGCTCTGAGCACTATGGGACATAACATCTATGGTCATCAGTCCCCTAGAACTTAGAACTACTTAAACCTAACTAACCTAAGGACATCACACAACACCCAGTCATCACGAGGCAGAGAAAATCCCTAACCCTGCAGGGAATCGAAACCGGGAACCCGGGCGCGAGAAGCGAGAACGCTACCGCACGACCACGAGCTGCGGACAGAAATTCGTTAACATCGAGTATAGATTTAAGTGTCAGGAAGTATTTTCTGAAAGTATTTGTATGGAGTGTAGCCATGTATGGAAGTGAAACGAGGACGACAAATAGTTTGGACAAAAAGGGGATAGAAGCTTTCGAAATGTGGTGCTACAGAAGAATGGTGAAGATTAGATGGGTAGATCTCATAACTAATGAGGAGGTATTGAATAGAATTGGGGAGAAGAGAAATTGGTGCCACAACTTGACTAGAAGAAGGGATTGTTTGGTAGGACATATTCTGTGGCATCAAGGAATCACCAATTTAGTACTGGAGGGCAGCGCGGAGGGTAAAAATCGTAGAGGGAGACCAAGAGGTGAATACACTAAACAGATTCAGAAGGATGTAGGTTGCAGTAGGTACGGGGAGATGAAGAAGCTTGCACAGGCTAGAGTAGTTTGGAGAGCTGCATCAAACCAGTCTCTGGACTGAGGACTGCGAACGGCTGAAAGCAAGCCGTAATTTTTCCCAAGGGCATGCAGCTTTAGTGTATGGTTATGGAATGTAGTCGAATTAAATCGGGTGATTCTGAGGCTATTAGATTAGGAAATGAGACGCTTAAAGTAGTAAATGAGTTTTGCTATTTGTGGAACAAAATAACTGATGATTGTCGAAGTAGAGAGGATATAAAATGTAGACTGGCAATGGCAAGGAAAGAGTTTCTGAAGAAGAGAAATTTGTTCAAAAAAATGGTTCAAATGGCTCTGAGCACTATGGGACATAACATCTATGGTCATCAGTCCCCTAGAACTTAGAACTACTTAAACCTAACTAACCTAAGGACATCACACAACACCCAGTCATCACGAGGCAGAGAAAATCCCTAACCCTGCAGGGAATCGAAACCGGGAACCCGGGCGCGAGAAGCGAGAACGCTACCGCACGACCACGAGCTGCGGACAGAAATTCGTTAACATCGAGTATAGATTTAAGTGTCAGGAAGTATTTTCTGAAAGTATTTGTATGGAGTGTAGCCATGTATGGAAGTGAAACGAGGACGACAAATAGTTTGGACAAAAAGGGGATAGAAGCTTTCGAAATGTGGTGCTACAGAAGAATGGTGAAGATTAGATGGGTAGATCTCATAACTAATGAGGAGGTATTGAATAGAATTGGGGAGAAGAGAAATTGGTGCCACAACTTGACTAGAAGAAGGGATTGTTTGGTAGGACATATTCTGTGGCATCAAGGAATCACCAATTTAGTACTGGAGGGCAGCGCGGAGGGTAAAAATCGTAGAGGGAGACCAAGAGGTGAATACACTAAACAGATTCAGAAGGATGTAGGTTGCAGTAGGTACGGGGAGATGAAGAAGCTTGCACAGGCTAGAGTAGTTTGGAGAGCTGCATCAAACCAGTCTCTGGACTGAGGACTGCGAACGGCTGAAAGCAAGCCGTAATTTTTCCCGAGGGCATGCAGCTTTAGTGTATGGTTATGGAATGTAGTGGAATTAAATCGGGTGATGCTGAGGCTATTAGATTAGGAAATGAGACGCTTAAAGTAGTAAATGAGTTTTGCTATTTGTGGAACAAAATAACTGGTGATTGTCGAAGTAGAGAGGATATAAAGCCCCTCTGTTAACTATAATCTGTCACAGATCGCCTGAAGAAAGAGCCGTGCCCAGTGCCTGGAAGAAAGCACGCGTCATATTTGCCTTCAAGAAGGGTAGCATCTACATCCGTACTCCGCAAGCCACCTGACGGTGTGTGGCGGAGGGTGCCTTGAGTACCTCTGTCGGTTCTCCCTTCTATTCCAGTCTCGTATTGTTCGTGGAAAGAAGGATTGTCGGTATGCCTCTGTGTGGGCTCTAATCTCTCTGATTTTATCCTCATGGTCTCTTCACGAGATGTACGTACGAGGGAGCAATATTCTGCTTGACTCCTCGGTGAAGGAATGTTCTCGAAACTTCAACAAAAGCCCGTACCGAGCTACTGAGCGCCTCTCCTGCAGTCTTCCACTGGAGTTTATCTATCATCTCCGTAACGCTTTCGCGATTACTAAGTGATCCTGTAACGAAGTGCGCTGCTCTCCGTTGGATCTTCTCTATCTCTTCTATGAACCCTATCTGGTACGGATCCCACACTGCTAAGCAGTATTCAAGCAGTGGGCGAACAATCGTACTGTAACCTACTTCCTTTGTTTTCGGATTGCATTTCCTTAGGATTCTTCCAATGAATCTCAGTCTGGCATCTGCTTTACCGACGATCAACTTTATATGATCATTCCATTTTAAATCACTCCTAATCTGTACTCCCAGATAATTTATGGAATTAACTGCTTCCAGTTGCTGACCTGCTATATCGTAGCTAAATGATATGGGATCTTTCTTTCTATGTATTCGCAGCACATTACATTTGTCTACATTGAGATTGAATTGCCAATGCCTGCACCATGCGTCAATTCGCTGCTGATCCTCCTGCATTTCAGTACAATTTTCCATTGTTACAACCTCTCGATGTACCACAGCATCATCCGCAAAAAGCCTCAGTGAACTTCCGATGTCATCCACAAGGTCATTTATGTATATTGTGAATATCAACGGTCCTACGACACTCCCCTGCGGCACACCTGAAATCACTCTTACTTCGGAAGACTTCTCTCCATTGAGAATGACATGCTGCGTTCTGTTATCTAGGAACTCTTCAATCCAATCACACAATTGGTCTGATAGTCCATATGCTCTTACTTTGTTCATTAAACTATTGTGGGGAACTGTATCGAACGCCTTGCGGAAGTCAAGAAACACGGCATCTACCTGGGAACCAGTGTGTATGGCTCTCTGAGTCTTGTGGACGAATAGGGCTTGCTGGGTGTCACACGATCGTCTTTTTCGAAACCCATGCTGATTCCTACAGAGTAGATTTCTAGTTTCCAGAAAAATCATTATACTCGAACATAGTACGTGTTCCAAAATTCTACAACTGATCGACGTTGGAGATATAGGTCTATAGTTCTGCACATCTGTTCGACATCCCTTCTTGCAAATGGGGATGACCTGTGCCCTTTTCTAATCCTTTGGATCGGTACGCTCCTCTAGAGTCCTACGGTACACCGCTGCAAGAAGGGGGGCAAGTTTCTTCGCGTACTCTGTGTCCTATATCCTTGGCATTTATTTCTTGTAGAATCGTAAGGCACATTTTGAACTCAAATCTAATGAGGTATTTCGAACTGAACGCCCTCCTCCGTGCCAACCAGCATCGATTTCGTAAACATGGATGTGAAACCCAACGCGCACTTTTCTCACGTGACATCCTGAAAGCCATGGATCAAGGCAGTCAGGTAGCTGCAGTATTTGACTGAAAGCCACAGCTACGCTAATTATGGAAAGTACGATCATATGGGGCATCGGATGAAATGCGCGCCTGGATTGGGGATTTCTTGGCAGGGAGGACTCTTCTGTATATTGGTAGAGTACTAGGGAAATGCAAACGGTCTACGAAGGAGACTGCTTACATGTCACTCGTGCGACCCACCCTAGAATATTGCTCAAGCTTGTGGTACACGCACCAAATAGGACTAGCAGCGAAGGTTGAACGTATACAGAGAAGGGCAGCACGAGTGGCCATAGGTTTGTTTGATCCACCGGAGAGTGTCACAGAGATAGCGGAAGAACTGAATAGGCAGACTCTTGAAGACAGAAGGAAACCATACCGAGAGTGTATACGGACCAAGTTTCAAGAATTCGGTGTAAATGATGACTCTAGAAATGTACTACGAGGGTTGGAATTTAAATAGTGGCAACTAATTATTCACAACCGATACAAAAGAATTACATGTTTGCGCCTGTTACTGTTCTTCAAAGTAGTCACCAGCGTTGTGTAGAACCTGTTGCCAGCGATGTCGAAGGCGTATTATACCGTTAGCAGAGCCTGTTCTGTTGATGGTGCGAATGGAGCGGTCTTCTGCATGTCGAATCTCTGGAACAGTTCTGAAGCGGATGCCACGAAGTGGTTGCTTCATCACCGGAATAAAATCAAAGTCACAGGGACTTAAGTCCGGGGAGTATGGTGGATGGTACAGTACTTCCCAGTCGCATCGACCGAACAGAGCAGCCACAGCTTGCGCTGTATGCGCCCGCGCATTGTCGTGCACAATGATAGGTGGATTGCGCCGGAAGTGTCGCCGCTTCTTTCGCAAAGCTGGTCGCGAGTGATGCTCCAAAAACGAACAATAATACTGTGCACTGACGGATTGCCATGGAGGAACGTAATGTGTTAGGATAACACCATCACAGTCGTACACGTGAAGCACCATAACTTTCACCATACTGGGGCTCCGACGCACTTTCGACGTTCGCGGCGGCCCATAATTACGCCATTCGTGGGATTGGCGTTTCAGTTTTGGCTCGTACGATGTGGCCCATGTCTCATTCAGTGTTACGATATAGCGTAAGAAAGCCTCTTCTTCACGCTCATAGCGCTCCAAGTAAGTCTGAGCAGCGTCGCAACGCATCCACTTCTGCATTTCCGTCGTCATACGGAACCCATCGCGATGCAATTTTTCGCATGCCCAGGCGTTCCTTCAGGATGCGAAGCACAGTCGTATGCGCTAATCCGGTTTCGTGGGCTAGCTCACGAATCGTATGGCGTCGATCACTGTCCACTAACGCGGCAACAGAATGCACTACTTCTTCAGAGACGCTAGGACGACCTACCCGATGCATGTCTGCCACAGTTTGCCGACCTTCGTTGAAGGCTTTTACCCAACGTGCTACTGTTTTGCACGGCAATGCCGATTCCCCGCACGCCTCTTGAAGACCTTGATGACACTGTCGTGCTGTACGACCTCTGGCACATTCAATATTGATCCAACTCCGTTGTTCCTGTTTCGAAAACATAATGACACCGTTACGTTAGATCGCTCGCTGACAAGTGACTGATTTTCCCTCGATTGTGAGCATGCCGGTGACGTGGGACGGGCGAGTCCATTTGCTCGGAGGTAAGGTAGATACGTCAACAACGTGTGCTATCACCGACAATAGTAGATTCCACAGCAGTGTTGCCACTATTTAAGTTCCATCCTACGTACAACCCTGTGCATATCGGTACCATAGGGTTCGTGAGGACGAGATTAGATTAATTACAGCACGCAAAGAGGAATTTGAACAATTATTCTTCCATACATGAATGGAGCGGGAAAAACTCCTAATTAGTGGTACAGTAGGACGTCCCATGATTCGCAGAGTGTAGATGTAGATATATATATAGATACAGATTCCGAGTAGTGAGCAGTTGGTCCCACCTTCGACTCCCAGAAATATTATCCCCTTATTTAAGTTCACTGACATGAATTTATGTTTCGCGAGCGACGTCTTTTGTAGTATATCGTCAACTTTGGTTACGTTTCGTCGTAATCACTGAACAATTTCACAATTTCTTCCTTTTGACGGAAGGAAAATTTACTCTAATTCAAGAGTAAAAAAAATTGTATGTAAATTTAGTGTGTGCGCTTGGGCGTGCGCGCATGTAAATATGAGGCTTATTTTAGAATTTAATTTGTTTAATGCAGTAACTTGGTTTTTCACATATTAGAGGTTGTCTGAGTGGCTGGAGGAGGTAAAATAAGGGTCTAGTCGACGACCAGTCTTAACGGAAGACTCACAAGCTTGGAGAAGTCTGGAGAAAATATAAAAATATCTTTTTCAAAGGTAGCGAACCAAAATTCGCACCAAGCGATTTAAACACTAATCTGGGTGACAGAACGGGATATCACCACAATTGACCTCGAATTCCAGTCCTGTGCCGCAATCCCTACATCAGCTGGCACAATTCCCCCGTTTATGAGATCAGAGTTGGAGCGCAGTTTATTACATAACCATTAGTTACTGATGGAATCTCTAAACTTAGAACAAATGCAGACTTAAAAATATTTGTGATTATGGTGCCTCATAGCTTGTAAATGTTTAAGTAAGTCATAGTAGGTAGACAGCCTCAACACTAAATGTTTAAACACTGGTATCTAATGGAGACAGTGTTTGGTAGATTTTACTGTTGAAAATGTAGTGTGTTTTACAATAGACACGAGTATTATATAACGGATTTTGTGCTTTTGAACCATTGCTTTAATATCGTCGTTTAAGCTGTTTGACGGTCTGGGGACTAAGCTGCTAGTAATAAAGATATATTGTCAGCTCTTGGTGGCGAACTATGACGTTTTTCAGAATTCAGAAACGTCACGGATCATTTGTTCGCGATACAGTAGTTTTCCTTGACTTTCTTTCAGACGGACATAAAACCATAGAATGTACCAGCGTACAAAATAATAACATTCGACATCAGTCTTACTTTACGTTACGGTACATGCGCACAAGTTGTTGGCCATACAATATTCACAAAATTGATTTCACTTAAAAATCTGCATCGCCATGCAGCTACGTACGTTTCCTCTAAGAACAATTTACGGAATGACACGTTTTCATAAATAAAACTCTCTCTCAAGAATTAGTCGGAACGACGAATTATCCGCTTTCGAAAGTTTCGGATTCTTATAGCACAAAATTAAAATTAAACCAGATGCTGCACGACGCCCATCATTATACACGAGATGACAAATCGCATCTATAGCAAAAGTTTTATGTTACACAGTACTGAAAAGTTCTCCTCGTACCTGGTGTCTCAGATGATGTCTTAGCATCATTCGAATTGGCCGGAATTTCTCGTGGTAACCTTGGAAACTGTTAAAGTAGTCCTCCGTTACGCATTCCTCTCAAAGGATTCCTGCATTTTGCACGCGAATCGACTCGTATGTCCTTTAAGTCATTATCTGGTCGTATTTCTTAGTATGTTACTCATGATAAGCGCACCACAACAGCAACATAAATAAAACATTACGTAAAACGAAATAGAGACTTGCAGTAGACTTCTTTATCAGACATCGCTTGCGCTTCAAGCTATTCAAACACTACGAACAAACTGATGTTTTAAAAGGAAATGTAGAGACCAGACATAGTAGACGGAAATTAAACCATATAATTGAGTACGTTGAGCTGCGTGCAACTCAGATGAACAGATGAAGGATGATCCCTTTTCCCCCATCCCCTCGCCTTCCGGATGAAGAGAGCTGACTACCTATTATGTTTATTCTACATTACCAAAGAAGTAGTTACAAGGGGGATAATTACAAAAAGTGGGCAGAAATATCTGCGCTTTTCACTCTCTCCCCCCCTCTCCTCTTCTCTCTCTCTCCCTCTGCCTATTACTCTCATTCATTTTTCAAGACACCGAACTTGGCTACAGCAGAACCGAGGTTCAGTTCCTCGTCCTTAGTTTTCCTACGTTGCTTAATACAAATACCGAAATGCTTCCTTTGAAAAGAATGCACATGAATTCTTTCCCAATCCTTCCCCTATTTAAGCTTGTGCGGTTTAACACCTTGTTGTCGATGGCACATTAAACCCAAATCTTTGTTTCTTTCTTTCCATGTGTTTCCTTTTTCTCCCCTGTTGTTCATGAACCAGCACTTATTAGTTACCGCAAATGGTTCAAATGGCTCTGAGCACTATGGGACTTAACTTCTGTGGTCATCAGTCCCCTAGAACTTAGAACTACTTAAACCTAACTAACCTAAGGACATCACACACATCCATGCCCGAGGCAGGATTCGAACCTGCGACCGTAGTTACCGCAAATACTTAAGCGTCTGGTGAAGTGCTCGATAGTGATGACGACGATTAAGATTTGCGAACACTAATTCTTCCGCGATAGGTTCATCCACAAAAGAAGTGGCTTACGAAACCGTCGTTTGATCTGTTCTTGAGTACTGTTCATCATTCCGAGACACTTAGCAGGCAGGGTTAATAGTAGATACAGAGAAGATCCAACGAAGAGCTTCGCATTTCGTCTCGGAATCGTTTAGTGGGTGCTAAAGCGTCAAGGAAAAGCTCCTCCAACACTATTGGCAAACGCTACAAAAGAGGTGTTGTGCGTAATTGTGAGGTTTACTGTTGAAGCTTGTTGAAATTTCGAGAAAGGAAGTTCCGAGAAGAGCCGGGCCACACATTACTACCTACAATGTATGTCTCGCGAAATGATTACGATGAGAAAATTAGAGAAATTAGAGCTCATAGGTAGCTTTCTTCCCACTCGCCATTCGTGACTAGAACAGAAAAAAGGGTACCAGACAGTGGTGACAGGAGTACCCTCCGTCACGCACCGTAAGTTGGTTTTCGGAATACAGATGTGGATATAAGTTTACTGTTCCAAGAGCTTTAACGATACAATTTGTATACCGGAAAGTCGCTTTGTATACTAACTTGCGGTGACCTCCCAATAGAAACACCATTTTACGAATGTTGCTGCTGAAACAGAACTGGAAGCAGATGACATCTCGGATCTATCGGTCGCCAAGTCGGGTGGCGCAAACGCCTGCCGCAGGCATCAGAGACGCCTGTAACAAGAAACCTATTTGGCCGCCAAGGGAATGGCCCGAAGGCGACCTTGCAAACGTACGGCGCTTTTGGACCCTTTCGTCGCGTCCTTCGGGTGCCTGTGGTTTGCGGCCAAAGGAGTGCTAGCAGGACTGCTGTGAAACGGTTGCCTTTCAACTGCAGTATTCTCTCCCAAAAATTCTAAAGTAATTCCTTTAAATTATCCGCACTTTTTGTCAGTCTAAAATCGATTGTAAGCTCACGATCTGCATCTAATGGACTGCGTGATAATTCCTTTGTAAATAACGGCCCAGATTTTGAAGTAATAAAACTTGTTTATGATATAACGTAACAGACACTTTTAAGATTTTTTCAAACCCTACGTATCTATTCATATCAGTGATTTTATTTGTATTTACTACAACAGGTCTCATTATTTAATCCAAATTTTCGCTTATTTTTTCCTTTTTAGAAACTGTGTCTAACACTCCTTAGCCTGTGTCGGATGTCAGAACCAACTCTTATTTGCACTGACGTAATACGTTTTGTGAGTTATAACTTACATGAACTAACTCTGCAAAAGCTTGTAGCCTTCTAATCTAATGGAATCGTTAGGTATACATAATAAGGTTCCATCTAGTTATTCTTGCATTTTCTAGTGATTTTTGTTCTTGTATGTCTTCAGCCCTACGAATCCTCTTTCAAACCAGTACAGTCAGTGTATCAGATGACTTAAAAAAAGTAAGTTAGGCATGTCGTCCCATACTAACAGGCGGCAGCGCCTACTCGTCATCACTGATTTCATCCAGATTTATGGCATATGCAGACCTCAGCCTAAAACGGAAGTGACGGAAGTGGGGGCTCCAGATGGCCAACTCTGTAGACAAAATAGCGTTTTCACGCAGCTCGGGCGATCCATGAGCCATTTACGTTGTTGTTTCCACGCAGGACGCTAATTCAAGGGTCGTGGGATCGAGTTCCTCTGTGGATACTTATTTTATTTTCGAGTTTTTATGTTACTTATCCTGCAAATAAACCGAAATAATGCTCAAAAATGGCTCTGATCACTATGGGACTGAACATCTGAGGTCATCAGTCCCCTACGCTTAGAACTACTTAAACCTAACTAACCCAAGGAGAGCACACGCATTCATGCCCGAGGCAGGATTCGAACTTGCGACCGTAGCAGCAGCGCGGTTCCGGACTGAAGCGCCGAAAACCGCTCGACCACAATGGCCGACAGAAGTAATGCTCAATATATCGTATTTATTAATCTTTTCGTTAACACTTTTAGAGCTGATTTTTTTCTAGAGACAGGAAAAATTTTATTTATGTTCTAATGCTCTTAGATACTTTTTTAAATGCTTTCTCAAGCAGTATTTACAGAAATATATGTATCCGTTATCAAAACACACTTTGTTCACTCAGCTTCATTTTACGGACAAAAATATTTAATTTTGAAATATACACTGTTCTAACAATATACTGATCATTCAATAATTACCATGCAAAAGCACAATAGTTTCCTTCATTTATACAGTGGAATATGTAGTAAACCAAAAACTTCCGGAAATGCTTGCGGTCACTTGTTGATATTAACCACCAACTTCCATGTATGCTTGCGATCACTTGTTCATATTTTTGTAGTAATACTGAACAGATGACGGCACTGGTGCATGAAGAAAAGATTCAACAGCCGCAAATGAATCCTGAGGGTCTGAAAGAGTTAAAGCATAAAAAGCAAAGGCAAAGGAATGTTTGGGATTGCAAATAAACTTCCAGAAAGCAATAGTGAGGCATGCACTAGTCCCTCGTATATAAAATTAGATTCTTTCATTGTTTTACACTTGATTATTTACACACTGGGGTGAAATTCATCGTAAAAACTATGGACCCTATTATTCACGTGCAACAGCCAAGAGCTACTCGAAGGTCAAAGTGGAACTAACGGAATACATCGTAAAAACTATGGACCCTATTATTCACGTGCAACAGCCAAGAGCTACTCGATGGTCAAAGTGGAACTAACGGAATACGAAGTAGTAAACGCTTTATTGCAGTCCATTCTTGAAGTGTTGTTAGCAGTGTCTTCGTGGACGCTGTAAGTACAATCCCTTCTTGACAAAACTTTTTCCAGTCCCTGATTTTCTTTTGCCTTTCCTTTGTATACCTTTTATGAAAATTTTAATGAACACCATACACTGAGTATTTTCTCTGTTTATTAGCAATGTAAGTAACGTAAAAATTGAAAATAAAAAAGGGAAGTTTCCGCGGAGGGCCTAGACCCCACGACCCTCAGATCACAGACCTACACTCTTTCCACTACCGTCACTAATGACCCTGGAAGTCGACGGGACGTTAAACCCATACCTTCCTTCCTTCTTCTCCCCGCTACGCTACCCGCTCCCAGAGAACTACGCCAACAAACCCCGATGAGCCACTACAGTAAGAGCACATGTTTAATAGCGTGTTGTTGCACTTTCCAAACACAGTACAACAGCGATTCTGCTTGGCAAGGATTCTACAAGTCCTTTATGGGGTTCCAGTAGTATATGGCACAAGATGTCTACTTACAGGTCATTAAATTCACGCAAATTACGTGATGGTGGTTTACGTTCATGCAGCTGGCGCTGCTCAGGCACATTTCCTGGCCAAGATAGCAGAGTGAGTTCACTACAACGCCGCGCAAACCACTGTAGCGCGGGTCTGACCTTGCAACACGTACAGTTATCGTGCTGGAAGATGTCATCGCCGTAGGGGGAGACCTCAAGCATGGCCGGCCGCGGTGGTCGAGCGGTTCTAGGCGCTTCAGTTCGGAACCGCGCGACCGCTCCAGTAGCAGGTTCGAATCCTGTCCCGGGCATGGATGTGTGTGATGTCCTTAGGTTAGTTAGGTTTACGTAGTTCTAAGTTCTAGGGAACTGATGACCTCAGATGTTAAGTCTCATAGTGCTCAGAGCCATTTGAACTTCAAGCTTGAAGCGTTGCAAGTGGTCCGCCATAATGTTCCGTAGTTCATTGGTGTTATGATGCCTTCGATTACCACCACAGATCCCACGGAAGCCCAAGTCAATATAGCCCATATCGTAATTTTGCCCTCACCAGCATGCACCTGTGGCGCGGTGCCTGTTTCGCTCAGTCTTTCGCCTGGATCACGGCGTGTAAGGGCTCAACCTTCGACCTGATGTAGCAAGAAATGCGATTCATTAGACAGGCGTCACGTTCCTATTTGTCCACGGATGTGCCGACAGCAATCATATAACTGACGATGTCATTGGGTTAACACGTGAACACGCAGGGGTCGAGTGATGTGAAGCTTCATGTTCAACAATGGCCTTTGAACGGTCTGCTCCGAAGCAGTTGCGCCAGCACCGGGATTGTGCTCTGTCGTCAGATCTGCCACAGACCGCTGCCTGTCCTGGAAGGGGGGGGGGGGGGGGATGTTCCGATCTGTACCATACGGCATACTCGTTGTTTCACCATCTTTCAACCACTTTCCATAGATGTTCGCGACAGTAGAACGCCAACAGGCAACCAGCTTCGTCGTTTCAGAGATTCTCGTTTCCAGCCGCAGTGCCACAACAATGTGTCCTCTGTCAGAAACGCTAATATCACTGGATTTCCGCATTTGCGACCCATGTCTTCGCTATGATGACTGTCCATTCGTTTCTCTTCCGCCTGCATTCTTTCCGTATTGCCTCACGTGCCCGAAATACTACCGCGAGGCGCCGGCCGCGGTGGTCTCGCGGTTCTAGGTGCTCAGTCCGGAACTGTGCGACTGCTACGGTCGCAGGTTCGAATCCTGCCTCGGGCATGGATGTGTGTGATGTCCTTAGGTTAGTTAGGTTTAATTAGTTCTAAGTTCTAGGGGATTGATGACCTAAGATGTTAAGTCCCATAGTGCTCAGAACCATTTGAACCATTACTACCGTGAGGCATTCATCCTCGCGATGGCCAGTGGTCATAATGTTTCGGTTCATCGCTGTAAATGCCTCATACCTCACCTTAACCGCGCCGAAAGTGCTATTTCTTCTAAACTACTGGCCATCTGAAGCTCCTACGTCTGTCACTTTCATTTCTGACCAAGCCCCGCATATACTGTAAATTTGGACGGAATCGGTGATAACGATTAGGCATTGTCCCTTTGTAAGACAACTGCGGAACAATAGTGGCGCACTGTCGGAAGAGGGAACATGTTCTAGGTTTCCTGCATACACAGTTCCACTGTGGTGCGGATAACAGGTGCAATACAGTGTGGGAGCGAAATGGCGCAGCAACCGCCAACGTACTCCAGAGACGATAGATTCTTATGGGCAAAGCATCTAAATTGAAGACAGATTTACCTAGAAATTCTAAAGGTATGTGGAGCAAGTGTAATGCCTCTTCTAGCCGTAGTGAAACGCCGCCAACTATTTAACAAAGCCGCAAGGACGTGTGTGGCGCTGGTCGAGAAAGAAGACCGTCGACGTCCATCACAGACGACAATACGATACAGGGGTGCCTGTGTTATTCCGAATTACAAAGCAATGTTCCTTTGGACGTGCATGCATGTCCAAGGGATCAGACGCTCTAGGGACTACAGCCGTCACGAAATACATTGAATGTACTCGCAACTGCGAATATGGACAAGCATCAGCTGTAGAATGGAATCGTAGTTCAGACTAAGACAGGCACTGCAATATCGTATTTTTCCGCCGACACTGGGCAAGCGAGTTTCAAATAAAATGTCTCGTCTGTACGGGAATGTACAGAGTGGATATACGAGTATAGGTTGTCCACATATAGAAGTTCGGGTCTGCTCGTGAGTCCTGCACGTATATCCAAATGGCAAGGGGACCGCCCGCGGTAAGCGGGAGATCTGGGTTCCAATTCCGGACCGACACAAATTTTCGTTGTCGTCATACCATTCTAGAGCTGATTGTTCTCCATACTCACAACTGCGAATGCATTTCGTGTACTCTGGTGTCTGCTTTCTCGGATCGCTAGACAACTTTCAAACAAGTGTTATTAATGAGTTTTATTACAAAATGAAAAGAGACAATACTTTAGCTTAAAAAAAAAAAAAAAAAGATTCAAATGGCTCTGAGCCTATGGGACTTGACATCTGAGCTCATCAGTCCCCTAAAACTTAGAACTACTTAAACTTACCCATCGTAAGGACATCACACACATTCATGCCCGAGGCAGGATTCGAACCTGTGACCGTAGCGGTCGCTCGGTTCCAGACTGAAGCGCCTAGAACCGCTCTGTCACATCGGCCGGCTAACTTATGCAATTACACAGACGTGTCGCAAGCAAAGGGCCGACATACGAAATATCAGCTTCTTCAGTATAAACAATCTCAAGTCTGTGCTACATAGACAATACAAGCGAAGTAACTAGAATTGACGCTGCCATCCAAGTCACTAATCTTGAAGCTGCTATTGAACTGGACCGTCACCAGTCGGTCGCGGCGCTTATGTCCTCTTCAGATAGAGGCCGCTGCTGTCGCGTTGTCGTCTTGGAGAGGGGTCGGTCAGCGTGCGATTGGCTGACTTTTTCTCACAGCCGTCTCTTCTCTATCGTTCGCGACTGGCGTGCCGGCGCTTGACTTTACGCCGTAACATGTACAGACGACAATATCCAGGCAGTCGAGGAGCTGATTCGGAATAACTGCAGATTTACGATGACGGGGACCTTTGAACAGTTTTCCTCGAACGGCTCCAAGGCCAAGGTGTGGATTTCTGTCGTCGAGGAACTGAAAGTTGCTTACAGAGACTTGGTGACAGTTCAAAACTACTGATGATGATGATGATGATGTTTGGTTTGCAGGGCGCTCAACAACGCGATCATCAGCGCCCGTACAATGTCCCAATCTTTACACAGTCCAGTTTGAGCCACGTTCACAAATGATGATGATGAAATGACGGGGACAACACAAACACCCAGTCCCTGGGAAGAGAAAATCCCCAACCCGGCTGGGAATCGAACCCGGGACCCCGTTCAAAAATACTGTCATATATCTGTCATTGTGAAGTGAAGAGCATCACGCCCTTATAGTTGCCTGGAATAATAAGGTGTAATTTAATTTTGAAGTCCCATCTTATTACAAACAGGGTGAATATCATTTAGCTGCACTGAATTATCCGCATAATTGGCCATTAACGTAGCTTAAAATTATATGAAATTTAATTTGATTCGTAAGACACGTAATTCTGACGAAGGGATCCTTTGCCGTCAAGGAAAGGACGCACAGCCACCAGAACAAAAGAATTATCTTCAGCTGATGGTGGGTAGTTGCGTGGACAGTTTTTAGAGAGTGCTGAGTTACTTCGTGCAGTATCCCGTTATAACAATTGTTGCTAGTCTCCTTGGATTTTCTGCTGGAACCTACAATCAACGTGTCTCTATTTCGGCGATCCATCTGTTCGTCGTCTTTGGGAGAGCGCTGGTGCTTCTGAGTCCCGCTCAGAACTGATGCCAAGACAGCCAATCGCCGAAATATATAGGCTTATGTACTGTACACAGCGCATGCACCGCTCACCACAGTTGCTGCTTTCCAAGAATTGGCTGGTGGTGACGCCCTCAGTTAAACACTGTCACCAGCGGTGTATCGGACTCAAAGACTATCTTCAACATTCGTGCTTGACCCACCAAAGAGTATTGTGTTTTGATTCGAGACAGTACAGGATCCCACGTCCTGCTAAGAGGAAAAACACAGTATTTATTAACCAAATAATCTGCCAGCCTGATTTCAATTGCTTCTTTATAAACACTCCAAAACAGGGGCCTGGCTATCTGTGGTTTCCCAGAGTTGCTTCCGGAGAGATGGTTGCTTCAACAAGCACAAGGCCGATTTAGCTTCGTTCTCGCCTAACTTAGCTACTGATCTGATCTTTAATGACCTTGACAGCAACGGAACATTAACTTCTTGTCCTCCCCACCTCTTTCCCTCCTCCCCCTCCCCCCTACCCACTGCTTTCAGTCAAAGTTTTTGTTTGTTATTTATAATGCAAAAGATCACTTCTGTGATGTATGGATTTGTCGACCTGTAACGGGACAACCAACGTCCACAAGATAAGTATATCAATGGCATCTGGTGCGAGTTTTATTAATGTGTCTGGTAACTTTGTAACTACCTAGCGTCTTAATCTTGTTGGCCCGCAACAGACTACAGTTAACGGGGTTGTTTTTCAGTGCGTTTTTCGCCGCTGTTTTACGGTTTGAACGATCTGAAGATGGTTGTAGAAAAGACCAGAAACTAATCACTGTGCTGTAATTGTATACTGAAAACTGCAGTTTAGGCATAAAAAGGTTTTTGTACTACTTTTTTTTAAATTAGTATTTCCATTGTAGCTGTGGATTTAAGAGTCTGCAGATGGGGTTTGGCTTTTGTAAACCATACATCGATTATAGGTGGATCTTAGTACTATTAAGAAAGTAAGTCACGGGATGTATCTGGTTAAGTCACACATTTTAGTGCGTGCTTCGGCTGGGACTATACTTAGTTTCTTTCCCGGTAATAACGAGCAACCGGGTACAGAAATAGAAACATAAATATTTACGCATTGCAGATCAGGTAACGTACTTCGAAGTCCCGATGCGAACGGGTGACACCAGCACGTTCTCCGAACAGTCGCTATTTAGTTTCATTTCCGGCCAGGTGAGGCATCGCCTCTAAGAAACCGGGTATAAGTGGCGTTACGCAGAAGCTGATTCACGCATCTCTGGCCACCTGGGCTTACTCACCGCTCGGATACCTGGACCGCGTATCGGATCTGGCAGCCGGATCGTATGGGTTTCCGAGACCGCAGGTCTTGTGTAAGGTCGAAGCTTGCCTAGGCGACCACACGGGAAGTCCAGGTGTGTCGACGAACTTGCAAGGGAGCTGTGGCAAAAGATGGAGGAGTGGAGCGGCGGTGGTGGGGAGGGGCAAGAGTGGGGAGAGAGGAAAAGATAATGTCCCGTCGTGCCAAGGTCATTAAAGGCAGGAGCAGCGGCTTAGCTGCGCGAGGTCGAGGCAAAATCGGCCGTATGCTCAATGAAGCAACCATCTCATCACAAGGAGTAAAGGGAAACCACAGATAGTCAGACCGAATCGCGGACTCATCTCCACCCGCAAAAATGTCTTCACCAACTCAACAGAGTAATAGCAAATTAGTGGGCTATAACTTGTTTTACAAAGTACACAGCTGGTCTCCCGGCGGAGGTTCGAGTCCTCCCTCGGGCATGGGTGTGTGTGTGTTTGTCCTTAGGATAATTTAGGTTAAGTAGTGTGTAGGCTTAGGGACTGATGACCTTTGCAGTTAATTCCCATAAGATTTCACACACATTTTTTTTTTATTAAGTACAGGATGCATCCTGTCTTCTGTAGTGGTCGCAGGATCCAGCACGTGCTAGGCTCCACTAAGGACAAGGTGGATGCATTACACACTTTAGGCGTGTACAAGGTGTAATGCGAATGCGGAGAGGCACACATCGGCGAGACTGGCAAGCCAATAGCAACGCGCATTCGCGCACACGAACACTATATTCGTCTAGGGCAACACAACAAATCTGCAGTGGCAGAACATCAACAAGACTGCGGAAAAGATATAAAATTCAGCGGAGCCTGTGTCTTGGCCAAGCAGCCGGTTATGACGAAACGTAAAATCAGAGAGGCTATCGAAATACTTAAGCCGGCCGGAGTGGCCAAGCGGTTCTAGGCGCTACAGTCTGGAACCGCGCGACCGCTATGGTCGCAGGTTCGAATCCTGCCTCGGGCGTGGATGTGTGTGATGTCCTTAGGTTAGTTAGGTTTAAGTAGTTCTAATTTGTAGGGGACTGATGACCTCAGAAGTTAAGTCCCATAGCGCTCAGAGCCATTTGAACCATTTGAAATACTTAAAACACCCTAATAACATGAACAGGGAGGATGGACTCAGGCTTTCCCCATCTTGGCTGCCAGAAATCAGAGCCCAACAGAGCGTACTGTCAACATGAGGCGCAGGCACTACCGGCGGGTAACTGACGCCGCGCGGCTGACCTCCAGCACTTACAAGGGAACCTCCCCATCACACCCCCCTCAGATTTAGTTATAAGTTGGCGCAGTGGATAGGCCTTGAAAAACTGAACACAGATCGATCGAGCAAACAGGAAGAAGTTATGTGGAACTACGAAAAAATAAGTAAAATATACAACTGAGTAGTCCATGTGTAAGATAGGCAATATCAAGGACAGTTGAGCTCCGGACCGCCGTGGTCCCGTGGTTAGCGTGAGCAGTTGCGGAACGAGAGGTCCTTGGTTCAAGTCTTCCCTCGAGTGAAAAGTTTAACTTTTTATTTTCAGTTTATGTGACAAACTCTTATGTTTTCATCACTTTTTTGAGAGTGATTAATACATCCACAAGAAAATCTAAATCGGGCAAGGTAGAAGAATCTTTTTACCCATTCGCCAAGTGTACTAGTTAGGTGGGTCGACAACATATTCCTGTCATGTGACGCACATGCTGTCACCAGTATCGTATAGAATATATCAGACGTGTTTTCCTGTGGAGGAATCGGTTAACCTATGATCTTGCGACCAAATGTTTTCGGTTCCCATTGGAGAGGCACGTCCTTTCGTCAACTAATCGCACGGTTTTGCGATGCGGTCACAAAACACAGACACTAAACTTATTACAGTGAACAGAGACGTCAATGAACGAACTGACAGATCATAACTTTGCGAGAGTAAAGAAAGTAAAATTTTCAGTCGAGGGAAGATTTGAACGAAAGACCTCTCATTCTGCAGCTGCTCACGCTAACCACGGGCCCACGGCGCTCCTGAGCTCAGACTGTCCTTGATATTGCCTATCTTGCACATGGACTACTCAGTTTGTATATTTCGTTTATTTTTTCATAGTTCCACACAACTTCTTCCTGTTTTCTCGATTGATCTGGGTTCAGTTTTTCAAGGCCTATCAACTGTGCCAACTTATAACTAAATCTGAGGGGAGTGTGATGGGGATGTTCTCTTGTTAGTAAACAGGAGCCATAATACAAGAGGCAATAGACAACAGAGGTTACGCCCTCCCTCCACCGCAGTAATGTATTAAAATAACATAAAGTTCCCTTTACTTCTTCCTTAAGTGACCAAAGAAATGAACTATCTTTTTTAAAATTATGACGTAATGGCATGCGCTGTGAACAACATACGACTAAATACAATAAAATATAAGGGAAACTGCATTTCTAGAACACACCAGTAGACCAAGAAGAATGCCGCTGCAACCGTGGCCGAAACGGTGATTTTCTCCAGTAGTAGTTTTATACAATATGACGCGGTACCAAACACAGAAAACGTTTATGTCGAAAGTACAGGGTGTTTAATTATGCTAAAGGCAGGAGGAGAAGAAAGCATTACGGGAGAATATGGGTTGGTAGTATGAATGAGAGAGAAGAAAGACAAATTGAGTTCTGCCATTAATTTCAGCTAGTAACAGCGAATACCCTGTTCCAGAATCACAAGAAATCACAAGAGGAGGAGATATGCTTGGAAAAGGCTGGGAAATAGAGGAAGATTTCAGTTAGATTACCCATGGTCAGGCAGAGATCACGTAATCAGGTATTGGATTATAAGGCGTATCCAGGAGCAGATATGGAATCAGACCACAATTTTGTAAGAGACTAGTCAGGGAGAATGAATGCGCAAATAAGCGGAGTACGGAAGTACTAAGAAATGAAGAGAGAAGCTTGAAGTTTTCTGAGGCTATACGTACTGCTATATTGAATAGCTCAGTAGTCAGTTCACTTGAAGAGGAATGGACATCTCTAAAAAGGGCCATCACGGTAGATGGAAAGAAAAACATAGATACAAGGAATGTAACTGCGAAGAAACCATGGATATCAGAAGATGTACTTCAGTTGATCGGCGAAAGAACGGCGTACAAAAATGTTTAGGGGGTATTCATAGATACAGAAATACAAGTCACTTAGGAATGGAATAAATAGGAAGAGCGGGGAAGCTAAGGCAAAATGGCTAAATGAAAAATGTGAAGAAATCGAAAAAGAAATGATCGTCGGAAGGACTGACTCAGCATACAGAAAAGCCAAAACAACATCTGGTGTAATTAAAAGCAAGGGTAGTAATATCAAGAGTGCAATGAGAATTCCACTGTTTAATGGAGAAGACAGAAATATTATGTGGAAGGAATATACTGAACGCCTCCATGAGGGAGAAGACTTGTCTAATGTCGTGATAGAAGAAGAAACAGGAGAGCAGAGATACGGGATCGAGCATTACAACCAGAATTTAGAAGACTTTTGGAAGACTTAAAATCAAATCAGGCAAAATAGACAGATAACATTCCATCGGAATTTGTAAAATCATTAAGTGAAGTGGCAACAAACGATTATTCACATTGGTATTTGGAATGAATTAAACGGCGATATACCACCAGAATTTGGGACAGACGTCATCCACACAAATACCAAGATTGCAAGAGCCGACAAGTGCGAGAATTATCACACAATCAGCTTACCAGCGACGCATCCAAGTTGCTGCCACGAATAATATACAGAAGAATAGAACATTGAGGATGTGTTAGATGACAATCAGTTTGACTTTTGGAAACGTAAATGAAAAAGAGGCAGTTCTGAGGTTGCGGTTGATAATAGAAGCAAGACTGAAGAAAAATGTAGTCTTTTACCGAAGAAGCAGAGACGGAAATAAAAGCAAGTTTCAAGAGTGGGATTAAAATTGAAGGTGAAAGGATATCACAATGATAAGATGCGCTGATGACATTGCTATCCTCAGTGAAAGCGAAGAAGATTTACAGGACTGTTGAATAGAATGAGCAGTCTACTGAGTACAGAATATGGATTGAGAGTAAATCGAAGAAGAACAAATGTAATGAGAGCTAACAGAAATGAGAACACTTAATATTGTAAGTAGTGACCACGAAGTAAATGAAGTAAAGGAATTCTGTACCCTAGGCAGTAAGATAAGCTATAACGGACGAAGCAAGGAGGACATAAAAGGCAGGCTAGTAGCGACGGAGAGAGCATTCTTGGTCAAGAGAAGTGTACTAGTATCAAAAATACGTCTTCATCTGAGGAGGAAAACTCTGAGAATGTATGTTTGGAATACAGCATTGTGTGACAGTGAGACATGGGCTGATGGAAAGCGGGAACAGAAGAGAAGCATTTGAGATGTGGTGCTAGAGAAGTATGTTGAAAAATTAAATGGACTGATAAGGTAATGAATAAGGGGTTTCTCCGGAGAATCGGCGAAGAAAGGAATATGTGGAAAGCTCTGAAAATAAGGGACAGGATGATAGGACATGAATTAAGGCAACAGGAAATAACTTGCATGCTACTGAAGAGGGCTGTAGAGGGTAAAAAGTGTGGAGGAAGACAGATATTGGGATACGTCCGGCAAATAATTGAGGACGTAGACTGCAAGTGCTACTCTGAGATGAAAAAGTTGTTGCAGGAGAGGAATTCGTAGTGGGCCGCGTCAAACCAGTCAGAAGACGGATGTATCATACACTTCACGGACTAAAATCTTGACACAGCTTGAAATTACCGAGGTCAGTGGTAATGGTTTTAAAAGCCACTCACAAGTATTGACTCGTAATTAATCAGTGCTATGTCAGACAGAATGTAGTCTTGGATTATGTTTCAGCAACACACTGTTTGCTCAAGTCGTGCGTGAAGCGTTTAACGTAGAAAGCACAGAGACGAAGCACGGTCTGCGATTAACCTCGCTCGGTGAACGTGTTTGCAACGTGTCGTTATGCAGTATAGAACACACACACCTCCCCACTCACACAAACACATACTCTACAAATACTCGTTTTTGAATTTACATGCTGTATAGACACATACAACGTAACGACAAATTTACATCACATACCCATTCTGAGGCGTGATTTGATCCCACGACCGACTATTTTTTTTATGAAGGAAGATTTGCCTTAATTTGTATGTTCAAACAGGGATGATGACGGAGACAAACACAAATATATTTCGTAAAGCAACCATGTGCAGGAAAGGCATATTGTTGGAGTACTGAGTATGCTGTAGCTTATTTTTTGTGATTGAAATTAAAATGGTGTTAAATGTCTTTGATTGTTTTATTGTTCTGATCACTATTAAATTACAATAAATGCTCAAAATTAGCACCATTAACTTCAGCGCAGATCCGGTATCGACGTAGCAAGAAGTCCCGTTTTCGCTAGCAATTGCGTGGTACGTTCTGTATTTCTGTGGATGCTGCAACAGTTCTTGCAGCCACTTCCACCTGTGAATCGACAGGTGTGAAATACACCTCGGCTTTTCATGTAGCCTCAGAGAAAGAAGTCTTATGGGGTGACATCCGGGGATCTTGCAGGCCAGTGAACAAGTCCTCTCCGCCCGATCCACTGATTGCCAAAAGTACTGGTTACTACCGTTGAAACTCGTTCTGCAAACCGCGCTGGGGCCCCATCATGCTGAAAACACACCATCCTTCTGATGTCTAGGGGTATCTCCTCCAATAACGTCGGCAAGAGAACGTCCAAGAACACTCTCAACACTGGTCACCTGAGTCGAGCAGGCAACATGTGAGGCCCAAGTAAATAGTCACCCACCATACGGGTCCAAGTGTTCACGGCAAAACTTCTCGTATGGCCTCAAACAACTGTAATACGTCGGTTTTTACACACGCGAATTGTGACTATTGTAAATAGCGTCAGGAAAAACGAGGGTGTTCATTAGCCTGTTGCAGAAACCAGCGTGCATACTCAAGACGAGGTGGATAGTCGTTTGGTCCCATGGCCTGTACCCTCGTAGGATGATAAGGATGAAGCAGCTGTTCACGCGACACATCATGTACTACACTATGGTGAATACCGAGTACAGCAGCAATTGCTCGTGTACTCGTCTCTGGGTTGTTTTCAAAGCATAACAGCCCTTCCTCAACGCACAGTGTACGAGGCATCTCCCGCATTAGACCTGCGTACAGTCAGTGTGCCGGTATTTCTCAATCGAGCTTGGACTGCGGTAAATGTGCGATAATGCGGACATCTGCGTACAGGGCACCGTTCGCGGTACATTCACTGGGCTCATTCGACTATTGCCTTCAGCCGCACCGTAAACAAATAACATCTCAGGCAGTTCTCCTCTTTTGTAGCGCTCCGTACGCCATTGAAACTGTTGTACAAGCAATAGTGCTACCCACTGTTTACTGACCCAGTGTTGATGAGCAAAACACCACGACTTACTACGTATGTCAAACTAACATTTACTGTAACAACGTTGGACACAACTGCTTTTATTTGCTCCATTCGTGTATTACCTACACAAACTCAGTGCTCACGCAATGCGGGTTTTCGACACATGGTTTTTAACTAAATTAACAGCGTTTATTTTGTCTCGTGGTCATGCCTGTTAGTTTGGCACTGAATTTTTGAACACCCTGTATACATGGTGGTCCACTGATAGTGACCGGACCAAATATCTCACGAAATAAGCATCAAACGAAAAAACTACAAAGAACGAAACTCGTATAGCTTGAAGGGGGAAACCAGATAGCGCCATCGTTGGCCCGCTAGATGGCGCTGCCATAGGTCAAACGGATATCAACTGCGTTTTTTAAACAGGAACCCCCATTTTTATTGCATATTCGTGTAGCACGTAAAGAAATATGAATGTTTTAGCTGGATCACTTTTTTCGCTTTGTGAGAGATGGCGCTGTAATGGCCACAAACGTATAAGTACGTGGTATCACGTAACATTCCGCCAGTGCGGACGGTATTTGCTTCTTGTTACAATACCCATGTTAAAATGGACCGTTTACCAATTGCGGAAAAGGTAGATATTGTGTTGATGTATGGCTATTGTGATCAAAATGGCCAACGGGCGTGTGCTATATATGCTGCTCGGTATCCTGGACAACATCATCCAACTGTCCGGACCGTTCGCCGGACAGTTACGTTATTTAAGGAAACAGGAAGTGTTCAGCCACATGTGAAATGTCAACCACGACCTGCAACAAATGATGATGCCCAAGTAGGTGTTCTAGCTGCTGTCGCGGCTAATCCGCACATCAGTAGCAGACAAATTTCACGAGAATCGGGAATCTCAAAAACGTCGGTGTTGAGAGGAATGTCGTTAAACGTATTGCCAAATGCATTGAGGTTGACGGACATCATTTTGAGCATTTATTGCATTAATGTGGTATTTACAGGTAATCACGCTGTAACAGCATGCGTTCTCAGAAATGATAACGTCACAAAGGTACATGTATCACATTGGAACAACCGAAATAAAATGTTCAAATGTACCTACGTTCTGTATTTTAATTTAAAAAGCTACCAGGTACCAACTGTTCGTCTAAAATTGTGAGCCATATGTTTGTGATTATTACAGCGCCATCTATCACAAAGCGAAAAAAGTGGTTCAACTAAAACATTCATATTTCTTAACGTACTACACGAATATGTAATAAAAATGGGGGTTACTATTTTAAAAAACGCAGTTGATATCCGTTTGAGCCGGCCGTGGTGGCCGAGCGGTTCTAGGCGCTACAGCCTGGAACCGCGCGACCACTACGGTCGCAGGTTCGAATCCTGCCTCGGGCATGGATGTGTGTGATGTCCTTAGGTTAGTTAGGTTTAAGTAGTTCTAAGGTCTAGGGGACTGATGACCTCAGATGTTAAGTCCCATAGTGCTCAGAGCCATTTGAACCATTTATCCGTTTGACCTATGGCAGCACCATCTAGCGGGCCAACCATAGCGCCATCTGTTTTCCCCTTCAAGCTAGAAAAGTTTCGTTCTTTATAGTTTTTTCGTTTTACGCTTATTTCGTGAGATATTTGGCCCGGTCACGATCAGTGGACCACCCTGTATATATGCGTGTGCGTGCAACCGAGTTTCACACTGAACTGACTCTCGCAAGATATTTGCTTATGGAATATATGATGAATTTCCAAGGAAAATATTCTTTCCCAAAAAAAACACAGTTCCTGAATATAAAACACGTTCGACTACCTGTAGACGATCAGAGGCACCTGGACCGGGTAATGGGTGGAAAATAAATTCTTCAAAAACACTGGTTTTTGATTATTAATTGAGCATCATTTATGCTCCTTTCCCAAGATTGGTAGTTCAGAGGTGTTCGAAACCCTGAGTGTTACAACACTGAGTGTTACCGTAGCAGTGGTTGAGACATTTTGCTTTTGCTTACATTAGCAAGGGAATGTTATTTGTCCACTTATTCACGTCCACATTCAGTAAAATACATTCCACGAACTTGCACGTACAGAAGCATCGCCTTCCTAGAAACCGTCCATTCTTAGCCAGGTAGTGGATGGTTACAGGTAACAGCCAAGCTGTTCACTACGACCTCACTTATTCAGCATCAGTGTCGGCTGCGTCGATAACGCCGCTCCGCAGGTCTTCGTGGAATACGCTCTCTCCTTCGAGCTCCCCCACGCGTATAACCGCAGGCTTCTACCCCTCCTTCCTTCTTGTGGAGCCCACATAAACATGTAGATTTACAGAGCTATAAATTTCGTCCCCGAATGCGCGCTCACCTGCGGCAGCGAAAGCCCATTATGTCGAGATGGAGTGCTTTCAGTCGGTGTTAAGGCTCAGCTCCCCACAATGCTTTCGGAATATTTTTCACTAGAGTCCTCCACCGAGCAGTGAACAAACGACTTCCATTTCGAAACCCACAACAACCTTATTTCCGACCATGAGTATCTGCGGCACAAGCATTACTGGTGCAGAATTCCTTCCACGCATCTAAACGTAGTAAAACCATTAAATAAGTTTCACATTACTTTTTTCAGTCAGGTATATACAGCAGTCAGTGCTATCTCTATTTGCTGTAATATTACTGATCTTCACCTGTGCTAAAATGAAACTTCCTGGCAGATTACAACTGTCTGCCGGACCGAGACTCGAACTCGGGACCTTTGCCTTTCGCGGGCAAGTGCTCTACCACTTTTTTTCTTTTATTTTGCGCCGGGCCGGGACTCGAACCCGGATGTCCCGCTTATCGCGAGCGGTCGCCTTACCATTTTTTTTTAATTTAAGATGTCCTTTATAAAATAAAATATTTCTGGAAAACGTAAATAAGTGGACTTTTTTGCGTAATGGTGCATCAATAACAAAACATAAACTGCTTCGGTCAGCTTTTTTGTCTACATCTACATCTACATGGATACTCTGCAAATCACAATTCGTGAGAAGATTCCGTCGCAACGAAAAACGCCTTTCTTTTGATGATGTCTAGCCCAAATCTTGTATCATTTTTATGACACTCTCTCCCATATTTCGCGATAATACAAAACGTGCTGCCTTTCTTCGAACTTTTTCGATGTACTCCGTCGGTCCTATCTGGTAAGGATCCCACACCGCGCAGCAGTATTCTAAAAGAGGACGGACAAGCGTAGGGAAGGCAGTCTCCTTAGTTGGTCTGTTACATTTTCTAAGTGTCCTACCAATAAAACGCAGTCTTCGGTTAGGCTTCCCAACAACATTTTCTATGTGTTACTTCCAATTTAAGTTGTTCGTAACTGTAATACCTAGGTATTAAGTTGAATTTAGGGCTTTTAGATTAGACTGATTTATCGTGTAACCGAAGTTTAACGAGTTCCTTTTAGCACTCATGTGGATGAACTCACACTTTTCGTTATTTAGGGTCAACTGCCACTTTACGCACCATTCAGATATCTTTTCTAAATCGTTTTGCAGTTTGTTTTGATATTCTTATGACTTTATTAGTCGATAAACGATAGCGTCATCTCCAAACAATCGAAGACGGCTGCTCGGATTGTCTCCATATAGATCAGGAACAGCAAAGGGCCTATAACACTACCTTGGGGAATGCCGGAAATCACTTCTGTTTTACTCGATGACTTTCCGTCAGTTAATACGAACTGTCACCTCTCTGAATCCAGTCACATAACTGAGACGATATTCCATAAGCACGCAATTTCATTAGGAGCCGCTTGTGTGGTAGCGTGTCAAAAGTCTTCCGGAAATCCAGTAATACGGAATCAATCTGAAATCCCTTGTCAATAGCACTCAGCACTTCATGTGAATAAAGAGCTAGTTTTGTTTCACAGGAACTATGCTTTCTAAACGCATGTTGACTGTGTGTCAGTAGACCGTTTTCTTCGAGGTATTTCATAATGTTCGAACACTATATATGTTCCAAAATCATGCTGCATTTCGACGTCAACTGTATGGGCCCGTAATTTAGTGGATTACTCCTACTACCTTTCTTGAACATTGGTGTGACCTGTGCAACTTTCCAGTCTTTGGGTACGGATCTTTCGTCAAGCGAACGGTTGTATATGATTATTAAGTATGGAGCTAATGCATCAGCATACTCCGAAAGGAACCTAATTGGTATACAGTCTGGACCAGAAGATCAGCGGATATTTACTTCTACGTTACTCATGTTTTCGCAAATCTAAAAAAATTAAACCTGCTTGTTGCCCTTCATCCATAGTTCGCAGTATATCATGTGAGAAAAGTGTACGCTGAATTTCGCAAGAGCGATGCTTTCTAAAACTATGCTGATTCGTGAACATAAGCTTCTCGTTCTCAAGAAAATTTATTATATTCGATCTGAGATTATGTTCAAGGATTCTATAACAATCAGCTGTTAAGGATATTGGTGTGTAATTTTGTGGGTCCTTTCTCTTGGCCGTCTTATTCCCAGGAGTCACCTGCGCTTTTTCCAGTAGCTTGGGACTTTGCGCTGGGCGGGAGATTCACGATAAAGGGGGCAATGCCATGGAGTATTCTTGGAAAAACCGAACAAGAATTCCATGCGGACCTGGAGACATAAGTGTTTTCAACTCCTTCAAGTTTTCTCTGCGCTAGCGATGCTTAATACTATGTCGTCCACATGGGACTCGGTTCGATGATCGAACGGCGGTATGTTTGTACGATTCTCCTGCGTGAACTATTTCTTGAACGTGAAATTTAAAACTTCGGCTTCCAGTTTGCTGCCACACTAGATGGTCAACAAGTGACTGGTTGGAAGCCTAGACACATCTAGCGATTTTATAGGACCAGAATTTTCTCGGGTTCCCTGCCATATCTTTTGCTCACGTTTGGAGGTGGTAGTAGCGAACGGGCGTACAGAAGGGTTTACATCGGTTCCCCTCAGATCACCGAAGTTAAGGGCTGTTGCGCTTGTCTATTACTTGGGTGGTGACCGCCCTGTCTGCTGAGCGCTGTTCAAAATTGATTCAAATCTCTCCAAGCACTATGGGACGTAACATCTGAGGTCATCAGTCCCCTAGACTTACAACTACTTAAATCTAACTAACCTAAGGACATCACACACATCCATGCCCGAGGCAGGATTCGAACCTGCGACCGTAGCAGCAGCGCGGTTCCGGACTGAAGCGCCTAGAACCTGAGCGCTGTTGGCAAGCGGGCTGCACTCAGCCCTTGTGAGGCAAATTGAGGAGATACTTGATTGAGAAGTAGCGCGTCCGGTCATGAAAACGGACAACGGCCGGAAGAGCGGTGTGCTGACCACATGTCCCTCTACATCTGCATCCAGTGACGCCAGTAGGCTGAAGATGACACGGCGGTCGGTAAGTATTGTTGGGCCTTCCGAGGCCTGTTCGGACGGAGTTGAAGGTGGTACCAGTTGTATGCTTCGCACATACATCTTTCCACAGACACACGAATGTCCACTAACCTTTATTTGTCGTCATTTGCGCGTTCTCTTTTGAACCGAGAGTGCAGCAGCCTCTGCTTCCTCAGCATTTTCCGAATCTTGTTATTACACCTTGATGGGCAATTTCCGTCCTTAATCCACTTACTAGGCACGTAATTCTCGAGACCACGATTTGCAGTTTGTTTAAACTTTGCCTATAAATCCACCACGTCCATGTTACGGGAACTAAGTGATGTCAGTTCACTGTCTAACTGAGATGCTAACAACTGGTTACCTGCTCTTTCTAGCAGAAACACTCTTCTAGCCGTCTTAACTGATTTACTAACTCTCGTAACAGTAGTTCCTGTAATGACGTGATGGCTAATCCCCTTTCTTTTCTGATGTTGTCGATAAGGTCCAGCCAATTTGTAGCTACAGGTTCTAAGATATTTTCTTTGCATGTGGGCTGCCAAACTAGCTTCTCAAGACAGTTTTCAGAAAACCTGCTGAGAACAGTCTGGCAGTTTCTGCGCTGTGAGCTACGCTTGTTTTTCAACCCAACTCCCACCCCTTTGAGAAGCAGGTGGTTCTTACGCCCTGGCCGCGGTGGCCGTGCGGTTCTAGGCGGTCTGTCCGGAACCGCGTGACTGCTACGGTCGCAGGTTCGAATCCTGCCTCGGGCATGGATGTGTGTGATGTCCTTAGGTTAGTTAGGTTTAAGTAGTTCTAAGTTCTAGGGGACTGATGACCACAGATGTTAAGTCCCATAGTGCTCAGAGCCATTTGAACCATTTCTTACGCCCTTAGTGGATCTTTCCAGGCAGTAACTGACATGTGTAGCAAGTTTTCTTTAAATCGATCCAGTAGTTTAGGACGAGATGTGGAACATACTTACACGCATCCGTCTGTATAGTATGTACAGATTCAGCCTAAATGGGTGACCACGTGATCTGAAGCCACAAGCATCTGATTTCAGATAACTTCAAAATAAAGCAGGCTTCCGCGCTGAGAGAAGTAACCTAGTTATTACCTGAATAAAAATAGGTCATGGTCACTCGTATTCACAATCAGAAAATTCTGAAAAATAAATCGGAATAACTGAAACAAATTCACGGTCAAATGAGCTCTCTTTGGCTCTATTACAAAGGCGCTAAGCTTCATTTGCTAACATTACAGCGTTTGAGCTAACTCTACGCAGACTAAATTTTTATGAAGTACCACGAGGACCGACTTTGCAACGTCTGACGAGCAAGTGAGGTCTATTCAGTTCTCTTTTCTCTACGGAAGAAACTCCCATGACGTCATGTTCCAGGGATGTTTGAGAGAACTCGGCGTATACATTAGACCATAGATTCATTTCATCCGCCTCCGTATTGAGTGGTCTGCCATGCAGAGGCCTGGGTTCGATTCCTGGTACTGCCACGGATTTTCCTTTGGTGGGAGACTGGTATGGATTGCATTCAGCCTCGTGATACCAAGTAGAAAGTTACTCGACCGACTATACTCCGTTTATCATAAGAATAAACCTGATGTAAACAGACACAAAGGCGATGACTGGTCAGCAGCCGCAGCTCTCGTACATTGCAGTTGCGCCCTTGGAAGTAGGTCCAAGTTATGTATTAGAAATCTTATTACTATGTCACTGTGTATGAAACTTTAATTCATTCTGATATAATAACAACCATCAACGTTTTTCTTAATCGTACTTTAGCTAAGTAATTTTTTGTTTCAATATCGTGCACAGTCACAGCCTCCGTAAACGTTACTTGTGCTGTAATTGTCTCGCTGGTTAATACTTACCGTGAAAATGTATGACACTGCTTCCTGCTTCGTAGTGAAACACGCGCGCGGAATACCGTTAATGATTAGAAACCAGTTGTTCTTAATGTTTTCACAAAATTACAGTGAAAAATCAACCTTGACGTGTTTTAAGAAACAGTGTGTACTAAATGTGAGGGAACGAAATTTAATCTTATGGGTGGCGTAATCAGTAGTTAGCTTGTTCGGTCGGAGGGTTAGCGGCCCTTTGAAGTAAAAGAAACTGAGTGAACGGATCAACGAAGAGCCTGAACGGATGCCATCGGACGTCTGGCCCAAAAGAATTCAACGAACAAAATGGGATGAATAAAAAAGTAGCAACATAGATTAATATATGGGCGTGGTGGTGGTGGTGGGCGGCGGTTCTAAATTTGTTACAGACTACAACTTTTTTGTTCGGTTTGAATACCTAAATCAGTTACTCGTAAATATGAAATTCGTCTAATTCAAATGGTTCAAATGGCTCTGAGCACTATGGGACTTAACATCTGAGGTCATCAGTCCCCTAGAACGTAGAACTACTTAAACCTAACTAACCTGAGGACGTCACACACATCCATGCCCGAGGCAGTATTCTAACCTGCGACCGCAGCAGTCGTGCGGTTCTGGACTGAAGTGCCTAAAACCGCTAGGCCACCGTGGCCGGCTGAAATTCATCAAATTTGTGGTAATTAACTCATACATAACCATCGTTTTTCAAGAAAAAAGCACGTCTTCTAGTTTCTAATAACATGTCGCACGCAAGATCCTGGTTTTCATTGAAAATACGCATTTTTAATTATCGAGCTTTAATAAAGATTGTTGAAATTAAGAAATCGTTACACAATTAAATTGTTTGGAGAAAAATGAAAAATCAAATATCTTTGTTTGAATGTGCCCATTGTTTTTTAGGATAGATGTGGTCTGACACGAGCCAGAGTGATAGGCATCGTATAAACAAAGAAAACAATCATTTTCACTGCGTCGGGCACACTGTACACATGCTGATTTTTTACAGTTGGCTCCTGAACACTGCAATCTGAACCCAGCAGAATTGCTAGCCAAGTTAAGGAATTTGTTACGAGAAATAACAAGACATTTAGGCTGCCACACGAACTGATGCACGAAGCTTTGTGACACGTCACTGCCTATCGATGGCGAAATCCAGAACAGCTTGTCATAAAAGAGGAGGAGGAGGAGGGACATGCAGAACAGCCTGTCATAAAAGAGGAGTAGGAGGGAATGTGCAGGTTTTGGTGGCTTGGGATTCTGTTGCTGATCGCCTCGTTATCAACGTATCTGTACTGAAATGTATTCTTCGAAGTCTGATACGGAAGGAATTCAGAGATTACCAGACGACCGACTGTAATACCTTCAGTGGCTTCAGTATTTAACAACGTGGTAAAATACCATCAGTGCGCTTTTGCGCCGCACATAGCTCATGCAGATAAATTACCACTATTAAAGTCGGGAATTCGTATCACTCTTGTTTTTAATTACAGTACTATGTTAGCTAAGATCGAGAGCATGTTGTTTTCCGTCCAATCACCTACGAAGCGTATCGCCTGAGTTTTACTGTATATTATTTCCTTCTGTTTCAAAATTAAATGACATTCAAAGCTATATTGTTCTGCGCCCTCCTCTTTTTACGTCTTTACTGCAACTGTCCACATCACCACAGGTTAGTTGGATCACTTGCCTCGCCAGTGCTGCCCAAGTCCAATGCGCCGGTAAAGCTGTTGCCGTATTATCATTGAGTCGATGTGCGTGTAACGCACGGCATAAAACGTATCCTCATTATCGTACTTGACTGTACTCGAGACAGCTTGGCTTCCGCTCCAGGAAATGCGGAAGAATACGAAGTGCAATGTTTATATCAGGTTTATTCTTTTGATGAACGGAGTATAGTAGCGGTTCCAAGGTGCCGGTCGTTGTGGCCGAGCGGTTCCAGGCGCTTCAGTCGGGAACCGCGCTGCTGCTACGGTCGCAGGTTCGAATCCTGCCTCGGGCGTGGATGTGTGTGATGTGCTTAGATTAGTTAGGTTTAAATAGTTCAAGTCTAGGGTACTGATGACCTCAGATGTTAAGTCCCATAGTGCTCACAAGGGAACCTCCCCATCGCACCCCCCTCAGATTTAGTTATAAGTTGTCACAGTGGATAGGCCTTGAAAAACTGAACACAGACCAATCGAGAAAACAGGAAGAAGTTGTATGGAACTATGAAAAAAATTAGTAAAATATACAAACTGAGTAGTCCATGCGCAAGATAGGCAACATTAAGGAGAATGTAAGCTCAGGACCACCGTGGTCCTGTGGTGAGAGTGAGTAACTGCGGTACGAGAAGTCCTTGGTTCAAGTCTTCCCTCGACTGAAAATTTTACTTTCTTTATTTTCGCAAAGTTATGACTGTCCTTTCGTTCATTGACGTCTCTGTTCACTGTAATAAGTTTAGTGCCTGTGTTTTGCGACCGCACCGCAAAACCGTGCGATTAGTAGACGAAAGGACGTGCCTCTCCAGTGGGAACCGAAAACATTTGATCGCAAGGTCATAGGTCAACCGATTCCTCCACAGGAAAACACGTCTGATATATTCTATACGACACTGGTGACGGCATGTGCGTCACATGACAGGAATATGTTGTCGACCCACCTAACTTGTACACTTAGCGTATGGGTAAAAAGATTCTTCTACCTTGCCCGATTTAGGTTTTCTTGTGGATGTGATAATCACTCCCAAAAAAGTGATGAAAACATAAGAGTTTGACACACAAACTGAAAATAACAAACTAAATTTTTCACTCGAGGGAAGACTTGAACCTAGGATCACTTGTGCAGTAGCTGCTCTCGCTAACCACGGGACCACGGCGCTCCTACACGTTCGTTCGCCTTGATGTTGCATATCTTCGCATGGACTACTCAGTTTGTATATTTTACTAATTTTTTCCATAGTTCCACACAACTTCTTTCTGTTTTCTTGATTGATCTGTGTTCAGTTTTTCAAGGCCTATCCACTGTGCCAACTTATAACTAAATCTGAGGGGAGTGCGATGGGGAGGTTCCCTTGTCAGAGCCATTTGAACCAAATTTGGTTCCAAGATCAAGAAACCCGACAACGGCGGGGAAAGTGGTGTTGTGACCCCATTGCGCACCACAGCATTCCTCCGAAATTCCAAATATTAATGCGATCGTCATGTCTGTTCAGCGAAATCCTATCTTTATTGCACTGCGAGTAATTTAGTCCACTATTTTCACAGGAGTAGTGTTTGGCAGGAAGAATTCAATTTACTGACGATTTCTCAACAATACTTGTGAAATGTTTTTATGCTACTATAAGAAATATCAAATCTTTCTATCCATTACGTCCGAGTTTTTTTTACAAAATAAGCGATTATGTTGATGTCACTGGCAAAGGATGTGGGAGCCGACTGGCCTGTCTAGGACCAGAAAGCGGAACTTAATACAGAGTGTCTCACAATTCGTGTTACACACTTCTAGAGGTTGAAGGAGGGGGGGGGGGGTATTAATGGATTAGATTTTACAAAGGAATCCATGTCCGGAAACGGTTCGTTTACATTGCACAAACAAAACAAGGGGGCTCCTCATGTGGTCTCTCACAAAACAAAGTCCAAAGCGTTTAAATCTAGGGATCTTGGTGGCGAAGCGTGTTGTCCATCTCTATTGATCCATCTGTCACCATAGACTTCCTTCGGATGGTTCCGGACGCGAACTACAAAATTTACTGCAGCGCCATAGTGCTGGAACCACAGTTCATGCCGAATGTACAATGGAACATCTTTCAAAAACTCCACCAGCACTAGTTGCAGGAATATCAAGTACCTGGCAACCGTTCGGGGCGAAGGATATACAGACCAATCACACGACCGTCGCAGTACATTCCCAGACGTTGGTGCCGAAGGTGTGCTGAAATCTTCGTGTACACGTGGTACTGGGGTTTTCTTGATCCCAAATGTGGCTATTTCGCACGTTCAAGACACCTTCCCTGTTGAAACGCGCTTCGCCGGTGAGCAAAATTCTCCGTGGAAACTAAGGAAAGTCCGCTGGAAGCATGGCATGTACCTTCTGAGAGTACTGTGGGTGGGGATGCTGCTTATGTAGAACACGCCAGACAGACGAGTGAGGCTCATGCAAGTCACGTGCAATGGCTCGAATAGTCGATGATGGGTTCTCTTCAACTCGATGAAGTACTTCCACTTCAAATACGACTGAGCGCCGCCTTCTTGGAGCACCACAGTTCGCTCTATCGCTCGTGAATTTCCCACTTTCCCGCAGCCGTTGTTCTGCTCTGGCAAACATGGGGTGAGATGGTCACACGATTTGGAAAGTACTCGTGGTACAGATGTTGAGCTTCTCTGCCATTATGGCGAGCTTCAACGCATACTAACAACACTAACAACGCATTTATCTGACCAAACTACCTCATTGGAGCTATTACACGACCGTAAAATTTTTCGCCATACTTATTTGGGAACGGATGCCCAACAGTTAACCGTCTGTACCACAGCATATGTTGGTGGCGAGCACATCACTAGAAAAGAATGAGAAATGGAAACCATTGTGGGTGAAATCGTGGATAGCGAGAGGAGAAGCTCGAAGTGTTCACCAGAATTTGCTTCTTGAGTTGCTGTGCAAGGACATAAAGAACGAAATTTATTTGAGAATGAGCGAACAAACATTTCAGTTTGCCGTCTTATTTGCATACATGATACTTATTTAGGAAATGACATTTCCCAATTTCATTCATCATGATAGATGTTTTTGGAAAGCCTGCAACTGTGACATTCGTGATTTAAATAATGAAACATTGCTCTTGTTACGAATTTTTTCCTGCTTAATATGAGAATTTGTTCTCATTATCGAGAGGAAATATTCACATTTGTATCTTATGCGATGTTTGTATGCGTATTGTTCTGTTTTATGGTGTACTACAGTCGGACAGATTTCTTTTGTCCAATTCTGCGAAACATCACATAAATACCTATGTAAATGTTTGTACTTGATTACGAGACTAAATTCTCGCAAAGCATCTTGCACATCGTGAAAAATTACTTAACTGTGCAGTGTTTCATTGTTTAAATCATGAATGCTATTTCCGCTAAAGATCGTCTCATAGCTAGGACAAGATTTTTAATAATAGGCGAAAGCTGTTCCAGCTTGCTATTAGTACCAGAATCCCACAGTGTACCAGTTAACGTATTATTACACAAACATGTGAACCACTACATAAATCTGTAATGGGGAATATGTCACGGTTAAGTTATATAGAGCACAAATAAATACATTTATTTCATTATGTACACCTTGAACAGACTTGAATTTTCATATCTCCGTCTCCTTCCGCATCGTTTCTTTTTAAGTGTAAGCTTAGCATCATGCACAGTGCAGCAACTTCGAAAGCAGCTGATTCGCTGCAGCTATTTCTTTGTAAGATTCGATCTATTAAGGTTATTGTATTCAGCATGCTGTGTGTTACGAAGAATGTAGTATTCTTCGTTCTGTGCAAAGATCGCTGTGATGGCAGCCACGCACCAAATACACTTCGTCGTTTTATAGCTTAAATTCACAAAAGCAAGCGAAGCAACAGGTAAACGATGGCCCTCGCTCTAACTTTTATCAAAGATATTTGCTAAAAAGCTTCTCTACTGTATTGTCAAAGATTTGACCAAGTGGCTTTGTAAGTATTTATCGTTGGTCACGAACACTGCACGAGGCCCACGAGAAACATAGGCCGTGGCGCTTACGTCACAGCACGTGACGCTGCAGGTCTTACTAATGCCAGCAGCCGTCTTCGGCGGGAAGCGAGTAACTATTTCAGGCGAGTTTCATAATTCTTGACTGTGTGTTTAAATACTTGTAAATTCTCGTTAGCGCGCCACATTGTCAAGACCTGCAGCGGGTACCTTTTCAATTAAATATTGATTTCCCGTGGACCCTGCACGGAGCCGAGCGTTCAGGAAGTGTGGCTGAGAAGCCGACTAGTGCGACGTCACGAGTTCGTTGCAGAGCCTGTATATCTCGTTGACCCCGACACTGCATTGCTGATGTCACACAGACATGAGCTCAGGCCTGTATTTTTCGTTGACCAAATGACATCATGCACAATCTATATAGTTTATGCTCTAGGATGTACAAATGACTGAAGCGATTTCACAGCTCTACAATAACTTTATTATTTGAGATATTTTCACAATGCTTTGCACACACATACAAAAACTCAAAAAGTTTTTTTAGGCATTCACAAATGTTCGATATGTGCCCCTTTAGTGATTCGGCAGACATCAAGCCGATAATCAAGTTCCTCCCACACTCGGCGCAGCATGTCCCCATCAATGAGTTCGAAAGCGTCGTTGATGTGAGCTCGCAGTTCTGGCACGTTTCTTGGTAGAGGAGGTTTAAACACTGAATCTTTCACATAACCCCACAGAAAGAAATCGCATGGGGTTAAGTCGGGAGAGCGTGGAGGCCATGACATGAATTGCTGATCATGATCTCCACCACGACCGATCCATCGGTTTTCCAATCTCCTGTTTAAGAAATGCCGAACATCATGATGGAAGTGCGGTGGAGCACCATCCTGTTGAAAGATGAAGTCGGCGCTGTCGGTCTCCAGTTGTGGCATGAGCCAGTTTTCCAGCATGTCCAGATACACGTGTCCTGTAACGTATTTTTCGCAGAAGAAAAAGGGACCGTAAACTTTAAACCGTGAGATTGCAGAAAACACGTTAACTTATGGTGAATTGCGAATTTGCTGCACGAATGCGTGAGGATTCTCTACCGCCCAGATTCGCACATTGTGTCTGTTCACTTCACCATTAAGAAAAAATGTTGCTTCATCACTGAAAACAAGTTTCGCACTGAACGCATCCTCTTCCACGAGCTGTTGCAACCGCGCCGAAAATTCAAAGCGTTTGACTTTGTCATCGGGTGTCAGGGCTTGTAGCAGTTGTAAACGGTAAGGCTTCTGCTTTAGCCTTTTCCGTAAGATTTTCCAAATCGTCGGCTGTGGTTCGTTTAGCTCCCTGCTTGCTTTATTCGTCGACTTCCGCGGGCTACGCGTGAAACTTGCCCGCACGCGTTCAACCGTTTCTTCGCTCACTGCAGGCCGACCCGTTGATTTCCCCTTAAAGAGGCATCCAGAAGCTTTAAACTGCGCATAACATCGCCGAATGGAGTTAGCAGTTGGTGGATCTTTGTTGAACTTCGTACTGAAGTGTCGTTGCACTGTTATGACTGACTGATGTGAGTGCATTTCAAGCACGGCATACGCTTTCTCGGCTCCTGTCGCCATTTTGTCTCACTGCGCTCTCGAGGGCTCTGGCTGCAGAAACCTGAAGTGCGGCTTCAGCCGAACAAAATTTTATGAGTTTTTCTACGTATCTGTAGTGTGTCATGACCATATGTCAATGAATGGAGCTACAGTGAATTTATGAAATCGCTTCAATCATTTGTAATAGCCCTGTATACTACCAGCTAAAACACTGTAGAGATCATGGAGGAGCAGAGCGAGCTGTGAGTTTCGCTAGATCTCTGTTTTTCGGAATCCATGTTGACTTTCACAGATTTATGATTTTATATAAACCTCATTATACAAGAGCATCATACACCTCTTAAGAGGCAGCGCCACAGGTGATGCGTAGTCGATAAAACAATCGACCATTGTTGCTATTTTTACTGGACAGAGTTTCCTCACAGCGAAGATTAAAAAAAGAGAGAAGGTGTGATGTTTTGGTCGGCGGCTCGGACACGCTAAGACTTCAAGGCACAGCACCGCCTCGTATCCGGCGGGGGTAGGCGATCCCCAGAGGGATTAGTGAATAGGCGGCAGGGGCTTATGGGGAGCGGGCGCACGGTGAGTGGCAGATCCCCCCCAGCTGCCCCCTCCCCCCGGCCATTATCTGCTCTCCGAGACTGGCGCCGGGGCGCGCACGATCGTTAACTCGCCCCTCGCCACTTTGTCCCTCCCGACGCCGTCTTGTTTATCAGCCGCCTAGGAGGAGCAGGAGGCGGTACTGCGCTGGCAAAATGCTGCTGCACTGCTGCACCAGCGTCGTGGCGAAGCACACGCGCTTCTTACAGGGAAGCAAAGTTCGTCGCGACTTTCCAAAACTCCATCACCGTAGAAAATGATGGTACTTCTGAGGAACTAGCCCGTCCTTTAGCGCCTACAGGAGATGGAGAAAAATAGGGAAACACCAAAAAGGCATTATCATTGGTAATTCAGTGTAGGAAAAGGACGAGAATTTTCTAGAGTTCTAGGCAAGATCATTCGCTTAAGTGTGACGATAGAAGATGACGTTTCGCACACATATCTTTTCATAGATGAAAGATTTTAAACATGGCTGAAGCAGCAACTGTTGAAATTCTTCATGGTAAATGATAACAGCCAAACAGTTGCAGGAGAAAGATTTTTTAAAATACTTGACCACTGTTTTGGTATAAATACACCTTCACCAGAAGTAAAATACACTAAAATCACACCCTGCAGTGGAGATACATAAAACAATCGTGCCAAAGACGTCGTCAGTAGTTAAAACATCATCTCCATTTGTACAACATAATTATGAACAGACGGTCGATGCAAACACAGCATAGCATACAGTACTTCGCCTGTGAACTCGGCTTCCGCTGGCCACAAGACTTCCCAGACATGAACATTATTGAGCATATATGGGATACTTTGTAACGTGCTGTTCAGAAGAGATCTCCACCGCCTCGTACTCTTACAGATTTATGGAAAGCCCTGCAGGATTAATGGTGTCAGTTCCCTCCAGCACTATTTCAGTCATTAGTCGAGTCCATGCTACGTCGTGTTGTGGCACTTCTAAATTGGCTCTGAGCACTATGGGACTCAACATCTGTGGTTATCAGTCCCTAGAACTTAGAACTACTTAAACCTACCTAAGGACATCATACACATCCATGACCGAGGCAGGATTCGAACCTGCGACCGTAGCGTGTGGCACTTCTGCGTGATCGCGGGGACCCTACACGATACTAGACAGTTGTACCAGTTACTTTGGCTTTTATGTGTACATCCCGAGAACTCTTCCAGAGCATCACAGTCTGACATCTGCCTTTCCCCTGGGGAGTTATACGATGTCGTTCCAGTACAAATTCCTTCATACGCGCGCTCCCAGGTAGTTAATGTATGTTACTGTTTCCGGTATTTACGCGAGGACCTTGTAATATGCAGTAAAGTTTTATCCAGCCTATTAATGAGCAAAACGCTAAATTTGATAAGGGTGAGTGTCAACTGCCGAGCCCTGCACGAAGCACATACGCTGTGGAGGTCTTCCCTGTATTTTGCTACAGTTTTCTAGCACTGCGACTCCTCTGTATACACTGGATACTCAAAAGTATCGGGCGCCTAATAATGGACGTTAGTATACAGTGTACCCACACTACACTTTTACGACGACTTTATCTCTTCTGGGGACACTTTCAGTGAGATGTCTGAATGTCTGCGGAGGAATGGGAGAACCGAAATCAGACAAGGTAGTGATGAGGGACGCTGGGGCCCGGAGCCAGCCTGACGGTCTGACTCATTGCAAAAGTTTTCAATTGGGTTCAGGTCGGGACTCGGGCAGCCTAGCCCAGTTCATGAATGATACTAACCATGTAGTGTTATTAAGAAAGCTGTTGAAATTAAATTAGCAAGTAACCCTATTAATAGAGAGGGTGGTTTCTGATTAAATTCTGCATAGACTCCTGTTCTCTCCCTTGTCAAAAAGCAGATGGATACAATTTATGCTACCTCACCCGTTGATTATTAATTTCACTATCGCTAATACCTGACGTCGGTCATCTTTGGCTTGTAATTGCGCTAGTGTTTAGTGTGTGTGTGTGTGTGTGTGTGTGTGTGTGTGTGTGTGTTGTCTGGACGGAGTTTCTCTGTAAACCGAGGTTTTAAAATCGCTTTCACAGGGCATTCTTGCTGCAGTTTTGCCTCGAAAATGGCAGGATTTGCTCCTGTCGAAATATCGGCAGTTGTCGATGACGTCACCCGGCTGCATTCCGGGTAAGTTATTTGAAAAAAATACTCTTAAGTATTGCACATAAATAGGCAGAAATATGTCATTCGTGACACCTTACGTTATAGGACAGTAACAGCGATCTTAACGTAATTTATTAAAATTAATTTTTTGTTATATACAAAAAGCTGCCTAGACGGCAATTTACAACAGACAGAACTTGATGACTACATCTACATCTACATCTACATCTATACTCCGCGAGCCACCTTACGGTGTGTGGCGGAGGGTACTTATTGTACCACTATCTGATCCCCCCTTCCCTGTTCCATTCACGAATTGTGCGTGGGAAGAACGACTGCTTGTAAGTCTCCGTATTTGCTCTAATTTCTCGGATCTTTTCGTTGTGATCATTACGCGAGATATATGTGGGCGGTAGTAATATGTTGCCCATCTCTTCCCGGAATGTGCTCTCTCGTAATTTCGATAATAAACCTCTCCGTATTGCGTAACGCCTTTCTTGAAGTGTCCGCCACTGGAGCTTGTTCAGCATCTCCGTAACGCTCTCGCGCTGACTAAATGTCCCCATGACGAATCGCGCTGCTTTTCGCTGGATCATGTCTATCTCTTCTATTAATCCAACCTGGTAAGGGTCCCATACTGATGAGCAATACTCAAGAATCGGACGAACAAGCGTTTTGTAAGCTACTTCTTTCGTCGATGAGTCACATTTTCTTAGAATTCTTCCTATGAATCTCAACCTGGCGCCTGCTTTTCCCACTATTTGTTTTATGTGATCATTCCACTTCAGATCGCTCCGGATAGTAACTCCTAAGTATTTTACGGTCGTTACCGCTTCCAATGATTTACCACCTATGGCATAATCGTACTGGAATGGATTTCTGCCCCTATGTATGCGCATTATATTACATTTATCTACGTTTAGGGAAAGCTGCCAGCTGTCGCACCGTGCATTAATCCTCTGCAGGTCCTCCTGGAGTACGTACGAGTCTTCTGATGTTGCTACTTTCTTGTAGACAACCGTGTCATCTGCAAATAGCCTCACGGAGCTACCGATGTTGTCAACTAAGTCATTTATGTATATTGTAAACAATAAAGGTCCCATCACGCTTCCCTGCGGTACTCCTGAAATTACCTCTACATCTGCAGATTTTGAACCGTTAAGAATGACATGTTGTGTTCTTTCTTCTAGGAAATCCTGAATCCAATCACAAACCTGGTCCGATATTCCGTAAGCTCGTATTTTTTTCACTAACCGTAAGTGCGGAACCGTATCAAATGCCTTCCTGAAGTCCAGGAATACGGCATCAATCTGCTCGCCAGTGTCTACGGCTGTATATTACAACCACCTTCGGATCGGTCAATTCGTAAATGAAGGTGAATATGCACTGAACAGAATCAGAATTGAATATGCACAACCATGCATTCGTATTCAGAAACAACCAGACTAAGACAATATTGATGTTAAAAGCATCATCAAGGGCGAGCGATGTTGTATCCCATTATCTTGTGACAAGTGCAGATAAAAAAGAGGAGGGGGTAGGGAGTTTTTTTTTTGGTCATCAGTCTACTGACTGGTTTGATGCGGCCCGCCACGAAATCCTTTCCTGTGCTAACCTCTTCATCTCAGAGTAGCACTTGCAACCTACGTCCTCAATTATTTGCTTGACGTATTCCAATCTCTGTCTTCCTCTACAGTTTTTGCCCTCTACAGCTCCCTCTAGTGCCATGGAAGTCATTCCCTCATGTCTTAGCAGATGTCCTATCATCCTGTCCCTTCTCCTTATCAGTGTTTTCCACATATTCCTTTCCTCTCCGATTCTGCGTAGAACCTCCTCATTCCTTACCTTATCAGTCCACCTAATTTTCAACATTCGTCTATAGCACCACATCTCAAATGCTTCGATTCTCTTCTGTTCCGGTTTTCCCACAGTCCATGTTTCACTACCATACAATGCTGTACTCCAGACGTACATATTCAGAAATTTCTTCCTCAAATTAAGGCCGGTATTTGATATTAATAGACTTCTCTTGGCCAGAAATGCCTTTTCTGCCATAGCGAGTCTGCTTTTGATGTTCTCCTTGCTCCGTCCGTCATTGGTTATTTTACTGCCTAGGTAGCAGAATTCCTTAACTTCATTGACTTCGTGACCATCAATCCTGATGTTAAGTTTCTCGCTGTTCTCATTTCTACTACTTCTCATTACCTTCGTCTTTCTCCGATTTACTCTCAAATCATACTGTGTACTCATTAGACTGTTCATTCCGTTCAGCAGCTCATTTAATTCTTCTTCACTTTCACTCAGGATAGCAATGTCATCAGCGAATCGTATCATTGATATCCTTTCACCTTATACACTCCTGGAAATTGAAATAAGAACACCGTGAATTCATTGTCCCAGGAAGTGGAAACTTTATTGACACATTCCTGGGGTCAGATACATCACATGATCACACTGACAGAACAACAGGCACATAGACACAGGCAACAGAGCATGCACAATGTCGGCACTAGTACAGTGTATATCCACCTTTCGCAGCAATGCAGGCTGCTATTCTCCCATGGAGACGATCGTAGAGATGCTGGATGTAGTCCTGTGGAACGGCTTGCCATGCCATTTCCACCTGGCGCCTCAGTTGGACCAGCGTTCGTGCTGGACGTGCAGACCGCGTGAGACGACGCTTCATCCAGTCCCAAACATGCTCAATGGGGGACAGATCCGGAGATCTTGCTGGCCAGGGTAGTTGACTTACACCTTCTAGAGCACGTTGGGTGGCACGGGATACATGCGGACGTGCATTGTCCTGTTGGAACAGCAAGTTCCCTTGCCGGTCTAGGAATGGTAGAACGATGGGTTCGATGACGGTTTGGATGTACCGTGCACTATTCAGTGTCCCCTCGACGATCACCAGTGGTGTACGGCCAGTGTAGGAGATCGCTCCCCACACCATGATGCCGGGTGTTGGCCCTGTGTGCCTCGGTCGTATGCAGTCCTGATTGTGGCGCTCACCTGCACGGCGCCAAACACGCATACGACCATCATTGGCACCAAGGCAGAAGCGACTCTCATCGCTGAAGACGACACGTCTCCATTCGTCCCTCCTTTCACGCCTGTCGCGACACCACTGGAGGCGGGCTGCACGATGTTGGGGCGTGAGCGGAAGACGGCCTAACGGTGTGCGGGACCGTAGCCCAGCTTCATGGAGACGGTTGCGAATGGTCCTCGCCGATACCCCAGGAGCAACAGTGTCCCTAATTTGCTGGGAAGTGGGGGTGCGGTCCCCTACGGCACTGCGTAGGATCCTACGGTCTTGGCGTGCATCCGTGCGTCGCTGCGGTCCGGTCCCAGGTCGACGGGTACGTGCACCTTCCGCCGACCACTGGCGACAACATCGATGTACTGTGGAGACCTCACGCCCGACGTGTTGAGCAATTCGGCGGTACGTCCACCCGGCCTCCCACATGCCCACTATACGCCCTCGCTCAAAGTCCGTCAACTGCACATACGGTTCACGTCCACGCTGTCGCGGCATGCTACCAGTGTTAAAGACTGCGATGGAGCTCCGTATGCCACGGCAAACTGGCTGACACTGACGGCGGCGGTGCACAAATGCTGCGCAGCTAGCGCCATTCGACGGCCAACACCGCGGTTCCTGGTGTGTCCGCTGTGCCGTGCGTGTGATCATTGCTTGTACAGCCCTCTCGCAGTGTCCGGAGCAAGTATGGTGGGTCTGACACACCGGTGTCAATGTGTTCTTTTTTCCATTTCCAGGAGTGTATTTTAATTCCACTCCTGAACCTTTCTTTTATTTCCATCATTGCTTTCTCGATGTACAGATTGAAGAGTAGGGGCGAAAGGCTACAGCCTTGTCTTACACCCTTCTTAATACGAGCACTTCGTTCTTGATCGTCCACTGTTATTATTCCCTCTTGGTTGTTGTACATATTGTATATGACCCGTCTCTCCCTATAGCTTACCCTTACTTTTTTCAGAATCTCGAACAGCTTGTACCATTTTATATTGTCGAACGCTTTTTCCAGGTCGACAAATCCTATGAAAGTGTCTTGATTTTTCTTTAGCCTTGCTTCCATTATTAGCCGTAACGTCAGAATTGCCTCTCTCGTCCCTTTACTTTTCCTAAAGCCAAACTGATCGTCACCTAGCGCATTCTCAATTTTCTTTTCCATTCTTCTGTATATTATTCTTGTAAGCAGCTTCGATGCATGAGCTGTTAAGCTGATTGTGCGATAATTCTCGCACTTGTCAGCTCTTGCCGTGTTCGGAATTGTGTGGATAATGCTTTTCCGAAAGTCAGATGGTATCTCGCCAGACTCATATATTCTACACACCAACGTGAATAGTCGTTTTGTTGCCACTTCCCCCAATGATTTTAGAAATTCTGATGGAATGTTATCTATCCCTTCTGCATTATTTAACCGTAAGTCCTCCAAAGCTCTTTTAAATTCCGATTCTAATACTGGATCCCCTATCTCTTCTAAATCGACTCCTGTTTCTTCTTCTATCACATCAGACAAATCTTCACCCTCATAGAGGCTTTCAATGTATTCTTTCCACCTATCTGCTCTCTCCTCTGCATTTAACAGTGGAATTCCCGTTGCAGTCTTAATGTTACCACCGTTGCTTTTAATGTCACCAAAGGTTGTTTTGACTTTCCTGTATGCTGAGTCTGTCCTTCCGACAATCATATCTTTTTCGATGTCTTCACATTTTTCCTGCAGCCATTTCGTCTTAGCTTCCCTGCACTTCCTATTTATTTCATTCCTCAGCGACTTGTATTTCTGTATTCCTGATTTTCCCGGAACATGTTTGTACTTCCTGCTTTCATCAATCAACTGAAGTATTTCTTCTGTTACCCATGGTTTCTTCGCAGCTACCTTCTTTGTACCTATGTTTTCCTTCCCAACTTCTGTGATGGCTCTTTTTAGAGATGTCCATTCCTCTTCAACTGTACTGCCTATTGCGCTATTCCTAATTGCTGTATCTACAGCGTTAGAGAACTTCAAACATATCTCGTCATTCCTTAGTACTTCCGTATCCCACTTCCTTGCGTATTGATTCTTCCTGACTAATGTCTTAAACTTCAGCCTACTCTTCATCACTACTATATTGTGATCTGAATCTATAAGCCGGCCGAAGTGGCCGTGCGGTTAAAGGCGCTGCAGTCTGGAACCGCAAGACCGCTACGGTCGCAGGTTCGAATCCTGCCTCGGGCATGGATGTTTGTGATGTCCTTAGGTTAGTTAGGTTTAACTAGTTCTAAGTTCTAGGGGACTAATGACCTCAGCAGTTGAGTCCCATAGTGCTCAGAGCCATTTGAACCATTTTTTCTGAATCTATATCTGCTCCTGGGTACGCCTTACAATCCAGTATCTGATTTCGGAATCTCTGTCTGACCATGATGTAATCTCATTCAAATGTTCCCGTATCTCCCGGCCTTCTCCAAGTATACCTCCTCCTCTTGTGAGGAAATCATGCGAAAGGGAGGGAGGGAGTTACATAAGTAAAATTGCCTGTGTCATCTATTATATTTATTTGTAAAACAGGTGTTACAGTGATAACGACAACAAGAATTAAAAACTGTTCCTCTTCCTGGCTGACGAGAGAGTAACACATCGTGGGAACATATAAAATAGCCATAATTACGCATAATGGCCCATACATCCAGGGAAAAGATTTAGAAACATAAGGCCGAATTAAGTTGTGGTTATGTTGTGTACTAGTCTGCAAAACTTAAGTGCGAAACTAACTTTTACATTATGTGTCACTGCAATATAACTTGCAATGAGACGAACAGAGAACATACTTTTATTAAAAGACAATTCTTACACTGAAGTGACACCATGATAGCCCCTGGATACTACAAGAGGCGGGACAAGGTTCTTAATAGTGTGTGTGATCATCACGGACGACAATGCCTGTCCCGCATATGCATCTTTTCAGGGGTTCATTCGGACCCGACTTCTTTTTTATGGATGACAATACGCGACCGCATCGGACAGTGCAGCTGCAGAAGCCCTCGACCGGGCGGATACTCGGCCAATGGACTGGCCTAGCCATTCCCCCGAAATAAATCCCATTGAACACGTTTGGGAAACGTTGGCAAGGCGTATTGCAGCACGTTCAAGTACCATCCAGTACTTGGAAACCGCGATGCTGGAGGAATGGGAAGAACTCCTTACCAACCTTGTGACCAGCATGTAAGCACGTTGCAGAGCATGTACTGTCGTCCATGGTAACCACACACCCCGTGAAGAACCATGTCCCGCCATTTGCAATATCCAGGGGACCATCATGAATATTGTCGACTTCAGTGTAAATGTCGTCTTCGAATAACAGTGTCATTTCAGTTCGTGTCATTGCATATTTCTTTCAATTACTTTATGTACTACACTGTAGCTGTTCTTTCTAAGTATAGCCCAAGTTTCATCGAGCTATGTTACTTGACAGCGACGTGTCATGCGAAAGGTTTGCGTATCAGTGTGTGCATAGGACATGAACATATTTGTAGTGGGATTTTTGAAACTAAATATTTGCACACTTTGTTTTCAGGAATGTAACACTCGAAGGTAAATGTCTCCGTAAACTAACAAAATAGGGAACTGATCAACAACAACTACAAACTAATGTATCATTCAAGATTTCTGTTACCAAGTCAAATTATTTATGAATATATTTGTACGTCTCACAGAATTTGGAAGTAATCGGAGTGAAAACTGGTCACAGTTTTGAGTTCTTTATATGGTGATCCCTCCAATGGTTTTTTAATATTTTACGCGATCCAATAGGAAACGTAAGATATAATTTTCAATGGTACAGTAATCTCACTTTGGATAAGGTATTAACTGTAACAGGCGTTTTGTTTCGTTTTTGACAACTATGTGACGTGCTCTTAGTAGTAACAAATTTCTTGTCATGCGGTATTTCATATGTACTGTTGGATAGCCCAGTACTCTTTTGTTTTGTACCGGTCTGCTGTTAACACACATATTTAAAATCGTTACGCACTGCGACCAACAGTACTGGCTGTTTGCTGTACACCCATTCTGCCATTGGCGAAGCTGATTTGCTTTCGTCTGTTGTTCTGTCATCTCTTGTGTGATTCACTACAAACACTCCGTTCACAGAATACACCGATCAGCCAAAACATTATGACCACTACCCACCACAACGTTTGATCCTTCCTGATGGCGTTGCGGCAACGCGACGCCATAACAAAAATGTGTAACTGGAGCAGACACTGACGAGGGATCACTCTCAGGAAGATATGGACTGTAAATGGGAAAATGAACTAAAATCAGTTACTTTGATAAAGGGAAGATATTATTCGCAGAGCCTGTGAACGAGTATCTCTAAAACGGCGAAGCTGGTCGAATGTCCACGTGCTACTGTCGTGAGCATCGGCGGAAAGAGGCGGAAGGACAGTGAAACACCATTAGGCGTTAAATAGTGGACGTCCACGATTCTTCAGAGAACAAGGGGTTCGGATGCTTGTCTGCTCTGTAGAGTAGAATAGATGGTGATGTATGCCATCTGTGCTGAAAGAGCACAGTGCCAGTGCACGCACAAGTGTTTGTGTCACTGATTGCGCGGCCACTCCCGCCGGAGGTTCGAGTCCTCCCTCGGCATGGGTGTTTGTGTTGTTCTTAGCGTAAGTTAGTTTAAATAGTGTGTAAGTCTAGGGACCGATGACTTCAGCAATTTGATCCCTTAGGAACTCACACACATTTGAACATTTTTGTACAAGTGTTTCGGAGCACACCGTTCACCGTGCATTGTTTAACATAGAGCCCCACAGCAGACCACCCCTACATCTTCACATGTTGACCCAACGACATCGTCAGTTACGCTTGTAGCTGGCGCGGGTCCATTGGGAATCTGCCATCGATCAGTGGGAACGTGTTGGCTCTCGGGTGAATCACATTTTTGCTGCACTAGGTGGATGGTCGGCTCCACAAACGCCGTCATCGAGGTGAACGGCAGCTCGAAACGTGCAGCGCGTCACGGACGCAGGCAGGTGGGAGCAGTATTACGCTACGGGAGATATTATGCTGCGCTTGCATGGGACCTGTGGTAGTAATCGAAGACACGCTGACAGCTGCGAATCACCTGTATCCCTTCATGCTTGATGTCTTCCCAGACGGCGATGTCATCTTTCAACAGTATTATTGTCCGTGTCCCGGAGCCAGAACCGTGTTGTAGTGGTTTCAAGAGCATTATGGTGAACTCACGTTGATGTCTCAGCGACCAAATTCATCTGATGCAAATCCTATGGAACCCAGCTGGGTCGCTATCTGGCGCCATCACTGAGTACGCATATCAGCGGCCCGTTATTTACGCGAATTAAATGACCTGTGCGTAGACATCTAATGCTACATACCTCCACAAACGTACCAACGAACTGTCAGATTCCTGATACACAGAATCAGTAATTTATTTCGTTTCAAAGACGGACAAACAAGCTATTACGTAGGTGGTCATAATGTTGTGAGTCATCAGTGTAGATCGGCATCGAGCATTAGAACTAGAATGACAAATCAAAACTAAACGTTTTTCGAGTTAATTAACGATATTTCTAAGCTGGCGGTATCTATCACTTTTTAATGACTTCTGTACAACCGGCCAATGAATTCTTGACGCAAACTGTGTGGCGATGTTTCAGAAGAGTAAACGGGAGGGACATAAAATGCTTATTGTAACTAGGAAAAAGTTTGGATGACTTCACTTCTTAAATTGTGAGGATCGTATTTAAATATAAATCCGTCTATTTACGCTATGTGACCTGAAATTTTTGTTTGAACAAAATGAATTGAAGTAAGCGCAGATGCGCTTCTAAAAATCTGTAGTTCTATTCAGGATTCCGTTCTTCCATGTATGAGTATCAAGGTAAATTTCCTTTCTTCAGCCGTTCACTGAAGTATACAGTTCTTATAGGTCATCTGTTTGACATTAGGGCATATTTTGCTAACATGGTTCGCTGTGGGTGATATGTTGCGTTTGCTTAATCTACATAGTAAATATTATCGTGAAAAAGTATTTTGAATTTTTCCAGATTGGTCAATGTAAAGTGTACAACGAGTGTTCGTAATTTTATATATCTCACCTGCTTGAAGTTACGCACCAACTTTTTCTTTAAATTGTTGATGGTGGTAAAAGTGACATTGATGTAAATTATATTTAATTTCTTAACATGGTCTATTACATTATAATATTTCACGTTTCAAGGTTGACTTGCGGCATTATCTGTTAAATTTTAGAGTAAACAAAGAAAAAACAATTCGTGTAGTTACATCATGTACCTTACGTTGCTAACATAAAATTCCGTCTCTAATGACCTCTGTGTCGACGGGTCGTTAAAACCAATCTTCCTTCCTAATGTGAAGTTGGAAGTATTTCTATATGTATTAGCTTTTCTGAAATAAAACTTCAATGTGGTAGCGTCAAATATTTTGAGGATTGGTCGATACTGTGGAAGATAACGTTGTTGTTTCTTCTTATTAATATAAAAGTGTTAGGCAGCTACGTGCAGCTTATTGATGGACCCTTATTTTACTGATAGTAAATTACCATAAGCCTAGGCTTCAAGGAAAGGACATGCAGCTTGTATATTTTCAACTGAAAATGGAAAATCGAAAATAACTCTGTAACGTAAATATCGACTGGACTATTACCACGTCCAATGTTATAATTATTTACTTTTCGTAATATTAGAATTTCTTGCCAAAGTTTCACCACAAGATCGATCCAACATTTAAGAACGAAGTTAGGGATATTACGAGTTGACGACATGTTAATCATCAGTATTCGTAACACTGCACTTAATTAAAAACTCTCTGGGTATTGGGTACACATTGTTTCGTACAGTAGTGTCTTGTATGGTCTCGTTAAAATTAATTCTTTTCTTCCTCGTTGTTCAGTATGATGAAAAGCCGTAGTTCCTAGTGTGCATCTCTTTTTCGTCAGTGTAGCGAACAATAACAACAAAGTGACTGGAAGGATCGGTACCGTGTGAGTATTGCAGACAGGAAATGTTAGGACATGTAACGTTTACTGTTGTTTACGTCGAAGGTGCCTTGAATGCCACCAGTTACCGGAAGTGTTGCTTAATGTTTCAGAACGGGTGAGCGGAAGTTTATGACGCTGAGAGATATGGGTGTCTTTCCGTTATCACCGGAGCATGAAAAGAAAGGCGGACCGTACTCAACACTTTGTGGTACAGAAACGATAGGCGGGGACGTCGGGTACAAACGCATGCGGTTTGTAAGTCTCATCAACACCAGTGCTGTCGTACTTTTCATATACACCCTCAACGTATAACGCATAGTAACAGGCACATACAAGTTATCCTTAGTTCATATTATAGTGATGTAAAATCAAGCTTTTGTTCCGCGATTCATGTAATTTTCATATGCCATCAGACGCTTTTCGAATTTGATATGATTTCGATTGAAACAACTTATTTCCACTACGCGTTTCAGAGGTTCAGACCACAGTTGGAATGATGCGAGTCAATACGACATGTATGTGTGTGTGTATAACATGGAGTAACCTGTGACGCTGTCTCCAGCTCCTTTTCCTGTTCTGTTACATCACATACAACATTGCTCACTGTGTTTGTTAATGGTATATTTGTGTGGCGGAAACCACTTAGAGGCATTTCTACATGGACAGTCTATGAAGCAAATTCTCGCAATATGCAAGTATTTAATAACGCTGCAGTTTATTTTTTACTAGCGCTCATGCCCATCTCTGTAGCCGCGGTGTCACCATGGCTGGATACCAACCGGAGGGTGCCAGGTTCGATTACCGACCTGGTCGTGGATTTTCTCTGCCACGAGACTAGTAGTTCTGTTGTCTTCATCATTTCATGATGACCGGCACGCAAGTCGCCTAAATAGTACCACAAAAAAAAAAAGACCAGCGCTCCATTTATACAACAAAATAGTCTCCCTCAAGCGGTTTTCTTCACCAGGTCATTATACAAGACCGAAATACAGCCAGTCGATGACCCTTTTTTTCATAAAACATACATTTTTCACTGTCTGTGTGTGTGCGTGTGTCTCGTGAACCCATTATGGATTTGTTACGAGAGTAATAGGCTTTTACAGGACAGGCCGAAGTGGAGGGATGACTCAAGCTATTCCCCTTTACTGAGGACCATAGCAACACCACCACACGGAAGCTCCTAGATGAGCAGAAAATCAGACTAGGTCCCTACTGCCAGGAAGCGCCGTGGAAAACATGGAATCAGCAATGGGACTCTGAAAATAACCGCTATGTGCTTGATGTACTTAAATTAATCTGCCAATGTGAACGTCAATATAGACGATTACAGATATTGTGGATCAAGTGGCACTTTGGTATTTTACATCGCGAATTGGTGGACCACCTGGAGAAATGTGGTGTCATTGCTGTTCGACATTATTACAGTGTTCTACCACATTCAAATTGTTGTGGACTGACAAGACAGCCAGTCCACAGTGACGGGTAACCGAAAGGCACGCGCTTAAACTTACGCAGGCTGGCGTGAGGTCTGAAACAGGATACGCAATGAATGCTATAAAGAAAAATACGTAGCTGCTGGAATACTTAACTTTAATCCACAATTGGTGAACATTGGTCTTGTTACTGTACATGCTTCATTAGATACATAGCAAAGGATAAATTGCGCCTTGCTAGGTCGTAGCAATTGACTTAGCTGAAGGCTATGCTAACTATCGTCTCGGCAATTGAGAGCGTAATTCTCAGTGAACCTTTCCTAGCAACGTCGGCTGTACAACTGGGGCGAGTGCCAGGACGTCTCTCTAAACCTGCCGTGTGGTGGCGCTCGGTATGCAATTACTGACAGTGGCGACACGCGGGTCCGGCGTATACTAATGGACCGCGGCCGATTTAAAGGCTACCACCTAGCAAGTGTGGTGTCTGGCGGTGACACCACATTCCTCCCCCGCAAATCGGCGTACGGTTGTGTTATAAGGCTTCCGCGCGCCGTGGGGAGGACCCCATGTTGACGTATGCGACGAGGTGGGGAGCCTAACAACAGGCAAGGCTGTGCCACCCGCACCCGGCCATTCGGTCCGAGGGGAGCTAGGAAACGCCTGAAAACCTAGTCCAGGGTGTACGCCAACATGCGGTGTATGCGCCCGTAGAGAGACAGGAGGGGCCGAAGGGTCGACCTCCATCGCGTCGGGGTACCCGACGGGCGAAGACGTCATCTGGTCCGGAGCGGGCAAGCGTTCCATGTCGGAGAACAACTGGTCACGGGAAGCGAACGGCGGCGCGTGACCCAGGGAGGCGCCCGGCGGCAGCAGCGAAGCGTCCACTGCGGGCGGCGCCGGCGGGAGGACCGGCGGCGGCGGCGGCGCGTCGCCATGGGGCAAAATGGAAGCCATCGTCGGTAACACCTGGGGATGAGGCGAGCCAGTAGATGGGTCCCCAGGGCGCTGACCGGACGGCACCGTCGCTGAAAGCAGACGGGGAGCGGCAGAACCCGTGCGACGACAGAGGCGCAGCTGATGGAGGTGCCGACGCACCTCACCAGAGGCCCCCAAAACCAAATACATAGCGCGGCCGAGGCAGCGAAGAATGCGCCCTGCGAGCCAACGCCGTGAACCTCGATAGTTGCGATAGTATACAACGTCGCCTGGAGCAAACGCAGGCGTCTGCCGCTGCACAGGAACCTGATGCGGCGGATGCAGCAAAGACATCAAGGTTCGATGAGGACGACCGTGGAGCAACTCAGCCGGCGAGCGACCATCGCGGGGCTGAGAGCGATACCAGGACAAAAAGAGCAATAACGCGTCCTCCCGAGAATGCGACGCTTTCAGCTTCAACATCTGTGACTTGAAAGTCCGGACCAATCGTTCAGCGGCACCGTTTGACTGAGGCGAAAACGGCGCGGATGTCAGATGTTGAATACCATTGGCATTGGAGAATGACTGAAATTCTGCGGACAGGAATTGTGGGCCATTGTCGGCAACTATAGTCTGTGGAAGACCTTCAATGCAGAAGATAGCGGCTAACGCTTGGATGGTGGCTGAAGACGTCGTGGAAGACATCCTTACAACAAAAGGAAAACTACTGAAAGAATCGACCACAACCAACCATCGAGCATTCCAGAATGGACCAACAAAATCTATGTGTAAGCGTTGCCAAGGGGAAGTGGCTTTCGGCCATGCGAAGAATTTCCGCGGTGGTGCGGACTGTTGTTCGGCACACGCCATGCAAGAAGAGCACATATTCGTAATCGCAGCATCGATTCCGAACCAAGTACAGTGCTGACGAGCAAGTTGTTTCGTTCTCACTATATCCCAATGTCCCTGGTGAAGAAGCCGTAAGACAGAGGACTGTAACGAACGTGGGACCACGACCCTGGACTGATCATTATCAGAACGCAACAGCAAAACACCACGTCGAACAAAAAGTCTCTCCTTGTGAGCAAAAAATCGGCGAACTAACGGATCCTCGATCCGTGACTTTGACAAGGGCCATTGCGTAGCAACAAAACGCAAAACGGTAGCAAGGACAGGGTCAGCAGCTGTGGCTGTAGCTACACGACGAAAATCAACCGGAAACGAGTCGACCACGTCATCGGTTTCCGCATCAATGAACATGCAAGCAAGTTCGGAGGAATCGAACGCTCTATCCTCAGCAACAGGCAAACGGGACAACGCATCGGCGTTTCCGTGCTTAGCAGTGGACCGATACACGATATCGTAGCGGTACTGCGAGAGGAAAATTGACCAGCGAATGAATTTCTGCGCTGTACGTGGAGGTACAGGCTTGTTCGGATGAAAAAGCGATGTCAAAGGCTTGTGGTCTGTGATGATGGTAAAGTGACGACCATACAAGAAATCATGAAACTTAGTAACACCAAATACGAGAGCCAAAGCTTCTTTCTCTATCTGTGAATAATTTCTTTGCGCTGACGAGAGCAATTTGGACGCAAAGGCAATAGGGCGATCATGCGAACCATCTTTGTGCGCAAGCACAGCTCCGATCCCGAAATCCGATGCATCTACCATCAACAAAAGGGGTTTCTGGGGATCGAATGGCGTAAGGCAAGTATTTGAAAGCAACGCCGATTTCAACTGGCGAAAGGCGCGTTCGCATTCCGTCGTCCAGACAAACGAACACCTTTACGGCGTAAGCGATGAAGCGGAGCTGAAGTGGAAGAGGCATGGGGAACATAGCGATGGTAGTAATTTATTTTACCCAGCACACTCTTTAGCTGCTTCAAATTCTGCGGCGAAGGCAAGTCTTGTATGGCACGGAGGTGCTCTGGACTCGGATGTATGCCTTGGGCATTGATTAACATGTCCCAAATATGGTAAGTCACGAGCAAAAAACACACATTTGTCCTGCCGCAAGCGAAGACCATTTTGTCGCAAGACCTGAAATAATGTTCGGAGGTTGGCTAAATGTTCTTCTTCCGTCTTTCCGGAGATCACAATAGCGTCCAGATAGTTTTCTGCAGTAGGGACCGACGCACAAACAGTTTGCAGATATTGCTGAAACAATGCAGGGGCGGATGCACACCCGAATCGGTACAAACCAAGATGCATGTTAACCACCAAAACGCGCTGGGATTCTTCGTCCACTGGTATTTGCAAGTACGCATCTGCTAGGTCCAACTTCGAAAAATATTTACCCGGGCACAGTTTATCCAATAGATCTTCCGGGCGGGGTAAAGGAAAAGTTGCAATCACTAGTTGTGGATTCACTGTTGCCTTGAAGTCCACACAAAGTCTCAATTTTCCGGAAGGTTTTGGCAAAATTACTAAGGGTGAGGCCCAGAGAGAAGCCTGCACACATTCAATCACACCTTGTGACTCTAAATCGTTTAATGTTCTTGTGGCCTCATCACGCAATGCATGGGGAACATTGCGCGCTCTGAAAATTTCGGATGCGCGTTTACTTTCAGTTCCAAATGTGCTTCATAGTTCTTAGCGCAACCAAGGCCCGGTGCAAAAATGTCTGCAAACTCTTCACATAGACGAGAAACACTGGCTGAAGGCACAGTCTGTTTCACTGATAGGACCTGATTGACTATAGACAAGTTAAACAACTGAAATAATTCTAAACCAAACAAATGGCTCTGAGCACTATGGGACTCAACTTCTGAGGTCGTTAGTCCCCTAGAACTTAGAACTAGTTAAACCTAACCAACCTAAGGACATCACAAACATCCATGCCCAAGGCAGGATTCGAACCTGCGACTGTAGCAGTCTTGCGGTTCCAGACTGCAGCGTCTTTAACCGCACGGCCACTTCGGCCGGCGATATAAACCAAACAAGTTCACTGCAGAAGAAGAACGAAGTACGTAAAATGACACAAGTTTTGTTTGTCCCTTGTATGTTGCAAGAAGGCTGCACTGTCATAACACAGGGATATTCTGACCCGAATAACTATTTAACGTAACATTTGCGGCACGCAACGGAGGTGTGCCCAGTTGTTTGTACGTGTCTTTATTGATCAATGAAACTGCAGCTCCGGTATCGAGCTGGAATGGGATCACGTTGCCATGAATGTCCAAGTCTACAAAAAGTTTATTGTCCTGCTGACGACAAGAGCGACTGTCGCGTGCAATTTGAACAGACACTGGTACAGAAGCACTTGCTACTTGATGTGATTTCCTGCGACGTCGACGCACACTATTTGTGGGACGAACACAGTCACTGTTAGAGAGAGTGGCACTGGGCGGAGTGGAATTAACTACATGAATGTCCATGGGCGAAGGTTCACGAGCCTGAGTAGTCTTGGTTCGATTCCGATTCCGGCGTGAAGCAAAGGGCCTGGAATGGTTGTGAGTGTCCGATCTGAGCTTTTTCTGGCAAACACTCTGAACATGTCCTTTTTTATCACAGAAAAAGCAAATAGCTTGGCGTGACGGGCAATTTGTACGCGAATGTCTAGTAGCACACTGCGGGCATGACTTTAGTACTGCATTTGCATGCTGGCGCGGGACACGTGGCTGCGCGGACGTGCGCGAGGGCTGCTTACAGTTCAGTGCAGCGCGCCCCTCGGGCCAGTTAATGTGACACACAGCTGGCGAAGTTTCAAAAGATTCCTGAGCAAAGTCAAGTGTGTCTTGCCTATCCAATATGTCCATCACTTGTTGAAGGGAGGGATTGACTAGTTTCAAAATTTGCTCCCGTATCCGAACATCAGAAACGTTCTGTGCAATTGCAACACGTACCATAGTATCTGAATAAGGGAGTCCACATTCACACTCAAAAGCACAATCCCTTGTAAGGCCTTGCAAAGTTGCAACCCACTCCCGATTAGTTTGACCGGCCGTACGTTTTGTACGAAAGAACGTATACCGTTTTGCAACTACATTGACTGATTCCTTGAAATAGGCATCTATAGCAGACAAAATTTCTTCGTAGGACAGAGTTGCTACGTCGCGTCGGGGAAATAATTTCACTATCACACGGTACGTTTACACCCCTACACACGCCAATAAATGAGGTTGCCGCTCGTTACCTTGAATTCTGTAGGCGGCGAGATGAAATCCAAATTGGCGTGACCACTCCGTCCAGGTTTCCATCGCCGCATCGAAGTGTCGAAACGGTAGTGCAACCGCATGTTGTGGGTGCGGTAGCGGTGGAGCGGCGACGGCCGCATCGTTTTGCATTGCACGTTGACCCTGGACGAGCTGTCCAAGGGCATCCAATAAGGCCTGCGTCTGCTGATTCTGCAAGCGATAAAATTCGGACAGTACATCTGGAGATTGTGGCGAAGCCATGACACAAGTAATCTAAGCAAGTATAAAGAACAAGACCCTGTTTTTACTCGTCGCCAAAAAATGTTGTGGACTGACAAGACAGCCAGTCCACAGTGACGGGTAACCGAAAGGCACGCGCTTAAACTCACGCAGGCTGGCGTGAGGTCTGAAACAGGATACGAAATGAATGCTTGTTACTGTACGTGCTTCATTAGATACACAGCAAAGGATAAATGGCGCCTTGCCAGGTCGTAGCAATTGACTTAGCTGAAGGCTATGCTAACTATCGTCTTGGCAATTGAGAGCGTAATTCTCAGTGAACCTTTCCTAGCAACGTCGGCTGTACAACTGGGGCGAGTGCCAGGACGTCTCTCTAGACCTGCCGTGTGGTGGCGCTCGGTCTGCAGTTACTGATAGTGGCGACACGCGGGTCCGGCGTATACTAATGGACCGCGGCCGATTTAAAGGCTACCACCTAGCAAGTGTGGTGTCTGGCGGTGACACCACACAAATTTTACTGATGACGTAAAGAAGCAAGCCTTTCAGGAATGGACTCAGATGTTACACATCTCTTAGCAGTCTAAAGGAATGCATTATGCTTCAGTAGAATGGAGCAATCCATCAAAAAGAAGGTTCTCACATATAAAACTGTCTAGACGATGCACCTAAACTATGAAATCCTTCAGATTCGGTCACGGCTGTTATCCTTCACACATACGTAGAATGGAAGTTGAGGCATCTCCGTTTTGCGAGGATCATGGAAAAGAGATTGCAGACATCATCTATGTGGCACATGAGTGTTCACGATATGAATTACAACGGCGTAACTACCTCAAGGACTTGATGAGAACATGAGTGCACCGACCTGCGTGTGTAGCAGAATTGTTTCGGCAGCTGTCCACTATTTATCATGCAAGTATTTCCCTGTCTCTGAGAGAAAGCGAATATCCAGATGTAAAAGAAACACGAAGGTAAAATTCGTTACAGAGAACACACCACATTCAACAAGCCCTCTGTTAAATTGGTGCTCCGTAAATTAGAACCCAGCGTGAGAAGTTACGATGTATGAATGGGGCTGAGCAGTCGGTGACAAGCAAAAGGGATACTGTCGAGATATATAGTTGATGTTGTCGGTTCAGCAGCTATCTGTCCAGTCCAGTCTCTTTGGGACCTAGTTCGGAATACGTATTTCGAGATGATGCATAAGGAGGACACTACAAATTATTCCCCCTTGTTATTGTGATGTTGTAAGAAGTGAATTGTTTTACTTGGCAAAACGAACCTACCCTCGGGAATAGGGGGAACTGAATTGGATCACGTGACTGGGTACAGCTACCCTTCAGTTAAAGTAGTGCACCTGACAGTGCAAATTTGCTAGTAAAACCATTAAATTTAGTGGCGACGAGAAGCAGTGATACGCAGACGGGGAAAGTAGCGGAATGTGCAAGCAAAATGTTAGCAAGCCGTTGGTGCGCAAATTTCGACGTGAGCAACACGGTGCTGAGATGAGTAGAAGTGAAGTATTTAATTCAAAGGAAATGCAACAAAACGTACACAATGAACTTGTATTGACAGTATTGATAAACAATGTTGTCAGGCGGGAATTTATGCTGTGTTATGAACAATACAAGAAAAAACCAACTTTGTGAGAGTTTCACACTAGGACTGAAGATATTTTTAAAAATATCAGAAATCCGATAAATCGATATGTAAAATATATCATTTTTGGTGTATTGACATATCGACTAAAAATACTGACATACCGGCCTATAAGAATATCGGCTGCATGTTGCAAATATAGTGCCGGCTTTAGATCTGTAGCCGGCCGGTGTGGCCGAGCGGTTCTAGGCGCTACAGCCTGGAACTGCGCGACCGCTACGGTCGCAGTTTCGAATCCTGCCTCGGGCTTGGATGTGTGTGATGTCCTTAGGTTAGTTAGGTTTAAGTAGTTCTATGTTCTAGGGGACTGATGACCACAGCACTTAAGTCCCATAGTGCTCAGAGCCATTTGAACCATTTTAGATCTGTATATTTAAGTATTGATTTATTATTAAATATTCTGTACATCAACAAGCTAGCTGACTCCTTATCCTCCTCAGAGCAAGAAGTGAAAGGAAAACGATGCACGTTCACGCTTTGCCATAACCCTTTGCTAACAGTACTAACAGCGTGTAAGTGGCACAATAAAAGATGTCCGATGGGGCCGTCGTTCGGTTTCTTCACAAAGCGGATGTGTCTGGAACACTTCATACCGACTTAGCTATTTTTAAATTCTTACAAACGCCAGCGACCTAGCAGTTCATGAGCCAAAATTGCGTGGTGAAGTTAAACGTTGCAGTTTCTGTGGGTGGCGTCTAGCGCCGATAACGTCAGCATACCGCCTCAAATGTCTCTGCCGACCGTAAAGACCAATCTTGTCATGTAGATTGTGGTCATCGTTTTCAACAACTGTTTTTGAAGATTGCCGATGTGAACAAATAGCACAGCAGTTGCTACTTCTTTCTATCAATTGTTAAAAAGCAATTTTTAACGCAACTGGTGTGCTATTTCTCCACATCGGGAATGCTGTTATTCCGCTCACACCGCCACATCCCAGTACAATCGGACTTCTTCACGTATGCTTGCTTCACACAGTCAGAGAGAAAGACTGGACGTGATGGGATCTCAAAAAGTAGGAACACTCCTTCACACAGAGAAAATAAAATTATATTCTACTACAATTTCAAAAGAACAGTTTCACATATTTACTGAAAACTGCGGAAAAAATAATATAAAATAAAAATATCGGCATTCGATATTGCAATTTCAATGTCGATATGTAGGGGAAAAAGATGTCGCCGATATATATCATTATTTTTAGATAAAGGTACCGATATGTCGATATATCGATATTTAATCATCAACTCTAATTCACACCTGATGTACAGAAGAGGACTTCAAACCTAGCAATGAAACTCTGAAAATGGGAGAGCGCGCGCTCGGGGATTAGGATCGAATAACTAACTGAATAGTGACGTGATTTAAGACGTCAGTTACCCCACCATTACAGGCCCCCATTCAAGTGATATCGACGTATGAAAGCGTACGATATGAATTTACGTAGCATCTGCGAAAATTCCGCCTGCTGTGGGAAAGCACGAGCGTAGTGCGGAAAGCTGCGAGCTAAGATGCTCAGGGCGATGGTTCTTGCCGACAAAAATACACTACTGGCCATTAAAATTGCTACACCACGAAGATGATGTGCTACAGACGCGAAATTTACCGACAGGAAGAAGATGCTGTGATATGCAAATCATTAGCTTTTCAGAGCATTCACACAAGGTTGGCGCCGGTGGCGGCACCTACAACGCGCTGACATGAGGAAAGTTTCCAACCGATTTCTCCTACCCAAAGAGCAGTTGCCTGGTGAAATGTTGTTTTGATGCCTCGTGTAAGGAGGAGAAATGTGTACCATCACGTTTCCGACTTTGATAAAGGTCGCTTTGTAGCCTACCGCGATTGCGGTTTATCGTATCGCGACATTGCTGCTCGCGTTGGTCTAGATCCAATGTCTGTTAGCAGAATATAAAATCTGTGGGTTCAGGAGGGAAATACCGAACGCCGTGCTGCATCCCAACGGCCTCGTATCACTAGCAGTCGAGATGACAGGCATCTTATCCGCTTGGCTGTAACGGATCGTGCAGCCACGTCTCCATCCCTGAGTCAACAAATGGAGACTTTTGGAAGACAACAACCATCTGCACGAACAGTTCCGACGACGTTTGCAGCAGCATGAACTATCAGCTCGGAGACCATGGCTGCGGTTACCCTTGACGCTGCTTCACAGACAGGAGCGCCTGTGATGCTGTACTCAGCGACGAAACTGGGTGCACGAATGGCATAACGTCATATTTTCGGATGAATCCAGGTTCTGTTTGCAGCATCATGATGGTCCCATCCGTGTTTGTCAACATCGCGGTGAACGCACGTTTGAAGCTTGAATTCGTCATCGCCATACTGGCGTATCGCCCTGCGTGATGGTATAGGGTGCCATTGGTAACACGTCTCGGTCACTTCTTATTCGCATTGACGGCACTTTGAACAGTGGACGTTACATTTGAGATGTGTTACGACCCGTGGCTCTAACCTTCATTCGATCCCTGCGAAACCCTACATTTCAGCAGGATAATGCACGACCGTATGTTGCAGGTCCTGTACGGGCCTTTCTGGATACAGAAAATGTTCGACTGCTGCCCTGGCCACCACATTCTTCAGATCTGTCACCAATTGAAAACGTCTGGTCAATGGTGACCGAGCAACAGGCTCGTGAGAATACGCCAGTCACTACTCTTGATGAACTGTGGTATCGTGTTGAAGCTGCATGGGCAGCTGTACCTGTACACGCCATCCAAGCTCTGTTTGACTCGATGGCTAGGCGTATCAAGGCCGTTATTACGGCCAGAGGTGGTTGTTCTGGGTACTGATGTCTCAGGATCTATGCACCCAAATTTCGTGAAAATGTAATCACATGTCAGTTCTAGTATAATATCTTAGTCCACTGAATACCCTTTCATCATCTGGATTTCTTCTTGGTGTAGCAATTTTAATGGCCAGTTGTGTATATATCTGGAATCCAATACTTGTTGAGATATGGGCCTTTTTGCTTCAGTAACTGTAGTATCCGCTAATGGTAGTATTCGCTGGACAAGTCAGATTTCACACTAAATGGCAGAGTAGACTTCCACACATCACAAATGCGGACAGATTCAAATACTCGCGCAATCTTGTAGATAAGGAATCTGGTTCGCTTCAGTATCAGTTTATGGGGAGGAGTTAACAGTGACAGTCTCTTAGTGTCAGACATGTTTCGAGCGGACCAACTAGTGCTGTATACCACCGATTTCTGTGAGATGAGCTACCAGCTTTCTTGGAGAACGTTACCCTTACAGACAGACGACTGTGATTTATGAACAACTGTGCACCATCCGATGTTTTACGGATTGTACGACAGTACCTCACCGCAACGTTTCATGGCCTACGAGTTGATCGAGGAGGTCCAATTGCATTGCGTCCCCGTTCGCAGCATCTGAATTCGATGGATTTCTGGCCTTTAGAACACTTAAAGGTGCTGGTGTATGCCCATCCCATCGGCTATGTGGAGACGTCACAGGAGCGTGTGCCCAATGCATGTGACGCTATCTGAATGGATCAAGTGTATTTGAAACTTAAACTGCAAGGAACACATAGAAAATGTTGTGCGGAAGGCTAACCAAAGACTGCGTTTTATGGCAGAACACTTAGAAAATGTAAGGGTCTACTAAGGAGACTGCCTACACTACGCTTGTCCGTCCTCTTTTAGAATGTTGCTGCGCGGTGTGGGGTCCTTACCATATAGGAGTGACAGAGTTCATCGAATAAGTTCAAAGAAGGGCGGCACGTTTTATATTACCGCGAAATAGGGGAGAGAGTGTCACTGAAATGATACAGGGTTTGGGATGGACATCATTAAAACAAAGGCGTTTTCGGTTGCGGATGAATCTTCTCGCGAAATTTCGATCACCAACTTTCTCTTTCGAATGCGAAAATGTTTTGTTGACGCCGACCTACATAGGGAGAAACGATCACCATGATGGAATAAGGGAAATCAGACCTCCTGTGGAAAGGCATAGGTGTTCGTTCTTTCCGCCCGCTATACGATATTTGAATAATACAGAATCGTGAAGGTGGTTCAATTAACCCTCTGCCAGGCACTTAAATGTGATTTGCAGAGTTTCCATGTAGATGTAGAAACGGTGTGTGACTGACTGTGAAGAAGGGCTGAAGGATGTGTCAGAATGCATAGCAACCACATCCAGCACTGCCTTCTACGTAAGAGACAGATGGGTAAAAGAGGGCAGATAGGCCCGTATCTCAACAGGCATTGGTTTCCGGACGTAGCACAATACGTACTTTTTTTCTAGTTTTTACCATTACTATTCCCTGTTTTTAAACACCCCATATGTTATACATGTTGAAGCAAGAAGAACTCCAAGAATTTTTTCTCCAGTTTTTCCCAATACTACTTCCTGTTTCTAAACACCCTAACACCCACATGTGATACACGGTGAGGCAAAAAGAACTCCAAAATTTTGAAACCACACAGCTTCACGAGGGAATGGTGTAGACTGGTGTGAGTGGTGTCTTTCAGTTTCGCGTCTACTTCGCACTTGATCGACCAACATAAGAAAACGGTTTACATAAGAACTCGAAATTTTAGAGAAACAAGTTCTGCTTTGAAAAGAAAATGCCCTTGCACTGCAACTGAGCCCGAAAATGTGGCTTTCGTGAGGCATCCAATTCGGCAGTCTCCATGGGCTCTAACACGAATGCACGTGACAGCCCCACACTTATCGTACCGAAGTGTTCACAGAATTCTTCACCGAGATCTAAAAGATGTATCCTCATAAGATAGTGATGATTCATGTACGTATGTACTGAGTGACAAACGAAACTCGTACGACATTGTGTGGCAAGACATTCTTCGAAACGTGCGCTGCAGGATGTCATTCCCCTTACAAACGAAGCTAATTTTCGTCTTTCGGGTTTGCCAGACTAAACTGACAAAACTACCGAATATTGTCTGGAAACAGGATTTGTACACATTAAAAATTATATTTACACAGCTCTACAAAATAAAATTTTTTTTTCGTTGCCAGGGAAGTTTGAACGAAAATGGGATATTGTTATGATACTCATTCCGAGTGTATTTGTACTTTTTCCAAATTAGCTCTGGTTTTTGAGATATAGGTTATTTGTGGAAATGAGAGTTTCATGTGGATAATATCGACTGCAGGGTCCATATATGGTGTAATGTATTTGCTACCTGTTTTTTAATTAGTGATATTGTACTATCTTTATTAAACAATTGTGCTCAGGGAGTGCATCTGTGTGGTTGAGGATTACATCATGCAAACATCGCACTGTCAGCATGTGTTCAGTCCTGTTGTGCGGTGCGTGTGTTGAAGATATTGAGGGTTGTGCAGATTTGAATTCGGCGGTACTCGACATTCATTTGTTGGCCGAGGTAATCCCCGCAACAGCCGATAGGTAGCGTTCAGTGTAAACAAGAAAAATGGCGATGGTCGAAAGTCACACACATGTGCAGTGCAGCTTCAAGGAGATAGAACCTTTTCATCGTGACGTAGCAAATAAGAGGTGAGTATTCATTTCACACAAAACAATTAATGATGTTTGTTGGATGTGATTGACATGCAAATACAAGAAAGTTCTGCATAATATGTAGTATTTGTGCAATTTTGTTTTAGGAAAACATGAGTTCTTCACGCCGTCTTTGCGTGAACCATCCAGATGAGTTCTGCTACATTTGTGGTGAATACGTTCTTCAAAAGAACAGGAAGCATATCACTCATTTTGTGAAGGAAGCGTATCTGGCATATTTCGGAATTAAACTTGGAGATCAAGACAAGGCGTGGGCACCCCATAAAGTTTGTAAATGCTGTGTGGAGTGCTTACGGCAGTGGACAAAACGAAAAAGGAAAAGCTTAAACTTCGGAGTGCCTATGGTATGGCGAGAGCAGAAGAACCATACAGATGATTGCTATTTTTGCATTGTTAATGTGAAAGGTTTTAATAGGTTCAAAAAACGAAAGTGGGAATATCCCGATTTGGAGTCAGCAAGAAGACCGGTGGTGCACAGCAACGATGTTCCTGTACCAACCTTCACAACATTACCCACGCTAACATCATCAGATGACGATGTGCACGGCGAGGAATGTACAAGTAGTGGTTCGGAATACGAAGGACGTGAGACACAACCCCAGCAGTTCGACCAGAAGGAGCTCAGTGACTTGATACGAGAACTCAATCTTTCAAAGCAAGCATCAGAACTCTTAGCATCCAGGCTTAAGGAAAGGAACTGTCTTCATCCAAGTGTTAAAATAACAGCTTACCGGACGAGAGAAGAAAACCTTCTTCCATACTTCAACCAAGAAGAGGTTATAGTGTATTGCAGCAATATACCTGGACTTTTACTTGAATTGGGGCTGCCGGAATATAGACCAGAGGACTGGCGTCTCTTCATAGACAGTTCCACTAGAAGTTTAAAATGTGTTCTCCTACACAATGGCAATCGTTACGCATCTATTCCAATTGCCCACTCAACAAAACTTTGTGAAGCATATGCTAACATCAAGATGGTTCTGCAGAAAATTCAGTATATGCAGCACCAGTGGTTGATTTGTGTTGATTTGAAAATGGTGAACTTCTTGTAGGACAACAAAGTGGATACACAAAGCACTCATGTTTTATCTGCATGTGGGATAGTAGGGCAAAGCACGAACATTGGAAGCAGAAAACATGACCTCCAAGGGAACATATGGCTGTTGGTAAAGCAAACATCATTAACGAACCTCTGGTTAGTAGGGACAAGATTGTTCTTCCACCATTACATATTAAGTTAGGACTAATGAAGCAATTCACCAAAGCTTTAGACAGAAATGGTAATTGCTTCACATACATCTGCAATACGTTCCCTGGACTCAGTAGTGAAAAACTTAAGGCAGGAATATTTGATGGTCCTCAAATTCGCAGGCTCATCAACGATACCAATTTTACAAGTGTCATGACTGTCACTGAAGCATCGGCCTGGAACAGTTTTGTCGCTGTTGTAAAATGTTTTTTGGGCAATCATAAAGCTCCCAATTACGAGGAACTGGTCAAAAACATTCTCACTAACTTTCAAAACTTAGGAGCTAACATGAGCATAAAATTGCACTTCCTTCACAGCCACTTGGATCGATTTCCTCGTAATCTAGGTGATTTCAGTGAGGAACAAGGAGAGCGGTTCCATCAAGATATGAAAGGAATAGAGGAAAGATATAAAGGAAGATGGGACAGGCATATGATGGCAGATTATTGCTGGAATCTGCAACGTGACTGTTCTGAAGAGACCTATAAAAGGAAAGCGTGCAGGAAGCGGTTCGTCATGGACGGAAAATGATATACTTACAGAGAAACTTTTCAATTATGTTTTATACGTGGACAAATGCCTATCAGGTTTTCATAGAAGCTATTTATAAAGATTATTTTCTTTTTTCATTGTAGTTTGTAGCGCTCGAGTTCAGTATTAGCAATTTTTTCTAATTTTTTGAATAAATCATGCATTATCTCAAAAACTAGAGCCAAACTGCATAAATGGTTGCTATATTCGTCCTCAGCACCACTAACCCATCCTAAAGCCACTCAAATATCCTTGGCAAGAAAATGAGTGTTGACCAGTGTTATTATTACTGGTTACAAATTTCAACAAATTTTTGTTACCTTTTATTTCTTTTTTTGTAAAAGACGTTGTTTGTTGCATACTTCAAATTACAACTAATGCATAATTCTGCTTTTACCATATTGACACTCAGTTATTGACTTGATTTGGCAAATCAGTGAATAAATTAGTGATATGGACGGAATTCTAAGAATACCGAATCACTCAAACTTCGATACCTAACAACAAACAATGGGCTGAAATACCGAACAGTTTGGTAAAAGACCGAACGCCTGGCAACCCAGGGTCCAATAAATAAACAAAAATTCACATGCTGGTTTGAAAACAGCCTCCGAGAATTTCACCAACGGCCACTTCATAGCCCAAAAGTCACAGCTGGGGAGTAGTTTTTTCGGTTTGTTATGTTGGGTCCCTACTATTATAGTAAACAGCGATCGTTATTGTGCGATGTTGCAAACGTTTCTCCGGCCAAAAGAAGCTGAAGTTATTTATGAACACAGAACAGAAAATATTTGGTTTTTCAACTAGATGGTGCAACATCCCATACATTTCGTCGTTCACTTGAAATCCCGAGAGACATGTTTCCTATGCACGTTGTTTCCTTACGAGGTAATATCGGATGGCCTCCACGCTCTACCTGCTTGCCACCCTGTGATTTGTTTCCGTGGGAATATTAAACTCCAAGATGTTTCAGTTCCGCCCCAAAAAACGATAACAAACGAAGTTACTGGCCATTCCGCCCGAGATCTCTCATAGTCATGGTAAACTTCCGAAAGAGGCTCAATCAGTGCATCAACAATGGAGGCCGCCATTTGAGTGATGTATTGTCTAAAACCCTATGATGAAAAATGTTACAGCATAATTATGGCACTTTGCAACTTTACGAGATGTGATCAAAAAGTAACGGAAGGTTTTTTAATTCACAGGCTATATACACACATCAAAAGTTTTTTTGCATCATCCCAGTTCCCAGAACTCCTGAAGATTGACTGTGGATATTGTATCACAGACACAGTCCCTTTGACTGTCCAGAGATGTCACTAAACCCGCCCAAAGATGTAAACAATCATGTGTGAACAGCGCCAATTACACGGAGAGGGTCAGACAGCCTATCAGCTCCAGTCATTCCACCAGGAAGGAGATACATGGCTCGTGTTGTCTGTAGTTCAACCATGCCTAGATGGTCGATATCGCGGTACGATCGCGTTCGCATTGTTACTTTGTGCCAGGAAAGGCTCTCAACAAGGCGTCTCGGAGTGAACCAAATCGATGTTGTTCCGACATGGAGGAGGTACAAAAAAACAGGAACTGTAGATGACATGCATCACTCAGGCCGCCCAAGGGCTACTTCTGCAGTGGATGACCGCTACCTACGGATTATGGCTCTAGGAACCCTGACAGCAACGCCACCATGTTGAATAATGCTTCTTGTGCAGCCACAGGACGTCGTGTTACGACTCAAACTGTGCGCAATAGGCTACATGATGCGCAACTTCACTCCCGACGTTCACGGCGAGGTTCATATTTACAGCCACCACACCATGCAGCGCGGTACAAATTGGCCCAACAATATGCCGAATGGACCGCTCAGGACTGGCATCACGTTTTCTTCACCGACGAGTGTCGCATATGCCTTCAACCAGACAATCGTCGGAGACGTGTTTATTGGCAACCCGGCCGGGCTGAACACCTTAGACCAGGGCTTCCCAACCTTTCCAGCTGGCGGACCCCTTCTTCAGTCGAAAATCCATCGCGGACCCCTAGTCAGTCAAGAGCACAGTAATTTTAAATTTCAGAACGAAACCCATGGGAAATGAAAGCTTCTTTATGCAAGTGCCATGTTCCAAATGATAATAACAACACGGCTTTATGAGATTTTCTGCAATGGTATGAGCTTTGCCTGTTTTTGCCACTCGATAACTAACCGAGAAAGAAGCTTTTAATGAATTTTCATTAATTGTTTTTGCATGAGTTTTCATGCAATGCTGAGAAGCAGCTATTCAGCACTCTTCCTTTTGAAAAAATCGAGTCTTTAGCCTGGAAATCCGGGGGAGTACCTTCAAAATGACGGTGCAATTTATCTGGAACCATTGAACTGTTTGGAAGGACTCGCGCACAAATTACACACTGAGCTTTACCCTCCTTTGTCTCCATAAAGCCCATTTCTATATAGCTTTCGTTATACTTACGCTTCTTGGTTATTCCACTTCCACAGGATATTGCAACCAATGGAGTACTTGCAGCGTTTTCACATAATAAACCCGGCTGTGGAGCTTCTTGTGATTGTTCTTCCTTTCGTCGTCCTCCCTCCTCATTCATTTCAACTGGAAACTTCCCTTGTTGTGAAGGCGATGGAGAAACTGTACCCTTCTTCAATGATCCTGACTTCAGCATCCACCGATCCAAGTTAGAAGTAATAAACTGGTCAAAAAACGACTTATGAAATAGGCAGTGCACTGACAAAGCAAGTTTAACATTTAATGATGCCTGGGGCCGCATACGTGCCAGCGAGCGCGGTGATTGGTCGACAAAGCTCGCTAGGCGCATGCGTAAAAGGTTTCAGCGCATCTAGCGCCTTGATCCGGCGCACAAACGACCCCTGTATTGTTGCGAAACAGTCGATCAGAGAAGCCGCATTCACCAGCACTAAACTGTGTATGGGTTCTCACTTAGGAACCGCAAAAGCTGCTTGGGAATACGACCTGAAGTAAAAGTACACATGTTTTTCACACATTTTTATTCAATAATTTTACTTATTATTTTACACGATTTGGTGAAAGGTGGCCGCGGACCCCCTAGAAAGAGCCGGCGGACCCCTAAGGGGTCCGCGGACCACACGTTGGGAAGCCCTGCCTCAGACACACTGTCCAGTGAGTGCAAGGTTCCCTGCTGTTTTGGGGTGGCATTATGTGGAGCCAACGTTCGCCGCCGGTGGTCACTAAAGGCGCCGTAACGGCTGTACGATACGTGAATGTCATCTTCCATCCGATAGTGCAACCATATCAGAAGCATTTTGGCGACGCATTCGTCTTCGTGAACGACAGTTCGCGCACCCATCGTGTACATCTTGTGAATCACTTCCTTCAGGATAAGACATCGCTCGACTAGAGTGCCCAGTATGTTCTCCAGACATGAACCCTATCGAACATGCCTGGATCGATTGAAAAGGGCGACGTGACCCACCAACCTCTCCGAGGAATCAATGCCAAATCGCCGTTGAGGAGTGGTTCAAATGGTTCAAATGGCTCTGACCACTGTGGGACTTAACATCTGAGGTCATCAGTCCCCTAGAACTTAGAACTATTTAAACCTAACTAACCTAAGGACATCACACACATCCATGCTCGAGGCAGGATTCGAACCTGCGACCGTAGTAGTCGCGTGGTTCCGGACTGAAGCGCCTAGAACCGCTCGGCCATACCGGCCGGCGTTGGGGAGTAGGACAATTTGGACCAACAGTGCCTTGATAAACTTGTGGATAGTATGCGACGACGAATACTGGCATGCATCAGTGCAAGAGGACGTCCTACTGGGTATCAGAGGTACCGGTGTGTACAACAGCAATCTGGACCACCACCTCTGAAGGTCTCGCTGTATGGTGGTACAACATGGAATGTGTGGATTTCACGAGCAATAAAAAGAGCGGAAATGGTGTTTTTGTTGATCTCTATTCTAATTTTCAGTGTTGTTGTTGTGGTCTTCAGTCCTGAGACTGGTTTGATGCAGCTCTCCATGCTACTCTATCCTGTGCAAGCTTTTTCATCTCCCAGTACCTACTGCAACCTACATCCTTCTGAATCTGCTTAGTGTATTCATCTCTTGGTCTCCCTCTACGATTTTTACCCTCCACGCTGCCCTCCAATACTAAATTGGTGATCCCTTGATGCCTCAGAACATGTCCTACCAACCGATCCCTTCTTCTGGTCAAGTTGCGCCACAAACTTCTCTTCTCCCCAATCCTATTCAATACTTCCTCATTAGTTATGTGATCTACCCATCTAATCTTCAGCATTCTTCTGTAGCACCACATTTCGAAAGCTTCTATTCTCTTCTTGTCCAAACTATTTATCGTCCATGTTTCACTTCCATACATGGCTACACTCCATACAAATACTTTCAGAAATGATTTCCTGACACTTAAATCAATACTGGATGTTAACAAATTTCTCTTCTTCAGAAACGCTTTCCTTGCCATTGCCAGCCTACATTTTATATCCTCTCTACTTCGACCATCATCAGTTATTTTGCTCCCCAAATAGCAAAACTCCTTTACTACTTTAAGTGCCTCATTTCCTAATCTAATTCCCTCAGCATCACCCGACTTAATTAGACTACATTCCATTATCCTTGTTTTGCTTTTGTTGATGTTCATCTTATATCCTCCTTTCAAGACACTGTCCATTCCATTCAACTGCTCTTCCAAGTCCTTTGCTGTCTCTGACAGAATTACAATGTCATCGGCGAACCTCAAAGTTTTTATTTCTTCTCCATGAATTTTAATACCTACTCCGAATTTTTCTTTTGTTTCCTTTACTGCTTGCTCAATATACAGATTAAACAACATCGGGGAGAGGCTACAACCCTGTCTTACTCCCTTCCCAACCACTGCTTCCCTTTCATGTCCCTCGACTCTTATAACTGCCATCTGGTTTCTGTACAAATTGTAAATAGCCTTTCGCTCCCTGTATTTTACCCCTGCCACCTTTAGAATTTGAAAGAGAGTATTCCAGTCAACATTGTCAAAAGCTTTCTCTAAGTCTACAAATGCTAGAAATGTAGGTTTGCCTTTCCTTAATCTTTCTTCTAAGATAAGTCGTAAGGTCAGTATTGCCTCACGTGTTCCAGTGTTTCTACGGAATCCAAACTGATCTTCCCCGAGGTTGGCTTCTACTAGTTTTTCCATTCGTCTGTAAAGAATTCGTGTTAGTATTTTGCAGCTGTGACTTATTAAGCTGATAGTTCGGTAATTTTCACATCTGTCAACACCTGCTTTCTTTGGGATTGGAATTATTATATTCTTCTTGAAGTCTGAGGGTATTTCGCCTGTCTCATACATCTTCCTCACCAGATGATAGAGTTTTGTCAGGACTGGCTCTCCCACGGCCGTCAGTAGTTCCAATGGAATATTGTCTACTCCGGGGGCTTTGTTTCGACTCAGGTCTTTCAGTGCTCTGTCAAACTCTTCACGCAGTATCATATCTCCCATTTCATCTTCATCTACATCCTCTTGCATTTCCATAATATTGTCCTCAAGTACATCGCCCTTGTATAGACCCTCTATATACTCCTTCCACCTTTCTGCTTTCCCTTCTTTGCTTAGAACTGGGTTTCCATCTGAGCTCTTGATATTCATACAAGTCGTTCTCTTATCTCCAAAGGTCTCTTTAATTTTCCTGTAGGCGGTATCAATCTTACCCCTAGTGAGATAGGCCTCTACATCCTTACATTTGTCCTCTAGCCATCCCTGCTTAGCCTTTTTGCACTTCCTGTCGATCTCATTTTTGAGACGTTTGTATTCTTTTTTGCCTGTTTCACTTACTGCATTTTTATATTTTCTCCTTTCATCAATTAAATTCAATATTTCTTCTGTTACCCAAGGATTTCTACTAGCCCTCGTCTTTTTACCTACTTGATCCTCTGCTGCCTTCACTACTTCATCCCTCAAAGCTACCCATTCTTCTTCTACTGTATTTATTTTCCCCATTCCTGTCAATTGTTCCCTTATGCTCTCCCTGAATCTCTGTACAACCTCTGGTTCTTTTAGTTTATCCAGGTCCCATCTCCTTAAATTCCCACCTTTTTGCAGTTTCTTCAGTTTTAATCTACAGGTCATAACCAATAGATTGTGGTCAGAGTCCACATCTGCCCCTGGAAATGTCTTACAATTTAAAACCTGGTTCCTAAATCTCTGTCTTACCATTATATAATCTATTTGATACCTTTTAGTATCTCCAGGGTTCTTCCATGTATACAACCTTCTTTCATGATTCTTAAACCAAGTGTTAGTTATGATTATGTTGTGCTCTGTGCAAAATTCTACCAGGCGGCTTCCTCTTTCATTTCTGTCCCCCAATCCATATCCACCTACTATGTTTCCTTCTCTCCCTTTTCCTACACTCGAATTCCAGTCACCCATGACTATTAAATTTTCGTCTCCCTTCACAATCTGAATAATTTCTTTTATTTCATCATACATTTCTTCAATTTCTTCGTCATCTGCAGAGCTAGTTGGCATATAAACTTGTACTACTGTAGTAGGTGTGGGTTTCGTATCTATCTTGGCCACAATAATGCGTTCACTATGCTGTTTGTAGTAGCTTACCCGCATTCCTATTTTCCTATTCATTATTAAACCTACTCCTGCATTACCCCTATTTGATTTTGTGTTTATAACCCTGTAGTCACCTGACCAGAAGTCTTGTTCCTCCTGCCACCGAACTTCACTAATTCCCACTATATCTAACTTCAACCTATCCATTTCCCTTTTTAAATTTTCTAACCTACCTGCCCGATTAAGGGATCTGACATTCCACGCTCCGATCTGTAGAACGCCAGTTTTCTTTCTCCTGATAACGACATCCTCTTGAGTAGTCCCCGCCCGGAGATCCGAATGGGGGACTTTCAGTATAGGTCTGTCTATACTTTCAGTATAGGTTCTATAACTTTCGGAACCGAGGTGATGCAAAACTTTTTTTGATGTGGGTACATCTGATTTTCAATTTTTTTTATCTTGTTAGTAGACATGTTCCTGATGCATATGTGCATTTTCAGTTGTTTTGAATGTTTATTGTTGCCAGTCGAAAATGTTATACGTGTTTCGGAGTGCTCGGCGAATTTTGTTTCGAAAAAGATGCATTAAAGAATTTGCACAAAATTTTGCTTGAAAAATGGAATAAAGTGCAACAGCACATTCGAAATGCTGACTGTGGCTTTTGGGGCATTTATTACCAGTGGTCTAAACGTTTCAAAGAGGATCGAGGACGTTGTGAAGACGACGAACGCTCTGGACGCTCTAGCACATTGATTACTGACGACGATGTAGAAAAAAATAAACAGTTCTGAAAAATCACCGAATCGTCATCAGCGAGGCTACTGATGATGTCAGCTTATCCTGCGGCTCGTGTCAAGCAAGTTTTTCATACTTTTGGGCATGAAGCGTGTAGCAACAAAGTTTGTTCCGAAATTGTTGAATTTTGACCTAAAACGACGTCGCGTGGACATCGCTCAGGAATTGCGGAATGGAGTCGACAACGATTCAGAACGTCTGAAGAAGGTATAACAGGTGACGAAACTTGGGTGTACGGGTATGACGTCGAAACCAAGGCTCAATCGTCCCAGTGGAAACTGCCTGAAGAGCCAAGACCGAAAACAGTTCGACAAGTTCGATCACATGTGAACGTTCTTTGCCTGTCGGAGTGGCCGAGCGGTTCTAGGCGCTACAGTCTGGAACCGCGCGACCGCTACGGTCGCAGGTTCGAATCCTGCCTCGGGCATGGATGTGTGTAATGTCCTTAGTTAGGTTTAAGCAGTTGTAAGTTCTAGGGGACTGATGACCTCAGGAGTTAAGTCGCAAAGTGCTCAGAGCCATTTGAACTATTTGAATGTTCTTCTCGCTGTTTTCTTCGATTGCAATGGGATAATGCATCATAAATTCCTGCCTTATGGTCGTATAGTCAGTAAGGAGTACTAACTGGAAGTTAACCGCCGTCTGCATGTAGCAGTCCGAAGAAAACGACCAGGATTTTGGTAAGATTTTACCACAACTGCATCGCAATAATATTTCAGCTCACAGCTTAATGCTGGTTCGTGGATTTGTGACAAGATACCAAACCGTTATGTTGCCTCAGCCACCATGTTCGCCGGACATGGCCCCCTGCAACGTCTTTCAATTCCAGAGGCTGAAGAGAGCTATGAGAGGACGTCGTTTTGCCACCATTCATGAGATGAAAACGGAATCGTTGAAGGAGCTCAACACCGTAATGAAAAGTGAGTTCCGGAAGTGCTTTCAAGCGTGGAAGAAACGCTGGCACAAGTGTGTTATATCTGAGCAGTATTACTTTGAAGGAGACACAGCTGATTTCCTTTAAGAAAACCAAAAATTCCCGTAATTTTTGATCAAACTTCATATATCTGTAAATGGTATTTATTGGTATCTCTTTAGGTTTTGTTTTTATTCATTCCTAACATAGGAGATTTCTTTTTGCATATCCTGTAGGATAACTGTAAATAGATTCCCTGTCTAAATGGGTATAGCAAAGGCCAACTGAGAAAATAGAACCTGAAGGGCGAATACAGCAGTGCAGTCTCTCGCAGCCGGCTGGTCTGTCGGCAAGGTGCACGTAAACTGGTCGTGTCCTGCGGCCACCACCTTGGTCAGTGCGTTGCTTCTTGCTTGTGTCCGCCGCCCAGGCGCGAGAAGCACGCGGACACGACGTGCGTACCCGGACCGTGTCCCACTTGCCGCGACATAACGCGTTACGACACGTCACCCCAGCCGATATATCGCTCTCCCTGACAAACAGCCCGCTTTGAGCGCAATAACGTTGGCACTGATTCAGTGGTCGCACTACTTCTTCCGCAGCTCCCGCTACCCAGATACTGCAAGGGCTGTTCCTAGCTCATTGCTTCAGAACTAGTCGAGTCGCTCGAACGGTTTACGTCACAGTTCGATAAACCTCGGGTTCTGCTCCAGTTTTCGATCGCTCCGCGATCTAGCGGCTTTCGTTCGTACTATCTCCAAGATGTACCGTACTGTTATTAATGCACTTTTATGGATTTCCGGGAAATTTAAATTAAAGTTAAAGCTTGTCTCTAGGTTCTTCGTGTAATAGATGATAAAAGAAACTTGTGTTGTTGTGGTCTTCAGTCCTGAGACTGGTTTGATGCAGCTCTCCATGCTACTCTATCCTGTGCAAGCTTCTTCATCTCCCAGTACCTACTGCAACCTACATCCTTCTGAATCTGCTTAGTGTATTCATCTTCTGGTCTCCCTCTACAATTTTTACCCTCTACACTGCCCTCCAATACTAAATTGGTGATCCCTTGATGCCTCAGAATATGTCCTACCAATCAATTTCTTCTTCTAGTCAAGTTGTGCCACAAATTTCTCTTCTCCTCAATTCTATTCAATACCTCCTCATTAGTTATGTGATCTACCCATCTAATCTTCAGCATTCTTCTGTAGCACCACATTTCGAAAGCTTCTATTCTCTTCTTGTCCAAACTATTTATCGTCCATGTTTCACTTCCATACATGGCTACACTCCACTTCGCTATTTCATCCCTCAAAGCTACCCATTCTGCTTCTATTGTATTTCTTTCACCCCATTCCTGTCAATTGTTCCCTTATGCTTTCCCTGAAACTCTGTACAACCTCTGATTTAGTCAGTTTATCCAGGTCCCATCTCCTTAAATTCCCGCCTTTTTGCAGTTTCTTCAGTTTTAATCTACAGTTCATAACCAATAGATTGTGGTCAGAGTCCACATCTGTCCCTGGAAATGCCTTAAAATTTAAAACCTGGTTCCCAAATCTCTGTCTTACCATTATGTAATCTACCTGATACCTTTTAGTATTTCCAGGCTTCTTCCATGTATACAACCTTCTTTCATGACTCTTGAACCAAGTGTTAGCTATGATTAAGAAACTTAATAGAGAGAAAAGCGACAGCATGATAGGACATACGTTAAAATACAAGGGAATAACTTCCATGGTACTGGATGGTACCTGGCGAAGATGGAGACTGGAATATTCCCAACAAATAACTGAGGACATCGGTTGGGAGTGCTGCTCTGAGATGATGAGGTTGGCACAGGAGAGGAATTCGTGGCGAGCTGCTTCGAACCAGTCAGAAGACTGATGACCTAAAAAACAGTTTAGGAAGTTGATGTGTCCAAATACTGAACCGACGATTCTGGGGAATTTGAAGCTATAGTTTGTATTAGTTGATGGGGTCTAAAAGAATTTTACTTTTTCCTGTGTGACTTCTGGATTTTTTTGGATATGTAGTCAAGTGTAAACATTTGTCTGGCTGGTGACACGGTGCATCTTTGGCAGTCATTAGAATATTTTACCGAACTTTTCATACGTTGGTATCTTCAGCTAATAAACAAATTTCAGAGCCATTGCTTCCTTTTACCACTGGCAGAAGAAAAGTTAAGTGTTAATCATATATGGGAATATCCATCACTTGCCTACTACATACCCAGTTGGCAGAACACCACATTCAAATATCTTCAAGCCTTTACGAAAAATTAGATCCTGTTACGTTTAAAAAGCACGGTATACCAACTAGTTACATATCTCAATCTGATATTTTTTAAAGCGACACCTATATTGCCTATCTGTACGCAGTGCCCGGATTTCCTGACATTAAGTAGTTCCGATTCCAGTTTAACTCATACTCAAGAAGCAAAAGAGATCATACATTTGAACCAGTTTCTCACGCGAACAAATTTTTTGATTGAATGAGTTCTAACTAACCTTGTTCGCGATAGAGAATTTTATGTAATTTTATACAAGTAACAATAGCCAGCCAGCGTGAATGAAAAACAATATGGTGAATGAGTTTATCATTGGGTTTGAAAAATGCTTTTTAGTTTCATTTAGTTGGGAAAGACATTCTTCACGTGCCAGTGGCTGTATGGAAGTGATGAATATGTCTGCACTGTTTAGGGGTACGGTATATACGCTTTCTAGAGAAGAACAACGAAGCCCATATTGCGTGCACTCACTCCGAAATGTTGATAAGAGTGGAAGTGCGGTGCAGGCTGACGATTGCACGTAGCATTGCGACACGAAACAGCGGGATAAGGTTTTAAGGCAGAAAGCACGAAGTGCTGGGGTGAGATACCTTTGTCGAGGACGCTGACCTTTGTCTGCCTTTGTTGAAACACGCATTGCGTGCCTGCAGTGCGTGTGAGAGTGTTTCAGATTCGTTAAGTTGGCTTCGACAATTGGAACCGTGATGGAGAGAAAGATAGATGGAATAATTTTAAACTACCATAACGTGAAAAAAGAAAAGTAGAGTCGTAAGTTATTTAAATGAGGGTGTATACGCTCCGGGACAACTGGAAATGTTTTCAGCCGGGAGAAAACTGGGAAAAACCCAGAAAATTTTTAGAATTCCAGGAATTCTTAGTTTTGAATTAAATTTTTGTAATTATGACTGGTAAGAACTGATATTCCAACAAAGATTTTTACTTTAGCCCACTACTGTAGAATAAACATAAACTAGAGAAAAACACCAATATAAAACTTAAGTTGCAAAGAAAACGCACCATTCACAACAACAAAACACAGTGCGCACATGAGTGTTCGCCGAAATCAAAATGTGCCAAAGGCTTCTAGAAGAAGCCTATTCAATACTTCATAACAACTGATTTCGATGATCGTGGCGTCACAACTCTTTTTCTAACAGATCGCGGGAAAATACTGAAAATGGTGGTTTGAGAAGCGTCACTTTCAAAGTAATTTTCCTTTTACAGGCGATGAATTATGTTAGTGTGAGAATGTGCGATAAATTTCTTAGTGACAGAGCGTTTGACTGTCATTCAAAACTTAACACTTTGACGACCAGCCATTTAGAAAAATTTCTGGCCCGGAAGGCAAGACATGTATGTCATCATTTAAAACGTTACTGGCATGTTTGTGTTTGATATACCTTAAAGGGCAACACACGCAAAAAAGACCACTATAAAATATGAAAGCTTAGCTTTTCTTGTAGCTATACTGTACGTATATTAATTTAAACCATGAACTTTTTCTATTTGTGTATTGCTCTACTTAACAGTGATATTGCTATTGGCTGACTACATCAATTGTCCTACAGTCTTAATATCTTCTTTCATTTGCTGGCGAGATAAAGTGACGTGAGGTATGATTGGCTGACAAAAGCGCATAGCAATCAGGATTTCAGTGATCCGGAAGCTAACGTTCTGTGTTTGTTGTAATTCGGGTTTTTACTTCCACAATATGAAAATATGCAGCGTACATATTGCTGCGCATCAATAACCTTCCCAAAACGCGCCCCTGAATTGATAGTTTTTATAGTTCCTGGGGAAAGTATACTGTCACTTAACACAGACAAAGTGTATTTTCACCCAGTAAAATGCATATTTTCAGCGGGCAAAAATCCGGGAATTTTTTTGTCCTTGTCTGCGTATACACCGCGTTAATGTAAATTCCCATAGTGAGGAAAGAATGTTGCCCGTCCTCGGCTTTCAATACTGTAATTTCCTCAACTAAGTACTGAAGTGTAAAGATGCGCGCGCGCGCGCGTGTGTGTGTGTGTGTGTGTGTGTGTGTGTGTGTGTGTGCGTGTGTGTATGCGGGGTTCGCTAATGCATCTCCTTTACTAAACAAGTGCTCATAGCTCTTGAGATACTCATTTTAGAGCCCATGTTTACTGTACTTTCTTGCTTCTAATGATAGTTCCTGTCATATCCCTGAATATTGACCATTCTTCCTCTGACACCCTGCATAGAATGCAATTTGATGTTATGTTGTCGAAATTCCACTGTCAGTTAATAAAATAAAGTCTCCTTAAACCAACTTGTCTTAAATAATATGTTCGCTCTTATAAAGAAAGTATTTTTATTGTTATTAACGTATTTTACCTCCGACACACATTCTTTGTTTAACGTAAGTTATTTGAAATATCTTGTTGGGGAATGGGTGACATATTTGCTTGGAGGTTAGAGTCCGCACTGTAAACAAAAACATCACATGTCTAAGGTTGCAACTGAGAAATTTTATGAAGTGCTTCTGTGTCATAGGGGTTTGTTTAGGGTATGCTTGCTGTTTAAACTTCAATAGTTTCCTCGTCTTGTAAATGAATAAGGGCCAAAACAAGATGGAACGCTGTTCACGAGAACAACTGTAAACGTACATTACTCTTTCACTTGACATTTCATCAACTCGCCTGGATACCCGAGCGCATTAGGACGCCATTTCTGGCCCCAGACAGAATGCCCCTTGCGAATTTACAACGAGGGCCAGCCTGGATATTTTTAGGCGGTGTTCCTCATCCCACTAGGTGAATACTGGGCTAGTATCCACGTTCCGACTCACTTACAAGATTCGCAAACATTTCACTATGTTCTCGCACTTTCACCTGGAATTACACTAGCCGCAGACAGATGGGGTACACAAATTCTATGCTGGGGGATGGTGCGAAGGTGTGACGACAGAAGGAGCACCCAACCACCTTCTACGACTACTTACTTTTTTTTTTTTTTTTACCTTAGCAGACCTTTCCACATGTCAGCGGTTGCCTGTTCTCAGATACCAAAAACTTCTGTGCTGCGATACTTCGTTCCATGGTACTTTCCTATCTTTATGCCTTTGCTACGGTTCCCATCCACGTTGTTCTCTGCCTCCCTCGGCTCCTTCTCCCTGGCGGAGACCAGATGAGCAAACACTGCGGCCATCGTTGTTCTTCCATCCGCCGGACCTGTCCGCGCCATCTCAGTGTTCGAACATCAATCCTACCTGTAACTGGTTCCACTGCATCCGTATATGTTCTTACATTTTCGTCCCTCTTCTACCACTGACACTGCAAAATCCAGAACAACATGTCAACCCCGTGAAGACAAAGAGAGGAAAACAAATAAGAAGACTTTATGTCTTACCAGATGTAGGCACATCATGGAACACAGGAGGACTCTAGCCTTCCCTCCTACTCTCTGATGTATGAGCTGCAGTCAAATGATAACCGAACACCCGACAGTGTTCTGCTCACGGGTGATTTTAATGCCAGGATTGGAAATCGAACAGAAGGATATGAAAAGGTTATGGGTAAATTTGGAGAGGATATGGAGGCCAACAGGAACGGGAAACAACTCTTGGATTTCTGTGCCAGTATGGACTTGGTAATCACAAACTCCTTTTTTAAACATACGAACATTCACCGGTATACTTGGGAAGGCAGGGGAACCAGATCTGTCATTGACAATATAATAACAGATCAGGAATTCATGAAGGCTGTGAGGGACACACGTGTATTCAGGGGATTCTTTGATGACACTGATCACTATTTAATCTGCAGTGGCCGAAAGTGCAGGAGGTCAGGTCCATATGTAGGAGGATAAGAGTGGAGAAACTTCAGGATAAAGAAATCAGGCACAAGTACATTACAGTGATCGCAGAAAGGTACCAGTTAGTTGAATGTGGTCAATTACAGTCATTGGAAAAGGAATGGACAAGTACAGGGAAACAGTAGTAGAAGTGGCTAAAGAATGTCTTGGAACAGTAGTGTGTAAAGGTAGGATGAAGCAAACAGCTTGGTGGAATGACACAGTCAAGGCAGCCTGTAAAAGGAAAAGGAAGGTGTATCAAAAATGGCTACATACTAGATCACAGGTAGACAGAGAAAGTTATGTTGAAGAAAGAAACAAAGCCAAACAGATAATTGCAGCATCCAAGAAGAAATCTTGTGAAGACTTTGGAAACAGGTTGGAGACTTTGGGTCAAGCTCCTGGAAAACCATTCTGGAGTGTAATTAGCAGTCTTCGAAAGGGAGGTAAGAAATAAATGACAAGTATTTTGGACAGGCCAGGAAAACTGCTGGTGAATCCTGTTGATGCCTTGGGCAGATGCTGGGAATATTTTGAAGAGTTACTCAATGTAGGTGGAAATACGATCAGTAATGTTTGAGATTTCGATGTACAATGGGATAGGAATGATGATGGAAATAGGATCAGATTTGGGGACGTGGAGAAAATGGTCAATAGATTGCAGTGCAATAAAGCGGCTGGGGTGGATGAAATTAAGTCGGAACTCATCAAATACAGTGGAATGTCAGGTCTTAAATGGCTACACAGAATAACTGAAATGGCTTGGGAGTCGGGACAGGTTCCATCAGACTGGACTAAAGCAGTAATCACACCAATCTTTAAACATGGAAACAGAAAAGATTGTAACAACTACAGAGGTATCTCTTTAATCAGCGTTGTGGGTAAAATCTTCTCAGGTATTGTTGAAAGGGAAGTGCGAGTATTAGTTGAGGACAAATTGGATGAAAATCAATGTGGGTTTAGGCCTCTTAGAGGTTGTCAGGACCAGATCTTTAGCTTACGGCAAATAATGGAGAAGTGTTACGGGTGGAACAGGGAATTGTATCTATGCTTTATAGATCTAGAAAAGGCATATGACCGGGTTCCTATCAGGAAGTTATTGTCTGTTCTACGAGATTATGGGATAGGAGGCAAACTTTTGCAAGCAATTAAAGGTCTTTTCATAGATAGTCAGGCAGTAGTTAGAGTTGACGGTAAACTGAGTTCGTGGTTCAGAGTAGTTTCAGGTGTAAGACAAGGCTGCAACCTGTCTCTACTGTTGTTCATATTATTTATGGGTGAGATTAAGATATGTGAACACAAAATAAGCAGTCTCGCATATGCGGATGACTTAGTTGTGATGGCAGATTCGATTGAAAGTTTGCAAAGTAATATTTCAGAGCAAGATCAGAAATGTAAGGACTATAGTATGAAGAAAGTTTCAAGTACTTGGGATGCGTATTCTCATAGGATGGCAACATAGAACTGGAAGCGAGGTGTAGCAAAGCTAATTCAGTGAGCGCTCAGCTACGATCTACTCTCTTCTGCAAGAAGGAAGTCAGTACCAAGACTAAGTTATCTGTGCACCGTTCAATCTTTCGACCAACTTTGTTGTGTGGGAGCGAAAGCTGGGTGGATTCAGGTTACCTTATCAATAAGGTTGAGGTTACGGATATGAAAGTAGCTAGGATGATAGCAGGCACTAGTAGATGGGAACAATGGCAGGAGGGTGTCCACAATGAGGAAATCAAAGAAAAACTGGGAATGGACTCTATAGATGTATCAGTCAGGGCGAACAGGCTTAGATGGTGGGGTCATGTTACACGCATGGGAGAAGCAAGGTTACCCAAGAGACTCATGGGTTCAGCAGTAGAGGGTAGGAGGAGTCGGGGTAGACCAAGAAGAAGGTACCTGGATTCGGTTAAGAATGATTTTGAAGTAATAGGCTTAACTTCAGAAGAGGCACCAATGTTAGCACTGAATAGGGGATCATGGAGGAATTTTATAAGGGCGACTATGCTCCGGACTGAACGCTGAAAGGCATAATCAGTCTTAAATGATGATGATGATTAATTCAGGACGATCGTCGTATCACTCAGAGATTAACTGAAAGTACAATCGGCATTTCACAAGAACTTGTGTGTCACCTTATTGCTTTGCTTGGCTGTCGGAAGATCTGTGCACCATGGGTACCCTTTGTGCTGACTCCTGAAATGAAAGCGCACAGACTTGAAATTTGCCAGTAACTCCTCTCGCGTTACGAGAATGAAGGTTAAGCCTTTCTCCACTCTGTTGTGACAGGAGACGAAACGTGGGTACACCTTTACGACCCGGAGACGAAACGCCAGCCTATGGAATATCGACACAAAGACTCGCCCCAGAAAACAAAAATTCAAGACGCAGCCCTCAGCTGGAAAAATCATGGCCACAGTGTTCTAGGACGCAGATGGTGTTAACCATGTTGATTTCCTTGATCGCGGAACAACAATCAATTCAGAGCTTTACATCACAATGCTGCGAACTCTGAAACGACGGCTTACAAGGGTTCTAAAGGAAAAGGGAAATGTTTTCCTGCAGCATGACAATGCCAAACCACCCCATTTCACGTGCCACCACAGTAGAACTTACGAGACTGAATCTCACCACCGTCCAAATTTAGCATCATCTGACTTCCATCTGTTCCCGATAATGAAAGACGATCTGTGGGAACATCATTATGCTTCTGATGAAGACACTGAGAGAACTGTGAGACTGTGGTTGTGGAAACAGAGTGTCGACTTCTTCCGTGGCGGCTTCAGAAAACTTGTTCATCGTTGGCAGAAATGTATCCAATTGGCTGATGATTATGTGGAAAAGTGAATATTGGTAATTAAAGATCACATTCTAAATATTATTTCTGCGTTTGATTTATTAAAATTTCCCCATCCAAACCCAATTAACGAAGGTGGAGGTATTACTTTTCATTCAACCCTCGTGCAACTGCACCTACCCTTGCATTACCTTGTCCGACTGAAGCCGACGTACACGAATTTATTTCTTCAGGTCGCCAAAGATGTGAAAAATCACACGGTGAAATATCCGAACTATACGGAGGATGTTCCAGTGTTTCCAAACCAAATCACTGAAGCGCAGCTTCTACCGACTGGCAATGTGGGGACGGACATTATCGTGCGACAGGATGACTCCTCCCGGCAGCATTATGACAGCTCAAGGGAAAACAGCAAAGCCACAGTGGAAACATCTCCTCCACCAAAGAAAAATCAGAGCTGTTCACTACAATTCCGGTAAGGTCGTTAGGACGTTCTTTGAGTTCAGGGGCCCTCTACTCGTCGAGTTCCTTGAGTGTGGAACTACACTTTTCAGAAACTGCGAGGCACCATAAAGTCAAAACGCCCCGGAATGCTGTCGGACTGAATCATTCTGTTGCAAGATAACCCCCCCCCCCCCCCACACACACACACACTGCCAACGGACGAAGGCTATGCTTCAGTGATTTGGTTTGGAAACACTGCAACATCCTCCGTACAGTCCGGATCTTTCACTGTGTGATTTTCACATCTTTGACGACCTGAAGAAATAAATGCGTTGACGTTCTATGAAACAGGAATTGATCGTTTCTTCTACTGTGGGATAAATGTCTTAACGCCTGTGGTGATTAGTTTTGAAAGAAACCATTAACTGGTCGCGTTGTGGTGGGTGTTCGGTTTTCATTTGATTACACCTTATTATTCAATATTGCTTTACAACTTATCCATTGATCGCTTAGTGTGTTTTATCACTAGTTTTCGTTGCTTTCGCCTTTACTTCGTAAGGCCGATAGGCTTTAGTGTGATATAGACAACAATCCATAGTTTTCTCATTGTTTTCGCCACTGCCTGTTACATGATGTTTTATGTGTAATGTTATTTACTTTATTTTACTGCGTTATGTGCAGATAGGTCAAAAATGTGTTTCTTGTATTCAGGGACGTGAAGATGGCGCCGAAATCGCATAATTGTTGTAAAGCAAGACCTTTAAATATAGCTAAAAAATTCATTCACGTTCCAAAAAACATAACACCTTGCGCTCCGTAGCCTATCTGAAGATGCATGTACGAATTAGAAGAGTGCATTGGGTAACGGGAGAAGTGTCAATGGGTATGGTTGTACAGGAAGGATCCGTTAACCCTGGCGTTGTCAAACGGAAAAAGAATCGGCTGGGTGAAATTATTGGCCTATCGCGCACTGTTCCACAACAGTCAACGCTACTGCTATTAATGAATGTGGGAGCAAGGAGTACATTATTAGGATACAATGTTTCGTCGACTACAAGTTTGTTAGAAAAGTAGCTCAAGTGCAGAAACTTGCCTGCGACCTGTTCAAAAGAAGCGTTCCACTATTTTCTGTAAGTGATTTTGTGAAACGGCAAACGGATGGGGATCTGAGCACGACACCTCCCAAATGCGACCGAAGTACCACCTCGCTTGGTGCGCTGTTCAGTGTTTCCTCACAAACACCATAAGTACATAGGGCCATTGCAGGCGAAGGCTTCCAACTTAAAGATGCTCGGAATTGGTCCTGTTCGGTTCAGCCATCTAATCGGAAGGGTTTTCTTGCTCCGCGCACAGTGGCAGTCGAAGTAACTCCAGGCGTATCGCCGGGAAGTGTTTAGCGACCCATTTTGTTTATCTTGTAAATTAATGACCTGTTAGACAATATAATTAATATCTCCAACTTTCCGCAGACCATCCGCAACGCGGATTTTGGTTATTCAAAAGTCACAGTTTACGTATTACATCGGAATTTCACGTGTTTGTCTTTTTTCACACGTCCGCGTCCACTTTGCGGCACTCCTCGATCAAGTTTTAATAATTATTCCACAAAATTTTTGCCTCTATTCAGAGTTCCTTATATCCACGTACGAGCACGATCGCGGCTGACCTCCGAACTGAACTTATCGACTTCACAAAGTAATTCTCTTAGCCCACAAAATACACGCGAACGTACTGGCCCCTGATTAGCTTATGCACTTCATAGCCAATCCAATATTGGTATTAAACCGCGCAAACCCCTGTCTGCTACTTTTAACCAATGAACAATTTATCAAAAGAACAAATTTGTAAAATCCACCAACATAAAAATAACGCGCTCTATAAATAACAAAATTATCGTAAAATGTAACTTGTTTTCGCAGTCCCATAAAAATGGCTAGTTGCACTCAACAATTTCCCCTGACTATGATTCACTCTCTCAATACACAGCTCTCACTCTGACGTATACTCAGCTAATAGACATAAGTGTTCATTTATTTAATACTTCACATTTCCACCATCATTCACAATAATAATTAAACAAATTAGCAATAATTAATGAAAGTCATAATAATGGTAAGTTAGAAGTTCCAAGTTATACTGTTGTAACTACTTGATAATTTCATAGTTCGTAAGATATTGACACCTTTCGGCCACAGCCGAAACTACTTGCAACTAGCTACTGGCTCCGAAAGTATCTGTCATGCGAGACATGGCTCATGTATGAAGCTGTCTGCCTGCTACCGTCTATTACTTACATAGGCGCGATGAAAGGTGTTACGCTTCAACAAACATATTCAGTCAGGTCTTTATAAAATTTCCAGTTTTTGCGAACACTGACAACTTGCTTTAAATGTAAACAAAATAATGTAGTATCCTGTTACTATGATATAAGAATTCACCATTTACGATCAGTCTGTAGCGATATGTAAGGTAATGATCACGCAGGTTCAGTTACAGATAAGGCAGGAGACAGGCAGATTTTCGTTCGTTGGAAATACAAGGGAAAATGCTGTCATTCTACAAGGACACTGCTTTTAAATCAATTGTGCATACCCACTTACAATATTACACGAAAGTATGGAATTCATACCACGCAGGACTAAGCGACATTGACGGGGGGGGAGGGGGGGGGGGGAGGGGGGGGAGGCGAGGGGCGAAGTTCTTACCATCCTTACCAGATGCACGAATTACCATCGTCACACGCTCTCACTCAGTAAGGCAGTGTGGAGAGGTCTCTCAACCGAACATAGGCCACTGACTCAAAGTGTTTTGATCAAACAGCTTATACCTCCACACCTAATCCCCATGTCGGCAAAATACTGGGGGTAAAAATTTCTTCCACCATCAAAACTCTGGTCGTCTATCGCCGAAAGGAACTCCAACGCACAGGCAACATCAGATACTGGGTTGGGTATCATTGAACGTTAAGTCAGCACCTCTGTTACGCACTTTCGCTAAACCATTTTAGGAGGCTGCACTTCCAACTTAAGATACATTTTGACCTTAGGTAACACTCAGGGTGCAGCAGTGGTCTCAAGTTGTGCTGAGATCGCCAATTTCTGCTTGTCTGACGCGGCTGAAGAGTATATTAACGTGCTGCTGCCGTCTGTAACCAGAATGAGGGGCGTACCATTTCCTTGGCCCATCGGCACTAACACTGCCACCTTGCAACTAACGCACTAGGCAATTCTTTTGAATGACTTTCCAGTGTAACGCAGACTTAAAATGTGACTCCGGTGAATGTTAGTTCATTCGTTGGCTGCACCCTGTTGCATTGACAATATATGCTGTCCTAATTTTGTTGTAGAGATCGTCAGTCCTAAGCAGCTCTTCACTCTAGTCTATTCTGTGCAAGTCTCTTCATCTCTTGAATAACTACTACAACCCACTTACTGTCTTCAAACCTTGCTCTCCGTCCGCAGATTTAACCCTCACACTTCCCTCCATTATGAAACTAATCATTATTTGAAGCCTCAGAAACTTAACTATTAATAAGCTATAAATTTCTTCTTTCTTCAATTCGATCCAGCACCTCCTCATTAGCTAATCGATCCAAAGATCTAATTTTCAGTACTTTTCTGCAGCTTCACATTTCAAAAGCTTCTATTCTCTTCTTGTCTGAACTGTTAAATAAATGTCGTGTGACTAGGGCCTCCCGCCGGGTAGACCGTTCGCTGCGTGCACGTCTTTCGATTTGACGCCACTTCGGCGACTTGCGCGTCGATGGGGATGAAGTGATGATGATTAGGACAACACAACACCCAGCCCCTGAGCGGAGAAAACCTCCGACCCAGCGGGGAATCGAACCTGGGCCCTTAGGATTGACAGTCTGTCGCGCTGACATTTTTTTTTTTTTTTGTCGATATTGAGCGTTGCGTTTTGTCTGGGCGGACGCCACAAGACATCCGTTCAAGTTGAGCGTTGATTCCTTGACTCAGTTTTTTTATTACAGAGAGCACGCAGCCCTCTGACCGAACACGCTGAGCTACCGTGCCGGCATCACACGGCTACCGGGGCGGACATCTGAACTGTTTATCGTCCGTGTTTCACTATTGTACAAGCCTAAACTCGAGACAGATACCTTCAGAATATACTTCCTACCACTTGAAGTTATATTCGATATTAATAAATTTCCTTCTTTCAGAGCTCCTTTTCCTTGCTACTGCCTGTCCTCTCAAATTCGGTCATCATGTTATTTAGCTGTGGAAATAACAAAACTCAGCGACTACCGTTAGTGTCTCATTTTCTAATCTAATTCTATCACAATCATCAGATTTAATTATTTCTACATTTTATTACCGTTGTTTTACCTTTGGGACATTCATCTTATAAACCTCCATTCAGGACAATGTCCATTCTTGCTAATACTTAGCCATCTCTGATAGAATTACAATGCCACCGACAAACATAAAGTTCTTATTTCTTCACTCCTGACGTAACTTCCTAATACTTAAAGTTATAATAGATGTTAACAAATTAGTCTTTTTTAGACATGCTTCTTGCTATTCCCAATCTGCATTGCCAGTTTATCATTCTATATCATAACTGAAATAACGAACCACTATTGCAGTGAAACAAACGTAACTGTTATGGGCTTAGCGCCTTCTTTCGTCACGTCAAGTTGGCTCTTGAGGAGAGACGCAAAATTTTTCATGAAATTTTTTTTGTCTAAGGAAGTGGCATTAAGTGTGCCACCACGTGATGGCGGCAAGTAGACGCAGACTTGCAAGTAGATCAGGTGGCGAGGTATCTTCTCTTGACTAAGCATTGTCATTGAGTGACCTGAGACAAAGATAGCTGAACTGGCACAGTGCGTATTGTTCTGGTATTGTGCTATCAGCAAGTAGATCTCTAGCTGTAAACAAACGGCGTGATGCCGGGGCGGCTTACGTACTGTTAGGCAACACCGGTGGCCGACAATTCACGTATGTACTACAGGGTTCGTACGGTCCTATACCACGAGTTATTGCAGCTACGTCTACAGATGTATTTCTCAAGCAGGGTGTCCCAGGAGGAATGGCCGATATTCAGAGATATGACAGGAAGCATCATTCTAAGCAAACAAATCTAGTAAACATGGGCTCTAAAATACATAACTCAAGAGCTGTGAGCGATTCACTACCTTCGTTACTGTGAAACAAATCTTTTGTATTGCAGCCTGTTTCCTTTCCATATTTTGGGAGGATGTAGTATGGAGAAAAGCAAGACAAAATTGTCTTGTAAACATGGACTCTAAACTGCGTACCTTGAGAACTTTGAGCACTTGTTCAGTAGCGAAGATGGAACAAGTACTCGTAGCTCTTCGGGTCCGCATTTTAGAGCCCATGTCTGCTGGACAGTTTTTCTTGTTTTCATCCATACTAACACCTCTTAAAATATGGAAAGCAAAGATCTTCCAGTAGAAGAGACTTATTTCACAGTGTGAAGACGAAGAAATGCTCATAGCTCTGAAGGTCCATTAGACTTTTTTGCTTCGAATGATCGTTCCTGTCTTATCCCTGAATACTGACTATTTCTCCTGGAAGACTCTGTATAGTGCATGGCGGAGCACACTTCGTACCAATGTCTTGTTAGCGATTTCCTGTTCTATTCTACTCGGGTACTGAGCAAGTGGGAAATGTCTCTTTACTTGTCTCATCTGTCATATTCGTACTTTTCGGACAATGTCAGATACGATGTGTAGTTGTGCAATTTTACGAGCGCTTACTGAAAAGTGTCAACGGCCTTGCCGCAGTGGATACACCGGTTACCATCAGATCACCGAAGTTAAGCGCTGTCGGGCGTGGCCACACTTGGATGGGTGACCATCCGGGCCGCCATGTGCTGTTGCCATTTTTCGGGGAGCACCCAGCCTCGTGATGCCAACTGAGGAGCTACTCGACCGGGTAGTAGTGGCTCCGGGCAAAGAAAACTATCGTAACGACCGGGAGAGCAATATCTGCTTTGAGAGTTTAATTTATTTTTACGTGTCTGTCAATTTTTTATGTACTTTTTTATTTGGTCTGATCTGATTAGGGACAGCAGGGCCTCTCTTACATCGGACCAGGGTTTTACACATGGAGTACCTTTTTTACGATAATGATAGAAGCGAAGAAATGAATCAAAATTTGTGCGATGGCTTGACCCCGGGTCTCCTGTTTACTAAGCAGATGTATTAGTCATTACACCATCGTAGCAGTATAGGTAACACAGCTTCACAGACTACCCTAGTCCAATTGCCTCCCTAACACAAACTTCAGCTCACACCTTCAGCCTATTTTCCCCTTTTTTACATCATAGATTCCTAAGAAATAACGGTTTTGATATGACAAATAGCATTAAAATGATCTGAATATCTGAAGTGGCACTGTGAGTGAATAATACTATGAACTAATGAAGGTAATTCTAACAATATTGGTACTACTGCAGCTGCTGCTACAGGCCGGCCGAAGTGACCGAGCGGTTCTAGGCGATTCAGTCCGGAACCGCGCGACTGCTACGGTCGCAATTTTGAATCAGGCATGGATGTGTGTGATGTCCTTAGGTTAGTTAGGTTTAAGTAGCTTGGGGACTGATGACCTCAGATGGTAAGTCCCATAGGCAGGACGTATTTAAATGTTGCGATATGAAAAAGTGTAAAATAAATGGATCGATAACGTACAAAATAAACTAAATGAGGACGTATTGTCATTAGACTGTTGTTTTATTTCCTTGTGAACACTATTGAAAATGGTTCAAATGGCTCTGAGCACTATGGGACTTAACATCTGTGGTCATCAGTCCCCTAGAACTTAGAACTACTTAAACCTAACTAACCTAAGGACATCACACACATCCATGCCCGAGGCAGGATTCGAACCTGCGACCGTAGCAGTCGCACGGTTCCGGACTGCGCGCCTAGAACCGAGACCACCGCGGCCGGTTAACACTATTGAAATTCTCGCTCTATAGCCATTCTTTTTTTAGTGATTCGTTATTATCCAAATCACTGTCCAAAGAGCTGTCCTAAAAGAAATGAAAGAACAGCCGAATGACACAAGTGTAGTCATTTAGATGTGTCTTGTAACCTCCCCACCGTAATTTTAAAAGAATGATAATGGACAATACTTAATAGAAATGGGGGCCGAGTGTAACCTCCCCGCAAAATTTATAATAATTGACAATATTATTTAGGGATGCTAATGGACATTGCTCTATGCGTAACCTGCCCACAATGAAATGTACTGACAATGGCAACAAAAACGTGAAATTCGCAATCTGACTCAAATATAAATCCTTCAAAATTAAAGTCCATTCAGTGACAAGAAATTTCAATTAAACCGAAATATTGGTCTTTGGCCCTGTGTAAAACAATCAGAATTAAAGTCTTACCTCAGAATAAATAGATGTCACATATCTGCTCTTGTTGTTGCGCACCGCTCGGAGGAACTGCATTGCAAATAATAATATTCTCTTTTTTTTTTGTGATTCTAGTGAAATTTTTTCTTCAAAAGAAGTGGAATGAAATGGGAAGTGCAACGAGATCTTTAGTTCAATAAAAAATTAAATTTTTGAAAAAATGCTTTTGAAATAAAAAATTATTATTGGGGAACTTGTTGGAGAATAATTACAATAAATAAAATTTTTCATTATCTAATGATTATATTAATTAACAGTATACCTTATTCCTCATCTTGACCATTGTTGCTGACCGCCTACATCACACAACCGCACTGGGCTGCTACTACTGACCGACCGCTCTGCATGACGACTACAGACTGAGTACTGCTCTCAACTAGACAGAGCTACAGACTCGCAACGACTGACTGACTGCTACTCTGCATAGCGACAACTAACTCGCAAAGACTACTACTGACTGAGAACCGCTCGCAACACTCGCGCGGTCAAGCGCATACTCTCTGGTCACGGATGCTACAATGCCTCGCCATCGCTGCTGCGTTACATACGTGTTTCATAACCCTCCACTCGGGGGGCAAAAATTTGGCAGCGATGGTGAGTCATTTGGACTTGCCAAGCGCGGCAAAATTTTTCTTTAATTAACAAAATCCTACAACTTACAGAATATTTAAATGTTGTGCACACGCACTAAGTACAAAATATATCAGACAAGGACAAAATGTGAATACTAAACATAGTAGCAAATCAGAAAAAAGTATATACAAACTTTTTGACAGATAAAGTGCACAGGCACTGAAAATTCTTTAGCATATGCAGAACAAATAAACAGACTGGCAAGAATAATTAGATGTAGTACATAAAGTAAATGTTGTGCACACGCACTAAGTACAAAATATATCAGACAAAGACAAAATGTGAGTACAAAACATAGTAGCAAATCAGAAAAGTATATACAAATTATTTGACAGATAACAAAGTGCACAGGCACTGAAAAAAATTCTTTAGCATATTCAGAACAAATAAACAGACTGGCAAAAAATATTATGTTGACAAGTGTACATGCACTGAAAAATGTCTTTAGCATTTTCACAACAAATAAACATAATGGCAAAAAAAAAAAATTCATGTCCAAAGTGCACATGCACTGAAAAATGTCTTTAGTATTTTCACAACAAATAAACATAATGGCAAACATCATGTCGACCAGTGACATAAGTGTACTCACACTGGAGTTTAGCGAATCGAAAAATGTATAACCTATGAACATAAATGATGTTACCAAAAAAAATTTTTCTTTATGTGACAAGAATCAGGATAGGAAAGGGAAGGATTGCATCATGGTTGTAGCACTTTAGATTGCACACAGCTGCTCTAAAAGTCCATATCTTTCCACAGTAGTACAACCAAGTGACACAACTTGAAGTTCTTTTCCCATCAGAATTTATCAGTGTAGCCAAGACACTGAACTGTCGTAGTAATGTTCCATGTTTTCATTTTGGCAGTACATTAGGTACACCAAACAGTGGGACCATAATAATGTCTTCATCGCTCATGGTGGTGGACAGCATGTCGTGTCAACACCACACTCTTACAAGGCACACCAACGTAGAATTAGTGCAAAACCAAATATAGTGCTCCATGATCACTGGGATAAACAGGACAAATGGACATTGCAGTAATTCAGGGTAGTCAGCTTATGAGGTGAAGGACATCAAGTCACATAATATTGACAATTACAGTCTTCATTGATAGTTCGTGGCATTCATAGCCCAGTTATTGAACATTTCTGTACCAAGTATGTAGTATTACAGAAAAATGTTCATTAATTGTTTTACATAGAATCAGTAGCCTTCTTTTCCTGGTTACAAAATATTATGAAATAATCGCATTCTTTTCAGTTACAGAGTATAATTAAGAATCATTAACCTTTTCCTAATTACAGTTAATTAATCATTTGTCATTAATTAATCATTTGTCTAATTACAGTTAATTAATCATTTGTATAATTACAGTTAATTAATCATTTGTCGTTAATTACAGTTAATTAATTAATCATTTGTAGCCTTAATTAATTACAAAGCATTATTAAACAGTACCATAGTTAATTAATTATGTGTCATTCCAATCTATTAAGAATCATTAGTCTTTTCCTAATTACAAAGCATTATGAAACAGTCACATTCATTTCAAATTACAAAGTATCAACATTGGAAACAAGAGCTAATCAATGGCATAATTAATAACAATTTCGTTGATTGACATTAATTATTGGCACTCAGTGGCCATCAAGTATTGAATAGAATAAAACATAGTTCATCATTCAGTATTATTCAGATCATTACAAAGTCATTATTAAAAATCAGTTAATTACAGTCAAATCATTAGTAATCACAGGCATTACAATAAACAGTGGCAGTTATTAGCTAGTGACAAAGCATTATTTTGAATATAGTCTCATTAAGAGGTCATTACTCGAGTGACATGCTATTCAGAGTTGATCAGTATTATTCAGAATTATCATAAACTAGTGACATTATGTGGGACTGGTAATACATTTTTTTTGGTAGCAATGCATTGCGTTGGGATCGATAATTAATTGCCGAGGCATAATACTTTTTGCTTTTGACCTATTGCTGCAAATGAGGATAGGTAACGTCATTCGTCATGAGTCAGCTGTAGCAAGATTATGTAACAAGGCAGTACATGTGATCACATTTATAAATGATAAACACAAATGGGTAAAAAATATAAAAATGCAAGTACTAGAACAGGTATAATAAGTAACAGGTTTAGTAAGTGTCATGAAAAACTTCTCCTGGAAAAAATATAAAAACGGATTATTGACCTGAAAGAAGAAACGCACACTATGCTGAAAAGTAGTGAACTTCGAATTAACAAGTAGTGAAATGTGTATAAAATGTGTTCCATAGCTGTCCTTTCCAAAACTTTCCGTCATCCTACTATGCAATGTAACACCTGCTGTCAAAGCAAACTGCAACAAATACTTAAATAACTACGTAGCATAAATACATAACTTCAACATTATCCTCATCTGTAAAGAAAAAACTTCATTATCCATCACTTCATTATCCATATTATCATAATTTCATTATTATCACCACCTGTAAAGAAAAACTTCATTATTCATAACATCATATCCTTCATCATTATTCATCAGTATTCATTATCATCTGCAAAAAATCACTTCATTACTCATTACCTAACTATTCCTTATCTCTAGCATACTTCATCACTAAAACTAAGATGTGTAGTTCAGTCTGACAGCCTGCATCAATCACCTTGTATTCTGAAAGAAAAAATTAGTTAAGACTGCTATTCTACGATGAGTATAGTATATTCTTGTTAATGCCTGCCAATCCTGATCCATTTACTCTTCCTCATAAAGTTATTGCATCTTCTTTCGTTTATTCCGTAGGTGAAATTCCCATTTATGTTAAATTTATTTCTTAGAATCATCATTCCTTTCTGAAATTGATGAACAAAGATTAATGTCTTGCATTTAAATCCTATACCCACTAGATAATGACTGGTTTATGGTAACATAATTAACCCTACAGCATAACATGACAGAAAACGTAATATGTCAAAAACATTGACAGTGTTCAGATGCAAAAATGTACACAGAATAATACAATGCAGTAGCAAAAAAATGTGAAACAGTCACGATGTTGAGATGTCATAAGGCAAAAAAAAATGTCAAAGTCGACTGGTGTGTGTTATATCTTAACTATTTCATAGTGCATACAAACAAAACTGGAGTACAGTCATATACACAAAAAAAAATGGAAAATGTGCACGGTCTGATGTGTAACGACAAGAAAAGCGACCTGCTAACCTTACCTTGCCGGGCACTTGCCAAGAAAAAAAATACGATAATCATCAATAAGTAGTCACATAAATATAATTGCAGAAATAGTCGTAAATGTGTAAATTCATCTGGAAAAATATGCACGGTCTGATGTGTAACGACAAGAAGAGCGACCTGCTAACCTTACCTTGCCGGGCACTTGCCAAGAAAAAAAAATACGATAATCATCAATAATTAGTCAGGTGAATTAATTGCATTAGTAAATGGCATCATAGTGTGTTGAATCATACAGTGGTTTCACTCAATAAACGGTTTAATGTTTGAGATATGGTGATTGCCTTTCGATTTTCTGGTTCTCAAAGTTTCGACGTGTACAACATTGGGGTGAGGGATACTGCGAATCCGATACGGACCTGCGTATAGAAGTTCAAATTTACTGCACTTACCTTTTAATTTGCTGGATAAATAGTGTGTACGTACTAATATCTTCTGTCCAACGTGAAAGTCGCGGCGTGTACAAACCTGTTTTTGCTGTCTTCTCCGGCGCTCTGCGGCACGTTTGATGTTGTTCAGCGCAATGTCAATTATTTCGTGGTGTCGTAGGCGACGATTTTTGGGGAATTCAATTAATTCTTTAATTTTGTTCGGTGGTTCAACGTTTTTCAGTATAACAGTCGGAGATAGCATAGTGGATTCATTTGGAATGGAATTAATTACATCTTGGAATGAGAGTATGTGTGTATCCCAATCAATATGTCTTTTGTGGCAGTATATTCTGCACAGCTTACCAATTTCCTTCATTAATCTTTCACAAGGGTTCGAAGAAGCGTGGTACTTGGATATATAGATCGGAGAAATGTTTCTAGCTCGTAACATGCGTGTCCATACACTACTACGAAATTGAGATCCATTATCAGAAATTACTTTCATTACATGCCCTACATGAAATAGAAAATGTTTTACAAATGCTTTCGAAACAGTTTTAGCAGTAGCTTTGCGTAACGGAGTGAAAGTAACAAATTTTGAAGTGAGCTCAACAGCGACAAAAATGTAGCAAAAACCTCTGTTAGTTCTCGGAATCGGACCAAAAATATCTACTGCGGCCATGTGTCTTAATTTCACAGGTATAATGGGATATAAAGGAGGAATATGTGAAGTGGTGTCTGATTTAGCTTTCTGGCAAATTTTACAAGACGCTAAAACTCGTCGTATACGTTTTTCCATGTTGGTAAAATAACAGTTCTGTCTCAGTATAAGAAAACATTTTCGTGCTCCGTAATGTGCGTAACTTAAATGAGTGTACCAAATTAGTTTGTTAACCAGTTCGTCAGGAATGCATAATAACCAATTGTTGCTGTCAGGATGAGAGCGGCGAAACAGAATGTCATTGCGTACAGTGTAGTGGTTCCTAATCGTAACATTTTTCCTATCTTGCCAAAGGTGTTTAATTTCTTTCCACACATTGTCCTTATTTTGTTCTTGTGCTATGTCCTGTAATGACGATGAAATAAAATTTTCAAATGCAACTTGTTGAATGTACATGACGCTGAAATTTGCTTTGCAGAAGTTGGTTGCGATGTCTTGCTGATTGTTACTGAGAGAACGCGATAGTGCGTCTGCTATAACATTTTGCGTACCGGGAATGTGAACTATTGTAAAATTAAATTCCTGTAAATATAGTTTCCATCTGCTTAATCTGTCGTGAGTAAATTTAGCTGAAAGCAAAAATTGTATAGCTCTATGGTCTGTGTAAACGGTGGTATGTCTGCCATAAAGAAAGTGCCGAAATCTCGTGAAAGCCCATACAACACATAATGTTTCAAGTTCTGTGACGGAATAATTTCGTTCAGCAGGTGACAAAATGCGACTTGCAAATGCGATGTTTTTAATTACTGTAGAACCATCTTCTTCTATTTCCTGGAAAATGTGTACGCCTAAAGCGGTGTTGGAACTGTCGGTGGCAATGGAAAAATTTCTGGTAAGATCTGGGTGCGATAACAGTGGAGCATTCAACAGAGCATGTTTCAGGTTCATGAATTCAGAGTGTGCTTGCTTATCCCAAGACCAAATACTGTTTTTACCTGTTAATTGACATAATCTGGGTGTGTCTAAAGCAGAGTGATGAATAAATTTACGAAAAAAGTTAATTAAGCCCAAAAAACTGCGTAATTGCTTTTTTGTTGTAGGAACAGTAATGTCACGTAGAGCTTGAAGTTTTTCCGGATCAGGTGCAATGCCTTCTGCTGAAATTACGTGTCCAAGAAATTTTATAGAAGTTTTGCCAAAGTGCGATTTACTGAGGTTAACTGTGAGTCCTTGTGCATGAAAAGTTTGTAACAGTTGTTCAAGAATCATATTGTGTTCAGACCAGTTAGCTTCTGCGATAAGAATATCGTCTACATACGTCGTAATTCTGTCTTTAAGTTCTGTCGGAAGTATTGTGTTCAAACCGCGAATAAAAGCTGCAGAAGAAATAGTTAAGCCGAACGGTAGTTTGCAAAATTGATAACAGTCGCCGAAACAGAGAAAAGCTGTATATTTTCTACAATTCGGATGAAGTTGAATTTGCCAAAATCCCGATTTCAAATCTAATGTGGAATAAATAGCTGTACCGTGAAATTTCTGTAAAAGTTCCTCTAATGTCTGTGGTCGATCTGTTTCATTAATAATAATGTCATTAATGTGACGTGAATCAAGTACAAGGCGAAGTGAGCCATCTTTTTTCTTAACAATATGTAGCGGGTTTATGTACGGACTAACTGCTGGTTCTATAATTCCTTGGTCGAGCATATCCTGCAATTCTTTTTTAACCTGTTCTCTGTGAATGTATGGAATAGGATAATGCTTTGCTTTAAATGTGTCATGCGGTTTGACTTGAAATTCATACATAAAGCCGGACATAGTACCAGGAATGTTGTCAAAAACTGGAGCTTGCTGTAAAAGAATTTTGTGTAATTGCGTTCGTTCGTCGTCTGTAATTGCACTACTCTCTTTAACTTTATCGGAAATCATTTGTATTACGTCGTAGTCCATTTCGTCTGGAGTATTATAGTTGTGTACGTACGTATCCGTTAACAATGTGGGATTACAGTCTATGTCACGTGTTGCGGAAATGACCTCTGTGCGGTTAATTGTTTGTTCTTCCGCAGATAATGAGTGCTGAAATTCTAAAGCAAGTTGTACATTTTCATCCTTTAACATTAAATAAGAATTCTGAAAATCAATGACTGCTTCGTGTTGTACCAGAAAATTCGTGCCTAAAATAATGTCTGTTGTCAATAAAGGCACAATCCAAAAATTAGAGTGAAACGTGTGACCTGCGATACAAAATGATAAATGTGTCTGTAATTTAACGTCTACTCCTTTACTCGATACTGCTCCTTTCACTTTTGTTTTGCCTAAAGGTAACGTCGGATAAGTATTCTCTTTGTTGCACTCGTTGAAAGTCTCCTCATTAATTACTGATATAGGTGATCCGGAATCAATTACTGCTGAGAATTTTGATGAACCAATTTTAATTTCGATAACAGGATGTGAAATGGTTTTCTGAATAACTGGTCTTTCCTGTAAAAGAGTGTCTCTGATGTCGTCAAAAGTAACTACATTTTCGTGAACAACATTTTCCGTGTCTAAGGTAGTGCTTGTATTATTGAACGATGCGTCCTGTACACTATCTAGTCAGATTCTATCTGACGTGTTATTATTATTAGGAGGATTCTGTGGCATTTCGACTATTTGAACTGTCCTATTACTTCTTCCAGACGTGTTACGCTCTGGATGGTACCTACTGTCGGGTTCATTCATGAGAATATGTTCTTGCGTATGACTTTGCTGTTGGTGAGACCGACTGTTATTATATGTTCGCTGAAAATTGTCCTCATTATTTTTACGTCTGTCGTAATAGTCATTCCTATACGGTGCATTACGATAGGAATTGAAATACTGTCTTCTTTGTACGTAGTTGTTTCCTTGCTGACGTACGTTACTATTTGTTGTATCAGGGACTATACGTGCACGCGGCGGAACATTAAAGCCTGGTTGACCTTGTGCATTCCATTGTTGGTTAGGTATGCTAACCGGCTGGTTTTGATGTTGTTGTTGTGAAATACCTCTATTGTTACTAAAGTGTGGTTCCTGTTGCTGAAAATTTTGACGGTATTGATAATTAGAATTTTGCCTGTTATGAAAGTGTTGGTAGTTGTCGTTCCTAAAACGTCTGTTATCTTTCCGATTGGAATTACGTCCCTGATCATAATTGTAGTACTGTTGTTGACCTTGGTTGTTACTCAAAAAGTTTTTGTTGACAAAAGAATAATCAGATTGCTGTACTTCCAAGAGCTGTAAAAGATCTCTGAATGCTGAAATGTTTTCTTTTTGCTGGCCCGTTAGAAGTGACACTCGTAATGACCGTGGTAATTTAGAGATGCATAGTTGTATAAGTGCGGATTCACTGTACGGTTCACTTAGGTACTGGTTTTGTTGTACCATGTGCTCAAAAAATTGCGTTACACTGGGAAAATTTGAGTTTTCATAGTTTGGCAAACTAATTAGTTGGTCTTTAATTCCGCGCTGTGTCGTCTTCGACCAGTACGCTGACAGAAAAGCATTCTGAAATTCCTCTACCGAGTAACACTGTCTCGCGATCGGTCTCATACGAGTTGCCGGTTCGCCTTCCAAAAAACTGCAAATAAATTCAAGTTTATGTGTTACAGGCCAAGTCGGTGGAAGAGCAAAGCTAAACTGTTGAATCCAATCCAGTGGGTGAATCTGCGTTCTATCGTTTTTAAATATTTTGAACTTTCTTACTGACAGAAAATGTTTATAGTCGAAATTATCATCTCTGTGTAATGAAACAGGTTCAGGATCGTAAGAGAATCTATTGAACTGCGGTTGATCGGAATCTAAGTCCCGTACTCTCTGTAGATTACCCAAATTATACGCGCTGCGTGAGTCTGACACATGTTCATAAAGTGGCGTCTGTTGTGTATTATTAACAGAAGTGTTTTTCATTTCTGTTACTTCTTGTTGTAAATTTGATAACTTCCTACGTAACGTGTTGTTAGATGAATCGATCTCATTAATTGTCTGCTGTAAATTTTGAAATTCAGGCGTTTGAATAAATGAAACCGGTGCAGTATCGTCTGATTTATTGTCATTAGTATTTTCGATAGCATCAATACGACTGGCCAATTCATCACATTTTTCAGTCAGTATTTTAACCTGATCGTCGGTTTTAGAATCAGACGCATTAATCTGTTTTTGCAACTTGCGCGTAGTTTCGCTCAGTTTTTTAACATCACCTTTGATAACATCACAATCCTGTGTTAGATCTAATTGTTCGAATCTATCTGTCACTGTTTGAATATTTACTGTGTGTGTATCTGTTTTTGATTTAAGGTCAGAAATTTCATCCCGTAATTCCGCGTTCAATTGTTCTATGGTATTAATTTTGTCGGACACTGTAGTAATATTATTGTCTACATACGTCTTCGCTTTCGCGAATATTTTACGTTTGTCCTCTTGTCTTTGTGCAGTGATTGTTTCCATGACTTGTCGTTTTACTTTGTTTTGATCCTGAATAAATTTGCGGAAACGCGTATCACTGTTCTGTATGTGCTGACTAAAGCGCTCGTTAATCTGAGTGTTCTGCTGTTCGAATTTCGCGTCTATCTTTGCGTCCATAGTGCGCGAAAGTTCTACCGTCATTGCTTTAAACTCGTCCCGTAATTGTGCAGCTTTTTCAGAGCATTGTTTAGCGACTCCGCTAATTTCGTCTCTGAGTGTTTCTGTTGCGACTGTTTGCATTTCTCTTAATTCTTGCGCAACAGATTTAATTTCTTCGCTATTTTTTTGTGAACACGCCTCAATTTCCGCGCGCAACTGTTCCTTAGTGTCATGGCACTGCGCGGCAACGTCTCTAATTTGTTCACTAAGTTTGTCTTGTTTTTTGTCATTATTGTCAAGTTTTTCGTTAATTTTATTAAATTTTTTATCCTGTTCACTAAATTGTTGTTTGTTATCTTCCCTAAGTTGTTTGAAATTGTTGTCTGTTTTCTCATTCTGTTGTTTGATATCTATCAATATTGCCATAAATTGCTCCAAGGTGACATTACCTACTCTATTCTCAGTACTGTTTGATGGTGTTTCTACAATTGTCGCGTTTTGTATGACCATTTGGTCATTCTGTAATTTACAAAAAGGTTTATCAGCCGTATGTATACTGTCGGTCACTATTTCGGAATTAAATAGATCCATCGTACTTTGTGTGATCTGTTCACATTCGTTAGACAAATTTGTCTGTTCGTTACTTGGGTTTTCCAAATCGGGTGTGTTAAGCTCTGCAGCGCTCATTACAATAGAGCGTTCTGCGTCATCAATTGTCGTCAAGTTAACAGACGAGACAATTGAGTTCGTTTGTTCATCATTAAGGTGAAAGTCATCATTAGTGGTTGGAATGCACTGATTGTTAGTGAACGCAGGATTGTCATCATTACGTTGCGTATCACAATTACTATCGGTCACGTTGTTTAAGTCGGTAATTTCATTCACAATACTTCGCGATACACTATTCACAGTCTTTCGCGGCATTTTTACAATAGTCAAAATTTTTCACAAAACAAATCAACACAATGCAAAAGCAACACACAAATACAACAAAGCAACAAATTGCCGTTGACCTGTAGAGAGAAAGTCACAAGATTAATAAAAGCGTTGCGCTAAATCCTAATTATATCTAAGCAAACAAGAGCAGATATCTGACTGTCGCTCAAAAGACTCTCAACGAAATTCGATCCTGGACTGGGTGTCGCCAAGTGTAACCTCCCCACCGTAATTTTAAAAGAATGATAATGGACAATACTTAATAGAAATGGGGGCCGAGTGTAAACTCCCCGCAAAATTTATAATAATTGACAATATTATTTAGGGATGCTAATGGACATTGCTCTATGCGTAACCTGCCCACAATGAAATGTACTGACAATGGCAACAAAAACGTGAAATTCGCAATCTGACTCAAATATAAATCCTTCAAAATTAAAGTCCATTCAGTGACAAGAAATTTCAATTAAACCGAAATATTGGTCTTTGGCCCTGTGTAAAACAATCAGAATTAAAGTCTTACCTCAGAATAAATAGATGTCACATATCTGCTCTTGTTGTTGCGCACCGCTCGGAGGAACTGCATTGCAAATAATAATATTCTCTTTTTTTTTTGTGATTCTAGTGAAATTTTTTCTTCAAAAGAAGTGGAATGAAATGGGAAGTGCAACGAGATCTTTAGTTCAATAAAAAATTAAATTTTTGAAAAAATGCTTTTGAAATAAAAAATTATTATTGGGGAACTTGTTGGAGAATAATTACAATAAATAAAATTTTTCATTATCTAATGATTATATTAATTAACAGTATACCTTATTCCTCATCTTGACCATTGTTGCTGACCGCCTACATCACACAACCGCACTGGGCTGCTACTACTGACCGACCGCTCTGCATGACGACTACAGACTGAGTACTGCTCTCAACTAGACAGAGCTACAGACTCGCAACGACTGACTGACTGCTACTCTGCATAGCGACAACTAACTCGCAAAGACTACTACTGACTGAGAACCGCTCGCAACACTCGCGCGGTCAAGCGCATACTCTCTGGTCACGGATGCTACAATGCCTCGCCATCGCTGCTGCGTTACATACGTGTTTCAGTCTACGTGACTGTTACTTCCAAAAACAGGAAAAATCATAAAAAATAAGGATTTTCTTTAAACAGTTAAAGAGGCAATACGTCGTTCGAACCACTATCAAATGAAGGAACAGGTTGATGGGGCACCAGTTAAGACATACAGGTATAGGTAACCTGATGCTGGAATGAAAAGTAGGCAAGAAAATTATAGGGTCGGGCAAATATTACAATATGTAGAATACATTACAGAAAATGGTATGTGTAATTAATATGCAGAAATTGATAGATTAGCACGAGATGGGAAGAGATAATGGTTGCAAGTCTGCGTAGAAGTGGTACTTATTGTATAATGTAGTTTCTAAAGTTCGTCGATTACGATCGTTGCGTTCTAGATGCTGGCTAAACGGATAATGTCCAGAGACAATAAAGAAATAAAGCTTGTATACACACTCAGTGCAAAACTAACATAGGCATCTGTGAGAGCTCAGATACAGTGCTGAGAAAAACGACTTTATAATAAGGACAGAGAAGAGTAATGGATGTCGCATTGATAAAATTTTTAAAAAACCATGGGTCAGAAACGCACCCTTGTGCAGCTACGGCGATAATACGACATATTAGCAGTGCCGAGCAAACGGATATTTGTGCGTTTAAACTAAATTGCCCCAGCTAATACCTATTATGGTTAAGAACGTTAGTTTCAACTGGTCAGAGCCAGGCAAAATAAATTTTATCCATGACCGGTAACGTCAGAGGTGAATTTTCAGTAATGTTTACTGGCTAAAGCTAGGCTATAAATCAACTGCGCAAGAAGTGCAGTTGAGCATAACGACCACAACATAACGCAGCTACAGTTTAGTTTGATAAAACCGCATTACTAGACAGATTGGTAACCGGATAAACTTCAGTGCGCTCTTCGCTTATTGGCTATCAATTTAAGACCCTAGCTCCACAGCGGTGCATTTTCAAGAGATGGTAGTTTGGAAAATTTTGGTCCAAATCCCCTGCCCTGCTCCGACTTATCACACCGTTTCTCTTCACACTATATACCTCTACTGTTTAGTACACCTGCTGCCTTGACAATGCAAAATATAGTCAATATAAACCAGTAATCCACCACAGAAATTGTAATTTCATTCTTATAACATTTTTTGCTTCTTGTATCCGTTTTGATATCTCTCCTAATTTATGAGTAATATTCAGTTGCTTATATGACATTTTATATACCTTCTTTTTATACTTACTCCATTCACTACTGCATTTTTTCTAATTTTGTTTGCAGGTGGCTGGACGTTTTGACATCGTCGCAGGGAGAAACCAAGATAATATTTCCAGCATCGAAGGATTACATTATTCTGGCAGGTAAGAAACTTTGCCGATTCTTTCTTCTCATTTGTCCGAAACGAAGAGAGAATATACAACTTTTGTGTGTAATGATTTATCCTTTTGGTAAACGTCGTTACACAAAGGATGTTTCTTTAAAAGTGAGAAGAACGCTTGGATAGAGTTTCTCATATAAAAATGTTTATGTCAGTGTGAACCCTTGATTTGATGCAGTCGTTCATAGCTACTGTATCTACTCAAGAAACACAAGTGCTTTTCAATCTTATTGAACGTTCATGAGTTATTGTACCAGGTGGACTAACATATGCGGGAAACTGTTCCGGTTTGCGCATATCGGGGGACGTGCACTCCGTTCAAGTCCGCTTTGGAATACAACCTTTCCAGTTCTACATCGACATCTATATACACACATCAAAAAAAGTTTTATATCATCTTGGTTCCGAGAGTTCCAGAAACTGTACAGAAAATTGGAATCGAGATCAACATAAACATCATTTCCGCCCTTTTTATTGCTCATGAAAACCGCACATTCCATGTTGCACCACCAAACAGCGAGACTTTCAGAGGTGGTGGTCCAGATTGCTGTACACACCGGTACCTCTAATACCCAGTAGCACGTCCTCTTGCAGTGATGCATGCCTGTATTTGTGTCGACAAGTTCGTCAAGGCACTGTTGGTCCAGATTGTCCCAATCCTCAAAGGCGATTCGGCGCTGATCCCTCAGAGTGGTCGGTGGGTCACGTCGTCTATAAACAGCAGTTTTCAATCTATCCCAGGCATGTTCGATAGGGTTCGTGTCTGGAGAACATGCTGGCCACTCTAGTTGAGCGATGTCGTTATCCTGAAAGAAGTCATTCACAAGATGTGCACGATGGGGGCGCAAATTGTCGTCCATGAAGACGAATGTCTCGCCAATATGCTGCCGATATGGTTGCACTATCGGGTGGAGGATGGCAAAATGGTTCAAATGGCTCTGAGCACTATGGGACTTAACATCCGAGGTCATCAGTTCCCTAGAACTTAGAACTACTTAACCCATCCATGCCCGAGACAGGATTCGAACCTGCGACCGTATCGGTTGCGCGGTTCCAGACTGAAGCGCCTAGAACCGCTCGGCCACTCCGGCCGGCTGGAGGTTGTCATTCACGTATCGTACAGCCTTCCGTGACCACCAGAGGCGGACGTTGGCCCCACATAATACTACCCGAAAACAGTCGGGAACCTCCACCTTGCTGCACTCGCTGGACAGTGTGTCTAAGGCGTTCAGCGTGGTTCAAATGGTTCAAATGGCAATGAGCACTATGGGACTTAACATCTGAGGTCATCAGTCCCCTAGAACTTAGAACTACTTAAACCTAACTAACCTAAGGACATCACACACATCCATGCCCAAGGCAGGATTCGAACCTGCGACCGCAGCGGTCACGCGGTTCCAAACTGAAGCGCCTAGAACCGCTCGGCCACCACGGCCGGAGTTCAGCGTGGCCCGGTTGCTTCTAAACACGTCTCCGATAATTGTCTGGTTTAAGGCATATGCGACACTCATCGGTGAAGAGAACGTGATGCCAATCCTGGGCTGCATGGTGTCGTGGTTGCAAAAATGGACCTCGCTGTGGACGTCGGGAGTGATGTTGTGCATCATGCAGTGTATTGAGAACAGTTCGAATCGTAACACGACGTCCTGTGGCTGCACGAAAAGTATTATTCAATATGGTGGCGTTGCTGTCAGGGTTCCTCGGAGCATTAATCCGTAGGTAGCTGTCATCCACTGCAGTAGTAGCCCTTGGGTGGTCCGAGCGAAGCATGTCATCGACAGTTTCTGTGTATCTCCTCCATGTCGGAACAACATCGCTTTGGTTCACATCCCTGCACACTTCTCTTGTTGAGAGCCCATCCTGGCACAAAGTAACAATGCGAACGCGGCCAAACCGCGATATTGACCCTCTAAGCATGGTTGAACTACAGACAACACGAGCCGTGTACCTCCTTCCTGGTGGAATGACTGGAACTGATCGGCTGTCGGACCCCCTCCGTATAATAGGCGCTGCTCATGCATGGTTGTTTACATCTTTGGGCGGGTTCAGTGACATCTCTGAACAGTCAAAGAGACTATGTCTGTGATACAATATCCACAGTCAACACCTATCTTCAGGAGTTCTGGGAACCGGGGTGATGCAAAACTTTTCTTGATGTGTGTATACACTCCACATGCCACCACACGGTGCCTGGCGGACGGTATCTTTTACCATTAATTTTCAGTCGTTTTTCTATTTCACTCGCAAAGGGAGCGAGGAAAACACAACCGTTTGTATGCTTCCTTACGAGCCTTGATTTCTCTATTTCTGCAGTCGTTAAGTGAGATGTACGTTGGCGCCACCCTTGTACAGAACAGTCCAGCCAAAGGATAGATAGAGTAGAACTAATTTGTAGACGTCCAAACTCAGATGACTTAATCTCGTGTGACTTCTGTATCCGGAGCTATGCCGTGTGGATAGAGCTATCGATCCTCGCTGTAGAAGGCGTTCAGCGTGGCCGGGTTGCCTCTAAACAAGTCTCCGACGATTGTCTGGTTGTAGACTAATGCCACACTCATCGGGCAAGAGAACGTGCTGCCAATGGAACCAGTAAGAAGAGAACGAAGGCTGTCCCCCCTCCAAAAAACAGTAATGTAGCCACTAACTGCTTCTTACTGTATTACTACTAATTACACGCAACCGCCAAGACATCAACTGCTAACATCACTACCCATCTACACACGCTTATATCTATATGATTAGTGATCCAGTTACACATTTAAAAAATCAGTCGCATAAGACAACAATTTTCAGTACGCTAGCACAATTCAAAAGCACTGTTTACAAAACAGAACCACTGTTGTAATAAAACAGTTTCGATCCTGGTTGTCGTATCTAATGTAGTGTATGTAATGTACATGCGACAGCCAGACCATTTATTTCTTGACTTCAGCACACCTCGGCAACCTGAAGACGTTAAGGAAACGAAACCAGCCATAACACAATGAATGTGTAAAAATATAGCTGAGATGGTTTTCATTCCTTAGTAACTTTAATTTCAAAACATGATGAAGATTATTCTCATTTAATCAGTACAGTCACGCGCGCAGCGATACGGACTTAACAGGCTTGGTTACTGACGTAACATTCACTATAGCACGTCGCACAAACGAACAAACAAGCCATTAGAGAACGCTCACAGATTTCCATAGCACTGTGAATTACTACTTGCTGCAATTAACGCATCTTGTCAGAGTTGTAGCTAACACTGTACCTCGACTTGAATTCATGGTCATCGGAATACCGACATTAACCCAAAAAGCACTCAGCGCTCCTTGTAATCTGCTGAAGCCTTCAATGAGGTTTGTGCGCGTGGCTCGAGAAGACAGCACCCGCTACCTCTAGTTTCTGCCCACCTTACAGCCGACCGTACTGACCGCTGTCCGCCCGGTACCGCTCCACACCAGCTCCGTGAGGCCCCTTGGACTTGGCTGCTAGCAGACGAGCTCTCTCCAGGAACTGACCGCTCCCACGGCGACTCCTTGGACCAGCATCGCCGACACCCAAACAATCGTGGGCAGTGCGCCAGACAACAACCTGGCACCGGCCCGCAACTTGTCAGTCACAACCCGCAGCGGCCTCCGGCGCTGGCTCAAGTTGAAGTCGCCACTTCCTCTCGGTGCCGCAGACTCTTCCTCACTCCTCAGCACCTCCAGGCCCATCCCGCCGATCGGACAACCTCGGCGATTTCGTAGTGCCCGGCCCCTGGGTGTGTATTCTGTATCATTCCGCCATTGTGCCGATAGTTTCGGTACTCTAGAGCACCGAACAGTCTAGTATTCAAATTAGAGCCCCTGCGTTATTCAGTATGCATTTCGGAAGCGATACCGTTCGGGTCTAGAGAACCGAAACGCTGTTGTCGGTTCGTGTCGCGTAAGCCAATCAAAAGCAAGCGGCCGCAGATCCGCGCATGCGCACTGCAGCGCGCACAGCGCCACGAACACAAAGCGGCTAGCAGACGGCACAGGCACGCTATTCTTCGAAGTACCGAAAAGATATTCTGATATCTGTATTATGCAGATTGTCGTGAATGCCGCATTATGTCACCTTATTCTCATTCACACTGACATCGTGTTTTGGATTTTGACATCGTGTTTTGGATTTTACGTTTTGGAAAATGAGTTATGGATAGTGTGTAGTACCACATTGTACTAATACGTCTATAAAAACACCCGAAAAATTGACTCTGAGAGTTTCAACGCATCAGAAGATAAACAGAATGTTGTTATAACTCGCTCCTAGAGATCCAAATGATTAAGTAGCCCACTTCCCTATATGATACGTCAACGATTTAGGTCTGAAAAACAAAATTGAAAAAGCGCATTTTCGAGAGCTCCTGCAGTTCGTCGAAGTTCATAACATGCATTTCATGTATGAAAATGTTTCGTATATGGTGCTACAGTCTAAAAATATTACGGCGGAGATTTTTCATCTCTGTCTACTGTTGTTGAGGATTCGATCGCAGATGAAAACTTGTGACAAGCAAGATTATGAAGATGACGGCTGCTAGTTACATTCACAGTATTTTAAGTTGTGCTCTTAGATTCCTATCTAACCGCATACTCGGAAACCGCTACATATTCGGAAAAAATGGTGAATTATTTCCGACAAGAAAAAATATAGAGGCCACTGTCGGTTGTTCCACTCACAGCAATTTCATATTTCGATTTTTAAACACATAGAAATCACGGAATCATTACTGAGGAAGTACGCTCTTACGTATAAGTAATAACAAATGTTGCAGAAAAATCTTCACGTACACGAATAACATTGTCTTAGGACGCGTTGCATGTATGAAGAGAGAAAAAAAAAAAATGTACCCCATCTATGTTCGAACCCGCGTCTTTGCATACCACATACGCGCGCACTAACCACTTTTTTTCTTTTTTTTCATTTTGTTCGGTATTGATCGTTGTGTTTGGTCATTGCGGACGTCGCAAGAAATCCTGTTCAGGTTCGGTGGTTGATCCTTCCACTCAATTTTTTATTACAGAGGCTAACCAGCTCTCTGACCGAACACGCTGAGCTACCGTGCCGGCTTACTTAGCCACGCCAAACATCACCAAAGTAAAGCTCATACTTGTACTAATGCGAAGAGGAACGTAGGCTGACTTCGTTGCCAAACGGTGCTGCGTAAGTCATAAATGCGTGATAGTTTAGAAGGTTTCCAATGTCAGGCTTCACATAATTGCTTTCTATTGTTACTTGAAAGTTGTAAACACATTTCGATGGTTACTAACTAAACCATTTGTGAGAAAAAGCACAGAAAGTCACTACTAACATCAGTTAATACTCATGTAATATACGTAAGCAGAGCCGATGTCTTGATATGTAATAATCTTTAAACTCTTATTTGCATAAAAAATAAGACGTATTTTTCGAGAATATTGACCGAAAACGTTTTTTTATGTAATCATTCACAGTAACAACCTAACCTAACCATATTTCTACCAAAGTAAAATAGTCTATTATGAACTGGTGATTCTTTAGTAACACTAAACCCAACGCTAAATCGCTAAATATGTTTAAAATAACAAATCATAGGTGTACATAAGCCGGCCGAAGTGGCCGTGCGGTTAAAGGCGCTGCAGTCTGAAAACGCAAGACCGCTACGGTTGCAGGTTCGAATCCTGCCTCGGGCATGGATGTTTGTGATGTTCTTAGGTTAGTTAGGTTTAACTAGTTCTAAGTTCTAGGGGACTAATGACCTCAGCAGTTGAGTCCCATAGTGCTCAGAGCCATTTGAACCATCATTTTTGTGTACATAAACCACAGCTCACCGATCGACAGGGCCACACAGAAATCCAAAACCTGTCGGTACAATTGTCGTAAAATCGGTGGGTTCAAAAATGGTTCAAATGGCTCTGAGCACTATGGGACTCAACTGCCGAGGTCATTAGTCCCCTAGAACTTAGAACTAGTTAAACCTAACTAACCTAAGGACATCACAAACATCCATGCCCGAGGCAGGATTCGAACCTGCGACCGTAGCGGTCTTGCGGTTCCAGACAAAATCGGTGGGAGGACCATTCGGTAACAGGTCTCAGAAGCTTACAGAATAGGATATTTCGAGAAAGAACCGAAAATGACGTCGCTACCGAGACTAACCTACTACACCGATCGGTATGAACGATGCAGAATAGGGCCCCTGGCGTGACGCCGCGAAACTGCCAGTTGCTTCCACCGCGGCACCGACGCCGGCTTCGGTAACATGTTGTCGGTTTCTTATCGTATTGCAGACTCACTATCGCCGTCCGTGCGCTCTCGCAGCTGCCGTTCGACAAGCCACAAGCGCGACAGTTTCGAAACTAAGAAATCAAGCATTTCCTGACCCTTGTTGGTATGATCTTTTTAGAGTTCTGTAACTAAATAGTAAAAGCGGAACACTTGAGGTTTGTTGGTTAATTTGGGGGAAGGGACCAAACAGTGTGTCATCGGTCCCATTGTATTATGGAAGGATGGGGAAGGAAGTCGGCAACGCCCTGTCAGAGGGACCATCCTGGAATTTGCCTGAAGCGATTTACGGAATCACGGAGAACCTGAACCAGGATGGCCGGAAATGGATTTGAACCGTCGTCCATCCGAATGCGAGTCCAGTATGCTAACCATTGCGCCACCTCGCTCGGTGAACCCTTAAGGCTAGTTCACACTATATGTAAGTTTAACGTGGAGAGAGGAAGAAAGGAAAGGAAAGGAAAGGGAGGGAATCACAGCTGTCAACAGCATCGACACATTACGCGGAATCAGCGCCGACGAGTGAAAAATGTGAGTCGGACCGAGATTCGAAATCGGTATCTCCCCTCCGCCTATCTACCTTCAATTTACATATAATGTATAACGGATGCAGATTCTGATTGGTGTCTGTTGTTTCGGACATGTCCGAAAGAACAGACACCACGCGTTCGTGTAATTCACTCTAGCCGTCACGTCACGTCACGTCAAAACATTCCACACAGCATTTCAGATTGCCGGAATTAACACAGGCTGTCAACGGATCATGAAATCACGTCACGTGACGTCAAGGTTTCTAGGAAAGAAAGTTTTCAATGTGGTGCCGTCTGCTAACATCGGAACTTAACCTATTTTCGATGCGCTCACTTATGTTTTGGTGTGCTTTTGTGTCTTCTCAACCTTTATTTTAATGCTGTGCTTAGTTTTCTTGGCAAACTGCTAATGTTCCGTGAAGGCTTCAGTATTTTTTCAATTGAGTGTTCTTCCACAAGCGAGGACAGATATCTGAGAGCAAAAATGTTTAGGTTTTACAGTAACAGAACGGAGCTGACACCCACTCTGTATATAAATAAAAACAGAAGTTGACGAAGCAGTTTAAATTAAATAATATTTTAAGTGGGAAAACCGGCTCTAACGAATGAGAAGAATACAGTTGCTCTGAATTTATTAATTACGTAAGAAACAAAACATGATGGATAACGTGAAATGTATACGCAGTTGTGAACATGAACAACCAGCAGCTGTACAGAGGGGTCCAAAAAAATGTATCCACTGTTTAAAAGTCCATAACTGGCAAACTAATTTATGGATTGATGTAGTTGTCTCATCTCTGGTAGTGTAATAGTTTGTAGTTCCGGCAATCGCCACACAAGTGTTCCATTACGTTGTTTTGTTTTGTAAGATGACAGTCGCCAGATAGTCAGTGCTTCGTTCTTAGTTGCACCTAGTCACTCGAGTAAACATGGCTGGCACAACGATTACATTCGATGAAAGGAAATCAGTTTTGAAGTGGTATTTTAAGTACGAAAATATTAATGAGGTTCAATGGCAATGGCGAAATGTGTATCAAACAGAGCCACCGACACGTTTAACGATTCGTCGCATTCGAAACAAATTTGAAGCCGAAGGTTGTGTTAAAGATGTACACAAACAACGATCTGGACGACGTGTAACAGTAACAAGTTCAGCTAACTCCCGTCGTGTGTTACAACAATTCACTCGCTCACCACAGAAGTCTGTGAGACAGTGTGCCCGTGAAACTGGAGTGAGTCTCTCAAGTGTTCGGCGAATTTTGAAGACAGCGAAGTGGAAGTGCTACATCCCACGATTGCTACACGCAATGAACGAGGACGACCCAGATCGTAGAATGGAGTACTGCGAGTGGTTTACTGACATGGTGCGCAACGATGAAGAGTTTGCAGAGATGATTGTGTGGTCTGATGAGGCACAATTCGAACTCAGTGGTACAGTAAATCGCCACAATTGCATCTACTGGGCCGCCGAAAATCCGAACGTCCATGTAGACAAAGCTGTGAATTTGCCAGGAGTAAATGTGTGGTGTGGGTTGTCTTACCGGTGCTTGATTGGGCCATTCTTCTTTGACGGCACAGTTACCGGTGAGGTGTACCTTCAGAGGCTTCAGACATCCATTTTACCTGCCATCCGAGACTTGTATGGAGACGGAAGAGTTTACTTTCAACAAGATGGTGCCCCAGCCCACTACCAACATCGTCTTAGGGCGTATCTCGACGAAAATCTACCAGGAATATGGGTAGGCAGTAGAGGTGCTGTGGAGTATCCACCACGTTCCCCAGACCTAACTCCTCTGGACTTTTACCTGTGGGGAACACTAAAGGACGTTGTTTATCGACAAAAGCCACGCACATTGGATGAACTTCGAGAATCCATCGTACATTCATGTGCAAATATCCAACTGAACACGTTGCAGTCAGTAGTACGTTCTGCAGTTCGGCGGCATCGTTTGTGTGTGGATGTTAATGGTGACCATTTCGAACACCTACAGTGATATCTTTAAGCTGGACTTTAAGCTACACTTTCACCACAAATGAGACAACTCCGTCAATTAGTTTGTAGGTTATGGACTTTTAAACAGTGGATACATTTTTTTGGACCCCTGTGTGTAATGGAATGATGACTATGAAAATTAGTGCCGAACCGGGATTCGAACACGGATTTCTCGCTTATCCCGAGCGGTCACCTTACCGTTTTTTGTCCTTTTTTCAGTTTTGTTCGTTATTTTTCCTTCCATGTGCTCGTGGCGGACGTCAAATGACACCCGTTGAAGTGCATCGTCTATACCTTCATTCAGTTTCTTTGTTACAGAGAACAGACAGCTCTCTGACCGAACACGCTAAGGTACCGTGCTGGCAAAACGGTATCCACTGCACCAACTACCATTTGGCTATCCGAGCACTACTCAGGGCTACACCCAAACTTCCATAGCTCGTCAACCATGTCTCTACGACCTGTACTCTTACGTCCATTATGTCCTCTATTTTCCCCTGTAAAGGCGGCGGCATTTCACTTGAAAGTCGCTTGCCCGGGGTCAGCGGATAAACACGATATTGCAGAACCTGTGTTATTCCCAAGCTCGATGCAGTATTCCTTGGGACATGCATGCATGTGGGATAAAGACGATATTGCAGTGCTTATGTTATTCCGAATTACGATGCAATGCTCCTTCTCACACGCATGCATGCGTGTCCGAAGGTACATTGCAAAGTTATTCGGAATAACGCAGGCACTCCAAGACTGCATAATGGATGTTTGTGATGTCCTTGGGTTAGTTAGGTTTAACTAGTTCTAAGTTCTAGGGGACTAATGACCTCAGCAGTTGAGTCCCATAGTGCTCAGAGCCACTTGAACCATCATTTTTGTGTACATAAACCACAGCTCACCGATCGACAGGGCCACACCGAAATCCAAAACCTGTCGGAACAATTGCCGTAAAATCGGTGGGAGGACCATTCGGTAACAGGTCTCAGAAGCTTACAGAATAGGATATTTCGAGAAAGAACCGAAAATGACGTCGCTACCGAGACTAACCTACTACACCGATCGGTATGAACGATGCAGAATAGGGCCCCTGGCGAGACGCCGCGAAACTGCCAGTTGCTTCCACCGCGGCACCGACGCCGGCTTCGGTAAAATGTTGTCGGTTTCTTATCGTATTGCAGACTCACTACCGCCGTACGTACGCTCTCGCAGCTGCCGTTCGACAAGCCACAAGGGCGACAGTTTCGAAACTAAGAAATCAAGCATTTCCTGATCCTTGTTGGTATGATCTTTTTAGGGTTCCGTAACTAAATAGTAAAAGCGGAACACTTGAGGTTTGTTGGTTAATTTGGGGGAAGGGACCAAACAGTGAGTCATCGGTCCCATTGTATTATGGAAGGATGTGGAAGGAAGTCGGCAACGCCCTGTCAAAAGGACCATCCTGGAATTTGCCTGAAGCGATTTACGGAATCACGGAAAACCTAAACCAGGATGGCCAGAAACGGATTTGAACCGTCGTCCATCCGAATGCGAGTCCAGTATGTTAACCATTGCGCCACCTCGCTCGGTGAACCCTTAAGGCTAGTTCACACTATATGTAAGTTTAACGTGGAGAGATGAAGAAAGGAAAGGGAGGGAATCACTGCTGTCAACAGCATCGACACATTACGCGGAATCAGCGCCGACGAGTGAAAAATGTGAGTCGGACCGAGATTCGAATTCGGTATCTCCCTATGCAGCTGACAGCAGTGATCCTCTGCCTTCCCTCTCTTTTCTTTGCCTATCCACCTTCAATTTACATATAATGTATAACGGATGCAGATTCTGAGTGGTGTCTGTTGTTTCGGACATGTCCGAAAGAACAGACACGACGCGTTCGACGACGTTTGCAGCAGCATGGACTATCAGCTGGGAAACCATGGCTGCGGTTACCCTTGACGCTGCATCACAGACAGGAGCGCCTGCGATGGTGTACTCGACGTCGAACCTGGGTCCACAAATGGCAAAACGTCATTTTTTCGGATGAATCCAGGCTCTGTTTGTAGCATCATGATGGTCGCATCCGTGTTTGGAGACATCGCGATGAACGCACATTGGAGGCGTGTATTCGTCATCGCCATACTGGCGTATCACCCGGCGTGATGGTATGGGGTGCCATTGGTTACACGTCTCGGTCACCTCTTGTTCGCATTGACGGCACTTTGAACAGTGGACGTTACATTTCAGATGTGTTACGATCCGTGAAGCTATACCCTTCATTCGATCCCTGCGAAACCCTATATTTCAGCAGGATAATGCACGACCGCATGTTACAGGTCCTGTACGGTCTTTCTGGATACAGAAATTGTTCGACTGCTGCCCTGGCCAGCACATCTCCAGATCTCTCACCAACTGAAAACGTCTGGTCAGTGGTGGCCTAGCAACTGGCTCGTCACAATATGGCAGTCACTACTCTTGATGAACTGTGATTTCGTGTTGAAGCTGCATGGGCAGCTGTACCTGTACACGCCATCCAAGCTCTGTTTGACTCAATGCCCAGGCGTATCACGGCCGTTATTACGGCCAGAGGTGGTTGTTCTGGGTACTGATTTCTCAGGATCTACGCACCCAAATTGCGTGATAATGTAATCACATGTCAGTTCTAGTATAATATATTTGTCCAATGAATACCCGTTTATCATCTGCATTTCTTCTTGGTGTAGCAATTTTAATGGTCGTAGTGTATAGTATTTCTCTCAGACATTTTGATACTCGCAAACTCATTCATCAGAACCTGTGGATGAACTACCTATATACATAATAAGTTTGTACAGAACCCTTAAAGCGCGGGTCCTACTCCCAATTTCCCTGTATGACTTTTTTTTTCGTACTTCCGTTTCCTAGATGTTTCGACTATTTTCGGTACGCCCTCTCTGTGACGTATACATGTTACCGCCGTTGTGGTACAATCGCAAGTAGATTCTACCATTAATTTTACTGCGACTTGCTCAGTAAAGATGCCCGTGTAGATTTCCCTGACATGACAATGTGGGCTTGTTTTTATTGACAAAAAGCTCACACCATCGCTGAGGGAGGAGAGATGAAATGTACATGTTTCAAAACATATATGCTGAAATAGTATATGTTTGCAAATCGTAAGAACAAACATATTACTTATTAATAATATGCATTATTCACTATTGTACACTTTGTAAACTCCAAAGTTTCTAGACTATAGTTTCATCCTCTGTATCAGTCGGTAACGTTGTCGTATCTGTTGTTGTTGTTGTCGTCTTCAGTCCTGAGACTGGTTTGATGCAGCTCTCTACAGTAAAGCTGCATGTCCTCGGGAAAAATTACGGCTGTAGTTTCCCCTTGCTTTCAGCCGTTCGCAGTACCAGCACAGCAAGGCCGTTTTGGTTAATGTTACAAGGCCAGATCAGTCAATCATCCAGACTGTTGCCCCTGCAACTACTGAAAAGGCTGCTGCCCCTCTTCAGGAACCACATGTTTGTCTGGCCTCTCAACAGATACCCCTCCGTTGTGGTTGCACCTACGGTACGGCCATCTGTATCGCTGAGGCACGCAAGCCTCCCCACCAATGGCAAGGTCCATGGTTCATGGGGGAAGGTCGTATCAGTAGAGTAAACTATTTTCAAATTCGCTGGTGAGCTGTTCGTCACTGCGTTCAAATCCAGTCCTGACTACACCCTTTTCAAGTTCTGCAATTACATGTATACTCCCAAGCGATCTTTCACTATCTGCTGCAGGGTCTCTTCTACTACTGTCAGTGAATCCCTTTCCTATTGCAATCACAAATAGAGAGAGGGGAGAACGTTCGTCTGTACAATGGTGAACCAAATCATTATGACCATCTGATTAATAGATTGTTTGTCCGTCTTTGGAACGAAATACATCACTGATCCTGCGTATCACAGATCCAACAGTTTATTGGTGGGTTTCTAGAGGTATATAGCGTTAGATATCTACGCAGAGGCCATGTAATTCGCGTAAATAACGGACCGCCGATTTGCGTACGTGGTTGATGACGCCCGATAGCGACCCAGATGGGTTCTATAGGATTTGCATTTGGTCGTTGAGACATCAACATCAATTCACTATAACGCTCCTCAAATCACTTTAGCATGGTTCTGGCTCCGAGACACGGACAATTATACAGCTGAAAGATAACATCGCCTTCGGGGAAGACATCAAACATGAATGGATACAGGTAGTTCTCAGTTGTCAGCGTGTCTTTGATTAGTACCACAAGTGCATGCAAGGGCAGGAGAATGTCTCCCGTAGCATAATACTGCTCCGAGTCGCCGTTCACCTCGATAACGGCGTTTATGGAGACGGCCATCGACCTAGTGTAGCAAAAATGTGATACGTCCAAAAAGCCAACACGTTTCCATTGATCAACGGTCGAATCCCGATGGTCCCGTGCCCACTGCAATCATAATTGACAATGTCGTTGGGTCAACATGTGAACACGTAGGGACGGTCTGCTGCGCAGCTCCGTGTTCAACAATGTACGATGAACAGTGTGCTCCGAAACACTTGTGCGTGCGCCAGCACTGTGCTCTTTCTTCAGAGATGCCATTGGTCACTATCTGTGCTACTTTACAGACAAGCCTCTGAACCGGACGTTCCGTGAAGAGTCGTGAACGTCCAACCATTTAGCGCATAGTGGAAGTTTCACTGTCCTACTTCTTTCCGTAGATGCTCACGACAGTAGCACGTGAACATTCTACCAGCTTCATCGTTTTCGAGATACTCGTTCACAGTCTCTGCGTAGTAATAGTCTGTGCTTTGTCAAAGTCACTTATCTCAATGGATTGCCCCATTTGCAGCCCATGTCTTCGCTATGGTGATCCCCGTCCGTGTCTGCTCCACTTACGTATCACGTGCCCTCAACGCCACCAGGTGGCATCCAACTTGGCGGTGGGTAGTGATCATAATTTTTTGGCTTATCAGTGTATGCTTCCGTACGAGCCCTGGTTTCTCTGTCTTTGCGGTCGATATATTGGTTACAAGTACATTGGTGGAAGAATGGTTCTGCAGTCCCTCACAAGCTTTGGTCCTCTCAACTTCAATAGTGTTTCGCGAAAAGAACGGTCTACCCTCCAAGGACTTCACAGTTTCAAAATACTCGCGTGTTGATAAAACCTCCCGTTAACAAATATAGCAGCGTGCCTTTGAATTACTACCTTTAATCCTACCTGGTGGGCATTCCAAATAGTCGAGCGTTTTCTGTACGCAGCATCCTTTAAACATGAACTACAGTTCTTGCTCCATTAGAGCGTCAAGTATTCAAAATTCCTTTTCAACATTTTCAAGTCGCGCACATCCTTTTGCTCTACTGCACTTACTTCTTTTATACAGTGTCCGTCCTTCAACAAAAGATTATTCATATTTCAAATGGTTCTGACAACTATGGAACTTAACTTCTGAGGTCATCAGTCCCCTAGATCTAACTTAGAACTACTTAAACCTAACTAACCTAAGGACACCACACGCATCCATGCCCGAGGCAGGATTCGAACGTGCGACCGTAGCGGTCACGCGGTTCCAGGCTGTAGCGCCTAGAACCGCTCGGCCACCTCGGCCGGCGATATTTCTTACCGAAATTTTTTGTTTGGCTATGTTCCAGATTAATTTCAATGAATTTTCGTGATGTCTCCATTTTACTTGTACAACGAAATATGAAGTAGACGTTCTACAACGCACACGAAAACCAGCCATGCTACTGCTATTAATAATGACTGGCGTATTATTGTAGTTTGTACAGACAGTGACTATAGCTCGTGGAAGAGCACGTATTTCCGCGCTCCCACAACTGAACTGAGCTATGGCCAGGTTAAAGTCATTGTTAACAAGAAGTGGACGTTGAAGCTTTCTGGATCTACATGACTCGCTACTAAATACACTGACCACGGTAGCTGAAATCTAGCTAGATCTGCAATAAAATACAGATTTGTAAATGACTGATTGCTGTATTCATCCCTGATTATAACATGTTTACAGTCGCTGAGCATAATGATCCTGATGTAATCCAACCTAATGTAAAAGACTTTCGTTCAAACTTACAAGAGAATGTATTTAAACTATTTTGTTAACCTTAAGACAATTTCACGTATATCTGCGCGAAAGAATTTTGTTTATCTTAATACTCAAAAAGACTAACAACTACGAAAAATAAACACCAACAGAAAAGTAAGAAAGCGTATAACAGCCATCTGAAGATGGATCTGTAACAAATCGGAAACCGGTAATGCTTTGATGTAATAAACATAGGGCTGGTAACTGTTTCAAATTGTAAACCATACAGAAGTGTACTAGTAGCAAACGTAAGTCTTAACAATAGAAGAAAATTTCTGAGAATGTGCGTCTGGAGCACAACATATTATGGAATTGAATCGTGGTCTGTGAGGATACCGAATGAGAATCGAAGAGGTTAAGAACTGGTATTACAGGATGACACTGAAAATTATGTAGCCTGATAATAAATCAGTTGGTTCTCGGTAGAATCGGGGAGGAAAGCAGTGTATGAAAAACACTGACTACTGAATGGATAGGATGATAGTGCATGTGTCTGGACGTCAAAGAATAGCTTTCAACGTACTAGAGGAGCGATAGAGGGCGAACAGTGTAGCGGAAAACAGAAATTAGAATTTATACAAGTGTAATTGAGACAACTCTGAGCTGAAGTGGTTCGCACAGACGAAGAATCTGTGGTGGACCCCATCAAACCACCCACAATACTGGTGACTTAATTGTAACAGTATCATAACCGGGAAAACGTAAATTTTAGGGCGCCCTGTACTGAATTATTTAATTATATGTTCCATAGATCACTTAGACGATGAACAAAAGTGCCTGAACGTAATTGTTTGAGTAGCTCAGTAATATGCTTCTCCCAATTCAAGTCTTCACCAGTATGTACACCCATAAATTTGGAGCGTTTTACCCTACTTACTGCCTCTTGCTCATGTGCTACATTAATTGTTAGTATGACCCTATTTGTTGTGTGTTTTTTCAAAATTTAGGGAGAGTCCATTTTCTGAGAACCACTTAAAAATCTTTGGAAAGTATCATTTACTATCTCTTCTGTTGTTTTCTCTCTAGTGGGATTTATTATAACATAAGTATCGTGTGCAAAAAGTACCAGTTTTGCTTGTTGAACGTTAAGTGGAAGGTCATTCATATACTTAAGGAACAGGAGTGGACCCAAAATTGAACCCTGTCGGACTCTATTTGTGATTTTTTTTTTTTCCCCCCAGTCACTAAATTTTTCTACCTTTCTGACATTGTCTGAATTGTTCAGTTCAACCTTATCTTTCTAGTTGTGAAGTGTGATCCAAACCATTCCATAAAACTAGAGTTTTTCTAAGAGGGTATTACGATCTACACAGCCAAACGGCTTTGAAATATCACAATAGGAACCAACAGGCTATATATAATGATTTGAGGCTTGTACTGTCTGATGAGTGAATGTATAAATAGCATTCTCAGTCGAGCAGCCTGCCTGTGATACGTTAAATAAATTGTTTCCGCTTAACTGTGCGTCTACTGTAGAGTAAGCGCACGCTTTTTAGGATATTTTGAAAAAGGTGTCAGTAAGGGAATTTGACGATAGTTGTTTAAATCTGCTTTGTCACCTTTCATATGAGTTGTTTAATAATTGCATTTTTTAACCTGTCTGGGAAAATTTCCTGTGCCATCGATGCATTACGAATACCACTAAGGAAATTACTATTAAACTTGGAACAGCTTTTCAGAATTCTGTTTGAAATTACATAAATCCCGCAGGAGCTTTTCTATTTTAGAATTTCTATAGTTTATTAATTTCATCGGAGGGTGTTGTTGATGCTGCTAGTTGCTTATGGAATAATATTTTAATATATTTTCTTGCTTCTCCAACTGAATTGTTTAATTGTATATTTGCTGTTACGTTTAGGAAGTTGTTGTTAAAAGTACTTGTAAGCTGTGAATTATCAGTCCCAACATTGTCATTTAGTTTAATTGTCATGGAATCTTGTACACTGACTGCCTGTCACGTATCGCGTTCTCTGAATAATCTGTCCAGAATAGTGCACTGCTTTGGAGAACCAGATTTGTAGTTGAATTAAGCGCCACATGAAAGTTTCTTCATCATTATTTCCGTATCTGCGTCCTCGTTAGCATTTCCAACTGTTTGCTGAAACATGTCGAGGTTATGGACGTCAGATTTTGTTCTCCTTCGTTTCTGTCACTTGCGCGATCGTTTTCTCCGTCTGCTTGTTTTCAAACTGTTTACGAAAGCACATTACTTCTCCCTTTCCTACGGCGAAGCGTAGGAGGCGCAGACACAGGCAACAGGTCCGTTCAAAGACGAGTCACAGCCCGTTTGTTTTGCCGCGAGGGAATTTAATTGCCAGTCGGGGGGTGTTTGGTTCCGGCCAAGTGGAAATAGCCCCGGAGGGCAGTAAACAGTTTGTCGCTGCCCGAGGGCCGCTTACAGCTGTCGCCTCGTAGCGTCCCAGAGAACCATCGCCCGCTGGGAGCACTCGCCGTAGCGCTGAAAGCAGGTCTGCACGCCAAGTATTCAGGCTGTGTACATTTTTTTCTTTTTGTGTCACCTGTCTTGTGACTTGTTTGATGCTGCCCGCCGTGAATTCCTCCTCATCTCTCACAAGGGAACCTCCCCATCGCACCCCCCTCAGATTTAGTTATAAGTTGGCACAGTGGTTAGGCCTTGATAAACTGAACACAGATCAATTGACAAAACGGGAAGAAGTTGTGTGGAACTGTGAAAAAATAAGCAAAATATACAAACTGAGTAGTCCATGGGCGACACAGGCAATATGATGGAGACCGTCAGCTCACGAGCGCCGTGGTCTCGTGGTAGCGTGAGCAGCTGCAGAAGGAGAGGTCCATGGTTCAAGTCTTCCCTCGAGTGAAAATTTTACTTTCTTTATTTTTGCATAGTTATTATTTGTCCGTTCGTTCATTGACGTCTCTGTTCACTGTAATAAGTTTAGTGTCTGTGTTTTGTGACCGCACCGCAAAACCGTGAGATTAGTAGACGAAAGGACGTGCCTCTCCAATGGGAACCGAAAACATTTGATCGCAAGGTTATAGCTCAACCGATTCCTCCACAGGAAAACACGTCTGATATATTCTATACGACACTGGTGACGGCATGTGCGTCACATGACAGGAATATGTTGTCGACCCACCTAACTTGTACACTTGGCGAATGGGTAAAAAGATTCTTCTACCTTGCCCGATTTAGGTTTTCTTGTGAATGTGGTAATCACTCCCAAAAAAGTGATGAAAACATAAGAGTTTGTCACATAAACTGAAAATAAAGAATTAAACTTTTCACTCGATGGAAGATTTGAACCAAGGACCTTTCGTTCCGCAGCTGCTCACGTTACCACGAGACCACGGCGCTCCTGCGTTTCCAGTGTCCTTGATGTTCCCTATCTTCCCATGAACTACTCAGTTTGTATATTTTGCTTATTTTTTCACAGTTCCACACAACTTCTTCCTGTTTTCTCAATTGATCTGTGTTCAGTTTTTCAAGGCCTATCCACTGTGCCAACTTATAACTAAATCTGAGGGGGGTGCGATGGGGAGGTTCCCTTGTCAGTAACAAATGTATTTAATGCCATCAGTTATTCGTACGATGTATTCCAATCTCAATCTTCCCCTACAATTTTTACCCTCTGTGGCTCCATCAAGTACCATGGGTGTTATTCCTTGAAGTTGTGGCACATGCTCTACCGCCCTGACCCTTCTTCATGTCAGTGTTCTCCACCTGTTACCCTCCTCGCCTATTCTGGGTAGAACCTTCTCATTTCTTAACAGTCGACCTAATTTTCAACATCGTTCTATACCGCCACAACTTATAATCCTTTCCGGCTTCCCCATAGTTGTGACCCACGTCCACACTGTTCTGTGCTGCAAACGTAATTCTGAGATATTTCTTCCTCAAATTAAGGGGAGATTGTACGTCAAATCGGGCAACGGCCTTGCCACAGTGGATACACCGGTTCCCGTGAGATCACCGAAATTAAGCGCTGTCGGGTGTGGCAGGCACTTGGATGGGTGACCATCCAGGCCGCCATGCGCTGTTGCCATTTTTCGGGGTGCGCTCAGCCTCGTGATGCCAATTGAGGAGCTACTCGACCGAATAGTAGCGGCTCCGGTCACAGAAAACCATCACAACGACCGGGAGAGCAGTGTGCTGACCCTACGACCCTCCTATCCGCATCCTAAACTGAGGATGACACGACGGTCGGATGGTCCCGATGTGCCTCTTGTGGCCTGAAGACGTAGTGTTTGTATGTCAAATTAGGTGACATTTGACATTTTATGCTTTGTTTTATATGACTCTGCTGAACATTTTGGTATATCATACATTAAAAACAGACAATTTTAAGATCTTCAAATAACACCTATAAATTCAACATGCGACAGACTATTTTCGGCGCCTCATAATGCACTGCCAGAGTTGAACAATCACATCTAGAGAACTACACAGGTTGTGAACTGTCTTTTTTTGTTGCCAGTCCTACGTTTCAGAAGTTGACATTACAAATAAACAAATCAGTCCTTTGTTTCTGGCACTAGTTTGCACGAAAATAGGATGCCAGTCAGGGATTTCTTTAGTGTACTTGCATATATTGCTCTTTTAAATGCCGACCGCTACGGTCGCAGGTTCGAAACCTACCTCGGGCATGGATGTGTGTGTGATGTCCTTAGGTTAGTTAGGTTGAAGTAGTTCTAAGTTCTAGGGGACTGGTGACCTCAGATGTTAAGTCCCAAAGTGCTCAGAGCCATTTGAACCAACTCTTTTAAATATATATAAAATGACTAAGCGTATAAGTATGTTTAATAAACGCAAATTTGAGGGTAACAGACATTTTTAGAAAATATGTACAATCAGTGATGGTAGTGTAAATAACGAGAATGATGTGTCTGAAGTGACAGTGCTCCGTAGTGATTGGTGTAAGTATAGCACAGCTGAATGCTCTGATTTTCTTTGACAGTAATGGCGGCTATCAAACCTATATTAAACGATTCGTAAATCCATAGCTACTAAAGAAATGTGTGGGAAGGCCCAGAATGTGAATGACTCTTTCGATAATGTTGTCTGGTGCCATGCGTCTAGAAATGATTTTGTTTCCCTCATGAGTCTAAGGTTAGCAGTGTTTGATGCTGTAATTATTTTCTATAGTGGTAAGTATAAAAAACTGAAGGTTCTGGAGGAGGTAAAGGTGAGATTAGGGCAGAACACAGCTAGAGGTCTGCGAGAACTAGATGTGCTTTTTGTAGGCCAAGCAAATGAAAAAGAAGCAAGAAAGAAAAGAAAAATGCAAGAAGTGGGCGATTGTGACACTGAGGACGACATAGATAATCGGCCAGGAAAATTGTAGTGCACGAAGAGACAGCTGTAAGTCTGTTTAAATGATTTAATTAAAAAAGCTTTAGAACTCAACATCATGGAACTATGTTATTTTGTTAACTATCATTGGCCGTTTATCTCAGAAAGTACTGAACGTAGAATAATAAAATTTTCACAGCGCGGCGGTACCTAACGGCTACTGCTTGTGTAGTTGATCTTCCCAAGCAGCATCCCATATGAACAAACCAGATGCCTCATTACCTGCAGATACTGAACATTAGGTACTTGAGCTACGCACGGCTCTGTTTGAATAGCTCGATGTAGTCATAGGGTCGACTTGCCCATGTCTACGTTCATGCCCCTCAGATAATTTCCTGCAAATAATAACCTGTAGTTGTGTTATTGCTGTCAAACAGTCTATGCACTGGGTAGAACTGCGAATTAAGAAATTAAAAATAAACGCAAAATAATAGTTAAATGAATAATTTAACAACAAGGCTTCTAGTCTAACGTCTGTAATTGATGTAGACGTCAGAATTGTACTGAATAAAGTTTATTCAAGAAAGGACATCTCAGATAAACTGGGAGTGATCTTACGATAGTGAGACAAAATGCAGACAAAAAATACCCTTATCAAATGCAGTAACGCGAGGTTGAGTGCATTGCGAGAATGGTAGCAAAATCCCCAAATAAAACTGTTATCAAAAACTGAGCCCATTTAGTGATCGCAGTACTCGAAATATTCACCAGCTCAAAACAGTTCAGAGTTCAACCTGATGATTTACAAATTATCTCATGAGACACAAAGAACAGTAACTCATACTCTGTCCACAGTCCTGTAATAGCATACAAGTGGGAAACCTTAAGATTCCTACTCTGGTCCACCGTCAGACCTCTAGACACATAAAGTCCCTTCAGAAGTTACTTTGATAGAATCAGTCACTTATACAAATGAATGACGCACGTTACCACAGGCAGGTAGGTCTGCCGTAAAAGTGTCAAGAATCGCCCCCTTGAGCTTTTCACTCTAAAAGGCCCAGTCTCCACTTGACTCCTATAGTACGCACTACTGTTTGCTTCTCCATTGGCTGAAGGCTGCCCCACCAAAATAACATCGTCCCTAATCTCTACAGACATGATCTGATTCATCTAGACCACTTTCCCACTCTAAACTAATATATTATTACAATGTTTAAATGAAAGCAATATTATAAACGTTTAGGTACATTCAGATGATTTTTGATAAACGTAAGTCATAGTTAGATCATAAATAAATAAGCCAGCATTCTTGCACAGTGTGCTCACAATAAATGACGCTAGATTGTCCTTAAATAATGTTTAAACAATTATTTAGGCCTGCTTGACAGAAGTGTCCTTTGGTCGTCTGTTCGTTTGTAGTATCTGCTAACACGTGTGACTTACCACTTTTAAATTAGCACATGTTTAAATAAAGTTACTGGCAAAATAGTGAACTGTTCATTAATAAATACCCAAGTATGACAAAATACGAGGTATTCATGTTGTATTCATTTGCTGTGTAAATGTGGAGAATACGATGTTCTGACAAACATTTGCATAAAGAAAAAGATATGAAATAAAATATTGATACTCAGCTTTCAGGAATGATAGTTGTAGTGTAATGGTACGATCTGAGATATCATTTGTTGACTTGACTTCGGAGGTCATCAGTCCCCTAGAACTTAGAACTACTTAAACCTAACTAACCTAAGGACATCACACACATCCATGCCCGAGGCAGGATTCGAACCGGCGACCGTAGCGGTCGCGCGGTTCCAGACTGTAGCGCCTAGAACCGCTCGGACACACCTGCCAGAATGAAGCGATTAAAAGTTGCTAATTCAGAGGTTCATTGTGAAAATGTTTATTCACCGTGAAATATTAACTTACGTAATTTCAAAGATACTGAAGTACTGTTGTGTTTAAATACGAACATTTTAGGTTAGGCTTTACCGTGACTGTTATTGACATTAAATGAAACATCAAGTTTACTGTTACCAGTCACCGTGACTGGTAACAGTAAACTTGTTGTTTCATTTAATTTACTGTTGTGTTATTGTATGCCCCTGATTTTTATGAGACCGCAAATGTATTCTGATTTGCATTAGTATTTGATGTGAGGTTTTGACGAACCTCAAAGAGCTGTAACTTAGTCATCTTTAAGATTGCCTGACACTCCGCCATCTCTTGAAGCACCTCCTGCACAAAGGCCATGAGGGTAACAGCCGTCCAAATTCCCAGCTCGGGGATTTTCCCTGTTTCCGGCGACGCGCTTCTCGTCCCTGCACCTGGACTCGCTCGTACCGGTCGCCTAGCAGGAAGCCGGAACTGCCGCGGCACGACCAAGACCTGCCCCCTAGCGGTCAGCCGTACAACACATTCATCTTACCTCGAACCAATACAGGGCGGACGATTAGCTCGCCTAAATACAGGCAACGTTACAGCAGCATGCCAAGAATAAGATTCAACACATAAGGAACTAGAAAAATAAAACTATCGTATGTTCATCAGTTTTTACGTTCAGTTAGTTACAAAACTCTGCCAGAAAAATTAAGAGTTTACGAAAAATGTTATAACAGTTCACAAATACAATTTTTGCAAATAATTCTGGTGCAGTATATCTGCACCCTCTTTCAAATTCTAAAGGTAGCAGGGGTAAAATACAGGGAGCGAAAGGCTATTTACAATTTGTACAGAAACCAGATGGCAGTTGTAAGAGCCGAGGGGCATGAAAGGGAAGCAGTAGTTGGGAAGGGAGTGAGACAGGGTTGTAGCCTCTCCTCGATGTTATTCAATCTGTATGTTGAGCAAGCAGTAAAGTAAACATAAGAAAAATTCGGAGTAGGTATTAAAATCCATGGAGAAGAAATAAAAACTTTGAGGTTCACCGATGGCATTGTAATTCTGTCAGAGACAGCAAAGGACTCGGAAGAGCAGTTGAACGGAGTGGACAGTGTCTTGGAAGGAGGATATAAGATGAACATCAACGAAAGCAAAACGAGGATAATGGAATGTAGCTGAATTAAGTCGGGTGATGCTGAGGGAATTAGATTAGGAAATGAGACACTTAAAGTAGTAAAGGAGTTCTGCTATTTGGGGAGCAAAGTAAGTGATGATGGTCGAAGTAGAGAAGATATAAAATGTAGACTGGCAATGGCAAGGAAAGCGTTTCTGAAGAAGAGAAATTTGTTAACATCGAGTATAGATTTAAGTACCAGGAAGTCGTTTCTGAAAGTATTTGTTTCGAGTGTAGCCATGTATGGAAGTGAAACATGGACGATAAATAGCTTGGACAAAAAGAGAATAGAAGCTTTCGAAATGTGGTGTTACAGAAGTATGCTGAAGATTAGATGGGTAGATCACATAACTAATGAAGAGGTATTGAATAGAATTGGGGAGAAGATCACATAACTTATGAAGAGGTATTGAATAGAATTGGGGAGAAGAAGGGACCGGTTAGTAGGACATGTTCTGAGGCATCAAGGGATCGCCAATTTAGTATTGGAGGGCAGCGTGGAGGGTAAAAATCGTAGAGGGAGACCAAGAGATGAATATACTAAGCAGATTCAGTTATGTAGGTTGCAGTAAGTACTGGGAGATGAAGAAGCTTGCACAGGATAGGGTAGCATGGAGAGCTGCATCAAACCAGTCTCAGAACTGAAGACCACAACAACAACAACATATCTACACAATCTCGTCCATTAATTATGAAAAATTGTAGGTTGATGTCTTTCAAACTTTCCAAGATAATGGGTCACAAAACTAGATAATTTAACATTGGCAGCATAGGGCATACAATCTTCTCTTAAGGCCGATCTTTGGAACTAGCGGACTTCTTTTGGCCAGGCAGTTTCTCTTTACATGTGCTGCTCTGGTTTTTATGTCCATCTTGCGTCGTCCCCGTATGTTATTTTGCTTCTGAGGTAGCAGAACTTCTTCACTTGGTACGCTTCGTGGCCCTCAGATTTGATATTAAGCGTAACGCAAATCTTATTTCTGCTACACCTAATTACTTTCATCTTTCTTCTGTTTACTCTCAATCCATATTGTCTTCTCATTGGTCTGATCATTCCAATCAACGGTTCCTACGATTCTTCTTCACTTTCACTAAGGATAGCAATGTCTTGAAGCAATTTTATCATTTAAATCCTTTTCACCGTGAATTATAGTTTCACTCCTGGAACTCTCTTTTATTTTCGTCACTGCTCTTCGACGTACAGACTGAACAGTTGTGGCAAAAGACTACATCCCTGTCTTACACCTTTTTTTTAACACCAACGTTTCGTTCTTGGTCTTTCATTCTTATCGTTTCCTCTTGGTTTTTGGACCACGTCTCCGGTGTGCTGTTAATGAGAAAATGGGATCAGAACGGACGAGCATCCATATTGAGAGCCTACAGTAGGACTATAAAAATGATGACTAAATGTGAAAGGTATCTTTTCTACTTAACGAGTGCCCATAGCTCTTAATATGCACACTTTAGAACCGTTGTTTACTAAACACTTTTTTCTTGATCTGGGCCGTACCGTCACCTCTCAGAAGATGGAAAGCAAAGAGCTTGCAGTAGAAGAGATTTGTTTCTCAGTACCGAAGATGAACAAGTGCTCACAGCTCTTAAGGTATGGATTTTAGAGCCCATGTTTATAGACTTTTTTTTCTTGTTTTGGTCCATACTGCCTCCTCCCAAGATATGGAAAGCAAAGAATTTGCAATAGAAGTGATTTGTTTCTCAGTACCGAAGATGAACAAGTGCTCACAGCTCTTAAGGTATGGATTTTAGAGCCCATGCATGCTAGATTTTTTTGCTTTCAATGATCGCTCCTGTCATATTCTTCGATACTCGAGAATTCTCCTGGGACATCCTGCGCATCCGTGACAAGGTTTTCATTATTTGTACTTATTTTATTGGTTGTCATACGCATGGGTCGCTTAGAACAGTGGGTTCCAACGTGGGCTGTAATTACCTCCTGGGGAGTATAATTAAATTTTCTGAGGGATAAAAACAAAAGTGTTCAGTCTTGTTTCATTGGCAAAAATATTATTAAAAGATCGTTACTATTATCATTATTTCGTAAGACTGTAATGCTGATTATATAAGTCACCAATAGTTTTTTCCTAGAACTAACATAAACGCGTCACAGAATGTGGAGATTACGGCTTGTGAAACAAACGTATGAACATTGTCTCCTCGCATACACTACCCGCTGCACACATACTTTGAACATTGTACCATGCATCTATGACAGAAAAATTGAGACATATGCAACACGTTTCCTAAATATCTCATAAAAATTGATTTTACAGGGCGGTGCATGATGTGGGTGAAGCAAAAGCCACAAGGGAGAGGAGCGATGTAGAGAAAGTATGTTTTGTAATAAGTCTCTAACCTCAATGTGGATAGTTAGCTTTCGTTTCTGAGAAGAAGTTGTAGATATCACTAGTGACGCACTTGAATTAGCTCATCATTCTACAAACACCAAAAAAAGTTTTGCATCACGGGTAAAAGTGTGCTGTGACATCTCCAGTCGCGGAATAATCGGTGCGATATTCTTTGATGACACGGTGACTATCAAACGGTACGTGAAGGTTTTGGAAGATGATTTCATCCCCATTATCCAAAGTGGCCCTGATGTCAACAAGATGTGGTTCATGCAAGACGGAGCTCGACCCCATCGAAGCAGGAGAGTGTTTGAGGTCATGGAGGAGCACTTCGGGGACCGCGTTCTGGCTGTGGGGTACCCAGAGGCCACTGGCGTGGGCCTCAATTGGCCGCCATATTATCCGGATCTGATCACATGCGACTCCTTTTTGTGGGGCTATATTAAAGACAAGGTGTACAGCAATAACCCCAAACCCACTGCTGAGCGGAAAACAGCGATTCAGGAGGTCATGTTCCGACACTTAAGCGGGTCATGCAGAATTTCGCTATTCGTCTGCGCCACATCACCACCAGCTATGACAGGCAATACCGAACATGTCATAACCTAAATCCAAATACCTGTAGTGACGTTTACATGTTGAATAAAGTGTGTGCACGCCGTAGCTTGTAACTAATTTTATGTTTTTATTCATATTGTTCAGTAATTAACACCCTGTAAATGGCTCATGTCTAGTCTGTTCCGCGCCAAAAAACGCTATTTTGTCTAAACGCTTGGCCCACTTCTGGCCGAGCCCTGTGTATATCATAAATTTGGACGAAGTCGGTGATGAGGTCGCCTTGTAAGTGATATTGGAGACATACAGTTCCCTTAACGAGCCACGCCGTCGTTTGGCCGCGCGAAACGTGTCTGAGAGCGCGGAATTAGAGGATTACGAATACTGCCGATTCTGGCGGAGTTGGACACGAACTGCAGGCGAGACAGAAAACGTGCCGATTGACAATGTGTCCGGTACTATGTATCACTACGACTTGCTCCGCTGAAAATAAGAAACTGGACGAATACGAAACTACCGAGTCAGCACGAAACTTGCTAGGAAGAAGACAGGCGAGTAACGAAACGGTTCTTGTAAGGGAAACTCCCCATCGCACCCCCCCCCCCCCATCTCAATGGAAACATTTTAAAAAAGAAGGAAGATCAAAACAGTGAACCGTCCAAGTGCAAGATGTGCAACATCGGGTATATATGAGTGGCCGAGGCGTAGTGGTCATGTGGTTATGGTGTTGGACTGCTAAAAGCGAGATCGATGTTTAAATCTCCTTTCTACCCCCATAATGTTTTTTCACAAAATTATGAACTGTCCGTCCGATCACTGACATGCCTCTTCGCCGTATTTAAATTTGTGTGTGTGTGTCGTGGTGTGACGTCCGTTTGCAACAGGGAGGTGTAAGGAAGGGATCTCCAGACGTACTTGCCTCCTATTCTACACAAGTACCACATGTTACGACTCTTGCGTTCCGTTTTGGAAATTTTGACTCATGAATTCCTTTGTTGAAACACAGTTCACGTCCATTTATTTATTTATTTATTATGTCTGTGAGAGGTCTGTGCGGCATCTCGCGTGCTTTCACTATTCATCAGATTTACTTGTGATGGTAGTATATTCTTATCTGATGACTCATGTTCCGTAACCAATGTATAGTATGACGATTGCCAAGACCACAGAAGGAGAATAGACACTTGAATGACCCTGTAACCTCCCCCCTCACTTATCGACCTTAATGACAGTGGAAAATGAAACCGCGTGTACCTAATGGGAATTTTGGAAAAGCAATCGTCACCGAAGTTAACCTGTCGGTAAAGAGGGAGGAAAGGGTTACATCTAAATGAAAGGAAAAATGCAAGTGAAACTGGTGGAAATTAATTTTGAAATAGGGATAAAGTTAATAAAGAAAGTAAATGTGCGGCCGTTACGTTAACAATCAACTAGCAGTAATTACATATTTGAGATTTGGGGGAAATTACGGTCGCCAGTCCTATGGACAATTACTATAATAACTGAAAAAGAAAGGTTATTACACATATAATTAGCACTAGAAGCGTGGCAACTGAAGGATGACACGTGTAGTGTGAAAACTGAAAGTTTGTCTGAAGTAATAAATTTCGCTACACTTAATTTAGCAAAAGAATTAATGAAACCGGAAAATCGAAAGTTAATTTAGTGGCTGAAGTTAATAGTGAGCTTTCTTTCTGAAGCACATCGAAATACAGTTAGTCTTGGACTACCTCAACAATCATTTCTAAAGCTACTTGAATCTATGCAATTTAGAAAGAAGAGATTTAACTTTGAACTTGAATTAAACGATTCTGAACAATTAACAATAGTAAAATTTAGTACGTACCAAGCTGAGCTGCAGTCACAGGTAATTAAAATACGGTAACAAAACTCGCACTCTTAATTTGTGCTCGTGCAATCTAAATATTGTAGCCAGCTAAACTTTGAAATTAAAGCAGTGAAATCTAATTATATTATTTTAATGCTGGCGTTTGAATTTCAACGACACTCGGGTTCATTTCGGAAAAGGAAGGGACCCTGCTTGGCAATGAAATTGGAACAATGAGCAACAAAGGTTCATGCTAAGTTGCTGTAATTTTGCGAGGCAAATGGAACAATTTGAAAAGCTGAGGTCTGCCATACAGTTCTGAAACTTTACGTGCTTTTAGTCTTCCTTGTTGGTTGATTGAAGGTTTGAAGCCGTCGATCGAGGAGGTGGCGACAGTCACTCATTGTCGGCCGTCGCTGTTGCAGAAGCTGGATGTTGGCGCGCCTTCTTCTCGACACGGTCACCAGGCGAAACGGGCTCTTGATGTGCGCCAGCTAATGCTTCCCGTCCGCGACACCATGTCAGAAACTATCATCGCGAGTCGAGCGCAATTACATGCTGCCAAACCCCGAAAGCGCGGCAACTCGCGGGAGCGTCACACAACACCTGCTCCACTCGCTACTCCCGCCAGACTCTCACTGCTCTGCCCGCGCTCCACGCGGCAGAGTTAACACTACCAAAGATCCTACACACTTTGATTCTTCACACGACCCATCGATGTAATCGTTCGATAGCAGTTTTCCCTAGGCAAGACCCAGCGTAAAAATACAAATCATATTTACGAAACAAACCAATTATACATCGACATGAGTCCATAAATATATATATACAAACAGTAAAACAATTACAATATATAAAGAGACAGAAATGTCATATCTTGAGGTAACAAAACAAGGAAAAAAATAATAGTACAATAGATGGAAATAGGAGGATATGCATTTCCGGCGTTACAACCCGACGGTAAGATTATAATTTTAGCAAAAGGAAGTGGAGCGCGAAAGAGATTTGAACGCGGATCTGTCACTTTGCAGTCCAACACCGTGACACGCAACCACGACGCCGTATTTTTTGCAAGTCGCTCGATGTTATACATCTTGAGCTTGGACCCTTCACTGTTTCTATTTTACGTTGGTTGGTTGGTTGGTTGGTTTGGGGAAGGAGACCAGACAGCGTGGTCATCGGTCTCATCGGATTCGGGAAGGATGGGGAAGGAAGTCGGCCGTGCCCTTTCAGAGGAACCATCCCGGCATTTGCCTGGAGTGATTTAGGGAAATCACGGAAAACCTAAATCTGGATGGCCGGACGCGGGATTGAACCGTCGTCCTCCCGAATGCGAGTCCAGTGTCTAACCACTGCGCCACCTCGCTCGGTTCTATTTTACGTATTTTTCCACAGTTCTATACATCTTTTTCCTGCTTTCATGCTTGATCTGTGTTCAGTTTCTGATGGGCTATCCACTGGACCATTTTACCACCGAATCCGAGGGGAGTACGCAACGGTGAGGGGGGGGGAGGGGGGGAGGGAATGAGAGAAAGAGGGAGAGCGAGCTGGAATCTTTGGTAGACTTCTTAGTAATTTTGTGGTAGACTTCTTATTGATTTCAAAATTCTAGAAATGATTACCTATGATTCTACTCATCCATATGCAGTGGGGTAACAGTGGTTTTGTAAATAATACGTTGTTTTGATGACAGAGTGTTCAGGGAAATTATAAAGTTTTCATGTTGTGGCAGAGTTTTCGGCATCGGGTTGCTCTCTGGGGGGATGTGAATCTTTACAGTACATTGTCAAAATACGAGGGGCGTTTGAAAAGTCCGTGCAAAGTCCGAGAGATGGCACCACCGGCGCGTATCGAGGTCATGTTTAGTTAGTAGCATCTTTGGAAAGAACGCACACCAAGTTTCGGCCATATTGGTCTATTTCTTTGTGTTTAGCATTCGTGTGAATCAAGGAAGTCGAGTGATTGTCAAAAAATGGACGAAAAAGAATTTCGTGTGGTCATTAAACATTACTTTATGAAAGGCAAGACGCCTCAGGAGACTAAAGAGAAGCTTGATAAACATTACTGTGACTCTGCCCCTACGATTAGAACAGTTTATAAGTGGTTTCAAAATTTTCAAAATGGTCATATGGGCACAAGTGATCCTGAACTTTCTGGACGCCCTGTGGAGGTTATGACACCAGAAATCATTGATAAAATCCATGATATGGTGATGGATGACAGAAGAGTTAAGATGCGTGAGATTGCTGGTGTTGTAAGCATCTCGAATGAACGGGTACGTAATATTTTGCATAAACATTTGGACATGAGAAAGCTATCCGCAAGATGGATTCCGCGATTGCTCACCCTTGGCCAAAAACGGAATCGTGTGAAATGTTGCAAGGATGGTTTGCAGCTGTTCAGGAAGAATCCGCTGGACTTAAAGCGTCGTTTCGTCACTGTGGATGAAACATGGACACATTACTATACTCCTGAGACCAAACAACAATCTAAACAATGGGTTACCAAGGGAGAACCTGCAAAAAAAAAAAAAGGCGAAGACCATTCCTTCGGCCGGAAAGGTTATGGCGACTGTCTTTTGGGATTCGCAAGGGATAATACTCATCGACTATCTGGAAAAGGAAAAACTATTACAGGTGCATATTATTCATCGTTATTGGTCCGTTTGAAAACCGAGATGCAACAAAAACGTCGGCGATTGGACCGCAAAAAGTCCTTTTCCATCACGACAATGCACCAGCACACACCTCAGCAGTTGTGGTCGCAAAAGTAATGGAAATAGGATTCCAAGTCGTTTTACATCCCCCCTATTCTCCAGACTTGGCTCCCTCGGACTACTATTTGTTCTCCAATTTGAAGAAATGGCTGTCGGGACAAAGATTTTATTCAAACGAGGAGGTGATTGCAGAAACTAATAGCTATTTTGCAGACTTGGACAATTCCTATTATTCGGAAGGGATCAACAAATTAGAACAGCGTTGGACGAAGTGTACAAGTCTTAAAGGAGACTATGTCGAAAAATAAGAAAGGTTTACTCCAAACACGTAAGTAGTTTTTATATTTGCACGGACTTTTCAAACGCCCCTCATACAGTTCCCAGTCGTTTGTTTGTCACTTCCCTCTATAGCCCGTCACGAGCTATAGAAAAGAACATTTCCAACACCTAGTACAGTACAAACACGGCTCCGAATTCCACAAGAACAACCCCTTCCCTCGTACACTTATTAATCTCAACAGTAAGATTCAATTTGACTCGTCAGTGCTTGCTGGGCCTTCATTCTGTTTTAGATGGTAGATCAACTACAGTAGTGGCCGAGCGGTTCTAGGAGCTACAGTCCGGAACCGCGGGACTGCTACAGTCGCAGGTTCGAATCCTGCCTCGGGCATGGATGTGTGTGATGTCCTTAGGTTAGTTAGGTTTAAGTAGTTCTAAGTTCTAGGGGACTGATGACCTAAGATGTTAAGTCCCATAGTGCTCAGAGCCATTTGAACCATCAAAAATTGACCTTTCGGGATCTTGCCACTTTTCGCTGGTAATCCATCAAGTGGGACTGCAGCCGGCCAGTTAGTACTTGAGTAATGACAAAAACAGCGAGTGTATTTGAATCTAGCGTCGTTTATTCTTTTTAAAATATGCTACCAGTTTCGACACCGCATGGTGTCACCTTCAGGTCCCGAACGTAACCTGCCATCCACAACCGTTCTCATATGCAATGAACAGAATCGTATGCAGCGGGCCAAAAGTAACTGCTTTTCGTACCTTCCGTAGTAATAACAAGCCAAGCATGGTCAGACGACTGTCGCTGCATACGTTTCTGTTCATTGCACATGAAAACGGTTGTGGATGGCAGATTACGTTCGGTGCCTGAAGATGACACCATGTAGTGTCGAAACTGGTAGAATATTTTAAAAATAATAAACGACGTTGGATTCAAATACTTCGACTGTTTTTTGTCATTATTCAAGTACCTGCCAGATAAGTTTCTGCAGACGCCTAAGTACTCAGTAGTATAGAACCCAGTACGTTGTCCTCGATGGTGAGTGTTCATCGGAGGTGAGGGTATCATCTGGAGTGCCCAGGGAAGTGTGGTAGGTCCGCTGTTGTTTTCTATCTACATAAATGATCTTTTGGATAGGGTGGATAGCAATGTGCGGCTGTTTGCTGATGATGCTGTGGTGTACGGGAAGGTGTCGTCGTTGAGTGACTGTAGGAGGATACAAGATGACTTGGACAGGATTTGTGATTGATGTAAAGAATGGCAGCTAACTCTAAATACAGATAAATGTAAAGTAATACAGATGAATAGGAAAAAGAATCCCGTAATGTTTGAATACCCCACTAGTAGTGTAGCGCTTGATGCAGTCACGTCGATTAAATATTTGGGCGTAACACTGCAGAGCGATATGAAGTGGGACAAGCATGTAATGGCAGTTGTGGGGAAGGCGGATAGTCGTCTTCGGTTCATTGGTAGAATTTTGGGAAGATGTGGTTCACCTGTAAAGGAGACAGCTTATTAAACATTAATACGACCTATTCTTGAGTACTGCTCGAGCGTTTGGGATCCCTATCAGGTCGGATTGAGGGAGGTCATAGAAGCAATTCAGAGGCGGGCTGCTAGATTTGTTACTGGTAGGTGTGATCATCACGCTAGTGTTACGGAAAGGCTTCAGGAACTCGGGTGGGAGTCTCTAGAGTAAAGGAGGCGTTCTTTTCGTGCATCGCTACTGAAGAAATTTAGAGAACCAGCATTTGAGGCTAACTGCAGTACAATTTTACTGCCGCCAAATTACATTTCGCGGAAGGACCACAAAGATAAGATAAGGGAGATTAGGGCTCGTACAAAGGCATATAGGCAGTCATTTTTCCCTCGTTCTGTTTGGGAGTGGAACGGGGAGAGAAGATGCTAGTTGTGGTACGAGGTACCCTCCACCACGCACCGTATGGTGGATTGCGGAGTATGTATGTAAATGTAGAATATGTACGATGCGCAACAGTGCTACCCTACAGTAACATTACGTACGCTAGTACTCGCATCCTGCAGGCGCCTGGTGCGGCAGTTCCCGCCGCTGTGGCGCTGGGCGGCGGCCAGGGACAGCTGACACACTTTGAGTGCGCGTCCTATTCTCATCCTCTTACCGGCTTACTCCGGGCACAGGCTGACACCGCGATATCGCACTCGTTTATTTCTCGCCGTCCGTCTCTCTCTCTCTTTCTTTCTCTCTCTCTCTCTCTCCCTCCATTTCGACCTAATTTCTTCAGCGTTTTGTAGCCAGCTGCGTCTTTTTACTCCGGTGGAAAGTTTTCGGGTCGCTATATTTACCCTGGATAAGCAGTGCGCGAGAGATTCTTTATGATATTTTGAATAGGGACACACACAACCGCCTTTAAGCGTGAAGAGACTTAGGAAACCTGGCGATCAGCATCTATCTCGTCATTATCCTTTCTACTGTCTCCTCTCAACCACCACCGCTGTTACTGCATAAGTGGAATCGTTATACACACATCAACAAAGACTCTGCATCCCTCTATTTCGAAATTCATTTCAGGGTGTTTCAAGAATGATAGTCAATAATTCAAGCCGGCCGGAGTGGTCGAGCGGTTCTAGGCGCTACAGTCTGGAACCGCGCGACCACTACGGTCGCAGGTTCGAATCCTGCCTCGGGCATGGATGTGTGCGATGTCCTTAGGTTAGTTAGATTTAAGTAGTTCTAAGTTCTAGGGGACTGATGACCACAGCAGTGAAGTCCAATAGTGCTCAGAGCCATTTGAACCAGTTTCAATAATTCACACATGGAAGGTAAGAAGGCCAATAGTAGCTGAAAAGCTCCATTAAACATGGATCCACAAATCATTTGTTGTCGGGATACAATACATTTTTTGTTGCGGTTCATCAGGGTCTAGGAACACATGACACCTCTAAACGTTCAGTTAGGTGTTCGAGCCGCGCGAGATTAGCCGAGCGGTCTGAGGCGCTGCAGTCATGGACTGTGCGGCTGATCCCGGCGGAGGTTCGAGTCCTCCCTCGGGCGTGGGTGTGCGTGTTTGTCCTTAGGATAATTTAGGTTAAGTAGTGTGTAAGCTTAAGGACTGATGACCTTAGCAGTTAAGTCCCATAAGATTTCACACACATTTGAATTTTTTTTTAGATGTTCGAAATGTTGTCCATTCGTCTGAATGCAACATTGAACTCGTCTCTGAAATGAGTTGCGAATTCTCTCAGGTAATCCTAGAGAATTCTGTAAATGCTGGAATGGTGCTTTAATCCGCAAGCGTAATTCCTCTAGAGAGTTGACCTCGCTAGCGTAGACCAAGCTTTTCTCGTGATCCCACAAACAGAGATTCATGGGATTTAAATCCAGGGATCTAGGAGGCCATGGCACAGGCGCTCCTCTACCGGTTCGATGTTGCCCACACGTCCCAGTTAGAAGCCGGCGCGCTCGTAAACGAAAACGTGCTGGAGCACCGTCACGCATGAACCGTATGTTCAGGCGTTGGTTCAAATGGGTCTGAGCACTATGGGACTTAACTACTGAGGTCATCAGTCCCCTAGAACTTAGAACTACTTAAACCTAACCAACCTAAGGACATCGCACACATCCATGCCCGAGGCAGGATTCGAACCTGCGACCGTAGCAGTCGCGCTGTTCCCGACTGAAGCGCCTAGAACCACTCGGCCACAGCGGCCTGCTTCAGGCGTTGGTTCAGTGCGACATCATTCTGTACACCTGGCAGTACAGTCCGCAGGAACCGCTTGTACTGCTCTCCAGTTAGCCTCTGTGGTAGGAAGTGTGGTCCAGTTCCGCGGTCTCCAAGCAGTCCTGCCCAGACGTTCAACGAATGACGCTGCTAATGTTGCGATACATGTATTGCATTAGGATTGACATCGGCCCAAATGTGACAGTATGGTAGTTAAAAATACGATCACGGGTAAATACAGACTCATCCGTGAACAGAATACTGCTTACAAACGGGGGATTCAGGGGACACTGTTATTGTGCCCACTGGCAGAAATTCTCTGGGAGGGAAGCCTGCATTGTTGAGGACTTGCACTTGCTGGAGGTGATATGGGTAGATTACTTGCCGTCGTAAAATCCGCCACGCACTGCTATGACTTAGGACACGCTCTTAGGTAGCAATCCTCTCTTTTGAAGTACTCGGACGTTCATGTACAATATTTAACACCCTTTCCCCAACATCGGGTGTTATGGATATGGACGACCTTCTCGTACACAGTGTGCGAAACTCCCCGTCTTCCTAAGACGCTGATGTAACCGTTAAAATGCGGAGAAGAAAGGCTGCTTCATACAATCGTCCAGCCTCAAGGGCACTGCCATTCGCATTACCATACGTAAAGGGCATGTCAGCGTACTCTTCATTGGTGTAGCCCTTGCCCTTGGTGCCTTCACGTTCGTAACTGATTTTGAGGCCGGTACGGAGAGGGAAAAGGGAAGTAATTACGCGTGCATAAACAAACATATAGTCGATCCCAAACCTTGAGACACCAACTCAAATACCATGGTATCGAGGCGCGTTTGCAGTTGGTTCCAAACTCGAATTAATGCGATACTTCGTCAACGGTTGATTTGCAGACCTATGTTTACTGGAGTTTTTCAGGTACTTTTGGTCTGTACTTTCCATATGTGAATTATTGATCATCATTTTTGAAACACCCTGTATATTCATTGGCATCGTGTCCTGATCACCAAATCAGAAAAAAACAGTGTAACGCCAGATTCGTCCGTTTTCCTTGGGGCATTTGTCTCGGCAATCCTGAGCATCGCCAATACGTGGTGCAGAAATTCCTTTCTCGAATACAGGCCTTAATGGGTCGTGGCACACCATCCAGGAGATCATCAAGCCATCCATGGTTCAGTCTCACTCTTCAATGACAATTCTGCGTAGTCACGCAGAGTACCTGATCGTTGTCGACGTCGAGAAACAGCTGGTTTGAGTTCATCCCACATATGTTCGATTAGGTTCATGTCCGAGGAACAGGCAGGCGACTCCATTCTGGTAACCGTAGCATGCTGAAGGAAAGTGTTCACGACAGCAGAACGATGAGCACGCGACTTATCATCCATGAAGATGAAACTGTCACCAAATGTTGGCGATGCCGTCGCACGCTTGGTTGCAGAATCTCATCCCTTTACCGTTGAGCAGTGAGATTCATATGGCCCTCAAAAACAACGAGAGGTGCGCGGTGGCTCCGTGTAACGCCACCCCAGAACATCTCTTCACTACCATCACCAGCTTCTTGCACATGAGGGACATAGGGCTGGAGGCGTTCGATATCATCGGGTTCTCTCCAAACACGTCGTCTGCCCTTATTCAGGCGCAGACAGGTCCGAGTTACGTCTGTGAACAAGACGCAATACTGTCGCGTCCATTCTGCATGATTTCTTGGCAACATGATAATGGGATCTATGCTATTGTGGTGTAAGACGTGGTACACACCGTGGTCTTCGGGAATGATTGGTATCATGCGATGGTCTTCTGACAGTTTGATGACACACATAACGTCCTGTAAACTCTTCGAATGCCGAATTCAGTTGTGGAGCTCTCAGCCATCAGTTCCTTTCACTCAGAAATACTAGATGCCGATCATCTTGTGCACCTATCGAACGTGGACGGCCTGTGCGTTGTAAATTCTCCACACTACCTGTCAAATGGAATACCGATTTCAAGTCCGCAGCACGTCACTCTGGCTCCGGTACACAAGTCGAGCAACTTGCCCGGTTGCCAAGCCTCCTGCGAATAACGTAATGATGCCGACACAATGGGTGGTTGCGACTGTCCATCGTAGCATGGTCGATGTTCACGTTATTGCTCCATAGACGTGTCTAATGCGTCCCTATTGGTTCCAATTGGAAGATTGCAATCCATCCGAGTGCAGCATCGTACCTGTAGGAAACCATCACGGTAACGGTGTGTGTGTTTACAAACAATGTTAGAAGTGATCTTCAGATCGGCACAAGGACAGTCACAATAGCAGCACACCTGCACGACATATTGGGGCCATGCAAAACTTCTTTTGCTGTATGTATATGGTGATGAAGCTGTTAGTACATTCTTCACATCTGAAAATGTCAGTCAACTGCCGAAACCTGTTATGTGAACACTGTAAATATTAGGCGATCTTGAGGTAAAAAATTATTATTTTAACATTTATAAGGTCGCATACTTCCGTTTGTCAATGTGTCGATTCTTGTTCTGTGTGTTACAAAGGATCTGTTTTTGCTGATGACGCTGTAGTGTATTGGAATGTGTCGTCGTTGGACGACTTCAGGAACATACAGGGTGACTTGAATAGATTTTTGTTTGGTGTATTGAATGGCAACTTTACGTAAATGTGAAAAGATGTAAGTTAACTGAGAGGACCAGGAAAAACAATCACTTACTGTCCCAGTGCAGAATTAGTGTTGTGCTGCTTGACAAACTCACCTCGATTAAATATCTAAGCGCAACGTTGCAAAGCAGCTTGAAATGGAACGTGTTCGTAAGGTCGGTTCTAGGGGACGCGAATGGTCGCTTTCGGTTTATTGGGAGAATTCTGGGAAAGCGTGGTTCATCTTTAAAGGAGACCGCATATACACTCCTGGAAATGGAAAAAAGAACACATTGACACCGGTGTGTCAGACCCACCATACTTGCTCCGGACACTGCGAGAGGGCTGTACAAGCAATGATCACACGCACGGCACAGCGGACACACCAGGAACCGCGGTGTTGGCCGTCGAATGGCGCTAGCTGCGCAGCATTTGTGCACCGCCGCCGTCAGTGTCAACCAGTTTGCCGTGGCATACGGAGCTCCATCGCAGTCTTTAACACTGGTAGCATGCCGCGACAGCGTGGACGTGAACCGTATGTGCAGTTGACGGACTTTGAGCGAGGGCGTATAGTGGGCATGCGGGAGGCCGGGTGGACGTACCGCCGAATTGCTCAACACGTGGGGCGTGAGGTCTCCACAGTACATCGATGTTGTCGCCAGTGGTCGGCGGAAGGTGCACGTGCCCGTCGACCTGGGACCGGACCGCAGCGACGCACGGATGCACGCCAAGACCGTAGGATCCTACGCAGTGCCGTAGGGGACCGCACCGCCACTTCCCAGCAAATTAGGGACACTGTTGCTCCTGGGGTATCGGCGAGGACCATTCGCAACCGTCTCCATGAAGCTGGGCTACGGTCCCGCACACCGTTAGGCCGTCTTCCGCTCACGCCCCAACATCGTGCAGCCCGCCTCCAGTGGTGTCGCGACAGGCGTGAATGGAGGGACGAATGGAGACGTGTCGTCTTCAGCGATGAGAGTCGCTTCTGCCTTGGTGCCAATGATGGTCGTAAGCGTGTTTGGCGCCGTGCAGGTGAGCGCCACAATCAGGACTGCATACGACCGAGGCACACAGGGCCAACACCCGGCATCACGGTGTGGGGAGCAATCTCCTACACTGGCCGTACACCACTGGTGATCGTCGAGGGGACACTGAATAGTGCACGGTACATCCAAACCGTCATCGAACCCATCGTTCTACCATTCCTAGACCGGCAAGGGAATTTGCTGTTCCAACAGGACAATGCACGTCCGCATGTATCCCGTGCCACCCAACGTGCTCTAGAAGGTGTAAGTCAACTACCCTGGCCAGCAAGATCTCCGGATCTGTCCCCCATTGAGCATGTTTGGGACTGGATGAAGCGTCGTCTCACGCGGTCTGCACGTCCAGCACGAACGCTGGTCCAACTGAGGCGCCAGGTGGAAATGGCATGGCAAGCCGTTCCACAGGACTACATCCAGCATCTCTACGATCGTCTCCATGGGAGAATAGCAGCCTGCATTGCTGCGAAAGGTGGATATACACTGTACTAGTGCCGACATTGTGCATGCTCTGTTGCCTGTGTCTATGTGCCTGTGGTTCTGTCAGTGTGATCATGTGATGTATCTGCCCCCAGGAATGTGTCAATAAAGTTTCCCCTTCCTGGGACAATGAATTCACGGTGTTCTTATTTCAATTTCCAGGAGTGTAGAAAGCTAGTGCGACCCACTCATGAGTACTGTTCGGGTGTTTGGGATCCGTACCAGGTCGGATTAAAGGAAGGCATCGAAGCAATACAGAGGCGGGCTACGAGATTGGTTACCGCCAAGTTCGATCAGTACACGAGTATAACTTAAACGCTACTCAAATGGAAATCCCTGGATGGAAGAAGGCGTGCTTTTCGCCTAAAACTGTTCAAACAGTTTTGACAACCGCCAGCTGGGACACACTGCAGAACGATTCAGCTATCACCAATAGATACGTCTGGTATGGGCCGCGAAGACAAGAGAGATCAGACGTCGAAAGGAAGCATGTAGACACTTTTTCCCCCTCGTTCCATTTACGAGTCGAACAGGAAAGGAAATGACTTGGCGTGCACTCTATGGTGGCCTGCGTAGTGTGTATTTAGATTTAGTTGTGGTGATCAGCATGTCTTACAAGGGAAACTCCTCATCGCACCCCCCTCAGATTAAGTGGTAAAATGACCCAGTGGATAGCCCGTCAAACACTGAACACAGATCAGGCATGAAAACCCGAAGAAGGACTACTGAACTGTGAAAAAAGAAGCGAAACAGAAACACTGAACGGTTCAAGCTGAAGATGGGCAATATCGAGCGGACTGTAAGAACCACGGTGTTGTGGTTAAGTGGTTACGGTGATGGACCGCAAAGCGAGAGATTCATCTTCAAAGCTCTCCCGTGCCCCTTTTTTCTTACGAAATTATAAACTTCCCGTCTGGTCATTCACGTAACAGTTCTCCTTCTGTAGTCTTGGCAGTTGTCTTGCTATAAATTGGTTATACACTGAAGCGCCAAAGAAACTGGTATAGGCATGCGTATTCAAATAGAGAGATATGTAAACAGGCAGAATATGGCGCTGCGGTCGGCAACGCTTATGTAAGATAAGTGTCTGGCGCAGTTGTTAGATAGGTCACTGCTGCTACAATGGCAGGTTATCAAGATTTAAGTCAGTTTGAACGTGGTTTTATAGTTGACGCACGAGTGACGCGACACAGCATCTCTGATGCAGCGATGAAGTGGGAATTTTCCCGTACGGTCATTTCACGAGTGTACCGTGAATATCAGGAATCTGGTAAAATATCATATCTCTGACGTCGCTGCGGCCGGAAAAAGATCCTTGCAAGAACGGGACCAACGACGACTGAAGAAGAGTCGTTCAACTGACTTACTGCAGGTTTCAATGCAGGGCCATCAACAAGTGTCAGCGAGTGACCCAGTCAACGAAACATCGTCGATATGGGCTTTCGGAGCCGAAGGCCCACTCGTGTACCCTTGATGACTGCACGACACAAAGCATTACGCCTCGCCTGGGCCCGTCAACACCGACGTTGGACTGTTGATGACTGGAAGCATGTTGCCTCGTGGGACGAGTCTCGTTTCAAACTGTATCGAGCGAATGGATGTGTATGGGATATGGAGACAGAATCATGAGTACATGTACCCTGCATGTCAGCAGTGGACTGTTCAAGCTGGTGAAGGCTTTGTAATGGTGTGAGGCGTGTGCAGTTGGAGTGGTATGGGACCCCTGATACGTCTAGATACGACTTTGATAGGTGACACGTACTTAAGCATCCTGTCTGATCACCTGCATCCATTCACGTCCATTGTGCATTCCGACGGACTTGGGAAACTCCAGCAGGACAATGCGACACCCCACACGTCCAGAGTGGCTCCAGGAACACTCTTCTGCGTTTAAACACTTCCGCTGGCCACCAGACTCCCCAGACATGAACATTATTGAGCATATCTGGGATGCCTTGCAACGTGATGTTTAGAAGAGATCTTCACGCAGTCATACTCTTACGGATTTGGACAGCCCTGCAATATTCATGGTGTCAGTTTCCTCCAGCAGTATTTCAGACTTTAGTCGAGTCCATGCCACGTCGTGTTGTGGCACCTCTGTGTGCTAGCGGGGGTCCTACACAATATTAGGCAGATGTACCAGTTTTTTTGGGTGTTCGGTGTAGAATATGAGTCATGTGATAAGAATATATTACCTTCGCAAGTAAATGTGATGAATAGTGGGAGCAGGAGAGATGCCACATAGATATCTCACAGACATGAAAACAACAAATAAACAGACGTGAACTCCTTACAGCAAAGGAATTCAAGAGTCAGAACCTCCGTAACGGAACGCAAGAGTCACAACATGGCTACTTGTGTAGAACACGTAGGAGGTGCGTACGCCTGGAGGTCGCTGCCTTACATCTTGCTGTTGCATACGGACATTACACCACGACACAGACACAAATCAAAGCAGCGAACAGACTCGTAAATGACCGGACGACCATAATTTTGTGGAAAAAAAAATGTAGGGCTTGAGGGAGATTTGAACGCAGATCTTCCCCCTTCGCAGTATAACACCGTGACACATATCCACGACGCCATGGCTATTGAAATGCTCTCGATGTTGCACATCGTGAGCGTGGACTGGTCACTGTTTCCATTTTTCTCCTTTTTCCAAAGTTCAGTAAACCTTCTTCATGCTTGATCTCTGTTCAATTTTTGATGAGCTATCCACTGGGCCACCTTACAATTAAATATGAGGGGGCTGCAACGGGGAGTTTCCCTTGTTAGAGTGATAATTCCTATTTATGTTCAAGCAAGAGCGGCAGTTCTCAGATTCCGCCCTTGGCTTCTTAAGTACCAACCGGCCCGTACATCTTAGTGCCTGCACACGGCCATCGCTGTAGGAGAAATTCTCGCTGTCGGCTCACGCAGAGCTAGTGGAAGCTTTATAAGGCGCTGAGGCGTACGAGGGTCGAGAGAACTGGGCGAGCATGCTCGCGGGAAGACCTACGGTGCTAACCGGATCAGGGACAAAACGCCTGAAAATCTGAATGCCTCACCTGTTGAGTCCAGGCCGCTGCCGTCGACGATTCTCCATTCTGCTAGCTGTGGCTCTGCGTGTACAGGGTGCGCATAAAGTCTTTCTCCGATTATAGAAATTTGTTTCTAAGCAATAATGCTAGATACAGCTATTCGGTTTGTTGCAACTCATAAAGTTTTTATTATTATTATTATTTTATGTGGATATGCTTTCACATGTGGTCCGTTTGTTGGTTGTAGAAAGTTTGATCGACATTCAGTTTCTCTCCATGTCCTTGCCAACACATTTTCCGTCACCGCCTCTACAGCACCACGAATTCGTGCCCTAAGAGTCTGCGCATCAGGAAGTAGTTGAACACTTTATCCCTAAGTGTAACTCCAGAAAGGGAAAGTCAACAGCGGTTATGTCTGTTGAAAGTGGTGGCTGTGCCGTTGGTCCCTGCCGATCCATCTGTCAGGAAGCTGTCGAACAAGTAACACCCAATGTGGCAGTGCATCATCTTGTTGAAAGGCAACCTCTGGTTGAAATTCCTGAAACTGATGTGAAACGGGAATTCGAACATGTACGGGAAAACTGTAGCCGTAATGGGTGATTCAGTGTACAAGAACGATCGAGTAATTATATTCTGCATTAAGGCACACCACTTATTCCCTTACCGGCCGTCCGTTGTCTGATGTACCACGATATATGGATTCTCCGCCCCCCCTCCCCGCCCCCTCCCCCCCCCCCCCCCCCCCAGAACCGGGCATTAGGCCTGTTTACTTTCCCGAGATCGACAAACAGCTGCATCGGTTCGTCCGAGCATGGTGGCAGCAAATTATCGTCTGGCTGCAAAGCTTGCAGGATTTGCTCCTTGAATGCATTGAAGTGCTGCTGCTTGTGTAAAATCTTGACCGCAGTGTTCCGATGTACGCCTGTTTCTCTGGAAACTGACTTGTCGATTTCCGTGGGACTATGTTGAAAGAATCGATGTCGTCACACACTCCAGGTCTACCGCTTCTCGCTCTGTCAACGACACTGCTAGTCTCTTTTAAACTATGCACGCTAGTGTGTCGAATCTATGAGTCGGGTGACATATCGCACTACTTTCGGAAAAGTATCATCCACACAATTCCTAAGACCGCAAGAGGTGACAAGTGCGAGAATTATTCCACAATCAGCTTAACAGCTCATGCATCCAAGTTGCTGACAAGAATAATATACAGAAGAATGGAAAAGAAAATTAAGCATGTGTTAGATGACGATCAGTTTGACTTTAGGAAAGGTAAAGGCACCAGAGATCCAGTTCTGACATTGCGATTGATAATGGAAGCAAGACTAAAGAAAAACCAAGACACTTTCATAGGATTTGTCGACCTGGAAAGAGCGTTCGACAACTAAAATGGTTTAAAACGTTTGAAATTCTGAGAAAAATAGGAGTAAGCTATAGGGAGAGAGGCGGGTAATATACAATATGTGCAAGTGCCAAGAGGGACCAATAAGAGTGGAAGATCAAGAACGAAGGGCTCGGACAGGGATGTAGTCTTTCGCTCCTACTGTTCAATCTGTTCATCGAAGAAGCAATGATGGAAATAAAAGAAAGGTTCAAGAATGGAATTAAAATTCAAGGCGAAAGGATATCAATGATACGATTCGCTGATGACATTGCTATCCTGAGTGAAAGTGAAGAAGAAATAGATGATCTGCTGAATGGAATGAACAGTGTAATGAGTACACAATACGGGTTGAGAGTAAATCGAAGAAAGACGAAGGTAATGAGAATTAGCAGAAATGAGAACAGCGAGAAACTTAGAACTGGTAGTAACAAGTAGATGAAGTTAGGGAATTCTGCTACCTGCGCGGCAAAATTACCACTGACGGACGGAGCAAGGAGGACATCAAAAGCAGACTTGCACTGGCGAAAGGGCCATTCGTGGCCAAGAGAAGTCTACTGGTATCGAACATATGCCTTAATTTGAGGAAGGAATTTCTCAAAATGTGCTTTTGGAGCACAGCATTCTACGGTAGTGAAACATGGACTATACGAAAACCGGAACAGAAGACAATCGGAGCGTTTGAGATATGGTGCTACAGACGAATGTTGAAAATTAGGTGGACAAGTACGGTAAGGAATGAGGAGGTTCTGCGGAGAGGAAAGAAATATGTGGAAAATACTGACAGGGAGAAGGGACAGGATGATAGGACACCTTTTAAGACATCGGGGAGTGACTTCCATGGTACTAGAGGGAGCTATAGAGGGCAAAAACTGTAGAGGAAGACATAGATTGGAATACATCCAGCAAATAATTGAGGACGTAGGTTGCAAGTCCTACTCTGAGATGAAGAGGTTGGCACAGGAGAGAGATTCGTGGCGGGCCGTAGCAAACCAGTTAGTAGATGTATGACTAAAGTAAATAAATAAATAAAAGCCATCTCTTTATTCTCTTGGATCTCGACCACAGGCATTTCGCAAATGTCCCTGAACTGCAAAAAGCAATCATGTTCCATGAAACCATAGAAAACATTGCACTTTCTTCTACATAGATTCCACTGTCAGAGCAGCACTCCTAAAGTGCTTTACGTGTTACAACCGAAAGAGAAATGAAATCAGGTTCTGTCAAGGCACATGTAGCTGTGTACCCATGAAAATTCATGAGTTAAGCTGCCACTTGCAAATAATAATAATAATAATAATAATAATAATAATCACGTACACATGTAGAAGCGTATCCATAAAAATTTGAGTAAACCTATCATTTGCAACAAACTGCAAAGCAGTATCTAGCATAACTGCTTAGAAACAAATTTTTGTAATCACGGTAATACTTCATGGTCACACTGTGCATCTATATGTACACACCGTAAGCCACCTTATAATACGTGGAGCGGACTTTGTGTTCCAGTGTCAGTTTCCCCCCTTTGCTGATCCAGTCGCGACTGATGCATGGGAAGAATGATTGCTGGTATGAGCCGTAATGTCTCTTATCTTGCGTGCGTGGTTTTCCACGAGATGTGCAAAGGAGATAGCAATGCATTGGTTGAAAATTCTAGAAAAGTGCGCTCCCAGTAAACCATTCCGTCATACACAGCGCAACTCTTGTTTTGTCTCCTAATGCATCTCCGTGACGATTTCATGCTTACTGAATGAGACTGTAATGAAATGCGGTGGGGCCGGCCGAGGTGGCCGAGCGGTTCTAGGCGCTAAGTCTGGAACCGTGCGACCGCTACGGTCGCAGGTTCGAATCCTGCCTCGGGCATGGATGTGTGTGATGTTCTTAGGTTAGTTAGGTCTAAGTAGTTCTCAGTTCTAGGGGACTGATGACCTCAGAAGTTAAGTCCCATAGTGCTCAGAGCCATTTGAACCATTTGAAATGCGGTGGTCCTCTGTAGATCTCCATTCCTCTATCAGTTCTATCTAGTAAGGTTGCCAGAGAGATGAGCAGTACTACAGCAGCGATGGAACGAGGGTTCTGTAAGCTACCTCCTTCGTGGATGGACTACACTACACGGGGAATCTTCATATTAGTCTCAGACTGGCGCCTGCGTTACCTGCGAGTAGTAATACGTGGTCATTCCATTTTAAATCGCTCCTTGCGCATACTTCCAGACATTCAGTGAATGTGGTTCTTTGTAGTGAATGTTTGACGGATCATTGCGCATTATTTCGTGTAATATTTTACATTTTTGTCGAGGATCAACTCTCTGCGCCAAACGCCGGTCTCTGGTATTTCGCTAAAATTTTCTTGTGTTACGACTTCTCTGTATATTACGGCATCATTCGCGAAATGTCTCACTGAACCTTTGACGTCATCCTCTTGATCATTCACACAGTAATGATTTTACAACACTCCTTTGGAGTACACCCAAAGTTGTTCTGTGATTGAACATTTCTTTCCGTTAAACATGACATGCTGTGTTCTGTTAGCTGAGAATCATAGAGGTGCTCTGAATTGCATATAACATGTTTTGTTCATTAGATGGCAGGGGGGAACTGTGCCAAACGCCTGACAGGAGACAAGGAAGACGGCATCAACGTCCAGGTCTCGTGGACTAACAGACTAGCTGCGTTCCACACGATCGTTGTTTTCGGAACTGTTGTCGGTTCCTACAGAGGGGATTTTCGGTCTCCAGAAGCGTCATAAAACACGAAGATTAAAAATCCCAGTTCCGTAGCAGACCGACGTCAGAACTTTTGGCTTTTAGTTTTGTACATCTGTTCGAAAACCCTTCTTGAAAATGTGAATGACTTGTGTTTTTTTTTTTCTTCCAATCACTACAAACACTTCGTTCCTCAGCGACCTACAACGTACTACTGAATATTTTGTGTACAATCTTATAGCTGTCCCATCGGGTACACTAGCCGACCCTCTATTCAGCGTTTACAGCAGATTTTTCCACACCGCGGTAACTGATTTCGATATGATTTCGATATCCGTCATTTTGACGTTCGTGCGACGATGGAAAGGAGGAACCGCACTGAAACAGTTTTGGAAAAATGAATTTGGTATTTCGAATTTCTGTCTGCCATCCTCTATTTCGTTGTCATTATGTTCACAAAGCGCACTAGATACAAGAAGCCACCATTGTTCCAGCCTATCTTCTTCTTTTGTGACATTGCAACTTAAGTTCTCTTAAAGGTTGATCAGAACAATTTAAATCAGAAAAAAGGTACTGTGGCGGACTGCCTGCTTCTGGTGTTCGGTCACCAAAGAGGGAGCGGCTATACCAGTACAGGACAAACTTCTCAAGCGATACAGTGGTTTTCAATAGAGATCCACGACAGACGTGGCGTTAACAAAAATACGCCGCGAACGCTCTGACGAAAACAGCACACGCAACTGGCGGAATAGATAGGCGCCGCCGGCCGTTGTGGTCGAGCGGTTCTAGGAGCTTCAGTCTGGAACAGAGCTGCTGCTACGGTCGCTGGTTCGAATCCTGCCTCGGGCATGGATGTGTGTGATGTCCTTAGGTTAGTCAGGTTTAAGTAGTTCTAAGGCTAGGGGACTGATGGCCTCAGCTGTTAAGTCCCATAGTGCTCAGAGCCATTCGAACCATTTAGATAGGCGCCACCAGGACTTGGTGCCAGCACCACATGCGTACATGGCCGAAGGAACATCTTACAAACACAGGCGCTGCAGTATCGTATTTGTTCGCCGATACCAGGCTGGTGACTTTGATTAAATGTCTCCCCTGTACGAGAATTACAATAAGTTGACGACTGCAGTACAATGACACATGGATGACAAGATATGGAAGTCAGAGTGTGGCTGTGAGGCGTGCCCGGATAGCCGAAACTGTTAAGGCGACCGCTCACGACAAACGAAAACTTCGGAATCCACACCTGGTCCGGCATAAATTTTCAATGTCGTCAATCTATCAGACAGAGGGAGGTTACCCATATGCGCAACTGTGAATACATTTCCTGAGAATGATATTGTCTTGACTACGTTTGAATCAGTCCTATCCCAAATTGACATGTTTAAAAAAAAAATATCTCCTTTATTTTCCCGTGTCAGTTGCTCTCTCTCTTTTTTTTTTTTTTTTTTTTTTTTTTTTTTTTTTTTTTTTTTTTACGGTATGTCAAGTTTCGATCGCATTCGTTGAGTTTCGTATATATCTGCTTGCGGAAGTAGCTCTTTGTGTCCATAAAGAAATGCACACCAGTAGGCTGATATGAAGTTCCCGTATAGACAGGTTACTTCGGCAACCAAATAGATCTGAAGCTGAACAAATGTAATCGAATCTTGCCATATAGTAAAAAAATAAAAAATAAAAAAGGAGGCAACTAAGATGGAACAATCGCAACGAATATGTCGGCTATAGTGATACATATTCATAATGATCTTGACCAAACACATTTTTTACCTATTCATTTTTTTGTGAATTTCCGCAGTCATGGGTGAGTTAACTTTATTTTCGTAGTAGCACATACTGATGTTCGTGTAGCTGTCATCTGCAATGCAGCTCCTACTTTGGTACATTTTTTAATATGCAGTTTTCGTAAGTAATGACAAAGCGTGATTGTGTTTGCAATTACAGTTACGTAGTCAAGTCAACGTGGAAGCCACAAAAATTTGTAACTGTACAGCAAAAGCCAGTGGATATGCTAATGTGGGTGTACGTGGAAAATGGTGCTGGAATGGGATATTCCTCGGCACACAGCACGGTGAGTGACTTGCGAATGAGGAGGCGTCCCCCCACTCTACCCCCCACACTACCGGCAGCACAGCAGTTTCTCCCGGACACAGGCTATGGCAGTTCGACGCGGGCCTCCCATACTACCAGTTCGCGCCCTCCTGCTCCTCTCCTTCATTTCCGTCCAACACACTGTTCTCTCTCCCTTCTGTAGCTTCGTCAGCGCTGTGAGGTGAGTTCCTGTAAGTTTATTCCATAAGTACATTTTTAGTTATCGTTCTTCCGTTTCGATGCGACCCGCCTCAGATTCCTCTTCTGTACCTACTTCTTCATCTGGGGACAGCACTTATACCCTACGTCCTCATTTATTTGCTGGACGTATTCCAATCTCCGTCCTACCTATAGTTTTTACCCTCCACAGCTCTCTCTAATATCATAGAAGTTATTTCCTGACGTCACAACATAAATCCTATCATTCTGTCCCTTCTTCTTGTCAGTGTTTCTCGTATGTTCCTTTCTTCGCCGATTCGACGGAGAACCTCTTCATTCTTTATCAATCCGCTGATTTGTAACATTCTTCTGTAGAGCCAGATCTCAAACGCTTAGATTCTCTCTTTCCAGCGATACATGATTCACCATTATACAACGCTCTGCTCCGAAAGTAAATTCTCAGAAGTTTCTTCCTCAGATTAAGATCAATGTATGCTGCTAGCAAACTTATGTCGATGAGGAATGCTTCTTACGAACTCCTTGCTTTCTACGTCATGCTTTATTTTTCCCTAGTTTCGAAGTTAACATTATCGCTAAACTCATTTCTACTGTTTCTCATTACTTATGTCATTTTAAGTTTACTCTCAATCCATATTTTATACTCATTAGACTGTTCATTCTATACAACTGTAATACTTCTTCACTTGCACAGAGGACTGCAATTCATCAATGGACGTTATCATTGAAATCCGTTTTCCCTGAATTTTAATCCCTTTTTTTCCGTTGATTCTTTGATTTGTAGATTGAGCAGTAGGATGAAAAAGTACATCCCTGTCTTCCACCATTTGTAATCCAAGCTCTTCGTTCTTGGTGTTCCATTCCTAGTTTTCCATTCTCATTGTTCCCAGTTGTTGCCGGCCGTTGTGGGTGAGCGGTTCTAGGCGCTTCAGTCTGGAACCGCGCGACCGCTACGGTCGCAGGTTCGAATCCTTCCTCGGGCTTGGATGTGTATGCTCTCCTTAGGTTACTTAGGTTTAAGTAGTTCTAAGTTCTAGGGGACTGATGACCTCAGATGTTGAGTCCCATAGTGCTCAGAGCCATTTGAACCATTTTTTCCCAGTTGTTTCTTGTAGATAATTACTTCGTATTATCCGTGCTTCCCTATAGCTTACTCCTATTCTTCTCAGAATTTCGTACAACCTGCACCATTTTACACTGTCGAACGCTCTTTCCAATTTGATGAACCTGTCGTGATTTTTCTTAAGTCTTTCTTCCATTATCAAGCGCATGGTGAGAACTGCCTCTTGGTGCCCTGATCTTTGGAAAACCATCCTGATCGTCATCTAACAGATCCTCAGGCCTGTCTTCGTTTCTTCCGTGTATTATTGTTGTCAGTAACTTGGATGCATGAGCAGTTAATCAGATTGTGCGATGATTCCCATACGAGTATGCATCCACTCTTTCTGCCTCCGGTATTGTGTGAATAATGTCTTTTTTTCCGAAAGTCTGATAGTATGTGTCCAGACTCATAGTTTCTACACTTCAACTGTAATAGTTGTTGGTTGCCACTCCCCCCAGTGACTTTCGAAATTACGGAAGAATATTACGTATCTATTCTTTCTTATTTTGTCGCAAGTTTTCCAGAACTCTGTTACATGACTGTAATACTGGATCCCGTATGTCTTCCATATTGACTCCTACTTCTTCCTCAATTGCATCATCAAATTCTCGCCCCGTTTTCCGTAGGAGGCCTTCTATGTAAACTTTTCACTCACATTCTCTCTCCTCTGTGCTTAACAGTGAAATTCCCATGGCATTTTTAATGGTGAGACCGTTGCTTTTAATGTCTTTTTCGATTTCTTCGCGTTTTTCCTAGAGTCATTTTGTCTTGGGTTATAAATATAAGACCTTAAAGCGCAACAACACACACTGCTGTATATAGATGTGTTGTTCCATGGACATTCCAACAGACTTGCTGTAACAACGTAGGGGAGTGTGGCATAGACTCGAAAGGGCTGCGAAGGAAATAAGTGAATGACTTAACGTTGAGTGGATAATAACGTGGCAGTGATGGAATAGCTCTTGCCAGTTTCTTCTGTAGACAACTTAATACGGTCATATGAGATGTTACTGTGGATCCGTGGCTATTTAAGTTTTATACTGCAAATCCGAATGCTCGACTTTCACCCCCGAAAGAATAGCGTCGACTTTCTAGTACAGACTGCCATTTAACATGTGTCGACATCTTTGCTACACGACCCTAGCGCCACTTCTCTGAGCTCTTACCATGTCTGTTGCTACGCCTAACTGATTTGGACTTCAAGCGCTTCTGCACTACTCTTGAATCACAATAACGTTTTGTTCTGAAATTTGCAATTCCTCCATCTGCATTTCCTTATGATTATCCAGTCACGATACTTTCCAGTATGTAGAAAATTGCGCTCCATTGGGATCACACCCAGTGTCATTTTAGTGCCATTCTGCAAGACGTACCATTAGTCAAAAATTCTTCGAGTAAGTCACACAAGTGTGATGATACTGCGTGTTATGGTATCTTGGTTATTAGTGGCCAATGTCGTACGATGCAGAATTCTTTCGGAAAACGTTGTGTGGTAATAAAGCGAGCTGTTACTTCACACGATCAGTTTCTTCTCGAACCCGTGCTATTTTATGAAGTGAATCTTTGTTCCCTCTAGGAACGTTCGATATTAGAATATTCTCTAGGATACTGCAAGAACCTGAGGTTAGTTAAATTGGTCAGGAATTATGTGTAACCTGTGTTTTGTCCTTTTTGGGAAAAAGCAGTAGTCTTTTACTGTGAGGTGGGGATTATTGGCTACGCTAGTGATTTTCTATGAACGGAGCTAGAAATCGGGTTAATTGATCAGCGCAGTCAGTGTAAAGTCTAACAGGAATTCCGTCAAGGCAGTGTGGCGCTTGTATACCCTTAACTGTTTTTCAGTACCAGAAGTGCTTATTTCAATTTCTTTCATTTGTGAATGAGTGCGGTGATTCAACACTGGCGTGATAGTACCCCAATGCTTGAATAAATTTTTAAATTCGGACGTTAGTAGTTCGGCTTTCTGTCTGCTGTCTCCTGTTTCAGCTATAGAGTGATCCGCTAGAAACTGAATGGAATTTTTATATCCTTTCATTGACTTTACACAGGACCAGCACATTCTTGTGTTTTCTAATAGATCTGTCGCTAGTACCTGACTGTGGAAGATACTATAGATTTCAAGTTTAGCCCTTCTTGCCAATGCACGAATTGCTCGGGGGACTGATGACCTTCGCTGTTTAGTCCCCCTTAAACATCCTAACAACCACCACCGAATTGCTTTTAAGTGTCATACATCATTTTCACAACATTCTTTTTTATAGCAGGAGTGCGACATTCTCCAGTTGTGACATTAAATCATAATATGTCTTTGCTATACATTCTCTGTACCGTATCAATCTGAGAGGGATGCACCATATCCGGCTTGCTTGTACATTCGAGAGGTTTCGCACCCTCTTCCTGTACATTGACGAGGCTATAACTAATGTGGGAAGTAAATGCATTGACGTCGTTGTCAGAGAACATTATTGAAAGCTCTGAATGTTTGCTTACAATTCATTCTGCATTGTAACCAACAGTATTTTATCAGTAAATGGAGGTAACATACGGAGAAAAAAGAAACAAGATACTCCAGTTGGCTGTTTAGTATATGTGTTATAACTGTTTGCGGCGAGGAAGTTGCAAGCGACGACGTAAATCCCCAAGAATTTCGATAAACATGAAGCAGAGAACGTCATCGTTACACGATAGTGATGTTTGTGTTGTTTCAAGGTTGTGCTCTACATACCAGAAGACGCTGTTGGAGTTGATATCACGAACAACGTATTCCATGTGACAAGCGCACTTATATCGCTTTTGGAATGCGAAAGCGTGCAGTAACCCGACTGCATAAACACACAGCTCAATCCTATCATTTCCTTTACATGGGCATTTGGCTTGTAGCCGCGTTTACGATAGCAATGATGTTCCATTTTCAAAGAAACACACATAGAGGGGACGGCATACCGACTGAACCTGATCAGCAACTGCAGCTACTTATTGACGACTGCTAACGTTAACGAAGTCTGTAAGCGGTTCGGCGGAATAATTCAGTGGGAATGATCTGGCGTACCGTAAATACTGCAATCTAACCAATTTATGGGTCACCACACCCCACAGACAAGTTACGGCGAATGAATCACTGCAGCCTATGTTCGTCCATCTATGGTTCAAATGGCTCTGAGCTCTATCGGACTTAACATCTGAGGTCATCAGTCCCCTAGACTTAGAGCTACTAAAACCTAACTAACCTAAGGACATCACACACATCCATGCCCGAGGCAGGATTCGAACCTGCGACCGTAGCAGCAGCGCGGTTCCGGACTGACGCGCCTAGAACCGCACGGCCACTTCGGCCGGCTCGTCCATCTATAGTTGTCGTTCTGACTACTTCGTTCTCCTTTTCACTACCATTTCTGATAAGTGCACTGGAATTCATTCGCTTATACAACTGCAGTCAATATGCAGGAAGAAGTTGCGCTCGCAAATAATGGTACTTTTCGGTGAATTTCATTCGCGTTTGCTTTCAAATATAAAGTTATTAAAATACAGTTCTGCCTAGAGAAAACTCCTTATGTAACACCCATGTATGTTTCGCTGAAGTTTTTCCCTCGTCAGTGGGTTAATTTTACTTTCTTTCAAATAAATTGTAAATTTTTTGTGCATGATGATATATGCGGATTTAGGATTATGGTGTTGGTATTATCAAAAATATATATACTTCGATATCACATATTGATGTCTTTTTGGTGTCTGTCTTTTGTAGTAGGCCTACAGCTGATGTTTTGCTCCAGTTTGTCATTAGCAATTAACAAGGTTCGTCAGTAGTATATTACATATACTTAGATATGTTAGGCCTGAAATGAAACTAGTGCTTTTTTTCTCTGGTTGTCAGATGACAGAACAACAGATGATCACAACATTTCTGAAAACTATTACATTAACCTAGCAAATGTTAAAGGATAAATAGCAAATCAATGTTCAGAGTGAAATGTAAGATAATGGTAGTAATATAATCGAACATTAACAAAGAAGGGAAAAAAACAATAGTTTCATTTTAAGCCTAACGCATCTGTACATAATATAGTATTGAGAAATCCTCATTAATTGCAGAAGACAAAATGGAGCAAACTGTACTTTGTAGTACGAATAACCCACACAAACGTCAATATGTGATTCATGGTGTACATTCGGATGAACAGCCGATTTGTTGTTTCCATTTTATGTGCTATACTTCGTTGACCAATCTAAATGTCTTCTTGAGATGCTGCGACTACACGTAACATTAATCAGTCATGCCGAGAAAACGTGAATGATCACTTTAATATGTGATATTAAGGTATATATTTTGTTAGTAATGCTTTGCGTTTAAATGCCACAATCCCAAACCGTATATATTATTATGCATAAAAAATTACTTTACATGTTATTTCACATATGATAAAATGAACCCATTGACGACTGTGTAAATTCAACGAAACATGTGTAGGTGTGAGAAAAGAACTTATTTGCTCAAGGCAGAACTATAATTCCATAATTATATATTGCCTGTTCTCTCATGTCACACATATTAACTGTGTACGTACTGTTAACAGTATGCAGTACCACTTCCTAAACAGGGAAATGATATATCCTGATAGCCCTGCCATTGTTAGAATTCTCAATTCTAGCGAATTGCTGTTATCGCGTGCTGCGTGAAGTTTGCGTCATACAACGTTCTTAAAGAAGCTCGAATTTTGAAGCAAATAACTAGATACGTTAACTTTCCAGAATTACTGTCTCTTAACGATAGCTTTTATCCTAGAATCACCTATCGCTGTTCGAAGCTCACGCAGTGGTTACACGGCATGGTTCATTGTTCGTTACACAAAAACAATACACCCAGCCTCCTACTCTCAAAATCGATATTAAACACTTCTCCATAAGAGTCCTTTTCAGTACATATTATGACATTATTTTCACGCGCCGGGTAATCGATACTGTCGTCGTCGTTATTTGACATTGCCAAATCGGAGGACAGGGGATCTGTTTGGTAAAATGTGTGGATAAAAATCCTAGTTTAAGATCGCTAAAATACGTTTATTGATTGTGTCAACTTACTGACGAGCCATCTTCATTTCAATAAAAATTATTATTTAATTCAGTGTCTGATACACACTGAATTAAGTAGTAATTTTAAATGATCTGAAGACGACTCGTCAATGAGCTGAAACTAGTAAATACCTAAAGGATTTTTAGCGATCTTGAATTAAGATTTTTATTCTCACATTCTAAGATACTGATCTACTGTCACATCATTCTGCGTGTTCATCTAAATGTCTGCATCTACATGATTATTCTGCAATCGGCAATTATGTGCCTTCCAGAGGGTTCATCGAACCAGCTTTAAGCTACTTCTCTACTGTTCCACTCTCCAACAGCGCGCGGGAAAAACGAACACTTAAATCTCTCTGTGCAAGCTCTGATATCTCTTGTTTTTTTATGGTAATCATTCCTACTTACGTAAGTGGGCACCTACAAAATATTTTCACACCCCCTGGGGAACGTTGTTCGTTGAAATTTTATTGGAAGATCCTGCCGCAACGAAATTAATTATTGCTATCCTAGTTCCCGTATCGTATCCTTGACACTCTCTTCCCTATTTCGGAGTAAAAACGAGCTGCCCTTCTTTGAACTTTTCAGATGTCCTCCCCAACACTAGGATTAACTGTCTGCTCGTGCATCCGACTTGTTCCCAGGAGCTAAGGTGTGCGTTTGCCAGTAGTGGGTCACTACGCGCGTAACTACGAAAATCGATGCATAATGCAACGATCTACATTCTTCTGAAAAGTTTCTGTAGCTATTTGGTTGCTGTAGTCCTTATGACGCTATGTTGGAACACAGGTGCCTGCCTCGATAAAAAAAAGTGTTTTTGAAGCCTTTTAAATATTCTGAACACCGCTTTTGTAGCAATTGGTGCTTTTTTGTTGAATGTTATACGATACATAAACGTGTGTGTGCTCAAATGGTTCAAATGGCTCTGAGCACTATGGGACTTAACAGCTGAGGTCATCAGTCCCCTAGGCGTAGAACTACTTAAACCTAACTAACCTAAGGACATCACACACATCCTTGCCCGAGACAGGATTCGAACCTGCGACCGTGGCAGCAACGCGGTCCCGGACTGAAGCAGCTAGAACCGCTCGGCCACAACGGCCGGTTGTCTGTGTAAAGACATATATTTGACCCATTGTCTGTACGACAGTTTCTTGAAATAACGAAAGCTGCCTTGGAAGAAAAGATTCATACGATCTACTCCTGGCTGAATACGAAATGGGCCTGACAGTGGGACTTTAAGACTTCGAAAGAGTAAACACATGAGTGAATCCCTATACTTCGGCGTAGGCAGAGACGATGACGCGGTGTTTGGTGCTGCCAGACTGCCCCACAGTGCTTTCCCCGGAGCCTTACGGTTTACGGTAACGGAAATTTGTTTGCCTTCTGCGCGCTCAGAATAAGGGAAGTGTGTGCTGCATATACATTAATGCTCCTCGGTTTACATTCAGAAGAAACACACACTCACCTACTTGCAGAGTTCCGCCTCTGAGGGCAGCCTGGTTAGAAAGGAATCCACGAATTGCAGCCTACACCTTCTTTTCACAGCGTAATTGTGCCCGTGAGTTCCATGCGGTAAACTGCTAGGAACGATTTGTGTCTCTCAGAGAACGCCATTTGCTGAACCCAAGTTTTACTTCTCCTTTGTCAAGATCCTTCTGCGCTAGCCCAAAAGAGTCCATAGAGTAATAAGAATTCATGACAGGATCTTTCTTGAAATAAGACATAGGTGTGTACAAAACACAGTTCAACATGAAATAACATAGAATTTCAAACATATAAAAATCGCAACGGGGTATTCAGTTAGGCGTCAACTGCCCTGACAACGAAAGCCTAGCGAGACTATCTGCTGCTGGGAAGCTATAAAAGAGAACCTCTGACACCTTCATTCAAATAAAGGGCTAACAAAAGCCTTTCTGTGTGTTATCTTTATCTTCCAATCTTGCCTTAGAAGTATGTTTCATTTTTGCCCAATGATTTTCACGGTTATCAGCGCATTTGTCGCCTCTCCTTCCTTATTTGCAGTTGTAAATTTCAGGAATATCTTTGCTGTTTCTAAACAAAAGAAGACGACGAGTCAGCTCAACAACAGGAACTACTCGCATGCTCTCCTTTTGCATGATTAGAAAAACAAGAGGTAATGTAAGCATGTCGAAATATAGCCATAATAGAAAGAACGGCAAGGAAATGGTTCTGTCTCCCAAACTTTGATGTTAGCAACCCGCCATGTCCGGCAAGGATGTTGGGCTTTTATGTACACTTTAATCCATGATGATCACATACACTGTCTGACATAAAAAGTGAAGCATCCAGAAAACGAGGTCGGGTATAAATGTTACACGTACACACAACAAGCTATGGGAGTGAGTGCTGGAATGTCGCACAAAGAATTAAATCAGTTTTAGAGTTTGGAGAAGGGCGTATAGAATTTCCTAACTTGATCACGTAAGGAATGAGGAAATAAGAGAAAGGATATAGACACATTATACTATTACGGATAGAATTGAGGAAAGACAGCTAGGATGGTTTTGGCCACGTCAAAAGAATGGATGAATGCAAATAGATCAACAGAGTAGTTACACGGCAATCTCCTGGAAGGAGGAGAAGAAGAAGAGACCTCCGAATGCGCAAATATTTTGCTGACACCGACGTACATAGGAAGAAACGATCATCGTAATAAAATAAGGGAAATCAGAGCTTGCATGTAAAGACATGTCTTCGTTTTATCCATGCGCTGTTCGATAGTGGATTAATAGAGAATTATTGTGAATGTGATTCGATAAACCCTGTGCCAGGCGCTTAAATGTAGTTTGCAGAGTGTCGATGTAGATGTAGATGAAAGTGTGGGTATGTGGTACCCAACAAGCGATAGAGAGAAGAGGAATAAAAGAGGATGAGGAAGAATTGCGAGATCGAGGCGTTTGTTTGGTTGGTCTGTTGATTTGGGGGAGGGGACCAAACATCGATGTAATCTGCCCCTTCGGATTAGAGAAGGCCGGGGAAGGAAATCGGCCGTGCCCTTTCAAAGGAACCATCGTGGCGTTTGCCTGAAGCGGTTTAGGGAAATCAGGGAAAACTTAAATGCGGATGGCCGGACGCGGGTTTGGACCCTCGTCCTTCCGAACGCGAGTTCAGTGTGCTAACGACTGCGCCACCTCGCTTGGTGAGGCCTTTGGCTACAGAGATACGGGATGCGGCGACATCTGTGGTGCCCCGCAACAAGAAGAAGGGGACACCATCGCCGGGCATGTGTGTGATTAGAGCTGTAATTCTCTGACAGCAGTAAAACGTCCACCTGACTACGTTAGTGTTGCTCGTGTTTAGTGTTGTTACCATGCCTAGTAGGATTTATCTTGTGTTCAGACATAATGACCTTTCTAGACTCTGAGAAGCTCATCTGCAGAAACCAGCACGGTTTTAGGAAACAGCGGTCATGCGAGACACAGCTGGCCCTCTTTGTGCATGACATACAACAGGCTCTAGATACCGGCTCCCAGGTTGATGCCATATTTCTCGACTTTCGAAAGGCGTTCGACTCAGTTCCGCACTGTCTCTTGCTACAAAAAGTGCGCGCTTACGGCCTATCCAATGACATATTTGGTTGGATAGAAAGTTTTCTAACAGACAGGGAGCCGTATGTCGTCTTGAACGGGGTAACTTCAACAGAAACAAGAGTAACTCCAGGTGTGCCCCAGGGCAGCGTAATAGGTCCTCTGCTTTTTACGATTTACATAAACGATCTGGTTGATGGTATAGACAGCGGCGTTAATTGTTTGCCGATGATACTGTAGTCTACAGGAAAGTAGTATCACACGAAAGTTGTGAACAAATCAATGAGGATTTGAAGAAAATAAATGCGTGGTGTAATGACTGGCAGTTATCTCTCAATATTAGTAAGTGTAATCTTCTGCGTATAACAAGGCGAAAATCCCCATTAATGTATGAGTACAAAATAAATGATCAGTCTTTGGAAGCGGTAACATCAGTCAAGTATCTGGGTGTGACTATTCTAAATGATCTCAAATCGAATGATCAGATTACACAAATAACGGGTAAGGCGAACTCTAGATTGCGGTTTATTGGTAGAATCCTGAAGCGCTGCAGTCTTTCGACAAAGCAAATAGCTTACAATACGTTAGTTCGTCCAGTCTTAGAGTATTGTTCGTTTGTATGGGACCCTTACCAGTTGGGTCTGATTCAAGTGATTGAGAAGGTCCAAAGAAGAGCGGCAAGATTCGTGACTGGTGCATTTAGCCATCGCGAGAGCGTTACAAATCGCGTAGAAAATTTGAAGTGGGACACACTTGCAGATAGACGACGCGCTAAACAGAAGGGGCTGCTCTCTAAATTACGAAATCCAATCTTCACCGAGGATGTAGAGCATATATTATTACCACCAACTTTCAAATCGCGTAATGACCATCATTCAAAGATAAGGGAAATAAGAGCTCTTACTAAGGCGTCCAGACAGTCCTTTTTCCCTCGCGCGATCCACGAGTGGAACAGAGGGGGGAGGGGGAATATGACTTTGGCCCGAATTATGTCCTCCGCCACAGACCGCTTGGTGGCTAGCGGAGTATACATGTAGATGTAGATTTATAAAGGCGTGAACAGCGTCAGATGTTGCACGGCGTCCTCGTACGAGACGACGTTATCAGCAAGTGACATTTTGAAAGGGGTTTCATTGTGTGTCTCCATTTGACCACCTGACCGAATCGTGCAATATCCAGATCTGTGGGGCCTTTGGATGTGACAGTGGTCCAAAGTTGGACGGCATGGGAACAGACAGGGCAGACAGTCTCGTCGCAAGGTTCCGGTCAATCACGTGTGACCACCACAAAAAAGGATAGCAGTGTAGTGTGTCAGTCACATCGTACCCCCGTCACATCTGCGCGTGCCATCGGAGAAGAGTAATGGACTCTCTGCACATCCTGTGTCATCTTACGCCATTGGTTTGAGACTAGCTGTAGCCAGACTATGGGACTACTTTCCCAAACGACTGCGTTTGGAATGGTGCCGTGACTGTGGGGCATAGACTTCAGTTCTGTTCTACCCCTGCTGACCGTTGTTGGCGAGAATAGCGGCGACCTGGAAGGAGGTCTTCTTCCTCCAGTGTTTTGGAGAGGCGCAGCGGTGTTACTCCTGGGGGGGGGGGGGGGGGGGGGGGTAGTCGTTGGGTATGATTTACAGTTGCGCCGGTAATGGTTGAGGAAACTCTGAAGGCACAATGGTACGTCACGGGGACATTGTCCGTCCTCATGTTTTACCTCTGATGCGACTGTGTCGTGGTGCCACTTTTCAACAGAACAATGCTCGTCCGCACGTGCCACTTGTCTCTACGAACTGTCTGCGTGGCCAACAAGATCCTCAGGCCTGTTTCCGAGAGAAGACGTGTGGGACCAGCTCGGACATCATTTCCGAGTGCCAGTGTTCAGGATAACAGTTGGAGGACAGCTTACCACAGTAGAGGATACGCATGCGTACATCATAAACCCTTGCAGCCGAATCAACACACACGATCAGGTTGGAGGAGGTACAGCCTCATACTGATAAGCGAGCTCATACTACCAAGTCCTTTGTAAATTTGGTACGATATTGTAATTGCTAAAATAACGTCATATATTCTCTCAACCTTTGAAGTTCCATTTGGTTTCCTCATTTCCTTAAGGGTGCTTCAGTTTTAATAACGCAAATAGTCGAAACAGAAGCGTTTGTATTAGAAAAATCTGAATTTATGTTAGTTCCTGAAAATTAGAACGAAAACAGACAGTTTAAGGGAGATTTAAATTAAGGAAATTAAGGGCCATGACAGTAATGGAAAGAAGCAACGGGAGATATGAAGAGACGAAAGAAATGGTGTGGCTGACTGAGAAACGAAAAGAGAAAGCTCTCTCTCTTTTTTTCTTTAATCGTCCATGTTCTGACTCATTTGATGCGGCTCGCCACGAATTGCTCCCCTTCGCTAATCCCTTCATCTCGGTAGCACTTGCACCCTACGTTATTTGTTACAAGGTCAATAAAATAAAGTGCTTCACCGGTAGCAGGTTACTGACTTGCGTGCTGAGTGCAGGATAGCTTATTCTAGAGGCGATAGCAGCAACAGGGGAGTTTGTGTATGTTTTGTTTTATCGATGAGCACAGCTCGTATAGTGAAGTGAGACCTTGTGTTGCGATTATCGTGAGATGGCAGGTATTTTATCTCTAATAGGAGGTACGGGGTCGACGTATTCTGAGCAGCCGATGAAATAGACACAGCGTATGGTAACCACAAAACTTGGCTGGCCGCAACTGGTCTAACTGCGTGGTTGCAGCACTGGCACGCCCAAACAGACGGAGGTTGTGTAACGCACACAAGCAGTCGTTTAATTCTGGCCGTTTACAGGTGCGTCTGCTGTAAAGAAGAGAATAGATATGAAGTACATCCTTTTCGGCTGCCTGAACAGATACAACGCTGCAAGTCACGTAGTGCAATGGCAACGGTCTTGCCATGTTGGTAATACCAGTTCCCGCCTGATCACCGAAGTTAAGCAACGTTAGACACGACTAGTGTTTGGATGGGTAACCGTTCGGGGAAAACTAAATGCCGTAGGTATTGAGGGCACGTAAGTGGCCGAACTGACATCCAATTGAAAGACTTGCACCAGGCGATTGTGCGACGCGACACTGATTTATTCACTTACGACGTCTGGTCACCATCTATTGCTGTTTGCCGCCATGTGTAACCGTACTGCTATGCTGAAAGACTCGAGAATACACCGCGTTGTACGCGCTCTTTTCTCAGAAGAGCAGGTGAACTCTTAATGTGATTCTGCTGTTATTTTATGTTGATGTTGTGTGTGTTTGTCCTTAGAATAATTTAGGTTAAGTAGTGTGTGAGCTTAGGGACTGATGACCTTAGCAGTTAAGTCCCATAAAATTTCACACACATTTGAACATTTTTTTTATGTTGATGTTGACGTACAATGTGTGAAATAAGATGTGTACGTTGTTCTACATCATATACGTAAAATGTATGATGCCATATGTTCAGGTGTTAAATAAATAAAATAACACTTTTCACTACTCGCGCTAAGATGGGTTACATAGCAATAGTAAAACTTCGAGAGAACGAGTGATTGCACTAGTGCACGTTTCACGTCTTGTGGAAATACGTTCCGAAACTTCTGGTGGGCATAGAGGCAAGCAATAGTCATCTTGCGCGTGGCGACCGTATTTACGCCCAGGTGAGGTACTAACCCAAAATTGTATCCAAGTTCTCAGCCGTTTTCAGATACGATCACCTAAGAAAACAGAAACAACTGATCAGCTTGTCATTCGACTTCCGTTGCTGTGCAAGATCTACGAACACAAAAGCAATGAAATACCATTTATATCAGCGTCATCTTCAAGTGATAGAGAAATTTTATCTTTGCCATAGTACTTGACGGCCCCTCCCGCCGGAGGTTCGAGTCCTCCCTCGGGTATGGGTGGGTGTGTTGTTCTTAGAATAGGTTAGTTTAAGTTAGTTTAATTACTTTGTTGGTCTAGGGACCGATGACCTAAGCAGTTTGGTCCTTTAGGAATTCACACCCATTTGAACATTTGAACAGTACTTGATGAAACCTTCTCGGGTAATCAGCCGAATCGTGGCAAAGTTCTTGTCGCAACGATGCAGTGTGTTTCCTGAACATGACTAGCAACTTGTCGAAACGTTGCGACACCCCGACACCACGGCTCTCCTGGTAACCCGAAAATATTTCATCACTGAAATTCGCATATTTGCTACAATATGTTTGGAAAAGGGCACAGGTCATCCCCGTTTTCAAGAAGGGACGTCGAACAGATGTGCAGAACTATAGACCTATATCTCTAACGTCGATCAGTCGTAGTATTTTGGAACACGTATTATGTTCGAGTATAATGACTTTTCTGGAGACTAGAAATTTACTCTGTAGGAATCAGCATGGGTTTCGAAAAAGACGATCGTGTGAAACCCAGGCCGTGCTATTCGTCCACAAGACTCAGAGGGCCATAGACACGGGTTCCCAGGTAGATGCCGTGTTTCTTGACTTCCGCAAGGCGTTCGATACAGTTCCCCACAGTAGTTTAATGAACAAAGTAAGAGCATATGGACTATCAGACCAATTGTGTGATTGGATTGAATAGTTCCTAGATAACAGAACGCAGCATGTCATTCTCAATGGAGAGAAGTCTTCCGAAGTAAGAGTGATTTCAGGTGTGCCGCAGGGGAGTGTCGTAGGACCGTTGCTATTCACAATATACATAAATGACCTTGTGGATAACATCGGAAGTTCACTGAGGCTTTTTGCGGATGATGCTGTGGTATATCGAGAGGTTGTAACAATGGAAAATTGTACTGATATGCAGGAGGATCTGCAGCGAATTGGCGCATGGTACAGGGAATGGCAATTGAATCTCAATGTAGACAAGTGTAATGTGCTACGAATACATAGAAAGAAAGATCCCTTATCATTTAGCTACAATATAGCAGGTCAGCAACTGGGAGCAGTTAATGCCATAAATTATCTGGGAGTATGCATTAGGAGTGATTTAAAATGAAATGTTCATATAATGTTGATCGTCGGCAAAGCAGATGCCAGACTGAGATTCATTGGAAGAATCCTAAGGAAATGCAATCCGAAAACAAAGGAAGTAGGTTATAGTACCAGATATGGTTGATCGAAGAGATAGAGAAGATCCAACGGAGAGCAGCGCGCTTCGTTACAGGATCACTTAGTAATCGCGAAAGCGTTACGGAGATGACAGATAAACTCCAGTCGAAGACTTTGCAAGAGAGACGCTCAGTAGCTCGGTACGGGCTTTTGTTGAAGTTTCGAGAATATACCTTCACCGAAGAGTCAAGCAGTATATTGCTCCCTCCTACGTACATCTCGCGAAGAGACCATGAGGATAAAATCAGAGAGATTAGAGCCCACACAGAGGCATACCGACAATCTTTCTTTCCACGAACAATACGAGACTGGAATAGAAGGGAGAAGCGATAGAGGTACTCAAAGTACCCTCCGCCACACGCCGTCAGGTGGCTTACGGAGTATGGATGTTGATGTAGATGCAGTATACTACAGAAGGGTTAGGCAGCAGATATCACCACTGTACTGGCGTGTGGATTGTCGAGGTGTTGACACCAAAGGCGATGGACATGAACTGCCAGACACAGCAGAGCAGTGGGTGCCGCATGGATGGCTTTCCATTTCCCGTCGATCAGTCTAGATTTACGGTGTCGGTAGTTTCCCTAAAACTATTAAGGTGAATTTCCGAGTCGTCCTTTTGGAAAAAAAGGACGAAAGAAAGAAAAGAACGCTATCGATTTGTCTTCCATCCTTGCTTGTATAAGAAACTGCGCTTCGTCCGTAGTGACATATACATCGAAGGGGCGTAATATCCTAACCTTCCTTATCTTCTTGCAAACTGCTGACCCGTCGGTCCGTCCGGAAGTGGAACAAAGGGCAGAAAGCGTGCGAGCGCGTCGCAATCCGCTTAGTCAGCCGCTTGTCGGAGGGCAAAGGATGACGGATGGGAAGTTGGGATGGGATGGGACGGGACGGGGCGCGTTCCTGTGGCGCTGCGGGCCCCACCCGCGCTCATCCCGGGCGTCGGCGCGTAGGAGGAGGGCGTGCCCTCCTGTAGGGCAGCCACGTGAGACGACCGCGGGCCGGCTCCTCTCCTCCGTGGGACCTGCGTCTGCCCAGCTCGCCGTCTGATTCAGCTACTGTCTCACTGCGCCAGCCTAACCTGTAAAATATCTGGGAGTATGCGTGCGGAACGATTTGAAGTGGAATGATCATATAAAATTAATTGTTGATAAGGCGGGTACCAGGTTGAGATTCATTGGGAGAGTGCTTAGAAAATGTAGTCCATCAACAAAGGAGGTGGCTTACAAAACACTCGTTCGACCTATACTTGAGTATTGTTCATCAGTGTGGGATCCGTACCAGATCGGTTTGACGGAGGAGATAGAGAAGATCCAAAGAAGAGCGGCGCAGTTTGATACTGTTTCTGTAGTCAGTCCTAAAGTTCATAGATGCTTATCACTAGAGTCCGGATTTTCATGCGCTACCAAATCGAATGGAAAAACTGGTAGAAGCCGACCTCGGGGAAGATCAGTTTGGATTCCGTAGAAATGTTGGAACACGTGAGGCAATACTGACCCTACGACTTATCTTAGAAGAAAGATTAAGGAAAGGCAAACCTACGTTTCCTGCATTTGTAGACGTAGAGAAAGCTTTTGACAATGTTGACTGGTATACTCTCTTTCAAATTCTGAAAGGTGGCAGGAGTAAAATACAGGGAGCGAAAGGCTATTTACAATTTGTACAGAAACCAGGTGGAAGTTATAAGAGTCGAGGGACATGAAAGGGAAGCAGTGGTTGGGAAGGGAGTAAGACAGGGTTGTAGCCTCTCCCCGATGTTGTTCAATCTGTATATTGAGCAAGCAGTAAAGGAAACAAAAGAAAAATTTTGAATAGGAATTAAAATCCATGGAGATGAAATAAAAACTTTGAGGTTCGCCGATGACATTGTGATTCTGTCAGAGACGGCAAGGGACTTGGAAGAGCAGTTGAACGGAATGGACAGTGTCTTGAAAGGAGGATATAAGATGAACATCAACAAAAGCAAAACGAGGATATTGGAATGTAGTCGAATTAAGTCGGGTGATGCTGAGGGAATTAGATTAGGAAATGAGACACTTAAAGTAGTAAAGGAGTTTTGCTATTTGGAGAGCAAAATAACTGATGATGGCCGAAGTAGAGAGGATATAAAATGTAGACCGGCAATGGCAAGGAAAGCGTTTCTGAAGAAGAGAAATTTGTTAACATCGAGTATAGATTTAAGTGTCAGGAAGTCGTTCCTGAAAGTATTTGTATGGAGTGTAGCCATGTATGGAAGTGAAAAATGGACGATAAATAGTTTAGACAAGAAGAGAATAGAAGCTTTTGAAATGTGGTGCTACAGAAGAATGCTGAAGATTAGATGGGTAGATCACATAACTAATGAGGAGGTATTGAATAGAAATGGGGAGAAGAGGAGTAGTTTGTGGCACAACTTGACTAGAAGAAGGGATCGGTTGATAGGACATGTTCTGAGGCATCAAGGGATCACCAATTTAGTACTGGAGGGCAGCGTGGAGGGTAAAAATCGTAGAGGGAGACCAAGAGATGAATACACTAAGCAGATTCAGAAGGATGTAGGCTGCAGTAGGTACTGGGAGATGACGAAGCTTGCACAGGATAGAGTAGCATGGAGAGCTGCATCAAACCAGTCTCAGGACTGAAGATCACAGCAACAACAACCAAATCGTATAAGATGAAGGCATTGATGCAGTAGCATCTCAATGAACTTGCACAGTGACGCAGCAAAACAATGAAAATATGCAAGAACAAAATTTAGTTCTACATTTATTTCTATTTCCTTGCAGAACTGTACACAAGAATTTTTCCAAATTTCTTCACTAACACTTATGCCTTTATCAGTCACAATATTTTTGAACATACAGAATGGCCTGTCTACGTCACAAGAAGCGACAGGTGCATATTTAGTGAAGAAATTTCGTACAAAGTCGGGTCATTTGAAAACCTTTTACATTTTCGCCAAAAAATATTTTTTGACAAGAAATGTATACGCAGTTGCGATTATGGGCAACCTTCAGCTGTATTATCGCATGACGACAATGAAACTTTGTGCCGGACCGGGACTCGAACTCAGATTTCGCCCTTATCGCGAGTGGTTGCCTTACCACTTTTTTTATGTTGATGATCTCATTTTCTTCGTTGTATTTGTTAGGGGCGGACGTCCCATTACGCTTGTCCAAGTTCATCGTCGGTCCATTAACTCATTTATTACAGAGGGCAGCTAATCGTCTGACCGAACACGCTGAGCTACCGTGCAGACTTATGGCCACACTCAAACTTCCTCATTTCATCAACCATGTGTCCACATCCTGTACTCGTACATCCACTAAGTATATTCCCCTACACGGGAGACATTTTACTCGAAAATGACTTGCCACTGTCGGCAGATAAATACGACATTGCTGTACTCGTGTTATTCCTAATTACGGTGTTCCTTCTGATGTTCAGGCATGTCCGAAAGAACTTTGCGTCGTAATTCGGAATAACAAAGGCACTGCAGCAGCGTAAATACTTTTCTGTCTACTTCATGAACTCACAATCACAATTTGTTCATGTTAAAAGCTTCAACACCCACTTCAGTACAGGAAGATTGCACAGATTTTTCAACCACTTCAATATTTTGCAAGTTTAAGACCTACCAGCAGAACAAAGCGAACAGACGTTAACTTCAATGAATTTGCGCGAATTTACTTGATCACAATTAGCATAGTAAAAGATGGCAGCATTTATCCAGGAACCCCAGCTGGTGAAAATAAGTAGTGCTGGTAGAGTTAAATTTAGCAATATACCTAAATGCGGAAATAGGAAACGAAGTCAGCACATGACTTAAGTAATGGTGTCAGATTATCGACCTTTTATATTATGAAACTGTTTACCTTGTTTCTGATCCCGGCGGAGGTTCGAGCCCTCTCTCGGGCACGTGTGTGTGTGTGTGTGTGTGTGTGTGTGTGTGTGTTTGTCCTTATTGTCCTTAGGATAATTTAGGTTAAGTAGTGTGTAAGCTTAGGGACTGATGACCTTAGCAGTTAAGTCCCATAAGATTTCACACACATTTGAACAATTTTTACCTTGTTCGTGGAGGATATCTGCGTATTCACATTGCGTTGTTTCATACATACTGTTTCAAACACGCGATGCAGCTCGTGCGCTAAACATTAACGTGCTTTGGATTAGGATAAAATACTTTAATTACTTTCCCGCTCTTCTCCGTAAGCAGGGCAGCATCACATAAGAACAACAGGAGATTTATTGTGTAAATTTATTGGCACGAAGAATACGTTTTTTATCGACATCTACCGTGCCGATCTAGGACGCTTCACCTCACTATGAAGATTACAGACTGTAACAAAGTTAGCGAAATTCTTCATGTTCTGCACTTTTGGTGTCATTCATATGAAAAACAAACTTCAGTAAAAGGTGCTATCACGAAAGTTGTAAGATTGTATGCACTGAAGTCAGAAAAATGTCTAGATTCATGCAGTTATGTCGATGAAATCTTCGAAATGACCAAACTTGCAGACGTGCATGCAGCATGCATTTGCATGGAAATCCGAGCTCTCCTTATGACTGATGAGCCATTTCCTGTTGCTTGATAGCGTTGTGGTCACGTGATGCGTTAAGGGAAGTACGTACGCGGAGCACAGATCAGTGGGCGATCTAGAGCTGTGTTCGAACACGACTCGAAGTGTTCGAACATTTTACGTCACAGCTTGGGAAATCTTGGGTTCCGTTCGATCTTTCGATCGGTCTGCATTCTAGTGGTTTTTATTGCTACTATTACAGCGACGTGTCTTAGCGTTTTTAATGCACTGTGCACTTTAACAATAAAAATAATTGTGGAAGTATCTTCTAGGATGCAGGTCATGCGTAAGAACGTCACTAATAAATCAACAAAAGATCGCAATCACAATTCTGTCCAAATCTCGAGCTTTCCCTCGTCCGCTATTTAGTATCGAATGATCTCCAAGACGGGTCTTACCGTTGTAATTCATTCCTGCGATAAAAACTGCAGTCACCTTGTAACGATATATTTCGTTTGTTCAGCATTTAATTATTGATTAGTTGTTTTGATTGTCTCAGGTGAATGTTGCCGTTTTGTTTTCAAACTGATCTAAATTTGGTAAAGTTTTTATCTGTTGTTTTAGTGTATGAACAGGAATTGAATTGCTCATTTACAACCTACTCGGTAAATCATTGTCACCTCTCTTAAACAAATAAGATGATATGTTGGGTTCAGTCGAGTACTATTTTTTGGAGGACAGTTTTTCGTGCTTCTTATCTTTACTTAAAAACCAGCAAAAATTTTTGTATATTCAATCATGCCGGTACTCTATCAGAACTTTGTTCCAGTACAATACGAGTTTGTGCAGTGGAGAATTTATTGCTATTTCCTCCATTGTTACACCAAATTGTCAAATTTTAAGTAGAGCCATAGCGTACTGTTGTAGCTAGTCCACAGTTTCTTGCGTATCCCTCGCACTCGCATCTCGCGAGTCGAGTCACGTGACTGTTCGAACAAGCTCGATACTGTATCGAACGCTGCGGTGTATCGGGAAGACTCGAGACCGCTGGAACGCGAGTATCGTTTGCCCGGTCCAAGGGGAAACATTCTAGCTACGACAACTCATGCAACTAGGGAAATCCACTGACGTAAGTGACTTTGACAAAGGATTGGTTTTTATAACCTGGTGACTGGGGACACCTCGGAAACAGCGAAGCTGGTCGCATGTTCCTCTATATCTATCTCTACATAGATACTCCGCAAGGCACCGTTTGGTGAGTAGCGGAGGGTACCCTGTACCGCTACTAGCATTTCCCTTCCTGTTCCATTCGCAATTAGAGCGAGGGAAAAACGACTCTATGCCTCCGTATGAGCCCCGATTTCTCGAATCGTATCTTCGTGCTCCTTACGCGCAATGTATGTTGGCGGCAGTAGAATCGTTCGGCAGCTTCAAATGCCAAACGGTACCGCATTATCAGACAGTTTTTCGTAATAGGTAACTTCCGTAGTTAAAAGGAGTAGAGTATTCTGTTTAGATTTGGGCTCTGGCTCTACTATGTAGCAGTACCTGGTTCAGTTCTTTCTTCGCGATTGGCTCGTTTAAAAAGCTCCATGAATTCCGTGTGTCTGAATCATAATACTGTTTGTGTAATTTTGTTTCCCCACCTACATCTACATCTATATACATAGTCTGTATGCCACTGTCTGGTGCGTAGCGAAGGTTACCCTGTACCACTTTTAGTCATTTCCTTTCCTGTTCCATTCACAAACAGCGAGGAAAAACGACTATCTATATGCCTCCGTATGAGCCCCAATTTCTCGAATCATATCTTCGTGGCCATTACGCGTAATGTATGTTGGCGGCTGTAGAATCGTTCGGCAGTCAGCTTCAGACGCCGATTCTCTAAATTTTCTCAATAGTGTTTTCGAAAAGAACGTCGCCTTCCCTCCAGGGATTCTCATTTGGGCTTCTGAAGCAGCTCCGTAACACTTAACGTGTTGCTCGAACCTACCGGTAACAAATCTAGCTGCACGCCTCTGAACTGCTTCGATGTCTTTCTTGAATTGAGCTGGTACTGATCCCAAACACTCGAGCAATACTCAAGAATACGTCCTATATGGGTCTCCTTTACAGGCTAACCAATCTTTCATAAAATTCTCCCAATAAACCGAAGTCGACCATTCACCTTCCCTACCACTGTTCTCACATGTTCGTTCCGTTTCGTGTCCCTTTTGCAGCGCTACGCTCAGATATTTAAACGACTTGCCTGAGACAAGCAGGACACTAGCAATACTGTATCCGAACATTGCAGGTTTGTTCTCCCTACTCACCCGCATTAACTTACATTTTTCCACAATTAGAGATAGGTGCCATTCATGACACCAACTAGATATTTTGTCTAAGTCGTCTTGTATCTTCCTAAGGCCACTCGACACCTTACCGTACACTATAGTGTCATCAGAAAACAACCGCACATTACTGCCCGCCCTGTCAGTCAAATCATTCACGTAATACTGTCGTGAGGATGAATCGAAAATGTTTGAATGACGGTGAAACCACAAGGAGGCGAGAAGGTGCTGGATGTCCACGCCTCGGAGGTGTCCTCGCCCAGTAAAGCAGGATAGGCGCCGATCTGTGTACGGTCTGACAGAGTACAATGCTGGCGGAGATATCACACCGTTTCTTAAGGCAACTTTAGCGTGCATTGTTTAGCATGGGACTCCGTAGCAGACTACCAATGCTTGTTTCCATGTTCACCGGACGGCATCGTCAATTATTGCTGCAGTGGGTACGGGATGAGCAAGATTACATTGTGGGTCAAGAGGAAATGTGTTGCCTGGTCTTCTTACACAAGATCGATGGTCGTATCCGAATATACCTTCATTCAGGCGAACGACTGCACTGAATATGAATCGTACCACGGACGCAGGCCACTGGGGGCAGTATATGCTAGGGGGGACATTCACCTCGGCTTTCGTGGGACCTGTAGTGGTATTCGAAGCCACCATGGCAGCTGTGGAGTGTGTGGATGTTATTGTGGATCACCTGCATCCTTACGTCCGTCATGTCTTCCCGGACGGTGATGGCATCTTTCACCAGGGTAACTGTCGTTGTCGCGAAGCAAGAATTGTGCTACAGTGGCTTGAGGATCACGGCAGCAAACTGACGTTGATGGCTTGGCAAGTTGACAGCTTCCAAAATGTCTTCTTTGTTGGTTCACACACTTCTCTCTTTGTCCCATCTCAAACCGTAAAAGTGGGCAATTTTTTTGTGACTGAGGTATTATATTGTCAGATCAGCGCGCTCTTGCTTTTTATCCTTAAACATTGTATCGGGGGTTAACATGCCACAGACAGACTGTCACAATGTGTCCTTCCATAGTGAAGCCATTAATAGAGAAGTACCACTATGAGCATTACACCCGAGCTCATCACAAAGGTATTCTGTTTGTATGTGGAACGTATTTGTGAATTCCTTGAAAACTTTATTCTACTGCCTATAACACTGAAGAGCTAACTGAATGTACGTCGACATAAATAAGTTAGTCTGTGTGCTTCTTTCTGTAAAAGAGTTAAATTTTACTAACCTTTTTTTATTCAGCCTCTGGAAAACGAAAGAAAGTTATTCCTGTAAATTAAAGAGGGTACTTTGGGACACCGCACATACCTTCAGAAATAAGTATAACAATTGAAATTTTAGATAACAAGTCTCATTAATGAAATTAAGAACATTTGTGAATGGTTTACTAAAAAAGACAATGATTTGTTTTCCATTATAACAATGTTTCGAAATACAGCATACAGTTCCTCAGTAAACTGTATTTCATTTACATCTATGTACTTACTCAGCAAACACCATACGCTGCATGGCAGAGGGTACCATGTACCACTAGAGGGAGGAAAAACGACTGCCCATAAGCGCTAATTTCTATCATATCTTCGTGCTCCATACGCTAAATGTACGGTGGCGACAATTAAATCGTTCTGCAGTCGGCCTCTAATGCCGGTTTTCTAAATTTCCGCAATTGTGCCTCGCGAAAAGAGCGTTGTCTTTCCTCCAGCGATTCCCATTGCAGTTCACGTAGCATCTCTGTAGCACTTGGATGCTGATGGAAGACGGCGGCAACAATTCTGGCTGCACGCCTTTGAATGATCGCCTTAGCGTTCTACACGCCGTCTCCTTTATAGACCAGCTATCTCCCCCAAAATTCTCTCAATAAAACGAAGTTGAGCTTTCTTGCACATCCCATTTCATATTGTCTTGCAAAGGTGTCCGTGATTTTGTTTTCTGTCATACCATTAAACTCGTAATTAAGTATGATGCAATTACCTCCTTAGAGAATATTTTGTTAAATGTAGGTGTTTTGATCTGCTATTCGTACGCTTCCACTGAAGAGATGCTTAAATAAGTGTGTAACCGTTTTGTTTACTTAAACTTCCTTCTTAATTCATGTCAGTTTTGTTTTTTCATTCTTATTTTGTATGAATGAGTATAAGGCTATAATTATTTAGGTTTTAAGAATATTTGCAAAATAAAGCTACCAAATTGGCAAACTTGATGACAAACGTTTTTATGCCTATGGGTAAAGCAAAACTCATAAAACTGGGCAAATTTGTAACAAACTTAGAACTGCTTGTCGTGAAGAGGTCATCTCAGCTTTGTGAAAGATTAATTTAACGCTACTTAAGCTTTTCTTAGATTTCATGTCATAATATTGTCCTGAGCCTGGGGGGCGGGGAGGTTACTTTTAAAAACTTTATTTGCTACCAAAAATTAAAGGATAAAGGTTACAATATTCCTTAGCTACATGTGGAAATTTAAATGCGTAATACATATTTTTGTTAGGTTATGTTGAGAGGACGGGGAATATGCTGAAATATCTGAAAGAATCTTGTGTGGAATATGGGATGGAAATAAACGCAGCAAAAACAAAGAGTATGGTCATCAGTACAAGACGCAGACTGTCCAATATTAAAATAGGACAATCTACCATTAGCAAAGTAAGTGCTTTTAAATATGTTGGAAGCACAATAACTGAATACTTGATATGTCACCAGGAGGTGAAAATTCGAATTGCCATAGCGAAGAAGGCATTCAACAGAAAGAGGAGACTCTTATGTGGCAAATTAGATAGAGGACTAAGGAAAAGGCTTGGCAAATGTTTTGTCTGGAGTGTGGCATTGTATGGGGCAGAAACATGGACGCTGAGACGAGAGGATGAAAAAAGGTTAGAAGCATTTGAGATGTGGATGTGGAGGAGAATGGAGAGAATTAGCTGGATGGAAAGTAATGAAAGAGTATTGGAAAGGGTTGGTGAGAGAAGATATCTGCAGAAGGTTGTAAGAGAAAGGAAAAAGAACTGGTTGGGACATTCACTGAGAAGGGAGTGCTTGCTAGTAGATGCTTTGGAAGGATTGGTTTGTGGGAGAAGACTGAGGGGAAGAATGAGATACAAGATAATAGACGACATAAAGGGAAGAGGATGGCAGTAGACCGGACAGCCTGGAGAACTACCATGTGAAAACCTGCCTTTAGGCAGAACACTGATGACTGCTAAAAGTGTCACAAAGTGTTTACAGTAGTAATTGACTTTAAATTTCTGTTTATCCATCTGTTTTCCTTTTATGATGGTTGTTCCACACCTATGAACCCCCCGAAGTCTACGTGTATTTGTTGCTTATATTCCAGTCTTCGTTTTCCTCTTCAGTGTTTGCCTTCTATGGCTCTCCCTAGTATCATGCATGTTATTCGCTGATGCCTTAATACACGTCCTACCGTCCCTGCTTCTAGGCAGTATCTTCCATACAATCCTTTCCAATTATCTGGAGAATCTCCTCATTTATCACCCTGTAACTCCACTTAATGTTCATCATTCTACCGTAACATCACAAATCAAACACTTCGATTCTCTCCTTTTCCAATATTCATTTTCACTTCCATGCTATGCTGTGCTCCAGATTTCCTTCGTTTGATACTAGCGGGTTTATTTTATGGACGAATGCGGTGTTTTCTTCTGATAGTTTGTTTCTAATAGACGGAGGCGATAGGCGTTATAAATGGTTCAAATGGCTCTGAGCACTATGGGACTTAACTTCCGAGGTCATCAGTCCCCTAGAACTTAGAACTACTTAAACCTAACTAACCTAAGGACGTCACACACATACATGGCCGAGGCAGGATTCGAACCTGCGACCGTAGCGGTCGATCGGTTCCAGCCTGTAGCGCCTAGAAGCGCTCGGCCACTCCGGCCGGCTAGACGTTATAGGATAGCGATATGCACATATACAGATGGCGGTAGTGTCCTATGCACAATATATAAAAGGGCAGCGCACTGGCGAAGCAGTTATTCATGTGAAAAGGTTTCCGACGTGATTATGGCCGCACAACGAGCGTTAACAGACTTTGCACGCGGAGTGGTCACGCGGTTCCACACTGTAGCGCCGGCCGAAGTGGCCGTGCGGTTAAAGGCGCTGTAGTCTGGAACCGCAAGACCGCTACGGTCGCAGGTTCGAATCCTGCCTCGGGCATGGATGTTTGTGATGTCCTTAGGTTACTTAGGTTTAACTAGTTCTAAGTTCTAGGGGACTAATGACCTTAGCAGTTGAGTCCCATAGTGCTCAGAGCCATTTGAACCACACTGTAGCGGTTCCACACTGTAGCACCAGGTTGAGATTCATTGGGAGAGTCCTTAGAAAATGTAGTCCACCAACAAAGGAGATGGCTAACAAAACACTCGTTCGACCTATACTTGAGTATTGCTCATCAGTGTGGGATCCGTAGCGGATCGGGTTGACAGAGGAGATACAGAAGATCCAAAGAAGAGCGACGCTTTTCGTCACAGGGTTATTTGGTAAGCATGATAGCGTTACGGAGATGTTTAGTAAACTCAAGAGGCAGACTATGCAAAAGAGGCGCTCTGCATCGCGGTGTAGCTTGCTGTCCAGGTTTCCAGAGGATGCGTTTCTGGATGAGGTATCTAATATATTGCTTCCCCCTGCTTATACCTCCCGAGGAGATCACGAATGTAAAATTAGAGAGATTCGAGCGCGCACGGAGGCTTTCCGGCAGTCGTTCTTCCCGCGAACCATTAGCGACTGGAACAGGAAAGGGAGGTAATGACAGTGGCACGTAAAGTGCCCTCCGCCACACACCGTTGGGTGGCTTGCGGAGTATAAATGTAGATGTAGATGTAGTGGTAGTTGGAGCTAGACGCATTTTGGAAATCGTTAGGAAATTCAGTATTCCGAGATCCATATAGAATTGTCAGTGCTAATAGAAAAGCAACACTGCGTGAAATAACCACAAAAATCAATCTGGACGTACAGCAAATGTATCCATTATGGCAGTTCAGCAAAATTTGCCATTAATGGGCTATGGCAGCAGACGACCGACGCGAGAGGTGAGAGCCTTTTCTAACAGCACGACATCGCCTGCCGTGCCTCTCCTGGGCTCGAGACCATACCGATTGGAGCCTAGGCAACTGGGTCAGACGAGCCCAGATTTCAGCTGGTAAGAGCTGACGGTAGGGTTCGAGTGTGGCGCAGATCTACGGAGCTGTGGACCCAAAATGTCAACAAGGCACTGTGCAGGCCGCTGGTTTCTCCATAATGGTGTGGGCTATGTTTCTATGGCCTGGACTGGGCTCTCTTGTCCAACTGAATCAATCATTAACTGAAAATGTCATGTTCAGATACATGGAGACCATTTTCAGCCATTGATAGACTTCGTGTTCCCAAACCACGATGCAATTTTAATGGGCGACAATGCGCCATGTCAGCGCTCCACAATTGTTCGCGACTGGTTTGAAGAACATCTGGACAATTCGAGCGAATGATTTGACCACCCATCGAACATTTATGGGAGTGAGCGAAGGTCGGTTGGTGCACAAAATCCTGCACAGGCAAAAGCTTCGCCATTATGGGTGCCTGTAGAGGCCGCATGCCTCAATATTTCTTCAGAGTACTTCCAACGACTTGTTGAACTCATATAATGTCGAGTTGTTGCACTACAATATATATAAATGACTTAGTAGATAGTGTCAGAAGTTCCATGCGGCTTTTCGCGGATGACGTTGTAGTATACAGAGAAGTTGCAGCATTAGAAAATTGTAGCGAAATGCAGGAAGATCTGCAGCGGATAGGCACTTGGTGCAGGGAGTGGCAACTGACCCTTAACATAGACAAATGTAATGTATTGCGAATACATAGAAAGAAGGATCCTTTATTGTATGATTATATGATAGCGGAACAAACACTGGTAGCAGTTACGTCTGTAAAATATCTGGGAGTATGCGTGCGGAATGATTTGAAGTGAAATGATCATATAAAATTAATTGTTGGTAAGGCGGGTACCAGGTTGAGATTCATTGGGAGAGTGCTTAGAAAATGTAGTCCATCAACAAAGGAGGTGGCTTACAAAACACTCGTTCGACCTATACTTGAGTATTGCTCATCAGTGTGGGATCCGTACCAGGTCGGGTTGACGGAAGAGATAGAGAAGATCCAAAGAAGAGCGACGCGTTTCGTTACCGGGTTATTTGGTAACCGTGATAGCGTTACGGAGATGTTTAATAAACTCAAGTGGCAGACTCTGCAAGAGAGGCGCTCTGCATCGCGGTGTAACTTGCTCGCCAGGTTTCGAGAGGGTGCGTTTCTGGATGAGGTATCGAATATATTGCTTCCCCCTACTTATACCTCCCGAGGAGATGACGAATGTAAAATTAGAGAGATTAGAGCGCGCACGGAGGCTTTCAGACAGTCGTTCTTCCCGCGAACCATCTATCAATGTAGATGTAGATGTAGATGTAGAAGGAGGTCAGACGCGATATGAGGAGGTGTCCCACGCCTTTTGTCATGTCACTGTTTTCTCCGTCTCTCTCATGCTTTATTTTACTTCCAACAGGAGTACATACACTTGGCCTATTACGTGGTTAACAGCTCTCATATTACGCTTGTCGCAAATGATACGAATAGAGCCAACAAACAATTGAGGATATTACATGTTAGTGTTACTCTGAGATTAAGAAGTTGACCCTGAAGACGAAGTAATGGTGAGCCGCACCAAACCAGTCAGAAAACGGGATGAAAAACCTACTTCCCATCTAGGCATTGTCCTCTGACGATATCCTTTTGTGAAGTGTACCTGATCATTTGACAGTAAGCGGTGGCTTTCGCTGTTATACTGTATGATGTACCGTTGCGCAACAGTGAAGTGTTCAAAGCGAAAAAAAAAGAACACTTGAAGACTACAAACACCAAAATAGCAAGTAACAAATTAGTCATGTATGAAAAAAAAGTTACACGAATCTCACAGAACAGTAATATAGAAAAATAACGCTTTGCACACAGGCAGCGTTGTGCGAAATGCAATGAGCAACGGCAACCTTGGCGCTGCATAACGTCATTTGACTTTTTTTATAAGTAACTTGTAATTTGTATGTACATAACGCCTAAAGATGAGTGTCGGCAAGAAAAGCGTCGGTACGTAATAAAATAAAACATAACGTTAACATTCACTCAGGCTAGTAGCACGAACGCACAACCAAATAAGAAAAGAACTGTGTGCAGAGTCCTTGAATTTTAGATGCAATCGCTTTGCTACCACATGTTATCCTTGTCGATGAAACGTTTCTTATCCTCTGCCGCAGACTAAACATCAATCAAATAATAGAAATGTGCTCGGTTAGCAGCCAAAGCGAAAACTTTCATCAACAGAGACCTGGAAAGTTCAAGGCAAACGTCTTCTTACATAGGAAAGGGCTACTGCTTATAGATTTTCTGTCATTTTGCCAGTAACACTGATGTATATTGCGAAACTGAAGAAACAGAGGTGGACGGTTAAAAATCGGGCGAAGACCTCATTAACCTTCACGCGTCGTGCTCCTCCGTCAAAGTATATACCTTGTGGCTGCATATTTTACTGTTTGAATAATGACCGCAGAGTAACTGTGGTTTTTTCTTTTTTTATCATCTTTATTTGCAATACATTATAATTATACAGTGTAACCCACCAACCCACCACCTTAATGATTAGTGGGTCCTAAGTGATACAGTGTTGTTATTTGCAGCTAATTACAGTTAACTTATAAACTACAGACAGTATAGACAGTACAGGTTAATGGGCGGACTTACGATTTATGTTAAGCTGTACACACTGCTACCTACTTATAAGTAATCCTAACTGCCTGCAGCGTTACAGGTGTGTCAGTGTGGATATAAATCTACCGCAATGCCTTGCTCATCAAGCTAATCCCGATGAGCGTGCCCCTGACACTAGGCAGGTCAAAATTACTGGTCGCTGCAGGTTCCTGTTTTGGTATCTACTTCTAAATCCTACTAACTACTAACTAATCTACGTCAAGTCCGGTGCTGTCATTATCGTGAAGTTAATGTACCCCGGTCCCCCTAGCCCTGCGCTTGGCGGTTTCCAATTTAGGAGTCGACCTGTCCATGCACAGGCGGTACAGGATTAGGGTACTAGGACACGTTCAGTAGTTTGTTTTTAATCACGAATGTCCCTCAGGTATGCTGTCAGAACTTTACGTGATACCTCGTTAGCCAGATTATTCAAGGTTTCGAAAGTCTCTTCGTGTCTCAGCAAGTCGTATGTATCGTTGTTTGGTAGTTGTTGACGTAATGTAACTGCTACATCATCGAAAAGGGGGCACTCGTAAAACACATGGTCGGGAGTAACCTCCTATGCGCCACAGTCACACTCAGGCGCAGCCCTCTTCCCAAACCAGCATAGATATGTCGGATAGGGCCCATGACCCGTGAGAAAATGAATTAAACCCCGGGTTGGCTCGAAATACCTCATGCCTAACGTTTCTTTTACATTTGGTAAGAGTCTGAAGGTTCTTCTGCCAGATTCATCCATTTCCCATAATTCCTGCCATAGATCTTCTCCCCTTTCCTTTGTCTCACCCTTGTCCCTAGCCCGAACTCCCAGAATATTTTCTATTTTCATATTATTCCCTTTCTTAGACCAGTACCATGCTGCTTACTCTCTAATTTTGATGCCCAAAGGACAGAGTTCCATTATCACTAATAGGGCACCCCCTGGAGATGCCCTATAAGCCCCCACAGATCTTAATAGCATGTTCCTCTGTACTCTTCTCACTGTCATGGCGGGCACCTCCCTTGTGAGTCTGTGTGCCCAGACTCCCGAGCCGTAACCCACTATTGAGGTTAGTATACTGTTATGGTACAATTTTATCAGGTGGGGGGGAAGGTGAAATCTTTTGTGTCCTATGGAGATGAGGGTATTGAGTACTTGAGTAACTGTGTCAAAGAGTCAGCTGCATGAGGCACCTTCCCTTCGCGAAGTATGGTAACTGCATCTTAAGTGTATCTGTTGAGTTTGGGTGTGACTGTAATGGATGTACACTGAGGTGACAAAAGTCATGGAATAGCGATACGCACACATACAAATAGCGGAGCATCGCGTACGCAAGGTATAAAAAGGCACTGTGTTGGCGGAGCTGTAGTTTGTACGCAGGTGATTCATGTGAAAAAACTTGCGACGTGGCTATGGCCGCACGACGGGAACGCGGAATGATAGTTGGAGCTAGACGTATTGGACGTTCCACTTAGGAAATCGTCAGGGAATTCAGTGTTACGAGATCCGAAGTGTCGAGAGTACGCCGAGGAGACCAGATTTCTGGCGTCACCTCTCACCACGGGCTTCACTTAACGACCGAGAGCAGCAACTGCGTGAAATAACCACAGAACTCAATAAGAGACGTACCACGAACATATCCGTTAGGATAGTGCGGCGATATCAGGCAGTAATGGGCCTTGGCTGCAGATGACCGCCGCCAGTGCCTTTGTTAAAAGCACGCCATCGCCTGCAACGCCTCTCCTGGGCTCTTGAGCATATCGGTTGGACCCGAGACGCCTGGAAAACTGTGGCCTAGTCGGATGAGTCCGATTTCGGGTGGTAAGAGCTGATGGGGTTCCAGTGTGGCGCAGACCAAAGAAGCCATGGACACAGGCTATCAATAGCCACTGTGCAAGCTGGTGGTGGCTCCATAATGGTCTGGGTCCTCTGGTCCAACTCAACTGATCATTGATAACGGTATTGTTCGGCTACAGATATTCATAGACTTCATGTTCCCAAACAACTAAGGACTTTTTATGGACAAGAGCGCGCCATGACTCCAGGCCACATTTGTTCACGATTGGTTTGAAGAACATTCTGAACACTTCGAGTTTGGCCACCCAGATCGCCTCACATGAATCTCATCGAACATGTATAAGACATAATCGAGAGGTGTGTTCGTGCACAAAATCCTGCACCGGCAACACTTTCGCAATTATGGACGGCTATAGAGGCAGTATGGCTCAGTATGTCTTCAGGGGACTCCCAACGTCTTGTTGAGTCCATGCCGCATCGAGCTGCTGCGTTACACCATGCAGAAGGAGGCCCGACACGTTACTGGGAGGTATCGCACGACTTTTGGCACTTCAGTGTATGCAGAGTCTGATGTCGTACTTGCGTTGTATGACAATGAGATAATGAGAAGGCGGAATCCATTGCCGACACATTACCTGACAAAAAAAATGAAGCGCCCAGGAGACATGGTCGGACGTCAGTGCGACGACGTACACGGACACAATATCGGCGAGCACGTAGGTAATTAGAGTTGAAATTCTCTGTGACTGGTAGGATGGCCACCAGTGTTGCTTGCTTGTGTTTAGTGTTATTACCAGGGCCGGTGGGTTACGTAAGAGGCGCGAGCAGCGTGGGATGCTGAGTGAACACTGTGAATTTACGGGAACTTGTGTGAGCAGATGTGTGTCAACTCCCTACCAAAGCCTCACCGCTTCCATGCCACGACGCGTCGTCGATTTTATCCGTACCAAAGGTGGACATACCGGCTATTAGGTTGGTGGTCGTAATGTTTTGGCTGATCAGTGTATTCTCTGAATTAAAAAGATGAAATGACATTTTCGTTGCCACTCCCTTAAATCCTTAAATGAGCTCACGTGAGTAATGGACGTCCCCTTTGGTGCGAGGTTATCCGTAGCGTTGTTGTATGTATCTCCGATTCTCGGCGTGTTCATGGAGATACATCGCTTCACCACCTCGGCAGGTGTGGTTATCTCGCTGTTCCCGAGCAGTGTTTCTCTTAAGTGAGTGCGGGTGTACCCACGGTGGAGTACTCTGCTACACGAAGCAGACGAGCGTCTGGCGCCCGTGTCATCTCCCAGAGAGGTCGTTACTGGGTCACGGTCAGCTGGCTTAGATGCTGGAAAGGCGTCAGGCATGGGGTTGGGGGGGGGGGGGGGGGGAGGGGGGCGCGCTGAGCGCAGCTCGCCTCTTACGTCACGTGCTCCATCAGCCCAGCCACTACCGGTGCCCTCGTTCCACCGGCAGACCGAAGCGCGTGGGCGTCTGCTATGGCCTTAACCTCGGCGACGCGCTAAGCGGAAACCGGCTTCTCCAAAAGGGTTCGTCACAGTCGTGATTTATCGCTCCGGACCCACAAAAAAGATTTCTCCCGCCTTCTCACCTCACAGGATGCATGACGTCATTTCCGAGGAAGGGGACGAGAATTTCGGCGCGCTCTTGACGCCCTTTGTGCCGGTCTGTAATGACGAGGTTACGAGCCGCCTTTTCGTTCGCGGCGTTCAGGCTGTGGAAGCGACTGCTTGCCGCTGCAAAGAGAAGAACAGAGGAAGTTCGCTAGAGAGACAGTCTTCCCGGAACGGTGCGCTGGCGGAGTCCTGGCAACGTACCTCGCACGTCAGGAAGGGAAGGTGAGAGTTTAACGTACCGACAGCGCCGAGGTCGCGGGCGACGCATATTGCCTGCTCGGTAGTGAGTCGATCTTGGGAAAGGGAACTGATCGTCGATTTTTCTGCAGCCAGCACATGAAGTGGCTTGAGACGAGCCATGGAAAACTGACAGCACGCCCTCCATGTTTGTCGCCCATTCAGCACATCAGCTCATGGGATGCCAAGAGAGACTGGCTGGGCTCGCAACCACTTCGATTGATGAACTTTGGCATAGAGATGAAGCGACGTGGAATGACGTGTCCGCATACAGGCTCTTAAAGAAATATACCGTAGTTTTAGAGGTAGTAGTATGAACCAAAATAAGACAAAAATGTCCAGTAATTATGGGGTCTAAAAGATATACTGTAAGAGCTATGACCACTTGTTCATCTTCGCTGCCGTGGAACACACCTCTTCTACAGCAAGTCCTTTGGTAATACGAAAGAACTACCGAATGCAGTAAACAAATGAAAACAAATTCCTCTGTTACTGTCCATGGAAAAAGCAGGCAATAAATGACCAGGGTAGAGACTAGGATTTGTGAGGAGTCGAGCGAACTGTTGGTATACTGAAAACAAAAAGAAATTTTAACACTTTATTGATACGCGATAGCCCAACACACAAACACTTTAGCTGCATGAGTGGCCAGTAACGCAGAATTGTTTAAAATTTTGTTATGTGCTTGAGTATCCGCATTTAAGTATTCGTCCTCTGTAATTTACAACACTAGGACTCGCACGAAACGATATGCACTGTGAGTACAACACAAGGCGATTTCAAAGTGGTCGCGCATGACGAAAGGTCGTAATGTTTCTGCCCCATGAGACGCTGTTTTAGTAGAACTATGTAACTGCTTTTTGCAAAACTTATTGGTGGCCGGTGTGGCCGAGCGGTTCTAGGCGCTTCAGTTTGGAACCGCGTGACCGCTTCGGTCGCAGGTTCGAATCCTGCCTCGGGCATGGATGTGTGTGATTTCCATAGGTTAGTTAGGTTTAAGTAGTTCTAAGTTCTAGGGGACTGATGACCTCAGATGTTAAGTCCCATAGTTCTCAGAGCCATTTGAACCATTTGAACAAAACTCATTGGCTAAACAAACAGTATGTTTTGGCCTTTAAATTTTTTGTGCGTAAACTATTTATGTATCTAGTTCTTAGGAAGACAATCATCTGTGGTATAACGCAAAATTTGTAAGGTAGCAACAAATGTGATTTGTGTCTACTTACTTTTATTGTACTTTATATTAATCGTGACTGCAATACCCTTTATTTTAATTCGGTGCGGCCACATTGGCCGTGGATGCGCCCTGAACATGAAACGCTTGTCTTATGTTCAAATATGTAACATATACGCACAAAGTTAGTTTATTTTTATTTTTAATACTTACATTTGCTATTATCGTTTACTATTTTGATGTCAAGATTAATGAAGATAGACGCATCCACATTCGATATGCGGCGCTTCCATAGGCTGCGGACCGAGCGAGGTGGCGCAGTGGTTAGACACTGGACTCGCATTCGGGAGGACGACGGTTCAATCCCGCGTCCGGCCATCCTGATTTAGGTTTTCCGTGATTTCCCTAAATCACTCCAGGCCAATGCCGGGATGGTTCCTCTGAAAGGGCACGGCCGACATCCTTCCCCATCCTTCCCTAATCCGATGAGACCGATGACCACGCTGTCTGGTCTCCTTCCCCAAACAACCAACCAACCAACCATAGGCTGCGGGCGTGCGCTTGTGCAGGAAGTGGGACACTAGCGCCATCGAACGTTCCCTGGTGCGGTTAGCTGTGTTGACCTCCAGTTTGATTTTGACTTGCTATGAGGCACCTGTGAATTCTGACAGTCATTCTGCGAATTTTATAAAGCATTTATTGTCGTTTTGATGTTTCTTATTAAGATCAGGCGCATTCAGTGCACCTATGTTTCAATTCAAATAATTATTTCCTTCTACATTTGAACTGTTTATTGTAAAATTAACCACTTGGTTGGAAACTAGTCGCCATACATATGTACTACAACTGCTGACAGATTCGTTAATAAACGCTTCAAGAAAATAAACGGAACAGTCATACCGTGCTCTACCAAGGTATTTGATAATCATACTTCAAAGTAGTATTTCATAAAGACACTTTCAAAAAGCTTCTAAAATGGCGCTCTGCAAACTTAACTTCTTTGAGCACCAAATGTTTAATTAAGCTCAAGATCATTTAACAGTTCTTCACAGCTACAAATATGAAGTGCTCGTCTTTCAGCGTAGAGGCACTAAAATTTATTCATTTCTTCCAAGCTTCTGAAATACAAAAAATTCGATCTTTTAAAATTATACAAAATTTTTAAACTTACAGATCATAATTTGAGGAAAATTAGTCAAGTAAGATCTGTTTCATTGAAAACAAACACTAGTTTTCTTGACAGTTCTTCCATAGTGAACCAGCTTACAATTTCATACGTAGAACCTTCCATTCTTCTTTTGTACTTCCCATAAGTTTTATTATATTCTGCCTGGGACGAACAAATAATTACTTGGAGTTACCCATCCCTTTGTCCGGTCAGTTCCCAGAATTACTCATGCCATCTCTATCTACGCTCAGTTTCAACAAGGCTTGTCTAGCAATACAGCGCAAGATGAAAACCAGCTTGCTGTACCGCAAAGTGTCATCAAATTGAAGGTGTGAAAATGAGAGCACTAGTTCCTTCAAAAACCTCTTCCAAAAGTCCTTAGGTCAACGACATTCTCAGTGTCTCGTCACACGTCTGACAGAAACAAGGTCCTAGAAAAGTTTTACTGAGCTTTTCAACATGACCACTTCTTCTGGCGAAACTTAAACCCGGAACCCCTTGCTGGAATGGTCATAGTTCCAAGGTCGACACATCGTATATCTCTCCAATGTATTCGATAACCACTCCCCACCTTCCTCACCCACGAAGGCGACCCTCGATCCGTGTGCCTTCCTTGAGACCCCAAGGATCAAATGGTTCAAATGGCTCTGAGCACTATGGGACTTAACATCTGAGATCATCAGTCACCTAGACTTAGAACTACTTAAACCTAACTAACCTAAGGACATCACACACATCAATGCCCGAGGCAGGATTCGAACCTGCGACAGTAGCAGCAGCGCGGTTCTGGACTGAAGCGCCTAGAACCGCTCGGTCACAGCGGGCGGCTCCCCAAGGATCCGCTGTAGGCACCCACACAGAGTCCAAACACCGTCTCGTCTCGTCCACCTTGCCTGGAGATCCACTCCACACTCCTCCGTCGTAACTGACCAGAGGTCACTCCCCTACAAATTTCACTGACCACTCCCCTCGCCACATTGAATGTCTTTGGGAGAATGTCGTTGGAGATGCCTCAGGTATGAAAAAAAAAGTAATCGACTACATAACGTTATCCAGTAAATATTTGTTGCTGTTGTTACTGTAAACCATAGTCACAGTTCTGGGTACGTGCAGTACACACATTACTTCTAGCGGAAGCAGTTTGTGTTCCGATAATTTTGTGAACCTCTTTTATGTTGTAGTTTTATTTTGACACTTGCAATCGTAATGGAAGCCTATTGCTCACACGGGAAATGTCAGTCGTAATCGTCCGTTATGAAATGGCAAATGGAAGCAACCGCCATGCCCGTTTCCTGTATGGTGACAAATATCCAGAACATAGGGTATCATCTGCACAAATATTCAGCCGCTTTTCCCAGCGATTAGCAGACTACGGGGCCGTAGCTCCAACAACGGCTGGAGATTTGGTTCGAAACCTATGAGCAAGTGCGACTCATATACACTGAAATCACGGCGAAGAGACTACACAACGGACTCGATGTCACTGCAAAAAAATCTTGTCTCCTTTCTTGAAAAAAACGTTCAGACAAAAGCTTCAGGACAGTCACGATTTTACAGCGACGCTAAAAGTTCAGCCTGTCGGTTCGACAAATTTAAGTAGCGAACAAAATGCCTGAGAAACGCTTGAGAGGATAAGTGTGGTCCATTTCATTTAGAGTGGGCTTGAAATTTTTGGCTGGTATGCATATGGCCTTAACTAGACAAAAATACCATTCTGTTGTGTCGTCCATTGGTTTCCTCGTAATCATGATAACAGCAAAGAACATGTCATGTGACCCATTTATCCAGCGTGTCAAGAGTGTAGTACATGACAAGCGACGTAAGTTGGGATGGAGTCTGAGCTTGGTCGCCAACTTTATATTCGAAAGAAAAATTGATAGCCCTTCTTGAAAAGAAAATTAGGTTTGATTTTTGATATTTAAGAGGTATTTTCCTCAGATATAACAAAATGGATTTGCGCTATGTATCCAGGTACGGGACATGTCTGCATGACGAAGAACGAAGTTGCAGACCATGTTGTAGGCTCTGGTTCTCGAAGCGATGGCGGGAAAAGTGAAAATCAGTCATGGATCAGTATTCAATATCTTGCGTAACATTTTGGCAAAGATAGCAGCCCTGTCGTTACCGAGACAGCTCACTTCCATAAAATAAAGACAGAGCCGGAACAGCAGCGGATATATTCAAGCTCGGTCAGTCCAATCCAGTTGATCTCTTTAGACACTTAATTGTCCTGGACGAGTGCTGGTTCTATCATTATGACCCCCAGATGAGAAAAAAAGCGGTGGAAGCGTATGAATTCTCCACCACCAAAAAAGGTAAAAATCCGAGAATCACCAGGGAGCAGAGTGTTTCGCGGGCATGTCATAGTGTGATACTAATAGATTTTGTCCGTGAGGGGCAAGCCGTCACAGGGGCATGTTACTGACATTTCCTGACGAGGTTGCGGGAGGTTATCAAGATGAAACGCCGCTGTAAACTGCCCAAAAGGGTGCTTTTGCTCTACTACAATGCTCTAGCTCGGTCTCCACAGGACACAGTCACAAACTTTTGCCTCACCGTTCACATTCTCCTGACCCACTGACTTCTTCGTCTTTCCTCAGATGAAACAATTGCTAAAATCACTGCGAGGCCACTCATGAGGTGAGACGATCCGTTAGCTGGTGCCTTCTATAACCAGGGCCTGTGCCAAGCATCCATCGTTGGGAAGAATGAACGCACTGGACGGTGAACATGTAGAGGATACCATCGGCGAATCTGGTGGTCAAGAGCTTGATTTTTTTTCTCGCCGATAATTACGCCTTTATGACCACCCTGCGTATTGTGTGTCAGGTTCATATGCCGTCAGTGTTTGCAACAAAATGTACAAAGTATTTTAAGCGTGAATTGAGAAGATTTTATGGACAAAGGTGGGTCAAATGAAAACCTTAAATTTGTAATAATAAATCGAAATTTCGCGCCGTTATCCTGTAAGTTGGTAAGCGTGCTACAAACAGCGTGCAGAATGGACTGTAGGTGGCAGCATAGTGCAGGTGCACACATACCGTCGCAGTATCAATATAAAGATGGCCGCCCCACGTGCGACTTGCACCAGGAAAGAACAGCGTTCTGTTATTCCGTGCCGGCCGGAGTGGCCGAGCCGTTCTAGGCGCTACAGTGTGGAACCGTGCGACTGCTACGGTCGCAAGTTCGAATCCTGCCTCGGGCATGGATATGTGTGATGTCCTTAGGTTAGTTAGGTTTAAGTAGTTCTAAGTCTAGGGGACTGATGACCAAAGCATTAAGTCCCATAGTGCTCAGAGCCATTTGAACCATTTGTTATTCCGTTTTTGTGTAGTGAAGGTGTGAAACCTATTGAAATTCTTCGACGAATGAAGGTTCAGGACGGTAATGCATGTTTGTAACAGCAGCAAGTCTACGAATGGAGTAGGACGTTCGCAAATGATGCGACTTCAGTGGAAGATGTTCCTCGTCCAGGTCAGACACAACGAGTTGTGGCTCCACAGAACATTGCAGCATGTTTACAGATTAGACATGGCTCAGCACACCACACTGTGTATGATGTGCTCCACTTTCACAAAGTGTCTGCAAGATGGGTGCCACGGCAGCTGACTCCTTAAATGAGAGAACCACGTGTTGATGCGTGTGAAGAACTTCTTCGGCGCTTTGAACGAGAAGGTGATGGCTTCCTTGCAAGAATCGTTACTGGGGACGAAACCTGGGAACACTTCCACCAACCGCAAACGAAGAGAGCGAGCAAGGAATCGCGCCATTCCTCATCACCAAAACCAAAGAAGTTTCAAACAGAACCATCAGCAGGGAAGATATTGCTGACTCTCTTTAGAGAGGAAAAAGTCGTCATTTTGGAGCATTACATGCCTAGAGGGACCACTGTCACCAGTACATCATATACAGATGTCCTAAAAAATAATCTGCGGCCTGTAATCAAATCAAAGCGACGTGGATTGCTGTCAGCAGGTGTCCTTTTGCAACATGACAATGCAATGCGCCACACTGCCCGTACGACAGTTGCAACAATCACAGACCTGAATTTTGAGTGTCTTCCTCATCCACCATACTCACCAGACCTTGCCCCAAGTGATTTACATATGTTTGGACCACTCAAAGACGCAATGGGAGGATAGCCTTTCTGATGAAGAGGTACGCCACGTGGTGCATGAGTGGTTGCGCGGACTACCAAAAGAATTTTTTTCTAAAGGAATTTATGCACTTCGTAAGCGCTGGAGGACTTGCATTGAGCGTGGGGTACATTATGTTGAAAAGTGATACAGTTTTGTACCACTTCAGCACAATAAATAATATTTAAAAAAATATATAATGTTTTCGTTTGACTCACCCTCGTAGTATATCCTCAGAAGCTGACGCAGACTTTTCTTTTCCAGGTTCAGGCACCGTGGCCATGCGCCTCACAGGGGATTCGCTGCTAGCAGAATAAAAGGACCCCTCCAACGCATGCTGACCAACTTCGATGTAGCATCGTGCGTCAGAGATCAGGTAAACTCCTAACCATCCCAGTGTCGTTTATCTCTCAAAATTTAGATACAGGTGCCGCGGCTAAGGAAGAGGAGGAGATTAGTGTTTAACGTCCCGTCGACAACGAGGTCATTAGAGTCGGAGCACAAGCTCGAACTTGGAAAGGACGAAGAAGAAAATCGGCCGTGCCCTTTCAGAGGAACCATCGCGGAACACTTAAATCAGGATGGCCGGACGCGGGTTTGAAACTTCGTTCTTCCAAATGCGCGACCATTGTGCTAACCACTGCGCCACCTCGATCGGTTCTGCGCTTAAGTCTTGTGTTATCTTGTGAGAAGTGGTTATTTCACGTACACGAGGGGTTTGCCACTAATTCTATCGCATTGCAATAGGAGTGGTTTCTTCATTCATCAGCTATCTATTTCCTGAGTAGGCTGTTCTTTTGTATTCTCCTTTTTCTTCCTCTTCTACATGAAATAGGCATTGAGCCTGTTCCACTGGCACAAATTTGCTTTCTCTCTCTTCTTAGGTCTTACAACATCTCTTCTCCCTGCCGGTTTATAAGTTCAGATTAATTTAGGGAGTCGTTTAGTGCTCATTCTTTGCACCAGTTTGGACCAGGTGTAGCGGTATTTCGTTATCCTTTAATGCAGTTGGCTCTATTTTTATTCTTGTCATGCTGTTTTTCTTTATGTGATCACTTCTTGAGCAGGCATTTGTTCTTCTTAGAAGCCGCGTGGGATTAGCCGAGCGGTCTAAGGCAGTGCAGTCATGGACTGTGCGGCTGATCCCGCCGGAGGTTCGAGTCCTCCCTCTCGCATGGGTGTATGGTTTGTCCTTAGGATAATTTAGGTTAAGTAGTGTGTAAGCTTAGGGACTGATGACCTTAGCACTTAAGTCCTATAAGATTTCACACACATTTCAACGTTTTTTTGACCTTCTTAGGAATTTCATAACTGCCCTTTGTATTTAACCGTAGGTTCCTTTTGTAGGTACCCAGCGTTCGCTCACGTGAAGAAATGTGGGAAGAGCCATAGTTTTATAAAATTTTACTCTCGTTTCTTGTCTGATTTTTAAGTACCGGTAGATTACGAATGGCGCCACATGTATTTCTCAATCGAGCCAATTTACTTCTAGATCTTATTATTCTCTGGGAAAAAAATGACATTCCAGATAAGTGGACGATGACACTTGCTCTAACATCACACAATCCACAATGATTTTGAACAAGACCAGATCTTTGTCCCAGAAATTAGACCAGAACTTTGCCCCAGAAAGCCATCACTTTAGTTTTGGTTTTGGAAATCTCTACGTCGTATTGTTTACAAATGTCATTCAGGTGGTTCAGTGCACCTTGTAAGGCATGTTCTTTTTCTTGCAACATTAAGATATCATCTGCATAAAGTAAAATATTTCGCATGGTTGTCTTTGGTATTTTAATACCTTTTTGTATGTGTTTGCTCCAGTTTACGATAATGGTATTAATGTGACTATTATAAACAGTGTGTGCTACTAAACACTCTTGGCATACTCCTTTGTTTATTAAAATGTCTTCTGTTCTTGTTTCCCCTCTATCCACTATAATTTTTTATTCTTTGCGTAGCTTTCTCATGGCCTTTCCTAGTTTGATGGCTCTCGCTGGCTTTCCATTATAATCCAAATTTTGTTTCTGTTCACATTATCAAATGTTGTAACGAAGTCTATAAATGCTATGTGTGTTTAGAGATAATGTTCTCATCTTTTCTCTGTTACTTGTTGCAGAGTAAATACCTCGTCTGTGGCTGATCTTCCTATTCTAAATTCCGAATGTTCTTCGCTAATCACAATTTCAAAAATTGTTTCAAGTCTGCTATTTATTCTTCTTGCATATTAGTTTTATTTATTTATTTATTTATTTATTTATTTATTTATTTATTGTTCCGTGGGACCACATTTAGGAGAAGTCTCCATGGTCATGGAACGAGTCAATACATGAAATTATAACACGATTGTAGAAACACATAAAATGAAACAAGTCGTTAGTTTAAATAAAGAAAATCAAGAATGAACACTGGAATTTGCTTAATTTTTTTTATCTCTTCCAGGAGCTCCTCGACAGAATAGAAGGAGTGAGCCATGAGGAAACTCTTCAGTTTAGACTTAAAAGTGTTTGGGCTACTGCTAAGATTTTTGAGTTCTTGTGGTAGCTTATTGAAAATGGATGCAGCAGAATACTGCACTCCTTTCTGCACAAGAGTCAAGGAAGTGCATTCCACATGCAGATTTGATTTCTGCCTAGTATTAGCTGAGTGAAAGCTGCTTTTTCTCTCGCTCAATTCTCGATTGGAACAGGACGAAAAATCGGTAATATAATTGGGAATTAGCCTGCACGTAAATCTCGAAGAATAACCAGCAAGTACCCCAGCAGTGAGAGAGCAGCGCTGCTGCATGCTCGTGACAGTACGGGTCAAGGCGGTGCTGTCGCTACTGTAGTACTGGTTTTTCTCTGTGTTTTACTGGCAGTATTAATACATGCCTTGTAGTGAGTTGAGAAAACATATACCTTTATTTCACTGTTTAACAATTATCTAATTTCTCTCTATTCTTTACTTATAATAGAAATTGTTGTGCATACTGCATGTTAAGATCCATACAATAGTTTTCTTTAAGGTTTTTCTTTCGCAACAGTAATTTTTAGACTTTTTTGAGGAGATTTTGCACGAGCAATAACATTCCTTTGCAAAGTTTTGGCTTTTATTTCATTTGTACGATAATGTATGCTATGGTTTAATTTTAAAATTGTGCGATGTTGGCCGCCAATGTCAGCCTTCGACATGTCACCAGTAGATCTGTGGCACAAGGCCAAATAAAATGTCGTGCATGACAGTAAACGTTGAGCGGCTGCACTCCAGGAACATGATCGACTATTCAGTCCGCCCGTGAGATTTCTTGGTTCTCGATGTTTGATTATCTCCTCTGGTCTTCTTAGTGTACACTCTGCTATCTGACCCAGGTTACTAAACGATGGCGACCGACCACTTCTGCTTCGTCCCTTACCTAAACTTGAAAGCATGGAAATACCCCGACCGAACTCTAGTACTACGTGGTGATTTTAACTTGCGCAAGATCGACTGGGAAAACTACGCTAGCGTTATCGGCGGTAACAACAAACAGTCTTGCGGAGCAATACTGAACACCTTATCAGCAAAGTGCTTCGAACAACTAGTCTGAGTGCCCATGTGCCTTAAGATATGTTTTAGAACTCCTTCCTGGAAACAGATCCGGTTTTCTCGATAGTGTCACCAATGAGTGATCAGCGACCAAGATGCTTTTACGGGGACGATAGTACATCAAGAGATACCAAGACATAATAAGGCATGTAGATAGTCATTTTTCTCTCGCTCAATTCTCGATTGGAACAGGACGAAAAATCGGTAATATAATTGGGAATTAGCCTGCACGTAAATCTCGAAGAATAACCAGCAAGTACCCCAGCAGTGAGAGAGCAGCGCTGCTGCATGCTCGTGACAGTACGGGTCAAGGCGGTGCTGTCGCTACTGTAGTACTGGTTTTTCTCTGTGTTTTACTGGCAGTATTAATACATATCTATAAGATATGCCTGTGGAACAGGCACGTAAAATTCTGTTTTAAAACTCATTTCGTTCATAACGGGAAACAAACGTAAGCTTTCCGTCTTCACTGGGCATCGCGTGAAAGACCTGGTATTTGTGTATGCCGACTCCAGCTACACAAACTAAGGGTGAAAGTACCGCCGAAACACCAGGGGAAATGCGTCTGATGAGTCTCAAGGAGGGACATCCGGTATGTACAGGGTGATGGCGTAATGATGTTAGAAACTCTCAAGGGCAGTGTATCGGTCTGAGGTAATGGAGCCCGGTCTGGAAACGACCAAATCGGAAGCTACTGCAAGCTCTTTGTTTTCCATAGTTTAGCAGGATACAGCGTGGATCAAAACAAGAAGAAAATGCCTACTAAACGTGGGCTCTGAACTGTATACCTTAACCGCTATGGTCGCAGGTTCGAATCCTGCCTCGGGCATGGATGTGTATGATGTCCTTAGGTTAGTTAGGTTTAAGTAGTTCTAAGTTCTAGGAGACTGATGACCTCAGATGTTAAGTCCCATAGCGTTCAGAGCCATTTGAGCCATTTGGAAGGTGTGCACTTTAGAGCCCGTGTTTACTGGACCTTTTTTTTCTTTCTTTAGACCATACCATATTCTGCCAAAGTAAGGAAAGCAAAGAGCTTCCAGTGGAAGAGGTCCTCGGTCGTATCACGATTTTCGCTTATAACTTTCGACTGGGTCGCTTCCGAACAAGAGTTTCTCACCTAAAATTGATACATTTACCATTCTCCATCATCCCTTAAAGTCTCTTACATGACCCCGGAATCACCATGTGCAAGTATATTAGACGTGTAGATTTCCCTCTGGGAAAGGAAACAGTAATTATAGATACTGTTGAATGGAATGAACAGTGTAATGAACACAAAACATGAACAGAGAGTAAAGTGAAAAAAGACGAAAGTTAGAAAACCAGCAGAATAAGATCCGCGAAAAACTGAATATAAAAATTATTGCGAACCATGCCATACACTTTAGAGATCATAAAAAGCAGAGTAGCTCGGGCAAAAGAGGGCACCGATCGCTAAAAGAAGTACTCAACGTAATTTAATTTCTGAGAGTGAGAATGTACACCTGGGCTACAGTGTTTTGCGGAAGTGAGTCATGGGCAGTGAGACAATCGAAAGTTTGAAATGTGATACTGAGAAATAAGTGGACTGATAAGGTGAGAAAGGAGGTGATTCTTCAAAGAAAGGATCAGGAAATGAATAACTGGAAAATATTAACTAGTGCAAGGAATATAATGACAGGACATGTCTTAATAAATTAAGGAATAACGTCCACTGTAGTTGAGGGACCAGTAGAGGATGAAAGATATAAGACAGAGATATGAATACGTGCTTCAAATAATTGAAGGCTTTGGCTTCAGCTACTACACTGAGATAAAGAGGTTAGCGCAAGGGAAAAGTGGCCTGGCACAGGAGGGGGTGGGGGGAGTGGACTTCAGAGCACAGTTCATCAGCCAACCTAATGCAGGTTTCCCCACACGAAGGGGAATGTTTGCTATGTCCGAAATCACATTCCCTCCGGTGTTTGTCGCACCTATGCCACGTCTCTGATGATCTTATGACCGATAGGATACTTCGCGCCGGTCTTCCTCCGGTATGAACAGGCTTCCTCGAAGGGAATGAGAGCAAGAGAAGAGATGTCCTCAGAGACATGCTCAATTGCGATAGAGGCGTTTTCTGTGTCCTCTTGGCGCGGTAAGGCCCCCGTCCCAATTACCGGCTGCGGGTCGTTATAACGGAACTTGTCTTCCTCCTCTCTGTCTCCATGCTGTCTCCTGACTCGGCAGTCTGCATCAAAAAAGGAACACAAAGAAGCTGTGAAACCAGTTGAAATTTGCGGCAAGCATTGCGTGCCACGTCTTGAGCTTGCGTGGAAGGTGTACTCGCCTCTCGGTGACGTTGCATTATGCACTGTGCTTTGTCGAGCCGTCAGCTTTTTTATGCTCGAACAATAATTTAGTCTGCCTTAATATTCACAGCAAGATTTCATGGAAGCAATGATTGTGAAATTTAGAATTAATTTACTGTACCGATCTCTTCTGATCTCTCTACGTTCAAGAGCAAAACTTTTCACATTAAACTACACGATAAGGCACCTTCATTTTTTTGGGGATGTTTTGGAACGCAGTCTTCAGGAGACTGGGCCGGCCATAGATATTTAGGCTCTATTGGGCCATTGCGTTCTTCTTACATCGAACTTCATTCTAGCTATGAATTACAACTTCTTTGGTTTTACCACAATGATTTACAAGGTTCACTTTTATCTAATTTCTCAGTGTGCTAGCGTTTAGGTGTTGAGTAGGTTTTTTCAGTTGATTTGTTAGCTTATATTTATTTAGCCGTTTTTGGTTAGCCTGTTTAGCTTGTTTGATACATTTTCTTACTACAAGTGTTTGCTCCAATGTTTTCGTTCCTACAACTGTTTTACAGATTTATGTCCTTGCATCTATTTGGATTTGTTTTGATGTCAACAACGTATTATATTCTTGTGTTCTGGACTATTACTCGTCAGGAATCAACGTCAGAAGTTGTGGAGGGGTTGGGGTTATGTTTACCGTTGTTAGTATTTTCTGTTTTTCTTCGTATTTGTGTGTTAGGTTTGCAAATACTGTTGCCGTGTTTCGTCCGGTGTTTCTTGGTGGTTGTATGTGCCTGAATTTGGGTTTTGCGCTGTGTTAGGGTAGTGTTGTTAGGATTTGTCTCAAGTACGGTCTGTGTGTTAATGCTACGGTCGCAGGTTCGAATCCTGCCTCGGGCATGGATGTGTGTGATGTCCTTAGGTTAGTTAGGTTAAGTAGTTCTAAGTGCTAGGGGACTGATGACCTCAGACCCACAGTGCTCAGAGCCATTTGAACCATTTTGTTTAACACTCGCCGAAAAATCTCGTAGGAACTCTAAGTTTACATAGAGAAAGAAAAGGTCATAAGCTAGATGTATTGGAGGACTTTGAAATTTTTAAATATTTATCTAACAGATATGTTTTTACGTTGAATCAAAAGCTCCAACTTAGAAATAAGAATTTCCTCGACGCCTTGAAGTACTCGCTCACGGCCGCTTAACGGCTGTTTAGTCGCGTGGGATTAGCCGAGCGGTCTAGGCGCTGCAGTCATGGACTGTGCGGCTGGTCCCGGCGGAGGTTCGAGTCCTCCCTCGGGCATGGGTGTGTGTGTTTGTCCTTAGGATAATTTAGGTTAAGTAGTGTGTAAGCTTAGGGACTGATGACCTTAGCAGTTAAGTCCCAGTTGACATATCGCAAGAAAGAAATCGAGTATTCGCAACCATTTTCATCGTTAGAGCTTTAATTAGAACCTGAAATTTATTGGCTACTACACTTCATGTACAGTTTATGGTGCTACAGAAGAAACATTATCCATTGTGCATGTAATTGTTTTAAGGACATTATGTTCATATAGAATTTTTATTTTATAACGAGCTTTAAGGCAAGGTTTTTAAATAATTTTATAGTAAAATATTTTATGTACTTGATTGTATTGTTAAAGATAGGTTTACAGTGTTCAGTTATCACACACTGTTTCTATTTATCATTTATTAAAAGCTGTTCAGCATGATTATTCACGCCTAATCACGCGCAATTTTTATTTGTCAATGATTTTATACAAGCCATTCACTATTCTTATTTGCGCATTTCTTACGCGCGCACAAGTCGTGAGTGCCCTCTATGTGTCAAATAACCTTGAATTACGAGCCTAGTAAGTTAGTTACTTGACAGTTTTTATCCGTGAAGTTCACACTGACGTTATTTAATTGCCATGACGTTATTTTATTGTATTCGAGGTGAATATTTACTTCACAAGAGCCAAACGTCTTTATTCTAACGTACCTGTTTAATACAGGATGTAACAAGTACGTGAGCACTCTTGGCTTACAGTATTATCTGCGCTTGCTGTATATGTTTCACGTGAACCTTTTGTAACCAGATCTCCTTCTGAAGAATCTAATTTTGTAATTATCGAAACTTAGGTCAAAAATTATCATAAACCGATGCTGCGCAACTTGTTGGCTGATTTTTTTTTTTTTTTTTTTTTTATCCTTTCCAAGACCATCGCTTTACAGTTGTTGTTTACAGCCGTGATGTAGTCTTTGTCTCCCGCTCAGTATGTGATTGGAGCAAGATAGAAAATTAGAATTATTAGTGTGCATTGCACTACTGAGTGGCTTTCGGTGCCCGTACACTGATGAACCGAAACATTATGACCACCTGCATCGTCTACATATTAACTGAAGAGCTAAAAAACTGGTACACCCGCCTAATATCGTGTAGGGTCCCCGCGAGCAAGCACACGTACCGCAGCACGACGTGGCATGGACTCGACTAATGTCGGAATAGTGCTGGAGGCAACTGACACCATGAATCCTGCAGGCCTGTCCATAAATCCATAAGAGTATGAGGGGGTGAAGATCTCTCCTGAAGAGCACGTTGCGAGGCATCCAAGGTATGCTCAATAATGTTCATGCCTGGGGAGTTTGGTGGCTAGCGGAAGTGTTTAAACTCAGAAGAGTGTTACTGGAGCCAGTCTGTAGCAATCCTGGACGTGTGGGGTGTCGCACTGTCTTGCTGGAATTGCCCAAGACCGTCGGAATGCACAATGAACATGAATGGATGCAGGTGATCAGACAGGATGCTTACGTACGTGTCGCCTGTCAGAGTCGTATCTAACGTATCAGGGGTCCCATATCACTCCAACTGCACACTCCCCACAACATTACAGAGCCTCCACCAGCTCGAAGAGTCCCCTGCTGACATGCAGGGTCCAAGAATTCATGAGGTTGTCTCCATACCCGTACACGTCCATCCGCTCTATGTAATTTGAAACGAAACTCGTCCGACCAGGCAACGTGTTTCCAGTCATCAACGGCCCAAAGTCGGTGTTGACGGGCATAGGCGAGGCGTAAAGCTTTGTGTCGTGCAGTCATGAGTGGGCCTTCTGCTCCGAAAGCCCATACCGACGATGTTTCGTTGAATGTTTCGCACGCTGACACTTTTGTTGATGGCCCAGCATTGAAATCTACAGCAATTTGCGGAAAGATTGCACTTGTGTCACGTTGAACGATTCTCTTCAGTCGTCGTTGTTCCCGTTCTTGCAGGATCTTTTTCCGATGTCTGAGACCTGATGTTTTACCGTATTCCTGATATTCACAGTACATTCGTGAAATGATCGTACTGGAAAACTCCCACTTCATCGCTACGTCGGAGGTGCTGTTTTCTATCGCTAGTGCGCCGACTATAACACCACTTTCAGACTCACTTAAATCTTGATAACCTGCCATTGTAGCAGCAGTAACCGATCTAATAACTGCGCCAGACACTTGTGTTATATAGGCGTCGCCGATCGCAGCACCCTATTCTCCCTATTTACATATCTCTGTATTTGAATACTCGTGCCTGTACCAGTTTCTTTGGCGCTTCAGTCTACATCTGTTGACTTAGTCTACAAACCACCGCTTGGTGAGCTGCAGAGCGTACCCTGTCGAACTACCATTTATTTCCCTTCCTCTTCCACTTCCGAGTGGAAGAGCAACGGAAAAACGACTGTTTGATGTTGTCTCCGTACGAGCGCTGATTTCTCTTAGCTTATCTTCGTGGTCCTTCGTGAAATGTATGTTGCCGGCAGTAGAATCTTTCTGCAGTCAACTTCAGATCCCAATTCTGTAAATTTCTACGAGAACAACGTCGTCTTCCCTCAAGAGATTCCCATTTAAGTTCACGAAGCATTTCCGTAATATTCATTTGTTGATTCATCCTACAAGTCTAGCAGCCGCCGGCCGGTGTGGCCGTGCGGTTAAAGGCGCTTCAGACTGGAACCGCGTGACCGCTGCGGTCGCAGGTTCGAATCCTGCCTCGGGCATGGATGTGTGTGATGTCCTTAGGTTAGTTAGGTTTAAGTAGTTCTAAGTTCTAGGGGACTGATGACCACAGCAGTTAAGTCCCATAGTGCTCAGAGCCATTTGAACCCTTTTCAAGGAGCCCGCATCTGAGTTGCTTCGATCTTTCCCTTTAATCCGACCTGGTACGGATCCCAAATACTCGAGCGCTAGTGTTCCATATACGGAATCCTTTACAGATGACCCACACTTTTCTAAAATTCTCCCAAAAAACCGAAGTCGACCATTCGCCTCCCCTAAGTTTTGCCCACGCCTTTGGTACGTCTTGGTTCATTTCATATTACAAAATTGTTAAGGTTTTCGTGGCCACTTGTTGACAAACTGCCTGTTGGCTTCTGTCTCGGGTTCTTCGGCCGACGTTCATCTAATGATTTTATTGACATTTCGCCAGCACGAGTGGCTGACATTGTCAAAGCTTCACCCTCCATTGCCGTTGGTGAACTGGAGCCGAGCTCGAGGCCGCAGACTATATGTACCTGGCGCGCCAACGTCCGAGGGTTTCTCCTCGGTCATTTACGGTGCGGTTCTCCTCTTACTACTTGCGACGGTCGTTCGCTGCAGTACGGGAAGCCAGGATCCGTTTACCTTAAGGCTTTCCCCTTTCTTGTTGAAACTGTTCGCGTGTTTTTGTATTTCTACAGCTTCTCTGAACAAGCGCGTGTGATAGTGCCTCTCTACAGCCAGAACTTCCGTGTCGGAGAATTTATTACGTTGTCTGTCTCACTCAGTCGGCCGTGGCAGAGCACGTTCTATACATATAGAGAAAGCGGCAATTCATCACACTGACTAGAAATTTAAGATATTGCAGAGCCTGTGTTGTTCAGAAGTACGATGCAATGTTCCTTCGGACATGAAATGTATTCGTAACACGGACAAACATCAGCTGTATCATGGAATGGCGACAGTGACAGTCTGTGCCGGACCGCGATTCGAACCCGCAATTACGGCAAGCAGTCACCTTACCAATAGGCTATTCATCCATCCTTCACGGCCAGAGCAATACGTCCATACGTCGTCAGCCATGCGCATGTCCGAAGGATCATTACATCAGCAGTATCCCACTAGACATATGGCAATCTGTGTGATACTAACAAGATGGACGTCCCTACAATTCCGACAAGTGAAGACAGACATTCTTAAGAGAACATTTGGAGAGCACTAGAAAGATCGTTCAACAAAAGCAGAATTGTCTAGTCACTCACCAAACTTAACACTTCTATATTTTTATCTGCGGCGAAAATTAAAACAAGAGGTCTATTAGAAACCACCGACGACTATCTAAGGTGTGAAATGCCTGTTAACACGGGCCTGTGTTATCTTTAATTCGAGATGAAATTCAATGTCCATTATTGCTTCTCCAGAATCACTTTATAGGGTGCAGTAACGCTCGGCTTCGGCGTTTTTAGCATTTGGCATGACAGCCGTACCTCAATTCCGTGTTTGCTTGCATTTGTTATAATAGGACAGACGTTTTCTCCTGCCGACGGAACATTGGTTTGCGGCGCTATCATCCTGATACTATTTGATCAAGTCTCGTACATTTATGTCCTTGAAATTCTCTTAGAAGTTTCTTTCAAACGCCACAGAAAAAAGTGCGTAGCTTCTTTAGAAAGAAACGAAGTCGGTGTCGTAATTTGGCGACTAAGCGACAAAAATTACTTTGGAACGTCAGGAAATTCGCCATATTGTCCGCTATAACTTAGCGAAAACCGCATCTCGATGTATTTATTCATTCTGGGCGTATTTCGGGTGGCCTGTCTATGCTGCCTCGCCCTCTATACCTTGTCGAACGTTCTGTGGTTTCTATGGCTCCTGTACTTTGCATTACAGCTGTTTTCATTTATAGTTTCTACTCTGCAACAGTCGAGAACTTGACGTAGAAAACTTGTTTGCTCCGAAAATGTAGCTACAGCCAAGAGGTTGGGCCTATTCGTTCTGCTATTGCTGTTATGGAGTGATGACCGATATTTGTTATATGGGAAGAGTTGCTGCGGAAACCAGTGACTAAGAAGCCGATGAAACAAACTTAGCGTGTGAAAATCGCCGCATCCAACTTGGATACAGGAAGGACTGATGTGATCGAACAGCCGAATATTACAAATGTAGCCGGCCAGAGTGGCCGAGAGGTTCTAGGCGCTACAGTCTGGAACCGCGCGACCGCTACGGTCGCAGGTTCGAGTGTGTGTGTTTGAGGTTTACGGGCGCCAAACAGCGGGGTCATCAGCGCCCACGCAGGTTCGAATCCTGCCTCAGGCATGGATGTGTGTGATGTCCCTAGGTTAGTTAGGTTTCAGTAGTTCTAAGTTCTAGGGGACTGATGACCTCAGAAGTTAAAGTCCCATAGTGCTTAGAACCATTTGAACCATTACAAATGTAACTTACACAAGCATATGAGCCATTCCATTTCAAATGAGATAACTAATCTCGTATATTTTAAAATCATTACTAATTTTTACATGTGCCAATTACTGTAAAAGAAAACAACTTTCATGTAGTTATCTCTTAAATGTTTACTAGCCTTCGAGTTAAAAATTCGACAAAGTTTGCCTTATTTTCTGATCGCGACAAATTGTCTCCCCTGTAACTCAAAAACCTTATATTGGGTTTCAGTGCACAACGATCCATATCGAAGCTGAATGTTTGTTGGTGGTATTGGTGGTAAAGATATATAACATTAATATAACAGTAGTTAATATAACTTCTAAAACGATTTTATTCGTCTATTAAGCATAAACACAATTTTCATGAAAATTCAATTTCTAATGTCTTTTCTGAAACGTTGGAAAAAATAATTAAATAACAAATATTTAACCTCACGCTGTGCTCAAGTTGCGATGGGCTGCCGTGAAACATAAACACGAGGCGTTCGACAATGGCCTCGTCATGAGTCTTCGTTGTTGCCGTTGTTTCTACTTCTTATTTTTTCTATGGCTCTCCATCGAAGATATCATAAAGAAAGCTTACTAACACTGTTTTTAAATCGAATAGGGAACAACAGGGCATAATATTTATTCCTTGTTTCTTATTCAGAAAAAATATGAAACAAGATGAAAATTACATTAAATTTGAGTTCCAAAAATACCACATAAATACCATCTCAAACTATACCTTCATTTCGATTTTTATTCGGGAATTTTGCTTCCGATAGTTCTCAACTACGAGTCTCAGAATCGCAAGATTTTATTAAATAACTCTGGCCATAAAAAAAATACAAAAATATAAACAAGAAAAACCCGGAAGCACTTTTATACCACTGCTGCGACTTTTCAAAGGATAGTAACTTAACATCTACTTAAGACGGCAAAAAATTGAACCCCCCACAAAAAAGGGCGGGGTTCCTGCTGTCCGAAGCTAGTTTTCACTATTTCTGTCGTGTTGAACTATATCAATAATGTTTCTTTAATTTGAGGTGGAGTGCTTGCCCACGTGACCATGCAGAAGCAGAATTGGAAAACTGGTTCGCGTAAAACGTATATTTATTCCGTGTGTGCGCCTCAGATATTTCTTCAGCCGGGGGAGCTTTGTATACCGCGGCCAACATCGCAGAAAGTGTAAGTGTGGCGGGAGGGCGCGGCACCAAGCCGAGGTGTTAGAGGAGGAGGAGGAGGAGGAGGAGGCGGCGTGCGTGGACTTAATTCTCGAGACGGCCGCGACACACATGTGGCGCTCTTGGCAGCAGAACAAAGGCGGCCGCCGAGCCGCGCGCTACGGCCGATTAATCGCTCAGGAGAGTCGTAAATCTGGAGCCCAACAGAGCGCGCGCTGCCGGATGGGACCGCACTCGGCGCTTCTGCGTCGCCACCGCAGTTACTGGCTGGCCACAAGGGGTGCTGCGTAAAAGAAAAAAGGAAATGTGAAGTGCCATGTTACAAATCCAAAGGTCACGGGTTCCATCCCCAGTCAAGTGTAAGATACTTGTCTATCACCTTTCAGCTCTTTTCACCAGTAACAATATTTATTGATGTGAAAAATGTCGAATTGCACCGTGGTTCGAAATCCTCATTGTAGGTCCACCTGTCAGTTCAGAGGTCGGAGAAAGTTAACACCAGCTCCAAAAGGACCATGCCTAGTAAAGCACTATGGCGTTCAAAACAATCGTCGTATTGATGACTGCTCCAGCCATGGTATTGTGGCGTTCAAAACAATCATCGGATTGATGTCTGCTCCAGCTACGGTTTATAAGTCACTTAGAAAATGAAAAAAATAGGTACACTACTGGCCATTAAAATTGCTACACCACGAAGATGACGTGCTACAGACGCGAAATTTAACCGACAGGAAGAAGATACTGTGATATGCAACTGATTAGATTTTCAGAGCATTCACACAAGGCTGGCGCCGGTGGCGACACCTACAACTTGCAGACATGAGGAAAGTTTCCAACCGATTTCTCATACACAAACAGCAGTTGACCGGGGATGCCTGGTGAAACGTTGTTGTGATGCCTCGTGTAAGGAGGAGAAATGCGTACCATCACATTTCCGACTTTGATAAAGGTCGGACTGTAGCCTATCGCGATTGCGGTTTATCATATAGCGACATTGCTGCTCGCGTTGGTCCAGATCCAATGACTGTTAGCAGAGTATGGAATCGGTGGGTTCAGGAGGGTAATACGGAACGCCGAGCTGGATCCCAACGGCCTCGTATCACTAGCAGTCGAGATGACAGGCATCTTATCCGCATAGATGTAACGGATCGTGCAGCCACGTCTCGATCCCTGAGTCAACAGATGGGGACGTTTGCAAGACAACAATCATCTGCACGAACAGTTCGACGACGTTTGCAGCAGTATGGACTGTCAGCTCAGAGACCATGGCTGCGTTTACCCATGACGTTGCATCACAGACAGGAGCGCCTGCGGTGGTGTAGTCAACGACGAACCTGGATGCACGAATGGCAGAACGTCATTTTTTCGGATGAATCCAGTTTATGTTTACAGCATCATGATGGTCGCATCAGTGTTTGGCGATATCGCAGTGAACGGACATTGGAATCGTGTATTTGTCATCGCCATACTGGTGCATCACCCGGCGTGATAGTATGCGGTGCCATTGGTTACACGTCTGGGTCACCTCTTGTTCGTATTGACGGCACTTTGAACAGTGGACGTTACGTTTCAGATGTGTTACGACCCGTGGTTCTACCCTTCATTCGATCCCTGCGAAACCGTACATTTAAGTAGGATAATGCACGAGCGCATGTTGCAGGTCCTGACCGGGCCTTTCTGGATACAGAAAATGTTCGACTGTTGCCCTGGCCAGGACATTCTCCAGATCTCTCACCAATTGAAAACGTCTGGTCAATGGTGGCCGAGCAAGTGGCTCGTCACAATACGCCAGTCGCTAATCTTGATGAAGTGTGGTATCGTGTTGAAGCTGAAAGGGCAGCTGTACCTGTACACGCCATCCAAGCTCTGTTTGACTCAATGCCCAGGCGTATCACGGCCGTTATTACGGCCAGAGGTGGTTGTTCTGGGTACTGATTTCTCAGGACCTATGCACCCAAATTGCATGAAAATGCAACCACATGTCAGTTCTAGTATAATATATTTGTCCAATGAATACCCTTTTATCATCTGCATTTCTTCTTGGTGTAGCAATTTTGATGGTTAGCAGTGCAGTACAAGGAAGACCAAGCGAAATGGCTGCAGGAAGAATGCGAAGAAATCGAAAACAGTGTCAAATGACCAACAAGCGTCAGGGAAAATTTTCCAATTTGGGCGCTAAACGTGGTCGAGTTTTATCGTATACATGGCAGTTTCCTTGCACAAATGTACGTGTCCTATATTCTCTTCAACACTGCACACTTAACGTAGAGCTCATGATCGATTTTATATTTCATTGCGTAAGATTGGTAGGTTTCGGTACAAGAGCAGGGCCTCTAGTAGCGTTTCAAGAGATTTTTTTTCTGCGAGTAAACGCTATTGTGTTTCCGCGCACACATATCGACATAGATCAGTTTTTCCAGTTTTGCATTTCGTGTTCTGCCTTTGCGGAACCAGCCGGGTAGGGAATACATTGTTCATATTGATATGCTAGCTGTGCTATAGCGACTACGCTAATGTACTAGGGCGCGTGGCGACATCTGTCGGCGAAGGCTCGACATTGAAGCATCGCCAAGGCTTCTATCGTAGTACTAGCACCTGTCAACAGATGGCGCGAAAGGCAGTACGTAAACTCTTGGTTGCCAGACTTTTGAGGACGATCTAGAACAGTGGGTAACACAGGCCCGAAAGGCAAGCAGTAGCTTCAACCAGAGTGGCAGCATTGTCTGTTTTAGGTCCAAAGAGAGAGATTGTGAACCAGGTACACTCTGCTGGAGACAGAGGTCACTCGCTACTGGAGAACATGATGACTGAAATGACTGCAAGTTGTTGCAAGAATACAAACGACGCAGTTCACATACACAGTACATCGCTATTGATCACATTTTGCGCATTACCTACGAGTGGCAGTGGCATTGGAACACTGTACATGTCAACAAAGTCACTGACTTTCCTATATAGAAACACAAGCAAATATGTTGCCCCAGAATTAAAAATATTTCTTACCCCCACCCCCACGGTGTGAGCGAAGTTTTCGGAGGTTTCCGTGTTTGCTTTTAAGGCAACTATTGTCCCACTGGCCACCTCCCCTGAAATTTGGGCGTAACGCGTGCAATGGGTCGTTACAGGAACAGTGAGCTTTATCCCAGAATGAAAATTAAAATACATTTCGCTTCCTCTGCTGCACACTATAATTCAATCGCAGAACACAACTACTTCTGAAACTTTTTATAGACTAAAACTGTGTGCCAGACCGGGACTCGAACCTCGGACCTACGAGGCAAGTGCTTGTAGTACATCTATGAAGGAGTATGATGAGTCGTGCTTGGGCACAACATAAACCCTGTAAGAATTCTGTACTTAATTTCTCTAATTTACATCTATTAGAAGTTCAAACAATGTGTAACATAGCGCAACGAAAATGCTGGAAGAGCTATAGACACTTAAAAAAAACGTTTTCCGGAGTACACAAAACGTTCGCTGCCATCATCATCATCATCGTCATCATCATCATCATCATTATAATTATATTATTATTATTATTATTATTATTATTATTATTATTAATTCCATGTTTAATATACTTAATTTGAAAGATATGCTTATAACGGTTAAGCTCTGCCTCAATACTTGTGATTTGTTGAACAAAGAAAATTCAGTCGGCGATTTGCCAGCGAAAGGCAGAGGTCCTAGGCCCATGTACTTGTCCAGCATACAGTTTTAAAATGGCAGAGAGTTTCAAATGAACGCACACTCCGCTACAGAGTGAAAATTCATTCTGAAAACTATTTTCTATTGCAGTGACTCAATATTGTCCTTTGCGTACTTGTCATCTGATATCACTATATTTTTCTGTTCCTGCGCTCACTGAAATCGTGTGTCATGTGCAACGGTGTTGCAACATTGCCTACTGCATTTCTCCAGCCATTTGACGAAACTAAAGAAAAAGCGTAGACAGCTTCCTCTTCATTTATAAATGCTAGATGTATTCTTCTCAAGGACCTAACTTTAAGATTCGACGTTAGAGTATTAAACTCGGCAATTATTTACCAGTTAATGCTAGAAATACGACATGAAGTATGCTTCGCCATTGGACTGGTGATTACACCGAAGCTACAAACGGCTTGCATGAAACTAGCGAGATTTTTGCGGCAACATCTGTCAAAGAAACTGAAAAAGAAAATTAAATAACATACGACTTTTGCAAATGAAATAATATTTTACAGTTTATCATTGTTCTTGTGGACTTCAGTTCGAAGACTTGTTTACCACTCTAGTCTAACCTGTGTACGTTTCTTAATCTCAACATAATTGCTGCAACCTACATACAATTGAAAGTTTTTACTGTACCATAAAAATTTGTGTTCTCTTCTTGTCTAAAATATTCATCGTCAGCATTACATTTCCGCTAAACGTAAAATTCTAGACCAGTACGTCCAGAAAACACTTCCGAACACTTAAATTTTTATTCGATGTTAACAAATCCCCTGTTTTCAGAAACGTTCTTCTCGCTACTGCTCGTCTGCATTTTATGTCCTCTCTGTTTCAGCCATCATCAATTGCTTTGCTTGTCAAATAGAAAAACTCATCTTAGTCTCTCATTTCCTACTGTAATTCCCTCAAAATCATCTGATTTGACTCCACTGTATTACATTACCTTGATCTATTTTTGTTGCTATTCATCTTATTGCCTCACAATCCATTCCGTACAACTGCTCTTCCAAACCTTTTGCTGCCTCTGACTGTATTTCAGTGTCGTCTGCACATCTTAAAGTTTTTAGTTCTTCTCCCTCAACTTTAATTCTCTTTTCTAATTTCTCCTTGGATTCCTCTATAGCGTACTTAACGTACAGGTTAAATAAGGCTGCAACCCTGTCTCACTTCCTTGTCAACTGCTGCTTTCATGTCTTCCTACTCTTAGCTGAAGTCTGATCTATATGCAATGTGCAGATATCTTTTCGCTCCCTGTATTTTATCCCTTCTACCTTAAAAATTTCAATTAGTGTATTCCAGTCAACATAAAGGAATGCATTCTCTAAAGCTACAAATGTTCTAAACCTAGATTTGCGCTTTCTGAGTTATCTTGTATCTTATAAGACGAGCTTCTGTCAGTCTGCCGGCCGCTGTGGCCGAGCGGTTCTAGGCGCTTCAGTCTGGAACCGCGCGACCGATACGGTCGCAGGTTCGAATCCTGCCTGGGCATGGATGTGCGTGCTGTCCTTAGGTTAGTTAGGTTTAAGTAGTTCCAAGTTCTAGGGGACTGATGACCTCAGACGTTAAGTCCCACAGTGCTCAGAGTCATTTGAACCATTTTCCTATCAGTCTTCCTTTTTTTTTTTTTTTTTTTTTTTTTTTTTTTTTTTTTTTTTTTTTTTTTTTTGCACCTGGCATTGTTAATGTTGCGTCATATGCATTCGTCACACACCCATGGCTTCACATCTCCCCATAATCGTACACTGAGGTGACAAGTCATGGGATAGCTCCTAATAACGTGTCGGATCTCCTTTCACCCGGAGTAGTGCAGCATCTGGATATGGCACGGATTCAACAGGTCTGTGGAAGCCTCGTAGAAATATTGAGCCATGCTGCCTCTACAGCCGTCATTATTGCGAAAGTGTTGCCGGCGCAGTATTTTGTGCACGAACTGACACCTCGATTACGTCCCATAAATGTTCGACGGGATTCATGTCGGGCGATTTGGGTGGCAAAACCATGCGCTCGAATTGTCCAGAATGTTCATCAAACCAGTCGTGACATGTCTGGGATTATGAAGTCCGTGAATGGCTGCAAATGATCTCTAAGTAGCCGAAGAACTATTTCCCGTCAATGGCACTTCAGTTGGAGCAGAGGACCCAGTCCGTTCCATATAAACACAGCCTATAGCATTATGGATCCACCACCAGTTTGCACAGTGCCTTGTTGACAACATGGCTCCATGGCTTCGTGGGGTCTGCGCCACACTCAAACCACACCATCATTTCTTACCAACTGAAATCGGGACTCACCGGACCAAGTTTGGGTTTCCAGTCGTCTAGGATCCAACCGATGTGGTCACGTGCCCAGGAGAGGCTCTGCAGGAGATGTCTTGCTGTTACAAAGGTACTCACGTCGGTCGTCTGCTGCCATAACCCATTAACGCCATATTTCGCCCCACTGCCCTAACAGATATGTTCGTCGTACGTCACACACCGCTTTCTGTGGTTATTTCACGCAGTGTAGCCTGTTTCTTAACACTGACAACTCTACATAAACGCCATTGGTCTCCGTCGTTAAGTAAAGGCCGTCTTCCACTTGTCCATGGCGAGAGGTAATGCCTGAAATTCGGTATTTTATTTGTAATTTTAAGTTGAATGTAATAAATGCTAGAAAGTCTTAAAATTCCGATGTTTCTTTTGAAATACCCGGTAATTATCAGGTTGGTGCTTAAGTTCGTCGTGTTTTTGTTTTGTATGTTGGTATTCCGGTTGCTATGGATTTATTTGTAGATTGTCAGTTTTTATATATAGTTCACTGTTGTTTATACAGGGTGGTCCATTGATCGAGGCCGGGCCACAGGTGGATTGGTCGTCGAAGCACGTTCACCGGATCTGACGTGCCCGGATTTCTTTCTGTGGGGAAATTTGAAGGATATTTGCTATTGTGATCCACCGACAACGCCTGACAACATGCGTCACCGCATTGTCAATGGATGTGCGAGCATTACGGAAGGCGAACTACTCGCTGTTGAGAGGAATGTCGTTACACGTATTGCCAAATGCATTGAGGTTGACGGACATAATTTTGAGCATTTATTGCATTAATGTTGTATTTACAGGTAATCACGCTATAACAGCATGAGTTCTCAGAAATGATAAGTTCACAAAGGTACATGTATCCAATTGGAACAACCGAAATAAAATGTTCAAACGTACCTACGTTCTGCATGTTAATTTAAAAAACCTACCTGTTACCAACTGATCGTCTAAAATAGTGAGCCATATGTTTGTGATTATTACAGCGCCATCTATCACAGAGCGAGAAAAGTGGCCCAACTAAAACATTCATATTTCTTTACGTACTACACGAATATGTAATAAAAAATGGGGGTTCCTATTTAAAAAAAAAAACGCAGTTGATATCCGTTTGACCTATGTCAGCGCCAACTAGCGGGCCAACCACAGCGCCATCTGGTTTCCCCCTGCATGCTAGACGAGTTTCGTTCTTTGCAGTTTTTTCGTTGGATGCTTATTTCGTGAGATATTTGGCCCGGTCACTTTATATTGTCCTATTTTCATTTGGAGATAGTGAGTGGAACTGTGGACGCTAGAAAATGGAGTGCCAAGTGGAGGAATCTGAACACTTCCCACATATTCGTCTGTCCAATAGAGGGGTGACAACAGCGAATGCCAGAAGCGATTTGCGCCGCGTATGGGGATAATGCCATTGGACAAACCACGGAAAGAGAATGGTTTTCTCGTTTTAAGGACGATCGTTTTGACATTATTGACTCTGTACGTTCAGGAAGACTTTTGGGGTTTGATGCAGATCGTTTAGACGCATTAATCCACAATGATACACGTCAGTGTACTCGAGAACTGACTGGCAGATGTGATGAACTGTGGTCATTATAACACTGTGCGACATTTGCGTGCGGTGGGGAAGGTTCAGAAGGTACCGCATGCTCTAAGCCAAAATCACACAAATCAGCAGGTCCATGTGTGCATGTCTGCTTGCTCATCATCATTTGGCTCGTGAACAGCACCGACCATCCCTATCCCGTATTGCTACTGGTGATAAGAAACGATGTCTTTATGCTAACATAAGGAAAAGAGAGGTATGGCTGAGCCCAAACAAAGCAGCAACTTCCCGTACAAAGACCTCTGCGCGTCCACAAAAGTTGTTATACTTTCGGTGAAACAGCGACGGTGTGGTGTACTACAGATTGCTTCCCCGAGCCCACAGCTCGTGGTCGTGCGGTAGCGTTCTCGCTTCCCGCGCCCGGGTTCCCGGGTTCGATTCCCGGCGGGGTCAGGGATTTTCTCTACCTCGTGATGGCTGGGTGTTGTGTGATGTCCTTAGGTTAGTTAGGTTTAAGTAGTTCTAAGTTCTAGGGGACTGATGACCATAGATGTTAAGTCCCATAGTGCTCAGAGCCATTTTTGAGCTTTCCCGAGATGTAACCATCGCTGCTGACATTTATGGTCAACAACTGAGACGTCTTGCCCGACGCAATCCAAGAGCAACGACCAGCAAGACTGCGTGATGTGATACTACTCCACGATAATGCCCGCCAGCATTCTGCTAGACTGGCAAAACCACTATACAGCAGTTGGATTGGGAAGTCGTTCCTTACTCACCTTATTCACCTGAGCTTGCGTCCTCAGATTTTCACCTTTTCCGCTCTACCGAACAACCTTCAAGGAACTTCCTTTTAGAATGAACACGCGCTCCGACGAGGTCTTCACCTCAAAACCACGTGATTTCTACAGACGTGGAATCGAAAAGTTATCCCAGAGTCGGCAGACTGTTGTAAATGGTGAAGGAGAATATATTATTGATGACTAATGTCTCTGTTATGTGAATCTATTGTTTTTATTACACTTATGGGTGTTTATTACTCGCCGGCTGGTGTGGCCGAGCGGTTCTAGGCACTTCAGTCCGGAACCGCGCGACCGCTACGGTCGCAGGTTCGAATCCTGCTTCGGGCATGGATGTGTGTGATGTCCTTAGGTTAGTTAGGTTTAAGTAGTTCTAAGTTAGTGCTCTCCTATGGAAAAACGCTACGACCTTAAACACCAACCTAATATTATGCTTGGATGAACAGAGAGGCCATTGAAATTGAATAGCCCAGAAACAATTTTTAGAGAAAAGAAGAATTACTGAAATGATGTGAGCTGTGAGCCTTACTGCTAAATAAAACAAACAGCGTCAACTCGCCCCAACTACAAGTTCCTCAGGAGACATCGGCGCACCTGTGCGCTCTTAGGCAGCTGTTCGATGACGTCACGAACCGACCCTACAATAAATAGTTCACCTTGCTGAGCTTGTTTGAGTCTGTAAATGCCTTCTGAGTAAGCCATCTGATGTCTGCAACGTTGGAAGAGGAAACGGCAGAGAATTATGCCTCACGCTAGGGCCGGCCGCGGTGGTCTCGCGGTTCTAGGCGCTCAGTCCGGAACCGCGGGACTGCTACGGTCGCAGGTTCGAATCCTGCCTCGGGCATGGATGTGTGTGATGTCCTTAGGTTAGTTAGGTTTAAGTAGTTCTAAGTTCTAGTGGACTGATGACCACAGATTAAGTCCCATAGTGCTCAGAGCCATTTGAACCATATGCCTCACGCCCATAAAATAAGTATCAGCAATTACTTTTCTTCTAGTTTTCACTGATATTACTTCCGGCACATGTAAATGGCTTTTAGGCGTACATGCCGCCACAGCTCACAGTGGCAGCGTGGTGAGCAAAGTCACGTCGTACTATCTCTCGTCGTAATTCTCGTCCAAACAAAGATAACTGGAGTGTGGTGTCTCGGAATAAATTACCAAGTGCACACAGGGAGGCGTCTTCTGGTACTTGAACGTTCTGTAACCGCATGATAGTTCATTGTTCCCTTACTTTTTTTTATTTATACCGGAGTGTGCTGTAAGAGTGGTGAATACAAGTCAGCTTAAGTCCGCCGTTCTGATTTAACATCGTTTCTTGTCGCAGTAAGTCGTTGTCTCTTGCAGTCTAATCACTTTTTTTCCATGCTGGATCTCACGGGTAATTTCTACGTGCATGTTACTGTTTGCATATGGAATCAAAACATGGAACGCGTAACATGGCTAAAATTGCGTTGCGGATGCGCAACCTGATCGTGACACGTCTGAGAATTCAATCTCTGTCTGTGTCATCATTGTGCTTCGTTTCCGGCTTTAAGTACACACATCAAAAAAAGTTTTGCTGAAGAAAGACGTTGACTGTGGACATTGTATAACAGACAGAGTCCCTTTGACTGTTCGGAAATGTCACTGAACCCGCCCAAAGGTGTAAACAACCATGCATGAACAGCGCCTATTAGACGGAGAGGGCCCGACAGCCGGACAGTTCCAATCATCCCACCAGGAAGGAGGTACACGGCTCGTGTTGTCAGTAGTTCAACCATCCGTAGACGGTCAGTACCGCGGTTCGATCGTGTTCTCATTGTTACTTTGTGCCAAGAAGGGCTCTCAACAAGGGAAGTGTCCAGGCGTCTCGGAGTGAAGCAAAGCGATGTTGTTCGGACATGGTGGAGATACAGAGAGACAGGGTCGATGACATGCCTCGCTCAGTCCGCCCAAGGGCTACTACTGCAGTTAATGACCGCTCGGAGGTTCAAATGGTTCTGAGCACTATGGGACTTAACTGCTGTGGTCAGCAGTCCCCTAGAACTTAGAACTACTTAAACCTAACTAAGGACATCACACACATCCATGCCCGAGGCAGGATTCGAACCTGCGACCGTAGTGGTCGCTCAGCTCCAGACTGTAGCGCCTGAACCGCGCGACCGCTCCGTCCGGCTCCGCTCGGAGGAACCATGTTGAATAATGCTTTTCGTGCAGCCACAGGATGCCATGTTACGACTCAAACCGTCCGCAATAGGCTGCATTATGGGCAACTTCACTCCCGACGTGCCCTTCCTGGCATAAAGTAACAATCGGGACACGATCGAACCGCGGTACTGGCCGTCTTCGTAACCACGATACCATGCAACTCCGTACAGATGGGCTCAACAACATACCGAATGCACAGCTCGCCGGCCGCGATGGCCGAGCGGTTCTAGGAGCTTCATTCCGGGGTTCTAGGAGCTTCATTCCGGAACCACGCGGATGCTACGGTCGCAGGTTCGAATCCTGCCTCGGGCGTGGATGTATATGATGTCCTTGGTTTAGTTAGGTTTAAGAAGTTCTGAGTTTAGGGGACTGATGACCTCAGTTGTTAAGTCTCATAGTGCTTGGAGCCATTTGAACTATTTGAATGCACCGCTCAGGATTGGCATCACGTTTTCTCCACCGATGAGCGTCGCATACGCCTTCCACTAGACAATCGTCGGAGACGTGTTTAGAGGGAACCCGCTCAGGCTGAACGCCTTAGACACACTGTACAGCGAATGCAGCAAGGTATAGGTTCCCTGCTGTATTCGGGTGGCATTATGTGGGGCCGACGTTCGCCGCTGGTGGTCATGGAAGGCCTCGTAACGGCTATACGATACGTGAATGTCATCCTCCGACCGATAGTGCAACCATATTGGCAGCATGTTGACGAGGCATTCGTCTTCATGGACGACATTCGGCGCCCACATCGTGGGCATCTTGTGAATGACTTCCTTCAGAGTAACGACATCGCTCGACTAGAGTGGCCAGAATGTTCTCTAGACATGAACCCTATCGAAAATGCCTGGGATAGATTGAAAAGGGCTTTTATGGACGACGTGACCCACCAACCACTCTGAGGGATCTATGACAAATCGCCGTTGAGGAGTGGGACAATCTGGACCAACAGCGCTTTGATGAACTTGTGGACAGTATTCCACGACGAATACAGGTATGCTTCACTGCAAGAGGACGTGATACTGGGTATTAGTAGTACTGTGTGTACAGCAAGCTGGACCACCGCCTCTGAGGGTCTTGCTGTATGGTGGTACAGCATGCAATTTGTTGTTTTAATGAGCAATAAAAAGGGCAGAAGTGATTTTATTTTATTTATTTATTTACTCCTCAAGTTCCGTAGGACCAAATTGAGGAGCAAATCTCCAAGGTCATGGAACGTGTCAGTACATGCAATACGACATAAACGTAATAACAGATAAAAATAAATGTTCATGAACCTTAAAAAAATCAGCCCATAAGTTTAAGTAAGCGCTATCAGCAATACAATAAAAATCAGCTTACTTTATCAAGGCTCTCGTCAACAGAATAGAAGGAGTGACCCATGAGGAAACGCGTGGATTCCTGCTAAGATTTTTGAATTCGAGTGGCAGCCTATTGAAAATGGATGCAGCAGTATAATGCACACCTTTTTGCACAAGAGTTAAGGAGCAGGAGAGCTTCTGTAAAGTTTGGAAGGTAGGAGACGAGGTACTGGCAGAAGTAAAGCTGTGAGTACCGGGCGTGAGTCGTGCTTCGGTAGCTCAGCTGGTAGAGCACTTGCCCGCGAAAGGCAAAGGTCGCGAGTTCGAGTCTCGGTCGGGCACACAGTTTTAATCTGCCAGGAAGTTTCATATCAGCGCACACTCCGCTGCAGAGTGAAAATCTCATTCTGAAGAGTTAAGGAAGTCCGATCAAAATGTAAGTTTGATTTCTGCCGAGTATTAACCGAGTGAAGGTTGCTTATTCTTGGGAATAAACTAATTTTGGTAACAAGAAACGACAGTAAGGAATATACGTGTTGGGAGGCTTAAAGAATATACGTATTGGGAGGCCAATGTCAATATACCCAGACTCGTGAACAGAGGTTGACAAGAGGTTCGTGAACTAACACCACTTATTGCCCGAACCGCCCGTTTCTGAGCCAAAAATATGCTTTTAGAATGGGAAGAGTTACCGCAAAATATAATACCACACGACAATAGCGAATGAAAATAAGCAAAGTAGACTAATACTCGTGTCGAACGATCGCTCACTTCTGATACCGTTCGAATAACAAAAATGGCAGCATTAAGTCTTTGAACAAGATCCTGAACGTGGGCTTTCCACGGCAGCTTACTATCTATCTGAACGCCTAGAAATTTGAACTGTTCAGTTTCACTAATCATATGCCCGTTCTGTGAAATTAAAATGTTAGGTTTTGTTGAATTGTGTGTTAGAATCTGTAAAAACTGAGTCTTACTGTGATTTAGCGTTAGTTTATTTTCTACAAGCCCTGAACTGAGGTCATGTACTGCACTATTTGAAACCGAGCCAGTGTTGCACACAACATCCATTACTACCAAGCTAGTGTCATCAGCAAACAGAAACATTTTAGAGTTACCCGTAATACTAGAGGGCATATCATTTGTGTAAATAAGGAACAGGAGTGGCCCCAACACTGATCCCTGGGGCACCCCCCCACTTGACAGTACTCCACTCAGACCCCACATCACAGCCATTCTCAACACTGCGAATAATGACCTTTTGCTGCTTGTTGCTAAAGTAAGAGGTGAACCAGTTGTGAGCTAATCCCCGTATTCCGTAATGGTCAAACTTCTGGAGCAATATTTTGTGATGTTTATGTTGATCTGTATTCCGATTTTCTGTACAGGTTCCGGAACTCTCGGAACCGCGGTGATGGAAAACTTTTTTTGATATGTGTATTAGTGGGATGGTCTGTAGCCCACCACATCGCGTCATGATACTCTGTTCTTCCAAACAGTTAAAACCTTACACCCAGCCACCCCCTTCTCTTTCAGCTCAGCCAGTGTTCTTGGTTCAAATGGCTCTGAGCACTATGCGACTTAACTTCTGAGGTCATCAGTCACCTAGAACTTAGAACTAATTAAACCTAACTAATCTAAGGACATCACACACATCCAAGCCCGGGGCAGGATTCGAACCTGAGACCGTAGCAGTCGCTCGGCTCCAGACTGTAGCGCCTAGAACCGCACGGCCACTCCGGCCGGCACCCAGTGTTCTACTGCTTTGGTTTTCTCTTCGTTGTTGGGCTTCAACTCTTGAGCGCCTTATTGTCTATCTCTCATTTTTACTAAGATATTTTAGTTTCAGCTGCAATATTTTTTTTAAGTTTTCAGTTCACGGAACTGTCAAGTCCTTTTCCGAGACCAGTTTCCAAAATAACAGATTTTCGTAGCTCCACCTTCCTCCCGTCCGTGTCATAGCTTTGGAACGGGACGGAACGAGACGTCAAGGTCAGGTTTTCTCGAGAAGAAAGTTTGCGGGTTGACGTTGGTCGGACGAAGCGACTCGTCGGTTCCTAACACCGGACGTCATTCTGTTTCCGCGGTTCTCACTCACTGTAGAATCTAGAAGGTGATAAACAGTGAGACTGGTGGGCAGTTATTAAGGCCTGTGTGTTGCTCCGCTTGCTCTGCAGATGGGGGCGAGGCAGCGGCGGCGCTGAGGGATGCGTGGCCAGCTGACTCGTTGCGTGCTGCTGCTGCCGCTGCTGCTGCTGCCGTGGCCGGCCGGCGCCGCCCCCGCACCCGCGCCCGTGCCGTCGCCGTCTGCGTCTGCGTCGCCGTCGCCGGTGGACCGGCTGCTGGACCACCACGCCGAGCAGGGCTCCTCCTGGCAGGCGTGGCTGCTACTCGACTCGGAGGACGACGCCAGCGCGGACCTGGCGCACGGCCAGCGACAGGTACAGCCCCACCTGCTCACTTCACCTCACCCCACAGCTAGGTAGCAGTCTCCTCGCGTTTTGCTGCAGGATCCCATATGGGATCCTGCCCACTCGTGAAATACAGGATGCCTAGGAAGCTGTTTTCTTGGATAGCTAGAGAACATACACTACTGGCCATTAAAGTTGCTACATCGCGAAATTTAACCGACAGGAAGAAGATGCTGTGATACGCAAATGATTAGCTTTTCAGAGCATTCACACAAGGTTGGCGCCGGTGGCGACACCTACAACGTGCTGACATGAGGAAAGTTTCACACCGATTTCTCATACACAAACAGCAGTTGACCGGCGTTGCCTGGTGAAACGTAGTTGTGATGCCTCGTGTAAGGAGAAGAAATGCGTACCATCACGTTTCCGACTTTGATAAGCGTCGGATTGTAGCCTATCGCGATTGCGGTTTATCGTATCGCGACATTGCTGATCGCGTTGGTCGAGATCCAATGACTGTTAGCAGAATATAGAATCGGTGGGTTCAGGAGCGTAATACGGAACGCCGCGATCTATCCCAACGGCCTCGTATCACTAGCAGTCGAGATGACAGGCATCTTATCCGCATGGCTGTAACGGATCGTGCAGCCACGCCTCGATCCCTGAGCCAACAGATGGAGACGTTTGCAAGACGACAACCATCTGCACGAGCAGTTCGACGACGTTTGCAGCAGCATGGCTGCGGTTACCCTTGACGCTGCATCACAGACAGGAGCGCCTGCGATGGTGTACTCGACGACGAACCTGGGCGCACGAATGGCAAAACGTCACTTTTTTCAGATGAATCCAGGTTTTGTTTACAGCATCATGATGGTCGTATCCGTGTTTGGCAACATCGCGGTGAACGGCATTGGAAGCGTGTATTCGTCATCGCCATACTGGCGTATCACCCGGCGTGATGGTATGGGGTGCCATTGGTTACACGTCTCGGTCACCTCTTGTTCGCATTGACGGCACTTTGAACAGTGGACGTTACATTTCAGATGTGTTACGACCCGACGAATCATTCGATCCCTGCGAAACCCTACATTTCAGCAGGATAATGCACGACTGCATATTGCAGGTCCTGCACAGGCCTTTCTGGATACAGAAAACGTTCGACTGCTGCCCTGGCCACACATTTTCCAGATCTCTCACCAATTGAAAACGTCTGGTCAATGGTTGCCGAGCAACTGGCTCGTCACAATACGCCAGTCATTACTCTTGATGAACTGTGGTATCGTGCTGAAGCTGCATGGGCAGCTGTACCTGTAAATGCCATCCAAGCTCTGTTTGACTCAATGCCCAGTCGTATCGAGGCCGTTATTACGGCCAGAGGTGGTTGTTCTGGGTACTGATTTCTCAGGATCTGTGCACCCAAATTACGTGAAAATGTAATCACATGTCAGTTCCAGTATAATATATTTGTCCAATGAAGACCCGTTTATCATCTGCATTTCTTCTTGGTGTAGCAATTTTATTGGCCAGTAGTGTACAAGCAAATCATATTAATGGAGTTTATTACAGAAACTGAATTGGCAATACTTATCTTTGCCTTCTACACTGAAGTGTTGCAAGCAGTTTGCGACATGGAAATAATCAGTGTGCTACGCTAAATATAAGTTCCATGCAAGCCATTAATATAGGAAACAAGACTCAGCTAAACAGATAAGATGACGGCTCGTCTTCTAGTACGGCTCTTCTAGTCCGTCTCCTAGTGCAGCCGAGGCTATATGGAGCGGCGCTTATACACTACTCGCCATTAAAATTGCTACACCAAGAAGAAATGCAGATGGTAAACGGGTATTCATTGGACAGATATATTATACTATAACTAACATGTGATTACATTTTCACGCAATTTGAGTGCATAGATCCTGAGAAATCAGTACCCACAACAACCACTTCTGGCCGTAATAACGGCCTTGAGACACCTGGGCATTGAGTCAAACAGAGGTTGGATGGCGTGTACAGGTACAGCTGCGCATGCACCTTCAACACAATACCACAGTTCGTCAAGAGTAGTGACTGGCGTAATGTGACGAGCCAGTTGCTCGGCCACCATTGACCAGATGTTTTCAATTGGTGAGAGATCTGGAGAATGTGCTGGCCAGAGCAGCAATCGAGCATTTTCTGTATCCAGAAATGCTCGTACAGGATCTGCAACATGCGGTCGTGCATTATCCTGCTGAAATGTACGGTTTCGCAGGGATCGAATGAAGGGTAGAGCCACGGGTCGTAACACATCTGAAATGTAACGTCCACTGTTCAAAGTGCCGTCAATGCGAACAAGAGGTGACCAAGACGTGAAACCAATGGCACCCCATACCATCACGCAGGGTGATACGCCAGTACGGCGATGACGAATACACGCTTCCAATATGCCTTCATCGCGATGTCGCCAAACACGGATGCGACCATCACGATGCTGTAAACTGAACCTGGATTCATCCGAAAAAATGACGTTTTGCCATTCGTGCACCCAGGTTCGTCGTCTAGTAGACCATCGCAGGCGCTCCTGTCTGTGATGCAGCGTCAAGGGCAACCGCAGCCATGGTCTCCGAGCTGACAGTCCGTGCTGCTGAAAATGTCGTCGAACTGTTCGTGCAGATGGTTGTTGTCGTGCAAACGTCCCCATCTGTTGACTCAGGGATCGAGACGTGGCTGCACGATCCGTAGCAGCCATGCGGAGAAGATGTCTGTCATCTCGACTGCTAGTGATACGAGGCCGTTGCGATCCAGCACGACGTTCCGTATTACCCTCCTGAACTCACCGATTCCATATTCTGCTAACAGTCATTGGATCTCGACCAACGCGACCAGCAATGTCGCGATACGATAAACCGCAATCGCGATAGGCTACAATTCGACCTTTATCAAAGTCGGAAACGTGACTGTACGCATTTCTCCTCCTTACACGAGGTATCACACTCACGTTTCACCAGGCAACGCCGTCAAATGCTGTGTGTGTATGAGAAATCGGTTGGAAAGTTTCCTCATGTCAGCACGTTGTAGGTGTCGCCACCGGCGCCAACCTTGTGTGAATGGTCTGAAAAGCTAATCATTTGCATATCACAGCATCTTCTTCCTGTAGGTTAAATTTCGCATCTGTAGCACGCCATCTTCGTGGTGTAGCAATTTTTGTGGCCAGTAGTGTATTCTCTTCGGACAGAGGCCGCTCCTGCCGTGGTGCGATACTAGTCAGGGTATGATTGGTTGACTTCGCCTCACAGCCTTTTCTGCGGTTAACGTTCCATGCTGACGTGCCGGCGCTTGGTGTTACGCCGGAACATCCCCAACACTCGTATTTCAGCGACGCAACTGTCCGCCATCTTTTACTGTCTGGCCCATTGCACCTACATTTACATCTACATCTACATCTATATGGATAATCTGCAAATCAACTGTAAGTGCCTGATAGAGGGTTCATCGAATCACCTTCACAGTAATTCTCTATTATTCCAATCTGAAACAGCGCACGGAAGAAAACGAACACGTATGTCTTTCCCTGTGAGCTCTGTTTTCCCCTTATTTTATTATGAAGGTCGTTTCTCCCTGTGCAGATCGGCGTCAACAAAATGTTTTCGCATTCGAAGAAGAAAGTTGGTGATAGAAATTTCGTGAGAACATTCTGCCGCAACGAAAAACGCCTTTGTTTTAATGATGTCGACCCCAAATCCATTTTAGCACCCATGTGGATGACCTCACACTTTCTATTAATTAGGGTCAACTGTCAATTTTCGCACCATACAGATATCGTTCCTAAATCGTTTTGCAATTTTTTTAATATTATGATGACTTTACAAGTCGATAAACGACAGCGTAATCTGCAAACAACTTAAGACGGCTGCTCAGATTGTCTCGCAAATCGTTTATATAGATAAACAATAGCAAAGGGCCTGTAACACTACCTTGGGGAACGCCAGAAATCACTTATGTTTTACTCGATGACTTTCCGTCAATAACTAGACGATGTTCCACAAGCACGAAATTTCACTACAATCCGCTTGTGTGGTACCGTGTCAGAAGCCTTCTGGAAACCCTGAAATACGGAATCAATTTGAAATCCCTTCTCAATAGCACTAAACATGCGCGTGAGTAAAGAGCTTGACTGCGTGTCAGTAGACCGTCCTCTTCGAACTAAACCTGTTGTTCTAAACCGAGTTTTGGTGCCTTCATCCAAGCATGAAATCTATCGCAGAGCTGAAACTGAGGCGAAGCTTCCGAAATGGCCTCACAGAAAATGTCAACTACCCAGAAGGAGAGGACGAAACGAAATGAAACTCCATAGTCTTTAGAGGGTATGTGATGTCATTTCATTGATTACGAAACCGAGTCATATTAACAGACAGTTTAGCAGTATGAGCCCACTTACCGATATACAGTATTGCAGACAACGCATGCAATTAGCACTATTACGAAAAATGACATGCCGTTACGAGGAAAGGTGGCTGACTGTCGAGATACGTTATCTATAACAGCTTATGCTCGATTAAGAGCTCATAAACCAAGCTGAAATTTTATTTTGTTCGTCTTGGACTGTCATTTGAAATATGCGACTGTTTGTGATACAAAAGACACGACTTAAAAGCACCACAACTAAAGCCACAATAATGACGGCACTTCTATCAGGCGTATCATGAGGTCTAGAAACAGCCCTTCCTGTAAGTTGGTACATAAACTAACAAGGGGAGGTAACGACGTTAGGATTACAGATTTATTTCAGACTTTGTACACATTCAGTAGGCCATTAAAACAACATAATGTGTAAGTACTAAGGTGCACTAGTCTGGCAATTTCGAGAAAATCACAAGAGAAGTTTTACGCGTCTATGATGTGGGTTATGTATATGTGCATAGGGGCCGCACGTTGGAGTCCATGGTGGTCAAGTGATTAGCGTTAGAATTTCGGAAAACGAACGTTTATGAGGCGACGGTTCGACTCCCTCTCAGACTTAATTGTTAAGCAATTTTTTCATCACTGGTCATATTATTTAATTTATATGACATTTAAGAGACATTATAATGAAAAAATCACCACGTTTATTTGCATGAAGGTTCAGTTTCTGTTTTCAAAGTCTGTATGACGGATACCACCCTGCAACGTGTGATGAAGAGAGCGCATCCGACGAGTAACTGTTTCTGGCACATTGTGACTTACTATATTAATGATTGCGAGTAACGTCATTCGCATCATCGTTTGCCGAGGTTTGACGTGGGTTTCCCAGGCCTGTCCGTCGTTCTTGAAGTCCACAGCTTGCGGTCTAGTGTCTGTCGTTGCTGCCTCTGGATTACGTGGTCCCGGGTTCGATTCCCGGCCGGGCTGAGGATTTTCTCTTCCCGGGGACAGGGTGTTTGTGTTGTCCTCATCATTTCATCATCATCATTCGTGAAGCGAGTAGATTGGACTGTAAAAAAAAATCTTAGACTGTGTAAAGATTGGGACTTTGTATGGGCGCTGATGACCGCGAAGTTGAGCACCCCCACAAACCAAACATCATCATCATCGTCGTTCAAAAATTTAGTTACAGATAGTAAGTAGACAAATAACATATGGAATCGACTACAACTTCATGGAAATGTACGTCTTTTTTCATGCTATTACCTGTCAAATGTTATATAAATTAAATAACGCGATCAGTTATGGAAAAAATATATATTAAAAAATAAGTGTTAGCGGGATTCGAATCGGCGCCTCAGGCATGACCTCCTTCTAAGCGCAAACGCTAACCAATTTTTTTATCTTATTTTGTTCGTTATTGTTCATTGCATTTCTTTGGGGCGGACGTGCCATGACACCCGTTCAAATTCATCGTGATCCATTCACTCAGTGTTTTTATTTTTTTTATTACAAGGGGCAGGTAACCTCTGACCAAACACGCTAAACTACGTCTCAGCAAGCTGACCTCAATGACTTCTTACGGTCAGCAATTTCGCACTTTCGCACGGATACATCACTTACATATTAGACGCATAAAACTTCATTTATGATTTTCACGGAATTGTCAGAGTAGTGCGCTTTACTACTTGCACATTACGTTGTTTTAATGGTCTACTAAAGTTTGAAGTAAATCCCTGATCCCAGCGTCATGGCCTGTCCTTGTAAGTGAGGTACTGATGAACAGTTGGACATGTCATTAAAAATGCTCTGTAGGAAACAGGTACACAGTAATGGAAGAGCTACAAAAAAGATTCCTGTTACCAGCAAGTACCCGATGCTAACATTGGATGTCACTATTTGTGCACAAACATCCCCATAGATGAATCAGTGGAAGTTGTTAAACACAAGCGTCTTCTAACCAAACTGCGTGCCTACGGAGTATCGCCTCAGTTGTGCGACTGGATTCGTGACTTCCTGTCAGAAAGGTCACAGTTCGTAGCAATAGACGGAAAGTCATCGAGTAAAACAGAAGTAATATCCGGCGTTCCCCAAGGAAGTGTTATAGGCCCTCTAATGTTCCTGATCTATATTAACGACATAGGAGACAATCTGAGTAGCCGTCTTAGATTGTTTGCAGATGATGATGTCATTTACCATCTTGTAAATCATCAGACGATCAAAACGACTTGCAAAATGATTTAGATAAGATATCTGTATGGTGCGAAAAGTGGCAATTGACCCTGAATAAGGAAATGTATGAAGTTATTCGCATGAGTACTAAAAGAAATCCGCTAAATTTCGATCACGCGATAAGTCAAACAAATCTGAAGGCTGTAAATTCAACTAAATACAGAGGGTTTACAATTACAAATAACCTAAATTGGTACGATCACATAGATAAATTGCGGGTGGAGAAAACCAAAGACTGCGATTCATCGGCAGAACACTTAGAAGAGACTGCTTACACCATGCTTGTCCGCCCTATTCTGGAGTATTGCTGGGCGGTGTGGGATCCGCATCAGGTGGGACTGATGGATGACATTGAAAAAGTACAGAGAAGAGCAGCTCGTTTTGTATTATCGCGAAATAGGGGAGATAGTGTCACAGACATGATACGTGAATTGGAGTGGCAATCATTAAAACAAAGGCGTTTTTCGTTCCGACGGGATCTTCTCATGAAATTTCAATCACTAGTTTTCTCCTCTGATTGCAAAAACATTCTGTTGGCACCCACCTACATAGGGAGAAATGATCATCACGATAAAATAACAGAAATCAGGGCTCACACAGAAAAATTTAAGTGCTCGTTTTTCCCGCGTGCCGTTCGAGAGTGGAACGGTAGAGAGACAGCTTGAAGTGGTTCATTGAACCCTCTGCCAGGCACTTTATTGTGGTAGCACAGTAATCACGTAGATGTAGATGTATAATCTTACAAAACATCGAAGTTTTCAATGGCTGGAATCAGTCAGTTCATTAACTTGCTTGAAATGTTATCAAATTATAATTTCTTCACTTTGAGAAGTGCTGTGTGCTAACAGCCCAGTTGTGTAACGACGTCTCGAGCATATCTGAGACCACAGCTGATATTTTCTTAAACCACCTTGAGGTAAAATTAATTATCAGTAGCTTTCCATGTTTATAGAACAATGAGCTCTTTGAAAGGTACGTGTTGCTGTCAATATTAATAATAGTACGGGAAAGTAAGCAAGAAGTGGATGAATAAGGATAAGGGACGATTAAAAAGCTTCCGTCCGTTCGATGGCAGTGCAGCCCACAATCGGTATGTCTTATCAAGGGAAATCGCCGTGAACACTGAGGCAATTATCAGACCGACGCGCTAGGTTGAAGATACTCGTTTGTTAAAGCGTCATGTCCTGCTGCTTGAAGAAGTCTGTAACTGCCTGTTTCACATCCTCGTCCGACAGGAATGATCGACCCTTCGTGGGCATTTTTAAGGCACCGAAGGGAAGAGATCCGGACCGTGGGGCGGGTGCTCGAATGCCTCCCACTTGGGTTGGCGTAACTTCTGTGTTACGACGTTTCCGATTTGGGGACGTGCGTTATCACGGAGCAGCAGCACCCACTGTTGCAGAACGGTGGTTTTCGGCAGAAATGCTGCCCCATACACATTCTTCATTCTCCTATGGATGTCTCACGTTGGTCCTATTTGGACGCATTTGGTAATATCGTCGCCATAGTTCATGTTTCCGCAATTAACGCATGAACTTCGAAAAGCCACGCATGCCACACTAATCCCTTGCCTTACGTCACTTTGGAATCGCGTTACGTTGCATATACGCTGCAGCAAGGTTCTCGAGCGGAAACGTCCCTTATACAAGCACTCAACAGCAAGCACAAGAGCATCAAGTTCACCTTTGAATACAAATGTCAAAATTCGCTTTACCTGACGATCTCCAGTAACATATTCTAGGCATCTACAGAAACGCTTTTACTACATCCATACATCTTCATCTCACACTCACACATACAAACTAGCAGGTTATAGGCCCATATTACACAGGGCACACAAAATGCCACTGATCAATGATGTGTATCAAATTGAATTTGGAATATTTAAACATACAGAAACGGCAAGTCTTTACCAACCTGCGCCCATAGCTATGATGTCTAGGAAAGTTGTGAAATTGATAAATAAAAGCAAAATGAACAACAACAGAGAAACAGACACGAGGACACTGTGAATTCCATATTTTGCTTCAACTTCACAAAAAACTGCTAATGTGTTCTACACTACTGGCCATTAAAATTGCTACACCGAGAAGAAATGCAAATGATAAACGGGTATTCACTGGACAAATATATCATACTAGGACTGACATGTGATTACATTTTCACGCAATTTGGGTGCATAGATCCTGAGAAATCAGTACTCAGAACAACCACCTCTGGCCGTAATAACGGCCTTGATACGCCTGGGCATTGAGTCAGACAGAGCTTGCATGGCGTGTACAGGTACAGCTGCCCATGCAGCTTCAACACGATACTACAGTTCGTCAATAGTAGTGACTGGCTTATTGTGACGAGCCAGTTGCTCGGCCACCATTGACCAGACGTTTTCAATTGGTGAGAGATCTGGAGAATGTGCTGGCCAGGGCAGCAGTCGAGCATTTTCTGTATCCAGAGAGGCCCGTACAGGACCTGCAACATGCAGCCGTGCATTATACTGCTGAAATGTAGGGTTTCGCAGGGAAGGATTGAAGGGTAGAGCCACGGGTCGTAACACATCTGAAATGTAATGTCCACTGTTCAAAGTGCCGTCATTGCGAACAAGAGGTGACCGAGACGTGTAACCAATGGCACTCCATACCATCACGCCCGGTGATTTGCCAGTATGGCGATGACGAATACACGCTTCCAATGTACATTCGCCAAACACGGATGCGACCATCATGATTCTGTAAACAGAATCTGGATTCATCCGAAAAAATGACGTTTTGCCATTCGTGCACCCAGGTTCGTCGTTGAGTACACCATCGCAGGCGCTCCTGTCTGTCATGCAGCGTCAAGGGCAACCGCACCCATGGTCTCCGAGCTGATAGCCGTTGCTGCTGCAAATGTCGTCGAACTGTTCGTGCAGATGGTTGTTGTCTTGCAAACGTCCCCATCTGTTGACTCAAGGGATCGAGACGTGGCTGCACGATCCGTTACAGCCATGCGGAGAAGATGCCTGTCATCTCGACTGCTTGTGATACGAGGCCTTTGGGATCCAGCCCGGCGTTCCGTATTACCCTCCTGAACCCACCGATCCCATTTTCTGCTACGAGTCATTGGATCTCGACTAACGCGAGCAGCAGTGTCGCGATACGATAAACCGCAATCACGATAGGCTACACTTCGACCTTTATCAAAGTCGGAAACGTGATGGTACGCATTTCTCCTCCTTACACGAGGCATCACAACAACGTTTCACCAGGCAACGCCTGTCAACTGCTGTTTGTGTATGAGAAATCGGTTGGAAACTTTCCTCATGTCAGCACGTTGTAGGTGTCGCCAACGGCGCCAACCTTGTGTGAATGCTCTGAAAAGCTAATCATTTGCATATCATAGCATCTTCTTCCTGTCGGTTAAATTTCGCGGCTGTAGCACGTCATCTTCGTGGTGTAGCAATTTTAATGGCCAGTAGTGTACATCTACCCCTACATCTGTATTCTGCAAGCCACCTTAAGGCGCGTGACGGAGGGTACTTTTGTACCACTATTAGTTCCCCCTTTCCTTTTCGAGTGGCTTATGGTAGAAACTGTGCAATGTAATACTGTTTTTCCGCGAGGAACCTATTATGTAGTAGACTGTCACACAACATGAAAACTAGGTAATGAAGACACATTTTGCAACTAAGGAATGTACGACATAAAATGTAGTGAGTGCTCCGTACAATATGTGCGTTGAACTCGTTGAAGTTTCTGAAATAAATGTAAGGATCATATAAATACATTCACGTCCAACATGACAAACAAATCCGCAATATCAACCCACATTAATGAAGTAAGGTTTTTGATAAGACTACGTTTATGACAGAAAGATCAAAAGATGCGAAGACATATGCGTATGCACGTCTCCGTCTCTTTGAATACGTAAGTTGGTAATGCTCTTAAACTTACAATTCACTGTTTTCTGTACTTGTGCAATCCCTAGGCTGTTTACGGTTTGTGTTTATGTGTTATTATTATTGATATAAATGAGTATTATATAATGACCTGCAGTATGGTTTTTGCTGGAACATCTTGTAAGTAGCTTATACATACTAGGCAATATCCTGACTTACTCACTCAATATCGCCAGCCCAGATTGCTAAGGATAGTAAATTGAAATACGGAAATGGTTGGTCTTATACTTTAGGCGTTGTTTCAGAAGGAATTTTTCGAAATTCAGCTCCTAAGGGGATGAAAGGTTTATTTTTTTTTTTTAAGAATGTAACGCTATTAAGACAGTTTTGAAGCTAGCTCTACGAGAACTGGTATTTGGTTTCTCGGTCACAAATAAAGAATCAAGGAGTTTCAGTATTTCTCGAAACCCTGTGGTGTGAAATAGTGATCGAAATTTTTTTTAAATAAATCATTATTAAAGAATTAATAAAGTATTTTGAAAGATGTCTGTGAAAATTGGTACTCGATTAAAAATAGAAAACACATGTTTCAGTGTTTTTGAAAATTTAACCCTTATGGTGACGAAATACGGCATTAATATTTTTATAGGAATTTTTCATTATGCAAGCAGTTTTGAAGATAAATCTATGAAGATTTATATTTAACTTCTCTGTAAAAATTAAAAAATATACATTTCACTGTTTTTGGAAATTCAACCCATAAAGAGGGTGAAATAGGGGATGAAAGTTTTAGAGGAAATATTTCGGTGTATTAAAAATGTTTAAATCTAAATCCATGAAAACTGATATTTGACTTCTTGGCTAGAAATAAAAAATACATGTTTCAGTATTTTTGGAAATCCAGCCCTCTAAGCGAGTGTAGTAGAGGATGAAAATATTTCTAGAATTATTTCATTAAGCAAGCATTTGCAAACCTAAATCTATGAACATTTATATTAGACTTTTCTGTTAGAAATAAAAAAATTCCTGTGTCACTGGTTTTGGAAATTCAACTCGCAAGTAAGTGAAACAGAGGATGAAAATTTTTAAGAAAGTATTTCATTATACTAAAAGATATGTTAAGCTACATATATGAAATTAAATATTTCAGTTTTCGGTTACAAGTAAAAAATATTTGTTATGGGATGAAAGTTTCCATGAAAATATCAACATAAGAACACAAAGGCTATGACAAACAAAAACCTTGGACTCCAGGTACCAGAATCACTTTTTGGTCAGAAGTACATTCGGAGAAGACCATACTTCTATAATATCGAAACTTCCTGGCAGATTAAAACTGTGTGCCAGACCGAGACTCGAACTCGGGACTTTTGCCTCTCGCGGGCAAGTGCTCTACTATCTTAGCTACCCAATCACGACTCACGCCCCGCCCTCGCCTTACTTCTGCCAGTATTTCGTCTCCTACCTTCCAGACTTTACAGAAGCTCTCCTGCGAACCTTGCAGAACTATCCTTTCTTTCAGGAGTGCTAGTTCTGCAAGGTTCGCAGGAGAGCTTCTGTAACGTTTGGAAGGTAGGAGACGAGATACTGGCAGAAGTAAGGCTGTGAGGACGGTGCGTGAGTCGTGCTTGGGTAGCTCAGATGGTAAAGCACTTGCCCGCGAAAGGCAAAGGTCCCGAGTTCGAGTCTCGGTCCGGCACACAGTTTTAATATGCCAAGAAGTTTCATATCAACGCACACTCCGCTGCAGAGTGAAAATCTCATTCTATGATCTCATTTAGCATGAACAGCTTAGAAGGCGTCGCAATTTGTCAACAACATAAAAATTCGATTATAGGAAAGCATAGAAAGATCTGTCAGATTATACAGACTATGCGATCGCAGCAGCGGGTGCTAAGGTATGCTAATGAATGCGGAATGCAGTGTAAAGTAGACAGCTGGCTACGTCCACAGAAAGGAATAGTCATGTAAACCACTGATTCATCTGAAGGTGATGGTGTAGCACCTCGAAAAGTCTCGTGGAAGAAACGTAAACTGCCAAAGATAATTGTTTTAATTTTTCTTCTGAGCTAAATCTTACGCTAGACATAAGAGACTGGTAGAGCGGTGTTATATTTTGCACGTTTTGTTCCACAGGGCGGCTCGGCACCTCGGCGCATCACCCCCAAGTCGGTGTTCATAGCGCCCGCTTTCACGCCCGACCAACTGCCGGCCTGCGCAGAAGGCTACCGCGCTGATTCGATGGGCCGCTGCGTCAAGGTGTTGCGTGTCGACCAGGCGGCGCATCTCGACTTCCTGCTGCGGCGCCTCAACGCCAAGTACGCCCCGGCCAAGCAGAACCCTGTTGCAGCCGCTGCTGTCCAGGGTCCGCCACCGCTGCCGCCGCCACAGGGTCCTCTCAAGCTTCCCCTGCCCGTGGACACTCACACCACCTCCTCGACGGCATCACCGGCTCCGAAGCCGACGTCGGAGACCCCGCCTCCTAAAGCAGATCAGAGTGAGTCTGATGACACCGGTGCCGCCGACATGATCATCAGCCTCTTCGGCGGCCAGGAAGGCAGCGGCGGTGGAGGTGGCGGCGAAGACACTGCAGCCGTGGACCCTACTGTGCTCAGTGCTGGGCCGCCTGCGGAAGACGTCGACGTCCGAGACACTCTGCCCATGCTCGTCCTCACTCACACCGATTCCTCGTCGCCGGTCGAAGACGAGATCGTCCCTGAGCCCGAGCAATTTACTGGCGAGGTGGTGACAGTAGCCTCTCCGGTTCAGAGAGAATCGAACTCGCTTCCTCCGACCTCGTCACCCTCCCCTGCACCGCAAGTGACTTTAATCTCTGACAAACACCAGCACAATGCTGGTGGACAGATGATGCGTGACGCCAGTTCAGTCGCTGCATCAGATACGTCTCCTGGTGAGGATTGGACACCAGTCTCTTCTACTCACGATTCCAAATCCCCAGGTTCGTCTAAGAAGCGTACAGGAGAGTTTGTGTCAGACGACTGGCGAGAACGACCCATTCCTTCTGACGAGACAGCAAAGACTGTTCCAGTGGGCACGAGGAATGCTGACACTTCCGCAGTTGGCTCCGTCCAATTTTCGAACGTGAAAGTTGATACTACACGTACTGGTCCATTGGAAACCTCCCCTGTGGACAATTCTTCCAAAAAGAACAGTGCACAATATCCTGCACAGGTGCAGAGGCAGCAGGGCAGCCACAGTTCCACCTTCGCTACAGCAAATGTACCCAATGCCCACGTTGGTTCTACAGCATACAACAGTTACAACTCACCAGAAGTTCACCACGCTCAGGAGTGGAGTGGTGTGACAAATCGGATACCACATACAGACAATGGCTATGTGCGGTTTCCACAAGGCCATGGAGGGGGTTATGTCCGTTTCCCACTTGATGCTTTCCAGGAGCAGCGAAACTCTGGTGGCAGCAAGTTATGGTGGTTGCAACCAGGCCCTAATGGTTGGCGTGTTAGACATCCTGATGCACGCTACAGACCAGCACTGGTACGCTTCTTCACACGGTTGCCACCATTACATGGACAGACTTCTTGGGACACCTACGCTAGGCGTGCATAACTTGCCCACTCATCTAGGTTGTACTTAACAGAACACCACACATAAGATATTTATTACCCACTTTCTCTACATGTAGTACTAGAATGGTCCAGCATTCTGATTATATGTTGCACGAGAGTGATAAAACAGCTGCACCTGGCAAGACGAGTGTTGTGGAGTGTCTCTACATATTTTTTAACCTGGTTCTCTGCTCATGATGATTTTATCACATAAATATGAGTTACACATCAGTATCAAGTTTGAATTTGTGATACATGCGTAAAGTGGAGAAGAAGCAGTAAATATTATAACAGTGCCATGTACTGTTATAAACATGAATACTCGAACATGCAATATTGACTGTATTATAGTGTAAACATTTGGGAGGATACGTATAGTTTGGAGTGTTGCCATACTGTGACTTCTTTCAAGAATCACTATCATCCACAACATGTAGTTTAAAGGAACCATTTGTTCCTCTCTATTTTCCCTAGTTTAATACATTGTATATTGTTGATTAAATGTGTACATAGTGTACAGAAAAGTAGTTCTACCAAGTAATAGGTTTTAAAAAATTTATTCTTCCATAGGAGAATAAAAATATGTAATGTGGTCATGCATTTTATTTAGCATCACCTTCAGAAGTAGTGTATTGGTAAATTTTCTTCTCTTATTGTATTATATGATCATTGCAATTTTTTGCATATATTGTAAAATATCAGGGAAGTCTTGCCAAGTGATGGACTGAATGGTATTTTAGATCTTATAGAAGTGAGTGGAATTATATATCGACCAAACCAGCCAATGATTTTGCACATAATTAATACCTTACCATCTGACTTTTATACTGTAAATATTACATATACTTTTGTCACTAGCAAATAGTATTTTGTATTTTACCTTATTTAGTTATTCATCTGTATTCATGTAGGAAAAGTGAAGGATGAAATTTTTAAAAGCGCACAGGCTTTTGTAAGAGCAGTTGTTTCTCTTTCCCTGGTGCACATTAATGTGCAGTACAAAATGTGATTATAATGTGCTTTTAGTTACCACATATATGTGTAAATAAGTGTCAGTAGACTGATTACATAAAAAACAAGTCAATAGAAGTAAACACCACACTTCGCTGTTAGTTGTCTCGAAAGCTAAGTTAGCATACCCTCATAGACACTGTATACATACAGCCAATTTAATGTACATAATGTTTTGTCAGCAACGATAATTGTAAATCTACTTTTGAGAGTCATAGAAGTTCACATGCAATATTCTAGTCTTTTGCACTGTGTATAACAAAGCTTTAAAAGCTACTAGTGCCTTTTGATTTGTTGCTTTGTTTATAATGAAATTTATGCAGTCCAAGTACAATTGTTAAAGTTTTCAGAATAATTTTGATCCATTGTTTTCTATTTGTATAAGCCTATCCCAGTACTTAATATTTTAAAGATTGAAAAACAGTTATTCACCTTTTATTGCTCTTAATCTTTCCCAGTTCAGCCTGCTGCCCATTTAGTCCTCTCTGTGTTAACATTTGTTTAATGCTTTGTAATATGCAGAATTTGACTGTTTGGCTATGTCTGTGCCCATTTATGGTAAGTGATTTAATGATTAGTATGATGAAATTTTCGTGTTAAGTAGTGAAGCTTTCCTATCCATTTACCCACTAGATCTACTACCTGTTGTTGATGACATCCATCATTACTTGTAATGAAACCATTCAGACATCAAAAAAACCCTCTGTAAAAGTTGTAATACTTCCATAGTTTCATCTTTGTAATAATTTACAGTTTGAAAAACATTTATGTGTCCCAGGGTCTTAATTGGTTGTTAATTGTGGGGTCACCAATATTTAAGACATGATTTCAGAAACTAACTGAAGAAATAGTTAGCAAGGAAACTGATAACACTATAATATGTGAATTTAGAAGCATTAAAGAAATGCATAATAAACAAATGGACTGGTACCACTATGACTCAGTCTGGAAATTTTAGGTAATTTCAATAATTTGCTCTGAAGTATCTCAGGTAGACTCACCATTTGAATTCCTGTACATTTTATTAGTGTTTGGTGTTTCAGCCTATGTTCACAACAAAACTTGAACCTTCTGTCCCATGAGCTTTTTACTCTTAATTCATCGCTTTTGGAGGTATCAAAGCAATCACATCTAGTTTGAAGAAGAAGGAGGCTTGTGTGAAATACAAGTATGTAACTCAGGGTTTTCACTTTCAAACCTATCAATTTCTAGCTAACATTCTGCACTAAAAGATAAATGTAGTAAATTAAATCATCATAGTTACAGTGGTCTGACATTCTGAGGCATATACAAAGTCTTTATAATGATGGTGATGTAATTATAACATTAAATTAAATTATTATGTCATTTGCAGATATTTCTCGAGATAAATTTCATGTATAAGTCATTTATATTTTTACTTACACACTGTGTTACACTGAGAAAGTTTTAACCCTTAAATGAATATTTGGATTGAGGAAAATAGAATGCAGTTCTCTTTTAATTTTGATTTTGCTAAATTTAGTGAATAAGTTAGTTGAACTTCATTAATGATTTTAACTTAATTTTATTCTAACCACAATTTTCCACACTTTCACACGTAATTATTAAAATGATTCTATAATTCAAAACAGACAGGGGGAGTACTGCAAACCTTCATGAATGCTGCACTCACAACAAACTTTCTTTTGAAACAGATAATGAGAAGTAGGTAGCAGGAAATGTGAGTAGGTGGCAGGAAATGTGATAGTTATTTATTGGTTTCATTTTTATTCTCAGATATGGATAGCTAAAAGTTAATAAATAAAAAAGGAGTAAAAGTGACTCAAATATTTTTTGAACTAATTGAATTGAAGCCCAAAAAATTTGAAAAAGTATTTACAGTTTTAATATTTTTTAGATAACGTTATTTTAGTGTGGAACAAGAGTTACAGTATTCAAGAAGAAACTTCATAATATTCAAGATATTTAATTTAAAGTATGGCATTACTTGTAAGGAGATACATTTCGAGACAGCGTTTACAGCCTGCTTAAGTTACCAAACTATTGTTGGTAATACCTAAGCTATGTGTGTGGGATTTTAGCAACATGGTACTCTTAGTAATTATTCATTTAATTACTTTTAAGAGTTTTTCATGCACAATGTAGCATCCAATAGCACTAATATATAAATGTACAAATTGTCAGGCAGAATGTATTTAATAAATATATCAACGCTATCTCTTTGTCAGTCTCTGTTAGATTACTTTTCTCTTTCCTTCTCCAGAAATTAACTTCCTTTCTAACTAACTTGAAATTTGACTGCTCTAGCTGATAGTAAGCCTAGAGGTGAAAATACTTTTGATGCCATAATACGTTTCTGAGACATTCAGTTTTCACACACACACACACACACACACACACATATACCTTTGGTTGTGTACAAAATAATTTAGCCTGTAGCTGAAAACAAGGCAACCTGTGTTTGTGAAATAATTTGTAATATCACTCAGAAAACTAGACTTATTCTGTTCAATACCTGTTGTGGACATACAAACTTTAATCACAACTTTATTGTTTTTGAAATCATCCCATACTCTCATTCACAATTGAAAGGTGCAACAATTCAAAAATAAATTCCCATCATGGACTTTACAACACATTGCAGATTTCATTGAGACCCTAAAATATTCTCGGAGGATCTGCCACATCAAGTAAGATAGGGAAGTTGTACTCTCAATAACTACAATTGCCATTTGACCTCAGTTTTGCAACTTGACTATGAATATTTCAGCAAACGATGTTAGCTTACTGTGTAGCCATTAAATGAAATTTTTTCATGTACTGAATGTGGAAGTTGTTATGGTTTTTTAAATGGAAAAATGTTTTATTGTTAAATAATTTGTTAGCATGTGAAAACAGATGTGACTGGTGTTACACTGGCCCCTTGCACAATTCTATGCTGTCTATGACATGATTATGTGTGGCCAAAATCTGTTAAATCACGCTTTTAGCGTGTTTTCTGGTCCTATCTTGTGGATGAATGATGGACTTGGCTATAAGCACTTTGCCGCGCCATGGCTGTTTGAGACATGTATCACGTGAAGGGCATCTCTATTGATGCAAAATCGGCAGTGACTCTTTAATAAAAGTATCTAACAGCCGGTGAGGAATGTTTTACTCACCAGTGATGCTTAAGACGAGGTCGCAGTTTCATAAATCTACATTTACCAAGAGACGTAACCGAAACAGCATTTTTGCAGTTTGGTACTAAATTTTTCATATATTCTGCCTATTGTACGAACTGTTTCACCGTGAACAATGTCATGCGCTGTATTACGTATTCCTGTTATGAATATCTATACAGTGGTATTTAAAGAATACATTTCTGTATTATAAAAATGCTTTTTTGTGTAAACGAATCGACAAATAAAAAACGTATGAATATTATCTTAAAAGAAAAATACTTGCTTCTGTGCTTTATACCGTCAGCCGAAGTCCGCCTCCGTAGCGTAGCGATAGCGTAACTGCCTGCCACGCAAGGGGCCCAGGTTCGATCCCGGCAGGGGACTGGGTGTTGTGTTGTGTCCTTCATCATCGTTTTCATTATCATTGACACGAAAGTCGCCGAAGTGACGTCAGCTAAAAAGACTTGCAATACGGCTTCCGAACCCCGAAGGGGATATCCCGGCCAATAAATGCCATACGATCATTTCATTTCATCGTCAGCCGAAAATCTCGTGTAGAGATGTATATATTCGGTGATTCGTACTACAACGCAGTGTCGTTTGGAGAGATCATTATAACTGGGAGATCTTAACACTTTTAAGAAAACACACCACAGGCAACAGTCAAGCTGACGCTGAGAAGCCGTACATCACCATACAGCAGTTCACTATATATATAGTTCGACTAAAATTACTTGAAAATGACTCTTCGGGCGTTGTAGCTGCTTCCTTCCAATCAGAGCGCTCAACGTCACGCTCAGTGTTTCTTGATGTGTTTGTATCTCGAATCCTGGGTCTGGCCCTTTGATTTCGTATTTCATCACACACACACACACACACACACACACACACACACACGCGCGCGCATCCCCCCCCCCCCTCCCCTCCACACGTATACAACGAAGGTAACGAACGAAATACAGCGAGAAATTAACCGAGAAACTGCAGCTTGCATTTACCGGTAAGACTGAAATTTTGATGCTGAAAATGGCTATGCGGACAAACATATAACGAAATTTTTCTGTCTTTGGTTTGTTCGTAGAGGTTAGCCTCACAGTCAGTGAACAAAGTGATCGTAATTTTACTCGTAGTTCTCCCGCAGATTGTCGATCGCCGTTTTCTCGGATACATTCCACATCACGAGGTTGTGGTTAGGTTGGGACTTGAATTTAAACTCAGGGCTACAAAACCCGTCGTTTTCCGCAGTTCAGTCACTGGTTACTTAAAATCAGCGTCTTCCATTTCCCGTCATACCTCGCGAAGGCCGCTTCTCACATGGCTCCGCGTTACTCATTTACAGCATTTGTGAAGTGACCCGCCGTGTTTTTGTGTCATCTATAACCGAGCGATAGCCGGCAGCGGACGTAGCAACACTGTGGCGACAATTGACAGACGTTAATTGTGAAGTAATTTAAATTGGACCATAGTTTGTGGATCATTGACGACGTAGTGCTTTATGGCGTAATTGAACTGAGAAACATCAACTAACATATACTGTTGGGTTGAATACAATCTTAACAGGCAGAACTAATATTTCGTAAGAAATTTATTATTTTTTGAGATTCATTTCAACGTATTTCTGGATACACGCATCTTTTGTGTGTTCTTTCGAGGTTATCAGTGATGGCAATTTTTACAAAAACCGGAACAAGATTCTAATCCACTGAGGGAGCCATTTAGCGTGATATACTGTGACAGCTCAGTGATTTCATCATTCAAATCTAAATCGGCAGAAAAACAATACCAACAACAATGATTCAGGTATACATATCGACGTCAAAAGCAGAACGTGAAGAGACAGAGCATATGAGGGCTTGTAAAGGATATGTAATGGATGACGAAAATGTGATAATTATGGGGGGGGGGGGGGGGGTTCAGCGGAAGGAATATAAGGCAGAGTTATGGGAGAATACGGTCTGGGTAATAGGAATGAGAAATGAGAAAGACTCCTTGAGTTCTGCAACAAGTTTGTCAGTAATTGCAAATACAATACTCACAAGGAACTCCTTGAGTGCGAGGTCGCAACTTCAGTCGTTAGTAAGACTCATCTGAAAGTGTTGTGTTAACAATTATGAAGGGAAAGATATTAGCTATGACAGTTCTGTGATTTCATTATTCAAATCAAGACTGGCAGAAAAACAACGCCAACAACAATTGTTCAGATAGACATACTGACGTCAAAAGCAGAACATGAAGAGACAGATCATGTGCATCAGGAAGGCAACAGAAAATGAGTGTCCAGGAGGTGCATAGATCAATCTTTTGTGGGATGTATGTATTACACCTCATAAAATAGACATCGTCGACACTCAAGTAATGCAGAAAACAAACGATTTACTTGCACCATGACCACCGAATGAAAAATGGCGCGTCACAGTGATCACAAAGGTTCGCGCTATTAAGATCGAAGGCGAACTCCTTGGGATCTACAAACCGAGCATGACGTTCAGCGAGGTATCCACCCTTAAGGAATGCATATTGAATCACATTGATGCAACGGGGTGATCAGAACTGATGCAATAGGATGACAGGCAACCGAATGCGAAACAGTATGTAGTAATGCTTATTGTGAAACTGGGTTTCCTTTAAGGCGTAACTGCAGATAGTGAGAGAATATGTTTTAAGGCAGGGCTTCCCAACCTTTTCAGCTGGCGGACCCCTTCTTCAGTCGAAAATCCATGGCGGACCCCTAGTCAGTCAAAAGCACAGTAACTTTAAATTTCAGAGCGAAACCCATGGGAACTGAAAGCTTCTTAATGCAAGTGCCATGTTCCCAATGACCCACTACCCCCCTCATCAAGTATCAATAGTCTTTGGTTTAGAGATGAATGAAAACAACTTGAAATTAAAAATCCAATTTGAATTCCCACTGTATCCAGACACTTAATAGTGGATTCACTCCCTTTGTTCAACACACTATAGCCTGATTAAAATTACTAGGTAATTGACATTTCACACGTTGGAGCTGCCTTCCTCCAAGAGCAATCAACGTCACGTCCAAACTGTTCGCTGTTGACAAGCTGCCGCTTGTGGTCTGTATACTTCCACACTTTGGCTACTGTTGCGTAAGGAGCATGCATATTTCGTAACAGTCGTGTGTGTGTGTGTGTGTGTGTGTGTGTGTGTGTGTGTGTGTGTGTGGTTTTTCGTGAAATCCGAAGAAAAATCTTCAAATGTATGTAAAGTCTATGGGACATAACTGCTGAGGTCATCAGTCCCTAGTCTTACACGTTATTAACTCAAGTTTAACTTCCGCTAAGGACAACACACACACACATTTCAAAACTCGATTTCAAAGTAGCGTCTGTGGCAATTTCTATCTACAACTCATATTCATTTGATGATAGAATGTTCGGCTTTTTGGATACAGTGAATGGGTTGACCACCCATTCGTATTTCTGCAGCTTCTCATCTTCAGCTGTTGGGAAATAATGCTCCAATAATGAAATCAAACTTCGGAGATGTTCCAAGATTTTATGAAACAAATTCTTCCCAAGCGCCAATGTTTTGTTTTTCAAAAACTCCTCGAGAATAGGAAAACACTCGACCTCCCCCTCTCGACACTCTCTGCCCAATTATTGATTTTCCTCTTGAATGCTCGAACTTTGTCGATAGCAGTAACCTTTGTTTCACTTTGTCCTTGGAGTGAAATATTCATTTCGTTCATTTTGGAGAAAATATCTGACAAATAGGCAAGTACACTCCTGGAAATTGAAATAAGAACACCGTGAATTCATTGTCCCAGGAAGGGGAAACTTTATTGACACATTCCTGGGGTCAGATACATCACATGATCACACTGACAGAACCACAGGCACATAGACACAGGCAACAGAGCATGCACAATGTCGGCACTAGTACAGTGTATATCCACCTTTCGCAGCAATGCAGGCTGCTATTCTCCCATGGAGACGATCGTAGAGATGCTGGATGTAGTCCTGTGGAACGGCTTGCCATGCCATTTCCACCTGGCGCCTCAGTTGGACCAGCGTTCGTGCTGGACGTGCAGACCGCGTGAGACGACGCTTCATCCAGTCCCAAACGTGCTCAATGGGGGACAGATCCGGAGATCTTGCTGGCCAGGGTAGTTGACTTACACCTTCTAGAGCACGTTGGGTGGCACGGGATACATGCGGACGCGCATTGTCCTGTTGGAACAGCAAGTTCCCTTGCCGGTCTAGGAATGGTAGAACGATGGGTTCGATGACGGTTTGGATGTACCGTGCACTATTCAGTGTCCCCTCGACGATCACCAGTGGTGTACGGCCAGTGTAGGAGATCGCTTCCCACACCATGATGCCGGGTGTTGGCCCTGTGTGCCTCGGTCGTATGCAGTCCTGATTGTGGCGCTCACCTGCACGGCGCCAAACACGCATACGACCATCATTGGCACCAAGGCAGAAGCGACTCTCATCGCTGAAGACGACACGTCTCCATTCGTCCCTCCATTCACGCCTGTCGCCACACCACTGGAGGCGGACTGCACGATGTTGGGGCGTGAGCGGAAGACGGCCTAACGGTGTGCGGGACCGTAGCCCAGCTTCATGGAGACGGTTGCGAATGGTCCTCGCCGATACCCCAGGAGCAACAGTGTCCCTAATTTGCTGGGAAATGGCAGTCCGGTCCCCTACGGCACTGCGTAGGATCCTACGGTCTTGGCGTGCATCCGTGCGTCGCTGCGGTCCCAGGTCGACGGGCACGTGCACCTACCGCCGACCACTGGCGACAACATCGATGTACTGTGGAGACCTCACGCCCCACGTGTTGAGCAATTCGGCGGTACGTCCACCCGGCCTCCCGCATGCCCACTATACGCCCTCGCTCAAAGTCCGTCAACTGCACATACGGTTCACGTCCACGCTGTCGCGGCATGCTAGCAGTGTTAAAGACTGCGATGGAGCTCCGTATGCCACAGCAAACTGGCTGACACTGACGGCGGCGGTGCACAAATGCTGCGCAGCTAGCGCCATTCGACGGCCAACACCGCGGTTCCTGGTGTGTCCGCTGTGCCGTGCGTGTGATCATTGCTTGTACAGCCCTCTCGCAGTGTCCGGAGCAAGTATGGTGGGTCTGACACACCGGTGTCAATGTGTTCTTTTTTCCATTTCCAGGAGTGTATACACTGCCAATTTTCGTCATTAATAAAGTCTGCTAATTTGGTGTTATACTCCAAAAGGAAAGCTAAGACTTTCAATCTTAATTCGTACAAACGAGAGAGTGCATTCCCACGTGAGAGCCACCTCACTGCTGTGTGGAGAAGCAGGGAACTATGAAGGCTTCCCATATCTTCACACAGTATTGTGAAAAGCCTTGACTTCATCGGCCTTGATTTTATGTAGTTAATGATTTGAATGGATTCGTCTAAAACTTTCTTGAGCGCAACAGGCACTTGTTTCGTAGCTAACGCGCATCTGTGGAGAGCACAATGACTACTGCTGCAATTCTTGGCGTTTTCATTTATTTCCGTTATTGCTCCAACTGTAGGACCCGTCATAGCTTTTGCACCATCTGTGCACACATCTATGCAATTAGACCATGAAACTTCGTTAGTCCTTAAAAAATCATCCAATAGACGGAATATTTCAGCACACGTTGTGTTGGCAGGTTGTGGTGTCACCGCCAGACACCACACTTGCTAGGTGGTAGCCTTTAAATCGGCCGCGGTCCGTTAGTATACGTCGGACCCGCGTGTCGCCACTGTCAGTGATAGCAGACCGAGCGCCACCACACGGCAGGTCTAGAGAGACGTACTGGCACTCGCGCCAGTTGTACAGCCGACGTTCATAGCAATGGTTCACTGACAAATACGCTCTCATTTGCCGAGACGATAGTTAGCATAGCCTTCAGCTACATTTGCTACGACCTAGCAAGGCGCCGTATTCAGTTGATAATTAATATTGTGAAGCATGTATCATCAAGAGCGATGTTCTACAATTGTGGATTAAAGTTAAGTATTATATCAACTACGTACTTTATTTGCAATTCTCAAGACATTGTCCTGTTCCAGACCTCACGCCAGTCAGCGTGTAATTAAACGCGTGCATTTCGGCCTCCTCTAGAAACACTTCACAGGTAGTGGTCTGCATCCAGGATATTCATAACGGACAAAAGCCAATAAAATCGGTAATCCTGCAACATCAGTGGATTCATCTATGTACAGAGAAAATGAATTGTGTTGGATGCGAGAAACAAGAGTGTCTTTCACATCATTTGACATTATCAACAATGCGTCTCTTGACAGTATTGTTTGATAATGCCACCGAAGATACAAGCTTCACTGCCTTTTCGTCTAGCATGGAAAAAACAATATCACTAACACACGGCTTTATGAGATTTTCTGCAATTGGATGAGCTTTTCCTGTTTTTGACACTCGATAACTAACCAAGAAAGAAGCTTTTAATGAATTTTCATTAACTGTTTTTGCATGAGTTTTCATGCAATGCTGAGAAGCAGCTAGCTCAGCGCTCTTCCTTTTGAAAATCGATGTCTTTAGCCTGGAAATCCGGGTGAGTACCTTCAAAATGACGGCGCAATTTAACTGGAACCACTGAACTGTTCGGAAGGACTCACGCACAAATTACACACTGAGCTTTACCCCTCCTTTGTCTCCATAAAGCCCATTTCTAAATAGCTTTCGTTGTACTTGGTTATTCCACTTCCACATGATACTGCAACCAATGGAGTACTTGCAGCTTTTTCACATAGTAAATCCGGCTGTGGAGCGTCTTGTGATTGTTCTTCCTTTGGTCGTCCTCCCTCCTCATTCATTTGAACTGGAAACTTCCCTTGTTGTGAAGGCGTTGGAGAAACTGCACCCTTCTTCAATGATCCTGACTTCAGCCACCGATCCACGTTAGAAGTAATAAACTGGTCAAAAATCGACTTATGAAATAGGTAGTGCACTGACAAAGCAGGTTTGACGTTTAATGATGCCTGGGGCCGCATACGTGCCAGCGAGCGTTGTGATTGGTCGACAAAGCTCGCTCCGCGCATTCGTAAAAGGTTTCAGCGCATCTAGCGCCGTGAGCCGGCGCACCAACGACCTCCGTATTGTTGCGAAACAGTCGATCAGAGAAGCCGCATTCTCCTGCACTAAACTGTGTATGCGTTCTCAATTAGGAACCACAAAGGCTGCTAGGGAATACGACCTGAAGTAAAAGTACATATGTTTTTCACACGAAAAAAAAATAGTGATGAATTTGAATTTCACATATTTATTCAATAATTTTCAAATGGTTCAAATGGCTCGGAGCACTATGGGACTTAACATCGGAGGTTATCAGTCCCCTGTAACTCAGAACTACTTTAACCTAACCAACCTAAGGACATCACACACACCCATGCCCGAGGCAGGATTCGAACCTGCGACACCGTAGCGGTCGTGCGGTTCCAGACTGAAGCGCCTAGAACCACTCAGCCACACCGGCCGGCATTTAATAATTTTACTCATTATTTTACACGATTTGGCGAAAGCTGCCCGCGGACCCCATAGAAAGAGCCGGCGGACCCCTAAGGGGTCCGCGGACCACACGTTGGGAAGCCCTGTTTTAAAGCATTGAAGAAACAAACATCTTAAGGCTCAGTCTGTCCACTGGTTCCAGGAGTAATAGTTTGCTCTAACACAGACCAGGAATCAGGCAAAAGCAAGTTATTTTGACCAGCTGCTGGCCAAAAGCAGTGCTCATACCATAGCTGTACTTCTTTTACGCCCATTTTTCCACTCTTGTTTGCTGCGATGTAAATATTCCCTTCTGCCCTTGGAAGAGCACGCAAACGAGAAAGAATCGAAGGGGGCACAGCACCTCCAACTCCTCGCAGCACAATAAATAATTTTCCAGCCAATTTACTATCCATACTGTCAATCGGCATAATTGTATGCGAATGAGTTAAGGCATTAATGTTAGTTGTTCTTGATACAACTCTCTTAGTACCTCTAATTTCCAGGGTTCCTTTCATAAGCGTTTCCTCTTCAAATCCCGATTGGTATAAGTTGAAAATAAATTACTTACTGAACGAGGGGATACGTTTGTTTGCCTCATCTACAAATTTTCGGGCCGATTCCGCAGTATGCTGTACTCCGTCAAGTCAACGCTTTGTTGGAAATGTAGTTATCTTACGTGTCCCAATTCTGTAGCTCCGCTTGAAGTTATGCAACTGTCCACTGCTTCTCTTGAAATGAATGTAATCTGTGTCGCCCGCCATCTGATGTGCATAACGCAACAGATCACTATCATGCACTTGCTGTAAATAGTGTCGAGCATACTTGAAACTCGAAAATACCAGTTTTTGTAACAAGTGCACCTCCTGCTCCGTTGAATATACGTAGTTTTTTTATGCAGCACACAGTCAGATTGCTGTGGACTTATTCGAAGTCTGTTCACAACTTTTTTTTCTTTTTTACTACGCCGCGAATGATCTTTCATGTACACAATCATGTTCATTACGTGAACGGGATTTCTTGTTTCCTGTCCGACAAAGATGATGAAGAATTCTGGAGCACGTATTATGTTCTAGTATAATGACTTTTCTGGAGAGTAGAAATCTACTCTGTAGTAATCAGCATAGGTTTCGAAAAAGACGATCGTGTAAAACCCAACTCGCGCTATTCGTCCACGAGGCTCAGAGGGCCCTAGACACGGGTTCACAGGTAGATGCCGTGTTTCTTGACCTCCGCAAGGCGTTCGATACAGTTCCACACAGTCGTTTAATGAACAAAGGAAGAGCATATGGGCTATCAGACCAATTGCGTGATTGGATTGAAGAGTTCCTAGATAACAGAACGCAGCCTGTCATTCTCAATGGAGAGAAGTCTTCCGAAGTACGAGTGATTTCAGGTGTGCCGCAGGGGAGTGTCGTAGGACCGTTGCTATTCACAATATACATGACTGACCTTGTGGATAACATCGGAAGTTCACTGATGCTTTTTGCGGATGATGCTGTATATATCGAGATGTTGTAACAATAGAAAATTGTACTGAAATGCAGGAGGATCTCCAACGATTTGACGCATGGTGCAGGAAATGGCAATTGAATCTCAATGTAGACAAGTGTAATGTGCTGCGAATACGTAGAAAGAAAGATCCTTTATCATTTAGCTACAATATAGCAGGTCAGCAGCTGGAAGCAGTTAATTCCTTAAATTATCTGGGAGTAGGCATTGGGAGTGATTTAAAATGGAATGACCATATACAATTAATCGTTGGTAAAGCAGATGCCAGACAGATTCACTGGAAGAGTCTTAAGGAAATGCAATCCGAAAACAAAGGAAGTACAGGGTGTTTCAAAAATGACCGGTATATTTGAAACGGCAATAAAAACTAAACGAGCAGCGATAGAAATACACCGTTTGTTGCAATATGCTTGGGACAACAGTACATTTTCAGGCAGACAAACTTTCGAAATTACAGTAGTTACAATTTTCAACAATAGATGGCGCTGCGGTCTGGGAAACTCTATAGTACGATATTTTCCACATATCCACCATGCGTAGCAATAATATGGCGAAGTCTCTGAATGAAATTACCCGAAACCTTTGACAACGTGTTTGGCGGAATGGCTTCACATGCAGATGAGATGTACTGCTTCAGCTGTTCAATTGTTTCTGGATTCTGGCGGTACACCTGGTCTTTCAAGTGTCCCCACAGAAAGAAATCACGGGGGTTCATGTCTGGCGAATAGGGAGGCCAATCCACGCCGCCTCCTGTATGTTTCGGATAGCCCAAAGCAATCACACGATCATCAAAATATTCATTCAGGAAATTAAAGACGTCGGCCGTGCGATGTGGCCGGGCACCATCTTGCATAAACCACGAGGTGTTCGCAGTGTCGTCTAAGGCAGTTTGTACCGCCACAAATTCACGAAGAATGTCCAGATAGCGTGATGCAGTAATCGTTTCGGATCTGAAGAATGGGCCAATGATTCCTTTGGAAGAAATGGCGGCCCAGACCAATACTTTTTGAGGATGCAGGGACGATGGGACTGCAACATGGGGCTTTTCGGTTCCCCATATGCGCCAGTTCTGTTTATTGACGAAGCCGTCCAGGTAAAAATAAGCTTCGTCAGTAAACCAAATGCTGCCCACATGCATATCGCCGTCATCAATCCTGTGCACTATATCGTTAGCGAATGTCTCTCGTGCAGCAATGGTAGCGGCGCTGAGGGGTTGCCGCGTTTGAATTTTGTATGGATAGAGGTGTAAACTCTGGCGCATGAGGCGATACGTGGACGTTGGCGTCATTTGGACCGCAGCTGCAACACGGCGAACGGAAACCCGAGGCCGCTGTTGGATCACCTGCTGCACTAGCTGCTCGTTGCCCTCGGTGGTTGCCGTACGCGGTCGCCCTACCTTTCCAGCACGTTCATCCGTCACGTTTCCAGTCCGTTGAAATTTTTCAAACAGATCCTTTATTGTATCGCTTTTCGGTCCTTTGGTTACATTAAACCTCCGTTGAAAACTTCGTCTTGTTGCAACAACACTGTGTTCTAGGCGGTGGAATTCCAACACCAGAAAAATCCCCTGTTCTAAGGCATAAACCATGTTGTCTACAGCACACTTGCACGTTGTGAACAGCACACGCTTACAGCAGAAGGACAACGTACAGAATGGCGCACCCACAGACTGCGTTGTCTTCTATATCTTTCACATCACTTGCAGCGCCATCTGTTGTTGAAAATTGCAATTACTGTATCTTCGAAAGTTTGTCCGCTTGAAAATGTACTGTTGTCCCAAGCATATTGCAACAAACGGTGTATTTCTATCGCTGCTCGTTTAGATTTTATTGCCGTTTCAAATATACCGGTCATTTTTGAAACACCCTGTAGGTTGTAGTACACTTGTTCGCCCACTGCTTGAATACTGCTCACCGGTGTGGGATCCGTACCAGATAGGGTTGATAGAAGAGATAGAGAAGATCCAACGGAGAGCGGCGCGCTTCGTTACAGAATCATTTAGTAATCGCGAAAGCGTTACGTAGATGATACATAAACTCCAGTGGAAGACTCTGCAAGAGAGACGCTCAGTAGCTCGGTACGGGCTTTTGTTGAAGTTTCGAGAACATACTTTCACCGGGGAGTCAAGCAGTATATTGCTCCCTCCTGCGTATATCTCGCGAAGAGACCATGAGGATAAAATCAGAAAGATCAGAGGCCACATAGAGGCATGCTGACAATCTTTCTTTCCACGAACAATATTAGATTGGAGTAGAAGGGAGAACCGATACAGGTACTCAAGGTACCCTCCGCCACACACCGTCAGGTGGCTTGCGGAGTATGGATGTAGGTGTAGATGAACTACATGGCTCGATACCTGTTTCAGTATCACTTTCACTTGTTAAGAACGCATCGTCGTCATAGTTGTTCTAATGTACATTGTCCTGACACATTCCACTGACTCATCTTGCAGAAACGTTAATATTTCATGTCATTTCTTCCTCACTCTGTGAAATTCCTTCGGTTCATTTCTGTCGAAATGACAGCTTCGGCAACTGTTGTTGTAGATATAATGCAATGCTTGGTTAGTTTATCATAGCTATTGCTGTGCTTTATAGGAACACCACTAACATTGTATGAGTTACTCGTCGACTTTGTAGTTCAATCACACTCCGTAGCCTCATACTGTGCTCACCATCGTTTACCTCCAGTGCCGCCTTCTGTTGCCAATAGCAGCCAATACTTTGGTATTGTGGGGAGCTGCCCGTTCGTCTCGTATAGGGTTCCTAAAGGCTGCTGCATTCTCGGAATGCGATACAACAAGTCAATCAAATAACGTTAGTAGTTTTATTTCAATAAAGCAGATTGACAAAACTTGTATTTACAACAAGTATCGCAAGCGATGGGCGACATGCAGAGAGTAATTCTTCGCTATAGACACTGTCCATGAAAGCAGTTGATATGGGTCGCCACTAACTGATATCGTAGCACTCTCTGGTAGACCGTGCTAACACTGTCCTAATACTCTCCGAATACTGAGCCGATACTCAGCGGCCGAGACTGGCTGGAGCGCCTCTTATGTTCTCCTCCTGTAGAGGCCGCTCCTGTAGTGGTGCGGTCATAACCAGCGCACCATTGGCCGACGTCGTTTCACCGCCTTCTCTTCTCTTGCGTTCCTCATCTTCGTTCCAGCACTTGTGGCTACGCCAGAACAGGTAGCATGATAGACAATATGTTAGGCGTCGAATGCCATAAACATCATTGGCCTTTTGTGACCTCGCGCTCAACGGGTTCTGTGTCAGTAATGACAAGAAAGGAGATCCAGTTCGTAAAGGTCGGAAGACACGCAAAGATGCCTGCTGGATTTCATCATCGTGAGACAGAGATTACGAAATCAGTTGTAGGACTAGTAATGACGAGTAGACTGAAGTTGAAGAGAATCGTCGGTAAGAATCAATTTTTAACGACGTAGGATACTTAAGTACTTAGGAGTGATGATGAGCATTTGCGATTCTTCGAGGCTGTAAATAGAGAAATAATAAATTCTACCATAAGCAACTCAGTGGGAGAGGAGTTAGCATATCTACAAAAAAAAAAAAAAGAGGCAATAACAGCTGACGAGCGGACAAGGACAAGGAAGGCAGCTGCGAAGAAATCTTGGGTAACTGAAGAATACTTAGGTTGCTCAACGAAGGTAGTAAATAATTAAATTTTCAGGAAATAAAGGGATGTAGCAATACAAAGCACTTAGAAATGAAATCGTCAGAGGAGATCCAGTAATAGGTAATGATAAAGGGCTGCAGAAAAAATAATAATGATCCTCGAAAGGACAGGTTCAGAATAGCCTACAGGGTGGTCAGAAACATAGGAATATTTTCTGCATCCAAGATAGCTTGGTATTTTATTTTATTTCGAGATGACTGGTTTCGACAGAATCTTGCTGTCGTCATCGGATCTTCGAAAAATTCTTGCAGACATGCCACCACTACAACGATAACACTTTCCACTCATGGGGAACGTGATGTTGAAGCGGATGTTTATCTCTAGCGTCAAGTGGTACCACGTGTGATTAAACGTACAATGAATCATTACTTGGACAGAACTTTACTGAAGATTGCTACCCAGTAGCTGAAATCGATTTGCAATAAACAGATTAAAATTGACGATCGATATTGCCCTTCCACTAATCTTAGATCTCATTAATACAGTCGTGGAAACGCTTTTCCGTATGGAAACAAACCTGAGGACATTTAATTTAGTTAACATATTCCACGTCGGAAACTAACCTTGTCGTCACGTTAGAGGATGGGTAGCGGTCATAATCGGGTATGGTTCTGATTGACAGTGACAAAATTGTCAAGTCAAATTGTTACGTCATAAATATTCGTATGCTGATTTATTAATATGTAACACTCAATAACACAAACTTTCACTCTTAAACATTCTAAAATTCAAAAATGCATTATTTCATTTTTTATGTAACTAATGCACATGACAGATGCACGGGAGCTCATGCATCTTATGCGAGACAGGTCTGCTATCCCCCAATGTGTGAGAAATAAACAGTACTAATTGCAGCCACTACCACACTGCATATAGTTACGTCAGACATAGCCCCACAGATACGAAACAAAATTAATAAGTGCTCTGGCACGAGGCAAAATGCTATAAAAATAAAAGAACGGAAAAAGTAAAATTTACTTTGTTATAATAAATGTATGCATAATACATACTGAGTCAGTTAAATTGTTATATTTATGTGACAAGATGATGTGAAAGAGCATTCCCAAAAAAATTAAAATAGAGATGACTCATAATGTTAGTGTAAAGTAAAGTAACTAGCAATGAATGTTAAATTTATTGCAACGCAAGTAGCATGTTTACTAATCTTCAGAAATGAAGTAATGTATATTAATATAAATATTACAAAATTGACGAACAAGTCCATGTAAACTCGTTACTAGTATATGTTAACAAAAATACTCTTAATAAACAAAAATGTCACTCGCAGACTGAAAATACTGGCAAAACATATAGTTGAACGATCAAATACACTCCTGGAAATTGAAATAAGAACACCGTGAATTCATTGTCCCAGGAAGGGGAAACTTTATTGACACATTCCTGGGGTCAGATACATCACATGATCACACTGACAGAACCACAGGCACATAGACACAGGCAACAGAGCATGCACAATGTCGGCACTAGTACAGTGTATATCCACCTTTCGCAGCAATGCAGGCTGCTATTCTCCCATGGAGACGATCGTAGAGATGCTGGATGTAGTCCTGTGGAACGGCTTGCCATGCCATTTCCACCTGGCGCCTCAGTTGGACCAGCGTTCGTGCTGGACATGCAGACCGCGTGAGACGACGCTTCATCCAGTCCCAAACATGCTCAATGGGGGACAGATCCGGAGATCTTGCTGGCCAGGGTAGTTGACTTACACCTTCTAGAGCACGTTGGGTGGCACGAGATACATGCGGACGTGCATTGTCCTGTTGGAACAGCAAGTTCCCTTGCCGGTCTAGGAATGGTAGAACGATGGGTTCGATGACGGTTTGGATGTACTGTGCACTATTCAGTGTCCCCTCGACGATCACCAGTGGTGTACGGCCAGTGTAGGAGATCGCTCCCCACACCATGATGCCGGGTGTTGGCCCTGTGTGCCTCGGTCGTATGCAATCCTGATTGTGGCGCTCACCTGCACGGCGCCAAACACGCATACGACCATCATTGGCACCAAGGCAGAAGCGACTCTCATCACTGAAGACGACACGTCTCCATTCGTCCCTCCATTCACGCCTGTCGCGACACCACTGGAGGCGGGCTGCACGATGTTGGGGCGTGAGCGGAAGACGGCCTAACGGTGTGCGGGACCGTAGCCCAGCTTCATGGAGACGGTTGCGAATGGTCCTCGCCGATACCCCAGGAGCAACAGTGTCCCTAATTTGCTGGGAAGTGGCGGTGCGGTCCCCTACGGCACTGCGTAGGATCCTACGGTCTTGGCGTGCATCCGTGCGTCGCTGCGGTCCGGTCCCAGGTCGACGGGCACGTGCACCCTCCGCCGACCACTGGCGACAACATCGATGTACTGTGGAGACCTCACGCCCCACGTGTTGAGCAATTCGGCGGTACGTCCACCCGGCCTCCCGCATGCCCACTATACGCCCTCGCTCAAAGTCCGTCAACTGCACATACGGTTCACGTCCACGCTGTCGCGGCATGCTACCAGTGTTAAAGACTGCGATGGAGCTCCGTATGCCACGGCAAACTGGCTGACATTGACGGCGGCGGTGCACAAATGCTGCGCAGCTAGCGCCATTCGACGGCCAACACCGCGGTTCCTGGTGTGTCCGCTGTGCCGTGCGTGTGATCATTGCTTGTACAGCCCTCTCGCAGTGTCCGGAGCAAGTATGGTGGGTCTGACACACCGGTGTCAATGTGTTCTTTTTTCCATTTCCAGGAGTGTATTATAAGATGAACTAACTTATCAAGCAAAATAATTACAAGTATAATAATGTAAACAACATATTATATAGTACAAAACAGATTGCAAATTTGAGGAACATACTCCTAAAACTACTGCACAAGTGAGAAATGTCGTGTAGTACATACATAAATTAACAATGGATGCTCAAATTGAAAGTGTTCCTCATCAGAATCAAAAATATAAGACTTTTGTGACAAGTGCTTTCTGCATGAATAAATAACTGAATAAATATTTTATCTTTCGTGCAAAATTGGTAGTTACCAAGCTTCTATCTTCTGCAGAGTGCAGATGTCCTTATAAAGCTAGGAAAGTTAATTTTCGATGTTAATTAATGTAAACTTGTACGTTGCAGACGGTGGCACAAGAAAATTCTTGTTGGTTTACGCCGCGATGCGCTGACAGCTGATCTGTGAAGCATCCGGAATGTGGCGAGTTGAAAGGTCGATATCGGAATAGGCTAAAAGCCGCTTACCGCTGACGCCGGAAAAGGGGGAGGAAGCAGTACGGTGCAATGTCGCATTCGTTGTTGTTCATTATTTGTTCATTATTGACACTGCTGTAGTGGACCCGGACAACCCGAACCATCAAACAGTGCCGAAAGCTGTGGCTTACCTCAGCGAATACGTATTTGCAGCATCAAATTCCTGCTATATCGCTTCTCTTACCACGTGAGATCCACAGACAAATGATAACAGCAATAATTTAGACAAGAAAAGACATATAGTCGCATAATTTACAAAGAGGTGACAAAAATCATAGGATAGTAATATGCACATACAGGGTGATTCACGAAGATATGGAATATTTTAGTATGTTATTCTACAAGTAAAACTAAAGAAAAAAATTCATATAAACATAGGTCCGCAAATGTTTAGTTACGGTTAATAAAATCTTTTGCCTGAAATTTAGCAACTTGGCAAATATGAAGCCATCGCAAAACTGTAAGAGGTTAAAGGAAAGCACGATTTCTATTTATTTTATTGTTATTGGTCTGGTAAATCTAATGAAACATGTCCCAGTTGGCAGTTGGACAACTCCAAGAGAAGGGCACGATCTCCCGGAAGTAAATGATGAACTTCTTGTTTATGGTTAAGGATACAGATTACTGTACTTCAGTGTACGCCATACCTCAGATTGTGAAATGCCTAATTTTGTTGAGAGATACGTCATGTATTGGTACCCGGGCTACGTTGAACATCCGTAATAACCTGATCATCGTCTTCACGTATCGAGCGCTCGTACTGATTATGAACGTATGAACGCTAGGTAGAGAACCTGTCTCCAGTAACACTGGAAATACTTCGCTAATGGTTCGTGCATTCGGAATCCTTCGAGTTGGGTGACGTACGCGATATTCGTTAACTGCTGCCGTAGCATTACCATCACAGCTGCCATAAATAAACACCATATCGGCGTATTCCTCCGCTGTAAATTTGAAACGCATCCCTGTTTCATAAATAATCCACAAACTACAACACTTACTATGAGGTTTCACTTAAATACGCTGTTGTTTTTATGTTCTTTCACTGAACAATACAGAATACTAACTCGTTTCAAGATTAGGAAACGACTGAAACAACTCACTAACGGTTGCTAACAACGACATAAACGTTTCTACATTCTTAATGGAAAGTAAACAAATTTACTTGTATAATAATCTTTGCTTCTCTGGATGTTCTGGAAAGCTACTGCAGACACACGCCTGGGACATGTTTTATTAGATTCACCAGACCAATAACAACAATATAAAAGGAAATCGTGCTTAACTTTAACCTCGTACAGTTTTTCGATAGCTTCATATTAGCGAAGTTGCTGAATTTCAGTCAAAATCTTGTATTAGCCGTAACTCCGCAACTGAACATTTGCGGACCTATGTTTATATGAACTTTATTCTTTAGTTTTCCTTGTAGAATAACATATTAAAATATTTGCATATCTTCGTGAACAGTCCTGTACACAGGGTTATTACAAATGATTGAAGCGATTTCACAGCTCTGCAATAACTTTATTATTTGAGATATTTTCGCAATGCTTTGCACACACATACAAAAACTCAAAAAGTTTTTTTAGGCATTCACAAATGTTCGATATGTGCCCCTTTAGTGATTCGGCGGACATCAAGCCGATAATCAAGTTCCTCCCACACTCGGTGCAGCATGTCCCCATCAATGACTTCGAAAGCATCGTTGATGCGAGCTCGCAGTTCTGGCACGTTTCTTGGTAGAGGAGGTTTAAACACTGAATCTTTCACATAACCCCACAGAAAGAAATCGCATGGGGTTAAGTCGGGAGAGCGTGGAGGCCTTGACATGAATTGCTGATCATGATCTCCACCACGACCGATCCATCGGTTTTCCAATCTCGTTTAAGAAATGCCGAACATCATGATGGAAGTGCGGTGGAGCACCATCCTGTTGAAAGATGAAGTCGGCGCTGTCGGTCTCCAGTTGTGGCATGAGCCAATTTTCCAGCATGTTCAGATACACGTGTCCTGTAACGTTTTTTTCGCAGAAGAAAAAGGGGCCGTAAACTTTAAACCGTGAGATTGCACAAAACACGTTAACTTTTGGTGAATTGCGAATTTGCTGCACGAATGCGTGAGGATTCTCTACCGCCCAGATTCGCACATTGTGTCCACTTCACCATTAAGAAAAAATGTTGCTTCATCACTGAAAACAAGTTTCGCACTGAACGAATCCTCTTCCATGAGCTGTTGCAACCGCGCCGAAAATTCAAAGCTTTTGACTTTGTCATCGGGTGTCAGGGCTTGTAGCAATTGTAAACGGTAAGGCTTCTGCTTTAGCCTTTTCCGTAAGATTTTCCAAACCGTCAGCTGTGGTACGTTTAGCTCCCTGCTTGCTTTATTCGTCGACTTTCGCGGGCTACGCGTGAAACTTGCCCGCACGCGTTCAACCGTTTCTTCGCTCACTGCAGGCCGACCCGTTGATTTCCCCTTACAGAGACATCTAGAAGCTTTAAACTGCGCATACCATCGCCGAATGGAGTTAGCAGTTGGTGGATCTTTGTTGAACTTCGTCCTGAAGTGTCGTTGCACTGTTATGACTGACTGATGTGAGTGCATTTCAAGCACGACATACGCTTTCTGGCCTTCTGTCGCCATTTTGTCTCACTGCGCTCTCGAGCACTCTGGCGGCAGAAACCTGAAGTGCTGCTTCAGCCGAACAAAACTTTATATGAGTTTTTCTACGTATCTGTAGTGTGTCGTGACCATATGTGAATGAATGGAGCTACAGTGAATTTATGAAATCGCTTCAATCATTTGTAATAGCCCTGTATATAGATGGCGATATTCCTCAACGTATAAAACGTGAGTGCAGTGGCGGAGCTGTCTTTTGTAATGAGGTCATTGATGTGAAAAGGTTTCCGGTGTGATTATGGCCGCACGACAGGAATGAACATCTTTGAACAGGGAGTGGTAGTTGGAGCCAGACACATGGGACATTCCATTTCGGAAATCGTTTGGGAATTCAGTATCTGTAGATGAACAGCGTCAAGAGTGTGGCGAGCCTATCAAGTTTCAGGAATTGCCTCTCACCATGGACGATGCAGAGGTAGACGGCCTTCACTTAACGGCCAGTAGCAGCGGCTTTTGCGTAGTAGTCAGTACTAACAGACAATCAATACTGCCTGAAATAACCGGAGAAATCAGTGAGGGAAGTACAACGATCGTATCCGTTAAGACAGTGCGGCGAAATTTGGCGTTAATGGGCTGTGGCAGCAGCTGACAGACGCGAGTGCCTCTGCTAACAGCACGACATCGCATGCAGCACCTCTCCTGGGCTCGTGACCGTATTGGTTGGACCCTAGACGACTGGAAAACCGTGGCCTGGACAGGTGAGACCCGATTTCAGTTGTTAAGAGCTGATGGTAGTGTTCGAATGTGGTGTTGACTCCACGAAGCCATGGACCCAAGTTGTTAAAGAGGCACATTGCAAACTGGTGGTGGTTCCAGATGATGTGAGCTGTGTTTACACGGAATGGACTGGGTCCTCCAGTCCAACTCTGATCGGATCATTGCCGGCCGGGGTGGCCGAGCGGTTCTAGGCGCTACAGTCTGGGACCGTGCGACCGCTACGGTTGCAGGTTCGAATCCTGCCTCGGGCATGGATGTGTGTGATGTCCTTAGGTTAGTTACGTTTAAGTAATTCTAAGTTCTAGGGGACTGATGACCTCAGAAGTTAAGTCCCATAGTGCTCAGAGCCATTTGAAGCATCTGAACGGATCATTATTTAAGTGGTTATGTGCATCTACTTGGAAACAATCTGCAGCCATTTACGGGCAACATGTTCCCAAAAAAAAGATGGAATTTTTATGGGTGACAATGTACGAGGGCCGTTCAGAAAGTAACCTCCGGTTGATTTAAAAAAATACACCAAGTTAAATAAAAATATTTTAATATATACATCTTACAACTACATCTTTGCACTATTTTTCTACATAGTCTTCATAGCGATTGAGGCACTTATCGTATCTCTTCACAAGCTTTGAAATTCCTTCTGCATAAAAATCACCCGCTTGTGCCTGGAGCCAGCCTGTGACCGCATCTTTGAGCTCTTCGTCGTCATCAAACCGCTGTGACCCGAGCCATTTCTTCAAATGCACGAAGAGGTGATAATCACTCGGCGCCAGGTCTGGGCTGTAAGGTGGATGGTTGATAACGTCCCACTTGAAGGACTCAAGAAGGGCCGTTGTTCTGCGAGCAGAGTGAGGACGGGCGTTATCGTGCAAAAAAACGATACCGGAAGTCAGCATAACACGGCGTTTGTTCTGTATAGCCCGTCGTAACTTTTTTATTGTTTCACAGTACACGTCTTGATTAATGGTCGTACCACGTTCCACGAATTCAACCAACAACACCCCTTTGGCATCCCAAAACACTGTTGCCATCAGTTTTCTGGCAGAAAAATCTTGCGAGGCTTTTCTTGGTTTGGTAGGCGAATTTGAATGTGCCCACATCTTTGATTGTTCTTTTGTCTCAGGGTTCACGTACTTAATCCAGGTTTCGTCACCGGTCACGATTCTGTTTAACAATGGTTCTCCTTCGTCCTCATAACGTGGCAGAAAGTCTAATGCAGAGGCCATTCTTTGAGTTTTGTGGTGGTCGGTAAGAATTTTGGGCACCCATCGTGCACAGAACTTACGGTAACCCAATCTTGCTGTCACTATCTCGTACAAGAGAGTCTTAGAAATCTGTGGAAAACCAGTAGACAACTCCGACATTGAGAAACGTCGATTTTCACGAACTTTTGCATCAACTGTCTGAACGAGTTCGTCAGTCACCAATGATGGTCTACCACTCCTCTCTTCATCATGAACGTTTTCTCGTCCACTTTTCAATAAACGTACCCATTCATGGACAACTCCTTCACTCATAACTCTTGGTCCGTACACGGCACAAAGCTCATGATGAATAGCTGCTGCAGAATATCCTTTGGCTGTAAAAAACCTTATGACAGCACGCACTTCACATTTGGCGGGGTTTTCTATTGCAGCACACATTTCAAACTGCCACAAAAACTAAACTAGCGCAGGTACGACGTTCACTCGACCACGGCTTGATGCTGACTGACCTGTTGAGTGCGTGAACGCACAGATGGCGTCGCTACTCCCCCCACAACCCGCACTGTGACCAATCGGAGGTTACTTTCTGAACCGCCCTCGTACCATCTCACAAGGTCACAGTCGTTCGCGATTCGTTTGAAGAACACTCTGGAGAATTCGAGAGAATGATTTGGCCACGCAGATCGCTCGACGTGAATCCCTTCGAACACTTCTTGCGCATGATCGACAGATCGGTTCGTGCATAACATCCTGCACCGGCAACACTTTTGTAATTATGGACGGCTATAGAGGCAGCATAGCTCAATATTTCTGTTGGGGAGTTCCAACTCTTTGTTGAGTCCATGCCACGTCGAGTTGCTGCAGTACGCAGGGCAAAAGGAGGTCCGACGCGATATTAGCATCTATCCCATGACTCCTATCGCCTCACTGTAAGTGTTTCACTCTTCCTTAAAGTTTTTTTAGCTAAAAAATTTGTTTCAATAAGTTCATATACCAAAAAAATGTAGTTTATACAAATTGCGTCGCTGCAATGTCTCCGACGGATCAGTCACTGTAAGATGAAGAACAAAGCCACACAAGATATTATTCTTTTATACACAAAAAATCCTATATCAGCAATAAAGCACACAGTTCCGTGGGACTGTGTATTTAAATGAGAAACGCAATACACGCTATTCCAGATAGCTCTCTTTGTGGTGCAGTTTAATATTCTCTAGTTGCTGTTATCCATAAATTTTACCTGAATCGATGTACTCCATTTCAGCGTATTTAGGATGTAGAATATTTTTGGTTTTGAAAGGACCAACGTAGTGAGGAGCTCATGGTTGATCTTAGAGTATTTTGTATATTTGACGAGAATCCAATCATTCGCTTTATACAGGTCTAGGCAGCTGAGAAAGGCCACCCCAAATAAATCCAGAATGAATAAATACATCGGGATGTGCTTTTCGTCAAGCGATACCGGACAACATGGCGAGTTTTGTAACGTTCGCATGTAATTTTTATCGTTTAAAGTCGCGGAATTACGACACCGACTTTGCTTTTCTTAACTATATACTCTTCTCTGTGGCATTTGAAAGGAGGAGCTTCTAAGAGAGCTTCAGCGACGTAGAATGTATGGGACTTGATCAAATGAGACTGATATCAGATAACAGCGCGCAAACCACTTTCCCGCCGTCAGTAGAGAAGAGGTTCCAACAGACGTCTCTCCTATTGTATAAAATGTAAGAAAGAACGTAACTCAAATACGGTTCGTTTGTTTATTATTACGGCTGTCGTACCAAGCGCTCAAAATTTTGAGCTTGAGCATTGCTACACGCTGTAAAGTGATTCTGGAGAAACAATACCGCACGTGAATTTCATCTGTAGTTAACGGCAACATACGCCCATATTATAAGGCATTTCATCCCTTCGGCAGTCTTCTGTGCTTACTTAAGGACTCTTGTTTTAATTTTCGCTACAGATAAAAGTTTTGAAGTGTTAAGCTTGGTGAGTGGGCAGACCATTTTGTGTTTCTTGAACGATCGTTTCCTGTTGCTCTACAAGTGTTCTCTTAAGAGGATCTGTCATTTCACGTGCGGAATGGAAGGGACATTCTTCATGTTGGTACCACATGATTGCCTATTTCTAGAGGGTGTAGGGAAGCAGCCTACTCACGCTGTAGTAAATTCACATCAGTTTCCATTGTGTGCCAGCCAGTCTGCTGTAACTAGCTCTGACGTCATAAATGTTGCGCAATACCTTAAAAATCAAGCAAATGACCTAAAACTTTTCTAGCATGTCAGGAATAATACTAAATTAATGTGTGTTAAATATCAGTTCGATAACTTCAGCCATTTTCGAAATTTGGACGTTTTTCTGAAAAAATCATTGGCGCAACAGAAAAGAGCTAGAGACTTCAAAATTTATATTTAGATTCATCTTTCATAATGATTTAATAAAAACAGTACTTTGGATTTCACAAATTGAGATTTTAGAGGAAATTCATGATTTTCTGGTTTTCATCTCAAAACTGAAGGAAGCAAGATAGATTAAGTAGGCTAACAAAAAAGGCTAGGATGTTTAGATTTAAATAGGTTGGAGGTCCGCTATGACTATGAAGATGTGAAAAGTTTCTTTTGACTACCTATAAAATTATAGTGATAGCGGATCTCAAAAGGGCCAGTTCAGAGCTCATCTACTGCGTGCAGTGTAATTTAATTAATTCTCTCGCCCAAAATATTTAACTTAGCCACGTCAAAATTTTATTATCAATACTTACCTGCATGCTGAATGCACGTTTAAATTAAGAGCTTCATCGGCCATCAGCAAAAGAAGCTATAAATTATTGTGTAACTTGAAGTGGTGCGTTACTAGTCCAGCGGCTAGTCGGGAGAGCCGATTTGATCAGGCATTCCCTTAGCCGTCCGCACCGCGGCTTTATATATAAGAACGCTGCGCGAGGAAGCAAGGCCCCAGTTCTCTCCAGACGCTGAATGACACGCCATCTGTGTCGGGAGTCGCGTCGTATCGGTATCACTGCTACAAATAGCCTCGGGTGCCGTATTAAGTTACTAGAGATACGCGGAACCATGAAAACATTTCAAGTGAAGTGTTAATTCTGGGATGATTTTCATTAACTAGCTTCAGTTTGCGTATTGTCGTATTTTCACGTGCCGTCGCGGGACAGACATTCTACCAATTATTTAGCGTGGCGTTTGATGAAATATTTTCATCAAATTATGGCGAGCATTCTTTTTAACATTTAATTCGGACATTTATAGTTGCATCAGCGCATTAGACTCTGAACTGCTCTGTTAGTTAGGTTGTAGGGATACTTGTATTTTTTATCAGTGAATTTCAGAATATACTCAACTATTTTGGAAAACCGTTTTTGATTAGAAATTCCGGACAATCTCCTAATTCCTCAGAGCTATAAGCTGCAGCTATAATGGTATTCTCAGATGAAGTGGGCACTAGGATCTTTAATTACTGGCTCCACGTTTTGTTAAATCACTTTCTGGGTGCTAAAAAGTAAATAGAGAGCCAGTGTTGAGAACGGCGAAAGACAGCATTAACAACATTCTAAAAGCCAGAAACTGATTCAACATGCAAGCATTTATACAGCAATTAGATTTTGTTTTACAAATTAACCGCCGCCCCACAAGGGGTGTCTTTCTTTCAACAACTGCGGTAGTAGCATATCTCAGGAACTCGAGATGCTTGAGTGTATTTAGATTCCTATCAATAAAACATTGACCAGTGATGCCAGTATTGAAAAACACGCTCAAAACTTTGACACGTAGAGTTTTCTTTATTCCCTTCCTTAAACAGCATGAATTTTCAGCTGATGATTTGTGCATATTGGGAATATTGACTTGCCCATGGTTTGTAAACGATAGTTCTTCCTTCAACAAAAGTTTGTATACATATTTGTATGTCATACCACTTTGAACTTTCCGTAGATAATATTTGGACAACGGTAACCAGTGTTGAAAGTCATTGCAATGAAGCTGTACATGCAGCGAAATGTGTAGAGGATAAAATGCGATGGAATGTAGTGTTGCAGAAAATTCGGTTGGTTAAACCCACTTGTTCTTGCGAGATTACTCTTAATAATGTGTGTTAATGCTACTAAAAAGTTAGTTTCATTTCTTTCATTAGTTGCTCTTCCTTTTCCCTGGCGTAATTTTGCGCGCCTCCAGTTTCCAGAACTTATTTTTGTGGTGTTTCCAAAGACAGATCGTGAATACCTGGCACGATATGGACACACTTCAGCACACAACCAAACTGTTGCTCTAACAATTTGCCGAGATACGCCGTAAAAGAATTAACTTTTTCGACTGTCGTTGCATTGTGAATGTCTCAGAAGCCTTACGAGCAAGGTAACTGATTGCTATCATGGCAGAACACAGGCTTCTGGGCTTCAAGCGCATAGGTAAACGCAAGAGCCACGCCTGAGTTAGGAAAGTGATGATCGAGGGGATCGCTGTGTCAGAAATCTACGTCTACCAGTCACTGAATGCTGGCCCCTATTTTCACTGGACCAGAGGTGGGAATCTTCCTACATATGGGTCAAAGGGTCTGAAGATGGCGTAGTATATCACCGAAACTGGTTGCTCAATAATATAACAATTGAAAATTTAGACGGATGAAAGAGGTTTTGGTTCGACGTTCTGTATTAAACTCGCAACAATCTGCATAAAGATGGACATACAGAGACATATGCCTGTTAGGTGCTTGCTTACATTTAGTATAATAGGGTAGGCGTTTGGGGAACCTCTTCTCCAGTCGACGGGACTGTGGTTTGCGGCGCTGTTATCTTAAAAAAAAAAAAAAGTTCAAATGTGTGTGAAATCTTATGGGACTTAACTACTAAGGTCATCAGTCCCTAAGCTTACATACTACTTAACCTAAGTTATCCTAAGGACAAACATACACACCCATGCCCGAGGGAGGACTCCAACCTCCGCCTTGACCAGCCGCACAGTTCATGACTGCAGCGCCTCAGACCGGTCGTCTAATCCTGCGCGGCGTTATCTTCACACTATCTGATTCAAGTCCCACACTTGTTATGTAGCTCAAAATTTTCTTTGAAGCTTCTTTCAAGTCCCACAGAAAAAATTACATAGTTCCATTAGAAAAAACGAAGTCAGTGTCGTAACTCGGCGATTATAAACGACAAAAATTACTTTCAAAGGTCAGCAAATTCGTTATGTTGCTCGCTATAAATGGATGAAAACCACGCCTCGATGTATTTATTGATTCTGGATATGTTTTTGGAGGCCTGCCTAGCTGCCCCACCCTGTTTGTTAAAACCACCTCCAATTTATCATATCGTTGTCTACGAACATTAGCGTTCTTATGTTTGTGGTCTAATACTAGTTACAGCAGTTTGTTATGTGCGATTTCGGTTTTTTGTGGATACATCACATATTGTTCAAAAACTCTGGATGGTTTTTGAATGAACAAAACTGTATATGGTGGCATGCCAGTGCTGTCGTGACTTAAGCTGTTCATCACGGTTTCAAACCCTTGAAGTTTCACATACGAATTCTTATGGTGTTTTCCACGGTACGCTCGAAATACTCTTCCAAGTTCTTAAATAATCTTCCAAGTTCTTACATAAGTCATCCTAGTAGATTCGAGGCTGTACGATAAGTGAAAATTAATATTTGCTTTACCCATGATTCTCCATGAGACTCTTCCATAATTTTGATCTAAATTGTGAACCGTTATCGCTGAGGATGTATTTTAGTTTGATTACATTCAGAAAATAATCTTCTTCTAATTTATTGAGCATAATGTGACTGTTAGCTTCACGCAAAGGATAAAGATGAACGTTTGTCAGAAGATGAAGTTTTGTCAGGTATATCCTTTATGCTGCTCAGTCTTCTTACACAAATCATATAATTTTAAGTGTTGCGTGAACTCTTTTGCCATTTTATTAAAAACACAAAATTCTTGCAATGTCCTGGTGCATTTACTTGGGCCAAAACGCGTATAAGTCTCGTCAACATATTTAACAAGATCATGTATTACGTATTACGATATACATAATTTCCAGTGGTCAGAGGTAAGACCTGACTGTTGGTACAAAATATTCTACTGTTTTGGTAATACTGGTTAATCTTTATCGCAATAGACTTGGACTCATCTGGCTCTTTGTAGAAAGGTTTTGCTTCCTTTAACACTTCATCTGAATCTTAATCTAGTGAAATATTGCATAGTAATTTATTGATAGTGTTCTCTCCTGTAACGCCTTTGATGACGTTTACTTGCATGTTTCGTTACGCATGTGCAACGTTCGTCACTCCTACGTCATCAATAAGTCATGACAATGCGTTCTGAACAATATTGACTTGACGTAGAAAATAGCGAATTTTATGATCAGCCTCTTGTAAACTTAACGCACGTGTCAGAAGGTTGTGCATTAAATGACAGCTCTTTAGAAAAGGGGAAGCCTTGTGATCTGTCAAGACAACAGTTTTTCTTGCAAGTAGGTCAAAGCAAAATTTCTGAAATTCCCAGATAAGTGCTAAAGCTTCTCAGTTGGTTATTGTATAAAACCGAAATCTTGCACTTGTCCCTCCATCCATATACAAACTGTGTCTTTCATCAATAGCTTTAATGGTGTAGGTACTGACAAACAGATCACCAGATTCCTACGATGTTTCACTTTTGGGTGATAAACTAGGCCAGTAGTAGGAAACAAGACGAAGCGGATCAAATTATATTGTTCTACAACCCAGGCTTTATAGCTTCGGCACAACGTTTTCGCGTAACGAGCACTTACATCACCGAAGTGTGGTTTTGGAATTCCAGCTCACCCTGCTGCTGTTTGGTTTTGGACCTGCCTTCGTATCATTTTGGTGCTGGCACGATTTTCGACTATGACATTCAGATCGGCTGTGTCATTTGCTGCTGGCTTCCTCTTATTTTCCGTCACAGGGCACTTTAATGACAATCTGTGACGATCATTCAACACACACTTTCGTCCGCGTTATGACTCAGCGGATGATATTTTCCCCTTTCCCTCGAATGCTGTACAAATCGTCGATATGGTGCCTCTTGAAACACCAAACACTTTGTACTCCCTTGGTTACGGAAGCCCCCACCATACGAGCCCCAACAATTTGCCCGTGTTCAAAGCCACTTAGGTCCGATATATTGCACTCACAACTACACAGACCACTGTACACCAGCAACACATTGAGGAGAGTACACAGGTGCCGTTGGTGTTCAAACACAACAGCACATCGTGCAGGCTTGAACGGCATCTGCATTTACGTTCAGGCATATGTTTCTCGCTATGTTTCGTTAAATAGAAGCTTTACTCACCCATAAATCTGTTTTACAGGAACCCTGGTCATATCGTGGTGTTACAACTGTAAGTAGGCTGTTTAGGTTTTTTTATTGGTAACGCCACCTCTGTATGAAAATCACTGGCTGTGCTGTGGGCAGTCTGTGTCTGCTTTGCATTGTTGTAATACTCGCCATTGTAGTGTTAGGCAGCTGGCTGTGAACAGCGCGTAGCGTTGCGCAGTTGGAGGTGAGCCGCCAGCAGTGGTGGATGTGGGGAGAGAGATGGCGGAGTTTTGTAATTTGTCATGAACTGCTATATTTATATATGATGATATCAAGGTAAATACATTGTTTGTTCTCTATTAATATCTTTCATTTGCTAACTATCCCTATCAGTAGTTAGTGCCTTCCATAGTTTGAATCTTTTATTTAGCTGGCAGTAGTGGCGCTCGCTGTATTGCAGTAGCTTGAGCAGCGAAGATTTTTGTGAGGTAAGTGATTTGTGAAAGGTATAGTTTAATGTTAGTCAGGGCCATTCTTTTGTAGGGATTATTGAAAGTCAGATTGCGTTGCGCTAACAAAATATTGTGTGTCAGTTTAAGCACAGTCTTGTATAAATTATTCAAAGGGGACGTTTCACAACAAGTTGTTGCGGTCTTCAGTCCAGAGATTGGTTTGATGCAGCTCTCCATGCTACTCTATCCTGTGCAAGCTTCTTCATCTCCCAATACCTACTGTAACCTACATCCTTCTGAACCTGTTTAGTATATTCATCTCTTGGTCTCCCTCTACGATTTTTACCCTCCACGCTGCCGTCCAATACTAAATTGGCGATCCCTTGATGCCTCACAATATGTCCTACCAACCGATCCCTTCTTCTGGTCAAGTTGTGATCGAAATTTCTCTTCTCCCCAATTCTGTTCAATACCTCCTCACTAGTTATGTGATCTACCCATCTAATCTTCAGCATTCATCTGTAGCACCACATTTCGAAAGCTTCTATTATCTTCTTGTCTAAACTATTTATCGACCACGTCTCACTTCCATACATGGCTTCACTCCATACAAATACTTTCAGAAACGATTTCCTGACACTTAAATCTTTACTCGATGTTAACAAATTTCTCTTCTTCAGAAACGCTTTCCTTGCCATTGCCAATCTACATTTTATATCCTCTCTACCTCGACCATCATTAGTTATTTTGCTCCCCAAATAGCAAAACTCATTTACTACTTTAAGCGTCTCATTTCCTAATCTAATTCCCTCAGCAGCACCCGATTTAATTCGACTGCATTCCATTATCCTCGTTTTGCTTGTGTTGATGTTCATCTTATATCCTCCTTTCAAGACATTGGTCATTCCGTTCAGCTACTCTTCTAGGCCCTTTGCTGTCTCTGACAGAATTACGATATCATCGGCGAACCTCAAAGTTTTTATTTCTTCTCCATAGAATTTCTCTTTTGTTTCCTTTACTGCTTGCTCAATACACAGATTGAATAACATTGGGGATAGGCTAGATCTCTGTCTCACTCCCTTCCCAACCACTGCTTCCCTTTCATGCCCCTCGACTCTTATAACTGTCATCTGGTTTCTGTACAAATTGTAAATAGCCTTTCGCTCCCTGTATTTTACCCCTGCCACCTTCAGAATTTGAAAGAGAGTATTCCAGTCAACATTGTCAAAAGCTTTCTCTAAGTCTACAAATGCTAGAAACGTAGGTTTGCCTTTCCTTAATCTATTTTCTAAGATAAGTCGTAGGGTCAGTATTGCCTCCCGTGTTTCAACATTTCTGCGGAATCCAAACTTATCTTCCCCGAGGTCGGCTTCTACTAGTTTTTCCATTCGTCTGTAAAGAATTCGTGTCAGTATTTTGCAGCCGTGGCTTATTAAACTGATAGTTCGGTAATTTCACATGTGTCAACACCTGTTTTCTTTGGGATTGGAATTATTATATTCTTCTTGATGTCTGAGGGTATTTCGCCTGTCTCATACATCTTGCTCACCAGGTGGTAGAGTTTTGCCAGGGCTGGCTCTCCCAAGGCTATCAGCAGTTCTAATGGAATGTTGTCTATTGCCAGGGCCTTGTTTCGACTTAGGTCTTTCAGTGTTCTGTCAAACTCTTCACGCAGTATCATATCTCCTATTTCATCTTCATCTACATCCTATTTCATTTCCATAATATTGTCCTCAAGAGCATCGCCATTGTATAGATCCTCTAAATACTCTCTATATACTGCTTCCTTACAATATAAGAACAAGGAAATAACATAAATCATGTACTGTATTGTAACGTTCTTTTATAATGAAGTTGTTTGGTGTACATTGAATAAAGTCTTAACTGTAGAATGGATACAAAATTCGAATTATCGTGTAGCGCGTTGTAACTGCAAGTGGTGTACTTACTCTGTGTTATTGTTAGCAAAACAAAATACGAATTGATTGGGCAATGCAACTCTCAGTACCAATAAAGATATATAGTCACTGCAAAGTACATTCGGCAACTTAGGCACCGAACCCTATGACCCTGTTCAAAACTAATAACTTTGGTCCCTGAGCACGTAGTAAATAAATTAAATTGTCTTACATCTAAAGCAGCAACGGAGTAAGGCGATATATTATGATCTCTCACAAAAAAATATGCTAGCTACATGGTCGGCGATGTGCACTGCTGGCTGTAATACTTTGAAATGCACGTGAAATTGTTTTGGCTGATAAAAGAGAACATTTAAAAAAAACGAACTTATTTAAAAAGTATATGACCTGGGCAGGAAGGCGGTACTGATTATGGTGAATTACTGACACTGACTTTTTTGCAAAATTATATTGAAAGTTATGTTTCGCTTTCCAAAAACATCTGACACTTGAAGTTTCGTTACTCAGTATTGGTTTATAAACAATGAGATTTAAACAAGCAAGTATTATCTAACTTCATTAATCCAAAATAAATGCAAATCATGAAATTAAATATAGCTCTTTTAAAAAATCTTAGAAGCATTAAAAAAATGAAATATCTAACTAGCCTTTTTATCAAAACAGTTTACGTACGTCCTGGGGTTTCTCAACAATTACAAATTATCAGCCAACTCATCTATACTAATGGGCTGGCAAGAAAAGAAATCATAATTATTTAACATCTTTACCTTGCTTGCTTCAAAACGTCTGCTTCCTAGTTCAACAACATTGACATAGCTAATTAATCTAACGCTTGGTTGCTTCACACAGCACACAACAAGAACTGCCTACTCCATCGTCTTTCCCTCACAGACAGCTACCTACGACTGAACGCCAAGTGCTCTCTTACTTCAACACTATAATAATCTCAGACCAGAAGCAGTATCTCTGGGTCTGCGGTCTTACGCAAATGTGCCCCAGTATGCTCCTTTCAGTTTATAAATATTTAAATACTTTCAGGTCTACTTTTACATCGATGGAACAGATAACTGAGCGTGACATTATACCAGGAACTATTCCGATGTTTACCTGAAGTAATTTAGGATGGCTGGATGAAGAGCCTGTTCATTCCCGAGTATAAAGCCTGTCTGTTTAAAACAGTGCTTTATGTTACGCCTACTGTAAAATACTGTTTCATAAACATGTTACATAATAATAATGTAAAGTACTGCATTATGCATTCATTTCTCACTGCCAAACACTGCACATACCTATACACACATTATTTCATAATGTAGCACTACACACACTATCAGTTGGGATCAAGTCCTTAGGGACGATGTTTGGTTTCCATTTTGTGCACTGCAACTTCCCATTTGCTGTCCTCAAAGACTGAACAAGCATTCCTCTGTAATGAGTGGGATGTTGAGCACAGAAGAGGGTAATCTGCTCAGAAGGAATATAAGGTTTTAGTATTATACACTGCATTGCTCATGAATAAGATCTCTCAAAAAAAAAAAGTATACGAACTCTCTACTCAGCGTTATCTTAGTAATCCTTCACTGTAAAGCATGTATTGCTTTACAACTACATTAACTGCGTGTTTTAATCTCCTTGGGCAATTTACTGATCAGCCTCCCTCCTTGGTAGAACATGTTTTTTGAGTTTCACGTTTATTCTGTCTTGATAACGTGAATTCAGTACAGATATTGTTCAATAGTCATGGACAGGGCTGTCTGTATAATAATCATCAATGTTATTTTTGGTGTGCACGAATGCTTGGTAAATATACTCCCGTGGTGTTGTTAACACCTGCAAACTTTTGAACGAATCATTACAAAGAGCTCATTTACTTCTTCTTCTTCTTATTCCTTCTAAAACGTTTCTGCTTACTCAGGTCATTCGCAGAGCCTCCTTCACCCTTCTCTTTTATCCCAGAGTCTATCGTTCAGCGTTATCTTCCACTGCAATTCTCTTCGGTTGGTATCATCGTCTACGTGGTCTCTCTATCGTGTTCGTGATCTTCCAGCTGGTCTCCGTCCAGATTCTGTCCATGTCATTTCTCGGTTGGGTGTCTTGTCCAGTTCTTTTAACATGGCAAAATCACGTTTTTTTATAGTATTGAGCTGAAGTGTGTTTCGTATTATTTCATTCCTTATCCTAGCCCTACGAGTCTTACCTAGGATCCATCATAGTAAGCACATCTCTGGTGCTTGCATTTTTCCCAGATCTTTCTTTGTCCAAGTCCAACATTCTGACCCATTCGTCAAAATTGGCGGATAATATGACATGTATATCATGATCCTTGCTTCGGCAGGTATTTGTCAGTTTCTAATTATGTCCCGTACATATTTCTATTCTTTCCGAAATTTCAACCTTGTTATGATTTGAGCAACTTTTTTCAGACAGCTTGATCATGGGAGCAAGACTTAGGAAGAGTAAAGTAATTTTCATAGCAATATCAGCCTAGAAAAAGCATGCGACAATGTAATATGGCACAGGACGTTAGCAGTTCTCAGAAAAATAGATGCACGCTGTTGGGAATGGCGGATATTTTATGGTGCCAATAGGGGTCACGAGGGCACAATGAGAAAGGGAGATGAAGTGATGAGTGTTCGCATTAAAAAGGCTGTAAGGTAAGAAAGCAATCTTTCGCCCTTATTGTTGGACCTGTAGAATTAAAAAGCAATAACCAAAATTAAAAAAAAGATTAAGGAACGGCTTTAAAATTTTGGGTGAATGTGTATCAGTGATAAGATTTCCCAGTGAAGTATGGAACAATCACAGGACGTGTTGAATGGAACGAACAGTCTAATAAGTGCATTATACAGTATGTTCCCGTAAGAGCGTGCAAAAATCTAACAGGTCATACAGGATACTTAACTGAACGATTTGAGGTAGGCAACCCGGGTCGGAGAAGCCAGCTTAAGGAGATAATATAATCCTACCTCTACAAATGTAATTTAGTATGCTTTTACCTAAATAACAGAAAAAATCTGTCTCTATGTTGTCATGTACATTACTCCTCAACAGAACAAATAGTTCTGTTACGGGAAAAGCCACGTATTTAGTTTAGTTTTCAAATAAAGTATACTATGGAAGGATAGTCTTGTTAATAGGAGAAGCTAATCGATACAGTTACCCTTTTTACGGGATTGGACCGTGTCATGAGACTAATGGATAAGTAAATCAGACTATTCAATTCTTTTCTAAGATTTACTCAGCAGTTAAATAGAAATGCAGTATGAATAATATTATACTAAAGCTAGGACAACTCAGTTCCAAATTCATTTAGTGGTTTAAAACGTGTACTAATGGTCGCCAGCCTAACCAGGCAATGAAACAGCGAACTATTGGAAAAGCAGGAATATTAAATCTGCCTACTTTCTTCCTACTTTTTAATTTGGTTCTTCAAATTAATCTTGCTCCACGTAAATAATGGTAGTGCACACTCTGGAATTTCTTTTTGATTGCTACACCCTTATACATTACGTTTTAAAAGAGAAAAAGCCCAGTAGATAACTTCAAGGAAGCTAAAAAAAATTTGGCCAGGGGAGACCTTAAAAAGCATTTTCTGTAATAAACCAACTTAAACACTAAAATACTTAGATACTAAAGCACACACTTTTTATGTTGATCATTTCACTACAAGAGAACCTCTTTCATACTGTAATTTACTTTCAAAAGCTATTATTCTTTGAACTAAGTTTGTATAGTTATTTACCAGATTCTAGTAACGTGGCTACTCGCTGACGAAATTTCGTAAGTAAACTTTTACTATAACATTTTACAACTGTTGAGAAAACACAAAACAATTTAAATGGTCCCTCTCTTTATATTAACGTGGCACTTCTTACGTCTGTGAATAGGATGCTCGAATTCATCAAACACCAGGAAAGAACCCTATATAGGCGTATGATTAGGATGAAATAACAGGGTACCACTGTCTTTAAAGTTCAAGAATGATTATTAAAACACAGTTTAAATTAATGGTTCACGCTGTATAAAAGTAAATTTACTATAAAAAATGTCTTATCTGGTAACAGTGGGCTTGGGTATGGCGAACTGTTATGGCGGCTACACTACCCACAGTACAGCCTGCAAGTCTCTTGCTGTATGGGCTCAATTTCTCTTCTTGGCGTCGTTCAGTTCTACATACAGTAGCCCAACAACTCGGAGCTGTGTCGTAAGCCGATTGCAGTCTCCGTCCCATGCATTTTGCGCTAATTTGCAGGCAAAGCTTCTCCTGCTCCACAAAGATGTTGCCTCAATCACTGCTGCCTACAGACTGTGTGCCTTACTTCCCGCGCTTGCTCTAAGTAGTGATCCATTTCGCCCTTGCCACCTTTTCCACTTCCCAGAGCCACTTTCGTTTAAAAAAAAAAAGCACACTGGCTTTTACATAACACCTATTTCTTATATTGTTGCTAAGCGTGACCATTTCTTAAATTGTCAAATTTACATTAACACGAACAATTTACACACAAATGTTTTTAAATACGAAAGGTCATCAGAAAATTATTTAACATAATAACAATTTACATAGTGTTTTACTTACATACAATACAATGAACTTCAACCTCCAGCGTAACACTCTTCACTTTACATACACATGAAATTTAGTACCAATAAGCGAAAATTATTAAAGCAAAAAAAATATAAAATATTTAAATTAACCTTAAACAAATATTGTTATAATAGTAGGAATAAAATGATATTACTGTGTACCTTTTCATTGACATTAGTTACAGTTAACTGCAAATACAATCACTGACGCAATGAATGCACCACTTGTACCGTGCACAATGTACTGAAACTCAATGCAAGCATGACATCGGCGAACAAGTTTCTGCCGCACCCTGACAAATATCCATGGAGTGTTTCGAATCACACCACAGGCAGCTACAATTCTGGCAACTAATTCCATCTCCGTGTCCATTGAAGTCTCATAAACAAGTGACTTAAGATATCCCCACAAGAAATAATCAAGTGGATTCAAGTCGGGTGACCTCTTACGCCATGGAATAGGACCTCCCTTCAAATCCAGCGATAAGGAAACACGGCATTGAGATGGTTGCGAACATCCTCACTGAAGTGAGGCGGCGCACCGTCATGTTGTATCCACATCCTCTCACTAACAGCCAAGGGTACGTTCCCCAGCAACTCAGGTAGATCTCTTTATACGAACCTCAAGTACAGCCGCACAGGATTCGCCGAGCAGTCTGAGGCGCTGCAGTCACGGACTGTGAGGCTGGTCCCGGCGGTGGTTCGAGTCCTCCCTCGGGCATGGTTGTGCGTGTTTGTCCTCAGGATAATTTAGGTTAAGTAGTGTGTAAGCTTAGGGACTGATGGCCGTAGCAGTTAAGTCCCATAAGATTTCACACACAAAAAAAGTACAGGTGGCCATTTAGATGGCCAGGTAGAAGATATGGCCGAATGATATTGTCGCCTACAATGCCGGCCCAGATATTCACAGCAAGACGTACTTGATGATGTGACTCCACTGCAGTGTGAGGGTTTTCTGCAAGCCAAAAGTGGCTATTCATGCTGTTCGAAATACGAGTACCGTCACGATGAGATGAGGTCTCGTCAGTAAATAGCACAGTCTGGAGGGAACCTTGTCGATCAATCAATTGTTGGAGCAGCTACTGACACAATGTGACTCTCGGTGCAAAGTCAGTCACAAGCGTTGCGTGGACTCGTGGGTGATACGGGTGTAATTGTTTCTCGTGGAGTACTTGCTGTTGTGGACTGGCAAGACAGCCAATCCACAGTGACGGGGAGCCGAAAGGCACGCGTTTAAGCTCACGCAAGCTGGCGTGAGGTCTGGAACAGTTAAAGGAGTTATACTAGCAAGAAAAGTACGTAGCCGCTGGAATACTTAACTTTAATCTATAATTGGTGAACATCTGTCTCACGGTACATGCATCACAAGATAAATAGCAAATGATAATGGCGCCTTGCTAGGTCGTAGCAAATGACGTAGCTGAAGGCTATGCTAACTATCGTCTCGGCAAATGAGAGCGTAATTTGTCAGTGAACTATCTCTAGCGAAGTCGGCTGTACAACTGGGGCGAGTGCTAGGGAGTCTCTCTAGACCTGCCGTGTGGAGGCGCTCGGTCTGCAATCACTGACAGTGGCGACACGCGGGTCCGACATATACCAACGGACCGCGGCTGATTTAAAGGCTACCACCTAGCAAGTGTGGTGTCTGGCGGTGACACCACACTTGCCACACGCTAGTACGTGCATTTCGCGTGCAATACGACGAGTACGATCGAGCATCTCCTCTTCAAAACAGGATGTGCGACTAGTCCTCGTGTTGCCAGGTCCCTCGTGTCTTCTTTCCAGTTAACCAGTCTCCCTCATTCGTCAATCGAGAGAAATGAACACTCGTCGTGAATGGTGATCCCTGTTAGGAAATCATTCCCTGTACAGCCTTTCAGTGGTGAGAGCATTGCAACATACTTCTCCATACACGGTGCGCACGTCGGTGAGTTGTGCGAAGCTGTATCGGTAGCGCTCCATCAAAAATGGTTCAAATGGCTCTAGGTACTATAGGACTTGACATGTGAGGTCATCAGTCCCATAGACTTAGACCTACTTAAACTTAACTCACCTAAGGACATCACACACATCCATGCCCGAGGCAGGATTCGAACCTGCGACCGCAGCAGCAGCGCGGTTCCGGACTGGAACGGCGGGCTACTGCTCCATCGTACTGTAATGTACGTCTCTGAATAGCACTAAGTAATGAATGGCTCTGTCGTTGATTCATAGCACGTTCTGTCATGGGACGATGTAAATACGATACAGCAGAGCCAACTTATTGACGAGGAAAGTAAACAAAACTTGCGTCATGACTTCCTAGTAACCAGGCTCGTCCTCATTGTTTCCTTGCAGAAAATAAGGAATGTACATGCAAATAAACAGCGCAGTATGTGTAAACTTGTACGCAAGTTAGTTGTGAATAAGGTGGAAAACAGTAATTCTAGACAAAGCAGCAGACAAGTTTACTTCTATATCTACTTAAGCTGGCTTCTCCGGCCCCAGGTTCCCTACTCAAATTGTTCAGTGGAGTATTCTCTATGTTCTGTTACATTTTTGCACGCTCTTACGGAAACACTCTGTATAGACTGACTGTAAATCAAAGAAAGATGAAACTAACGAAAAGCAACAGAAATGAGATTTGCAAAAAACTTAACATCAAAACTGAAAAAGTGAATAGTAGAGGAAGTGAAGGAATTCTGTTGTCTTGGAATCAAAATATCACATGATGAACGAAGCAAAAGGAAGATGACAAAGCAGACTAGAACAGGAAGAGACGACATTCCTGTCAAAAGAACTCTACTACTATCGAACATCCTCTTCACTTTGAGGAATAAATTTCTGAGAAGAATCATCAGGTGCACGGTACTGGAAGTTAATCTTGGTGAGAGCAGTGGAAAAAAAGAGAATCGAAGCGTTGGAGTTGTGGTTGTTACAGAAGAATGCTGCTAATCTTAAGGTAAGAAATATGGAGTTCCTCCACAGAATCGGCGGGGAAACGTCAGCACGATAGGACATGTGTTAAGGTATCGGGGAATAAATACCATTTGGCTAGCGTGCACGACTCACGGCCAGACCCAAAGTTCCATAAATACTCAACCATGCCTCCAAAACCTGTACTCGTACATTCATTATACACGCGCGCATATCCAAAGGAAGCTTGCCTCGTAATTCAGAATAACGCCGGCAATGCAATATCGTATTTATCCGGCGAAACCGTGCAAGCGACTTGCAAGCAAAATGTCTAACCTGTCCGGGAATATACATAATTGATGTACAAGTACAGGTTGTAGAGGCATGGTTGACGACATATGGGAGTTCGGGTCTTGTCATGAGTCACGCACGGACAGCCAAATTTACCAAGGCGACCGCCCGCGATAAGCGGGAATTCGGGTTCGAGTACCGGTCCCGCACTAATGTTCATTGTCGTCATTCCATTCTACAGCTGACCGTTGTCCATAGTCAAAACTGCGCATACATTTAGTGAGACTGAAATATGCCCAACAAACGATTAATGTCGTTTGGCTTATGCGCTACACCGAGATACGAGTTTTGTGCCGGACAAGAAGTCGTGGCGGGCAGTACAAATCCAGTGAGAAGCTTGATGACTCGAAACAAAAAATCAAGTCCTTTACTGGGGGACGGTCGTAATTCAGACACGTGGGAACTCCATTTGGCCATTATACGGCAATATCCGATTCCGGTCGTCTTGCCTTTCAATATTTTGGTTCATTTCTTGGATACTTCTGTAAAAAGTTTCAATACCAGCGGTAATGAGCGTTATATCATTGTACACGGTGTCTATAAAAGAATGCCCAGTTACAAATTTTAATACCATCAATTGTAGGCGTTGTAGAGTGTTGGTTCAAGGTCACAATTAAATAGCGTCTCGAACCATTTTTAGATAAGCACATGTGAGAGTACTGCTTTGCAGTTTTCCCGCCTGCAGAGTCACTTACTCCATATACACAAAAAAGACGACTCCTGAGCGTAAAGCGTTTTGTATTCTGCAATTTGCCAAGAGTGAATCTATAATTTCAGTTCGACGTACGTTTAAATTATAATTTAATTGTGATCCGCCCATGAGGCAAAAAGCATCCGCTGATGATGTCGATTCGAAACGACCGGATGTGTGTGTAAAGAGTGAAGCATAAGGTGGCTAAAGTCTCTAAAGAAGGTGTTGGCTGTGTCAGAGCGGCTTACCTTCGTAGTCCTAAGGAGTTTGTACGGGATACAAGTCTTGAATTTCAGTTGCCGAAGGTGACAGTGTGGTAGGTTTTGAGAAAACGTTTATACAAGCATCCATACCAGCTACAGTTGGAGCATGCCGTAAAGCGAAATAATTATGGTGTACGTTATAACTCTGCAAGTGAAGTGTTCCAGTGGGAAGATGACTTTTTTGATCGTGTGATGTTCTGTGATGAGGCAACCATGATGTTCTTATCTGGGGGTCGGAACATCCTCATAACTTGTAAAATATCAAAGAGATTCCCCAATTAAATGTTTTCTGGTGTGTGCCTCGACGTCAACTGTACGGAAAATCTTTTTTCGCTGAAGCTACCGTAACAGAGGTGGCTGGTGTGGATGTATTGCAAGAATGGCTCTTTTCCCAGTTAGAAGGTGAACCTGAAAACCTTATTTGGCAACAAGATGGAGCCCTGCCCCTGATCTAGCGTCGAAGTCACTGACCATTGGTTTGGCTGTTATGGTCACTATACAGAGTTTTTCTCGTCTGACATCCACGTTCACCTTACCTAACACCATGTGATTTTTTTCCGTTTGGGATTTATAAAACATCATGTCTACGTTGCGCAGCTACCTAATGACTTACCAGACTTGAGATACAGAAATGAAGAGGCTGCTGCTTCCATTACTCCGTACTTACGAACCGAAGTGTGGGAAGAACTATTTTTTAGGTGCACATATTGAACATTTGTAATAAAAACTTGGTTAGTATTCCTTCAATTTGATGCATGATTTTTTGTAAGTAGTCTAAATTAAACGTTTTGTTTCGAATGTTGTTTTTTTTTCAATTTTCCTTTCAAATATCTTTGAAGAATTATATCGTTCTATTTTTTTTTAATGTTCTCACTTCGCTGTTCTGTTGATACATGAGCAACATGGATTAAAATACAACAAAACTACATTCCTATTTCGTACTATCATATGCCATAAACCTCTTTTCGGTGTCACAAAACTAAAGTATATATATGTAAGATATTGGATCGTGAGATCCTCGAAATAATCTGAGCTGAGCTGGAGATATGTAGTAGACAAGAAGGTGGCGTAGTATCACTCTGAATGCACCATAGTAATACACATACTCTAAAACCTGGAAAACTAATCGTAAACCATGAGTGATATATATCCAGAATGGTCTACACAAAGGCATCATGTGATGTAATACCTTCACGTGGCAACAGTCCTTCATCCTAAAAGGAAGAAGAATTAGTGACTAATTCGCTAGAGACAGACAACAAGCTTGAAAAGAAGAAAGATCGTTGTCGTTTTCGCTTCACTTTATCCGACATTAGGTCGGGTTGGAACATTTATCGCTCTTCACTTTCCTCTGTTTTTCCATCATTGTTCTTCTATAACTTTTTTTCTCAAGTCCAGGTTCCTTTTTTCTTGGACTAGTCTTGATCGAGTCAATCCATGTTGCTCTGTGTCTCCCACGTACCATCAAACTTCATTTGTTGTGGTATTCGTCTTCCATTTTCTTTAATGTGACCAAGCCATTGTAATTTACTCATCTCAGTTCATTGAGTCTGCATTTTTACTCCAGTTTCCTTCCTAACATATTAATTATTCATTCTGTCTCTCTTCGTTTTCCAAATACACTTCTTAGGAATTTTATTTCACTAACTTGGATTCCGCTCTCCTCTTCTCTTGAAACTGTCCATGACTCCAATGTCAATATGGCTGTAAAGTACGTCTTATAAAACGCTTCCTTATACTTCATTGGCACCTCAACTCAGAACAAGACCCTCACACACCGGTAAAATGCGTTGCTCTGTTGCACCATTTTTGCTTACTCCTGCCTCCAGCCTTGCAGTCTGCATTATCTCACTTGATAAATATATGAAGTCGTCCACAGTTAAGTGGAAGAGGATGCAAAATTATCAACGGTGGTAAAATCGGAATAACAGTCTTTGCATCCCAGAAACGAATCTATTCTCCTTGTTGGCAGCGGCTTGAACTTACTTTGGCCTTAGCTTCAAAATGCCTTGGTAGTGGCGACCTCATTGTAATAACAGCCAACATACGGAACGGAAGTTCAAAGCCAGTCTAGAAATAAAAAAAAAGTCGAACTGGGAATCGACCGCGCCGTTTTAAGATAACCCACCCCGGCATTCGCGCATCAGTAGATTTAGGTAAATGCGTATCAGTTCTCTTGATCATTTGCCTGTCTGATAACATGTCATTACCGGCTTTCACTGGCTAAATTATGTTCGTACAGTTGTAAGCTGTACGCTGAATAACTGCTGCTCTAGATACACTTCTTGTAATGACTTTGACTATGAAGTCCGATAATATGGCTATCACTTGTCTGAAATGATGAGTTCGTGGACTACGAGTCAGTATGACAACTCTGCTTCATTTTTCTTATGCAGACATATGAAAATGGCTCCAAACCAAACCACATAATAATGAAAACGAAATACAGAAAATTTTACTTTATCCAGTGACAACACAGTGTGATAATATGTTATCATTCATACAACTCGTGAGGGCTGTTGATCCTTTTGCATTAAAAATAACTAACTGAAAAGTTAAGTATTCTGCATTTTGTTAGTCTGAAAAATTACACGTAAATGAGGCTCACCTCACGGTGGATATATGGAATAGCAATGTATTTGATCTAATGTATCCAAACATGTGTCGCTTAAGGTACTTAAGAACTGGTCCTTCTTCCACTCGATTACCTCTCCTGTTCCAACATCTTCATCTCAGAGTAACATTTGCACCCAGCGTACCGAATTATTTGTTGAATGTAGTCCACTGGCTGTCTCCCTTTAAGGGTTTTAGCCATTACGACTACATTTAGCACCGTGGGAGCTATTCCTTGGTGTCTTAAGATGTGTCCTATCATCCTAATCCTTCTTCTTATCAGTGTTTCCCACATGATCCTCTCCTCTCTGGGACTGCAGAGAATCTCATTTCTTATCAATCCACTTAATTTTCAACAATTTTCAATAGCACAAAATCTCAAACTTATCGTTTCTCTTCCTTTCCGGTTTTTATACAGCAGTCCTTGATCCACTACCTTTCAACGCTGTATGCCAAACGTAAATTTTGAGAAATTTCTTCCTCAAATTAAGACCGATGTTTGATACTAGTAGAGTTCTAATGGCCAGGAATGCCCTCTTCACCTGTGGTATTCTGGTTATTATGTCTCCTCCCCCATCCCTCCAAAGCTTTGAAGCTATCTGAATACCTTCAATTTGTTTGTGGATGTTAATTTCATCAATAATCTCAGTTCTGCGACCCCTCACAACTTTTGTCCTTCTTCAGATTTCCCTCAGTCCATAGTCTGTGCTCATTAGATTTTGCACTTCAATCACCTAGACCTGCAATTCTTCCTCGCTTCGACTGAGGATAACAGGTAGGTTGCAAGTGCTGCCCTGAGATGAAGAGGTTGAGACAAAGGAATTCGTGGTGGGCCGCATCAAACCAGTCAGAATACTGATGAAGTCAAAAAAAAAAAAAAAAAACAAAAAAAAAACCAGTGTCATCGACGAATATTTTCATTGATGTCCCTTCACCCTGACTTTTAACCAGAGTACTGAACCTTTCTGTTATTTCCGTCACTCTTTCTTTGATGCATAGACTGAAAAATAATCGAGAAAGACTGCACCCTTGGCTCACATCCTTTTTAATCCTTGCTTTTTGTTCTGGGTCCTCCATTCTTACTTTTCTCCTCTAGTTTCTTGTACCTGTCGTATATTACTTACCTTTCCCCTATAGCTTAAACTTATTTACTAGGTCGAACGCCTTTTTTAGATCGACAAAATCTGTGAACGCGTCTAGATATTTCTTGTCTTGTTTCCATTATCAAACACTACATCAGAACTGCCTCTATGGTGTCTTTACCTGTATATTATTCTTGGCTGCAACTTACTTGTTAGACGTGTGAGCTATTAAGCTGATCGTGCGATAATTCTTGCACTTACCTGTTGTTGTTATCTTCTAGATTGCGTAGACGAGTTTTCCGAAAGTTTTATGATATGGCGCCAAACTTAGATGTTCTAAAGACCAACTTGAATAGTCATTCCCCCAATGATTTTGTAAAATCCGAAGAAATGTTTTCTATTACTTCTGCCTTATTTGATTGCAAGTCTTCGCTAGCTTTGTTAAACTCATTTAACGCAGGATTATCGGGTGAGGGCGGTTTAATTTCCTAACTATGATTAATTCATTTTTCTGTGCAACATTTAATAACTGTAGCGCTATAAGGAGCAGATTACATTTTAGTCCTTTCTTACGTGGTAAAATTTTCGTGTTAAGCAGAGGTTTTTTCCCCGAGAGGTCACTATTTACTGGACTTCGTGCGGTGAATGTCAACAGATACAGCCAGCAACATGGCTTGTCTGCGGATACCCACGATGCGGTGGATGCCGCAGCAGGACATCCGGCGTCGCCAATTGGAACGGTCACTGCCTCTGATTCATGAGATAGGGTAGCAGACAGCACGCTGATGCCTCCGTGATACTACTATTTCGCAAATCAAATGGAATTCTCTAACAAAACTGTATCTCTAAGCTTAAATTTATCTGTGATATTTGAAGGCGACTTTCGTAGGTCGTGTCTATGACCTAAAAGCCAATCATCCTTCTTCTCAATTTAACCTGGGAGTTCATAACAGACTGTTCTGCCCTGAACTGTTAACCTTTACATCAGATCTGACCCGTATGCACGCAAAAGCAATCTGACTGGAATTATTTAAGTTTCGTATTGGCAAGGACTTTCACAAAGCGCAATGGAATAAAAGAAACGGGTTGAGCAAAATTAACCAAAAGAGGAATTAGAATCTCCATTGTATATATAAAGTGTTTACTTTCTACGTGAAGAAATTACATCTTACAGATACCATGAACCATGGATCTTGCCACCGGTGGGATGGCTTGTGTGCCTCAGTGATGTAGATAGCCTTACCGTAAAGGGGGGGGGGGGGGTGATGCAACCACATCGGAGGGGTATCCGTTGAGAGGCCAGACAAACGTGTGATTCCTAAAGAGGGGAACAGCTTTTTCAGTAGTTGCAGTGGCAACAGTCTGGATGATTGACTGACCCTGGCCTTATAACATCAACCAAAACGGTCTTGCTGTGCTGGTACTGCGAACGGCTGAAAGCAAGAGGAAACTGCAGCAGTAATTTTTTCCCGAGGGCATGCAGCTCCCCTGTATAGTTCATGATAATGGCATCCTCTTGGGTAAAATATTCCGGAGGTAAAATAGTTCCCCATTCGGATCTCTGGATGGAGACTACTCAGGAGGATGTCGTTATCAGAAAAAAAAACTGGGGATGGGTAGGCTAATGTTAGATACAGTGGGAATTAGTGAGGTTCGCTGGCAAGAGGAAAAGTACTTCTGGTCAGGTGAATACAGGGTTATAAATACAAAGTCACATAGGGGTAATGCAGGAGTAGGTTTAATGACGAATAAGAAAATGCGGTAAACTGCTATGAACAGTACAGTGAACGCATTATAGTAGCCGAGATAGACACTACGTTCACACCTACCACAGTAGTACAGATTTGCATGCCAAATTGCTCTGCAGATGATGAAGAGAGTGAAGAAATGGACGTTGAGATAAACTAAATTAATCAGAAAGTGAAGGGAGACGAAAATTTAATTGTGATGAGGGACTGAAATTCGATAGTAGGAAAAGGAAGTAATAGTAGGTGAATATCGACTGGGCAAAAGGAGGGAAAGAGGAAGCCGACTGGTAGAATTTTGCACAGAGCTTAATTTAATTATCGCTAGCACTTGGTTTTACGATCATGAATGAAGGCTGTATACATGGAAGAGAAGTGGAGACACCAGAACGTTTCAGATTGTTTATATAATGATAAGAAGAGATATCGGAACCAGATTTTAAATTGTAAGACATTTCCAGCGGCAGATGTGGACTCTGACCACAAACTATTGATTAAAACTGAAGAAATTGCAGAAAGGTAAGAAATTAAGTGTAAGTTAAAAGAATCAGAGATCGTTGAGAGTTTCAGAGCGAGCATTAGGTAAGGGTCTTCTAGAGGGGAAAGAAATGCAATAGAAGACGAATGGGCAGCTTTAATACAAGAAATAATAAAGGCAGCAACGATCAAATAGGTAAAAGACAAGGCCTAGCAGAAGTCGTTGGATAACACAGGAGATACTGAATTTGAAACTTCCTGGCAGATTAAAACTGTGTGCCCGACCGAGACTCGAACTCGGGACCTTTGCCTTTCGCGGGCAAGTGCTCTACCATCTGAGCTACCGAAGCACGACTCACGCCCGGTACTCACAGCTTTACTTCTGCCAGTATCTCGTCTCCTACCTTCCAAACTTTACAGAAGCTCTCCTGCGAACCTCGCAGAACTAGCACTCCTGAAAGAAAGGATACTGCGGAGACATGGCTTAGCCACAGCCTGGGGGATGTTTCCAGAATGAGATTTTCACTCTGCAGCGGAGTGTGCGCTGATATGAAACTTCCTGGCAGATTAAAACTGTGTGCCCGACTGAGACTCGAACTCGGGACCTTTGCCTTTCGCGGGCAAGTGCTCTACCATCTGAGCTACCGAAGCACGACTCACGCCCAGTACTCACAGATACTGGCAGAAGTAAAGCTGTGAGTAGAGGACGTGAGTCGTGCTTCGGTAGCTCGGTCGGGCACACAGTTTTAATCTGCCAGGAAGCTTCATACCAGCGCACACTCCGCTGCAGAGTGAATATCTCATTCTGGATATTGAATTTAATTGGCAGACGAAAGCGAATACAAACGTCTAAAAATGAGGTTGACTGGAAGTGCAAAATGGCTCAGCAAGAATGGCTAGAGGACAAATGTAACGATTTAGAAGCATATTTCACTAGGGGGAACGATAAATACGACCTACAGGAAAATTAGAGAGGTCTTTGGAAAAAAGACAAGCAGCTTAAGACTATCAAGAGCTCAAATGGAAAATCAGTCCTAAGCAAAGAAGGGATAGCTGAAAGGTGGAAGGAGTATACACAGGGTCTATGCAAGGGAGATGAATTTGGAGGCGATATTATGGAAATCGAAGAGGATGTAGATTCAGATGAGATGGGATGTATGATACTGTGAGAAGAATCTGCCGGAACACTGAAAGACTTAACCCGAAACACGTCCCCGGGAGCAAACGACAATTCCGTCAGAACTCGAAATACCCTCTGACTTCAAGAAGAGTGTAATAATCCCAATTCCAAAGAAAGCACTTGCTAACAGGCGTGGAAAAAATTACCGAACGATCAGTTTAATAAATCATGGTCGCAAAATACTAACAAGAATTCTGTACAGAGGAATGGAAAAACTGGCAGAAGCCCATCCCGGGGAAGATCAGTTTGAATTCCGGAGAAATGTCGGAACAAGCGGCGCAATACTGACCCTGCGACTTTTATTAGAAGATAGGTTAAAGAATGGCAAACTTACGTTTCTAGCATTAGTAGACCTAGAGAGAGCTTTTGACGATGTTGACTGGAATACTCTCTTTGAAATTCAGATGGCAGCAGGGGTAAAATACAGGGATCAAAATGCTGTTTACAACTTGTACAAAAATCAGACAGCATTGGAAGAATGTAAGGGCATGAAAGGGAAGCAGAAGTCGAGAAGGGAGTGAGACAGGTATTCAATCCGTTCATTGAGGAAGCTGTAAAGGTAACCAATCAAAAGTTTGTAGTAGGAATTAATGTTCAGAGAGAAGAAATAAGAAAAACCTTGAGGCTTGTCAATGATATTGTGATTCTGTCAAAAATAGTAAAGAACTCTGAAGAGCAGTTGCACGGAATGGACAGGTCTTGAAAGGAGGCTGTAGGATAAACGTCAAGAAAAAGCAAAAGAAGGATAACAGAATGTAATCGAATTAAATCAGATGAAGCTGAGGGAATTAGATTAAGAAACGAGACACTTAAACTGTTAGATGAGTTCTGGTATTTGGACAGCAAAATAACTGACGATGGCCGAAGAAGAGAGGATATAAAATTTAAACTGCCAATGGCTAGAAAAGGCTTTTCTGAAGAAGAGAAATTTGTTAATGTCGAATGTAGACTTACCTGTTCGAAAGGTATTTGTCTATAGCTATGTATGGAACTGACACTTGGAGGATAAACAGTTTACATGTAGACTACGTATCTCATGAGGAGGTACTGAATAGAATTGTGGAGACAAGAAATTTGAGGTACATCTCGACTAAAAGAAGGGATCGGTTGAGAGAACACATTCCGAGACATTAAGGGGTCACCAGATGTATTTGTCATCTGTGTCCTATTTCACCTAATAATAATCTGGAAACATTTTCTACAGTGCTAGTAGAAATTATCTCAATATCTCCGTCTCAACCGAAACATGTCTCGTAGTTCAACAGCGACACACATTTACCGGCATAGCAGACGTTTTCATTTCATTAATGTGTAACTCTGCTTAAGGTAAGCTACTACACCCGAGCTTTGAATACAATTAAAAGGGAATGAGTACGTTCCGAGACCATGAACACATATATAGGTGTTCAATAAGTGAAAAAATTAAACAACCACCAAAGGAAGAGGCTAACAAATCTGTATGCTTGGACACAATGAATGGTCAATATTCGAATACACAATAACATACTTCATGCGTAAATAAAATTCAGCGGAGCATATGCCTTTACATTCACATAAGACAAAATAGATAGAAGATCACATCGTGTTATTATTAATTCGTGAAACATTGGTTTTTGAGTGGAAAAGCGTTGATATTATTCACTCATAACTTTAGTTGACTGAATAAAAATTAGATATTGATTTTCATGAGCTTTAAGGATGTTGAAAACGTAAACGAAGAACTTACATTCACCGTGTTAAACAGGACAGCAAAATGTCTTTCGGACAGAAATCTAAAGCAATGTAATGAAGTTGCTGACCTGCTATATTGTAGCTAAATGATAAAGGATCTTTCTTTCTACGTATTCACAGCACATTACACTTGTCTACATTGAGATTCAATTGCCATTCCCTGCACCATGCGTCAATTCGTTGCAGATCCTCGTGCATTTCAGTATAATTTTACATTGTTACAACCTCTCGATATACCACAGCATCATCCGCAAAAAGCCTCAGTGAACTTCCGATGTTATCCACAAGGTCATTTATGTATATTGTGAATAGCAACGGTCCTACGACACTCCCCTGCGGCACACCTGAAATCACTCTTACTTCGGAAGACTTCTCTCCATTGAGAATGAGATGCTGCGTTCTGTTATCTGGGAACTCTTCAATCCAATCACACAATTGGTCTGATAGTCCATATGCCCTTACTTTGTTCATTAAACGACTGTGAGGAACTGTATCGAACGTCTTGCGGAAGTCAAGAAACACGGCATCTACCAGGAAACACGTGTCTATGGCCCTCGGAGTCTGGTGGACGAATAGCGCGAGCTGGGTTTCACACGATCGTCTTTTTCGAAACCCATGCTGATTCCTACAGAGTAGATTCCTAGTCTCCAGAAAAGTCATTATACTCGAACGTAATACGTGTTCCAAAATTCTACAACTGACCGACGTTAGAGATTTAGGTCTATAGTTCTGCACATCTGTTCGACGTCCCTTCTTGAAAACGGGTATGACCTGTGCCCTTTTCCAATCCTTTGGTACGCTACGCTCTTCTAGAGACCTACGGTACACCGCTGCAAGAAGGGGGCACGTTCCTCCGCGTACTCTGTGTAAAATCGAACTGGTATCCCATCAGGTCCAGCGGCCTTTCTTCTTTTGAGCGATTTTAATTGTTTTTCTATCCTTCTGTCGTCTATTTCGATATCTACCATTTTGTCATCTGTGCGACAATCTAGAGAAGGAACTACAGTACAGTCTTCCTCTGTGAAACAGCTTTGGAAAAAGACATTTAGTATTTCGGCCTTTAGTCTGTCACCCTCTGTTTCAGAACCATTTTGGTCACAGAGTGTTAAGTGTCTGGACATTTTGTTTTGATCCACCTACCGCTTTGACATAAGACCAAAATTTCTTAGGATTTTCTGCCAAGTCAGTACATAGAACTTTACTTTCGAATTCACTGAACGCCTCTCGCATAGCCCTCCTCATTCTACATTTTGCTTCGCGTAATTTTTGTTTGTCTGCAAGGCTTTGGCTATGTTTATGTTTGCTGTGAAGTTCCCTTTGCTTCCGCAGCAGTTTTCTAACTCGGTTGTTATACCACGGTGGCTCTTTTCCATCTCTTACGAGCTTGCTTGGCACATACCCATCTAATGCAAATTGAACGATGGTTTTGAACTTTGTCCACTGATCCTTAACACTATCTGTACTTGAGACAAAACTTTTGTGTTGAGCCGTCAAGTACTCTGAAATCTGCTTTTTGTCACTTTTGATACACAGAAAAATCTTCCTACCTTTTTTAATATTTCTATTTACTGCTGAAATTATCGATGCAGTAACCGCTGTATAATCGCTGATTCCCTGTTCTGCGTTAACTGTTTCGAATAGTTCGAGTCTGTTTGTCACCAGAAGGTCTAATATGTTATCGCCACGAGTCGGTTCTCTGTTTAACTGCTCAAGGTAGTTTTCAGATAATGCACTTAAAAAAACTTCACTGGATTTTTTTGTCCCTGTCACCCGTTATAAACGTTTGAGTCTCCGAGTCTATATCCGGCAAATTAAAATCTCCACCCAGAACTCTAATATGGTCGGGAAATCTACTCGAAATATTTTCCAAATTTTCCTTCAGGTGCTCTGCCACAACAGCTGCTGAGCCAGGGGGCCTGTAGAGACATCCAATTACCATGTTTGAGCTTGCTTTAACCGTGACCTTCACCCAAATTATTTCACATTTCGGATCTCCGTCAATTTCCTTCGATACTATTGCACTTTCTATCGCTATAAACACGCCTCCCCCCTCACTGTCCAGCCTGTCTCTGCGGTATACATTCCAATCTGAGTTTAGAATTTCATTACTGTTTACATCTGGTTTCAGCCAACTTTCTGTCCCTAGTACTATGTGGGCACTGTGACCGTTTATTAATGAGAGCAGTTCTGGGACCTTTCTATAGACGCTCCTGCAGTTTACTATTGCCACATTAATATTGTTATTCCCTGTTGCTTTTTGTTTGTATCGTAATCTCTAGGTATTGGAAATCTGGTACGATTCAGATATGGTCCACGGCATCAAACTATTGAACTTGTTAATCAAGCTTTCCTTCAGCTTTTATTGTTCCCACTTCTTTATTCTGAACAGAACGATATAGAGCCAGAAGACTTGTTGACGTTCATGTCTGCCCATTTTTTATAATCTGGCATTAATGACGGCTAATAAATTAATAAAACGGAGATAAAGCAACTGCAAAATTGAAGGGTAAACAAGAACCCCAATTGGGCCTTCGTGAGTGATTTGAGGAAAACGACGGTTGGAGTTTGCTGGACGGTGCTTCTTGGTCGCATTCATTCAATGCATAGCTTTTGAAGATTTCCGTGGCTAGAAGTGCTATGTTAAGTTTCGGCGTTCTGTGATGAATGCCACGAAGAAATCTTTGGACGACGCAGCTTGATCCATATTAGGGAAGAGATTGAACTTTGCACCAACGCCCAAGACGTTTTCCAATTGTTTACTTCATTAGGTCTGCCGAAAAGGCCATTTTTTAACTACATCCAGAGGCTGTCGAAGAGGTTAGAAGAGAAGCACGTCGTGTGTTGACTTGGCGTGCTTTGCAGTCAATGGAAGTGGGTGCCGATATTTTTATCTTACCTGCTGACATGTTGGACAAGCAGGATTATGTTTACTATCTAATCTATCATATCACAGACATAGTGCTGACCCGGAAAAAAGTGTTGAGAAGCAGACTAAAAACCTCCTGAAGAAAAATATTTTGTAGCAAGGGACCTTTTTCTTTGAGTCATCAGTTTTGTGTCTGGTTTGAAGTGGTCCGCCACGAATTCCTCTCCTGTGCCAATCTCTTCATTTCGGAGTAGCAATTGCACCCTACATCCTAAATTATTTCTTGGATATATTCAGTCTCTGTCTTTCCCTACAGTATTTAGCGTCTACAATTCCATCTAAAGGCATGAATATTATCTCCTAATGTCGCATCAGATGTCCCATCACCGTGTCCTTTCTTTTTTATCAGTGTTCTCCCTGCGTTCCTTTGCTCGCCAGTTCGGCAGAGAACCTACTCACTCCATATTTTATCAGTCGTAATTATCGAGATCCACGAACAACATCTCGTCTTAAACGCTTCGATTCCCTGCTTTTACAGATCTTTCAGAGTAATGATTCACTTACACACGAGTGCTATGGTCCAATTAAAACGTATATAATCAGAAATTACTTATTCAAATTATTGCCGATACCATTTGGTTCTTGTAGATACCGGATTATCCGTCGTTCTCTATAGGTTACACATATTTCGATCATCTGACACAGTTTTACGTTGTCGAATCCTATGAACATGTCTTTGCTTAAGTCTTACTTCCATTATCAAGCGCAGCATCAGAACTGCCTCTCTCGTGCCTTCACGTTTTTTAACGGCAAATCTCATCATTTTCACTTTAAGGTTTTTGGACCACTTCATTATGCTTGTTTTTAACGGTGGTGCTCTCCCATACTGGCATCGATAATTTTGCAATACCGTTGTCAAAGATTTGGATTCTTCGTATCTGATCTGTCATCATTCTGGAGCGCAACAAGTCAAATCTCTAACAAAGGACAAAGAAAAAACTTTGAGAGCTGCTAAATGTTTTTAAGACGAACTCAGATCCTCGATCGCCAATAGTGTCCTACTTATCACACTTTGAAATGGTAAATTAAGGATGCATACGACGATTAAAACGAACTTGTGTAAGGACATACAGAAAATACAGTAGCTCATAACGCATCACAATAACTCGTTGCAATAGTTGGAAAGAAATATCATTATTTTAGGTTATTGAGAACACGGTACGTTAAGACCCGTACAAATCCATTTCTTTCTTCGGAAATGGTATTGTCACATTAAACAGGCCACTGATAGAAAACATTTTTTAACGAAAATGGTTTATATTTTGTGGTTTGCGTTACGCTGAATACTGATGTAATAGCAAAAAACGGGTCATTCGCTATTTTTATTAGACTAACGTTAAGTATTTCAAAACTGCATTTTTAGCGATTTTAGTTATACAGAGTGAATCATGTAAACTTGAACCGCAAACATTGCGGAAGTGGATAGTGCTATTGATGTGTGGTTTTCACAGAATGGATTGGCAGTCAGGCGCTCGTATTGTTAGCTAGTGAACAAGTTGTAACAATACTTAGAACATGTATTTTTTGTGCGAACATACATTTTCTTGAACGGAACAATACCTTTGGCAAAACTAAAAGTAGTTAGAATGTCAGCGGTGTTTATTGCATGATTCTAGTGCGAATCGTTTACGAGATATTGTGTTTTGAAACGTTCCCACACGAAAACTACTACAATACCTGTGGTAGCACACACTAAGGGACAACATAAGCGCATACATTAGTTACGTGGATTCCAACCAGTAACGAGACAATTGACATAAGTTGTGTCCAAAATGACAACCGGCAGCGGCAATACACGCTTCCAGTCTGGTATGGAGCGACTGCTACACGCTAGTTAGCATGTCAATGGAGATGTACGAGCAGTCTGCAGTAATACGTCGTTGCATATCATCGGGTGTAGTTAGTATGTCTTTGTAGACAGCGTCTTTCAGCTTTTCCCACAGAAAAGGGTCTACAGGCGTCAAATCCGGGGAACGGGCCAGCCAAGGTACAGATCCTCTGCGTCCGATCCAACGATATAGAAACAATTCGTCAAGACAAGCCTTAGTATTTCGTGCACTATGGGGCTGGACAGCCACCATGTTGATACCAAACGTTCCGCAAAGGAATGTCTTCTAGCATTCGTGGAAGAAGATATGTTAGGAGGCTGTGGCATGTCTATAACGGGCATATGAGCTGACGTTTCACCGCATGGGCGCAAATGTTCCATCTGACGAAGCCAACGGTAGCGCACGTTTCAGTGTTTCACCTGGCCATGACTGGTATATGTGACTTAATCGATAAACAAGATACATGGTACATCTGGACTATCATGTCTTAATGCCCATGTAAAGAATTTAATATGATTCTCATAATCGTTTCCATGCAACTCTTGATGGCGAGAGATGTGATAGGGATGGAATCTATGGCGATGGAGAATGCGTAGGACACTTGCCTGACTCACGCCATTTCCTCGTGTGATTGCGAGGGAGCTAACGTGAGGATCAACTGCAGCAGCAGCAAGGACGTTAATGTTCCCCTCTTCTGTCGTCACTTGTTTCCTTCTGTTACGTTGTCTAGGTGTTATACTACCACTTTCACGTAACTCGTTGAAAAGGTTGATAAATAATTGTCGCGATGGTTGACGTCTATTGGGATATCTTGTCGCAAACACCGTGCAATAAAGAACTGCATTCTTCCTATACTTTCCATACACCATGAGCTTGCCTGCTTATTCTGCATCGGTAAATGCCATCGTCCACTCTATTGCTTGGACTGTCACATGCTAACTGACTAGTGAGTAGCAGTGCACTTAAGGATCACACAAGCACACTGTAAGCAAACAAAATCGTACCTTAAACAACTCGCACTAGACTCCTGCAGCACCACTGACATTCTAATTTTAGTTTATTAATGCCAATAGGCACTGTTCGACTTAAAAAATGTATGTCTGCACAAAAAATATACTTTATAAGTATTATTATAATCTGTTTATTCTCTAACAATAAATCCTCTCACTGCCAATCCATTCTGTGAAAACCGCACGTCAACAGCGCTTTCCATTTCCGCAATATTTGGGGTGCAAGTCCTAGGTGATTCCCCCTAGATATATAACTAGATCAGTTAAATAAAATATGAAGTTAAAATTCAGTGACAGTTCAAATGGTTCAAATGGCTCTGAGCACTATGGGACTTAACAGCTGTGGTCATCAGTCCCCTAGAACTTAGAATTACTTAAACCTAACTAACCTAAGGACATCACACACATCCATGCCAGAGGCAGGATTCGAACCTGCGACCGTAGCAGTCGAGCGGTTCCGGACTGCGCGCCTAGAACCGCGAGACCACCGCGGCCGGCTTCAGTGGCAGTGTTTTCACTAGTTAATCTATACCGTAACTACAGTGACGATCTCTTTACCATCCCTATTTGTTTTCAACAACCTTGTGGTGCCGAAAGAAGTCCTAAATTACCACCTCTGCACATTAAGTTCGGCCTGACGATACAGTTTGTAAAAGACTTGCCCAAAGATGCAGAACGTCGTATGTATCCGTAAGCGAGTTTTCCTCATCCGCTAGAAGCAAAATTGAAAGAAGGGGTGTTTCTTGGACTCGACAAAATTCGATTTTGCAACAGTCACCTGCCTTATTTTTTCACTCAACACGTCAAAATGAAAAGACGGCATCAGTGCCGTTGAACTACCAATGTGATCTGAGATTACTGCTGCTCGCTTCATATGACTTACAACGGGCAAATCAGCGGAGGGAAAGCTATGTTAGATGCTTTCAGGAATAGAAAAAAAGGAAATGTAAGGCAGTAACTCTTTTGTAACAAAGAAGTGTTTCCACGTTTATACTACAACAAAGCCTTTGTTCATATTGAAAAAATAAGTTGCTTCTCATTCCAATCACGTACATGTGCTTTGCTAACTTTTTAGTTTATAACGAAGTCATATTCTGGCAAAATTGTACATGGTTTTTATTATTGTCATTATTTATTAACTCCATTGGAAAGAGTAATACTACATGTGTCGGTTTCCATAAATGCGTCTTCTGTTGCAGATGCAAAAGAGACATTTTAAATGTTGCACAAATTCTCTTACTATAGTTACTGCTAAATTAGTACAAAATTATTATTTTCCGGTTGGTGACTGAAATGAATACATTTGGAAATTCTTTTAAATTTTGAATTTATAGAACACGTTTGTAAAAGACTGGTTCATTTCACTGTTGCTATTTGGCCAATTTCCGCGTTTCATTATTATATTTCTCTGCCCGTCCAAGGTGCTACATTCCAGTTATATGTGGTCCGCAGTTTGATTACCTCCTATGCATGGAAACATGGCATCGTTGGCTATACTGAATCGATGATAATAAGCCTTCAGCTTCCCACGTGCCATTAACATCACTCTGAAATTAAGAAACATTGGTAATCTGGGCCTCAGTCAGTGGTGTATCGTTGAAAAATATTCCTTTGCGACAGGTTCTTTTTGTAGTCAGTTGCCATTCTTTCTCCCGTTCTTTCAGAGACATTTATTTCACTAAGGTTTTGGCACGTTTGATATAACTAACTTCGTCTTGTGATCCGGATGCCTCTTTGGCCGCTAGTCCCCTAGTTCATTACCGTTTGGATTCATTACCGTTTATTCCTGTGTGAGCTTTAATTCATATAAAGCTTCTTTTTATAGCGCTATAATCTTATTTCTTGTCTCTCCTAGTAGTCCTTTGCGATGCTTTGGATTCCTCGATGAATATAATGTTATTAACATTTACTACTACCGTTCGGTGTAAGCCATCTAGTGTGTTTAGCGTTCCGAGAGACTTTAGATGGCAAGACACATTGTCTGAGTGTTGATTTCTCAGCTTATGTTTCATCAGGTAAGTTAGCTTTGTGTTGATGGCAATTATCATGGCAGATCCTTCTCCTTGCTCACTCCCGTAAGTGAATGCTTCAATCAAGTACTGCCTCCTGCTGCTTCTTTCATTAGGTCAGCCGGATAGACCTATTTTGATAATGATTACCAATTTCTAAAGTTTGCACTCATTCATTATGTTCTTAATTTTAATCATTTCTGGAGTTAGTCCTGAGAGCCTACACCGGGCCTCTTTTGATAGCGTTCTGTAGGCTCTGAAAATCTCGATATTAATTAATCATTGAAATATTTGCTACTTATTGCAATTGTACTGCCGTATGCATTAATTAGTTACGCACGTGGTAGAAAAAAACTGAGGCCAGATATGGATTCAGTGTTCAGAAAACCATAATCTTAAACTACTAGCTACAAAATATTAATCAAAGAAGATTTTTTCGTCGAACTGTGTAATCTTCTGTTCACAGGATGGCATACATTAGGTATAAAAGTTAAGTTATATGCAGTAAATACAACACTGTTGCTGACAGTGTTAAGCAGTACACAGTAGATATAGCACTATTGCTGAGAGTCCTTGGAATGGTACAGTAGTTCTCCGTGGGAACAAGTTGTGTTGTGTTCTTCAGCCCAAATACTGGTTTCATGCAGCTCCCCACACCTCTATAGCCGGCCGCTGTGGCCGAGCGGTACTAGGCGCGTCAGTGCGGAACCGCGCTGCTGCTACGGTCGCAGGTTCGAATCCTGCCTCGGGCATGGATGTGTGTGATGTCCTTAGGTTAGTTAGGTTTAAGTAGTTCTAAGTCTAGGGGGCTTATGACCTCAGATGTTAAGTCCCATAGTGCTTAGAGCCATTTTAAACGCCTCTCTGTCCTGTATAAGTCTCTCCTTTTCATAACTACTGCAACCTATATCGATTTGAGCCTGCTTACTGTGGTCAAGTTTTGGTCTCCGTCTACAATTTTCACCCCTCACATTTTCCACCAATAAATCTCCATTGACGAATCTTTCATGAGTCAGTATGTATCCTATCAACTAATCTCTTCTGTTACTCAAGTTGTGCCACCAATTTCCGTTCTTCATATTTCGAGTCAATACTTCTTCATTATTTATCTTCAGCATTCTTTTGTAGTGCCACATTTTGTCTAAACTGTTGATCGTCCACTTTCACTTCAGTACACGACTTAAGCCCAAGATAAACACTTTCAGAAAAGCATTCCTAACAATCCAATTTATATTCGATGTTAACAGATTTCTTATTCATAGCCAGTCTGTATTTTATATCCTCTTCGGCCAATGTTAGTTATTTTCTTGTCCAAATACCAAACTACTCCACTAGTTTCAATGACCTATTTCGTAATCTAACTGCCTCAGCATCGTCCGATATAATTAGAATACATTCCTTTCCCCTTGTTTTACTTTTGCTCATGTTCATCCTATAACATCTTTTCAGGATGCTATCCATTCCGGTCAAATGCTCTTGCAAGGCCTTTGCCATCTCAGACAGAATTATATCTGCAAACCACAAAATTTTTGTTTCTTTTCCCTGAACACATATTACCTTCCATAATTTGTCCTTGGTTTCTCAATGTACAGGCTGACTAAACACCGAGGATAAGCTACAATCTTCTTTTATTGTATTCTCAATTCCTTTTTCCGTTTCATGTCCTTTGGCCTTATGCTGCAATCTGGTTTCTGTATAACATGTAGATAATTTTTCACTCTCTAAATTTTGTCCCTGCTACCTTCAGAATTTCAAATAGTGCACTCCAGTAAAAATTATCAAAAGCTTTCTCTAAAGCTGCAGATGTATAAACGTATGTTAGCCTTTCTTCAGTGCGTCTTTTAAGTGGAAAAGTATTTTTTTAACATACGTTTCATTATGTCTTCATGATTACAGTTGTTAAACAGTATGTGTGGTTCATATTAGTGGTACATGATGACCAGTGAGGCTGAAATTAGCTAACTGCAAAATGTCTGAGCTTATTAAATATGATGTAGGAATATTTCTCGTGATGTGTGCTGCATAAAAACCAGTGATGTTGAAATAAGCCTATAGTAAAACTTCGGACTTTTTATCAGTATGTACAACTATTTTTCTGTGATGTGTACTCAATAAAAACAAAAAAAGATTGAAATTAGCTATTTTTTCAGTATAATCACGAATTAAGAATACAGCCTAAGCAGAAACGTGTTCCCTTTCAGAAAGGACGTGAGTTAGTAGACATTTCGTCAAAAAAAAATTTCTACTCTTCTAGAACCTATGTGTGCGTTAAAATGATAAACATCTTACAATAGTTTATAAAGCGTTTGCGCACGAATTATTTCCTTTTTCAGCAATATCTTAGAAAATTGGCATTTCAGGACACAATAAACAATGTTTCTTAATTGTAATTAAGCTACAGCCTTGTTTCACTAATGCGCCTTGCTGTTAGCACAAATCGCAAGCCTCAGGAGGTTGGTAATAGCAGGTAGTCTTTTTCCAGATAATCTTACTTCTTTGTTGGACAAAATTACATTGTGTTCTATCAGTTTCTGAGAATATATATTTTCGTCGTATCAGTTTTATTACCGTTCTGTTGCAAAACGTACGACGTGTTTCTTATGGTAGCAGATTGACTCATTTATCTCTGCTGAACAATACTGAACAGCACATAGCTCCAAGAAACGATTCAGACATTTTGTTATCACAAGAGCCACCTGTTATCTCAAGCTATCTCAAGTTGAGTCATAATGATGAAAACCACTACTGTCATATTTCTCATATCAAACTCATGAGGCGTTTTTATTATTTCTACAGTGGGTAGTACTTGGAAGCTCTCAATGTTGACCAATTCGAAAGTATATTGCTTTCCACGCCGTTCCCATTTTAAAGCTTCTCCTTCCCCTCTTTAGCTGGAGTTTGATAAAGTCTGGTCGGTATTCACACAGAATCCCTATACAAACTGAGTTCTTTTATTGCAGATCTGATACAAGCGAGAGATACGTGTTCCTCTTAAGTATATGGGCCGATGTCACCAACTTTGACTGTTAATTTGTATTTCGATGCTTTCCTTCTTTGTTTTGTTTTACGGAACATAAGAAGATAAAATTCTGTCTTTACGATAATCGAGTCCATTCAACAAGTCTCCACTTCAGGTTTCGAGCTAGTCACACATTCTAATATTGTGTGGGAGTTTTGGGCTATTAGTTGAGAACGCTTGTTCAGTTCACACCTACTATTTTAATGTTGTTTTATACATGTTGGATTTCGTTGAACACCATGGCTGTTTCCAGAATGAGATTCTCACTCTGCAGCGGAGTGTGCGCTGATACGAAACTTCCTAGCAGATTAAAACTGTGTGCCAGACCAAGACTCGAAATCGGGACCTTTGCCTTTCGCGGGAAAGTGCCGCGAGTATCGGTCCGGCACACGGTTTTAATCTGCCAGGAAGTTTCATATCAGCGCACACTCCGCTGCAGAGTGAAAACCTCATTCTGGAAACATCCCCCAGGCTGTGGCTAAGCCATGTCTCCGCAATATCCTCTTTCAGGAGCGCTAGTTCTGCAAGGTTCGCAGGAGAGCTTCTGTAAAGTTTGGAGGGTAGGAGACGAGATACTGGCAGAAGTAAATCTGTGAGGAGGGGGCGTGAGTCGTGCTTGGGTAGCTCAGTTGGGCTCGTTCAGAGGGTTACGTAGCCTCTGTAATAAAAAAACTGAGTTAATCGATCATCAACGAACTTAATCGGATATCTTACGACGTCCGCCACGAGCAGATACAACGAACAAAAGCGAACAAAATAGATAAAAAAAAAAAACGTTGGGAGAGCACTAGCCCGCGAAAGGCAAAGGTCCTGAGTTCGAGTCTCGGTCCAGCACACAGTTTTAATCTGCCAGGAAGTTTCACCATGGCTGTTATTCAGTTAGCGATTGTTGACGGAGAACGCAACCAGTCCCAGGCGCCCGTGCTGAAATGTAATGCCTCCGAATTTTTTATGTGAAAACTCTTGAAGCTTTTTGAATAAAACAAACGTTATTAATATTCTGAATCTTTACTCTTCATGTCTACATATTTATTTCTCAGCATAGTCACGCTGGCAACGAACACATTGCTTCCAACGAGAGACCGGTTTACTGATACGTCACTGTAGAGTGTGTGGCTTTGTTGATGGAGCCACAACCTCACTTCTGCTTGAAACGCTTTATCACTATCAAAGTGAAGTGCTCGAATGTGTTCTTTGAGATAAGGAAACAGATGCAAATCGGATGGGACTAAGTGGGGCTGTAGGGAGGATGATCGATGACAGCGAACCCAAGGCGTTGGCTTGTTGCAGAAGTCGCAACACTCGTGTGTGGCCATTCATTTTCATGCTGAAGGTGAGGATGCTCCATGTGTGGACACTCTCTTCGAATTCGAAACTCGATTATAGCATTCTGTTACTCACGCCCCAACATAGCTACGTTGCACACCGCCGCATTAAACGCAGAGGGCTGCAAATAAGTAGACATGATGAATAAAGATGCAGAATGTTAATAACGTTAGTTTTATTTAAAGATTTTTAAGATTTTACACATATAAAAGGTGTTTCAAAATGAATATACAGGTTTTAAAGCCTTTGTAGCATTTATTACGTTCACCTTACAAATATAAATAATACATCAAATGAAAGAGCAATTCAAACAGTTTTGTTTGTATACCTGTACGCAAAGGGAAGAGACTGAAACGACCAAAAGTGACTGTAGAATGTGCTAAACGAGTGAGAGCCTTTCACGTGTAGCACTAAGAAATCAGTTTGGCTGGCTAGTCGTGATTTAACATTTCCAGTGATGTCTCTGTGGAGACCTTCTAGGAGACGCTTACAACTACGTCCTTACCGCCTGCAGTTGTTACAAGCTGCAAAAAGCCTACAGCGTATGGTTTATATGTCAACCTTGCAAACGAAACTTTCTAGAATGAAATTTTCACTCTACAGTGGAGTGTGCGCTGATGTGAAACTTCCTGGCGGATTAAAACTGTGTGCCGGACCGAGACTCGAACTCGGGGCCTAGAGCACTTGCCCGCGAAAGGCAAAGGTCCCGAGTTCGAGTCGCGGTCCGGTATACAGTTTTAATCCGCCAGGAAGTTTCAAACGAAACTTTGCTGCTTGACGACGAAAATATTCTGTATCGTGTTGTCTTCAGTGACGACTCAACATTTCACCTAAATGAACACTTGTAAGAAAAACTCTTTCAGCTGCTCTTTCATTTGCTGTATAATTTATAACTGTATGTTGAATGTAATAAATGCTACAAAGCCTTAGAACCCGGTGATTCACTTTGAAACGCCCTGGTACCCACGTCCCGTCTCAGTTACACGATTCTCAAACATTTAGAAAATGTTCGCTCACATTCACAAGGGATAGCACAAGGGATAGCAGTGGCTAAAAGGGCATTCCTGGCCAAGAGAAGTCTTCTAGTATTACACAAAGGCCATGATTTGAGGAAGAAATTTCTCAGAATGTACGTTTGGAGCACAGCATTGTACACTAGTGAAATATGGACTGTGGGAAAACCGGAACAGAAGAGAATCGAAGCATCTGAGATGTGGTGCTACAGAAGAATGTTGAAAATCAGGTGGCCTGATAATGTATGGAATGAGGAAGTTCTGCACAGGATCGGAGATAAAAGGAATATGTGGAAAGCACTGACAAGGTGAAGGTACAGGATGGATGATAGGACCTCTGTTAAGACATCAGGGAGTGACTTCCATGGTACTAGAGGGAGTTGTAGAGGGCAAAAACTGTAGAGGAAGATGGAGACTGGAATACATCCAGCAAATAATTGAGGACGTAGATCCGATGAAGTTTTGTGCAGATGTCTTGGATAATGTCTCTAGTATGGCTGTCGATTCCGACATGTTGCTATTTTCAATTCTGAGCGCACAGTGAACACGTAAAGATGCCTAGAAAATAGTGTCTCCGCCAAGAATGACTGCCCAGTCAGAGATTTCGCCTGATGTCATGCAGCCCACATAACACAACTGACGTGCGTTTCGCTCTTTGTGACGATTCTCGGCTGCACTCTGCAGGGGCAATGAAGATGCTTCTGCAGCATTTTCAATGGTAAGTGTTTGACCACCCACTACACAGCCCGTACATGGCTCATCCTGAATTTCATCTCTGTTCACGTGAACCGTGCATGGGGGCTTAATTATATATTGAATGCAAATAATTTTAATTATCGTCGCTGTCTGTCCGGTTACGCAGTCTCGTAACCGGTTGGCCCTGACCGGTATTAGTACGCAATCTGACTGCGTACAATAACAACAAAGAATGAAACAAAAGTTCCGTTAACACAATTAATTAATTAAGTCCCCAGCAACTATAAAAGCTACGAAACAAAAACTACGGAACTACAAAACACAAATGTAACTGTTCTGTGTGTGGAAGTGTGATTCAACTTACACATCTGGCACGGTTCTTCCTCAATACGACAAGATGCTTTAAACGCCATCTACAATGAAGTAATTAAAAAAAACAAAAATACTATAATTGCACATAAAAACCAGAATTACACTCTAATACATTAACACAAGCCAGATGCTTTGTTGACTGAACCTGTGACCAAGAGACATTGTTAGTTAGGACATTTGAAATAATAAAAAAAAAATTATTACCTTCATATATATTGACGAAACATACACTCTGATCATTACAACATCCGCAATCGAACAGCATCGGCTGTCTAGCCCATCAGAACAACTGCATACAACTGCTCACAACTAGTCACGGCTACATCAGAACTCCTCATGCCCACTTCTCAATAAGCACTCTCCACGACGACTTTTCAATAAGCACTCTCCACTACGACTTCTCAACAAACACTGCCAGTGGAGGCGGCTGAATAATACTCTTTGGCGCAATCTCTGGCCCTGTGACTCAGTGTAGCCACCTTTCATATGCCCATCCTCCATGGGCTAGAATTTGATGGTATTTTTGCCAGCATTGGTGGTGAAAATACCACCAAATTCGTCCAAAAAACACAGACAAAAATTAAAAACTAATATTAATAAGTAAATATCACATAACTAAATAAATTTTGGCTTTGCAGTGACCCTTCAATAACCTAATATATAAAATACAGTAAGGAATACAAATGCTTGCATACATTTGATTTTACATAATAGTTTACACAAGTATCATGTGGTTAAACAATTCAATCAATAGCGTCAGCAATGACGAATAGGTGCAGGTAAGAGTCTCATAACATCTCATAAACAGTAAACACACAAAAAACCAATTTATACAAATATTCACATAAAATCATTTCAATAGTTCAATAAACAAGTAGAACTCCTCAGAGTAATTTACAGTTCCAACAGTAGCACCCAGCAATGATCAACAGGTGCAAATAGCAATCTGATAACATTTCATCAGCAGTATTTAAACAGCTCCAACAGTGGCACCTAGCAATGGCGAGCAGGTGCAGACACCAACAATTGACATTATCTCAGTAGAAGCAGTCCATTAGTGGCACCCAGTAATGTTGAACAGTGCAGACACCAACAAGTGACATTTCAGTAGAAGCAGTTCCATCAGTGGCACCCAGCAATGTTGAGCAGGTGCAGACACCAACAAGTGACATTATCTCAGTAGAAGCAGTTCCAACAGTGGCACCCAGTAATGTTGAGCAGGTGCAGACACCAACAAGTGACATTTCAGTAGAAGCAGTTCCATCAGTGGCACCCAGCAATGTTGAACAGGTGCAGACACCAACAAGTGACATCATTTCAGTAGAAGCAGTCCATCAGTGGCACCCAGCATTGTTGAACAGGTGCAGACACCAACAAGTGACATTATCTCAGTAGAAGCAGTCCATCAGTGGCACCCAGTAATGTTGAACAGGTGCAGACACCAACAAGTGACATCATTTCAGTAGAAGCAGTTCCACCAGTGGCACCCAGCAATGTTGAGCAGGTGCAGACACCCACAAGTGACATTATTTCAATAGATGCAATCCATCAGTGGCACCCAGTAATGTTGAACAGGTGCAGACACCAACAAGTGACATCATTTCAGTAGAGGCAGTCCATCAGTGGCACCTAGCAATGTTGAACAGGTGCAGACACCAACAAGTCACATTATTCCAGTAGAAGCAGTTCCATCAGTGGCACCCAGCAATGTTAAGGAGGTGCAGACACCAACAAGTGACATCATTTCAGTAGCAATGTTGAACAGGTGCCGGTAACAGTCCATAATATTCACTATCACTAATCAGACAGTTCATCAGAGTTCATTAGCAGAAATTAAACATTTCCAAGCAGCACCCATCATGTTGAACAAGTGCACGTAAAAGTCCATAATACTCACTATCACCAATCAGTTCATCAGAGTTCATCAGCAGAAATTAAACATCTCCTAGTGGCACCCATCATGTTGAACAAGTGCAGGTAACAGTCCATAATATTCACTATCACTAATTAGACAGTTCATCAGAGTTTATCAGCAGAAATTAAACATTTCCAAGTGGCACCCAGCAACGTTGAATAGGTGCAGGCACAAACAACAATTTGAAGGCACACACAATTGCTTTTACAAAAATATTATCAATGCTCTTACACTAAACATACAAATTATAATAAACACACAATTGATATTAGGTAATTGTCATATTAACTATTACAAATACACAAATACCAGTAAACCTATAATAATTATTGGTGTCAGTGCAAGCCACAACAAACAAGTAAAATAATATTTAGGAGATAGGTCGGTACCAATTATTTGGGATTAGGAAAGGAAAACACACAAAACACACTCACTCATCTTTCATCCACATTTAAGTACTACTGTGTAATTGAATAGTGTTAACTGTGTAAATGCAATTCTGTCCAAAATTTTATGTTCAACTTGTGTATCAAGTAGTAGTGGCAGCAATGTATAACAGTCAATAATAGTTAGTCAACGTCGTAGTCATCATGTCAAGACCAATGTTTGCCAAGCCAAATCAAAATGTACGGTTTCTGAACAACTGTCAGTGTGCCAAGATATGCAAATGCTTCCTCTCTCCAAAAAAAAAAAGTATATGCTGCTTATTGATTTAACAAAATGTGTGTGTAGACAATCTTCTTTCCACTTGAGTGTTCTAGTCTGCCATCTTCATCCTCCTTGTTCCATATAAACCAACAAAAAAAATATGCTCCTCACTTACTTTACCTCTTATCCACCAAAACTCCAATAATCATCAGCATCACATCACATAATCTTAATACTTCAATAATACCTCTTACGTCGATACATATAAACCTTATCATCAGTATCATTTACCTTACCTCTTGTCCACCAAAACTCCAATAATCATCAACTTCACACAATCTCAGTACCTCAATAATACCTCTTCAATACGTCGATACATATAAACCTTATCACCAATACCATTTCACTTCCATAACAACTCTTTCCTCTAGTCAGTCTCCTCGAACAAGTACAGATAAAATCCTAGTGCAAACTTCAGTTCATCAGCCCATACAATCCGAAGACACAATGTCCACACACATCCTCTGTGTAGTCCACTTGAGCCAAATCTTCTACTCATTATGAATTATAAAATACATTTTGGTTACCTTGTCCATCATGACATAAAAGAAATGCATACATGACCTCTAACAGCCTTCAGTTTGAATAACTTTCAGTAAGTAGGTGCGAGTACGTAGTATGAAAGATCACATAAGACTTTGAATGAATAAATCGTAATATTTCACAGTGTGTTCACCACTTCAAGAATCATGGCAAAACAGAAGCAAACATGTGGAGTATTTCTTGTGTCAAGTGTCACTTACTATTTCAATTGCTCACGAAGAATGCAGTGTAATGACTGTCAATGGTCTAAACCTAGTGTTGGTATGTCATGTCGTTAGCTTCCTTCCTATTAGCATAAATTTATACAGCTTCCATAAAACCTCCAGCTCATGTGACTTCAATGAAGTTTCTTGTACCAATGTCGTTCGTAGCATTATAGTAGTTCATTTTCTTATCTTAAAATATAAGGCACTGAGCGTAAGCAAAACATGCAATAGCGAGTAAATTTACCAGTAGCGAACAATCTATAATTAATACCATAGTGTGACCTAAACTCCATGTTCGTACACCGCATATCAGCATTTCTATATACCAAATTAAAGAATAGTTATGACAACAAACAGAAATGTGTAAATATGCAATCCATACGCAAAGCAGCAAATATGTATCTTACATAATAAACAGGTCATTAGCATCATTTCAGCATAAGCAAATAAATGTTCATATGTAATCTTAATAAGTAAACATGAAGGCGCAAGCAGATAAATCACAAAGTATAACTTACATACATAACCATATCAGCACAATTAATCAGGTGACAATTATAATTTAAATAAATAAGCACAGCAGGCACATAATTAAAAAAATGTGACATCAGTAAAAAAGCAGTGCATCCAAGCGATGCATAATATACATAATTAACAACCCCGTTCATTAATCAATCATTGTCAAAATCAGTTAACACAAAGTATAAATCACGTAATCGCGAGCAGCAAATTACGTCTAAAGTACGTACCTAAGGGGAACTATGTTACCTGAAAAATAAACTCAATTAATAGTTACCTTTTTAGTTTATTATTTTCTTCTTCGAAATTACATTCTTCCTGAAATCTTCTCGATAGCAAGTCCTCTTAACGTCGGACACACAGAGAATTTACCTGATGTTCTTAAATATTTTATACAACCGTATCCTGAAAAATACTGAACGTTTATAACATAATTTATCAAGTCACTATAGCTTTATACTGAATTTAATCAGAGAAATTCGACTGTGTATTTCTTTACGGCTGTTAGTGCATTCGCACTGAGCGCTCGATCAGCTGTAGTTACGCGTGACGTAGGAAGTCATTGTGTGCGGTCAATGACTGCCTTGTGCGGCGCGCAGACTTGACTGATGCTTTGAGTGTGTGCCGCCGCCGGAACACGGCGCGGTATCCTTGTACTCTCCATGTGTTTACGTATAACTGTTAGTTTCTCAAAACTATGTCATTCCACAAAAATTTTAACGTTCGATATATGATGTATTCCCTTAGAACGTCGAGATTTAAGAGTTTCTACTTCGACAGTGTTATCATGAATAATTTTGCGAACCCTATATGGACCGTTATAAAGCAGAAAAAAATTTGCGACACAAGTCTTTTCCTTTGTGAGACAAACGGTGAGACTTAATTAACACCATTTGACCAACTGACAAGGTTTTTAAACGACCAGGACGCTTATCTGATTTCTCTCTTCTAGCAGCCGCAGATGCAATATTTTGTAGAGCCAGGTTGACAACTTCAGAATGCCGAAGTTTCCATGTAGGCGGAAAAGGAACGATTTCAGAAATGCGATTTGTCGGTGCTTTGTTTTTTAATATCAATATAGGCGGTAAAGAAGTTGAAACATTAGGGAGTTCATACAGAATGTTTTGAAAAATTAGAAGATACTGATCCCAAGTTCTATGATTCTGATGACAATAAAGTCGACACAATTTATTGATTTCCTTCATCCATCTCTCTGAAGCGTTAGATTGAGGGTGAAAAAGTGAAATGAAAATTGGTTTAATCTTACGACGCCGTGGAGTACGAAGCCAAATTTTAGAGCGAAATTGTGATCCATCATCTGATATAACCATTTCAACATGACCCACTTCTTTAAGAAAATGTTTGATGAAAGCATTAGATACTGAACGAGCTGTTGCCTTACGTAAAGGTGTAAAACACACATATTTTGATGTCAATTCCACTGCTGCCAAAATGTACGCAAAACCATTAGTAGAACGAACCACTGGACCGAACAGATCGACTGCAGCCATCTCCTTTAATTTCGCTGGAATGATAGGAAACAACGGTGCTCTGTGAGAAACAGTTGGCGGCTTAGCCTTTTGACATAATTTGCATTTGGCAAGAACAGATCGAATACGTTTTTCCATATTACTGAAGTAGCAATTTTCCCGTAATTTATGAAAGCATTTTATGGGACCAAAGTGTGCATAACTGAAATGTGTGTACCAAATTAATTTTTTAACCCACTCATCAGGAATACAAACTAACCAAACAGAGTTGTCAACCGATTTTCATTTAAAAAGAACTTTCCAGATAGTTCGCAAAAACGAGGTGTGGCCAAATCGTCCAGTTTAACAAAGCGTCTAAGAAAATTAGACACCAAGGAAACTACGAACATCACGTTTTGTGGTAGGAACATCATAGTTACGAATAGCGTCTAATTTCTCTGGATCAGGAAGAATACCTTCTGTAGAAATAATGTGACCGAGAAATTTCACCTGAGAACGACCAAATTCAGATTTTTCCAAGTTCACTGTAATGCCAACTCGTGCAAAAATACGTAATAATGAATCCAAAACTTTGTTATGCTCACTCTAAGAACGTTTAGCAATAAGAATATCGTCAACATGTGAAGTAATATTGTCACGAAGATAAACAGGTAAAATTTCGTTTAAACTACGAATGAATGCTGCAGAAGATATAGTAAGTCCAGACGGTAATTTCCGAAACTGGGAATAGTTACCAAAGGCTAAAAAGGCAGTATATTTTCTATAATCAGGGTGGAGTTCTATTTGCCAAAAAACTTGCTCGCATATCAATCGTGGATAAAACTTTAATTCCATGGAAATGTTGAAGAAGTTCATCTAAATTTTGTGGACGGACAGTTTCAGGAATAATAATATTATTTATCTGTCTGGAATCCAGAACCAAACGAATTGATCCATCCTTTTTAAGAACGACATGTAATGGGCTAGTATAAGGACTGACTGCTGGCTCAATAATGCCTTGATCTATCATGTATTGAAGTTCACTCTTAACCTTGCCTCTGTAAGCCAAAGGAATAACGTACGGTTTCCCGCGAAATGTTGTATATTCTTTAACTTTAAATAAATATTGTAAGCCTTGTATAATTCCTGTGCGATGACTAAACACCGTAGCATGTGAAGTCAAAATGTGGTGCAGCTCTTCTCTTGCAACGTCATCTGGCACTTCAGCTTTCTTAACCTTTTCATTAATTAATTCTTCGCTATTAATTATATCATCCATCGCGTCTCTGTATCTATTGTCATTGTCATGAATAAACACACTGTCGTCATAATGCTCAACGAAAACATCAGAAGTAAGAAGAAACCTTAAACATTTTGTACCTGATTCAGATCTTGCTAAACACTCGAAAAATTTCAAACATATCGGCATTCCGGCGACAGTCAAATTCACACTTCCTTCTTTAAAGTTTAAAATTGCCTTATGTTTGTTAAGAAACTCCATACCTAATATAATTTGTGTACTGAGTAATGGAACAATAATAAAATTAGCAGAAAATTCGTATCCTTGACAAATGAAATTTAGGTTGGTCTGTTGTTTAACTTCCACACTTTTTCCAGAAATAGCGCCTCGAATTGTAGTTTTAGAAACAGGTAACACAGGACAAGCAATAGTTCTTACACATATACGAAAAACTGATTCACTAATGACATTCAATGGGCTCCCAGAATCTAAAACTGCAGTGAACTTATTCTTACCCACACATACTTTAATAACAGGATGTAAAAATGCGTCTACATTATTTTCCTTTTCGTCTAGCAAAATGTCTCTCATGTCTTCCAGGCGTACGTAGTGTTAAGTTGTAGTGTCATTACTTTCTGAACCGTCTATATTGCTGCCAGAAGCCGAAGCTACAAGTCATTGTCGATTGCTTGCGTCACGTCTTTGATTATTCGCGTCATTTCGCGGATCAATTTCTACTATTTGCACTTGTCTCTCTGAAGTTCTGTCACGTGGAGGATGCCAGTTAGGTCCTTCCTGTCTGTTAGATGCAAATTCTTGGTTGTGTCTGTTATTAAAACTTCTGTTTTCCTGTCTATCTGAACGACTACTTCTTGTGTAATTTCGACTGTCACTTCTGAAATTACTGTTAGACCTACTACCCTGGTTATTTCTGAAGTAAGAATTTCTATTACTGTATGAATAATTTCTGTCTTGATGATACCGATTACTGTTTCCGTATGATTGATCATTCCGGTACGAATTACCGTTATTATAATTGTCTGTGTAATTTCTGTTCGAACGTCTGTTATTGTCATAAGGCTGGTATCTATTGTCCTGTCTGTTACGTCTGTCATTCTCAAAATTACCCATATAACGCCCGTTCCGATCACTATCCCTTTTCTCTGAAAATCTATTGTAATTACTGTTACTGAAAAAATTACAAGAAGTCCCATCGTCGTTGTCATACTCAAGTTCTTGCAGCAAAGTCTTAAAAGTCTCAATGTCGTCTTTACATCTTCCAGCTAAAGCAATTTGTCTTATGGATTGTGGCAGCTTAGTTAAACAAATGTGAATTAATTCAGTCGGGCTATAAGGGTTGGAAAGGAATTGATTCTTTCGAATCATGTCTTCAAAATATTCTGCTGGCGTGCGGAACTCATACTGTTTGAAATTACGCTGCATAATAAGACTGTTTTTGACTCTGTCTTGCGTGTTTTCGGACCAATATGCCGATAGAAATGCATAATAAAAATCATTTAGATTATTACAATCTCTAATAAGTGCGCGCATCCGCGTCGCAGGTTCGTTTTCTAAATATCCACACATAAATTCCAGTTTGTGACTTAGTGGCCAATTTGGTGGAAGTGCGTACATAAATTGCTCTAACCATGAACATGGATGTATGTCGTTCTTAGAATTGCGAAAGATCTTAAACTTCCGAACAGTTAAGAAGTGTTTATAGTCAAAGTTTTCTCTTCGTGGCGACAAAGACCTACCGCGTCTGTCCCAGTCCGAATGTCGATTATTGTCAAGTTAGCGCGCCTGGCGCTCTCTTGTTGCTTCTCGTAAATGAAATAAATTATTTTCTTCAAACCCCTCTGCTATCTGTGATCTTAAATTTCTTCTACTGTCTTTTCCGACGATTTCACTTTCAAAATGTTTGACTTGCTTTCGTAACGCCTCAAATTCCCTTTTAACGCGTTCATTAAATTTTCCATGATTTTCAACATGTTTATTTATGTTCTGGTACTCTTCTGTTTCTGCAAATGGCAATGGAGCTGTATCATCGGAATCTCTGTCCCCATTTAAACTAAGACTTGTCAATCTATCTGCAATCTCCTCAACTCCTTCCGATAACTCACCTATTTGTTCTTTCTGTTTATTTTCGTCTTCCGTAAGTGTCGCGACTCGGGTTTCAGTATTGACACATTTAGTAGTTAATTGTTCATACTGTTGTGTTAGATTATTTATTCTGTCATTTGGTACAGATTCCTCGATTCTTTCAAATATTTCTTCCTTATCATGTGCACGTTGTAAATTTAACTCTGAAAATTTTTGTGCTATCGCGTGATCTCTTTCTTCCTGTTCTCTATCCTGTTCCTTTTGTCTGCTTTCTATGGAAATTAATCTATTATTGTGAGCATTCAAAATCGGTTGTACTTCTTCTCTAATTTCTTTTTTTAATTCATCTTTCATGTTTTTGAAACATGTCCCTATTCCTGAGTCTAACTGTATTTCCATTGTTTCCATCTCTGTTTTAATTGTTCCTATTTGTGAGTCTAACCGTGTTTCCATTGTTCCCATATCAGTTTTTAACCGTGTTGCCAAAGTTCCCATCTCTGTTTTAATTGTTCCTATTTGTGAGTCTAACCGAGATCCCAAATTTAATATTGCACTCATTAACTGCTCCATATTAACTGGTTCGAAATTCTTTTGGCCCCTAACATTTCCCGCTAAACCAGCTTCCTTCGTCATAGCTGTAAAGCTATCTGTGTTCGATACAATTCCAGAATCTTCTGTCGTTAATCTCGTATTCTGAAAATTTTTTGAATGTGAAAGGTTTTGAAATGGTTCCGGACTATTTTCCCGACTTATTAAATTGTTTTCCACTTCATTATTCATCATTCTGTTCTCCTGTGTTGGCGAGTTCGCCATGTCAACAATTTCGTCATTCTGACTATCCATCATTTTTGCCTTTTTCATCGATCACGTGATCATTTACAAAACATACAAATTTAAATTCTGCCAAAATACCATTAAAAGAATGACAAGACAACTACAAATGTTCAGTTACCAAATCTACACATGCAATATAGACTACAATTACTAAACTACAAATTACTACAACAATACTACTGTCTGCTATTTTTACTATCAAAAGAATTCCAAGGGACGACCCTGGCAGGGTCGCCACGTGCATGGGGGCTTAATTATATATTGAATGCAAAAAATTTTAATTTTCGTCGCTGTCTGTCCGGTTACACAGTCTTGTAACCGGTTGGCCCTGACCAGTATTAGCACGCAATCTGACTGCGTACAATAACAACAAAGAATGAAACAAAACTTCCATTAACACAATTAATTAATTAAGTCCCCAGCAACTATAAAAGCTACGAAACAAAAACTATGGAACAACAAAACACAAATGTAACTGTTCTGCATGTGGAAGTGTGATTCAACGTACACATCTGGCACGGTTCTTCCTCAATACGACAAGATTCTTTAAACGCCATCTACAATGAAGTAATTAAAAAAAATACTATAATTGCACATAAAAACCAGAATTACACTCTAATACATTAACACAAGCCAGATGCTTTGTTGACTGAACCTGTGACCAAGAGACATTGTTAGTTAGGACATTTGAAATAATAAAAAAAATTTTTATTACCTTCATATATATTGACGAAACATACACTCTGATCATTACAACATCCGCAATCGAACAGCATCGGCTGTCTAGCCCATCAGAACAACTGCATACAACATGCTCACAACTAGTCACGGCTACATCGGAACTCCTCCTGCCCACTTCTCAATAAGCACTCTCCACGACGACTTTTCGACAAGCACTCTCCACTACGACTTCTCAACAAACATTGCCAGTGGAGGCGGCTGAATAATACTCTTTGGCGCAATCTCTGGCGCTGTGACTCAGTGTAGCCACCTTTCAACCGCTGGCTATGAAGACAACATTTTGGCACAGACAGTGCGCTCTAGGCAACCGTAGAGAATTGGTGGAAAGCACTGGTGGCTACCTTCTATGACGAGGTCTCTGGAAAGTTGGTACAACACTAAGATAGATATCTAAGTCGGAGCGGCGACTGTGTAGAGAAGTAGCTGTAAGGTGTAGCTAACTATTGCACATAAAACATTTTTTATTTTCAAAGTGGTTTCCATTTCGAGAGTGCTGGGAACTTACTTAACCGTCGTATCTTGAGGTTATGGTTGACTCTTGTGTGTGTGTTTGCTACAAATAAATCTGTTTCTGGCCAAACACATATCTGTGTAAAAGAAAAGCAGTGTTTGCTACAGGCGAAACCTAACCAAAAACAAATTTATTTGTAAGGAAAGACCGAAGAGTGAGCATCACTTTCAAGACGAGTGTTTCACTACCATGCCAGACATTTCCGAAAATAAAATGAAAAATCCACTGATGATGCTGTAATGAGAGCAAAGCATGACCTGCTGGAAGAAAAATATTGTGTTTTCTCTAGGCGGTGTACGATGTCTGACTGTAAAATAACGGGACTGATGCTTTCACAGGATAAGTACGCGTGCGTGAAAGACGATCGACCAATGCCGGCCGGAGTGGCCGAGCTGTTCTAGGCGCTACAGTCTGGAACCGCGCGACCGCTACGGTCGCAGGTTCGAGTCCTGCCTCGGGCATGGATGTGTGTGAGCTCTTTAGGTTAGTTAGGTTTAATTAGTTCTACGTTTTAGGAGACTGATGACCTCAGCAGTTAAGTCCCAGAGTGCTCAGAGCCATTGGAACCATTTTTGATCGACCAATGGCTGTGAAGTGTGAAGCCTTCTCAGTCGAATGCGACATCTCTGGTGTTTGCACACAAATCACTGTAACTGTGGCCTTCGTTATGTAAGAGCTGTTATTTTGTTTTGCCGGGAAAATGGTAAGTTAACAATAGTGCAACTAATTGCCGTAGAGTTCCAGATCAAACATAGATAAAGTTTCATATTAAACATGGACTTACTGATACTGAAACCTGCTATTAAAAGAAGTGTATGGCGAAGACTGTTTATCATCTACGCGAGTTTTTGAGTGGTTCAATCGTTTACGAGATGGCCGAGAAGACGTCGAAGATGACTCACGTCCGGAACAACAACCAAAATAGATAAAAGTAGGTAATCTGATTCGATCTGACCGTCGGTTGAAAACTCGATCAACTGCTGAAACTATAAGAACTGACAAAGAATGCGCAAGACAAATTTTACGTAACCAATTTAACATGAGAAATTTGTGTGCGAAGCTGGTGCCGAAAATTCTCACAATCGAACAAAAAGAGGCTCGTGAAAATGTCTGTACTGACACTTCGAATGCCACTAAAAATGATCCTAATTTCTTGGAGAGAGTGATAATGGGTGACGAATCTTAGTTTTTCACGTACGATCAAGAAGCTAAGCGCCAGTCCATGCAATGGAAGGCCCTAACTTTGAGGAGAGCGAAGAGAGGTCGACTGAGCAAATCAAGATTTAAAGCGATGATGATTGTTTTCTTCAGTATTCACGGCACTGTGTGTCTTCACCGGATACCTGAAAGTGAAACTGTTAATCAGGATTACCACCTTGAATTTTTCGCTCAACTCTGTGAGAAAATAAGAAAAAAAGGCCCGAACTGTGGAAGAGGAACTCACGGGTTTTGTATCAAGACAACGCACCAGCGCGTACTGCGTTTTCTGTTGATATGTTTTTTAGGGAAGTACAACATGCCAGTGTTAGGCGAACTACCTTATTCGCGTGATCTAGCTCCGTGTGTCTTTTATCTATTCTCCAAGGTCAAAAGTGCTTTACAAGGAGCAAGATTTCAGTATGTTGAAGCAGTGAAAGAAAAAGCGGTAGGCTTCATCAAGGAGCTAACGCATGAAGACTTCAAGCATTGTTTCCATCAATGCAAAATGCCCATGAAGCGTTGCAGGAATAGGGCAAGGGAGTATATTGAAAGTAACAATAACTAAATATCTATGTTGCTGAAATAAAATGTTTTACAGGACTATTCTCGTTATTTTATAGCCACACCTTGTATACACTGTGCAAGGTGGCCACGTCACTGATTTTTGTACAGTATGTCATCGATGTGCACTTCAGAGAGAGAGAGAGAGAGCTAGTCATGTTACTGTTAAACATTCTTAGTTGAAGTGTGGTAGGTGATGTTCAGTAGGGCTGTGTTGACTTGTGATTGTATCTGTTAGATGAAGAAATGACAGCAAGGATGAGTATGACGTGTACAATGAAAGGTGAAACGAGTATAAATTTTAAATAATGCAACTGTTTTTTGAAGAGAACAAGTTTGAGGCAAGACTGCAGAACTGCACACATAATTGTCGGAATCATTAGTTGACTTGCTCAGAATTGAGAGAAAGACCACCCCACTTCCCTGAATCATCGATAGCGTATTAACTGATTCTGCTGTTTAATATTTATAGAAATTCTCTGTTAACTTTGCACCCTTTTAAAATCACTGTTCACTTTGTTAAGCACAGTATTGTTCATACCAATGTTAGAGTTTTACTCTGTCTTTGAATATACAGGGTGTTTATAAAGTCCGTTTACAACTTCAAAATGTTATTACAACGGCAGTTGTTGAAATATTTCAACAAAATTTCTTTAATTGTAATCACTGTTTACTAAAGTTTTTATATATACTAAAATTTTGTGTTTCAGATACTCTGTTGATGGGAGAAACTGAATCTCTATAAAATGGCAACTCCTCAAAAGAAGGCACAATGTGTGTCCTGGTTTATTGAGACTCAGCGGAACTTCAGAATCAAGTATGGAAGAGATCCACCATCGGGTCCTTCAGTCCGTGTATGGCACAAAAAATTTATGGAGACAGGGACAGTGTTGGATAAAGGGAGGAGCGGACGACCAAGAATATCCGAAAAGTTCTTCGGCCGTCGTTCATCTAATGATTTTTCTGACGTTTCGCCAGCACGAGTGGCTGGCATTGTCAAAGAGACACTTGAGCAGCCTCCATGCCAACATAACATTTACCATGGAAGTAGAAAAGGACAAGAAACTGCCATTTCTAGATGTGCTGGTCACAAGGGACGGCGAAAACCTGGGACACAGCGTGTATCGGAAACCGACACACACGGACCGATACCTGCACAATCTGTCAAACCACCACCCGAGCCAGAAAAGAGGCATGATTAGTACGCTCGTAACGAGAGCAGGACGAATATGTGAGCCTCAACACCTCAAACGAGAAATGCAACACCTGGAAACTGTTCTGCGGAGCAATGGGTACTCCACAAATTATATTAGAAGTGTAACAGAGCCAAACACTCGGCGAAGTAAGGAACCAGAAAAAGAAATGTCGGGTACGGCCTTTCTGCCATACATTCCCAGAGTGACGGACAGAATCGGCCGTGTATTGTGCAAACACGGCGTAAAGACGATTTTCAAACCGACAAGGAAGATCAAAGAGTGTCTTAGATCGGCGAAGGAGAAAAGAGACCCACTTGCAACGTCGGGAATGTACCGTATACCACGCACATGCGGAAAAGTTTATGTCGGAATGACTGGACGATCAATTAACACCAGGATCAAAGAGCATAAGCGACATTGCAGGTTGGGGCCGGTGGAGAAATCGGCCGTGGCAGAGCACGCACTGAATGAGACCGACCACGTAATAAAATTCGCCGACACGGAAGTTCTGGCTGTAGAGAAGCACTATCACACGCGTTTGTTCAGAGAAGCTGTAGAAATACAAAAACACGCGAACAGTTTCAACAAGAAAGAGGAAAGCCTTAAGGTAAACGGATCCTGGCTGCCCGTACTGCAGCGAAAGACCGTCGCAGGTAGCAAGAGGAGAACCGCACCGGAAATTACCGCGGAGAAGCCCTCGGACGTTGGCGCGTCAGGTACATATAGTCAGCGGCCGCGAGCTCGCCTCCAGTTCACCACCGGCAATGGAGGGTGAAGCTTTGACAATGCCAGCCACTCGTGCTGGCGAAACGTCAGAAAAATCATTAGATGAACGTCGGCCGAAGAACCCGAGACAGAAGCCAATAGGCAGTTTGTCAACAAGTGGCCACGAAAGCCTTAACAATTTTGTAATATCCGAAAACATCGATCGCGCTTTAAACGTCTTCACTCGTTCACCTACGAAGTCCATCCGCACTGCTGCCAGACAGTTGCAACTACCACGTTCAACTGTGCGTAAGGTCCTCCACAAGAACTTACTGTTGTACGCTTGCAAAGTGCAACTGTTACAGACACTTGAATCAAATGACAAGCCAAAACGGAGAGAGTTAGCACTCAACGTGCTGGAACGCCTTTCGGAGGATGAAGCATTCCTCAAGCGAGTTTGTTTCAGTGACGAGGCAACTTTTCATGTTTCTTGGACATTAAACAGACACAATGTGAGAATCTGGGGATCTGAACACGCCTATCTGCCTAGGGAGCTTGACCGGGATAGTCCAAAAGTGGTGTGGAATCATGTGCAACCGTATAATTCAGAATGAGATTTTCACTCTGCAGCGGAGTGTGCGCTGATATGAAACTTCCTGGCAGATTAAAACTGTGTGCCCGCCCGAGACTCGAACTCGGGACCTTTGCCTTTCGCGGGCAAGTGCTCTACCATCTGAGCTACCGAAGCACGACTCACGCCCGGTCCTCACAGATTTACTTCTGCCAGTATCTCGTCTCCTACCTCCCAAACTTTACAGAAGCTCTCCTGCGAACCCTGCAGAACTAGCACTCCTGAAAGAAAGGATATGCGGAGACATGGCTTAACCACAGCCTGGGGGATGTTTCCAGAACGAGATTTTCACTCTGCAGCGGAGTGTGCGCTGATATGAAACTTCCTGGCAGATTAAAACTGTGTGCCCGACCGAGACTCGAACTCGGGATCTTTTCCTTCGCGTGCAAGTGCTCTACCATCTGAGCTACCGAAGCACGACTCACGGCCGGTCCACACAGCTTTACTTCTGCCAGAAGGTAGGAGACGAGGTACTGGCAGAAGTAAAGCTGTGAGGACCGGACCTGAGTCGTGCTTCGGTAGCTCAGATGGTAGAGCGCTTGCCCGCGAAAGGCAAAGGTCCCGAGTTCGAGTCTCGGTCGGGCACACAGTTTTAATCTGCCAGGAAGTTTCAACCGTATAATTGGTCCATTCTTTTTCAACGAGTCAACAGTTACTGCAGATGTTTACCTCGACCTTCTGACCGAATATGTAGCACCACAACTGATTGACTTACAAGCAACTATCATCTTCCAGCAAGATGGTGCATCACCGCATTGGGGACTGCATGTTCGTCGGTTCCTCAATCAAACATTTCCAGGCAGATGGACTGGGAGGGATGGGCCAATTCCTTGGCCACCGCGTTCGCCAGATATCACTCTCTTGGACTTTTTTTATGGGGGTATGTAAAAGATATCGTGTATCAAACACAGATACTTGAAGCAAAGGATTGGCTCTAAAAATTGTTCAAATGGCTCTAAGCACTATGGGACTTAGCTTCTGAGCTCATCAGTACCCTAGACTTAGAACTACTTAAACCTAAATAAGCTAAGGACATCACAAACATCCATGCCCGAGGCAGGATTTGAACCTGCGACCTAGCAGTAGCGTGGTTCCGGACTGAAGCGCCTTGAACCGCTCGGCCACAGTGGTCCGGCAGCAAAGGATTCGTAATGCCATTGCCACCATTGATGACGCTGTGCTACGGCGAACATTGCAGGAAATCAAGTACCGTCTTGATGCACTTCTTGCAACTAAAGGCGCCCATATAGAGGTCTATTAAACATTGTCAAAAACTTTTATAAACACTGATTACAATAAAAGAAATATTGTTAAAATATTTCAACAACTGCCGTTGTAATAAAATTTTGAAGTTGTAAAGGGACTTTATGGACTCCCGGTATATTTCATTCTAAAATCGTTGTCTTGGCATATCACTTCATAGGAATAGTTGCTCTCCCTACCCTACTGTTTGTCATTACTCATTACCACATGCAACAGTTTGAATATGTATTTAAAAACAGAAATCTAGCTTAGCCGCTGGATGCTTGCTATTTGCTGTTGGTCGGCCTCTGTGCCCGAGCGGTTCTAGGCGCCACAGTCTGGAACCGCGCGACCGCAGGTTCGAATCTTGCCTCGGGCATGGATGTGTGTGATGTCCGTAGGTTAGTTAGGTTTAAGTAGTTCTAAGTTCCAGGGGACTGATGACCTCCGATGTTAAATCCCATAGTGCTCAGAGCAATTTGAACCATTTGTTTGTTGTCGTGCTTTCGAGGGATCTGCAACAATGTCAAGACGCGAGGTGAGTGGAGGGGAGGTTGCGAAACTCAAGGACGGAGCATGTTGCCAGAGGTGTACAAAATGTCGGAATTGTTTAACTTCGCACACGTGCAGAAGAAAAATCAAATTAGAAGCATCTTAAAGGGTGTTTTACTATATTGGTTAACGACTGCAAAATATATTTAGGATGTTATTTAATTAGCAGCACTTGTATATATGTAAATACAATAACGCTTTTAGGGGTTTTGAGGTGTGTATCATAATCTCCACGACGACCCTCTTGGATCCGTGCCTGTTGTACCAACATAATCTGTCTCAGACAGAGTCGAGACAAAAAAATAAAATAAAATGGAATATCAATTTCAGAAAGACCTGGCATTCATTGTTGAACAAGAGCTGGCGCGCCTATGTTTTAGAATATAAAGTGGCCGGTCAGTTGTATGAACGTTTCCGCACTCTGCGGTTCCTAGTCTAGCTAGGGTTAATAACCCTCTAAAGAAACAAAAGCGAGAAAAAACACACCTACACAGGCAGGCTTTCTTGTGTAGCTTTCGGGTGGCCAGTGTCTACCCGGACCTGGCCGCGACTCCGCCACCTGCTGGTTAAGTATCGTCGCTGTTGGCGCCGCCCCAAATCTTCTGTCGTCAAGACACCGCCGACTGCCGACCGCCGCCGTCCGTTGTCATCTCCCCTTCCCGCCTGCTCTGTGGCAGGCATCACGTTCTCGTAGTTTCCTGGGTAGTCGGATTCTCGTACACTGCTCTGCAAAATTTAAGGACGAGGTGGATAAAATAGCGTAACCTGTTAGCTAGCCGTTGGACATGAAACAAAGTGTGGAAACATGTTACCAGAGGCACAGGAAGTTGGACGTCACGTGCCCTGAGGTCAGTGTAACTACAGCGCCAAATGGGGCTGGTCTCACAACGCGAGGCAGTTGTGGACTTGAAACCTTAGCAGAGAAGAAATAATTACTGTTCATACTCCCTGTAAATAATCAAGAAGAATTGACGACTAGAAGATTCTTACTTTCTCATTAATAATCAGTAATGCTGATGTCATATTGCAGTACTGGAAGCGACGCTTTGTTGTTGTTGTAGTTGTCAGACCAGAGACTGATTTATGCAGCTCTCCATGATACCCTATCCAGTGCAAGCTTTTCATCTCCAAGTAACTACTGCAACCTACATCCTTCTGAACCTGCTTAGTGTATTCATCTCTTGGTCTCCGTCTGCAATTTTTATCCTCCACGCTGCCCTCTCATACTAAATTGGTGATGCCTTGATGCCTCAGAACGTGTTCTACCAACCAATCCTTACTTCTAGACAAGTTGTGCCACAAATTCCCCTTCTCCCGAATTCTATTCAGTATCTCTTCATTAGTCACATGATCTACCCATCTAATCTTAAGCATTCTTCTGTAACAACACATTTCGAAAGCTTCTATTCTCTTCTTGTCTAATCTATTTATCGTCCATGTTTCACTTCCATACATGGCTACACTCCATACAAACACCTTCAGAAAAGACTTCCTGACACTTGAATCTACACTCGATGTTAACAAATTTCTCTTCTTCAGAAACGCTTTCCTCTCCACTTTGACCATCATCTTTATTTTGCTGCCCAAATATCAAAACTCATCTGCTACTTTAAGTGTCTCATTTCCTAATCTAATTCCCTCATCATCACCTGATTTAATTCGACTACATTCCATTATCCACGTTTTGCTTTTGTTGCTGCTCATCTTTTATCCTCCTTTCGAGACACTGTCCATTCCGTTCAACTGCTCTTCCAGGTTCTTTGCTGTCTCTGACAGAATTACAATGTCATCGGGAAACCTCAAAGTTTTAATTTCTTCTCCATGGATTTTAATTCCTACTCCAAACTTTTCTTTTGTTTCCTTTACTGCTTGCTCAATATACAGATTGAATAACATCGGGGAGAGGCTACAACCCTGTCTCACTCCCTTCCCAACCACTGCTCCCCTTTCATGCCCGTCGACTCTTACAACAGCCATCTGATTTCTGTACAAATTGTAAATAGCCTTTCGCTCCATGTATTTGACCCTGCCACCTTCAGAATTTGAAAGAGAGTAATAAGCGATGCTTACTACATCAAAATATTTGTGTTTTTATTTATTTTGTATATGGTAAAGAAGAAGATTAAATGTATAGTAATTAGTTTTAGAAGGTCTATTGCATACGTAATTAGTGACTTGAGGCGAACTCAGACTTGTCATTTAAGTTGCAGATGAAATTGATATACATGGAGTTTTGTTAGAGCACAAAAAGGTGGTTACTACCTAGCTAAAGAAACAGAAAGACGAAAGAAATTAAACATGACAAGGTGTAGCTATATACATGGATAGCAGGCAGGCTTAAAAGTGCAAGCTCAGGAGGGAGTGCACCAGGAAGTGCACCACTCATCTGTTTTCTATTTTCAGGAGAAAGAAATTTGTGGGAAAGTTATTGTAAAAAGAGTATCTAATACGTATGTGAACCATGTAATGTCAAAAATGAAAATAATTTTTATAAGTTTTTATATGGACGCAGCTAATGTCAATGCTGTGTGAATAAGTTTCGCGATTTGCCTTGATTAATGTTAATTAACTTCCATGGTGGATTAACTAATGAAAATGAGCATGATAGGAAACAGACCTTGATTTTAATTAACAAGGGGAGGTCACGGCGTTGGGTTCACGGATTTATTTCAAACTTTTTACACACTTAGTAGACCATTAAAACAACATAATGTGGAAGTAGTAAAGTGCACTACCATGGCAATTCCGAGAAAATAGCAAGAGAAGTTATAGGTGTCTATTATGTAACTAATGTATCTGTGGGAAGGTGTCACACATAAGAACTCGTGGTTGGCTTTAGTTTTTTGTAAGAGGGTCGTGGACGAAACGGCGGTTCGAATCCGGCTGACACTTATTTCTTTAATCTGTTTTTTACATCAGTGGCCATACTATATAATGTATATGACATTTGAGAGGTAATGTAATGAAAAAAAAACCACGTGCATTTTCATGAAGTTGTACTGAATTTAATATATTATATGACTATTCACTATTTCTAATTAAATTTTCAAGGACGAGGGACAGGCGTGGAAAGCACAAGTCAAAACTCGGTAAATAATGCTGAGAATGACGTTATTCACAATCGGTAATATAGCAAGTCACAATGTGCCGGACCACTAGAGTAATGTATAGCTGCTCGTCGGATGTGCTCTAGACATCACACGTTGCAGGGTGGTATTTGTCGTACAGAGATGGAAAATATAGACTGAAACTTCATGAAAATACGCATGGTTTTCTTCACTATATTACCTTTCGAAAGTCGTATAAATTAAATAATATGACTAGTGATGAAAAAAATAGAGTAATAATTAAGTTTGAACGGGAGTCGAATCGTCGCCACATACAGGTTCGTCTTAACGAAGCTCGCACGCTAATCACTTGACCACCATGAGTTCTAAGATACAGTGCCTATGCACAGTTGCGTAAGGCACATAATAGACGTGTAAAACTTCTCTTGCGATTTTCTCGGAATTGCCAGAGTAGTGCATCTTACTGCTTGCATATCTTCTTGTTTTAATGCCCTACTAAAGGGATACAAAGTTTGAAGGTTTGAAGTAAATCTGTGATCCCATCGTCGTGGCCTCCCTTTGTCAGTCAATTACACATTTTATTTGGTTGGCAACACCATACTGAACTAAAAGATAACCGAAGTAATACCATTACTGTTTGTATGTGTATATGAGAAGACGTTTTGTGTTAGGTATTACACTAACTGAAAAAAATTTCATGTGATTATTTCACGATGACTATGTCAAATTCAGTGCAAAATATAGATCTCATAATTAAATGTTCCCCTGAGACATTTAAGTCTCTTTTTATTACCTAAGATAACGATCTAATCAGACGAAATGTATTAAAATTTATACTGCAACCGGGACTCGAACCCGGGACGTCTTGTACTACCTTGGCCCACATTGGTGCGTGAGCTATCTAAAGTAAGTGCCCTCCCCAACAGAAACTTCAATTCATTTTATCCTTATATATTGTCACTACTGCCAGGGAAACATTTAATTATAAGATCTATAAGATCACCAATGGTACAAGGACGACCCATTACGTCCAATGCTGGGGTGCTTGCCAATATCGGAAAGCCCTGGCGGTAGTGACAATATATAAGGGAAAAATGAATTGAAGTTTGTGTTGCGGAGAGCACTCAGCTTAGGTAGTTCGTGCAGCAATGTGGACCATCGTGCTATGGTAGTGTAATGATTAGCATTACTGTCTAGCAAGCAAGAAGACCCGGGTTTGAGTCCCTAGCCTGCACGGTAGCTCAGAGTGTTCGGTCAGAGGGTTTAGCTACCCTGCGTAATAAAAGAATTGAGTGAACGGATCAACGAACTCCCTGAACGGGTGTCATGAGACGTCCACCCCGATCATATACAACGAACAAAACAGAACAAAATGAGATCAACAAAGAATTAAAAAAGGCCCCGGCCGCAGCACAAATTTTAATTCATTTCGTCTGCTTCAATCATTATCAGTGCAAAATAGTTGTCTAAACTTTCTGATTTCATTCTGTTGAAAAGTAAACAATTTAGTCATTGTTTGTTGCTTAATTGAACGTTTCCTTGAGTCTACATTTGACAGTACAGATCGATCAAACGTAGGGCATGTGAAACACAACAACATAGCCCCTAATAATTTTTTTGCATAATTAATTCTATAACCGTAATGCAACCATGACGGAATTTTTGTCATTTGTACCTTTCATTATTTTATTAATGTTGTCATATAATTAAGTGTCAAGGAATTAATTCAAATGAACTAAATGTAAACGAATATTGTAATTATGATGTAATAGGAACGCTAGCCTAGACATGAAAGTGTGCTACTGCGAAGAGCCAAATAACACGTTTGAAGTAAGGGGTGATTATCGCTGTGGGCCTAAGAGTGGGGTTGGACAGTAATAGTCGGCGGAGAAAGTTGCTAGCGATAAGTGGTCAAGTGCACACGCGATGCGTTGGAATGTAAGGAATAAACTGCAAATACATGGCCAGACATACTATGTGGTTGTAAATGGGCACAGTACATTGTCATGAAAAGGAATTAACATTCAAGAAGAGTACTGTGGGCCCAAACTCGTTCTACGGAACGATGATAAAGAAGAGCCTGTTGCCATACATTGTCGACGAATCATGTCTTACATCGCACCAGCAGCAACTCATAAAAGTAAGATCAGACCAGTTTCATTTTTAGATTGTAGAAGCGCAGTACTTTTTCTTAATACAGAAACAGGGTGTTTTGTGCAGCAGCTGTTATAATGTAAATGAACTTAACTTCAATCATTTACCTAACAGGGTCCTATCCTGTCACCATTACTGATTCCGAGAAACCCACCAGTGAAAAGTAGGAAAATATTGAAAGTGATGGAACTTACTTAATTTAGATAACTAAGATAAAGAAGTGCAGTTTACAGAAACAAGTGCTATCCAAAACTGTCATTTAAGGGCACTGAAATCCGTTGCTTCCTAAACAACTAGTTACAGAATAACGCCTAACAATACAAGAATAAAAGCATAATTTAAATGAATATTGACAAAATATTACTTCAGAAAAACATATTTCATGTTTCTTTGTGTCCATTACAAACTCTGCTTACAGTCGCAAATTACGTAATAGTTTAGCGCAAAATTACTGATTCTTCGCTAAATGAAACATTACGAACTTTCCAGAAATAAATTACTAACAGAGACAACGAGTGTTTGTGAATATTTGCATTTCTAAAATCAGTAACAGCATTACAGTGAGTAACACAAAGCTATTCATTAAGCGAATTGCTTTGAAATTGCTTTTCACGTGCATTTCTTCAGTACAAACTATTCTGCTGGTTTTCTGATGAACTTTAATTCATGGTATTACTGTGATTTTACATCTGGACTCGAGTCAGTGTTTTTAGTTCCGTTGTCATCTGATACAATTCAGTTATTAGTTCCTAATTGCAAACTGTAAACCGTTTTCCGTACAGTACATATGGCTTTATATGTCAGCTTCATGATGACAAGCTCATCTTGTCATTAACGTCTATAGTTATTCTGAAATTTGCACTGAAGTGAGACAATATGGGAAATTCGAAAAAGTTCGCAATGAAACATAGGAGTCGCTATGATTTTGCATTTGGCGCATGTTATTACATGATATTTTGAATTTTTCATTAGACTGGAGTGGAAGTCTCTATTTGTCACGTTTCGAGAAAAATTATCTGATGTAACACACTCATTGCGATCGCGCCACGCCAAAGATTAAGTGCCAATGATGAAGTCAGAATGAAATATCGACAACATTCCTCATGTTTCATTAACGGTTTGAGATATCGAAATGAGGTTATGGCTAATGATAGCACGCATAGTGGAGAGTATTTTGCCATATGGTTATTATGAGAAACTTAAATACCCTGTTATTCGCTAACTACAGACTCTGTAGACGAAAGTATGTAAGTTATAAGAGCCATCAATAGCTGGTGAAGCAAAAAAAAAAAATTTTTTTTGGAACAATATAGGTGAAGACATTACATGTTTATTTTTGTACTGAGGATGTGCCTTTTCATAAACTATTGACCTTATGTTTTTTAGTTCCTCACTTGAGAAAATTAATGAACCTTTCTTTCAGAATTCTGTCGCAGTTACGTTTGCACAACACGTTAGTGAGGTGACGTTGTGTAAACTCAGCTGTAAACTCAGCTGTGTTTTGGCAAAAGAAAAAAAATTTTTAACATAGCTACATGAGAAATGCAGTTTTTACTCAAAATTTTCCATTCAAAATGTTTCTCTGTTAAGTTACAAATGGTTAACAAGCCAGGAGAAAATAAATCGCTACTTTTGTTGCATTTTCAGTAGAATTCTTTTTAGATAGTAACCAAAGCAGTGGTGACAGTAGATCTTTTTGAATGGTTATCATGCAAACGTGGGCGTGTAGGTACTCGACTTAATATTTACAAAAAATGTGAGTGTAGGCTTCAGTTTAGAACTGTACCTCCCCTCCAGCGCTTGGCGTTTCCCCTACAGTGCCTGCCTGCAACCCCCACCACCACTACACCCCCTGCCGACTGCACATCTACTGGCCACGTTATTCTGCATGCACTTTATTCTTGTCCTCCCTGTGTGTGTGTGTGTGTGTGTGTGTGTGTGTGTGTGTGTGTGTATACAAGAGCGCATTTGGTGGCAAAAAGTTAGCTTTGAATAAAACTCTTCAGTAGTCATGGCTGTAGACTCCCATTGTACATTGTCAGCCTCATTCTGCTAGCTACCTCAAAGCAGGCGCAGCAATGGACAGAATTTTAGGAGTGCCAGTTGCTCTTGGGACAGGAAACATCTCCTAACAGTCGTACGAATCAGTAATTATCAACGGCATGACTGTAGAAGGCAACAGAAACAGCTGTGTTAAAGATAGAAAAAAGAGATTGATTAAATAACGAAAAGATAACGTGCTATGAGTTGGAGAGTGGACTGTCAGATGTCTGAATATGGTGGGGAAATCACAAAATCTGAAAAGGAAAATACAAACGGTCGGTCTAGATGCAGTGGGCGCCAGTGAAGTGAAATGGAAAGGTGAAAAATTTCTGGTCAGATGAACATGGAGTGATATTACAGTAGTAGGAAATGGTTTGCCAGCGGCAGTATCATCATGAAGAGGAAGATATGAAAGACAGTGACTTACTGTGAATAATTCATTGATAGGGTTATTCTTATCGTGTTCGACAGCAAACCAACGCCAACAACCTGATGACGTCATAGGCGGAAGATGAAGAGGAAGAGAAAGTATATGACGATCCTGATTCAATGTGTTAAGGGAGATGAATATCCAGTAATCATGGGTGTTTGGAACGATGTGATAGGAGAAGGAACACGGGCTTGATAGTCGAAATGAGAGAAAAGAAAGAGTAACTGGTAACAGTGAATACACTATTGAATAATCACAAATGAAGACTCGGGAAGATTCCAGTTGGGTTATCTCACGATGAGACGGAGATTCAAAAGTCAGATTTTAGATTATAAGGCGTACTCAAGACTGCTCAGATCACAGTTTAGCAATGATGAACAGAAGTTTAACAGAATAGTCCCGAAAATTCAGTGTGGAAAAGTGGGACACTGAAGTATTAAGGAATGATTAAGTGCGTCATAAGTTCTCTGAAGTGGCAGGTGCAAGGATAATGAATACACTAGGAGGCAGTTCACTGAAGAGGAATGGACGTCTCTGGAACGAGTGGTCATAGAAGTATGATAGACAAATATAGGCACAAGGAAGGTAAGTGCGAGCAAATCTTGCTTAACAGAAGAAACACTTCAATTTATCAACGAAAGAAAGAAGTAAGGAAAGACAAGAATACAGCAATATGTGACTTACGAGTTCCACTGATGTTCAGAAAAAAAACAGAACATCTTGAAAGACTAGCGACAGGACGTTCATGTTCGAAGGACAAGGACATTAGTATGTTATGCAAAATGATTAGCATTTCAGTCACCTCGGTTCAGCAAGTGTCCTTGTTGCCTAGTAGGCACAGTGTGTCCGCCAAGCGCGCTGATAACTAGTTCCATGTGTGATGGCATCGATGCGCATAAGGCGCGAATGTCGTCCTGTGGTATAGCCATCCATGCTGCGTTCACCTGGTTCCAAAGTTCATCTTTGGTGGTTGGCATTGGGTCACGGCGTTGCACCCATTGTTTCACCCTATCCCACTCATTTTCGATTGGCGATAAGTCTGGTGATCTGTCGGGTCAGGGCAAAAGGAAGATATCCTGTGCCACCTAGAAGGCATGTGTTCCTACGCCAATGTGGTCACGCATTGTCTTGCTGAAAAATGGCTTTTGGGGTGTTGCGCAGAAAGGGTATGGATACGGCTCACATAATGCCATTCACGTAGTTCACACAGGTAATAGCACCCCGGACACGAACCAGCTGTGTTTTGTGGTTGTACCCAATACCATCCCACACCATAAGGACTTGAGTTGGCGCTGTATGTCTTGTGCAAACACAAGTCACTAATTCCCGTAAATTCCAGGGAGGAGGGCGATGAGCTCTGACTCTACGTTCAATCATGTCACAGATGTTTTCGGTCGGGTTCAGAGCTGGTGAGTTGGAGGGCCAGCACATCAAATGGAACTCCTCGAACCACTCCATTACACTCCTGACCTTGTGATGTGGCGCATTATCTTATCGAAAAATGCCACTGCCATCGGAAAACATGATCGTCATAAAGGGGTGTACGTGATCTGCAAGGCGTACGTGATCTACAACCGGTGTACGATACTCCTTGGCCGTCATGCTGCCTTGCTCGAGCTCAACTGGACCCTTTGATGCCCACATGAATGTTCCCCAGAGCATAATGGAGCCCTCTCCAGCTTGTCTCCGTCCCACAGAACAGGTGTCTTCAACAACAGAGAAGTCGTGCAGTTTCCGAAATGTTCGTGCCGAGCCTCTGGTCCATCACAGTCTGCCCTTGGTCGAACTCAGATGTCGGAGGTCGAAGGCTGGGAAGACTGGTAAAACAGGGAAGGCGACGAACTATGGCAGCACTAACACCGACGTTAATGCTGGTCAGAGTACAACTGTGTCTGAACCCTTGGTGAACCTAACACACTTAATGATGGGCCTCCGCAGCCAACGACCCATGTATATGCCAATGTTAACACCACGACATCGGCAGCCAAGACTGAAATGGGTACGTGGCCATCTGCACTAGACGTTGGCGCAGTGGCAGAGCGTTGGATGGTCTGACGAATCCCAATACTTTATCATGCCAATGGAAGGGCGTGAATCCGTCATCTTCCAGGGCAGCAGCTCCTTGACACCTGTTCTGTGGGACGGAGACAAGCTGGTGATGGCTCCATTATGCTCTGGGGAACATTCACGTGGGCATCAATGGGTCCAGTTGAGCTCGAGCAAGGCAGCATGACGGCCAAGGAGTATTGTACACTGGTTGTAGATCACGTACACCTTGTAGATCACGTACACCTTGCAGATCACGTACACCCCTTCATGACGATCATGTTTTCCGACGGCAGTGGCATTTTTCGACAAGATAATGCGCCATCGCAAGGTTAGGCGTGTAGTGGAATGGTTCGAGGAGTTCCAGTTGGGCCTCCTAACTCGCCAGATCTGAACCCGATCGAAAACGTCTGTGACATTATTGAACGTAGAATCATAGCTCACCGCTCTCCCCCTGGAATTCACAGGAATTAGTGACTTGTGCAGATGTGGTGACGGCTCCTTCCGGCGACCTACCAAGGTCTCATTCCTTCCATGCTAACACGCGTCGCCGCTGTTATTCGTGCCAAAGGTGGACATGTCGGCTATTACGGAGGTGGTCATAGTGTTCTGTCTGATCAGTGTTTGTGGGTCTTACCTAATGACATAACAATAAAGAGATCCAAAGTAGCTTCGCAATGGTATACGAGGGCTATGCCAAAAGTTTTAGCAGCCCGTAAACCGTAAGGCGGAGGACAATGTGGTTGTTTTCATTCGAAAGAGCGATATTTTTCGGCCTTGAGACGTGCACGTGCAGCCCCTGGCTAGCGGTGATCCCCCCACAGCGCGGTAAGAAAGCACAGGCAATGCTGTGTCAGAGACGGTGCAGGATGGAGCTGTCGCGCCGCGACTATCGCGCCATGATTTTTTACGATTATAAAAAGGGTTTAAGTGCCGAAGAATGCCATTCTTCTTTGCTGCGTGTTTTTGGTGAAGCTTCCCCTTCTAAGGTCACAGTTGGAAATTGGTTTCGCAAGTTTTCGAGGGGTCGGCAATCAATTGAAGATGAACCTCGTCCCAGTCGGCCAGCAACAGCTGTGACTCCTGAAAACATTGATGCTGTGAGGAAAATGATCAAAGAAGATCCACATCTTACGTTTTGCGACATTGAAGGGACCCTAAATATTGGATCAACAGCAGCACAGACCATCGTTCATAGTCACTTAGGCCTTACTAAGAGATGTGCCTGATGGGTGCCACATTCCCTGACAGAAAGCCAAAAGGAGGCGAGAGTGGACTGGTGTCGTTTCATGCCCGAAAAATTCAATGAAGTCTCAAGAGACCTACAATATCGTCACAGGTGATGAAACGTGGGTCTACCATTATGACCCTGAAACGAAGAGACAGTCTTCTGTGTGGTGCTTTCCAGCGGAGGAACCACCCACGAAGTCGGAGCTCTGGAAAAAAGATGGTGGCAACTTTTTTCACAAAGATCGGGCATCTCACCTCTGTGACGTTGGACTCACGTCGTACAGTCAATGCTGAATGGTACGTGAACGATTGTCTTCCAAAAGTCATCGCCACATGTAAGTCACAGCAGCCAAAGTCCAAGAGTGGGCACCTTCTGCTGCATCACGACAATGCATCTGCGCGCAGGGCTGCCAGAACGATGGACTTTCTGGAGAAGGAAAAACTGCGAGTGTTACCCATCCCCCCCTATTCACCTGACCTGGCCCCCTATGACTTCTTTCTGTTCCCTAAGACTAAGGAAAAAATTCGAGGGTAGCGGTTTTCATCAGATGAAGAGGCCATTGCAGCGTACAAGAGTGCACTAAGTGACATCCCAAAAGAAGCTTGGACTGACACATTTTCTAAGTGGTGTCAGAGAATGGAGAAATGGATATGTGCTAATGGAGAGTACTGCGAAAAGTTGTAAACGTTTTTTTGCAAATAAACTTTTTTCACACATTCTGCTAAAAACTTTCGGCGTAGCCCTCGTAAAAATGGCCTGTTACATTTCACTCTGCAGCGCGTTTATCTTTATCTACAGTAGAACTGATCGTTATGTAACAGATCCTCAGGTTTTTCTTCAACGCAAGTATCCTGTCACACGGCCACACTGTGACGCAAAGCAGGAACAGGTAGAGAACTACATTAAAACGAGCAGCAAGATTGATGAGCCTAAAGAACAAAAACAAAAGGAAGACAGGCAGCTTTGTCGCTAGTTGGCACGGGAGAGCAAAGCGTCCGCGAGGCTAATGAACGGCCGGTGGGAGGGAGGGTGGGAGTGAGTTTACGCACAGAAACAAAGCGTGTCTGTGGCCGGCGCTGGCAGTTCATTGTGGCGGCTGGACGCGTCAGCTGGCGGCGTGACGGAACCACCGGCAGGACGCGAATAAACCTCATTTGCAGCCTGCCGCTGGCTTACGTCGCCCCCGACAATACGCCGGCCGCGGGAGCGGCTAATATTAGCAGGGCCTGCGCACGAGCTGGCCTTGCGTCCTGCAGGTGGATCAGGGGTGGGGCAGCGGGGTGGGGAGGGGTGGGCCGTTTGGTATTACGAAATGATTTGACCTCCGGCCGTCCTATTTCGTGTGTTTGTTACGTCTCGGCCGCCGGAGTGCACAGATCCACCCGAATGTAGTTCTCCGGGGATTTTCCTCGTCCATCTTCGCGAACGACCAACAGATGTGGATACACATGTGGCTCGCGTGTTTAATTCTGCCGATTCTTAGTCAACTGCACATGGCAGATGGCGCCTTTGAGATCTCTTTTGAGGTGGAAAAGGGATGTGGTTAGTATCTGACGTCATACTACCCGTAGACGCCACTGAAAACATACAGAGCACTATTTCATTTGGGCACTGATTTTGGGACGAGCGGCGATAATATTTTTGAAAAAATAAAAAAAAACTTGATATTCATTAAAAGTGATTTACAGGAAACGAGGTGGGTCTAAATGTAGATGACCGAAAGTAATTCGCAAGCTACCATATCTGACTACGCCAGTGTGTTGTCTACTTCTTTTCATGGATATTCTCAACTCGACGTACGAGTCGTATGTGAACTGTAAGGTCAACATCTCACGCAAATTTCTACGACATAGAGTAGGGCTGAAGTTTAAGATATTAGTGAGAAGAATCAATATACAAAGAAGTGGGGTACGGAATTACTAAAAGAAATGAAAAGATACGCCTGAAGTTCTCTAAGGCTATAGATACAGCATTAAAAAATAGCTCGGTAGGCAGTACAGTTGAAGAGGAATGGACATCTCTAAAAAGGGCAATCACTGAAGTGGAGGCCGGCCGGAATGGCCGAGCGATTCTAGGCGCAACAGTCTGGAACCGCGCGACCGCTACGGTCGCAGGTTCGAATCCTGCCTCGGGCATGGATGTGTGTGATGTCGTTAGGTTAGTTAGGTTTAAGTCGTTCTAAGTTCTAGGGGACTGATGACCGCAGGTGTTGAGTCCCGTAGTGCTCAGAGCCATTTTGAACTGAAGTGGAAAGAAAAACTTTAGGTACAAAGAAAGTAACTGCGAAGAAACCATGGGTAACAGAAGAAATACTTCAGTTGATCGATTAAAGATGGAAGTACAAAAATGATCAGGGAAATTCAGAAATATAGAAATACAAGTAGCTGAGGAATAAAATAATTAGGAAGTGCGGGGAAGTTAAGATGAAATGGTTGTACGAAAAATTAGAAGAAATCGGAAAAGAAATGATTGTTGGAAGGACTGACTCAGCATACAGGAAAGTCAAAATAACCCTCGGTGACATTAAAAGCAACGGTGGTAACATTAAGAGGACAACAGGAATTCCACTATTAAATGCAGAGGTGAGAGCGGGTAGGTGGAAAGAGTACATTGAAAGCTTCTATGAGGGGGAAGATTTGTCTGATGTGATAGGAGAGATAGGGGATCAAGTATTAGAATTTAAGAGAGCTTAGGATGACTTAAGATCAAATAAAGCAGAAGTGATAGATAACATTCCATAAGAATATCTAAAATCATTGATGGAAGTGGCAACAAAACGACTATTCATGTTGGTGTGTAGAATATATGAGTCTGGTGACGTATCATCTGACTTTCGGAAAAAAATCATCTACACAATTTCGTAGACTGCAAGCGCTGACATGTGCGAGAATTATCGCACAATCAATAGCTCATGCATCCAAATTGCTTACAAGAATAATACACTCAATAATGGAAAAGAAAATTGAGGACGTGTTAAATGCCATCAGTTTGGATTTAGGCACCAGAGAGGCAATTCTGACGTTGCGGTTGGTACTGGAAGCAAGACTAAAGAAAAATCAAGACACGTTCATAGGATTTGTCTACATGGAAAAAGCTTTAGACAATTTAAACTGGTGCAAGATGTTGGAAATTCTGAGAAAAATAGGGGTAAGCAGTAGGGAGAGACGGGTGATATACAATATGTACAAGAGCCTAGAGGGAAATTCGTGTAGTCGCAAATTTTTGTGCAGTGGTAGGGGGAGACCTATGAATAACATACTAAAAATGCTAGCCGCTGTGTATACAGTGGAGTTATTTTCAGGTAAAATGAAATGGAAATGTCGTGTGGCTAGGGCCTCCCGTCGGGTAGACCGTTCGCCTGGTGCAGGTCTTTCGATTTGACGCCACTTCGGCGACCTGCGCGTCGATGGGGATGAAATGATGATGATTAGGACAACACAACACCCACTCCCTGAGCGGAGAAAATTTCTGACCCAGCCGGGAATCGAACCCAGGCCCTTAGGATTGACAGTCTGTCACGCTGATCACTCAGCTACCAGGGCGGACATTTTCTGGTCATTAGTATTTATTTGCAGTTGTTAAGCGAGCTTTTATGTAAAATACATTCCGATAAACAATGGCTGAAACGTGCTTAGTTTTTAAGTGTGATGTTGTCAATGACCTGTATAATGTCGGTGGGAAAGGGACTGGATTGGTAAATGTGGCATCTTCTTTGTGGCCGTCGTTGATAGCATGTTGCAAAGCCATGTAACCGTGTTGTTGTCACTCGGTGGTGAATTTAGGAATGACCAAAAAGTTGTTTCATTCTCGCATCACTAATTATATTACTGGTAGACTGCATAAATCTCTTCCATTCAGGAACTGTTGGCATCTGTAAAGTGGGCTGCAATGAGTGCAGCCACTTACCACACACCCACAATTCCACAATATATCTTGCAAGGTGGTTATCAGTAACTCTGATGGAACAGTACTGATCACGTCTAAATCTACAACAGCAATTTGTTGTAATGCATTGCTTGACTTTTCTTAAAATATCTGGAGCTCCATAACACCTAGATTACGTGCTCTGTTACACAGGGAGCCAACTTAAGCCTTGGGCCTCTTCAGACATTGAGAGATCTGAGGCTTGATAACTCTCATGCTGTGGAAAGTATTCCAGATACCGACAGCGGAGGCAATGAAATACACATTGTCGAATACATTTGACAGTGTTTTACACTTGTGGCAGTCCTTTCAGTACAGTAGACAATCGACAGCTTCAGCTGTTGAGATTCTATATACAATAGCTCACTTAACAATTGCAACAACAAAAAAAATACTCAATGAACTGAAAATAAGTCCACCACATAAACACGAGCTCAGAGATTTTGTTACTCTCATGAGAAAACCGGACAGGTAATGCTGGGGAGGTACAATCTGTCTATATACTGAAAAGCGAGCAGCACTCGTGGTGTGGGAAGTTGACTTTCCTCGAGAAACCAAATGGCTGACTTACATGATGAGTAAGAATCCATTTCCCTCTAGTATTGTAGGACGGTGTGCAGAAATGTGTGTATTTTCTGACCATATTCGTGCGTTAATTTTGCGTTAGCATTATTAACAATTCACAACTCTATTCCACATTGTGTTAACGCAATTTGTGGAAAATAAATACCTCCGGTCATGTCTGCACACTGCGCCACCCGTGATTCAAAGGCGAGCCGACGAAGGGTCGATGTAACTTTATGAAACACCTCGTAGTTGCTTTTTACGACGTAGTGCGGTAGAGAGGATAGGGAGTTGCCTACTCGCTCTTCATTTTGCAGACCCATGAAGGAGGGCAGTTTATGAACACAATCTGAAGACCTAACTTCCGTCACACTTCTGAACTCCACCTCAACCTTTCCACCCTGTCACACGCTCAGAACACAGTTTATCAATTAATACGGTTCTACTGCACTTAGATGTGGTACAAACCTTTCATATTTGTTATTTAGCAAGATACATTAATTTTTTATCATTAAGACACTATTGTTAATAATCTGAGATTTTCTACACCATGCTATGCAGACACTCTTAGTCTTAAAGAAAAAAAATGAATTGAACCTATTTTGTAGGAAATTTTATGTAGTCTGATTCTGTACCGGTAAACTCTCTTGGTAGAAGCAGCGATTTTGGAGATGTTCAAGAAAAACCTAAAAAAAAAGTGTTCTTTAATGCTCCCCACCCTTTGGCAACATCGAATTTTTTTGGTATGTTATACAATTCCCCCCCCCCAACCAATGTACAAATGTTACACGAATTTTTTCCCTAATTTTTCTTCGTTAACGGGACTACTAAGAGCGATTTTTGTAAAGGATTCGTTGAAACTAATTCAAGGAACAGTGGTTTGTTTCTATCTGACGTGTCCAGTGTCATACACTTCTTAACAAAGGGAAGTCCCCACTTCTTCATCTAAGTCGTCGTCCACGCTCTTCCGACCACCGTTATGTGTGTGGTAGAGAGTACGTCCCATTATATTACTGGGTGTCCCACTCGAGAGAGGCCCCACAAACAAACGTTCGTTTAAATGACACTTAAAAGCTTTACATAAAAATCAGGGAATCAAATGAACATGTCATACGTTGTTTATGAGTAAATAAAGGTTAATCACCAAAAAAATGGTTCAAATGGCTCTGAGCACTATGGGACTTAACATCTGAGGTAATCAGTCCCCTAGAACTTAGAACTACTTAAACCTAACTATCCTAAGGACATCACACACATCCATCCCCGAGGCAGGATTCGAACCTGCGACCGTAGCGGTCACGCGGTTCCAGACTGAAGCGCCTAGAACCACACGGCCACACCGGCCGGTAATCACAAAAGTTGCTGGAAGTGACCGCCCTAGACACGTAAACACAGTTGACCACGACGCTGCAGATTCTCGGATGTTGCTGCCAGAACCTCTGGTATCACTGCCTGGATTTCACAGATGATGTTCTCTAGTAAATCTTCCAAGTTGTGTGGTTTGTTCCTTTAGGCCGCCCCAGAGGAAAAAGTCAGATGGTGTTAAGTCAGGTGACCTTGGGGGCCACATCACTCTGCCAGTGAAAAATGATTCGACCTCAGCCGTGGTCGCTCGAGGCGTGTGGTATGTGGCGTCATCCTGTTGTTACCAGCCGAGGGTAAGTTCTTCATCGAGCAACTGGTTCACAAATTCCGGAAACATGTCGATGTAAACTGCACTTGTCACAATAGACTCGAAAAAAATTGGTCCGATTATGCGGCGCTGAGATATTGCGCAGAACACGCCAATCTTTTGTGAATGCAGGTGTTGCTGAACCTGTGGATGTGGATTTCATTACACCACAAACGTGCATTCTGGGAATTTACATAGCCAGAGAGGTAAAAGCACGACTCATCACTGAACGATGTGTGCTGCAATATTCCTGGTCTCTGAGCAATACATTGTTGAAACTAACGACAAAATATAATGCTTTTGTGTTTATATCATTGACAATCAGTTCCTGAACAACTGTAAACCTCTATGGATACGTGTCGGCTTTCATCGCAGCTCTGTAACATGTGCTCCGTGACATTCCACACTCCTGTAAACGTCGAACAGACTTTGCACGAGAGGTCAACAATCGTTGTTTCACATCAATCACTTTTTTCTTCCGATTATGGCGGCCGTCCTTCGGTGTGGAAACCCAACACCGTTCCACTGCTCTCCATCTTGTACACAAACTTTTGTATGCAGCATTTAGACGGTATATGCTGGTCACCAAACCATTCAACAAACATTCGCTGACATGTCTTATTGGAACTAGTAATCCTATATTGCTTCATAAGAAGCATGCACTCTGCGGCAGAACAGCAATACGTTGTCACTAAACACTGAACGCTGAGCTCCAACACAGTGACGAACGGAAACACATTATTGCGTCAAACGATGTTGCAGGGTGCAGTACTATCACGTGAAATACCATAAATTACAAGGTGCAATTTCAGCGGAATTCCTATACGTGTTCGTTGGGCCTCTTCCGAGTGGGACTCCCTCTCATTATTAGGGTCTCTGCATCTACATCTACATGGCTACTCTGCACCTCACACTAGAGTGACTGGCAGAGGCTTAATTTAACCACCTTCACAGTAAGTCTCTCTTATTCAGCTCTCGAACAACGCGAGGAAAAAGAAAAACACCTACATCTTCCCATGCAAGCTCTGAATTCCCTTATTTTATTTTGATGATCGTTTCTCCCTATGTAGGTCGGCATCAACAAAACGTTTTCGCAATCGGAGAAGAAGGTTGGTGATTGAAACTTCGTGAGGAGATCGCGCTGCAATGAAAAACGCCTTTGTTTTAATGATGCCCACCCCAAATCTTGTATCATGTCCGTGGCACTATTTTCCTTGTTTCTCGATAATAGGAAACGTGCTGACCTTCTCTGAATTTTATCGATGTACTCCGTTAATACTATCTGGTAACGGTCCCACACCACGCAGCAGTACTCAAAACGAGGACGGACAAGTGTTGTGTAGGCAGTCTCTTTAGCAGATCTGTTGCATCTTCTAAGAATTCTGCAAATAAAACGCAGTCTTTGGTTAGCCTTCTCCACATTTTCTGTGTATTCTTTCCAATTTATATCGTTCGTAACTGTAATTCCTAGGTATTTACTTCAATTTACAGCCTTTAGATTAGACTGATTTATCGCGTAACCGAAGTATAACGGATTCCTTTTAGCACTTACGTGGATGACCACAGACTATTCATTCTTTAGGGTCATTTTCATTTTTCACACTGTACGGATATCTTTTTATCTTAACTGTTTTGCAATTGGTTTAGATCGTCTCATTACTTAACTAGACGATAAACGACAGCATCGTCTGCAAACAGCCTAAGACAACTCCTCAGATTGTGTCCTAAATCGTGTATGTACTCGTATATAGGGAACGATTTAGGACTCAATCTGAGCAGCCGTCTTAGGTTGTTTGCAGACGATACTGCCGTTTATCGTCTAGAAAGGTCTACTTGGAAAATGCCTAGTGAGATTAATAGATATCAAATTGACTTCATATTAGCCGAAGCAAAGATTTAAAAACCAAGTTAAGGACAGCAGATCATATCCAGGCTGTGATGTGGAAAGTGACCACATACTCGTTATGATGACCACTGAACTAAAATTCAAGAACATTAAAAAAAGAAGTACATGTAAATGGGATTTGACAAACCTGAAAAATGAAAATACACTGAAGCACTATCAACTAGAAATAGACAAGAAAACAAATACAGAGGGTTGCAATGACATCCAAAGCAGCTGTTGTTGTTGTTGTTGTGATGGTCTTCAGTCCTGAGACTGGTTAGATGCAGCTCTCCATGCTACTCTATCCTGTTCAAGCTTCTTCATCTCCCAGTACCTACTGCAGCCTACATCCTTCTGAATCTGCTTAGTGTATTCATCTCTTGGTCTCCCTTTACGATTTTTACCCTCCACGCTGCCCTCCAGTACTAAATTGGTGATCCCTTGATGCCTCAGAACATGTCCTATCAACCGATCCCTTCTTCTAGTCAAGTTGTGCCACAAACTACTCCTCTTCTCCCCAGTTCTATTCAATACTTCCTCATTAGTTATGTGATTTACCCATCTAATCTTCAGCATTCTTTTGTAGCACCACATTTCGAAAGCTTCTATTCTCTTCTTGTCTAAACTATTTATCGTCCATGTTTCACTTCCATACATGGCTACACTCCATACAAATACTTTCAGAAATGACTTCCTGACACTTAAAACTATACTCGATGTTAACAAATTTCTCTTCTTCAGAAACGCTTTCCTTGCCATTGCCAGTCTACATTTTATATCCTCTCTACTTAAACCATCATCAGTTATTTTGCTCCCCAAATAGCAAAATTCCTTAACTACTTTAAGTGTCTCATTTCCTAATCTAATTCCCTCAGCATCACCCGATTTAGTTCGACTACGTTCCATTATCCTCGTTTTGTTTTTGTTGATGTTCATCTTACACCCTCCTTTCAAGACACTGCCCATTCCGTTCAACTGCTCTTCCAAGTCCTTTGCTGTCTCTGACAGAATTACAATGTCATCGGCAAACCTCAAAGTTTTAATTTCTTCTCCATGGATTTTAATACCTACTCTCAATTTCTCTTTTGATTCCTTTACTGCTTGCTCAATTTACAGATTGAATAGCATCGGGGAGAGGCGACAACCCTGTCTCACTCCCTTCCAAACCACTGCTTCCCTTTCATGTCCCTCGACTCTTATAACTGCCATCTGGTTTCTGTACAAATTGTAAATAGCCTTTCTCTCCCTGTATTTTACCCCTGCCACCTTCAGAATTTGAAAGAGAGTATTCCAGTCAACATTGTCGAAAGCTTTCTGTAAGTCTACAAATGCTAGAAACGTAGGTTTGCCGTCCGCAATTCGTGGTCGTGCGGTAGCGTTCTCGCTTCCCACGCACGGGTTCCCGTGTTCGATTCCCGGCGGGGTCAGGGATTTTCTCTGCCTCGTGATGACTGGGTGTTGTGTGATGTCCTTAGGTTAGTTAGGTTTAAGTAGTTCTACGTTCTAGGGGACTGATGACCTTAGATGTTAAGCCCCATAGTGCTCAGAGCCATTTGAACCATTTTTTTCGTAGGTTTGCCTTTCCTTAATCTTTCTTCTAAGATAAGTCGTAGGGTCAGTATTGCCTCACGTGTTCCAACATTTGTACGGAATCCAAACTGATCTTCCCCGAGGTAAGCTTCTAGCAGTTTTCCATTCGTCTGTAAAGAATTCGCGTTAGTATTTTGCCGCTGTGACTTATTAAACTGATAGTCCGGTAATTTTCACATCTGTCAACACCTGCTTTCTTTGGGGTTGGAATTACTATATTCTTCTTGAAGTCTGAGGGAATTTCGCCTGTCTCATACATCTTGCTCACCAGATGGTAGAGTTTTGTTAGGCCTGGCTCTCCCAAGGCTATCAGTAGTTCTAATGGAATGTTGTCTACTCCCGGGGCCTTGTTTTGACTTAGGTCTTTCAGTGTTCTGTCAATCTCTGCACGTAGTATCATATCTCCCATTTCATCTTCATCTACCTCCTCTTCCATTTCCATAATATTGTCCTCAAGAACATCGCTCCTGTATAGACGCTCTATACACTCCTTCCACCTTTCTGCTTTCCCTTCTTTGCTTAGAACTAGGTTTCCATCTGAGCTCTTGATATTCATGCAAGTGGTTCTCTTTTCTCCAAAGGTCTCTTCAATTTTCCTGTAGGCAGTATCTGTCTTTCCCCTCCTGAGATAAGCCTCTACATCCTTACATTTGTCCTCTAGCCATCCCTGCTTAGCCATTTTGCACTTACTGTCGATCTCATTTTTGAGACGTTTGTATTCCTTTTTGCCTGCTTCACTTAATGCATTTTTGTATTTTCTCCTTTCATCAATTAAATTCAGTATCTCTTCTGTTACCCAAGGATTTCTACTAGCCCTCGTCTTTTTACCTACTTGATCCTCTGCTGCCTTCACTATTTCATTCTTCAAAGCTACCCATTCTTCTTCTACTGTATTTCTTTCCCCCATTCCTGTCAATTGTTCGCTTATGCTCTCCCTGAAGCTCTGTTCAACCTCTGGTTTAGTCAGTTTATCCAGGTCCCATCTCCTTAAATTCCCACCTTTTTGCAGTTTCTTCAGTTTTAATCTACGGTTCATAACCAATATATTGTGGCCAGAGTCCACATCTGCCCCTGGAAATGTCTTACAGTTTAAAACCTGGTTCCTAAATCTCTGTCTTACCATTATATAATCTATCTGAAACATGTCAGTATCTCCAGGGTTCTTCCACGTATACAACCTTCTTTCATGATTCTTGAACCAAGTGTTAGCTATAAGTTATGCTCCGTGCAAAATTCTACCAGGCGGCTTCCTCTTTCATTTCTTAGCCCCAATCCATATTCACCTACTACGTTTCCTTCTCTTCCTTTTCCTACTGTCGAATTCCAGTCACCCATGACTATTAAATTTTCGTCTCCCATCAATATCTGAATAATTTCTTTTATCTCATCATACATTTCATCAATTTCTTCATCATCTACAGAGCTTGTTGGCATATAAACTTGTAGTACTGTAGTAGGCGTGGGCTTCGTGTCTATCTTGGCCACAATAATGCGTTCACTATGCTGTTTGTAGTAGCTGACCCGGACTCCTATTTTTTATTCATTATTAAACCTACTCCTGCATTACCCCTATTTGATTTTGTATTTATAACCCTGTATTCACCTGACCAAAAGTCTTGTTCCTCCTGTCACCGATCTTCACTAATTCCCACTATATCTAACTTTATCCTATCCATTTCCCTTCTAAATTTTCTAACCTACCTGCCCGATTAAGGGATCTGACATTCCACGCTCCGATCCATAGAACGCCAGTTTTCTTTCTCTTGATAACGACGTCCTCTTGAGTAGCCCCCGCCCGGAGATCCGAATGGGGACTATTTTACCTCCGGAATATTTTACCCAAGAGGACGCCATCATCATTTAATCATACAGTAAAGCTGCATGCCCTCGGGAAAAATTACGGCTGTAGTTTCCCCTTGCTTTCAGCCGTTCGCAGTACCACAACAGCAAGGCCGTTTTGGTTAGTGTTACGGGCCAGATCAGTCAATCATTCAGACTGTTGCCCCTGCAACTACTGAAAAGGCTGCTGCCCCTCTTCAGGAACCACACGTTTGTCTGGCCTCTCAACAGATACCCCTCCGTTGTGGTTGTATCTACGGTACGGCTATCTGTATCGTTGAGGCACGCAAGCCTCCCCACCAACGGCATGGGGGGGAGGCCAAAAACTGGTATTTTCGAAGCAGCAGAAGAAGTAATAGGAAAAGAAGGGACAAGGAAAAGGAAGGAATGGATCACTAGTGACCTCCTAAATATGATGGAAGAAAGAAGGAAATTAAAAAATTCTGTGAATTGGGAATACCAAGAGAAATACAAGAGTCTGAAAAAAGAATCAACAGAGAGGCAAAACAAGCAAGAGAAAAATACCTTGATGATCTCTGTATTTCAGTTGAGGACAATATGAGAAAGGGAAATATTTCTTTGGAGACAGAAGAAACAAGTGTAGGGCTGTGGTGGATGAAACTAGCAATATATTGGATGACGATGATGAAGTTGCAAGAAGATGGAAACAATATATAGGAAAACTGTACAGCGGACCAGAACTGTCTGAAAACATCATGGAAGAAGAAACAGTAGTAGATGCACACAACATAGGTGAACCTATATTAAAGGCAGAGTTTGAACTAGCTCTGAAAAAATTGAAAAATAACAAATCGCCTGGTATAGACAATATCCCACCTGAACTTCTGAAATCTGGAGGAGCAAAACTGAATCAGGAGTTGTATAATCTTGTTTTCAACATATACGAGCAGGGTAAAATTCCTAAAGACTTTGAGAAAAACATTATGATCCCCATTCCAAAGAAGGAAAATGCTACTAGATGTGAAAATTATAGGACGCTCAACCTAGTTACTCACGCCTCTAAAATGGCAACCTCAATTATCCTAAAACGCATAGAACAAAAAGTCGAAGCTACACTCTCCGAAGACCAGTTTGGATTCCGGAAAGATAGAGGAACCAGAGAAGCAATATTTGCTCTAAAACTAATAATAGAGAAACGACTAGATAATAACCTGACAACATACATAGCTTTCGTAGATGTAGAGAAAGCCTTTGATAATGTTAAATGGGATAAGATGTTTGAGGTACTCAAAAAAGTAGGAATAGACTATAAAGATAGAAAAGTGATATGGAACCTGTACAAAAACGAGACAGCGGTTATCCGTGGACGGACAAAACAAGAATAGGTGCAGATACGGAAAGGTGTCCTACAAGGTTGCGCACTATCCCCTGTTATCTTTAACCTATACATTGAAGAGGCGCTGAAAAATGTAAGGGAAAATTCACAGCCAACAAATAGATATGATAAGATATGGCGATGATATAGCTGTCCTAGCTGAAAGTGAAGAAGATCTTGTAGTCCTACTGAATAGAATGGATAAAGTTATGGGAGAAGAATATAATATGAGAATTAATAAAGCAAAAACAAAAGTAATGGCATGCGACAAAAAAGATCAAGTGAAAGTCCAAGTTCATGTAGGCAATGAACTGCTTGAACAAGTTGATAGATTTACTTATCTGTGCAGTAATATTACCAGGGATGAAAGGAGCAACGCAGAAGTGAGAAGGAGAATTGCTCAAGCAAAGGCTTCTTTTAACAAGAAGAAAAACATCTTAACATCTAAGAGCATCAGCCTTGAAATCAGGAAAAGATTTTTGAATTCATATGTGTGGAGTGTGGCATGCTATGGGTGTGAAACATAGACTCTCGGAACAGAGGAAGACAAGAAGCTAAATTCTTTTGAAATGTGGTGCTATAGATGCATGCTTAAAATAAAATGTATCGACAAGGTCACAAACGAAGTGGTTCTGGAAAGAGCAGGTGAGAAGAGAAGCTTCTGGAGTTTCATTGTTAAAAGAAGAGTGCAATTTACAGGCCATCTATTAAGACATAAAGGACTTCTGAACACAATCATAGAGGGATATGTCGAGGGGAAAAGACCAAGAGGAAGACCACGGCTGAGGTACATGGATCAAATCGTGAAAGATGTGGGATGTAATACCTATAAAGAAACGAAGAGAAAAGCTGAAAGACACACTGAATGGAGACAAGCTGCCATTGTAGCTGTTGCAAACCAATCCTTGGATTGACCACTACAGAAGAAGAAGATATAGGGAACAACAGAGGGCCTATAACCCTACCTTGGGGAACACCAGAAATCACTTCTGTTTTATTCGGGGACTTTCCGTCAGTTACTACGAACTATGACCCCTCTGACAGGAAAGCAAGAATCCAGTCATCAAATTGAGACGATATTTCTTAAGCACGCAGTTTGATAACAAACCACTTGTGAGATACGGTGTCAAAAGCCTTCTTGAAATCTAGAAATACCCAATCAACTTGAAATCCTTTGTCGATATCACTGAACACTTAGCGTGAGTAAAGAGATAGCTGTGTTTCCCAAGAACGATGTTTTATAAATCCCTGTCCGCTATGTGTCAACAGACTGTTTTCTTCGAGGTAATTCATAATGTTCGAACAAAATATATATTCTAAAACCCTGCTGCATATCGATGTTAAAGACACGTGCCTGTAGTTTAATGAATTACTCCTACCGCCTTCCTTGAATATTGGTGTAACCTGTGCGACTTTCCTGTCTTTAAGTACGGATCTTTCATCGATCGAGCGGTTGTATATGATTGTTAAGTATGGAACTATTGCATCAGCATACTCTGAAAGGAAGGAACTGTAATACAATCTGGACCGGAAGACTTGTTTTTATGAAGTGATTTAAGTTGCTACACTACTCCGAGGATATCTACGTCTAAGTTACTCGTCTTGGCAGCTGTTTTTGATTCGAATTCTGGAATATTTAGTTCGTCTTCTTTAGTGACAGAATTCTGGAAGGCTGTGTTTAGTATCTCTGCTTTGGCAGCACATGTCATCTACAATATTTCCACTGCTTTCGCGCAGAGAAGGCATTGATTGTATCTTGCCGCTAGCATACTTTACATACGACCAGAATCTCTTTGGATTGTTTGCCCGGTTTCGAGACAAAGTTTCGTTGTGGAAACTATCACAAGCATCTCGCATTGAAGTCCGTGCTAAATTTCGAGCTTTTGTAGAAGATCGTCAATCTTGGGGGTTTTGAGTTAGTTTAAATTCGGCATGCCTTTTTCGTTGTTTCTGCAACAGTGTTTTGACCTGTTTTGTGTACCATGGGGGATCAGCTCCGTCGTTCGTTAATTTATTCGTATAAATATCTCAACTGCTGTCGATACTATTTCTTTAAATTCAGGCCACATCTGGTCTACACTTATATTATTAATTTGGAATGAATGGAGATCGTCTCTCAGGAAGGCGTCAAGCGAGTTTTTATCTGTTTTTTGAATGGATATATTTTTCGTTTATTTTTGGTGGGTTTGGGAGCTACGGTATGTCTAGTTACGACAACCCTGCGTTCACTAATCCCTGTATTGGTTCTGATGCCCGTTATTAGCTCAGGATTATTTGTTGCTACGAGGTCAAGTGTGTTTTCACACGGTTTATATTCGAGTGGATTCATGAACTAACTGCCCGAAATAGTTTTCTCTCAGACAGACGGAACTTAACCAGACCCCATTCCCTCCCTATTTATCTGCAATTTCTTCAATTTTAAGCTTCAGTTCATAGCCAATAAATACTGACCGCGCTTCTATACCTAGAATTGTTTTGCGGTTAGAGATCTGATTTATAGACCTCTCTTAGCCATTGTTATGTAATGTATTTGATCCTTTTGGTGTCTGCAGGTCTCTTCCACGTAAAGATGCTTGCAGACTTTTCGTCTCTGTACGAATATTGTGGGTCTCGGCTTTATGTATACCTTGGATTACTGTGCTGGAAACTGATTACTAGAAGCTGCGCTGAGATCTCGAGTTGCCACTAGCCGTTTACTGCTGACAGTGGACCACAAACAACAGACACGTGCCGGCCGAAGTGGCCGAGCGGTTCAAGGCGCTTCAGTCTGGAACCGCGCGACCGCTACGGACGCAGGTTCGAATCCTGCCTCGGGCATGGATGTATGTAATGTCCTTAGGTTAGTTAGGTTTAAGTAGTTGTAAGTTCTAGGGGACTGATGACTTCAGAAGTTAAGTCCCATAGTGCTCAGAGCCATTTGAACCATTTGAACAGACACGTACAGTGTCAACCAGAGTCACCAGTGACACTGAATGGCATTCAGCATTAAACCGTGATGAGTCTCGTCTGTTTGTGGCTCTCTGTTCGACCCCGTCTCTGCAGAGGACCTGCGAAAAGGACACACCTCTCAAACTCCTGGAATCATGTCTGAGGAGTTATTGGATATGACCGCAAGACTGTAATTGTTGAAGGAAGGTAAATGCTCTCGTGAATGATGTGGCCATAGACTTCGTACCAAATGGCATAATCCGGTGGGATAATGCAAGACTCCACAAATTCCTTGAGGAATGTGTGGATCTTTGACAGGTCCTCAGGTTACCTCTATCAACCATAGAGAATGTCTAGGAAGACGAATACTTGTATACCAATATCCAGCCAGCAATGTTCATGAACTAACTCAGCATTTGTTTCATATTGATAATGATGATGGCCATACGTTTCGACTGGAATGAAAGTTCAGTCATTTACGAGGTGTGTGAGGAAAGTAATAAGACTCTCTACACTGCGAGCGATCTGGCAACGCTGAGTTATTCTACTTGTGTAGATCGTTGTGTTCATCCCTTCTAGACGCTCAGTCCGACTTCCAGATTTTGAGAGCGCTGTTAGTGAAGTTGCGTTTTTGTTTAGTGTTTCGAAGACGGAACAGCGGAATTTAGAGCAATGTTAGCCATCAAGTTTTGTGTTAAGGTTGGGAAATTCGCAAGTGTGACATTCGAAAGCTTGAAAGAGGTCTATGGGGAACATTCCTTACCAAGAGCAGAAGTTTTTCGCTGGCCCAAATCATTTTTGTGAGGCCGAGAACATGTTGAAGGTGAACGGAAATCTTCAGCTTCAAAAACTGACGAATACGTCGAACGGGTGCGCGCTCTTGTGGGATCACACCGACGTTTAACAGTAAGGATTATGGGCGGCTTGTTACAATACTTTCACCGTACTCAAATTTTGATGGAAGTTTTACACATGTGAAAAGTTTGTGCCAAAATGTTGGCGAAAACCATCGCAACTGAGCGGAAGGACAATCGAATAAACGTGTGCGTTGATCTTCTAGAGAGTAATGCTAGTGACCACGAATGGTTCAGTCGAGTGATTACAGACGATGAATCCTGGATTTTTGAGTATGATCCTGATTCAAAGCGGTTAAGTAAGGAATGGCACACTGAGACATCTCCTCGATTGAAAAAAAGGTCTAGTGAGCAAATCACGGCACAAAACAATGCTGATTTACTTTTTTGGCAGTAGGTGTACCGTGTGTAAAGAATTTGTATTTGTCAATCAAGTGTTTTACAAAGATGTCCTTGAAAGTCTCAGGAAAAGGATGAATCGAGAGAGACCAGACATCGCAGGCAAGTGGACGCTGCAACAGGTCAACACTCCATGTCACACCGCCACTTCCATCACAGAATTTTTCACCTCAAAAAGCATTCCTGTTGTTCCAAAGTCCTCCCAATTCAGGTAATCTGAGTTCTTGTGACTTTTTTCTTTTCCATAAATTGAAAAATGCCTTAAAAGGACGTCATTTTGGATTCCTTTGGGACTCTGAAGAATATTCAGAAGAGCGCGACCGATATATTAAAGGCCCTGCTAGTTGAAGCCTTTCAGCGCCGCTACCAAGATTGGGAACAACGACCCTACTGGTATATACCTACTACTTTGAGGGGGAAAATATTGTTGTTTGAAAAGGAAAAAAACTTTGGTAGATAAAAAATCAGTCTCATTGCTTTTTTCACACACCTCGCAACATTCGTTAAGTGATGAACGTAACCACAGAATTCGGTAAATATGGGACGTGCTTTACGGTTATCACTTTCTATTCGCATCACGTTTTTTGCGGCTCATTCCGGTCTGAACTACAGCACAGGAGGAACAAATTTTTGAGAACACCTGCAATTTCCGTTTGTCTTCCTGTATGTACCTCCGTGTTAGATTTTTTATGCCTAGGTGACATTGGCAAGGTGTGTTAACAGTAGGAATAGAACAGGCGATTCGTCCAGAACACGTCACTAACCAACTGCAGTCAACTGAGGCTATTGAAAGTCTCGCAGCCGAATTAAGGAGCGGGAACAGCCCGTCAAAACGCTGTTGCCATTTACTAACAACATAGTATGTGAAACTTTCTCTACTTTTGCTTTCGTATCTGCTCATCTGAGTTTGTGTTCCTATAGGGTTATAGGCCTACTGTTCGTGGTTAGTAACAGCTGGTTACTCCTTAGGGTGTTGGATAAATCTTTTACGTCTAAACTGTCTAAACCGCATTATCATTTACAGATTACTTTCAAAGAAATGTAACTATATCAAAAATAAATAATGTTTCGCCCGCACAGTGTTGTTGTTTCTCGAGTTAGTACCTCTGTTGTTGCAAGCATTTAGTGCAGAAGCGGATAAACGGCGACAATCCACAATGCTAGTGAAGAGGAAAACTGATTCACCTTGTTTAGTGCCGAAGAATCTACGTGTGACGTTCTTTTCTGAAGAATTTCCGTTTCCTACAGGTTACTTCTAATAAAAACTTTGTGAGCTCTTTATCGGTCTACGCCGACACGCTGTCTGTAGAAATGCAATGATAAGTTATCTCGAATGCGTTCTGGTGGAAACCCCACTGTTGTAAGAAATGTCCGAGAACATAAAGTAGTTACTGAGCATCCTCCATTTCAGCTGAAGCTCGGGTGATCTTCGTCACGTTTTTATAACGTAGGCTGTGGAGGATTGCTCATCTACTTGCTTAACTCCGAGAGATACGTTTTTAGCGTTACCTTTATCGCAGCCGCGTCAGGCCTGTGGGCACAAGTACGCGAGAACTCTGAGCAACATTTCACATGAGAAACTGGCTGAATTGCGACTCCTCGAAGCATCAGAGTTCTTCAGTAACTGGTAATAGAGCATTCTCGTTTCCAATTAAGTTTTTATTTCTACATCGATTCAGTTAGGAATCATTCTCAAATGTTAGTAGGAAGCGAAATGTGCTAGATTATGCTTATCCATTACGGATATTTTAGAACCGTGCTTAAAATCCCAATGGACATAAGTGAATGAAAAAAAAATATTGATTCAATTGCGTCCAGCAATGGATACAACCCTGCAATAATAGATAAATTAATCCATACAGCAAAATTAAATCAATCAACTGCTGAACAACCACCCACAAACAAGAAGACCACATTTATAAGCCTGCCTTTCCTAGGGAAGATTTCTCACCAAATTGCCAACCTCTTCAAGACATACAACATAAAAATAACTTTCTTCACCAACAACAAAATACAAAATAAAATCACACACAGCGCCAAAATCACTATACAACAGTATCAAAAGTCAGGTGTGTACAAGATCATTTGCAACTCATGTCCAAGCTTCTACATTGGACAAACTGGTAGAAGCTTTACAACAAGATTTAAAGAACACATAAATGCACTCAGTCTCAACAACCTGAATAAGCCTACCTTTGCCTCACATCTTGCCCAACACAATCATTCTGCAAACAACATGGAACAGAATCTCCAAATACTCCATTCTGCCAACAAAGTCACAATACTTGACCTTCTTGAAGAAATTGAAATATTTATCTACTCAAACACTGCACCCGACTACCTACTCAATGATCAAATTGAACTGAGAAACAAGTTTTTCCTTCAGAACTTTGAAGATCTACTAGTTCAAATCAAGTAACCACTCAACGAACCCTATATCGCCTCCCCCACCCCCCCAACAACCTCTCCCCTCCCTCTCCTTACATGCTAACTACACTGGCGTCAATGTAAAATCCTACCACAGAATAAAACCTATAGTATATTTCTAAATGTTAAAGCCCTCTACTGTTAACATAAATCAGTACCTATATACATATGACTTCTATCTGGAACAAACAGAAGCTGCCTTTACCAATATTCCAGATCACTTTAATGTAGGAATAAATATAAGTCAACAGTTAAAGAACTATTGTTTATGGTTTTTTTAAATTTAAAATGCACAGCCATACAAACAGCTTTAATCCATTACAATCACTATAACTTTTATACATATACCTTTAGCTAAAATAAACAGAATCTACTCTTGCTAATACCCCAAATCATGTTAACACAACAACAGAAATAAGTCAACAGTTCATCTGAGGGTTTGTTATTAATTTAAATTTAAATATAAAGGTCCTAGTCATGCAGACAGCTGCATCTCACTGCAGATACAATAACTCTGTATCATTGATTCCTGGGTATTCATGTTAATGCCAAAATGCTATAAACTGCCTGTATTATAAGTAATATACAAATAGAAATAAGATATCAGATCACCTGAAGTTTGTTCTTGTAGTAATTTAGTTATTTATTTTATTTTGTGCTCTCATGTTGTCGCCAGTCTGATTAAAATATTTGCCCTTATATCGACTTTAATACAAGTAAAGAAGAACTAATTGCAGCTCTGTGCAAAGTAGGTCTATGCCATATCTTTCTGTCAAGATCTTTGTTACAAGCAACAGTTGTAAAGCGCATGTTGGATGCTGGAAAAGTCTCGCTGTCAGAGTGTAAATTAATATAGTTTGTGTGGAAGTGTGTGTATTGACATAACAACTGAACATCGAAATGAAGGCAGACAGATGGACACTAACCGAAAAAACCAGCCTATACTGTCGCAGTAAGTAAGAAAACTAAATTTACATCCATATCGACAGATAAGCTATAGTCATGGCTATACATTAAGTGTGTTCCATCTTTTTGTCTTAGAGCCAGCACCCAGTATTATGCTAGCAATAATGATGTAACTTCCTGAAACCACCTGAAGATGAACCTGAAAAGGTTCGAAAAGCGGTTCATGGAATAAAACATAATTATTCAAAAAAGTGACTGGTTGCAGTTTTGTATAACTTATTTACAGAGAAATGTGTTGTCAAATTAGTAACATTTAGTAAGAATACTGCCACAAAGTAACAATATATACGTATAATATACGAATGAACAGCAGTGGTTTACCACCGTAGCCTTTCTTTCATTCTGTTTAAATTTGATAAATCGTCGCCAGTTGTTACCCCAGCTGACAACGACGAAAGTAATCCGATTACATAATTTTACTATGTGACTGAGATGCCCCAGGCATAACTAGCTTTACAACTTTCCGTTTTACATTAAGATCCACAGACAATATTACATTCCTATACGAAACTTTCATGACTGTTGGTGTTTACATATTTTTCAAAAATGGTTCAAATGGCTCTGAGCACTATGCGACTTAACTTCTAAGGTCATCAGTCGCCTAGAACTTAGAACTAATTAAACCTAACTAACCTAAGGACATCACACACCATGCCCGAGGCAGGATTCGAACCTGCGACTGTAGCAGTCGCGCGGTTCCGGACTGAAGCGCCTAGAACCGCTCGGCCACCGCGGCCGGCCACATATTTTTCACGTGTATGTATTATATGTTTAGTGATATTCTTATGCTCTCTTTCTTTTTTATCATGATCATTTCATTGAAGTTCCTTGATCTGTAATTTGCTTCCTCCTGTACTGCTACCAATTATTTGTGAGCTTATTTTTGGCCGCATGTACCTATAGCTATGTGCTGTGTATTCGTATGGCATGTGTGTTTACTTCTGTATTCGTTATGCATTTTTATGGTAGTATTCCTTTTAAACGTTATCGAATGGCAAATTTCTTCTCACTGAGACGCTCAACACCATTTCGTAACTGGATGAAATCGGTAGCGTGAATAAAAGTACAACTTCATCAGCAACTGACACGTTTTCTTTCAAGAAACTGTAAAGAAGTTCCACGTCAGTAAGCACTCAATCTTGGAATCAAGACCCTTTGGACCTTTCCAAGACTCTTTGGACCTTTCCTCACCCGACGAAACATTATGACCGCCTGCTTAATATCTTGTTTGTCCATTTTCGGAACGAAGTACATCACTGATTCAACGTAGCAGGGATCCGACAGTTCGTTGGTAGGTTTATGGAGGCATGTGGCATTAGATGTCTACGCTAGGTCATGTAATTCGCGTAAATAATGGGCCGCTGATTTGCGTACGCGGTGATGGCGCCCGATAGCGACCCAGATAAGTTGGAATTTACATCAGGCGAATTTGGTCTGTGAGACATCAACGTGAGTTCACTACAATGCCCTTCAAACCACTGTAGCAGGGTTCTGGATCCGAGACATGATCAATTATATTGCTGAGATATGACATCGTTGTCGGAGAAGACATCAAGCATGAAGGGATGCAGGTGGGTCACAGCTGTCAGTTGTTTTAGATTACTACTACAGGTTACATGCAAGCGCAGGAGAGTGTCTCCCATAGCACAATACGGCCCCCACCAGCCTGCGTTCGTGGCGTGCTGCACGTTTCGAGCCGCCGTTCACCTCTGTGACGGCGCTTGTGGAGACGATCACCGACCTAGTGCACCAAAAATGTGATTCACCCGAAGAGCCGACACGTTCCCATTGGTCGACGGTCGAATTCCGATGGTCCCGTGCCCACTGAAATTCTAATTGACGATGTTATCGGGCCTACATGTGAACACGGAGGGGTGATCTGCTGCGGGGCTTCACGTTTAACAATGTACGACGAACGATGTGCTCCAGAACAATTGTGCGTGCAGCTACATTATGCTCTCTCGCCAGAGAAGTCACGGATCACCATCTATCCCACTCCACGGAGCAGATAAGCCTCCGAACCCCACTTTCAGTGAAATCGTGAACGTCCAACCATGTAGAGCCTAGTGGTAGTTTCACTACCCTTCTACTACTTTCCATAGATGCTTACGTTCGACCAGTTCTGCCGTTTTCGAGTTACTTGTTCACATGCTTTTCATAATAATTCCCAACCATTTGTCAGAGTCGCTTATCTCAGTGGATTTATCCATTTGCAGCCCATTTCTCAGCTAAGGTGATCCACCTTCGGTGTCTGTTCTGCTTCGCTTACATACTTTATTAGCGCCTCACGCGCCTACAAAGCCACCAGGCGGCATCCAGCCTCGCAGTGGGCAGTGACAATAAAGTTCTAGCTTATCAGTGTAAGTTTTACACGAGCTCACGCTTCTTGGGTAACTTTTCGGCCAAGACAAGAAGCAGCATGCCAAGACACTTCAAGAAGTTTTGATTCTGAAGCGAAATTCTGCCTTTGAAAGTGGATAAATGTAATGCTGCGCAAAGTCAAGTAAACATATCGTACATGCTGCAAACATATACGTTTGTCATGATGTCAGCGTAAATGTTATCAGATTTCCAGTACCACAGAATGCAAAGTCACTTGATATTTCTGGGACTAGCAAATTTCTACCTAGTTACTCAAATCTGCCACGTCCACTGGCGCAGCTTCTACAGAAGGGGCTCATATTTAGTTAAGTAATGGAATTGGAAGACCACAACCGTATTTTCAAACAATTTTGTATTCATACGACCTTCAGATCCTGCCATTAATCATATAAGTACTTCCAGTCACTGGCTCATGTACTGTAAGACTCATACAGTAAGTATGTGCCGTGGACCACTATATTTTGAATGTGTAGTCACTACCACATTTGATTGGCCGGGAGAATGCCAAGAAGCGAAGACTCACTTAAAAGTACACCAGAAACCTCTCCACTGATAATCTATTTGGATCTGGAGAATGCATTTTCGCTTGCAGTGTCTACTTCAAGCATTGCCGTCGGGGCTATTTTGTCACGAGGAACTGGCGATCGTAGTTGATCGTAGATCAATATACATTGATTTCAGATACTTCAACAAAGGAACTGTATCTACACCAGCAGACAAATTGGGTTTTGTGCTGTGGAACATGGTACGGCCTCGCAGCAGTAGTAACACCGGTTCCCTTCAGATCACTGATGTGACCGTCTGGGTTTGCCGGGCGCTGTAGGCAAGCGAGATGCTCTCAGGCCCATTAAGGGCAATTGAGGAGCTGCTTGACTGAATAGTAGCGGTTCCGGTCACGAAAACTGACAACTGCTGGGGGAGCGGTGTGCTGACGTCATGACCCTTCATATCTGCATCCAGTAATGCCTTTGGACTGAGGGTGACATTGCATTCGGTCGATTCCGTTGAACCTTCAAAACCTGTTTCGACGGAGAGAGTTTGGTAAACACACCACATGGAGAGAATTAGTTTTAAAGGACCCAAGTTTCCGATTAACAACTACCTAGGGAATACTACCTTGTCGTAGGCAGCTTATGTGCTGGGCGGGCAGGCTTGTGAGCCACGAGGAAGCTGGGGGTCTATGCCACACGGTGGTAACGCAGCATAACTATGGGAGGATCACCCAAGAGGGGTTGGGTAAAGCGGTTCAAATGGCTCCGAGCACTATGGGACTTAACATCTATGGTCATCAGTCCCCTAGAACTTAGAACTACTTAAACCTAACTAACCTAAGGACAGCACACAGCACCCAGCCATCACGAGGCAGAGAAAATCCCTGACCCCGCCGGGAATCGAACCCGGGAACTCGGGCGTGGGAAGCGAGAACGCTACCGCACGACCACGAGATTGGCGCCCCCGGGTGTAAAGCGGAGGAGCAAGACTAATCGTGTCCGACAACGTAGGGCGGGTGGCTCTATAGACTAGGTCGTCAACCGCTCTAGGTAACCTAACCCCGAAATGAGAGCCCGGTTCTCCAGGATGGTGGATGAGCGCACAGTCAATACACCTTCCTTATAAATACCTTTCTTATAAATGGCCTGTCATCGCGAATAATTTAACAAGCAATGCTAGACTGCCCTTACGAGACGAATTGGATATACCAGTGCTTAAATTTGTAACATGGAACGCACGAACACTGTTGCAGATAGCAGGAGCGACGCTGAGATATCTAATGAGAGTTGTTGCACTTCAGGATGGGAAGGGGTGAGATTCACAAACATAAATTCTCCCTATATTATTTAGGAAAGGATGAAAGACAAGGGGAGCGTGGAGTTCGCTTTATAGTCTCCAGGGACATGCGTAGCTCTGCTATTGCTGTCACTTCACATAATGAAAGAAAATGTACTCTGTATATCAAAGGCAAATTTCGCCTCCTGAATGTATATGCGCCAGCAGAAGAATCATATGAAAGTATGGTAAGTGTTTTCTATGACCAGCTACGGGAAGCTTGTGACAGAATACCTTGATACGATTCTAAAATAGTCCTCGGTGACTATAATGTCAAACTGGGCGGAGAAAAGGCTTTCAGAAGCGTGTTTAGAAAGGAAATTCTGCGCGACGAAACTAGTAATAACGGTATGAACAAGTTAAAGGCAGTACGTACCTGTTTCCCAAGGAAACGTGTCTACAAAGGGAACAAGAAAATACCGGGAAAAAATGAAGCAAACCGGATAGACCATATATTGGTATCGAGGAGGTGGCCAACTGATGTGGAAAATGTGCGCACTTTCCGAGGAACTAATTCCGCTTCCGGCCAGTATATAGAAGGAGCCAAAATAGGGTAGTAACTTGTTATGACTGCCAAAGGAAATAGCACCAGAGTAAAGTAAAACTGTTCAAGAATATCAGTACAGGTAGACAGTAGTTACAAACAAAAAATGGTGAAGACCAAATAAACAAAGGATGGCTATTAAAAATGCCATTTTAATAACAGCACATGAAATACTGAATGCAGACAGGCTCTGGAACAGATATAGCAAGCAAAACTGAGGTGCTTACAGCGAAATATATGACCAAATCAGGCATTACGTACTAAAAAGATAATATAGACAGCAAGGGTATGCAGATCCACATTCTTTAAAAAAAGGAGCGCTTGGAAAGGAAAGAACAATAAGAAGGAACTAATAACAGTAACACATAATTTTCTTTTCAAGTACTTGGTAATTTCTTTTGTAGAATAAATTGTGATGCATCACTCTAATGTTAAGATGTGACATAGGTATTAGACATGGCCATTTTAGTGTAATATTTTTTCTGCTTGCGCTATGTCATGTTTAGGTATAAGTTGCTGCTGTTTGCCAGGCATAGTGTTATTGAATTTGACTTTTGCTAATTTGTACTGTAGCTTGCTTTGCAATTTTCCATTTTTTTTCATTGCTGTTTATAATAATTGTTTTACGTGCTGCTGCATTGCCTCGTCCCTTAGTTTAGCATCTGAGCTCAGTAGATTTAAGTTAGCTTAAGATGGGGTAGGCTATATGAGAGAACGAGATGTGATGAATTGGAGGAAATGCATTGAGAAGCTATAAGAAAATGGTTTGGCCAAAAAAAGTATTTTGAAAGAGGATATGAGCAAAAAAGTAGGGTTTAGGGACAACAGGTTTAGTAGGATTTTCTTGGAAATAAATAATGAGGTAAGAAATATGTGAACATATAAATACAGAAAGCATGCTTTGATAGAATTTTTTTGGTGGAAACAAAGGATGAAATAAGAGGAAAGATATATGAAGTTTTGGGTTGGACTGCAGTACCAAATGTTACACTGAAAACGAATCCTGTCCTTTCCTATTGGTGTTATCCCAGTACATGTTTGTGTACCCTTGTGTATTTGTTTTCTTCCTGTCTCTGTGTAGTTTCATAGAATTTTTTCTTCTTTTAATATTAAGCTACATTCACTATGATGAGGAATACTTTTATCCTCGAATATAATTGGCATTAATAATATGTTATTTACTTTGTAAAGATGTTAGACATTATTCATTCTGTTTAAATGCTTATGTGTAAAGTTGATGTTTCGCAAGTTATTCTGATCTTCTATGTATGTACTCATGTCATAATTCCTGTAACACTGACGTATATGTTATTTCGATTCTTTTGTAAAGCTTGTACTACAAATGTTATCTATATTGCTATATTCTTTATTGATGTATTTTGTACCTTTGTTATTGTATTCTTATGTTATAAAATTGTAATTGTCACCAGTTCATGATATTATTAACATGTAAGTTACATTTCATTGCACACATTTCCGTTGGTCATAGTATATGGACAATATGTAAGAAGTAGGGACTGATAGTGTTTGCACGTGTGTTGGTAATTCAGCAAGGGACTGGATAACAGCATTGCTGGTTCTAAGGACAATTCCAAAAACTTTGTGAATGCACAAGTGGTGGTTATGGGCTTGCTATATTATTCGCAAGACTCTTGGATGGTGATTGTGCACCTGCACAGTCGCAACAGATCGCAACAGATGGCTGCTGGCCATCTCTACAAGGACTACAGTGGGTCTGCATCTTTGATGACCCACCAATACCATCATTTCTACAAGGACTGCAGTGGGTCTGCACCTCTGGTGGCCCACCAATACCACAATCTCTACCAGGACTACAGTGGGTCTGCTCTGTGATGACCTACCTACCAATATTCTTCAAAACTTCGAATGACTCTGTTGTGGGTTTGCTCCATTGTGGCCCATTACCTGTCAGCATGTCAAGAGTCAGCACTGTCTTTCCGTTGGAAGGACAACACTACTTCTTCAAGACTGCATGGAAATCCACTACTTCTGTGTGCATTTTCTTTTACTGCTCAGACTTTGAGAAAAACACTGCTATTCTCCTGTTATGTACGATTAGGACTATCTTTATGGACTGTGAGAAAATTTTAGCTTTTGACCAACATTGTATCAATAAGTGTGTGCATTTTATATCTTTGTTACTGTAACTGTGAAAAATTTTTGTCAAATCTGTATTGGCCAGTGCCCAACACCATTTGTAAAAATTTTTTGTGGGTAGCATGGGGGCTATGTAAGTAGGCTGTTTATGTTTTCTCTATGTAAGTAGGCTGTTTATGTTTTCTTATTGGCAACGTTACGTAGCGCTCAATATGAAAATCACTGGCTGTGCTGTGTGCAGTCTGTGGCTAGTTTGCATTGTTGTCTGCCATTGTAGTGCTGGGCAGCGGCAGCTGGATGTGAACAGCGCATAGCGTTGCGCAGTTGGAGGTGAGCCGCCAGCAGTGGTGGATGTGGGGAGAGAGATGGAGGAGATTTGTAATTTGTCATGAACTGATATATATATTATGACTTGTGATGATATCAAGGTAAATACATTGTTTGTTCTCTATTAATATCTTTCATTTGCTAACTATCCCTATCAGTAGTTAGTGCCTTCCATAGTTTGAATCTTTTATTTAGCTGGCAGTAGTGGCGCTCGCTGTATTGCAGTAGCTTGAGCAGCGAAGATTTTTGTGAGGTAAGTGATTTGTGAAAGGTATAGTTTAATGTTAGTCAGGGCCATTCTTTTGTAGGGAACTTTGAAAGTCAGATTGCGTTGCGCTAAAAATATTGTGTGTCAGATGAAGGACAGTCGTATTTATAATTGCTCAAAGGGGACGTTTCACATCTAACTACGTTTTACTTATTGAAGCAACATTAGCTAGTTCCCAGGCTGCAGTGCGAGTGGATAGAGAATCGAGCAATTGGTTTAGCATTAGTAAAGGAGTCAGACAAGGAGACGCTCTCTCTACAATGCTTTTCAATCTGACTTGAAGCAGCCATTCGAAAGCTTCAAATATCTGGTTACAGAGGGCCAGACTAAACCCAGATATGTGCATATTCTGATGATGTAGCAGTTATTAGTAGAAGAAGAGTTTCACCAGAGAGAACAATAGATCAGCTGAAAGAAGCAACACTACCTAGAAGCCTTGCTATTAATTAAATGAAGAGCAGTACATGAATTTCACCATGAAGGTAAATATTAACTTGGATAAACTGTCAGCAGCAGGTTTCAATTATGAATACGTGCAGAACTTTGATTTTCTGGGATCTAATACACTACTAGCCATTAAAATTGCTACACCAAGAAGAAATGCAGATGATAAACGGGTATTCATTGGACAAATATATTATATTAGAACTGACATGTGATTACATTTTCACGCAATTTGGGTGCATAGATCCTGAGAAATCAGTACCCAGAACAACCACTTCTGGCCGTAACAACGCCCTTGATACGCCTGGGCATTGAGTCAAACAGAGTTTGGATGGGGTGTACAGGTACAGCTGCCCATGCAGCTTCAACACGATACCACAATTCATCAAGAGTAGTGACTGGCGTATTGTGACGAGCCAGTTGCTCGGCCACTATTGACCAGACGTTTTCAATTGGTGGATGATCTGGAGAATGTGCTGGCCAGGGCAACAGTCGAACATTTTCAGTCGAACATTTTCAGTCGAACATTTTCTGTATCCAGAATGACCCGTACAGGACCTGCAACATGCGGTCGTGCATTATCCTGCTGAAATGTATGGTTTCGCAGGGATCGAATGAACGGTAGAGCCACGGGTCGTAACACATCTGAACTGTAACGTCTACTGTTCAAAGTGCCGTCAATGCGAACAGAGGGTGACCGAAGCGAGTAACCAATGGCACCCCATACCATCACGCCGGGTGATACGCCAGTATGACGATGACGAATACACGCTTCCAATGTGCGTTCACCGCGATGTCGCCAGACACGGATGCGACCATCATGATGCTGTAAACGGAACCTGGACTCGTCCGAAAAAATGACGTTTGCGATTCGTGCACCCAGGTTCATCGTTGAGTACACCTTCGCAGGTGCTCCTGTCTGTGATGCAGCGTCAAGGGTAACCGCAGCCATGGTCTCCGAGCTGATAGTCCATGCTGCTGCAAACGTCGTCGAACTTTTCGTGCAGATGGTTGTTGTCTTGCGAACGTCCCCATCTGTTGACTCAGGGATCGAGACGTGGTTGCACGATCCGTTACAGCCATGCGGATAAGATGCCTGTCATGTCGACTGCTAGTGATACGAGGCCGTTGGGATCCAGCACGGCGTTCCGTATTACCCTCCTGAACCCATCGATTCCATATTCTGCTAACAGTCATTGGATCTCGACCAACCGGAGCAGCAATGCCGCGGTACGATAAACCGCAATCGCGATAGGCTACAATCTGACCTTTATCAAAGTCGGAAAAGTGATGGTACGCATTTCTCCTCCTTACACGAGGCATCACAACAATGTTTCACCAAGCAACGCCGGTCAACCGCTGTTAGTGTATGAGAAATCGGTTGGAAACTTTCCTCATGTCAGCACGTTGTAGGTGTCGCCACTGGCGTCAACCTTGTGTGAACGCTCTGAAAAGATAATCATTTGCATATCACAGCGTGTTCTTCCTGTCAGTTAAATTTCACGTCTGTAGCACGTCATCTTCGTGGTGTAGCAATTTTAATGGCCAGTAGTGTATTAACAGGACAAATTCGATGTCGACTGAAATAAAACTGTGCATCCTTCATGGTAATTGATCCCTTTTACACGTTTAAGAAATTGTTCGCCTTTAAGTTATTAAACAGACAGGTAATACAGCAAATTTATCAGCTCATGATCAGACCAATTTTAACATGGACACTAACGACTACTGATGGGCAGCAGCAGGGGTCGTGGGCAAGACCTACGGGGCAGTTCAGGATAATAATGGTTTCTGGAGATAAGGAAGACTGGGCAGGATCGCTTCATACAAGAAGCTGAAATTGTAAGAAAAACAAAAAGTACGAGGGCAGTTCAATAAGTAATGCAACACTTTTTTTTCTCGGCCAATTTTGGTTGAAAAAACCGGAAATTTCTTGTGGAATATTTTCAAACATTCCCGCTTCGTCTCGTATAGTTTCATTGACTTCCGAGAGGTGGCAGCGCTGTACGGAGCTGTTAAAATGGCGTCTGTAACGGATGTGCGTTGCAAACAACGGGCAGTGATCGAGTTTCTTTTGGCGGAAAACCAGGGCATCTCAGATATTCATAGGCGCTTGCAGAATGTCTACGGTGATCTGGCAGTGGACAAAAGCACGGTGAGTCGTTGGGCAAAGCGTGTGTCATCATCGCCGCAAGGTCAAGCAAGACTGTCTGATCTCCCGCGTGCGGGCCGGCCGTGCACAGCTGTGACTCCTGCAATGGCGGAGCGTGCGAACACACTCGTTCGAGATGATCGACGGATCACCATCAAACAACTCAGTGCTCAACTTGACATCTCTGTTGGTAGTGCTGTCACAATTGTTCACCAGTTGGGATATTCAAAGGTTTGTTCCCGCTGGGTCCCTCGTTGTCTAACCGAACACCATAAAGAGCAAAGGAGAACCATCTGTGTGGAATTGCTTGCTCGTCATGTGGCTGAGGGTGACAATTTCTTGTCAAAGATTGTTACAGGCGATGAAGCATGGGTTCATCACTTCGAACCTGAAACAAAACGGCAATCAATGGAGTGGCGCCACACCCACTCCCCTACAAAGAAAAAGTTTAAAGCCATACCCTCAGCCGGTAAAGTCATGGTTACAGTCTTCTGGGACGCTGAAGGGGTTATTCTGTTCGATGTCCTTCCCCATGGTCAAACGATCAACTCTGAAGTGTATTGTGATACTCTTCAGAAATTGAAGAAACGACTTCAGCGTGTTCGTAGGCACAAAAATCTGAACGAACTTCTCCTTCTTCATGTCAACGCAAGACCTCACACAAGTCTTCGCACCCGAGAGGAGCTCACAAAACTTCAGTGGACTGTTCTTCCTCATGCACCCTACAGCCCCGATCTCGCACCGTCGTATTTCCATATGTTTGGCCCAATGAAGGACGCAATCCGTGGGAGGCACTACGCGGATGATGAAGAAGTTATTGATGCAGTACGACGTTGGCTCCGACATCGACCAGTGGAATGGTACCGTGCAGGCATACAGGCCCTCATTTCAAGGTGGCGTAAGGCCGTAGCATTGAATGGAGATTACGTTGAAAAACAGTGTTGTGTAGCTAAAAGATTGGGGAATAACCTGGTGTATTTCAATGCTGAATAAAACAACCCCTGTTTCAGAAAAAAAAATGTGTTGCATTACTTATTGAACTGCCCTCGTATATATAAAGGTTTGAGAATAACTGAGCAGTACGCACATTGATATAGAAATGTGTGGACTATAATGTCGCACTTCACACAGCTTTTATAGACTTCCAGCAGGCGTCCAACAAGATGCATACCTCGGCAATAATGAGACCGATGAAAAGAGCCAACATCGACTACAGGTATACCAACTTAATCCGCTACACTTATGAAATGCCACTCTGCACGTGAAAATAAAGGAAGATTGAGCCACTGGGATGGTTAACGTGAGAATAGGCATCAAAACGTTATTCGACTTGGATCTGGAAGATGTGTTCAGGTGTCTACCTTGGGGACAGTAAGGTATCAGCATAGATGGAAAACATCTTAAGCTCTTCGCCTTGCAGATGATATCCTCTTTATCAGCGGCACAAACGGTCAACATCGGTCCGAGAGCTCAAAGATGCTTCCCAAGCTGTAGCCCTCAAAATCTACGTTCAAAAGACCAAAGTCACGATCCCTGTCTGTATTACGATCTCCATCGAAAACAATGCTCTGAAAGTAGTAACGGAATAAATTAATCCTGGACATAACATTCAACTTGGAAAAAAATAATCAGACACCAGACATCACCCGCCGAATTAGTCCCACCTGGATGGAATTCGGCAAAACGCTACTTCTATATATTTAAACAACAAGGTTTATGACAAATGCGTCTTGCCAGTAGCAACACAAGCGCTCGAAAGACTGAACCGACAAGCAGCGCAAATCGTTTCCGAGTCTGTCGAAACGCAATTGAGCAATGCTTGAAGTGAGTCTGGGAGACAGGGTCAAGAACGAAGCAATAAGTAGAAGAAAGGTGGTCTACGTTTTTTTTTGCTATGGAAGCTATTCCCTGAAGTCTTAACACATGTGCTACCATCCTATTCCTTGTTTCTGTCATTGTACGCCATATATTCATTTCCTCACTGAATCTGCGGAGATATTACTCATTCCTTACCTTATTTTCAACATTCGACTGTAGCACCGCGTCTCAAATGCTTCGATTCTTTTCTGTTCCGTTTTCCCCACAGATCACTGCCATAGAATGCTGTGCTTCAAACGTACGTTCTCAGAAATTTTTACCTCAAATTATGGTCTATGTTCTATATTAGTAGACTTCTCTTGGCCAGGAATGCCCTTTTTCCACTGCTAGTCTGCTTTTTATGTCCTCCTTGCTCCATCTGTCATAGGTTATTTTGCTGCTTAGGTAGCAGAATTCCTTAACATCATCTACTTCGCGATCATCAGTCCTGACGTTAAGTTTCTCGCTGTTCTCATTCCTATTACGTCTCATTACTTTCGTCTTTCTTCGATTTACTCTCAATCCATATTCTACACTGACTGTTCATTCCATTCAACACACTCTTCTGCCCTTCACTGACGATAGCGATGTTATCAGAGAATCTTATCATTGATATCCTTTCACCTTGAATTTCAATCCCATTCTTGAATGTTTTTTTAATTTCCGTCGTTGCTTCTTCAGCCCAAATCCCTGCTTCTCACGCTTGTTAATCCGAGCACTTCGATCCTCGTCTTGTGGCGAAACAAGCGCTGTATCATTTGAGAAATACAGAGGCGAGCGAGTGTGCCGGGCCTTACCCCAGTTCACTGCTACTAGCGCCACGTCATCATAAGGCGTCTGTGCGTAGCACACGAAGTGTTGCACCATAACTCAAGAATGAAATTAAAAATTAAAGTAGCTTTCCCAAATTTTGTCAACATATGCTTTATTAATGTTTAGATTGTCAAATCTCAGAGTGATCAGATGAATATCTTTCTCTAAATATATCGTTTTCAGAAAAAATAAGTGGCTCTAAATAATGAAGCAAGAAAGCCAAAAATTGGTCAGAATGTGCAAATGTATGTCAAAATCAACTGTTACAAGTTTCAACTTGAACAGAACAAAATTTTAATCACAACCCACATTTTTGCGAAAAATAAGTGGCGCTAAATAACACAGCTAGAAAGCCAAAAATTCGTATGAAGCCTCAGTTTGATTTGAAAACCTGAAGTATGTGACCGCATTAAGCTACCTCTAACAGTTTTCGAGTAATTTACTGAGAATTATATCTGCAAGAAAAAGCTCTGATTTGGGGGTAGATTAAGAGTTAGTTATATTAATGGAAGAAAATCCTGGTTACAGCACAAGATTAAACACATTAAATAATGAAGATATAATAAGTTTCAAGACTTTGGGATAAATAACAATCAGTACAACGTCTCTTAAGGCTGTAGTTAAGAGGTCATGTTCTACTGCCAGTTCCGTTCTAAAAATTCTAAACGGCAAAGTTTAAATGCGGGCGAGCTAAACCTTTTTCTGTGATTATAGCCAACTTAATTCCATTCATACAAAAATTGCGAAGCTTCTATATTAATATACTGTTATAAAATATTGTGTCCGAGAAAGCGGCTGTTTAGATGCTGCTACATGGGGATAGACCAGATGATGGCAGGTGTTTCCTTGGCAGTCCGCTGCGCCCGTATATAAATACGGCAGGGAGAAGCAGTGATGACTTCACTTCGGACCGAGCTACCGTGTTGTCCGCGTCAGTCAAACGCCAAAGTACGCGCTGTCTCGGGTGACGTCACAGCCAGACTGCAACTGAACTCATGTTTTCGGCACAAATAGGAAATGAACTCGCGAGGGCTGATCACCGTTCTGGATCACTTAGACTTCGCTGAAGTAACTGTTTGTGTGCCGCCCATAATGTTAACAAATCCGCGTGGCAAATTGTGATAATTATTTTCCACTTTGGTGGCGAGCAATATTATCAGAAGTTCAGGGCGAAAGACTATTTAGTCGGAGCGTACAGTAGAGGTCGCCTCTGAGCTGCTCATGGCGCTGTTTAGGATAGAGACATTTATTATTAATCTTATCGTCAGTATTATTATGTTGTGCTTGTGAAAGTTGATCAGATACATCCATCAATTAGAACTCAAAATCTTCATTTATAATCATAGTTCCTGAACCCGCCGAGTAAATAGAGAACAGAAATATTTCTTTCAGTGGGCTCGACAAGAATGTGGACTTACAGACTGGAAACTATGGTCAATATGTTCTCCATCGCTTTCTGGCTGACCATAGAAATAGTTTTCAGGCTCTAGTAGAAAAAGACGGCGCCGCCGCCCCATAGTCTTGCACCCTTATTGTTTCATCTTGGTTTTCCACATATTACATATCACTTCTCTTTCCCTATAGTTTTCCGTATTTTTCACAAATTTAAACATCCTGCACCACTTGACACTGTAAAGCTTTTTCCAGGTCGACAAATCCCATGAAACTATCTTGATTTTCCTTCAGTCTTGCTTCCATCATCAGCCCAACGTGAGAACTGTCCCTCTGGTGCCTTTCCGTTTCCCAAAGCCAAACTGGTCGTCGTCTAACAGATCCTCAGTTTTCTTTTCCATTCTTCCGTGTATTATTCTCATCAGCAACTTGGATGAATATTCTGTTAAAATGGTTGTGCGATGATTCTCACACTTGTCGGCTTTTGGAGTATTCAGAATTGTGTGGATGATTTTTTCCCGAAAGTTTGATGACATATCGCCAGTCACGCTAGACGCTCTACAGGGCCCGACCGACCGCCGTAACGTCCTCTGCCAATGGCGCCCTCTGATGCAGAAGGGGGAGGGGAAGTGCGGGAATTCAAACAGCACATCACTCTCCATGTCGTTGCCGTGTTGAGTAGCTCCTCAGGTAGCCTCATGATGAGCTTAACTCCAGTTTTCCCATCAAGGAAAAAACCTTAGCACAACTGGGAATCGAACCCGGGTCCACGTGGTAGTCAGCCACGCTAACCATTCGGATACGGAGGTGGACACACATGGCCAGAGATAGCTTCAAATAGATTAAGAGAATGACGTAGTGGCCTCCAAGGGAGTCAAAGAGAAATGCCAGACGTCTTTCGGCGATATGGAAGACGACATCCAACAATATGAAAAAACTGGTGTTGTGGTGGCTTCTGCCACCGAAAGTATAAGGATGACCAAATGTAGTGGGAAGACACCAAATGTAGTGGGTGGGTGCCAGGTGGTGCCGTATTAAAACTCGGCGAGAACTTTCCAAATGATTTATTTGTTTCCACTACAGTGCTCTGTTCACCTCAGTCTGCGTCACAGGGTCCCGCAATGCTAAGGAAGCACCCCAGCGGCCTGTGCAACGCAACGATGTGTCGTGCCGGCCTTGTACGCCAGCTGCAGACTTCTGATTACGTCAGGATGGCTGAGCCAGCAACTAACTCAGTGGCCACCATCCCAATTGACTCCGCGCTGCTCCGCCGGCAGCCGTAGGCCCGCCCCACTGCTGCTTCTTCCTGGCTGGCGTAGCTGAGAACGCGGCAACAACGACTGCCTGCGATCCGGCGTCCGAATCTGCGGCCCTCGCCTCGGAAGTCTCTGGCGTGTGTCGGGAGCCGAGACGACTGCCCACGGTAGAAAGCCGAAGAGTGGCCGCCACTGGCTGGCTGCGGACCCCGCGTCAGCCTCAGAGGGTCGAACCAACGACGTGGACTGGGACGCTGGCGCCCCATCCGTTGCTGCGTGTAGCCCGGTGGTGCAACATGCCCAGCTGTCCAGGAGAGCTGCCACACTTCAATGAATCTCATTAGAAAACGGCACCTATTTATACTCGGCTGTGCGCCTGTTTTGCCAAGTGGGTTGCTTCGCATCACGTATGCATAACACTTAGGTTGGACAGTGGCCCTCTTTTGCCTGTGACTTGCGCCATGGAAACTGCTGTGTGTGCCCCCTCTCCGGCACTTCTACGCCCCCGTGGCCTCTATTTGCTTCGCAACTACTGGTATGTGTAACTTACTGCAATGTGGCCCGCACCTGACTGTAACTCATGCTCCGAATATCGCACGAAAGAAACTTTCCCTGTCCTAAACGGTAGTGCCGCTATACTGGATTTAGACCACCTAGCAAAGATCTATATGGCAGTCTTTGGAAGCGACTTATGTCCAAGAGTGGCGTCTTAACTGTTTATCATTAACCCCAGATTATTAAAACCCCGCAAAATTTACGATTGCACTTTGATGTGAAATAGGACTTTTTGTATTTAATTTTGTATGTGATTTACCATTGGCGTTCTAATAATAGTAATTAACCAATACATTATGACTTCCATTGAATGAAAAGTGGAATAGTAAACTTATGATGGTTTAATAGCAATATAACATTTTCCCACCGTCAGTGTTCTAGGGTTAAGTAGGCTACCCGACACATTCAAAACTTCTAACTTGTAAGTTGTTTTTTTTTTTTTTTTTTTTTTTTTTTGCTCCAGGACTAGTATCTCATCAAATAAGAAGTTTGTTTCGGTTTTACTTTCGTTTTCTTTGCCATGTTTCTACCACTTCTTCTATCATACACTGAGGAGACTGGAATCATGGGATGGCGGTATGCACATATACAGATGGCGGTAGTAAAGCGTACACAAAGTATAAAAGAGCACTGCATTAGCGGGTCTATCATTACCACTCAGGTGATTCATGTGAAAAGACGTCCGACATGATTAAGGCCGCAAGACGGGAATTAACAGACTTTGAACGCTGAATGGTAGTTGGAGCTAGACGCGTGGGACATACTGTTTCCGAAATCGTTAGGGAATTCAATATTTAGAGATCCACAGTGTCAAGAGTGTGCCGATAATACCAAATTTCTGGCACTACCTCTCACCACGGACAATGCAGTGGCCGACAGCTGTCGCTTAACGACCGAGAGCAGCAGTGTTTGCTTAGAGCTATCAGTACTAACAGACAAGCAACGCTGCGTGAAATAACCACAGAAATCAATATGGTACGTACGGTGAATGTATCCGCTAGGACACTGAGGCGAAATCTGGTGTTTAATAGGCAATGGCAGCAGATGGCCGATGCGAGTACATTTGCTAGTAGTACATCACCTGCAGAGCCTGTTCAGGGATCGCGATCATATCGATTGGACCTAGAGGACTGGAAAACCGCGGCTTGGTCGGATGAGTTCCGATTTCAGTTGGTAAGAGCTGATGGAGAGTTCGAGTTTGGTGCAGGCACCACGAAGCCATGGACCCAAGTTGTCATCAAGGCAGTGTGCAAGTCTGTGGTGGCTCCTTAATGGAGTGGGCTGTGTGTACCTGGAACAGACTGGGTCCTCTGGTCCAACTGAACCTATCATTGGCTGGAAATGGTTACGTTCGGCTATTTGGAGACCATTTGCAGCCCTACATGGACTTCATGTTCCCGAACAACGATGGAATTTTTATAGATAACAATGTGCCGTGTCATCTGGTCACTGTTGTTGCCGATTGTTTTAAAGTACATTATGAGCAATTCGAGTTAATGGTTTGGCCACCCAGATCGCCCTACATGAACCCCATCGAACACTTATGGGACATAATAGAGGAATTAGTTCGTGCACGAAATCCTGCACCGGCAACAGTTTCGCATTTATGCACTGTTATTTCTGTAGGGGGCTCCCAATGACTTGTTGAGTCCATGTCACATCGAGTTGCAGCCTGTGACTTTTGTCACTTCAGTGTTTATTATCTCAGCGTCTCTATAAGTGAATCGCCATAATTACGAAATGTTTCCATCTACTATTTTCGATGTTGCTTTATTTTTCACTTCGAGATACTATTATAAGGTACTTACAAAATGTCTACGTAGTTTGTAGACAGAGAATGTGTCATATTACTGGGGGAACAAGCGTCAGCTTGCATTGCACGTGGATCAGTAATTTCTTGCTAAGCGTCTACTTTGTGCAGGTGTAGCAGTTACAGTGACCGCAGATCCCGTTGCGTCTTTCTCCTTTCGACATACGGGGGACAGTTAACTTTATGAGAAGAATGGTTTGGAATGCTGAGCAGATGCGTTGGAACGCAAAGCGACCGGACTTCGCCTTTTCTGGAAATGAATCTTGTTAGTCACGTCGCATAGCGGGGTTGCAGAGACATGCTGTGGCAGTGGTTGGCAATTACTTCTGCTTGCTTTCCTCCGCGCTGGTCGTTGCCGATTTGCCAAGCTCCTCTTGCGAAGAAAGAACTAGCAAAAAATATAGCAATCTGAAATTTCTGAGAATCATGGCAAGTTAAATTTGCGGCGCACTGATGTCTTATCACGATGTGATTGAATACTTATGCAACTCTTTTCAGACAGCACTTCATAATAGATAACGTCCATAGTTACAGGGGGCACTACATTCTGTTTGGATTTGGGCCCTGTCTCTACCATGTACCTGCTTCAGTTCTTCCTCAGCCCGCATCTCGTGGTCGTGTGGTAGCGTTCTCGCTTCCCACGCCCGGGTTCCCGGGTTCGATTCCCGGCGGGGTCAGGGATTTTCTCTGCCTCGTGATGGCTGGGTGTTGTGTGATGTCCTTAGGTTAGTTAGGTTTAAGTAGTTCTAAGTTCTAGGGGACTTATGACCACAGCAGTTGAGTCCCATAGTGCTCAGAGCCATTTGAACCATTTTGAACCAGTTCTTCCTTCTCGAGTGGTTCGTTTCGAAAGGTTCATGACTTTCATCTGTCTCATTTATAATATTGTTTGCTAAATTTTGTTTGCGCGTCTATACCTACATCTACATACATAATCCGCAAGCCACCGTATGGTGCGTGGCGGAGGGTACCTTGTACCACTATTACTCATTCCCTTTCCTGTTCCACTCGCAAACAGAGTCAGGGAAAAACGACTGTGTGTATGCCTCTGTACGAGCCTTAATCTCTCTGATTTTATCTTGATGGTCCTTAAGCGAAATGTACATGGTGCAAAAATAATCCTTTTGCAGTCAGCCTCAAATGTCAGTTCTCTAAATTTTCTCAGTAGAAAACGAGAACGTCGCCTTCCTTCCAGCGATTCCCATTCGAGTTCCCGAAGCATCTATGTAACACTTGCGTGTTGTTCGAACCTTCCAGTACCAAATATAGAAGCCCACTTCTGAATTGCTTCGATATCTTGTTTTATTCCGACCTGGAGCAGATACCAAACACTGAAACAGTACTCAACAATGGCTCGTAGTAGGGTCCTATATGCAGTCTCCTTTACACACGCACCACGCATTACTAAAATCCTCCAAATACACCGAAGACGATCTTCCCCACAACAATGCTTACATGCCCATACCATTTCATATCGATTTGCAACGCTACACCTAGATATTTAATCGATGTGACTGCACTACTGATCCTGTAATCGAACATTGTGGATTTTTTCTTCCTACTCATCTGCATTAACTAACATTTTCTACGACCAGAGCTAGCTGCCATTCATCATACCAATTTTTCATAAGTTGTCTTGTATCTTCCTACTACAGTCACTCAACTTCGACACCTTATCGTACACCACAGCATCATCAGCAAACAACCGCAGATTGCTGCCCACCCTGTCCGCCAAATCATTTATGTACATAGAAAATAACAGCGATCCTATCACAGTTCTCTGGGGAGCTGCTGACGTTACCCTTGTCTCTGATGAAAACTCGCTGTCGTCAACAACATATTGGGTTCTGTTGCTTAATAATTCTTCGAGCCACTCACGTACCTGGGAACCTATTCCGTATGCATATACCTGCAACAGTCGGCAGTGTGGCACCGTGTCACGTGCTGTACGGAAATCTAGGAATATGGAATCCACCTGTTGCCCTTCATTCCAGTTCTCAGGATGTGCGAGGAAAGGGTTAGCAGAGTTTCGCACGAGAGATGCTTCCTAAAAACGTGCTGATTTGTGGACAGAAGCTTCTTGCCTCTCGAGAACATTCATTGTATTCTGACTGAGAATATGTCCGCCCCCTGTAGCTGAGTGGCCAGCGCGACAGTGTGTCACTACTAAGGGCACGGGTTCGATTCCCAGCTGGGTAGGAGATTTTCTCCGCTCAGGGACTGGGTGTTGTGTTGCCCTAATCATTATCATTTCGTCCCCCCAAGTCGCCGAAGTGGCGTCAGATCGAAAGACTTGCACCCGGCGAACGGTCTACCCGACGGGAGGCCCTAGTCACACGACATTTTATAACTGAGAATATGTTCAAGGATTCTGCACGAAACCGATGTTGAGGTTATTGCTCTGTCATTTTAACTATCCGGTTTTTCCCGTCCTATATACAGCAGTCACTGCGCTTTTCAAAAATGGCTCTAAGCACTATGGGACTTAACATCTGAGGTCATCAGTCCCCTAGACTTAGAACTACGTAAACCAAACTAACCTAAGGACATCACACACATCCATGGCAGGATTCGAACCTGCGACCGTAGCAGCAGCGCGGCTCTGGACTGGAGCGCCTAGAACCGCTCGGCCACAGTGGCCGGCCACTGCGCTTTTCTCCAGTCGCTTGGGACTTCGCAGTGGGCGAGATATTTGTGATAAATGCAACCGAAGTAAGGGGCCAGTGTCGTAGAATGCTACTTGGAAAACCGACTTGAGGTTCCATCAGGACCTGGCGACTTATTTGCTTGCAACACTGTCAGTTTTTTTCCGTACACCAGGGAAGGTTACTATTATGTCCTCCATATGGCAGTCTGTGCGATGGTCAAACTACGGTATGCTTGTACAGTTCTCCTGAGTTAACGATTTCTTAAAAGAGAAATTTAAAAAATCAGCTTTACTTTTTCTATCTTTTACTGCCACACCAGACTCGTCGACGAGTGAGTAGCGATTTTACGTGGATCAGAATTTTCTCGAGTTATCGGCAAGATCTGTTTCTAAGGTACGACTGTAGTAGTTGCTGTAAGCTTCGAGCATCGTCTTTTTAAAGACGCACGAATTTCTATTAATTTTAGCCTGTCGTCATTTCCCTGTTCGCTTTTGAACCGTGAGTGCAACAGCCTTTGCTTCCTCAGTTTGATTCCATAGTCTCCACACCTTTTATTAAAATCTACATCTACGTCCATATTTTGAAAACCACTGTGAAGCAGCGGATATTTCCCACTGTACCAGTTATTAGGGTTTCTTCCCGTTCCATTCACAAGCGAGCAGTAATTAATCTAATCTTCTCCTCACTATCCATACGGGAGCGATACGCAGGGGATGATAATGCGCTCACAGACTCATTACTTAAAGCCTGTTCTTGAAACTTTGTAAGTAGTCTTTCTCGGGATGGTTTGCGTCTATCTTTAGGTGTCCGTCGATTCAGTTTCTTCAGGACCTCCGTGATACACTCACGTGGCTGAAACTAATTTGTGCCCATTCGTACTGACCTTCTCTGTTTACGCTCACTACCCCCTTCTTTTTTTCTTTGTAACCTCCCCACCGTAATTTTAAAAGGAAAAGAAATGACAATATTTAATTATGAATGCTAATGGACATTGCGCTAATTGTAACCTCGCCCACAATGAGAGGTATTGAAAATGGCAACAAAAATGTGAAATTCGCAATCTGACTCAAATATAAATCCTTCAAAAGTAAAGTCCATTCAGTGACAAGAAAATTCAATTAAACCGAAATATCGGTCTTTGGCCCTGTGTAAAACAATCAGAATTAAAGTCTTACCTCAGAATAAATGGATGTCACATATCTGCTCTTGTTGTTGCGCACCGCTTGGAGGAACTGCATTGCAAATAATAATATTCTCTTTTTTTGTGATTTTACTAAAAATTTTCTTTTAAAGAAGTGGAGTGAAATGGGAAGTGCAACGAAATCTTTAGTTCAATAAAAAATTAAATTTTTGAAAAAATGCTTTTGAAATAAAAATTATTATTGGGAGACTTGTTGGAGAATAATTACAATAAATAAAATTTTTCATTATCTAATGATTATATTAATTAACAGTATACCTTATTCCTCATCTTGACCAGTGTTGCCAAGCGCCTACATCACACAACCGCACTGGGCTGCTACTACTGACCGACCGCTCTGCATGACGACTACAGACTGAGTACTGCTCTCAACTAGACAGAGCTACAGACTCGCAACGACTGAACGACTGCTACTAACACACTGAGAACCGCTCGCAACACTCGCGCGGTCAAGCGCATACTCTCTGGTCACAGATGCTACAATGCCTCGCCATCGCTGCTGCGTTACATACGTGTTTCATAACCCTCCACTGGGGGGGCAAAAATTTGGCAGCGATGGTGAGTCATTTGGACTTGCCAAGCGCGGCAAAATTTTTCTTTAATTAACAAAATCCTACAACTTACAGAGTATTTAAATGTTGTGCACACGCACTAAGTACAAAATATATCAGACAAAGACAAAATGTGAGTACAAAACATAGTAGCAAATCAGAAAAGTATATACAAATTATTTGACAGATAAAGTGCACAGGCACTGAAAAAATTCTTTAGCATATTCAGAACAAATAAACAGACTGGCAAAAAATATTATGTTGACAAGTGTACATGCACTGAAAAATGTCTTTAGCATTTTCACAACAAATAAACATAATGGCAAAAAAAAAAAAAATCATGTCCAAAGTGCACATGCACTGAAAAATGTCTTTAGTATTTTCACAACAAATAAACATAATGGCAAACATCATGTCGACCAGTGACATAAGTGTACTCACACTGGAGTTTAGCGAATCGAAAAATGTATAACCTATGAACATAAATGATGTTACCAAAAAAAATTTTTTCTTTATGTGACAAGAATCAGGATAGGAAAGGGAAGGATTGCATCATGGTTGTAGCACTTTAGATTGCACACAGCTGCTCTGAAAGTCCATATCTTTCCACAGAAGTACAACACCAAGTGACACAACTTGAAGTTCTTTTCCCATCAGAATTTATCAGTGTAGCCAAGACACTGAACTGTCGTAGTAATGTTCCATGTTTTCATTTTGGCAGTACATTAGGTACACCAAACAGTGGGACCATAATAATGTCTTCATCGCTCATGGTGGTGGACAGCATGTCGTGTCAACACCACACTCTTACAAGGCACACCAACGTAGAATTAGTGCAAAACCAAAGATAGTGCTCCATGATCACTAGGATAAACAGGACAAATGGACATTGCAGTAATTCAGGGTAGTTAGCTCATAAGGTGAAGGACATTAAGTCACATAATATTGACAATTACAGACTTAATTAGTAGTTTGTGGCATTCCTAGCCCAGTTATTGAACATTTCTGTACCAAGTATGTAGTATTACAGAAAAATGTTCATTGATTGTTTTACATAGAATCAGTAGCCTTCTTTTCCTGGTTACAAAGCATTATGAAATAATCGCATTCTTTTCAGTTACAGAGTATAATTAAGAATCATTAACCTTCTCATAATTACAGTTAATTAATCATTTGTCATTCCAATAATCATTAGCCTTTTCCTAATTACAGTTAATTAATCATTTGTCGTTAATTGATCATTTGTCTAACTACAGTTAATTAATCATTTGTCGTTAATTGATCATTTGTCTAACTACAGTTAATTAATCATTTGTCTAATTACAGTTAATTAATCATTTGTCGTTAATTAATCATTTGTCTAATTACAGTTAGTTAATTAATCATTTGTCATTTCAATATAGTAAGAATTATTAGCCTTAATTAATTACAAAGCATTATTAAACAGTCACATTCTTTTCTGGTTACAAAGTATCAACATTGGAAACAAGAGCTAATCAATGGCATAATTAATCACAATTCTTCAAGTGACAATTATTGGCACTCAGTGGCCAGCAAGTATTGAATAGAATCATCATTCAGTATTATTCAGGTTATTACGAAGTCATTATTAAAAATCAGTTAATTACAGTCAAATCATTAATAATCACAGGCATTATAAGTGGTATCATTACAATAAACAGTGGCAGTTATTAGCTAGTGACAAAGCATCATTTTGAATATAGTCTCATTAAGAGGTCATTAATCAAGTGACATGCTATTCAGAGTTGATCAGTATTATTCAGAATTATCATAAACTAGTGACATTATGTGGGACTGGTAATACATGTTTTTTGTTAGCAATGCATTGCGTTGGGATCGATAATTAATTGCTGAGGCATAATACTTTTCGCTTTTGACCTATTGCTGCAAATGAGGATAGGTAACGTCATTCGTCATGAGTCAGCTGTAGCAAGATTATGTAACAAGGCAGTACATGTGATCACATTTATAAATGATACACAAATGGGTAAAAAATATAAAAATGCAAGTACTAGAACAGGTATAATAAGTAACAGGTTTAGTAAGTGTCATCAAAAACTTCTCCTGGAAAAAATACAAAAACGGATTATTGACCTGAAAGAAGAAACGCACACTATGCTGAAAAGTAGTGAACTTCGAATTAACAGGTAGTGAAATGTGTATAAAAATGTGTTTCATAGCTGTCCTTTCCAAAACTTTCAGTCATCCTACTATGCAATGTAACACCTGCTGTCAAAGCAAACTGCAACAAATACTTAAATAACTACGTAGCATAAATACATTACTTCAACATTATCCTCATCTGTAAAGAAAAAAACTTCATTATCCATATCATCATAACTTCACCATTATCATCACCTGTAAAGAAAAACTTCATTATTCATAACATCATATCCTTCATCATTATTCATCAGTATTCATTATCATCTGCAAAAAATCACTTCATTACTCATTATACAACTATTCCTTATCTCTAGCATATTTCATCACTAAAACTAAGATGTGTAGTTCTCTCTGACAGCCTGCATCAATCACCTTGTATTCTGAAAGAAAAAATTAGTTAAGACTGCTATTCTTCGATGAGTATAGTATATTCTTGTTAAAGTTTGTTAATCCTGATCCATTTACTCTTCCTCATAAAGTTATTGCATCTCCTTTCGTTTATTCCGTAGGTGAAATTCCCATTTATGTTGAATTTATTTCTTAGAATCATCATTCCTTTCTGAAATTGATGAACAAAGATTAATGTCCTGCATTTAAATCATATACCCTCTAGATAATGACTGGTTTATGGTAACATAATGAACCCTACAGCATAACATGACAGAAAACGTAATATGTTAAAGACGTTGACAGTGTTCAGATGCAAAAATGTACACAGAATAATACAATGCAGTAGCAAAAAAAAATGTGAAACAGTCACGATGTTGAGATGTCATAAGGCAAAAAAAATGTCAAAGTCGACTGGTGTGTGTTATATCTTAACTATTTCATAGTCCATACAAACAAACTGGAGTACAGTCATATACACAAAAAAATGGAAAATGTGCACGGTCTGATGTGTAACGACAAGAAAAGCGACCTGCTAACCTTACCTTGCCGGGCACTTGCCAAGAAAAAATACGATAATCATCAGTAATTAGTCACGTGAAATAATTGCATTAGTAAATGGCATCATAGTGTGTTGAATCATACAGTGGTTTCACTCAATAAACGGTTTAATGTTTGAGATATGGTGATTGCCTTTCGATTTTCTGGTTCTCAAAGTTTCGACGTGTACAACATTGGGGTGAGGGATGCTGCGAATCCGATATGGACCTGCGTATAGAAGTTCAAATTTACTGCACTTACCTTTTAATTTGCTGGATAAATAGTGTGTACGTACTAGTATCTTCTGTCCAACGTGAAAGACGCGGCGTGTACAAACCTGTTTTTGCTGTCTTCTCCGGCGCTCTGCGGCACGTTTGATGTTGTTCAGCGCAATGTCAATTATTTCGTGGTGGCGTAGGCGACGACTTTTGGGAAATTCTATTAATTCTTTAATTTTGTTCGGTGGTTCAACGTTTTTCAGTATAACAGTCGGAGGTAGCATAGTGGATTCATTTGGAATAGAATTAATTACATCTTGGAATGAGAATATGTGTGTGTCCCAATCAATATGTCTTTTGTGGCAGTATATTCTACACAGTTTACCAATTTCCTTCATTAATCTTTCACAAGGGTTCGAAGAAGCGTGGTACTTGGATATATAGATCGGAGAAATGTTTCTGGCTCGTAACATGCGTGTCCATACGCTACTACGAAATTGAGATCCATTGTCAGAAATTACTTTCATTACATGCCCTACATGAAATAGAAAATGTTTTACAAATGCTTTAGAAACAGTTTTAGCAGTAGCTTTGCGTAACGGAGTGAAAGTAACAAATTTTGAAGTGAGCTCAACAGCGACAAAAATGTAGCAAAAACCTCTGTTAGTTCTCGGAATCGGACCAAAAATGTCTACTGCGGCCATATGTCTTAATTTAACAGGTATAATGGGATATAAAGGAGGAATATGTGAAGTGGTGTCTGATTTAGCTTTCTGGCAAATTTTACAAGACGCTAAAACTCGTCGTATACGTTTTTCCATGTTAGTAAAATAACAGTTCTGTCTCAGTATAAGAAAACATTTTCGTGCTCCGTAATGTGCGTAACTTAAATGAGTGTACCAGATTAATTTGTTAACCAGTTCGTCAGGAATGCATAATAACCAATGGTTGCTGTCAGGATGAGAGCGGCGAAACAGAATGTCATTGCGTACAGTGTAATGGTTTCTAATCGTAACATTTTTTCTATCTTGCCAAAGGTGTTTAATTTCTTTCCACACATTGTCCTTATTTTGCTCTTGCGCTATGTCCTGTAGTGACGATGAAATAAAGTTTTCAAATGCAACTTGCTGAATGTACATGACACTGAAATTTGTTTTGCAGAAGTGGGTTGCTACTTCTTGCTGATTGTTGCTGAGAGAACGCGATAGTGCGTCTGCTATAACATTTTGTGTGCCGGGAATGTGAACAATCGTAAAATTAAATTCTTGCAAATAAAGTTTCCATCTGCTTAATCTGTCATGAGTAAATTTAGCTGAAAGTAAAAATTGTATAGCTCTATGGTCTGTGTAAACGGTGGTATGTCTGCCATAAAGAAAGTGCCGAAATCTCGTAAAAGCCCATACAACACATAATGTTTCCAGTTCTGTAACGGAGTAATTTCGCTCAGCAGGTGACAAAATGCGACTTGCAAATGCGATGTTTTTAATTACTGTAGAACCATCTTCTTCAGTTTCCTGGAAAATGTGTACGCCTAAAGCGCTGTTGGAACTGTCGGTGGCAATGGAAAAATTTCTAGTAAGATCTGGGTGCGATAAAAGTGGTGCATTCAACAAAGCATGTTTCAAATAACATTCTCGTGAGCAAAATTCTGCGTGTCAAAAGTAATGTTTGCGTTACTGTATTATGCAATCTGTGCTGTATCTGGTTAAAGTCTGTCGTACGTGCTATTATTTACGGGAGGATGCTGTGACATATCCACTATTTGAACTGCTCTGTTATTTCTTACTGACGTGTTACGCTATGGATGACACCTATTGTCTGTTCCATTCATGATTATTTGTTGTCGCTGATGTTGTTGCTGCTCATAAGATCGACTGTTATTAAATGTACGCTGAAAATTGTGCTCATAATTTTTTTTTTTTTTTTACGTCTGTCATGATAGTAATTTCTATACGGCGCATTGCGATACGAGTTGAAATAGAGTGTTGTCTGTACGTAGTTATTTCTTTGCTGCCATGCGTTACCATTTGTTGGAGCTGGGACTATACGTGCACGCGGCGAAACATAAAAGTTTGGTTGACCTTGTAGACTGCATTGTTGGTTAGGTATGCTAAGCGGTTGACTTTCATGCTGTTGTGGTGAAAAGGTCTATCGTTACCAAAAAATGTGGTTCCTGTTACTGATAATTTTACACACACTGATGATTACGATTTTATCTGTAATTAAAATTACGGCGGTAATTGTCATTACGGGAGTGCTTACTGAAAATTGTCACATTCGGTAAAAGTTTGTCATATCGGGTTTTCATTACTCGTTTCTTAATACTAGGTAGAGCAATAGTTGAAGAGCAGTTTTGATAGATATAAAGGATAGTAGAAGAGAAGGCAGCAGTGCAGAAAACTAAAGATGAAACAGCACTACTACAGCTCGGGGCCCTATGCTCGCTACGGCACATATTCATTAAAGCGTAATGAATCCCCTGAGGTCAATTACGCACTGCAAATAAATTTTAGCTTTTGTGTTACAGGCAATAGCGGTAAAATTTCAAAGGCAAATTGTTGTATCCGTGCTAATTCAAATTTCTTCATTACAGGCAATGCTGTTGTAAATACAATAGCAAATTGTCGCATCTGGTTCAAAGCTAGTTTCTGCATTACAGGCAATAGCGGTGAATGTACAAAGATAAATTGTCGTATACAGTGCAAAGCGTGTACCTGTACGCTGTCATTATTAAATTCTTTACATTTTCTTACAAATGCACACTGCTTATTATCAACGTTCACGTCACTCGGTTTGATAACACGTTCGGGTTTGTGAGTGAATCTGTTCGTCTGTGTCATTTCTGATTTCAAGTTGCATAGCTTTTCAGATTTTAAGTCGCGTGGCTTTTCGGATTTTACGTCTCGTAGTCTCTGTAAATTGGTCACATGATACGCGCTGCGTAAGTCTGACAAATCTTCGCAACGTGGCGGGTTCTGTGACGTATTGGTGACTGAAATAATTGTTAATTCTGTTACTTTACTGCTTTCGTCAATTTGGTTGTTGTGTCGTTCACTTTTATTAACAACTTCCGTATTCACAGTGTGTAAAACTTCCACTGACTCTAAATTAACTTCGTCGCGAATCTGTACTGCGTTTTTAGGACATTGTTCGGTGACTGCATTAATTTCGTGTATCTGTGTTACGTTTGCTGAACATTGTTCGGTGACTGCAATAATCTCGTCTTTATGTGATTTTGTTGTGTCTACACGTGTGCTACTTGATTCTTGTGCAACAGTGCCAACTTTTTCATTACTGTTATTAGCACAAGCCTTAGTATTCACACGTAATTGTCCTCTATCGTCATAATATTGCGGGGCAATGGCTTTAATCTTTGCATCAAGCTGTTCATTCCGTTCACTAAGTTGTCTGATTTTTTTATTAATGTTGTCTTGATCTTCATTCGATTGTTTATACTTTTCATTAATTAATTCACGTTGTTTGCGATCGTTTCTCTGTATTTCAGTCATTAGTTGTAATACTGCCAAAATTTGATCCAATGTAACTTTCTCTACTCTATTATCTGTGCTGTTTGATTGCGTAACTCCAATTGTCACGTTTTGTGTGACCATTTGGTCGTTTTGCAACTTACAAAAAGGATTACCAGTCGGATGTACACTGTCAGACATTATTTCGGAATTAAATGAATCTGTCCTACTTTGTGTATCCTGTTCATTTTCATTAGACAAATTTGTCTGTACATTACTTGGATTTTCTAAATCGGCTGTGTTAAGCTCGGCAGCGCTCATTACTATAGACCGCTCCGCGTCATCAATTGTCGTCAAGTTAACACACGAGACAATTGAGTTCGTTTGTTCATCATTAAGGTAAAAGTCATCATTAGAGGTTGGAATGCACTGATTGTTAGTGAACGCAGGATTGTCATCATTACGCTGCGTATCACAATTACTATCGGTCACGTTGTTTAAGTCGGTAATTTCATTCACAATACTTCGCGATACACTATTCACAGTCTTTCGCGGCATTTTTGCAATAGTCACAATTATTCACAAAACAAATAAGCACAATGCAAAAGCAACACACAAATACAACAAAGCAGCAAATTGCCGTTGACCTGTAGAAAAAAGTCACAAGTTAATAAAAGCGTTGCGCCAAATCCTAATTATATCTAAGCAAACAAGAGCAGATATCTGACTGTTGTTCAAAAGACTCTCAACGAAATACGATCCTGGACTGGGTGTCGCCAAGTGTAACCTCCCCACCGTAATTTTAAAAGGAAAAGAAATGACAATATTTAATTATGAATGCTAATGGACATTGCGCTAATTGTAACCTCGCCCACAATGAGAGGTATTGAAAATGGCAACAAAAATGTGAAATTCGCAATCTGACTCAAATATAAATCCTTCAAAAGTAAAGTCCATTCAGTGACAAGAAAATTCAATTAAACCGAAATATCGGTCTTTGGCCCTGTGTAAAACAATCAGAATTAAAGTCTTACCTCAGAATAAATGGATGTCACATATCTGCTCTTGTTGTTGCGCACCGCTTGGAGGAACTGCATTGCAAATAATAATATTCTCTTTTTTTGTGATTTTACTAAAAATTTTCTTTTAAAGAAGTGGAGTGAAATGGGAAGTGCAACGAAATCTTTAGTTCAATAAAAAATTAAATTTTTGAAAAAATGCTTTTGAAATAAAAATTATTATTGGGAGACTTGTTGGAGAATAATTACAATAAATAAAATTTTTCATTATCTAATGATTATATTAATTAACAGTATACCTTATTCCTCATCTTGACCAGTGTTGCCGAGCGCCTACATCACACAACCGCACTGGGCTGCTACTACTGACCGACCGCTCTGCATGACGACTACAGACTGAGTACTGCTCTCAACTAGACAGAGCTACAGACTCGCAACGACTGAACGACTGCTACTAACACACTGAGAACCGCTCGCAACACTCGCGCGGTCAAGCGCATACTCTCTGGTCACAGATGCTACAATGCCTCGCCATCGCTGCTGCGTTACATACCTGTTTCATCTTTGGGTCATCAGTCTTCTGAATGGTTTAATTCGGCCCGCCACGAATTCCTCTCTTGTGCCAATCTCTTCAGAGTAGCACTTGCAAGCGACGTCCTCAGTTATTTGCTATATATATTCCAATCTCTGTCTTCCTCTACAGTTTTTGCCCTCTACAGCTCCCTCTAGTACAGTGGAAGTCATTCCCTCATGTCTTAACAGATGTCCTGTCATCCTGTCCCTTCTCCTTATCAGTGTTTTCCGCATGTTCCCTTCCTTTTCGATTCTGCGCAGAACCACCTCATTCTTTATCCCATCAGTCCACCTAATTTTCAACATTCGTCTGTAGCACCGCATCTCAAATTCTTCGATTCTCTTCTGCTCCGGTTTTCCCACAGTCCATGTTTTACTACCATACAATGCTGTATTCCAGACGTACATTGTCAGAAATTTCTTCCTCAAATTAACGCCGATATTTGATATTAGTAGACTTCTCTTGGCCACGAATGCTCGTTTTGCTACTGCTAGTCTGCTTCTCATGTCCTCCTTGCTCCGTCCGTCATTGGTTATTTTGCTGCCTAGGTAGCAGAATTCCTTAACTTCATTGACTTGGTGACCATCAATCCTGATGTTAAGTTTCTCGCTGTTCTCATTTCTACTACTATCTAAACATCTCCGAAACGCTATCACGGTTACCAAATAACCCTGTGACGAAACGCGCCGCTCTTCGTTGGATCTTCTCTATCTCCTCCGTCAACCAGATCTGGTACGGATCCCACACTGATGAGCAATACTCAAGTATAGGTCGAACGAGTGTTTTGTAAGCCACCTCCTTTGTTGATGGACTACATTTTCTAAGAACTCTCCCAATGAATCTCAACCTGGTACCCGCCTTACCAACAATTAATTTTATATGATCATTCCACTTCAAATCGTTCCGTACGCATACTCCCAGATATTTTACAGAAGTAACTGCTACTAGTGTTTGTTCCGCTATCTTATAATCATACAATAAAGGATCCTTCTTTCTATGTATTCGCAATACATTACATTTGTCTATGTTAAGGGTCAGTTGCCACTCCCTGCACCAAGTGCCTATCCGCTGCACATCTTCCTGCATTTCGCTACAATTTTCTAATGCTGCATCTTCTCTGTATACTACATCATCATCTGCGAAAAGCCGCATGGAACTTCCGACACTATCTACTAGGTCATTTATATATATTGTGAAAGGCAATGGTCCCATAACACTCCCCTGTGGCACGCCAGATGTTACTTTAACGTCTGTAGACGTCTCTCCATTGATAACAACATGCTGTGTTCTGTTTGCTAAAAACTCTTCAATCCAGCCACACAGCTGGTCTGATATTCCGTAGGCTCTTACTTTGTTTATCAGGCGACAGTGCGAAACTGTATCGAACGCCTTCCGGAAGTCAATGAAAATAGCATCTACCTGGGAGCCTGTATCTAATATTTTCTGGGTCTCATGAACAAATAAAGCGAGTTGGGTCTCACACGATCGCTGTTTCCGGAATCCATGTTGATTCCTACAGAGTAGATTCTGGGTTTCCAAAAACGACATGATACGCGAGCAAAAAACATGTTCTAAAATTCTACAACAGATCGACGTCAGAGATATAGGTCTATAGTTTTGCGCATCTGCTCGACGGCCCTTCTTGAAGACTGGGACTACCTGTGCTCTTTTTCAATCATTTGGAACCTTCCGTTCCTCTAGAGACTTGCGGTACACGGCTGTTACAAGGGGGGCAAGTTCTTTCGCGTACTCTGTGTAGAATCGAATTGGTATCCTCGATGTACAGACTGAACAGTAGGGGCGAAAGGCTACATCCTTGTCTTACACCATTTTTAATACCAGCATTTCCTTCTTGGTCGTCGACTCTTATTATTCCTTCTTGGCTGTTGTATATATTGTATATGACCCTTCTCTCCCTGTAGCTCACCCTAACTTTTTACAGAATTTCGAACATCTTGCACCATTTTACACTGTCGAACGCTTTTTCCAGGTCGACATATCCTTTGAACGTGTCTTGATTTCTCTTCAGTCTTGCTTCCATTATTAACCGCAACGTCAGAATTGCCTATCTCATGCCTTTACCTTTCCTAAAGCCAAATCCTTGTTAGGCTTATTAGCTGTAGGACCCACACACTTAAGCAATATTCTAGGATGGGTCACATGAGCAATTTGAAAATAATCTCCTTTGTAGACTGACTGCATTCCCCTAGTATTATGCCGATTAAACGAAGTCTGCCATCTGCTTTTCCAACAACTGAGTCTATGCGATCTTTCCATTTCACATCCTTACAAAGTGTTACAGATATTTATATGAGTTTACCGACTGCAACAGTGAATCACTCGTTCTGTAGGCATAAAAGGTTTTGTGAAGTGCACAATTTTACATTTTTGAAGTTGCCAGTCTTCGCAACCCTCTGAAATCTCATGAAGATCTGTCTAAAAATTTGTGCACCTCCAATCGAAAACATTGTCCATCACAGCGTGTACAATTTTCAAATTTATTTTCTGATGACAGTTTCGATTTTTAAGTCATTCTGAATAAGCTTCAGGATAACCTGTATGTAGCATGTCGGAACAGATATAACATCGATCTGTGGGGACACCTGTAAAAGCCAGTTTCATCACTAGGAACCCACATCATTTCGTGCACCAACATCAGCCTTATTCTCGTTGTATGTTCAAATGCAGCCTGAAGTACAGAGTTACGCTCTTTTCGCCTGAGCTGCGAAGTAACCATTACAGTAAGCAGTTCACAATGACCGTTGGCAGTGCTAGTGCCAATAGATACCCGAAGCAGTCTTTTATTCTTACGTCAGATAGTCGCCTAAAAAGTGTGTCTTGGATCCAGCCATGCCTTTCTCTTTTTTTCAGCAACCCTTTAGTATTTCCCTTTAGTCGCTGAATGGTCCATACTTTCCATAAAATGTTGACGGTTGTAGAGGCAAATCTGTAGCGCCTGTCCCTAACAAGATTCTTTCTAAAGCACTACTTAATAAATAGGTTAGCCAGTTCCAGACTGGTTACAGAAAGTAGCGTTTCTGTCCAGAAAAATTTTCAATCTGAAGAACACCATCAGACACGTTTGGGAGTTTTGACTATGTAGTTTTACCGAGAGTCGTTATTGAATGTGATGAAAGAGTTTGGGATTGAATGATGGAATAGACTCTCAGCAGAACAATATGGGAGATAAAATTCAAGGATTTCAGAGCCCTGGGATCAGAGAAGGAGCTGGACTTACTGCGATTATTTTCAATTTAATAAAATTGTGTGTGTGTGTGTGTGTGTGTGTGTGTGTGTGTGTGTGTGTCTGTGTTTGGAGTTTACTGGGTGGGACCCAACGGCTAGGTCATTAACCTCTTACAAACTTTAAAAGAATCGGACGTGGATAAAATGGTTAAACATATTTTCACATCGTGAGGAGTAAAGCTACAAAATGACACTCACTCACTCACTTCCACCTCACTCAAGTCAATCCACACAATCACTCCATCTCACACGCCTTAAAACAACGGAGAAAGAGTGAAAGGTGCTATACCTGGGATTAAAACATAAGTAAAACGACAGAAGAGCTGAAATAGATGCACGGGGAAATGTGACTGGCTGACCACTTACAAAAAACATGAGTGAGCCAGCCTGTAAAATCCCTTAAAGGTGATAAAACTGGAAGTAAAACAAGAAATACGAAAGGAGAGCGAAAATAGCAGCACACGGAAAATTTGGAAATTTGTGGTACGTTCCTACGGGACCAAACTGCCGAGGTCATCGGTCCCTAGGCTTACACACTGCTTAAACTAACTTTAACTTGCGCTAATGATAACACACACACCCATGTCCAAGGAAGGACTCGAACCTCCGACGGGAGGAGCCGCGCGAACCGTGGCAAGGCGCCCCAGACCGCAAGGCTACCCCGCGCGGCTCAGAATATGGAAATGTGCCTGGGCGAGCCTCGAATAGTTTTGCCAACGTCAGTAACCAAACAGAAAGATACACCGCCTTACGAAATACATGACGAAGATCATCGCTGGGCCAGAATTTGATGGTGGCTGAGCAAGGAAAGATTGGAAGAGACAGGACGTTTATGTACCTGGATGTAGTAATCCAACAGAATGCGCTAGAACAAAATGCGACTGGAGTTCGCATCTGTACATTAAAGTCGACGCACCAGTTGCTAAAAAACATCTATGATGAAAAGCTGCTCAGTATGGAAGTCAAACTATGACATTGCAGTGCAGTTGTCGGACTAGAGGGTTCTATGCTTTGAAGACGCTGTGCTTGCATCGAAAATGACAAGTCTCACTGTTACTTAAAGGAGAACGCAGGATACTCAAAAAGATCTTAGTTAACAGAATTCAGTGACAGATTCGGCTGAGAAAAAAATAAAGAAATATACTGCAATTTGGAATCAATTACATTATAAATTGCAAAACTCTTGAAATATACTAACGAGAAAATAATCATCTAACTGACACACAGTATAAGCAATGTTTGGGAAGAAGGACAGCTTCCAGAAGGGTGGACTCGGCATTAACACAACCTACTCACGGAAAAGGAGAAGAAGTCGGAGCTTGGGAATTACGGAGGTATTTGTTAATACCAGTGACCTAAAACTCGTTAATACTAGTAACCTAAAACCGATTCTCAAAAGCATTCAGAACACGGTGAAACAGCAACTAAATCCACAAATTTATGAGTACCAAAGAGACTTCATAAAGAGCAGATCATGTGCGGAATAAACTTTGATTATTAAATACACAGATAAAATTTTGGAGGATATGAGCTTGCATAGAAAACCCAGTGAATTGATTAAACAGATTTTAAGCAACAAGACATCAGAAGTGGAGTTCAGAGGAAAGATTTCAGAGCCCTTCAAGTTCAAAATCATACGCAGACAGGGAGACGAACTCTCTCTTTTACCCTTTAACGACCTGCAAGAAAACAGTAAATTGGGTAGAACGTCTGCCATTAGCAAACGATGTTGTGATATCGTCGGAATAATTAGAAAATTAAAAGCGGCAGCTAATCAAACCACCCAGCAATAGACACAAACGGCAAAGGTAGGCCTAGATATCTCTATCGAGAAGACATACTATGTGGGGAATTCAGAAAATTCAGAAGGTTGTGGTTTAGATACTTAGGAGATCAGACAGAAACTGGTCTGACAGAAAAAGAACTAGCACGAATAAACAACATGGATTTAGCATACAAACTATGAACATCTACAAGAATCAGGAGAATATTTCAGTCAGTGCAAAATAAAGGCATTACCAGAAGCTTCATTCAACGCAGAAAGCGTCGTAAGAACAGGATTACTTAAATGGCTATAACTTGAGGAAAGAAGAATTCTCTGGAGGATACCGGGACTTAAAATAACAGGAGGCAGCCAATATAGGAAAACAATCGAACCAAGAATTGTATACCAAGACAGACAGAATGTGGGATATCATCACGAAAAGGACCACGTTCTTCGAGCACATCCTTCCAATGGACATAAAATAACACATTTGCTTCTGAACAAAAGTACGCTGGATCCAAGACATGCAGTGGAATCAAGAAGTCATGCGAGTACAGGTAACTGAGATTTACTACAACAGGTTGACTTTCAAACAAAAAATTCATCATGACAGGATTGGACTCTGGGCAAACTTATCACGTAACAGAAGAGCAAAGAAGACTGAAAAGTATGAGAATGAAGGAATACTGGATATTGTTTCATGTCAGAAGAAGAGAAGCTGATCCAAATTAATGTGGTCCCCAAGTGGCCAAAAAGAAAAGACGAAGAGACAATTATAGAGAGAGGATTACTGTACCACTGGTACATCTTCGTACGGGTGAGCAAACCTCCCAGAGAAAATCCGGAGTTTTCTAAAATCGAATTTATCTAAGGTGCTTCCAAGAGTGAAACAAATCTACGAGAGATAGGAATTGTTCAAGATTAAATAAATGTCAGGAAAAGTTTCAGTAGGATGTTGGAAAGCTATCAGGGTTTTGCGGTGGAACCATAATCAGATGAAGGAGAGGTATTTACGGATGAAAAAAAAAAAACGTGATGAGTAAGGTATACAATTAGACACTGAACATTAGACTGGTTGTTAATACGCTGTCTATAGAGCCTCAGTTACAACAATAAAAATGTTATCTATTTGTTATGCGTGCCTTCTGTTGATTTTTAATGTTATGTTTCCGTCCCATCACACCTAACCAGCTTTCAGTTTTAATAATCTGTATTCCCAGAACTGACGCTCTGAGTCATCTATCTTCTGACTGATTTGATGCGGTCCGCCACTAATTCCTCTCCTGTGCCAGCCTTTTATCTCAGAAGCTTTTTCATCAGAGGCATTGAAGTTGGCACATCACTATGCAGAGAACTTCTTGTGTGTGAGGACGTCATCTTAGATGACTACCATAAAAACAATCTACAATCAGTCAGGTCTTAGTAACGTCTCTTTAGTGGAAACTGTAAACTGATGAAACCCGTTGCGGAGAAACGCCATACGACACACAGTTTTCTGCAGTAAAAGCCTTCGCAGTTTTGAACTGTTCGCAGAACCGAACTACTCGTCAGGGAAAAAGAGTTTACAATGGACGACGCTTTTGCAATGAATGACTGTACGGCTGCACGTATTTCGGAACGCCGACAGACAGATTTCAGTCGTTTCATATACAGAAGAACATTGTTAATAATTTTATTGTGAATCCGAAGCGCCAGGGCAGCACTAAAACAAATAATCACTCTAGTACACGTAAGAAATTAAGTGACAGTCGGAGTGATATTTGAATGTTGGAGGGGAAATGCATGAGATATCAGTGCATTTGATTGCGGCCAACTCATAGGACATCACTCTAAGGTCTAAGGGCCTTTCACATACCACTGTTTTAAGGCTGCATCAATTATCACGTCATGCAGTTCTGTTTTATTATTTGACATATCTGTGCTACAAACATCTCTTAATCTTCTCCAGACTGCACGTTTCAGCATTGATTACTCCATCGTCTACTTCATTCACTTTTTATACACTAAGGAGACAAAAGTCATGGGATACCTCCTAATACCCTATAGGACTTTCCTTTTGCCCAGAGTAGTGCAGCAACTCGACGTGGCATGGACTCAACAAGTCGTTGGAAGACCCCGCAGAAATATTGATTTTGTGCACGAACTGACCTCTCGATTATGTCCCATAAATGTTCGATGAGATTCACGTCGTGCGATCTGGATGGCAAATCATTCGCTCGAATTTTCCAGTATGTTCCTAAAACCATTCGCGAACAATTGTGGCCTGGTGACATGGCGAATTGTCGTCCATTAAGTCCTGCAGATAGTCTCCGAGTAGAGAACCGCAACCATTTGCAGTGAACGATCGTGAACTCAGCGTTGCAGCAGGGTATCCAGTCCATTCCATGTAAACACTGCTCACACCATTATGGAACCACCACAAACTTGCACAGTGCCTTGTTGACAACTTAGATCTATGTCCTGCACCACATTCGAACCCTACCATCAACTCTTACCAACTTAAATCGGGACTCATCTGACCAGGCCACCATTTTTCAGTCGTCTAATGTCCAACCTACACGGTCCCGGGCCCAGGAAAGGCACTGCAGCCAATGACGTGCTCTTAGCGATTGTCTGCTTCCATAGCCCATTAATGCCAAATTTCGCCACACTGTCCGACACCTACATCTACGTCTACATGGATACTCTGCAAGTCATATTTAAGTGCCTGGCAGAGGGTTCATCGAACCACGTACACAATTCTCTATTATTCCAATCTCGTATAGCGCGCGGAAAGAATCAACACCTATATCTTTCCGTACGAGCTCTGATTTCCCTTATTTTATCATGGTGATCGTTCCGCCCTATGCAGGTCGGTGTCAACAAAATATTTTCGCATTCGGAGGAGAAAGTTGGTGATTGGAATTTCGTACGAAGATTCCGTCGCAACGAAAAACGCCTTTCTTTTAATGATGTCCAGCCCAAATCCTGTATCACTTCAGTGACACTCTCTCCCATATTTCGCGATAATACAAAACGTGCTGCCTTTCTTTGAACTTTTTCGATGTACTCCGTCAGTCCTACCTGGTAAGGATCCCACACCGCGCAGCAGTATTCTAAAAGAGGACGGACAAGCGTAGTGTAGGCAGTCTCCTAAGTAGGTCTGTTACATTTTCTAAGTGTCCTGCCACTAAAACGCAGTCTTTGGTTAGCCTGCCCCACAACATTTTCTATGTGTTCCTTCCCATTTAAGTTGTTCGTAATTGTAATACCTAGGTATTTAGTTGAATTTACGGCTTTTAGATTAGACTGATTTATCGTGTAACCGAAGTTTAACGAGTTCCGTTTAGCACTTATGTGGATGACCTCACACTTTTCGTTATTTAGGGTCAACTGCCACTTTTCACACCATTCATATATTTTTTCTAAACCGTTTTTCAGTTTGTTTTGATCTTCTGATGACTTTATTAGTCGATAAACGACAGCGTCATCTGCAAACAACCGAAGACGGCTGCTCCGATTGTCTCCAAAATCGTTAATACAGACAAGGAACAACAAAAGGCCTATAACACTACCTTGGGGAACGTCTGAAATCACTTCTGTTTTACTCGATGACTTTCCATCAGTTACTACGAACTGTGACCTCTCAGGAAATTGCAAATCCAGTCACATAACTGAGACGATATTCCATAAGCAAGCAATTTCACTACGAGCCGCTTGTGTGGTACAGTGTCAAAAGTCTTCCGGAAATCCAGTAATACGGAATCAATCTGAAATCCCTTGTCAATAGCACTCAGCACTTTATGTGAATAAAGAGCTAGTTGTGTTTCACAGGAACGATGTTTTCTAAACCCATGTTGACTGTGTGTCAATAGACCGTTTCCTTCGAGGTAATTCATAATGTTCGAACACAATATATGTCTAAAATCCTGCTGCATATCGACGTTAACGATATGGGCCTATAATTTAATGGATTACTCCTACTATCTTTCTTGAATATTGGTGTGACCTGTGCAACTTTCCAGTCTTTGGGTACGGATCTTTCGTCGAGCGAACGGTTGTATATGATTGTTAAGTATGGAGCTAATGCATCAGCATACTCCGAAAGGAACCTAACTGGTATACAGTCTGGACCAGAAGACTTGCTTTTATTGAGTGATTTGAGTTGCTTCACTACTCCGAGGATATTTACTAACGGATACACTCGTGGTACGTCCCACATTGATTTCTGTGGATGTTTCAAGCAGTGTTGCTTGTCTGCTAGCACTGACAACTCTAAGAAAATGCCGCTCGTTAAGTCATAGCCGTCGGCCACTGCGTTGTCCGCGGTGAGAGGTAATGCCTGGTATTTGGTATTCTCGGCACACTTTTGACACTGTGGATCACGGAATATTGAATTCCTAATGATTTCTCAAATGGAATGTCTCAAGCCTCTAGCTCGAACTACCATTCCGCGTTCAAAGTTTGTTAACTCCTCTCGTACGGCCAAAATCCCGTCGGAAACTTTTCACATGAATCATCTGAGTACAACTGACAACTCCGGCAATGCACTGCCCTTTCGTACCTTGTGTATGCGATACTACCGCCATCCGTATATGTGCATATCGCTATCCCATGAGCTATGTCACCTCAGTATACTATCCCTTACGTGTTCTTGAATTGTCGTTTTACTACGTGACGTAATAATTGTGCACATGGACGAGATTCTCTGAAAAGTAGTGCATTAGGTACATTATATATCCATATTTTGTAACAAAAATTTATGTATATGCGTCATATATGATTAGTATAACCATTCTGTGCTTACAACAGGGTTTGTGCTTTACAAAACCGAAGATGGTAATATAGTGTGCCGAAACCGATAATCTAACTAAATACTCTACAAAACAGTCGGGGTTGTTTGAAGTTTTTCTCACTTCTGTTTTCATTTACTTTTGCTGTGCAGTTGTTCACTTCTTTGCTCGTAGCTGCTAGGTGCCCTTTCAGATCGTCTTTGATTTCTAATACTCTGTCATTCATTTTTGTTATTTGACCTTGCTAGTTTTAGGCTTCTGCCATCTTGTCCTTTGTTTCAGTCATTGATTTTCTCATCTTCGTCATTACGTTGTAGTGTCTCGTGCCAGGGAAAACAGCAAAGAATATTTTTATTTATTTAGCGACTTTTTTAAAAAAAACTTAGTAGATGTTTTCTCTTAATCAGTTATCTTTGTTTAAAACAAACCGGACGTAATATATAAACATGTATATAAAATTACAACATACACTGACGAGGCGAAAAATTATACCCACTGTCCACCAATACATTAAATGCCGCCTGGTGGCGCTGTGGGCACATAATCGAAGTACAGTGCATAAGCGGAGAAAAGACGAATGGAGAATTACTCGAACGAATGAGGAAATCCACCGACATAAGCGACTTTTAAGAAGGGCAGACTACCGTGGCCTGACGTCCAGGAATGAGCATTTCAGAAATGATGAAGCTGGTCGGCTGTTCGCTAGCAAGTATCATAAGCGTCTACGGAAAGTGGTTGAAGGACGGTGAAACCACGATCGAGCGACAAGGGGCTGGAAACCCACGCCTCATCACGGAACGTGGAGGCCAGAAGCTTGCCTGCTCCGTACACTAGGATAGGCGGCAACATGTGGACAATCTTACGACAGAGTGCAGTAGCGGTGCAGGCACAAGTATTTCGGGACACAACTTTCAGCGCGCATTGTTTCCCTGTTGACCCAACCAGTTACGACTGCAGTGAGCACGGGATCATCGAGTTGGGTCATGGACACATGTTGCCTGGTCGTATGAATCTCGTTTCTTGTTACACCTGGTTAGTGTTCGCTGTTGGAAACACCGTGACCCTGACCCGAAATACGCGCCACAACAAGAACACAGGTCGATGTGAATAGTACCAGAGTGCTCGCAAAATAACGTGGCCGGTAGATGTGCAGTTGGCAGGGCACGCAGGGCAGAGGGGTAATGGTGGGGGCTATAGGGAGGCGCTGTAAGGGAAATGTCGAGTACTGAAGGACAAGCGCCATTCTAAACTGAGGACTACACGCACACTTTTTGCAAATACACTCCTGGAAATGGAAAAAAGAACACATTGACACCGGTGTGTCAGACCCACCATACTTGTTCCGGACACTGCGATAGGGCTGTACAAGCAATGATCACACGCACGGCACAGCGGACACACCAGGAACCGCGGTGTTGGCCGTCGAATGGCGCTAGCTGCGCAGCATTTGTGCACCGCCGCCGTCAGTGTCAGCCAGTTTGCCGTGGCATACGGAGCTCCATCGCAGTCTTTAACACTGGTAGCATGCCGCGACAGCGTGGACGTGAACCGTATGTGCAGCTGACGGACTTTGAGCGAGGGCGTATAGTGGACATGCGGGAGGCCGGGTGGACGTACCGCCGAATTGCTCAACACGTGGGGCGTGAGGTCTCCACAGTACATCGATGTTGTCGCCAGTGGTCGGCGGAAGGTGCACGTGCCCGTCGACCTGGGACCGGACCGCAGCGACGCACGGATGCACGCCAAGACCGTAGGATCCTACGCAGTGCCGTAGGGGACCGCACCGCCACTTCCCAGCAAATTAGGGACACTGTTGCTCCTGGGGTATCGGCGAGGACCATTCGCAACCGTCTCCATGAAGCTGGGCTACAGTCCCGCACACCGTTAGGCCGTCTTCCGCTCACGCCCCAACATCGTGCAGCCCGCCTCCAGTGGTGTCGCGACAGGCGTGAATGGAGGGACGAATGGAGACGTGTCGTCTTCAGCGATGAGAGTCGCTTCTGCCTTGGTGCCAATGATGGTCGTATGCGTGTTTGGCGCCGTGCAGGTGAGCGCCACAATCAGGACTGCATACGACCGAGGCACACAGGGCCAACACCCGGCATCATGGTGTGGGGAGCGATCTCCTACACTGGCCGTACACCACTGGTGATCGTCGAGGAGACACTGAATAGTGCACGGTACATCCAAACCGTCATCGAACCCATCGTTCTACCATTCCTAGACCGGCAAGGGAACTTGCTGTTCCAACATGACAATGCACGTCCGCATGTATCCCGTGCCACCCAACGTGCTCTAGAAGGTGTAAGTCAACTATCCTGGCCAGCAAGATCTCCGGATCTGTCCCCCATTGAGCATGTTTGGGACTGGATGAAGCGGCGTCTCACGCGGTCTGCACGTCCAGCACGAACGCTGGTCCAACTGAGGCGCCAGGTGGAAATGGCATGGCAAGCCGTTCCACAGGACTACATCCAGCATCTCTACGATCGTCTCCATGGGAGAATAGCAGCCTGCATTGCTGCGAAAGGTGGATATACACTGTATTAGTGCCGACATTGTGCATTCTCTGTTGCCTGTGTCTATGTGCCTGTGGTTCTGTCAGTGTGATCATGTGATGTATCTGACCCCAGGAATGTGTCAATAAAGTTTCCCATTCCTGGGACAATGAATTCACGGTGTTCTTATTTCAATTTCCAGGAGTGTATTAAGTGGAGCCCCTCCACACCATTCAAAAATATCTGTCACCTCTGCTTTGGTCAGTATCTAAAAAGAATTCCACTGATAAAGTAACGAAAGCAGCGATTTATTTTCGGCTGGCTTGTGATCATTTCTAAGTTCAGAGAAGCGTCATGAGTGGCGAGTTTTGAGGAAAGCCTACACATTTCTCTTGTTGGCACGTTAAATTTTGCTTCTTTTGCCTAAACACAGAGGAGTTTACACAGTGTCACCCCACTAACATGTTGTGGAGATGCAATTCGGAGAGAATTCTAAAACAGTGGTTTAAGTTCATTACGTGAGGAACTGAGGAAAATTAAGGTCAGTAGCTTATAAAACAGCACACCATCGGAAAAAAATAAACGTGTTGTTCCTTCACTTATGTGTTTTCAACACACATAGCATTTCTCGTTTCACCAGCTATCGATGACCCTTATAAATTACATTCTTCCTTCGAAAAGTGGAATAACACAGCAGATAATAAAGTTTTGAGTAGTAACCATATGGTAAAATACTCTCTTCTTTGCCAAAACCTCATTTTGTTATCTCAAACAGTTTATAAATTGTGAGGAATGTTATGGGTTTTTCACTCTGGCTTTATCGCTGGGGCGGGCGATCGCAAGTGAGTGTGCTGCATCAGATCAATTTTCATGAGATTGGTGGCAGACATAGACCTCCACCCAAGTCTAAAGAAAAATTCGGTATTTTAGCTAAATTTCTTTTGCAGCAACATATTATATAATATGCACCAAACACAAAATTATAAGACCCCTATTTTTCATTGCAAACATTTTCGAATTTTGCGCAATGTCTTACTTAAATGCAAATATCGCAATAACTATGACCATTAACGAAATAATGGGCACATCGTCATGAAGCTCACATATAAAGTTATAACGAAAGTAAAAACGAAATTTTTTTACCAAATAGTTTCTGTAAAATCTTTATAGAAAGTTTGCAATTCGTGCGCCTCGACTCTGTCATTGCCAACCGGCCGAAAGGCGGAAATTACTGTCAGCCTCCCCTTCCAAACAAACGAATGAACTTGCCCAGCGCTTTGGACGAAAATTGGCCACTGTGCACGGCCACCTTTTCCTACAGGGACCCTATGCTCTGATCCGCTGTGAGACCTGTGGTAGTAATCAAAGGCACCATGACCACTGTGTACTGTGTGAACATTATTGCTCACCATCTGCATAGCTTGAAGGTTATGTCTCCCCAGGTGGCCATGACATCTTCCAGTTGAGTAACTGCCTATATCACAAGACCAGGATTGTGCTACAGTATGATAGTTCTACAGCACAATACTGAATTCATGGTGATGTATTGGCCACCAAATTCTTATGATCTGAGCCTAACTGAATACATGTTGTACAATATCAGGCACCAAGCCCGCAATCACAAACTACGGGCCCGTAATTTACGGAAACCGCGTGACCTATGTACAGACATCCGGTGCCACATATCTCCAGAAACTACCAAGGCTTGGTCGAAGCCGCCACGCATAATCGCTGCTGTATTGCATTCCAAAGATGGATCAAGTCGCTTTGAAGCTGGTGTGAATATTTATATTGGATTTAAATAAGGACACTTGATGAAAAATTACCTACCCCTAGTAGAAGCTGTGGGTTGGCGGGTGAATTTTAAAATACCGTACCCGTTTTTACAAGAACCTGAAAACTATTTTCACGATCAAACACAAAGCGATGGAGAACATACTGACTATAATTTCCAGTTTGCAAGTACACATTCTTCTTATGCTCACTGAAATGAAATGTTCTTACTTGCTATTTACTGAGCAGGATCAGGAGATGTGACTATAAATAGAAGTTTTGCGTTCTAATCGATTAACATTGAAATGCGCTGCTTAACCCGCAGGACAAGGCAGATAGAATTAATTGTGGAAAGGGGCCAAAATAATGGGCTGTCAGTTACACTCGAACATACAACTTTATTATTTGATCAAACATTACAAGAGTCCAAAAAATTTTTTTAAACACACAACTTTAATCTTTGGGACTTAATTACCGGCTGAAAGCCACCTCAATTTAAAAACGGCTGAAGGCCAATAACTTGAAAACGCAAGCATAATCAGAAATCTAAAAGGCAAGCCATATCTTAAAGCAGTTCTTTAGTTAGGCTGAAGTAAACAAATTAAATTCAAATCGGCTGAAGGCCGAAGACTTAAAAATCAAAAAAAAATTTAAATGCCAAAGGGCTTCGTGAAATAGTACTTTAAACTAGGCTGAAGACCTTAAGAGTAAAACAACTCTAATTTAAAACACAAAACCAACTAGAAGCCATACAAGTACCAACAAAAAGAACAAATTAAAAAAAATAAGGCAGTACACACTAGGGCGCCCAGATGTTCGAGGGTCGGCCTGCAATTCAAACACTAATGCTCGCTTGGGTGAGACAGGCAGTCAGGCCAACCATTCACGATCCGACGACAACCCAACCGATCGACAGACAACGGACCCACCGACAAGATAACTTCCACTTCACCCGACCAGGGCAGAACAGGGAGCTGAACGGAACAACGTAGAAGATATTAGCGCCCACAACCAATCATACACGGAGCTGTCAAACTACACACCGTGCGGGGCTGCAACTACACGAAGAGGAAACAACACTGCCTGAAATTTCCGTCAACGGCCAGGGCAGGTAACCGGAACGTTAGCGGCCACAAGGCAGAAAATTCCGCTGGTGCACTTCAGTTCAAATAACCAAATACAGTGAAACTCCACAAGAGGGTGGCTAGAATTTTGCTACTTGAAAACCATGTTGTTGTTCGCGGGAATGTCCCAACAGCCGACAACGAACTCAAAACGACACAATGTGAACAGTCTTGACTTGCTGGTAGGTGAAATCAAAACTCAACTTTCGTGTCCAGGGTCGGAGAGCCACGGACCTCGTAGCAATGGGAACAGCCCCACACACTCCGACACGCAGAGACCGCCAGCGGGCCCCGGCCAAACCAAGCCTCCCCCGACAATTCCTCACTGCTCCACGCCAACCGACCGACTCCTCAGAGCCAGTACGCCAACAACATTAAAATAACTTGTCAGTCAAAATCACACAAACTACACACAGTTTCCCGAACACTTGCACGAAGAACTAGGCAATGCTAACGGCATTGACTGTACAATAACAGGGACGAATCACGCGTGGGCGCACGCAGCCAACCCATAAGCGATCGCCGGCCAAATACACGTCGTCCGGCACGACGGCCGACCGACGACCAATCGCCGGCACGGTAGCTCAGCGTGTTCGGTCGGAGAGCCAGTTGGCCTCTGTAATAAAGAAAACTGAGTGGAAGGATCCGCCACCGAACTTGAACAGGATGTCTTGCGACGTCGGCAACGACCAAACACAACGATAAAAAAAATAAAAAAACCAAAGTCGTCCCCATTCCAATCATGTGTGTCGCAACTGTCGGGCGAGTCATGGCGGTCCGGACCTCACGACTGCCGCGCCCCGACTGAACTTGTGCCCCATGCCAACTCAAACAATGCCAGGTCCCAACTCACTGCTGGCACGTTCCACTCATTTGACGACACACGACGACCAGGAACTAATAGCAGTCCAGCAAAGAAAATACGGCAGGACCTTTATCGATAAGCGCTGCTGCTGCCGCTCACGGGCAGGCAAAGCAGTAACTCAGTGACACCAATAATTGAAAATTAACATAACAAGGTGGCAGTAAGGTAAAAAAAAAAACAAGATGTTAAATAAGAGATGGCTCGAACACGAGCCACGCACGTCTCAGACATATTCAGTAAAAGTTCACACACACAAACATAATAATATTCCTCATAATAATAATAATGTCCCTATCATAAACAGTACTATTAGCAGTTCAGAGGAGACCTCTAAGATAAGTTCCAAGTAAAACAGTCTATCGTCCCGACTTAGAATCATCAAAGTTAACTGCTAGCCACAAAAGTGGAAAATGATCTCACCACTTGCCACGCAGTTTTGTTAGCATTACAGACGGCACACAAACAGTTATTTTCGCAAAATCTAAGCGATCCAGGATGGTGTACTGCCCTCGCAAGTTCACTCCTACATTTACCGGAAACTTGTTTGGTAGCTGCCCAGTTATGACGTCATCTGAGGCACAGCGTATCGCGGCGTTTGATTGACTCCGACAGATAGATAGCTCGGTGCGAAATGTTTCACCCTGATTTAGGTTTTCCGTGATTTCCCTAAATCGCTCCAGGCAAATGCCGGGATGGTTCCTTTCAAAGGCCACGGCCGACTTCCTTCCCCGTCCTTCCCTAATCCGTGAGACCGATGACCTCGCTGTCTGGTCTCCTTCCCCGAAACAACCAACCATTTAGCTGCCGCCGCGCGGGATTAGCCGAGCTATCTTAGGCGCTGCAGTCATGGACTGTGCGGCTGGTCCCGGCGGAGGTTCGAGTCCTCCCGCGGGCATGGGTGTGTGTGTGTTTGTCGTTAGGATAATTTAGTTTAAGTGGTGTGTAAGCTTAGGGACTGGTGACCTTAGCAGTTAAGTACCATAGATTTCACACACACACACACATTTAGCTGCCATTCATCACTAAAACTAGAAATTTTGTCTAAGTCACCTTGCATCCTCTACAGTAACTGAATGATGACATCTTCCCATACACCACAGTATCTGTTTACCCTGCCAGCCAGATTGTTTATATACAGGGTGCGTCAAAAAAATGTATACACACTTTGAACTGTCATAGACAATTTATTTCCCGTTCTACTAGGTTAAATATATGTGAGAAAGTAATGTTATGCTTCTTCAACAGATGGCTGCAATGGCAAGGAAGTAACTGAAACATTTGCGGACGTGCGTTTGAGCTTTGAAGCGCGGAAGAAGATAATTAAGTGGTACTGGAAGTTTGAGAATGTAGCTGCGGTTCGAAGACCGTGGAGAAGTGAGTATGGTACAGAATCACCTTCCAGGTTAACAATTACACGTCTACGAGACAAATTCGAAATTCATGGAACAGTGTGTGATGTGCATAAAGGTTGATCAGGGACGACCTCGTACAGCTACAAGTGATGATTCTACAACTGCGGTCTTGGAACTGTTTCAGCGTTCGTCTCAAAAATCTTCAAGGCAAGCGGCATGTGAGAGTAATGTAAGTGCTAGTAGTGTGCTACGCATTCTGAAGAAGTTTCGTGCGTACATTTCAAGGCTGGTGCAACAGCTATGTGACGATCCAGGTCGAAGGTTAGAATTTTGTGAATGAGTTCAGGAGACGGTGAGACGTGAACCGGGATTTATGGGTAGCATAATTTGGTCGGATGAAGTCCAATTCAAACTCAATGGAACTGTCAATAGGCACAATTGCGTGTACTGGGCTGAAGATAATCCTCACATTACAGTTGAAAAGGCTGTGGATTTGCCTGGTGTAAATTTGTGTTGTTTGTCTGCAAGAGGACTCATTGTGCCTTTCCGCTTTGAAGGTACTGTTACTGGAGAAGCGTACCTAACAATGCTTGCTGACTCCGTGTTCCCTGCCATTCGTGCATTATACGGTAATGATGAGTTTTATTTCCAACAAGATGGCGCCCCGCCGCACTATCATAGGGACGTACGACCATACCTGGATCACAACGTGCCAGGCCAGTGGATATGACGCAGGGGACCAATCGAGTTTCATGCACGCTCTCCAGACCTCACGCCGCTGGATTTCTTCTTATGGGGCACAGTAAAAGATGAGGTGTACAAACGTAAACCACGTAACCTGGACACACTTTGGAATGAGATTCAGGCGGTGTACGCAGAAATCTCATTGGACACTTTGGTACGATGTACGGAATCAGTGGTGAGTCGTACTCAGAAATTTATTGATGCTGAAGGCCACCAGTTTAAACATTAATCGCATTTGCAAAGAACATTTATTTTTCCAGTTGGACTTTAAGCTTTCCATTTCCAGAAATTTAACATTGTAGAACAAGAAATAAATTTTATATGACGCTTCAAAGTGTGTATACATTGTTTTGACGTACCCTGTATATAGAAAATAACAGCGGTCCTACCGCACTTCCCTGAGGCACTCCTGACAGTACCATTGGCTATGATGAACACTTTCTGTCGAGCACAGCATACTGTTTTCTGTTAGTTAAGAAGTCTTCGAGCCACTCACACACCTGGAAACCTAATCTGTATGATTGTACATTCGTTAAAAATCGGCACACTGGCGCCGTGTCAAATGCCTTACGGGAATCTTCGTCCGTCATTTGCCATTCTGCTTCTAGGTTCATAGAACTGCGTAACATGGGATATTTCTTGGTCACCAATCTTGCTCTCAAGTTTATCGTTAGTTATTTTCATTTCTGCTAATCGCCACTACTTTCGTCACTCTTCGTACTCTCAATCCGTATTCTGTGCTCATTACACTGTTCACTCCATTCAGTAGGTTTTGTATTCTGCTTGACTTTCGCTTTCACTCAGAATTGCATCGTCATTAGCGAATCTTATCATTGATATCCTTTCCCCCGGAATTTTAATCACAATCATGAACCTTTCTTACATTTCCGTCAGTGTAAATTGAACAGCTGAGGCGAAAACTATACTCTTGTCTTACTCACTATTTCATACTGTCGAACCCTTTTTCTAGGTCGACAAAGTCTATGAATGTCTCTGATATTCCTTAAATCTTGCTTCCATTTCAAGGACAGCATCAGAGCTTCCTCCTTGGTGCTTTTACTTCTCCGAAAGCCAAACTGATCACCATCCAACAGATTCTCAATTTTCTTTCATTTTTGCTATTCTCTTTACTAAATTATAAATAGCGGACGTGGTAGGGACGATTTTCTTTGACGTGCCCTACAAGTACAAATTACTCCTGACGTGTCATTGCTCCGGAAGTGTGAAGGATGCTGTGTCATTTCGGTAGAAGCGTCTAGAAAATTTCACTCTTGGAATTTTGACAGCAGTGCTTTACGAACGGGACGACGTCTTTCCTCGAAGACGCGCATTTACATGACTCCGTTGCCTGCGTATAACAATGCGATCGTAAAGGAGGAGTTGTTCGCTGGAACCCTCGTTTCTTCATTGGGCCGCTGACTAATCGAGATGCGATAGACTTCGACGCATGCCGAGTGACAAGGCTCTGGAACTTCCTAAAACACTCGCCTTGCCTTAGACACACTCACGCAGTTAACAATAAGTAATAAATGACGTACGCAGTCAGAGACACGTCGTATATTCTCTCAGGCCAGAGGTAACAACGGTTACTACAATTCAGCCTCGCCACGTGCCGAGACGTATACATGAGAGATGTCAAATAACAAAGAAAGAGGACCCAGTTAATTAAAATCAACTTCATATTCTTATGGACTGTTGCTACCCTTGTCACAGTTAACGCTCTGGTGTACTTCATTTCTTGATATTAATATTACTGAGATGTATGTATAACATTACATGCAAATTTCGCCCTCAAAGAAAAATTGGAGAATAAAGACAATCATCCTGCAGAATAGTATCCCGGAATCTGACCTATGGCGCGATCACCATGCGAGAACTTCTCCAGTACAGCGAATAACGTTCGGGTACACGAAAAAAATTGAACGTCTCTTTCTTAAAATAGGTGACGTGATACAGAAAACGCCCACGTCGCTTGGTGCCTGGCAGGATGGGAAACCTCTGAGGAACGAAAGCATTATATATTTTGTGCGTCCTAGAAGGTAGAACTTGGTCCCTGCTTTTCTCAGCAGTTGGTAGGAAACCTATTTTTTGAGGCCGGAAGCTTACTGGGTGACGGTCACCAAGAGGTCATGAAACTCCGGGGCTCGGTTGTACTTTAACGTGTCGGAAAAATCGCGACGTTCTGTTAATTTGCACTGACGCAGTGTCTTCACTCCAAGTAGTTGGAGTTTAGTGAAATGCGTCGGATTTCACCAGGCACTAATGGCTAAATCAATTGCTACTTTCTGTGGGTCGGATCTTTAGGCTCAGTGGGATTATTGAGTGACGTATTCGAGGTTTCAAAAGGGGCGGCAGATATTTAATGCACTAAGTCAAGGAAACAAGAAAACTACGTCGAGTATAAGTGACCACAGCAGTGGCCAAAAGATAGACAAGGACTATAAAACACCAAAGCTGGGAACACTTTCTAAGTGAAGTGGAGCATGATGTACACGGAAAACAAACTGTAGGCCATAGCATGCTGAAACAATAAAGACGAAATAGATCAAATTAACCCCATTTCAGAAAGAAAGTGGTTGGGTTATTCCTAGGATCTATGGACAAGTGGTGGGGAAAATGTGAAAACTGCAGTTAGTGACAAGCATGTTGATCTTATATGAATGGAATAACTAAAGGTTGTGTTAAAAAGTCTAAAAACAGAAAATCACCAGGGGAAGAAAATCTCAATGCAGAGTTATTTAATATGTTTCTGGATCATCACTCACAAAACTACTGCATTTTGTAAATACTTCCTGGAAATAGAGCAGCTTAACAGATGAATAACAAACAGCAATTGTTAATTCAAAAATGGGATCGCAGAAAACGCGACATTTATCGAGGTACTAGTCTTCTGAACTTTGGATACAAGATATATGAGAAACTGATAAAAAATAGACTAAAGGTACTTTCGGAAACGTTTCTTACTGAGGAACATAACGGGGTTTCGGATGGGAAGATCATGTTTAGACAATGTTTTTCCAGTCTGCTAAAGTACTGAAAACACAGTGAATACAGCCATCCCACATACATAGCCTTTATTGACTATGAGAAAGCTTTTGATAAAGTTAGAGTTAAATTATGGAAAATTTTAGAAAATAATGCTTTAGCCCAAGATCTATAACTGTAATTCGAAGTATGTAAATACGCAACAAAATGAAAGTACAAATAGGAAGTCCGTTTGCCACAAACATCTGTCAAGGAGTGGAACGGGGCGTCGTTTATCACCCACGTTATCTGATACATACGTAGACGACGTCGCAAACTGATGGCAGAATAAAGTAGTGCACCATTATAAGCATAACAACAAAATTACAAATACAAATTCATAATCTTAATGGACTCGGAAGATAAATTACAGAGAGCAATTTGGTCCCTGCACAGTGTAACAATTGGTTATAATATGATAACACCTAGAGGTAAAAATAATGGCATTCCATGGTAAGGAGCTTTTAAGAGCAAAAACAATAACTGATGACAAACCGCTAGAACAAATAAATACTTTAAAACACTTGGGCTATGAGATCTCATATATCACATACGCAGTGATCAAGAATACGGACTGCAAAAAATTCAGTAGTTAGTAAGTACTATAAATCACACTCCGCTTAAAAAGGTCAGAGAAGAGCCAGTACTAAAATTTTATGATGCGGTGGCAGAGCCAGTTCTAATGTAGGGCCAGAGACTTAGACCCAAATCGCCAGTCAAATGAGGATGATTGAGGAGGCAGAGATGAGACTCCTAAGACCTCCAGTTGGTTACAGACTCATAGATCGGATGAAAATAATGAAATAAAAATGAACTGGGTGTCAAAAACATACTTCAGAAAACAAAGAAGTGCAGAAGGAAATGGCATGAACACATTCTAATGATGTCAGAAGAACTAATACCTAGATTAATATACAAATGTACAACTCAAGATAAAATGAACGTTAGAGATGAAAAAATCGCCGGCCGTTGTGGCCGAGCGGTTCTAGGCGCTTCAGTCCGGAACCGCGCGACCGCTAAGTTCGCAGGTTCGAATCCTGTCTCGGGCACGGATGTGTGTGGTGTCATTAGGTTAGTTAGGTTTAAGTAGTTCTAAGTTCTAGGGGACTGATGACCTCAGATGTTAAATCCCGTAGTGCTTAGAGCCATTTGAACTATTAATTTTGAAGTCAGTTTAAATTTGGTTGGCAGGTAACAATTTCACAAAGCTTGACACACTGAGAGAGTGACACGCTGTAGAGAGAGGTAGGTTCTTCGTTGTTGTCGAGCTCAACATCTCACTCATTATGGAGGGATGCTGACTCACAATCGCTTTTTCAGGATAGCAAATGGGAAGTTGCGGTACAGAAAATGTCCCAGAGATTACCAGTAGTTGTGTGTGTGCGTGTGTGTGTGTGTGTGTGTTTAGTGAGTGAAGCATTATGAAACAATGTGTGTATAGTGTGTGCAGTGACTGGTAGTGATATATGAGTGAACAGTGTGGCATTACAGTATTTAATAAGTTATTTGTAAAGAAAGCATTGTATACCAGGAGTAAATCTAATGATTGTCTCTAACTAGAAGTCTGTAAATATATCTTTATACAAATTAGCTTATTTTAAATTGATCTAAACTTGTAAATAATACATCCTTGTAAAAAGAGATCTACGGATGAATAAAGCTACTACTACCTCTACTACCACTACTACTAGTTGTAGGCTCGTAATCCATGTCCATGCTAGATCCTGAAATGAAATTTCATATACTGATGTAGGGGATGCTCGGCTTCATTTTCTTAAATGATGTAAACACTGATTGAGTTTTTGCTGTCGAATAGATGTATATTTTATTATTTCACCTCGTAATAGCATATGGACTATCAGACCAATTGTGTGATTGGATTGAAGAGTTCCTAGATAACAGAACGCAGCATGTCATTCTCAATGGAGAGGAGTCTTCCGAAGTAAGAGTGATTTCAGGTGTGCCGCAGGGGAGTGTCGTAGGACCGTTGCTATTCACAATATACATAAATGACCTTGTGGATGACATCGGAAGTTCACTGAGGCTTTTTGCGGATGATGCTGTGGTATATCGAGAGGTTTTAACATTGGAGAATTGTACTGAAATGCAGGAGGATCTGCAGCGAATTGACGCATGGTGCAGGGAATGGCAATTGAATCTCAATGTAGACAAGTGTAATGTGCTGCGAATACACAGAAAGAAAGATCCCTTATCATTTAGCTACAATATAGCAGGTCAGCAACTGGAAGCAGTTAATTCCATAAACTATCTGGGAGTACGCATTAGGAGTAATTTAAAATGGAATGATCATATAAAGTTGATCGTCGGTAAAGCAGATGCCAGACTGAGATTCATTGGAAGAATCCTAGGGAAATGCAATCCGAAAACAAAGGAAGTAGGTTACAGTACACTTGTTCGCCCACTCCTTAAATACTGCTCAGCAGTGTGGGATCCGTACCAGATAGGGTTGATAGAAGAGATAGAGAAGATCCAACGGAGAGCAGCGCGCTTCGTTACAGGATCATTTAGTAATCGCGAAAGCGTTACGGAGATGATAGATAAACTCCAGTGGAAGACTCTGCAGGAGAGACGCTCAGTAGCTCGGTACGGGCTTTTGTCGAAGTTTCGAGAACATACCTTCACCGAAGAGTCAAACAGTATATTACTCCCTCCCACGTATATCTCGCGAAGAGACCATGAGGATAAAATCAGAGAGATTAGAGCCCACACAGAAACATACCGACAATCCATCTTTCCAAGAATAGAAGGAAGAACCGATAGAGGTACTCAAGGTACCCTCCGCCACACACCGTCAGGTGGTTTGCCGAGTATGGATGTAGATGTAGATGTAGAATACAATGAAGTTCAACCTCCATGATAACTCAACACATTCGTAACTCGTTCTCCATACTCGTTCTGACCAAGAACAAAGATTTACCTATAACAACATGTAGCAAAGAAAATACTATCATAAATCCATTATTAATGCAAAATCGTCTTTGGCTCACGCATTACAAAAACAAAGTGCAAATTTTAAGAAGTCCATAATAATCATGGTAATTACATAAAGTGTTTATGTGTGTTCACGTTCGTACATTTTCGTACAGTTGTCTGCTAGTTGATTTCTGGATTTTCAGTCTTTAACTTGGGACGCATTTATTTCATATTATTCAAGATCTGTTATTTCATTTTATCCCAACGTAGACGGTTTTATTACATCACTCTTTGGTTACAAAATCCTATTTTTCAATATTATCTCCGTTCAGTTCTATGGCCTTACGCCGCCTTACTGGAAGGGCCTTTATGCTCACTGGTCGACGTCAGAGTCAACGCTTTGCTGAAGCAATAATGTCCCCATCATCCACTTACTGCTTCCCGCAGAGTGCATCCTTCTTTGGGCCAGACAGATGGAAGTCGGAAGGTGCGAGATGCGGTATGTAGAGTAGATGAGGAAGAACAATCCAGTAAAGTTTTGTGAGCTAATCTCGGGTGCTGAGACTTGTATGAATTGAAAAAATTGAAGTGTGTTCGAAAATGTGCTGTGTCAAAATGTTTGTGCAAGTGTGCTGTTTAATAGAAAGTGTGTATCTGTACATGAACATTTTCCAGAACTACTCATCTACTACTACAAACAGCCCAGAATTAAACGAAATGTAAAGCTGATGCAGAATGTCAAAGCACCTGAAGACGAACGCCCCGGGGCTCGAAATGCATCATACATTTTAACAAAAATTACGATTCGTGGCTAAAGACGGTTGTTCTTTATTGTTAAATCATGTCCATTTTATATACTTTTGGCGAAAGATGTACTGATTAAACTAAATTCGGTACTATGGTTGGTCGGGGAGGGGGGGGGGTGGTCACATTAACGGGGTTGTTCATGAAAAATTGTGAGGCTTATTGGCTACAGTATAACTGAGCCAATCAGAAGGGAGAACGTTCTTGCGTTCGGAAGAACAGAGAAATGTGCGCTCGCTTGTTCTCAAGGATCGGGAGTCAGCTATCGCAGCGTGCGGAGCTACGCTTACGTGTGCTATAAAAACCGTTGAAATTTCCTTCCGCTAAGCAGCAGAGTAGCTCAGAAAATGATTGAGAACTGCCGTAAATATTTCTTCCAGAAATTTTGGGAATTTTAGAGGATATTGTAACATTCTTTAGACGGGCTTAAAAATTTCGCGTGATGTGCAATGCGGTCATAATTCCGAACTTGTGATTGCAGAACACTGGTAAACTCTGTCGCTCATGGCGAGCAAACTAAAACTGACCGCCGTCGTTGAACTTTCAAAATGCTTATTGACTGCTAAAAGTTGCGGTTCTTTAGGCAACAGTTCGTGAGTTGTACCTGTGTGCTTGAGTTGGCAACTATCTGTTATGTGCGAGAACGTGATGAACAAACTGTGAACGAAAATGTGCATTTGAATCTAAAACTGTGTGTTAGGACGGACTTGGTAGCAACAACTATATCGTTCAAATGGGAATACAGCTCAAACATTTTAGATCAGAATTGGTTTCGTGCGGCAGTTTCATTTGGACCTATCACAAAGAAACCTCTTTCAGCAGAAAATAGAACGTTTTATGCACTCAGCTGACATATACAATTCAGCCTGTTTTTTAAACATCTTTTACAAGTTAAACAACAGTGTAAGTTACTCCAGGACAGGTGTCGTTTTAAGGAAACTCATGAAGGTAAGTGAGTAAAATATTAATAGTCAGAATAACCCGTGCCGTTGAACAAGCAAATATATTTTCAAATAAGTATATTCACAACCTTTAATTAAATAGTACTTCAAAGTCTGTTAGTAAGTACGACAATTCACTGTAGTTTAGACCCTTAGTATAAGGTGAACATCGTAAAGAAGAGGAAATGTGAAATGATGGTATAGCATTATTGGCTGAGAAACCCGGTCGATCATAACTTCCGCACTGTGGTTCAAAAGAAAAGGATGCGAAAAAACTAATAACAAAAAATAAGATGAATACCTCAAATGTTGAATGTCGACCAGAGATGAAAGAGAAAATGAATTTATTTCAACGTTTTGACCTTTAAAAAGCTGTAAAATAAGAAAAACAAAAACAAAGTAAGATTAGTGCCAGAAATGTTGAACGCTTGCCAAAAATGAAAGAGATAACGGATTTATTACGAAGTTTGGACCGTTGAAAAGAGTCCAGCTGATTCTTTTCTCTTGCTCGCTACTGTTAATAAGGCCAGGGTCTATTATTTCACAAGAGGAACGAAACAGCAATAGAAGGGAAGTGTTGAAGACCTTGGTCATGCATTGGAAACTTCGAAGTGCATTTGTTCTGCTGGAATGTAAGAGAGATTATTTTCGTTCTTACCTTGGAAAGGGGAAAACGTAGCCTTGTGAACAGTACGCAAGTCTTCGGGATCAAAACAACTAGAAAAAAGATGCATGGAACACAAAAAAAAAACAATACAGATTTTCCACTCTTGTTTTTTACCACGTGTAATGAAATTTGTGTTTAAGAAATGTTCTGAGTGTAATGAAGAGGCAGGGGAACTCAGACGCTTTTCAATCCTAATAGAACCGCACTTCGTAAATAGAATATAACCAGTTGAAAGACGTTGGGTTACAAGGCCATGTGGAGTAAGCGCATGAATAAAGAAAAGAGGACTACATTGGAAGTGATATGCAATTTTCATCTAAAAATACAGTCCACGTTTAGAATTTTTCACCTCCCCTTCATATATTTTTTGTCGCTTAAAAAGTATTTTTATTGGGTATTTATTTGGTCTCAGTTGCCCAGCTATTTAACCAGCTCCATTGTTATTGTATATCTTGGAGTGAAACACTTCCGCAGACGGTATTGTAATGTTATAAAGGTTTGCTACTTAAACCGTCGAACTACCGACATAAACAGCTAAATCACGTCTACGGATCTCTGTCGAGATAACATAGCGTATCACGAACATCAAGACAGGTCCTAGCAGGAATGATAACAGAAGGAGAAAAAATTCGTAGAATAGATATAGCTGAATGTCTAGGAGAGTGAATAGAAATTTGTCTGGGTGAAAAAGAAGCGATGTGGGCACAGATAACCGAGATGAGTTTAGCAAAGAAACTATGAATGGCTACAATAAGAAGAACATTTCAATGAATGTAGAACTGAGACAGTCAACCACCCTGAAACGCTATATGCAGCATAATGTCTGAATCTTGTAAGAACAGGATAACTTACGAGGCCAGAGCTTGTTGAATGAAGGTTACTCAGAAAGACATTAGGACCTATAAGAACAGGAGAGGGTCAGTGTAGAAGATCGGATGAAGAACTGTATAGCCAGATAAGGAGTACCTCGGACACCACCAGGAAAGGAAGGGCCATGTTCTTCGGTCACAGTCTTAGAATGATCCAGGGAGACTGGCACATCAAACAACCCAGTTTCTTCTGAAGAAGAGAACCAAAGTAGGCTCGATCTAAGAGGTACAAATCGATCTGGAGGTACAAATCGATCTGGAAGAATGAGAATACAGGAAACAAAGAATTCAGAATGCATAGGCATCCAGGGAGCGAAAGGCTATTTACAATTTGTACAGAAACCAGATGGTAGTTATAAGAGTCGAGGGGCATTAAAGGGAAGCAGTGGTTGGGAAGGGAGTGAGACAGGGTTGAAGCCTATTCCCGATGTTATTCAGTCTGTGTATTGAGCAAGAGGTACAAATCGATCTGGAGGTACAAATCGATCTGGAAGAATGAGAATACAGGAAACAAAGAATTCAGAATGCATAGGCATCCAGGGAGCGAAAGGCTATTTACAATTTGTACAGAAACCAGATGGCAGTTATAAGAGTCGAGGGGCATTAAAGGGAAGCAGTGGTTGGGAAGGGAGTGAGACAGGGTTGTAGCCTATTCCCGATGTTATTCAGTCTGTGCATTGAGCAAGCAGTAAAGGAAACAAAGAAAAATTCGGAGTAGGTATTAAAATCCATGGAGAAGAAATAAAAACTTTGAGGTTCGCCGATGACATTGTAATTCTGTCAGAGACAGCAAAGAACCTGGAAGAGCAGTTGAACGGAATGGACAGTGTCTTGAAAGGAGGATGTAAGATGAACATCAACAAAAGCAAAACGAGGATAATGGAATGTAGTCGAATAAAATCGGGTGATGCTGCGGGAATTAGATTAGGAAATGAGACGCTTAAAGTAGTAAATGAGTTTAGCTATTTGGGGAGCAAAATAACTGATGATGGTCGAAGTAGAGAGGATATAAAATGCAGACTGGCAATGGCAAAGAAAGCGTTTCTGAAGAAGAAAAATTTGTTAACATCGAGTATAGATTTAAGGGTCAGGAAGTCGTTTCTGAAAGTATTTGTATGGAGTGTAGCCATGTGAGGAAGTGAAACATGGACGATAATTAGTTTAGGCAAGAAGAGAATAGAAGCTTTTGAAATGTGGCGCTACAGAAGAATGTTGAAGATTAGATGGGTAGATCACATAACTAATGAGGAGATATTGAATAGAATTGGAGAGAAGAGAAATTTGTGGCACAGCTTAACTAGAAGAAGGGATCGGTTGGTAGGGCATATTCTGAGGCATCAAGGGATCACCAATTTGGTATTGGAGGGCAGCGTGGAGGGTAAAAAAATGATTCAAATGGCTCTGAGCACTATGGGACTTCTAAGGTCATCAGTCCCCTAGAACTTAGAACCACTTAATCCTAACTAACCTAAGGACATCACAAACATCTATGCCCGAGGCAGGATTCGAACCTGCGACCGTAGCGGTCGCGCGTTTCCAGACTGAAGCGCCTAGAACCGCTCGGTCACCCGGCTGGCTGGAGGGCAAAAATCGTAGAGGGAGACCAAGTGATGAATACATTAAACAGATTCAAAAGGCTGTAGGTTGCAGTAGGTACTGGGAGATGAAGAAGCTCGCTCAGGATAGAGCTGCATCACACCAGTCTCTGGACTGAAGACCACAACAACAAACAGGAATTCAGGACAGAATTAGATCCAGGGAAAAATCATCATGGACAGAAGAGCGAAGAATGTTGCAAAGTATGAGAATTATAGAATATTGGACAAGCATAAAGAAAATTAAGCTGATCCTAAATAAAGTGATCGTGAGATGTGCAAGATAAAAGAAGGAGGAGAAGTAGCACTAAAGGAAAAAGTCACTCCTTGTTAAATTTTGTAGAAGCTAAACATGAGAAAGAAAATACGTTTCAGAGGTGGTTCGCAGGAAGCTACGTCTTTCCCCCCATCCAAACTCAGCATTCCGGAGTGTGGATGAGTCAACAGCCGCCTCCACCCCTGCAGCGGCTAGAGACTCCTGAGGTACGACGGTGAACTTCTTTTTCCTTGCCGGGACGCCGCGATAACGCGAAAGCAGTCTTCCCTCTTCCGCGCCTGCGGCGGCAATGGGAACCCTGAAAGCGATCCAACCAAAACACTCTTCGCATCGCCGCAGACGCGCGGGGAATTTCCGCATCCCCCACTCCACACCACCCCCCGGCGCCCCGCCCCTCAGATATCAGAGTATCGGGACGCGCAGCAGGTGGAGCGGCGTCCTTCGCGCCGCATCTCATCGCGTCGCGACGCACGCAATCCTTTGCGCATGCGCACTAGCGCCCCGCCGCGAACGCAATTCAGAGGTCCGAACCGGTTGCCAGCCACGACTGGCCTCAGTCAGCGTTAACCTCCTGCGCCGAGTGGACGTCCGTGCAGTGTGCTCTCCGCTTAAGACGCTACTCTTTCGCGACCCGATATCACTGGTAATGTTGTGAAACACTTTTCTTTTGTTATCTATTTCTCCAAGTACATCAGTATTGCTGCTTCAAGCAGCTAATTGCTTCCTAGTTTTCCTATCTCCGTTTAAGTGCTGTGTGTGTGTGTCACTAGTTAAAGAATTGATTTCAAGATGCAAATTTTCGTGAAGAGGCAGATCTCTCGCATTCTCAAGCCACATTTATGTTCGCTGAGGCACGGTGAAAGAGAGTAAATAGTTTAACACGAACATTTTGCCTCTTATTCATTTCGCCGATGCTCTACATCTTCATACACATCTACATCTACATTATTGCTCCGGAATTCACAATTAAGTTTATTGCAGAGGGTTCAGTGAACCACCTTCAAGCTGTCTCTACCTTTACACTCTCGAACGGCGCGCGGGAAAAAAGAGCACTTAAATTTTTCTGTGCGAGCGCTGATTTCTCTTAGTTTATCGTGATAATCATTTCTCCTTGTGTAGGTGGGTGCCAATAGAATGTTTTCGCAATCGGAGGAGAAAACTGCTGATTGGAATTTCATGAGAAGATTCCGTCGCAATGAAAAACGCGTTTGCCCCGCGGGATTAGCCGAGCCGTCTAAGGCGCTGAAGTCATGGGCTATGCGGCTGGTCCCGGCGGAGGTTCGAGTCCTCCCTCGGGCATGGGTGTGTGTGTTTGTCCTCACAATAATGTAGGTTAAGTGGTGTGTAAGCTTAGGGACTGATGACCTTAGCAATTAAGTCCCATAAGATTTCACACACATTTGAACATTTGAAAAACGCATTTGATTTCATGATTGCCATTCCAATTCACGTATCATGTCTGTGGCACTATCTCGCCTATTTCTTTGAACTTTTTCGATGTCATCCGTCAGTCCTACCTGAAGCGGATCCCACGCCGCACAGCAATACTCCAGAGTTTGGCGGACAAGCGTGGTGTAAGCAGTCTCTTTAGTAGACCTGGTGCACCTCCTAAGTGTTCTGCCAATGAATCGCAGTCTTTGGTTTGCTGTACTCACAACATTGTCTATGTGATCGTTCCAATTTAGGTTATTTGTAATTGTAATCCCTCAGTATTTAGTTTAATTTACAGCCTTCAGATTTATGTGACTTATCGCGTAATCCAAATTTAGCAGATTTCTTTTAGTACTCATGTGAATAACTTCACACCTGAAACTTCCTGGAAGATTAAAACTGGGTGCCGGACCGAGACTCGAACTCGGGATCTTTGCCTTTCGCGGGCAAGGGCTCTACGAAGTGCTTTGTAGAGCACTTGCTGTGTGCCGGACCGAGACTCGAACTCGGGACCTTTGCCTTTCGCGGGCAAGGGCTCTACGAAGTGCTTTGTAGAGCACTTGCCCGCGAAAGGCAAAGATCCCGAGTTCGAGTCTCGGTCCGGCACACAGTTTTAATCTGCCAGGAAGTTTCATATCTGCGCACACTCCGCTGCAGAGAGAAAATTTCATTCTGGAAACTTCACACTTTTCTTTATTCAGGGCCAATTGCCACTTTTAGCACCATACAGACATCTTACATAAATCATTTTTGAAATCGTTTTGGTCATCTGATGACTTTACCAGACGGTAAATGACAGCATCGTCTGCAAACAACCTAAGAGGGTTACTCAGATTGTCGACTAAACCGTTTATGAAAATCAGGAACAGCAGAGGGCGTTAACACTTTCTTGAGGAACGGCAGATATTACTTCTCTTTTAGTCGATGACTTTCCGTCAGCTACTACGTCTGTTACCTTTCTAACAAGAAATCACGAATCCAGTCGCACAACCTGGACGATAGTCCATAGGCACGCAATTTCATTAGAAGTCGCTTGTGACGTACGGTGTCAAAAAAAAGCCTTCTGGAAATCTAAAAATGTGGAATCAGTCCGACATCCCCTGTCAATCGCACTTATTACTTCGTGAGAATAAAGAGCTAGTTGTGTTTCACAAAAACGATGCTTTCTGAATTCATGTTGGCTATTTGTTAATAAACAGTTTCCTTCGACGTAACTCATAACGTTCGAACACATTACGTGTTCCAAAATCCTACTGCAAATCGACATTAGCGATTTGGGTCTGTAATTCGGCGGATTACTCCTATTTTCTTTCTTGGGTATTGGTGAACGCGAAGAAAAATCTGCCACCGTATAAAGCTCTAATATCTCTAATTTTGCTATGATGGCCACTATGTAAGATGAATGTAGCAAGAAAAATCCTGTTTCTTGGTTCGTCTAGGGGCATTCGCTCTCGTAGTTCCCAGAGTAATTTACACAACGCACAAATGTCTTTGTATTAGCGCCTTCATTCCGCTGGCGTTTGTTCGACATGTATACGACGCTGTTGCGCTCCAGAAGTAATACAGTCACAAATTGCGAGTCTCGGCTTTGCATTTTTCTCTCCCTCATCATACTAACTAACAAATTGACAAGCAGTACATAAGAATCAGTCAATGAGTTTTGTAAGAATTAAATTACACAGTATTATGCAGGCAAAGTAACTTTCCTTGATCGCTACACTGCACAGATACATGCCACTATTTCTAACATTGTTATCGAATCTCTGTGAGCAACGGAGATGTCTGCGTATATTTTTAAGTGTTGTCAAGCAAATAGTTTGGTTTCAGAACTGGTTGAAGTGCTGCAAATGCAATATTCTCTTTTGTCCGTGAGGCACTGGCTGGATTAAACAGATAGTCCATAGGCGTCTTTTTTTAATTTCACTACGGCACTTGATTGTGTTGATAATAGAAAAAATACTAGACAAGTTGGGCCATATATAACAAGTGATCCCATAATATTTCTGCTGATGATAATAGTTTGATAATGAAGGATGTCGAGGGCCATATAGGCAGTGCATCAAGTAGTGTAGTTCAAGACTTGTTCATGCGTGCAGAAATGAAACATGTTAAATCACAGTAATACTCGGTTATTACGGTTTCTAACATACAGTTCAGCCAAAAATGACATTTTAATTACACAGAATGGGCACGTGTTTACTGAGCCTCAACGGTCCAAATTCCTAGGTGTTCAGATAGATGGATGGCAATCTGTCATGGAAAGCCCATGTTCAGAATCTTTTTGAAAAACCCATTGCTGCTATATTTACCATTAGAAGAATATCTACAGTAGGTGATAGTGCAGCACGGAAACTAGTCTACTTTGCTTATTTTCATTCGCTTGTGACATTCTGGATTTTATTCTGGGTTAACTGTTCCCATTCGCAAAGGGTATTTTTGTCTCAGAGACGGAGAGTCCGGGCAATATGTGGTAGAAGTTCGCGAACCAGTTCTTGAGCCCTGTTGAGAAGTTGGGGATTTCTGACACTGGGCCTTTCAATATATATTTTCTTTAATATCGTTTGTTGTTAACAACATTAGCTTATTCCAAAGAATCAGCAGCTTTCAATCGGTTAATAGTAGGCGGAAATCGTCTGAAAACGTCTGGTCAATGGTGGCCGAGCAACTGGCTCGTCACAAAAGGCCAGTCACAACTCTTGATGAACTGTGGTATCGTGTTGAAGCTGCATGGGGAGCTGTACCTGTACACGCCATCCAAGCTCTGTTTGACTCAATGCGCAGGCGTATCAAGGCCGTTATTACAGCCAGAGGTGGTTGTTCTGGGTACTGATTTCTCAGGATCTATGCACCCAAATTGCGTGAAAATGTAATCACATGTCAGTTCTAGTATAATATATTTGTCCAATGAATACCCGTTTATCATCTGCATTTCTTCTTGGTGTAGCAATTTTAATGGCCAGTAGTGTACGTTAATGCATAACTCTGGGAAGTGGGATGGTCTTTCTCTCAGCTCTGAGCAAGTGAACTAGTTGATAATAATCATTCCCAGCTGTGCAGTGCTGCAGTCTTACCTCAGTCTTTTTTTTTTTAAATTATTAAAAATTTATATCCCTTTCGATACGTACATTATATTCATCCTTGCTGTCCTTTACAACAAATCCTTCTTCATCTAACAGATACCATGACAAGTCAACACAGCACTACAGAATACGTCCATCACCTACCACCCTTCAACTAAGAACGTATCAGACTGCGCAGAGGAAAATAATGTGCCATGAAAAGACCAAAGTTTGTTTAACAGTAACGTAACTTGCTCTCTCTTTGATGTGCATATCGATGACATACAAAAACCAAATGACATGACCACCTTACACATAGATTCACTATACACAAGAACAATATTTCGTCACCAGAAGTTGAAGGACACGGCAAATAGGTCCTATGAGTATTCGCAGACTGGGATCTGAACCTACTTCACACCGATTACGAGTGCATTACTTTACCACCACTAGCAGTAATGGGCTAGTATCTTTGTCGTAACGTAGTGTGACATAATGCTTTTCTTTAGAACAGCACTTAGTTCAGACGCTTCTGAGGCGTACTTAAGTGCGTTTACTGTTAGTGGGAGTGAAGTGATAACAGCACAGTATGCTGTAAACGACAACTACCACAATTGAAGGGTTGTTGCTCACATGCGAAAAATTCTTTTGTTTTAATGAGTAGAGACGCATCACGTAGAGTTCTATCAGCAATTGAGAGAAAAAACTGTAAGATGCAGATGTTGTATATGTGATTCAATTGATGCGCGAGGCTTCATCGCAGACGATAACCTCTTAGATTTTTATTATTCCTCCCAGTTATTTTTCAGTTCCCTCTCCGATTTGTTTCAGTTTTGGGTGAAATGTTTCGGTGAGTATCGTCTAGAGTTTGCATCAAAAATTATTTAACTAAAATTTCCAAGTGAACAGAGGCAGTGTATGTACACGTGTTATCCATTAGAATTCAACATTACAATGGATAAATACTTTAGATTAAAACTATAGAGAAGCAACAAATCGCATGCAACTTTCCTTTATTTTGACATGTTTCAACTCGACCAACGCAAGCTTCTTCACAAAATACGTTGCCGAGGGTCACACCTTACCAATATCTGGCTGTGTATAGTACCGCCAACATACATTCTCTTGTCGTCCAACAATTCCTAACAGATCGTTAAGCATTAACGTAAATTCAGCTATATTTCTGTCAGTTTCTTGCATCCTGTCCAACATGATGGAGACTAACATTACAGAGTGAGTTTCGTACAAATCTGACGTAGCATGAGAACCGAGGACAATTTAGTTCAGTAACGCAATCAGTAAATAAGTCTTACTCATTTCCATGTATCGTCAGCAGAGATTTCATTGAAGTCGTAACAATGTAACAGCCATAAAATTTTGAAGCAGGAAACTAGGCGTAGTATAAGTGAAGGAAACATACCGGCACTTAAGAGTATGGGAGACAATTGGGTTAGTGAAACATCCCATTTTACACCTGAGATCTTTTATCACGGATAGTAGTAGTGGGATTTAAGCCCAGTACGTCTTATGATCGGAAATCACTTCAGCGACTTCCGCATACAGTATTGCACTGTGCTGTTTGGCTTAAATAACTTTGTTGATCGTAGGTTATCAGTGATGTTACACTCATACTGTGACAGATGACTCCTGTCCCCGCCGATGAAATGTGCTGCATTACTGAAGCATAAATCACACCACATGTGTCTTTCAGTAAGGTGACCTAATCTAGCTGACATCCAGCTCTGCATCCTCCTCTCACGTGACGCAATCAATGATGACCTCCGTCTGAACGTGAAAGTTAAAATCTCAGCTAAGAAGTCGCTTATAGCGTTAACGCTTATAAGCAGAGTAGATGATACGAAATTCGAGAATGAGTCACAACTATTCATCATTTTGATTTGCAGCTCCTTGTGTTGGTCGTGTTTGGAACTAAAATTGTTGGATGTGAGGTCCGCCAGTTACGGAAAACACCGTTTTTTCTCAGTACCCAAACATGTTTCGGCACCACTGTGCCATCATCAGTGGGTTTTCGTTTTTATTTATTCTGTAATGTGAACATTTTTGTTAAATGATTATAAAATTATGTGCATCTTTAGTTCAAACAATAGATCGTTATTTGTGAAAAATACTTGTTATAGTTACGTGTGCAGCACATCTCAGCATGATGCGGAGAGTGGAAGTGCTTGCCACACAAGAACAGAAGTAAAAACGAACATAGGCGCGAAGACATCGCGACAAACTGAATTACATTCTAGAAGATTGGTTAACTTCCAGCAAAAAACTTTCTCATCAACATCGTTTGGTTTCAGATGACAAGCTACCTGTAGTAATTAACACACAAGTGATCCAGAAAATTCATGCACACCAAATGTAAAGGTAATTACAAAAAGAAACGATCTATTGCTTGAACTAAAGATGAACATAATATTATAATCATTTAACAAAAAATGTTCACATTACAGAATAAATAAAAGCGAAAACCCACTGATGATGGCACAGTGGTGCCGAAACATGTTTGGATACTGAGGAAAAACAGTGTTTTGCATAACTGGCGGACCTCACATCCAACAATTTTGATTCACAACTGCCTAACGCGATTGTGTGAAGATATTTAAAGCCACCATCAAACCTATCTGAGTAAGCTACAAATAGTAACATCTGGAAGTCGAAAACTATCACTCTATTCCTCTCAGTAACATCTTGACGTATTAAATAAATGCACAATAAGGAGGGTTAGAGTTTAAGATCCCGCCTACACTAAGTCTGTTAAAGACGAAGCACAAGTAGAGTTGGACATGATGGGAAAGAAATTTTCCACGGGCTGGTTGAATGAACCACGCACACATTCGCCTAGACTAATTTAGGCGCCTTGTTGAAAAAAGTATGCATACATTCTCCTACAGTAATTCAGCTGTCAACATCTACAGCTAATGGCTATTCTGCAATTCCAAGATAAGCCCTTGGCAGAGGCTTCATCCAACCGCTTTCAGACTATTTTTCTACCGGTCTATTTCCGAACAGCGCAGTGAAAAAACGAACACTTTCTCTGCGAACTCTGATTTCTTTAAATACAATGGTCATTTCTCGCTATATAAGTAGGTACCAAAAAAATATTTTCGCATTATTTCATGAAAAGATCTCGCGGCAACCAAAAACACCTTTGTTTTAATGAGTGCCACTCCAGCCTGCGTATCATATAAGTGACACTCCGTCCCCTATTCGCTGCTTATTGTGTCAGCAAATACAATACGCGCGATCTCTACGTCTACGAGGTGGCTGACGGAAGTAGCTAAACCGATATGAATCGAATTAATTTGATCATTATTTATTGCTTAGCGGTAGCTAGCTACTTTACCTTGTCGACAGCACAGTGGTCAAGCGTCTAGCAAATCAGTAAATATGATAATTTGGAAAATCACTTACACAAAACATTTCTGTGACGGTTCTCTACATTTACGTTGAAAACCATTGTGATGTGCTGTGCAGAGGGTACTTCCCACAGTGCCACGTAGTAGGTTGACCGAGAGGGGTGGGGGGTTCAAAGGGCTCTGAGCACTATGGGACTTAACATCTGTGGTCATCAGTCCCCTAGAACTTAGAACTACTTAAACCTAACTAACCTAAGGACAGCACACACATCAATGCCCGAGGCAGGATTCGAACCTGCGACCGTAGCAGTCGCGCGGCTCCGGACTGAGCGCCTAGAACCGCTAGACCACCGCGGCCGGCGAGGGGTGGGGCAGTTGGACTCGCATGTGGAAGTACAACGGTTCAAACTCGCGTCCATCCATCCTGATTTAGGTTTTCCGTGATTTCCATAAATCGTTTCTGGCAAATGTCGGGATGGTTCCTTTGAAAGGGCACGGCCGATTTCCTTCCCCATCCTTCCCTAATCCGAGCTTGTGCTCCGTCTCTAATGACCTCATTGTCGACGGGACGTTAAACACTGACCTCCTCCTGTCTCCTGTTACGTAGTAGGTTCTTGTTCCATTCCCGCACGGAGCGCGGGAGGAATGACTGGTTAAATGCCTCTAGACCTGCTGTAATTTGTCCTTGTCTTCGTGAACCGTACAGGAGCGATGTGTAATGAATTGTAGAATATTCCTAGATTCGTCACTTACTACCGGATGGGACAAATATAAGTGTCCCAGACGAGTGGATACGATAATGAAACTATTTGTGTCAGCATTAACGGAGGAATGAAAGACCTACACTTACAGGATGCAGCAACTGCCCATACAGCCGGCCGAACCTTGGAGCACAGTTGTGTTACCTTCACGCCTGACAGTTGTTAGCAGAGGTCAGTCTACTCGCGGCCACCCAGGTCACCTGATCTGTCAGTGTGCGATTACTTTGTGTGGGGAGCCCTCAGGTTTGAGATGTATCGCAACAACCCTCTTAGTCTTCAAGAAATGCAGCACAACGTTTCGGATCAGACTGCAGCAATTCCAGCAGTCCAGTTTCGATCCGGCTTCAGCAGCTTGCTGACCAGGGCCCAAAAGTGCCAAGAGACGGACGGTGGTCAGTTCCAACATCTGTTACAGTCAGGTTAGTTCTGTATTTCCTGTGTTTCTTTGTTACCTGGAACTCTGTTCTCTAGACACTTTTATTTGCCCCAGCTTGTTCTAGGTTTTTGAGCTTCGTAAGTAGCCTCTCACGAGATAGTTGACGTCAATCTTCAGGCTTCTGCCTTCAGAATTCCCGTGATGCTTTCCTATGGGTTAAACAAATCTGCTAAAATTCGTGGCGCACTTCTTTGTGAACGAAATTTATCCACTGTTAGCCCTGTTTCATGTAGATCCTGCAGACAAATGTTTTGTCAGCAATTTCCTTGATTGCACTCTCCTAATATCCTGCCAGTTAACCGAAGCTTGCTACTTGCTTCATCTACGACTGAGCCTTTGTGATCATTGCATTTCATATCCTTACAAATTTTTACGCACAGGTAGTTTGTGTGATTTGACTAATTCCATTTGCGACTTACTGACACTCTAGTCATAGGATACAATTTTCGCGTTTTGTGAAGCCCACAGTTTTAAATTTCTGTATACTAAAGCAATTTACCACTCTTTGCACGACTTTGTACTATTGCCAAGATCTGACTGAATATTTGTGCAGCTATTTTCAGGCAGTACTTCATTATATAGGATGATTTCGCGATGATGTCACAAACTTTCAGGGACAATGATGGTTTCAAAATTTGAGGTAAGGTATCCCGGTACTAAAACGACCGAGTTGAAAGCTACAAGCGAGAATCGTTCTGCTACATGTAATGGTAATGTTGCTGCTAAAATTATAGCGTAGGCAACCTTCAGAGGTTGTAGTATTGACCAGAACAAGAAAAAACTGCCCACTAAATATGCGGTCTAAAATGCATGCCTCAAGAACTATGAGCATTTGTTCTTCTTCGCTTCCGAGAAACATACCTCTTCTACTGATCAAGTGTCCGTAACTGTTAATGTAAGCGTTTTAGAGCCCATTTTTACTAGACATTTCTTTCCCGTTTTGGTCCATGCTACCATCTCTGAAAGTAGCCTACCCCACAAGCTTAGCTACAACTGTACCGGCACGTTACTCCGCTACCACAGGTATCAGAATGGTTTTCGCATATAACTTCGACTTGGTCGTTTCCTGATCAGGGTTGCTTACCTCAGACATATATTTATCCTTCTCTGTCATGCCTGAAAGTTTCTAACTTCATCACGGAATCACCCTGTAGATAAATGCATCATCTCGAAACAGTCTTATAGTAATATTGGTATTGTTGGTCAGGTGATTAATATACTGGGTTGCTGCATTAGTTCGTAGCGTTTATTCGTAAGTTTAATACACACAACAGACACACATAACAGACTTTAGTCGTCAATAATGTATTCTCCTTCGTTATTTATAACAGTATGCCAACACAGGGGTAAATTTTCGATTTCATAGCTGTAGAAATCACGTGGTTTTGAGGAGAAAAACTTGTAGAGCCATGTTCGGAGCGCTTTTTCGCCCGGAAAGGAAGTTCCTTGAAGGTTGCTCGACGGCAAGCTGAACAGGTGAAAATCTGTGGGTGCAATATCAGGTGAATAAGGTGGTAATGGAATGGCTTCTCAACGCAACTCCTGTACAGTGTTTTTCGTCAATCTAGCAGAATACGGGCAGGTGTTATTGTGGAGTAGCATCACTTCATTCACTTTTCTTGGACGTTGTGCTTGGATTGCGTCTGCATGACGCCTTAGTTGTTGACAGTAAATTTCATCAGCATGGTGGGAGCAATTCTTAGTACACCGCACCCTCGCTGTTCCACCAGATACATAACATTACGTTTTGTCGGTATGCGCAGTTCTTCTCCTTTCTCTGGCCTGGACCAGTCCTTTCTTTTCCTTATGCTAGCATAAGCAAAAATTTCTCGGCACCAATAACGATACAGAACAGGAATGGTGGGTGCTGTTCACGAGCCAATTGATGACGAGCAAGCAGAGATAAACACATGACTAACAGCTGATTTTTGTGATTTTGGCGTAGAGCATGCGGTGCCCCTATACCCGATGTTTGAACGTTCCCCATTGCACACAAATGTTGTATAATGGTAGAATGATCACAGTTCATCACATTGGTCAGATCTCGAGTACGCTGACGTGGATCATTGTGGATTAATGCGTTTAAACGACCTTCAACAAACCCCAAAGGTTTTCCTGAACGTGATGAGTCACTAATGTCCAAACGTTTCTCCTTAAAACGGGAAAATAATTTTCTTGCCCTGCTCTGTCCAATGGGGCAACGGCCTTGCCGCAGTGGATACACCGGTTCCCGTGAGATTGCCGAAGTTAAGAGCTGTCGGGCGTGGCCGGCACTTTGATGGGTGACCATCCAGGCCGCCGTGCGCTGTTGCCATTTCTCGGGGTGCACTCAGCTTCGTGATGCCAATTGAGGAGCTACTCGACCGACTATTAGCAGCTTAGGTCAAGAATACCATCATAACGACCGGGAGAGCGGTGCGCTGATCCCACGCCCTTCCTATCCGCATCCTCCACTGAGAATGACACGGCGGTCGGATGTTCCCGGTAGGCCACTCGTGGCCTGAAGACGGAGTGCTTTTTTTTTTTGAGTCCTCTGTCCAATGGCATTACCCCATAAACGGCGAAAATGTTTCTGACTGCTTCCGCTACTGTCATCCCTGCACTGAACTCAAACAGAAGAATATGCCAGAAATGTACCGATTTCTCCACTTGGCACACCATTTCCTAGCGCCTACAGCTCTACTCACCATCTCCAAATGACAAAATGTAAACTCAAATAGAAACAGTTAACTACAAATAAAAAATGACAATTGACAAACAACCCACAGCAACCGAATACCAACACCCCCCCCCCCCCCCCAAAAAAAACAAACAAAAAAAACAACAAAAAAAACCGCCATGAACTTATGCGCCAACCGAATATCGCACAGCATGACTGCTAGGATCGTAACACACTTCCCTGGGCCACGTCTGACCTTATTTGTACATCTATCGATGACTCCATATACGACGAGATTCTCCATCTTCACTAAAGAGGAATCCACAGTATAATCACAAATTTCGTTCGAAACCACTTGTTCGTGCTATGATTAAAATGAGAAGGAGCGATGCTATATCGCATACTTTTCGGAAATCAATCTAATTTGGCTCCTTACATCTATGTCTTTTAGAATGTCGTGAGGGTGAAGTGCGAGTTGGATTTCGCATGGGCGATGTTTTCGGAATCCACCATCGCGTCACTTCTGCCTTTGTAGACGTATACTAAACATGGTGTTGTCTGCTATGTAGTGTTTGTGGAGACCGGAAACCAGTCAATAGCAGTTAACGTCATTTGATTTTTTATCGTTTCGGCTACTCCAACCAGCAACCTCGCCGAGCGTGTTCTTAGAGAGCGCGTATAGCAGTATCTCTGCGAGACGTCGTACCCACGTGGAGAATGGTGTATTGCAGTAACTGCAGTGCTCTAGAAAGCTGGTTTAGCGAGTGGACGTACTGCCCGCCTCCCGCGCTTTCTCTGCAATGGATTCCTTATATGTCTAAGGCCTTGACGCTACACTAGTATCGCGTCTTGATCGACAGTTCAGAGGCAGACTGTTTTGTGACCCATATGTTTCTTACGATCCGTGGGCTTAGTCTCGAAATCGCTGCGTCGCACCGAGCCCCTCCACGAAGGACCTAATCAAGTCCTGAAGTGTTACACGCCGTTTAGGCAAACGACATTTCACACTCCTTGTATTGAACGAGGGAATATGTTCGCGGCAGAATAATATTGAGTAGGGAGTAAGTCGCGGAACATATATTGTGCGTGGGTGTTTGTTTTCTTACGTGCAGACATTAAACGGGAGGTGTGGAATACAAGAAAAGACAAGGTGTGATGACAAGTAAATGGTTTCACTTACAGTGGGTGGGGCCTTTTTTGTTTTGGCGTCGCGACTAGGCGGTGGCTTGACCATCAAAGAGCAACCACGCTCTCCAAGAACGAAAATAAAAGACAAGGTAGTTTGGTGACAAATAAAATATATTGTAATCTTGGATGTCATTTGGAGCCTTCGAGGCGCATGTCATATAAAAAGTTGTGTTCTACACTAATTCACGAGTCACTCTAATGATATGTCCACCCTTTCAAGGAAATATATAATAAATATGTAATAAAAGTATCTAATTTCATATACTGGTACGAAATTCACTTGTACGTCTTACGGTCACTTCCTGGTAATTTATTTACAAATCCAGATTTTCCTTTGCCTTTCCTTGTCACGCAGTTTATAATATTAATAAATACAATATATTCAGCATTATTTCGGTTTATTTGCAGTGTAACGTAAAAACTGAAAATGAAGAAGAAGTTCGTGGATAGCGACACTACCTTCAATATAACTTTCTGTGCTTTTCCCTCTATGCCAATCACAGCCTGAAGACCGCGCTAGCATAAATGACTCATGCCTCACCCGACCTGATCCAGAAATGCTATTTTTTTCTAAACGCGTGGTCATCTGGAGCTCTCACTTCTGCCACTTTTATTTCTGGCCAAGTCATGCATACACTATAACTTTGGACGAAATCGGTGATGACAAGTAGGCGCTGTCTCATTGTCAGTACAAACCATTCACGGGACTGTGTAATAAATTGGAACACCTACAGCCGTCACTACGATGTTATTTATTATATAGCCACCAGTTTCGATGCTTCAGTGCATCATCTTCAGGCCTTAACTGACGCTGAAGGCGTTAACTCCAATCGTATACACTATTCATCAGTGGCCAACATCTGTGAACTGGTGTTTGCAGACTACCTGTAACAACGATGTTGTGTCTTAAAACATCAACCACCAACTTGGTTGTTAAGGTAGTCTGCGAAAAACAGTTCACTGATGTTGGCCACTGATGAATCGTATATACGACAGGCGTCAACCCCCTCAGCATCAGTTAAGGTCTGAAGATGGTGTACTGGAGTATCGAAACTGGTAGCCATGTAACAAAAAACATCGTAATGACAGCAATAGGTGTTACATTTTATTGTACAAGTGAACGACCGAAGTCCCTCAAAAAACCAATCAGAAGGATGGATATACACAAATTCACAGAACCGAGCTCACGGCTCACAATAATTTGAACCCACTTCTTCCGCACATTATTCATCGTACAAGCTGTCTGTGTGTCCACCAGTACCCCCCACACCGTATTCTTCTAAGTGAGCATTTCGTGGTCCAGCTGACCGCTGTTTGTTCATGGATCTTACAGCACACAATATAACAAAGTCTCCTCAAATTTTACTATCAGAATAATTATTTGTCGAGAAACTTGGACAGCTCTCTGCGGACAGATTCATCCAGTTTCTCATCTGCATTACTAAGTAGCTAAATAGGTCAGCTACTCCCAGCTGCAGGTTGACTGTATCTAACGGCTTCCAGTGGTAACAAATTTTTTATTATCATTACAGTTATTTACCAGATTTAAAAATTGAAAATACCGTCATAATCTATTCATGAAAAGGTATGATCTTACGTTGAAGGCGCTACAGTCTGGAACCGCGCGACCGCTACGATCGCAGGTTGGAATCCTGCCTCGGGCATGGATGTGTGTGATGTCCATAGGTTAGTTAGGTTTAAGTAGTTCTAAGTTCTAGGGGACTGTTGACGTCAGAAGTTAAGTCCCATAGTGCTCAGAGCCATTTTTACGTTAAAGGTTTTTAACACAATAGAATCCAGTATAAATGCTAGAAACTGTTTATATGTCTCGAGCAGTGTAACTCGTGCCGTGCAAATCCCTCAGACTATATTCATCGAGTAGCAGCGATCTCGCTCCGTCTTCGAACGGATACCTCTGAATACCTACGGCCGGACTAATCGTCGTGCATAGCGACAATAAATTATACGCACAAATCTTCCTCGTGAATGAGTCCTATCTGTGAAAACAGTATCAAAATGTCTACAGTAGTTCCTGAAATTGGCCTGAACCAACAGACAGAAACTGCGGCGTAGGACTTTGATTTATGAACCGTATAGATTTGAGAATGACAGCACTTAGTGATTTCCAACAAATTTTACAAATAATTAAAAACCTTTGAAACTTTTCCTACCTGAGATCCCTACAAAATAATGAAAGGAACAATTTTATAGGTTACAACATTTTCGTTGTTCATGCAGTAACACTTCAGCATCAAGCACGACGTTTTAATGTATTACTTCTGTACTACTAACTCTATTCGCAACAAACTTTGCGGATAGTATCCACAAACACTGAGCAGGCAGAACTCTATGACTATCTACCTAATAGCCGGTATGTCCATCTTTGCCACGAATGCAAGCGGCGGCGCGTCGTGGCATGGAAGCAATGAGGCTTTGGTAGCTCGCTGGAGGGAACTGGAACCACATTTGCACACACAAGTCACCTAATTCCGGGGAGGGGTGCGATGAGCTCTGACGCCACGTTCAATCACATTTCAGATGCGTTCGATAGGGTTCAGATCTGGCGAGAAGGGGAGCCAGCACATCAGTTGGAACTCACCACTGTGTTCCTCGAAGTACTCCATCACACTTCCGGCCTTAGCGCATTATCTTGTGAAAAATGCACTGCCGTCGGGAACACGACGGTCAAAGGGTGTACGTGGTCTATACTACTTGGCCGTCATGGTGGCTTGCATGAGCTCCCCTGGACCCATGGATGTCCACGCGAATGTTCTTCAGAGCATAGTGGAGCCAACGCCAGCTTGTCTCCAATACAGGTATGAAGGGTCTATTCCCCTGGAAGAGGACGATTCGCGCTCGGTATGAGGAATAAAGTCCCGGGATTCATCAGACCATGCAACGCTCTACCACTACGCCTACGTCCATTGCCGATAGTCACGTGCCCTTTCAGTTGCAGTTCCCTATGTCGTCGTATTAACATTGGCACATTCTTGGGTCGTCGGCTGCGGAGGCCCATCTTTCTACATTTATACTCCGCAAGCGACCCAACGGTGTATGGCGGAGGGTACTTTACGTGCCACTGTTATTACCTCCCTTTCCTGTTCCAGTCACGTATGGTTCTCGGGAAGAACGAATGCCGGAAAGCCTCCGTGCGCGCTAGAATCTCTCTAATTTTACATTCGTGATATCCTCGGGAGGTATAAGTAGGGGGTAGCAATATATTCGATACCTCATCCAGAAACGCACCTTCTCGAAACCTGGACAGCGAGCTACACCGAGATGTAGAGCGCCTCTCTTGCAGAGTCTGCCACTTGAGTTTGCTAAACATCTCCGTAACGCTATCACACTTACCAAATAACCCTGTGACGAAACGCGCCGCTCTTCTTTGGATCTTCTCTATCTCCTCCGTCAACCCGACCTGGCACGGATCCCACACTGATGAGCAATACTCAAGTATAGGTCGAATGAGTGTTTTGTAAACCACCTCCCTTGTTGATGGAGTACATTTTCTAAGCACTCTCCCAATGAGTCTCAATGTGGCACCCGCCTTACCGACAATTAATTTTATATGATCATTCCACTTCAAATCGTTCCGTACGCATACTCCCAGATATTTTACAGAAGTAACTGCTACCACTGTTTGTTCCGCTATCATATAATCGTACAATAAAGGATCCTTCTTTCTATGTATTCGCAATACATTACATTTGTCTATGTTAAGGGTAAATTGCTACTCCCTGCACCAAGTGCCTATCCGCTGCAGATCTTCCTGCATTTTTCTGCAATTTTCTAATGCTTCAACTTCTCTGTATACGACAGCATCATCCGCGAAAAGCCGCATGGAACTTCCGACACTATCTATTAGGTCATTTATATATATATTGTGAAAAGCAATGGTCCCATAACACTCCCCTGTGGAACGCCAGAGGTTACTTCAACGTATGTAGACGTCTCTCCATTGAGAACAACATGCTGTGTTCTGTTTGCTAAAAACTCTTCAATCCAGCCACACAGCTGGTCTGATATTCCGTAGGCTCTAACTTTGTTTATCAGGCGACAGCGCGGAACTGTATCGAACGCCTTCCGGAAGTCAAGGAAAATGCATATACCTGGGAGCCTGTATCTAATATTTTCTGGGTCTCACGAACAAATAAAGCGAGTTGGGTCTCACAAGATCGCTTTAGGAGTGTTCGGTGTTCTGAGTGTTCAGACACAGTTGCCCTCTGCCCAGCATTAAAGTCTGATATTAGTTACCGCCACAGATCGCCGCCTGTCGTGTTCTACCAGTCTGCCCAGCCTATGATGTCCGACATCTGTAACGAGGGGTGGGCGCTCAACCCCACGACGTCTGGACGTGGTTTCACCTTGGTTTCGACTTGTGTCGAAGACACTCACCGCAGCACTCCTCGAACACCCGACAAGTCGTGCAGTTTCCGAAACGCTCGTACCGAGCCTTCGGGCCATCACAATCTGCCCTCGGTAAAAATGGTTCAAATGACTCTGGGCACTATGGGACTCAACATCTGAGGTCATCAGTTCCCTAGAACGTAGAACTACATAAACCTAACTAACCTAAAGACATCACACACATCCATGCCCGAGGCAGGGTTCGAACCTGCGACCGTAGCGGTCGCGCGGTTCCAGACTGAAGCGGCTAGAACCGCTTGGCCACTCCGGCCGGCCCCTCGGTGAAACTCAGATAGATCGCGCGCCTTTCTCATTCTAGACACGGACAGCACGCTCACTGATACTACATGCACCGTGCGTGTGTCTGACTAGCGGTAATTCCTCGCCATGTGACGCTGCTATCACCTGGACAGGCTAAACCGATAATTGGTAGGTGATGTTCTTGCTGATCAGAGTATACCTGTGGGTATACCTGCAAGATTATATCATTGTACGACATATTGTACAGTACATATGGCGTCATAAATATTGAAATGTTTGAAAACCTAGCTTTTCTTAAAACGGAGAGTAAATTACCCAGGCTATAGTCACCAGTGTTAATTTTGACTTTCTCATTAGTCTGTGTATGAATAATACGAAACTAATAAAACCAACATAAGTAGGGTTTTGTGTCTTTAACCACAACAATTTTATCTGCTTAACGTCAGACGTTTAATACATGAAGATAGTATTGTAATCATACGTTTGAAGCTGTTATTTACGTGAGAGTTTGATTGTTTAAAGAATCTGTGAAACGGGGTGGGGGGGGAGGAGGGGGCAGGATAATGGTAAGTCCCTACCAGCACACTTTGTATTGTTCGTACTCGTTCTGCCGGCCGAAGTGGCCGTGCGGTTAAAGGCGCTGCAGTCTGGAACCGCAAGACCGCTACGGTCGCAGGTTCGAATCCTGCCTCGGGCATGGATGTTTGTGATGTCCTTAGGTTAGTTAGGTTTAACTAGTTCTAAGTTCTTGGGGACTAATGACCTCAGCAGTTGAGTCCCATAGTGCTCAGAGCCATTTGAACCATTTTCGTACTCGTTCTGGTTATAACAACATATTTCTGTTCTCACGTAACACAGACTTTTTTAAACACGATTACAAGCGCGATCTCGAAGTACGTCTGCATTTGAAAATGGCACTACGTTGCTCAAACCACTTTTCAGGTTGAGGACAGCTTTACATGTTTCGCACGTGGTCCTACAAATGCTGCCCCGAAGAGGGGACGAACTCTGTTTCTGAAAGGTGACCATTCTCCTTGCATTTGTAGATGCAGATATCAACATTCTCGAAACCATCGCGACTGATGATGAAACATCCCACGCCATTTTACTAAACCAGACGGAGCATTAGTCAGCTAATGTAATGCGGAACAGGAAGGTAACGAGCGTAAGTCATTAGCGACGGAATCTAAGTACGGATAGTATAACGATAGTAGCCGACCGCATGAACCATCCCGGTAACGGTCTTATTCGATTCAAGGAAACTATGAAATACCTAAATCTGGGCGTAGGTTTGAACACCATTTGTTTGATACGAGTGGAAATCGCATAACGTGTTGCTCTTACTTCTGTTGTGGCAAATTAACTCTATTATTTTCTACTTGAAACTTTCTGAAGCTTAAAACTGCGTGCCGGGCAGGGATGCAAACCCAGAACCACGCCTTTTGCAAGAAATTCTCTTACCAACTGACTCACCCATGCACTACCCTCACACCCTCCAATTCTGCCAGGGGACCGATGACCTCAGCAATTTGGTCCCATAAAAAAAAATCTGCCAGTACGTCTCTCCTACTTCCCAAACTTCAAAGAAACTTTCCGGCATACCTTGCTGGACGAGCACAACGTAAGGGTCCAGATGGAAGAACCCACTCTACAGGACTAGTCTTGGGAATTCCTTGTTAACTTTCTCTTTCGTAGAAAAGACATTCCTCCTTGCCCTTAGAATCTTTCCAGTGGACCGTATTTTCCTTCCCCAGTATGACGCTGCATTTCTACCTTCTATTGCATTCTCTGTCGCGTCTGGGTATTGGACTGACGTGACCGGATCTCTTGATTTGTCACTGATGTCGCATATAAGCCTTCCGGTTGTCGTGCTTATCGGGAACCGTCTTCTGTGATGGTGGTCTGTGGCGTCGGTTGAGAATACTGAAACAAGGCAAGGAGGAAAGTTCTCCATCCGGCACAGAGATGCCGTTGATATCGGCACAGCTTTGATTAGTTCATGTAGCTACGTATAGCGCAGTAACCTACGTCGTCAACTTGATCGCCGGAACATTTCTTCCGAAATTAATTTTGTATCGTTCTCTGAAACGGATAAACTGGAATATAGCGCCTCATAAATTTCTTTTCTATGCGCGGCTCACGTCATTCATCCAATGTTAGTGAAGGTTAGAAAGGTATCAGGATCTATGTAATGACTTCCCAGAATGATTTTTTCACACTGCAGCGGCGCATGCACTGTTTTGAAACTTTGTTTCAAATATTAATAAGCAGGATCCACGTACATTTGTAGATGAAAATGGCCACAAGCCGGAAATCGATAATAACGCACATTCCAGAATGAGATTTTCACTCTGCAGCGGAGTGTGTACTGAAACGAAACTTCCTGGCAGATTAGAACGGTACGCCAGACGGAAACTCGAACTCTGGACCTTTGCCTTTCGCAGGCAAGGGTTCTACCAACTATGCTACTGACGACTGACGACTGTTCCTCACAGCTTTACCTTCAACATTACCCCGACTCTTACCTTCCAAACTTCAATGAAGTTCTCCTGCGAAACTTGCAGGACTAGCACCCCTGAAAGCAAGTTTTAATCTGCCAGGAAGCATCACGTAAGCACACACTCCGCGGAAGAGTGAAAATGTCATACTGGAAACATCCTACAGGCTGTGTCATAACCATGTCTCCCCAATATCCTTTCTTCCAACAGTGCTAGTCTTGCAAGTTTCACAGGAGAGCTTCTCTGAAGTTTGGAAGGTAAGAGATGAGGTAATGGCGAAAGAAAATCTGTCAGAAACGGTCGTGAGTCGTTCTTGGGTATCTCAGTCGGTAGAGAACTTACCCGCGAAAGGTAAAGGTCCCGAGTTGGAGTGTCAGTCGCAGGTTCGAATCCTGCCACGGGCATGGACATATGTGATGTCCTTAGGATAGTCAGGTTTACGCAGTTCTAAGTCTAGGGGACTGATGACCTCAGATGTCAAGTCCCATAGTGCTTAGAGTCATTTGAACCATTTGGAGTGTCGGTCCAACAAACAGTTTTAATCTGCCACCAAGTTTCATACTGCGCACCGAATGCTGAAGTACAAGTTTCTACTTTTTTCTAGGAAGTTAGACAGTCTACGATGGTTAATGATTTTGAACTCCAGAAAATACGAGGGTCAGTCAATAAGTAAGTCGCGAGCTGGCATATAGACATGTACCAGCCTGAAATTTATTTTCCTTTCCAATATACTCCTCCTGTAAGCTTAAACACATACATTCGAGAAGGCGTTAATAGTCTGCTGCATAGAGTTCTTGTGGCAGCTTTCGCATCTAACGAGTGACCTCTCTGGATATTTGGCTCCTTAAATTGCTGCAGACCACAAGACCGATGTGTCTTCGGGGTAGCGAAATACATCTAAACAGGGAAACAATGCGCCATCACTGTATTACCACGGCGCTCAGGACGCTCCTTGTTTGTGATTTTTCTTGTTCTTTGCTGAATTCCTGTATGCAATTGAACACAAATTTCCGCGAAGTACAGTTCTAACCACACACGGGACGAATTTCGCTATGGACGTGGTCTGCGGACAGTCCGTCGGCTCACAAAAATCACGTTGTTCTAGTCGGGTACACGCTCATAAGACAACCACACAAGAGTGATGGTATCACTTGTGCTGTGTCAGATTAAACGATTTGGCCTGAAATTTCCTTGTAGATTAAAACTATGTGCTGGACTGGGACTCGAACCTGGCGCCTCCGCTTCTGTGGTCAGTGCTCTTGGCAACTGAGCTAGCCAAGGACGACACCCGATCCGTCCTCACAGCTTAAGGTCCACCAGTACCTCTTTCCTACCTTCCAAACTCCACAGATGTAAAGCTGTGATACCGGGTCGCGAGACTTGTTTGGATGACCGCTGAAGGAGAGGTGCTGAGTTCGAATCCCCGTAGAGCCCACTTTTAATCTACCAGGAAGTTGCAAATAATGAATTGATGAGTTGCTGAATTTCAACGTGGTTGCGTTCGCCTGGCAGGCGATCAGTGTGAAGGATGTCAAAATACAGCAAGCACACCTGAAAACGTCGCGAAAGAGCACAATATGGTATCCAGCTGTCACAAATTAGGCGTGTACGGAATACACAAGGCCGTAGTGGTATTAGAATCAGAAATACGCATCGGCTTAGGCTAACTTTTCGCTGGCGATAAACATGTCATAACAATGAATTTTTGTGAAGGGACAATATTACAGTTTGCCCATCTGAACAGAACATGCACAGCGTTACTTTAAATAATTTTGGTTGCGACATGGTACACAGCCGCCACAAATTGCCCGACTGAAGCACTTTTCACACTGTCAGTCATGGCATTAAGGCTCGCAAGATACTGTGTATGTATATTGGACAGGATCATTCTGTTTTTGTTATCCATAAAACGATAGTTACTCTGTGATTGTTACGAAACAGTTCCTCGATTGCTTGGATGGCCTGTGCTTGATATCGCTCGCTTTCCTTCCCGATCAGCATCATCCATGTCTGTGAGGCCTTGGTCGAATCGTTGCCTCCATTTCACTACACCTAGATGCGACATTCCATCTGGTCCATATAACGCCAGAATTTCGCCTGTGTGCACTTTAGTCGTTTTGCTCACAGGAATTATATCGTCTCGCGTACTTCAACACTGGAGTACATTTCCAGTACTGACAATGCGTCACCTTTAGAGTTGTAAAACAACCCCAGACTACCATGGTTTATCATAAGTAAACGCAGACTACGGTAGTTTTTCTACTATCTTTGGTCAGTTAAGGTCATATCCGCGTTACCTGTACGCCAGGTGTGCTGCATAATTATCAGGCGTAACCTTACAACGATCGCTTTCTTCACGTATCCGATAAGTGACTTAATAAATTCCCCTAAAAACTGGAAGCGCGGAACCGTTTAGAAACTGAATGAGGATATCTAACGGGCCGGGTAACCTACGGAACATTTTTGTTCTGCATAGTTATCCTTAAGAATAAACAGTATTTGTAGCAAAAATGGAAATTGTCAATGTTTACTTCAGTTTTTATTCGAAAATTGTTGATTTGTAACGTGAAACAGAGGGATGTTGTAAAAATAAAGGGAGCAATACAGATGTATCATAGAGGCTATAAAAAGCAATTTCCTCAACAAAAAGGTAAAATAAAAGAAACTTCCAAACAAAAAGATATCGAACATCGCTTCCATACTTCGTCAGAGTTATATAAAACATATTTCTGTCATTCATAAACAATTTTGGCATTTATCAATAATAGGAAACTCTTGCCTTTGATCACGGTGAGAACTTTCTATTGAGTACAAAACAGAACATATCTATAAGATTATTTACATACATATATATACCACCTTTCGGGTTGAGGACAGCTTTACATGTTTAGCACGTGGCTCCGCAAATACTGCCCCGTAGGAGGGAAGTACTCTGTTTCTGAAAGGTGACCATTCTCCTACCTCCGTCCATCACCTTTCCCCCACTCTTCGTATGTCTTTTTTTATCCCACACTCTATCTATCCACTCCTCCTTCCTCATTTTTCTGTCCATATATATATATGTTTGTGCATATATATATATATATATATATATATATATATATATTACCAATTCTATTAAAGTGGACAGCAAGTTAGAATTGGTACATATATAGAGGCTGGAATGTATATATATAATTTGCTACGTCATGTGCGTAGTGTTCGAAAACTACCGGACCACCGTTTTGGTAGAGCGCAATTCTAGCCACCTTTGTTGAGCAATGGTCTTTGCATCGGACGACTTGTGTAACTTACTCTCTGGCTCCTACGTAATCACACTAATAATCAGTACTTCTGCATTCAGGCTGATTGGGTCGCAATGGCAAAAGTCATATATCAGCAAAGAATGACTTTATTGTGATTCTTCAGTTTCTCCCGGCGTATTTCTTGCTCGAACAGTCCACAGGTGTACTGCAGGTCCATAGTGTCCAACGGGCACAATATTTCGGCAATCAGACATGTCGCCATCGTCAGGTTCGTCAGCGCACCTGACGATGGCGACATGTCTGATTGCCGAAATGTTGTGCCCGTTGGACACTATGGACCGGCAGTACACCAGTGGCCTGTTCGAGCAATGACTTTATTGCTCATACGATGCGTTTCGGAATTTATCCATTATCAGATATCCAGGAGCGATTGCTGCACGTAGATATAGCGTTTCCAGTCGTATGAGGAACAAATACTCACAGGCTAGTTCTGAATATTTGTTCTTATACAAACATCTCAAAATGACCGAACAGCCGGAACTGCACACTAACGACAACTTCCAGTTCGTCCAGTGACAGCATCTGATCATAAAATGTTATCGTGCAGTCCATTTTAAATGCCGAATAAACAAAACACTTGACATTACGACACTGTGCTAGATGCACCAACGCAACACAAACAGATATCTGCACCATCTCTGCGCCGGGTCGAGGACAAATTTCTCCTCGCACTCGTAATGTTTAAGCCAGTGTCATCGTCACTGCTGATGAAGTAATGGACGCGCTTTTCTGTGAAGCATTATACCGCGTGCCCTCGCCTCCTAGTAAGACGAGGTCCGTAGCTGTTGCGGCGGCCCCAGACACGACCCCTGCGGGCGCCACCCTGCGGAATGCGGCGCAGTGTTTGTCGCCGCGGCTTACGCAAGGCTGACTTAAGCGGGCAGCTGCTGAGTCGGGCCCCAGTGTGCCCGTTCATTAGGAAACGCACTCACGCCGGGATGCCGTCCCATCCCATCCCAGTCACGGGTGCGACGCCTCTGACTCATTCCGCCGCCCAATGAATTTATTAGAAGGTCGCGGTTAAAGAGCGCCCGCCGCTCAGACGGCCTGCAGGCGCATCCGCCGTGTACACTGTCACGCACTGTGTTTACCATTGATTACTCGTTATTCCTTAACACGGCTCCCGGTTCTTTACGATAGCAGAGCCTTAACATCTACACGTTTTGATTATTTCTCCATTGCTGGCATTATAGCACTGCAGTATTGCATGTTGTTCTTACTTAAGTAATGTCCTTACACGGAAAACTGTCCATCGTACGCCCTCACATCTAGCGGTACCACGGCCGAGTGTAACGCCCGTCAAAAACTGACCACAGATCAAGCATGAAAACGAGAAGACGTTGTACTGAACTGTGAAAAAAGAAGCAAAATAGAAACAGCGAACGATCCAGGATCAAGATGTGCAACATCGAACATCTTGCAAGAACCACTGTGTCGTGGTGTGTGAACACGGTCTTGGCCTGCGAAGTGGGAGATCCGTGTTCATATCTCCCTCGCGCCTCGTATTTGTGAACCGCCCCTCCGGTCACTGACGTGTCTTTTCTTCTGTAGTCTTGTCTACTGTGATACTATACGTTGGTTATAGAATATCAGTCATATGGTAAGCATATATTACCGTCGCAAGAAAACTTGATGAATAGTGAGAGCAGGCGAGATGCCGCGTAGACCTCTCACAGAAGTCAAAACAACAAATAAACGGGTGTGAACTATGTCACAACGAAGGAATTCAAGAGTCAAAACTTGCAAAACGGAACGTAAGGGGCATAAGGTGTGGTTCAAATGGCTCTGAGAACTATGGGACTTAACATCAGAGGTCATCAGTCCCCTAGAACTTAGAACTACTTAAACCTAACTAAGGACATCACATACATCCATGCCCGAAGCAATATTCGAACCAGCGACCGCTGCGGTCGCGCGGTTCCAGATCGACGCGCCTAGAACCGCTCGGCCACACCGGACGGCTAAGGTGCGGTACTTGTGTAGAAGAAACAGGAGGTAAGTACGACTGGAGGCCCCTTTGCTACACGTCGTTGATGCAAACGGACGTTACACCACGACACAGACATGAATCTGAGTACAGCAAACAGACACTTTAATGGATCGGACGAATAGTTTATAATTTTGTAGAAAAAATAAAAAAACAGCGGGGCGACAGAGATTTGAACCTGAATCTCCCCGTTCTCAAACCAACACTGTCACCACATTACCACTACGCCACGGTTAGTTTGAGTAGCGCAATGTTGCACATATTCCTCTTGGACCGTTCACTGCTTCTACTTTGCTTCTTTTTTCCACACTTCAGTACACCCTCCTTCTGTTTTCATGCTTGATCTGGGTTCAGTTTTTGACGTGCTATACAAAGAACCAAGGCAACGGCATTGTCGCAGTGGATACACCGGTTCCCGTGAGATCACCGAAGTTAAGCGCTGTCGGGCGTGGTCGGCACTTGGATGGGTGACCATCCAGGCCGCCATGCGCTGTTGCCATTTTTCGGGGTGCACTCAGCCTCGTGATGCCAATTGAGGAGCTACTCGACCGAATAGTGGCGGCTTCGGTCAGGAATACCGTCTTACGACCGGGAGAGCGGTGTGCTGACCCCACGCCCATCCTATCCGCATCCTCCACTGAGGATGACACGGCGGTCGGATGGTACCGATAGGCCAAATTGTTTTATACAATGAGCCATCTTTCCACTATTCCTGAGGGGCTGCGATGGTGAGTTTCTCTTCTTAGTAGCGCAGGGAATTTTTATAGGCAGACTAGCGAACCCAGCAAAGCTTCACTATTGCGAAGGACGTATGGAATTGGATGTAAGTCGTAATCTCCCTCTCCACCTCTCTCTCCATCCCTCTTTCCTTCCCCCTCCCCCCCAACCCTTTGTCCATCTCCTCGTCCCTCCTACCTCCGTCTATCATCTTTCCCCCACTCCTCGTATGTCTTTTTTTACCCCACACTCTCTCTATCCACTCCTCCTTCCTCATTTTTCTGGCCATATTCCCCTTCCCCTTCTTTATATCCATTTCCTGCCCCCTTCTTTCTTCGCCTCTTTCTCTCACCCTCTCTCTGACCTTATTTATTTTTACTGCAAACGAAACCTTGATTTGGAATAGAACTCAAAACGAATGGGAAAACTGGTTGGAATCATTAGTAAACGCGGTATGAGAGAGATCTTTACAGCTGTGAGGATAGTAGTTTTAATGACTGTAATTCGCATGGTTGTAATCTATAAACAGGTAGATTACAAAGATAGCCGTAAACACAACTTTCCTGCTTTCTGTTAAAAAACACTGCAAAAAGGAAAACAAAACCGCACATTTTCACAACACAGCTTAGCACGTTCTTTCTCCCAGACGGTTTAACGGAAAGTGTTTACCGTATAGCATATCTGTATCTCCCAAGTATCTTGGCTCTGCATTGCCTGTCTGTCAGTCAGTCAGTCAGTCAGTTGGTCGAAAAGGGATTCATCCAACCAAATCTTTCCTTGATTTGTGTGAACTGAAATAAAACAGTTGCAGTAAGATAATGAATTTATTGAGATGGAATAAACAGGAATTGATTGTTTCGGCAATTCTTTGTTGGCGTTTTTAATGGGTTCATCGCAGCGCACCGATGACAAATTGAAAGTAAGCTTTCAATTGTATTATTTTTCGCAAAATATCAATATCCAAAGTGGAATTCGTTCTTGTTATGAAGACATGTGACAACATAGCTGTCAAACTGAAGTTCATATTCCTTTATTGACATTTTCATACAAAAATACCGTCCAGATTTCCGACTTTTCCGGTGGATTTTCCAAAAATTTTCTTTCCTGCAAATCTTGCCCTGACAATTACGAACACGACAAAACGAAATCAGCTATACCGGTCGAGCCATTCTCAAGGGATGATCCTTCATATATGCGGCAATTGATTTTTATTTATATAGTTTTAAATATGTCATAGTTAAACTTCTTTATACGAGTAAGAAAGGTGATAAGAAAGAAGTAGAGTTCTACAATTACCTTACTGACACTTTTTTGCCAAAATACTCTAAAAAGTAAAGTACTCATGAGTTGTCTCAATTCAAGTAGAAACAATTTTTCCTAGCACATCACAGTTCGGATTCGAGACTGAAATTGCTATTTATACTTTCACTAACCAAATATGACACGTTTAAATTAATAAAAAATATTGGCGTGTGGTATCTTTTGTGACCTGTCAAAGGCGTTTGATTGTGTAGGTCAAGTCACTCTCTTAAAAAACCTAAATTTCTCTGGAACTGATAACTTTACAAACAACTGGTTCGAATCATATTTAACAAACAGAATGCAAAAAGTTTGTACTCAGTAATTCAGACATTGTTGGAGGGAGAAAAACTTCAGTGATTGGACAGAACTCACAGAGTGACACGGAGTTTAATTTTGGGCTCGCTTCTGTTCCTTACGTATACCAATGACCTTCCTATTAACATTAATCTAGCAGAATTGGTGCCGTTTGCAGACGACACTAGTGTTATAATAAAACCTATTCGAGAGAAAGTAAAAGAAGAAATTGTCAATGATGTTTTTTAAAGAATTATTAATGGTTCTCTGAAAATAAATTCTCGCTTAACTTCGAGATAACATACTATATTCATTTTTTTTACAACAAATAGTGTCTTGCCAACCACCGATGTAGCCCACGAGCGAGAGACTGTTAACAGAACTGTTCCCTATTTTTGGTGCACACAGTGATGAAAACTTGAATTGGAAGAAACTTATTACCAAGGTTGACTGAAATCATTCTGAGTATTAGGCAGTATCATTATGAAACACTAAAATAATTAAAACGCTGAGGTTCCGACCGACTTTGCAGTGGTCTTCTTCACGGTGACTAACTGACCTGAAGAGGACCGTTGCATAATCCGTCGAAACGTGGGAATGCAGTTGTTTTAGTGTTTCATAACGAGAAGGTCTAATCATGTTAACATAATCTTCCGTCGGTTCTTGGCAGAAAAACATTATAATAAATGAAAAGCACCAGTTTGCTTTTGTTCTACAATATGACTTTTATTGTGTTAACCGGTTTTCGGCTTACAAGGTAATCTTCAGACATTTACTGAGCATTGTCACCAAAGAAGTTACATGAGACGTAACACGTCTAGACTGAAGCAAAAACATACAGTAAGTAACATCTTTGACAGTGTGTTGGTAATGCAATGAAAAAGTAGAAAAGTGAACAGTAAATAAATAACAATGGAGTATACAGGAAAACCTTTAACACAAATTAGGAACAGCATACCTACATAACAGTTTCTATTAATAAACAGAACTAATAAAATAAAATGTAATTAGTACTAGACAAGGCTGCATCAGGAGGTATAAAACATGAAGAGTGATACACAAACCAATTATAAGAAGAAACAATTATCAATGTAACTACGGAATACATAAGGAACTCCTCCAGCTGCGTTCATGTCAGTCAAACTAGTTGCTATATCTCTGCCTGACTGACCGATGTAAAATTTGTCACAATCAGAACAGGTGATTTTGTATGCTCCACTGTTGGCTAATAATTGGATCTTATCTTTGCTATGAAAAACACACAGGGCTGTCGTGTTCTTAACATAGTAGGAAAGCCTATACTTGCAGGCTTTCGGTGCTTTGGCTACAATCTGTAATACCTCACCTAGAAATGGTAGTGTACACCATTTCTTGCAGACAGTGGATGGGGAAGCAGGTGGGGCATAGAGGAGGGGTATAATTTTCCGTTTTTGTTTCCTGTGCAAGATGTGGTCAACAAGATCTGGACTGTAACCATTGGCTGTGGCAGTAAATTTTATTGTATCTGATTCTGCTTTAAAATCATCTCTGGACATGGGGATAGATGTGGGACAGTGTACCGCTGATTGGAAAGCTGCATGTTTGTGAGCTATGGGGTGTTGTGAGCAAGAAGGTATTACTGTGTCTGTAGTTGTCGTTTTCCTATAAATTTTGAAATAATGTGTGTGTGTGTACTGATGTCAATGCAATGGTGCAGTTGCGCAAAGCAGGGTGGCATAGTGATTAGCGCATTTGCCTAGTGATCAGGAGACCCGGGTTTGAATCCCAGCCTTGGCAAAAATTTTCATTCCTCTCTTCAGAAATGCTCTAGGGCGAGAATGGTCTTCGTTCCACTTCTGAAATCGGGCGGCAAGTACGACACCGCAGCTGGACTGAAGAAAATACGAAACGTAGAGCGAAAGCAAGGCAGTTTGGCGTCTTATAGAACTAGTGGTAAGTGATGTCGCCATTTCTTATAGCTGCGGACCTTATAGACTAAGGCACGTCGAAGTTACAAGGGCAAACGGCTTCCGGCAGGCCTTCCCCTTTAGCATCACACGTGAGTTGTATCTCTGAAGCCTCTGTCGCCATTGCGCTTAACGGCCTCGACAGCGTTGTTGTCATGTAGCGTCCTGAATAATCTGAGGTCCCCTGCGATGAGTACCACCAGTAGTCAGTCAGCGTTCCAACTGGCGTTTGCCGAAAGGGTGACCTAACGGCAAACGATGCCCTGCAGCATCGTTGAATGACTTTACCTCAGTGCGTTCCTTAAGACACTGTTTATAATCCTTCGAAGTTGGCAGTACACCTGGGATAACTCTGCCTGTGTCATCGACGCACCATGTTGAGGATACTTAGATACAGTGATGAACCAAAGCATTTTGGCGCCGTGCTTAAGGAGGCACACGTTCATGAAAAACAGAAGATGCATCAAATCTAGAGTTTCGAAGATACAGCAATAAAATTTTATACCATGCATTTTACGAAACGAACACATTTAAGTCCCTTGGACTAGACATTACTGTTTTATAGAATTTAAAAATTTTATTTTAAAAACGCGATACATGTACTTTTTTTTCAAAAATTATTCAAGAAATTTTTACAAATTTTCTGTTTTATCTCTTTGCATACAGTAAGTTTCTCCCATGAGGTTTTTTGAATATATCGAATAGGAGAATTTTAATCATTTTAATTATAATTCTATAAAATAAAATTCATGCTAAATTCCCAGCACTTTGCTCCACATCTCAGATTATACTCAGAATTTCAAAATTTACGCTTGAGACAACATTTATTGCGTTTTAAAGAAATAAGTACAAAATTTCGTAATTCTAGCCTTCATAGATTCAGAGAAAAAGGAACAAAAACTGTAAAAAATATAATTTTTAGGAAATGCTTTTATAGTTCAAGCTAACATTTTTTCTTGTCAGCTCTTCAGAAGGCACCAAATTTAGACTTAGGGTCCCCTTTCCTTTCTCGTTTGGTCTTTTCTGCCTTCTTTCCTTTGCCAGATCGTCAACTGATTTTTCAGCTGCAGAGGGGCGCTGTAAATCTATTTTTCTCGAGTAGTCATGAGTGAAATTTCCTGTCTTTGACCCCATTCTCCCTAATAGCTACATCTTCTCTGTGTTGCCACCATTAATACAAGAACTGCATCTTAAGTTCCAATTCTGGCAACTGTAGCTGATGAAAATATGGTTTTAGGGCATCGTTTACATATGAGCGAATTATGAGATTCCTTTCGGATTCTGGATTTTGCCATGAACAAATTTTTCAGATCTTCAGTATCGGTCAGAAGCCTATAAGTGGGCTTAACAACACCCAGATTACAATTTGGAAGCTTCTCCTCGTGAATGAATGGCTTGTTATCTCTCTGATCTCTGAGTATGTAGATACTGAAGCGTTGCTTCAAAAAGTGAGCGTGGCAGGAAGGTCGCGTTACACGTTTCGTTATTTTTCAGGCACTTCGAATGCGATTCCATCATTGAAACTTTTAGAACTTACGTCCTTGAGTTCTACCAATAAAAAAAAATTGAAAATTGCCATTTTCAGACAATTTCATGAACGCCTCCCTCTACCCCCCCCCTCCCCCCCCCCCCCCTTAACGGCTTGTTGATCCACCATTGAGACGCAATGGCATAGACTGGACAAGCCCTTGGAGGCTTCCCGATGTGAGTGGCAATGTCACGCAATTCCCGCAGGGGGTTTAGAAGGGTGGGGCTGGTGCTCAATAGCATCCCAGACGTGTTCCGTCGACTTCAAACCAGGCGAATTTGTTGCCCAAGACGTCAACGTAAGTTCGCTAACACGCACCTCAAACCCCTTCAGTAGATTATGGCCTGCTGGAAAATTCTGTTGTCATGTGGGGAGACGTCAAGCGTGAAGGCACGTGAGTGGTCAATAGTGATATTCATGCAGTCCACAGCTGTCCTCGCGCCTTCCAAATACCATGGTAGTCGAGGTGTATGTGCTCCCTAGCATTATGCTGCTCCCACCGGTCTGCCTTCGCGCCGCGGTGCATGTTCAGAACAACAGTTCGCCTGGATGGCGGCGAATCCAGACAACTACTATAAAAGCATGACGATTTCTCCGACTAGGTGGCAGTTTCCACTGATCTCAGTGGTCCCCTGGCTACTACAATCGTAAATGACGAAGTCGTTCTGTCGTCATGGAAGCACGTCGGGATCGTCTGCTGAGGTGCTCCATGGCCAGCTACGAGGTGCGGCTAGAAAAAAACCGGACTGATGCTGGAAAAAACATTTATTTACAATCATTTACAATTTCATGTCATCTCCTTCAATGTACTCTCCTCCTCGGTCTCTACACCGCTCCATACGAATTTTCCACTGTTCATAGCAATGCTGCAGATCATTTTCGGTAAGTCCATACATTACTTCCGTCGCTTTTTCTTTTACTGCTTCAACAGTCTCAAATCTAGTTCCTTTCAAAGCTGACTTGACTTTAGGGAAAAGAAAAAAGTCACAGGGGGCCAAATCAGGTGAGTAGGGTGGATGATCTAAGATGGGAATGTTGTGTTTTGCCAAAAACGTCTTCCCTGACAACGCACTGTGAGCTGGGGCATTGTCTTGGTGAAGGATCCATGACTTTTTTCTCCACAAATCGTTCCGTTTTCTCCGTACTCGCTCACGTAGGGTAGCCAGGACGCTAATGTAGTAATGCTGATTCACTGTTTGTCCCTCTGGTACCCAATCAATGTGCACAATCCCTTTGATGTCAAAAAAAAAAAACAATCATCATTGCCTTGAATTTCGATTTTGACATTCGTGCTTTTTTTTTGTCGTGGAGAACCAGGAGTTTTCCAATGCATGGATTGGCGTTTAGTTTCGGGATCGTAAGTAAAAAACCACGATTCATCGCAAGTAATAACATTTTGTAAGAAGGTGGGATCACTTTCAATGTTTTCCAGGATGTCAGAACAAATCATTCTTCGGCGTTCCTTCTGTTCAATTGTGAGACACTTTGGAACCATTTTTGAACACACTTTGTTCATGTTGAAACTTTCATGAAGAATCTGCCTAACACTTTCCTTGTCAACTCCTGTTAACTCAGACACTGCGCTGATTGTTAAACGGCGATCTTGTCGAACAAGTTTCCCGATTTTTTCAATGTTTGCATCAGTTTTTGCTGACAATGGGCTGCCAGTGCGAGTGTCATCACTGGTGTCTTCGCGGCCATCTTTAAATCGTTTAAACCACTCAAACACTTGTGTTCGCGATAAACAATCATCGCCGTACATTTGTTGTAACATTACAAACGTTTCACTTGCAGATTTTCCTAGTTTGAAACAAAATTTGATGTTTACACGCTGTTCTTTCTGTACACTCAACATTTTCCGACGCACAGACAAAACGTCAACTACTTAAAACAGACGCCACGGGCAGACTGAGTGCAGGAGGCAGATGAAACTCGAGCAGTAGGCGGAGCGAGAGTCACGTGACAGGCCACGCGACTTTCAGCCTTATTGCATTCGTTTTATTGTTTCAACAGTACTAGTCTGGTTTTTTTCTAGCCACACCTCGTATGTGCCCTGGACGGTGTGCTCCGCACTGTGTATGAACCAGCATTGCACTCTGTTGCCAGAGCCGCCACAGTTCGCTGCATATCCTCCTTTACAGAGCTCGATAGCCTGCAACCGCCACGTTTTGTCATGAGCCGTGAACATCAACATCTTTTCGCCTACGGTTTCACCATCCTTCAGTCTCTTTCCATTGCTCAAGACAGTAGCACGCTAACAGGCGACCTGCATCGCCGTTTCCGAGACGCAGGTACCAGGCCATAACAAACTGTTCTTTTCAACCAAATGAAATATACGGTTCCAGCGACCTTTTCAAGTTTCACATATCTATTACATATATATGCTCAGACTGAAGCGACAAATGAAAATTCGTACCAAGGCTGCGATTCGAACCCGAGTGTCATGCGCGCTAGGCAGACGTACTAACCACTACGCCACCCTTAGACGATGGCTTTGCGCAACTCCCTCCTCATTCCAAATTCCCCTTTGGACTTCAGCCCACTGGTATTCCCCTACACTCGAAAGCGTAACAGAGGCTCTCAAACTGTGTTGGAATAACATCTCAGTATCAAACGTGGGGTGCTGTCTGAGATCCAAGCACAGGTGCTTTTTAATCAAATGAAACTATACACTTTTCAAGTATCAAACGTCTTTGATTTATACAGCGTGTCTCTCCTAAAGTCGTCAGACGCATTGTCTCTTGTGCTCAGGAGATACTTGCAGTGTATCTTTTACATTGTGTAGCGAGAGTCAGCTCAAACAATTAGTGTTCATCACGCCTACGATGCGTCGACTCCCCTTCGTCACACGGACAACATACAAACGATAATCCATATCACGCTATATATTCTGAAGCATGTGTGGGGTCGTCAACGCGTGCACTTTTGAGTTCTAAAATAGTTTTCAGTGAAGGAGGCACATACGCGAGATACTTCACATCATCGCATAAAAAAATCCTCACGTGTCAGGTCCGAATATCTATGTGGTCCAGAAGAGAACATGGCGTTGTCATGTCCAGTACAACAGATCCAATGGTTTGGAAGATGATGATTTAAAAAAGTGTGCTTCGCTTGCGCAACGATCGAAATTTTGCACTTTCTATTACATTCTATGAAATTCTTAACAATATATCGCTGGGTATAGTTATAGCCGTTTGAAATTGCTATATTCACCTCGAATTGCCCTATATTACTGTTGAATATTTCATCAATCAGCAGTATTTGAATTGACTATCTTCAGATCGAGTTTATATCACGGTAGCGACCTTAATGTCGAGGGATATTCGAGAGAAGGCTGTGATAATTATAACAAGAATGTTAAATTATTTATTTTTTATTTTTTGTGGGTGTCCACAGACTCATTGTGTTTTGAGGATGAACACATGGTCCAAGTAGGCTGTAATCTATATATTACAGATTCAACAGTGAGCCATTTTGAAGCATACTTTTTAAGCTTCACGCATCATTTCACATTTTCCTACATCGCTGGTACATTTGTATACCTGGACAGGTGAGGCGCGAAGCTTAAAATACATGCTTGAAAATGACCTGTGGTTGAAACTGGCTAATTGCACAGATAATGAACAGACTTCAGCCTACTTGGACAATTTTTTCATTCTCAGTATTACATTAGCCTAAAATTACTACTTGATACACTGTGTATCTTAATAACAAACGACTCAGAATTAGTTAAACAAGTAATTATCATAACCATAATTTTCTTTCTAGATCAGTGAGGACGCCAATAACAGCGAAGTATTTCAATGAAAAACAAAAATAAAATTCAGTTGTGAGAAACATGCAATAGAAGTTCATATTTACAAGAAGATCAGTGTGTTTCACAGAGCTGGGCTAATTAATCTACCAAACGTGTACATGCGGTATTTGCAACGAAAATAGTCAGAAGAATGTCTCTACATGCGTACATGGACATCACCTAGAGAAGACATGTATGTCTCCTGTCTAAACGGCTGTTGTTCCACCTCCTTCCAGTTCGTTCTGGTTACGAGCAGTCTCGTTGACAATTACAGTCTCAACGGACCTTCCTCAGCACATCCAAATTGAAGTGTTGTGTACAGCTCCTCATGATAATCAGCGTTCCAGAGACTGACTCCACCGTATATTCACCAGGTGTTCAAAAGACACTCTCATTCCTCTAACTTCCCGTGAGATAGAGGATGTCAAATTAAATACCTTTCAGCCGTCAACTTTCAACTCTATTCTATTTGGCAACCAGTTTCAGCGTTTTATTACGCCGTCTTCAGGCCTCTGACCGACGTCTAGGAAGAATCTACCTCAGTTGTGTTCAAAACAGGGGCCTGCAATACTGGTTTTAGTAGACACCTGCCACAGCGATCACTTCAACCACACCTGCCGACCGTCGGTGATGGTTTTGAATACAACCGAGGTAGATTCTTCCTAGCGTCGGTCAGGAGCCTGAAGATAGGGTAGTAAAACGCTGATACTGGTTGGCAAATAAAATAGGGTTGAAAACTGACGGCTGAAAGGTATTTAATTTGGCATCGTCTGTCGAACAGCCGAGTTCCGCAACCATTTCTAAGAAGATGGACGTACAGAGTCCCGTGAGATAAAACAGTCAGAGCAGATGGCTTCCGTTGCAAGGGTAGCCCTGAACTAGAGCTTCACTGGTGAATCCTGAAAAGAAGTTTTCGAGAGAATGGAACACAACGAGAATAAGATAACAATCAGAGGTTCTCCATTTATGCTTATGAGAAATATGTCCGAATATGTAAGTCACTGTTTAGAAATAGAGATGCCACACTTAATTCCAGTTGGTTTCGTTAAAAGTGGCTGTTTCTGTAAGATGGTGCGGGAATATCATAATTCACTGGGGAAAACTGAGATGTCGAAACGTAAACGATAGCAGAAACAAGAATGTTCCATTAAGCATGGTTCCGCAAACGAGTCGTTTATGAGATAATTTGAGAATGTGTGATTACGAGCAGCCACTGGCAGTGCGAAATACTGCCCTAGTTAGCACAAATACATTTAAATTGTAGACTTTTTTATTAGCCTCTATAAAGTTTACCCGTGGCCTATGTGTATATTTGTAAGATATTTTGCTGGTGGTGTACGACAACTACAGCACCAGTATGGCCCAAAATGCGTTAATAGATGGAGCACTGCAATTACGTCGGTCTTCAAGATCACATGACGTCACTCAAAACTGTATAGCAGTCACGCTGATACTGCTGAAGATATTAAACAGCGAATTATACAGTTTTGTCAAGATGTAAGGGGATGTTAGAAAGTTTACTGCAGTGAGGAGGCCAGAACTGTTTTCAGCTGCGAGAACAGCGTATGGAACATCCGCTTTAATACACTACTGGCCATTAAAATTGCTACACGACGAAGATGACGTGCTACAGACGCGAAATTTAACCGACTGGAAGAAGATGCTGTGATATGCAAACGATTAGCTTTTCAGGGCATTCACGCAAGATTGGCGCCGGTGGTGACACCTACAACGTGCTGACATGAGGAAAGTTTCCAACCGATTTCTCATACACAAACAGCAGTTGACCGCCGTTGCCTGGTGAAACGTTGTTGTGATGCCTCGTGTAAACAGGAGAAATGCGTACCATCACGTTTCCGACTTTGATAAAGGTCGGATTGCAGCCTATCGTGATTGCGGTTTATCGTATCTCGACATTGCTGCTCGCGTTGGTCGAGATCCAATGACTGTTAGCAGAATATGGAATCGGTGTGTTCAGGAGGGTAATACGGAACGCCGTGCTGTATCCCAACGGCCTCGTATCACTAGCAGTCGAGATGACAGGCATCTTATCCGCATGGCTGTAACGGATCGTGCAGCCACGTCTCGATCTCTGAGTCAACAGAAGGGGACGTATGCAAGACAACAACCATATGCACGAACAGTTCGACGATGTTTGCAGCAGCATGGACTATCAGCTCGGAGACCATGGTTGCGGTTACCCTTGACGCTGCATCACAGACAGGAGCGCCTGTGATGGTGTACTCAATGACGAAACTGGGTGCACGAATGGCAAAACGTCATTTCTGGATACAGAAAATGTTCGACTGGTGCCCTGGCCAGCACATTCTCCAGATCTCTCACCAATTGAATACGTCTGGTCAATGGTAGCCGAGCAACTGTGGTATCGTGTTGAAGCTGCATGGGCAGCTGTACCTGTACAAGCCATCCCTGCTCTGTTTGACTCAATGCCCAGGTGTATCAAGGCCGTTATTACGGCCAGAGGTGGTTGTTCTGGGTACTGATTTCTCAGGATCTATGCACCCAAATTGCGTGAAAATGTAATCAAATGTCAGTTCTAGTACAATATATTTGTCCAATGAATACCCGTTTATCATCTGCATTTCTTTCTTGGTGTAGCAGTTTTAATGGCCAGTGGTGTATATACGCTGAGGTGAGGAAGGTCGTGGGATAGCGACACGTACACAGATGACGGTAGTATCGCGTACACAAGGTATAAAAGGGCAGAGCATAGGCAGAGCTGTCATTTGAACTCAGCTGATTCATGTGAAAAGGTTTCCATCGTGGTTATGGCCGCACGACGGGATTTAACAGACTCTGAACGCGAAACGGTAATTGGATTTAGACACATGGGACATTCCATTTCGGAAATCGTTAGGTAGTTCAGTATTCCGAGATCTACAGTGTGAGGAGTGTGCCGAGAATTCCAAATTTCACGCGTTATCTCTCACCACGAACCACGCTGTAGGGCAACCTCCACCTCCCCCCCCCCCCTCCTCCCCCTGCCCACCGCGCGCACGAACCTTTTGCAACAAAGGGGAATAAAGAGCTGAAAACTTATGTAAACATCAACCAATGTGTATCTAAATGTGAACAGCCCTCTGAAGATTAACTTGTCGGTTCCAAACCGGTAACATCGCTGTTTATGTAAATACTCTACTGGCCGTTAAAACTGCTACACCAAGAAGAAATGCAGATGATAAACCGGTATTCATTGGACAAATATATTATACTAGAACTGACACATGATTACATTTTCACGCAATTTGGGTGCATAGATCCTGAGAAATCAGTACCCAGAACAACCACCTCTATCCGTAATGACAGCCCTGATACGCCTGGGCATTGAGTCAAACAGAGCTTGGATGGCGTGTACAGGTACAGCTGCCCATGCAGCTTCAACACGATACCACAGTCCATCAAGAGTAGTGACTGGCGTATTGTGACTAGCCAGTTGCTCGGCCACCTTTGACCAGACGTTTTCAATTAGTGAGAGATCTGGAGAATGTGCTGGCCAGGGCAGCAGTCGAACATTTTCTGTATCCAGAAAGGCCCGTACAGGACCTGCAACATGCGGTCGTGAATTATCCTGCTCAAATGTAGCGTTTCGCAGGGATCGAATGAAGGGTAGAGCCACGGGTTGTAACACATCTGAAATGTAACGTCCACTGTGCAAAATGCCGTCAGTGCGAACAAGAGGTGACCGAGACGTGTAACCAACGACACCCTAAGACCGGAGCAATTCGGCTTTAGGAATCACCACTCGACAACACAACAACTCCTCCGCGTAGTCGAACATATAACACACGGCTACAACATGAACAAAGCCACAGGGGCCGTGTTCCTAGACATCGAAAAGGCTTTCGATCGTCTCTGGCACAACGGACTCATACGCAAACTAAGCGAAGCTGGTTTCCCGGACGGACTCGTGCGTCTCATACACTCATATCTCACAAACAGATGTTTCAACACTAACGTGCAGGATAAACAATCAACACAACACGGTATCCAAGCTGGAGTACCCCAAGGAAGCATCCTAGGGCCCATCTTGTTTAACCTGTACATTAATGACTTCCCAGCGACACGAAACACGACGTTAGCCGTCTACGCGGATGACACAGCCATCCTCGCGCAAGACTGGAAACCGTCGAACACCAACTCACGAATACAGACAGCACTCAGAACAGCTGAGCCTTGGCTGGAACGATGGCGTATTAAAGTAAACGTCGACAAGTGCGAAGCAGTTCTGTTCACACGCAGACCGAAACTACTGCGCAAACACCAACACTGTAGACCGATAACACTACATACACGCCCAATACGTTTCCGAGAGAAAGTCAGATACCTTGGTGTCTGGCTGGACCGGAAACTTACATGGGAGGACCACATCGAATACGTTGCCAACCGAGCGCACTCGAGGCTCAAACAGCTCTACCCAATGCTCAACAGGGCAAGCACACTGAATAGGAGGGTGTCGAGGTCCTTATACATGACACTGATTAGACCTCTGATGACGTACGCAGCTCCCGTCTGGGGATATGCAGTTCCCACACGACTGCGCCGCCTGCAGATCGTACAGAACAAGGTGCTACGAATCATCAGCAATGCTCCACGCTACACACGCACCGTGGATCTTCACCATGAATACCGCCTTGATACCCTCAAGGAAGTATTCAAGAAACACGCCACACGACTATACAGGAACTCGAGACACTCGAGCAATCCTTTCATCCTCACTCTGGGAAACTACGATCACAACCACAGGTGGAAACACAAGCGGCCAAAGACGCTGCTAGCTAGGGCATAACCACCTATGGTAAACTAACATACACAAACAGCGACAATCGCCGGTAAGCCCCTGCATATCAGCAACACTGACTGGCAACTACCAGCTGCTGTTAGAGCCAACCAACAGGCCACAGCAGGGACACCGACGAGCTCGCCCACAGACGCACGAACTAGCTGCCAACACTCCCTCACACTGTGCCTCCGGTATATGACCTATCGGGCACAAGACCGATAACAAACCTAACTGTTGCAGGTTGCAGGACGCTGAACGAGGACTCTGTACCAGCACCCAGCGCCAGCCGCCGAGCAGCACAAACGCACAACGTCAAGGTATCGACATGCATGATACCTACTACTAACAAAGCCTATCCTTACACAACCTATCGCAGGCAGCAAGACAACCGCTACTGCTCTTGCCGCCCGACCTAACTTTCGCAGAGGTTTTTTTCCCTTGGCTCTTGCTTTGGCACTTTTTTTCCTCTGCCCTTCAAACCGCTACCCTTCGTCAGATTTCGACCAATCTATCTCCAGATGAGCGCGTATTAATGGTTAATCCTAGTCAGACGTACGCAGACATCGCAGTACCCACATCCTGCGACACCTCACTTTAGTGAATACTAACCCTTATGCAGAGATGGCAGTAGACCTTTTGTGTTGGCCATCATGCCGGTGTGGGCGTGGAGGGGATCCACCTCTATTAAAAATTGCACCCCATACCATCACGGGTGATTAGCCAGTATGGCGATGACGAATACACGCTTCCAATGTGCGTTCACCGCGATGTCGCCAAACACGGATGCGACCATCATGTCGTTTTGCCATTCGTGCACCCAGGTTCATCGTTGAGTACACCATGGCAAGTGCTCCTGTCTGTGATGCAGCGTCAAGGGTAACCGCAGCCATGGTCTCCGAGCTGATAGTCCATGCTGCTGCAAATGTCGTCGAACTGTTCATGCAGATGGTTGTTGTCTAGCAAACGTCCCCATCTGTTGACTCAGGGATCGAGACGTGGCTGCACGATACGTTACAGTCATGCGGATAAGATGCCTGTCATCTCGACTGTTAGTGATACGAGGCCGTTGGGATCCAGCACGGCGTTCCGTATTACCCTCCTGAACCCACCTATTTCATATTCTACAAACAGTCATTGGACCTCGACCAACGCGAGCAGGAATGTCGCGATATGATAAACCGCAATCGCGATAGGCTACAACCCGACCTTTATCAAAGTCGGAAACGTGATGGTATGCATTTCTCCTGTTTACACGAGGCATCACAACAACGTTTCACCAGGCAACGGCGATCAACTGCTGTTTGTGTATGAGAAATCGGTTGGAAACTTTCCTCATGTCAGCACGTTGTAGGTGTCGCCACCGGCGCCAACCTTGTGTTAATGTACTGAAAAGCTAATCATTTGCATATCACAGCATCTTCTTCCTGTCGGTTAAATTTCGAGTCTGTAGCACGTCATCATCGTGGTGTAGCAATTTTAATGGCCAGTAGTATGAATAGAATGATCAACAGTAGCTGGTTGATTTATTTCAAGAATCAACCTGAACTCTTTAAACGTAGCGAAATGTATCTGAGTGAATTAGTGAAAGCGGTAATCTATTTCAAATGTAGGGATATTATTTAGAGACATAGTTCGGTGACACATAGAGGGTGTTGAAAGGCGTGAGCAGTTTTGAACGCACTGTGTTGGTGCTTACGTGAGAACTTCTGATGTACGTACCAGTTCCTTGTCGTACCACACCAGGGACTATGGTCGATTCTATACTTAAGAGACAAATGCACTATACTCTAATGCTCGAGTCTCGTAACCGTCCGGCGAGAGCGTAATTGGAGCTCGTGCGACACTTGCTGTGTCGACGAGGTGCTAAACGCGAAGAGAAGTTCACGGCGCCTGTAGGCGCGCTGTTACCACCGTCACTCGTGCAGAACAACACGCCAGTGTCACGCGATAACACACGGCAATTAGCGCACAGCGCCGGCAGCTTTAACGAAGGTGACTTTTTCCCTCCACCCGGGGGGCCACCGAACAGGTTCAGTCAGGGTATTGTAATACTACGGTTGTCATCACACGTCCCTTTACAAAGTGTAAACATCGCCGGATGGTGAGGCGTTGTGAAGTTACAGCATAAACAGTGCTACAAAAAAATTTTCCATCGGCATATTTTCCCACTCTTTTCACTTTCTCATGATATTGTGGTGAAGTTCCTATCCTACTCTACATCTATATTCTAAAATCAGTTTAAATTCCTTCGTAGAGAATCTTTTCGACTTTTCCGGTCCCATTCCCGAGTATTACGAGGTAAGAGCTGGTCTGTGTTATTACTTCTCTTTCCGACTTAACTATGTCTCGCTCCAAGGCGTACATGCCCGAAAAGTTTGCGTTGCGAAATTGGTTGTCTGTCCTCGACTGTTTCTATAGAAGTATAAGAAACACCTACGGTGTTCTTGTATCATATTGTAGCTTAACCATGAACTGAAATGACTGCTAAGTGTTCGTTACAGTTCATGAGTAGCAGATATTCTTAACAATTACTATTCAAAAATAGGTGATAAAATTGGTGAAAATATTTATGAAGAGGAAAAGAAAAACCAACACACTGAAGAATCAATACCGAGAAATTTAGTGAAAAAAAAAAATCTCAGATTCCCATCCGCAATAAGAAACACCATCATGACTGAAAAGTAAAAGTTCATATGGCGTGGATTATAGCTCCAATAAGACACTAAAAAGTTCAGGCCCTATAACATGTCACGCTGTTAGTCACTTATGCAATGCATCGTAACTCAGAGTGTTTCCTCAGGAAGATAGAATATCCCATTGTTAGGCATCTCTATAAATGAGATGAGTCCACATATGTCAACAACTACAGCCCACCGGCAGGAGTGGCCGAGCGGTTCTAGGCGCTACAGTCTGGAACCGCGCTACCTCTACGGTCGCAGGTTCGAATCCTGCCTCGGGCATGGACGTGTGTGATGTCCTTAGGTTAGTTAGGTTTAAGTAGTTATAAGTTCTAGGGGACTGATGAGCTCAGAAGTTACGTCCCATAGTGCTCAGAGCCATTTGACCCATTTTTGAACTACAGCCCAACGTCGCTTCCTACATTATAAAAAAAAAAATCGAGAGGGTAATGTACTCCAGGGTTGTCATCCACCTGTGTAATAATGGGATACTTAGAATGTCGCAGCTGGGATTTCAAAAGGGCCACTCTACTGAGCCAGCTACTTATGCATGCTCGGAGATGTTATGAAAACTTTAAAGGACAAAATATCAGAACTGGAATCTTCTGTGACTTGGTGAAGGCATTTGTGTCAATCGTAATATTCTAGTAGAGAAGTTAAGTTTTTATGGACAACGAGTGTTGTAGTTCAGCAAATGCCTGATTTAGCTTTTATTTAAGAAACTAAATGCAGAAAGTTATCCTAGGCTGTTCGAGTCATACAAAAGTAAACGGCATAGCTTCTGCATGAGCAGAAACTACAATCAGAATGCCAACGGCTTCGATCATTGGCCTTCTACTTTTGATGATAATCATTAGCCTTTCTATTTGAATCGAGAGGCAAAATTGCTCCTGTTTGAAGATGATTCAAGCATTGTTGTGAAGCCAAGTGAAATCGTATCAATAGAGAAAATTGTAAACAATGATTTTTTTAAGTTATTGAATGGTTTTACAGAAATGGAGTAGCTTCAAACTTTGAAAAAACGCAGCTCACCCAGTTTTGAGCTGTCAAATATATCCTACCTCCTATTAACACAATGTAGCCTACAAAGAGATAGTAAAAAGCGTAGAAAATTGAAGATTCTTATATGTGCGTAGTGATGTAAACTGAAACTAGAAAAACGGTGTAGTAGACGTGCTAACACGTTTAGTTTCAGCTACTTTTGCTACAAGAAAAATTGCTAAATTTGAGGATACAAAATTTAGTAAGTTAACCAGTTTTGCCTATTATCATTCATTGATACCTTATGGATTAATATTCGGAGATAACGCTTCACTTAGGCAAAAGATACTCATCACATAAAAAAGTAATTAGAATTATGCGTGGGGTTGCAGGTATCTCTTTCATCAGATATGTTATAAAAAAACGCCCAGTTATTTACTCACTTATGAAATTTCTTACCAACAATCCGCCTAAGTTTGATAGTAACAGATTATTCACAAGTACAATATTAGAAGGAAAAATTATCTGCATTACACTTTAATGGTTGTAACCTTGGCACAGAATGGGTCCAATTATGTAGCTATAAGGCTCTTTGATAGCTTACCAGATGGAAACATAATGTCTGACAAATAGTAGAAGTATTTTCAGGTGTGGATAGAAGACATTTCTCCTCAACAGCTGCTTGCATGTCACAGATTAGAGACAGTTACTCATTTTTAAAGAAAAAACCTTGTAAATGACCAGCTCGTTGACACATAAACAGTATTTTTAATTTTTTCAGTTGTATATAAATGTTCTATGTTTGTTCTGTTGACACGTTCCACGTCGTAGCGTTTATCGTGAGTCTGGAACAAGTAACTAACTAATGTTTCCAGAATGTCGTTGACCCCGTCAACGAAACGAGGCGAACGCTACGCGATGATACTGACACGAGAATGAGTGATTAGTTCTCATCGATGTGTTGACACAAATGCATTGCTTTATACGTTTGTAGATTATCTGATTATGTAGTGTAATACGAAAAGTATGAAGCAAGAAAACTGTAATGATGATACAGTTACAAGTTACGGCAAACAACATTGCAATGTCGACTGTGCAACGACAGTAAGCTAATTTTAAAATAAAGAAGAACGTTAAGTGATTTGGGAGGACATAGGCACATGAAACGTACGCCCTTTTCAACTACAGTTATAACACTTGTACCACAAACAAGAGGCAGCGAGCAAGCAGCACGTTTTCTTAGATGGAAATTTTTTGACAGAAGCAGAGGTAACCTCATACGTTCCACAGGGTAGTGTGTTGAGAACTTTGTACATTAATGACGAGTCAAGTGTATTAAGTCGTGCTAGACTTTTCACAGGTGATGAAGTCATCTGTAATAATGCACCGTCTGAAATAAGCTGTATAAATATATAGATCTTGATGAGACTTTAAAGAAGTGCGAATATTGACAGCTTCAGTTTAAATGTAAAATTAGGTTTACAACACAAAATAAAAACCGATCAAGTGCGAGTAGAACTTGCGCCCTGAGGGTTCCATAGAAAATGGCCAGAAACAGTGTGAAAAGCTTGTAAGGGTATTGCAGGGTAGAATGTGACGATAAATAACTGTTAAGAAAAAAATTCGATGCCTTGCCGCGTTTTAGATTTTATTAGCCTTGAAGTTAGCCTATTAGGCCGTGGTGTGCGCAAATTTAAGCGGGCCCGCCAGGTACAGTCAGTCTCAGTTACTCTCGCAGCGCAGATGATAGCGAGACTGCTCAGCGCTCGGTTCGGGTTCGATCCTTACTAAGATCCTATGTCCAATTTTTGCATCGCTCTCTTGTTCTGCTTTAGGAAACCAAACGAAGAGCACGTCTGACGGCAGCACCTCTAGCGGGCCACTTGAATATGCGCCCTCAGAGGCCTGATTGGCTAATTTCAATGTTAACTAACTCGGGAACGGCGAAAAGTATCGATTTTTTCTCTTGACAATTGTTTCTCAGTACACCCTAATCTGCAAAAAGGTTCCCTCCTCTCTCAGAAGCAAAATTAAAAGAAGACGTGTTTGTTGGACCTGACATACGAAAAATAATGTTCTATTGCCTATTTGAAAAAGAAAGTTATGTTGGTAAGAGGGAGAGGGGTATCATTCAGGGAGGTTGCTACTAAATTCTTAGGGAACAAAGGATGCACCTTATATTTCTGCTGTAGCCAACATGCTGGAAACATTCAAGAATATTAGGCTGTTTGAGGAGCTTCAAGATTCAATTTTAGACTGTGGCCTTAATGTTTGTCTCTGAAATTTTCGGTCAGTGAGGAACAACGAAAGCACTCTCGTCACCGGAGTGATGGAAAGACGGTATCAGAGCCTCTGGAATACTGGTACGGTGAGAGCCTACCGCTGTTCACTTCACGAGAAGTAGAACGTGCAGTTCCTAGAAGAAGAGAGCTACCTGAGATGCTTCAGGAAAAGGAGAGACAGAGATGGGGAGGCGGGGGGGGGGGGGGGCGGGGGGCGGGATTTGTACCAACTGACACATAATTCCTAGCATTTGTAGACTTAGAGAAAGCTTTTGACAAATTCTGAAAGTGATAGGGGTAAAATACAGGGAGCGAAAGGCTATTTACAATTTGTACAGAAACCAGATGGCAGTTGTAAGAGTCGAGGGGCATGAAAGGGAAGCAGTGGTTGGGAAGGGAGTGAGACAGGGTTGTAGCCTCTCCCCGATGTTATTCAATCTGTATATTGAGCAAGAAGCGAAGGAAACAAAAGAAAAATTCGGAGTAGGTATTAAAATCCATGGAGAAGAAATAAAAACTTTGAGGTTTGCTGATGACATTGTAATTCTGCCAGAGACAGCAAAGGACTTGGAAGAGCAGTTGAACAGAATGGGCAGTGTCTTGAAAGAAGGATATAAGATGAACACCAACAAAAGCAAAACGAGGATAATGGAATGTAGTCGAATTATGTCGGGTGACGCTGAGGGAATTAAATTAGGAAATGAGACACTTAATGTAGTAAATGAGTTTTGCAATTTGGGGAGCAAAATAACTGATGATGGTCGAAGTAGAGAAGGTATAAAATGTAGACTGGCAATGGCAAGGAAAGCGTTTCTGAAGAAGAGAAATTTGTTAACATAGAGTATAGATTTAAGTGTCAGGAAGTCGTTTCTGAAACTATTTGTACGGAGTGTAGCCATGTATGGAAGTGAAACATGGACGATAAATAGTTTGGACAAGAAGAGAATAGAAGCTTTCGAAATGTGGTGCTACACAAGAATGTTGAAGATTAGATGGATAGATCACATAAATAATAAGGAGGTATTGAACAGAATTGGGGAGAAGAGGAGTTTGTGGCACAACTTGACTAGAAGATGGGATCGGTTGGTAGGACATGTTCTGAGGCATGAAGGAATCACCAATTTAGTATTGGAGGGCAGCGTAGAGGGTAAAAGTCGTAGAGGGAGACCAAAAGATGAATACACTAAGCAGATTCAGAAGGGTGTAGGTTGCAGTAGGTACTGGGAGATGAAGAAGCTTTCATAGGATAGAGTAGAATGGAGAGCTGCATCAAACCAGTCTCAGGACTGAAGACCACAACAACAACAACAAGGAGTTCTTTCCGTGTTTATAATTTAATATGTAATAAAGAGTTGTTTCCACGTTTAAATTTCAGTATTGTCTTTGTGTATAATGAGAAATTAAGTTACTTTTAATATTTTAGTTTGGATAGGAGGCATAGCCAAATCAGTTTTTCTAAATGATAAGACCGCCATACTGGATTTTATGTCGCCTCGTTGTCTCGGCAGAGCTTTGCCATGGGAAGCAAGGAGAGGATGTTATTTGGTAGCCGATATCCTCTTTCTATAATACAAATTGCACGCATAGATTAATTGTGTTCTTTATTCATGCAAATGGAAAGTATACTTAAGATGTGATTTTTGAGTTTCTCCCGGCGTATTTGACAATCAAAATATCCACGGGTGAACTGTCGGTCTACAGTGTACAACTGGTACAATATTTCGGCGATCATACATGTCGCCATCATCAGGTGAACTGACGGACTGAGCTCCTATGAACATGCCGGTACGGAGATCCGTACGCTATGGCTGCTCAGGGGGAACTGGGTTCGGTCGCGGCGGCCGCCGATTTAAATACCCTCCACCCGCGACGCACTCCCTCCGCCGTCCGCGCCCCGCGCCACGGTCGCGCGGTGTAACAGATTGCGACGGCGTCTGAGATGACGTCGGTGTGGTGGCTCTGTCCACCGTGGTCGTCACAACTATACGTTTGCTCGATTTACTCTTGTTTTACGCAATCGCTGGTTCCCAAGCCTTGCTAAGATTATAGCCACAGTCACGGTTTATGAGGTCGTCATTGGTGCGAATTTCGATGGCCTCTCTAACAACGCAGTCCCAGTATCTCGACGTCTGTACCAGATGGAGTATGAACGCACGATGATTCGCCGAGCGGTCCTAGGCGCTACAGTCTGGAACCGCGCGACCGCTAAGGTCGCAGGTTCGAATCCTGCCTCGGGCATGGATGTATGTGATGTCTTGAGGTTAGTTGGGTTTAAGTAGTTCTAACTGCTAGGGGACTGATGACCTCAGAAGTTAAGTCCCATAGTGCTCAGAGCCGTTTGAACCATCACCCGCTAAGTTGCAATGCGGACGAAAGTGTGCTGGAGTGATCTTGACAGACGGTTACTGAAGACGAAAAATAAGAGGACGACAGCTGCAGAAGTCACTTCGGAACTAATGCCGCACTCGCGATCGCTTTCAGCACCAAAACAACACGAAAGGAGCTTCATAGCAAGCGAACGCCAGGGCGAGCTGGTCAACCAAAGCCACTCATCACTGATTCAAGTGGCTGTAATACGAAAGCATGGTGCCGAAGCCATTAAATCTGGACTTTGGAGCAACGGAAGAAAGTCATTCGGTGGGATGAGTCTTGTCTCACACAGTTTCCGTCTGAGTTTATATTCCAAGAGTGAAACACGGTGGGGATTCAGTGATGATTTCGACACCCTTGTCGCGGTATTCGTTGGGCCCCATGTTTTCTCATTAAGTTTGGATGTGTACATTATGGCTGATTAGGTCCATCCCATGGTACAATGTTTGTTCTCCAGTGATGGTGCTGTTTCCAAGGCGACAGGACCCTGTTCTCAAATCTGCTTCGACCAGGACTGGTACTGTGAGCAGGAGGATTAATTATTCCAAACTCGCGTGATCACCACGATCACCAGGTCACAGTATTATTGAGCCTTGGTGACCTTATTTGGAGAGAAGGGCGCATGATCGCTGTCCATCTCCATCATCGTTAGCAGAACATGCAAGAATAATGGTGAAAATTCCCTTAAAAACCACACAGAACCAGTATTTGTCCATTCCGAGACGATGGAAGCTGGTTTGAGTGCCGACGGGCTTCCTACACTTTATTAGGCACAGGAATGTGTTGCGTTATTGGTGTTTCCGTATTTATTTCACCTCCTGTACATGTTCTAATGGATTGTTTCGGAAGCTCTGTGACCCTGTTAGTGGACAGTGTTGTTGTCTATAGGAAGGCTGTAGAGAAATAGAGGAAGACCTGCTGAAGACGGACGGTTAGTGCAGAGAGGGGCAGCTGACCATGAACGTATTGCAACGCACTGCACGCAAATACGCGAAAAGATCCGTTACTGTTACATTACCCTATTAGCGACGAATCACTGGGAATAGTGAAACTGGGTGGGAACAACCGTTCGAAGCAATCTAAAGCGGAATAAAAACATAAAACTAGCTATAGGTAAACCAGATGCCCAGACTAAGAGTCACGGAAAAATTTTAAGGAAAGGTAATTCTTCTCCTCCTTTCACTGTCTGGTCTGTGGATGGTCCGTCTTTGCATTGCGTCATGTCACGGGCTCGTTTAGTAAACGCGAGGGCATTACCGAGGTGGGAGATGTCAGAGAAATTAGTGCTCATACGGAGGATTTCCGACAGTGGTTCCTCCAAATCAGCCTTCGCGAATGAAGCAAGGGTGGTGGAAACTGGTAATGATACGAATCACCTCCCACTTCACATACCGTGAAGTGGCTTGAGGAGGTGTAGACATAGATGTGCCTTTTCACACCCTGTGGAAGACATTCCCGAAAAGATTTGTCTAATTAACAATATTCCATCACGCTGCTTTTATGGTTTGCTTGAAACTCGTCCTTTCCTTAATAGTTGACTAGTTCCTTCTGAGTAGTCTTTTTTCATTCATACAACGTCATATTAGCCCCTTCTGCTGTGTCTCAGTAGCTGCTACCTCAGTACATAGGAATTGGACAAGAATATGGGAACACAGAACACCCAAGACATTACCACATTAATACGGTACTGATGTCATTCAAAACAGCTTCCAGTCGTCTCGGAATGGATAAATACAGCTGCTGTACGGTTTACAAGGGCCTCTTATACCGTTCTCCCTGCAAAATAGTGACAAGTTTAGGAAATGGTGGTGGATCTGAGTAGAGATCAGCACCCTTCTCTCCAAAGTTGACCACAAAGGCACAGTAGCCTGGTGACTGTGATGGTCAGGGTAGAAGGACAGTTCATTCTCGTGCTCTCAAAGCCTGGCCTGGAAGAAGCGCGGTCTATATTTATTCCATATTTCAAAATTGCAGATAGGACTCAACTCGCCGCTCTTAACGGAACAAAATCGATAGATATAAAGGTAGCTTCCAGAGTACTCGAAGGAATTGTGATTCGATGCTTACTCTTTACGATGTATATAAATGATCTACTAGAAAGCGACGGAAGCGCTTTTGAATTTTCGCAGACGATACGGTCATCTACAAGAAAGTAACAGCAGAAGGAGGCAGTATACGAGGAAAGACTGAAAAGTAATGCCTCCACCTTCGTAACTCTTCAACAGCTGGCAGCATTGGGATGCGGCAGGTACTTACCTGTTCCGTAGCCTCTTCTTTATAGGTCAAGTTGACGGGAAGCCTTAGCATTGAACGGTTGTGTTGTTACAGTGTTAAGTATGGAACCCTGCGCAGACAGTCGGTCAATGCGATTTAAGCAACGTGCAGTCACTGAATTCTTGACAGCAGAAGGTGTCACCCCAAAGGAGATTCGTCAGAGAATGAAAGCAGTTTATGGTGATTGTGTTGTTGTGAGTACTGTGCATCGTTGGGCGAGTAAGTTTAAAAATGTTGAGGCGGAAGAGTTGGACGTCCTATGACAGCAGCCACCGAGTTACACAAGCAAAACATCGACAGGCTGATTCAGGACGATCGTCGTATCACTTAGAGTGAAGCTGCAAGCACAATCGGCATTTCACAAGAACGTGTGGGTCACATTATTGCTTTGCTTGGCTATCGGAAGATCTGTATACGATGGGTATCCCGGATGCTGACTCCTGAAATGAAAGCGCACAGACTTAAAATTTGCCAGGAACTCCTCTCGCTTTACGAGAATGAAGGTGACACCTTTCTCCATTCAATTGTGACAGGAGACGAAATGGGGGTACACCATTACGACCCGGAGACCAAACGTCAGTCTATGGAATATCGACACAAAGACTTGCCCCAGAAAAAGAAATTCAAGACGCAGCCCTCAGCTGGAAAAATCATGGCCACAGTGTTCTGGGACGCAGATGGTGTTATCCGTGTTGATTTCCTTGAGTGAAACAACAGTAAATTCAATTACATCACAACGCTGCGAACTCTGAAACGACGGCTAACAAGGGTCCGAAAGGAAAAGGCAAATGTTTTCCTGCAGCATGACAATGCCAAACCATACACTTCACGTGTCACCACAGCAAAACTCCAGAGACTGAATCTCACCACCGTACGGCATCCTCTATACAGTCCAAATTTAGCACCGTCTCACTTCCATCTGTTCCCGATAATGAAAGACGATCTGCGGGGACATCATTATGCTTCTGATGAAAACTTTGAGAGAACTGTGAGAATATGGTTGCGGGAACAGTGTCGACTTCCTGCGTGACGGGTTCTAAAAACTTCTTCATCGTTAGCAGAAATGTATCCAACTAGCTGGTGATTATGTGGAAAAATGAATATTGTAATTAAAGATCACATTCTAAGGATTATTTCTGCGTTTGAGTTATTAAAATATTCCCATCCGAACCCAATTAACGAAGGTGGAGGCATTACTTTTCATTCAACCCTCTTAGGTTTGCAGAATGACCTGCAGAGGATTGATGAATGGTGCAAGGTCTAGCAGTAAATAAATGTAACGTACTGCGCATACATGGGAAAAGACATCACTACTGTACAGCTACATTGTTGATGACAAGTTGTTGGAAACAGTACCTACCATAAAATATCTAGGAGGAACTATGCAGGGCGATCTCAAGTGAAATCACCACATAAAGCAAATATTAGGAAAAGCAGGTGCCAGATAGCGACTTAAGGAAATATAACTCATCTATGAAAGAAGTATCTTACAAGGTGCTCTTTCAACCGATCCTTCATTACTGTTCATCAATCCGGGACGCTTCCCATTGATTGACAGAAGCGGTAGAAGAGATCCAACAAAGAGCGGCGCGTTCCGTTACAAATTCATTTAGTCGGGTCGAGAGCATTGCAGAGATAACAAACTACAGTGACAGATGCTGCAAGAGAGGCGTTGTGCATCACGGAGAGGTTTACTATTGAAATTTCGAGAGAACACTTTTCGGGAAAACTCGGACAACATATTACTTACCACAGTCAATAAATTTTTCTGGGTTTGTGACCGCATTGTTAATAAGTAAAACGACCGATGTTTCGGTCACTGTTACAAGTGACCTTCTTCAGGGTGTCACTTGCAACAGTAACCGAAAGGTCGGTATTTTTACATATTGACAATGCGGTCACAAACCCAGAAAAATTTATTGACTGTGGCAATGACCGCGGAAGCCTACGTTTATATTTAACATAGTACTTCTTCCCATACACACCTCACGAACTGATCACAATAAGAAAATTTGAGAAATTAGAGTGACCACAGAGGCTTACCGCACAAGCACTCAAATCTTATTCGTTATCAACACCTGCGACCTCTTCTACAGTAATATCACAGTCAACAATGGTGAACGTGACAGGGGAATCGGCAATTATTTTCGATTCCCATGCTACAAAACGTGTTACAAAGTCTGTTTAGCAAATGCCAAGGCTTGATGGATCATGCCATGGGGAACAACTGTTGTCGCAGACAAAATATTCCGGTGGCCGTGCGGTACTAGGCGCTGCAGTCCGGAACCGTGGGACTGCTACAGTCGCAGGTTCGAATCCTGCCTCGGGCATGGATGTGTGTGATGTCCTTAGGTTAGTTAGGTTTAACTAGTTCTAAGTTCTAGGGGACTGATGACCTAAGATGTTAAGTTCCATAGTGCTCAGAGCCATTTGAACCATTTGAACAAAATATCCGCTGACGCTTTCCGACGACGCTATGCGACCTTTCGTCTTGGCTGTGCCCCTGACAGCCTACAGGACCAAGGCAGTCCGCTGCGTGTGTGTACAATACAGGAAATAGGCAAAATAATGCGAACAATGGTAGTAATGGGGTGGTTGTGTTTGACGATCAACCACGCATGTGTCGCGCTGGACTGTGGGTGTTCAATACGGACTAGGCATCAGAGGGTTGTTTACGAGTAGTGCACACTTCGTATTTGCATTAAGAGGCCGACGTCGACGTGCAATGAGAGACCTAACAGACTTCCAAAGAGGGCTGATTCTGGGGGCCCGATTAGCTGGAGCATCAGTAATCAAGACAGCCAACTTATTGAATGTTTCAAGAGCAACTGCTTCAACAATCATCACAGCCTACACAAAATATGGAAAGACATCATCGTGTAAACGTAATAATGGGCGAAATCAAAACTAAATGACAGAGATCGTCTTCTGCTAATACGAATTGTGTCAAAACAACACAAAACTACGGCGGCTAAAGTGACTGCAGAGCTCAATAGCCATCTTCAAGACACCGTATCTATCGACACTGTCCGCCAAGAACTCCATAAAGCGAATATTCGTGGGCAAGCTGCTATACCGAAACCATTAGTGAACGACAACCAATGCAAAGAAACGTAAAACGTGGTGTCAGAAGCATAAATCCTGGACGGCTAATCAGTGGAAACACGTCATGTGGTCCAACATCGAGCCGGGTGTACGTCTGGAAAACGCCAAAGATGCTAGAATCCTGATTGCTTGATTCCAACGGTTAAGCATGGACGTGGAAGTGTGATGGTGTGGGCAGCCATATCATGGTATTCTGCTGGTCCCATCATTACTCTCAAAGGTCGTGTTACAGCCAACCGGTACGTGAATATTTTAGGTGATCAGGTACACCCCATGATACAAATGTTGTTCCCCAACAATGATGCCATACTTCAGGACGATAATGCACCCATTCACACAGTCAGGACAGTACCAAGGCAGTACAATCGTGGTTTGAGGAGCATGTAACTGAACTGCAGCGACTTCCTGGCCAGCACAGTCCCCAGGCTTCAACATTATCGAACCCTTGTGGGCGGTATTGAAGCGCAGATTCGGAGCGGATTTGCGCCTTCCTCGTCACTAGAGGGTTCTGATCGAAGAGTGGCGTAACGTTCCACTGGAGAGTATACAATCATTATACGCAATATTCCAAGAAGAATCGCAGCTGTATTACGGGCAAATGGGGGTCCAACCCCTTATTAATAAACCAGGTGTTCACATTATTTTGTCTATCCCCTATATCTGTTGCCTATAATTCAGCCATCTAGCAAGGGCAGGCGCTGTCTGAACGCAAGCGACTCTTAAAACTATGTTTTTGAAAACGGCAACAACTCTCACTTAGTATTTTTTATTTGCCGGTTTGCTTTTTTTCAAATAAACAGGAGCGTCATCAGAATGTAAAGTTTAAAGTTGGCTGACAACACTAAAGATGGCGTTTAAAGTTGGCTGACAGGAAGAAAGATTAAACTGGCTGTACTACAGTAAAACTTGCGTTTAAACTTACGTGTAAAGTACAGTAGTAAATGGTGACACTGACAGCGCCGTTTACTACTGTATTTTAAACGTACTTTAAACCTAAGTTTAAGTTCTATAGTACAGCCAGTTTAATCTTTCTTTCTGTCAGCCAACTTTAAACGTCATCTTTAGTGCTGTCAACCAACTTTAGACCGTATATTCTGATGATGTTCTTGTTTATTTGAAGAACGAAACCGGTGAAAAAAATGCTAAGTGCAGCTTGTGGCTGTTTTCAGAAACTTTCCCAGTCATCTACTGTGCGTGAAAAATGATAGACCGAGCAAAATTAAAGTTTCTGATTCGTTTCTAAAATATCTTACCGACTCTCATTCTTAATCTTTTCTTGGTGAAAATCATTCTATCTTTTTGATGGGGCAAGTAGTATTCAGGAATACAGAAATACAATTCACTGAAGAATGAAATAAACAGGAAGTGCAGGGACCTAAGACGAAATCACTGCATGAAAAAAATGAAGAAATCGAAAAAGAAATGCTTGTTGGAAGGACGTCCTCAGCATATACAAAAGTCAAAAAAACTTTCGGTGAAATTAAAAGCAAGGGTGGTAACGGGAATTCCACGTTTAATGCAGAGGAGGGAGTAGAGAGGTGGAAAGAGTATACTGAAGGGACTTGTGGAAGACTTGTCTGATGTGATAGAAGAAGAAATAGGAGTCGATTTAGAAGAGATACGAGATCCAGTATGAGAGATACAATTTAAGAGAGCTTTGGATGACTTATAATCAAATGAGGCAAAAGTAATAGATAACATTTCATCAGAATTTCGGAAATCATTGGGGGTAGTAGCAACAAAACGCCTGTTCGCGTTCGTGTGTAGAATGTATGTGTCTGGCGACATACCATCTGACAATATCATCCACACAATTCCGAAAAACTGACAAGTGCGAGAATTATTGCACAAAAGCTTAACAGCTCAAGCATCCAAGTTGCTGACAAGAATAATATACAGAAGAATGGAAAAGAAAATTGGGGATGCGTTAAATTAGGATCAGTTTGGCTTTAGAGAAGGTAAAGGCACTAGATAGGCAATTCTGATGTTGCGGTTGATAAGACTAAAGAAAAATCAAGACACGTTCATTGGGTTTGTCGACATAGAAAAAGCGTTCGACAATGTAAAATGGTGCAAGATGTTCGAAATTCTGAGAAAAATAGGGGTGAGATGTAGGGAGAGACGATAACATACAATATGTACATGAGCCAAGAAGGATTAATAAGAGTGAACGGTCAATAACGAAGTGCTCGAATTAAGAAGGGTGTAAGGCAGGGATGCAGTCTTTCATCCCAACTGTTCCATCTGTACATCGAAGGAGCAATGATGGAAATAAAAGAAAGGATCAGGAATGGAATTAAAATTCAACGTAAAAGGACGTCAATGGTACGATTCGCTCATGACATTGCTATCCTGAGTGTAAGTGAAGAAGAATTACGGGATCTGCTGAATGGAATGAACAGTCTAATGAGTGCAGAGTATAGACTGAGAGTAAATCAAAGAAAAACGAAAGTAATGAGGAGTGGCAGTAATGAGAATAGCAAGACACTTAACATCAGGATCGATGGTCACGAAGTAGATGAAGTTAAGGAGTTCTATTACCAGGGCAACAAAATAACCAATGACTTACAGAGCAAGGTGGACATCAAAAGCAGACTAGCACTGGCAAAAAGTGCATTCCTGGCCAAAATAAGTCTACTAGTATCAAAGATAGGCCTTATTTTGAGGAAGAAATTTCTGAGAATGTACATTTGGAGCACAGCATTGTATGATAGGGAAACATGGACAATGGGAAAACCGGAACAGTAGAGAAACGAAGCATTTGAGATGTGGTGCTACAGACGAATGTTGAAAATTAGGTGGACTGATAAGATAAGGAATGAGGAGGTTCTGGGCAGTATTGGAGAGGAAAAGAATAAGTGGAAAACACTATCAAGGAGGACAGAATAATAGGACATCAGGGAATGACTTCTGCGGTACTAGAGGGAGCTGCAGAGGGTAAAAACTGTAGAGGAAGATAGAGACTGGAATACATCCAGCAAATAATTGAAGACATAGGTTGCAAGTGCTACTCTGAGGTGAAGAGGTTGGCACAGGCAAGGAATTCGTGGCGGGCCGATTCAAGCCAGTGAGAAGACTGATGACTCAAAAGAAAAAAAGAGCAGGCAGTATGCAGCAAATCTGGTTAACACACTATGCTAGTTGAATGAAATTTCGTCGTTCCAGGCCCTGCCAACACTTAAAGGACCCCTATCATTACTGAGAAGCGCCAGCGAATAATTTATCTCTTATCAAAAGTTTTTTCCCGTGACACCATCTGTCAACCTAAGATGTTTGATCCAAAGACTTTGAAACACCCTCTATACACGTCCGCTGACGATTACTCCGTTCTGTTGCACAAAATTCTGTTCAGCCTCACACAGTACCTGATACCGTCTAACAGCGAACAAGAAGCGGCATTTAGCTGTAGCGGGCCAGAAACATTGTTTCCTTTTGTCTGTACCGACATAGCCATAGATGGCTACCTTCGTTTTTGCAACGTGCTGCGGACATCAATAGTCCGGCAGGAGGCGCAAACAGCGTTGCGAAACATGCTTCAAAATCGGTATAAGCGCGGCTTTAATATATGACCACAGGTTCTTCGCCAGTAGTTCAAAATGGCTCTGAGCACTATGGGACTTAACTTCTAAGGTCATCAGTCCCCTAGAACTTAGAACTAATTAAAACTAACTAACCTAAGGACATCACACACATCCATGCCCGAGGCAGGATTCGAACCTACGATCGTAGCGGTCACGCGGTTCCAGACTAGCGCCTAGAACCCCTCGGCCACATCGGTTCGCCAGTAGTCTTTTGGGACATTGAGAATTTGGTTGCGTTTAAGTTCGGAGAGTAGTTCCAGTGTGCTGACCATGTCGCACGCTGGTCGACGTTTGGCATCTCTCATGGGATTACATCGCGGCGGCCACGCGCCCCGCCATTTCACCGGCGGACTTCTGAGAATCGCCTGACGCACCAGGTGACTCCGCCAGCCACCAGCCACCACGCACGCGGATACAAGAACCCCCAGCCACTGCGCTGTGGAACAGTAATCTTAAGGAAAGATGATATATCCCCTAGTTCGGTTGTCTTGAGTATTGATATTCCGTCTTGGGCCTGTACTAGGATTAATATCAGAATTAGAGAAAATCCTACGAAGAGCGGCTCGTTTGGCCTCAGGTTCGTTTAGTAAATGCTAGAGTGTATGGAGGAGGCTCGACAGACTATGCTGTCTCCCTAAATAAAGAGACGCTACAGCCTTTGAAGTGAATACAGTGTGCAATGCGTGTGCGACGTAGAAAACAGAGGAAATTCGTTTAACCACTAATTGATGTCTGAGGACCGCCGAAATACAATGCATAACGGAATACCATGCCGAATCGTGCAGTGCGGCCCTTACCTTCAATTTCACTGGCAGAAAACTTCGTCCAGGTGCTTGCCACACATGCATCAGAATTAAAAACAGTTTAGTATAAAAACTATTTCCTTAGCGACTAACTGTTAACTTGAGCAACCATAAGGTGAATATAAATGAAAATATGATCTACAATTCGTACGAGGGATAAGCACAAAATGCAGTGAAGCAATACTTTCTACACTGCGTTCTTGACACACGCAGAAGCGAAAGCAGTATATTTAGCATAAGCACCTTCTTCTTTAGCGCGAATGAATTATCAGTGAAATTACACATGACAAAAAAACAGTAAAGTTACCGGTCACACGTTACGAAGGTAAACTTGTATATGTCGTCGCATAACTACGATTAACAAGTAGTGATGAAGTTAGGATTGTCAAAGGATAAAACATTCCCCATTCTCGCTCACAAATGAGCACTCTTAAATATTGTACAAACGGCTCTGAGCAGTATGGGACTTAACAACTGAGGCCATCAGTCCCCTAGAACTTAGAACTACTTAAACCTAACTAACCTAAGAACATCACACACATCCATGCTTAAGGCAGGATTCGAACCTGCAACCGTAGCAGTCGCGCGGTTCCGGATTGAAGCGCCTAGAACCGCTCGTCCACCTCGGCCGGCAATATTGTACATAGTATGAAGGTTTGTCAAATGCCAAGGGTAGAATAAGTACACTAACGACGCACTACAAGTAGTAATTCTAGAAGCAGTTTGATCTCTGAAGTTCAAATGTGTGTGAAATCTTATGAGACTTAACTGCTAAGGTCATTAGTCCCTAAGCTTACACACTACTTAACCTAAATTATCCTAAGGACAAACACACACACCCATGCCCGAGGGAGGACTCGAACCTCCGCCGGGACCAGCCGCACAGTCGATGACTGCAGCGCTCAGACCGCCTGGCTAAAGCAGACGCTAACACAACCTCTTTTTTCTATGTAGTTAGTAGTGCTGGAACGTATTTTTTATGTGTAGTTGTCAAGGTAAAAATGCGCAGGAGGTCGATCCTACACAACAAGAAAAGAAAAATACAAAAAATTCAGAATAAATGCAATATTCCTGCTAATTTATATATAAGCGTGTAAGATGGTGCATGTCATGGAGTCCATACAGACTTTTTACTTATTCTCACAACCAAAACGGCTACCGCCGATTACGCTCCAAAACAACTGGCGTCTACCTTCGTTCATTAACAGAGAGCGAGTCCTTTCTCTTACCGAGGAACAGAAAACATCTTATGTTTTTTAACATTTGAAAATCAAAAATAACAGACGGTAGGCGCAGGCTGTAGTCTGGGCTACCGCTTCACCTTTTCTCTTTGCCTTTGAAGAAAACAAAAACATAAAAGCCAGAAATGCAAAAGGTACATCACAAGACTCCAGTGTCAGAGTTTACAAGAGAGATGTTGTGCGTCACGGAGGTCTGAGAAATTTAGACAGGAGTTCAGATGCATATGTTGACGTACCTTTTCACATCGTATGGAAGACATTAGCGAAAAGTTTGATTCGTGGTTTTCCATAACGCATTCATGCTGTGCAAAATGCAGAGTACAAATCCTTTTCGTTGACATCTAGCCATGCGGCCATCTCTTATTAGACCCGCCAACGAAAAACCATTTGAACCTTACTTTTTGACAGGAAATAGATACCGAGCGGGAGCCGTGATTCGGTAGCTCAGATGGTAGAGCACCTGCCCGCGAAAGGCAAAGGTCCCGAGTTCGAGTCTCGGTCGGGCACACAGTTTTAATCTGCCAGGAAGTTTCATATCAGCGCACACTCCGCTGCAGAGTGAAAATCTCATTTAGGAAATAGATTGATCATAGCTTTTTTATTTTTTATTATTTAGTTACTTTTTTTGCACTGACTCCATACCTGACCTCAATCTTTTTTTTCTATCGCGTCCGGTTTTGTAAAAATGGAACCAGAAAATTAGCATACTCACGTAACTGGAATGAAAAGTAATTTACTGAATGATGACAATGCACAGCACTGGCTATCACTGGCAGGATTAGAATATCCTTTTATTTTGTGTAAAGGGCAATGGCCTTGCCGCAGTGGATACACTGGTTCCGGTGAGATTACCGAAGTTAAGCGCTGTCGGACGTGGTCGGCACTTGGATGGGTGACCATCCAGGCCGCCATGCGCTGTTGCCATTTTTGGGGTGCACTCAGCCTCGTGATGCCAATTGAGGAGCTACTCGACCGAACAGTAGCGGCTTCTGTCAAGAATACCATCATAACGACCGGGAGAGGTGTGTGCTGACCCCACGCCGCTCCTATCCGCATCCTCAACTGAGGATGGCATGGCGGTCGGATGGTCCCGGTAGGCCACTCGTGACCTGGAGACGGAGTGCTTTTTTAAAAATTTGTATAAAACAATAATGTGCAGTTTCGGCTGTGTAGCCTTATATCAAGATGATGTACAACTTTAAAATAACAAAGCGTCAGGAGAAGCCAATGTAGTTGCTGAATTATCCAGACAGTCCGATGACAACATTATTCTATGTTAACGGATATCATTAGTGAAATCTGGACGACAAACAGCTTCCCAGCAATTGCACCTCGGCATTAATACCTCCACTAAATAGACCCGAGCGGGGTGGCGCAGTGGTTAGCCACTGGACTCGCATTCGGGAGGACGACAGTTCAAACCTGCGTCCGGCCATCCTGATTTAGGTTTCCCGTGATTTCTCTAAATCGTTTCAGGCAAATGCCAGAATGGTTCGTTTGAAAGGGCACGACCGATTTCCTTCCTCATTCTTCCATAATTCGAGCTCGTGCTGCGTCTCTAATGACCTCGTTGTCGACATGACGTTAAACATTAATCTCCTCCTCCTCCCTCTCCTCCACTACATAAATAAGGAAAGACAACAGACCATAATAATTACAGAGGAATCTTCTTCTTGCCATTGATGTGTTAGGTCTTCTCCACAGCACTTTTGGAGAGAGCTGAAGTAATTCTCGACCTACAATGAGTAGGATGTAGCAAAGTCTTTCGCAGAGCAGATATTAAATCCCTAGAAAGTAATGGAAATGAGGAAGATCAGGAACTTGCAATATGTGGTAACTTATGTAGATTTTAAAAAGTCCTTAACTTATTCGGCAGAAACGCACTGACTCACGCTATTAAGGAATTCGGAGCGGATAGTAAAAGAGCAGAACTAAAAAGGAACTTAAACAAACACAATATAGAAAGTAAAATTAGCAGGAGGTCTGTCAAAACCTATTGCAACAGAGTCGAGTGTAAGGTAGTCGTGAGAGAATGGAGCTAGTGAAAGAATGGAGGAAATACGAGGGAGAGTCAAATGAAAACCTTAAATTTATAATAACGAATCAAAATTTCGCGCCGTTATCCTGTAAGTTGGTAAGCGCGCTAGAAACAGCGTGCAGAACGGCCTGTAGGTGGCAGCATAGTGCAGATGTACACGTACCGTCGCAGCATCAGTATAAAGATGGTCGCCCCACTTGCAACTTGCACCAGGGAAGAACAGCGTTCTGTTAATCAGTTTCTGTGTAGTGAAGATGTGAAGCCTATTGAAATTCATCGACGAATGAAGGTTCACTACGGCGATGCATGTTTGTCACAGCAGCAAGTCTACAAATGGAGTAGGAAGTTCGCAAATGGTGTGACTTCAGTGGAAGATGCTCCTCGTCCAGGTCAGGCACAACGAGTTGTGACTCCACAGAACATTGCAGCAGTTGAAGCCATAGTGAAGGAAAACCGCCGAGTGACACTGAATGACATTGCATCATGTTTACAGATTAGTCATGGGTCAGCACACCACACTGTGCATGATGTGCTCCAGTTTCACAAAGTGTCTGCAAGATGTATGCCACGGCAGCTGACTCCTGAAATGAGACAAACACGTGTTGATGCTTGTGAAGAACTTCTTCGGCGCTTTGAACGAGAAGGTGATGGTTTCCTTGCAAGAATCGTTACTGGGGACGAAACCTGGGTTCACTTCCACCAACCGCAAACGAAGAGTGCGAGCAAGGAATGGCGCCATTCCTCATCACCAAAACCAAAGAAGTTTCGAACAGAACCATCAGCACGGAAGGTTATGCTGCCTCTCTTTTGGGGCGAAAAAGGGCGTCATTTTGGAACATTACATCCCTAGAGGGACCACTGTTACCAGTGCATCATACACAGATCTCCTAAAAAATCATCTGCGGCCTGCAGTCAAATGAAAACGTCGTGGATTGCTGTCAGCAGGTGTCCTTTTGCAACATGGCAATGCAAGGCCCCGCACTGCCCGTACAACAGTTGCAACAATCGCAGACCTGCATTTTGAGTGTCTTCCTCATCCACCATACTCACCAGACCTTGCCCCAAGTGATTTCGATATGTTTGGACCACTTAAAGACGCAATGGGAGGAAAGAAGTTCCGTTCTGATGCAGAGGTACGCCACACGGTGCATGAGTGGTTGCGAGGACTACCAAAAGAATTTTTTTCTAAAGGAATTTATGCACTTTGTAAGTGCTGGAGGACTTGCATTGAGCGTGGGGGAGATTATGTTGAAAAGTGATACAGCTTTCTACCACTTCTGCACAATAAATAATATTTAAAAATATATTTAAGGTTTTCATTTGACTCACCCTCGTACATCATTGCCAAGAGTGTTTAACTGGGAAGAAATGCAAATAAAATCATCATAGGTCGTCTGGCTTTTGCAGACGACATGGCGTTGATAACTGACCCACTGGATGGAGTCAAAGAACAGTCCACAGAATTACAGAAACAGGCATCCATAACAGGACCAAAGGTATCATTAAAAAAAAGTTCATGACCAATACCAGTGAAGCAAAACAACAGTGCAGAGATGTATCGAATGCCTTCCGGAAGCAAGACAGCATCAGCATTGTCGTCGTTACCTACGAAGCTCTTGATTTCATGTATGAAAGACGACCGAGCTACGAACTTACAGAGATAATCGTCTCTAAGCAAGTTTGATGGAAATATAACAAAAACTTCTGAAGACACCATATTTCATCTGTTGGGATGTCAAATAGGACAGTAACGGATAGAGAAAAATTTGATTTCAAATGATTCAGAAACATAAGAAGATTTGGCAATTTTTTTTTTTTGTTTTTTTTTTTTTTTTGTTTTTGTTCTGCGACCACAAACGTCATTATCTATGCAGGAGGCAAGTCGAATGCGGAAATTTCACTCTATATGTATTCATAGTTTAGCTGTTTGTGTCTTGTTTCTTAGAAGGACATGAAATCCCTGATTTGCATGTGCCTCGGCAAGATTGTGGAACAATTTAAAGTCCATACTCTGCCTGCCCAGTTGCACTTTGCGCTACATTCCACAATTTTTATATTGACTTCTTTTCTTTCATCAGCCATCTGAAGGGTTTGATGCAGTACACCGAAGTTCCTCTCTGCGCTGAAGTCCTGATTTCAGAGGAGCACTTGCACACAGGGTCCTCAGTTATCTGTTGAATACGCTCCAATCTTTTTTTCAGTTTCAGAATTTTACTGAAACACGATCCGCAACTTTTTTTTAGAATTTCATGAACCGCTTATTAAAAAAACTTTCACAAATGCAGTACTTATGTTTGGTGACTAATCCGAACTAACTAGTTCTTTCTCAGTCACTATCAAAGTTTTATTCTGATTTGCCAAGTCGGCACATGTTGATTGTGACAGTCATCCACGATTACTTGGTAAAGCACGTATTGCCATCATGATGTTCGTTATTAAGATCAGGTACATTCAGGGCAGCCTCGCTAGATCAGGCTTGAGAATGAACAAGTTGGTTCGAAAATAATCGCCGAACTTCTGTACTGCAACTGTGACGGATTTGTTTATAAACGTTTCATGAAATATTACAATCTCTATCTTCCCCTACAATATTTACACTCTATAGCTAAAGCAAATACCGTGGAAGTTATTTCCTGATGTATAAAGATGTCCCAGAAATGTCGCGACAATCTTCGAGGGTTGTAGAGGGTATCTTGAGGAACAAATCGAGGTTAGGAACTTGCGTCCGGAAAGGTCATCCAGCGATGCTACAGAGCGTTGAAGTCATAGGCGCCGGCGCCTGACACCAGACCATCCCTTCGGCAGCAAACGCGACATTTTATTGCTGAAGGACCGTAGTCGGAACGTCTCGCAATGATGTTTGCTACTCTGTGATCGCGACCGATTGCCACGGTCGTCAGTGGAAAAGGAGCTAGCAGCTGTGTAGAAGGGCCTTATCTCCTGTGAATACGATGCTCTGTTGCCTCGGCGGAGTATGGTTTCGGACAAAGGTTTCGATCTGCAGTTTATTTTTCCCCTGGAGCCCTTTAGAATTTCCATTAATTTCCGGTGTACAAGAGAAAAATAAATACCAAGTTATTGGCACCATGCATGGTTCCCATCTCGAGACATACATTTCCGGAAATTTCTTCCTCGAATTACGGACTATGTTTGTTATTAGTTGACTTCATTCGGTATTGAATGCCTTCTTTGTTTGTCTTAGCCTTTTTATATCCTTGTTTCGCCCATCAGGAGCTATATTTTTCTAAGGTAGCAGAACCATTTGCCGCGCGGGATTAGCCGAGCGGTCTTAGGCGCTACAGTCATGGGCTCTGCGGTTGGTCCCGGCGGAGGTTCGAGTCCTCCCTCGGGCATGGGTGTGTGTGTTTGTCCTTAGCATAATTTAGGTTAAGTAGTGTGTAAGCTTAGGGACTGATGACCTTAGCAGTTAAGTCCCATAAGATTTCACACACATCTGAACATTTTGAGCAGAACCACTTCCCTTCAGCTGCCATCTGATAGCCGGCCGAAGTGGCCGTGCGGTTAAAGGCGCTACAGTCTGGAGCCGCAAGACCGCTAAGGTCGCAGGTTCGAATCCTGCCTCGGGCATGGATGTTTGTGATGTCCTTAGGTTAGTTAGGTTTAAGTAGTTCTAAGTTCTAGGGGACTAATGACCTCAGCAGTTGAGTCCCATAGTGCTCAGAGCCATTTTTTTTTTTTTTGCCATCTGATCCCCAATTTCGGTGTTAAATTTTTTGCTAATGACATTTCTGCAGCTGCTCTTTACTTTCGTCTTTATTTGTTTTACTCTCATTCCATATTCTGTGCTCAATAGACAAATCATTCCATTCAACTGTTCCGTAATTGTTCTTACTTCCACTGTGAATAGCAAAGCCGTCAGTGAATCTTCTCCTTGATATGCTTACACCCTGAATTTTAATCCCCCTTCAGCACTTCCTTTTAGTTCCTTGTTTGCCTCTTCGTTGTGCAGGCTAAAGACTTTATAAGGTACCGAATCTCTGTATTTCGTGAGTTTATTTGTGCCAATTACAGCGCTTAGACGCACGGTTCTACCATTTAACTGTATTTCAATAACATTAATTCAGTTAATATACGATAGTGAAATTTTATGTTGCATATATACGACAGTTTATGTAGATATGTCACGTGTCTCCATCCCCGGAGATGCGTTGAGTTGTCGAAGAGCAACCAGTTCTGTTATATACTTGGTAGACAGTTTTATGGGGTCTAAATCGTGTTTCAGTCAACTGAGCCACAGTACCACGTATCAAAAACTTCCTACATATAAAAAGAGTTTTCCGCACGCTTAAGGTGTCAAGGTTTCCATTTCGCGATAGTTGTGAGGTGATATATGCTGAATACTTCTGTTAACTTTCGTTTCTTTTCTGCGTAAAACGACCACATGTTCCATTAGTGCACGTCTGATTGTGAGAGTCGTTCCCTGCGCTGTCAGCAAAATTCCCGTCCTTTTCGCGTGCCTGTGGCGCGTTGATTGTGGCCGCCTTACCGCATCTTCCTGTTAACCAGCACTCGTGAATTGCTACGTATTTCCGGTGCTTGTGGTCACCTGTTGGTAAGATGGAGGGAGAGTAACTAGCGATTCAGTTCACCACTTCCCTGTAACGTATACACTAATCATGTACATCCACAACGAGTCACCTTTTCTTATTTTTTCTTTATTTTTGAGCAGTGATATGCAAGGTCTCACAACTGTACAAAAAACTATTTAAATAAAAACCTGGGCTAAAAATGTAAAAAATAATGTCTCCTAGCCCCAGACGGCTTCCTAACCCCATGAAAATAGTTCTGAAAATTTGTGCTTGTGAATTGTTAATAGCATGGCAATATCTGCAAAATTTAAAACGAAAAACGTGTGGCATATGGAATAAGTAATTCATGCATGAATGGTTCACCTACGTCAATAACAGTTTTATTGCTGCGCAAATGATAGTAACTGTTGTACGATTTTTCTCAACGACAGCTACTCTCTACACTTCTTACTATTATCTATACCTTGCGCCCCACTTTTTCCGCTTTCAATTTTACAAGTATTATCATAGCTTCTAGAAATTCACAAGAACAGATTCTCAGGACTGTCTGTATGGGACTAGGAATTCGTATGGGGCTAAGATATATTATTAAATTATTTTATACTTTTTAGTTCGTTTCAAAAACGTGTTATATTAAAAAGCTTTGTATGTAAATAATTGAGGCCATAAGTGCCTAAAGCACTCTATCGTCGATTTTTGAGGCTGTAGCGTGTATGTATTCTTCTGACATTCACTAATCTTGTGGTGAGCCACATTTATTTGTGCTGTATGTCCAGAATGTACAGTCATGTTCAGAAAAGAAACAGAACACCTTGAAGGCCTAGAGATAGGATGTTCTCGCAGGACATATAGATTAGCATGCTCTGCAGAAATGATTAGCATTTGAACTATGTTGGCTGGTGGGTTCAAAGTCAATATCGATATGCGGCGCAGCGCCACCTACCCATTTGTTGTCGCTATAAACCGAAGGTAACGGCTCAGTGTGACTAGGGCAGACGTGCAGGATGTCTCGCAGACGTATGGGCCAGCCGTATTGTCAGATCACTGAGTCTGAAAGAGGGCGCATTATTGGCATGAGAGAATGTGATGCCTACGCGAAATTGTTGCTCGTGTGGGACGAAGGGTTTCGACAGTGCAACGGGTGTGTGCAGAATCGTTCACGGAAGGCCGTAGACACGGCGAGATGGGTCAGGTCCACCATCCAAACCACACCCCGTGAAGATCGACATCTCAACCGAATGGCATTGCAGGACAGACCTGCGTCCTCCTCGGCTGTAGCGTAACAGTGGAATAGCGCAACATATCGTACACTACACTACCGCCTACCTTTGACGAATGTGCAGAAACATGCTAGACCGCAATGGTGTGTGGAACGACGTCAGCCGGCCGAAGTGGCCGTGCGGTTAAAGGCGCTGCAGTCTGGAACCGCAAGACCGCTACGGTCGCAGGTTCGAATCCTGCCTCGGGCATGGATGTTTGTGATGTCCTTAGGTTAGTTAGGTTTAACTAGTTCTAAGTTCTAGGGGACTAATGACCTCAGCAGTTGAGTCCCATAGTGCTCAGAGCCATTTGAACCATTTTTTGAACGACGTCACTGGGGACAGGAATGGCATCAGATAGTGTTTTCGGACAATCCACGTTCCGTTTTTTTGAGAAGGATGGCTGCATTTTGGTTCGCCACAGACAGGGGGAGCTGCATCGCAGTGACTGCATTTGCACAAGTCCCAGAGCACCACCTCAAGGCCTTATGAATGGGGTGCTGTTGCATGCAACCAAAAATCGCAATTGGTGCGTATGCAGGCCACTGTAAGCAGTGTGACCTACATTAGTTACATTTTGTGACCCATAGACATACCCTTTCTGCATAACACCCAGTCGCCATTTTTCAGCAAAACTGCATGTTGCTGCATGAATACCTGGCTTCTTGGGGTCACACGATGTTAGCCTTTTGCCGTGGACCGCCAGATGACCAGACTTGTCACCAGTCGAAAATATGGTGGAACGACACGTTCAGCGCTGTGACTCAATGTCAACCACCACAGATGAACTTTGGAACCAAGTGAATACAGTATGGATGGCTATACCACAGAAAGCCATTCGCGCCTTATGCGCGTCGATGTCATCACACTTGGCGCAACCTGTGCCTACTAAGCAACAGAGCACATACTGAACCGAAGTGACTGAAATGCTTATCATTTCTGCTGAACATACTAATGTACATGTCCTGTGAATGTGAACGCCCTGTCTGTAATTGTTCAAAGTGTTCTGTTTTTTTCTGAACACGAGTGTATATACCAACATTCATGAACAGTTGTCTCACCGGTTTCTTTGATATTCGCTTCCATATGAGTCCGACGACCGTGTGCTTTAGGCCTTTTGGTTCTCAGCGCCTCGATTATTCTCCGCTTTTTAGTTTTGTGTGTACGAAATTTTGCAGTCGAATTCAAACATTTTGATGAGATTACAACATATATGTGGTAAATTTCAGGTTCATTCAGTTTCTCTTCACTTGAGCCAACCAATACATTGCTTCCTACAGCGTATCTCCCGCAAAACCAGGGAGGTAAAATTTAATGGAAATCGTAATCATACGGAGACTTACCAGCTATCACTCTTAACTACGAAACATTCGAGACTGGAGAAGGAAAAGGCAGAAATAGCAGTGGTACATAAAGTAACCTCCGCTACGCGGCCAGACAAGAAAGCGAGTCGGGCCGGCCGCGGTGGCCGAGGGTTTCTAGGATTTTCAGTGCGGAACCACGTGGCTGCTGCGGTCGCAGGTTCGAATCCTGCCTCGGGCATGGATGTGTGTGATGTCCTTAGGTTAGTTAGGTTTAAGTAGTTGTAAGTCTAGGGGACTGATGACCTGAGATGATAAGTCTCATAGTGCTTAGAGCCCCCCTTAAGAAAGCGAGTTAATATTGGATTGCTATCCAGTTCTGAGCTGTGTTGAAAGATTCTAACCTCTAGCTCATCGGGAAATTAGTCAATTGCAAAATATGTGATGAACAGACAGAAAGACAGAAAAACGAAGTGTCCACCGTCGTACACCTCGAGCGAGAGCGAGTTAAAAATGCATTGTCGTTCAGTTCTGAGCTCCACTGAAAGTTTCAATTTTGTAACTCGTAGGGGAGTTAGTTTCAAAACAGTTGCAAAATTTGTCCCGAACAGACAAGAAAGCGACCTAATACATTGATCAGCAAGAACATTTTGACCACCAACTTACTACCGCTATAAACCCGTCCAGGCGATAGCGGCGTCGCCTGGTGAGGAATGACTGCTAGTCAGACACACGCACGGTGCGTTTGGTATCAATGAACGTGCTGTCCGTGTGTCGTGTGTGGGGTAGGCGCGCGATCTGAGTCTGACCGAGGGCGTGCTACGGTGCCCCCGTTCGGCATGAGCACTCATGAAACTGCACGACTTGTCGGGTGTTCGAGGAGTGCTGTGGTGTGCGTCTTGGCGAAACCAAGGTGAAACCACAGCCAGACGTCGTAAGGCTGGGCGGCCACCCCTCATTACAGATGTCGGACGTCGCAGGCTGGGCAGACTGGTAAAACAGGGCAGGAGGAGAACTGTGGCGGAACTAACATCAGACTTTAATGCTGACAAGTATGTCTGAATACATAGTGCACCGAACACTCCTAACGATGGACCTCCGCAGCCGACGACCCACGCGTGTGCCAAAGTTAACACCAGGACGTCGGCAACTACGACTGAAATGGGAACGTGACCATCGGCACTGGACGTTGGCGCAGTGGCAGAGCGTTGCATGGTATGATGAATCCCGATACCTTCTTCATCATTCTGAAGCGACAGAGCGAATCCGTAGTCTTCCAGGGCAACACCTCCTTGACGCTTCTACTGTGGGACGGAGACAAGCTGGTGGCGGCTCCATTATGGTCTGCGCAACATTCACGTGGGCGTCCATCAGTCCAGCGGAATGGAGCTCGTGCAAGGCACCACGCGTACATTGGTTGTAGACCTCGTATACCCCTTCATAACGATCAGGTTTCTCGACGGCAGTGCCATTTTTCATTAAGACATTGGGCCACGTCACAAGGCCAAGAGTGTGATGGAGAGGTTTGAGGAACACAGTGTCGAGTTGCAGTTGAAGTGCTGGCACCCAAACTCGCCGCAAGGCGAGGACTTGCCTTGCGGGACTCGGCCGTTCGATACAGGATGTCAAATTAAACACCTTTCAGCTATCTAGTTTCCAAACTTGATTTTATTTCTCTACCAGTTTCAGCGTTTTACTAACGTGCAGGAAGAGACTACCTTGGTTCTGATCAAAGCAGGGGCCAGCAGTACTGGTATTAGTAGATTTTTGCTACAGCGACCACTTCAACCATCAACTGGACAGTCGGCTGACCGAGGTAGAATCTTCCTACAGGTCGGTTAGGGGCGTAAAGATGGCGTAGTAAACGGCTGAAACTGGTAGCCAAATAAAATTAAGTCTGGAAACTAGACGGCTGAAAGGTATTTAATTTGACGTCCTGTATTTTCACAAGCAAATTTGCTGTTGTGCTTTAGTTAACGCGTCCAGATGAACTTTAGCGTGTTGAGTCCTGCCGATGATTTCTGAGTGAAGTGGAATCAAGACTTTCGGACCATCTGTTTTTGATATCTTCAGATGAGGCCTGATTCCGCCTGTCAGGACACTTGAACTCAACAGGACATGCGACACTGCCCACTAGAAAATCCTCGTCATTGCTTTGAATTGCCGCAGCATCATCTCAAGACTGGTGTTTGGTGCACAATGTCTGGTGTTCGCATGGTAACGCCATTTTTTGACCAAACTGTTAACGCTAAGCGGTATGTCCAGAATATGTGGATCAACTCACGTATATTTTCAGCAAGTCGGAGAAAGAGTACACAACGCCTTAACAATCTTGCCACGAATACATGAAGCGTTTTGTGAGGAAAGGAGAATCGGCAGAATGCAGTGTAATCTCCTGACCAACTCGATCACCTGCTCTCTCTCCTTGTGATTTTAATCTGCGGGGTAAATTAGAGGGTCATGTGTACCCAGTCTTCACACAATGAGAGAACCACAACAGAACACTGAAAACGCTATTGTGCTATCCGTCAGGCAGGGCTGCTACGCGTGTTTCACAGTTCGATAAATGGAGCAGAACATTGCATCGACACAGACGGCGGCCATATCCTGCATATTATTGTAAATACACTCTAAGACACAAAAAAACGAGGCACGAAGAAATCATCTGAATGAGACGAAAATCGGTAGATGTGATGTACGTGTACAGGCAAGCAAATGATTACTATTCCAGAAAAATTGAATGATTTACTCAAGAGAAAGAGCTTCACAAGTTGAGCAAGTCAACCACGCTTTGGTCCAGCTCTGGCCCTTATCCAAGCAATTATTCGGCTTCGCATTGATTCATAGAGTTTGTGGATGTCCTTCTGAAGGATATTGTGCGAAATTCTCTTCATTTGGAGCGTTAGATTGTCAAAATTCCGAGCTGGTTGAAGGACCTACCCATAATGCTCCAAACGTTCTCAACTGGGGAAAGATACGGCAACTTCCAGCCAAGATAGGGTTTGACAAGCAGTAGGAATTTTGCCGTTTCTGAGCGGGCATTATCTTGCCTGAAATGCAGCTCCAGGATGGGTTGCCATGAGGGCAATAAAACGGGGCATAGAATATACTCGACGTACGCTGTGCTGAAAGGGTGCCATAGACGACAACGAAAGAGGTTCTCTATGAAAAGGAATGGCACCCCTGACCGACACTCCTGGATGTCCGCCCTTATGGCGGACGACACTGAGGACACCGCTGTCCAGGGCGTCTCCAGACACGTCTTCGGCCTGGAATCTCATTCGCTGGAGGTCTTCAAAATGAGCCCCCAAGTCCAACGAAGACGCCATCTAAAGCGCTCCGAAGCGACCACTGTAGTCTTTTAAGGATGGTGACTAACATATCTTCACCATGTTTCCAGTAACATGTTACTCCCTTGTAAGTCCATGTCGCACATTCGTCCGAGCGGAAAAATTCTAAAGTTTCTTATAGAAGCCTACGCTCTCTCGGTTTTCCCACGTTTGTGAGTGGAATCTTTTGGGTGCGGTGGAGGGGGACATACTGCAGCTGTAGCCAATGTACTATTTGTGGTAGTCCTAAGACTTGGCGGATATCATCGTCACGTTATTATCCGGTCTTATCTCTTCCCGTGTTCACCACAACATCCTTATTTCTGGTCGTGCTGCCCCCGAGTATCCCAACATTCTCTGAATAGACCAAGGTCACCTCTTTGCTCCTCTCTCATCATATCCTGCGAACTCCTATCTCTGCTAATCGTCTCAACACGGAAAGAGCGTGTGATTGCAATAAACTTACCGTCGAATTCTGGAGGCTGATGATTTTATTGATGTCACTGATCAAATGAGCGGCTTTACCTGATCCGTATAAAGCATTTTGCTTTGAAACTGGTGTCCTTGTGACTCTGGTCACAAGCAAAAAATACTGTGGGTGGGTACACTGGGCTATGACGCAAAGCGAGTTTCGCGAAAAATACGGTCTTAGCAACGTAAACGTGAAATACGGCACCTGATAAGATAAGCGTGCGTGAAACTCACACGGGAAACTAATTTATGCAGAGAAACAACTCTGGTACGTGCTAAAAGACGAAGTGAGCTATTAAAATTTCATTGCTGCTTAGTACGAGCCTCTGAAGAAACCCGATTCATGGGTATGTTTCAGAGAAATCCGCTTTTATGAGCTCTTTGTGCCATTTCTTGCTCTGACAGCTGCGTTCGTCTTGTAACAACATCTTCGGTAACTTGCCTATGTGAGTGAGGCCTCAGTTTTCATGTAATAATGGGTTTTGTAAATGCTTAGGGCAGCCTATGTATTACATGTATGTAGCAAAATGAGACGCTCTCGCAACAAGAGTTCCGAATGCAAACAGTAAAAAAAGTCTGTCAGTACACAAAGCAACCAAAAATGACTAACATCAGACTAAACTAAATTCGCTTAACGATTTCCTGCATTACTTTGCCTCAGGAACGCCGCTTTGCAACGACCAGCAGCGGCCGCACAACATTACTGTACCCCATTTCCGCATTAGAAATGTGCTCGTGGAACTGCTGACCATGTTCTTGACTAACAGTGAAAAGATTCCAGAATGAGATTTTCACTCTGCAGCGGAGTGTGCGCTGATATGTAACTTTCTGGCGGATTAAAACTGGATGCCGGACCGAGACTCGAACTCGGGACCTTTGCCTTTTGCGTGCAGTGAAAAGATTATCCGGGAAGAAGTCTGTATGATCATCCAAGAAATTTAGTTCAGTTGACAAGTTTTTGTTCAATATCCCGATACTTCTTTGCCCTATGATTGCCTTAAACATTTTTGCAGACACATGAAAGGTAGTCAAGCCATTCTTACAGTATCATTCAATAAATAAAGGAAAACTTCATCCAACGTTAATTTCCTAATGTGCGGTCCTACAAATACTCCTTCCTTCAATGTTGCTTCACTGATCCTTCGAACATCTCTCGCAAGTACATAAATCGGCGTGTAGGTTTGGTCGTAGCTTCCACAACTTTTTTCGCCATCTAATTTAAAATACAGCGGAGTTTGAAACATACACTACTGGCCATTAAAATTCCTACATCAAGAAGAAAAAATGGTTCAAATGGCTCTGAGCACTATGGGACTCAACTTCTGAGGTCATTAGTCCCCTAGAACTTAGAACTAGTTAAACCTAACTAACCTAAGGACATCACAAACATCCATGCCCGAGGCAGGATTCGAACCTGCGACCGTAGCGGTCTTGCGGTTCCAGACTGCAGCGCCTTTAACCGCACGGTCACTTCGGCCGGCTCACCAAGAAGAAATGCAGATGATAAACGGGTATTCATTGCACAAATATATTACACTAGAACTGACATGTGATTACATTTTCACGCAGTTTGGGTGTATAGATCCTGAGAAATCAGTACCGACAACAAACACCTCTGGCCGTAATAATAGCCTTGATACGCCTCGGCATTGAGTCAAACAGAGCCAGGACGGCGTGTACAGGTACAGCTGCCCATGCAGATTCAACACGATACCACAGTTCATCAAGAGTAGTGACTGGCGTATTGTGACGAGCCAGTTGCTCGGCCACCATTGATCAGACGTTTTCAATTGGTGAGAGACCTGGGGAATGTGCTTTCTGTATCCAGAAAGGCCCATAGAGGACCTGCAACATGCGGTCGTGCATTATTCTGCTGAAATGTAGGGTTTCGCAGGGATCGAATGAAGGGGAGAGCCACGGATCGTAACACATCTGAAATGTAACGTCCACTGTTCGAAGTGCCGTCAATAAAACCAAAAGGTCACCGAGACGTGTAACCAATGACACCCCATACCATCACGCCAGGTGATACGCCAGTATGGCGATGTCGAATACACGCTTCCAATGTGCGTTCACCGCGACGTCGCCAAACACGGATGCGACCATCATGATCCTGTAAACAGAACCTGGATTCGTCCGAAAAAAATGACGTTTTGCCATTCGTACATCTGGGGTCATCGTTGAGTACACCATCGCAGGCGCTCTTGTCTGAGTGTCAAGAGTAACCACAGCCATGGTCTCCGAGCTGATAGTCCATGCTGCTGCTGTTCGTGCAGATGGTTGTTGTCTTGCAAACGTCCCCATCTGCTGACTCGGGGATCGAGACGTGTCTGCACGATCCGTTACAGCCATGCGGATAAGATGCCTGTCATCTCGACTGCTAGTGATACGAGGTCGTTGGGATCCAACACGGCGCTCCGTGTTACCCTCCTGAATCCGCCGATTCCATATTCTGCTAACAGTCATTTAATCTCGACCAACGCGAGCAGCAATGTCGCGATACGATAAACCGCAATCGCGATAGGCTACAATCCGACCTTTATCAAAGTCGGAAACGTGATGGTACGCATTTCTCCTGTTTACACGAGGCATCACAACAACGTTTCACCAGGCAACGCCGGTCAACTGCTGTTTGTGTATGAGAAATCGATTGGAAACTTTCCTCATGTCAGCACGTTGTAGGTGTCGCCACCGGAGCCACTTTGTGTGAATGCTCTGAAAAGCTAATCATTTGCATTCACAGCATCTTCTTCTTGTCCGTTAAATTTCGCGTCTGTAGCACGTCATCTTCGTGGTGTAGCAATTCTAATGGCCAGTAGTGTATTTTTCGGTTCATGAAAAGGAGTGTTCAGATTCTTCTGTCCAGGCAGTACTTCATTTCGAATAGGTCATTTTTCCCCATAACAATGACAATTCTATCTCCGCTGTCTTACTCATACAAAAAACAGCAATTCTTTGTGTGCCTCAGCTGCATTACCGAGGTTAATTGGAAGAACTACAATTGCCATGATATCGCCACACGTACACCATTTGTATTTCTCATACTGGATAAGGGTCAGAAGCTATTTAAAGTTCTCATTTGTGTCTTTAGGTTAACTGCACGGGTAATCGGAACAGAAGGTTTTTTTTCGACTATGGAGAAGTACTGCTTTCAGGCTAACTTTGGTGGAGACAACGGACAAGCACCACTCATTTACATTGGAATCTTACCCAAGAGTCTTCGTAATAAACTCTACATCATTGCAGAAAACCAAATCACCTTTCTTGGACAAATATTCATGATAAACACTTTTGCATCACGAAAACTAAGGTTCAGTCCCTTTTTATCAAGAAGTTAAATGCCCAGCCTGTTACTTCGACAAACTTAAAGCATGAACAAGATCGCTGAGATCCCATTGAGACAAAAGGTGCGGTTCATTTGATTCACTGTAGCCCTGAAATCTTGGGTCGGCGTGCTCATTTCCTTCGCTGTCTTCCTCTCTCTCTCTCTCTCTCTCTCTCTCTCTCTCTCTCTGGGTGTGTGTGTGTGTGTGTGTGTGTGTGTGTGTGTGTGTGTGTGTGTGTGTGTTCATCACTCTATTCGTCTTCGGTCATTGTCACAGTTTCAGGAGGCACTGGTATCGGCAATTCTTCGCTGTGACATGAATGTGTTATAGTGGATGATAAACTAAGATATTGCACAGTTCCCCTTGTTTTCGAGGTGATTCTATTTTTGTCAGGCAGAAATAACAGTCCACTGTGTGGTCCGTTGGCTTCTCCAATTCTTGGGAATACGAACGATGTGTGATATGATTCTGCTTGCCATCCTGTCAGCAGTGTTCAATTTGAATGTATGGGAGGGGTGGGGGAGGGGGGAGAGAGGGGGGGATTCTTGTCGCCTACTTTCTTTTGTTTCTCATCTGTGCATATCAGAGTAGCATTTGCTCCCTACGTCGTCAGTTATTTGCTGGATGCATACTACTCTGTCTTCCTCTACAGTGTTTACACACTAAAACTCTCTCAATTGCCGAGTGTTTGTAAATAAACTGACGGTATTGCGAGTGCTACAGCGCTGGCTGTGTACATCGCTGGGTGTTGAAACATCTTATCTAGCCGCCCGGTGTGGCCGAGCGGTTCTAGGCGCGTCAGTCTGGAACTGCGCGACCGCTCCAGCCGCAGGTTCGAATCCTGCCTCGGGCATGGATGTGTGTGATGTCCTTCCGTTAGTTAGGTTTAAGTAGTTCTTAGTTCTAGGGGACTGATGAAAAATGGTTCAGATGGCTCTGAGCACTATGGGACTTAACATCTGTGGTCATCAGTCCACTAGAACTTAGAACTACTTAAACCTAACTAACCTAAGGACATCACACATATCCATGCCCGAGGCAGGATTCGAACCTGCGACCGTAGCGGTCACGCGGTTTCAGACTGAAGCGCCTAGAACCGCACGGCCACAACGGCCGGCCGGGACTGATGACCTTAAATGTTAAGTCCCATAGTACTCAGAGCCATCTTATCTACGTTCATTTATCGGTGCGTTCGCAGAGTACGCTGAAAAAATAATAGTCCTACTTTCTGCCACTAGGTGAAAATATGACGTTGTAAGCAGTCAGGAAGTGAAATGTTTTTTGTCTTTTACGCTTGGTCAAGATTATTGATATCTGTTGCGAAGTGATTGCTGGTGTAAAGGTTTAGGATGAAGCTTTCGAAACGAAACGCAATGGCTATTGAGAAGAAAGACCGTGCTCTACTGGTAACATTGCTTTATTTGAACAGCAGCAATAGTAGCGCTGCATTGCGGGAATATCGCCGACAGAGCTGCGAAGATGCTCCTGTCAATAAATGGGCTGAAAATATGATAAAGAAATACGAAGAAGCAGGTGAATTAGGTGGTGCTACAGGGAGAAGACGGCGGCCCATACCCATGACAGCTGTTGGTGAAGTTGGTCGAAATGTGCCTGATGGATTTTCTTAGGTGACATTTAATGACTAGTCCTCGTTCAAAGTCACTGAGATCTCATGATCAATCTATTTTACTGATATTGATTCTCTACTGACAACACGATACTACCCGCCTCATTTTGTGCTGGTGGGTCCGCCTCCTGTGACATTTAAATCAAAGTCCGCCTCCTTTTGATCGGGTATTGTATACCGTGAAGACTATTACCACTGGCTTAAGAGGAGATAAACAGCGCTATCCCACCAAAACTCCAATATCCGAAAAAGTGTGTCATACAGTGTTATTCACGGCATGCTTCAGTTATCTGCAGCGAATGAGGTCGGTGCAATGATGAAGTGAAACCTTGACAACTCTGTAAATACGCAAGGGTGTCGTTTCCCCTTTTAGCTGCCGTGTGCTGTGTATCATGGGACACGAAAATGTCAGAAAGGGATTGCAAGAGGCGCCGGTCGCTCTGCCGGCTACGCAACTCGGGTCCCCATTTTAACCGCTGTCCACTGCGCCTTGCGGAACACGAAAACAACCCGTGGTATTGCGAGAGTGGGTGAGCATCATATCTGTTTTTAGGACGTCCGGTTCTGCTTCGTTAGGTGTTAAATGGTCCGTCGACAGTGGTGTCATTGTATAAGATGGATTCTGCTCAAAAAGGTACCGTGACGTTCATCTGGCTTTACGTAGGAAAACAGCTGAGAACCAAATTCAGGGTAACGGGTGGCTGGATCGAGGTTTGAACTCGGCTCCTCGAGTACGAGCAAGCACTTTGAACGCTGTGCTTCTTATTTATTTATTTATTTATTTTTTTTTTTTTTTTGGCATGTTGCCGCTTAGCTGCAGAATATACAATGCGTTTGAAACAGACTCATCCGATTTCAACAGATTTTTGCATAATTGAAAATAAAAACTTGCCTTAAATTTTACGTTGCGCATCGTTGTTTTGTTATAAATCCACTCACAGATCACAGAAGTCTTTTGATCTAGTGACGAAGCTTGTACAAGACTGGATTGCAAAAAGAAGAACCTTAAAGTACATTGCATTACCTTTGCAGATGATATGGCCCTGTTTGCTGAAACAATGGAAGAAGCATGGGAGCAAATCCTTGAACTAAAGAAACAAGCAGCTAAAATAGGTATTCACATTTCCTTTGAAAAAACCTAAGATATTGACAAACATCAAGCACTCATGTAAATACCTCAAAGTTCAAGAACAAAAGATTGAAATAGTAAAAGTATTCAAATATCTCGGAGAATGGATTAGTTGGAATGCTGGGGAAAGCAAAGCAATGGAATCCAAAAAGAATAAACTTGAATTGGCCTTCCATCTAACAAAAAATCCCTTTCGTGGGGCTCCAAAATTATGCATTACAAGACAGTGATTAAGCCAGAAGCACTGTATGCAGCAGAAACACTAAACATGAATTTCAAAGGCCAAATGGACAAACTTGAGCTAAAGGAAAGAAAAACTTTAAGAAAAATCATAGGACCAAAATTTCAAGACAATAAGATTATATACATCAAAAATGAAACACTCTACAAGAAAATTGAAAAACTTTCAGATACTATGCGAAAAAGGAGGATATATTTTTATGGTCATCTTCTGAGAATGAATTCCAACAGATTAACTAAACAAATCTTTGACTTTTCCTGTAACCGCAAAACGAAACCCAACTGGTTTAAAGAAACTGAGAAAGACCTAGTGGAATTAAAGATTTCAGAAAATTCACTTATTGATCGAACAGCTAAATTAATTACCAAAGATGAAAAGATAAGGTTCCAAGACAAATCTACAAAAAAGTCCAAACCCTTCATTCGGAAGAAGAGAGGAAAAGAAGATCAGCAAGAATAGAATGAAGAAATAATGGGCCCTAAGAAAAGAACAACGCACAAAGGAATGATTGATCCAGCGTACCCCAAAGAGGGTGAAACGAAAGAAGAAGAAGCTTGCGTGACTTATTTATGTGACTGTACCATTTATATACGTAATGCACGAATTATGTAGTGTACCGGATCGACTCAGGCACAGAAATCCTGTCACGTTTGCTAATAATGATTCCTGATTCTATTGGTTGGTTGGCTGATTTGGGGAAGGGGCGCAACAGCGAGGTCATCGGTCCCATCGGATTGGGAAGGACAGGGAAGGAAATCGGTCGTCCCCTTTCTAATGAACCATCCCGGCATTTGCCTGAAGCGATTTAGGGAAACCACGGATAATCCAAATCAAGCTGGCCGAACGCGGGTTTGAACCGTTCTCTCGAATGCCAGTCCAGTGTGCTAACCACGGCGCCACTTCGCTCGGTTTTCATGCTGTATTTTATGTAATTTGGAAACATTGTGCACCAAGCAACCTCTATATTTTACTATTTTTAGGTCTGAAAATGGCCACAGTTGACCGAAATTAATAACCTGGTTAATAACTGGTTAATAAACTTTTGCGATGTGCCGACTGGATTTATAACAAAACAATTTTTTTTTTTTTTGGATCGCATGGAATTTAATTGCGAATATGTCACAACTATGAACTAAAAAGTTTCTTTTCCTCAAAAAAAAAAAAAAAAAAAAAAGGTGATTTTACAAGGGCATATTAGAGGCATTCAGATACAGCCACGGGAAATGTCTGCAGTTACGTTGTGATCCAAGTTTTGTTCTGGTTTTCACAAATGTTCAACGTGCCGTCCAACGGAAACTCATCGTACACTTCAGAGATCGTGTTTAGAGATGCTACATTCTCTGTTGTGGCTATAAGGCTTTGAAGTTCACTGAAAGTTGGAAGAGGTGCCAAACACCCGGATTCTTACACAAGATACACGGATTCATACACTAGGTACGTCTTATGAACGTGTCTTGATTTTTTTTCTTCCACTATCAATCCCAACGTCAGAACTGCCTCTCTGTTTCCTTTACCCTACCGAAAGTCAAACTGATCGTCATCTAACAAATCCTCAATTTTCTTTCCATTGCATTTTCTCTTGTCGAAAAATCGGAAGGAGCGGATGTGTTTTACTTGGTAAAAACTTTCTAAAGCCAAGACTGCATAAAATTTTCTTTATTTACAAATAACCACTTTTGACAGACTTTGCTATCATCTTCAGGTCTTCACAAATGTTGGTTATCAAATGTGTTCATTTTGAGCTGGACCTGTTTTCCATTCTGCCGTATATTATTCTTGTCAGCAACTTGGATGCATGAACTGTTAAAATGGTACGAAAGTTCTCGCACTTATTTGCTCTTCCAGTCTTCGGGATTGCGTGGGCGATATTTTTGCGAAAGTCTGGTGTATGAGTTCAGTACAACTTGAGTAGTCGTTTGGTTCCACTTCACGCAATGATTTTAGAAATTGCGAAGGTATGTTACTGTCCCTTCCATCTTACTTTGTCGCAAAGTCTTCCAAAGTTCTGTTGACCTCTACTCTAGTAAGGGATCCCCATTATCTTCCGTATGGACTCCCACCCAGAACATACTGAAAGCACTAACAGGAAGAAGGTAAAGGATGATGGGACATGTGTTAAGACATCGGAGAATAACTTCCATGGTTCTAGAGGGAACTACAGAGGGTAAAAGTTTTAGAAGACAGAGATTGGAATACGTCCAACATATAGTTGAGGGCGCAGAGCGCAAGTGCTACTGTGAAATGAAGAGGTTGGCACAAGAGAGGAATTGTTGGTGGTCAATTCCATTCAAAATAATGAACATTCCCCATGTAACTACTGCAGCCATCCTGATATCGTACACGGAAATTAACCCTACATTGACATTGTAGTGATAGATATTTCATTTTTACAATCGTGGTTTCCTTATTTTGTACACTACGCATTCAGAATTGTCTATTTCTGTTTTTTGACATCCGAAAGAGAGTTCTGTTATTTTTTCTGTTAACTTTGTCTTTGACAGACAAAGAAATTTTATAAATCGTAAGCACTCGATTCTAATAAGTATTAATTTATGAATCGAGAGAGAAGTTGCTGAAACCTCCCGGTTAGTAACGCTTCTTTTACAAATTTCAAATGCTCTTTACGCAGCTGCTTTTTTAGTCTCTCAGTTTCAGAGAATTATAACGGAACTACAGGTTGTTGGTTGCGGTTGCTAACGTTATTTACATTCGACCATTTCTAAATCTACTAACAACGGTCTCGTAAATTGGTTTTAGTTAGGCTAACTGATAGGCTCAGTACAATTCTCCAGTATAAAAAAGCATTGCAAACACGAAAGATAATACTGTAAATTAAATTTACGCGCTGACGTCGACTCCAGAACTTCATGCGCCTAGAAAGAACGAGTGAGTGAAATGTCGATGTCAACGTCCGTGGAGGACTGGAAATTACTACAACACAGAAACAATGAAGAAACGATTACCTATAGATAGCAACCAGATAGCTCCTACAAACCACTCTAAAACACGCACACTACGGTATCTTTAAATACAGGTGAATTAAACCATCGTTTGACTACTTTTCGTTTCATTCCTAACAACTAGTAAATCGTAAAATCTCATTTCAAGACAACAGCCGCATGAGGGGAGTTTCTCGCAGAAGACAGAACACCTAAGAAACATTTTACATTCCTTACGAACTAAACAATAAGAAAAAAACTGAGTACATACCATACACAAAACAAATGCGTGCTGCTTTACAAAGAACCTCCGTGCTACTACCCTTTACTTATGAGATCAGCATTCTGGGCGGTTACTGTACGTCTTCTTCACTTAACCAGCTAGAATTAATCATGAAACGTCTTACTCTAAATTTATTACTGTACTGACAAAGTTGTACATTTAAATGAAATTTAGACTGAGGCTTTGTTCACAGTTTTTCACTTTCTCTTTGTAATTTTAGTGTGTTGCCTTCTAACATGACAATAACGTTACTCAGAATTCCATAGATTCAGTTGTTGTAAACCAAAAGTATGCGAGAAGTACAAGGAGATGAGAGACAAAAATCTTTAAACACATGGTGTGATATTATAAAAATCGTTTACGACTGCCTTATTTTTCTATTTCTTTTTGTCATCAATCTCCTGACTGGTTTGATGCCACTCGCCACTACTTACCTTCTTCTGATCAGCATTTTTCACGTATTACTTTCCACGATTCCTTTCCTCGCCATTTCTGTGGAGAACCTCCGCATTTCTTAACTTCTTCTCTTCTGTAACATCACATCTCAAACACTCCGGTTCCTGTATTACCGATTTTAGCACAATCCATGATTCACTTTCCAGCACTGTGCTACAAATATATTGTTAGAAATTTCTTCCCCAATTATGGTCTACGTTTGACATTAGTAGGATTCTTTCAGTGAGGAACGCCTTATTTGGCTGTGCTAGTGTCATCCTTATAATCTCCTTCCTCCACCCGTCATATTTGCTCCCAAGGTACCACAATTCCATCATTTCATCTACAACATGGTCCCCAATTTTGACGTTAAATTTGGCGCTAATATAAATTCTGCTATTCCTTAATACTCTCGTCTTTCTTTGGTTTACATTCAGTCCATATTCTGTCCTCAGTGCGCTGTTCATTCCGTTCAACTGATCCTGTAATTCTTCGTCACTTCCGCTGAGAACAACATGCTTGCTCTTCAGCATAAATTTCAATTCCACGTCTGAAGCTTTCTTAAATCCCCATCATTCCTTCTGCGACGTAAAAGTTGTAGAGTAGGACTGCATCCATAATTTTCACCCATTATAATTCGATCACTTTTACCTTGGCCTTCCATTCACCTTGTTCCCTCTTCGTTCCTGACAATATTGTATATTACACGTCTCCCCTACAACTGATGACTATTTTTCTGAGAGTTTCAAACATTTTACACCATTTTAGGTTGTCTGGCGCTTTCTCTCGGTTCATAAATCCTGCGGAATTGTCTCGACTCTTTCAAATTCATTCTTCCGTCATCAACAGCAACGTCGTAACTGACTATTCCGTTCCTTTACCTTTACTAAAGCTGAACTGATGGTACTGTAACGCATCCTAAGTTTTCTTATGTAGGCTGCGAGCTGAGTTCAAAAAATGTTACAAATTATTAGGGCTGCTATGTAACTTCTATTGAACACTGCATTACAACTCAAAGTGACACAGACACACGAACCGTTTTCAAATTAGTCGTCACATCTCTATAAACAACGTTCAGAATCTTCTACCAATCGCTTAGCTCCTGACGGTCATTTCCTCGATTTCCCGGACGTTGTGGTCTTTGGTCGATGTCGACGACCTTCCTTCCCGAACAGCATCACACACTGCTCTGCGGCCTTGGTCGTATTGTTGGCTCCATTTTACCACTGGCTGCCCTTTTCTCAGATGATATACTGCGAACTATAGATGAAAGCCAGCAAGCAGTTTCATGTGTCTAGATTTCCAAAACGCATTCGACACGGTACCACACTGCAGACTGTTAACGAAGGTACGAGGATACGGAATAGGTGCACAGATATGTGAATGGCTCGAAGACTTCTTAAGTAATAGAATCCAGTATATTGTCCTCCACGGCAAGTGTTCATCTGAAACAAGCGTATTGTCAGGAGTGCCGCAGGGAAGTGTGACAAGACCGCTATCATTTTCTGTATAACTAAATGATCTGGCGAACACGGTGGGCAGAAATCTGCGGTTATTGCTGATGATGCTGTGGTGTACGATAAAGTGTCCAAGTTGAGTGACTGTAGGAAGATATAAGATGACGCAGACAAAATTTTTAGTTGGTGTGATGAATGGCAGCTAGCTCTAAATGTAGAAAAATGTAAGCTAATGCAGATGAGTAGGAAAACCAAACCCATAATGTTCGAGTACGGCATTAGTAGCGTCCTGTCTGATACAGTCTTGTCGTTTAAATATCTGGGCGCTACGTTGCAAAGCGACACGAAACGGAACGAGAATGCTAGAACTGTGTTGGGGGAGGCGAACGGTCAGCTCGAGATTATTGGGAGAATTCTAGGAAAGAGTGGTTCGCCTGTAAAGGAGATCGCATATAGGACGCTAGTGCGATCTCTTCTTGAGTACTGCTCGGCTGTTTGGAATATATACCAGATTGGAGTAAAGGAAGACATCGAAGCTATTCAGAGGCGGGCTTCTAGATTTATTGCCAGTAGGTTCGAACAACAAGTAAGTGTTAAGGATCTGCTTCGGGAACTCAAATGGGAATCCCTGCAGGGAAGGCGAAGTCCTTTTCGAGGAACACTGCTGAGAAAATTTAGAGCATTGGCATTTGCAGTTGACTGCAGAACGACGTTTCGTGTAAGGACCACGAAGATAAGATACGGGAAACTAGGGCTCATACGGGGGCGTATAGACAGTCGTTTTCCCCTCGCTCTGTCTGCAACAGGAGAGGAAACGACTTGTACTGATACAGGGTACCCTTCGCCACGCACCGAAAGGTGGCTTGCGGAGTATATATGTAGACATTCTGTCCGCATACCGTCGAATTTCACGGTGAATCCGTGTGCAGCTTATTCTTTTTGCGCTCAAGAATCCTACTGTCTCGCATAGTTCAACTTGGGAGTGCATTTACAGTCGCCACGCTCTTTCACTTCCACAATTGTTATCTGAACAGCAGTAGATCTGTGTCGGCGGGAAACACGGAAAATGTACTTCCTTCCGACAATGCGCCACTCTTCTTGCGGAATTGTCTTAGCTTAGGAACACATGTGCAACTTACTTTCCGAAGTTCCTACGTATAGTTTTATCATTCTTCAAGTTGCTGATAAGAAAAATATGGTAGGTTATGGACTTCAGTGTGTTTATCATACTCCTCTTTGAAACTCCCTACCAGGTTAAAACTTCGTGCTACACCGATCCTTGACTTAACCACAGCAGGTGATTGTTTCCAAAGCATTACATGCGAAAGGCAGGATTCCACGTTCGAAACCCGGTCCATCACACAGTTTTAATGCACCAGGTAGTTTTAAAATTAGTGCAGTTCCCTGCAGAATGAAATATTCATTCTGGAAACAATCCCCCCGGTTGTGTTTAAGCCAGTTCTCTGCAGTATCCTTCCTTCTGTTTAGAAAGTAGGAGAAAGATACTAGCTCAGTTATTGCAATCGTATGCATCAGTTATAAACACAAAGTTGCTATACGTATTTAATCAAATAATACACAGTACATAAACATTCAATGGCCCGGGCTACTCACGAATGTCAGAAGACTGGATCCAGTGTCTCGCAGACACTTAATACCACCTGGAAAATACCTGTTACGGCACTCATTTATAATGTGGCTCATTGTCTGGGTATCTCCACACTCACATGTACTGTCACTGCAAAAGCCCCACTTCTGCACGTTGTATATGCACGTACCTTCTCCAGTCCAGAATCTGTTAAGCTGTACCGTCACCACCCTAGGACGCTGAAAGCCTGTAACTTTAACAGTTAGGTTATGAAAAAGTTCGTGTTTGCAGGTTTTCGTCGCATGCCGTTCAAGTTCCCATTCAGCGTCCCTATTGAACCCAGTGGAGAACATTTGGACTCCTTCTCCATATGCTGTTGTTGATCTGAGGCATTTTCTAGGCAGCGAGATTAAATATTCGTGAAGAGGGTGTGAGTTACCTTTCGATGAAGGTAATCTGGGGAAATGCTTGATGGTATTGGTAGCCAGCATGTAGGTGTGACTCTCACTTGTACCACTAATGATTCTCATAAATGCACTGAAATCAACGTCAACCTCCTTCAGATAAGCACAGCGTAGCCAAAATTGTGCGCAATATTCTGCTGCAACAAAGTTTACTAATGCTCCGCGGAGAATTGATGTATTTGCTCCCCACTTACTACTTTTTGGCTTCCTCGCGAGGTTCATTCATATTTTTACCTTCTTAGGAGTGTTGGAAAGGTTTTTATAGTTTGTCAGTGTTCTCTTTAATATGACACCTAGGTATTTTGGCTTCTTCTATTTGACTATGCGAAGAAGGCCAAACTGTAGTTTGATATTTGCTGATGCTAGACAATTAGACAGTTTGGAAAGACACATTTCTTGTTTAAAAACTTTAAGCCTCAGTTATCATGTCAGAAACCTTCTTGTCCACATGGCATAACAGAACTTTTGTCTGGTATTCGATCTAATACCATTCTTTGCAAGAGTTTATAAGCAGAGCTAAGTAGAGATATTGGTCGAAACCGTTGTGCAGCTGTTCCTCCTTTCCCTGGATTTTGATAGCAATTACTTTAGGTCTCTTAAATTTTAATGGTAATGATGCTGTGCAAAGAATTCTGTTGAAAAGGCAAACCAGCGACTTTCACATTGTAAGACCATTGTTCACTAAAAATTCAGGACAGAGCCCATCTGCACCTGCTTCTTTTCTACATTTCGTATGGTTGAGGGCTGGCTCCAGTTCAGTGGTCATAAATGGAGAAGAGAATTCTGGGTTAGACTGTAGACTTTCTTCACCTCCGTCTGCAATGCATCGCTTGCTTTCACGTAATTAGTCCTTCCCTAATTAGGAGTGATATTTATATAACCTTGAGCCTTAGGACTGAAATGGTGATGATCGCGTTTAGTAGCTACTATATAATCAATTTTGCACTACACAATTAATGAGGGGAGGGCGTATGTAAGCAACTATACTTGAAATAATGTTCTGAAATAACAATCTGATGAGTGGACGGGTTGCTACCTATACTGATAATTTCATTGTAACTTGGAGAAGACTGGGGACTGGGAGCAAGTGCAACAAATGCAATTCATTAACTGCAGTAAGTCAGACTATCAGCATATACACTCACGCGATGTTAACATGTATCACACACAACAATAAAGAACATTTACATAAGAAATACACAGCAAGCATATTTATGACTAAACTGTATTACCCAGAAGTTACACTGTGCATTGTGGTGGCTAGTCGTTCGAGTATTCGTGTGAGCAACATTTCAGCTTATAAATAACGGTTTTAAGTTGTTCACTGTACAGCAACTGAAATGAAAAGCAAGAGTTAACTGAATGTGTCACTGAAAAGTAAGCTTTATGGAATTAATATTTTATCTTCATCACACATGCTGAAAGAAACTGTTTTCACTGGAACTAGTTCACCACAGTGCATCTTCTGAATAGTGATTAATTCAGCATGTTACTCTTTGAAGTCACATTCGTTGACTCTTTCATAGTGTGTCACACATCGGTCACATGAAGCTGATTTATTGTTTTCTAGCTGTGGCTGCACCTGCATATCAGTAATTTTGTTATGATGTGTTATGGTGAGAAGTAAGTGACTATACGTACAATAATATCAGCTACCCTCACGCGTCTGCCTGTTTGGACAAGCATAGCTTGTGATGTGTGCCCCACTGTTCCCCATCCCAAGCTGTCCCAATGCATGATGGGTTGGCATGCACAGTGTTGCTACCGAGCAGTGAGTACAGAGGGGCAATGGCAGGATACGCATCTATGCATCATGCTATTGAAGTAGCTATACATTATACAATGTGCACATTCGCAACAGATAGTGTGGAAATGCAATTCTGTCAGAGACAGCAAAGCACTTGGAAGAGCAGTTGAACGGAATGGACAGTGTCTTGAAAGGAGGATATAAGATGAACATCAACAAAAGTAAAACGAGGATAATGGAATGTAGTCGAATTAAGTCGGGTGATGCTGAGGGAATTAGACTACGAAATGAGACACTTAAAGTAGTAAAGGAGTTTTGCTATTTGGGGAGCAAAATAACTGATGATGGTCGAAGTAGAGAGGATATAAAATGTAGACTGGCAATGGCAAGGAAAGCGTTTCTGTAGAAGAGAAATTTGTTAACATCGAGTATAGATTTAAGTGTCAGAAAGTCGTTTCTGAAAGTATTTGTATGGAGCGTAGCCATGTATGGAAGTGAAACATGGACAATAAATAGTTTGGACAAGAAGAGAATAGGAGCTTTCGAAATGTGGTGCTACAGAAGAATGTCGAAGATTAGGTGGGTAGATCACGTAACTAATGAGGAGGTATTGAATAGGATTGGGGAGAAGAGAAGTTTGTGGCACAACTTGACTAGAAGAAGGGATCGGTTGGTAGGACATGTCCTGAGGCATCAAGGGATCACAAATTTAGCATTGGAGGGCAGCGTAGAGGGTAAAAATCGTAGAGGGAGACCAAGAGATGAATACACAAGCATATTCAGAAGGATGTAGGTTGCAGTAGGTACTGGGAGATGAAGGAGCTTGCACAGGATAGATTAGCATGGAGAGCTGCATCCAACCAGTCTCAGGACTGAAAACAACAACAACAACAGTGTGGATATATGGATTAAACGTATTGAAGATTGTATAAGCATTGCATTCATTACTTCCAATCGTTTCACGTAGCACATATCAGCCTATGAAATCATTTTCACAAATGTGATACAGATCAAAAGTCAAAGAGCAAGTAGCTTTCTCGAACCATGATCATTTTCCCTAATTCACGAAATATTCTTCAAATCAATAAGTATCTCGTACTACATACTTCCTAAAGTAGGCTACATTCTTTCTCACGGTTCAAGCTACCTCCATACAAGATTTCATTGACATCTGTTCAGGAGGGTAGTCGTGAAAATGTAACAGACAGAGATACTTTCACATTTGTAATATTAGTACGAATAAAACTTTCTGTTACGATATTTTTTTTTTCGTGATACGATTTTGATTAGATAAAAATCTGTACGGCATCACAAGCTATGGTCAAGGTACCTGCCAAAACCCCATGAATATTCGTCTAGTTGTTTTGGAGGTTTGCGTGTTGAAACAGACAATGGGACAGACGCAACGGTTTTAACAAAACTCTAAATAACGATGCACTTTTGTTTCGTGATCCAGTATTCTCGAATTAAGGCATATACGGAGCACCAAGCTAAGCTCAAGTTACTTGCGGAAACCCTAAAAAAATTCGTCCAGTAGTTTTGGCGAAGCTTGTTCAGACAGACACGACAGTATGGCAGACTTATTTGTATACAAGATGTAGATCCACTGCGTTCGTTAAATACTGAACATGTTAATTTTCTGGTACCAGCTTCTACTTTTATCACCGTGAAATATTAATTGACGTCAGCACAGGGAACATAGCATCAGGATAAATTCACTACTTAGTGAATGAAACTCCAAGTGTATTACCAAATTATTTAAATAAAACCGCAAAGTTGAGAGAGCGTGGTTTTTACACCACCTCCAGTTAATTTCGCATGTAGTGTGTTGTCACCGAACTCAGGTTGCACAACACTTGTATAAAAGTACTTAAGATATGTAGTCACGTCTGTGAGCAGTTCTGTGCGTCTGTTCTAGATACTATGTAATTTCGACAGTAGCACGTATCAACCAGTACAAACGTTTTCACAAGTATGATAAAGATCAGAAGTCGAAGAGTACCGGTACATGATCCTTCTATCGTGATATTTGGTTCCATCCAACAGCTCATATTCCATGTAATTTGCTGCTTCCTTTATGTAGCTATCCAAACAACAATCCAATCCAAGTTTTGATGTCCATTTTATCTTTACTTCTTCTAGCTGTTAAGTCCCTGTAGAAATTTGGCTGGCGCATTCCATGGTGACGGCGTACTGCTACCATATAATTGGCGACGCAACAATATTATTTTACATACAATAAACAAGAGGCTGTGTCCATGTCTGTTCACTAACAAGCACCCTTCACGACGTCACAAGAAGGCTCACGAAGAAGCCAACTGAAAAGGCGGAATAGTCAGTCACTTGTTCTTTGTATGTCTATACTTCCCGTAACTGACGAACATTGCTGTTCTCCCTATAGTCTTTACTCCCGTGCAATTTACATTTATATTTTGACAATAACATTTACTTATTTTATACACAATATTATTTGCGTATCAAGCATTTTTGCTATAAATAATATCCGAAACATAACAGCTAATGTAGCTAGATATTTACAATATTTGTCTCTAGGTGGCAGCACCGCACAGCACCGAACAGTTCGATCTGTGATATCCTGTTAGCTCTTAATGCTGCTGCTAGATGGTGTAGGCGTACCCAAAGCTAGTAGGGCTCTACATTGTGAAAGATGCTCCTGCTACTCACACATGAAGCCAACGCAATGAAATGAAAACTCATTTTTAGAATTTTGTAAAGGTGCTAGGAAATACGTGTACCGTTACAAGTTTTTTCTTTACTTGCCGATTATTTGCTTTATCTGAAGCGATGCCGTGAAGACGGGTCGTGAGTCATGCCTGTGTTGCTCGGTAAGTAGGAGCACTGCCCGCGCTATGCGGTTCCAGGTTCGAGCCCCGGTGTGGTACGCCATTGCAATCAGCCAGGAAATTCCGCAAATAGCGCACTCTCCGCTGCAGAGCGACAGATAGTTCTGGACACTCGTCCTGCTTATACTTCCACTTTTTTATTTTATTTAGCTTATGGCATTTACGTACATTTCAGTATTGGATCACGTTATTCTACATTACATAAAATTACATATATTCACAGACAAGCATCTAGTCCTTGTATATATTCGATGGATTTTTGGGATGGCACGAGGAATTCTTCGAAGTCCCCACTCAACGCTCTAGCACTGCATTGTTCTCTGATGTGTTGGATGGTCTGCTTAGGCGCGCTGCAGTCACATGCTGGCGAAGACAGCAGTCCCCATTTGAAGAGTGAGTCAGCACTTCCATGCCCAGCTCTTAATCGGTTCAGAGTTGACCAGATCTTTCGGAGCTGATCAAACCCAGGAACTGCCTCGGTAATAATTAGGTGGCAAGTTGTTGGGGCATTCTCTTCTCCAAGAGTTGATGTCAGACCCAGGGAGGCTGTCGACAGCAAGAGGAGATGCCTCTTGGCACTCAGATCAGGTATATCGATGTGTACCGGTAGTTCAGGGTTTGCTTCGATCTTGTTGTATTCGCTGACCAAGGTTGCTTCTCGTCGTATTTTTGGGGGTGGTAATAGACTCAGGACAGGTAGCCATATGTTAGGGGTAGACCTAACGGTTGCTGAAATAATGCGCATGGTGTAGTTCGACATCGATTTTGTTCACATGACTACTGTTTAGCCATACTGGTGCACAGTACTCTGCCGCAGAGTATACCAGTCTCAGTGCAGACGTCCTCAGAGTTGTTGCCGATCAATGGCCCAGGTGGTTCCGCAGAGTTTATGGATGAGGTTGTTTCTTGTTCTCACCTTGGCAGCTGCTTTTGTAAGGTGCGGTGTAAATTGCAAGGTTCTGTCTAACGTGACCCCTAGGTACCTTAGCTCCTTGTTGTGGCTGAGGCGCGTGTCGTCAAGATATACTTCCAGAGCTCTGTCGGATTCCCTGTTCTTGAGGTGGAAGCAAGTTACTTCTGTCTTTGTGGCGTTAGGCCTAAGCCTCCATTTACGAAAGTATGCTGCCAGGGCAGACAGATCGGGTGACAGGGTTTCTTCCATTGTATGAAAATCGGTGTGCCTTGTTGCAATATCCCAGTCATCAGCGTAGCCAAATTTCATACAAGCTGTTGCTGGCATATCAGAAAAGTGTAGGCTGAAAAGCAGTGGGGCTAATACTGAGCCTTGAGGTAAGCCATTTTGAAGAAATTTCTGGCTACTGACTTTTTTTCCCATGACGACCTGGAATCCTCTGTTACCAATCATGTTACCAATAAGCTTTGTCAATTTTTGACAAGGAAATATTTTCATCAGTTATAGAGTAGGCCTTGTCTCCAGACAGCATCATAGGCTGCTGACAAGTCAATGAAGGCCACAGATGTTTTTAATTTCTTTTGGAAATCCGTTTCAATATGTGTTGTAAAAGCCAGTATTTGGTCTGCACAGCTGCGGGTGGGACGAAAGCCGGCTTGTTCTACTGAGATGGCCGTTGAGTATTGTCTGGCCGATCCTGTTAAGTAGTACTCGTTCCAGAAGTTTGTACACCATGGTAAGCAGTGCTATGGGCCAGTAGATTTGCCGAAGATTTCCCGGTTTACCTGGCTTTAGGAGGACAATTATCCGGGCGCGTTTAAGTTATTGGGATATGTTTCCTGTCTGCAGTAGTGATGTGAAGAACTTTGCTAACCATATTTTGGTATATTTGCCAGACTTGATAAGAAACTCTGGGAGGATGTCATCTGAGCCAGGGGCTTTACCTGGTTTTGTGTCCTTTAATGCTGCCGAGATCTCTTCGGGGGTAATGTCGCATGAATATTTACTGTCAACACTGGCTGTTGCTTTAAGCTTTCTAAGTTCACATTTAATGCGTATTGTTGTCTCTCGGTGGTTTATCCCTTTAGATGTTTTAAGAATGTGAAAAGCAATTTTGTTAGGTGTTGTGGGGTTTTCTCCTCGAGTGAAACGGCTGGCTCCTCCTAGTTTTCGAAGCAGGGACCATGCTTTTCTGCTGGATACTTTAAAGTTCATAGCCTGAGTAGTTTCCATCCACTTCCGTCGTAGTGCAGTATCAAGGCTGTGTACGAGTTCTTAGCTGTTTCTCTGTCACCGCTGCTTTGGTAGTCATTGTACAGTTCCTCACACTCTTTGCGGTCTCCTGTAGGTGTGTGCTTTTTTGCTATACTGATGACTGCTCCCAAAATCTTTTATAGCTATGAGCAGATGGACAGATCCATCGCAGGCATTTATCGAGGTCTTCAGAGTAAGCTTTCCAATCCGCATTTTGTAGGTTCCATCTGAGTCGAGGAATTGAGGTTACCAATGGAATACTTGCGCCGATTTCTACTAGGACTGTACGGTGTTGACTGTAAGGGAAATTTGCCAGAACATTTCTGCTTGTGTTGACAAGCTGGTGATTTTCATCAGCTGTGACAAAGCATAGGTCTGGGTCATACTCTCGTTTCCAAGCTGCTGATCTGAAGGGACCACGATCTTTAGCATCGAAAGTGAGGTGGATGTTGCTTTCTTCTGCCCAGTTTGCTAAGGCTTCACCATTTGTATCAGTTGTTCTGTATCGCCATTGCGTGTGGTGGCTGTTAAAGTCCCCTACTAAGACCGCGGGGTGGCGGTGTGATTGCAGAACATCTGCTGGTTCAAATGGCTCTGAGCACTGTGGGACTCAACTGCTGAGGTCATTAGTCCCCTAGAACTTCGAACTAGTTAAACCTAACTAACCTAAGGACATCACAAACATCCATGCCCGAGGCAGGATTCGAACCTGCGACCGTAGCGGGCTTGCGGTTCCAGACTGCAGCGCCTTTAACCGCACGGCCACTTCGGCCGGCAACATCTGCTGGCCATACGGATCCTGGTGGTTTGTATTGTTACTTATGGCCAGTTCACCTATTTTGATTATCACAGAGTGGATATTGTCATTTGTGGAAGTGGATAGCAGGTGAGCGTTCTCTGCTTTATTTTTGACGTATGTGGCTACTCCATAGGCATGGTGGTATGTTGCAGCAATGATATCGTATCCTGGTATTTTTCCTCTGGAGCGTAGTTGATCTTCGTTATTTGTGTGGGTTTCCTATAGGGCAACCACATCAATGTTGTGCTTAGTCAATAACTTTTGAAGAATTTGGCATTTGGTTTTACGAATGCCCTCAATGTTCAATTGACATATTTTAATACTTGTTCCAAGTTTCCTAGATGCTTGGCCCTGAGAAGGGCTCTTGATGTGATTACGAGTCATTTCCTCTCGATTATGTACTTCTCGTATAGCCAGGAGGTCTAGAAAGATTGTCTGGCTGCCAATTTTATTGCCTTCTTAGCACCACTCAGGGGTCACGTGTGGGGAAAATTTCAGGTTTACACCTACGGACGTGAAGCAACATCGACTCCCATTACGAAGTGAACTTCGCAGGTAATCAGAGATCAAATCTGTAAGGCGATTAGGTAAACTTTGTTCTCCGTTCACAGCTGTTCAATAGCGGTACTCGCTTTGGGTACAGATATGTAAAACTGAAGAAACAGCAAAAAGGTGGGAATTTGAGGTGATGGGACCTGGATAAACTGAAAGAACCAGAGGTTGTAGAGAGCTTCAGGGAGACCATTAAGGAACGATTGACAAGAATGGGGGAAAGAAATACAGTAGAAGAAGAATGGATAGCTTGAGAGACGAAATAGTGAAGGTAGCAGAGGATCAAGTAGGCAAAAAAGACGAGGGCTAATAGAAATCCTCGGGTAACAGATGAGATACTGAATTCAATTGATGAAAGGAGAAAATGTAAAAATGCAGTAAATGAAGCAGGCAAAAAGGAATACAAAAGTCTCAAAAATGAGATCGATAGGAAGTGCAAAATGGCTAGGCAGGGATGGCTAGATGACAAATGTAAGCATGTAGAGGTTTATCTCACTAGGGGTAAGACAGATAATGCCTACAGGAAAATTAAAGAGACCTTTGAAGAAAAGAGAACCACTTGCATGAATATCAAGAGCTCAGATGGATACCCAGTTCTAAGCAAAGAAGGGAAAGCAGAAAGGTGGAAGGAGTATATAGAGGGTCCATACAAGGACGATGTTCTTAAGGACAATATTATAGAAATGGAAGAGAATGTAGAAGAAGATGAAATAGGAGATATGATACTGAGTGAAGAGTTTAACAGAGCACTGAAAGACCTAAGTCGAAACAAGGCCCCAGGAGTAGACAACATTCCATTAGAACTACTGATAGCTTTGGGAGAACCAGCCCTGACAAACTCTGCCATCTGGTGAGCAAGATGTATGAGACAGGTGAAATACCCTCAGACTTCAAGAATAATATAATAATTCCGATTCCAAAGAAAGCAGGTGTTGACAGATGGCAAAATTACCGAACTATCAGTTTAATAAGTCACGGCTGCAAAATACTAACGTGCATTCTTTACAAACGAATGGAAAAACTGGTAGAAGCCGAACTCGGGGAAGATCAGTTTGGATTCCGCAGAAATGTTGGAACACGTGAGGCAATACTGACCTTGCGACTTATAAAATAGATTAAGGAAAGGCAAACCTACGTTTCTAGCATTTGTAGACTTAGAGAAAGCTTTCGACAATGTTGACTGTAATACTCTCTTTCAAATTCTAAGGATGGCAGGGGTAAAATACAGGGAGCGAAAGGCTATTTACAATTTGTACAGAAACCAGATGGCAGTTATAAGAGTCGAGGGGCATGAAAGGGAAGCAGGGGTTGGGAAGGGAGTGAGACAGGGTTGTAGCCTGTCCCCGATGTTATTCAATCTGTATATTGAGAAAGCAGTAAAGGAAACAAAAGAAAAATTCGGAGTAGGTATTAAAATCCATAGAGAAGAAATAAAAACTTTGAGCTTCGCCGCTGACATTGTAATACTGTCAGAGACAGCAAAGGACTTGGAAGAGCAATTGAAAGGAATTGACAGTGTCTTGAAAGGAGGATGTAAGATGAACATCAACAATAGCAAAACGAGGATAATGGAATGTAGTCAAATTGAGTCGGGTGATGCTGAGGAAATTAGATTAGGAAATGAGACACCTCAAGTAGTAAAGGAGTTTTGCTATTTGGGGAACAAAAAACTGATGATGGTCGAAGTAGAGAGGATATAAAATGTAGACTGGCAATGGCAAGGAAAGCGTTTCTGAAGAAGAGAAATTTGTTAACATCGAGTATAGATTTAAGTGTCAGGAAGTCGTTTCAGAAAGTATTTGTGTGGAGTGTAGCCATGTATGGAAGTGAAACATGGACGATAAAATATTTTGGACAAGAAGAGAATAGAAGCTTTTGAAATGTGGTGCTACAGAAGAATGCTGAAGATTAGATGGGTAGATCACATAAATAATGAGGAGGTATTGAACAGATTTGGGGAGAAGAGGAGTTTGTGGCACAACTTGACTAGAAGATGGGATCGGTTGGTGGGACATGTTCTGAGGCATGAAGGAATCACCAATTTAGTATTGGACGGCAGCGTAGAGGGTAAAAATCGTAGAGGGAGACCAAAAGATGAATACACTAAGCAGATTCAGAAGGAAGTAGGTTGCAGTAGGTACTGGGAGATGAAGAACCTTGCACAGGATAGAGTAGCATGGAGAGCTGCATCAAACCAGTCTCAGGACTGAAGACCACAGCAACAACAACATGTAAAATATCAAGAAAATCAGCAGTTTTGTAGTGTAGTATATCAGGTGGTGATGTTTCGTAATTAACTACATTGCAAGTCGGCTATCTGCAAGAGCAGATCGTAGCTGGCATGCACAGATGTCGGCGACGGACGCGCGTGCAGTCAGCGCTGTGGCACGCGGCAATGTAAGCGACACGGCCGCACAGTTCCCGTGGCCAGGGCTGCATAGCAGACAGACTGCAGTCACGCGATCTTATTTAGTAGCACACTAGCGTGCGCGGGCGTTTCGGATTGTCGGTTTTCCTCCCGGCAAGTTTCTTCTACAGCAAATACGTTGATTCACATGCTGAAGCAGCGTGAACAATGGAGCTACAACTTTCGTCTGACGCGGACCCACTAAGACATTGAAGTATTTAATAGTACAGGTATGAAAGGACAGAGTAAGTAATCGGGCGGTAGCGACTATTCAAGTCCATGGCGGGAGATACACAGTACCACTATTACCGATTTTCTTTCCAGTTCCATTCGCTCACAGGGCGAGAGGAAAATGACTGTTGTGGCGTTCGCTGTGTTATTCTGTGGTTTGGTATTTAACTAATTTGTAAATGAAAATGATAATCTTATTTTATTACATTGAGTAATTACCAAATAATTTTTCTCCCGGCTAAAGAATTGGTCAAGTTGCTAAAGAACTCCAAGTTAACGTCGTGTTAAAGTGTTGTCTGTAAGTTGTGTAAGTGTCACTAAATCACAGTTCATACACCAGATTCTATACAACTATGGATTATGATGGAAACAGTTATCTTGAGCAAAATGATCATTAAAACCACCGAATATCAGCTGCGCACAACACTGACGTATGTTACCTGAAACAATATTCTTCGCAACTGGTGCGTAATTAATTTCGGCTCCATACATCCGCTAGAAAAGTTTGTTATAAGGATCGTGCTATGAGCACTGTTTTTAAAGAATCAATCTGATTCAAATCATTTTCATTAAAATGAGTTCGGGACCACCGGTGCACATTTATTTTTACACGTTTGTATTACGTTCGGCATTTATGTCTGCAGAGTTGCGTAATTTGAATTTGCCGCTGAGATAATTGTTAAGATGGCGGCAGACAATTGATAGAGACTTTCTATTGTTAGAGCAAATAAGTATATTAAATGCTTATTAAACATTACTTTCGTATTTTGCACTATTTAGACTTCATCAAGCGAATACTTGATTTTTTTCTAAGGAAAACAGACAAAAACGCGATACAAATCGCTATCATCAATGGCTGCGCTCCTTGCAGCGGAAAGAAATAATTAACACAGATAATGCTTACTGAGAGAGGAATTAAAGTTACAAATAATTATTCACTCATATTTATAATAATAATAAACTCTATTATCAAGTAATAATTAACAAATAATTACAATTTCTTAACAGACCTCAGTTTGCTATGCGTCCGCAACCTACAAAAGCCATCCAACAAAAGGTAAAAATAAAGGAAGACAAACGCAGATCATAAAAGGAATTTACAATTATCATTGTCTTTGTATGATACACATCGATATATCCAATTACATCATAGAATATTATATAAATAATTAATATTTATCATCTTTTTCACTATTTTTTTATATGTCAAATAGATAATGTTTATAACTGTTACAGGCATAATTTCCTCTCGTCGCACTGTAGCTAAAATTTATCTCGTGGATGTTACACTGTCTGTACACTGGCAGGACAAAAGTCATGGAATAGCGGTGTGCACACATACAGATGGCGGTAGTACCGCGTCCACAAGGTATAAAAGGGCGGAGCTGTCATTGTACTTAGGTGATATACCCTGAAGCGCCAAAGAAACTGGTATAAGCATGCGTATTCAAATACAGGCAGAATACGGCCTTGCGGTCGGCTACACCTATATAAAACAAGTGTCTGGCGCAGTTGTTATATCAGTTGCTGCTGCTACAATGCCAGGTTATCAAGATTTAAGTGAGTTTGAACGTGGTGTTATAATCGGCGCACGAGCGATGGGACACAGCATCTCCGAGGAAGCGATGAAGTGGAGATTTTCCCGTACGACCATTTCACGATTGTACCAGGAATGTCAGGAATCCGGTAAAACATAAAATCTCCGACGTCGCTGCGGTCGAAAAAATATCCTGCAAGAACGGGACAAACGATGACTGAAGAGAATGGTTCAACGTGACAGAAGTGCAACCCTTCCGCAAATTGCTGCAGATTTCTGTGCTGGACTATGAGCAAGTGTCAACGTGCGAACTATTGAGCGAAACATCATCGATATAGGCTTTCGGAGCCTAAGGCCCACTCGTGAACCCTTGATAAGTGCAGGACACAAAACTTTATGCCTCGTTTTAAACACAGCTGCTTGGTTCAGTGACCGTTTATAAATTAAAAGTGAAACAAATGAGCCCCTGGTCACAATTTTTAGCCTTGCTAACCACGTTTCAACACTTCTAAGAGTGCCTTCATCAGAATTTAAATGTTTGAAGTGGCCTATAACATAACTACAAATTATGGAAAAAGAAAATTTTTTGTATAAAAGTGTAACTACTGATTAACAATACAAGACAGAGACAGTACTTACATGTCACGTATAAAATAAATAACAGGCAAGAAGGGCTTTAGTCACAACTTTTTTCAAAAAGAATGCAGGAAGGTGAGCCACGATGGGCTGCTCATATCTGTAAAGCCACAGGTAGCAACGGACTGAGGCGCCCGCGTTAACAAGTGCGGGCAGGTGAACATGACACCAAGAGTGCCATCTGTTAGCCGTAAATATAAGTAGGCTATTTAACATTTAAAATATAGGCATATGAACGTTAAAATGAACAGTATTTAGTATTTGAATTCACACGTAAAGTTTTATATGACAACAGCAGACATGGTAACATTTTGCTAATGTAAAAGCATAGAAATACAGTTTGAAAACTGAAAACTGATAAACTGTACAAAAAGAAGCATTACTTACACGTCACGTATAAAATAAATATAAAGCGAAACAGCTTTTTTTTCTACTTGTAAGAAAGATCCCAAGTTCTTTAGACCTATCATTAAAAATCTCATTTCTGATAATGTTAAAAAGCTATATGCTAAAAAAAAGGCCTTCTTAATGAAGAGGCATTTATGCCACATATTTTGATACTCAAAACTCAGAAAAATGTTCAAATGTGTGTGAATTCCTAAGGGACCAAAATGCTGAGCTCATCGGCCCCTAGACTTACACACTACTTATATTAACTTATGTTAAGAACAACACACACACCCATGCCCGAGGGAGAAATCGAGCCTTCGGCGGGTGAGGCCGCGCAGTCCGAGACATGGCGCCTCAAACCGCGCGGCCACTCCGCGCGGCTCAGAAACTTACTTATCAAAACCTACAGGGCATTTCTCGTTCACCTACAATCATGAAATTATCAAGAAGTAATTTTCACAGTACAAGTAAAGGGAGAATCCGAAATTGTTAATTTGTAATTGCATGAAACGAAAATAAAATATTGGTTGTGTCACTTGTTATCCGACCTCCAACTTGAAACTAAAACATTACCGAAAGTCCTAGAATCCCTGGGACCGATGTCTTGCCAGTATTATTATTGATAATAGGTGCAAATCGTCAATATCCTCGATTTCCGGAATGGATAAACCGTCTGTATACATTGTTAAGTTTGTACGGAATGGTAGAGTCCTACTCGCTTGTGGCCTGTTATACTTAAATTAATTTCCTTATCTTGTTTACTGTTTTGTGTGATTTTTACTCCTAGATGTTTGTACTCTTCAGTATGTGTAATAGTTCTCATAACTCCTTCCAGTGTCAGATCTTTATTTGTTCCTCCTATTACCAAGTATTTAGTTTTATTCCTGTTGTACCGAACCCCCCCTCCTTTTTTTTCAGTTTTAATGACCAACAGTGTTCTTGCTGTCTATGCATGAATGCCTGACACGGACGTGGCACCCTGTGATTGAATTTACTCATTATGAGATTACTGAAGGGCGATCTGTTTTAGTTGTTAAAAACCACTCATAAAGCCAAGATCGCTCAAAATACTTTTTGTTGCTATGGGTACACGTCTTGAGCTGAATGCAGTGTAATCAATGTAATTAATAAGAATACACCAGACGCGTTTCGTCTTTATTCATAAAACATTTTCCGTGGTTATTTTTTCTATACATACGTTTGTAAATTTTTTGTTCTTTTAGGTTAAAAACAGCATATTGTTTATTAAGTTGGTGTGCGAGTAACTTACGATGTTTCTTTACATATTCTGCTCCTTCCGTCCTTACTAGCAGCGGTCGACATTAAAAGATTTCATTCACATTGGAACCTGGCAGTTTTTGCGATTCTGTAGTATTTCTTGGGCTGCATTATTTACACTTTTGTAAACTGTTTCTCATTCGCACAAATGGAAACGTCGTGTGGCTAGGGCCTCCAGTCGGGTAGACCAGTCGCCTGATGCAAGTCTTTTGAGTTGACAGTGTTTATGTCTGTTCGTTTGTTTTCGTTCACGTTGTGAGTGTTGCCAACCTGTGAAACTACTTTTTTGTGTGTGTGAGAGTTAGTGAAAATTTGAGAAGTTGTCTTGTATGTTAGGTAGAGACGTGAGAGAAATGGGGTGGGTTGACAATTCTTTTCTTCTTTTTTGGGGGGGGGGGGAGGGGGAGGGGTAGCAGCAATGGGCCTGGACGGTGATTACAGGCCAGAATCTGGGAGGATATGTTAGTGGTAAATGGAGCATGTGGTTATATGTCTGTATTTTATTTTATATTAAGTGGTCAATCAGTTTAAAGAGTGTGTGGTTTTGCCAGGCTGGTTTGATCATTTGTGTGTTGTTTCTTTTCTGTTTCGATATTTTGGAAGTGGCAGTTTTTTTTTAAGGTGAGGAGTAGTTTTTTGTTGTTGTCTATCCTTATGATTTCCATGTCTGTGTCTCTGGCTGTAATTTTATGTTGGTGTTGGTGTAAGTGTTCAGCAAAAGTTGAATGATTTGTCCAATATTTCCATTCTCTTACACGTTCTTTCTATCTGGTGTCTAACATCCTCCTCATTTTAACCAATAGTTTTTATTGTTGTTGTGGTCTTCAGTCCACAGTCTGCTTTGCTGCAGATCTCCATGCTACTCTGTCCTGTGCAAGCCTCTTCATCTCCGAATAACTACTGCAACCTACGTCCTTCTGAATCTGCTTAACACATTCATCTCTTGGTCTCCGTCTACGATTTTTAGCCGCCACGCTTGCCTCCAATACTAAAGTGGTGATCCCTTGATGCCTCAGAAAGTGTCGTACCAACCGATCCCTTCTTCTGGTCAAGTTGTGCCACAAACTCCTCTTCTCCCCAGTTGTGTTCAGTACCTCCTCATTAGTTACGTGGTCCACCCACCTAATCTTCAGCGTTCTTCTACAGCACCACATTTCGAAAGCTTCTATTCTCTTCTTGTCTATGTTTCACTTCCATAGATGGCTACACTCCATACAAATACTTTCAGAAAAGACTTCCTAACACTTAATTCTATACTCGATGCTAACATGTTTATGTTCTTCAGAATCGCTTTCCTTGCCATTGCCATTCTACATTTTATATCCTCTCTACTTCAACCATCATCAGTTATTTTGCTCCCAAATCGGAAAACTCATATACTATTTTAAGTGTCTCATTCCCTAATCTAATTCCCTCAGCATCATCTGATTTAATTCGATTAAATTCCATTATCCTCGTTTTGCTTTTGTTGATGTTCATCTTACATCCTCCCTTTAAAACACTGTCCATTCCGTTGAGCTGCTCTTCCAGGTCCTTTACTGTCTCTGACAGGATTACAATGTCATTGGCGAACCTTAAAGATTGTATCTCATCTCCATGGATCTTAATACCTACTCCAAATTTTTCTTTTGTTTCTTTTACTGCTTGCTCCGCATACAGATTGAATAACATTGGGGATAGGCTACAACCCTGCCTCACTCCTTTCCCAACCACTGCTTCCCTTTCGTGACCCTCGACTCTCTGGTTTCTTTACAGATTGAAAACAGCCTTTCGCTCCTCTTATCTTATCCCTGCTACCTTCAGAGCCCGAAAAAGAGCATTCCAGTCAACAATGTCAAAAGCTTCATCTAAGTGTACAAATGATGAAAACGTAGGTTTGTCTTTCCTAAACCTATTTTCTAAGATAAGTCGTAGGGTCAGTACTGGCTGGCGTGTACCAATATTTCTACAGAATCCAAACTGCTTGTTAGTATTTTGCAATCGTGACTTATTAAACTGATAGTTCGCCAATCTCTGCTTTCTTTGGGATTGGAATTATTATATTCTTCTTGAAGTCTGAGGGTATTTCGCCTGTCTCATATATATCTTACGCAGCAGATGGAAGAGTTTTGTCATGGCTGGCTCTCCCAAGCCTGTCAGTAGTTCTAATGGAATGTTGTCTACTCCTGGGGGCTTGTTTCGACTTAGGTCTTTCAGTGCTCTGTCAAATTCTTCACGCAGTATCGTATCTCTAATTTCATCTTCCTCTACGTCCTCTTCCATTTCCATAACATTGCCCTTAAGTATATTGCCCTTGTATACACCCTGCATATACTCCTCCCACCTTCCTGCATTGCCTTCTATGCTTAGGATAGGTTTCCATTGTAACCATTAGTAACAGATTTTAACTGCTGTTACGGAAGATGGTCATGCAAACAAACGTAAAATACACAACTGGCCATTAAAATTGCTACACCAAGAAGAAATGCAGATGATAAACGGGTATTCATTGGACAAATATATTATACTAGAGCTGACATGTGATTACATTTTCACGCAATTTGGGTGCATAGATCCTGAAAAATCAGTACTCTGAACAACCACCTTTGGCCGTAATAACGGTCTTGATACGCCTGGGCATTGAGTCAAACACAGCTTGGATGGCGTGTACAGGTACAGCTGCCCAGGCAGCTTCAACACGATACCACAGTTCATCAAGAGTAGTGACTGGCGTATTGTGACGAGTCAGTTGCTCGGCCACCATTGACCAGACGTTTTCAATTGATGAGAGATCTGGAGAATGTGCTGGCCAGAGCAGCAGTCGAACATTTTTTGTATCCAGAAAGGTCCGTACAAGACCTGCAACATGCGGTCGTGCATTATCCTGCTGAAATGTAGGGTTTCGCAGGGATCGAATGAAGGGGAGAGCCACGGGTCGTAACACATCTGAAATGTAGCATCCACTGTTCAACGTGCCGTCAATGAGAACGAGAAGTGACCGACATGTGTAACCAATGACACCCCTTACCATCACGCCGGGTGATACTCCAGTATGATGATGACGAATACACACTTCCAATGTGCGTTCACGGATGAGACCATCATGATGCTGTAAGCAGAACCTGGATTCATCCGAAAAAATGACGTTTTGCCATTCGTGCACCCAGGTTTGTCGTTTAGTACACCATCGCAGGCGCTTCTGTCTGTGATGCTGCATCAAGGGTAACCGCAGCCATGGTCTCCGAGCTGATAGTCCATGCTGCTGCAAACGTCATCGAACTGTTCGTGCAGATGGTTGTTGTCTTGCAAACGTTCCCATCTGTTGACTCAGGGATCGAGACGTGGCTGCACTGTAACAGTCATGCGGATAAGATGCCTGTCATCTCGACTGCTAGTGATACGAGGCCGTTGGGATCCAGCACGGCGTTCCGTATTACCCTCCTGATCCCACCGATTCCATATTCTGCTAACAGTCATTGGATCTCGACTAACGCGAGCAGCAATGTCACGATACGATAAACAGCAATCGCGATAGGCTACAATCCGACCTTGATCATAGTCGGAAGGTACGCATTTCTCCTCCTTACACGAGGCATCACAACTACGTTTCACCAGGCAACGCCGGTCAACTGCTGCTTGTGTATGAGAAATCGGTTGGAAACTTTCCTCATGTCAGCACGTTGTAGGTGTCGCCACCGGCGCCAAGCTTGTGTGAATGTTCTGAAAAGCTAATCATTTGCATATCACAGCATCTTCTTCCTGTCGGTTAAATTCCGCGTCTGTAGCACATCTTCGTGGTGTAGCAATTTTAATGGCCAGTAGTGTATTTTTATTCGAGACAACCGGTTTCAACAGTCTTAGATGTTATCGTCAGGTCTTAAACTTTTTATTAGTAAGACGTGTTCGTTTTACCCTTTGTATGAGGTTCAGCGTAAAATGAACCTTGTTACTACCAAAAAAATGATTAAGACCTGAAGGTGACAGGTAAGACTGCTGAAACAGATTGTCTTGAATGAAACATACCTTGTGCGGTGATGGCTCTTGAGTGGTTCCCTGTCTTTGGCACAATACTTTTCGCGTAACGTTCATGTACAGCAAAGTTTACTTATCCGGCACCACTTGTTCCGGAATTTTTATTAACAACCAAACCCAATTCAAAAGTAATAGCAGTGTGCATAACTATAATACTAAGGAGAAAGGATGATCTTCACTATTCAAGATTAAATCTAACTTTGGGATAGAAAAGGGTGAATTACTCTGCCACTAAAGTCTTTGGTCACTTACCAAATAGTATCAAAAGTCTGACAGATAACCAACAAGTATTTAAGAAGAAATTAAAAGAATTTCTGAATGACAACTCCTTCTACTCCATAGAGGAATTTTTAGACATAAATTAAGAAAGAAAAAGAAAAAAACCAAACAAAATAATAAAAAATTAAAAAAAGAAAAACAAAAAATAAAAAAACTTAATTATGTCATGTATTGGAAAATTTGACTCGTTCCACAGCATTACGAAATATCGTATTCATGATCCTTGGAACTAGTATTAATCTAATGTAATCCGGTTCGCAGGTCCCTGTGATGGCGGTGTGACGCCATGCGGCACGTGCTGTGGCTGTGCGCTGTGCTGTTGTTGGCGGCCCTGCCGCGCCTCGGGAGCGCCGGCGTCGTCGCCCGCCTGACGGACGCGCCCGTCGGCGCCGACTGGCTGCCGCAGCCCGACGAGGAGCGCGACGAGGCTGACCGGCCGCGGCGCATCGTGCCCAAGTCGCTGTTCGTCGCGCCCGGCCGCCAGTCGCAGCCCTGCTCGCCGGGCTACCGCTCCGACGGCAAGGGCCGCTGCGTCAAGTTCCTCTGGGTCGACCGCAGCGTCCACCTCAGCTTCCTCATCAGCCAGCTCAACGGCCAGTTCGGCGGCGGCGGACCCGGCACCTCGGCGAGCAAGATCTCCGACGACATCAACAGGGTGGACCGCAGTCCGCTCAGGGTGACCCTCGGCATCGCCACTGAGACCATCACCACTCCCGATGCCAGTGTCGAGGGGGTCGCCGCTTGAAGCTCCGACTTATTCGGTGAACGATGTGTCGAACAGAACCCAGTGAAATAACTCACTGTTTTACAGTTGTCCACCAGTTTTACAGGCATCTCTTGTTGAGAGACGGTAACAATAATATTCTTCCAGCAGTAGTCACAAATTGCTGCTGAACTCTAGTCCACATTTAATTTATAGAGGACGACACTTTGACAGTGTTCGTGTGTATAGAAAAGAAAAGGTTAATGACCAGTCAAAAGTATTACAGACTGAATGTAATGATACAATCATGTTATACACTGTAAGGCACAATAGTTCCGGCTTTTAAATATATAGTCTTAGATAAATTATATATATATATATATATATATATATATATATATATATATTAAACACAGATAGCTGACGGATAAAAAAGCGACTATCTATCAGAACATATAAAACATGGGAGAAAATGCAGTAGCATTCTTCTCGATAATTCTAATTTCATCAGTATTGTCAATATGGTGCTTCTGTTTCTTAGGTCCACTAGTCAGTCGTTTCTCATCATTCAAGAGAGTGAAACCTGTTTTCTTACTGTATGGAACATATTCATTTCTTAGTAATTAAGTTTCTCTATTTTATAATGTGTTGTTATATTTAATTATGTTTTGAAGTTGAAATAAAAGTTTTCTTTATTATTTCTTAATCATAATAATTTACAAGCAGCTAAAATTTTTCTCTACATATGAATTTAAAATAAGAACTAAGTTGATAACAAAACAATAAAATTGTGTTTAAATCCATAACAGATTCCTTTGCCATTGTTTGTCTCCTTTATTAAGCTAAACAATACTCTCGTTTTTGGTGAACAAAATTTATTACTCCTTAAACAGTTTTGGGTTTCGTGCTCAGTAATCCATTGGTTTCCTTGAAGTTCGGTGCAATATGATCAAGAGAGCAGAAAGTGTCCCATGTAATAATATGCTACCAGTTTTTGAATAACTCATTACTTTGAAAGTACTGATTGTGCAAAAGCGAGAACTAACAATAATGTGTCGTGCTTAACCGCGGTAGTGCAATGGGATACTGCCCCTCAAAGATTTAGGCATTTTAATTGCATCATCACAATACATATAATCGCTAGTAAAATTCGTCACAAATAATCCATCACAATTCTGGGAAGAATAGTGATATCCGCACTACAACACTAGAGGAAGAAAATTACTTTAATAACCCGTTATTTAAGCTGCCGCTGTCTCTCAAAGGAGCTCAGAATACACCAACAAAAACTTTTGATTATTTTCTCACTAACATGAAAATTGTCATACAGGTAGTAAAGCAATTCTTAAATGTAACTCCCAGTCATTTCTTCTGGACAAATCTTTCTGTCCCACTGACGACTTTTTTTGTTTCAGAACTGGTAATGTGTAAAAAACAATTAGTTTTAAGTGTAGTTGCATGAGTAGGACTGAAAAATAACATGGTCAATAATGTTAAATATTGGGCAGTGTGCCTTTTACAAACTTGTAAATGGTCAGCACAGATATGTTGTTTTAATAGCCTATAAATGGACGGTTTCCACATGATTTGGTTGGAGAAAAGACCATAACCATCTTCCTCTGTCATTCATTTCTCACTACGCTAATGCTGTGTCTCTGATGACATCAATATCGACGAGACAACTCTAATCTTTACTCTTTTCGCCAGTGAGCTTTTACCGAATCACTCGAACGAACAGTGAACACACAGCTTCTTGAATTTTGGAACGTAATATTCGTTACATGAAATGTAATGTTAAACTTAGTTCATTCGAGGAACCATATTTGCATATTTACTTATTGGTACATCCTAGGCACTGTCAAATCTTGTTCTGTATTGCATAAAAGTGTAATTTGGTCAATACGTAACTACTTTTTAGTAAGAATTTCTACTTTGTATTGCATAAAAGTAAAATTTCTTCAATCCTTAAATAATTTTTAGTAAGAAATTATATCAGAACAAGTCATCAAACTACATAAAGAATTTTCTTTGTTTTAAAATACCAAGGCGGTTATTTGCTATTACTAATAATTTTTACTTAGTTTATATTGAACAAAGAGATGACTGTGGCTGCCTTTATCTGAGGTATTAACATTTTGCATCGATGTGTAAGAAGATATCACTTAGACTTTGTTTTTAAAAAAAAGGAAATTTTTGCAAACTCATTACTTTACGGCATTCTGGTTGTTTTACACGGACGTATCTGAATGTTCTAGCGTTAGCCGACATTAACATTGTGAAAATACAGTTATCGTCCTTTAAATAAACAAGGTGATTCTATAACAGTTTTTTTACTTTAAATACGGGTATTTTAAAAAAATCTCTCCGCAGTGCCATATGATTATTAGCCGCGCGTGCCTTTTGATTGTTCTCCTGCCTGGGTTTTTCAACGAAACAATAAACGCACAACGATACTGCAGTGATATTCTGTACCCATTCATAGGAGAACTTGTGTTAAGTGGAATACTGAACAGTTATTTTCAACAAGATGGTGCAACCGCGCATACAGCTCGCGTTTCAATGTCACTGCTTACTGATGTTTTTGGTGATCGAATAATTTCACAGGGACTTTTGCCTCCACGACTGCCTGACCTAACACCACCTGACTTTTTACTCTGGGGTGCAGCGAAAGCAACTGTCTATAAAAACCGTCCAAAATCCATCGATGAATTGAAAACTGCAATTTTCACTTTCACTGCTTCTGTTACAGAAGAAATGTTAGAACTTGTGTTTGGAAATATGATTAGACGAATTGAATTGTGTATTCGACACCAGGGGGGACACTTTCAACATTTAATGTGAAAATCTGTAAGTAAAAATGAATATTCAATAAATTAATAACTTGCCTTTCACTGAGTTTCATTTCGGTATATTCACGGCGGCATACGGCACGCGCAGCTAACAATCATACGGCACTGCGCAGAGACTTATTGAACACCCCGTGTAAATGCTATGAACCACGACCTAAAAGAACGTCTCTAGTCTCTAAGCAGAGAGCATAGCCTGGTCAGTTTCTTGCCGAAAAGAGTGCGACGACAACGAGAGAAGAGGTAAAACGGAATGCAGAACCCCATCAACGAGTATCGCTCAAATTCTTAAACCCAAATTTCTATTTGCTCATACGTGTCTTCGTAAAATAAATAAGTAAAAGCTGGAGAGCTTCTCTCTGTCTCTCTTCCTGTGTGTGTGTGTGTGTGTGTATGTGTGAAAGTAAGTTACTTCTGTTGTGGCGTAACAAGCTTGCTACGCCACACTGGGAAGGGAGCCTAAAAAAAGGCACGCGTACACACACGCCGACTGGCGTCAAGTCTGGAACAGGATAACTATTGAATGGTAGCAAGAAAAGTACGTAGCTGCTTTATACTTAACTTTTATTCTTTGATGAATACAGCGTTCTTCTTGAGACATTTATACTATAACTCTCAAAGTAGGTAAGGCTAATGGCGCCTTGCTAGGTCGTAGCCATGGACTTAGCAGAAGGCTATTCTAACTGTCTCTCGGCAAATGAGAGGAAGGCTTCGTCCGTATTGTCGCTAGCAATGTCGTCCGTACAACTGGGGCGAGTGCTCTATCGTATATCGAGACCTGCCTTGTGGTGGCGCTAGGTCTGCGATCACACAGTGGCGACAAGCGGGTCCGACATGTACTAAATGGACCGCGGCCGATTTAAGCTATCACCTAGCAAGTGTGGTGTCTGGCGGTGACACCACAACTTCCTTATTCATATGCAATCATAAAATGTAAAATCCAGGTCTGTTGTTATTTGAGTTTATACAATATTGTACAAAACATGAGGACAACGGTAACATCCTCGTAATGTGTCACTGCCATAACACAGCTCGATGAAATGTAGACTGTACACGTCATTTCTGGAAACCCAGAATCTGCTCTGTAGGAATCAACATGGATTCCGGAAACAGCGATCGTGTGAGACCCAACTCGCTTTATTTGTTCATGAGACCCAGAAAATATTAGATACAGGCTCCCAGATAGATACCATTTTCCTTGACTTCCGGAAGGCGTTCGATACAGTTCCGCGCTGTCGCCTGACAAACAAAGTAAGAGCCTACGGAATATCAGACCAGCCGTGTGGCTAATTTGAAGAGTTTTTAGCAAACAGAACACAGCATGTTGTTCTCAATGGAGAGACGTCTACAGACGTTAAAGTAACCTCTGGCGTGCCACAGGGGAGTGTTATGGGACCATTGCTTTTCACAATATATATAAATGACCTAGTAGATAGTATCGGAAGTTCCATGCGGCTTTTCGCGGATGATGCTGTAGTATACAGAGAAGTTGCAGCATTAGAAAATTGGAGCGAAATGCAGGAAGATCTGCAGCGGATAGGCACTTGGTGCAGGGAGTGGCAACTGACCCTTAACATACACAAATGTAATGTATTGCGAATACATAGAAAGAAGGATCCTTTATTGTATGATTGTATGATAGCGGAACAAACTCTGGTAGCAGTTACCTCTGTAAAATATCTGGGAGTATGCGTACGGAGCGATTTGAAGTGGAATAATCATATAAAATTAATTGTTGGTAAGGCAGGTGCCAGGTTGAGATTCATTTCGAGAGACCTTAGAAAATGTAGTCCATCAATAAAGGAGGTGGCTTACAAAACACTCGTTCGACCTATACTTGAGTAATGCTCATCAGTGTGGGATCCGTACCAGGTCGGGTTGACAGAGGAGATAGAGAAGGTTCAACGAAGAGCGGCGCGTTTCGTCACAGGGTTATTTAGTAAGCGTGATAGCGTTACGGAGATGTTTAGCAAACTCAAGTGGCAGACTCTGCAAGAGAGGCGATCTGCATCGCGGTGTAGCTTGCTGTACAGGTTTGGAGAGGGTGCGTTTCTGGATGAGGTATCGAATATATTGCTTCCCCCTACTTATACCTCCCGAGGAGATCACGAATGTAAAATTAGAGAGATTCGAGCGCGCACGGAGGCTTTCCGGCAGTCGTTCTTCCCGCGAACCATAGGCTCCTGGAACAGGAAAGGGGGGTAACGACAGTGGCACGTAGAGTGCCCTCCGCCACACACCGTTGGGTGGCTTGCGGAATATAAATGTAGATGTAGATGAAAAAACTGCTACAGTACATCACAGAAGGCTGGCACTTTTATTCAAAGAAAATAATTACATTGAAGGCACAGCAGTTCGTGGCTGTCCCCCGGACGTAACAAAATCGGCACACTGTTCTTAACAGGGTGTGATCATTCGGACGGCCGTGCATGCTCTGCCACGTGCTCCCATGTTGGCCACAAGCTTGGTACGGAGTTGCTGTGGGAGGGCGTGTCATTCCTCCACCAGTACGGTTGACAACGGCTGTATGGTCGTTGGTGCATGTGGACGTACTGCAGTACATCTCTCCAACGCATTGCTCACGGGCTCATTGGGATTTAAGTCCATTCTGCGAAAATCCTCTCGTTCAAAAGAGCTCCTCCACCTGCCCTGTTCGATGCGTCGCGCACTTGCATCTATAAAAATGTTCGCCCCTGCTAGCTGAGTGTGGTCAGCGCGACGGAATGTCATACCTAACGGCCCGGGTTCGATTCCCGGCTGGCACGGAGATTTTCTCCTCTCAGCGACTGGGTGTTTTGTTGTCCTTATCATCATCATTTCATCCCCATCGAAACGCAAGTCTCCGACGTGGCGTCAACTCGAAACACTTTCACCAAGCGACCGGTCTACCCGATGGGAGGCCCTAGCCACACGACATTTCCATTTATAAAAATGAAGTCAGGGACGAAAGCATTCCTGAAAAGATGCACACATAGAATGTGTACAGCATTACAATAACGTTGACCGGTGACTACACAGTGTTCATTGTAAGTCAGTGTGCACGTGAAACATTATGCTTCCCCACACCATAACATCTAGACCATCAAAACTTTCATGTTTGACAATGCCGGACGTAACCTCATATGGCGAGAGGTTGGAACACGTAAAGCACCCAGGAACACTGTCGAAGATGATCGTTTTGACGGACCAAGTTGCAGAGCATGTATTTCCGTCCGTGGCGATCACTCATCTGCTAAGAACCATGACGGGCCTTTTGTATTGTCCAGGAGAGCATCATGAATCACGGTGATTTCAGCGTAATTATTGTCTTTGAATAAAACTGTCACTACTCCTCTGCTCGTTGGTTATTTCTTTCAGTTACACTATGTGATCACAAGTATCCGAACACCTGGCAGAATATGACTTACAAGTTCGTGGCGCCCTCCATCGGTAATGCTGGAATTCAATATGGTGTTGGGCCATCCGTAGCCTTGATGACAGCTTCCACTCTCGCAGGCATACGTTCAATCCGGTGCTGGAAGGTTTCTTGGTGAATGGCAGCCCATTCCTCACGGAGTGCTGCACTGAGGAGAGGTATCGATGTCTGTCGGTAAGGCCTTGCTCGAAGTCGGCGTTCCAAAACGCCCCAAAGGTGTTCTATAGGATTCAGGTCAGGACTCTGTGTAAGCCAGTCCACTACACGGATTTTGTTGTGTAACCACTCCGCCACAGGCCGTGCATTATGAACAGGTGATCAATCGTGTTGAAAGATGCAGTCGCCATCCCCGAACTGCTCTTCAACAGTGGGAAGCAAGAAGGTGCTTAAAACATCAATGTAGGCCTTTGCTGTGATAGTGCCACGCAAAACAACAAGGGGTGCAAGCCCCCTCCATGAAAAACACGACTACACCATAACACCACCACCTCCGAATTTTACTGTTGGCACTCTATACACTGGCAGATGATGTTCACCGCGCATTCGCCATTCCCATACCCTTCCATCGGATTGCCACATTGTGTATCGTGATTCGTCACTCCACACAACGTTTTTCCACTGTTCAATCGTCCAATGATTACGCTCCTTACACAAACGTGTCGTCGCTTATGAGCAGCCGCTCGACCATGAAATCCAAATTTTCTCACCTCCTGCGTAACTGTTATAGTACTTGCAGTGGATCATGATGCAGTTTGCAATTCTTGTGTGATCGTCTGCCTATTACACATTACGACCCTCTTCAACTGTCGGCGGTCTCTGTCAGTCAACAGACGAGGTCGGTCTGCACGCTTTTGTGCTGTACGTGCCCCTTCACGTTTCCACTTCACTATCACATTGGAAACAATGGACCTAGGGATGATTAGGAGTGTGGGAATCTCGCATACAGACGCATGACATAAGTGAAACCCAATCACCTGACCTCGTTCGAAGTTCATGATCTCCGCGGAGCGCGCCATTGTGCTCTCTCACGATGTCTAATGACTACTGAGGTCGCTGATATGGAGTAACTCGCAGTATGTGGCAGCGCAATGCACATAATATGAAAAACGTATGTTTTTGGTGGTGTCCGGATGCTTTTGATCACATAGTGTACCTTCTCTACTACACAATAACAGTTATTTCAATGAATGGACCACGTTGCACCTCAAAGAAAACGTTCTATTTACACAATGTTTATACAGATTTAGAAAACATCGTTCTTGTGAAACACAACTTGCTCTTTACTCATGCGAAGTGTTGACTGCTGCTGACAAGGGATTTCAAATTGATTCCGTATTTCTAGATTTCCATAAGGCTTTTGCCACTGTACCACACAAGCGGCTTGTAGTGAAACTGCGTGCTCATGGAATATTGTTCAGTTGTATGACTGGATTCGTGATTTCCTGTGAGAGAGGTCAAAGTTCACAGTAACTCACGGAAAGCCATTGAGTAAAGCAGAAGTGGTTTCTGGCATTCCCCAGGGTAGTGTCATAGGCCCTTCCTAGGACTCATCTCTAAACGATTTAGCAGACAACCTGTGCAGGAGTTTTAGGTTGTTTGCAGATGACGCTGTCGTTTATCGACTAGTAAAGTCATCAGAAGATCAAAACGAATTGCAAAAGAATTTATAAAAGATATCTGTATGGTACGAAAACTGGTAACTGACTCTGAATAACAAAAAGTGTGACGTCATGAGTGCTAAAAGAAATCAGTTACACGCTAAATCAGTCAAATCTAAGGGCCGTAAATTCAACTGAATACCTAGGAATTACAATTACGAACAACTTAAATTGGAAGGAACACGTAGAAAATGTTGTGGGGAAGGCTAACCAAAGACTGCGTTTTATAGGCAGGACGACTTAGAAAATGTACCAGATCTACTAAAGAGACAGTCAACACTACGCTTGTCCGTCCTGTTTTAAAATACTGCTGCGCGGTATGGAATCCTTACCAGATAGAATTGACGGAGTACATCGAGAAAGTTCAAAGAAGGGCAGCACGTTTAGTATTATCGCGAAATAGAGGAGAGAGTGTCACTGAAATGATACAGGATTTGGGGTGGACATCATTAAAACAAGGGCGTTTATCGTTGCGGCGGAATCTTCCCGCGAAATTTCAATCACATGTTTTCTTCTCCGAATGCGAAAATATTTTGTTGACGCCGACCTACAAAGGCAGAAACGATCACCATAACAAAACAAGGGAAATCAGAGCTCGTACCGAAAGATATAGGTGTTCGTTTTATCCTCGCGCTGTACGAGATTGGAATAATAGAGAATTATTGTGAAGGTGGTTCGATGAACCCTCTGCCAGGCACTCAAATGTGATTTGCAGAGTATCTATGTAGATGTAGATCCAGCTATGTTACTTGGTAGTAACACGTCTTGCCAAAGTTATTTTCGTCCGTTAGTTTTGCACGATCAAAGTATCCAGGGACTTTAGAAAGTAGCATACACGTCGCAAGATGAGACCTTTTGTGCCTCAAATTAGATTACAAAAGTCAGTGTCTTCGTCGCTTAGTATTTTATTAAAATGTTTCAGCAGTTCCTCTTTCCAGGCATCATCAGATCTAAAAATTTACCAGCGACACAAAGGCGTGTATTCAGTACATAACTAAGGACCTACTTGAAGCTCTAAAATTTTTAGATCTTATTACCGTTGCAAAGCCGAAATTGGTAATCAATTTTAATAAGACACAAATGAATGAAAGGCATTAGCATAGTGGGCACTGATTTAAATCAATGAGGAAAGTTGAAAATTTGAACCAGACCGGGATTCGAACCCGGGTGTCCTGCTCACTAGGCAGATGCGCTGACCATACAGCCATCCGGACACACTATTCACCACAGCTACAAAGGTTGCACGAAGACACTTCTAGTCGGACCCAAATTCCCATCCACTGCAGGATCAAACTGGTGTCTGTTCCTTCAGACATTTCTGAAAGAACAGACACCATATATACAACTACAGCGAGGATGGCCAATGATTCCATCAGTGCAGACGCACACCAAGCTCTAACTCTTGCGGGAATCGGCAAAATGCTACGAGTAATGAGGGTCAAATGGTTCAAATGGCTCTGAGCACTATGGGACTTAACATCTTAGGTCATCAGTCCCCTAGAACTTAGAACTACTTAAAGCTAACTAACCTAAGGACATTACACAACACCCAGCCATCACGAGGCAGAGAAAATCCCTGACCCCGCCGGGAATCGAACCCGGGAACCCGGGCGTGGGAAGCGAGAACGCTACCGCACGACCACGAGATGCGGGCAGTAATGAGGATAATTTGCAAGTCGCACTACTTCGGTAATGTAGATAAGTTGATAATTTGGGCCTTCAGTCTCTGGCATCCATCCGTGCAGGTGAGGCGTCGACTTCTTCTATAACTCCAGCCTTGCCTTCTCTGGTGAAATGGTGAGCTTCTCGGATGTCCTCAGGAAGCTCTCGCGAGCTCAGCCCTTGCTGTAGTGGATGTCCGTGCAGTGCAAGGGCACTGTTCTGTTCCATTTCAGTCTCTCCTTGTTGGCAGCCACTGCTCTGCGTACCCATGGTGGCGCTATTCCAGCCAGGTAGTAGAGCTTACCTGTTGGGGTAGGTCTTAAGCAACTTGTGATCAACCTGCAGGTTTCGTTGAGAGTAATGTCTACTTGTTTGGCATGAGATGACCTGTACCAGACTGGGGAAACATAATCAGCAATTGAAAACCACAGTGCCATGCAGAAGAGCGAACAGTTCGTGGATGTGAGTCCCACTGTGTTCCAACTAATTTGCGAATTAAGTTGTTTCGAGTGGAAATTTTCATTTTGGTATTCTTGCAGTGAGTTTTTAATGCCATAGTTCAGTCGAGAGTGACTCCCAAGTATTTAGGGGCGTGATGATGCTGGAGTTGGATGCCTGACCATTCAATATGTAGCTCATGATTAGCTTCCCTGTTCCTTAAATGAAAGGCACAAACTTGTGTCTTCGTAGGGTTTGGTCTCAGTTGGTTCCGATTGTAGTAGCTTGACAGTGTTCTAAGTGCTGTTGTGAGGTCTCTTTCCACTCTTTCAAAGCATTAGCTCTGCGTAGCAAGGGCTACGTCACCTGCATATTAGAATCTCCTTGTGCCTGGGGTCAATGGCTGGTCGTTGGTATAGATGTTGAAGAGAAGTGGAGCCAAGACGCTTCCCTGAGGTAGACCATTTTTCTGCGCTCTCCAGCGACTGCGTTGTCCTTGAAATTCAACGAAAAACCTGCGGTTTTGGAGGAAGGTGCTGATTAGTCTGACGAAGTGGACGTTCTTGATCATATTGTATAATTTTACATGGAGTAACCGATGATGGACAGTATCGTACGCTGCTGTGAGATCCACGAAGACCACGCCCGTTACTTTTCGAGTTTCAAAACCATCCTCTATAAACTGAGTGAGATTCAAAAGTTGCCCTGTACAGCTTCTGTTTGGTCGAAATCCTGTTTGTTCGGGTATGAGAAGAGGGTCTATTACTGGTAGGGTTCTATTCAGAATCATACGTTAGAACAATTTATAAAGGTGACTCAAAAGGCTAACTGGTCTGAAATTCTTGGGATGATTTGCTTCCTTTTCAGGTTTCAGAAGAGCTATCACCCTACTCTTTCGCCAGATCTTTGGTATGTGATAATGGTTCACGCAGTTGTTGAAAAGCTGCCGCATCCATTTTCTTGTTGTTGGGCCGAAATTCTTGATTTTCTCCATGCGGATGTCATCTAAACCGGATGCTTTACCAGTTTCGCTCTCCTTAATAGTCTTGTTTAATTCAGATCTCTCGAATGGGGGAGTCAGATCCCTTGTTTGTTCTTGGGCCTCTTGGTGTACTTTTGGCACTTTGATTCTATGGCTTCCTTTCCCATTCACGAGCAGTTGGTGTGCTATATGGTCCGCAGTGATGTTGCAGTGTGCTGTGGATCTGGTTGGGTCATTATTGAGGCTTCTCAATAATCTCCACGCTTTATGGATGTTCCTGATTAGATCAAGTTCTTCTATAGTTTTAACCCAAGAATTCCTTTTGGATTCTTTCAGAGATGTAATAAGTTTATTCCCAGCCGCCAGCGTTGCCTCGCCGAATGGATCAACCACATATACAGTTTTAATAAAATATTATTTGACCATGATATTGACTGTGTGCAAATGAAATGGCGTGGGAGCTGGAAAGATACTCCAAATATGAAGTACGCGGAACAGTACCATCCTTGTGGGCAAAACGCCTAAACTGCGCACATATTCACCAGGAAATTCCGGCGGTATGTGGGCCAAATGTACTGCCGCATTCATTCATAGAGAAATGGTGTCACTAATCTGAGCAAGGGCACACATACGTGGGTCATGGTGATCGGGAAGGAAGGCCATCGACACCGGCCACAGACAGCAACGTCCAGGCAATCAAGGAAGAACATCTGGGGAGGAAAGAAATTTTCCAACAGTGAGGATGTTCACACAGCAATTCTCGGACAGCTCCAAGTGGCGGTTTTCTATCGTCTACGAATTCAACAATTAGTAGAATGTTCCCAGTGTTGTTTACAGAGATTTGGTGGCTATATTAAATTATAAAGTTACGTATGCGTGATACTTTAAAGTGTAGTACAGCTATCACTAAAACTTACTTGGCCTGCCATAGTAATATGTAACTTACTTTTTGAATTGCCCTAGGCTTCAAAGAGATGAATTACACTGTATCTCACTTCAAGTTTCAGCTATAATCTAATACGTTAAAACAAATGTGTAAAAATGTAAAGAATTATCTATAATTCATATCTCAGTGACCTCTAGCAAACATATGTAAAGAATACGAAGTGCCACATGCGAATAGCTGAGAGTATTCGAATCAAGCCGACTACAAACGCCTCGAGATGGGGTGTAGGGACCTTCGTCACTCAGTTTGCAGCGTCTACCAGGATGGCAGGAGTAGACACTGGATTCGATAGTCAGACAGCCGGCACAAATATGGGTATATGTAGGTGGGACCCGGCGATTCAGTTTCAGTGACATATATGTTGAGAAAGAAACGTGTAAAAATTAACTGTAACCATATTTGTGAGTGTTCTGTGTGCGACTGTATATCTCTAAAGCAAAAATAGAATTCTGTACGTGTGTAAACAACATGTTTCCGATACTTGGTTTTATCTTCAGGTGATCTCCAAAACAGCTTTCATGCAGCCATCTACTTTTCTTTTACAAATATTGCTACGTGGTAGGTTACAGCTCGCAGTTAAGTAAGTATGGAAATACATCCCCAAATTTGTCAGAAAATATACACTCAAAGACAAAAACGGACGATCTAGTGTTTTTTTCAACGCAAAAAGGGCGCCATTCCTTAAACATGAAGAAGACCCCTGTACCGTAGCAGCACCTCCTCACTATTGGTGCCACACACGATGCCAGGCATTCGGCAAACCCAAATCCTTCTATCGGATTGCTGCACGGTAGGGACAGGAAAAAAATCGTTGTATTTTTGTAGTCAAGGCCAAGCGACGTTGAGGTGACACAAACAGCGACGCCGCTGGATAGTGGATGAGTGCAAATGAGTGACGTGGAGTGACGAAACACGCCGTACCTAGAGGTAGGAAAATTTCGAGAAAACGACAGCGCGAAAAATAGCTCGAAATTGGCAGTTTTTAGCAAAATACCAAAACTGGTAAATGGTAGGTTTTGAATATTGAAACTGCTTTTTGCCTTCTTTTTTCCTAAAGGCTGAGGTTCGTCTACAATCTTGAAATGACAATTTATTTCCCGCGTAAAGAACTTGCCAAAAAAAATAACACAGAAATTGACAAAAAATAGGACAGAAATTGCCGAAAAACTAACGAATTTGGCAATAAACACACCGAAATTGGCAAAAATATAACAGCGATATTGTAAAAGAAACCACTGAATCCGGGAAACATTTTATACTAACTTAGCAATGGAAAAACTGATTCTGGCGAAAAATCAAGACCGAAACCGGCAACACGAAAGCAACACCGAATCCGGCAACAAAAAAGTAACACTGAATCTAGCAAAAAAGTAATACTGGTTTGACAAAAAATAATTCGACTTTTACAAACAGTAACACCGAAGTTGGCAAAAATAATACCTAAATTGACAAAAAATAACACAAAAATTGGCAAAACATTATACTGAAATTAGCAAAAAATTATCATCGAATTTAGCAAAAATAATGCTAAACTTAGAACTTAGAACTACTTAAACCTAACTAACCTAAGGACATCACACACATCCATGCCCGAGGCAGGATTCGAACCTACGACCGTTGCGGTCGCGCGGTTCCAGACTGAAGCGCCTAGAACCGCTCGGCCGCTCCGGCCGGCCCATGATGGCTCCCTGGATATTACAAAAGGCAGGACATGGCTCTTAATAGGGTGTTTCATCAACATGGATGGCAATGCACACTCTGCGACGTCCTCCCATGATGGACACAAGGTTGGTAAGGGTTTTGTGGCAGGACGTTCCATTTCTCCAACAACGTGCTTGACAACTGCCGATTGGTCTTTATTGCCTGTGGGCGTACTGCAGTACTCACCACCGCTTCCCACACGCGCCTCATGGAATTTAAGTCTGGGGGAACAGAGAGACCAGTCCAGCAACGAATATCGGCTCGTTCCAAGAGCTCCTCAACCTGTGCTGTTTGATGCGACCGCGCATTGTCATCCATACAAATGAAACAAGGGCAGAGGGCTCCATGAAAAAAAGTTCATGCGGAACGAATACAGTGACACATTAACGTTGACCAGTGAGTGTATCGTTTTGAAAGATTTGGAGAGAGTACACCCATGCAACGCCGTGCTTGCCCGCACCATAATATCTGACGACCAGAAGTATCATGTTCGACAATGTTCCTCGTTGCGTTACGTGTTCCCACATCTCGCCGTATCAAGGTAGATCTAGCACTGTCGAACATGATCGTTTTGGTGGACCAGGTTTTACGATGTGGGGAGTCAAAATGTTGCATGTGCATACCGACCTCCAAATCTCTCAACACGGTACATTCACTAGTCACTGATACTGACGCTAGACACTGTAATCCTTGCCCATTTGCTTCTTTCCAGGGGTGCATTCGGCACAAACCCTTTTTAAGGATGACGCTGTACGGCCGTATGGAAGAGAACAAGTGGAGGAGTCTCGGAACGACAGAATATTCGGCGAATGGACTATTCTCTCCGATCCCCCGACTTAAGTCCCATCGAGTACGTATTGCAGAATGTCCACATACACCAATGACCATTCAGCAGCCGTCATACACGTTGTTGGAGAAACTGTAACGTAGTGCGACAAGAATCCAAACTAACGTTACGGCCAGCCTTGGAGCACGTTGCAGACCGTGCACTGCCATCCTTGCTGATGACACACATTAAGAACCGTTTCCCGCCTTCCAGTGGACCATCACGAATCGCTGTGACTTCAGTGACACTATTGTCACTGAATTAATCTGTCATTTCTGTTCGTCTCACTGCGTATTTCTCTGTTATGTGCTGTACTATACTGTAGCATTTCTTTATATGTATGGAGCTAGTTTCATCGATCTATCTGACTTGGCAGCGACTTATCACGAGAGAGTTACTTTCATCCTTAACCTTTACACACCTATGTATTCAAGTAGTCAAACAAAATTGTTAAGGCTTTCGTGGCCACTTGTTGACAAACTGCCTTCTGTCTCTGGTTCTTCGGCCGACGTTCATCTAGTGATTTTACTGATGTTTCGCCAGCACGAGTGACTGGCATTGTCAAAGCTTCACCCTCCATTGCCGGTGGTGAACTGGAGCCGAGCTCGCGGCCGCAGACTAAATGTACCTGGCACGCCAACGTCCGAGGGCTTCTCCGCGGTCATTTCCGGTGCGGTTCTCCTCTTGCTGCCTGCGACGGTCTTTCGCTGCAGTTCGGGAAGCCAGGATCCGTTTACCTTAAGGATCTCCTCCTTCTCGTTGAAGATGTTCGCGTGTTTTTGGATTTCTACAGCTTCTCTAAACAAGCGCGTGTGACAGTGCTTCTCTACAGCCAGAATTTCCGTGTCGGCGAATTTTATTACGTGGTCGGTCTCACTCAGTGCGTGCTCTGCCACGGCCGATTTCTCCACTTTCCCCAGCCTGCAATGTCGCTTATGTTCTTTGATCCCAGCCTTGATTGACCGTCCAGTCATTCCGACATAAACTTTTCCGCATGTGCATGGTATACGGTATATTCCCGACATTGCAAGTGGGTCCCTTTTCTCCTTTGCCGATCTAAGACACTCTTTGGTCTTCCTTGTCAAAGAACATAAGCGACATTGCAGGCTGGGGCAAGTGGCGAAATCGGCCGTGGCAGAGCACGCACTGAGTGAGACCGACCACGTAATAAAATTCGCCGACACGGAAGTTCTGGCTGTAGAGAAGCACTGTCACACGCGCTTGTTCAGAGAAGCTGTAGAAATACAAAACACGCGAACAGCTTCAACAAGAAAGAGGAAAGCCTTAAGGTAAACGGATCCTGGCTTCCCGTATTGCAGCGAAAGACCGTCGCAGGTAGCAAGAGGAGAACCGCACCGGAAATGACCGCGGAGAAGTCCTCGGACGTTGGCGCGCCAGGTTACATATAGTCTGCGGCCGCGAGCTACATAGAGCACACGAACATCCAGCTCCCTGTACTTGAAAAACTAGAGGCTGCGGCCGTCAGGGTCAAGTTCAACGGAGCTTACACAGTGCTAATATCGGTCTACAACACACCTAGGAACATCAGCACCCGAGATATCAGCTCACTACTCAACATAGCACCGCAAGTAATCGCCGCTGGTGATCTAAACGCCAAACACCCAGACTGGAATTGACGTACACGAAACGCCAACGGCAAAAAACTATACGAACATGCACTAGATAGAAACTACATCACACTTGCACCGGTTGAACCGACTTATACTCCTTACCAAAGGATTCATAGGGCAGACGTGCTAGACATGGCCCTCATGAAGGGCGTAACAGTAACTCTCAACCTTGAGGTTGTAAACGATCTGCCCTCAAACCACACGCCTGTAATACTACACACGGAAGAAACACTGCAGAACAACGAACCACGCAGGATACTGAACTATAAGCGCGCGAATTTGTTCAAGGAAACGCTTGATAGTCGTATTCCTGAAACTCACGAGATTACACAAGCAGAATATATCGAAGCGGCTGTTGTAGCTCTCACCACTGCTGTCCAAGACGCAATGGCTGGCGCCATACCAATTCGTCCACCACAACATCACTCAGCGGCGCTGCCTCAGGAGATACTGAAAACTATCTCATTGAAAAACCGTCTCAGGAGATATTGGCAGAGGACCCGGCACTCGCTGTATAAACGGCACGATACCAGGCTCCCGGGAGTCATACGGGAAAAAATACATACATTTAAGAACACTCAGTGGGATCAAAAACTCGCTGGGATGGATACCACACGTCCTAGAGTGTGGCAGCAAGCCCGACACTTCACCAGGGAAAAACACTACATCCCAACGCTACAGGGTCCGGACGGCCGCGCCTACCCCGCGGAGGAGAAGGCGGAGCTCATGGCCACCACACTAGCAGCGTCTTTCACGCCGAACCGGGCTCCTTCCGACCCAACGTTCACACTTGAAACTGACCAGGTGGCTACACAGCTTGTAGCCCAGCCAGCGCGCACCGAAATCAGACGCACAACAACAAATGAAATCACATGGGTTATTATGCACTCCACCCCTAGGAAAGTCCCTGGTCACGATGGCATTCAGAACCGCGTTCTCCAGGAGCTCACGGTCGAAGCCATAGAATATCTCACCTACATTAAGAATGCCATCCTCAAACACGAACATTTCCCTGCCTGTTGGAAGGTGGCCAAAGTCCTGATGTTCAGGAAGACAGGGAACGACCACTCCCTCCCACAAAATTATCGACCCATCAGCCTGCTGAGCGCGCTCAGTAATATTGTTGAGAAGGTGATTCTAAAACGATTCACTCGGCTTTGCATTAACAATGACACCCTGCGCCCCGAGAAATTGGGATTCAGGAACCACCACTCGACAACACAACTGCTACTGAGAGTCGTAAAGTACATAACACACGGCTACAACACGAACAAAGCAACTGGGTCAGTGTTCCTTAACATCGAGAAAGCTTTCGATCGTCTCTGGCACAATGGCCTCATCCGCAAACTCACGGACGCTGGGTTCCCCGACTGACTCGTATGTCTCGCACACTCATACCTCACCAACAGAAGTTTCAACACTGACATTCAGGGTAAACAATCGACACGACATATTATCCAAGCAGGGGTACCCCAAGGTAGCATCCTAGGGCCCCTCCTGTTTAATCTCTACATTAATGATATTCCAACGACACAAAACACGACTGTTGCCATCTACGCGGATGACACAGCCATCCTTGCGCAAGACTGGAAACCGTCAGACATTAATAACAGACTACAGACAGCTCTCAGAACTGTCGAGCCTTGGTTGGAGAAGTGGCGTATTAAAGTAAACGTTGACAAGTGCGAGGCAGTTCTGTTCACTCGCAGGCCGAAATTACTGCGAAAACACCAAAATTGCAGACCAATAACACTACATGCAAGCCCAATACGCTTCACCGCGAAAGTCAGATACCTCGGTATTTCGCTAGACCGGAAGCTTACGTGGGGGGACCACATACAACACATGACCAAGAGGGCAAACGCGAGGCTCAACAGCTCTATCCAATGCTCAACAGGAATAGTACACTGAATAGGAGGGTCTCTAGGACATTATACATCACACTGATTAGACCGCTGATGACATACGCAGCTCCTGTCTGGGGATACGCAGCGTCCACACACCTGGACCGCCTCCAGAAAATACAGAACAAGGTATTACGTATCATAAGCAATGCTCCCCGTTACACGCGGACAGTGGACCTTCATCGAGAATACCGACTGGAGACTCTCCAGGAGGTATTCAAAAAACTCTCCACACGACTGTACAAGAAATTAAGTCACTCGAACAATCCTCACATCCTACACCTGGGCAACTACGACCACAACCGTAGATGGAAACAAAAGCGCCCAAAGACACTCCTTAGGGACTAACCATCTATGGTAACTTCGTAACTACGCAAACGTCTAAATGAGGCGAGCCGCTGCACATTAGCCACTGTCTAGCTTTCTAGCTGAGACTCTGCCATAAGCCGGCCGGAGTGGCCGTGCGGTTCTAGGCGCTTCAGTCTGGAACCGAGCGACCGCTACGGTCGCAGGTTCGAATCCTGCCTCGGGCATGGGTGTGTGTGATGTCCTTAGGTTAGTTAGGTTTAATTAGTTCTAAGTTCTAGGCGACTGATGACCTCAGAAGTTAAGTCGCATAGTGCTCAGAGCCATTTGAACCATTTTGAACCTCTGCCATAACTGGCAATCGCAGGGAAGCCACACACGACACAAAAACAAACCCCCAACACATATCACACTGCCAGTTCCTTAGAGGACCATCGAACTGACGAACCTAAAACGAGATGGGTATGTTACAGGAGCAGCAGCAGCAGAGCTCACCTCCTCGACAGGACTGATCATTCTACGACAATCTGGCATTGCTTCTATGGTACTGATGCATGATACCCAACCACTAACATAACCTTACCTTGCACGATCTGTCGCAGATAGCAAGAAACCGCTACTGCCCTTACTACCCAACCTGACACTGTCGCAGAGGTTTTTTTCCCTTGGTACTTGTCTTGGCAGTTTTTTCCCCTCTGTCCTTTAAACCTCTCTTCTTTCAAGCTTGATTCTGTCAAGCTTCTTCGACCACTTCTATCACCCAGATGCGCCCGTATTAATGGGTAATCTTACCCAGACGTACGGATAACATCGCAGTTCCTCGCTCCTGCGATCTCCTCGATTCTAAATACTAACAATGCAGAGGTGACAGTAGACCTTTTGAGTTGGTCACCATGCTTATGCGACCGTGGAGGGGCTCACACCTAAAAAAAAAAAAATTAAAAAAGAAATAAAAAAATCCTGGCACAGCATAACATTAAACGTGAGTATAGGTACGGTGAAAGATGACTTGGGGATCCATACACCGGGTGCCTAGTCTATTCCATGCAAAACAGCCAAATGCATACAACGGACGGAGAGACTTTGCGTGCAGTCGAAGAAAGGTGCCAGGAGCACAGGAGACGCACTGAACTCACCCAACCCAAAAACTGCAGTTGCGGAACGCTTTATACCCACATGGGACTCTGTTAATTACAAGTAAACCGAAATGCCAAGGCAAATCTCGTCATTTTGGGATTGTGAGGCTGTTGAGGGACGAATAATCTACCTTGTTTTCACTCTCAGCAAAGCGTGGGACGCAGCGCTAAGCCAACAGAAGTCATGCCGAACGAGGGCGACTTCTGGGCCGGACGGGTGCTGCAGAAGCTGCCGAATCGGTCTTCGTGCCCAACTTCCGGTGACTACTCTTCCTCCTCTCCCCCCCCCCCCCCCCACCCTCCCCTCTCCCCGGCCACAATAGTACATCCACCATTGCATGGGGTCAAGTAGAAGTTTAGAAAGTGTATTTTTTGGGCAAACATACGCTTTTTTTTTAAATGGCACATTAGAATGTGAGTGTTATTTGTTGCAGGAGTCTAGTGAGATCCGTTTACGAGATATTGTATTTTGAAACGTTTCCCCGCTGACACAAGTGCTACCGGAGGTAGCACACACTAAAGAATACCAAAAGGGCATCCACTAGTTACGTGGATTCTGCCCAGTAACGAGACAACTGATCACATAGATCGTGCTCAAAAAGACACAGGTTGCAGCAATACATGCTTCCAGACTAGTATGTACCAACTGCTTCATACGTACTAGCATTTCAGCCGAGATGACCGAGAATACTGCAGTAATACAACTTTGTTTATCTTCGGGTGTCGTTGGTATGTCTTCGTAGACAGCATCTACAGGGTGTTACAAAAAGGTACGGCCAAACTATCAGGAAACATTCCTCACACACAAAGAAAGAAAATATGTTATGTGGACATGTGTCCGGAAACGCTTACTTTCCATGTTAGAGCTCATTTTATTACTTCTCTTCAAATCACATTAATCATGGAATGGAAACACACAGCAACAGAACGTACCAGCGTGACTTCAAACACTTTGTTACAGGAAATGTTTAAAATGTCCTCCGTTAGCGAGGATACATGCATCCACTCTCCGTCGCATGGAATCCCTCATGCGCTGATGCAGCCCTGGAGAATGGCATATTGTATCACAGCCGTCCACAATACGAGCAAGAAGAGTATCTACATTTGGTACCGGGGTTGCGTAGACAAGAGATTTCAAATGCCCCCATAAATGAAAGTCAAGAGGGTTGAGGTCAGGAGAGCGTGGAGGCCATGGAATTGGTCCGCCTCTACCAATCCATCGGTCACCGAATCTGTTGTTGAGAAGCGTACGAACACTTTGACTGAAATGTGCAGGAGCTCCATCGTGCATGAACCACATGTTGTGTCGTACTTGTAAAGGCACATGTTCTAGCAGCACAGGTAGAGTATCCCGTATGAAATCATGATAACGTGCTCCATTGAGCGTAGGCGGAAGAACATACTGACGAAACTAAAATGAGCTCTAACATGGAAATTAAGCGTTTCCGGACACATGTCCACATAACATCTTTTCTTTATTTGTGTGTGAGGAATGTTTCCCGAAAGTTTTGGCGTACCTTTTTTTAACACCCTGTATAAGCTTTTCATACAGAAAAAAGTCTACAGGCGTCAAATCCGGGGAATGGCCCGGCCAAGGTACAGCTCCTCTGTGTCCAATCCAACGATTTCGTGTACTTCGAGCACTATGGGCTGGACAGCCATCATGTTGGCACCACAGGTTCCTCCTAGTCAACACAGGAACGTCTTCTAGCATCCGTGGAAGATGGTCTGTTAGGAGGCTACGATACTTGAGCGCATTCGGTGTTCACTATATGAAAAATGGGCCTATGAGCTGATCGTTCACTATCCCATAGCACACATTTACACTCCATGGACGCTGACGTTTCACTTGACCACTGGGGATTGTCAACAAACCAATAGTGCATGTTCGAGCGGTTTACCTGGCCATTATTGGTAAATGTAGCTTCGCCACTTCACATGATACACCTGGAGTACCCTGCCTTAATACCCATTAGATAAGTTAACACCATTCTCATGATTGTTTGCATGCAGCTTTTGATGGTGAGAGATGTGATATGTGTGGAATCCGTATTGGTGGAGAATGTACAGGATACTTGTCTGAGTCATGCCACTTCCTAGTGCGATTGCGGGGGAGCTAACGTGTGGATTAACTGCAACAGCAGCAACAACATTAATTGTTTCCTCTTCTGTCGTCTCCTGCTTCCTAGTGTTACGTTGCCTTTATGTTACATTACTATTTTCACGTTAACTGGTTGAAGAGGTTGATAAATAATTTCCGAGATGGTTCACGTCTATTGGGATATCTTGCCACATGCACCATACAAGAACGAACTGCATTATTCCTACACTCTTCTTACACCAGCATATTGGCTAATTATGCATTGGTAAATCCCATCGTCCACTCACGACCTACTGCTTTGCACTGTCACACACTAACTGGCTAGCAAGTCGCAGTGTACTCGAGGTACACACAAGCACACTATAAACAAACATGACAACGTCATACCTAGTAAAAACGCAGGTTGAATGGCTAAAAAAGTGTCAGTAGGGAACTTCTCAAAATACAACTCACACTAGAATCCTGCAGCGAAATCATTGCCATACTAATTAACCCTACTTTTAGTTTGCTAATGTCAACAGGCATTGTTCCATTTAAAAAGTATATGTCTGCACAAAAAATAAACATTTTTTTAGTATAGTTACAGTCTGTTTATTGGCTAAAAATACGAACACTTGATATCAATCTATTATCTTAAAACTGCATGTCAATAGCACTTTCCATTTCCGCAATATTTACGGTCCAAATTTTAGGTGATTCACCCTGTACATCGGCCACAACGTAGCTAACCTTAGCATACAAAAAAAATACCTCAGAGTGTACCTCGACAAATATCTGAACTTGTCCATGTTAGGCATTTGGCCTCACGAGGCTGCACGGACCCCATTTCAGACTTCCCTACTGCAAGCTACCCCCTCCTTCCTAAGAAGGAAATATTCCAGAATTCGAATCGAGAACAGCTGCCAACATGAGTAACGTAGAAGTAAATATCCTCGGAGTAGTGAAACACCTTAAATCACTCAATAAAAGCAAGTCTTCTGGTCCAGACTATATACCAATTAGGTTATTTTCGGAATATGCTGATGCATTAGCTCTATACGTAACAATCATATACGACCGTTCGCTCGACGAAAGATTCGTACCCAAAGACTGGAAAGTTGCACAGGTCACACCAATATTCAAGAAAGTTAGTAGGAGTAATCCACTAAATTATAGGTCCATATCGTTAACGTCCATATGCAGCAGGATTTTAGAACATGTGTTGTGTTCGAACATTATGAATTACCTCGAAGAAAACGGTCTATTGACACACAGCCAACATGGGTTTAGAAAGCATCGTTCCTGTGAAACACAACTAGCTCTTTATTCACATGAAGTGTTGAGTGCTATTGACAAAGGATTTCAGATCGATTCCGTATTTCTGGATTTCCGGAAGGCTTTTGACACTGTACCACACAAGCGGCTCGTAGTGAAATTGCGTGCTTATGGAATATCGTCTCAGTTATGTGACTGGATTTGTGATTTCCTGTCAGAGAGGTTACAGTTCGTAGTAATTGACGGAAAGTCATCGAGTAAAACATAAGTGATTTCTGGCGTTCTCCAAGGTAGCGTTATAGGCCCTTTGCTGTTCCTTATCTATATTAACGATTTTGGAGACAATCTTCGGTTGTTTGCAGATGATGCTATCGTATATCGACTAATAAAGTCAGCAGAGGATCAAAACAAATTGCAAAACGATTTAGAAAAGACATCTGAATGGTGCTAAAATTGGCAGTTGACCCTAAATAATGAAAAGTGTGAGATCATTCACATGAGTGCTAAAAGGAACTCGTTAAACTTCGGTTACACGGTAAATCAGTCTGATCTAAAAGCCGTAAATTCGACTAAATATCTAGGTATTGCAATTACCCACAATTTAAATTGGAAGGAACACATAGATAATGTTGTGGGGAAGGCTAACCAAGGACTGCGTTTTATTGGCAGGACACTTAGAAAATGTAACAGATCTACTAAGGAGAGTACGCTTGTCCGTCCTCTTTTAGAATACTGCTGCGCGGTGTGGGATCCTTACCAGATACGACTACGGAGTACATCGAAAAAGTTCAAAGAAAGGCGGCACGTTTTATATTATCGCCAAATTTGGGAGAGAGTGTCACAAAAATGATACAGGATTTGGGCTGGACATCAGTAAAAGAAAGGTATTTTTCGTTGCGACGGAATCTTCTCACGAAATTCCAATCACCAACTTTCTCCTCCGAATGCGAAAATATTTTGTTGACACCGACCTACATAGGGAGGAACGATCAGCAAGATAAAATAAAGGAAATCAGAGCTCGTACGGAAAGATATAGGTGTTCATTCTTTTCGCGCGCTATACGAGATTGGAATAACAGAGAATTGTGAAGGTGGTTCAATGAACCCTCTGCCAGGCACTTAAATGTGATTTGCAGAGTATCTATGTAGATGTAGATGTACTTGCAGTTCTTGTCCACATTAGTCTTTTATGAAGATTTGAGAGGAGCGAGGATTACATTAAACTCTCTAGTTTACTTATCTTTCCACATAGAGTTGGCTCTAGTTCTTTTTGTCTAGGGTTCTGATTCTTGAAGGTGAAATTCTCACATTTTAGGTCCTCGTGGTTGAATTGATCTAAATAAATTTGAAGATTATTGTTGCTGAATTTTTGTTGTTACATTAACATATTTTGTCACATTTTAGTTTATTATACAGTCTTTTAATTTCTCGCATTAAAAAAGCCGAAATTACATTCTTCGCACAAAATATGAAGATACGTCCCATCACATCAGAGACATGTTTACTTCTCTGTCAGTCAGCGGAAATAACAATATTCCAAAAGGGATTACAATTTTTCTTGAAAAATGAATTTCTATCAGTTTCGATTATTATTTCATAAATGAATCCGGAAATAAACTTAGTAAACAGTACTAGATTGCGTAATTAATAATATAAATTTTAAGTGTGCCAAATAACTTTTAATTTCAAATGTTTCTTAAAAAAATAATTTTAACTGTACATTCAGAACTAGTACTTATCAATTATAACATACAAAATAACGCTAACTATTCACCTATGGAGACAATCATCCACTACCAACGGTTTGCAAGCTCTACTTACAACTACTTTCTTTCTGCGTAGTACAAGAAATGTTAGCCAAAAGTGACCTTTGTACACCAATACAGTAAAAACAAACAAAACTGTAATTAGTAGTATCCAGAAGTAATTTAAATGTAAGTTAGAATAAGAAATATTGCCATGATGAAGGAAATAAAATGATAATGCAGAGCCCCAACACAGTAAAAGATCTCTCAGAGGTCTGCTCAGTCTTCTCATGACAGACAATGAAAATGTAAAGAGAATAAATAAATAAGAAAAGAAATACGCTTATGGTGCAGGAGTTAACTGGACGGGAACGTACTCTGTCGAAATATCGTGTTTCGTCAACGACTGCACCCGGCCGGATACGCGAGAGCAATACAAATGGGCGGTATAATGTTTTACTGATAGAATTCAGTGTGTTTTACCGAACGACGAATGTTCAACAGAAACGCAAGGAAAATCGAGTGTGCACCCAAGAACTGTAATAGAACCGCTAATATTCTGATTTTTCACTGACAATAGTGTAGTGAACAAGAAAAATACCTACGCTGGATGAATGTGAGGGAATCCAGAACGAGGCCCTCGACAAAGAAAGGCTGCGGTCACGAGGGTAGGGCTTAGATCGGTCAGCTCAGTACACGAACTGCGTTTCTAAACCTGTTAACTCGTAACTAGCTACTTACGGGCAAACGAGAATTGCATCTTCTACTGGAGTCCGCTATTATGGAGTCTTACTGATTTCTACTACCACTAAAACTACTGAAAGTCCGAGGACCTACTTGTAATTTGTTGCGCCTGTACTAGGTGCAATAAAAGTAAAACCATGCCAAATTGATTACACAGGCTAACACTGGCTCTGCGGCAAGGGGTTTACTAATCAATTTCGGGTAATTTTGGTCTCCTGAATACGAAAATAATAATATTTTTGTTGAATTGACTCTACGTTTTGAGATAAAGGCAATCCACTTATACTGAAAATTAAATTATAAAAAAGAGGAGAATATTTTTAAAGCGTTTATTTTAAAGTTATCAGATGATTTCAGACAAACAAAGGGCTATAGGCGATGCAAAGTCTGATAAAATTAATCATAACAACAAAGACATATGAATAAGGACTATGAAAAATATTTTGTATCGGATTTTCTTTGGTGTTTTTCATTCGGACAGTTTCTCTGCAAGTTCCAGCAGTAATCTGCCGTCATGTGGCGATCCCAACGGCCTTGATATCTTTCCTCCACAATCCTTATGTCCTGGTGGAACGGTTCCTATTGTTCTTCGCTGTAATCGCTCAAATTGTCAGCAAATTTATCTAAATGACTGTGCAAAAAGTGCAGTTTAACATTCATATTAGTTTCTAATGTTTGCAAATTCTGGAGCATTTTGTCTGCTATTTCGGAATATTCTTCTGCTTTGTGATCCTCCCCCCCCCCCCCCCCCCCCCAAAAAAAAACTGACAACTGATACAAAGCTTGTCCATGGTTCCCATTAAGCTTGAGTCACGTGACTTCCGAAATCATCATTTGTTGTAAGATTACGGAATTCTGAACCGTCAAAAATTCCTACTTTTAACTTTTCTATAGTGCGACCAGGAAACGGTTGACAAATATATTTGAAGCACAATCACCATTCCCATCTAACGCTTTAACAAACTGTTTTATAAACCCAAGTTTAACATGTAGTGGCAGAAGAATGATTTTTTCCCTACTGACCAACGATTAATGAATGATGTTATCTTTCCCTATAGTCAGGTTCATTCTTGACGGCCAGTCTTCCCTGCTCCTTCGTTCAGTTTTCGCACGACTGTTCCACAGACAGAGAAAACAGCGATATTTAGTGTATCCACTTTGCAGACCCAATAAGAAATTCACCATTTTTAAATCTACATACACTAACCACTGATATTGAAAAAATGAAATTCTCTCTAAAACAAGTTTAACATTTTGATATTCTTCCTTAACAATAGTTGAATGAGCTGTCGGGATCGAAGTTGATTTATTTCCGTTAAGCAGTAACGCACACTTAAAACTTCTTTTGACCTACTAAGAGAAGTCGTCAGTCTTTTGGTTGACATACTGGAAGACCCTTTAAATTTAAACATGCAGAAATATCACTACAATATACGATCTCATTTGTCTCGTTAAATTACGGAAGAATGTCGCGCTCTCTATTGGACAGGATCTTACTGATACATCAGGCTAAAGGCTGTGTTTTTCTTTTAGTCTTGACGCAAGAGGCTCAGCTTATTTCTTAAATAAGTTTATATCTCGAATCAAGTCGTCTAGCTCGCTCTGATAAAAGCCTTGCAGCGTAGTGTGTTTTTTATAGAATGGTTCATCGTGAGAATCAGAGTCTCTTCACAAAATAATTTATAGATTAAGTACTTCATCATCATATGTATCTAAGTAGACTCCGTAAACTTATGCGGCAGAAACGAACTTTTTTTGTTCCCCTGTGTTATCGTTCATATGAGGTACCATATCTTTTATGAAATGAGGACTGTTAAGCAGAAGAGACTGTATACTATAAGCAAGCCATTACACAATTTATGTCGAGCATAGGTCTTAATTTAGGCCATACTTCAAAGTTGTGTATTTCGTTATAGTACCAATAATCAGTATGACTCCGTAATAGTGGATTCCCGTAGAAGATGCAATTCTAATTTGTGTGTAAATACCCAGTTAACTGGTGAACAGGTTCAGAAACGCGCCGCCACATGTCTTTGTCGTGGGTCTCGACCCAGAACGACTTAGTGTATTTCCGCCTGCCATTCTGTGGATAAACTAGGTGGTACTCACAAATCTCCCGCGGGAGTACCGTCTCTCGTCAATATGTACTTTCAGTATGGAGACGACATCTCACTCGGGTAATCGCAGCGTTGAGGGGCCGAAAAGTGATTGTGACTGCTGACATAAACGCAAAATCCCCCCTATGGTTCCGTGGCACAAGAGACACAAACGGAGGTAAGACGGAAGAAACAATTATGGCTTTGCAACTTGTGGTGGCCAACAAGCCTGGTAACCCTCCCACCCATACAGCGGTAGGTGGGCAAGGCACAAACATCGATGTACGAGCACTCACCACACCTAATGCCGTAAGCATCGTTAGAAATTGGGAAGTGGAAGTTAATGCCACCACAGGTGACCACAATCCGATCACATTTACGATAGGCGACAGAGAGTGCCACAGGGACATGTGTTGGGAGGTGCAATTGAATTGCAACAGAACAGACTGGGAGCGCCTAGCAAGGGAGTGCGTCATTCCTGCATTACCAGAAGATGACCAATACCAAAATATGAATGTGGATAGATATGCCGAAGAGCTGGTGAGGGCGATTACCAGAGCAGTGAAAGCAGCCGTACCAACCAGAAGGAGGGCCATAGCGGCCTCTCCGCCACCATGCTCTGGCGAACTGGAGCATACGCACCAGTCTATTATAAGAGTTAGGAGGCACTATCACCTCACTGTCGTCTGGTGGGAAAGATAAAGATGATTGTAACGATATAGGGAACTAAAGGATACATTCCAGAAGGAGCTGCAAGCGGTTTGATTCGACGTTGGGAGAGGTATGTTATACATCAGCTAATTACTGACCCATGGGGAGAGCCGATGAGAGAGAAGATTCGCTCTCCAGTGGTGTTATCCAAAGTCAGGCATGGGGACAGGATGGTGGAATCCGGGCAGGAAACTGCTGAGGTCCTCCTCCAGTCCCTGTTGCCCGAAGACAGTGAGGAAGGGGAAACGGAGCGCCAGCGCCAAATGAGAACAGCTGATCTTGTAAGATATAGAAATGACAGGGCAGTATACCCCTTCTCTGAAGAGGAGATGGCTGCCCAAACAAAACCTTTAAAGAGAGGAAAAGCTTCTGGGCTAGACGGCATTGTTCCGGAGGTAGTGCAGTTTCTCGCCCCTCAGTTGGTAGCACCACTTACATAATTGTATAACGAGTGCCTCAGACTACAAAAATTTCCCAATATCTGTAAAACAGCAAACGTGGTCATAATAAAGAAAAGCACTCCGTCGTAAGGCCACGAGTGGCCTACCGGGACCATCCGAACGCCGTCTCATCCTCAGAGGAGATGTGGATAGGAGAGGCGTGGGGTCAGCACACCGCTGATGATGGTATTCTTGACCGAAGCCGCTACTATTCGGTCGAGTAGCTCCTCAATTGGCATCATGAGACTGAGTGTACCCAGAAAAATGGCAACAGCGCATGACAGCTGGATGGTCACCCATCCAAGTGCCGGCCACGCCCAACAGCGCTTAACTTCGGTGATCTCAGGGGAACCGGTGTATACACTGCGGCAAGGCCGTTGCCCCATAATAAAGAAAGGACCTGAAAAAGACCCAACTGAGACCAAGTCATACAGACTAATATGTTTGTTAGACCTCTTTGAAAATCTATTCGAGAAATTGCTGGCTGATAGACTGGCTGCACATCGAGTGCTGTGGGGGATGAGTGACAGGCAGTTCGGCTTCAGGCCTGGGTGGTTGACGACTGACGAAGTCGCCCTGGCGGACGAGGTCTGTGACTCGGCTCCGTACAAGTACATAGTTGGCATCATGGTGGACATCAATGGCGCCTCTGACCACCTGTGGCGGCCTTCGCTCTTCTCCTGTTTACGGGAAAAGGAGTGTCCAGGGCCGCTATACAATTATTTGAGGAGTTATTGTGAGGATCGGCAGGTGTGGCTATCATCCCCTAGCCGGAGAGCTAGAAAAACAATAACAAAGAGATGCCCCCAAGTTTCTGTGTTGGGCCCCTTGTTTTGGGACATCCACATGGAACCTTTACTAGACAGCATGCAGCAGAGTGAAGATGTACTAGAGGTGATAGCACATGCAGATGACCTCCTCCTGTTCGTGGGCGGCGGTAGTCGCGAAGACATTGAGCCAGAGATTGAGATGGCTATGGATATATCACAACAATGGTGCCAAAATACTAAAATATCACCAAATAAGTCAACCTATCTCCTGTTGAAAGGACAACTAATTAGGAACCCAACAGCTAGAATCAAGGGTTCACCAGTTCTCCGGCAATGAGAGGCGCGATACCTGGGAGTTATCATCGATGAAAGGTGGAACTTCGCAAGGCACATCAAAACCGTAACCCGAAGGGCCCTATAAGTGCTTAAAAACATCATATACATTAGACACAAGAGATTCAATCTCATCCCCGAATTAATAAAGTCACATCACAACAGTATACTAACATCAATAGTGGGTTACAGCTCGGGAGTCGGGTAAGCAGGCTCACGAGGGTGGTGGCTGCTATGACGGTGAGAAGGGTACAGAGAAATATGTTATTAAGATCAAGTGGGGCCTGCAGGACATATCTGGGCGGGGTCTTGTTGGTAATAATGGGGCTTTCCCCCTTGATATCAAAACTAGGGAGAGGCAGCCTGGTTCTGGTCGAAGAAGGGAGAGATCGGGAAGACAGGGGATATTCTGGATATTCAGGCTGAGGGTAAGGGTGTAATCAAGGGAAGGGGCGAGGAGCTGTTTCAGGAAGCATGGGTAGCCGATGACACAGGCCGAAGAACTTTCCAATTCCTACCAGATGTCAAAGAACGATTAGGTTTAAGATACTTTAAGCCGACAAGGGGCTGTTCCGTTTACTCACTGGTCATGGGCCCTACGGGAGAAGGGCTACGCATTCGTGCGACTGTGGTGTACCGGAGGGTACTCCCCACCACGTGGTTTACGAATGCCTTCTACACTATGACGTAGGAGCTGCGGTGAGACAGCAACTACCGAACCACGACACCTTTATCCTGCTACCATGAGGATACGAGTACTAAACGACCGCCGCGCGTGGTAGCCAAGCGGTCTGAGGCGTCTTGTCACGGTCCGCGCGGCTCCCCCTGTCGGATGTTCGAGTCCTCCCTCGGGCATGGGTGTGTGTGTCGTCCTTAGCGTAAGTTAAAGTTAGATTAAGTAGCGTGGAAGCTTAGGGACTGATGACCTCATCAGTTTGGTCCCATAACACTTTACCACAAATTTCCATGCTAAGCGACCTGGCTAACGAGATATCACAATAAGTTCTCTTGGAATATCTGAGGGGCAATCGTGATTGACGACAAATAATAAAATGTATCCCAGTACCCCAACCCCATACCACCTGGGCGTGAATAGGCCGACTGCCGTTACGTCCAGGATTAGGGGAATGGAGTACAACAACACCGAATTTGATGTAGATTAGGTTCTCTAGTAAGTAGGATTTCGACATAAGGAAATAAATAATAGGAACCTGCAGCGAATAGTCAAGACATCTTGGGCCTGCCGAGTGCCAGGGTCACGCTCACCGGCGTTAGCTCGGTGGGCAAGGCCCTGCAGAGTAGGTTTATATCCGACTGGCACATCTGTAACGCTGCAAGGTAGTGTAGAGATTAGTCTTTAAGTATACCACTAGAGTAAGTAGACCAATATCAATAGTGATGTACCTTGCCCATTGCTATTAACTCTACTTGTAGTTCATCGTAAACTAGCTGCAAAAAACCACTATAATAACTTTAGGACCCACTAATTGCTTAACCTAATGCGTTGTTATGTATAATAAAAGATTAAGAATAAAGATTTTTTTTAAATGTTGTAGCGCGATACTTAATATTTATCTCTCTGGTATATCCTAAGCAGCACCTCCACTGACTCGGTGCCGGAAGCCCCTGATAAATCCAAGAGAACGCACCTCTGTCTCAGCCTCAACTCTATGGTCTTAAATGCGGTGCGTAGTCGATGTGCCCACACGCTGGCAGCAAAACATGTAACTGGCTGGGAGAGGCACGGGTAATCCGTAGTTCACTGTGTTGATCCCGACAAGTCTCTGCAGCAACTTGCAAGTCTTTTCTGTGGCTATTTTGATATGTTTACTGAAGTTTAATTTTGGTACAGGTATATACTAGGGAAGACGGTTGTTGCTGAACCAACCGGTTATCGGTTATAGCTACCGATTCCTTGCATCTCAGGTTTAACGTGGCTGTTAAAACCCGTCCTAGTAACCGGTTTCTGAAATAACCGATTTTATGTTTTTTATTGTTGTTATTTACAGCAATAAACGTAAACATCCAACAGAGATTGAAGAATTCTAAGAATCCCTCCGACTTTTGAACTATACCTTTTAAGAAACGTAGAATCAAAATATCAAATTCAGTAGTTAACTAAAAGAAAACTTAGTCCATCCACCGTTGGCTTCTTTGTTTGAAAAGTATTAAGGTGTTGAGTAGTACAAAAAATTCACCAATATTCTCCTACTGATTCTAATTATTTAAATCTCTGCTCAAAAACCATGTTGTATCCGAGGATGATACCACTATTTGGGCATTATGAATAGTCAGGACTAATGGGTGAAAAGTGAGGCTGGAGAACTCTTATTTTTCGAGTTCCATTTATAAGGGCTACAAGACGTCAAAGGCATATTTGTAGGCAGAGGCAGCAAATCAGCTATGTTCTATTTCTATTGTAAACTGTGAATGAGTTCTTAAGTTTTTAATTTATTACTGTTGCCATAACTTTCTTCCTCTTTTATTATTACACAAAAGTGACGGACGAAAAATAAGATTTTGTGTAAAATTTGTAGTGTTTTTTCCTTTAATTATTTCCAAAGAAAAGTTGTTTTTAGAAAAATATCTTTACGTTCTAAAGAGAATTTGAATACAGTTGATTTTTTATTGATAGTGCCAAAAATGCTCTTTAAAAAATCCAATGTATATTTTAGATAGTAGGCAAACTATAATATTTGCTGGGAACAATTACACGACAATAGTTAAAATTTCAAGGATGAATAATCTGTTGCCCAATATTTACAGTCCAATCTGTTCACAATTTTTTTTTTTCTGTACTGTGTTGATATGTAAGTTGATTCCTTTCATCAGAAACAACGTCATTCAAAGATGACTCCAATCTTCCTACCTAATCCGTTATTAAAAATTTTTATTTACAAACCAAAAATTTTACACTACCGCTATGTCAGATTGATATATTGGTTTAATACCAGGCCATCAGTAAAAAATAAAAATACCTATCATAGCCGAGACCAAGCAAACATCAAAAAATACCGGTTGTTTAGAACTAAAATACCAGTATCGCTTTTAACCTGTCGGTTTTTCCCATTCCTAGGACGTGCCCCAGTATTTAATCATATTTCTTTTTATGCTATTTCCATCTAATTTAGCGATAGGCTGCCTTTGTAAGTTTGCTTTCAACTTAACGTAGACGCTCTATATGTGCACCTTTTCAGAAATGGTTGCGGGACTTGGCTTTTCGTTACAGCATGTCAAATCAAACACCTTTCCGCCGCCTAATTTCCAAACTGTTATTTTATTTGGCTACCTGTTCCGGCGATTTACTACGCCATCTTCAGGCCCCTTACCGATGTGTAGGGAGATTCCAACCTCGGGTCCTGTCAAAATAGGGGCCAGCATTCAGTACTGGTATCTGTAGATTTCTGCTTGATACAGCGATCACTTCAAACATGATGGTGGAAGTTTGGAAATTAGACGGCTGAAAAGTGTTTGATTTGATATCCTATATCGCAGAGGGTTTTATTTGCCGTAATGGTGAGACTATTTCTAGCACACCAATCGCTCACGGCCTGTAATACTGCTGATGTTTTCACTTCAAGGTGCTCTCTCGAGCTGTCCCCTAGCACGAATTGAAGGTCATCAATCATACGCGAGTACTCCTTCTGCGCCATCGGCCCCTTCCATTAATATGAAGGTCACTCCAAAAGCAATGCGCACTATTTTTGTAAAAATATATTTTTCATCCTGCATGTGTGAAAGTTTTACAGTATGTAGATACATCCTTCCCGCTTGTTTTCAATCTTAGTTCAATCTGTTCCCGTGAGTGGCACCGTCACAGTATGTCTTCAAGATGGCTGCTACACTTGACGTTCGTCAGAAGCAACGTGCTGTCATAGAATTCCTGTGCTGTGAAAACGAGACAGCGGGAAACATCCACAAGAGGTCGAAAAAGGTGTATAGAGATGCTGCTGTCGATCGCAGTGCAGTTAGTCGGTGGGCAAGCAGGTTACTTGATGAAAGCGGGAACGGCAATATTGAGAATTGTCCTCGCAACGGCAGGCCTCGTACTGCATGCACTCCAGACAATGTGCAGAGAGTTAACGAATTGGTGACTGCTGACAGACACATCACAGTGAACGAATTGTCACGCTACGTTGGGATAGGGGAAGGAAGTGTTTGCAGAATACTGAAAATGTTGGCGTTAAAAAAGGTTTGTGCCAGGTGTGTTCCCAGGATGTTGACAGTGGCTCACAAAGAAACAAGAAAAACGGTATGCAGCGAACTTTTGGAAAAGTACGAGAATGGTAGAGATGAGTTTCTTGGAAGAACTGTGACAGGTGACGAAACATGGCTCCATTATTTTTCACCAGAGACGAAGAGGCAATCAATGGAGTGGCATCATGCAAATTCACCCAAGGAAAAAAATTCAAAACCACACCTTCTGCTGGAAAAGTTATGGCTACGGTGGTTTTCGATTCCGAAGGACTCTTGCTTGTGGACATCATGCCAAGTGGAACCACCATAAATTCTGATGCATATGTAACGACACTGAACAAGCTCGACTGAGTCGTGTTCGACCACATCGACAAAAGCAGGATGTTTTGCTGTTGCACGACAATGCACGGCCACACGTCAGTCAAAAAAACATGGAAGCGATCACAAAACTCGGATGGACAACACTGAAACACCCGCCTTACAGTCCTGACTTGGCTCCATGTGACTATCATCTCTTTGGGAAACTGAAAGATTCTCTTCGTGGAACAAGGTTTGAAGATGATGAATCCCTTGTGGACGCTGCCAAACAGTGGCTCCAACAGATTGGTCGGAGTGAACCTCGTATTATGTGGTTCAGTACTAACGTTCCAGAGAACGCCGTAGGCAAATCAATTCCTGCGGGCATCCCTTTTCGATCACCTCGTGACCCCCCGCTCGTCACTCAGCGACTCTGTTGCTGCAGTGGTTCAAATGGCTCTGAGCACTATGGGACTCAACTGCTGAGGTCATTAGTCCCCTAGAACTTAGAACTAGTTAAACCTAACTAACTTAAGGACATCACAAACATCCAAGCCCGAGGCAGGATTCGAACCTGCGACGGTAGCGGTCTTGCGGTTCCAGACTGCAGCGCCTTTAACCGCACGGCCACTTCGGCCGGCCGCTGCAGTGGTCAAGATGATTTTTGTTCACCGCCACCGGCAGCTACTGGTCTCGAAGGCGTGCAAAAACCACGAGCCACCGTAAACTGTCAAATGCTCCTGCTATGTTTACTCTGCTCTGCAAATCTTAAGTGCGATATATACTGAAGCGCCAAAGAAGCTAGTATAGGCATGCGTATTCGAATACAGAAAACTCGAAGAATACAGCTTTGCGGTCGGCAACGCTTATATAAGACAACGAGTGTGTAGCTCAGTTGTTCGATCGGTTACTACTGTTACAATGGCAGGTTATCAAGATTTAAGTGAGTTTGAACGTGGTGTTACAGTCTGCACACGAGCGGTGGGACACAGCAGCTCCGAGGCAGCGTTGAAGAGGGGATTTTCCCGTACGGCCATTACACGAGTGTACCGCGGATATTGGAAATTTAGTAAAACATCAAATCTCTGACATCGCTGAGGCCGGAAATAGATCCTTTGAGAATAGGACCAACGACGGCTGTAGAGAATCGATCAACGTGACAGAAGTGCGACCCTTCCGCAAACTGCTGCAGATTTCAATGCTGGGCCATCAGCAAGAGTCAGTGTGCGAACCATTCAACGAAACATCATCGATATGGGCTTTGGGAGCCGAAGGTACACTCTGAAACGTCCCCCTAGAAAAATTTATGAATTACTGTGCTGATAAACCTCTTCCGTTATTTGATTTTCAAACAGCTGAGCAGAACTGAACGTACTCAGACATTTCTCTCTTTACTTATTCTGATCAACACCAAACTGACACACAATATTTTTTTTGCCCAACGCAATCTGACTTCCAATAATACCTACAAAAGAATGGCCCTGGCTAACAATAACCTATACTTTTCATGAATCACTTACCCCACAAAAATCTTCGTTACTCAAGCTACTGCAATACAGCGAGGGCCAATACTGCCAGCTAAATAAAAGATTCTAACTACTGAAGGCACTAACTACTGATAGGCATACTTAGCAAATGAAAGATTTTGATAGAGAACAAACAATGTATTTACCTTAATAATATTCAAAAGTCATCATATACCAGTTCACGATATACAGCATTACAAATTTACTTAACATCTAAGGTCATCAGACCTAGAACTACTTAAACCTAACTAACCTAAGGACATCACAGACATCCATGCCCAAGGCAGCATTCGAACCTGCGACCGTAGCAGCAGCGCGATTCGGGACTGAAACGCCTAGAACCGCTCGGCCACAGCGGCCGGCAGTGGACTGCTGATGACTGGAAACGTATTGCCTGGTCTAACGAATCTCTATTCAGTTTGTATCGAGCAGATGGACGTGTACAGTATGGAGACAACCTCATGAATCCATGGACCCTGCATGTTAACAGGGGACTGTTGAAGCTGGTGGACGCTCTGTAATATTGTGTGGCGCATGGAGTTGGAGTTATATAGGATCTCTGATACGTCTAGATACGACTCTTGATAGGTGGCACATACGTAAGTATCCTGCGTGATCACCTGCATCCATTCATGTCCATTGTGCATTCCGGCGGACTTGGGCAATTTCAGTAGGACACTACGACACCCCACACGTCCAGGATTGCTACAGAGTGGTTCCAGGAACACTCTTCCGAGTTTAAACACTTTCGCTGGCCACCAAACTGTCCAGACATGAACATTATTGAGCATATCTGGGATGCGCTGCTAGGTGCTGTTTAGAAGAGAGCTCCACCCCCTCATACTCTTACGGATTTATGGACAGCCCTACAGGATTCATGGTGTCACTTCCCTCTAGCACTACCTCAGACATTAGACCAGTCAATACCAAGTCGTGTTGCGGCACTTATGCGTGCTCACGGGGGCCCTACACGATATTAGGTAGGTTTCTTTTGCTCTTCAGTATAGATGAAGTACCTTAACCTTGCAAGTACTATGTGGAAATGAATGAAAGTGTGGGAGTACGTTGTTAGGGGTCTCTCAGTCGTGCACAGAAAGCTGGAAGTCACACTGTGTGAGGTCAGCGTGACTGTTGTGTCTAATGGGGATGGCTCCGCAACATGAGGCAGTTCAACAACCGAGAAGAGGCAGAGTATATCAAACAGTGAGCAGTTACGGTGCACTGTTGTGCATTACAACATAGCCCGGAGACTACATTTGGATGATTTCACGCATGGATGAGTCATCGGGAGACTGGAAGAATGATGACGAAGTGTGCACTTCTGGCATGGGAGCAGATGAAGTCTGAGTAGTGAGTCTGACGTACCATCATACGGCGAAAGGTGGGAACACATACAGCAACCAGGAACACTGTCGAACATGTCGTTTTGGTAGTCCATGTGTAATGATATGGGGAGGCATAATGTTGCATAGGCGTACCTCCAAATCTTTGAACACGGTGCACTCACCTGTCAAGGTTACTATGACACTCTACTCCGTCTTTTCAAGGGCACATTCGGCCCTGACTTCGTTTTTATGAATGAAAATGCGCGACCGCGTGTGGGATGCGTTGGGGAGATGTATTGCAGCACATTCACATGCACCAACGACCATACGTCAGTAGTGAACTAGGTGGTGGGGGAACATAACGCCCCAGTACAAGAACGCCTTACCAACTTTGTGGCCAGCAAGCGAGCACATTTCAAATCATGCATTGTGTCCGTGCGATTACACGCCCTGTTAAGAACCATGTTCCGCATTTGTAACATTCAGGGGGCCATCATGAATCGCTGTGACTTGTTCGTATTTCTTTCAGTTGTATTCTGTCCTGTACTGTTCTGTAGCAGTTCTTTCAATGTATGGTCCAAGTTTCATCTAGCTATATTACTTGGGTAATACCAGTGGCCTCGCCGCATAGGTAACACCGGTTCCCGTCAGATAACCGAAGTTAAGCGCTGTCGGGCGTGGCTAGTACTTGGATGGGTCACTATCCGGGGCTATCCAGTGCTGTTGGCAAGCGGTGTGCTCTCAGTCTTGTGGGCCCAATTGCGGAGATACTTGACTGAGAAGCAGTGGCAGCGGTCACGAAATCTGACAACGGCCGGGAGAGCGGTGTGCTGACCACTTGCCTCTCCAATCCGCGTCCGGTGACGCCTAAGGGCGGAGGATGACGCGGCGGCCGGTTGGTACCACTGGGCCTTCGTAGTCTGTTAGGACGGTGTTTGTTTGGTTCATGTTATTTCGCAATGTCACGTCATGCGTAAGTTACTTTAAACCTTAACTTCTGCACTCCATAGCATCAATAATGCCATTGCGTATTTTTTCTGTTCTTTTAACTATTCGAATCATTTATTTATGCTCTGGTGGGCGATTTGCGCGTTTAAATGCGGTGCATTTGACCAGCGGTCGTCGCACGGTGGTGCTGGCAGCAGTCCACACACGCAGAGGTGTGTTGGTGCATGTCAGAGTACGGTGCAGCGAGTAAGTGTTCAGACATTTTCAGACGTGCTAATGGTGACTGTGTGTTGAAAATGGCTCAAAGAACACATATTGATGACGATATGAGGGGCAGAATACTAGAGCGACTGGAGCTGGTCAAACATAGTAACGTCCAGGGGCTATAGTACGGGACGTCCACAGTGTACAACACCACAAGAAGACTGATATCTCACCATTAGCGCTCACCATTAGGGCTCTCCGTGTGGCACAAAGTGTGATCTCAAGATTATGGCAACGATTCCAGCAGACAGGAAACGTGTCCAGGGGCTACAGTACGGGACGTCCACAGTGTACAACACCACAAGAAGACTGATATCTCACCATTAGCGCTCGCAGACGGCCACGGAGTACTGCAGGTAGCCTTGCTCAGGATCTTACCGCAGCCACTGGAACATTTCTCTCCAGACACACAGTTTACAGACGACTCAACAGACATGGTTTATTCGCCTGGAGACCTGCAAGGTGCATTCCACTGAGCCCTGGTCACAGGAGAGCCCGTAAAGCCTGGTGTCAAGCTCACAGTACATGGTCATTGGAGCAGTGGTCCCAGGTTATGTTCACGGACGAGTCCAGGTATAGTCTGAACAGTGATTCTCGCTGGGTTTTCATCTGGCGTGGACCGGGAACCAGATACCAACCCCTTAATGTCCTTGAAAGGGACCTATATGAAGGCCGTGGTTTGATGGTGTGGGATGGGATCATGATTGGTGCACGTACACGCCTGTATGTCTTTGACAGAGGAACTTTAGCAAGTCAGGTGTATCGGGACGTCATTTTGCACCAGTATGTCCGCCTTTTCAGGAGTGCAGTGGGTCCCACCTTCCTCCTGATGGCTGATAACGCACGGCCCCAGCGAGCTGCCATCGTGGAGGAGTACCTTGAAACAGAAGATATTAGGCGAATGGAGTGGCCTGCCTGTTCTCCAGACCTAAACCCTATAGTGCACGTCTGGGATGCTATCGGTCGACGTATCGCTGCACTTCTTCAAACCCCTAGGACACTTCAGGAGCTCCGACAGGCAGTGGTGCAAGAATGGGAGGCTATACACTAGCAGCTGCTCGACCACCTGATCCAACATATGCCAACCCGTTGTGCTGCCTGTGTACATGTGCATGGCGATCATATCCCATATTGATGTCGGGGTACATGCGCAGGAAACAGTGGCGTTTTGTAGCACATGTGTTTCGGGACGCTTTTCTCATCACCAATACCATGGACTTACAGGTCCGTGTCGTGTATGTTCCCTATGTGCCTACACTATAGCGCCAGTTTTGTGTAGTGCCACGTTGTGTGGCACCACATTCTGCAATTATCCTTAATTTATGAGCATGAGTGTATATATGTAAGACCGGGGTGGAGTGGAATACTGCGGCAGAACGGTCTCAGTTGTCTAATTTTGTCTACAGGCGCTAGAGTGCGCTCAGACACACAAGTGTTTACCAAAACTATGTCTGTTACGGTTTGGTATGCTTGCAACTGTTGTCGCGCTCTAGTTACGTAGTCTGCCTGTAAAAGTGAGCTAATTCGCTGTTGTCTTATAACTTTCCGGACTAATGTAAGTCTGTCATATTTCTTTTCTTCGCCGACAACGTTAGGTCCACCTAAATCAGCAAGTTCTTAGTAATCCCGGATCTACGATATTTCCGAAACGGGGTAAATTTGATAGTGGCGGCCTCCCCCTCGTGCGAATAACATGTAAGACATGTTATTCGGTCTTAAGTGTACCAAAGTGCACTGCCACCCCTCTTCACATAGCATTTTTCTATCGTACGTCACTGTGTTTCGCTCTGTGAAATTCAAACTTGTATATTTTGTAACAGAAGCTATCAAACCTATCTTCAGGAGAGTGGAAATTAAAATGTCCTGTGGTGCCTCTCCTGCTCCCAGTCGGCTGGTATGACATCCCGCCCCTCTTTAAAAAAAACTCACAATTAATAATGAGTGCGATTATTTGTGGCCGGGAGAATAAGAACTCTTCAGAAAATTTGCACTCTTTATTGCCTAGTAGCTAATAACTTTCTTTTTTGTGTGACATAAAATTAAATATAGAAAATATAAAACCACTAAAGACAAGAGAGAAGCAAGACCGTACACATTTCTTCAATCTTTAGATCCCAGCATTTTTTGTCTCTAATCTTGCGACAGCCTTACACTGAGTTGCTTTCCTTTCTGCAAAAGAATCTATTATCTCATCAAAGTTCGTCAAACATTTTGTTGCATGAAAAATCGAAATGTCGTCTAATACTGAAAAAGCTGTTGATACGAATAGTACCCAATAGTCACTGTCTGCTAGATGAAGCGAAATAGGTCTATCTGATATTGCAACAATTGTAACACACGCCAAATAAGCGAGACGGTTTTGGCACAAATGGTCATTTTTATGTACCTCATTTACGTAAATATCACGACAGAATAGAATTCACGGGGCCGGCCGGGGTGGCCGTGCGGTTCTAGGCGCTACAGCCTGGAGCCGCGTGACCGCTACGGTCGCAGGTTCGAATCCTGCCTCGGGCATGGATGTGTGTGATGGTCCTTAGGTTAGTTAGGTTTAAGTAGTTCTAAGTTCTAGGAGATTGATGACCTGAGAAGTTAAGTCCCATAGCGCTCAGAGCCATTATTAGAATTCACGACGTACCGATATCAAGTGCCCATTAGGCCTCTATAAGCAAAAAGTTTTATGTTGGAAAATAGTTTCATATTTCATTCACACGCTCCTGTTTCTCAAGAATGAGATCGAAAAGTAGCAGTACGAAGTTTTTATATAAGTTTGGAATCGTCATACTCTTCCATATAATTCGTGTGATGTCCGAATTTCTTCTTCTTCCTTGTTCTAACAATCTTGTCATCACTAATTCTGTAACTATTCCTGCCATTCTCAAAACTTATTCTCCGGGTAACTTCAGTAATCCTGCCAGAATCACCGGTATACTTACCCGGCGTTTATTCTCAGGTTAGGCGTTATTACGTGTTCGTACAACGCGTTTTCCGCGCTATTCCAGCAATAAACTTAAGAGGCTGCTAACCAGGGACTGCACAGCTGGCGCTTAGTAGTGTAGCGTTCCGGCAGAAATTTTCTGTCAGCATTTCATTTTCTTGGATACACCGAGAAGATATATGTAATCGTTCTTACCTGTTATTCCTGTTAGTCTTTATCTCCACTCTGGTAGTACGAATCTATGGATTTTGCTAATAATTATACCAATGCTGATCATTCGCACACCAAGGCAGCCATATAAACAAGCAGCGATTGGCATTCACCCGTTCGGGTTTCTTCAGCTAAGCTCTTATAGCCCAGTCCCCTTTTGACTGCGGAAAAGTTTTTTATTTCTAGATACGAAGGGAATTCTCCTGGCAGAGACTTCACGTACACTATGCACGCATTGAAAAATTGACTTAGAATGTGATCAAAAATGTTCAAAAACAAACTAGGGTGCGTTTCAAAACCATATTAAAATCGATAGACCAACGTGCGCTGAATGCTAGGTGCTTTGTGAAGTAAGGCATTTTCCTTCAAAAATATGAATTTGGAGCACCCTGAAATTGTCGCCCGGGGCAGGTACTCCGGTTTGCCCCCCTCCCCGGCCTCCGAGATCCGCGCCTGGTTCTGATTTATCTTTGTGTACAATGCAGTTGGAAAAAAAAATGTGTATGGGCTTACTGAATATATTCTCCACAGATATGCGTTTGGGACGGAGTGGTCTACTGGTATAGTCCGTTCCGCTCCGGTTGCTTTTTATTTTTCATCTGACAAATTCTGCCGCATGTTCTGCCGTTCTTGTGTGCATGTAGTACGTCATTATATACATGAAACGGAGAGCAAAAATTGGTTCACGAAGAAAATTAAAATACTGTTGAATCGATAAGTAGTAAAATAAAGACCTCCGAAAAAGCATCGAAACAATTTGTCGTGGCTCTGATTACCTTAAAAAGATACGTAAAAAGGACGAAAGGACAATCCCCTTTCAACAACTCAAAAAATCTCCGGAAAATATTATTATTTTCTTAATAAGCAGCAAGAGCTATAACTTGGTAAATATTTTAAGGATCTGCAAAATCGGCTTTTTGGTATACTATCGAGGAACTACGCTGATTTGCATCTCTCGCAAAATGAGACGGATGCCCGCATCCATTCAACATGAAACGGAAACGTCTGTAGGAGATTGGTTCTTTAGATTTCCGACTCGCCGCCCTCAGGAAGTGGGCTCAGAACTCGGGGACCGGAGTAGATAGTGTGGACGATGAAATCCAGCTTACCCTAGTTTTTCTAAAAATTCCTGATTTTTCTAAAAATCTTTTTCATCATTGAGACCTCCAAAATTTACTCCAAACTTTAGGAGGGCCGTTCCGCCCCGATCTCCCCAAATAAAACAGACCGAATGTTGCACATGAATTGGCATGAATACAGCACATAATACACTACTGGCCATTAAAATTGCTACACCAAGAAGAAATGCAGATGATAAACGGGTATTCATTGGACTAAGATATTATACTAGAACTGACATGTGATTACATTTTCACGCAATTTGGGTGCATAGATCTTGAGAAATCAGTACCAAGAAACACCACCTCTGGCCGTAATAACGGACTTGATACGCCTGGACATTGAGTCAAACAGAGCTTGGATGGCGTGCACAGGTATAGCTGCCCATGCAGCTTCAACACGATACCACAGTTCATCAAGAGTAGTGAGTGGCGTATGCCAGATGCTCGGACACCATTGACCAGACGTTTTCAATTGGTGAGAGATCTGGAGAATGTGCTGGCTAGGGCAGCAGTCGAACATTTTCTGTGTCCAGAAAGGTCGTACAGGACCTGCAACATGCGGTCGTAAATTATCCTGCTGAAATGTAGGGTTTTGCAGGGATCAAATGAAGGGCAGAGCCACGGGTCATAACACATCTGAAATGTAACGTCCACTGTTCAAAGTGCCGTCAATGCGAACAAGAGGTGACCGAGAAGTGTAACCAATGGCACCCCATACCATCACGCCGGGTGATACGCCAGTATGGCGATGACGAATACACGCTTCCAATGTGCGTTCACCCCGATGTCGCCAAACACGGATGCGACCATCATGATGCTGTAAACAGAACCTGGATTCATCCGAAAAAATGACGTTTTGCCATTCGTGCAACCAGGTTTGTCGTTGAGTACACTATCGCAGACGTTCCTGTCTGTGATGCAGCGTCAAGGGTAACCACAGCCATGGTCTCCGAGCTGATAGTCCATGCTGCTGCAAACGTCGTCGAACTGTTCGTGCAGATGGTTGTTGTCTTGCAAACGTCCCCATCTGTTGACTCAGGGATCGAGACGTGGCTGCACGATTCGTTACAGCCACGCGGATAAGATGCCTGTCACCTCGACTGTTAGTGATTCGAGGCCGTTGGAATCCAGCGCAGCGTTCCGTATTACACTCCTGAACGCACCGATTCCCTATTCTGCTAACATTCATTGGATCTCGACCAACGCGAGCAGCAATGTCGTGATACGATAAACCGCAATCGCGATTGGCTACAACCCGACCATTATCAAAGTCGGAAACGTGATGGTACGCATTTCTCCTCCTTACACGAGGCATCACAACAACGTTTCACCAGGCAACGCCGGTCAATTGCTGTTTGTGTATGAGAAATCGGTTGGAAACTTTCCTCATGTCAGCACGTTGTAGGTGTCGCCACCGGCGCCAACCTTGTGTGAATGCTCTGAAAAGCTAATCATTTCCATATCACAGCATCTTCTTCCTGTAGGTTAAACTTCGCGGCTGTAGCACGTCATCTTCGTGGTGTAGCAATTTTAATGGCCAGTAGTGTATTTTGACATAATGTCAAATGTGTTAGTGATAACTAAGCATTATGCTATTTAAGGGTGCAAAATCTACATAGAATCTACACAAAAAGAAAAACTAATAATAATAACTAAAAAACAGAGACTGCGTAGTATCATTTAGCCATCTGGCGCATAGATATCTGTGAATCCGGAATCCAGAGGGCACATGCTATTTGTCTGTTACACTATGCAGCAATGGTAGATCAAAAATTTTGTGATTTGAATTCCAGAAATATTCGGTAACAGCTCAGGGGGGAATACTAGGGACAGAACAGAACGTGTCGAGACGGTAAAACAAGGTTTTCGTGGCTGCGCTTCTGCCCAGAAACCAAGATTTTGCGAGAGCGTATGCAGGGTGATACAGCTAAGCTGTTCTTCTCAGATATTTCGGGAACCGTTCAAGGTGTCGGAATTCTGTTTTCACCCAGATGAATTGCACCGAAGTGTTCACTAAATGACCTACCGTCTCTTTTACAGAGATATCGGTAACACTTTGCTTTTTCGAATGGTACTATAGTATTCAACTACACACTCTAAGAGAAAAAAAAAAGACGCCCCACGAAGGAATTTTTCCGAATGGATGTAGACTGGTATTCCCCGCTTTGCAGGGCGTCACCCAGACACGCCTTCTCTGGTCATCAGGGTTCATTTCCAAGCGGGTCGCAGCACTGAAGACAATGAGATTCCGGGCCCTGATGACCAGCGATGACGTGTCTCGAGAAGTCCTGGACAGCGATGAGACCCCAGCCTGTCAGTCATCCACCATACGGCCCTACAACAAGGAGTGATGGTCTGGGATGACATTTGATTTCGTAGCAGGGCGCCTTTGGTTGCCATCCGCGACACCCTTACAGCACAGCGATACGTCGGCAATATTGTACGACCGTTCTGTTGCTCTTCCTGTCAACGCATTCTGGGCTTACATATAAACTAGATAATGCCCACCCGCAAAGGGCGAGAGTTTCTGCTGCTTGTCTTCGTGCTTATTAAACCCTACCTTGGCAAGCGAGAGCGCCGGTTCTCTCTCCAGTTGAGAACGTTTGGAGCTGTATGTGCAGAGCCCTCCATCCACCTCGGAATTTTACCGATCTAGTGCGCCAATTTGACAGAATTTCGCACGATATCCCTCAGGAGGACATGCAAGAACTCTATGAATCAATGCGAAGCCGAATAACTGCTTACATAAGGGTCAGAGGAAGACCAGCCTAGATGTGGCTTTTAGGTTCAAATGACTCTGAGCACTATGGGACTCTACATCTGAGGTCATCAGTCCCCTAGAACTTAGAACTACTTAAACCTAACTAACCTAAGGACATCACACACATCCATGCCCGAGTGGTTTTTAGGCGATTTTCCACATCCCACTAGGTGAATACTGGGCTGGTTCCCACATCCCACCTCAGTTACACGATTTGCAGACGTTTGAAAAACGTTGACACTATTTCATGGCTTACACTAGATGCATTGAGCAATTTGTGAAGCTCTTTCATCATCCATCATTTTCTGGGGCCTTTGTCTCACATCAACTCGAGGTCGGCCTTGTTACTATGGATTTGGCGATGTTAGTGTCAGAGGGTGGCTGGATGCCCTCCCTGTCGCCACCCCATACCCCCAGGACGGAATTAGTGTACCCCAGCCGTCTGCATCTAGTGTAAGCCATGAAATAGTGTCAACGTTTTTCAAACGTCTGCAAACCGTGTAACTGAGGTGGGATGTGGGAACCAGCCCAGTATTCACCTAGTGGGATGTGGAAAATCGCCTAAAAACCACTTGGGCATGGATGTGTGTGATGTCCTTAGGTTAGTTAAGTTTAAATAGTTCTAAGTTCTAGGGGACTGATGACCTCCGATGTTAAGTCCCGTAGTACTCAGAGTCATCTGAACCATTTTTGTAATCATTCGTTTGTCTGTACATGTACGTCACATTTACCGATTTTCGTCCCCATTCGGACAGTTCCTCGAGGTCCGTCGGTTTTTTTTATCTTAGAGTGTAATTGATTACTATAATGATAATTGCTATTGGTTTTTTTTCGTCTTCAATTTCTGCCGCTAGTATCGTAATTTTAACAGACAGGAATTCGATGGCTTTTCAGTCTTCAAAATCCGATTACTACTTTCAGAGTAATTACGAGGGGCGTCCAACAAGTAATGCAACATTTTATTTTCTCAAAGCAGGTTACTGTTATTCAGGATTCCAGTACGCCACATTATTTCTTATTCTTTTGGCTACAAAACTCTATTTTTCAACATAATCTCCGTTCAATATTCAGGATTCCAGTACGCCACATTATTTCTTATTCTTTTGGCTACAAAACTCTATTTTTCAACATACTCTCCGTTCAATGTAACAACCCCTCTACGCCACCTTACTGGAAGGGTTTACATGCCGCCATGGTGGTACGTCTCTACTGGTCAACGTCGGAGTCAGTCGTGCTGCATCATTAACGTTCCCATCATCGAACTACTGCTTCGCGCAGACTGAATCCGTCATTGAGCCAAAGAGATAGAAATCGGTCGGTGTGAAATCCGTACTTTAGGATGGATGAGAAAGAACGGTCCAATGAAGTTTCGTGAGCTGCTCTCGATGCATATACTTGCATGAGGCCTTGCGTTTTCATGGAGAAGGAGAAGTTTATTTGCATTTTTGTAGCGACGGACACGCTGAAGTAATTTCTTCAATTTCCTGAGGACAGTACAGTACCAGGTGTACCGGTATGAAATGAGCGTTAAGATACAAATGTGTTGATAGGGAACATTTGTTGTGAACGAGCCTTAATTTTTTTTTGTTTGGTTGGTATGACATCTGTCAAAGATATTTAGTATACATCAAGTCACGGAACAAACAACATCATATGTTTTCATCGTGTTAGCAATGTCGAATTTTGTACCAGAAAGTGATGATTTCCGGAAAACATTAATTTTCTGTCTTCATTTGAAAAAAAAGTGCTGCAGAGTCGCATCGAATGCTTGTCGAGGCATATGGTGATCATGCTCTACCAGAAGCAACATGCAAAAGATGGTTTTAACGGTTCAGAAATAATGATTTTGATGTAGGAAATGAAGAACGTGAAAGACCACCAAAAAAGTTCGAAGACGCCGAATTGCAAGCAATATTGGATGAAGATGATACTTTGAGTCAGAAGCAAATGGCAGCAATACTAAATGTTGCACAACAAACAATTCTCACCGTTTGAAAGCTATGGGAAAGATACAAAAGCGTGGAGAATGGGTGCCACATGAATTGGATGAAAGACAGATGGAAAACCGAAAAACCATTTCTCAAATTTTGCTTCAAAGACATGAAAGAAAATCAGTTTTGCATCGAATTGTTACTGGCGATGAAAAATGGATTTATTTTAAGAATCCTAAACGGGAAAAATCATGGGTTAATCCGGGACAACCATCAACATCGACTGTAAAACCAGATCGATTCGTCAAGAAAACAATGCTCTGTGTTTGGTGGGACCAGAAAGGTGTGGTGTATCAGGAGCTTCTAAAACATGGCGAAACTGTGAATACTAATCGCTACAGACAACAACTGATCAATTTGAACTATGCATTGATCGAAAAAGGACCAGAATGGGCCAGAAGACATGGCAAAGAAATTTTTTTACACGACTATTCACCTGCACACAAAGCAAAACTGGTTCAGGATAGAATCAAAACACTTGGGCGGGAGCTGGTACCCCACCCGCCGTATTCACCAGACTTGGCTCCTTCCGACTACCATTTGTTTTCATCAATGGGTCACGCAATGGGTGAGGAACTCTTCGATTCCTACGAAGACGTCGAAAATTGGGTGTCTGTTTGCTTTGCTTCAAAAGACGAACATTTCTGTTGGCGTGGTGTCCACAAATTGCCAGAAAGGTGGTCAAAATGTATAGAAAGCAATGGTCAGTAATTTGAATAAGATGTTTTTACTTTTCAATTCAAAATTAGTGTTTCATTTTCACAAAAAACGCTCATTTCATAGCGGTACACCTGGTATACTTCAGTGTTGATCGTTGCACCATGAGGGAGTACATCGAACGGAATAACCCCTTCAGAGTCCCAGAAGACAGGCGTTATGACTTTGCCGGCTGAGAGTGGGGCAATTTTCGGAGGAGAGGTGGTGTAGCGTCACTCCATGGACTACCGTTTTGTTTTCTGTTCGAAGTGATGAACCCATGTTTCATCGCCTTTGACGATCTTCGACCATCAGTCTCGTAACGCGTAAGCAATTCCGCACAGATGGTCCTTTGTCGCTCTTTATGTTCTTCTAATAGGCGGCGAGAAACCCAACGGACACACACCTCTGCGTACCCCAGTTGGTGAACCAGTGTGTCAGCACTACCAACAGAGACGTCCAATTGTGCAGCGAGGTGTCTGTGATCCGTCGACCGCGTCGAATGGGAGTGTCTGCACGTTCAAGCGTTGCAAGAGTCAGCCGTGTGCGGCCGGCTGGCACGCGAGAGATGGGCAGACTTGCACAAACTTGTTGCGATCAGGAGCGGATCCAAGGGGGGGGGGGGGCAACGGGGGCAATTGCCCCCCCCAGCCTGGTGCGTGACCAATCTTTTTTTTTCCGACTGCTTTAGGGGCTGATTACGTCGGCCTATCTAGTATGTTTTACTTGAAGTCGAAGATGTAAACAATGGCACGCAGTTTGATGTAACAATTCAAAAAGAGACCTTGAAACCTCTTCCATTTAGCGAATGCAATTGCACGTTTTCGATTTGGATGAACACTTCTCCCCCATTTTGGCTTTCTTCTCACTTTTGATGCGGAATGTGAACAAACAATAATTAGCCAAATATAATAATGTACACGAAAATAACGTCTGTGGATTCATTCACAATCCATTCTCTCATACGGTAAGAATATAAATGTTACGGTCAGCAGATTCAAACAGATACTGAAATCTAGAAAACTCAGATTCATTTCTCTTTCTCCAAAGTGCAGAGGGCAACTCTGCCAAAAACTGAGGAAGATGCGTTTTCCTCATCAATATAATTTATTCTGAGGTACTAAGCGTATGCTTCTATCGCAATCTGAAAAAAAGCATGAATTTCATAACAGTGTTTAGTATTTACATTTTTATAGATTATTTTACATTAGCGGACACACACAGAGTTTTTCAAGTGCTCGTGTCGTCTTTGAAGAATATGTTTTAGGTAATGCAGTAATTTATTTCATTAAACACACTTAACACATATCTATACACAATTAAACTAAAAACAGAATAACAGAGTTGTGGCTTTGCTCTAAACTGTTTGCTTATTTCGGTAGTCAAATCTTTAAGAAACCAGCTGGTGTTTGCAAATAGTAGAAGGAAGAATCTGCTTATTTAAGAACATCGATGAATGAAAACCGCCTCCTTGGTCTTGCACTTATGCATATTCATTACCAGATTCCTGTAGACGTAGAAAAAGTAATTACAAGATTTTCAAAAAGTGGGCGTAAAAGGAGATTAGAATTTAATATTTAAGAGCAGTATTGTGAATATACATATTTAATACTAAATTTCATTTTATTTATACTTTTGCATTTTTATTTTATTTTTTTATTTTATTTTTTTTTTATACGAAGAAAGAAAGACATTTCTTATTGTTAGTATTTACATTCATGAGAAAAAACAGCTTATTATGAGCATAAATTACGTAATTAACAATATAAGATGTTTTCCTGAACACAATCAAATACCCTATTATAACTTTTCGCAGTCGTATCGTCATTGTTGCGTATAAACACATGCGCAAATTCGATGGCAACATTCTGTCAAATGAAAGCAATTGGTTAACTAATTTCGAAGATTTAAGAATGGAAACAAATGAACATTAGCATTTTTATAGATTATTTTACATTAGCAGACACACACAGAGTTTTTCAAGTGCACGTGTCGTCTTTGAAGAATATGTTTTAGGTAATGCAGTAATTCATTTCATTAAACACACTTAACACATATCTATACACAATTAAACTAAAAACGGAATATATATATATATATATATATATATATATATATATATATATATATATGTGTGTGTGTGTGTGTGTGTGTGTGTGTGTGTGCGCGCGCGCGTATAGAGTATTAATGATTTTATTTGGAATTTATTTTTTAGAAGGCAGGTACCAAAAAATTTGCCCCCCCCCCCGAGCGAGATCCTGGATCCGTCCCTGGTTGCTATGATGACAGAGACCTTGCCCAGGGACTCGCCGTGCTTTTGTTCAATCACGCTCTCCGTAGACATTCTGCGAGCGCCTATGAATACCTGCGACGCTCTTGTTTTCGTCAAAAGGAACTCAGTTACAGCTCTCTGTTTGGAATGCACCTCTGTTACAGACGCCATTTTGAAGGCTACTTATAGGGCCGCCATCTGTCGGAACTTCATGAAACTGAAGCGGGAATATTCCACGATGTCCCATAAGAAGATCCGCATTTCTTGAACAGAAATTGGCCGAAAAAAATGTCTTGCGTTACTTATTGAATACCCCTCGGACAATATTTCGAACTTAGAATTTGTTCAAAAAATGGTTCAAATGGCTCTGAGCACTATGCGACTTAACTTCTGAGGTCATCAGTCGCCTAGAACTTAGAACTAATTAAACCTAACTAACCTAACGACATCACACACATCCATGCCCGAGGCAGGATTCGAACCTGCAACCTAGCGGTCGCTCGGCTCCAGACTGTAGCGCCTAGAACCGCAAGACCATTACGGCCGGCTTAGAATTTGTTTCGTACACGAAACTAGCTGGGAAGATTTTTTTCTTTTCTGCGATTTTCAGTAATAGGCAAAGCACATTCCCAATCTTCTCCATAAAGAGCGGCAGTCCTGCTCGCATCTCGTCACAAACAAGTGGAAGATGAGTTCTGTAATGACGTTCCGGTAGCCATAGCCACAGCTTACATCACAGGCTGCGCTGATATTTTTACTGTCGTTAAGAAGCACTCACTGTTAGCAGTATACGAGACCGTGTGGCACTTCAGCCCGAGAACCCAGCCTGCATGAGGCGGCGAGCCGGACAGGACCTCGTGCTTTGCCGGATTTCAGAATCCAGGTAAGAATTCTACATCTGAATCTACACTCTAAAAACTAGTATATATTACGCGCAGTAAGGTCTTGCCATTCTGCTCCTTATTAGGGCTTCTTCCCATGCCATTCGCACATGCAGCGTGGGAAGACAGATTTCTTAAATGCCTCTGTGTGTGCTGTAATTAATCTGATCTTAACTTTGAGGCCCCTACGGGAACCATTCGTAATTGGTTGTACGGTACGACTCGTATAAACCAAAACTATTTCAATGAGTCATAAGATTTGAACCAATAATGGGATACATTAGCAGTTTTATGAGAGCATAATACACAATAGGGAGATTACATACATACATCCTCATATCACATATTGGAAGTGCCCTCCACCAGCATCTGTTACAGACGCCATTTTGAAGGCTACTTATAGGGCCGCCATCTGTCGGAACTTCATGAAACTGAAGCGGGAATATTCCACGATGTCCCATAAGAAGATCCGCATTTCTTGAACAGAAATTGGCCGAAAAAAATGTCTTGCGTTACTTATTGAATACCCCTCGGACAATATTTCGAACTTAGAATTTGTTCAAAAAATGGTTCAAATGGCTCTGAGCACTATGCGACTTAACTTCTGAGGTCATCAGTCGCCTAGAACTTAATTTGTTTCGTACACGAAACTAGCTGGGAAGATTTTTTTCTTTTCTGCGATTTTCAGTAATAGGCAAAGCACATTCCCAATCTTCTCCATAAAGAGCGGCAGTCCTGCTCGCATCTCGTCACAACCAAGTGGAAGATGAGTTCTGTATTGACGTTCCGGTAGCCACAGCCACAGCTTACATCACAGGCTGCGCTGATATTTTTACTGTCGTTAAGAAGCACTCACTGTTAGCAGTATACGAGACCGGTGTGGCACTTCAGCCCGAGAACCCAGCCTGCATGAGGCGGCGAGCCGGACAGGACCTCGTGCTTTGCCGGATTTCAGAATCCAGGTAAGAATTCTACATCTGAATCTACACTCTAAAAACTAGTATATATTACGCGCAGTAGGGTCTTGCCATTCTGCTCCTTATTAGGGCTTCTTCCCATGCCATTCGCACATGCAGCGTGGGAAGACAGATTTCTTAAATGCCTCTGTGTGTGCTGTAATTAATCTGATCTTATCTTTGATGCCCCTACGGGAACCATTCGTAATTGGTTGTACGGTACGACTCGTATAAACCAAAACTAGTTCAATAAGTCATAAGATTTGAACCAATAATGGGATACATTAGCAGTTTTAGGAGAGCATAATACACAATAGGGAGATTACATACATACATCCTCATATCGCATATTGGAAGTGCCCTCCACCAGCATCGATACACAACTGTATTCGTTTCACCATATTTCACGACGTTCTGTGAAGTGTATCATTGCCAATGTTGCTTATTTCGTGTGCAATTGCCTCGCGGAGTTCTGCAGCTGCCCATGGTCTATTCTGGTACACTCGGCTTTAAGATACTCCCACAAGGAGGTTAGGTCAGGTGATTTTTTTTTTTTTTTTTTTTGCGGGGTGGGGGGCAGGGGAGCCACATACTCTTTGAGATCATTCGGTCACCAAAGAAAGTGGTTATTACAAGTTCCATGGAATCAGACATGTGACACGTTGCTCCATCTTATCGACGTCATCCAGCTGCTCCACAGATGTATTTAAGATGTCCATATAAACTTTAGCGTCTACGGCAGTATAAAAAATAATGGGACCAACAATCCTGATACCACACACCACACTCCAACCCTTTCATGACGTCATGGTGTTCCGTGGATGGTATGAGGGATTACACCAGCCCAGTATCTGCAGTTTTGTGTGTTAATGCAACCTGATAGACGGAACCTCACCTCATCTGTGACAGAGAGTGTCTGCACGTTGAATAAGAAACCCCTGAAACCAACGACAGTAACGCGTTCTTCTCTCACGACCTGTCTCTTGCGATGCTTGCATCATGTGCATGTCGCAATGCCGATTTCTTCGCAGCTCTCTGGAATGTGCCATATGTAAGGTCTGTCTCCTGGATCAATCGACGCAACTATTCCTCTTGGAGAGTTTTCCAAGCATCTTTGAACAGTATCAGTGAAATGAGCGTATGGCGTCGTTGGCCGGGAGGCCCCATCCGGGGAAGCTCGGCCGCCAATTGTAAGACTTATTTCAGTAGACGCCGCATCAGGCGACTAGCACGCCGGTGATGAGGATGAAATGATGATGAGGACAACACGACATCCAGTCCCCGTGCGGAGAAAATCTCCATCTCTGCACTCACAAGGGAAACTCCCCGTCGCAACCCCCTCAGATTTTGTAGTAAGAGGGCTCAGTGGATAGCCCGTTAAAAACTGAAAAAGGTTAAATATGAAAACAGGAAGAAGGTATACCGAACTGTGAAAAAACGGTCCAAGCTCAAGATGTAGCAAGCGCGTAGTGGTTGTGCGGTCGCGGTGATGGACTGTGAAGGAGGGGATCGTGTTCGAATCTCGTTCCTGCCCTTTTTTTTTACAAAATTATGAACTTTCCTTCTGGTCGTTGACGTGTCTTGATTCCTTCTGTAGTTTTGGCAACTGTCATGTGGTAAGAATATGTTACCGTCGCAAGTAAATTTGATGATTAGTGTGTGCAGGCGAGATGCCTCATCGACGTTTCGTAGAAATGAAAACAACAAATAAGCGGTTGTGAACTATGTCACAACAACGGAGTTCAAAAGTCAACACGTCCTAAACGGAACGCAGTAGTCATAACCCCAGATCACGTAAGAAACAGATTGACCGTCCTTACGGCGGAACGGGCAACCATAAAAATAGTTTTCCCGTCGGCCAACAGATGTCGCAGGCGACGCTACAATGCTAACTGACCTGTCCATGTCGCGGAATTGGCAACGCTGGATCTTCGGTGACGTGAATGATGCTGATTTGTGTTCGGCTAGAGCGCTGCGCGCGAAATGCATTCGTCACATAGCTGACTGTAGACCATGATCGGCAATGGTTTTTCCCCGAGTTTTCAATCGAAGAATGTAGATTCGCTCCTGTAATTCTACAAATCAAGTTTATTTCTACTGTAGGGATACTTCTCACAATCATAGGCGAAATGAAATAAATGAAAAGTAACACACAAACATTTCTCGTGAGTTACTGTTTAAATGCAGACTGTAATGCAGTCGCATAGGTTTTACACTCGCCTTCCATGCCGTCTATTTCCTCTTTGTTATACAGCTCTTCTGATACGGATTATGGTGGTAAAAAAGATCTCCACGTGCAGGTTAACACTAGAAAGTTTTCAAAATCTTCTCAACGTCTTTGAAATATAATCCGTTAAATATTGCACTGAGCAGTGGGTTTCACGTCCGACATAATAATTTATTTTGTATAGAATATGTATAGGGATTAGGTGAGTAATAACGACAATATATTTTTCACGTTGAGACTGTAAATAAGTTTAAGAAACAGATTTTGCTTCCTTTCTTCGTATTTCTGTAAGCGTTCTTAAGTATAACCACATTTTGCATTTGATTACTGTTAGTTGTAAACGAATATAATTTCATGTACGCATTTAACAACGATATCTTCGAAAAAAATAAATGTTGTGAAACTTTAAATATCGTGAGTAAAAAAAAAATTGATGGTAAACATCTAAACTTTGCGGTCAGCACATTTACTATTGTCACAAGCAGTACTGTTGCTCAGATTTAACACATTACTTCTTTCTAGTTAAACGTGGTAGAGTGATCAAGGCAACGAAACTTATTTGTGCAGCCTAACGGAGAATCTTTATTTGGTACTTAAATACAATATGAATAAACTACATATTTTTTTATAATTTTCAGTTTTGAGAGTGTTCTACTACACTTGTCTTTGAACATTGTTCTGCAACTGTAATACAATTTGCATTTCACAAGATGATTCAAAATGAAAAGTTTGTGTTTCCACATTCCTCGTCGTCCAACCAGTGAAAGTTTTCAAGTGTTGATTTGATGTAACTAACAATCCTAAACTTTATATTTCTCTTATAATTAAACTGTAAAAAACAGGACTCATATGCCTGTAAAGACATTTCAATAACGTTGCTAACTCAACATTTGGAGCGTTGAGTCACACTGAAGAGTGACACAAATAGCCAGTTGCTTATTTTTTATGGAGAATAACTAATTCCCTCTTCTCTTGAAGCTCACTGCTACATGTAAGTGTCTCCATACATCTCAAACAACCATACCTTTCGATGCATATGTGTGCTAAGTAGCCAGCAAAATATGCTACTGAACACTGTTTAGAGGAAAGGTCTTGCTGTGAGGAAGACAAATACTCGTCGGCCTCGATGGTACTCCCTTCTTCATCCGTAGAGGAACCAGGGGTGTTCGGAATTCCGACGTTTCCAGAACTCTCCAACAGTTGAGATTCATCACCTTCTTTTTGCAACACACAGTTGTTCAGTAACAGCATCTTGTCAGTATCCTTCTCACAATTTGAAGCGTCAGAAGGCTTCATCAGCGAGTTAATAGTGCTTGTTCGGAACAAGCACCTTAATGTTCTAACTGTTCGATTACGGTTGTAGCCTCCTTTCTGACGGTACACAGAAAATAAATTCTCAAGAGCATCTTGATTCAATCTGCTGGGCAGTAAAAATTTAATGCCGACAGTTTGTTCCTCAAGAAAAAACTAAGCTATAGCATTCACAGTCTGGATTAAACCCGTAATGCATGGTGGTGTCGTTATTTTACCTGTCTTTTTTTCAGTTTTATTTACGATACTTAAGACATCCTTTGTATTCTGTAGCGTTTCCATTACTACTGGGCATTGTTCTGATAATGCACATCTATATGGGTTAGAGGCAAATGCTGTCCTGCTGTTCAAAACGTCAAACAAATTGTTCATAAATTCTATAAAAGTATCTGTGCTCTCTGCTTTATCACTCTGCAATTCTTTAGTCGCTACATAAGTTCTGATAGCTGCAGCAACAGAGTGGCTGAGGACCTGGACTGCCATTTTTACATTCATTTTCTGGAATGAATCAGATTGAAAATGACTGTGAGTGAGTTTTACCAATATTCTGCATTTTTGTTCATCTTATCAATGTCATATGTTTTCCTGACATCTTCGAATAAAACAACAGGATTGTTGAAAATGAAGTCGCCACTAAGCAAATTGTTTCGTATGCTTTTGAATAAATGTGGGACATCATAAATATAAAACAATTTCTGTCCATTTACAATAAAATAAGGTTTCTCAGGCGTAACATGTAAATGCTTCACAACACTTCGATAACTAGCTCCGTGATCATAAACGAATAATTTTGGCTCTAGGTTTGCATTTTGCAATAAAATAATTCGTTCCTGTAAGAATCCCAATAAATCCGCGTGTTTTACTCCTGAATTAGACAAAAAATATGAAACAGGCAATTTCCAGTTACTGTAGATGTCTCTAATCATAAAAGCAAGTGCATAATTTGCAGGAAGTGGTTTCCTTCCCCTATCACCCAAATCTTCTAGACCTTCTACTAAATGGCTCTGAGCACTATGCGACTTAACTTCTGAGGTCATCAGTCGCCTAGAACTTAGAACTAATTAAACCTAACTAACCTAAGGACATCACACACATCCATGCCCGAGGCAGGATTCGAACCTGCGACCGTAGCGGTCACGCGGTTCCAGACTGAAGCGCCTTTAACCGCACGGCCACACCGGCCGGCTCCATCTACTAAATCGAGATCTTTTGCATATTCCAGATGGAGCATATCGACATCTCATCAAAAGATAGTACACATGCCTTTTCTAAATAAGTTTGTGCCTCAAATTTCTTGCTAAGTTGACTAAAAAGGTTTTTGTTAAACTCTGGTAGAAATTCTGTGACGCCAATCCAGCGTCTAATTGTGGACAGTCCAGGTAATACGACACCCAATTTTCGCAAAAATTTATATGCTGTAGGAGATTTGTAAAACATCAGAGAGAGATTTTTCTCGATAGAAGACCACGGACGTTTTTTGCTTTTGCACTACATTGCAGCCTCTGCCCTGGAGAAATCAGATGGGAAACAGAAACTGCTTAACACATGGGCAATATTATTTGAGCTCCTACAATGCAATAATCTACTCTTAACTTTTGACAAGTAGGAAGTTTTGTTTTTCAGTGATCTGTTCATTATGTATTTTCTGTTTCAGTTTTTGCTTTCTAGGAGTACCCTCAACATCATGACGTAGCATACAGAGTTTTCTTTTAACTTGTCTCGCAGGCATTTCCATGATTTCTTTCAGGTCTGGAAACGGTTCGCACTTTTGTGGTGCTGCATTTGTTTCTACCAGAAGGTGACTAGTAGCTGCACTTTATGTTCTCCTTGGATTGTTCACTTTCAGCTCGGGTGATGACAAAGTATTCTTATCACTAGTTCCCTCACATACTGCTGAAGAACCAGTGGCAGATGTAAATTTTACAGGAACTGCTGTTTGTATAAGCCGTTGTCTCGTACTGTTCATGAATGACTTTTCATCAAAATGGACATCACACAGGAGTCTATTGTGCAATTTTTCTGGGTCCATATCCAGCAGTTTGACATTGCATGTAACAATAACTATCTATCAGAAAAATACGATATATCTTTATACCATTTACACATTTAGTAGCTCAGTCTACATTAGCATGATAGAAAGGAATCTTTCATTAAGTATTTGCTAAGAGAGATCTTTGTGTGCAATCTTTTTTGGACTTTAAATATTATGATTAATTCTGAGAATGTGGTCCTATGGCGTTTTAAGCCTGGTCAGCACTGAGCGAACTAAAAAAGGAAAAACTGCATTCTCATATGTGTAGACGAATTTGAGGAAACGACATTCAGTTGTGTTTGGTTCGTAAACTTTACTCGGTGCCCACAGTGCCTCTGAAGTTCCTGATAAAGTTAAGAAACACGTGATTTCTAATCTCTTCTGCGTGACATTACTTGCTTCGTAATTAAAACAAACATTGCCTATAATGTTGTTTCCCCTTTAGTGCTTAGCTTTTCACAGTGAGAAACAATTAAGTAACGAAAGCATAACATCAATGTTTGCAAGTGTTTGCGTGATGAAATGCTGATTCTGTAGTGTTCAATTCCATTCACCACTGCGAGACAATAACATTCAGTCTTTATCGGTACGCATTCGGTAGTGTTCGTTAGTGGTCAGCTGGCTGTCGGTTTTTGAGCAAAGCATCATAAGAAGTTTGCCTCGTCTCCCCTTTGGCACGGAGAGTACTCGTCTTCTTGCGAACTTGCTTTATGTTGCTGCTAGTAAATTTCCTCGTCAGGTGTAATGAGGAGCCAGCGAAAGGTCAACCGACGTATGTGCAAAATTCTGGAACAAATCTAAAGAAGGCTGGAGCTGCAATTCAGTGTTAAGTGCATTGGCACTACTTCCAAGCGTTTCACATCTACGTAACAAATTAAGCCACCAACATATTTATTTTCCAACGCCACTTTGTTTGCTTTTTTAAAACCAGCGGGCAAAATAATCTTATCTGAATATCAAAGATTTACATCGTAGCGGTAACTAGAAGTCTGCGCGGACAGGAAAAATGCCGCCGTCCGTATGTGCACCGCATCCACAAGATGATTATCCGCATCTGCCAAGTTGCTTATGCGCATTCTGAGATATTAACGTTTTGTAAAGCAGTTTAACCCACCACTGCTCTGAAAAGAGACTTGTGCCTGGTCTGAATTTTTGTCTGCTGATGCCCGCACTCGGTTATGATGCGAATTAAGGCTTGACATATTTCAGTGACAGTCATTTCAAATTTAAATTATTTTACTTTGCTTGTAACTTATCGTAAATGATATAAGAGTGGCACAAAACGATGAATTTTGGATTGTTGTTGAAAGGGGGCTGCAAACGCGGTAATATACAAGTGAAAGCGTGTTTTTCGAGCATATTTTGGCGGTGTCAACTTTGAAGAGCCACAGACGGCAAACCATAATTATGTTAAAAATTTACTTTGTACAGTTTAAAGATAACCCGCAGATATTCGCTTTTATCTGCAACACAAGTTATTACTGGGGATATCCGCACTCGCGCAGACCTGTTACTTTAAGTGGTGGTGTTTTCGAGTGAAAGCTGTGTGAGGATTATTAGCGCAGACATAAAAAAATAAATAAAATAGGCAGCGTCTATAGTTTGCATGCTATGCTCGTTCTCTTCACTTCTCCTCCCTTCATTCCAGTATAAACGCTTGTTCACACATATTAAAAGAATGGCAGTGAACATTGGCGAATTATCTATGAATACTCATTTGCAGCAGTGTAAACGAGGTTTTACACTCGTGCACTTCGTTCGCTCTAGTGTATACCAGGATTTAGAGGGACCGATGACCTAGCAGTTAGATGACGACTATTTTCATTTATTTCACTGTTGCGATTTCAGCTCTAAGCCATTTTCAAGTACCAAGGGAAAGGTCTTGTAAGGTAATGCTTCTTAAATTGTTTACCAAATGTTACCAAACTATGCTTTGCATTTTGTTATCCACATCTTATATTGGTTTCATTTTCACATTGCACACAAAAATGCCTATACAGTCAAAATTACGATAGTGAAGTGAATAAACAGTTTTAAAAAGTCCAAATCGCAGCAAAGATTCCATTTAAAAATTATATGATATGATTATTGTACAGGAAGGGCTGCCACGTTGTATCAGAATATAAGATCTACAAAATTTAGATAGGATCGAATGCTTAGGGCTCTTTATTAATTCTTACTCGTAATTTATTGATTTACCTGAATTTAAAATCCACTCGCGTAACCTTTCTTTATCTTTGACGGGAAATCTGAACATTTTTAGTTCAGGATTTGTTCGTCTACTCTTTCCACAGCTGATATACTCGCAGGCCCTCGGCATGACGATTCGATCCACTACCACCGGTATGTCAGAAACAGCTGTACTTTACAGACGCCAAATAGTGGAAAGCTGCACGCGTTCTGCCGATGTTGCCACATATTTCACTGAACGGAGTGCCATCTAGTGGTTGATTCCACAAGTAAGGGTGTGACGCTGTTGCCGCCTGGTGGCCGTTCCCTGACAAGGGTTGCCTGCTAGACCAAGCGATCGGGCAATCTGTTTCTTACGTGATCTGGGGTCATAACATGTGGCACCTTGAAACGTCCCCTTAGAAAAATTTATGAATTACTGTGCTGATAAACCTCTTATGTTATTTGATTTTCAAACAGCTGAGCAGAACTCTTTACTTATTCTGATCAACACTAAACTGACACACAATATTTTTAATGCAACGCAATCTGACTTTCAATAATCCCTACAAAAAAATGGCCCTACTAACAATAACCTATACCTTTCACGAATCACTTACCCCACAAAAAAAAAAGAACGCCGGCCAGAGTGGCTGAGCGGTTCTAGGCGCTACAGTCTGGAACCGCGCTGCTGCTACGGTCGCAGGTTCGAATCCTGCCTCAGGCATGGATGTGTGTGATGTCCTTAGGTTAGCTAGGTTTAAGTAGTTCTAAGTTCTAGGGGACTGATGACCTCAGATGTTAAGTCCCATAGTGCTCAGAGCCATTTGAACCGTTACCTCACAAAAATCTTCGTTGCTCGAACTACTGCAATACAGCGAGCGCCAATACTGCCAGCTAAATAAAAGATTCTAACTACTAAAGGCACTAACTACTGATAGGCATACTTAGCAAATGAAAGATTTTGATAGAGGACAAACAATGTATTTACCTTAATAATATTCAAAAGTCATCATATATATATCAGTTCATGATATACAGTATTACAAATTTACTCTTTCTGATGGACACACTCAAAATCCTGCCATCTCTCTCCCCACATCCACCACTGCTTGCGGCTCACATCCAACTGCCCAACACTACAGTAGCAAAAATTCCAACAATGCAAACCAGCCACAGACTTCACACAGCACAGTCAGTGATTTTCATATAGAGCGGTACGTGGCGTTACCAACATAAAAACCTCAACAGCCTACTTACAACCTGTGTAGAACAAATTGGTTGTGTAGAACAAATAGGAGGTACGTTGGTCTGGAGGGCCCATTCTCACACCTCTCTGCTCCAAACGGACACAAATCTGAATACAGCGAACAGACGCGTCAATAACAGGACGGACAATTCATAATATTGTGAAGTAAAACTTGGGGCACGAGCGGGATTTGAACAGGGATCTCTTACTTGAAAGTCTAACACCGTGACAAGATAACCACGACACCGTAGTAGCGGAAATGTTCTCGATGCTGCACATCAGTAGCTTGGACCGTTCACTGTTTCTATTATGCATCTTTTTTCACAGCTCAATTCACCTTCTTCCTGTTTTCATGCTTGATCTGTGTTCAGTTTTTGACGGGATATCCTCTGCGCCATCTTACGACTGAGGGGGATTGCGATGGGGAATTTCCTTGTCAGTGGTGGTCTATGTTTACTGCTGTCATTGTTCAGTACACCAGTTGTCTCCAGCTTCCCCGCATTCGATAAAATCGTCGCCTTTTGTAGAAAATCGCGCACATTGGATTCTCTCCGGAATGCCTGTTGTGTTGCAGGTAATGAGTCTGTCTTCCAATATGTTTTCACAATAAGTACCCGCTCTCGAAGTGTCTACAGCAAGTTTCTGCCAGCTAAAGGCAGCAAACGAATCATTAATTTGTTCCCGATCGTCACGCGGCCCGAAGTACACACTCACAGACTTGGGAAACCATGACCGAAGAGACTGCGAACGATCCAACGCGAGGAGAATAAGCTCGTAATTATACCGGAAATAGAAACACACGAGCAGAAACAACAAACAACTTGCCAATAATGGACGATACTGCTGATTTTCCCAGAGCTACTGAGACCATTAAAACAGTTTCCACGTTTCTACGAGCTTTCGTGGGGAAATCACGATCCACGGAAGCAGTTCATGTTGATATGGATAGCCCTGGAGTAAATTCTTAAATTCCCCACTTATAGATTGCTCTTGACACTTTGCGAGCAGGCTTTCATCTGCATTTAAATGACTACTCTGCTATTAACACTGAAGTGCTTTGCAGAGGGTTCATCGAACTACTGTCAGATTATTTCTCTATTGTTCCGCTCTCGAATTTGCACCTGAGAAATCTAACAACTAAATATTTCCGTGCGAGCTCTGATTTCTCTTATTTTAATGTGATGGCCATTACTCCCTACGCATGTGTGCGTCTACAAAATACTTTCGAGCTTGGAGAAAAACGCTGGCGACGGAAATTTAGTGAAAAGACCTCGCCGCAACGAGAAACGCGTTTGTTTTAACAATTTCCACCCCATGTCGTGTATCACATCCGTGAAATTCTCTCCCCTACTTCCGTGAAATTCTCTCCCCTACTTCAGGAAACGAGATGCCCTTCTTTAAATTTGCAAAATGATTTAGTTAACACGTCTGTATGGTGCGAAAAGTGCCAACTGACTCTAAATAATGAAAAAGTGAGAAGCAGCCACATGAGTATTAAAAAGGAAACCGCTAAATCTCTGTTACACGATAACTATTTGCCGCGCGGGATTAGCCGAGCGGTCTCAGGCGCTGCAGTCATGGACTGTGCGGCAGGTCCCGGCGGAGGTTCTAGTCCTCCCTCGGGCATGGGTGGGTATGTTTATCCTTAGGATAATTTAGCTTAAGTAGTGTGTAAGCTTAGGGACCTTAGCAGTTAAGTCTCATAAGATTTCACACACATTTGAACATTTAATAAATATTTAGGGATCACAATTACGAATAACTTAAACTGGAACGATCACGTAGATAATGTGGTGGGGAAAGCTAACCAAAGACTGTGTCTTATTGGCAGAACACTTGCAATGTGCAACAGATCTACTAAAGAGACTGCCTACATTGTTCTTGTCGGCCCTCTCCTGCAGTATTGGTGAGCATTTTCGGATCCGCATCATTTGAAGCGGACGGAAGACATCGATAAAGTTCAAAGATGGGCAGCTCCCTTGTATTATCGCGGAGTAGGGGAGAGAGTGCAACGGATATGATACGCAAAGCGGTGTGGCAATCATTATAACAAAGGCGATTTTCGTTGCGGAAGGATCTTTTCATGAAATTTCAGTCACCAAATTTCTCCTCCGAACGTGAAAGTACTTTTAAGCGCCCTTCTACATAGGGAGCAATGATCCTCATAATCAAATAAGAGAAATGAGAGCTCGTACGGAAATATTTAAGTGTTCATTTTTCTCTCGCGTTGTTCGAAAATGGAGCTTGATTCGATGAACCCTCTGTCAGGGACTGCAGAGTACTCATGCAGTTGTAGAGATAGGTCTCAAAGAGCGCAGTAATACTCTAGAAGAGGACGGACAAGCGTAGTGTAGACAGTAAATTTTTACATCGACATAACTGTTCTGGCAATAAAACACAGTCTTTGTTTCGCCTTCCCTACATTTTCTACGCGTTGGTTCCGATTTAAATTGTTTGTAATTGTAATCCTTTGGTACTCAGTTCAATCGATAATTTTTAAATGTGTATGATTTATTGTATAACCGAAATTTAACGGATTCTTTTTAATACCCATGTGGAGGAACTCACACTTTTCATTGCTTCGAGTCCATTTCCACTTTTCGCCATCGTAGGTACATCTTGTGTAAATGACATCGCAATTGGTTTTGACCTTCTGATGACTTTACTAGAAGTTTAATAACAGCGTCATCTGCAAACAATCTAAGGTGATTGCTCGGATTGTCTGCTGAATCGTTTGTGTAGTTTAGGAACAGCAGAGAGCCTATAACTCTTCCTTGTGGAAAGTCAGGTATCGTTTCTATCTCTCTCAATGACTTTCAGTCAAGTACAGTAAACTGCGATTGTTTTGACAGTAAATCAGAAATTCAGGCACACAACAACGACAGTATTCTACAGAGCGAGCTAACAACCCAAAGATGTTCGGGCTCACATACGCTTCCTCTTCGTCGAAACGTCTTGGCTCAAACTCGTCTAGGGGTTGAACCGCATGTGTCGCATTACACGCCCTAAATTAGACACTTTGACCCTTTGGTTAAATTGTCTGGATGATTGCAAGTTTGTGAAATTCTACAAACAAAGCTAACATAACATATAATAACAGCAAAAATAATATCGGGAGCTAAATTAACGACCCATACAAGATGTAAGCCACACAGTTGCGATTTGGTTAGAATAACGTTTATTCAGAAAGAAAACTAATAGCGAAAGTGGTCGTGTTTAGAATTACTATTACACTCGAGAGCACATCCATTTGACACAGTTCGATCATTCACAATCTCATCGTGAAACACAAGTCCAAAACTCCACCTCGATATTTGCACAAGAAGTTAGAGTTCACTACAGGCGCGCGGCTGCTCACCGCTCAGAGACTAAGTCCCGCGATACCACACGCCGTAAAATTTTAAAAGTCGTTTCACTTCCTAGCTGCCTAAAGACCGACTGTCCGCTTTCGCATCTCAATCCGAACTGTACCCTATGGTGTCTCCAGGCAAACTGCGCGCTTTCACGTCTGCACCAGCACTGTCCCTCTGCCCGTCCCAGGCCTCACTTCCTGCGCGCCGAACATACTCGCTCAACTGACTAGAGCAGTTCCCTTTCAAGCCGTCCATCTGATTAGCTACAGCTTATTCTACTTTATTTTATATTTTAACATATTTAAATAATCGAAGCTTGAACACTTCCACGTTCTAAATAAAGTAACAATAATATCCATTGTTAAATTATTTTGCATAAAACCAAAACAATTGCCTTCTTAACTTTGAATGTCACGGCCAGTAGCCTTGCACCAATGTTCTTTCTGATAAATAAATAAAGAACAAAAGTAAGTATTATGCACTAAACTTTACAACAAATATTCTGTTACCTAATGATTCAATAAGGTGTCAAGTTGTCATAGTTCAATGTGTTTTGTGTGGAGGAAATGATGATCTGATGCTTAACTGAAAATACTGATAATTTAAATTTACTATATGTTTTAAGCAAATGAAGTTACAGTGTTGATATTTACAACTTTTGTCATTTTAGTGATGCGCTTCTATATGAAATGTCGATCATTAAGATCGACTAAAGCGTTCAGATTTTAGCATTCAGGTCTTTGTTACAAAACTTGTGAATTTAACTTTAATAGAAAATCCTAAACTATTATATATATGAGCAATATTCAAGTTTTATTGGGGTCGCCAAGAAAATTTATGACGGATGGTACATTAAAATTACTGTGGCTTCATTCCTTGCATTACTACAGAATTAAATAGTTTCCATAAATGTTTCCCTTCATGGCCGATCTTAGGTCCGCCATATTAACACTGCTACGTCTCCCTGGCCACAAACGCCTTCTACGGACTTTCCCTATGACGTAGGTTCTCGTCTGTCTCACTCGCACACTACAGCGCTTAGGTCTCAATAGACAATAGACGCCTGTGAGTTCCCCATCTCATGGCTAATCTGCGTCTTTTGTGGCGCACGGTCATGGACAACAATCGTTTCAAAATTCCTGTAGAATTACTTCGGCCATATATTTAAATGACAGCGCAGTGCTTGTTAACTCACAACAGGCACCCCATTCAAATAGAAGCCGCGTCTGAGAAACGGCATCAAAAGTCCTCCGAAGGTTTAACGTGTGCGATTTCAAGTTTTTTCAGCATCTCCACGTCGTTCTCTAATGGGCCCTACAAACGCAGTCAGTCGCTGACGGCTCCACAATCGTCCACACATGTCTTTCTTCGGATCGCGAAAGAAGCAAAAATCGCACGGCGAAAGACCCGGGCTGCACGGACGAAGTTGCAGTGTTTTCCTAGTTTATCACTGAAACGTAGCCTTAGTCCCATTGTCGGTGATTTCGTCCGACAGCATTCCGACAACCCGAGGGCAAACGGCAGAGTCAGCAATGAAAACATCCCACACCTCCCCCTGGGCAAAAAAATCCAAAGTTGTTCATTAAGTTCCGGTAAGGTTACGATGACTTTCATCTTCGACTGCAGGGGCCATCTGCTCGTCGAGTTCCTCGAGCGTAGAACTACAATCAATGAGCAGCCCTATGAAGAAACTACAATGCGCCATAAAATCAAAACACCCATGAAAGCTGTCGGTCTGAATCATCCAATTGCACGATAACTCCCGCCCCCACACGGCCAAACGGACGAAGGCTACACTTTGGCGATTTGGATGAAAGACAGTGAAACACTCTCTGTACAGGCCGGATCTTCTACTTTGTTACTTTCGCATCTTTGGCGACCTGAATAAAAAGACGCGTGGACGTCGGTTTCAGTCGGGCGAGGACGTGCAAGAGTGGGTGCAGTTGTGGCTCCATCAGCGGCCCAGCGCGTTCCACGTAACAGGAATTGATCCTGTCGCGTCCCAGGGGGATAAATTTTTTAACTCGTGTGGTGATTACCTTTGGATGGAACCATTCCATGGCCCAGTTATGCCGCGTGTTCGGTTTTCATTTAATGTCTCCTTGTTGTACTGTGGTAGTGGAACGACTTTATAAAATTTCATATCGGGTTCTCCTCTCGTTTTACCCTTTAATGTGCGTCTCATTTACAGCTGAAATCAAGCCTGATTTTAACAGTTAAACAACTCATTATATGACTATTACACATGCAGTAATACAGTTAGCCTCATTTCCTCGAAATACCCAATATTAATGCGGCGGTAATCATTTTTACATCTGGCGAGGTAAAGGATAACAAACAGTTTGAAAAATTTTATTCCTCATTTTTACAAGCGACAGAGTTACATTTCTTCAGTGAACACCTGTTTTTGTTGTACAGTAAATCACTTCCACAGAAGTAGAAAAAAAAAAATGTCGATATGGCAGGAAGCATTTAATTTTCTGTTTTCCTCTCTTTTTCCTGCAGGTTCCAAATGCGGAGAAAGCCCCAAATTGATGGCTTAGAATCTGTCTTCCTTATCCTTTCGATACCAAAGGCATCAGTGTCCAAATATTCAGGTGAAAAATGAACATTTGTCATACAATCATTCTCTTTGAGATCAAGTGTCCAAACATTCCTTAGTACTGGAGCAGTAGGAAAACTACGATTATAATCAGTTTTCAAATTAAGTACAACACGTTATGAAACTGAACAGAAAAAAGAAAGTCTGTGCATTCAGTTCTTCATAAATTTCTGAATGTATTTTGTAAGAATAATATACGAGGGTTGGAACTTTAATTGTGGCAATTATTTATTTACAGCTCGTACAAAATAGATACGTGTTTCAAAGTTTTACTGACCTTCAGAGTACTCAACAGAATTGTGTATAATCCGTTACCAGCGATGTGGAAGTCGTAGGATACTCTTAGCAGTGCCAGTTGTGTTGACAGTTCGAGCGGCGCGGTCTACTACCCGACGAATTTGTAGCAGTTCTGAAGCGAATGCCGTGAAGTGTTTCCTTCGGTTTAGAAATCGATCTGAGCTTACGAGGGCTTAAGTCAGGGGAATGCAGTAGGTGGTATAGCACTGTGCTGCTCATTTTGGAACACAACCTACGACCAGCTTAAAGACAGAAGTGATGTCACTTTCTGCAGGACCTGATCATCATTTTGCAGGACAATGCTCAAGCACGTACAGTGCAAGCTGTAACTGATTTGTGTGACTGATGGGGCTGCTAAGTGCTACACCACCTACTGCATTCCCCTGACTTAAGCCCTCGTAAGCTCAACTCGATTCCTAAACCAAGGAAACACTTCACGGCATTCGCTTCAGAACTGCTACAAATTCGTCGGGCAATAGACCGCGCCGCTCGAACTGTCAATACAACTTATGAAACGTCCCCTTTGAACAATTTCTACACGACTGTCCTTAACCTGACACACAATATTTTTAGCGCAACGCAATCTGACTTTCAGAAATCCCTACAAAAGAATGGCCCTGACTAACATTAACCTATACCTTTCAGAAATCACTTACCTCACAAAAATCTTCATTACTCGAACTACTGCAGTACAGCGAGCGCCACTACTGCCAGCTAAATAAAAGATTCAAACTACGGAAGGCACTAACTACTGATAGGCATAGTTAGCAAATGAAAGATTTTAATAGAGAACAAACAATGCATTTACCTTAATAGTCATAATATAGATAGCAGTTCATGACAAATTACAAAACTCCGCCATCTCTCTCCCCACATCCACCACTGCTGGCGGCTCACCTCCAACTGCCCAACGCTACGCGCTGTTCACATCCAGCTGCCTCTGCCCAACACTACAATGGCAGACAACAATGCAAACTAGACACAGACTGCACACAGCACAGCCAGTGATTTTTATACAGAGGTGGCGTTATCAATAAAAAAACCTAAACAGCCTACTTACATAGCCCCCATGCTCCCCACAAAAAATTTTACAAATTGTTTTGGGCAGTGGCTAATAATGATTTTAAAAAATTTTTCATAATTACAATAACAAAGATATCAAATGCACACACTTATTGATACAATGTTGTTCAAAAGCTAAAATTTTCTCACAGTCGATAAAGACAGTCCTGATTCATCACAGTAAAATTATAGTGTTTTTCTTTTTTTTTCAAAGTCTGAACAGTAAAAGAAAATGCACACAGAAGTAGTGGATTTCCATGCAGTCTTGAAGAAGTAGTGTCCTTCCAATGGAAAGACAGTGCTGACTCTTGACATGCAGACAAGTAATGGGCCACAACAGAGCAAACCCACAGCAGAGTCAGTCGAAGTTTTGAACAATATTGGTAGGTAGGTCATCACAGAGCAGATCCACTGTAATCCTGGTAGAGATTGTGGTATTGGTGGGCCACCAGAGGTGCAGACCCACTGCAGTCCTTGTAGAAATAATGGTATTGGTGAGTCAGCAAAGGTGTAGACCCACTGTAGTCCTTGTAGAAATAATGGTATTGGTGGGTCATCAAAGATGCAGACCCACTGTAGTCCTTGAAGAGGGCCAACCGCCATCTGTTGTGACTGTGCAGGTGCACAATCACCATTGAAGAGTCTTGCGGATAATATAGCAAGTCCAACCACCACTTGTGCACTCACAAAGTTTTTGGAATTGTCCTTAGAACCAGCAATGCTGTTATCCAGTCCCTTGCTGAATTATTAACACACGCGTAAACACTAACAGTCCCTACGTCTCACATATTGTCCATATACTATGACCAACAGAAACGTGTGCAGTGAAATGTAACTTAATTTGAAGAACTGGTGTCCATACAATTATAAATTTACAACATGAAAATACAATTACAAAGGTACAAAATACATTATTAAAGAACATAACAATACAGATAACATTTGTAGTAATACAGGCTTTACAAAAGAATCGAAATAACATATACATCAGTGTTACAAAAATAATGACATAAGTACATACATAAAGATCAGAATAACTTTTGAAACATCAACTTTACACATGAGCATTATAACAGACCAGAATAAATAATGTCTAAACATCTTTACAAAGAAAATAACATATTATAAATGCAAATTATATTTGAGGATAACAGTATTCCTCATTATAGTGAATGTAGCTTAGTACTAGAAAAATTCTACAACATAAGTCTTATCAGATAAACACATAAAGACAGGAAGTACACAAATACACAAGGGTACACAAACACATAGCATAATAATACAAAAGGAAAGGACAGGGTTTGTTTTACTGCAGTATTTTGCAAACAAAACTTTCTTTACTTCTTGGAGATCTCCCTTCATTCATCATTATTCCCAAAAAGTCCTATCTATACCTGCTTTCTGTATTCTATTCATATTTCTTTCAAAATAATTATTTCTCAGTGCACAATACTCATTTTTACCAAATCTGTTTCTTATATCTTCTCAATGCGTTTCTTCCAATTCATCGCAACTCATTCTCTTATATAGTCTACCCCCTCTTAAGCTAACTTAAATCTACTGAGCTCAGATGCTAAACTAAGGGACGAGGCAATGCAGCAGCACAAAACAAGTAACGCAAACATCAATGACAAAAAATTCAAACTGGCAAAGCAATTGCAATATTACAACTAATATAAGGCAACTTGCAGCAAACAAGAAAAATAAATCTGGCTTAGCAGAGTAACATACATTAAAATTCAGTAGCACTATGCCTGGCAAACAGCAGCTTATATCTAAACATGACAAAGTTCAAGCAGAAAAAATATTACACTGAAAATGACCATGTCTAATACCTATGTCACATCTTAACACTAGAGTGATGTATCACAATTTATTCTAGAAAAGAAATTACCAAGTCATTAAAAATAGTATTTATGCAATTCCTGTGAAGGGAAATGTCTATTTGAGCTCTCTTTTCCAAGAAAGTTTATCAGAAACGTATTCTTTACTGGGTCTGTAGACAGAAAATAGTGATATTAGTACATCTATTAAATTTTATAATAAGCAATGCTGCAGTGCAGCTAGAAACTAGATATTAAAGAAAATGAGCAAATATGTACAAAGGAAGACATGAAACATCATTCATTAGCCATATGGCATTTCATAAGGTAGTAAAAAATTCTCTCAATTTTCGAGAAAGACGCTTGTCATAATCAGGTCTGCAGATGTAAGTATCTTTCCAAGTAATGAGCGTGTCGTATTTGCGGTGCTTTCTACAAAGGAATGTCAATAGCAAGGATAATGGCCTCCCTTTTTTTTTCTCCACCTGTGCCTCTGAACAGGCCCTCATTAATGGCTTTTTTTCAGGCGTCTGACACAGCTCGGTGCCCACGACGCATTACGTGCAGGTGGTCCATTAACTTTCTTACGGAAATATTTACGACACCAGTTTCCACTACAGTGACAGTCTCATATAAAAATATTTCACAGGGCAAGAATTTGAGTTACAAATCTGTAGAAACAAAATCCTATTGATATAACAGTGTCCAAAAAATTTTCGTCGGCATTGTGATACATTCACGCATTTACATACATTTCATAACTCACGTAGCATACTCAAATAACTCATATAGCATCAGCTTATTGATCATAAACATACCGCAACAGCATAATACACATAGTCATCGTAATAATAACATCATAACACCTCAGTCAACTCTCAAAATCGTCGTAGCTTCCTCCAATAATTTCAAAACCTAAAAAAATTCTCTGCTCATGTCAAAAGTGTCATCTGCCTCAAATGCACTTTAAAAATCATAATCCCATACCAAATACATCATTCAAAGCTCTCATAGTATCACAATGGTTCCGAAAAATACGAGCATTTCACAAAGTACAAACAAAATACAATTTCATAAGTGTGAAGTTATCCAACTGTGTAATTACGTAAACATCTGTCACTGATGTAGTAAAAAAAAGTGTTTGTCTCTCAGTTAAATGATCAGATAGCTGTGTAATTTATGTAATAGAGAAATATGGTACCGATGTGTAAAGTTGTATAAGCAAATACCATATTAGCTAGGGCTCCTTGTGCTTGCCAAACACATGGTACACAAAGTAAGCGTGTACCCCCCTGAGGATTAATGTAATTATACCCTCAGGTGTTACAGATTACAGCAATGGAATGAAATGTATCACGGAAAACATTTGTATCGTTGTACTTCAAATATCTTTAAAAATAAATGTTTTAAGTACAAAATTAATCACTCAAATACGTGTACTGTAGCGCTAAACTGTGCGTCTTGTTGTGAGATAATCTCTGTGGAAGTGTCGTAGTTATTGTCCTCCGAAAGCTAAGTTCTGCAGAAGTCAATGTACTTACCTCATGATAAACAAAAGTGAAATACTTTGCGTATAGATATCTTAGTTATTACGCTTATTGCTGTGATGAAGAAAGTACTGTGCTGTAATGTATTGTTGTGCTACGGAAAAGGCTGTCTCATTGTAGCTATACCACAAAAGTCACTAATAAACATGTTTTACTTTCCAGAAGAATTCAGAAAAACTGTGCAGATATAAAGCAGATACAGCACAAAAGCAACAGTGTAAATTGTGTCACACATTAGTAGCGTCGTGATATAATTATGTAGCTATCAAAGAAACCAAATGCTAAGTCATCTTGAATCCCACAGAAAGTACTTCAAATAAAGAATGTCTTTTCAAGTAAACCAAAATGTTGCATGAAAATCTCATTAGCAGTACCAGTACATGTTCGAAGTATGTAAGCCTGATAGTCGTTACGTAATCATGTAACTAACAAGCAAGAATGTACAAATAACAACACTGTGTCGTCTGTTCACTATAACAATGCATTCGTAATTCTGTTTAAATAAGTTCTCTTGGTTCTTGACTGGATATTTAACTTCAAACATTGTTGCATGTTAACAGTTTCTTAAGTCTGACAAAGCATACTAGTAATGTAAAGTGAAAAGTTATATGGCAAAGACAAAGTTAAAAAGCAGATTATCTTTCAATAAACGGTTTTACATGTGAAATGTGGTGTAAACCTTTACTCTTCCTAGTACGCAGAGTTTCAACTTCAACGCAATTATCATGTGGTATACGTCGGATTCTGTAATGTCCATTGTAAACTAGAAAGAATTTGTGACTCAAGTGTTTCTTCTTATGTGACAATGAATGAGCTTTAATGAGAACTTTCTGACCAATATACAATTTCTTTGCATTTTCTTTACCGTGTAGTTTTCTCCTTTTGTCTGCTGCAGATTTTATATTTTTAAGAGCCAAATCAATTACGTCTTTGTGTCGAAGTTTACGGGTATTCGGGAAAGGTACAAGCTCTCTGATTCTGTTCGGTGGTTCTTCATTCTTCAGTACAAGAATAGGTGGTAAAGCAGTGGAATCATGAGGCATTTCATTCAGCACATTTTGAAATAATTGTAGATATCTGTCCCAATGCTGATGCTTTCTGTGACAATAAAGTCTGCAAAGCTTATTGATTTCTTTCATAATCCTTTCAGATGGGTTGCAATGTGGTGAGTACAATGAAATAAAAACAGGTTTGATTTTATGATTCCGAAGCATGCGTGACCAAACAGCAGATCTAAATTGCGGTCTGTTATCTGAAATGACTTAAGCAATGTGGCCAACTTCACGTAAGAAATTTTTAACAAAGGCGTTGGATACAGATCGTCCAGTGGCTTTACGTAACGGAGTGAAAGAAACAAATTTTGAAGTAAGTTCAACAGCGACTAAAACGTACGAAAATCCATTCGATGTTCTGACAAGGGGTCCCAATAGATCAACTGCAGCAAATTCTTTTAATTTAGAAGGAATGATAGGAAACAACGGAGCACGATGTGAGATAGTAGATGGTTTAGCCTTTTGACAAAGTTTGCAAATAGACAGGACTCTTCGAATTCTCTTTTCCATATTGTTAAAATAACAAGTCGTTCGAAGAATAACATTTTCGTGGACCAAAATGTGCGTAGCTGAAATGAATGTACCAAATGAGCTTATTAACAAAATCGTCAGGAATGCACAAAGTACCCATAGCTTGTCATCAACAGTGCAGCGTTTGAACAGTATGTTGTTTCTAACCAGATAATAATGCCAAATCTGTGTGTGTGTCTTTTCATGCCATTTGCTCTTGATGTCTTTCCAAATCGGATCTTTATCTTGTTCATGAGCAATGTCCTTTAAAGATGTGGTGATGAAGTTTTCAAAGGCGACTTTCTGAATGTAAAGAATACTGAAATTTTTTTCGAGGTTGCCTTCTGTGTTACTTTTCTCAAGCCCAACCGGAGCGCTTGACAGTGCGTCCGCAACAATGTTCTCCTTGCCGGGAATGTAGACTATTGTGAAGCGGAATTCTTGCAGAAACAATGCCCAAAGTTTTAACCTGTCATGATTTAATTTTGAAGACATAAGAAATTGTAATGCACGATGATCACTGTATACTTTTATGTGGTTACCAGAAAGAAAGAAACGGAATTTGTTAAATGCCCAAACAATAGCTAAAGCTTCTAATTCAGTAACGGAATAATTTTTTTCAGGTTTTGTTAGCACTCGGCTAGCAAAAGCAATGGTTTTCTGAACAGTAATGTCATTTTCTATGGCTTCTTGAAATAAATGGGCACCAAGACCGACTTTAGAAGAATCTGTGCTAAGGCAGAAATCTTGTGACAGATCTGGATGAGCTAGTATTGGCGCATGAAGTAGCGATTCTTTCAAAGAATTGAATTCCAACTGTGCTTGTTCGTCCCAGTTCCAAATAGTATTTTTTCCAGTGAGAGAACAAAGTTTTGGTGTAACAAGAATTTGCATATTCAGAAAACGACGGTAAAAATTTACGAGACCTAGAAAACTGCGGACTTGTTTTTTTGTGGATGGAACTGGAATGGCTCTGATTGCTTCTAACTTTTCAGGATCCGGCTGAATGCCTTCAGAAGAAATAAGATGTCCCAAAAACCTCACCTTTGACCTACCGAATACAGACTTTTCCAAGTTAACTGTAATTCCAGATTCTACAAAAATACGTAACAAACTGTTGAGGATGCGATTATGTTGTTCCCATGAAGCTTCTGCTATTAGAATATCGTCCACATATAAGGTGATGTGACGTTTTAAGAACTCAGGTAATATGGAATTTAGCCCGCAAATGAATGCTGCCGAAGAAATGTTCAAACCAAAAGGAAGTTTCCGAAACTGATAACAAACGCAGAAACAAAGGAAAGCTATGTATTTTCTACATTCTGGATGAAGTTCGATCTGATAAAAGCTGGATGTGAGATCAATAGAAGACAACACTTTTACGCCATTAAAATTTTGAAGAAGTTCTTCCATCGTTTGCGGCCTGTCTGTTTCAGGAATGATAATAGTATTGATTTGTCTCGAATCTAAGACAAGCCTGATCGATCCATTTTTCTTCTCAACAACATGTAATGGATTGTTGTATGAGCTTACTGCAGGCTCAATAATGCCCTCGTCAAGCATAGATTGTATTTCTGTTCTAACACGGTCCCTATAATGTGCTGGAATTACATATGGTCTAACACAAAATTTAGTATGCTCACGAACACGAAATTGGTATTGAAACCCCTTGATTGTTCCTGTTTTATGAGTAAAAACTGTGGAATGTGCTTGTAAAATCTCAAAAAGGTCCTGCCTATCAGTGTCATTACAATTCTCAATTGTTTGAATTTTATTCTGAATTAACTCATTAATTTCAAATATGCCGTCGATATCATCCCTGTCAGTACTTGCAGAGTGATTGTTGGTGTCTAGTTCCGTAGAAAATTCCGAACTGTTGTCTAATAGAAGGTAAAGCCGATTAATTTCCTCATCATGGTTTGAGAGCCAATCTTCAAATTTCAAAGCTATTGACTTACCTTCCTTCTCTAAACTTATTTCCGCATCGTGAAAGTTTAAGATTGCTTTGTATTCATTCGAAAAGTCTACTCCCAATATAATTTCCGTCGACAATAATGGAACAATAAGAAAGTTCATAGAGAAGCTATGGCTTTGACAAAAGAATTCTAAGTTGGTTTGTTGGCGTACATCTACACTTTTTCCAAAGATTGCACCTTGTAATTTAATCTTACGTAACGGAAGTGTGGGGCAATCGTTCGATTTGTTGCACTTGCTAAAAGCTGTTTCACTAGTTACTGAAATGGGACTGCCAGAGTCAAGTACTGCCGTAAATTTTACGTCATTTACAGTAATGTGAATCACAGGATATGCAATGTTGTTAAGTTTTACGTCGTGTTCCTGGACTAAGATGTCCCTAATGTCTTCCATTTTTACGTAATTACTAGCTACGGCAGCTGCGTCGTCAGTTTCATAAGTACGTTTTGTGGCTGCCAGCGGTGTGAGTCATTGCCTGTTGTCTCTTTGTTGGCGCGCGTCGTTATTGGGATTTGGAGACCTAACTTCTACAAATTCACCGTGACGAGAGGGCCCTGCCCTGTTTAAATCCCGCCAGTTCTGATGCAGTTCAGGTCTGTCGTTACGATCACATCGTCTGTCGTCATGTCGGTAGTTCCTGTAGTTTCTTTCTTGTCGGTTAAGTGGTGGAGAATTTCTCCCTGAATCGTAACTGCGCGCTGGACCGTTGCGTCTAAAGTTATTCTGTCTCCCTTGATAATAATTATTTTGGTTCCCAAATTGTCTGTTTCTCTGATTGCCTCTGTGATAGTCACTACCGCGGAGAGGTGATCTTTCCCTGTAATTGTTACTACTCTGCCAGTGGTTGTCATATGGGTGGTGTCTGTTTTGGTCACGATATGTGTTGTGAGAATAGCCTTGTCGTGTCCAGTTATTATTTCTTTCATCGCGGAATTGTGACAGATGTGACCTGTAATTGTTGTGCTCCTGTTTCCGCGTTCCCCGATTGTCAGTGTTAATTTCCAGTTCTTGTAACAGTCCCTGAAAAGCTTCAATGTCGTCTTTGCAACGTCCTGCTAAAATAATATGTCGTAAATGTTCAGGTAATTTGATTAAGCAAATGCGGATGAGTTCTGAGGGGCTGTATGGGTTTGACAGGTACTGATTCTTGTGCAACATGTCTTCAAAATATTTCACAAGACTGGAAAATTCAGATTGTTCGAAATGTTTCATCATTATGATGCCATGTTTTACTCGGTCTTGTGTGGCTTGAGACCAATATGCTGAGAGGAAGGCATGGTAAAACTCTCCTTCACTGTGGCAATCGTAAATGACCGATCGCATTCTTACAGCTGGTTCATTCTCTAAGTAGCCACACATAAATTCTAATCTGTGCTCTAATGACCAGTTGGGAGGAAAACAATGAGAGAATTGATGGAGCCACGCTTGTGGATGAATGTCGTTGCCAGAATTCTTAAATGTTTTGAATTTACGTGTAGTAATGAACAGCTTATAGTCAAAGTCATCATGTCGGCGAGTCGCATATCGGTCATTGTTACGTCGTTTCGGCGGTTCCATTTCAAAATTCGGTACACCTTGCCAATTTCTTTCATAATTTCCGAAATGCGCTGTGTTATTATTTAGTGGCTGTTCCGTATTTCTATGTCCCTCTTCCTGTATTGGGGCACGAGTGTCCTCTGAAATACGTAATTCTTGTATTACCTGTGTCAGCTGATCTTGTACTTCCCGGATTTCTCTTTGGTGTTGCGTATTAATTTGATTCTGATTTTGTTTGAATTTCCTAATTTGTTCATACTCTTCTGTGTCAGTGAAGGCTACAGGTCTTGTGTCATTCAGATCATCATCTACCTTTGTAGATAAGTTAGTGACCTGATCCGAAAGTTCAACTTCTTTCTCTGATAATGTACTAATTTCCTCCATGTGTCTTTCTACTGTGCCCTTTAAGTTTTCCTGAGTTTTTGCAAGTTGCGTAACCGAATCGGTAGATGCAACTGAGTCAATTTTAGCCTGCAAGGTCTCATGATTTTCATGAACAATAATTTGCAGTTCTTTTATGGCTGCTTCGTGATTCTGTAATGCATTTTCATGCCGCGAAAAAATAGGTTGAAAATGCTCACAAATTTGTGTTTTTACGTCGTTACAGACTTTTTGACATTTCGATTCGATTTTATGTAACTCAGTAGTCAAATCATCACGTGTTTGTTCAAGCGTGGTGTGAAGATTTTGTTCCATTGCGTCTAATTTTTTAAGATTTTGTTCCACTGTGTCTAACTTTTTAAGATTTTGTTCCACCGTGTCTAACTTTTGAAGCTTATGCTGTGTTTGTCTCTGATTCTGTTCCATCGTGTCTAACTTTTGAAGATTTTGTTCCATTGTGTCTAACTTTTGCTGTGTTTGTCTCTGATTTTGTTCCATTGTGTCTAACTTTAGAAGCTTTTGTCCCATTTGTTGCATTAATTGCAATAATAATGTATTAGTGTCTGGAATCTGTTTCTCTATGCTTTTTGGCAGTGCATTTTCACCGGCAACATTCACATTTTGACAAGCAGAAAATGTGTCTTGACTCATTTGAGAAAACGGTGAGGACCCAAAACCTGAATCTACAGTATTTGCGAGATTGTTTCCTGTCATTTCGGATTCCTGAGGCGAGATGTCGCCGACCGATCGATCGATAATGCTTCCCTGTTCACTAACTGTTTCACTGTGTACACCATTATTTGCAACCAGCTCCATCTCACTATGCGCAATTACCAAATTACTACTTTGAACATTAGTTAATTCATTACTCTGCGGCGCTAACACACTGCTTTCGTCTTCACTGTCATTTCTCAGTTTACTTTGGAGCCTAGTATTACGTTTTTCACACGCCATAATTGTCACAATATTTCACACGATAACACAGAAAAGCACAATTTGAAGAGCAAAATGAAATAACATAGCAATGGAAATAATGTCTACTTAATTGCAAGCGCAGCTGCAAAATACTTGGTGCAAATCTACATGCATGCCACAACTGCTTTACTGTACAACAATGAGAAACTACAATTACAATGGAAATTCTCTCTATAATTACGCGCTAGCAATAAACAAAAGCTACACTAATTACACAAACTACAAGAAAAAAATCAGAAGATTCCAGTGAGGTATCCTTGGCTAAGGGTCGACATATGAAACGTCCCCTTTGAACAATTTCTACACGACTGTCCTTAACCTGACACACAATATTTTTAGCGCAACGCAATCTGACTTTCAGAAATCCCTACAAAAGAATGGCCCTGACTAACATTAACCTATACCTTTCAGAAATCACTTACCTCACAAAAATCTTCATTACTCGAACTACTGCAGTACAGCGAGCGCCACTACTGCCAGCTAAATAAAAGATTCAAACTACGGAAGGCACTAACTACTGATAGGCACAGTTAGCAAATGAAAGATTTTAATAGAGAACAAACAATGCATTTACCTTAATAGTCATAATATAGATAGCAGTTCATGACAAATTACAAAACTCCGCCATCTCTCTCCCCACATCCACCACTGCTGGCGGCTCACCTCCAACTGCCCAACGCTACGCGCTGTTCACATCCAGCTGCCTCTGCCCAACACTACAATGGCAGACAACAATGCAAACTAGACACAGACTGCACACAGCACAGCCAGTGATTTTTATACAGAGGTGGCGTTATCAATAAAAAAAACCTAAACAGCCTACTTACAAACTTGCACTGCTGATAGTATCCTAAGACTTCCACATCGCTGGTAACGGGTTATACACAATGCTGGTGAGTACTCTGAAGGTCAGTAAAACTTTGAAACACGTATCTATTTTGTACGAGCTGTAAATAAATAGTTGCCACTATTAAAGTTCCAACCGTCGTATGACGAGCCTTATCATTTAATTCCTAATATTTATACGCAAATAAATACTCCCAAATCAGCTGCAGCTGCACGGTAACAATATCAAACCTTAGATTCAAACTATAAATTCTCTGTCTTAATCCCGGAAAATGTGTTCGCATTTTTTTATATTTTTATTACAACGTTACGTGTGGAACGAAGTATTGTTTTCCTTTAAATATCTTGAGATTCAGCCAAACGCTATACATGATTTTATCATTGTGCTACAGAAATCTTAAACGACAATACTACAATTGAAATGAAGATAAATTTACAGTATTCCGGAAGAGGCCTGCAAATGAATGGCTAACCAGCCGATTGACTGTCAGCTCCAATATTATGATGTCATGCATTGTTTGTACCATCTATTGTCTAAGGCTTATCGTTACAAACAATATGTATTTAACGTGAAATTTTATATTGTTCGTTCGTTATAACGGTCTGAAAATAGTCGTTTGACATTTTCTTTATCCATGTGTGCTGCAGGCCTGTGTCATTTTCCGGCCTACGTTCCACTGTCTGTCTGCATTGCTACAGGTTACTTAGTCTCCGAGTTTTGCAGGCATGGTTAATACTTACCGTTAAACAAAATATCGCACTAGACTATTTCGGGGCCGCTCTACGGAGAGGGCAACGTGAACTTCCGTCATTTTATGTACCATCTGTTGTTTCTCAGCCACAAAACAGTATACTGTACTCCTGTTAGGCGTATCAATTCCACCTTACCTATTAAATAAAAGGCTGTTTTTTAGTTTCTAGATGCATTTTCACACCATCTGCAGTGGCAATTTCATGTGGTTCCTTCAGTCCATGTACTGCAATGGTTGTTGTTGTCTTCAGTCCGAAGGCTGGTTTGATGCTACTCTATCCTGCTCAAACCTCTTCATCTCTGAATAATACAACAAGGTACATCCTTCTGAATCTGCTTGCTGTATTCATGTCTTGGTCTCCCTCTACGATTTTTACTCTCTACCCCCCCCCCCCCTTCCCCTCCATTTCACTCCAACACTAAATTGCAGATCCCTAGATGTCTCCTGATGTGCCATATCAACCGATCTCTTCTTCTAGTCAGGTTGTGCCACAAATTTCTTTTCAGCCCGTTGTATTCAATACCTCCTCATTAGTTATGTGATCTATCCGTCTAATCTTCATCACTCTTCTGTGTTACCACATTTCACAAGCTTCTATTCTCTTATTGTCTAAACTGTTTATCGTCCACGTTTCACTTCCATACATGGCTACACTTCATACAAATACTATCAGCAAGCCGTACTAACACTTAAATCTATATTTTATGTTAACAAATTTCTCTTCTTCAGAAATGCTTTTCTTGGCATTGGGTCTACATTTCATATCCTCTCTCCTTCGACCATGATCAGTTATTTTGCTGACCAAATACCAAAACTCATTTACTACTTCAAGTGTCTCTTTCCTAATCTAATTCCCTAAGCCTCAAATGATTTAATTCGAATGCATTCCAGTGTCCTTATTTTGCTTTTGTTGATATGTCCATCCTGTTCAACTGCTCTTTCGAGTTGTTTGGTGTCTCTGAATCGGAAAACCCCAAAGTTTTTATTTCTTCTCCCTCATCTTTAATTATTCTCCAAATTTTTCCTTGGTTTCCTTTACTTCTTGTTCAGTGTGCATATTGAATATTATCGGGGATAGGCTACAACCTGTCTCACTCCCTTTTCAATCACTGCCTGCCTTTCATGCCCCCTTGACTTTTACAACAGCAGTGTGGTTTCTGTACAAGTCGCAAATAGGCTTTCACCAACTGTATTTTACCCCAGCTACCTTCAGAATTTCAAACAAATTATTCCAGTCAACATTGTCAAACGCTTTCTCTAAGTCTCCAAATACTGTGAATGCAGGTTTGCCTTTCATTAACCTAACTTCTATGAAAAGTCGCAGGGTCAGTATTGTCTTGTGTGTTCCCACATTTCTTCGGAATCCGAACTGAACTTCCCCAACGTCGGCTTCTACCAGTTTTTCCTTCTTGTGTAAAGTCTCTTGTTAGTGTTTTGCAGCCATGACTTATTAAACTGATAGTTCGGTAATATTTACACTCGTCAGTACCTGTTTTCTTTGGAATTGGAATTACTACATCCTTCTTGTAGTCTGAGAGTATTTCGCCTGCCTCACATATCTTGTACACCAGATGGAAGATGTTAGTCATGACTGGCTCTCCCAACGCTGTTAGTAGATTTGAAGGAATGTTGCCTGTTACCGGGGCCTTGTTTCGAGTTAGGTCCTTCAGCGCTCTGTCAAATTCTTCTCTCGGTATCGTGTCTTCCTTCTCCTCTTCATCTCTACCCTCATCCACTTTTGTAATATTGCCTGCAAGGTCGTCTCCCTTTTATAGACCTCCAGTATTCTCCTTCCACTTTTCTGCTCTCCCTTCTTTACTCAGAACTGGTTTTCCATCTGAACTCTTGATATTCAAATAGCTGATTCTCTTTTCTCCAAAGACCTCTTTTATTTTCCTTTAGGCAGTATCTATATTTCCCCTAGTGGTATACGCTTCTATTACATTTGTCCTCTAGCCATGGATGCTTAGCCATTTTGCACTTCCTATCAGTGTCATTTTTTAGAAATTTGTATTCCCTTTAGCGTGCTTCGTTTGCTGCATTTCTACTCTACTGGCCATTATAATTGCTACACCACGAAGATGACGTGGAACAGACAAGAAATTTAACCGCCAGGAAGAAGATGCTGTGATATGCAAATGATTAGCTTTTCAGAGTATTCACACAAGGTTGGCGCCGGTGGCGACACCTACAACGTGCCTGGTGAAACGTTCATGTGATGCCTCGTGTAAGCACGAGAAATGCTTACCATCACGTTTTCGACTTTGATAAAGGTCGCATTGTAACCTATCGCGATTGCGGTTTATCTTATTACGACTTTGTTGCTCGCGTTGGTCGAGACCCAATGACTGTTAGCATAATATGGAATCTGTCGGTTCAGGAGTGTAATACGGAACGCCGTGCTGGATCCCAACGGCCTCGTATCACTAGCAGTCGAGATGACTGGCATCTTATCCGCATGGCTGTAACGGATCGTGCAGCCACGTCTCGATCCTTGAGTCAACAGATGGGGACGTTTGCAAGACAACAACCATCTGCACGAACAGTTCGACGACGTTTGCAGCAGCATGGACTATCAGCTCGGGGACCATGGCTGCGGTTACCCTTGATGCTGCATCACAGACAGGAGCGCCTGCGATGGTGTACTCAACGACGAACCTGGGTGCACGAATGGCAAAACGTCATTTTTTGGTATGAATCCAGGTTCTGTTTACAGCATCATGAAGGTCGCATCCGTGTTTGGCGACATCGCGGTGACGCACATTGGAAGCGTGTATTCGTGATCGCCGTGCTGGCATATTAACCGGCGTGATGGTATGGGGTGCCATTGATTACACGTCTCGGTCACGTCTTGTTCGCATTGACGGCACTTTGAACAGTGGACGTTATATTTCAGATGTGTTACGACCCGTGGCTCTCCCCTTCATTCGAACCCTGCGAAACCCTACATTTCAGCAGGATAATGCACGACCGCATGTTGCAGGTCCTGTACGGGCATTTCTGGATACAGAAAATGTTCGACTGCTGCCCTGCCCAGCACATTCTCCACCGATCTCTCACTAATTGAAAACGTCTGGTTAATGGTGGCCGAGCAACTGGCTCGTCACAATACGCCAGTCACTACTCTTGATGAACTGTGGTATCGTGTTGAAGCTGCATGGGCAGCTGTACCTGTACACGCCATCCAAGCTCTGTTTGACTCAATAGCCAGGTCTATCAAGGCCTTTATTACGGCCAGAGGTGGTTGTTCTGGGTACTGATTTCTCAGGATCTATGCACCCAAATTGCGTGAAAATGTAATCACATGTCAGTTCTAATATAATATATTTGTCCAATGAATACCCGTTTATCATCTGCATTTCTTCTTGCTGTAGCAATTTTAATCGCCAGTAGTGTATATTTTTTCCTGTGATAAGTTAAATTCAATGTCTCCTGTGTTATTCAAGCATTTCTACCAGGCGTTATCTTTTTGCCTATTCGATCCTCTGCTGCCTTCATGCTTCATCTCTGAGAGCTATCCATTCGTCTTTTACTGTATTCCTTTCCTCTGTTCTATTCAGTTGTTGCCCAGTTCTGCCTTCTGAAACTAGCAAGAAGCACTGGTTCTTTAAACTTATCCAGGTCCCATCCTCTTATTTCCTTTTTTTCTTCAAATTCTTCAGTTTAAATCTACAGTTCATAAGCAATAATTGTGGTCAGAGTCCACATCTGTCCCTGGAAATGTCTTACAATTTAAAATCTGGTTCTAAAATCTCTGTCTTGCCATTATATAACCAATCTGGCTGGGAGAGCGGTGTGCTGACCACTTGCCCCTCTATATACGCATCCGGTGACGCCTAAGGACTGAGAATGACACGGCTGCCGGAGGTACCGTTGAGTCTTCAAGGCCTGCTCAGACTTGGTTTGCCGGCCTCTGTGGCCGAGCGGTTCTAGGCGCTTCAGTCTGTCGGTCGCAGGTTCGAATCCTGCCTCGGGCATGGATGTGTGTGATGTCCTTAGGATAGTAAGGTTTAAGTAGTTCTAAGTTCTAGGGGACTAATGACCTCAGATGTTAAGTCCCATAGTGCTCAGAGCCATTTGCAGACTGGGTTTGTTTGTTTTGAAACATTCCGGAGTCTCTTCCACGAATATGAACTTGTTTTATGATTCTTAAACCAAGTGTTAGCTATGATTAAATTATGATCTGTGCAAAATTCTATCAGGCGGCTTCCTCTTTTATCCTTTCCCTCAGTCCGTATTCATCTATAATTTTTCTTTCTCTTCCTTTTCGTACTATTGTAATCCAGCCCCTCATCAGTGTTAATTTTTCGTTTGCCTTAACTACCAGAATAACTGCCTGGCCTCTCAAAAGATACCTCTCCGATGTAGTTGCACCTTCGGTACGGCTATCTGTATCACTGAGGCACATAAGCCACCCCACCAATGGCAAGGTCAATGGGTCATGCTGAGACTGCAATTAAACTGCGTTTAATTGCTCTATACCGACCTGTATGTCCTTTTCTTGATATTTTCGTGCACATTTTGAAATCAAGAAGAATTTTAAAATGTATATTTATTAAAAACTTAATTTAATCTGAATAAATATCTGTTATTAAAGACATATTGGTGAAAATCGAGAAGTATAAGTGTGAAATGTGTACGAAAGTGCACAGAAAAGGAGATGTGGACGGTATAAGACATCAATACACAGTTGTACTGTGGAACATAATGTACAAAGGATAACACGAAGTCACCTGGGAACCAAACAAACAGCCTAATTACAATACAAAATTCCGCTCTGAATCCCTTTTCCTTATAACGAGAAATAAACCGATATTTCCCATTGGCTCTGAGCAACGTATCAAGCACCTTAATGAGCAGCGTTTGTTTGGGATGACTCCATGTAGAAATAACAAAAACGAACATGCAGACATCTGTTGAAACATGAGAGGAACGGAGTTCTTTTCTAATTTAACTAGATTTTGTAATCACTAAAATAGGATTTCAAACCCTTTTTACATATCATCGGCGCGTGTGTAATCGAAAACGAAGAACAGATACCATGCAGAATCCGCAGCTGTTATATACACTACTGGCCATTAAAATTTCTACACCAAGAAGAAATGCAGATGATAAACGGATATTCATTGGACAAATATATTATATTAGAACTGACATGTGATTACAATTTCACGCAATTTGGGTGCATAGATCCTGAGAAAAATCAGTACCCAGAACAACCACCTCTGGCCGTAATAACGGCCTTGATACGCCTGGGCATTGAGTCAAACAGAGCTTGGATGGCGTGTACAGGTACAGCTGCCCATGCAGCTTCAACACGATACCACAGTTCATCAAGAGTAGTGACTGGCGTATTGTGACGATACTAAAATGTAGACTTTCACGGCCGGAAATATCATGTCCATTATAATTATTCGGGCTGTTATGCCGTGGTCGGTTGATGAATTCTGTGTCGATTCCCAACGTTTCGTCTCCGACTGCGGGAGACATCTTCAAGGGGGTCCGTAGCTCAATGGAAGGTCCAACACACCCACTGGCTCGCTACTGACTGCCGCTGAATTCCGTGTCCGCGCGCTCCCACGCCGCGGCGTGACGTCACGTGTTTAGAAAACGTCAGTGCAATTGGCCGCTGTCCGTCGCCGTCGATCGCCGTTGCCATCACCCAGTAGTGGGCGGGTGGTACACATCTTCTTTAACACCGGCATCCATATGCCGTTTAATTTCACACCCTCCTCCTTACGGCTGAAATTATTAGCGTGTTTAGCGATTTCGATTGCCTCCCTGTGGAGCCTTTCGTAATATCCGCTTGTGGCCGCTAGTACTTGCGTCTCCTCGAAACGAATATTGTGGTTCCCTGGCTGGAAAGCATGCTCCGCAGCAGCTGATCGTTCCGTTTCTCCTCTTCTGCAATTTCCATTATGCTCTTCCAAACATTTAGAAACAGTTCTTTTAGTGGTACCCACATAAACATCACCACAGCTGCATGGGATCCTATACACTCCAGCTTTTTCCAGTGGTTTGCGAGCGTCCTTGGCAGGCTTAAGGTATTCCTGTATCTTCCTGGTGGGCTTGTAAATTACGGTAATATTCCGCTTCGTCAAGATCCTCCCTATTCTTTCCGTTACAATTTTAACAAACGACAGGAAAACCTTAGATTTTGCAGTAGCTTGTACGTCAGTATGATTTCTGCGTGGGTGCCTCAACGCACGTTTTATTTCGACGGACGAATATCCGTTCTTCATTAGTGCATTGTGGAAATGTTCCATCTCAGCGTCGAGCAACTCAGGTTCACAAATATTTCTAGCTCTGTCCGCTAACGTCTTGATAACACCCCGCTTCTGTTGTGAGTGGTGGTTCGAATCCCGGTGCAAATAATGGTCCGTGTGCGTGGGTTTGCGGTGTACTGAGTTGCCCAAACTACCATTTTCGTTTCTAAAAACAAGCACATCGAGGAAATGTAACTTGCCGTCTACCTCCTCCTCCATTGTAAACTGAATTCTCGAGTTTATACTGTTCAGATGGTCGTGGAACCGGCTTAGTTCCTCCCTACCATGTCTCCACAGCACAAACGTGTCATCCACGTATCGGAACCATACATTTGGTTTTTTGCTTGCACTACCTAAGGCCTGTTCTTCGAATTTCTCCATAAAGAAGTTTGCAATTACGGGACTTAGGGGGCTTCCCATAGCCACGCCATCCGTTTGCTCATAAAACTGTTCATTCCACTTGAAGTATGTGGTCGTCAAACAACACTTAAACAGTTCTGAAATATCGGCAGGAAAAATTCGATCCAGCTTTTCCAATACATCATTAAGTGGATCCATGGTAAACAGCGATACCACATCGAAGCTGACCAATATGTTCTCCGGCTGGACCACTATGCGATTCAATCTGCTGATGAAATGTGTCAAATTCTTTATATAAGAGTCCCACATGTGGTTTTAGCAGCTTAGTCAAAAACTGGGCTAACGAGTAGGTGGGCGAACCAATGGCACTTAGTATCGGTCTTAACGGCACATTTTCTTTATGAATTTTGGGTAATCCATAAAGCCTCGATGGTAGCGCAACCGAATTGCAGAGACCTTTCTGTACACGCTCTTCAATGGAGGACTTTTTTATTAACCGCGACACAGTTCTGAGAACGCTGTTAGTGGGGTTATTATTCAGCTTCCTATATGCCTTGCGGATCCAGCAGATCAGTAATTTTACTCCGATAGTCGGCCACATCCATAACCACCGTTGCACTTCCTTTGTCAGCTGGGAGAACCAAAATACTATCGTCGTCATTCAGGAGTTTTAAAGCTTTTCTCTCACCCATAGTTATATTACTTTTCGGCGGTTTTGCATTGGCTAATATTCTTACTGTTTCTATACGGATTTCTTCAGCTGTTACAGAATCCACACTGCAAATTCCTGCTTCTACACTGGCTGTAATTTCTTCCGTGGGCACAAAACGCGGACTAACAGCAAATTTTCCTCCCTTGGCAAGCACAGATGTCTCATCGTCAGATAACGAACGTTTGGAAACGTCTAAATGCCGAACTGTCTGATTAGGTAGCAAATTATCAAACTTCCTTTTCTGTCTACTAGACGTTGTCAACATACGCTTCCCCATGGTATCATGCAGTAGTCTATCAATTTTATCCCAGTCACCGCTGCACAGTTTATTACTGATCGTAATATGGAGAGACATTAACTTACACTTTGTGCTTGCCAAGTCCCGTCGGGTCCGAGAGGTGTAACCAATGGCACCCCATACCATCACGGCGGGTGATACGCCAGTATGGCGATGACGAATACACGCTTCCAATGTGCGTTCACCGCGATGTCGCCAAACACGGATGCGACTATCATGATGCTGTAAACAGAACCTGGATTCATACCAAAAAATGACGTTTTGCCATTCGTGCACCCAGGTTCGTCGTTGAGTACACCATCGCAGGCGCTCCTGTCTGTCATGCAGCGTCAAGGGTAACCGCACCCATGGTCTTCGAGCTGATACTCCATGCTGCTGCAAACGTCGTCGAACTGTTCGTGCAGATGATGGTTGTCTTGCAAACGTCCCCATCTGTTGACTCAAGGATCGAGACGTGGCTGCACGATCCGTTACAGTCATGCGGAAAAGATGCCTGTCACCTCGACTGCTAGTGATACGAGGCCGTTGGAATCCAGCACGGCGTTCCGTATTACACTCCTGAACGCACCGATTCCATATTCTACTAAGAGTCATTGGATCTCGACCTACGCGAGCAGCAATGTCGCGATACGATAAACCGCAATAGCGATAGGCTACAATCCGACCTTTATCAAAGTCGGAAACGTGATGGTACGCATTTCTCCTCCTTACACGAGGCATCACAACAACGTTTCACCAGTCAACGCCTGTCAACTGCTGTTTGTGTATGAGAAATCGGTTGGAAACTTTCCTCATGTCAGCACGTTGTAGGTGCCGCCACCGTCGCCAACCTTGTGTGAATGCTCTGAAAAGCTAATCATTATCATATCACAGCATCTTCTTCTTGTCGGTTAAATTTCGCGTCTGTAGCACGTCATCTTCGTGGTGTAGCAATTTAATGGCTAGTAGTGTATTATATGTAAACGGAAGGTGGAGAGGTGGAGAAATGAAAGGAAAGGGAGGGGATCACTGCAGCCTACTGCATCGGGACTTTACGCGGAATCAGCAGCGAGGAGTGAAAACGTGTACCGGACCGGGATTCGACCCTGGGATCTCCTACTTACTAGGCGGATGCATTAAACACTGCGCCAGCCAAGACAAAGCGTTATCGATACTGCGCGAACTATCCCGTTACGCCTCACGGCCGATCCGCATTCCCATCGAGAGCTACCTGTCTATTTCCTCCGTGTTCGCTCTCTAAGATTCCCAGAGGAAGTCGGGCGTATTTGTGCATCCGTGGAGAAGAAGATGGATCCAATGCCCAGCTAGGCCAATCAGTTATACGGATGCATGGGGTATGTTCTTTCGGACACGTCCGAACGAAAAGACGACACGCAGATTCCACATCTGTTATGCATTATGTGTAAATTGAAGAAGAAGAGGGGGAGAAAGGAATGGAAACGGAGGGGATCACTGCTGCCAGCTGCATCAGGAAATTAAGCGGAATGATGTCCGAGAGAACAGACACCACGCATCCATATAACTCACTGGCCTAGCTGGACAGTGACTTCACCATCCTCAGTGCGGATTCACAAATACGTCCGACCTCCTGTGGGAATCTCAGAGAGCGAACATGGAGGAAGTGGACAGCGGCTGCAAGTAGGTGGCGCTCGATGGGAGTGTGGATCGGCCTCGAGGCGTACCGAGGTAGTCCACGCAGCTGTGATAATGCTGTGTCTCGGATGGCGCAGTGGTTAACCCACCTGCCTAGTAAGCAAGAGATCCAGGGTTCGAATTCTGGTCCGGTACACATTTTCTCTCGTCGCCGCTGATTCCGCGTAATGGCCCAATGCTGTTGACACCAGTGATCCCCTCCCTTTGCTTTCCTTTCACCCTCTCGCCATCTTCAATTTACATAAATGACTAGAGTGGCAGTTTTTTGTCATAGTTATAAAATCCAACAGATCACATTAACGTTGTTCGTGTTTGGTGTTGTTTCCAGGCCTGGTAGTGAATATGAGGAGTGAGAACAGCTTCAGGTGTTGAGTGATTACTTTGAATCACACAGACATACCACGTGCTCGTGTGAGCCAGTTTTATCTGCTCCCCACTGGGTTTGAAACTATCCTCATTGTACAACTCAGTTTGGCCGGCTGGTAGAATCGTGCAGTATCCAGATTTGTCGGACATTCGGATGTGACAGTGGTCCGATTTTGGACTGCATCGGAATGAGAGGGCAGACACACTCCTCGTCAAGGTTCGGGATCGACCACATCTGAACGCCGCAAGTAGATTCGCTGTATTCTGCACCAAGCATATCGTAGTCCCTTCATTCTGCACCTGCCATCCGAGAACTATTAATGCGCTGTCTGCAACATTCTTTGTCATCACGCGCCATTGGTCGGAACTAGTAGCGCTCGGACTACGGAGTTAACGTCCCACGCGGAGACTGCCATTAAAACCCGAACACTTACGCTTGCATCTGGAGTTGTGTCATTAGTGGGAGGTACTGGCTGCTGAAGACTTCCGCCGCAGTGTGTTCACCAATGAATCGCGGTTTTGCGCTATCATGGAAGACGACCGTCGGCGAGGTCCAAGACTTCCAATGTTTTGGAGAGGCACAATGGTGCTACTCTGGCGTCATGGTGTAGGGAGCCATTGGATGTGACTTTGGATCACGTTAGGTAGTGACTGAGGGAAGCCTGACGACACATCCTGCATTATCATGTGTTACTTCCCATGCGACCGTATCGTGGTGCCATTTTTCAACAGGACAATGCAAACCCATGCAAGGCACATGTCTCTATGAACTGTCTGCATGAGGTTGAGATACATCTATGGCCAGCAAGGTCCGCAGATCCCGACAGAACATTTGTGGAACCAGCTTGGTGTCAGCCCTACCCCAGTGCCAACATACAGCATATCAAGGACCATTTACAACAGCTATCGTCTATATTGCCTCAGGAAAGGTAACAGTGGATTTATGACAGCCTTCCAAACCGAATCGGCGCTTGCATCCAGGCCAGACTTGGTGCAACGACATACTCATAAGTAGCTTCGTGCAGCCGAGGTCTTTGTAAATTTGACTCGATTTTGCTATCACTGTAATAACGTCACTTACACTCGCGATGTTTGTAATTTCATTTCGTATCCTTCTCCCTTTCTGTGCGTTTCAAGTTTTACGTCAAGCAATATACAGAGTGTTACAAAAAGGTACGGCCAAACTTTCAGCAATCATTCCTCACACACAAAGAAAGAAAATATGTTATTTGGACATGTGTACGGAAACGCTTACTTTCCATGTTAGAGCTCATTTTATTACTTCTCTTCAAATCACATTAATCATTTAATGGAAACACACAGCAACAGAACGTGCCAGCGTGACTTCAAACACTTTGTTACAGGAAATGTTCAAAATGTCCTCCGTTAGCGAGGATACATGCATCCACCCTCCGTCGCATGGAATCCCTGAGGCGCTGATGCAGCCCTGGAGAATGGCGTATTGTATCACAGCCGTCCACAATACGAGCACGAAGAGTGTCTACATTTGGTACCGGGGTTGCGTAGACAAGAGCTTTCAAATGCCCCCACAAATGAAAGTCAAGAGTGTTGAGGTCAGGAGAGCGTGGAGGCCATGGAATTGGTCCGCCTCTATCAATCCATCGGTCACCGTATCTGTTGTTGAGAAGCGTACGAACACTTCGAATGAAATGTGCAGGAGCTCCATCGTGCATGAACCACATGTTGTGTCGTACTTGTAAAGGCACATGTTCTAGCAGCACAGGTATAGTATCCCGTATGAAATCATGATAACGTGCTCCTTTGAGCGTAGGTGGAAGAACATGGGGCCCAATCAAGACATCACCAACAATGCCTGCCCAAACGTTCACAGAAAATCTGTGTTGATGACGTGATTGCACAATTGCGTGCGGATTCTCGTCAGCCCACACATGTTGATTGTGAAAATTTGCAATTTGATCACGTTGGAATGAAGCCTCATCCGTAAAGAGAACATTTGCACTGAAATGAGGATTGACACATTGTTGGATGAACCATTCGCAGAAGTGTACCCATGGAGGCCAATCAGCTGTTGATAGTGCCTGCACACGCTGTACATGGTACGGAAACAACTGGTTCTCCCGTAGCACTCTCCATACAGTGACGTGGTCAACGTTACCTTGTACAGCAGCAACTTCTCTGACGCTGACATTAGGGTTATCGTCAACTGCACGAAGAATTGCCTCGTCCATTGCAGGTGTCCTCGTCGTTCTAGGTCTTCCCCAGTTGCGAGTCATAGGCTGGAATGCACCGTGCTCCCTAAGACGCCGATCAATTGCTTCGAACGTCTTCCTGTCGGGACACCTTCGTTCTGGAAATTTGTCTCGATACAAACGTACCGCGCCACGGCTATTGCCCCGTGCTAATCCATACATCAAATGGGCATCTGCCAACTCCGCATTTGTAAACATTGCGCTGACTGCAAAATCACGTTCGTGATGAACACTAACCTGTTGATGCTGCGTACTGATGTGCTTGATGCTAGTACTGTAGAGCAATGAGTCGCATGTCAACCCAAGCACCGAAGTCAACATTACCTTCCTTCAATTGGGCCAACTGGCGGTGAATCGAGGAAGTACAGTACATACTGACGAAACTAAAATGAGCTCTAACATGGAAATTAAGCGTTTCCGGACACATGTTCACATAACATCTTTTCTTTATTTGTGTGTGAGGAATGTTTCCTGAAAGTTTGGTCGTACCTTTTTGTAACACCCTGTATATATATAGGATGGTCAGAAACAGTCTCAAAATCATGTAATGGTGTTGCAGGATAGGTACTGCTGAGGATTAATTGTTAAGAAAGAATTTGATACGTTGCGCCGTTTCCGAGTTAATTAGCACTGAACTTAGCCAATCATACTGTTGCGCACCAATTCAATCGGTCGACAAGATACAATTAGTGTAAGTTGTTCTCATAGCGTAGATGACAGCGCTTGAGATTTCTCAACCTTTGGCTCAGGTTCTATCCTTACTACCTCCCCATGTCCAATGTTTGTATCGCTCTCTTGTTCGATTTTACGAACCCAAACGAACGTGTTTGGCGACACTGTCTCAGGAGGGCCGCTTGAATTTGCGCGCGCAACGGCCTGATTGCCTAACTTCAATGCTAATTAACTAGGAAATGACGCAAAGAATATTTTTCTTAACAACTGTTTCTCGGCACAACATACCCTGCAACATCCTTGCAGTTTTACTCTCCCAGGAAGTTTCATATTAGCGCACACGCCGTTGCAGAGTGAAAAACTCATTCTGGTTACAGTACCCGCTTTATAACACTCCTACTTCTATTTATTACTATGATTGTAGAGCTCCGTTATGAACGATATGTTGAGTTCTACCCACTACGAAGTCTTAAATCCAATCACAAAACTAGCCTGATATTACGTGGACTCTTATTTTTCCCATTTGGTGAGGATCCGGAACTGTATAGAATGTTTTCCGGAAAACATGCATTACATAACTTTCTCTCCCTCTGGATTTCAGGAACGAACAGAGCACTTCATACGGAACACTTGTAGTCATTTATCCCTGTTTTGAGGATGTTGATTAATTATACTTAGTCACTGAGATGATTAGCACGATCCCCAGCATCGTATTATACTGAAGAGCCAAAGAAACTGGTACAACTGCCTAATATCGAATATCGTGTGCCCCCCCCCCCCCCCTCCGAGCATGCAGAAGTGCCAGCAATTATGGACGTGTGGAGTGTCGCATTGTCCTGCTGAAATTGTCCAAGTCCGTCGAAATGCGCAATGGACATGAATGGATGCAGGTGATCGGACAGGATCCCTACATAGGGTCACCTGTCAGAGTCGTATCTAGGCGTTTCAGGGGTCCCACGTCACTCCAACTGCACAAGCCCCACACCATTACAGAATCTCCACTAGCTTGAACAGTCCTCTGCTGACATTCAGGGCCCATGGATTCATGAGGTTGTCTCCATACCCGTATACGTTCATCTGCTCGATACAATCTGGACCGAGACTCCTCCGACCAGGCAACATGTTTTGTCATCAACAGTCCACTGTCGGTGTTGACGAGCCCCGAGCCCGAGCTTTGTGTTGTGCAGTCATGAAGAGTACACGAGTGGGCCTTCGGCTCTGAAAGCCCATATCCATGACATTTCGTTGAATGATTTGCACGCTGACACTTGTTGATAGCCCAGCATTGAAATGTGCAGCAATATGCGGAAGGGCTTCACTTCTGTCACGTTGAACGATTCTCTTCACTCGTCGTTGGTCCCGTTCTTACAGGATCTTTTTCCGGCCTCAGCGATGTCGGAGATTTGATTCCTGGTATTCACGGTACACGCTTGAAATGGTCGTACGGGAAAATCCCCACTTCACCGCTACCTCGGAAATGCTGTGCCCCCCGCTCGTGCGCCAACTATAACACCTCGTTCACACTCACTTAAATCTTGATAAACTCCCATTGTAGCAGCAGTAACTGCGCCAGACACTTGTTGTCTTACATTGGCGTTGCCGACCGCAGCGCCGTATTCTACCTGTTTACATCTCTCTGTATTTGAATACACGTGCCTATACCAGTTTCTTTGGCTCTGCGGAATAAGATAACCAGTAGCGTATTAACCTTACCGCGCAATATATCATCCCTCTGTATCGATGTATATGGTGTGGAATTGGTATCAGATAGTCATGTGACTCTCCGTCGCTGACATAAGACATGACAGTGGAGTGGTGTGTACGTGCCATTTGGATCAACAGAATCAACGCGGTAAAATAAGTCGACATGGAGAGACCCAACATAATGCCTAAAAGTGCTGTCTGTCGTGTTTGGACGTTCGCATGACCACGCCATGAATAAAGTAGCCCGATTTCTTGTTGTATCAGTGGACTGTCCAACGCGATAACAAAGAATAATAAAGCACTCGCGGCAATGTAACACTTCATGAGAACAGTGGCCCTAAAAGGATCGCAACCCTCAGGGTTTGAGATGAGTGTCTTGGGAATGGGAACCGGTTTCAAACTTAACAGGAATTACCGCTGTCCGTGAACGTAGGCCCATCAACCAGTTTCCATAAAATATTAAGAAAACAATTTTAAAAAATATCTTATGGAAAAGTTAGCGATCATAAAATATTGTTCAAATACAATAAAAACAGTCTACGTCGCATACAACATTTTAATGTGAACATGGTGACCGATTGCGTTCTATGTCTGATCATCCTCAGACAGTTACTCTAAATGCAGTAACGTGAAAGTCATAAGAGGACACAAGAAGATTAACACAATAACAAATTATATAACTACAATGTAAGTAGAAGTACAGACGCCGTTGCTGATCGTTGGAGCTGGTGGCTTGGAACACGAATTACTATTGACTCGGGTGAGGAGCAACTGCTGCATCACGTTTTTTTTTTTCTTTTTCTTTATTGAATTTCGATAGCCCCCCTAGGGGGGCGGAGACGGACAGCAGCGTAATATGCCGCTCTACAGCCTACAGAAGAGTTAAAAACATAATGAGGATATATCAAAACAATAAGAACAGGCGATAAAACTGTGACTGTTTAAAACTGGAACAAGGTGAAAAGTTGCGAAGTGAAATTATAAAAACAAAGGGTCGGTGATGCTGATTAAAACACATAGTAATTAGACAGGCACAATTAAAAACACGGCGACAGTCTGGTTTCTGTTCGCAAGGGTTAAAAAACACACCTAGCGACAGTATGGTGTCTGTTCACAACACTTAAAAAGGGGACGCACAACACTGAACACTCACGTTAACACTGCACTACAGACTAGACACGAAGTCATATGTGTGTTGGGGGGGGTGGGGGGGTGGGAAAGACCTGGACAGATGAGGGGGGAAAAAGGGGGAAGAGCAGAGGAAAAGCAAAACAAGTGAGAGCCCATGGAGGGAGAGGACACAGAAAAGGGGAGGAGGGTAGGGCAGACGGGAGAAGGAGTGGTGAAGGCAGTGGAGGGGAAAGGAAAAGGACTCAGGGGAGAGAATGGAGTGAAACAGGGGGTAAGCAGAGAAAAAACGGGATGGAAGTGGGGTGAGGGAGCTCAGGAAAAGGACAGAGACAGGGAGGGGAGGTGAGGATCAGAGTTGATAGGAGGGATAAATAGAGGGAGAGAGGGTATCATTCGGGAGGGGAAGTTGACGGAAGCCACCTTGGGGATGGAGGGTGCAGAGGTGGAGGGTAGGGGGGACACAATGGTGAATGAGTGGCAGTGGATGGGGGGGGGGGGGGGGTTGGAGAGGAGAGGAGCAACCAGAGAATGGGGGGAAGGGGGGGGATCAAGTTGACAGGAGGTGTAAAGGACATGGATATGTTCGAGGAAAAGGAGCAGATGGGGAAAAGGAATCAGGTAATAGAGGATCTGTGTGGGGGACAGGAGGCATAAACAGAAGGTGAGGCGGAGTGCATGGCACTCGAGGATCTGGAGGAACTTATAGAATTTGGGGGGCAGATATCCAGGTGGGACTGACATAACAGAGGATGCAGTGGATTAAGGGTTTGAAGGTGTGGGGGATGGTAGAGGCGTTCAATCTCCATGTCCAGCCAGAGAGGAGTTTCAGGAGATGGAGTCAGTTGTGGGCCTAGGATTGGATAGAGTAGAGATGAGGGATCCAGGTGAGGTTACGGTCAATAGTGAATTCGAGATAGGTGAGGGTGAGAGAGAGTTGGACAGGATGGGTGCAGATGGTAAGGGAAAGTTCAAGAAGCCAGAAGGAGTGACTGGTACAACCTACGATGATTGCCTGGGTCTTGGAAGGATTGATTGGAAGTCACAGTGATTCTGGAGAAGATGTTGGGATTGTCGAAGGGTAGGAGCGAGGGCAAGGAAGGTGGTGTCATCAGCATAGTGCAGGAGGTGGACTGGAGGGGGGTGGTTGGGGCATATCTGCAGTGTACAGGAGGTAGAGGAGAGGGAAGAGGACAGAGCCCTGGGGCACACACACAGAGGGTTAGAAGGTGCAGGAATCAGTGTTATGGATGGTAATATAGGAGGGGTAGTGGGAGAGGAAGGAGGCAATCAGATGGACATAGTTGATAGGAAGGGCATAGGTCTCAAGTTTAAACAGGAAACCGGGAAGCCATACGTGGTCGTAGGCCTTTTCAAGGTCTAGTGAGACGAAAATGGTGGAGTGACTGGAATTAAGCTGGAGGGAGAGGAGATGGGTGAGGAGTAGGAGTTGGTCGTCGGCAGAGAAGGAAGGTAGAAAGCCACAATGGGTGTTGGGGAGGAGGTGGTGTCAGTGGTGATGGATTCACAGGGTAAGGATGGATTCCAAGAGCTTGCTGAACACCGAGGTGAGACATAGAGAGTGATAGGAAGAGGCATCAGATGGAGGCTTGTTAGGCTTCAGGAACATTAGGATATGGGAGTTTTTCCACAGTTTGGGGTAAAAGCTGGTGGCAAGGATCACGTTGTAGAGGGCAGCAGGGACTGCAAGGATGGAGGGAGGGCAGTGTTTGAGATGGCAGTAGGCAATGTGGTCGTGGCCAGGGACAGTGTTGTATTTAGTGTGAAGTGTGAGGCTGATGTTCTGTGTAGTGATGGGAGTGTTAAGTTCTGATGGTGGTGTGTGGCCCAAGTACTGGAAGCTAGGAGCAAGGGGAGGAATGGAGTTACCCATATGTTCGATGACATTGGGGAAGAGGGAATAATCAAACTGGGGATCTCTGGAATGGAAAAGACATCAAATAGGTGGGAGGAAAAGTGGTTCTCCTTAGTGAGGTTTTCAGGAAAAGGATGGTCATCAAGGAGGAGAGGGTACTGCAGGGTAGGGCAGTTCCCAGTAAAGAGATGGAAACCAGACCAATACTTGGGAGAGTTTATTGTGAGTGTGGCGTTGTGTTGTGTGTATGTCTGTCGCCAGGCATGACGTTTCTTCACAGTAAGCATGTTGTGGATGTGCTGTTGTAATTGCCGATGGTGGGTGAGTGCGTCCTGGTCATGAGTGTGAAGAAGGATCGGTAGAGGCGATGGCATTCATGAAGGAGGACAGCCTGTGGGGGCAGGGCTGGGCAGTTGGGTGGATGGCTCTGGTAGAGATATGGGTGGCTACAGCGTCAGTCAAGGTCTGATGGAGAAGGGCAGCGGTTCGAGAGATGTCATCAGGAGAGTGGAAGGTAGGGTCGTGGCTTTCCACCTGGGTGTGTATAGAGTCCCAGTTGGCATCCCAGTTGGCGTGGCAGTAATTGTGGACAAGTTTAGGAGAACTGTCAGGGCGAGGAACGGGGCAGGGATGGTGGATGGTGACCAGCAGAGATAGTGAGGAGGATGGGGCCATGGTGGCTGCCAATCAGGTCAAGGACTTCTGCGCTGATGCGCCCAAGGAGGTTGAGAGAGGCTAGGATCACGTCAGGAGTGGTGCAGGATTCGGGTTGGGTGAGGGGAACCAGGTCTCCGTGGAGGGTGGTGACAAACTGATGCCACCGCTGGAGTTCGGCAGGAGCACGGCTGTGGACACTGAGGTCTGTGGCAATCACATAGGTGAAGAAGGTGCGGTCAGTGTGGACCAGGAAATCGTATGGGATGGGGGTACGAGGGCGGATGTAGATGGTGGCACATGTGACGATAAGATTGGAGAAGAAGAGGCTGAGGGTCAGATGCTCGGCGGGATTGTTGAGGAGAGGCATGACGTGCAGTTGCCATCGCATAAAGAGCGACAGTTCAGTCCACTCTATCGAGCATTACGTCAGTGATAGCCAATGGCCGTGTAACACTATTAAATCAGTAAAAGTACAACTGAACAATGAAATATTGAGATCCAAACCACAGTCATATAAATATAACAATAGTCTTGCACAAAATATAAAAAAAGAAAATTTAGAGTAGCATAACAAAGAAATAAACCATTATCGTTCGATTTAGACCTATGGTGCCCTCTATGGGTCATTGTGTGTGACGTTGATTCAGCAGAGATGGCTCACGAGGTCGGACATCAGTAACCATAGTACCAGTATCAAGATCGATATGGTCCGATATCATGTCAAATATACGAAAATATGGCGTACGGTTTTTGACTAGGAACTTAGTCATAACTCTAAACAGAAGAGTTAATAAACAGATATTATAGGAACAGTACCAATGGCGCTAAAAATGTAAAGGAACTACCAAAGAACAATAATGCAATAAACCATTTACATCAAAATCAGGCACAATGTTCCCTCTGTGGGGACTTACAGGTAAGGTATGCTGATTAAAGAGGCTTAAGAGGGCGGTATGAAGACCGATGTATTCCAATTTCAAGTCATAGATGCAGAAGTATGCCTCACGATGTTTGATTCGGAACGTAATCGTAATTTAATACGATAGGAACAGTACCAAAGACGCTAAAAATATAAAGCAGGTACAAAATAACAACAACAAATACCGCACTGATATTAAAATTAGGCACATAGTACTCTTTGAGGGGACTTGCACGTAACACATGTAATGCAAAGATGGCTCAAACAAGACGCTACCAGTGATCATGGTAACAGCATAAAGGTCGATATGTTCAGGTACAGGTCACGGGTACAAAAGTATTCGCTCGTTATTACAACTTTGATTCAAAACCATATATACGTCACAAACAACAGAAACAATGCCGATGACGCTGTATAACAGACACACGGTACCATCTAGGAGGGTTTGTGTCTAACGTATGTCGAGCAGAGGGGCCTTGACATACGCTACACACAATCCTTGATAGAGGGAACCGTATGTGTGACATTCAGCATCAGTGGCATTCTTTCTATTCTATGTAATGTACCCAATATTTCTGCTGTATATAATAATATTATGCCATATAAACTGTTTTGAATTAAAGTTGTTATAACAAGCGAATACTTCTGTGCCTGTGACGTGTATCGGAACATTTTGATCTTTAAGCTGTTACCGTGGTTACTGATGGCGACTTGTCACAGCCTGTTTGCACTACAATGCTACGTGCACGCCCCGTCAGAGAGTACTTTTTGCCTAATTTTAATGTCAATAGCGTACTGTTTTACTCTTCTTTTGTAGTTCCTCTATATTTTTAGCGTCTGAAGTACGGCTCCTTTTGTATTAAAGTAAAATTACTTTCCGAGTCAAAATTTTAAACTTTACTTCAGTATCTTTGACATGAAATCGAGCATATCGATCTTCATACCGTTACTATGGTTAGTGACGGCGTCCTTATGAGGCGTCTCTGCTATACGTAAGTTACGCACAAGCTCCCTAGAGGGCACTATGGGTCTAATTTGAATTTTAATGGTTCATTTCTCTATTACACTCATTTTACCTTGTCTATTGTTATATTTTACACAAGCCTAAGTATATATTTAAATGACTGTGGTAGTGACCTAAATATTTCAATACACGACTGTAATTTTACTGATTTTAATCGTATTTCAAGGCCATTGGCTATCACTGACGTAATGTTGGAGACGGTGGGCGGAGCACTCGCGATTTATACGACAGCAACTGCACGTCGTGCAGCAGTTGGTCTTTACCGCAGCCTATAGAAGATCGTGTTCCGCGCTACCAGCTCCAGCAGTCAGCGGTGGTATCTGCTTTTCTACTTACATTGTAGTTCTAGTTTTTTTCTTTATCTTCAAAACGAAGTCTTTCGTGACAGCACTGTTTATAAAACGTTCTCGAACTTCTTGCCGCATCAGTTCAGTGTAAACCTTCGAGCTTCAGGAGCGAGTGCTTGTCAAAACTCTTGTTGTGTGATCTTATATACCCCATATACGGCTTCTGATTGGTCGGTAATTAAGTAACACTGTCGCAGATAGTGTCAACGTCTGCACTGGATGCGCCACCGCTCCCACTGTAGTGTGAACATTGCCACGCATATCTCTGGCTCTTCTCTAGATCGGGAGCTCGCTTCCGTGCACCGCTAAGATAATATCCGCTGTCGTGGTTGAAGATCTTCGGATACATTCTTATTTTTGTAGCCCCTTTAATTACAGCATCCCAGTATGTAGGAACCTGGGACAAAAGCTTTGTTTCGTCAAACAGTATTTTATGTTTGTTTGTGAGGCCGTAATCAGTAACTGCAGATTTCTCCCGTTCTCCGTGTTCTGCACGGCGATCGGAAAAGGTGCGGATCGACCGACCGATGTAATTGCTTCCGTACTCACAACAGATGTAAATCCCAAGGGTTCTGACGCCGAGACTGTCCTTAGGAGGGCGCAGCATCTCCTTTATCTTCTTAAGACGTCGGAAAATAGCTTTATATCTACATCCAGCAAAATAGCTAGAGTCCTAGCAAGACGAAATATAAGATCAACAGGGTGGTCCATTGATCGTGACCGGGCCAAATATCTTACGAAATAAGCGCCAAACGAAAAAACTACGAAGAACGAAACTTGTCTAGCTTGAAGGGGAAACCAGATGGCGCTATGGTTGGCCCGCTAGATGGCGCTGCCATAGGTCAAACGGATATCAACTGCGTTTTTTAAAACAGGACTCCCCATTTTTATTACATATTCGTGTAGTACGTAAAGATATATGAATGTTTTAGTTGGACCACTTTTTTCGCTTTGTGATAGATGGCGCTGTAATAGTCACAAATATATGGCTCACAATTTTAGACGAACAGTTGCTAACAGGTAAGTTTTTTTTAAATTAAAATACAGAACGTACGTAAGTTTGAACATTTTATTTTGGTTGTTCCAATGTGATACATGTACCTTTGTGAAATTATCATTTCTGAGAACGCATGCTGTTACAGCGTGATTACCTGTAAATACCACATTAATGCAATAAATGCTCAAAATGATGTCTCTCAACCTCAATGCATTTGGCAATACGTGTAACGACATTCCTCTCAACAGCGAGTAGTTCGCCTTCCGTAATATTCGCACATGCATTAGCAATGCGCTGACGCATGTTGTCAAGCGTTGTCGGTGGATTACGATAGCAAATATCCATCAACTTTCCCCACAGAAAGAAATCTGGGGACGTCAGGTCCGGTGGCGACCAATCCACCTGTCATGAAATATGCTTTTCAATACCGCTTCAACCGCACGCGATCTATGTGCCGGATATCCATCATGTTGGAAGTACATCGCCATTCTGCCATGCAGTGAAACATCTTGTAGTAACATCGGTAGAACATTACGTAGGAAATCAGCATACATTGCACCATTTAGATTTCCATCGATAAAACGGGGCCAATTATCCTTCCTCCCATAATGCCGCATCATACATTAACCTACCAAGGTCGCTGATGTTCCACTTGTCGCAGCCATCGTGAATTTTTCGTTGCCCAATAGCGCATATTATGCCGGTTTACGTTATCGCTGTTGGTGAATAACGCTTACGTCACTAAATAGAAAAAAAACTGTCATCGTCCGGTAATTTCTCTTATGCCCAGTGGCAGAACTGTACACGACGTTCAAAGTCGTCGCCATGCAATTCCTGGTGCATAGAAATATGGTACGGGTGCAATCGATGTTGATGTAGCATTTTCAACACCGAACTTTTTGAGATTCCCGATTCTCACGCAATTCGTCTGCTACTGATGTGCGGATTAGCTGCGACAGCAGCTAAAACACCTACTTGGGCATCATCATTTGTTGCAGGTCGTGGTTGACGTTACACATGTGGTTGGACACGTCCTGTTTCCTTAAATAACGTAACTATCCGGCAAACGGTCCGGACACTTGGATGATGTCGTCCAGGATACCGAGCAGCATACATAGCACACGTCCGTTGGGCATTTTGATCATAATAGCCATACATCAACACGATATCGACTTTTTCCGCAATTGGTAAACGGTCCATTTTAACACGATTAATGTATCACGAAGCAAATACCGTCCGCACTGGCGGAATGTTACGTGATACCACATAGTTATACGTTTGTGACTATTACAGCGCCATCTACCACAAAGCGAAAAAAGTGGTCCAACTAAAACGTTCATATTTATTTACGTACTACACGAATATGTAATAAAAATGGGGGTTCCTATTTAAAAAAAAACGCAGTTGATATCCGTTTGAACTGTGGCAGCGCCATCTAGCGGGCCAACCATAGCGCCATCTGGTTTTCCCCCTCCAAGCTGGACGAGTTTCGTTCTTTGTAGTTTTTTCGTTTGATGCTTATTTCGTGAGACATTTGGCCCGGTCACATCAATGGACCACCCTGTATTTTCCGACCTCAGAAGATAAAGGAGATGCTAGGCCTTCTTGAGGACAGTCTCGGTCTCAGGATCCATGGGATTTACAACATCCCTTTTCAGTGCAGAACCAATTTCATCGGTCAGTCTATCTGCACCGATACCAACCACTTTGTAGAGCACCAGTAGCATATTAAAAATGGTTCAGGTGGAAGGTGGTTGCTGTGATGTTTATGGGTGTGTTTATTGTACCATAAAGTGGGCCCACTCATTCAAATTACCATGTACCTAAACAAAGATGTTTATTTCAACATTTTCAGTGACCTTCCTCCCACATCTTCATGATCAATACGCTATAAACTACTAGTCTTCCAATACTTTGACGGCCCTGTTCACAGGCTGCTTGCATGCATTCCTGGTTTTATAAACTCTTCGGCACACGTCGCATCTCGAGTCACACGCTGAATCGCCCAATCTTAACTCCCTATTAGAAACGGTTTGTGAAAGGTATCAACATCCCTGCAATTCGGTTGCTTTGTGTATATGGGTTCTAATCGTCAAGGAGAGGCTTCTGCTGTATGTGACATAGCTAAAGAAATTTGTGAAGTCTTTTCCTTCGTCAAATTTAGATCATTATCAGGGACACAAGCGGTGTAAATATTTGTCCGGTGTCCTTCATAGTTCTCTGTAGCCTGTTTGGTAGCTCTGTCAACTACAGAGGACATACAATTTGTACAATCTGCATACCGGTTGTTAGATAGCGAAATGTAAGGATCTTTTTTAATTTTTTTAATTACGTTCCCCAGTGATGTGTGGTGGGTCATCCCCACCAGGTTTTTAAGACGATTCTGGTTATAAATATTGTGATCTCAATTTCCATCAGTGAACTCTGATGCAAAACTTAACCTCCAAGAGTTATTGTGACGCTTTTTGTGAATTTAACACTTTTCCAGAGGCACTGAATGTGTATCTGGTCTGCAGGTGGTGCTGCTGCTGCTGATGCTGGTGCTGGTGATGTAATGGCGCCCTGACACTATGTGGATTGTCCTGTGCCTGCCATTAGTGCAGCTGGTCGCCCTTCTGCACAGTGGGAGACCTGGTGTCGTCAGCCAGCTGCTGGACGCTGCCATCGATGCCGACTGGATCTCTGCGGCTGTCCCTGCTGATGAAGAGATGAGCAGACCAAGACGTATCAAGTCATATTTCATCGTTCCGGGCAATGACTCTAAACCTTGTCCAGAAGGGACCATTGAGGACAGGACAAAGCGCTGCACAGAGACCTTGGAAGTGAACAAAAACAGACAGACCGCCTTTATGGTCGATTATCTGAACACTAAATATGCAAATGGTACCAAGGCTACAATGGGACACAACTGAGCAACCTGACAGAAGCCCATGGCATGCACACCGTAAAAAAAATTTAATCTCTCTCCCCCCCACCCCCCCCCCCCCCCACCCCCAGGAGACACCACATCAATAGCGACAAACACAGCCCCAAGCGCTGATAATGACCTCAGTTCTGTGGGGAAAAAGCCGAACAAGTTTCTTTAGGTGCGGCAAATATAGTGTAAGTTACTCACTGACTGATGAATAGCTCCCTTGGAACTACCAAACTGCAGGTATGCTGATATGTCACCTGCTATTCCAAGTAGATCCAGACATTTTCTGTTCGGTATGGGTGAATTTGCTGGCCAGCCGAGGTGAGACAGGGTGCCTGAGTGTTCGTCAATCTAGAGACATATGCGTCCAGTACTGTAAACAGGGCTGTTGAAATCCTGGAAGACAGAAGTGTCGACATCATAATCATGAAGATGTAGAAAAAAAAGGGTAAAACTAGGTCACCAATAAATCTGAAACCAACATCCTGGTACATTTCTATGGTAATCTGAATAAGTGCACTCAAGACACGACACGAAAGACGCCCCCAAAACATCGTACAATTACCTCCGACCTGAACCACACCATCAACTTACTATGGGCTAAGTGCCTCATAGGGCCATTGGTGCTCTTGGTGCCTCATCTGACCAGAAAAAGAGCAAGATCGTGATTCGTTGGACCACACTACACACCTTCAGTCAGCTAATGCCCAGTTTCTGTGTAGCTTGGCCTACTGAAGACATGCAGCTATATGTACTAGTGTGAGCAATGCCCTCTTTCGAGGTACTAGGCTGCCAGTGTGTATTGCTTCCAGCTTCCTTAACGATGTTGGCTTAGAAACTGGTTCAGATGGACCCTCATTCACTGACAGCAGCAATCCCTTTCGGGTTTAAAACAGATTGTTGCAGACAACAAGTGGCGCCTCTGGTTCCTGTCGGCTACGCTCTTTTTGCGACCACATTTCTTATGCCGTATTACATGTTTGCGATTGATACACGATTCCTTGCAGATGTGTTGGAGAGCCCACTTTGATACACCAACAAAACGATCATCTTCATTCACTGTGTGGTCATGGAAACGCCCAAACACGGTAGCTCTTTTCGGGCCTTCTGTCACATCTCCACGTAGTCATTTTACAGCGCTGGTCCTAAACAACTGTTCCGCACATGCACTACGGTGCGGCTTGCGTCAGTTTGGAGGTTCACATGAGCGCCTGGTACCAGTTGTACACAGTCTCCCAAGCGACTAATGAGCTCTCTTAAGAGGTGACGAACATTTTGCCCAGTGGGCTAATCTACAGAGTATTGCGGGTATCAGTGCAGATATTGTGACAAACACGTCACATAATTTACTACCTGATGTTTTTTGCATGGCCATAACTGCACCACTAAGCGGACGATGCCTGCCAGCACAGACTAACAGCTTCTGTTCATGCATCCTCACTTTAACCCCTGACCTGTTCCCCAGGGGAAAAAATCATTATTAATGGCTTTGTGTTGCCACATGTACTTAGAGATACTAACCAACCTAAAAACATACTACTCCTAATAGCACAATTGTTAGTCTGCAAGTGAAGTAAACACTGATCTATTGTTGCTCGGTACACTGTCCTCAATCACCAATAAAAACATCTTCACTTACGCCCCCTGACACCGTCTATACGGTGATTAGTATGGCTTAATCACTGTAGTCTTAAATATAGTCCTTTGAAGCACAAATTGTTGCCTCAATATGTTATTGTGTCATATTTTTTTTCGACTCGTAAAAATTGTTGGAAGCGCTACTAGTGAAGCTTTGTATCGTAAAATAGTTTGATCCTGCATAATTAATATCTGTCACGAAGCCAAAAGATTACGTTGAGTTAGTAGGACCTTGTGTCGTAAATAGTGATCTATGCATTTCTTGGAACGAAATACAGCAACTTCAGTAATGTGTTGTCTACCATGGAGAATAAAAAAAAAGTTCAGTTTTGTTATAGTGGTCAGATCTTGTAAACCAGTTGATCGTCATACAGTTATGGAAGTACAATAACGACCTTTGGAAATAGTGTTTTCTGTGCCTCAAGGATCACTAAAACGTTTTTTGATCGCAAGTTGAGTATAAAATTGGAGCTGTTTTAGAATCTACAACATGACGTGTTCCGTTGATAATCAAAGGAGAGTTAATGAAGTTGTCCTCATTTGGGTCTGAATAAACCAGTGCTTTATTAGCTATGATCCTATTGAAGATTGTAATATCTTTATATCTTTTTTATGTTCATGGACGGTTTGCAAGAGGCATCAAAATAGTTATAAACTCGGATCTAAAAAAAAAAAAAAAAAAAAAAAAAAAAAAAAACTGTTCTTGTAAGTTTCTTCTTGTAGTTTTATACAATACAGGGCTCACTTCTGCAAAGATGTTGACTATATCATGGTATCACAGTTTAAGAACAAAACAACTCATACATACAGACTGTCACATGTTTACAAGTCTAGTTTGACAAGGATGGTCTTATAATAGCAACCATCCCGACACTTGCCAGAATTAATTTAGGAAACCCACGTGAAACAGAGATCAGGATGGCCGAACAGAAACTGTGGACTGCATCCCATCGAATACGAGGCCCATTTGTTTGTAACGCGTAGCCTCATTCAGCTTATCCCTAGTGTACATTACTGCTTTGTAAAAAAAGTTATTTAATAATGCGAAAAAGCTTGTGCTAGACGAACTGCTCAGATACAAAGTTTATGGCGTCCACTGAGCTTCTGACATACACCTGTGAGCGTCATTCACTTCTGAGTACCGATCACCGCACACACCATAAACACATTATTTCCTGATGTAACACCAGGTATACAAACTGTCAGTTGAGATCAGTATCATGGCGATGACTTGCTGATTTTGTGTACCGCAACTTACCATTTGCTTGTCTGAAAAAAAATGAGCCACTGTCCCTCCATAATGAGTGACATGTCGTGAAGTCAGAAAGGAGAGGCACCTTTCTTCAGATGTTTCAACACATCTGTTGCACTCTCCAGTCAGGCAGATTATTATTTGCTCTGTACTCAAGTAACACTCCAATACAGACCAAATGGTTTCTGAACAGTTTTAGAGTAAACTGTTAGTATTTCACGTACGTAATTTGTTGCATCCTCAACAGCACCTATGCGATCATTCAGTTTTGTACCATCCAAAAGAGAACTGTATAAATCTTACCAGAGATTCAATAAATCAAATCCAGACAAAAGCCGTTATAAAATGTTGTATGTTCGTTCCCCCAAAAATTTCCTACGTTCTTTTTCACATAACAACTTCTCCAATACCAATCACAAAAATTCCTTACATAAGTGTCTAGAGACCCAACCGCCACCATCGTCACCGTGAAAAATCCACATCGCCAACTTCATCGCATTCGTAACGTTAAGGGAGAGTTTTTCCCAAAACTGCTCTGTAATCTAATTAATAACGCACTATCCAAATTAATTAAAATTATTAGTGACACATGAATTCGTGGATATAACTGTATCACACACCAATGATTGCGAATCTAATAGGTAACTGCCAGTTTCATTTCTTCGGTATAGGAGATATGTTTTTCTGTAAAGTGGATCTACTGACAGTCTCTGTGAGAGTTAAGGACACAGGAGTACATGGCAAACAAATCGTAAAACTGCTCTTAGCTGAAAGGCTGTGGTCTATGTCAGGTGCAAGGGACAGACGGGCGCTGTTAGGGTCAGTGTACAACATTCTGATAAGTCTGACAGAGGGCTGAAGAAGGAATTCGGTACGTTGTAAACTTCCATTTTGCACAGCAGCGCAAAGAATTCTCTCAAAATACGCGGCCGGAAAAAAAATTGGCATGCCTGGAAAGACGAAGTCGATTTTGATCCTATGGCGGCAGAAGCCACCTGGGGGAAAGTACACTCCTGGAAATTGAAATAAGAACACCGTGAATTCATTGTCCCAGGAAGGGGAAACTTTATTGACACATTCCTGGGGTCAGATACATCACATGATCACACTGACAGAACCACAGGCACATAGACACAGGCAACAGAGCATGCACAATGTCGGCACTAGTACAGTGTATATCCACCTTTCGCAGCAATGCAGGCTGCTATTCTCCCATGGAGACGATCGTAGAGATGCTGGATGTAGTCCTGTGGAACGGCTTGCCATGCAATTTGCACCTGGCGCCCCAGTTGGACCAGCGTTCGTGCTGGACGTGCAGACCGCGTGAGACGACGCTTCATCCAGTCCCAAACATGCTCAATGGGGGACAGATCCGGAGATCTTGCTGGCCAGGGTAGTTGACTTACACCTTCTAGAGCACGTTGGGTGGCACGGGATACATGCGGACGTGCATTGTCCTGTTGGAACAGCAAGTTCCCTTGCCGGTCTAGGAATGGTAGAACGATGGGTTCGATGACGGTTTCGATGTACCGTGCACTATTCAGTGTCCCCTCGACGATCACCAGTGGTGTACGGCCAGTGTAGGAGATCGCTCCCCACACCATGATGCCGGGTGTTGGCCCTGTGTGCCTCGGTCGTATGTAGTGCTGATTGTGGCGCTCACCTGCACGGCGCCAAACACGCATACGACCATCATTGACACCAAGGCAGAAGCGACTCTCATCGCTGAAGACGACACGTCTCCATTCGTCCCTCCATTCACGTCTGTCGCGACACCACTGGAGGCGGGCTGCACGATGTTGGGGCGTGAGCGGAAGACGGCCTAACGGTGTGCGGGACCGTAGCCCAGCTTCATGGAGACGGTTGTGAATGGTCCTCGCCGATACCCCAGGAGCAACAGTGTCCCTAATTTGCTGGGAAGTGGCGGTGCGGTCCCCTACGGCACTGCGTAGGATCCTACGGTCTTGGCGTGCATCCGTGCGTCGCTGCGGTCCGGTCCCAGGTCGACGGGCACGTGCACCTTCCGCCGACCACTGGCGACAACATCGATGTACTGTGGAGACCTCACGCCCCACGTGTTGAGCAATTCGGCGGTACGTCCACCCGGCCTCCCGCATGCCCACTATACGCCCTCGCTCAAAGTCCGTCAACTGCACATACGGTTCACGTCCACGCTGTCGCGGCATGCTACCAATGTTAAAGACTGCGATGGAGCTCCGTATGCCACGGCAAACTGGCTGACACTGACGGCGGCGGTGCACAAATGCTGCGCAGCTAGCGCCATTCGACGGCCAACACCGCGGTTCCTGGTGTGTCCGCTGTGCCGTGCGTGTGATCATTGCTTGTACAGCCCTCTCGCAGTGTCCGGAGCAAGTATGGTGGGTCTGACACACCGGTGTCAATGTGTTCTTTTTTCCATTTCCAGGAGTGTAGATGTACTGACAGTGGTTTCAACGCTCTCTGCCAAACAATAGCGTAGTGGCGTAGCTAGCAGGGCGCCATTTGTGTCTGCCCTTTAATAGGGAATACTCACAGCCAGAAGGTTTAGTGTGATGCAGAGGTGTGAAACATGCAGGCAGCCATGCCACGGACGTGCACCCATGCTACCTATATCCAAATGAGCGAGTTTGGAAGGAGTCAGATTGTGGCCCTCCGAGTGGCGGGATGGTTCTTTCGGAGAATCACCACGTGTATTGGACTGGACAGTATTCGCCATCTGCACAATCCACTAGACTCTAGAATCAACGCCTGCCTGCAATGCCCCCTGTGGAAGAAGCTATACCATGTACAAGGAGTACGGGTGTTTCAGCGTTGGTCGATCTCTGGTACCTTAGAACCGCTTGTGCTATTGATCTGTAAATGTAATCATTTCACCTACTCCACATGCACTGTTGCAACAATAAACCTTGAGTGAATAGGGAACCTCTAAAAGATTGTACTAATTGTTTCTAGCTGTGTAGACACAGATCTGCAAGGGGATGAGAAACAAGATGCACCCAGAGCGAGGAGAATCTGTTGGACTCAAAGGAGGTCAGCAGTAGCAATGTTTAAATGGTTTAAGAAAGTCGCATGTTAGTTCAACAGAATTAGTTTTGTAGTGGGAAGGAAGATTAGCAATTCTGTACGTGCAACCACTGTCATTTGTTGAAACGTGAAGTCACTTTGACGGTGGGAGAGGTTCTGCTTTCTGCTCCACTGTAAGAGAGAAATGTGTATCATTGGTTAATCGCAGCAGGTTCCTTAGGAAAAGAGAGACTGTTGCTAATGCTATAAATTTTCCATTGGTCAAACCTCGAAAAGTCTACTGCGTTTACCGTCTGTCTGGTGCTGGTAGAGCCAGCAAGATTTTGAGGAGGAGAGCAGATGCACACTTCATCTCAAATCTCCATGAAGGGAACACTTGGGCTTCAGTCTGCAGTCTTAGAATTGCAGAGAGGGAGAGCTTCGTCCTAGAGCTGACTGAACTGATAACTCTACAGCCATCCTCTGCTCCTTAATTTTAGAGCAATGGTAAGCAAGACCTGTATTTGTGTGCGTCCTCACGAGCGGACTGCGGAATCTTAAGTTGCAAGTTAGTGCCTTGTTTTTCTCAATTGACTCATGCAGTCAGTTAGTTAAACTCAGCATTCACTTAGGCGAGGAAATGGTGCTTGAAAGTATCTTCCTTGGTCTGTTCTCTAATCTGTTGCTATTTCAGCAATCATTGGCGGTTTACGTGAACCTAGCTAATAGTATCACTTCGTTTCCAAATCCACCCATGATTATCATATACCTTCAGCAATTCATTTGAACATTGCACGCTTTATAATCGTTTGTGTTGCCTGTTCAATTACTGGAAACAAATTAACCTTGGTAATAAACAATATAGTATTGTAACCTTTGGTTTCAGTTCATAGGTCAATGGAACACCCTTTCACATTTTCTCTTCGTAACTCATGGTACCCACATTCGTGTTTAATTGCACCACCGCTGTTTAAATTCAAATGTTTACTAGTTTCCATTGCGTGACTTCTTCATATCAATGCGGAGGGGTCTGTTCACAGTATAGGCCACAGGATTCAGATCTTGTTAGCGTCTTAGGGATATGCTCAACCACAGTCTCACAGTATTATCGTGGTTTTATCTTCGAAAAATTTGCTTTTATTTAAGTACTAGTGTCTGTCACATCTTCGGACAAGTAGTACAAAGTATCTAGGACGGACGGCCTGTCTGTAATAAATTATATACGCAAACACATCTCGTGACTCATTCCGTATATTAGTAAAACCATATAAAAATCCCTACTCTAGTTGCTGAGATTAGCGTTCACATACAGAGAAAAACCGAGGGAGGAGGCTATAATTTATAAAATGTAGAGGCACTGCAAAAACTTTCTTGTGGGTGAATGGCCTGGTTCAAGTCTTTCAATTGCACGCAACTTCGGCGACTTCCATGTTCCTAATCTACCCCAGTTATCCAACTGGGAAAAGGGGACATACATTTTAACGTGAAATACGAGCGACATGTCGTTTCTGGAGAAACTTCACGTCATCAGGTGGCTGCTGTGGTAAAGGCCAGACCACAAAAACCATGGTCGATTGCGTCCTTTCCCAGGCACACATTTTATCACCAGAAACAATATGTGTACACATAAAAGGTTTGTATAGATTACAAAGCTCCTGCTCTCGTTATTAATGTCTGTTCCTGTTTTTACATTAATTTTCCACCTATTGGATTATCTGACTCTAGGGTAGGAGCCTTAAATAGAGAACACGCTTCATTACGAAATAATCCCGACCATTTGCCTAATACGAATATGTCTCTCTTTTACTTTTCAAATATTAAAGTTACTCAATTAAAGAATGAATTACGTCACCCTGAAATAAAACCAGTACAAGACAGAATACTTTCTCTTATTGTTCCCTTGCACATAACACACTTCCCTAACAATGACTACACTCATCCAGTCTCGTTCAACAGATATGTTCAGTCACATTGCTACAGTGCGTTTCCACATTAATTAAACAGGTAATCACTGACCATGGAAGCCTTTTCATTCTACACTCTACTATCAATATGTTTCTGCACAACAAGTGTTGACTCTCAGACACGACATAGTATCAACGGGAAATCTTTTGGTTAATCCCTCGTCCCCTTCTGCAAAATAAGTGAATTACTAAAATACTTTTCGTCTACAAACCAACGTAACACTTTGTACTATTAATTCTGCTTTCCATCAAATTCTTCCTACTACTTATCCTTGCTGTAGCTTCAAAAGTTCCATAAACCAGCTATAAGTAAAGAAAACAATATAGATACGTTATGATATCAAAGACGCAGTCCTCCTTGCAAGATACAGTCATAGACAAACAACAACAATAACAACGAACCAGAAATTTTGATCCAGCAACAAAATCACTAAAAAAAAAAAGCACAGGAATAGTTACTACCTTCAATACTTCCAGTCGATGAGTTTTACTGTATATTGTCACATTTATAGGCACATAAGCACTCCGTCTTCAGGCCACAAGTGGCCCATCGGGACCATCCGACCGCCGTGTCATCCTCAGTTCAGGATGCGGATAGGAGGGGCCTGTGGTCAGCACGCCGCTCTCCCGGTCGTTACGATGGTTTTCTTTGACCGGAGCTGCTACTATTCGGTCGAGTAGCTCCTCAGTTGGCATCATGAGGCTGAGTGCACCACGAAAAATGGCAACAGCACGTGGCGGCCCGGATGGTCACCCAACCAAGTGCTGGCCACTCCCGACAGCGTTTAACTTCGGTGATCCCACGGGAACCGGTGTATACACTGCGGTAAGGCCGTAGCCGGTATAAACACAGAGATTGAAATAAAAATTATTCATGTCTCAAGAGGAAACAACATGCCATCATCAGGTATAGTACGAACGACAGTTCAAGACTGTTACTTAGTATAACGTAAAGAATTAGATACATATTTATAACGTAAAGAATTAGTTCAAGGTTTCTTTTGTGTAAGTCATGTAAAACAGGAAGCAAATGTGGCAACTGCATTTGAAAACCACCAAGAAATACAATTAATACAAATTGGAGGCCAATCTCTGGAAACAAGACACAAACACACTTATACGGTGTGTTACAAAAAGGTACGGCCAAACTTTCAGGAAACATTCCTCACAGACAAAGAAAGAAAATATGTTATGTGGACATATGTCCGGAAACGCTTACTTTCCAAGTTAGAGCTCATTTTATTACTTCTCTTCAAATCACACTAATCATGGAATGGTACCGAGCGGGGTGGCGCAGTGGTTAGACACTGGACTCGCATTCGGGAGGACGACGGTTCAATCCCGCGTCCGGCCATCCTGATTTAGGTTTTCCGTGATTTCCCTAAATCGCTCCAGGCAAATGCCGGGATGGTTCCTCTGAAAGGGCACGGCCGACTTCCTTCCCCATCCTTCCCTAATCCGATGAGACCGATGACCACGCTGTCTGGTCTCCTTCCCCAAACCAACCAACCAACCAACCAATCATGGAATGGAAACACACAACAACAGAACATACCAGCGTGACTTCAAACTACAGGAAATGTTCAAAATGTCCTCCGTTAGCGAGGATACATGCATCCACCCTCCGTCGCATGGAATCCCTGATGCGCTGATGCAGCCCTGGAGAATGGCGTATTTTATCACAGCCGTCCACAATACGAGCACAAAGAGTCTCTACATTTGGTACCGGGGTTGCGTAGACAAGAGCTTTCAAATGCCCCCATAAATGAAAGTCAAGAGGGTTGAGGTCAGGAGAGTGTGGAGGCCATGGAATTGGTCCGCCTCTACCAATCCATCGGTCACTAAATCTGTTGTTGAGAAGCGTACGATCACTTCGACTGAAATGTGCAGGAGCTCCATCGTGCATGAATCACATGTTGTGTCGTAGATGTAAAGGCACATGTTCTAGCAGCACAGGTAGAGTATCCCGTATGAAATCATTATAACGTGCTCCTTTGAGCGTAGGTGGAAGAGCATGGGGCCAATCAAGACATCACCAACAATGCCTGCCCAAACGTTCACAGAAAATCTGTGTTGATGACGTGATTGCACAATTGCGTGCGGATTCTCGTCAGCCCACACACGTTGATTGTGAAAATTTACAATTTGATCACGTTGGAATGAAGCCTCATCCGTAAAGAGAACATTTGCACTGAAATGAGGATTGACACATTGTTGGATGAACCATTAGCAGAAGTACCCGTGGAGGCCAATCAGCTGCTGATAGTGCCTGCACACGATGTACATGGTACGGAAACAACTGGTTCTCCCGTAGCATTCTCCATACAGTGACGTGGTCAACGTTACCTTGTACAGCAGCAACTTCTCTCACGCTGACATTAGGGTTATCGTCAACTGCACGAAGAATTCCCTCGTCCATTGCAGGTGTCCTCGTCGTTCTAGGTCTTCCCCAGTCGCGAGTCATAGGCTGGAATGTTCCGTGCTCCCTAAGACGCCGATCAATTGCTTCGAACGTCTTCCTGTCGGGACACCTTCGTTCTGGAAATCTGTCTCGATACAAACGTACCGCGCCACGGCTATTGCCCCGTGCTAATCCATACATCAAATGGGCATCTGCCAACTCCGCATTTGTAAACATTGCGCTGACTGCAAAATCACGTTCGTGATGAACACTAACCTGTTGATGCTACGCACTGATATGCTTGATGCTAGTACTGTAGAGCAATGAGTCGCATGTCAACCCAAGCACCGAAGTCAACATTACCTTCCTTCAGTTGGGCCAACTGGCGGTGAATCGAGGAAGTACAGTACATACTGACGAAACTAAAATGAGCTCTAACATGGAAATTAAGCGTTTCCGGACACATGTCCACATAACATCTTTTCTTTATTTGTGTGTGAGGAATGTTTCCTGAAGGTTTGGCCGTACCTTTTTGTAACACCCTGTATTTCGCGTTTTACTTTGCCACACAACACTTTTGACAACACGTACCCTCACTGATGTAGCTGCTGATGGTGACCTGTCCTCTGAAGTCGCCAGCGGAGGGCAGTGAGCGTAGTGGCTGGCAGAGCAGCCGAAGGTCGCCATTTCTCGCGTCACGGCAGAGGCAGCGCTAGGCCTGGTTGGCGGTCGGTGCCTGCGAGGGCGGGCGGCGTGCTGCTTAACAGCTGATGGCATCTCTGGAGATCAGCGTCCTGTGTGCAGCCCTTCTGCAGCCGCGTTGTGATGGCAGCAAGGGGTGCTACTGCGGAAGGATAGTCACAGCTCCATGCGTGGTGTCCATCGGGTTGCAGCGAGCGTGCCCAGACGGAAGGGGGAGCTGCCTTACGTCGTACCCCATACCACTATCGGATGTGTAAATAACAAGTGGCACAGCGACTGTACATCCGAAAAGAAATCAAAACACGTGTTGCACGTGACGCTCCTGCTTTTGGAAGTGTTGCAAAAAATGGTTCAAATGGCTCTGAGCACTATGGGACTTAACATCTGAAGTCATCATCCCCTAGAACTTAGATCTACTTAAACCTAACTAACCTAAGGACATCACACACATCCATGCCCGAGGCAGGATTAGAACCTGCGACCGTAGCGGTCGCGCAGGTCCACACTGAAGCGCCTAGAACCGATCGGCCACTCCGGCCGGCGAAGTGTTGCAATTATGGAATGCCAAACGAGAGCAAATTTCACTGTTCATTATCATGTCAATTGTTAGCCTAACACATCTACAATGAGATGACAAAAATCATGAGATACCTCCTAATATCGTGTCGGACCTCTTTTGCTCAGCGTAATGCAAAAAGCTCGACGTGGCATGGACTCGACAAACAAGTACGATATTGTGATGTTTAAAGCTTTCCCGGCGTACTGATTGTTCCATAAAAACACGGGAGAACTGCCGGATATAAGTAACGTCCTTCCACGATATTTCGGCGCAGAGTCTTCTGGCCATCTTTCGGTGAGTGCCGCTGTAGTAGTACTGGCGAGTACGCGCTGAGCTCCGCTATTTAAAGCCGTACTGAGGTGACAATGCGCATGCGCTGCTCAGCGTACGCGTTCATAACGGCTCCGTACGCTGCGCCTCGCGCCCTCCACTGTGAAAGCCTGGCGTATCGGTATCAGGTCGATTTCCATCTTTATGCAGATAACTACGTCGATTACGAAGTTTCTCTATAACAGGATTCCAAGCAGAGTTTAGCTGATAACCGTTATCTCGATTGATGAGAGTCTCGTTGTCAGACAACCTTATTTCCACAGATTCATTGATAATCGAGCTCCAAAAGTTTGATGTATGGGCCAAAATTTTTGTGTCGTTGTAATTCATGGAATGGTCTGTACCATATTGCAGAGCCTGTGTTATTCTGATTACGACGCAAAGCTCTTTTGGACATGCACTGCGGCGACCACAGCCGTTACGAAACACATCAAATGAATTCGCAATTGCGAATAAGGATTATCATCAGCAGTAGAATGGGATGGCGACAATGAAAATCCATGCCGGACCGGGACGTCGTCATTCTATTTTACAGCTGATATTAGTTCTTATTCGCAATTGCGAATTCATTTGATGTGCAACAAACAAGTCGTTCCAAGCCTGCTACGGAAATATTCAGTCATACTGCCTGTTATAGCCATCCACCTGGTTGCGAAATGCAGTCGGTGCAGGATTTCGTGCGCGAACTACCTCTCGATTGTTTACCACAAATGTTCAATGGGATTCATGTCGGGCGATGTGGGTGGCCATATCATTCACTCGAACTGTGCACAATGTACTTCAAACCGAACTCAAACAAATAGGGCCTGGTGATATTGCGCATTGTCATTCATAAAAATTCTATCGTTGTTTCGGAACATGACTGCAAATGATCTCCAAGGAGCCAAACATAGCCATTTACAATCAATGATCGGTTCAGTTGGACCGGAAGATCCAGTCCGTTCCACATAAACGCGCACACCATTATGGAGCCACTACCAGCTGGCACAGTGCCTTGTTGACAACTTACGTCAACTTGTTCGTGGGGTCCGCACCACACTCGAACCCTACCAACGGCTCTTACCAACTGCAAAGGACACACATATCACCAGACCGCGCTTTTCCAATCATCTAGGGTCCAAGCGACATACATGGATATGGTATCTGTTTTTTCGGACATGTCTGAAAGAACAGATACCATCTCTATATACACTACTGGCCATTAAAATTGCTACACCACGAAGATGACGTGCTACAGACGCGAAATTTAACCGACACTAAGAAGATGTTGTGATATGCAAACGATTAGCTTTTCAGAGCATTCACACAAGGTTGGCGCCGGTGGCGACACCTACAACGTTCTGGCATGAGGAAAGTTTTCATCCGATTTCTCATACACAAACAGCAGTTGACTGGCGTTACCTGGTGAAATGTTGTTGTGATGCTTCGTGTTAGGAGGAGAAATGCGTACCATCACGTTTCCGACTTTGATAAAGGTCGGATTGTAGCCTTTCGCGATTGCGGTTTATCGTATCGCGACATTGCTGCTCGCGTTGGTCGAGATCCAATGACTGTTTGCAGAATATGGAATCGGTGGGTTCAGGAGGGTAATACGGAACGCCGTGCTGGATCCCAACGGCCTCATATCACCAGCGGTCTAGATGACAGGCATCTTATCTGCATGGCTGTAACGGATCGTGCAGCCATGTCTCGATCCTTGAGTCAACAGATGGGGACGTTTGCAAGACAACAACCATCAGCACCAACAGTTCGACGACGTTTGCAGCAGCATGGACTATCAGCTCGGAGACCGTGCCTGCGGTTACCCTTGACGCTGCATCACAAACAGGAGCGCGTGCGATGGTGTACTCAACGACGAACCTGGGTGCACGAATGGCAAAACGTCATTTTTTTTCGGACGAAGCCAGGTTCTGTTTACAGCATCATGATGGTCGCATCTGTGTTTGGCGACATCGCAGTGAACGCACATTGGAGGCGTGTATTCGTGATCGCCATACTGGCGTATCACCTGGCATGATGGTATGCGGTGTCATTGGTTACACGTCTCGGTCACCTCTAGTTCGCATTGACGTTACATTTCAGATGTGTTACGACCCGTGGCTCTGCCCTTCATTCGATCCCTACGAAACCCTACATTTTAGCAGGATAATGCACGACCGCTTGTTGCAGGTCCTGTACGGGCCTTTCTGGATACAGAAAATGTTCGACTGCTGCCCTGGCCAGCACGTTCTCCAGATCTCTCATCAATTGTAAACGTCTGGTTAATGGTGACCGAGCAATTTGCTCGCCACAATACGCCAGTCACTACTCTTGATGAACTGTGGTATCGTGTTGAAGCTGCATGGGCAGCTGTACCTGTACACGCCATTCAAGCTCTGTTTAACTCAATGCCCAGGCGTATCAAGACCGTTATTACGGCCAGAGGTGGTTGTTCTGGGTACTGATTTCTCAGGATCTATGCACCCAAATTGCGTGAAAATGTAATCACATGTCAGTTCTAGTATAATATCGTAGTCCAATGAATACCCGTTTATCATCTGCATTTCTTCTGTAGCAATTTTAATGCCCAGTAGTGATGTTAAGGCTAACCGGCCATTGACCTCCTTTCGTGCGGATGCACACGCATTGTCCGAACTCTTCGGGACTCGGTAAGATTCTCAGCCGCGAGTAATGAGTGTAGTAGGCAGGGGCACTACGAATGTAGTGCGTGGACATTAAGTTGGGAATGTGGGTCTCACGGGGAGCGTGCAAGGGATAAATCCCTGCAGTCGCACTATCTTCTGTGCCCTCGGTGGCTCAGATGGATAGAGCATCTGCCATGTAAGCAGGAGCTCCCGGGCTCGAGTCCCGTTCGGGGCACACATTTTCAACTGTCTCCGTTGATGTATCTCAACGCCTGTGGACAGCTTAAGGTATTAATTTAATTATCATTTCATCGTAGCGACATGGTCACGAGCCCAGGGGAGGAGCTGCAGGCGATGTCGTGCTGTTAGCGAAGGCACTCACTTCGGTCGTCTGCAGCCGTAGCCCATTAACGCCAAATTTCGCCGTATTGTCCTGTGGATATGTTCGTCCCACATTGACTTTTGCGGTTATTTCACGCAGTGTTGATTGTCTGTTGGCAGTGACAACTCGTTGCAAACGCCGCTGCGCTCGGTCGTTAAGTGAAGGCAGTCGGCCACTGGGTCGTCCGTGGTGAGAGGTAATGCCTGAAATTTGGTATTCTCGGCACACTCTTGACACTGTGGATCTCGGTGTATTAAATTCCTAACGATTTCTGAAATAGAATATCCCATGCGTCCAGCTCCAACTACCATTCTGCGATAAGAATCTGTTAGCTCCCGTTATGGAGCCATCATCAGGTCGGAAACTATTTCACATGAATCACATGAGTACAAACGACAGTTCCGCCAATGCACTGGTCTTTTATGCCTTGTGTACACAATACTGCCGCCATCTGTGTATGTGCATATCGCTATCCCACGACTTTCGTCACCTCAGTGTGCAGTATATTAACAAAATAATACGTAATTTCAAAATACGCACTGTTCATATATATTTGACTTTGCTTTCATTTGCAAGTGCCGCTCAGGCCTCCTGCGGACGTATAACATACACGATGCATAATTGTCAATCTTTTCTCCTTCTTCTTTCTTATCTTCTTCCATTGCACAATATTTGCACCCTGTAAGCAATCAGCATACAATATTTCACTTCTGCTCTGCGTCATGCCAGTTCGCAAACGCTCATTTGACGTTAACTGATAGCGAAGACACTCATTTCATAATTCCACCTCTTTCTATGTTTCCAGTCGTAAGTCGGTGAGCTGTGGGTGCGCGGCGGTAATTGTGTCTTCTCTTGTTGCTTTCGCCTTTGTTTCCTCTTGACTCCTGTTGCCTCTTGTCTGTTCTGCTTCATGCGGTGCTTCGGCATGCCCTCACCGTTCCAGTTATTGTGTGAGGCAAAAGAACACGAACTAGGTGTACTAGCCATTGCATCACCTTGAGTACAATATTATTTATATCGTACTTCCCCCCCCCCCGCCCCCCCCCCTCCGCGTGAAGCGTGAACCATGGACCTTGCCGTTGGTGGGGAGGCTTGTGTGCCTCAGCGATACAGATAGCCGTACTGTAAGTGCAACCACTATGGAGGGGTGTCTGTTGAGAGGCCAGTTTACAGTGTGGTTCCTGAAGAGGGGCAGCAGCCTTTTCAGTAGTTGCAGGGATGATTGACTGATCTGGCCTTGTAACACTAACCAAAACGGCCTTTCTGTGCTGGTATTGCAAACGGCTGAAAGCAAGGGCAAACTACAGCCGTAATTTTTCCAGATGGCATGCAGCTTTACTGTATGGTTAAATGATGACGGCGCCCTGTTGGGTAAAGAATTCCGGAGGTAAAATGGTCCCCCATTCGGATCTCCGGGAGGGGACTACTCAAGAGGACGTCCTTATCAGGAGAAAGAAAACTGGCGTTCTACGGATCGGAGCGTGGAATGTCAGTTCCCTTAATCGCGCAGGTAGGTTAGAAAATTTAAAAAGGGAAATGGATAGGTTGAAGTTAGATATAGTGGGAATTAGTGAAGTTCGGTGGCAGGAGGAACAAGACTTCTGGTCAGGTGACTACAGGGTTATAAACACAAAATCAAATAGGGGTAATGCAGGAGTAGGTTTAATAATGAATAAAAAATAGGAGTATGGTTAAGCTACTACAAACAGCATAGTGACGCATTATTGTGGCCAAGATAGACACGAATCCTACGCTTATCACAGTAGCACAAGTTTATATGCCAACTAGCTCCGCAGATGACGAAGAGATTGATGAAATGTATGATGAGATTAAAAAATTTATTCAGATAGTGAAGGGAGATGAAAATTTCATAGTCATGGGTGACTGGAATTCGATAGGAGGAAAAGGAAGCGAAGAAAACGTAGTAGGTGAATATGGAATGGGGGTAAGAAATGAAAGAGGAAGCCGCCTGGTAGAATTTTGCACAGAGCATAACTTAATCACAGCTAACACTTGGTTTAAGAACCATGAAAGAAAGTTGTATACATGGAAGAGTCCTGGAGATAGTGGAAGGTTTCAGATAGATTATATAATGGTAAGACAGAGATTTCGGAACCAGGTTTTAAATTGTAAGACATTTCCAGAGGCAGATGTGGACTCTGACCACAATCTGTTGGTTATGAACTGTAGATTAAAACTAAAGAAACTGCAAAAAGGTGGGAATTTAAGGAGATGGGACAGGGATAAACTGACACAACCAAAGGTTGTACAGAGTTTCAGGGAGAGCATTAGGGAACGATTGACAATAAGGGGGAAAGAAATACAGTAGAAGAAGAATGGGTAGCTTTGAGGGACGAAATAGTGAAGGCAGCAGAGAATCAAGTAGGTAAAAAGAAGAGGTCTAGCAGAAATCCTTGGGTAACAGAAAATATATTGAATTTAGTTGATGAAAGGAGATAATACAAAAATTCAGTAAATGAAGCAGGCACAAAGGAATACAAACGTCTCAAAAACGAGATCGACAGGAAGTGCAAAATGTCTAAGCAGGGATGGCTAGAGGACAAATGTAAGGATGTAGAGGGTTATCTAACTAGGGGTAAGATAGATACCGCCTACAGGAAAATTAAAGAGACTTTTGCAGAAAAGAGAACCACTTGTATGAATATCAAGAGCTCAGATAGAAACCGAGTTCTAAGCAAAGAAGGAAAAGCGGAAAGGTGGAAGGAGTATATAGGGCTCTATACAAGGGCGATGTACTTGAGGACAATATTATGGAAATGGAAGAGGATGGAAATGAAGATGAAATAGGAGCTATGATACTGCATGAAGAGTTTGATAGAGCACTGAAAGACCTGAGTCGAAACAAGGCCCCGGAGTAGACAATATTCCAATAGAACTACTGACAGCCTTGGGAGAGCCAGTCCTGACAAAACTCTACAATCTGGTGAGCAAGATGTATGAGACAGGCGAAATACCCTGAGACTTCAAGAAGAATATAATAATTCCAATCCCAAAGAAATCAGGTGTTGACAGATGGGAAAATGACCGAACTATCAGTTTAATAAGTCACGGCTGCAAAATTCTAACACGAATTGTTTACAGACGAATGGAAAAACTGGTAGAAGCCGACCTCGGGGAAGATCAGTTTGGATTCAGTAGAAATGTTGGAACACTGACCCTATGACTTATCTTAGAAGACAGATTAAGGAAAGGCAAACCTACTTTTCTAGCATTTGTAGACTTAGAGGAAGCTTTTGACAATGTTGACTGGAATACACTCTTTCAAATTCTGAAGGTGGCAGGGGTAAAATACAGGGAGCGAAAGGCTATTTACAATTTGTAAAAACCAAATGGCAGTTATTAGGGTCGAGGGGCATGAAAGGGAAGCAGTGGTTGGGAAGGGAGTGCGACAGGGTTGCAACCTATCACCGATGTTATTCAATCTGTATATTGAGCAAGCAGTAAAGGAAACAAAAGAAACATTTGGAGTAGGAATTAAAATCCATGGAGAAGAAATAAAAACTTTGAGGTTCGCCGATGACATTGTAATTCTGTTAGAGACAGCAACGGACCTGGAAGAGAAGTTGAACGGAATGGACAGTGTCTTGAAAGGAGGATATAAGATGAACATCAACAAAAGCAATACGAGGATAATGGAATGTAGTCGAATTAACTCGGGTTATGCTGAGGGAATTAGATTAGGAAATGAGACACTTAAAGTAGTAAATGAGTTTTGCTATTTGGGGAGCAAAATAACTGATGATGGTCGAAGTAGAGAGGATATAAAATGTAGACTGGCAATGGCAAGGGATGCGTTTCTGAAGAAGAGAAATTTTTTAACATCGAGTATCGATTTAAGCGTCAGGAAATCGTTTCTGAAAGTATTTGTATGGAGTGTAGACATGTATGCAAGTGAAACATGGACGATAATTAGCTATACAAGAAGAGATTAGAAGCTTTCGAAATATGGTGCTACAGAAGAATGCTGAAGATTAGATGGGTAGATCACATAACTAATGAAGAGGTATTGAATAGAATTGGGGAGAAGAGGAGTTTGTGGCACAACTTGACTAGAAGAAGGGATCGGTTGGTAGGACATGTTCTGAGGCATCAAGGGATCACCAATTTGGTACTGGAGGGCAGCGTGGAGGGCAAAAATCGTGAGGGAGACCAAGAGATGAATACCGCAAGCAGATCCAGAAGGATGTAGGTTGCAGTAGGTACTGGGAGATGAAGAACCTTGCACAGGATAGAGAAGCGTGGAGAGCAGCATCAAACCAGTCTCTGGACTGAAGACCACAACAACATCGTACCGAAAATATTAATTTCTTACTGATTCCTTTCAAAAACTCTACGTACATTTTGTCGTGTCTTTAGTTGTATGTATCGTTGTAAATAAAATTTAAACTCCCATCTTTCGTGCTTTTAGACTGGTACCTACAGAACATATTCTTAACCTCTTCATATGACGAACTTTCTTCTTCGTGCTTTCCAAACATCATCTCTTCAGTTTTCTTCTCACGATCTAACGGACTATGACATTTTTCTGCTAAATCTTCATTTTGTTTCGTAACAGTCTGCACCAGCTTTTCTGTTACAATAATCTTTGCGTCCTGTGCTTGGAGCTCCAGCTGCTTCTTAGTACCAAAGAACATCTCACATTCCTCGGCGTATGATAAACTTCTTCTTCCACTTCTTCTACTTCTTCCTTCAAAGACAGCATATCATCATGCTTCTTATTAAAATCTGACGAACTCTGACATTTTTTCCTTCTGAATCTTGCTTCTGTTTCGTGACAGTGTGCTTCAGCGTCTCTGCAACAATAATTTTTTCACCCTGTGCTTGGATGATCCATTTCAAAGTACTGTCCTTATCCACTGACAATAAATCTGAATCCTACCGAGAATGTGTGCATCTGACATGGTGTTACCACCATGTGGACATTGTTTACTCGTTGCTGAGCCGTTCGTGGCTCGTGTTCACGCCATCATGTATTTACACCCTGTTTTTAACGTACTTCCACGTCATTACATTAATTCAAATTACTACTGTCACTGAGTTGCTGCTTTGCCTGACGGTGAGGGGAGTTAGCACCGCGTATCGATATATCGCCTCTCGTATCTTTGCTCGACTGCTATTACTTCCTAGTCGTTGTCTGTCGTGAGCCAGTTCGGATAGGCAGTTCGGGTCGCGAGTTCGGGTCTGCCAGTCAGTTGGAACGCGCCTGGAGCGCAGTCCGGTCCTGCCACTCGGGGAGTTGCAAAGAGGCACCAGTGCAGTCCGGTTGGAGCAGCAGTGAGGGCTCCGTCGACATGGCTCGCCCGACCATTGCCGCCACGCATCACTTGAGCCGGGCCTCTGTCTTGGTGGATCGTCGGTCGACGCGTTTTGGCTCGCAGATCGTTCATGAGTCGGCTGTGTGTGTATGTGTGTGCATCCACTCCCGATTTGTCTTTGTGTGTGTTTAGTTACTGTTGGGTATTGTTCAGATCTTCGTGCAAGTGTTTGTCAGGTTGTGTGTGTAGTTGGCGTTAGTTTCATTGACGGCTATTTTAGATGTTGTCGGCATTCTGAGTGGAGTCAGTCGGAACGTTCGAGGCGGAGAGTTCACGGCGGCAGTTCGGGTCGTGAGTTGGGCCCCGGCAGTCAGTTGCAATGCGTCTGGAGCGCAGCCCGGGCCAGCCAGTCGCCCGCTTGCAGCAGCAATCAACCCTGCGTGGACATCGCCCGCCCGACCGTTGCCGCAACGCATCACTTAAACCGGGCCCGACTTTTGGTGAACTATTGGTCGGTCGGTTGGCCAGAGGACATCTCCATGCGAGTAGTCGACTGGGACCGCTGGCGGTCTCTGCGCAGTGCTGGAGTCTGTCTGGAACTGTCCGACCGGTACGAGCATCGTCGCTCGCCGACCCAGGACGTGAAGGTTGAGTGGTTTTGAGCATTACGTTGTTGGTTCCGGCGTTGCTGTTGTGGAGGTTTTCCTGTGAGCAACGAGTGAAGTGTTCGAGATAGCTGCCGTCAGGTGGAATTGAACAAATTAATTTACCCATAGTCAAGTGCACCAGCGGAATTTTCTGCCTTGTGGCCGTTAGTGTCTGGTTACCTGCCCTGACCGCTAACGTAGTTTTAGGCAATGTCTTCTCCTCACCTGTTGTTGCTGCCCAACATGGTGTGTAGTTTTGGCAGCTCAGTTCACATACGCGTTTGTTTGGGGACAGAGATACTTGTAATTTTTTGGGGGCCTTGAATTCTCGTGTAATCCATCGTGGCAAACAAGCGGTTGGTGGGTCGGTCCGTGACTGTCCCTGGGTTGGTTTCGCACGATTTAAGTGTAGTTGGACTTTCCACCTGTCTCGTCTAAGTGAACGAGGGAAGACCGATCCACTGGAGACTCCTGAGTCCCGTTCTCATAATTATCCTTTTGGCAGTGCTAATGTTGTTGTAATTTAACTGTATTTTATATTTTTTAATTTGACAAGGTTAGGTGTAGGCCTTCAGCCCTGGAAACATGTTCTCAGAGCTTCCTTCAAGTCCAAACATTATCGCCTTCTGCTCTTGAAAGGTTATTGTAATTTCCTCTGAAAGATTTTACAAGTTATTGTGGGCCTTCCACCGTTGGTGTTGCAAAAAAAAAAAAAAAAAAAAAAAAAAAAATTAAACTGAATGTATTGTTTTACCAATTGTTGCAATACATATTTCCTTAATTTTCATAATTTTATCTTGAGGCCTTTGGCCATCTTATTGCGTTTGTTTATCTCTTTCTGTGCACCTTGCGGACCATCAGCCCTTTTAGCATCTTAAAACATTGTGGCCTTCTGCCTTCAGTAATCATCATAGTATATTTGGAATTTTGAAGATTTAATCCGGCGGTCTTCAGCCGCTCCGCATACTGATCTCATTTATGTATAAGATTTATCTTATTCGTAAGTTTAACTGTGAGTCATGTCTTTTCAAAATTGAACTTATTCTAAAGCATCTGTTTGGAGGCCTTCAGCCGCGAAGCAAATTTAATTTTTTTTCAAAAGTGTATTTGTGAACTAAATGATAATAAATTACAATTGTGAAATGAATCCGGCCGCAACTCCCTTGGCCCTTTCCACAAACCTAATTACCTGTTGCCTGCGTGATTTAGCGGGCGTTTCAGTTGCATTACCTGATCGCATTACCTGGCATTCTGCTTGACATGCTAAGTTCCAAGCTAAGTGTTTCAATTAAAAATTCGGTATCCAAAGTTGCTTCTAATTGTGGTTTCTGTAAGAATAGGCGTATTCTGCATATTTTTACATACGGCTGCATGTTCCTCTTCTTGGCTCTCTTCGAATCTCTTCCTCATTTCTTCTCAACCCTCCGTAAATATTGGCTTTATACCTTCCGCAATTTTCTCCTGAGTTTCCTTCTTTTCTACCGCATTTTCCTCATAAACTGTTCTTGGCTTTTACTGCTAAGTGGGGTCCCCTCTAGTTCTCCTCGTTTTTGTATCAGTGACGTTGAGGTTTTATTCGCACTTAATTGCTCCGTTACTTCCATGTCTACTGACTCTCTGTTAGTCACATTTTCAGCACCGGATCCCTGTACAATCGAAATCACCGTCTTTATTGAGATGCACTCTCACAACACTAGCGGCCGGTATTTGCTCCTTTACTGACGACATTTTTACACTCGAAATTACAAGTACAAGCCTAGCTAACTCCCTCTGTACAAAGTTCGTCACACATGACTGGAAAGTTTCACCTACAGCAGCAATTGCACACGCAGTTGACATTACTGCAACACTTACGTTTATTACTGCGACTCTTCGTAGCTGTGTTGTGGTGTGATGCTGCAAAATGCGCAGCTTTGTTGTGTCGAGGTCGTCGGAACCACTTCAGTCCAAAACGTAGACTTCCGTTTCACACACGTTCTGTCGGCGATGACGCACTGTTTATTACTCTTTTCACATGTAACTATTATTCACAGTTGCTTGTTATTATTGTTTTTCACATCACTATTCTTCAGCGAAGAGCAGTCCTCCTATCATATGTCGTCAGATTACGGCCCTGCTCTCGTTATTATTGTATTTTTCTGTTTATTTTAATTTTCTGGCTGTCGGGCTATCAGACTCAAACATGAGAACTTTACATAAAGAATACGGTTTGTTACGAAATAACCCAGACCACGTGTCCAATACGAATACACGTCTCTTTTACTTTTCAAATGTTACAGTTGCTCAATTAAAGAATGAACAAGGTCACCTTCAAATAATAACAGTACAATTCAAAGTACTTTCTTTTTACACGTAACACATTTCCCTAAGAACGCTACAGCCATTCAGTCTCATTTCACAGTTACGTTTGTTCTACATTCACACTGAACGTGTTACGTTGCCTTTCCGCATTAATTAAACAGGTAATAGCTCAAGTACTATCCTCTCCTGTGGATCAGTCTCTTTCTTTTCGGAAAGCAAAGGATCCGTCATTACTCATCCACTCGACTGCGAGTACCGTGTCACTGGTAAATCTAGGCGTCCTATGCAGGGTGGATGGGGATCAGGGAGGACTCAAGATGTTGTACCAATCCACCTGACCAACACGTCTGAGGTACTGTCTTTCACTGAAACTGAAACTGAGCCAGTGGGACTCAGCCCTCCTGTTATGGGGAAACCTATTCTGCCTGCTGTCAAGAAGATGCAACCGCTAAAGGGTATGGGTCTATTAACCGTCGGCAGTTCAAACCTACGGCGAATGATGGTGCCCCTTAGGTAAATGGCAGCAATGGACAGGAAAGGACATCAGGTGCATTCAGCGTGTATGCCTGGGAGCCTCATTCAACATGTTGAACAGACTATTCCAGCAGCCATTGAGGGAACAGGGAGCAGCCAGCTGCAGATTGCGGCGCACATTGGAATAAATGATGCCAGTCGTCTGGGCTCCGAAGTCGTACTTGGGTCATTTCACCGACTGGAAGGTTGAGAAGACCTGCACTGCGCATGGAGTTTCAACAGAGCTCACAATTTGAAGCATTACGATATTGCAAGGTACCCGTGGTCTAGGGGCGCCGGCACGGTAGCTCAGCTTGTTCGGTCAGAGGGTTACGTGCCCTCTGTAATAAAAAAAAACTGAGTTAATCGATCAATAACGAACTTAAACGGTTGTCTGACGACGTCCGCCCCGGGCAGATGCAACGAACAACAGCGAACAAAATGAGATTTTATGCCGGCACGGTAGCTCAGCGTGTCCGGTCAGATGGTAATGCGCCCTCTGTAATAAAAAAAAAAAAAACTGAGATAACAGATCAACAACGAACGTAAATGGATACGACGTCCGCCCCAAGCAGATGCAACGAACTACAGCGAACAAAAAAAAGTGGGGGGGTAGCGTCTTTGAGTCATAATCAAAACGTCTTCGGTCCCGGGTTCGATCCCTGCGATCCCTGCCACTGCCTAAATTTTGATAAATAATCAGCATTGGCGGCCAAAGACTTCCGGCATAAGAAGTCAGCCTCATTCTGCCAACGGCCTTGTCAAAGAGGGCGGAGGAGCGGATAGAGGTTCAGGGCACTCTCTTGTCCTAGGGGTGGGAAATTGCCCCTAAAGGCGGAAGAATCAGCAATGATCAACGACATGAGGATGCAGAAGGAATGGAAACCACTGCATTAAAGAAATGTAACGTGTATCCACAGGACATGTGGCCTGTATTTGAAGAAGTGTCATGATGATCTCTCCATTGGCAAAAGATTCCGGAATAGTCCCCCATTCGGATCTCCGGGAGGGGATTGCCAAGGGGGAGGTTACCATGAGAAAAAGATTGAATAATCAACGAAAGGATAACGTTCTACGAGTCGGGGCGTGAAATGTCATAAGCTTGAACGTGGTAGGGAAACTAGAAAATCTGAAAAGGGAAATGCAAAGGTTCAATCTAGATATAATAGGGGTCAGTGAAGTGAAGTGAAGTGGAAGGAAGACAAGGATTTCTGATCAGATGAGTATCGGGTAATATCAACAGCAGCAGAAAATGGTATAACAGGTGTAGGATTCGTTATGAATAGGAAGGTAGGGCAGAGGTTGTGTTACTGTGAACAGTTCAGTGACCGGGTTGTTCTAATCAGAATCGACAGCAGACCAACATCGACAACGATAGTTCAGGTATACATGCCGACGTCGCAAGCTGAAGATGAACAGATAGAGAAAGTGTATGAGGATATTGAAAGGGTAATGCAGTGTGTAAAGGGGGACGAAAATCTAATAGTCATGGGCGACTGGAAAGTAGTTGTAGGGGAAGGAGTAGAAGAAAAGGTTACAGGAGAATATGGGCTTGGGACAAGGAATGAAAGGGGAGAAAGACTAATTGAGTTCTGTAACAAGTTTCAGCTAGTAATAGCGAATACTCTGTTCAAGAATCACAAGAGGAGGAGGTATACTTGGAAAAGGCCGGGAGATACGGGAATATTTGAATTAGATTACATCATGGTCAGACAGAGATTCCGAAATCAGATACTGGATTGTAAGGCGTACCGAGGAGCAGATATAGACTCAGATCACAATATAGTAGTGATGAAGAGTAGGCTGAAGTTCAAGACATTAGTCAGGAAGAATCAATACGCAAAGAAGTGGGATACGGAAGTACTAAGGAATGACGAGATACGTTTGAAGTTCTCTAACGCTATAGATACAGCAATAAGGAATAGCGCAGTAGGCAGTACAGTTGAAGAGAAATGGACATCTTTAAAAAGGGCCATCACAGAAGTTGGGAAGGAAAACATAGGTACAAAGAAGGTAGCTGCGAAGAAACCATGGGTAACAGAAGAAATACCTCAGTTGATTGATGAAAGGAGGAAGTACAAACATGTTCCGGGAAAATCAGGAATACAGAAATACAAGTCGCTGAGGAATGAAATAAATAGGAAGTGCAGGGAAGCTTAGACGAAATGGCTGCAGGAAAAATGTGAAGACACCGAAAAAGATATGATTGTCGGAAGGACAGACTCAGCATAGAGGAAAGTCAAAACAACCTTTGGTGACATTAAAAGAACGGTGGTAACATTAAGAGTGCGACGGGAATTCCACTGTCAAATGCAGAGGAGAGAGCAGATAGGTGGAAAGAATACATTGAAAGCCTCTATGAGGATGAAGATTTGTCTGATGTGATAGAAGAAGAAACAGGAGTCGATTTAGAAGAGATAGGGGATCCAGTATTAGAATCGGAATTTAAAAGAGCTTTGGAGGACTTACGGTCAAATAAGGCAGAAGGGATAGATAACATTCCATCAGAATTACTAAAATCATTGGGGGAAGTGGCAACAAAACGACTATTCACGTTGGTGTGTAGAATATATGAGTCTGGCTACATACCATCTGACTTTCGGAAAAGCATCATCCACACAATTCCGAAGGCGGCAAGAGCTGACAAGTGCGAGCATTATCGCACAATCAGCTTAACAGCTCATGCATCGAAGCTGCTTACAAGAATAATATACAGAAGAATGGGAAAGAAAATTGAGAATGCGCTAGGTGACGATCAGTTTGGCTTTAGGAAAACTAAAGGGACGAGAGAGGCAATTCTGACGTTACGGCTAATAATGGAAGCAAGGCTAAAGAAAAATCAAGGCACTTTCATAGGATTTGTCGACCTGGAAAAAGCGTTCGACAATATAAAATGGTGCAAGCTGTTCGAGATTCTGAAAAAAGTAGGGGTAAGCTATAGGGAGAGACGGGTCATATACAATATGTACAACAACCAAGAGGGAATAATAAGAGTGGACGATCAAGAACGAAGTGCTCGTATTAAGAAGGGTGTAAGACAAGGCTGTAGCCTTTCGCCCCTACTCTTCAATCTGTACATCGAGGAAGCAATGACGGATATAAAAGAAAGGTTCAGGAGTGGAATTAAAATACAAGGTGAAAGGATATCAATGATACGATTCGCTGATGACATTGCTATCCTCAGTGAAAGTGAAGAAAAATTAAATGATCTGCTGAACGGAATGAACAGTCTAATGAGTACACAGTATGGTTTGAGAGTAAATCGGAGAAAGACGAAGGTAATGAGAAGTAGTAGAAATGAGAACAGCGAGAAACTTAACATCAGGATTGATGGTCAAGAAGTCAATGAAGTTAAGGAATTCTGTTACCTAGGCAGTAAAAAAACCAATGACGGACGGAGCAAGGAGGACATCAAAAGCAGACTCGCTATGGCAAAAAAGGCATTTCTGGCCAAGAGAAGTCTACTGATATCAAATACCGGCCTTAATTTGAAGAAGAAATTTCTGAGGATGTACGTCTGGAGTGCAGCATTGTATGGTAGTGAAACTTGGACTGTGGAAAAACCGGAACAGAAGAGAATCGAAGCATTTGAGATATGGTGCTATAGACGAATGTTGAAAATTAGGTGGACTGATAAGGTAAGAAATGAGGAGGTTCTACGCAGAATCGGAGAGGAAAGGAATATGTGGAAAACACTGATAAGGAGAAGGGACAGGATGATAGGACATCTGCTAAGACTTGAGGGAATGACTTCCATGGTACTAGAGGGAGCTGTAGAGGGCAAAAACTGTAGAGGAAGACAGAGACTGGAATACGTCAAGCAAATAATTGAGGACGTAGGTTGCAAGTGCTACTCTGAGATGAAGAGGTTAGCACAGGAAAGGAATTCGTGGCGGGCCGCATCAAACCAGTCAGTAGACTGATGACCAAAAAAAAATAAAATAAAAACGATATTGCAGTGCCTGTGTTATTCTGGGGGCAACGGCCTTGCCGCAGTGGATACACCGATTCCCGTGAGATCATCGATGTTAAGGCGCTGTCGGGCGTGGTCGGCACTTGGATGGGTGACCATCCCGGCCGCCATGCGCTATTGCCATTTTTCGGGCTGCACTCAGCCTCGTGATGCCAATTGAGTAGCTACTCGACCGAATAGTAGCGGCTTCGGTAAAGGAAACCATCATAACGACCGGGAGAGCGGTGTGCTGACCCTACGCCCCTCCTCTCTGCATCCTCCGCTGAGGATGACACGACGGTCGGATGGTCCCGGTAGGCCACTCGTGGCCTGAAGACGGAGTGCTGTGTTATTCTGATTACGATGCAAAGTTCCTTTGGGCATGCACGCCTGTCTACAGGACTCGAATCTACACACCTGGAAATTGAAATAAGAACACCGTGAATTCATTGTCCCAGGAAGGGGAAACTTTATTGACACATTCCTGGGGTCAGATACATCACATGATCACACTGACAGAACCACAGGCACATAGACACAGGCAACAGAGCATGCACAATGTCGGCACTAGTACAGTGTATATCCACCTTTCGCAGCAATGCAGGCTGCTATTCTCCCATGGAGACGATCGTAGAGATGCTGGATGTAGTCCTGTGGAACGGCTTGCCATGCCATTTCCACCTGGCGCCTCAGTTGGACCAGCGTTCGTGCTGGACGTGCAGACCGCGTGAGACGACGCTTCATCCAGTCCCAAACATGCTCAATGGGGGACAGATCCGGAGATCTTGCTGGCCAGGGTAGTTGACTTACACCTTCTAGAGCACGTTGGGTGGCACGGGATACATGCGGACGTGCATTGTCCTGTTGGAACAGCACGTTCCCTTGCCGGTCTAGGAATGGTAGAACGATGGGTTCGATGACGGTTTGGATGTACCGTGCACTATTCAGTGTCCCCTCGACGATCACCAGTGGTGTACGGCCAGTGTAGGAGATCGCTCCCCACACCATGATGCCGGGTGTTGGCCCTGTGTGCCTCGGTCGTATGCAGTCCTGATTGTGGCGCTCACCTGCACGGCGCCAAACACGCATACGACCATCATTGGCACCAAGGCAGAAGCGACTCTCATCGCTGAAGACGACACGTCTCCATTCGTCCCTCCATTCACGCCTGTCGCGACACCACTGGAGGCGGGCTGCACGATGTTGGGGCGTGAGCGGAAGACGGCCTAACGGTGTGCGGGACCGTAGCCCAGCTTCATGGAGACGGTTGCGAATGGTCCTCGCCGATACCCCAGGAGCAACAGTGTCCCTAATTTGCTGGGAAGTGGCGGTGCGGTCCCCTACGGCACTGCGTAGGATCCTACGGTCTTGGCGTGCATCCGTGCGTCGCTGCGGTCCGGTCCCAGGTCGACGGGCACGTGCACCTTCCGCCGACCACTGGCGACAACATCGATGTGCTGTGGAGACCTCACGCCCCACGTGTTGAGCAATTCGGCGGTACATCCACCCGGCCTCCCGCATGCCCACTATACGCCCTCGCTCAAAGACCGTCAACTACACATACGGTTCACGTCCACGCTGTCGCGGCATGCTACCAGTGTTAAAGACTGCGATGGAGCTCCGTATGCCACGGCAAACTGGCTGACACTGACGGCGGCGGTGCACAAATGCTGCGCAGCTAGCGCCATTCGACGGCCAACACCGCGGATCCTGGTGTGTCCGCTGTGCCGTGCGTGTGATCATTGCTTGTACAGCCCTCTCGCAGTGTCCGGAGCAAGTGTGGTGGGTCTGACACACCGGTGTCAATGTGTTCTTTTTTCCATTTCCAGGAGTGTATTTGCCGACGCTGGGCAAGTGACTTTCAAGTAGAACGTCTGACTTGTACGAGAATATAGATAATGGATGTACGAGCACAGGTCGTAGACGCGTGATTGACGACATATGGAAGTTGGGGTCTGGCCGTGAGTCATGCACGGATAGCCAGATGGTAACGCGACCGCTCGTGATAGCGGGAAAGCCGGCTTCGAGTCCCCGTCCGTTTGTTGTCGTCATTCCATTCTACAGTTAATGGTTGTCCTTAATCGAACTACGAATTTATTTAATTATTCGCACCACTGTCCCCAGAACAGATACTGGGCCTTTGGTTCTGTGCCCAGTGGAAGGACTGAACCAGAGACTTCAAAGGTTCTGTGACAAGCTAGGCTGCGACTTACTGAATTTGCGCCATATAGTTGAGAACTGTACGGTCCCCCTAAATGGGCCAGGTGAGCACTACACTTGAGGCTGCTACTCAGGTAGCTGGCTGCGTGAGGGATGCACACAAGGGTTTCTCAGGTTAGGCGACTCTCCATACAACCCAGATAACGATAGCTGCAGGATACCCAGAAGTATCGGTGTAAGATCGAAAGAAATGCCTCCTACAGGTGAGGGTATTAAAATCCTAATAGCTAACTGCCGAAGCATTCGCAACAGTGTTGGCTCTGAGCACTATCCGATTTAACTTCTGAGGCCATCAGTCGCCTAGAACTTAGAACTAATTAAACCTAACTAACCTAAGGACATCACACACATCCATGCCCGAGACAGGATTCGAACCTGCGACCGTAGCGGTCGCTCGGCTCCAGACTGTAGCTCCTAGAACCGCACGGCCACTCAGGCCGGCCGCAACAGAGTGCCGGAGCTTGAAGCACTCCCGAAAAACTGTGAAGCTCACATAATACTAGGTACAAAAAGCTGGTTGAAACCTGAAATTGACTGCAGTGAGATTTTTGGGGAAGATTTGAGTGTATGTCGAAAGGAAAGGCAAATCGGAAATGGAGGTGGTGTATTTGTCGCAGTAGACAAGACATTCAACACCACCGAGATAGAAATTGAAGCTGCATGTGAGATTGTTTGGGCAAGACTCAGTATCAGGGGTGTGCATAAAATGATAATTGGATCCTTATATCGCCCACCAGATTCATCTCCTGACTCAAGCGAAAGTTTAAGAGAAGACTTCAATTCACTTGTACGTAAGTTCCCCTGTCACACTGTAATCATCGGTGGAGACTTTAATCATATAACAATTAACAGGGAAAACTAGGGTTTTGTTAATGATGGGCGTGATAAGATATCCTTCGAAACATTACTAATTGCCTTCTCTGAAAACTACATAGAACAGCGAGTTAGGAACCCTACCCTCTGCCTCGTGATGGCTGGGTGTTGTGTGCTGTCCTTAGGTTAGTTAGGTTTAAGTAGTTCTAAGTTCTACGGGACTGATGACCATAGATGTTAAGTCCCATAGTGCTCAGAGCCATTTGAACCATTTTGAACCCTACCCATGATGAAACTATATTGGATATAACGGCAACAAATAGACCTGATCTCTTTGAGAATATCCACATCGAAACTGATTCCAGTACCATGATGCGGTAGTGGGCACAATGATTACCAAAGTATAAAGAACAACTAAAACAAGCACATAGATATATATGTTCACTAAACTAGATAAAAAACAGAAAATTCGTATTTCAGCAAGGAACTTGAAACTTTCAGCATAGGACAGGAGAATGTAGAGGAACTGTGGCTCAAGTTTGCACTGGACAGATATGTACCAATAGGACAGTTCGTAACGGGAAGAAAACTCGATTGTATACAGAGTGGTCCATTGATAGTGACCGGGCCAAATATCTCACGAAATAAGCATCAAACGAAAAAACTACAACGAACGAAACTCGTCTAGCTTGAATGGGGAAACCAGATGGCGCTATGGTTGGCCCGCTAGATGGCGCTGCCATAGGTCAAACAGATATGAACTGCGTTTTTTAAAAATAGGAACCCCCATTTTTTATTACCTATTTGTGTAGTACGTAAATAAATATGAATGTTTTAGTTGGACTACTTTTTTCGTTTTGTGATAGATGGCGCTGCAATAGTCACAAACGTTTAAGCACCTGCTATCACGTAACATTTCGCCAGTGCGGACGGTATTTGCTTCGTGATACATTACCCGTGTTAAAATGGACCGTTTACCAATTGCGGAAAAGGTAGATATCGCGTTGGTGTATGGCTATTGTGATCAAAATGCCCAACGGGCGAGTGCTATGTATGCTGCTCGGTATCCTGGAAGACATCATCCAAGTGTCCGGACCGTTCGCCGGATAGTTACGCTATTTAAGGAAACAGGAAGTGTTCAACCACATGTGAAACGTCAACCACGACCTGCAACAAATGATGCCCAAGTAGGTGTTTTAGCTGCTGTCGCAGCTAATCCGCACATCAGTAGCAGACAAATTGCGCGAGAATCGGGAATCTCAAAAAGGTCGGTGTTGAGAATGCTACATCAACATCGATTGTACCCGTACCATATTTCTATGCAGCAGGAATTGCATGGTGACAACTTTGAACGTCGTGTACAGTTCTGCCACTGGGCACAATAGAAATTACGGGACGATGACAGATTTTCTGCACGCATTCTATTTAGTGACGAAGCGTCATTCACCAACAGCGGTAACGTAAACCGTCATAATATGCACTATTGGGCAACGGAAAATTCACGATGGTTGCGACAAGTGGAACATCAGCGACCTTGGCGGATTAGTGTATGGTGTGGCATTATGCGAGGAAGGATAATTGGCCCCCATTTTATCGATGGCAATCTAAATGGTGCAATGTATGCTGATTTCCTACGTAATGTTCTGCCTATGTTACTACAAGATGTTTCAATGCATGACAGAATGGCGATGTACTTCCAACATGTTGGATGTCCGGCACATAGCTCGCGTGCTGTTAAAGCGGTATTGAATAGCATATTTCATGACAGTTGGATTGGTCGTCACCGGATCTGACATCCCCGGATTTCTTTCTGTGGGGAAAGTTGAAGGATATTTGCTATCGTGATCCACCGACTACGCCTGATAACATGCGTCAGCGAATTTTCAATGCATGTGCGAACATTACGGAAGGGGAACTACTCGCTGTTGAGAGGAATGTCGTTACACGTAAAGCCAAACGCATTTAGGATGACGGACATCATTTTGAGCATTAATTGCATTAATGTGGTATTTACAGGTAATCACGCTGTAACAGCATGCGTTCTCAGAAATGATAAGTTCACAAAGGTACATGTATCACATTGGAACAACCGAAATAAAATGTTCAAACGTCCCTACGTTCTGTATTTTAATTTAAAAAACCTACCTGTTACCAACTGTTCGTCTAAAATTGTGAGCCATGTGTTTGTGATATTACAGCGCCATCTATCACAAAGCGAAAAAAGTGGTCCAACTGAAACATTCATATATCTTTACGTACTACACGAATATGTAATAAAAAATAGGGGTGCCTATTTAAAAAAAAAACGCAGTTGATATCCGTTTGGCCTATGGCAGCGCCATCTAGCGGGCCAACCATAGCGCCATCTGGTTTCCCCCTTCAAGCTAGATGAGTTTCAATCTTTGTAGTTTTTTCGTTTGGTGCTTATTTCGTGAAATATTTGGCCCGGTATCGATCAATGGACCACCCTGTACAGTCACTGTAAAGAAATGTCTAAAGAAACAAAGATTACTGTACAATAAACGTAAAACAAAGTGTAGGGCTATTGATAAAGAGATGATGAATGAAACGCATTTGGCTCTGAAGAGAGCAACGCGTGGTGCCTTCAATGACTATCGAAGCAGAATATTGTCAAATGATATTTTACAAAACCCAAAGAAATTCTGGTCGTATTTAAAGGTTGTTAGTGGCACCGAAGTTATTGTCCAGTCCATAGCGAGTGAGCCAGGAACTGAAACTGAGGGCAGCAAAGCAAAAACTGAAATGTTTCACTCAGTTTTCAAACGTTCCTTTACCAAAGAAAACAAAGGAGAACTGCCCCAATTTAATCGTCGTACTACTGAAAAAATGGATGAAATACGAATTAGTGTGAATGATATTGAGATCCGCCTCGATAGCTGCGTAGTCAACGCGACTTAATGCTGTGAAAAGGGGCCCGAGTACGATTCTCGGCTGGGTCGGAAATTTTCTCCGCTCGGGGACTGGGTGTTGTATTGTTTTCATCATCGTATAATCCCCATCGACACACAAGTCGTCGAAGTGTCGTCAGCTTAAAAGACTTGCACCAGGCGGCCGGTCTACCCGACGGGAGGCCATAGCCACACGACATATCATTTCAGTGGTATTGAGAAACAGTTGAAGTAGTTAAAATTGAACGAATTTCAGGACCAGACGGAATCCCTATTAGATTCCATACCGAATTTGAGGCTGAGTTAGCCTCTTTTCTAACTATAATCTATCGTAGATCCTTCGAACAAAAAACCGTTCCCAGTTGTTGAAAAAAAAAAAAAAAAAAGCGCACGTCACACCCGTCTACAAGACGGGTATTAGAAGTGATCCACAAAACTACCACAATATCCCTGACATCGATTTATTGTAGAATCTGAGAACATATTCTGACCTGAATACTAATGAGGTATCTTGAACAGAATGATCTCCTCAATGTCAACCAACACGGGTTCAGAAACATCGATCATGTGAAACCCAACTAGTAGTTTTCTCACATGACATGCTGAAATGTTTGTATCAAAGCAGTCACATAGATTGGGTAGTTCTTGATTTCTGAAAAGCATTTGACTCAATCCCACACCTATGTTTATTCTCAGAAGTACGATCATATATGCCATGCACCTCACGTTGGTTTGCAGAATATAGATGTAGATGATCACGGAAGCCTTTTCATTTTACGATCTGCTATCTATATGTTTCTCTATGACAGTTACTATTTCTCACACACGACACAGTATCAACCATAAATCGGTTAATTAATCCTGCGTGCCTTTCCGCGAAATAACTGAATTACTAATATACTTTTCTTCTACAAATCGACGTAACATTGTCGGCTATTAATTTCACTTCCAACCAACTTCTTCCTACTACTTATCCTCGATGTGGCTTCCATAGTCCCAGAAGCCGGCGATAAGTTACGGAAAACGATGCAATTACATTATGGTATCAAAGATAGCAGACTCCCTTACAAGATACACTATAAGACAAAAGAAAAAGAAAAGAAATGCACCACGAAGCAATTATCCGAATGGGACGGGAGTCAATAACGCGTTGGTCCACCTCTGGCCCTTATGCAAGGAGCTATTCAGCTTGGAACTGACTGATGGAGTTGTAGGATGTACTCCAGATGGATATAGTGCCAAATTCTGTCCAATTGGCGCATTACATCGTCAAAATCCCGAGATGGTTAGAGGGCCCCGCCCATAACGCTTCAAACTTTCTCAGGTGGGGAGAGATCCGGCGACTTTGCTGTCCAAGGTAGAGCTGATAATCAAGGCTCAGTTAGAAGCAGGACTAATCTGTGAAGACAATTCTACTTCAGTCAATGAGATTCCACATCGAAGATGTGTCTGGAGATGCCCCACACAGCAGTAGGATACCAACCTGACTGTCGCCCATCACACGGCCCATCAACTGGGAGTGATGGTCTAGGGTGCCATTTATTTTCATAGCAGGACCCATCTGGTTATCATCCACGGCACCCTTACAGTACGGCGGTACATCGACGATATTCTATGCTCCGTGTTATCATTCATGGCAAGCCATCCTGGCTTACATTTCAGCAAGATAATGGTCGCCCACACATGGCGAGAGTTTCTACTGGTTATCTTCGAGTTTGCCAAACACTACCTTGGCCTGGAAGGTCACCAGATCTCTCCCCCCAATTGAGAAAGTGTGGAGCATTATGGGTAGGGCCCTCCCGCCAGATCAGGATTTTGACGATCTAACTCACCAGTTGGACAGAATTTGGCACGATACCTTTCAGGAGGACACCAACAACTCTGTCAATCAATGGCAAGTCAAATAACTGCATGCATAAAGGCCAGAGGTGGACCCAAGTGTTATTGACTTGCTCAATTTGTGAAGCTCTTGCTCTCGAATAAATCCATTTTTTTCTTAAACTGGTCGCCATCATCACGTGAGAAACGCTAAACCGCTCTCACCGATAACTGATTCAAACTGAGAACGATGGGACCTTGCAGCGAAAATACGAAACCGCATGCGCTAAGGTAATGTGCAAGCGCTCAATCGTTGCTGCCGCCCCCTGGCGCAAGAAGAGTTGCAGCACCTCCAGTCGTGGGTATTGTCGAAAAACGATATGTCGTTAAAGATTATTCTCAGCATCCGAGATAGCGCATGCTCTTTTGAGCAAGGTCCGTAGGACTCCTTTACGTTGAAACGCTGGATGACAGCTGGTAGCATGTTAACACCTGCTGATAGGTATTTACATGTACCCACCGTTTCAACATGTAGGAGAGAATTTACCAGAAGAGCTGCAGCATCTGGACGTGTTTAATCATAACGGCTATACAGACAGACAGATTCGACGTGCTTTTGAGTTTGGACCATTTCCTAAACCAGCTGAAAACATTTTTATTCTGCGACTTTCCTTCCATATGCTGGAAACGGATGTCTGCGAAGATAGGTAGGTATTTGAAGAAACATGAAATCATATGTGTATTTCGTCCACGGCTACGATCAGAGCACCTCTTAGCTCTGTTAAGGACGATATTTTTGAGAAAGCCTGGCGTTTATAAAATACCACGTGAGTGCGGTAAAATACACATTTGTCAAGCTATTCGTACTGTCAATGACAGATGTGTTGAATATCATCGTCATACGCGATTATTACATCCTGACAAATCTGTGGTGGCTGAGCACTGTCTTAGAGAGGGACATAGGCTGCTATAAAATGAGACCCAAGTGGCCGAGAACGCTTCGCGTTACTGGGATTGCGTTTTAAAAGAATCTGTCGAAATCAGGCTAACAGATAATATTATTGACCATGATAATGGTTCAAATGGCTCTGAGCACTATGGGACTCAACTGCTGAGGTCATTAGTCCCCTAGAACTTAGAACTAGTTAAACCTAACTAACCTAAGGACATCACAAACATCCATGCCCGAGGCAGGATTCGAACCTGCGACCGTAGCGGTCTTGCGGTTCGAGACTGCAGCGCCTTTAACCGCACGGCCACTTCGGCCGGCACCATGATAATGGATAACCGCCAAGTAATACTTGGAATCCTGTTTTATGAGGTATGAATAGGCCGGCCATGAGCATTAATTTTCAAAGAGATGTCGTTTTTCGACAATGTTCGCCATTGCAGGAGCCAGGGAGCAGCAGCAACGATTGAGCGCTTGCGCCTTACCTTAGCGCAAGCGCTTTCGTGTTTTCGCTGCTCACAAAGGTTCTGTCGTTCACGAGTTGAATCAGTTATCGGCGAAAGCGGCTTAGCTTTTCTTACCTGATGATGGCGGACAGGCGGACCGCGGAAACATTGTGCGCTGATGATAGTTTGATCCGGCTGAAGACCCGACAAGAATTTAAAGCTAGTTCTGCCTTGGTGCCAGTGATGGCCTTGTGTTGGTTAGGAGGCTAGTCGAGGGCCTGCAACCAGATCGTCTGCATGTTTAACGCACTTGACATTCACAGGGAGTTATGGTCTGGGGTGCAATTTCGTATGACAGCAGGAGCACTCTTGTGGCTATCCTCGCATCCTGACTCCAATATTGTGTCTGTCTGGTGATTCGACCTGTTGTGCTCCCATTCATCAACAGTGCTCCAGGGGGATGTTTTCCAACAGGATAAAGCTCACCCACATACCGCTGTTGTAACCCAACATGCTCTACAGAGTGCCGACATGTTGCCATGGCCCACTCGATCACCAGACATGTTTCCACTCGAATACATATGAGACACCATCGTATAACAACTTTAGCGTCATCCACAAACGGCATTAACCGTCCCTGTATTGACCGACCAAGTGCAACAGGCATGGAATTCCACCCCACAAACTGACATCCAGCATCTATACACCACAATGCCAGCACTTCTGCATGCTTGAACTCAAAATCCTGGCGTTTACATCTGTTATTGATGCACCAGCATTTCAAATTTGCAATGGCTTGTCTCGAACTTGCATTAACCTGAGATCTTACCATGTTAATCACTCAAATATGTTACCCAGGCAAACGCATTCACGAAATTTCATTATTCTACATTAATTCTTTTTGGCGTTGCGACTTTTACCCGTCAGTGTGCAACCAGGCACCTGACGAATTGGTAACTCTAAGTCACTGGCGTTGGGTAGCGTGGATCACAGTGTAGGACAGAGGTGGAAGTCAGTACAAATTTCATCTATGTTGTTGAAAAATATCCATCGACATGGAACTTGAAGCGGCAGTCCTCTTTAAGTTTTCACTGCGATCTGGAGACAAAGGTACTTCAGAGACGAAGGCAGTTGATGAGTGTCATAAAAAGAATTATTAGCGAACTGGACATTTACCACATCCTGATTTTTATCAAACTAATAAGTATAGAAAGTATGCTTCATTTAAGTGAGATGCTGAGTAAAGTAAACTCATTTAGAAAACAATTGACGTCTTAGTTGTCCCTTTGTGCTCACAAATATGCCTGTAAGATTGTCATGAAGATATTTTACATTTCTCTAAGCTTGTATTGCGTTTGTTGACATGTCACGTAAACCATAAGTAGTCAAAGTCTCTTCAGATCTGTATCCATCTCGATCACGCACAAAATAGTGCAACACACACCATGTTTTTATGTTATCTTCATCAAGTTTTTGTCATACGTTCAACAGCCGATGAAGCGCATGGCTGTGGGTACTACCCTCTGGTTTAGTTAGTAGGGTTTTTTCCCATTCCATTTACGAATGGAGGGGGGAAGAATAACGGTTTAAATGCCTCTGTGCGCACTGCAGTTAATCTAATCTTGTCCTCACTATCCCTACAGAAGCGAGGCGTTTTCAAGACGGTCTTCAAGATGTCTTCAGGTGGATTCAGTTCGGTACCTCCAGCATCGCTGTGATACTCTTAAACAGATCAGACAAACTTGTGAACATTTGTGCTGCCTTTCTCTGCATACATTCAGTATACCCTGCTGGTTGGATAACCAACGAAAGGATAACGTTCTATGAGTTGTGGCGTGGAATGTAAGGAGTTTGAACGTGGTAGGGATGCTAGAAAATCTGAAAAGGAAAATGCTACGGCTCAATCTAGATGTAGTGGGGTCAGTGAAGTGAAATGGAAAGAAGACAAGGATTTCTCGGCACACGAGTATTGGGTAATATCAACAGCAGCACGAACAGCAAATCATATAACTGGACTAATTCATTATGAACTGGAAGAAAGGGCACAGATTGAGCTACTGTGAACAGTTCAGTGATAGGTTTGTTCTCATCAGAATCGACAGCAAACCGACATCGCCGTTATAGTTCAGGTATACATACTGGCATCGCAAGCAGAAGATGAAGAGACAGAGTATGAGGAAATTGAGCAGGTAATTCAGTAAGTAAAAGGAAATGAAAATCTAATAGTCATGGGGGATTGAAATGCCGTTGTAGGAGAAGGAGTAGAAGAAAGGGTTGCGGAAGAATATGGGCTTGGTTGTAGGAGAGGGATAGGAGGTAGACTAATTGAGTTCTGCAATAAATTTCAGCTAGTAATAGTGACTACACTTTCCAAGAATCAAAGAGAAGGAGGCATACTTGGGAAAGGCCAGGAGATAGGGGAAGATTTCAGCTAGATTACATCATGGTCAGGCAGAGATTCCGAAATCAGATATTGGATTGTAAGGCGTGCCCAGGAGCAGATATAGACTCATATCACAATTTAATAAGGATGAAGAGTAGGCTGAAGTTTAAGAGATTAGCCAGGAAGAAACACTGCACAAAGAAATGGGATACGGAAGTAATAAGGAATGAAGACATACAGCTGAAGGTTCAAATGGCTCTGAGCGCTATGGGACTTAACTTCTGAGGTCATCAGTCCCCTAGAACTTAGAACTACTTAAACCTAACTAACCTAAGGACATCACACACATCCATGCCCGAGGCAGGATTCGAACCTGCGACCGTAGTGGTCGCGCGGTTCCAGACTGTAGCGCCTAGAGCCGCTCGGCCACCACCGCCGGCAGCTGAAGGTCTCCAAGGCTATAAGCAATGCCAGAAACAAAAGAAAGGTTCAAAAGTTGGATTAAAATCCACGGTGAAGAGATATCAATGATAAGATTTGCGTATGGAATTACAGACCCCAGTGAGCGTGAAGCAGAATTACAGGATCTGTTGGATGGAATAAACGGTCTAATGAGTACAGAATATAGATTGAGAGTAAACCGAGGAAAGACAAAAGTAATGAGAATTAGTAGAACTGGGGAACAGCGAGAAACTTACGATCAAATTTCGTGATGACGAAATAGATGAAGTTAACGATTTGTGCCACCTAGGCAGCGTAATAACCCATTATGGACGGAGCAAGGAGGAGATAAATCGCAGACTAGCATAGGCAAAAAGGGAATTCCTGGCCAAAAGAAGTCTACTAGTATCAGACACTGGCCTTAATTTCAGGAAGAAATTTCTGTGAATGCACTTTTGGACACAGCACCGTATGGTTTCACTAGAAACATGGACTTTGGGGAAAACGGAAGGGAAGAGAATCGAAGCATCTGAGATGTGGTGCTACAAAAGAATGTTGAAGACTGGTGGACTGATAAGGTAAGGAATGTGGAGGTTCTCCGATTTGGTACTGTAGAGGGTTAAAACTTTATAGAGGAAGACAGAGATTGAAATACATCCAACAAATAACTGAGGACCTATGTTGCTAGTGCTACTCTAGGATGAAAAGGTTGGCGCAGGAAAGGAATTCGTGGCGGACCACATCAAACCAATCAGAAGACTTACGACTCAAAAGAAAAAAAAAATCTCTGAGGTCCAGCGCTTTGAGCAGTATTCTAATATACGTTGCAGGAGTTTTTTGTACGTATTCTTCTTTGTAGAGCGGTTGCTTTTCTGTAGTATTATACTAATAAACCGACGAGTGCCACCTGCTTTACCTACAAACGAGCCTATGCGATCGTTCCATTTCACAACTCCACAGAGCGTTACATTCAGATACTTGTGTGAGTTGATTGACTCCAACTGCGACTCGTTGATACTATAGACGCAAGATACTTCTCCCTTTGGTTCTGTGAAGTGCACGATTTTACATTTTTGAACATTTAAAGTAAGCTGCCAGTCTTTGCATCAGTTTGAAAACTTACGAAGATCTGACTGAATGTTTGTGTAAATTTTTCAGACAGTACTTCACCCGGTTACAAAGTTGTGCAACACACGCCACATTTTACAGTACCTACCGGCACTGTAACATACCGAACAAAACCTTCAACAACAACAATTACAAGAGGAAAGTAATTACAGTCTTCACACAACTGCCTGCTTTGACGGAATTTAGTTTATTTTCAACTAACTTCTTACACATTAATGAACTCTTGAACACAGTTGTATCTGACAATCTAACATATGCTTCAGTCAGTAGAGATGAACTGTAGTGAGAACCACACAAAGCTAGCAACAGTAAGAAAAACAGTTTTGTAGCTCAATAAAGGGATCCACAGCCCGTGTTTACCATCTATATCCACCATACAGACGAGGAAATTGGCTTCCTTTTTAATAAATCTGTAACTATTCTTCCTTCTTGAAATGGACCCAAAGGTTAGATGTTATGAATGTATGTCCTTCTGAAGTTGTTCATCTACCGCATCGAAGGCATAACACGGAAGCACCAATATTTACCATGATGTATAACATGCGGTTAATGTGTAAAAAATCGAATGTGATGAATGAAATGCGGAAACGACATGGATACTCAAGCTATATTTAAGAACTGTAATACTTTACAACACGTCACTTATCAGCTTCAGTTATGCCTATTTAGTCATCATCACATTATTTGTTTCTTATTTAAAGAGTGATCTCCAACGTTGAGCACTGAAACATGTAACTGAATGCAAAACAACATCAAGATGGGCACAAACCAGAAATAGCTCGTGCATTAAATAAAATTACCTTTTATTGTGACAGGTAGCGGTTATTATTTTACACCCTACTTCCTTTTAAATTTCCTTTTTTTTTCTTCTTCTTCTTCTTTGCTAGAGATGAAGAGAAAGGCGTCCTCCTCCTGTCTTTTATATATTTATTTTGCTGGACCCACTATCTAGATCAGTCGTCATCAAGCTATTTTGCTTAAGAGCCAATATCGACATTGAGGGGCGACATGTCGGGCCGCATGAGGGGGGGGGGGATGACAGTTTCGTATATAACAGGAGTTAGAAGCCAGCTTTATCCGTAAGTGTGTTTTTTGGAAGCAACTAAATGTTGTTGAGGTGAACACCTTGACCACTATTCCCGATGAGTAGTGTGGCCATTTTTCCCGATCGGATGCCATATCAAAAACAGTGGTCAACAGAAGAAACTATCAAACAGGCATTTGAAGGCCTAAAGATATTATTTAGAAAAACTTATTACTCTCCATACAAGTGAGGTAATGTAACAATATAAATGACTTATTTTGCATCAGACGACAAAAAAAAATGTTTTAACTAAAATAACGGAACAAGCTTCGACTGTCAGTCTCACTGACAACAATAGCGATGTATATCAGAACCAGTGTGACCGCTTCTCGGCAGGCAACTGCGCTGTTCGGGGCAAAAAATATGCAATGGGCACTTTTCCCGTCCTGGCCACTTTACTTCATCTTCCACTACCAGTCTTGGTAATAATTGGTAACTTATATAAATTAGTATGTTACACTAATTAATAACAGCAATCGCAATATGAATCACGATCGTAATTGTCTAGGCTACTAAATGTTTTGAATGTCACTTTTCTTTCAACAGTTGCATTGTATGACAACAGCATTAATTTGATTTAATTTTACTTGCAACAAACATGTACTGCATCTGAAGATTACCGTATCTATATTGTGTATTCACGAATCCATGTTACTTCCATTTAACACTTATACACTAACAAGGCGCTCCATGAAGGGACAGAAATCGGTAGATGTGGAGTACATGTACACACAGACAAGTAATTACAATTTCACAAAAACAGCATAATTTATTCAAATGAAAGAGCTTCACGAACTGAGTCAGTCAATAACGCATCGATCCACTTCTGGCCCTTATGCAAGCAAAAATTCGGATTGGCCTTGACTGACAAATTTGTCGCATGTCCTCTTGAGGGATAGTGTGCCAAATTATGACCAATTGGTGCGTTACATCGTCAAAATCTGCAGCGTCACACATTCATCTATCGGTTGCCAAAATTTTCGATACCTGTACGACTATCAGTTTGTAACCAGTTTGCATAACTCCTTCGTGGGTGTTTTTTGTCTTAGAGTGAAATCTCACACGGATCGATAAGGTGACCATTTCAGACTTTAGTTATTTTTTCTAGAAGAAGACCTATGTATCTTAATAGTAAAACTATCAATTTTTGACAATATAATGTAATTGGATAGATAAAAAATCTACTCACCAAGCGGCGGCAGAACACGCACATAAAAAAAGTTTATAATTATGCAAGCTTTTGGAGCCAGTGGCTCCTCCTTCCGGCAGAAGGGTTGAAGGGGAAGCAAGAGGGGCGAAGTAAAAGGATTGGAGAAGTCTAGGAAAAGGGGTAGAGTCTGGAAAAGTCATCCGGAATCGTGGGTAAGGGGAAATTTACCAGACGGGATGAGAAGGAAAGGCTGATTGTGGGGACTGCACCGGACGAGATTTGAAAACCTGAGAGCTTAAAGGTAGAGGACAGCGTAATATACAAGACAGAGATTACTGCTAAAACACTGTGCACGAGTTAATAAGAGTACAAAGCTAAGTGCATTGTATGTAACAGATGTGGGAACTGCAGAGCAAAAAATAGACAGGTAAGAAAATGAAAGATGTAGAAAACTAAAATAAAGTGATGAAAGGAGTGGTTGCTGAGGAAAAAATGTTGAGACAGAAGAAATGAACGTAAATTATGGCTAGGTGGGTAGCGAGAATCAAGTTCCCACCTGCGGAGTTCTGAGAAACTGGAGTCTGGGGGAAGATGGTGCGTATGGAGAAACAGGCATCGATGTCACAACTGTCACGTAGAGCATGCTCAGCAATAGGATAGTGTGTGTTGCCCGTATACACATTCTGTCTATGCCCATTCATCCTAAATGATAATTTGGTAATAATCATGCCAATTTGTCAAATGTCGAACAATGTTTACATAACAACTCTTATATGACGTGTTGTTTCACAGGTGACTGCTCTCCCTTTGATAGTATATGTTTTGCCAGTTACAGGGCTGCTATAGGTGGTGGTAGGAGGGTGCATAGGGTAAATCTTGCAGTGGGAATGGTCTCACGAGAAGGAGCCATAGGTTCCACATTCTGTTTCTTTAAATCTGCTTGTCCTTTGGAGTTACTCCAGAAGGCCTAACATTGAAAGTCCCTGTTTCTGGATGTCATCCTACCCTACACCAGGCTCTTTTACATTTTCAAATACTACAATTTCTTGCTCTTACCCAGATAATCTGTGACATACATACATCAAAAAAAGTTTTGGATCACCTCGGTTCCGCAAGTTCCAGAACCTGTACAGAAAATTGGAAGAGAGATCAACCTAATCATTTCCACTCTTTTTATTGCTCATGAAAACCACACATTGCACATTGTGCCATGACCTTCAGAGGTGGTGGTCCAGGTTGCTGTACACCCAGTATTTCTAATACCCAGTAGCACATCCTCTTGCATCGATGCATGGCTGTATTCGTTGTGGCATACTATCCACAAGTTCATCAAGGAACTATTGGTCCAGAATGTCCCACTCCTCAACAGCAATTCGGCATAGATCCCTCAAAGTGGTTGGTGGGTCTCGTCTTCCATAAACAGCCCTTTTCAATCTATCCCAGGTATGTTCTGATAGGGTTCATGTCTGGAGAACATGCTGACCACTCTAGTCGAGCAATGTTGTTATCCTGAAGGAAACCATTCACAAGATGTGCACGATGGGGACGCGAATTGTCGTCCAGGTCACATCGCTTAGTTTTTCTGAAGTTGGCGGCTAGACAAGGAGCTGGTACCTCTGTATAGCAATAGGGAATGGATACAGTGTATCTGGGAACGACCTTATCCAAGGTATGACAATGGGCGTCATCCCTATTGTCAACTACAATCATCTGCAGTTGACTGGCATGCACAGTGAAAAGCATGCTGTTGTGTTCTTCTCTGTCCTCCAAATGTTTGTACTTCTGCAGGGCATTGTATCTGGTGGAGGACATGGTTGTGCCAAGGTTGGTCAGATGCTGGGTTGTCATGTTGCATAACTCTGAGTTGGTCAAGTCCATTCTTCCTGGCATGTTCAACTAGTGGCAAAAATTGGTGCTAAGGATCAATATAACTCTTCTTCGATATTCTCTATCACCTCCTGACAGATGGGGTTAACATTCATGGCTGCCTTCTCTTATGTATTTTGTCCAAAGTTTCTGGCCATCATGCACTGCCATATCTCTTCCGTTACTATTTGATGTAAAGAATGGCTAGCTCATGGTAGTCTTCCACAACTGTTAAAGGGACCATATTCAGTAGGCACTCATATGTCTTTTGCGACATGCTTTTCTGTTGCATTCCCTCAATTCACTGGTAGCACCTGTTGTGACAGCCTAAATAAGCTTGTGCATGTCTCCTGCAACTTCTTTCATCAAGTATGTGATTTAGTTGGCTTCTGTCTTATTTGGTTTAACAATGTGACACAGTACCATAACATTCTGTACATATGATGTGTCGTTTTTCCTATGATGGTCTCTGTTCTTAATTTTGTTCTTCCAATAAGTGCACTTGGCTACTGACGCTGCCAAACACTTTCTTCAGTTCGGCTTGGAATTTGTACTGGTATTCAGCTTCTCTCCATCATTGCTGAACTGCTGCTGGGCTGTGCTGCCCAAGTAGAAGTACACATTTGCCAAACGTATCATGTCATCCTACTTGTTGTATATGGTGACTCAGTTGAATCCTTTCAGCTATTTTGTCAGGTTCTGACCAACCTCTCCAGAAAACAATGATGGGTGCCTTGTGTGCAGCTGACTTATTGCTGTTTTGGAATCCATTTGTCCCCTGAATACATGAATCACTGGGACAAGGTACTGCTTGTGTTCCCATTCCTGTCTACGTAGACAATGGCTTCTACATTATATATCTGGAGCCACGGTAATGTAGATGTTTTGAAGTTTGGAGTACTCTGCATCTCCCCCAAACAGTGTCATGTCTAAACCACAATGAAGTCCAAAAATGATGGGCAGGGTCGTCAGTTAAGGTCTACACCTAGTACTGAAAGTATGTTTACTACTGTCACCAACATACAGCCAGAAAAGAGCTGAACTCCTGTACTGAGAGTGCTACTATTTATAAAAAGATGGAACATTTCAGAATGCTGCTATTTATAATAACACCAAATATTCCACAATATACAAACACTGCACAAATAACATATTTCAAAAACCTTACAGAAATTATAAATACTACATAACAAATGGGGTTAAACTGGTGACCTGAGAGCAGCACTAACAACTACACAACATGGCATGCACCACAGTTGACAGCATTGGCTGTTCTGAAAGCTGCTGGAAAACAGCAAGTGCACTGGTTATTCCATAAGAGTTTCTATCATGTTTGTCATCACTTCAAGGTGTTTTTTGTATCCAGAAAACTGTTGTGAAGCCCAATTTGATGGTTACCGATAATGCAACTGGAAGATGGGTTTTAGAAAAGTGTGGTTAGTTCGGCCAGATAATTTTAGCGCTCTTTTTTTTAAGAAGGGGCGAGCTGGAGCAAATTCACGGTTACTAGGTCTGGCACATGGTGCAAATTTCTTTAACAAGCAAAACATATATTGCATTGGCAAAGATAAAAAATTTGAGTAAGTTGATCTCTTACCAGAAACATTCAGCTAACAGTGAAAATGTTGGCAGTCAAGTGAGTGTCAGAGGCTATGAAGCGGTTAAATTACTACCTATTTTTACCTTTAACGTGCACTTTCTGTTACATTAATGAGAATCTAATGTTCTTATAATCAGTTTTGTACTTGTGAGAAAAATGTTCACCAATGTTTCACAGTTGCTGATACCTGATATAAATAATGACTAGTATGACAGTTCAGTGCACATACAGGAATCCACTAATGCTAAGTCAGCATACAGCCCAGTGGTATGGGACACAATTGTCACATACAGTAATCTTTATGGGCAGATTGTTACAATGAGCTTGGCCACAGGATGTGCTGACAATATCAGTGCCGCCCTGTTCTCTTTGGATGAACAGTCTCCATTGAGTCTGCATCTATCTCACTGTCAATATTCAGTGGTGTAACGTTTGGATTAACAACCTAGTACTTAAAACGTGCAGCCACCACCATAATAATGTTCCTGTCCACGAAGCAGTGACTGGTCCATCAGTGTTCAATCAGGTGGCTGTGGGAGATTAATCTGTTCAAAACTATAAGTAGTAATCCATGAAACATATCTGGGATGGACTAAAACATTGGTTGCATAACAGATAAATCTGTTCAAAAATGCAGCTAAAATTATTCAACACACTTCAAGAAGGATGAACTAACTGCTTTTAGGGTATCAGAACTAAATGGAAAACCTTTCATGATATCAAAATCTACTATTTTCATGACTAGGAATAATGAAATGGACAGCAATAGGATTCCAGATATTTTAACCATCTTTGCCAAATGGGCTATTACTTGCTGTAATTTTTTCTTGAAAACTTATAACAAGTTTTAGGCACTATTACAAGTCTGTGCACTCCCAAGAACTGCCCAACAAAGTGATTCTTCAGTTTCTCAAGACATATATGTTGATCAACCAGTCCAAGGGTACACTGGTGGTTCACAGCGTCCAATGAGTACAGTATTTCGGCAATCAGACACGTCACCATCGTCAGGTGTGCTGACGAACTTAGCTCCTGGGGGCGCGTGGTCGACTACTGTCCTCTGCCCCCATGAGCCGCTCCAGCCATGGTACGTGCCTGCAGGCACATGCCAGTATCAGTGGTTGGTTAGTTGGTTGGTTGGTTTAAAAGAGAGGGGAAGGGACCAAACTGCGAGGTCATTGGTCCCTTGTTCCCAAAAAAATAATTACACAACAGAAAGAAGAAAAGAAAGGAGACATACAGCATAACAACAAGAGAAAGGAAGAACCAGAAGAATGACAGGAGGACAACCAACACTACTATGGATAAAAACAGGAAAAGAAAACCATAGAGAGAAGCAAGAAACAGGTAGAAGAGGTAAAAACAAGAGAGCAGATGACTGTGGCTGGCCGACCATGAGAAGAAAGAGGAAAAGCTAGCCACTCTGCGACACATTAAAACATCCACCCTAAAAGCATTAGAACGGAAAACACAAAGGGACAAAGGGCATGTGCTAAAACTTATATAGAATGATAAAACCCACAGGCGCATATAAAAAGTAAAAGTAAATTAGCCAGTGAGGCGTTGTCAGCTAAAATTAATGGCAACGAGTCCGGTAACTGAAGAGTCCGTTGCAGGGCAGCCAAAGAAGGACAGCTCAACAAGATATGGGCCACTGTAAGCTGGGTACCGCACCGACTCTGAGGTGGGTCATCACGGTGCAGGAGATAGCCATGTGTCACCCAAGCGTGGCCAATGCGGAGCCGAGAGAGAACCACACAATCCCTGTGAGAGGCCCACATGGAGGACTGCCACACACTTGTAGTCTCCTTAATGGCACACTGTTTGGTGTGCATGGTGAGGTTATACCATTTCATTTCCCAAAGCCGCAAAACCTTACGGCATAGTACTGAACGCAGGTCAGTTGCAGAGAAGCCAATCTCCACAAGCGGTATCTGCGTAGCCTGTTTGGCCAGCCTGTTGGCAAGTTCGTTGCCTGGGATTCTGGCGCGACCTGGGGTCCAGACAAACACCACTGAACGACCAGACCGTTCCAGTGATCTGCAGTGAAAAAACTGCAGCCATCGGGCAAGGATTGCTCTTCAATATGTCATCCTTGGACATAAGCAAATCCGACGTGAGCATCAGCCATCAGTGTACACCACTTCGGGGCCTTGGTACTTGTCAAGAATCGAGAGGAAATGGTAGCGGAGAGCTGCAGGGTTAACTGACTCCTTAGGGCCATGTGAAAGGTCCGGGCAAAGCTGCGGCCTAGGTGTCCACCATGGAGGTGTACGTGAATGGGCCTCAAGTATAGGTGGAAAAGGCAAGGACTCCAGTTCAGAAAGAAGGGATTGGACACTAACTGCAATTGGAAGCCCTGACCTGGGCTGGGGATGTGGGGATGAACCGCCATGGGTGGGAAAAGGAGATGGTGATTCAGATGCGCAGGAGAACTACGAACGGGTGCTATGTAACTGGCCAGCAGTTGTACATGCCTAACCTGCAATGAAGGCACTCTGGCTTCCACAAGGACGCTGGTCACTGGACTTGTCCTAAAAGCTCCTGTTGCTAGGCGAACACAACAGTGGCACACTGTGTCGAGTAAACGCAATGCTGAGGGCGCTACCGAACCATAAACCAGACTCCCATAGTCAAGGTGGGATTGAACAAGTGCTCTGTAGAGCTGCAGCAGCGTAAAGCGATCTGCACCCCAGTTGGTGTTGCTCAGGTAGCAGAGAGTATTGAGGCGATGCCAGCACTTCTGCTTAAGTTGACAAAGGTGAGGAAGCCAAGTCAATTGGACATCGAAAATCAGTCCCAAAAATTGATATGTCTCCATTACACTGAGTGGATCATCATTAAGGTAAAGTTCTGGTTCTGGATGAATGGTACGATGCCCACAGAGGTGCATAACACATGACTTTGCGGCTGAAAACTGAAAACCATGGGCTAGAGCCCATGACTGTGCCTTGTGGATGGCTCCCTGCAGGCGCCACTTGGCAACACCAGTACTGGTGGAGCAATACGAAATGCAGAAGTCGTCTGCATACAGAGAAAGTGGGACGGAGGGCCCGACAGCTGCTGCTAGACCATTAATGGCCACTAAAAACAGAGACACTCAATACAGAGCACTGCAGGACTCAATTCTCCTGGATATGGGGGGAACCATGGGAGGCACCAACTTGGACACGGAAAGTATGGAGCAACAGGAAATTCTGGATAAAAATCGGGAGTGGACCTCGGAGACCCCACTCTCATAATCTGGCAAGGATATGATTTCGCCAGGACGTGTCATATGCTTTTCATAAATAAAAAAAGACGGCAACCAGGTGTTGGCGTCTGGAAAAGGCTGTTCGAATGGCAGACTCTGGGGACACAAGGTTATCAATGGTGCAGCGACCCTGGCGGCAGCCACTCTGACATGGAGCCAGTAGGCCACGTTACTCCAGGACCCAACCCAACCAGCAACATACCATACGTTCCAGCAGCTTACAAAGAACGTTGGTGAGGCTGATGGGCCAACAGCTATCCACATCAAGTGGGTTTTTACTGGGTTTGAGCACTGGAATGATGGCGCTCTCCCACCACTGCGATGGAAAGACACCATCGCACCAGATCCGCTAGAAGATGACGAGGAGATAGTGCTTGTAGTCAGATGAGAGATGTTTAATCTTCTGACTGTGGATCTGTCTGGTCCAGGAGCTGTGTCGGGGCAATGTGCAAGGGCACAAAGGAACTTCCACTGTGTAAATGGGGCGTTACAGGATTCACTGTGGCGTGTAGTAAACGAGAGTACTTTCCCTTCCAGCCACCATTTGAGAGTGTGACAGACTGGGGGCAATTCTCCGATGCAGAGGCTTGAGCAAAGTGCTCAGCAGTCGCATTTGCGCTGTAGATAACACGCCATCTATGGTAACACCGGGAACACCTGTTGGCGTCTGGTATCCGAAAAGACATTTGATCTTTACCGAGACTTGGGAAGGTGACATATGGCACCCAATGGTCGAGACATCTCTCTCCCAACACTCCTCCTCCCTTCATTTGGTAAGTTGGTGAATGCGAGCATGGAGCCGTTTAAAGGCTCTGAGATGCACCAGGGAAGGTTGCCACTTATGCCACTGTAGAGCTCGCCAACCATCCTTAATTGCTTCAGCAACTTCCGGTGACCACCAAGGAACTGTCTTTTGCCAGGGCACCCTAAAGAGAGAGGGATCGTGATTTCTGCCACAGAAACGACTGTTGCAGTCACCTGCTCAACCATCACATCGATGTTCCCGTGTGGGGGAGATTCAACAGTGACAGCAGAGGTGTCCGTTGTGGTGGGGCCACCATGTACCCGTTGGCTGTAGCCCCCTGACCACACAGGGATTGCTCTGCTGATGCCTGCGCCATTAACTTCCCATGTATTCCAAGGGGTAGATGCCCATCCCCCTGGAGCATTGGGACTCCCGGCAATGGCCATCCTTGCTGGTGGTCACATACCAGCAGTCTCTAAGTGTTCACAGGCTCAGTTCAGTGCACAAAAGTATGACACCAAATCGTTCCGCTCCCTGGCTACACCACAGAGGAACATCAGGCTAAGGATGGCAGCGGCTCTTATTCTCCCCAGTACCTTGTATGTTCGAGAGATGATGGGGAATCTTTCATGATGATGAAGGCTCAGTTTTTTGTTGAGCATTTATAGGACAAGTTTGGGGAGATGGAGGGATTGTCCAAAATGCAGTCAGGGTCAGTCTTGATCAAAACAGCATCCCCTCCTCAGTCACGGGTGTTACCCACTTGTGACAAGCTGGGGGATGTTTCTGTAACCATCACACCCCATAAGAGCTTAAATATGGTCCACGGTATCATATTTCACAGGGACCTACTTTTGCAGTCCGACAATGAGCTGCACGGCAATTTAGAACAGCAAGGTGTACATTTTGTTTGGCATGTCCACCAGGGTCTGATGGATAATCAGGTTGCCACCAGTGCCTTCATCTTGGCCGTCGAGGGTGATACATTACCTGAGAAAGTCAAGTTGGATGGTCTACCGCTATGATGTAAAACCCTATATCCCTCCCTCAGTGCGTTGCTTTACATGTTGGAAGTTTGGTCCTATGTCTTCCTGCTGTACTTCTAGCATCACATGTCGAGATTGCGGACACCCATTGCATCCCAATACTCCATGTGTCTCGCCTCCCATCTGTGTCAATTGTGGAGAGCACCATTCACCTTGCTCGGTAGACTCAAGGATTCTCCAGAAAGGAAGGAAAATCATGGAGTACAAGACCCTGGGCCAACCTACACTGAGGCTAAGAGGAAATTTGACCGCGTACGTCCTGTACGCATGACATTGTCTTAAGCCGCTGTTACAACAGTTCTAGCCCTAGCCCCATCAGCTCTGCCAACCCCAGTCACCTCTCAGCTCCGGAAGACTACCCTGCCCCCTTGATGGTGGGGGGAGGGGGCACTTCCCACCCTGTTGCTCCCGCACACCATAGTTCAGGAGCAACACCCCCCCCCCCCCCCCAACTATCAAGGATGTTTGTCCCCACTTCTAAGCTGCAGAAGCGTACAACTTCTTCAGCTGCTCTTGCTAGGAAGGGGTCCTATGGATCACTCCCTTCCCAGGTTTCTGCTAGTGGAAAAGATGACAAGTGCCAGTGGCTGAAGAGCTCAAAAGCAGCTGGTTGCAGGGCTTCACGCTCATCCTCAGTCCTGGAGACTGAATCAGTGAAGTCCTCCCAGCCAGAGAAACTCAAGGAACAGCGAGAGAAATCCAAAAAGAAGGTCTCCAAGACCAAGGGAATTGCGGTGGCACCCACACCTCCATGCTCTGTGTCTGTGGAGGAGGTGGAGATTCTGGCATCTGCCAAGGACCTAGATATTGCCGGACTCTCAGACAAAATGGATACAGACTGCACAGGCAAAAAGTCGGTGGCACCAGGTGACCCTGAAGCGTAAACTGCCTCATTGAATGTGTCATGCTTTCCCAGTCTCAAGATGACGTCATACTCCAGTGGAATTGTGGCGATTTTCTCCACCGCCTGGCTGAGCTGCGGCAACTGTTAAGCTTTACACCTGCTTTCTGCATTGCCCTCCAGGAAACCTGGTTCCCGGCAATGCAGACACCTGCCCTCCACGGCCATAAGGGATATTACAGGAACCATAGCGAATTTTGTTGAACAGTGTCTTAGAAAATGTAAAAACTGTCATTTAGCATTAATTTATTTTTTACAAGCCATGAACTTACGTGCATGAATTGCTCGATTTGAAACAGTGCCAATGTTGGTTCAAATGGCTCTGAGCACTATGGGACTTAACATCTGTAGTCATCAGTCCCCTAGAACTTAGAACTAGTTAAACCTAACTAACATAAGGACATCACACACATCCATGCCCGAGGCAGGATTCGAACCTGCGACCGTAGCGGTCACTCGGTTCCAGACTGAAGCGCCTAGAACTGCACGGCCACAACGGCTGGCTGCCAATGTTGCCCACAACATTCTTTACTACCAAGCTAGTGTCATCAGTGAACAGAAATATTTTAGAATTCCCTTTAATACTAGATGGCATATCACTTATATAAATACAGAACAGGAGAGGCCCCATCACTGATCCCTGGGGCACCCGCGATTTGACCATACCTCACTCAAACCCCACATCATAGCCATTCTCAACGCTTTGGATAATGACCTTTTGGTCTGTTGTTAAAGTAAGAGGTGAACCAGTTGTGAGATATTCCCCATATTCCATAATGGTCCAACTCCTAGAGCAGTATTTTGTGATCAACACAATCAAGCGCCTTAGTTAAATCAAAAAGGATGCCTAGCATTTGAAACCTTTCGTTTAATCCATCTAAAAAAAGAGAATATAGCATTTTCAGTTGTTAAACGACTTCTAAAACTGAACTGTACATTTGATAGTAAATTGTGTGAAATAAAATGATAAATTATCCTTAGATACACAACTTTTCCAGTTGGCATAGGAGTTGGTCTAAAATTGTCTGCATTATCCCTTCCCCCCTGTTTATAAAACGGCTTTACTACTGAGTACTTTAATCATTCAGGAAACTGACCATTCTTAAAGGAAAAATTACAAATATGGTTAAGCACTGGGCTAACATATGCTACATACTCTACCATATCCATGAGAGTCCTTACTCTTCAATAATTTAATCACTGACTCAATCTCCCCCTTGTCAGTATCACAGAGGAGTATTCCAGACATCAGCCTCGGAAAGGTATTTTCCGATAGAGTTATAGGATTCCTAGTAGCAACTAAGTTTTTATTTAACTCACCAGCAATTCTCAGAAAGTGATTGCTGAATACTGTACATATATCTGACTCATCAGTAACAGAAATATTTGTATCACAAACTGATTTTATGACATTGTGCTGCTGACCAGACACTTCTTTCACAACTGACTATATGGTTTTAACTTTACCTGTGAATTAGCTATTCTATTTGGGTACCACACAATCTTTGCCTTCGTAACAACATTTTTAAACACCTTACAATACCTTTTGTAATGGCTACTGTAGCTCGACTGTGACTACTTCTGACATTTTGATAGAATTCCTACTTTGTTCTACATGATATCCTTATCCCACTAGTCAGCCATCATGGCTGCCTTTTACTGCTAGTACCCTGCTTAGAATGTTCTGAAGCAGGGCTTCACAACATACGTGCTCGCGGAGCAAGCTGTGAGCAGCACGAGCACGCTACCCCCACTACCGGACCAGAGCGGAAAGTGGGGAGAGTCACGTCGGGCACACAACAGCTGCCGCCACTCAATGTAAATCCGCGGCCACCTGCAGGGATATCACCCACGAATTATTACTGTGACAAACGAAACAAATAAAGGAGAATGTACATGTGCCACATAATTTTATTAGCTTAGTGTATGTCTCTACATTCGTATTAATTTGTGAACTGTTACACAATAAAAGGTGTCACTGAAGTGGGGGATTCTCTGTTATCTTGTACTTTTTGCCCTTTACAATTGCGTCTATGTTCGGAGTAATTGTTCTTGTGCATCGTAGGCGCAGCGTGCAGTTTAAATTTCGATCAGACAATGCGTTTCTCAGGCGCATCTTGTTACATTTCATTGCAGAGAACAGTTATTCACAAACATACGTGGAACCGAACATTGATATTATTGTAGCCGCCAGTTTGTGCAAATGAGGAAATCTATCCTGAGGGAAGTGTCTGTAAAATTCCAAAATGTTTTTCTTGTTCTGAAATTTGTCTCTGTATTCTCTGTCACACTGCAGGCCAATAACTTCTAGTTGCAGCTCAGGACGAATCTCTTCAATATTTGCTGAATATGGGGAGGAGAACAGATCAGAATCACTGTCTAGTGCTGTCAGATCTTGAAAGCATTGATCAAATTCTTCCTTAAGGGCAACTAAACTATGTCAATAACGTTCACAGTCTTTGTGAACATCTTGCATGGATGATAATTTAGGAAAATGAGCTAGATTTCCTGTTTCCAGCTGACTCACCCAAAGTGTCAATCTCATTTTAAAACAATTTTGGTAAACATTTTTGGAATACAGTGATCAATTGTTATATTTAGATTAAAGTTCAGTCTTGATCACGTTATGTCTGTTTTAATGGGTAACCGGTTTCGGTTATAGAAAAAACCGAAACCGGTTACCCATTAAAACAGACATAACGTGATCAAGACTGAACTTTAATCTAAACTCATTTTAAAAGCTCGTATTCGATCTATGAAATGAGTAATTAGCAGATCTTTACCTTGTAGTGAAATGTTCAAAGCATTCAGATGGCTAGTTAAATCTGCCAAGAATGCGAGATCACATTTCCATGAAGGCTCTTTCAGTTCAGGAACACACGTCATTTATTTCCATGAACATATTTATCTCATCTAATAGGCAAAAATTCGATTTAATAATTCGCCACGAATAAGCCAGCGGACCTCGCTGTAATAAGGCAGGCTACCATACTGGCTTTCTACATCCTCAAGAAAGCTTTTAAATTGTCTGTGTTGTAGCCCATGCTTCTTTATATAATTGGTTGTACGAACAACAACACTCATCACATTTTTTAGAGTGATACTCTTTGCACATAAGTTTTCCTGGTGGATCACACAGTGAACGGCCCTTATTTCATTCGGCACGGTCAGTTTTTGCATTTTCTCCTTCAACAGCGCAACGAAACCTAATTTTTTCCCTGTCATCGCTGGTGCACCGTCTGTAGACACTGAAACTAAAGAATTCCATGACAATCCTATATTTTCAACACTTTCTTCAACACTACTTAAAATATCACCTCCGGTTGTAGTGTTCTTCATGGCTACTACATCGAGGAGCTCCTTCCTCACCTGAAGATCTCTATTAACACCTCTAATAAATATGGAAAGCTGCGCTGTTCCAGTGATATCAACACTTTCGTCCAGAGCTAGAGAATACGCCATAAAATCTTTATAGATATTTGCAAGCTGGCTCTGGACGTCGTCTGCCATGTCCTGTATGTGACGCATAATGGTCATGTCAGATAATGGCACAATCCGAAACTGTTCAACTTGAGACGGACACAAATGTTCCGCTGCAACTACCAAACATCTTTTATTAAATCGCCATCGGTGAAGGGGTGCAGGGATTTTGCTAAAAACAAAGCAATTTTGTAGCTCACTCTGAGAGCTGCCTCAGCTGATTTTTCTTCGTCATCCAGATCTTCTTCGGATAGCTTCCTTTTAAGTTTAATAACTTCCTGTGCACGATCTGGTCCATCACATTTTCCACTTCCATAGTCTTTCGCGTCGTATGACATATAATGGCGCTGCAAATTAAATTTCCTAAAAGAATTCAGCGTTTTGTGACATACTAAACATTTTGCAACACCATCTTTTTCTGTAAACAGATACAATTCCTCCCAATGGGGGTTGAACCGCGAAAGCATGGTTGGGGTAACACAACAGCGACTTGACATGATTCTTAACCAGCGAAGTGACTGTTAGAGCTGATCGTAGTACTTTTAACGTTACACAGTCGGCGCTAATTCAATAGGCACGCTGCGGTCCTATTCATACGTGCGCGCGCATTTCCCCTCCCTCCCTACTCCGCGACCTTGCACATGCTTGCGAGCACGTGCCTGAGCAGACGCGAGTACTCGCGCTCAAAACCAGCCAGTTGTTAAGCCCTGTTCTAAAGGAAAGCAATCTTGGCAAGATCCTGGTACATGCATACTCCATCTTGTGATGTGCTTTGACAGTCCACACTGTATGTCCAACATATGTCTTCCCACATAGATTGTGCAATCTGGTATACGCCGGTCTTCCGCAAATCGAGGTTATCTGTGACACTTCCCAATAATGCTTGTGGTTTATTAGGTGGGAAAACAATGGTTTCTAGTTGGTGCTTTTTCAATATAAATCCTATTTTTCCCGATAGTGTACCAGTATATGGTATAAAGACAGTGACCGCCTTTTCCTCCTCCTAAGAGTGAGCTGCCCATTGCAACTCTATCCATTTGTTCGTAATATTCTCCATTAAAATATTTGGAGGTCAGGACATGCCTGAAAAGGTCGGTGGTCTTCTCATCAAATTCCAGACCAATAAGCCCTAATGACTCTCACAGAGGTACCTTCGTGAATAATGAAATGGCATCAAAACTCAACAGATAGCTAAGTCTTTCACCCTGAAGGCTTTTTACAAAATCCACAGAACTACAGATATGATGACTGCATATAACACATAAGTGCTTGGTATTTCCAGTATGTATTTTGCAGCAAATATGTGGGTGCCCCAATGTTGCTGACAATGGGGTGCAACAGCATCCTATCTTTGTGAACATTAGGGAGACAAAGTCTTGGCAGTAGAGGTCCTTGACGTAGCAGTTTCTTGGTTACACCCTCTGGTAGACCTACGTCCTTGAGAAGAGCCCTAGTATTGATCTCCACTTTCTTTGCGGGGTTGGTGTTGATCTTCCTGTACGAGTTGTCGTCTAGCAGGCTATGCATTTTCTGAAAGTAGTCCTTGTCGGAAAGAACAATAATAAGCCTTTGTCAGCATGTAAGACAACAATTTTGGGGCTCTCTCCCAGATCCTGAATCACCGCCTGCTCTCTGTTGGTAATGGGTGACTTTGTAGGCTTAGTTATCATCAGAGCGTGACAAGTTTCATGGCATACTACTTCATCTGGTAATTAAGACGTATCTTATTCAACTGCACTGATGATGTTCACAACTAAAGTATACTTGGGGGAGGGAGGAGGGCGGGGGGGGGGGGGGGGTGAGGAGGGGGGAGAGCGAGCAAAGTGAAGTCCCTTCTCCATAACTGAAACCCATCATCACTCAGCTCCATGTCAGTCAGTCAGATTGATGACCATCTCGTACAGGTCCTTTAGAGATGGTTTGTCAGAGACGTATGTAAGAATTTTGATATTTGACGTCGTGTGGCCTTTCTATAGGTGGAATCAGCTGCCACCCAGGTAACACCATCAATCCATTCCCAGGTCCAGGAATTAAAATGATTGGCCAGTTGTAAACGTAGTCTAAATAAAGGCAAAGTGCGTTCTCTCACATTCCAGAGCAAGGCTGGCTCGCTTCTTAATTTTCCTGGCTGTTGTGGAATCAATGAAAGGTGTGACCTTAGAAAAGTTTGGCATTACATGCTCGGCATGACATCTCATCAGAAATGCAAGAGTACAGCAAACAGTACCTTCACTGGTGGAGATTGTCAAACTTCTTCATGCTGCAATACATCTCCTCCCTGTAAAGGTATATGGTGTGATTCTTCAGTTTCTCCCAGTGTCTCTGTTGATTTAACAGTCCACAGGTGTACTGTCACTCATAGTGTCCAATGGGCACAATATTTCAGCGATCAGACATTCACAGTCGTCAGGTGCTCTGACAAACTGAGCTCCCGAGGGTGAGCGGCTGACTAACATCTCCTGCACCCACGAGCTGCTCCATCCACAGTCCATGGGAACCAGCACTGAATTTAATTAAGAAGACTCTCAGCTAACAACACGATCTGGTGATCAGGGCGGATGGAGAACTTACATCAACATCACTACGGCTGCTGATGCTAGTGTCTCCATGACTGCCAACACCAATACATGGCTGCAGATGGAGCAGCTCGAGGGGCAGGGGATGTTAGTCGGCCACATGCCCTCAGGAGCACAGTTCGTCAGCACACCTAACGATGGCGAATGTCTGATCACTGAAAAATTGTGTCTGTTGGACACTATGAACAATGAATCACTCAAAGTCGAGCTGAAAGTTGTGGGGATCATTTGCCATGTATGAGAATGGATATGTACAAATTTATCTGGTGCAAAGAAACACATAGGGCTCCAATCATTCATTGTAGAAATGTTTTTACATACATATATTAGAGTCGGAGTGCAGAGTGTCAATAACCAGGAGCAATGAAATTGATTCACCCAATTTGAGATACTTTGGGGGCAAGCACACAGTCAGTAGTTGCTTGTTACTGTGGTACAGTAATAACTTTAAACCAAGTTTAACAGCAACTGGAAAAGTGCTTTCAGAAATAGTAAATTATTAAACATTTGAGTATATTATTTTAATAGGTTATCCTAATACAGATGTAGGACTGTGATAAAAAGAACACTGCAAGTGCAATAGCATCATGCTTTGAAAATATACTGGTCAAAACTTCACACAAGATACAAACTTTTTTTCATTTCAGAATCTAAACAGCCTAATGCAAAGTGTAAATAAAGGAACAAATACCAGGAATGTTGAGTTTTTAGGGCATGGAATCAATAATAAACAATATGTCATGATGTACTTTAGTTAAGTCTACTTCCACATTGGTCTGATAATTTAGATTGGTTGTTTGGTTTAAAAGAGGGGAGAAGGGACCAAACTACGAGGTCATTGGTCCCTTGTTCCTAATAAAACAATGCCACAAATGTGAGAATAAAACAGACGAGAAATTAAACACAAAACAAAAAGAAAGGAAAAATCACAAGAACAAAGGAAAGGCAAGGAACACTAGAAGGAACAAAAGAGGACAAGAAAACAACAGAGACACTAGAAACAGAAGAGAGTAAAACAAGAAAGCAGATTACAATCGCTGGCCAACGACGAGAATAAAAAGGAAAAGCCAGCCACTCTGCAACACATTAAAACCTCCACTCTAAAAGCACTAGGGTGGAGGGGGGAGAGGGACAAAGAACATGTGCTAAAATTTAGCTCAAATGATAAAACCCACCCTCACGAATAAAACATAAAACTAAATCGCCCAATGACAATGAGGTGTTGTCAGATAAAATGAGTGGCAACGAGTCTGGTAACCCACGATTTCGTTGCTGAGCAGCCAAAGTGGGAAAGTGCACCAAAATATGGGCCACACCAACACTGAGGCGAGTCTTCACGGCACTAGAGGTAACTGTGGGATGCCCAAGAGTGGCCAATATGGAGCTGGCAGAGGACAACTGATTCCCTGTGAGAGGCCCGCAGAGAGCACTTCCACACATTCGAAGTCTCCTTAATGACATGCCGTTTGTTGTGCGTACTGTTATGTCATTCCATCTCCCAAAGCCGAAAAACCCTGTGGCATAAGTCAGAAGACAGGTCAGGTTCAGAGATGCCCATCTCCACAAGCAGTTTCTGCATGGCCTGTTTGGGCCAGCCTGTCGGCAATTTCGTTGCCTGGGATGCTAACGTGTCCTGGGGTCCACACAAACATCGCTGAACAACAGGACCAGTCCAGGGCATAGACGGACTCCTGGATGGATGCCACCAAAGCATAGTGAGGGTAACACTGGTTGATAGCTTGTAGGCTGCTCAAGGAGTCAGTACACAGAAGAAACAATTCCTCGGGGCATGAATGGATATACTTAAGTGCACGAGATATTATCACCAGCTCTGCAGTGAATACACTGCAGCCATCAGGCAAGGAATGCTGTTCAATATGGCCTCTGCGGACAAACGCAAAGCCAACATTACCATCAGCCATCGAGTTGTCGGTGTAAACAACTTCAGAGCATTGGAACACTTCAAGAATTGAGTGGAAGAGACAACAAAGAGCCGGAGTCCTTACGGCCATGCGAAAGGTCCAGGCAAAGCTTCGACCTACAAGTTTCAACATCTCTGCCTCGGCCAGTAAGCACGGTGCCACCCCACAAGGGGTTATGGCCATTAAAATCTCCCAAAAGTAGGGAAGGTTTAGGAAGTTGATCAATCAGTGCAGCTAATATGTTCAGGGGTATTGCACCATCTGGAAGAAGATATACATTGCAGACAGTTATTTCCTGCGTCGTCCTTATTCTGAGAGCCACAGCTTCAAGAGCGGTTTGTAGGAGCACAGTGTCACTACAGACTGAGTTCAGGACATAAACGCAAACTCCACCTGACACTCGATTACAGTCGCTAAGGTTCCTGTAATATCCCTTATAGCCACAGAGGGGAAGGGTCCGCATTGCCAGGAACCAGGTTTCTCTTTACATTTGCCGAAGCTCAACCATGTGGTGGAAAAAATTGCTGCAATTCCACTGGAGGATGACATGATCATGAGGCTGGGAAGGCATGGAACATTCAATGAGGCAGTTTACACCTCAGAGTCACCTGCTGCCCCCAATTTATTGCCTGAGCAGTCTATATCCATTGTATCTGAGGGTCTGACAAGATCTAGGTCTTCAGCGGATGCCACAGTCTCCACTCCATCCTCAGAGGCAGAGCTTGTAGGTAGTGGTGATGTGGGTGCCACCACAATTCCCTTGGTCTTAGGGGTCTTCTTTTTGGATTTCTCTCGCTGCTCCTTGGGTTTCCATGTCTGGGAGGACTTCACTGGCTCAGTCTCCGAGAATGAGGGTGAGCGTGAAGACCCATGAACAGCTGCTTTTGGGCTCTTCAGCCACTGGTTGGTGTCATCTTTTCCACTAGCAGAAACCTGGGAACGGAGTGACCCAAGGGACCTCTTCCTAGTGAGAGAAGCTGAAGAAGACTTACACTTCTCAGGCTTAGAAGTGGAGATGGATGACCCTGATGGTTGGGGGGTGTTGCTCCCAAAGTAGGTGGTGCGGGAGCAACAGGGAGGGAATTTCAGCCTGAGAGGTGATGGGGGTTGGTGGAGCTGATGGTGCCAGAAACGTTGTAGTGGCAGCGTAAGACAATGTCATACGTCCTGGATGCAGGTGTTCAAAGTTTCTCTTAGCCTCAGTGTAGGTCAGTTGGTCCAGGGTCTTGTACTCCATGATTTTCCTTTCTTTCTGGAGAATCCTGCAGTCTGATGAGCAAGGCCAATGTAGCACTCCACAGCTGACACAGATGGAAGGCGGGGCACATGGTGTATTGGGATGTGATGGGTGTCCGCGATCTTGACATGTGACGCTGGAAGTACAGCGGGAAGACATACGGCCGAGGCCAAGATGAAGGTGCCGGTGGCAACCAGATTATTCTTCGGACCCTGGTGGACACGCTGGATGAAATGTACACCTCACTGTTCTAAATTGGCGCGCACCTCATCCTCGGACTGCAAAAGTAGGTCCCAGTGAAATATGATACCCTGGACCATATTTAAGCTCTTATGGGGTGTGATGGTTACAGAAATATCCCCCAGCTTGTCACAAGTGAGTAACACCCGTGACTGGGCAGAGGATGCTGTTTTGATCAAGACTGACACTGACGGCATTTTGGACAATCCCTCCATGTCCCCAAACTTGTCCTCTACATGCTCAACAAAAAACTGAGGCTTCATCATCATGAAAGATTCCCCATCAGCTCTCGAACATACAAGGTACCGGGGCGGGGAAGAGCACTGCCATCCTTGGCCTGACATTCCTCCCATGGTGTGGCCATGGAGGGGAACAATTTGGGGTCGTACTTCTGGGCAATGATTTGAGCTCGTGAATGCTTAGAGACTGCTGGTGTTTCGCCACCAGCAAGAGATGATGAACTACACTTCATTGCGTGTCATCCACCCTGATGCCACCCGCTCCGACCAGCCACAGCAAAGGCCACCTGACAGGGTGGCCATTGCCTGGAGTCCCGATGCCCCAGGGCATACACGGGGAGTTAACGGTGCAGGCATCAGCAGTGCAATCCCTCAGTGGTCAACTTGGACAAAGGAAGTACGGAGCGACGGGAAGTTTTGGATAAAAATCAGGAGTGGGCCCCGGAGACACCACTCATACAATGTGGCAAGGATGTGACATCTACCAGGTCATGCTGTATGCTTAATGTTAAGTCAAAAAAGACGGCAACCAGGTGTTGGCATCTAGAAAAGGCTGTTCGGATGGCAGACAAGAGGGACACAAGATTATCAGTGGTAGAGCGACCCTGACGGAAGCCACCCTGACATGGAACCAGCAGGCCACGTGACTCCAGGACCCAACCCAACCACCGACACACTATACGTTCCAGCAGCTTACAAAGAGGCTGACGAGGCTGAGAGGCCAATAGCTATCCACATCAAGTGGCTTTTTACTGGGTTTGGGCACTAGAATGATGGTGCTCTCCCGCCATTGCGATGGTAAGATGCCATCGCACTACATCCGGTTGAAGACGACGAGATGATGTCTCTTGTAGTCAGATGAGAGATGTTTAATCATCTAGCTGTGGATCCGATTTGGCCCAGGAGCTGCGTTGGGGCGATGTGCAAGGGGGCTGAGGAGCTCCCACTCTGTAAATGGGGCGTTATAGGATTCACTGTGGCATGTAGTGAATGAGAAGACATTCCCTTCCAGCCGCCGTTTGAGAGTGCGAAAGGTTGGGGGGAGGGGTAATTCTCCGATACAGAGGATCAAGCACAGTGCTAAGCAAAATTCTTGTCAATCGCGTTTGTGACGGTATATAACACGCCATTTATGGTAATACCTGGAACACCTGTTGGGGTCTGGTACCCGAAAAGACGTTCGATATTTGCCCAGGCTTGGGAAGGTGATGTATGGCACCCAATGGTCAAGATGTATCTCTCCCAACACTCCTGCTTCTGTTGTTTGGTAAGTTTGCAAACATGAGCACGGAGGCATTTAAATGCTATGAGGTGCTCCAGGGATGGGAAATGTACACATTGTCGTTCTAAAATGGCGCGCAGCTCACCGTCGAACTTGAAAAGAAGGTCCCTGTGAAATATGATACCCTGGACCATATTTGAGCTCTTTTGGGGAGTGATTGTTACAGAAACGTCCCCCAGATTGTCACAAGTGAGTAACACCCGTGACTGGGCAGAGGATGCTGTTTTGATCAAGAGTGACCGTGACTGCATTTTGGACAATCCCTCCACCTCTTCAAACCTTTCCTCTAAATGTTCAACAAAAAACTGAGGCTTCATCATCATGAAAGATTCCCCATCAGCTCTCGAACACACAACAGGGCGAGTAAGAGCCGCTGCCATCCTTAACCTGACATTCCTCCCATGGTGTGGCCAGGGAGGGGAACAATTTGGGGTCGTACGTCTGTGCATTGAACTGAGCTCATGAATGCTTAGAGATTGCTGGTGTTTCACCACCAGCAAGAGATGATGGACTATGCTTCATCGCGTGTCATCCATCCTTCCTGATGCCACCCACTCCGACCAGCCACAGCAAAGGCTACCTCGCAGGATGACTATTGCCAGGAGTCCCAATGCCCCAGGGAGATGGGCACCTACCCCTTGGCATACGTGGGGAGTTAATGGTGCAGGCATCAGCAGAGCGATCCCTGTGTGGTCAGGGGGCTACAACCAACAGGGTACATGGCAGCCCCACCACAATGGACTGGCTGCCATGCTGGATATCAGGTATCAGGTGCAAAGAAGTCCATGGTCATTGTCGACACAGAAAGTGACACTGCATAGTGCATGGTGGAAATCACACCCAGGAAGGTGTCCTCTCCGAAGAGATGGAGAATGAGCGGGAGTGAAATGCGATGACGAGAAAGTGGGCTAAAGATCTCAATCCACAATGGACACGAAGTACCATGTAAGGTGCCCTTCCCCAGTTGGCTCGCTCTTCAGGAAAATTTTGAAGAATTGAGGTCAAACCCTATCACATAATGGCCTAAACCTGTGAAACTCCTTTTAGTGGCTTCTTATGAAGGCAGGAATACCTCGGGCCTATTCTTACCCCCAGACCCGCAGGGGGAGATAATCTGGAGATCAGAAAAGACCAGAAAATGGGAACTGTAGATCGACACAGACATGTTGCTTCATTTCGTATGTCCACACTTTTCTCTGATCGAAGTCATGATCGTTACATTACACTGCAAAGTACCATACTTAAAGTAAAAACTTGATATGATTAACTGGAAAGTTTTGCACGCAAATAGTCTGATGTTCTGACATATGTAAGGATTTAAAAAAAAATCAATTTTATTCTGGTACAAACTGTTAACAGAGAATTACAACAGTATTGATTTTTCCATAACCAGAAATGTAACTACACAATTGGAAAGTTATGTGGTAATTAGTAAAACATACTACAGCGATTACATAATTGAAAAGCTATATGGAAATTAATATGACACACTAGAGGGAGTCAAAGAGAAGTTGCATTCTGGCACAATCTTAGGATCATTTTAGTAATAAATATAATTCACCACTTTATACAGACTTCTTAAACCCTCTAGCAAGAATGAATTTCTCTGCAGAATCAGTTCGACTTGCTGCTGGTTTGACTACCTTCACAGACTCATAATATCTGTTCAGATCAGTACAAAGTGAGGGCACACCACCTCCATCCCATATCTGAAAGAAAACCATAAATATTAGAAACACTGTCTGCACATAAACCTTTACAACAGTTCAGAGTACTCAAATTCATCATTAATGAGTGTGGCTTTCCTGGAACAAAAACATGGAATAAAATACCAGAATTTCACAAAAGAACAAAGTACACAAAGTTCCACATATATGCTGTGTCTGGAATATATATACTGCTAAAGCTATATTCGGTTTTCAGAAAAATCATCATTTACGAGTACAGCAATATCCTAAAAGTCTACTACTAATTAATGTTAGTAATACACAGCAACTGTTCTGCACATTCGTGTCCCTGTCTATTTAAAACTAGAATGAACTACTACCAAGTGACTTGGCAGGTATAACATTCAGAAGAAAGATTCAAATCACTGTCCAGACATCCTGATTTTAAGTATCCATGGTTTCTCTGTATCGCCTGAAGCAAAAGTTTTCTTCACCATCTTTGCTCATTCTGAGCTTGAGAGCCAAACTCATCATTGGCAGTCTGTAAACCCCAATTTTCATTCCCTCCCTTTTTCCCCATTGCCCTGGCAAAAGCCTTCATTATACTGTTTCTCAGGAAGGTGTTAGTTATATTGCATATTCAGTACAGGATGTAGCCAGAACACCGAAGATCGTATGTCCTTTATGGATAACCTAATTTTGGGTATTGGGCTGTGTCACTGTAAACTACTAAAACAACTAAACTGCCAATGTCTCATCTGACTTGCAGCGGTCCTATTCATGACAGATCATTGCTGTACGCTACTGATTGTCTTCCTTTATGTTACTGCCATTTTTTGTTATTTGATGGCTACTGAAATCACAAATCTGAGATGTCACTGGACAATATGAAGAGGTTGTTATGGAGAAGGTGACTGTACAGTATGCTACTGCATGTGCTACCGTGGTGGCTGACTGGAAGGCAAGAAAGGACTGCAGAAAATTGTTCAAAATGCCAGCAGTTAAGTTGTTTTAGTAGTTTAAAATCATGCGTCCCAATATCCAAAATTATTTTACCCACAATGACACCATCCATGGAAGCCTATGAACTTTTATCCTATGTCCTTGATTTTATCAACAGTAGCTTTCCATCTCCATAAGATTTATTCCGAATTTTCAGTTTACGCACCTGTGAGTTGGCAAAATTTTATTCCATGAATGATTTTTTTGAACACAGAACTTATAACAGTTTTCTATTATTGTGTTTGAGCAACATTACAATTAATAAGTGACAAAAGATACAATGAAAGCTACCAACATTTTACAAATTTCAGTACATTATATATTTATTTGAAAAGAAAACAAACAGTCTCCTACTTATTTTCATTCAACTGTCTGCAGGATAATGATCACTGTTGAATTTACCGCATTGTTCTCTAGGACACCTTTTGACAGAATTGCTACACCATGGCATAATTGTCCACCCAGTTCATTACATCTTTTTCTGAATACTTATTTAGTGTGACCCACAATATATTTGAACTAAACGCACAAAACTTGCACATTTTTCCCCACTTTATATGGTTCTTGCTGCTGCAGTGAATGTATAGCAGTTTGTTAAATGTGTTATTTATAATATATTTTTGAGCATTTCTTCTCATTTTTTAAACTCTGGTATCCAGTGAAGCAAAGACAATCTTATCGTTGCAAAGATATCTTAAGGTGACTGTGCAATGAGGCTCAAACATTGCCAGACTGCCAATGTTCACAAAACATTATAAAAAGGGAGTGCGAGAGACGGGGGAGTGGGAGTGGGGGGGAAGGGAGGGGGAGTGGGGAGTGCGAGAGGCAGGGGAGTGGGAGTGGTGGTGGGTGGAGCGGGAGTGGGAGTGGTGGTGGGGGGAGCGGGAGTGGTGGTGGTGGTGGTGGTGGTGGTGAAGTGGGAGTGGTGGTGGTGTTGGTGGTGGTGGGGGAGTGGGTGTGGTGGTGGTGGTGGTGGTGGTGGTGGTGGGAGTGGTGGTGGTGGTGGGGGAGCGGGAGTGGTGGTGGTGGTGGGGGAGCTGGAGTGGTGGTGGTGGTGGGGGGAGCAGGTGTGGTGGGGGGCGGGAGTGGTGGGGGGGAGTGGTGGGGGGAGGGAGGGGGGGGGTCGGAAGTGGTGGGGGCAGGAGTGGTAAGGGGGAGCAGGAGTGGGAGTGGGGGGGAGTAGGAGGGGGTTTGATTTTGTTTTGCTCTGGGGCGCAAAAACAACTGGGGTCATATGCGCCCAAGTCAAAACTAAAGAACACGAAGACTACACGTCAGTCCCAGTTGATGTAATAGAAGACAGCTAAAAACCAGCACTTGGAAAAAGGGCTAAAGAAGATACCAAACAGAAATGGAGGTCCAAAAGTAAGAATTAAATAGCCTTTGCCATATTTGCTAAAACAGCCAATAACTCAGATGGCAAACCCACACAGGAATGTAAAAGGTTAAGAAATGGACAGTCCATCAGGATGTGGCAGACAGTTAAAATTTGAGTGCAATGTGTAGAAAGTGGTGGGGTAGCACCACTTAGCAAATGACGATGGCTAAAGAGGCAGTGCCCAATACACAGCCGATTTAAAATAACCTCCTCCCAGCGGGAGGGCCGAGAGGAGGTCGTGTAAGCTGCTGGGAGAGGCTTAATAAGCCGGAGCTTATTCCTGTGAAGGGAGGACCATCGGCAATGCCAAAGCAACACCACCTTCTAACAGACGGCAGCACAGAGATCATTGGAGGGAATACAGATATTCTCGGGCTGATGTACAAGGACTGCAGCCTTGGCAGCAGCGTCAGCAGCCTTGTTTCCTGGCAGACCGACACGACCTGGAAGCTGATATTGAAAGACACAAGTGACAACGACGAAGGCACAAGCGACCCCACGGTCAGTCTGAGACCCATCACCATATACAAAGGTACTATCGTGAAGTTCCATGCAATGGTGGTGAAACTCAAGGCGATAGACCAAGGCTGGAGTAGTCTCCTTAGAAAGCGAATGAAGGCCGGAGTTAACATGGGCTACTTCACAAAGCCAAGGTGGTGAATGGTTCACACCCACCGAGAAACGTACAGGTAGTGTGAAGTCAAGTCGCCGTAGCAAGTGCAGAAAGCAGACTCCAGGGGGGGTAACAGAGAAGCAGCACGAGTCCCATACTGACGATCAAAGCAATCATCAGAGGAGGAGGATAGGATGGGTGGCCACGCATGAGAAATGGCATGCATACCTGCTGAGGAGAAAGTCACGGCAGTAGTGGGGTAGTTCAGCAGCTTCAGCATTCACAGTCTCAACCAAGCTGGTGTAAAAGGTGCCTGTGGCCACACAGATGCCATGATGGTGGATAGTGTTGAGACGGCTTAAGAGGGATGGGCATGCAGATGCATAAACAAAAACACCCATAGTCCAGTTTTGAATGGACAAGGGACCGGTACAAATGGAGGAGGGTTCCCAGGAAGCTCCCCAGGAAGTACCAATGAGGACACATAGGACATGGAACCATGTACAGCGGGCTGCCAGGTAAGATACATGGGAGGACCAAGAGTTTTTCCTATTGAGCATGAGCCCCAGGAATTTTGTAGTTTCTACGAGCTGAAGGGCAACAGGCCCAAGATGTAAAGATGGTGGGCCAAACCACTTGCGTCGCCCGAAATTCATAGAGACGGGTTTGTCAGTGGAGAAGTGAAAGCCATTGTTGATGCTCCAGGAGTAAAGACGATCAAGACACTGTTGAAGATGCCCCTCAGTGAGACAGGTATGTGGAGAACTGCAATAAATGGCAAACTCGTCAACAAAAATGGAGCTAGAGATGCCCGGTGGGAGACAGGCCCAATGGTGATAGCAAAGAGGATGACAATCAGGACGGATCCCTGAAGCACACTGTTTTCCTGGATAAAGGTGTCCAACAAGGCAAAACCCACATGCACCTTGAAAACTCAGTCTTGTAAAAATGCCTGAAGGAAACAGGGCAGGTGGCCATGGAAGAATACGGAGGATGTGTGTTCTCCAGCTGGTGTCTTAGGCCTAATCCAAAGCGAAAAATACGACCAGTCTGGGATTCATGCAAAAAACTATCCATGCCAGGGATGGACAAAGTAACAAGATGGTCAACTGCAGAACCCCGTGCTCTAAATCCACACTGTGCATTTGTTAGTAAATTGCGAGACTCAAGCCATCATACCAGCCGGGCATCAATCATATGTTACATCACCTTGCAAATGATACTGGTAAGAGAGATGGGGCAGTAGTTAGAAGGAAAGCTCTTGTCCTTATCGGGTTTAGGTATGGGTATGACTGTGGCTTCATGCCAGCGTCCAGGAAATGTGCCCTCAGCCCAGATGCAGTTGAATGTGTTGAGCAGAAAGTGCTTGCCCACAAGAGAGAGGTGCTGCAACATCTGAATGTGGATAGCGTCCTGTCCTGGGGCGAATGACCGAGATGAACTGAGAGCATGATCTAGCTCCCTCATAGTGAAGGTAGCATTGTAGCACTCACGATTGTGAGAAGAGAAGAGTATTGCCCGAGCTTCCTCCACTCGTTTCCGATGGATAAACGCAGGGTGATAGTGAGAAGAGCTCAAAACATCCGCAAAATGGTGGGCCAAGGTGTTGGAGATACCAACAGGATCCATGATGTCATCGGCACCTACTCTCAGGGCAGAAATGGGGGAATGGAGCTTGGTTCTAGAGAGCCGTCGGAGGTTGGCCCACATGACAGAGGAAGGGATGGAACTGTTAAAAGAACTTGTGAATGAAATCCAACTAGCTCTTTTGCTATCCCGAAGAACTCGATGACACTTTGCATGCATCTGTTTCTAATGAAGGCAGTTTTACAATGTAGGGTGGAGAGCACATCTCCATGTGTGAACTGCGTCGCGGCACACCTCAGTCCACCAAGGAACTGGGACGTGGTGTGGTAATGAGGAAGTGTGAGGAATGGAACGTTCTGCAGCAGTAAGGATAACGTTGCAACTGGGGATATCTTGTTCTGCGATGGTTGCCAGGGAGGAGTAAAGCTGCCAGTCAGCCTTAAAAAGTGGCCAGCTGGTGGAGAGTTGCTACTACAGGGCACAGAAGCAGGAGGATCCTGCTCCATGGGGTCCACAGAAGCATCCGCTTGGTTGTGAGGTCGGTCCGTGCAGTCCAACGCTGAAAAATGGTTGGTGGTGCGCACCAGTGAGACAGAGGCTGGCCCGGCTAAGGTACCACATGGTGACACCGTTGAACAGGATCTTAGAGTTGGCGAAGGAGAAGACTGTTTGCCTTTGGTGGACTTCTTTGAGCCTTTCCGGTTAGAGGAAGACTCTGGTGTTGTTTGGCTGGAGGGACAGAGGAAGCCTTCATGGGAGTACTTCTGTCCTTTCCTGCCTAGTGGTTGTGTAGCTGGTGGCTTCGACCCTTGAGAGAGAGTTTGACAGTTTGTTGCACAGCGGGATGGGGGGATGGTGATGCTATCTTGACAATGGCGATTTCACAACCTCAGAGCTGAATTTGAGGTTGCATGTCTGCATGGCCATGTCCTTCATGTAACGAGGGGTAACAAGAACAGAACTACAAGTGCCAGGCAGGAGAACACAGGGTTTGCGACCAGCCAGTAACTTGCGAGCTACTGGATAAGGCACTTTTTCCTTCACCCGAATCTCTTGGACAGCCAGCTCATCAAGATACACAGGGCAATTCCAAGAGGAGGCAGCAGGGCTGCCACTGCAGTTGATACAGCGGGGAAAAGGAGGCAGACAATAGCCCTCATGTGCATCCCTACCACAGGTTACACATTTGGCTGGGTGTCAACAAGACGTTCTAGTGTGGTTGAAACGATGACACTGGTAGCAGCGTATTGGGTTTGGAATGTACGGCCAGACTGTGATAATTTCATGGCCTGCTTTGATCTCTGATGGCAGCACCACTCTATCAAAGGTGAGGAAAAGAGCATGGGCGGGCACTAAGGAGGAATCTACCTTTTTCATTCCACAATGGACAGCAATGGCACCCTGATCAGAGAGGTAAGACTGGATTTCTGCCTCTGTTAGACCATTGAGCAGCCTGGTGTAAATTACACCACGGGAAGAACTGAAGATTCCATGGGCCTCAACATGAACAGGGTAGCCTTGGAGAAGCAAGGAAGCAAGCAGTTGCTCTTGAGAATCAGAAGCAGTCTCCAAAAGCAAAGTGGCATTCCATAAACGAGAGCAGGATTTCACAGGGTCAGCAATTGCATCAGCACCTTTCTGAATAACAAACAGATTTACTGTAGCAAAGGACTGACTGTCTTCAGTACATGAGACCTTGAGGAACTGTCGTGCAGTGGGAAGGGTCTCTGAATCAGTAGCCTAATTACATTTACATTTCATAGACGTTGATTGGGAAGATGATTGACGCATTGTGAGAAAATCCCCCATGATTGCCAGTGTCTCCAGTGGCACGCTCCTTCCAACTGGGGGCTCCCTTCACAAGAGGGCGCACCCGCCTTAGGCGATTGTTCACATCTCAGGTCACACCTCCCAAACATCTGACAGATGGACCAATCAGCAATTTGGGAGGGTTGCAGCTCAGGCAATCACCCCTCCCTGGGCCTGGCCTGTACCAGGGTGTATGTGCAAACCCTACCTGTCGACACGGGGCAGGGAATGACAATGCACCCGGTCACCAGTTACACGTCAGAGGCATGGGTCGGCCTTCAGGAGCGCACAGGGAGGAAGAAGAAAAAGAGGGACCTGGAACGCTGAAGCAGAGGAATGAGAGGAGAAGGGAAACAAAGAAAGGAAAAGAGAGCGAAAAACAAAAGTGAGACTGCTCGTACATCAGCAACAGACAATGCAGAACATTCCCAATAACATCCCAGACATGTTCCCCAGGTGAAGGGGAAAAGAATAGCATGAGGATATTTTATGATATAACATAATAATGATATAATATATATGATGATGTAAGACATATGATACAGATATGCAGCACAGATGGGGGAAAAATGCTGCAAAGGCAGGGGCCCCATGGTAGCCAAGCATGAACTCACCAAAGAGTGGCGAGTCCCCTGGGGGGAGTGGGTTGGTTGGTTGGTTGGTAGGTTTGTTTGAAAGGGGGGGGGGAAGGGACCAAACTGCTTGGTCAATGGTCCCTTTTTCCTATTGTAACAATTCCACAAGGGAAAGAATAAAACAAACAAGACATACAACACAATACTGAAAGGAAGGAAAAACCACAAGAAAGACAGAAGAGCAACGAACACTGCAAGGAACATGATAGGACAAGAAAAACACAGATAGAAGAAAGTAAAAGAGGAGAGCAGGTTGGCTATCCATGAAAATAAAAGAATAAGCCAGCCACTCTGCAACACATTAAAACCTCCACCCTAAAAGCACTAGGGTGGAGGACACTGAGGGACAAAGGACATGCACTAAAATTTAGATCAAATGATAAAACCCACCCTCACGTATAAAATGTAAAACCAAATCAGCCGATGAGGCGTTGTCTGCTAAAATTAATGATAACGAGTCCAGTAACCGAAGGTGATCTCTCAGGGCAGCCAAGCTAGGACAGTGCAAAAGAATATGGGCCGCTGTCAACCAGGTGCCGTACCGACACTGAGGTGGGTCTTCACAGCACAGGAGGTAGCTGTGGGTCGACCAAGTGTGACCAATGATGCGGAGCCGGCAGAGAACCACAGAGTCCCTGCGAGAGGCCCGCATGGAGGCCTTCCACACATTCGCAGTCTCCTCAATGGCACGTAGTTTGTTGTGTGTACTGAGAATACGTCATTCCGTCTCTCAAAGCTGAAAAACCTTGGGGCATAATAACGAACTCAGGTCAATTATTGGAATGCTGACCTCCATAAGCAGTTTCTGTGTAGCCTGTCAGCAAGTTCGTTGCCTGGGATTCCAACGTGATCTGAGGTCCACACAAACACCACTAAATGACTGGATTGTTCCAGAGCATAGATGGACTCCTTGGATGGTCGCTACCAAAGGATGACAAGGGTAGCACTGGTCGATAGCTTGCAGGCTGCTCAAGGAGTCAGTACAGGGAGGAAATGACTCCCCAGGGCATGAATGGATGTGTTCAAGAGAACAAAATGTAGCCATCAGCTCTGCAGTGAAAACACTGCAGCCATCGGGCAAGGAATGATGTTCAATATGGCCTCCTTGAATGTAGGCAAAGCCAACATGACCATCAGCCATCGAGCCATTGGTGTAAACCTCTTCAGAGCCCCAGAAGATGTCAAGAATCAAGGGGAAGTGGCAGCGGAGAGCCACAGTGGGTAACTGAGTCCTTAGGGCCATGCAAAATGTCCTGGCAAAGCTTCGGTCGAGGTTTACACCATGGAGACATATGTGACTGGACCTCAAATGGAAGTGGTAAAGGAAAGGACTCTAGTTCAGACAGAAGCAATCAGACGTGAACCGCAATTGTGAGCCCTGACCTGGGCTGCCGATGTGGGAGATGAATTGCGGTGGTTGGGAAAATGAGACAGTAATTCGGATGCACAGGAGAATTATGAATGTGTGCAACGTGAGTGGTGGGCAGTTGTGCACGTCTAACCTTCACTGGAGGGACTCCGGCCTCCACCAGGACACTGGTCACAGGACTTGTCCTAAAAGCTACCGTTGCTAGTCGAACACCACAGTGGTGCACTGGATTGAGTAAAAGCAATGGTGAGGGTGCCGCTGAACCATAAACCATACTCCCATAGTCAAGGTGGGATTTAACAAGGGCTCTGTAGAGCTGCAGCAGTGTATAGCGATCTGCACCCCAGTTGGTGTTGCTCAGGCAGTGGATAGCATTGAGGTTTTGCCAGCACTTCCGCTTAAGCTGACAGAGACGAGGAAGCCAAGACAATCGGGCATCAAAAACCAGTCCTAAGAATCGATATGTCTCTACTGCAGTGAGTGGATCATCATTAAGGTAAAGTTCTGGTTCCGGATGAACGGTACGACACCGATAGAAGTGCATGACACACGACTTTGCAGCTGAAAACCGGAAGCCGTGGGCTACAGCCCACGACTGTGCCTTGTGGATGGCTTCCTGTGGGCGTCGCTCAGCAATACCAGTACTGGAGCTGCAGTACGAAATTCAGAAGTCGTCTGCATACAGAGAAGGTGAGACAGACGGTCCTACAGCTGCTGCTAGGATGTTAATGGCCACTAAAGTAGAGATACACTCAATACAGAGCCCTGCAGGACCCCATTCTCCTGGTATGGAGTGACAGGACATTTTGGATAAAAATCAGGAGCAGGCACCAGAGACACCACTCACACAACGCGGCAAGGATATGATATCGCCAGGTCATGTCATAAGCTTTTCGTAAATCACAAAAGACGGCAACTAGGTGTTTTGCATCTGGAAAAGGCTGTTCAGAAGGCAGACTCGAGGGACACAAGATTATCTGTGGTAGAGTGACCCTGGCAAAAACTGCCCTGGCATGGAACCAGTAGGCTGCATGACTCCAATACCCAACCCAACTGCCGACATACCATACGGTCCAGCAGCTTACAAAGAACGGTGAGGCTGATGGGCCAATAGCAATCCACATCAAGCATGTTTTTACTGGGTTTGAGCACCGGAATGATGGTGCTCTCCCACCATTGGGATAGAAAGATGCCATCACACCAGATCCGGTTGAATATGATGAGGATATGTCGCTTGTAGTCAGATGAGAGATGTTTAATCATCTGGCTGTGGATCCGATCTGGCCCAGGAGCTGCGTTGGGGCAATGTGCAAGCGGGCTGAGGAGCTCCCACTCTGTAAATGGGGCATTATATGATTTACTGTGGCATGTAGTGAACAAGAGGACTTTCCCTTCCATGTGCTGTTTGAGAGTGCAAAAGGCTGGGGAGTAATCCTCAGACGCAGAGGCTCGAGCATAGAGCTCAGCAAAGTGCTCAGCAATCACATTTGTGTCGGTAGATAACACACCATCGATGGTAACACCAGGGGCACTTGGGGGTTGGTACCCAAAAACACGTCTGATCTTCATCCAGACTTGGGAAGGTGATGCATGGCACCCAATGGTCAAGACATACCTCTCCCAACACTCCTGTTTCTGTCTTTTTAGAAGCTGGCTAATGCAGGCATGGAGCCATTTAAAAGCTACTAGGTGCTCCATAGATGGATGCTGCTTATGCTGCTGTAGAGCCTCCCAATGCTCAGTACCGCCAAGATACTGTCTTTCGCTGGGGGCACCCTAGGGAACAAGGGATCGCGTTTTCTGCCGCAGAAATGATCATTCTAGTGACCCACAACATCGATGGTACCATGTGGGGGGGAGAGTCAATGGTGACAGCAGACGTGAAAGCTTCACAATCTGTCTTGTTTAGAGCCCATCCAGGTAGGCATCCTTGGGCATGACACTGGGGAGTAACAAGAAGAGAGGGAAGTGGTCACTACCACACAAATCATCTTGGACGCTCCAGTGGACAGATGGGAGAAGTCCTGGGCTGCAAATTGATAAATCAATGGCGAAGTAAATGCCATGAACCACACTAAAATGTCTGGGAACCCCAGTATTTAGGAGGCAGAGGTCGAGCTGAGACAGTAAATCTTTGACCTCTCTACCTCGACCAGTAAGCATGGTACCATGCCACAAGAGGTTATGGGCATTAAAATCTCCCAAAAGTAGAAAATGTTTAAGGAGTTGATGAATCAGTGCAACCAAGACGTTCAGGATACCACACTATCTGGAGGAAGATATACATTGCAGACAGTTATTTCCTGTGTCGTCCTTATAATGACAGACACAATTTCAAGAGGAGTGTCAAGAGGCACAGGTTCACTACAGACTGAGTTCAGGACATAGACACAAACTCCACCTGACACTCTATTATATCCCTGTGTCTGAGGATGAGGTGGAGATACTGGCATCCACTGAGGACCTAGATCTCGCTGGACCCTCAGACACAATGGACATAGACTACTCAGGAACTAAGTTGGTGGCAGCAGGTGACCCTGATTCGTATACTGCCTCATGATAATGTCATCCTCCAGTGGAATTGCTGCGGTTTTTTCCACCATATGGCTGAGCTGTGGCAACTGTTAAGCTTTACACTTGCTTTCTGCATTGCCGGGAACCAGGTTTCCTGGAGGGCAATGCAGAAAGCAGGTGTAAAGCTTAACAGTTGCCACAGCTCAGCCATATGGTGGAAAAAACCGCAGCAATTCCACTGGAGGATGACATTACCATGAGGCAATATACGAATCAGGGTCACCTGCTGCCACCAACTTAGTTCCTGAGTAGTCTATGTCCATTGTGTCTGAGGGTCCAGCGAGATCTAGGTCCTCAGTGGATGCCAGCATCTCCACCTCATCCTCAGACACAGGGCTTATAGATAGTGGTTGTGTGAGCGCCACTGCAATTTCCTTGTTCTTGGGGGTCTTCTTTTGGGATTTCTCTCACTGCTGCTTAGGTTTCTCTGGCTGGGAGGGCTTCTTTGATTCAGTCACCAGGACTGAGCAGGGTGCATACGTGGACAAGGAAAAAAAATTCCCAGATTTTTCCCGGATTTCCCGGTTGAAAATACACTTTTTCCGTGTTAAATAACAGTATACTTTTCCTCGGCACTGTAAAACTTATCAATCCTTAGAATGTTTATGGTTTTCTACACAGACGTAGAATTTGCCGGCACTTTAGAAAATGAAACCCAGGGGGAAAAAAACAAGTTTTGGAAAGATCTTTGATGTGCAGCAACATGTACGCTGCATTTCTTCGTTTTACGGAGGTATAAATTCGAATTCCACCAAACACTGCATGATATTTCCGAAGCAATGAATTAGAGATTGCGACGCGCTTTTGCAAGCCAGTCATAGCTCATGTCACGTGATCTCAGCACTTGATGACAGCACAGGACACGTAGTGTAGTCAACCGATAGCAAGATCACAAAAAGAAAAGTTAATGGTTTAAATTAATATACATAGTTTTGCTAGAAGAAAAACAAAGCTTTCACAAATAATACTGGTCTCTAAGATTAATAAGCTGCAAGAGAAGCTAAGCTTCCACATATAATGACGATCATTTTGTGCGTGTTACACTTTAAGATACATCACACAAATGTGCCAGTAAAATTTTTAATAATGACGTAAATGTCTGATCTTCTGGGCTTGGAATTCTTCTAGATGGTTGTCCTCAAAGAGTTGATTTTTAAATGAGAGTCAAACGCTCTGTGACTTAAGAAATTCATCATACATTCTCGCACATAGTTCATCTTGCGTCAAAGGAAATTTACTTTGAAAGTAACACTTTTCAAACCACCATTCGCAATTTCCCGTGACCTGTTAGAAATTGGTTCGTTTCGGCAGTCGCCAGAGAGCGCCAGATAACAGGCGTCACCGCGCCTGCACAGTTACAATGACGCAGGAAGCCCGCATGTTCGTTTGTGTAAAATATTAAAAGATCTTGCATTATGTCATAACAGAAACAAGACATCAAAGGATACTTCAGGAGCATCGGAATTTCGTGAACTATACTAAAATGCATAATTCGGCTTAAAGTGCACAATCGTATGTGCAGATTCGGATGTAAATTTTCTTGAGTACCAGTACTGTATTATCTCATGTTTGGTTACTTATTATGGCATAATGCCATACGAGCTAGAAGATGGAAAACATGCACTTGAAATGCAGCGAACAGTTGAAACTAGCCAACAGTGTGAAATTAAACACTTCGTTTCAAATAAATTGACTGCCTCAGCGCAAAAGATTAATACAAGCCTAATCTCTTTAGCAAACCGACAAAAATAACTTCATTGTTCTGCAAGGTGATTAATGCTTGACTGTCAGAAAGGTGGAAATAAAACCTGAAACTAACAACATATTTTAGCTTCCATAATTATGCGAATGTATTTTAATTCATTTGGTAGCTCCTGGACACAGAAATCAGTTTTGTTTTCATTTAATGTGAGAGCAATAAACGAAGGGGAAACAGCAAAATCACTAAACGTAAATACAGGTCACATGGAGACTACCCACCTCCCCACTACAACTCTGACTGCTCTGTGCATCAGCCCTGGATCTACAATATTTCCAAACCAGAGTAATTTAGAAAGTGGCGCCCAGCCATACATCTGTAACCAGAAGCGGGAGAAGGTACTACTCATAGGCAACTCAACTGCGCATGCGCAAGAGCCTGCCCGCAACTGCTCAAATGAACCAAATGTAAACAGCTGTCATGTCAGGCTCATCGGAGGCAATTTGTTGTTAGGAAGCACTGCATATTCTTCCTAAAGCCTTTGACACACTTTGGTTGGCAGACGCTTCTATGAGCACTGTGTTTTGTTGTTGTATATGGCGCATTTCCTTTGCGACTTATATCCTTCGTTAGAGTATTGGTTCTTACCAGTCAAAATCACAAAAATTTAACTGGTAACTAAAACAAGGAAAAGTTCCCGGAATTCTAAAAAATTCCCGGATTTTTCCAGGTTTTCTCCTGGACGAAGAAATTCCCGGGTTTTTCCCAGATCTCCCAGGTGTCCCGGGTCGTATACACCCTGCTGAGGAGAATCATGAAGCCCTATGACCAGCTGCTTTTGGGCACTTCAGCTACTGGTGGGTGTCATCTTTTCCACTAGTAGAGACCTGGAAAGGGAGGGACCCAAAGGACCCCTTCCTAGTGAGAGGAGCCGAAGAAGACTTAAGCTTTTCTGGCTGAGAAGTGGGGACAAATGTCCCCAATGGTTGGTGGGGCAGTGCTCCCAAGATAGGTGATGCGGAAGCAACAGGCAGGGAAGTGCCCCCCAGCATCAAGAGGGCAGGTGTGGTCTTACGGCTCAGAGTCAACTGGAATTGACTGAACGGATGGGGCTAGAACTGTTCTCACAGCGGCGAAGTAAGAAGATGTCATAGGTACAGGATGCAGGAGGTCAAATTTCCTCTTAGCCTCAGTGTAGGTCAGTCGGTCCAGGGTCTTGTATTCCACGATTTTCTGTTCCTTCTGGAGAATCCTGCAGTCTGGTGAGCAAGGGGAATGGTGCTCTCCACAGTTGACACAGATGGGAGGCGGGGCACATGAAGTATTGGGATGTGATGGAGTCCACATATTATGCTGGAAGTACATTGGTAAGACATATGCCCGAACTTCCAGCACATAAAGCATCGCATCAGTGGCTTGACATCACACCAGTATACCATCAACTTTATCTTCTCGGGTATGCGTCATCCTCAAAGGCCAAGATGAAGGCACCCATGGCTAACTGATTATCCTTTGGACCCCTATGTACGTGATGGATGAAATGAACTCCTCGTCACTCTATGGTGGCGCACAGCTCGTCATCAGACTGCAAAAGAAGATCTGTGTGAAATATAATACTCTGGTGTGATGGAAACACAAAGATCCACCAGCTTGTCACAGGCGAGTAGTGCCCATGATTGGGCAGAGGATGCTGTTTTTATTATGACTGACCCTGATTGCATTTTGGACAATCCTGTCAACTCCCCCAACTTGTCCTCTAAATGCTCCACAAAAAAACTGAGGCTTCGTCAACATGAAGGATGCCCCATCAGCTCTCACGTACGAGGTACAGGGGGGAGTAAGATCCACTGCCATCCTTAGCCTGGAGTTCCTCCCATGGTGTGGCCAGGGAGGGGAACGATTTGGGGTCATACTTTTTCACATTGTAGCTAAGACCTCGACCGCTTAGAGACTGCTGGCATTGGGCCAGCAGCAAGAGATGACATAGTACACTTCCTTGCGTGTCGTCTGCCCTGATGCCACCCACTGCGACCAGGGGCCCTCCCAACGGGCGCTACCCAACCACAGCAAAGGCCACCTGTCAGGATTGCCATTGCCGGAGACCCAATGCCCCAGGGTGTTGGGCATCTACTCCTTGGTATAAGTGGGGAGTTAACGGTGCAGGCATCAGCAGAGCAATCCCTGTGTAGTCAGGAGGCTGCAACCAACAGGGTACATGGCGGCCCCACCACAACGGACTGGCTACCGTGCTGGATATCAAGTGCAAACAAGTCCATTATCATCATCAGCGCAAAAAACGATACTACACAGTCTATGGAGGAAAATGCACCCAGGAGGGTGACCTCGCCCAACAGCTGGAGAATGGGCAGAAGTGGTGATCCACATCGACGAAGGATGCGAGAGGTCTCAGTGCAAGATGCACCGTGTAAGGCGCCCTTCCCCAATTGACTTGCTCTTCAGAAAAATTTGGAAGAATGAAGGTCAAACCCTACAGGGGACCATCACATAAAGACCGAAACATGTGAGACTCCTTTAGTCACCCCTTACAACAGGCAGGAATACCTCAGGCCTACTGTAACCCCTGAACGGGCAGGGGGGATAGAGGGGGGCAGGGCGGGGGAGAGAGGGGGGCAGGGCGGTGGAGAGAGGGGGGCAGGGTGGGGGAGAGAGGGGGGCAGGGCGGGGGAGCGAGGGGGGCAGGGCGGGGGAGAGAGGGGGGCAGGGTGGGGGAGCGAGGGGGGCAGGGCGGGGGAGAGAGGGGGGCATGGCGGGGGAGAGAGGGGGGCAGGGTGGGGGAGAGAGGGGGGCAGGGCGGGGGAGAGAGGGGGGGGGCAGGATGGGGGAGAGAGGGGGGCAGGGCGGAGAGGGGCAGGGGGGTCAATAAGTACAAATCACTGTATGCATGAAAAAACAGAGTGATACAATTATAGAACTAACTTGTTCCACAACATAGCAAGAGGTCACAATTGTGAGCCACAGGATACTAAAATAACTTACTAACTAGCTTCATCATGTATTGCAGCAGCAGCAGCAGCTCTGTGGCTTACACTGTGGTTAAGGAGGAAGAATTATCGTGACTTATGATCAGAAACACTAGTCTATTGGTTCCATTACAAACTGAAACACAATGAAAAAAAGTATTCTTCTGCAGCCACTGAAAACGAAAATTCAAAATATCAGGCATTGTGTCAAAAGTACTTCAAAAGCAAGTGAGCAATATTTGAGTAGTTCCACCATACTATCTAAAATGGATAGTTAAATTGCTGTAATTTTGTTTTAAGGTTTAATTTTCATGTGTAATTTTTGAGACTAATTATGTATGAAGTAAGATAATGAAAATTTGTAACATATAAATATATTAGACGGAAGACACTACATCTGGTAATACAGGCTCTACAAGTATAGTTTTGTAAACTTACTGTTCAATTCTTAGAGCTACTTTTAATCATAATTACTAATATCCTGCTCCAACTTTTACATTTTCAATAAGCAAAAGTTGAAGTATGGACTAATATTTTACTGCACTTCAACTTCACCTGGAAGGGATTTTTGGCTGCAGCCATGCTCGAACGGGAGTAAGATTCAAAAGTCAAGATCCTAAAACATGTTGGGCTGGCTAGTGACCTACAGCCAACTGTCCTGTCTACCTGCCAGATTATCCCAGAAGCAACCCGCGATGGCTCCACACTGCATCTTGACCAAGCAAACACGCAGTCCTTACCAGTCCAATTGGCTGCATCCTACTGGGTATTTCAGAACCTCCACTTTCATATCTTACTCCCATTCAGGCATGATTGAAGCCGAGAATGCTTACCAGTCAGAGGAGGAAGGTACAGCAGTATACATACAGGGTGGTCAGAAACAGTCTGAAAAGCTCATAAGGATGTTGCAGGGCAGACTAAGAAACAATTGTTAAGAAAAAAATTCAATATGTTGCATCATTTCTGAGTTAATTAGCATTGAAGTTAGCCCTTATGGTCATTATGTGGGCAAATTCAAGCAGTCCACCAGAAACAGTAGCCAAATGTGTTCTTTGCTTTCCTGAAACCAAATAAGAGAGGGATACAAAAATTGGACATGGGATGGTAGTAAGGATTGAAGCTGAGCCAAAGGCTGAGCCGTCTCGTTCAATATCATCTATGCCATGAGAACAACTGAGACAAACTGCATCTGGCATGTCGTTTGAATTTGCACAAGCTATGGCTTGATTGGCTAACTTCAGTGCTAATTTACTTGGAAATAGTGCAACATATTGAATTTTTTATTTCTCAACACAACCTACCCTGCAACAACACCCTTACAAGTTTTACAGGTTTTCAGCTTTGAATTTGTGCTTTCAGGCCTTAATTTTTGTATGAAAGCATATTGTAGTCAGGGGTATTAACACAAATTTTCTAAACAACACTTCCTCCATTTCAAAATTCAGGTTTATACTGTTCTACTCAAACCATTTGTCGCTTCCATTTGGACCAACTCGCCTTATGGCAGACAATCATATGTTTATCTACATATTTGCAACCAAACCTCCAGAGATCTTTGTTAATCTTCTCATATTTTTGGGGCCACAGTCATGCGATAATGTTTGAATGATATTTCTGTCATTCGACTGTATAAACTTCTTTTTTTGAAAACATGTTTGCTACCTGTCTGCTGAACATTTTTGTGACTTTGCACTTATCTGCATTCTGGGACACCCAGTTCAATATATCTTGATGATGACTTCATTAACAAAATCCAATTATACCCAACACTGTTGTACTTGAAATAGCTTAAGGCCAAAATCATGATAGTAATATAAAATAAAGAATTTTGTGCAGTAAAATGGCAGAAGTATCATTTCGGTGTCTCTGCATCAGACATATCTGTTCATGATGTAACATTTATGAATTACTCATTAAAATATCCAAACAACATTTACAAATTTTAAGTACATGACTATGTTTCAACTTAAGCTAATGCCTATGAAATTTCTTTGGAGGCAATGGCATGAAATAAGATCAATATAAATTTTGACTCAGTAGTCAACGGCCTTGACACAGTGGTAGCACCAGTTCCTGTCAGATCACCGAAGTTAAGCGCTGTCAGGCTGGGCTAGCACTTGGACGAGTGACCATCTGGTCTGCCGAGTGCTGTTGGCAAGCAGAGTGCACTCAGCCCTTGTGAGGCAAACTGAGGAGCTACTTATCGAGATTTAGCGGTTCCGATCTCATAAACTGACATATGGCTGGGAGAGCAGTGTGCTGACCACATGCCCCTCCATATCCACATCCAGTGACGCCTGTGGGTTGAGGATGACACAGTGGCTGGTCAGTACCACTGGGCCTCTATGACATGTTCGGGTGGAGTTCATTTAGTTTACATGATAAACACACTCCTCTGAAACCTGTATGAGACAAACTGCACCATGACTTAAACACCTTATGAGTATGAGACACAGTTCACAGAACACAAAAACTGCACCCGACCTGTGACAACTATCTCACTAACAAGAAAATATGGAACCAAGCTACTCAACCTGTAAGAAATTAAAAACTCATTGCTTACATATGCTCATTCATTAATTGAGGACATTCGCAGATCCATCAACCTGTGGCAAAATCTACAGAGTGTAGGAATAGACAAATCTAAAGCTGAACCCCTAACTCCCGTCAAGGTCCAAAATTAGTATTTCATCACACTGATGCCCTTACTTGACCAACAAAACAGCACAAACATTCAGTTCCCTGAATAAACCCTTGGTTGGTGTGAACTAAACATTTTTCTTCATTATGCAGCCTTCGATACCGCAAGAAATCAATTGCACAGATTTGTTTGAAAGCTGCTGGACATGATTATATTACAATGCAAATGAACTACCTCATTTTCTAGTCCACTAATGTCCAAATTAATGGACATATTTCACTACTCTCTGACTTCCAGCATCTACCTGACAGCCTGGAAGCAGGAACTTATACACTGCAGTAACGAAAGTCATGTGATACCTCCTAATATTGTGTTGGACCTGCTTTTGTCCGGCGTAGTCCAAGAACTCTATGTGGCATGGACTCAACAAGTCATTGGAAGCCCCCTGTAGAAATATTGAGCCATGCTACTTCTATAGACGTCCGTAACTGCAAAAGTATTGCCTGTACAGGATCCTGCGCGTGAACTGATCTTCCCATTATTCATTATTATGGAATTCATGATGGGTGATCTCAATGGCCACATCATTGACTCGAATTATCCAGAATGTCCTTCAAACCAATCATGAACAATTGTGGTCCAGTGACATGGCACATTGTCAACCATAAAAATGCCATCATTGTTTGTAAACATGAAGTCCATGAATGGCTGCAAATGGTCTCCAAGTAGCCGAACATAACCATGATTGGTTCAGCTGGAATGGAGGACCCAGCCCATTTCACATAAACACAGCCCATACCACTGTGGAGCCACCACCAACTTGCACAATGCCTTGTTGAGACAACTTTCGTCCATGGCTTTGTGGGGTCTGCACCACACTTGAACCCTACCATCAGCTCTTATCAAATGGAAATCGGACTCATCTGTCCAGACTACAGTTTTCTAGTAATCTAGCGTGCAATCAATATGGTCACAAACCCAGAAGAGGCACTGTAGGCAATGTCATGCTGTTAGCAAAGGCACTCGCATCTGTCTTCTGCTACCACAGCCCATCGACACTAAATTTCTCCGCACTGTCCTAATGGACATGCTCGTCACGCATCCCACATTGATTTCTGCAGTTACTTCACACTATGCTGTTTGTCTGTTAGTGTTGACAACTCTACGCAAACACCACTGCTTTCAGTCATTAAGCGAAGGTCAATGGCCACTGCATTGTTCGTAGTGAGAGGTAATGCCTAAAATTTGGTATCCTTGGCACATTCTTGACACCATGGATCACAGAATACTGAATTCCCTAATGATTTCCAAAATGGGGTGTCCCTCTCCAACTAGCATTCCGTGTTCAAAGTCTGTTAATTCCCATCGTGCAGCTGTAATCACATCAGACATCAATTCACATGAATCACCTCAGTACAAATGACAGCATTGCCAATGCACTGTCCACTTATACCTGGTGTGCATGATACTGCTGCCATCTGTACTGTGCTTATCACTATCCGACGACTTTTGTCACCTCATTGTAAAACGATTATCCAAGTTTTTATCTAATGCTTTAGAATGTGTATTTCACAATAAGCTTACAATTACTTATCCTCAATAAATGTTTTAGACAAATGGTGGTCAGATTTCTGCAAAAAGTCACAGCCTGATGCCTTTGACACTCTACTTGTCAAACCCACAAGCCAAACTTTTTCTTTAAGCACTATGGAATGATGCTATTCATTCCTCAAATTCTACAAACAGTGTGTAATAAATGAAGCAAGAATTGACACTGGAAGGATGTCGTATCAGAAGTACCGCAATAAAGTCCCACAGTAATTAAGGGGATAGTTTACACTCACAACAGCATTCTTATAAGTAGGATAATATTTTCCCCAATTGTGATGATTATGAAGTCACTGTTATTCTTTTTCCTATTGTTTGTGAAATTCATTTCAACTTGGAGTACCAACAACTGGTATTCTCTTATATGCTGTCCAGTTCATTCTACAATTCCAGATATTCTTCACTTTTAGCCAGTGGGGCTTTGTCATCTTTGAAATTTAAGATAGGTATCTATCTCCTCTAAACAACATAATTTATACAGTGCAATTTTGCCTTACATTATTCATAATACGAGCTTATCATTCTTAATTTTCAATTTTTATTGCTCCCACTCTTGATATGTACAGCACAATAATAAATGATTATTTCCACTGCACATAATATAGCTTTGAAAAGAAAATATCTTTGTAATTAACATTGTGTGAGGAAAGTTTTACAAGTAAGACATTATGGGTAAAAATATGAGACTTTCACCTCTCAACATTCATCACAAATAAAAGTGTAACATTAAAACCATTGCACAACAAACCTTAACCAAAAGCATTGCTGATCCTGGCTTTGAGACAGTAAGTGCAAACTTGAATGCTGCATAAGCTAATACCAATATATTCTCTTGATCCAGAACACGCACTCCAGTTGCATTCGGAGCCATATCACTCAGTATCACATCAGCTGGGCCAAAGTTGTTCAAATGTTCTGTAAGTTTCTTTTGAGTTGTTTGCTCAGTGAAATCATGACCACCCAGAATGATTGCACCATTGACAGGGTATATAGGCAGACAATCCACAGCAATTACATGTCCCACTGGCTGTTTTTCTTCTGAAACAAAAAGTACAAATATAAAAATCAGTACTCCTCACAAAAATTTGTTTGTTATGTTTTATAATTATGAGAAATTCTGTGGTATATGGTGTGTAACATGTTTCTATAGCACAAATTAAATTAACACAGTTTCAGCATTGATTGTATATAGCCACTGCAAATGTAACTCTCATGGCCAAGACAGTTCACTGTAATTTATGCCTCTTATCATTTAGCTCCATACACTGTTTCCTATAAATGACCTTACAATTACCTGGACTTTACACTGTATCTGTTTGAAGTGTTCTCAACACTGTTTTTTTTTTATGCATTTCATTAAAGTACAAGACTCAATTGGGATTTAACGCATTGTATGTTAGAGCAGTGTGTGACAAAGTAAGCTGGGATCTTTTTACTTTCTCTCTTGTTTTGCCATCTGCCTCCTTAAATTCATTTTTTATTTTTGACTAATTATCATTAACATATGTGAGTATAATCCGCATTTTCATTAAAAGAGAAAGGTTGGCCATCAGTTTTAAAGAATGTAACACCAGATCTAGCTTTGAGCTTAGTTTTGTGTATGTCATCAGTTTCCTAATTTATTTTGACTATTCCTAGTTAATATCTTTTGGTAAAGGGTGAAATCATTGATTGTTTCATAACTTAAATTCTATTGTTGATGTATAAACAAATATAAATTCTGGCACTCTTTAAGTATTTATTTGGCTCTATTTGAAAACATGTTAGCAAAGCCAGCTCTTAATTAATTCCAAAGCAATTATCCATTTTGTCAAAAGTGTCTTTTCTATAACTTTATCTGTTAATTTCATCATTTAAACAAATAATACAGCTTAAATCTCTCGGCAGAAGAAACTGTTAAAGAGAACCGCTTTCTTGGTGTATTCAGTTAATTTAATGAGTTATGTTTTAATTGCAATTTCTGTAAGTTAAACATCAAACAATGTATAGTTTCATTAATTATTATTGTGATGATATATAAAGGTCTAATTTTTTGTCCCAAGACAGTCAGTCCACAGTCAATTTTCAGACAAGAAACGCGTGCTGGTTAGGTCAACAACAATGCATCAACTTAACTGTGAAAGAAGTGTAACACAAATAGGCCATGTGTTACAACAATGACAATGTCTGTTCAATACATACCATATTATTCTGAAAGAACTATGAGCTGTGTGGTTAGGTTTTTACTGCTCATAGATATTCAACAGTAAACTATTGTAGCAGTATGCTGATGTTTGCCTGCAACCTATTAATGAGGCTTATCAAAATTTGCCAATAGCTAACTGGCCGTATAACTGTAATATTGGGGAGGGGGGGGTGAACAGTGAAAGTAAAGAAATGTGAAATGCAACTGTCAGCTACATCATTTACAGTAATCAGTGTTGAACTTCCACCCCGCATTTTTCAGCCAGTATAACAATGCAATATGTCGACACCAAGGACTGTCAACGAAGTAATAAAGCAGGCAAACGTCACAATTGTTTGGGTATCTGCACAGGTACAAAAGTTGCTGATGAATACTTACTCTGCAAATCCTGACAGTATTTTTATTTTTTTATTGTGGTGATAGCAAATCAAGTTACAACTAGAGCAGTTGTTGCATTATCAAGAACAAGAGAAGCAGCAGCAGCAACAACAAATGATGTTAATGCAACAAGTTGATCAATAAAAGAACCCAGTTTCATCTCCTACATCAATGTCATTGACAGTTTTGGTAGGTCTAAGGAGACTTGGGAAATTTAATTATGCTTTCCTGCAATCTTGCTGATCCCACCATTGAGTAAGCTTTATTACCGTTTTCTTGCAGTCAATGTTTTAGTGCAACAGGATCCAGAGCCATGATAAACTACTTGAATGAAACTAGTTTACTGCATTGGCCGTTTGTATTGAACCAGATACTACAAGCTCAACCCTGGTTATGAGGTAAACCATTTTATTTTATGGCATTTTCACCTACTGTATACATATCATTTTATCTGTACTTACATAATGTTTAATTTTTATTTTAGTTTATTGCATATCAGGCCAATGATGCTCTGCCGATGAAATTATATGACTGTAACCCAAAACATGTGCTTAATGGGTCAAATATTGTAAGTGCTCTTTATATTCTGGTGACTATAATCATTGGTTACTTTGTACCTTGTATTCTAATTATGCTTTTCCTATATTTATGCAGCTGTACAGCTGAAATGATGTAATATACAAAATGGAAATAAAATAGACATAAAGAACAGCCTGTGTAAAAAAAAAAAATAATAATAATTTCTTTCACAAAATTCTTTTAATTATTTGTGTTAAGTGGCACAAAAATTACAGCCACACACTGACTCCAGTAGTATAAAATTCAATCATACTATTGATTTTTTGACCCAACCTTATGGTCAGCAAATACACAAGGCAACACCTTAATTGTAATTTAATCAATGTGCTAATAACTGTATGATTAACAGAGTGCTGACCACCAAGGTCTTAATTGTATATGCAATTTTTTGTGTAATGAATTCAATGTATCCTACACCTGCTTCGTCATCAGGGTATCAAGTGCCTACTGCATTGATGACACTACCTCAAATGATTGAGGAATGTAGTGGTCAGTCCGAAGAGGCAAGGGCTTCAGACTCAAGTTCAGTAGGGAGCAAGACTAGCTACAGCAACTTTAATGAGAAAGTCAGATTAAATTAGATTAGATTCAATTTCGTTCCACAGATCCAAAAAATGAGATGATTCTCGTGGGTGTGCAACATGTCAGTACCAACAATTCCCAAAATAGAAAGAAACTGGCAAAAGGCTGCCATGTAGACAACAGAATAGTAGTCAGTAATAAGCAGCCCATAATTTTAGTAGGTGTCATGTAGTTCACTGGCAGTGCCCCTTAACAATTTTGTTCTGGCATGCTGAAGAGTAAGCTTGAAATCAGCATCTGCAAAATAGTTTCAAACTGACTTGGGCACAGCCGTGTCACTTATCAATCTGGATGCACATTACGAACTATTCTCACTGCCACTACTAGCCCCACAGTGGCAATTGACTGTTTATAGAAGTCAATCAGTGCTACTAAGAGGCCAAATCAGCATAGCTAAGTATAAGAATGTCTACAGACCACTAACATTATTAGTGACAGCTTCCCCGATACTTGCAAACATTTTTCGGCTACATGCAATTTCGTTGTTTAGCTTCCAAATCAATGAGCAAGATAAACCACTCTATTTAATGAGCTGCATGTATTGTGCAGTTATTTGAATCTTTGTCGGCCTGTGCAAAATTTTTCATTCATGTGCCATTATAATCCCGAGTCCAGCAACATTTTTGTCATGCTCAAACAGTAACTTTCGTAATGCAGATTCTCTCAAAACAGAACTTGATTGATTACATGACGTAAGTGCTGTCACCCCTGCCTTGTCAATCAATGGACTAACGCCCATGATAGTCATTAAAAAATGAATTTTTGGGAGCTTCACAGTCAAAGTTAATGCACAGGATAATACAGATTTATATCTGGTTCTGCATCTGGATGACTTGCTGGACAAGTAAGATGGAGGCCACTACTATTCAAAAATCAATTTAGCAGACACATATTTGCATTTGCTGTTAGAAGTGGAAACACAAAAAATACCTGTGTTCAATGTAACATTCAGAATCTACAAATATAAAAGATAATTATTTGAAGTCACAACTGCTTCAACTGTTTTTCAAAAGTATTTATCGCATCACATCCAAGGGATGCACAGAGCCTAGCTATATGGATGGCATCGGGCTTCACACTGACAACACAGGGCACTTCAACACCATAGACAAATTCCAAGTGACCAAAAGTTTTAAAGAACCGAATTGATTTATGGTTAAGCTCCTGCTTTTGTTGTTGAACAAACAATGAAACAAAGGTGTCAAGTTTGTGCAGTCTGTGGCCTGTCACAAGATAATAATGCTACGGAAATGGTGTGTGAAACCTGTACCATGCCTCACGGCATTTAGGGTAACGCTTGTGACAATACAGTGTTGGTTTGGTCCCATACCACAAAAAAGGCAGCAGAATAAATCAACTGGTTGTCTATATCTCCACAACATTATCAGTGGTGCAATTCAATAACTCCCGAGTGAGGAGGTTTGCTTGCTCTGGATCCGGAGGGCTATGCCGGCGGTAGTGTAGCCACCAGTAAGGTCACCCATGCAGGACAGGCCAAAGCGGAGGAGCCAGACAAAGTGAGTCCCACAATGACCTATCATTAGCCTGTCTCCTATCTTATCCTATCCTAAACCTCTTCTTTTTTCCTTACCATTATCAAACCCTTGCCAGGGATACGGCGAAATCCTTAATGGCAGCTACGACCGAGGAGAACATCTTTGGTACGGCAGCTGGCGGAGGAGGCACCCTTTCCCTCCTAAAGGCAAATGAGGAGCGGAACAACTGCCTTGTGGTGCAGAGGAATCTTCAAAGGCTGAGGGAGTAAACCCTGAAAGAACATCCTCAGATGCGTTAGGCTTAGCAGGCCAGCAGATGAGAAAAAGTTGTTACTGCTTTCAAATTAAAGAATGAGCCTTGGATTAAAAATACTTAATGTAGACAGCACTTCTTGTTCACCTAGAACAAATGACAGCCCTTCACAGCCTGAAGAAAAACCAAGGAACGCAAGAAGATACACTAAACAAGAACAGAAAACTAGAACCCAACAAAAAGCCAAAAACAAGTTGAGCGTGGGAACATTAAATGTAATAACCTTCACAGGAAAGACTGAAGAGATTGTAGAAATGATGGACAGGAGAAATATTCATATCCTTGGATTGAGTGAGACCAAGTGGAAGGGAAAAAACTCTAAATTGCTGAGAGGTGGGTACAAATTATACTGGCAGGGTCACAATAAAGAGGCAAAAAATGGAGTGGGGTTTGCGTTTCACAAAGACATTGAACCAGTTACAGATGTGAGTTTTGTAAGCGAAAGGATACTTAGAGCAAGAATGAACTTAGGAAAGAATAGTTTTACTATACTCCAACTGTACGCACCTCTGCAAGGGTGCAGTGAGGAAGAAAAAACGAAATTACTAAAAGACCTGGAAGACCAAGTAAGATAATTGGGGGTCTGAATGCTCAGATTGACACGGATAGAAATGGATATGAGGAGGTGAAGGGCCCCTTTGGATACGGAACACAAAATGACAAAATGTTGAGAGTGAAGCAATTCTAAATCTGTGCTACGGTATATTGATAAGTTTCACTTATGGACTGTCTGACAGCAACTGAATAAAACACAATTTTAGTGCCATACGCGTTTCGCCTTTATTTTCTGCAAGGCATCATCAGTGGCAGGTTGCGTAGACAGTTTCTTACATATTACGCTCTTGTTGCATTTTTCGTGTTGTTCTTCTTCCTATGAGCGCCAGTTTGCTGTTTTTTTCCACATTCCACAGCACTATGCACTGAACGCTTGTTTTAATGCAATGTTTTGGTTTCTGTGCATAAGGAATTATCTTTTAGTGAAGAATACATTCTTCAAGAAACGAGATAGCCGTAAGATTATGGCAAATCTAAGACAGTTATAGACTATATATTAACGGACAAATTATTTGGAGCAAAAGTAAGGGACACTTAAGTCATACCAAGTGAGCACTTGGATAGCGACCACAGGTTACTAGTCGCTGATCTAAATTATAAGATGAAAAGTTTGAATGCTGTAGAAAGAATGCCAAAAATTAAGTAGTGGAAGTTGACAGAAGAAGAAAATAAGAAAAGTTTCCAAAATTTAGTAGTACAAAAATTGCCCAAAACTGAAAGGGGTAGTGGAGAGGAAGAGTGGAACCTATTTAAAACAACAATAGTTAACAGTGCTGTGCAGATATGCGGCAAAACAAAGGGTAAAGTGAAAGACAAAGAAACCAGTTGGTGGAACGATAGAGTAAAAGATGCAATTAAAAATGTAATCTGGCAAAGAAAAACATGGAGTTTGAAAAAAGAAATCAGAACCAGGGGCTGGTACCAAAAGACGAACACAAGGTGACAACACTGGAGAAGGAATACCAACAAAGGAACTTCAAGCAAAGAGAACTGTGAAAGAAGAAAAGGAGAAGAGTTGGGAAATATTCACCCAGAAACTAGAGCAGGATAGCAAAGGGAACCAAAAACTCCTATATGGGTTATTGAAAAGTAAAAGATCTGACAGAGAAGACATAAAAGCGATTGAAACAGAGGATGGGGATATTATCAGGGACATGGAAGGTATCAGAGAAGAGATGAAGAATTATTTTGAAATCTTATTGGATGGGGAAGGTGCACAAGAAAGGAACACCGAAATCATTGAATTAAAGAAAGAGCAGGAGCCAATCTCTTGGTTAGAAACTGAGAATTCCCTGAAAGAGATGAAAAGTGGGAAGGCAGCTGGAGTAGATGAGCTAACAGCGGTTATGATTAAAGCCGCAGGAATCCATGGAATACAATGGTTACACCGGGTGCTGGGAGTGATATGGAAAGAAAAAAAAGTGCCGGATGAATGGAAAAAAGGAATAAAAATACTATTGTTCAAGTAAGGTAGTAGAAAGAAATGCACCAACTACCGAGGAATCACATTGCTTTAAGATAATGGAAAAGGCCATAGAAAAAAGATTGCAGAAAATTCTAGAACACCAATTAGAGGAACAACGGCATGGGTTCAGAAGTAATAGGGGAACAATAATTCTCATTTTCTTCCTCCGTCAGTTAATGGAAAAATACTGGGAAAAACGAAAGGACTTGATAGTAGTATTCGTGCATTTGGAAAAAGCATATGACAGTGTACCAAGAGATAAAATATGGGAATGCTTGAGAAAACAATGCTCCTGATTCATTAAATAAAAAAGTCCAGGTGCTGTACAATGGTTGTGAGATCAGTGTACAAGTAGGAGGTGGAAGATCAAAATGGTTTAAGACAAAGAGAGGTCTTCAGCAAGGCAGTTCGCTCTCCCCTTTACTCTTAATTACACTTATGGACACAATCATGAAAGAAATCAAGGAAGAAGAAAATGAAGAGCTCAACGCTTTTGTTTTTGCTGATGACATCGCAATTTGGGGAGAGACGGAAATGGAGGTTCAGAGGAGATTAGATTACTGGAACACAAAATTTTAAAAAATTCAAGTTAACTGTGAGTAGGAACAAGACAGTGGCGATGAAGATGAGCAGGACACCCACACCTTGTCACATCATACTGGAGGGGGAGTAGGCTGAATGTGTGAAAAGCTTCAATTATCTGGGTAGCATCATATCACGTGATGGAAGTTTCAAGCTAGAAGTCTTAAACAGAATAACAAAAGGATCTAGCTTCTTCCACCAAGTACGAAATCTAATCTGGGAAAAGGAAGTCCCTCAAAGGGCCGAACAGACCATGTATAAAACTTATCTCCTGCCAATAATGATGTATAGTCTGGAGGCCTGCGTCATAAATAAGAGAGAAGAGAATCAAATACAAGCATGTGAAATGAAGTTCCTTAGGTCAGCTCTACAAAAAACTAGGTGAGACAGAGCCAGGAATGATTATGTAAAGGGAGACCTGCAGGTGACATTGACTACAGAGGAGAGGATGTGTGCATTGAGACTGAAGTGGTTCGGTCATGTGAAGCAAATGCACCTGACCCGAACTCCACACCAGTATTTGGAGAGAAGGTTCCAGCAAGAAGACCAATTGGGCAGCCTAGAAATAGATGGACAGACCAGGTTAAAGAAGATCTCAAGAGGAGAGGAGTAACATGGGATGTAGTGGAGAGGGAAAAGCTATACCAGGAGAGAAACCAATGGAGGCATATCGTTCACAAAGTCCCTACCTGGCTCTCTGGAAGGAAATCCTGATGATGCTGCTGCTGCTGCTGATGATGATGATGATGATGAAAACTGATCATAGTTTATGGCCACAATTAATTTCACATTTACCATTTGGCTTTAACCCATTACTGGCCATTGTCCCTTTTTTTGGGACGCGTATATTTTACTTATTTCTACATAAGCAATGGATCTTTTAACCTTTATTGTTGCACCTGTAGGTTCAACAAACTGCTATAAGCCTGTAAATGTAAAATAAATAACTTTTTTCTAAGTACTTCACGTCAGGAAAATTATAAACTTGGCAATTTTTTGTTCTCGCACTCGGCAGCACTGTATGTCTGCTGGTAGTTCCTGGACGGCAATGAGCTGTGATTTAGTTGTCTGGGCATGTTTGTTATGAACATATGGATGTCTGTGTAAGATTAAGTATACTTCAGATTTTTTCAAGTAAGTGCAATATCGATATATTTTATGCGTCCCAATAATGGGACAATGGCATGTTACACTATCATTTATTGTTGATATGCCCTATTCTTGTATACACATATTATACAGAGAAGAACTGCATTTTACATTCTTTATATCTGCTTTTTTTCATATTCTATTCGAATTTTACGATTCCAACAGGATAAAAAACATGCCGCGTGGACTTACACTTGAAGAAATTCTAGCAGAACTAGAGAACCATCAAGAGAGTGATGATGAAGATGATGACATAGAATTGGTGATTATTCCACCCGATGCAGATGTAATAACAGATGAAGAAGACATTGTCGAAAATGTACTGAACAATGAGTCTGTTGTACAAGATGTAGCCGGTACTTTAGAGCTCATAACAAGCCGAGATGAAGCTAATGCTACAGTTGTACCTCCAGAAGCCAAAAGAAGGAAAGCGTTAGGAGATGGAGCAGAAAGTGGTACGTTATCTACAAAAAAATATAAATATAAGTGGTATAAATATCAACCCACGTACACAAACACTAGTGAACCACGGAAGAGCAACAAACATTATGTTGCGGAATGTCTAGCAAATAAGACAGTGCCCCAGGTGTTTGAGGATTTTTTTTCTGAGAAACTAATAGATACTACACTCCTGGAAATGGAAAAAAGAACACATTGACACCGGTGTGTCAGACCCACCACACTTGCTCCGGACACTGCGAGAGGGCTGTACAAGCAATGATCACACGCACGGCACAGCGGACACACCAGGAACCGCGGTGTTGGCCGTCGAATGGCGCTAGCTGCGCAGCATTTGTGCACCGCCGCCGTCAGTGTCAGCCAGTTTGCCGTGGCATACGGAGCTCCATCGCAGTCTTTAACACTGGTAGCATGCCGCGACAGCGTGGACGTGAACCGTATGTGCAGCTGACGGACTTCGAGCGAGGGCGTATAGTGGGCATGCGGGAGGCCGGGTGGACGTACCGCCGAATTGCTCAACACGTGGGGCGTGAGGTCTCCACAGTACATCGATGTTGTCGCCAGTGGTCGGCGGAAGGTGCATGTGCCCGTCGACCTGGGACCGGACCGCAGCGACGCACGGATGCACGCCAAGACCGTAGGATCCTACGCAGTGCCGTAGGGGACCGCACCGCCACTTCCCAGCAAATTAGGGACACTGTTGCTCCTGGGGTATCGGCGAGGACCATTCGCAACCGTCTCCATGAAGCTGGGCTACGGTCCCGCACACCGTTAGGCCGTCTTCCGCTCACGCCCCAACATCGTGCAGCCCGCCTCCAGTGGTGTCGCGACAGGCGTGAATGGAGGGACGAATGGAGACGTGTCGTCTTCAGCGATGAGAGTCGCTTCTGCCTTGGTGCCAATGATGGTCGTATGCATGTTTGGCGCCGTGCAGGTGAGCGCCACAATCAGGACTGCATACGACCGAGGCACACAGGGCCAACACCCGGCATCATGGTGTGGGGAGCGATCTCCTACACTGGCCGTACACCACTGGTGATCGTCGAGGGGACACTGAATAGTGCACGGTACATCCAAACCGTCATCGAACGCATCGTTCTACCATTCCTAGACCGGCAAGGGAACTTGCTGTTCCAACAGGACAATGCACGTCCGCATGTATCCCGTGCCACCCAACGTGCTCTAGAAGGTGTAAGTCAACTACCCTGGCCAGCAAGATCTCCGGATCTGTCCCCCATTGAGCATGTTTGGGACTGGATGAAGCGTCGTCTCACGCGGTCTGCTCGTCCAGCACGAACGCTGGTCCAACTGAAGCGCCAGGTGGAAATGGCATGGCAAGCCGTTCCACAGGACTACATCCAGCATCTCTACGATCGTCTCCATGGGAGAATAGCAGCCTGCATTGCTGCGAAAGGTGGATATACACTGTACTAGTGCCGACATTGTGCATGCTCTGTTGCCTGTGTCTATGTGCCTGTGGTTCTGTCAGTGTAATCATGTGATGTATCTGACCCCAGGAATGTGTCAATAAAGTTTCCCCTTCCTGGGACAATGAATTCACGGTGTTCTTATTTCAATTTCCAGGAGTGTATTATTGAACAAAGCGAAATCTATGCTTGCCAACATAACAAAATAAATTTTCTGCTAACCAAAGAAGAACTAAAATCATTTATTGGCATACTACTTCTGAGTGGTTATCATAAGCTTCCCCATGAGAATATGTACTGCGAATAGGCTCCTGATGTCAGTCTTTCTTTACTCTTCAACTCCATGTCAAGAAATAGGTTTCGGGAAATAAAGCGATTCATTCATCTCAATGACAACTCCAAAATAGACAGAAATGACAAGATGTACAAACTGAGGTTGTACTTTGAAATGCTGATAAAGGAATTTGGTAAATTTGGCGTATTTCATTCAGAACTCTCAGTTGATGAAATGATGGTACGTTATTATGGCAAACATTCACCTAAAATGCTTCTGTGGGGAAAGCCTATCAAATTTGGATATAAAATTTGGTGTCTTACATGTTCCAATGGCTTGGTTTATATTTTTCGCCATACTGTGGCAAGACTGATAACAAACAGGAGCCTTTAGGTGCAAGGGTAATAAATGAACTAACCAGCATGATTCCAGAATCAGAGTATCCGAATTATAAGCTATTCTTTGAAACTTTTTCACCAATGTTGACACACTGATCACACCCGTAAAGAGTAAAATGAAAGCTACAGGAACAATAAGAGAGATCCGAACTAATGCATGGCCTTTGATTGACTCGAAAAGAATGGCAAAAGAAAAGGAATGAGGATTCTATGACTACATGTTTGACAAAGATAACGAAGTTCTGGTTGTGAAATGGAATGACAACACGCTAGTATGTGTAGCGACAAATTACAGTACTATTACTCCTGTGAGTTCTACTAAAAGATACTCACGGGCAAAGAAAAAGGAAATATCTGTTACAATGCCACATCTCATTGAAGAATACAATGCCCATACGGGTGGCGTAGATCTACTGGACAAGCAGATATCACTTTATAGGACGAGGATAAGGGCAAAGAAATGGTGGTGGCCATTATTCACACAGATGATAGATATCTGCATAATAAACACATGGCATGCATACCAAATTGCTAACTCTAATGAGAAGCTCTCACCTTTGGATGTCCGACAAAGAGTAGTGACGTTTTACCTATCAAAGAAAACAGGATCAGTACCCAAATGCAGACGACCACAAGGAAGTAAATAGAAGGAAAGACGGGTGAGCACAGATGTACGACTAGATCCAGGAAATCATTTCATTGTGCCAAGTAAAACACAGAAGAGATGTGCTTACTGCAAGAAAAAAACAACAAAAATTTGTGATAGGTGCAATGTTGGTGAAAACAAGTGTTTTGCTTCATTTTATACTGAATAGACATTCACTAATATTAAAACATTCTTTATTTATTGTTTGTGTTGTTTTTTACAATATTATGCATGGAGAATAAGGTTGTGAATTTGCATAGCGCATTTGGCCAATGTCCCAAAAATGGGACGGTCTGTAGTTTTTGTTCTAATAAACTGAAAATTTTCAAAACAACTTTTTATTCAATTAATCACTCAGTGTAACGTATTTATGTACAAAAGTTTGCAAAAAATTATCCGATAGAGTTTTGGCCAGTAATGGGTTAAATTCCATTGTATTAGGAATTCATGTAGTAATGGTATCACAAATATCGTGCCCTATTTTCTGGGAGCTTGGAACAGGGACTGTTTTAATACTGAAACAACATTATCTGTTTATTATTTGTATAACCCAAAAAATGTGACATACTGTTCAGAGGAAGATGATGATCAGGAAAACAGTCACCTAACTTTAAAAAGAAAGAGACTCTAACAAGGACAATGAAGCAGTTAACAATGGGGCAAGCAGCAGCAGCAGCAACAACAAAAAACAACATTACCATCTTCTTGTAGTCAATGTTTTAGTGCAACAGGATCAACAGCGATCATAAACTTCTTGAAAGAGATTAATTTCTTACATTGGCTTTTTGTACAGATCTGTGGTCTAGGGGTAAAATCTTTGATTAGTAACAAAAATGTCCTTGGTCACGGTTTCAAAACCTGCCACTGCTTGAATTTTTATTAATAATTAGCATTGGTGATCGAAGACTTCCAGCATAAGAAGTCACCCTCATTCTACAAATGACCTTGTCAAAAAGATGGGGTGGGAAACTGCCCCTAAAGGTGGAATAATCAGCAATGATCAATGGCGTGAGCTTGGACATGCCACCTGTAACTGAAAAAGTATCATCATGATCTCTCCATTGGCAAAAGATTCCAGAACAGTTCCCCATTCAGCTCTCCAGGAGGGAACTGTCAATGGGGAGGTGACCATGAGAAAAAGTTTGAAAAACCAACGAAAGGATAATGTTCTAAAAGTCAGGGCATGGAATGTCAAGAGCTTGAATGTGGTATGGATGCTAGAAAATCTGAAAAGGGAAATGAAAAGGCTCAATCTAGATGTAGTATGGGTCAGTGAAGTGAAATGGAAAGACAACAATGGTTTCTAGTCAGTCGAGTATAAAGTAATATCAACAGCAGCAGCAAATAGTATAACGGGAGTAGGATTTGTTACGAATAGGAAGGTAGGGTAGAGAGTTTTTTTTTTTTTTTTTTTTTTTTTTTTTTTTTTTTTTTTTTTTTTTTTTTTTTTTTTTTTTTTTTTTTTGTTGTTTTAGGGCGCAAAACTTCTATGGTCATTAGCGCCCAGCCCGTGACGTAGAAAACAGGAAAAAAACGAAATTTAAAATCAGCAGCAATGGAAACAAAGTCAGAAAATTTGAGAAACTAAAGGCAGAAGGAATGCTTAAAAGTCCACTATAGAAAGGGGTTGGTTGTCCCCCAAAAAAAAAAAAAGCTTCAAATGACTGACGTCATTTCACTGTCACTAATAAACTGTAGAACGCGGTCAGCTGAGCACGTGTCATCTGCTAAAATCGACGATAGATCAGGCGATAGCTGTAGACGGGAGCGTAACGGATTAAAATAGGGGCATTCAATTAAAAGGTGTCTGACCGTCCACAGCTGAGAGCAGTGGGGACAGAGTGGGGGAGGATCACCGCTTAAAAGATGTCGATGACTAAAAAGACAGTGCCCTATCCGGAGTCGAGCTAAAATTACCTCCTCCCGACGACGCGTTCGGGAGGAAGAGGTCCAAGCGCAAGGAAGGGCTTTCACTTCCCGCAATTTATTGTGGGGAAGTGTTGACCAATGCGCATGCCATAAATGAGTGACTTGGCGACATAAACCGCTCCGTAGATCGGTAAACGGAAGAGACTGAAGAGCTGGCCGAGGAAGAGAGACTGCAGCCTTGGCCGCTATATCGGCCGCCTCATTTCCACAGATACCAGCGTGTCCCGGGAGCCAGAGGAACGCCACTGAGACGCCCCCCAGGTGGAGCAAGCGCAGACAGTCCTGAATCCGGTGGACCAGAGGGTGCACAGGGTAAAGAGCTTGGAGACTTAGGAGAGAGCTGAGAGAATCGGAGCAGATTACGTACTGTATCCGCTGATGGCGGCGGATGTAGTGGACAGCCTGGAGAACAGCGTAAAGCTCCGCAGTATAGACCGAACACTGGTCGGGAAGCCGAAAGTGATTTGGGGTGTCGCCAACAATATAGGCACTCCCTACACCTAACGATGTTTTCGAGCCATCGGTGTAAATAAATGTGGCTTCCGTCATTTGTGCACATAGAGCAGCAAATGCCCGACGGTAAACAAGTGTAGGGGTACCATCCTTGGGAAATTGACATAGGTCTCTGAGCAAGTCGATCCGGGGACGGTGCCAAGGCGGTGCTGTACCCCAAGTTGTCAAGAAGGTTTTAGGAAAGTGGAAGTAAAGAGAATGGAGCAGTTGACGGAAGCGGACTCCCGGGGGTAGTAGGGAGGAGGAGCGGCCTGAATACCAGACATCAAAGGAGGCGTCGAAAAAAAGGTTATGGGCTGGATTAGCAGGCATGGAAGACAGATGGCTAGCATAACGACTCAGAAGGATTGCCCGCCGATTGGACAGCGGAGGTTCAGCAGTCTCAGCATAAAGGCTTTCCACAGGGCTGGTGTAAAAAGCTCCAGACACTAAACGTAATCCACGGTGGTGGATAGAGTCGAGTCGCCGAAGAATAGACGGCCGAGCAGAGGAGTAGACTATGCTTCCATAATCCAATTTCGAGCGCACTAAGGCGCGATAGAGGCGGAGAAGGACCACTCGGTCCGCTCCCCAAGAGGTACCATTCAGGACACGGAGGGTGTTAAGGGAACGCAGACAGCGAGCCGAAAGATAGGAAACGTGGGAGGACCAGCACAGTTTTCTGTCAAACATAAGACCCAAGAATTTAGCGACGTCGGAAAACGGAAGGTTGACAGGGCCTAGATGTAAGGAGGGCGGAAGAAACTCCTTACGTCGCCAAAAATTAACACAAACGGTCTTACTGGGTGAGAAACGGAAGCCGGTTTCGATGCTCCACGAGTGGAGGCGATCGAGACATCCTTGAAGACGTCTTTCAAGAAGGCTGGTCCGTTGAGAGCTGTAGTAGATCGCAAAATCGTCCACAAAGAGGGAGCCCGAGACATCAGGAAGGAGACAATCCATAATTGGATTAATGGCGATGGCAAACAGTACAACACTCAGCACGGAGCCCTGGGGTACCCCGTTTTCTTGGGAGAAAGTACGGGAGAGAGTAGTGTTCACCCGCACCCTAAATGTGCGCTCTGCCATAAATTCGCGAAGAAAAAGGGGCAGCCGGCCTCTAAAGCCCCAAGAGAACAGTGTACGGAGGATGCCTGTCCTCCAACAGGTATCGTACGCTCTCTCCAGATCAAAAAATATTGCTACCGTTTGGCGTTTCCGGAGAAAATTGTTCATGATATAAGTGGAGAGAGCAACAAGATGGTCAACAGCAGAACGATGCTTTCGGAATCCGCATTGGGCAGGTGTTAAAAGACTGCGGGACTCCAGCCACCAAGCTAAACGGTAATTCACCATACGCTCCAAAACCTTACAGACACTACTCGTGAGAGAAATGGGGCGATAGCTAGAGGGGAGATGTTTGTCCTTTCCAGGTTTCGGAACGGGAACGACAATAGCTTCCCGCCATCGCCTGGGAAAGGTACTGTCGGTCCAAATTCGATTATAAAGGCGAAGGAGGTAACGCAGGCTATGGGTTGATAAATGCAGCAACATTTGGACATGGATACCATCCGGTCCTGGGGCGGAGGAGCGAGAAGAAGAGAGTGCATGTTGAAGTTCGCGCATGGAGAAAACAGTATTGTAGCTTTCGCGATTTTGAGAGGAGAAAGCAAGATGTCGCACTTCCGCTGCACGTTTCTTCGGGAGAAACGCCAGCGGGTAATTTGAAGAGCTCGAAATCTCAGCAAAGTGCTGACCCAATGAGTGAGAAATTGCGACGGGGTCCACTAAGGTATCATGCGCGACAGTGAGCCCAGAGACCGGGGAGAAACTAGGCGCGCCTGAGAACCGTCGAAGCCGACTCCAAACTTCCGAGGAGGGAGTGAAGTTGTTAAATGAGCTAGTAAAGAATTTCCAGCTTGCCTTCTTGCTATCGCGGATGACGCGACGGCATCGCGCACGGAGCTGCTTATATCGGATACAGTTGGACAAAGTTGGATGGTGACGGAAAATGCGAAGAGCACGTCGCCGCTCACGTATTGCGGCACGGCATGCCTCGTTCCACCAAGGGACTGGAGGGCGCCGGGGCAATTCGGAGGTGCGTGGTATTGAACGTTCCGCAGCTGTGAGAATAACGTCGGTAAAATGTGTGACCTCATCGTCGACGCTGGGAAAGCGACGGTCATCGAATGTCGCTAGAGACGAAAAAAGTGTCCAATCGGCTTGGGCAAACTTCCAGCGTCGCGAGCGCATATATGGCAGTTGAGGCTGCAGTCGAAGAACACATGGAAAGTGGTCACTCGAGTGTGTATCATCAAGGGCGAACCATTCGAAGCGCCGAGCTAGCGGAACAGTACCGACCGCAAGGTCCAAATGGGATAAATTTGCCGTGGAGGCAGACAAAAATGTGGGGACCCCAGTGTTGAGGCAGACTAGATCCGCTTGGTGGAAGACGTCTAGCATTAGTGAGCCACGTGGACAAGGATGTGGAGATCCCCAAAGCGGGTGGTGGGCATTGAAGTCCCCAACCAGCAAATAGGGGGGTGGAAGCTGATCAAGAAGATGAAGGAGATCAGCTCGTGCCATTGGTGTAGACGATGGAATGTATACCGTACAAAGAGAGAACGTGTATCCAGAAAGGGAAAGACGGACGGCGACAGCTTGGAAGGAAGTGTTTAAGGGGATTGGGTGATAATGGAGAGTATCATGGAGCAGAATCATGAGTCCTCCATGGGCTGGAGTGCCTTCAACAGAGGGGAGGTCATATCGGACGGACTGAAAATGAGGGAGAACAAAGCGGTCATGGGGACGCAGCTTTGTTTCCTGAAGACAGAAGATGACCGGCGAGTAGGATCGTAAGAGGATCGACAATTCCTCCCGATTGGCGCGAATGCCGCGGATATTCCAGTGGATAATGGACATAGGGTGAACAGAAATGGAGGAACGTCACCAAGGGTGCTGTCAACTCAACGACTGCTCAGAGCTTGCGACCGACAGGATGGAATGGCATTCAGTCGAAGGCAGAAGATCCTGATCCATAGGTTGGTCAGGAGCAGCTCCTGCCACCAACGATCGGCCAGTTGACCGGCCACCAACAGTGCGCCTCGGCGACACAGAAGATGGCCGAGGGCGATTTCCGCCAGGTGGTGCTGTAGATGGGACACGCCTTGGCGGAGAAGGAGAGGAACTGTGTTTCTTCGTAGCCTTCTTGGAGGTATGTTTAGATGAAGGAGGAACCGATGGTTGTGAAGTTGCAGTACGTAAAAACTCTTCACGAGAATGCTCTTTTTTGGAAGACTTGGAGTCTGACTTTTGGGCTCGAGATTTAGCAGAACCCGACGAAGGGTGAGCCATAGAGTGGGCAGGCGAAAGAGGTGAGGTTGAACGGGCGATCTTTGCGCTGGCCGATCTGACGACCGTGGTACTAAATGTGAGATCGCAAGTCTGCGTGGCCGCCTCCTTTGTTGGTCGAGGAGAAGCAAGGACAGCGCTGTATTTTCCTTTCTGAGGCACGGTGGGCTGTCGACTGGCGAGTAACTTTCGAGCAGCAAAGGTCGACACCTTTTCCTTCACTCTTATTTCCTGGATCAGCTTTTCGTCCTTAAAAACAGGGCAATCTCGAGAGGAAGCAGCGTGGTCACCCATACAGTTGATGCAGCGAGGGGATGGAGGTGGACAAGCACCCTCATGGGCATCCCTGCCACACGTAACACATTTGGCCGGATTGGAACAGGACTGGCTGGTGTGATTGAACCGCTGACATCGATAGCAACGCGTAGGGTTTGGGACATAAGGGCGAACGGAAATTATCTCATAGCCTGCTTTGATTTTTGATGGGAGTTGAACTTTGTCAAATGTCAAGAAGACAGTGCGGGTTGGAATGATGTTCGAGTCAACCCTTTTCATAACCCGATGAACAGCGGTGACGCCCTGGTCAGACAGGTAGTGCTGAATTTCTTCGTCAGACAATCCATCGAGGGAGCGTGTATAAACGACTCCACGCGAGGAATTTAAGGTACGGTGCGGTTCCACCCGGACAGGGAAGGTGTGGAGCAGAGAAGTACGCAGCAATTTTTGAGCCTGGAGGGCACTGTGTGTTTCCAACAACAGGGTGCCATTCCGTAGTCTGGAACAAGACTTTACAGGACCCGCAATTGCGTCGACACCTTTCTGAATAATGAAAGGGTTGACCGTGGAAAAGTCGTGACCTTCGTCAGACCGAGAAACAACAAGGAACTGTGGCAACGATGGAAGAACCGTCTGTGGCTGAGACTCAGTGAACTTACGTTTGTGAGCAGACATAGTGGAAGGTGAGGAAACCATTGCGGAAGAATCCCCCATGATTACCGGCGTCTCCGATGGCGCGCTCCTCCCTTGTGGGGGCCCTCACCGAGGGCACACCCGCCTTAGGTGATTGTTCACACCTCAGGTCACACCTCCCGACAAACGGACGGAGGGACCAATCGGCACTTTCGGAAGGTATCAGCTCGGGTAATCACCCCTCCCTGGGCCTGGCCTTTACCAGGGGGTACGTACGTGTCCTACCTGTCTACCCGGGGCGGGGAATTACGCGTTACCCCGTCACCGGCTACGCATGGAAGTGCGTGGGTCGGCCTTCAGACACGCACAGGGAGGAAGAAAGAGAAAGGGAAAGGAAAGAAGAGGGGGTCTCAAACGCCGCAGCGGAGAAAAGGGTAAAGAGAAGAGGTAAGGAAAGGAGATGGACAAAGGAAGGAAGAAGACATACAAGCAAGGAAGAAGAAGAATGCGGTACATTTACAAGCGTCCGTCTCCGGACGTAGGCGCAAACCATACTCCCAGAGGGGGAGAAAGTGAAGGAATCAGCCAGAGGTGAGGGGGGGGGGGGGTGAAGACAGGGGATGGGGATGGATGCGGAAAGGGAAGGTATGCAGCCCGGAAAGGAAGGAAGGCCACATTAGCTCGGGGCCCCGTGCTCGCTACGCACGTATCCACAAAAGAGTTGTGGATCCCCTGGGGGGAGGGTAGAGAGTGTGTTACTGTGAACAGTTCAGTGATAGGGTTGCTCTTATCAAAATCGACAACAAAACAACACCAACAATGACAGTTCAATTACACATGCCGATGTCACAAACTGAAGATGAAGAGATAGAGAAAGTATACGAGGATATTGAAAGGGTAATACATAGGGAGCTGAAAATCTGAGTTATGGGGGACTGAAATGCAGTTGCAGGGGAAGGAGTAGAAGAAAAGGTTATAGGAGAATATGGGCTTGGGACAAGGAGTGAGGGAGGAGAAAGACTAATTGAGTTCTGTAATAAATTTCCACTACTAATAGCGAATAGTCTTTTCAAGAATCACTAGAGGACAAGGTATACTTGGAAAAGGCTGGGTGATATGGGAAGATTTCAGTTAGATTACATCGTGGTCAGGCAAAGATTCTACATTTAGACAATCCATTGCAAGGCATACCCAGGAGCAGATATAGACTCAAATCACAATGTAATAGTGATGAAGAGTAGTCTGAAGAGATTAGTCAGTAAGAATCCATATGCAAAGAAGTGGGATACGAAAGTACTAAGGAATGATGAGTCACACTTGAAGTTCTCTACGGCCGTAGATACAGCAATAAGAAATAGCTCAGTAGGCAGTGCAGTTCAAGAGGAATGGACATTTCTAAAAAAGAGCAATTACAGAAGTTGGAAAAAAAAAAAAAAAAAAAAAAAAAAAAAAAAAAAAAAAAAAAAAAAAAAACATTGGTACACAGAAGATAAATGCGAAGAAACCATGGCTAACAGAAGAAATACTTGAATTGATTGATGAAAGAAGGAAGTGCAAAAATGTTCAGAGAAATTCAGGAATACAGAAATACAAGTCACTGAGGAATGACATAAATAGGAAGTGCAGGGAAACTAAGACAAAATGGCTGCATGAAAAATGTGGAGAAATCAATAAAGAAATGATGGTTTGTTTTATTTTGTTTTAGAGAGGAAAAAACAACTGAGGTCATACATGCCCAAGTCAAAACTATAGAACACAAACACAGAGATTTGGGAAATGACTATATGTCAGTCCTAAGGGACAGAATAGGAGACATCTAAACAAGGCATGTGGGAAAAAACCATACAAAAATGGAGATCCAAAGCTAAAAATTAAATGGCCTTCACCATATCTCTTCGGCGGATAAAAAGTAAAACGCGGGCGACAGCCCGCATGTCATTTGCTAAAATGGCTCATAAATCAGATGGCAAACCCAAAATGGAACGTACATTGGTAAAAAAAAAAAGGCATTCCAGCACGTAGTGGTGGACAGTTAAAATTTGGGCACAATGTACACAAAGTGGTGGGGCAGCGCCACTGAGCAAATGACGATGGCTAAAAAGGCAGTGCCCAATACGCAGGTGAGTTAAAATAATCTCCTCCCGGCAGGAGGGCCGAGAGGAGGCGGCGGGAGAGGCTTAATAAGCCGAAGCATATCCCCGTGAAGGGAGGATCATTGGCGATGCCAAAGGGACACTACCTCCTGACAGACGACAACGCAGAGATCATCGGAAGGAATAGCGGTATTTGCGGGCTGAGGTACGAGGAATGCAGCCTTGGCAGCAGTATCAGCAGCCTCGTTTCATGGCAGACCAACATGACCAGGGACCCACAGAAACATGACATTGGCTCCACTAAGACTGAGCAAGTGACAGTTTTCCTGGACCCATTGCATTCACTGCACTAAGGGATGAGCAGTGTACAGCGCACAGATACTTTGGAGGGTGCTGAGTGAGTCTGAGCAGAGGACACAACTGGGAAGGCTGTGTCACCAGACTTACTCCATGGCCTGATACAAGATGAAAAGCTCGGCTGTGAATACTGAGGAGTGGGGTGGAAGCCAATATCGAAAGACGCGGGTGCCAATGATGAATGCACACCCGACCCCATGGTCAGTCCGAGAGCCACCAGTGTATACAAAGGTACTAGCGCTAAGTTCCATGCAAAGGTTGTGAAACTGAAGGCGATAGACCGAGGCTGGAGTAATGTCCTTAGGAAGCAAACGATGACCAAGGTTAACATGGGCCACTTTACGAAGCCAAGGTGGTGAAGGGTTCACACCCACAGGGAAAGTTGCAGGTAGTTTGAAGTTAAGTCGCTGTAGCAAGTGGCTAAAGCGGACTCCAGGAGGTAACAGAGAAGAGGGACGAGCCCCATACTGATGATATAAGGAATCATCACAGAAGGAAGCATAGGAAGGGTAGTCACGCATGGCAGACAAATGGCTTGCATACTTGCAAAGGAGAAAGTCATGGCGGTAGGACAGTGGCAGTTCAGCAACTTCAGCATACAGACTCAACCGGCTGGTGTAAAAGGTGACCGTGGCCAAATGGATGCCATCTTGATGGATAGTGTTGAGACGGCGTAAAAGGGATAGGCATGCAGATGCATAAACAAAGCACCCATAGTCCAGTTTCTAACGGACAAGGGACCTGTACAAACGGAGGAGGGTGGTTCAATCGGGGCCCCAAGAAGTACCATTGAGGACATGTAGGACATTGAGGGACTGCGTACAGCAGGCTGACAGGTAAGAGACATGGGAGGACCAAGAGTGTTTCCTATTGAGCATGGGCCCCAGGAATTTCGTAGAGTCAACGAACGGAAGGGCACAGGCACAAGATGTAGAGATGGTGGGAGAAACCATATGTGACGCCAGAAATTCATACAGATGGTTTTGTCAGTGGAAAAGCGAAAGCCATTGACGATCCTCAAGGAGTGAAGATGATCAAGACAGCGCTGAAGATGCTGCTCAATGAGACAGGTCCATGGAGAACTGAACTAGATGGTAAAATCATCGACAAACAAAGAGCCGGAGATGCCATTACAGTGTTAATGGCAATAGCAAAGAGGATGAGGCACACCGTTTACCTGAATAAAGGTGTCTGACAAAGCAGAACCCACATGCACCTTGAAAATTCGCTCTTGTAAAAATGCCCGAAGAAAACAGGGCAGGCACCCATGGAAGCCCCACGTGTAAAGAGTACAAAGGATACCAGTTCTCCAGCAGGAGTTGTAGGCCTTCTCCAAATCGAAACTCATGTCCACAGCCTGAGATTTCCACAGAAAACCATTCATGACATGGGTGGACAAAGTAACGAGATGGTCAACTGCAGAACGCCGCACTCGAAATCCACACTGTGTATTCATGAGTAAATGGCGAGATTCGAGCCACCACACCAGCCGGGCATGAATCATACGTTCTATCACCTTGCAAACGCAACTGGTAAGAGAGATGGGCGGTAGCTAGGAGGAGGTTTTTGTCCTTACCGGGTATAGGTATGGGTATAACTGTGGCTTCACGCCAGAGTCCAGGAAATGTGCCCTCAGCTGGGATGCGGTTATATGTGTTGAGCAGAAAGTGCTTGCCCACATTCTCCACTCATTTCCAATGGATAAAGGCAGGGTGATAATGAGAAGAGCTCGAAACTTCCGCAAAATGGTGGGCCAAGGTGTTGGAGATACCAACAGGATCCATGATGTCATCGGCACCTACTGTCAGGCCAGAAATGGGGGAATGGATCTTGGTTCCACAGAGCCATTGGAGGCTGGCCCACATGACAGAGGACAGTGTGTAACTTTTAAAAGAACTTGTGAATGAAATCCAACGCGCTCTTTTGCTATCCGAAGAACTTGACAACACTTTGCACGCATCTGTTTATAATGAATGCAGTTTTCCAGCGTAGGGTGGAGGTTAAAAATATGAAGAGCACGTCTCCATGCATTAACTGCATCACGGCAAGCCTCAGTCAACCAAGGGACTGGGACACGGTGTGGTAACGAGGAAGTGTGAGGAATGGAACTTTCTGCAGCAGTAAGGATATCGTTGGTGAGATAGTCCACCTGGTCATTGCAACTGGGGATATCTTGTTCTGCGAAGGTTGACAGGGAGGAGTAAAGCTGCCAGTCAGCCTTAAAAAGCGGCCATTTGGGCATGCATGTGGATGAGGTAGGAGTCAGCACATCGAGAGCACACGGGAAATGGTTGCTCGAGTAGGGGTCAGAAAGAAAGGACCATTCAAGACGATGGGCAAGCTGGGCAGTGCAAAAGGATAGGTCCAAATGGGAATAGGATAGGTCCAAATGGGAATAGGTGTGTGAGGAGTCAGAGAGCAAAGTGGGTGCACCAGTGTTAAGGGAGAAGAGGTTCAGTTGGTTAAGAATATCAGCCAAGAGGGCACCTCTCTGGCAGGTCCTGGGAGAAACCCAAAGGGGATGATGGGCATTAAAGTCACCGAGTAGCTGACCAAGAAGCTGAAGGAAGTCTTCCCTGGTGACATCAAAGGGTGGAGGTGCATAAATTGTACAGAGGGAGAAAGTCAGGTGGGGAAGGAAAAGGCGAACGGCAACAGCTTGAAGATGGGTAGTCAGGGAGATGGGTTGACTATGAAGGTCATCCCATATAAGCAGCATGATGCCCCCATGAGATGGGATGCTGACCTCAGAGGCAAGCTCAAAACAAATCGGTAAGTAATGTGGAAGCTCAAAGTGGTCTTGAGGGCGTAATTTAGTTTCCTGAAGGCAAAGTACAAGGGGATGCTGCGATGCTAGAAGCAGCTGTAAATCCTCTTTGTGGGACTGAAGGCCATGAACGTTCCATTGGAGGACAGTCACGAGAAGGAAGAGATGTAGGGGTGACAACTCCATGTCTGCTGAGGGACAGCCAGTGGAGAGTCGCTACTACAGGGCACAGAAGCAGGAGGATCCTGCTCCTTGGGGTCCACAGAAGCATCGGCTTGCTTGTGCGGCTGGTTGGTGGAGTCCAACGCTGAAAAATGGTTGGTGGTGGACACTGGTGAGACAGAGGCTGGCCGGGCTAAGTGACCACATGGTGACACTGTCGAGCAGGATCTTCGAGTTGGTGAAGGGATGACCATTTGTCTTTAGCGGACTTCAAGCCCTTCTGGTTGGAGGAAGACTTGGGTGTTGTTTGGCAGGAGGGATGGAGGAAGTCTCGGGAGTACTCTTCCTGTCCTTTCCTGCCTGCCAGTTGTGTAATGGGTAGCTTCGTCCCTTTAGGCGAGAGTTTGACAGTTTGTTGCACAGCGGGACGGGGGGACGGCAATGCTCCCTTGACACCGGGTGACTTCACAACCTTAGAGCCAAATTTGAGGTCGCATGTCTGCGTAACCATGTACCTCATGGAGTGAAGGGTAACAAGAACAGAATTATAAGTGCCAGAAGGGAGAACACAGGGTTTGTGGCTAGCCAGTAACTTGCAAGCTACTGGATAAGGCACTTTTTACTTTACCCACATCTCTTCAACAGCCCATTCGTCTAGATACATGCAACAATCCCAGGAGGAGGCAGCATGGCCACCATTGCAGTTGATACAGCAAGGAGAAGGAGCCAGACATTCGCCCTCGTGTGCATCCCTGCCACATGTTACGCATTTGTCTGGGTGTCGACAAGACGTTTTAGTGTGAGTGAACCAATGACACTGGTAACAGCACATCAGATTCGGAATGTACGGCCTGACTATGGTGATTTCATAGCCTGCTTTAATCTTGGATGGCAGCAGCACCCTATGAAAGGTAAGGAAAAGAGTGCGGGTGGTCACCAAGGAGGACTCTACCTTTTTCCTTACACGATGGACAGCAATGACACCCTGATCAGAGAGGTAAGACTGTATTTCAGACTCGGTTAGACCGTCAAGCAGCCTAGTGTAAATTACACCACGGGAAGAATTCCAAGTTCTATGTGACTTGACACGAACGGGTAGCCGCGGAGAAGCGAGGCAGCAAGTAGTAGTTGTGCTTGAGCTTCAGAAGCTGTCTCCAAAAGCAAAGTGCCATTCCATAAATGAGAGCAGGATTTCACAGGGCCAGCAGGATTTCACAGGGCCAGCATCAACACCTTTCTGAATAGTGAACAGATTGACCGTGGTGAAGGACTGACCGTCATCACTATGTGATAACACAAGGAACCGTGGTGCAGCGGGAAGGGTATCCGAATCAGTAGCCTAATTACATTTACGTTTCATCGACGTCGATGGCGAGGATGAGTGACTCAACACGACGAAATCCACCATGACTGCCAGCTTCTCTGACGGCACGGTCCTTCCAACTGGGGGCCCCCTTCACAAAGGGGCGCACCCGCCTTAGGTGATTGTTCACATCTCAGGTCACACCTCGCGAACACCTGATGTAGGGACGAATGGGCAATCTGGGAAGGTTACAGCTCAGGCAATCACCCCTCCCTGGGCCTGGTCTGTACCAGGGGGTATGTGCGAACCCTACCTGTCGACCCGGGGCTGGGAATTACACATTACCCAGTCACTTTTTACACGTCAGACTCGTGGGCCGGGCTTCAGGAGCGCACAGGGAGGAAGAAAAAAAAAAGAGGATCCTCAAATGCCAAAGCAGAGTAATGAGAGCAGAAAGGAAAAAAGGAGCCAGAAAGAAAGTTGAGACTGTTCACAGGTCAGCAACAGAATGCAAAACATTCCCAATAATACCCCAGATATGTTCCCCAAGGGAAAGGAAAAAGAATAGCAAGAGGATAGACATGCAGCATGGAAGGGAAAAAGTGCTGCAAAGGCTGGGGTCCCGTGGTAGCCAAGCACGAACCTGCCAAAGAGTGGTGAGCCCCCTGGGCGAAGAAAGTAATGATGGTTGGCAGCACTGACTCAGCATACAAGAAAGTCAAAACAACCTTCGATGAAATTAAAAGCAAGGGTGGTAACATTAAGAGAGCAACAAGAATTCCACTGCGAAATGCAGAGGAGAGAGCGGATAGGTGGAAAGAGTACATTGAAGCCCTCTATAGAGGAAAGATATGTCTCATGTGATAGAAAAAGAAACAGGAGTTAATTTAAAAGAGATAGGGGATCCATAATAGAATCAGAATTTAAGAAAGCTTTGGAGAACGCAAGTTCAAATAAGGCTGAAGGGATAGATAACATTCCACCAGAATTCTTAAAATCATTGGGGGAAGTGGCAACAAAACAACTATTCACATGGCTGCCTGGAATGTACGAGTCTTGTGACACGCCATACGAGTTTCAGAAAAATATCATTCACACAATTTTGAAGACTGCAAGAGCTGACAAGTGTGAGAATTATCACACAATCAGCGTAACAGCTCATGCGTACTCCAAGTTGCTGACAAGAATAATATACAGAAGAATCAAAAGGAAAATTGAGAATGTGTTAGATGACTATAAGTTTAGCCTTAAGAAAGGTAAAGGCTCCAGAGAGGCAATTCTGACACTGCGGTTGATAATGGAAGCAAGACTAAAGAAAAATCAAGACCTGTTCATAGGATCTGTTGACCTGGAAAAAGCGTTTGACAATGTAAAATGGTGCAAAACGTTTGAAATTCTGAGAAAAATAGTGGTAAGCTATAGGGAGAGACAAGTAATAATAATAGAGCCAAGGGGGAATAATGATAGTGGATGACCAAGAACGAAGTGCTTGAATTAAAAAGGGTGTAAGACAGGGACATAGTCTTTCACCCCTACTGTTCAATCTGTACATCGAAGTATCAATGATGGAAATAAAAGAAAGGTTCAGGAATGGGATTAAAATTCAAGGTGAAAGGATACCAATGATACAATTCGCTGATGACATTGGTATGCCGAGTGAAAGTGAAGAAGAATTAAATGATTTGTTCAATGGAATGAGGAGTCTAATGAGTACAAAATATGGATTGAGAGTAAATTGAAGAAAGATGAAAGTAATGAGAAGTACCAGAAATGAGAATAGTGAGAAACTTGACATCAGGATTGGTGGTCACAAAGTAGATGCAGTTAAGGAATTCTGCTACCTAAGCAGCAAAGTAACCAGTGATGGATGGAGCAAGGAGGACACCAAAACCAGACTAGCACTGGTAAAAAGGGCATTCATGGCCAAGATAAGTATACTAGTGTCGAACATAGGCTTAATTTGAGGAAAAAATTTCTGAGAATGTACGTCTGGAGCACAGCATTGTATGGTAGTGAAACTTGGACTGTGGGAAAATCGGAACAGAAGCGAATCAAAGCATTTGAGATGTGGTGCTACAGATGAATGTTGAAAATTAGATGGACTGATAAAATGAGAAACGAGGAGGTTCTGCACAGAATCAGACAGGAAAGGGATATGTGGAAAACACTGACACAGAGAAGGGACAGGATGATAGGACATCTGTTAAGACATCAGGGAATGACTTCCATAATACTAGAGGGAGCTGTAGAGGGCAAAAACTGTAGAAGAAGACAGAGATTGGAATACATTCAGCAAATAATTGAGGATGTAGGTTGCAAGTGCTACACTGAGATGAAGAGATTGGCACAGGAGAGGACCTAGTGGTGGGCCTCATCAAACCAGTCAGAAGACTGACAACTCAGAGCTGGATATCATTGTTACAGAAAAACTTTTTAAAATATTTAAATCAATTTATTTATCTGTCTGGCATATGGTAAAGCACATCATATGAATTAATTAAATATACATAATATAAATACAAACATGTATGTATATAAAACACACAGGATATAAAAAATAATAGCTATAAACACACATAAAACAATAAAACACAAACAAACACAACTACAGCCAAATGTTCATGTTGTGATATGTTCTACTAGCATTCCATTAGCATACAGGAATATGGAGTAGTCATCAGAAAAGGCTGTCACTTGGCAGTCTTCAAACATTTGTTTAACCATTTTCTTAATGGCTTGACAATCACACTTGGGAGACATTATTTTCTCCTATACGTACAATTAGTCAGCACATCTTCAACAGCCTGTTCAAATTCTATCTCAGGTAGACCAGGTTTTGCAAGGCTTATCAAACCTGGGTGGTGAGGTGATGGGACAAGGCATATTACAAAAGACAGAGGTTGCCTGTTCAGTCCATACCTATTTCCTGTGATCAACTGAGCTGCATCCATTTTCACCCAAAATTGTTCCACTCTTTACAGGGTGGATCTGTAGAGCGGAGGCTGGTACTTTCACTGTTGAGGGTACCTTGGTAGGTTTGTAGAAGACAGTTGTTCTCAATCTTTTTGAGTTCTCCATGATCTAATTCTACAAGAGAACACTACACAATGATTGATATAACAAACTTTATTAAGTCTACAAAACAATTTATTATAATTGGTACATTAGCCATAGAGTGACTCACAATAACAGTCCAACAACACATATGCAGATGTAAACACGTAACTGAGTTAGAGCTGGCCCAGTCCATCTCTAAAACACGTCAGCAGGCCAGTGGACTGTACGGACAAGAGGCTGCACACGCAGCATCCATGAGAGGCAGACTCTGAAGGTTGTTGAACTTCAAGCTGTGTCTGCTGACTTACGTGGTGAGCCTACAACTGCACGCCTGCATCTCAGATGTGGATATATGTGAGTCGCTACAGCCCTACCCCACAGGGGGATGGTGTGTTGTTAATTCCTGGGGAGTATCGTGGATGGCTGTGATGTGGAGATGGTGTTCACGCGCATGGAGGCTCCAGAGGCAAGAGAAGCAAGCAACCCCTGATCACCAAAGACCTGGGGATATGGGCCAAATGGCTGGGATAAGGCGAGCCCCGTTGGCCCACAAGAGAACAGAATCAGCAATGAGCAGTCCAAGTCAGAATCCATGGCAATGTCCAGTGGTGGTGTGGAAGGTGGATAGACACCGCCACAGGTTGAGGCTTTTCCTGTAACATTGGACCAGAGACGGCAAGCACTCCAGCTGGCGTGCCACTGGAATTGCTGCCAGAGTCTGTGAAAGCATAGCCTCTTCAGGCAGAGCCACTGCAGCAGCTGGAAGAGGAGGCTGGAACCCACGAGAACTGCTGCCAGAGGCTGTGAAGGCATAGTCTCTTCAGGCAGAGCCACTGCTGCAGATGGAAGAGGAGGCTGGAGCCATTACAGGTAAAGTGGTGCCCAGTGGCCGGGCTACCAGTGATGGTGGTGTTGCAGCCGGGATGGAGGGTGTGGATGCCCATCCAGATGGAGCTGATTTAAATGGCACCAGAGCTCTTGGACCCTTGTCTGTACAGTGTAGAAGTGGTGGACATTCTTGCAAACGATGACTGCCAGTATCTAGCAGGGCATCAACCAAAACCACATGCCCAGACTGCTGCCTCGATGTAAGACCCAGTATGCTGGAACACTATGGTGGGCGAGATGCAGGAAGGAGGAGACGGAGCAGCTCCTTTGCTTGTGCCTGTGGAGAATCTCGTTGGGCCACAAGAACCCATCGGACTCATACATTAGGCTGACAGAAAAAAATTTAATGAAACTTCCTGGCAGATTAAAACTGTGTGCCCGACCGAGACTCGAACTCGGGAGAGCTTCTGTAAAGTTTGGAAGGTAGGAGACGAGGTACTGGCAGAAGTAAAGCTGTGAGTACCGGTCGTGAGTCGTGCTTCGGTAGCTCAGTTGGTAGAGCACTTGCCCGCGAAAGGCAAAGGTCCCAAGTTCGAGTCTCGGTCGGGCACACAGTTTTAATCTGCCAGGAAGTTTCATATCAGCGCACACTCCGCTGCAGAGTGAAAATCTCATTCTGGAAACATCCCCCAGGCTGTGGCTAAGCCATGTCTCCGCAGTATCCTTTCTTTCAGGAGTGCTAGTTCTGCCAGGTTCGCAGGAGAGCTTCTGTAAAGTTTGGAAGGTAGGAGACGAGGTACTGGCAGAAGTAAAGCTGTGAGTACCGGTCGTGAGTCGTGCTTCGGTAGCTCAGTTGGTAGAGTACTTGCCCGCGAAAGGCAAAGGTCCCGAGTTCGAGTCTCGGTCGGGCACACAGTTTTAATCTGCCAGGAAGTTTCATATCAGCGCACACTCCGCTGCAGAGTGAAAATCTCATTCTGGAAAAAATTTAATGCCTCTTTGTCTTGTATATATTTATTCATCTGGGTCTTAAAGGTGCAAACCTTGCGCTCAGCTTCCCTATTAGATTGTAGATGAGGAGGGGAGTGAACATGGCAAATGCCTGAATGCACACAGAAATCACTGAACACCTGAGACAGGAACTGGGTCCATTGTCAGAAACTAGGGTAACTGGAAGACCTACCACAGAAATTTTTTTGGAAAGACCTTGAGTAGTGACTTCAATAGTGGCCTAGACGAACCTGAGCACATATGGAAAATGCGAAAATATGTAAATGACAATGAGCAGAACACATTCAGCAAAGGACCTTAAAAATCAAAATAGATGCATTCCCAGGGTTGGGTTGCTGGAGGCAACGAAGAGAACAGTTACCTGGGAGCCGCCTCTTGAATACACACTGGGGACAAGCAGCAACCAAGTGTTCCAGCTCCCAGTCAACGGTGGCCTGTAAACATGTTTGGGAGCCATGGCCTTGGTCTAGAAAGCACGTAATAGCTGTAAAACCTCCCTCCACAAACGCCCAGGAATGACTGCCCAGAGAGCTGTATTGTCCATGGAGATGAGAAGGATACAATCTAACATCAAGAGACGATGGTGCAAGACAAAGTAGTTGTGAAGCGGACTGGACAAGCACCCCAGAGGACAAGAAGACCAACCCTGTTGGACCGGGCAAACTACCTGCTTGAAGACAGAGTTGGCAGCAGTTGCCTTGGCAATTTGGGCACTGATCAGAAAACCATTTACTAATTGGTAGGAGGAGACATCCAAATGTTAACATACAAGCTCTTTCTGATCGAACTTGGGGTCTGGGCCAATGGGCAGCCAGGATAAGGTGTCTGTGTTGGCATGGCAACCTGTGGGATGAAAATGAGTATCATAATTGTATCACTGCTTAAACTTGTGGGCCACCGTATTGGGGACTCAGGTGGATGAACTAAATTATGAAATTAAGGGCTTGTGGTCAATAATTAGTTGGAATTTGGCGCCATACAAGAAAACATGAAATTCACAATGGTTAGAGCCTCCTTCTCGATCTGAGAGTACTGAACCTGTGCTGGGCTAAGAGTTTTGGATGTGAATGCCAGTGGCTGTTCCAGGCCATCTGCATTCTGTTGGGCACAAGATGCAAGATGTGCTGCAAGATGTCCATAGCCAAAACCAATGGTTTGTCGGAATCAAAGGCAGCTAGACACAGTGTCAACCAGAGGCATTCCTTCAGCATGGTGAAGGCCTAGTCACTCACTGAAGGCCAGACAAAGGGAGCACATTTGCACACAAGAAGATGCAGTGGTGCACCATCGGGGTGATACGACATATCCCAGATACTCAGAGCCTGTAGGAAAAATTTTAACTTCTGATAGATTGCATCGCAGACCCATAAGCCCAGAGCTTTCGGAAGAGGGCCCGGAGGTTGTGCAGGTGGTCACTCTTAGTACGGCCTGTAGCAACAACATCACCAGATAGTTGAAGCAGTGTGGAATATTGTACATGACCTGTTCCAAATAGCGTTGAAAAATTGTGGGGACGCTTGCCACCCCATACACCAACTGCTGATATTGATGAAGTCCAAATGGCATGTTATTGATCATTATATGCTTGGACTCATCATCCAGGAGAAACTATGTCAAAGAAAAGGCATCAAAGATGAAGTCTGGAAAAGAATTGACCCCCTGCTAGGTGCATGAACATTTCCTTAAGATGCGGCACTGGGTATGTGTTGACCATGGACTGTGAATTCACAGTGGCCTTAAAATTGCTGCAAAGGTGTAATTTATAAGAGATTTTCTTAATGATGACAAGGGGCATGGCCCATTGACTAAAAGAAGTGGGACCCACAACCCTGTGAGAGGCAAGCGAGGCCAGCTCCACCTTGGCTTAAAGAGCCAGGGGACTCTGCTTAGCACAAAAATATTCTAGGACAAGCAGAGTGCTTCAAAGTTATGTGGGCTTTAAAGTCTGAGGTGCACTCTAGGCCTCCCGAAAACATATCCTGAAATACTGAGCACAGAGATTCCAAACACTCAGGTAGTACCTGTATGGAGTCCATGACCGAAATGCCAAAGGCCTGAAAGGTATCAAACACGAAAAAGTTTGCTGAAGTCATGTCCTGCATGACAATAAAAGTAGCATTTTGAGTCACTGATTTATAGGCTACTTCCACCATGAACTGGCCAAGCAATGGGATTTGCTGTTTACCGTATCTCCTCAGATATCTGTTTACTGGAAACAATTGCAGAGCGCCCAGGTCTGAATATGTTTGAGCATTAATCAGGGAAACAGCTGCACCAGTGTCCACCTGCAGATGCAGCCGTCACAAGAGAACCAAATCCTCCCTAAAAAGCTTGCTGGAATAACGATCGGGAAACAGCCCAGATAACGACACTTCTTGAATATCCATATCCGTGGTTTCTGATGCTGCATTTTGTGCAGCTGAGTGGCAGACTACCACAATGTGGCCTTTTTTTTCTGACACGACAGAGTGCCAATGCTGGGGACACTCCGATCTGTCATGTTTGGAGTGAAACGACATCAGCAGGGAGCAGCGACTGGGATGCTGCGTATCTGCTGTGCATGAGCTGCCTAACTGGATGCCCTGTTACCAGACTTGCTTACCCAGGCTGAAGCGGATGATAACGCTGCAAACCATGACATCTTAATATGACTCTCTTGACTTATCCATGACAAAATATCACTTGCAACTAAGGCCATGGAGGGTCACAGCCCGGGCACGATCAGACTGATGAGTGCTTTTTGCATTGGCGAAGTTCACCCCAAGCAGCCACGATGTGCATGCAGTGATGATACTAGGAAGATGACAATGAACATAAGGAGTCAAATTACAACGAGGAAGCTTCCTGCAATGGGGCCAACTTGTGATACAAGGTGGAGAAATTCTTGAGAAAAACAGTGCACAACATACCTCAGCAGCCATAATGTGCAAGGCACGAAAATGCTGCCATAGACAGTGTTCATATGCCTCCCAATGTCTGCTGCCTCATCAAATGGCGGGAAGTGAGGAGGGAATGGATTCAGAGATGAGTTTTTGGAGAGGAATGCTGGCGCAAAAAAAAGCAACTGCACAACAAAAAACACGAGGAGATAGGAAGCTACTCATCACTAATGTGTTCTACTACCACAAGAGAATACCACACAATGACTCACACAAAAAACTTTATTAAGTCTAGATAACTTATTATAATGTGTACACTAGCCAGGGAGTGGCTCACAATAATGGTGCGATAACACATACGCAGAGGTAAACATGTAACCAAGTTACAGCTGGGAGGGCCCATCTCTGAAAGCAGTCGGGAGCCCGATACAGGAGAGGGTGCACCTGCATCCATGAGTAGTGTCAAACTTTTCACTGTATCTGCCAACTACTGCGGAATGCCTTACAAATGCAAAGCCAGATCTTGGGTTTAGATCTATGCAGGTCACTACACACTAATGAGCAATTTCTGTTGTCACAGATGGAGAGGAGCCACATTGCATAGTGCTGGTAGCCAAGAAGTTCGGTCTCCTTTAATGTGTCTGTTACAAAGCTTATAGTTTGATTTAGCTGGACATCAATGCAACTAATGTGAATACTGTTGATACAAACTGGTGTACGACATTCTGCTATGGGATGGACTAGACGTATAGCTGAAGACCGAAAGGGGCACCTGAGGACCACAATGATGTGCTGGCAAGTTTCTGCAAGATGCTGCTGCAAGTTCCAAGTTTGGCAGCTGTGTTTGACAAATGACTTTTGATGCTCAGTATTTTATCGAAAGTGATGCCTGGATATTTTGGGTATCAATTGGGGGACAATTGTTCATTATCAATGTAAATACCGATTTCTCTGTTGGCTAACTTGCTGTTGAGGTGGAATGTCAACTTCTGACTTTTTAACACTGGGTTTCAATCTTCAATGGCAAAAATATTTCCCAATAGCTGCTGGGTCCTTCGTTATGATATCCTCTATGGCCTCTGTATCTCTACAACATACTGCCATGGCCCAATCATTGGTATACTTCAACTTCTGTGAGGTGGTTTCAAGCATATCAGATATGTAAAAGCTCAGTAACACAGCAGCCAGAACACATACCTGTGGAAGACCATTGTTCAGCTTCAGTTGAGTGTTCAATCTATTACTGACATTCACTTGGCAGCATTTGTTAGAAAGCAAGGCACTGTCCAGATTGATGGTAATTTCTCAGGGGACTGCTTTCATGAGTTTTAACATCATGCTCTCACCAAACTGTGTCACAAGTTGCACTAAGATCAATAAGCACAGCTGATGTTTTCAGCTGTTTTTGGTAGCCTGCTTCTATGAATACTGTTAATGAGGGAACTTGATCCGAGCTACTTCGATGACGGTGAAATCTTGCCTGTTCAATTGAGAAAATATCTAAGTAATTTTTCCAATAGTTCATAAATCATGCTGAACAGTACAACTGATCTAAGGTTCTGTGAGGAATAATTGTTTTTTTTTTCAGATTTTAAGATGGCAATGATCTTAGTATTCTCGGGCTGATGGGGAACACTGCTTGTCTACAAGATATCAGTGAAAAATCTGTCAAGCCACTTTCTGCCGTAGTTACTGAAATATTAGAGTAATTCGGTACGGATGTCACTGAAACCAGAAGCTATTCCCTGAAGAGCAACAGCGATTTCTCTCATGTTGAAGGAACCAAGTAGCTGGTTTCTGTGTTATGGAGTGTTTTTTCTTGTTGGTTTAGAATTTTATGTAGCTGCTGGCTTTCTCCTTGTAGTTAAAGCTGAGGCAGAACACTTCATGAGATCTGTCACTTACATAATATCTAACATATTTATCTTTGTCTATTAATTTAGTCACATTAACATACAACTATAAACAACCTACTTACTTAAAAACACTCAAAATGTTTTTCCTCTTTAAAAAGAAATAAAACTTCATTTTTAATAACAAGTCTTTTCAATTTTGTTGTTTAATTTCAGGTAAATTGTTCTAAACAGTGTTAGTCTACTTTGTATATCTCCATCTTATTAGCATCACATCCTGGTGATAGAACTACCCTGCGATGAGTAGTCTTTCTATACTGCAAGATATCACTTTTATACATGTGTGTGTCACGATCCAACTTAAATAAACTTAACGCTATTTTGTCGAAAGTCGACATGTTGAAAAACGTGGCTGTTGTACTGAAGGTTTATAATTTATATAAAAAACAGCTACCAGCCACATGTATGGTTTAAAAAGGTTTATTCTCTTCAGACCATGACCGGTTTCGGATTTTTCTTTACAAATCCATCTTCAGATGGCAGATTACAAGCATTCTTGGTTGGACCTAGTTTTGCTTTGTGTTATTCGTTTGCTGCACTAGGAAAGAAAAGAAATATTTTTGTTGTCATATCGGTAATGGTATTACTACGAAAGATTTACTTCTTTTACAAAATCTAATTGCTCATGAGATGGTTTTCATAAACATTAGTAAACTTGCAGGATTAGTGTACTTACGAGCTGTGTAGTTCTGTCTGACGAAATATTCGTGCGTTTATATTTTCGATCGCCAGCTTGATGCACTTTTCAATATGCACTATGTAAGTGCTATTCCAATCAATGGACGTCACTTTAAACCTCATCATCTTAATTACACACGCAGCACACACGAATAACGTTTACAAAACGTGGCCCAGCTTCACATTACAAACGAAAACAATATTTGCAAAGAGCTTACAGTCATAATGATGTTAACTTACAGATGCTGTATAGTCGATATGGGTACAGTAAAACATCTCTAGCTGTTACATGAAATTAATCTAAAACGGAATAAATAAAATTACATACAGATAAGATTACAAAATTTATGTGTAGTACAGAATTACTGTGTGTTACTAATTAGTTGTTACAATAGTAAGAGATAAATTCTAATATATGACATAATATGCAATGCATATGTTTTCAATTATGCAATTTTTCTTTTTTCTTTTTTTTTTTTCTTTCAGTGACATATAAGCAGTTTTTGGGGCCTGTATACTGAATGTTTTTGATGGAATATTGGACTTAAGTTAATTTTAAAAAAGTAAAAACTTCTTCAAAGTTATTTAAGAAGGGGGTGTTAACTGACTCTGTCTGTTCATTCAAAATGAGATCAGGGAACCTGTTTTTATGTGTATGAATCTCAATCTCCTCTAGGAGATTCAATGTGAAACCTTTGTCTTTGAGGTGTAATATCTGCAGGTTGTTTTCTATATTCTCAACTGTATGATTGTTTTCTGCAAGATGGGTGGCAAAAGCAGATTTGCTTAGGTTTTTCAGACGTAGGTCATCAAGGTGTTCCTTGAATCTTGTTTCAAAAGCTCTACCTGTTTGGCCAATGTAGAATTTAGGACAGTTGCTACACTTCAGTTTATAAATTCCAGATCTTTTATGGGGTATGCTATTGTGTGGGAGTGAGTGTATGACTCTTTGTTGGAGTTTTTATTGGTAGAGAAACTGATTTTGACATTCTTCTTCTTGAATAAGTTGGAAATTTTATATGAAAGTGGGCCTATATATGGTAGGGCTACATATTAACAAAGAGTCATACACTCACTCCCACACAATACCATACCCCATAAAAGATCTGGAATTTATAAACTGAAGTGTAGCAACTGTCCTAAATTCTACATTGGCCAAACAGGTAGAGCTTTTGAAACAAGATTCAAGGAACACCTTGATGACCTACGTCTGAAAAACCTAAGCAAATCTGCTTTTGCCACCCATCTTGCAGAAAACAATCATACAGTTGAGAATATAGAAAACAACCTGCAGATATTACACCTCAAAGACAAAGGTTTCACATTGAATCTCCTAGAGGAGATTGAGATTCATACACATAAAAACAGGTTCCCTGATCTCATTTTGAATGAACAGACAGAGTCAGTTAACACCCCCTTCTTAAATAACTTTGACGAAGTTTTTACTTTTTTAAAATTAACTTAAGTCCAATATTCCATCAAAAACATTCAGTATACAGGCCCCAAAAACTGCTTATATGTCACTGAAAGAAAAAAAAAAGAAAAAGAAAAATTGCATAATTGAAAACATATGCATTGCATATTATGTCATATATTAGAATTTATCTCTTACTATTGTAACAACTAATTAGTAACACACAGTAATTCTGTATTACATATAAATTTTGTAATCTTATCTGTATGTAATTTTATTTATTCCGTTTTAGATTAATTTCATGTAACAGCTAGAGATGTTTTACTGTACCCATATCGACTATACAGCATCTGTAAGTTAACATCGTTATGACTGTAAGCTCTTTGCAAATATTGTTTTCGTTTGTAATGTGAAGCTGGGCCACGTTTTGTAAACGTTATTCGTGTGTGCTGCGTGTGTAATTAAGATGATGAGGTTTAAAGTGACGTCCATTGACTGGAATAGCACTTACATAGTGCATATTGAAAAGTGTATCAAGCTGGCGATCGAAAACATAAACGCACGAATATTTCGTCAGACAGAACTACACAGCTCGTAAGTACACTAATCCTGCAAGTTTACTAATGTTTATAAAAACCATCTCATGAGCAATTAGATTTTGTAAAAGAAGTAAATCTTTCGTAGTAATACCATTACCGATATGACAACAAAAATATTTCTTTTCTTTCCTAGTGCAGCAAACGGATAACACAAAGCAAAACTAGGTCCAACCAAGAATGCTTGTAATCTGCCATCTGAAGATGGATTTGTAAAGAAAAATCCGAAACCGGTCATGGTCTGAAGAGAATAAACCTTTTTAAACCATACATGTGGCTGGTAGCTGTTTTTTATAAAAATTATAAACCTTAAATAAACTTATTCAATTTACTTATCGTTTACTTATTTAACAATTGTTTGTTTGTTTTGTTTTAACTAAGGTCATATGTGCCCAGGTCATAACCTTAGAACACTAATATGACTACATGTTAAATCCAATCAATGGAAGGAAAGAGAGCTAAGAACAAGAACTTCCTCCTAGTGAAACGTCCACACTTTATGCCATAGAGACAATTGCGGTCCTAAACTAGAGGCTAAATGTCCTTGTTGGATCTGATGCCATGAATGTTCCGCAGGAGAAGAGTCATAATGGGGAATGGGCAGGAGGGAACAATGGAAGGTAGTCACCACGGCAGATCCCGAGTGTTGGCCTTTGAAGACTCGCTACTACAGGGTGCAGAGGCTGGAGGATCATGTCTTATGAAATCTATGGAGATGTTGGCATTCTCCCTGCGTCAGCCTACAGATTCCAGAGCAGAAAAATGGTACGTAGTTTGCACCAGCAAAATGAAGGTCAGCTGGGTGAGGGTATCACTTAGTGACACTGTTGAAGAGGATCTCCAAGTCGGGTAAGAACAAGATCATTTGCCTTTATTCGATTTCTTAGATCCTTTATGACTGGCAGACAGTTGTTGGCTGGAGGGATGTAAAAAGTCTTTGTGGGAGAATTTGTTTTATCCTTTCTAGTCTGCAAGTTGCGTAGCAGGTGATTTCGCTGCTGGGGTTAAAGATTCGGTGGCTTGTTGCATGGCTGTAGGAGAAGGAGGCAGGGATGCTACTGTGATACTAGGCAATTTTACAACTGCATTACTGAATTGGAGGTCTCAAGTCCATGTGGCCATGTCTTTCGTGGAGCGAGGCATAGCAAGAATCGAACTAAAAGTGCCGGATGGTAAAATCCAGGGCTTTCGACTAGTCAACAGCTTGCGAACGACATGGTAAGGTATTTTTCCTTCAACCGGACCTACTGGAAGGTCCGTTCAGTGAAATACAAGGGACATTCATGGGATGAGGCTGCATGGTTGCCATTACAATTGATACAGCAAGAAGAAGGAGATGGGCAATCATGCTTGTGAGCATCCATGCCACAAGTAACACGTTTGGCTGTATTTTGACAGGACATGTGAGTGCCCGTTGACACTGGTAGCATCACATCAGGTTTGGAATGTACTGCCAGACTGTCATGACTTCATACTCTGCTTTGATCTTTGATGGAAGCACTAATCAATCAAACATGAGAAAAAGAGTGCGTGTACACCCTAAGGTTGCATCAACATTTCTTGTGACCTGATGGAATGCAGTGATGCCCTGATCAGAGAGATAAGTTACGATTTCTACCTCAGTCAGACCATCAAGTAACCAAGTGTAAATAGCACCTCATGAAGAATTCAGCATTTGATGGGCCTCAACACAAACAGGATACCTGTAGAGGACCAATACTGTTTTAAGCAGGTGTTGGTCTTGAAAATTGCAATTGGTCTCCAGAAGCACAGTCCCATTACATAAGTGAGAACAGGATTTCATAGGGCCTGCAATTGCATCAACTTATTTCTAACTAATAAACAGATTAACCATAGCAAAGGACTGATTTTCTTTGTTATATGATACCGTGAGGAACCGAGGTGCAGCTGAGAGAGTTTTTGAATCTTTAGCCTCATTCTGTTAATGTGTAATAGATGTAGACTGAAATGGGGATTGGCTCACTGCGAAAAAATTCCCCATGATTGTCAGCATCTCCAATGGGGTGCTCCTTCCAATTGGGGGGGGGGGGGGGGGGTTTCCTGAGCATGGCTTGTACCAGGGGTAACACGTGAACCCTACCTGTTGACCTGGGGCTGGGAATTACATGTTACCCGGTCACCTGTTATGTGTCAAACGTGTGGGCTGGCCTTCAGGAGCACACAGGGAGAGAGGAGAAACTCCAAACATCAAAGTGGAGGAAGGGGAGACGATGGAGAACGAAGAAAGAAAGAAAGAAAGGACCTCCACAAATGTCCCCTCACGGCCAGCATGGTTCAAACCAGCAGCATTGGTATACAGCAAGCACTGGCTTTTCCATAGCCTCTTCTCTACAGCTCCAGTTGGTGGTAAGCCTTAGCATTGAACGGTTGTGTTGTCACAGTGAAAAGTATGGAACCCTGTGCAGACAGTCGGTCAATGCAATTTAAGCAACTTGCAGTCATTGAATTCTTGACAGCAGAAGGTGTCACACCAAAGGCGATTCATCAGAGAATGAAAGCAGTTTACGGTGATCATGTTGATGTGAGTACTGTACATCTTCATTCTTGTAATGCGAGAGGAGTTTCTGGCAAATTTCAAGTCTGTGCGATTTCATTTCAGGCATCAGCATTTAGGGTACCCATCGTGCACAGATCTTCCAATGGCCAAGCAAAGCAATAATGTGACACACACGTTCTTGTGAAATGCCAATTGAGCTTGCAATTTCTCTCCGAGTGATACGATGATAGTCCTGAATCAATGTGACAGCATTTTGTTTATGAAACACAGTGGTTGCTGTTACAGCACGTCCAACTCATTGTTTGTCATGCAGGTCAGATGTTCCCGCCACATCTTTAAACTAAATCGCCCAACAATGCCCAGTACTCACATCAACACAATCACCATAAACTGCTTTCATTCTCTGATGAATTTCCTTTGCTGTCAAGAATTCAATGACTGCATGTTGCTTAAATTGCATTGACTGTCCGCCTGTGCAGGGTTCCATACTTTTCACTGTAACAACACAATCGTTCAATGCTAAGGCTTCCCACCAACTGGAGCTGTATGGAACAAGCCAGACCCTGCTGCATATCAATGCTGCCAACTGTTGAAGAGTTACGAAGATAGAGGCACTACTTTTCAGTCAACCCTCATATATATATACACACACACACACACACACACACACACACACACACACACACACACACAGGTGTTGCATTCACCCTCAGTCAACTTGCAAATTCCAGAGCAGAAAAATGGTATGCGGTGTGCACCGGCAAAATTCTTAAAGACTGGGCACACCTATGAACATGGAGGATGGTGTGGGTCTGCTGTGCAGAGGGATGATATATGACCAAAGCGTAAACCTCTGAAAAACTTCATGGGTGATTGGACATAAGGCTCGACATCCCAGCTGTACAGCATAACTTAACCTTTTTTGAAAGCACATTTCCTTCAAAGGCTAAAATGAAAGATCAAGCATCTGTCTGATTATCCTTCGGACCTTTTGTACATGCCGGACAAAATGTGTACTTTGTCATCTGATATTAGCCCATAGCTGGGATGTAACATCTCTGTGGAAGATGATTCCTTGGACCATATTCAGAGCAATATGTGTGCAATTGTCACTGGTATATCAACAAGCAGTTCACAAATCTGTGTGAAATGTCTCCCTGGTACTACCCACTCTGACCAAAAGCTCTCTCCACTAGCACAACCTAGCTGCAGCAAAGGTCATCTGGCACAGCAAGCGTTGCTGGGACTCCTGACCCTGCAGGAAGATGGGCATCTACTCCTTGGCATGCACAGGGAACTAGCAGCTCAGGCATCAGCAATGTGATTCCTGTGTTGTCAAGTTGCTGTACCAAAAGGGTACAGCTTGTAAGGATACAGTACCCTTGCCATGCTATGAATCTAATGTAATTGCTAACACCAACAATGCTTAACAGCAGGCTTGGCAAACAGAGCAGTTGGCACCTGAGAGCGGTGAGCCATGGGCAGGCTGAGACAAAAGATTGTTTCATGTTATTTAGTGGCATACAATACTAGCAACAAATGGATATTTTGAAATGTTTACATGACTAAGAGTTGATCGACATTAAGAAATGGTGTTTAATTTGAATTGAGTTATGTATTTTATTAGTGGAAGAAACCTCATTCATGACAAACAGAAATAAATATCAGGAAAGTAATAAATGTAAGTGTAAACGTAGTTCACCAAAAAGGAGAATAGTATCACCATTACAGTCATCAGGAAGAAAATTGTTACAGAACCTCCAATGTTGGACTGGCTTCTGCAATGGCTTTTAAGAGTATTTATTTTGCACAGATGAGGTTTAACACTGCATGCAGTAGGTGTTGTTTAAGGTGTTCTTCCTCAGTCATTCCACACTGCAGAAAAATGTTGAAAACAAAAGTCAAATCCAGAAGGGGACCAAAACTTGTCTCAGAAACAAGGTGATGTAAAGTACAGAAATGAATATCTCAAGAAAGGAAAGTGGAACATAGGGGATTGCTGGGTCAACATCAAAGGGGGGAGAGGTAATATTACGGAGATACCGATGTCACACTGAATGATTACCGGACAATGCTGGCTTTGTGGCAAATCTGAGAGACCTTTATACATTGTTACTGCTGGCTAGATATTATTACTGGAGGATACGATACAATACAATAAATGCTCTTAAAAGCCAATGTGGTAGCCAGTCTAACATGGTGGGTTCTGTAATGATTTTCTATGACTATAGTGATGATACTCTTCTCCTGTTTGGTGAACTACACGGACTTTTAAAACATTCATTTACTCCTGCTGCCAAGCTGCTGATCAAAACACACACTGATGAGCATCAAACACAAGGTGTGTATAATAATCCTCATTCCTGTACACCAGAAAATCAAAAACTATGAATTTGAATGCAAAAATAATTTGAAACTTCCTGGCAGATTAAAACTGTGTGCCACACCAAGACTCGAACTTGGGACCTTTGCCTTTCGCAGGCAAGTGCTCTACCATCTGAGCTACTCAAGCACAATGCAGGCCCTGTCCTCACGGCTTCACTTCCGCCAGTACCTCATCTCCTACCTTTCAAACTTCACAGTAGCTCTCCTGCGAATCTTGGAGAACTAGCACTCCTGGAAGAAAGGAAATAGAGGAGACATGGCTTTTCGACAGCCTGGGGGATGTTTCCAGAATGAGATTTTTCACTCTGCAGCAGAGTGTGCGCTGATGTGAAACTTCCTGGGAGATTAAAACTGTGTGCCGGACCGAGACTCAAACTCAGGACCTTTGCCTTTCGTGGGTAAGTGCTCTACCATCTGAGCTACCCAAGCACGACTCATGCCCCGTCCTCACAGCTTCACTTCCGCCAGTACCTCGTCTCCTACCTTCCAAACTTTGCTATTTCCTTTCTTCCAGGAGTGCTCGTTCTGCAAGGTTCGCAGGAGAGCTTCTGTGAAGTTCGGAAGGTAGGAGATGAGGTACTGGCAGAAGTGAAGCTGTGAGGACTGGGCGTGAGTCATGCTTGGGTAGCTCAGATGGTAGAGCACTTGCCCACGAAAGGCAAAGGTCCTGAGTTTGAGTCTCAGTTCGGCACACAGTTTTAATCTGCCAGGAAGTTTCACATTTGCACACACTCTGCTGCAGAGTGAAAAATATCATTCTGCAAATCTGAAATCTCTCAAGGATTATCACCATTTCTTTAGCAAAAACATGGAAAAAAGAGGAGCTATCATTACATAAGAGAGAAATTCAATTTCAAATATACTGATATCAGAAGTATCTGCTTCGACCTACAATTGGAAGCCTGCAATTATGAATTGCTGGAATCGGAAATTTATCTATAATTATCAATATAGAGATCCCCACTGGGAAAATTTTTAATCATCTAAGAACAATTTGACTGTTTATTATGCCACCTAGCAGGCAAAACAAAACAAAAAATGATAGTCTGTGGAGATTTTACTACTAATTTTCTGAAAGATTTGAAACTAAAGAATTGTGGTTGCACCAATGTGAACATGGTGGGGCTGTTCCAGCAGCATGTAAAACATGTCAATGCAAAGCTGGAGATGGTGGTGATGACTGTTTGCCGGGAACACATTGCAGTGGTGCCAGAAGGGACTATCAGGAGACAGGGCAACACTAGGCATAGTCTGCACCGCAACAGATTTGGGGGAGGGAGGCTGGTGAAGTTGATTAACGAGAGGATGGTGAGTGGGTGTGGGGACAGACATGGACAAGTATGTCTTGTCATGGGTAAGAATACTACACCTTTTCTAGGATAAACCATGACGACAGGTGCCCTTCTTTTAAAAGCATCTTGACCAGCTTAGAGACTTCTGCAACACGTAAAAGGGAAATAGCAGGTAGCACACTGTAGTGTGCAGTCACCATGTAATTTTGCTCAGAATTATCTGTTATTCAACAAAAGTGCAGTTCAACAAAGTACATCAGCATGACATGAATTACAGTGTTTGGGCAGCATGGTAGTGTGCATTTCACAGCACTGTTGTAGAGATGATGAAGTGCAGCATATATTATCATCAGATCAGATGAATGTGCAAGTTGCTACTGTAGATCTACATTAAAGGTTGAGGGATCATGTATCTATATCAGGAGTTGTACACACTTTAAATTTAGAGAAGATCTGACCACAGCTGGTATAGATAAACATTTTGAAATGAAGTGCTTATAAGAAACTTATCACTCTCTGTGTTTACTGCTCACCTAGTGGTCATGTAGATACTTCCTTCAACAAATTAACTAAGTCCTGGAGAAAGACTCTGCCCCCCCCCCCCCCTCCAAAAAAAAAAAAACTATTCTAATACTGTAAATGGAGATATGAATATTAACACAGGTGTTGACGGTGAAATTACTAATTACTTCTTAAACATTTCAAGCACTTTTGTCATGATACAAATGGTATACACTGCTATGAGCATTTCAAAAAGTTCAGCTTCAGGTGAAAACAGCAGCCATCTAATTACCTACAACAGCAATAACTACACTCTCAATTATTTTTACAAATAAAGGTGCTGAATTGTACACTGAATGTTACAAAAGTATATTTGTTTATGTGACAACATTGTGGCACTGCTGTAGAGACATTTATAAAATCATGTTACATTACTGTCTGAGGTAGGCCCTTGAAGCTGCAGTGCCCAGCCCATTGCAACTGTCGGGGATCAAATAAGGCTGACTCCGCTATAATTATAATAGTACTAATAGTAAAAGCTATTGTCAAAATTCTGTAAGGGCCAATGTTAGGCCAAAGCATTAGTCACTGTAAAGGTGTTATAAAGCAACAGCTGCTGTGACCAGTACGTGACTTACTGGATGTGTGAAAATTGTTAATAAATGAAGAGCATACTATGCATTACATGATAATATACTTCTCAGTTTTGTCTATGGATCATATTGTGCAAATCCCACAAAATTTCATTGATACAACTAACCTACACGTTCAGGTGATCACTGCTACAAGATGCGACTGATGAGTACTGACCCATGGCGGTGACATTTATCAGGTCAGGAGCTGCAATATAATGCATGGGAAGATAGTCACAGTTAGAGGAAAGCATCACTCATAGTGCCTCCTGCAGCGAGCGGCAGAAAGGCCTTCCACACTTGCACTGTGGGCAGTGCACTGCATCAGTTCATGAATCAGAAGTTCATGTTTCTTCTGTTTTAATTTAATGGCAGCCAGTGCTGGAGTCCAGGCAGTGCTTAATTTAACACCTGCATCCCTGTTGATAAGATTGCCTGCTGGACAGATATGTAAGGCCCCCTTAAGAACAGTCCCAGAAAGACACCACCTAAGGTTAAGACTTCAGTCTTGTTGTAAAACATGTGATACCCAACGTCCAGGCAATGCTCTGCTACAGCTGATTTATCAGGTTTCTCAGGCGTGTATGACAATGGTGTCTCACACACTAGCATGGGATCTTATACACACATTTCCTAGATCGTCTTTGACCAAACACAATGGAGTCCTCAGAAAACACACTTGATGGTTCTTTGTATTCTTGAAGACATGCTGCCAAAATATGGCACGAATGGCATTGCAATGGCAGCTACCATATCTTCATTTACATCCCTGCTCTGAACTTGCTTAGAACAGAATGCATGGTTATCTGTCTATCACAACAGCTGTTCTGTTGGAATACTATTCTTAGGAGTTGTAGCTCATCAGGCAGACTGTTGGTCTCTAAGACAACATGTGCTCTATGTACCAAAAAACATAAAACACTACTGCGAGAGAGTTGGTTTGCGGTATACACTATTTTTGAGTGTACCATCGGCTTTTCTTTTATCCACGACATCCAGGAATGTTAACATTCCACCTTTCTCCACTTCCATGGTGAACTGATATTCAGATGGAGCAAGTTCAGATGTTGGAGAAACATATGTAATGTTTCTATTCAATGAGGCCATACCACAAATATATCATCTACATACCGCCAGAAGGAAGGTTGGAGACTTGCCAACTGCAGTGCTTTTTTCCCCAAAGTCTTTCATAAAATAGTTGGCCACTATGGCAAACAGATAACTGCCCACGACAACACCGTCCACTTGATCAAAACATTGGTTATTGAATAAGAAATAAGTTGAGGTACACACATGTTTAACCAATGCCACAACATATTTCTCAAACTTGCTGCTCATAATCTCTAATGAAACCTGCAGAGGTACTTTAATAAATAAAGATAAAAGGTCAAAGCTAACAAATTAGCTAACAGTTGTAGCTTAAGTGTCTTCAAGCATCCTACGAGATACTCTGAATTCCTGACATGATGGTCACATTTGCCTATGAGCGGTCCCAACAGTGAAGTAGGATCTCTAGAAGGAAATAGATAGGAGCTCCAATGTTGCTCACTACTGGCTATGTATCTTCAGTAGGCCGTTCAGTCTTGGGGGAACTGCAGCCTGTTGGTGCAAGTTCAAATGGCTCCGAGCACCATTGTTGGTGCGGGTCCTTATTTAGTTGAAACAGAAATCATCTTGAGAAGGTCTAATGTTTTCCTCTGGAACTTGGCTGTCGGATCCTCTCTTCGCTAGCAATAAGCACGATCATCCAGCAATGCCTCTATCTCACTGTTGTATTCAGCTCGTGAGAGAAGGATGGTGGCATCTCTCTTGTTGGCAGACAAAATGACGAGGTCTTTTTCCGCCCTCAGGTCTTGCACATCCTTCCTTTCTGTTGAACTGATATTAAACTTTTTTGGTGGGGTTTGGGTTAAAATTTGGCAGGTGTCCCTCTTAATCTCTTCTGTAACATCACTGGGAAGTTTCAAAATTTCCTGTTCTTTGCCAGCTATTACATCTTGGCTTGGAGTTGTCCCAGGTGTTGGTGCATAGTTCAACCCTTTCTCAAGCATCGAAACCGCTGCATCATCAAAATCCTATCCGTGAGATTAAACACTCTGAATTGACTTGGTGCATTTCCATCTTGTGATTGAGCCTCAGGACGATTATACTTGTGTTAAATGACTCTTGGGCCATCACGAATGGCGAGTGAGATGAAACATCACAACGACAGCACATTTGTTCAATTAATTTCTTTATTCCGGCCCTTGGCCATAGTACATCATGAACAGCTTTGTGGAAGCATCCAGTTGCCCCTCATCCAAAAAAAATAGACGTCCGGCATTGTTACAAGTGCAAAAAGTGGGGCCAAGATTGGTATCATTCAAATGCCGCTGTCAGCAATGTCGCCAGCTGCAACCGTGATGACATTATGGCAGCACAGTTAGCGGTGGCCATGAAATTCGTCCAGTGAGTTGGTGGCTATCTCGTGATTCAGGGCAGGCTGCCCTGTCTTGGGGTCAAACAGAGAACCCCAGACGGCATTCTGGGATGTCACCGGGGTTGTCACAGGCTCATAGTGTAGGTTGACATTTAGTACATCAAAAGGCTGAGCACCTATAAGCTCCAGATTATCATTGCATAGTGCTTCAGGCATGTAAACACTTCCATGGTGGCAAATGAGGGAATGCTTCTGTCCTTCCACTAGCATATTGCAGTGTCGGCTGTTGCTATACTGCACCCAGCTGGCTCCTCTCCACAATGCCATTCATCCATGTTTAGCTTTGCAACGCATAACATTCTCGTCTGCCTGTGGCTGTCTCTGTTGCAAATCATTTTGACTCTGGCATATTTTTTGGCTGAATATGGTCGCTATGCAACACTGCCCTCCTTTTCATCAAAACCCAGTCCCTCACCATACTAGTTTAACCTTTACACTAGAGTTCCTGGCAATGGCAACCAGCCCTTCTGGCCCTATTTCGCCTCTTAAGAATTATTCCAATGACTGGTTCCCTTAACCCTATCACTTAACATCACACATTTCCACAGGCCCTCTTGCCCTTCTCCTTAATTCAAACACCATGAAACTTATTTCATTACTAGGCTTCTTGCACAATCACTTCTAATTCTCTATTCCCAACTTATAAGCTTTTATTATTCTTAATACCACCCCCTTTGGTGTTCAGCTTCCTTCTGCTGCTTTTGTGCTTGGGGTAGCCAATCCACTGGAATTCATAAACTATGGCATCCTGTCCTAATTCATAGGTACACCCATTAATTATCCTCATCCTACCTGCAAATTGTTCCACAGTTTCTGTACTTTTCTTTGTTATTACCCATGATCATTCCCTACAACATCAGTCACTATTTCATTTCATTATATCTCTGAATTAACCCATCTTTACATTCCTTGAAAGTTATGGTTCCCTTACGAGTTTCTGTAAGCCCCTCATAAGTTTTCCCTTCCCCTGTTAGTCTCAATTTTGCAACACTCAATAATTGCTTATCAGTCCCACCTTCCATCTGAGCCAGATTTCCAAGTCTTCCACAAAGGACTGCACATCCTCGGTTGCTTTAACAGAAAAAGGAGCAATTAAACTTTTGACTGACAAATCTATACCCCATTGTGACAATCACGATTTTACCAACCCAAGCAGTTTTACATTGTGCCACCTTTCCTAACCGTTGGTGTACTGCTTCCGGTTCTGACACACCTTGCATCTCTGGTTCTGCTGAAGCCATTTTGAGAACTAACATTTACAAGACAAGAAAACAAAATACATTAACTTAATTTTTACGTCAAACCATGAGCCATCTCAACTCCTGGCACTGCCTAGCCAAAAGCCCCCAATAATTACATTTTACTGGAACTGATTTCGTACATGGCGCTGTGTGACCCTCAAGGTTACAAGGTTATACTGAACACACCAAACAGGCACTAACCAATCATGACTTCCATTACCTCTAAAACTAAACAAATCCACTGGGTCTCTACTTCCAATAAAATCTACTTTACAAAACACACTACTGTCAAACTGCTCCTCCATGACCAAAATATAACATTTTTTTCTTTGACTTACTGTACCATAGGCTGTAGGCTCAGACACTGTTCTACGAAGGCGATGTCAGTGTTCCGACAACAGTGTTAAATGATACGTGGGTTATCACCTGTGGAGAGAAATGAGATGTCAGGATGACAGTAGATTTGTTCAATTAATTTCTTTATTCTGGCCCTCAGCCATAGTACATCAGAAACAGTTTGGTGGAGGCATCCAGTTGCCTCTCATGTGAAACCACACATGTCCAGCATTGCTGACAGCACAAAGAGCATGGCATCAGTTGAATGCCACTGTCAGCAACATCTCTGGCTGCAACTGTGATGAAGTGTGGCAGCACAGCTGACAATGCCCGTGAACTTCCTCCAGTAGGCAGGTGTCTCCCTCGTGACTCAGGGCAGGCTGCCATGTCTCGTGATCAAACAGCGGACCCAATACTGCATTCTGGGATGTTGCTCCAAGTATCACAAGCTTGTAGTGTAGGCTGTGATACTGAGAATCATTTAGTACAAAAATGGTTGAGGCTTAAGGCACATACTCTAAACACTTTCGTGTTGGCAAGTGAGGAAGACTTCTGTTCTCCCACTAGTGTATTGCAGAGTCGGCTGTGCTATACTATGCCCAGCTGGCTCTGCTTCACAATGCCAGTCAGCCGTGTTCTGCGTTGCAATGCATAACATTCTGGCCAGCCTGTGGCTCACTCCGTTGCCACTCACTTCTGCTCTGGCATATTTTCTGACTGCTCGAAATGCTACACTTGGATATTTGGTGAGCCTTAGCTTGTTGTTTACACCAGTCTGCTGGTGCTCTGGTGAAGTTATCTGCCCAGTCCCAGGACTTAGCTGAGACATTTGAAGAGATATTTGGATGCAGTGACAGTATGCTGTTCTTGTCATGTATAACATACCTTCTGTCTCTCACTGGGGCTGCACTTGCCTTTTGTTTAATTCTAGCATTGGGTGAAGTGTCAATTTGATTTTTAAATTCAGCAAATGTTGGATAGTTTGCTTGTTACAGCATGTCCATGAGCAACACTTGAGCTCCTACATATTTCCCAGCTAAATATCTTACTTCACTGTCGGGGCCACTCACAGCCAAATGTGATCATCATCTCTGGAATTCAGAAGACTTTATAGGATGCCTGAAGACTCTTAAGCTACAAACATATTTCAGTTAGCTTTGATGTTGTATCTTCATTTACGAAAATACCTCTGGGCAGAACACATTAGAAGTTATCAGCAGCACATTTGAGAAAGGTATTCTGGCACTGTTTAGACTTGTGTTTACCTACACTTATTTACTATTAAAAAACCAACATTTTGATTAAGTGGACAGTGTCACCGTGGGAAGTTGTCTGTATCCCTTGGTGGTCAACTATTATTGGAAGACTTCGAGGAAAAGGCACTTTAGTTGGCACGTCTCCAACCTTCTTGCTACTGAAGGTATGTATATGATAAATGGAATACAGACATTACCAATGTTTCTCCAACACATGAACTCGTTCCATCCAAATATGCAGTTTACCGTGGAAATGGAGAAAGATGGTATCTTAAAATTCCTGGCAGTCACGGTTAGAAGAAAATCTGATGATACAGTTGGACATAGCATATAACGCAAACCAACTCGCATAGGGTTATATCTGTGGGCCACATGCTGTCATCATCCTGTAAAACACACTAGTGTCTTACACTCTTTGGTACATATAGCACATGAGGTCTCCCACACCGACAGTCTGCCTGGTGAACTACAACACCTAAAAATGGTATTCGAACACAATGGCTATTCTGATAAACAGATACGCCACACATTCTGCTCTAAGCAAGTTCAGAGCAGCAATGTAAACGAAGGTTCAGAGGCACCCATTGCAATTATTTCTTGCTGTATTTTGGCAGCATGTCTTCGAGAATAGAAAGAATTCTGAAGAGAAATGACATCAAGTGTTTTGTTGGCACAAAAAAAAGTGAAGAATTTGTTGTGTTCAGTCAAAGACAATCTTGGCCTTAGCAAACATGGAGTATATATGATCCCATGCCAAATTATGCAAGAATGTCGTATTGAACACCATCATCACACACGGCTGGGGCAACCTGATAAATCAGTAATAGCGAAGCAGTGCCTGGACACAGGGAATCACATTTCACAACAAGACTGAAGTTTTAGCCTCAGCAATGTCTTTATGGGACTGTGTTCCTAAGGAGGCCATACATATCCTTATGGTGGACAATTTAATCAATAGGGATGCAGGTTTTTCAATTAAGTGCCACCTGGAATCTAGCACTGCCCATTATGTTGGGAGAAGTCATTCACTAATGACTATTATTACTTATTCTTGGCCATGTTGCTACCTCCTCTCCTAACTATCAATATCAGATCTTCTTCGCTCAAATTCCTTTTCTGTGTCTCACTATCCCCCATTACCTGACCAAGGGCAGCACTATGTTTTACAATACTTATGACCTGGTATCCTGATATTACTTTTCCCTGTAGCTGCTTGTTTACAAACTTCCCATGACTGTTAAATGGTAGCAGCACCTATCTTTTTCCATTTATCTTGTCCTCAATCTGTCACTTAACGTCTTGTTAATGAACTGCAGCATCTCCTGTCTTCTACAGTTGAATGAAGTTTCTCTCCCTCAACAGGTAATCGGCTAAATCTGTCTTTAGCACAAAGATAAAATAACAATCTATTCTGAACAATTCCCTTTTTGATCCTTTCCTATTACCCCTTCACATGTCCCACTTCCTCCTCCCCCCCCCCCCCCCCCAGTTGGTCTAAGTCAATTTTTGTGGCCTCAGTCTCTGCCTGAAGCATGTCTTGTTCTGTGAACTTCTTGTCTTTTTTTTTTTTACACTTAATCTAAATAGCCTCCGTAGAAATCCCTCCTTCTGACCCACTGCATTGGGCCCAGTGAAACAGCAGTTCACAATCCCAACACACTAATTCCCAAAATACTAAGTAATCAGAGGCAACATGCACAGTTGTCATTCACGGTCATAACATTAACAACAATCATGCAGATAGGTACCTATGTGTTTGTACATATTAGTGACCTTTTACAGTTGTGTTTACACACACTGATATGAGTGAAAAAAATTAGTGATACCAGGCAAGACTTCTAACACTGAATCCTCTAGTATAAACTTACCAAAATCAGATGTGGGTAATTCATGTACACAAACATTATGAACTCTCACATTTTTACACGATTTGAAGAGGACGTAGGTGAAGATGAAATGGGAGATATGATACTGCGTGAAGAATTTGACAGAGCACTGAAAGATCTAAGTCAAAACAAGGCACCGGGAATAGACAACATTCCATTAGAACTACTGATAGCCTTGGAGTAGCCAGCCCTGACAAAAATCTTCCACCTGGCAAGCAAGATGTATGAGACAGGCGAAATACCCTCAGACTTCAAGAAGAACATAATAATTCCAATCCCAAAGAAAGCAGTTGTTGAAAGGTGTGAAAATTATCAAACTATCAGTTTAATAAGACACGGCTGCAAAATACTGACATGAATTCTTTACAGGCGAATGGAAAAACTGGTACGAGCTGACCTTGGGGAAAGATCAGTTTGGATTCTGTAGAAATACTGGAACATGTGAGGGTATACTGACCCTATGACTTATCTTAGAAGATAGATTAAGGAAAGGCAAACCTACATTTCCAGCATTTGTAGACATAGAGAAAGCTTTTGACAATGTTGACTGGAGTACTCTCTTTCAAATTCTAAAGGTGGCAGGGGTAAAATACAGGGAGCAAAAGGCTATTTACAATTTCTACAGAAACCAGATGGCAGTTATAAGAGTTGAGGGGCATGAATGGGAAGCAGTGGTTGGGAAAAGAGTGAGACGGGTTGTAGCCTATTCCCGATGTTATTCAATATATACATTGAGCAAGCAGTAAAGGAAACAAAAGAAAAATTTGGAGTAGGAATTAAAATCCATGGGGAAGAAATAAAAAATTTAATTTGCCAATGTCATTGTAATTTTGTCAGAGGCAGTAAAGGACGTGGAAGAACTGTTGGACAGAATGGACAATGTCTTCGAAGATGAACATCAACAAACGCAAAATGAGGATATGGGAATGTAGTCTAATTAAATCAGGTGATGTTGAGGGAATTAGATTAGGAAATGAGACACTTAAAGTAGTAGATAAATTTTGGGTCATTCCATGTCAATTCAACCAATTTGAGAAAATGTTCCAGCTGATACTCTCAGATTTGGCTGAAATTTAGCACACCAATGCTACCAAGTGTGGGACACTCATGTACAAAATTTTAAGTTCTACTGCCAATTAGTTCCAGAATTATGGCTTGTGAAAGAAAGTGGCGTGACCAGGAAATTGCAACCCGCATCTGGCAATCTATCTTCAGACCCAACTTCAGGTCTTAATAACTTTGGAACTATTCCACACAGTCCAGTGAAATTTTTACAACCCAGTAACATCCACTTAGAGAACACACTCTATGAATCAAAACACCAAAAACATATTTCTGAGGGAAAATAAAAAAATCAAAAATGTGATTTTAAAAATGTAATACATTCAAAGGTACATATTGTGGGTGCCCTCTATGCCAAATATAATTCACTCAAAAAGGGTATACATTTTTTGTGGTAAGCTTAAAGTGGCCTAAACATACACAGAACTCATCATGCCCATATCAGTTACAAAAATGAGTTACGTGCACAGGAAAATACAAAAATTTGAAAAATTACCTGAAAAACATGGATTTTCAAAGTGTGGTAGCACAAAAGGGACACGTGGTATTCAAGACAAATTTCAAACACTGCATAAGTATACCTTAATATAATATGTGGCAAACTTTCAACTTGTTATTGCAAGGCATTTATGTACAATAAAAGTTGACAGAGATGTATTTGGTTACGTTTCTTTTAACACGATTCAGCAAGTAATAGTGATGATGCAGACAGCTTGTTTGAGATAAAGCTGCAACAATTGTTAGGAACCATTAGGCAACAGAAAGTTAAACAGTGGTAGTCTTCAGGGACAGAGTGAGTCATTGTTAGGTAGGAACAACAAAGGAAACAAGCAACAATTACAGGTTACTTATGTTTTTAAGATTCTATTTCAGACTGGTCAGTACTATTGTGGAAAGTCAGTATGGAGGCAGATGAGTGTACTAGTGGTGCTTTTGTTCAAACAAGTTGAAGTATTGGTAGAGCACAAACATCTGAATGTCTTAAAACAACATATGGAACAAAATGTGGCACTCGCTTTGTACTTTATGATCTGGATGAATCGGACCAAGATTTGTTGCTATGGAGATACGGGATACACCCTGTGGGCGCAAGAAGTACAGTTCCAGGAAACTTTAGTGTTTGTTATCATCATATGAAAGTGTTTCTGGATAAGTATTCTTTCCTACAAAGTTGTTGTTTTGATCCATTTCAGACTCATAAGAAGACAGTGAAGTGTGAAGTGTAGCCTCAGAGAAATTGATATAAAATCAGTATTGAAAGTGAATCAGTGCATGCGACTTAACATGAAACCAGGGCAAAAGTTATGTTCGAGGTGTCTTACACTGCTAAAAAATGAAGAATATTCTGATAATTTACATGACAGTGACGAAGAGTATCAGCCACCTACAACCACAGCGGATGAGCAATTAAATACTTCAGTGACTGCTCTTCGTTTGTCTCCCATGAAGACACACAAAGTTGGGAAAAGAGACAGGACCAGGTATGGTAGAAGAAAACTACAAGGAGCTCAAATGGAATTAAAACACAAATAGCTGACACACTAATGGTGGAAAAGGAAGAACTATCTGCTCCAAAGGAACGGAAATCATGCCAGAAATACCCTGATTTGGACAAAATTGTGCATGATTTAAAAGAAAAATGTTTCATATCCACATGCCAGAAAAAAGTAGCTATTCTTACCCTTGCACCTTCCAGCTGGTCTATTGACTACACTGCAATGGAATTCAGTGTTTCTACATATATGGTAAAGCAAGCTAGGAAAATAAAAGCAACCCAAGGAGTGCTTCCACAACTTCAGCAGGCTCAGGATAAGCAACAGAGTTCAGAAATAAAGGTGCTAGTGTCGGAGTTTTATGGAGGAGGAGATTAGTGTTTAACGTCCCGTCGACAACGAGGTCATTAGAAACGGAGCGCAAGCTCGGGTGAGGGAAGGATGGGGAAGGAAATCGGCCATGCCCTTTCAAAGGAACCATCCCAGCATTTGCCTGAAGCGATTTAGGGAAATCACGGAAAACCTAAATCAGGATGGCCGGAGACGAGATTGAACCATTGTCCTCCCAAACGAGAGTCCAGTGTGCTACACACTGCGCCACCTTGCTGGGTCAGAGTTTTATGAAAATAATGACTACAGCCAAATAATGCCTGGAAAAAGGAGACTATGTAATGGTGAAAATGGGAAATGTACGTGTACAGATAAAAAAAAGACTTGCTATGCAACATATCAGAACTATATGTAGAATTCAAGGAAAAGTATCCCAATACCAAAGTAGGTTTATCATCTTTTTTCAATCTTCGGCCAAAATGGGTTGTGCCTGTAAGTGCAAGGGGGGCACACGATGTTTGTGTATGTGAGACCCATCAAAATTCTAAGCTCATGTTTGCTGCTATAAAGGCCTCTGGTCTGGATTACAAATGTGCAATGAAGCTGCTAGTGTGTGACATCAGTTCCTACCAGTGCATGATACACAGGTGTTAAAAGTGTCCCGGTAAGGCAAGTCTTGCAGAACACATGAATAACAAACTTTATGGTGAACTCCCTATGGATGACGATGAACTTGTTTCTTATAAACAACGGACACACATAGATCGCACAAGTCTTGAAACAAAGCAAAGTACAGTGGAAGATTTTGTTGAAATGTGTTGTCAAAAAACGGACAAACTGACCACACACAGCATCACAGCAACAGCACAATCGGCTTAGCTCCAGTTTTGTAAGGATAATTTGAAACAAGTTGAAATTATGGTAATACTAGACTTTTCTGAAAATTATGCATTTACAGTTCAAGATGCCATCCAAGGATACCATTGGGACAACAGTCAAGCAACTCTCCAGCCATTTGCGATTTACTATAGAGGTGAATCAGGTGATGTGTCTGTCATGAACCTGTGCATTTTTAGTGACTGTTTACTTCATGATGCCATTGCAGTTCATGCCCACATTCGCACTGTCATGGCATATGTGAAAAACAAGCTGCCTCACATACATTTTGTGAAATACTTCAGTGATGGGGCAGCTAGTCAGTACAAAAACTGTAAAAATCTCAAAAATTTATGCAAGCATTACCACGATTTTCAGATTTGCGCAGAATGGAATTTTTTCGCAACAAGTCAGGGTAAAAATGTATGTGATTGTATTGGTGCTACCATTAAGTGCATGGCATCACGAGCTAGTCCGCAGCACGCTACAGAAGGTCACATTTTAACACCTCTTCAATTATTTATCTGGGTACAGAAAAATATCTCTGGCATACAATCATTCTATGTTTCGAAAGATGAGGTGAAATCAGTCAAAGAGTTGCTAAAAAGCAGACTAGAACACGTTAAACTGTTGCAGGCATAAGGAGCCATCATCACTTCTCTCCAGCGGACTGTGACAATGTGCAGATTGTCTGGTTATAACTATAGGTGCATGCACAACATGTCTCTTCACAGTGTGTCTGACTCAGGATTCAGAAGCAAAAGTAGCAACATACAACCAGGTTGCTATGTTATTGCTTTTTATGATGACAAATGGTACTTAGGATGTGTTGCAGAGTGCTGTGAAGCAGAAGGTGATATATTTGTGAACTTCATGGCAACAGCAGGACCAGCAAGATCATTTCATTGACCACGTTTGGCAGACAGGTGTTGGATTACTTTTGAACATATTCTTATGACAGTTCCAGTTCCTACCACAGTGTCAGGAAGACAGTACAACTTGCCACTCAATGTACAGAGTACAGTAGCTAAAGTGTGGGAGAACTTCTGTTCGAAGCACAATTGACTGGTTTTTAGCAGTTAAGGTGCAGTAAACATTAATGCATTGTACACAAATGTCTTGCAATAACATGCTGAAATTTTGAGATGTATATCATTATGGTCTACTTATGCAGTGTGTGAAATTTGGCTTGGATACCACTTGTCCCTTTTGTGCTACCACATTTCAAAAATCCATATTTTTCAGGTAATTTTTCAAATTTTTGTATTTTCGTGTACATGTAACTCATTTTTGTGACTGATATGGGCATGATGAGTTCTGTGTGTGTGTTTAGGCCACATTACGCTTACCACAAAAAAATTTATACCCTTTTTGAGTGAATTATATTTGGCATAGAGGGCACCTACAATATGTACCTTTTAACGTATTACATTTTTTTAATCACATTTTGGAATTTTTTATTTCCCTTCAGAAATATGTTGTTGGTGTTTTGATTCATGGAATGTGTTCTCTAAATGGATGTTACTGGGTTGTAAAAATTTCACTGGACAGTGCGGAATAGTTCAAAAGTTATGAAGACCTGAAGTTGAGTCTGAAGATAGACTGCCAGGTGCGGGTTGCAATTTCCGGGTGATGCCACCTTCTTTCACAAGTCATAATTCTGGAACTAATTGGCAGGGGAAACTAATACTTTGTAGACGAGTGTTCCACACATGGTAGAATTAGTGTACTGAATTTCAGTCAAATCTGAGACTAAGAGCTGGAGCCCCTGGTTGAACTGACATGGAATGACCCTTTTGCTATTTGGGGGGCAAAATAACTGATGATGGTCGAAATAGGGAGGACATAAAATTTAGACTGGCAATGGCAAGAAAAGCGTTTCTGAAGAAGAGAAATTTGTTAACATCAAGTATAGATTGAAGTGTCAGAAAGTCTTTTCTCAAAGTATTTGTATGGAGTGAAGCCATGTATGGATGTGAAACATGGACGATAAATAGTTCAGACAAGAAGATAATAGAAGCCTTTGAGATGTGGTGCTACAAGAGAATGCTGAAGATTAGATGAGTAGATCACGTAACTAATGAGGAGGTACTGAATAGAATTGGGAAGAAGAGGAATTTGTGGCACAACTTGTCTAGAAGAAGGGATTGGTTGGTAGGAATTGTTCTGAGGCATCAAGGGATCACTAATTTAGTATTGGAGGGCACTGTGGAGGGTAAAAATTGTACTGGGAGACCAAGAGACGAATACACTAAGCAGATTCAGAAGGATGTTGGGTGCAGTAGTTACTTGGAAATGAAGAAGCTTGCACAGGATAAAGTTGCATGGGGAGCCGCTCAAACCAGTATGTGGACTGCAGACCACAACAACAATAGAAACGCAAATAAATTCATCAAGACGATATTTACTCCGTTTTTAGCGAGAACATATTTAAACCTACGCCAGCTATTTCTCTCCTGACGAACTTTTTCGAATTAAAGGAATAATACTAATAAAAACGTGGAACTTTCGTAATGTGAATGGCACAGGCACTCTAACACTCAGTTACCATGTAATACAGACGACATTAACTGTTAACATCAGATTAAAAACTTTACAAACTACTAAATGTTAACAGTGGATAACAAAGTCACTATTAATAGCAACCAATAATTTTCTTTACATTTGTATATTTTTGTGTTTTACTCCTTCATGTGTCTCGCTGTTATTAAAATGGACCATGTACAAACATATAAAAAATGATGCAATGTTTTACCTGTCCCCAATGCGTTAACCCGTTCAACAGCAACTTGGGTCCAACTGCCAGGAGCAGCCCCACAATCTATAACACACTGGCCAGGACTCAGTATATGGAATCTGTCATCTATCTCCCTCAACTTGAATGCACTGCGACACCTATCAACCACGATTAAGATTATTTAGTCACAAACAGACTATTTAAAAAATTACGATATCAATTACATTAACCTGTAGTTTGACATCTTGGCTTTCTCCACGTAAGGGTCTGAAAATTGACGGAGCAACCACAGATGAGAACTTTTTCCTTTCTTTCGTGGGATCTGTTGTTTCATATTTCCAGTTGTAGTGCTGAAAACACAGCGACAGGTTCTACTGGCAATGCCTCTAACGTGGACAGGCGTTAACACTTGGCCATACATTTCATATAACCCCTCAGACAACAGAGTGGATCATGTATCTTCTTTCACAACCAAACACTTACCGCTTTGCGACTATGTTTTGTTTTGGCCGCGTCTACGGTGGGGAAATAAAAAATCTTATTGGTTGGACGCGAATGTCAATAAAAATGGCTGCAGTAGAGTAGTGGTTACAGCACTACTGGGAAGGCATGTAGATAAAATTAGGTTAAATTTTCTTTATCTTGGCACCGCACACGATTACAAGAGACATGAATTTAGGAACCACCAATCCATACAATAATGGGCTCCTGTATGCGGGTTTCAATCAGGACCAAGGTGAGAATTGTCGTGCGCGTGGTGACACCGCAATGTGTACAGTGTACAACGTGCGCAGTTTTGCTTACAGACGTTCGACATTTCAGGATGCTTTGCATGCGGAATGGAGAATGGTTTTCGAGTGTATAACTGTGATCCACTAAAAGAAAAAGAACGACAAGATTTTTCTGAAGGTGGTCTTGGTTATGTTGAAATGCTGTTCCGGTGCAATTATTTGGCGCTTGTCGGAGGTGGACCCCGGCCGCTCTACCCTCCGAACAGAGGTTACTACATAGCTACATATAAGTAATAGTAAGATATGTGTATTTCAAATTACCTCGAACACATGTAGACGTAATAGTTTTATTGTTATGTGTTCATCGGTGTATGTAATGCTTTGTTCTGTTTAGTGATGATATGGGATGATTTGAAGAAGTCACCTGTCATTGCGATGGAATTCAATGCACCTGTCCGAGGAGTACGTCTCAGGAGAGATAGAATTGTCGTTATACTGGAAGGTGTAATCAAAGTCTACACATTCACAGCAAATCCACAACAGCTACACGTGTTTGAAACTAATCCAAATCCTAAGGGTGAGTTGATAGATTATAGTTCAGCAAAATGTGTGACTAAATACTGCATAACTAAATAAGTGACTACCAGCAAATGTGTCGATTTGACCCTAAGTGAAATGGCCTTCGTAGCTGCAAGATAAGTCAAAAAATGTTGAACATACATTCATTTGAGAGGTAGGCCTAGTAATTAACTTATCACAACCCGAATTACACATGATAAATCTTTGGCTATTGTAGCCAGTCATCATCAGACATACACTTAGTTTACAACACTTATTTAAATTTATCACATCACGTCATTTCAGATGTGCATAAGTCAGATTTTTTGTACCAGTAACATAATATTTGATAAATTTCTGATTTGTATATTAATTGGTTCTGCTAAGAAATTTATCATTGGAATAAAAGGATTTGGGTCTAGTGTAGCAGGGGATACAACCCGTCGGCTTTGGACAATGACGTCACAAGTCGCCAGAGAGCAGTTTACCATTTTCGCTTTTGCTGTTATGTTTCAGTTTCGTTTTTTTACTGATTGCTTAATAAAGTGGATCTCTTTATTCTATCTCGTGAGTTTTTTTAAAAAAGCCAAAAAACACTTTATCAGCTACTGAAGGGAGCTACAACACTAAGAAGAATCGCTTCTCGTTTGGTGACTTGTGACGTCATTGTCCAAAGCCGACGGGTTGTATCCCCCGCTACACTAGTCCCAAGGATTTGGTCATTCATAAATCTTCCACACTTCTTTTAAGCTAAACTTTATTGGTAGCCAAACTTTTATGGATGCTGGCATATGGCATTATGTGTCAAGAAGAATATTAAATACAAGTCATTGGCTCTGACAGTGACATAATGTTAATGATTGCTATGACAACATGTTTTGGATTGTATATTCACACTTATCACCTGTGTCGGGCAGTTTCCACATTTCACATAGATTTATTAAGATACTTTTTTAAGCCATTCTGCGATGTGCTCCTCTCAATTGAATTTTTCATCAAGTTGTAATCCCAAGAATGTTGCACTCTCAGTCTCTCTTCTATATGCTTATCATATTTTAGACATAGTCTCCTGCAAGTTTTTAACTGCATATAGTCTGTCTTTTCAAAGTTTGATTGCAAAATTCGTAGAAATCATTTATTATTGTCCATGAAATTTAGAGGATTACAGAAGTGTCTGATTCCACCCGTCTGCTTTGACCCATGACGTCATCAATATGGTGGAAGTGGCTATTCTAAGCTTCTCCAATATAGTGCCTATGATGTCTCTACATACATACAGCAAAAAACATGAAAATACGTATGAATAAGACAATAACATCTCCCTCCAAAAACACAATCAAACTAAGGACAACCATGAAAAATTGGGGGTTTTAGGGAGCGGGCAAAAAAAAAAAAAAAAAAAAAAAAAAAAAAAAAAAAAAAAAAAAAAAAACCTCAAACCACACAAAATGATGAATAAAAAATATAATTACAAAATCTACAGGAATCGGACACTTCCCTTTGACCAAAATTTGTTGGTGGTAGGTAATTGTTTTTTTGGGTCAATGTTTCTCAAGTTGTAATGTTTTGTGTATTTATTGTGTATCAAATGTGTTAATCGATGTTGGGATGTTTGACTTTTGAATTTTTTGAGGTGCTGTTGTTTTGGTTCTGTTTTTCATAGTTATAGGTGTTGGTTTTTTCATATCAATAGTTACGGTCACGGGACATGACTGATTACAATTTTCGTAGAGTTTTATGTGCAGGTATTGGTGTTTTGGTATCGTCATCTGTGGTCAAGGGATTTGTCTGATTCCAGTTTCCGTAGTTTTTGTTGTAGTAGTTGGTGTTTCGGTATCGGCAGCTGCAGTTGACCTCAAATTTTGGCACTGCAAAGCAGGTCAAACCCCCTCACACACACACACACACACACACACACACAGAGGGCACCATCAAACATAACAAGACGACATCTACAAACATAACCAGCTCATAAACTGCGCGCCTTAATGGCGTCACACACCACAACACCCTTACGTCATGGGTCAGCAGATGGGTGGAATCGGACACTTCCATTGACCCGAAAATTGCATTAACCACTGTTTTAAAACTGGACTGTTTTGCTATTTATGGTGATGTTTGTGTCATCTGCAGACATAACAAATTTGGCTTCTGGTAATATTGCTGTTTAAAGGGCATTAATGGACACAAGAAAAAGTAAGAGGCCTAAGATGGTAACTTGTGGGACATCACTTGTAATTAGTTTCCAGTTGGTCGATGACTTGTAGGCCAGTTTTATCTGTGTGGTTCCTATGAGAGTGATAAGTAGAAGGCGGACGACCATTTGTAGATTGCCTTCTGGAAATAGTGACTTGCCAGTAGATGCACTTGAGATGTTGGGAGTTCTTTTCTGAATGTTGCTGCAACAAATTCTTCAGCATTTTGGCAACACTCTTCTTAATTCAAACAGGGTTGCGATCCCAGCAAATATACATAATCATTCAAATTGGGTTGCAGCGTATTCATGCGGAACTTGGGGTTAAAGTAAAGATTTGCCCTTGAGTAGCACTTCTTTTACTGTCTAGTAGAATTGGCAAAAAATGATTCCTGACAGCTGGCAGTGCTTTTACCATCTTTCAATTGAACTGCAACTGGCTGTGATGAAAACAATAGTGATCTATAGAGTTGTGACAACACTAAAATGTTGCCACAGAGAAACACATGGAATGGCATTACATGGTTGGTTCAGGTAGACACATGAAGCAGCCACACCAATCCTACTGCAACTGTCAGACATCTTTGTTCACTAACTATTCATTAGTTTAGTTATTTGCACATTCCATGGATTTTTGTTATGACCTCACCCTTATAGTTGCCAATTCTCTAAATTTTGTCAATAGCACTCCTTGAGAAGAATGTTACCTATCCTCCAGTGATTCCCATTTGATTTCACCCCACTTCTGAACTGCTTCGAAGTCTTCCTTTAATACCACTTGGTGCAGATCCCAAACACTCGAACAGTACTCAACAATGATTTGCACTAGTATCTATTAGAGTCAACACAGTTGAATAAGTAATAGTGAGTAAAAGACATTTAGTGCCAGTAACTATATTTGCACTTGCAGGTAAATACATCGAACACAACAACCAAGGAACGTTATATTACACACATAAAAATCAAAGCATACAATAGCACCAGAGAGGTCTATTATATTTCACACGATGCATTTTGCCGCCGTCTCACATGAAATATATTGTTCACACAATTCCAATTCCAACATCGCCTTTGAACATATATTTTGTGTTTTGCCTTCATAAGATAAACCAAATAGCCCCACAGTCTTTTCAAATTTCTCTTCATCCAAGGGTTTTGTCAGCAGGACAGCCAACATGTCTTCTGTGCGCAGGTAGTCCACGGCAATGTATTGTCGCTCTATGAGGTCCCGAATAAAATGGTGCCTTTGATCAATATGTTTTGTCCTAGCACTTGTGACATCAATTTTAGGTAGGTTAATGGCACCTTTATTGTCACAGAAGATTGTTATAGGTTCCACAATTACACAATTAAATTGAGTTCTATTTCACATAATGTTTTTAGCCATAGTGCTTCCTGTGTGGTGTAAGATAGTGCCAAAAACTTGGCCTATATGGTACTCAATGCGACTGTTTTCTGCTTCTGACAGTACCATGAAGTGAGGCCGACCCTTAATTTAAAGCAGCAGCCAGTAGTGGAGTGCCTATCTCCTAATTCACTCCACCAGTCCGCATCACTGTAGCCTTCTAGTTTTGCATTGCCTTCTTTATTATGATATCTTAATTCGTGGTTTGATGTTCCTCTTAGATATTGGAATGTCCTTTTCAGAGCTTCCCAGTGCTTTTCCTGTGGGTCTCTGCAATTTCTGTTCACTGCGTTGGTGGCAAAAGCAATGTCAGGTTGTGACGTTTGAGACGAATATAACAGGCTCCCTACTGCTTCTAAATATGGAACATTCTTGACACATGCCACATGTGTCTCATTTGTATTTAACTTCACTCCTACTTCCATTGGCATAGTTATGGGTTTACAGTCACTCATGCCAAATTTCCTTTAGATTTTTTATGTACATGATGATTGATTTTATGCTCAATTCTTGTCTCTCTTCATCCTCAGTGATCTGCATACCTAAATAATGTTTAACTTCTCCCAAATCATGCACCTTAAACTTGGTTTGCAGCTGTTTCTTACAAATTCCCATTTGGCTTTCGTTTTCAGTCAGGATAAAGAAGTTGTCCACGCATATTGCCATTATTATTATTATCTCTTCCCCTTTTATAGTATATACTGGGATCTGCCATAGATTGCTTCATGTTCATATTTATTTTTTATGTAGACATCGATTCCAGCAATGTGCACTTTTTCACAAATGCCACATCTTTTCCCTTTCCAATCTGGTTCTCATGACTTCTCTTGGTGGAATGACATATATCTCCTCCTCCAATTTCCCATTTAAATATGCTGTTTTTACATCCATATGATGAATTTTTAAATTTCATTTTGCTGCCAAGGCTCAAAGCTATCTCAGTGAGGCATACTTGACTACAGGTGAAAAAGTTTCCTTGTAATCTACCCCTTGTTTTGCGAATATCTTTTTTTTTTTTTTTTTTTTTACAAGTCGTCCTTTATATCTTGGTGATGAGTTTTCGGGGCTCTTCAAAGTGAATACCCATCTTGCCTGTAATGGTTTATTATCGGCTGCATTTTTACCTATTCAGAGGTTTCATTCTGAAATAAAGATTCCAATTCTCTCTTCATTGCTTCTTTCCGTTCTTGAGAGTTCAGGCCGCTCATTGCTTCTTCTGCTGTTGCTGGCTCATCATTAAAAGACAGAACTGCGTACATCTCGAAGTCCAGATATTCTTTTGGTTTTTGAACGCAAGAAGAATGCCTTACGTTGTTCTCTTCATTTTGTTCATCCTCAAACTCATTGCCGTCACAGTTAGTCTCCATTTGCCTTTGACTATCCTCCTTCTGTTTTCACTTTCTCTTTCTTCACCTAAGGTTTCACTCTTGGAACTAGGTGCAGTTAACTTAGTAGTCTTGACCTCTTCAGTGTCCTTTTTATTTTCAAAGAATACTACATCTCTGCTTGTGACTATCCTTTTATTCAATGGATCCAGTAATCGGTAGCCCTTTGAATTTCTCACAATAGCCTACAAAAATGTACTTTTTATTGGGTCCCATTTTCCTCTCATCTGTTTTGGAATGTGCACCATTGCATCACAACCAAAAACCCTTGTATTGCTTAGATCAGGTTTCCTTCCTACCCATATCTCATAGGGGGTTCTATTCCTTAATGCTTTTGTAGGTGATCTAGTGTTCAAATATATGACCGTTGATACTGCCTCTGCCCAAAAATCTTTGGATAATCCAGCATCAGTTATCATGCTCCTTGCTTTTTTGAGAATGGTCCTATTCCTCTCAGACCCCGTTTTGAGATGGGTTGTACTTTATTGTAGTTTGATGCCTGATTCCCATTTTTGCAAGAAGTGTCTTCAATTTCTGGTTATTATATACTCTCCCGTTGTCATACCTGATGATCTTAATCTTCTTTCCCATACACCTTTTCACCATATTATGATATTTCTCAAAAGTCACACACACTTGGTCTTTGGAACTAAGAAAATAAACATGAGTATATTGTGAATAATCATCAATAAACGTAAGAAAATAACAACTCCCATAGATTTGCACTCCTTTGGGCCACATACATCTGTATGGATTAACTAACTATAAGACCTCTGCAGATTTGCTTTTACTAGTTTTAAAAGGTAGCCTCGTTTGTTTTCCTTTTATGCATATCTCACAAGGGTCGTTGGATACACTATAATTCTGCATTCCCTTTACCATTACCTTTATTAAGGATATACTCTTTCTATTTAAGTGTTCAAGTCTGTGGTGCTATAAAAAAACCTTCCGCTGAGTATAATGAATGACTAACATTTCTAGTTTACTGCAGTGGTATCCAACTTAAAAAATACCCCTTTTGTTCCTTGCTGTAGTTATAACTTCACCATTTTCGTTGATTACTGTTGCTCCATGCATGTCAAAAGTGACTGTATTTCCTTCTTGACAATTTCTCCTACAGACAGTAGGTTACTCACAACATTTTTTACATAATGAACGTCATGTGCTGCAACCATATTGGGTTCACCATTTACACTTACATGTAGGTCTAGTTCCTCAGCCAAATGACATTGGAGCTTGCTGCCATCAACAGTAGATATTCCTATATGAGTCTTATCTTTAACATCATAAAGAATAGATTTGTCTTTAACAACATGCACAGTTGCACCGGAATCTAAAATCCATTTCAGTGGACAGTTACCCACATCTCCAAAAGAATAAAAACATGAGAGCGCCTTACCTTTATTATTGGTCCCTGCCTCTGGGCTATCAGCAAAATACCTCTTGTGCTGCATGTCTGACCTTGGGTTTACTTTTTCTCTGCACTGAGATGCAATATTCCCCTTCTTCTGACATCTGTAGCACCTCACTGATTTCTTCCTTTTGTTTTTTTAATAAAGAGCAGATGCAGTTTCCTTCCCCAACACATGACAGCTTGAAGTATTCTTTACATCCTGTAGGATTTTCACTTTAACACTGTCGCCTGTGATCGGTATGCTTGAACTTTCCATCCCCTTAATCGTAGGTGCATACCTTTCGGGCAGTCCTACCAACGGTAGTGTCCCTATCCATTCATCAACAATCTCAAACCCAATGTTTCTCAGTCAGTTCGAGGTGGCGTATTTGTCTACAAGTTTGAATTTGTCCAGCCGAGTGGTAATTAACTCACTTAATAATCCTACTTTTCTTGTAAGACCTCCATCCTGAAATGCACTTCGTAATTTGTCCCAGACTTCTTTCGCTGTCGCAGCTTTTTCAAGGTGAATATAATTCACCGAGTCAACCAGTGATATACTTGAATAATTCTGATCTGTGGATTTCATTGTCCCATCCACCACATCCCATAGGTCATCCAGACGTAAAAACGCTTCTACTGCAAATTTCCACATTGCATTGTTTTCGCAACCCATTAGTCTTTCAATCTGTGGAATTTGTGCTGTACTCATTTTAACAGTAACTTTGATCTTTCTTAACGTAAAGAATAATACAAAAGTGTTGCATCCATCGTGTAAGAATAACCCATACTCCATGCAAGTGCACTACCTGGAACTTTTTCAATACTTTCTCACTACTATGTTATGGATATACTTATTCCAAATGCTACGCTGGGCCCATAACCTATTCGAGTCGACACAGTTAAGTAAGTAATAGTGAGTAAAAGTCATTTAGTGCCAGTAAATATATTTGTACTTACAGGTAAAATACATCATACACAACAACCAAGGATCATTATTTTACACACACAAAGCTCGGACCATACAATAGCACCAGAGAGGTCTACAGTAGAACCCCTCTAATCCGTCACCTTTGGGACCGGGACCATGGTCAGAACAAAAAAAAGGTTGGATTATCCAAAAAAATATAAAAAGACATTTAGCACAAAAAATTAAACGATTTAAGAACTAAAAGACATCTACAGCAATATAAAAAGATGTTTTTTTACACAGTGTTCAACAATATATTAACTAAAAAACGTCTACACACACTATAATATGTATTGGTTTTAAAAGGAAAAACAACAAACAAATTACAGTACTATACTGTACTTAATAACGTATAAATGATATATACTGTAAACTAAAAAATGTTTATAGCACTGCAAATAAAAAGAAATTTTTTACAAAGAAATATACTACTGTATGTATAAACTAAGAAATGATTATACTGTATGCATTGTTTTTACAGTATAAACAAAAACAAATTACTTGGAAAAAATTTCAGTGATACATTTGTGCTTAGCAGATGTTATTCTAGATTTAGCTGTAGTGTCCCTCCATTTTTTAGGCACAAAATGTCCACTGGAGTTGAAGTTGGATTCTGCTCGATGTATTGAAGGGCGATGTAAAAAGCGTTTTTTACATCTTGTGTGAAGTCCGGGTGGGGGATTCGTCTTCACCGTCCGAGTCCTCATTGACAGTTTCCTGGCTAACAGCGGCAACAATCTGGTCGTCATTGAGCTCTTTACATTCGTTGAGCCACTCTTCAACTTCAGTGGCAGGGACGTTCAGCTCCAGAGTTTGTAGATCTTTAGCGATTTCCAGTGCGTCGTTGTTTTGCCCATCTTCGGTATGCTCATTTTCAGTCATAACTTGTGCCCAAAGCTTACGCCACGATTTTCGCAGTGTGTCAGGTTTCAGTTTGTCCCTTGCTGCAGCGGTTGTGTAAATAGCATCTTTGATGTTCAGAGATTTCATTGCCTCAAATAAGTTATGACCTTCAGATCTTTCCAAGATTGAGCTGATATACTTTCTGCGATATCGCCTTTTTAACCATTCGATAACGCCCTGATCAATTGGTTGGATGAGTGAGGTCACATTAGGAGGCAGAAAGAGAGCTTTTATGTCCCCTTTCACCCAATCTTCCTCAGATGGGTCTGATGGTGCGTTATCCAAGAGCAGTAGAGCACGAACATGCAGATTTTTTTGCTTCAAGTCTTTTTTGACCGATGGCACAAACTCCTCGAAAAACCAGTATTTAAAAATGTTGCAGTCCATCTAAGCAGATTTTTTTATTGCGGTAATAAACCGGCAAGGAAGATAAGTTTATATTTTTGAATGCCCTTGGCTTTGTAGATTTGCCAGTGACGAACAAGAGGAGCTTGTGGGTATCGTCTGTTTTGCTACAAGGAATGACTGTTATTCTATCAGTAATAAGTTTCGTTCCTACCACGGATTCATTTGAAGCTGCGAGCGTTTTTGTTGGCAACATTTTAAAGTTCAGCCCTGTCTCGTCGATGTTATACACTTGGCAGGGTAACAGTTCATTTTCTTCTACAATTTCTTTAAACTTAACAGAAAACTCCTTGGCAGTTGCGGCATCGGCAGATAGTTTTTCACCGTAAATAGAAACAAATCAGACACCATGACGAGTTTTCCAACGATCAATCCAGCCTTCACTGGCAGCAAATTTACTTTCGGCTTCCAATTTTTTGTGCAAAACTATCACTTTTTCTTTGAGAATTGGCCCGGATATTGGAGTTCCTTTCCTTCTTTCTTGACAAAACCACATCCACAATGCGTTATCAAGCAGTTCAAGCTTAGACTTTTTTAATGTTTTGCGATTCTTCAGTGTGTTTTCACCATCAGTCGTAACTGTATAGGATTAAATGTGTTTCCGGTGCTTCCTCCAGTCCTTAACTGTCGTAACACCTACATTCAGTTCCTTTGCAATTTTTTTGAGCGATTTTCCTTCGTCCAGTCATTGTAGCACTGCTAATTTTTCGTTTAGTGAAAGAGTTATGTGTTTAAATTTGAATCCAGACATGTTGAAAAACAGACAACTGTACACACAATGAATCTGCAGTAATAAGTACTGTAGAAAACATGGAATAAAGCAAATGACGACGTTTTTTAATCCCAACAAAGGATAAAACTGCACAATAACATACAGTATAACAATATGCACAGTGATAGACATCCCAACAATGGCCCGACAGGCGTGCAGTCAGTGACAAGTTGGCACAGGCTCGCGAGCCTCATCATGGTCGGACTAACCGGAGTGACGGACCATCCGAGTTCGGATTAGAGGGGTTCTACTGTATTATATTTCACAAGATGCACTTTGCTGCCATCTCACACGAAATATTTTGTTCACACAATTCCAACAGTACCCTACATGCGGTCCCCTTTACAGATGAACCACACTTTCCGGAAATTCTCCTATAAACTGAAGTTGACCATTCACCATCCTTACTATAATCCTTACGCTCATTCCATTTCATATTTCTTTGCAACATTACACCTAGATATTTAAGTGATGTGACTCTGTCAAGCAGCACACTACTGATCCTGTATTCAAACATTACTGCTTTGTTTGCCCTACTCATGTGCATTAACTTACATTTTTCTGCATGTAGGTCTAGCTGCCACTCATCACACATCAACTAGAAATTTTGTCTTAGTCATCGTGTATCATCCTATTGTCACTCAACTTTGACACCTTCCCGTATACATAGTATCATCAACAAACAGCTACTTACCCCATCCACCAGATCATTTATGTGTATAGAAAATAACAGCAGTCTTATCACATTTCCCTGGGGCACTCCTGATGATACACTCATCTCTGAAGGACAGTCGCTGTCGAGGACAGCGTACTGGGTTTTGTTACTTAAGATATTTTCAAGCCACTCACATATCTGGGAACCTATTCCATAGGCTCATGTGTTTGTTAACTGTCAGCAATGTGGCACCGTGTCAGATACTTTACAGAAATCTAGGAATATAGAATCTGCCTGTTGCCCTTCATCCATAGTTCACGAGATATCATGTGAGAAAAGGTCAAGCTGAGTTTCGATCGAGTGGTGCTTTCTAAAACCTTGCTTATCTGTGGACAGAAGCTTATTCTTCTCGAAGATATTTATTATATTCGAACTGAGAATATGTTCAAGGATTCTGCAGCACACCAAAGTGAAGGATATTGGTCTGTAATTTTGCAGGTCTGTTCTTTTACACTTCTTGTATATAGGAGTGACATGCTTCTTTTTCTAATACCTTGGGCCTTTGTGCTGGGGGAGAGATTCGCAATAAATGCAAGCTAAGTAAGGGACCAGTGTTGCAGAGTAGTCTTTGCTAAATTGAATTGGAATTCCATCAGAATGTGGAGACTTACTAGCTTTCAGTTGTTTCTCTACGCCATGGATCCTTATTACTGTGGTCTCCATATGGGAGTCTGTGTGTTAATATATGTTTATATAACTAAAAACAAAGAAGCTGTAACTTACCAAACAAAAGCATTGGTATGTTGATAGGAGACAATAAAAAAAACACACACACAAATTTCAAGCTTTCGCAACCCACGGTTGCTTCATCAGGAAAGAGGGAAGGAGAGGGAAAGACAAAAGGATGTGGGTTTTAAGGGAAAGGATAAGGGGTCATTCCAACCCCGGGAGCGGAAAGACTTACCTTAGGGGGAAAAGGGACAGGTACACACTCTCTCTCTCTCTCTCTCTCTCTCTCTCTCTCTCTCTCTCTCACACACACACACACACACACACACACACACACACACATATCCATCGGCACATATACAGACACAACCAGACATATGTAAAGGCAAAGAGTTTGGGCAGAGATGTCAGTCAAGGTGGAAGTACAGAAGCAAAGATGTTGTTGGGTGACAAGTGATGTACAAGGGGCGGCAACTTGAAATTAGTGGAGGTTGAGGCCTGGTGGGTAGCAGGAAGAGAGGATATATTGAAGGGCAAGTTCCCATCTCCGGAGTTCTGATAGGTTGGTGTCAGTGGAAAGTATCCAGATAACCCGGACGGTGTAACATTGTGCCAAGATGTGCTGGCCGTGCACCAAGGCATGTTTAGCCACAGGGTGATCCTCATTACCAACAAACACTGTCTGCCTGTGTCCGTTCATGCGAATGGACAGTTTGTTGCTGGTCATTCCCACATAGAACACTTTACAGTGTAGGCATGTCAGTTGGTAAATCACGTGGGTGCTTTCACACATGGCTCTGCCTTTGATCGTGTACAACTTCCGGGTTACATGACTGGAGTAGGTGGTGTTGGGAGGGTGCATGGGACAGGTCTTACACTGGGGGCGGTTACAAGGGTAGGAGCCAGAGGCTAGGGAAGGTGGTTTGGGGATTTCATAGGGATGAACCAAGAGGTTATGAAGGTTAGGTGGACCGCGGAAAGACACTCTTGCTGGAGTGGGGAGGATTTCATGAAGGATGGATCTCATTTCAGGGCAGGATTTGAGGAAGTCGTATCCCTGCTGGAGGGCCACATTCAGAGTCTGATCCAGTCCTGGAAAGTACCCTGTCACAAGTGGGGCACTTTTGGGGTTCTTCTGTGGGAGGTTCTGGGTTTGAGGGGATGAGGAAGTGGCTCTAGCTATTTGCTTCTGTACCAGGTCTGGAGGGTAGTTGCGGGATGCGAAGGCTGTTTTCAGGTTATTGGTGTAATGATGCAGGGATTCCGGACTGGAGCAGATTCGTTTGCCACAAAGACCTAAGCTGTAGGGAAGCGACCGTTTGATATGGAATGGGTGGCAGCTGCAAAATTTAGGTACTGTTGCTTGTTGGTGGGTTTGATGTGGACGGATGTGTGAAGCTGGCCATTGGACAGATGGAGGTCAACGTCAAGGAAAGTGGCATGGGATTTGGAGCAGGACCAGGTGAAACTGATGGAACCAAAGGAGTTGAGGTTGGAGAGAAAATTCCAGAGTTCTTCTTCACTGTGAGTCCAGATCATGAAGATGTCATCAATAAATCTGTACCAAACTTTGGGTTGGCAGGCTTGGGTAACCAAGAAGGCTTCCTCTAAGTGACCCATAAATAGGTTGGCGTACGAGGGGGCCATCCTGGTACCCATGGCTGTTCTCTTCAATTGTTGGTATGTCTGCCCTTCAAAAGTGAAGAAGTTGTGGGTTAGGGTGAAGCTGGCTAAGGTAATGAGGAAAGAGGTTTTAGGTAGGGTAGCAGGTGATCGGCATGAAAGGAATTGCTCCATCGCAATGAGGCCCTGGACAGTTCCTTATACACAAATATCCCGCATGTCCAACCTATTTATGGGTCGCTTAGAGGAAGCCTTCTTGGTTACCCAAGCCTGCCAACCCAAAGTTTGGTACAGATTTATTGATGACATCTTCATGATCTCGACTCACAATGATGAAGAACTCTGGAATTTCCTCTGTAACCTCAACTCCTTTGGTTCCATCAGATTCACCTGGTCCTACTCCAGATCCCATGCCACTTTCCTTGACGTTGACCTCCATCTGTCCAATGGCCAGCTTCACACATCCGTCCACATCAAACCCACCAACAAGCAACAGTACCTCAATTTTGACAGCTGCCACCCATTCCATATCAAACGGTCGCTTCCCTACATCTTTTGTCTTCGTGGCAAACGAATCTGCTCCAGTCCTGAATCCCTGAACCATTACACCAATAACCTGAAAACAGCCTTCGCATCCCGCAACTACCCTCCCGACCTGGTACAGAAGCAAATAGCTAGAGCCACTTCCTCATCCCCTCAAACCCAGAACCTCCCACAGAAGAACCCCAAAAGTGCCCCACTTGTCACAGGATACTTTCCGGGACTGGATCAGACTCTGAATGTGGCTCTCCAGCAGGGATGCGACTTCCTCAAATCCTGCCCTGAAATGAGATCCATCCTTCATGAAATCCTCCCCACTCCAGCAAGATTGTCTTTCCGCGGTCCACCTAACCTTCATAACCTCTTGGTTCATCCCTATGAAATCCCCAAACCACCTTCCCTGACCTCTGGCTCCTACCCTTGTAACTGCCCCCAGTGTAAGACCTGTCCCATGCACCCCTCCCACCACCACCTACTCCAGTCCTGTAACCCGAAAGTTGTACACAATCAAAGGCAAAGCCATGTGTGAAAGCACCCACGTGATTTACCAACTGACATGCCTACACTGTGAAGTGTTCTATGTGGGAATGACCAGCAACAAACTGTCCATTCGCATGAATGGACACAGGCAGACAGTGTTTGTTGGTAATGAGGATCACCCTGTGGCTAAACATGCCTTGGTGCACGGCCAGCACATCTTGGCACAATGTTACGCCATCCGGTTTATCTGGATACTTCCCACTGACACCAACCTATCAGAACTCCGGAGATGGGAACTTGCCCTTCAATATATCCTCTCTTCCCGCTACCCACCAGGCCTCAACCTCCCCTAATTTCAAGTTGCCGCCCATTGTACATCACTTGTCACTCAACAACATCTTTGCCTCTGTATTTCCGCCTCGACTGACATCTCTGCCCAAACTCTTTGCCTTTACATATGTCTGGTTGTGTCTGTATATGTGCCGATGGATATGTGTGTGAGTGCGAGTGTATACCTGTCCCTTTTCCCCCTAAGGTAAGTCTTTCCACTCCCGGGATTGGAATGACTCCTTACCCTCTCCCTTAAAACCCACTTCCTTTCGTCCTTCCCTCTTCTTCCCTCTTTCCTGATGAAGCAACCGTCGGTTGCGAAAGCGTGAATTTTGTGTGTATGTTTGCGTTTGTTTGTGTGTCTATCGACCTGCCAGCACTTTCGTTTGGTAAGTCACATCATCTTTGTTTTTAGATATATTTTTCCCATGTGGAATGTTTCTCTCTATTATATCCATATCATTTATATAACGACATGTTTATATGATTCTCTTGCATAAACAATTTCTTAAAAACCAAATTTAAAACTTTGGCTTTACTTTTGCTATCTTTTACTGTCATGCCAGGAAATGGATAGATTAAAGTTAGATATAGTGGGAATTAGTGAAGTTCGGTGGCAGGAGGAACAAGACTTCTGGTCAGGTGAATACTGGGTTATAAATACAAAATCAAATAGGGGTAATGCAGGAGTAGGTTTAATAATGAATAGGAAAATAGAAATGCAGGTAAGCTACTACAAACAGCATAGTGAACGCATTATTCTGGCCAAGATAGATACGAATCCCACGCCTACCACAATAGTACAAGTTTATATGCCGCAGATGACGAAGAGGTTAATGAAATGTATGATGAGATAAAAGAAATTATTCAGATAGTGAAGGGAGACGAAAATTTAATGGTCATGGGTGACTGGAACTCGACAGTAGGAAAAGGAAGAGAAGGAAACGTAGTAGGTGAATGTGGAATGGGAGTAAGGAATGAAAGAGGAAGCTGCGTGGTAGACTTTTGCACAGAACATAACTTAATCATAGCTAACACTTGGTTCAAGAATCATGGAAGATGGTTGTATACATGGAAGAAGCCTGGAGGTACTGGAAGGTATCAGATAGATTATATAGTGGTAAGACAGAGATTCAGGAACCAGGTTTTAAATTGTAAGACATTTCCAGGGGCATATGGGGACTCTGACCACAATCTATTGGTTACGAACTGTACATTAAAACTGAAGTAACTGCAAAAAGATGGGAATTTAAGGAGATAGGACCTGGATAAACTGACAGAACCGGATGTTGTAGAGAGTTTCAGGGAGAGCATTAGGGAACGATTGCAAAGAAGGGGGGAAAGAAATACAGTAGAAGAAGAATGGGTAGCTTTGAGAGATGAAATAGTGAAGGCAGCAGAGGATCAAGTAGGTAAAAAGACGAGGGCTAGTAGAAATCATTGGGTAACAGAAGAGATATTGAATTTAATTGATGAAAAGAGAAAATGCAGTAAATGAAGCAGGCAAAAAGGAATACAAACGTCTCAAAAATGAGATCGACAGGAAGTGCAAAATGGCTAAGCAAGGATGGCTATAGGACACATGTAAGGATGTAGGGGTGTATATGACTAGGGGTAAGATAGATACTGCCTACAGGAAAATTAAAGAGACCTTTGGAGAAAAGAGAACCACTTGCACGAATATCAGGAGCTCAGATGGAAACCCAGTTCTAAGTAATGAAGGGTCAGCAGAAAGGAGCAAGGAGTATATAGAGGGTGTATACAAGGGCGATGTTCTTCAGGAAATGGAAGAGGATGTAGATGAAGATGAAATGGGAGATATGATACTGCGTGAAGAGTTTGACAGAGCACTGAAAGACCTAAGTCGAAACAAGGCCCCGGGAATAGGCAACATTCCATTAGAACTACTGATAGCCTTGGGAGAGCCAGCCCTGACAAAACTCTTCCATCTGGTGAGCAAGATGTATGAGACAGGCGAAATACCCTGACTTCAAGAAGAATATGATAATTCAAATCCCAAAGAAAGCAGGTGTTGACAGATGGGAAAATTACCGAACTATCAGTTTAATAAGCCACAGCTGCAAAATACTAACACGAATTCATTACAGACAAATGGAAAAACTCATAGAAACCGACCTCGGGGAAGATCAGTTTCGATTACGTGAAAATGTTGGAACACGTGAGGCAATACTGACCCTACGACTTATCTTAGAAAATAGATTAATGAAAAGCAAACCTACGTTTCTAGCATTTGTAGACTTAGAGAAAGCTTTTGACAATGTTGAGTGGAATACTATCTTTAAAATTCTGTAGGTGGCAGGGGTAAAATACAGGGAGGGAAGGGCTATTTTCAAATTGTACAGAAACCAGATGGCAGTTATAAGAGTCGAGGGGCATGAAAGGGAAGCAGTGGTTGGGAAGGGAGTGCGACAGGGTTGTAGCCTATCCCCGATGTTATTCAATCTGTATATTGAGCAAGCACTAAAGGAAACAAAAGAAAAATTTGGAGTAGGAATTAAAATCCATGGAGAAGAAATAAAAACTTTGAGGTTCGCCGATGACATTGTAATTCTGTCAGAGACAGCAAAGGACCTGGAAGAGCAGTTGAACGGAATGGACAGTGTCTTGAAAGGAGGATATAAGATGAACATCAACAATAGCAAAACGAGGATAATGGAATGTAGTCGAATTAAATTGGGCGATGCTGCCGGAATCAGATTAGGAAATGAGATACTTAAAGTAGTAAAGGAGTTTTGCTATTTGGGGAGCAAAATAACTGATGATTGTCGAACTAGAGAGGATATAAAATGTAGACTGGCAATAGCAAGGAAAGCATTTCTGAAGAACAGAAATTTGTTAACATCGAGTATAGATTTAAATGTCAGGAAGTCGTTTCTGAAAGTATTTGTATGGAGTGTAGCCATGTATGGAAGTGCAACGTGGGCGATAAATAGTTTAGACAAGAAGAGAATAGAAGCTTTCAAAATGTGGTGCTACGGAAGAATGTTGAAGATTAGATGGGTAGATCACATAACTAATGAGGAGGTACTGAATAGAATTGGAGAGAAGAGAAATTTGTGGCAGAGCTTGACTAGAAGAAGGGATCGCTTGGTAGGGCATATTCTGAGGCATCAAGGGATCACCAATTTAGTATTGGAGGGCAGCGTGGAGGGTAAAAATCGTAGAGGGAGACCAAGCGATGAGTACACTAAACAGATTCAGAAGAATGTAGGTTGCAGTAGGTACTGGGAGATGAAGAAGCTTGCCCAGGATAGAGTTGCATGGAGAGCTGCATCAAACCAGACTCTGGACTGAAGACCACAACAACAACAACTTACTGTCACACCAGACTGGTCAACGAGTGACTGGATTGGAGCCTTAGTCTCACTTAGTGATTCTGTGGAAGACCAGAAATTTCTTCTCGGCAGGTCTTTTGCTAAGGCATGTAGGTTGTAGTTGTAAGCTCTACGCATTGATCTTTTTACGGACATGCATATTTCTACAAATTTTTGCCTATTGTCATTTGCGCATTTTCTTTTGAACCGGGAATGCAACAGCCTCTGCTTCATCAGCATTTTTTGAAATTTGTTGTTAAACCAGTGGGTCTTTTCCACCCTTAGTCCACTTGTTTGGCACATACTTCTCCAGAGCATGATTTACAGTCTCTTTTAAACTTTGTCCATGATTTCTGTACGTCCATCAAACTGGAACTAAATGATGTCAGTCCTTTGTCGAAGTGAGATTCTAACTATTGTCTGTATGCTCTTTCTAGTTTCCTTGGTTCATTTATTAATGTTAGTAAAAAAAGTCATTATGATGAAATCATGGTCATTAATCCCTGCCTCTGCCATTGTCGATTAGATCAGGCCTGTTCATAGCTACAAGGTCTAAAATGTTTCCATTTTTTGTGGTCTGTCAAACTAGCCACTCAAGACAATTTTCGGAAAAGTGTTAAGAAGAACTTCGCAAGACTGTTGGTACCTCCTGCATTGAATCAGACGTCTCAGTCTGTACTCAGTGGGTTAAAGTCACCCGCAACTAATATTACGTGGCCTGGCTAAAGTCTAGATCAGGGCCAGCGGCAGTCAGGACGGAACTTATGAACTGCTCGTAGATTGGCAGTATGTCAGTTTCACGTAGCCATTGGCATGATACTTTCAAATAACCAGTGATAGGCAAGAATGTGGGCAATGTATTTCTAGTGACAAAATTGAAACCATTTTCTTGTTTGCTGTTTTTTGGTGCATTAGTGAGTTTAGAGAGAAAGATTCTGGGATTATGTCTGCAAATGGTGCGAAGTGGAGTGGTTTCGCAGATTTAGTATCCACCTATCTCCTCCCATGATTTAATAGAAAACATTAATCTACCTCCGTCCTCCCACGATTTAATTAAAAAACATTGACTCACTTACTCAGTGTGCTTGCAATGATCAGTTGGTTAGCAACATAGAGCAGAGATATATTTAACAGTTTTTTTTATTATGTCAAGGGTTGCAACACTGCCCTTACATTACATTTATAATCTTTTACGGCAAGGCTTCAGTTTGTTTTCCAAATGTATTCAAAACATATCATCAGTTTGCTGCTCTATTATTGGCTGCATAAAAAAAATAAAAAAATAAAATAAAAAAAATCTGGTGGCACACATTCTTTTGATCCCACCATGTCTCATAGCACGTACTGACAACATTTGTACACGAAACACGTAAGTACGCCACTGGCCCAGTCTAGACTCTTACTGGGTATTTCTATGCTACTGTCCGTAGATTTTCTTCCAATGTCTCTAAAACCATCACAGTGGAATCAGATGGCCAGTAAAAACATCCAACAATTAACTTAATCTCATCTAAACCTGTTATATGTGACCAGGTATCTTCACTGTCATACCCAGATTCTACCTCAGTAGACACAATATTTTTGTCAACCGCAATGAACACACCCTGTTGTATGACACCTAGTCTTGTCTTTTTGGTATACGTTCCATGAATTGCTAAATATCTTAGAGCCTTCTACTTCAGGTTTCAGCCAGCTCCGGGTCCTGAGAATAATTTGAGTGTGAGAAGTTTCCTGGCGGGCAATAAATTCGGGAATTTTATTTACTGGCGGGCAATAAATTCGGGAATTTTATTTACTTTATTTCTCATACAGTCATTTATACTGCTCAGCTGTGTTTAATATGTATCTCTCTAGGCATATACAGGATGAATCACCCAAAACTTGCACCACAAATATTGCGGAAATGGAAAATTATATTGATGTGCTATTTTCCCAGAATGGATTACTAATCAGGGACAACATATTGTTGGCCAATAAACAGATTGTAATAATACTTAGAATACATATTTTTTGTACAAACATACACTTTTGCTAAGTGGAACAATGCCTATTGACATCAACAAACTAAAAGTAGGCTAAATTAGAATGTCAGTGGTGTTTGTTGCAGGAGTGTAGTGCAAGTCGTTTAGGATAAATGGCATTTTTTGTAAGTTCACCCTACACCCCCCCCCCCCCCCTCTCTCTCTCTCTCTCTCTCTCTCTCTCTCTCTATCTATCTATCTATCTCCCCCCCCCCCCCCCTCCCCACTTCATAACAGGCACAGATATTCCCTTCTCCCTCTTTTTCTGTGTTCACTACCACTTGTGATGTGATGAGAGTGCTATGATTTGTGTGTTGGTGGAGTAAGTTTGAAATTTGTGTGATCTGCATTGTTTTTACCGTGAACAGATATTTGCTCTGATTTAGTTCTCCCTCCTCACAGAGTGGAGTCTATTGTGGTGTTTATTAGTCATATGTTGTAAGAAGAGAGATCCAATATATAGTCCACAATTTCCTCTAGCAACAATTGGTATTTTTAGAGAGAGCTGTCCTTTTTTCTTTTCCACATTTGTGGTCAAAATATGTGCTTATGAAACTGCACTTGCAAATTCATCAGATGCACACTCATGGTAGTGGCCTGAGGATAATTTGTGGCAATTTGGTTTGAAAAATTGAGTCTCCCACTTTCCATTTTTCTCATGTTGACTCTCTCCACCTTCCCCCCTGCCCCCCCCCCCCCCCTCCACCTTCTGTTTCTTTTGCCATACACAGAATGGGGTAAATAAGTAGACTTTGGAAGTTTATGAGGAATTTATTAATTATTTGGGTCCAATAGGGGAAATTATGAGGTGGCAGAAATAGACAATTCTTGTTTTAGAAAAGGGAAGTAATGGAGAGAACACAGTGTTGTGGGTCTTTGGTTTTGGAAGTGCTGCTGTTTCTGACTTGCAGGGAAGGTGTACAAGTATTGAAAGTCTTTTCGGGTTTGCTGCCGGGTCCTAAAATCAACTTGACTCGATATTTCGGCGATCCAACTGTTCGCCATCTTCAGGGAATGCTGCTTCTGCTGATGAGTCCCGCTGAGAACTGACGCAAGATTGCAATTCGACGTCCTATATAGGCCACCGTTCAGTACACGGCGCATGCGCCGCCCATCACGGTTTCTGACTTCCAAAACAGGGAGGTGGCGCCGCCCTTAGTATTGTTTCCAAGCAGTAGAATATTGTAGTAAGAAAGTTGTAGTTGCATTGATTGAGGAATATGTTGCTGACTGGTGTAGTATAGTTTTTTATGTGTTTGCTTTGTATGAGGGATTGAGGAGGAAGGGGTATAATCATTTACAAAGTCAATTTTCCTGAAATTTATGTACTATTAATATAAAAATTACAAAACTCCAATTGCCATGTGGTTTCCATGTTAGTCATAAATCATCAGGTAAATTTAAAACTTATGAGATTGAGCCATGCACAAACACAATTGAGGCATATTGGGATGCAGTCTAATGGATTACAGGAAAGGTACTTTCCTGTTTTGCAATCTCATTTTGATGATTATCACCGACAGAAGAGAGTTCCTGATAGGTCATGTTGTTTTCAGGGGTTTTTAAGATTAACTGGGATAAAGTATAGGCCAAGTGTAGTAAGTTGAATGATAGGGGATGCTTTGGGGGGAAGGAGGTTATTGAGTTGTGTTTATTTGTATTTTTTTGTTTGTTTTTGTGGAATTTCTGTTTGAGTGTGACAGATTTTTAGAGGGTGTTATTTGGGTTAGGGGATGGGACCATTGGGGTTGGTGTAGATGTGGTTGCTTTTATTAAATTTAATAGTTTACATATTATCTAATTTGCAGTGACATTTTATTCTCAATCATAAATTTTTCGAGAAACAGTTGAACATAGTACATGGAGATTATTTTCCTAGCAGTAAGTGCTATCAACCTTACTCAATACTTACTTAAATACAGAAACATAACTATGAACTTTTTCTTGTCCCTCTGAAAAGTGTACACAATTAAACTATTTCCTTAGCAGCTTGTGTTCCAGCTACCAACTCTGCACCAATTACAGATATGTCTTCAGCAGAGCCAGGAAATAGCTTCACCTGCATGTGAAATGAGGACACCAGATGTTGACCGACCAGTTTTTGTGCACCCTCCAAAATCCACATCACTGTCGAGTCCAATATGCAAGGAAGCTAATGTGGACAGTAGATTATGCTTAGGTGACATGTACCTGCTACATACGGGAATACTCATTTTAGTCTCACTGCATCTCCCATTAATGCAAAGTAAAATGTTTAAGACAGAGAGCTCATACTGGAAGCTAAATTAGGTTTCATCCCAAGCTTCAGGTACATCAGCACTCCAATTGCTTGTCAGTACGGAAAGTTATACATGTCTGCAATTTTTATTTTTGGTTGTGATGTACTGGGTTCCTTTACAGTAGCTGTTGAATCAGGCTTGTATTCTTGATAATTTAAATGCTTCAGACTCCTCCTTGCACAAGCTTGTTGAATGATCTTGGTTGGCTGGTTAATTGGTTGTTAGAAGACTAAACAGCGAGGTCATCAGTCCCTCAGTCCAGGAGTAGTTCTTCAAGAATTAGTGATTCCTTAAAGGACAAGTTCTGATGTTGCAAGTATGTAGGAGCAGTAAGACCAAATCATTGAAAGCAGTACTGATGCCAGAGCTGAGAAAGAATTTATGAAGAAGTGTACAGATTTGGCCAGTACACAGGTCACAGCAGACGAAGGGTCTTCCCAAGGCTGAACCACTGGCAAGAAAACTCCCATTTCACATCTGACCCCCTCTAGCCTGACGAGCACCATCCGACATCCTACCCCCAATAGCCTGATGAAGGGCAAATACAGTACAGAGGAAAGAATGTCTTCAAGTCAGTAGATTAGGTGGGCATCCTCAAGGCTCTGCATGCAGTGGGAGTCATCCTAAAACACTGTAGCCAGGTGTCTTTAAGGAACAACCACCATTTAACTAAGTGCTACCTCTAAAATTGAAAATAGGTTGTGGTAGGAAAGGAGGTGAACCATTGAAAAACAATTAAATCAGCGTAAGAGAGGGATGAAAGGGTGAGCTGGTCAAAGAAGTAAAGGCAGAGGTTCCTAGACCCAGCATGCAGCAGGGGATACCCAAACCCCAACCATCCCACCCCTGCCCGAAGGTAGCTTAAAGCTAAACATCTGAAAATAAAAACCACTTTCACAGAGTAAATGGAGAACCTGTTCAATTATCTGTGAATCATCTGTCATTATTTGAGGGAAAGAATTTGGAAGGCCATGCTTATCATGGAGGCCAGAGGAAGGGGGCATTCCACCAGGATATGAGCTACTGTCTTGAGGCTCCATAGCTACATGTTTGGGGTACCTCATTACATAAAATAAGACTATGGGTTAGCATGGTATGACCAATGTGGAGGCAACATAGGATGGTAGATACCTTCCTGTGGGAAGGGAAGGAAGAGCACCATGCAGCAGTAGTCTCTTTGATTGTGCAGATCTTAGGGGGCAATAATAGCCAACCAGATGTCATCCCATCTCCAAGTGAGCAGATGTCTCATTCGCACCTGCAAACCTGCTCCTGGGACCAGCAAAGCAATTGAAGATGAGTAATTGTTCCTCTAGCCAAACAATCAGCCATTTCATTCCCTGGGACACCCACATGATTAGAGACACAGAAAAAAAAAAAAAAAATTGAGCCGTCAGGATGACCAAGTTCAAAACCACTGAACAGTTAGGATGACTAAGTTCAGTAAGAAGTTCATGAATAACAGAGATCACATGGTGTTAATAGTAATATAGGTCGGTGGACTAAAGACAGCTCATTGAATCTCTACATATTAAAATGCAATCAAGGGAGGCCCATTCAGCTTGATGCCCCTTGTACACAAAAAGTATGGGATACATTCATGATCAAGTAATTGTTGAATGGTGGGTGCATAGGAGAGCAAGAATTGATACCATCAGAACTGGAGAGGAAAGATCCCTGCTTCAGCTAGGAAACCAGTCCACGGGACTAGTCGAGAAGGCACCAGTTGACAGACAATCTTCATGATGATGGACTGGGTCTAACAATTTTGAAGCCGGAGGTGCCACCAAGCATAAACCTGGCAACCATAGTCTAGTTGGGATGAGACCAGGGCCTGGTAAATACAGAGAAGAGTAGCACAATCCACGCCCCAAGAGATGTGGGCAAGGAAGCAGAGAGCGGTAAGATTCCACATGTAGTTAGTCTTTAAGTAACAAATATGGGGCAGGTAAGTCAGCTTTTTTATCAAAAAGAAGGCCCAAAAAACCCAGAACAGTGCAACAACTTCCAAGTGCTGAATATGCGAATAGAGTTCTGCAGGAGAGAATTGGAAACCATGGGAAAGGGTCCACACAGAGGTCTGTTGGATGCTCTCTTGGAGTTGGTGTTCAGCCGAACTACTTAGTTGGAGCTGTACCAAATGTGAAAGTCATTTACATGCAGCAAATGGGTGACCAGCAGCCTGACAGGAGACGTTACATTGTTGATAGTGATGACAAAGTATATGACACTCAGGACAGAGCCCTATGATGAAAAAAAATGATAGGGAGCTTCAAAAGCCCCAGTCATATACGGTAAGGTAAATGTGGTGGTGTCAAGTGGTGCCATATGCCTTATGTAGGTTGAAAAGGAGATGATTCTACTGGAAGCCACACTGATTGGGGGGAAAAAAGGTCCCCAGACTTGAGAAATCTTTGTAAACACAAGGAACCACTCTTCCATGCAGTTTATAGAACACTTTGTTAAGGCTAATTGATGGGAGCTGTTGAGAGATGTTAGGTTTTTGCCTGTGTTAAGGATTTCGACGATAATACTATCTCGCCATTTTGAAGAGAGAACACGATGGAACCAAGTATGCATGAAAACCCTTAGTAGATGTAACCTTTTAGAAACATTCAGGCGTTGAATTGACTGATTGTGAATTGAATCAGGGCCTGGGGCCATGTTGTGAAACAAGGCAAGAGGCTGAAGCAGTTCCCAGTCAGTGAAAGGATCATTATATGATTCAGTTTGGGGAGAAGGGGGGGGGGGGGGTGAAACATGGGGACGTTGTTTATGCAGTAGAAAGGTAGTGTGACGTCCCTTCCCTCCCTCTTCACTTGCCGGGACGAGACGTGACTCGTAACGATGTTCGTCCTCGTCGGTGTGACGTGGAACAGCACCTGTAACCCTCGTAAGAACACAACTCCTCACGTAGTTTAGAAATATTCAGCTATCCGGCTGCAACAGTCTTCTCAGTTTGTGCGAACTGTTAAACTGCAATCGTTTATTTTTATTTTTATGCCTGGTTAGTTCCGTGATGAAGTAAAATCTTGATTCTTGATTTCGTCATTATGGTTGTTTTTCACGTCATACATAAAAGGATGAAATTTTTCTGTCTACTATTCCGTTGGTATGCCATTGCTACGTCTAGTTATTAATAACGGTCTGATGTAACTCCAGAGATAACTTATGTTGAAGTAAATGATTATTATTATTATTATTATTATTATTTAAATACACTGTAATACTGGTTTAAACTAATCACTCTTCACTGCCCATTATTCATGTACTCAGTCACTTTAAGTGTTTAAAGAGTTAGGCGACACGTAAGGTTTATCTTTTCATTCAGATTTTATTGTTCTTTCTGTAATTAATAGTTTGGCCCTACAACACATGCACACCGATATGTCATTCAAGATTAACCTCTGTTCAGTTCAGTAATTGTCATGCTGACAACAACTTTTGACTAATCGGCATACTTGTCTTTTTTCGTGTCTTCATCTTATTGTGTCCTACTCAAGACTACAAATTGTTTTTCTGTTGTTGATTCATTGCTCTCAAAGTTTGTGACTATTCATCAGGACAAAGGTGAAGTCTAACACTCGTCTTACTATACCGTCGCGTTGCGAACGGTAAAGATTAACTTTCATCAGTCGAATGACTGAGCAATACTTCAGTCTCTACCTCACAAATTTTCAAACTTCCAAAACTGAAACAATCTAATAGCGTTTGTGTCCAGACAACTATCACAGAAGTACTCTAGATTTCCATATCCGAGTTACATTGTAGTCGCATTGAATTTCCTTTTTGATGCCGTTACAACTCTCTTCCATGATAAATGTTATCTTTGACTGAATTACTTTCTTGGATTTAACCTTCATTCATATGATTTTGAATTTATTCTATAGGTGCTTGATAAAGAATCTATGATAATCCTTCCTTTTATCTCCCCTTTTTGTAGGCTATTCTCAGTATTTAATAATATAGGTGTTAATCAAAATATTACCAGTGTAGATTTTATCATCAATAGTTGCTGTTACTGTCAAGATAACTCACTTCCCTACTTTAAGTTTCCACAAAGTTTGTTAATTGGGGTTTTCTGTCCTTGGGGCATTACAGTAGATAGGTAGGAAGAGGATGCTGATGCTGTTGCAAAGTGTCAGGAAAAGTCATTGCATCAATACAAAGATGATCCTGCAGGACTAGACCCAGTGGAGTTTTGGAAGACTACAGAGTTTGGCCCACTCCTCCGATGAAGAGGCACACATTCTCAGGTAGCAGAAGTCTCTTCCAGCATTCTTTCTTACTATGTTTAAGTAGACAGCAAGCCTTAATGTGAAGCCGATTAAAAGAGATAAGGTTTGTCTGAGAAGGATGTCGCTTGAATTGTTGCAGGGCTCTTTAGTGATCCTGAACAACTATTGCAGTGTCTTTGGTCCACCATGGCACCAGATGGTGGTGGGGGGACCTGTAGAAAGGAGGAATAGCAGTTCCGGTATCATAGATGATCACGCTGGAGATGATTTGCACATTCTCGTCAATGCAGTCTGACATAGAAGGGACACAGGTAGCAGCAGTGGCATACAACTGTCAATTGATTCTTCGAAGCACTCATCATGCTAGTCGGTCCGTCTTCTGATGGCAAGAAAGTGACACAATAATCGGAAGTGGTCACTGTCACAAAGATCATCATGTAGTGGCCAGTGCAGTGAAGCTACAACATTGAGGAAAGAGATTGTTTGTTCTATAGCTGAAAAGGTGCCATGGGTGACACTGAAGTGAGCAGGAGTACCATCATTGAAGAGAGACAGATCATGGTCAGTAAGAAGAGATCATGGTCAGTAAGAAGCTGGTCAAGTAGAAGGCCCCTACCAGAGACAGTGGTACTCCCCCAAAGGGGGTGGTCTCCGTTGTAATTCTCAAGTAGGAGAAAATGGGTAGGGTGAGGAGAGAGTTGTTGGATTAAGGTGGTCAACTCAAGGTAAGCAAGAGGCCTGCCTGAAGATATGTAAACATTGCAGATGGTAAGAAACTTGCTGGCAGATTAAAACTATGTGCTGGACTGAGACTCGAACTTGGGACGTTTGCCTTCCACAGGCAGCGCACACTCTGCTGAAGAGTGAAATTTTCATAGCAAATGGTGATTGTTGAGGTTGTTTGCACTCACGCTGCTGCTGCTGCTTTCAAATCCACTCACTGACATCTGTGCAAATTAATGTACAGACTCCTCCAGGTGCTCTCTCAGGGTCTGCACAGCTCCGAGAGAATGCAATATAACCACTGAGTGATGGGGAATGATCACTGGAGGAGTTAACTGGCTGTCTGGTCAGGTATGGGAAGTGGTTCTCAAATACGATGCCATAGGAAACACAAGAGATGAAGATGGTGGGAGAACTGGTTTTGAAAAGATGGAGGTAGTGGGAGTTATGGCTGGCACTTTCAATTAATTGAAGGTCTTATCAGTAGTGTGTGAGCATTCACAGTTTCTATGTGCCTCATTATGTGGCAGACAGTCAATAGATTTATATTTGGGTATTTTCTTTTGTTTCTAGAAGACTGAGCAAAATGGTGAATGTGAAGGTGAACAACTTCCAACTGCTCCACAAATTTCAAGTCTCAAACTCGCAATGTTACACACATACCTGATCAACATCTGCTTGCTTTGGTGATATTCGAAATAGTAATTCGAACACTTGTTACCATTAAGTTGGCACATATGTTCATGGCGTTTTTATTTTGCATGTTGGTATTCCATTTGCTGCAGGTTTATTTATCGATTGTCATCTTTTATCTGTAGTTTGCTATTGCTATGTCACAGTCTTCTGCTTAAGTTCAGTATAGGATGAGGGCAGCAGAGGCAGCCAGAAACATATGCATCGTATATGGGGATAATGTCATGGGATAGAGCATGGCAAGAAAATGGTTTTCTCATTTTAAGTATGATTGATTTGACATTAGGGGCTCTCCATATTCAGGAAGACCTTCAGGGTCCTTTTTCATTACTGGTGAGGAGAAATGGTGTCTTTATGCTACCATAAGGAAAAGAAAGGAATGGTTGAGCCCAAACAAAGCAGCAACTCCCCTTACAAAGATATGCACGTATCCACAGAAGATAATGTTACACATCTTGTGAAACAGTGGCTGTGTGATCTACTATGAATTGCTCCCCCCAAGATGTAACCATCACTGTTGACATTTATTGTCAACAACTGAGATGTCTTACAGATGCAATCCAGAAACAGCAACCAGGGAGACTGTGTGAAGTGATGCTAGCACACGACGACACCCATCTGCATTCTGCCAGACTGACAAAAAACACTATACAGGAGTTGGTTGGGATGTCATTCTACACCCACCTTACTCACCTGATCTTGCGCCCTCAGATTTTCACCTTTACCACTCTGTATCAAAAGACCTTCAAGGGACTTCCTTTCTTAAAGTGGCTCAATGAGCTCTTCACCTCAAATCCACATGATTTCTACAGTGGCAGTTTTGAAAAGTTACCCCACCACTGGCAGACTGTTGTAAATGGTGAAGGATAATATATTATTGTTGACTAAAATCTCTGTTATGTGTACCTGTTGTGTTTATCTAACTTATGTAAAAACACTATGAATTTATGCACCAAGCCATTATAATCTCGCTCTGTGGTCTAAGCTCTCTTTAACTTTAATTAGATATGGTACACACATCCAATCACAGTCTCATCCCACACCTGCTCTCAATACTCCTTGCTTAGATCGCACATTAACACAGTCTGTTGATACGTTTCACTATGATTATGCTTTGCTCATGAGTGATAAAAGCCGATACTGAATTAAATTAAATTAATCATCATAAAATGTGTATATTCTGTTTTCACATTATCAGTTGCATTATAAAATTTAGAAAGATTTTCTTATGAATCTCTGCAATTTCTGTATTTTTATTTCTTATTGCTGTTCTATATCTGTAGGCACTGAATACCTATATTGTCCCCCCTGACATCTTTCCAATGTTTTCTGTTGTACATGGTAATGTGCAGCAAAAGTAAAAAATTGTAGTGTATTCTGCTTCCATCATTTTAACTTAGGCTCAGGCAGTGGCGTGAACAGTTATGTAAACTACTCTGCAGTACTTGTGGCCAGCTCCCATGCTATTATGCTGAGTTATGGATGCCACTACATTATTGCTGAGTGAGACACATCAACTTTCTGCCACAAACCTGCCAGTGAGAGAACTGGGTGCCATCACATGAGATATGCAAGAGGGTCAGTGAGGTAACAGCCACAACTGCAGGTTGCTCCCTTGCCTGCCAGCTTCCTTACCCTCCAGACATGTCCATCCTATTGAGGGTGAAATGCTCTTTCCATACCATGTGCAGTTTACTCCATGGCCATAGCCAGTTTTCAAGAATGTTGCACCCCTTAATGGTAGTTCTTGGGAATAAAACCCATTTTTCCGTGAATCCTGGCATTTCTCATTTTAAATGTAGGAAAAACTACCCAGATGTCCACCTGACCTCCTGATACCATCCTGGCATATACACTGTTTTGTGTACCTACATTTCAACTCACCATAAAAAAGGTAATAATTTGAGATATGGGTTATCGTAGGTGTTTACATTTTATATGAAATACACAAAAAGCCAACAACTGAATATACACAAAATACTGTGGAATTTGTTATAGTTCATGTTATGTAAGTAACTGCTGGCAGTGTTTTCACTGTATTTATCAGTTCTGTCTAGTAACCTACACTGTTCTGGCAAGTGTGGCATACACATATAATAAAACTAATATTTTGAATCCTGAAGATGTGGTAGGTACTGTCTTATTTCATGTTAATTTTTTCTGTATCCTCCACAGTAAAAAAAAAAGTCATTGCCCTATCATGGCATATTTTCTCATTTCAATTTCCGCTTTAGTGCCCAGAAAAAGAATATCTGTAGACAGAACTCCTGATCATATTCTTTATTGGATCATCATTTGCAGCCATGTTTGTAATCTGTAATTTTTTTTGTTCTCATTATTTCCTGTGAATTCTGTAGGTTTTATATCTAGACTTCTTTCTTACAGGTCTCTGTGTGCTTTGTCCCAATAGCAATAACTCTCTACTTGCCTTTCCTGGTCGGCATTCAGGACAGGTCCAGTTAGTTGATTTGGCGAACACTGAGAGAGCTCCACTGGACATAGCAGCCCATGAAGCACCTCTCAGTTGTATTGCTCTCAATCTCCAGGGCACACGTCTTGCCACAGCATCTGAGAAGGTATTGCTGCTAAGCCTGTAGGATAGTTGAAATTAATGTATGTTCCATATTTCTGTTACAGACTGCATGGTTTCATGACATGGTAATACTGTGTATGCCTCGGGACAACTGGGTAATCTGGGAAAAACCCGGGAATTTTTTAGAATTCCGGGAGCTTTCCACTGTTTCAGTTTTCAATTAAACTTTTGTTGAACAAAGAATTATTTTTAGCCCGCTACTGCGGAAAAATAACTTGGCAATAATACGTAAATGAGAGAATAACACCAAAACTTTAGTTCCAATGAAAATGCACATTTACAACAACAAAAAACAGTGCACACACAAGCATCTGCAGACAGCAAAATGTGTCCGAGGCTTTAGGGTGAAGACTGTGCAATACTTTGTAACAACAAATTTCTTCCGATGAGTATGATGTCATTACTGTTTACATTTCTAACAGGACGCAGGAAAGTATAGTGAATAGTGATTTGAGAAGCGTTACTCTCAAAGTAAATCTCTATTTACGCAAGATAAATTATGTTATGTGTGAGAATGTGCAATGAATTTCTTTAATCATGGAGCTTTTGACTCTCATTCAAAACATAACACTTTGAGGACCAGCTATTTAGAAAAATTTTGGACCCAGCAGACTGTCATTTATACCATTATTTAAAATTTGCCTGGCACATTTGTGTTTCATGCACCTTAAAGAGTAACATGTAGTAAAAGGACCAAGCTTCAAGGTTAGTTTTTGGTGTCTGTTTTGGTTCTTTCATAGATTACAAATTATGCAGTAATGATGGCAAAAAGTATAATTAGCCTTAAAAAGTGAGAGGTGAGTTCTTGAGCAATTTCACACACAAGCAGCTTTTCTATGGAAAAGGCAAAGTGCTCGACAAAACATTTATTCAGCATTATTTGGTGCACAGCAGTGAAATTTACAGTGATGCTTGTCAGAAATATTCAACTGCTGAAGTTTAAGCTGTGCTCTTAGGATTCTACCTAACCACACTTTCTGAAAACAAAACAGCAAAACATTTTTGATGCCCAATATTATAAGTAATAGCTTAGCTTTTCCTGTATCTATACTGAATGTATATTACTTTAAACCATTTGTGTGTTTACACTACTTAACAGTGATTTTGCTATTGGCTGACTACATCACATGTCCTGTGCTCTGAATAGCTGGCAAGATCACATGATGCGAGCTGTGATTCGCTGACGAAAGTGCAAGCTCTATTTCAGCATTCAGAAGCTACCATTCAAAGGATTGATGTTCTACAGTCCAAGGAAGAGTATATTGCCACTTGACACAGAAAAAATATGCTTTCACCCAGGGTATATTGTGTTTTCACCTGGGGTATAGTGTATCTTCAGCTGGGAAAAATGTAGGAACTTATTTTCTGGGCTTCATGTACACCCTCTCCTTCCTGATTCAAGGCAAGTTGCTCCTGAATGGTAGGTCTGCAAGTGTATAATATTTATGAAAATTTCATAAATGTTTATTTTGTTCATCTCAGTTGCATGTGAATATACATTTTATTGCTGCAGTGGTTACTAGTTTGAGGCTGACATGCCCATACTCAAACACACATCTTGTTATTAACTGTTTACTAATTATACAGCATGGCGCCAAAAGGCACAACCTCTCAATACAAGAAAGTCAAAATGTGAACAACGAATACGCTCATTGATATGACAACCTAACTGTCTGTTGTTTCACCTAAACAACACAATGAAACTTTATTCTTATGAGTAGTTTCATTGTGTCATTCAGTAGACGCATAGGCTGTCAAATCAGTGAGAGTATATGTTTCTCACAGCTTGACTTTGTAACACCAAGTTCGTGCCTTTTAGCACTATGTTGTGTAACTAGCTACAGTTAATAACAAGGTGTGTAGCTTGATGATGGTGAGTCAGCCCAAAACCGTTAACCACTGTAGCAATAAATTGTATACTCATGCAACTGAGACTGACAAAATAAAAATTATCAAATTTTCATCAGTTATATATCCTGCAACAACAGAACTGAGATGAAGATACAGTTTTTTTAATCGGCTGACAGTGTAGTGTTCTTTAGTGTAGTATTTGCTTTATTTTTGTGGACAGTGCACATACTACATTTGGGTGTGTTTTGTAATGAAATTGAGCTTGAATGAAGATGTGTAGCTTGGTGGAATATGAACAATGTTATGAAAAGGATAGATTGCTGTTCACCCATAAAGATGTCTCGTTGAGTGGCAGATGGGCACAGCAAAAAGATTATTACACATTGAGCTTTATGCCAAAGCCTTTTTCAAAAAGGAAATACAGACACATACACACAGGCAAGCACACCTCACACACACGACTGCTTTCTGTGACGTTCTGGCCAGAATGCAACTGCATTGAACAGAAGCAGCAATCAAAAGTGGGAAGGGGGACCAATAGCCTGGTATGTGTGGGGAGAGAGAAGGGAGCACAGGGACTAGATCTACATCTACATCGATACTCTGCAAATCATATTTAAGTGCCTGGCAGAGTGTTCATCAAACCACCTTCAAATAATCCTCTTATTTTTCCAATCTCGTACAGCACGTGGAAAAAACGAACACCTATATATTAAACTTCCTGGCAGATTAAAACTGTGTGCCCGACCAAGACTCGAACTCGGGACCTTGCCTTTCGCGGGCAAGTGCTCTACCAACTGAGCTACCGAAGCACGACTCACGCCCGGTACTCACAGCTTTACTTCTGCCAGTACCTCATCTCCTACCTTCCAAACTTTACAGAAGCTCTCCTGTGAACCTTGCAGAACTAGCACTCCTGAAAGAAAGGATATTGCGGAGACATGGCTTAGCCACAGCCTGGGGGATGTTTCCAGAATGAGATTTTCACTCTGCAGCGGAGTGTGCGCTGATATGAAACTTCCTGGCAGATTAAAACTGTGTGCCCGACCGAGACTCGAACTCGGGACCTATATATTTCTGTATGAGTTCTGATTTCCCTTATTTTATTATGATGATCATTTCTCCCTACATATGTCAACATCAGTAAAATATTTTACATTCACAGGAGAAAGTTGGTGACTGAAGTTTCGCGAAAAGAGTCTGCCACAACAAAATACGCCTTTGTTTTAATGATGTCCACCCCAAATCCTGTGTCATGTCAGTGACTCTCTCTCCCCTATTAGCAATAATATAAAACATGCTGCCCTTCTTTGAACTTTGTTGATGTACTCAGGCTGTCCTGTCTGGTAAGGATCCCTGCACCAGTATTCTAAAAGAGAACAGATAAGCGTAGTGTAGGCAGCCTCTTTAGTAGATCTGTTACATTTTCTAAGTGCCCTGCCAATAAAATACAGTCTTTGATTAGCCTTCCCCAAATCTTTTGTTGTGTGTTCCTTCCACTTTAAGTTGTTCATAATTGTATTTCCTAGGTATTAATTTGAATTTTTGGCCTTTATATTTGACTGATTTATCATGTAACTGAAGTTTAATGGATTCCTTTTAGCACTCATGTGGATGACCTCACACTTATCGTTATTTAGGATCAATCGCCAGTTTTTTCACCATACGGATATCTTTTCTAAATCATTTTGCAATTTGTTTTGATCTTCGATGAGTTTGGTAGACGACAAACAACAGCATCATCTGCAAGCAATGTGAGATGGCTGCTCAGATTGTCTCCTATATTGTTTATGTAGATAAGGAACAGCAAAGGGCCTGTTACACTACCTTGGGGAACACCAGAAATCAGTTCAGTTTTACTCAATAACTGTCCATCAGGTTCTATGAACTGTGACCCCTCTGACAGGAAATCACGAATGCAGTCACATAACTGAGACAGTATTCCATAAGCACGCAATTTCACTGCAAGCCACTTGTTTGGTACAACGTCAAAAGTCTTCCGGAAATCTAGAAATACCTAACCCATTTGAAATTCAGTGTCAGTATCACTCAACACTTTGTTTGAGTAAGACTAGTTGTTTCACAAGAACGATGTTGCCTAAATCCATGTTGACTCTGTGTCAATCGACCATTCACCTGGAGGTAGTGCAAAATGTTCGAATACAATATATGCTCTAAAATCCTGTTGCATATCGATGTAAATGATATGGGCCTGTAATTTAGTGGATTACTCGTACCACCTTTCTTGCATGTTGGTGACCTGTGCAACTTTCCAGTCTTTGAGTATGGATCTTTCAGCGAGCGAACGGTTATATATGATTGTTAAGTTTGGAGTTATTGTATCAGCATACTCTGACAGGAACCTAACTGGTGTACAGTGTGGACTGCAAGACTTGTTTTTGTTAAGTGATGTAAGTTGCTTCATTACTCCGAGGATATCTATTTCTACGTTACTCATGTTTGCAGCTATTTTTTATTCGAATTCTGGTGAAGGAATTTCAGAAGGCTATGTGTAATAACTGCTTTGGCAGCACTGTCGTCGATCGTTTCCATTTCCATTGCTATTGTGCAGAGAAGGCATTGATTGTGTCTCAGCGTTAGCATACTTCATATACAACCACAATCTCTCTGGATTTCCTGTCAGGTTTCGAGACAAAGTTTTGTTGTGGAAACTATTATAAGCATCTCGCATTGAAGTCTGTGCTAAATTTTGAGCTGCTGTAAAACATCACCAGTCTTGGAGATTTTATGTCTGTTTAAATTTGTCATATTTTTTTCGTTGTTTCTGGAACAGTGTTCTAACCCGTTTTGTGTACGAAGGAGGGTCAGCTCCATCATTTCTTAATCTATTTGGTACAAATCTCTCAATTGCTGCTGATACTATTTCTCTGAATTCAAACATCATCTGGTCTACACTTACATTGTTAATTTGGAAGCAGTGAAGATTATCTCTCAGGAAGATGTCATGAATTTTTATCTGCTTTTTTGAATAGCTATATTTCTCATCTATTTTTGATGTATTTGGGGGTTAAAATATTCAATCTTACTATGACAACCCTGTGTTCAATAATCCCTGTATCCATTTTTATGCTTGTTATTACCTCAGGATTATTTCTTGCTAAAAGGTCAAGTGTGTTTTCACAACTGTTAACTATTCACAAGGGCTCATGAACTAAATGCTCGAAACAATTTTCAGAGAATGGATTTAGCACAATTTCGGATGATGTTCAGCGTGTACCTTCAGATTCAAACATGTATTTTCACCAACATATTGAGGGTAAATTAGTTACCACCAACTATAACTGTACGAGTCGGGTACATATCTGAAATTAAACTCTAGTTTTATTTGATCCTTTGAGCAATTGTATCATCTGAATTGGGAGGTCAGTAAAAGGATGCAATTATTATTTTATTCCGGTTGTCAAGAATGACTCACAATAACTATCTACTTCAGTTTCATGACAAGAGAAACTACTTCTAACAGCAACAAACACACCACTGCCAACTGTGTTTAGCCTATTCTTTCAGAACACAGGTTCTTAGCAATGATTTTGTCTGAACTTATCTCCAGCTTTAGCCAGCTTTCAGTGCCTATAACGATTTGAGCATTAGTGCTTCCTATTAGTGCTTAACACTCCGGTACTTTCCAACACAGCTACGACAGTTTACAACTGTTAAACCAGTGGTTCCTGTATCTACGTTCTTCCTGTGTTTGGCCTACACCCTTTGAGACTGAAGTTCTTATTGTGTTTTCCCGAGACCCTCTAACCTAAAAAACCGCCCTGTCCATGCCACACAGCCCCTGCTACCCATGTAGCCACCTTCTGTGTATAGTGGACTCCTGACCTATTCGTTGGAACCCAAAACCCAACCACCCTATGGCACAAATTGAAGAATTTGAGCCTACAAAGGCACAGAAGTGTCTGAGTCTTTGATTCAGACCCTCCACTTGGCTGCGTACCAGAGATCCGCAGTTGGTCCTGTCGCCTATGCTGCAAAGGGTGAGCTCTACTTTCATCTTGCAAGCAAGACTGGCAGGCTTTACCTCTTCTGTTAGCCTTTCGAAACCAGAGATAATCTCGTCTGATCCAAAGCAACATACATCATTGATACTTACATGAGCCACCACCTGCAGCTGGCTGCACCCTGTGCTCTTCATGGCATCCAGAAGAATCAGTTCCACATCTGGAATGACACCACCTGGTATGCACACGGAGTGCTCATTGGCTTTCTCCCCTTCTTGGCAGCCATGTCCCCAAGGGGCCCCATAATGTTCATAACGTTGGACCTCCCAACTACCAATAGTGCCACCCTCTGTCATTGCCTCGATGTTACAGGCTGAGAGGTTTTCTCTGAAACAGGACAGGCGACTGCATCTGGCTGAGCAACAGTGTCGGCCACAGACTGCACCTGGAACCTGTTTGTCAGACTAACCAGGGAGGCCTTACATACGGCCTCCTGGGAAGTCTTTTGCCACCTGCCATGCCCTGAGGCGACCCCCCCCCCCCCCCCCCCACTTGACCACTGGTGAGGGGTTTGAGCAGTAACTGAACTGGCCACCGGTGAGGACTGATTGGAGGACTCAGATCTGCTGGATGTCCATTGGATCCCCATGGCCAGCCCACAACTTTGATGCCCATCCATTGCAGCTTCAAGCTGTGTAACAGAAGCCAGCACAGCCTGGAGCTGAGAACGAAGTGTCACCAACTCTGCTCACATCCGTGCACAACACTCACAGCCCCTATCCATACTAAGGTGGGAGAAAACTAAACTACTACGACAAATGGACTATTGACACATAGTGCGGAACTTTACTGCACACCCTTATGAAAATGGAAGAACTATGTCTTGTAAACTAGATTAATATGCAGAGATTCAGGAACTGATCTACCGAAGCACTCAGGTGAGACAAAATAATTTGCCCTTGATTAGGGAGCTTGTAATATATCACAAAATCAGTTTTCTTTCAGACGCAAATGAAAACACAAGAATTCTGTCCATTAGATATTAAATTAATTCATAGAAATTCAAGAAACTAAACTATCAAAGCACACAGATGAAATTATACAATTCACTCTTGGTTAGGAACTCGTAAGAATGACAAAATTGGTTACTTTCATGTTGCTGCTTCTGTCTCGGCTGGCTGATGCTGGCTGACTGATGGTGAGAGGACAAGGCTGCCGAGTGCAGCATTGGGAGGCTACGGAGCGGACAGAGGGGAGGGAGTGGAAAAGGAGAGGAGCAGAGGAGAGGAAAAGACTGGTGGATGCATTGGCAAAGAGCGGCACACAATTAGGGTAAGGGAACATAAGTTGGGAGGAGGTGATAGGACCGAGGGGACGGAAACTGTTCGGTGGGGAGTGTGACAACAATAGGTCACGTTAGGTTGAGAGTAGAGCTGGAGGCAGAGGGGAGGATTCAGGTGGCCCAGGTTGCAAAGCAAACACTGAAATCAAGCTCGTTCCATTCAGCTGCACATTTTGCTACAGGGTGGACAACTTTGTCGTGGCCACACACTGTTGGTGGCCATTCATCCTGGTGGGCAGCTATTTGGTTGTACAGAGTGGTATTGGATCAGGAGGGGGACACTCTTTGGGACTGGAATGAGTATTAGGGATGTTTGGGGATACGGCATTAGATATCAGTTTGCAGACTAGTTCTGGGACATAGTGCCTGCGTGTGAAGGGGCTGGGAAGTTCTTGTCACTGAAGATATGCTGTCTCCTGGTGGACGGGCAGTAAGGGATAGATTTTTTGGTATAGAGTGTTTGGCTGCTGTGAAAATGCAGGTACTGTTGGTGGCTTTTAATGTGCACAAAAGTGTTGATGAAGCCATCAGAGAAAAGGTGATTAGCATAGGAGTATGCCATGTAGGTGTCTATGGCTGTGGTGTAGATTAGTTTGTATACTTCTCCTTCAAAGCAATAGTAGGTGTGTGTTAGGATAAAATTAGTAAGGTGTATGAGGAATAAGGTAGTGAGTTTGGAGTCTGAAGGGCATTGGGAAGAGGTAGTGGCTATGAGACGATAGGCATGAGGGATGCTGGTATGTAGGGGAATGGCTTCAACAGTGATGAGTAGGAATCCAGAAGGTAAAGGAATGGGAATAGTGGATAGGCGGTAAGGAAATGGGTTGGTACCATTGACATGGGAGCTTAGATTATGGGAAATTGGTTGGAATTGTTGGTCGATGAGGGCCAAAATTGTTTCAGTTGGAGCACAATAACCAGCTACAATGGGGGCGCCAATGATCATTGAATTTGTGGGTTTTGGGGAGCATGTAGAAGGTGGGTGTGCGGAGTGTCATTGGGGTGAGGAGGGAAATGGATTCAGGGGGTAGATTCTCCGATGAGCCTAAGCTTTCAAGCTGGGATTGGAGGTTATGTTGGACTTCTGGGATGGGATCACCCTGACAAGTACATAGTTAGAGAGATCAGACAGTTTGCAGAGGTCTTCTGCCAGGCAGTCACTGCATTTCATAATGGCAGTGGGGGAACCTTTGTCTGAAGATGTGATAATTAGGTCAAGATCTCTTGTTAGGCTGTGTATGTCTATCCTTTGTTCTGCTGAAAGATTGGTGTCCTTAAGAAGGGGCCTGGAAAAGGATGGTGAGGTAAGGAATTCCTGTACAGTGACCAGGGGGTAGGTGGGAGGTTGAAGGAGGAGGGGGATGAGGGTCACGAATGGATGGTGGTGTGAACTGGTAGGGGCAGGGTTCACTGTTGCAATTAGATTGGTGTTGGTTGGAGGCTTTGGTGGCAAAGAAGTGTTTCCAATTGCAGGGGTCGGGAGGAGGAGGAGGAGGGTAGGTCTTTGACAAGGCCAAAATGATTAAATTTGGGTGAGGGGTTGAAGGTGAAGCCTTTGGATAGGACTGAATCTTCTGTGCAGCTGTGGATTTTGCTGGAAAGGTTAACAACAGTGTTCTGGGATTGTTTTGGCTCTGGGTTTAGTGGAGTGTTGGTAGGGAGTATTGGAGGAATGTGGCAAGTTGAAAAGGTAAGTTATGCAGGGTCTGGGTGCTAGGAGGAGCTGACCGGAAGACTGTGGGTAGGATTGGATAGTGGTACCGTAAGGTGGTTGTAGGATGTCAGCAGGTTGGATAACTTATGGAGGTAGTGTCAGGAATGTTCTTCCAAATGCTAGAGTTTAAGGGATTCAATTTCAGAGATGTTATGCAGGGATTGAACAGTAACAGTATCGTGCTGAGGGAGCAGAGGTGGTTCTGGGATGCCTGTGTCATAAAGATGGTTTTTGTGGTACTATGTTTGTGAGGTCAGGAACTGGTGCAGTCAGAAAAAGTAAAAGTCATTGAGAACAGAGGGGCGGGATCCACAGAAAGGAATTTTTATGGTTAGGTGGGTCAGAGGGGGTCCCATGGTGTAGACAGCATTTAAGAAACAAGATGTGGGACTGGGTTTTAGACAGGGAAGGGGATACTTTTATGAACTACTGCAGGAAGATGGAGTAGGAGTCCATAGTGGCAGGGATGGCACGTGGGAAATGGGCAAATGAAAGCATTAGGTGGTTGTGACAGGAGCTAGATGTAAAAGTACATACAGGTATGGTAAAATACACATAGATATGTAAAAACATGCACAGACATACATAAGTACATAACAAATATACAAAAATGTGGGAAAAAGGACAGAACAGTTGAAGTGTGTGTGTGTGTGTGTGTGTGTGTGTGTGTGTGTGTGTGTGTGTGTGTGTGTGTGTGTGTTGGGATAAGGGGAGAGAGAGAGTGGGGGAGGGGCTGTTGGTTAAGTCGAGGTTCATTTATTTGTGTGGCTCAGGGAGTGTGGAAAATAACATGCGAAAATATGCAAGGATGAGGGTTGGAAATGTGGTGAATAGGAATAATTGTAATTAACCATGGGAAGAAATTGGGGCATGAGATGCTGCACCAACAGTCTTAAAGATCACATAGCTGTGTGTTGTGTGCAGACGAGAGTATTGATATTGTGTGGTTTGGATGTGTACAGTTTAGAAGGCAATGGAAAAACGCAAGAAAGAAGAGAGAGAATGGACACTGTGTAGAGTAATGCTTCAGAGAATAGGAACAAAGGAAATCATTGCTGGGTTGCGGGATGGAAGGAAAGCTGTTAGGCAAAATCAAACCGTGAAAAATCCAGGTTGGAATAGATTGGAATATCAACAATACTATGAAAAGGGTGGTGAAAGCAGTAGGGAGCTGGTGTTAAGTGGTAAGGTGCTGCACCAGAAGTAGTTGATTCAAATTGAAAGAAACCACTTTATTTAAACAAGCAGAAAACTTCACAAGTGTAAAATATTCCAAATACGAACAGCTCATATCTGTAGCATTCCTTAATATGACTTAACACAAAAAAACAACCTGCAACACAGCAATTTAATGACATTAATACTAAGTGACACTGCCAACAACATTTACTATTACAGTTTAATAAAAGCAGCTGTTCACAGAATTTAAATAAAATTAGTATTAAGACAGCAGCTGCCATCAAGACTACCACTACAATTCAAGAAGAGCAACTGCTGCCAGGATTAATAAAATGATCCATGGAGTTAAATAGCAGTTGCACACCAGATTTACTGTTACAACCTAAGGAAAGCATTTGGTAAAAGAATATAATAAAATGATTCACTACAGTGAGTTAGGGGAGATTTACTGTGACAACTTATTGAAAGCAACTGGTGGTAGAATTTAGTAAAATGCAAAATACAGAAAGCAACTATTGGCAAATTTAATAAAATGATCCAATGAAGTAAACAACTGCCCACCATATTTATTGTTACAACATATAGTATGCTGGCTACAGTTCTGGGTCCAAGAGCACCCAAAATCAACAGAAAGAATTACAAGGGGCTGCTTTCTGAAACACATGAAGAACAGAAAAACAATCAAAATTTTTTACAACCTGTACATACACAGAACAGACCACTTTGACATTCACGGACTGCTTGTTGACACAAGTTACAGCAAGGCACAGTAAATAAAGGATAACTACCACATCACAGGAGCGACTTAAATTGCATACAGCTTTGCCATCTGAACAGAACATACACTTAAACATGACCCGTCTTCGTCTAGTGGCTCCACTGATACCGTAAGACAAATAACAAACTATCAGTTGGAAATCACTTAGCAGCCAACCTGGTATAACTAGTTCACTTATGCTACTGTGTTTCTGACTAATTTTTGAGTAACCAGGACAGTTATAACACTATCACAAACTAGTGTTACCCTCTGGGAGGATTTTTATGCTTTGAGCTTGTGTGTGTCTAACAGATAAAATTATCAGACAGTAATTTAGATATATAATGCAATTAATAGAAAAACTAAACCAGGTTTTACTTTGGGGATAATGAAAGTAGAAAAGTTCATACGAATGAAACAATAAACGGTCACCAGCCAAATTAGGCATATTAATTTGAAACATTATGTTTCAGGAAATTGAATATTAGTTGTCGTAGTGACCTTCATTCCAACTCCCTTTTAGTAGCACACTGGATACACACGAATACAGGACAACGTAAGTTATGGGTTGCAGTAGCTACCATCAATGCATAAGCCAGTAATTACAGAAAGCCAAATAGTACTCCACTCATAACATTAACAGTTGCAATTACTATTTTCACAGCACTGAGATGTTACTTTGGGAACACTGAACTAAAGTTGGGCATGAAAAGATTTCTGACTTAACTAACATACAAATACCGCAAATATAATTAAATAATACTTCAGTTACACTGTTTACATTCTCATTTATGGAAATGCATCAGGTTTCTTTAGTAGTGATAATATTTCAAATATCTTTCTAATATGACAGGAAAACGATAGCAATCAAGGTTAAATTAAAATTTGTGTGTCCTTTTCATCGCCTGTGAAGTAGGTATTTTAGATAGTAATATATACACACACTGGCACAGAATTTTTGCACACTTAATTCACAGAAACTAATCACTATTTTGTTAGAAACAGGATACTCAGTTTTCTGCACACTTAGGAGGGGATCCTGCATCGGTTCATGATTGGGATAATGTTAGGGTTCAAAACAAAGGTTTATAGCACTTGGATTATTATTGGAAACACACAAATTATCTGGCCCATGCTATAATACATATCTGCGTGCCTGAAGTTGGTGGAGCAGTGGCGAAATAGTGGTGGCAAGCGACATGGTGGCTAACTGTATTCACGGCTCTTGATATTGAATGCTCTTTATAATTTCTTCTTGGTGACGGATTTATATCGTATTAGAGCCATTCCTTATTGCCAAGAGCACCATGCAACAGCCAAATTTCCATGCAAAATGGCTTCCAAATGCCTCCCTTGGCACCCTCAATGTTTACCGTGCAACGGCTGGCCCTTGCCTGCCTGCTGTTCTCTCAAAGGAGCCACCCAGATTGACCACCAAAACCACCTTTCACCTTGCACCAAGCCACTTCCGTTGCAGAGGGGCTTCCTGCAGTAGCCACCAGAAAGATCGCGGGAGGCGCACATCGGCATAGCGCGTCACGGACGGTAGTTGCCGCAAGTAGAGTCCCGTCCACCAGAGGGCACGCGAGAATTCTGCCGTGACCTCTGCCGGCGGAACAACAACGACAGCAGAGGCACCATGGGCCGTGCCCCGTCAGTTAACATTGGGCATGCCTAGGAGACAGTTCCCAGTCTACGGTATGTGAAGTGCGATGGAAAACGTGAACCGTGTTACTACACTTCCTAACAGCTTTTACATTTCACAGTACAAATTCCCTAAGCATGAAACAGCTTCCAATATACAAATTTTTCTTTATGAACGTACATATTTGATTAAATTTCATTATTTTAAACGTCATTTATCTTTTTTCATACATGCAATACAAACTTTAAATTTCTTGACACAAATCAATGACATTAATTAACAAAGAACAAATACTTCATAATCACAGACACATTGTTACATAGTATAAACCTATTTCTAATCGATATTGGTGTTACACAGTGACCACAGAGATTGCAAGGTCATTTAACACCACAACTCACTGTCATTTCTGATAATGAAGAAACCAATAGTAGCCCCCAAATAAACAAGTCTGCCAGCAAATGGGTGCTTTTGCCATATATCTGTTGTTCAGGACCCAGCAGACTGTAATGCACAGTCAGCCCAACAAACAGTAATTGGAATTGACTGACATGTAGCAAACCTGCCACCACAGCCGACAAGGGCTTCCTTCAGATATTCATAATCAAAGCACAAGTAAAGGTTCGACCAACATGCTGTTCAAACTGCAATGACTAGCACATCAGAACAGAATAGGCTAGCGTCTGAAATTTAGCTGCTGCCCAAACCTACTACCAGCTCCGAAGATGACATCCTTGCTCGCAGGTCACTGCCTTCCCTGAACTGACTGAGCTGCTGACCAACACGGCTGCCCTTAAATCCTGCATCACAATGTGCAACCTTCCCTCTGGTGGCTGATCCACCACTCGTTCCACTGCCACAACCAGCCTTGGTGCAACCTGAGGCACCAATTGATAGAATGCAAAAAGAAAAGATATCCACATGTCACAAATTTCCCCCTGCCCCCATAAGCTTGAACAGGTGGGGTGGTGGGAGGGGGTGGAGTGGGTTAACTGCAAGACATTACCCTGCTATCGTGGTTATCCATGGCAGCTTTAAGTTGATATATGTGAGCCCTAATAAGTTTTGGGGAAGATGGATGCTGAAGATGTTCAGTATGATATCAGGTAACATCTTACGCCTACCACCGACTTTAAATATGTTTTTTTGTCAACATATCAAGTGCAGTTCGAAGTCACTGCCAACTGTAATTGGATGAGAGAGATACCTATTTGGAATGACCAAGGAAATGGATTTAACATCGTTATGGGGCCCCAGTAATCTAGGTAGCATTTTTGAGGTGATCTTCAGGGCCCCTTTACTTCACACCCAGAAGTTCTTTAAATATACCACACTGCCCACCTGTAGTGAGATAGGATGCGTCCTCTGATTATAGCTAGTGGCCTCCCTTCTGCATGCCAACTGAATGTTTTTCTTAGCAGCCTCCCAGTTTCTCATGAGTATCACTGTTCTCCAGTGGTAAATCATTGATTCCACGTAAGTTGGCGAGGGGCAGATTCACAGTGAAGGTGTAAATCAAGCTAGCAGGAGCTGTCTTGTGGGCCTCACGCGCAACTGTGGTGAACACAAAATTTAACCACTGTATTGAGTGATGCCATTTGGCGTGTGACTGTGAAAGAAAGTTGGTAAGAGCCAACTTTAAATTACAGTTCACCTGCGTGGCAAAAAAGGGCTAAGGATAGTGGAGAGTTGTTCTCACATGGGATATCCCACATCAGAGAAAGAACTTATTGAATGCCTTTGAGGCAGGCCAGTGTGTTATCACTCACTAGTACTCTGAAAGGACCAAACACAGCAAATATCCGAGTTGGATGTTCAATCGGGGTTCCAGTGGTCTCCAGTGTGCCGGCCGCAGCCACGCAAACCTAGGGATGGCATCAGCTACTACAGATAAATTGCTGTTCTCTTGCATAGTGTGCGGTAAGGAACCAAGATAAGTTACAGAAATGTTGTCCATTGGATTTTCCTTCCATGTTGAAGCAAGCTGTCCTCTACATGTGTTCAGATTGGGGTGTGCTTTGTTACAGTCTTGGAACTGATTCACTAGCTTCCAAACATCCCCTTTCAGGGTTGGCCAGGTTAGGTGTTGCTTTATTTTCATTATAGTTTACTGGTAGTTGGGAGCTCCAATGTTAGGTGTGTAATGGGCCGCCTTAGGGATATGGCAGTGAAGGAGGGGAAGAAATCTGATGTGCACTCTGTGTGCATGCCGGGAGGAGCCACTCTTGATGTGGAATGGGTGGTTCCAGATGTCATGAAAGGTGCAGGGTGCAGTCAACTGCAGGTGATGGCTCATGTTGGTACTAACATTGTGTATCACTTTGGATCAGAAGAGGTTCTCTCTGGTTTTGTCTGGCTAGCTGAAGTAGTAAAGGCTGCCAGTGTTGCTTGCAAGATGAAGGCGGAACTCACCGTCAGTAGTATCATCGACAGAACAGACTGTGGTCCTTTGGTACAGAGTCGAGTGGAGGATCTGATTCAGAGGTTCAGATGGTTCTGCAACCGTGTAGGTTGCAGATTCCTCGACTTGCGCCATAGGGTGGTTGGTTTCCAGCCCTCACTAAATAGAACAAGTGTCAACTACGTACAGGAAGTGGCTATACAGGTAGCGGGGGATGTGTGGAGGGGAGTAGGTGGTTTTTTAGGTTAGACAGTCTTGGGAATGTGCACAAAGGGCTTCAGTTTTAAAGGGTGCAGAATGAACACAGGAAGAGGGTAGACTTTGGAACAATCAATATTGTGTGATTCTTGAAGCTTTCCCAGCGTACTGAATGTTCGATGAGGTTTTGGGATTGCAGCCAGCTGCAATCCCTAAATCTCATTGAACAATCAATATTGTAGTTGTAAATTGCCGTAGCTGTGTTGGGAAAGAATCAGAGCTCCAAGTGCTAATAGAAAGCACCAAATCTCAAATCATTGTAGGTACGGAAACTGGTTAAAGCTACAAATAAGCTCAGCCAAAATTTTTACAATGGACCTAACTGTGTTCGGAAAGGATAGATTAAATACAGTTGGTGGTGAACTGTTATTGCTGTGAGAAACATTTTACCTTGTAGTGAAATTGAAATAGATTGTTTCTGTGAGTCAGTATGGGGAGAGGTTATACCTGACAACTGGAATAAATCAATAATTAGTTCCTTTTATTGACCCCCTGACTCAGATGATACAGTTGTTGAACAGTACAAAGAAAACTTTAGTATCGTTTCAAATAGGTGCTCCATTCATTCAATTATAGTTGGCAGTGACTTCAATCTGCACTTGATATGTTGACAAAAAATACATATTTAAAGTCGGTGGTAGGCATAAGATGCCACCCAAAATCATACTGAACACCTTCTAAGAAAATTATTTTGATCAACTAGTTCAGGAGCATACTCAGAGTGTAAATGGTTATGAAAACATATTTGACATATTGGCAATAAATATTCCTAACCAAATAAGGGGCATCATAACAGATACAAGGATTAGTGATCACAAGGTTGTTGTAGCTGGACTGAATGCTGGAACATCCAAACCCACTAAAAATAAATGCGAAATACATCTATTTAAAAAGGCAGGGAAAAATTCGCGTGAAACCTTCCTAAGAGACAGTCTCCACTCATTCCAATATGATAGACCAGATGTGGTTTAAATTCAAAGTAGTAGTATCAGTGGCATTTGAGAGATATATACCAAATAAATTAATAAGAGATGGCACTGAGCTTGTGTGCCTCAGCGATACAGATAGCCATACTGTAGGTGCAACCACAACAGAGGGGTATCTATTCAGAGGCCAGTCAAATGTGTGGTTCCTGAAGAGGGGCAGCAGCCTTTTCAGTAGTTGCAGGGGCAACAGTCTGGATGATTGACTGATCTGGCCTTGTAATACTAACCAAAACTGCCTTTGCTGTGCTGGTACTGCGAACAGCTGAAAGCAAGGGGACACTACAGCCATAATTTTTCCCGAGGGCATGCAGCTTTACTGTATGGTTAAATGATAATGGCATCCTCTTGGGTAAAATAGTCCCCCATTCGGATCTCTGGGCAGGGACTACTCAGGAGCATGTTGTTATCAGGAGAAAGAAAACTGGCATTCTACAGATTGGAGCATGGAATGTCAGATCCCTTAATCGGGCAGGTAGGTTGTTGTTGTTGTGGTCTTCAGTCCAGAGACTGGTTTGATGCAGCTCTCCATGCTACTCTATCCTGTGTAAGCTTCTTCATCTCCCAGTACCTACTGCAACCTACGTCCTTCTGAATCTGCTTAGTGTATTCATCTCTTGGTCTCCTTCTATGATTTTTACCCTCCACACTGCCCTCCAATGCTAAATTGGTGATCCCTTGATGCCTCAGAATATGTCCTACCAACTGATCCCTTCTTCTAGTCAAGTTGTGCCACAAATTTCTCTTCTCCCCAATTCTATTCAATACCTCCTCATTAGTTATGTGATCTACCCATCTAATCTTCAGCATTCTTCTGTAGCACCACATTTTGAAAGCTTCTATTCTCTTCTTGTCTAAACTATTTATTGTCCATGTTTCACTTCCATACATGGCTACACTCCATACAAATATGTTCAGAAGTGACTTCCTGTCACTTAAATCTGTACACGATGTTAACAAATTTCTCTTCTTCAGAAACGCTTTCCTTGCCATTGCCAGTCTACGTTTTACATCGTCTCTACTTTGACCATCATGAGTTATTTTGCTCCCCAAATAGCAAAACTGATTTACTACTTTAACTGTGTCATTTCCTAATCTAATTCCCTTAGCATCACCCGACTTAATTCGACTACATTCCATTATCCTCGTTTTGCTTTTGTTGATGGTCGTCTTATATCTTCCTTTCAAGACACTGTCCATTCCGTTCAACTGCTCTTCCAAGTCCTTTGCTGTCTCTGACAGAATTACAATCTCATCGGCGAACCTCAAAGTTTTTATTTCTTCTCCATGGATTTTAATACCTACTCCGAATTTTTCTTTTGTTTCCTTTACTGCTTGCTCAATATACAGATTGAACAACATCGGAGAGAGGCTACAACCTTGTCTCACTCCCTTCCCAACCACTGCTTCCCTTTCATGTCTCTTGGCTCTTATAACTGCCATCTGGTTTCTGTACAAATTGTAAATAGCCTTTCGCTTCCTGTATTTTACCCCTGCCACCTTCAGAATTTGAAAGAGAGTATTCCAGTCAACAAATTTAGTAAATTTATGTTAGCAAATTTAAAAAGGGAAATGGATAGGTTAAAATCAGATATAGTGGGAATTAGTGAAGTTTGGTGGCAGGAGGAACAAGACTTCTGGTCATGTGAATACAGGGTTATAAATACAAAATCAAATAGTGGTAATGCAGGAGTAGGTTTAATAATGAATAGGAAAATAGGAATGTGGATAAGCTACTACAAACAGCATAGTGAACGCATTACTGTGGCCAAAATAGATATGAAGCCCAAGCCTACCACAGTAGTACAGGTTTATATGCCAACTAGCCCCGCAGATGATGAAGAGATTAATGAAATGTATGATGAGATAAAAGAAATTATTCAGATAGTGAAGGGAGACGAAAATTTAAGTCATGGGTGACTGGAATTCGATAGTAGGAAAAGGAAGAGAAGGAAATGTAGTAGGTGAATATGAAATGGGGGTAAGGAATGAAAGAGGAAGCCGCCTGGTAGAATTTTGCACAGAGCATAACCTAATAATAGCTAACACTTGGTTCAAGAATCATAAAAGAAGGTTGTGTACATGGAAGAAGCCTGGAGATACTGACATGTTTCAGATAGATTATATAATGGCACGACAGAGATTTAGGAACGAGGTTTTAAATTGTAAGCCATTTCCAGGAGCAGATGTGGACTCTGACCACAATCTGTTGGTTATGAACTGTACATTAAAACTGAAGTAACTGCAAAAAGGTGGGAATTTAAGGAGATGGGACCTGGATAAACTGACAGAACCAGAGGTTGCAGAGAGTTTCAGGGAGAGCAATAGGGAATGATTGACAGGAAGGGGGGGGGGGGGGGGAAGAAATACAGTAGAAGAAGATTGGGTAGCTTTGAGAGATGAAATAGTGAGGGCAGCAGAGGATCAAGTAGGTAAAAAGATGAGGGCTAGTAGAAATCATTGGGTAACAGAAGAGATATTGAATTTAATTGATGAAAAGAGAAAGTGCAGTAAATGAAGCAGGCAAAAAGGAATACAAACGTCTCAAAAATGAGATCGACAGGAAGTGCAAAATAGCTAATCAGGGAAGGCTAGAGGACAAATGTAAGGATGTAGGGGCTTATATCACTAGGGGTAAGATAGATACTGCCTACAGGAAAATTAAAGAGACGTTTGCAGAAAAGAGAACCACTTGTATGAATATCAATAACTCAGATGGAAATCCAGTTCTAAGCAGAGAAGGAAAAGCGGAAAGGTGTAAGGAGTATATAGGGGTCTATACAAGGGCGATGTACTTGAGGACAATATTATGGAAATGGAACAGGATGTAGATGAAGATGAAATGGGAGATATGATACTGCGTGAAGAGTTTGACAGAGCACTGAAAGACCTAAGTCGAAACAAGGCCCCGGGAGTAGACAACATTCCATTAGAACTACTGATAGCCATGGGAGAACCAGCCCTGACAAACTCTTCCATCTGGTGAGCAAGATGTATGAGACAGGCGAAATACCCTCAGACTTCAAGAAGAATATAATAATTCTAATCCCAAAGAAAGCAGGTGTTGACAGATGTGAAAATTACCGAAAATCAGTTTAATAAGTCACGGCCGCAAAATTCTAACACGAATTCTTTACAGACGAATGGAAAAACTCATAGAAGCTGACCTCGGGGAAGATCAGTTTGGATTCTGTAGAACTGTTGGAACACTTGAGGCAATACTGACCCTACGACTTATCTTAGAAAATAGATTAAGAAAAGGTAAACCTATGTTTCTAGCATTTGTAGACTTAGAGAAGCTTTTGACGATGTTGACTGGAATACTCTCTTTCAAATCTGAAGGTGACAGTGCTAAAATACAGGGAGCAAAAGCTATTTACAATTTGTACAGAAACCAGATGGCAGTTATAAGAGTCGAGGGGCATGAAAGGGAAGCAGTGGTTGGGAAGGGAGTGAGACAGGGTTGTAGCCTATTCCTGATGTTATTCAATCTGTATATTTAGCAAGCAGTAAAGGAAACAAAAGTAGGAATTAAAATCCATGGAGAAGAAATAAAAACTTTGAAGTTCACAGATGACATTGTAATTCTGTCAGAGACAGCACAGCATCTGGAAGAGCAGCTGAAGGGAATGGACAGTGTCTTGAAAGGCAGATATAAGATGAACATCAATAAAAGTAAAACAGGGATAATGGAATGTAGTCGAATTAAATCGGGTGATGCTGAGGGAATTAGATTAGGAAATGAGACACTTAAAGTAGTAAAGGAGTTTTGCTATTTGTGGAGCAAAATAACTGATGATGGTCGAAGTAGAGAGGATATAAAACGTAGACTGGCAATGGCAAGGAAAGCGTTTCTGAAGAAGAGAAATTTGTTAACATTGTGTATAGATTTAAGTGACAGGAAGTCACTTCTGAAAGTATTTGTATGGAGTGTAGCCATGTATGGAAGTGAAACATGAACAATAAATATTTTAGACAAGAAGAGAATAGAAGCTTTCAAAATGTGGTGCTACAGAAGAATGCTGAAGATTAGATGGTAGATCACATGACTAATGAGGAGGTATTGAATAGAATTGGAGAGAAGAGAAATTTGTGGCACAACTTGACTAGAAGAAGGGATCGGTTGGTAGGACATATTCTGAGGCATCAAGGGATCACCAATTTAGCATTGGAGGGCAGTGTGGAGGGTAAAAATCATAGCGGGAGACCGAGAGATGAATACACTAAGCAGATTCAGAAGGACGTAGGTTGCAGTAGGTACTGGGAGATGAAGAAGCTTACACAGGATAGAGTAGCATGGAGAGTTGCATCAAACCAGTCTCTGGACTGAAGACCACAACAACAGCAACAACAACAACATGGCACTGATCCCCCATGACACACAAAACCAGTCTGAACACTGTTGCAGAAGCAATGCAAAAGCATACCAAATTTAATTTAAAAGACACAAAATCCACAAGATTGGTGAAGTTCTACAGAAGCTTGAAATTTAGTGCGAACTTCAATGCGAGATGCTTTTAATAGTTTCCACAATGAAACTCTGCCTTGAAATCTGGCACAAAATCCGGAGATCCTGGCTGTATGTAAAGTACTTGAGTGCTAAGACAGTATTATTACTTTCACTGCACGATAAAAATGTTTAAGTTATTGATGATACACCACTGAAACGGAATTGCTAAACACGCATTTCTAAAATTTCTTTGCAAAAGATTGTGAAGTAAATAGTCCACAATTCTAAACAAGAACAACTGTCAACATGAGTAACTGAGAAATAGATACCCTTGGTGTAGCAAACGACCTTAAAACACTTATGAAATGCAAGGCTTCCGGTCGAGATTGTATACCAGTAAGGTTCCTTTCAGAGTATGCCGATGCAATAGCTCCATGCTTTACAATCGTAACCGAGCGATTGGCGCAGTAGTTAGCACACTGGACTCTCATTCGGGAGGACGACGGTTCAATCCCGCGTCCGGCCATCCTGATTTAGGTTGTCTGTGATTTCCCTAAATTGTTTCAGGCAAATGCTGGGATGTTTCCTTAGAAAGGGCACGGCCGATTTCGTTCCCCATCCTTCCCTAATCTGAGCTTGTGCTCCATCTCTAATGACCTCGTTGTCGACGGGACGTTAAACAGTAATCTCCTCCTCCCCCTCCTTAACAATCATATAAAACCCTCACTCGTAGAAAGACTCGTGCCCAGAACTGTAAAATTGTAGAAGTCACATAAATACCCAAGAAAGGAAATAAGAATAATCCATTGAATCACAGAACCATATCGCTGACATTGATTTGCAGTTGGATTTTGGAACATATATTACGCTCAAACATTGTGTATCACCTCAAAGAAAAGATTTATTGACAAATAGCCAACATGGATTCAGAAAATGTCATTCTTATGAAACACAACTAGTTCTTCATTCAAATTGATTCCACATTTTTAGAAATTCTTCCAGTCCATCTGTGGCATGAGTCAGCAAAACAGTGTTTAATAGTATTAGTTGAAAACAGTCTTGGTTGCAATTTTAGTTTTTTATTTTATCAACTACACATTTCGCCTTATTTAGGCATCTTCAGGGTGATCTACATAGAAAACAGAGAACAAATACATCTATTTAAGGATCACAATTGCATTTTACAGACCTGGATAACCTAAAAGCATGTATAAACAGACCAAATACTGAAAAAGCAAATACCTTATTTGGTATGTCTTAGGACAATCCTTTAGACAGTGTAGCTAAAGGGCATCGTTGAGTACATCAGGCCAACATTGCCTTTGTTAACCTGAATAAATACTAGAAATATAAAATAGTAAAAACGGACGAGAGACTTGACCAATGATCGGATACTCAGAAATGCAATCATATTGCCAAAGCCTTATGATAAGGCCTTACCTTTCTAGATTGATGTGAGTGACTCAAAGACCTGCATAACACGTATACGTTCACAGGAGCAAATAGTAGAATAAGATGGGGCTTAAGTAGTTAGCAAAATGCACCACAGTGTATTGTGCTAGTACTGATGCCTAATACAAAATCACCTCATTAGATGGCGCTGCCATGCAGCTGCTGGTAAGAATGAGAGATTGTAAACTGGATATACATTGCCACTAAAACTTTAGAATTATAATGCACATAAACATTAATAAGCTAGAATTGCTAGAAGCAACACCTGTGCATTAATTTATCCAAAAATTATGACAGAGTAAAAACACAAAAGAAGGCAGTAAATTTAAAATATAATACCAGGGTGTATAGTACAACACACAGATGTGGTGCCTAATCAGGTATTACGTATCATATATCACTAGAACGAAAACATTACTAACACAGGGCCATAATTTCGAATGCAGAAGCCCACCAATAACACACAGTAACGCGTCATATGGAGCAAGAACTTCTAACTGACAAACTAACAAGAAAATTCTTTTTACAAAAATAACAAAGTAAAATTATTACACATAAAAGATACACACCAGCATAGGAGGGAGACATGATGGGGTGAACTTTTTTCCCATTTCCATTTTATATTTACATTAAAATATGTAAGATATGTTGACATTTGAAGTGACAAACTCACAATATCATTTTCTAGTCAAAAAACTCTAAGAGTTTGGCTAAAAAGATGAGACAGGAAAAGGGCTTATATTTAGGCAGAAATACGAGTGTCCCAGGTTTAAATTAATAACACCGATTTCATAACTGATTAGCGCCAAATATTTGGTCGTTACGGAGGGACAAATCTTTGTCCTCCATATGCCTAAATATGTCAGTTTCTTCCAAAATGTTTAACTTCTTACCCTTTCGTGCAAAATGCAAAATATTAAGATTTTGTGCTTGCAGAGGACTATGGCCACTGGTTTTAAGGTGTTGAGCAAAGCAGAGTTCTGTTTTACCTGTCCCCATCTATTGAGGAGATGTTCTTGTAATCTAATTGTAAAGGTTCTGACTATTTGTCCAACATATCCTACATTACAATCGTGACAATCCAGCAGATATACCCCCAGTGCCAAATGGTTGTTCTTTGTAGGTGATTCATTATGTACATAAACTGGAGATTGGCAGAAGCGGAAAATACTATACGAGAGTTCACTCCCGGAAAAAGTTTTGCCAGTTCATAACTAGAATTGCCCATAAATGGCAAAGAAGTGTAATTGTGCTCCTTGACAGAAGCTGCAATGGGTGTACTCCGAAGTGGCATTGTTGTTTAGTCTTGGTATAATTTTTCAACAAGCGCGATACTGTAGCCATTATTAAGGGCGATATACTTTAGATTGTCAAGTTCTCTATTAATGGCGTCTTCAGATTATGGCAATTCGCATAGACGCGTGATCATAGCTCTGAAAAAATTAACCTTATGCTGGCGAGGATGGCAGGAGGAACATGAATAATAGCGTCTGTGGTCGTGGATTTCCTAAAAATATCTATGGATACTTTGTTATCATGTAGCTGTAACTGCAGATCTAGGTAATTGAGGACCCCGTCAATATTCATATCCTCATGTGTGAAAATCATCTTCGGGTGAAGGGCATTAAATTCATCAACTAAACCCAAAATTTCTGATTCATCGCCATTAAACATGATCAGAATGTCGTCAACACAACGCCGATAAAGTAGAATTTTTTGACAAAAATAGGACTTGCTTTTAAACACCTGGAGTTCAATGTAGTTAACAAAATCATTAGCTAAGAAACCAGCCAAAATGCTGCCCATAGCCAGGCCATCTTTCTGACAGTACATGTTGTCATTAAACGAGAAAAAATTACATGCCGTAAGAATTCGAAGGAGAGAGATAACCTCACTAATTTCTTCTGTTGTCAGTCGCTTATTATGAAAGAGGTTCTCCTGGATAATCATAATGGTTTCTTCTATCAGTACATTTGTGTATAAATTCTGTATGTCAAGGGATAACAGCCGACAGCCTGTCGGGAAGACCTGGTCATGCAACAACGTAACCAGTTCTTTTCGACTTGTTAACGTCAAAGTCTCCTCAAAGACTAATTCTTTTTCAAGAGCTTCAGAAGAAATCTTTGCACAGGCTCTCCTATATTCCCTCTTGCATTAATTAACGGGCAGATAGGGAAACCTTCCTTATTTTATCTGCATGAGTAACAAGGGCTTCCTCATCCTTGAGTTTTTGTTTATAGATCTCAAAATTGACATCTCGTCATTATGGGCTTGCCTTTTTACTGCCTTAGTTGTTATATCACTCACCCTACAGGCCAATTTGACATCTGCTTCTTTAGTACACTTCGAAGCATCGATGACCATTTTTACATCTGCTACTAAAGTAGCGATCTTACTACCATCAAGCTTAGGCTGAATACTATATTTTAGGCCTTTATTCAGAAGTCGAGATTTTTTTTCATCGAATGTAAGTTGGGTGAGATGAATCACTCTTTTAGCGAAAGTAAAGGCATTTTTAGGAGTAATATAGTGCTGTGAAATAGCAGTTGGACGTTGCAACCTAAGTATTTCAAATTTATAAGCATGCTTCTGCAAGATGAGATGCTTCTCCTCCCACATGACAGCATTTGTGAGTTGCATACACAAATCAAAAGAGACCGGCTCAAATATCGCCACCACAGAAAAATACAAATTATATGCCAACACATTCAATCTATTTTTTATAGCCTACCAGCGTCTAATTTCTCCCAACATAACTCAGTGTGCACACTTAAGCATAATGCTACTTGGATAACAACCTTTTGCCATTCTAAGAAACTTATACACATAAGTGGGAATCATCTTACACTCTAAACACTCCTTATTAAATGAAATGTTCATAGAGGCTTTCATAATCTTGTTTTTGATGTTATGCAGAGATGAAGGCACATGTTTTTCTGCCCGACTAGACAGCATACTACAGAAATTTTTCCAATCCATCTGTGGCTGAGTCAGCAAACCAGTGTTTAATAGTATTAGTTGAAAACAGTCTTGGTTGCAATTTTATTTTTTTATTTATCAACTACGCGTTTTGCCTTATTTATGCATCTTCAGGGTGATCTACGTAGAAAACAGAGAACAAATACATCTATTTAAGGATCACAATTGCATTTTACAGACCTGGATAACCTAAAAGCATGTATAAACAGACCAAATACTGAAAAAGCAAATACCTTAATTTGGTATTTCTTAGGACAATCCTTTAGACGGTGTAGCTAAAGGACATCATCGAGTACATCAGGCCAACATCGCCTTTGTTAACCTCAGTAAATACTAGAAATATAAAATAGTAAAACTGGATAAGAGACTTGACCTATGATCGGACACTCAGAAATGCAATCATATTGCCAAAGCCTTACGATAAGGCCTTACCTTTCTAGCTGGACGTGAGTGACTCCAACACCTGCATAACACATACATGTTCACAGGAGCAAATAATAGAATAAGATGGGGCTTAAGTAGTTAGCAAAATGCACCACAGCGTCGTGTGCTAGTACTGATGCCTAGTACAGAATCACCTCATTAGATGGCGCTGCCACGCAGCTGCTGGTAAGAATGAGAGATTGTAAACTGGATATACATTGTCACTAAAACTTTATAATTATAATGCACATAAAACATAGGCATCAGTACTACCACACAACACTGTTGTGCATTTTGCAAACTACTTAAGCCCCATCTTATTGTATTGTTTGCTCCTGTGAACGTGTACGCGTTAAGCAGCTCTTGGAGTCACTCAGGTTCATCTAGAAATGTGAGGCCTTATCATAAGGCTTCGGCAATATGATTGCATTTCTGAGTGTCCGATCATTGGTCAAGTCTCTTATCCATTTTTACTATTTTATGTTTCCACTATTTACTGAGGTTAACAAAGGCGACGTTGGCCTGATGTACTCGACAACGCCCTTTAGCTACACTGTCTAAAGGATCGTCCTAAGAAATACCAAATTAAGGTATTTGCTTTTTCAGTATTTGATCTGTTTATACATGGTTTTAGGTTATCCAAGTCTGCACAACGTGGTCACGATCCTTAAATAAATATATTTGTTCTCTGTTTTCTATGTAGATCAGCCTGAAGATGCCTAAATGAAGTGAAACGTGTAGTTGGTAAATAAAAAACTAAAATTGCAACTAAGACTGTTTTCAACTAATACCACATTTTTAGGTTTCCAGAAGGCTTTTGACACCGTCCCTCACAAGCAACTTCTAATTAAATTGGGTGTCTGTGAAGTATTGTGTTGGTTGTGTGACTGAAAATTTAAGTGTTCGTTTTTCCTGCATGCCGTGCAAGAGTGGAATGGAAGAAAAGTAGCTCAAACAATGGAAAATCCAGGATGGAATGTAACAGTACCAGAGAAGGAAAATTTGAATTACATTCTCCACCAGGGTTTTGATTACCTCTCGTCATGCCCTGAAATGAAAAATGTCCTGCCCACTCTCCTTCCCACCCCTCCTATCGTGGTATTCCACCATCCACAAAAACCTACACAATATACTTGTCCATCCTTACACAACCGCTGCTCCCAATCCCTTACCTCATGGCTCATATCGCTGTAATAGACCTAGATGCAAGACCTGTCCCATACACCCTCCTACCACCACCTACTCCAGTCCGGTCACTAACATCACCTATCCCATCAAAGGCAGGGCTACCTGTGAAACCAGTCATGTGATTCACAAGCTAAGCTGCAACCTCTGTGCTGCATTCTATGTAGGCATGACAACCAACAAGCTGTCTGCTTGAACGGCCACCAACAAACTGTGGCCAAGAGACAAGTGGACCATCCTGTTGCTGAACACGCTGCCAAACATGATATCCCTCATCTTAATGACTGCTTCACAGCCTGTGCCATATGGATTTTTCCCACCAACACCAGCTTTTTTGATGCACTGTGCAGGTGGGAACTTTCCCTGCAATACATCCTACGTTCCCGTAACCCTCCTGGCCTCAACCTTCGTTAGTCACTGTCCTCACCCATCCAGCCCTCTCCCTGTTCCCATTCCAGCACTACTCAGCTGTCATTTCACTGCCACACCCAGTCTTTTAATTTCTTTTATTTCTCTCCTTTCCTATACTTACCCCCACCCCCCTACACACCTTCTCTCCTGCCTTCCGTCTAAACTGCAACACTTGGCTGTCCGCCACTCCCACCATACTATCCCTCCCCCTCCCCACCCCATCCTCCTCCTTACCCCCACCCAGTTGCCACTCCCATCATGCACTGGTGCTGCTGTTCGCAGTGTGGTCTCAGCTCTCTGAGACTGCAGATGTGTGTGCAAGTTGCATTTGTGTGTGTGTGTGTGTGTGTGTGTGTGTGTGTCTACTGCTGATAAAGGCCTTACTGGCCAAAAGGTTTAATTGTGTGAATCTTTTTATTGTTCCTATTGCAACTCAGCATCTCCGCTATATGGTGAGAGAAAAGTAGCTCAAGGTGGTTTGATGAACCCTCTTCCAGGCGACTTAATGGTGAATTGCAAAGTAATCAGTGTAAATGTAAATAGTTTAATTTATTCCCAAATGAGCACCACATAATGACTGGGAAATATTTGAACATAGCAGGAATCAACTTCTTGAGGAGATATAACTTATCTTTCCCATCGACTGAGTTCGAAAGGGTGTGTCCCTTTTTAAGGGAATGCCCCAAAACTTTTTTCCCTTCTCAGAGCTTCTGCTGATGTAGCTGTGGGTCTGCATTCTGCCACTCCCCTAAATCTCCAATCAAGGCCGGAATATCACTTAACACTGTTCCAATGCAAACATGCTGGTGGATACATTCGTTGGGTTCCCCGGACTCATGCTCCTCAAAAAGCATTCAACTTAGGGCATCAGCTACTTGATTGTCAGTACTCTTTATGTGATGTGCCTGACAACAGGAGGCGAAAATCTGTGTCTATATGGCTAAACACCCAGTCGTATGGGGTCGAGCCAGCACCCACAACAATGCTTGATTGTGTGTCTCCAGATTAAATAACTTAGCTTCAAGATAGAATTTAAAATGTTCTATCTCGAACAACACCACTAGTACCTCTAATTCGTATACTGTATATTTCTTCTCTGCACGAGACAAAGATCTAGAGGTGTAAGTGATGCGTTGTCTTTCCTCATTCACTTTCCTGTGAGAGGACCACAGCAATTCCTGAATGCAACCTTGAGAGCATGAAAATGTGTGTGCTGAGATTCATCCCATTTTAAAACCTCTCCCTTTAACATTGGTTGGTTGAGGAGAGGTGCCAGCTGGGAGAAGTTCTGGACCAATTTAAAAAAAAAAAAAAAAAAAAAAAAAACACTGTGAAGTCATTAAACCTAACATTTTTTTACTTATTTTTGGGCAATGGAAACTGATGGAAGGCTTTGTTGCAGTCTTGTTCTATCGTAACACCACTGACTGAAACAACGTGACCTAGGAAGAACACCTCCCCTTCGTGAGGTTAACTTTTGATGACTTAACGCAGCTGGCATAATACCCACCTTACACAGTGCACGTGGACTTCAAATATTTAGCTATAAATAACATCGTCTTCAAAGTAATTATATACATTCTCGTACTTTAAGTCACCCAAAATAGAATCTAAATGTGGAACAAGACTGCGGCCCCTGTGGTCAATCCAAAGGGCACTCAGTTGTACTTAAATAAAGCCCAGTCTGTACGGAAAGCAGTCAGGGGCTTGGACTCTTCCGTAAATAGTACTTGATGGTATGCTTGGTTTAGGTCAAGCACGGAAAAATATTCTGCCTCCAAGAAACAAGTTAAACAGTCATTCTAATCTGGAAGTGGGACTGATTCTAAGATCAGTTTCAGATTCAGCTGACAGTAGTCAACCACCAGATGGTACCCTTGACCACCTGCCTTGGGTATCAAAAATATTAGGGCACCTAACGTGATACATAGCTTTCTAAATTCTTTTTGGTGACACCAAGCCTATCCATCAAAACCTCAGGATATTGTTCTAGGATTCAAGTGAGACAGCTGAAGATGAGACCTGTTCTCTGTAACTGAACACACTATTCTGTGGTGCTTATGGTGACACAAAGGATATTTCTGTCTGGGACAATATTTAAATATAACTTCCTGATCAGTATAATTCAGAAGACACTCGGTACATTTAAAATTTTTTAAAAAAGCTCACCGTCATTTCTGAGAATTGATGAGGTAATCAACAGCAGCCCCCAAATAACATGCTAGCAAATGGGTGCTTTTACCATTGAGCGTCATTCAGGATCCAACAGACCATAAACCACCATTAGCATATGGCCAAACCTTCTACTAAAGCTGACACAGGGTTCCTTCAGATATTCAAACTCAAAGCGCAAGTACAGGTTCAACCACCATGTCAGAAAAAGGTGCCCACTGGGTGACACTGACAGGCCAAACAACAATGACCGGAACATTGGAACAGTAGAGACTAGCATTTGAAGTGTAGCTGCTGCCCAAACCTACCATCGGCCCTGAAGACCTTGTCATTGCAGCTCACTGTCTGCTTGGAACTGACTGAGATGGTGACCGCCACAGCTGCCCTTAAATCAAGCATCACAACATGTGACCCTCCCTCTGTTGGCTGAACCACCACCACTCATTCCGCATAATATTGTTCAGTGTGTATCTGTGGACAAGAAAATAAATAAATAAATAAATTTCCAGATTCCCCAGTTAAAAACGCTTTTTTTCCCATGTGAAAGTACACTTCTTCCAAGGTGAAAAATATGCTTTTTCCATGATAAATGACAGTATATTTTCCCTCGGAGCTGTAAAAATATTAATCCTTTGAATGGTAAAGGTTTTATACACCAGTGTGGAACTTCAGAGAACAAAAAAAAAAAACAAAAAAAATTACAAAGATCTGTGATGTGCAGCAACGTTTGCACTGCATATTTTCATATTATCATATGCTGCATATGAAAGTATTCATATTACGAAAATATAGATTCAAATTTCACTAAACACAGCACGTTAGTTTCCGAAGCACTGAACTCTGGATTGAAAAGCGCTTTCATAATCTACGAAAATATAGATTCAAATTTCACTAAACACATCACATTAGTTTCCGAAGCACTGAAATCTGGATTGAAAAGCACTTTCATAAGCTATTCATAACTTATATCACCTGATCTCACTAGCCAATGACAGCAGATATCCAAGCAGAGGAAAGATGATGTAGCCAGCCAATAGTAATATCACTGTTAAGTAGTGTGAACACACAAATAGGAAAAGTTAATGGTTTAAATTAATGTACATAGTGTAACTACAAGAAAAGCTAAGCTTTCACGTATAATACTGTCTTTTTTGTGTGTGTTGCTCTTTATGATACATCACACAAATGTTCCACAAAATTTTAAATAATGATACTGTTTGGTCTTCTGTGCTCGAAGGTTTTCTAAGTGGTTAGTCGTCAATGTGTTAAGTTTTAAATGAGAGTCAAATGCTCTTTGATTTAAGAAATTCATTGCACATTCACACGCATAGCATAATTCATTTTGCATAAAGGGAAATCTACTTTGAAACTAACACTTTTGAAAGCACCATTCACAGTATTTTCCTGCGACCTTTTAGAAATAGCGTGGCTTCAGCAGTTGCCAGCAAGCGCCAGAAAACAGGTGTTACTGTTCGTGGGCAGCTACAGTGATGTAGGAAGCCTGTATAGTGTTAAGAGAGCTTACATTACGTCATAAAGGAAACAGGTCATCAGAGGATACTCTTAAGAGCATTCAAATTTCATAAACCATACTAAAAGCACATCGTCTTCAGGCCACAAGTGGCCCATTGGGACCATCCGACCGCCGTGTCATCCTCAGCTGAGGATGCGGATAGGAGGGGCGTGTGGTCAGCACACCACTCTCCCAGTCGTTATGATGGTTTTCTGTGACCGGAGCTGCTACTATTTGGTCAAGTACCTCCTCAGTTGGCATCATGAGGCTGAGTGCACCCCGAAAAATGGCAACAGTACATGGCAGCCCGGATGGTCACCCATCCAAGTGCCGGCCACGTCCGACAGCGCTTGACTTCGGTGATCTGACGGGAACTGGTGTATCCACTGCGGCAAGGCCATTGTCCCCATAAACCATACTAAAATGCATAATTATGCTGAAAGTGGACTTTCATATGTCCAGGTTCACAGTGAAGTAGGCACCAACCTGATATTAAGCTTTTTAGTGCGATTTTCGGGATGCAAATTTTCTTGGAGTAGCAATACTGAATTATCTCATGTGTAGTTCTTTATTATGGCATAATGCCATATGTGCCATAAGATGCAAATGTGCACTTGAAATTCAGTGAACAGTTGAAACTAGCCAGTAGTGCGGAAACACTTTTTCCAATGAACTGACTGCCTCTAGGGAAAAGATTAATAAAAGTCACATTTATTTCACAAACCAACAAAAATAGCTTCACTGTTCTGTAAGGTGGTTTAATGCTTGACTGCCAAAAATGTGGAAATAAAATAAAATCAGAAAACTGAAACTAATAAAATATTTAGCCTTCCGTAATTACGTGAATGTATTTTAATTCACTTGATAGCTTCCACCCACCCAGAAATCCATCTTGTTTTCATTTGATGTGAGAAGTATAAACGAAGGAGAAACAGTAAAATCACTAAACATAAACACGACTTACGTGGAGACTAACCCCCTCCCCACTACAACCCGGACTGCTATGCGCATGCGCGAATCTGGCAGCATGGGTAGGCCAGAAAATTTTTCCGGGTAGCCTCTGGCTGCTTGTTGCTACTGCTGATATGGCTAACAGCCACACTTCAAGTAGCCGGAAGTGGGAGAAGGTACTGCCCATCTGCAACTCAACTGCGCCTGCCTGCGGGCAACTGCTCAAACGAACTTAATGTAAACAGTTTTGATGTCACGCTCGCTGGCAGCAGTTTATTGTTATGAAGTATTCTGTAGTCTTCATGCTAAAGACTTTGTCACATGTTGCTGTTTATAAGTTCTTAACAGTCAAAATTACAAAAAATTACCTGAAGATTAAACAATGAAAAATTCCTGGGTTTTTCCTGGTTTTCTCCCAGATGAAAAAATTCCCGGGCTTTTTCACAAATGTCCTGGAGCATATACGCCCTGTTGTCGTAATTTTAACCTTGACTTTCCATTGCATGCAAACATACAAAAAAAAAAATTGAAGCCATTTGTTATTCCATTAGTGGAATAGACGTATTTATTCTTTGATCAAACATTTTGTGATAGTTAGCTGTCTGTTGCAACTGAAATCTGTTGGTTTGATTATCCAAAAATATTTTCTCTTGTTATGTCTATCATTCTTAGTTAACAGAAATAACTATTATGACTTATTAACAGATTTATAACACTTATGGATTTCTTGTTGCAGTAATTTGAACTGACACCAAAAAATGAGGCCTATTGTTTCCTAAGTATTTTAAGAAGTATTACTATTATGTACTACGATTTATTCTCTTAAAGAAGACTGCATCCATGATCATTTCTATGGAACAGATATGCTCCATAAAAATAAACTTTTTGCAGAATTCTGGGAAAATACAGCTTATATGTCAGTTAAACAGCAGCTGTTCCAGAATACTGTCCCTGTATTTGTGGCCTTTGTTGTGTCAGCATTATTGACAAACCAAAAGAGTAAAGAAATGCTTATTGAATTTAAATTTGTTTTGATGGAAGCCAGTTGGATGTATTTACAAAATCAGTATTCGGTGTAGACTATGCAACATCTCTGTTGTCTTTGTTGTTTATGTCACACATGAAGCACAAGAAAAAAGATAGATCTTAGAGCATGTACAGAAGAATATACACAGAAATTTTCCTCTTGCTCCGTACAGTGGCTTGTGGAGTATATGACTAGATGTAAACAAACAATGTAAACTAAAGTACGGAATAACAACAATATGGAAATGATGGATTTATAACAACCACACACAGAAGGCATTGACTCGCAGATAGGTACAATGACAAGAATGCTAGAAATGTTCAGCTTTCGGATAAAATCCTTAATAAGAAGTAGAAAACACATTCACACAAATGCAAATGCATGAGACACTAAGGAGAAGGGCTAGCGGGATAGGGGTGGAGGGAGATGTTAGTGTTGCCTGTGGGAGCGTGCAGGACGTGGTGAGGGCAGGAGGGCTGTGGGATGCAGCATTGGGAGGCTGCACTTGGAGGAGGAGGAGTGGGGGCGGGAGAGGAGAGAAGTATGAGAAAGGACCTGCATTGATGAGACAGAAGGTATGTGTAGTACTGGGCAGGGAGCAAGGAAGCAGATAGGCAGGTGGAGAATGGGGGCTGGTGAAAACTAAAAGATCGACGCCAGGGTAATTAAGGTAATGAAGGATATTTTGCAGCTCAGAGAAGCTGGTGTTGTTGGAAAGAATTCAGATGGCACAGGCTGTGAAGAAAAAAAAGTTAAACTCAATCTGTTTAAATGCATATAACATACAACGTGTCTTAACCATTCTACCGTTATGCCATGTAAGTCTGCAGAAGTTACATACTACATTTTTGTAACTGTGTAATGTATTGTAGCAATATACTTCCATAAGATTGGAAATTACAATACTTCAGTGGTCTTTTGTACTCAAACACTGATCAGCCTAAGCAAAATAATATTATATCCATTAGTCATGGTTGCAAGATACTAACACACATTCTTCACAGAAGAATGGAAAAAACTGGTAGATGTCAGCATCATGGAAGATCAGTTTGGATTATGCAGAACTGTTGGAACACACCAGGCACTATTGACCCTACGACTACCTTAAAAGATACATTAAGGAAAGACAAACAACATTTATAGCATTTGTAGACATAGAGGAAACTTTTGAAAATGTTGAGTGGAGTACTCTCTTTGAAATTCTGAAGGTGGCAGAGGTGAAATACAAGGGGTGAAAGACTAGTTACAATTTTTACAGAAACCAGACTAAAAGAAAAGGGTGGAGACCCACTATTACAGGCCCACGTAGGGGATGGAGATCGAAAAGCGAACAGAGGGTAGGGGGTTTAAAGGTAGAGGGCAAAAAAGTGCCTAGGCAAGCACAAAGGGAAAAAACCTCTGTGACAGTCTGGATGAATAGTAAGAGCAGTAGTATTGCTGTTGCTTGAGAAAGCTAGACAACCTCGCCAGCTGGCGACAAGGAGCCCACCACAGCGAGTGTACATTGGTACGATGTGTCTACCGCAGTTGCAGGTGCAGCTGCTGTGCTCTCCGTAGCACTTCACATGCCATACAGTATAACGGCAGTACTTGACGACATGGCTCTCGCTCCTGGCACCTGAAGCACTGGGGCTGAGGGTCCATGCCGAACGGGGGAGCTTCCATAGTCACAAAGAAGCTCAGAAGCTTCCACAGAGAGATGATGTCACCTGAGTCACTTGCCGCTAGCATGGCCACAGTAAATAGCATAGGTTCCTCCTGTTACGCAGCCTTACTGCTGCATTAGCGAACCCAGTGCATAGCAGCTCTTCTCAGACTGCCCCTTCATCACAACACCAGGGTAGCCCCCTTAAAAGTACCTTGGTCAGCTTCTCTGACTGCTTTGAAGTTATCTTCTCTCTCACCTGCAGAATGTCGACGATATGGGCGGCTACAGTGCTCCTGATAGCCCTTTGGTCAACCGTGCTCACTGCTTGCATGCAGATGGGTGAGTCAGAGTTGACAGACTCAATTGCCATGTTTTTCTTGCAGCAATTTGTCATTTTTTCATACAGCTCTGTCCACCCAATACCTTTGCACTCAGTGTACAAGGGAGGAGGGGGGGGGGGGGTAAAGACGTATAAGATTCTTCTTCTTCTTCCTCTTCTTCTTCTTGGACCGTTCGGCATGCCCACTGGTTTACCCTGATCGAGGGCCTCTTCATGGTAGCAGCTTTATTCTGTCCACCTTTTCCGACCATGCTGTGGCGAAGAGAAATATGACAATGTTGCTTCATTGTGAGAACAATGCACGGCAGTTGCTACTTTTGCCCACAACCACATCACGACACTTCTTCACGAGCTATCCTTCAGCCTTAGTAGTGGAGCGTGTGACAGCAACTCACCACACTGGCTCAGGCTGAACCGTATGGCAGCTATAAGAGTCGAGGGGCCATGAAAGGGAAGCAGTGGTTAAGAAGGGAGTGAGACAGGGTTGTAGCGTAACCCCAATGTTATCCAATCTGTTTATGAAGCAAGCAGTAAAGGAAACGAAAGAAAAATTTGGAGTATGAATTAAAGTTCAGGGGAAAAAAATTAAAACTTGGAGGTTTGCCGGTGATATTGTAATTCTGCCAGAGACTGCGAAGGCCTTAGAAGGGTATTTGAACAGAGACAGTGTCTTCTAAGGAGAATACAAGATTAACATCAACAAAAGCAAAATGAAGATATTAGAATATAGTTGATTTAAATCACGTGATGTTGTGAGAATTAGATTAGGAAACGAGACACTTAAAGTAGTAGGTAGATTTTGCTATTTGGGTAACTAAATAACTGTGATGGCTGAGGTAGAGAGGATGTAAAAGTAGACTGGCAATGGCAAGAAAAGTGTTTTTCAAGCAGGGGAATTTATTAACATCAAATTTAGATTAAAATCTTATGAAGTCTTTTCTGAAAGTATTTGTATGGATTGTAGCTGTGTATGAAAGTGAAACGTGGATGATAAATGGTGCAGAAAAGAAGAGAATAAAAGCTTTTGAAATCTGGTGCTGCAGAAGAATGCTGAAGATTAGATGGATGGATCACGTAACAAATGAGGAGTTGCTGAATAGAGTTGGGAGAAATATATTTATGCTTCAACTCAATTAGAAGAAAGGATCAGATGGTAAGACACATTTTTAGCCATAAAGGGATCACCAATTTAGTACTGGAGGGAAGTGTGGAGGGTAAAAATCTTGGAAGGTGACCAAGAGTTGGATACAGTAAGCAGACTCAGTAGAATGTAAGTTGCAGTAGTTGGAGATGAAGGGGCTTGTACAAGGTAGGGCAGCAGGGAGAGCTGCATCAAACCATTCTTTGAACTGAACAACAACAACAACAGTTGCTGCTATTGCTAATTGTACAGAAGTAATCAGGGCAAATATCGTTTGATAATTGAACTAATTTACTCTGACTGTGTCAGTTGACGGGGAAAAAAGGCACAAGAATATTTGCCACCTACCTCATTACTTGTAAACAGTGAGTTTCATTGTATATTGCCACACCCATAGGCACAGAGGCAAAAATCAAAAATATTTATTTCTCAAGTGTAAACAGTATGCTCGAAACATGTATCATGCAAAAGAATATTACTTAACATAATATAAAGAAATTGGTTAAGGTTTTTTGTGTAAGTAATGTAAAACAAGCAGAAAATGTGATTTTTCAGTTGAAAAACATGGAGAAATACGGTTAATACAAATTGGAGGACATATTCCTAAAACAAGACACTCAAAACATATACGTATTTGACATTTTCCTTTACCACAAAACTCCTTTCGCAACACACACTCACTGACAGATGGACATAGTGGCTGATTCATGACACCATATGGGCACTGCGAGCATTGATTTTCTGGATAGCCGCTGATGACATGGCCAAAAGTCATCATTTCTTGTATCATGGCAGGGGGCAGGAAACATTATGCTCGCTGGCTGTGTAGTAGGGTACCGGCAGTGATCAGCATCATATAGGCAGCGGCTGTGCAAATGAAACTCAGTGTCCTCCAGTGGCCTGGATGAGATGTAAATGTACCAAGTGCACAGATCTCTCCGTGTGACATCAATTGTGTGAAGGAAGCAGCGTGTGAAGAGTACCACTGCTAGTATGCATTTGAAACAGTGCTCCCCCATCTACTAGGCAACAGATGACAAGAGCCAAATTGGTAGTGCTGACTGCGTACTGCCGGCCGGTGTGGCCGAGCGGTTCAAGGCGCTTCAGTCTGGAACCGCGCAACCGCTATGGTCACCAGTTCGAATCCCGCCTCAGGCATGGAGGTGTGTGGTGTCCTTAGGTTAATTAGGTTTAAGTAGTTCTGAGCTCTAGGGGACTGATGCCCTCAGATGTTAAGCCCCATAATGCTCAGAACCATTTGACTGTGTTACTGGAACCCCCACTCTCTGACATCGAAATGTAGCAAACATGAAAACAATCAGCATGGCTTAATGTCTGTATGCCCAACAAGAAAAAACACATGCACTTTGTAGGTGACAGGATTACGAAATACCAAACAGAAAAGAAATTTTACTATTTTTTGTAATGACAGTCTACATTGCTGATAGCCTAACACCGGCACTGTATATAAAATTGCTAAACAAATCACTGTTCAAAAATATTTGACCATTCTTTTAGTTGCAAGTACCACTCAGGCACAACACATTGTGTTGATCTCTTTTTCCCTGTAGTTTTTTCTCCTCTCCCACTGCGTAATATTTATGTCCTTGTAAGCGATCAACCAACAATGCCATCTCAGCTTGGCTTGCTCTGCTTCATGCATGCCTTTGACCTTGACCGATCGCTCCCCTCTAATTCCACTTCTTTCTGAATTTCTTTCCTTAAAGCAGCACGCCGTAAAAATCTAGCACTTATTCACGGTGGTAATTGTGTCTTCTCTTCTTTCTTTTGCTTGTGCTTCCTCTTGACTCTCATTGCTTCTTCTCTGTTCTGCTTTCTGTGGGTCTTTGTAATACCTGCTCTACTTTTCCGGTTGTTGCACCAGGCAGAACACCACAAACATCTCATATTAGCTGTTACTTCGTCCTGCTTACGATGTTATTCTATTAATACTATACTTAAAAAACTACTGGTATGTTCTTAATTCCTTTCCCAAAAATTCTGCATACATTTCATCACATCTCTGGTAGTATGGATCATTGCAAATAAAATTTAAACTCGCAGCTTTCTTGTTTTTAGACTGGTATTTATCCAAGAACATATGTTCAATGTCTTCATATGATTAGTTTACTTCTTCTTGGTTCCTGAACAATATATCTTCAATTTTCCTCTCTCTGTCTAACAAACTTTGACTTTCTTTTTCTAAATCTTATTTTTATTTCATACCAGTTTGCTCCATCTTCCATATGATGATAATCTTTGTATCAGCTGCTTGAGTCTGTCTGCTTTACAGTACCCAAGGACATCTCCTTACCTTCCTCTGTGTATGAGAAACTTTCTTATTCTTCCTTCAAAGACAACATATCGTTATGTTTCTTATCAAAGTCTGACAGACTCTGACATTTTTCTTCTGAGTCTCTTTTCTTTCCCCCACATAATTTTGCTCCGGCTTCTGTGCAATAATAACCTTCTCATCCTCTGCTTGAATATTCTTCTGTGGAGTATGCTTCTTACCCACAGAAAAAGACATCTGGATCCACACCAGGAATTTGTGCATTTGATTGATTATTATCACGTTTGATGCATGTATTAGTTGCTTCAACATCTAAAATTGCATTAGCTGACATTCTGCTTGACATGTTCATGTCAGAACTAGGCATTTCAGTGAACAAGTCGGTGTCTAAATCTGCTTAAAAAATCTGACTCCTCGGGTGGCATACAGTCTGTAAGAACAGTAGATGCATTTTGCAATTCCTCCATTTTCTCATCCATCTCCTTTTCTATAACCCTTCTCCGTGCTTCCCCGGTTGTCTTACTTTTGAACTGAATTCGTACAAGACTAACTACTGGTACTTGTTTGTTCGCTGATGAGATTTTTACGCTCAAAATTCGAAAGTACAAAACACAAGCCTAACTAACTGTTCTCCATCATGCTATAGGGATATACTTTTTATGGTGACTGTTAGTTGCTGTGTTTAATGCTGCAACCTGCATCACTCCCTTGTGTTGTCATGATGGTCGTCTCGAACCATATCAATCGAAGATGCCGTAGATTTCTGTTTCATGCAGAATTTGTCTGCGATGAAGCTGTTTTTTTACTTTCTCCACATGTATACTCGAAACTGTTATTCACAGTTAATTCTCATTACTGTTCGAGAAGCCACCTATAATTAAGGAGTACAATATCAATAAATTATGACATTGAAGATAGCAGTAGTCCTTATAGGTGGTTTCAGCTAAGTTGGCAGATCATGTGACTGTTTTCTCATGTGGGCCTGTCTTTGATGGGGTAGAAGATGCCTGTGCCAGGACTGGAGTAGGTGGTAATGGGTGACAGTATGAGATAAGTCTTGCATATAAGTCTGTTGCATTGATATGAGGCGTGAGGCAAAGGGTAAGGGGTTGGGAGTAGGGGTATCACTGTGTCACATTCTACTTGGGCATGACAACCAACAGAGAGCTGGACTATCCCATTGCTTAGCATGCCTTACAACGCAATGTGCTTCACCTTAATGAGTGCTTCACAGCCTGTGCCTTCTGGATTCTTTCCACTGACACCAGGTGGGAACTCCCCATACAACACACCTTCTGTTCCCATAACCCCTCTGGGTTGTAATCTTTACTTGCACTTGTTCTCTGCCTGCGTATCCCCTTCCTTGCTTGTACTCTAGTACTGTACATGCCATGCATCCTGTCAGTGCACATATGTAGTCCTTTCCCCTTCTGTTCCAATGTTGCATGTAGCAGGTGTATCCTGTTCCCATCATGCTCCAGCATGGTCCCACAGGCAGCACTAGCATCTTCCCCCAACCCTAGCCTGCCATCCCATCCCATCCCATCCCATCCCATCCCATCCCATCCCATCCCATCCCATCCGCTCTCCGCTCCATGCGACTACCTTACTCCCACTCCCCACCCCAGATGCAGTTGTAATCAGGCCTTAGTGCCCAGAGATGTCAGTGGCCATGTGTTTGTAAGTTGTGCTTGTGCTAATATGTGTGTGTTTTCAGCTTCTGATGAAGGACTTTGTGTGAAAGCTGAATATCTCTAGCTTTCTTTTCATTGTACCTGTCTGTGATTCAGTGCACTCTCTGTGTGTTGAGTAGCAATCTAGCCTTTCCATAGTGCAGAACTCTGGATGTAGATACTTGCCAATTATCCAGTGAGGAGCAGCTAAATTAGACTTGATATTTTCTGTTAAAATAGCTATTCTTTTTGTTTAGTATTGTTTATTCTTGCAGGGAACATTAATCCGTGTCTTCGATACATCTACTGGGTTGATGATAAATGAACTTCGTAGAGGGGCACACACTGCTAACATTTACTGGTAAGTTTATTCTTAATAAGCTGAAGTACTAATTAGCATCTACTTCCCAGAAAGTGCCATTTTTACTGTAAATGATCGTTTGGCAATGTTTGTTGATATGTAAAATTCCAAATTGCACCGTGGTTTGAAATCCGTGTTGAACTTTCGGTCCCCCTATAACTAGCAGGGTACGTCAATTCTCAAAGGCAAGAGGATGGCTTACTAATCCCAACAAGACCGTGATTGATGACAGCTTTACTAATTATTTGGCACCTTGGAAGTTAGCATAAATGATATTGATTCACTCGTCATGTTTTATGGAATGTGCTATAGGGAATAATTAATCAGGATGTTGAATGTGTCAGGGTATACATTGCCAGAGAAAAGTAGCTCTGAGAAACCAGTAATGTAGGCTGTATTAAGAATTAAGTCGCATTGATCCACTGTACCAGTGTAAATTAACATAACACAGTTGTCAGAAAGCCACTGTTTGGAAAATGGTATTGTGTTATTTGCATGACTATGACAACAGTTGTTACTGAAAAATGTTGGTATATATACATCAGACATACCTGCTTATCAAGTTGCTAAAGGTACATCCACACAATACCCAGGAGCAAAAAGACATGCACATATATTGGCTGAATGCACACAGTGGAAATGTGGTCAGTATGACATCCACATGCTATCTCAAAGTTATAGTAATCCACTGTAAGGTTTTCGTATTCTGGTTGGGAAACTAGCAATGTCTGTCTCTAAGCAGTGTAAGGTTGCATAAGACAATTTCCATTGACATTAAGGCTGGTAGTAATGCTTAGTTACCTGAAAGCTTATTATTTATACCCAAGATTGAGCTGTTATGTACAGGCTAATCACATTTGGTTGTTGACATATAATGGCACACGAGATTCCCAGCAATAAAAACAAGCTTTGCACTTTGATGCATGTCATCCATTTTCAGTTAAGTGCTCTTGTGTGAAATGCATGCTTTCCTTTCATTATAAAATTGACCAAGCATGGGCATGAAGTAGAACAGAAAAAGACAATGTGTGAGTGTGCCTTGACAGCGGTTTTCAGTCTGTGAATCTAAATGGTGAGATACTTTGTAAGAGTTGTGCTTTTAATGTTTTTTGTGATTCTCAGACATTTTCATTTTTACCCCTTAAGCCTACAGGCAGCTCATTGAAGCACTCACCATAATTCAGTACCCCATCCAGAATCTTCAATAATATGTATTTTTTATTATTAGAAAAACTGCAGTTAATGAGTAACTGTATTGGGAAGTGAGTCTGAAAATGCCATTGTATTCATGGAAATCTTAAGCTGGCTGTAAGACATAAAAGCAGCTGTTTAATATTGCTGAGAAAGTAGCAGCTGTTTCCAAAGTAAAATTTTACTTAGTTACATTTAGTAACTACAAAAACATATATATGCAATGTGTATTAACACGATTCACATTGTCCGTCGCACTTCACATAGTGTAGACCGGGAACTGTCTGCTAGGCATGCCCGATGTAAAACTGACTGGGCACGGCCCGTGCTGCCTGAGTTGTTGTTGTTCCGCCTCCAGAGGGCGCAGCCGAATTCTCGCATGCCCTCTGGTGGACGGGACTTTACTTGCGGCAACTACTGTCTGTGATGCGCCGTGCCGATGTGCGCCCCCCGCAATCTTTCTGGTGGCTATTGCACTCCTCCTCCTTCGGGAGGTGAAGCCACTGTGTCGGAAGGTGGAGTGTCGTGTAGTAGCGATGACCTCCACATCCATTGGAATGCTGGAGTCGGGGGGATCTGCTAACCCTCGAGCCCGAACCTTCGAATACAGTTGGAAGTAACCCACACGAAGAGGCCCCCGTCGTCCCACCACTGGAGCCCGGGACAGAACGGGTGACAAGCTGTTGAACTCCGGATCCCGTTCCACCTCAGGAGGGGCAAGACCGAGTGGCGGGGACGATGGGGAAGGCACGACCACAGGTGAACCAGCCTCCAGAGAAACCGGGCCTGCGAGGGGGGCCAGCTCTCGCCGGGACATCTCCAACGATGGCGATGCCGGTGCTGGAGCTACTGGAAGCCACCAAGGCTGAGAACCGTCGCAGTGTGGTGGAGTCACAGTTGGGAGGGGCTGTAGCGTCCCCTGAGAAAACAACACGGGTGCAATGGGGAAGCCAGCACCTGAGGGGTCGGAGGGTGGGTGCCCAAACGTGGACCTAGCTGATTTTGGTGACGACGTACCTCCCGGTCTCCTGCCTGCAAGGTATAAAGCCGGCAGCCATTGCGGCGCAGGACCACCGCCGGTATCCAACGTGGATTGCGACCAAACCCACATACCCAGACCGACATACCCGGTGGATAGCGGTACCCCTTTTGGTGAAGTCTGGTGAGGACCTGGCCAGAGGAGGTGCAGCAGAGTCCTAGGTTGGCGCCCATGGAGGAGCTCTGCAGGGCTGCATTCTCCCATCGGTGTGGTCCGGTATGCCGTCAGGAAAAATGTCAACGCCTCCTTCGCAGGAAATTCGTGCACATACTTTCTCATCTGCGTCTTAAACGTGCGCACCATGTGCTCAGCTTCCCCATTCGATTGTGGATGAAAGGGGGGAGACCAAAGGTGCCGAATGCCGAAGCGCCTACAAAAATCCTGGAAGGTCTGCGAAATAAACTGAGGTCCATTGTCTGATACCAGGGTGACTGGCAGACCTTCCATAGAAAAGATTTTTGCAGGTGCCTGGATTGCAACTTCTGAAATGGTTGAGGAGCAGCGAACCACATATGGGAATTGGGAATAAGCATCAATGACAATGAGCCAAAAGCCATTGAGAAACGGGCCCGCAAAATCTGTGTGAACACGTTCCCATGCCTGGGTTGCAGGCGGCCATGAAGAGAATGCTGACCTGGGAGACGCATGTTGGCTCGCACACTGGAAACAGGTGGCCACCAAGTGCTCAATTTCTGTCAATACCGGGCCAATACATATGTCTGCGAGCCAAGGTTTTAGTACGAGAAACACCCCAGTGCCCCTCATATAATAACGTGAGGACCTCCCTTCACAGACTTGCAGGAACAACCACGAGAGGAGTCGTATCATCGGTAGCCAGAAGGAGAACTCCTTCCAAGACTGAGAGGTGGTCTCGTAGAACAAAATAATTACGAAGAGGGTCCGAGGCCCAGCCTGGAGGTCAGGGCAACCACCCCTGCTGAACGAGGCGAACTACTTGCTGGAGAACCGGGTCAACTGCCGTTTCCCTGGCGACTCTAGAACTAGTGATCGGAAAGCCATCAACCGCTTGGTGGGACGCCACATCCAAATGAAAAAACATAATTTCCTCCCGATCGAACTTAGGATCCGGGCCCACCGGAAGACGGGAAAGAGCGTTGGCATTGACATGCTGTCCGGAAGGGCGAAAATGAATGTCATAATGGTACTTAGAGAGGAACAAGGCCCAGCGCTGCAGTCTGTGGGCCACCCTATCCGGAATCTGAGAGGTGGGGCCAAATAATGATATTAGTGGCTTATGGTCAGTGATTAACTGAAACTTAGTGCCATACAAGAAAGGGTGAAACTTGGTAACAGCGTAGACAATGGCCAAAGCCTCTTTTTCCACCTGGGAGTAATGGGCCTGCGCGGGACTAAGAGTTTTGGACGCAAATGCCAGTGGCTACTCGGAGCCATCCACATTGCCATGGGCCAGGACCGCCCCAACCCTGTACTGCAAAGCATCTGTAGCCAGGACCAATGGCTTATTGTAGCCATAGCTTATTGTAGCCAATAGCTTATTGTAGCCAAAGTAGCCAAACAAGGCACTGACATGAGGAGGCCCTTCAACGAGGTGAATGCACGCTCGAATGCAGGCGAACAATCAAAAGGAACACCCTTGCGCAGAAGGCAGTACAGGGAGCGGGCTGTGGTGGAAGCCCTGGGAATGAAACGTTGGTAATAGGCAATCTTGCCTAAAAAAGCTTGTAACTCCTTCAGCGAAGCGGGCCGTGGAAGGTCGACGATACCTTGGACCAAACTTCCTAGCGGCTGGACGCCGTGCCGATAGATGGTGTAGCCCACATACTCAATGGACGGTTGGAAGAAGTTTGACTTACGCAGGTTGCAACGCAGGCCCATGGACCTGAATTTGAGAAAGAGGGTGCGAAGTTTGTGCAAGTGTTCCTTCGTGCTGTGGCCTGTGACAATTATGTCGTCCAGGTAATTAATACAATGAGGGATGTTGACGACCGCCGGCCATTTGGAGTCCTCATCAAGTGATACCTGATGATAAGCCTCCGAAAGATCGATTTTCAAAAAATATTGGCCTCGCACCACGTGGGAGAACAATTCATCAGAACGAGGCAAGGGATAGGTGTCCACCACCAATTGGGAATTAAAATGGTGGCGTTGAAATCACTACAAAGACGTAATTTTCCCGAGGGTTTCCTGACAATAACGAGGGGCGAAGCCCACTCACTAGAAGAGATGGGAAGAATGATCCCAAGGGCTGTCAGCCAGTCTAGCTCTGCTTTTACCTGAAGGCGGAGAGCCAAGGGGATCTGCCTCGTGCGTAGAAAATGCGGGCGAGGCGACGCCTTCAATGTTAAGTGAGCTTCAAAGTCTGAAACACGCCCCAGATATCCTTAAAGTCAGAGGTCAAAGAATCCAATGATTGATAGGGAACATCTTCGGAGACCAACTGTATGGTGTCTGCGATAGAAAAACCGAAAGTTTGAAAGGCATCCAATCCAAAAAGGTTAGCGGAGCTCGCATCATTGTCAACAATAAAAGTAAGAGGCCGAGTGACTGATTTGTAAGTAATGTCGGTAGTGAATTGATCCAGTAGGGGAATGAACTGTTTACCATAACTGCGGAGACACTGGTAAACTGGTGCCAACGGGGGCGACCCAAGGTCGGAGGAAGTTCAACAAGGAAACTGCCGCGCCCGTATCTACTTGCAGTTGTAATCGGCGCGACCGAACTGACACCTCGATAAAGAGTTTGTGTGCCGAAGCGTCGGGAGCCTGGCCCGATGAAACTTCCTGAATGTCAACGTCCATGTCCTCTGTACCTGCTTCCTTCAAGTCTTTTGAGGCTGAGTGGCAAACTTTAGCAATGTGTCCTTTTATATTACATTTGCGACAAACGGCCCAATGCTGGGGACACTCTGACCGATCATGATGTACATAGTACGACGCACAGGACGGTAACGGGCCGGCGGCTGGAACTCTGTTTACGCGCCATGCGGGAGCGGCCGTAATGGCCAGATTGTACCATTCGCACATTGTCCACCCCGGATGCAGTGGACACGGCCGCACTGCCCTGAACCACCCTGACGTCGCACCACGCTTCCAACTGTTGACCTGCGGCGTGAGAGACTTCATACAATTGAGCAATGGACAAGACTTCCTCGAGGGAAGGGTCTTCCAACTGCAGGGCTCGGTACTGGACCTCCCTATCAGGGGCCGAACGAACAATGACGTCGCACACCATAACATGGGCATACGACTCTCGCGACTGCACCGTGACAAAGTGACACTTGCGACTAAGACCGTGCAGGGTAGCGGCCCACGCCCGGTAAGACTGATGGGGCTGTTTCTTGCATTGATAGAACTCAACTCTAGCCGCTACAACATGCGTGCGGCGGCGAAGGACGAGGGTTCCTGCAATGTCGTTAGCTGGCGCAAAACTTGCTACAGTGAGGGAGATATCCAAGACAAGAAAAGGGCACGACATACCACTGCATCGGAAACATGAAATGCCTGGAAATGCTGCCAAAGGCAATGTTCATATGCGTCCCAATCCTCCGCCGTCTCGTCATACAGGGGAAAGGGAGGAGGGAACGGCGCCGGAGCAGACTGCGTGGAGAGCAACGCCAGAAGTACTTGTTTCATGGTTGCCATGAGCTCCATCTGCTGCTCAACCAAAACCCGCACTAAATCCTCCGTGCCGTGGATAAGCTGCGAAACCGTAACGGCGACGCAACACACGAAAGAACGACCCTACTCGCCACCAGTTGTGTATTAACACGAAACACGTTGTCCGTCGCACTTCACATAGTGTAGACCGGGAATGTCTGCTAGGCATGCCCGATGTAAAACTGACTGGGCACGGCCCGTGCTGCCTGAGTTGTTGTTGTTCCGCCGGCAGAGGGCGCAGCCGAATTCTCGCGTGCCCTCTGGTGGACGGGACTTTACTTGCGGCAACTACTGTCCATGACGCGCCGTGCCGATGTGCGTCTCCCGCGATCTTTCTGGTGGCTACTGCACAATGTAGTGGTACTTTCCTGTTAATATGGTGTACAGCTTAAGTTTCTAAATGTTGCTTCTCTTTTGTTAATGTACATCTTAATGTATCTGTTTTCAGTGTATATCTTGATTGCAGGCTTTGTCAGCATATTCCAGTGATTAAATCCTTTCAGGTGATTAGCCAAGTGGTGGCATCTTCTCGCAACATTTCAATGAATTTTGTACCCATCTTCTTTGCCAGGTTATGAAACTCATTGAAACCTTGTGACAAGATGATGCCACCAATCAACTGATCACCCAAGAAGATTCTGTCACTATATCTTGAATCATTAAACATCCCAGAATAATCTTCTTCTTGATAGGTTCCATGATTGTCAAGAAATGCGTGAATGTATGCAAACTAAGTAATTTGATAGCTTATAAACAGTCATTGTAGCTTATTATCTGACTACACAGAACATTTTACATATTCTGCTTTATTTTTTGTTTCAATATTCATTAATGCATTCTTTTGGAACCAGGGGAACACTTTTGTTTATTTGAAGTAATGTTGTAGTTCTTGTAAGATAAATACAAAGCATTTGCTGTGAACCAGTCATGGCCCTATTCAGCCATCACATGGACCCTGTTGGGTGTGTTGAGGCTCTTGATTAGTATATTTGTATCTTCAGCAAACCCTACAACTTTTGAACAGTTTCTTAAAGGCTTTGGATAGTCTTCTACATAAGCTAAGAGTAGGACTGAATCCAATACAAACCCTTGTGGGACAGCATATTTTATGTTCTCTTATTCTATGTTTAGTTTTACACTGCAGCACAGCTTGTAATTTTGACTGTCTGTTGCCTATTATGAAGTTGACACTCAGTGCTTTCAAGAGGATTGGCATAATGTTTTAGTATTCAATTGTTATATTCCACACAATCAAAGGGTTGATGTTTTCAAGAGGAGTGGCATAGTGTTTTAGTATTCAATTGTTATATTCCACACAATCAAAGGGTTGACTGTCGCATAAAATGCTGCCAGGATGTCTTGTCTGTTTTTTTACATCCCTCTTATGGGGAATCAGAATAAAGGTGCTCTTCTGAGAATGCATTTATTACTCAGTTAAATTATACTCACCGTTTATCACACAATTTATTTGAAATTGACATTGGCCAGTTTTCTTTCTCATTCTTCCCTAGTCCCAACTTTTGGTCCTTCTCTAGCCACCTTGTCATCATCAGTATGTTAAATCTAATTTTCCTTCCTTCCCTCCCTTCCACGGGTCATTTGCTTGATGTGTTGTAATGACACAAAATGAGTTGATTTATACATAATATTAATTACTGGATATAAGGTCTGCCTGTTATTAACTTAGCTGCAGTAATCCACAGAGAGTTTGTAGAAATGTATGGCAACAATGCACCATCATATGATGCAGTGGTGAGATGTCACAGGTGTTTCCAGTGTGATCAGAGAAGTTTGAATGATGAAGAACAAAGACTATCTCTTTCTGAAGAATTGGGAATTCCAAGAGAAGTGGAAGTCCAGGTGCTTGAAGACTGGTGTGTCACATTCAAGATGATAGTAGAAAAATTGAAAATAAGTTATTTATCAGTTTTCAACATCTTGCAATGACAGATGTCGCCAACTGATGATTTCTGTGGCTGCCCACACTCATTCATAAAGCCCGCCGAACTCAGGCAGCAGCAGAAGTGTAGCAGCCATATCAGGCCAATCCAGATGACTTCTTTAGATGCCTAATATGCATTTACCTGTACATCTACATACATAAATACTCTTACAAGCCACCATAACGTGAATGTGGAGAGTACCATTTACTGTAACACTGTCAGTTAGTTTCGTTCCCATCTGTACAAGCCTAAATTTCACTTGTTTTGTCTTCAACGCTGACTACTGTAAATATGTAGCTAACAGTTGCATTTAACAGTTCTTTACTTTCACTGTTCACAACCCCCCAATGTTACACAGCTAACGTGGCCAGTTCACTATTGGTTAACTTTTGATAAGCCTCATTAATAGTTTGCAGGCAAATGTCAGCATACAAGTTGATGCATTGTTGTTGTTCTAACCAATACAGGTTTCTCGTCTGAAAATCGGTCATAGACTGACTGTCTCGGGACCAAGAACTGGGCCTTTATATATCCTCATAACAGGTACTGAAACTATACATTGTTCGATGTTTCATTTACAGAAATTACAATTATAACATAACTCATTTAGTTAACTGAATATATAGAAAAATTCCTTCTTTTTAACAGTTTCTTCTACGACAAGGGATAGACCAAGTTATTTGTTTAAATGATGAAATTAACAGATATAGTTATACAAACAATACTTTTGACAAATGTGGTAATTATTTTGGAATTAATTAAGGGCTGGCTCTGCTAACACGTTTTCAAATAGAGCCAAATAAATACTAAAAGAATGGTAGTGGTTCGTTTATAACTGATACAGAATTTATTTTTGTTTATAAGTCAACAATAGAATCTAAGTCACAGAACAATTACTGATTTCACCCTATAACAAAAGATATTAACTAGAAATAGTCAAAATAAATTAGGAAATTGTTGTCATACACAAAACTAAGCACAAAATTAGATCTGGTGCTATATTCTTTAAAGCTGAGGGTCATCCTTTCTCTTTATGAAAATGCAGATTATACGTACGTATGATAATAGTAATTAGTTAAAAATGAAAAAATGAATTTAAGGAAGCAGATGGCAAAACAAGAGAGGAAGTAAAAAGATTCCAGCTTGCTTCGTCACATCATCAGTATAGAAGCGAAATCCGATATCTATCCCTCCAAAAAAAGGCTGTGTTCTCTGGTCCCACCAAAACGACAACCTCAGAAATAGCAACATATTTGGAAGAAACAACCAGATATTTGTGACAGTGAAGATATAAATTTTGCAGCTGTCGTATTAGGATGATGATGATGATTAAAAATAGTGATAACACAGACTACAGTGTTAGTACACTAAATTCAGTCCAAACAGGCCTTGGAAGGCCCAGTGGTACTGACCGCCGCTGTGTCATCCTCAGTCCACAGGCATCACTGGAAGTAGCTCCTCAGTTTGCCTCACAAGGAGTGAGTGCACCCCGTTCGCCAACAGCCCTCGGCAGACCAGATGGTCACCCATCCAAGTGCTAGACCAGCCCAACAGCTCTTAACTTCGGTGATTTGACGGGAACCGGTGTTACCACTGTGGCAAGGCCGTTGGCACAGGGTTAGTAAGCAAAATTAATGTATCCATTTCTTTTTATTTATTTTGTTTCCCCCAGTATTATCAAAATGTAGACAGTCAGTAAATGACATAAGTTTAGAATATGTATAACGTTAACTTTTTGGCGAATGCTTTATATCAGTGAAACAGTTTGTAATTTTGATCAGTCAGAATATGTTAAAAATAAATTTTTCTTGAGGAGCATTTTAAAAAAATGGGAGTAGTTTTATATTCAGAGTCATCTTATACTCGGTTAAATACGGTATTCTTACTGCTCACTTTTGCGCAATCAGTACTTCCTAAGTGATGAGTTACGCCAAAAAATTAATCTATTCGACAGTACTGTGTTGAAATATGTGAAATATGTCAGGAGGTTGATATGTTTGTTTCAGAGTTTAGTGGTTATACAAAAAGCAAAAATAGCTGAGCTTCTTTGTTTCAGAAGCTCAGTAATATGCTTCTTCCAGTTCAAATGTTCATTAATATGTACCTCAAAAAATTACATTCTACCATAGTTACTGATTCCTGCTCCTGTGCTACATCAGTTGTTGGTATGACTCTATACACTGATTGTAGTGTGTATTTTCAAAATTTGGTGAGAGTCCATTTTCAGAGAACCTCTTACTAATTACGAGGGCAGTTCAATAAGTAATGCAACACATTTTTTTTCTGAAACAGGGGTTGTTTTATTCAGCATTGAAATACACCAGGTTATTCCCCAATCTTTTAGCTACACAACACTATTTTTCAACGTAATCTCCATTCAATGCTACGGCCTTACGCCACCTTGAAATGAGGGCCTGTATGCCTGCACGGTACCATTCCACTGGTCGATGTCGGAGCCAACGTCGTACTGCATCAATAACTTCTTCATCATCCGCGTAGTGCCTCCCACAGATTGCGTCCTTCATTGGGCCAAACATATGGAAATCCGACGGTGCGAGATCGGGGCTGTAGGGTGCATGAGGAAGAACAGTCCACTGAAGTTTTGTGAGCTCCTCTCGGATGCGAAGACTTGTGTGAGGTCTTGCGTTGTCATGAAGAAGTAGAAGTTCGTTCAGATTTTTGTGCCTACGAACACGCTGAAGTCGTTTCTTCAATTTCTGAAGAGTAGCACAATACACTTCAGAGTTAATCGTTTGACCATGGGGAAGGACATCGAACAGAATAACCCCTTCAGCGTCCCAGAAGACTGTAACCATGACTTTACCGGCTGAGGGTATGGCTTTAAACTTTTTCTTGGTAGGGGAGTGGGTGTGGCGCCACTCCATTGATTGCCGTTTTGTTTCAGGTTCGAAGTGATGAACCCATGTTTCATCGCCTGTAACAATCTTTGACAAGAAATTGTCACCCTCAGCCACATGACGAGCAAGCAATTCCGCACAGATGGTTCTCCTTTGCTCTTTATGGTGTTCGGTTAGACAACGAGGGACCCAGCGAGAACAAACCTTTGAATATCCCAACTGGTGAACAATTGTGACAGCACTACCAACAGAGATGTCAAGTTGAGCACCGAGTTGTTTGATGGTGATCCGTCGATCATCTCGAACGACTGTGTTCGCACACTCCGCCATTGCAGGAGTCACAGCTGTGCACGGCCGGCCCGCACGCGGGAGATCAGAGTCTTGCTTGACCTTGCGGCGATGATGACACACGCTTTGCCCAATGACTCACCGTGCTTTTGTCCACTGCCAGATCACCGTAGACATTCTGCAAGTGCCTATGAATATCTGAGATGCCCTGGTTTTCCGCCAAAAGAAACTCGATCACTGCCCGTTGTTTGCAACGCACATCCGTTACAGACGCCATTTTAACAGCTCTGTACAGCGCTGCCACCTGTCAGAAGTCAATGAAACTATACGAGACGAAGCGAGAATGTTTGAAAATATTCCACAAGAAATTTCCGGTTTTTTCAACCAAAATTGGCCGAGAAAAAAAATGTGTTGCATTACTTATTGAACTGCCCTCGTATTTAGAAAATATCATTTACTAACTCTCATGCTGCTTTTTCTGTAATAGGATTTATTATAACACTAGTGTCATCTGCAAAAAGTGCCAATTTTACTTGTTGAATGGTAAGTGGAAGGTCATTCACATATATAAGGAATAGGAGTGGACACAGAATTGAACCCTATGGGACGTCCTTTGTTATTTTTACCCTTATATGGGGCAAATTGTCACAGGAGTATACTGCTGAAATTTCTTTTTAGGTTACGGGAGACTGTTAAGGTCAAGTGTCACGAAAAGCTGTTGAAGAGGTGTTTTTGCTCCATGGTAGTACTCCAGCTTATTCTGCACAGGGCACAGTCACACATGCTGCTTCTTTGGGCTATCAAATTTTGCCTCAGCACCTGTATTCTCATGACAGGACACCCAGTGACTATTTCCTCCTTTTTGGAAGAAGAAATCATTGTGTAGTAGGCAATTCTAAATGATTACAAGGTGATTTTTGAGGCAGAATGTTTTGTATACAGCCAAGATACAGACCTCTACAACAAAATTATCCCGAGTCATCCAAAAGTTGGGAAAAATGTTACACGAAAGGTGAACATGTAAAGATGGACTCACACCACCACCACCAAATTTGAAGGTCATAATTTGAAATTTTTTGAGATGTGATCATTAAAACTTTGACTACACCTAATAAATATGGCCAATGAGATGACCATTCACAGATGAGTCCACATAATTAAAATAATATTTAGTTTAATAACAGAGACATGTATGTAATGCTTCTGAAGGAGGTCCCCAGAAGGAACTTTTTAGCTCATTTTCAAATTTAGCTTCACTGCCAAACATCTAATCAGTGGTTATATAATCAAAGATTTTTGGCAGTGGGATTATTAACTCCTTTCTACGCTGAAGTCAGTTTAAGAAGAATAAGTCTTTTTTGTCTAGAGCTGCAGTTGTGCACATCATCATTTTTTTTCTGGACTCTAATGGGCTATTGACAGCAAATTTAATGGAAGAAAATATGTAATTTGATGTTCTAGTTGAAGTAACTACGTCTACATAGTTGTCTGCAACAGAGTTGTGGGTGAGCATCACATATTATTCTGACGGCATCCTTTTGTTGTTTCCCAGAGATGAGTTCCCCCCAGAATATATTGATGTGTTTTTCTCAAAATTGTAAAAGTGGGCAAACAGCAGCGGTAAGGGGTCATTTGACCAGCTAGTGCATAAAAATCCACGAGATGGTTAAAGTAAGGCCTTTTTTTCCATTCATTTGTATGTTGTACACATTTCACTCAAGCTGTACCTCAGAGTTCTAACACCTTTAGATTACTGTTTTGGGTACAACACATTGCATATCCCCGAAATGCAGCCTGTTTCTTGAGTTCCTGAAATTTCTTAATTTATTTCCATTATTTTGAAACAAACATTGAAATTGCACTTTGGGCAGATTAATGTTACTTTTTGTACACATTTTGCAAAGCCAGATTTTTTGCATTTCTCATTCTTGTTTCCTTTGCACATTCCAATTCGACACTTCCACTTTTTTGTTTTCGTCCGGCCCTCAACTGACTTATTGCTCCTGTTTTGCTCTTTGTTGTTTCCCATTTATTTACCAGCTGCAGAGTGAAACATTTCTCTTCAGATTATTTTTTAATAATTGATTACAGATAATCCATGCATTTATTAGTGCCACATCTAGGGCACTGTTAAAAGACATGCATCAACCATCTTCTGTGAGTAATTTTAGTTGCATAATTATGAATAATTTGATCAACATGATCGGAACCATACTTTGTGATGTTATAGAGGATAACAGTTTCTATTTTCTTCTTCCCTTCTTCACTCATTGCTTCTTCAGGATGTAGTGTGCTGATAGTTGTGACATTCTTATTCTCCTTTCTTTAGTACACTGTCAGGGTGCACTATGGGTTATTATTATTTTTCTTCTTTTTTTCCAGTGAGGTGATGGAATGTGAGAATTGACAAACTGCCTATTGGCTTCTGTCTTGGGTTCTTCGGCCAACGTTCATCTAATGATTTTTTCTGACGTTTCGCCAGCCCGAGTGGCTGGCATTGTCAAAGCTTCACCCTCCATTGCCCTCCAGTTCACCACCGGCAATGGAGGGTGAAGCTTTGACAATGCCAGCCACTCGTGCTGGCGAAACATCAGAAAAATCATTAGATGAACGTCGGCCGAAGAACCCGAGACAGAAGTCAATAGGCAGTTTTTCAACAAGTGGCCACGAAAGCCTTAACAATTTTGTAATGTGAGAATTGCTCATGCATTTGGAGATTCCTCAGCAAATCGTGTTCATATTCTCACTATGAAAGTTCTCTTCTATTGAAGTTTCTTAGCAAGCTGAAGGGATGTGAAAAAGTTGTCTTTTGTCTATTCCTTTTATTTATAAATGAATCAATGAGGCAAAAACTGACATTGTGTCCCAGTGGCTGGTTGTCTGGTCAATTTCATTCTTGCCAAGGCCCAAGAAAGTATTACAGTTGTACTTGGATGCCACATTTGTCAGGTTTGTAAATCTGCTCTAGGCTTTGTTTGGGAGTAACTGCTAAATCAGAATGAGATTTTCACTTTGCAGCGGAGTGTGTACTGATATGAAACATCCTGGCATATGAAAACTGTTTGGCAGACTGAGACTCAAACTTGGGACCTTTGCCTTTCACGGGCAAGTCTTCTACCAGCTGAGTTACCCAAGCACGGCTTATGACCCATCCTCACAGCTTCAGTTCTGCCAGTATCTCGTCTCTTACATACCTTCCAAACTTTACAGAAGCTCTTCTGTGAAACATGCAGAACTAGCACTCCTGGAAGAAAGGATGTTGCACAGACATGGCTTAGCCACAGCTTGGGGATGTTTCCAGAATGAGATTTTCAGTCTGTAGCAAAAGGCAAAGGTCCCGAGTTCGAATCTTGGCCCGGCTCACAGTTTTAATCTTCTAGGAAGTTTTATATCAGCGCGCACCCCACTGGAGTGGCAAGTAATCTGATCAGTTCAGAATCTGTCTCTTGCCATTTTATCCCTGATAAAATTAAGGCCCCAAGAACGTGAACAAATGTCATCCAAGGTAACACCTATAGTACAGAAAAGCACATCTGGCATAAGTGGTACTAATCATTGCCTTAATTCCTCCAACAACACTGTCCAGGTGCCATTTTTCATTTCATTCTGGGCATTGTATTCTGAGCTTTTAATGATAAGCAGCATCAGTTTGTCAAAAAGAAATCAGAAGGCACTGATTACGAAGTCACCCACTCGGTGGTAGACTAGTGCAGTGAACCCTCATCTCTCCTTCAGGACATTCAAAGCAGGCAATGGTGTGTTAGTGATCATGTACTTTAGTCCATCTCTAGCCATGTACCTCACTGCACCAGTTGAGTTCTCGGAATAATTTGGGGAAAGATTTGAAACAGGAAGACATCTACTAATGGCATCTTCTCCGCCTCTTCATCATCGTCAGTGGCAGAAAATCCCCATCTGACTCTGATAACTGATTCAATATCTGAGTTCTCCAGAATATTCAAAAGCGCTTCCTTAGTAAGACTATGCTGATACAGCAGCACAATTGAAAATGCTTTTTACAGGCCAAAACACTAGCTAACTAATGAGCTGAGTAGCTACAGCAACACTCAAAATACAATTAAAAATTTAAGTTACAATTTCCAGTGTGGCTATCTTTTTAACAAAGTTTATACCATCATTCAGGGTAGAAGTTGTTGCCCAAAGCAGAATGCGACACAGATATCTTTTTGTAACACCAATATTTTAAAAGGGAGTTATGCCAGGGGTGAATTGAGCAGATCAGTGTGTGGAGCACAGTAACACATGCTGTTTTCTGTTAAGTGTTTGTGTGTTACTGTGCTCCATACTTTGACCTACTATAGGTGAGTGGTTTCCTTTCCCTTATGTTATATATTTCTCCACCCAGGAATTTCCATTATTGATCTTTTTGATTAATTTATTCATATTCTGGATGCCCAGCATGTGTCCATTGATCTCTACTTTTGCCACATGTAAGTTATTTTTGTTTTTGGGAAGTCTCATGTCTTTATTTTTATTCATATAGAATTGTGTAACGTGAGTTGTAAGATTAATGGCTGTACCATTTACTGTGGACAATTTGTAGACCATTGCCATTGTTCTCCTGGCAGTGTGTGGTGTGGATGTATGTGAGTCTTTCATCGGTATATTTGTGTGATCAGCTGACATCACAATTTTGAAGAGCTGCCCAGTGTTGCAGATAATTCATGTATGTAGGGCAAGAACAGGAGTGGCCCAAGGACCAAACATTGTAGAACATCATGTTTTTGTGTTTCACCACTCTGAATGTAATCTCATTACTATTGTATCATCATATAATTTGTTAATGGGAATCTCTGTTTTCTGTTGTTCTTAACTATCGCCACACAAGAGGAATGTCTTAAATGTCATACTGTTGTACTGTCCCTAGTACAATTTTATGATTTACACAGTTGAAGGCATTGACAAGACCTCAGATAATTTTATTTGTCTAACTCTGAGAGTGTGACATTATATATTGTTTGAAGGCATTGACAAAACCTCGGATAATTTTACTTGTCTAATTCTGAGTGTGTGACATTATATATTGTTTTCTTAGTAAAGAAGCCTTTATGGAAGCCTGACTGAGCCGTTTTTAAAAGGTTATTCTCAGAAAGGCAATTTTTTATTCTGTTGTAAGCTACCTTCTCAAAAGTTTTTAAGAACACAGGAAAGATAGAGATGTTCTAGATTAGATTAGATTAATACTTGTTCCATAGATCATGAATACGACACTTCGTAATGATGTGGAACGTGTCAGGTTAATAAAAGATGTCTGTACAAGATATTACATTACACAAAATATTGCATGACACAAATGTTTAAGTTGTTTTTTTCCCCTTAATTTGTATCTAAAAATTCAGCCATTAAGTAGAAGGAGTTTGTCATCTAGAAATTCTTTTAATTTATTTTTAAATATTAGTTGGCTATCTGTCAGGCTTTTGATGACCAAAGACTTATGTGGCAGCATAATTCACCCCTTTCTGTGCCAAAGTCAGATTTAACCTTGCATAGTGAAGATCATCCTTTCTCCTGGTTATAGCTATGTACACTGCTATTACTTTTGAACTGGGTTGGATTATTAACAACGAATTTCATAAGTGAATATATATACTGTGAGGTTACTGTGAGGATCCCTAGATCCTTAAATAGATGTCTGCAGGATGATCATGGGTGGGCTCCAGCAATTATTCTGATTACACGTTTTTGAGCAATGAATACTTTTCTACTCAACGATGAATTACCCCAGAATATGATGCCATACGAAAGCCGTGAATGAAAGTAGGCATAGTAAGCTAATTTACTGAGATTCTTATCACCAAAATTTGCAATAACCCTAATAGCATACATAGCTGAACTCAGACGTTTCAGCAGACCATCAATGTGTTGCTTCCAGTTTAACCTCTCATCAATGGACACACCTAAAAATTTTGAAAATACTACCTTAGCTACAGACTTCTGTTCAAAGTCTATATTTATTACTGGAGTTGTGCCATTTACTGTACGGAACTGTATATACTGTGTTTTATCAAAATTTAAAGAGAGTCCGTTTTCTGAGAACCACTTAATAATTTTGTGAAAAACATCATTTACAATTACATCACTTAGTTCTTGGTTTTTGGATGTTATTACTATACTTGTATCATCAGCAAAAAGAACTAACTTTGCATCTTCATTAATGTGGAATGGTAAGTCATTAATGTATATCAAGAACAATAAAGGACCTAAAACCGTACCCTGTGGGACCCTGTACTTAATAGCCCCCCAGTTTGAGGAATCAGCTGTTGTTTTAACATTACATGAATCACTTATTTCAACTTTCTGCATTCTTCCAGTTAAGTATGAATTAAACCATTTGTGCACTGTCCCCCTCAAACCATAATGATTTATTCCATAAAAACACGGGAGAACTGCCGGATATCAGTAACTTCCTGCCACGATATTTCGGCGCAGAGTCTTCTGGCCATCTTCAGGTGAAGGCCACTGTAGTAGTACTGCTGTAGTACGCCGGGAAAGCTTTAAACAACACATAATGATTTAGCTTATCTAAAAGAATTCCATGATTTACACAATCAAAGGCATTTGAGAGATCACAAAAAATACCAATGGGTGATGTCCGGTTATTCAGAGCATTTAATATTTGATCAGTGAAAGTGTATATGGCATTTTCTGTTGAAAAGCCTTTCTGAAAACCAAACTGACATTTTGTTAGTACTTTATTTTTACAAATATGGGAGGCTACTCTTGAATGCATTACTTTCTCAAAAATTTTTGATAGAGCTGTCAGAAGAGAGATTGGGCGGTAGTTGTTGACATCCGACGTGCAATGGTTTTACAATGGCATATTTCAGTCTATTGGGGAAAACGCCCTGCTCCAAAGAGCTATTACATACGTGGCTGAGAATCCTACTTATCTGTGGGGAACAAGCTTTAAGTACCTTGCTGGAAATGCCATCAATTCCGTAAGAGCTTTTACTTTTCAGTGAGTTTATTATTATACTGATTTCAGAGGGAGAGGTTGGTAAAATTACAGTTGTTTCAAACTGCACAGGTGCGGCCTCTTCTATTAGTAGCCTTGCCTCTTCTAGTGAAGATCTAGATCATATTTTCTCCACAACATTTAAAAAATGATTATTGAAAATATTTTCAATTTCTGGTTGTTTGTTAGTACACTTGTCATTCAGTTTTTATGGCACTAAAGTCTTCCTGTGCTCTTGGTTGCCCTCTTTCCCTTTCAATAATATTCCAAATTGCTTTAATTTTATTATCAGAGTTACTGATCTCAGACATGATACACATGCTTCTGGACTTTTTAATAACTTTTCTTAGTACCGCACAATAGTTTTTATAATATTGAACAATTTCGGGGTCAGTACTCCCTCTTGCTGTTAGATACAGTTCTCTTTTATGGTTGCAAGATATTCTTATTCCTTTAGTTAGCCAAGGTTTTTTATATGTTTTCTTGGAATTATGTTTAACTATTTTCTTGGGAAAACAATTTTCAAATACCCTTAAAAATGTATCGTGAAATAAGTTATATTTCAAGTTTGCTTCCTAAAGTTTGCAATATTTATATTGTTAATTGAACGCACTGCTTTGAAAGTCTGATTTGATATACTGCATGGAGCTATGTCATGTACTGTAACTAGCTGTGCACCATGATCTGAAAGACCATTCTCAACAGGATAAACATTTATGTCTTTAAACTTATCTTGGTCTATAAAAAAGTTATCTATCAATGTACTGCTGTTCTTTGTTATCCGAGTAGGAAAATCAATGACGGAGCTCAAATTGAAAGAATTGAGTAATACTAAAGGTCATTCTTCCTATTACACTCTTTCAGGGAATCAACATTGAAATCCCCACAAATGATAATTTGCTTCCCCCTGTCTGACAGATAGCGCAACAAAGCATCCAAGTTTTCTAGAAATAGCTGGAAATTCCCTGAGGGGGACCTATACACTGTTACAATTATGAAAGTGCCATAATTTAGTTTAAGTTCAGTGGCACATGCTTCCATGTGTTGCTCTACACAAAATTTTTTAGTTTCTAAATTTTTTACACTGTGGAAGCTTTTGACATATATGGCAATTCCTCCTCTCATCATATTATCTCTACTTACATGTGCAGCTAATTTGTACCCATTGATGCTAACCTTTTGCATATCAGTGACAATGTGATGCTCAGACAGGCATAGTACATCTACTACATTCTCAGTTTCTATATCTTCTAAACAAAGCAGAAGCTCATCAATTTTATTCTTCAACCCCCCAATATTTTGATGAAATATACTAACATTATTTTTCACTTTACTTTTGTGTGTATCTTTAACTTTTTTAACATCTTTAGTACCTGCCTGGCTGAGTTTCCCACTGGACACTGATCTTACACTAAAGAAGAGTTTCCACCATGAGAGGTAGTTCCTCCCCCCTTTAAATTTCCTGCTATCGGCCCAGCCAGTTTACCCTTCCCTTTCTTGTTGAGGTGTAGGCCATGTCTATATATAATCCCACCTACAGAGTGAATCAACAGGAACCACACCAATGTGTGACCCTGCACCAGATCCAAGTAGCCGTTCCAACTCCAAATTAACTCTCCTGACAAAAGAGCTCAAATGAGGTCGGTCGTGGCGCTCCAGAACCGACACAAACCCAACACTGGTATGACTCGATGTTGATGCAATCTTTGCCAGGTCACACTCTACGCTGTACCCCGGATCTCTGTCAATACTGTTGCCCGGCCGACCCACAGTAACCACGGTATCTTCCTTAGTAAAGCCTCTACATAGTGAACGTAAATCCTCTGTAACCTGCCCCAGTCCAGCACTAGGTTTGAAAAAACTTGTGACCTGGTATTCTGACCCTAATTCATCCTGCAGAAGTTGGCCCACACCCCTAGCATGCGAACTACGTAGCAACAAGACTTTCTTTCTCTTTGCATACTTCCCTACATTCTTATTCAATTTGCTGCTGAAAGCTTGTTGAGCCCTGTCTACATCTACTTCTGTGAGAGGCTCATCAGTTTCTGACTGAGGCAACAGGTCAAACCTATTTTGTACATTAATAACAAAGCTGTCAGAAGAATTTCTTGGCCTGTTCCTTATGCCTGTTGCCACTACCCACCCCTGTTTACCCTTCTCCCCCCTTAACCTGCTCAGTTCTCGCCTATCCTCATCTAACTCAGCCTGAAGGGCAGCAGTTTCCCCCTCCTGTTCCACAATCTTTCTATCTCTACTGCATAGCCTACAGAACCACTGATGAGTCTCGCTCATTTTCCCAATTCCCACGCCACTACAATCGCCCCAATGAAAAATATTACTACATCCATCACACCAGACCCCGGAGCTAACGATTCTACGGCATGTCAGGCACTTTACACTCATGGTACAAATCGATTTTAGTGACAGAAAGACAATTAAGTTACCGGAAAACAATGAAAATACGTGTATGAAAAATTAGGCCTACTCGCGACTATGTAAACAGTGGTTCAGAAGTTTTTTACTGGAAATTACTTAAGAGATGACGATACTCTACAGATATAAAGGGGCAGCAAACGTATTTAGCACACTAAGCTATCAGTAAATGCACTTAAAATTGCAGTATGAAGTTTCATCTGAAAGCTCAAAAGTTCGGCCTGGCCGCGATATGTAAACAAAACGAACTTTACGTGATTACTGTGAAAATCGCGAGTAAGACAAAAACCTTTAATGGTACGCTTGAAGAGCACTATAATTAACCTAATAAATTAATTTTTAAAGTGGTAAAAACAGTTTATTACTACTTAAATTACTTACCTTGTACGAGAGCTGTGACTCAGACGTCTGTATAGCAGGTGCAGGGCTACCAACAGTACAGGTCACAGTACAGGTCACTCACTTCAATAAATGGTTACTAGTATCTTGTGCTTCAGTCTTTCAGGAAGTATTCCTTGTCTCATTGATCATTTACAAAGATGATCCAATACAGGATGCCACTAAGTAAGGCCAATATTGTACTATTCGGATTGAAATACCATCATAGCCAGAAAAGCATTGCTTTTTAATAATCACTGCTTCCTTTAGTGAACTAATGATGTTCCTAAGAGATAACGTATTGCCTGTTGGCTTCTGTCTTGGGTTCTTCAGGGGACTTTTGTTGAACGATTTTGCAGCACAAGTGGCCCGAATTTCAGAGGTTCAACCATCATTGCTGGAGCAGTCAGGAGTTGAGCCAGTGGCCAGAGATTATAGGTAAATGTCGTGCAAACATCTGTGAACTTTCCTCTGGTCATTAACTCTGTGATCGCTCCACAAAGAGATTGGTAACCACTGAACTGAGTTGAATACCCATAACGACACATTCCAGCTGCTCGTAGAAATAGCCATTCTAGATAAAGTAGTTCATGGTAAGACATGCATGAAAGAGCTTAGGAAAGGGAACTGATATGCTCCAGATAGTCACTGGATAGCATTTTTATAAAAAAAAATAATCTCAAAGCTGACCAGTGTCATTTGGTCCAAGTTTTAGTTTCTTCAGTTTCTGAATGAAATGTCCCTAGTCTTGTATGTATCTTTTGTCCTTTCCCAATTGTGGTTGTAGCAGAGGGGCCAAGTGTTTCAGTAGTTGGTGAAAGTCGATGAACCAGGAGCATTTAAGGACAACATGCATAGTTTCAACAAGAAAGAAGAAAGCCTCAAGTAAACAGATCCTGGATTACTTACGTGCATGTTTGAAAGAACAGACACTGTTGGCAAGCCACAGCTCCATGATATACTTTGAAGTTTATTCATTGACTGCAAATGCATTGACGTCAGCTGTATTTGGTAAAGATCTATTAGTCAGTAGTGACATGTGAAAATCTGTGCTGGACCTGCACTCAATCCCAGTTGTACAATTTATTACAAGCTAAGACAGCCACACAACAGCAGCAACATTGGTCTCAATTCCTTCTTGTCTTCTCCTCTTTGTGCAGGAATCCAACTAATGTTGCGAGCATAAGGTTATGAATTTACTGGATTGTGATAGAAGGATGTAGAAAGTGTGACATGTGAAAGTTTGGGTTGTTCCATGGAACATGCATGGATGGTTGAAATGGCTAACATGACTGCTCACGATGAGTGGGAAATGTGGGTTCGAGTCCCGATCTGGCACAGATACTCATATATCACTATTTGTAGTAGATCTATACCTATACAGCTGATGTCGAGAAATTGACAGTGTAAATTTCAATGACCCTGGATTCTCTTACTGCAGCGAACAACTGTTGCAGGTAACAGGGAGGAACCACAGCTGTAATGGCCAGGGAAAAGCCCTGAGGCAATGGTGTGCACAGGTACATATAATCTCCAGCCATAGGCTTGATGCCAGTGTACCATCATCAATGGAGGGTGAACCTAAGACAGTGCCAGCCACTTGTGCAGACTAAACATCAAGAAATTCATTGAACAGACATTTGGTGAAAATTGTGAGATGGAAGCCAATAGGCAGTGCATCAACAAGTGGCCCTGAAATCCTCAACAATTACCTAACAGATGATTTGGCTGAACTGTTATTTGGGGATTGTGTATGCAGTGCCAGGCTAAGTAAACTTTCAAGGGTTCCTTTTTTCCCCTTTTTTTCAGCTGCTGTCTGGAAGAGTTTATTGAAATTAGTGGTCAATAATGTGAGTTTAATATTATCTTTGTCACTACTGTTGTCATCAGGGAGTGAATTATCATCTGCCTTACTGAGATTATTAGTTTCATTCCTTATAATTCTCAACATTTCCTTTTCTTTGTTCTTGGAATATTGAATTTTAGCATGTATAGTATGTGCTTTTCACCATTTTGATAAAATGATGACTACGTTTTCAATACTACTTGTAGTACATCTTTAAGTCTCGATTAGGGCTTGTCCTGTAATCAGTTAAGCTCTCTCATGCTGCAGAAGATCCAGATATTAGCCACACTTTCTCTACACTTCCATTGTAGTTGTCCCAGATCTATTGTAATTTCTCATCTTCTGTGTTTCCAAGGAAACCTATTTCCATATTTTATTCTGTAAATTGTCCATAAATAGTGCAACTAAGTCAGCATTTATGATTCTGTAAAATTGTGCTATTCCCTCCGTAGTTAAACTGAATTTGCTTTATTACTGCCATTTGATAATTTTGTTTAGATAAAACATTTATTATGTGTCTGACATCTATTTCATGAAAGATAGTTCAATTTAAAAGTAAATTAGCAGTCACTATTGCACTATCTCATTCTATTCTTATTGGAAATGTTACCTTCGAGATCAAATCAAAACTGGGCATCAGTGCTTCTAACTTTCACTTATCAGAACCCTCTGTGTGGTGGTGCTGCTGGCAGAGCATGATCTCTGCCTCAACGAGACTGAAGCTCCCACATACTTCAGTATGGCACATGGCACTTCTTTAGCTTGAAATAAGTGGTTTAGCTCTGTCATAAGTTGAATTGAATACTATCTTTTTTTTTTATTTCTTGATGGTGACTAGCTTCGGACACCTGTGTCCACTTTCAAATTATCCGTAAGTGTGACAAATACAGGCAATAATCCACGTACAGAAATGCCCTGCAGTGATCAAGGTGGTACTATGACTGACTGTTGTTGAGCTGGCCATAGGACCGCTTTCATCACCTCAGGGGCAGTTTCTGCACATGGGCTGTTGCCTGTATTTGTCACACTTACGGATGGTTTGAAAGTGGACACAAGTGTCCGAAACTAGTCACCATCAAGGAAAAAAAAATAAATACTTCACAATACAACTTGTGATGGAGCTACAACTATTTATTTCAATTATAAGACAAGTTGCGGACCTATTTTTCATGTGCAGCATGCAGCAAGTTGGTAAACTTTCTCAGCTATTGATCTTTCCCTTTGTAGCCCACAATTCCTCCCCTCCATTCAATGAGAAGTTCATGATGATTTGTGTGACAGCAATCATTTTCCAATTGTCTTATCTTTTCTTCAGCATAAATCACCCGGATGCCCTTCCAGGTGGGCCTTTATTAGTGTGGAATGGGATGTTTTTCTTTGGCTGCCATCCAAATCACTCCACCATATGGCCGCTTTGATGACTTCGTACAGAGTTTGACTGATGCCAACCTTTCAGCAGCTGCTTCAGCAGTTCCCTCTTCCTCGGTATCTACCCGATGGAAGACTATCCTTTGGTGGACCCCTGAAATTTCTATGGTTGGTAAAGACCACCATCATGCCTTCCAAAGCTACAAATGGCATCCCTCTCTTGACCACTTCCTGGCCTTTAAATGGCTTCGTGCCTGGCCCTGGTATCTAATTAAATGTTAGGAACAGATTTGTTGGGAACAATATGTCACTACCGTAGGGCTGCATACTCCCTCTTCGCAGGTACGGGCAAAGATCAGGCACATATGTGGTCGCTGTCCTCCAACAGGTGTCCCAGGAATTTCCCTAAATGGTATTATCCTCACCAGCTCAAACTCTTATGACTGAGCATTTTGCTCAGGCTTCAGCATTGATCCACTATGCACCCGTGTTCTGTCTTCTCAAACACTGTCTGGAACGATTCCCTGTATCTATTGTTTCCCATCATCTGAAGCCTTGTAACACACCATTTAGTGAGTGGGAGTTCACCATCGGCCTCACTCTCTGCCCCAAGATGACTCCCAGACCAGACTGGGTACACAACCAAATGCTTCAGTACTTATTGGTGGCTAGCCAATGCCATATACTTGCCCTTCTCATCCGTCTCTGGAGCGGGAGGGAATTCCCTTCCCAGTGGTAAGAAAGTGTCATTATTATAGTTTTGAAATCGGGTAAATGCCTCTGCAGATGAACAGCTGTTGCCTGATCAGTTTAACCACTGCTGTTTTCAAGTTACTTGAATGTATGGTGAGTCAAAGGCTGTATTGAATACTTGACTCCCAGGACCTTTTGGCTTCAATCCAGGGTGGTTTTCACTGAGGCTACTGTCCTGCAGATAATTTAGTTCATGTGGAATCTGCAGTCCATATGGCTTTTACCCGTTGTCAACACCTTGTTGCAGCCTTTTCTGATCTGCATAAAGCTTATGATACCACATGATGCCACCATATCCTTGCCACATTACATGAGTCAAGCCTCCATGGTATGCTCCTGATTTTTAACCAGAACTTTCTTTCATGTCACACTTTTTAGGCAAATGTTGGTGACTCCCATAGCATCTCCCATATGCAGGAGAATGGGGTATTGCAGGGTTGTGTTTAGAGTGTCTCCTCTTTTTAGTGCCTATCAATGGTCTAGTGGTGGCTGTGGGACCTACAGTGTCCCCCTCTTTGTATGCTGATAACTTTTGCATTTATTTTTGTTTGTCAATAATGGGTGTTGCTGAATACAAACTGCAGTGACCAGTACACAGAGCACAATCTTGGACTCTTACTCATGGCTTTCAATTTTTGGATGCCAAAGACAAGAATTATGAATTTCAGTCATCACTGTACAGTGCATCCTCATCCAGATCTGTACCTTGATGACAAGTCCCTCAATGTGGTGGACTCTCATCGTTTTTTGGGATTGGTCTTTGATGCACAGTTGACATGGCTTCCCCATTTTAGTCAACTAAACCAGACATGTTACTTGCACCTGAATGCTCTTCGATCCATCAGTAATATCAATGGGGGCATGGACCACTCTACTCTGCTGTGGCTTTACAAAGCATTGGTCCAGTTGTGTCTAGATTACAGGATTTTCACATACAGCTCAACATCACCTTTGACATTACAGACGCATCTTTTTTGCAGGTACATAGATCTGCCTTCTGCAATGGTGGCCCAGGTGTGGGGTTACAATCATCATCCTCATTCAGTCCTGTTTTTCAGAACTTCATGTTCCCCTCTACCACCTGTCCACCTGACCTGCTCACATATACCTCCATAGAGCGTCCCCTGTCCACATCTGTATCTTGACCTACCACAAGATATGAAAGACTCGGCTCCCGCTGAGGCTTTCTGCCACCTGTTTTTCTCCATTCTCAGTGTGTTTCAGGGTTCAGAAGTCATCTATACTGATGGCTTGATGGTTGCTGGCCACACAGGCTTTGCTTGTGTTCTTACAGGCTACAAGGAACTTCACTCATTGCTGGATGGCTGCAGTGTTTTCACTGCGGAGCTGGTAGCAATCTCCCGTGCTCTTGAGCATATCTGTTCCAGCACCAGTGAATGCTCATCCGTAGCGACTCCTTGTGCACAGTGTACAAGCTCGTGACCAGTGTTACTCTTGGCATCCCTTGGCTCTGACTAACCAGGGATTCCCTTTTTACCCTCAAACAATATGGACACTTAGATGTTTTTATCTTGGCCCCAGGTCATATTGGGATCCCAGGAGTGAACTTGCTGACAGGCTGGCCGAATTGGCTACTGCCAAGCTGTGTTTTGATATCTATATTCCAGCAGTGGATCTTTGCTTGGCATTATTCCGTCAAGTTCTAAGGATTTGGAATACAAAAAGGCATACTCTGATGTCGCCAAACGAACTATGGGCAATAAAGAGGACCACAAATTTGTGGAGGTCCTCAAGACCACAAATTTGTGGAGGTCCTCTATGTGGGCCTCTCGCAAGGACTCTCTCATCCTTTGCCAGATCCGCATCAGCCATACTTGGCTAACCCATGGTCATCTCCTTCATCATGAAGATTCTCCCGGCTGTTGTGCTGCCCATTCGATGGTGGTCCACATTTTGCTGGACTGTTCTAACCTAGCCTACCTGCGGCAGACACTTACTCTTGCTGACTTGCTACCCTTGATATTAGCAGACGATGCCTCAGTGGCTGACATGGTTTTACAGTTTATTCATGGAGGGTTTTTTTGTCACTCTCTCTAAGGGAGAACACCTCAGACTTGTCAGTCCAGTTAGGGATTGGCAGGACACCCTGTTACCTCCTCAGACTTGACTGGGCAATGGCTATTTAGGCTAGGTGGTCTGCCCCAGCCTCCACACTACTCATCCTTTTGCTCTTCTTCTGTTTCTCATGTGTTCTATCTGACTTGGTGATCTTCCTCTGTTTTCCTGTGCTTCACTCGCTCTGTCCATGTTGTTAGTCTTAACTATGTTGTTGGGTGGGGTGCCTCTGGTAAGTGCTGGGGCATACGTCCCCATTGTAGTGTCTGCTTTTGAGGACCTGTGGCTGCTCCGTGAATGGTGCACCTTTCCCATCTTTCTTTCTTTTCCCCTTTTCTTCTTCCTCGTTCCTTTATCAAGGCTCTGTTGGCCTTTGCTAGACCTTGGGGTTTTCCTTCCTTGGATTCCGCATACTGTACTGTTCTTTGGTGCATAGTTTTGTTGCCTTGCCTGTTGTGGGTAGAGGAGACTAGTGCCTTCATAGTTTGATCACTTCAACACTTTAAACAACCAACCTATATTATTTATGTTCTGCCAGATCTTACCATTACCATGATGTAATGTAGTTGATATCTCCAAGTGTCTCCTAGTCTATTCCAATGTCTCTTGTGATTTTGGAAAAGGATGTTTCTTGCAACCAGTTGAAACCTGTGACAGAACTGTAGAAGTCTCTTGCCCCCCTCTCCCTTGCTGACTTGCTACCCTTGATATTAGCAAACAATGCCTCAGTGGCTGACATGGTTTTACAGTTTATTCATCCAGTAGCTTCACCTTCCATTACCTCTCCTATAATAATGTTTCAATCACAGAGGACTATCAAATTTTCATCACCCTTCATGCATTTTATCAGTTTATCCATGTCCTCATACATTCTCTCATTTCCTCACCATCAGTTTGTGATGTGATCATGTAACTGTGTGGAATGGTGGTATGGTGTTGGCTTAGTTTCAGTTCTCAGAAGAAAAATTGGCCACAGTGTTGCTCATAATAATTCAACTTGTTAAATGCTTTTCCATTCATAATTATACTAACAGCTGTTACACCAGTCACCAATGCTGTTACTATTATTCTATAATCGTCTGACTAGAAATCTCTCTTTTCTTTCTATTACACTTCACTAATCCATAAAACTTCTAAATTGAACCTTCTCATCTCTCTTTCCAGATTCTTCAGTTCCCGTACAAGTTTCGTACATATAATATTCCGTGCTCCAATTTGTAGAACAGTAGAGTTGTTGTTTATCCTAGTCTTGAAAATCCCCTCCTGGACAGTTCCTGCCCAGAGATCCGAAGGGGGCTAGTTTATGTGAGGAATTGTTTGAGAAGGAAGTGGTAATCTTGGACTTATTTTATGAAGAGTCCATATCTTGTGATTACATTGTGTTTGTCTTTAATGCAGTGGTTTCTAATACCTATTGCTCCTCATTTCATTGATCAATGCTAATTTTTCCACCTTTAGGGCCCGCTACCTAACCCAAAGGTAAGAGGGTACCCTCCACCCTCTTTTGACAATAATTGTAGAATGTGGACAACTCTGTATACCAGGAGTATTTGGCCACCAGAGTGTATGATTTTCATTCAGAATATAAACAGTGTCTGTAAATAAACCCAGGTCCTTTGGACTGGTAGTTGAAGACACTACCCCTTTTCTACAGACACTTTCCACTACACTATTGTACTACACCACTAAAATAAGTTTGTTTAAAATTGTTTCAGTATAAACTTCAACCATGATTCCACATGTCTTTGTGTGGCAAGTGATCATGGGACAGTACATATATTTGCAGTTGAAGATCAGAAACTGAATAAGCAGTCCAGGTAAGTTCTTCAATATAAAATTTATTGTACGTTATTCTGTAGTAATGTAGCATGTTTTGTATTATAATAGAGAGGATTTTTAAAATCTGCAGTTTTCAGAATGAATATTGTTCCTTAAATATAACATATTGAATGAAGTTTATATGAACATATTTTGCATACAAGAATATTTTGAACTATGCTCCAAAACTGAATTGCTAAATGTGGCATTTTGAGATTGCTGAATTTTATGATGAATGTGCAGTGGTCTGAGCTATTTTCTTTAGCCCAGTCCTCTCATATAAATGGTGTAATTTTCAATCACTTTTTTTTTAGCTTGGCGTCTGCTACATTTTTACCAAAGTACTTCAGTTCAAGCTGGAGTTTCTGCAAATTCCAAGTTCCAGGTGGTCCTCAATGTATGTGTGCATTTGGTTCAGACAACAACTCAGTCATAGGTATGGTACCTTTTCTGCTATCTACACATTTAGATTTCTGAAGTCAGTCCCTCTCCCTCTCCCTCTTGTATATATATTGTCCTTCTGTATACATTTATATATATGGATGCAAATGGGTTATGAATGATAAAATAACTGCTCATTGATGTGTTATTATGAAAGATAAAAATACAAGAATTCTCACCACCACTAGTTAGTAAATCCCAGACATTATCAGAATAAACATAACAACGGAGGCTATAAACTCATTTCATTGCATGAGTATAAACAGCACCATCACTTAATAATGAATGTTGTCAAAAACTCAATATAATCATTAATTTAAAAATGGTAGTATGTGAAAACATGATTCAGGTAAAATGAAAGAAGTGTGTTAAGTGGACTTGATAAATATTGAAGGAAATAAACCTGTCCAGTACTGCTCTTGTTTCTGATAGGGGTATTAAACAGTCTGATTATAGTGTTAATCCCATAGATCAGTTGTTACACACTTTGCGAAAATTCAACTAAATATGAATACCAGGAACTGAAAGTCAAACACAGCAACTGTTTTAAGGAATATTTAGATATTGATATGAGTCATCATAATATCTGATAAACATGGTTATAGGAACAGTGTGCATCATCGTCAAGATGATGAAGAAAAGAATACCCAAAAATGTTATTGCCAGGCTAGTGACAAAAGATATACCATCCTACCTCTGGTAGATCCCAATTTATCTGCCAAATATGTACATTGCAACAAGTCATATGATAAAAAAAAAAAGACAAATGGAAACAGTAAATGTTTGTAATCACTGGATGCAACCGATAAAAATAAAACTAACTAAGTCCATAGAATAGTATGTATTGCTGGCAATACACTCTGAAATAAAACTGAACTTCTGAAGCCTGTATTTGTTGTGTAACAAAAACCTGTCATATAATGTACCTCATCTGAGTAGTATAATCACTACAGCATACACTCTTGCCTGGTTGCTAATCATAAGGGCACCTGCTGGGCATAACAGGCATGCATAATTTCTCAAATCTGAAGTTGATGCTGTAGGAATAGCCACCTGCACTACACTACCAAAATGTCAGACATGTACCTGCAAACAAACAAAAAATTAATGACGTATTTATTATTCCTCATGAAGTGATAATTAAACTGTATGACTACCCTTCGTATCTGTATATCTGTCTACCATATTTTAAGGACTATAAGATGCACTTTTTTCTTCGAAAAATTGCCTCCACAATGCAGGTACATCTTATACTCGAAATTAATATAAAAATGTCCATTGTTTGATTTAAAATTCCCACCAGTCTTTAAAAGGGCCATGTATTTGATGCTGCTGGAAACCTATCTCTGTCTGGCAATATTGGATTCAGCTGGCAGCAGCAGTGCACTGACACGATGAACATGAGTTGCAGTAATTCACAAGCTTGTTAACAATGACTCCCTCCTGCCCCGCCATCATAAATCCAGAACACTGTCTAGCCTATGATGCGTCATTCCATTCTACAGTGCTAGTAAAATGAATTGAAAGTGATTTGTGTTGTTGTTAACAGCACATTATTTTTGTTGGCAGCAGGTTTCACTAAAAAAAAAAAAAGGGAAAAGATATTCACATGATGCAGCCTGTACATTGAAACTAATAGTATATGCAGAATAATTTGGAAACAGAGCAGCTGAGCAGCATTTTGGCCCTTCAACAAAGAAAAACAATACACGATCGATGGGCCAATAAAGAAGTAAAAAAAATGTGGAACACTAAATGTGTAGAGGACTGAATGCAAAGTTGCCTAAACGAGAAGATGACGTATTGAAATGGATTCTAGAACACCATCAAAATCGCATTGGAATTAATACACAAATGATTCAAATACACACTTGTAAGCAAGCAATACAGTGAAACTTAACATACTTTAGAGGTGTAGTTGGTTGGCGCTACAGATTTATCAAAACCAAAGCTAAAATATCTCAGAAAATACCACAAGAGTATGAAGAGCAAATATTATTTTCCCATTGCTCTATTATTCAACACCAAAAGAAAAACAGTGTGGAACTAAGCCAAATAGCAAATATGGATGAAACTCCTCTGACATTTGATGTGACAAGTAACATAACTGTTGCCATGAAAGTTGCTGAAACTGGAACTATAAAAACAAGTGAACATAAAAAAAAAAAAATGCACTACACTTTTGTCCTTTCATGTTGTGCCATCAGTACTAAACTTAATCCAGTGATCATTTTCAAACGCAAAACAATATCTGAGAAGGGTTGGATGTATGAGGCTGGTATGAAGTTATGGATTAATAGTGTGTGGGAGAGAAGGAAAGGTTGCTTTATTGAAGAAGAGTTCTCTTCTTGTATTAGATCAGTTTAGTAGTCATTTGAAAAATTGTTTGAACGAGAAATTGAGACAGGGGAATACAGAGCTTGCTGTTATTCTGGGGGGACTTGCTTCACAATTGCCACCTCGTGATGTCTTAATAAATAAACCACATATAGTGTATATGAGAGAGGAATGGAACAAATGGATCATGAATTCACACCAAAGTGCACTTTAAAATCACCTACAATCAAACAAGTGTGTCAGTAGATAAAATAGTTGTGGTTTAGAGTGAGAGAAGACATTATTGTTAAATCTTTCAAGAAGTGTGGCATGAGTAAGGCTCTCGAAGGCGGTGAACACCATCTTATATATGAAGAGGACAATGATGACAACAAAGAGGTAGAAGGAGGAGGAGGAGAAGAAGAAGAAGAAGAAGAAGAAGAAGAAGTAGTAGGAGGAGGAGGAGGTTCAAATGACGATTTTCAGGGATTTTAAAGGGCAATTTGGTTTTATAAACTAAGAAATTTTTTAGACTGGCTTTTCAGTCTAATAATAGAAGTGGTAAAAATGTTATTTTTAAAAAAATTGCTTAGAGGTGAAGATGTGTCTTGTAGATCATAGCATCTTATGGTCCATAAAATACTGTAGGTATTTATGGTAATCTGATAGTGGGTGATAAATGGTCACACTGCTTCATGTCTGTTAGTAGTATGGGTTTGGTGTGTGGTGGGAGTTGTAACATTTTGCCCATCATTTGATTTAATATAATCAATTTCAGAGATCACTGTTTGAAGACCTTTCACATAGCCAAAAGCTTTTCATTTATGTTTATCACTGATCCGTAATACTGAAAAAGTAGTATGACATTCTTTCAAGAGAAGTTGTGTCCCAAAATTTATTATCTTCTTCGCAATGCTTAAGAAGACTTTGTTTGCTAGTAACTGAGTGTGTAACAACCAGAAGAATAATATGAACTGTTCCTATGTGGACTGTGTTACTGTTATTTATTCCTTGTAAACATCTATGACCTCTGAGGAATTAATATGCAGTTTCTTTTAGGAAAGAGTGATTCCTGTTGGAATCTTGCCTTTACTTTAAATTGAGTCACAATTCAACCAAAGCAAAACATTGGTAATGACAACAGTTACCCTCATTGTTGTTGTCAGTTTGGTAGTCAAAATTTGAATGGTCTTTTTGTCACAAGATAAGTAGATCGGACTCCTCTATTATGTAAATGCTGTATTTACCCAACTGTAAGATGGTCCTTTCTTTGAAGAGGCTTCTTGATTAATTTTTAATTTTAACATATCTTTAGTGATATAAAGTGTCTTAAGGCTGCCTAAAAAGTTAATCTTGTCTCTTGTAAACAATTTGTGGTGTTTTCTTAGATTATATGATTCTTATACTCATGTAGCTGTTCATCAAAGACTACAGGAAGGCAACTCGCTAAGCTAGTAATATTCTGTTTCACACCCCACCGCATCTTCTTCATTTTCGCACACCAGCTGGTACTTGCTACATTTATTTTATCTTATTCTATTTATTTATTTCTTTAAAGTGGTCTCTTACATTGAACCAGGGTTTCACACCTACAGTATCCATTAAATCATAGTTACCTAAGAAATAAAAATTATAATATGACAGCTAGTATTAAAATGATTTGAGTGTCTGAAGTGACAGTATGAGTAAATTATACTGACTACGAACTAATAAAGTCAATACCATCATTACTTGTACTACTGCATATTCTGCTGCTGCTGCTGATGATGATGATAACAGAACTGTATATTAATAACAGTAATGATAGTGGCATATAAAAGATGAATTTATGGGTGTACAAAATAGAAGTTTTCTGTAAGGTGAGTTCTGGGAAAAGAAAATTTAAGAAGACTGTGTCCTCTAAGAATATTGAGGAATGAGGAAAATCAGGTTGGAAGGAGTGATCTCTAAGGGTAATAAGTGCTTACAGGGACAATGCTAAGCCTTATTGTTGCTTTAGCAGATATGTCACTACCTGTCTTCTGAAGTTGGAGATGTTATTTAGTTCTCTCATATAATGTGGGAGGCTATTTCAGAGTCAGCTTCCTGCTACTGAGAAGGACTTTAAGAAGGTGGCTGAATGATTTAGTTGGGTAGAAAGAATTTTACTCTGATGGGAGCAGGTGTTTCCACCACCATGTTGTTTAGACACAAGCATTAAGACCGAGGAAAGGGATGAAGGCAGTGTTCAGTGATAAGACAGTAGAGAAGACAGACAATATGGAAATCTCTGCGCTTGTCTGTATGTATTCAGGATAGGTGTGCATATGATGATGAAATGTGATCATAGAATCGAAATGACATATAATGAACACAGGAATTCATAACCAGTTCCAGGTGCCGTGAGCATTCCTGAGGAATGCTGTAATGAATAACTGGAAGTATAAGTGTTTGTACAAGTTTCTTTTCCAAGCCAAGAGGGAAGAGCTTTTCATTTTTTGTAGGACGTGGAAAGCTGCTGATGCCTTCACACACAATCCAGCTATGTGCTCAGTCAAATATAAATTTTCTTATATTATTACTCCTAGATACTTTGCTGAAGGAGTGAAGTTGATATTTCTCCCATTTTAGGGTTAAAGATGGTAGGGATTTCAGGTATTTCGGGCTTATGACTCAAGAAGAATGACCAACCAGAACTGCTTGGAAGCTCACAAATCAGTATTGAGATTCTCAAAGCTGTCTACAGATTTATTGGTTCTGCACTTAGATACAACTGGATGTCATCAGCACACAAGTGGTATTTGCAGTAGGACGAAACTGATGACTCATCATTCACAATGAAAAGGGTATAGGATCTAATACTGATCTCAAGGGAACCCCTGATACTACCTTCCCACATTGTGACTTCATGGTGCTGGCGAGGTATCAGGTGTGAGCGAAATTTAGGTTGCTGAGTTTGGCAAGTAAGTGTCATATCCATCTGTGTCAAAGACTTTCATAAAGTCTAGAAAGCACATGATAGTTGTCTCTTGTGCACCCATGACAAGTTTCATGTCTTACCTTTGTTAAGGCAGAGGTTGTGCTGTGATGTTTATGGAAGGCTGATTGGTATTTTTCTAGTAGGTTGTTTGTAGTTAGGTAGTTCATTAGCTGGTTGTGGACTATAGATTCTAAGGTCTTGGACAGTGCAGGAAGAATGAACATAGGTCGTTGATCAGAGGGTACTGTGGCAGTGTCCTTTTTAGGTGATGGCCTAAATAGTTCATCTTGCCAAGCATCAGGGAAAAGACGTGTGGTTAAGAATTGCTTGAAAATATCTGTTATAGTGGGCAGTAGTGGGTCAGTAATAAGCTTCATCATTCGTGTCCAGTAGATGCTGATCTGATACGCATGATGACTTTTTTGATAGTGTTGCAAGTGACATGCTTCAGATAAAAAACTTTTTGGCTGAAGACATTTACCCTCATGACGTAATCAATGAGTCTTTGTTTTGTTTGTGGTTTGTTTGTCGTCATATGCAATGTAAAATACCAGTTTAGTTTGTCGTTGGCTGGGACAGCGGGATGAGCTGCAGCTTTTACTTCGCATATACCCGGACCACGCAGGTTTTTCCATAGCACAGCTAGTCTATTCCTGTTGTCGATCAATGCATGGGTATGCCTGAGTTTTGCATTTCTCACAGCTTGACTGAATCTGTTCTGCTTGTGCTTATAAGTAATATGATTTTCAGGTGTGGGATAGACACTGTTTGTATGCCCAGTGTGCAGTTTTCTGAGATTCATCAGCTGTTTTAGTTCTGTAGTTAACTAAGGTGTAAGTTTTGGTTTTACTTTTATAGTATTTAAGGAGGCATATTTATCATATAGTTCAGTAAGTTTGTTAGTAAACCTATGAAGTTTTTCTTTCATATCTGAGAAAGAAATAGATGACGTCCCCAAGCTATTTCTTGTGCATCAGTTGCAACTTCAGATAAATTAATGTGTCTGAAGAGTCTGTATGTAGTCGGTTGCAGTTTCTTTCTTGGACATTCTAGCTAGTGTGTCATAAAAATTATGTCATGCAGATATTTGAGAAATACAAATGTCTATGTTTGGGGGTTTTGTTGGAAATATGTCCGTGATAATGTAATTACTGTTTGTGTGATGGGTAGGAGCAAGCTGAAGTAATTTCACATTTGAAAAAGAAAGCATCTGCTTAAATTTCACAATGGATGGATTGTGATATAGAAGATTTCTATTAGTGCAACCAGTTGTAATTACATGCTCGTATATCAGTTCGAGACGTGAAAGAGCAGTTTCGCAGTAGGCAAATCCACGTACTTTAGGCGGTTTGTATGGGAGACACATCTGTCACTTCCTATTCAGGAATTTGATCTCTGTGAACATGCATTCCACTTCTTTGTCTTCATTATTGTTGGAGTTGTGTAGCACAGTATGTGATAAATCAGAGCTTATGTATGCCTGTCCTCCACCCACTCATTGGTTACATCTGACTATGTTTACTGAACTTGTGGGAGTATTTGGTTTACGCCAGATCTCTGACAGAAGTGTTAATACAGATTTTTGTGTCTTGAAATAAATGACGGAATTAATTGAGATGAGCTGTCATATTATTATATACCATATACTAATCAAGGATGGATGTTTATACTTTAAATAAAACCAGTGATGAACTTTCAAACAAATAGTGTTACTATGCATAACTTTAGTATGTTGGAATCCTCCCATGTTTGGTAGTCCTTCACATAGAATTTAGGGTACAAATCTGTCTTTGAGTGTGTGTGTTCATAATTTATGGGACCTAGGTTTCCTAAAAATTAACACCACTTTACATCTTTGAATGAAATTATGGTAACTGATTATTATATCAACAAAGAATGTCATCAGTTCAATGCCTTTCTTTTTGCCTTATCAGCAAACACATTTATCACATTTTCAAAGTCCAGTTTCACAGTCACATCATTTTCTGTTGCCAATACAGCCAAGGCATTCAAACGATCTTGAGTCTGAGCAGCATGCAAGTAGTTCTTAAGAACTGAGAAGGAGCGTTCAGCAGAGTGATTCTGATTTTTGGATAAATATCAACGAGCTATTTCTCTCCATAGCATTTTATTTAAGACTGGTAAAGAAGGACCATTCTCATATCCATAACTGAAGAGGAAGCTTTTGAGGTGGATACATTCTGTTCCAAAAGAATTGCTTTCCCAGAAAATTATTTCGAACAATTAGTTCATGAGCCAACTCGAAGCATAAATGGTTGCGAAAGCATACGTGACCTCTTGGCAACAAATAATCTAGGACAAATAGGGAGCGTCATGACATATATAGGGATTAGCGACCACAAGGCAGTTGCTGCTAGGCTGAATACCGTAACACCCACAGCCAAAAAAAGAAACACAAAGTACATCTATTTAAAAAAAGCTGATAAAAATGCTCTTAATGCCTTTTTAAGAGACACGTATCCACTCCTTCCGATCTGATCACGTAAGCGTAGAAAAGATATGGAATGATTTGAAAGAGATAGTATCGACGGCAATTGAGAGATATATACCACATAAATTAATAAGTGATGTTACTTATCCGCCATAGTACACAAAAAGGGTCAGATCGCTGTTTGCAGAAGCAATGAAAAAAGCATGCCAAATTTAAAAGAACACAAAGGCCAAAGTTTTGCGGAAGTTCGAAATATAGCATGTGCTTCAATGCGAGATGCTTTTAATAATTTCCACAACGAAACTATGTCTTGGAATCTGGCAGAAAATCCAAAGAGATTCTGGTCATATATAAAGCACACCAGTGGCAAGATGCAATCAATACCTTCACTACGTAATAACGGTGAAGTCACTGATGACAGTGCCACTAAAGCAGAGTTTTTAAATGCGGTTTTCCTAAACCCTTTCACCAAAGAAGCTGAAGTAAATATTCCCGAATTACAGTCAAGAACAACTGCAAAGATGAGAAACATAGAAGTAGATATCTTCGGTGTAGCAAGGCAACTTAAATCACTTAATAAAGGCAAGGCCTCCAGTCCAGATTGTGTACCAGTCAGGCTCCTTTCAGAGTATGGTTATGCAGTAGCTCCATATTTATCAATTATATACAACCGCTCGCTCACAGGAAGTTCTGTACCTAAAGACTGGAAAATTGTTCAGGTCACACCAATGCCCAAAAAGGGAAATAAGATTAATCTGCGCAATTATAGGCCCATATCACTAACGTCAATTTGTAATATGTTTTTGGAACCTATACTGTGTTTGAACATTATGAATTACCTCGAAGAAAACGATTTATTGACACATAGTCAGCACGGATTCAGGAAACATTATCTTGTGAAACACAACTAGCTCTTTATACTCATGAAGTAATGAGTGCTATTGACAAGGGATGTCAAATTGATTCCATATTTTTAGATTTCCAGAAGCCTTTCGACGCTGTTCCTTACAAGCGTCTTATAACCAAACTGCGTACCTATGGAATATTGCCTCAGTTGTGTGACTGGGTTTGTGATTTCCAGTCAGAAAGGTCACACTTTGTAGTAATAGATGGAAATCAGTCATCAGATGACAAAAATGAATTGCAAAATGATTTAGATACAATATCTGTGTGGTGCAAAAAGTGGCAATTGACACCAAATAAAGAAAAGTGTAAAGTTATTCACATGAGTACTAAAACAAATCCGCTAAATTTCGATTGCACGATAAGTCACACAAATCTGAAGACTGTAAGTTCAACTAAATACTTAGGTATTACAATTACAAATAACCTATGAAACTTCCTGGCAGATTAAAACTGTGTGCCCGACCGAGACTCGAACTCGGGACCTTTGCCTTTCGCAGGCAAGTGCTCTACAATCTGAGCTACCGAAGCACGACTCACGCCCGGTACTCACAGCTTTACTTCTGCCAGTATCTCGCCTCCTACCTTCCAAACTTTACAGAAGCTCTCCTGCGAACCTTGCAGAACTAGCACTCCTGAAAGAAAGGATATTGCGGAGACATGGCTTAGCCACAGCCTGGGGGATGTTTCCAGAATGAGATTTTCACTCTGCAGCAGAGTGTGCGCTGATATGAAACTTCCTGGCAGATTAAAACTGTGTGCCCGACCGAGACTCGAACCGGGACCTTTGCCTATCACGGGCAAGTGCTCTACCATCTGAGCTACTGAAGCACGTCTCACGCCCGGTACTCACAGCTTTACTTCTGCCAGTACCTCGCCTCCTACCTTCCAAACTTTACAGAAGCTCTCCTGCGAACCTTGCAGAACTGCAAGGAAGTTTCATATCGGCGCACACTCTGCTGCAGAGTGAAAATCTCATTCTGGAAACAGCCCCCAGGCTGTGGCTAAGCCATGTCTCCGCAATATCCTTTCTTTCAGGAGTGCTAGTTCTGCAAGGTTCGCAGAAGAGCTTCTGTAAAGTTTGGAAGGTAGGAGGCGAGGTACTGGCAGAAGTAAAGCTGTGAGTACCGGGCGTGAGTCGTGCTTCGGTAGCTCAGATGGTAGAGCACTTGCCCGTGAAAGGCAAAGGTCCCGAGTTTGAGTCTCAGTCTGGCACACAGTTTTAATCTGCCAGGAAGTTTCATATCAGCGCACACTCCGCTGCAGAGTGAAAATCTCATTCTGGATACAAATAATCTAAATTGGAATGATCACATAGGTAATGTTGTTGGTAGAGCAAATCAAAGACTGCGATTCATTGGCAGAACACTTAGGAGGTGCAACAGATCTGCTAAAGAGGCTGTTTACACTACACTTGTCTGGAGCATTGCTGTGCGGTGTGGGACCCGCATGAGTGGGACTGACAGATGACATCGAAAAAGTTCAAAGAAGGGTGGCTCGTTTTGTTTTGTCGCGAAATAAGGGAGATAGTGCCACAGACATGATACATGAATTGAAGTGGCAATCATTAAAACAAAGAAGTTTTTCATTGCAACAGGATCTTCTTATGAAATTTCAATCACCAGTTCCACCTCCAATTGCAAAAACATTCTGTTGGCACCTACCTACACAGGGAGAAATGATCATCATGATAAAATAAGAGAAGTCAGGGCTCGCACAGAAAAATTTAAGTGCTCGTTCGTCCCGCTTGCCATTCGAGAGTGAAATGGTAGAGAGACAGCTTGAAGGTGGTTCGTTGAATGCTCTGCCATGCTCTTAATTATGAATAGCAGAGTAATCATGTAGATGTAGATGTAGATGTATATCCCCAGAGTAAATATGCTGCAGCTGTTAATTGCAGCAATATAAACTTCAGCAGGGTCCATTTCCATCAAACTGGGTAAGAAAGAGAACCTTTCAGAAAGCTCTTTGTAGACACTAAGATGATTATTGAGCTCTGTGGATAGTTTGTTCAGTATAATTAAATAATTTGTCTTCAGTATATCACCTTCAAATAAGTTTTGCAAACCACTGTTTCATTAGAGACTCGGAGTCTGAAGTAGACTCAAACACATTAGCACAGTCAAAACTGTTCTGACCTAACTCGAATGAAGCTAATAATAATTCCCACAAGATTTTGCCACCCCTAAGAATATGCCACTCAGGACCTGGGCCCATGTGGCCCATGCGGTAAATACAGGGCTGCATGCATGAGGTGCTGCCAGCATGTGCAGTGGTAACACGATAATAGATAGCAGCAGGCAAATACGCATATACAGTAATGAGAAGAATTATCACAAGAAATAATACCAAATGACTGTGTTTGTACAGAAGTTAAGGAGTTCAATAAAACTTGGGAATTTCACAAATTCCAAACTACCATGTTACAAAGAAACTGTATTGGCGAAAATATAGAAGTATTTATAATAATCATTACGTAACTATGAATTGAAACTTAATGACAAAAATTATCTTTCCTATAGAATGTGAATCAGAAAATAGGTACAATATACTTTTTAGGTTTTCCTTTATATAACTTATTACAGCAGGATAAGTGTACACTAAATGTCCACAATAACATGACAATTTAAATTCTTTAGGTTGTCTTTTCACAAAGCAGTAAGTGTATGTTCCAAGTGTGAACTGTGACATTATCATGTTCCTCATTGTCTGTGTCACTGCATTAAGAGCTAGATAATTAGGTAGTCAAAGTAATGTATCTTTTCCAGTTTTCTCGGTGAGTTTCATATTTCTGGCAGTTCTCAAAATCTGTTTCTTTACAAGTGTCATTAATATTACATTCCACCATATAGTTTGTGGCAATACAGTTAAGTAAAATACACAGAGATGTCAGATGTTTGGTATCAGGTTGTATACTAATTTGGTGTGCTGTAATGTTCAGTTAATATACACGGTTTGTCTCATTACAGTGTGCAATATGGTGTGTAGTTCATTCGGTCACAAAGCTTGCAAGGATGCTGCTGGTGGACGTTAGTGACAGTGGGCCTGTGAGAGTGAGGAAACAATGCATACTGAAGCAGCTTCCTGGGGAGGCAGAGGATCGGGATTTCTGGAAGTAAAAAGTGGCAGGCGTCTTCAGGCAGAGGGGAGGAATTGCGACCAAGACCAGCCAGTCACTGAACAGCTGACTGGAGACAGGAGACAGAACTTGCACGGCACTAGAGTAATCTGTACACAACAGTATTGAAAGCAAGATAAACAGAATAAAAAAGTGTGTATTAAGAGGTTCTAATGATGAGTAACAATAGTAATATGATGGTAAATCAGCAGTAAATAAAAATGGCAGAAAGAGAGTAAATTAATAGTCTGAATCTGTGTTGTGGGAGAATATTGAAATAATAGTGGAATAACACACTATATTATTTCTGGAAGTATGAGAATTTAACGGAAAATTTATAATTATTATTAAAAGTAGACTTAACCAAACAAATGATAATAACATGAAACTGTTTTAAAGAAATATTGGTAATGGAAGTATGAGAATTGAGCAGAAAATTTATAATTAGTACTAAAAGTAAACCTAAACAAACAAATGATAGTAACATGAAACTATTTAAAGGAAAGTATTACAAAAAATAAATTGTTTGTTTACAGAATAAAGAGAGAAAAATAAACGCACAAAAACTAGAGGCAGCAAGAGTTCAGATGTTTTCGCTCCTAAAGCTCAGGCATTTGAGTTCATCTGCCTTGCAGACTGATCTTTTCCCTTTTTCGGTGTTGACTGTTATCTTGTTGTTAGTCCACATGTTTTGTTGCTCAGATCGTGAGGTCACAGTGTTTGAAATCTGTAGTCTTTCAGAAGTGAGATCCTCACATTCACTATTATGGGTCTAGGTTTTGAATTCTGCATGCAATTAGAAAGTTCCGTTTTGTCTGCACTGCTTTCATTTGGATAATTTCTCAAGTGATCCAGAAACATTAATTGCATTTGTTTCACACATGCTGAAGAACTTGCTTCTCCAATTCATGAATCCTCACCTGATTTGGTCCCCTGACAGTCTGACCTGTAGAGTTGGGTACCTTTAATTTATTAATTTAATTTATTTTTCATCTAATGCCATCTAAGAACATTAACTTCTGTGATGATAAGTTTTCTTCCTGCTGCATAGTAGTTTGTAGCCTTTGCTTCATGAATAACACATTAACTTAAGTTAGTGTAATATTGTGTACATAAGCCATTTATGAACTGCAAACTTGTAGATCCATGTTTCTCAACAGTCATGGCTGTTTTTGAATCCATTACTGATAGCTACAATTTGCTTATCTCCCGCCATTAAGCAAACTTAATAACAACTAGCTCCCTGTGACTGAAATAGCAGAAATCGGACCCCTTTGGGTTAACTTCATAATTTGTTGCTATCCTTGAAAAACACCAATGCTGTAGAGCAGTAGTTGCTTTAGTAGTGTTTCATGTGTTGTGCCAGATTTTGAATGTTATGTGTGAACATATTTCTGAATGAATTCCTATAATTGGCACTACATCAAAATTTTCTGCTTGCTTGCCACTAACCTCCATACATTCGTCCAAGTTGATGTAACTGCAATTCATTTCACCCATATCTCCAAAATTGCCCAATCTGCACGTGAACTCAACAGCCAATGCTTCATCTGAGAATTAAGATGACCCCTATATTAAGCTGTTAACATAAAAATATTATGAAAAGGATAGTTTTACTCACCATATAGCGCAGATGCTGAGTCGCAGATGGGAACAATAAAAAGATAGTCAGAAAGTGAACTTTTGGCCAACAAGGCCTTTGTTGAAAATTGACTATGTACACACACACACACACACACACACACACACACACACACACCAAAATGCAGCTCACACACGTACGGCCACAGTCTTTGGCATCAGCTCCCAGGGACTGGTCATGTGTGTGCGAGTTGCATTTCCATGTGTGTGCGTGCGCATGCCCGCGTGTTTTGCCCATTTTTGAAAAAGGTCTTGTTAGCTGGAAGCTCACTTCCCAGCAGCCCTTTTGGTGTGCCTATCTGCAACATAGCATCTCTTGTATATGGTGAGTTGCAACTATCGTTTTCATAATATTGTTACATTCCAGCCTGTATTTTCCATTGTTTGATTAACATAAAAATGCTGACATCAGCAACCAATGCTTTGTCTATGAATGTAAGATATTCCTGTAATTTTCAAATGATGACTTTGGGAAATTTACACATTTCAGACAATAACTTTCCCAGTGGGTGGACAAGTACATTCATATTAAACAATGAAAAATCAAGGATGAATCAACCGTGAAATAGGGTAGATTGCTACTCCTCATGTAGAAGGTAGATGATGTTGAGCGGCAGACAACCACGTTTAAAAGTAGACTAAGCTATCAGGCAAAGTCTAAGTCAATCAGTCTCTCTCTCTCTCTCTCTCTCTCTCTCTCTCTCTCTCTCTCTCCCTTCCCCCCCCCCCTCTCTCTCTTTCTCTCTCTTCCTCCCCCCCCTCTCTCTCTCTTTCTCTCTCTCCCCTCCCCCCCCCCCCTCTCTCTCTCTCTCTCTCTCTCTCTCTCTCTCTCTCTCTCTCTCTCTCTCTCTCTCTCTCTCTCTCTCTCTCTCCCCCCCCCCTCTCTCCCCCCCTCCCCCCCCCCCCCCACACACACACACAAATGACCATATCTGGTCGTTGAGTTGAGGCCTGAATTTCTTGACTAAGAATTTGGTTTAATAGCTTAGTCTACCTTTAAATGTACCTGTCTGCCACTCATTGCCTCCTTTATGCGGTCTGTCCTATTTCACTGTTATACTCATAGTAATAATTAAGATTACTTCATGTAATATTTTCAAGTATTCTCAGTTTCATACATTAGCAGTCTTTACGTGTCACAAACATGAATTGCTGTGGCATCTCATATGCAAAACATATACATTAGTTTATGATGTCAATTTTATTTCTTCCATGGATGACTCTGAGAACCTACCAGAGGGATCAGCCTCAGATGTGCCAACTTTGGAACATTTTACCGTAATTCTTTCTTAGTTGTGAAGCCCCAGCTTCACTAAATCATACATCCGGAACATGCACTTAGAGGACAAATAGACCTGAAATTCATTATAATTATAATTAAATAGGCTATCACTTGCTGTCTTTTCCCATTAGGTTTGGAATAGTACATAATTATCCCTACTTTCTGTTGTCTGTGTTTCTGTTAATGTTGCCATGTACTTGCACTAAAACATTTTCTATTACAGCCAGTACATCAAAAAGTAATTTGTAACACATTGATGACATAGTTATGTTTTCGTTTTGCCTTGAATGTCTGTCTGCGGTGAGGCTTATTGGTCTGAATGTGACTGAAAATCATTGTATGCAGCACATGCTATTTTGACAGTATAATGAAAAGGATAGATTGCTATTCACCGACAGAGGAAACATTGAGTCATAGGTGGGCACAACAAAAAGCTGCAGTGTACTAAGCTTTTGTCCAAAAGACCTCCTTCTGATGTAGAAAATATTCGCACAAGCATGCACATGGCCTCTGTCTCTGGCTGCTGTCAGACACAGTGGTGCCTTTTTGTTGTTCCTGTCTGCAACTCATCACCACTTCTCTATGGCGAGTACCAATCTGTCCTTTTCACAATATTGTCATTATGCCATTCTGGACTTACATTTTTTTATTTTGCATATGCTCTTTCATCAGACAGCTTAGGTTTTTGTATCACTGCAGTCTTATGATCAACAGTTCACGGCATCGAAAGTGTAACAGTGCATCTGCTTTGTGTCATAGACAGCTTGATCACATATCTTAGGAGTTTAGGTAGTTTAACCAGTGAATAATGTAGTAAGAACCCTTGTTTTTCCTCCAATAAAATGGAAAAATCCTTCTCTGAGTTAACTTTTTCTCTTAACTTTTTTCTTTTGATATATTTGGTCATTTCCAAGCAATTGTTTCTGTTATTAAAACTTAAGTCAGTCAGGCAGATGAGAAACAATATTTCTTGTTCTTTAGGCTTTTCTTCATCATAAATCCTCCATATATATTTAATAATTAATCTGGGCTCAATAAATACCTGTTCAGGTTTTTTTTAAACAGTGGGTAGGAAATTAAGAACATAGGGCCTGAATACATTGAAAGAACCAGAAGGTTACAGAATTCCGAAGGCAGCAGGCAACCAAGTAGGAAAAAAAGACAAGATCCAATAGAAATTTTTGGATAACACGCGAGATATTCACAAAATAATTTAAAAAGTTCATTGACACAATAAGAAATTTATTTAACTGGTAAAATAAGGAAATATAAAAATAGAGCAAATAAAGCATGTGAAAGGAATACAGATGTGTAAAGAATGTGATCAACAGGGAGTGTAAAACGGCAAAGCAGGAACTGCTAGAAGAGATTTGAAAAGTTGTAGAAGCATGCCTGACCACCTGAAAGATAGATGTCATCAACAGGAAAATTAAAGAAACTTTTGAAGATAAGAGAAGCAGCTATAAGAATATCAAGAGACCAGATACCAAGCCAGTGCTTAGCAAAGAAGGGAAGGCTGAAAGATGAAAGGAATTTAAAGAAACGTGATACAAAATAAATAAACTTCAAGACAGTATTGTGGAAAGTGATGGAAGATATGGTAGTGTGAAAAGAATTTAATAGAACACTGAATGACCTGAGTAGAAACAAGGAAACTAGACTGGACAACATTCTCTCAGAAGAGCCCCTCAGAGAACCCATCATGACAAAACTATACCAACTGTATGCAAGATATGAGACGTAAAATGGAATGCCCCCACATATCAAGAAGACTGTAATAATCCCATTTTCAAAGAATGACAATTTTGAATCATACAGAATCATCAATTTCATCATGGTTGAAAAATACTGATGTGAATTATGTACAAAAGAGTGGAAAAACTGGTTGAAACCAATCTGAGGGAAGATAAGTTTGGGTTTTACAGAATGTGGGAACACATGGGAGAATAGTGAGCTTATGACCTCTTAAGGAAGTAGGTTCAGGTAAGGCACTCCTTAGTGTATAGCCTTTGTAGATTTAGAGAAAGTTATTAGGAGAGTTGCCTGCAATACACTCTTCAAAATTCTGCAGGTGTCAGGGATAAAATACAGGGAACAAAAGGTTATCTACAACTTGTACAGAAAGAAGACTGCGGGTATATAGAGTCAGTGAACTTAAAAATGAAGTGGTAGTTGAGAAAGAAGTGATACATGGTTCCAGCCTATCTGTCATGTTGTTCAGTCTGTACACAGAGAAAGCTATGAAGGAATCCAAAGAAAAATTCTAGAAGCATATTGATTTTCAGCTAGAAGAAATAAAAATCATGAGGTTTGCAGATGACATTGCAGTTGTCTGAGATGGTAAAAGACTTGGAAGAACACTTAAATGGAATGAATAGCTTCCAGAAAACAGATTATGAGATTCATGGTAAAAAAAAGAGAGAGAGAGAGAGTGGATAATCAAATTAAATTAGAAGGTGCTGAGGGAATTAGATTAGCAAATGAGACACCAAAAGTAGTACATGAATTTTGCTATTTTGGCAGTAAAATAACAGACAGTGGCTGAAGTGGAGAGAATAAAAAAGAAAAGAGGGGAATTAACTTGATGGAAAGAAGGGAGCAGTTGATAAGGTACACCTTGAGGCATCAGTGAATAGTCAGTTTGGTGATGGAGGGGCATGTGAGGAGGTAAACATTGAGGGAAATGTAGTCTTGACTACAGTGAGCAAGTTTGAGTGGATGTAGGTTGCAGTTGTTGTGCAGAGATGTAGAGGCTTGCACAGGATATACTAACACCGAAAGCTAAATTGCACTAATCTGCAGACCAAAGTTCACAACGATAACAGTAACAACAACAATAACAGAAAAAGCACCTCGACTCATGATAGTATAAATCCCCAAATTATTTATGATATTAAACTTGTTAGTGAATTTTTTTTCTGATTTCATATTGTTTTTAGTGATTCATCATTTGGGTAAATTATTTACAGCGCTGTACGGTAACATGAAGCTGGGCTGATCTTGTATACCATTCTGAGAGTTAGTCATAACCTAACAGTTTTCCGTGAAGCAATGTTTTTAGAGTGTGACAATGAAGTTTTTGTTGTTGTAAGTTTTAAGTAAAATAAGTGCAACACGTCACTGTTACAGCTAAAACTTCGCCATGTCATGAACCAGTTCTAATAATAAATTATTGTTTTGCCAAGCAAGTATTTCAATGACTTGACCAGACCATTCATAGATTTATAGTACCCAATTTACAGCACAAAAGACATTTATTAACACTTGCTAAATACACTTCAACATAGTTTGAAAAAAGTTATTGATCTTGAGAAGTTCTCAGGACTGCAAATGAAAACAGTTATGTAGGCACAGTTTGAAATACTGCGGTGGAAACTGCTTATAGGTGAGGCAGAATTCAACCAATCATACTAGGAAAAGGATAGAGTGCTACCCTCAGTGGGTACTAGCAATCTATTCTCTTTGTAGTATTGTTGATATTCCAGCCTGTAGTTTCCGTTGGCAGAAATGAATCACTTAGCCAACTGATCAAACAGTCCACTGGAAAAGAACTTCATAGCAGCCGCCAGAAGACAGTCACTTACACACAGATTACCAGCAGGCCCAGTCATAATACTGGAAGTCCAAAGAATAAAGTGTCACGCAGAGTTATTGGCAATACTTCAGTTGTCCACGGCAAGGAATGCATCAACTGGCAAACAGAAGTGAGATTCCTGCAGCCACTTGGCCTTTGATTGGCCGAGCTACTGCCTGTGCAACCTGCCAGCCAGAGATGCTGTGATGCTCACTGCTCAGAGTGACTGCAGTGTATTTAGGTATTGTGAGATTTATCGACAGTATTGATATGTGTAGCAGGGTTACAAGACATGGAGTATTCCTGTTGAGTAGTCATGTCAGCTCCTTTTCATATAATTATTTCCATGAAGATAACATCCTGTTGACCTTTATGCAAACAGTATTCTTCTTATTTCCCATACTAATAATATATTTGGCCTAAAATATGCAATATTGAGAGAAAGACATGTACTATACATAACAGCTATCACCATGACCTAAAAGATACGGCCATGTTGTTAGTTCGTACTTTCTTACTGGCTGGAAACAGGTTAAGCATTATTTAAGTTTTTAATTTTTTATGTGAAAATTAGCAAAAACTGTTGACAGGCAATCACTCTCTTGCAGATGAATTATGGAAGCACATAAGCACTCTTGAGTCCTCGGCATTGTTCTCCTTCCACTCATTGGGCGAGCCACTGGTCATGCCCTGACTGTCATTTGTTGCATTTTCGTCCAGACTGTCTGCATGTGAAGGCCATATGTGGGGTATACTGTCAGATATGACATTTGGCAACCGTGTGTGACATACAGGATCTTGGGGTGCCCAGAGTTACAAGATCAACTCCATTAGGTTGCGTCTTAAAGTAAACAGTGCATACCCTTGCAAGGGCAGTTCTCCGTCTCCTCGTGTTAATAAAATGTCTAGTGGTAACTTACATTGTTAATAGTCAATTCACCATTGGTGCAAAATATCTTTAGATTTGACGCATTTTCTGTTTTTGGCCTTCAGACCATGGACAAAGTGCATTTAGTTTCTCCATTCCTTTTCATGATTTGGACTTCTTACTGCGGCCCTACAGCCTGCTGCTTGAGAGTACGTATAGCCAGGCAGAAAATTTTGAGGCACATATTTCTCCTAAGCTGTTGGTGCTCCCAAAGTTTTGTCACCATGGTAAAGGCTGCACTGCAATGTTGGCACATTCAGGGTGTGTTCATTCTGTTTTGTCGAGTCAGTAGACCATCCCTTTGGTGGTAATTCAGAAGCCCGATGGTGCCATGTGCCTTTGCAGTGATTTTAAACAAATAGTCAACAATGTGTCGCAGGTTCGTACACCGGCCATTACTATTGGACACAGTTTCTCAGGCTTGCCTCTTCCTCATCTTCCCTTTTTTGCTTTATCAATTTAATCACTTGCATTTTGAAATCTCATCTGTGCCAGGAATTTACCTATGATATTTGGAACAATTGATTCAGAACATTACCTTGATGACATCTGGGTCAAGGGCCCTATGTGCAGGAGGATCATTTACAGAACCTTGAGATGGTTTTCCAATGCCTCCTGGAAAATAGCAAGCTAGAAAAGTGCAGATTTTTCTCCACAAAGGTTCATTGTTTGGTTCATCTGCTTAGTAAAGGTGGTCCCATCCTCACTGGTGACAACATTGAGTCTATTGTCAGGCCTGCTAGCAGCTAAGAACCTGAAGGAACCCAGTCTTTTGGGGAAGATTTCTTATTATGCTTATTTCATTCACCAGGCAGTGCATGTATGCAAGCCTCTTAACCAGCTTCTTCAGGAGCTGAGGATGGCCTTCAGAGATCTGTGTATTATTTTCAACAGATTTGCTCAGTATATAACAAGAAATTTTGCATAAAAGACCAAGACTGGCTGAACAAGATGTGTCACAAACTGAATAAGTACAAGGTTGTACATGGAACAAGCCATTTAACTTTACCTTGTGTGTGCATGCGCTTTTAACATTTCTGAACATTTTAAACAAGTTGCTAGTCTTTGCACCATTTAACATGTCATCAAGCTTTTTCCAGATGGTGTATCTTTGTTCACTATTCCAACACCGGCGAGAACTCTGAGATTACTATTATTATTGTCTGCCAAATTAATAATATGCAGCATGAACAGTAAGGGTCCCAAAACCTTTCCTGGTGCACACCTGTGTTTATTAATTCTTCTAAATGATTAATGGAAAATCTCATATGATATGTGAAACAAATACTAACAAAGAGATAGAGGGGCTGGCCAGTACTTACCTCAGCTCAGTACAGCCGATAGATACACATAAAACACAACCGAAAATTTACGTTCCTAGCTTTCGGAACAAATGTTCCTTCATCGGGGAGGAGAGAGGGGAAAGAAAGGGAAGAAGGGAAAGGAGATTCAGTTACTCACAACCCAGGTTATGAAGCAACAGGGAAAGGAAAATAGGGAGGGTAGCAAGGATGGAGGCATGGTTGTCAGAGGGAAGCCAAAGATATTCTACTGTAAGTACTGTGCCAGCTTCAAACCAAAGAGGATGCATAAGAAGTAAAGAGGTATATAGTATAAAGATAAACACAACTATGTAGGATGAAAAGATGCATGAATGGCTAAAGAGGAAAGGGAAAGAGGAGAAGACTGAAGAGTAAATGGGATTGAGGTTGTTTAACGTCCAGGGGGGATGACAGGATGAAAGGATGTGTTGGAGTGCAAGTTCCCATCTCCGCAGTTCAGAGGGACAGGTGTTGGGTGGGAGAAGCCAAATGGCACATACGGTGTAGCAGGTTCCTAGGTCCCTAGAATTATGCTGGAGGGCATGCTCCGCTACTGGGTATTGGGCATCGCCTAGGCGGACAGTTCGTCTGTGTCCGTTCATGCGCTCAGCCAGTTTAGTTGTTGTCATGCCGATGTAAAAGGCTGTGCAGTGCAGGCATGTCAGTTGATAAATGACATGTGTAGTTTCACACGTGGCCCTGCCTTGAATTGTGTATGTTTTACCAGTAGCGGGGCTGGAGTAGGTGGTTGTGTGGGGATGCATGGGGCAGGTTTTGCAGCGGGGTCGGTTACAGGGGTAGGAACCGCTGGGTGGAGAAGGTAGTCTGGGAATATTGTAGGTTTTAACAAGGATGTTACGGAGGTTAGGGGGGCGATGAAAGGCAACTCTGTGTGGTGTGGGGAGAATTTTGTCAAGGGATGATCTCATTTCAGGGGTTGACTTGAGAAAGTCATATCCCTGGCGGAGTAATTTGTTGATGTTTTCGAGGCCAGGATAATATTGGGTGACAAGGGGGATGCTTCTGTGTGGTCTGGGGGTAGGAACATTGTTGTTGGATGGGGAGGAATGTATTGCTCGGGAAATCTGTTTGCGGACAAGGTCTGCAGGATAGTTGCGGGAGAGGAAAGCATTGGTCAGGTTATTGGTGTAATTGTTGAGGGATTCATCACTGGAGCAGATACGTTTGCCACGAATACCTAGGCTGTAGGGAAGGGAGCGTTTGATGTGGAAAGGATGGCAGCTATCAAAGTGAAGGTACTGTTGTTTGTTTGTGGGTTTGATATGGACAGAGGTGTGGATGTGAGCTTCAACAAGATGAAGGTCAACATCCAGGAAGGTGGCTTGGGTTTTGGAGAAGGACCAGGTGAAATTCAGATTCGAAAAGGAGTTGAGGTTATGGAGGAAATTAAGGAGTGTTTCTTCACCATGAGTCCAGACCACAAAGATGTCATCTATAAACCTATACCAGGCCAGGGGAAGCAGCTGTTGGGTCTTCAGGAAAGCCTCCTCCATGCGGCCCATGAAGAGGTTGGCATAGGACGGAGCCATCCTGGTTCCCATGGCCGTTCCCCTGATTTGTTTGTAGGTCTGGCCTTCAAAAGTGAAGTAATTATGGGTGAGGATGAAGTTGGTAAGTGTGATAAGGAATGAGGTTTTTGTAAGATCTTCGGGTGGGCATTGGGAGAGGTAGTGCTCAAGGGCAGAGAGACCATGGGTATGTGGGATGTTTGTGTAAAGGGATGTAGCATCTATGGTGACAAGAAAGGTTTCAGGTGGGAGAGGAGTGGGAATGGATTTGAGGCGTTCTAGGAAGTGGTTTGTGTCTTTGATGTAGGATGGGAGTCTGCGGGTGATAGGTTGGAGGTGCTGGTCTACCAGAGCTGAGATACGTTCGGTTGGGGCTTTGAAGCCTGCCACAATGGGACGGCCAGGATGGTTCTCTTTGTGGATTTTGGGTAATAGGTAGAAGGTAGGGGTACGTGGCTCAGGTGGAGTGAGTAAGTCTATGGAAGCCATTGTGAGGCCTTGTGAGGGACCTTGGATTTTTAGGATTTTTTGCAGCTCAGTCTGGATGGAGGGAATGGGATCCTGGGTAACAGCTTTGTAGGTTGAGGTGTCGGAGAGTTGACGCAGTTCTTCTGCCACATACTCCACACGGTCAAGTACGACAGTTGTGGAGCCTTTATCCGCCGGGAGGATGACAATAGAGCGGTCTATTTTCAGCTCCTTAATGGCACGGGATTCAGCTGGGGTGATGTTGGGGGTTGTTGGGATGTTCTTCAAGAAGGACTGGGAGGCAACACTGGATGTGAGGAATTCCTGAAATGTCTGCAAGGGATGGTTTTGGGGGAGGGGAGGAGGATCCCTTTGAGAAGGCAGTCGGAACTGTTCTAGACAGGGTTCAACACTGGGTCTAGTATCTGGGGGCTGTGTTTGGGTAGTGAAGTGATATTTCCAGTTGAGGTTCCGGGTGAATGAGAGGAGATCTTTAACCAGGGCAGTGTGGTTGAATTTAGGCGTGGGGCTAAAGGTTAAGCCTTTTGATAGAACAGATGTCTCTGGAGGAGAGAGGGATCTGGATGAGAGGTTTAGGACTGAATTGGGACTGGTGATATGTGGCATTTGACTGTGGTTATAGGTGAGATTTGGTCTGTGTGGGGTATGTGCTGGGATGGGGAGATTGAGTAGGGTGGCTATGCTAGGTTTGTTGGCTATGAGGGGGGTTTGTTGAAGGTTCTGTTGTGGTTGGTGTTTGTGAGGGTTAGGGAGATTGTTGTGAGTAACTGAATCTCCTTTCCCTTCTTCCCTTTCTTTCCCCTCTCTCCTCCCCGATGAAGGAACATTTGTTCCGAAAGCAAGGAACGTAAATTTTCGGTTCTGTTTTATGTGTATCTATCGGCTGTACTGAGCTGAGGTAAGTACTGGCCAGCCCCTCTATCTCTCTGTTAGTATTTATTAATTCTTCTTCCAAACTAACTTGCTTCAACCTCCCTAACAAGAAATCCCCAATCCAGTCTCAAATTTAGTTTGATTTGGTTAATGAGCTTTGCTGTGGCACTGAGTCAAAATCTTTTCTGAATTAATGAAAAAGCTTTAAAAATGACTTAGTTTGGAGGGACCTGAATATATGTGAAATAGGAGGTAAAATCAAAGAAATTAAAGATAGCTCTCACACTGAACAGAATGCAGGAAAGAAAATTACCAGAAGGAATTTCATCTCATATGTCGAATGGTTGAAGAGACATTGAAAGAGCAGTGGAACTTGGGCAACAATTTCCTCTGTGGCTGGAATGGGCAGAGGGTCTTTTCCATAACAGAAGAGGAAGGACTTTGTCAAGCAACTGCACTTCACACTTTGGGCCAATAATTCTAGCTGTAAATCCATCCACACATTGCACACATCAAAAGAAATGGAAGTGAAAATTTCATTAAAAATTTTCTGAAAGGCTGAAAACCAGTATCATTTGCATATAATTTAGTGTAATTTAGTACCATTCATATGCATATTATTAAAAATACGAAGTGACTAACAATTTGGTTTTGCCACATAAAAACACCAGGAAAGTGATGTATGACAAAATTAAGCTACACCATCATCCCTATCTAAAGAAATTAAAGATTCGTACTGACCACAGACAGCCACAAGAAGAAGACGGGGGCTAAGCTTTCGAACAAGAAAGTCCGCCTGAAACAGAAAAACATGGACACACACACACCACAGCAATCTAAGTGGGGTTGGTAGTGGTGGTATGGAAAAGGCACAGGTCAGGGAGGGGCAGGATAGCAGGGTAGGATGGGGGGGACATAATAAGTGCTGCCTGTGGAAGCATGGAGGGACATGGTGGGAACAGGATAGGTCTGCAGGGTGCAGCATTGGGTAGCTGCACATGTGCATATGGGACAGGGGCTGCACATGTGCATACGGGGCGGGGGGGTGACAATAGGTGCGTAAGTGGTGTAGAAGGCTTGTGTAATGCTGGAGTGGAAGCAGAGAAGGTGATACGTTGGTGGTAGACAGGAACTAGGGAATTGTTACAGATTGTTGCTATTCCATCATGCACTTTCCATTGTTATGACATCATTCACTTTCCATTGTTTTAAATTAAAGATTTCCCTTGAAAATTCACATTGTGATATTGTACAAACACAAGAATGTTTGTCACTATTGTATTGGTTTAAGTGGAGCCATCCCTAAAAACTCTGTGATTATAAATGAAGAACGATGCCGCATCAGAAGGTTGGCATATTCAATGAATGCCAAACAAGATACTTAAAAATTTTGTGAAAGAGGAAAGATTTTTTCCGTGATGCCATTTTTGTGACAAATCATTTAATAGAATAATAAGATATCTACTGTTGTGGAAAAATAGTTTGCTACTCACTGCAGAGATGACACATGGAGTTGCAGATAAGCAAAATGAAAAAAACTGTTACACATTAAGCTTTCGGCCAAGCCTTAATCAGAAATGAGGAAAACACATGCATTCAGACACACTCATGTATTAACACAAGCACAGCTCACACACAAATGTCCATGGTCATCTGTGTGCACTAAGCCCGAATGTAACTGCATATGAGGTGAGCAACTTCCTCTAGCAGCTCATGTCAGATTGAAACTGAAACATGTTGAATGGGACCAACAGTCCATAGTAAGAAGAGGAAGGGGTAGCAGGGTAGAGATGGCGGAAGAGGGAACAGTGCTGCCTGATGCAGCAGGCAGGGACTAGAGGTAGTAGACAAGGCTACCTGATGCTGCATGGGGAGGATGTGGGGGAGGGAGGGAGGGAAGGGAAAAGGGGAGTGGAAAGGAAAGGAGCAGAGAAGGGGAGAAGGTCAATTGGTGCAGTGGCAGAGAGTGGTGAGCAGTGAAGGTGGGGACTTGAATTGGGAGGTGTTGATAGGACAGAGGGGGCAGAAACTGTTGGGACAGATCGCTTGCAGAGAGTAGATTACTGTAGGTTGAGGTCAGAATGATTTCAGGAGTGGAGAATATGTTGTAAGGTTAATTCCCATCTCTGTAGTTCAGAAAAGCTGGTGGTGGAGGGGAGGATCCAGATAGCTTGAAATGTGAAGCAGCCATTGAACTCGATCATCTTATGTTCAGCTACATATTGTGCAACAGGGTGGTTCACTTTACTCTTGGCCACAGTTTGGCAGTGGTTATTCATCCTGATAGATAGCTTTTTCATAGTTGTACCAATATAAAAAGTTGAGCAGTGATTGCAGTAGAGCTGGTACGTGACACGGCTGCTTTCTCAGTTGGCCCAATCTCTGATGGCGTAGGTTAAGCCTTTGACAAGACAGGAATAGGGAGTGCTGGGTGGGTGGATTGGGTAGGTCTTGCACCTTGGTCTTCCACAGGGATACTGTCTGTGTGGCAAGGGGTTGAGGTTGGAGGTGGCATAGGGATGGATTAGGATGTTGTGGAGGTTGGGTGGGCAGTGGAATACCACTTTAGGAGGAGTAGGATGTCCCTCTTTATCAGGGCATGATGATATATAATCCAAGCCCTGACAAAGGATGTGGTTCAGTTATTCCCTATTTCATTGTGGTATTTGGTGACTGGGGGTAGGGGGGCGCTCTTTTGTAGCTGGTTCCTGTGGGGGTGGGGAGGGGGGCAGGATTTGGGGTGTGTTCAGATGTGGCATGAGATGTCTGTTTGCAGACTAGGTCTGGATGATAGAGCCTGTCTGTGAAGGCCTTTGTGAGACTTACAGTGTACTGGGCAGGGAAGCTGCTGTCACTGCAGAATAACTGTCCCTGGGTGGTTAGGCTGTATGGTGCAGTTTTTTTGTTGTGGAAGGGATGGCAACTGTCAAAATGCAGGAACTGTTGGTGGTTTGTGGGCTTAATGTGGAGAGAGTCCTCAAAGAGGAGGTGCTCAATGTCCAGAAATGTGGCACTCTGCGTTGAGAAGGTCAAAGTGAAATGGATGGGAGAGAAGGTGTTGAAATGTCAAATCAAAACACCTTAAGCTGTCTAAATTTCCAGCTTTATTTTATTTTTGCTTGCAGTTTCAGCAATACACTACACCATCTTCAGGCCCTTTGATAGACATGTAGGATGAATTATGGGGCCTGAAAATGGCATAGTGTAACTCTGAAACTGGTACCAAAATAAAATAAAACTGGAAATTTAGATGGCCGAAGGTGTTTTGATTTGACATTTTATGGTGAAAAGCTGAGGTCCTGCAACCATCCAGTGTAAAGATGGACTTACATAGAAGGTGTTGAGGTTGTGAAGAAATGAGGGTAAGATGTCCTGTCCCTGAGTCCATATCAGGAGGATAGGAGGCTTTTGTATGATTGTGTGTGTGTGTGTGTGTGTGTGTGTGTGTGTGTGTGTGTGTGTGTGTGTGTGTGTGTGTGTGTAGGGGGGGGGGCATAGGCATGGGCATGCGCATGCACATGCGCGCACCTCTTTTCTGATGAAGGCTTGATCAAAACTTTAATGTGTGACAGTCTTTTCATTGTGCCTATCTGCAGCCCAATGTGTCATCTATACCTCTTTACCCTTCTCTTCATCCGCTCAGGTAACTGCTTTCAATAATCAAGTACCAGTTAGTCTTGTTGTGTCCACGGGAGTGTGTGTTTGGGTGTCTGTGTGGTTGTGTGTGTAAATGTGTATACTGTTTCTGCAAAAGAGCTAGTGCTTAAAAGCTGTTGTGAATGCTGTTTTCTGTTGTGTGTTACTGTGCACTATGCATTCATCCACTGTAGGTGAATCCCTTATTTTATGTACTGCTCCAGAAATACAAACATATTTTCATAGTAAAGATACTCATGCAAAGAAATATAAACATATCTTTCCTCTCATGACACTGACAATTACTGAAATCAGTCAGTTGTTTAACAAAGCTCTCTTTAGTTTTTTCACCTCAGCTTTTAACTATGCTCATTCTAAAAACTAATAATCACACATATGGAAGGTATTGTAAATCAAGTATTGTGATTTTGTGGATTACTAGGTGATGCCTCACATTGTAAAGGAATTAAGCTTATATTGAGAATTAGAGGCACTGCTTTCATCATGAGTCCTAGACAGCAAAGGCATCAACAGCAATGTCATCTCTATGATCAGGAGTGGGTGGGGGTGGGGTGGAGGGAGGGGGGTGGGGGGGAAAGGTGGTGCTTAGTGTCAAGACTCTCTATTGTATAAGTGGCAGTCACCATTTATTTTAAAGATATCGTAAACAAGAGCACAAAAGAAATTGGAATCTTTTATGTATGTTTATTATCTTCAGAAGATTGTAGTAGTGTGACAGATCACAGGCTGTGCTCTTCAAAAATGGCGGCTGTGCTCTTCAAAAATGGCAGGGGAGTGTGTGTGTGTGTGTGTGTGTGTGTGTGTGTGTGTGTGTGTGTGTGTGTGTGTGTGTTTTGGTGCTCGCATGCACCACTGAGATGAATTTTGACTAGTGTACATCTGCCATTTTATATTTTCTGTTGTCAAAACCAATTCATGATATTCAAAAATTCATCGCTTTTCTGGTAAGTTTCAACATGTCAGCTACTTCTTGATAGCCACAAATATTTAACAAAATTTTAATTTCTTGTAACTGCAGTTTATGGTAGAAATGAGACAGAGTTCCACATATTTAAAAATTTAGATTCTAATTGAAACACCTTCATGTGACTCTTCTTTTCTGATTTGCAGTTGTGTGTGCAGATGGCAGTTACTACAAGTTCCTGTTCAACAACAAGGGTGAATGCTCTAGAGATGTATATGCACAATATTTAGAAATGACAGATGATAAATTGTAACATAAGTACCATGAGCACTTCATCAATATTGTGAAAAGTCAGGTGCATTCAGACTGTGATTGTGAATGAGCTCATCAGTTGTGAGTAATATTTCTATGTGATAATGTGGCTACTTCAGCAATCAGGTGCACTGAATAGTTATGTAGGTTTCCCAGTCTCTCTCTCTTTCACCTGATGGACAAGCAAGCATTTATGTTCTTTAGTTCCCAATTATCAGAGTGTGTGTGGTTTTTAAGTGGTATTATTTTATAGCCTGGAAGAAAACTGCATTCCATTGTGCTGCAGCTGTAGTTCTTGTGTTTGAGAGCTTGTACTGAATGCATTTATGTAAAATATGTCATTAGACTATCAGTGTCTTCATGCACATCACCTCCATGTACTTTTTCAAAAAATATTTTGAGGTTCAGACTCTCACAATAAATTGATGTTGAGAGTTTACGGCAGGGAAGAAGTGACTGAAAAAGTTGAGAATATCAGTGAAACATAGAGAACTGATATCATTGGAAAAGTGTACAAATGAGAACAGAAAGTGTTTAGTGTTATTGATGATGGTAATAGAGCTGTGTGATGTGGTGGTAAGAGATCTTCACATAAAGATTCAACTATTATCTGTGCCTTTTTCTTCTGCTCAGTAAAGCAATTTTCAGCAGAAACATTTGGGGGGGGGGGGGGGGGGGTGCAGGGCAGTACGAAAACCACCAAGATCGCATTGCAGTCAATGGGCTTATTGAATACTTTGTGCCTTCAGAAAAATGACATTGCAAGATGACTGCCACAGTACCATGATGTTCCTCTTAAAAAAATTTATTTATGTAGTGATATCTATTACCTTCTTATGTTTGAAATTTTTTTGTGCATCAAGATGTTAAATGGTCTGTGCTGTGAGAGCACTGTAAAAACCACCTGTAATGATACTTATATAAATTTTGTTATTATGTAATTCACAAGTTGTTTGATTTGTAAATGACTTACAAAATTATTGTTGTTCCTTTAATAAGATAAAACCCCTAAAAGTTGCGCTAGACCATGTTTGTAAATACTGTATTGTTAGGAATTTTTTGAAAGTGATGTCCTGTATATTTATTGCCTTGTTATTAAGCTTTTTAACTATATAGCTAAAATGTCATTCTGTCATTAAAAATTTTTTAAAGTGTGTCTAGCATTTTAGAATATAAAATATATGTTACAAATTATTGAAGACCTTATATTCAGTGTGGTTTTTTTCCCTAAATGATATAAGGAACATAGTTCTTTAACAGTTTTGTGTGCTGTTATAATGCATAAAATGTCATACTGATGCTAACCATATTTAGCTCCCTTCATAATTACACAGTAAAGCCTGCATGGCAATAGTAAAACATGAAATATTTTCCTCACAAACACAAGATTACAAAATGTCAAAAATCTGAGTTTTAACATGAAAGGAAGATAAATGATTACTGGCCTTTTAAATAGTTGGACGGGCATAAGTTCATGCTTACTGAATTTTTCCACTGGGGTCAGAAAGAGGTAATACCCAACTACATTTATTATACTGTTTTTCAAGATCACTCTTCTATGCTTTGAATTACATAATTTAGTCTTGCACTATATGTATTTTTATTCACTTTAATAAAGTTTCATTGGTTGTTGTGGGTTTAAGGACGCACTACAGTGCTAACCTTAGCAACCTCCACTTTGGACGAATTAAATATAAATTGCACCACTAAAGGTCGTAAATCAGTAACAGGGGTGAAAAAGAAATCTGTAAGCAGAAATAATTCTAAATAACTATAAAAATATGTATGTAAGGGAAGATGTGGCATACTGACAACATTATGATTAGAACAGAAACAGTGGTCTTACCTGTCAAATTTTGCAGATGAGAATGTGAGCTGAAAAATGTAATTTTTTTTCTGCCATTGCACAAAAGGAAGAGCACTGATTACTTGAGACCCTGGACATCTTTTTCATTAGGAAACATTTTGTATTCTGTCAATATGAGTGCCACACATCGATGGGTCTTCCCCATGTCAAGCAACAGTGCTAACTGGAATATCGTGGGAATAATTTTCTCTCTTCTCTGTGGCTAGAATGAGCCATGCCTTAACTAGATAATCAATTTCATTGATATATGGCTTTTTACTTGGACAGGGTGATCCTAGTGTGTCTCTGCATTTCTGATATACAATTATCCTTAGCAGTGAAGCAGCTAACTTCCCTGGTAACCAGCAGAATGTAAGAATGGAATCCAGCAAAGTCTGGACATAAGTGTCTGCTGAGTATGTATGCAGTATATTCTGAAGGAGGACTAGAGAAGACGAACTTTCTTGGTGCAGTGACATCTCATCTATTCTAGTGCCCGTAATATCATTTGCAGCTTAATTTTTTTAATTAAATTCCTTCGATAAACAACTGTGGGTTTAGGAAATATAGCAGAGTAAACAACAGAATATCCATTTAGACCTTTCAGTGTGTAATATGTCAAGGCTGTTGTGCTCACTTGAAGTTTCAGTAAACAGAGAACTAAAATCATATTCTGTAGAATTTTTACTTTTGTATTCTTGTAAATACAACACAAATCAATTCCTGTTCAACAACTCAAATGTATTACCACTGTTACTTAAGAGTTGTCATAGTGCCTCTAAGTTAAGAGTTAACTGCCGAGACACTGTGGAAGGGTTTTGTGAAAGACTCCGAGTACGAGGTGTGATCGGAAAGTTTTAAGAATGGATGCGCTATTGCTTACTGGTTTGGCAGGCAGGTTCACAGAGCGTGGTGGGTGAGTCATTGACTTGTCCTTGAACGCCCTCCTGGAAACTGCTTTTCCTTCATTCAGTTGTGGCAACTGGTTGAGTGCGGGTCTGTTAGGGCTTGTTGCGGATTCTATCTGTGTGAAAATGGACATGACAACAGAGCAATGAGTTTGTATGAAATTTTGTTTTAAAACCAGAACATCAGCTTCTGAGACAAACAAACTATTAAAACAACTTTTGGAGATAATTGTATCAACCAGTCAAATGTTTTTGTCTGGTTCAACAGATTTAAAAATAGCCATGAATCATTTGAAGATGAACCACGGTCCGGCCGTTCTTCCACCTTAAAAACGAATGAAAATGCTGTGAAAGTTCCTGACTTAGTGTGCTCTGATCATAGACTTATAATTAGGGAGATGGCTGATGAACTTAATTTAAGTTTCTATGCAGTGCAGCTATTTTTAACTGACGATCTGAATATGCGTCGAGTGTCCTCAAAATTCATTCCAAAAGTGTTGTCGAGTGACCAGAGACAACACCGACTTGAAGTGTCCCATGAATTGTTGGTATATGGATATGATCCTGAAACCAAAGTGCAGTCTGACTGCAGCTTCACCACGACCGAAAAGTCGGTTGATGGTGAAGACAATGTTGGTGATTTTTTTCGATTCTGCCGGTATTGTGCATCATGAATTTACCCCCGGAAAACAGACAATTAACCAGGAATACTACAGATGTGTCCTTGAGCATTTGTGTCAAAAGATGTGGAAGAAAAGGCCTGCATTGTGGAAAGACAGAAGTTGGGTGCTACTCCATGACTATGCTCCGGCTCATCATACCTTCTCCATCATTGAATTTTTGACCAAATTTAAAATTCCTGTTCTTCCACAACTGCCATATTCCCCTGATTTGGCTCCTGCGGACTTCTAACTGTTTCCTAAACTGTAATTTTCACTGAAAGGGAAGCGATTTGGTTCGATTGAAGACATCCAGGCAAATATGGACAGCACCCTTAACACACTTAAGGAAAAAAATTCCAGGAATGTTTCCAAAAGTGGAAACACAGTTGGAGTCAGTGTGTTCAGTCAGAAGGTGACTATTTTGAGGGAGATGCATCACAGTAGCATGTAAGTACCACCATTGCATAATTACAAGCCCATTCTTAAAACTTTCCAATCACACCTCGTATGTGCCTGCCCTTCCAATAACTTTGAGTGAAGTGTGACATTATACAGCGACAGCAGTGAATGAGGTAGTTCCAGACATTATCATAGAAGTATGGAAAGGGTATGACTGTCATCTGGATGTGTGTTGTGTATCCGGTGGGAGACACATTGAACATTTATGAAAGACAAACAAAAACTTCAGTTCCAATCACAATGGTAAAAAATGCCCCAAGGGTGTATGTGCAAGCATGTAAAAGGGATACGTCTGTAGAATTGAATGGTCCATTTGTACACCTTTGCTTAACCTAAAATTCACCAGAAGTTCCTATCGTCATTCGTGTTCTACATGAAAAGAGATGAATCTTTTTGAAACAGCCTATATCCAGTATGATTAAAAAAAAATTGTGGAGTTAAGAGGGGAGAAAAAGGGACACTTCAGTTAATTGATGCCAGTATTATAGGTGCGCCATTTCACGCTAGGAATCTTTGATGGTGGATTTCTGTTAGGCCAATGTTCCCAGTTCTTTGGATTGCTTTGAATGGAACATATTGATGCTGTAGTCTGATTGTAACGCAGTTACATCTTGCTGCTAGTAAGGGCAGGTTTTCATAACTACAAACAGCATCTATACCCCTGGATAAACAATTATAGAGAGCTACTATAAATAATGATAAATCAGCTGTAGCAGAACATGCACTGGAAAATGGACACCAAATTGCATTTGATGAGACTTTTATTATCAAACAGACCAACAGTTTGTGGGATAGTGTAATAAACGAAGCAATAGAGATCAAAATATCAGTTAAAGCCATCAATAAAGATGGTGGATTGCAGCCAGGGATCCTGTGATTGGCGAGTTGAAGTGAGGGTGATGGTTGCACCACAAACCCATACCATATATGGCGTCAGACTGAGCACCAGTGACATCAGCAGCAGCTACAGGCGACAATCAACTGCTTGACAATGGTAGAAAAGACCTCTGCCTAAATTTTGTGGGCAGTCAACCACTTGATACGGTCTGAAACCTGATAATATTTTATTAATAACTCATTTGATTTCAAAGCTCTGTATTTTTCAAAGTATTGTGTGTACAAATATGATTGTAGTATGAATAGAACCATAAACTCGCCAAGTTTGCAAGAGTCGCAGGAGATTTTCTGTGAAGTCTGGAAGGTAGGAACCATCCTTACGTTTGTTCAATAATTGAAAGGCGGAATGGTGCTGCAGTCCTCTATTGTAAACGAGTTTTTGAAAGCTAGGTTTAGAATTTTGGCCTTCTGTTTATCATCATCCGTTACATTACTCGTACTGTCAGCAAGAGAAGCACTTCGTCTTCAGGCCACAAGTGACCTACCGGGACCATCTGACCGCCATGTCATCCTCAGTGGTGGATATGGATAGGAGGGGCGTGGGGTCAGCACACCGCTCTCCCGGTCGTTAAGATGGTATTCTTGACCGAAGGCGCTACTATTTGGTCGAGTAGCTCCTCAATTGGCATCACGAGGCTAAGTGCACCCCGAAAAATGGCAACAGCGCATGGCGGCCTGGATGGTCACCCATCCAAGTGCCGACCACACTCAACAGCGCTTAACTTCGGTTATCTCACGGGAACCAGTGTATCCACTGCAGCAAGGCCGTTGGCTGTCAGCAAGAGAAGGTATTGAATTATGTGTACGGTTCATAGATCTTACGTATAACCAAAATTTTTTGGGGTTATTTTTAGAATCTGCAGATAAAATATTGCTTTCAAATTCATTAAAAGAATCTCTCATTAACCTTTTGATAGCTGCTTTCATTTTGCATAATTTCTGTTTGTCAGCGAGGCAGTGACTACGTTTAAAACAACTGTGCAAAATTCTCTGCTTTCTCAGCAACTTCCTAATATGTTTGTTGAACCAAGGTGGATCCTTTCCCTCCCCTATATTTTTGCTATACACACATTTCTCTAGCACGTGGTGGACAATACCTCTAAATTCCGACCAAAGATGCTCAATATCTTTGTGTTCCACGGTGAATGTTTAGAGCTGAGTATGAAGATATTTATTAATGACACTTTTATTTGCTTTCCCAAATAAGGAAGCTCTACACTGTTTCTCTGTTTTTTTTGTGCAACTTCCACTGACTTAGAAGCCACAATGATATTAAGGTCGCTAATATCCTCTTCTAGATTAACTTCCTCAGAAAGATCAGGTCTGTTTGTCACCTAGATATCTAATATGTTCCCTTCTCGAGTTGGTTTTCTAACCAATTGCTCAAGGTTGTATGTTGAGAGCACTCCTGTAATAACTTAACACGAATCTTTGCTTCTGCCTCCTGTGGTAAATGTGTAATTTTCCCAGTCAATGGACACCAGATTTAAGTCTCCACCCATAACTAATGGATAATTTGGATATTTATTTCCTATGTACTCAAGACTTTCCCTGAAACGTTCTGCGGCATTTGTTGCGATTGCTGGTGATCTATAAAAACATCATAATACCAGTACAATGGTCACTCCTTGTCTGATTGACAGCTTTATCCAGACTATTTCACAGTCTGACCCAGTATCGATCTCAACTGCGTTCAAACTTTTAAGTGCGATGAACACACCACCTCCCTAGCATCAGTCCTATCCTTCCTAAACATTGTCCAATCCGAGTTCAAAATTTCACTTCTATTTGTGTCTAGTTTCAAACAGCTTTTGGTACCTTATACAATATTGGCATTACTACCGTTTATTTCGGAGAGTAACTTGGGGATCTTGCTACAGACACTTCGATTATTTACTGACGTGAGATTTAGCATATTTAAATCCTTTGGAATGACCTGTTTAGGCAAACTAATAATTTTTACAGTTCGCACACCCACATCAGTGTCATGAACTGGTAATTTTTCAGGCCAACAGTTTGTTTCCCATGGGGAGGAACCTAATCTTAAAAAAGACCCCCATGTGCATGCCACAAGTACTGTGCTACCCATGTAGCAGCTTCCAGTGTGTAGTACACACCTGACCTATTGAGGGGTGTCCTACAACCATCCACCCCTGGAGGAAGTTATTGATCTTTCTCCATGAAGTACTACCAGAAATGTTAGAGAATTTCCTGTTTGCACTCAGGTAACGATTATGGTTCCAGTGTGACAGGGCCTCACCAAACTTCATTGCTGATGTCTGAGAACATTTAGACAATGTTTTCCCCATTGTTGGGTTAGGAGGGGCAGGCCAGTACCATGGCAACCTCACTCGTTTGGATTCCTTTTTGTGGGATGAGATGGAGCTTTCAGGGTATGAAACACCAATAGATGCTCCAGAAGAGATGGTTGCCTGTTTATCTGAAGGTGCAACCATTATTCATTTAATACCTGGTTGTTTTGATTGTGTTAGCATGTAAATGTCAGTTGTGCATTAATATATATGTGTGACATTTTTAGCAGCATCTGTAGAGCATTAATCATCACACGACAGTTTGAACGCCATCTCAGAATCTCACTAGTGTCAAAACCTTCAAGGACTCCAAGTAGGGAAACAGTGTGGATGTGACATTTTTGTCACATAAAAAAGTGTTTCACTTTATCTCCTGCACATACTAAAGTTTTGTATATGTAGTTTCCGGGTCTAGTGCAGCAGGGGATACAACCCGTCGGCTTTGAACAATGACGTCATTCCTTAGTCATAGATCGTAATGTCTTCACTTCGAGGCATAGGTAATAAAGCAGTTCTGTGTTCTAATAAGCACTATCATTAAAATAATTGAATGAAGAAGAATCGCTTCTCGGCTTTTGACAAGATATTGCTTAATAAAGAAGGATCAGTTTATTCTATCTCGTGAGATTTTTTTTTAAAAAAGCCAAAAAACTCTTGTTACGTACTGAAGGGAGCTAGAACACTAAGAAGAATCGTTTCTCGGCTTTTGACAAGATATTGCTTAATAAAGTAGGATCAGTTTATTCTATCTCGTGAGATTTTTTTTTTTTTAAAAAGCCAAAAAACTCTTATTACGTACTGAAGGGAGCTAGAACACTAAGAAGAATCGCCTCTCGGCTTTTGACAAGATATTGCTTAATAAAGTAGGATCAGTTTATTCTATCTCGTGAGATTTTTTTTTAAAGCCAAAAAACACTTATTAGGTACTGAAGGGAGCTAGAACATTAAGAACAATCGCTTCTCGGCTTTTGACAAGATATTGCTTCATAAAGTAGGATCAGTTTATTCTATCTCGTGAGATTTTTTTTTTTAAAAAAGTCAAAAAACACTTATGCTTTTGACAAGATCAATGTTTATCTCTCTCGCATTCCTTTGTTTCTCAACATTCTCCTCAGCTCTTTCATCTCTGTAATACATGCTCTCTGGCGACTTGTGACGTCATTGTTCAAAGCCGACGGGTTGTATCCCCTGCTGCACTAGTCCCTAGTTTCCTTATACCCTTTGTATGACACATTTCCATTTATCACAGGGAGCCAGTTATTTTTCTAACTCTTGTGGTTAGTTATAAGATGACATACACACACACTTTTAGGGCCACAGTGTGCTTTTACATTGCATAAAATCAAGATAGGGACCTATTCCCTGAGGAATACGTTCTCTTTGTTCTCAGCTTTTATGTTTTCTCCTGAGTACTATAACTTTGCATACATTTTCCTATTAAAATATATTTTTGCTAATTTCAGTTTGCATTCTTCATTCAGAAAATGCCTAATATCTTTAAACACAGATTTAATTTCCTTTCACATACAACATTTTTTTACTCTATTTGTAGTTCACCTTCTTCCACACATTCATATTTATCTAAAGTAACAATGCATCAATCATCTCAGCAGCCTCCCATTCAAAAAACTGTTCCTATGACTGGTTTTTGCTGTCTGGTCAGTTAACACCACCATCTCATATCCCTCCAGGTAAGTATGGACCTTCAACAAGCCTAACATAAGAGCCAACATCTCCTCCTTGGATCTTCCATATCAGCACCTGTATTTTGACAGTGTCCTGTTAGCAAATTCCTTGCTTCCATAGTCTATACTCCTGTCTATTTCCCTTTGTGAGAATTGGGCTGTTCGGGGGTTAGAATTGGCCCGCGGTATTCCTGCCTGTCCTAAGAGGTGACTAAAAGGGGTCTCCAAAGTTTCAGCTTTTCTGTGATGGTCCCCTCTTGGATTTCACCTCCACCTTTTCCAAATTTCTGTTGATAGTACGTGCCATTTGGGGAAGGACGCCTTACGTGTGGCGGGCTTGGCCCCCTCATTCTTGTAGGTTGCCTACTTCTCGTCTCCTGCACTGTACCATCCTTCACGCCCATGACCATTCTCTACCATTTTGACACCCAAAATCCAGCGCGGTAGCCAGTCCGTCCGTTGTGGTGGGGTTGTCATGTACCCTCTTGGTGGTAGCCCCCAGACAATACAGGGATCGCACTGCTGATGCCTGAGCTGAGACCTCCTTGTGTATGCCAAGGAGTAGGTGCCCATCCTTCTGGGGCACCAGGACTCCCAGTAATGGCCATCCTGCCAGGTGGCCCTTGCTGAGGCTGGGTGGCACCCATGGGGAGAGCCCCTGGTCGGAGTGGGTGGCATCAGGACAGATGACCCGCAATGAAACAGGTTAAATCGAATCATGCTGGTGGTCACTCAGCCCCAGCAGTCTTCAAGTATGTCAGAAATGATTTTTATGCTGCAAACTATGATTCCCAATCATTCCCCTCCGTGGCTATACCTTGGGAGGACCGTAGGGCAACCAGATCACGAGAGCCATATTCACCTCGGTACTAATTTGCAGCAGGACTGAGAGACCTTTCAGGCAACGACGTCCAAGTTTTTCGTAGACCACCTTGAAGGTAGATTTGGGGAAATGGCGGAGTTGTCTAAAATGCGCAGCGGGGCTATTTTGATCCAAGCAGCCTCCCCAGTCCAATCGCAAGCATTGCTCACCTGTGACAAACTGGCTGATATCTCCATCTCAATTGCTCTCCATAAAAGCCTTAATTTGGTCCAGGGTCTTATTTTCCATCGCGACCTCCATTTTCAGTCAGATGAGGAACTACGCGCCAACTTAGAGCAACGGGGTGTCCACTTTGCCCGGCGTGTGCATAGGGGACCCAGAGACAACAGGGTTGCTACCGGTGCCTTCATATTGGCGTTTGAGGGTGACTCGTTGCCTGGAAAGGTCAAGGTGATGGTTTACTGTTGTGACATAAAACCATATGTTCATATGCCTATGAGATGCTTCAAGTGTCGGAAGTTTGGTCACATGTCATCTCATTGTACTTCCAGTGCCACGTGTAGGGATTGTGGTCATCCTCTGCACCTGGGCACTCCGCATGTGCCTCCTCCGACTTGTGTCAACTGTGAGAAGCATCACTCCCCCTGCTCGCCTGACTGCCCTGTTATAAGGAGCGGCGCATCATGGAAATCAAAACCCTGGGCAGGCTCACCTATCTGGATGCGAAGAGGAAATACAAACGACTTCATCCTGTGCAGATGACTACATCATGTGCTGCAACTGTGACTTCGTTGTCCCTGCAGTTGTTCAACCTCCAGTGGGTCCTCGGTGCTGCCCTGGCTCTTCCCCCGTGTCAGTGATGGGGGACTTTGCTCCCAAGGTACCTCCTTTGGGAGACCTACCCTCCAAACTGATGGGGATATCAGACCCCCACCCCCAGAGGTATGCCAGCCTCCTCCGGCTTCTCTCACATGGAAACGGTCCCTTCGATGTCTACCTTGTAAGGCATCCTCCAGTGCGACAGCTGACATCAGTCAGTGGCTCAGGGAGCCGTGAGCGGCAGCTCGAAGAGCTTCCTGCTCTTTGTCTGTCCCTGACACTCCTTCTGAGACTCCCTCCTGGGTTGCTCCAAAGGAGCAGCGGAAGGAGGCAGAGAAGAAGAAGAAGAAGAAGAAGAAGAAGAAGAAGAAGAATAGGCTGGGTAATACGGACGAGGTGCAGGTTGCCTTTGTGCCCCCCTGTTCCTACCAGCTCTGCGTCTGAGGACGATTTGCAGATTTTGGCATCCCCCAACGACCTCAATCTTGCCTGCCTGAGACGCAATGATTTTCAATTCCGGCTATCCTTCGGTGGCTGTCGATGACCTAGTGGCATAATCTGCCTCCTCAGTCCCTTTACACCTTTTTCGGCTGCGGACAATGTCATCCTCCAGTGGAACTGCAGCAGTTTTTTCCACCACCTTGCTGAGCTTCGACAACTTCTCAGCCTCCACCCTTTCTTCTGCATTGCACTCCAGGAAACTTGGTTTCAAGCACTGTGAACCCCCATCCTCTGTGGCTATCGGGGTTGTTATAAAAACCAGGCAGCTTATGAGAGGGTATCTGGTGGAGTTTGCGTCTACATTCTTCACTCTCCTTACACTGAGCATGTCCCTCTTCAAACACCTTTAGAGGCTGTTGTTGTTAAGGTATGGACCCTGCAGGCTGTTACTGTCTGCAGCCTTTATCTTCCATAGGATGGTGATATCCAGCAGCATGTATTGGCTGCGCTGGTGACCCAACTGCTGCCACCTTTTATGTTACTGGATGCCTTTAACGCCCATAACCCTTTGTGGGGTGGATTGATGGCAATGGGTCGAGGCACTGTTGTTGAGCATGTGTTGTTGCAGCTCAACCTTTCTCTCTTAAATAATGGTGCCTCCACACATTTTAGTGTGGCGCATAGCATGTACTCAGCCATTGCCCTTTCGGTCTGTAGCCCTGGCCTTCTACCATCCATCCATTGGAGTGTGCACGATAACTTGTGTGGTAGTGACCACTTCCCAATCTTTCTGTCACTGCCGCAGCGTCACTCTTCTGGGCACCTCCCCAGGTGGGCTTTGAATAAGGCTGACTGGGACTCATTTACCTCCATTGCCACTATTGTGCCTCTTTCTCAAGATGCCATTGATGTGGTAGTTCACACGGTCACCACTGGAATCGTTTCTGCGGCAGAATCTGCAATCTCCTGCTGTTCCGGATCCACTTGGCAGAGGACTGTGCCTTGGTGGTCACCAGAGATTGCTGAGGCAGTTCGAGATCACAGGCGGGCCCTCCAATGTCGTAAGAGGCTCCCATCCCTGGACCACCCCATTGCCTTTAAGCGGCTCCGTGTACGAGCCTGTCGTCTTATTGGCTGATGGAAGCAGGTGTGCTGGAAAAGGTATGTCTCCACCATTGGCATCCATACCTCTCCATCAGGTTTGAAGCAAGATTAGGTGACTCTGTGGATTTCAGACCCCTGTCAGCGTCCCTGGGCTTTCCCTGAATGGAGCCGTCTGTACTGAATCAGACATAATTGCAGAACTCTTAGCAGAGCATTATGCTCAGAGTTCCGCTTCTACGAATTACCCACTGGCCTTCCACTCCCTGAAAGAGCAGTTGGAACTTTTGAGCCTTTCATTCCATACACGCCACCCCGAATCATACAATGCTCCACTCAATGAGCGGGAATTCCAAAGTGCCCTAGCCGCTTTCCCTGATACGGCTCCCAGGCCGGATCGCATCCACTATAAACGCTCAAACACCTCTTGGCGAACTGCCAGTGACGCCTTCTAGACCTTTTCAACCATATCTGGGTTGAGGGTGAGTTCCCATCACAGTGGCGGGAAAGCATCATCATCCCCATGTTGAAACCTGGCAATAATCCACTGGAGGTGGACAGCTACCGCCCCATTAGCCTCACCAACATTCCGTGCAAGTTGCTCGAATGCATAGTGAGCTGGAGGTACTTGAGTATCAGGGCCTTCTGGCTCCATCACAGGGTGGGTTCCGTAAGGGCCGCTCTGCTACCAATAATCTGGTCTGCCTGGATTCTGCCATCCGCAGAGCATTTGCCCGCTGTCAGCATCTCGTTGCTATCTTTTTCGATGTGTGGAAGGCATACGATACAACATGATGGTATCACATCCTCACCACGCTTCATGGGTCGGGTGTTTGGACCCAGTCCCAATTTTTATTCAAAATTTTCTGTCACTTTGTTGCTCCCACGTGCAAGGTAGTCCCTCCCATAGTTCCTCCTGAGTCCAGAAGAATGGGGCTCTGTCTTGTGTGTCTGCCTTTTCTGGTTGCTATCATGGGCTAGCTGCAGCTGTGGGAACATCCGTATCAGCTTCTTTGTATGCTGATGACTTTTGGCTGTACTATAGCTCCACTAGCATTGTGGTTGCTGAAAGGCAGCTACAGGGCACTATCCGCAGGGCACAGTCTTGGGCCGTCACGCACGGCTTCCAGTTCTCGGCCACCAAGACCTGCATCATGCATTTCTGCCGGTGTCGCACTGTTCATCCTGAGACACATCTTGACGGCGAACCTATTGCCGTGGTGGAGACGCATTGATTTTTGGGCTTGCTTTTTGATGGCCAGTTGACTTGGCTCCCTCATATTTGGCAGCATAAACAAACATTCTGGTGCCATCTTAACACTCTTTGTTGCTTGAGTCACAGTAGCTGGGGTGCCAATCGGTCTACCCTTCTCCGGCTGTATCATGCATTGATTCAGTCCTGTCTCGGTTATGGGAGCCTGGCTTATGGTTCTTCATCGCCTTCAGTGTTGTGGTTGCTTGCCCCCATCCTTCACTGCGGGATCTGACTTGCCACTGGAGCTTTCCTCATGAGCCCTGTCGATAGCCTACTTGTGGAGACTGGTGTCCCTCCATTGCGGATCCAGTACCAGTGACTGCTGGCCGCTTATGCTGTGCATGTTTGTAGCTAGCCCGGGCGTCCCAATTACTGTCTCCTGTTCCCCAACTCAGTCATCCATCTTCCGGATCAGTGGCCCCAGTTAGGGTGTCCTATTGCAAATCGCGTTTGGTCCCTTCTCTCTGGGCTTGAGTTTTTCCCTCTTCCCACCTCCTTTCTGGGCCCATGCCCGTATACCCCTGTGGTGTGTGCCCCGTTCATGCCTTCAGCTGAATTTGGCACAAGGTTCGAAAGACTCAGTTCCTCCTGAGGCCCTCCGCTGCTGCTTTCTTTCCATCCTTGCCGCGTTTCCCGGCTCTACTGTAGTCTATACCGACGGTTCGATGGTTGCTGGTCACGTTGGTTATGCTTTTACTCTTGGGGATCACTCTGAACAATAGTCATTGCTGGATGGCTGCAGTGTTTTCACTGCCCTAGAGTATGTCTGCTCCTGCCCAGGTGAGTCCTTCGTCATCTGTAGTGACCCCTGAGCTGTTTACGAGCTATCGACCAGTGTTTTTCTCACTCTTGTCTGATGATTACTTTCCAGGAGTCCCTCCACACTCTTGCCCATTGCGGCCGCTTTGTGGTCTTTGTGTGGATCCCGGATCATCTCGGCATCCCGGCAATGAACGGGTTGACAGGCTGACCAAACAGTCTGTCAGTGCACTGGCCCTGGTGATTGGCCTTCCAGAGTGTGATCTCCAGTCACGCCCTGCCTTCACCCAACAAACTTCAGGCCATCAAGGACACTACCGGTGGGCAGCGCTCCTCCTTGCGGGCCTCTCACAAAGACTCCGTTGTACTCTGCCGGCTACACATTGGCCACACCTGGCTGACACACGGTTATTTACTGCACAGCGAGGACCCACCCCTCTTTTGCTGTGGTTCTGCGTTGACAGTGGTCTACATTTTGTTGGACTGTCCCCTTTTAACTGCCCTCAGGCAGACGTTTGCGCTGCCTGATACACTCCCTGCACTTTTAACATTCTCTGAAAATGGTTGAAGATGTATTCTAGTTCATTGATGGGCATGACATCATTGATCTAAACATGAGTATATTTCACATTTCTTAGTGCAAAACACACAATGATGAAGATTAACTTCTGCTATAACTATTTGTATACACTCCTGGAAATGGAAAAAAGAACACATTGACACCGGTGTGTCAGACCCACCATACTTGCTCCGGACACTGCGAGAGGGCTGTACAAGCAATGATCACACGCACGGCACAGCGGACACACCAGGAACCGCGGTGTTGGCCGTCGAATGGCGCTAGCTGCGCAGCATTTATGCACCGCCGCCGTCAGTGTCAGCCAGTTTGCCGTGGCATACGGAGCTCCATCGCAGTCTTTAACACTGGTAGCATGCCGCGACAGCATGGACGTGAACCGTATGTGCAGTTGACGGACTTTGAGCGAGGGCGTATAGTGGGCATGCGGGAGGCCGGGTGGACGTACCGCCGAATTGCTCAACACGTGGGGCGTGAGGCCTCCACAGTACATCGATGTTGTCGCCAGTGGTCGGCGGAAGGTGCACGTGCCCGTCGACCTGGGACCGGACTGCAGCGACGCACGGATGCACGCCAAGACCGTAGGATCCTACGCAGTGCCGTAGGGGACCGCACCGCCACTTCCCAGCAAATTAGGGACACTGTTGCTCCTGGGGTATCGGCGAGGACCATTCGCAACCGTCTCCATGAAGCTGGGCTACGGTCCCGCCCACCGTTAGGCCATCTTCCGCTCACGCCCCAACATCGTGCAGCCCGCCTCCAGTGGTGTCGCGACAGGCGTGAATGGAGGGACGAATGGAGACGTGTCGTCTTCAGCGATGAGAGTCGCTTCTGCCTTGGTGCCAATGATGGTCGTATGCGTATGTTTGGCGCCGTGCAGGTGAGCGCCACAATCAGGACTGCATACGACCGAGGCACACAGGGCCAACACCCGGCATCATGGTGTGGGGAGCGATCTCCTACACTGGCCGTACACTACTGGTGATCGTCGAGGGGACACTGAATAGTGCACGGTACATCCAAACCGTCATCGAACCCATCGTTCTACCATTCCTAGACCGGCAAGGGAACTTGCTGTTCCAACAGGACAATGCACGTCAGCATGTATCCCGTGCCACCCAACGTGCTCTAGAAGGTGTAAGTCAACTACCCTGGCCAGCAAGATCTCCGGATCTGTCCCCCATTGAGCATGTTTGGGACTGGATGAAGCGTCGTCTCACGCGGTCTGCACGTCCAGCACGAACGCTGGTCCAACTGAGGCGCCAGGTGGAAATGGCATGGCAAGCCGTTCCACAGGACTACATCCAGCATCTCTACGATCGTCTCCATGGGAGAATAGCAGCCTGCATTGCTGCGAAAGGTGGATATACACTGTACTAGTGCCGACATTGTGCATGCTCTGTTGCCTGTGTCTATGTGCCTGTGGTTCTGTCAGTGTGATCATGTGATGTATCTGACCCCAGGAATGTGTCAATAAAGTTTCCCCTTCCTGGGACAATGAATTCACGGTGTTCTTATTTCAATTTCCAGGAGTGTAGTTCAAATAGACCAAGTCAGCTACTACACTTGATGAACTCTAAACTGTGGCAGGTTCTTTCCATGGCGAAGTCATCATCCAAGTCTACAAAAAAGTAAATCTTCAGAAAATAGCATTTGAAAGAAATCAGTCACTGAAGCTTTACTAACACTTTAACGCAGAGAAGTTATGTGGATGACTACAGACAGATTTTCCAAACAAGTGCATTAAATAATTACACTGAGTGACTGTAACAGTAAGGTCTGCTCATATTAGTCACATCGACATTGAAATGTGGAATGGATGAGTTAACTCTATGGATTTTTACATTGAGATATTAAGATGAAAATAGCTAATCGTGACTCTGCCGAGGAGAAGTTACTGTAACGATTACTAGGCCCTATATTCCTATTGCTATATAAAGTGAACAATTTTGAAATTAGTGTCAATGACATTATGGGGAAGCAACTAATAATTAGGTTTATCTATGTGATAGATGATTGGGAAATAAAAAAAGTTGGGTGGATTATTTTATTCATATTAAGCTGTGGGAATTTACCAAGCCTCTTGTAAATTTAACAGGATAGTAGTTGTCTCCGTTTCTTAATTGTCAAATTACTCTGATAACCAAAGCTATTTTCTAGTTCAGAAAAATTACAGCAAGAAAATTATAACTAAACCTATGATTTTATAAACATACTAAAGGTCCAAATAATAACATTATTTTCTGGGTGTGAAAACTTTAATTATGAATAACATTTTAGTTAATGACTTTTCACAAATAATAAAATGTTTACTGATAGAGTGAAATGAGGGCTTTCAAATAATTTATGTCATTCTAGAAATAAACAATTGTTAGCTCACAATACGTTCCAGAGCATATGGCTTCTGAATAAAGCAAATTACAGATTTCTCTTAAAAGAACACACACAGTGTCGGCATTAGCAGAAATCAGTTAAACTGATAGATAATGAATTTTACTGAAACATCACCTAAATAGGAATTTTGATGCTTTATGTAAATGTGGTACATCTACTACCAGCAAAATATAAAAAAAGAAATAAGAACGTTATCTAAGGAGTAGACTTGTAGCAAATGGAGTTACTCCAACTTGTTAAGTTTCAAGTTCCTCACTTGTACAATAGAAGTACGTATTCTACTGTCCCCACCTTAAAAAAGTGAGTGTACAGTTCTCAAAGCCATAATGGTGCATGTCAATCAGTGTCTATGAAGCTACTGTTACTTGCTTTAGCACTGCAGATAACCTATCTGGATTATGAAAACCTATCAAATTTGGGATATCTTTAACCCAGCACACAGCTGCAAGTTTCTGAGGGGAACACGGCATTTAAAAAAAATAAAATGCTGTAAAATAATGATAGAGCACTTGTGTACATAGTTCACAGATCTACAAAAGCAAACTTAAGAGAGTGGCATACAAGGACAGTCAAATTAATATGAAAAAGGTGGAAAGAAAGTAAACTATTCATTAATACTGAAGTACTTGCCTTTGTTGTTAACCCATTTATTCCACTGTAATTGCCTTAAATTGTCAACACCTTTGTGGAAAAATGTTGCCAGGCACACACCTCTTTCTCTGAAGCAAAGGGACAGCCATGAACTTCTTTCTTCAGCACTTTAAAAATATGGAAATCACATGGGGAGAGATTGGGACTTTATGGAGAACATGTGTTTCCCAGCAAAACTTTTACAACGTACTCTATACAGCCTTGGCAGGCATTTTATTGGCAGGTTTCTTAAACTATGCTGCACCTAGTTTTGTCTGGGAAGCCTTCACACAACCTCCATACAGTCCCAATCTCTTCTGATGTGATTTCCATATTTTTGGAGCCCTAAAGAAACATTCTTGGCCATTCGTTTGGTTCACACCAAGAGCTGCACACTTGGGTACAACCATGGTTTTGTAGAACACTGCAAACATTTTTCCATGAAGCGATTGACCATCTTGTCTCACAGTGGCATAAATGTATTCACAGCTATGGTGATTACTTTTGAAATATTAAATAGTTAACTTACTTTTTTTCCATCAGTCTTCTTTTCATGGAGCTTGCATCTTGTGTACTTTTTCTGAAGTTTTGCTTCAGTGTAACCAAATATATTACAAAAAAAAAAAAAAAAGACAAATGTGACATGGTTCACATCCCTTGCTGAGCCAATCACAAAATATTTTAATTTCATTCATCACTTTCAAATTTTTTAAAATTCTGTTATGTTGACTCAATGATAAATCTATAATGGCAGATCCATAATTAGGTTGGGATTTCTTAGTTAACACATACTAAGACAGATTTTTCCATGTGAGCAGTGCACCCCCCCCCCCCCCCCCCTCCACCACACAAAAATTCATAAGACCAATTTTGTTTATCAGTTTCTTTGGGTGGCAGTGTGCATAAACACAACTCAAACATACATACCTGACCACAGTCTCTGGCTGCCAAGGCCAGAATGTGAGCAGCAGTGCTAGATGCTCAAAGTCTTGCCTTGGCAGCCAGAGACTGTGGCCACATCTGTGCATGGTGTGTTTGTGTGTTGTGTTGTGTGCTGTCTAAATCTAATGAAGACCTGTTTAGCCGAAAGCTGTGTTTGACAGACTTTTTGCTGTGCCTATCTGCGAATCAGCGACTCCACTATATGGTGGGTAGCAACTATCCTTTTCATAATACTGTCAAACATAAATCTTCCTTTTTCATTGCTGTGAGAAGACAAAGCAATCCAGGTACAGTTACTGGCATCACTATTTTAAACCAAACAACAACTTTTGTTGTTATGACCAGTGCTCGATTTGTGATGGTACGCCATACCGATACCTCTGTTAAGTCACAGTATTGGTACCTCTTCTTTCTTATAAATCAAGCACTGTTACTACTTCTACTTGTTTTATTTCTTCAAGATCATGTCACATCCAAAAGGTCAAACCAAACTGAACATATCTAGAAGAAACTGTTGTAAATAAGTGTTCATTTTGATGGCCCATTATGTACACTCACAGACTGATCAGTCTGAAGTGAAAAGCAGAGGAGAGGTGATGTGTGGAAAGAATCAAAGAGAAAGAACTGAACACATGCCAAATAAGAAGCTATCATTGGCTGAATGTGTTACAATTGGCTCATTATACCGTATTCTAAACACATACACAGTGAATCTTTGATGAGGCTCAAGTTGCAGTCCGGCAGAAATTTTCATATGTCACTAATATACCTAATACAGCTGAAGTCTGATAGTTCACAGTAAACGAATAAATTTTGAATAATTGAATACATTATAACAAAACATTCAACATTCCATGCAGAACCATTGAATAATTGAATACAATATAACAAAACATTCAACATTCCATGCAGAACCAATCACAAAATGTTTTAATTTCATACTTTTCACAGTTTTACTTTTGAATAAAGGCAAGCAACTCAGCCAAAAAATATTATCCTTGAACCTATAATCATTAGCGGATGCTCCTCCTCCTCTCCTGCCCCCCCCCCCCCCCCTGCACACACACACACACACACACACACACACACACACACACACACACTATGCAATGATTCTTGATTCTATAATTACTTTCTCTGGGTGGGGATGGGAGTAGGGATTGTGAACAACACGCATATAAAATGGGACAATACAACATATGTAAAAGACATAACTCCTTTTGCAATAAACAAATTTATTTTACTGCAGTTGTTTTTGACATGTCATATTAAAAATTCACATTCATCGCAACAGTAACTCCAACACAAGAGATACAAGTGTCATCCACGCCAATAAACATTTTATGACAGTGGGTTTTCGCAGTGAAATGTAAACCATTTCATTTTCTTAAAGTGTATCTATGATACTACTACAGACAGTAATATAACATTAATATATTACCAGACAAATTAATTTGACACACATGCTAAAATAAAAATAATCATCTTGGGTACTGGCTGTTGCCTATCCCTAGTAACCATTCCAGAAAATATAGGGTGGTGGCAGAGAACGTTTAGTTGTGCAATCCTATAGTCACTCTGTTGTGGTACTGGATTTGCAAAAAATGGCTCTGAGCACTATGGGACTTAACTTCTGAGGTCATCAATCCCCTAGAACTTAGAACTACTTAAACCTAACTATCTAAGGACATCACACGCATCCATGCCCGAGGCAGGATTCGAACCTGCAACCGTAGCGGTCCTGCAATTCCAGAGTGGAGCGCCTAGAACCACTCGGCCCCACCGGCCAGCTGGATTTGCAATGTGTTTTTGAAAACAAATCAAAGATGTATTGAATGAATTATTGAATATTTCTTGATAGAACCTGGCAGTAATGGAAAGAACAAACAGTAAGTAGAATAACATTACTAGATGTCCAATTAGAATAACATCACCACATGTCAAATTAGAAAAGAATTAAGTATGTACTGATCAGTAACATGAATTTTGTATGTAGAATACACCACTCTGTCGCCAATGAGGTGCAAATCAATCTCAAATGAAGTACCTAGGAATAAAAACTCCTACATTTGAGAACATATTAAGCTGTTAAATGGCTGAACATATAATCAGCTAATATGATCATGTATTGAATTCACATTGCAAATGGGCTGCTGAAAATAGTGATGCTACAGATTTACCAACAGTCAATATGTAGGTGCGTGTTCAAGGCATTAAGCATTCTAACAGCACTTTCACATTATATACATTTACTAACGTGGCTTGACATACATAAACCATCACAATTTCAAAAGAATAGAAATTTATTCTACTCATTCATCATATTCTGTACATCCCACCAAGAAGGTGAACCTACAGGGAGCAAGTGAAGGTAAACATTAACAAAAGACAACCAAACATTGCTTAAGCCGTACACTATATTAACGAGAAACTATCACAATACTGCTTAATGCTAGTCCTGTTTATGCTAGTTAAATGTGCTCTAGTGAATTAGAAAGAAAGCTGCTGCTACTTCACTTACATTAGGTAGCTGCAGGATGTGTTATAAGAAACATAATATTTACTTCATTAATCAAGTATTTTTTCAAAAAAAAACAGTAACCTAAATATGTAATTACATAGGACAGTTTACAACACACTACCTGTCATTCATCTAAAGAAGGAATCAAATCCTTGCACTAAGATAATCAGTGGAAGGAGTCACTAATGAGATATGTTTTAAATTTTTCTTTGGAGTTGCTGAGATAGCTAATTACTTCTTGAATGTTAGATGGGAGCTCCTCAGATATCTTCATGCCATAGTACATAACTTTGTTAAATCCTAGTTAAGGATGCAAAGTTTACACAAAAGTTATATTTCTGTCTTGTATTGATAGCGCAGATCAAATTTCAGGTTGAACTGATTTTTTTACAACCACACTATGCCTTGATTAGAATAACTCCGTGATTGTGGCAGTGGCTAAGAGTCAGCCAATTGCCATTCTTTCTTGACACCTATGTGCCCGCTATAATGACTGATTTTTTAGGCACCACACAGCTTTCTCAGCTGCAGTATGATGCTCAGGAAGGCGAGAGACAACTGTTGCCCTATCCACTATCCCCACTGATGTACTTCCCACTGCTACTGACAATGACAACAATAAAAGTAATCTGAATGTACGTTTTGCTCTATTTGCATTGCATGTGCAGCTCTTGTTTGTTCTAAGTATGTGGAATGAGTATATAACGAACGACTCTGCACCACCATAGCTGTCTGTCAACCAAGAGGTTATTTTAATCAAAATTTAGAAGAAAACATAATCATTGTTTATTCCTAAGTCTGCCAAAGGTTCACAAAAGCATTCAACAATAGCCAAAAAAGTTTTTTATTACTGTCCCACTAATATAATCTGAGAGGTGCTAAAAGAAAGGGGGGGGGGGGATGAAGAAGAAGAAAAACTTTCCAGAAATTACTGTCAGCCACCATTTGTATTATTTTTCAATCTTTATTTACCGAGACCAGTTTTGAATCACTATCATCAGATGGTACATATTTATTGCATGTTTACAGCTTTGTTGGAGTTGTGCAGCTGTGGCCAGGTGTGAACTGTACATACTTCTAACCACATTTGGTGCATATATGTTTCTTTCTCTTGCCATAACTACATGATCCACAAGAATGCTGTAAATATGCAGTAAATATGTACCATCTGATGATAAATTGCTTGTTAATTTAAAACCAGTCATAGTAAATAGAAACGAAAGAATAAAACCAAAGACAACTGGCTGCTGTAAACCTTTACAAAAATTTAAATCTGAACTGAAATTGCTGCTTCTGGCAACTTCTGCTCCAAAGATGCATATTTAACAAAAACCTTGTGGTCTAAAAAGACAACAATGATTGCTTGCGCTATTTAAAAGTAGACGTAAACATTCTGTAACAGTAACATGAGCAGTGACAGAGACCAATATGTTCCTTATCATTACTTTTCAGCCAATCTATATCTACATCTACATCCATACTCCGCAAGCCACCTGACGGTGTGTGGCGGAGGATACCTTGAGTACCTCTATCAGTTCTCCCTTCTATTGCAGTCTCGTATTGTTCATGGAAAGAAGGATGGTCAGTATGCCTCTGTGTGGGCTCTAATCTCTCTAATTTTATCCTCATGGTCTCTTCTCAAGATATACATAGGAGGGAGCAATATACTGCTTGACTCCTTGGTGAAGGTATGTTCTCAAAACTTCAATAAAAGCCCGTACCGAGCTACTGAGCGTCTCTCCTGCAGAGTCTTCCACTGGAGTTTATCTATCATCTCTATAATGCTTTCACGATTACTAAATGATCCTGTAACAAAGCGCGCTGCTCTCTGTTGGATCTTCTCTATCTCTTCTATCAACCCTATCTGGTACAGATCCCATACTGCTGAGCAGTATTCAAGCAGTGGGCGAACAAGTGAACTGTAACCTACTTCCTTTGTTTTCAGATTGCATTTCCTTAGGATTCTTCCAATGAATCTCAGTCTGGCATCTGCTTTACCGGCGATCAACTTTATATGATCATTCCATTTTAAATCACTCCTAATGCCTACTCCCAGATAATTTATGGAATTAACTGCTTCCAGTTGCTGACCTGCTATATTGTAGCTAAATGATAAAGGATCTTTCTTTCTATGTATTCACAGGACATTACACTTGTCTACATTGAGATACAATTGCCATTCCCTGCACCATACATCAATTTGCTGCAGATCCTCCTGCATTTCAGTACAATTTTCCATTGTTACAAACTCTTGATATACCACAGCATCATCCACAAAAAGCAGTGAACTTCTAATGTTATCCACTAGGTCATTTATGTATATTGTGAATAGCAACGGTCCTACGACACTCCCCTGTGGCACACCTGAAATCACTCTCTCCATTGAGAATGACATGCTGTGTTCTGTTATATAGGAACTCTTCAATCCAATCACACAATTGGTCTGATAGTCCATATGCTCTTACTTTGTTCATTAAACGACTGTGGGGAACTGTATTGAACATCTTGCGGAAGTCAAGAAACATGGCATTTACCTGGGAACCCGTGTCTATGGCCCTTTGAGTCTCGTGGACGAATAGCGTGAGCTGGGTTTCACACTATTGTCTTTTTTGAAACCCATGCTGATTCCTACAGAGTAGATTTCTAGTCTTCAGAAAAGTCATTATACTCGAACATAGTATGTGTTCCAAAATTCTACAACTGATCGACGTTAGAGATATAGGTCTAGAGTTGTGCACATCTGTTCGATGTCCCTTCTTGAAAACGGGCATGACCTGGGCCCTTTTCCAATCCTTTGAGACACTACGCTCTTATAGAGACCTATGGTACAGCGCTGCAAGAAGGGGGGCAAGTTCCTCCGCAAATTCTGTGTAAAATCGAACTGGTATCCCATCAGGTCCAGCGGCCTTTCCTCTTTTGAGCAATTTTAATTGTTTCTCTATCCCACTGTCGTCTATTTCGATATCTACCATTTTGTCATCTGTGTGACAATCTAGAGAAGGAACTACAGTGCAGTCTTCCTCTGTGAAACAGCTTTGGAAAAAGACATTTAGTATTGTCACCAGAAGGTCTACTATGTTATCACCATGAGTCGGTTCTCTGTTTAACTGCTCAAGGTAGTTTTCAGATAAAGCACTCAAAAAATTTCACTGGGTTCTTTGTCCCTGCCACCTGTTATAAACATTTGAGTCTCCCAGTCTATATCCGGCAAATTAAATTCTCCACCCAGAACTATAACATGGTGGGGAAATCTACTCGAAATATTTTCCAAATTTCCCTTCAGGTGCTCTCCCACAACAGCTGCTGAGCCAGGGGATCTATAGAGACATCCAATTACCATGTTTGAGCCTGCTTTAACCATCACCTTCACACAAATTATTTCACATTTCGGATCTCTGCCAATTTCCGTTGATACTATTGCACATTTTATCGCTATAAACATGCCTGCCTCTTCACTGTCCAGACTGTCTCTGCGGTATACATTCCAATCTGAGTTTATAATTTCATTACTGTTTACATTTGGTTTCAGCCAACTTTCTGTCCCTAGAACTATGTGGGCATTGTGACCGTTTATTAATGAGAGTAGTTCTGGGATCTTTCTATAGATGCTCCTGCAGTTTACTGTTACCACATTAAGCTAGCTGGTAATCTGTAAATAGCCAGTATGTAGCCATAAACAAAGACACAGAGTGTAAATGCAAAGTAATCTACACCATTTTGATAGAAACAGACCAGTGGTCCTTGGAACACAGCATTATTTTTAACTAATCAAAACACACACAAACTATATCCGAAGAACAAAATCAGTTTATATAAAGTGATCTACTTCTCAATTATAAAAGGTAGATTGGTGTAAAGTCATGACTCCACCTGCCTGTTTGGACCATTGGACCAGTAATGCCATCAACAAGGTGTACACTATTTCAAACACATACAATATGGTGAACACATCACTCATTACACCTGCGAACAAACATAAATAGCATGTGAAGTATTTCACTCCAACAATAGAATGAAACTAACAGGACAACCAAATGAAGAGGACAAACTAAATAAATGACAATAAGAATAATGTCATCACTGCTAAACAAATATTCAACCAAAAATGAAGCACACAAAATACTCAAAACTTAATAAAAAAATTACAAAAATGAAAACTATTGGTGTTGTAAATTTCACATGACCTATACATCTCAAATGAAGACCTCAATACAAGTAACCCATACAGAACTAAAAAACTCAACACAATTTTCACTTGAGCTACACAGCGCCAACAAAGCCCTTGATACCAGGAACCATCTACTCTAAAACATGGTGTTGCAAATTTCACTTCACCCACAAAGCTCAAGCAAAGCCTTTCACTTACTCTATCTAAACCAAAGTTCTCTGTACAATAAACAAAACCATGCTCATATGACTAATATCAGAAATGTATTCTAAACAACAATGGTACATCAGTACCCATGATACCTACCAATAACAATTCAACAATTACAAAACACTAACAAGGAAATCCCAAAAATTCATGAAAACTTTCATCACCACCAATTTCAATATACACTAACAAATTTGCCCATTGCAACAAGCAATGAGCTACTCATAAATATCTATATCTTCTTCACCACAGAAGAAAAAAGAAAAATATTAAATCCCCGGCCACAAGAAACATACTGCACTAAGATTTCCAAACATAAAAGTGAATCCATCAGCTAAAATATGCAAATTCAAAGTAACTCACCAGAAAGCCAGCACAAATTCTTTCAATACCAACAGGAAACATTCAATTAATGTCAAACTAATCACTAACAAACATACAGCACAACAGAGAGCCACCAAATACTACAACACACAACTTACAAAGACAAAGACTCAAAAACATCAAGGCTCACCATGACATTATGGGTCAAAGCAGATGGATGTAGCATCAGCACCTGATCTTGAGTGAATAACCTCACATTAGCCTCAGGTAGGAAATATTGATGATGCAATGACTGCCAATTGACAAGAAAACAGGACTAAATTATCAAGAATGAAACTTAGTTACTGTTGGAACATTTGTTCAGAGTTTGAATCTTTTTGGTACGCCACAAGAAGGCCAGTACTGCCTGCTTTGCACTTAGGAGATGTTTCTCACTGTACTGGCTCACAAACAGAATACTTTTATTCAATCTGTCCTACAGCATTTTCTTTCTAAGCAGTGCAGCTAAAAACTAAAAATTGTCCACTCTTACATTGAAATTCTAATACTTACATCATAAACCATTTACTCCCTAGTGGTACTTATGATTAATAACGAGGAGTGAATTTACTAGATATTGATTTGATTTGTGAATTTTCTGAATGTCAGGCAAGACATTCGTATGAATCCTTGCCTGCTATTTTAGCATCTTGTTTTGCAAATGCAAATTTCCCAATGTATCTTCAGTTATGCTGCATTTTTCTTCCTGTTTAAAGTGAGCTTCATCGCTATATACTTCAATGACTAAAAATAAAGTCCAACAACTCCATTAATCAACATCTCATTTTTAAACAAGCGTTACCTTTGAAGAAGCCTTCCAACAGCAAAATGGCTCTGAGCACTATGTGACTTAACATCTAAGGTCATCAGTCTCCTAGAACGTAGAACTGCTTAAACCTAACTAACCTAAGGACATCACACACATCCATGCCCGAGGCAGGATTCGAACCTGCGACCATAGCGGTCGCGCAGTTCCAGACTGAAGCGCCTAGAGCCGCCTGGCCACTCCGGCTGGCCCTTCCAACAGCCACTACCACAGTACTAAGTTGCATACAACACAGCTGTGGAGCTAAATCAGCCATTTATAATGTTCATAAGTAAAACACTACACAGGCAGCTTGAGCACATACATCTCAGTATTAAATAACTTCTATACATTTATATTCTTTGAGAAAATACGATATTCTAACCACAATCATTTTAACCGATCAGCTTGTTTGCCTCCCAGAATGTGAATTTATATGACATTTCCTGTTTTCTCTCCAACAATTTTTTCGTTCCACTTTTCGTCTCTTAGAAATCACAATACCACGAAGCCTATTACTTAGTTACTACAAAAGTTCCACACAGCATATACCACCTCGACAAAAACAATAACAAACACAGATCTTTCTGCCCGCCAAAAATTTCATCTTCAAAGATAATACTCGCAATGCCTTCAACTGGATGTGGTAACTTCTGTGAACTACGTCACATATCGTGATTCACTGTTGCTTGAGTCTAGTGTTATCTCACTGCAGTCATCATGTTAACTGACCCATCACTCATAAGCATAATTGCCATAGGAAACCAAGAAATCAAAATTGTAGATAAATTTAAATATCTGGGAGAAATCGTAACATATAACCTCAATGAAATGCCAACATGGCATAACAGAATAAACAAACTGACTAGAGCACAATATATCACCAAGAACACCTACAAAAAAAAAAGTGTCTGTCAATAGCAACAAACTTAAAACACTACAAAACAGTCACTCACTTAGAAATAACGTATGCAAGTGAAACTATCTTTAAAACAACTAACACTGCACAAACAGACAGAATACTCAAAATAGAGAGAAAAATTATCAAAACGTGCACCAACAAATCGTACCAGAAAGATGGATGCTGGAGAGTAGCTACAAATGAAACAGTATACAAGGAAACAGAACCAGTAATGAGTACAATCAAGAAGAAATGCATTTCATTTTTTGGACATCTAATCAGAACACCAGAGAACAGGATGATCAGGAGAATAATAGAAAAATTGTGGGATAATAAGTACAACATTAAGTGGATTACAGAAATCAAGGAAGATATGGATGAGCTACAGATTACATTGGAAGACCTAAGAAACAAAACTAGGAGACTCGCAGACAAACAAACCAGACTGCAAACAAGAATCAACAAACAGACAATAGGAAGGATGATTCTGATGAAGAAAGAAGGATAACATCTGAGAGAATGAAGAAGTACTGGGCTGACAGAAAACTGGAAAATTCTTTGTGTAAAGTTGGCTAGAGTGGTCCAATAAAGGCCATAAAATGTAAATAAAAATAAATAAATAACATGACCTTTGACTTTGACACAGATAAGACAGGTACTGCATTTAAACTCTCTTTTGATTTTTTTGCCTAGATGCATACATTTAAAAAGTTTTTACCTGCCTACGATAAAAATCTGTGAAAACAATTTGACTATAGATGATAATGTTTTCTTCATGGTTGCTGTAAGGAGAGAACGGTTACATACAGGATGATTTGGCAGTTGGAGGTTTCTGTTTCTCCAGTTCTCTGAGTATGCCAGGCAAGGTCTGAGAAAATTGCTACAACTCTCAATGAAGACTCCGTCTCTCTTGGCAGCTAAAGTACTCACAGTCACCATGAGATTTTCTGGAAACACTTTCAGATTGAGAAGGCTGAACAACAGTGGCAGTATGATATATTCTGACTAACAAACTGGTCGCTTAGGGAGCGTCTTTAACACACTAGCATCGTTCAGACCGTGATAGTAGCAGATTCTCCCAGTATTGTTAATTTGCAAAGAAATCACTGTGCACTCTATTGCTAGACAAACTAATAGTTTTTATGAAGGTCTGGGGACCTAACATCAGATAAATGTTTGTAGATGATATTTACCTTCTTTCTCATAAGAGAATTTTTTTTTTTTTTCCTTGATAATTGCGATTACAAGTTGTATCTCCTCTGCACTTCAAATAAATTACGTCTATATGCAAACTTCCCCCCCCCCCCCCCCCTCACCGCCATGAACCATGGACCTTGCCATTGGTGGGGAGGCTTGCGTGCCTCAACGATACAGATAGCCGTACCGTAGGTGCAACCGCAACGGAGGGGTATCTGTTGAGAGGCCAGACAAACGTGTGGTTCCTGAAGAGGGGCAGCAGCCTTTTCAGTAGTTGCAGGGGCAACAGTCTGAATGATTGACTGATCTGGCCTTGCAACACTAACCAAAACGGCCTTGCTGTTGTGGTACTGCGAACGGCTGAAAGCAAGGGGAAACTACAGCCGTAATTTTTCCCGAGGGCATGCAGCTTTACTGTATGGTTAAATGATGATGGCATCCTCTTGGGTAAAATATTCTGGAGGTAAAATAGTCCCCCATTCGGAACCCCGGGCGGGGACTACTCAAGAGGATGTCGTTATCAGGAGAAAGAAAACTGGCATTCTACGGATCGGAGTGTGGAATATCAGATCCCTTAATCAGGCAGGTAGGTTAGAAAATTTAAAAAGGGAAATGGATAGGTTAAAGTTAGATATAGTGGGAATTAGTGAAGTTTGGTGGCAGGAGGAACAAGACTTCTGGTCAGGTGAATACAGTGTTATAAATACAAAATCAAATAGGGGTAATGCAGGAGTAGGTTTAATAATGAATAAAAAAAATAGGAATGCGGGTAAGCTACTACAAACAGCATAGTGAATGTATTATAGTGGCCAAGATAGACACGAAGCCTATGCCTACTAAAGTAGTACAAGTTTATATGCCAACTAGCTCTGCAGATGACGAAGAAATAGAAGAAATATATGGTGAGATAAAAGAAATTATTCAGGTAGTGAAGGGAGATGAAAATTTAGTAGTCATGGGTGACTGGAATTCGACAGTAGGAAAAGGGAGAAAAGGAAACATAGTAGGTGAATATGGATTGGGGCTAAGAAATGTAAGAGGAAGCCGCCTGGTAGAATTTTGCACGGAGCATAACTTAATCATAGCCAACACTTGGTTCAAGAATCATAAAAGAAGGTCGTATACATGGAAGAATCCTGGAGATACTAAAAGGTATCACATAGATTATATAATGGTAAGACAGAGATTTAGGAACCAGGTTTTAAATTGTATGACATTTCCAGGGGCAGATGTGGACTCTGACCACAATCTATTGGTTATGAACTGTAGATTAAAACTGAAGAAATTGCAAAAAGGTGGGAATTTAAGAAGATGGGACCTGGATAAACTGACTAAACCAAAGGTTGTAGAGTGTTTCAGGGACAGCATAAGGGAACAATTGACAGGAATGGGGGAAAGAAATACAGTAGAAGACGAATGGGCAGCTCTGAGGGATGAAGTAGTGAAGGCAGCAGAGGATCAAGTAGGTAAAAAGACGAAGGCTAGTAGAAATCCTTGGGTAACAGAAGAAATATTGAATTTAATTGATGAAAGGAGAAAATATAAAAATGCAGTAAATAAAGCAAGCAAAAAGGAATACAAACGTCTCAAAAATGAGATCGACAGGAAGTGCAAAATGGGTAAGGAGGCATGGCTAGAGGACAAATGTAAGGATGTAGAAGCTTATCTCACTAGCGGTAAGATAGATACAGCCTACAGGAAAATTAAAGAGACCTTTGGAGAAAAGAGAACCATTTGTATGAACATCAAGAGCTCAGATGGAAACCCAGTTCTAAGCAAAGAAGGGAAAGCAGAAAGGTGGAAGGAGTATATAGAGGGTCTATACAAGGGCGATGTACTTGAGGACAATATTATGGAAATGGAAGAGGATGTAGATGAAGATGAAATGGGAGATACAATACTGCATGAAAGTTTCACAGAGCACTCAAAGACCTAAGTCGAAAAAAGGCCACGGGAGTAGACAACATTCTGTTAGAACTACTGACAGCCTTGGGAGAGCCAGTCCTGACAAAACTCTATTATCTGGTGAGCAAGATGAATGAGACAGGTGAAGTATCCTCAGATTTCAAGAAGAATATAATGATTCCAATCCCAAAGAAAGCAGGTGTTGACAGATGTGTAAATTACCGAACTATCAGTTTAATAAGTCATGACAGGAAAATACTAATGCAAATTCTTTACAGACAAATGGAAAAACTGAAAGAAGCCGATGTTGGAGAAGACCAGTTTGGAGTCCGTAGAAATGCTGGAACACGTGAGGCAATACTGACCCTATGACATCTTAGAAGATAGATTAAGGAAAGACAAACCTACATTTCTAGCATTTGTAGACTTAGAGAAAGCTTTTGACAATGCTGACTGGAATATTCTTTTTCAAATTCTGAATGAGGCAGGGGTAAAATACAGGGAGCGAAAGGCTATTTACAATTTGTACAGAAACCAGATGGCAGTTATAAAAATCGAAGGGCATTAAAGGGAAACAGTGGTTGGGAAGGGAGCGAGACAGGGTTGTAGCCTATCCCCAATGTTATTCAATCTGTATACTGAGCAAGCAATAAAGGAAACAAAAGAAAAATTTGGAGCAGGAATTAAAATCTATGGAGAAGCAATGAAAACTTTGAGGTTCGCCGATGACATTTTAATTCTGTCAGAGATGGCAAAGGACCTGGAAGAGCAGTTGAACGGAATGGACAGTATCTCGAAAGGAGGATATAAGATGAACATCAACAAAAGCAAAATGAGGATAATGGAATGTAGTCAAATTAATTTGGGTGATGCTGAGGGAATTAGATTAGTAAATGAGACACTTAAAGTAGTAGATGAGTTTTGCTGTTTGGGGAGCAAAATAACTGATGATGGTCAAAGTAGAGAGGATATGAAATGTAGACTGGCAATGGCAAGGGAAGCGTTTCTGAAGAAGAGAAAATTGTTAACATTGAGTATAGATTTAAGTGTCAGGAAGTCGTTTCTGAAAGTATTTGTATGGAGTGTAGCCATGTATGGAAGTGAAACATGGACGATAAATAGTTTGGACAAGAAGAGAATAGAAGCTTTCAAAACGTGGTGCTACAGAAGAATGTTGAAGATTAGGTGGGTAGATCACGTAACTAATGAGAAGGTATTGAATAGGATTGGGGAGAAGAGAAGTTTGTGGCACAACTTGACTAGAAGAAGGGATCAGATGGTGGGACATGTCCTGAGGCATCAAGGGATCACAAATTTAGCATTGGAGGGCAGCGTGGAGGGTAAAAATCGTAGAGGGAGACCAAGAGATGAATACACTAAGCAGATTCAGAAGGATGTAGGATGTAGGTTGCAGTAGGTACTGGGAGATGAAGGAGCTTACACGGGATAGATTAGCATGGAGAGCTGCATCAAACCAGTCTCAGACCTGAAGACCACAACAACAACAACATATGCAAACTTATCTGAACCCCCATCCTCCCCCCCCCCCCCCCCAAAAAAAAAAAAAAAAAAAAAAAAAAGTTTTTTTTTAATCACAGCAAAGCACATTGTCATCACTGCAAAGAGTTTTGTCGTCTCAATTATGGTAGCGCATCATCACTGGTACTCAGAGCCGGAATATTATAATAATTTTACAGTATGAAGGGACATTACGTGGCCCCTCTGGGTCACAAAAGTTTTCCTTTAAAAAACATTTATATGACCACAATATCTACCTAAACATTTGTTCATAAATATAGTGGTTACAAATTAAATCATTGAGTTGTATGTACTTTCTTAGCAACTCTCATTACCGGTTGGCATAAATAATCACACTATCTTTCTCGGGAATGGATTTTACAATGGAAATCAGGCCCACCCATTCAGGCACAGTTGGCGGAGGAAACCCAATGGGCCTTGCCAGACCAGTTGTAATTATCATATTTAGCAAAATACCAGAACTTTGAATCAAAAATATTGGTTTTCAGCATGAATATTGAAAAAAATGTTACTCAGTTTGTATGGAACAAAAAATACAGAAAATCATTTAAATGTTTGCAGAACTGTTTAGTGTCTTTGAAAACAGAGTTATTCACACAATACAAGATTCATTTAACAGACAATCCTGTTCTGGATATTATGCCGATGTTGTGGTGACAATGGTACGATGTTGACGGTGCGATGCCGATGGTACAGCAGGATGGTGAGAAGCTATAAGACATCGAGATGGAATGGTGGTCGGTGGTGATGGCTGGTCAGTTGGTTGGATGCAAAGCTGCCACAGCATGTTGAAAACAATGTACACTTCGATATCTTTGCAACACCAGCCATGTTGTTCAGAGCATCAACAGTCACATTAAAAAATGACACTTTCAGAGAAGAAGGGTGCAAACAGTCACTCGTGTTTAATAGGCAACTGAGCAGGGTGGCTCACTGTCTTTGCATAGTAACACTAGTCTGACTAATATCACAAAAACAACAACATCACTGTCAAATGACTACACTTCCATTGAAGTTACATTGTCAGACACGACACAGGAACAAAGTTCACTGTCTTTATATTCACACAAATCTGAATAATACTGTCCAGAATAGTCACTAGTTAACCTGAGACACAGCAATCATGACAACATACAGCACATAATCTTACAGAGAAACTCGCAAATAAATGGAATAACCTACAGAATCAAAATAACAATATGCAGATTATCCTACAAGAAATGACAACTGACAAGAAAATCAAGCAAGTTGAAAGTAACCATAAATAAATCACATAGTTATATCCCTACATCTGCACTGAAGGTTCACTCATTTTAGAACACCAGTTCGTGGCACAAAATGGTGACATATTATCAACACATATCATAGGAAACAAATTACATAACTTAAATAACTACTATTTACAAATCATATAGTTACACAAATCATGACACACATAAAAAATACACAGAATTATTTATAGAACATCTTAAAATCCTTATGAGAGTCCACATCCTTTATTTTCAATGTCTTTACATATGCTAACAGATATGCACCTGGATGTGGCAGTTTTATAACAACATATGGTCCATGGTATACTCTTTGCCACTTCTTGGAGCTCTTCTCCAGGAGTGAAGATCTTGAATGAGATCTCAATAGTACCAAATCTCCAACAATATAATATTGTCTTCTCTTTAATCCCTTGTCATGTCTCTTCTTTCTCATAAGAGCTTTCTCTTACATGTTGAGGTAAGCATCACAAATTTTTTCTTCCCATGAGATCCTATTTTGGGGTATTTTCGGTAATGTTTGCACCCATTCATTATTTTATTCAGTATTTACGAGTAATTCTTCTGGAGTATAACCAGTAGTTGTATGCGGTAGGTTATTTATGATTGTAGTGAAGTCTTCCAACAGATCAATCAAGTTGGTTTGCTTCGCTGAACAGTATGTTCTCATGAAACGATTTAACTCTCTAAATACACGTTCGATGGAACTTGCTCTGGGATTGTAACATGACATTTTGACACGTGTAATATTTGCTTCTCATAAAGCCATCTTCCAAGTATAACACATGAAAATCGTTGCATTGTCTGTTAGAATCATTCTTGGCTTCCCAACAGATGGAATAAAATCAGAAAACAATTTCTTGATCTGGATTTGCTGGTGGCTAATCAGATTACATTACATACTTAGAAAATGTACCACCTCTTGCCCTGGCCCTCAGATGTCCACAGAAATTAGATCTAAGGGCTTATGTGGAATGATGGAGTGCGTCTCATCTTGTGTACCTTTGTTACAAGAGTCAGCTGACAAACTTTGCATTTCTTGAAAACCTGCTGAACTCTTCTCCTGACATTCATAAAGTAACAATAGCTAACTATCTTGCTTGCACATTTAAGTATGCCAAAATGTCCCCAAACACAGTGAGTGTGCAGTGAGAGCTTTTCCACATAATCTTCTGGTACACATACACACCATTTATCTGAAGTATCAGACCTTCTGTAGAACAAAACATTATCAACTACTTTGAAAAATCTTCAGAGCTGCCCTTGGTCTGGGTGACTTATTCAAAATAATAGACTAGTGATCATCTCATTGCTGGAGGGCAGATAGGTTCCTACACATGTGTAAATAATATCTCCTGGATTCCAAATCTTTCATTAGCAAGATCCTATGTTGCTTCTCCTCATCTTCCACAGTGGTAATGCTCTCCAAACCTTCAGGTAGTCCAGATAAAGCATCTCCAGCCTGGTTATGTTGTCCAGCTCCGAAATTATATTCTTGTAAAGCCAAGGCCCAGCATGATACACGAGTGTGAAGTAGTTTTCATTGTTGCATGAATGTGAGAGCTTGATGATCGCAGTACACGGTAGTGTGTACCGCAAACAAGTAATAGTGGAATTTTCGAAATGCCCACACAGGTGCCAAACCTTTCCGTTCTGTTGTTGTGTAGGAGTGCTCGCAACATTATAACACACAACTTGCGTAAGCTATGGGACAGAATGTTGGATGATTGTTGATATCCTTGATGTGAAACAAACAGCATCCTAAACCAATGCTCGATGAATCAGTCATCAAAACAAAATCCGAAGTCATATCCGGATGGTGTAACAATTTTGCATCTGCAAGAGAGTCTTTGATGAGCTGGAATGCAACTTCACAGTCATTTGTCCACCTCCACAGTATGTGTTTTTCCATGGAAACTGGTGTGGGCTCTGCATTCATCACCTGTTTGTTTAAAAATCACCTATACAAGGTTGTCATTCCTTTGAAAGATTTTAACTGCTTCTTGTTTGATGGTGTGGGAAAATTCCTGATGGCGTTCACCTTCACTGAATCTTGCATTATGCCCTTGTTGTCTATTATATGCCTGAGGAAAAGGATCCGTTCAAGTGAAAAATGAGATTTTTGCACGTTAGCTGTCATGCCTGCTTTACTAAATGTGTTTATGAGTCTGGCCAAGAGGTTAATGTGTTCTCCCCAAGAAGATGTAACAATGAGAATATCATCCACAAAAAGTGTAAGATGACCATGCAGTTCATGTTTTAAAACAGCATCCAAAGCCTGAATAAACATGCCAGAGCTAACATTTAGGCCGAATGGAAGAACCTTAAAATGGTAGCTTCTCCCTGCATAAACAAATGCTGTGTACTTCCTCGATTCAGGACTTGGCTTTATCTGCCAGTAAGATATTCTGAGATCACAAGTTGAAAAGAATTTCTTGTTTCAAAACTTCTGTATAAGCTCATCAATATTATCTGGATGAGTGTGGACAGGACCTGTAACTTTATTTATCTGTCTTTTGTCCAAAACTAGTCGAACTTTGTCCTCTGGTTTAGGGACAACCAATAAAGGACTACAGCATGGGCTTGTGGATGGCTCAATCAACTTCCAATTCAACATTCATTGCAACTGTTCATCGACAGATCGCCCAAGTCACCAAGGAATAGGATAAAAACTTTGGCAATATATACTATGTGGGTACCCTTCTAAATTACACACATAGCCTTTCACTATACCTGGTTTTTCACTAAAGACATCAGTATTCTACTGCAATAAGTCTGCCAGTTGTTTTTGCTGTAGATCACCCAAACAGTTAGATTCAGACGCTTTTTGAGATACAACATCAGTTAATGTGTGTACTTGATAAACCTCTTTTGCATTTGATCTCCGACTCTTTTTGATATACGTTACAAGCTTAATTGTTGAACCCCAACAATATCTTCCATGGCTACAGTCTTCTCTGATCAGCTCCACACACACATTCTCATCATCAATATTAAAAGAGGCACAGCCTGCAGAGAAGTCGAATTTTACATCTGTCTCCCAGATACTCTCAATTCCCTAAGTACAGTCCTCTATTAATTTATTTGTTATTAGGAACATGCATAAAGTCACTACATTTCCTATTCTTAACTCAATAAGAGTCTGTATCTTTACCTTCTGTGCCCTGGTACTGATTGCACCTATAACTTCACAATTACTCACAGGAAAGACTGGTAGTTTCTAGTGCCATGTCAACTTCTCAAACAGTGCTGCGGAGATAGCATTCACATTTGCACCTGTATCAAAAATTACTTTAATGGTACGGCCGTAGACTTCTGCATATATATCACCAGTATAGGAATGGTCATATGCTTGGCTTACAATGCTGGACGTCATGCATAAGTTCATCTACTAGTCTCTGCCCAACATTGCATTGGAACATGACAATTCTCTTGCCAGAGCTTCTTACATCACACCCGGTGGATTCTCCAAGGCACGATAAGGTTGTCTTTAGTTTAACGGATGGGTTCTGGGTTTGTCAGTGACATCCATAATCACTGCAGTTGCTCTCTCCAGTCATTTGCATTTGGAAATTGCTGCTTAATATTTTGTGGTTGCCAGTTCGGATTATTCCCATGGAACTGTTGATTACGCTGACTATGTTGGTTGTCGTTATTTTGATTTGTGGTTTGCATTGGATTGAATCTTCACTCATTAGGTTTATTTTTCACCCAGCAAGGTTGGAAAAGCACTGCATTGGCATTCAATCTTTGACCACCATTCAGCTGTTGCTTGTTATGCTAATCTTAGAACCTTGAGCTCTGCTGTGCTGTACTATTATTATTGGCACTCAGTGCTGGGTGATATGCAAAGTTCCTGTTTACACCAGTCAACAACCTATTCCCATGATTTGTAGCTTTTTAAGTCTTTGTTTAATAGGTTGATGGTGTAGGTGACAGAGACAAAAGTCTTTGACATTGTCTTCGGGAGCATACATGAGTTTTTCACATATCTCGACTGGTAACTTTGCCTTAATAATCTTCAAAGTATCCACCTGTGGGACTGGAATATCCCAATATCTACTTTTATTCAAGTACTTCTTGAAGTACTGACGCAAGTTCCCACTCTTGACTGAAAATGGGTCTGGATTATAAACCTTGTTTTTCAGTCATTCTTGAATTCCCTTAGATCAATACCTACTCAAGAACGCTCGCTTAAAATCCTCGTAGGTGCCACAGGTTTCCATAACATCCATGCACTATAAACTACCTTCCCCTTGTATGTTGCCAGTGACAAAAGAAATATTTCATGCACGAGCCCATGCACGGGGTAAAACACCTCTGAATCCACAAATGAAAAAGACGGGGTTAACAGTTTTCTTCTCTGGACATAAGGCTTGGAACTGGTGGTGCTTTAGGAGCTTCTCCTCCATTAACAATTGGGCATATACATTGTGGGGTGGTATATTGCCATAAATAGGGTCAGACACCACATGTGCACTTTTTGTTGTAGGCATCGGGCTAGTCATCACTGACACCGAATTCATCATATTTTACTTTGGTTCATCGGAAAATGTGATGTGTGTCAGAACCACTTGCTTATATTTTTTTATTGACTCAGAACATTCTTCAATCGATTTGGTTATATTGTCTTTCCACTTCGAGAACTCCACAGCAAACTGTCGGATTATCACATCACTACCAATTTGGATCTTTGTGGAATCCGATATATTAGTCAGGTGAGCATTTTGCACAGCTTGTTGCAGGTGTTCATTAACACATTGTGTCACCCTCTCTTCTATAACTGTAACACAATCTGGTTTAACAAGTTCCAATTTGGACACAAGAGAATCTACAGTTGCGGTAACATCTCTTACTTTGGTTGGGATTTTAGAGATTTCCTCAGGAAGTTTCTCCTGGGAAAGCTTAGGATTTGCCACTTCCATAGGAAGATCACTTTGTTGAATTCTTAAATGACTCACTTCACATTTAAAACTCTCAAAATCCTGTTTGGTTGGCAATGACTTAACCATAGCAATAATATCTTGCAGAGTTAGCTTTTATATTTCCTCAGTCTGTTACTAGTGCTGCTGCTTAACAAGACCATCTTGTTTAGCAGAGAGACTTGCCTGTTCTACTGCTACAGTATGAACTATAGTGGAAATTTTGTCCTGTTCCGCTGCCATTGATTCTTGTGCGGAAGCTATCCTTGACTGTTCAGTTGCTACAGACTGCACTTTAGCAGACATCGATTGTTGATTTGCAGTAAAAGATCTGTAATGTTAAACTCCTCATTCCTAGCTGTGGTCATTACAGGTACTGAACTATAAGTGGAAGGGACCTCCTCTCCCTCAGCTGACTGGCTGACTGAATATTGTCTGTTGTATTCTGCTCCTGTTCCATTCTCAATTGGGGGTGTGTCCTAACCGTAAATCACATAAAGAAAGTCTTCACACGACCCACATAGTTTCAAACTACACGCATAAAATCAGTACAAATCTACACTTTTTTTAAATTTTTTTTTAAGATGTTCATCTATAACTAATAGATGTAGGAAGAGTACAAAAAGGACAGGATTAGATTCCAGATAGGTAAACTTGTTGTTACTTGCCTGCAGCCTGGACATTCAGGTGATCTGTTAAGATGAACCATACAGCACCAGTCTGCCAGTCCCTCTGTCCCCATTGTGGTCTCGAACAAGGACACGGTACGCAACACAGAAACGCACATTATAGTACACTTCTTACCAATAGCATACAACATGGAAATGATACAAAATCCTAACAAGTTCCCAAATTTTGCAAGAAGTCCTGTCAATTGGTTGTCACTCTAAAATGAAATGCTACACCATAAAAAAAATTAATTAATTAACTAATTTGATCTTTGACTTTGACACAGATAAGACAGGTACTGCATTTAAACTCTCTTTTGATTTTTTGGCCTAGATGCATTCATTTTAAAATTTTTTACCTGTCTAAGATAAAAATCTGTGACAACAATTTGACTATCGATGATTATGTTTTCTTCATGGCTGCTCTAGGGAGAGAACAGTTATGTACAAGATGAGTTGGTGGTCGGAGGTTTCTGTTTCTCCAGTTCTCAGAGAATGCCAGGCAAAGTCAGAGAAAACTTACTCGCTATGAAGACTCCGTCTCTCTTGGCAGCTAAAGTACTCACAGTCGCCATAAGATTTTCTGGAAACACATTCAGAATGAGAAGGCTGAACAACAGTGGCAGTATGATATCTTCTGACTAAAAAACTGGCCGCTTAGAGAACATCTTTAACACACAAGCCGATGGTGAAATATTGCGCATCGTTCAGACCATGATAGTAGCAAATTCTCCTGTTAATTTGTGAAGAAATCACTATGCACTGTATTTCTAAACACACTAATAGTTTTTATGAAGTCTGGGGATCCAACATCAAATAAAAGTTTCTAGAAAATATTTACCTTCTTTTTCGTAAGAGAAATTTTTTTATTCTTGATGATTTGCGATTGCAAGTTGTATCTCCTTTGCACTTAGTTATGTCTATATACAAACTTATCTGACCCCCTCCCACCCAAAGAAAAAGGGAAAACTCCAATAGTCATTCTTTATCTCCAACAATTGCAAAAAAGGCTAGATGCTCTTTTTTTCACAGCAAAGAGCATTGCCGTCACATCAAAGATCGTTGTCGTCTCAATTATGGTAGTGCATCATCACTGGTACTGGCTGCCGGAATATTACAATAATATTACATTATGTAGTGACATTACACCTCCTCAGGGGACACCACCTTAATGTAGCACTGTGCAGGTGAGGTGGTTTGTGTGCTCTGGATCTGGAGGGTTGTCCCGGCGGTAGCGTAGCTACCAGCAGGGCCACCCATGCCAGACAGGCCAAAGGGGAGGAGCCAGACAAAGTGTATCTCACAACGAGCTATCAATCCTGTCTGCTGTTCTATCCTATCCTAAGCCTATCCTTTTTCCTTGTCATTTTTAATGCTCTACAACACAGGGCAGGGAGGGCTCTAGAGGTGTGGTGAAGCCAGTCTCCCTAAGGGAATAAACCTGATACACATCCAGGCCCTCCAGGTTGGGGGTTGATCATGGGGTTAACAATCCCATATTGGAAAGAACGCATTGTTCAGCAACCAATTCACAGAGAGAACTGGAGTGTCTATAACTTACGACAACCAAGGCACTTCAAACAGCAACGATTTTGGTGTACTGGAACATGGAATGTAAGAAGTATCTTTCAGGCGGAACCAGTAGCAAGTGCGAGGAGGAATTATTGAGGTACAGAATTGAGATAAGATGGAAACAAGCAGAGTTGGTTGATCTTCAGCACTATACCTTGATCAATAGCAGGCAAGAAGAAAATAGATTAGGAACAGGTTTTATGGCAAAGAAGTCCATCAATCATGCCATGGTGGAATATGAAACAATAAACTGCAGATTATGTCGACTGAGGCTGAAGGGAAAATTCGCTGACTTGTCACTGATCATTGTGCATGCCACAATGGGAGATGCAGCTGAAGAAGAGAGAGAAGAATTTTATGAGAAATTGGAACAAGTATATGATAAGCTGCACAAGTAAGACGTTAAAATTATCCTGGGGGATTGTAACGCTAAAGTAGGTAAAGAGAAAGAGAAACAATCGGTGGCAGTCTTCATAGTAAACACCTGGAATCAAATAACTATGGTTGCAATCTGATTGAATTTGCTTTTAGCAAAGGATTAGTGATTAAAAGTACGTGTTTCCCACACAAAGACATTTATAAGGAGACTTGGATATCACCAGATTGGTTGACGAGAAATCAAATAGATCATATAATGATAGATGGACAGCATGCCTCAGAAATTTTGGATGTGATTAGCCACCAAGGAGCAGATATTGACTCAGACCATCTTTTGGTAAGAATCAAAACCTTAGAAAGGATTGCAGTTAAAGCCAGAAGGGCTAGGTTGGAGAAAAGTAAGGTCTACAATGTGGAGATGCTCAAAGATCACAAGAAAAAGGAAGAGTATAGGAGCAAAGTGCAAGAGAAGTTGCAAAAGATCAGCGTGATGGAGGGAAAGGATATCAACATACTATGGGATGAAACTAAGATAGGTTTAAATACAACAGCACAAGAGGTACTTGGAGAAAGAGGAAAACAGAAAACAAACAGATGGTTCGATGAGGAGATGATAGAAATCAGGCTCGATGAAGAATGTTATAGAGACCTGCATGAAATAATGTTGCTATGTTTAAAGAGAAGAGAAGGGTAGCTAAGAATTTAGTTCAGATTAAAAAGAGAGTAGAAGAAAGGGAAAGGATGGATGAAATACAGAAGAACTTTGAAAATAAGTAGGGGAGGAAATTCTTTTATGGGGTGGAACAAATAAAGAGAGGATATCAGCCAAAGACGGACATGTTGAAAGATGAGACAGACAGTTTGATAGCTGGAAAGGAAAAAATAACAGAAACATGGGCACAACATTTTGAAGTGTTACTGTCAGACAGACACACCATAAGTGAAGAGAGTAATGGAGGGGATAGAGAAGAAACTGAAGAAGAACAAGAGGTGGATGGAGATGATGCAGTGGACACGGAACCACCATCGATAGAACAGTTAAGAAAAATTATGAAGCAACTTGGGAATAGCAAAACTCCTGGACACAACCTGGTAACTGCAGAAATGATAAAACATGGAGGTGAAATATTAGTACGGAGGATACATAAAATAATTATAATTGCCTGAAAAACAGAGAAAATGCCAGAGGGCTGGACATTAGCAACCACCTGCTCTATACATAAGAAAGGATCTTGCATGCAGTGTAACAACTACCGAGGACTCTCTCTGCTTAGTATCATCTAGTCTACAAAATCCTTTCTATGGCTATAACAAGGACAGTTAAGCCCAAGAGCAGAAAATATTCTAGGCGAGTACCAGGCAGATTTTAGATTTGGGAGGTCTACAGCTGAGCATATCTTTACAGTAAGTATGATGCTGGAGAAGACTTACAATAATAATGTAAGATTAGAACATCCGTTTATAGACAGGCCTATGATAGAGTTAAAAGATCAGCACTGTGGGAAACAATGCAAACATTCAAATTTCCTAAGGAGCTAATAAAATTAACTAAGATGACCCTGGAAAATAGCAAAAGCCAGGTTAAAGTTCAGGGATGTCTGTTGAGATCGCTCCCAGCAGAAGAAGGCCTAAGACAGGGAGACCCATTATGCTAATACTGTTCAACCTGGTATTAGAGAATGCAGTAAGATCAATAACCACAAACCCAGGAGGTAATATTTACAACAGACTTCTGCAAATCTTAGCCTATGCAGATGATGTAGTAATAAGTGCTAGAAGTATGGAGGTGCTCACATCAGCCTTCAAAGAGTTTGAAGCCGCTGCCAAGAACCTTGGTTTAGGAGAGAGTTAGAAGAAATACAGATGATCTACAGTTAGAAGGGTACATTTTGAAAGAGTAGATAGCTTTATTTATCTTGGCTCACTAATAACATCAGAAAACAACGTGGAGGCAGACATAAAAAACGGAATTAAGGCTGCCGACAGATCATATAGGGCACTATATACCATTCTCAAAAGTAAGAACCTAAGTAGGAAACTAAAGTTGATACTTTACAAAACAGTGATCAAACCAGTTCTTATGTATGGCAGTGAAGCATGGGTACTGACGATGGCTTTGGAGAAGAAGCTAAATATATGGGAAAGGAAAGTGCTGAGGAAGATTTTTGGTCCTGTAAAAGAAGGTGAGATTTGGAGAATTAGGATTAATGAAGATATAAGGGCTCTGTACAAAGAACTTGATTTGGTAACTTCAAACAAAATGGGAAGGGTAAGATGGTTAGGACATGTACAGGGGTTGACAGAAGAAAGGCTCCAAAAGAAGATGATGATGGAACGTCCTGGTGGTAGAAGAAGGAGAGGACAACACGTGTGAGATGGCTGGAAGATGTAGAAGCCGTCCTGAGAGCAGTGGGAGTCAGGAGGTGGCACTGGCGTGCTGAAGACCGAGATGATTGGAAATCTGCGATTGAGGAGGCGAAGGTCCTCAGAGGACCGTAGTGCCATGGAGTAAGCAAGTAAGGGACATTACATCACACTTTTCTCATGTGATATACTGAAAGCTTTGGATCAAGGTAATCATAGATGCAATATTTCTTGATTTCCGAAAAGCATTTGACTCAGTGCCACACCTACACTTATAGTTAAAGTACAATAATATGGGGTATCAAGTGAAATTTGTGACTGGATTTGAGGACTTTTGGTAGGGAGTGCACAACGTGCTATCTTGGGCAGGGTGTGATCAACAGATGTACAAGTAACTTCAGGCGTCCCCCTGAGATGTGTGTTGGGACCCTTGTTGTTCATACTGTTTATTAATTATGTTGCAGACAATATTAATAGTAACCTCAGACTTTATGCAGATGATGCAGTTATCTATAATGATGTATTACCTGAAAGAAGGTGCATTAATAGTTAGTAAAATCTTGATAAGATTTCAAATTGGTGCAAAGATTGGCAACTTGCTTGAAATGTTCATAAAAGTAAAACTGTGCACTTAATAAAACAAATGTAGTATCTTATGTCAGTTCAGACAAATACTTGGATGTGACACTTTGTAGGGATATGAAATGGAATGATCACATAGGCTCAGGCATGAGTAAAGCAAGTGGTAGACTTTGGTTTATTGGTAGAATACTGGGGAAGTACAATCAGTCTAAAAAGGAGATTGCTTACAAATCACTCATGTGACCATTTCTAAAATACTGCTCAAACATGTGGGGCTCATACCAGATAGGACTAACAGGGGATACTGAATGTATACAGAAAAGGACAGCATGAATGGTCACAGCTTTGTTTGATCCGTGAGAGAACTGTCACAGACATACTGAAGGAGCCCAACAGGAAGATTCTTTAAGATAGATGTAAAGTATCCCAAGAAAGTCTGTTAAATGATGACTCTAGGAATATACTGCAATCCCCTATGTATCACTCACATAGGGGTTGTGAGGGTAATATTGGAATAATTACTACACACACAGGCATTCAAACAACCATTCTTCTCATGCTCCATACATGAGTGGAATGGGAAAAAACACTAATAACTGGTATAATGGAATGTACCCTCTGAAATGCACCTCATCATGGTTTGCAGGGTATAGATGCCGATGTAGAGAAGAAATCCAGAGGTACACCACTTCTGTGTTTGGAAGAGGATCATACAGATTTACAGCAGTGCAATTTTGGTAATCAGTTTCAGTGTGCACTTGGATTGAAATTAATGATTTGTTTCAAATTTATGTGGATGATCTTTTAGTGTCTAATCAATAACAGTTAAACTCATTTATCAGGAAGTGCTTTATTTAGCATACATCTATGAATGACAATAGTCTTTATTCAACAAAAATGTACATCAAGACACAAAGGAATTCAAGGCATTAGCTGACATTAGCTGCCAGAGGCCACTGATTTAAATCAATAGGGAAGTTGAAAATTTGTGCTGGACCAGGATCCGAACCTGGGTCTCCTGTTTACTAGGCAGATGTGTTGACAACTGTGACATCTGGACACAATGGTCATCGCAAATGCCCATACTACCTACACTGGCATGCCTCGCTCAGACCCAAACTCTCAACTTATCCACACGCTACTGATGTAGTGCCTCTTGCTCATTATCATCATTATTCGTGGCATCTTGCCAATTCCCGTGAGAGTTTGAGCTTGATGTGCATCTGCACTGAAGGGATTATTAGCCATTCTTGCCTGAATTTTGTAACTGGTGTCGTTTCTTTTGGACATGTTCAAAAGAACTGACACCACACATATAAAAATGAACATTATACAGATTTGGACAAAATGATTCAGCAAAGACTCTGATACAATCAACTGAACCCTTTGTGGAAGCAGGATACTGTACTTCTCTGACAGGTCTGCCATTTTGTTTAGCCACCAACAGCTCAGATTATGGGACGGCAGCAGCACAATTCTGGTTGGTTGGTTTGTGGGGGTTGAAGGGACCAGACTTCAAAGGCCATTGGTCCCTTTTTTTCCACGACCATGAAACACCCATAAGGAAGAAAAACAAGCAATGGAGATGACAAGGAATGACACAGAACAAGAAAGACATGGACAAAGACCGGATAAGAAGAATTAAAATCACACAGAGTGTTACAGTGGTTGGCTGACCACGGAAAAAAAAGACACACACTAAAATCTCCAATCTAAAACCATAGGCCAAAGGCCAGACTCAACACAAAAAAAAAGACACGAACCCTCAGATCGAGCAATAAAATCCCCCTGCGCAAATAAAACTCAAAACTAAGCCTGCCTAGTTTTAATGATGTACTTTTAAGACCTGAATGTTTAGTCTTAAAATCTGCAGATAACTTCGATGAGAACTGGTTGTGGTTGTATTTTCATTGTGTAGTGTCATGTTCCAACTTGTGTCCTGGCAACGTTTCAAAAATCCTTGAGAAGCAGAGGTTGTCTGCCCCTCATGGGTTGTTCATTGGTGTGCAGTGAGTCAATTGCTGCTGCTGTTGGTTCCATTTCTGTTATTGTTGATGATGTTTCTGTTTGAGAAGTTTTTGAAGAGACAAATTTTGCTCAAAGTAGTTTAACTTCACTGACAGTAGATTTTCACTGTTTTCCTAATTTGTTTCCCATCTTCTAGTTTCACATTTGCTCCCAAAGGGAGAAAGTAAAAACATGAAGGTGAAAACAGAAATGTAAAAACATAATATTTTCTTTCATGCCTCCATGAATCTGTTCTTTTTAAGTAAATACTAGCAGTTTTATTTTAAATAGAAGTTTTTTGGCTGCACTATTTATTTATTTGCTCATGGTGATACAAATTGCACAATGAGCTTGTTTCAGAGATTTGACATTATCAAGTGCACATCTTAGCCGGTATGATGGTGTCCGTAGAGCAACTTGGAGTATAAATGTCAGTTATCTTCTTGTTATGATATGATTACATGATTGATACATTTACTTTTTATTTGTGTGATCTCATAAAGCTATTTTTGTCAGCTTTTCTGACAAATTTTCTTATCGTTGAAGCTGAAATCAAGCAATCATATCATAACAAAAAGACAACCATCATTTACACTGCAAGATGCCATACGGACCACGTCATTTCATCTAAGATGTACACTTGATAATGACAAATCACCAAAAAGAGCTCATCATGTAACTTGTATCACCATGAGTAAGTGAATAAATAGTGCAACAAGAAGCTTGTACTTAAAATAAAATATGTAGTTCTTCAACCTCATGCAAGCTGTTGGCCCACTGGAAGGGAAACTAGCAGTTTTATTTTTCTGTATGCATTGCCTCTCAAGCTGGACAAAGAAATCAGTAGTCTAGAACCCTCAGTTTAAGAATTTTAATGTATGATGTATTTGGTGCATATATAGCAACAAAGAAGTGGCAAAAAGAGGATGATAATATGGTCAATCATTTTATTCTGTCAATGCTTATGATAATTATAATTTAACTACAGCATTTGGATATAGTCAATTAGATGAATGTATGAACTATAATTTTAATAATTTCTACATCTTTGAGTGCAATAATATTGCATGATGCAAAATTAAATAATTTTTTATGTGACTCAAAGCAAAATGAGTATCAACTGTTCATGAACAAGTTATATCAAGAATTTTTATAATGATTCATATGTGGAGCTGTTAAGATATAAAATTTTTAACAGCCTGTTGATTGTGTTATGTATTTTTTGTTGTCGATTTAACCATGCAGCACATCAAACAGCTGAAATATTCCAGCATACATGTACATTATACAGGAACTACTGTAGTAATTGGATTCTGTAAAACTCTTTTGAACAGTGTGTGCTCTCCACACATGTCCTACAGTTGCTGTTACATGTGTGTAAAGAACACACTGTTCAAAATACTACTACAGGATCCAGTTACTACAGTGGTTCCTGTATTAGGTACACATACAAATGTATTATCCTGGACATTCGATATATTGGGTCTCGAAGAAGGTACTACTGAGCTATTGAAACTAGTAGCATAAAAACGCTTTTAAATATAATGGCTGATGATATACACTGAATAGGAAAAGAAACTGGTACACCCGCCTAATATTGTGTAGGGCCCCTGTGAGCAAGCAGAAGTGCTGCAACATGACGTGGTATGGACTCAAGTTATGCCTGAAGTAGTGCTGGAGGTAATTGACACCATGAATCCTGCAGCCACTCTGTAGAAATTCTGGACATGTTGGCTGTTGCATTGCCCTGCTGGAATTGCCCAAGTCCATCAGAATTCACTACGCACATGAATGGATGCAGGTGATAAGACAGGATACTTATGTATGTGTCATGTATTAGAGTCATATTTAGACATATCAGGGGTCCCATATCACCCCAACTGGACACGTCCCACACCAACTTGAACAGTCCCCTGCTGACACGCAGGGTCCATGGATTCATGTGGTTATCTCCATAACCATACACTTCCATTGGACACTCGATTCAATTTTAAATGAGACTCAGCTGACTAGGCAACATGTTTCCAGCCATCAACATTCCTATGTTGGTGTTCATGGGCCCAGGTGAGGCGTAAAGCTTTGTGTCATGCAGTCATCAAGGGTACACGAGTGGGCCTTCAGCTCCAAAAGCCCATATCAATGATGTTTCATTGATTGGTTCACATGCTGATACTTGTTGATGCCCCAGCATCGAAATATGCAGAAATTTGCGGAAGGGTTGTGCTTCTCTCACGTTGAACAATTCTCTTCTGTCTTCATTGGTCCCGTTCTTGCAGGATCTTTATCCGGCTGCAGCGATGTTGGAGATTTGATGTTTTACTGGTTTTGCAGTATCCACGGTACACTCATGAAATGGACATACAGGAAAATCCCCACTTCATCGCTACCTCGGAAATGGTGTGTCCCATAGCTTGTGCGCTGACTATAACACTACGTTCAAACTCACTTAAATCTTGATAACCTGCCATTGTAACAGCAGTAACCAATCTAACAACTGTCCTAGACACTTGTTGTCTTATATAGGTGTTGCCAACTGCAGTGCCGTATTCTGCCTGTTTAGGTATCTCTATATTTGAATTTGCATGGCTATACCAGTTTCTTTGGTGCTTCAATGTATATTCCCCATATTTGTTTCCTAGATCTCAATACAAGTATTGCTTTGGAGAGGTGTGGCACAATAATACATTTTTTTATTTTATTTTTATTTGTTTATTCATTTTTTTATTTTTTTAAATTTTTTTGAGGATACAAACATAATTTGACAGCTTAGGGACCAAGGATCAAGCAGTATCTCACATGACAGGACAAAAAGAGAATTACTTGGAATACTTCCATACAGAAATTATTTTAAATCTCTTGGCGTAATTGCAGTGCCAAGCATGTACATATATAACTGTTTAATATATGCCAGAGAAAATCTGAAAAAATTGAACATGAGATGTGATGTGCATGCACACAGTACAAGAAACAGTCACCTGCTGGACTTGCCTTGCACAAGACTTGCTGTAGTCCATGATAACTATAAGTACTTAAGCATAAAATTTTTCAATAAGTTACAATGCTCAGCTTGTACAGTACCACTAAACAAATATAAGAATACATTGCAAACCTGGCTAAAAAACAACGAATTCTATACAACTGAAGAATTCTTAGAAACTAATCATCAAAATATATGTTTTACCTAAGTTATGAAGAAAATGTTTTGATATTATATAAGCTAGTTATTTACTGTGATTCATTTCTTATGTGTGTATTTAATTATTGTATAAAACATTGTTTTACATAATGCTGAAGAAAAGGTCTTTAGTTCCTTTTCTCCCCTTTCTGTAACTATTTGAATATCGTACTGAAACTAAAACCCTCTGTAAACTTTGACGAAGGAAATTGTATGAAAAATACTGAAAGGCTAATAAAAATATTCTATTCTATTCTATTCTATTCTATTCTTCTGTGGTGTTTCAGTGTCCATTGTATGTGTTTAGTTAGAAAGGAATGGAGAAAGCCTAAGAAAGGCTGAACATTGGAGTCAGTCTAGGGGGCTTGCTCAAGTAATGTAGTGAAGCAAGTCAATAGCATCCTGGCTTTAAAAGTCTGTCTGGTATAATATATAACCTGCCCACAGCTCATTGTCTAGTAGTTAATGTTGCTTTCTATAGATCACGGGTTTGATTCACAACCAGAGATTTTTTTCGTTTATGGTCTGCATCTTTGTCTTGTCATAATCCTTTCATCTCTTCTTCATAGACATGCAAGTTGCTGAAGTGGCATCAAATAGAAAGACTTGCGCCAGACAGCCAAACAATCTCACATGTGATCTCCCATCCAAAAATGCCAGACTATCATTTCATTTATTTTTCTTTTTGAATTAATATAAACATTTTTGTTTCAGAAAAGATTTTAATTTTGTGTTAAAATCAATCCCCTTACATGTTTTTAAATAGTTCGGTAGTTTGTCAAACCAAATTAAATGACTGATGTATGTGCTTCAATCAGTCCTTTTTAATTTTGTTGTTTTCCAAAAGTAGCTACATTTTGTTCTGGTTTTGTGCCCATGTACATCACTGCACTTGATAACTTAAGTTGGTTGACCCATAAAAATGTGAGTAATTTAAATGCATTTAAGGAGCATTTTATTAAGCACATTCAAGTCTAAAACCACATAACATCCTGTGAAAATGAAGTGCAGATGACCCCAATAGGCAAGTCATGTAATCCATATGTGAGAGATCCAGCCTCCTAAGCAATCTTTCATTGCCCACATTACAACAAAGACTCCTGAGAAGACTGAGAAACAGATGGGAAGACAACATAAAGAAGATTTGGAAGCTTTGAATGAATGTAATCAGCTGGGAGGAAACAGCAAAGAAGAGAATGCAATGGGGACTGACTGTTGCTGCAGTGCATGGCATGTAAGACCAGTGACTGCTGGATAATAAAGTACTGGTAAGTATTTGTGCTGTATAAACACTTCTCAACAGGACTCTCTATGGCCTTTGCTATGTACAGGGCTATTACAAATGATTGAAGCGATTTCATAAATTCACTGTAGCTCCATTCATTGACATATGGTCACGACACACTACAGATAGTAGAAAAACTCATAAAGTTTTGTTCGGCTGAAGCCGCACTTCAGGTTTCTGCCGCCAAAGTGCTCGAGAGCGCAGTGAGACAAAATGGCGACAGGAGCCGAGAAAGCGTATGTCGTGCTTGAAATGCACTCACATCAGTCAGTCATAACAGTGCAACGACACTTCGGGACGGAGTTCAACCAAGATCCACCAACTGCTAACTCCATTCGGCGATGGTATGCGCAGTTTAAAGCTTCTGGATGCCTCTGTAAGGGGAAAATAATGGGTCAGCCTGCAGTGAGCGAAGAAAGGTTGAACGCGTGCGGGCAAGTTTCACGCATAGCCCGCGGAAGTCGACGAATAAAGCAAGCAGGGAGCTAAACGACCACAGCCGATGGTTTGGAAAATCTCACGGAAAAGGCTAAAGCAGAAGCCTTACCGTTTACAATTGCTACAAGCCCTGACACCCAATGACAAAGTCAAACGCTTTGAATTTTCGGTGCGGTTGCAACAGCTCATGGAAGAGGATGCGTTCAGTGCGAAACTTGTTTTCAGTGATGAAGCAACATTTTTTCTTAATGGTGAAGTGAACAGACACAATGTGCGAATCCGGGCGGTAGAGAATCCTCATGCATTCGTGCAGTAAATTCGAAATTCACCAAAAGTTAACGTGTTTTGTGCAATCTCACGGTTTAAAGTTCAAGGCCCCTTTCTCTTCTGCGAAAAAAAACGTTACAGGACACGTGTATCTGGACATGCTGGAAAATTGGCTCATGCCACAACTGGAGACCGACAGCGCCGACTTCATCTTTCAACAGGATGGTGCTCCACTGCTCCACCGCACTTCCATCATGATGTTGGGCATTTCTTAAACAGGAGACTGGAGAACTAATGGATCGGTCGTGGTGGAGATCATGATCAGCAATTCATGTCATGGCCTCCACGCTCTCCCGACTTAACCCCATGCGATTTCTTTCTGTGGGGTTATGTGAAAGATTCAGTGTTTAAACCTCCTCTACCAAGAAATGTGCCAGAACTGCGAGCTTGCATCAACGATGCTTTCGAACTGATTGATGGGGACATGCTGCACCGAGTGTGGGAGGAACTTGATTATCGGCTTGATGTCTGCCGAATCACTAAAGGGGCACATATCGAACATTTGTGAATGCCTAAAAAAACTTTTTGAGTTTTTGTATGTGAAAATATCTCAAATAATAAAGTTATTGTAGAGCTGTGAAATCGCTTCAATCATTTGTAATAACCCTGTATGTCTTACTGCTCGTTTCAGTAACAGCAACTTTCTTTTGAACTGAACATTGGCTGCACAGTCCATAATTCAACCCCATAGTTAAGAAAGGGGTAAATCATTCCATGGTAAACTGTTTTTAGTTTGATGAGGAACTATCTTTGAGAGCTGACTAAGGAGATATAAGCAAGTACTGACTTCTTCACATACAAAGTTAGTGTGATTTGTCCATTGTAGATTTTCATTTAAAAACCCACCCAGAAATTTACAACTGTCAGTTTCTATTGCTGAGAGGTTAAATGCTTTATTTATATTTGTGTGGTCAGAACTGACTATTTTAAATGACAGGAACTGAGATTTGGTGACATTCACCTTGAGGCCCTGATCATAGAAGTATTTGGTCTATTCTGTTACCCCACTAGCAGCAAAAGATTCTAGCTCCTTATCTTTTCTCCATAGAATAAGATGTCATCTGCTTAGCTTATAATATGGGAATTGATTGGTTGAGCAATGTCAATAATATATATGAGGTAAAGAAAGGGACCAATGATAGAGCCCTGGCATACTCCTTGTATTGTTTTTTGACTGGTGGATTGAAAGTTTGTAATTTTTTTATCTATCTTGTATGTCAGTGTAGTGTGTGGCTTAGGATTCAAGAGGTATGTTGCTATAAGATGCATGAATGGATTCCCTATATGGTATCTGTAGAAGTGACTTATAGTTTACTGTGTCGAATGCTTTTGTCAGACCTAAAAATATACCTGCAGTCTGCATCCTTTGGTCCAAAGGACAGTGTAATTGCTGTGGTTATGCTTAGACATTTTTTAAAGCCATGCAGAAAATCTAAATGCAGTTTATGTTTCACGAAAAATGCACTAAAGTGGGATAGGATAATATTTTCAAATACCTTAGTCTAAAGTTAGAGATATCTTCCTTACTTACTTTTTTGTACACTGGTTTTACCACACTCATTTTAAGAACACCTGGACACATACTTTCTCTAATGCTGCAGTTAATCTGGTAAGTAACAGGTTCTGGAATTTCTTTTAAGTACATCTCAGCAATTGCATTGGATATGCCATTCCACCAAGATGAAATTTTTGTCTTTAGCATGAGTGTTACCTCGGATACTTTCTGTTCATTTACATACATAAAATCAAACTTGACACATTGAGTGAGATGATATGTGGTCTCAACATCTTCATCTGTATTGTTGGTTGGTTGGTCAATAGTAGTGAAACAGTTATTAAAGACATTACATATAGTATTTGGTTTTTTCACATTACCATCATGTCCTATACTGAGTGGTTCCATGTTCATCTTGGTACCTTTACAGTATTTATCAATTAAATACCAGGATGTTTGACCTATTCTGTCAGATCCTCTTTTTGTTTTACTGTTAATCTGCTTTCTAAGATTAGCAAGTTGTTTTAAAAGTATTCTGTGCCTGATAGCACTTTTCAATAAAAGCCTGTAGAGAAGTAGCTTTATAAGGCAGGTTTGGATCGTGTGTACTCTGCCTGAGCTTTATCAGACTTGGTAGGGTTTCAGTCTCGGATTATCTCCATTTTTGCAATGTTTAGCTGCCATCTCTGTTTCTCTGTCAGGGCAGCAATAGTCATAATGTCTCGACAGGGTTGAATACAGATCATTCCATTTGTCATCAGACCCTTTCACCTGCTACACCGAATCCCATTTCTTCTCTTCTAGATTGTATTTAAAGGCATTAATACACATATCAAAAAAAGTTTTGCATCACCCCGGATCCCAGAACTCCTGAAGATAGACGTTGACTGTGGATATTGTATCACAGACACAGTCCCTTTGGCAGTTCAGAGATGTCACTAAATCACCCAAAGATGTAAACAACCATGCATGAGCAGTGCCTATTAGTTGGAGGGGGTCCGACAGCTGATCAGTTCCAGTCATTCCACCAGGAAGGAGGTACACAGCTCATTTTGTCTGTAGTTCAACCATGCCTAGATGGTCAATACCGCAGTTTGATCACGTCCGCATTGTTACTTTGTGACAGGAAGGACTCTCAACAAGGGAAGTGTCCAGGTGTCTCGGAGTGAACCAAAGCGATGTTGTTCAGACATGGAGGAGATGCAGAGAGACAGGAACTGTCGATGACATGCGTCGCTCAGGCTGCCCAAGGGCTACTACTGCAGTGGATGACCGCTACCTATGGATTATGGCTCGGAGGAATCCTGACAGCAACGCCACCATGTTGAATAATGCTTTTCTGGCAGCCACAGGACATCTTGTTATGACTCAAACTGTGTGCAATAGGCTGCATGACGTGCAACTTCACTCCCGATGTCCATGGCAAGGTCCATCTTTGCAACCATGCAGCACAGCGCAGACGGGCCCAACAACATGCTGAATGGACCGCTCAGGATTGGCATCATTTTCTCTTCATCAATGAGTGTCGCATATGCCTTCAAGCAGACAATTGTTGGATACGTGTGTGGAGGCAACCCAGTCAGGCTGAACGCCTTAGACACACTGTCCAGTGAGTGCAACAGGGTGGAGGTTCCCTGCTGTTTTGGGGTGGCATTGTGTGGGGCCAACGTACACCACTGGCAGTCATGGAAGGCACCGTAATGGCTGAACGATACATGAATGCCGTCCTCCAACTTATAGTGCAACCATATCGGCAGCATATTGCTGAGGCATTTGTCTTCATGGACGACAATTCGCACCCCCATCATGCACATCTTGTGAATGACTTCCTTCAGGATAATGACATCGTTTGACTAGAGTGGTCAGCATGTTCTCCAGACATGAACCCTATCGAACATGCCTGGGATAGATTGAAAAGGGCTGTTTATAGACGATGTGACTCACCAACCTCTCTCAGGGATCTACGTCGAATCGCCGTTGAGGAGTGGGACAATCTGGACCAACAGTGCCTTGATGAAGTTGTGGATAGTATGCCATGACAAATACAGGCAAGCATCAAAGCAAGAGGACGTGCTACTTGGTATTAGAGGTACTGGTGTGTACAGAAATCTGGACCACCACCTCTGAAGGTCTCGCTGCATGGTGGTACAGAAAAAATGTTGCTTCATCACTGAAAACAAGTTTCGCACTGAACGCATCCTCTTCCATGAGCTGTTGCAACCGCACTGAAAATTCAAAGTGTTTGACTTTGTCATTGGGTGTCAGGACTTGTAGCAATTGTAAACGGTAAGGCTTCTGCTTTAGCCTTTTCCGTAAAATTTTCCAAACCATCGGCTGTGGTTGTTTAGCTCCCTGCTTGCTTTATTCGTCGACTTCTGCGGGCTATGCATGAAACTTGCCCGCACGCGTTCAACCTTTCTTCGCTCACTGCAGGCTGACCCATTAATTTCCCCTTACAGTGGCATCCAGAAGCTTTAAACTGCGCATACCATCGCCGAATGGAGTTAGCAGTTGGTGGATCTTGGTTGAACTCCGTCCTGAAGTGTCGTTGCACTGTTATGACTGACTGATGTGAGTGCATTTCAAGCACGACATACGCTTTCTCGGCTCCTGTCGCCATTTTGTCTCACTACGCTCTCGAGCACTTTGGCGGCAGAAACCTGAAGTGCGGCTTCAGCCGAACAAAACTTTATGAGTTTTTCTACTATCTGTAGTGTGTTGTGACCATATGTCAATGAATGGAGCTACAGTGAATTTATTAAATCGCTTCAATCATTTGTAATAGCCCTGTACACAGCAAAGGCCATAGAGAGTCCTGTTGAGAAGTGTTTATACAGCACAAATACTTACCAGTACTTTATTATCCAGCAGTCACTGGTCTTACATGCCATGCACTGCAGCAACAGTCGGTCCCCATTGCATTCTCTTCTTTGCTGTTTCCTCCCAGCTGATTACATTCATTCAAAGCTTCCAAATCTTCTTTATGTTGCCTTCCCATCTGTTTCTCAGTCTTCTCAGGAGTCTTTGTTGTAATGTGGGCAATGAAAGATTGCTTAGGAAGCTGGATCTCTCACATATGGATTACATGACTTGCCTATTGGGGTCATCTGCACTTCATTTTCACAGGATGTTATGTGATTTTAGACTTGAATGTGCTTAATAAAATGCTCCTTAAATGCATTTAAATTACTCACATTTTTATGGGTCAACCAACTTAAGTTATCAAGTGCAGTGATGTACATGGGCACAAAACCAGAACAAAATGTAGCTACTTTTGGAAAACAAAATTAAAAAGGACTGATTGAAGCACATACATCAGTCATTTAATTTGGTTTGACAAACTACCAAACTATTTAAAAACATGTAAGGGGATTGATTTTAACACAAAATTAAAATCTTTTCTGAAACAAAAATGTTTATATTAATTCAAAAAGAAAAATAAACGAAATGATAGTCTGGCATTTTTGGATGTGAGATCACATGTGAGATTGTTTGGCTGTCTGGCACAAGTCTTTCTATTTGATGCCACTTCAGCAACTTGCATGTCTATGAAGTATTTTTCATACAATTGCCTTCGTCAAAGTTTACAGAGGGTTTTAGTTTCAGTACCATATTCAAATAGTTACAGAAAGGGGAGAAAAGGAACTAAAGACTTTTTCTTCAGCATTATGTAAAACAATGTTTTATACAATAATTAAATACACACATAAGAAAAGAATCACAGTAAATAACTAGCTTATATAATATCAAAACATTTTCTTCATAACTTAGGTAAAACATATATTTTGATGATTAGTTTCTAAGAATTCTTCAGTTGTATAGAATTTGTTGTTTTTTAGCCAGGTTTGCAATGTATTCTTATATTTATTTAGTGGTACTGTACAAGCTGATCATGGTAACTTATTGAAAAATTTTATGCTTAAGTACTTATAGTTATCATGGACTACAGCAAGTCTTGTGCAAGGCAAGTCCAGCAAGTGACTGTTTCACATCTCATGTTCAATTTTTTCAGATTTTCTCTGGCATATATTAAACAATTATATATGTACATGCTTGGCACTGTCATTACGCCAAGAGATTTAAAATAATTTCTGTATGGAAGTATTCCAAGTAATTCTCTTTTTGTCCTGTCATGTGAGATTCTGCTTGATCCTTGGCCCCTAAGCTGTCAAATTATGTTTGTATCCTCAAAAAAATTTTAAAAAATAAAAAAATAAAAAAATGAATAAACAAATAAAAATAAAAAATAAAATAAAAAAATTTATTATTGTGCCACACCTCTCCAAAGCAATACTTGTATTGAGATTTAGGAAACAAATATGGGGAATATACATTGAAGCACCAAAGAAACTGGTATAGCCGTGCAAATTCAAATATAGAGATACCTAAACAGGCTGAATACGGCACTGCAGTTGGCAACACCTATATAAGACAACAAGTGTCTAGGACAGTTGTTAGATTGGTTACTGCTGTTACAATGGCAGGTTATCAAGATTTAAGTGAGTTTGAACGTAGTGTTACAGTCAGCGCACAAGCTATGGGACACACCATTTCCGAGGTAGCGATGAATTGCGGATTGTCCTGTATGTCCATTTCATGAGTGTACCGTGAATACTGCAAAACCAGTAAAACATCAAATCTCCAACATCGCTGCAGCCGGATAAAGATCCTGCAAGAACGGGACCAATGAAGACAGAAGAGAATTGTTCAACGTGAGAGAAGCACAACCCTTCCGCAAATTTCTGCATATTTCGATGCTGGGGCATCAACAAGTATCAGCATGCGAACCAATCAATGAAACATCATTGATATGGGCTTTTGGAGCTGAAGGCCCACTCGTGTACCCTTGATGACTGCATGACACAAAGCTTTACGCCTCACCTGGGCCCATGAACACCAACATACGAATGTTGATGGCTGGATCCTCACAGGGGCCCTACACAATATTAGGCGGGTGTACCAGTTTCTTTGGCTCTTCAGTGTATATCATCAGCCATTATATTTAAAAGCGTTTTTATGCTACTAGTTTCAATAGCTCAGTAGTACCTTCTTCGAGACCCAATATATCGAATGTCCAGGATAATACATTTGTATGTGTACCTAATACAGGAACCACTGTAGTAACTGGATCCTGTAGTAGTATTTTGAACAGTGTGTTCTTTACACACATGTAACAGCAACTGTAGGACATGTGTGGAGAGCACACACTGTTCAAAAGAGTTTTACAGAATCCAATTACTACAGTAGTTCCTGTATAATGTACATGTATGCTGGAATATTTCAGCTGTTTGATGTGCTGCATGGTTAAATCGACAACAAAAAATACATAACACGATCAACAGGCTGTTAAAAATTTTATATCTTAACAGCTCCACATATGAATCATTATTTTAATTCTTGGTATAACTTGTTCATGAACAGTTGATACTCATTTTGCTTTGAGTCACATAAAAAATTATTTAATTTTGCATCATGCAATATTATTGCACTCAAAGATGTAGAAATTATTAAAATTATAGTTCATTCATTCATCTAATTGACTACATCCAAATGCTGTAGTTAAATTATAATTATCATAAGCATTGACAGAATAAAATGATTGACCATATTATCATCCTCTGTTTGCCACTTCTTTGTTGCTATACAAGCACCAAATACATCATACATTAAAATTCTTAAACTGAGGGTTCTAGACTACTGATTTCTTTGTCCAGCTTGAGAGGCAATGCATACAGAAAAATAAAACTGCTAGTTTCCCTTCCAGTGGGCCAACAGCTTGCATGAGGTTGAAGAACTACATATTTTATTTTAAGTACAAGCTTCTTGTTGCACTATTTATTCACTTACTCATGGTGATACAAGTTACATGATGAGCTCTTTTTGGTGATTTGTCATTATCAAGTTGAAGAACTACATATTTTATTTTAAGTACAAGCTTCTTGTTGCACTATTTATTCACTTACTCATGGTGATACAAGTTACATGATGAGCTCTTTTTGGTGATTTGTCATTATCAAGTGTACATCTTAGATGAAATGACGTGGTCTGTATGGCATCTTGCAGTGTAAATGATGGTTGTCTTTTTGTTATGATATGATTGCTTGATTTCAGCTTCAACGATAAGAAAATTTGTCAGAAAAGCTGACAAAAATAGCTTTACGAGATCACACAAATAAAAAGTGAGTGTCTCAATCATGTAATCATATCATAACAAGAAGATAACCGACATTTATACTCCAAGTTGCTCTATGGACACCATCATACCGGCTAAGATGTGCACTTGATAATGTCAAATCTCTGAAACAAGCTCATTGTGCAATTTGTATCACCATGAGCAAATAAATAAATAGTGCAGCCAAAAAACTTCTATTTAAAATAAAACTGCTAGTATTTACTTAAAAAGAACAGATTCATGGAGGCATGAAAGAAAATATTATGTTTTTACATTTCTGTTTTCACCTTCATGTTTTTACTTTCTCCCTTTGGGAGCAAATGTGAAACTAGAAGATGGGAAACAAATTAGGAAAACAGTGAAAATCTACTGTCAGTGAAGTTAAACTACTTTGAGCAAAATTTGTCTCTTCAAAAACTTCTCAAACAGAAACATCATCAACAATAACTGAAATGGAACCAACAGCAGCAGCAATTGACTCACTGCACACCAGTAAACAACCCATGAGGGGCAGACAACCTCTGCTTCTCAAGGATTTTTGAAACGTTGCCAGGACACAAGTTGGAACATGACACTACACAATGAAAATACAACCGCAACCAGTTCTCATCGAAGTTACCTGCAGATTTTAAGACTAAACATTCACTGTCTTAAAAATACATCATTAAAACTAGAAGTAGCAATGAGTGGTGCAGATACTGATTGCATGTGCATTAGGGAGTAGTATTAACATTCATCCATTTAAGTTGTCAAGTCAGCACTGTAGACAATATGTCAAAAATGGGAGTGTATGTATTTTTGTCAAATCATGCATCAATTATGAAGGAACGTGTGAAGCCAAATCACTGAGTGTGGAAAAACATTTTTAAGTAGGAGCCATGCAGTTGCACAAAGTACAAGGCAAAGTCATAGTCACTGTAATATACAGACTACCTACTGGAGATTCAAAAATATTTATTAATCAGTTAGACACACTAGTTAATGTTCTATTTTCTGAAACAGCCACCATAATTGTGTGTGGGAACTTGAATACAAATCTTACGAATGAAAGTAGCCTGAAAGATCAGTTCTTAAATCTCTTACGTGTCTTTAATGTATACCCCACATTTATGAACCTACATGAATAACAAATAGCTTAAGTCTCACAGGTAATAAATTTTCAAATGTAGGACCCACAGAGGTAGAAACCATAAGTATTGATTTAGTATTATCAAACAACAATGCTCTTGTACTCAAAATTCTTTCAGTGCCATTGAAAGAAACAAAAGCACACTTTATGAATACATGAAATTTCTCTGTAGATAATTGTGTCAACTTTGTGAATATCCTAAGCAATGTGTCATGTGTGGAAATGCTGTCTAGTGATGTCAAATGCCTGGACATTTATAAGTTGGGGCAAATGCCCAGGATAAATGCCTGGGCAAATCCCCAAAATTCATAAATGCCCAGGCATCTGTGCATTTTAAAGGCTAATTGATAAGTGGCACATTTATGAACCTACATGAATAACAAATAGCTTAAGTCTCACAGGTAATAAATTTTCAAATGTAGGACCCACAGAGGTAGAAACAATAAGTATTGATTTAGTATTATCAAACAACAATGCTCTTGTACTCAAAATTCTTTCAGTGCCATTGAAAGAAACAAAAGCACACTTTATGAATACATGAAATTTCTCTGTAGATAATTGTGTCAACTTTGTGAATATCCTAAGCAATGTGTCATGTGTGGAAATGCTGTCTAGTGATGTCAAATGCCTGGACATTTATAAGTTGGGGCAAATGCCCAGGATAAATGCCTGGGCAAATCCCCAAAATTCATAAATGCCCAGGCATCTGTGCATTTTAAAGGCTAATTGATAAGTGGCACTTATGAAAAGCTTTAAACTAGTACTTTGTACTGGAAAAGGCGTTTTGTAACATGGCTTCTGAAGTGGTTGGGTAATCAAGTTGAAAAAACTGCTTGAGAGTTAGGGAAGAGTTATTAGGGGAAATAAATTGGAGTGTAAATGTAACTATACCTTTTTAATGAGGTCAATTCTTGGGGTAGTTCATAATACAAAAGAAAACAAAACTCAAGTTTAAAAGTAATTCTTGAAATAAAGTACAGTTTTATAGCCTGTAGGTAATATTTTTACTTATACTACACTACTGCAAAAATATTAGAGAAAAAAAAATTAATCAATAATCATTTTAATTGGGTATAAGTCAAGTGCCTATGCCAATTGCACAAGTCCAAGAGTTGCTCATTCTCTAGTAATCAACTAGTACTGGAATTGAACAATTCCAGCTCAGAATTGAATGATTCCAGCTTCTTCAGCATTGATCATTATTAGCATTCTCATTTTATCTTCACAGCAGTGCAGTCATAAGAAAGTAGATAAAGAAAAGAGCAGAATAGAAAACTATAGTCTGTCTCAAATGTCACTACATCTGACAATTAAGCCTTTTTTTTTTTTTTTTTTTTTTTTTCACTGAAAACAGTTTAACATTTCTGGATACGTTTGCCATCAAGAAACACACGCCAGTTGTTTAATAGATTAAGGAAATTTTTTATCAATAATCATTCTTCAGTAATATTCAGAGATTTGACACGGTTTATAAAATGTGTTACATTACAAGGCAATGACCTAAGGACAATGTTTTTCATACTGGCTTATCACTACACAGCTGTTCGATGTGTGGGGTACATGTGTGTGAGAGAAAGATAGATAGGGAGGGAGAGAGACAGAGAGAGAGAGAGAGAGAGAGAGAGAGAGAGAGAGAGAGAGAGAGAGAGAGAGAGAAAGAGAGAGAGAGAGATAGAGTCTGTCTGTGTGTGAAGATTTTCTTAATCATGCCTTTTGCACTCTCGTGGTGATATTTCCATAGGAACTGTCATACATAACACACATTTCTTTATATCTAACCAAGAAGTGAAAAACCAATTTTCATAGATTAAGCTGTCCACTACCGGTAGCTGAGTGGTCAGCGTGACAGAATGTCAATCCTAAGGGCCCGGGCTCAATTCCCGGCTGAGGCGGAAATTTTCTCTGCTCAGGGACTGGGTGTTGTGTTGTCCTAATCATCATCATTTCATCCCCATCAATGCACAAGTCGCCGAAGTGGTGTCAAATCGAAAGACTTGCACCAGGCAAACGGTCTACCTGGTGGGAGGCCCTCGTCACACGACATTTCCATAGATTAAGCTTTTAAAATTTCAACGAAATATTTTCTTCATAATTTTTACCTTCTATTTCAATCCCTAAGGGTTTGAATTTCCAAAAACAGCCACACACATATTTTCTTAAATTTCTAACAGAGAAACTAAACACTAATTTTCACAGATTTAGCTTTAAGAATGTTTTGATAATGAAATAATTACATAAAATTTTTCACCCCCTATTTCCAAAAAAATTGAAACATACTTTTTTTCAGCCGAGCAGTAAAATACTAATTTTCATTGATGTAGCTTTAAAAACACTTTAGCAATTCTTTAATAATGAATTATTTCCAAAAAAAAATTTTACCCACTACTTAAATCCATAATGGCTGAATTTCCAAAAATGCTGAAACATACTTTTTTTTTATTTTTAGATGAAAAACCAAATACAAACTTTCATAGTTCTATCTTCAAAATTGCCTTAACAGTGACATATTTTCAAAAATTCGTTCATCCCCTATTTCACCCCCTCTTGAAATTCCAAACAATTCCTTCTTGAGCAATACCTACAGTAAACTCCATATTCTTGCCAAATTTCAAGCTTCTATCATTAGCAGTTTCAGCTGGGCAATAATGTGTCGGTAAATCAGTCTGGCCCTATTTCACTTCTTAGGGATTGAATTTCCAAAAACACTGAAACACTTATTTCTTTCACTTCTAAACAAGAAGTTGAATACCAGTTTTCATAGATTTAGCTTTAAAAATGCTTTCACAATGAAATATTTTCATAAAACAGTTCACCCCTATTTCACCCCATTAGGGACTGAATTTCCAAAACAGCAACTTGTGTGTTTTTTTAATTTCTAACAAAGAAGCCAAATACAAATTTTCATAGATATGACTTCTAAAATGCTTGCATAATGAAATATTTCAATAAGGAATTTCATCCCCTATTTCACCCCCATAGGCATTGAATTTCCAAAATCAGTGGTACATGTATTTTTTATTTCTAACTGAGAAGCCAAACGCAAATTTTCATAGATTTAGCTTTGTAAATGTGTTCATAATGAAATATTTCATAAGTCATATATCTCCTATGTTACCCTCTTAGGGGTTGAATTTCCAAAAACACTCCAACATGTATTTTTTATTTGTACCTCAGATGTCAAATATCAATCTTCATAGATGTAGCTTTAAAATACTATATAGTTCTTTAATGATGATTTATCTTCAAAAACATTTCCTCTGTTATTTCACCCCCATATGGATTAAATTTCCAAAAATGCTTACCAAAAAATCAAATATCAATGTTCATAGGTCTGGCTTCAAAATTTCCTTAATAGTAACATTTTTCAAAAAATGTTTCACCCCCTTATAAGGCCAAAACCCTCTTTAAATTTCAAGTTTCTGTCCTTAGTCATTTGGGCAGGGAGATGATAAGCCAGTGAGTGAGTCAGGCAGGACATTGCCTTTTACACATAAAGATTTTGAGATGTGCTTTGTGAAGAAGCTGTCAAGAATCATATTCCATGGTGCAACAAAGGTATGTTCTTGGATCGCACCAGGCATTAAAAATTCTCATATAAATGTAAAAAGACTAACTATTAAAGTGAAAACATCCATAAATCCACTGTTTTGAGAGAATGTTGAGTATTATAAGAGAGTATGTCAAAAAGTAATTACTAAGGCAAAACATATGACAATTGACATCTTAAGACAGTCTGACAACAACTCAAAAGCTGTTTTGGGGATTATATAGACTGAAACAGGTAAGAGATGTAAAGATGCAGGAAATGTTAATATTAAAGAAGAAAAATTGCCACATAACTTAAACAATTATTTCCATTAATGCAAAAATATCATTAAGCTCACAATGCACAACTTAATAAAAACCAGAATGTCAAGTAACTGCTAGCAGTGTGGGGGTTGATTCAATAAATGAACACAAAGTGTTAAAAGTGATAAGAAGCCTGAAATGTAAAATGTTGGCAGGAGTAGGTGAGGTGTGTTCCACAGACTGAAAGGCCTTTGCCATACATTGTCAACTTACCCTTCAGTGAAGGAGAGTTCCTACCAGGCTGAAAACATCAAAAATGAAGCCATTACTTAAATAAAGCAGCCAGTATGGGGTAGAAAACTATCAGGCAATATCACCCCTTTGAATATTCTCCAAAATATTATAAAAATTAATGAAGTACTAAATCAGCAAATATCTAAATAACCACAAGTTACTAAACAGTAATCAGCATGGCTTCCAAGCAGCTAAAAATATGAGAGTGGGAGTGATGTGCTACATGGAACAAGGAATTAAAAATCAGGAAAAAAATCAATAGCAGAATAGGAGTTACTTTAGATCCCACCAATTTAGATCTCACCAAAGCATCTGATACAGTAAATCATGGCATCCTTTTAGAGAAATTGGAAGCACTAGGTACTCAAGGGTGTGGCAAAAAGTGGACTAAATCATACATATGAAACCGAACACAGATTGTAGGATGACTTTACCTTGTTCCAACACAAAATCTGTTTAGTTTCAGAGGCAAAAAGTAAAAACAAGAGTACCACAAGGAAGTATTCTGGGTCCCATATTATTTATTATCTGTATAAATGATATACATACCCCAGATTGTGCAGTCAATGTCATGCTAGCCACAGATTATATTGGTGTGATAATAAGTGTGTCAGACAATTGCTACATGCAAATACTGATACAGTCCTCAAGTGTGTCAACTCTTGGATTAATGCAAACAGACTGACAATAATTGTAAATAAAATACATGACATGAAATTTTGCAAAAATGTAAATCTGGATCTAGTGCAGGGTGACGAAGCAATAGACAGAGTGACATCCATGAAACTGTTGGGGATTCAGGTTGGTGAAAACTTAAATTTGAATGAAAATGTAATAAAACTTACACAGAAACCCAGTTTACTCTGTTTTGCTCTTAGAATTATCACAAACATTTGCAGCTCAGAAGATGTCAGTACTCCATATTCCTAGATTTCCAAAAAGCATTTGAAATGATGTCCCACTGGAGATTATTGATGAAGGTCCGAGCATATAGTTTAAATTCCCAAATGCGCAAGTGGCTCAAATACATTTTGATTAATAGAACCCAGTACATTGTCCTTGATGGCGAGTATTCATCGGAGACAAGGATATCATCATGAGTGCCCCAGGGAAGTGTGATATGACTGCTATTATTTTCTATATATATAAATGATCTGGTGGACAGGTTGAGCAGCAATCTGCAGTTGTTTGCTGATGATTCTATGGTGTATGAAAAGGTGTCAAAGATGAATGACTATAGAATAATACAAGATGACTTTGACTGTTGGTGAGGAATAGCAGAATGTAGAAAATATAAGTTAATGTGGATGAGTAGGAAAAACAAACTTAAAATGTTCAGATACACTATTAGCAATGTCCTGCTTGATACAGTCACATTGATTAAACATCTGGGCATAACATTCCAAAGCAAAAAGAAATGGAATGAGCATGTGAGGACTGTGGTACAGGTAGGGGGGGGGGGCAGGGGGGGGGGGGATGGTTGACTTCGGTTTACTGGGAGAATTTTAGGCAAGTATGGTTCATCTATAAAGGAGACTCCATATAGGACACTAATGTGACCTATTCCTGAGTACTGCTCGAGTGTTTGGGATACATACGAGATCAGGTTGAAGGAATACATTGAAGCAGTTCAGAGGCAGGCTGCTAGGTTTGTAAACGGTAGGTTTGAACAACATGCAAGTCTTATGGAGATGCTTCAGCACCTCAAATGGGAATCCCTGGCAGGAAGGCAACACTCTTTTCAAGGAACACTATTGAGAACCTGCATTTGAAGCTGACAACAGCATGATTCTACTTCTGCCAACATACATTTCACATAAGGATTATGAAGATAAGATTTGAGAAATGAGGCCCTTATGAAGGCATACAATCATGTTTTCCTAGCTCTATCTGAGAGTGGAAGAGGGAAGGAAATGATTAGTGATGGTATGGGGTACCCTCCACCATGCACCTTATGGTGAGTTGTGGAGTATGTATGTAGATGTAGATGTAGCACACTTTGGTTATCTTACTATTCTGGAGCTCCACCACTTGCCACCTAAAACAATTTTTTTTTTTTGTTATCCGAATAATAGCACACAATCCTCCACAGACACATGCAATCCTTTATTCAGAAAGGTTAAAATACAAACAATATCTGCATTAAACACACACACACACACACACACGAAACAATACTATGAAAAAGATACATTGTTATTCAGTGGCCACAGCAGCTGGAAATAGCAATCATGTATGAGTGAGCTGTGCTTGCTTATGTGAATGTGTGTGTTTTTTCTTTCCCTTTCTGAAGAAGGCTTTAGCCATAAGCTCAACATGTAACAGTTCTTTAGTAACAGTCCTTTCATTGTGTCCAGTTGCAACTAAACATCTCAATGTGTTATGTTTACAGTGAGTAGCAGTCTATCCTTTTCATAATATTGTTGAAATTCCAACCTGGACTTATCATTATTGTCTGTCCTAAGAACTATCATGCACATTTCCTATGATGTTTCAGTATATATTTGCAATGCAATTTCACTTTTGCAAAGTGTAGCAGGATCATCCTAAACAAATACTACTCATTACCTCTTTCTTGTGATGCCCAGTTTCCATGGAAAGTACTGGTTTGTTTCCCATTACAAACAAAATTATCTTTAAAGTGGAATTTTACAAGCTTTATCATCCTAAACAAATACTGCTCATTACGTCTTTCTTGCAATGCCCAGTTTCCATGGAAAGTACTAGTTTGTTTCCCATTACAAACAAAATTATCTTTAAAGTGGAATTTTACAAGCTTTTCCACAGAGCAGTCCAAAATCTGTCTAGTTTCATTTTATCAATGTGTATTACCTGGGACAATAAAATATGAAGAACAACCAGTACTCCAGCAGCAACAGCACTGTCCTGGCCCAGGCTGACTGCTATTGTCATGCAGAAATGCAGCTCAGTTGCTGCTGAAGTACTGAATGTTCATGTTTTACTATTTATGTTAACACATATCGACTAAACAAATTGGGACCACTCTGTCAAATGGGCACGTAAAATTATGATTTATAAAACATTTTGTCTGTAACAGAAAAATAGACTGACACTTTCCATCAACACTGGGCATCGTATGTGAGATGTGGTGAATGCAACTTGTTTGCTCTGACACCAGCTACATACTGCAAAAACGAAATTATAAGCATATGTGGAAACACCAAAGAAGATGTGCTTGATGACACCCAGAGAAACCTACTGTTGTCTCTCTCTCTCTATCTGTGTGTGTGTGTGTGTGTGTGTGTGTGTGTGTGTGTGTGTGTGTGTGTGTGTGGCTTTTTATACTTATGTATACGGTGGAAATGCGTTTTATATATCAGAGTCCACCTTGAAGGATATCAGTCAAATGCTGGCTTTTATAGTTACGGTTTGCAAGATAGCACAGCATTCCACACACAGCAAACAAAAAGAACTAACACACAAAGACATGTGAATCATATCAGTGTTAAACTTTACAACAGACGCAATCTACATTATAAGGTTGCAATATGAAGATAAATTTAATTCAGAATTGAAAATAATTTCTTCTGGAACATTGCATTTACTTAATAAGCACCTCTGTTGACCAATAACATTATTCTGATAATGTTTATATATAGCCAAAACAGGAAATACTGTCTTTCAAACATTAACATTCCACTGCATTTACATATACTGCAAACAACTGTTGTCTACAGTAAAACATTTACTGAATCATTGTTCTATATAAAAGGCTCTACCAGTTTGGAAGGATAAAAGCAAAGGCTTATGATAAACTGACTGATTTTTAATAAAAGAAACCTATGCATAAATGAATTTTAATTACTATGGGTTGTATCACTTTATATTATTTTGTGTATTATTTTACATATATATTTGTGTGGCACATTTCCTCATTTTTTTCCAAAGAAAATTCCGCACCGGCTGTATGAATGATTTTTATTAAATCTGCGACCAGTTTCGCACCACTTATCGGTGCATCCTCAGGCAATATATGCTATTTATAACATAGTAACTTTGAACATTGCCACTCCAATATAGGGTCATCTGGTGAAAGTGATAGTTAAAATTTAAAAGTCTTTTTTACAAATTATTTAAATGATGGGAGTGGCAATGGCTGTGCAAGTTGAGAGGAGCCACACGGCAGCGGACATGGCTTGATAAGAATCGCTCATACAGCCAGTGAGGAATTTTCTTTGGAAAAAATGTTGAATTTTGGCTGTGGTTGCCCGCCCTACAAAACAACATTTCCTCATAATGACTTCACATAAAATTTACATGTACATTTGTACAACACCCATACAATATTTATGGCCAATGGATGGATATACAAACTATCAAAAATAAATACAAAAAAGTGCAGAGATGTAAATCACTTTAACAACAGTTGATCCATTGTAAACAAAGAAAGAGATATGTTTATGTTTGTGTGCATGGCGATCTTCTGCAGCGGTTGTTAAAATCAATTATTATTGGTTTCTCCAGCTTAACTGCAGTAACCTTAAAATGGAGAAACCAATAATAATTGAAAAGAAATGTTTAATGCCACAGGATACTATTTCCTATTATCATAACACTTCTTAAAGAAGCTCCGAAACCATGATTTTAAATCACCTTTCACCTTCCCACTACACTTGCCCTCTTTGTAAATCTTTGGCTACATTTACATCTGTTCCAAAAAAGAAGTTGCTTGTTACAAAAGACAGAATAGTAACATACTTTCATACAACCAGCACAACTGTTACATCAGAAGCTGGTAATAAGTGTTCTTTTAGTGCCCTGTACATTGATAAATTGTTATTTGGCTGGTTGGTTTGCGATATAAAAAGACCAAACTACTAGGTCATCAGTCCCTTTTTCCTGACACAAGCAAGACTCAAGGTAAAACAACACCCAAATTTAATTTGTGGAGGTAAAAGAGGTAAAAGGAATGGTGAAACACACAAAAAGAGAAAATGAAAGAAAGGAACAAAAAGGGGGGGGGGGGGGGGGCGTACACCACAACGAAAGTAGAGGAAGGTATTAAAACCATAGAACAGATGGTCTGGGCTACTGACCACAAGAATAAAAGAGGTTGAGCCAGCCACTCTGAGACAAATGAAAATGCCCAGCAAAAAGAGAAGGTGAGATGAACACACGTAGGGAAAAGATGAACCAGGCAAACAAAATGCACAGAAATTATGAGAGAGAGTGAAATCGGAGGGAGGGTTAATGCCAGACAGAAGGCCAGACGCCCACCCTTAGATGGTATGAAAAAAAAAAAAAACTCTTGAATAAAACATGACTAAATCAGCTGTTGAGGCATTCTCACCCAACACCATAGGCAGGGTGATGGGAAGGTTAAAAGGCCGCCACAGAGCGGCTAAAACTGAGCAGTCCAACAAGATGTGGGCGACAGTCGTAGGGGAGCCACAGCGACACCAAGATGGGTCCTCGCAACGGAGGAGAAAAGCACGTGTTAGCCACGTATGGCTGATACAGAGCCAGCAAAGGACAACAGCTTCGCTATGAGTGGCTTGCATGGATGACCGCCACACATTTGTTGTCTCCTTGATAACATGGAGTTTATTTGGTGTACTATGGGTGTGCCATTCAGTATCCCAGATCATATTTCTGGCATATTGAGCTTGAAAAGACCATTTCTGTAATTAAAAAGGAATCCTTTAATTTTTTGATTATTGAGTATTTGGTTTACATGTCCATTTTTCTATCACCATAATACCTATCTACTGATTATCTAAAAATTGTGGGACAATTTTGATACAGTATGCCCCCTCGTATAAGTGCATATTATTTTTACATTTATGTTTAGGAGCTACGTATTAAATAAACAGAAATAATATTCTTCAACTGAGTGTCTGTACACTCCCTGTGCTGCAGTGATGAAGCTCATCAAATGACGAATATTAATCTCACAACTGAAACCATGCTGCCCAGAAAGATTTTAACCAATTCTTTAAATTTTGAATGGAAATCAAACGTAAATGTTGGTTTCACAACAACTTACAGTTAATGAAGACGAAAGATGTGCTACCAGATTCATTTTCTGTACACATTAAGTTGCACCAAAACTTACAACAGTAACAAGGAAAACTTTCACTTTCAACATGGTTTCTAAATCATGTCACAATAAAATGATGGAAATCCAGTTTTCAATGCAACTCATTTTCCTTTAATGGTAACTGATCAGTAATACACGGAAAGTCATTGTCATTAAATAATTTAAAGTATCGTTTTGGAACATAGAGTGAACCACAATAATAATAAGAAAAAACAAATGTCCACTTGCATAGAGCTGGAGCTTCCCTCCAGATTATGTTGTATGTTTAAATGCACCGGCCTCTGCTGGATCTGTATATGCACAACGTCTCCCATAATATCCTTCAGCACATTCACAATGATAGGTGCCAATGTCATAAAGATATACTATATAGCACGTGGCACCATTAAGACAAAATATTCTTGCAGCTTCTGGGTCACATGGCTCTGGCTCTCTATATCTAAGATAACTATTTTCACATCTCGTTCCATAGAAACCACCAGAACATACACAGTAGTAAAGATCTTTGTCATCCAAAAGTAACTGATAACATGTACCACCATTTAAACAAAATGAAAAATCTAGCATTGGAGGGCAGTAGTTCCGAATGAATGTGCTGAATTCACACCGTGTACCCCAGAATCTGTCTGGGCAATCACACATGTAGAACATCTGATCTAAGATAGTGACCACAGAACATGTTCCACCATTCAGGCAATACATTTCTTGAAGACCATTAGAACATTCGCGGGAATCACTATTGGGAAGGTTATATTCACATCTTGGCCCTTCAAAGCCTCTTGCACAAATACAATAATACAGTTCACGACTTCCAATTTGTAATTTGACACAAGTACCACTATTCAAGCAGTAAACCTCTTCTAGTTCAGGTGGACAATTTTGTTTTGCTACAGGGCCATCTTGACACCTTAATCCTGTCCATCCTTCTGGACATTCACAGAAGTAAAACACTTGATTGCTCACCACCATCTGATGGCATATCCCACCATTCAGACAGAAATAAGTGTCAATTTCACCATCACAATTTTCTGTATCATGTCCAGCCACTGGAAATTGAGATTCACATCTTTCACCAAAGAAGTTCGTCGAACAGTCACAGTGATAAAATGTTTCTTTGCCAACAGTTAGCCGGTAACATGTACCACCATTTAAACAGTAAAACTGGTCAAAGATTTGTGAACAGTTTGTCTGGTCTGAGTAACTGTACTCACATCTCTCTCCCCAATAGCCTTCCACACATATGCAGTAGTTAATCACGAGTTTCTGGCTGTATGTTTGGCGACAAGTGCCGCCATTTAAGCAGAAATGTTTGTCTATATCTTCTGGACAAGTCTTCTCCTCAATGGCAGATGGGAATGTGTCTTCACATCTTGGACCATAAAATCCTGGTAGACATTCACAGTAATAAATTATATGACCAATAAATATAAGCACACTACAGTTTCCTTCGTTTAAACATAAAGATGCGTCCAGACTTAATGGACATTTATCAATTCTATGGTTCACATAATCACATCTCCTACCACCATAGCCATCTGGACACAGACAATAATAGAAATACACTGTAAACATATCAGTCACTTTTTGGCAAATGCCATTGTTTTTGCAGAAGACACTTTGCTCAGCTAATGAACAGTTTGTTGCTGTATCTTCAAGATATTCACATCTATGTCCTGCAATCCCATTTAGACAAATACAGTAATAATCTGCATTATTGTTTACAGTTCCTTGAAAGCATGTTCCACCATTGTAACAGAACCATTCAGCAATTTCTGGCGTGCAAAGAGTTTCTGATACAGGTTCCTGTACTGGATACTGACAAAGTGATCCATGGTAGCCAGGTTCACAGGCACAGTAATATACGGTGTAGCCTGAAAATATAAATGAGTAACATGTACCACCATTCAGGCATAAGTGTTTATCAAGTGTCGGTGCACAACTGTCTCCATTGGGTGAATTATATTCACATCTCAGTCCAAAGTTTTGTTCTAGACACTCACAGTAATATAATCGCTGCTTGTCGATCGTTTCTTCTAAACACGTGCCACCATTCAAGCACAAGAATTCATTTATTTCGCTTGGACAGGATGGTTTAATTTTTGGTTCTGTAAATTCACACTGTTGTCCCAAATAACCTGCCTGACACTCACAGTAAGCAGTTTTCCGAAGTGAGGTACTGCCTATCATACAAGTGCCACCATTGAAGCAGATGTGACCTAGATATTCTGGTGGACAAGCTACAGGTCCTTTTGATTTTAATTGGCACCTTTCTCCATAATAGCCCTGCTTACAGTCACAGTGCAATATACCACCAATTACTTCTTGAAGACATACCCCACCATTCAGACAGAACCATTTGTATGCTGCACAATATTTTACTTTTCTTTCAATCAGTGTGGTAATTTCACATCTGGCTCCACCGTACCCCACTGGACAGTCACAATAATACAGCACACTTGTATGTTTGTGTAAGATTCTCTTAGTACATACACCACCATTAATGCACAAAAACTTATCTAAGATCTGTGGACAAGGTAACTGTCCAGGAGATTCTATTTCACATCTGTCCCCATGGAATGGTTCAACACAATGACAATAGTAAAATATAATTCCCATAAGATACCCCATGTAACATGTGCCACCATTTAGACACCAGTTTTCTGTCAGCACTGGTGGACATAATTCACCTGCTTGAGTTGCTGGTGGTATTTTATGCTCACATATCATTCCATAGTAGCCATCTACACATGTGCAAAAGTAAATCTGTTGATCCTTTTCTGTCAGAAGCACAGTACATGTGCCTCCATTCATACATAACACTCTGTCTATTGGAGAGGGACATGTATGGTCTTGAGGGTGTCTATTATGTTCACATCTAGGCCCATAGTATCCTTCAGCACACTGGCACAGATAAATATGATGCCCGTGTGTTTGATATTGTACACATGTCCCACCATTCAGACATAGTTTATCTTCCATTGTAAATGGTAAACGTGGACACACTATCTGTCCAGCAAAACTCAGTTCACATCTATCTCCAAAGTACGAATCAGGACACATGCAGTAATAGAATGTATCATCTGGATCTATATCTCTATAGCAAGTACCACCATTCAGGCAAAAGTATTTTGCAACATCTGGAGGACATACAGTACTCTCATAAAATAAAGGTAAGAATGGATACTCACATGATGGCCCAAAGACCCCTGGCCGACATTTACAAAATAAAAGTTGATTTCCTCCGGGAAATTTAAGTGCAACACATGTGCCACCATTCTTACATAATTCTCTGCTGAATGGATCTTCACAAAGTTCTGTAGGATTTTCCATATCTCCACAAGTATGTTCACATCTAGGTCCATAATATCCATCTCGGCAAACACAGGTATAAATTTTATAGCCATTTGATTTGCTTTGAACACATGTTCCACTGTTCAGACATAAGAAGTAACTGAACTGATTTGGGCAGTTTAATTGTTCTGGGTATGTAACTTCACACCTTTCCCCATAAAATGGATACACACACTCACAGTGGTATGTTGAGTTACCCATAATGTCCACTCTATAGCATGTGCCACCATGTAAGCAATAGATTTCAGCAATACATGCGGGACATGGACGACCTACAGTTGCTAAGTGAGGATACGGGTATTCACATGACAGTCCATATAATCCTTCTGGACATTTACAGTAATAAATATTTTCTCCATGATTTCCTTGAATTGAAATACATGTTCCGCCATTCTTACACAAATCTGTGTTTAAGTGAGATGGACATACACCCTCCTCGATAACTTCTTCACAGTATTCACATCGTGATCCATAATATTGATCCACACATTTGCAGTAGTAGACAGTGTCTCTATTCACAGTAACTGGAATACAAGAACCACCATTGTAACATAAATTTTTCTGCATTGATGATGGACAATATGCCTGAATGAACGAATGCTTTTCACATCTTTCCCCATAGAAGGGGCTTCTACATTCACAACGGTAGACTAAACGATTCATCGCGTATTCTGCAGAACATGTTCCACCATGCAAACACCAGTCTCTTGCTATCTCTGCTGGGCAATGTTTGTCAGGTATCAGTGGTTTCCTGTACTCACATGACATTCCATAATACTCTTCCCTACATTTGCAGAAATAAAGATCACGATCATCTTTAAACACAGTAGCAACACAAGAACCACCATTTGCACATAAGTCATTCTCTAGTGGATGCGGACATAGCTCATAGTGTGATATGTCCTTCTGTTTGTGTTCACATCTAGATCCATAAAACCCTTCTATACACGAACATGAATAAATTGTTTGTCCATGTGATATTTGTACTGTACAAAAACCTTGAATACACAGTAATTTGCTAAAAGGGAACACACATTGTGTCTTCAAAGGGAGGTTATATTCACACCTAGCCCCATAGTATGGCACAACACAATCACAAAAAGAGACTGATCGGCCCTTTATTTCTTCTCTGTAACATGTGCCTCCATTTAGACAATATGACTGTGCTACATCCAGATGACAGGGCTCTCGTTTATCTAGTCCAGGATGATATTGAGATTCACATGCAGTTCCATAAAATCCTCGTGGACATTTACAGTAGTACAGAATAACCGCTGATCGTGAAGGTGATGTAATGCGAATACATGTACCATTATTCTTACACAGATCAGTAGAAAATGGAGGCAAGCATGTTAATGCTGTTGTGGACTCACGCTCACATCTATCTCCATAGAAACCTTCATGACACACACACTGGTAAGTGACAACACCATTTGAATGCCGTCGAAAGCATGTTCCGTGCAGGCACAGATGTACTGCTATAGCCCGTGGACATTTAGTTGATGGATATGCAAATTCACATGTTATTCCATGGTAAGATTCAGGACAGAGACAGTAGTATACTGGCTCACCAGTTAATCTCGATGTATAGCAAGTACCCCCATTTTCACAGTACTTTCCTGCTATATCTGCATCACAAAGGACACTTGTACTTTCTATACTAGAGTGAGGATATTCACACAAAACACCAAAGAATCCAGCCACACATTTGCAGTAATATATAATGTAACCTGTCTGATAGAGTCTAACAGGAACACATACACCACCATTTTTGCAAAGTACATGCTTGAAACCTGGTGGACACTCTATATCATTGATTGGTTTGAAAGTATGTTCACACCTAGCACCATAATGTCCTTCAGGACATTCACAGAAGTATACATTAACGCCATTTGATTTTCGGTAAGTACATGAACCACTGTTTAAACATAAGATACTGTTAAATTCGTGTGGACAATTCAACTTTTGGATAGATACGAGCTGACATCTTTCCCCAGTATATGGATACACACAGTCACACATATAAACTGTACGACCAGTGATCTTTTCCTTATAACATTTACCACCATTCAGGCATAACATTTTTTCCATGTCTGATGGACAGTCATCTTTAATTGCTAAAGTGGAATATGGATATTCACATGACATTCCATATAGTCCCTCTGGACATCTACAGAAGAATGTTGATACTATTGGATTTAATCTGACAGTTATACAAGTTCCACCATTCTTACACAAAACTTTGTCCAAAGGTGGTGGACATGGGTGGTCTAACCCACGGAAACAGTGTTCACATCTAGCTCCGTAACTTCCCTCCTTGCACTGACAAAAGTAAAGACTTGGGAAGTGTGTAGCTACCTGGCTGCACACACCACCACGAAGGCACAAACCTTTGTTCAGTGGTGAAGGGCAGGGCAACCATTTGATAATGTTTATTTCACATCTCACTCCATGGAAAGGCCTCACACATTCACAGTGGTAGAATGGTCGATTCATGATAATGTCTTTGTAGCATGTACCACCATTGAGACAAAGAAACTCTGATATTTCTTCTGGACGCTCGCTACGCATTGGTAGGAAAGGCAATAATTGTCTGTATTCACAAGTAGCTCCATAATATCCCTCTGCACATTTACACATGTAAGCTCCTTGTCCCCTGCCAGTATCAATAGACAAACATGTGCCATTATTTTCGCAGGTCTCCTTGTTCAGTGGAGGTGGACAGATACTTTCTCTAGGAAGTTTCTTTTTGCATCTTGTCCCCGCAAACTGGTAAGTACATTCACAGTAATGAAGGGTTACTTCCAGATAACGTACTTCAAGGCATGTACCACCATTTGCACAGAACTGGTCTTCACCTTGACACTCTTGTGGTTCAGTTGATAAACTTATTTCACATCTCTGGCCAGTGAATCCTTTCGTACAACTACAGAAAAATATCTTCTTACTACCAAAAACTTCCTGGTAGCAAGTTCCGCCATTAAAACAGAAGTTCGTGTCTTTAGATGAACAGAGCGAGCTGGTTGCTGAGGTCCTATATTCACATCTGTCCCCATAGAACCCTTGCTGACAGCTACATCCAAAAATTTCGACGTCCTCCCACATCACACGATTACATGCTCCTTTATTTAAGCACAAAAGTTCATTAAGTATGACTGAAGCGTTGTCTTCCACCACCTTAAATCCACAGTCAAGACCAATATATTCTTCTGTACATGCACAGAACTCACGCGTTTCATCATCTGTGCTAGATTCATAGCAGGTGCCTCCATTCTTGCAGAGGATCTGGCCCACCATTGGTGGGCATAGCTCTATTTTGCCGGGTGAAACAGACTCGCATCGGGCACCCCAAAATTTGTGAGGGCATTTGCAATGATAGACTGCCTCGTTCATACCAGTATCTTCATAACAGGTGCCACCATTTACACAGAAATGATCTGCTACCTCTGGCTGACAAGGTTTTGCTCCGCCTGTTCGAGTGAACTGGCATGTCTCTCCATAGTATTTATCTGGGCACATACAAAAATACATAGGAAATTTCTTATTAACTTCCATATAACACGTACCTCCGTTTGAACAAAATTCTGAAGTTGGACACACTATAAACTCTGTTGAATGAGCAATTGTTGGGCTTCTATTTGGCTGGTCGTGAGCAATTTGAGGGCAAACAATTCCTGTGTCCAGTATGAACACTAGAACAATACGTACGAACAAATTCATTTTTGATATTGGATTCGTTCAGATGCCTTTTGCCATATCACTGCTGCAGCGAATTGCAGGTCTTCTAAACAAAGATAAATATAATTTTTATTTATATATCACTACCGGTAGGCCACCAACTTTTCACGTTACAACAATTATCATAATCTTCATTTCCTATCAGAACAGGGCGATTCATAAAACAAAGAAGAAATAATTTCGTTTGAAACAAGAAGACAGAGCATGCAAAGAATAAATCCTTTTTCTCTCTGAGAATCTACGCATTCAATATTTAAAAGAGACATCTAAATTTATGGTATGCATTATTTATAGGAGTTCAAAAGGAAAGCGTTTGTTATAAAAGTCATTTTTAACTGGACTAACTGTGTCCTATTTCCCAGAATGCAACTCAGCTACATACATTAGTGTAGCAATATAATGCGACATTAAGGTTTATCGCTGCACACAGGTTGTCAAGAATCATCTCGCGGCTAGCTTCTATTTAAAATTTTTCATCCTTCTCATTCCTTGTGTTATTTGTAATTATTTAGGCTGGGATTTCCTGTTCCAGCATTTGCCTTTCGACCAATGAAAACCTGGACTAACTTGACTGGAAACGGTAGATTGGCGAATAGACAGCTGAATCCCTATGTTCCACACTAGGAAACAAATTATTTCGTATACCGGAATTGGATGTATTGTTTGTACAGCCAGTCGTCCCTTGAAATATAAGAGTAATCTAGTTTAGGCAGATATGCCACCTTAATAAATGATATTGGTCCTTATGAGTTTGAAAATGACGTTCCGTGAAACCAATTAAGTAATGCTAAATCCCTTTCCTTGTCTACCAGTTTACCGCACCGGTAGAGCCCACGCTCTTCCGGTGATACTTAAAAGCGTTCTCCACCATGGCTTGGTGTTAAAAGAATTAAGCTTTTTTTTTTTGCTTCGGGTATAAAACAGAGTTTCCAAACGTGATATACTTGAAGGCTTCGTTTCTTGAATGTTACTGTGTCCTATTTCCCAGAACGCAACTCAGCTACATACATTAGTGTAGCAATATAATGCGACATTAAGGTTTATCGCTGCACACAGGTTGTCAAGAACCATCTCGCGGCTAGCTTCTATTTAAAATTTTTTATCGTTCTCGTTCCTTGTCTTATTTGTCATTATTCAGGAAGGGATTTCCTGTTTCAGCATTTGCCTTTCGACCAATGAAAACCTGGACTAACTTGACTGGAAACGGTAGATTGGCGCTGCCGCGTACCAATTTTTAATTTGTTGAAGGACAGTAGTATTTCAGTCCCTATCATTGCCATTTATTATCCGGCCTGCGTCATTTGCCAGCTGTGGCTTGAGAAACTGCATCAAATTTGTAGTATTACTAAATTACGATACAAATAACATTCGACATCTCATTTAAATTAAACAAATTACACGTTTTAATGTAGAACACATTATCGGTCAACATACATTTCATTAACAGATTTACCAAGTTTAGAGAAAGTTCAGTACATGCATTCACTTTCATTAGAGTAAAAAATTACATTTTCTTTATATTTTTACAAAATTAGCTGTAAATAGTTCATTTCTTGTTGTTTTTACATGGGTTTACGACAAGCTTGTTTTGGCATTTGCGCCGTTTTCAAATGTTACTTTTTGGTACTGAATACAGCGGGCGTATTGGTACGTTTCAAGTTTTTTTTTTTTTCCTGAACTTCTCCAGCGATTAAAACACGTAATCATGCCAGGGGCGACAGCAGGTTTTTGTCTCAGTAGGGGCAAAAAAATTTCACCATACACACACACACACACACACACACACACACACACACACACACACACATATATATATATATATATATATATATATATATATATATATATATATATATTGGTGTGGTGAAATTTTTTTGCCCCTAGTGAGACAAAAACCTGCTGTCGCAGGTATATATATATAGTCCCAGATTTTATGTTTCTGAACCGTATTCTGCCAATAAATTGTTTTCTTACTACTAATAATTATTTAAGCGCTTAAAAACACTGCTCACGCAGTGAACGCATTTGGATTTAAATTAACAGTCCGGAAAAAAACGGTTCACCAAATTCACTTACATTACTGTGAAAGCTTCTTTTATGTACTTAAATGGCTCTGAGCACTATGCGACTTAACTTCTGAGGTCATCAGTCGCCTAGAACTTAGAACTAATTAAACCTAACTAACCTAAGGACATCACACACATCCATGCCCGAGGCAGGATTCGAATCTGCGACCGTAGCGGTCGCTCGGCTCTAGACTGCAGCGCCTAGAACCGCACGGCCACTCCGGCCGGCCTTATGCACTTAACAATGGTGTTCTGCAGCTGCGTAGTGTACTAAGAACGATTCTTTTATGTGATACAGCTCTATTTTGGAATAGGCCTACGCATTCTAATATGCTTACTGAATTACTATTGTTCTCTGAAGAGCATTTGTCGTTTCATGGTAAGCCAGATGTTTTCCACTTATATGCAATTTAGAAATACTGATGCGCTTTTAGTACCATGCCAGAGTTATGAACATAAAAAACTAACATTATAACTATAGTAAAACCTGTTTTTACATCAGCAGACTGTACATTTTGCCGCCATTTTCGTTAGGTCCTGTCCTAAGCTTTTTCTCTCTGAACTACTTGTTTTCCTGGGCATTCAAAAACGGTTCAAATGGCTCTGAGCACTATGGGACTTAACATCTATGGTCATCAGTCCCCTAGAACTTAAAACTACTTAAACCTAACTAACCTAAGGACATCACACAACACCCAGTCGTCACGAGGCAGAGAAAATCCCTGACCCCGCCGGGAATCGAACCCGGGCGTGGGAAGCGAGAACGCTACCGCACGACCACGAGCTGCAGACTCCTGGGTATTGTCCTAAGCTTTTTCTCTCTGAACTACTTGTTTTCCTGCTATTAAAAATCGACATTCGGAAGCAACTGAAGGATATCTTGTCATCCTTCCCTTCAAACAAAGTTTAGAAAGCCCCATCCTCCCCTCTTCTTAAATTAATTGGATGATGATCCCAAATTATTCGGTTTTTCCTTCTCCTTTTCATTAGTCGACACAATAACAATACTTAGATTTTACTGTCTGTTCATTTCAAACAAAACTGTACGTTTAAAAACAATGAATAATTTACGTAGCACATTAAAATTAAATGAATAGGTTTGATGATGAAAGAACATTGCCTTTAATCTGCTGACTCGTGCGGTGGCGACGGTGATTCTACCGCCGTGTGTGTAAACACTGGACTTCTGACAATGGCGACGGTCAATTGATCTGGCGGAAAATATCCGCTGTGAGTGCAACCGGCGTTAAAGACCAGGTCAGAAAGAGCGCGCCCTGGCGGTTCGACCTGTGGCCTTGAACAGCAACGGCAACGGCCAGGCCTCATCGTTGTTGTACATAGGTGTCAGTCACACAGAGCGCGACTCTGGCCGGCTCGCCGCACCGGCTGATGTCCAGTTTCAACACAGACAGATTCGCAGCAGCCCGGAGCGGCTGTTCGCATTTGCTGGCGCATTTGACAGCAACGGCGAGAGGCAGATCTTTGATACCACGGCCACCTGCAGGCTGCTATGTGATGAGGTTCCGTTCGTTTCCATGGTGTGACAGCTGACGCAGCAGCAACCGCTTTTGCCTGTGCGGCTTTCCATGCCCAGGTCATCCGCCTTGCCTGACCCGCGCAGGCAGACTGCGGCGTTGTGTCTGACCAGGCCTTCAAGACGCTGAAAATCATTTTTATCTTTCCTGTATGTTTGGAAACTGGCACATCCGGGATATATTATAGGAAAGAAGCCTAGAAACACAGATGGCCCTTGTGACTCCTAAGGGATTGAGACCACTCATTTCTAAGTCATTATCAAACTATCAGAAACAAGCCATCATTGTCTCATTAATCATCAGTCACTTATTAGTTACCATCTCTCTACAATATGCCATATCGATCAAATGCCTGGATGGTTAATGGCGTACCCTCGCTCGCAATACTGAATAAATGGCAACTGGCAAATGTTTCAAACTTGGTCCCAGTGTGGCGACTCTAAATGGTCATAGAGAGGAGACAAATAAAACTGGAAACGCATTTCTGAATAAAATTTCGCACCTCTGCAAAGTTAGATTCGTGTGCTATGCTGTATTCTTACAGGCAGACGCCCTAGTGTCAGCCACATCGGTTTTAGATGAATTCGCTGTTTCTCACACATTTGCTGTTAAGGTGACTCATTTTAAGAGTTAATGTTGTGGGAATATTCTGAATTGCTCTCGTAAATGCACATTTTGAGGCACAACGCCATGTCAGCAAGTGCACCACTGCCGAGAGATGTTAATAGGTGCCGGCCGGTGTGGCCATGCTGTTCTAGCCCAGATAGCACAGTAAGCCGGTTTCAAACTTGTTTCCAGATGTAAAGTTCAAGTATATAAGCTTGATCAAAGCTGGAATATTCAAGCCTGTTAGTTGGATTCAAGTTTGAAACAAACATCAAATTTGGCAGAGTTCAAGCTATATTTCAAGCTTGACTTATCAAGTTTGGCTCCAGCTGTATCTACACACGTGGAATACAGCCTGGTATTTACAGCTTGTTTTAAGCTATATAATTATTAATCTGAATTTATTGAACCTAATTAATTAAATAAATATCAGAATGGAAATGGTGTGAAAAAAATTATCAAGACATGTATGTTTAAAAATTTTTATTTTCAAAGTGTTTAATATTGTTTTATTTTAAAATTTAATTATTCTGAAGCCCCTCCAGCCCCAGCACACAGACCAGAACATGATCAAATATCGCTGACTTCTGCTGGTATAATGATCCTGTAACAGGTAAAAGAAAATGTTAGCCATACCTAAACATAAAAAATGTAAAAAGTTGAAACTGATCAACCTAAATATAATTTATGCCCCAGATTAGCAAAATAACTTTAAACTCACTGATGTAGTAAGAATCATTAACTAGTATAAACGTCACTGACTAAGCAGCTGCTTCTGGTGACTTCATTCCAAAGGGTTTTTAAAGTAATTTGAAATAACTTTTTGTTTGAAATTTTGAAAGTAAAGATGACATTTGGGTAATTTTGCGATGACTTCATGACGAAGCCACACATCACTATTTCTAACAGTTTCAGGGCCATTTAATCTGAATTATAAAGAAACAATTACTTGAAATCATATACACCTCATACTGTAAGCTTATAAGGAAACTACCGTTTAGAAAATGTAGACGGTTTATTCTATCCACAATTATATTTCGGTGAGTAAAACTGAATCAAAATGAAATAAAAGATGAAATCGAAATGAATTTAAGAAATTACCAGTTCAGTGGAACTGAAATGTAAAAGAACAAAAAATGTTCTCCTTGTCATATTTTAATATTGCCTTTTATTAGATTTCAGCCGCATTACAAATAACAATAAAAGTAAGAAGTACCAGTAGGCCTTGCAGTATTATTTCACCTAGGGAACAACAAAATTAAGAGCAATTGAAGACCAGTCAAAGCTATGTAAATAAAAAATACTGACACCTATGTAGTGACTGGTTCTTGATGCACTTTTCCCGTTCACCATGTCATTACTATTTGTATTAGCAAAGAAACTTTTCACGCTTCACGATTATTCATTCATGGTGTGACACACACGAGTATTTACAAGTAAACAAATGTAATAGGGTGATATATACACTCCTGGAAATTGAAATAAGAACACCGTGAATTCATTGTCCCAGGAAGGGGAAACTTTATTGACACATTCCTGGGGTCAAATACATCACATGATCACACTGACAGAACCACAGGCACATAGACACAGGCAACAGAGCATGCACAATGTCGGCACTAGTACAGTGTATATCCACCTTTCGCAGCAATGCAGGCTGCTATTCTCCCATGGAGACGATCGTAGAGATGCTGGATGTAGTCCTCTGGAACGGCTTGCCATGCCATTTCCACCTGGCGCCTCAGCTGGACCAGCGTTCGTGCTGGACGTGCAGACCGCGTGAGACGACGCTTCATCCAGTCCCAAACATGATCAATGGGGGACAGATCCGGAGATCTTGCTGGCCAGGGTAGTTGACTTACACCTTCTAGAGCACGTTGGGTGGTACGGCATACATGCGGACGTGCATTGTCCTGTTGGAACAGCAAGTTCCCTTGCCGGTCTAGGAATGGTAGAACGATGGGTTCGATGACGGTTTGGATGTACCGCGCACTATTCAGTGTCCCCTCGACGATCACCAGTGGTGTACGGCCAGTGTAGGAGATCGCTCCCCACACCATGATGCCGGGTGTTGGCCCTGAGTGTCTCAGTCGTATGCAGTCCTGATTGTGGCGCTCACCTGCACGGCGCCAAACACGCATACGACCATCATTGGCACCAAGGCAGAAGCGACTCTCATCGCTGAAGACGACACGTCTCCATTCGTCCCTCCATTCACGCCTGTCGCGACACCACTGGAGGCGGGCTGCACGATGTTGGGGCGTGAGCGGAAGACGGCCTAACGGTGTGCGGGACCGTAGCCCAGTTTCATGGAGACGGTTGCGAATGGTCCTCGCCGATACCCCAGGAGCAACAGTGTCCCTAATTTGCTGGGAAGTGGCGGTGCGGTCCCCTACGGCACTGCGTAGGATCCTACGGTCTTGGCGTGCATCCGTGCGTCGCTGCGGTCCGGTCCCAGGTCGACGGGCACGTGCACCTTCCGCCGACCACTGGCGACAACATCGATGTACTGTGGAGACCTCACGCCCCACGTGTTGAGCAATTCGGCGGTACGTCCACCCGGCCTCCCGCATGCCCACTATACGCCCTCGCTCAAAGTCCGTCAACTGCACATACGGTTCACGTCCACGCTGTCGCGGCATGCTACCAGTGTTAAAGACTGCGATGGAGCTCCGTATGCCACGGCAAACTGGCTGACACTGACGGCGGCGGTGCACAAATGCTGTGCAGCTAGCGCCATTCGACGGTCAACACCGCGGTTCCTGGTGTGTCCGCTGTGCCGTGCGTGTGATCATTGCTTGTACAGCCCTCTCGCAGTGTCCGGAGCAAGTATGGTGGGTCTGACACACCGGTGTCAATGTGTTCTTTTTTCCATTTCCAGGAGTGTATATAAAAAGGCGAGATTTTAAAAAGGTAAAATAGCATTAAGTTTTAATTTATTAGTGCCACGTACTAGAGAGCTAGTTTAAAATGACCTCTTTTTGCTGAACAACTTGTAATATGTTTTCTTAGCTGGTAATCCATTTCACTTTCATCCAGGTTCAATTTTTCTACGTGAAAGAATATGATATTTCTTTAAGTTACGTAATAATATTTAACATTTGTAATATGAGAAAAAATGCACCAGCCTACCTGTAATACACTATATATCTTCTTCAGGCCCGGTCTAGCAGTAAGGCAGGGGACGCCACACACTTTCCGAACTATTTTCCAGTATAAAACAAACATCACAACAGTCAACAATCATTAATGCACGTCACAAAAATAAAATGGCCGTAAACCTAGCAGAGTCAGTGCAACTGCAAGGCTTATAAACGCTTGTGGCGCTTCCCGTGGACGTCTATGGAAGCTATGCTGCGCACGCATCTGCTGTACAGCCTCCCAGAGAAATTACAGTTTATTTCAAGCTTGGGAAAATTATTTTAATTCAAGCTAAATTTTTACAGCTTGATGTAAACTGTGAAACAGGTTGGTTTTTCAATCTTGAATTTTCAACTGAACCTAAACTCGATATCCACCTTGAAATAAGCTGTGTAACAGGTTGATTTTTCAATCTTGAATTTTCAACTGAACCTAAGCTCAATATCCACCTTGAAATAAGCTTGAGTGCTAGCTGGGAGGCGCTTCAGTCTGGAGCCGCGTGACTGCTGTGGTCGCAGGTTCGAATCCTGCCTCGGGCATGGATGTGTGTGATGTCCTTCGGTTAGTTAGGTTTAAATAGTTCTAAGTTCTAGGGGACTGATGACCACAGATGTTAAGTCCCATAGTGCTCAGAGCCATTTGAACCATTTGTTAATAGGTACTTAAAATAAATAATAACAATTTAGGATTGTTAAATAGGTAAAAATAAATTATTTTCTCTTTTTAAGTAAGAATAAATCATTTTCGCATGCCTTAATACATTTTCTTGCTATTTACACTTTTCTCTGTTAGTCCCCTGAAAAGTGAAAACAGCAGGGCTTTACTTTCTATTTTGTAAAGTAACAACTAAATGTTCACAATAATTTCCACAACCCATAACAGATTCATGTCTTAACAAAATTTGTGAACTTTGGTTGTAAGGATGATGTGACTGTTTTATTGTTACAAACATATTAATGTAGTTTGAAATACTGTTGTAAATTTAATATTAAGAACAAAAGAAGGCATACGATTGTGGAAATCGGTTCTGTTACTAATAATGTGCAAAACTTGACTACTCACATACCTGAATTACTTAAACAGAAATTGAATTCGTCTCGGGTACTTCCCATAACTATCTACTACTTTTTCGATAAAGGACTCCTCCTCTGATTTTATCTTTTCACGATGAACTGACACCATACACAAACAACTGAGTCGATTATCTGCCGTGGTAGTTCTTTGCCACGGTTTCACGCGCCTGAGAGTGCTGCAAACAAACATGACGTAGGCCTACACTAATTCATACAGTATAACCTTCTTCAATTACTCTATTGTGATAATATTTCAAATAAAATTTAAAAATAATTAGAAGAAATGTTTCATCTGACTTAAGAAATTGTTTCAAAGTCTTTCTAATTAAGTAATTACAATCAGAAAAATGTTACCGTGGTAATTAAGTACCTGAACGATCTTTCCGCAGAGCAGGTGGTCGCCGGTAAGCTATCTTCAAGGCTGAAGCTACGGCGGGCAAGAATTTGGCTTTGTCCAGTAGATCAGTCAGGCTTAATTCAGCAATATCTCCTTCAGTTACTTTATCGCGTTTCCACATACTGATCCATGTCCGTGCTTCTTCAGTGAAGTTATCTAAAAGATCGCCATAAAATCTTTTGATATTTTCAATTATCCTTTTCATATCTAGGTCGCTTTCGGATTTCATTACCTTTGGGTGCAAGCAGAAAATCTCAAAAGATGCCTTGTTTTCTTCTGAAAACCGTTCTTGCAAGGACTGAACTAGGGAATCCAAATATGGAATAAAAAGAGATTTTCTGTAGTACTCAGTGACAGAAACTGAGGGATGAATTGAACGATGCATTTGCCATGCAACAACTCATGGTTGTCGAATGCCAGTGACATCTATTCCAAGTGCACTATAGTTGCTTTCTGCACTTTTCATTGTTGTTGTTGTGGTCTTCAGTCCTGAGCCTGGTTTGATGCAGCTCTCCATACTACTCTATCCTGTGCAAGCTTCTTCATTTCCCAGTACCTACTGCAGCCTACATCCTTCTGAATCTGCTTAGTGTATTCATCTCTTGGTCTCCCTCTACGATTTTTACCCTCCACACTGCCCTCCATTACTAAATTGGTGATCCCTCGATGTCTCAGAACATGTCCTACCGACTGATCCCTTCTTCTAGTCAAGTTGTGCCACACACTCCTCTTCTCCACAATTCTATTCAATACCTCCTCATTAGTTATGTGATCTACCCATCTAATCTTCAGCAATCTTCTGTAGCACCACATTTCGAAAGCTTCTATTCTCTTCTTTTCTAAACCATTTATTGTCCACATTTCACTTCCATACATGGCTACACTCCATACAAATACTTTCAGAAACGACTTCCTGACATTTAAATCTACTCGATGTAAACAAATTTTTCTTCTTCAGAAACGCTTTCCTTGCCATTGCCAGTCTACATTTTATATCCTCTCTACTTCGACCATCATCAGTTATTTTGCTCCCCAAATAGCAAAACTCCTTTACTACTTTAAGTGTCTCATTTCCTAATCTAATTCCCTCAGCATCACCCGACTTAATTCGACTACATTCCATTATCCTCGTTTTGCTTTTGTTGATGGTCATCTTATACCCTCCTTTCAAGACACTGTTCATTCCGTTCAACTGCTCTTCCAAGTCCTTCGCTGTCTCTGACAAAATAACAATGTTCGGCGAACCTGAAAGTTTTTATTTCTTCTACATGAATTTTAATACCTACTCCAAATTTTTCTTTTGTTTCCTTTATTGCTTGCTCAATATAGAGATTGAAAAACTATCTCACTCTCTTCCCAACCACTGCTTCCCTTTCATACCCCTCGACTCGTATGTCTGCCATCTGGTTTCTGTACAAATTGTAAGTAGCCTTTCGCTCCCTGTATTTTACCCCTGCCACTTCCTTCAGAATTTGGAAGAGAGTATTCCAATCTACATGGTCAAAAGCTTTCTCTAAGTCTACACTTTTCATTATAATTTCAAATTCGGCTTCCGCATTTTCTCCGTCATCCAATAACATTTTTACAATTCCTTGAATGTGTTCTGAAACTTCTAACAAGTTAATGTTTACTGATTGTAGGATATTGGTGACAGGTTCTAGTTTGGCTGAATATTTTGCTATGTAACAATAAATGTTGGAGAAGTAAGTGTGCAGTAAAGTTGCCAGGCTTTATGCCTAGTTTCACGATCTCCTTCTTTATGTAAAATTGCTAATGGTACAACAATTTCTAAAAACTTATCATTAAATTTCCTTATAGACTTATGCTTCTCAGACCAGCGTGTCTCACACAGTTTTTAAAGGTTCCCAACTAGGACTTTCCTTTGCGTGCTCCCCCAGAAAAAGAAATTCCTTCTTTGATAGTACCAATGGCATTTCTAACCTCTGGTAAGGTGTTCAAATCATTCACAACTAAATTAAGTCTATGGCTAGCACAATGATAGAAGCGAGCCTTGGGATATTTCTCAGCAATTATCTTCCGTACTCCGCCAATTTTACCGGCCATCGTACTGCACCCGTCATAGCCTTGTCCTAGCATTTTATTTAGATTTAAACCCCAAGCAGATAAAGTAGATATTATTGTGTTCGAGATATGTTTTGCATCTAACCTTGCTAAATCCGAGGAAGTCTTCTCTGACAACATTAGTTGTAAGGTCAAAATAACGTGCAGAAAGAGAAAGTTGTTCTGTGCCTGCGATATCCATTGTTTCGTCTGCCAAAACTGAAAATGATTCGCTGTTATTGATGGTATTAATCAAATCATTTCTTGGTACTTCGGCGGATACATCAATTAAATCATTTTGGGGTCTATGAGAAACATAGGTAGCATTTTTAGGCGCTCCCTCAAAATGTTTCCGCAATGTCTTGTCACCTGACTCTAAATTGTAACAAATCATCAAAAAACAGCATTTGAATTTGCTTTTCCTCTTAACGGTAAGTCATGTAATGTTCAAAACAATACACACAAAACAATTGATTTTAACTTTGCACGATTAGTTTGCACTAATTTCGCAAGATTCTCGTTGGCGAGTTCTTCCACACTTTTAGTTTTGTTTGTCGCAACAGTAATGAAATTATTTGACTTTTCTATTGCATCTTTATGCCAGTCGGAATTCATATGCATTTTTGCACATTCATGAAACTTTTTGAAATTTGTGAACGGGCGGCTTATGAATGCGCCATGATGACTAACATGCGTTATGCGTGGGCGGAAAAGCACACAAAACTTGCAGAGGGCACCTTTAACTGCTTTAGAATAGACCAGCCACGGATATAATGACTGCCAGTCTGGTCGAAATGTTCTTTTTGTGCTGTCTATGTCATTCTTAAAATTATAACTTTTTTCAGGTTGCCATGGATTCAATAAAATCTTATACTTTAGGCAATTGTCAATATCCTTTTTTTCAATGTAATTTCCGACAACGGGAATACTGACCAGGATACTACTACCATTTTCATCAACGCACATGAAGCCAGCAGAGGTACTGGCTTCGTCTTTATTTTCTCCATCTGCACAACTACTGGAAGTTTTAATAGTGATGGTTGCGTTTGATTCACCCTTTTCCTCTGATACCTCACCATAGACAGTATCTTCTTCGACACCTCCACTTTCATTTGTAGTTTTCATTCGCTCATTTAGCCACTGTACACACTGGGCTTTTACATTCACAACGCACAAACGTCTATGCAAACCACAATCATGCACCACTGTCCACTTAAAACTCACAATGAATTTACACAACCCTTAACGCGATGCGATGCCGAACCGAGCTGAGCGATGACTAAAGAACCGAAGCTGAAATCTTATCACAGTGTGGGAGGGAGGGAGGAGTTTATGGTTCAACAATGAAACAGCGCGGTGTCCATTAGACCGCAAGCCGGCGACTTTGAGTTTCGCGCGATCGTTTGGAGCGGTTTCTTGCGATGGATGTGGAAATATTTGTGCGATATTTTCCTATTAGAACATAGCAAGACTCATCTAGAACGTTCTGGAAATGAAGGTAGTTCACGCCACATCCTGCTAGATCACGTTCGTTGACAGTAGTTCCAATGACGAACAGACAAGTAGCGATATTAGTGGCCACACAGTACCCTCGAACACTTCTTCAGCAAACGCAAAGGAACATAGTACAATACGCTAATTTAAATTAGCGTCTGACAATTGTTAACCATTATTTGGAATTTGAAAGAATAAAATTCTGCCGAGTGTGTTTTGTTGTGCAACTGTATTGTGTTGCCAGTTTAGTTTTATGAAGAGGCTTGTACCTAGTGAGGTGGGAACAGAGAGGGTGACATTTCAGTACCCTATAAGTCAACATGGAACTCTCACCATGGGTACCATTCTTAAAGGGACCACGTACACATGTAGTAGTTTGTCGATCGGCAGATTCGCTTTATTTTATTATAGCTTATTAGTAATGCCCAGAGTTTGTTAACATGTAAACGGTCTTTCCTTATCACATCTGCAGTGTTTACAGTTACTAAAATCTCGAATATTCCGGCTATAGATATCTATCCTTAATTTTGTATTTTTCGTCATATAAATACTGTATCGTAGACTATTTTTCAAGGAAGATATCTTTTTTTACGTTTGTGTTTAACGTCCCTTTATGACACAACTGATTCTTTTAATATGTAAAGAACGAACAATGGGCGTGCCTTCAGGAAAAACACTTACATGTTGCTCAAGAATGCATTTGTAAAAGTTAACAAAAAACTGCTGGTTCATCTGATTATTCCCATTGTTGCCTCACTTGCTGCTGTTAATTTCTACCACATGTGGGTGTAGAAATAAAAATAAAGATACTTCGTAGGCAATAGCTGTTAGACGGATATTTAACAATTTTACACATCTTCAACGAACGAGATTTCTTAAAGAAAACCACACAATTTTTAAATTTATCATCATTTTTTAATTTTAGTTCGATTCTCCTTTAAAGTTTTTCATTGCTCTAGTTCATCCTGTAATTCTGTTTACATATGTTTTATATCATTTTTACGTCATTTTATCGATATTTTCCGGTTATTTTAGTGGTAATTTTACAGGTATTTTAAATCATACATAACAGAGCCCTAAAGTTACAGGTATTTTTTATATTCGTAAACTGAACGAATTCTCACTAGGGGCAACTGACCCTGTATTACTAGAGAAAATACGCATTCAAGGACAGAAAAAAAATTCTAAATGGTCTTCCTGGCACTACGTTATTCATGTAAGCTCTATAATTTTTAGTATTGGAAACAATTGTTTAAAAATGAACAGTAGAGATCGCAATAATATTTGTTTATTTACTGGTTTCGCCTTATCTACAAGCTATCTTCAGAATTTTTTGGTCCCCTATGGCTGAAAATGTATGATCGTGGTATCACGAAAAATCCGGGGAGCAGCCATAGGGGGCCAAAAAACTCTGAAGATGGCGTGTAGATAAGCCGAAAGTGGTAAGTAAAGAAATATATTGCGATCTCTACTGCTCATTTTTAAATACAGAATGAGCTCACTGCTCTCCATGGACTATGTTGTCAAGATTTATGTTAAAAAGTTGTTGCATGTACACGACAGGAATAATGAAGAAGAAGCACTTGTATGAATGAATGAATGAATGAAATTTTATTGTCGTTTAGCTATTACAGCAATTGACAAAGTCAAGTTACATATATACAAGTTATACAGCATATATACATGGGTTAAAGATCAATATGTGACATAGGTTTTACATAAAATACAATATTTAAAATGAAATAATATGAAAGCATTGCATCATAACTGATTCAGTTAAGGAAATTATGCTGCACTCTCCAAATCGGTACCACTATGATATTTTACAGTCGTAAAATTCCTGAAGTGAGTAGTATGGATTTGCAGCTAACCAACTGAAAAATTTGTCTTTAAATAAATCAAATGGAGCTTCTACCCATTCTAGTAGCAAATTATTAAACATCTTCATACCCACCACTTCGTAGCTGTTCAATGACTTGGATGATCTGTAGTAAGGTACGTCAAGATTGCTACTATTTCTGGCTCCATGAGAGTGTACATCTCTTCTAGGCTGGTATTATGATAAGTTGCTCTTTATATGCAGTAGGGCAGTGTAAATATACATGTTTATCACAGTTAATATTTTTAAGTTGATAAACAGTGGTTTGCAGTGGGCCAGTTTATCACTGTTAGTGATAATTCGAATTACTTTCTTCTGAAGTACCAAAATGTCCTGAAGGTGTGAGTTATTGCCCCATATTAAAAGCCCATAAGATATAATACTTTGAAAAAAAGCAAAGTAGGCTGATCTTACATAGGCCGCAGGTACATGGTTAATTAAATTCTTTAACAAATACATCACTCTGGAAACCCTTGCACTAATGTATTTAATATGTGGCTCCCAAGTCAGTTTAGTATCTATAACAATACCTAAGAACTTAACACTATTCTTGAAGTCTTCTGCTGGCGGATCGCTCAAACTAAATACAATCTTTTGAGTTTTACTCTCATTAAGCAGGAACCCATTAGCTCGGAACCAGACTGATGTCTGTGATATTGTCTTTTGCCACAGTTTGGACCATATCAATGTCTGAGCTGATATTGAAAAAAGTGGTATCATCTGCATAGAGAATGGAGTGAGTATTTATGTAGGATGGTAGATCGTTTGTCATTAGGATAAATAGCAGAGGTCCTAATACTGAGCCTTGTGGCACACCGCACTTAACTTCAGCTAGCTGTGATCTCTGTTTACCAATACAAACAATTTGTCTATGGTTGCTGAGGAAAGATTAAAAAATGTTGTCAACTTCACTGTTTGTGATTCCGTAATAAACTAGTTTGTTGAGGAGTGAAATATGCTCCACAGAATCGAAGGCTTTGCTAAGATCACAAAAGGTAGCCTGAGCAAAATTTTTTCCTTCATAAGCATTAAGCACTTTTTTAATCAGGGAGTCAATGGCATGGACTGTGGATTTGCCCTTACTAAAGCCAAATTGTACCGCAGTAATAATGTTATTAGATGTCAGATAATCACACAACTGGGAGTTGATGATGGATTCCAAAACTTTAGATAAAATAGGTGTCAGGGATATTGGGCGATAGCTAGATGGGCAAGTTTTGTCTCCTTTCTTCTAAATGGGCACTACTCTAGATAATTTTAATACTTCTGGGAATACTCCTTCAATTAGACATCTATTTATACATTTAGTAAGAGGATATACTGTGTAGCCAATTATCTTTTTTAACATATTACAAGAAATACCATATATACCTTCACTATCAGAGGGTCTAAAGTTATTTACAAGAGTTAAAACAACATCTGGTGTGACCTCTGTTAAAAGGAATTTATCGTTCAGGGTGTAGTCTACATTATGGTATTTAATGAGATCAGCAACAGTCTCTTGTGGCCTCACAATGCTTTCCCTAATTTTGTTAACAGATTTTATACAGTAGTTATTAAATTCGTCTGCTGAAATTACTACCTCAACTTTCTGCTTGCTTTTGGCCACTGAATTTATTATAGTCCATGCTTTTCTGCATTTATTTTTTGATGACTCAATGCTGACTAGTTTATGTTGTTTTGTGGCCTCATTTAAAGCATACTTATAATCCTTTTGTGCTCTTGAGTACCTTTGTTTAGCCATATCAGTTTTCTGAAGTCTGTAAGAATCTCTATACAACAACAGCCTTCTATTCATATTGGCTAGTTGAGCGGTATACCATGGACTCTTATCCCTACGTTTATTAGTGTTACGTTTAGGGTTAACTTTACATTTGTATTGAGGGCAGTTGGTCTCGAATATACACTCCTGGAAATGGAAAAAAGAACACATTGACACCGGTGTGTCAGACCCACCATACTTGCTCCGGACACTGCGAGAGGGCTGTACAAGCAATGATCACACGCTCGGCACAGCGGACACACCAGGAACCGCGGTGTTGGCTGTCGAATGGCGCTAGCTGCGCAGCATTTGTGCACCGCCGCCGTCAGTGTCAGCCAGTTTGCCGTGGGGGGGGGTAGCATGCCGCGACAGCGTGGACGTGAACCGTATGTGCAGTTGACGGACTTTGAGCGAGGGCATATAGTGGGCATGCGGGAGGCCGGGTGGACGTTCCGCCGAATTGCTCAACACGTGGGGCGTGAGGTCTCCACAGTACATCGATGTTGTCGCCAGTGGTCGGCGGAAGGTGCACGTGCCCGTCGACCTGGGACCGGACCGCAGCGACGCACGGATGGACGCCAAGACCGTAGGATCCTACGCAGTGCCGTAGGGGACCGCACCGCCACTACCCAGCAAATTAGGGACACTGTTGCTCCTGGGGTATGGGCGAGGACCATTCGGAACCGTCTCCATGAAGCTGGGCTACGGTCCCACACACCGTTAGGCCGTCTTCCGCTCACGCCCCAACATCGTGCAGCCCGCCTCCAGTGGTGTCGCGATAGGCGTGAATGGAGGGACGAATGGAGACGTGTCGTCTTCAGCGATGAGAGTCGCTTCTGCCTTGGTGCCAATGATGGTCGTATGCGTGTTTGGCGCCGTGCAGGTGAGCGCCACAATCAGGACTGCATACGACTGAGGCACACAGGGCCAACACCCGGCATCATGGTGTGGGGAGCGATCTCCTACACTGGCCGTACACCACTGGTGATCGTCGAGGGGACACTGAATAGCGCACGGTACATCCAAACCGTCATCGAACCCATCGTTCTACCATTCCTAGACTGGCAAGGGAACTTGCTGTTCCAACAGGACAATGCACGTCCGCATGTATCCCGTGCCACCCAACGTGCTCTAGAAGGTGTAAGTCAACTACCTTGGCCAGCAAGATCTCCGGATCTGTCCCCCATTGAGCATGTTTGGGACTGGATGAAGAGTCGTCTCACGCGGTCTGCACGTCCAGCACGAATGCTGGTCCAACTGAGGCGCCAGGTGGAAATGGCATGGCAAGCCGTTCCACAGGACTACATACAGCATCTCTACGATCGTCTCCATGGGAGAATAGCAGCCTGCATTGCTGCGAAAGGTGGATATACACTGTACTAGTGCCGACATTGTGCATGCTCTGTTGCCTGTGTCTATGTGCCTGTGGTTCTGTCAGTGTGATCATATGATGTATCTGACCCCAGGAATGTGTCAATTAAGTTTCCCCTTCCTGGGACAATGAATTCACGGTGTTCTTATTTCAATTTCCAGGAGTGTATTTAAGAAATAATGAAAATCAAACAATGTATTGGCAGAGCCCTGAGCATTATTGTTAAACAGATGTGACCAGTCATAATTACTGAGTGAGACCATGAAATTAGACAATTTTTCTTGCGTTATTGGTCTTGTGATGACTATTTTAGGCTCTTTAAACTCCTTATACTCCATGTTAGGCCTATCTGTACCTATTTTTACCCAAACTGAGTCATGGTCCGAGAAATCGAAGACAGCTACATCTGAAGACAGTAACTCTCTATTGACATTTGTAAGTATGTTGTCGAGACAAGCGGACTGTCTTGTGGGTTTGCAGTTCGTAAAAATGAAGTTGAATTGTCGTAACAGGTTTTTAAATTCATTTACAGTGTGCACATCTTTGTTTACATCAAATGCGGCATTGATGTCACCACCAATCACAATACTATATTTCTTCTACTGAGGACTAAGAAAGAAATTTAGTAAAGTCTCAAGTTTTTCTAAAAATATTAATGGACTTCCATCTGGTGATCTATAAAGATATACAATAGCAATTTTTAAATGATCCAGATATATGCCTGTGGCTTCAAAATGTATCTTACTGCACAAAAATCCTAGATCTAGTTCATTACTACAATTTATTAATCCCTTCTTAATGTAAATTGATACACCCCCATGAATATGTTGCTCTCTGCTAAAACTGTTTGCTAAGTGGAAATCATCTAGTACATGAAAAGATATTTCATTTCCTTTACACCAGTGCTCACTTAAGCATAATGCATCAAATAAATTCTCATTTGCAAATTCGTTTAAAATTATGTGTTTCTCACTTATACTTTCAATATTGAGATAACCTATCTTGAAAGACGAAGTTGGTGAGTGGTTTTTGTTAATGGGGCATTCATCATTACTGCTATATTTCTCTCTAGTGTTACTGACATTTATTATATTATTCTTATCTTTAATCTGGTCATCCAGTGTGAATCTGGGCAAAGCTGTTGGTCTCAGCCCTTCTTTGCTACCTCTAAAAAAGAGTTTTCCTTAAATCTAAGTGGTATTGACTTAGAGCTCTCGACTTTTGTTATGCATAACTCATTAGCTAGTTTTATGATTTCATTACTCACATACTTCCTTCCGAGTTGATTCAGATGGAGACTATGAAGAGTGTGAAATCTTGTACCTAAGTGAGCTATGTTTACAAAACAGACATTTTTAAAGTATTTACAAATTTTCTTCATTTCTTCATTTACTCTTGTCACTTCAACATTCACACGCGACCAGGATGGAAGATCGTGCCGAAATGGTATTGAAAAGATGAGGATTTTTGTATTTTGTAGTTCCCGCAGTTTATTCTTTAATGAGGACAAGAAGTCTTTTCCTTCATTTCTCACTACGTCATTTGATCCAACCAAAAAAACTGCCAGTTCCATGGCTTCTGCTGGTGAAGAACCTGCTACATCTTTAAATTTTTTAATAGGTTTTATTGTGGCTGAGATATGGTGGCTTGAATTGTTCTCAACTATATCCCTTAATTTTCTTCCTTGACTGTCCGCATATAAATGTACTTTCACAGGCCTAGGTCTGCAATTGCTGCTTGCCTTCTTGTGGTTTTCAGTTTCATTACTTCTACTGACAGTTGACATAATATTTTTACTGCACCCATTATTCACTTCATTTCTATTGCCAGTTTTATTACTTCTATTGACAGTTAACGTAATATTTTTACTGCGCCCATTATGCATTTCACTTCTATTGACAGTTGATGTAATATTGTTGCTACACCTATTACTCACTTCACTTTCATTAACCTTACTTGTGTTAAGCACATTGACTTGTGAGTCTACTTTAATGTTTTTTTCTGTAGCAAGAACACTAAATCTGTTTTCCAAGGGTGGAAAGTTTACACAGACTCTACCGCGTTTTGTGACGGGAACAGCATGCCATTGTCTTTGTAGGCGATCTAATGGCCTACATTGATTGCTTGGTTCTGTGTACACGACACTAACCTCTTCTTGGGAAATTTGTTTAATGAGTTCCTGATTAATTGCTGCGTATTCCTTCTTCAGTTGTTCGTTTTCTTTGGCCAGAGCTAGGTTCTCTTCAATTACCACTGATAAGATAGCTTGTAAAGTATTATAGTCAGCGTTTACCTCATGTTTATCTTCCTCCATCGGCGCCATATTGTCCTTACTCTTCAGACAGACATTGCATCGCCATTCTCTGTTTTCGTCTGGAAGATTGTCTTCTTCTAACTTTGCACATCGAAAATGTAACCAACCATCGCACTCATCACACAGAATTCCGTTTTTCACGACTTTACTACACTTTATGCACTTTATACTCATCAAAAATTCTACTTTTCTTGGGAGCTAACTCACTTGTAACCATACTACTTGCCGCCATATTTGCCAACAGTAGTAGCCTATGCTAATGTTTTGGACTACTTAAAATGGCGCCCACTCTAGCTTCAAAACAAGGTACAGCACAGGTCTGTAGTCCACCTCCCTTCCTTTTTCACCTCCGTGCAGCTAACCCAGTTCATGGTGTATGGTGCTCATTTTCATTTGCAGGTAACCTATCTAACGGCTTCCAGGGACAACAAATATTTTATTTTCCGCGTCAGTTACACGTTTTGCAAACATAACTCCGTTGATAACCTTGTCAACTTTGTGCTGATGCGGGACAAGGCACAAGAAAAAGAAAAATCTTATGTCGAAGGTTTAACACAGTTAGACAAGAACCCGTAAATAGTAGAAAAATGAATATCCTGTATGTATGTTCCATATCTCCTCCTAAAATACTTTATCGCTTTCAACCAAACTTGGTACACATACCACTTACTATCTGGAAAGAATCTCCGTAATGGTAAGGACAACATACCTGTCAACGGGATGGAAATGAAACAGAATTGTAGCCCAAAACGTGCAAATACCCAGACTTCATTCATCCAGTATTTGAGAATGAGACTACTTAGTGACTTGTACCAAACTATACACATAATTTCGAACATTTACGAAACTTTTTCTTGCTGACACCACTCACAAAATGACGTAACGAAAAAAGTTCGTCGCTTACTACATTTTCGCTGTTCATGCAACAAAATTTTCACAACAGATGTGACATTTTAATTTATCACTTCTTTACTGCTAATTCTATTTGCGACACTTTTTGCAGACGGTATTCACATAACAATTAAATGTAACTGCAAAACTACACTGGCGGGGAAAAAAAATCACAACACCAAAAAATAATTACTATAGAGCAATGAAATTTTGGGAACATATTTGTCTAGGTAACATATTTAAGTGGTTAACATTGTAAGTTGATGTAAGTGATTAACGTTGTAGGTTAATGTAAAAAGTTCGAGATAAGCTTTTGCAAATGTGAAATGCCACGAATGTCATACATTAATAACCGGTGTAACCACCAGAACGTTTAATGTAAGCATGCAGACATGTATGCATTGTGTTGTACAGGTGGTAGATGTCACTTTGTGCGATGTACGAGGGCTATCCACAAAGTACATTACGTTTTGGAATTAAAAATAAATAAAGAATTGGAAATTTTTTTTATTATATGCAGATGAAAGCCACACTTAAATACTACTTTTCTACATAGTTACCATTTAAATTAATGGACTTATCGTAGCGATGGACGAGCTTGGAAATTCCTTCATCGTAAAATTCGGCCGCCTGCGCCTTCAACCACGTGGTTACCTCTTCTTGAAGCTGTGCGTCGTCATCAAAACGCTGCATAGCCAACCACTTCTTCATTGCTGGGAATAAGTGGAAGTAGCTCGGTGCCAGGTTGGGACTGTACGGCGGATGAGGAAACAACTCCCACTTAAAAGATTCGAGAACTTCACGAGTGGGCTAGGGCGTTGTCGTGAATCAGCAAGATCTTTGAGCCCAACTTTCCGCTGCGCTTGTTTTTTATTGCTCTTCTGAGGTTGTGCGTGCAGAGTTTGGCAATACCTTTGAGAGTTTATTGTAGTGCCTCTTTCCAGGAAATCCACAAAAATCACACTTTATCTGTCCCAAAAGACAGTCGCCATCACCTTCCTTGCCGACATTGTCTGCATGCATTTCTTGGGTTTTTGGGGGGAATTTGTGTGCCCCCACTGCATTGACTGCAATTTTGTCTCGCAGTTCACATGCTTAACCCATGTTTCGTCACCAGTAACGATGCGATCGAGTAATGAGTCGCCATCTTTCTCGTAAGCGTCCAAAAACGTTAACGCTGCAGCCATTCGCTGACTTTTGTGAATCTCTGTCAAGATTTTTGGTATCCATCTTGCACAAAACTTGTGGTAACCAAGCTTTTCAGTAATGACTTCGTGCAACAAACTTCGTGAAATTTGTGGAAAACTCATAGAGAGTTCCGTTATTGTGAAATTACGGCTTTCACTGACCGCGGCATCGACTTTTTCGACAAGTTCGGCAGTTACTATGCTGGGTCTTCCACTTCGCTCTTCGTCGTGAACGTTAGTTTGGCCATTTTTAAATTTTATGAGCCATTGACGCACTCCACCTTCAGTGATTATGCTGTCCCCATACACTTCTCAAAGCTGCCGATAGATTTCTATCGGTGTACAGTTTTTTGCAGTCAGAAACCTTATTACAGCACGCACTTCACACTTCGCGACATTTTCAATTAACGCTGACATTTCAAACTGTCACAGTAACTCAATGGAGTACAGCACTAACCTCTCACTAGCTCGGCAGGATGCCGACTGAGCGGCGGAATGCCATGACACCAAGATGGCCGCGCCAGCCCCGCCCCTAACGGACACAAACGAAAACGTAACGTACTTTGTGGATAGCCCTCGTAGATGCAAGTCTGTTGCACTTGGTTGGTCAATACAGGGATGGGTAATGTTGTTTGTGGATGACACTCGAGTTATTGTCCAATGATGTCCCATATGTACTCGATCGGAGACAGATCAGGTGATCCAGCAGGCCAAGGCAACATGTCAACAATCTTTGGAGCGTGTTGGATTACAACGGTGGCATGTGGACGAGTGTTGTTCTGTTAGAAAACACCCTCTGTTCAAATTGCTCTGAGCGCTATGGGACTTAACATCTGAGGTCATCAGTCCCCTAGAACTTAGAACTACTTAAACCTAACTAACCTAAGGACATCACACACATCCATGCCTGAGGCAGGATTCCAACCTGCGACCATGGTGGTCGCGTGGTTCCAGACCATAGCGCCTAGAACCGCTCGGCCACAACGGCCGGCAAAACACCCTTCGGAATGCTGCTCATGAAAAACGGCACAACAGGTTGAATCACCAGACTGACAAGAAAATTTGCAATCAGGGTGCGTGGGATAACCACGAGAGTTCTGCTGTCATCCACCCCAGATCATAGCTCAAGCTGTAGGTCCAGTTAAATAACCGATTTGTAATTGTTCGTCGTTTCACTGTCGAGCCAGCTGCTGCTCAAATTGTTGCTGCAGAGGCAGTACGATGAGCCATAGCCATACAATGAACGTGATAGTTTTCCCTCTCGGTAGTGCCACATGACTGTCTGAGACCCTGTCTTCTTGCTACTGTACATTCTTGTGACCACCACTGGCAGCATTATCATACAGCAGGCTCGTCCAAACCGGCCCCTGGGGCGCTAGCGCCCGCGATCTCCCGTGGCCAGCGCCCCGGACGAATTCGTATGTTGTTGCAGTGACAGAGCCGTGTCGCTTAGCTGGTTGTGCGGACTGCCCGACCGCCTGCCGCACCTCTCGACCTTATACCATTATAAGACACAACCCACGGGTTTGGATATTTTGCCTGCCATGGAAAACGTTTAGACCAGCCTCGTCCAAACTGTGCCCTTGGAGCGCTAGCACCCGCAATCGCCCGCGGCCAGCGCCCTGGACGAAATCGTATGTTGTCGCAGTGACAGAGCCGTGTCGCTTAGCTGGCCGTGCGGACCGCCCGACCGCCTGCCGGGCCTCTCGACCTTATACCATTCTAAGACACAACCCACGGGTTTGGATATTTTGCCTGCCATGGAAAACGTTTAGACCAGCCTCGTCCAAACTGTGCCCTTGGAGCGCTAGCACCCGCAATCGCCCGCGGCCAGCGCCCTGGACGAAATCGTATGTTGTCGCAGTGACAGAGCCGTGTCGCTTAGCTGGCCGTGCGGACTGCCCGACCACCTGCCGCGCCTCTCGACCTTATACCATTATAAGACACAACCCACAGGTTTGGATATTTTGCCTGCCGTGGAAAACGTTTAGACCAGGCTCATCCAAACTGTGCCCTTGGGGCACTAGCGCCCGCGATCGCCCATGGCCAGCGCCCCGGACGAATTCGTATGTTGTCGCAGTTACAGAGCAGTGTCGCTTAGCTGGCTGTGCGGACCGCCCGACCGCCTGCCGGCCCTCTCGACCTTATACCATTCTAAGACACAACCCACGGGTTTGGACATTTTGCCTGCCGTGGAAAACGTTTAGAACAGGCTCATCCAAACTGTGCCCTTGGGGCACTAGCGCCCGCGATCGCCCATGGCCAGCACCCCGGACGAATTCGTATGTTGTTGCAGTGACAGAGCAGTGTCGCTTAGCTGGCCGTGCGGACCGCCCGACCGCCTGCCGGGCCTCTCGACCTTATACCATTCTAAGACACAACCCACGGGTTTGGATATTTTGCCTGCCATGGAAAACGTTTAGACCAGCCTCGTCCAAACTGTGCCCTTGGAGCGCTAGCACCCGCAATCGCCCGCGGCCAGCGCCCTGGACGAAATCGTATGTTGACGCAGTGACAGAGCCATGTCGCTTAGCTGGCCGTGCGGACTGCCTGACCGCCTGCCGCGCCTCTCGACCTTATACCATTATAAGACACAACCCACGGGTTTGGATATTTTGCCTGCCGTGGAAAACGTTTAGACCAGGCTCATCCAAACTGTGCCCTTGGGGCACTAGTGCCCGCGATCGCCCATGGCCAGCGCCCCGGACGAATTCGTATGTTGTCGCAATTACAGAGCAGTGTCGCTTAGCTGGCCGTGCGGACCGCCCGACCGCCTGCCGGCCCTCTCGACCTTATACCATTCTAAGACACAACCCACGGGTTTGGATATTTTGCCTGCCATGGAAAACGTTTAGACCAGCCTCGTCCAAACTGTGCCCTTGGAGCGCTAGCACCCGCAATCGCCCGTGGCCAGCGCCCTGGACGAAATCGTATGTTGTCGCAGTGACAGAGCCGTGTCGCTTAGCTGGCCGTGCGGTCTGCCCGACCGCCTGCCGCACCTCTCGACCTTATACCATTATAAGACACAACCCACGGGTTTGGATATTTTGCCTGCCGTGGAAAACGTTTAGACCAGGCTCATCCAAACTGTGCCCTTGGGGCACTAGCGCCTGCGATTGCCCATGGCCAGCGCCCCGGACGAATTCGTATGTTGTCGCAGTACAGAGCAGTGTCGCTTAGCTGGCCATGCGGACCGCCCGACTGCCTGCCGGGCCTCTCGACCTTATACCATTCTAAGACACAACCCACGGTTTTGGATATTTTGCCTGCCATGGAAAACGTTTAGACCAGCCTCGTCCAAACTGTGCCCTTGGAGCGCTAGCACCCGCAATCGCCCGCGGCCAGCGCCCTGGACGAAATCGTATGTTGTTGCAGTGACAGAGCCGTGTCGCTTAGCTGGCCATGCGGACTGCCCGACCGCCTGCCGCACCTCTCGACCTTATACCATTATAAGACACAACCCACGGGTTTGGATATTTTGCCTGCCGTGGAAAACGTTTAGACCAGGCTCATCCAAACTGTGCCCTTGGGGCACTAGCACCCGCGATCGCCTGCGGCCAGCGCCCCAGACGAATTCGTATGTTGTCGCAGTGACAGAGCCGTGTCGCTTAGCTGGCCGTGCAGACCGCCCAACCGCCTGCTGGGCCTCTCGTCCTTATACCATTATAAGACACAACCCACGGGTTTGGATATTTAGCCTGCCGTGGAAAACGTTTAGACCAGGCTCGTCCAAACTGTGCCCCTGGGGCGCTAGCGCCCGCGATCGCCCGCGGCCAGCGCCCCAGACCAATTCGTATGTTGTCGCAGTTACAGAGCAGTGTCGCTTAGCTGGCCGTGCGGACCGCCCGACCGCCTGCCGGCCCTCTCGACCTTATACCATTCTAAGACACAACCCACGGGTTTGGATCTTTTGCCTGCCATGGAAAACGTTTAGACCAGCCTCGTCCAAACTGTGCCCTTGGAGCGCTAGCACCCGCAATCGCCCGCGGCCAGCGCCCTGGACGAAATCGTATGTTGTTGCAGTGACAGAGCCGCGTCGCTTAGCTGGCCGTGCGGACTGCCCGACCGCCTGCCGGCCCTCTCGACCTTATACCATTCTAAGACACAACCCACGGTTTTGGATATTTTGCCTGCCATGGAAAACGTTTAGACCAGCCTCGTCCAAACTGTGCCCTTGGAGCGCTAGCACCCGCAATCGCCCGCGGCCAGCGCCCTGGACGAAATCGTATGTTGTTGCAGTGACAGAGCCGTGTCGCTTAGCTGGCCGTGCGGACTGCCCGACCGCCTGCCGCACCTCTCGACCTTATACCATTCTAAGACACAACCCACGGTTTTGGATATTTTGCCTGCCATGGAAAACGTTTAGACCAGCCTCGTCCAAACTGTGCCCTTGGAGCGCTAGCACCCGCAATCGCCCGCGGCCAGCGCCCTGGACGAAATTGTATGTTGTTGCAGTGACAGAGCCGCGTCGCTTAGCTGGCCGTGCGGACTGCCCGACCGCCTGCCGGCCCTCTCGACCTTATACCATTCTAAGACACAACCCACGGTTTTGGATATTTTGCCTGCCATGGAAAACGTTTAGACCAGCCTCGTCCAAACTGTGCCCTTGGAGCGCTAGCACCCGCAATCGCCCGCGGCCAGCGCCCTGGACGAAATCGTATGTTGTTGCAGTGACAGAGCCGCGTCGCTTAGCTGGCCGTGCGGACTGCCCGACCGCCTGCCGGCCCTCTCGACCTTATACCATTCTAAGACACAACCCACGGTTTTGGATATTTTGCCTGCCATGGAAAACGTTTAGACCAGCCTCGTCCAAACTGTGCCCTTGGAGCGCTAGCACCCGCAATCGCCCGCGGCCAGCGCCCTGGACGAAATCGTATGTTGTTGCAGTGACAGAGCCGTGTCGCTTAGGTGGCCGTGCGGACTGCCGGACCGCCTGCCGGCCCTCTCGACCTTATACCATTCTAAGACACAACCCACGGTTTTGGATATTTTGCCTGCCATGGAAAACGTTTAGACCAGCCTCGTCCAAACTGTGCCCTTGGAGCGCTAGCACCCGCAATCGCCCGCGGCCAGCGCCCTGGACGAAATCGTATGTTGTTGCAGTGACAGAGCCGTGTCGCTTAGGTGGCCGTGCGGACTGCCCGACCGCCTGCCGGCCCTCTCGACCTTATACCATTCTAAGACACAACCCACGGTTTTGGATATTTTGCCTGCCATGGAAAACGTTTAGACCAGCCTCGTCCAAACTGTGCCCTTGGAGCGCTAGCACCCGCAATCGCCCGCGGCCAGCGCCCTGGACGAAATCGTATGTTGTTGCAGTGACAGAGCCGTGTCGCTTAGCTGGCCGTGCGGACTGCCCGACCGCCTGCCGCACCTCTCGACCTTATACCATTCTAAGACACAACCCACGGTTTTGGATATTTTGCCTGCCATGGAAAACGTTTAGACCAGCCTCGTCCAAACTGTGCCCTTGGAGCGCTAGCACCCGCAATCGCCCGCGGCCAGCGCCCTGGACGAAATTGTATGTTGTTGCAGTGACAGAGCCGCGTCGCTTAGCTGGCCGTGCGGACTGCCCGACCGCCTGCCGGCCCTCTCGACCTTATACCATTCTAAGACACAACCCACGGTTTTGGATATTTTGCCTGCCATGGAAAACGTTTAGACCAGCCTCGTCCAAACTGTGCCCTTGGAGCGCTAGCACCCGCAATCGCCCGCGGCCAGCGCCCTGGACGAAATCGTATGTTGTTGCAGTGACAGAGCCGCGTCGCTTAGCTGGCCGTGCGGACTGCCCGACCGCCTGCCGGCCCTCTCGACCTTATACCATTCTAAGACACAACCCACGGTTTTGGATATTTTGCCTGCCATGGAAAACGTTTAGACCAGCCTCGTCCAAACTGTGCCCTTGGAGCGCTAGCACCCGCAATCGCCCGCGGCCAGCGCCCTGGACGAAATCGTATGTTGTTGCAGTGACAGAGCCGCGTCGCTTAGCTGGCCGTGCGGACTGCCCGACCGCCTGCCGGCCCTCTCGACCTTATACCATTCTAAGACACAACCCACGGTTTTGGATATTTTGCCTGCCATGGAAAACGTTTAGACCAGCCTCGTCCAAACTGTGCCCTTGGAGCGCTAGCACCCGCAATCGCCCGCGGCCAGCGCCCTGGACGAAATCGTATGTTGTTGCAGTGACAGAGCCGTGTCGCTTAGGTGGCCGTGCGGACTGCCCGACCGCCTGCCGGCCCTCTCGACCTTATACCATTCTAAGACACAACCCACGGTTTTGGATATTTTGCCTGCCATGGAAAACGTTTAGACCAGCCTCGTCCAAACTGTGCCCTTGGAGCGCTAGCACCCGCAATCGCCCGCGGCCAGCGCCCTGGACGAAATCGTATGTTGTTGCAGTGACAGAGCAGTGTCGCTTAGCTGGCCGTGCGGACTGCCCGACCGCCTGCCGGCCCTCTCGACCTTATACCATTCTAAGACACAACCCACGGTTTTGGATATTTTGCCTGCCATGGAAAACGTTTAGACCAGCCTCGTCCAAACTGTGCCCTTGGAGCGCTAGCACCCGCAATCGCCTGCGGCCAGCGCCCTGGACGAAATCGTATGTTGTTGCAGTGACAGAGCCGTGTCGCTTAGCTGGCCGTGCGGACTGCCCGACCGCCTGCCGCACCTCTCGACCTTATACCATTCTAAGACACAACCCACGGGTTTGGATATTTTGCCTGCCGTGGAAAACGTTTAGACCAGGCTCATCCAAACTGTGCCCTTGGGGCACTAGCGCCTGCGATTGCCCATGGCCAGAGCACCGGACGAATTCGTATGTTGTCGCAGTACAGAGCAGTGTCGCTTAGCTGGCCATGCGGACCGCCCGACTGCCTGCCGGGCCTCTCGACCTTATACCATTATAAGACACAACCCACGGTTTTGGATATTTTGCCTGCCATGGAAAACGTTTAGACCAGCCTCGTCCAAACTGTGCCCTTGGAGCGCTAGCACCCGCAATCGCCCGCGGCCAGCGCCCTGGACGAAATCGTATGTTGTTGCAGTGACAGAGCCGCGTCACTTAGCTGGCCGTGCGGACTGCCCGACCGCCTGCCGCACCTCTCGACCTTATACCATTATAAGACACAACCCACGGGTTTGGATATTTTGCCTGCCGTGGAAAACGTTTAGACCAGGCTCATCCAAACTGTGCCCTTGGGGCACTAGCGCCCGCGATCGCCCATGGACAGCGCCCCGGACGAATTCGTATGTTGTCGCAGTGACAGAGCACTGTCGCTTATCTGGCCGTGCGGACCGCCCGACCGCCTGCCGCACCTCTCGACCTTATACCATTATAAGACACAACCCACGGGTTTGGATATTTTGCCTGCCGTGGAAAACGTTTAGACCAGGCTCATCCAAACTGTGCCCTTGGGGCACTAGCGCCTGCGATTGCCCATGGCCAGCGCACCGGACGAATTCGTATGTTGTCGCAGTACAGAGCAGTGTCGCTTAGCTGGCCATGCGGACCGCCCGACTGCCTGCCGGGCCTCTCGACCTTATACCATTCTAAGACACAACCCACGGTTTTGGATATTTTGCCTGCCATGGAAAACGTTTAGACCAGCCTCGTCCAAACTGTGCCCTTGGAGCGCTAGCACCCGCAATCGCCCGCGGCCAGCGCCCTGGACGAAATCGTATGTTGTTGCAGTGACAGAGCCGCGTCACTTAGCTGGCCGTGCGGACTGCCCGACCGCCTGCCGCACCTCTCGACCTTATACCATTATAAGACACAACCCACGGGTTTGGATATTTTGCCTGCCGTGGAAAACGTTTAGACCAGGCTCATCCAAACTGTGCCCTTGGGGCACTAGCGCCCGCGATCGCCCATGGACAGCGCCCCGGACGAATTCGTATGTTGTCGCAGTGACAGAGCCGTGTCGCTTAGCTGGCCGTGCAGACCGCCCAACCGCCTGCCGTGCCTCTCGTCCTTATACCATTATAAGACTCAACCCACGGGTTTGGATATTTTGCCTGCCGTGGAAAACGTTTAGACCAGGCTCGTCCAAACTGTGCCCCTGGGGCGCTAGCGCCCGCGATCGCCCGCGGCCAGCACCCCAGACGAATTCGTATGTTGTCGCAGTGACAGAGCCGTGTCGCTTAGCTGGACGTGTGGACCACCTGACCGCCTGCCGCCTCTCGACCTTATACCATTATAATACACAACCCACGGGTTTGGATATTTTGCCTGCCATCGAAAACATTTAGACCAGGCACATTCAAACTGTGCCCTTGGGGCGCTAGCGCCCGCGATCGCCCGCGGCCGGCGCCCCGGACGAATTCGTATGTTGTCGCAGTGGCTGAGCCGTCTCTCTGATGTCGGTGTGGACCACCCGCCGCGCCGCGCCATTTCGCTGTATGCGCGCTTCGTACGGACGACAGGCCGCCGTGCCAGCAGCGGTCAGAAGCGACAAAAAAGCCTTTAATCAACAAGACGTATGATTACAGTGGATCGAGATGAATGGTCAACAGCAGCATACTAAAAGAAAGAGGAGCGGCGCATCATCACTATTTAAACCCGAGTGGGAAATTAATTTCCTTTGTCTTGCTGTAGAAAATCATGCCAAATGTTTAGTATGTCATCGGAACCTCATTTTTTTAAAAAAGTACTTGATTGAATGGCACTTAAACTCCTGTCACAAAGATCAGTTCGAAAATTTGTACCAAACCTAGACTAAATCGTTTCCTCGAAAAAGAAAAAAGTGGAAAATGTTAATTGTCTTCTTTAACAATGATGACTGTAATAATTAAAGAGATTTACAACCTTAAGTCTATTTTTCAATTAGTTTTCAATCTTGGTCAGTTAAAATTATTACGTACAAAACAGAAACTTAGGATCCGATTTCTAAACTCTGAAAAGGGATACAAAAAGCTGCAGCAAGAAGTATAACAAAAAATCTTTACTTGTAACTACTAACAGCAAGAATCAGACTGTATATACCTTACATAAAATTATTTCTAAAATAGGATATTTATGACTCTAGTTCATTTAAGGAACTGATACATTTTTCACAAGACGCCTACTGTAAATATGACGAGTGTGTGTGTGGAGTACTAATAGAATCAACCTGTGAGTCAGAAAACTACAAAGTTGTTCTTTGATTCTTGTTTTGGATATTGTTTCCTAAAGCTTTGCGTAGTAATTCTGCCACACGAACACTAGTTGATACCTAAACAGTAAATGGTTTGCATGTTTCACCGCTCATCGACCAGTTTTACAGAGCTGCGCTTCTGTTATTTTGTTTCCGTTGCATCTGACTACGGGACAGTCCATCGCAGAGCAGTACTGTGCGGCCTCACTCGCTCCTCAGCCATCTCTCTCTCTCTCTCTCTCTCTCTCTCTCTCTCTGTCTCTGTCTCTCTCTCTCTCTCTCCTATGTCGACACTAGCGACAACGACACACGGTCGCGGACGGGGCACTGAACTACACTGCCTTGCAACTGGGAGGCGCGGGCGCGCCCACCGGGCGCAACTCTTGGATGACCCTGATTTAGACTCAATGGGTTTAAAATAGGAGCGCCTGACCAGTGTAACAACGGATGGAGCTCCTGCGCTACGAGGGATACGCACTGGATTCCTGGGTTACGTCACATCAAAAATGGCTGAAGTCGGCTGTTCCTTATTCGCGGCAGTCCATTGTCTGATATACCAGGAGGCACCTCGTGCTAAGATTGTCAACATAAAAAATGTTATGGACACAGTTCTTTGAATGGTTAATTATCTTTGATCGCATGGACTCACACATCTGTAGTCTAAAGAATTTCTGGCTGATATCGGAACGGAATACCCAGACATCCCCTACCACACTGAAGTAAGATGGCTGAGCAGAAGAAAGGTGCTTCATCGGTTTTTCTCCTTGAGGGGTGAAATAAATACCTTTTTGAAATGAAAGGACATCCAGAAGAATTATTTTGTGATCCTAAGTGGGTGGCGAATTTGGCTTTTTTGAGTGACCTTACTGGTCATTTAAATACTTTGAACATTTCACTCCAAGGCGAAAATCACTCTGTTGCTGATTTAGTGCAGATGATTCAAGCATTTAAAAAAAAAAAACTTATTTTGTGGGGAAAACAGTTGCGCAAGAAGAATTGTGGACACTTTCCTGCACTAGATAGTGTTAAAGAAGATGTGGATTTTTCAGATTATGTTCAAATCATTTGCGAATTACAAGAACAGTTTGAAAATAGATTTTTGGAGATAAGTGAGCTTCAACCATCCTTATATATATTTGTTCGCCTGTTTTCCCTTCGGGCAGAAGACGTCTAACAAGTGCTTCAACTAGAGCTGATTGACCTGCAGTGCGATATCCGCCTGAAGGACCGCTTTCTTACGTGTACAACTTTGGATGACTTTTACAGATGTCTTCCACGAGAGAAATATCCTCTTTTGCACAAGCACGCGGACAAATTTGTCTCAATATTTGGTTCTACGTATATTTGTGAGCACTTTTTCTCTCTTTTAAAGCTTGCTAAAACTAAGAACCGTTCATTACTTGGAGATAAAAATTTGACTAATTCTTTGAGGTTACCAGTCTCACGGAATATTGTACCAAACCTAGACAAAATCGTTTCCTCGAAAAAGAAAAACGTGTAAAACGTTAACTGTCTTCTTTAACTATGTTGGCTGTAAAAAATTAAGGAGCTTTATAACCTTAATTCTATTTTTAATAAGTTTTCAAACTTGGTCAGTTAAAATTATTACATAGAAAACAGCAAACTAAGGATCCGATTTCTAAACTCTGGAAAGGGATACAAAAAGCTGTAGCATGAAGTATAACAAAAAATATTTACTTATAACTAGTAAAAGTAAGAATGAGACACTGTATCCCTTAGCCGGCCGGAGTGGCCGAGCGGTTCTAGGCGCTTCAGTCCGGAACCGCGCATCTGCTACGGTCGCAGGTTTGAATCCTACCTCGGGCATGGATGTGTGTGATGTCCTTAGGTTAGTTAGGTTTAAGTAGTTCTAAGTTCTAGGGGACTGATGACCTGAGAAGTTAAGTCCCATAGTGCTCAGAGCCATTTGAACCATTTGAACGCAAACGTCGCTGCTCTCGATCGTTAACTGCAGGCCGTCGGCCACTGCATTGTCCTGGTGAGAGGTACTACCTGAAACTTGGTGTCCTCGGCTTGGCCACAAGAAGAAATGTGGGGAATTTAGAAAACATGAAAAAAGCTGTATGGGCTACCTTTTTCCATAAGCTACCCACAAATGAAAATCCAGTGCACAGTCTTTGCCCGAATGATCCTGACACTTGGTGCAAGTACAGTAGAAGTGCCATATATGACCACAAACATTCTTTACCTGCATCAGTAATGAATGAAATTAAACCCATATTTAGAGACCTTTGTAAAGATACCTTGTTGAAGAAATGTCTTCATGGGAAAATCCAAAATTTAAATGAATGTGTGAATTCTGTCATTTGGAACTGTATTTCTTCAGCTTACAACCCTCAAATTTGGTGTTTATAATGCTATTTTATGCTTCAATGATGGTGTAATTAGGAAATTGGATGTTTTGGATTGTTGGGCATAAAATCTAGTGGAAATACTGCATGATCCTTGGTGCAAATAGATAAAGAGAGGATCCGCAAAGCAGATATTGCTAATTTAAAATGCACAAAAGAAGCCAGACAGAAAAGAAAAGGTACCAAGAGAAGAAAAGAAGATCAATATGATTCAGCTTATGCTCAGTATGGTGCAGGAAAATATTAGTATTAAGTAACTCTCATCAATAACTATACTAGAATTGCAATATTAAACGTTAAATGGATTTTTCTCAAAACTACATGTTTTTACTTTCAGGTACCATTATTTGATAAAGTAATGAGGTTATAAACATGAAATTTGCTCTATTTGTACTGCAGATGGTAATAAGTCATTACAAGTAAATTGAGAACCACCAAACAATCAGAAACTGTTTTATAATAATTAATGTACAAAAAATGTTAAATTTTACTAGTGAAAGAATAAATTTTTTTTCTTCAAAAACATAATAGGTGTTACGTTCATTTTACTTGTAAATTGAGGCATATGTCTAATATATATGCATTAAAAATTTCATTATTTTATCACTTACAGTTCTTTTGAAAAGTGTACCTATTCAAAGAGTAAAATAGCATTGGCAGAATAGGGATAAAAATTACCTTCTGTCTCCCCTTAACTGGGCTAGCAAATCCACTTCAGGTGTTAACATGTAAAGACGACAGCGAAAAACGGTTTGCGAAATTCGGTTTTCGTCTTTCGGAAGATGCGTCGCATGTAAACGAAGTGACAGTGGCGCTATTAACGACACTTATACGCGACTGCCGCGATCTTTGAACTGACATCATCTTTCAGACGTAGAAACACGCCTACCAACTTTCATTTATGTCGCACATCTCCTGCTTGATATAGCGATCTTCTTTCCGTCAGTGTATATTATTACACGACACATAGTTCAGGAGGCATGACGCCATAAGGATTGAGATGTGTGCAAAACTAGCTTTCGCTTAAAACGGAGCGCAAATTACCCAGATTATTACTAATTACTATTAAAAACAGTCTTGATCACGATTTATTTAACAGGGTGACCACTACTAGTGATTCTCCAACAGAAAGAGGTTCCTACTCAATGGTCTGAAGATGACCACAGTGGTGGTCGAAACCGGTCACCTTGTTAAATAAATCGTGATCAAGACTGTTTTTAATAGTAATTATTTATAAGACATTGATCACTGCTGTTCCCGTAATGCATTCAAAAGTAACCCAGATTATTCTCGTCCAGTGTTTGATAACACCCGGATCAGAATAACAAAATGACTGATGTCTAGTAGCTCACAGGGCTGCTGCCACAGCAACAGCCAATCAAAGAACGCGGAACGTCGAGCCTGCTGTTCCGTTCGCTGTTGTCAAATCTCTCTGCTGTTGCAGGTAGCGTCTACCGTAGCCAGTTGTAGACGACGCTCGCGGCCTGTAACGTAAGCAGTGTGTGGCTCGTTTCCTTGTGTGTTTTCTTTCTCTGTGCGGCGAAGCTTTTAGTGGAAGTGTGCAAAAAAGTGTGGCTGCTAAACGGAATCTTCAGCGATCAAGTCGTGTTTCGCGTGGTCAAACACGTGAGTTTGTGTACTCGGTGCGAGAATATTTCGAGAAAGAGAGACAATGGTGAAACTCTATTGGCTGTAACGAAGGTAGTCGAGAGAACTGCAGACGCCTTGAGCATAGACAAAAATACTGTCGTCAAAATTTCTAAGGAGAAATACTATGCAGAAGGGAAAGAGCCTGGTTGATCAAACTGCAGACGCAAAGAAAGAAGGACAGAACCATGTGTTACAAACTTGGACTCTTTTCAGCAAGATGCTGTTCGTCACCACATATATACACTCCTGGAAATGGAAAAAAGAACACATTGACACCGGTGTGTCAGACCCACCATACTTGCTCCGGACACTGCGAGAGGGCTGTACAAGCAATGATCACACGCACGGCACAGCGGACACACCAGGAACCGCGGTGTTGGCCGTCGAATGGCGCTAGCTGCGCAGCATTTGTGCACCGCCGCCGTCAGTGTCAGCCAGTTTGCCGTGGCATACGGAGCTCCATCGCAGTCTTTAACACTGGTAGCATGCCGCGACAGCGTGGACGTGAACCGTATGTGTAGTTGACGGACTTTGAGCGAGGGCGTATAGTGGGCATGCGGGAGGCCGGGTGGACGTACCGCCGAAGTGCTCAACACGTGGGGCGTGAGGTCTCCACAGTACATCGATGTTGTCGCCAGTGGTCGGCGGAAGGTGCACGTGCCCGTCGACCTGGGACCGGACCGCAGCGACGCACGGATGCACGCCAAGACCGTAGGATCCTATGCAGTGCCGTAGGGGACCGCACCGCCACTTCCCAGCAAATTAGGGACACTGTTGCTCCTGGGGTATCGGCGAGGACCATTCGCAACCGTCTCCATGAAGCTGGGCTACGGTCCCGTACACCGTTAGGCCGTCTTCCGCTCACGCCCCAACATCGTGCAGCCCGCCTCCAGTGGTGTCGCGATAGGCGTGAATGGAAGGCGAATGGAGACGTGTCGTCTTCAGCGATGAGAGTCGCTTCTGCCTTGGTGCCAATGATGGTCGTATGCGTGTTTGGCGCCGTGCAGGTGGGCGCCACAATCAGGACTGCATACGACCGAGGCACACAGGGCCAACACCCGGCATCATGGTGTGGGGAGCGATCTCCTACACTGGCCGTACACCACTGGTGATCGTCGAGGGGACACTGAATAGTGCACGGTACATCCAAACCGTCATCGAACCCATCGTTCTACCATTCCTAGACCGGCAAGGGAACTTGCTGTTCCAACAGGACAATGCACGTCCGCATGTATCCCGTGCCACCCAACGTGCTCTAGAAGGTGTAAGTCAACTACCCTGGCCAGCAAGATCTCCGGATCTGTCCCCCATTGAGCATGTTTGGGACTGGATGAAGCGTCGTCTCACGCGGTCTGCACGTCCAGCACGAACGCTGGTCCAACTGAGGCGCCAGGTGGAAATGGCATGGCAAGCCGTTCCACAGGACTACATCCAGCATCTCTACGATCGTCTCGATGGGAGAATAGCAGCCTGCATTGCTGCGAAAGGTGGATATACACTGTACTAGTGCCGACATTGTGCATGCTCTGTTGCCTGTGTCTATGTGCCTGTGGTTCTGTCAGTGTGATCATGTGATGTATCTGACCCCAGGAATGTGTCAATAAAGTTTCCCCTTCCTGGGACAATGAATTCACGGTGTTCTTATTTCAATTTCCAGGAGTGTAGATATTAAGAGAGAAAAGAACATCCAACTACTAAAAAACTGTGCGTTATTCTTCGCGAGACAGAGTTATTCAGTGGCAGCACCTTTCTTAACGGTTGCTAGAGCCTTGGGTTTTCGTTATTATTAAAATAAAAAAAAAATTAATGAACGGAAAATTATAATGGAGAGAGGCGACATCGTAGAGTGACGTTGTCGATGTTTAATAACTATAGTTTAAGTGCCGTTTGAAGTCACTGTGTGGCTCGACAAAACCTGGATAAACGCCGGTCATTTTATCAGAAAAAACTGGACAGATGATAGAATATGTGGCAGCTCCTCAGTTCCAGTGGGAAAGGGCGCAAGAATTATTGTCTTGCGTGCTGGAACTACGTTTTGTTTCGTAACTAATTGTCTCCTCGTTTACAAATCGAGGAAAACAAACGACTGCCACGAGGAAAGAACCACGGGCAACTACTGGAACACTTAAATCGCCCGTCGTGTCATTGTAATGGATACTGTCCCATACCATTCTCTTATTAAAGCTCCAACGATGGCAACGAAAAAAGCCAACATTGTTGAATGGCTAAAACGCCTTAACGTGAAAATTCAGGACGATTTATTTGAGGTGGAGCTCATGGAAATAGTAAAGAAAAATTAGCCACGATTTCAGCAGTTTGTTCTGGACGAGGTAGCTAAAGAACATGGCCACAGGGTTCCTAGGCTTCCGCTACAGCACTGCCACTTAAACGCCATCGAAGTGATTTGGGCACAAATTAAAAATTACAATATAACAAAAGCTTCGCTGTGGCAGAAATGCAAAGACTGTTAGAGGAAGCAGTGGGCCAAATAACGCCAGACAAGTGGAGAAATGTTATACACCATAGAAATGGTTGGGGTTTAGATAACGACAGTGTTGAGGAAGAAAGTGATTCTGAACTAAGTGGAATTACCCTTTGCCTTAATTCGTCTTTATTTTTGTGTTTTTATTTCGTATTATGGACTGAATAGAGTCCAATGCAGTTGTACAATAAATTTCATCCCATTATTAAGGAATACTCCTCTGCACAAGTATGCCACTCTACCTATACAACACAGAGATTACTAAGTACTCAAGCAGTTTATATTGTAATGTTGTTAGTAACTGTATTTACATGAACGATTCGGCTCCATAGTAAGGGGGGATAAAACGGAAAATGCAAACATTTATTTTTAAAAATCATTACAGCCATATTTATTAATGTAAAAATCTAAAATTTTGCATGTGTAAAACAAAATAGCTGTGTTCTAATGGAAAAATATAATACAATATGCAGGATTCATATTTAGCAGGAAATTTGAATTTTTAATTTTTTATGATGTTTTTAAAAAGCCAGAACTCAAATTATAATCATGCAATTAATCTGAAAATTTTATTGTAGTGTCCTGAGGAGGTTATAAGATCACTGAACTACAGTTATTAATTTATGGTACAAATCGTATCATCAACAGAGTTTTTAATTTCGCACATCTAAAATTAACTTTTTTTCTACATACAGTCATCTAAAAATCAAAATGTAATTGCAGGATCTCGTATTTTTTGTTCCATGGAGACAGCAACACGTTGTGAACAGTTCCGGAAAATTTCATATCATTAGCACAAATACTTTGTGAGAAAAGGCTTCTAGTAACGTAAAAAATGCAAAACAGAGAAAATGAGGTTGAAAATTTCTTCTCATACCTCTACATGTAATAAGCTTACGTCAATTTTAAAATCCTCCATACTGATATTCCTCATCCTCAAGGCGTCTCTTCGAATCTGCCTGGCCTGTATTACTTTCTTGACCATACTCTCGTCGATACTGTAAAATGCCTTTGTTGTAAACACACCAGGATCTATACCAAGACAGTTCAGCACTTCAATTCTGCCATTATTTCCGTTATTGTAACATAAAACTGCACCATAGACACCTATTTTGAGTACAATATTTCAAGTCCACAGAATGTCCTTTTTGAGCATCTAATCCAGATTAAATTATTGAGGCTTTCATTTGTATTTTGTGCTCTTCCGTGAAGACACTTCCTCAGTAAATCAGGGTATGCAAGGAACATGAATGTGGGCTTCATTGCATTCATAAGAGGTTCTGGTAATCAGTGTTTATGCGAATACGTCTCATTTCTGTTGTTGAACTTACACCAATCGTCTTTTGGACACAGATTGTGCATTGGTGTTTGGTCAGTGGAAAGTTTGTGGAAAAAATTTGCCCACACAGCACGCCTCATTGCCTCTAAATTATGCATCTTTTTCCTGAAAGCTCTCCCATAAAATAACTGAAGAGAATCAATTTCTTTAAGAGTAAGCCTGCCTTTTCCTACTAGTCGTTTTCCATCCTCAAGTACTTCACCTTTCTTCTCTTTCAGCAAGCAACGAAGCCTATCACCAAGCCTCTTTTGGATGTGGCCAACACATTCCGACTTTTCTATTGTTGTATTGTACGGACTTTTATCTGTTACAGCTTTGAACGAAGAGGAATCCCCATCACCAAGGATTTTGTATATTTAACACCATTCTGGTCCTCAGATCTGGAGTACATCCTCACAACTGCAGCAGCCTCCATGCCCTCACTTGAGCCACTATATTTTCAGAGAATACTTTTCTTGCCACAGTTTCTCACTGTCTTCATTGTTGGACATTTTCCTTGTTGCACACTGGCGGCAGTATTTAGATATAATTTCTACATCTAAAATTTAACCTGAGTCGATAACAATAAGCAATGCAACCCATACAGAGATATGTGACCCCTTTTCATCCAGGCCCTATCTACACACACACACAGATCAGTAACATTTGTAGGAGATTCACTGTCATGAATATCTACTTCAGGATCTATTACTTTTTGGTTTATTTCCATCAATTCCTCCACTGCTTTCTTCATAGGAACGTTGGCAGTATTGCATAAAGCATCAGACATTTCTTTATTTATATTTTCAAACCTTGCACAAGGTGGAGGTATGTTCAGAAAACCACACAGTGAATTACTTCCTTCCCTGCACTGTCCAAGGCATCTCAGAGCATATGCTAACCTAAAATTGCTTTCATAGGTACCAATGTCAGTTTTTTTGGAGGAGGAAAATGAAAATTCATAGCCACACGAATTACAAATTAATTTAAATTCACAAGCTATTCCCATTCTTCTTTCATCAACAACAATAATGCATTCCGTATTCTTACAGCTAACACATGAACATAAAAACTTTATAGCCTGGAAATAAGTCTAAATCCAGTGGAATCCATATCAACATCATTGACGCACTGTACAATTCTCCTGTCCCAAGTTTTGATGCTGAAGCTGAGAGCTTATATTCTTCATTTCAAGCTGCTTCCTCTTTTTAGTTGGCAAACCGATTTCCATGAAACCTTTCCCTAAACACAGTTTTTTCTCCACCCATTAAGCATAAATTTTGAATTCCACATAAAGGTTTGCAAATTCAACCATCCACCTACTAATATGTGTTAGTATTGTCCAAACGTAAATAAATCACATGCAAGGAAGTTTTTAGGCAAAGATATAGATGTCAGTCAGAGATATAGATGTCAGCCAAAGATACCAAAAGAAAATAGCCTTCACACTGACAAAAATTCCGCTGACGCAAGCAGTTTCCCAAACGTCGGAAAAGGTGGGATTTGCCGCCAGTGCAGAGTTAATCAGTATAACAATTTAAAGGCATTTCTAAAGCTGCTATCATGGTAAAATTCACACACAACATAGATTAAACTGTGTAGATCAAGAAAAAAATATTTTTGAAAAATCGATTTTTCGACCAAAATCCATTACATCCCCCCTTAACATGCCTTACTTATTCAATACGACGACTGAACGCCATTCATTCTGATTATTGTAAAAACAGTGCTCTTGCTGTTGCTTTTGTTGAAGTATACAAATAATAACAACACAGTATCATTTTATACATGGGAGTGCGTTTGTTAAACCACAAGGTTATAATGATCTTTTAAGCAAACTTAATACCACACCTTAAAAGGCGGCGTGAGTAGGTAGTCCAGTAAGAAACCACTCAGCTGTTGCTGCTACAGCCATAATGTTTGTGCAAGCAATGTCAAATCGACATCGCCCCTTCCACACAAAACTGTGCTTCATTGCCAATCGTCTTGTTATTCTGATCTGGGTATAGTAACCGCCAACAAATTTCAAACCTTTTCTAAAGTTTTTTTCACTTACATCAGAGTGAATCATTTATAAAGTATTCAGACTGTTTAACCTGTTTTGCATATGGGAGTTCGATTCTTCAAGGAATCCAAGATATAACTGGTATGTACTGACATGTACCTCCATCTCGACATTAGGTTAATTTTTGCTTTGTTTTTTATCATATATTTCGCTCCTTCCATCAAGATCTGGCCCAGTATGGAATTGGTTTCTTCTCAGATATGTCCCAGTGAACTTGGAGTGGACCAGAGGGTTTACAACTGGGGATATTTGGGAGATTACGAGTTTCAGTATTTGCCTTGCAACCAAGGGAAGCATTCCAAAATTACTGGAATTCGGGGATTAAAACTATTTTCAATTCGTTTCTGAGACTATACAGAGCAATTTAAAGTGAATACAGCGATTACAAATGGCTATAATTATTTAATGTGTGAGAACAACAATATTCCTGGCCAGTGAGAGTGACAAGGCAGTCTCTCTCTGACTGAGCAGTTCAGTCTGTGACTTTGCAGTGTGGGGTCATATATTGATATACATATTGTGTTGTGCTTAATAAAGAGGCTTTCATACCGTGCACCCTTACTACCCGACACCGTTACGAGCCAGAGTACCACTAATGGTGACTCCGACTACAGTGTTCTGTTCATTTTCGCAAATTCTTTTATTTCTTTACTTCATTGTGGTCCTCCTGCACCCATTGTGTCATGAACCTCACGAATCATGACTGTATTCCACGTTCTTTGCTAACAGCAAACAAGATCAGTGTACATCGTGCTTCATGAGTGATGAAAAGTGACAGTTACTCTCCATATACTGATGTTTTGGCAACGAATGTGATTGCCAACAGTGGTGTACAGTGGAGAATCCTTTTAGTGTCTTTGCTTTAGAACCTACCTGAGGTGTGAATTCTGCAGCCCCACATGAGATCCGCCGTGTTTTCATTTGCACACCACCAGACTTGTGCTCACTCTTCCTGCATCATCTTCTGACTGCATTGCGCGATGCCTCAACTGGCCCATGTTTCATTCAACTAGCTACATTACTGGCCACCACATCGACTGTTCTCACATTTGCCATAAACACATCCAGGCCATACAGCCCTGCTGCCAGTAGATCATTCAGGAGATCAACATGTTGCATTGCATCAGAGACTTCCGCTGCTCCTCACTGATAACCCTCAGGTTTGGTTCGCTATAGCAGAAAGGATCTCCGCCATGAAGGCTATCGTCACAGTCAATAAAAAATATGTCACTTTACTCAGCTACCTGGACAGCCAAGTAGACACCATCAATGACATCATTCTCATACCCAGCACAGTGACAAGTACTTGACAGTGAAATCGACACTCCTATGGCACTTGTCATGCAACCCAAAGGAGCACCTGTATCCTGTGATGTAAGATGAACATTTACAAGATGGGACCGATATCAGTTTCGTCAGTGTCTCCGCATAAAGATCAACCTGCATCTCCTGCCTGATGAAGCCTTATGGATGCTTTGGGTGGTTGAACTCCCTACACAGTTTGAAATGGCGATGGTAGCAAGTGAACATCAACCACTGGATGCCCGGCTTTACTTGGCTGATCCAATTTTTGCACTTATTCAGCATCGGCGATCAATCAACAATGCCGATAATAATGGTGCCAGATGTGACAGAGTACCACCACAGACCTGTCTGCCTCTCACCTCTGACCGCCACCAACACTGTCCAAAGTTTACATCACTACAGGCAGCGTGGTCAGTGCCCCGAGTGTTGACAGAACAGGCACTCCCGCCACTGCCACCCCCAACTCTCTGGACACCGAGCATGTGCAGTTACGCCACTGTTGGTTACACACACACTTTGAGGAAGCTGTGCATAACTGCCGACAGCCCTGTCAACACCCAAACATGCCACACTGACCATGAGAGATGCCCCAGGTCATGTCAGATACATAAGTTGCCGAGATCATCACAAGAACATCGCGTGCTACTCAATAGATGATGCTTCTCTAAATGACAGATTATATATTCTTGACCGGTACAGCGGACTCCAATTTCCCATCGAAACTGTGTAAGGGGTCCGTAGGCCCTTACTATAACTTTGCACTCGGCACAGGTCGATAGGGCGAACAATCGATTGTGACTTGTTGCGAGAGTGAGTGTCGAGATGCGCCAGAGTGATTGGCGGGAATGGTGTGTGTGTGGAGGCCATTATTGAAATACAGGGTGTTTAACCGAGAAGGGTGTCACCATCGCCGTTGTTAGACCCCTAAATAATAAATTAATACTGGGAAAGTGATGAAGTATCATTATGAAAGTGATCAGTGACGTTACTAGTGCCGATATTTGGTTTCGTGTCTACCGCGCCGGCCTAAGCTTGGATTGCAGTGTTGGATGCAGTGATGGATTAGCGTGTGACGATAATGGAAAATGAAGAAAGCCTGTGCTGAGATTACCCATAGTTAGATATGTATGACGAAGGCAGTGGCTGTCTCCTTTTTGTGTTTTGAGAAGAATATAAGTTCGTAATTAGCAAAACTGTGTTGGTGTTCCTTATTACCAGACATACAGTATTATAGTATTGAACAGGACAAACTGTAAAGTAACAACTTCCGTAGCAGTCAATTCCCATTACCAGCCCCATTAGGTTCACGGTCACGTTAATAATAAATATTGGGCTGCTATTCGATCAGATCAGGTCGGGATAAAAAACGGAGGTGTTACACCTTGGCGACCATGACAGGATAAGTGCAATCTTCGGACGAATAGTAAAGAACAATAGGTAATTTTATCTTGCTTAACGTGAGAAAATGTTTTCCAATTTCGGATGAAGACAGTATATAAACTTTAAACTTGTGGCAATAAATTCATTCGGTTACATATGCATAGGTAAATGCAAAATTGAAACTTTAAAACAGTGTTTCGATGTGTAGGACCTTACAAATAGTTACTGTAGCTAAAATTGCGTAACCATAACGAATGTTGGACGGTGGACAATGTCTACACCACGTTTTGCAAAATGAAAAATCGCGACAAGAAACAACGCATCTTGAACAATACGAAGTAATAGCATCTTACAATTGTGAATAAACTGTTTTTTCGCCATATTAGATGAGATTAGTAGTGTCGATAAGCTGTGTTATAATGTGCAAACGCGTAAATCCGCGCGAAAAACTGTGAAAAGTGAACACCAAAGAAAGACACATGTGAACATTACCACAACAAAACGAGCCAAGAATTCGTCACGAAAGCTTTTAAAGAAGTGTTTAATAGTAACGTTATGACCGAAATTGCTTTTTGAATGATGAAAATCGAGCAACTTCATGTGGGTCCATAAACTGTTATGCAGGCGACAACTTATGTAGCGACGCAATTGTTGAATGACGTCACGCAGACCTGTACAGCAGCTGTACCAAAGAGCTTCGATCTGCGAGGTGATTTCACACATCATCCCAACTAACTGTGTAAGGAGTAGGTCAGACGCAGACGCACTACACTGGACAGCGACCAGCGCGACTTCGAGACATCGGGCGCTAACCCGGCATCTAGCGGCCGAACTACAAACTACGCCCACCTGCAGCGCCACGGAGCGGCCGACTGAGAACTACAACGACTCACCACAGATTTTCAGCGCGACTACACACGGCTCCGGCGGCAGTACAGCAGGGTGTCACAAAAGCGCCACGCCCACTTCAAACGTCAAAAGATCGCGACTCGTGGTAACGTCAGTTGGTGAGTGAAGACAACTGGTTAGCATAACATTAAATTGCAATATACTATCTTCACAATAAATAAACGGCTTCAAACTGTGTTTTGCCTTAGGACAAGTGCCCAATTATAGTAATTTCAGAGAATTTTACGAAACATACTCTGAAATAAAGCATGCTTATTTATGCATACTGCGCTGTCTAAACGGTGATTATACAGTTATGCTCGTTGTTTTTGGAGATTTTACATTTATAGATTTAATGAATGGTGTGATTTGTCTTATTTAAAACATTTTACATAAACTGCGTGTGTGAAAATTGGTATTTGAAATTATTAGGTTTTGAGAGTCGTTATGTTCAGTACTCATAAGTATTGTATCAATTTTGGGATTAACTGAAGATACTGCAGTTACTGTTTGATTAGTTTAGCGGTATTTAGGAGTATTTTGGGTTACAAGAGGTTATTTTATATTACTTGCTTGTGCATTAAAAATAAACCAAGATAAGGAGGAGGTTTGTGAGGCAGTAGCTGAAAGGAAAGGGATAGGACAGGAAGACAGAGATTATTCAGGAATCAGTGATTATGGATTGTCATTAGAAAGCCCATTAGCACATTCAACTAGTTACCCCGAGACTCCGGGACAAACGACGAGAGATAAGCCAGTTTCAGAAGTTGAGGATATACGGTCGATGTTAGCAGACTTGCTAACGGAAACCAAGGCAACAAAAGAGAAATTAGAAGAAACTAGAGAAAGGGAAGAAATATTCCGTAAATCATTAAAGGAAGGTTTACAAGAAACTAGAGAAAGGGAAGAAATATTCTGCAAATTATTAAAGGAAGATTTACAAGAAACCAAAGAAAGCTTAGAAAAATCGTTTAAGGAAACTCTAGCACAAGAGATCAAAACATCGGAAAGGAAGATAGAATATAATCTGAAGAAGGTAATGCAGGAGTTACAAGAACGACTGAAGATGGACATCAATGAGAGAGAGAGTAAGCTGCAGAAGAGCATAGACCAAGTCCGGGGAGATGCGGAGAAGATGGAAGGAAAGTTAACAAAATAGATGGAAGACGATATTAAAGAAACCAAAGCCGAATTGGAAGAAAGGATCACCAAAGTGGAAACAAATTGCAATCATCAAATCGCCGAGGTGACGCAGATGCAGAAACAATGCAATGATGTGGTTAAGGGGATAGGAGATAGGCAAAACCACCTGGCTGTCAATCTGAAAAATGCTATAGCTGTGCAACGAGAAGAGGATAACAAGAGGGTCGCAATGGAGGTCAGGCAATTACAACATGGAGTGCAACAATTGGAGAGCAAGACAGAAGAAATTGATAAACGAATTAGCAATGCAACTTTAACCGTTGGGGAAGGTAGAGTCGTTACCTTGATGAGCGGTGACAGTCAGTATGTCCAAAACAATACAGGGCAGAAGTATAAACCAAAGGGGGGTTGCACCCAATGATATTTATTAAATGGTTAAAAGGAGTTTTCCCAGCACATTTCAAAGACGCAGACAAGATTCAATTTGCAATAGATAGGATGGAAGGTGAGGCCTTCACTTGGGGAGTCAGGAAGAAGGAAGGAATTACTAATTACAGTCAGTTTGAAGGGGAATTCTTGAAGAAATACTGGTCCAAAAGTCATCAGTGTGCAGCACTTGAGGAGCTACTACACCGCAAGTCACTTAATACATGGAGAGGAACGTTGAGAGAGTTTGCCGAACATTTGTGGGAATTAAACAAGACCTTGGAACAACCCCTGAGTGATGATATAATGATATCAGCGATAAAAAGAAGATTGAGCCGGAGAATGCAAGAAACTGTATCCGGGAGACTAATTAAAGATAGGGAGGCCTTGATGGAGATACTGGAACAGTTGGAATCTGTTCGATCACAGGAACACATCCAAGCTAATGATCAAAACCGAGAGGGAAGTAGTGACCAAAGGAATCATTTTAATAATTCGTCTAATTATAGAGGAAGAGGTGGTGGCCATAGGTATAGGAACCATGGTGGTGAACGGCAATGGAGAAATGATTGGAGAAGGAGTGAAGAACCGAGAGATCATGAGAAAGGAAGGGATAGGCGAATAAATGACACAGTGCATGTAGAAGAGGCAGAGAGACCGGAAAACTGAATGACACTCCAGATGAGGTCTGGTCAGGAGTGAGAGCTACAAGGACCAGAATAAACCTACTAAGACATGACAATGGTGGAGATCTAAAAGGAGATCTATTGGAGGAAAGAAGTAGGATTCCCAAAGAACTCATACTACCCATGATAGGGATCAAGCTATGTGGACTGAATATTAAGGCATTAGTTGACACAGGAAGTGAAGCATATGCAATATCCAAGAGGCTATATGAACAGGTACTGAAAGCAAACATTAGCTTGCCTAGTTTCCCAGTGAATGGAGTGAGAATTGTGAATGTGCTGGGTGCAAGGAGTAAACCTATTAAAGAACAAGTGTTGATTACCTTCGAGATAGAGGGAGAAGAATACAAAGCAACATTTTTGGTTGTGGCTGGACTGAACACATCAATTATTTTAGGAATAGATTGGTTGAATGAAGTTGAAGCGATGGTGAGTTTTGATGAAGGTACTATCAAGATCAAAGGAAGAAAGGGAGAAGAGAAGAGGTTAAAGTTTGCTGAGGGTAGTGCAATAAAATAAGAGCAAAAATTTAAAAGGATAAGTTTGTGTTATGAAGAGGAACCCACAGTAGGATACGGGGAAGAGGAACTAGAAGAAGAAGTGTTGGTGTACTTTGAGGGATTAGCACGAGAGGATCGACATGAAGAGGATAAGATCAGTAAAATGTTGGAGGAAATGACACACCTAGATGAGGAGATTAAGAGGAAATTAGCCACAGTATTATACAGGCGTTGTAAGGTATTTTCTCAACGGCCCGGTATCATGAAAGGGGTGGAGTGTAAGCTAAAGAACCATAAACCGTTCCAATATAAAACAGTATTCCATTCCCAAGGCGAAAAGAAGAGCAGTAGATGAGGAGATACAGCGGCTGATTGACCTCGGTGTTATAGAAAGGGCCAACAGTCAATATAACAACCCCCTATTTGTTGTTGATAAGAAGGATGGAAAGGTGAGGATAGTTTTAGATGCACGGACAGTGAAGAAGATCATCGAGCCAGAGTGAGACAAGCCTGAGACTATAGAAGAACTGATTCAAAAATTCTGAGGAGCGAAGGTACTTAGTAGTATCGACTTAACTGCCGGTTACTGGAAAATACTATTGGCCACAGAGTCCCGCCAGTATACAGCATTTACTTACGGAGGGAGTTGCTATCAATTTAGATTGTTGCCATTTGGGCTTAATGTGTCAGTGTCTGAATTCATAAGAGCAATGGATAAGATCCTGGGCGAGAAGTTACTTAAGAAAGTCACCGTTTATGTGGATGATCTCTTGATAGCAAGTGAAACATGGGAAGAACATTTGGATAGGTTGGATGCAGTCTTGGAAGCTTTTGAAACTGCTGGGGTAACCGTAAACCTGGACAAGTCGGAATTTGGCAAATCAAAGATAAAATTCCTGGGCCATATAATATCAGAGGAGGGTATCTATCCTGATTCTAGTAAAATGGAGGCTATTAAAAATTTTCCGACCCCCCCATAGTAAGAAGCAGTTGCGAGCGTTCTTTGGGGTTTGTGAGTTTTATAGAAAATTTGTCAAGGGATCTGTACTTAACACCCCGAATATGAGGAAATTGACCAAGGCAAGAATGACGTGGCATTGGAGTGCAGAGTGCCAAACCGAGTTTGAGAATATCAAGGAAGCACTATGTAGTGCAGACATATTGTACCACTCAGATTTTTCCAAGGACTTTTATTTGGGAGTGGACAGCTCTGACTATGGACTGGGGATACATTTGTACCAAATGGAGAGGAGCAGAAGTGATGAGAGAGTTAGAACAATAGCATTCGGTAGCAGGAGTTTAAATGCTTGGGAGAGGAAATATTCGATTACTGAAAGGGAGGCATTGGCAATCGTATGGGGGTTTAAGCGATACGGTTATTATTTGGCGGGGAGGCATGTGAAAGTGGTGACTGACCATAAGGCCCTTACATTTCTGACCACAAGCAAATTGAGGCATAGCAGACTAACGTGATGGGCCCTGGCGTTACAGGACTATGACTTCGAGATAATTTATGAGCCAGGAGCAACCCATATAATACCTGATGCCTTGTCAAGATTACCAGCTGACTCGAGAGGAATGTTGGTGGACAGGCCGGAAGGAGAAGAAGTTAGAATTAACCTGATGAAAGGAGTACAGTATAAAGAATTCGTAAGGAAGTTCCTAACGAATGTGCGCAGGGAACAGAACGAGGACGAGAAATTTAAGACAGTTAAAAACAAATACAGGTGTGCAGGAGAAGAAAGAATTCGCACATTTTATTGTATTCACAATGGGATACTTTATAAAAGAAACAAGGAGAGTGAGGAGAACTGGAAACTCTGTGTGCCTGAGCATGTGGTAGAGAAATTAATTTGGTATACACACTATAGTAATGCGCATTATGGATCGAAGAAGTGTCTGGAAAAGCTGAAGTCAGATTGTGCATTCAATAACATGGGATGTGTATACGTAAGATACTGAATACATGTGACACTTGTCACAAATCTAAAACGACTACAGTACAGCACAAAGGATATATGCACCCAATTGTACCAACAGCAATTAAGGACATAGTAGCAGCGGATCTCTTTGGGCCACTTCCTGCCTCACAAGCGAATTACACACAAATCGTAGTAGTGGAAGAACTGGTTTCCAAGTACATAAAATCTTACCCGTTAAAGAAAGCCACTAGTAGAGTCATCATTAACCAGTTTGAGAAAGACTATTTTCAAATGGTGTGTATTCCTAAGCGAATCTTGAGTGATAATGGGTCACAATTTAGGTCAAAGGAGTGCACAGAGATACTAAATGAACATAAAATAGAGCAAATTGCCATTTCTAGATATAGGCCAGCTTCTAACCCTGCAGGACGAACAATGAAGGAATTGAACCATTTATGCCGAACATACTGTCGTAGGAAGCATGGTTCATGGAAAGAATATTTGGAAGAATTTGAGTGGGTCAGGAATCACCTCCCGCATGATTCTACAGGGTTTGCTCAATGTGAAGTATTGCTCAATCAAGAACCCAACAATATTTTTCGAGAGTTGCTAGTCTGCCCACCAGGAAGTTCATTGACCTGGAAAAGGAAATTGGAACTAGTGGTATTAAGTATGAAGGAGAAGGCTAGGAAAAGACAGGAAAGACACGACAAGCTAGTGAAACCGATAACTTACCGAGTGGGAGACTTAGTACTAGTAAAGGTTCATGCAAAATCAAAGAAAATAAACTCTGAAATACACAAATTCCACCTCGTTTATAAGGGACCATACAGTATAATAAAAATTGGGCATCCTAACACGGTGGAGTTGGAGTATGCACAGACAAAGAGAGTGCATGGTAAGGAGCGTGTGGAAAACATAAAAAGGTACTACTCAGACAAGAACAGGGATAACCCAGATGAGGAAGTGGAATTCGATTAGGGCGAATGTCTGAAATGGGGAGTTCAAGCTCCATGATGTAGTTGAGTAAGACATGTTTGGAACATTTAGTTGTTAATCGGACATTTGAAAAAGGGGAATGTTTATTTGCATTGTATTTTCTGATGTATTATAAATAGAGCTTCATATTTATTTATTTATTTATTTATTTATTTATTTATTTATTGTTCCGTGGGACCACATTTAGGAGAAGTCTCCATGGTCATGGAACGAGTCAATACATGAAATTATAACACGATTGTAGAAACACATAAAATGAAACAAGTCGTTAGTTTAAATAAAGAAAATCAAGAATGTAACACTGGAATTTGCTTAATTTTTTATCTCTTCCAGGAGCTCCTCGACAGAATAGAAGGAGTGAGCCATGAGGAAACTCTTCAGTTTAGACTTAAAAGTGTTTGGGCTACTGCTAAGATTTTTGAGTTCTTGTGGTAGCTTATTGAAAATGGATGCAGCAGAATACTGCACTCCTTTCTGCACAAGAGTCAAGGAAGTGCATTCCACATGCAGATTTGATTTCTGCCTAGTATTAACTGAGTGAAAGCTGCTAACTCTTGGGAATAAGCTAATATTGCTAACAACAAACGACATTAAAGAAAATACATACTGTGAGGGCAATGTCAAAATTCCCAGACTATTGAATAGGGGTCGACAAGAGGTTTTCGAACTTACACCATACATAGCTCGAACAGCCCGTTTTTGAGCCAAAAATACCCTTTTTGAATCAGAAGAATTACCCCAAAAAATAATACCATATGACATAAGCGTATGAAAATATGCGAAGTATACTACTTTTCGTGTTGAAATGTCACTTATTTCAGATACTGTTCTAATGGTAAATAAAGCGGCATTTAGTTTCTGAACAAGATCCTGAACATGGGCTTTCCACAACAGCTTACTATCTATCCGTACGCCTAGGAACTTGAACTGTTCCGTCTCGCTTATAACATGCCCATTCTGTCTGATTAAAATGTCAGTTCTTGTTGAATTGTGGGTTAGAAACTGTAAAAACTGAGTCTTACTGTGATTTAGCATCAAATTATTTTCCACAAGCCACGAACTTATATCATGAACTACATTATTTGATAATGTTTCAATATTACACACAAGATCCTTCACTACCAAGGTGGTGTCATCAGCAAACAGAAATATTTTTGAATCACCTGTAATACTAGAAGGCATATCATTTACATAAATAAGGAACAGCAGTGGCCCCAGCACCGACCCTTGGGGAACGCCCCATTTAACAGTGCCCCATTGGGACTGAACATCATTACCACTCTCAATATTGCGGAGGATTACCTTCTGCTTTCTGTTCTTAAAGTAGGAGGCGAACCAATTGTAAGCTACTCCCCTTACTCCATAATGTTCCAACTTCTGCAGTAATATTTTGTGGTCAACACAGTCAAAAGCCTTCGTTAAATCAAAGAAAACACCTAACGTTCTCAACCTTTTATTTAATCCGTCCAAAACCTCACAGAGAAAAGAGAATATAGCATTTTCAGTTGTTAAGCCATTTCTAAAACCAAACTGTACATTTGACAGCAAATTATGTGAATTTAAATGCTGCAGTAACCTTGTATATACAAGCCTCTCGATAACTTTAGCAAACACCGATGGCATAGAAATAGGTCTATAATTGTCAACATTATCCCTGTCTCCCTTTTTATAAAGTGGCTTCACTACCAAGTACTTTAATCGGTCAGGAAACCGACCACTGCTAAAGGAAAAGTTACAGATATGGCTAAGTACTGAGCTAATATACGTGGAACAATACTTCAGTATTCTGCTAGATACCCCGTCATATCCATGAGAGTTCTTGGTCTTTAGTGATTTAATTATTAACTCAATCTCCCTCTTGTCAGTATCATGGAGGAGCATTTCAGGTAACAGTCTCGGAACACTTTTTTCTAAGAGCGCTATATGATTCCCTGTTGGGACTAGGTTTCCATTTAGTTCACCTGCTATATTCAGAAAGTGATTATTAAGTACTGTACATATATGCGACTTATCAGCAACACGGACATCCCCACTACGCACTGATTCTATATCCTCGACCTGTCTCTGCAGACCAGCCACTTCCTTTACGACTGACCATATGGTTTTAATTTTATCCTGAGACTTAGCTATTCTATCTGCATACCACATACTTTTTGCCTTCCTAATAACTTTTTTAAGCACCTTACAATACTGTTTGTAATGGGCTGCTGCATTTAGATTTTGACTGTTTCTAACGTTTTGATATAATTGCCACTTTGTTCTACAAGATATTCTTATCCCTTTAGTCAGCCACCCAGGCTGCCTGTTTGTGCTAGTACCCTGTTTTAAACGTTCTAACGGAAAGCAACTTTCAAAGAGCACGAGAAAAGTCTTGAGGAAAGCATTATATTTATCGTCTACTGTATCAGCACTATAAACATCTTGCCAATCTTGTTCCTTGATAAGGTTTACAAAAGTCTGTACAGCAACTGGATCAGCTTTCCTAAAAAGTTGGTAACTATATTTAACATGTGTTGAAGCACAAAAATCTTTTAGACTTAAAATTTGTGCATCATGATCTGAAAGGCCATTCACCTTTTTGCTAACAGAATGCCCTTCTAATAATGACGAATGAACAAAAATATTGTCTATGGTTGTTCTACTGTTCCCTTGCACTCTCGTTGGAAAGAATACGGTTTGCATAAGATTATATGAATTAAGGAGGTCTACCAGCATCCTTTTCCTTGAACAATCACTTATACAATTAATATTGAAGTCACCACATATAACTAACTTTTTGTATTTCCTATAAAGTGAACCAAGAACCTCCTCTAGCTTTAGCAAAAATGTTGTGAAATCGGAGTCTGGGGATCTATAAATAACAACAGTAAGAAGTTTAGCTCCACTAAATTTAACCACACCTGCACAACATTCAAACACCTTTTCAGTGCAGTACTTTGAAACATCAATTGACTCAAATGGGATACCGTTTTTCACATACATGGCTACTCCCCCACACCGCAAAGAGCTCCTAGAAAAGCTGCCAGCCAACCTGTATCCTGGTAAAGGAAGCCTCTGAATTATCTCCTTATTTAAGAAGTGTTCAGATATACCAATAATTTCAGAGTCAACATCTATAAGCAGTTCACTAACTTTATCTCGAATACCTTGTATATTTTGATGAAATATACTAATTCCCTCATTAATCGGATACCCAAGCTTTGTAGAAAGTGGTTTCTTTGTTAGAGAGACTTCCCTTAAGCAGGAATACCTATCAGCTGACTTCAATCTAAAAAAGGTACAGCTCTAACACCCACAACTACCGGAATTTACCCATGAGTGATCCCACCACCCCCACCTATGCTGTCACCTATAAGTTTTGCCAACCTCCCCTTCCCATACCTGTTGAGGTGCAGGCCATGTCTAGTGAAACCCGTCCTACTGATAGACTCCACCGACACCACTGAAATGTGACTCATGCCTTCTGTCATCAGCGCACCCCCAAGTCTCATGTTATTACGCCTGACGGCTATATTAAGATGAGGCCGATCGTGACGCTGAAACAGTTCCACGAAATGCACATTCGTGTTGCCAGTCTGAGTGGCTATCTTTTCCAGGTCACCATCTATGTCATACTTCCCATCCCTATCAATACTATTACCAGCCCCACCCACAATCACTACCTGATCTTCTTTAGTAAAATCCCTACATAACCCCCCTATGTTAAAAGTCACCTGAGCCAATCCTGCATTAGGCTTCACAATGCTGGTGACCTGGTACTCACTCCCCAAAACTTCCTGCAACTGCTGGCCTACACCTCTACCATGAGAACTACCTAACAGCAGAACCTTCTTCTTTCTCTTAGACTTTGCAACTGTCCTAGCCACCGTAACTGCTGAGGTCTGCTGCATACTTCCTACATCTACAGCTACTAGAGATTCCTCTCCACTAGACTCTGACAGTTGGTCATATCTATTACAAACACCAATAGTAAAACTATCTGAAAATCTCCTTCTCCTAGCAGATCTCTTGCCAACAGCCAGCTCCCATTCCCCAACCCCCTTCTCCCTCCTCATCCTATCTAGCTCCTCCTGTGCGTTTTTCAACTGCACCTGAAGGGCACAGATCTTACGCTCCTGCTCCTCTATCAACCTACTCTTGCTACATAACCTGCAGTTCCAGGAGAGGATCTCTCCAGAATGCCCACTGGCTTCCCCACTGCATTCCCCCCAGTGAAAATACTTCGAACAAGTCTCACACCGCAATCCACTACTCACGAACCTACGGCAAAGCCCACACTTCTCACTCATGGTAAAATTTTACAATTATTGAAACAAGAAAACAACTTTATCTAAGTTCCGCTACTACAATAAGAGGATGTTAAAAACTGACTACAATTATCACAAACTTGCTCTACAAGGGAAGTAACTACTATTATTGAAAGTATTAATCAACAACAAATGAGAATATAACAAAATACTAACACAGAAAGAAAATCAAACGTCTAATGACAGTAACGAAACTGAAAGCAGTTCGCAAAAATGTCTTCTGAAGTTATTTCACCGGAAAACACCAAGAACACCGGTTGAAGACCACTAAAGTTCCTAAATAAAATACTATACACAAACAATTAATTAGTACTTAGCTTTCGATGCGCCGCTACAGCTGCAACTGGTCAGCGCGGAATGTAAACACGGGTAAGAGGTTAAGTTGCTCGATACGAAACACTCACAAATATCAGGCCACAACACACGAAATGCAGAGGTGAATGAAGAAACCACTAATAAGTCACTTATATAGTAAATATTATCACAAAAACAGTTAAAATATATATCTGAAAACTAAAAATAGATGAAAACTTAGAGAGCGATCTCACACGCAGTCACGCGCTTATGACGTCACACCAAAGACATATTGACAATTACTTGAGAATGGCTGTAAAACCTGTAACAACTAAATTGTAATATAATAACTCATATGTCATGTGTTCACATAATAATTTTGATTGTATGTTGTGTGTTACATTCAATAAGGTCTGTAGAGGGTTATTTTTGCTTGATGGAAAATTGTGATTTGGACAATGCCATGTTTGTAAGATGTAATAACCTTTTGTAGAATATTATTATGGAGGCAGCCCACTACCGGAGTCGAGGGATTATTTGGTAAATTGTAATTTCATTAATTATTTACACTGTGTGTTTTGTTCAGATGTAATAATATCTAATTTCTTTGCCGATTCTTTTACGCCAGAGGCTCCAAAGAAGTCTTCTAGGGCGGGGATGTATGGGGTCCGTAGGCCCTTACTATAACTTTGCACTCGGCACAGGTCTATAGGGCGAACAATCGATTGTGACTTGTTGCGAGAGCGAGTGTCGAGATGCGCCAGAGTGATTGGCGGGAATGGTGTGTGTGTGGAGGCCATTATTGAAATACAGGGTGTTTAACCGAGAAGGGTGTCACCATCGCCGTTGTTAGACCCCTAAGTAATAAATTAATACTGGGAAAGTGATGAAGTATCATTATGAAAGTGATCAGTGACGTTACTAGTGCCAATATTTGGTTTCGCGTCTACCGCGCCGGCCTAAGCTTGGATTGCAGTGTTGGATGCAGTGATGGATTAGCGTGTGACGGTAATGGAAAATGAAGAAAGCCTGTGCTGAGATTACCCGTAGTTAGATATGTATGACGAAGGCAGTGGCTGTCTCCTTTTTGTGTTTTGAGAAGAATATAAGTTCGTAATTAGCAAAACTGTGTTGGTGTTCCTTATTACCAGACATACAGTATTATAGTATTGAACAGGACAAACTGTAAAGTAATAACTTCCGTAGCAGTCAATTCCCATTACCAGCCCCATTAGGTTCACGGTCACATTAATAATAAATATTGGGCTGCTATTCGATCAGATCAGGTCGGGATGAAAAACGGAGGTGTTACAACTGGTTCTCATGTTAGCACTTAGATGCTTTCAGCTTCCCTATTGATGGCAGTCAGACCAAAGCTTCAGCTGAATGCCACCAATGACTCTGTCATAACTGTTCATGGTTCACAATCCCACATGTTCAACCTCTCATTCTACACTCTGTTCATTACCACTAATGTGAGCAAACCAGTTCCCAGCGCCGATTTTCTGGGGCTTTCCATCTCATTCTCTCACTGAACACATTCACCTTCTGGACGTTCTGTCAAGGGAATCTGTGAATCTGTGATCCTGCCACCTCGGCAACGTGCCACGAGGGCACCGAACTGCAACCAGTTCGTGCAACTCAATCATCTTCTGCCGAGCAATACCTGTGACAATATGTCAGTTACTGCACTGTACTGTAATAGGAAGCAAATGGTTCCCAACAGCCCCTACATCTCTTTTTCCATTAGCTTACACAATCACAAGGAAGTAGTCTGTTTCTGACAGAGAACACTTAGCAGTTTATGAAGCTATACACTACTTTCAAGAGGTCATTGAAGGATGTCCCATTGTCATGTACACTGATCACTGAACATTCACATGTGTTACCTCCCAAAGATGAGACCATATACCATACACAACCGATGCCGAGCAAGTCAGTGAGACAAAACCTCACAACACACCCTACCATCTCTAGGCCACTTTGAAATACCGAATGGTCAGTTCCAGCATACATACATTAACCTTGTAGGCTCCCTGCCTCTCTCAGCCAGGTAACATTTTATCATACTGATCTACATGACATGATGGGTGGAGGTGCCCCCCCCCCACCCCCTTCGACACATTATGGCAGAAACTGTTGCAAAGGCTCTGGTGCCTACTTTGGTCGCTCGTTTTGGATGCCACTTATCCATCACCACAGATCATGGAAGACAGTTTGACTCTTCTTTATTCCTTGAACTTAGCAGGTCACTCGGCATCACTCACTACTGAACAGCTGCATATTATTTGCAAAGTAACTGGTTAATTGAGAAGTGGCACCATAACCTTAAGGCAACCCTAATGTGTCATGGAGGCGAGTGGAGTGACACCCTCCATTGGGTACTTCTTGGTGTGCGTGTAGCTCATAAATGTGACCTGGACGCCTCACTTGCTGAGCTGATTAATAGTGAGACATTGTCACTCCAGGGCGATTTCGTTTTGTGCCAACCTTTCCCCATGACAACTCCTCTGCCAACTCTCACTGTCTGAGTGAGAAAGCACATGTCCTGACTCCCCCTCCCCTTACTCTATTCCACAGATCTTCCCATTCAAGGAGCTTTTGCTCTGCCAATTCGCCATGCTTCATGATGACACAGTACTTGCGGCCTTACTCGGGCTGCCACAAAGTACTTTGTCATAATGCTCACACAGTCGATATGTTACTGCATGGCAAGCCTGTCACTGACTCCCTCAGCGGACTCAAACCAGCCTGTACGCTCAACAATGAACTCATGGCTACTGACACCCCTTCACCTTCTATATCCTCCTTGCTTAATGCTTCCCACTCTTCTTCTTTGGACATCTGTCCCCTTTGATGTGTGCCTGGATTAGCAGTGTTTCTGCCCTGAAGATATCCAGCTCACTGCTGCTGATGCTGATAATACTGTCGAAGGGACACACCCAGATTATGAGGCTCCAAGTGGCACTGACAAACACCACTTTCGTGAGACATTCCCACTAATCACAAACGTAGACACTTTGGCCCTCTCAGCTCGTTTCAATGATGATAGCTGTCTCATCATCAACACGTCACATTTGCCACCCTGGGCTGCCAGCTCGCCTCGCCACTTTCTGGCCCTGACATGCCTACTGACTCTACCCCACCAGCCGCTGTTCTTTCCTGCCATGGGCTGCGCCATTTGCGCGCCTGCACATCTTTGTGATTATGAACTTAATGCCTCATGGCATGCACATACTATTTGCAGTAACGACTCCTCACCCTTTGGCTTGCTACTGCACTCTGCTCTACCAGAGGGGCGAGAGGGGGGACACTCTGTGGAAACAACAATAGCGCTGTACAGCAAGAGCGACAAAGAAGACTCTCTCTGAGCAATTTGGTCAGTAACTTTATAGCTCGACTCGTTGTGTTGATACATGTATTTTTCCGAGCTTAATAAAGAGGCGTGACTTCATAGTGTGCAGTGTTGTACTGATACATGTATCTTGTCATGCTTAATAAAGATGTTTTTGTACTCCATACCTAAGATGTGCTTTATTATCCAACACTATGACATACCAGAGTTCCACAAATGCATAACAGCACATTGACATGAAGTACGGACAAAAGGCTCACACACTACCAACACTACCATGCAGTGTGTTACCAGGTCGCGCTCTCCTGTCATGGTCCTACATGGCAACAACCATTGTAAGAAATTGCAGCAATAACAGGTGTAACCACCAGAATGTGGAATGCAGCCATGCAAATGTGGATGCTTTGTTTGCACAGGTACCAGATGCCACTTTGTACGAAGGAGTTGCAAGTCTGTTGCACTTGGCGCCAATACAGGGACGGCTTCTGCTGATTGTGGATGACGCTGGAGTTGCGGACCTATGATGTTCCATATGTGCACCACTGGAGACGGATCAGATGATTGAGTCGGCCAACACAACTCGTTGACACCCTGTAGAACATGTTGGGTTACAACAGCAGTATGTAGACGATCGTTACCCTATTGGAAAACACGCCCTTGAATGCTGTTCGTGAATGGCAGCACAACAGACTGACAAGAAAATTTGAAGTCAGGGTGCTTGGAATAACCACGAGAGTGCTCCTGCTGTCGCACGGAATCGCACACCAGTCCCTAACTCCAGGTGTAGGTCCAGTGTTTCTACCACACAGATAGGTTGGTTGCATGCTCTCGAATGGCCTCATTCTAACCCCACACAGCCGTCAATGGTGTTGAGGCAGAACCAGCTTTCATCAGAAGACACAACAGACCTCCACCGTGCCTCCAGTGACCTCTCACTTGACACCACTGAAGTCGCAAATGGCAGTGGTCTGCTGTCAGTGGAATGCACGCTGTAGTGCTGTCAGTGGAATGCGCGCTATATTGCGTCTGTTTCAGAGTCGCCACTGAAATAAATGAGTTGTAACAGTTCTTCATTTCACTATGGTGCAAACTGCTCCTCAAACTGCAGCTGCAGATGAAGTACGAGGCGCCAGAGCCAGACGCCTAATGCGGTGCATAGCTGTCCGGAGCCCGCTCTCCTTGGGACTGTACTTCTCGCGATCACCGTTGCCAGGAAGCATATACAGTGGCTACATTTTACTAAGTCTATCTGCAATATCGCAGAAGCAGCATCCAGATTCTTATTACCCTATTAAACGTCATTGTTCAGACTCAGTGTGGTGTTGATAATGGCCTCCTTCTCGCCTTAAAGGCATTCTTGACTATAATCAGCTCACCACGTCCAGTCTCAAAGGTAACTAACGCTCACGATCGTTCTAGCGAGTATTTAAAGCAAATCTGACATGCATGCTTGTAGTGGCACTACTAGTGCCACTCTTAAGCCGGGTTCACACGTGCAACTAATTTGATGCGATAGCTTGTGGCTTTCTGTAGTGGCACCATGAGCTACCATTCACACAGGCAGCCATAAATTTTATGTAGTTGCACAACTTTCAACATGGCGCCAACTGAAAACATATGGACAGATGTAAGTGCATATTATGGCGTTAGAGCTGTGATGAGGGTTGAATGTAACGAAGATGTAGCCCAATGTTATACCCAAAAAACTAATTTGCGCAGGGATAAATTGGGGGCTACAAACACATTTACAAAAGAAATAACACTCAAAGACGAAAATGTTGTGTGCTAGGGCAAACTAACCAACAGTTTTCATGTAAATATCATATGCAGACACGCCATTCTTCCAAGAGTCTTATTGTAACCGTTAATGTAAGCATTTCTAAGTCATTTTTACTTTAACAGCTGCCATATCACACTCCTGGGCGATTTCCACAATTTATGCAATGCTTGGTCTCGGAAATTACCAAGTTTATACGACTCGCTTTTTTGGTAACATACTAAGTTTATTTATTCATTCATCCAAAGATCTTTCAAGAATATAGGATAGGCCTACACCATTGGTTTGCAAATACTGTGCATTCATACATGCACAGACACACACACACACACACACACACACACACACACACACACACACACAGAAAATAAAACATATTGAAACATATTGCTGTTTTTGTAGTTTCAGAAGCTGTGAATGTGTACCTAACGACCACTGTGTTGATTTTTTTCGGTAATAAAATGTAAACACCCTGAAACCGATTGGAGCGCAGCAGCAGTTCCTCCACAATAACTGCGACAGAATGCTCGTGTTCCGAAATACAGTCACCAGGGAACAGTGTTGGAAGGAAAGTGGTGTAGCAAAGTACAATCAAGGTGAACTTTTTTTGGCATGAGAAAAGTTGAGTCTCTTAAGTTGCGCCACTGAAAACTGGAGGTTCACATATGTAATTACTTTACAAGTGCGGTACGCCACTACCTGTGGCGACACTTTTGTTGCGTGTGTGAGCCACCTTTATGCGACTGGCGCGAAATTTGAATAGACATAATCTTTCAGATGTAGAAACAAGCCTAGCAACTGTCCTTTGTGTCGCACGACTTCTACTTGGTATTGGGATTTTTTTCCGTCAGTCTAGCTTCCTTTCCAATTAACATATACCATTTTTAAAAGGTTATGCTGTCTGATCTCAAAGTTTATGTTTGCAATATTATGAAGTGTTTTTAAAATCTAATTTGCATCCGCAGACTAGGCACATCGTTTCTTTCACAGGCGTTACTTTTCTCCTACACCGAAAAAAAAACATGCTTCTGTAACGGCATAATTGTACGGCCGTAGTGGACAGCGCCAGAATCGCCGCGCTGTGCGCTTATCACGCGGAATGCTGACGGGAAATGCAATCTGAGTCGCACGCCGTGGCGTGTACACAGCCACCGGCTACGAAGAGCAGTCTGAGACCGGCCAGTTGCGAACATGTATCGCTCTCGACATATTGGGTTGGTTGGGTTGTTTAGGGAAGGAGACCAGAGAGCACGGTCATCGGTCTCATCGGGTTAGGGAAGGACGGGGAAGGAAGTCGGCCGTGACCTTTCAAAGGAAGCATCCCGGCATTTGCCTGGAGCGATTTAGGGAAATCACGGAAAACCTAAATCAGGATGGCCGGACGTGAGATAGAACCGTCGTCCTCCCGAATGCGAGTCCAGTGTCTAACCACGGCGCCATCTCGCTCGGTCTCTCGACACAGTGATGACGGGTTACCAGACACGTGTAATGCATTGTCGCACCGTCTTTATTAATAAATGGTAAAACTAACTTTTCCGTGTTCCACATTCTGCACTACCCGGATCTACCGCCCACGCATCCCATCCTAACAGCAAATGGATGCAATAACATTTTACTCGGCCGTCCAAAAGACCCTGTTAGAAAAGTGGTGTCAGAAGTGGGATTATTTTCGGAAAACCTACAGTCCTGAAAAGTACAGCGATGTGTAAACTTAACATCGGAGCATCTTCATGGCAACACAGCAAGCAGCAGCAGCCAAGGACATCGTCCGACAACACGGGGACATCCAGCGCTGGAATTCAGGTTAGTCTGCTCAGATTGGCTTAAAACGAAAGGCAGTGATGGGTTTTAAATTTTTCTGTATTGAGTGACCGGTATAGACGGCATTCAAAATGGTAGACGCAAACGCGAGTAACACGGTCGATCTCCAAACCGTTCTAGAAGAACTACGAAGAGAGATTCAACAATTAAAAGCAGATAAAAGCGAGCGTAGCCTCCTGGTTGATTTGTCACAAGACGACACTAATGTTCCAATAAAGAATTTTTCACTGTTGCCATCTGTACCAGTGTTCAGTGGAAGATGTGAAAGTATTTTTTCGGAAACTCGAAGGTGCAGCTCTATTGGGTTCGTGGACTGATTCAGCAGTTGCTAAATTGAGAATCCAAGGAGCCGCAGAAGATTTCATTAGCGCGGAGACGATTTGCGTGAAAACAGAAGTTTACGATGATTTTAAAACGGTAGTGGTTCAGAGGTACAAACGCAAAAATACAATCAGATTCTACAGTGAGCAACTTCATAGTTTGCGCATGCGGCGTGACGATTCTATCGAGCAATTCGCTGATAGAATCCGAAACATACATGTTCAGACTTACGAGCTTGTAGAGGACGAAAATGAGAGCTGGATCCAACTTTTTGAGGCCGATCAGATAGCATTTGACACATTCGTCCATAGGTTGTATGGGGAAGAAGTAAACAAAGCAGTCAGACTCGCATACTGTAAAACATTTCAAGAAGCAGTAGAGGCAGCTGTTGGTTTTGTCGAAGCATTGAGACGCCCAAATGACATGCGAAAAGAAGAATGTCGCGTGTTCAACTAAAATGTGGAATGTTACCGATGCAATAGGCCTGGTCACAAGCGCAAGGACTGTAAGGAGAACAGGACCTGCCACAACTGTGGGGTACAGGGTCACTTAACGGGGAACTGTCGCAACAAAAAGAAACCAAATGTGAGCAGCAGACAACTCGGCAGATCTTTAAACGAGTGCGGGGACATACGTGCCACCACAGCGTCCGCCCCTTGCCAGAGGCAGTGATTCTTGTTAGTGCAGCTGAAAATCAATTCGATAATGACTTCGTGATAGGTGCTGTTTATCGCGGAAAAAAATATTAAATTATTGATCGACACGGGAGCACAGACCTCATTGATGTGGTGTTCTATAGACGAAAGGGACAAGCTGAGACCGCCAATGTTTAATGTGCAGGGGCTGAGCGGTGGGAAACTACGTAACTATGGAGAAGTTGACGTAGAATTGTGCGTAGGCCAGGACAAATACACGGCAACGGTGCACGTGGTTTCTAATAATGGAACGCGCTACGATGGTGTACTTGGATTTTATTTCTTATCCGATAACGGGGCAGAGATATTTGTCGAACAAGGAAGGATCAGACTAGGTCGTAACAATTGCAACCTGGAAAATCATTCTTCATGTCGCACTCAAAGGAGGCGAAATTCTGACGTCGAGGGACCGATCACCCCGACAAACGCATCAGTTGGAACCCTCCGAGTCGAAGTAAAAATTACTCAGCCACAGCAAGTTCCTCAGGGAACAGGAAAGACAATCCATGTTTAAGTAAAGTCGCCACTGATCAGAAAAGGAGCTCTGTTGCTGACTGAACGGTCGGAAAATTGTGAATTATTGGACACAATGCATTGTTATGTTGCCCGAAGTATAGGCGTAGCTACAATGGTGAGGCCGAACGTGCCGAGAGTCCCAATAACAATAACGAAGATGAGCAATACAGATATCGTTTTGCCACGAGGAACGAAGGTTGCTGAAGTGTTGGGCATAAGTAAAGATGATGTAATACCGATTCCAAACGAAGCAGCAGATGTAGCAGTCACGGAAACAGATTCTTGTAGTGATGTTGAAACAAGGAGCTGAAAATGAAATCGAATTAAAGAACAAAATTTGGAAGAAGATTGAACATTTGTCAGCTGATGATCAGAAGATTTTAGCACCTGTTTTGTTAGAGTATTCAGATCTTTTCAGAGAACGTTAAAATTTACCTGTTACTCACTTAGTTCAGCATCGCATACACACTGGAAATGCAGCACAAATCACGCAGAAGCCTTACCGAATTCTATTTGGTCAAAGAGAAATGGTCGAAGATATGGTCAAGGAACAACTAGAGGCCGGAATTATTAAACCAAGAGATCCTGCTGATCCACCATGGTCATCACCAGTGGTCCTAGTAAAGAAGAAATCTGTTTTGGGCGAATCACAGTTCCGATTTTGCGTTGATTACCGAGCTTTAAATGCCGTCACCACACCAGACATTTACCCGTTACCAAACTTGGTAGAAACCCTGGACTATTTGGGCAGATGTCGCATATTCTCAGTCTGTGATCTAACTAGCGGATATCACCAATTAACAGTGCATCCAGATGATTAAGCAAAAACTTCATTTGTAACTGCAACAGGAGTGTACCAATACCTCCGTATGCCCTTTGGACTACGTAACGCCCCAGCTACCTTCCAACGCCTAATGGATTCTGTTTTACGTGGACTCACTCCAACAGAAGCTCTTGTATACCTTGACGATATGATAATTTTTGGTGAAAACATGAGGCAACACACTGAGAGACTTCAAGCAGTACTTGAGCGTATCAGAAGTGCGAACTTGTCTTTATCAATAGCTAAATGTCACTTCGCACAAAGTGAAGTGAAGTACCTTGGACATGTTATAACCAGTGAAGTTGTCCGCCCTGATCCAAAATTAGTCGAAGCTGTCAAAACGTTTCCTGAACCACAAACAGTCAAAGAACTACAATCATTTTTGGGTTTATCGAATTTCTATCGTCACTTCATAGCCCGTTATGCAGATATCGCAAGGCCAATGACACAGTTACTTAAAAAAGGAGCCACATTCAATTGGTCAACAGAATGCAAAAATGCAATGGAAAAACTGAAAACTGCTCTAACCACAGCTCCAGTTTTGGCCTATCCGGATTTCAGTAAGCTCTTCATCCTCTCCACAGATGCTACAAATTTTGCAGTTGGTGCTATTTTGTCCCAAAAATTTGATGGTCAAGAACGTCCAGTATCATTTACTTCCTGGCAATTAAATAAGGCAGAATGTAACTACACTACGACTGAAAAGGAACTTTGTGCTCTGGTCTTTGGTATCAAACAAAACAGATGTTTCTTAACAGGAAGAGAATTCACTGTAATCACAGACCATGCCGCACTTAAATGGCTGTTGAGCTTAAATGATCCCAGTTCGAGACTAACAAGATGGGCATTAGAACTGAGCGCTTACCAATTCACAGTTATCCATCGTCCTGGGAAACAACATGTGAATGCTGATGCGATGAGTCGTAATGTTCGTGTTTGTGTCACCATACGCCGTGAGGAGGAATTAAAAGCAGTCCAGGAAGAAGATCCACAATGCGAAATATGGAAAAATGATCAACGGTTAAATAGATGGATTGCTGTACAAAGTTACTAACAAAGGGAATCGCCTACTAGTTATTCCAGGAAGCATGAGAGAGCAAATCCTAACTGAACAACACGATTCCTTACTATCAGGACACTGCAGTAAAAAGGCAACGAATATCAAAGTAGCTAAAACGTATTGGTGGCCAAGTCGTAAGGCTGACGTATTTGAGTTTGTTTCACAATGTGATTCCTGCAACAGACGGAATAATTCGGGAAGAATTAAGGCACCATTACAAGAACTGCCAGAGACTAGTGAACCTTTAGAAAGAATTGGGTTAGACGTCGTCGGTCCCCTGCTGAAGACTAAGGATGGAAACAAGTACATATTGACGATATTAGATCATTTCTGCAGATATATTATGATGGTACCAATACCTGATCAAAGTGCTGAGACCATAGCTAAAGTTTTTGTGAAGAAATGGATTCTAAAGTTTGGATCAGTGGCCAAGGGACGAATTTTATGAGTGATTTACTTAAACAAACATGTAAGCTGATGCAAATAACGCAGTTGAGAACCACACCAGCACACCCTGAAGGCAATGGTCGCGTCGAGAGAGTACACAGAACCATCATTAAAATGCTTAGCCACTATGTAAGCAGCAAACACGATAATTGGGATGTCTGTCTTCCATATGTTGTACATGCCTGCAACCCTAAAATGCACTTATCTACGGGCCTCAGTCCCTATGAAATTGTATATGGGTGGAAGATGCGTTCACCCTTGGACTTTTCACTAACGACAGCTGGAATCACGAATGAACACGTAAGGGAGTTAGCCCGCAAACTGAAGGATGCATGGAGGGGAGTGAAACAGCGGAATCATCAGTCCTTCCTTCAGCAAGCCAAGCAACATGATTGCCAAGCAGTCGCGCCGCAGTATCGAGTGGGAGACTTTGTCTACCTGAGCAACATAGTGCTAAAGAAGTCGCAGGTCAAAAAGTTTAAGAAGTTTTGGAAGGGACCATACCCGATATTGGAGGTGGTGTCACCTGTCACTCTAAAGTTCCAACTGCCTTTTCGTTCGGTTGTCGTCCATGTCAACCGTGTAAAGCCTTACCTGGGTAGATTCCCTGTAGCAACGCAGGACGACGACGAGGACCGACCGAGGGGCAGACCAGCTGCTCCAAAATCCAGGAGCCGAGCACCGCGAGTTCACAGTCCAGACTTCGAGCCCGAGGCGTCGCCGCCGCCAACCCAGCGATCCAGCCCAAGGCAAACTTACAACCTCCGTAAGCGTGTGTAGTGTGAGTGAATGCAAGGTGTGTTGCATTTAGCCGAGTGCATATGTGAATGTGCTGTGCAACATAAAATCGCTGCTATTGCGCAAGGTGCTCAAGTGTAAATAATATCTGTTCCACAGGTCGCCGAAGACGCATATTTCTTCATATTCATTGTTTAATTATAATGTGTAGAACCTATTAACCATGTTTACTGTAATTCCATTCTCTGTTATGTTAGTGTGTTACGTTAATGCTGTAGCCGTAGTATCACAGAATGCAGGTGCGTTGTTTGAACCACAATCAGACATGGTAGCCTCAACGCACAGTGCTACAATTGTGCATAAATATAATTTGTCTGAGATTCACCAACAATTTGATTCTGTTAAAAAACAAATTGATTTGATCCGTTCAATTAAGGATAATGATACAGTCTTGGAAACTGGAACCTCTTGGTATAACAACTGGATTACTGCAAAAATGCAAGTAGAATCCACTTTCGCTAGCTATGAGCAAGAGATTGACTGTTCCTTAAAACTCTTGCCACATAAAAGCTTGATTAGGCGCAAACGTGCCTGGTTTAATTTTGGAGCTAGAGTTCTTCGTACTGTATTTGGTACCATAACTAGCCAAGATCTCTTGGACATAAAGGATAAAATACTAGCGCTAGAGCAGCAGTATTACACAAATTCAATTAAACTTTCTAATGAAATAATTGTGTTAAGAACTATGCAAAAGACCGTTACTAACCACCATTGTTTATTGAACAAATTGTGAAAGAGTTCATTACACATTTTAACACAATTCGTGGTGAAATGAATGCAACCATCCGTGAATTATATGCAATTCTTCAAGCTGTGAGTGCACATTTAGATTTAAACACCTAACTGTTAAGAATTACTGACAGTTTATCAAACGCTAAATTTGATGCTCTCAATTTAAGAATAGCCTTAGAAAGTAGTTCAAATGATTGCTTGAATAGTGTTTTATTGCATCCAGACCAATTTTTACAAATGTTGCTGTTGATTGAACGTAAGCTAGATGTATCATCTACCATGATTTACCCTGTCAATTCCTACAATTTATATGCTTATTACAGATTAACTACCACATATTCTTTAATGATTGAAGATCAGTTAACTGTAATTGTTTCTATACCGACTGCCAGACGCAAGCATAATTTTGAAATGTATATAATTCATACATACCCTGTGAAATGGAACCAAGTACGTATTCACGCAATGTATCAGCTAAAGGATTATTTATTAATCAGTAAAGATAGAAGATATTTTGTATCCCTGAATGAACATGATATTCGTAAGTTTAAACGCAGTCATAAGCTAATTTGCCCAGAGACGGCAGTATTCTTAGATACTAGAGTGTACAGTCGTGAGAAATATTTGTTTATGAACAATCCGCCTCGCGGTGATTGCCCAAGGATTTTAATGAATCTTTATCAACCATTCCTTAAAAGATATTCTGAAGGTATAATATATTCGTTTAACTCAACTCTCGAAATCAGATTTACCTGTAAAACGTTTGACACACCTGGACTAGCTTTCACATTCAAAGTAATTGGTAGTGGATTAATTCTGAATGTTACGCACTGTGATTTATTATGTGATCTGTTTGAAATGCCTTCTGTATTACCAACCACCTTTCATGCAGATGCAAAATTCCCTTTAACAAGGATGTTACCTGTTTATTACAATGAATCATACTTACTGACCTATGCAAATCATTCTCTGTCCAGCTTACCCAAGAATGACAATTTAATTGCGGATATCCATGAAAGTGTAATAAATACTAATAATGAGTTAAATTTCTTAGAAGTAGCAACTGAAATTAAGTCTATTGAATCTTCCAAGAAATTTTCCATTTCTCTGAAGCTGGTGTATATTACTACTTTAATTAAACTCTTAATGGTGCTTTTCGTTGCCAATAACAAGATTCAGAAAATTTAGGGCCGTTGGGTAAATCGAGAGTTCATTTTTAGTAACAACATTTTTAATTTGATAACTAAACAGTCTTTCTATAGAAGCTGAGTAAAAGAGTGTTGAATATAAACATCAAAAAATTATCGTGCTTAAATTCTAGAAGACCAGAGATCGGAAGATTGTCTTACAGGTTACTGTGGCGCATTCCTCTCTCATTTTTGGCTAATCTCTCATTATGTGGTCCATCTTAACTCACGGGCCATATCAGACAATAGCGAATACACAGATTGGAAACTCGGCTGCAATTCGTGAGCCAAGTTTTGTACACATGCGCGAAGTTGGCCATATTGAAACCGAGTAAACACCTATGTCTGAAGACAAAAGGGAACGGATATGTTCTGTTTATTTTAGTAACTGTGCCTTTTCGGCTGCTGGGTTTAGCTACAGGTAAACAGTCTTTTGATGTACTGTTTCAGTTGGAAATATATGATAAGCAGTCGTAAGAGAAAGGCCTGCAAGAAAGTAACGAGCGATTCCCACAAAGTAGCTGGTAACAGTGTATGAGAAAAACGAGTGCCCTGATTTTCTTGCTATTAACAATAAAAGCTCATTAAATTGTAAGGAAATACAATGTGTAAAAGAAGCAATGTTACATCAGCTCCTACAGATTGTCGGTAGAGGGTCTCCTTTTGCCGTCGGAGGTTCGAGTCTTCCCTCGGGCATGGGTGTGTGTGTTGTCATTAGCGTAAGTTAGTTTAAGTTAGATTAAGTGGTGCGTAGGCTTAAGGACCGATGACCTCAGCAGTTTGGTCCCATAAGACCTTACGACACATTTCCAAATTTTTTCCTCCTTTTCCGTTAAGAAATTAAAAAGATCTGTTTCGCATTTGCATGCTTTCTTCATTACTGCATATAATACCTCTCATTCGAGTCTGAGGAAACTAATGAGCACACGAAATTTATTTATTTCGTATCTTATAGTTTCATATCACAGCTTGATGATGAAGTGTCTGTTTTGTCGGTATTGCTTATTACTGTGATACTTGAAATCCAAGTACTCTGTAGCATAGGATTCGAAGGGTTTGTTGTGAAAAATGTGCTCGCTGGCTACTTTACATTTGCTCATTTTAGGTGATACATTGTTGCGTCAAATCTAAGTCATTGCACTTGTGGATGATCATGTATAAAGGACTACAAGAATTCTCAGGTCAAAGTTAAGTATTTGTACTTGTCTTGGGGTAATAAAACTCATTAATACTAGTTGTTTGATTGTTTGTCTAGCGAACTGAGTGTGCAGGCTTCCTAGACACAACATAACATTCAATACCGTTCTCTCTTTAGCATTTGTACAGATTAGAATTTAGGTCAATTAACCAACCTGAGCTTCACAGTTTCCCAATCAATGATTAACTATTTAGTTACGAACGTGGTGGATACTAGGTAGGATTCAATGTTTGGTCTTCTAGCGTGAAAGTTTGAAGATAGACATGAAAAACCTGAAACATGCTGTATAGATTTTGATGGCTATGGGGCGATCGTACAGTAGCCAAATGGCTGTTTACAATTATGACTACATACCACACACGCAATATCGGATCTTTTAGCTTGAAACTTCGAAAATAGACTTGTAGAACATCCGGAATGCTCAGCATATATTTTTATAGCTGAGGGTCGATAGTAAGGTAGCGAAAAGCCTGTTCACGTGCATGATTGCATAGCGCGCTGAAGACCGCAATTTTGGGTCTTTTGTTTTGAAATTTAGATAATAGATTTACGAACATCCAAAACTTACTGTACAGATTTAGACAGCTATCGGAAGATCGTAAGGAAGCCAAATTCCTGTTCATGAGCATGACTTGGTACCGAACTGCAGGCCGCAATTTGGAGTATTTTGACATGAAATTTTGGAGATGGTGATTCACACGGAATTTGTTATAGTAGTTTGTCGGCGATATTACGATCTTGAGGTAGCCAAGTACCTCGTCACAAGCATTGATGGACGCCACACTATTGGCTCAAATTTGAAAATGCATCATTGTTGCGTGTTAATTGTACCTAACATATCGAACTTGTTTTTAAAGTTGAAAGGAAAGCTATGTCTCACTACAGTATGGAAAAAATAGAAATACATTCATGTTCAGAAAAAAATACATCTTGAACCACTAGAGATAGAACGTTCATATTCACAGGACATGTACATCAGTATGTCCTGCAGAAATGAGTAGCACTTGAACCACGTTAGGCCGCGGGTCCAAGGTCAACATGGATATCGCGGCGCAACACCACCTACCCCTAAAATGTACCTGCGGCTCTCATTGTCGCTATAAACCGAAGATAAAGGATCAGTGTGACTTGTGCAGACGTGTAGGATGTCTCGCAGAAGTATGCGCAAGCCGTACCGCCAAATCAGTGATTTTGAAAGTGGGCGCATTATTGGCATGAGAGAATGTGTTGTATCCATCCGGGAAATTGCTGCTCGTGTGGGACTAAGTGTTTCAGCAGTGCAACAGGTGTGTGCAGGATGGCTCGCGAGAGGCCATAGAACATGACGAGATGGGTCAAGTCATACCACCCAGACTTCCTCCCGAGAAGATCGACACCTCATCCTAAGGGCACTGCAGGACACATCTGCGACGTCTTTGGCACTGGCACAACAGTGGAAAGTGAAACACATTGTACGCTACTAGGGTGATAGTCCGCCACCATTTATTATGGCATGAGGTGCGTGCGCATTGTCCACTTCTCTGCCTTCTTAATCAAACTTCGCCACTCATGGCGCTTCTATGAAAGTTACAAATGGCTAACAAGCCAGACGAAAATAAATCGATGCTTTTGTTGCATTTTCAGTGGAATTCTTGTTAGATACTAACCAAAGCAGAGGTGACAGTAGCTCTTTTTGGATGGCCACCGCACAAGTGTGGGCTTGAAGGGGCTCCACTTAATATTTATAAAAAAAGTGAGCATAGTCTTCAGTTTAGAATGGCACTTCCCCTCCAGCGCTCAGCATTTCCCCTACAGCGCCTGCTCACATCGCCCACGACTACCGCTCTCCCCACACTTACCCTGCCAATGGCGGCCACGGTATTCTGTGTGCACTCTTTAAGTTTTCCACACAGCACTTATCACTATTAGCCTTCCAATGCTACTGTGTTCCTTGGTATCACCTTACCTACAGTTGATTTATTCGACTCAATGTGCTTTTTGCTCCTAATTTTTAATGATTGCGATTGATAAAGGGCTTGTCATTGCATTACACAGGGTTACTATCTCAGGCTTCATTCCTTCTCCAATTGCTTCATTTGTATTTTATGATGGTGCACAGAACTCATTAGAATTATGCAGTTTCCTGTGGTCCATAACTAACTATTCGCAATCTTTCTGAAAGCTAAAGATGTTTGTAGAAGCGCCTATTATGTTAACGAATATTGGGGGAATTTCTTTCTTGTTTTTTTTTTTTTTTTTTTTTTTACTGTTCCTAAAATTGTTAGTTGGACTTTCAGAAGCGAGAGGTCCAGTACGTATCTTATAAACCAGTTTCCCCTGGCTATGTTTTTTGGTGTTTTGGAAATATGATTAAACAAACATTTCTTGGTAATAGCTGTATGGTTACTCGGCTTATAATGTCCATCTGGTTGCTCTTACAAGTAAACTTCCCATTTAGAGGTGTAAGCTGTTCTTGCATCAGCTAGATTGAACACTTTCATTCCATATTTGCCACGTTTGGAAGGAATGAACATTCGAAAACTATATCAATTTTACAAGCATTTCATCTACAGTCACATATGCTCCAAGAGAATACTGCGCCATGCAGTTTTTAGTAAACAAATAAAAGATATTTCGTATAGGAACCAGTTTACCCGTCTTTCAACTGTTGGACTTTGACTTATCATCGAATCTTAGACACTTTACGAGAAACGTGAACCTTTGCAGAGTCATTGTAGCGCAGAATATTTCTAATCCTGATTATTTGTGTCCCAGAATTCTCCTAGCCATCTTGTATATTATCCCAAATAAATCAGACCAATAAAGGTTCAATTACAGCTCCCTCTGTTTCATGAATGAAACACTGAGAAGAAGAGTATCTAGAATCAGCAGACGTCATGCGTAGGTTGGTACACATCACTACTTCATCCATTATTTCACCGCCATATTTCTGTCTTTTTATTCTTCACAATTGCTTACACACCTGGAATATGTGATACAATATTATGTGGCCTAGTTCTGATGTGAAAACCAGGAATGTGTTTTGGGCACTTAGTACGATTGTCCTTGCCAAAAAATACTTATCTTCGTTCTGATTAGTATTATTATCAGTCCCACTTTCTTCACGTTCTGTACTGTGTTCACTATGTAGTTCAGAGTCTAAGTCTATACCTTCTTTACCTGATTCTTCACTAACCATTTCATTTAGCAATACATAGTTACACAGATCTTCTGTTCCATCCATTTTAGCCATCTCCTGAAATAAATTGTCTAATTCGGCGTTTTGAATGTATACCAATATCGTATTTGTGATATGAAGGAAGATACCATCATTGCTACTCTGGGTCCTGCAGCATCAAACAAGACTTACCTGCTTGCTACCGTCGTTTCTGGCAGACCCAAACATGCTGAAATCTCTCTTAGACAGTGGACTTCAACTGACAATCAATAATCAAACTTCACAACTGTGTTACATAAGAAGCTACATGGAACACGACACGGTTCCATTGTTGTGCACCTACGAAAAATTAATCACCAACGTAACTCTGGGTAAAGGAGACCCAACAGTAGACGTGGGAGGTTGGTAACGGAAAATGACGTGGCTGAAAGTGAGGGAAAAAAGAGGGAGAAAAGGGGTGCCAAATCATAAGTCACTGCGCTGAAAAATGTTCTCGGTTCTCGAATTGGCATTGAATGCTTCATACAGCTTCCGGCTATGCAGTTCGCTCTTCTTCAGCAATGGAGTGTTTGCTGCAACTTCACTACAGAATTGTAGGATCCAGAGACGGTCCAACTCGCGTTTACGCCAAACCGAGTTAACTGAGTTGAAAGTTGGCTAAAACCGAATTTAAACCGAGTTAAACCGAGAAGGGATTAAAAAACTGAGATAACGAGCACTGGCATAAAGTCAGCGAAAGTTGGAAACGACAGAGAAGAGAAGGCTGTGAGAAGAGGTCAGCCAATCGCATGCTGACCGACCTCTCTCCAGGACGACAATGCGACGGCAGTGGCGCCTAGGTGAAAACGACATAAGTGCCTTGCCCAAGTGGTGACACCCACTTTGATAGTAGCTTCAACATTAGCCACTTCATTAGCCGACACACCGTAGCCTCTTTGTTAACAATCTCTACGTAGCACAGTTAGAGATCAACAGTCACTGCAGTTCGGTTGACAACCTTTTGTTAGAAGCAGTCGCTAGGAGCAGATGTGTTACTTGTATTTGTCTATTCTGAAGAAGACTGATTATTTTGTATGTTGCCCTTTGCTTGCGACAAATCTAAGTCATTGCACTTGTGGATGATCATGTATAAAGGACTACAAGAATTCTCAGGTCAAAGTTAAGTATTTGTACTTGTCTTGGGGTAATAAAACTCATTAATACTAGTTGTTTGATTGTTTGTCTAGCGAACTGAGTGTGCAGGCTTCCTAGACACAACATAACATTCAATACCGTTCTCTCTTTAGCATTTGTACAGATTAGAATTTAGGTCAATTAACCAACCTGAGCTTCACAGTTTCCCAATCAATGATTAACTATTTAGTTACGAACGTGGTGGATACTAGGTAGGATTCAATGTTTGGTCTTCTAGCGTGAAAGTTTGAAGATAGACATGAAAAACCTGAAACATGCTGTATAGATTTTGATGGCTATGGGGCGATCGTACAGTAGCCAAATGGCTGTTTACAATTATGACTACATACCACACACGCAATATCGGATCTTTTAGCTTGAAACTTCGAAAATAGACTTGTAGAACATCCGGAATGCTCAGCATATATTTTTATAGCTGAGGGTCGATAGTAAGGTAGCGAAAAGCCTGTTCACGTGCATGATTGCATAGCGCGCTGAAGACCGCAATTTTGGGTCTTTTGTTTTGAAATTTAGATAATAGATTTACGAACATCCAAAACTTACTGTACAGATTTAGACAGCTATCGGAAGATCGTAAGGAAGCCAAATTCCTGTTCATGAGCATGACTTGGTACCGAACTGCAGGCCGCAATTTGGAGTATTTTGACATGAAATTTTGGAGATGGTGATTCACACGGAATTTGTTATAGTAGTTTGTCGGCGATATTACGATCTTAAGGTAGCCAAGTACCTCGTCACAAGCATTGATGGACGCCACACTATTGGCTCAAATTTGAAAATGCATCATGAGGCACTTCGTCATCATGTGCATGAATGGTTGTGTTGCTAGAGGGCGCAATTCTAAAATTCAACCAGGTGACACATGGAATTTCGACGACAGTCGTGTGGTCTTAAGGTACCCAAATACCACGACTGGAGGATGAATGGTGAAAGTTAAGGCTTCGTCATGTTTCCCTTAGAAACTCTGAATTCAAAATTTTAGTACACTGAAGCGCCAAAGAAACTAGTATAGGCATGTGTATTCAAATACAGAGATATGTAAACAGGTAGAACACGACGCTGCGGTCGGCAACGCCTATATAAGACAAGTATCTCGCGCAGTTGTTAGACTGGGTACTGCTGCTACAATGGCAGGTTATCAAGCTTTAACCGAGTTTGAACGTGATGTTATAGTCGGCGCACGAGCGGTGGGAAACAGTCTCCGAGGTAGCGATGAAGTGCGGATTTTCCCATACGACCATTTCACGAGTGTACCGTGAATATCAGCAATCAGGTAAAACATCAAATCTCCGACATCACTACGACTGGAAAAAGGTCCTGCAAGAACAGAAGCAATGACGACTGAAGACGACCATCCAATGTGACAGAAGTGCAAATTTTCCACTAATTGATGCAGATGTCAATGCTGCGCCATCAACAAGTGTCAGCTTGCTAACCATTCAACGAAACATCATCGGCATGGGATGGGCCGACTCGTGTAACCTTCATGACTGCACAACACGAAGATTTATGCCTTGTCTGGGCCCGTCAACACCAACATTGGACTCATGGTCGCACGAATCTCGTTCCAAATGGTAGCGAGCAAATGGATGTGTACGGGAGTAGTGGAGCAACCTTTGTTTTGGGTCATTTTGTTAGTGCGGGTTGTCTACATCAGGGGCAGGCATGCACTTAGGTGCAAACCTATTGTTCTCCTTTGATTGACAGATCCTTAACCTATTATTCTAATACGTGCTTTTCCATGTCGCTCCACTTAACCTGTTGTTCCCCACCCCTTCCCACTTTCCTCCCCCCTCAGGAAGAGAGAGCTGGTTCAGTTTGTTAGTGCAGGTTGCCCACATCAGGAGCAGGTATGCACTAAGCTTCAAACATATTGTTCTCCTTTGATTGACAAGTACTTAACCTATTGTCCTGTTAAGTGGTTTTCCATGTCACCACCCTAAACCTATTGTTCTTCTGCCCCCTCCCCCAAACACCACTCCCCCCCCCCCCCTCACTGCTAGAGACACACTTTCAGGTCTGAGTTATTGGAATAGGCCCTGTCACTACTATTGATTTGATTGACTACTTAATTAAGTTGATCAATTAATTAACCTCTGGTCCTCTGGGAAATCCCCCTCCCCTCCCACCTAGAGAATGACAGGGAAAGTCTTACTTTATTGATCATTTGGAAGGAAATCGTATGTATCACACAACACTTACCTCTGCTAACCTAAGAAAATGGCGGGAAAGATAGGTCGCTTTGGCTACCTCCACTAACCTAAGTCATCCAACCGCCACCTCTTCCTAGAACTGGCGCCTATATTGAATTTTGGCTGTAAAAAAAGGTGAATTTGGCTATCTCTACCAACCTAAGAAAATGGCGGGAAAGAAAGGTCACCTCCACTAACCTAACTCACCTGACCGCCACCTCTTCCTATGGGCTGGCAGGCATAGGACTCGACCTGTGCTGGACAAATCTCCGACCCATCAATATAGCACCGTATAACGTGTCAATGTAGTAAACATACAAAATCGCCCCTTTTACAGCATCCGTACATATACCGCGAAGACAGACAGCACCATATATACTCATCCCAGCACTAGATATCCCCCAGTGAGGTCGGTGGTCATCCACACCCGATGGGTGACCAGAACGCCCTCAGCGAACGAAAGTCACTCTCAGAATAGTTCTACAGATGTGGCTCGTTCCCCTCGGTACAAACGCGTTACTGTTTCTGGTCTGGAACTGATTGATTGCTTGCCTTTTTCTACACACGTCTCCAGACTCTGGATTTACAAGAACACGTGTATTTTTGCATGGTTTGCACACAGCAGTAGCCTACCGATCGCTTGTGCAACATAATTCTGAAGATGTAGGCTGGAAATTATTTCTGTACAAAACCGAAACTTTAACTCTTATCCCGTCTGCGAAGACCTTTACGTGAGAACTCGAAACAAATAGAGGAAAATGATATTTCCACTTGCGAATACCGATGTCGGTGATGTAACAGATTCCAAATCATCCCTATAATTTACAAAGTCAACTAAGGTATTTCTCTAGTCTAGAGGACAAGCTAACGTCTCTTTCACCTGCAAGATGCACACACTACAGTCGACGTTCCATCAACCAAAAAAGGCGCGAAGTGGGCAGAAGCAGTCAGCCGAACAATTTACTTGGGAGGGAATAACGGTCCAACGCAAACACACCTCCATATTCAATCTTCCAAAATTTCCACACGATCACGAAAGCTATCCAACACATACTAAGTATTAGTTCGCAATTCGGTCGTCTAGAGGACAACACGGTTAATTCATCTACATTCCTACACTCCAACAAGCCTCTCCATTCTGACAGCTCCTACAGTTAGCGGGAAACGTGAATCATTCACGTCACCTGCCTGCATACCGAGCACACATAGGAGAATCATCATCCTAAGAAATCGGTCACATGTATATTTTATCCCTGTACTTACAACTAGATATTACGATCGCGGCCTCAGTTGAACGACAAAGTATCGGAAATATACCCCGTTGACGATTGCGGATCTGGAAATAGAAATATCTCTACCATTCTTATGACTTGACATACTCTTCCCTCTGATATCACAGTATTCCACAGTCATCTCCATTGCACATGTCGGCACACAAACACATATTTTATAAGCCTGATGTTTAAGGTGAACCTATCACACATTCCCTACAACTACTAAGTATATTCCTTGGCCAATAAGTGATTCCAGACGATACAAAATAATACTGAGAAAAAATCATCCATGGGTGGACATGTCTCGTATGTTTTTCTTACGAGAGTTACCACTGTGTATCTTCTGGGTCATGCAGAACAATTTGTATGTGGAGACGAGTATGCGGCATAATGTGGAATCCGGGTAAGCGTCGACATGGAAGCGAAGGGAATCAGGGATGCAGTCTTTCTTTGATCTGTCGAGGTAGCATTATACTATATGTCTATTGAGGTAGCAGTGATACACGCGAGTTGATTACTGTATTTGACAATTTTCAGGAAGACCGAGAACCATCCCCCTCTAAACTTACATGCACCTGTGTTAAAGGATAACATAGAGTGGATGGAGTGACGGATTGAGATGGAGCTGTAACAAAGTACGATTTAATGGTAGACTGATGAGGCATTCTAGAGAGGTGTGAAGTTGCTGCAGCTCAATTTTTCCACTGTTCTGTCAGTATGCATCATTCGCATGACATAGCATGCGTTCGACTCATATACAGCCACGTCTTCTGTATGTGATTTAAAGCACTCTCTGCTTGCGATCTTTAACGGTAAACATGTCGGTCATCAGAGGACTTCCATCTCATGTGTGATGAAATGGGGCACATTCCTCTAAACGAACTATGATTTATGTGATGTACTCCACCCCCTGTCGCATCTTGAGTGTAAAATCAAGACTTCAGCTTCATATCTAAGTTAGCGATAGGTGCTTGTGAGGCGCTGCAATCCCCGTGTATACATTTGCCTCACAGATGTACTGTTTACAGAGTTAGTGATGGAATGACTTGTTATTTTCACATGTCGGACACTGCTGCTATGCGTTTATCTGTTTCCTTGTAAGGTGTCTTCGCCGGTACTAACGATCATTTTATATAGGGCTGATGTAGGCATAGTATAATTTCCGAACCGTGATCGGATGTGAACAGTGGGCGCTATACACATCTGGAAAGCTACAATGTACTCGTATCACACAGAGACATTGTTTTAAGGAAGTAGTTTTTTCGTTTTACGGTTCAATAACATAGTTTATCGTAGAGAAACGGGGAAGAAGGATGTATTTCACTCGCTTGAAATATATTTCTTACATTGGAATATTAACAGCGCTACATTCCATACGACTGATAGGTCGGAAACCCAAGCGATCTAGCATTATAGCCCATTTTAAGTGGGAACGTTGTAGCCTATTGAGTGAGTGTGTTTATGTTCTCTCTTACCAATACCTTCCAGGTATCGATCCTAGACTCTAGAACAATACTTTAGAGTTGATAGCTTGGTTGATTTACATAAAAATGCATCGAACTCCATCCGTCTGGAGCTCCCTTGCGCATAAAAATCATTCGTTTCTTGTTCTTCTTAACCGTCTGCTATTACATCACGACACTTTGAAATCTGTTACTATACATCGATAAAGAGTGCTAAGCTCCTCGACATGGGCGCATCTCGACAAATCTTGTGCACTTGGATGGATGAGGACTCGGAAAGCTCCATTAATTCACGATATCTGGAGTGTAGCGGTCACTTCTGATCGGTTGCAGATTAATTCGCTAACGGTGCTGCAGGGGAGGTTGGTCGGTGACAGTGTGATACGGGTCTTTCACTCTCTACTTTACCCTAAGACAGCGAGAATGATCTGTAACTCTCATACACAGAGAGATAGATCGTAAATTAAGCACTGTGCTCGAGGTGTTAGAAATATGTAGAGCGCTGTCTGGTATACTTTGATGATTTATGTGTTCGAGACTTAACACTGAGTGGACGTACTGCACAGTCATCTGTTTACATTCGCAATGATACTCGCAGAGTAGAGAAGGGGCGGTTTAGCTATGATACTGAAATGGGGGAAACTTGCTGTCACATCATTGGCCAGTGTTGAAATTACTGTAAGATTGCTAAAATTTTTCGCGTTATCAACTGTGATGCTTATTATTACATATATCGGCGGTGTCTTTTCCACCTCATCCGTGCATTGTTGGTTACCACACAATGATTGATGACAGCGCTTGATTGAGTTGGGGAATGGGTTTTGTGGATGGGTGACACCTTTTGGGGGTTGCAGTTCAATTCTTTTATCTTGGCGGCTCGCGCATGCCCGCCTAGACGCGGGAGATTGCTGCGTTGCCAGTTGCACACGACGCACGCGCCAATAGAAGCAGCGCCATAGTATAGCATAGTTCGCAAGCTTACGTTTAGGGGGGAGCGCGCAGTTCGTGAAGTAAAGCCACCATGGCCGCATTAACCCTTTCGCTACTACAAATACGTGCTCCCTGCATTCCGCGCTGTGAGCGATTTTGTCACTGCACTGTTCGCCCGTGCAGACACATTGTGTTCCGACTGCTTTGACACTCTTTATCATTCGATTCCACAAAAGCTATTTGGCTCAAAAATTAGATTTTTACCTATCTTCTTGACTGATACCTTCCCCCCATAAATGACTTAATTTTGTTTCGATGTTCAACGCAGTTATTATGCAGCATTAAATATAGTAAACCTTTGCACGAAATTTTGAAGAGTTTGCAGAGGTAAAAGTCCATAGAGAATACTTTCCGTATGGTCGATTTTAGTTGCCACAATGTTGAGAATGAAATGTGGACAAGATACCTATATATTTCATTTAATTTAAGTACCACATAAGTGTCGTATGTAATATTGAGAAATATTCCACCTTTCGTGACTGTAACAAAAGTTTTACTTACACTGGGCACGTTTGGCTTTATTTTAAAGCACTTCAATCAATCAAAAGGAAGTAGACAAAATACATTAAACAAAACTGTGGACTTACAAAAACATTAGGACTTGAATATACCATCTGTCAGTGAAGTGCTCAGAGCTATGTCAAATATAATTTTGTGTGTGGCACACACAAACAGCATTTATTTGCTAAAACACTGATGAGCCAACACAAACGTTGAATATTGTGCTACCGCAGCACAAAACTACGAAAGGTGACTTGGCAATGGAGGACACAAAATACAATCCTCTTATGATGCTCCAAAAGAGAGAAACGCGTCTGGTCTAAATAAGTCGCTTATTACAGTTGCAGAAGAGGGATATATTTCAATACCATTGGTAAAACTGCGACTGTGGAACAAAAACAAGAAACAGAACATGAATACCATTGTGTATGTGCCATACCTTTCACCGATGGAAGTGCTTTAAAATAAAGCCAAACGCGCCGTGTGTAAATAAAACTTTTATTACAGTCGCGAAAGACGGAATATTTATCAATATTACCTACAACACCTATGTGATACTTAAATTAAATGAGATATTGTTATACAGTAAATATTATATGAAATTTAGGTATCTTGTCCACATTTAATTCTCAACATTGTGGCAACTAAAATCGACCAAACGGAAAGTATACGCTATGGACTTTTACCTCTGCAAACTCTTCAAAATTTCGTGCAATGGTTTACTACATTTAATGCTGCACATCAAAACAAAATTAAGTCATTTATGGGGGGAAGGTATCAGTCAAGAAGATGTGTAAAAATCAAATTTTTTGGCCAAATAGTTTTTTGGAAATCGAATGATAAGTGTGTCAAAGCAGTGGGATCACCAACCATGTGTCTGCACAGGCGAGAAGTGCAGTGATGACAAAACCGCGCACAGCGCGGAATGCGGGGAGCACGTGTCTGCAGCAGCGAAAAAGTTAATGAAGAGGCAAAGCACTAGAAATTTCATTCAAACGAATAAAATTCGTGAAGTAAGCCACTCCAATATTGTTTTTAAATAAAGAAAATACTAAGCACTGAACAAGGTTTGAACTCTTAACCTTTCACTTGGCAGCCCAACACCTTAACTGTTTTTTTTTTTTTTTTTTTTTTGGATCAGGTAGTGGGCTGGAGGAGGCAAGGTGGGCAGGGGTCGCGACCCGAGGCCTGTCCACGATGTCTCCCCCCTCCCATCCTGGGGATGTGAAGTGGTACAAAGGATGCAGTTGGTGTATTATTGTGATTTTTTTTAAATTTTATTTATTCATTTATTTATTTTGAATTTTTTTTTTTAATTTTTTTTGTTTTTTTTGTTTTTCTTTTAATTTTTTTTTAACAGTAAGGAACTGAAAACTAGTAAGTGCACTCTTTGCGTCGAGTTGGGGACGCACATAACTAAAACCATGCTAATAGTTGTAGAAAAAGGCATAAAGAAAGAGAACAAACTGCGGGGCGAAGGAAACCATGAAACAAAACTGAAGGGTGGAATCCATACCACCATTAACCAGTGCTACATCTTGCACCGGATGGGGAAACTAAAACTGCGAAGACCTTTTCGCACCGGGGACAAAAAGAGGAAATGGGGCAAATACTGCTACAGAGTGTGAGGGTTCACAACGAAACTCTCCATCTGCTGTATCATCCAGGTATGACTTCTCGTAATGATGAAAGTAGATCCCAAGTCGTACCGTGTAGTGTTCTATCATCGTATTGTAATTTTAGCTTCTCTTACCCGTGATGTTCCAGCTACGTGGAGGGTCGTGGAACGCACTCCACAAAAAATTGGAAAAATATTGTCGATACTTAGGGTTACGGAGGATCTTGCAATGTCGTTCCTGCAAATAGTTCCAAAAGTCTAAAGTGTCCTTAGTGCCGTCTTGAAACAAATAATGCACTGCATGTCCACGAAGCCACGTCATTGCATTAGTTTTAGTGCGTGGGTAATACGTTTCATCCGGGAATAAGATAGTCTTGGGGTCAATATGATTCGGCGTTACCCGAAGGAAGTATGCTGACATTTGCCTCACTAAGTGCCACACTGCCGTAGACTCGCCACAACTAACACGGTGTTCATCGTCGTCTTGAACGCCACAGTACGTGCACGTGGGTGAGTCCACCATGTGGATCGCATGTAGCCTTGATCTGGTCACCTGCTTACCGTTGACAGTGATATACCACATCGACGTGACGTCAGTGTCCAGTGTTACGTGGTGAATTGTCCTCCACACTACTCGCCAGTTGACGTTCGGGTGCTTACTCTCCACGACGTTATCGGGTCGTCCACGTTGTAGGACCCTATAAACCGTCTTTGCCGTCGCCAGTTGAGTCGCTGGTAAGGCAAGTCGAACGTAACTGAGTTCGAGGTAAAAGACACCGATGTAGAAGAGCGAGGAGGGGACGTGGTGTATCGGCACAGGCGGCAACAGGGAGGGCGGTGCTAGTTCTTCTATTAACAAACTGGTCAGACTGTCCGGACGGCGGTGCCGTAGTTTGACTAATGTGCTCACAAATAGGGCGACCGCTCTGTCATAAACGTGATAAAGGCCAAGCCCTCCCCGATCCGGAGGAAGGGTGAGAGTCTCATATTTGATCTTGAAAAGCATTCCTGAACTCACGAAGGACCCAAAAGCCGCATGTATACGGCGTGCTAACATCACCGGTATAGGTAATATCTGGGCGATGTGCGGAATGCGTGACGCTAAATGTGAGTTAACGTACTGGGTCCGTTGGACGATGTCCAGGGCTCGTAGGCGGTTGTTGGCAATTCCAGTCCGAACATTCCGTAAAAGCCGTCGAAAGTTGTGAGCAGCGGTCCGTCGTATATCGTCTGTAAAGTCAATGCCGAGACATTTCAAACTATCTCTGAGCTGTAAGGGGGTGACACTGTTCTCAGACAATCCGACCCCGATGTTCATCGCCACCGATTTTGCGACGTTGATACGACTACCAGCGGCCATGCCATATTTCGTTATCCAATTTAGTGCGCTAGCGGTGTCGTCACCGTGGCGGATGACAATCACCAGGTCGTCAGCGTACGCTTTACACCGGAAAGTGTGGCCTCGTAACGTCATACCCGTTAGTCGTTGGCGCAGGCCGCAGAGGAGAGGTTCCATGGCCACAGCGTAAAGTAAAGTGGACAGAGGGCACCCTTGGCGTATCGAACGAGAAATGGTGAGGGGCTGCGAAGGTCGGCCGTTGACGATCACCTTGGACGTCGCGCCACGGAGGAGTCGCATGACGACAGTGACGAATGGCTGTGGGTACCGCATATGTTGGAGGACCGCTTCCAAATAGTTGTGGTCCACTCGGTCGAAAGCTTGACTAAAATCGATTGCCGCCAGTGCACCCTTCAGACGACATGCCCTCGCCAGTGAGATCAAGTCACGATATTCACTGAGTGCTGTTTGAATATTATTGTCGCCTCCTAATGACGTTTGATCGGGTGAGATAACATTTCGTAGGGTCTGGCGTATCCGCGCCGCCAACAGTCGAGAAAAGATCTTAAAGTCGCAGTTCAATAGCGTCAACGGGCGGTAGTCCTGCAGTCGTGAGCCACCGGACGGTTTGTGAATAGGAATAATCATTCCTTCCACAAGGGCCGCAGGGAGCGGCACGTCCGGGGATAGGAGTTCGCGACAGATGTCCGTCCATCGGGAGGCTAATAAATATTGAAAAGTCCGGTAAAATTCCAAGGGGAGGCCATCAGGACCCGGAGACTTGTTGACAGCACCTTTTCGAAAGGCGTCGATCACTTCTTCTTCTGTAATTTCTTCCATCAAGGCCGCTTCCATTGCCGGGGTGACGGTGCCGTAAATCGTCTGAGAGACGTCCTCCAGTGCTGTCGGATCAGGGGTCTGAGCGGAATAGAGTTGGGAGTAATGATTGTAGAACGCTGTGTTTATGTCGTGTTGCGTGGTGAGGCGATGACCGTCCTCCGTGTCGATGAAGCGTATCAGCGCTCGTTGGCGTCGTTTACGTTCACGAAGGACGTGGAACATTGACGGGCGTTCGCTCGGTATCCGATCCTGCGTCCTCGAGCGGATGACTACCCCCTCTAGGTGGCGTCGCATATGAGCGAGGATCTGAGCCTTAGCACGGTGGACCGCCGTTTGTCGTTCCGGAGACGGCGCCATAGCATCGCAGTCGCGCAGGACCCGGAAGTAAAAGTCGAGTGTATGTCTTCGCCAGGTAGCGTGGTCACGACCGTAGGTTATCAACGTTCGCCTCAGTGCCGGTTTGGCGCAGTCCAACCACCAGCGGATCGTTGTGGGATATGCACGGAGGCGATTTTCACACGAATGCCACGTATCCTCAACGGCTTGGCGGCAATCCGGGTACGACAGGTGAGCGATGTTTAATTTCCACGGGCTGCGGCTTCTCCACGCTTGTTGCCGCTGCAGGGTGACGGCACAAATGTAAGCTGAGTGGTCCGAGAATGCTGCAGGCCACAGTTCCGCATCCTGTGTTCCAGCGGCGAGAGAGCGTGAGACATAAATCCGATCGATACGACTGGAAGAGTGACTTGTGAAGTGCGTGAATCCCGGTCGGTGGCCGTGAAGATGTTCCCAAGTGTCCACCATCTGCAGGTCTCGAATTAGCGTCCCGAGTTCCGGGCACGGATTATGTCGTGGGAGTTGATCTCTGGGCGCCAGTACGCAATTGTAGTCACCTCCAAACACCAGATGGTCGTGGCGGCCTTGGAAGAGCGGGGCGACGTCTTCCGCAAAGAATCGTGAACGTTCGCGACGTTTGTCCGTCCCGGAAGGTGCGTAGATATTGATAAGGCGGACCCCCAGTACTGTGAGTGCCATTCCTCTTGCCCCAAGCAGAAACAGGATATCGTCCGCCACTATCCCTTCCCGAAGAAGTACAGCGACACCGCTGCCTGTTGGGGAAGCTGGAGAGACGCAAGCATCGTAACCGTACATGCCTGGGAAGTCGTCGACGTACACTTCCTGGAGAAGGGCGATGTCGATGGAAGCAGAGTTCAACATATCCTGAAGCAAGGATAACTTAGCGCGCGTCCGTATAGTGTTAATGTTTATAGTTGCAACGCGATAAGTTTGAGGTCTATCCACAGCATCCGTGTTGGCCATCAATACCCTGGTAAGGCTGTCTCGTCACTGTAACTGACGGCGGGAAAGGATCAACACTGGTGGGGTAAATTTCCCCCCGTGTCGTCCGACACGATGGGCAAGGAGTGTTCCTCACAGTCGTCCGCCCAGTCGCCGTGAAACACCATCGGCTGTTGGTGGCTGTTAGTGGCTGCTGCGGCACTCGGCGCTGACTCCATCGGCTCTCCTGGCTGGGAATCGGCAGCGGATGTCTGCTTGTGATCCTGCTGTGCTGTGGGGTCTGAGGGGCTGAAGCCGTCACCACGGCGATCTGTTGAGTTTGAAGTTACAGCGGCCTCTGTACCGCCGGTACCGTCGTCGGAATTTCCACAGTCCATGTCAGACGATCGCTGCAAACACTCGTCCGATGGAGCACGCCGCCGTCTCTTGTGTTTTCGCGGGGAACGCTGTTTACGGACGTGTGTTTCAGTATCTGAATGTGGGTGGATTTCGTCAGCTGCTCCGGTGTCTGGAAGAAAAGCCGCTGTCGGCACAACCCGTGGGTCAATGTCCATTCTGGCATCCACGCCTTCTTGCAAGGTCGATCGGTGATTATCTTCAGGTGGGGGCGCCGTTGTAGAGGCCGGATCCTGTACTGCAGAAGCCATTTTGGTCTCTCCATCGGGGGCGGCTATCGGACTACTGTCGTCAGCATGGGAAAGAGTTGCTGCCCGTGTAACTTCGGCGTAATTGAGAGGAAGGGTCGTCACCGTAGAAGGAGTCATAGATTCACCTGTCGGGATTTGAGTAAGCCGTCGTCGGAGACAATCCGACCGGACGTGCCCTTCTTGGCCACAACCAGAACAAGTGCGTGGCTGACCGTCATACATAATGATCGCCCTACATCCGCCGATGACAAGATATGACGGAACATGTTTGGTCAGTTCAATTTTAATCTGTCGTACCCCGTTAAGAACGGGGTACGTTGTAAAGGTGGTCCATTTTTCGGCCATATGGCTGATCACTCTGCCGTAGGGCTGGAAAGCCGCGGTGACTACGTCCGGTGGTACTTCGAAAGGGATTTCGAAGACGCGTATCGTACGGAGGCCAAGCCCCGCGTGATCGATAGAGACCGCCCCAATATGGCCATCAGAATGTTTGAATTTAAGATCGTTCGCATGTGCGCTCACGATTCTGTTGCACACCTCATCACTTACTAGCTTGACGTAGACAACACTGCTCGTGATAGAGAGATGGATACCAATTATGTCTCGCGGGTCAATTTTAACGTCGTCACGTAGAAAACGTTCCACTTCAAAAGCTCGCGGTCGTGCATGATCGATTTGAAAACTGATCTTGATGGTGGTTTGTCTGTATGAATGTGCCATGTTGCGTCGGTAGTGATGGACTCTAAACTAGCGGCGACGAAGTAGTAAACAACTACGGGCACTCGCGACCGCGCGGACGGGACGTAAACAAGACGTCCTCGCCGCAGCGCTGCGGAAAGCACACTGCGTTGTTCTGCTATCCAACCTCCTAAGACAGTGTAACTCCATAAGGACTCTAACATCTCACGCAACTACTTATAAACACTGTTGGTATGACTATGAATTACTCACGCTTCGTCGAAGTACGATAGGAAATAAACAATTACCACTGTTGTTTATTGCGAAAAAGCAGTTTGTGAGATTGAAACAAACACCTTTCCTTGCTATCGTCTGAATTAGGAGTCTTATTGCTTGTTTGGTTTAATTAATAGAATATGAAGCAATTGGTATAAAGAATGCTTTTTCCAAACTTTCTATAAAAGAAAGTCTGCTATCAAGACATTGCTTTTGTTCTATTACTTTATTTATGACTGAACGTTTCTAAAACTGAAGACACTCGTCCGTGCTCTGCACTGCAGTCGAGATGTGGCAACGTAGTTCTCTGTTCATTGGCTGACTGTGTTTTGTGACGTCAGATGCGCAGAACGAACCTAAACTCGGCCGCCAAGATATATGACGCGCACTTTAGCACCGAAACAGTGATCGTGTACGTGAGTGCAATATGAGGAAACAGTCGAAAGGGAATGCAGAGCCATCATCTATTCCGTCACTGGGACAGATGAGATTAAATGTAGAGGTTCCGAATCACTTTCGGACATCAGTTTGGAAACTCTCCACAACGCCGCCAAACTCTTCTAGTTTCCTTATATTGTAACTGTCTTTTACTTAAAATCATCCACCGTGTGTGGCGTTTTATAGTAGCCGCAAAAACAAAATGATTTACACCGTGTGATGTCTAGTTTCCTGCGAGAGGTCGTGGATCAGAGCGTCTCAACATCAGTTTACAACCTGACACAGACCTCGAAGTCGTGGCAGAAAAACAAAATGTATGGCAGTTTACAAAGCGTGTGCCCGCATCTCGTGGTCGTGCGGTAGCGTTCTCGCTTCCCACGCCCGGGTTCCCAGGTTCGATTCCCGGCAGGGTCAGGGATTTTCTCTGCCTCGTGATGGCTGGGTGTTGTGTGATGTCCTTAGGTTAGTTAGGTTTAAGTAGTTCTAAGTTCTAGGGGACTGATGACCATAGATGTTAAGTCCCATAGTGCTCAGAGCCATACAAAGCGTGTTAGAAAACAATGTTTCAGACAACGACACAGGGTCACAAGGAGCGTCTCTTGTGACTAACAGTATAGTCTGTGGGATACGGTGATCATCCTACAGTACGGGTGATGAAACCTTAAACGGCCCTCTGCAATTGATCAAAAGCTGTATATTTAATAGCATCATCCCACATAGACAGAAGCAGCAGTTTGACAGGTAAATTCGATGAAGGATGGGGTGTCCCATTAGGAATGCTATTCTGGGGAGCATCGCAACAAACTATCTCTGTGCACCAGATCCACATCAGAGCTATGTGTCATCGCACCTACAACGGCGCCTAGGTGAGTTCTATATCGGATGAAGTTAGTAGAGCTTTTATAGTTCGTAATTTTTCTCTGCTGGGTGCTGCAGAATAACGATGATAGCATGTTGGACTGATAGATGTGAATGGACGCAGATCTGCTTCGGACTGTAGTATCTATATCTAGTTAGGACACGTACCACATTGCACACATTTCCACTGAATGGTCAAAACACGGTCCTGTTGCACTAACTCAGGTCGTTCTGTTTCCACATGGGTTGCAGAAGGTGATGGATATGTCTTTCTCCGACTTCTGAACAATTACGACTTAAATTGGAATGATCATATGCGTAAAGCTGTGAAATGGCGCAGTTGCTAGGTGAAGGGGCTGACTAAAACCAGGTTGGAATTTTACTGTAGCAGACAGGTTCGAGAAATGTGGCTCGTTTCGAGATATGGGAATGCCAGAAATATGACTGAGCAGTAGTTTTAATCATTAAAGGAATTGTCAATAGGATCCAACGCAGTTATGTGCTTGAATGGAAAGACCTGATTCCAAATCATAGACATCATTCCCAGCGGATAGCATAACACTAGAGATCTGAAAAGCTAGTGTACATTTTCTTACGACCTCAATCACATACCGTCTACTACGCTTTGTGATCCTTCTCAATCAACCATCGCCTATAGCTCAGTGGATATATCACTGAACCTCTGACATGGGATCGAGACAGAATGTGCTACAAATACTGTAGAAATATCTAGCTGTGGTGGCGTGAGGGGATTCGCAGATACCAGTTTCATACCACGTTCCTTAGCCGAATCACTTTCTAAATTGGCCGATTACGACTCTCTTTCTAAGACACAGTGGTAACTCTCGTAAGAAAAACTTACGAGACATCTCCACCCATGGATGATTTTTTCTCAGTATTATTTTGTATCGTCTGGAATCATTTATTGGCCAAGTAATATACTTAGTAGTTATAGGGAATGCGTGATAGGTTCACCTTGAGCATCAGGCTTATAAAATATGTGTTTGTGTTCTGACATGTGCAATGGAGATGACTGTGGAATACTGTGATATCAGAGGGAAGAGTATGTCAAGTCATAAGAATGGTAAAGATATTTCTATTTCCAGATCCGCAGTCGTCAACAGGGTATATTCCCGATACTTTACTCATTGTCGAATGTCGTTCAACTGAGGCCGCGATCGTAACACTTAGTTGTAAGTACAGGGATAAAATATACATGTGACCGATTTCCTAGGATGATGATTCTCCTATGTGTGTTCGGTATGCAGGGCAGGTGACGTGAATGATTCACGTTTCCCGTTAACTGTAGGAGCTGTCAGAATGGAGAGGCTTGTTGGAGTGTAAGAATGTAGATGAATTAACCGTGTTGTCCTCTAGATGACCGAATTGCGAACTAATACTTAGTATGTGTTGGATAGCTTTCGTAATCGTGTGGAAATTTTGGAAGATTGAATATGGAGGTGTGTTTGCGTTGAACCGTTATTCCCTCCCATGTAAATTGTTAGGTTGACTGCTTCTGTACATTTCGCGCCTTTATTTAGTTGATGGAACATCGACTGTGGTGTGTGCATCTTGCAGGTGAAAGAGACGTTTGCTTGTTCTCTAGACATGAGAAACACCTTAGTTGACTTTGTAAATTATAGGGATGATTTGGAATCTGTTACATCACCGACATTGGTATTCGCAAGTGGAAATATCATTTTCCTCTATTTGTTTCAAGTTCTCACGTAAAGGTCTTCGCAGACGGGATAAGAGTTGAAGTTTCGGTTTTGTACAGAAATAATTTCCAGTCTATATCTTCAGAATTATGTTGCACGAACGATCGGTAGGCTACTGCTGTGTGCAAACCATGCGAAAATACATGTGTTCTTGTAATTCCAGAGTCTGGAGATGTGTGTAGAAAAAAGCAAGCAATCAATCAAGTCCAGACCAGAAACAGTAACGCATTTGTGCCGATGGGAACAGGCCTGAATTTATAGAACTGTTCTGAGAGTGATTTCTGTGCGCTGAGGGCATTCTGGTCAGCCGACGGGCGTTTATTACCGCCGACCACGTAGGGGGATTTCTAGTGCTGGGATGAGTATATACGGTGCTGTCTGTCTTTGCGGTATATGTATGAATGATGTAAAAAGAGCGATTTTGTACGTTTACTACATCGACACTGTACACGGTGATATATTGATAGGTCGGAGATTGGTTTCACATTCTAACATTAAAGCTCCTGTCCTCGGTGGGAGAGCAGTGTAATTGAGTACGAGTCTTTCCGTATTTGACAATATGTAGGACAATTTGCAGACCTTAGTTGTCAGTGCAATATGGCGCCTGTGTAACGTAGTTTTTGCCGCTGAAAGTCATGTCTGCAAAAAAAAAAAAAAAAAAAAAAAAAAAATGATGGATGAGGCTTCGATACTGGCAGCTTCAGTAATTTGATGGGTAAATTGGATAAGAGCCAATCATAATGCTCGATTCATTCACAAGACATTCTTTTGTGCTGGGAATAGGAGTCTCTACATAGCAGTGGGAACGTTTTTGTATGTGTTGAAAGCAGGAGGGGTAAGACGTGATGGAAGGATGCCACTTAGGACCGCTAGGAAGACTGCATTCGATGTTATTCTGCGCTATTTTCGTAAACAGGTACTGCTAGGGCAAGAATTTCCGCGCATACAAGCTGAGACGTCAAGAAAGCGAATCTTAACTATTTCTGGGATACTATACAATTTCTGAGAGGTCTACTCGGTTCTTCTTTTGCATAACCATGTGTCATCAGTATAAGATTGAGCACCTTGTCTGATGCGCTTGCAATGGCTTGTAGCTACCCACGTGCACTTTGCAGCATTGCGTCAGTCACACTGGGCAGTTAAGTACGGTTAGAGACGTCTCGAATGTCACGCTAGGACCAATGAACCATGTGCTACTCTGTCATTAACGGTAAACACAAGTGCTGCTCAGAGGTATGCACGTATGTAACCAGTATGAGTGTGCCTTTGAGTTCTGTGATGTCAATATAACACTGACTGTGAACTCGAAAATGGACCCAACTATCATCTACAGCAGCATGAGAGCGATGGGTCGTGCTGGCTTGCTTCCGGTGGTGACTCGTGGCAGTGTTGGTGTGCTCAGAAAATAGGTCTTCGCTCCTGTCCAGGTGCGTCAGCGACAGTTCTTAGGTGAACACGTATTTCGATAGGAATATCTCAGGTACCAAGTATGAAAGGGATGACGCTACCTCATGCTTGCAGGACCCAAAGAGGCAACTGTGCATGGTTTGACAGCTGCCAGCCACGTCATTTTGCAGGGGCTGCCGCTAGCCTCCTGTGTGGTCCAATGGACAGGGGGCAGCAGAAGATGCTTGTGTGCCTTGATTGCATGTGTGTTGCATTATTTTGCGAGCAGGTCTGTTGGCTGTACTATGCGTTATTTGGACAGTTTACGAGTTGATTGCATGTCTGCACATCTGTGTACTGCATTATTTAGGAGGAGTTTGCAGGTCTGTACTGAAGTTATTTGGGTAATTTAGGAGTTGTCTGCATGTCTGCAGAGCATTATTTAGGAGTGGTTCACAGGTCTGCGGGCTGTGTGGCGTGATCTCAAGCATGTCAGAGCATGTGTTTTGTATCAGTGTGATAAATATACTCCATCCCTAAATAAATTGTCCTTCCTCACTATCTCCAGCAGCCCAGCGCAGGCTGAGTCTTTTTCGCATCATTCCTCCCCCCCCCCTCCAGACCACCATCTTGGATTACATCACAGGAGGGATGACAGCACCCTTTGGTGGCAGTACTATGTGCTAGTTCAGTTAGACTCTAGATCTCGTGGTGGAGACCCTGCCTGCAAAATAAAGACTTACGTTCAGCACAGGCAGAGTCATTTTCCCGCCATCTTGGATTACATCACAGAACTGCTGACAGCGCTCTCTAGTGGTGGTACTGTATACTAAACCCAGACCTCATGGCGAACACATGGTTTCCCGACATCTTGGACAATGGTACTTGTGTCATCGGCTAACGTCATGGCAGCCATCTTGGATTACATCACAGATGAGAGCGCCCTCTGGCGGTGGTACTGTGTACTAGGTCAGTTGGAGTCCAGACCTTGTGGTGACCACACCGTTTCCTGCCATTTCCTCCCACCATCGTGGATTATGTCACAGGATTGATAGCAGCACTCTCTCAGCACAGGCAGAGTCATTTTCCCGCCTACTTGGCTACATCATGAAACTGCCGAGAGCGCTCTCTGGTGGTGGTACTGTATACTAATCCCAGACCTCATGGCGAACACATGGTTTTCTGATATATTGGACAATGGTATTTGCATCATCAGCTAGCGTCATGGCAGCCATCTTGGATTACATCACGGATGAGAGCACCCTCTGGTGGTGGTACTGTGTACTAGGTCAGTTGGAGTTCATTACATCACAGATGAGAGCACTCTCTGGTGGTGGTACTGTGTACTAGATCAGTTGGAGTTCAGACCCCGTGGTGACCACACAGTTTCCTGACATTTCCTCCCACCATCTTGGATTATAGTGCAGAATGGATGACAGCACCCTCTGGTGGTGGTACTGCGTACTAAGTCAGTTGGAGTCCAGACCCCGTGGTGACCACACTGGATGGTGGTACTGCCTCTAATTGTTTAAATAAAATAGTGCATGCAAAATAATAAAAACTTATTTCCAGCACAAGTCAAGTCCTATACCTGCCAATCCATAGGAGGAGGTGGCGGTCAGATGACTTAGGTTAGTGGAGATATCTTTCCCGCCATTTTCTTAGGTTAGCAGAGATAAATGTGGTGTGATGCATATGATTTCCCTCCAAATGACAGAGCAACTGAGTCTTTTTCCTGCCATTTTCCAGATGGGAAGGGGGGGGGGGACGATTTACCAGGGGGTTAGAGGTTAATTAATTGATCAACATAATTAAGTTGTCAATCAAAGTGATAGTAGTGATAGGGCCTGTTCCAGTAATTCAGACCTGAAAGTATACCTCTGGCAGCAAGGAGGAGGGAGAGGGGTTTGGGGGCCAGGGAGGGGGCGGGAGAACAATAGGTAAAGGGTGGTGACATGGAAAACCACTTAACAGGACAATAGGTTAAGTACCTGTCAATCAAAGGAGTACAATAGGTTTGCCTCTTAGTGCATACCAGCCCCTGATGTAGACAACCTGCACCAACAAAATGGACCAGCACCCTTTCGAGGGGTGAGGGGAGTGGTAGGGGGTGGGGACATGGAAAACCACTTAACAGAATAATAGGTTAAGAACCTGTCAATCAAAGGAGAATGATAGGTTAAGTACCTGTAAGTCAAAGGAGAACAATAGGTTTGCACCTGAGTGCATACCCGCCCCTGATGTAGGCAACCCACACTAACAAATTGGCCCAAAACGAAGGTTGCTCCAATACTTACGGGTATGGAGAAAATCTCATAAATCCATGGACCCTGCGTGTCAACAGAGAACTGTGCAAGCTGGTGGATGCTCTGTAATAGTGTGGGGAATGTGCAGTTGGTGTGATGTGAGACCCCTGATATGTCAAGATATGGCTCTCACAGGTGATACGCAAGTTAGCATCCTGTCTGATCACCTGCATCTATTCATGTCCATTCTGCATTCCTGTGGACTTAGGCAATTCCAGAAGGACAATGCGACACCCCACATGTCCAGAATTGCTATAGAGTGGCTCCAGAAGCACTCTTCTGAGCTTAAACACTTCTGTGGTCACCAAACTCCCCAGACATGAACATTATTGAGCATATCTGGGATGCTTTGCAATGTGCTGCTCAGAAGAGATCTCTAACACCTCGTACTCTTTACGGATTTATGGACCCCCCTGCAGGATTCATAGTGTCAGTTCCCTCTAGCACTGCTTCAGACATTAGTCGAGTCCGTGCCACGTCGTGTTGAGGCACTTCTTCCTTTTGGCGGGGGCCTATACGATATTAGGCAGGTGTACCAGTTAAGTTAGTTCTTCAGTGTATATGTATATTTCGTAGTTGCCACGATGTTGATGTTCTGCATAGACCCACATGAAAATAACCAACGCTTCCTGAATTCTGTTCGGACAAAATAATGCATAATAATCTACAGCGCTTTCAAAGGCCACAGTGAGTGATGTCCCATTCTGTAGACATACACAGGCTCAACTCGGTTCAGCGAGGATTTGGTCGGCGCTACGGCGGTAAACCACAGACTCGCGGGAAACCGCCATCGATAGCGGCGGTTGGCACGCACCGCGTGACCACGACTCGAGTTAGAAACAATGTAACTCGGGTTGACCTGAAATCCCCTCAACCCGAGTTAATCTGGTTGGTAACTCGAGTTGACGTCTCAAGTTGGATCTCAAAGGTTGGCGATTGGATGCTAAAGCATAATCTGAACTAAGGCCTCCGATTTTTGCTGATTTCTGCAAGCTGAGGGCTGGAGTGAAGCTGTTTAATTCGCGATGCTTCTAATTATTTGACAGAATAATAAATGAATTTCATCTTCCACTAATATCACGTTAGCAACGTCTTAAATGAGAGCAGTTTATCTTATTTTGATAAATAAGCAAGAGATTTTGTGTCAAATATGGCAGAAACTTCAATACAGCTGAACTAGTTAACGACATCGCTGCTTTCAGATTACTGTAGAAAGAGCTGATGAAGAGCACTGACACAGATTCCCATTTGGATATTTTGATGTGTTCTTTCAAGGAATGGGTTGCGCCATCCAAACAGCTTTTAGGGTATTTATAACAATTCAATTGAGTGTAGCCTCTTTTAACTCCATTTCAGCAAATTAATGAATATAAAAAACAGGTGTACAGGTGAAGTAGATTCTCAAATCCAGCTATCTTGTCGGCAGGTAACGACACAACTATTAAATATCACGGCAGTGACATAATCAAGGAATTTGATTCGCTCGAGACGAGGAAACACAAACTAAAATTACAACAGAAACGTAATTTTTAGTATACATTATGTCTTAGTACTTATTTACAAACCTGTTCTCTCTTATTTACAATTACACACATCAATAAAAGTTTTGCATCACCTCGGTTCCGAGAGTTCCGGGACCTGTACAGAAAATTGGAATAGAGATCAACATAAACATCATTTCCGCCCTTTTTATTCCTCATGAAAACCACACTTTCATGTTTTACCACCAGACAGTGAGAGCTTCAGAGTAGGTGGTCCAGGTTGCTGTACACACCCGTACCTCTAATACCCAGTAGCACGTCCTCTTGCATTGGTGCATGCCTATATTCGTCGTGGCATACTATCCACAAGTTCGTCAAGGCACTGTTGGTCCAGATTGTCAAACAGCGATTCAGCGTAGATCCCTCAGAGTGATTGGTGGGTCACATTGTCCATAATAAACAGCCCTGTTCAATGTACCCTGGGCATGTCCGGTAGGGTTAATGTCTGGAGAACATGCAGGCCACTCTAGTCGAGTGATGTTATCCTGAAGGAAGTCATTCACAAGATTTGCACGATGGCTGCGCGAATTGTCGTCCAAGAAGACGAATGCAGCGCCAATACGCTGCCGATAAGGTTGCACTATCAGTCAGAAGAAGACATGCACGTATCCTACAGCCATTACAGCGTCTTCCATGACCACCAGCGGCGTACGTCGGCCCCACACAATGCCAACCCAAAACAGCAGGGAACGTCCATCTTGCTGCACTCGCTGGACGGTGTGTCTAAGGATTCAGCCTGACCGGGTTGCCTCCGAACACGTTTCAGACGATTGTCTGGTTGAAGGCATATGCGACATTCATCGGTGAAGAGAACGTGATGTCAGTCCTGAGCAGTCCATTTGGAATGTTGACGGGCACATCTGTGCCCATCTGCATGGGGTCGTGGTTGCAAAGATGGACCTCGCCATCGATCTCGGGAGTAAAGTTGCGCATCATGCAGCTTATTGCACACAGTTTGAGTCGTAACACGACGTCCTGTGGCTGCACAAAAAGCATTATTCAACATGGTGGCGTTGCTATCAGGGTTCCTCCAAGCCATAATCTGTAGGTAGCGGTCATTCACTGCAGTAGTAGCCCTTGGGCGGCCTGAGCGAGGCATTTCATCGACAGTTCCTGTCTCTCTGTATCTCTTCCATGTCCGAACAACATCGCTTTGGTTCGCTTTAAATGCCTGTACAGTTCCCTTGTTGAGAGCCCTTCCTGGCACAACGTAGCAATGCGGACGCGATCGAACAGCGGTATTGACAGTCTAGGCATGGTTGAACTACAGACAACATGAGCCATGTAACTCCTTCCTGGTGGAATGACTAGAACTGATCGATTGTCAGACCCCTTCTGTCTAATATACACTGCTCACACATAGTTGTTTACATCTTTGGGCAGGTTAGGTGTCATCTCTGAATAATCATAGGGACTGTGTCTGTGATACAATATATACAGTCAATGTCTATCGTCAGTTCTAGCGACTGGGGTGACGCAAAACTTTTTTGATGTGTGTAATAATTATGCACTATTTACAATTTATAATGAGCTAATAAAGTCTTTTAGTTATTACACACTGAGGTGTTAAAAGTCATGGGATACTTCCTAATATTGTGTTGGACAATCGTTTGCCACAAGTCGACATGGCATCGACTCACAAAGTCTTTGGAAGATCCCTGCAGAAATAATGAGCCATGCCACCTCTATATGCACGAACTGTCCTCTTGACTATGTTCCATAAATGTTTGATGGGTTTCAAGGTGGGTGGTCTGTGTGGCAAATCATTCACAAGAATTGTCCAGAATGTTCTTCAAACCAATTGTGGACATTTGTGGATCAGTGACATTATGCATTGTCATCCATAAAACTCCCATCATGTTTGGGAACATATATTCCCTGAAAGTATTGGGACAACACCATTACGACCCCAAAGTACGATTATCCAAGATGGCGGCGATGACATCATCTAAGATGGTGGCTCTGACGTCATTCAAGATGGCGGATTTTGGTGGCAAGTTTGAATTTTGCTGGGAATATGCCATGCCCCCCTCCCCCAGAAAAAATGGCGGAAAGTTCAAATTCCAACAGGATAATGCACCACACCCTGGTTATCTCTACTAAGCAAAGAAATTCACGGAAAAATAGGTCACTTGGGCTAACCTAAGTCACCCGACTGTCACTTCCTCCTATGAACTGGCGCCAAGTTTGAATTTTTGTGGGAAGATGGGTCGCCGGCCGGAGAGGCCATGCAGTTCTAGGCACTACAGTCTGGAGCCGAGCGACCGCTATGGTCGCAAGTTAGAATCCTGCCATGGGCATGGATGTGTGTGATGTCCTTAGGTTAGTTAGGTTTAATTAGTTCTAATTTCTAGGCGACTGATGACCTCAGAAGTTAAGTCGCATAGTGCTCAGAGCCATTTTGGAAGATGGGTCACTTTGGTTTCACTGCTGGTGTGAAAGAAAGGACACTTGTACTAACCCAACCTCCTCCTAAGGTTTTGGGGGAAAAAGGACTTGTCTTTATTATTTAACCAATTTCAAGCAGATGTGTTCCCCACTGAGTCTGGACTCCAACTGGCTTAGTTCAGATCGTCAGCAGCAGAGGGTGCTCTCATGTCATCAGGTGATGACGCAAGTACCATTATCCTAGATGGCGGCATCCATTGTGTCCATCAAGAGATGCAGAGCCCAACTGGCTTAGTTCATATCGTTACCACCAAAGAACACTACCGTGATGAAGGGTGATGATGCAAGTACTGTTTTCCAAGATGGTCATGTACAGTGTATCCGCCACTTGGTGTGGGTCTAGTTCATATAGCTGCCACCAGAGGGCGCTGTCGTGACATCAGCTGATGACATTCTGGGGTGGGGGAAATGGCAGGAACCAATAGGAGCCCTTTTCGAGGCACATGTTCAACTTCAGCCAATAGGATTGAAGTATGTGATCACATAATTGTAGGAGATGTAGGTGAAGCTCAGCAGCTCTGGGGCCTCAGTCTTGTTCAGTCATTCAGTGGAAGAAGAAGAACCATGAAACGCCAACAGCAGTCGAACGCCAGCACAGACATGCAGAACAGGATTAAACAGAAAATTAAGTATTGCACATCACATTATTCTCTCTCTGGCTAGCCTTATTACTATTATTATTTTTCAAACTTTTCACATATTGGCTCATATCTAATGCTTCCTCGTCTTTGTTCAACAGGGTCGAGTGCCAACATGCCCAGCTCTGCTGACACGTCCGGACCTGTATCAGCCTCACCTGCCATCTCGTCAAGACCTACAACAACAGCCTCTACCCACATCTGAACCAGTAACGGCCATGTGGGATCCTGTAGCATACATAGCCCAGTTGTTGGAGCAGGACAAGGAGTTGCTGCTCTCCATCCCACTCATCGACTTTTGTGATGAGAATACATGACGACACATTGAATGCTGCCGCTGGTGGTGTTAAAGAACACCAAGATGGAGGTCAGTACTGGGCGCCAACATATGGCCCTTCCCAGGAAAACATTCCTGTGATAGCGCACCCACAGAGTGCGGATACTGTAGATGAGAAGAAGACATTGAGTGTAGCCACACTTTTCACCTCCACATACAATTTAACTCTCAGTGGATCTAAACGTGTGAACATTGCTATAGAGGTGCATCATGTCTGGGGGATGCATTCTAGAATGGAGATTGAAAATGTATCCAAATGTGTTAAAGTGCCAATTTCCAAGTTCGACTGGGATGAAATATGTGGTGCAGAGCGCTACATCAATCAGCAGATGACCACTGAATATTATCCATCTCATTCTCCCCCAGACATACGTCTTGCTGATACGACACTTTCTATTACAACGGTGTATGATGAGTGTGCATTATGTGTGAAATCAGGTGACAACTGCGTTTATCTAAGACATCCGTCAGTTATGAAGCTACACGATCTAGACTCTGCCATACGTTTTGCGCTGGAGAGACTGAATCGTTGGCTGCCTAGCATAGGCTCTGCAGACAATGATGTCATAAACTCGCTACGTGTGCATAGTATATATACTGACGATCTTAAGCAACACTTTGTACGCACATGACTGCTAAAGCTAAAGACAAACAGATGAAATGTGTGTGTCAAAAACCAGAGTACTGTGAGTCATCTATTGGCTTGAGTGAGATACACGCTGAATTTATTGCCCACCAAAAAGCATTATTTGGTAAATATTGTACAGGTGTGAAAAAGATACATACAGATTGTAATGATATTCCTGAAATACTACATCCAATGTACGATTTTTAAATAAATAATTTACATGTAATCTCAAACCGTGTTTGTCTTTTATTTGATACCACTCTCTCATTATAATCAAAGTATTACAATAATTGTTTTCCAATGCTATGCAAGTTACTGAGATGATGATTATGTTACTCTTCACGAGTAAAATATATAGCTTTTTTCTCTGTGCATTCAATATAACTCAATCGGTTAAGTGATGGAACTATAATTGCTACACATAAATACTATTATTATCCTTTCAGGTGTATTTTTCTATATATGTATATATATATATATATATAAAAAAAAACAAAGATGAGGTGACTTACCGAACAAAAGCGCTGGCAGGTCGATAGACACACAAACAAACACAAACATACACACAGAATTCAAGCTTTCGCAACAAACTCTTGCCTCATCAGGAAAGAGGGAAGGAGAGGGGAAGACGAAAGGAAGTGGGTTTTAAGGGAGAGGGTAAGGAGTCATTCCAATCCCGGGAGCGGAAAGACTTACCTTAGGGGGAAAAAAGGACAGGTATACACTCGCACACACGCACATATCCATCCACACATACAGACACAAGCTTGTGTCTGTATGTGTGGATGGATATGTGCGTGTGTGCGAGTGTATACCTGTCCTTTTTTCCCCCTAAGGTAAGTCTTTCCGCTCCCGGGATTGGAATGACTCCTTACCCTCTCCCTTAAAACCCACTTCCTTTCGTCTTCCCCTCTCCTTCCCTCTTTCCTGATGAGGCAACAGTTTGTTGCGAAAGCTTGAATTTTGTGTGTATGTTTGTGTTTGTTTGTGTGTTTGTTTGTGTGTTTGTTTTTGTGTGTTTGTTTGTTTGTGTGTCTATCGACCTGCCAGCGCTTTTGTTCGGTAAGTCACCTCATCTTTGTTTTTATATATAATTTTTCCCACGTGGGATGTTTCCTTCCATTATATGTATGTGTATATATATATATATATATATATATATATATATATATATATATATATATATACATACATATATATATATATATATGTTAAACAGTTGTCTGTACCTGGCACATTTAGTATTATGGCAGGCTGGGTGAAGCACCCTCGCCATAAGGACTTTGTTGTTGGTGACTGGTCCTGCGAATATGCAAATGAAGACCTGAAGAAGAAAAACAAGAAGAATGGAATTCTCCTTCCCGATAATATAAGAGCAATTATTGTGGGCCCATCCAATTGCAGGAAGACTAATGTGCTCATGACTCTGCTAACATATGTAGATGGGGTCCGATTTGAACATGTATCTGCATTCTCAAAAACACTGCTTCAACCCAAGTATCAGCTGTTGCAAGAGATATTGCGTGGTGTTGATGGTGTTACATTCAGTGAAAGCAGTGATATCCCTCTACCTGAAAAAGTAAAACCAAACAGTCTTCATATTTGACGATGTTGCCGTGGAAAATCAAGACCAAATTCGAAAATGTTTCTGTTTCTGTCGTCTGTGCAAATTTATATATATAAAAATATATATGATTAAACAAATTGCTTGAATACTCATGGCATACTTGATTTTTTTGTTGTTGAGTTTTTGCAGGGAATAAATTGTCTTTCGTTTTTAATTTATAAATCTCGTTAATTGTGAACCAGTCGTGCCATGAACTTACTTCTGGTGTCCTTGGTTATATTAATCTTCTTCCGCCATAAGTATTCTCTTGACTGTGTGTTTAACATTAGTTCTTGATCGGGCTTCTTCTACCGATGCAGGCCGCTGGCATCGAGTTGATGTGCAGAAGAAAGGAAAACTTTCATGGTTTTGCACAAATAATAATTATTATTCAGACAACACAAATGGCTACCACACACATCTTACAGAAATACGTCTTCTCCATTCGAGAACTAAAGATGGAGTCTCTCTATTAACAAAAAAAACTGAATGAATTTGTTACCATTTGTTATCCGCCTTCCGACGTAGCAAAATATATCTTTATCGGCGCCTACAGCAGCCGCGCTAGTAATTATTATCATTGGTTTTAAACTTTTGTCCTAGTTTGTTGGGGTTTTTCCTTATGTACCTATACAATTGCCCCCACACTGTGCGGTGACATGTAATGGAGGAGCACAGTGTTTTGTATACACTCGTACTGTTTATTTAAGTTTGTGCAGATGGGGGTACAATGACCTTTATTTGTCGGTGTATTTCTCTTTGTATTTTTTGGTTGGATATGTCAGCCTGTCTTTGTTACACTTCATCTTACAGGAAATACATAACTTACATATGGAATGATAATTTACCAAGTATTTACATGAGGGCGCTCCAAGAGTGGTTACTTGTCTCTTTGCCAACATTCCTAGTCTCTGTGCGCATGTGCGCTAAATATGTTAGTTGATTGTTCAACAAGCGTTAAATGTTCCACATATGATTCGGTATGGTCGTCCACGATTCCACTTGCACTGTTAGTGTCATTTTCACTTTGAGTGCCGTACTATCCGTCGAATAGGTCGTTGTGGCGTGGTTTTCCAATGTGAGTGCAATCCATACGGCCTGGGAAGGATCTTCCCTATCATATTCACATTTTCAGTGGGGTGACTACTGCACATCAACACCTGAGGTCAAGGTAAGTGATGCTTGCACAATTGTAGTTTCCTGCATGACATTACCATAACTGATTCCTTGCACTATTGCACACACGTTTGGATACCACTATCTATTTCGTCATTCACTTTGGCTCGATATACACTTAAAATTCTCATAAACATTTTGATATAACAATGCATATTACAACGGTTTACGAAAATGGTTCAAATGGCTCTGAGCACTATAGGACTTAACATCTGAGGTCATCAGTCCCCTAGAACTTAGAACTACTTAAACCTAACTAACCTAAGGACGTCACACATATCCATGCCCGAGGCAGGATTCGAACCTGCGACTGTAGCAGTCGCGTGGTTCCACACTGAAGCGCCTAGAACCACTCGGCCACACAGGCCGGCACAATGGCTTACATCTAAGGCTGACACTCCACCCATTATTTGTATCGAACACAGAAAATTCTTAAATACTAAAACATTACAAAATTCCTTCTCCAATTACAGTTACTGATTAGTACAGTTAGTTTGTTAACTTCAAAAAAAATTCTTTGTACATTAATACAAGTAACTTATTTACATTCCTTTACATTCTGTTACTATATGTGCATTTAATGCATCCATATTTTATTTTCCAGTTATGCATACATCAGTTATGAGAGTTTAATATTTAACTAGGGAGAAACAGAGAAAAACATTTACATCATGACTTTACTTTATGTTTTGCTGACTTAACTACGCTTTGGCGCCACCTCCTGCGTTGGGGAGGGAATAAGGAATACTATTCTACTGGTTTATGGATTACTAAGGAAATGCTATTCTTCCTTTCTTAAGTGACTTATCTTGGACCTCCCTTTTCATGGAACCGAAATGTATGAATGACTCATGTACTATATACCACTGTGTTGCTTATAATTGTTTACGTGTAGCTTCGTGTTCGTAATGCAAAAGTTTTTGCGTCACATCATGCTTACCTAAGTATTGGGACAACAGGGGTACAAGCGCAAAGTGCCGTTATCAAAGATGGCGGCGATGACGTAATCCAAGATGGCGGCCGTGACGTCAGAGACACACCCTTGTGACTTCATCCAACATGGCGGCCGTGACGTCACAGACACACCCCCAGTGACATCAATCAAGACGGCAGATTTTGGCGGCAAGTTTGAATTTTGGCAGGAAAATGCCACACCCCCTGCCACAGAAAAATGGCGCGAAGTTCAAATTCCAACATGATATTGCATCACACCCCCGTTATCTCTACTAAGCAAAGAAAATGGTGGGGAAAAAACACTCCAAAGCCACATTCCAAAGAGCGTTCACGCCAGTCTCATATTCGAGGCATCTCCAGGCACCACTTGTCTTTAGCATTGAAGGTAGAATTGCACAGAGCATGTTGACACATGCATTCAACCGCACGTACCCACCTGAGCGTGACTGACACGTCGCCATGTAAGACATTCTCAGTGTTATTCTTACGTCACATGGCTTTGTGAAAAAAAAGAAAAAAACAGCCTACTCCAGCTCTCTGTAATTTTATTGTGCCCCAGAAATAGTTAACGCTCGCTTTCTTGTTGTCTCAGCTTGTATGCGCCAAATTTCCTACCCTAACAGAACCTGTTTTCTAAAATATCGCCGAATCCAGTCTTTCTCCCGGACATAAAATGACAGCATCCCTGCTCTCAACATATGCAAATGTTTTCCCCACTCTTGTATCCCATCACAATCAATCAAGCATTCTCATTGGCTCTTATCGAATTTATCAATAGAATTACTAACGCCGTCGGTATCGAAGCACAATCCACCTTTACTTTCTAGGGCTTTCTGTCGTTATTTTGCAAAGATTTCTAAATCGCACCGACAGTTCCCTCAATCTATACACCCCCAAAACTGTCCTTTCTTTGTACAGATGCTTCACTTAGTGGTAATAAACTATTTTACGCTGATCACCATTTTGCACCAACAACTAAGCACCGCAAAGTTGTCCACAGGTCATCAAATACAACGATACTTGCAAGAATATTGGAGCGTCAAACCGATCTCCAACCAGGGAATGTATCACCGAGTACTGTCCGGATCTAGTAAACATGCAATTCATACCCCCCCACCATACCATATCATCCCCTCTATGTCAGCGAACCAAAGTCACATTCAGTACTGATGTGCAAAGACAGGCTCGTTTCCCCTCGGCACAAACACGTTACTGTTTTCGCTTTCTTGCTCACATCTTCAGACACGTTGATTACAAGAACACCCGTATTTTCGCCATAATATTGTACAATTTTCACCGTACTTCTCGATATCAAGCACACAGCAGTAGCCTCCCGATCGCAAACGCAATATAATGCACAATATATAGACTGTAAATTATTTCTTAGCAGGAAAAGGAAGAGAAGGAAACGTAGTAGGTGAATATGGAATGGGGGTAAGAAATGAAAGACGAAGCTGCCTGGTAGAATTTTGCACAGAGCATAACTTAATCATAGCTAACACTAGGTTCAAGAATCATAAAAGAAGGTTGTATACATGGAAGAGGCCTGGAGATTCTCTAAGGTTTCAGACAGATTATATAATGGTAAGACAGAGATTTAGAACCAGGTTTTAAATGGCAAGACATTTCCAGGGCCAGATGTGGACTCTGACCACAATCTATTGGTTATGAAGTATAGATTAAAACTGAAGAAACTCCAAAAAGGTGGGAATTTAAGGAGATAAGATCTGGATAAACTGCTAAAACCAGAGGTTGTAGAGAGTTTCAGGGAGAACATTAGGGGACGATTGACAAGAATGGGGGAAAGAAATATAGTAGAAGAAGAGTGAGTAGCTTTGAGGGATGAAATAGTGAAGGCAGCAGAGGATCAAGTAGGTAAAAAGACGAGGGCTAGTAGAAATCCTTGGGTAACTGCAGATATATTGAATTTAATTGATGAAAGGAGAAAATATAAAAATGCAGTAAGTGAAGCAGGCAAAAAAGGAATATAAACGTCTCAAAAATGAAATCGACAGGAAGTGCAAAACCTGGAAGTGCAGAACCTGGATTCATCCAAAAAAATGATGTTTTGCCATTCGTGCACCGAGGTTCGTCATTGAGTACACCATCGCAAGTGCTCCTGTCTGTGATGCAGTGTCAAGGGTAACCGCAGACATGGTCTCCGAGCTGATAGCCCATGCTGCTGCAAACATCGTCGAACTGTTCGTGCAGATGGTTGTTGTCTTACCATCTGTTGAGTCAGGGATCGAGACGTGGCAACACGATCCGTTACAGCCATATGGATAAGATGCCTGTCATCTCGACTGCTAGTGATGCGAGGCTGTTGAGATCCAGCACGGTGTGCTGTATTACCCTCCTGAACCCACAGATTCCATATACTGCTAACAGTCATTGGATCTCGACCAACGCGAGCAGCAATGTCACGATACAATAAAACGTAATCGCGATAGGCTACAATCCGACCTTTATCATAGTCGGAAACGTGATGGTACGCATTTCTCCTCCTTACAGAAGGCATCACAACGTTTCACCAGGCAACGCCGGTCAACTGCTGTTTGTGTATGAGGAATCGGTTGGAAACTCTCCTGATGCCAGCACGTTGTAGGTGTAGCCACCGGCGCCAACCTTGTGTGAATACTCCTAAAAGCTAATCATCACATCTATCACAGCATCTTCTACTTGTCAGTTAAATTTCGCATCTGTAGCACGTCATCTTCGTGGCGTAGCAATTTTAATGGCCAGTAGTGTAGTTTCGTCAACTGAAATCCAGACAATGCTGTCCTTGAGTTCATTGCGTATTTTTCCAGAACATTTACGTAAATTGTCGTTATGTAATTTTTATGCAATGTTGATTCAGCTGGTATATTTTGATTTAAGCAATATATGCGCAGGAAACCTTTGAGGATAAGTTTGTGAAGAGGAATATTGCTTGCAATGAATGCTTCACATAGATCAATGATCAACCGAATATATTTTGGTTACCTTTTGCAAACCCGTGCTACTGCAACTTGCTGTTGTCAGAAATTGTTATCGTGGTCCTTTTTCTGCATTCCTGCGATGTGAAGACTTATCTTGACATACTGGTCTATTTGAAACATTTTGTTGCACGAAACATTCTTCTCGCAAACTCTACAATATAAGACAATTCGGCCATATGTAAATGTTCCAGGATGGTCAGCTATCCACGAAACTACGTTTCTTTTCTCAGGCGACATGGCCCACAACACGTTACACGTCGTAAACACGTTCAACTGTGTGCAAGTAAATAGAAAGCTAAACTGAAACAATGGACGTACGACTAAAAGCTTGCGTAGTTTAATTTACTTGTTGACGCGTACGGTATGACTGCGGAGGGGATTAACCTGGTGGGTTGGCGCAGGAGCTTTGACTCTGCCTGTTTCTGTTCCTCTTCTGCAATGATTTCGCTAGGCAGTGGCCTCTCGGTTAGCGACTGCACGCAGTTCTACGTCGCAATCAATCTGTGAGACATCAAAACTAGATCGAACTAGAGACCGCCCGTCTATTTAAAATATTGTAAACATAGAGCGAAAATATGCATCGTCACTAGCTTTTAAAGTGCGCGTCATTTATGACGGCGGCCGAGTTTAGGTTCGTTCTGCGCATCTGACGTCACAAAACACAGTCAGCCAATGAACAGAGAACGACGTTGCCAGAGCTCGACTGCAGTGCAGAGCACTTCAGTTTTAGAAACGTTCAGTCATAAATAAAGTAGTTAAACAAAAGCAATGTCTTGATAGCAGACTTTCATTTATAGAAAGTTTGGAAAAAGCATTCTTTATACCAATTGCTTTATATTCTATTAATTAATTAAACCAAACAAGCAATAAGCCTCCTAATAGCGATAGCAAGGAAAGGTGTTTGTATCATTCTCACTAACCACTTTTTTGCAATAAAGAACAGCGGTAATTGTTTATTTCCTATTGTACTTCGACGAAACTTGAGTAATTCATAGCCATACCAACAGTGTTTGTCGGTATTTTGCGTGCTATTTTAAAGTCCTCCGGGATATATATTAAATGATGAGCTGTGTTAGCATAATGGTTAAAGTGTATGGCTGCTAAACGAAAGGTTCTGAGTTCAAACCTTGTTCAGTACTTAGTATTTTCTTTATTTAAAAACAATATCGAAGTTTCTTACTTTATGTATTTTATTCGTTTGAATGTAATTTTTTGAAATTTCTAGTGGCAACTAAAATCGACCATACGGAAAGTATATGCTATGGACTTTTACCTCTGCAAACTCTTCAACATTTCGTGCAATGGTTTACTACATCTAATGCTGCACAATAACTGCGTTGAACATCGAAACAAAATTAAGTAATTTGTGGGGGGAAGGTATCAGTCAAGAAGATATGTAAAAATCAAATTTTTGGGCCAAATAGTTTTTGTGAAATCGAATGATAAAGTGTGTCAAAGCAGTCGAAACACCATGTGTCTGCACAGGCGAGCAGTGCAATGATGACAAAATCGCGCACGTCGCGGAATGCGGGGAGCACGTCTCTGTAGCAGCAAAAGGGTTAATACGGCCGTGATGGCTTTACTTCATAAACTGCGCGCTCTCCCCTAAACGTAAGTTTGTGAACTATACTATGGCGTTGCTTCTCTTGGCACGTACAACTGGCAACGCAGCAATCTCCCGTGTCTGGGCGGGCATGCGCGAACCGCCAAGATAAAAGAACTGAACTATAGTTAAAATAATCAATAACCGGTGAAAAGGAGCAAAATATGCAAGTGCATATGCAACATTCAAATGCGTATAATTTGGTCTCTACTCATAACTGTATTTTGCAAACTAGAGACAAAATTGGATCTTATAGGGATATCGGGACAAGAAGATCCATAACGGACGGTCCCAATGTATCAGGATGGATGGCAACCCTAGGTGACAGTGGGTTGGCGCCAATTCCGGGCAGATGTATAATTAAACACCTGCCATTCAAAACCACATAGGAGCTCTCGGGTACGATCGGCCTTGTATTTACGTGCGTTGTCGTGATGAAACAAAACTTTTGCGTTACGATTTCCCCTGTGCTTGTTTTGTATCATTCGCGTTAACTTTGTCAGTGTTTGACAATACCTCTGTGGGTTAATTGTTGTGCCAAGTTCAAAGAAATCAACGAGAATCACTCTCTCAGAACCCCAAAAGACAGTAGCTATGATCATTCTTGGAGACTGTGTGTCCCCTTTCCATCAACTGCTTTTTTTTTTCACAACTGACATGCCTCGCCCAAGCCTCATACCCAGTTACGATACGATTGATGACATTTTTTAACGTGTATCTCGTAATCTTCAAGGAAGGTCAGTGCTGCAACCAGTGTCTGTGTTTTGTGGTCTTCCATAAGGATTTTCGGAACCCACCTAGCACAAAATTTGTGCTCACCAAGCTTCTCCAACACAGTTTCGTGCACCAAACTCCGACAAATTTGGGGAAAATATTGCGAAAGTTCCGTAATCGTGAAACGACGATTTTCACGAATTTTGTCACTGATTTCCATCATCAGATCGTCAGTCATAAGACTAGGTCTACTATTGCATTCCTCATTGTGAACACTGCTGCGGCCACTTTTTAAAACTAAGCACCATTGACTCACTCAGCTTTCAGTCATTGTTCCTGTTCCATATATATCACAAAGTTCTACATCTACATATATACTCCGCTAGCCACCAAGCGGTGTGTGCAGAGGGCACAATTCGCGCCAAAGTCATATTCCCCAACACCACCACCACTGTTCAACTCGCAGATCGCGCGAGGGAAAAACGACAGTCTGAACGCCTCAGTACGAGCTCTTATTTGCCTTATCTTTGAATGATGATCATTACGCGATTTGAAAGTTGGTGGTCGGTGAAGATTGGATTTCGGAATTTAGTGAGCAGCCCCTTCTGTTTAGCGCATCGTCTATCTGCAAGTGTGTCCCACTTCAAACTTTCTATGAGATCTATAACGCTCTCGCAATGGCTAAATGTACCAGTCACGAATCTTGCCGCTCTTCTTTGGACCTTCTCAATCTCTTGAATCAGACCCAACTGGTAAGAGTCCCATGCAGACAAACAATACTCTAAGACTGGACGAACTAACGTATTGTAAGCTATTTCCTTTGTTGAAGGACTGCATCGCTTCAGAATTCTACCAATAAACCGCAATCTAGATTTCGAATTCTGATCATTCCATTTGAGATCATTTCGAATAGTCACACCCAGATACTTGACTGATGTTACCGCTTCCAAAGACTAATCATTTATTTTGTACTCATACATTAATGGGGATTTTCGCCTTGTTATATGCAGTAGGTTCCACTTACTAATATTGAGAGATAACTAAAAAATGGTTCAAATGGCTCTGAGCACTATGGGACTTAACTGCTGAGGTCATCAGTTCCCTAGAACGTAGATCTACTTAAACCTAACTAACCTAAGGACTGCACACACATACATGCCCGAGGCAGGATTCAAACCTGCGACCGTAGCATCGCGCGGTTCCAGACTGTAGCGCCTAGAACCACTCGGCCACCCCGGCTGGAGAGAGAGATAACTTCCAGTCATTACACCACACATTTATTTTCTGCAAATCCTCATTGATTTGTTCACAACTTTCGTGTGATACTACTTCCCTGTAGACTACAGCATCATCGGCAAACAGCCTAAGGCCGCTGTCAATACCATCAAGCAGATCGTTTATGTAAATCGTAAAAAGCAGAGGACCTATTACGATGCCCTGGGGCACACCTGAAGTTACTCTTGTTTCTGTTGAAGTTACCCCATTCAGGACGACATACTGCTCCTCGTCTGTTAGAAAACTTTCTATCCAACTGCATATGTCATTGAATACATTGTAAGCGCGCACTTTTTGCAGCAAGGGACAGGGCGGAACTGAGTCAAATGCTTTTCGAAAGTCGAGAAATATGGCATCAACCTGGGAGTCGGTATCTGGAGCCTGTTTTATATCATGCACAAAGAGGGCCAGCTGTGTTCTTCTCTGAAGAACGTTTGCCTCCAACGTCCTGAGAAAACTTTAATTTTCTGCAGCTTAAACGAAAATTCCTTTCACTCCATGTTGCATATTGACGGATATTCTTCAGCTTCCCAGACGAAATCTGCTGTATTGAGTTCTATCTCTAGCCAACACTATGACCGTACTGCCACATAACTGTGAGCAGGAATCCCAATACTTCACGAACAGACTTTTGACAGGCGACATCTTACCCGATTCTTGGCTACCGAGTGGCGTCGTTTGGAGGCCTCTACTGGGAGCAATGTTCCATTAGCGTTGGCTCAAAGGAGCTTCTGCGCCACCGCTGCGCACCACACTATCCTGATGCCACTGCACGTCTGAAGGCGTCCATTTAAACCAACACTTTGCCAGTAGAAGTACACTGAGAAATGTTTCTCATTGCAAAGGCAGCCTTTGGTGTTTCTAGGGAAGGGACCCTCTTTTTTTTTTGTGTGTCATCAGACTTCTGACTGGTTTGATGCGGCCCGCCACGAATTCCTCCTCTGTGCCGACCTCTTCCTATCAGAATAGCACTTGCACCCTACATCCTCAATTACTTGCTGAATGTATTCCAATGTTTGTCTTCCTCTACAGTTTTTGCCCTCTAAGGCTCTCTCTAGTACCATGGAAGTCATTCCCTGATGTCTTAACATATGTCCTATCATCCTGTCCCTTCGTGTTTTCCACATATTCCTTTCCACTCCGATTCTGCACAGAACCTCCTCATTCCTTACCTTAACAGCACACCTAATTGTCAGTATTCGTCTGCAGCATCACATCTCAAATGCTTCGATTCTCTTCTGGTTCGGTTTTCCCAGAGTCCATATTACACTACCATACAACAATGCACTCCAAAAGGACATTCTCAGAAATTTCTTCCTCAAATTAAGGCCTATGTTTGATACTAGTAGACTTTTCTTGGCCAGGAACGCCCTTCTTGCCAGTGCTAGTCTGCTTTTGATGTCCTCCTCACTCCGTCCATCGTTGGTTATTTTGCTGCCTAGGCAGTGGAATTCCTTATCTCCACCTACTTGGTCACCATCAAACCTGATGTTAAGTTTCTCACTGTTCTCATTTCCGCTATTTCTCATTACTTTTGTCTTCTTCCATTTACTGTCAATCCATATCCTGTAGTAGTAGTAGTAGCAGTAAAGTGCGCGTCATTTATGCTGGCGGCCGAGTTTAGGTTCGTTCTGCGCATCTGACGTCACAAAACACAGTCAGCCAATGAACAGAGAACGACGTTGCCAGATCTCGACTGCAGTGCAGAGCATGGACGAGTGTCTTCAGTTTTAGAAACGTTCAGTCATAAATAAAGTAATAGAACAAAAGCAATGTCTTGATAGCTGACTTTCTTTTATAGAAAGTTTGGAAAAAGCATTGTTTGTACCAATTGCTTCATATTCTATTAATTAATTAAACCAAACAAGCAATAAGACTCCTAATTCAGGCGATAGCAAGGAAAGGTGTTTGTATCAATGTCACGAACCGCTTTTTCGCAATAAAGAACAGCGGTAATTGTTTATTTCCTATTGTACTTCGACGAAGCATGAGTAATTCATAGTCATACCAACAGTGTTTGTCAGTATTTTGCGTGACCCATTAGAGTCCTCATGGCGTGTTCTAGTCAGACGAGCTGCGTTAGTGCAACGGATAAGGTGTTGGGCCACTACGTGAAAGGTTGAGTTCAAACCTTGTGCAGTGCTTAATTTTCATTATTCAAAATAATATCGAAGTGCCTTACTTCACGAATTATATTCGTTTGAATGCAATTTTTTTGAAATTTCTAGTGCTTTGTCTCTTCATTAACCCTTTCGCTGCTGCAGACACGTGCTCCCCGCATTCCGTGCTGTGCGCGATTTTGTCATCACTGCACTGCTCGTCTGTGCAGACACATCGTGTTCCGACTGCTTTGACACCCTTATCATTCGATCTACACACACACAAAAATTATTAATTTCTTGGTGATATCAAGCCCTGTTAATTCAATAGCTGATATTTCAAAGAGTTTCTCTTCACCTACGGTACTGAGGTCATGTCTTGATTTGAACTGTGTTCCTTTTCTGATATAAATGCATGATCGTCCACCCCTTGAAGTAGTTCTGAAGTAAGGGTTTGTCTTTTCATACAATGATAATACTACATGTTGGATTTCTGTGTCTCCACACCAGTGCTCAGAAGTACAAATTATTGTGCAGTTCAAAGATTGGAGCTCAGCATCTAATAGTTGTATTTTATTTTTTATTGATTTCATGTTTTGATGGATTGTTAAGTCTGTGAAATGCCCCATGTTACTCTTTCCAATGGTCAGTTTTTCTTTGTGACATCTGGTATATGCGATGTTTGAGGTGTTAAAATTGTTCTTGTGAGTGATTGTTTCAGTATTCTTTAAAGTGCTGGAGATACTCTTTAGGCACGGGAACCTGTTGTCTGGATTTATCCTAAAAAAGACCTACTTTTCCTACCTATGACAACAGGTATTTGACCATATGTGGCCCAAGATCCACCCCCTATACTTTCATGAATCAGCTGTACCAATCTTCCCTTCCCAGTACTGTTTAGGTGTAGGCCATGCCTAGTGAAACCCCATCTGTTGACAGTCCCGATGGGCACCAGATAAACATGAGCAAAGTTGACTGTCCTCAGAGCCATCCCTAACCCCACATTGATTCACCTCACAGCTCCATCAAGGTATGGTCGATTATGACGCTGGAACAGCTCAACAAAGTGTATGTTGGCACCATGAGTCAGGGAAGCTATCTTGTTCAGGTCAGCACTTATGTCATATGCCCCATCCTGTCCAAACTGTCTCCCACCCCACCCACTATCACTGCATGGTCCTCTTTTGTAAAGTCCTTACATAAAGACCCAAGGTCCTCTATCACATGACTTAGCCCTGCAATTGGCTTGAAGATACTGGTGGCCTGGTACGCTGCTCCTAAACTTTCCTGTAACTGAGGGCCTAACCCTCGCCCATGGCTACTACCTAGCAGCAGCAACAGCACTTTCTTCTTCCTAACACTTCTTGGCCTCAGTTTAAGTGTGCTGCACATTTCCTTCTCCTCATTCTATTTGAAGCTCTTCTCCACTTAACTCTGGCAGTGGTAGATACCTGTTTTTTGTGTTGATGATAAAACTGTCTGATTGCGTTCTCTTTCTTCCTATAATCCTACCAGTTGCCAGTTCCCAGCCACCCTCCTCCCCCCTATCTCCTTTGATCCTTATGATTTCCTTCCTAGCTTCCTCCAACTGTGCCTGAAGGGCACAGACTTTTCTTTCCTGTTCCCCAATCAAAATGTTTCTCTGCAGTTCCAGGAGAGAGCCTCTTTTGTTCTCCCCAACATCCTCCGCACTGCATCCCCCCCCCCCCCCCCCCCCAGTGAAAATATTTCGTACAAGAAACAATTCCCTCTACTCACTACCCTATAACAGCTCCCATATTTCTCACTCATGAACAGTTTCGAAATAATAATTAAGTTTAAAGAATGTTTTAAATTTGTGAAGGATGCGAGATTGTCTGTGTATAAACAAAAAGCAACACTGTCCTCCTAAGACTGTTCATTCCATTCAGCACATCATGTAATTCTTCGTCACTTTCACTTAGGATAGCAATGGACCCTAAGGCCTGCATATTATTTCTATTTATAATTTTTAGTTCAGTTTCTTCATTCTGTGTACCTTGGAATAATCTATCAATGCTAAAAGGTGCATTTTGTTGATTATCTTGGGAACAACAATCTGTTGGTGGTGAGTTGGCATCTGTTGCTGGTGGTTTGTTCTCAAATCGTGTGTCACCAGAGTTCAACATTATTCATTTTCCTAGCTGATATCGTGTCTTCTATCCGTGACGTTTTCTCTGGGTGAGCAAGTTGTGTGTCAATGTCCAAATAAAATTGAAAGAAAGTAATAAATTATTATATTTAATTTGTTTAATATTTCATTACAATGTGTTTTCCTTTCATCACAATTCATTGTTTCGCTCTATGTACACTGACGGCAAAAACAAGTCGCAGCATCTATAAGGAATTGTGCGATATAAACAATAGTTTTTAGGCATGTTTCTACGTCTGAAAGATTATGCCTATTCAAATTTCACGTAAGAGTGGCGCTAGTAATGCCACTACGAGGACGCAAATCAGTTTTGCTTTATATGCACTCTGTAACAGCCATAAGCTTTAGTTACCTTTGAGATTGGACGTGGTGAATTGATGTCAGTCAATAATGTCTTTAAGGCGACAAAGATGTTGTTATCAACACCTCATTGAGTTTGAACGACGTCATGTAATAGGACTACAAGAAGCCAAATGTTCCTTCTGCGATACTGCAGAAAGACTTGACAGAAATGTAGCCACTCTACATGACTGCTGGCACCGGTGGACACACGAAGGTACGGGTTGCAAGAAAACCGGGCTCCGGATGGCCACGTGTCACTACTGAGAGGGAAGACCATCGTGTTAGGTGTATGGCTCTGGCGCATTGTACTGCATCTGCAGTAGCAGTCTGAGCAACAGTTAGGACTACAGTCACACAACGAACTGTTACAAATCGATTACTTCAAGGACAGCTCCGAGCTAAATGCCCTGTATCGTGCATTCCACTGACCCCAACCCGTCGCCATTAGTGAGTACAGTGATCTAAAGCGAGGACTCACTGGAGGGCAGAGTGAAGGTCTATTGTGTTTTCTGATGAAAGCCAGTTCGTCCTCGGTACCAGTGATGGCAGTGTGTTGGTGAGAAGCAGGGCAATTGAAGGCCTGCAATCGGCCGGGCTGAGTGCCAGACGAATCGGACCCACAGCCGGAGTCATGGTCTGGTGTACGATTTTGTGTGACAGCAAGAGCACTCTCGGCCAGCCATTGTGGCCGAGCAGTTCTAGGCACTTCAGTCTGGAACTGCGCGACCGCTATGGTCGCAGGTTCGAATCCTGCCTCAGGCATGGATGTGTGTGATGTCCTTAGGTTAGTTAGGTTTAAGTAGTTCTAAGTTCTAGGGGACTTATGACCTCAGATGTTAAGTCCCATAGCGCTAGGAGCCATTTAGGAGCACTCTCGTGGTTAGCCCATCCACTCTGGCTACAAATCTGTATGTCAATATGTTGATTCGACTTTTTCTGCCGCCATTCATGAACAGCAGTCCAGATGGTGTGTTCCAGCAGGATAATGCTAGCCCACATACTGCCATTGTGACGCATCATGCTCTACAGTGTGCCGTCATGTTGCCTTGGCCTGCTCAAGCACCAGACCTGTTTCTAGTCTGGTACGAATGGGACAGCATCGGATGACAGCTCCAGCATCATCCACAAACAGCATTAACCATACCTGTATTGACTGACCGAGTGCAAGTCACAGAACGTCATCTGACAAACTGACATCCGGCACCTGTACAACACAATGCAACCACATTTGCATGCTTGCGTTTAACATTCTGGTGATTATTAATGTACCAGCATTACACATTTGCAATGGCTTACTTAGCGCTTACATTAAACCTGTTATCATACAGTGTTAATCACTTAAATATTTTACCTACACAAATGCATTCCCGAAATTTCATTACTCTACATTAATTACTTTTTGGTGTTGCAATTTTTTCCATGTTACTCTCTACACTGTCTGGAGTCATCTGCTAACACCATGCCCACCCCCAAGGAGTTGGAACTGTTTCCAGCATCTTGAAAGCTTCATTCCCTGGAAAAGTGCATGCATGCATGTGGGCACAATCCTCCTGCCTTCCGCTGGCTGTACCTGACAAAGGCGTTGGTACTATATCCAACGCTTTGAGTTGATTGTTTTTTTTGGGTTGCGCAAGTGTATTACTGCTTACGCTATCAAGTCAGTAGTTCGAACATTTAATATAGGTTGTGAAAAGATGTTTTGTTGTTGTGGTCTTCAGTCCAGAGACTGGTTTGATGCAGCTCTCCATGCTACTCTATCCTGTGCAACCTCCTTCATCTCCCAGTACCTACTGCAACCTACATCCTTCTGAATCTGCTTAGTGTATTCATCTCTTGGTCTCCCTCTATGATTTTTACCCTTCATGCTGTCCTCCGATACTAAATTGGTGATCCCTTGATGCCTCAAAACATGTCCTACCAATCGATCCCCTCTTCTAGTCACATTGTGCCACAAATTTCTCTTCTCCCCAATTCTATTCAGTACCTCCTCATTACTTATGTGATCTACCCATCTAATCTTCAGCATTCTTCTGTAGCATCACATTTCCAAAGCTTCTATTCTCTTCTTGTCTAAACTATTTATTGTCCATATTTCACTTCCATACATGGCCACACTCCATACAAATACTTTCAGAAACGATTCCTGACACTTAAATCTTTACTTGATGTTAACAAATTTCTCTTCTTCAGAAACGCTTTCCTTGCCATTGCCAGTCTACATATTATATCCTCTCCATCTTCCAAGAATCACCCCCATACTCATAGTTGGTTACATAAATAACAAAAAATCAAAGAAAATATGTAATTGCACTAAGAAATTTACAAGTCATTGTGTGGGACATGGTTGTTTTGAAACACATAAAAACTAGAAATTCTGTACAGATAAATTTTGATCATTACATGTTTTAATAAGTCACTGTATGGTTGTAACCCTTGGTGAACATCAAGTGCAAGACAAATCCAGTATAGAATCTTCCATCTGGGGTAAAATGTTTCACAAACTTTACACATACCTCATCATGTTTTCAGAAAAGTAACAAAATAACTCCCACATCTCATCAGATTTTCAGAAACAGTAACAAAACAGTCATATGTCTCAAGTGTATAGTCTGATACAATAAGTATTTCAATTTATGTAGCTTTTTGAGTACTGAATACATCAACCATCAAGTGTTCACATGTGTCATTCGGACTTAGCTTATATGGTTCACTGTAAGTATAAAAAATTTTGTAAGCTCAGAAATAAATAATTTTCACGTCTCATTACCTTTCAACAGTCTACAAGTATGTAGTGGTGTGCAGGTATAGTTGTTAATTCACTAAAAACATTCTCCAGTTTACATCCTATTTTCAAGTGTCATGTTCTTCACATTAATTACCAACAAGATGCTTAATCACTTTTTAGCGTAAAGTTTACTGACATGTTGCCTGATTACAAAAGATGTCACACTTCACATAGAATCATCCTTTCTGCACAAATATAACTGAGTATTTACTTGCATCTGTTACTTCAAATCAGAAACAATTTGCATTACAAACCTCGCTGACCATGTGTGTCTTTCGTAAACTTTCTCCACAGTAATAAAAAACAGGTTCTCTAACCAGTCTCTACCTAACATCATTCTCCTCATTACATCAGTAATACATCAATACTTCATTAATTACATAAAATATCTCGTCATTGCATTAACATAATAACTTCACCTCATATCCTCATAATATCACTTCATTACTCCACTAAATACTCCATAATAATAATATTACACAATAGATCAACTTCACAAAATAACACCCCATAGCAGCAGACCTCGCAACTGGTATAGCTTTTCCTCTAACTATAAAAACAGACATTACACTACTGTATTTACATGTTTTATTCCTTTACAGTATGTAATCATTGCAATGCTTGCACAACTCATTACTGTATATAATCGTATTACTTTAGCTTACGGTTCAGAAAGGGAACACTCCCAACAACCACTTCATTACTTCCAAATACACTTCACTAGGCAACTGTACTTTCAATTGTTACATTATGCAAACACTAAATAGCTTCTCTTCTACTAATAGCTATATATACCATACACTTCCTCAATATTTACCAAAAATTTTGTATACACTGTGTACTAATCTCATTACTTCTGAAATTATACAACCTTTTACACTTTCATGTTTAATGGTTACTCAGGGTGTTCAAAATAATTTGATATACTTGTACACGTTGTAAAATTCCATTACCTTACCTTTTTGATATAATCTAAAAACGTTTTTTTCTTTTTTGTTTCTTTTTACTACAAACAGAAAAACATCCTCCTGCATTACTTTTGTACTCAGAAAATAATCAGATAGATGTTAACTGTCTGAATTTTACATAATCAGTGTTGTATAGGTTTTATATTTCTGTTTACCATTAAAAATGACTGTTGGCTAATGTTTCTGCTCAAAATGTATGTGTCACTCTCTCAAAATGTTAACCATATATTACCTGAAATCTAAGACAGTAGAATACACATATAACTTTCTACTAACTAATGACAGGATAGGAAGAAGGGTAAGTGACATCACCACTGAAGTGTCCCTGACAGATTTTGGAACCCCCTACTTGCCTTCTGCAAATTTTGAAAACTAAGTTTTTTGGATGTAAGGCTTCAAGGCAGTAATATTTCTCAAACCTAAGAGTTTTTTAGACTTAGGGTATACCAGTCTGTGTGCATTGAGGTGGGGGATTCAACTACTTCTAAGGGTCCAATGTAAATAGAGAAGAATTTCTTAAGTTCAGAAGAGAGTAATTTTGATCATTTATGATTCGTAACAAGGACCAAGTCACCAAGATTTATCTGAGTGGTTCTTACTTTGTTGTCATGTCTCTTTTTCCTTGGGTCACCTTGTTTCTTCATTATGTTTCTAACAATTTCTTCTTTTTCCTGGGCCAAAATGGGTGTACAAGTTGGGAAATCTATGGATTCATTTATAAAATTTGGTGGCTTCCTATTAAACATAACTCTGAAATGGGAAAAGCCTGTAGTTGAGTATTGTAAACTATTTATAACATCTTCAAAATCTGCAATGTATTCAATCCAGGATGTATGTTTATGGGTACAGTATGTTCTACACAATCTCCCAATCTCTCGCATGCTTCTCTCTGCTGGGTCACTGGATGGATTACAGGCAGATATTAAAATGCATTTCATTTTTGTTCTTTGAATCCTATATCTCCAGTTACTTGCAATGAACTGCGACCCATTATCTGATAAGATGGCTTCAGGTTTACCTACTGTAGGGATATACTTGTTTTCAACTATTAATGCAATTGCATGGCTAGAGGTTTTCCTAATAGGGTAGAGCTTAATAAATTTTGAGAAAATGTCTACCATCACCATAATGTACTTGTATCCTCCTTTTGATGTGGGGAGGGGTCCATAAAGATTGACAGCCATGAGACTTAATGGTTTTTCATATAAAATATTCTGCATCAAACCTTGACTAGTTTGGTTACTCACCTTTACTCTTTGGCATTTGTCACAACTAGCAATAATTTTCTTAACATGTTTTGACATACTATAAAAATAAACATTTTTGTGCACCAAAATGTCTGTAGCTTTCATGGGTACAACAAACTAATGTTTCAATAAATTGTTCTGACCAGCATAATTTCCAAACATCTGAGTCTTCTTGGGTTCTACGAAACAGTATACCTTTGTGTACTTTGTAGAATTTTGCAACTTTATCTTCAGTTGGCTTTCCTAATTGGATCTTAACTAGTTTCCAATTATTATCATGATTTTGGTCTTTGCAAAACCCTTTCATAGCCCCTCACTGCCCAGCGTACATTGGACCATTTAAAAACTCATTCTTTATCCTCGCCTGTTCAGTATCAGACCAAGACTTTTTGAAGGAACACTTTCCAAATTCATCTACAGATAAATTGCTACAGTCAAGTTGGTTGGCCCATGACAAGGCTTCCCCTTTTAATGATCTTTTAATAAACTTAATTTTTAATTCATCACTCATACCAGGGAGAAAATTATCATGGCACGGTTGTATAAAATCAACTGGATGAAAATGCTTATCGCAGGGGATACACTTTAGTGGCACAGTAGGAAAGCCTGGGTGTCCTACATTACAAAATCTTTTTAGATAAGCCTCATCTTGAAACTGTTTTACTTATTTTTTGATAATAGTGACATCACTATTTAAGTCTGACACATTTGAGCCTGTTATCTCAGCTATCTTCTGAACTTTTTCATCTACTTCTGAGGCAACACTGTCTATTTTTTCATTTAACTTTTTTATAAAGGTTACAGCTTGTTTACTAGTGTCTCCAACAGCATCTTTACATCTAACTTCAACAGCACCTATCTCAGACCTGAGATCCTTGTCTACTTCCCCTATTTTTGTCTCTAATGATTGTATTTTCATTCTGAAGCCTCTAACCTTCCATCTACTTTTTTCGCATGTTCATCTATAGCTTTCACTTGAGAGCACGAACCAACTAAGTCTTTTTTAATATTTTAAATTTGCACATTAAGGTCTGTTCTAATGAGATTACATTCTGAGACTACTGACTTTTCAAGTTTTCACTATTTTTTTTCCACTGATGACATTAATGCAGTAAACATGCCATGTAAATTTAACTGTTTAGGTTTCTCACTCAGCATTATTTTACTTATGTGTGACTGTTCTTGTTTCTCATGGTCTGGAATCGAATCTAACAGGCTACTGTCTAAAAATCCCGAGTCTGCACTGATTTGTATTGTATTGCATTGTATTATATTGTATTTATTGGTCCAGTAAATCTTACATGTACAGTACAGCACATCATATATTGGACAGGTCAAAGTATATCTTACAATTAAAACACTTTAGAAACTAGAAAATTATGTTCACAAAATTTTACAGCACTTCATATACTGGGCAAGTCAATGTGTAAGTTATAATTAAACCACATTAGAAACTTGAAGTTTACAACTGAATACAAGTATAAGCCAATATTAACGATTACAGTATTTGCATGATCCTCACTCAAGCTCTAAGGATTTTTGAGGAACTCTTCTACACTATGAATTGACATGTACACTAGAGAATTACATTCACAGAATTTTACTTCATATACTGGGCAAGTCGGTATACAACTTATACTTGAACCCCATTAGAAACTTGAGAATTACATCTGGATGTATTTATCGGCCAGTATTAATGGTTACAGTGTTTGCGTAATCATCACTTAGACTCTCAAGGATTTTGGAGGAACTCTTCCACGCTATAAAAGCAATTTGTCAACAGATATTCTTTTAATGCTGCTTTAAAATTTTTTACATCTGTATTTACTTTAATTTCTCTTGGCAATTTATTGTAGATAATTTTTCCATGGTGTAATGTTCCTTTTTGGCACAAACTGGTTTTTGTATGGAGTACATTAAAGTCAGTTTTCTGTCTTGTATTGTAATGATGAACATTTTCATTTTTGGGGAGGATACTAGGATTTGTTATTGTATATTTCTTTATAAACATTGCACTTTCAAATAGGAAAATACATGGAAGGGGAAGAATCCCCATTCTTTTAAATAATGGTCTACATGGTTTGTTCCTTTTTATTCCAGCCATGATTCTCACTATTCTTTTTTGCATCCTGAAGAGTTTTAGGCAGGATGGCGAGTTATGCCAGAAAGTGATCCCATATTTTAGGACAGAATGTATATTAGAATAGTAAACTGACATTAGACAGTCCTTATGACAGCAGTTTTCTAGCACTCTCATTAAATAACACATGGTACTTAGCTTCTTTAATATGTTGTCAATGTGAGTTTCCCATCTAAGATTATCCTGTAGCCAGACCCCCAGAAATTTTGTATTAGGCACACTTGCAATATCTGTGTCTGACATCTGAATTCTTATATCCTTTTCAGTGTTTCTCTTGACATTATGAAAATTTAATGCTACTGTTTTACTTTTATTTATTATTAGTTTGTTTTGGTTGAACCAGTTTTGGTTTACTGTTGTCTAATACATCCTGAACCATACCTTTATCAGCTATATCCTGTTTAAAGTCTCTAATTGAAGCTGGTAGGTTTGGCATATTTATTTCATTGTTCCGATCATGATCCATTTTTTGTAAATTTGTTCACAAATTATCAATGCAAGAAAAAGAAAACCCAGTCAAAATGTTCACACAACACTGCACCGAGAAAAAAATACAAATAAATGTTTTAGTTGGTACTTAGCTTATTATTGTCCTGGATTGGGTAGGTGATGTCAACTCTAGTAATAATGCTTTAATCTTTACAGCCATGCATGCCCAGTGTTGTGTCATTCCAAAACTTCTCCACATGTACTATCAAATTACATTTGATTTAAATTCATTCCACTCTGCAATACAATTTTATGCTTTTTGCTCACCTGAAACATAAACACTGTCAAATATACAAATGTACAAGTATCCTAGTCACAACGGCACCAGTTAAACAAGCTCCTTTTGTTACACACAGTTGAATGAATTGTAATAAATGTTCATGGAGTAAAAAATATTGGCTGAGTCTAGTGGTAGTTTTAAAAAAAATTACTCTTCTTGGTTTTTAAGGCTCTACTTCAATCTGTTGCTTGAATTTCTTCTGTCTGGAACCCAGATTCTCTTGTAGGTTTGGAAACCTCATAGGTTAAATTGTTGGAATAATATAGATGACAAAACTGGTCCTCAATGCCTTCCTGCCATCAACTACCATGTTTCCTCAGTGAAATACATTCCATTTGTATGCAACTCGAATTTACAATTTGTCCAATAACTGAGCACAACAAAAAAACTTTACATTCCTCCTTCCTTCTTTCCTCCCAGAAAATACACAACACACTCACACCCAGTTAACATCATTCCAAAGTACATCAGTAAAGATGTAGTCATACTAAGATCAAAACATAGAACATTAAACTCAAAAATAATTTACAGAAAATTAAATTCACTCAACAACACAACAGAACAATTATGATAATATATATTCACATAAACACAAATTTATCTTTTCATAGTACAGTAATTTTATGAAATTTATTTTTGTGTTTTAATCACAGGGTTAACTGTGTTAACACGGCATATACTACTATACAGGTGGGGCTTACAACATTTAAAATAAGATCAAAAAAGTATAAGATCGTAAATTTGAGAATATATATGGTCCAGCCAGCTTACTGCATGTTACACACTGCAAATTGGCAAAAAAAACTTTAGAACAAACTACCCCACCTCTTCGAGACAATAAAAGCAATAGAAAAATTCAGAGTGGCTTCAAAAACATATTTGCAAGACGGGTGCTATAAGACTGTAAATGAATATCTGTTGACATAAATTTAAATTATTTCTTTTTTGTATTATGTATTTAAAATTGCATTTGATATCTATTTTGCTATATATTAGTTTTTAGTATTATTTTCATATATTATATTTCAATGATCTGCTGTACTGTATTATGTGCTTAGAATTATTTATGTTATTGAATCAATGTTACTGTTATGTAACATAAATTTAAAACTATAGTACTGTACAAAGTAAACTTTATCTTGTATCAAAGATTTGATACATAAGTGCTTAATGATAAATAAAAATATTGAAAAACTGCCATCAAAGGATCATTACATCAGATATGTTATGTGAGCTACTGGGTAGTTTACAAGTTGCTCTATCAAAATTATCTACTACTTCTGTAAATCATGGCAAAGAAGACCAAGACGCATCTCAATAGTGCCCTGACACAATTACATCTACGTGATTACTCTGATATTCAAAGTAAAGTGCCTGGCAGAGGGTTCAATGGCTCACTTTCAAGCTATCTCTCTACCGTTCCACTCTCGAACGGTGCACGGGAAAAATTAGCACTTCAGTTTTTCTGTGTGAGCCCTGATTTCTCTTATTTCATTGTGATGATTATTTCTCCCTATGTAGGTGGGTGCCAACGGAATGTTTTCACAATTGGAAGAGAAAACTGGTGATTATGAGAAGATTCTGCTGCACCGAAAAACACCTTTGTTTTAATGATTGCCATTCCAATTCACGTATCATGTCTGTGGCACTATCTCCCCTATTTTGTGATAATACAAAATGAGCCTCCCTTCTTTGTACTTTTTCAGTGTCATCTGTCAGCCCCACCTGATGCAGATCCCACACTGCACAGCAATACTTCAGAATAGGGCAGACAAGCTTGGTGTAAGCAGTCTCTTTAGTAGACCTGTTGCACCTTCTAAGTGTTCTGCCAATGAATTGCAGTCTTTGTTTTGCTCTACCCACAACATTATCTATGTGATCGTTCCAATTTAGGTTATTTGTAATTGTAATCCATAAGTATATAGTTTAATTTACAGCCTTCACATTTGTGTGACTTATCCTGTAATTGAAATTTAGTGGATTTATTTTAGTACTCATGTGAATAACTTCATACTTTTCTTTATTCAGGGTCAATTGCCACTTTTTGCACCATACAGATATCTTATCTACATCATTTTTCAATTCGTTTTGGTCATCTGATGACTTTACAAGATGGTAAATGACAGCATCATCTGCAAACAAGCTCAGATGGCTACTAAGATTGTCTCCTACATCATTAATATAGATCAGGAACAACAGAGGGCCTGTAACACTTCCTTGGGAAATGCCGAATATTACTTCTGTTTTACTCGATGATTTTCCATCTGTTACTACAAACTGTGACCTTTCTGACAGGAAATCATGAAACCAGTCGCACAACTGAGGCGATATTCCATAGGCATGCAGTTTGGTTAGAAGACACTTGTGAGGAATGGTGTTGAAAGCCTTTTGGAAATCTAAAAATGTGGAGTCAATTTGACATCCCCCGTCAATAGGGTATATAGCAGAAGGAGGCATTTACCTGAAAAAAGAAGCCAAGGAAATTCTGCACAGAACCATAAGTGACATCCAAAACTTATTTGCAGAACTACAATCAGCTTTAGAGGCAAGTGAAAAGGCATCAAAGATTCTTCAAAATGAGGTTAGAACAGGCAAAAGAGCAGACATAGAGGAAGACCACAGTTACTCAACAGGACAACTAGCAACATCTAGTTAGCCGAAGCGAGAAACAATGTACAGAAACCAGATGCCAGCGACACCTGCCAGACAGCGGAGCACTCATGGCAGTCAGGAGGCAACACCAAGAAGCCATACACACCAACAGTCGGGCAGCAACCTAGCAATGCCGAAACTTAGTGGCCACTAGGGCAACTCATTCAGCAAAGACAGCAAGAATATACAACATGGTACTCAACAACCCGCAAAAACAAATGAGGTGGAAATAGAAGATGAAGACAAACTAGGAGAAAAAATTTCACAAAAACTAACATAAAAAAGGAAGCCATGATGGAACATCTCACCAACAATCTAAGAAAATTAATAGATGAAAAAATCGGAACTGAAATTACACACTTAGCTGGGCCTGGGGCCACAGCAAAAGTGACAGCTGAGACCATACCAAGTGGAACCAGTAGAAGTAGTAGAAGTAGAAGTTTATTGTCTCATTACATACAATTTCAAGCCATTGACTTAAAAAGACAGGAGACTTGTCAAAATACAAGAATTGGTTTACAATTTTCCTTATGATACCAGTAATATGACATACAGTACTGAATAATTACTTAATTAAGCAGTTAATAATTTTTCTTCAAAAGTATCAAACTTTTAAGATTATCAGTCCTAAGTATTTGCTCCCTCCTGCTCAAATTTTCAGGTTGTCATTTATGAATTCTTCTACTGATTAGTAACATTTCTGCACTAGTTTCTCATATAAGGATTTTTTCAGTGTTTCTAAATTTATGCTGAGCTATTCTCTTCCTTTCACTTTGTTATAAATTTTCATACCCATATAATGTGGAGTTTAAGCATAAAGTTTTAAATGGTGGGTGGGCAGCATAAAATTATTTTGATTTCTGGTGTTGTAATCATGTTGAAAATGATTTGCTGCAAATAAATCAGGGTTACTGTGTGCACAGATAATCAGCTCATAAACGTATGGTGAGGGAAGACTTAGTATACTCTGATTTTTTAGGAGTGGGTGACGTGATTTTCTTCGCCCTACATTGTACATATTTCTAATGATGGCTTTCTGAAGTTTTAGTATTCGACACATATGGTTTGAGGTACCCCAAAATACAATTCCATACCTTATTACTGCCTCAAAGTAGCTGTGATATACTACTTTCCTTATGCCCATACTGGTAGCATTGTACAATATTTTCATCGCATATGATAGGCTATTTAATTTATTTGCAAGGCACTGTATGTGTGACAACCATGATAGATTTTTATCTAGTTGCATTCCTAGGAATTTCACACAGCTAGCTTCCTGCAAATCCTGGTTTCTGTGACTGACCTGAATATCATTTAATTTTGCTTGTTTTGTTTTAAATTGCATTAACTGAGTCTTTTCCATGTTTAATTTTAATCCATTTAAATCAAACCAGGTATCTAAGTTTTCTAGAGTATTTAATACAGTTTGTGGAATTTGATCTGTAATGATACTTTCAATGATTAAAGATGTGTCATCTGCAAATAAAACTGAGTAACACTCAATATTAAGTGGCAGATCATTTATATATAACAAAAACAGAATGGGACCCCAGACAGATCCTTGGGGTACTCCTTGTGAAATGGTTTTCCATTCTGAAGTATAAGTTCCTCTCTCTGATGTTATAACCACTCTTTGTCTTTGGTTGGCTGGATAGGATTTAAACCTTTCTAATACCGTGCCCCTAATTCCATACTTTTCCAGTTCACAAAGTAGCAAGGAGTGATTCACACTATCAAAGGCCTTTGATAGGTCACAAAAAATTCCTGTGGCATGCAGTGAGTTGTCTAGAGACAAGCTAATTTTATCAACGAAACTATTTACAGCAGATATTGTGGTTTTGCCTTTTTGAAATCCATACTGATTTTTTGAAATTATTTTAAATTTTTCTATGAAATTTTGAATTTGTATGGTGACTACCTTCTCAAATATTTTTGACAGTGATGGAAGAAGATAGACTGGACAGTAATTTCCCATGTGTTCTTTTGTGCCTTTTTTGAATAGTGTCTTAACTACTGTGTACTTCAGTGTTCCTAGAAAATAACCTTCTTGAAGGAACTGGTTAATTTTTGTAGTTAGTGGCTGCGCAATTATTTTAGAGACTGTTTTTAATACTTTTGTTGGTATCCTATCCCATCCTGCTGATGTTTTACTTTTTAGTGACAGTATCACATTTTCTATATCTTTTAATGTAGTTTTTGTAAAGGTACTGAAAAATTCACCGTCAAGTTGCTCACCATTGAATAAATTTACTTTGTCTGGATACTCCGCTACATTGACATTAGATTTGTTTACATTTATAAAGAATTCATTAAACAATTCATAAATTTGAGCAGGATTTACAATAGTTTTATCCTTTATCTTGATTTCAGAAATAACATGGCCTCTACCTGTGGCACCTGTTTCAGCTTTGATCACTGACCATAATGCCTTTGATTTGTTTTCACTATCCAATTTAAATCTATTATTTGCTAGTTCTTTGGCTGCCTTTAAAACTTTTTTAATAATATTTTTGTAATCTTTTACATAGGTAACAAAATCAGGACTTTTATTATGTTTTAGTTCCCTATGTAGCCATCTTTTTCTTGCACTCAAGATTTTTATTCCTTCAGTAATCCACTTTACTTTATTTCCTACTTTTTTATGATGTACAGTAAGGGGGAAAGTTTCATTAAAAACGAGCAGGAATTTTGCCAGAAAAGTAGCAAAATTTTCAGAGCATTAAATACTATGATCTATAGATCACTCCACTTTATTTAATCTATGATAGAATAAGTTTATATTTTCTTTGCTGAACTGGCATTTGGTGTAGGTTTTTTTGTGCAAGGTTCCATTGTTTTTGGTAACTCCATAAACAGAGCGCAACTATCAGAAAGTCCTAAATCTAAACAAAACTTATTTGTCTTATTATAAGTGTAATTTGTTAAAATATTATCTATACATGTTGCAGACACTTCATTTACTCGAGTGAAATCAGTGAAATTTGCACTGAAACCCGATGTTTGAATCATATCAATGAATTTTGTGGAGTTATTGGCTTCACTGGCTAGATCTATGTTGAAATCTGTGGTTATTATGATTCTTTTCTTGGTTTCTTTTTGAAGTTTTTGCAATAGACACTGGAATTTCGACAAAAAATGTATCATTATTTCTGTGCCCGGAATTCTGTACACAGATAAAATTACAATATTTTGCCCTAACTCTACGCAGCAGCTTTCAAATACACATTCTTCATTAAGGGAATCGAAATCGAGTCTTGACCAATGTGAAAAGTCCCCAACCTGCCAACTACACAAGGAGTCATAAACAATGACAAGAAAGATGAGGAGACCACACCAAGGGGGGAAGCAGACTCAGATGAAACAGCCAGCAACAAAAACAATCAAGCATGGATTGAAGTTGTGCGAAGGAACCGCTGAAGGGATCAACAGTGGTGACACCAACAGTAGTGGGCACAGCAACAACCTCAACAAGAAATGGACTCAACAGACAGCGCACTCTAGACAGCAGTAGGCAGAGCGTGTCTAAGCATAGGATGGCTACACTGCAACTCCACGGTGGAAATACTTATCCGACACCTTGGAAAACTGAATGTGATAGAAATAACAGAATGTGAGGAAATAAAATCCAGAGGAACACTAAAATCATAAAAAGTAGGCATGCCACTAAACAAGCTTCACAAAATCACTGATCCAGAAAAACTGCCCAAAGAGGTCCTAATGAGAAGATACCGGTTTTTTTGCCCCCAAAGATGAGGTGCCAAACTCAAAGTTTAACCTACTTCTTTGGAATGTACAAGGGCTAAGAAACACCTTAGATTTGATGGAAGATGAGCTCCTAAGAAGGCATGACATACTCATCCTGACAGAGACATTCGTTCATCCTGACAGAGACATTCGCGACAGGTAATAGAGAAATCCCCAGTTTCTACTCAAAACATATTCCTGCAAAAAAAGGACCGAGAGTAAGACATACAAAAGGAATATCCTGCTTTTACAAACCAATGATAGGAATAGCATCTTGCATCTATGAACAAGAAGACACCATAATAATGGAGACTGAGAGAGTGACTTTCATAGGCCTCTACATCAAATCCCTGACCCCGATTGAGGATGTCATAGTAATCATGATGACCGCTCTAGAAAAGACAGCCCCGGGAAAAAGTATTATTATAGTGGGACACCTAAACTGCAGACTAGATAAGCATGACTGCACAAGTAGGGAACTACTACAGATGATGGCTGAAGAGGGATTCACATCGATTAACAAGAGAGAAAACAACACGTACATCGCACATAATGGTAGCAGCACCATAGACATAGACAAAGGCAATGATCTTGAAATAATGGACCACAAAGTGATATATTCTACATCAGGGACACCAATAAAGAAACACTGTCAAGTAACAATTACCTTCAAAATGAAAGAACCTAAATGCACAAAACAGACAACAAAGCACATGAGAAGAACCTCCAGAAAGATAGACGAGAATAAAATATGTGAAAATGGAGACAAGCTTACTGTCTTTTAAAACAAAATACGGGAAAAGGACCTAGGTGCTGCAGCAACAGTGCTAGAAGACATAATTAAAGCCGCAACCACCACAACCAACAAGATAAAGGCAAAGAGATGGTTCAATCAACAATGCTACACAGAGAGAAAGAAAATCATATTAGCCCTCCATGTGGCCAAATGTACACAAAAACAGGACAACCTGATCACATATAGCAGACTCAAAAAAGAATACAAGAACCTCCTAAACATAAACAAGAGGATTTCACAGAACTCAAAGCTAGAAGAATGGTGGAAGAAGCAAAAGGAAACTCCTACATAGCTCTAAAGCCACAACAGTCACAGACAATGGGGAAAATAGAGATGCCAGTCTGGGAGAACCACTTCACCAACATCCTAAAGCAACAAAGAGTCAACAAAGCTCATGAAACAACAAGACAATAGGAAGACATCAGAAGATTCATGGCAGAGGAAATTAGAAACACTGTATCAGCACTGAAGAGCAAGAAGGCAGGAGAGCCAGATGGGATATTCAACAAACACATCAAGGCAGCCCCAGAAGTTTTAATTCCAGCAATCACGGACATGATGAACTTATGTCTGCACACGGAATGAATCCCAGAGACATGGAGAACCTCGACAATCAGGATGCTGTACAAGGGGAAAGGAGAATCACATGACCCAAACTCATACCGGCAAATCACACTAGAGAACAACCTCTTCAAAATACTGACGAGCCTAATGAAGATAAGACTAACAGAAGAAATTGGCAACTAGATCCCAGAAGAACAATTTGGAATCAGGAAAGGCCAAACCATCCTACATGCAGTCAGAAAACACATAGATGACATAGAGGAGAAAATTCCACACACTATTCATTTATTTCACAAAGACGTTTGACAATCTCAACAGGACCATAACATGTGCCAAACTAGAACAGATGGTAGAACAAAACAAGGAACTAAGTGTCTTGAAACACAACATCCTGAGCAAAAACACCATCATAACATCAGACAACATAACAAACTACCAAGAAATTAAACAGACAAATGGAGTGTTACAAGGAGGCCCCTTCAATACCCTTCTGTTCAATGTAGCCACACATGATGTGGTCCTGGCAATATGAACTTCGGCTCCATCCTTTAAGATTTATATACACACAGACTATATGGTGGTGGGATCACACAAAACAAATGACTACAGAAAGGAATGCTCTTGGAACATGGGCTGAACACAATGGACTGCAGATAAACACAGAAAATAATGTACACATGGTCTTCAGGAAAGGACACCTATCCACGAATGACAAAATATACCTCAAACAAGAATCTCTACAAACTGCGAACAGCTTCAAATATCTGGACATAACAGTTCAGACAACAGCACACTCACACAGAATCCACACAACACAACGAGCAGCAGCTGCAACCAAAGCCATCTATGGCATCAAGTCACTAAGCAAACTATCCCTGGATCCACCCATGGCCCTCTTCGAAGCCAAAATCGATCCTATTCCAACATATGGAATAGAGATAACATGGGAAAAGCTAAGCTATGGAGACCTACTACGAATGGCGAGGTTAGCACTGCTCGATAGCTTGTACGCTGCTCAAGGAGTCAGTACACAGGAGAAATGACTCGCCAGGGCATGAGCAGATGTGCTCAAGAGCACAAGATATGGCCGCCAGCTCTACAGTGAAAACAGTGCAGCCATCTGGCAAGGAGTGCTGTTCAATATGACCTCCACGAACACTTGCAAAGCCTACATGGCCATCAGCCATTGAGCCGTTGTATAAACCATTTCACGGCCCCGGTACATTCGAGAATCGAGAGGAAGTGATAGTGGAGAGCCGCAGGGTTAACAGAGTCCTTAGGACCGTGCGAAAGGTCCAGAATAATCTGTGTCCTAGGTGTACACCATGGAGGTGTACGTGAATGGACTTTGAGGAGAGGTGGTAATGGGAAGGACTCCAGTTCAGACAGAAGGGACCAGACGCGAAATGCAATTGCAAGCCCTGACCTGGGCTGCCGATGCTGGAGATGAACTGCTGTGGTTGGGAAAAGAAGACGGTAATTCAGATGCACAGGAGAACTACGAACATGTGCAACATAACTGGTGAGCAATTGTGCACGCCTAACCTTCAATGGAGGGACTCCGGCCTCCACCAGGACACTGGTCACCGGACTTGTTCTAAAAGTTCCTGTTGCTAGGCAAATGCCATGGTCGTGCACTGAGGCAAGTAAATGCAATGCTGAGGGCACCGCCAAACCTTAAACAAGACTCCCATAGTCAAGACGGGACTGAACAAGGACTCTGTAGAGCTGCTGCAGCGTAAAGTGATCTGCACCCCAGTTGTTGTTGCTCAGGCAGTGGAGGGCATTGAGGTGCTTCCAGCACTTCAGCTTAAGCTGATGAAGGTGAGGTAGCCAAGTCAATCTGGCATCGAAAACCAGTCCTAAGAATCGATATGTCTCCCCTACTGTGAGTGGATCATCATTAAGGTAGAGTTCTGGTTCTGGATGAATGGTGTGACACCAACAGAAATGCATGACACACGACTTCGTGGCTGAAAACTAGAAGCTGTGGGGTCGAGGCCATGACTGCGCCTTGCGAATGGCTCCCTGTAGGCACTGCTCAGTAACATCAGTACTGGAGGAGTATTATGAAATGCAGAAGTCATCCACATATAGAGAAGGTGAGACCGACAGCCCTACAGCTGCTGCTAGACCATTAGTAGGCACTAAAAATAGAGACACACTCAATACAGAGCCATGCAGAACAACATTCTCCTGCATGCGGGGTGAACTATGGGAGGCACCGACTTGGACATGGAAAGTACGGAGTGACAGGAAGTTTTGGATAAAAATTGGGAGCAGGCCCCAGAGACCCCACTCATACAATGTAGCAAGGATATGATGTCGCCAGGTCACGTTGTATGTTTTACGTGAGTCAAAAAAGATGACAACCAGATGTTGGCACCTGGAGATGGCTTTTCGGATAGCAGACTTGAGGGACCCAAGATTATCAGTGGTAGAGTGATCCTGGTGGAAGCCGCCCTGACATGCCAGTAGGTCACATGACTTCAGGACCCAACCCAACCACCGACACACCATACATTCCAGCAGCTTACAAAGAAAGTTGGTGAGGCTGATGGGCCAGTAGCTATCCACATCGAGCAGGTTTCAGCCAGGTTTGAGCACCAGAATGATGGTGCTCTCCCACCATTGCAATGGAAAGGTGCCATCAGACCAGAATCGGTTGAAGATGATGACGGGACATCCCTTGTAGTCAGACGAGAGATGTTTAATCGTCTGACTGTGGATCCGATCCGGCCCAAGAGCTGTGTCGGGCAAGGGCGCAGGAGCTTCTACTCTGTAAACGGGGCGTTATAGGGTTCACTGTGGCGTGAACTGAACGAGAAGACTTTCCCTTCCATCCATCATTTGAGGGTTCGAAAGGCTGGGGGTTGTTCTCCGATGCAGAGGCTCGAGCATAGTGCTCAGCAAAGTGCTTGGCAATCAAGTTTGCGTCAGTAGATAACACGCCATTGATGTTAATGTGAGGGACACCTGTTGGGGGTTGGTATCTAAAAAGACATCTATTCTTTGTCCAGACTTGGGAAGGTGACGTATGGCACCCAACGGTCAACATGTACCTCTCCCAACACTCCTGTTTCCGTCATTTTATAAGCTGGCGAATGCGGGCACAGAGCCATTTAAAGGCTATTAGGTTCTCTATGGAAGGGTGCCACTTATCTTGCTGTAAAGCTCGCCGACGCTCTTTAATGGCCTCAGCGACTTCTGGCGACTACAAAGGGACTGCCTTTCGCTGGAGGCACCTTAAAGAATGAGGGATCGCGTTTTCCACCGCAGAAACGATCGTTGTAGTGACCTGCTCAACGACAACATCAATGGCACCATGCGGAGGGGGAGGGGGGGGGGGGGGGGATTCAGCAGTGGCAGTAGAGGTGAAGGCTTCCCAGTCTGCCTTGCTTAAAGTCCATCTTGATCTTGGTAGGTGTCTGTGGGCATGATGCTGGGGGAGTGACAGGAAGATGGGGAAGTGGTCACTACCACACAGGTCATCATGTGCTCTCCATGCTCTCCAGTGGATAGATGGGAGAAGGCCAGGACTATAGAGGGATAAATCAATGGCCGAGTAAGTGCCATCATGAGCCACACTGAAATGTGTGCGGGTCCCAGCATTTAAGAAGCAGAGGTCGAGTTGAGACAGGAAAGTTTCAACATCTGTACCTCGTCCAGTAAGCACAGTGCCACCACACAAGGGGTTATAGGGGTTAAAATCTCCCAAAAGTAGGAAAGGTTTAGGGAGTTGATGAATCACTGCAGCCAATGCGTTCAGGGGTACTGCACCATCTGAAGGAAGATATATGTTGCAGACAGTTATTTCCTATGTTGTCCTTATCCTGACAGCCATAGCTTCAAGAGGGGTTTGAAGGGGCACAGGTTAACTGCATGCTGAGCTCAGGACATAGACACAAACTCCACCTGACACTCTATTATAGTCACTACGGTTCTTGTAATATCCCGTATAGCCACAAAGGGCAGGGGCCTGCATTGCCGGTAACCAGGTTTCTTGGGGGGCAATGCAGAAAGCAGGGGTAAAGCTTAACAGTTGCCGTAGTTCTGCTAGGTGGTGGAAAAAACCACAGCAATTCCACTAGAGGATGACGTTATTGTGAGGCTGGGAAGGCATGAAGCATGCAAGGAGGCAGGTTATGCCTCAGGGTCACTGCTGCCACCAATTGAGTATTTGTATCTATTCCTATTGTGGATGAGGCATCAGTGAGATCCAGGTCCTCAGGGGACGCTGAGATCTCCACCTCATCCGCAGTTGCAGAATTGGTAGAAAGTGGTGGTGCTGGGGCCACCGGAGGGTTCTTTTCTTAGCAGACTTCTTTGTTTGATTGCTCTCTCGCTTCTCTTTAGGCACTTGCTGGGAGGATTTCTTTGTAGCAGCTTCAGGCTCGGAGGAAGACCAGCAGCCTTTGGCTCCTTTAGCCACTGGTGAGTGTCCGCTGTGGCATTAATGGAGACCTTGGGAGAGAGGGTCCCAAGGGACACCTTCCATGCAAGAGGAGCCAGGGGAGGCTGTTTCTCCTCCGGCTGGGGGGAGTGGACCAATGTCCCTTGCATTTGGGGGTGCCTTGCTCCCAATGTAAGTACTTTGGGAGCAATGGAAGGAGATTTTCCCCCTGCCACCAAGGGGGCAGATGTATTCTGGTTGCCCGGAGGGACCACTGTTTGTGGCACAGAGTGTGGTACGACTGGTACTTGTGATGGCAATGGTAATGTAGCTGCAGAGTATGTGGATGTCAACCAAATGGGGTGTAATCATTCAAATTTATGTTTAGCCTCTTGGTAAGTCAACTGGTCCAGGGTCTTGTACTCCATGATTTTCCGCTCCTTTTTTAGTACTGTGCAGTCTGGCAAGCATGGGCAGTGCTGCTCTCCGCAGTTGATACAAGTGGGAGGAGGCGCACAAGTAGTATCTGGATGCAGTGGATGTCCGCAGTCTCGACATGTGAGGTTGGAAGTTAAGCAGGAAAACATGTGCCCAAATTTCCAGCACGTAAAGCACTGCATAGGGCGAGGGCAACCCTGTTGTCTTTGGGTCTCCTGTAAACACGCTGGATGAAATAAACACCCTGCCATTCTAGATTGGCGCAGAGCTCGTTGTCAGACTGAAAAAGGAGGTCACAATGGAAAATAATCCCCTCGACTATGCTGAGGCTTTTTTGGGGAGTGACGGAAACAGGAATATCACCTAGCCGGTCACAAGCAAGAAACGCCTGGGATTGGGCTGGGGATGCTGTCTGAATCAAGATTGCACCACTTCTCATCTTGGACAGTGCTGCCACTTCCCTAAACTTATCCTCAACATGTTCAACAGAAAATTGAGGCTTCATACGTAGAAAGGAGTCCCCGTCCATTCTGCTACAGACTAAATACCGAGGCGAATATGGCTCTCTTTTTTCTGTAGCCCTACATTCCTGCCATGGTGTAGCAAGGGATGGAAACAATTTAGGGTCATATCTTTCAGCATTGTATTCCATCTTGCCCTTCTTAGAGATGACATAGTATGCTTCATTGTAGGTCATCTGCCCTGATGCCACCCACTCCAATCAGGGCAGGGGCTCTCCCCATGGGTGCCAACCAGTCACAGCAAAGGCCATCTGGCATGACGGTCGTTACCAGGAGTCCTGGTGCCCCAGGAAGACAGGCATCTACTACTTGGCATACATGGGAGTTTACAGCTCAGGCATCAGCAGTGTGATCACTGTGTTGTCAGGGGGCTATCACCAAATGGGTATATGATGGCCCCACCATAACAGACTGGCTATTCTGCTGGGTACTGGGTGCAGAGAAATCCAATACTGTCATGGGGGTGAAAGAGGACAGGAGACAACGGAAGAAGATGACATACCCCTGAAAGTGTCCTCGTCCAAATAGTTGAATTGCAGGTGGCGATGCAAAGCCATGACAAGAGGTTCAGAAGATCAAATCTAAGGGCACTATGGATAACTCATGCACCATGTAAGGTGTCTTTCCCCATATGGCCCACACTTCTGTAGAATTTGCAAAGTGGCAGGTCAAACCATAGAATGGGACCTGAACTTACAGGGCTGAAAAGTGTGAGACTCCTTTTAGTCAGCTCTTATGACAGGCAGGGATACCTCAGGCCTACTCTAACCCCCATACCCACAGGGGGAGTAGTTTTTGAAATGTGGTGCTACATAAGAATGCTGAAGATTAGGTGAGTAGATCATGTAACTAATGAAGAGGTACTGAATAGAACTGCGGAGAAGAGGAATTTGTGGCACAACTTGACTAGAAGAAGGGATCAGTTGGTAGGACACATTCTGAGGCATCAAGGGATCACCAATTTAGTACTGGAGGGAAGCATGGGGGGTAAAAATCATAGAGGGAGACCAAGAGATGAATACTCTAAGCAGATTCAGCAGGTTATTATTCAGAGATGAAGAGACTTGCATAGGATAGAGTAGCATGGAGAACTGCATCAAACCAGTCTTTGGACTGAAGAATATAACAATAGACTCGAGCAAAAGACAATGTAGCATCATTCACAGAACAAACTGTGGTCCTTTGGTAAAGAGCCAAGTGGAGGGTCTGAATCCGAGGCTCAGAAGGTTCTGTGCCCATGTAGCCAGCAGATTCCTGGACTTGCGCCATCAGGTGGTGGATTTCCAGGGTTCTGCTTAATAGATCAGGGGTCCAGTACACACAAGAAGTAAGAAGTGGCCACATGGGTAGCAGGAGCTAAGGTTCCCCCCCCCCTCCTCCCCCCCCCCCCTCCCCCCGTCTCAGGAAACTACAGATAGTGCATCAGTCTAAAAGACTGCAGAGCAAATACAGAAAGGTAGACCTATCAATAATCAGTATTGTAGTTGTAAATTGTCATAGCTGTGTTGGGAACAAATCAGAGCTCCAAGTTAATAGGAAGCATTGAAGCTCAAATCATTACAGGTTGAGAAGGGTGGCTAAAAGTGGAAATAATTTCAGGCAAAATTTTTACAAAGGACGTAACAGTTTTCACAAAAGATAAATTAAATACAATTGGTGGTTGAGTGTTTGTTGCCACCAGAAGTAGTTTACCTCACAAGGAAATTGAAGTAGATAGTTCTTGTGAGTTATTATGAGTAGATGTTATACTTAACACCCAGAATAAGTCAATAATTGGTTCCTTTTACTGAACCCCCATGATTCAGATGATACAGTTGCTGAACAGTTAAAAAAAACTTGAGTCTCATTTCAAACAATTACTCGACTCATGCATTTATACACAGTGGTGACTTCAATCTACCCTTTATACGTTAACAAAAATATATGTTTAAAGTTGGCAATAGGCATAAAATGTTGTCTGAAAATGTACTGAATGCTTTCTCAGAAAATTACTTTGAGAAGTTGGTAGTTGTGAAATCATACTTGATCTCTTAGCAACAAAGAATCCTGAGCAAATAGGGAGGATCATGATGGATACAGACGTTAGTGACCAGAAGGCTGTCGTAGTGAGACTAAATACTGTAACAACCAAAGCCACTAAATATAAACACAGAGTAGATCTATTAAAAAAAATAAAAAAATAAAATAAAACAGATCAAAATTCACCTGACACCTTTCTAAGAGACAATGTCCACTCCTTCATATCTGATTATGTAAGTGCAGACTGGATTAATTCTGAGAAATAGTATTCACAGCAATTGAGAGATATATAAAAGGTAAATTAATAAATGCTGGTACTGATCCCCCGTGGAACACAAAACAGGTCAGAACACTGTTGCAGAAGCAATGGGAAAAAATAGAAAAAATATGAAGTATATAAACTCCTCAGGACTGGGAAAGCTTTACAGAAGCTCAAAATTTAGCATCAACTTTATTGTGAATTGCTTTTAATAGTTTCCACAACGAAACTGTCTCAAAATCTGGCAGAAAACTCCAGACAGATTCTGGTTGTATATGAAGCACACCATGCTGCAAGATGCAATCAATACGTCCACTGCGCAATAACAATGGTGATGTCTATGATGACAGTACTGCTAAAGCAGTGAAGCAGAGTAAATAAATACAGTTTTCCAACATTCCTTCACCAAAGGAGATGAAGTAAATATTCAAAAATTCAAATCTAGAACAACTGCCAGCATGAATAACCTGGACGTAGATACCTCAGGGTGGCAAAGCAGCTTAAATCAAATAATAAAGACAATGCTTTCAGTCCAGATTGAATATCAGTCAGATTCCTTTCAGAGTATGCTGATACAATAGCTCCATTCTTAGCAATCACTCACAATTGCCCGCTTCTTGAAATATCCATACCTAAAGACTGGAATGTTCCACAGGTCACACCAATACCGAAGAAAGGAAATAGGAGTAATCCACTGAATTACAGATCCACATCACTAATATCAATTTGCAGTAGGATTTTGGAACACATGCTGTGCTTGAACATTATGAATTACCCCAACAAAACAATTTATTGACAAATTGTCAACAGGAACTCAGAAAACACCATTCTTGTGAAACACAACTAGCATTTTATTCTCACCACGTAATGAGTGCTGTTGACAGGGGAAGGCAAATGGATTCCAAATTTTTATATTTCCAGAAGGCTTTTCACACCACTCGTCACAAGCGACTTCTAATCGAATCGTATGCATATGGCGTATTGCCTCAGCTGTGTGACAGGATTCATGATTTCCTGTCACAGTTGATAGTAATCGATGGAAAGTCATCGAGTAAAACACAAGTTATAACTGGTTTCCCCAAGGAAGTGTTACAGGCCTTCTGTTGTTCCTGATCTACATAAATGACACAGGAGACAATCTGAGCAGCTCTCTTAAATTGTTAGCAGACAGACATAACATTGTGGGGAAATTAAACCAAAGACTATGATTTACTGGCAGAACACTTAGAATGTGCAACTGGTCTACTAAAGAGACTGCTTACACCACACTACTCCACTCTCTTCTAGAGTATTGCTGTGTGGGGTTGGATCTGTATCAGATGGGTCTGACATAGGGCACTGAAAAAATTCAAAGAAGGGCAGCTCATTCAGTATTGCTGCAAAATGGGCGAGAGAGAGCCACAGTCATCATATGTGAATTGGGATGGAAATCTTCAAAGCAAAGACATTTTCTGCTGCGCAGGATCTTCTCATTAAATTTCAATCACCATCATTCTCCTCTGTCTGTGAAAATATTTTGTTGGTGCCCACCCAAGTAGGGAGGAATGATAATCATAATAAAACAACAAAGAACAGAGCCCACATTGAAAGATTTCAGAGCTTGTTTTTCCCATGCACCACTTGAGAGTGTAACAGTAGAGGAATAGCTTGAAGGTGGTTCAATGAAGGCTCTGCCAGGCACTTAATTGTTATGTATTTATTCTATTTATTTATTTTTGAGTTAAATAGATCCATGTTGCGAGTGTATCACTAGACTGTAGAACATGTCAGATTATTTCAGAAATAACCACATGTAAATGGTCATGACACTTACAGTTAAATCATATGCAAATAGTTACATTAGGTTCAAGTGGTCAAATAACAACTTACTTATGGATTATTGTAGTAATGATGGTTGAACAAACAAATTAAAGGCTTACATTCTAATTAAATAAAAAGCATTCTGTCAACAACTGATATATCAGTGCTACATAATCATTTCTTATAGGAATGCTTAAAATTAAACACATTTCACTCATTATTACACTTTGTCAAAAATTCCTATAATGAATAGAAAGAACTACTCAGAGGTAAATTTTTAGTTGTTTTTTGAATTTGGTCTTGTGCCCAATGACTGATTTAACATGAACTGGATGCTTATTGTATACATTTATGCTTGAATAATATACTCCTTTCCATAACAACTAAGATTTCCTTTGTGATGATCATGTTTACTTCTTGTATCACAGTCATGATATTTTCAGTTTGTTCTGTAAAGTGTACGATTATTGTTCACAAAGCATGTTAGTGAAAAAATGTATTTGCATGGCATGGTGAGAATCCCCAGTTGTTTGAATAAATTTCTGCAAGGGCATTTAGGGGCTCTCTACCCATATTTCTAATGACTCTCTTCCGTGCTTTAATTGCTCATGACTGGTTCCCCAGAACATGATGCCATACATCAAAAGTGAATGGAAACATCTAAAGCATGCAGCTTTGATTGTTTCCAAGTCATAAACAGATGAAAGTGAGTGAATGGCAAATGCTGCCAAATTGTCTTCCATGTAGGTCAATGATGTGAACTGATCAGTTTAGAGTGTTGTAGCCACAGGAATTTGGAAGGCTCAACTCTCAATATTTCTTCATCATCACATTTTATTACAATATTTTCCAGTTTTTTGTTTGCTTTTGGAAACTGAATGAACTGAGTCTTCTTAACATTGAGGGACAGACCCTCTGAAGTGACCCGATTTTGAGCTTCTTTGAATATAGTGGTTACAGAGTTTTTAGGCTGCAGTTGATACTTTTTTGTCATAATGTTTGTGTCCTCTGCAGACAGGGAGAAGTGTGCTTTTTGTGTCATACACCATGGCATATCATTAATAAAGATTAGGAAAAGTAAGGGACCAAGCACTGGGCCCTGTGGTACTTCACATTTCCCAGGGCCCCAGGCAGGTGCTTCTGCAGAATTACTCAGTACTGCCTTCTGCTTTCTGTCATATAGATGTGATTTGAGCCACATCCCTACTTTACCATATACACCATTGTGTGTAAGTAGAATTTTGTGATCTACACAGTTGAATGCTTTAAAAAGGTAAGAAAAAAGATTCCAACTGGTGACATTTTATTGTTTATTGATTTGAGGAGTTGGTTAACAAGTGAGAAAACGGCGTGTTCAGTTGAAGTGCCATTTTGGAATCCAAACTGATTTTTATGAAGGATGTTATGTTTATTAAGATGATCCATGATTCTCTCGAACACAAGTTTCTCTAGGATTTTAAAAAGACTTGTTAGCAATGAGATTGGCCAGTAGTTAGAAACCTCAGCTTTATCATCTTTTTTGAATAGTGGCATATTTGGGTCTATTAGGAGCAGTACCCTGATTTATAGACTCATTAAATATGTGACACAGAACTTCAAGAATAAACATGTAGCAGTGCTTCAGTACTTTCACAGGTATATTAGCCACGCCAGTGGAATTTTTATTTTTCAATTGGCTTATTATCTTCTCACTCTCGCTGGTTGTAATATCTGACTAATTTTGTTCTGCACTGCTTTTTGAAGAAGTTTCACTGCTTCAATTGTAGATACTTTACAAGGAATTTGATCTGCTGCTGTCAGAAAATGATTGTTCAAGATATTAGCAGCTATATCCCATTCATTACCACGTTTCCATAGTATGACTCACTTCGATACCGTCTCTCTCTTCTTAAATTTTTCCTGTCTCCATTTTGACCACCTTCCAAATAGTTTTTATTTTGTTATTTGACCTGTCAATTTCAGATTTGATAAACATGCTCCTGGATTTTTAATTTCATTTATTAGGATGCTACAGTATAATTTGTAGCACTCACTATCCCGAGGTTTGTTGGAATTTCTAAGGGAAACTTAAAGCATTTTCTTTATTTTACAAATGTTTTGATTCCCTTAGTGAGCCATTATTTCTTGTAATCACTCAGGTTGTTACTTTTTGAAATTCTCCGGGAAATAGAGCTTCAAAAAGAGTAAAAAATTCATTAAGGGGTAGGATAAATTTATCACTGACATTTTTAGCCTTATATGCTGTGCCCCATTCTACCTGCTGAAAATATCTGCTGAATCTCACTGTTGATTTGTCAAAAAGATCTATTAATAAAACTACTCTTGTTAGGACAGCTTACATCACACATTTTTAACAGCTGTTCATCATGGTCAGAAAGTTCATTTAAGATTTGTGTTACATGTATGTTATCAATTCTGTTACTCCCTACAAAGATTCTGTCTATCTGACATGTGTAGTTCTTTGTCAGTATTGTGGGAAAGTCATCAACTGCCCTCGGATTAAAAGAGCTCATCACGTTCTCAAAATCTGTTCGATCATTATTAAAAGTAAGAAAATTTACATTGAAGTCACCAAGCATGATTATTTCTTTGGGTTTTGAGAAGAGGCAAGTTAAAAGTCATTCTACTTGCTTGAGGAGTATACTAAGCTTTCCTGAGGGAGCTCAGTAAACAGTTATCACGTAAATAGGCAGAGCATTAACATGGAGTTCAGCACAGCAAGCCTCAAAATGTTGATCAACATAATAATTTCTTACATCTATAGACTTGTACACTATATTATTTTTAACAGACATTATTACTCCACCTTTATCCCTTGTACTCCTAGTGTAATAAGCTGCATGGTGAATTATAGTTGTATCATTTCAGTCCTTTCCTTAAAATGACATTTAGTAAAACATAATACATGGGCATTGTTTATTGCATTGCTGTCATTAATGCAAACAGGCAATTGGTCAAGTTTGTTTCTTAGATCCATTATATTCTGGTGGGGAAAAAAAGTTTTTCATATCCTAAACTCTTTGTTCTGCTTTCACTGTTCTGTTATAAATTGCAATTAGAGATTATAGGAAGTGTTCCTGCAGGTTTCTGACTTAAGTTAGTCTTGGAAATTGTGAACTGGAGAGAAGTCATGTATGTGTTAGTTATTAACCAACCACACAGGCATGACCTACCTTCCTGGTCATGTGTGAATAATTTAGTGATTAAGATAAACTCTGACATAAAGGATGTTTGTGGAAAATTTGAGCATGCAAATGTAATAGATGTGAGCACTCTTGAAAAATCTATGCACACCAGACATGGACTTCATCTAAACTATGCTGGTAAACAATACCTAACAGAGAAAATACATAATTTTGTAAAGTATTACACTAGAAAACTTACCAGTACATTGGATAATTGGCTCATAACAGGCAATGAAAGCCCAAAGAACAAAGCAGAACATGTTAAAGGGGTCCAAATTGACTCACAAGGAAGGATGAAACCCAAGGAAAGAACAGGTAACACAAAAATGGTCCAAAACACATTGGATAAATGGCTGGGAAGAAACACACACCAAGGGACAGGTAGACGTTTTTGAATGTAGCTGAGGGTGCCACAGGGGAATGTGTTACAGAACAAACTTATACATACACTTTAAAAGTCATTCACCAAAATGTACAGTCCCTACCAAACAAACTGGATGAAATAAATGTGCTTCTTAGCAATGAGTGGAAGGAGGTATCAGTTTTATGTTTTTGTGAGCACTGGCTAGAGAAGGACCATTTACAGTATTCAAACATAATCAGTTTCACTCTGGCAAACTACTTTTGAAGATCAATATCAAAGCTTGGAGGAAACTGCATTTATGTAAAAGAAAACATAGACATACGATAATAGACTGTAAATCGATTAGGAAGTGAAAAACACTTTGAAGCCTCAGCTATTGAAATAACATCAGGAAAAGCTATACTAATGTGTGTTTACAGATCACCCAACAGCAATGTAAACATTTTCTTTAAAAAACTTGACCTTGAAAAACTATAGTTCTGTGTGGGGATTTTAATATTGACCTCTTAACACACAGCTCCCCTAAGAGAAAAATTCCTTAATATTATTCAAGAATATAACCTGTGCACTAAAATAAACTCCCATACACACATAACAAAAACTAGTGCTACACTTATTGATCAGATCTTTGTAAACACAGGCATGCACACCTCAGAAAACTTTAATACTGGCTACAGTGGCCACAATGCACAGCTACTTGCCGTATGCGGAAGTATTGACTTGTCTAGGAATGGAAGTGTTATCTACAAGAGAAAATTCAGCATGCAAAATATTGAGAACTTCAAACATATGCTAAGTACACACTCGTGGAATAAAATCTACAACAGTTACAACACAGATGAAAAGCTTGATAATTTCACGGAAATTTACAGCCATTGTTTTGAAATTGCATTTCCAAGAAAGAAAATAATTTGTAAAGGCCCCAGCAAACCCAAAACTAGGATTACATAAGGGATCAAAGTATCATGTAGAAGAAACAGAAAACTTTTTGCATTATCAAAAACAGATAGCAGCCCTCAATTTGCTCATTACTTCAAAAAATACAAGTTAACTCTGAGTCGTGTAATAAGGGAAGCAAAATTAAGGGAAAATGAATGACAAACTTATTATGGAATCATCAAACAAAGTTAAGACAATGAGGAACACGGTACAGAGACTTACTGAAAATGTAGAAACACACAAAAATATTGTATTGTCACAGGCGGGCAACAAGATCACTGATCCAAAATTAATTGCTAACCACTTCAATACTCACTACACCAATATTGCTGGTGACCTTGTGAAGGAACAAATGGGAAAAACATCAAAGAAAATATTACAAGAAATTTCTGGAAATAGTGTAACAAATACATCCATGTTCCTTAGACCAATAAGTAGGGAAGAACTGTTAAACACAATAAAGTCATTAAAAAATAAATATTCAGCCAGAGTTGACGATGTGCCAGACTATATTATAAAAATATTAGCTGAACCACTGCTAGATATATGCAATTCTTCACTATTTTCACACAACAGTTAAAAACTGCAAAAGTTGTACCCCTTTACAAAAAGGGCAATTGGCAGCAGATGGTCAACTATAGGCCTGTGTCACTCCTCTCAGGTTTTTCAAAAATCATTGAAAAACTAGTTCTGTCACAATTAACTGATTTCTTTAACTAAAAAATATGATCTCAGGATGTCAGCATGGCTTCAGGCCTCAGTGCAGTACTGAAACAGCCACTTTTAGCCTCATAAATCGTATTTTAATTTCAGTGGATAATCACAAAAATGTTTCAGGGATTTTCCTGGATTTAACAAAAGCATTTGATTTAATAGACCATGAAATTCTCCTAAGAAAGTTAGAGTGGTATGGTGTAAGCGGCCTGCCACATGAGTGGCTGAAATCCTACCTAGAAAATCGCTCTCAGATAACAGATGTAAAACACATGGGAAAAAAATGAACTCCAAGCTTAGCAATCGAAACCTTCCACATTAACCCATGGTGTACCACAAGGCTCAATTTTAGGTCCCTTTCTCTTCTTAATTTTCATAAACGACTTCCCCCTACACGTTCAACACTCCGAACCAGTGCTATTTGCAGATGACACGAGGATATTAATTGAAGGTGAAAACGAAATGGCTCTACGTTTAAATGCTAAAGTCACAAATGAAAATGTCACAGAGTGGTTTATGAGGAATAAATTACTGATAAACCCTCAAAAACAGTCATCTTACACTTCCATACACAACAAAATAAAAACCCATTAAAACCAAACATGTCCATGGAAAACCAAAGAATTAACAGTGTCACTGAAACAAAATTACTTGGCATCTACTTACAAGACAATCTTAAATGGAATTCCCACATCTCATTATTAAATTCTAAACTATCGAAAATGACTTATGTGATGAGGATTATATGGAACAACACAAGTCCTGAAACAGTTAACGCAGTGTATTATGCTTGCACACACTCCCTATTGAGATATGGCATCATATTCTGGGGAAATTCTCCTCATAGCATAACAACATTCCAGAAACAAAAAAAGATTGTAAGGATAATGAAAAATGCTAACAGCCGAAAATCATGCAAACCATTCTTTAAAGAACTGGGGATTCTACCCCTACCATGTATCTATATACTAGAAGTTGTCATGTACCTACAAAAAAGCATGCTAAAAAATGGAAATGTATTTATTCAAAATAAATCTGTACATGAACACCATACAAGGGCAAATAGTGACATACACAGACATCACTGTCATACCACACTGTGCAAGAAAGGTGTATATCATTCAGGTTCACATTTATTTAATAAGCTGTCAAGTAACTTAAAGGCCATGAACAAAATCCATAGCTTTAAAAAATCTGTAACTTCATATATCTTGGAAAACTGTTTTTACTCAGTAACACAGTATCTTGAAAAATAAGTTAATTTCTGTTGTAACAATATCAAAATGTAATGTAACAATATAACAATTTATAAATGTAATGTATACAATCAATACCCTAATTTAGCTCCATACCCTCTGAATCATCTGCTACCATTCGCACAATATATTCTAGGACTAAATTAAAAAGTAGCGGAGACAGGGCATCTCCCTGCTTAAGTCCATTCTTTATTACAAATTCTTCTGACTCCAATTTCCCCATGCGTACTCTGCCTCACTTCTATAAGTCTAACATACTTCCTTGGTATTCCAAGTTCCAAAAGAATTCTGTACAATTTTGATTGCGATACTGAATCATATGCAGATGATCTAATCATCATTAGCGATAGAAAAGAATGTGTAACAGCAAATGCGAATGCGTTAATCAAGGCTAGTGAAGATGTAGGTCTAAGGATAATTGAAGACAAAACTAAATACCTGGTTACTACTAGAATGCCAACAACAGTAGATCAGGAAATGTTAAGAGTTGGAGACATGCAGTTTGAAAAAGTGAACACATTTAAGTATCTAGGTGTGGACATCGCTTCGAAAAATGAGATTGAATCCGAACTGAAGAAGAGATTATGGGCGGGAAATGTGTGCTACTTCTCACTGAATAGATTACTTTCATCACGGATATTGTCTAGGAATTTAAAGATTAGAATATACAAAACTATTATTCTACCAGTTATGCTGTATGGGTGTGAGACTTGGTCTCTCACTGTGCAAAATGAGAAGCCGTTTCAAGTATTTGAAAATAACATTTTGAGGAAAATTTTTGGAGCAAAAAGGGATGGCAATAGCGGAGAATGGTGAAAACTGCATAACGAAGAGGTTCACAAACTCTATTCAAGCCCTGACATAATCAGTATTATTAAATCACGTAGGCTGCGATGGGCAGATCACGTAGCTCAAATGGGTGAGGGCAGGGCACCTAGAGGGAAAACGTCCTGTGGGGGGACCGAGGTGTAGATAGGAGGACAATGAGAAGACTGATTTGAGGAGCCTAGGTATTGAAGGTGGATGGAAGGAAATAGCCCAAGACAGGGACAGGTGGCGAAAATACGTTGCTGCGGTAATGGACTCTTGAGTCTGGTATGACCAGTGAGTGAGTAAGTAAGTAAGTAATGTATACAATCAATGTAACAGTATCTTAATGTATGTCATTTTGTCCAATGTCTAAGGTATATTATATGTACCTCAAAGATTCGGGACGTAAATAAATAAATAAATGTAGATTTTGCTAATCACCATTCACACAACAGCCACAATTTAACGTAAGTATTTTATAGCTTCTTCTGAGTTAGCCACTGTTGTTTATGAGAGATACAGCAGTCTTGTTATTAGATATTCTTTCATACAATGCGAATTAATTCCTACATCCAAGTGATACATTTATATGCCTGATTATATACATTACATCTACTTATGTCAGACTTGGAATGTTGTGTTAAACTGGCTGAGTCACACATGGATCAAAAAGGCAGGCTCGAAGCTCATAATTTGGGGCTTTTTGTGTCATCTGGGTGTACATGTGAGAAAAGGTAAGTAATGGCATATTTGATCTATTATATAAAGGATTGATATCTGTACCCTTTTATCCTCCTCATAATTGCTTCCAGAATCTGAGAAAAAACAATGATTTGTGAAAATAATTAATGAGAAATTCCCCCAAAAAATTGGATAAAAAGAACCAAAAGTCACAAAATTCTGAAAGAAGATCCTAGAAATTTTAAATAAAATCCCCTCTTAATTTAACTCAGTACTTCCAAAATACTGACATTCCTGAGCACACACATATCTGTCCACCCATCCCTAATGACAAAAAACTTTACAGTATTTGCTATTACATTTATTCCGTTGTGCCACATAAATTGCAAGAATAAAAGTTTAATCTCAAAACTTAACAACTGTAGATCAATCTAACAATGTCAGTCAAATATTTCATTACTAGTCAGCTCTCATCCTTGATTCTTTAACCAATCTAGCTCTCAAGTATAAGGATTACTTCACAAATGAATTAAACAAAGGAAATTCCAGGTAGGAATACCAACATAACACACTTGATTTCAGTGGCTGCTTCACTATCCAAGCCATCTGGACTCTTCCTTCCACCCCACATTTTCTGAGCTGTGCAGATGGGGGTTATCCTTACAACACATTCTCTGCTCCTGTAATTATCTCCACCTCAATGTATGATAAGATATTGTCCCCACACCCTCCGCCCAACTGTTTCCACCCCCTCTGTTCCGTCATCTCCTCCTCATTCTCATCTCCCACCCTGTTTATTTGCAGCTGTCTGCCAATGCATCCACCTGTCTTTTCCTGCTCCTCTCCTCTTTTGCTCCTTTTTTCCCCACCTCCCTGCCCCCAAACCTCCTGACACTGCACCTGTTGGCAGTCTAATCCCTGCACACTCCACCAGATGGTGGTCATCTCTCTCTCCACCCACACACTACTATTCCTTCCCCTTACCCGCCCCCTCCAGATTGCTACTTGCTTCCCATGTGATATTCGCATTCCGGCCTGAAATGCTGGAGTTAGCACTCATGTGCGCTTGAGGTGTGCTTAATTGTGTGTGTGAATGGTGTGTGTCTTTTATTGATGAAGGCTGTGGCCAGAAGCTTTATATAAGTGTCTTTTAATTGTGTCTGTCTGCAATGTGACGTGTCTTCTTTATAGTAAGTTCACAAACGAATTCATGAGTTAAATATCTTATGTTAAGAATGTAAGTGAGAACCAGTTTAGAAAGGGTCTGAAGTTAGGTTCAAAGTTTGCTGGAAGTCGCTAAGTGCTCTCATTATCAAATAATAGATGAGTATAGTCTGGGCAACTAGCACTCTGTTTTAAGCAAAAGCTAGTTTTTCACGCATTTCAATGTTTATGTGTAATACAATAATAAAATTTTGCAGGTACATTCAGTGGTGTATGTGGGTATGACCGACAAAATATGTTACAAATAGAGTTAGTAGTAAACAAATAATACTGAAATCTGGTTTCACAGGATAGAGCAGATCGGGTTATGGTTGTGGAGGGGACCGCAATCAATTACTGTCAGTTGCACAATCACACAAACTTTTATTTTCCTCAGAACCACTCAATTACACATTGCCTTAAAAGAATCAAAATAAAACAATATGGCTGAAGGCCTAGTTAAGAAAACTTGAGTTACCTCCTGGGCTGAAGGCCCAAAACCACACCAAAAACAAGAACAGCTGAAGGCCTGAACACAAGTTATAAAAAATTGCTTTAAAGAATACAAGTGGCTAAAGGCCACACCACAAAAAAAAAGTTCACTCAAGACATTGAACAACTCAGAATTTCAGATGGAGCAATTTTTTTTTTTTTTTTTTTTTTTTTTTTTTTAAAGATTTGTTTTAAACAAATAAATCTTCAAATTTTAATTTAAGATGGCTGAAGGCCTTATCTTAAAAATATTTCATGTAAAAGCTCAGCTGAAGGCCACACACTGGACATTGAACAACTCAGGGCTTAAGGCCTGGATAACAAGAATTTCAGATAGAACAAACATTTAAAATTTAGTTTTTAAACAAAACAATCTTCAAATTTTCATTTAAGTCAGATGAAGGTCTTATTTTAAAATTAAAACAAAGTAAATTACTAGACAGCTGAAGGCCTTGCACAGTACTTCAGACTAAAATGAAAATCACAATCTAAAACCAACAGAACAGTCATGCTCAAAAGTGTTCCAAGGGTCGGCCTGAGGAGGTAGCTCTAAAGTAAGGTGAGGTGAGATAGGAGCCAAAAGTTGGGTTAAATAATCAGATGGCAACTCGACCCAGGGGCGGTTGAAGGACCGACCAACAACCTAATCAATTCCCTTTCGTCCGACCAACGGCACGACAACAGAAAGTATCAGCTGAGGACGAATATACTAGCACCACTACCTCTTCAAAATTGGCATCTAAAAACAGCCAAGGCACAATAACCACTCTAAGAAAAAAATGTGAACAAACAACTAAAAGGCTGTTGGACTGCATGCCGTGCCGGACAGCATCAACATGGCAAGGAAAAACACACTGCCGGAAAACTACGCTAACGACCAGGGCAGATAACCAGGGGGGTTAACGGCTGCAAGGCAGAAAATACCACTGGTGCACTTCACTGATAAAGTAACAACCAATTTAATTGTTAAAGACCATAGGAAGATGGCTGCAAAATTTTGCAACTCCAACACACCATAAGTTGCTGCTAGCTGGAACGGCCCACGAAGCAACAACCAAACAAAGAGTTGTCACAGCAGTTGAGGTTTCGTAACAGGTTAACTGATCACTCAACTTTAGTGTCCAGGTTTGGTGTGCAATGAACTTTGTAGCTCTCGCAGCTAGCGCCTCACAATCTGACCCCGCGTGCACAATGTCATTGGTCTCGGCCAGACCTCACGCTGCGTAGACTTCCTCGTTGCTCTGTCCCAACTGATTGACTGCACCCAACATGCAGAGAGTGTTACAATAACTGGTCATTCAAAACCACAAGCTACACACAGTTCCATGGAAACACTTCCACAAACAACTCAAACGATACTAAAACCGGTCACTGAGGAACAACAAGGATGAATCACAAGCCAACACTCACAGAGAACCCAGAAGCAGTCAGCGACCAAATACACATTGTCCGATGAGACGACTGACCAAACGACCAACCAAGGTCATCCACAGTCAAATCATGTGTGTCGGCAACAATCGGGTGAGTCATGGCTGTCCGGACCCCACCGCTGCTACGTCTTGACTCAACTCCCAACACATGACGACCCAGAAATACTAGGGGCACTCCAAAGATGATACGACAGTGCTCTTATCGATAAGTGTGCTGCTGCCACTCAAGGGCAGGCAAGCCAGCACTTGGTGACGCCAGTAAATCAAATAAGAAATGAGGCGGTAGTACCGTAAACACAAGATGACAAGCAATAAACAGCATGAACACGAGCCACGCACAGCTCAGATACGTTAAAATGTCATACCTGATTCTGAAGGTTTACTACATGAACAGCAAAAATGTTGTGTTATCTATTTTCCTTTCATCATTTTGCTTGGAGTGTCAACATGAAAAAGCTTTGTAAAGGTTTGAAATAATGTGTAAAGGTAGTTGGAAGTCACTAAGTGCTCTCATTCTCAACTACTTGATGGATATGGTCTGGGTAATTGGCACATTGTGAGTTGTGTTGAATTAAGAATTATACAGAGTTTCTGACTGTAATACTTGCCTTAGTGTGTTAAAACTTTAACATAAGATTATACTTCCTAATGTGTAGATTATGACAGCATTTTAAATTCATTCAGTAATTATATTAAATACTGAAAATCAATTTTTTGTCCCTGTAAGCTATCATATAGGCAACCTACAACAACTGGAACTGGGTTCAAAGATCTGGATTAGTCAGTTAGTTGGTGAAAAAATTCAGACATCAGAGACATTTGCAAATAATTCATGAAGTCAAACATCTGCAAAATTTAACAAAGTGTTCTGTTATACAGAGTTCCCAAGAAATGTGATTTGTGTCATATACTAAGGCAATGGCCTGATGCTTCAATGACAGGCTTCTTTAATGCAATAGTTTGTAAATTTGATTCGATCAGTGTGAAAGAAACAATAAATAAAAAGATCAGAAGCTTAAGTCAGCTGAAATAGGAAGCCACTTCACTGTTTCATGCATTCAATAAAGCTAACTCTTTACATATGCAAGATTAACACACTGGGAAGTAACAGTTTAGCATAGGCAGCTGTGCACATGCAAACTTAACATGTACAGTGCACAAACACTTAATTTTTTTCTGTTTGCTGCTACGGTAAGGCATTCCATTACTCAGAAACACAATGTCTGAAAGGGCTGTAAGGCTTAGCTCTGTGGTGTCACCGCCAGACACCACACTTGCTAGGTGGTAGCTTTTTATCGGCCGCGGTCCATTAGTACATGTTGGACCTGCGTGTCGCCACTGTGTGATCGCAGACCGAGCGCCACCACAAGGCAGGTCTCGAGATACGGAATAGCACTCGCCCCAGTTGTACGGACGACGTAGCTAGCGACTAAACTGATGAAGCCTCGCTCCTTTGCCGAGCAGATAATTAGAATAGCCTTCAGCTGAGTCAATGGCTACGACCTAGCAAGGCGCCATTAGTAACATTGCATGTATCTACAGAGTCTCACTTGTATTGTCACAATCTCCAGATGTACCAAAAGGATGGATTAAAGTTAAGTATTCCAGAAGCTATGTACTTTTCTTTATAGCATTCATTACGTATCCTGTTTCAGTCCTCACGCACCCTGCTTTGGCTTAGCGCGTGCCTTTCGGCTTCCTCTCATTGTGTCTGGGCTGTCCTCACCTAGACACAACAATTTTTGGCGACGAGTCAATGGAAAGGGTCTTGTTCTTTCTAATTGCTTACATTTACTTGTGTCATGGCTTCGCCAGATGTACTGTCCGAATTTTATCGCTTGCAGAATCAGCAGACGCAGGCGTTATTGGATGCCCTTGGACAGCTCGTCCAGGGTCAACGTGCACTGCAAAACGATGCGGCCACCGCCGCTTCATCGTTACCGCAGCCACAACATGCAGTTGCACCACCATTCCGTAATTTTCAAGCAGACATGGAATCCTGGACGGAGTGGTCACGCCAGTTTGGATTTCATCTCGATGCCTACAGAATTCAAGGTAACGAGCGGCAGCCTCATTTATTGGTGTGTGTAGGGGTGCAAACGTACCGTGTGATCGTGAAATTATTTCCCCGACGCGACGTAGCAACTCTGTCCTACGAAGAAATTTTGTCTGCTTTAGATGCCTATTTCAAGGAAACAGTTAATGTAGTTGCAAAAAGGTATACTTTCTTTCATACAATATGTACGGCTGGTCAAACTAATAGGGAGTGGGTTGCAACATTGCAAGGCCTTACTAGGGTTGTGCTTTTGAGTGTGAATGTGGACTCCCTTATTCAGATACTATGGTACGTGATGCTATAGTACAGAACGTTTCTGATGTTCGCATACGGGAACAGATTTTGAAACTCGTCAATCCCTCCCTTCAACAAGTGATAGACATATTGGATAGACAAGACACGCTTGACTTTGCTCAGGAATCATTTGCAACTTCGCCAGCCGTGTGTAACATTAACCGGCCCACCGGGCGCGCTGCACGGCCCGGTAAACTGCCCTCGTGCACGTCCACGCAGCTGCCGCCACGCTCTAAACCAGGTGTGCCGTGACAGCATACAACTGCAGTGAAATCATGCCCGTGGTGTGCTACTAGACATTCGCGTGAACATTGCCCGTCACGCCAAGCTATTTGCTTTTTCTGTAATAAGAAAGGACATGTTCAAAGTGTTTGCCAGAAAAAGCTCAGATCAGACAATCACAACCATTCCATGCCCTTTGCTTCACGCCGGAATCGAACCAAGAATACTCAGGCTCGTGAACCTTCGCCCATGGACATTCATGTAGTTAATTCCACTCCGCCCACTCTTTCTAACAGTGACTGTGTTCGTCCCACAAAAAGTGTGCGTCGACGTCGCCGGAAATCACGTCAATTAGCAAGTGATGCTGTACCTGTATCAGTTCAAATTGCACGAGACAGTCGCTCTTGTCTTCAGCAGGACAATAAACTTTTTGTGGTTTGGACTTTAATGGCAAGGTCATACCATTCCAGCTTGATACCAGAGCTGCAGTTTCATTGATCAATCATGACACATACAAACAACTGGGCCAACCTCCGTTGCGTGCCGCAAATGTTCAGTTAAATAGTTATTCCGGTCAGAATATCCCTGTGTTAGGACAGTGCAGCCTTCTTGCAACATACAAGGGACGAACAAACCTTGTGTCATTTTACGTTCTTCGTTCTTCTACTGCAGTGAATTTGTTTGGTTTAGATTTATTTCAGTTGTTTAACATGTCTATAGTAAATCAGGTCCTATCAGTGAATCAGACTGTGCCTTCCGCCAGTGTTTCTCGGCTATGTGAAGAATTTGCAGACATTTTTGCACTGGGCCTTGGTTGCGCTAAAAACTATGAAGCACATTTGGAACTGAAAGTCAACGCGCAACCGAAATTTTTCAGAGCGCGCAATGTTCCTCACGCATTGCGTGATGAGGTCGCAAGAACATTACACGATCTAGAATCACAAGGTGTGAGTGAATGTGCGCAATGCCTCTTCCATTTCAGCTCCGCTTCATCACTTACGCCATACAGGTGTTCCGTTCGTCTGGACGACGGAATGTGAACGCGCCTTTCGCCAGTTGAAATCGGCGTTGCTTTCAAATACTTGCCTTACGCCATTCGATCCCCAGAAACCCCTTTTGTTGATGGTAGATGCATCGGATTTCGGGATCGGTGCTGTGCTTGCGCACAAAGATGGATCACATGATCGCCCTATTGCCTTTGCGTCCAAATTGCTCTCGTCTGTGCAAATAAATTATTCACAGATAGAGAAAGAAGCTTTGGCTCTCGTGTTTGATGTTACTAAGTTCCATGACTTCTTGTATGGTCGTCACTTTACCATCATCACAGACCACAAACCTTTGACATCGCTTTTTCATCCGAACAAGCCTGTACCTCCGCGTACAGCGCAGAAATTCATTCGCTGGTCTATTTTCCTCTCGCAGTACCGCTACGATATCTTGTATCGGTCCACTGCTAAGCACAGAAACGCCGATGCGTTGTCCCGTTTGCCTGTTGCTGAGGATAGAGCATTCGATTCTTCCGAACTTGCTTGCCTGTTCATTGATGCGGAAACTGATGACGTGGTCGAATCGTTTCCGATTGATTTTCGTCATGTAGCTACAGCCACAGCTGCTGACCCGGTCCTTTCTACCATTTTGCGTTTTGTTGCTACGCAATGGCCTTTGTCAAAGTCTCGGATCGCGGATCCGTTAGTTCGCCGATTTTTTGCTCACAAGGAGAGACTTTTTGTTCGACGTGGTGTTTTGTTGTTGCGTTCTGATAATGATCAGTCCAGAGTCGTGGTCCCACGTTCGTTACAGTCCTCTGTTTTACGGCTTCTTCACCAAGGACATTGGGGTATAGTGCGAACGAAACAACTTGCTCGTCAGCACTGTACTTGATTCGGAATCGATGCTGCGATTACGAATATGTGCTCCTCTTGCATGGCGTGTGCCGAACAACAATCCGCACCGCCGCGGAAAGTCTTTGCATGCCCAAAAGCCACTTCCCCTTGGCAATGCTTGCACATCGATTTTGCTGGTCCATTCTGGAATGCTCGATGGTTGGTTCTGGTAGATGCCTTCAGTAATTTTCCTTTTGTTGTCCGGATGTCTTCCACGACGTCAACTGCCACCATCCAAGCATTGTCTGCTATCTTTTGCATTGAAGGTCTTCCGCAGACTATTGTTTCCGACAACGGCCCACAATTCATGTCCGCAGAATTTCAGTCATTCTGCCAGGCCAATGGTATTCAACATCTGACATCCGTGCCGTTTTCGCCTCAGTCAAATGGTGCCGCTGAACGATTGGTCCGGACTTTCAAGTCACAGATGTTGAAGTTGAAAGAGTCGCATTCTCGGGAGGACGCGTTGTTGCTCTTTTTGTCATCGTATCGCTCTCAGCCCCGAGATGGTCGCTCGCCGGCTGAGTTGCTCCACGGTCGTCCTCATCGCACCTTGATGTCTTTGCTGCACCCGCCGCATCAGGTTCCTGTGCAGCGGCAGTCTTCTGCTTTTGCTCCAGGCGACGTTGTATTCTATCGCAACTATCGAGGTTCACGGCGTTGGCTCGCAAGGCGCATTCTTCGCTGCCTCAGCCGCGTGATGTATTTGGTTTTGGGGGCCTCTGGTGAGGTGCGTCGGCATCTCAATCAGCTGCGCCTCTGTTGTCGCTCGGGTTCTGCCGCTCCCCGTCTGCTTTCAGCGACGGTGCTGTCCGGTCAGCGCCCTGTGGACCCATCTACTGGCTCACCTCATCCTCAGGTGTTACCGACGATGCCTTCCATTTTGCCCCATGGTGACGCGCCGCCGCCGCCTCCGCCGCCGCCTCCGCCGCCGCCTCCGCCGCCGCCGCCTGTCCTCCAGCCGGCGCCGCCCGCAGTGGACGCTTTGCTGCAGCCGCCAAGCGCCTCCCTGGGTCATGCGCCGCCGATCGCTTCCCGTGATCAGCTGTCCTCCGCCATGGAACTCTTGCCCGCTCCAGACCACATGGCGTCTTCGTGCGTCGGGTACCCCGAAGCAATGGAGGTCGACCCTTCGGCCCCTCCTGTCTCTTTACGGGCGCATACACCGCATGTTGACGTGCACCCTGGAGTAGGTTTTCAGGCGTTTCCTAGCTCCCCTCGGACCGAATGGCCGGGTGTGGGTGGCACAGCCTCGCCTGTTGTTAGGCTCCCCACCTTATCGCATACGTCAACATGGGGTCCTCCCCACGGCGGGCGGAAGCCTTATACCACGACCGTTCGCCGATTTGCGGGGGAGGAATGTGGTGTCACCGGCAGACACCACACTTGCTAGGTGGTAGCTTTAAATCGGCCGCGGTCCATTAGTACATGTCGGACCCGCGTGTCGCCACTGTGTGATCGCAGACCGAGCGCCACCACAAGGCAGGTCTCGAGATACAGAATAGCACTCGCCCCAGTAGTACGGACGACGTAGCTAGCGACTAAACTGACGAAGACTCGCTCCTTTGCCGAGCAGATAGTTAGAATAGCCTTCAGCTCAGTCAATGGCTACGACCTGGCAAGGCGCCATTAGTAACACTGCATGTATCTAAAGAGTCTCACTTGTATCGCCACAATCTCCAGATGTACCAAAAGGCTGGATTAAAGTTAAGTATTCCAGAAGCTACGTACTTTTCTTTATAGCATTCATTACGTATCCTGTTTCAGTCCTCACGCACCCTGCTTTGGCTTAGCGCGTGCCTTTCGGCTTCCTCTCATTGTGTCTAGGCTGTCTTGTCTAGACACAACAAGCTCCACCATCTGCTCTATGATGGGGGCTCATTGACCGCATCCACTGAAAGACGTCACGGCTCCTGCTGAAGTCTTCCCACTCTACTGACCACTTTCAGATGCAGTGTGAAGCTTCAGCCACTGGACAGCAGCTATTCTGCTGTGCCACTCTGTAGATGAATGGAACTTTCTTCTCTCGATAGCTCACAAATTCAAACAAAAGCAACATGCCACATGTCTGTTTTCACAAGCTGGAGCTGCTATATTTCAGTCAAGTACCTCCTCAATTTGCGTCACAAGTGCAGAATGCAGTCCACTTGCCAACACTGAATGGCAGACCTGGATGGTTACTCATTGAAATGCATCTGCTTAACTTTGCAAATCTCACAAGAACTGGTGTATCCACCGCAGCAAGGCCATTGGCACATATACTCATAACACACTCATTTTCTGTAAGCAGATTTAACCTCACTACATTTTTAGCTCATATATATGAGGGAATACAAGCATAGGAAACTTTCAGTAACAACAAAAGTCCAGAAAAATGGCAGGAATTTTTGAGAATACAGAAAATTTCATCTAAGGCAATACAAACAGAAAAATGTACATATGGTATAAACTGGCTTAAAGAAATTGAACAAGAGTTTATCAAGAACAATACCAGAAAATTTTGCAAAATTTTCAGAGAAAACCTGACAGGATATCAACCGCCTAATCTGTGCTTTTGCGAGCCTTATGGATCATTGGAAACCAAACAAGAAATAATTGTCATATTTTAACTAGGCACTTTCACTCCTTCTCAACTGTGAGCCTCCGATAGAACAACTAGATTTTGAAAAAATCCCATCCAATTCTGATTCAAAACCACTATCTCACAAAGAAGTAAAGGAAATAATCAACTCTTTGAAGAACAATAAGTCTCCTGGGGAAGACAAAATCATAGCAGAAATACGAAAATTAAATGAGAGTAATCTCACACAAGCAACTCACAGAATTATATCAAATAACCTCTCCACAAAAAAGGAATGAGAACTAATCCAAATAAATACAGGGGAATTTCACTGCTTCCTGTAGTGTACAAAATTCTTTCAAAAGCCCCTATAAGACTAGGTGGACCAATTAATAAGAAAGTATCAGACAGGATTTCATAAAGGTCAATCTTGCATTGAACAGATACGGAACCTAACAACACTCTTACAAATGAAAAGGTGTAAAAATACTGTGGTAACGTCTGTTGACTTTAAAAAGGCTTATGATTCAATAGACAGGCAAACATTATTTCACACTTTAGGGGAATTCAAGACTGACAGGAAAACAAGATCAGTTATCCAACAGACATTAACAGGTACAACCTCCAAAGTTAAATTCATGTGACAAACATCAGAAGCAATTGATATTCATACTGGTGTTCGCCGAGGAGATGGCCTTTCCCCTGTTCTATTTAATATGGTTCTGAAAAAAATTGTGAGGGCATGGGAAAAGGCAATAAAGGAATTCAACTCAGGATTAAAAAAAGAGCAAAGAATCAGTATTGTTGAGTGGTACTTAAGTAAATAAATTAGTGAAATCAAAGTGAAGTAGAAATTAGAATATAAATGAAAAACTTGGTTTAGTTTAGAGATCATAGTATGAAGGCTTTCACGACCGGATGACATATCTTCTGGTAAACCTTGCGGGATGTAAGGTCGTGGTCCATGAAACTCTTCAGCTCCTAACGTTTCGTCCAGTGCTTCGCTGGACATCTTCAGAGGGGAGTTTCTCCTCCGGTGAGTCTTGCCGACTGACGGGTCGGACGTCTGAGAGCGACTTATGTATCGTAGAAAGTGGGCGTGACCAGAGTTACACGTGATATGCAGAGATAACCTTTGTCAGAGATAAAGACAGATACTTACATAAAAACTCTAACCACCATCCAAAACAAAAAAGAGGTGTGATTACAAGTCTCGTTGACAGAGCCAGACGGATTTGCACGCCGGAGTATCTAGACGACGAATTAAAACATCTGAAGCACGCTTTTGAGAAAAATGGCTACTCAAAGAAAGAAGTAAGCAGAATTCTGCACCCAAACAACAAAAACCTTAAGGACAAGTCCGAAAAACGATGGAAGAATACAGTCTCTCTCCCTTTTATAAAGAAAGTAATGGATCAGATTGGAAAGATTTTAAGTAAACATGATATTAGGCCTGTTTTTAGACCAACGAAGAAAATTTGTCATGTTCTTTGGTCTGTAAAAGATAAACGCGCTCCTCTATCAGCCAGTGCCGTATATAAAATTCCGTGTACATGTGGTAAAGTTTATGTTGGAACAACAAAAAGAAGCGTAAATACACGGTTAAAAGAACACAGAAGTCTTTGCCGATTAGGAAAAACAGATAAATCGGCTGTAGCAGAACACGCTTTTCAGCCAGGAAATCATCAAGTGAAGTTTTCCGAAACAAAAATTTTATCTACGACGACGAACTATTACCCACGGCTTTGTAGAGAAGCAATTGAAATATATAAACATAGGGATAATTTTAATCGGAAAGAAGAGACCATGAAACTTAGTGATATTTGGACAGTAGCACTACAGAATTGCTAGACAGTTTTATCCGTGACAAGATTACGATCGATAGTTAAGTTTTATCTCTGACAAAGGTTATCTCTGCATATCACGTGTAACTCTGGTCACGCCCACTTTCTACGATACATAAGTCGCTCTCAGACGTCCGACCCGTCAGTCGGCAAGACTCACCGGAGGAGAAACTCCCCTCTGAAGATGTCCAGCGAAGCACTGGACGAAACGTTAGGAGCTGAAGAGTTTCATGGACCACGACCTTACATCCCGCAAGGTTTACCAGAAGATTAGTTTAGAGAGTTACATACTGGCAAACAGCGGGCAGAACAGAAGAGACAATGACCGTGAAGTCAGCAAGTTCCACATAAGCAGGCACTGTCGATTCAGCCGTCAGGGCATCGCCTGACTGGCTCACGTGTTTCTCAGTCATCACATGTGATCAAAGGCCCTCGCCTACATTCCAAGAGCCAATGACCGACGTTAAGAAGATTCTTCGAGAAGTTTTTCAACGTGACAGAAGAGGCAATGACTGTGAAGTCGTTCACCTCCAGTAAACTGAAGTGAATAAATACGCGAGACGCAGTGGGCCCGACAGCTGAGAGACGAGAGACGAAGAAGTGAAGAAGCATAGCAGTAGTTTTCAGTCAGTTTCGGTGCTGAAGACCGTCATGCAAGAAGAGACTGCATCATGCACAGACGCACCAAGTCAGCCGCTGTAATGGAATAGCAAGCAGCAGCCGTGGCGCCAGAAGACAAGTTAAAAGGTATTTGAAGTCTGATTTTTACATACCCGGGTGACTCGTGAGGTCGGGAAGGAGACGGCCTCACATCAGCAGTCACCTGTGAGCTTGGATGAAGATCTGACAGCCGAAGACTGGCAAGCGGGAGTCTGTTGTTTGAGTCCGGGACACTGGCCTTCCCCCGCCGCGCCGCTCAGCTGGCTGACGCACAACACACGCGGTCGCTTAGAGAAGAGAAACACTGGGACGCCACATCCAAGGTATCACCATCCGATGCACGACTTCGCTCGCAATAATTAAACGGGCCACCTCGCGCTGCGCATCTCCAGTCAACTGGGCGAGATGGCGACACGAGATACAAACTGCCACGCGTAATCAGACGCCGCCGCTGCCGCAGCACAAGGCTACGCAAACGACACAGCTGCCGTTCTCCGAACCAGAACATCCAGTAAGATACAGTTGTACGAAACTTTCAATAAAAGTTATCTGATGTAAAAATGCTGTTTCATTCTACCTCATACCCAAGCCAAGGAAGAACCCACCCTGCCCACATGTTGTTAAGAGAGAAAAGTTAATTTATTTAGTATTTTCACCCTGACATAATGCCTTAGAATCAAATGCCCTTTGCAGTAATGCTCATCCTGACAATTGACTAGCATCAAAAGAGAAAACTCAGTTAGACTTAGTAGCAGAAGTGCTACAATTAGTACCAGAACTGTTACAGTATGAAGTGTCTGGCTTTTATGGATGATCTTACCATTCTAACCACAACAGAAAAGAATGCAAACTTGCACTGGAGCAGCTTCATGAAACCTCACAGAAAACTAGCCTACAATTCCTATGAGAAGACTCAATACATGGAAAGCAAACCTGCAAATAGTCTTCCCTTTGCATCTCAGTATAAGAAAGTGGCACAAGTTGTGCACTTCAAATATCTAGGAGAGATAAATCAACCATAACTTCAAATACCTAGGAGAGATAATTCATCCATCAGGACTGAACTCCGTAGCCAATCGAGAAAGAATCTTCAAATTACATAAAGCATGAAAGCTCACTTGGAATCACTACAATAAGAAATATATTTCTGTCAATGCAAAACTAAGGCATTAGAACACAGTGGTTCTACCGGAAGCAGTCACGCTGCAGAAACTACAGTGATTTGTGGTCATACGTAAATCAGAGAGACTGAGAAGCATGTAAGAAAACTTCTGAGGCAAATATATGGACAAGTGTCTCGTGGAGGAATTTGGATAAAGAGGCTAACAAGAGAGATCTACAAAGAGATAGAAACAATAACAGACACCTTTAGAAAGAGGAGGATGAAATTTTATGGACATATCAGCAGGATGAACAAGAACAGGCTCACAAGCCTATAGTAACCACTAACAAGAACAAGACAAAGTGGATCACTGAAACAGAAGAAGACATTAAGGAACTGGGAATTGAGAACAGTTCAGGAACATCATAAATGAACGTACACTTCAACTAAAACACACTGAGAAAAGAACAGGAAATAAACGCAAGAGAGAGTACAGTGATAATACAAAGAGAATTTGGGAAGAAGTCTTCAACGTAAACATGTACAACTTAGCTCGCAGCAATATTGTTCTTTTCTAGTAGTCACAGCCATCACAAATAAGCATAACATTTTACTCACTACTGTCCTTTTTATTAATGCCTTCTGAGTGTGTTTCCTTCATTATACTGATCATAAAATTTCCCACACTGTTTCTTTCACTTTTGCACTAATATGGTCACTGTTTCTTCTTGCAATAATCTTTCATTGCTCATTGTATCAGTTGTATGGGTACAAATACGTTTACAAGGTTTTCTTTACTTTGTTGATGGAGGTCATGTCACCACTCCTGGTTGTTTGGTGAAACTTATAATACTTTTTTATTTTAGTACTTTTGTTGTCCACCTTGCCTCCTTCTACAAAAGAAAAAAATTCAACAGCAATGAGAGCTGAATGCTTCTTGCATAAGAAGGTATTCTCATTCTGCCAACGGACTTGACAAAGAGGGCGGAGGAGCGGACAGAGGTTCAGGGCCCTCACTTGCCCTTGGGATGGTAAACTGCCACTAAAAGGTGGAAGAATCAGCAATGATCAATGCCATGAGTATGTTGAAAGCAATGGAAAATACTGGATTAAAGGCACATAACATGTATCCACAGGACATATGGTCTGTAATTGAAATAAAGCGTCATGATGATCTCTCCATTGGTAACAGATTTTGGACTACCGTAGTCTCCCATTTGGATCTCCGGGAGGGGGCTGCCAAGGGGCAGATGACCTAGAGAAAAAGATTGAATAACTAACTAAAGTATAATGTTCTATGAGTCAGGGCATGGAATGGCAGAAGTTTGGATGTGGTAGGGAAGCCAGAAAATCTGAAAAGGAAATGCTAATGCAGAATCTGGATGTAGTGGGTGACAATGAAATGAAATGGAAATAAAACAAGGATTTCTAATCAGGCAAGTATTGAGTAATATCAACAGCAGCAGAAAATGGTATAACGAGAGTAGGTATCATTATAAACAGCAAGGTGAGACAGGGACTGAGTTACTATTAACAGTTAAGTGATAGGATTCTGTTCATCAGAACTAACAGCAAACCAACACCAACCAATATAGTTCTCATATACATGCCAATGTCGCAAGCAGAAGATGAAGGGCTAGAGAAAGTATATCAGGGTACTGAATAGGTAATTCAGTACCTAATGGGAGATGGAATGCTGGTGTAGGGGAACGAGGACAAGAAAGGATCACAAGAGAACATGATATTTGTAGTAGAAAGGAGAATGCCTAGTTGAGTTCTGCAATAAATTTCAGATGGTAATAGCAAATACTCTGTTCAAGAACCATGAGAGAAGGAGGTATACATGGAAAATGCTGGAAGATACAGGAAGGTTTCAGTTAGATCGCATCATGGAAAGACAGAGACTCGAAAATGAGATACTGGTTCTAATGGTTCTAATGGCTCTGAGATACTGGTATTGTGAGGTGTTCCCTGGTGGCAGACATAGACTCAGATAACAATTTGGTAATGATGAAGAGTAGGTTGAAGTTTAAGAGACCAGTCAAGAAGAATCATTGTGCAAAGAAGTGGGACACTGAAGTATTAAGGAGAGAAGAGATACACTTGAAATTCTCTGAGGCTATAGACATTGTGATAATGAATCACTCGGTAGATGATTCAGTTGTAGAGGAATGGCAAAGAAACCATGGGAAACAGAAGAAATTCTTCAGTTGATTGAAAAGAAGAAAGTACAAAAAATGTTCAGAGGAATACACAAACACAATTTGCTTAGGAATGAAATAAATAGGAAGTGCAGAGAAGCCACGACAAAATGGCTATGTGAAAAATGTGAAAAAATTGGAAAATAAATTATTGTTGGAAGGACTGACTCAGCATATAGAAAAGTCAAAATAACCTTTGGTGAAATTAAAAGCAAGGCCAGTAACATTACGAGTGCAAAGGGAATGCCACTGTTAAATGCAGAGGAGAGAATGTATAGGTGGAAAGAGTACATTGGGGACCTCTACGAAGGGGAGGACTTACCTGATGACATGATAAAAGAAGAAACAGGAATCAGCAGAAAAGAGATAGGGGATCCAGTATTAGAATCAGAATTTAAAAGAGCTTTGGAAGACTTGAAATCAGATATGGTAGAAAGAACAGATTACATTCCATCAGAATCTCTAAAATAATTTGGGGAAGTTGCAACAAAATGATTATTCATGTTGGTGTGTAGAACATTTGAGACTGATGATATACCATCAGACTTCCAGAAAAACATCATCCACACAATTCCCAAGATTGCAAGAGCTGACAAGTGTGAGATTAAAAGCTCATGCGCCCAAGTTGCTGACATGAATGATATGCGGAAGAATGGAAAATTGAGGATGTAGTAGATGAGAATCAGTTTGGCTTTAGGAAAGGTAAGGTAAGGTAACAGAGAGGCAGTTGTGATGTTCTGATTTTGATAAGAGAAGCAAAACTGAAGAAAAATTAAGACATGTTCATAGGATTTGTCAGTCTGGAAAAAGCATTTGACAATGTAAGACAGTGGAAGATGCTCAAAATCCTAAGGAAAATAAGGGTAAACTATAGGGAAAGGCGGGTATATATACAATATGCACAAGAATCAAGAGAGACCAATAAGAATATGAAACCAAGAATGAAGGGCATGATTACAAATGGGTAAGACAGGAATGTAGTCTTTCACCCATGTTGTTCAAGGTGAAAGAATATCAATGTTAAGATTTGCTGATGACATCACTATCGTCAGTGAAAGTGAAATAGAATTACAGGATCTGTTGCATGGAATGAAAAGACTAATGAGAGCAGAATATGGATAGAGAGTAAACTGAAAAAAGACAAAAGTGACAAGAAGTAGCAGAAATGAGAACAGTGAGAAACTTGACATCAGAATTGGAGATCACAAAGTAGACGAAGTCAAGGAATTCTGATACCTAGACAGCAAAATGATGGATAGAGCAAGAATGACATAAAAAGCAGACTAGCAGAGTAAATATGGGCATTCCTAGCCAAGACAAGTTTGCTGGTACCAAACATGGGTCTTAATTTGAGGAAGAAAATTCTGAACTATGGGAAAACTGGAAAAGAAGAGAACAGAAGCATTTAAGATGTGATACTACAGAAGACTGTTGAAAATTAAGTGACTGATACGATAAAGAGTGAGGAGGTTCTCCCGAGAATTGACAAGGAAAGGAATATGGAAAATGCTGACAAGAAGGAACAGGATGAGAGGACATCTGTTAAGACATCATGGAATAACTTCCATGGTACTAGAGGAAGCTGTAGAGGATAAAAACTTAAGATGAAGACAAAGATTGGGGGTATATTTAGCAAATAATTGAGGGGTAGGTTGCAAGTGCTATTCTGAGGTGAAAGGATTAGCAGGGGACAGGAATTCATGGTGGACTGCATCAAAAAAATTGACTGCAAATCACATCTTGGGGAAGTTCAGCTTCTTTTATTCATGTCTGTACATCAAAATTTGATTGCCTCAGTTAGTGCTCATTGTTTTTAATACAGAGCTACCAGTTATCTAGGAGAAAAAAAACTGGATTCATTCTCTGATACTGTCTTCCATAAAACATATTTCCTATATTTCTATTTCTGCACAAAAATTCCCTTCACTTCTTCTCATTTCTCTGTAATAATTCTCCACATTAGCACATTTTTCCCTTCACAACTGCAAACGAGGTAAGGGGCCACATAAAACAAGTCCCCTTGACATGAGATACATATCTAGCTCCTCACATTTTAAGCCCAGCAACATCGGACATTTAATAGGTACCTCACATTTGTCCACAGAACCATTTATTTTTAAATCCACTAATCAGTAATGTCGATTTTTTATTCCTTTTAACAGGACATCACTATAACAATTAACTGCTATTGCACACCTGACTTCCAGAATCAATTAATGATTTTGTTGTTTGTGCAGGGGTTAAAATCTTAATAAGTTTAATAATTACTGTGTTCTTGTTCAACACATTTAATTGCTCTAATAAACCTTCATATTCTTTATTTCAACTTCTGTTCTTACAACTCATGTTGTTTTAGTATCACCCGCTGCTTCTCCCCAAAAATTTTGCATCTATAGCATGGAGGGCTGATCAAATCAGTCTCTGGACTGAAGACCACAACAGACTTGCTGGAATTTTTTGCCCTTTTCCTGCTCATTTTCAGACTCTCTGCTTTGTATTCACTCAGACCAAGTCCTTCTTCTCTTCCTCTGCCTAGTATCTTCAGTTTGCTACACCCAAAATGATATCTGTCACATTTGTGATTCCTTTCAGCAATACAGGAAATAGCTTTCTTCTTTCCACCTGTATTGAAGACACTGCTTTGCATGTTCGGCAATCTTTTTCTGTGCCACCGCATTTCTAGTAGTCTTACTCATTCCACCATTCCTATATCCTCACCTATTAAGTGGCTATGTATCTCACATTTGATCAGTGGACATATTACCTGCTGTTCTTCTACTGTCACTTCGACATCACTATTACCATCCTTGTTTAGTGACTGGTGGCTGCACACTTTGACTGGAGTCCCTACAGCTGCCCATTATATCACATTTTGTTCATCATCCTGCATGACTACCAACTGGTTTCTTTTGATTTCTCTTTCTCATGATGCACAATGCACTCTCTTTCAATCAGAACCTTTTACAGCTGCGTACAGTATCTATAGGATGGTTATTTCTAAAAAATAAAGTTGTTTAGTACTCCCATACTAAATGTATTCTCTACAAAGGGTTCTATGTGTTTCTGCACCATCTGATGCACTTTCTGTACTTCTTATTCCACTTCAGCCACTTGTAACTGCTGCTTCAGTCTGCTGTTTCTGGTTTTCCGTAGTTTCCATTTCCTTCTCTTTAAACATTTTCTCCATACTTACCAACTGCTCTTCAGTTGTTGTTGTTGTTGTGATCTTCAGTCCAGAGACTGGTTTGATGCAGCTCTCCATGCTACTCTATCCTGTGCAAGCTTCTTGGATCTGTTTCCAGCATCTCGAAAGCTACATTCCCTGGAAAAGTGCATGCTTGCATGTGGGCACAATCCTCCTGCCTTCCGCTGGCTGTACCTGACAAAGGCATTGGTACTATTTCCAATGCTTTGAGTTGATTGCTGTTTCTGGGTCACGCGTGAGTGTATTACTGCTTACGATATCAAGTCAATAGTTCGAACATTTAATATAGGTTATGAAAACATGTGTTGTTGTTGTGGTCTTTAGTCCAGCGACTGGTTTGATGCAGCTTTCCATGCTACTCTATCCCATGCAACCTCCTTCATCTCCCAGTACCTACTGAAACCTACATCCTTCTGAATTTGCTTAGCATATTCATCTCTTGGTCTCCCTCTATGATTTTTACCCTACAAGCTGCCCTCCAATACTAAATTGGTGATCCCTTGATGCCTCAGAACATGTCCAACCAACTGATCCCTTCTTCTCGTCAAGATGTGCCACAAATTTCCCTTCTCCCCAATTCAATTCAATACCTCCTCATTACTTATGTGATCTACCCATCTAATCTTCAGCATTCTTCTGTAGCACCATATTTCAAAAGCTTCTATTCTCTTCTTGTCCAAACTATTTATCATCCATGCTTCACTTCCATACAAATACTTTCAGAAACTACTTCTTGACACTTAAATCTATACTCAATGTTAACAAATTTCTCTTCTTCAGAACTGGTTTCCTTGTCATTGCCAGTCTACATTTCATATCCTCTCTACTTTGACCATCATCAGTTATTTTGCTCCCCAAACAGCAAAACTCATCTACTACTTTAAGTGTCTCATTTACTAATTTAATTCCCTCAGCATCACCCAAATTAATTTGACTACATTCCACTATCCTCATTTTCTTTTGTTGATGTTCATCTTATATCCTCCTTTCGAGATACTGTCCATTCCGTTCAACTGCTCTTCCAGGTCCTTTGCCGTCTCTGACAGAATTAAAATGTCATCGGCGAACCTCAAAGTTTTCATTGCTTCTCCATGGATTTTAATTCCTGCTCCAAATTTTTCTTTTGTTTCCTTTATTGCTTGCTCAATATACAGATTGAATAACACTGGGGACAGGCTACAACCCTGTCTCACTCCCTTCCCAACCACTGCTTCCCTTTCATGCCCTTCGATTCTTATAACTGCCATCTGGTTTCTGTACAAATTGTAAATAGCCTTTCGCTCCCTGTATTTTACCCCTGCCTCATTCAGAATTTGAAATAGAATATTCCAGTCAACATTGTCAAAAGCTTTCTCTAAGTCTACAAATGCTAGAAATGTAAGTTTGTCTTCCCTTAATCTATCTCCTAAGATAAGTCATAGGGTCAGTATTGCCTCACGTGTTCCAACATTTCTACGGACTCCAAACTGGTCTTCCCCGACATTGGCTTCTACCAGTTTTTCCATTTGTCTGCAAAGAATTTGCATTAGTATTTTCCTGTCATGACTTATTAAACTGATAGTTCGGTAATTTACACATCTGTCAACACCTGCTTTCTTTGGGATTGGAATCATTATATTCTTCTTGAAATCTGAGGATACTTCACCTGTCTCATTCATCTTGCTCACCAGATAATAGAGTTTTGTCAGGACTGGCCCTCCCAAGGCTGTCAGTAGTTCTAACGGACTGTTGTCTACTCCCGTGGCCTTTTTTCGACTTAGGTCTTTGAGTGCTCTGTGAAACTTTCATGCAGTATCATTTCTCCCATTTCATCTTCATCTACATCCTCTTCCATTTCCATAATATTGTCCTCAAGTACATCACCCTTGTATAGACCCTCCATATACTCCTTCCACCTTTCTGCTTTCCCTTCTTTGCTTAGAACTGGGTTTCCATCTGAGCTCTTGATATTCATACAAGTGGTTCTCTTTTTCTCCAAAGGTCTCTTTAATTTTCCTGTAGGCAGTATCTATCTTACTCCTAGTGAGATATGCTTCTACATCCTTAAATTTAGCTTAGCCATTTTGCACTTCCTGTTGATCTCATTTTTGAGACGTTTGGATTCCTTTCTGCCTGCTTCATTTACTGCATTTTTACATTTTCTCCTTTCATCAATTAAATTCAATATATCTTCTGTTAACCAAGGATTTCTACTAGCCCTTGTATTTTTACCTACTTGATCCTCTGCTGCCTTCATTATTTCATCCCTCAAAGCTACCCATTCTTCTTCTACTGTACAGGGCTATTACAAATGATTGAAGCGATTTCATAAATTCACTGTAGCTCCATTCATTGACATATAGTCACGACACACTACAGATACGTAGAAAAACTCATAAAGTTTTGTTCAGCTGAAGCCGCACTTCAGGTTTCTACCGCCAGAGCACTCAAGAGCGCAGTGAGACAAAATGGCGACAGGAGCCGAGAAAGCGTATGTCGTGCTTGAAATGCACTCACATCAGTCAGTCATAACAGTGCAACGACACTTCAGGACGAAGTTCAACAAAGATCCACCAACTGCTAACTCCATTCAGCGATGGTATGCGCAGTTTAAAGCTTCTGAATGCCTCTGTAAGGGGAAATCGACGGGTCGGCCTGCAGTGAGCGAAGAAACGGTTGAACGCGTGTGGGCAAGTTTCACGCATAGCCCGCAGAAGTCGACGAATAAAGCAAGCAGGGAGCTAAACGACCACAGCCGATGGTTTGGAAAATCTCACGGAAAAGGCTAAAGCAGAAGCCTTACCGTTTACAATTGCTACAAGCCCTGACACCCAATGACAAAGTCAAACGCTTTGAATTTTCGGCGCGGATGCAACAGCTCATGGAAGGGGATGCGTTCAGTGCGAAACTTGTTTTCAGTGATGAAGCAACATTTTTTCTTAATGGTGAAGTGAACAGACACAATGTGCGAATCTGGGCGGTAGAGAATCCTCACGCATTCGTGCAGCAAATTCGCAATTCACCAAAAGTTATCGTGTTTTGTGCAATCTCGCGGTTTAAAGTTTACGGCCCCTTTTTCTTCTGCGAAAAAAACGTTACAGGACACGTGTATCTGGACATGCTGGAAAATTGGCTCATGCCACAACTGGAGACCGACAGCCCCGACTTCATCTTTCAACAGGATGGTGCTCCACCACACGTCCATCATGATGTTCGGCATTTCTTAAACAGGAGATTGGAAAACCGATGGATCGGTCGTGGTGAAGATCAGGATCAGCAATTCATGTCATGGCCTCCATGCTCTCCCGACTTAACCCCATGCGATTTCTTTCTGTGGGGTTATGTGAAAGATTCAGTGTTTAAACCTCCTCTACCAAGAAACGTGCCAGAACTGCGAGCTCGCATCAACGATGCTTCCGAACTCGTTGATGGGGACATGCTGCGCCGAGTGTGGGAGGAACTTGATTATCGGCTTGATGTCTGCCGAATCACTAAAGGGGCACATATCGAACATTTGTGAATGGCTAAAAAAACTTTTTGAGTTTTTGTATGTGTGTGCAAAGCATTGTGAAAATATCTCAAATAATAAAGTTATTGTAGAGCTGTGAAATCGCTTCAATCATTTGTAATAACCCTGCCTTGTCACTTCTTTTTCTGTGTGTTTTTGCTTTTAGGAAGCTTTAATTTTCGAGTACTAGTAATAAGGAAAATTTGGAAAATATTTTGAGTAGATTTCCCAAACATGTTATAGTTTTGGGTGGAGATTTTAATTAATCAGATATAGACTGGGAGACTCAATGTTTATAATGGGTTGCAGGGACAAAGAATCCAGTGCAATTCTTTTAAGTGCATTATCTGAAAACTACCTTGAGCAGTTAAACAGAGAACAGACTTGTGGTGATAACATATTAGACCTTCTGGTGACAAACAGACCCGAACTTTTTAAAAAAGTTAACGCAGAACAGGGAATCAGCAATCAAAAAGCGGTTACAGCATCGGTGATTTCAGCTGTAAATAGAAATATTAAAAAAAAGTAGGAAGGTTTTTCTGTTAGCAAAAGTGACAAAAAGCAGATTTCAGAGTACTTGATGGCTCAACACAAAAGTTTTATCTCAAGTACAGATAGTGTTCAGGATCAGTGGACAAAGTTCAAAACCATCGTACAATATGCATTACATGAGTATGTGCCAAGCAAGATCTTAAGAGATGGAAAAGAGCCACCGTGGTACAACAACCAAGTTAGAAAACAGCTAAGGAAGCAATGGGAACTTCACAGCAAACATAAACATAGCCGAAGCCTTGCAGACAAACAAAAATTACATGAAGCTAAATGAAGTGTGTGGAGGGCTATGTGAGAAGCGTTCAACGAATTTGAAAGTAAAATTCTATGAACTGACTTGTCAGAAAATCCTAAGAAATTTTGGTCTGATGTCAAAGTGGTAGGTGGATCAAAACAAAATGTTCAGACACTCTGTGACCAAAATGGTACTGAAACAGAGGATGACAGACTAAAGGCCGAAATATTGAATGTCTGTTTCCAAAGCTGTTTCACAGAGGAAGACTGCACTGTAGCTCCTTCTCTAGAATGTTGCACAGATGACAAAATGGTAGATATCGAAATAGATGACAGAGGGATAGAAAAACAATTAAAATCACTCAAGAGAGGAAATGCCACTGGACCTGATGGGATACCAGGTTGATTTTACACAGAGTACACATGAACCATGGACCTTGCCATTGGTGGGGAGGCTTGCGTGCCTCAGCAATACAGATGGCCATACCATAGGTGCAACCACAACGGAGGGGTATCTGTTGAGAGACCAGACAAACGTGTCATTCCTGAAGAGGGGCAGCAGACTTCTAAGTAGTTGCAGGGGCAACAGTCTGGATGATTTACTGATTTGGCCTTGTAACACTAACCAAAACAGCCTTGCTGTGCTGGTACTGTGAATGGCTGAAAGCAATGGGGAAACTACAGCCATAATTTTTCCTGAGGGCATGCAGCTTTACTGTATGATTAAATGATGATGGCATCCTCTTGGGTAAAATATTCCGGAGGTAAAATAGTCTCCCATTCGGATCTCTGGGCAGCGGCTACTCAAGAGGGCGTCGTTATCAGGAGAAAGAAAACTGGCGTTCTATGGATAGGAGTGTGGAATGTCAGATCCCTTAATCTGGCAGGTAAGTTAGAAAATTTAGAAAGGGATATGGATAGGTTAAAGTTAGACATAGTGGGAATTAGTGAAGTTCGGTGGCAGGAGGAACAAGACTTTTGGTCAGCTGGATACAGGGTTATAAATACAAAATCAAATAGGGGTAATGCAGGAGTAGGTTTAATAATGAATTTAAAAATGGGAGTGCGGGTAAGCTGCTATAAACAGCATAGTGAACACATTATTGTGGCCATACCTACTACAGTAGTACAAGTTTATATGCCAACTAACTCTGCAGATGATGAAGAAATTGATGAAACGTATGATGAGATAAAAGAAATTATTCAGGTATTGGCGGCAGACTAAAATTTAATAGTCAAGGGTGACTGGAATTCGATAGTAGGAAAAGAGAGAGAAGGAAACATAGTAGGTGAATATGGATTGGGGATAAGAAATGAAAGAGGAAGCCACCTGGTAGAATTTTGCACAGAGCATAACTTAATCATAGCTAACACTTGGTTCAAGAATCATGAAAGAAGGTTGTATACATGGAAGAGGGCTGGAGATACTGAAAGGTTTCAGATAGATTATATAATGGTAAGACAGAGATTTAGGAACCAAGTTTTAAATTGTAAGACATTTCCAGGGGCAGATGTGGACTCTGACCACAATCTATTGGTAATGAATTGTAGAGTAAAACTGGAGAAACTGCAAAAAGGTGGGAATTTAAAGAGATGGGACCGGCATAAACTGACTAAACCAGGGGTTGTACAGAGTTTCAGGGTGAGTGTAAGGGAACAATTGATAGCAATGGGGGAAAGAAATACAGTAGCAGAAGAACGGGTAGCTTTGAGGGATGAAGTAGTGAAGACAGCAGAGGGTCAAGTAGGTAAAAGACGAGGGCTAGTAGAAATCCTTGGGTAACAGAAGAAATATTGAATTTAACTGATGATAGGAGAAAATATAAAAATGCAGTAAATGAGGCATGCAAAGAGGAATACAAATGTCTCAAAAATGGAAGGAAGTGCAAAATGGCTAAGCAGGGATGGCTAGACGACAAATGTAAGGATGTAGAGGCTTATCTCACTAGCGGTAAGATAGATACTGCCTACAGGAAAATTAAAGAGACCTTTGGAGAAAAGAGAATCACTTACATGAATATCAAGAGCTCAGATGGAAACCCAGTTCTAAGCAAAAAAGGGAAAGCGGAAAGGTGGAAGGAGTATATAGAGGGTCTATACAAGGGCGATGTACTTGAGGACAATATTAAGGAAATGGAAGAGGATGTAGATGAAGATGAAATGGGAGATATGGTACTGCGTGAAGAGTGTGACATAGCACTGAAAGACCTAAGTCGAAACAAGGCCCCAGGAGTAGACAACATTCCATTAGAACTACTGACAGCCTTGGGAGAGCCAGTCCTGACAAAACTCTACCATCTGGTGAGCAAGATGTATGAAACAAGCGAAATACCCTCAGACTTCAAGAAGAATATAATAATTTTGATCCCAAAGAAAGCAGGTGAAAATTACCGAACTATCAGTTTAATAAGTCACAGCTGCAAAATACTGACACGAATTTTTTACAGACGAATGAAAAAACTGGAAGAAGCTGATCTCAGGGAAGATCAGTTTGGATTCCGTAGAAATATTGGAACACATGAGGCAATACTGACCTTACAACTTATCTTAGAAGAAAGATTAAGGAAGGACAAACCTATGTTCCTAGCATTTGTAGACTTAGAGAAAGCTTTTGACAATGTTGCCTGGAATACTCTCTTTCAAATTCTAAAGGTGGCAGGGGTAAAATACAGGGAGCAAAAGGCTGTTTACAGTTTGTACAGAAACCAGATGGCAGTTATAAGAGTCAAGGGGCATGAAACGGAAGCAGTGGTTGGGAAGGGAGTGAGACAGGGTTGTAGCCTGTCCCCAATGTTATTCAATCTGTATATTGAGCATGCAGTAAAGGAAACAAAAGAAAAATTCAGAGTAGGTATTATAATCCATGGAGAAGAAATAAAAACTTTGACATTCATCGAGGACATTGTAATTCTGTCAGAGACAGCAAAGGACTTGGAAGAGCAGTTGAACAGAATTGACAATGTCTTGAAAGGAGGATATAAGATGAACATCAACAAAAGCAAAACAAGGATAATGGAATGTAGTCAAATTAAGTTGGGTGATGCTGAGGAAATTAGGTTAGGAAATGAGACACTTAAAGTTGTAAAGGAGTTATGCTATTTGGGTAGGAAAATAACTGATGATGGTCAAAGTAGAGAGGATATAAAATGTAGACTGGCAATGTCAAGAAAAGCATTTCTGAAGCAGAGAAAAGCATTTCTGAAGAAGAGAGATTTGTTAACACTGAGTATAGATTTAAGTGTCGGGAAGTCGTTTCTGAAAGTATTTGTATGGAGTGTAGCCATGTATGGAAGTGAAACATGGATGATAAATAGTTTGGAAGGGAAGAGAATAGAAGCTTTCGAAATGTGGTGCTACAGAAGAATGCTGAAGATTAGATGTGCTGAACTATAGACCTATATCATTAATGTCGATCAGTTGTAGAATTTTGGAACACATATTATGTTCGAGTATAATGACTTTTCTGGAGACTAAAAAGCTGCTCTGCAGGAATCAGCATGGGTTTCAAAAAAGACGATCATGTGAAACCCAACTCATGTTATTCGTCCACAAGACTCAGAGGGCCATAGACACGGGTTCCCAGGTAGATGCCGTGTTTCTTAACTTCTGCAAGGTGTTTAATACAGTTCCTCACAGTCGTTTAATGAACAAAGTAAGAGCATCTGGACCATCAGACCAATTGTGTGATTGGATTGAAGAGTTCTTAGATAACAGAACACAGCATGTCATTCCCAATGGAGAGAAGTCTTCCAAAGTAAGAGTGATTTCAAGTGTGCTGCAGTGGAGTGACGTAGGACTGTTGCGATTCACAATATATATAAATGATCTTGTGGATAACACTGGAAGTTCACTGAGGCTTTTTGCAGATGAAGCTGTAGTATATCGAGAGATTGTAAAAATGGAAAATTGTACTGAAATGCAGGAGGATCTGCAACGAATTGACGCATGGTGCAGGGAATGGCAATTGAATCTCAATTTTTGAGTGGTACTTAAGATAGGGAAATAAATTAGTGAAATGAATGTGAAGTGAAGTAGAAATTAGAAAATAAATGAAAAACTTAGTTTAGTTTAGAAGAACTACACACTGGCAAACAGCGGACAGAGCAGCACTGGCAACGGCCTGCTCTTGCAAGTCAGCACATTGAGGAGAAGCCATCGCCCTCCCCACATAAGCAGAAGCTGTCAATTCAGCCAGCAGGGCATCGCCTGACCGGCTCACATGTTTCTCAATTGTCACATGTGATCAAAGGCACTCGCCTACATTCTAAGAGCCAATGACCGACATTAAGAAGATTCTTCGAGAAGCTTTTCAATGTGACAGAAGAGGCAATGACCGTGAAGTTGCTCACCTCCAGTGAACTGAAGTAAATAAATACGCAAGACGCAGTGGGCCCGACAGTAGTAATTTTCAGTTCAGTTTCGGTGCTGAAGACTGTTATGCAGGAAGAGACTACATTGTACACAGAAGCACCAAGTGTGCCGCTGTAACGGAATAGCAAGCAGCAGCCTCACCGCCAGAAGACAGAAGTCAGAAGGTATTTGAAGACTGATTGTTACATACCCGGGTAACTCGTGAGGACGGGAAGGAGACTGCCTCACATCAGCAGTCACCTGTGAGCTGGGATGAAGATCTGACAGCTGAAGACTGGCAAGCTAGAGTCCGTTGTTCAAGTCCGAGACACTGGCCTTCCCCCGCCGCGCCGCTCCACTGGTCAATGCACAACACAGACAGACGTGGCCGCTTAGAGAAGAGAAACACTGGGACGCCACATCCAAGGTATCACCATCCGTTTCACAACTTTGTTCTCAATAATTAAATGGGCTATATCACAATGGGCATCTCCAGTCAACTGGGCAAAACTGTGACATGAGATACACTCCTCCAGGCGTAATCAGACGACGCCGCTCACGCAGCATGAAGGCTTCCCAAACGACACAGCTGCCGCTCTCCCAGGCAGAACAATCCAGTAAGAAAACCATTGTACAAATCTTCAATAAAAGTTATCTTATGTAAAAATGCTGTTTCATTCTACCTCATACCCGAGCCAAGGAAGAATCCACCCTGCCCCCATGTTCTTAAGAGAGAAAAAGTAATTTATTTAGTGTTTTTCACCCTGACATAATGCTTCAGAATCAAATGCCCTTTGCAGTAATGCTCATCCTGACAATTGACTAGCATCAAAAGAGAAAATCCAGTTACATTTGGCTCAATATGAGGTGTGAATGACAGTCCCTAAAGGTCCACAGTTAGTATTGTTTAATGTGTGAAAGGATAGAGGTTTGCATAGCAGTCATAATATTTTCTTTATTTAGAAGTGTATTTTCTCTCATAATTTTAAGAGTTTGTTGAAAATATTTAAACATCTTTTTAACTCAGTGTAGTAAGATTGTGTAACTAATAGTTTGTAAAATGATGACACGAAATCGTACAAAGTCAGTGTCAGCACCACAAGCGGTTTCTACTGAGGAAGCTATTCAGAACTTAGTTAATCAAATAGCACAGCTTAAAAATGATAATCATGCATTATTTAAACAGTTGTGTGAGGTTAGGCAAACCGGTTCAATCCCTGCCACCCTAGATTCCTCAGTAGCAGCCTTGGTAACTCCTTTTTCAGGTAAACCTGGCGAAGACATAACAGCCTTTTTTGATGATTTAGTAGCAGCTGCAAAGTTAGGATCATGGTCAGATGAACAGCTCTTACAAATGACAAAGTTAAGATTGATAGGAGAGGCTAAAGCACACATATTATACCATGAAGAATTATGGAATGCTCCAACATTTGAGGAATTGAGGAATTGAAGAATGGATTACTTACGCATTTTCAAAAACAGAACAGCTGTAGATTTTATAGGGAAAAATCAAACACTATCACTCAGAGGCAAAACGAGTTGTTAGAAAGCTTTGTAGATAGGATTAGAAAAGTTAATATTAACACCTATCAGTTGACAACTAGTGATGAAGCAAATAAAGTTATTTTACAAGAGGCAGAAGATAGAGCTCTGGATACATTTTTACGTGGGTTACCTCCTGAAACATCCCGTCGTGTCAGGGCAGAGTTTGCTAAAAATTTAGCGGAAGCTGTATCTGTGGTGACAGCTTTCGAAGAAATAGACATTGCCACCAGATACAAGGAGAAGCAAAATGTATTTTCAGCAGGAGTACGATGTTTTAGGTGTGATCGACAGGGACATATAGCAAAAAACTGCAGACAACCTCAATGCACCAATTGTCAAAGAATAGGTCACACATTCAATGAATGCAGGGCTAAGATAGTTTTTGGAAATAGAAATCAGTTAAACTCAAATGGGAATGTTGGAGCCGCCACCAGGCGTTCCCAAAAAAATTTCATGCCATTAAGGCGAATGTGAAGGCGGAATCTTGGTTATCTGCTATCATACAGGATAAAGAGGCAAGGTTTCTGGTGGATACAGGCGCAAACATATCAATAGTGAGTAATGAATGCATTGGAGAAAAGAAATATGACCCTCCAAGGTATAGATTGAGTGGGGTAGGAGGAGGTACATTGAAGTCATTAGGATGTACATAATTGATTTTCTATATTCACAGTGTACAATTTCAAGAAGATGCAGAAGTGGTAACAAAGGTAACTGACGGGTACGACGCGATCCTAGGGCTGGATTTCCTGAATAAACATCATGTTAAAATCGACTTCAGACAGCAAACTGTAGAACTTAGCGGAATAGTGTTTCAGCTAGGTGACACCGCTGCAAAGGGCCCGCTGCCGCAAGATTTCCCCAACCGGAAGGTGAAATCAACTACACTGCGTGCAACGTCCTTGAAGGTTGATTCGCTTGATAATATACCATTTGGCTCGGGAAAACTTTTCTGGATGACCATTGACCCCGAGGTACTTACAGATACAGTGTGTCTAATAGAGCCATTAGAGGAAAATGAGGAATTAGATGTATCACATCATCTCATCATCATTATCTGATGTGATGTATCACATCCCGTGTGGAGTTTGCTGGTCTCCCATCGGGCGCCTCCCCAGGTGGCGGATAGGGGAAGGCTCACCAGATATGGTGGGTACCGGGGAAATAAAATACCCGGGGTGGACCAAAACTAGCAACTGCTGCCTTGTAGTATGATATTGGCTTATCAAAGGCTAAAGGAAGAAAACCTTGAGTTAAAATTACCTGGTCCTCCGGGTTGGGGGTTGTGCAGTGGGCCAGCTCCTCACTCATATAAAAACATAAAAATGTTAAAAACTTAATAATATGCCTCGGAAAAATTGGAACTTTGGACGACGAGCTGGCGATGAGAAATGGAAAATTATGTTTGGATGCTGGAATGTGCAAGGTATTTCCACTAAAATAAATTTACTACCTACAGAACTTGACATGTTCAATATGGATGTAGCTGTACTCTCTGAAACAAAGGAGAAAGGCCAAGGAGAAGAAGAACTGGATAATTATGTACATAGAACAAGCAAAGGCCTTTTACAGGTCTGTCCCATGTCACCATCATTATTTAAAATCTATATAGATGTTAGCCTTAGAACATGGTCTCGTAAATGTAATAGTATGGGATTAGAAATAAGAGATGGAGTTTACCTACATCATTTACTATTTGCTGATGATCAAGTAGTCGTTGCACAAGATGGGGAGGATGCTAACTATATGTGCAATCAACTAGCAGTAGCATACAAAACTTGTGGTTTGAAGATTAATTACCAAAAAAACAGAATACTTGACTAATGATTCAGATGAGCTATACATTGAAGGAAGGAAAATCAAAAAGATAAACACTTTCTGTTATTTGGGATCCATTTTAGAAATCGAGGGAAAATCAGAGTCAGAAATCAATAAAAGAATTAGTAGCAGACGGAGGGTCATTGGGATGCTTAACTCAGTCTTATGGAGCAGGAATGTAATGAGCAGAACTAAAAAATTAATATACAAATCCATATTAGAGAGTGTGATTCTGTATGGAACGGAGACCTGGACAATTAACATGAAGCACATTAGAAAATTACAAGCTCTAGAGATGGACTTTTGGAGAAGATCGGCAAGAATCTCCAGGAAAGAAAAGATAAAGAACACCAAAATAATAAGGAGAATGGAAATAAAAGAAAGAATATATGATGTAATGGATAGGAATAAATTACAGTGGTACGGGCATGTACGACGAATGGAGGAAGCCAGAGTACCAAAATTGATACTGGAGTGGGAACCAGAGGGGAGAAGAAGAAGAGGACGACCTATGTCCACCTGGCTCCAAAATGTACAGCACACAATGAGGAGAATGGGCGCAGAGGAAGAAGACACACAAGATCGAAACACCTGGGGGAATATTTTGAGAATATAGTTTAAGAACGTTTATTGTTTGTATTGTAATTTCCAAGTAAATTATTATGTTGGAGATAAGCCTCTTTAATGAGAAAAGCTCAAAATAATAATAATAAATAATAAAGATGTATCACATTGTTTTGTACATAGAAGTGTTGTATGGGTTCAAGATGTTGCAGGAGAAAGAAAAGCACCAGTACATATTGACAATTTCGGAGTGGAGGACAAAGAGTTGCATATGGGAATATTAGTAGCAACAGTCAGTACTTTTGAGGAGGAAGATTTCATTTGGTCAGATATTACTGATGGTCAGAAACCAGACGCCTATAAAACTGCATTACGCCAGAAGTTGAGCATTTGAAAGGAAATGATAGAGACACGATAGAAGCAGTTTTAGTTGAGTTCCAAGATTTATTTAATGCAGAAGGTCCACTGCCAGCAACAGATATCACTCAGCATAGGATCCCAGTAGGAAATAGCCCCCCAGTTTATGGGAAGCCTTATAGAGTTCCGCATCACTTACAGCTAGTACTGGATGAATTTTTAGAACAGCATCTAAAAGATGGAATTATAGAATATTCTGATTCGCCTTATAATTCAAATATTGTAATTATTCCAAAGAATTCTCCCAATGGTACGAAACGATATAGATTTTGTTGTGACTACAGACACCTTAACAAACAATCTCAGATGTTTATCCTCTTCCAAACACTACAGATATCATTGACAGTTTGAGTAACAGTAAATACTTTTCAACAATCGATTTACGTAGCGGATATTATCAATTGGTCTCGCATCGTATTACCGAAAATATGTTCAAAATTTTGCTGAAATTGCCCGACCCTTAACCCAATTATTGAAAAAGGGTGCAAAATTTCATTGGTCTGAAGATTGTGAATCAGCATTTCAACCCTTAAAGATAAGTTAACACACAGTACAGTATTAGCCTACCCAGATTATAATAAAGAATTTATTTTATCCTGTGACGCAAGTGGTCATTCAGTAGGAGTTGTTTTGTGTCAGAATATTAATGGCGCCGAACACCCCATAGCCTACGCTTCGAGACAACTAACAACGGCAGAAAGAAACTATTCCACAATGGAGAAAGAATTGTTAAGTGTTATTTATGGCATCAAATACTTTAAATGCTACTTGTATGGTAGGAAATTCAAGCTTATTACAGACCACGCAGCTTTAAAATGGTTGCTTGGGTTGAAGGATCCATCTAGTCGTCTCACCCGTTGGGCCCTATGTCTTTCCGAAATGGATTTCGAAGTTATCCATAAACCAGGCAAAAAACACACGAATGCAGATTGCCTAAGTCAGAAAATAGCACTTTTGGAAGCAACAGGCCAAGATACTGAGGACTGGAGAAAGGCACAAGATGAGGATACAGAATGCAAAAAATACGCAACTCAAAAACAATTTTGCTTTGAAGATGGTGTATTATGCCGTAAAACAAAACTTGGAACGCAAATTGTTGTTCCCCAACACCTTAGACAAGAAATAATGGCAGAGGCCCATGATCATATCCTTGCAGGACACAGTGGACAGCGGACAACCGAAAGACGCGTAGCAGAGTGATTTTGGTGGCAAACCAGAAAGCAGGATGTTGCACAGTACGCTTGTAATTGCATTGCGTGCACATAACGAGCTGAACTTTCTTGTTTAAAAATACCCTTACAGAGGCTTCCCGAGGCTTCATGTCCATTTCAAATCTGTGGACTGGATCTCTATGGACCATTTCATAAAATACCTGCTGGTAATAAGTATGTTCTTACGATTATAGATCATTTTTCATGCTATCTAGCTATGGTGAGTCTCCCAGATCAGAAAGCAAATACAGTTGCCCAAGCTTTAGTCAACAACTGGATACTTAAATTTGGCATACCTGAAGCTATTGTCACAGATCAGGGATCTAATTTTATGTCTGAATTAATGAAACAGCTATGCCACTTACTAAAAGTACGTAAATTACGCACACCTCCGTTACACCCTCAGTGCAACGGACGCACAGAAAGAGTTCATCGGACAATTGGCAAGATACTTAGTTATTATATTAATGAACAACATTCTAATTGGGATACGTATTCACCAATAATCATGTTGATATACAACACCAAAATGCATGATGCAACTGGCATGTCACCTTATGAAGTGGTCTATGGGAGAAAAATGCCGTCCCCTTTTGATGTAATCAGGCAGAAAAACGGAAAAGTTGGAGAAACAGTAAAAGATTTCTGTCGAATGATGAAGGATGTATGGAAAAAGGTTCAAAAATCTAATACAAAGGCTTTGGAATGACAGGAAAGATTAGGTAATGCCCAAGCTAAATCTCCAAATTACAAAATTGGTCAGTGGGTGATACTGTCAACCCCATACATTGCGGAAGTAAAAATGAAAACATTTGTAACAAACTACAGAGGTCCTTATCAAATTATTGAGATCACGTCACCAGTCAACGTTAAATTGCAACTGCCCACCCGAACTACTATTGTCCATGCAATCATTTAAAACCTTTTAAAGGTGCTCCAGATGTAATTCCTTCAACAACAGTGTCTGCTTTTCCGAAGGGTGGAGGAAGTGCCCGAAAAGGAAAAAGAGTGGCCACGCCAGCACAACATACAGATATGGCACCATACAAACTTTGACCAAGGGTGCAAATGTTCTAGTGGAATCTTAGTAGACTGTGGATAATATACAAATGTAAATAATTAATAAATGATAATGGTTTATTTTTTAAGAAAAAAAGGTGAACGTAGATCTTGTAGTTAACAATGTATTCCTTCTTTTCTTTTCTTTGTTTTTGTTTTTGTTTTTACTAGGTTGGTAGGTCCATAACCATGTTGTTTGCTTTTTCAGATAATGCCTCTAGCATAATGGACAACTACACTGTGACTGTACTGTTTATCATAATTGCATTATTGACTAATACGAACAACAGACTACAGATTGACCAGTTGATGAGTGGTGTAATTTTTGTAAAACAGGGTACTGTAATTCTGACCAATCACAAGTGGACTATTTCATTACAGTATAATTTATGGGCCTTACGTAATGAACTTAAGAACCTTGAATTAGAATTTGATACACTACATGAAAGGGCAAGTTCACCAGAGATATTTGAAGAAATAGCCAGTGAATTTAAAACATTACATTACTCATATGAACAGTTGAGAGGACAGTTGCATCAGTTACAAGATATACTTGCACAGACCGTTAAACGTGCTAAACGTGGATGGGTGGACGCAGAAGGAAAACTCCTAAAGACCATTTTCAGTACAGCGGATAACGAAGATATTAATCAGTTAAATAATTCATTACAGAACATAGAGAGTACTGTGGAATTAAATAAAGGCACTATAGAATGGCACACAACAAGATTAGACGGATTGAAGCAAACAGTTTTTACTAATACCAAGGTCATCAGGAACTTCACCCAAGAATTAAATGATTTTCTTCTAGCTACTACTGCTACTCTGAATGAAGACTTAAAAGTCATACAAAAAAGGCTCGATATTGTGGATAAGAAATTTGCAGTAGGATGATCGCTTAGGCTACTCACTGATCAAATGATAGATGCACGGCTAGCAGTGGAGGAATTAAAGGAAGCCATCCATTATGCAGTACAGGGACATTTGTCACCCATGTTACTATCACCGGTTACATTCATCTCATTATTAGTTAAAATTTCAAAACAATTGCCAGAATCACTAAAGTTAATATTTCCTTCAGATAAGAAACATTTACCACAGTATTACCACTTAGCTACAGTACTAGTGGACACAGATAATGCAAGAATACGAGTTCATATATCTTTCCCTGTTACAGATAAAATGGGTATATATGACTGTTACAGAGTACACTCATTTCCGGTAAAATGGGGCAAACTAAATAAATTTGTACAGTTCCGAACACACCAAGTATTTCTAATCTCCCATACAACCAATACCAGCACGATAATGACAACTTCAGAATTAAATAGTTGCCTATCCGAACAAGTTATTATATGTCCATCTTGCGCAATCAAATTACATACCCATAGTTGTGAATCTCAAATATTTTTCCAAAGTCTGACCCCACCAATTGCCCACGCGATATATTAACTTCTACATCATGTTTTTTCGAGCAAGTAGAAAATCACTGGTTATATGCAGTCAGTAAACCAACTGATATTTTTGCACAATGTTACGAGAACAGTGTAGCTACAGCATTACAACATTTTCAACTTCATGGGAGAGAACTAATAATTAATGGCACATTTTGTTCCATCTCAGGAGCGAATTTTCATTTACCCGCAAAAATCACTGGTACAACTAATGTTAATTCATCCTTTCCTCTAATTTATTGGCAAGAAAATGCCATGCAAGCATTTCCTACACAAAAAGTATCCTATCTCAATGACTCCCTTGACAGTTCCCTTCTGAAGTCATTAGGTATGTTCATAAACTCACGGCAAGGCAAAATTGATGCCAATGTTATGACGCAAGATGTCTTAAAGTTAAAAAGTGAACACAAAACTAAAATTATAATGCTAGGAATGGGTATATCTGGAACCTTTGTGTTGGTGTTTCTGCTTTGTACAGTTTTGTTTTATTCAAGACAAAAAAATAAGCCAAATAATAATATACCACTTCATCAAATCCCTGTTAACTGGATATCACACTCTTAACTGGTGTACTACAGTGGTTGCTTTTGAGCATTAGTGTATTAATTTTGTTTGTTGTACTTCAGTCTTTATTAAACAGTCTCATGCTAAAATAAACAATACTGTAGAATAGATATTCTTGCATTAATATAGGGTAGATTAAACAGGTGTTGCTATGTAATTTTCTAAGTGAAAAATCTATTTTTGTTTATTCATTGTCATCAAGATTTGTTACACTTATTACAACAATTTATGTGTGAACTATGTGATTCATGAGAGTACAGTGCTCTAGTAAAGTGATAAAGTATTTTCAACATACTTAATGTGAAGTGTGTGTAATCAGCTAAGTCGAGAGTTTTCATTGCTTGTGTTAGTACTTTTGCCGTGTGAAGAGTGGAGGAATGTTGAGTGGTAAATTCGAGGGCAAATTTCTCCGAAGAGTGGAGGAATGTTGAGTGGTACTTAAGATAGGGAAATAAATTAGTGAAATGAATGTGAAGTGCAGTAGAAATTAGAAAATAAATGAAAAACTTAGTTTAGTTTAGAAGAATTACACACTGGCAAACAGAGGACAGAGCAGCAGTGGCAATGGACGGTGCTTGCAAGTCAACACGTTGAGGAGAAGCCATCGCCCTTGCCACATAAGCGGAAGCTGTCGATTCAGCCGGCAGGGCATCGCCCGACCAGCTCACATGTTTCTCAATTGTCACATGTGATCAAAGGCCCTCGCATACATTCCAAGAGCCAATGACCGACATTAAGAAGATTCTTCAAGAAGCTTTTCAACATGACAGAAGAGGCAATGACCATGAAGTTGCTCACCTCCAGTGAACTGAAGTAAATAAATACGCGAGATGCAGTGGGCCCGACAGTAGTAGTTTTCAGTTCAGTTTCGGTGCTGAAGACCGTTATGCAGGAAGAGACTACATTGTACTCAGAAGCACCAAGTGTGCCACTGTAATGGAGTAGCAAGCAGCAGCCTCACCACCAGAAGACAGAAGTCAGAAGGTATTTGAAGACTGATTGTTACGTACCCGGGTGACTCGTGAGGACGGGAAGGAGACGGCCTGACATCAGCAGTCACCTGTGAGCTGGGATGAAGATCTGACAGCTGAAGACTGGCAAGCTAGAGTCCGTTGTTCGAGTCTGGGACACTGGCCTTACCCCGCCGCATCGCTCCGCTGGCCGACGCACAACACGGACAGACTCGGCTGCTTAGAGAAGAGAAACACTGGGACGCCACATCCAAGGTATCACCATCCGTTTCACAACTTTGTTCTCAATAATTAAACGGGCCATATCATGATGCACATCTCCAGTGAACTGGGCAAAATGGCGACATGAGATACACACCTCCAGGCGTGATCAGATGCCGCCGCTCACGCAGCACGAAGGCTTCTCAAACGACACAGCTGCCGCTCTCCCAGCCAGAACAATCCAGTAAGAAAACCATTGTACAAATCTTCAATAACAGTTATCTTATGTAAAAATGCTGTTTCATTCTACCTCATACCCGAGCCAAGGAAGAACCCAACCTGCCCACATGTGTTTAAGAGAGAAAAAGTAATTTATTTAGTGTTTTTCTCCCTGACATAATGCTTTAGAATCAAATGTCCTTTGCAGTAATGCTCATCCTGACAATTGACTAGCATCAAAAGAGAAAACCCAGTTACACAATGTAAACAAGTGTAAGGTGCTGCGAATACATAGAAAGAAGATCCTTTATCATTTAGCTACAATACAGCAGGTCAGCAACTGGAAGCAGCTAATTCCATAAATTATCTGGGAATAGGCATTAGGAGTGATTTAAAATGGAATGACAATAGAAAATTAATGATCGGTAAAGCAGATGCCAGACTGAGATTCATTGGAAGAATCCTAAGGAAATGCAGTCCGAAAACAAAGGATGTAGGTTACAGTACACTTGTTCATCCATTGCTTGAATACTGCTCACTGGTGTGGGATCCATACCTGATAGGGTTGATAGAAGAGATAGAGAAGATCCAACAGAGAGCACTGTACTTCATTACAGGATCATTTAGTAATTGCAAAAGCATTACAGAGATGATAGATAAACTCCAGTGGAAGACTCTGCAAGAGATATGCTCAGTACGGGCTTTGTTGAAGTTTCGAGAATATACCTTCACCGAGGAGTCAAGCAGTATACTGCTCCCTCCTACGTATATCTTGCAAAGAGATGAATTGGATAAAATCGGAGAGATCAGAGCCCACACAGAGGCATACTGGCAATCCTTCTTTCCATGAACAATACGATACTGGAATTGAAGGGAGAACTGATAGAGGTAATCAAGGTACCATCCACCACACACCGTCAGGTGGCTTGCAGATTATGGATGTAGATGTAGATGTAGAATCGTTCCTTAATGCTTTCCCTGAAACTCTCTACAACCTCTGGTTCTGTCAGGTTATCCAGGTCCCATCTCCTTAAATTCACCTCTTTTTGCAATTTCTTCAGTTTTAATGTACAGTCTATAGCCAATAGATTGTGGTCAGAGTCCACATCTGCCCCTGGATATGTCTTACAATTTAAAACCTGGTTCCTAAATCTCTGTCTTACGATTATATAATCTATCTGAAACCTTCGAGTATCTCCAGGACTCTTCCATGTATACAGCCTTCTTTCATGATTCTTGAACCAAGTGTTACCTATGGTTAAGTTATGCTCTGTGCAAAATTCTAGCACATGGCTTTCTCTTTCATTCCTTCTCTTCCTTTACCAACTATCAAATTCCAGTCACCCATGACTATTAAATTTTCATCTCCCTTCACTATATGAATAATTTCTTTTATCTCATCATACATTTCATCAATCTCTTTATCATCTGCAGAGCTAGTTGGCATATAAACTTGTACTACGGTGGTAGGCGTGGGCTTCATGTCTATCTTGGCCACAATAATGCGTTCGCTATGCTGTTTGTAGTAGCTTACCTACACTCCTATTTTTTTATTCATTATTAAACCTACTCCTGCATTACCCCTATTTGATTTTGTATTTATAACCCTGTATTCACCTGAACAGAAGTCTTGTTCCTGCTGCCACCGAGCTTCACTAATTCCCACTATACCTAACTTTAATCTGTCCATTTCCCTTTTTAAATTTTCTAACCTACCTGCCAGATTAAGCGATCTGACATTCCTCGCTCCGATCCATAGAATGCCAGTTTTCTTTCTCCTGATAAAGACGTTCTCCTGAGTAGTCCCCACCCAGAGATCCAAATGGGGGACTATTTTACCTCCGGAATAGTTTACCCAAGAGGACGCCATCATCATTTAACCATACAGTAAAGCTGCATGCCCTCAGGAAAAATTACGGCTGTAGTTTCCCCTTGATTTCAGCTGATCACAGTACCAGCACAAAAAGGCCGTTTTGGTTAGTATAACAAGGCCAGATCAGTCTATCATCCAGACTGTTGCCCCTGCAACTTCTTCAATATTATGACTTATTTTTCTTAATTATAATATCAAATCTGTTTTTATGCCCCTCATTTCTTTTATTTATTCTCACATTACAACCTCAACGCTTCCCTCATTTGATTGAATTCTATACTATTTCCTAACCTTCTCTTTGGTGTTTTGGCATATGTTACATAGCCAATTTCTGCTCTTGCTCTACATTTTCCCATCACACTGCTATGGGTGTGGTCACATTTCTCTCCACTCTGTTAAATGGTCTATATTAATCTTTCCTAGTCCAACAATTTTTTTTATTTACTTTCTTACTTGCACAAATATATGACTGAAATATTATGTCGCACAAAGTAATTGTTGTGACTCTATTACATCAGCCCATCAGATTTTTTCACCAATTTTACACACTTTATGCCTACTGCAGAAAATCTAAATACTTGCCTACAGTAGTGATTCTAACTACTTGTCTGCAGCAGTGATTTTTAATTTTCACCTACAGCACCTCTGACACTTCCTCAGTCTTTGTGCTGCTGATGACTGCTTCATACTCCAACGTGGCAGTTGGTTGATGCATATCTGTATGTCATGTGGTCTGTCCTCTTCTTCTTCCTTGTAGTGGTTAGTTTCTATGATTTTAAACAGTTCTAGTAGCCATCATATTACACAAACAGCCCTGCCCTTTCTCCAGAAGTTTCTGGTAGTTGGTATTACTTTCACATCTTTGCTGAAGTTGTGTCTGAAGATTTGGAGCAATTCATTCATTTGTCACACTTGTAGGTCATTATATCTGAAGATTTATATAGGTTGGTCCTGTCATGCAGGAACATATGTAAGTCCCCTCCCAACTTTCACTACAAAAAGTTTGGTTAATTTTGTTATTAAATTTATCTGGCACCAGACTTAGATTTGTGACATCACTGGATTTGGGGAAATAAGCAAGCACTGAGAAGTGTATGCAGTATTAGTTTTCCTTCCAAGCAAAGGCTGAGACAACACAGCCTAGCAAAATACGTCTTCAGCAGTTAACAATGAAACTGCAACATACATTTATATAAACTTAAATGTTTAAATATTGTTTCAAAAATTGGTCAGATTATGTAACACTATGAAAGGGTTAAATATTGTGAAGCTCAACACTGTTTGCTAACTAGTCCCTTTAAAAAATCCACCTTTTGTAAAATTTTGAGAGGTGCATAATATTAAAGTGAGAACACTCTAGTTTTGGAATTAGCTGCATTTTGTCACAAAAAAGGTGGGTGAGCTTTTCCAAGAAACTACTCTTTTACTTTTTGAATTATTTCACTTTTTTTAAAATTTCAGAAAAACAGAATATTAAAGTTACGGAGTTCTACTTTCGTATGTGCATGGTTTTCAACAAGCTACTTCTTCTACTTTTTGAAATAGAGCAGAAACATGATGTATCATGATCCAATATACTGTGGACTTGGATGTAATGTGGTATAAAGTAAGTCCACAAAAATAAAATATCATTTATGAGTGATTTTTGTACTCTCAGCATATTTTATATAGTCTGTGTGTATCCTTTCTGCAATATAATTTACTACTGCAGCCTCCAAACTCTCTTCACAATAATGAAAATAGATGGACATAATTAAGCTCAACTTTTGGTTTGTCTTATCAACATACCAGGAGTGTTGTTGGACAGAAGCTTTGAATACACATCTCACAATTAACACTGTGACACAGTGATTATGCAACAATGCTTTGTAATCATTGAAATGAGCACATCCATCATGTGGATCACAGATTATTCGCTCACTGTATAGCTTTTTGTGTGCTTGTTATGATGTTACAGAAACGGAAAGCACGTTCTGTGAATGATAATCTAAAAATCATTGATCATGCGAATAATCATGAAACTAAAGCAAGTTTATCACCTGAATGTGGTGTCCCAGAAGGAACAATTAGGAAATGAGTGAAAGAAGATGTGGGAAATGAGGTACTAGCTGTGTGATAGCAGTATAGTGACACAACATAGAGATACGATTTCCACACTTTTTATAGTAAGCACATATACATAACACATGTAAACATTACAAGACATTACAAGAGTACAGAGCCCCCCCCCCCCCCTCCCAAGTGTGGAGCACATGAGGAGAGGCTTCTTTGGGCCATTATCTGTCTGATGTGATATGGGCAGCTGTGTGACAGTGGATGCAGTGGAAGATACGTCACAGTCAGCAAAGTGTGCTGGGGCAAAGGCACACCCAAAGCATGACATTAGCAATGCAATTAATGGATTGCGGATGGTGGCATTAGCAGATAAGGAAGTAGTTTTGGCAGTGTCTTTAATTTTTCTAGGTTCGGAGGCAGCATGTGAAGAGGGAGGCACGTTGGTGGCATAGCCTTGCATTGTTGTGTTCACAGGAGGTGTTGCAAGGCCAGTAGTAGTGTAAGCTGGGACACAGATGGTGAATGTACTGTCTGCTGAAAAACGGGAGGTGAGTCATGCCATGTCAACTTATGGTTGAACAGGAGTGGTGTACGCAGAACTATATGTGGCAGTGCTTGCATCCAACTGCTTGTCCATGTAGGTAGCAGTAATCACGAGGTCAGTGTCGCATTACACGATGGATATGCCATCAGGCAGAAAAGCAGGGAGATTTACACGCTCTTGGAAATTGACTAATGGGTGCATAGGAGGTGTCGGTGTGGGGAGTGTGTGTAGTGGCAGGTCCACTACAGTGCACACTGGTTCAAGCCGGCTCATTGACACTGTTTTATTTTTCCAGAACATACTATATCAAAAATGTTTGTATTGTGTTTCAACACCTGGTATAGTCCTGTAAGTGGCAGTTGTAGGGTTAGCTTCACTGTGACTGTATGTAGCATCACAGGAGAACATGAGACTAGGTCTTCATGAATAAAAATTTGTTGTGTCTTGTAATGGGAGGGGGTGACACATGGATGTTTTGAATATGTGAGCGTATGCGCGTGACTGTGTCTGGTAAGTCCTGGTCTGTGGGAATAGTTTCATGTACTATGAATTCAGTGGGTTGAGCAAGGAGCTCACTGTATTTTGGTGAGCGATGCATCAAGGTCATCTTTATGTGCTTTGTGAAGGCCCAGGAGAACCCATGGAGGGGCCTCCACCCATGATTCTGAGTGGCACATAAGAACAGCTTTCATCGTCCAATGCCACCATTCCACGAGGCCATTAGATTGAGGGTGGTAGGCAACTGCGTGGAGCTGGTAGCATCTGCATTGGTGGCATAAGTCATTGAACAGTTGAGATTAAAACTGCAGACCCAGGTCTGATGTTTAGAGTCTGGGCAGCCAAATCTGGCAATCCAACCATTGATGGTAGGTTTTGCTACTGTCTCTGCTGATAATAATAGGCGTGGCCTCCATCTATCATGTCACATGATCTATCTTTGACAGAAAGTAACGGCACCATCTGATTTGAGGAGTGGCCCTACAAGGTCTATGTGGACGTGCTGGACCTACCCATTTGGAATCAGTAATTTACCAAAGAGGATCTTTGTATGGTGGCCAGTTTTTGCCTGCTGGCACAGAATGCAAGTCCTGGTCCACATGGCACAATCCTTTTTAATGTTATTCCAGACAAACTGTACCATGATGAGGCATACTGGGGGGATATGCCCTGATGTGCGAGGTTGGGGGGTGGGGGTGGGGGGGGGGGGGGGGGGGGGAAGGTCAGAAATTGTCTTACGATGTGGCTCTGATATTACTAGTCAGATACATCCATTCAAAACGTCATACCAAACTTATTTGGTCACACTGGGTAATGTGCACTGCTGTAATTGGAGTCCGGCATCTAGTTTGTTAAATCAGTATAGATCAGAATCTGTCACTTGTGCATCTACGATTCTATCAAACTCCATCTGGATGGACGTAACTGTGATCTGCTACAATATTATCAGCACTTTTAATGTATCATACATCGGTAGGTGGTGGAATTTCCTTGGTGCAGAATCTGCCGATAGATAGCAAATGCATCTGCCAATGGGTGATGATATGTATATATGGTAAGAAGTCTCCTCTCAACGTCATTTTGAAAGAGAATTCTTTCTGAGTATCGGTAAGTTTGCATGAGAGCAACCTGAGCGGCTGAGTGATTCCATCAATCTCTCACTGTAAAACAGCCCTGATCACACGATCGCTAGCATCAGATGTGATAGTTAGAAGTGCATTGTGTGATGGTTGGCTGAGGGTCATGGTGTGTAACAGGTGTTCTTTTATTTTGTTGAAGGAAGCTTGCATTTGTGGTGTCCAATCGAGACATCATTTACCAGATCTGTTCTTGCTATGCCGTTCTTGGGTGAGTGGTATCAAAGTTTCAGTGGCATGTGGCAGTTAGTTCCTGTAGAAATTTGTGATCCCCAGAAGCCTACACAGCTCTTGGTGGTAGGAGGAGGTGTATCTGGTCAGTTTTCTCAGGAGTAGGATGAACCCCAGATATGCTGATGTGGTTTCTGAGAAAGAACACATGTGGTTGCTGAAGCTGGCATTTGTCAGCATTTATCATGACCACATGAGAGGCCAGCTTATCAAAGATATGCAGGTAGTTCTTGTGGTGTTTCTCATTTTGCAAAAAGATTGTGATTGCACCTAGATAGGCGTAACAAAAAGTCAAACTGAACTGTAAGCTATCAGTAAATCTTTTCCATATTTGTGCTGTGTTTTTTAGTCCAAACACTATGTAGAGTTTAGCCTTGGACACAGAACCACTGCCTGATGGCCTAACTATGCCAGTTTGCAAAAGTTCGTCCACTGCAGCTTTGGCCACTTTAAGTTTGTGGGGAGTTACATGACAGGGGCAATGACAGACAGGGGGCCTTGTGTGGTTGTGGCACAGATTGTATATGGTCTAAGGGGGGAGCCAGAGCGATTCTGGGAAGCATGCCATGATTCACCATTGTTGTTAATGTCACACAGCTTTTCTCAAGAGTGCACTCAAGTGGGGGTTGTGATGTTTCACTAACCTGAGAAGTGTCCATAGTAGTAGCATCATAGCAGTGATCAGTGTCAAGATGACAAAGGTCATCGAGATGCTCTTGAGCAGCAAGTGGGGATGCAGTGGCATTCACTATTCATCTCCATAGTTGTTCATTTGTGAGATGTGTGACCTCATTGCCATGATATAATGATGAGTACTTGGCTGGGTTTAGGCATAGCTGGTTGAAAAGTGCTTTGCTTTGTTGCTTCAGGTCAAGTGTTGTGTCAAGCAGTAGCAGCGTGACCTAGAGTGTTGTAATGCTGGCAGGAAGTGTATGACTGACCACACCACGGATCAACTGCTGGCTATCCTGTCATAATAGGAAGGCACAATTTAAATCTGGGAGCAGTTGGTAGTGCCGAAGGAAGTCAGCTCCCAGGACTGGTTCAACTGTCTCTACCACTAGGAATGTCCAAGGTATTTGTGTATCTGTGCTGAGGTTGAGTGTGCTGTGTACAGTTCCAGCAACTGCAATTGCAGTGTCATTGGCTATGAGGCGAGGTGAGGGCAACAGTGTAACAGATGAGAGTGGCAGTGTAGCAGCTGCAACAGCAGGTAGTAGAGTGCTCACATCAGTCCTGGAATCAATATGGAAATATATCCATCAGAATAGTCGGTGACCATCTGCCCATTGAAACACTGTGTTGTTGCTGTTTCGTTGTGGTGTGCAGAGGTGTCTTGTTAATGGAGAGTGGCCTGGTGCACCTACACCAGGTAGCTGTACTAGCTTGGGTACGTGCAGGGTTGTTGGCAGCACTGTGCATCCCCCACAAATCTGTCATGAAAAGAGCAGTAATGTTGTGTGTTTGGCGTGGAAGCAGGAAATACACTTGGCTGGCACACCTTTTGTTTATACACAGAGTCGGGGTGGTGGACAGCTGGGAGGGTGAAAACCTAAGCTGTCATGATAGACAACTGTTTTCTGTCGGAGCTGGTAGAAGCAGGAGGCATGGCCCAGTTCAGGTCAATCCAACTGTCATCAGGTGGTCTGCAGCAGCATAGAATGTTGGGGATAGCTCAACAGGGATCATGAAAAATTGTTTTCGGTGCAGGCATACTGGGTGACAACTGCAGCTTAACACTGTTGGGTGTTTATTAGAATGTTGTTGTTGTAATAGTGCCTGCATTCTGTCAATGCGTCAAAGTTTAACTCCAATTGTGCCGCCTCATGTGCTAGCATCGCTGTTTGTATGTTTTAGGACCCAAAGTGCCCATAGAGAGAGATCAGATATGAACATTGGGTGAATTAGAGATCGCAGGTGGCTCTAGAGTGAAGGTGGTATGGTGGTGCCCAAAGTAGTCTCGTTGATGACAAGTTGTAGCTGTTACTCAGGCGTGCTTTTTTACATAGCAGCAGTAGTGTCTTGGCAGTTTTGTTTGGCAGTTTCGTGTTTATGAGAAGACAGACATCTAAAGGTAAGTCACTAATAAGGTTTGCACTGCCTCCGAGGTGGTTAAGAAGAGTGGCGAACTTCTCATCATCCCCAATGACACCCCTGGCTGACATCAAACACTCTCTGAGGGTAAACCAAATTGTGGAAGAATCTGCATGGAAAAATGGTTATTTCGGATAGTGGTGGATGGTATGATGGCTGTCAGTGGTTTGATTGTAAGGCAACATCATGAGATGGACGTGGTATGGTGTTGTAGACTTAGGAAGCATGGGAGCATCAGTGTGCAAGACAGGCATGAAATGTGACATGACACAGGGTGGCACATGATGAGGCAGGAACATATTGCAGCATGGGTGGTGCCAGCATCATGCGGCCATGTGCCTAGAACTCGGGTGGCTGTTGGAAGAATGGCCAAACATGTGACTAATGTTACAGGGCCAACACACTAGGACTGACATCAGCAATGTCAGATGTCTGAGATGGCAGAAAAAGCATTTGAGAGTGTGCATGATGTCCTGGCATTGCAAAGAAGGAAGGCATAGTCGATTTATTATCCAGCGACACTGTCTGTGTCTCTTGGAGTGGCCCAGTTGAAATGGGTGTGATGTCACTCAAACCACGAGGCAGCGGTATCTGACCTTGCTTAGTTGAGGTCATGTTCTTGGAGGCCATAGTTGGTTTTGGTGCTGGGTGCAAGTGATGCAGATGTGAAGCATGGTGCTGGACCAAAAGTGAGTCAGTAGTAATGCTCAGTGTGGCTGGGATATGAGCGACATAACAGTCTGTCTTATGGAACTCGCGTTTAGTCAAAACGGTTGAAATAGGATTTGGTTAAACAGAATGCACAGGTACTGAAAGGTGATGTAAACCTTGATCCCTTGGTCCATTGGCAGATGGATGACAAAACAGAATGGGGTACTGGCAGTGTGATAGCAGAATAGTGACACAGCATAGCGATAAGATTCCCTCACTAGTTATTAGTAAGCACATACACATAACACGTGTAAGCGTTATGAACCTACAGAGCATACTAACTCCTATCGCCTTGTAGGGCAGCGATCCTCATATACAGAGTCAGAGATGTTACGCCACTACAAAGAGAATGAACTTTGAAGTTTTATAAACACAGTTGAAAGTGGTGTGAGAATGGATAAACAGAGGACTAAAGTAAGAAAAAACAGTGAACTTGACAAGTGCATTTATAGGTGATTTTTAATAAAGAAAAGTGAAGGATGTCACTTTCCAAGCCAATTATTACAGCCGAAGCTGAAAAATTTCCTTTTGATTTCCATGGCAACACAGATTTTATAGCTTCCAACGGACAGTTTTTCAAGGTGGAAACGTCGCCAGGGAGTTTGCCAAATAACCATTGAAGGAGAAGCTAGGTCTTGTGACAGTAACTCTGCTTCACAGTTTCCTGAAATTCTACACAAATTGGTAGTAGATGAACTTTTAAATGATCATCAAGTGTATAACTGTGATGAAATGACTCTTTATTATAGATTGCTTCCAACTAGAACTTTCGATACAAAAAAAGTCAGGTAGTAAGGGGGGTTGAAAATGAATAAAGACAGAGTAACAAATAAGTAAACATGTCATCATTACAATTCACTAACAGGCATTCAAAGAATGCTTGGATAGTATGAGACTTTTTTACCAATTGGTTTCAACTGGAGTTTTTTCCATCAATGAGAAAGCACCTACATTCACTTAAGCTGAGAGAAGAAGCTCTAATAAACCTTGATCACTCTCCAGCTCATGCATATGCTGATGTGTTGCAATCAGAGGATGGAAAAATAAAAACTTTGTATTTGCCAAAACATATGACAGCATTAATCCAGCTGCTGGATCATGGCAACGTATGAGCATTTAAGGTTCATTAATGCCTTGAATTGCTTTTTTCAGCAGTAAATTCAGAAGAGGAAATGGAAAAGTTTTTGAAATCTGTTAATCTTAAGTGTGTTGTGTATTCAGTAGGCCTGGCATGGCTAAGCATCAGTTCGACCACTATTAGGAATTACTGAAATAAGTGTTTCATTGAGGAAAATGCAACAGATTAACACTTTAGTGGCATTTAGTCTGCGTGTGATATTCTACAGTGCAATAGTGATTTTGAAGCCTTCAACCACTGGGTAGTGATTCACAACCAAAAACTGATTTCAGAGTTCACAAATGATAAGGACATATTGAGTCTGCTGGAAATGAGAATAATGAAGCAATCTAGGATGTGAATGATGAAGTTGAAGAAGATAGTGTAGATAATGTTCCCATTACATGCAAAATATTGGATAATATAAATAAAGTCATTATATGGATGGAGCAACAAAGAGAACCAAACCAAAGTGAGTTGTTGCATCTGATGTGCATAAAACATTACATACTTAAGAAACTTTGTAAGTGATCAACCATATAAAGCTAACTGACTACTTTAAAGTAATAGAATAATGACATGTTGTAGCCTGCAGGCAGTATTGTAAATTATCACACTGTATTTGATAGTGAGCTATATATACTGTATAGAAACTCATGATATTGTATGGTTGATGTTTGAGAGAAGTTTATCTAATTGCTGTGTCCTATTTGGCAAGTTTCTGAAATGTTTTAATATATATATTTTTTTAATTTAGATACAGTATAGCACAGTATGTATAATATTGCATTATGTGTTCTTCCTAACTTTCTATGTGCAGTTTGTCACTACATGTCTTACTTCCAATGTACCACAGAAACGCTATAATGCCATAGTAAATCATGACCCCAACAACTGCATTATATCAGGTTTCTACTGTATTAAGAAACAAACAGTTTTTGGACCTAAATTTTGTAAAACAATTTAGATTATCCTACCTTTTTTATTAAGCTACGATGCCAAGATGACTGCACTATATTTATTAGATATAATAATGAAGCTGCACCAAGTTTCAAGATAATGTGATTTTACAAAAGTACACAAATGAAAACGACAGTTCAGTGGCCACTATCTACCCTCAGTTCCACTTGAAAAATTCTGGAATTCAAAATTTAAGATTTATTGGGGTGAGCATTTTATAGAACATAAATAAAGTACAGACTGACAGAGAAAAATTGGGATCACTAACAATGAGATAAATATGGGTGTTGACTGGACACTGCTGCCAAAGCTGGTAGAGATTTTGGAGCAAGTGCTTCCTTTGGCATCCATATCAAACGTATAAAAGAATGAGGCATATTAATCTATAAAGTTGTTGTATCATTGTCAGTCATTTGGAAAAGTGCTACATTCTGCCATGGCCAGAGTTAGGGGACAGCAACAAGGGCTACAGCCACGGGGCCTCCACAAGAGGGAAGCCCCCACAACCCACATATTTTATAATGCTATCAAATAATATGCAAAATTATATTTGGGGAAAAAACTCAGTTTATTTGGCCTACAGCACAGCATTAATACTATAGCTATTTGATTGATTTTTATACTAGTATGGAATTTGTTTCAATAACTTTTTCATTTTATAGTTTAACAACCATAAATCATATGAGATGGGATCAGATCAGGTGAAAAACAATTTATCTGTGGTTCTCTAACTACTTTACTCTGTAAATCTTTATTATTCCAAGCAGCCCTGATAAGCAGGTACTATTTTCCATCAACATTTTCATGAGACTGCCAGTGGCAAACTTGGACAGTATTCTACTACTAACTTGAAGGTATTGTTGACAGTAATACAAATCTATTTTGTACATGTAGTTAGATATGCAAAAAACCTTTTTGGAAACAACGGAATTGAATCAATTACTCACATACCTTACTGCACAAAAGAAATATGAAATAAATAAATCATTAATTTCTTTGATAGTCACACAATATTAATTGACTGCATATTATTATTTATTTGTGTTCAAACAATGGAAACTCCAGGCTGGAATAACAACAATAATAAGAATAGGATAGTGTGTTACTCACCGCAAAGATAACCTGCTGATTTGTGGACAGGCACAACGAAAAGACTGTCACACATGTAGCTATCAGCAAAAGCCTTCCTCAGCTGGTCGGATATGCTGGTGGTGCTGGCTGAATGTGCATAAGGTGCGCTTGCTTGTGTGAATGTGTGTGTGTCTTCTCTCTGCAGAAGGCTCTGGCTGATAGCTACTTGTGTCGCAGTCTTTTCGTTGTGCCTGTCGGCAACTCAAAGGGTCATTTTTATTTGTGTTCACCATCTTACAATGAGAAGAAACAATTGCCTGTCTGTATCTGTTTTTGCATGTACTGTCAGTCACTGCATTAACAAGTGTCCACCTCATGGTGTGCTTGCAGCAGCGGATCCCTGAAATCTAGGGTTTCATGTTACATTGTTTTAAGTGAGTCTAAGAGTCTATGAACATTGTGTAACAAATATAAATCCTTTTAAATCATGTCCTTCTGAATGTGTATGGACGCATATAAATATTTTTATATTCATATTGTGATTTGCAATATAAATTCCATAACTGAATAGGTTTTAGTGTAGAGCTTTTCTATTCTTTTCATTTTTTATGTGCAATCATAACACCTTTTTGTTTCCTCACAATTCCATATACCATCTCTTTTAACTTAGTTTGCTAATTTTTAGTTTCTGATTAAGTATGGATTTTCGTCAACTATTTCCTTACTGGTTAAGGACTTTCCTTCAGTAGTTGCATGTTTTTTCAATGGCTGAGACTCAAATTTTCTTTTATAGTGGATACATGGGTGATCATCAAAAAACTGCTTGAGTATTCACTAGTGGTTGCCAGAAGAGGAAAACGAAAGAAGAGCATACAAGAAATTTGAAGAATCTTTAACTAAAACACCCAATTTGACCTTTTATTTTACCTTTATTTTATAACATCAACCAAATAAGAAGTTCCACAAGATCCTAAAAATACAAGACAAGATTCAAGAGTAGATGGAGATTTGGTCAATAGTATTCAAGATAATCCATCTGTTGCATCAGGTGACATGGCAGAATCATTGAAAACCTGTAATCAGAATCAAGAGCAAGCAGAATTTTGTGGTTCCAGATATGACAGTGGTCTTTGGCCAGACATTATTACAGAAGAAATGATCAAATATTATACAGGAAAAGGTTCTATACAACATAAAAATTGTCATGAATTATCTTTGCAGAATTCAGTTCTACAAGATCATGGCAAGATAATCTAAACTTTGTTCAGGAATATTCAAACAATGTGTTCACATGCTGGAATCAAAAGCAAGAAACTGTCAGCTGATTTTGGCTTTGTTTTTCTCCAACTACAGATAGAATATATTGCTATGCATGAAAATCATAACAGAAAATTAAGTGGGGAAGACTTTTGTGACAACAAACATGCATCTGATCATCTACATAAACATGAAATTTCAAAGGCTCACTTTAGTGCAACAGGGAAAAGTCTCAGGAGCTAGCAATACAAGAGGCACGACAAATCCAGTATTATCAAAAAATCCTCAGAATTATTGTTAGCACTGTTAAATGCATTACTGAATGTGGACTAGCTTTCCAAAGTGATGATGAAATAACTGGTTCACTGGAAATGGAAATTTCCTCAGTATTTTGGAATTGTTAACTGAGTATGAACTGCACCTCGCAACCCGTTCAAAAGCACAGACAGAGGGAGTGGTCATGTCAATTACCTTTCGTGTGATAATTCATGAGTTGCAAGTATTTTTAACAATCACTTTCTGAATGTAGCAGCAAAAATAGGGTTAAAGGGTTCAGTTGAAGAAGCAAAAAAATATGTTAAAAATGTCATTCCCCAGGACTTCAAGCCTTTAGAAATAGCACCAACATCCTCCACTGAAAGTAAGGGAACTATAAATATACTGAAAAACAGGAGCTCATGTGGTGTTGATGGGGACTCTAACAGAATTTTGAAGTGTTGTTCTAATTTAATAAGTGGAGTCCTTAGTGATATATGTAATGCTTCACTGGCACAGGGAATTTTTCCAGACAGATTGAAATACACAATTGTCAAACCCCTTCATAAGAAAGGGGACAAGAGTGACTTAAATATTTATAGACCAATTTCATTGCTAACTTCATTTTCTAAAATATTCAAAAAGTTATGTATTCATGAGTAGTCTCACATTTAAGTGAAAATAATTTACTCAGTATGTCACAGTTCGGATTCCGGAAGGGTTACTAGACTGAGAATGCTATCTACACATTTACCCATCAAATATACAAGCCCTAAATGCCAAATTATCGCCAGCTGGTATTTTTTGTGATCTTTCCAAGGCATTTGACTGTGTGGATTATGTCAAACTCTTAGAAAAACTCAGGTTTTATGAAACTGAAGACTATACGCACAGCTGGTTTGAATCATACTTAACGAACAGAAAGCAAAACGTTGTGCTGAATAATACAAATAATGTTGGGAGGTTGGTAAATTCTAGTGTATGGGGCATTATCACAAAGGGAGTCCCACAGGGTTCAATTTTGGGTCCTCTGCTGTTCCTTATTCATGTGAATGACCTCTCGCTTAACGTTCAGCAAGCAGAACTAGTACTTTTTGCAGATGACATGAGTGTTATAATAAATCCCATTTCAGTAAAAGCAGTTGAAGATATTGTTAAGGATGTCTTTCAAAGAATTACGTGGTTCTCAGAAAATGGACTCTCTCTTAATTTTGAAAAAACTCACTATATCAAGTCCTGTGCACCGAACAGAGTCATACTGACAATTGATGTAGCACATGAACAGGGCTCAACTAACATGGTAGATTTCTCCAAATTTTTGGGTGTTCACATTGATGACAACTTGAACTGGAAGAAGCATATTATTGAGCTTCTCAAACAATTAAGTTCAGCTTCTTTCGCTCTTCGTATAATCGCTAGTCTTGGTAACAAACAGATCAGCTTCCTAAAGTACTTTACGTATTTCCACTCAATAATGTCTCATGGAATAGTTTTCTGAGGTAACCCACCACTTAGACATAAAGTATTGATTGCACAAAAGAGAGCATTGAGAATAATTAGTGGTGCTCATCCAAGGACACCATGTAGGCACCTATTCAAGGAGTTAGGTTTTTTAACTGCACCATCAGAGTACATATATTAGCTAATGAAATTTGTTATAAATAATCCATCTCAATTCATGAAGAACAGTGATGTTCATACATACAACCCAAGAGGGAAAAATGACCTTTCCTATCTGTTATTGAAGCTGTCAGTTGCTCAAAAAGGAGTACATTATTCAGCAACAAAAATCTTTGATCATTTTCCCAACAACATAAAGTGTCTAGCAGGTAGCAGATCAAGTTTTAAATCTACCTTAATATCATTTCTTTTGGAGAACTGTTTCTACTCCATGGAAGACTTTTAAAAAAATTGTACCTCTAAATGTAACTGCATGTGTAGAACTAAAAATTTCAGTAATATTAATACTAGCACTGTTCATGTGTGTATATATATCTCTTGTAATCTGACTTGTTCCACATCATATTGATAAAATAATCGTGAAAATGATCTACAGAACATGATGTAACTAAACTAAACTAAAATGTGATTCGTGAAACCTGTTCAGTTCCTTGGGTTATAAAGTCCTCTATGAAGTAATATAGTGAATTAAAAAATCTGAGTATTATTCAATGTCTGTGGACTCAATGCCCGAGAGGTCTTGTATCAACTAACTGACTATATTTGTTTGATGTACTGAAGGATCAATGACAAAGGGAAGATTTCTGATCTGCAGCTGTACTGGTGAAGCCACAGCAAACACTTTACTAAAACTTTAAAGTGAACATCAAATTGACATACTCAATTGCCACAGCCAATCATATGACAATGCTGCAAATATGGGTGGCAAACACATACAGATGCAAACTTTAATATTAAAAAAAATTGTATGCTGAAGCTTGTACCATGTTGTGGTCATTCTCTTTATTTAGTTGGAAAGGCAGCTGCAAAACTCTTGCCCATCTGCTGCTCAAAACTTTGATTTCATTCAGAATTTCCGACAGAAAATACAGAATGATAGCGAATTGTAATTGAAAAATTATCACAGAATAAAGAACAGACAGTTTTATGAGTCGAAAAAGTTTAGTAATACTCACTGGTCTTGTCGAGCCGAAGCTATGAAAGCCATTGTCAATGGTTATTCCAAAATGAAAGAAGTTGTGAGCAACATATCTTCTGATAAGGAGAAAAAAGATGCTATAATAAATGAAGCAAGACATCTTTTTGAAAATGTGAGTGGTCTCAAAAATGCTCTATTTGTTACTGTTTGGAATAAAATTTTAGAGAAATTCAGTACTATAAACCAGATGTTGCAGGACACAAAAATGATTCTTGACTCTCCCATGTACACAATGGGGTCATCAAAATAATTTGTTGAATCCAAAAGAGACAAGTTTGATAAATATAAAGAAGCAGCTAAAGGATTATCAAGTACTAACCAATATATACAATCATGTAACAGAACAAAAAATGTGAAGTTCAATCTGCTACGTTATATGACAGTGCAAGAGGCTAGCACTAACTTGTCACCAAAATAGATATTTAAAGTGTCAGATTTTACCCCAGTGATCAGTCAGCTATGTGCTTCTCTTACTGAAAGCCTGGATGCATGTGATGCTGTCCATTTGAGATTTGGATTTCTGAATTACTTAGAGGAGAGGGACACTGCATATTTGTATGCTGCTTCAGAAGAATTGGTGAAAGTTTACAAAGATGATTTAGAACCTAATCTTCATAATGATTTGGTTCAATTTACATCACTGATACATTTATACAAAAAGGAGTATCAAAAAGACCAATGTAAAGAGCCTTTGTCAATCCATTGGGGACAGTGGGACAGCAGTTCAATGTGAAGTACTTGAATAATGATAATTGAAATCAACAGCTGTTTTGTAATCCAATCTCATTTACTCAAAACATGCTACCACTTTTGGTGCCAGAAAGCCAAAAAGTGTCATCTTGAAGCCCCCAAATATAATCTGCCATGAATGTATGAACCACTAATGGAGTCTTCAAATGGAAACAATACAACTTATTAAGCATGTTATGCCAGCGAGTGCAACCAACAACCATTGAACTCGATTTTGTTGGTTGTATATGCTGGTGTAACAGGCTAAATAAGTTGTATATTTCCATCTGAAAACATCATTGGCGCTTGTCATTGTAATTCATACACTGATGGCAGATTACACTTGGGGCCTGGAGATGACACTTTTTGGCACTGAAACTGGTAGCATGTTTTGAATAAATGATGTTCAATTACAATACAGCTGTTGGTTTCAAATATCACTATTCAAGTAACTTAAGGAGCTGTTCTACTATCAAATTATTGACAGCCAAAATTTCAGAGCTATATTCCCAAACATTGAAGTTACACTGAGAATGCACTTAGTTTTGATGCCCTTGAATTGCACTGGAGAGCACTCATTTTAAAAAATGTAAATTATAAAAAACTGTGTTGAAGTAGAATCACCTATCGAAGTCATCCCTTATCAGCACTGAGTGTGAATGATTTTGGATGCTGGATTTTTGCAAAATCATCAACAATTATTCATCAAAAACACTTTGCAAGGTTCCATTCATTAATGTCATATCTTAATTTAGTGAATTTCTTATATTTCATTTTATTTTGTCATATTATTATTTTTTCTTGCAATAAATTACTGAAAAACTCAAAAGAAAAAAAATTGTTGAATCTATTTAAAAAATGATTAAGGCCCTCCACTCCTTTGCTGCCCCAGGGGCCTGGATGCCTCTAAATCCAGGCCCAACACTCCACTACAAAATGTGCTACAATTCTGTCCATGACAGTGGCCATTTAAGCCTCAGGTTGCTTTAATGATGATAGAAATTAGTGTGTTTCAGTTGAATGACATATTGTGAAACTGAGTAAAGGTGAACATATTTGGAGCAGGAATTTATTTGGAAAGCTGTTTTGTTCTCAGTGTTCTGTTTTGTATGCCACCAACAATATTACAGAAAACCGAGTGGAAAGTGTCCAAGATTATCTTCCAATTTTAAGATCAGCAATTAACTTTCCATAAATGGTAACAGTGAGTCCAAATCACCTCTGAATTGTGTCAAGTGCTGAGCATGAAAAGACAAGCTTTAATGATTTTCAGAACTGATATTTATTCATGTGAAATTTACACACACTATACTGATACAGCAGTTTTCCTTGCTCTATTGCAATCTTAGAGGATTAGAACATGTTATTTCAGTTTCAGTGAACTGAATAGTGGACCTGTGGACTGGTGACTATAAACAGAATTTTATCCACTGCTTTTTTCTGTTAACACAAATAGTTTTTAGGCCCTTGTAAAAGGCTGTGGTATCCAAAAACTGCAAAAGACTATAAAAAATTTCAGCTTATAAACTAAATAACAAACTATGTAATCATATCCGCCACTCCACAGGAGGACAGGCTTACACCCAAGGTACACACATCAAACCACTAGAGTTGCTAACCGTGAGGCTACTGACAAGTGCCATATCAAAACTTCTGCTATTTCTATACATCATTCCCCACTAAAATAATAAAATGTGATAGAAAGTCTTTCTTCAGTTAGGCACTGTTTAAATAAACACTGACTTTATCATTATTTAGGCTCAAGAAGAATGTTCCTACAATGCCTAATCACCATTCACGCCACAATCAAAATCAAATATATTTCATAACTTCTTCGGAGTTAGCCATTTCTGTTTGTAAGAGATATTGTTGCTGTGCTATTAGATATTCTTTTGTACAACACCAAATTAATCCCTATCTCCAATTAGTACACTCATACTCCCATTTATGCACATCACATTGGCTCATGATACACTCGGAATGGACTGAATCAATCAAATGTCAAAATTGGCAGTTCCAAAACTTAACCTCACTCATAATACGGGGAACACCCACACCATCTATGCTGCTACAGCTGAGCAAAGATAAGTAAGGATAGATTGGTTATGTCATATACAGTATATCTGTAGCCTTATAATTTGAAAATGGTAGTTGGGAAAGACCAGAAGACAGAGTTATGGAAGAATATAGGCTTAGAAGTGTAGTAACACTACCAGGTTAACAGCAAAATTTGTGAAAGGTGTGGTGCAACTCTGCATTAGCCAATGGTGGCTGGTATATGAGATTACTGTGAGATGGCCTAGCTCTTTCAGTATAACTTGTCAGTACAGTGGTAATGCATGGTGCAGCTGAGACAATGTCTCCATCATCGGCATTTCAATGGTGTTGTGAAGTACATGACCAGGAGCAGTGCATTAGTACAAGTGTGCTGTTATTAGGTGTAAATAACCTCTGATTCTGTAACAGATTTATTCACAGTGTAACAGGTCCACTAGGGTACAGGAGCTAAGCCACACAAGGAGGTGACAAGGACTCACTAGCCACAGCTGTGGGTTTGAGTTACCCTTGGGATATCTGCCTCCTGTAAAGTCCGTCCAATGGACTTCGCCCCACAGTGCAGTGGATCTGCTGGTCCACTCCAGCACCTGCTAGGAGGCAGTGGGTTGCACCCCAGGCACAGACACTGTCTTCCATCAACATTGTGACGGTACCTCTTGTCACTCATCTTGGCCAGCTGGGTGCAGTTATTCACTGAAGAAGGGCCTTCTCTGCAAGATTCCAGTATGTGCTGCTGACATTGCTGTTGTGGCTCACACAACATAGCTGCCGGCCCAGCACTGAGTCCAGATATCAGCAAAGTTGGCAGCACTTGTTGCAGCCAGCTGGATGGGTGCTAGCCACCAGCTGACCAATTACTGGTCCACTCTTGTAGGGTATGTGCACTATCACCTCCCCACCATGCCAAAAAAATGGATCAAATGGCTCTGAGCACTATGCGACTTATCATCTGAGGTCATCAGTCGCCTAGAACTTAGAACTAATTAAACCTAACTAACCTAAGGACATCACACACATCCATGCCCGAGGCAGGATTCGAACCTGCGACCGTAGGGGTCGCTCGGCTCCAGACTGTAGCGCCTAGAACCGCACGGCCACTCCGGCCGGCCCCCACCATGCCACAGAACCAGTGTATAAGTTGTAAATAAAGTGTTAATTTTGACAGCTACTTCTTCCTGGGTCTTTTCAGCCTGCCATCCAGCCTCACCCAACAGCACCCAGCCTCCTGACAATGCAGTTGCCCCGCTCTACCCTGCAGTTCATTTATAAAGTGTTGTCAGCAATACTGATGCCACCTTCAGTGGGCAGCAGAGGGTGTGACGTCCATGCAGTGTGATGTTTGGACCACAATCTGCAGTGTTAGCACAGTGGGGTGAATAAAGAAACTGTTTGTTACTGTTTATGTGTGTGACAGGTATGGAGTGCAAGACCGAGTGTCCTCATGAAGTGAGGGTTACTTTGTTTAGACCATAAAAACAGGATGATGTGTTTGAATTTCATGGCAAACAGTAAAGAGCAGTGTTGTGAGCCTACTTGAGTCCTTTGCAGCGTGCGCTGAAACTGTATCTGCAACTTGTTTTATGTGCCTTCATTTTGGTCATATGGCAAAGCAGTGTAGAGAATCTAAGTGGTTGATGATAAGGTGCAAGGTGTAATTGTTTTCTTTTTGTCTGTTGGTAATTGTTTTAAGTCTCCCTATTTATGAATGGGCACATTAAATTGACATAAAGTCGACAGACTGATATTTTGTGTGACCCAAAATATTATTCTCTCAGAATAACTGGCTTGGCTTCGTATTTTCAAGACCGCAAAAGATTGAAATATTTCAAGTACACTAATTTGGTTTGCACTTGGCAGTCAGACTTTTTAATTAAACAATATAGAGGTTCTAAGAAATTTCTACAATTTTTATTTATCTAAGTAAGATGGCCACAATGGTGACTAAACAGATTTGCCTAAGCCAATTTTTCAGGTTCATACAACACTACTCACCCACATTTCCACTTGGGAACCTGTCAATAGCAAATTAAAGACACTAGTGGTAATAAATAATAAGACATGAGTCAGAGCTTGAACAAAAATAATTACTTATTCTCACTCATATGATGCATACATCGTAACAGACCAAGGCCAGGAGGAGGAAAGGTAACAAAAGACGAATGTCGGACAAATGATAGAGACTACTTCACAAAGATATCATAATTTTGACTTATTGTTCACTATATTCAGTAAAAAAAGTAATTTTGCTAGCAAAGGTTCAAATGGCTCTGAGCACTATGGGACTTATCTGAGGTCATCAGTCTCCTAGAACTTAAAACTACTTAAACCCAACTAACCTAAGGACATCATACACATCCATGCCTGAGGCAGGATTCGAACCTGCAACCATAGCGGTCGCGTGGTTCCAGACTGAAGCACCTAGAACCACACAGCCACACCAACTGGCTTCTAGCAAAGGAAAAACAAGGGGAAAAAAATACAAATTTGTTATACTGCCCTCTTTGACAGAGGCAAGAGAACAATGTTTACTAGACAAAATCAAATTTAAAAGTCTTTCACTAATTCCAGATGTCCAGGAATAATAAATTCATAGTATCCTAAATAGATTGTAAGTTCAAATCAGTGTTTATCCGTTGGCAGAAATTAAGTTTATCACTTTCTTTTTTATCAGACCCATACATTTTTCGGATGTATACAGATGAAAGACAATACTGTTTTCATTATGTTGAATCATCAGTTGGTTCCGTAGTCTTAAATTTTGCAAAATCAAAGAAGTTCAGTAATTATCACAAGGAACAGATGTACACTACACATAATTCTGATTACTTACTGCATAGCACCAAATCACAAATGGTTTAATTTCATATTTACAGTTTTTTCTTTAAAAAGTTTGGATAAAATTTAATTAGGAGTTTTATTTGGATAGGATTGGTGATGAGGGCTTTGCAGACTATGGACCAGCTGCATCAGACTGCAGGTGTGGTGATGTGATGACATAGGACCTGTCAACAAAACCAGACCATCTATGCAGGTTATTCAGAAATAGTGGACACAATACCCCAAGGCCCTTCAGGACAGGATTCCATGGAGATTATGATGATGTCCACATTTCAGTGGATTACATGAACAAAATAGATAGACCAATATTAGGATAATTGCGCACATGAAATAACTATCTGTGCAACAAGTAAAGCTTGTATTATGGCACAGTTAATTTATTTTCTTTTTGTCTGATAGTAATTATTGTTGCTTAGATCCACGTTTATTTATAACAGATTCTCATGAGTATGATATGAGGCCATGTATGAACATGGCAGTCTTGGCTAGAACACAATTTATTTACAGAATACCATAGACAGTTTTATATTGTTTTTATTAGTCACTCACCAGTCTAGAAAGAATTATACACAGGCAAAGTATACACTGTCTCTGTCCATCACTTGCATTGATTTGTCAAATTTAAAAAACTTCTCATCTGTCTGTGGAATGTTAAGAATGCAGGCATCAGAAAATATACTGACAACAATTGAGTTTAAAGCCACAATGATGGACAAGCTACAGCTTGAATCATTCCATGCTGTCACACCTAGTGGTGCTCATGTACATTGATTTAGTGAACGTTCATTACAAGTGTGTGACCAGTGATTTTACAGTATTTGGCACAATTCACAGGATGAATCAATGACTCCTTTTGTGTCTGGAATTGCCATCCCCCTCCACAACAATGTGGCACTGGTAAGTGAAATGTACTTTTATTTTCACATACTTCATTCAGTGGGTAACAGTGCTACTTCACATCACAACCTATTACTGTTTCAAATTTTATAGATCACAAATAGTTCTAGATGCACATATCACAAATAGCTGCTTACTTGATTCATCCAATGCTACTCATTTATTTACCAAAAGATTGCCAACTCATGAAACAACTCATGACAAGCACCAGTGTGTGCAGAAAATACTCTCACCAAAGGAAAACAGGACACGAAAACTCTAACCGCCAAGCTTATGGAAAGATGAAATAGAAGTAAAATTTATTTACTTGAGACTTGTATACAATTCAATAGAATCTCTCATTTACTTATTTATCAATATAAATAAGTCTGACATATTAGAACAAATGCATATTTCTCATTTATCTAACAACGGAAAATCCAGGATGGAATGTAACAATATTATATATTAGGCAGATAGTGTGGTTTCAGTTGCCTGAGACTGCAGTCGCAGGTGTGAGTTGTATTTGAATGTGTGTGTGTGTGTGTGTGTGTGTGTGTGTGTGTGTGTGTGTGTGTGTGTGTGTGTGTTGTTGACGAACGCTAATGACCGAGAGTTTTAATTGTGAGAGTCTTTTTGTTGTGCCTATCTGCGACTCGGCATATTTGCTATATGATGAGTGGCAAATTTCCTTCTCATAATATTGTTTCTTATTTATCTGGTTATCACAAGCTGGCATTTTAAAGAAACTGCTTTGTTCCTTTATTTATTCACATATCAGATAATTTCTAATAGGTATTCTGCTGTGAGACTACTCACTTTCTATCTTTGTAGGAATATACACGTTTACAACAAAGTGAAATTTGATGACTAAAGTCTCTTTGCATTTCAATTACTTCAGTAATACAAATAGTTTATAGTAAAACATATTTTCTATTGTTTTTACAGCTTCCATTCATTAACATGACATTGTTGCTAATATGCTAAAGAAATAAATTCCCAGATAAATCATCAGATTTTTATCAGTTAAACATTTTCCACAGTATTTAGGTTCTTATTCTTACTATCATTACGTGAAAAGCTCATTTTATTCCACAGAACACCAACAAAATATTTTCACGCAAAGATTTTGAGTAAACAGTGCCTGAGAGTTTATAATCAAGACTTTATGCCAGAGTACACATTTTTATTATATTAATTAGCACAGTTAAATTTCTATTTTCATTTGTGTTTCCTACTGCATTACTCATTCATTCTGATTTTTGAGAACATGGCCATTTATTCTTTAGATAATATTAGTCTTTTTGTTTATATAAAACAGTATCTGCTCTGACACATATTTCACAAAATTTTTACACACATGTTTACTTGCCCATCAATTAACCTTTCAGACCCTCTGGATAGAATTAAGTATATTAACCCCCTCCATGAACCATGGATGTTGTTCTTGCTTGAATGCCTGAGATATATACATAGCCGTACCATAGGTGCAACCACAACAGAGGGGTATTCGTTGAGAGGCCAGAAAAATGTGTGGTTCCTGAAGAGGGGCAGCAGCATTTTCACTAGTTGCAGGAGCAAAAGTCTGGATGTTTGACTGATCTGGCCTTGTAACACCAACCAAAGCAGCTTTGCTGTGCTGGTACTATGAATGGCTGAAAGCAAGGGGAAACTGTGATGAAGCAAGCTGGGATATTTTTATATCCCCTCTTGTTTTGCCATCTGCCTCCTTAAATTTGTTTTTTCATTTTGACTAATTACCATTAACAAATGCGAGTATAATCTGCATTTCCATAAAGGAGAAAGATTGGCCCTCAGTTTTAAAGAATATAACACCAGATCAAATTTCGTATTCAGTTTTATGGACGTAATTGATTTTCTAATTTATTTCGACTATTCCTAGTTAATACTACTGTTATAGGGTGAAATCAGTAATTGTTTTATAACTTAAATTCTATTGTTGACATATAAACAAATATAAATTCTATAATAATAAAAATGTTTAGAACACGAAACACTGGCATTCTTAAAGTATCTATTTGGCTCCATTCGAAAACATGTTAGCAAAACCAACCCTTCATTAATTTCAAACTAATTAACAGTTTTGTCAAAAGTATTGTTTGCACAACTATATTTGTCAATTTCATGATTTAAACAAATAATTCAGCTTAACACTTGCAGTAGAAGAAACTGTTAAAAAGAAACAATTTTTCAATGTATTCAGTTAATTGATTGTGTTAATTTTTAATTGTAATTTCAGTAAATTTAACTATGAACAATGTGTAGTTTCAGTACCTATTATTGTGAGGATAGGGCCCAATTTTTAGTCCCGAGACAGACAGTCCAAGGCCCAGTTTCAGATGAGAAACCTGTGTTGGTTAGAACAGCAACAATGCATCAACAACTGTGTAATAAGTGTAACACAGTTAGGCCATGTGTTAAAACAATGACAGTGTCTGTTCCACACATATCTTTTATTCTTCAAGAACTTTTTGGTTAGATTTTTACTGCTCATAGATGTTCAACTAGAAACTATTGTAGCAGTATGTGGATGTATGCCTGCAACCTTTAAAGAGGCTTATCAAAGGTTAAACAATAGTGTCCTGGCCATATAACAGTGTATTATTGGGGGTGGGGGTTGGGGGGGGGGGGAGAGGAGGGGGAGGGGAGGTTGTGAACAGGGACAGTAAAGTACTGTGAAATGCAAATGTACACCTGTTGGCTACATCATTTAAAGTCGTCAGTGTTGTACTTCCACACCCCATTTTTCAGCCAGTGCAGCAATGCAGAAGTCGAGACCGAGGATGATGAAGAAATAAAGCAGGGAAAATAATTTTTCCCAGGGGCGTGCAGCTTTACGTTATGGTTAAATGATGATGGCGTCCTCTTGGGTAAAATATTCCGGAGGTAAAATAGGGAGGGGGAGGGAGTTGGAGAGGGAGAGGGGGAGGGAGAGGGGAAGGAGAGGGGGAAGGAGGTAGAGGTATAGGTATAGGTATAGGTATATTGGTATAGGTATAGGTAGGGAGAGGGAGAGGGAGAGGAAGAGGGAGAGGGAGAGGGAGAGGGAGAGGGAGAGGGAGAGGGAGAGGGAGAGGGAGAGGGAGAGGGAGAGGGAGAGGGAGAGGGAGAGGGAGGTGGTCTCTGGCAGCTGTAGCCAGACTATAAGCAGCAGCAGTACATGATGGGAGAGGCAACAGGGTGGGGTTAAGGAGGATGATGGGGTGGGGAGGGGGACAGATAGCAGGGATGGTGAAGTGCTGCTGGGGACTGTGCAGGGATGAGGTGGAGAGAGAGCAGGGAAGCTACATGCAGTTGGGAGTTTAGACAGTGGGTGGGGGGTGGGGTTATTGGGAAAGGAGTCAAGTAAAAAGACTGGGTGCATTGGTGGAATAGAGGGCTGTGTAGTGCTGGAATGGGAACAGGGAAGGGGATAGATGGGCAAGGAAAATGACTAACGAAGGTTGAGGCCAGGAGGGTTATGGGAATGTAGGACGTATTGCAGGGAGAGTTCCCACCTGCACAGTTCAGAAAAGTTGGTGTTGGTGGGAAGGATCCATATGGCACAGACTGTGAAGCAGTCATTGAAATGAACAATGTCATGTTGGGTGGGTGCCCAGCAATTGGGTGGTCCGTTTGATTCATGGCCACAGTTTGTTGGTGGCCATTCCTGCAGATAGATTTGCAGCTTAGCTTGTAGTTTACATGACTGGTTTCACAGGGATAGGTGATGTTTGTGACTGGACTGGGGTAGGGGGTGGTGGTGGTGGTGGGAGGATGTATGGGACAGATCTTGCGTCTAGGTCTATAACAGAGATATGAGCCATCAGGTAAGGGGTTGGGAGCAGGGGTTGTGTAGGGATGGATGAGTACATTTGGTTGGTTTGGTGGACGGCAGAATACAACTGTGGGAGGGGTGTGAAGGACAGTGGGCAGGAATTTCTCATTTCAGGGCACAACAAGAGGTAGCCGAAACCCTGGCTGGGAAAGCAATTCAGTTGCTCCAGTCCAGGTGGTACTGAGATATGAGGGGAATGCTCCTCTGTGGCTGGACAACGAGGCTTTGGCAGCTGGTGCCAGGAAATTTATTTTTGTGCAAGGCTGAGAGGATAATTACAGTCTCTAAAGGCCTCAGCGAGACCCTCGGTATATTTTGAGAGGGACTGCTCATCACTGCCACCAGTTCCCATAACCCTCCTGGCCTCAACATTCATTAGTCATTGTTCTCACCCATCTAGCACCCTCCCTGTTTCCATTCCAGCACTAGACAGCCCTCTATTCCACAAACACACCCAGTCCTTTTACTTCTCTCCTTTTCTGCTAACCCCCACTCCTTCCCCCTCCCTCTGTCTAAACTCCCGACTGCACCTACCTGCCCTACCCTCTCTTGACATCATCCTTGCATGCTCACCAGCAGCACATCACCATCCCCCATCCTTACCCTGCTATCCCTCCCCCTCCCTGCCCCAGTCTCGAGGTCTATTTTTGAGAGAGAACTTGTTGGTTGAAAGCTTATCTTGTGATAGTCTTTTTGTTGTACCTACCTGTGACTTAGCATCTCCACTGCACCTATCCTTTTCATAATATTGTCGCTGTATAATTCAATATTGTTATTGTTATTTGTATGCTAAATGATCATTTTACTATTTATTACAATATAGAATATTTTGTAATTAATTATTTTAGCCCATAAAGTGAAGCCAAGTCTACAAAGTATGTTTTGAAAACTGGTACATATTTTTGTATAAATAGAAAATCACCTAAAAGAATTACTACATGAATAAAAATTGTCTTCGTCCCTCAAAAAAATCAAGTCTGAAAGGGTTTAATTCCATTCCTTGTGGAAGGTCAATTCTTTTGCCCCCCCCCCCCCCCCCCCCCCAAAGAGAAAGAAAATTCCATACTCCCAAACAAACTGCATCTAATTACTTATTTGGGTCATGTCAGTTGTCTACAATTCCATATTATGAACCTCTCCTAAAACTGCAATGGTCATAATACCTGTCTCTATTCACTACAGCAAGTATCCTTGTCACTTATAAAATAGCATTAATACTAACACTGTGAAGTATAACCAGATTTTTTCCAAGATAAATAGGATGTCATTCATTTTATAGACAACAGCTGTTTTCTTTTATTTTACCTTAGTTTGGTCATAGTTTGAACATATTCAGTGGCGCCTAACTGAGCAGATAACAAAGTGCAATTCCTGAGTCTGTCATTTGCTTTTCGCCTTTTAGTGGGTTACATGTACTGGGGAAAATATTTCTTAAGGTCTTGATGTGAATAGAGCAAGCAACTGATTTGGAATTGCTACCACCCATTCTAGTGTCATGGTTTGTTTAACGCACCATAGTGTGTATAATATATGTTTCCTATCTGACTATTAAGGTGATTATGAACTTCCTCTTGCCATTTAGGCAAATCCCATATCAAAGTTTCTTTTGTATAAGTCCTAATTCATCTTTAGCCACATGTGCGAAAGTGCTCTGTTTGGAACACAGTTTGGTAATAGTGTGCCACATGGCTTTCTGTAATTCCGATTCTAATCTTTCTGTAATTTAGTCATCGTTTTCCTTTAAAAATTCATCTATTTTTTTCCCGTATCAGTGTAGAGGTCCTCATCCTGGGTTTTGGGCTGTTGAAGGGTGGATTTCAAAGTTCCTTGCTCTAGTTTCAAAGTACTATGGTTTCAGTTGATTTTTCTACTAATTCTGGGATACCGCTAATGGTGGTTTCAAGTCTGAGATCTATTCAGTTATCATTTCTAGATCAGCTCACAGCTGAAAGACTGTGGTCATGTGTGTGTGAGTTGTTGGTCGTGCACGCGAGTGTGTGTGTGTGTGTGTGTGTGTGTGTGTGTGTGTGTGTGTGTGTGTGTGCGCGTGTGTGTGTGTGTGTGTGTGATTTTAGGGAATTGTTGGCCCAAAGCTTATTGTGTGACAGTCTTTTTGTTGCGCCTATTTGCTATATGGTGAGCAGCAACTATCCTTTTCATAATATCGTTACATTCCATCCTGTATTTTCCATTGTTTGATTTCAGAGCACAAGTTGTTAATCACTTGGCTATCAACCTTCGTTTGAACTCCTCACTATGATTTTTGACTGGTTCATTAATCTGTGTGACCTGATTAATTACATTGTCTTGTTATTGCATCATACCTTCCTGTCTCTGATTCAACATGCTTATATTACTAGCCATGGCATCTAATTTTTGTAAAATTACAATGATAGGATCTGGTTCTGCACTAGCAGGTACAGAAATAGTCACATCTATAGCTGGCATGTTATTTAAATTTTCAGTGGTGAATTCCTGCTCTTGTACCTGATTAGACCCAGTCCCTGGATGAAAAGGAACCATCATTCTGAGTTGCTTTTAGGTTATCACCATACTAATGTGCAGTAGAGTCTGTTGAATCTATTACTTATTGAAATGCAGTACATGTACAAAAAACTCAGACAGGGTATTTGTGCACAGCACATCATGACGGATAAACATTTTCTTTCATTTTAAAAAATAATGCAGATCACTTCACCAAGCTACACATCTACATCGCCTTGTGGTTCTTTTACAATATCTACAATAATTACATAATAATTATAAAGTTTTCAATTGACTACTTTCCTTTATTTCAATCTAGAAGCCTCAAATAAACAAATTTTACAGTTACAGAAATCAGAACTAGCAGAATGAACGGTATATTGTTTTACCTTATGTTGTAGTTGTTAACAATAATGTATTATTAAGAATTTACCCACTTTGTCTTCTTGCATTTTTATTTAGTTTACTGGTTTCATATGAGTTCTATTCACTTATAGACAAAGTTTTTCAGCTTTCAGAAAATTTTCAATCAGTTACTTGACATCTAAATTTCATATTGTTGGAATGCATGGGAACGAAACACACATTTATGAAACAGACATATTTGAAGTAAATTACATATACACTACACTAATGATCTATTTTAACAGTCCTATAAGTGGTCATGAGTTTAGCTCTCCCGATTTAGGACCAGGCAAGTTAAATTGACAAAAAGTCTAAAGATTGATATTTTGTGTTACCCAAAACATTATTCTCTCAGAATAACTGGCTTGGCTTCATATTTTCATGACCGTGAGACTGGAATATTTAAAATTCACTAATTGGATTTGCACTGGGCAACTGGAATTTTTAAATGCATAATATGCAAGTTCTATGAAAGCACTACAGTTAGTAATTATCTCAGTGAGATGACCGCAATGGTGCTAAACAGACACAGACCAAGCTGATTATTTGCATTCTTACAACACTACTCACCCACATTTCCACTTGGGAACCTGTCAATAACAAATTAGAGAGACTAGTGGTGGTAAATAATGATATATGAATCAATGCTTGAATAAAAATAAGTAATTTTTATCACTTATAGAGCTTACAATGATACATTCATCTTAACATATCAAGGCCAGGAGGAGGAAGGTAATGAAGGAGGTAACAAAAGAAGAGTGTCAGACAAAGATATCATAGTTTTGATTTATTCTTCTACATTCTGGATTTATGTTTCACATTTAATACTCTCTTATTTATCACCAATGCACAGTACACAATTAGTTCATTATATTTAGAAGCAACATAATTTTAATGCCACAGGAAAAACAAGAAAAAATACTATATGTTGTTATATTGTGTATTTGTATTGTGCATGAATGAAGGTTAGTGGCAGAATACTTGAATGGCAGAGTAAGAAACGCAGGGTTCCACTGGGCCAGAGGCAGTTCAGGCATTAGTTAATGAGGTAGTGCGATGGAGAGCAGAAAATATGGTCTTGCTTAGTCTGCAGCTAAAGATGAGGAGTTAGCGTTGCTTAAGATGCTGAGCCTTGTAATAGATCCAGCTGCCACTAACCTAGTCAGACTTTTCTGGAAGGTCATCTGAGGGCGGTGTGTCAGTTGTGGAGGACCTGACTATGTCTGTGAGTATTGACAGTGGACAGTTTTTGCAGATAGTGAAATTATGTTTGACAGGAGAGGCAAAGACTAAGAAGACTTCTGTGAGATGCACAGAAGCACCGGATAAGGTGGAGACATTTGAGCTGTTGAAATAGAAGTATAAGTAGCAGACTAGCCTGAGATTCTTTTGGGAGCAGTTGTGCGCTATTGGGAAGATGTAAAAGAATTTTCTGATGGAATAAGAAAAGGGAATGTACAAACATATAAACTGATTCAGAGTGAGGAAGTGAATAAAGTTGCACTGGAGGTGGCAGAGCAGAGGGTACTTGTTGCTTTCATGCAGGGTTTGCCACCAGATATGTTGAGAAGAATGTGTGTGGGGGCACCTAAGGATCTCAATTCGAGTGTGGGATTAGCAGCAGAATGTGAGGAAATTGATTTGTCACTGATTGTGATGGATAGGCATGGTGTATTTTCTGCAAATGTGAAGTGACAATATTGTGGGCATATAAGGTATGTGCAGAAGCACCGTATTCATAACTGTATCAATGAGTGGACCTAAACTAGTTGCTTATGTAGTACCACCCTCATACACAACAGCATTTAGCGAATATGTTATGATCAGGTATTTAGTCTCTAAAATAAAGCTGTACAGTTATAGAACACCAGTTTTAATCACCAAGATCAGTAGCCAGAAATGGATGGACCATCTAATACTGTAGCACAAAGAAATGATGACAGCAATACTGCCGAGTAACATTATCTGTAGTAAATATTCCATCAATGCATCTGTCCTCCAGGGACAAATTATGTACAGGCCACCTGCTGCAAGCCACTGTGTCTCCCATACACACTGTGAGGTTTCAGAGCAGAAATTGACTAATATTTTAGTGACATTAGAAGTAATATCATTGAGTGTTTCAGCATTTTACAATCAGAATCAAAGAGTAGTATTGAAAGTGAGCCGTGGTAAAAATTGCTGTTTTGAAGAGCGCACCGCAACACGTAGTGTGGAGCAGTCGCCCTCCGTTTCTGGCGGTGGCGCCGCTGTGGCAATTGCAGCTTTGGTGTTTCCCTCTGGTGGAAAAGGGGAAAGGTTGCCTGTTCACGTGCATTTAAGGGGCACTATAAGCTCGCAAGGGGGTCAGTTGGTCAGCCGGGTCAGTGTGGGGCAGTCAGTGTCTGTCTGTCGAATGGAGTGTCAATATGTCTGTCGTTCGGATCGACCTTTAAGGCCAGTTGCATCAATCGGTTGGTCAGTCACGCACTGAGACACAAGATGGCTTGTCTGCCTTGAGCGTCGGCGCATGTGAGGTCGCCTTGTGAGTCCAGTGGGCTGCGCCATATAGTGAGGGGTAGTGGCTTCGCGGCTGACACGACAGCAACAGGAGTCAACCCACGACATCGGTCTGGCCGGTACGAGCTGCGACGCCATAAGACGGGAGATCGGCGTGCCTTCCTGTGTCCGTTGAAGTGGCTGGCAGCAGACAGTTCGGGAGAGCATTTTGGGGGTGCTGCGCCACGTCTTCGCCAGACATTGCAGTTTATTAGAAGTTAAGTGATTTGTGATATGTTGTTTCATTTACTTGTTAAATTCTACTTGTTTTCTTGGTCAGTCTCTCGTCCCCAGCTTGCTTGTCTGTCCCCCATCCACATTTGTTAGGCAGTTAGTGTCTGTCTGTCTGTCGTATGTTAATAGCTGCCTCTGTCATGTTTGTCGGATTCGGTGTGTTAACGAATTTGTTGCTTGAAGTGTAACAGCCAATTTCCTGAAATATGTTTTCATATTGCCTATGATCTTGAGAGGTGGTATATGTGTAATGTAGAGCATATTTGGCCAACCTTGTATATTTTATGTAAGACTGCATTTCATGGGTTTTTATTTAAATGGTCATTTTAGTATATAAAGTTGCCACCCTTCCACTGTAAGAGTTTTTTTTAAGAAGGGTTTTGAAAATAGATTCACAGTTCAGAAAGTATAAGTAATGATGTATAGTCAATGCAGAATTGTTTGACATAAAAAAGGAAATGTAACAAAAAGGTTTGGTACAAGGTTACAATCTTTTAGTAGTGATAGGTTATCAACTGAAAAGCTGTGTAATAAGGAGATGGAAGCTGCTGATTTTTGTCAGTCTGCTTTAACTGGAGTAGTACAAACTTAGTATTCAGATGATAGGAATGGAATGATTTTTTATGTGAAGCAAATTAATGCTGTTGGTATTGAGAAGGTGGGGATAGTTAAACCAGGATGTTACTGTAAATAGGATACATTTGATAATGTTGAAACAGAATGTGTGCAAATAGTAAATGAAGTTCTTGATAAAATAGATAACAGTGTAAATGGTGTCAGATTGAAAAAGAAGGTAGGACTTTGAGGATTAATAGTAAGGTAAATAATTTCTCATTAATTAAACCTGATGTAAGTGATGTTACTAAAGACTGTGTACAAACAGTGATGGAAATGGTTGTTCAAGTTGATGTGCTTATTAGTGAGGGATGTAAGCAATGTGAAGATGACAGCAGTAACGGTCTTGCTGAATGAAAATGTAAATGTAAAACTTCAGTGGTTAGCAATCAAGTAAATGAGTGACAAGTAGTAAAATCAATGGAATTAATACTGAAATGAAAAGTGTGCGTGTTGAAACGAGAAATGTTACACAGTAAAAAAGCCTGTAGTGACGTTACTAGCAGCTGCTCTGGACAAATTATTCGAAGTTAACAATGAGTTAACAGTGCGATGGGTGTAGGAACAGTTTTTAGAGTTTACAGCAATGTAGTCAATATGCAAAAAGTTATGTTCAGTGTTAATGTACAGAAAGTAGTTTTTAAGGTAGATGTAATGGCCAATGCATTTGTGTTCGCAGGGGTTGAATGCTCAGAAATCATGTTGTGTTTTGCAATGGAGTGGCAAATGTTGTGAAAGATAGATGTCAATCTGGAATAAGTAATGCAAAACTAGATGGAAGGGCAGCAAGCCAGATTAATTGTGAATCCACCAGATGGAAGAGAGTTCACAGCTCTTTCGTGAATTTATTATGTAGTGCATCATATCTCCCTGAGCTGGGTGATTTCATTCTTTCTCTTTCCTAAAACACTCAACCTCTTTCTCTATCTTGTCAGTAGCTTGTAAGTAAACAGTTATTGTCTTCTACTTTGCATGAGTTTAAGTATAAGAAAATATAATGAGTTAATGATAAAAATTCATAGTGTTAAATACTTTAGGAGTAAAAGAGGGCACTCACCGAAATGCAGAAGCATTAAGTTGTCAATAGGCATACAGGAAAGAAAGAAAACTTGCTAGCTTTTGGAGTTATCTTTAGACAAACACAACATTTATAGTGTGTCAGATATAAAACTTTATTAGTAGTGAATTATAGTACCACAAGAAGATTGAATCCTGTACAATATGGTATATAAATTTTGCTCAATTTTATGATTTGCTGTCTTGTTTTGTTTTTGATTGCAGTAATGATGAAAATTTTGTGTCTAAAATAAATTTCTTTTAGACAAAGGGCAATTTAAAATAGTAAAATAAAATTGATTGTTGAAATATGTGGAGGTAATATTGAAAAACTAAAGTAATCAGCAAATATGTGAGCCAATAAAGGTTTATAAGGTAGCAGAAAGAAACAACATGTTAAATAGATGATTCAGTACTATTTGCATAAACATACAAAAGTTTGTCTTGCCCTTCAGGCCTCAGTTCAGAATATGTTGGCAAAATTTCAGTAACCCAGACAATGGAAAATCCAGGATGGAATGTAACAGTATTATGAAAAAGAAAGTTGGGGCTCACCATATAGTGAAGATGCCGAGTCTCAGACAGGGATGACAAAAACATATAAGCTTTCAGCCAACAAGGCCTTTGTCGGCCAGCTGAAGGCACACTGCGTGCTACAGCAGCAGTGCATGATGGTAGTGGCAACTAGGTGGGAGTAAGGAGGAGGCTGCGGTGGGGAGGTGGAGGGATAGCAGGGTAGGGGTGGTGAATAGTGAAGTGCTGGGGAACACCCAAGGTTGAGGTGGAGAGAGGGTAGGGCAGCTAGGTGGAGTAAGGAGGTTAGACAGATGGCAGAGGACAGTTGGAGTGAAGGGGGGAGGGGGGGGGGGGGATTGTGGAAAAGGAGGGAAGTAAAAGACTGGTGGAATGAAGTACGTGTAGTGCTGGAATGGGAACAGGGAATGGGTTGCATGGGTGAGAAAAATGACTAATGAAAGTTGAGGCCAGGAGGGTTACAGGAACGTAGGATATATTGCAGGGAGAGTTCCCACCTGCACAATCTGCACAATTCAGAAAAGCTGCTGTTGATGGGAAGGATCCATATAGCGGCATAGGCTGTGAAGCAGTCATTGAAATGAAGGATGTCATGATGGGCAGCATGCTCAGCAACAGGGTGGTCCACTTGTTTCTTGGCCACAGTTTGTCGGTGGCCATTCATGCAGACAGACATCTTGTTGGTTGTCACGCCCACGTTGAATGCAGGGCAGTGGTTGCAGCTTATCTTGTAGATTACATGACTGGTTTCACAGGTAGCCCTGCCTTTGATGGGATAGGTGATGTTTGTGATTGGACTGGAGTAGGTGGTGGTGGGAGGATGTATGGGACAGGTCCTGCATCTAGGTCTATAAAAGGGAAATGAGCCATGAGGTAAGGGGTTGGGAGTACGGGTTCTGTATGGATGGGCGAGTATATTATGTAGGTTCGATGGACGGTGTAATACCATTGTGGGAGGGTGGGAAGGGTAGTGCTTCGGACATTTCTCATTTCAAGGCATGATGAGAGGTAGTCGAAACACTGGCAGAGAATGTAATTCAAATGCTCCAGTTCTGGGTGGTATTGAGTTATGAGGGGGAATGCTCCTCTGTGAACGGACGGTGAGACTTTGGGAGGTTGTGTGGGACTGGAAGGATGAGGCATGGTAGATTTGCTTTTGGACAACCTTGGGAGGATAATTACGGCCTGTGAAGGCCTAAGTGAAACTCTCGGTACATTTTGAGAGGGACAGCTCGTCACTAGAGATGCGATGATCACAGGTGGCTAGGCTGTACGAAAGGTATTTCTTGGTATGGAATGGGTGGCAGCTTTCAAAGTGGAGGTATTGCTGGTGGTTAGTAGGTTTGATATTAACATAGATATTGATGTAGCCATCTTTCAAATGGTTCAAATGGCTCTGAGCACTATGGGACTCAACATCTTAGGTCATAAGTCCCCTAGAACTTAGAACTACTTAAACCTAACTAACCTAAGGACATCACACACACCCATGCCCGAGGCAGGATTCGAACCTGTGACCGTAGCAGTCCCGCGGTTCCGGACTGCAGCGCCAGAACTGCACGGCCACCGCGGCCGGCTGTAGCCATCTTTGAGGTGGAGGTCAGCATCTAGGAAGGTGGTTTGTTGGGTTGAGTACGACCAGTTGAAGAAAATGGGGGAGAAGCTGTTGAGGTTCTGATGGAATGTGGATAGGGTGTCCTCATCCTTGATCCAGATCACAAAGATGTCATCAATGAATCTGAACTGGGTGAGTGGTTTAGGATTCTGGGTGTTTTGGAAGGATTCCTTTAGAAGGCTCATGAATAGGCTGGCATAGGATGATGCCATGTGGGTGCCCACAGCCATGCCTCAGATTTGTCTGTAGATAATGCCTTCAAAGGAAAGTAATTGTGGGTGAATGTGGGTGAGGATATAGTTGGTCATGGCGGGTAAGAAGGAGGTTGTTGATTTAGAATCCATTGGGTGTTGTGAAAGGTAGTGTTCACCAGCAGTAAGGCCATGGGCATTAGGGATGTTAGTGTAAAGGGAGGTGGCATCAGTTGTGATGAGCAGGGCACTGTGTGGTAAAGGGATAGGAACTGTGGAGAGGCAGTGGAGGAAATGGTCGATATCTTTCATATAGGGGGTTATGTTCTGGGTAATAGGTGGAAGGAGTTGGTTTAAGAGAGCAGAGACTCTCAGTGGGGCAACAGTAACTGGCCACCATGGGGCATTCTGGATGGTTGGGTTTATGGACTTCACAAAGCACATATAACGTAGGAGTGCAGGGAGTGGTAGGGGTAAGCAGAGATATGAACTCCAGAGAGAGGTTTTGGGATGCGTCGAAGGATTTGAGGTGAGACTGGAGATCCTATTGGATTTCTGGAATGGGGTACTGTGGCAAGATTTGTAGGTGGATGTATCTGACAGCTGGTGGAGTCCTTTTGCCAGGTAATCCTTGCAGTTCAAAACAACAGTTGTGGAACCTTTGTCGGTGGGTAGGGTCATAAGGTTGGGATCAGTTTTTAGATGGTGGACTGTGATTCTTAATTACATTATCCGCCAGGGTTTTGACGACCTCTCATCATGCCTTGAAATCAGAAATGTCCTGAGCACCACCCTTCCCACCCTTCCACAGTGGTATTCCGCTGTATATTGAACCTACACAATATACTCGTTCATCCCTACACAGCCTCTGCTACCAACCCCTTACCTCATGGCTCATATCCCTTTTATAGACCTAGATCCAAGACCTGCGCATACATCCTCCCACCACCATCTACTCCAGTCCAGTCACAAACATCACCTATCCCATCAAAGGCAGGGCTACCTGCATCTACAAGATAAGCTGCAACCACTGTGCTACAGTCAATGTGGGCATGACAACCAACAAGATGTCTGTCTGCATGAATGGCCACCGACAAACTGAGGCCAAGAAACAAGTGGACCACCCTGTTGCTGAGTATGCTGCCCTTCATGACATCCTTCACTTCAATGACTGCTTCACAGCCTATGCCGCCATATGGATCCTTCCCACCAACAGCAGTTTTTCTGAATTGCACAGGTGGGAACTCCCCCTGCAATATATCCTATGTTCCTGTAATCTTCCTGGTCTCAACCTTCATTAATCATTCTTCTCACCCATCCAACTCCTTCCCTGTTCCCATTCCAGCACTACACATCCCTCATTCCACCAGTCTTTTTACTTCTCTCCTTTTCCACAACTCTCCCCCTTCCCTTCCGTCTAACCTCCCAACTGCACCTAGATGCTGCCCTACCCTCTCTCCACCTCAACCTTGGGTGTTGCCCAGCACTTCACTGTCCACCATCCCTTCTCTGCTAACCCTCCCCCTCCCTGCCCCAGCCTCCTCCTTAGCCCCACCCAGATGCCACTCCCATCACACACTTCTGCTGCCAGAAGTTGCAGTCTTCTGTGTGTGTGTGTGTGGGGGGGGGGGGGTCTATTTTCGACAAAGGCCTTGTTGGCCAAAAGCTTATATTGTGACAGTCTTTTCATTGTGCTTCTCTGTGGCTCAGCGTCTTCACTACGTCGTGAATGGCAACTTTCCTTTTCATAATATTGAATTCAGTAACTGATATTCTGCCTATTGTGTTATGGACAGTGGAGATTTGCCTACAGTATTATGTTTGGTTACTATGGAGTGGAATTCTTTAAAGTAATCTCTTGTACATTAAGCAAAGCAGGTTTCTTTAAATTTAATGAAGTAATGAGGTAGCAATGAAGCAACAACATAATGAAGTACAATGGAATATATGAGGTATAGGTAATGAGAGCTGGTATAGGTAATGAGAGCTGCATCAAACCAGTCTCTGGACTGAAGACCCAACAATAACAACAGGTGATGAGGAAGTTGTATTGCTGATCCATGAGAAATATTATGCAAAGTAGTGATGGTTATGGAACCTGACTTTGTAGTAGTTTAACTAATGGGAATATACTCCTCTACTTAACTAGATTGATAAAGAAAGAATTTGATGGCAATAACAGGCTGAATAATGGTATAATATTAGTTGTGTACGGACAAATATGGTTTTTGCTGTGGCGAAACATTTAGATTCACTGAGAAACATTTAGTATTATTTACGTAATTTATGACATTTCTGAGGAAAAAAATTATTGAAATATTAATACACTGACAAACTACTGACTGTACATTGTTGTGTATTTGGTTTCTCATGATGTGCAAATTTGTTGTCTATAATTTTGATACTGATGATTCCAAATAATGATTAGCTAGAGGAAAATGTTTTGCTACTTAATAAATTGCAATAAGTGAAAAGTATCATGAATATTCTGACAGGAGTTAACACCAGTAAAGTAATAATTTTGGGAAATGCTAAGTAAAATTTTATTTAACATTTTATTGAAATTTGACTTAGAGCTCGGTAAAGTTAGTATTGTGCTTTTAGCAAATTTTCAGGGTAATACGAAACATCTTCCATCCCCTTGGCCTGATATCATCACTAACAACGTATATAATTTTAATGTAGGACAACATGAGACATTCCTTTTAAGTGTTGGAGGGTGAGGGGCTTTCATGCAGCTATCTCATATGAGTAGATGCGTGAGATGGTGCTGTCTTGGAATGCTGACTACTAAGGTGTCAGTATATGCCTGCCAGAAGCACCAAAGCCCCTCCACACTCTCCCACACACACATAAATACAAAGCAGTGGTGAGTCATTGACCACGTGCATACAGCAGAGCTTACATGGTTTCGATGAAGAATATATGTCTTTTTTGGCTCACAATGGAGTCTTGATAAATCTGTATACTCTGCTGCTAGAACATCAGACATGATTATGACTGGTCAGTGTGGCATACACATTATTATTGTGCAGTCCTAACACATCGAGTGCGCACCGACCAGTGCAATGCTGCAAAATGACATCAATAACGTACTGACCCATGCCACCAAAGAAAAGAAAGGGCAACACCACACCTCCAGAAAGACAGTGGTTAGATCTCCCTTTCAGCGCTGACTTAATATGCCATCCAGTGCTGGTCGGGCCGCAGTTCAGTCACGGACTTTGAGAACATCAGTACTGAGTAAGAGGGAGATAATACGTACCTGTGTTCTGCAAGTATCAAAGCGTGTAACAGCATTTCCATGTAGGAACACAGAAGCCACCTCATAACAATAAGTTATGTTTCTTTCCTTTTTAGAAATAAACAGTTCTATTAATTTGAAAGTTAAATGTACAGATTATTTTGGATTCCTGCTACTGGCCATTGCAATTTCTCTTCTTCCTTTTTTGTGTTGGTGCTGACTCTCACAGCAGCTGACACTGCCTTTGCTCTTTGCTGCTCTGTCACAGTGTGTCACTAATACGAATATTTCTCTCTTTTCTTTCAGGGGAGCATTGCTACAAATTGTGTTCTTTCTTGCTGACTACCCACAATGTTTCTGCTATTTGTGTATTTGAATTGCTTTTAATTACTTTGTTGTGGCACTTTTCTCATTAAAATGGCCTCCTACCTACCTCCCACATCACCTGCACCTTTGTGTCCAGTTGCTGCTGACTTTGATGTAATGAAGTTTACTCAGTTTCAGAGCTACCAAATGTCACAGCTGATGATAGCAGTCCAGCAACTCATTAATGCACAAGCCACTGCTGCAACTCTGCCCCAACAGCCAGTGACATCTGTGGCACCGCCTCCTTGCATTTCACCATTCCATGCTTACAATGAACAACAAGAGGAATGGAACAAGTTGTATGCTCAGTTCAATGCTCATTGTGCTACACATCAAGTGTATTCTTATTTCATGTTAACAGCCAGCACACGAGTTTACCGCCTTGCTCAGAGACTATTCATAACTAGTAGACCGGAGTTGCTAGTTTTTGAAGATTTAATTTCTGCCCACATTAAATATTAAGAGGATCAGGTTCAGGTTGCTGCAGCTCATTACAAGTTCTTTCAATTGTGAAAAAAGCCAGAACATACACAATGTCAGTCATTCATTGAATTTCAGGGTCTGACATGGCAGTGTTGCTTTCAATGTAGCTGTGGACAGTTCTACAGTGACACAATGATTTGTGATGCAATTATGTACTGTGTGCCGGAGAGCAGGATTCATGAACAAATTCTCAAACATTCTGAACCTACTTTGAAACACGTGTTACAAATTATTGAATGTCAGGACTCATGTGATAGGGTTGTGAAGAACTTTGAGGTAGGTACCATTTGCAGTGAAACACTAAGTGACAAACAGTTACGGCCTTGCGACCAACCACCATCAGTAAACAGGTCACCGCACTGTGGGCAGATTAAACAACTGTCAACATGTGTGTCTGCTGTGAAATCATGTCCTTGCTGCTTTTCCACACATAAAAGACACGATTGCTCTTCACCGAATGTGACTCGCTTTACTTGTGGAAAGCCAGGTCATGTACAGTCTCTGTGTTTGCAACAGAAAAAGAACTCTATCCATGTTCGCTCTCATAAGCATGGAGCACCTGCTCATTCAGTGAAGGTAGTTTTTTCTAAATCACTTACCAGTACTAGTAATGACCAACTTCTGAATGTGCCATCACCCCACCCAAGTGCTGTGCAGCAACAGTCAAACAAACTGTTTGTGACCATAGTCATTCCCGGACACTTTGTGCAACTTCAGTCAGACAGTGGTACTTCTGTTGCTTTGCTTAATCGTGCTGCTTATGGATAGTTGATCTTGCCACAATTGGCAAAATCTTGCATGAAATTTACTGTGTATAATGGTCAGGACATTCCAGTGCTTGGTACACATAGTTTGCCTGCCACATTCCATTCTCACACTAGAACAGTGACATTTACAATTTTGTGTTTTCGAGACTGTGAAAATATATTTGGGTTAGATTAATTTGATTTGTTTGGTCTTCATATTCAGGACAACATACTTTCTGTTTCTTTCAACCCAAAAGGCAGTGTTATTCAATTGCTTATGGAGTTTCCTGATTTATTTTCTGAAGGACCTGGAAGAGCAAATAATTCTGTGGCACACGTCAAAAAGAAGGACAATGCGCAACTTGAGTTTTTTCGGGCTGTCCCATCCTCGTGCACTTAGAGACAGAGTTGCAAGTGAAACTAAAAAATGGAAAGACAATGGTGTTATTGCTCCTATCCAGGCTAGTCAATGGGCTTCTACCTTAGTAATCTTATCAATGCCTTCTGGAAGATTTTGTCTTTCTATTGACTTTAAATCCACTGTGAATCCAAAAATAATAATTGATACTGATCCATTGCCTTGCCCTGAGAAATTAATGGACAGACTTGATGCAGGCCACTATTTTTCAAAAATTGACTTACACAATGTGTATTTGCAAATTATGCTCGATGAGGAGTCTCAGAAAGTGTCTGTTTTCAACACATATTTGGGGTTGTTCAAATGTTTGCACTTAGGTTTTGGCAGCAATTCCACACCTGACATATTCCAATGCTACTTGGAACAGCTTACTACAAAAGTTCAATTATGTTTAAATTACTTGGAGGTGTCAGAGCTGATTGTTTTCACTTCCACATTTTTGACCAAGACTCACTGTAACTACCCTCAAAAGGAGAAGGAAGCACTTGCTGTTACAAGGGTGGTTTGAAAAGTTCTCAGAATCACCACGAGAGAACAGCATTAGCGCAACGAGCTGTTCACGTGATATTCATTGGACTGTTGCCTGTAAACACATGCCACATCAGTGCTCTTGGAAGAGAGCTGTGGTGGTGATGTGGCTCTGTTATTGTTCCTACGTAGTGATTTGAAAAGATGGAAAAAAAAATCAAGATTCAAGCAGTGATTAAGTACTTCATAAAGAAAAGTATGAAAGCAAAGGACATTCATCCCAGTTTCCAGAATACACAAACAAATTTAAATTTGGGCGGAAAAGCTTAGATGATGATTCATGCAGTGATCGGCCAAAAAGTGTCACTACTCCAGAAATCATTGCAAAAGTGCACAAAATGGTTGTGGCGACCATCGACTGCGAGTAAGTGCCACCTACGAAGTGCAGAGTAAATGGTCTTTGGGGACTCAGTGTTCTTTGGTTTGGTCTTGTGGACTTAGGTTGCAATGTGCATACTGTGAATTTCTGTAGTGTTTTTTGTTTTTGTGTAATTACACGAACTTAATAAAAGTGCCTGATTGTAACTGGTTAGAGTTTGCCATGCACAGTCAGACGCTACAGCCAGAAAACCCACGTTGGTGATCCTGATTCGCGAAAATACGTTGCATTCACTTGCTGTGTACCACCAGTTTCACACCAATAGACAATGACACAATCTCCAGTTTTTCCGGCAGTGCAGGACGCCATGATGGCAGAATGTACATTTGAGTGTGTAGCGCAACGCTTTACCCCATGTGCTACTAATACATCGGGAATTTTTGTATCTCCGGTGTTTGCTTCGACCGGCAAGACGACCCTAACCTCCGCCGGCACACCACACCGGGTGCTGTACACATCGGCGGAGACACCTTCTACAGCATTCTACACTCAACAGAATGCTCCTCCAGCTCAAGATCCCAGAAACCCCTCGCCCGAGTTTCTACCGTCCAACATGGACCACGCGGCTGTCCAGTTTCGGGGTCCAGACACATGGCCGCTCCCTCCTCAGAGCGGTATGCCGTTTAATGTGTCCCCCTCTGTGCTGGTCGAAGGGACACTTGCATCAACCACACCGGACCATGTATGTGCCTACCCATCCTGCCGCCCCACAAACACCTCAGGTGACACACCTGCCATGGTTCTGCCCTATCACTTGGCACACAATTGCGATTTTGCGCCTCTGCTCGAGATTTAGGTTCACACTGGTATTTTCTCGGCGATACTTGAGCAGACGATAGTGTCATACCTACCACATTTACCGTAAAAGTCATGACATCAGCCAAACTGATCCTTCGAGCAGCAAATAAATTGCCACTTCATGTCGACGTTTTGGCCGAGTTACCTATTGAACTCATACCTGGCAAACAGTACACTTGGTCCTTCTATGCGGGTGATGTAGAAGATCCAGTTTTAGGCATTGACTTCCTTTTCCATTTCGGACTTTCTCCAGACCTCCAGTCCACTGCATTATTGCACCATGCCTCATCCACTCACATTGCGTGTTCAGTCACCTCCTCGCCCCCCCCCCCTTCCCCCTCAGCTTCATGATGATTTCGACATGGCTCTTATCGAGTGTTCTTCACTGACGGACAGCCAAGCTGCAACCTCCTTTGCCCAGCTGCAGTCCGAGCGCTCTGCAGTCGATGATCTCCAAGCTCACAACGCCGAACTGAACCATGCCATATTGTCTGCTACGCAAGCTCTCGCTGAGGCATGATGCCTCATACAACAACTGTCAACACCGCCGCCCTATGACACTAGTGGCGCACCACATGAGACTTTGATGCCCCCCCCCCCCCCCTCCCCCCCCCCCCGATACCAAAGACGCACCTCATGGAACTTTGTTGCCGCTGATGCGGACAGCTTCCCTGGCACATCACGTTAATGACTCTCGCATGCTACCGTTTCCCGTTCACAACGGCTCCCGAGTGAGTTTGCCAGCCCAGCTGAATGCTATCACGATTGGCACGACACACATAATTGTCACAACATACGGGCCACTAGTGTGTCATAAAGCATGCCAACTGCTGCCACACAAGCTACGCCTCGCTAAGGCCTGCAGTGGAGGAAATTCTGCAGGCAGGTATTGTTCATGTGTCAGACAGTAACTGGTCTTCGCCCATACACTTAGTTCCCAAAAAGGACGGCACAGTGCAACTCTGCAGCAACTATCACCGCCTCAATGCATGGACCATATTAGACAATTATCCGATACCTCATATGCAAGACTTCACTAAAGTACTTAGCGGAGCACTCATCTTCAGTGTTTTGGACTGCTGCAAGGCCTATTTACAGATACCCATGGAACAGAGTGACATACCAAAGACAGAGTTGATCATACCTTTCAGCCTCAACAAATTTTGTTACAAGCCTTATGGTCTCAAAAACACAGACTAAACTTGGCAACGTTTTATAGACTCACTTCTATTTAACTGCACATACTGTTACGCATACCTCGACGACATACTCATTTTTTCCTCCTCTGACAGAGAACACGAACTCCACCTGGCCACAATACAGGACTTATTGACACAACATGGAGTCGAGATCAATAATGACAAGTCACAACTGGGGTACACCGTCACCTCGGAAGCTATACGGCCCCTCAGGAGCGGGTCGACTGCATTCGCGATCTACCTCTCCCAGTGTTGTTTCATGAATTAAGCCGGTTTTTAGGAACTATCAATTTCTACGGTTGTAACCTGCTGGTGGTGGCAGCAATTCAAGCCCCTTTGACTGACGCATTGGCCGGGAAAAAACCCCCATGTCACATATCACCATCCTGCGCACAGTCCCAATCCCAAATGAGGTGGATACGGCTGGCATAGCTGCAACGTTCGACACTGATAGGATGCTCAAGATTCGCATCCCCCTCTCCACCTGTACTGCAACACCAACATCTTCCGTGCCAGTCCAGTTCACGCGTGCATGTTTTGAGCAGTCCCCCCCCCAATGGATGGCGGGACTATACCAGCGCTAGTACACCCTGCACAGACAGCATGGACTCTTCACACATGCCTCTATCAACCAGCGAGCATCCCACAACACCACTACACAGGAAGCCGCCCACATCCTTTCCCCAGTGCTCTGCACTCCAGGGGTCGGAGGGAGGGAGTTCTCTGTGGCGACCACCGACCTTGCATAACTGCCACCTACGAAGTGCAGAGTAAACGGTCTTTGGGGACTCGTTGTTCTTTGGTTCGGTCTTGTGGACTTCGGTTGCAATGTGCATGCTGTGAATTTCTGTAGTGTTTTTCTTGTGTTTCGTATAACTACATGAACTTAATAAAAGTGCCTGATCATAATTGGTTGGAGTTTGCTGTGTGCGGTCAGTGGCTACAGTCAGAAAACCCACGTGGTCATGGAGGATCACCAATTGCAAGTGCGTGAAATTGCTCACGCTTTCCAGATGTCATCTGAAAGGGTATATCACATTTTAACTGAATAATTAGTAATGAAAAAAATTATCTACAAGATGGGTGCCACTATCCTTGACACTGGATCAAAAACGCATGAGAATGGACATATCAGAACAACGTTTTGCCCATTTTAGGAGAAACAAATAAGATTTTTTGTGCTGGTTTGTGACCACAGATGAAACATGGGTGCACTACTATACCCTAGACACAAAACAACAGTCAAAGCAGTGGAAACATGGCAATTCTCTGCCACCAAAGAAAGCAAAGACAATTCCTTCGGCAGGAAAGGTCATGGCATCAGTGTTCTGGGATGCGAAGGGGATTCTGTTGGTAGATTATCTCCCCACTGGGCAAACAATTACTGGAGAATACTATGCTAGCCTCCTGGACATATTGCAACAAAAGATACACGAAAAAAAGGCCAGGTATAGCAAGGAAGAAAGTCACCTTCCATCAAGACAATGTGCACCTGCACACATGTGCCATCGTCGGAAAATTACATGAACTATGGTATGAACTGTTGCCACACCCACCTTATTCACCTGACATGGCTCTGTCAGACTTCCATCTCTTTCCAAAACTGAAAGTTTTTCTTGGTGGATGAAGATTCACTTCAAACAAAGAACTGATAGCCAGAGTTGACAACTATTTTGCAGTGCTGGAGGAAACTACTTGTCGAGATGAGATCAAGGCATTGGAATACCGTTAGACCAAGTGCATTAATATACAAGGAGACTACATTGAAAAATAACAAAAGTTTCAGTGATATAAGTCCTTTTTTCTTTTCCGTTCCAAGAACTTTTCAAACCACCCTTGTATCTATAGTGTGAGAAAGTTTCGCCATTATCTGTTGGTCAGAAGTTTTACCTAGTGTCGAACTGTAAGCCACTTCAGTCTTTGTTTCATCCGTCCAAACCTGTTCCGCCATGCATGGCTCAGAAGCTGCAAATTTAGGCTTTGTTATTGTCACAGTACCAGTATGGAACATTGTACATGCCCACATCAAAGCAGCCGGCCAGAGTGGCCGTGCGGTTCTAAGCGCTATAGTCTGGAGCCGAGCGACCGCTATGGTCACAGGTTCGAATCCTGCCTCGGGCATGGCTGCGTGTGATGTCCTTAGGTTAGTTAGGTTTAATTAGTTCTAAGTTCTAGGTGACATGACCTCAGAAGTTAAGTCGCATAGTGCTCAGAGCCATTTTTGAACATCAAAGCATGCAAATGTTGACGACCTTCCTCACCTTCCTGTTGGTCCTGATTTTCAGTTTGATGCTACTGAAACATCTTGTTGCCAGATTGATGCACACGACACTGAACTTTTACAGACTTTTCTACTGCACTATAGCAAAATTGCTCAGGCCACAGTAGCAGGTCCTGACTTGAACCTTGTCTCCTCCAACTTCAACCTTTGTGCACTACGTCTGTACTGCATGCCCATGTCCAATGGAAAACATTAAGGATTCCTTTGAGTGCCCATATTTTGCTTGTCAACATAGCCTCTCTGTCCAGCATGGTGTGATCTTATTGCAAAATTACTGTGGACAGTCACATGTGCTTATTCCTAAAGTGTTGCAAAAAGATGTTTTGTGATTGCTCCAACACAGACACTGGGGAGTTGTACGCACAAAACAGTTAGCGCATTGGCACTGTAGTTGGCCGGCCATCGACATCCACACTGAACAGATGATGTCACAGTGTCGCACTTGTGCTGAAGATCTATTGACCCTGCCTCTGATGTTTTCAGCTGAGCCGAAGTCGCTGTGGTAGTGAATGCTTATTGAATTTGCTGGTCTCTTTTGGAACACACACTGGCTTGTTGTTGTCAAATCTTTTAGCAAATCTCTCTTTGCAGTGTTCATGAAGTTGACTATGTTGCATAGTACCTTTCAGGCTTCGCCACCAATTTTTTGGGTTGGAAGAGTGGATTCTAAAGTTTCGATCACCATTAACCATAATCAGTTATCAAGGAATGAATTTCATGAGTGAACTGCTTAAACAGACCATTGCAAATAACAGAATTAAGAATTACACCAGCACACATTGAAGGAAATGGATGCATCAAGTGTGTTCACAGGGCAGTCGTTAAAATGGTTAGCCATCACTAAGTAGCAAGCATGGAAACTGGGATGTGTGTCTCCCGTAATTCATAATTGCTTACAATGGACACTTTCATCTGAAATTGCATATGGAAGGAGGATGCATTCACCCTTCAACTATGCCCGATCGACCTCTCAAATCAGCACAAATATGGAAAGGAATTACCATGCAGGCTAATGGAGGTGCGGAAGGGAGTGAAACATAGGAATCATCAATTCTCTCTGCAGCAAGACAAAAAAACATGTCAGCCAAGCAGTAGCATCACAGTATTGAGTTGCAGAGCTTGTCTACCTGAACAAACTAGTGTTAAAGAAGAGTCAATTCAAAAAAGAAGTTTTGGAATGTTTTAACTTGTCAGCATGTAGAATATTTAAATGTGAGTATAGAAGGGTGATAAATCAGTCAAAAATTGAGAATTTCAGGAGACTGCTCAAAGACTTGAACCGGATAGATGTTTACAATACTTCTGACTCAAATGGACAATACAAAACATTAATTAATAAAGTTACTTCCTCATTTGAAAATTGTTTCCCACTAAAGGTATCTCTAGTCAAACAAAAGTTTGAAAAAAAAAACATGGATTACAAAAGTAATAAAGGTATCATGTGGGACAAAAAGGAAATTGCATTTACTATCTATGAACAGCTCTGATGTTAGCATTATAATGCTTTACAAATAATACTGCAAAATATTGAAGCAAGTAATCCAGAATTCTAAGCAGCTTTATTAAGAGAAAGAGATGACAACATCAGGCAACAAAACAGAAACTATACGGGATACTTTGATGACAGATGCAGGTGGGGTCAGAAAGGAAGAGGAACAGATAGTTCTAAAAATAAATGAAACATGGGTAATAAGTGCATGTAGTGTTGCAAACCTCTTAACCAAGGACTTTGTTTGTGTTACTGACAGCTTGGAGTTATCAGGTTCAGTAACCAGTGCAATGGAATACCTGAGATCAGTCTCTACAAATAACTTAAGCAAAATGGAAATGACATTCACTTCTCCCAAAGAAGTAGCATCCATCATAAAATCCTTAAAATCAAAGTAGTCAAGTGGTTATCATAACATAATAAAGAAGTTAATCAAAGAGTGTTCATGTGAGTTGAGTTCTACTTAAGTTATTTGTGTAATCAATCTCTTACATTGGAATATTTCCAGACTGGTTAAAATATGCTGAAGTTAAGCCTGGTTACAAGAAAGGGGATGAAGAGATATCATAAAACTATTTACCAATTTACGGTTTGTTGGCTTTTTCAGAAATATTTGAAAATGTTGTATTCAAGCATCTTCTTAACCATCAGACTGCAAATAATACATTATCCAAGTCACAGTTTGTGTTTCTTATTTTATTTTATTTACACATCAAGTTCCATAGGACCAAATTGAGGAGCAAATCTCCAAGGTCATGGAATGTGTCAATACATGAAATTACAACATAAAAGTAATAACAGGAAAAAATAAAATGTTTATGAACCAAAAAATGTCAAGCCATAAGTTTAAGTAAATGCAATCAACAATACAACAAGAATCAGCTTAATTTTCCAAGGAACTCCTTGACAGAATAGGAGTGACCCATGAGGAAACACTTCAGTTTCGATTTGAATGTGCGTGGATTACTGCTAAGACTTTTGACTTTTAGTGGTAGTGTATTGAAAATGGATGCAGCAGAACTCTGCACATATTTCTGCACAAGAGTTAAGGAATTCCGATCCAAATGGCTGGCTTGATTTCTGCTGGGTATTAACTGAGTGAAAGTAGCTTATTCTTGGGAATAAGCTAATATTGTTAACAAGAAGTGACAGTAAAGGGTGTGTGTGTGTGTGTGTGTGTGTGTGTGTGTGTGTGTGTGTGTGTGTGTGTGTGTGTGTGTCAGAGATGCCAATGTCAAAATACCCAGACTAGTGAACAGGGGTCTACAAGAGGTTTGTGAACTTACACCACTTATTACAGAACCACTTGTTTCTGAGCCAAAAATATCCTTTTAGAATGACAAGAGTTACCCCACAATATAATACCATATGACATAAGCAAATGAAAATAAACAAAGTAGACTATTTTTTGTTCTGAATGATCACTCACTTCAGATACCATTCAAACAGTAAAAATGGCAGCATTAACTCTTTGAACAACATCCTGAACGTGGGTTTTCCACGGCAATTTACTATCTATCTGAACACCTAGAAATCTGAACTGTTCAGTTTCACTAATCATATGTCCATTCTGTGAAATTAAAACGTCAGGTTTTGTTGAATTGTGTGTTAGAAATTGTAAACACTGAGTCTTACTGTGACATAGAGTAAGTTTATTTTCTATGAGCCATGAACTTATGTCACGAACTGCACTATTTGAAACGAAGCTAATGTTGCACAAAACACCCTTTACTACCAAGCTAGTGTCATCAGCAAACAGAAATATTTTAGGGTTACCTGTAATACTAGAGGGCATATCATTTACATAAATAAGGAACAGGAGTGGCCCCAACACTGATCCCTGGAGCAGCCCCCCCCCTTCCCCCCCCCACTTGACCATAACCCTCTCAGACCCCACATCACAGCCATTCTCAACACCATGAATAATGATCTTTTGCTGTCTGTTGCTAAAGTAAGAGGTGAACCAATTGTGAGCTACTCCCCATATTCCGCAATGGTTCAACTTCTGGAGTAATATTTTGTGATCAACACAATCAAACACTTTAGTTAAATCAAAAAATATGCCTAGCTTTCGAAACCTTTTGTTTATCCCATCCAGTACCTCGGAGATAAAAGAAAATACAGCATTTTCACTCATTAAACAACTTCTAAAGCCGAACCATACATTTGATAGCAAATTGTGTGATATAAAATGATCAATTATCCTTACATACACAGCCTTTTCAATAACTTTAGCAAATACTGATGGAATAGAACCAGGTCTAAAATTTCTACATTATCCCTTTGTCCCTTTTTATAAAGCAGCTTTAATACTAAGTACTTTAATCATTTAGGAAACTGACCATTCCTAAAGGAAAAATTGCAAATATGTCGAATGAATTATTGATTTGTTAAATCACCTTTGACATCAGCTGACACACACTCTCTCAGAATTGACATGCACAACTCCTGAAAACATTCCCACTCCTTCAGAGTGAGGCTCACCAACTCAGCCAAGAAACCGCGACACAACAGATATGGAAGTTGCAAAATGACTTCCTAAGGTATTGCAAACATACTAACTTGCCTTTCCACATCCACAGTAAAGCAAAAATCTTACTAGCTGTTGCAAGGTGTTAATAGCAACAGAAGCTAGTCCCTTAAAAATAGTCATGAGAGGAAAAGGTAGCTTAGCAAAGTGTGACAATATATTATCTGAACCACTACCCCTCACAACCAGAGAACTACTGATGTTTTTTAATACCAGATGACTTAGCTCTGCTCTCCCTCCTAGCTTCTTACTCCACTCTAAGGCACATAATCTAAACTGCAATTGCATTAACTGGGACCACAACTCACTTACACTCATCATCTCTTTTGAATCATGGACTACCAAATTCAGACCCTTGATACAACTAAACCAATGAGAAATCTGCCCCTGAACATGATCGACCTGCATGTGAGATGGATTGCTATCTTCAGAAAGTCAATATTTTTCTCTAAATCAGAAATGGATGCAAAACTGTATCCAACAGTAGCAGTTACCTGGACAATTCAGGTCACGTGTCAGCTGTACCGAACATACCTCTGCTCCACACAGCCACGCTGACAGTAATGTGACACCTCCTGCCTCAGGTTGCCCACAAATATGACGTTCATAGTGTAGCTGCTCCTTCTGCAGGCAGTGCATTCCAAGTACTGTTCGAGCCCCCATTGTACTGCCAAGTACGCCTAGAAACTTACAGCAAGGATAGATTCTGAAAAATACAAACCACTATTACAATTTTGCTAGGAGGATATTACTACCAACAATCAAGACATGAATGATTCTTGGGTTTAGATTAATCCCCCACGTCCAAAGGGAAACAAGCTCTGCTAACATTTTGATATGTGGCTTGTCATGCCTAGTTGCCTCTGGATCAGAGGATCAGAAGGACTGGACCAAAGGGGTATTGACCATCCTTCATGGCACCAACAAGAGCTCTTATATACAGGGTGGTCCACTGATAGTGACCAGGCCAAATATCTCACAAAATAAGCATCAAACGAAAAAACTACAAAGAACGAAACTCGTCTAGCTTAAAGAGGGAAACCAGATGGCGCTATGGTTGGCCCTCTAGATGGTGCAGCCATAGGTCAAATAGATAACAACTGCGTTTTTTTAAATAGGAACCCCCATTTTTTATTACATATTCGTGTAGTATGTAAAGAAATGTAAATGTTTTAGTTGGACCACTTTTTTCGCTTTGTGATACATGGCGCTGTAATAGTCACAAACGTATAAGTACGTGGTATCAAGTAACATTCCACCAGTGCGGATGGTATTTGCTTCATGATACATTACCTGTGTTAAAATGGACCATTTACCAATAGCGGAAAAGGTCGATATCGTGTTGATGTATGGCTATTGTGATCAAAATGCCCAACGGGCGTGTGCTATGTATGCTGCTCCGTATCCTGGATGACATCATCCAAGAGACTGGACCGTTCGCCAGATAGTTACATTATTTAAGGAAACAGGAAGTGTTCAGCCACATGTGAAACATCAACCACGACCTGCAACAAATGATGATGCCCAAGTAGGTGTTTCAGCTGCTGCCGTGGCTAATCCACACATCAGTAGCAGACAAACTGCGCGAGAATCGGGAATCTCAAAAACGTCGGTGTTGAGAATGCTACATCAACATCGATTTCACCTGTACCATATTTCTATGCACCAGGAATTGCACGGCGACGACTTTGAACGTTGTGTCAGTTGTGCCACTGGGCACAAGAGAAATTATGGGACGATGACAGAATTTTTTTCATGGGTTCTATTTAGCGACTAAGCGTCATTCACCAACAGTGGTAACGTAAACTGGCATAATATGCACCATTGGGCAACGGAAAAAACACGATGGATGCGACAAGTGGAACATCAGTGACCTCGGCAGGTTAATGAATGGTGTGGCATTATGGGAGGAAGGATAATTGGCCCCTGTTTTATCGATGGCAACCTAAATGGTGCAATGTATGCTGATTTCCTACGTAATGTTCTACCGATGTTACTACAAGATGTTTTACTGGATGACAGAATGGCGATGTACTTCCAACATGATGGATGTCTGGCAAATAGCTCGCGTGGGGTTGAAGCGTTATTGAATAGCATATTTCATGACAGGTGGATTGGTCATTGAAGCACCATAGCATTGCCCACACGTTCACTGGATCTGATGTCCCTGGATTTCTTTCTGTGGGGAAAGTTGAAGGATATTTGCTATCGTGATGCACTGACAATGCCTGACAACATGCATCAGCGCATTGTCAATGCATGTGCGAACATTACTGAAGGCGTACTACTCACTGTTCAGAGGAATGTCTTTACACGTATTGCCAAATGCATTGAGGTTGACAGACATCATTTTGAGCATTTATTGCATTAATGTGGTATTTACTGGTAATCACGCTGTAACAGCATGCATTCTCAGAAATGATAAATTCACAAAGGTACATATATCACATTGGAACAACCAAAATAAAATGTTCAAATGTACCTACGTTCTGTATTTTAATTTAAAAATTAACTGTTACCAACTGTTCGTCTAAAATTGTGAGCCACATGTTTGTGACTATTACAACGTGATCTGTCACAAAGCAAAAAAAGTGTTCCAACTAAAACATTCATATTTCTTCACATACAACATGAATATGTAATAAAAAAATGGGCATTTCCTATTTAAAAAAAAAAAAAAAAAACGCAGTTGATATCTGTTTGACCTAGGGCACTGCCATCTGGCGGACCAACCATAGTGCCATCTGGTTTCCCCCTTCAAGTTAGCCAAGTTTCGTTCTTTGTAGTTTTTTTGTTTGATGCTTATTTCGTGAGATATTTGGCCCAGTCATGATCAATGGACCACCCTGTAGAGAAGGCTATTTACATGTACAGCGAGAAAGTTCTTAATTCATTAGATACCAAATTAGAGGCTACTGGCATCTTCTGTGACTTGTCAAAAGCCTTTCATTGTGTGAATCACAGCATTTTCTTAACTAAATTAGAATATTGTGTCACTGACAGTGCTGCAAAATGGTTAGAGTGTTACCTAACAAACAGGAAACAAATATCTGTGGAGTAAGCAGTCAGTCTTCATCTGAATGGGAATTAATTACATGTGGTGTTCCTCAAGGGAAAGTCCCTTGATTTTTATGATGTACATTATAAACCCCTTGTCTGTTATATTGGCAATGGTCTTGCCGCAGTGGTAGCACTGGTTCCCATCAGATCACCGAAGTTAAGCACTGTCGGGCTGGGCTAGCACTTGGTTGGGTGACCATCCGACCATCCAGTCTGCCGAGTGCTGTTGGCAAGTGGGGTGCACTCAGCCCTTGTGAGGCAAACTAAGGAGCTACTTGGTTGAGAAGTAGCGACTCCAGTCTGGAAAACTGACAAATGGCCAGGAGAGCAGTGTGTTGACCACATGCCTTTCCAAAACTGCATCCAGTGATGCCTATGGGCTGAGGATGAGAAGGCTGCTGGTCGGTACCATTGGGCCTTCATGGCCTGTTTGGGAGGAGAAAGAGAGTGTTACATTGGCAGATGCAAAGTTTGTTTTGTTTGCAGATGACATAAACTTTGCAATAAATAGCAAGTCAAGTACAGATTTAGAAATGGCTGCTATTCACATTTTCACTGACATTAATAAATGGTCTGAAGCTAGTTCACTGTCATTAAAGTTTGAAAACACCTGCTACACACTGTAAAAGATTTCCTTCCAGCATGCGTGTAACATATGAAGACATGCAGATAGAAGAGATTGATAGTGTTAAATTTCTGGGATTAAACTCAATAACAAATTTAATTGGGAAGGAAATGCCACAGAATTGCTAAAGTGCCTAAACAAGTCTGCATTTGTAATGTGAGTGATGTCAAAGGTACGACATACAAAATAACTTCTTATTTTCATTCTTTTGTGTCACATGGGATCATATTTTGGGGTAACTCATCAAACTGAGCAAAGGTTTTTAGAGTGTAGAAGTGTTAGTAAGACTCAGTTGTGGTGCAAATTCAAGAACATCACATAGAAAGCTGTTTGAGGAACAGGGTATTCTAACCACTGTTTCTCAGTATATTTATTCGTTAATCAAATTTGTTGCAAATAATATTTCTCTATTTCCGACCAATAGCTCAATACATATGACAGTCTTTCAGTAGGTAATGGGCCACATTTTTTTTTTTTTTCCCTCAGAACATTTTTATTGTTAAGAGTCAGAATTTGGTGACAATATACATCAACATGTCTTGTCCGTGTCCTATTTTTCTACATAGTCTCCATCACATTCTATAGCTGTATGCCAACGTTGTGGAAGAGCATGCATTCCCTGCTGGTAAAAACTCTTATCCTGTAGGTGTAGCCATGTTTTCACTGCATGACTGACTCTCCTGTCATCTTCAAAGTGTGTTCCCCATAAAGAATCTTTAAGCAGTCCAGACTGAGGGTGCCAGGTCTGGGCTGTAGAATTGACGAGGTAATGATGTCCAACCCAATTTGGCGATGTGTTCCCTGGTTTTCAGGCTTGCACATGGGGATCCATTATCACGTTGGAGCAAGATGTCTGCTGCATTCATATCTGATCGAACACATCGGAAACGGTTATTGAGTTTATTCGGAGTCTTCAAGTATGCCTCTGCATTGATGGTTGACCCACTTAGTGTCACATCCATGAGAATGACAGCATCACAATACCAGAAGATTGTCACCATGGCTCTGCCATCTACCAGAATGGTTTGAAACTTCACCGGCACACAGAACGAACATGAAATGTGAAGCACCAACAAGGACGTTTGTCTATGTATACTAACGGCTTTTTTAAAAAACGTGGGGCATTAGTTATTGAACTACCCTCATAGTATCAGTACTAGGAACAAGAACAATCTACATAAAGACCAAAAATCACTTACATTGTTTCAAAAAGGGGTCCAATATGCAAGAACACACATTTTCAATAAATTGCCAGCAACAATTAAGAACTTTGTTTCAGATAAAGCACAGTTTAAACAGAGTTTGAATGACTTTTTGGTAGACAACTCCTTCTACTCTGTAAATGAATATCTCAACAGGGACTGTTACACAAACTTAAGTAAAAATGTCTGTTAGATTTCCGCTGTTCTTAAATCCAATGAGTAGTGTGAGGTCGCAGTCCAAATTTCGAGGCCAAGGCATGGCCATATACTGAGTGCCAGTACCAGTCTTTGTAGATGTGTGTTGTGTGAATGAGTGCATATGTGTGTATTTTTCAGCCATGTGCACACATGAATGTGTTGTGCAAATGTAGATTGCAGCTATTACATTAAGTCCACAAGTGAAATTAAAACTTATTCCTCAGGTTAGTACAAGAAATGCATTTGTATTATAAAATTCTTTCTCAGGTCTGCAGCCAGATCATGAGGACATCTTGACACAATACTTCTGTGGTCCAGCTGGGTGCCATTTTCAGGTGTGAATATTGTTGCATGAGTTCACTGGAAATGAATTCAGACTGCAAGCAGCGGTTCTTTTGTACATCATTGAAGGCCAACAGCATGTGCACAAGAAACAATCATAACTGCCCTCCAGCACAAGTGAAAATATAATAAGATTGTCCAATGGTCGAATATCAGTTGGTTCTTTTAAATCACAGCCCCAATAGCAAGACACAGGGGCAACTACTTATATCTCTCCACACAACTTTTTATGTCCCTTGGTAAGACTGTGTTCTGCCACCACAGATTTCTCGAGTTGAAACAAATGTGTGTGGTCTGGTGCTCAACACATCAGTCCTGAATGGTATGAATTGTTTGACCAATATAAGCTTTCTCACTGTAGCAGGAGATTTTGTACTCACCAGACTTCCTCAATCCCAAGTCATTCTTCACTGAGCCAAGGAGCGCTCTAATCTTGGCTCTAATCAGATGAAAAACAGTTTTGATCTCATATCCTTTTAAAATTCTTCTTATATTTGAAGATACACTTCCAACAAAAGGTAGGACAGGCACCGATTTACAAGTATCTTCTAATGGTTCCCGTGAAGGTCCAAACTGGAAAGCATGATGGGTCTGTTTGTCTGTACAGCCATTCCCCTCAAACACAACTTTGAGATGATCCAGCTCTTGTGTGAAGCTCTCTGCATCTGAAATGGCATATAATCTTCTTACCAATGGCCACAGGACTCACATGCAATGGAATGATGGATGACAGCTCAATGCACGCAATTAATGGTCCATGAGGGTGGGGTTTTGATAAACAATGTGTCCCATCATCCTTTCTGTAAAGCAAGACATTTAGAAATGGAAGCTTCCCAGCCATTTCAACATCCATTATGAACTTGATGCTGGAATGAAGGCAGTTAAAATGATCTAAGAAAAGCGATTTAGAAAAGATTGCTGTATGGTGTGGCAGGTGGCAGTTGATGCTAAATAACAAAAAGTGTGAGGTGATCCACATGAGCTCCAAAAGAAATCCATTGGAATTCGATTACTCGATAAACAGTACAATTCTCAAGGCTGTCAATTCAACTAAGTACCTGGGTGTTAAAATTACGAACAACTTCAGTTGGAAAGACCACATAGATAATATTGTGGGGAAGGCGAGCCAAAGGTTGCGTTTCATTGGCAGGACACTTAGAAGATGCAACAAGTCCACTAAAGAGACAGCTTACGCTACAATCGTTCGTCCTCTGTTAGAATATTGCTGCGCGGTGTGGGATCTTTACCAGGTGGGACTGACGGAGGACATCGAAAGGGTGCAAAAAAGGGCAGCTCATTTTGTATTATCACGTAACAGGGGAGAGAGTGTGGCAGATATGATACGTGAGTTGGGATGGAAGTCATTAAAGCAAAGACATTTTTCGTCACGGCGAGATCTATTTACAAAATTTCAGTCACCAACTTTCTCTTCTGAATGCGAAAATATTTTGTAGAGCCCAACCTACATAGGTAGGAATGATCATCAAAATAAAATAAGAGAAATCAGAGCTCGAACAGAAAGATTTAGGTGTTCATTTTTCCCGCGCGCTGTTCGGGAGTGGAATGGTAGAGATAGTATGATTGTGGTTCGATGAACCCTCTGCCAAGCACTTAAATGTGAATTGCAGAGTAATCATATAGATGTAGGTCCCTCCCAAGTGGCCATACCATGAATGTACTGTCAACATACCTTCAAAAACAAGTAGGTTTTAAAAATTCCATCCTCAGTGCCGTGTTTTTAGTATCCTCCATAAATACGAGGGCAGTTCAATAAGTAATGCAACACATTTTTTTTCTGAAGCAGGGGTTGTTTTATTCAGCATTGAAATACACCAGGTTATTCCCCAATCTTTTAGCTACACAACACTATTTTTCAACGTAATCTCCATTCAGTGCTATGGCCTTACGCCACCTTGAAATGAGGTCCTGTATGCCTGCTCCTTTGCTCTTTATGGTGTTCGGTTAGACAACGAGGGACCCAGCGGAACAAACCTTTGAATATCCCAACTGGTGAACAATTGTGACAGCACTACCAACAGAGATGTCAAGTTGAGCACTGAGTTGTTTGATGGTGATCCGTTGATCATCTCGAACGAGTGTGTTCGCACGCTCCGCCATTGCAGGAGTCACAGCTGTGCATGGCCGGCCCGCACGCGGGAGATCGGACAGTCTTGCTTGACCTTGCAGCGATGATGACACACGATTTGCCCAACGACTCACCGTGCTTTTGTCCACTGCCAGATCACCGTAGACATTCTGCAAGCGCCTATGAATATCTGAGATGCCCTGGTTTTCCGCCAAAAGAAACTCGATCACTGCCCGTTGTTTGCAACGCACATCCGTTACAGACGCCATTTTAACAGCTCCGTACAGCGCTGCCACCTGTCGGAAGTCAATGAAACTATACGAGACGAAGCGGGAATGTTTGAAAATATTCCACAAGAAATTTCCGGTTTTTTCAACCAAAATTGGCCGAGAAAAAAAATGTGTTGCATTACTTATTGAACTGCCCTCGTAAAATGGTGACTATTGGGGCAGTGGGCTCCCCTTACCCACTTCATCAATTTGCTCAAAAACTTTTCCACTGAATGAAAAGAACTTTGCCTTCGTCACAATGCGACAAAACTTAGTTGTCTCCTTGTTCAGTTTTTCACCAATTAACTGCAAGGATTCTTCAAGAGGAAGCCAGGTAAAAACTGACACTATATCAAAGCTGACAAGCTTGCATGAAAAGACACAAGTGGATGCCCCTGCATCTCACTACTGGGACTGTTTTTTAAAAGAATCAACTGAGATTCAACTATCGGACAATCTTATAAACGAAGACAAGGGTTACACTTTAACACTAGAATGGCAGAGTTTCTGACATTCCTAAAAAGGTGGAAAGGGGTAATTTTGACACCACATAAAATATTTTCCTATTTGACTTAAACAAGTACTCTGGTGTTTTTCTTAATCCGTACATTATTTCTAGTAACCACAACAATTATTTAAATTATAAACAATAATTACTAATTTATTTGAACAACAATGTATCATACAAATTTATTGTCACTAGTGCTAACAAGTTTCTTAATTATAAATTTTAACTTATTAACTATTCATACAATCTTCAAGACACATTCAGTATATTTGGTCCATTTTACTCTCACCTGGGTTTACAAACAGCTCTGTATTACTTTTCATTAAAGTCATCTGAAGCTGATAGACACATTTAGCACAGGTGATTTCTGTTTAACGTGCACATTTTCTGCAAGGCTTTGTAGTCTTGACACTGGTCTTGTTGTCTTTGCAGATTCTGAATTGGCACTTCCTCCATTTTCTAGATGATGTGTTGTTGTTGTTGTGGTCTTCAGTCCTGAGACTGGTTTGATGCAGCTCTCCATGCTACTCTATCCTGTGCAAGCTTCTTCATCTCCCAGTACCTACTGCAACCTACATCCTTCTAAATCTGCTTAGTGTATTGGTCTCTTGGTCTCCCTCTACGATTTTTACCCTCCATGCTGCCCTCCAATGCTAAATTTGTGATCTCTTGATGCCTCAAAACATGTCCTACCAACCGATCCCTTCTTCTAGTCAAGTTGTGCCACAAACTTCTCTTCTCCCCAATCCTATTCAATACCTCCTCATTAGTTACGTGATCTACCCACCTTATCTTCAGCATTCTTCTGTAGCACCACATTTCGAAAGCTTCTATTCTCTTCTTGTCCAAACTGGTTATCGTCCATGTTTCACTTCCATACATGGCTACACTCCATACAAATACTTTCAGAAACGACTTCCTGACACTTAAATCTATACTCGATGTTAACAAATTTCTCTTCTTCAGAAACGCTTTCCTTGCCATTGCCAGCCTACATTTTATATCCTCTCTACTTCGACCATCATCAGTTATTTTACTCCCTAAATAGCAAAACTCCTTTACTACTTTAAGTGTCTCATTTCCTAATCTAATACCCTCAGCATCACCCGATTTAATTTGACTACATTCCATTATCCTCGTTTTGCTTTTGTTGATGTTCATCTTATATCCTCCTTTCAAGACACTGTCCATCCCGTTCAACTGCTCTTCCAAGTCCTTTGCTATATCAGTCCCATATTCTCTTCCTCTGTCTGATGTTCTTGCTCTTTCATTCCGTTGAGTATAATTGCCAGTTGACGTATGAATTACTTCCTTTTCATTTTCTTGTTTGTTACTATGTTACAGATGACCCATGCATTTATTGCCGCCATGTCCAGTATGTTGTAGAAGACATGCATTCGCCATCTCCTACATGCAACCTGTGTAGTATATTTACAGATCATTTGATCAACCACACCCACCCCATACTTTGTTGCATTGTAGAATGTTACGCTTTCAGGTTTTTTCTTTCCTTCCTTGCTTATTGCTACTGCAACATGCAGCGTACTCAGAAGAATGACATTTTCATTATTCTTTCCTTGGTATACAGTCAAGGTGCAGTCCGTGTCACCACTATTGTGTAGTATTGTGGTGGAATGTATTTCAGCATTTGGTTTCATCACTTCATCGAGGATTTCACAGTGGATCTTGTTCATTGTACCAATTAATGAAGTTTTCTTTTCTTTGACTTTTTTAGCAAGTTGAAGAGACTTAAAGAAATTGTCTATGGTCAAATTTCTTCCGTGATTTACAAATAGCTCCATGAGATGCAGAACGACGTATTCTCCAAGTGGTTGTTTCTCTCTATGTATGTCCTCTTTGCCAAGGTATGGGAAAGTGTTACATATACACTCTGTCGTTAAATCAATAGCCAGCCAGAATTTGAGAGCGTATTTGTCTGGTTTGTTGGACATGAATTGAGTAAACCTGCCTCTTGCTTTGCTTGGTAACAGTTGCTAGTCAATTGATACATTTTCTCCAGGGCGGCAAGTGTGAATACTGTGTACTAATCGCCCCTTGTTCACAAAGGCTTCATCTTCACTTGTCAGGTACATAATCATCATCTTCATCAGTGAAGTCAGTTTCCGATTCAACTTCGGAATTCTCTAAGAGGTGTAACATTTCTTCGTCAGAAAGTCCATGCTGACGATAGATGTTCAAAAACATTTCACGGACAAAGACTGCCTGAGTGACACAACATAAGTTGTGGCAGACTGGAATGTACACGTGCCAAGTTGTAACAATGAGGAGCAACTGCTCTGTGTTACTGCTCACTCTTGCCACTGTGTTGTTGGATAGTTTACTTATATTCAGAAGAGAAATTACATTGGGGTCAAATTGACCACTTTCGGCATTCTACGTATACTGAATGAAATGGCAAAGAAAATTAAAATATTTTGTAAATTCTAAAACATCTTCAGAAAGAGGAGAAAAAATTAGAAAGAGTCATATAATGTTGAAACTCTTGTTTTATCAGACATTAAAAGACAACGATCTTTGATTCAGCCATCAGAATAGCTTTTGATCTATCAATTTCACCAACTTCCAACACTGCTGTGCTATATGTTCTCTCGCACTAGACAGCAGTTATGACAATTTCTTGCACATGCGCTATTGGTCTTCTGCAGTGTATAAAGGATCTGCCATTTGCAACCTGAATTCAGTTCTGGCAACTTCACGCAACAGTTTACTCACTTGGAGATGATGGCCAGGTTGACTGTGGAAATATTGTGACACAATGGCTTCACACTGCAGAAACAAAAAGAATATTGTCAGGTATTACTCTGGGAAAACCCAAATAACTACCTAAATAGTTGCATTTGTATTTCATTCATCATTTCACTCTTAGAACTATTCAACCATATTCACTGTAATTCTAATTTTTGCCTTGACAGTGTGATCCATTTATGCATTAGTAATAGTACCACAGACAACAGGCATGTTGTTTGAACCATAGTCAGACATGGTGCTTTCAATAAATAATACTAAACTTGTACCGAGATACAAATTGATTTAATTTGTTCAGCCAAAGATAATGATACAGTTTTCGAAGTTGGAATGTCTTGGTTTAATAACTGGATCACCGCTAAAGTATAGGTAGATTCCACATTTACTAATTATGAACAAGAGAGTAACTGTGATTCTTTAGTTGATGAACTGAGCTCGTGAGGGTGTGGGGACAACTAATATCCCCTGCCCCCTCTGTCTATGCCTGTGGCCACATGTCGGTGGTCAAAAAGACACTAGCATTGGCATATGTGGTAGCATTGGCCATCAGATTGTTTTGTTTGCTGACAGTCTTCTTAATTAAACTCAGTACTGGTTCCCAAGCCTTGCCAAGATTATAGCCACAATCTCAGTTAATGAGATCATCCCTGGTACAAATTTCCATAGCCTCTCTAACAACGCTGCCCCAGTAATTGGAACCTGAAGATATCGGTACATTCATACTCCGTTGGTGATTCTCAGACAAACAGTGCTCTGCTACCACTGACTCGGGATACATCAGTCAAGTGTACCTCTGATGTTCTCAGCACTGAACTTCAATGGTGTGAACTGTCTGACCAATACATGCCTTTCCATATTGACATGGAACCTGGCATATGTCGGCCTTCTGCAAACCAAGATCATCTTTGATGCTTCCCAACAATACTCATACTTTATTGGGCAAGCAAAAGACAGTTTTTACTTACAGAATGAGATTTTCACTCTGCAGCGGAGTGTGCGCTGATATGAAACTTCCTGGCAGATTATAACTGTGTGCCGGACCGAGACTCGAACTCGGGACCTTTGCCTTTCGCGGGCAAGTGCTCTACCAACTGAGCTACCCAAGCACGACTCACGCCCCGTCCTCACAGCCTCACTTCTGCCAGTACCTCTCCACAATATCCTTTCTTTCAAGAGTGCTAGTTCTACAAGGTTCGCAGGAGAGCTTCTGTAAAGCTGGGAAGGTAGGAGACGAGGTACTGGCAGAAGTGGAGGAGGAGGAGGAGATTAGTGTTTAACATCCCGTCGACAACGAGGTCATTAGAGACGGAGCACAAGCTCGGATTAGGGAAGGATGGGGAAGGAAATTGGCCATGCCCTTTGAAAGGAACCATCCCGGCAATTGCCTGAAATGATCTAGGGAAATCACAGAAAACCTAAATCAGGATGGCCGGACGCGGGATTGAACTGTCGTCCTCCCAAATGCAAGTCCAGTGTGCTAAACACTGCGCCACCTCGCTCGGTGTGTGTGTGACTTGTGCAGCTTTGGGTATGGATATTTCTATGAGCAAGCAGTTGTATATGATTGCTAAGTATGGAGCTATTGTATCAGCATACTCTGAGGGGAACCTGACTGGTATACAATGTGGACCAGAAGTCAAGCCTTTCTTCAATATTTTAACCTGTTTTGCTACTCTGAGGATATCTTCTTCAAAGTTACTCATGTCAGCTGTTGTTCTTGATTGGAATTCTGGAGTATACTTTGTCTTCTTTTGTGAAGGAATTTCAGAGAATCATGTTTAGTAAGTCTGCTTTCCTGGCACTGCCATCAATAAGATCACCATCGTTATTGAGCAGTGAAGGTACTGATTGCATCTTGCCACTAGTGTACTTTACATATGACCAAAATCTCTTTGGGTTTACTGCCAGATTTTGAGGCGGAGATTTGTTGTGGGAACTATCAAAAGCGTCTCATATTGTAGTTTGTGCTAAATTGTGAGCTTCTGAATAACTTCATCAATCTTGAGGATATTGCATTCTTTTAAATTTGGCATGGTTTTTTTTTACCTGTTTTGTGTACTGTGGGAGATCAGTACCAACTCTTATTAATATATTTAGTATATATCTCTCAATTGCTGTTGAATTTAAACCACATCTGGTCTACACTTACACAGTCAGACTGGGAGGAGCAGAGAATGTCTCTTAGGAAGGTGTCAAGCAACACTTCGTATGTTTTTTTTTTTAAATAGATGTATTTTGCAATTATTTTTGGTGGGTATGGATGTTACTGTATTCAGTCTAGCTACAACAACATTGTGATCACTAATCCCCGTGTCTGTCATGATGCTCCTTATTTGGTCAGGCTCATTTGTTGCTACTAGGTCAAGTATGTTTTTGGAATCGTTTACACTTTGAGCAGGCTCCTGAAGTAGTCATTCAAAATAATATTCTAAGAAGGCATTCAGTATGATTTTGGATGATGTTTCATGCTTACTACCTTCTTTGAGCACATATCATCATCACCACCTATAAATGGATGAGTTGGGTTCCGGTTTGAATCAGCAAGTATAATCTCACCCATACTAGCTCACAAGAACTATCTACTTCAATTTCACTACAAGGTAAACTACTTCTAACAGCAATAAACACTCCACCACCAACGGTATTTAATCTATCCTTTCTGGACAGAGGTCCTTTATAAAAATTTCAACAGAATTTAGTCCAGCTTTCTGAGCCTATAACGATTTATGATTCAATGCTTTCTGTTAGCGCTTGGAGAACTGGTTCTTTTCTAAAACAGCTACAACAATTTACAACTACAATATTGGTTTTTCCTATGTCTGCCCTCTCTCTGGTTCCTTTGAAACTGAAGTCCTTACTACATTTTCCCACGATCCTCTAACCTAAAAAACCATTAAATCCCTTAAACGCAGCCCCTGCTACCCATGTAATCACTTCCTGCGTGTAGTGGACTTGGGACCTATTTAACTGAACCTGGAAAGCTGCCACACTAGGGTGGAAGTTGAGGAACCTGCAACCTACATGGTTGAAGAACCATTCGAGTCACTGGTTCAATGTGCTGGAATATTTCCATATTCGAGAAACTTGTTGTTGTTCTTATGTAGGTGCTGATCTGGTTCAATGTGGTTAAATTTTTTTTGCAGTTGAGAAAATGGTCACCATTCTTAACACACAATATTCTAACTGCTCTTTCATTTCTTCATACTACCTGCATTGGACTACAAGATAATTCAATAAGACAAGAGGGTGTGATCTGCAAATCAATACAGTGGGAGCTGTGTATAGAGATAGGCACTGCTGAACTGAGCTTCCTAATAGTGTTGACTCCATTCTAATGTGTTATCCAGCTGGATCCAAAAGAATTTCACACATACTGCTTCATCTGATATTTGACCATTAATGTTTTCCAATATTAGTAGATCAACTGTGTTTCTTGGAAATAACTTTGACAGAGATTCCACAATCTATCTAATTTAAAGCAATAAATTGGAAATTTAACTAATTCGAAACAAAATTAAAGGTGCACCTCATTAGCCAATCCTTCAAGAATTGGCTGAATACAAAGAGTCAAGGACTGAAAAGTTCTTTTAGCTACTTGGTAAATAGCAGTGTTCATTTTAAGGCTTCATGGCAAGTAGTAAAATACTCTGGCAAAAGGTGAATCAAGTTAAAACAGTTCAATTAGGAAGAAGACAAGAGCAGAAAGTATTTCTTGAGGTAGATGGTATGAGGTTCAAGAAAGTTCACCAGATCAAACACATGGGATCTTGGTTTAGCAATGACAACAGCATAGGAATGGGCATCAATGAAAGAATAGCAGTGGAAATAAAATACATGTATTCCCTCACAGAAACACTCAGCTCGAAGTCAATATCTGTGAAAACTAAGATGAGAATATGTAACACAGTAATATACCCAGCAGCAACCTGGAGCATGACTAAACAAGAAAAGGAAAAATTAATAATATGTGAAAGAAGAGTAATGAGGGAGATATGGGGAACCATCTTAGATAAAGGAGAATGGTGGAGGAGGAAGAATGAGGAAATCTACCTCTTCATGCAACAACTAACAATCCTACAGATGCTGAAGAGCAAAATAATGCAATGGGCAGGCCATGTATCCCATGTGCTAGAAGAAAGACAGGTAAAGAACACACTTGAGAGGAAACCAAACACAAGGCACTCTGTAGGCCAACTAAGGCAGTGCTGGACGGATGACCTGGTGAAGGACCTGGTAGTCCTGGGGACTGAAAACACCTGGAGGAACCAAGCACAAAACAGAAAGGAATGGAAGCAGTTTGTGGAGGCAGTGCATGGACTACAGGGCCTGTGATTGCTGGATATGTGTGACTGTATTTACATATATAGATAATTACTTTCTTTAAAAAAGTACTATTATATTGAGCAAGCTTTCAGAACCTGTGGCTCTTCATCTGGCAGAAGGGGAAAGAAGAGGGGTGAAGGAAAGGGACTGGAGAGGTTTAGGAAAAGGGGTAGAGTTTGGAAAAGTCACCCAGAAACACGGGTCAAGGGAGACTTGGCAGACAGGATGAGAAGGAAAGGCTGATTTTGGCAGTCGCCAACAAGCAGTCTTTCCTTCTCATCTATCTGATAAGTCTCCTATGATTCGGGGTACTGGGTGACTTTTCCAAACTATACCCCTTTTTCTAAACCTCTACAGTGCTTTTCCTTCACCCATTTTTCTTCTCCTTCAGCCCTTCTGCTAGGAGGAGGAGCCATTGGCTCTAAAAGCTTGCATATGTAAGACTTTATTCTTTTAGTGTGTTCTCCTGCCACTGCTTGGTGAGTAGATTTTTTATCTATCCCATTACATCATATTGTCAAAAAATAATTATTTTCCAAGTAAATATTAAGCTATAGTTAGGATATAGAAAGCCTCTATTTAGTATAACTAAGGAGACAACAGATTTTTTCACAGCAACAGTTTTCTTTCCAATTTATTTGATTAAATTTAGCTGACATAAGCAATGATAGCAAGTCTAATTTATTATTAATAAAGAATGCATACTAAGTTTGTATTATTTACCTTTTGTTAATGTCTGCTTTGACTTGTTCCACACACCTAAAGGTTTTAATTTTTCAAAGGATCTATGGAACAACATGAATGAGTGAATGGTCCTTGTTTAATATGCATGTGTGTCAGCAAAAATTACAGTTTTGGGGCAATCCTTCAAAGTTTTTACAAGGTCATTTCTGTACAACAGAAATACAACTAGAATCAATATGGAATCTCATAGGAATCCCTGTGTTCTTTAATTCTCACTTAAATTCAGTAAGGGATGTTCACGCAGAATGTAAATAATTCAGGAGAAAGGGAACCCCTTGCTGAATAGCAGAAACGTTGAGTCACTGACAGGAACAAATGACACAGAATGAAAACTTGGCCATCTTTTGTAAAAAATCCTTTGAGAAGATAGAGTATATGTATTCTAGACCTTCAAAGAATTTCTTCTGAAACTAGCAAAGTTCTCATTCTCATTTGTATGTGCCTGGTAATGACTCAGCACTTTTGCTATTTGGTGTGTGGTCTTGAGTTAAATGTTATTTCTCTGGTTCAGTAAGTCAATGTGGCTTTATCCTTTTTGTAATGAACATAATAATCAGTCCATTCAAGACTGCTACCATTAGTCCTAGACCAACATAGTTAACCATGCACAGTATTATGCACAAACCTATAAATGCCTTGGCAAGGTAACAAAAAATGCAATCAGGAGAGTTTTTATTGTTGCACTCAGTGAGAACCTCATTTGTGAGATCATATTTGCCTTTCTCTGAAGAGAAACTTTTACAGTAGCTAGACTGACAGGGAGAGAATGAATTATGCTGAAAAAACATTATACCTTGTTCTGTTGTAGGCTACTCTCAAAGTAATTAAAGGTATTGTGCATATCTCGATTTTTGTAGATGCATGTCACTATATTATAATTTATTTTTACAGGATATGTGACTTCAGACATTGAAAGATTTCAAAGATGCTTAAGTGTCATTTTATCAGGTCAGTACTAGATTTTAAAACTCTGCCTCAAGAATTACTGCATCATAGGGATACAATGACTTTTTGTAATTCCAGTAGGTGTTGTAGTTTTGAAGCAAATGTATGTTGGTAGGGAAATAATGTTTTTCAGAGGAAATACAATGGATTTGCACTTGGCTGTTTATTATCAGGTGCAATGGTTTTTGGCATTGTAAGCCAGTAATCATTGAATGTGATGCCAGTCATGCCAATGTGCCATTATTTCTGCAGTTATCTGACATCAGAATTTCTTCTGCCTGGCTGTTTTTTGTTTATCTTCTGGTTGATAATAATCCAGACTGAATTTCTTCCATTCTTTGAGTCTTTTAAGCTAGTACAAATGTTTCACTTTTTTTTATAATAAGACTTTTAGGAAAGAAAACATTGTCCATTGAAGATGTGAAATCTTTCGTGTAATTGCTGCTATGGCTGATTTCCACTGTAAAGCCACTGTCAAGCACATAGCATTGCTTTTAGAAGCAACTGGACTGAGGTTCTGCATCTAAAATAGATCCCTTACAAACTTATTTATGAAATGGTAATTTGTTTTGTTGCAGTGTGCTTCATTGTGTAGTTTCACATCCACCTCACAGTCAAAACTGACTAATAGCAGCAAACAGAAAATTTTTCTCCCTGAAACACACTTTTTTTCCAAAAAATATCTGGAGGCTGTGGATCTACATACAAACAAGATTGAGGGTTTTACAATGCTGGTGATAATGAAGCTACAGCTCTTGGTTATGGCTTGTCTTCTGAATAACGTAAGACTTTCTCTTCCTGCTAAAAGATACTTTAAACCCAGTTGATATTCATCCCTTGTCTCTATTTGTGTTTAACTTTAGTTTGGTTTAGGGGAAAGCAAGACAGTGCTTCTAGAATATGATCTGTCAATTTCCATCACACTGTTCTTTCCATACATTCTTTCTGAACTTTGTGACTAACAGTTAACATCTACATCTACGTGATTACTCTGCTATCCACAATAAACTGCCTGGCAGAGGGTTCAACGAACCACCTTCAAGCTGTCTCTCTACAGTTCCACTCTCGGACAGCACGCGGGAAAAACAAGCACTTAAATTTTTCTACGCGAGCCCTGATTTCTCTTATTTTATTGAGATGGCCATTTCTCCCTATGTAGGTGAATGCCAACAGAATGTTTTCACAATCGGAGGAGAAAATTGGTGATTGAAATTTCATGAGAGGATCCCGTCTCAATGAGAAAACACCTTTGTTTTAATGATTGCCACTCCAATTCACGTATCATGTCTGTGACGTATCTCCCCTATTTCGTGATAATACAAAATGAGCTGCCCTTCTTTGCACTTTTTTGATGTCATCCGTCAGCCCCACCTGATGCGGATCCCACACCGCACAGCAATACTCCAGAATAGGGCGGACAAGCGTGGTGTAAGCTGTCTCTTTAGTACTCCTGTTGCACCTTCTAAGTGTTCTGCCAGTGAATCACAGTCTTTGGTTTGCCCTACCCACAATATTATCTATGTGATCGTTCCAATTTAGGTTATTTGTAACAGTAATCCCTAAGTATATAGCTGAATTTACAGCCTTCAGATTTGTGTGACTTATTGCATAATCGAAATTTAGCTGATTTCTTACAGTACTCATGTGAATAACTTCACACTTTTCGTTATTCAGGGTCAATTGCCACTTTTCGCACCGTACAGATATCTTATCTAAATCATTTTCCATCATGATAACATTACAAGACAGTAAATGACAGCATCATCTGCAAACAATCTAAGACAGCTACTCAGATTGTCTCCTATGTTGTTAATATAGATCAGGAACAAAAGAGGGCCTATAACACTTCCTTGGGTAATGCTGGATATTACTTCTGTTTTACTTTATGACTTTCCATCTATTACTACAAACTGTGACCTTTCTGACAGGAATCAAGAATCCAGTCACACAACTGAGGCAATACTCCATAGGCATGCAGTTTGGTTAGAAGATGCTTGTGAGAAATGGTGTCGAAAGCCTTCTGGAAATCTAAAAATATGGCATCAATTTGACATCCCCTGTTGATAGCAGTTATTACTTCATGAGCATAAAGAGCTAGTTGTGTTTCACAAGAACAATATTATCTGAATCCGTGCTGACTATGTGTCAATAAATTGTTTTCTTCGAGGTACTTCATAATGTTCAAATACAGTATATGTTCCAAAACCCTACTGCAAATCGATGTTAGTGATATAGGTCTGTAATTCAAGGATTACTCCAACGTTCCTTTTTGGGTATTGGTGTGACTTGAGCAATTTTCCGAGTTTGTTATGTGGTATTACAGACTAAAACTGATTAATTAGTATGTTCTATTGACAATATGTGATCACTTGAAGGTACATAGGCCTACACTTAAGTTATTGTTGGCTAATAAACTTGAATTCCAATCATTAGTGATAATGTTACTGTAAGAACTATTCTAGAGTTGGACACGAGAGAACTTTAAATGTCCTTAGCCTGAGAATGTTATTCTTGAGCTGGTAAGGAACACTGTGAAAGTGCTCTGCTCTCTTGGACATGGATGTGAAACTACACAATAAGCACATTGCAACAAAACCAATTACCATTTCATAAATAAGGTTGCAAGGGATTTTAGACACAGAACCTGGCTTCTGAATTTTGGAATGCTGGATAAATGCTTATCTAGGATCATGCATGCAGTCTTACTGCTGCTTACTTCTGTCTGAGAAGTAATACTTCATTTTGTACAAAAATTTCATCTCTGAATATACTTACCTGGATGGTTTGTGCGAGTTACATCACTGCATAAACTTGCAACTGCAACTACAGACGTTGGTATTTAATTACTCAACATATTGTACAATTTTAAGTTACAAATCATGTTCACTTTACTCACTGAGACTAAGGGAACACTTCTTGATACGTTGTCTGAAGCTACCTGTTTTAGGGTCTTCATCCAGTCAAAGAACCCGAAACAAACCCTTCAAGCAATTTTTTAATGTTTTAGAATTTATTACAGCAACTTCACATCCACCCTATTTTAAATATATACAAATCCATGACTCAATTGTTTACTCACAGTGTTATTACAATTGCTAAATTTTTACCAATAGGCCATTATGTATCCTCAATAATGAATGGACTTTATCACTCACTAAGTTGTCAATGAGCTTTAGGCACCATGTCTTTTCTTCACATCCCTAGTCCAATCAGTATAATCAGATAAATTAATACTGAATCCTCCACCAACAATGAATCTCTAATTAAGTCTGATAATATTATTAATACATCCTATGACTGTTAAGTGAGACTTACATTTCTTGTTGTCAGACTCTAAGCTGTCTGCAACTGATTAGTGTGTGGCTGGTTGCATTGTTGTAGCAGATAACTCAATGGTTGTTTATGTACTATCCCTTTTTTTCTTTTTTTTCTACAGGATTTGAAAGATTAGTTACTAACAAACTCTATGAGGTGAAGGAATGCTTCAATTGTAGTAGAACAGCATAATTTGATCACTAATCTTCTGTATTTTTGAATGCTATTGTATTGTGTGTTCAATTACATATTTGCTGTAATAGTCAAATAATAATAAAACTATTACTTTCAGAAAGAAAACATGGTCCACGTAGGCTGTATTTTTTTTATTATCCATGCATATGACCAATTTCAACTGAGTCATTTTCAAACATACATCTTCCAGCTTCATTACACATTCTAATACATTACTGCTACATGTGGGCAGGTATACATTGTATTTCTTTGTGTATGTGACACAAAAACAGTACAACAGAGAACTTGATTACGTCCACAAGCTGACACAACCAATAGTTGCCATATCATTGTTTCCAGGTTTGTTTGTGTTGGCCTATGGACATAATCATGTGCACTATTGAATTATTTTTGTCTCACATATGCACAGAAATATGAGGTACACCTGTCCACTTATACCAGCAACATATTAGAATGCGAAAGGAAGCTGGAAGCTTAAGAGATATACTTCAAAAAGACCCATGGTTGAAACTGGCCAATTGCATGGATAATAAAAATACAAGCTAATTGGAAGATGTCTACATTCTCAAAACACGCTGATACTGTGGACCTCCACAAAAATAACATTTTAAAATTATCACTACTGTTACTGATAGTATGATATTACTTTCCATTGTACCACTTGTTGGGGTGTCTTCCTGTGTGTGTGTGTGTGTGTGTGTGTGTGTGTGTGTGTGTGTGTCGCCCATATACAAATCATACTGATTTAAAGTGTATATAATGATACAAATGAACCACAATTCTGCCTTCTTGTACCTGCCAGTACACACACCAGCATTTCCATTATTCTCTTTCATGAGACACAGAAACACGTGACCATTCATTTTGAACTTCATTGCACACATTCACAGCCCCAACCCTTGTCAGTCCTAAACACCTGAGCAACATACTAGAATGTGCCGTACATATATTTTGTAAACAGTCTGCTCAGCAGACGGACTGCATTTTACCACTAAGCCACTAGTGATTGAAAGTCTGCCACTTACATTGCCTAATACTGAATCTAGGTGAACATTCTACTTCATATCTGCACAAACTGTTACATACGTGTATTTGCTTCAGTTGACAGATATGTAAAGAAGTGAAGGATTGCTTGTTGTTTTCTATGTACTAAACATATCAAAAAACCTACAAAATGCAAGAAAACAAAAAATATTTATTCTTGTATAAAACATAGATTTACTTTAACTGTTAATAACAACTAAATCTGTAAGAACAATTATTAATCTTAAGAAGAAATCTGAAAAACAAATAAACCCATAACAGAAATTTTGATAAATATGTATGATGCCCCAACATAGGACAGCAGCTGTTACTCAAGACATATTGCATATTAGAGTAATTGGTAAGAATTTCTCTGGAATCTATTGCAGAATATGAATTTTCACATTTTTCTCCCCATGATCCTCCAGGACATTCACAGACGTAGGTCACTTCTCCACCAGCCATTTTTGTATAACATGTTCCTCCATTTTGACATGCCTCTGACAGACACATTAGAGATTCTTGGGTTATTTTTTTGTCACATCTTGTTCCAGTAAAACCTCCAGGACATTGACAATAGTAATTGTCAGTGCCTGCCCATATTATCATATAACATACACCGCCATTTAGACAGAATATATTGCCCAGTGACTTTGGACAAGGGAATTTGAGGGTACCACTAAATTCACATCTTTCACCCCAGTACCCATCTGGACATTCACAGTAGTACACCACTTCATTCATAAGTGATGTTTCATAACATATCCCACCATTGAGGCAAAAAATTTCTCCAAACTGAATGGGACAAAATTCGTGCTTAGAACTCATATCCAATTCACACTTCTCTCCACTGTAACCTTGTGGACAACGACAACCAAACAAAGCATGACCCTCAAACAGTAGGGAGACACAAATTCCTCCATTCTGACAGAAATAGCTGTCTAGAGGATACGGACACCCTAGTCTTCTTGCAGGTGGAAATTCACACCTTACTCCTGTATAGCCCTTTGGACAGGTACAGGCAAGAACTGTGTTATCTCCACATTCTGATTCATAGCACAAGCCATTATTAAGGCAGAAATCCTTTTCTTTTTCCCTGTCACATCGTCTAATTACAGACCCTGCACAAGGCATGGGAATTTCACACCTAAGTCCATAAAAGTCTGTTGTACATTCACAGTAATAAACTGTAGACTCTGGAATTTTCACTTGATTGCACGTACCTGCATTAAAACAAAAAGTTGTATCTAATGGAAAGTCACACTGTTCTACATTCTGCGACCAATGTTCACATCTTGGGCCTGTGAACCCACTAGCGCATTCACAAAAGTAAAATGTATTAGTCCCATTGTCCATCTGGTAGCATGTTCCGCCATTATGACAGTAGCCCTCATTAAGTGGAGGAGGGCACAATTTTGTCTGATTTACACTCGTATCAGGTCCATATTCACATCTTAAGCCCCTGTAGTCCTCAGGACAGTGACAAAAATAAATTGTGTCAGGTCCATGATCTGCCTGATAACATGTTCCACCATTGTAACAGAAATTAGAAGCAATGGCTAGTGGACACTGGAATGCTAAAAGTGTAGCACTGGACTCACATCTTGGCCCATAATAGTTTGCAGGACAATAGCACACACGATCTGCATCTGGTCCTGGTTCCTCTTGATAACAAGTTCCACCATTAAGGCAGAAACTTTCATTGTGTGGAGGATAACAATTACCAGTAACTTCTTCACCTGCATGGAATTCACACTGTGCACCTTGATATCCTTCAGGACATTCACATATGTAGGGACTGCCAGTAGTGTTAAATGGTGCCAAATAGCAAGTGCCACCATTTTTGCAGAAGGTGTCATGTAATGGAGGTGGACACTCTGGCTTATCTACAGGTTGATAATCAGAAAATTCACACCTTAACCCATTGTAGCCTTCTGGACACTCACAAAAGGTCACTTTTTCATCTGGATGATCTATTTCATAGCATGTTCCACCATTCAGACAGTAATGTGCACCAAATGTCTCTTCACATGGATACGCTATACCTTCAGAGTATGGAAATTTAGTCTCACATCTTAGTCCATAGTATTCAGTTGTACATTCACAATAATAAACAACATGACCTTTGAAAAAAAGCACATGACATGTAGCACCATTTAAGCAAAATTCTGTTGCCAAAATTGTTGGACAGTTATGTTTGTATTTTTCATACTGGCACCTCATACCTCTGTAACCTTCAGCACAATCACAGTAGTGAAACATTGTACCCCCTATCACCATATCATAGCATTCACTGCCCAAGCGACAAAATACTTCACTAATGTTTACAGAGCACGTAACAGCTTCAGTAGACAATTTAGACTCACATCTTGCCCCAGTGTATTGATTTGGGCATTCACAATAATAAAATGGCTCATTCAACACTAGAATATTAAAACATGTTCCACCATTTGCACAAAACCAGTCAGCTATGTCTGCTGAGCAGAGTCCTTCTACTAAAGTATTATTTACTGCATGTTCACACCTTCCTCCATAGTGTCCATCTGTACATTGACAATAATAGACTGTGACTGATTCAAACAGAAAGGAATAACATGTGCCACCATTCAGGCAGAAGTTTTCAGCTATATCTGATTGACAGGTTTCTGTACTCACTGGCTTATATTCACATCTGGGTCCAAAGTAGTGCCCTTGACATGCACAGATGTAATAATCCTGCTGCTGGATATTTTCTTTGTAACATGTCCCACCATTCAGACATAATATTCTATCTATGGATACTGGACAACAATCTCTAATTCTGGGCTGCTTGTATTCACAACGTTCTCCAATAAAACCATCTTGACATTCACAGTAAAACATTGTTACTTTATTGACTGAAGTTTGAAAACATGTGCCACCATGCAGGCAAAATACCTCATTATATCCATATGAACATGGTTTTGATTTCCCTTTTACGTCCAGTTGACACCTCTCTCCAACAAAATCTGTCTTACAGTCACAGTGATAAATGTTTTGTCCATTAATTACTTCTTGAAAACATATACCATTGCCAAGACAGAACCAATCACTACCAGGTTGACTGCAATACTCTGTCTCTATCTCAGGGAATATCTTATTTTCACATCTATGTCCACCATATCCTTCCTTACACTCACAATAGTATATGTCACATTGGTGAGTTTTTTGTAATAAGGAAGAACATATACCACCATTGAGACATAAAAATTGATCTAATATCCACGGGCAAGACTGCGGCTTTGTATTAAAGAGCTCACATCTTCCACCAAAGTATGGATCAAGACATTCACAATAGTAAACATGAATTCCTTCAATATTCACTGCATAACATGTACCACCATTTTCACAGAAATGTCGTTCGATTTCTGGTGGGCATTCCTTTCCTTTATTTGCCTCATGAATATGTTGATGTTCACATGAAAGTCCATAGAAATTTTCTAGACACTTACAAAAATAGAGTTCTTGACGATTAATAGACTGAGCTACACCATAACATGTTCCACCATTCTTACACAATTCTGAATCCAATGGATGTGGACACTTAAATGTATGGACACCTGCATCTTCAGAATTGTATTCACACTTACTTCCATAGAACCCTTCTGTGCATTTACAAAAGTAAATTCCATAATGGGTCAGTCTTATATGAATACATGTGCCACCATTAAGGCACAAGTACTTAGCAAGGGACTGTGGGCAAGATGACTGCACAGGATGCATGTATTCACATCTTTCACCAGCAAAAGGATAAGCACAAGTACAGTAGTACAATAACTGAAAGGCATCAAAAAGGCATGTACCTCCATGTAGGCAGTATGGTGCTATTTCTTCATGTGGACACACAACTGCGGAAGGTACAGGTGTATGTAAGTTTTCACAATATAACCCATAGAACCTTTCTGGACATTTACAGAAGAATAAGTCGCGGTCTGCAGGGGATACTATACCCACACATGTACCACCATTTTTGCATAAATCTGTCTCTAAATCAGGGGGGCATTTAAGTACATTGCTTGCAGTATGATTTTGAACGTGTTCACATCTTGCTCCATAGTATCCTCTTGTGCATTCACACCACTGAATGTTATAGCCATTTGATTTCCCTTGAACACATGAACCACCATTTAGGCATAAAAATAGTCTGAATGGCAATGAACAACTTAATTCTTGGGAATGTTTCAGGTCACACATCTCGCCATAGTATGGCTCAGGACAAACACAGTAGTAGATTGGCTCTCCAACAACAATATCCATACAACATTTACCACCATTTAAACAAAGGCTTCTTGTAACATACGGAGGACATTGGACGCATGATAACTGTAGTGCTGGATAGGGGTATTCACAGGACATTCCATAGAATCCTTCTACACATTTACAGAAGTAAAGATTCTGCTTGCCACTGGTCATGATGGATACACATGTGCCAGCATTCTTGCACAATTCAGTACTAAAGGGACGTGGGCATTCCTGTTGTGTTTCATGAGCATGTTCACATCTAGCTCCATAGTAGCCTTCTGCACAACCACAGTAGTAAATGTCACAGTTATCCGAGGTTATTTTGGAACACTCACCACCATTGCAGCATAGACAAGAACCAACACTCTGTGAACAAGGTGATACAGCAGAAAACATATGCTCACATCTCTCACCATGATAAGGATAAGGGCACCTACAAAAATATGTCAGACTCTCCATGAATCGATTCACTTGACATTTTCCACCATGCAGGCAGAAGGTTGCTTTCATAGCTGGTGGGCAGACATCAGGTAGTGTAGGCACATAAGGGAGAGAATACTCACAAGATGGTCCTGTAAATGCTTCAGCACACCGGCAGAAAAAAAATTGTTGTCCTTCACTGTCTATGGCATTGACACAAGAACCACCGTTCTTGCACAAAACAGTATTAAAAGGTGGTGGACAAAAAAGTTGTCTTCGCTGAATGTGCTCACATCTAGCTCCATAGAAATTTTCTGGGCACTGACACCAGTAAATATAATGCCCATTTGATTTTGCTTCTACACATAAACCACCATTCAGACACAGTGATGCTTGGAGTTCTGTTGGACAACTGAATGGTTCTGGGTATTTCAGCTCACATGTTTTGCCATAAAAGGGGTAAGGGCAATGGCAATAATATATTGTATCACCAGTAAAAGTATACGCTAAACATGTGCCACCATTTTGACAAAGCTTATTAGCATTTTCTGCAGAACACTGGCCACTGTAAGAATGGTAATAAACATTTTGTTCACATCTCTTTCCGCTGTAATGTGGGGTACAAATACAATGGACTCTAGGAGAACCAATTCCACTCTCCATATAGCATGTACCACCATTTTGACAGAAGTTGACATCCAAATCTTCCGGGCAAGGTAGTCTTCCACTGCGTATCCCGAAATTAAATTCACATCGATATCCAATGCGATTGGGTGGGCAGTCACAAAAGACCTCCTGTGTCTCAGTCATGTAACATGTACCACCACTCCGACAATAATCATTCTTTTCTGGTGGACAGGGGAGTTTTGAAGAACGCTTGGAGCGGTAATTTGAAATTAGAGTACTGAATTCACACTCCTCTCCATAGAAAGGTGCAGGACAAACACAATAGGAAATTGTCTCACCACTGGTCACATTTGTAACACATGTACCACCATTCTGACACTTTATAGCTGCCTTTAATGGTGAGCATGTACCATTTATCTCAGCAGGCAGATGTAGGGAACGGCGGTGAACTTTCTCTTCACACCTTTCACCATAATAAGGACTAGAGCAGGCACAATAGTAGACTGGTTCACCTACAGTGCTAAATTCCATGTAACATGTACCACCATTCTGACAGTAAGATTTTGCAATATTGTTTGGGCACTGAGTACCTGAGGAATCCTGAATATCAAACTTTCGAGCACTTTTAGATTCACACTTGTCTCCATGATACTGACTAGGGCAAACACAGTAATACGCTGGCACACTACTTACAATCATCATGAAACATGTACCACCATTTAAACAGCGAGTATCAGCTATCACTGATGGGCACTTAAGTCTGCGTACAGGAGGGTATGGATATTCACAAGACAGTCCACAGAAACCCACTACGCACTCGCAAAAGTGAAGTTTGTAAAGTTGTTTTGTTATTATTTGAATACATGTTCCACCATTCAAGCATAAAATTGAGTCCAGAGGAGGTGGACAAACCATTTCTCCATTTTCTGCTGTTGTTATAGAAGTATGTTCACATCTTAATCCGTAGAACCCTTCTAAACATTCACAGTAGTAAATAACAAAGTCGTTCAACGTGATTTCAATACAGGTAGCATGCTGTGAACATAACTGCTTTTGAATAAAATCTGGACAATGTGACTCTGTGGGTAACGTCAGTTCACATCTCTCCCCGTAAAACGGATAAGGGCAGACACAATAATAGCCTGATATATCTGAAATTATATCCTTATGGCATGTTCCATTATTTAAGCAGTATTCTCTCGACATATGTGGTGGGCAATCACTTACAGTGCTCAAAAGCTGGTCTGAATACTCACAAGCTATTCCAGTGAATCCTTCAACACATTTGCAGAAGTACATCATATCCTGTCCGTTGGATGTAATGGCAAGACATGTTCCTCCATTCTCACATAAATTTAGCTTTAATGTCTCTGGGCATTCGAGCCGCATTATAGTTTGTTCTTCACATCTAGCTCCCCAGAAGCCGACACGACACTGACAATAGTACATTGTAATTCCAGTGACGTTCCCTTCATAGCAAGTGCCACCATTACGACAAAATGTTTCTTGTAAGGAAGACGAACACAGCTCTCCATAGGCTTCTAATTGTAACTCACATCTCTGACCTGTGTATCCATCTTTACATTCACAAAAATAAACAGATTCGGTTTCTGCGCTCACGGCATAACACGTTCCACCGTTCAGACAGAATGATTCACTTTGACACTTATCATGGCCTGCGTTTTTCGACTCATGTTCGCATCTCACGCCATAAAAACCTTCTGTACAATAGCAACTGTAAACGACGGTATATTTCCATATCAATCGACTACACGTGCCCCCATTCAAGCAGAGAAGAAAATAGAATGGTGGTCCGCAAGCTTGCTCAGGGAATGTTTCATGCTGGCAACGAAGTCCAGTATAATCTCTTGGACAGTCACAGTAGTAATGCAATTGGTTTTCAAGACACTGAACATAACATGTACCACCATTCATACAGAAAGTTTCGTCCTTATTAGGTGGACACGGCTCCGCTTCTGGTAACGATTTCGTTTGGCACTTCTCCTTCCAGTAGTAGTTTGGACACACACAGTAGTAAATTAATTGTTCTCCTATGTTGCCTTCAACACATGTACCACCGTTCAAGCAAAAATGTTGCTCCACTTCCGTGTGACAGGACTTACTTTCATCACTTTTTCTTCTGATCTCACATCTTTCTCCGAAAAATTCTGGAGGACATTCACAGTAGCATAAAGTTTGTCTATATATCTTTTCGGCTCTGGATGTGCCACCGTTGAGGCAAAATGAATCATTTGCTGCCGATGGGCAAGCGTTTTGGATTCTTCCAAGCATCCATCTAGAAAGTGGCTGGTTACGGGTCTGAACAAAACATGAGATTCCCGTGTAAAGCGCAAAAGTAAATATTGCGCCTGTAAGTAGATTCATATTGAGATTCCGCTTTTCCAGACTTCAACGTTTCAGCATTACTGCAGAAAGAACTAATTCGACCGCACAGAAATGTTATGTAATTTTGTTTCTGAAATTGGGAATTATATGATTCACGTTATCACAGATATCAATGTCTTCGTCTTCTATTAAAAACAGCAGATTGTTTAAAACTAAGAGAAAATAATTACCCTTTTTTTCTACAAGGAGCGCATCTGTACAGGAAGAAGCTTATGTTTTGTCTCAGAATTTAAAACATGTTGCTCAATAATTACAAAGGCACAGATATTTGTCTTTCACGACACACAATGAACGGCTGCAACAGTAGAACTTGATTTTTTTTTTTTTTTAAGTTTTTCTTGATGACTGGAAGAATGCTCTGTAATCACTTCCAGAATACGCCACAGTCGACCACTTGAATATCTATGGGGCAGCTTTAACTGAAGTTCCGTAACATCCGGAGGCGCCGATTATTTGCATACAGCATCAACACAAACACATACGCAAAAAGGGATTCACATGCATTTGATTTTCTCATTAATGTATTTTACGTACATGTGGTGAAGTTACTAAGCTACTGATGAGTCTATAACAGCATCATGCATTAGTACAAAGAACATCTGTAATACGTCTGAATTTTTGTGCTTCCCATTCAGATGAAAGTGTATGGGGGGGGGGGGGGGTGTCTGTCTTTTTTTTCCTCAAACTAACACCATTTGGCGGCTGTGGAACGTAAAAAAAAATATTTAAAACTTTAAAATTTACGCGTGAAAGGTTGTGTTCCAGAAATTTATGCATTGTCTGACTTTCATAGACAACGTCTAACAGGAGGAAGGGTAATTATATCCAAATATTGAAACTCGACTAATAAAGAAAAGAAACACTAACTGGAACGAAGATTCATCTTCAATTTGTCGCTCTTTACTTTCTGGAGGGGTATGAAAACGGGTATGAATCTTTTACATTGCAAACAAAGTTTTTGGCTACAAACCTTAATCAATGGGAACGGCCACCGAGTAAAGCCTTTTATGAGCTGATTGGTTGGAGGTCGTGATGTCGCCTGTAATTAGCGCTGGGTGAACGATGCTCGCTTTCGAACGGGCTCGAGATTTCCCGATATGCCCCAGCGTCCGATACAGTAGCCAAGTTATTCGAAGAACCACGTGACATTTGACTCCACTCTCGAGCGGCGTGAGTGCAAGGGATACATGAGTAACTGTGAACTAGCCATAAAAATAAGCTATGGCTGTGCTTAAAAGTTGACGTTTTCGTGAAACAACGTAGAAAATAGCATTAAGTCCTACCTCTACACAAACTCCTATTATGTCTGAGCAAATTTACAGCAGGAGTTCTTATACAGTACCGGTATGTATGATATACATAAACTTTTATGCTGATTACTGTTTCTTATCAAAGATAAAATGCAAAGATGAAAATATATTCCTCCAAATTATATCACTTCACTAAACACCGTATAATGCTTTGTTCATGATAGGCGGTAATGATTTACCGGTACCATATAGGTTGCAGATGAGCAATTCAATCCCTGTTCACTTATTAGAATAGGTAACCCTTTAGGGCTCGAAAGTCGAAACATTTAAAAATTACATTCTTTGAATTTTCTTGTTTTTATTAGATTATGAAGCGTACATTGAAACAAAAAATGTGAAAAAACAAGTGTGACATACATTACTATAGAACACTTACTGGGCAGTTTCAAATAGAGATTCAGACACATGAAGTTGTACCGTAACCGACATGATAGGCAGTGTCAGCGATCTTCCTTGTGATGATTACTTACGAAGAAACAGTCACGATCGCAAAAAATCATTCATTTAAAGTGACAGGCATCGTGAAATTCAATAGGCCATCTTCTGATGAAGTGCATCAATTGCCAGTGCTGCCTACATGCTGAGAAGCAGCTTTGTTGTCAAGAAGATAACTGCCGTTCGAGCTGCAGCCGCTGCAGGGTAGCATGTACTGGAGATGTAAAGGGTGGCTACAGATGCAGCAGCTATTGTGCATATGCCACGACACGAGAAAATGCCAGGTGACTTCAAACGGAACAACATCGTCAGAAAGGAGTGAAATAAAAACGTTGCCATATTTTCATCAGTTTGAAAAAAAGACGGCAACATTCAGATGAAACAGTCAATGCAACTGGTGATGAATTAAATATCGATCTAACAAAATATGTAATAATAAAGTGATTATGGGCCAGTTGTACAATCTCCAGTTGACAGCTGATTAAGCTCTGTTACCGGAATAGCGCGAGAAACGCGCTGTACGAGCTTCACGAATTCGGAATAACGTCTACCGGAGAATAAACTCGAGATAATGTAACCGGCGATTTATGGCCGGTTAGCGGGGTTAACTGGGGAATAACTTTTCAAAATGGCATGTGCAGACAGTGATGACGAGATTTTGGAGTACTGTTCATGAGGAAGAGGAAGGGAAAGGAAGAGAGACGACGCCGATTCCAAATTTATATCCACATATTGCTTATCAAAAGAAGCCGTACATCGTCTTGTCAAGCTTGTACGTCAAAACCTGGAACACATGACGGCAGGTGAGACTATTTTCCCCATAAAATAATACCTTTTATTTGTAGTAATATACATTCGATTTCAGTACCTCGTGAATTTCGTGGTGTTATGTATGTAAATCGCGCACATTAAAATGGAGATTCGCACAAAACATAGGCTTGTGTATCTGGTGTGTATTACAATTGCTGCAGTAGCGAAACGCACTGTTCCGTTTTATTTAGCAGACAGTCCCATAATAGGCTTAATCAAAATCGAAAACCACACCTGTTATGTATACTATTAACAGTTTTTTTTGTTTTTGAGGAAAGATCGATTTTTTAAGTTACAAAACGTTTTGATAAAATGGTAGTTCTCCAATTTCATCAATAGCAGGAAATATTGTTCCACTATGTTTTTGGGATTGCAGAAGTGTCAGATTCCACCCATCTGCTTTGACCCATGACAGCAACAATTTGGCGGAAATTCGCTATTCGAAGCGTCTCCAATATGGCGGCTATGACGTCACTACACACACACGAAAATACAAATAAATAAGACAGTAACATCTCCCTCCGAAAATACAAAAACTAATGGGACAACCGCTGGTAACTGCGGGTTTTAGGTTGGGGACAAGCTAGATATAAAGTAAAAATAACACACCACGATCCAAAGAAAAAATTACATTACACTACACGAACAAAAATCAACAGGAATCGGACACTTCTCTTGACCTACATAGGACAACCACAGCTGACGATATCAAAACGCCAACACCAACACCTACAGCTAAAACTACGAAAATTGGAATAGGACAGTTCCCTTGACCTGTATAGGTCAACCACAGCTGACGATACCAAAAAACACACACACACAATCACCACCACCAGAGGCCACGATCAGACACAACAATACGACATCAACAAACACAACCAACTCGTAAACTCCACACCATAGTGACGTCACACACCACATCACCCTTACATCACGGGTCAAACAAAGCGGATGGGTGGAATCAAGTGTTCCCATTGACCCGTTGGGCAGGTCTTGGATCAAGATCTTCCACAGGGATATGATCCCTGAGGCAATGGGTTGGGATTGGGAGTGGCCTAGGAAGCATCCAATTCCACCCATCTGCGTTGACCCATGATGTAATGGTGTTGTGAATCAGATGTTGCTATGGCGTGGAGTTTTTAAGTTGGCTGTGTTTGTAGATGTGGTGTTGTTGTATTTGATGGTGCCCTCTCGTGGTGGATGTGAATGTGCTGAGTTTAATGTGTGGTATTGGGCTCATTTGAGTTTTGGTTGTCATTGTGCTAACATGGTTTTGAGTTTAGGTAGTTGGTGTGGTAACGTGGGTTGTGGAAATGTTTTCAGTGAGTTAGTAAGGTTTTTTTTTTTTTGTTTATGAATTTGACGTTTTTGTTAGATCTGATTAGTTTGGTGTTTGTTGTGGAAGAAGTCTAATTTTATTAACTAATTTTTTTGTTAGGTGTGGATATGTTAGTGGAGTTCATGAGTGTATCAATATGTTCTGATATGGATGAGGATATGATATCTGTCATACACTTTCTGCCTATATTCGGTTTTATTGCTGAATATGTTAAGCGTCATGTTTGTGAAAATTACACGAGGTTGACGAGAGTTCCAGCGGCTCGGGCCCAGGATATGTACCAGGTGGTTGTAATTAAACTTTCCCTATTCAACACATTATAACACAGAAACTAATTACCATATGAGTACCAAACGTGATAGCATTAATGTCCAGAGTATGGGGTGCATGATTCCATACATCACTGTGCTACCATCCAGTGCCAACTATGGCCACTAGTTGCTGTGATCATTCTTGGTGATGCATAGTCTCACACACCTGACCAAACACAATGCACTTGTTGATGTGTCAACATGAGCTTGGTCAAAAGGAGCAGGGCATTATTGGTGAAACTCTGTTATCAAAACAGCAGTAATGCTGTAGCTGCACTTTGAGAATATCTCTGGCTGAAAGGATTACGGAAGGGTCCTCTTTTTCCACACGCTGTTCGGAGCGTGGTGAAGAAGTTCAAATCAAATGGAGAACTGGGCGTTGCTCTGGGGAGAGGTTGATGAAATTGCTGTTGCTATGGCAGACTACCCTGCAGACAATTCCCGACCATCAGGCAGTGCATATGCTGTCACGACAGTTGGGCATCCCATGGTCAACTGTATGGAAGGTGCTTCAAACCATTCTCAAGTGGTATCCATACAAGATCCATATTGTACAGCAGCTTGCACCACAGGATGCACAAGTATGTGTTGCACTTGCTCTCTGCATTCTTGCAAGGATTGAAGTGGACATGGGCTGGCCCTGGATCATCTTATGGACAGACGAAGCTCATTTTTTCTGTGACAGGACACACAGAATTGCCGAGTGTGGGGGGTCCTCACCTCCAGTCACTGTGCATGAAGTTGCTCTGTATGGTGAACATGTCACCGTATGGTGTGGCTTCACAGCTATGTTCATCATTGGCGCAGTCTTTTTTGAACAGGTTGGCACTCAAGGACCAAAGACGTGCAGTGTGACTGGGCAGCGTTACTGCGATATGCTTCGCCAGCATGTCATACCCGCCCTACAGGAGAAAGACGCATCAAACTCAACAGTTTTTGTGCAAGATGGGGCCCCACCGCACATTGCTTGTTAATTCACCTGCTTCTCAAAAACACATTTGGAAACCATTGAATTATCGGCCGATCATTTCCAAATACTTGGTCAGCACGATCACCTAATCTCACTCTTTGTGATTTCAGGTTGTGGGCCTACCTGATGGACAGAGTTTACTAGAGGATCATTCACATATGTGCTGATCTCAAGCACAACATTTCAAGAGAGGTAGCCAGCATACCTATGGACATGCTTCGTTCTGCTGTACAGAATGCAATCTTGCGCTTTCAGATTCTTCTGGACACTGATGGGCACCACGGAGTCCCTTTTGTAGCAGTAATGGTATCAGTGTGTAATGGTATGATGTACCATTGCAGCAAATTAAAGTGTTTCAATTGAATTGGTTCTGCATTATATCTCTTCCCCATGCTCTTGACATTAATACGACCAAGTTTGGCACTCGTATGATAATTAGTTTTCATGTTATAATGTGTTAAATGTGTGTGTGTGTGGGGGGGGGGGGGGGGGGTTGGTTCCATTCCACTTTTTGGAGTTGTAGGTGTTGGTTTTTTGGTTTCAGTAGCTGCAGTTGACCTATGTAGGTCAAGGGAAGTGTCAGATTCCTGTGGTTTTGTTGCTGTAGTGGAGTGCCATAAATTATTATTATTATTATTATTATTTTATATTATTTTTGTGGGGTGGTGCGGTGTTCTTTTATTGTTGTATAGTTATCTTGTACCTGCTCCAAACCCCCAGTTTTCCATGGTTGTTCCATTAATTTCATTTTATTTTTGGAATGAGACATGATTGTGTCATTTTAATTTTTTTTTGTGTTTGTTGTCATGTATATGTAGTGACGTTGTTGTAGTCATTTTGTATACGCTGGAAGTAGCCCTTTCTGCTGTGTTGATGACTTCATTGCTACACTTCTCTGATGTAATTAAAATAAAATAAAATAAATAAATGTATATGGGTTAATATATTTTTATTCTAAAATAATTTGTTTTTATTTTTATTTTCTGATCCTAATTTTGAGTTTCATGATTCTCTTTTAACCAATACAGTTTTTTCTTCCTTCTGTAGTTCTTGCCAGGCTACTTTTGAAGCAGCACCATCTGTAACTCTGCTAATTCTTTCACATTTGAGAACAGGTATTTTTATTCTGAAAGTAATGCCTCTGGTTACTTCCCCTTCTCCTCCCAGGTTACATATAGCTACTAGAGATGACTGCAAAAGCCAAAATTATGTTTGAAATTGTTCAAACATGTAGTGTGAGATACGACAGCCTCCAGTTTGATATGCGCCACAGGTATGTTTCTACCCAGGATTATAAAAAAATATTGGTTGCTTATTGTAAATGTTGGCATCTTATTCTTCATATATTTCAATATAATTAATAATCACCAAATGACAGAAACAGAATTTACATTTGCCAAAGAAGTGCAAAAGTCGATGCACAAATAGTGCTCAGTAATTCAGCAAGGGTGTTTTCTGTATAATATCAATTAATGCTGTAATGAATTAATCATTCTAAGATGTAAATACAGCAGCAAGCTTGCCAGCAACACCTCTCAGAATTTTTGGTCAAATCAATCTCAGTGATGGCTGTGTTTTCAGTTTGTTGGAGAGATGGAGAAGACCACATTTCACAGTTGCTTCTATTTACGTACCTACTTACAATTCACCATCTACCAATCTACCATACAGGTACATTTGGTGGAATACTGTCATGTAGAAATGTTCATCTGAATTGAACTGACAGTGGCGTCCTTCTGTTGACAAATTTACCAACTTCTGTTTTTCATTGTACACAATTTGGAACTTACGTTCCACATATGGGGTGCCACCAATCTGAAGCCTCTGCTACCTTTTCTGTGCATAATATTTACATGTTTCTTTCTTTAATAATAATATAATAATAATATAATAACAATAATAATAATTGTACATCTGCTGTAGCTGCTCTGTCGATCTATGTGAAGTTGTTTGTGAATGGAAACTGTTGCATATTTTTTTCCTGTACTTTATTTGGAAATGTAGAAATATCTCTCACTGGGCAAATATCAAATACCCGATCTTCTAACTAATGTAAAGATAGACCGTTATATATATAAGTACTCTACCAGTTATGTTAAATGTTTTGCACTAATATTTTCATTGAATGAGACTGCAGCACTTATCGTGTTCTACTATACTCCTGAACTCATTTACAGAAACTGACAGACTCAAAGTATGGTCAAGTGAAAAGTTTTGTGGTCTGGAATGATTATCACTCGTGTCTGACAAGTGACACGCTATTTCTGCAGATGATGACTAAGTAAATATGAAATGGGGTATGCGAAAATACCGCGAGTACTCTTCAGTTGTTGCCAACTTAACTGGACATGAACGCTATTCCGGAAATAATTAACTGAAGAATAAAGTGGCAACACACGATGCGTACTCCAAGTTAACCCATGACTACCGTATTACTCAGTTAGCTACCTGTAGATTTATCCCAAGATTGCACAACCATCCGTAGAAATTACAGCAGCAGGACTCATCTTGGAGATAGTACCATCAGATGTCACTAGATTGCGGAACAAGTGAAAGTTCAAAAATTGGGCAGTCATGATTGCAGTTGTGTATTTATTTATCAACCACTGTTGTTAAGCATGACCTGCTTGCTAGAAGATATTTCAGTCAGTGCTTCACAGTTACTTTTACTATAAAATCCATAGTGCATTAAAAACACTTAAGTTGGCCTAGTATCAGATGAGGGGAAACTGCAGGTGGCTGGATCAGTAGTTATGCTAAATATCAAGCTCAGTATGTTCATATAAATAAAGTAAATCAGTCAGGTATCCTAAATGTGGTATACTCATTTACACAAGTCATAAAACATGCTGTGTCACAGGTCTCAGTTTTAGGTCCTTTGTTATTTCTTCTTTATGTAGACGACCTCCCCTCCATTCTACCTGCTAGTAAAGCAATTTTTTTTTTTTTTTTTTGCCAACAACACTAATGTCCTTATCTCAAATACAGCTAAATCTCTACAGTCAGCAGTCAACAGAAATACAGCCCAAATAGACTCATGGCTAGCATCAAACAGACTGCGCCTCAGTACAGGAAAGACAGTATGTCTAACTTTTTATACAATTCAGAACAGAACTTCCTGGATTCCAACAGTAACATTACATGACACCAATGTTGAATTTCCCAATGAGACAAAATTCTTAGGGATCCACATCACAAACACGCTCACATGGAGAAACTGCACTGATGTGATTAGTTCCAGGCTAAGAAAAGTGTGTTTTATGCTCCACTCATGGATGAGCTAAATACCAGCACATCAAATTGTATGTATCATGTTCTTTTTGATTCAGTACTAAGTTATGGAATTATTTTTTGGGGTCATAATACCAAATCAGTGAAATTATTCAAACTGCAAAAAGAAAGCAATTAAAATAATCCTGCACAAGCATCAATGACAAGCCTATAAACCAATCTTTAAAAAATTAGTCACACTGCCTTTCCCTAGTCAATACATTTTTGAACTACTCTGCTTTATTAAACAAAACATCAGTAGCCTGGACCGGAACCTGGCTAGTCACCACCATTACACAAGGCTGAAGAGATTGTTAAGGTTAGTTCCCCAAAGAGATTGTTAAGGTTAATTCCCCATTCAATTAAACTGTACAGTAGCAGTGTTAAATGTATGGGAATCAAACTTTGTAACCATCTTCTGGGAGAAACGGAAATTATTCAAGAACCAACTAACTTAAAAGAGCGGCAGATCTGTAGGAGCACCCTTAACAAAGCAGTGCTTCTGCAGTATACAAGACTTTCTTCAGTGTAATCTATAAACAATTGCGATGTATACTAAGTAAACCAGTGTTATGTGTGTATATATATATTCTTTATTATGTTGTTCACTTCTGTATAATGAATGATTGAATAAGAATACATGTGTAATATGTCTTTTGTGTGATGTATACTGTGTATAACAATATTGTATCAAATGTGTTTCTCATCATCTGATTGACTTGTCCCATATCATGTTGTACACTTGTGTACATTGAATAACTGAGTGGACCAATAAAAGTCATTGTGATAGTACCAACAAATGTCAGCAGATCGCAGGCTGATCAAAACCCAAGATTTTCCAATCTGTGACGTAAACAGTTTGAAGAGTTCCAGTCATGTTCAAACACAGTCCTATTAAGTGTTGTAGACTGAGAAGTAGCCAACAGCTTTTGTAGATGAGAGAAATCATGTGGAGGCTCTTGCATAGTTACTCTTTCTGATGTAAAATATGAAATGATTTTGGTCATTTGAATGAAGGGTTTATATTTGAAAGTCACCATATCAAGTTAAGGGATCTAAATGGCATAGTAGTTTCTATTTACAGAGTACCAGAGAAAGCTACAATTGAAGCTTTTCTGATGAACTTTCACTACCTGCTTGAAAAGCTCAGTAAAGAAAAAAGATTGTAATAGCTGCTGACTTCAGTATTAATATCATACATGAAAGCAATGATGTGTCCAAATTCACTGACTTAATAGAAAACTTTGGCTTCAAAATAAACTTCATGCAACCTACTAGAGTAAATGCACAGTCAGCCACCTGTATTGATAATATTTTAACAAATTATGCATTTAAAGATGTCTATAAATTTTGCATTGATTTACGCATCTCTGATTACTATGTATTATTCATTGAACTACCCAAAATTAACAAAAAAATTTTGTGTAACAAAAGCCATATGAAATGGAACTTCAATTTTAAAAAAATCAGTTATATTTCTAAGGTTAAGAAAGGTTGAATGATGTTACAACGCTGTATTTCAAGTAGTAGGATCTTTAACAAATTTCTGAGTAGCTTTCTTCAAATGTTTTATGAAACTTTCCCTCTTAGAACGACATTAACGAAATGACTAATGTACTTAAATGAATAACTGAGTGTATAAAAATTTCTTGTGTCAGGAAGAGGCAACTCCCAAATGAACTGAAATATAATAAAAACAAACATTTTACTGAGTATCTTCGACTTTATAAAGCTATATCTAAAAAAGCTGTGAAGGCAGCCAGACAAATGACAAACAGTAAGTTCATTGTACAATATAAAAGTGAGACAAAGGCAGTGTGGTCCATTGCCAAATCAGAGTTAGGCATTAGAGTTATTAGTAATGAAATATGTAGGATTAAAGTAGACGATAAACCTATTGTAAATCCAATCAAATATCAGAAAGTTTAAATGAGTTTTTCAAAAATATGTTGGTGCAGCAGAGCATTAAATTAAAGTAAATCCTTTGGACTCCACCAAGAAGCTGATTACCTTATGGATTTTGAAAAAGTCACAATTATTTATTTATCGTATGATGTGTACATTGATTTACATTTATATACAATATTTTCAGGACTAAAATGTACAATCACAAGTTCGTACAATTTTACAGCTCTATGTCTAGTTCTTCAATCCACTTGACTGCTTCATCCGATGTACGATGAATGTCCATTAAAGTTCCTCTGAAAGTACGATGAGGGCAGTCAGCAACAATGTGATGAATCGTCTGTGAGGGGGCACCACAGTCACAATTTGCAGAGCCAACCCATCCCCATTTGTGCAGTAGATAGCCACATCTGCCTTGTCCAGTTCGAATGCGGTTAATGATCCTCCACTGACGCCTTGGAAGATCAAATCCTTGCGTCTGCTTGGAAGGGTCCTCGACTAGATGTTTATTGGCTACTGAAGACTGATCCCACTGGAGTTTCCATGAACTGTTAATGTTGAAAGCAGATCCTTCAAGGTCGAGTGCTGTGCGCCATGGTGGTTTCCTCGATTTCAAGCGTTGGTGTGTTCCTCGTACAATATCTTGATGGATGGGGAGCTGGGGGTTCTGCTGAATGTTTTTCCACGTCTTTAGGAGAGCTTCTGATCTTCTTAGGGCTGGAGGTGGGATATTGCTTAGAACCGGCAGCCACAGCGTGTTTGTGCTCCGAATACATCCTGTGATTAATCGCATTGCCTGATTGAGTTGCACGTCCATCTTCTTAGTGTGAACACTGTTGATCCAGGTTGGGCAGCAATATTCAGCAACAGAATATGACAGAGCTAATGCTGTAGATCTCAGGACGTTAGTATTGGCTCCCCATGATGTACCAACAAGCTTCTGAAGAATATTATTTCTAGTTTTAACTTTAGCAGCCACATTTGATAAATGCTGCTTGAAAGACAGAGTTCTATCTAGTGTTAATCCCAGGTACTTTGGTGTACTACAGTATGGCAACACTTGGTCTCTGAATACAACTTCTGGTTTGTAATTTGACTGTCTGTTACGTAGGTGGAATGCAGATATAACTGTTTTCTGAGGATTTAGGTGGAGGCACCATTTCTTGAAATATTTGTCTAAGGCTTCCAGATCAGTGGATAGAATAGTTTCAGCATCAGCAAAGTTGGAGCACTGAGTCACCAGACAAATATCATCAGCATATATGAATTTCCTTGAAGATGTTTCTGGTAAGTCGTGTGTATACAAATTGAAAAGGAGGGGAGCCAGAACAGACCCTTGAGGTAAGCCGTCATTTAGTTTAAACATTCTGCTCCTATCATTATCTGAGTAGATCTGAAAGTACCTATTGCTTAGCATATTGTTGAGTAAGGCCGTGAGTTTACGACATGGGATAACACTCACAAATTTTAAAAGGAGTCCTTCTCGCCAGAGAGTGTCATAGGTAGCAGATAGATCCAAAAAGGCAGCCACACTTACTGATTTCTTCTCATACCCATTTTCAATGTGCGTAGTGAGAGATAGTACCTGATCGTTACAACTTCTCCCAGGTCTAAATCCTGCTTGCTCGATATGAATATGATGGTTGATTGTTTCACAGATTCTGTTGTAGATCAGACGCTCAAGGAGTTTATAAGTGATACTTAAGAGTGCTATTGGACGATAGTTTTCCACTTTTGTGGGATCTTTATTTGGTTTCAGTATGGCTAATATTTTTGATTTCTTCATCAGATGTGGGATGTTTCCAGTTTGCAGGATGTTTGAAAGGAAGTTGGTCAACCATTTTACTGTAGCTGGTCCACAGTGAGCCAGGAATTCTGGGTATATTCCATCATATCCAGCTGCTTTTCCAAGTTTCATACTTTTGATTGCAGCTTTAGTTTCCTCTTCTTGAAATAGAGTAGAGAATTCGGAAGACTGTGGGGCTGCTCTTTTCTTGGTGTTCAACTGTAGTTTGATATCCCTTTTGGCTTGCTTGTCCTTTATATTCTTTGTAACTGACACAAGGTGTTTAGCATAGTCATTCAAATTGATGGCATTTTTTGATCTTTTTGTTGTGGGGTTTGAAGAGTCTAATTTCCTGATGATAGACCAGACTTTTCTGCTAGAATGGGTGTAATCTAGGGACCCCACAGTTTCATGCCAGATCTTTCTTCGATTATCATCCAGGGACTGGAGGAGGCTTGTTGCATTGTCAGAGTTAGGATGGTCTTCATATTCTTTTAGTAACTCCTCACTCTCGGAACTCCAACCAGGGATATACTCTTTACGGTACCCTCTAGGAATACATCGTCTGGCTGCACCTTTGATAACCCCAACAAATCTGCTGTAGTTGTTGTACGTTGGTTTGATCCATCTGATATTGGAATCTGTTTGCTTTGCAAATTCAGTCCAGTTGGCTTTCTTGAAGTTCCACCTCGGTTTAGGATGTGATCGTACAACAGGTATAGACATCCCCACCTCCAATATAACAGGTCTGTGTTGACTATGTGGGAATTCCTTGAGCACAGTTCGTCGTACTTGATTTAGGGAATTATGAGACTGAGTTGTGAAGCACAGATCTGGGGTATAGCCTTGGGACCAGCGAGCTGAGTGGAAGGTAGGCAGATCTTTAGCATCGTAAATTAAATTCAGGTTTTCAGTTTCCATCCAGTCCTCAAGCGCTTCACCGTTGAGGTCATTCTCCATATATCCCCACAGGTGATGATGACTGTTGAAATCACCGAGGTATATAGTTGGATGTTGCAGAGACGGTAGAACGGGATTAGGCCAATTAGTCCCTGGGGGTTTGTACACGTTAACTATCGTTAGGTTTTCAATTTTAACAGCAGTTGTAAAAATGCCATTTTCAGAATTTTCTGACAGCAGCTGGTAGTTTGTTATGTGATTCTTGACATAAGTTGCAAGGCCATAATTTTGATGGTGATTAGAGGCTATCAGTTTAAAGCCCGGTATTTTCCCCCTACTCTGTAGCTGTGGTTCATCAGCTGTGTGCGTTTCTTGAAGTGCGATGATATCAACTGCATATTTCTGTGTGAGCCTGGAAAGATACTCACATTTTGCTCGACTTATCCCTTCGATATTCAGTTGACAGATGCGCAGAGATGGTCCAATTCTACGAGCTTGTGGGTCCTGAATAGGACCGCACGTGTCCTTCGTCATTCTTTGACCGAGAGGTCTTTTCAGACAGTTCGGTCTCATCTTATCGTTGTTGCTTTCTTAGCACCACCCAGGGGTCACGTGTAGGATATTTAAAGGTTATACCTACGGACGTGAAGCAACGCAGATTTTGAAAAAGTCACAATAAAGGATGTGGTAAATGTTATATTATCATTAAAAAATAAAAACTCTTCTGGGTGGGATGGGATACCCACTAAAACGATTAAAACAGTGTGTGGCATAATAGTACCTCCCCTAACAAAAATACTTGACCATTCTTTTGAGCAGGGATGCTTTCCTGCTCTTTTGAAGTATGCCAAAATCAGACCTCTGTTCAAGATTTGGTTGAGGAAAGACGTGGGAAACTGTTGCTGTATTTCTATTCTTCCAGTCCTATCAAAGATATTAGAGAAAGTAGCTGCAAATCAATTAAAAATTTTATTTAAGATGATAAAGTAACCAATTTGTATTTCAACCAGGGAAAAACACTCTGGATGCAGAGAATAACTTTATTGAAAAGATATGCAAATCATGGGATCAGAGGAGTAAAGTCGCAGGTGTCTTCTATGATCTTACAAAAGAAATTGACTCCATGAACCCTGCGTTGCTTATGTACAAATTAGACAAATGTGGGATTAAGGGCAACATAAAACAGAGGGCAAGTATCATTTAATATGCAGTGAATTATTATTCTAAATGGAGTACAGTATCACAAGGAGTGCCTCAAGGCTCCATTGTGGCCAATCCTTTTCCTATTCTTTGTAAATGACTTACCCATAAACATAAAGTCCCCATTAGTTCTGTTTGCAGATTATACATCTGTTTTAAGTGAAGATGATGATGCAGAAAAAATTCCAAGCTCCATTGTAAGTACAGTGGATACCCTAGAAAACTGATTAAATGGGTTGAGACTGAACACCACAAAACTCATATGGCACATTTCAAAACCTAACATTCAAAATATGTGGAACTTAAAAATACAACACAACAATCAACTTATGGAAGAAGGTGACATGATCAAATTCCTAGGATTGAAAGTGGACAAGAACTTAAGCTGGAATACACATATTGACTTCCTAGTAAATAAACTAAGCAGTTTTGCATTTGCTGTTCAAATATAGCAAATTCCACTGACTTGAGTACACGGAAAATAGCATATCGTATTTATTTTGAATCTGTCATTAGGTATGATGTAATATAATTTTCTGGGGATGATCAAATAGTGTATCTTAATTATTGAAACGGCAGAAGAAAATTGTCAGATACATATGTACTGCACAGCAAAAACTACAAATCCTAACTGTTCAATCCATATACATTTATGAAATGATAATCTTTCCTACAGAGCAGACAAAAATTATTTTAGGAGAATCATTTAAACACATATAACATGAGAAATAAAAATAATTTAATGCTACCCACACACCAATTGAAATTATATGCACAGACTCCACAGTATGTGGGGATGACAATATATAACAGGTTAATGGGCAAAGTCAGATATTTTAAAAACAAGCCTACAGCAGATTCTGTGGGAGAAGTGCTACTATTCAATAGAAGAATTCATAGAGGATGGAAAAATTGTATTATTATTATGCTGTTTGTTAGTGCCAGCTGTTCTATGGTTACAGTAAAATTTTATCACAGTTTTGATGTGTCTCTTGTAACTGGATCAAATGATTTAGATTATGTGTGTTAGGACCCTTGCTGTTCATGTTGTACGTTAATGACCTCGCAGACAATATTAATAGTAAAATTAGGCTTTTTGCAGATGATGCAGTTACCTATAATGTACTATTTGAAGCATCTATAAAGTACCATTTGAAAGAAGTTGCATAAACATTCAGTCAGATTTTGGTAAGATTTCAAAGTGATGGAGAGACTGGCAACGTGATTTAAATATTGAGAAATGTAAAGTTTTGGACTTCACAAAATGAAGAAATGTAATATTCTATGACAATAATATCAGTGAGTCACATTTGGAATCAGGGAAACACGTACAGATAGCTGAGCATAACGCTTTGTAGGGATAAGAAAAAGAATGATCACATAGGTTCAGTCATGGGTAAAGCACGTGGTAGACTTCAGTTTATTGGTAGAATACTGGATAACTGCAATCAGCCTCAAAGGAGATTGCTTACAAATCACATGTCCGATCAGTCCTAGAATATTACTCAAGTGTGTGGGACCTGTACCAGGTAGGACTAACAGGGGATACAGAGAAGGGCAGCATGAATAGTTACAGGTTTCTGTAATCCATGGAAGAGTGTCACAGAGATACTGAAGGAATTGAGTTGGAGACTTTTGAAGGTAGACGTGAACTCTTCCATGAAATTCTATTAACAAAGTTTCAAACACCAGCATTAAAAGATTACTTTAGGAATATACCGTAACCCCCTGCCTATCGCTCACATAGGGTTCATGAAGATACAATTAGAAATGAAATGAAATGATCGTATGGCATTTATTGGCTGGGGTATCCACTTCAGGGGTTCGGCTACTGTATTGCAAGTCCTTCTAGTTGACCCCACTTCAGCGGCTCGTGTGTCAGTGATGATGGACACACAACACTCAGTCCCCTGCCAGGAATCGAACCCAGGCCACCTTGCATGGTAGGCGGTAATGCTACTCACAGGAGGATGTTGTCATTAGGAGAGACAAAAGTGGAATTCTACAGATCGGAGTGTGGAATGTTAGATTCCTTAATCAGGCAGATAGGTTAGAAAATTTAAAAAGGGAAATGGATAATTTGAAGTTAGATATGGTAGGAAATAGTGAAGTTTGGTAGTAGGAGGAAGTGGACTTCTGGTTGGTTAGGTGAATACAATGTTATAAATACAAAGTCCTATAGAGGTAATACAGGAGTGAGTTTAACAATGAATAAGAAAATGGAAATGTGGGTAAACTACTATGAACACCCACACCTACCACAGCAGTAAAAATTTACGTGAAAACTAGATCTGCAGATGATGAAGATATTGAAGAAATTTATGATGAGATAAAAGAAATTATTGAGATAGTTAAGTGAGACAAAAATTTAATAGTCATGGGGGACTGCAATTTGATAGTAGGAAAGGGAAGAGGAGGAAAAGTAGTAGGTGAATATGGACTCGGCAAAAGGAATGAAAGAGGAAACCACTAGGTAGAATTTTTTACAGAGCATAATTTATTCATCGCTAACACTTGGTTTCAGAATCATCAAATAAGATTGTTTTTGTGGAAGAGACCTGGAGACACCAGAAGGTTTCAGATTGATTATATGATGATTAGACAGAGATTTAGGAACCAGATTTTAAATTTGAAGACGTTTCCAGGGGCAGATGTGGACTCTGACCACAATTTATTGGTTATTAACTGTAGATTAAAACTGAATAAATTGGAAAAAGGTTGTAAATTAAGGAGATGGGATCTGGAAAAGTTGAAATAAATTCTTTTTACAATGCACATAAAATAACACCCCTCTCCCTTGTAATAGCAGTTATGAAAAAAAAAAGAAAAAAGACATTGGTATTGTTAGGGTTAAGTATGGGCATGAGGCTGAAATGGATAGACAGACACAAAACATGAGTAATGTAACACAATGCAACATACCACTAGTTAGGCTATTATTAAGTTTTTAAGTTGTTTGAAACTTATGGGTACCGGTACTGAAAAAGGTAGCGATTTCAATTGACAGCTTCCGAGAGAACCCTGCCATTATCTTTCTCATCCTCAGGATGCTACAAATTGCATCTTTCTTGTACCAAAGTTAAAAATTTCTGGGGTGGCCGAGCAGTTCTAGGCGCTACAGTCTGGAACTGCGCGACCGCTACGGTCACAGGTTTGAAACCTGCCTCGGGGATGGATGTGTGTGATGTCCTTAGGTTAGTTAGGTTTAAGTAGTTCTAAGTTCTAGGGGACTGATGACCTCAGAAGTTAAGTCCCATAGTGCTCAGAGACATTTGAACCATTAAAAATGTCTGACTATCCATATGTTAGATGTGGGAATTTCAGCCAAAGAAAACAAACGGATCTGAATTCCACCTAAAAAGTCCACAAGAAAAATATATACATTCTTTGTCAGGCTCTGTTGAGGTATTGATATTGCCATTCGATTTGAGTTACAAATGTGTTGTAGTATGGTCTTTGGCTCAACAGATTTTATTGTTCTAATCGTGGTATTGAGGAAACAAAATGGTTGGTGCGCACTTGACATTCGAGCAACGTAAATGTATTGTGAAGTGGTTTTGCAAGTTTGAGAATTCCATTGAAGTGCAATGTCAGTAGAGGCGGGAGCTTGAACAGAATCGCCATCCTGCCTAACAATTAAATGCATCATTGACAAGTTTGAATGGCATGGAATGATTTGTGATATTCACAAAGGAAGATCAGGAAGACAGCGTACAGCTACAATTCCTGCAGCATTGGCTCTCGTGATGGAAACATTTGTTAATTCTCCACAGAAGTCTGCTACACAATGTGCACATGAAGTTGGGGTTAGCAGTACAAGTGTACAACGAATTCTGAGTGCTGCAAAATGGAAAGTTTACAATCCACAATTACTGCATGTGATTAATGACGACACTCCTGATCACCAAATGCAATTTTGTAAATGGTATCAGCAAATGGTAACTGATCACAAACAATGTGTGACGAAGGTAGTGTGGAGTGATGAGGCACAACTTAAACTTAATGGAACTGTGTATCGGCATAACAGTGTGTACTGGGCACTGGAAAATCCGCATGTTTATGTGGATAAAGTGGTCAGTCTACCAGGAGTTCATGTGTGATGTGGACTATCATCTGCGGACTTAGTAGTACCATTTTTCTTTGATGCTACTGTCACTGTAGAAGTGGAAATGTTACACACATCAATTTTGCCAGGTATATGTGTGCTTTACAGAGCTGATGAAGACGTCTTCTACCACCTGGCCATACGAGCTTTCCTGGATGACAATTTTCCGGGGCATTGGATTGGATGAAGAGGTCACCAGATTGAACTCCTATGGACTTTTACTTATGGGGAACTGTGAAAGATAACGTCTATTGAAGTAAGCCATGCATGATGGAGGAACTTCGCCAGCAGATTATAGCGACTTGTGCAGCAATCTCCACTGTAAGATTGACTGACATAGTTGCGGTGACCACTCTGTTACGTGTATAGCCGCCAACAGTGAACATTTTGAACATCTAGAGTAACCTTGTGCTAAACTGAAGGTTGTACAACATGTGTGATCAATTATTAAATGTAAAATAAAGACATATGCAATGTTTTTCATTCCTTAAAGTGTGTATACATTTTTCTGGTGGACTCTGTATTTTTATCTGAAGTTTGTATGTTTGGGCATTGAGATCGGCTGCACTGAGACTATGCTCATACTATTGTATTGATTTGAAAAGATCGGCTGTCTGTGGCCAATGTCATTTGTCAAAAGAGTCCCCTGATTTTGGTACCACTGTGTAAAGACATTATCCCCCCTTCAGAAGCACGTGCTTTGGAGTGACCACATTGGAGTCATGAATGATGGTGGTCAAGTTTAGGCTTGTTCTGTGCACCTACACTACTGTTCATTAATTTAAATATGCCCTGGTATTTCAGATTTATAACACAAATCAAACATTATTTCTGACAAAATATAATTATATTAACTTCCATATATATAATACAATTACAATCATTATATTTTAATTTCATCAAAGTATTCTCCTTTGGATTTAATGACTGCCTCACAAACTTGAGGCATGCGGTTGATTCATTTTTGTAGGTGTTGTGAATCTATATGATTAATTTAAATATGCCCTGGTATTTCAGATTTACAACACAAATCAAACATTATTTCTGACAAAATATAATTGTATTAACTTCCATATATATAATACAATTACAATCATTATATTTTAATTTCATCAAAGTATTCTCCTTTGGATTTAATGACTGCCTCACAAACTTGAGGCATGCGGTTGATTCGTTTTTGTAGGTGTTGTGAATCTATATGATTCCACACATCCTTAACAATATTCCAGAGATGTTCCTTGCTGGATATATTAACTTCCCTGATATGTCTGGTCACTTCATCCCGGACAGTTTCAATGGGATTACAATCAGGGCTTTAGGACAGCTATACCATATCATTCAGTACTTTCTGTTTTTCCTTTGATGCAGTGTAGTTTGTAAGTATGCCAACCGATGTTTTGGGTCATTATTCTGTTATAGGGTGAACCCTTTCCCTATTAAGCGCAATCCACTTTTTACTGCTTCTGATCCATACATCCTATTTTCACAATGTCGCCAACTCTATCTCCGGCAAAACATCCCCAAACCATAATAGAACCTCCACCGTGTTTAACTTTAGTTAGAACACACTGCTGGGAGACCCTTTGTCCTACAAATCGGCGAACAAATATTCTCCTTCTGGTTCCAAAAATCTCGAACTTCAATTCATCAGTGAAGAACACTTTCGTCCTCTCTTCCAATTTCCAGTTACGATGTTTTCTAGCCCATTCAAGTCTCTTTTGTTTATTTGTGGGCCTTAGAAGAGGTTTTCTCGCTGTGACACATCCTTCCAAGCCAGCTTGAGTAAGTCTCCTTTTTACTGTTGCAACAGATATTGTTGTCGTGTTCATTCCAACCAATTTGGGGTGCTGTTTTGAATCTGTTTCTCTTACTGGTAATTCTGATATTTTTATTGTCACTTTCAGTTGTTTTAAAAGGTCATCCTGGTCATGGTATGTCCTTATTGCTACCTGTTGTCTTCTGGCAGATGTAGTGGAAAGTAGATTGAAGCAGAATATTAGCTTAAAGAAAAAAGACAGGTCGGGATCCAACCAGAATAGGAAAAAAAGAATTCTGCTTAGAGGCAGCAGTCATGGGAGGGCTGTGGGCCAGCAGCTTCAGGAGAAATTAGGTGCAGGGTACCAGGTCACAAGTTTTGTGAAACCAAGTGCTAGCCTTAGCCAGTTGACAGAAAACTTAGGTCAGCTATGTAGGGACTTTGTGAAGGAAGATCAGGTAATTATAGTTGAGGGAGCAGGAAACAGCCTGGCTATGAATCCAAGACACAGTATTAGGGCTGACCTAGATAAAATAGGAGCAGATACTGAGCACACAAATGTGGGGTTTGTGGAGGTCTTTCAGTGCCATGATCAGCCCTGGGTAAACACTGCTGTAAGGCATGTTAACACCGAGCTGAACAGGATGCTCCAGATGCTAGCAAAATCTCACATAAGTGTAGTTACAGTAAATGGTTGGTATGTGGGGATACACTACACATGGCTTGCACCTAAGTAGGATGGGGAAAAGTAAGTTAGCTTCTCTATTAGCAGAAACTGTAAGGGGGTCCACCATCACACAAGGGGTGATCCCTGTGATTAATGGGTCCAAGCAGACAGGTTTCTTTAGGTTAAAGCCAAAGACCAGACAGATGACAGTAAAAATAAGTAGAATGAAAGAAACTTCATGTACAGTAAGTAGGGGTAAAGCTAAGGGCAGTATCAACTTACTTCATCAAATTATCAGGGGACTAAGAAATAAAGTAGATGAGGTATTAATGTGTTTCGATGATCTCAAAAATAAGAATAAGAATGAGATTGATATACTCTGTCTGTCTGAACACCAGGTAACTGTGGGCATGGATATTGTCTGTATAACTGGGTATAATTTAGCATCTTACACTTGTAGATCTAGGATGGATATAGGAGGAGTTGCCATTTTCATAAAACAAGAGTATAAATGCAAAACTGCAGAAGTAAGCAAAATATATGTTGATGAGCACTTTGAGGTTTGTGCATGTGAATTTCAGCTAGATAATGCAGTATTGATATCAGCAACAGCGTACAGCTGGCCATTAGGAGACTGCGAGCTGTTCATAAAAAAGATTGACTCCCTATTATACTGTCTGTCAGACAAAAAGAAGAAGTTATTAATCTGTGGTGATTTCAATGTAAACTTTCTAAATGATTCTGAGAGGAAAAGTGAACTAGAAGTGTTATTAACAGCATATAACTTAGAATCGGTGATCAATTTCCTTACACGTGTAGCTCAAGACAGTAGTACGCTAATAGATAATGTATTTGTACAGAAAGAGGATGTAAAACAAACACATGCTTTCCCTGTGGTAAATGGGTTGTCAGACCACGATGCACAACTGATTAACTTACAAAACCTAACGGGGTGTACAGTTCAGAAACCATTAAGTAGAAGTGTAAGGTCGCTCAACCCAGTATCTATAGAGCATTTCAAAGAAAGCTTAAGAAATGTTAATTGGGGGGATGTATATAATATATATTTGTCGGAGAAAGGCAATGGCAAACCACCTCCACTACGCCCTTGCCTAGTTGGCGGTGCGGGTCTCCCGCATCATTCCCTACGCTCCTCGAAGTATGGGACCTCATCATAACCATCATCATCATCATCATCATCATATAATGAGCCAAATGCTAATGATAAATGCAACATATTTCTTGATATGTTTATATCCATTTTTGAACATTGTTTCCCAAAGAACATTACTAAATGTAACACCACACACTTCTCAAAGGAACCTTGGATAACTATAGGTATTAAAGTGTCTTCGGAAAGAAATAGAAAACTTTGAGTCAGCAAGAAATAGTAAAGATATAGAAGTAGTTTTACACTATAAAAATTATTGTAACATACCAAGAAAAGTTGTAAGGAAATCAAGAAATATGTATGTTAGAGAAGAAATTAACAACTCCAGCAATAAAATCAAATCAATATGGAATGTTGTTAGAAGGGAGACAGGAAAAGTAACCACTGGAGTAGGTAGTATTACTGTTAAAAGAGAATGAGACCATCTTAACCAACAGTACACAGGTAGCTAATGTATTTAACAACCATTTCTTAAGTGTAAGAGAAAAAATAGGTGAGAACACTTAAAAAAAACAAGGCAGGCTGTACATGGAAGAGTCTGTTTTGAAAAAAAATTAGTCAGATTAAGTTTCACCAAACAACCTCTTGTGAAATAAGTAAAATTATTAAATCTTTGAAAAATAAATGTTCTGTTGGAGTAGATGACATCTCTAATAAGATATTAAAACAATGTGGAGCAATTACAGCTGATGTTTTGAGCCACATATGTAATGCATCATTGACTCAAGTTATTTTCCCAGACAGGTTAAAATATGCCATTGTCAGGCTGCTCTACAAAAAGGGGGACACCAGAGATGCCAATAATTATCCGCCAGTATCCTAGCTTACAGCATTTTCAAAAATCTTAGGGAAAGTTATATACTCGAGTGGTTAGTCATTTCAACAGTAATGGGATACTTAGTAAATCACAGTTCAGATTTCAAAAATGATCTTCCACTGAGAGAGCAAAATACAATTCCACTGTCTACATAGTCTTTAAATAGTAAAATGTCACCAGTAGGAATATTCTGTGACTTATCCAAAGCATTTGATTGTGTGAACCGTGACATTATGTTACAGAAATTACAGTTCTATGGTATGAATGGAATAGCATATGAGTGGTTTAAGTCATACCTACAGAACAGGAAGCCAAAAGTTTCCTTATATGGGTCAAGTGATTTAAATAAGTTGGCCACTTCATCTAACTGGGGTGAAATTACATTAGGTGTTCCACAGGGTTCAATCATGGGTCCCCTTCTGTTGTTGATATATGTGAATGACCTCCCTTCCTATCTGAAACAGGTAGCTGAACTGACACTGTTTGCTGATGATACAAGCATCATTATTAATCTGGTAAAAGAAACTTCACTTGAAAATGATATAAATAAGGTCTTTGGAAAAGTCATTAATTGGTTTTCTGCAAATGGGCTTGCTCTAAACTTTGAAAAAAACACAGTACATCCAATTTTCTGCTGCAAAAAGTACAGTTCCTTCAATAAATATAACACATCAACAGAAGTCAGTAGCCAGGGTAGAGCACACTAAGTTTTTGGATGTACACATAGATGAGAATCTTTATTGGAAAATTCATATTTTGGATCTTCTAAAGCGACTAGGTTCAGCAACTTTTGCAATCAGAAAAATTGCCAATTTTGAGGATATAGAAATTAGTAAGCTAACATACTTTGCATACTTTCCCTCTCTGATGTCATACGGAATAATATTTTTGGGTAACTCAACATTTAAACAAAAAGTTTTCACTGCTCAAAAGAAAGTCGTTAGAATAATGTGTGGGGTTCATAGTCGCACATCTTGTAGGTACCTTTTTAAAAGATTGGTAATTCTTACAACAGCCTCACAGTACATTTACTCACTAATGAAATTTGTTCTCAACAACATGGATCAGTTTAAAAACAACAGTGACATTCATGATTATAATACCGGAAAAAAGAAAGACTTACACTATCCTTTACTCAACCTGTCTCTGGCACAGAAAGGGGTAAAATATGCTGCTATAAAAATTTTTAACAAATTGCCAGATGAAATAAAATGTCTGACAGACAGCTTCAAAAATAAATTGAAATCATATCTCCTTGACAACTCCTTCTATACCATAGATGAGTTCTTGACATAGGAATAATTAAATCTATAAATATAGTATATGCGTTTTGTGCCATTTATATATAGACACACACAGGGTGTTACAAAAAGGTACAGCCAAACTTTCAGGAAACATTCCTCACACACAAAGAAAGAAAATATGTTATCCATGTTAGAGCTCCTTTTATCACTTCTCTTCAAATCACACTAATCATGGAATGGAAACACACAGCAACAGAACGTACCAGCATGACTTCAAACACTTTGTTACAGGAAATGTTCATAATGTCCTCCATTAGCAAGGATACATGCATCCACCCTCCGTCGCATGGAATCCCTGATGCGCTGATGCTACCCTGGAGAATGGTGTATTGTATCACAGCCGTCCACAATACGAGCATGAAGAATCTCTACATTTGGTACAGGGGTTGCGTAAACAAGAGCTTTCAAATGCCCCCATAAATGAAAGTCAAGAGGGTTGAGGTCAGGAGAGCGCGGAGGCCATGGAATTGGTCCACCTCTACCAATCCATCAGTCACCGAATCTGTTGTTGAGAAGCGTACGAACACTTCAACTGGAATGCGCAGGAGCTCCATCGTGGATGAACCACATGTTGCATTGTACTTGTAAAGGCACATGTTCTAGCAGCACAGGTAGAGTATCCCATATGAAATCATGATAACGTGCTCCATTGAGCGTAGGTGGAAGAACATGGGGCCCAATCAAGACATCACCAACAATGCCTGCCCAAATGTTCACAGAAAATCTGTGTTGATGACGTGATTGCACAATTGCGTGTGGATTCTCGTCAGCCCACACATGTTGATTGTGAAAATTTACAATTTGATCACGTTGGAATGAAGCCTCATCCATAAAGAGAACGTTTGTACTGAAATGAGGATTGACACGTTGTTGGATGAGCCATTGGCAGAAGTGTACCCATGGAGGCCAATCAGCTGCTGATAGTGCCTGCACACGCTGTACATGGTATGGAAACAACTGGTTCTCCCGTAGCACTCTCCATACAGTGACGTGGTCAATGTTACCTTGTACAGCAGCAACTTCTCTGACGCTGACATTAGGGTTATCGTCAACTACACGAAGAATTGCCTCGTCCATTTCAGGTGTCCTCATCGTTCTAGGTCTTCCCCAGTTGCGAGTCATAGGCTGGAATGTTCCGTGCTCCCTAAGACGCCGATCAATTGCTTCGAATGTCTTCCTGTCGAGACACCTTCGTTCTGGAAATCTGTATCGATACAAACGTACTGCGCCATGGCTATTGCCCCGTGCTAATCCATACATCAAATGGGCATCTGCCCACTCTGCATTTGTAAACATTGCACTGACTGCAAAACCACGTTTGTGATGAACACTAACCTGTTGATGCTACATACTGATGTGCTTGGTGCTAGTACTGTAGAGCAATGAGTCGCATATCAACACAAGAACCGAAGTCAACATTACCTTCCTTCAATTGGGCCAACTGGTGGAGAATCGAGGAAGTACAGTACATACTAACGAAACTAAAATGAGCTCTAACATGGAAATTAAGCATTTCCGGACACATGTCCACATAACATCTTTTCTTTATTTGTGTGTGAGGAATGTTTCCTGAAAGTTTGGCCGTACCTTTTTGTAACACCCTGTGTATATATATAATAGAGGGAAACATTCCATGTGAAAAAAATATATCTAAAAACAAAGATTCTGTAACTTAACAAACAAAAGCGTTGATACGTTGATAGAAACTAAGGGTGTATTGCACTCCCACTATAGACACACTACACTGTTTCGCAATTTGGCAGATTTATAAACCTGCTTGGCTAAGTGCTACAATTGCATCACGTTTTTCTATGAATATCTCCACTCATGAAGCCATACTAGTGATGTGCACACTTCAGTGTCACGAAGGAACTGACGTGCAGCAACCACATGTTATGTATCATAGCAATGCTCCATTCACTGCGGACATCACATCTCTACAGGGAACAACACAGGTGCACCAAATAGATAAACAAACATATCAGATAGGTACATAATGTGTATGTACGCAACATTGTTTGTTGGATACTATTGTATCTCGATGTTCACAAACAAAAATCATGACATGTGTATAACTGTTGTACTATTCGTTTGCTTCCCCAACCATACCCATGGTATTAGACCTTATCTACAGAGAACTAGATGTCAGTTTGTGGGTGTACTGAAATTAATGAGCGGTAGTGTAAATCACGCATTCTCTGACAGCCAATGAGTATTCAGTAGTGCTCTGAGCATTCTGCTCTGAATGCCGTAGCTAATCTGAGGACTACATATGATCGTAACAAATTGTGTAGTGAATTTTTATTCCATTTGTTGTGAGTTGTCATTGCTGATGGTGGTGGTAAGTAATACATTCCACGTACGCAAAGGAGAGATATGATTTGTAGAATATATGCTTTCTTCAAGCAGAAAGCATGCACTCGTACTGCAGCTGTCACTCAGAATCGTCAACAAAGCAATCCTTGTCCTTGCCTCAACATGCACAAACTGCCATTGTTCATGCATCAGACTATAGTGCTGGAAGAAGGTACCAGCAAACTTCTAGAAGCTTGACTTCCATGTAGTATGATAAAATATTTTCGAAGAAAAAGTATTTGATGCTGCTTAAGTGAATCCAACTATAGTTCAATTCTTTTATCTTGGCGGCTCGCGCATGCCCGCCCAGACGCGGGAGATTGCTGCGTTGCCAGTTGCACACGACGCACGCGCCAATAGAAGCCGCGCCATAGTATAGCATAGTTCGCAAGCTTACGTTTAGGGGGGAGCGCGCAGTTCATGAAGTAAAGCCACCACGGCCGCATTAACCTTTTCGCTGCCAGAAAGACATGCTCCCTGCATTCCGCGCTGTGCGCGATTTTGTCATTGCACTGCTCGCCTGTGAAGACACATCGTGTTCCGACTGCTTTGACACTCTTATCATTCGATTCCACAAAAACTATTTGGCCCAAAAATTAGATTTTTACACATCTTCTTGACTGACACCTTCCCCCCATAAATGACTTAATTTTGTTTCGATGTTCAACGCAGTTATTATGCAGCATTAAATATAGTAAACCATTGCACGAAATTCTGAAGAGTTTGCAGAGGTAAAAGTCCATAGAGTATACTTTCCGTATGGTCGATTTTAGTTGCCACAATGTTGAGAATGAAATGTGGACAAGATACCTAAATTTCATATAAAATTTACTGTATAACAATATCTCATTTAAGTACCACATAGGTGTCGTATGTAATATTGAGAAATATTCCGTCTTTCGCGACTGTAACAAAAGTTTTATTTACACTGAACACGTTTGGCTTTATTTTAAAGCACTTCAGTCAATCAAAAGGAAGTAGACAAAATACATTAAACAAAACTGTGGACTTACAAAAACATTAGGACTTGAATATACCGTCTATCAGTGAAGTGCTCTGAGCTACGTCAAACATAATTTTTGTGTGTGGCACACACAAACATCATTTATTTGCTAAAACACTGATCAGCCAACACAAACGCTGAATATTGTCTTACCGCAGCACAAAACTACGAAAGGTGACTTGGCAATGGAGGAGACAAAATACTGTCCACTGAAGATGCTTCAAAAGAGAGAAACGCGTCTGGTCTAAATAAGTCGCTTATTACAGTTGCAGAAGAGGAATACATTTCAGTACCATCGTAAAACTGCGACTGTGGAACAAAAACAAGAAAGAGAACATGAGTACCATTGTGTATGTGCCATACATTTCATTGATTAAAGTGCTTTAAAATAAAGCCAAACGCGTCTGGTGTACATAAAACTTTTATTACAGTCGCGAAAGACGGAATATTTCTCAGTATTACATACGACACCTATGTGTCCTACTTAAATTAAATGAGATATTGTTATACAGTGAATTTTATATGAAATTTAGGTATCTTGTCCACATTTCATTCTCAACATTGTGGCAACTAAAATCGACCATACGGAAAGTATATGCTATGGACTTCTACCTCTGCAAACTCTTCAAAATTTCGTGCAATGGTTTACTACATTTAATGCTGCATAATAACTGCGTTGAACATCGAAACAAAATTAAGTCATTTATGGGGGAAGTATCAATCAAGAAGATGTGTAAAAATCAAATTTTTGGGCCAAATAGTTTTTGTGGAATCGAATGATAAGTGTGTCAAAGCAGTGGGAACACCATGTGTCTGCACAGGCGAGCAGTGCAGTGATGACAAAATCGCGCACAGCGCGGAATGTGGGGAGCACGTGTCTGCAGCAGCGAAAGGGTTAATGAAGAGACAAAGCACTAGAAATTTCAAAAAATTGCATTCAAACGAATATAATTCGTGATGAAAGGCACTTCGGTATTGTTTTTAAATAATGAAAATATTAAGCACCAGACAAGGTTTGAACTCATTATCTTTCGCTTAGAAGCCAAACACCTTATCCGTTACGCTAACGGCCCTCGTATGACTACATAATGCCATGAGGATATGACTATATAACGCCATGAGGACTATAACACGTCACGCAAAATACTGACAAACACTGTTCGTTTGACTATGAATTACTTACGCTTCGTCGAAGTACAATAGGAAATAAACACTTACCGCTGTTCTTTATTGCGAAAAAGCGGTTCGTGAGATTGATACAAACACCTTTCCTTGCTATCGCCTGAATTAGGAGTCTTATTGCTTGTTTGGGTTAATTAATTAATAGAATATGAAGCAATTGGTATAAAGAATGCTTTTTCCAAACTTTCTATAAAAGAAAGTCTGCTATCAAGACATTGCTTTTGTTCTATTACTTTATTTATGACTGAACGTTTCTAAAACTGAAGACACTCGGCCATGCTCTGCACTGCAGTTGAGATCTGGCAACGTCGTTCTCTGTTCATTGGCTGACTGTGTTTTGTGACGTCAGATGCGCAGAACGAACCTAAACTCGGCCGCCAACATAAATGACGCGCACTTTAGTTCAGGAAATTTCTTGTGTTCTTCTTCCGCTGCACTCAAAAATCCATGGCCTACTGAAAACCATTTAGAACATCCCCATGTGTCTTTGGATACAATAACAAAGATACCTGTGTTCTGCAGGTGAGGAATTAATTTTTACAGTATGTTTTTACTACTATGAAACTGTGTAGATTTTGACCCAGATGCTACAGCTAGGATTTTCGTTTTTGTTTTTATTATATACAGCATTAGTTTAAGCAAGAGTTTCACCTAACATTTCTAAATTTTTACTGGTGACCAGCTTTGGCTTTGCATGGGTAGCACATTGTATCTACAGCCAGATGCTTTGTCAGGTGTAGCAGTAACATTGTTTGTGAGCCACAGCATAGAATTATACGTACATGCAATTCAGAGAACATTGTCAGGTAACTGAATATCATCACATTAACATAACTTACACGATTTAAGCAGTGAATTCTAGGAAAGTTCTCAGGAGGCATGAATGTTATCTGTTCCATATGTAATTGGTATTTGCACGGACATCTCATGGCAAAGATGGGAGCACATCATGATGCAATTAATCATTACAACCAATGAAAATATTCTGTGGAATTGTGGGTGTAAGTATGAGTTTGAGTGGATATGTATTTCATTTTGCAACATAATATGTATCAAAGGCTGGCTGAAGGGATCATGTCTGAAGGCTACAAAAATGAAATACAAAAATAAACACAGTTAGGAGGGAGTCACTGGGCATTCTAGGCAGAAAAATACTGATATCCGCATCAGCAGTTTCTTATCATCAAGGCTGTTCAAGGAATTCTGCCATCATTACATTTAGCCACATGTGCCAAGGCTATTCCCAGAACCCTGACATCATCAAGTTATTGCCCTGCAAAGGACACCCACACCACCTTCCACCAGTGCCACTCACTGACATGCACCCCAACCTCCCGCCCTCCGCAAATTGTATCCCTGCTTACCAACATCGTCTTGCGATCTGCCAAGGTGTGCATGCCCCCCACCCTTTGAACAATTTTAATTTGGCTATTGTGTGTACTCTGAGGATGAAGGTGTTCCTGTTGATTTCGAGCACTTCCACTGCTTTCGAACAATACTATCTTCTTTCTAGCTCAGTGATCAGGTATTTGTTATAACAAATTATTTTTTTGCTCAAAAGTATAGAAATGATCTGATGGATGCATCACATCGGTGTAACATCACTGTCACATATTCGACACACACACACACACACACACACACACACACACACACACACACAGGCATATCATAATGTCAGTGTCCATTCTTGCTCTGTGCTCAGGTATGTGTTATAACAAATTAATATTTTGTTGCCCAAAAGTATCCAAATGATCTAATGAAATCACATGTTACACACATACATTGTGTGTAACATCATGTCAAGACCCATAATTAATTTTATGTTCAAAAGTACTGGTGTTATTTATCAACCATAAGGTGTTGCTCTCCTTTTGAGACCTCTGTTCTGTAGTGAGAGGGTTGGTGGTACAGTGGGAAACACACACACACACACACACACAAATTAGATACTTTGACAGTACAAAATAGTGACATTATCGCATAGTCTGCAAAATGTAAGTTGATTGGCACCAAATCTGGAAGTAAGTACTATTGGCTGTAGAATTGGCAGTTTGGTAGGGCTTCACATCAGGAAATTGGTGAACTGACTGTATAATTGGTAAAGTGGAGTCACAATGTCACAATTCAAACGCAATGACACTATAATTACCTCACAAATGCACTAGTTATACATCATACATAAACCACGTGTGTTGTACACATGATGTGTTACGATAAAACAGTATAAAAATAAAGACGTCATAGCATAGGTGGTAAAAAATGTTACTTGAGTGGTGCCAAATCAGGAAATGGTAAATTGTCATTTTGGTAGCATTCATAGCATCCGTATGCGATGTCGTGAGAAGCAGCCACGTGCTCTTGCTCTCCATTCAAGGCATCTGCTCTGTAGTGAGGGGATCAGGCAATGTAGTGAGGAGCAGAGGAAAAAAAAATGGCCAGGTAAGGTACTTTGACAGTATAAAATAACGATTTCGATTTGTGCTGAATCTGGAAATTGGCAAAATACCTTGTAGTGTCCCCCAAAATGCAGATATACCAGCCAAAAGAGACTGAGCACTTTGTGCTGGTATGTGTGTATGTGCTTATTTTGTAAAATGCATCCATTCTTGGAAAAAAAAGATGCCTCCACTATAAATAATTAGGTGCCTGATGTTAACTGTAGGTCAACCTCCAAACAGCACTTGAGCAAGAGCCAATCACAGAAACATAGCCTGTACTCAAAAGTATCTGAACAATATGTAGGACTCCACTGGTCTTAGGCAATTTGCTCTCCACTTTATGTGAGTGCTCTGTGCTGAGGGGAATAGGATGTAGGTATTTGTTATATGTAATCCACTCTAGATATGTATTGAAAATGATGTTAGCGTGTCCACATGGTACACTTGTCAAGTGTGATCAGCTGTAAAAAGTGGTGGAATAGACCAACATGCAAACCTAAAAGGATTGATGGGGTTTAATGAACAGTATTAAGATAACAGAATTAGGGGCATTACCTTCATAAGGAAAGAAACTTATACTACCGACCAAAGAGTTGACACATTACCTGTAAGCATGACAGTCAAGAACCGTATACATATGACTCATTTGGAATATGGGCAAGTATATTACTATATGAACTAGATCAGATCTGCATGTCAATCCACCAATAGAAGTTGGGAGAGTTAATAAAGTGTAATCAAGAGTGTAAAACCCCTGTTGCAGTAGATGAGAGAATTGTTGCAATATGTTCCAAATTATACTAATGTTGGATGAAGTAATGGCAACACTGCCTTAACAAGAAACTGTGGAAGGTTTCTAGGAAACAAGAGAAGTGTGCATTGCTCAAGATTGAAGTTGCATCTAGTTTGAGTGCACAACAATGTTTTCAGGGACAGCATTAGGTGTGTGGTAGTGCACTATTGCCCTATGGTACAGTGGCAGCATGTGTGAAAGTTTTTCAGGATGGTGGAGATGTCATTCAAGACTGGTGCAGTGCATGGAAATTCTGTGGTGAATGTGCATTGTGAACCAACTGGTACCAAAGAGATGGTTATCATGGTTTATGATATCAATCATTAATCCTGCATCACATTGGTACTACAGGGGCAGATGGTCAATGGACTCTAGTACTGTTATTTCTTGTGACATCACCTTTGTCCTGCACTGACAAGAAGAAAGCAACAGCACCTTCTGGCACTGCATCCTCTCATCCTTCATGACTTAATGAGTGTGAAATCCTACTTACTGCGCGGGGTAATCCATAGATGTTTTAGTGAGTGTGTAAAGAAGAACTATGGAGTTTATATGCAGCTCTGTGCTTATTGTGTCACTGAATATTGTTATTAAAATAAGAACAGTTGAAAAATGTACTCTTGTGGACTCTTGATGCAACCTTGTTAGAGGCAAGACTCATTTTACGATTCCTGTTAAGAAAGGTCATGGTATCCAAGCCAACTTTCTTTTAACTGTAACTATATTTGTTTCTAACATCCAACTGTACAACACACAAAATGTACAATTCCACATTGTGAACCCCATGCAGCAACTTCTGCATATGTGGGGGTGGGAGATTCTGGAGCATCACCATACTCACCCCACATGAGTCCATACAATTACAACCTGTTCACCAAAATGAAGGACCTTGTTATGGCATGTGCTACAATATAAAAGAAGAAATCATCAGTGGCATAGGACAGTCCTTATGAGACATCAAAAGAGATGGATGCACTGATGGATTATGATGCCTTCCATGTGTGTGGGGGAAAATGTTAGAGGTGTGAGCAATTACATGGCAGACATGTAATGTAGTGAACATCCACCAGTAAAGTCTGGTACGGATTATAACAGTGTCACTACTTCTTTTTACCGAACCCATGTAATAACATTTCTAATTTTACGAGGTGACTTACTTGGAATTTGCAGCCACTCTTCTTTACTCAATAGCCGGCTGCTGGAAACTCGCTTGACTACTTCTCCGCCGATTAATGCGAGGTACAGGAATTTTTAGGCTCTTTCTACTTATGAAATAAGTAGACATACAAACTTTACTTTTTGTCAACTGACGATGTATTTGACCTCCATACACAATAAAAATCTCACTTTCCACATGAATATGTAACTTCCTGCAAGTCTGTTGTACAGTTGGATGTTAGAAACAAATATAGTTACAGTTAAAAGAAAGTTGGCTTGGATACCATGACCTTTCTTAACAGGAATCGTAAAATGAGTCTTGCCTCTAACAAGGTTGCATCAAGAGTCCACAAGAGTACATTTTTCAACTGTTCTTATTTTAATAACAATATTCAGTGACACAATAAGCACAGAGCTGCATATAAACTCCATTGTTCTTCTTTACACACTCACTAAAACATCTGTGGATTACCCCGCGCAGTAAGTAGGATTTCACACTCCACACTCATATCCAGAATATCATGTGTTCGAGACAGTAGAAGGCTGAGTGGTTCTAGAATTTACACAGAAATTCTCGAATCACTATATAACCCCCACCTCAGATCGAACAAACAATATTTTGTAATAATCATTATGCAAATAATATCACTCATAACAACATTTCATACCTTAACAGTACACATATCTTTCCTTTCCATAACAATTCTATGTCCTCTCTTGAACAATCTTTAACTTACTGTTTCTCTACTCTTTTCTTATTAAGACATGAGCATTTTCTCATGGTTTTAGTCAGCTTTACTAATATTTGGGAATTGAGGACTTAAATCATAAATGTCAGGTGTTTATGACACATGTGTAAACTATTTTCTATTCTTATCTTTTGTACTGCCTTTTTCTTAGTATGTGCTATTTTCATCATTTGTAGCTTGGAGGAACTCTGGACGAAATGAAAGTGTTCTTTTGACTCTCATTTAGTTCCATGAAACATAATAATGCTAGTCATTCATAGAATTCACTCTTCCCAGAATAATCCCTATAAAATTTGTGACTTTTGTCACGATACTGTTCCCTTCTCCTAGGGTCAGCACCTATTCCTTGCTTGTGGGTTGACCTTACAAGAGCACTTCGTCTTTCAATTCTGGTAGGTACACCCCTTACAAAACATCCTTATTTTTTAGGCCACAGATCGTCCTATCTCCATGTAGGTACACCTGCCCTTTATACTTAGTGAATGCCGGGTACGCACCCCTTATCCTTTCTGGGTAGGTCTCATGGTTCATTACCCTAGTATATATTTCTATGTATATCATAATTAAGTATCTATGTATTTTAAACTTTGTACTCATTCTTTAATATATCATTTATTCCCTGGAGTCCTCCTCTACTTATCAACTTCCATATTTTCAATAGATATTATGTCTGCATATACTATTTACATCCCACTATCCTTCAATTCATCGGAGTATTCATTACGCTGATGTTTCTTAATGATTAACATGACTAATTCTACCTCTACTTTCGTTTTCTTTCTTTGCTCACGCTTCTCTGTTATTTATCCATTACTCATTACTACTTTATAGGCGTTTGTTATGTATGTGCACCTCTTCTGATGTATATTTGATGTAGAACCATCATAGCTTCCTATATATGTGCGCATATTTCCATATGTACACACATTTTCCCTACAATACCTGGCGGTTCTCACATCGTAACAGGCTTCCTCTTATGTGATTTAATGTTTGTGTAGAAGTGTGTATTTGGGTATATGTGGATGTTTGTTTGCGTAGTCTGATTCTTTGGCCTTCTTATCCAAAGATAAGATTTATGTTTTTAGTAACCACGGAAATAAGGAAGGACTCCAGCGATAAGTTTGTGAATATGGAAAGAGGGGAAAAAATAGACAGGTCCTCAAATGAGAAGTAAGAAAGGAAAAAATAGATATGGATGCTAGGATCAAAGAAGAGAAAGAAGATGGCCCCCAAAGACAGGAAATCCTCCCCACCCGCTTCCCTAGGATACGCACCCCTCAGGTACTTCAATGAGACGCTGGAGGAGGGTTGGTGTTAATCGTCTCCTACAGAACAGACTTGTCCCACCTTCACCCTTTGAGGTCCCCAAAGGAAATTCAAGAAACCCTATGGAAATGGCAAATGATGAAAAATCAGGCACGACTGCTTGTGAGGGTTGTTTGAAAGGTGTGATGTGTGTTTTGTGTTAGTCATGATTTACCTGTATTAGTAAATCATACTTTTATCTACAATACCCACTCCTAACAAAATTTATACAAACCCTTGCATCTATATCACCTCTCATAAAAGGTATAAAATACTCTATATAAAATAGAAAATCCATACACTACGGTATAACAGTTGTTCAGCTATTTACATCTTATTATATTTTCCACAAATATAACTCTATTTGGTTTATATCTTCTTGATATTACTTTTTTCTATGATTCTCTTAAGTTGTTCTCTATTTCATAGACATATCCAGTCTTCTAAGGAATAAGATTACAGAATAGTTCTAGATTTTAAAGGAATTCAGTGCAGGAAACTGTTTGGAAAAAACACCGAAAACAACTCTGGATCCGATGGTCGTTACTGTGTCCATGAACTTAGAATGTTAATGTCCCTGGAGGCTATACAATTTTACATCCTTTACATTGTATTTACCCTTCTCTAACCCATTTGTGGGATCTACTAAAAATAACGTCTTAGGATGGACCACCATTTGTACCTGGTACCGTCCCTCATATTTTTGGAAAAACTTACGAGTCTCTTACTTCAGAGTCCAGCTGGAAAGATGTTGTTTTATAAGAACCAGGTCATTGACTTGAACCTGAGGTTCCACAGCCTTTTCCTTATGCTTACTTACTCTTTGTAGTGCCTTTTCAATTAAATTACTTTGTGATTGACACTAGGTTGTTCAGGCCAATTAAAACACTAGGTTTGCCTATAACTTCTAAAGGTGACAACCCAGTCGATAAATGGGGTAATTCATTTAGGATAAGTTCAAATTCCTTAATTTTCGTTGCCCATGTTTTTCATGGCAGTAAGTATGACATAATTTTCCAATTTCCTTCATTACTCACTCACACGGATTTGATGACAGGTTATAATTTGATGTTAACACTCATCAAATACCTTCCCATGCTAAGAATTAACTAAATTCTAAAAATTGTGGTCCGTTATCCATAAGAAACTTTTGGTTTACCTACTTCTAGAAAGTATTGTTGTAAACAGTGTATTTGCTCTTTTAATGGGATATAGTTTAACATATTTTGAGCAACATTCTATGATAACCAAAATATATGATACACCTCCCTTTCCTTATGGAATTGGTCCAAAAAAATCTGTCACTGTGAGGTCATGTAATGTGTTAATGCGTCAGGATTGACCAGGAGGGGAAAGCTGTAGGCACCCGTGAAGAATTACACATTTTTTATATGCACGAATGTTTAATGCCGTAAACAGGCAGGCCTAGAGAAGCCACTGGAAATGAATGGGCTACCGCCCAAGAGAGCAGGAGAGGAGGGTGTCTGATCATTTGGAAGCTGCCAGCAGAAGAAAGCGAACAGTGTGTCCGCTTCGAGCAGCTGGCCACGGTTCCACTCCCACTTGACTGCCTCCAAGCCTCCCTGTTGGTCAGCCAGTTCGGCAGTTCGATAGTGTTACCTCGTCAATAACACGTGAATTTAGCTACTGATGGCTCAACACGTGAGTTTCAGAGTGTTTCTATCCGGTTCTGGGCAAAGTGACTGAGACGCTGCAACTAGCCACCAGGCGGAAGACACTGATGAACTTAAAGTGAAAAAAAAAATCAAATTTTTATACTAATAAATCCATTCAATAACAACCCCCACTGTACACCCTTCTCCCCTCCACAGGATTGAAGCATGGGTGGGGGGTAGGGGGGGGGGGTGTTAAATTGACAGTTACTAGAGGGTCTCCTGCTAAGGATAGCCTTACATAATTTTAACAATACGTTTTGATTATTTGTGCTTTTGTGTTAGATTTGTATTAAAAAAATGACAATAATTTGGTGATGAATGCTTTCTTGACAAAATTGGGACAACGGCAGATGGTGCAGCAGTGTTGTGGGATGCTGCGAATGGCAGCACATGTTGCGGCGATCAGCTGTTGGTGGTGGCAGTGGCGGAGGTTGCTGACCGCAGCGAGCAGTGGCGCACTGTGTGATACACTGTAACTTCCGCCTGGGTGTATAAGCGGGAGGTTCCAGAAGGGGTGATACAGATCACAAAGAGGGCTGGGGGGGTTAGGTTGTTAACACTGGTGAAGCACTTCACACACATACTTAGTTGCTTACATCTAAAGGTGGGCCATGCCTTTTCTTTTGGTGCTTTTTACTTTTACTATTCCTTTCTACTCATTGCTATCTTCTACTGAACTACTATTGTATGTGGCAGCAAGGAACACTCTTGCTCCCATTTCACAACTTAACATGGTATTCTCCAGGAGATTGCTGTTTAAGGACAGCAGGAGGGGGCGACCAAAGTCACGCAAAAGGTCCTTTTCTAAATGCTACTTACAGTGATAACCAATAAAGATAATTTCTAAAGGGGTATATACAGAACTAGGGCAAGCGTGCAAACACCTCCTCAGCAGGGGTAGTGATATTACAGCAAGAGCTATTAAATAGTGAACCGCTACCGTTAAGTAGCACACGGTAAGGCAGGGTTGCTCAAAAGTATTCGTAACAGAGTTATACTCTATATAATACTCTTCGTACATTGTCACACAAAACTTATACAATAAATGACTGATAATTCGTAGGAAAATTAGAATTAATTACGGCAGACAAGGCAAAGAATAGGGAGAGAAGTGGTAGCACTCGGGGGTGTGACTGGCTTATCGCAAGGCGACAGCTGTGCCAGTCCATGTGTTTGCACTGTGCTCTGCTTATGGTAAGCATTGTCGTGCTTACTCGTCATTTTGATTGGAGAGAGTGCAACAATAAGGGGTTGCATTAATAAATGCCTGCAATCAATGCATAGGTGGAATTCACTGTATGTAGTGGTTTCATAAGTGATTCGCTGAGTTGGAAGCTTTAGTACTGGATGTTGGGATTTAGGAAGAAAAGGGATTTGACCAGTGGGAAAAATCATGTTGCTTTTAATGCAGGGTTTTCTGGGTATAATCTTGGACAGCAGTCCGCAATCGCAACATCAGGGAGGCCTGACATATTGGCCATTTATGTGAAGCGGACCACCCACGGTGAACCAGAATGGTGTTCATGTTAAAGAGCAAGGAATGGGGTATAATCGGGAACAGGCTCAGGTAACAGGTTTCAGAATAAACTTGATTCAGCAGTGATACCTACTAATTGCAGGGCACAGAGATATGAGATCGGACACACACATCTACTGGGGGATCGGACAAATGCTCAGATAACTAGCCAAAATTCAGATTTTTCCCAACGGTAATACCTCAGAAAGTAGTTAATGGGCCACTGACATCAAGGGAGGAGCGAACCTCTATCAAATGGCTGGAAAAGCATGTCTAATATACAATATTAGTTCTTGTGGTCCTGCTGGAAGGCATAACCAAGCTACCCTTCCCTGACAGAAGAAAGGAAAAAGACAGTATAGAAACATTGACCTGGCAGTAGGGTAAGAGAAAAAGGGGAGGGCAGAAAAATATCTGTAGCGACTGATACGGCAGTAGGGCATACCATCCACAGCTACTTCCACAGCAGAATCGGTTGCCTACTGCTGGCCTAGCAGGGCAGTAAGGAACCGAGTCAACAAAATTTGGCCTCTACTAAACCAAGTTTACTGTGGGTCAGAACAGGTCTGGTCTTAGTTAACCAGCAGTGAATCGACTACATAGCACCTGGGGGGGGGTTTATGTGATGTCCTGAAAGCAAGATAGATGGGCACAGGTAATTACTAATATTATACGAAGAGGGGTGGTGGAATTTCGAGAAACTTCTTGGGCGGCTTGTGAGCCATCTAGTAAAGTCAGTCACAAACTACATACTAGCTGGTTTGGAGGTGGGGTATGTCGTTGCCCGGGGCTATGAAAGTTGCATGGCCTTGACAGTAGGAAGTGTTAGTGTGGGAGGACAGTGGCAGATATCCGGGGTTACTATTGTGTGAATGTATGTTAGTGTTGTTGGTTGAGAAACAGCTCTGCTTAACTCCTATGCCAGGGAAAAGTAGAGGGAAGCAGCGCTGTAAAGCAGTTCTACTTAACCCTCATGCCAGGGAAAAGTAGGGGGGGGGGGGAGGGGGGGGAGCCGTGTTGCTGGATTTGTATCATCACTGATCAAATCCCTGACTATATGGTACTGCCAGGTTTCCATACAAGGGACTGAAATGGGTAGATAGTCTAAGGGCATGATACTGATAAGACCTCTGATTACAATAAGTGAATAGCCTAAAAAGAGGCAGGGTGCAGAACAAATGCTGCTAGAGGAGCGCAGAAGGCTGAATGCGGTGCTAACAGAGGCAGGGGGAGGCAATGATGCACAGATGTCAGAGATAGGTAGGCAATTGATACACGAAACTGAAAACTGAAAGAATAAACCGATCAGCTGGGTGCTTTGCAGACAACATGTAAGGCACACAGCCCTGCAGGAGGGAGGTAGAAAGTAATGGCTGAGGTGGGAATGAGCAGCTCAAAGCAAAGGTAGAAACCCGGTGCAATGCGTGGGCGAGGAAGACATAGGACGATTATATCTCATGGGGGTTAATTACTACAAAATTCCTAAGATCCCTGAAGTTACAAGGTGAGCTATGAAGAAGAGGGGTGTGAACTACTGCAATAATCTACTATAGTGAACAATATATTTTCAACAAGATAGCACGTTACGGTGCTTGGGTGATGACGTCACGTAATGGACGCTAATCATCAACAAACACGTTCTTATTTCAGCAGGAGCTTCCATTGTGGAACATCATGGGCGTATTTGTTTGAATAAACAAATGGGTGGCTCTCACGTCCTAAACTCATGGCAGGGCATTGTACCCAAATGGTAGCAGTGTCGATTTTCGTGCTTGCTCGTAACAGCTTCACTTCCTCAATAAATTACTTCATAAGAAGTAGGGTGAACAACAATGAAACCTAAATTCGTCTGGGTGAGCTCTTACATTGCAACATGCACATGGGGTGCTAACTACTATTCTTCATTTACTTGGGTGAAACTTAATTGCTTCTCTCTTACCACAAAATCTATCTCGCTTACCACTCTACAGTCAGAGGATAGCACACTTCTTCTCTACTTCAGGGGTGCATTCAACTCTTCTCTATTGGGTAGTGTATATAACTCGGGTGTTTCACTCACTTCTAAACATCTCAGTCTAGCTCTGGGCACGAACAAGGCACATAATAGGATTCCGGAATTGCTGACTTGTAGAGTCGCATAACACGACTATAGGGGTAGTCTTACAAAATGGGAGTGTTGGGGTAGTGCAATATATCTAAAATCCAGGGCTGTTGTGGGCCTTTACATAGTGGGGTTAGCAATATAAAGTACAAGTACAATTCATACAACACAAATGGCTTAAACCATAAAAGTACATGCAAGAAATAACATGTTGGATATAGCAAGGACCAACCGATCCCTTCTTCTAGTTAAGTTGTGCCACAAACTTCTCTTCTCCCCAATCGTATTCAATACCTCCTCATTAGTTATTTGATCTACCCATCTAATATTCAGCATTCTTCTGTAGCACCACATTTCGAAAGCTTCTATTCTCTTCTTGTCCAAACTAGTTATCGTTCATGTTTCACTTCCATACATGGCTATGCTCCGTACAAATACTTTCAGAAACGACTTCCTGACACCTAAATCAGTACTCAATGTTAACAAATTTCTCTTCTTCAGAAACGCTTTCCTTGCCATTGCCAGTCTACATTTTATAGCCTCTCTACTTTCGACCATCATCAGTTATTTTGCTCCCCAAATAGCAAAACTCCTTTACTACTTTAAGTGTCTCATTTCCTAATCTAATTCCCTCAGCATCGCCCGACTTAATTCGACTACTTTCCATTATCCTCGTTTTGCTTTTGTTGATGTTCATCTTATATCCTCCTTTTAAGACACTGTCCATTCCGTTCAGCTGCTCTTCCAAGTCCTTTGCTGTCTCTGACATTACAATGTCATCGGCGAACCTCAAAGTTTTTATTTCTTCTCCATGGATTTTAATACCTACTCCGAATTTTTCTTTTGCTTCCTTCACTGCTTGCTCAATATACAGATTGAATAACATTGGAGGGCAACGTGGAGGGTAAAAATCTTAGAGAGAGACCAAGAGATGAATACACTAAACAGATTCAGAAGGATGTAGGTTGCAGTAGGTACTGGGAGGTTGCAGTAGGTACTGGGAGATAAAGAAGCTTGCACAGGATAGAGTAGCATGGAGAGCTGCATCAAACCAGTCTCAGGACTGAAGACCACAACAACAATAGCAGAAAAATGATTATGAAATGTTTAAACCTAACATTAAACCATAAGGGAAGAAAAAAGAAAAAGAAAAGTTATTGGTACCAATTAATGACTAGCTATCAACTGGCACCCCCCATGAACCATGGACCTTGCCGTTGGTGGGGAGGCTTGCGTGCCTCAGCGATACAGATAGCCGTACCGTAGGTGCAACCACAACGGAGGGGTATCTGTTGAGAGGCCAGACAAACGTGTGGTTCCTGAAGAGGGGCAGCAGCCTTTTCAGTAGTTGCAAGGGCAACAGTCTGGATGATTGACTGATCTGGCCTTGTAACAATAACCAAAACGGCCTTGCTGTGCTGGTACTGCGAACGGCTGAAAGCAAGGGGAAACTACAGCCGTAATTTTTCCCGAGGGCATGCAGCTTTACTGTATGATTACATGATGATGGCGTCCTCTTGGGTAAAATATTCCGGAGGTAAAATAGTCCCCCATTCGGATCTCCGGGCGGGGAGTACTCAAGAGGATGTCGTTATCAGGAGAAAGAAAACTGGCGTTCTACGGATCGGAGCGTGGAATGTCAGATCCCTTAATCGGGCAGGTAGGTTAGAAAATTTAAAAAGGGAAATGGATAGGTTGAAGTTAGATATAGTGGGAATTAGTGAAGTTCGGTGGCAGGAGGAACAAGACTTCTGGTCAGGTGACTACAGGGTTATAAACACAAAATCAAATAGGGGTAATGCAGGAGTAGGTTTAATAATGAATAGGAAAATAGGAATGCGGGTAAGCTACTACAAACAGCACAGTGAACGCATTATTGTGGCAAAGATAGATACAAAGCCCACACCTACTACAGTAGTACAAGTTTATATGCCAACTAGCTCTGCAGATGACGAAGAAATTGATGAAATGTATGATGAAATAAAAGAAATCATTCAGATTGTGAAGGGAGACGAAAATTTAATAGTCATGGGTGACTGGAATTCGAGTGTAGGAAAAGGTAGAGAAGGAAACATAGTAGGTGAATATGGATTGGGGGACAGAAATGAAAGAGGAAGCTGCCTGGTAGAATTTTGCACAGAGCACAACATAATCATAACTAACACTTGGTTTAAGAATCATGAAAGAAGGTTGTATACATGGAAGAACCCTGGAGATACTAAAAGGTATCAGATAGATTATATAATGGTAAGATAGAGATTTAGGAACCAGGTTTTAAATTGTAAGACATTTCCAGGGGCAGATGTGGACTCTGACCACAATCTATTGGTTATGACCTGTAGATTAAAACTGAAGAAACTGCAAAAAGGTGGGAATTTAAGGAGATGGGACCTGGATAAACTAAAAGAACCAGAGGTTGTACAGAGATTCAGGGAGAGCATAAGGGAGCAATTGACAGGAATGGGGGAAATAAATACAGTAGAAGAAGAATGGGTAGCTTTGAGGGATGAAGTAGTGAAGGCAGCAGAGGATCAAGTAGGTAAAAAGACGAAGGCTAGTAGAAATCCGTGGGTAACAGAAGAAATATTGAATTTAATTGATGAAAGGAGAAAATATAAAAATGCAGTAAGTGAAACAGGCAAAAAGAAATACAAACGTCTCAAAAATGAGATCGACAGGAAGTGCAAAATGGCTAAGCAGGGATGGCTAGAGGACAAATGTAAGGATGTAGAGGCCTATCTCACTATGGGTAAGATAGATACCGCCTACAGGAAAATTAAAGAGACCTTTGGAGATAAGAGAACGACTTGTATGGATATCAAGAGCTCAGATGGAAACCCAGTTCTAAGCAAAGAAGGGAAAGCAGAAAGGTGGAAGGAGTATATAGAGGGTCTATACAAGGGCGATGTACTTGAGGACAATATTATGGAAATGGAAGAGGATGTAGATGAAGATGAAATGGGAGATACGATACTGCGTGAAGAGTTTGACAGAGCACTGAAAGACCTGAGTCGAAACAAGGCCCCCGGAGTAGACAATATTCCATTGGAACTACTGACGGCCGTGGGAGAGCCAGTCCTAACAAAACTCTACCAACTGGTGAGCAAGATGTATGAAACAGGTGAAATACCCTCAGACTTCAAGAAGAATATAATAATTCCAATCCCAAAGAAAGCAGGTGTTGACAGATGTGAAAATTACCGAACTATCAGTTTAATAAGTCACAGCTGCAAAATACTAACACGAATTCTTTACAGACGAATGGAAAAACTAGTAGAAGCCAACCTCGGGGAAGATCAGTTTGGATTCCGTAGAAACACTGGAACACGTGAGGCAATACTGACCTTACGACTTATCTTAGAAGAAAGATTAAGGAAAGGCAAACCTACGTTTCTAGCATTTGTAGACTTAGAGAAAGCTTTTGACAATGTTGACTGGAATACTCTCTTTCAAATTCTAAAGGTGGCAGGGGTAAAATACAGGGAGCGAAAGGCTATTTACAATTTGTACAGAAACCAGATGGCAGTTATAAGAGTCGAGGGACATGAAAGGGAAGCAGTGGTTGGGAAGGGAGTAAGACAGGGTTGTAGCCTCTCCCCGATGTTGTTCAATCTGTATATTGAGCAAGCAGTAAAGGAAACAAAAGAAAAATTCGGAATAGGTATTAAAATTCATGGAGAAGAAATAAAAACTTTGAGGTTCGCCGATGACATTGTAATTCTGTCAGAGACAGCAAAGGACTTGGAAGAGCAGTTGAATGGAATGGACAGTGTCTTGAAAGGAGGATATAAGATGAACATCAACAAAAGCAAAACAAGGATAATGGAATGTAGTCTAATTAAGTCGGGTGATGCTGAGGGAATTAGATTAGGAAATGAGGCACTTAAAGTAGTAAAGGAGTTTTGCTATTTGGGGAGCAAAATAACTGATGATGGTCGAAGTAGAGAGGATATAAAATGTAGGCTGGCAATGGCAAGGAAAGCGTTTCTGAAGAAGAGAAATTTGTTAACATCCAGTATTGATATAAGTGTCAGGAAGTCATTTCTGAAAGTATTCGTATGGAGTGTAGCCATGTATGGAAGTGAAACATGGACGATAAATAGTTTGGACAAGAAGAGAATAGAAGCTTTCGAAATGTGGTGCTACAGAAGAATGCTGAAGATTAGATGGGTAGATCACATAACTAATGAGGAAGTATTGAATAGGATTGGGGAGAAGAGAAGTTTGTGGCACAACTTGACCAGAAGAAAGGATCGGTTGGTAGGACATGTTCTGAGGCATCAAGGGATCACCAATTTAGTATTGGAGGGCAGCGTGGAGGGTAAAAATCGTAGAGGGAGACCAAGAGATGAATACACTAAGCAGATTCAGAAGGATGTAGGTTGCAGTAGGTACTGGGAGATGAAAAAGCTTGCACAGGATAGAGTAGCATGGAGAGCTGCATCAAACCAGTCTCAGGACTGAAGACCACAACAACAACAACATCAACTGGCAATGCATAGTGGGTCAGACATTGCTCAACACTGCTAATCATACAAAGGACATATAATACAGAGTGGTGAAACAGTTTATCAAACTCGGTACTGGGAAAAGAGGTAGCGTTATGAAGCTGGCTGGAGGCAGAAACAGACAGGGGCGACAGAAGCAGGTTTCAAGTTAGTGCTGAGAGTGCAGAGCAGCAGTGCGCACGTGTGTCACTTAGCTAGTGAAACAACTGTGAGGCACATGGAATGCTTAGATAGCCGGGAGCGGCGCATCTTGAGTGAGCGACACTTTGGGGCATTGTAACTAACCAGTCGGAAAATGTAGTCCATAAAAATTAGCAATATTATAGCTCATTTAGTGATTGTTGCGAATAGTATTGACCAGTGAAACGATAAATAAGGGTTGAATAGGCTGTGATGAACACATAATGGTGAAGCCATTTATGAATTTGGAAAAAGAGTAAGCAGTCGGTTATTAAGGTGTGCCAAACTAGACGGAAGGTGGTAGGGTGGTACTATACTTCGGGGGAGGTTTGGAACTGCAAAGTGCCACCAAGCAAAATGGTGGTTCACGGGAAGACACCTTGGAATGGCCGGCTTCGTTACCACGATGTATTCAGTTTTGCGTTCCATCAGCTGGAGGTTGCTTGCTTCTAAACTTCCCTTGGAGGTATAGCCTGATTAGTGGACATGTTAGGAGCTTAGGAATAGGCTGTGATGAACACATAATGGTGAAGCCATTTATGAATTTGGAAAAAGAGTAAGCAGTCGGTTATTAAGGTGTACCAAACTAGACGGAAGGTGGTAGGGTGGTACTATACTTCGGGGGAGGTTTGGAACTGCAAAGTGCCACCAAGCAAAATGGTGGTTCACGGGAAGACACCTTGGAATGGCCGGCTTCGTTACCACGATGTATTCAGTTTTGCGTTCCATCAGCTGGAGGTTGCTAGCTTCTAAACTTCCCTTGGAGGTATAGCCTGATTAGTGTACATGTTAGGAGCTTAGGAATGCCAATAAATTTATGAGTTGAAGTTACTTAGTCAGTGAGGTGGAAGGGCAGAAGAAATTATGTTTAGATTAGTTATTGCGGTGCCTTTATGTGTTAAAGTGCTATGCATTGATAGTGAAGATAGTTCTAGTATGCGTATGGCACTTTTAACAGCAGCAGGCAGCGGCAAGTATGGAATGCAGAGAGAGTGGAAGGAAGGGGGAGGGGGGGCTCAGGCGTGACAGCGGGTGCGGCCAGTGGAACGACGCAGGTTGGGGAAGGGGCGGGAAGGTACCGCTGTGTCAGAAGGTTGACTCCGCCCTTTTACATTACGGCCGCCGCATGTGCCATCCGATTCTGACAGGCAGAGCACACATGTTTACAACTTTGCAGTATAAGTGTTTAAATGGGAAAGTTACTCAATAAAGTAATACTCTTATTTGGACCTGACTGTATTAGTACTGAGAATAGAGCTGCTGTCCGACCACTAGGCGTATCATAACACATAAATAACATAATGAAAATAACACAAATAAAATACTGGTTAGAACTAAGAATTAGTTAAGCTAGGCCAGCATTGAGAAACAGGCTGGGCGGGTAAAGTTCTGACTATCTCTTTCAGAGAGGGATGCTAGGGTGACATTTTAGTTATTATAGCATGGGAGCATAAAATACAAATTGTAGGGGTAAAATGTTCACTTGCAAAGAGAAAGAAAAAAAGAATAAGAAGGTGGTTGCCTGAATCTTGTTACTTTTCTTTTGGATGATCAAACTGGGAATCTCTTAAGCACAAAACAGCACCTTAGTGTCTAGTCTCTGGATGTAAGAGCATATGGGTGTTTGGACCTGAGGGCATTTGAAGGGCGAGCTGGAGGTGAGGGGACTTCCCATTTTCTCCACTTCACAGGAGAAGCAGGACCTGCTGAAGGTCCAGTGCTTGTCTCAGAAGGCAGTGGGAGGGGCATAGTTCCTGAATGGGGTTTTAACCTGTCAAAATGCACAATCACCTTGCGGTCAGGTAGTTGTAGTTCTGCATTAACAGGGGAAGTGAGCCGAATAATTGTATATGGTCCATCATACAGGGGGGTAAGTTTCTTTACTCTTCCTTTCTTTACTCTTGGTTTTTTCAGTAAAACCAAATCACCAGGTTTATAGAAGGGGAGGATGGCATTTTTATTGCTTCTTTCTATCTGCTTCGTGGTTGCCTTGTGGTTGTTCCCTTGTACCTTCTTCCAAATGGCCTTAAGGTGGTGGGCTAGGTCCTTAACGGCTGTGTGGTTGATCCCCAGAAGTAATTTATCGATCTCAAAGGGAGATTCCATAGGGCGGCCAAACACTATCTCATAAGGGTTATGTTCAGTGGCTTCGTGGAAACGGCTGTTGTATGCACTTGCCACATACGGAATGTATCTTTGCCAGTTGCTGCGGGTTCAGTTAACGTAATAGGAAAGCATTCGTTTTACAGTGCGATGAACATGTTTAATGCGGCCATTTGCCTGCGGGTGAAAAGGGGTGGTTCTCCAGTTTTTACTTGTCAGCAATTCACAAACTTGGACAAATAAGGCAGACATAAAGTTGGTTCCTTGGTCAGTTATAATGGCTTCCGGGCTTTTGAAAGGAAGGACAAGATGATCGACAAAAGCTTGTGCTACGGTTTCAATTGACATGTCAGCGATGGGTACCAAAATAAGGAATTGGGAAACGTGGTCAATAATAGATAGAATATATTTACTCCCTTGAATATTTACAGGAAGTGGCCTGACTTACTCAACTTAATTCCTTTGGCCACTATGGGGGCATAGGGCATCCAGGAGAACTCGCCATCCGTCTCTTTCTTTGGCCATTTGCCTCAATTCTGCCCAGGTCTTGCCAACTCTTTTTGCTTCCCCTTCCACTGTCCTCTTCCACGTGCCCCTTGGTCTTCCTCTCTTCCTTGTTCCCTGGGGATTCCATTCCAATGCTTTTTTCTCGATGGCTCCATCTGGTTTTCTCAAGGTGTGCCTCAACCAGCCCCACTTTCTCTCTCGTATCTGGTCTTCTATAGGTATCTGGTTTGTTATTCGCCAGAGCTCCTCATTACATATTTACAGGAAGTGGCCTGACTACATCTAAAGCTAAGAACTGGAAGGATTTTGATGCTTTCGGTAGAGATTGTAAGGGAATTTTGATTCTTGGGGTGATGCTCTTTGGCCACATGATAGGCAATTTTTTATATACTTGGCAACATCTCCCCATGTGTTGTTCCACCAATACTTGGTGAAAATGCAAGCATTTGTGGCTCTTCATCCACTATGGCAAGCTTGGATGCTGTTGTGGCACTGGGCAGTAATTCTTGATTGCAAGTCTTTAAGTATTACTATACATTTACCCAAGGGGGTCTTGCGGTATAGAATTCCATCCTCTGTAACAAAATCCAGATGGGAATGATACTGGCAGCATTTAGCATCATTTTCCTGGGAGTCTTTTAATTTGCCTGTTTGAGCTACTCTCACCTTTCTACTAAGGGCGTCAGCATTCTAGTGCAATCTTCCAGCTTTGTGTTGCACTTGGTAATCATACTCACTCAATTTCAGGGCCCAGCATGTGAGACAGCTGCTAGGGCATTTTAAATTTAATAGCCAGTGAAGTACTGCTTGATCTGTTACTATTGTAAATTTTCTCTCGTTAAGATAGCATCTAAAGTAGTTAAATCCAAACATTAGTGCCAGTAATTCTTTCTCTGTCATATTGTAATTAATTTCTGCCTGCTGCAGCTGATGGGATGTGTAACCAATTGGTCTTTCCTCACTGTCAATAATTTGACTCAGAACAGCTCCTACAGCAAAGTCGGATGCATCACATGAGAGAACGAATGGTTTTTTGATATCGAGATAGATCAACAGGGGGGAACTAATTAGACCATCTCTGAGATGCTGCACAGCAGCTTCACACTCGGTGGTCCATTGATAGGGTACATCTTTTTTCAACAGGTGGGTACGAGGTTTAGCTATTGTGGCATAGTCCTTTATAAAACGCCTATAATAACTGCTGAGTCCCAAAAAGCTTTGCAATTCTTTTACATTCTTAGGAGAAGGGAAGGTTCTAACTGCTTCAATTAGACAGGGGTCAGGCTTTACCCAATCAGCACTAATAATGTGCCCTAGATACTCTACTTGACTCTCAGCAAAGGAACATTTTTCTATTTTTAGTCTTAGATTAGCACTTCTTAGTCTAGACAAAACATTTCTTAATCTGGTAACGTGCTCATCTACGGTCCTGGAAAAAACAATGATATCTTCTAGATGGACTAGCCACATTGTGGGTTTCAATCCTCTAAGTAATAGATCGACAAATCTTTGGAAAGTGACTGGCGCATTGCACAGCCCGAATAGTATTCTCAGAAATTCGTATAGACCGGAGGGAACTACAAACGCTGTTTTTGGCCTGTCCTGTGGTGCAATTGGTATCTGGTTACCCTATACCCATTCTTCATGTCAAGGGTAGTGAAGTATTTGCAATTTCCTAACCTGTCCGGTGTTTCGTCGATATGGGGGAGAGGGTAAGTATCAGGAGTGGTTACCTTATTTACTGCTCTCATATCGATGCAAAGACAGTAGGTCTTCTCTCCACTGATTAACTTCTTGGGGTCCACAACGATTATGGACGACCAGGGACTGGCGGAGGGTTGTATTACCCGTGCGTCTAGCTGTTGTCGGATAGTTTCCTCCACAACGGGCTGGAGGTGGTACGGTATTCTATATGGTTCCTGCACAATGGGCCTTGCATCTCCAGTGGGAATTTCGTGGTAAACAAGGTCAGTAGCCGGCAAATAATGCCTTTCCTCTAATAATCAGGAGTGTTCTTCCGAGATGGAGTAAAATTTGTTTTGGTCAGCCACAGGCAAATGAGCTAACTTATCTTAGAATTTGTCTCTGAGAATGGGAGCAATAAGACATATGTTACATTCTGGGAGCCGGTGTTTTTGGTTAGCTTTTAGCTTTTCTTGTACAGGGTGATTTTCTTCAATCTTATGGTCGCTAGCTATGTTAGTACCACTAGGAGTCTCGACCTCCTTCGTTCCAAAATTATCTGCACAGACGGGAACGTAAAATTTTTTTCCTTGTACTTTTGCTGTTGTTATACCACGTTTGACATGGACTTGTAATTTGTCTAGGACATTGTTTTGACAGAGTGGATCCACCAATACGGCTGTTCTCGGCAGTTCGCGGGGTGTGATCCCGAGCCAGAGAATGGTTCCTGTACCACTGCTGATTCTAACAGAGGTAGTCGTACGTAACGCCCACGTTTGCGTGGAAGGAACCTGTGGAAGCGGCCATGTTTCACAAATTCCTTGCGACCGTATGATGTGGGAGCTGCCGAAACGGTGAGTTTCCTCTTCGAGACAGATGGTTTGCGTTCTGTAATTGACTACACTCTGATAATGGTGGAGGAAATCACTTCCCAGGATGACATTGAAATCTCACCTTCGTTTCTGAATTACGTCCCTGTCAAAAGGGTAATAGCTGGCTCTGATTTTTGACTTAACTTGGCAATACCCAGTGGGTACGATTATCTCGTGCCTCAGACCATTGATGTGGTGATGGAGTGGTTTTAACACTTGTCTATCACCATGCCCTATGAATAACATGCCTGTTTGTGCTCCCATGTCAGTAAGTAGCCTTACCTTTTTTCCTGTAATTTTACTCTTGAGGAGGATACTCGCCACCTCATTTATGACTCCACAGCAGACTGGAGACGTAAATTTTACAGGGGGGCGCAATCTGGTGATGTAACTTGCCCCTCGACTGTTTCCCAGCTGTCTTTGGGGTCGGGTTGGATTGTTGGTGAATTCTTCCCTCTGATGGTTGTACGAGAGACCCCCGTTTCCCGAGTTCTGTGAGCAGTTTTTACTCTTGTGCCCTATGGTTCCACACTGAGAGCAATAAGGTGCATGGCACTGCGTGGCAGCATGGCCTGCCTTTTGGCAGCATTGGCATGCCTGCTCATATTTAAAAATTGGACGTGGCTGTTCATCCAGGTGCGCCAAACTGGCAATAAAATGTGCTACCTCCTCCCGCATCATCGCAAGTTGTGTGGCATCATGCAACAAGGCAGGTGTTGCTATTTTGACCTCCCTTCCCACATACGAGTCGATTCCATGTATAAACATGTCAATCAAGCGGGCTTCGGCTTGCTCGATTGATACTTCATTACGTGCGGGATCCGAACCCAGCGAGTAAGTGCGGCAAGCCACAGCGGGGATTTGGTCAGCAAATGCTTCTATGTCCTTCCCTTGCTTCTGGCGGAGGGTGGATAACTTGTCCCTGTAATAGTGGGTGTCACGTCTGTCTGAATATCTTTCTTTCAACCCAGCTTCTAACGTGGCAAAAGAGGTGGTGTCCCTAAGGGTGTGCACTGATTCAGTATAGATACGGGCATAACCTGGCAATTTAAGGCAGAATACATTCAAGAGGAAATCGTCTGGCCAAGCCCAAGTGCAGCCTACATCTTGTTACAGTTTACAGAAAGGAATGTATTTGTTCATTGGGTTTCCCAGATAATGTTGGGATAAAGTTGACTGCAGGGAAACTGTTAGCCACGGTTTCAATGTACCGCTGGATACTATGCTACCGGAGGTGCTTGCAGCCGTCATTTGCGGCGCAGCAGGGTGTGTTTCTTGCACTCTTAAATTGGCAGTCTGGGTTTGAGCCAATTTTTGGCATTCTTCTGTTAATTCTATCTTCTGTAATAGTAATTTATCAATTTCTGCTTGGAGGGCAGCTACTGGATCTGGTTTTCCCGAAGGTGGAGAGTTGTCTTCGCCAGTGGCGGTACTGTGGGTTTGAGGCATGGTTACAATGTTAGGGCACCTAGTGCTTGCTGGAAACTGTACAATTGGAGCGCAAAAAGAAAAGAAAGGGCCTATATTGAACGGGACGACGGCATAGCTAACAGCATGGAGGTGGCGGCGTGGAAAAATGAAGCGATGAACTTACAGAAGTTGCAGCGGTGGCGCGTTGGGCGACAGCGGCAGGAATCGGCGGCAAAGGTGATGTTGGTGGTGTCGATGGCTGGGCACCATATCTCACTTAGCTGGCTGGAACATGTGACCGTACTGCGGCGTGGCATGGAAGGTGACTTTCTATGGCGTGGCGTAGCCCCGGACTGCCGGAGCACCCGGCCATGCGGCCTGGCGTTCGCTGCAGCACCTGCTTGGAAAAAGGAGTCAATATGGCAGAACGCTGCATGGTGAACCACGAATGCATGCGCTTGTTATCATGTGGCGCATCTGGCACGTCAAGTATGAAGTATTGCTGGCAGCTTCATTAAGTAAAGCTGGTTAAACTTCAAATGAGACAGGCCTAACGGTGAACTATCCCCCTTCTGACACAAGTTGTTAATGCATCAGGATTGGCCAGGAGGGGAAAGCTGTAGGCACCCGTGAAGAATTACACATTTTTTATATGCATGAATGTTTAGTGCCGTAAATAGGCAGGCCTAGAGAAGCTGCTGGAACTGAATTGGGCTAACGCCCAAGAGAGGAGGAGAGGAGGGTGTCTGATCGGTTCGGAAGCTGCCAGCAGAAGAGAGCAAACAGCGTGTCCGCTCCAAGCAGCTGGCTGCCGTTCCGCCCCACTTGACCGCCTCCAAGCCTCCCTGTTGGTCGGCCAGATCATAAGACGCACAGTTCGATAACATTACCTCGTCAGCAACTTGTGAATTTAGCTACTGATGGCTCAACACGTGAGTTTCAGAGTGGTTCTGTCTCGTTCTGGGCAACGTGACTGAGACGCTGCAACTAGCTGCCTGGCAGAAGGCACTGACAAACATCAATTGAAAAATAAAAATCAAATTTTTATGCTAATAAATCCTTTCAGTAATGGCCCCCACTGTACAAATGATTTGGGAATAATAGGATACATTTTGTATTTCGCTTGAGTATTATTCTCTTTTACTTTCTAGCAAGTTTCACAGGTTCTAATCAAAGATGCTATTTTATGCCCTAGTTTCTTGAAATAATAAAACTTATTCATATGGAATGTACATTTTTTGATTCCGAAGTGCCCATATCCTGTGTAAACATACCATACAAGTTCGTCTTCCATTAGCTTCGGAATACATAAGCGCCACCGCTGTGATGTTACACTCTATCCAAAACAAGTTATGATCTAAAATTTTCCATTCTTCTAATTGATTAGGAGGTAACGAGTTCTGGATACACATAGAAAATATTTTTGTGAAATGAGGAGGTGAGAGGCCAAGGGGTACAAGTGACAAAAAGTTAGTTTTGAGATAATCAAGTTTAAAGTTATAGTTGAATAGTTAATTCCAGGACATAAATATAGAAAACATTTGAAGATATAGTTTTATGTTTATCTCGGTCATATTTCTACAGCAAAAAAATTAGTCATTTAACAATTGTCATTGATAATTTGATGACACGTGTCACTTGTACCCCTTGGCTTCCAAGTGAGAGTTAGAAAGGTATAATCTCAAAGAAATATTAAAAGAATTTTCAAATTATTTAGTATATTATGAAGCATAATACATAATGCACATTAAATACAGTAATAATTAATGTTGAAAAAAATCTAGAAAAAAGTTTCTTTGCAAATTATAGAAAAACTGAAAATGCCTAATCTTTCCTTTTGATTTAAAAAAAAAAAATAAATAAATAAATTAAGGAAGCTAATGGAAACAACTATAATAATTTTCTTCTATTATTGCATTCTTAATCTGAATCACTGTCAAAATATTGAAAAATATTGTCATTTTCACCTTCCGAGTTATCAGTCTCTGTTATCGACTGTTCTTGATGGTGTGCTGCACATGCTGCTGACAAGGGCCAACACTTATTAGTTTCTCTTGTGGTTTCCCTCTGCAGGATTAATCAATTTCTTCCCTCTTGTGGATGGATTGCAGAACTGAGTTCTGTGTAAAATCTGTGATGCTCAGGAGGCACAAATGGTAGAAGGTTCAGTGAGTCTTCGTACTTATTTTTCCTTAATTTTTGGTGGAGTTGTTCTGTGAGTTAGTCTTGGGAGTATCTGAACATGCCTTCCAATGCTTTTTGTTTTCATATTGTAGATGTAGAATTCAGAATCTTCATCAAAGGTACATTTGTAAAACAATGTCCGTGGTTCATCTTTTTTGAAGTGCAACCACTGCATTTTTTGAATTCCCTTTACAGATTTTAGAAAAAATGTTTCAATCATGTCTAGTGTGACAAAATCCTTGTCACCCATTTTCACTACCTCAAAACGTCTTGACGTCTTGGTGATTACATCAATCCAGCCTTGAGAAACATAAATACCCATTTGTGAAATTTTTCTACTGCACTCAATAATTCCAAAGTTTCTGTCACAATCATTAAATGAATGGCCAGAAAGTAGAAACTTATGGTCAACGGTCTGAATGTGAGTGTTGTTGACTATATAGAGCCAATATTTCACTGTGTGTTGACTTTTGTTTTGTCTTCCTGCAGTGTCACTAAATGGAGTGAGATGCATGATGGTTGGTGTCAAACTGTTAATAAATTTCAGTAGGCAAGACATTATCTCTTGACATTCTCGTGAAGCTTGACCCTCGTGCCACATAAACATGGAAGGCTTTTCCTGTACCCAAATCATGTACACACAAATTATAAGTCCACAATTGTTGAGAGTAATAAGCTTGTGAACATGTCAGCACTAGTGTTGGGAGCATTTTCTGTAAGTCAAAACATACAGGCACATGCCGAGCTTCTTGAGCAACCAGATTTTTTGCATCCACCACTTGTTTCCGAGCACTTTCTGCTTTCCGTAGATGGAGTTCTTTTCAACAAGAGCACCATGTTTTTCACCAAGCAATCCGTGATCTGTATATTACCTGTGGAAGCTAAGATTAAGGCATGTGTTAAAAACATGGCGGTAAAAGCTTTCCTGTACTGGCTCTGTTTCCTTTTCTTCACAAAACTCCTTCTAAAACTGATACATTTTCTTGAGGTTGAGGTTTCCTGCCAGATACTTCTTATTAGGTGCTTTTGGCGTGAATAGTGGCTACTGTACTTTGGAAAACTTTTGATGTGTTCCTTTGTAAGACCTACTTTAGCTTCATCAATCTTATTTCCAGGGGTTTTATGGCCTTGCTTCTCCTTAGGTGAAATATTTGTAGTTGAAGTGGTTTTCTTTTGTACCACGTTTGTTACTCTCTTGTTAGACACATCTAGAGTCCTCAAAAAGAACTCTTTTCAAACTCTTTTGCCCTGGATAGAATATTGGCAACTAATAGATTTTCTTTTTGTAGCAGTTCCTTTCCTTCTATTTGGCTCACTGACAGTAGCAGAAGAGTATAAGAAGGAGGTCTGCAAGTCCCAGTTACCAAGACTCCAGTATTCATTAAATACTTCCTGTCTTGTTTGTTGACTGATGTTTTGATTGCACTTGAATCGGCAGTCGTGATTGTACACTCTTACCTTTCTTTCTTTGTGCAACTTTCGTTTGCGACCCACATGTTCTTTGCCTTCATTACGTTTTGTAGATGATACTACCCTTTTCCATAAATGAGTCCTCGTGTTTTTTTTTTTTTTCCCCTCCCCACATGCTTTACTCTCTTAGCAGCTTTGTGCCCTCCACTGTTTACCTTACTTTCATCAGACCCCTCATTTTCATCTGAAATGAAGAAGCATAGAGCATTACGTTAACCTGATTAGTTTTACTTTTCAGATAAAGAAAGTTCTTTTGATTTCCCATTATTTGTTAATTAATGGTAAACACACAGCTTGTAAAACTTTTCTGGGCAACAAGGCGAAAATATGAACAAGAAAAGGCACCAACATGGCTGTGGGGTGAGGAAAGATGAGGGGAGACAATTCTGTGTCGTGCTGTTAACTTCGCATTAATAATTCACTATGGTAGAAATTAACGATGCATGGCAGTAACAATGCTTCATGAAAGCATAATATTATACAGATATTCACTGTCAAAGTAATGTAGTTCTGAGTAGTGTTAATGAATGTGGAATTAATGAATAAATCTTTCGTAGCACTTATAATCAGTTGCTTACTACGTTTGGCAGCGTCTGCAAGCAGAAAACAGCACAATGCACTCTGACTTCCACTGAGAACTATCGATCAGAAGAAAGGAGCTACTCCGCCAGGAAAATTTTTCAAACTGTAACTTAGTTTACTGCTCATATTACATCAATTATAGAAAATAACCTGCATCACTAGAGTTTTCCCTGGAGTCAGTATGATCATCTGTCTGGTCTGTAGGAAAAAAAAGGAGGGGGGGGGGGGGGGCATTCTAGCGAGTAATATCAACAGCTTTTCACTTTAAATATAAAATATACATATTTTTGAAGTGTTTTATTTAAACACGAGACAATAATATTAATGGTGTACGTAATTATTCTCCTTCAGAGTTGTCAGAAAAGTCCCCTTCTGGAGATGTCATGATTACTGTTCTCTCTTGTATTTTATGTCCAATTTACAATAAAAATAATATTCATATTCATATTTCTCAATGAAAGACAGTAAATGAAGTTTGTTTTATCACTTATATGCAATGAAACAACAAACTTCACTTCGTAACAGTAGCACTGCATTCACACACATGCACCACCATTATTACTGCTTCACATATAGCCCTTGGCCGCCAAACAATACACCCGTTTACTGCAAGTAGTTAAATTTTCTGCTGCCATATTGCAGCACCAGACAGAGATACACTTGTACCTCTTGGCCGCCATAATTTTACATATATTAGGAACCCATTTCTGCACTTAACTCATTTTTTCCAAAAATGTCGCTTATACCCTTTGGCTTCTCACCTCCTCAAATAAGGATCACAATGGATATTCCTTGTTATTCTTTGAGCCATTTCCTTTACAATGAAGTTCAGATATTCTGCTGACACAAAATTAATGGTAAAAATAATGCTGGGCCCTTCCGTATGTTTTAATTCTTCCATTCCTATGGGTAGCCTCAATAAAGAATCAGGTACAATATTTTCGGAACCTGTTATGTATCGTACCTTAATATTGTATTCCTGTAGGGAAGGTATCCATCTCATCAACCCACTGTGTAGTAATCGACTACTCATCAGAAAGGATAAAGCTTGATGATCTGTAGAAATATAGATTTCTGATCCCCATACTAGTGTTAGAAACTTTTGAATACTCCACACAATCGCCAATAGTTCCTTTTCGGTAGCTGTGTAATTTAGTTCATGCTTATTTAGGCAACGGCTAGCAAAAGCTTTGGTTCTGTGCTCTACATTACTTGGATCCCATTCTCCTTGGAAAAGTTCGGCAGCAACACTGTAATCAGATGCATCTGTCAAAAGTTTAAACTGTTTGCCCATAACTGGGTGATGTAACATTTTCAAACACCTTATTTGCACCTTGATCCCAAGTCCACGGTACTCCCTTTCTTAATAAATGTAAAATACTCAGGTCATTTAACTCTTGCCCTCGTACGTGTTGTCGATAGTATCCGGCCATACCTATAAATCTTTTTAATTGTCTTACATTTCTGGGGTCCAGACATTCTTTGATAGTTCTGGTCTAATTCCTTTTACCTAAGAACTTAAGTTCTTCGCACGCAAAAAAATGATTTAGACAGTTTCACCGTAATACCTTTCTCTTTAAATTTTTTCAGAGTCTTGCACAAAGTTAGACAATGTTCCTCCCAAGTAGCTGATACTATTAGGATCCTATTATCAAATCCTTATGCTTATCTACACTCTCTTTCAGAGTATTCATTCCCTGTCTTACATCATTATATTTAATATTGTACATGTTTTCAAAAGATCCTAACTTTTCAATAAGTTCTGATTCTACATTATTACATTTGTTCTCAATGTCAAGTTCTAACATTTTCGATAAATCTTGAAAAGTGTCTTTCTGTTTCTAATTAAGGTTAGTAAATATATGATTTATATGAGTGGTCAAAGAATTTGTCAACTTGGTCTTTAAATCTACTTTTAAATTCTCTACTTTATTACTTATGGTGTCAAATTCAGTCTTCAAAGCACACACGCCTTTGCATAGATTGCTAAATTCCTTGCTTTGAGAGTCAACTTTGGCATTTAACAAACCTAAATTTGTCGTTTGAGTATTTAATTGAGAACTTACCAAGTCTAGTTCTTTACTTAGTTGCACTCTGAGCATTTAATTGAGAATTTAATGAGTTTAACTTAAGACTCTGAGCTTTGATTAAATTTACCAACTCAGCCCTGTCAGGCACTTCTTTGCTAATCTTCATGGCCAACCTCTTGTATATTTTCCATACTTTTATATGCCTTAGCTCTTGTAAGCATTTAAAATTAACCTTAAATATGATAATTGCACAATAACAGTTACTCAACAGTAGCGTGTACCACTGCATACTAAAGTAATCAAGTTTTGTTTCACACTCACCCGGCATAGAATTCTCGTTGTGTAGGTAAGTGGATGTGGAGGCAGGTCAGCACCGGTGAACAGCAGCTGGTACTGGCGGCGTCAGATGTATGTTGGTTTCCGCAATCTGCATCAACTGCGATGTATGTGAGAGCTGTATACTCTCCGCACTGGATCTTCTTATCTGGAGCATTCTATGCATACTTCTTAGACAAATACATCGAAATCTTTTTTATCGTTGTGAATTTTTCATTTCTTCAACATTTTTCCAATTAAATTTCACTCCATTGGATACTTGAATGTATTTCAATGTCTAGGAGTAATTCCCTTGTCTTATTATGGTAGGTTGCTATGGCAACACATATTAGCTGCTTCTCTCATTTTTGACTTAAAATTCCTGTTTTCTCAGTCTTTTCACACAGGTCGCCACGTTCTAATGTTCTGAAAACTTAAAGTGTGAGTGTGGATCTGGGTTATATCGTCTTATTCCCCCAAACCACCTTCCACTTCTTTATGAGGTGACTTATTGGAATTTGCAGCCACTCTTCTTTACCGAATAGTGAGCTGCTGGATACCCTCTTGACTTCTTCTCCATCGAATAACGCAAGGTACAGGAATTTTTAGACTCTTTCTACTTATGAAATAAGTAGACATACAAAATTTACTTTTCGTCAACTAACAATGTATTGGACCTTGATATACAATAAAAATCTCACTTTCCACATGAATATGTAACTTCCTGCAAGTATATCATACAGTCGGACGTTAGAAACAAATAGAGTTACAGTTAAAAGAAAGTTGGCTTCAATACCATGACCTTTCTTAACATGAATCATAAAATGAGTCTTGTCTCTAACAAGGTTGCGTCAAGAGTCCACAAGAGTACTTTTTTCAACTGTTCTTGTTTTAATAATGACAGTCAGTGACACAATAAGCACAGAGCTGCATTTGAACTCCATGGTTCTTCCTTACACACTCACTAAAACATATATGGATTGCCCAACAGGTAGGCCTACTTGTTGGTGCCGTCTGACCGCCATGCCCACTTTCTTCCCGCAACTGATTTCAAATCTGCACACACAAACATGTAATGTGCAGTAGGTAATATTCTACCACTCCACACTCATATCCAGAATATCGTGTGTTCGAGACGGTAGAATGCTGAGTGGTTCTGGAATTTACACAGAAATTCTCGAATCACTACACATAATGACCCATCCATGTGAAATGCAACTTCTTTTTACCCAAACCATGTAATAACTTTATACTAATGTGAAATTAAGGTATGTCAGGTCGTTCAAATACTTTTGAGTACACCCTACATGATTGTAATTAGCTCTTGCTTGAGAACTGTTTGGGTGATTATCTACACTTAACATCAGGCACCAAATTATTTACATTGGATGCATCTTTTTCTGCAAGAATAGATGCATTTTACACAGTAGACAGATACACACACATCAGCATAAAGTGTTCAATTTCTTTCGGCTGGTATTTTTGCATTTCAGGGAACCCTATCAATCTTTTTACCAATTTCCAGATTTGGCATCCAACTGATTTAATAGTTAATATAATAGAGAGAAACATTCCACGTGGGAAAAATATATCTAAAAACAAAGATGATGTGACTTACTAAACAAAAGCGCTGGCAGGTCGATAGACACACAAACAAACACAAACATACACACAAAATTCAAACTTTCGCAACAAACTGTTGCCTCATCAGGAAAGAGGGAAGGAGAGGGAAAGACGAAAGGATGTGGGTTTTAAGGGAGAGGGTAAGGAGTCACTCCAATCCCGGGAGCGGAAAGACTTACCTTAGGGGGAAAAAAGGACGGATATACACTCGCACACACACACATATCCATCCACACATATACAGACACAAGCAGACATATTTAATAGTTATACAGCCAAACTTGGCAGTTTCTAGATTTGGCACCACTCGACTGACATTTAAATAATACAGGCACTTTCGAGCACTAAGTTAATTGTGGGCACAGATACAGTGTTACACTGTTGTGTGTTGCTTGTGAGACACTGAAGTCACATCAGTAAAGTGCTTCACAAATTAGATGACAAAGATAATGCAACTCGACAAGCTGTGTATTAGAATATGATAGGAGCTGTACACAATGAACACTTTAGGCATCACTTTTGTTTGCTGTAGAACCAACATTCCACAACATCTGTGGAAAAGTTAAGAAACATAAGTGCCTCATATAAGACAACAAGCCACCTCATGCAACTTCCCGAATCTCAAAGAACATTCCTGGAACCTCAGCTTCACCAAGAAGGCATTGTTGATTCTGTTGAGTTCCACCTGGATGGAGCAGCAGCTCATTTTGTCCCTTATACTAAAAGAGTACCTAAGTGAAGATTTGTGAACAAGTGGGTAGCAGAGGTTCAGCAAGACTGGCCAATGTATTTACCTGGTTTGACACCTTGTATTTTATTTCATTTTTGCAGGGCACTGTTGTAAGCACATAACCGTTAGTAATAGCTGAAAACAACAACAACAATAATACTCATGTTATTTACAGTCTTGACTGTATGGTGGTATCCAACTCCAGTAACTTGTCTGATGAATTGATTTCCACTCCATACCACCATTAATAAATCCCCCATTAAATAAAATATGTCAAATATGTCACATGCTGATTCAGAAATGGTGAAAAGAGACACATCCGTGTCAGTATCAATGGTTTGATAATTTGTGTAACTAATTATAAGTCCCGATTGCCTGTAAGGTGCTGGTTTTGGCCTCACAGCAGTCTCTTTTAGTATTTGTATGTGTGAAAATCTCAGCCATTTTACATCATTGCCATTTAAAGTAGAATCAAATCATTTTGCAGTGATTTCAATGTCTGTGATCCACAATCAGAGATCTATAACTGTGGCAACAATTAATTACTACAAAATTATTTAAGTGGATAGATAAAAAATCTACTCATCAAGTGGCGGCAGAACACACACATAAAAGACAGTTGTAATTGGCAAGCTTTTGGAGCCAGTGGCCTCCAGGCAGAAGGGTTGAAGGGAAAGAAGAGGGGTGAAGGAAAAGGACTGGAGAGGTCTAGAAAAAGGGTCAGATTTCGGGGAAAGTCATCCAGAACTACAGGTCACGGGAGACTTATCGTATGGGATGAGAAGGAAAGACAATCGGAGATCTGTAAGTGTATGTATCTAACATCTATTTGTATGAACACTGCTGTGCCATGACACAAAACACTTATGTAGGAAGGAAATTTAGCTGCGTGCTTGACATCTGGTAATTGTGTCTTCCTGTGGTTTAATCTGGCATCCAGTCTTCTTCTGATTACTAACCCTGTTGACTTGCCCAGAAAATTTTATTTTGTGGTTGGTTCCTATGACTGCTGTACTGGGCAAAGAACTGTAGAGAGCTTCTCGAATACTAGCTTAAAGAAAAAAGACAGGGCGGGATCAAACCAGAATAGGAAAAGAAAAATTCTGCTTCATGGGAGGGGTGTGGGCCAACAGCTTCTGGAGAAATTAGGGACAGAGTACCAGGTCACAAGTTTTGTGAAACCAAGTGCTAGCCTTAGCTAGGTAACAGAAAACTTAGGTCAGCTATGCAGGGACTTTGAGAAGGAAGATCAGGTGATTATAGTTGGGGGAGCAGGAAACAGCCTGGCTATGAATCCAAGATATAGTATTAGGAGTGACCTGAATAAAACAGGAGCAGAAACTGGGCACACAAATGTGGGGTTTGTGGAGGTCTTTCAGCACCTTGATCAGCCCTGGGTAAACATTGCTGTAATGCTGTAAGGCGTGTTAACACTGAGCTGAACTGGATGCTCCAGACACTGGCAAAGTCTCACATGAGTGTTGTTCCAGTTGATGCTATTGGTAGGTGGGGTTACACTACACATGGCCTGCACCTTAATAGGAAGGGGACAGATAAATTAGCTTCTCTATTAGCAGATACTGTAAGGGGGGGCACAGTCACACAAGGGTTGATCCCCGTGGTTATTGGGACCAGGCAGACAGGTTTTTTTAGGTTAAAGCCAGATTCCAGACAGACAACAACCAAGGAAAATAGAAGAAAAGAAACTTCATGCTCAGCAAACAGGAATAAAGCTAAGGGCAGTATCAACTTACTTCACCAAAATATCAGGGGAATAAAAACTAAAGTAGATGAGCTGATAATGTGTGTAGATGATATCAAAATAAGAATGAGATTGATATACTTTGTCTGTCTGAGCACAATGTAACTGTGGGGATGGAAAATGACAGTATAAGTGGGTATGATTTAGCATCGTACACTTGTAGATCTAGTACGGATAAAGGAGGAGTTGCCATTTCCATAAAACAAGGGTAAAATACAGAACTGTTGAAGTAAGCAAATTTTGTGTTGATCAGCACTTTGAGGTTTGTACATGTGAATTTCAGATAGATAATGTTGTGTTGATATTAGCAACAGTGTACAAGTCTCCACTGGGAGATTGAGAGCTATTCATAAAAAAGTTTGACTCCCTATTATGCTGTCTGTCAGACAAAAAGAAGAAGTTATTAATCTGTGGTGATTTCAATGTTAACTTTCTAAGCAATTCTGATAGGGAAAGTGAACTAGAAGTGTTGTTAACAACATATAACTTAGAATCAGTGATCAGTTTCCCTACACGTATAGCTCAGGAGAGTAGTACTCTAATAAATAATGTATTTGTACAACAAGAAGATGTAGAACAAACACATGCTTTCCCTGTGGTAAATGGATTATCTGACCATGATGCGCAACTGATTAACTTACAAAACCTAACAGGGCGTACACTTCAGAAACCATTAAGTAAAAGTGTGGGGGTGCTCAACCCGGTATCTATAGATCACTTCAGAGAAAGTTTAGGAAATGTAAACTGGGAAGATGTATATAATGAGCCAAATGCTAATGACAAATGCAGCATATTTCTTGATAAATTTATATCCCTTTTTGAACATTGTTTTCCAAAGAAAATTACTAAATGTAACACCTCAAACTTTTCAAAGAAACCTTGGATTACTACAGGTATTAAAGTGTCTTCAGAAAGAAAAAGAAAACTGTATGAGACAGCAAGAACTAGTAAAGATCCAGAAGTAGTTTTACACTATAAAAATTATTGTAATATACTAAGAAAAGTTGTAAGGAAATCAAGAAATATGTATGTTAGAGAAGAAATTAACAACTCCAACAATAAAATGAAATCAATATGGAATGTTGTTAGAAGGGAGACCGGAAAAGTAACCACTGGGGTAGGTAGTATTACTGTTAAAGAGAATGAGACCATCTTAACCAACAGTACACAGGTAGCTAATGTATTTAACAATCACTTCTCAATTGTAGGAGAAAACAATGGTGAGAATAGTTCAAAAGAAAAAGCCAGATTAAGTTTCATCTGACAACCTCTTGTGAAATAAGAAAAATTATTAAATCTTTGAAAAATAAATGTTCTGTTGGAGTAGATGACATCTCTAACAAGTTATTAAAGCTGTGGAGCAATTACAGCTGATTTTTTGAGTCACATATGTAATGCATCACTGACTCAGGGTGTTTTTCCAGACAGGTTAAAATATTCCATTGTCAGGTCTCTCTACAAAAAGGGGGAATCCACAGATGTCAATAATTACTGGCCAGTATCCTTGCTTACAGCATTCTCAAAAATCTTCGAGAAAGTAATGTACTCAAGAGTGGTTAGCCATCTCAACAGTTATGGGATACTTAGTAAATCACAGATCGGATTTCAGAAATGCTGTTCCACTGAGACAGCAATATACAATTTCACTATCCACATAATAGTCTTTAAATAGTAAAATGTTACCAGTAGGAATGTTCTGTGACTTATCCAAAGCATTTGACTGTGTGAACCATGACATTATGTTAGAGAAATTACAATTCTATGGTATAAATGGAACAGCATAAGAGTAGTTTAAGTCATATCTGCAGAACAGGAAGCAAAAAGTCTCTTTATATGCTTCAAGTGATTCAAAGGAGTTTGCCACTTCATCTAACTGGGGTGAAATTACATTAGGTGTTCCACAAGGTTTGGTCATGGGTCCCCACCTGTTCTTGATATATGTGAATGACCTCAAGATGCTCAACTGACACTGGTTGCTGATGATAGAAGCATAATTATTAATCCAGTAAAAGAAAGTTCGATAGAAAATGATACAAATAAGGTCTTTCAAAAAGTTATTAACTGTTTTTTTGCGAATGGGCATACTCCGAACTTTGAAAAAACACAGTACATCCAATTTTCTGCTGCAAGGAAGGTTAGGAATTCTTACAACAGCCTCACAGTACATTTACTCACTAATGAAATTTGTTCTCAACAACATGGACCAGTTTAAAAACAACAGTGACAGTCATAATTATAATACCAGAAAAAAGAAAGACTTACACTATCCTTTACTCAACCTATCTTTGGCACAGGTTGGGGTAAAATATGCTGCTATAAAACTTTTTGATAAATTATCAGATGAAATAAAATGTCTGACAGACAGCAGTAATAGTTTCAAAAATAAATTGAATTCATGCCTCCTTGACAACTCCCTCTATACCATAGATGAATTCTTGAATATGAGTAAATAAATCTGGAGATATAATATATGCATTTTGTGCCATTTAAGGGAATGGGATAGGTAACAGAAATATTTAGGTATAACAGTATAATAACACTATAATGTAAAAAAAAAATGTTTCCTGTGCGCATTTGACACGTTCCATATCATAACGGGTTTTCCGTGCTACTGATCAATGGAACACGTAACTAACTAACTGTTAAATATAAAAACAAAGATGAGGTGACTTACCGAACAAAAGCGCTGGCAGGTCGATAGACACACAAACAAACACAAACACACACACAAAATTCAAGCTTTCGCAACAAACTGTTGCCTCATCAGGAAAGAGGGAAGGAGAGGGGAAGACGAAAGGAAGTAGGTTTTAAAGGAGAGGGTAAGGAGTCATTCCAATCCCGGGAGCGGAAAGACTTACCTTAGGGGGAAAAAAGGACATATATGTCTGCTTGTGTCTGTATGTGTGGATGGATATGTGTGTGTGTGCGAGTGTATACCTGTCCTTTTTTCCCCCTAAGGTAAGTCTTTCCGCTCCCGGGATTGGAATGACTCCTTACCCTCTCCTTTAAAACCTACTTCCTTTCGTCTTCCCCTCTCCTTCCCTCTTTCCTGATGAGGCAACAGTTTGTTGCGAAAGGTTGAATTTTGTGTGTGTGTTTGTGTTTGTTTGTGTGTCTATCGACCTGCCAGCGCTTTTGTTCGGTAAGTCACCTCATCTTTGTTTTTATATATAATTTTTCCCACGTGGAATGTTTCCTTCCATTATATTGATATCATTAACTAACTGTTAATGTAGATTTATAGTGTAGTTTTATGAGGTAAAGTAGTATGTGAATTCCACATGGGGTGTATAAAAATTAATGATGTCATAGCATATGTCGCCAAGTGATGCCAAATATTCTCATAACAGAATAATTTAATGCTAAATTCCAAGAAATTATGGAGAAAATACAGTAATCCTTTAGGCAAATTGTGTGTGACAGTGTATAAATTATGATGGAAGGATTGCATCACTGACACTCTTGCAAAGAACAACGTTTCCCCTACTTTAATATAGCATTTCTATGTCATATTTGTTGTAATCAGTGTAGTTTATTAGAGCAGTGTGCAAACAGAACTTAGTTAATCATAATTTTGATTGGTTGGGTGGTTTATGTGCACCAAGAGAGAGACTGCAAAGCATTATTAAATGCCACACAGTAGATGTTCTGTAAGTTATTTGTTAGCTGATACCACTTGGAAGCACATTGTAAACACAGTTTAATACATTTAAAACACTTATACATTTTATCACAGAGTCAAACACATGGTTACCGACAACTTGACTCACTTCTGGGCTTGTGATTTTTTTGTATACATTTATTATATATATTTTTGCTCTACAATCAGAGGTTATCCACATTAAACAGTCAGTCCCAACTGTCTTATTTTATAATGTCAGACTAGAAGTCTTTTCATATGCAACATGTGCCCCAAGTGAACATTACATTCAACTAAGGAAAATATACACTGAAGAGCCAAAGAAACTTGTACACCTGCCTAATATAAGTAAATCCAATAATATTAAACATGGAGTAACTTGGAAAACTGCATCTGTTGTTTAACAACTAACTTGCACCTATTACACAACAATTTATATGGGGGAGGAACTTAGTTATTTAAAAAAAAGTATTTACTTTCCAGGTATGCCTTGTCCTATACAGTAAGACACTTGAGATTGACTGTTTAACAAGGGTGACCTCTGATTGTACGGTATAAATATATGATAAATTTATGCATCAAATTGCAAGCCCAGGAGTAAACAAAGTTATCGGTAGGCAGAACATGTAACTGTTTAAAAAATACAAATAAGTTTTCTATCTCAGATTAAATTTCACATTAATATACTAACTGATTTTTACTGGCAACTAAGGGGAATAAGCCGTTTGTTAATAATCCAACTTTGAAATTTCGTGATATGAACTGTTACACCACAACTACTTCTAAATTTACGTCTCCCTTCTTTCTGAAAAGCTATGATGTTTATTCATTATGATCCTCTCACAATTGAGGACGACATTCTAAACACATACATTTGCCATAGATTCCAAGACTGTGGGGAAACGAATGTGTGATGTGGAAAGGGAGGAAGCTGTCAAGGTGTGGGTAATATTTCTTATTGGCTGGTTTTACATGAACTGATATTTGAATGTGGGCTTCAATAAGAAGGAAGTTACCGCCAAGGTAGGTGGCTTTAGTTTTGGAAAGGGGTCAATTGAATTTGAGCTTGGAGAAGGAGTTAAGTTGGCACACAAAGTGGCGGAGTTATTCTTCACCGTGGATCGAGATCACAAAGATATAATTAATAAATCTGTACCAAGACAGCGACGCCAAGTTCTGTGTCTTTTGAAATGCCTCTTCCATATGGTCTATGAAAAGTTTGGCATATAGCAGGGTGATCCTGAATCCTATAGCATTCTATCTGATTTGTATGTAGTATTCAAGTAAAGTAGTTACAGATAAGGATGAACAGAGGGTCAGGTAACAATGAGAACACAGGCATGTTTTATAATTGATCAAGTGGCATAGGGCAATGTCATAGGTCCTGGATTACATATGTGTTTCTGACAAAACTGAAATACTAAAAAATTGAATTAATAAAACAAAATGGCTGAACCAACAACAATTTAAAAAGTCTAGTTACAACAATAACAGAACTTCAGAATAATTCAACTGTTTTAGCCACATTATGTAAAGTTACAATAACCGAAAACATAATGTAAAAAAAATCTACTCACCAAGCGGTGGCAGGGGAACCCACACACAAAAGGATTTAACTTTTACAAGCTTTTGGAGCCAGTGGCTCCTTATTTTGGCAGAACGGGTGAAGGGGAAGGAAGAGGGGTGAAGGAAAAGCACTATGAGAGGTTTCGGGAAAGGGGTATAGTTTAGAAAAGTCACCCAGAACCCCCAGTCAGGGGTTCCATAACCTGTCCAGTCCTTTTCCTTCGCCCCTCTTCGTTCCCTTAAACTCTTCTGCCAGGAGGAGGAGCCAATGGCTCCAAAAGCTTGTAAAAGTTAAATCTTTTTGTGTATGTGTTCTCATGAGGAGATTTATTACATTATATTATCAATAATTGATCATTAACCAATAATTGATTATTTTGTTGTTATTGTTCTTGTTGTTGTTGTTGTGGTCTTCAGTCCTGAGACTGGTTTGATGCAGCTCTCCATGCTACTCTATGCTGTGCAATCTTCTTCATCTCCCAGTACCTACTGCAGCCTACATCCTTCTGAATCTGCTTAGTGTATTCATCTATTGGTCTTCCTCTACGATTTTTACCCTCCACACTGCCCTCCAGTACCAAATTGTTAATCACTTGATGCCTCAGAACATGCCCTACCAACCAATCCCTTCTTCTAGTCAAGTTGTGCCACACACTCCTCTTCTCCACAATTCTATTCAATACCTCCTCATTAGTTATGTGATCTACCCATCTAATCTTCAGCATTCTTCTGTAGCACCACATTTCGAAAGCTTCTATTCTCTTCTTGTCTAAACTCCTACATTGCAACATGCACATGGGGTGCTAATTACTATTCTTCATTTACTTGGGTGAAACTTAATTGCTTCTCTCTTACCACAAAATCTATCTCGCTTACCACTCTACAGTGAGAGGATAGCACACTTCTTCTCAACTTCAGGGGTGCATTCAACTCTTCTCTATTGGGTATTTTATATAACTCGGGTGTTTCACTCACTTCTAAACATCTCGGTCCGGCTCTGGGCACGAACAAGGCACATAATAGGATTCTGGAATCGCTAACTTGTAGAGTCGCATAACACGACTATAGGGGTAGTCTTACAAAATGGGAGTGTTGGGGTAGTGCAACATATCTAAAATCCAGGGCTGTTGTGGGCCTTTACATAGTGGGGTTAGCAATATAAAGTACAAGTACAATTCATACAACACAAATGGCTTAAACCATAAAAGTACATGCAAGAAATAACATGTTGGATATAGCAAGGACCAACCGATCCCTTCTTCTAGTTAAGTTGTGCCACAAACTTCTCTTCTCCCCAATCGTATTCAATACCTCCTCATTAGTTATTTGATCTACCCATCTAATCTTCAGCATTCTTCTGTAGCACCACATTTTGAAAGCTTCTATTCTCTTCTTGTCCAAACTAGTTATCGTCCATGTTTCACTTCCATACATGACTATGCTCCATACAAATACTTTCAGAAACGACTTCCTAACACCTAAATCAGTACTCGACGTTAACAAATTTCTCTTCTTCAGAAACGCTTTCCTTGCCATTGCCAGTCTACATTTTATATCCTCTCTACTTTCGACCATCATCAGTTATTTTGCTCCCCAAATAGCAAAACTCCTTTACTACTTTAAGTGTCTCATTTCCTAATCTAATTCCCTCAGCATCACCCGATTTAATTCGACTACATTCCATTATCCTCGTTTTGCTTTTGTTGATGTTCATCTTATACCCTCCTTTCAAGACACTGTCCATTCCATTCAACTGCTCTTCCAAGTCCTTTGCTGTCTCTGACAGAAGTACAATGTCATCGGCAAACCTCAGAGTTTTTATTTCTTCTCCATGGATTGATTATTTTAGTAATTGAAAACAGCAACACATTTTTTTTTTTTTTTTCTGAATAGAGCACGTACACCAGGGACGGCCACGGCGTGCCAAACCGCACGCGTGTACAGATGTGCTACACGCGTGCCGTCCGGAGCTCGGTCCGCCTCGCCACTACTCAGCTTTCCTCGGTCTTTCGCGGCACTGCTCGACATTGGACTAGCTGTGCGATGCGACATCTTTTCATCCGACATAGGTGCATTAGTTGATTCGTAGTGGCAGCCATGTTTATTCCTCGTTATTTGTTAGCGATTCGTAGGAAGTTTATAAGTACTGTACAGTGGTTGTTGCAATGGAACACACGCTCACAAAGAGGCAGGGTAGTGACACAACGTCACGAGCCTTCAGAGCTGAATGGGAATTGCAATATTTTTTCGAAGAGAAGGATGAAAATTCTCAATGTCTATTATGCAGTCGCATACTCGCTGGGCACCGCAAATTTGCAATAGAACGGCATTATAACACCACACACAAAGGACTTAATGATTTAGTTGGGTTGATAGATCAAACAAGTTGGCGGAATTAAGAAGACGTAGTGTTATGCAGCAAGACGGACCGAACGCAAGTAGCACTTACAAATCTTTGTGATTCTGATGTTTGTATTTGTACATATTTGTCATTAGAATTCAAATTTAGAGTTCACTCGATTTTTGTTTCCTTTTTTTAGCCTGCAACCGAACGTAGCGACCTGTCTTTAAGAGCAAGCTACAAAATAGCGCTCAAAATTGCAAGAGCGAATAAGCCTTTCAGTGATGGTGATTTCATCAAGGAGTGTATTGTTGAGGTGGCGGAACTCTTGACGCCACTGGAAGTAAATAAGTTTAGAGAAATTAGTCTTTCCAGACAGACAATAGCTCGCCGCATAGATGGTATGGCAGCGGATGTCTACAGGCAGTTAATTGATAGTGCCTGCAAGTTTATTGCATTTTCGATTGCTTTGGACGAGTCGACCAACATTTCAGACACAGCACAACTAGCGATTTATGTTGGTGGAGTCGACACAAATTTGCACGTGACGGAAGAACTGTTAGATTTAGTACCAATGAAACACACGACGAGAGGTACCGACTTGCTAAAATCAGTTGAAGAGGCAGTTGAAGCCATTGGCCTGAATTGGAAAATGTTAGTTTCCGTCACCACGGATGGAGCGCCAGCAGTGCGAGGTGCTCAAAATGGGCTTGTAGCATTGTTGCGTAAAAAACTAGGATGATCAACAGAAGATTTGTACGGAATTAATTGTTTTGTACACCAAGAAGCTCTTTGTGCTAATTATGCAAATTTGGAGCACGTGATGAATTGGTAGTCACCATAGTACATTTTTTGAAGTCGCATGGTTTAGTAAACCGTCAGTTTCAACAGTTTCTCATGGAACTGAACGAAGAGTACGGAGATGTTATTTATCACTGGGAAATACGCTGGTTAAGTCGAGGATCATGCCTCGAAAGATTTTTCAATTTAAGACTCGCTATTGTTGAGTTTCTGAAGGAAAAAGGAAATGCAGAGCCAAAATTAGAAGATCCAAAGTGGATTGCAGACCTCGCCTTTTTAGTTGATCTGACTGCACACTTGAACGATCTCAATAAGACTTTGCAAGATGAGTAGCAGCTTATTTCTGATCTGATGAAAAAAGTGGATGCATTTAATAAGAAACTCGCATTGTGGAAGGAACAACTCATGAAAATGAATATCGCCCATTGCCCTACGCTCTCTAAAGTCAGAGAAAACGCAACTTCTGACGAATTCGTTTCTGTGTTGAAGGAACTACATGCACAATTTTCTAAACGTTTTCAGGACACTGCCAGTCGGACATTTGTTTTTGAACTATTTCCTAGACACTTTGCCGTTTCAGTTGATAGTACTCCAGTGCATTTGCAAATGGAATTGATCGATCTGCAGTGTAATACCCATTTAAAAGACAATTTTTTTTACGTAAAAACTGCCCAGGAATTTTACGAAGGTACGAAAATATGAGAAACTGTGTGCGTTTGTCCGTGTACCGTCAGTTTGTGCCGGATATGTACTTTATTATGTCTACAGTGAACCAAAAACAATTAAATTAATGGTGATAATTTTGTTGTATTTGTCATATGTTTTGTTGAGAATTGTTTTGTACAATAGTTCCAGAATATAAAATTTGCTTGTTTCACATGTAGTTGGAATCACTTATTCCACATCATACTGCATGCTGTAGACTACTTTCAAGTCTGTTCCTATATCTCAGCTTAAATGTAAGAATTTTACGAGTGACGATGTGAGAAGCACGATGTTGTTGGTGTAATGCAGTTTCAAACCCAGCATTATTGTTATTTTTCTGTAGGTGTACGAACAGCCAACAAAGATTCAGTATTGCTCAACATGATGTGTTGTACAGAGCTTAATATTATCAAATGTCGTAATATGAAACTAAGCCACATGCTAGCAGGGCGGTGTTTCTTACGCGAATGCACTGTCGCGTGCGGCGTGTTTGTAGTTCCGCGCATGCGTGTGCAGTCAGTTGGTGTGGTAGTGCGACGTCAGAAGGCAGCAATTCGCACGCGTGTGAAAGCTCGGCACGCGTGCATGCACACGTGCCGCGTTCTTGGCCGTCCCTGACGTACACTCTATGATTTTGCCTACTTTATTTCTTCATTGATAGTGCTCGGTGTCGACGTACTGCATTGTTATACTAGCTGAAAAATGGGGGGGGGGGGGGGGGGGAGGGGGTGGAAGTTCAACACTGACTACTGTAAATGATGTAGCTGACAGTTCCAAAATTGCATTTCACATGTCTTTATTTTCACTGTTCACAACCCTCGAATGTTACACAACCATATGGCCACTTCACTATTGGTAAATGTTGATAAGCCTCATTAATAGGCGGCAAGCAACATCAGCATACTGCTCCAATAGTTTGCTGTTTAACATCTGTGAGTAGTAAAGACCTGACCACACAGTTCACAGTTCTTGCAGAATAATACGATACCCGTGACAATATTTTTCAAATAAATTAAACAGACATTGTCATTAACTGTTCTAACACGCAGCCTATTTTTGTTACACTTATGCCACTGTTAAGTTGATGCACTGTTGTTAATTTAACCAATACATGTTTCACTGATGAAAATCGGCCATGGATTGACTGCCTCGGGACCAAAAATCAGTCCTTTATATATCCTCAAAATAATAGGCACTGAAACTATACATTGTTCAATGTTTACATTACGGAACTTACATTTAAAACGTAACTCATTCAAGTAACTGATACATCGAAAAATTCCTTCTTTTTAACAGTTGCGTCTACCACAAATGTCAGGCTGAATTATTTGATTAAATAACGAAATTAACAGATATAGTTATACAAACAATACTTTTGACAAATGTGGTAATTATTTTGTAACTAATTAAGGGTTGGCTTTGCTAATATGTTTTCGAATAGAGTGAAAAAAATACTTTAAGAATCCTAGTAGTTCTTCTTCCAAACATTTACAATTAGTACAGAATTTGTATTTGTTTATAAGTCAACAATAGAATCTAAGTCATGAAACAATTACTGAGTTCACCCTATAATGATCTGTAGCAAAAGATATTAACTAGGAATGGTCAAAATAAATTAGGAAATTAATTACAGACACACACTATGCAGATTACTCTCATGCATGTTAATGGTAATTAGGCAAAAATGAAAATAAAATGAATTTAAGGAGGCAGATGGCAAAACAACAGAGGAAGTAGAGAGGACCCAGCTTGCTTCATCACAACCCTTCGGAAAATTAATATGTACTTCCTGCTACAATTTTATGAGAATAGACAGTAGCAAGCAATTGAAGATTTGGTGATGATCCTGAAAGTTGCACAAATGTAACAGAACCATAATGTCCTGTTTTATTCACTTTGAACATGATCCCAAAGTACTGCAGAAAGTAATATTTATCAGCTACATGTCTTACCCCCCCCCATGAACCATGGACCTTGCCGTTGGTGGGGAGGCTTGCGTGCCTCAGCGATACAGATAGCCGTACCGTAGGTGCAACCACAACGGAGGGATATCTGTTGAGAGGCCAGACAAACGTGTGGTTCCTGAAGAGGGGCAGCAGCCTTTTCAGTAGTTGCAAGGGCAACAGTCTGGATGATTGACTGATCTGGCCTTGTAACAATAACCAAAACGGCCTTGCTGTGCTGGTACTGCGAACGGCTGAAAGCAAGGGGAAACTACAGCCGTAATTTTTCCCGAGGGCATGCAGCTTTACTGTATGATTACATGATGATGGCGTCCTCTTGGGTAAAATATTCCGGAGGTAAAATAGTCCCCCATTCGGATCTCCGGGCGGGGACTACTCAAGAGGATGTCGTCATCAGGAGAAAGAAAACTGGCGTTCTACGGATCGGAGCGTGGAATGTCAGATCCCTTAATCGGGCAGGTAGGTTAGAAAATTTAAAAAGGGAAATGGATAGGTTGAAGTTAGATATAGTGGGAATTAGTGAAGTTCGGTGGCAGGAGGAACAAGACTTCTGGTCAGGTGACTACAGGGTTATAAACACAAAATCAAATAGGGGTAATGCAGGAGTAGGTTTAATAATGAATAGGAAAATAGGAATGCGGGTAAGCTACTACAAACAGCATAGTGAACGCATTATTGTGGCCAAGATAGATACGAAGCCCACGCCTACTACAGTAGTACAAGTTTATATGCCAACTAGCTCTGCAGATGACGAAGAAATTGAAGAAATGTATGATGAAATAAAAGAAATTATTCAGATTGTGAAGGGAGACGAAAATTTAATAGTCATGGGTGACTGGAATTCGAGTGTAGGAAAAGGGAGAGAAGGAAACATAGTGGGTGAATATGGATTGGGGGACAGAAATGAAAGAGGAAGCCGCCTGGTCGAATTTTGCACAGAGCACAACATAATCATAACTAACACTTGGTTTAAGAATCATGAAAGAAGGTTGTATACATGGAAGAACCCTGGAGATACTAAAAGGTATCAGATAGATTATATAATGGTAAGACAGAGATTTAGGAACCAGGTTTTGAATTGTAAGACATTTCCAGGGGCAGATGTGGACTCTGACCACAATCTATTGGTTATGACCTGTAGATTAAAACTGAAGAAACTGCAAAAAGGTGGGAATATAAGGAGATGGGACCTGGATAAACTAAAAGAACCAGAGGTTGTACAGAGATTCAGGGAGAGCATAAGGGAGCAATTGACAGGAATGGGGGAAATAAATACAGTAGAAGAAGAATGGGTAGCTTTGAGGGATGAAGTAGTGAAGGCAGCAGAGGATCAAGTAGGTAAAAAGACGAGGGCTAGTAGAAATCCTTGGGTAACAGAAGAAATATTGAATTTAATTGATGAAAGGAGAAAATATAAAAATGCAGTAAGTGAAACAGGGAAAAAGGAATACAAACGTCTCAAAAATGAGATCGACAGGAAGTGCAAAATGGCTAAGCAGGGATGGCTAGAGGACAAATGTAAGGATGTAGAGGCCTATCTCACTAGGGGTAAGATAGATACCGCCTACAGGAAAATTAAAGAGACCTTTGGAGATAAGAGAACGACTTGTATGAATATCAAGAGCTCAGATGGAAACCCAGTTCTAAGCAAAGAAGGGAAAGCAGAAAGGTGGAAGGAGTATATAGAGGGTCTATACAAGGGCGATGTACTTGAGGACAATATTATGGAAATGGAAGAGGATGTAGATGAAGATGAAATGGGAGATATGATATTGCGTGAAGAGTTTGACAGAGCACTGAAAGACCTGAGTCGAAACAAGGCCCCCGGAGTAGACAATATTCCATTGGAACTACTGACGGCCGTGGGTGAGCCAGTCCTGACAAAACTCTACCATCTGGTGAGCAAGATGTATGAAACAGGCGAAATACCCTCAGACTTCAAGAAGAATATAATAATTCCAATCCCAAAGAAAGCAGGTGTTGACAGATGTGAAAATTACCGAACTATCAGCTTAATAAGTCACAGCTGCAAAATACTAACACGAATTCTTTACAGACGAATGGAAAAACTAGTAGAAGCCAACCTCGGGGAAGATCAGTTTGGATTCCGTAGAAACACTGGAACACGTGAGGCAATACTGACCTTACGACTTATCTTAGAAGAAAGATTAAGGAAAGGCAAACCTACATTTCTAGCATTTGTAGACTTAGAGAAAGCTTTTGACAATGTTGACTGGAATACTCTCTTTCAAATTCTAAAGGTGGCAGGGGTAAAATACAGGGAGCGAAAGGCTATTTACAATTTGTACAGAAACCAGATGGCAGTTATAAGAGTCGAGGGACATGAAAGGGAAGCAGTGGTTGGGAAGGGAGTAAGACAGGGTTGTAGCCTCTCCCCGATGTTGTTCAATCTGTATATTGAGCAAGCAGTAAAGGAAACAAAAGAAAAATTCAGAGTAGGTATTAAAATTCATGGAGAAGAAATAAAAACTTTGAGGTTCGCCGATGACATTGTAATTCTGTCAGAGACAGCAAAGGACTTGGAAGAGCAGTTGAATGGAATGGACAGTGTCTTGAAAGGAGGATATAAGATGAACATCAACAAAAGCAAAACAAGGATAATGGAATATAGTCTAATTAAGTCGGGTGATGCTGAGGGAATTAGATTAGGAAATGAGGCACTTAAAGTAGTAAAGGAGTTTTGCTATTTGGGGAGCAAAATAACTGATGATGGTCGAAGTAGAGAAGATATAAAATGTAGGCTGGCAATGGCAAGGAAAGCGTTTCTGAAGAAGAGAAATTTGTTAACATCGAGTATAGATTTAAGTGTCAGGAAGTCATTTCTGAAAGTATTCGTATGGAGTGTAGCCATGTATGGAAGTGAAACATGGACGATAAATAGTTTGGACAAGAAGAGAATAGAAGCTTTCGAAATGTGGTGCTACAGAAGAATGCTGAAGATTAGATGGGTAGATCACATAACTAATGAGGAAGTATTGAATAGGATTGGGGAGAAGAGAAGTTTGTGGCACAACTTGACCAGAAGAAGGGATCGGTTGGTAGGACATGTTCTGAGGCATCAAGGGATCACCAATTTAGTATTGGAGGGCAGCGTGGAGGGTAAAAATCGTAGAGGGAGACCAAGAGATGAATACACTAAGCAGATTCAGAAGGATGTAGGTTGCAGTAGGTACTGGGAGATGAAAAAGCTTACACAGGATAGAGTAGCATGGAGAGCTGCATCAAACCAGTCTCGGGACTGAAGACCACAACAACAACAACATGTCTTATCTCTCAAGAGACTTTAATTTATTCCTTAAATTATATTTCCAGATGGATTCCACATCATTACTCATCTTACTTGCTGCCAACTTTCCTAATCAATCAAGCAACTTGAAGTTATGGAAAATTCTGGTTCCTCAAAATAATTGACCTCCCGGCTAACATTCCACAAGGTCTGAACATGTCTGATGTACAGACTATTCCAAAACAAAATAAAAAGTACCACTGTTGATGTTAACACGACAAAACTGAAATAAGTATAATGGGGATATTATTTGAACTGGTAGTGGTCTTTCAGAAATTTCACATCATGCTAGCCGTTTAACTATCCTCTTTTGTACCTTCATATTAAGTTTTTTCATGGCTCATTGCAAAGAATAAATACCCAGTCAACACTGATCATAAATTGATAGTGATTCACTGCTACTTTATGTGATTAGGCTGAGAAGACAGTGTGCTGCTACAAAGCTCCTTTTCTGCTGGATTCTATTTCCTGCCTTCTGCCACCAACAACCCTCTGTGCTGATCTGCAGCAAGTCTTTATGCATTCCATCTCTTCACTCTTTCTTTGGTCTGCTTAGCGGTCTTCTCTGCTCAGAACAAAATCCATGGATTTCAAAGACCATCAATGTTTTATAAACCAAATGATATGACCTGCCCATACAAGCCTTTCAGTTCTCATCAGGTCTTCAGTACTTGGTTTGTTGTCAATCCAAATCACAATCTAGATCTATATATAGATGATTACTCTGCAATTCACAATTAAGTGCCCAGCAGAGTGTTCACTGAACAACCTTCGAGCTATTTCTCTACCATTACACCCTCGAATGGTGTGCAGGAACAAGGAGCGCTTAAATCTGTCTATGCCAACTGATTTCTCTTATTTTATGTTGATGATTCTCCCTATGTAGATGGGTGCCAACAGAATATTTTCAAAATTGGAGAAAGTTGTGACTGAAATTTCACGAGAAGGTCCTGCCGCAATGAAAAATGCCTTTGCTTTAATGATTGTGACCCTAATACACATATCGTAACTGTGCCACTCTCTCCCTTATTTTTTGATAATACAAAATGAGCTGCTGCTCTTTGAACTTTTTTGACGTCCTCCGTCAGTGCTATTTGATGCAGATCCCACACCACACAGCAATACTCCAAAATATGGCGGACAAGCATGGTGTAAGCAGTCCCTTTAGCAGATCAGTTGCCCTTTCCAAGTGTTCTGCCAATGAATCACAGACTTCAGTTTGCTTTCCCAACAACAATGCATATGTGAACATTCCAGCTTAAGTCATTCATAATTGTAATCCCTAATTACACTAGATGATCCATTCCCAGGTGAATTCATTTTGAATGGGATCATGGATCTTTCTAAAAACTTTACATGCAAAAAAGAGAAAATAATTTAAGTCTTCTTTTTTTCTGGACACATTAACTTTTGCAACCACACAGCCCTACTGGTTAGATCAGTATTTTGTACAGATGGAAATTCCTCGAGAGAGACTGCGCAATTGAAAAAAAAACGTCTGAGACTGAAGTGCAGTCCGTTTGGTGCTTGGAACTTCGCTCTGCATTGTATGATGACTTCAGTAAAGATTACCCCCAGATATTTACAGTTATAAAACCTTTTGTAGCATCAGGTTCTGACTATCAATAGCTGGAGTGGGTCTCTCGAATAGACAATGAGTCTTGCTCATATCCTGTTACTCAGTCCTCGATTCATTCACAACGAGATTGATCTTGTTCACCTCACCCCATGCTGTTATTCATATGCATCAATTCTTCCTTAGAGCTGGACAATAAGACTCATAATCTTTCCAAGTGCCAGGTTGAACAATATCATGACCCAGTGTGGCAATTACTATCCTCATGGCAAATTACTGGTCTGAGGAGATCACCAACACACAATCGTACAAACAAATGAAGAGGTAATTAATTCACATAAACACCATACAATAATAACAGAGAATTCGTACAATGGCTGTTGATATGGGATTGAGCAAAGAGCATCAACTCATACACCACAGCAGTTCTTGTCAAAGTCAATAACTGCATGTTCGACGTTGGTGATCGCCAGAGAGCCCCTCCCCTCCCCCTGGCAATGCTGAGCGTGGGATAGGGCATCAGGTAGTGGAGCCGAGGTCAATGAGGTGATGTGGTGTTCAATTGGAATCAGGCATTGCAAGTGACATGTCTGTCCAACTAGCTGTGCTGTGGCAGGCCGCAGGCCGGAGTGGCCGTGCGGTTCTGGGCGCTGCAGTCTGGAGCCGAGCGACCGCTACGGTCGCAGATTCGAATCCTGCCTCGGGCATGGATGTGTGTGATGTCCTTAGGTTAGTTAGGTTTAATTAGTTCAATTAGTTCTAAGATCTAGGCGACTGATGATCTCAGAAGTTAAGTCGCATAGTGCTCAGAGCCATTTGAGCCATTTGTGGCTGGCCAATGAGGGGTTACAGCTGGACTCTTTCTCATATAGTGGGCAAGCATGGAGCTATGTAGCGCCAAAACGACACAGTCTTGATGCCCTGCCGGAGGGTGGAGAGTGTGGCCAGTGTGATGATGATGAGTCCCATACTTCTTTACAGAGCGTAGGGGAGCGACGCTGGAGAACCGCGCCGCCTTACTAGGCAAGGTCCTAGTGGAGGTGGTTTGCCATTGCCTTCCTCCGACCGTAATGCGGATGAATGATAATGATGAAGACGACACAATAACAGCTGGACTCTTTCTCATATAGTGGGCAAGCATGGAGCTATGTAGCGCCAAAACGACACAGTCTTGATGCCCTGCCGGAGGGTGGAGAGTGTGGCCAGTGTGATGATGATGAGTCCCATACTTCTTTACAGAGCGTAGGGGAGCGACGCTGGAGAACCCCGCCGCCTTACTAGGCAAGGTCCTAGTGGAGGTGGTTTGCCATTGCCTTCCTCCGACCGTAATGCGGATGAATGATAATGATGAAGACGACACAATAACAGCTGGACTCTTTCTCATATAGTGGGCAAGCATGGAGCTATGTAGCGCCAAAACGACACAGTCTTGATGCCCTGCCGGAGGGTGGAGAGTGTGGCCAGTGTGATGATGATGAGTCCCATACTTCTTTACAGAGCGTAGGGGAGCGACGCTGGAGAACCGCGCCGCCTTACTAGGCAAGGTCCTAGTGGAGGTGGTTTGCCATTGCCTTCCTCCGACCGTAATGCGGATGAATGATAATGATGAAGACGACACAATAACAGCTGGACTCTTTCTCATATAGTGGGCAAGCATGGAGCTATGTAGCGCCAAAACGACACAGTCTTGATGCCCTGCCGGAGGGTGGAGAGTGTGGCCAGTGTGATGATGATGAGTCCCATACTTCTTTACAGAGCGTAGGGGAGCGACGCTGGAGAACCGCGCCGCCTTACTAGGCAAGGTCCTAGTGGAGGTGGTTTGCCATTGCCTTCCTCCGACCGTAATGCGGATGAATGATAATGATGAAGACGACACAATAACAGCTGGACTCTTTCTCATATAGTGGGCAAGCATGGAGCTATGTAGCGCCAAAACGACACAGTCTTGATGCCCTGCCGGAGGGTGGAGAGTGTGGCCAGTGTGATGATGATGAGTCCCATACTTCTTTACAGAGCGTAGGGGAGCGACGCTGGAGAACCGCGCCGCCTTACTAGGCAAGGTCCTAGTGGAGGTGGTTTGCCATTGCCTTCCTCCGACCGTAATGCGGATGAGTGATAATGATGAAGACGACACAATAACACCCAGTCATCTCGAGGCAGGAAAAATTCCTAACCCCGCCGGGAATCGAACCCGGGACCCCGCGCTCGGGAAGCGAGAACGCTACCGCGAGACCACGAGGGCGTACGGTGTAGGAGACGCTAATAGATCGGTCCCGTGTTATGGCAACAGTGTGCACGGTAAGAGACATGTGGATTGAAATGCAGGTGAAGTTGTTGTTCCATAAAATTTCGGGAGAGCTGCCGGATATCTGTAACTTCCTGCCACAATATTTCAGTGCAGAGTCTTCTGGCCATCTTCATGTGATATTAGCAAAAACCCACTGAGCTCTGGTATTTAAGGCTCCACCAGCACGTTAGTGGTGGATTCACTTGGTGTTGCACGTGCGCTACTTGAGCGCGTTTTTTCTGCTGCGCCGCGCACCCTCGTGGTGAAAACTTACTGCATAGATATCAATTTGATTGTTGGTTGGTTGGTTGGTTTGTGAGACTGAAGGGACCAGACTGCGATGGTCATCGGTCCCTCAATTTGATTGTCTTCCTGCGGTTCCATCACAGAACTACACTGGCTATGGAGGACACAAAGTTTTTCAATGACTGGATTCCATGCCGAATTCAACTGAAAATTGGTGTCTCTATTAATAAGAGACTCACTGTTAGTTGTATTTCCATGGATTCCTTAATATTAGAACTCCAAACGTTAGACATATGGGCCACATTTTTGTCTCACTGTAGTTCATTACATGATCATTGGAAATACAATGTTCAGCAATGGCAGACTTACAAGGCTGATAGTGGTGTGTATGCTGCTGAAACACCTGCGTTATGCAACTCCAAGTCTTCTTTGACAGATACCGACAGGTACAAAATATTTTTAGACGGGCAAAAGATTGCTTTTACTTTATTTATTTTTTTAATATTCTGCCTATTTGCGCTGAAATATTACCAATATATGGTAAACAGGCAGTCGTTTTAAAGGCCTCTTCTTCTTGTTTGCTGTGTCACTTATAGGTGTGCAGTGCTCTCTCCACTTGCTGAGACGGTTTCAGTCGTATTATATAATACCCATGCATCTGCTCACTGAACCGAATGGCGCGGTGGCCAATGCAATATCGGTAACAACTCGTGCTTCGTATTTTCAAAGTATCTATTTGCTTTTCCTTATTGAAAAAAATACAATGACGTTCAAATTGAAAACTTTTGTTCTTTCAACATTTTCAACTTCTCCAACCAAATTATTCCCTTCAAATACTCGTTCGTATTGTATACTGACATTATTTCATTTCTAACATGTATATTATACGTAACATCCGCCGAACAGGAGCGTACGGCTTCTATCCGACTAGTTCAGGTACACAATCGACTTCAGTGTCATGAGACCGATATAAACGAGGGTCCCCGCAAAGGGGCAATTGACAAACTTGGAGAGCGAAGGGATAGCCGCGCATCTGTGCTCCCTGTACTACAAACAGGGAAGAAGAATGTAGCAGTTGCTTTCGCACCCTTGGAACGGGTACAAGTGTGTGAAAGTTTTTCCTGTTGCTAACGTTTTGTGGTTACAATGCTTCGAAGTGAACACATAGCGAGTGCTGAGGGACTTGTAGATGATGTTACCGACGATTCTCTACACAGCGAGAGATCGAAGTTGCTGATTGAAGATGCAGTTACCCATTTCCGTGCACTGCTGGTTGAAAACGATGTACTAGCGTCAGAAGGTTCGCCGTCAATTCCACACGAAGCTATGCTGATGGCACAGAGGTTGTACAACACTGTAATAGATTTCTTGCGTGAAAACACTATCGTGGTTGATGAAGAGTTACTTCACGAGAATGAAGGTGGTGAAGATGTAGAATTCGAAGAGGTTACAATAGATGATTCTTCGGACGAGTATGAGCCCCCAGGGGAAAAAAAATCCAAAGCCTATGTATATTCCGCTAGAATGCAAATACAATGCGTCAACATTGCGAAAGCACATCCTCGATAGAGTCTTCAGGCACTAAAAAGTAAAGGATGTCATCGTAAAAAAAAAAAAAAAAAAAAAAAAAAAAAAAAAAAAAAAAAAAAAAAAAAAAAGGAGGAATATTTATCACGATGGGAAGATGAAATTAAAAAGGGTGGATCTGTATTTGACAAATACACATTCGTGGACTTACGATCATTTTGTCGTAGCTAGGCACCAGCAACTTACCACTCAAAATATGCAACAATGGGCTTTAGCAGGGGCCGCACAATATGAAAACTTTGCATTTGAAGCTTCTAGTTGATGGGTATCGAGATTTAAACAATGGCACAGAATTCGTCAACGGAAAGTAACAAAATTCATATCACGAAAGGACACAGTGAGATTGGAAGAAACCTTGGCTGTTGTAGAAACTTTCCGGCTGCAAACTCGAGAGCTAATACCCACTTTTGACAAGGTCTACATTATCAACACGGATCAAACAGGTATGTGACACAAATTAAAATGACATTCTACAAATGGTATTTCAAACAACGAATACCCATTTGAATAATTCTCGTATATAATCGTGTAATTGTACAATCATCTCGGTCATTAAATATCGTGCTGTTTCATTTGCTTCCAGGATGTCAGTACCAGTCTCCTTTCAACCGGACTCTCACCCACAAAGGAAGCAAGACCATACTTGTGAAGAGACTGGACATGAAGAAAGTTATACATTCATATACAGCACAATATGCTATTACTTTTTCTGGGCGTGTCCTACCGGGTGTTTTTGTGTGCCTGCAGGAGACAACAGGTGCATTTGGACCCCGAGTCCAGAAGACGATCGATGAATACGCCAAAACATACAAGAACGTCATTATGACGTCATCAAAATCTGGAAAGCTGACTACAAACATGTACAACGAGTTTCTTAAAACATCTTTGAAACCCTATGTTGGGAACAAAAGGTTTCTCGTCACCGTCGACTTCTGGGGAGGGCAAACACAACTGTATGACGAGGTTTACCAGGACGACGCACAACGTCCCACCTGACCCTCAAAGTTATTCCACCGAAGTGTATACCACTAGTGCAGCCCTGTGATGTTTATTTTTACAGACAGGTGAAAAATTTCATTAAATGCCTGCAAAATTGCGCCACGTTAATTGAACAGGAACGAGAAATTAATTCACGAGAAGATTGAATTAAAATTCAATTGATCGTTCACCATCAGTTATCATACCCTGTTTTTCACAATATGATCCAATACGCATGGTTTGCGTCGAAACTAACCGCAGAAGGACACATCTTTAAAAATGTTAACGAGGTCTGTTTTTCGACAGATATCCTCAAAACTCGCTGCTCGTGTAAAAAATCTTCATTTATTCGATGCGCAAATTGTTCAATCATCTTTTGTTTCGAGTGTTTTTATGACAAATATCATTCTGGGTCTTGTGTAATTTCGGAATCCAGCGAATAAACATATCATTATTCATAGTCTTCACAAGGCAGCTAATGTCTTCAAACTACAAAAGAAGGCAAGAAGACTGATATGTAGCTTGGCACTCAGAGCTCACTGTAGGCCAAGTTTTGAAAAATTACAGATTATGACCCCCCCCGTCAATATTTATACTACAGTGTGTAATGAATATTAAGGAAAACTATCCGAGTTATCAACAGTATGACATGCGACATAATTATAACACAAGAAACAAGCAGGACCTAGTTTCTTTCCGATGTAACTATAAAAAAACACAAAAGTGTTTCTTATACAAGCCCATAAAATTTTTTAATGCCATACCCCAACATATCAGGGCTCTTCCAGTTCAACAATTCAAAAAAAAAAGTAAAAGAATTTCTTCTTGAGCTCAGCATTTATGAAACCGATGAATTTTTAAGGGAGGCGAAGAATATGGTATGACTACACTTTGTGATCAGTTTTTATATGCTTCTATATATGAGTAAGTCTGTAATTGGCTAAATTTACTATGCAATATCAATTTGTACCATAAGTTTCTCTGTTTTGTATTTGTGTGAAGGTACCATAATTATTTGTGTAATATTTATATTGTGTAATATTTTTCTTGTTTTTGTAATTATTTGTGTAACATTTATACTGTGTAATATTGACTTTTGTAATGCCTCAGATGATCTCTGAGGTCTCTACAACAATAAATATCAATCAATCAATATGAATATTACTCTACGATGCACACAGTTTTCAATATACAATACGAAGGAATATTTGAAAGAAATAATTTGGTTGGAAAAGTTGAAAATGTCAAGAGAACAAAAGTTTTCAATTTGAATGTCATTGTATTTTATTTTTTTCAATAAGGAGAAGCAAATAGATACTTTGAAATACGAAGCACGAATTGTTACCAATATTGCATCGGCCGCCGCGTCATTTGGTTCAGTGAGCAGAAGCATGGGTATTATATACTGTAGGAAAGTTCTGGAGCGTTTTTCTCGTGAATGGCTGGCCACCTGGCCGTATGGCTGGGGCACTGTAACTCTATGGGGTATTGCTGCAAACATGCGCCGTCCCACTCCGAACTTCATTTCCCAACCCTGGCGCTCCCCTTGTAAGACGTCTAAAAATGGCAACTAACCCTATTTCTCCAACTCCATAGTAAATTTTATGTTTTCGTGTATGGAGTTCAAATGTTGTAGGAACTCTAGCAGACATCTGAACTCCATACATGAAAATATAAAATTTACTATGGAGTTAGAGAAGTAGGGTTGCTTGCCATTTTTAGACGTCTTAGTGCGCCATAAGAGCAATGGCACACTTAGTCATTCAGTGTATAGAAAGCCCATTCAAACAGACCTTTACTTGCAATCTGCCAGATGTCACCATCCAGCACAAACGATGGGTGTTCTGAAGATCTTCATTCACCTAGCCCACTTCAGCTCTGATGCCGATAGTTTGTAAACGGAACTGGAGCACCTGCAGACTGTATTTCTGAAGCATGGGTATTCGTCCCAGCAAGTGGAGAGAGCACTGCACACCTGTAAGCGACAGAGCAAACAAGAAGAAGAGGCCTTTAAAACGACTGCCTGTTTACTATATTTTGGTAGTATTTCAGCGCAAACAGGCAGAATATTAAGAAAATATAAAGTAAAAGCAATCTTTCGCCCTCCTGCAAAAATTTTGTTGCTGTTGATATCTGTCAAAGACAACCTAGAGCTGCTCAAGGCAGGTATTTTTACAGGATTCTGTGCGAATGCGGCAAATCTTATATAGGGCTAGCATTGCGTACTGTGCAGGATTACATTGTAGAACATCAGCGGCATACTCACCTCCTTCAGCCTTGCAAGTCTGCCATCGCCGAACATTGTGTTTTCGATGGTCATGTAATGAATTACAGTGAGACAAAAATTGTGGCCTGTATGTCTAACTTTTGGAGTTCTGTTATTAATGAATCTGTGGAAATATGACTATCTGACAGCGAGTCTCTTATTAATCGAGACAGCGCTTTTAATGTGAATTCAGCACGGAATCCAGTCGTTGAAAAACTTCGTGTCCTCCGAAGCCAGCGTAGTTCGGTGATGGAACCACTACCCCAGGCAAATTAGTAAGAAACTCAGCAAATGGGGGGAAAAAACTTATAAAGTTTTGAAACTTCAGGAAAATACTCATATGGGTTTAGTAATGAGAAACAGAAAAGTTCCCCCTTTGTAGGGGGTCATGTCCCCCTCTTACCCCTCCAAACGTCAATTTGTACCATATTTGAAATTTATACACAAAAAGATTCATTTTTTGAAATTAGTAAATATATTCCTTGCAAAATTGCACACGGAAAAGATTTTCCGCGTCTTTTCATTTATACTGTTCCAGCGTAACGACAAGTGCTGGCGTGAAGATCAAGATCGATACAGCAGAGAGGGCTGTGAGACAACATCAGCCAATAGCATGCTGACTAAGATGTCACCACAACAGGAGTGGCCTCTACATGAAGAGAATAAAAGTGACGCACTGCCTATCCTCAGGCTCACTAGAAGAGCCGCACTAGAAGACTTGTGATGCATATTAATTACTTGCATGGAAATTGTGTGTTTCGAAAGGCACTGATTATTTGCATGTTGACAATTGCTTGTGACACCACCTTGTACATACCAAAGTTAAGTATTGTCAATTCAATTACTGTAATAAGCTCCATTAATATGATTTGCTTTTATGTTGTCTAGATGTCTGAGAACAGCTTCCTAGGCACCCTACATTAAACGAGTGGGCAGGATCCCACATACATGGTATTTGAGGTATAAGAATTGGAATGGAATTCTGTTAAAGTAATAGTTTACAGTTTTTGTTGCTTAGAAAAGTATGGTAAGACAGAGATTTAGGAACCAGGTTTTAAATTGTAACACATTTCCAGGGGCACATGTGGACTCTGACCACAAAATATTGGTTATGAACTGTAGATTAAAACTGAAGAAACTGCAAAAAGGTAGGGTTTTGAGGAGATGGGACCTGGATAAACTGACTACACCAGAGGTTGTACAGAATGCAGGGTGTAAACGTCCCGGGAGATCCGGGAAAAACCCGGGAATTTTTTCACCCGGGAAAAACCCGGGATATTTTTAGAATTCCGGGAATTTTTCATTGTTTTAGTTTTCAGTTAAATTTTTGTAATTTTGACTGGTAAGAACCGATACTCTAACAAAGGATATTACTGTATCCCGCTACTGCAGAATAATCATCATCATCATCAGTTATCTGCTATATTAGCAGGTCCTTTGCCTCTCCATTTTCTGCGATCCATTGCTTCCTTCTTAAGGCTGCTGTATGTTGTACCGTCCATCATGTCATCCAGTATCTGGAATCTCTTCCTTCCTCGCTTCCTTTTCCCTTCTACATAACCTTCTAAAACTGTTTTTATCAGTCCGTCATTCTTTCTTAATATATGCCCAATCCAATTTCTTTTTCTTCTCTTTATTACATCTAGTAACTGCCTTTTCTCTCCCACTCTTCTCAGTACCTCTTCATTTTTTACTCTGTCCATCCAACTTATTCCTTCCATCTTCCGCCATGTCCAGATCTCAAAAGCCTCCAGCCTTTCTCTGTCTTTTTTCCTCATAGTCCATGTTTCAGCGCCATATAGAAGAACACTCCATACAAGACATTTTATGAGTCTCTTTCTGAGTTTTCTGTCCATACCGCTGCAGAAGATTCTCCTTTTCTTATAAAACGCCTCTTTTGCCATTGCTATCCTTGTTTTAATTTCTGTGGTGCACTTCCAGTCGGTGTCTATCCTGCTTCCAAGATACTTAAAATTTTGCACCTGTTCTAGTTTTTTTCCATTCAGCACAATTTTTAGTTCCTTATTTCCTCCTATTGCCAATACTTTTGTTTTATTTTTGTTAATTTTCATTCCATATTTTTTTCCGTTAGTTGCAATGGTGTCCACCAAATCCTGTAATTCTTTTTCCCCTGTGGCTAGAAGGACCATGTCATCAGCAAATCTCAAGCACCCTACTCTTCTTCCTCCAATTTCTACTCCTTTGTCATCTAATGAGCATTGGTCAATCATATTTTCCAAGTACAGGTTGAAAAGAGTAGGTGATAAACAGCATCCTTGTCTTACTCCTTTCCCTAGTCTCATCCAGTTTGTACTTTCTCCTCTCACTTTAACTGAAACTTTTTGATTAAGGTACAATGAGTTTATAAGTCTTCTGGTTTTCCAGTCCACTCTCTTTTCCCTCATAATAGTCGCCAGCTTGTCCCAAACCACATTGTCAAATGCCTTTTCTAAATCGATGAAGCACATATATAGGTCTCTTCCTTTTTCAATAAACCTTTCTCCTACGATTCGTAGGAGCCCTATTGCATCTCTGGTGCCCGTATTCCGTCTAAAGCCAAACTGCTCCTCGCCGAGATTCTCCTCTATTACTTTTTCAAGTCTTTTATTAATTATTCTTAACATCACTTTGGCTGCATGTGAAATCAGGCTGATTGTCCTGTGCTCGCTGCATTTCTTGGTTCCTTGTTTTTTCGGCAATGTAATCATTACTGTTGTCAAAAAGTCCTCAGGCCATTCACCACTGTCATATATTTTATTACATAACCTCAATATTTCTCTTATTCCATTGTGGTTCAAGCATTTTAGTATTTCTCCCGGTATTGTATCTGTAACTACTGCTTTGCCATTTTTCATTGCAGCAATAGCAGACTTTACTTCTTCCATTATGATGGTCGGTCCTTTCTCTTCATCACTTACACTGTTGTGTGATTCAAGTTCCAGAGTTTCTGGTTTGCTATTTGTGTCATATAGCTCTTTTATATATTCTTCCCATCTCTGGAGGACATCGCCACGATCTTTATACACTACCTCTTCGTCTTTACTCAAAATTTCCATAGTAGCTCTTCCTGCTCTGTTTTGTTCCCATGTCATAGCCTTTACTCTGTTGTATAGTAAGTCGTATCTTCCTTTCCTGTCCAGTTCTTCAATTTCATCACATTCCTCTTTTAGCCATTTTTTCCTAGCCTGCTCTGTTTCTCTTCGCAGTTCGTTATTTAACCTTCGGTATATCTTTCTTGCATCTTCAGTGTTCTTGTTTTTCAATTTTCTTCTCTCCTCCATCTTGGAAATCATTTCTTGTGTGACCCATGGTTTTTTTGACCTTTTCCCTTTTACATATCCTATATTTTGCTGTCCTGCTTTAATGATTCCTTCTTTCAGCATATTCCAGTACTCGTTGGCATTATCAGGTGCTTCTTTGTCTCGTAATGTGTTTAGAAAGTCCCGAGACAGCATTTCTGTAATTTGTTCTTTGTTGGACCTTATCTTCTCTAGATCCCATTTCTTCACCATTGTCGCCTTTTTCAGTTTTTTCATTCTTATTTCTATTTCTGCCATAAGTAAGTTGTGGTCACTATTAATATCTGCACCTGGTAATGTGTGCACCTTCTTGATTCCATTCCTGTATCTTTCTTCTACCAGTATAAAATCGATTTGGTTTCTATATTTATCCCCTGGTGATTTCCAAGTGTAGAGCCTCCTCTTATGGTTCTTGAACCATGTGTTTGCCACTATCAGCTGCCTTTCCCTGCAGAAGTCAATTAACCATTCACCTCTGTCATTTCTCTTTCCAAGACCATGACTGCCTACTATGTTTCCCTCTTTCCCTTCTCCCACAATGGCGTTCCAGTCTCCCATTACTATTTTGCAGCATTTTTTATTTTCGTCCATTATTCTCTCTACTACATTGTACGTTTCCTCTACAATTTGGTCATCATGTTCTGAAGTTGGCATATACACCTGGACAATCAGTAAATCTTTTTGTGCTCCTTTCAGCCTTACACCAATAACCCGGTCATTTGCATACTCTACATATTCCACACATTTAGCCAATTCCTTTGTCATAATCATTCCTACTCCATTAATTCCTTTTACTTCTCCTCCTGAGTAGTAGAATACATATTCATCTGACTGCAACTCTCCATGTCCATTCCATCTTACTTCAGCAACTCCTACGAGGTCCATATGATTCTTTTCCATCTCTCTTTTAAGGTTTTCTAGTTTTCCTGCTTGTAGCAGAGTTCTGACATTCCAGGTACCAATTCTCGTTTTGATTTTTTGCCTCCTTTCAAGTTGTCCCCCCCGGAGATCCGAATGGGGAACTATTTTACCTCCGGACACTGATTTAACATGAGAGGAAGCCATTTTTTGTGCATAAAATGGAGACTGCATTATGCAGGGAAGATAATCTGCGGTGGTATTCCGTTGCCTTCCGCAGTTCTGGAGGCCGCCCCTAACATGGGATAGAGACGCCTTTTGCAGCCGCCCGCTCCGGGTCAGACGCTGCATGAGAAGTATAGGTTGGAAAATGAAAGACCCCTAGACCTCGAAACCTAATAGCGTCAGGGTCGGAAAAGAACAAGAGCTGGCCGAGGGTGGCCAGATAGGAAAGATAAGAGTGAGGAGCCTGGCATAAGTAAGTGGAAGCAATGCCAGGACTCAGCTCGGGGCCCCGTGGTCGCCAGCCACGTATCACTAGGTGTGACTCCCTGAGAATAATACTTCAACAATAACACACAAACGAGGGAGAAAAAACGAAAATAACTTAAATTGCAACGGAAATGCGCCATATACATCAACGACACACAGTGCTCATGCAAGCGTCTGCCCAAGGAACATGAATAAAAGCGTCTGCCAACTGAAGATGTGTTAAAGGCTTTAGCAAGACTTTGCAGTGCCTCATAACAACAAATTGCCTGGAAGTAGCAACCGTTTACATTCGATTTGCTTTAGCAGTTACGCGCGGGCTCATGCGCTGCGCATGCGCAGTTGAGTCACGTTTGAGTAGTAGATACTCCCGCTTCTGGCTACAGGAATGTGGCTGTTGCAAGCAGTCGCAGCAAGCAGCTAGATGTTACCGGGGAAGGTGGGCGCCAAATTTATATTCTTGAGGAAAAAAACTTGTTTCATAAAGCGCCTAGCATTCAGCGCACGTTTTTCTATCGATTATTCATATGATTTTGAAACGCTTCCCTGTTGATTTTTGAACACATTTTAAGTTGATTTCTGAATGATTCATAAGTTGACTTTTGAATGAATGCATGCATAGTGTACGTGATGTCTGTCAATAGAATCCTCGTCGCATCTAGAAATAAACTTTCCGCAGACAAAAGGGGAGGGGCTACACGAGCTTGAGGCTGTAAAGGCGAACGGATGAATGCCAAACGCTGTCTGTTTATGTGGTTGATTGGGTTTGCGAATGATTGGCATTGTTACAATTACTAGCGAAATCCGTAGATTCAGACTACCAGAATGGAAATAAACGACTGACAGGAATAACAGGTGAGAAAGATTACGTATTATCTTCTCAGTGTATCCAAGAAAATGAAATTTTGACAGAAAATTTTTGGCCTGATCGCTACACTAGTAAGGACCAGTAGTACAGTCCCTGGCTAGCAGCCGCGTAAGTTCTATTCTGGAAGTAACGCGGAAAACGTGTTGTTCGAACACGTAATAACGCCTAACCGGAAAATAATCGCGGGATAACTAAACCTGTGATTCCGGCAAGGTTAGTGACGTTAATTGGCGAACAAATCTTGACAGTGGCAGCAGTAGCTACAGAATTGGTGATGACAAGATTGTTTGTTAGAACGAGGAAGGAGAAGAAACGGGGACATCACACAAATTATGGAAGAATAAGACGATTCCAAATTTATATAAGAATTTCGTAATACTACTTTTCGATCTCATGCTTGAGAAACTGGTGCGTATGAATGAAATCTGAAACTGTTTCCTAACATAAAGCTTTTTGCTTGTAGTAGGCATAATAGGCATTTGACATTGGTACTTCGTGGATTATATTCTGTCGTGTTATGAAAATGGCCATTTGTGCCAAAACAGTCTCGTTTATTTGGTGTGTTACAAAATTGCTGCCATATTATAAAGGCCTATTTTGTTTTATCTAGAAGACAGTGATAACATAGACGTTATCAGATCGATAAACCACACCAGTCTTGGGTATTAGTTGTATTAACAGCATTTTCAATATTAGATAACGACATTTCGATTTTTCATGTAGCAAAATGTTTGACAAACTTTGATGAGGTAATAGATTCTTTTGCAGAAAGGAAAGTACGCCATGTAAAGCTGTAGCAAGATTAGAGAGAAAAAATGCTAGGAGCTAAGGTTTGAAGAATGTGTAATTTCTTGCTTATCTCTTGCAGTATTGGTTTTATATATCCTATATTTAATTTTATGTCACACAAAACAGCAAGTTATTAACTAATAGGCAATAAAGAGTTCAGATTTTCTGAAGAGTTCTTGTTCTCTCGATTACATGTAATCACATCCGCTATTAATTGCGATATTTTTTTTTAAGAAGTGCAGGCTGGCAAATCGGCCGACTGGGAGCAGGAGAAGCACCATAGAACATTTCAATTTCCACTCTCCTGAATATGGTATGGACGTGCGGTAGAAAAATGCTTAATGAAGAGTCGTGGCACTGCCATTTGGCATACTTAAGACCAAATAATATGTATTACATTTGCTCGAATACTTATGTTTTATGTTTCAGACTTTTCAGAAAGATTTGCACTACAAGATTAACATATTTTGAAAATTCGATTTTTTTTTTTTTTTTTTTTTTTTTTTTTTTTTTTTTTTTTTTTTTTTTTTTTTTTTTTTTTTTTAAATATCGACCCGGTTCGCAAATGTCGTAGATCCGGGGCTGATGCGCAGAGCAGTCTGAGTTATATCGGGTAGTCTCCACGTGACCCGTGTTTACATTTAGTGATTTTGCTGTTTCCCCTTCGTTTACTCTCACGTCAAATGAAAACAAAACGAGAATGTGTGGGAGAGCATAAGGGAACAATTGACAGGAATGGGGGAAAGAAATATGGTAGAACAAGAATGGGTAGCTTTGAGGGATGAGGTAGTGAAGGCAGCAGAGGATCAAGTAGGTAAAAAGACAAGGGCTAGTAGAAATCCTTGGGTAACAGAAGAAATGTTGAATTTATACTAACAAAGAGATAGAGGGGCTGGCCAGTACTTACCTCAGCTCAGTACAGCCGATAGATACACACAAAACAGAACTGAAAATTTACATTCCTAGCTTTCGGAACTTTGTTCCTTCATCAGGGAGGAGAGAGGGGAAAAAAGGGAAGAAGGGAAAGTGGATTCAGTTACTCACAACCCAGGTTATGAAGCAACAGGGAAAGGTAAACAGGGAGGGTAGCAAGGATGGAGGCATGGTTGTCAGAGGGAAGCCAAAGATATTCATCTTAACACTTTCTCTTCTTCAGTGTTTTATATATACATTGTTAGCTATCACTTACGTCTGTCATCTTAACACTTTCTCTTCTTCAGTGTTTTATATATACAACACATCCTTCATTGTTTTGTCCCTTTTGTTAGCTATCACTTACGTCTGTCATCTTAACACTTTCTCTTCTTCAGTGTTTTATATATACATACACATCCTTCATTGTTTTGTCCCTTTTGTTAGCTATCACTTACGTCTGTCATCTTAACACTTTCTCTTCTTCAGTGTTTTATATATACATACACATCCTTCATTGTTTTGTCCCTTTTGTTAGCTATCACTTACGTCTGTCATCTTAACACTTTCTCTTCTTCAGTGTTTTATATATACATACACATCCTTCATTGTTTTGTCCCTTTTGTTAGCTATCACTTACGTCTGTCATCTTAACACTTTCTCTTCTTCAGTGTTTTATATATACATAAATAAACAGTAGAATATCTTTGGCTTCCCTCTGACAACCATGCCTCCATCCTTGCTACCCTCCCTGTTTACCTTTCCCTGTTGCTTCATAACCTGGGTTGTGAGTAACTGAATCCACTTTCCCTTCTTCCCTTTTTTCCCCTCTCTCCTCCCTGATGAAGGAACAAAGTTCCGAAAGCTAGGAATGTAAATTTTCAGTTCTGTTTTGTGTGTATCTATCGGCTGTACTGAGCTGAGGTAAGTACTGGCCAGCCCCTCTATCTCTTTGTTAGTATTTGTTTCACATCTTATATGAGATTTTCCATTAATCATTTAGAAATGTTGAATTTAATTGATGAAAGGAGAAAATAAAAAAATGCAGTAAATGAAGCAGGCAAAAAGGAATACAAACGTCACAAAAATGGAAGGAAGTGCAAAATGGTTTAGCAGGGATGGCTAGAGAACAAATGTAAGAACATAGAGGCTTACTGTATCTCACTAGGGGTAATATAGATACTGCCTACAGGAAAATTAAAGAGACCTTTGGAGAAAAGAAAACCACTTGTATGAATATAAAGAGCTCAGATGGAAACCCAGTTCTAAGCAAAGAAGGGAAAGTAGCAAGGTGGAAGGAGTATATATAGGGTCCATACAAAAGCAATGTACTTGAGGACAATATTACAGGAATGGAAGAGGGTGTAGATAAAGATGAAATGGGAGATATGATACAAGAGTCAAAACAAGGCCCCGGGAGTAGACAACATTCCATTAGAGCTACTGACAGCCTTGAGAGAGCAAGTCCTGACAAAACTCTACCATCTGGTGAGCAAGATGTGTGAGACAGGTGAAATACCCTCAGACTTCAAGAAGAATATAATAATTCCAATCCCAAAGAAAGCAGGTGTTGACAGGTGTGAAAATTACCGAACTTTCAGTTTAATAAGTCATAGCTGCAAAATACTAACACGAATTCTTTACAGATGAATGGAAAAACTGGTAGAAGCCGACCTCAGGGAAGATCAGTTTGGATTCCGTAGAAATATTGGAACACGTAAGGCAATACTAACCCTAAGACTTATCTTAGAAGAAAGATTAAGGAAAGGCAAACCTACGTTTCTAGCATTTGTAGACTTAAAGAAAGCTTTTGACAATGTTAACTGGAATACTCTCTTTCAAATTCTAAAGGTGGCAGGGGTAAAATACAGGGAGCGAAAGGCTATTTACAATTTGTACAGAAACCAGATGGCAGTTATAAGAGTCGAGGGACATGAAAAGGAAGCGGTGGTTGGGAAGGGAGTGAGACAGGGTTGTAGCCTCTCCCTGATGTTATTCAATCTGTATATTGAGCAAGCAATAAAGGAAACCAAAGAAAAATTTGGAGTAGGTATTAAAATCCATGGAGAAGAAACAAAAACTTTGATGTTCGCCAATGACACTGTAATTCTGTCAGAGACAGCAAAGGACTTGGAAGAGCAGTTGAATGGAATGGACAGTGTCTTGAAAGGAGGATATAAGATGAACACCAACAAAAGCAAAACAAGGATAATGGAATGTAGTCTAATTAAGTCGGGTGATGCTGAGGGAATTAGATTAAGAAATGAGACACTTAAAGTAGTAAAGGAGTTTTGCTATTTGAGGAGCAAAATAACTGATGATGGTCGAAGTAGAGAGGATATAAAATGTAGACTGACAATGGCAAGGAAATCGTTTCTGAAGAAGAGAAATTTGTTAACATCGAGTATAGATTTAAGTGTCAGGAAGTCATTTCTGAAAGTATTTGTATGGAGTGTAGCCATGTCTGGAAGTGAAACATGGACGATAAATAGTTTGGACAAGAAGAGAATAGAAGCTTTCGAAATGTGGTGCTACAGAAGAATGCTGAAGATTAGATAGGTAGATCACATAACTAATGAGGAATTATTGAATAGGATTGGGGAGGAGCGTGTGGCACAACTTGACTAGAAGAAGGGATTGGTTGGTAGGACATGTTCTGAGGCGCCAAGGTATCACCAATTTAGTGTTGGAGGGCAGTGTGGAGGGTAGAAATCTTAGAGGGAGACCAAGAGATGAATACACTAAGCAGATTCAGAAGGATGTAGGTTGTAGTAGGTACTGGGCGATGAAGAAGCTTGCACAGGATAGAGTAGCATGGAGAGCTGCATCAAACCAGTCTCAGGACTGAAGGCCACAACAATAACAACAGAAAAGTATTTAAATGAAAAGTATAATTAACTGTATGGAAATATTTCATAGCCTATATATTTTACTTGATGACACTTGTTTTGTGGTCAGTATTGTTGAAATCAGGAGTACGTGCCAACAGTGAAAATATCAAGTTCTCCTTCCCATTCACTCAGTGCTCCCCTACTACTGTTGTTACTGCTGTTTCTTCCTACCCAGTATCCAGTTTAGTTGAGTTAATGTTGTGAACTGTCAAAGTAGTCCCAGAGGGGTCTGTGTTTGTGACAGTATTTATCTGATTGTGGTGTTATGAAGTGCTTCTTCTTAGTCTCATTTCTTTTGTGTGGACCAAGAAAACAATAGCACTGGACCCTACGACCTGTTTTACTTGTGGTAAATCAGTTTTGGAAGGAGAGACATCAATAGTGACAAAGGACTTTGAAACTCTGATACACATCAGCAAGGAATGGAAGAATGGCACTCACAATCTTCTACAGAAAACTGGACTGATTGAAGTGCATAAGATCTGTTGACATGAATATATTAAGAAACATAATATAAGGAAAGTAATTAATCAGAATGTTGCACAAACAAATGATAAAATTTTGAGATCATCCTCCTCTTATCCATTCAATTTCAAAAAAGGTTGTTTCATATATGCTGAAAAGCATGACACAGAGGTGGACATAAAAAAACCACTCCATAAACACTGCGGAGTGTTTGGAGATCACTCTTTAACTGTGAAACATATGCTGCTTGAGAAAGCAGAGAAACGCAATGATGATTTCGGTAGAAAGGTTGCCAAACACATCAACAGTGTTTTTTGTATAGTAGCTGAAAAAGCCTGTTATCATCAGGATTGCTATGCTAAATTAGTGCGAACTCCTCCTCTGTTTGAAAAAGAGGCCCTCAAGACACCAACTTTGATGCTGCTTTTCAAGAATTCAAGAATCGTGCAGATTTATTCATAGTTCAGAGGAAAGTCACTTAGCACTGCTCGATTTGTTGTAGAAAGTTTCATCCAAGCAGAGCGTATGGATAACTGGGTGCTCCATATAGAATGTGTGAGAGCTATGCTCCCAATATTCTGTGTAACTGGGCACTTCCCTTATGCTAAGGAGTGTCATTTGTACCTCCAGAACATGGAAAAACTGAAAGAAACCATGAAACCCGGGGAGTTCCATAAATTCACCAAGGACAGCCTCTTCATGGTTCGACCCTCTGGTAAGTGTTGGTGTGGAGTATGGACCAACATGACGATAGAACAAATACTTGTGAAGAACCCGAAGAGGTGTTTCACACGGAAGAGGTATCACTGATAGTGTGTTGAACTGATGGATTTGTGGTATACCAACAGCCCATCACATATGTGTAGCTATGGAACAGTTCTGCAATTTACTTTCAGTGTCAAGTGATCAATGTGTTGAACTGTTGAGTGGGAGGATAGAAATTAATGAGAAAATTCACAGATTTCTGCTATAGTTGCAACAACACACTCCATTTGCTTATAAGGAGCAATTGTATTCATTAGGATCCACGTTAGTAGCTTCTCAGTAAGTAAACTACTACAAAGCTGAGCTGTTGGTTTGTATATGTTGAAATAGTTGCAAAAGCAATAAAATGCCTCAGAATTTTACCAGTAAGTGAGTATAGTGGGTCAAGATATGTATCTTCTTGTGCTACTTACCGCTCTTGCTCCAGATGACAGGCAGAGTCCTGATGAAGGAAAGTAAAGATAGCATCAGAACAAGGTGTTACAGTTCGAAAGATATACGTAACTCCTCCCACGTTCATAAATGCAAAAATTCAATACCGTTTCTTCATTCAGTAAGTGGTTGCAACAGCTTTTCAACCTTGTTTGTGAAAGGAAAGCTGCAAGCTTTCCAATTTTTCAACCAGTATCCCCAATTTCCCACAGATATTCAATGATCCTGCTTCTGCCCCTGGTACCATTGCAAAAGCAGTAGAGAAATTTACACTCCCTCTCTCTCTACACAAAAACAGCAGAGAGTCCTGATGATAACTTAAATGCCATTCAATTTAAATGTTTTAAAGTACTTGTGGGTCAGGCAAACAGTGCTGTCACATTCTCTCGTTTGCCACCCACTACTGAAGCAGGATCCTTCCATTCTTACCAAGTTTACCTACAAGTCCAGCTATGGGTGGGGCACAACTTGGATCCCAGAAACTGGGGCTGGAGGAAATCAAACTCACCCATTTCCCCAGTTCACATGAAATGACTACCTGCTCCAGAGAAAATACTACTATTGATTTTATGTGGCTGCCCTCAAGGCTGCAGAAGAAAGTGCAGATGTGTGAAGGCTGACTTACACTGCGCAACAATGTGCAAAAATTGTCATGGACAAAGCTGCATTAATGTGCCTCGAAGTGATTTAACAGAAGATTTTGATGATGGTTTTAAGTAAAAAAAAAATTACGTTAATTTATTTGTTTGGTAGATATTGTGGCATTTTCATTGTCTACATGCTGAACATATGATTGTAAATATATTACAAAAAAGTGATTGTTGATTAGTTTTACAGTAATTCTTAATTATCATGAAAAATGATTTTCATTCCACTAATTTAAGTTGCATAAATCTATAGTAAAAGACTATAAAGCAAAATTGTTCTTTATGAATAAGTGTGTTTTAAAAGACGTTTCGCTTTTTTTCCTACAAATTTTAGCACTTATAAACTAATTACGTTGCTTAAACATGCATTTGACCTCTGAGTAGAATTTCACCAAAAAAATTTTCTGTCATATAGATAACTTCGTTAAATCAACCATTTTCTGTAACGTTTGGAAAAAGGAAAATAAATTATGTTAAGGGTTGGGAGAAGGGGGAAGCTCCCCCGATAGTGGAGGGAACTTTTCTGTTCTTTACTTCTTTATCTCCTGAGAGTGTTTTCCCAAGGTTTCAAAACTTATAAATTGTTTCCCCCATTTTCATAATTTTACCTGAACTACCATGGGAAGACATTCAAATTGATATCGATGCAGCAAGTTTTCACCACAGAGGCCCCGCGCAGCAGAATCGGACATGCTCACGTATTGCACGTGCAATGCCAAGTGAATCCACTATGCATGTACTGGCGGGGCCTTAAATACCAGAACTCAGTGCGTTTTTGCCAGTATAACCTGAAGACGGCCAGAAGACTCTGTGCCAAAATATTGTGGCAGGAAGTTTCAGACTTCCGGCAGTTCTTCTGAGATTTTGTGGAACAATATGTACACCAAGAAAGTTTTATATCTCACAAGTGAGGGTGTTGATCGAGGTAGCGATACCGACGTCTTCTATATTGGAATGATGGTGAAGGCGCACAGACGTGTGACATACTGCATGGAGTCATCGAGTGTGTGGGAGGTGAATGGAGCAAGAAGAGAGTGCCTTCACATAGCTGTAAAGAAAGACTGTTGACTGAGAAAGGAGAGATGTTGAGGTTAAAGTGTGCAGCACAGGAGGGAGAGGGTGACGTGGGAAGCTCGAGATGAGTGGTCGTGGTGGCAATGTCAGAGGGAGGAATTTCATGTAACAAACCCACAGCACTTCGTTCCAGGTGGTTAGGAGCAAACTCATGAATTGGAGGCTATGCCAAGGTATCCATGGAAGGAAGGTCATCATCAAGCATCCAAACTGGCTTGAATCTGTTGGTGCAGACAGTTTGCAGCATACCACATGAGAGAATATCAAAAGTGTGGGTGATGTGATGGAGCACTTTGTGGGGGAGGGGCAGAGCAAGGCTGTTGGAGAGTGGGCAGAACAGTGTCATTGGCTCTAAGTTTTTTGTGTATAAAGACAGATGGGACAGCACGGGTGCGAGGAGGCGAAGTACTAATATCAGCAATGTGTGCGTGGACTCACTCGACCAAAGTTGCGAGTTCAGAAAAAGGAGGGGGGGCTCAGAGTCTTCAACGAATGCTGCAGGCTAGATCAGGGGTTTGCTGTAAAGCATGTTGGCAAGGAAAGCCTGTGAGTCCTCCTTAAACGCTGTACAAATTCCGAACTGGATCGGGGTTGGACCTCAGACAAAAAAGTAGAATGACATACGAGTGCTGCTTTTAGGGTACAGTGCCAGCACTTGACAAACCCTTTAGTTTGGGAATGTGCGGATTTATTGGCACTGCACAAGTTGCACAGTCTGCTGAAAATGACAAATTCAAACTGTCCCCACTGATTACTAGCAATAGAAGAGGAGCAACCGAATTGAGAAGTATAAGACATGAACAATGCACGAGCAATAGTATCTGCAGTAATTCTGGAAGACAAACATCCTGAACCCATCTGGTAACATGGTCAATAATAGATAATATATATTTGCAATGCTCTGAGGGGGGAAGAGGATCAATGAGATCAAGATGAAACCATCCTTTGGGGATGTTGAATTGATCCACAACAGGGTGGGTGTGAGTATGACTTAGCATATGGCATGGTAGGCATGCACGTGTCCATGCGTGACAGTCCAATTTAACACCCATCCAAAAGAAACATTCAGTAACAAGGCAAGGGGTGGCCTTAAGACCTAGATGGGTGAGTTTGGGGGTTGCTGAGAAGACTTAGTGGCATAGGGGGTGAGGTGGCGGAGGGTACATGTGGACTTGTCACTTAGCACTAGGTGTGAAGAACCAGGAAGGTGTCATGGCTCAATAAGTGATGACATAGTGTCATCTCATAATAAATGGTCCATATCTGGATCCTCTTGTTGCAGCCGTGCCAATTCATCGAAGTCCAACAGTGAAGAAATGGCATGTACGTGAGACAGGTAGTTGGTGACGGGTCCTCAGCTCCTTTGATATAACATAAGCCAGAGGTGTACTGGCTAATGAGGTCCATGTGACAAAAGTGCCGTGGTGGCAAGTTGTTAGGATTATGGATGGCATTCCCGAGTGGTTTGTGATCTGTGTAGATAGTCGCAGACCGGCCTTCCGTGCCCTCGCAAAAGTGGTGGACTGCCTCATAAATCATGAACAGCTCCCTATTGAAGGTGCACCACTTACGTTGTGAAGCGGAGAGTTCCTCGGAAAAGAAATGAACGTGTTGTGTCGAGTTGCCTATGTGCTTTTGTGAGATCGCACCAATTGAAGACTCGCTGATGTTACTAGTGATAGAAATGTGCAAGTCAGTGATGGGATGAGCGAGCAGGGCAACGTTGGACAGCGCAGTTTAAAGTGCATTGCATATCATCAGACCATAGCAATTTGCAGGTTCTGGAAATGTTTATGCCTGCCAAGGCCTCTGTCAGAGGGGTTTGTAGGGTCGCAGAATGAGGAATGTGTTTTCAGAAAGAATTAATTACACTCCTGGAAATGGAAAAAAGAACACATTGACACCGGTGTGTCAGACCCACCATACTTGCTCCGGACACTGCGAGAGGGCTGTACAAGCAATGATCACACGCACGGCACAGCGGACACACCAGGAACCGCGGTGTTGGCCGTCGAATGGCGCTAGCTGCGCAGCATTTGTGCACCGCCGCCGTCAGTGTCAGCCAGTTTGCCGTGGCATACGGAGCTCCATCGCAGTCTTTAACACTGGTAGCATGCCGCGACAGCGTGGACGTGAACCGTTTGTGCAGTTGACGGACTTTGAGCGAGGGCGTATAGTGGGCATGCGGGAGGCCGGGTGGACGTACCGCCGAATTGCTCAACACGTGGGGCGTGAGGTCTCCACAGTACATCGATGTTGTCGCCAGTGGTCGGCGGAAGGTGCACGTGCACGTCGACCTGGGACCGGACCGCAGCGACGCACGGATGCACGCCAAGACTGTAGGATCCTACGCAGTGCCGTAGGGGACCGCATCGCCACTTCCCAGCAAATTAGGGACACTGTTGCTCCTGGGGTATCGGCGAGGACCATTCGCAACCGTCTCCATGAAGCTGGGCTACGGTCCCGCACACCGTTAGGCCGTCTTCCGCTCACGCCCCAACATCGTGCAGCCCGCCTCCAGTGGTGTCGCGACAGGCGTGAATGGAGGGACGAATGGAGACGTGTCGTCTTCAGCGATGAGAGTCGCTTCTGCCTTGGTGCCAATGATGGTCGTATGCGTGTTTGGCGCCGTGCAGGTGAGCGCCACAATCAGGACTGCATACGACCGAGGCACACAGGGCCAACACCCGGCATCATGGTGTGGGGAGCGATCTCCTACACTGGCCGTACACCACTGGTGATCGTCGAGGGGACACTGAATAGTGCACGGTACATCCAAACCGTCATCGAACCCATCGTTCTACCATTCCTAGACCGGCAAGGGAACTTGCTGTTCCAACAGGACAATGCACGTCCGCATGTATCCCATGCCACCCAATGTGCTCTAGAAGGTGTAAGTCAACTACCCTGGCCAGCAAGATCTTCGGATCTGTCCCCCATTGAGCATGTTTGGGACTGGATGAAGCGTCATCTCACGCGGTCTGCACGTCCAGCACGATCGCTGGTCCAACTGAGGCGCCAGGTGGAAATGGCATGGCAAGCCGTTCCACAGGACTACATCCAGCATCTCTACGATCGTCTCCATGGGAGAATAGCAGCCTGCATTGCTGCGAAAGGTGGATATACACTGTACTAGTGCCAACATTGTGCATGCTCTGTTGCCTGTGTCTATGTGCCTGTGGTTCTGTCAGTGTGATCATGTGATGTATCTGACCCCAGGAATGTGTCAATAAAGTTTCCCCTTCCTGGGACAATGAATTCATGGTGTTCTTATTTCAATTTCCAGGAGTGTATTTCGAGGAAATGAAGGAAGTCCCAAAACGTCTCAGATTATGTCAAATTTTTAACTTCTCAGCACATTTCCTACATCTACATCTACGTGGATACTCTGCAAATCACATTTAAGTGCCTGGCAGAGGGTTCACAATTATCTGTTATTCCAATCTCGTATAGCGCGCGGAAAGAATGAACGCCTATGTCTTTCGGTACGGGCTGTGATTTCCCTTATGTTATCTTGGTGATCATTTCTCCCTATGTAGGTTGGTGTCAACAAAATATTTTCATATTCGGAGGAGAAAGTTGGTGATTGGAATTTCATGAGAAAATACCGTCGCAACAAAAAATGCTTTTCTTTTAATGATGTCCAGCCCAAATCCCGTATTATTTCAGTGACACTCTCTCCCATATTTCGCGACAATACAAAACGTTCTGCCCTTCTTTGAACTTTTTCTATGTACTCTGTCAGTCCTATCAGGTAAGGATCACACACCGCACAGCAGTACTCTAAAAGAGGATGGACAATCACAGTGTAGGAAGTCTCCTTAGTAGATCTGTTACATTTTCTGAGTGCCCTGCCAATAAAATGCAGTCTTTGGTTAGCCATTCCCGCAATATTTTCTATGTGTACCTTCCAATTTAAGTTGTTCGTAATTGTTATTCCTAGGTATTTAGTTGAATTTATGGCCTTTAGATTTGACTGATTTATCATGTAACCAAAGTTTAACGAATTACTTTTAGTACTTATGTGGATCACCTCACACTTTTCATTATTTATGGTCAACTGCCAATTTTCACACCATTCAGATATATTTTCTAAATCTTTTTGTAATTTGTTTTGGTCTTCTGATGACTTTATTGGTCGATAAATGACAGTGTCATTTGCAAACAACCTAAGACAGCTGCTCAGATTGTCTCCCAAATTGTTTACGTAGATAAGGAACAGCAAAGGACCTATAACACTACCTTGGGGACCGCCAGAAATCACTTCTGTTTTGCTCAATGACTTTCCGTCAACTACTACGAACATACTTCACATACGACCAGAATCTCTTTGGATTTTCTGCCAGGCTTCGAGACAAAGTTTTGTTGTGGAAACTGTTATAAGCATGTCACTTTGAAGTCTGTGCTAAATTATGAGCTTCTGTGAAAGATCGCCTGTTTAAATTTGGTGTGTTTCTTTTGTTCTACATCTACATGGATACTCTGGAAATCACTTTTAAGTGCGTGGCAGAGCTTCATCGAACCATCTTCACATTCTCTATTATTCCAATCTCGTATAGCGCGCAGAAAGAATGAACACCTATATCTTTCTGTACAAGCTCTTATTTCCTTTATTTTATCATGGTGATCATTCCTCCCTATGTAGGTCAGTGTCAACAAAATATTTTTGCATTTGGAGGAGAAGATTCTGTCGTAACGAAAAAGTCTTTCTTTTAACAATTTCCAGCCCAAATCCTGTATCATTTCTGTGACACTCTCTCCTATATTTCCCAATAATACAAAACATGCTGCCTTTCTTTAAACTTTTTCGATATACTCCGTCAGTCCTATATGGTAAGGATCCCACACCGCACAGCAGTATTCTAAAAGAGGACGGACAAGCGTAGTGCAGGCAGTCTCCTTAGTAGGTCTGTTACATTTTCTAAGTGTCCTGCCAATAAAACACAGTCTTTGGTTAGCCTTCCCCACTGGTAAATATGCACTGTCCTTGCATCTCCTCGGCCTGCTAAGGAGGCAGCCACACGGACTTGTGATCTCACCTGTATTGGCATGGTCGTCAGATCAGCCAGTACAAAGATCGCCCGTCCTACCTTCCCACTATCACCTGCTCACTCTACGGCTCACCCTTCATTGGCTTCTGCTAAATCACAAGCCCCAAAATCAGGCATCTGGACTTCCAAAAAAGAGCCTACATGCGAAGATTTTTTATGTACCTCGACTTCACAACCATCGATTTCTCCCTCATCTCAACGTCCTGTTTCCAAGAAGGCTCATAAGAAACCCAGTTCCTTCTCCGCCATGGTGTGTCTCATCTACAGCACCACCTGGCAGTAGCCGCCCTCAGCTGTCTTTCGTGTCACTAAGGTGCACTGCTGGCGGCCAATCGCTGGTGGCAGGAGCTGCTCCCGAAGAATCTATAGATCAGGATCTTCTGCCTTTGGCTGAATGGCGTTCCAAGCTGTTGGCCACCAGCTCTCAGCAGTCATTGAGTTGAGGGCAACCGTGGTAAGATTCTTCCCTTTTCTGTCCACTCTATGTCCATTATCCATTGGAATATCCATGGCATTAGAGCCAATCGGGACGAATTGTCGATCCTCTTATGATCCTACTCGCCAGTCATCTTCTGTCTTCAGGAAACAAAGTTGCATCCCCACAATCGCTTTGTTTTCCCTCATTTTCAGTCAATCCGGATTGATCTCCCCTCTGTTGATGGCACTCCAGCACGTGGAGGACTCATGATTCTTCTCCATGATACTGTTCATTGTCACCCAATCCCCATAAACAGTTCCTTCCAAGCTGTTGCTGCCCATCTTTCCCTTTCTGGATACACCTTCTCTCTTTGTACTGTATACATTCCATCATCCACACCGATGGCAAGAGTTGATCTTTATCTACTTGGTCAGCCCCCGCCCCCCTATTTGCTGGTTGTTGACTTCAATGTCCATCACCCGCTTTGGGGATCTCTGCGTCCTTGTCCACGAGGCTCCATATTAATTGATGTATTCCACCAATAGGATCTTGTTTGCCTCAACACTGGGGACCCTTCATTTTTGTGTGCCTCCACGACAAATTTCTCTAATTTGGATCTTTCGGTCGGTACTGTTCAGGTAGCTCAGCGCTTTGAATGGTTCATTCTTGCTGATACACACTCGAGTGACCATTTTCCATGTGTCCTTAGATTCCAGCCACAACTGCCATCTATGCGCCCGAAATGCTGGAAGTTTGCCCAAGCTGATTGGACACTTTTTTCGTCTCTAGCGACATTTAATGACCGTCATTTTCATAGCGTCGATGATAAGGTCACTCATATTACAGAAGTTATTCTTACAGCGGCAGAACGTTCAATACCCCATACCTCCGATTTGCCCCGGCGCCCCCCAGTTCCTTGGTGGAACGAGGCATGCCATGACGCAATACGTAAAAGGCGACATGCTCTTCGCGTTTTCCGCCACCATCCTACTTTGGCCAACTGTATCCACTATAAGGAGTTACGTGTGCGATGCCGTCGTGTCATCCATGATAGCAAGAAGGCAAGCTGGGGCTTCTTTACTAGCTCTTTTTAACACCTTCACTCCCTCCTCCGAAGTTTGGAGTCGAATTCGACGTTTATCTGGTGCGCCTAATTTCTCCCCGATTTCTGGGCTCACTGTCGAACATGATACTTTAGTGGATGCAGTCGTAATTTCTAACTCATTGGGTCAACACTTTGCTGAGATTTCGAGCTCTTCAAATCACCCGCCAGTCTTTCTCCTGAAGAAACATGCAGTGGAAGTGCGACCTCTTGCTTTCTCTTCTCAAAATAGCGAAAGCTATAATACTGTTTTCTCCATGCAGAAACTCCAACACACACTCTCTTCTTCTCGCTCTTCCACCTCAGGACCGGATGGTATCCACATCCAAATGTTGCTGCATTTATCATACCATAGTCTGCACTACCTCCTTCACCTTTATAATTGAATTTGGACCCACAGTACTTTTCCCAGAAGATGGCGGGAAGCTATCATTATTCCTGTTCTGAAACCTAGAAAGGACAAACATCTTCCCTCCAGCTGTCGCCCCATTTCAATCACAAATAGTGTATGTAAGGTTTTGGAGCGTATGGTGAATTGCCATTTAGCCTGGTGGCTGGAGTTCCGAAGCCTTTTAACACCTGCCCAATAAGGTTTCCAAAAGCATCGTTCTGTGGTTGACCATCTTGTTGCTCTCTCCACTTATCTCGTGAACAATTTTCTTAGGAAACGCCAAACAGTAGCGATATTTTTTGATCTGGAGAGAGCATACGATACCCGTTGGAGGACAGGCATCCTCTGCGCACTGTTCTCTTGGGGCTTTTCAGATCGGCTGCCCCTTTTTCTTCGCGAATTTATGGCAGAGCGCACATTTAGGGTGCGGGTGAACACTACTCTATCCCGTACTTTCTCCCAAGAAAACAGGGTACCCCAGGGCTCCGTGCTAAGTGTTGTACTGTTTTCCATCGCCATAAATCCAATTATGGACTGTCTCCTACCCAATGTCTTGGGCTCCCTCTCTGTGGACAATTTTGCGATCTACTACAGCTCTCAACAGACCAGCCTTCTTAAACGGTGTCTTCAAGGATGTCTCGATCACCTCCACTCTTGGAGCAGCGAAACCAGCTTCCGCTTTTCTCCCGGTATGACCGTTTGTGTCCATTTTTGGCGTCGTATGGAGTTTCTTCTGGCTTCCCTACATCTTGGCCCTGTCAACCTTCTGTTTGTGGACGTTGCTAAATTCTTGGGTCTTATGTTTGACAGGAAACTGTGCTGGTCCTCCCACATTTCCTATCTTTCGGCTCGCTGTCTGCGATCCCTCAACACCTTCCGTGTCCTGAATGGTACCTCCTGGGGAGCGGACCGAGTGGTCCTTCTCCGCCTCTATCGCACCTTAGTACGCTTGAAATTGGACTATGGATGCATAGTTTACTCCTCTGCTTGGACGTCTATTCTTTGGCGTCTCAACCTTGTCCACCACCGTGGATTGGGTTTAGCATCTGGAGCTTTTTACACCAGCCCTGTGGAAAGCCTTTATGCAGAGACTGCTGAACCTCCGCTGTCCAATCCACAAGCTGTCCTTCTGAGTTGTTATGCTAGCCATCTGTCTTCTATGCCTGCTAATCTGGCCCATGACATTTTTTTCAACGACTCCTTGGATTTAGGGTATGCAGGCCGCCCTTCCTCTCTACTACCACCTGGAGTCCACTTCCATCAATTGCTACATTCTCTTTCCTTCCACTTTCCTAAAACTTTCTTGACAACTTGGGGTACAGCACCGCCTTGGCTCCGCCCCCTGACCTGCTTGTTCTGTGACCTTTGTCAGTTTCCCAAGGATGGTACCCTCTCTCTCATTTATCGTCGGGCATTTGCTGCTGTATGCGCACAAATGAAGGATGCCACATTTATTTACACTGACGGCTCAAAAACATCGTTTGGATAGGGAGTGCCTATATTGTTGGTGACAACCCTAATCAATTTCGGCTTCCCAACCAGTGTTCGGATTTTACTGTGGAGATTTATGCCGTTTTCCAGGCTGTCCAAAACATCCGTCGCCATCAGCGGATACAGTATATTATATGCTCAGATTCGGTCAGCTCTCTCCTCAGTCTCCAAGCTCTCTACCCTGTCCACCCTCTGGTCCACCGGATTTTGGACTGCCTCCACTTTCTCCACTTGAGGGGCACCTCTGTGGTGTTCCTTTCGATTCCAGGACACGTTGGTATCCATGGAAACGAGGCGGCCGATATAGCGGCCAAGGCTGCAGTCTCTCTTCTTCATTCTGCTGTTCGCATGGTTCCCTTCGCTGATCTACAGTGTTTTATGTCGTCGTGTTACTATTTTATGGCACGCACATTGGTCTACACTTCCCAATAATAAATTGCAGGACGTGAAAGCTCTTCCTGTGCTTGGACCTCTTCCTCCCGACCTCGTCATCAGGAAGAGGTAATTTTAACTAGACTCCTGATAGGGCACTGTCTTCTTAGCCACCGACATCTTTTATGATCCTCCCCCACTTTGTCCCCACTGCTCTCAACTGTGGACGGTGAGACACCTTTTACTTGAGTGGCCCTATTTTACTCTGTTACGTGCCAGTCTACAGCTGCCGCCTGATATATCTTCCATTTTACCAGATGACACGCGCTCAGCCGATCGCGTTCTCGAGTTTATTAGTATCAGTGAGATGACGTCAGTCATTTGAAGCTCTTTTTGGTGACGAACAATCCCCCTTTCTATAGTAGTTTTTAAGCTTCCCTTCTGTTTTTTAGTTTACCCACTTTTTTGAGTTTTGCTCCCATTGCTGCTGATTTCCAGTTTGGTTCTTGTACCTTTTCCTAAGCCACAGACTGGGCGCTAATGACCGTAGCAGTTTTGCGCCCTAAAACCATAATAAATAAATAAATAAATAGATAGATAAAAACTTAAATAAATAAATAAAAAAATAACAGGTGGTTTAGCCACAGATTAAGTCTCTTTAGCTTGTTGGCTGACATTTATATTAATCATTTAGTAAACTAGATTCTTTATTCAAATCCTGCATTAGTAAAATAATTTACTTTTATGGATATGTAGATGACATTATCACATTTCATATTTTTCCAGGCAATAAAACTGAAGTAGAGCAACTACGTAACCTTTTCAGTTCGTTCCATTTCAATATTAAATTCAACATTGAGAATAATGTAGACAAAGCATAAAATATCCTAGACTTAACATTTACACAAAAAAAAAAAAAAAAAAAAAAAAACCAGACATACCACCATTACATACAGAAAGAAAACACCTACCAATAGAACTATTTATAACAGTACCATGCATCCCACTACACAAAAATTGGCAGCATATACAGTAGTAGTATGATTAGTAAGGCAGTGAATATCCCAATGGCACAACAAAATCTTTGTGATCAGATGCCAATAAACAAATATCCACCAATAATGGAAATTTACCATGCACAATTGATCAGCTTTTTAATAACATGAAAAAAAGAAAACATAAATGAAACAACTCACTTGTTACTAATAAATACTAAAGCCAAAAATATTTCAGTATTCCATTCATAGGAAGAGGCTGTTATAATATTGCCAATCAGTCCAAAAGGTATGGCACTGAATTGATCTATTCCACAAACAATAAAATACATACATAGGCAACCATGCACCCACATCCAGATCATCCCAGTTTTTACGTAGGTAGGGCAGGCAGGCAATTATTCTTACAATATAAGGAATACATGACAACTCTACATTTAAATGTACAACATAAACCTGAGTCTTCCAAATATTGATAAAGATCTCACAGTCTGACATAGACAACCCTCCTGCACGAAGCTCATCTTACTAGAGACGCTAGAAATGTGCGGACAACAGATTTTCCAACCCACTGACATGCTGAATGAAAAGACAGATAGTTGATAGAATACATTACCTTCTGTATTCAGTAATGATTGTCTCTTAATACAGCAGCCTAACAAGAAGTAATGAACACTGTTCCTTATCCTTGTCTCAAAAATGAATACACCGTCTCACTCCACTTACGCTGGTCTCTCTTTCTTTCTCCATCCCTTTTCACTGCGTCCTCCTGTGCCTGCCACTATCCCCCACATTGTACTCACTGTCGTTTTGCAATACTCTATTTCATTTAATTTGTACACATAACCTTAGTATGCTGTTATTACCATGTTACAACCTCAGCAGTATAAATTATCCACTTAGGAATAGAAGTGGTACATTATAACAAGTATTTTGAGTCACTCTGAATGTCAATAAGCATGTTAAATCTTGTGCTGAACATGAAAGAATATAAAACAAAAACTGTTGACTGTCACTCCTCTAAATCTTTATATATATATACGAGGGTTATTCCAAAAGTAAGGTCCGATTGATTGCCAAATTGAAACCACAGTGAACATCAGAAATGTTTTACTTGTAACAATTAGCTACACCTTTCAGCTACTTCTCTACGTAGTCGCCGTTCTGACTTAGACTTTTGTCATAGCGTTGTACCAACTTTTCAATAGCCTCATCATAGAAGGCAGCCGCCAGTGCTTTCCGCCAATTCTCCACGCTGGCCTACACCTCGTTGTCTGTGTCAAAATGTTGTCTTAAGACAGCGGTTCATGTGACCAGAGATGAAACTCAGGGGGAGACCGGGCGCTGATAACCTCACTGTTGTGCGCCCTAAAACACTAATCATCATCATCATCATCATCAGGGGGAGACAATTGCGGACTGTATTGTGGGTAATCTCACATTTCCATTTGAAAACGATGCAGGAGCATCTTCATTGCCCCTGCAGAATGCGGCTGAGAATTGTCGTGAAGACGAAACAGCACGACAGTTATGTAATGTTGGCTGCATAGCTTCAGGCGAAATTTCTCACCAGGCCCTCGTACTTGGCGGCAGACACTATTTTCTAGACATCTTTACGCACTCACTGCGAGCTCAGAAATGAGAAGAGCGACGTGATGCTAACTGGGGTTATACTAGAGACACTACCCAGCACATCTGTGCAAAGCTTTATCGGATTTTCATAGTCGTTTCCATTTCGCGACCGATCGGACCTTACTTTTGGAATAACCCTCGTATATATACACTCGCACACACGCACATATCCATCCACACATACAGACACAAGCAGACATATTTAAAGACATATTTAAATATGTCTGCTTGTGTCTGTATGTGTGGATGGATATGTGCGTGTGTGCGAGTGTATACCTGTAGACATATTTAAATATGTCTGCTTGTGTCTGTATGTGTGGATGGATATGTGCGTGTGTGCGAGTGTATACCTGTCCTTTTTTCCCCCTAAGATAAGTCTTTCCGCTCCCGGGATTGGAATGACTCCTCACCCTCTCCCTTAAAACCCACTTCCTTTCGTCTTCCCCTCTCCTTCCCTCTTTCCTGATGAGGCAACAGTTTGTTGCAAAAGCTTGAATTTTGTGTGTATGTTTGTGTTTGTTTGTGTGTCTATCGACCTGCCAGCGCTTTCGTTCGGTAAGTCACCTCATCTTTGTTTTTAGATATATTTTTCCTACGTGGAATGTTTCAAAAATATATCTAAAAACAAAGATGATGTGACTTACCAAATGAAAGTGCTGGCAGGTCGACAGACACACAAACGAACACAAACATACACACAAAATTCAAGCTTTCGCAACAAACTGTTGCCCCATCAGGAAAGAGGGAAGGAGAGGGAAAGACGAAAGGATGTGGGTTTTAAGGGAGAGGGTAAGGAGTCATTCCAATCCCGGGAGCGGAAAGACTTACCTTAGGGGGAAAAAAGGACGGGTATACACTCGCACAGACACACACACACATATCCATTGGTTGAATCTGGGAGTGCGGCTGAAGGTGAGGTTTAAATATGTCTGCTTGTGTCTGTATATATGTGGATGGATATGTGTGTGTGTGCGAGTGTATACCCGTCCTTTTTTCCCCCTATGGTAAGTCTTTCTGCTCCCGGGATTGGAATGACTCCTTACCCTCTCCCTTAAAACCCACATCCTTTCGTTTTTCCCTCTCCTTCCCTCTTTCCTGATGGGGCAATAGTTTGTTGCGAAAGCTTGAATTTTGTGTGTATGTTTGTGTTCGTTTGTGTGTCTGTCGACCTGCCAGCACTTTCATTTGGTAAGTCACATCATCTTTGTTTTTATATATATATATATATATATATATATATATATATATATATATATATATATATATATATATATATATATATATATATATATTTTTCACCAATCTAAGTAATCAGAAGTAATATGGATGCCAATATTCCATCACATCACAGTAACATAGTTAAATATACATAACACTGAACAACAAATTTGAAGTGAAAGTGTAAATTGCATGATTTTGGGTTGGTTATGTTTATTCCAGTATAAAATGATACAATATCATCATCTTCATAATATTTAGCTCTAGTTGTTTTAAAAAGTAATCTACATTTTTGCATAAATAACTCGCTAACTAAATATGCATTCATGTTTCATGATCCAGCATAACAAATTTTAAGTGAATAATTACTTGAATTATGTTGTGTGTTGTGCAGTGATAAATTTCTGTGCCGTTCTGGAAGTACAAAAGTAAAATATTAAGAAAAAATGAAGATAATATTACATGAATGAAAGTACTGTGTAAGTCTACTTTCGTCCAGAAATATGTAAAGCACAAAAGAAAATATATAAATTAACTGGTCACAAATGTATATAAAGGATTACAAATGTTAAATGTCCACATGTACAATATATACAATTACATAGTTTGTTCAGAGATAAATTCAGAAGATGACCGCTTTCGCTTGGCTTCAGGCTTATATACATACTAGGGAAAATCCCTTATGACATTCCAGCAGTAGTCTGCTAAAATAGAAGGGCTCCACTTTCTGGCATACCTCTTTTCAAATGTGGCAATACCTTGATGAAATCACTCCCCATGTTCATCACTTACTGCACCAAAATCTTTGGGGAAGAAGTCAAGATGACTATGTAAGAAATGCATTTTCAATGACATGTTGCAACCAAGTTTTTCATAAGATGACAACAAGTTATTTACAATCTCCTTGTATTGCTCATTTGTTCTCTGATGACAACAAGTTATCTACAATCTTCTTGTATTGCTCATTTGTTCCCAAAGAACTGTAAACAGACTGTCTTGAAACGTTCCCATGCATGTATCTCATCACCTTGTATGCTTCCATCAAAAGTATGGTCTCCAAAAAGCTCTTGAATCTGTGGGCCTACAAAGATGTCCTCTTTTACTTTAGCATCACTTAAGTAAAGGGATTTTTACCTTAAGTATTTAAACACGTCACCATCTTTGTTCAATCCCTTAACGAAGTTTTCCATGAGACCCAACTTGATATATAAGGGAGGGAGCAGAATATTTTTAGTGTCTACTAGAGGTTCACTTAATGTTCTTTATACCTGGTTGAAGAGGTTTACTGGTGGGCCATTCATGTTTACTGTAATGAGATGCACGAGCACGGCTATCCCAATTACAGAGAAAGCAGCCATATTTAGTAAACCCTAACTGCGTACCTAATAGCAGGGGAACCACTTTCAAGTCACCACAAATCTCCCATTGAGAGTCATTATACGTGATGGCTTCTAGTGAAATTTTCACGTTTTGGTATGACTCTTTCATATGCAAACTATACCAAACTGGAATAGAAGGAAGCTCATCACCAATATGTAAAAGCACTGCTATTAAGCTCAATTTTGACAAATCAATAAAGAGTCTCCACTCATCAGGGTTGTAATTAATTCTGAGAGTCTTTATGTCTACACATGCGACAACACTATCTTGAATGTTAAAAAAAGGAGTGAATTGTTGCTCTCTTCTGCAGTAGAAAACTGAGCTGCTGCAATCTTGATGCTAAGGTCTCAACCTTAGCTTTAGAGAGCTCCAAATCTCTGAGATCACTTAACTCATTTTGAGACAAGTTTTTGTGGATCATCAGATGATGATATATCTGGAAGAAACTCTGGATCTTGTGATAGACGAGGGTATCTCGGAAAGTAAAGATACACCGTACGCCAGAGGAACAGAAGAGTTTTGGCGAGCAAGTTGGCAACACTGGTGTTAACCTGGAACTCTTAGCTTTCTCCTCGCGGTCATTCAGCAGTTGAATGTTGCTTCTGGTTGGAGTAGGTCGTGTTTAAAATGGCTGCGCCGATTCAGAATCCCACCAAATGCGAAGTGCGCTCTGTCATATGTTTTCTTTAAGCAAAAGGTCAGCGACGAGCAGGTATTCACAAAGAAATTGTTTCTGTTTATGGGAACATTATGAATCGACAAAATGTAATGAAATGGTGTTGTCATTTCTCTTTAGGCTAAGACCGATGTTCATGACGAACAAAGAACAGGTGGCCGTCTGTGATCTCTGATGCCCTTCTTTGGAGAACGGAGGAAGCAATTCGTGCGAATAGACATTGCACATTGAAAGAATTGCGTCAGATCATACTGGATGTGTCAATGACAACTCTTTATGATGTTGTGACTGTCAAGTTAGGGTACAGGAAATTGTGTGTGCTCTGGGTTCCAAAACTGTTTATGAAAGAACACAAAAAGAAAAGGATGGGCATTGCACTCGACTTCCTCAACGCTATGCTGAAGCAGTTGATGAGTACCTTGCTCACACTGTGACAGGTGACGAGACGTGGGTTTATCACCATACACCTGAATTCAAGCAACAATCAGAGCAATGGCGCCACTTGAATTCACCAAAAGCCAAGAAATGCAAAACGTCGATTTCAGTGAAGAAAATCATGGCTTCTGTTTTTTGGGACAGACAAGGCATTCCTCTGTTGGAATTTATGCCTCCTGGAACGACAATAAATGCTGCTGCATATTGCCAGACTTTGAAATGTCTTTGAAGGGCAATTCAAAACAAATGCAGGGGAATGCTGACAAGTGGAGTTCGCTTGCTTCATGACAATGCTCGGCCTCACACAGCACTTGTAACCAAAGCACTACACAAACAATTCTAATGGGACGTATTGGATCATCCGCCATACAGCCCGGACCTTGCGCCTACCTACTTCCATGTCTTCCATTACCTGAAGTCACATCTAGGTGGAAAATCATTTCACGATGATGAAGAGATCAAAGATGAAGTTGAAATGTGGTTCTGACAACAGGTGGCAACCTTCTATGACTGTGGGATACAAAAGCTTGTGCACTGACTTAACGAATGTTTGGATAACGGGGGTGATTATGTCAAAAAATAACAAATAATCCGGTTAATAAGATGTAACTGACGTTTTCTAAATAAATGTTCTATTGAAGGACTACGAGCCATTGTATCTTTACTTTTCGAATTGCCCTCGTACATGGTTCAGGACATTCAGAATCCCCATCAGAAGTAATTTCGTACTCTGTCAGTGGTTCAGGTATTGGCAATCCTTCCCCATGTAGAACTGGATGTATGGCAGATGGAATGTTAGGATAGATCACTGTCCACCTCTTCTTCTTAGATATTCCCTTCTTCATAGGAGGAACCATACAAAAGTAGCAGTCACTGACATGGTTAGTTGGCTCATGCCAGATCATGGGCACTGCAAATGGCATTCAATGTCCTTTCCCAGTCATCCATTTCCTGAGGTTGCTGGCACAAGTGTTGCAGATAACATGTGGAGCCCAAGGTTTATTCTGATCACCTATTTTGCACCCAAAATAACAACTGTAAGCTTTCTTAATCAATGGAGTTACTTGCTGTTTTTGTGAATCAAATGTCACTTCTCCACACACACAGCAAAATGTGTCAGCACTGTTAACACAAACTCGTGGCATTTTTGTTCAGTTCAGTAGCAATCATCTTGAACAACTGGTAGTTAATCTGCTCGTTCTTCTGCAGATATGACATACTGCCTCCATTCTGATGGTCTGAATGTCAGCTATGCCCTTTTGTTCTTCAGAAGCAGTTTCTCTTCTCTGCGTCGAATTTGGTGTGTGGTGATGTTCAGTTCATCCAGATCACTTTGTACTTCTTTAAACCAGATATTTTTGGCTTTAATGTTCCAGAACTAGTCGAAAAGTTGCTTGAGCATTCTAGTATTTGGTAGGTGAGATACGTGGCCAAAAAATGCGATCCTTATTTTCCTCATTGTATCTTTAATGGATTCACTTTCTTTATACACTACTGAATTGGGCAAAAGTCTCCACTGCCCATTAACTTGATGTTTTTTACTGATAATTGTTCCGAGTATTCTTCTATCAACTTTCTGCAGTTTGTCTGTTGTTGCTTGAGTATTTAGTTTGACTTGCATATGTTGCTTCCGATTTAACGACGGAGGAGTAATGTTGAAATTTAGCATTTATTGAGAGAGATCGTTTTTTGTAGGTTGGCCATGTGGTTCTCTGCACTTGCTGTAGTTTTAATATTCTACCCTCTATTGATGCTCTTTCATTAGCATTCCAGGTAATAATCTCACCAAGATGTTTAAACTTTTTAACTACTTTAATTTTTTTATCATTGTGGAGTATGATATGGGCTGTGTGAACTGGGAAGCTGGGCATCGTTTCTGTTTTCTCAAACAAAATTTGCAATCCAACCTTTGCTGCTAATCATTCTACTTGTTCTATCTGAACCTTTGCTTCATCAATATTGTTTGCTAACAGCGCTAAATCATCTGCAAATGCTAGGCAGTTAAGTCGAATCTTTCTTCCAATCTTAACAGATGGTGGGCATATCTTGTTCCATTCCCGCATGATTTTCTCCAGCACACAATTGAACAATAATGGAGACAATCCGTTACCTTGTCGAAGGCCAGTATGAATCTCAAAATGTTCAGAGAATTCATTTCTGAACCTTACTCTAGCTTTGGTATTTTGTAGGGTAACTGCAATGAGGTTGACAAGTTTCTGATGTAGACCAAATTCCTTAAGAATTGACAGTATAGATTCACGATGGATCGTAGGCTTTTTAAAAATCGACAAAGGTGATCACTAGCTTCTTGTTCATGACCCTTTGATGTTTTATTATCCATTTGAGACTAATAATTTGATCAGGACATCTTTGTCCTGGACAAAAGCCTCCTTGATATTCGCCTAGTTCACCATCAAGCTGTTAATGAATTCTGAAATACAGAACCTTGGAAAAAATTGTAAGTAATATCCAGCAGGGATATACCCCTATAATTATTTGGATCTAATCTATCTCCTTTTTTGTGTAGTGGATGGATTATTGCAACATTCCATTCCTCTGGTAACTTCTCAGTATTCCAAATGTCAGTACGGTGTTTGTGTAAGTTCCGAATAGTTTGTACATTTGCATATTTCCAAAGTTCTGCCACTAGTTGGTACTCACCTGCTGCTTTATAATTCTGAAGTGAGTTAATCGCTGCTTGTACTTCATCTAGATGTGGTGGTATAACTCTTTCTAAATGCGTTTTGTTTTTGGATAGGGATCAAATTCCAAATGATGTTCAGGTTCCATGCTATTTAGTAACTGTTTGAAATATTTAGCCAATATCATTGAAGTGTCATAATTGTTATGTGCTACATTTCCATTTGTACCCTTCATCATAAGAGTAAGTGGAGTGTATTTTGACTGGTACTGTTTTGAATGCCTGATAGTAATCTCTTGTCTTGTGGCGATTGAAAGCATCCTCGATAGGTTTTAGTGAGTCCTTATGTAATTGCCTTTTGACTCTTCTAATTTCTTTGGCAGTTGATCATCTAGCATTTATTAATTCCTCCCTGGAGCTTTCAGTTCTCTTTTGTTGGTCATTTAACCAGGCCTTATGTCTATGTTTAATTGCTACATCACATTCCTCATTCCACCAAGCATGTTTCTTGTGTTTCCGTACAGGAGCTACTTCTTCAGCCAAGGCTTTTAATTGACTGACGGTGGCTTCGAGATTGTCACTCAAAGGTATTCTTGATCTCTTGTAATATGTCTGATTATTAATAATGTAACTAGGATCGTATGTTCTCTATGTATGTAACATTTGAGGTTGCTTTTTCATTTAGGTGTCAGTTTCATTTTAATTTTGAAATGTAGCTCAAAAGTTGAGGACTCAAAACAACATCCTCCATAGGCTATGCAAAACTACCTGGGGATCTTCAGCAACCACCCCGCGATCTTCGGCTCTGGGCTTGGTGTATGCAAGTGCTGAATATTGTGCACCTGTTTGAACGAACAGTCATCATACAAGACTTGCTGATACCCAGTTGAATACGACAATGTACATAATATCTGGCGCAATCAGGTCTAGTCCAGTTTATTGGTTTCCACTGTTAACCGATAATATGCCTCCTGATCTACGCAGATGTACTGTCCTTATGAGAGAATTCCACAAGATCTCCAGGAATTCTAACCTACCCGTGCCATCCAACTCTGTGCGATGCTGCTAACATGGTTGCTAAGGATTTCAAACCTCTTGAAGAATGGAAAGGTTGGTGGGAAGCAGTGACAGATGTGCACCTGCATAACATCTTCTCAGGTGCTAAACTTCCAAGTGGATTCAACCTACCACTCAAGACCTCGACTACTCTCAACAGAATCCGTACCAGCCATGGCCGATGCAGGGATGCTCTCCTTAAGTGGAAGAAGTTGCCTGATACAGCCTGTGACTGCGGGGCTCCATACCAGACTGTTCACCACATTGTTAGTGAAGGCAGGATTCGAGCCTATCACGGTGCCGAAGAGGACTTCCTGCTAGCAACTCCAGATGCAGTGTGCTGGATTGAAGGACTGGATACTCAGATGTAAAGACAAACTTAAGTTTCTTGTGTGTCAATATGTACATATGTATACGTCATTTAATTTCATTAGTCATGTATTATTGTCATAAACAGGCTAAACTGTTCAGAATGTAAATGCAAATGTGGAAGTCTTGTAAAGAAGGCAAAAGACAAATGTTACATGGTCAAAAGCAGATAAGATGATGTAATACTTTATGTTCCTACTTTGTCTCTAATCGGTTGCACCTGAAACAGTTTTCTCATAAAACTAACAACTGCGCCCTTCTGTTACTGTTAGGTGCAAAACACTCCTATGACTTTATAGTCCTTTATAATGTAGTTGCCACTCTGAAAAGTGTTGAACAGGAATTAGAAAATAAAAATATTGCGAGTGAAGTTGGAATATTATTAATCAGCAGAAAAATGCTCCTATCGCAGCACAAAAAAGGCGAATATGCTCCTCTTTATTAACAGGCTTTGACTGAAAAGTGGGGTACCAGCTGTCTCTTTCTACCTTCTGCAGAACTTCTATAAATTTTCATAAAAATACTGACATGCAACATATTAACACTCTTTTTAACATACTGCTCACGTCTCATTCCCACAAGCTGAACTAACTGTAACAAGCTCATGCCCAGTAGTACAGTGCTGTGTCTCTCATGTCTATCCCCCCTAATGGCCCATTCAGCCATTCAGCTCATTCTGGTGTCATTATCTATTTGTTGCTCTCCAACTGTCACTGTCCCCTGTCTCATACCCACAGTCACCTTTGTTTTGTCCTACTACTACTACTACTCTCTCCTCTCACTGTCACGGTCTCCCATCTCTCTTATTGCCACTATCCCATTCAATTCACTCCTTCCCACTACTGCTCTCTCTTCTTTGTTGTCCACTTTTCAGTCAGAGTCTTTTAATAAACAGGAGCATAGTCACCTTCTTTGTGCTCCAATAGGAGCATTTTTCTGCTGGTTCCCTTCTTTTCCCTGCCACAGCAAGGTGTGCCACTCATATGAAAAGAACCTGACAGTTCAATAAAATTTTGATAGTCTATTTTTGTCAAATTGAAGTAAAGCAAAATTAATTTTCAATCTCAGACTGGATTTTATGTGCACAAAATCTTTGCATGTGCTTTAGTACTACAATGTGGAGTTCATAGAACCCTTCTGATGATAGTACAGACACTTTACATCATATTTCTCCATGCTAAGACACTTTATAAACTGTTTTCTTCTGTCACTACATTTTATGTGCGTATTCTACATGTACAAGTATGGTAACTCTGATCGTCTGTATCTCAGAAACAGATAAAGAAATCTAGAAAATTTTAAAAGTTGTTTAGACCGGAATCTTAGGGATATATCATAAAAATTACAACCATTTGCTGTGCATAGCCATCTTGGAATCCGCAACTGAGGTTTGGTCCACTGCTGATGGTGAAAAATGACCTTTTCTTTTGATGAGGGACATATTCCTTGGGAATTGTGCATGAATTTACGCAAATGCATCCCCCCAGTGCTCTCTTTTTTTTCCCCCTCTCTTCCTTCAGTTCAGTCCAGGCATGCGTGCAGTGCAGAGCAACTCAGCAACAATGTGTACCCCGCAACAGAAAGCACAGTGTGTTATTTGGCTTCAGAAAACTGAGTCAGTTATAACAATGCAAAGTAATTTTAAACATCATTATGGTGATGAACCACCTACAGCAAAAACTATCCATCATTGGCTAAAGTCTTTCAAGGAAATCGGTAGTGTTTTAAAAGGTAGATCGAGAACTTCTGATTATACGGTAGTATTCAAAGAACTGTGAATGACGCCCGAAAAACAGGGAACTGACATGCATTGAGACTAGAAAATAGTACATTGATAACAGCTATGCACTAATCAAAATCTGGATTTGTAAAATAAAACTGCAAAGAAAAGGACAACTGATTGCTGCGTTCTATAATTTATAAATTCTGAAGATGTTGAACAGATCTGTGTTTTGTGTGTTTGGATCCTAAAGAAGTCATTGGCCAGGCGTAGTCTACAATTAGGAGTGCCCCCCCCCCCCCCCCCACCCCCCACAATTACAGTAACCATATGCGTGTGGCTCTTGACACTCACTTTCCAGGAAGCAGGAAGGTGGATAGGCAGGGCTGGCCCAGTACCTTGACCACCATGAAGCTCGTAATGGTGTACCCACATTTCGTCTCTTGTCACAATTGAATGGAGAAAGGCGTCACCTTCATTATCGTAATGAGAGAGGAGTTCCTGGCAAATTTCAAGCCTGAGTGCTTTCATTTCAGGAGTCAGCATCCGGAGTACCCATCATGCACAGATCTTCTGATAGCAAGCAAAGCAATAATGTGACCCACACATTCTTGTGAAATGCTGATTGTGCTTGCAATTTCTCTCTCAGTGATACGCTGATTGTCCTGAATCAATCTGTCAACATTTTGCTTATGAAACTCTGTGATTGCTGTAACAAGATGTCCAACTCTGTTTGCCACGCAGGTCAGATGTTCCTGCCTCAACACCTTTAAACTTACTCGCCCAATGATGCTCAGTACTGACATCAACACAATCATTTCATTCTCTGATGAATCTCCTTTGGGGTGACACCTTCTACTGTCAAGAACTCAATGACTGCACATTGCTTAAATCGCATTGACCGACTGTCTATGCAGGGTTCCATACTTTACACTGTAACAACACAACCGTTCAATGCTAAGGCTTCCTGCCAACTGGAGCTGTAGAGAAAAGGCTACAGAACAAGCCAGTACCTGCTGCATACCAATGCTGCCAACTGCTGAAGTGTTACGAAGGTGGAGGCATTACTTTTCAGTCAAACCTTGTATGTACTCACTGATGTAATTTTTCAATTACTTCCTCATTAAATTTATACTTAAAACCAGGGAGTTATTTTTCAAACATCCCTTACTGTAAAACGTTCAGCCATTTACTGGGCATAGCTGTCTTGGAATCCATGGCTGGGGTTCGGTACAAAAAAGAAAAAGAAAACATGTTTTCAACAATTTTTTAAGCTAACAGGTAATTCAATTTTGACAAATTGTACCTGAAAATTTAGCAAATGCATCATCCATTCATTCATTCATCATCAATATACCTGTCTATTTAAATCTGGGGGTATCACAGATATAGCCATCATCATTCAATTTATTTAATAATTTTTATGTGTGAAAGGTACTTACACAAATAGTGTTAACTCCGAACCTCTTGTATCTTGTAAATGGGTAAAGATACCAAGAAATTTGCAGTTTTGGTGCAAACCACAATCTTAGGAATATATTGTAAAAATTCCAGCTGTTTGCTGTCCATAGCTATCTTGGAATCACCAGATGCATTTTGTTCCCTGGTGACAGCAAAATTATAATAAAAAATCACTTTTCTGGGCTTTTCTGGTGAACTGTCCACAAACTAATGGTGCCTTCATAAGATCTGTCAAGCCCACTGTAGACCACATAAAATGCAAAAGGAACCAACCAATTTGTACCATTTGCCTAAGCAGGAGGAAGTGTGTAATATTCATACTTTGATATTGTGCACTAAAAAAGTCCTCCTGTTGGGTGTACAAATGATCTCTATCCCAAGAGCTACCCAAAACATGTGACACTATGTTTTTATCACTTGTAGAACCCTAGCTATGAGCAATGAAAAATCCTGTTTTTACGCGCTGCATTTTGGAACATATTGGTAAGCATGCTGTCGCATGCATGCAGATAAAATGTATCACCAAACTGTTAACAAATTGTGGACTAGTGCCAAATAAGAGAGGACAGAAAGCAAAATAAAATGACTGAATAAAAATGTGAAATAAATATAAAGACAATACGGAAAAGTGAGAGAGTAGAGAGGGAGTGGCAAAGAGGCAAGGGAAGTTGGAGTGGGGGAGGGGAGATTTTTTAGGTGATAAGTAATTGTAAGAAGAGGACAGTGAGGTGATGGAAGAGGCAAACATACAAAGATAGAAGTGGGATGTAACACTAAAATAATAGAGAGGCTCACTAAGAAAAAGAGAAGTCAAAGAACTGAAAAGCAGACACGCTGTTTGGTAGGGGAGAGATAGGGAAGAATGAAAATCTTACGTATAATGAGTTTTTGTGGTCAGCAGAATGAAAGGATGTATGGGAAGGCAAATTACCATAGCAATGCCTTAGACAGGGTGTATATATGGACATGGAAAAAAAAATTCCCGGATTTCCTCGTTAAAAATACACTTTCTCCCGTGTGACAGTATATTTTCCCTTATCAATCCTTTGAATGGTTATGGTTTTATACATGGGCATACAATTTCCCGGCACTTCACAAAACAAAACTCAGGGAAAAAGATACGTTTTGGAAATATCTTTGATGTGCAGCAACATGTATGCTGTGTAATTCGTATTACAAAAGTATACATTGGAATTCTTCCAAATACCACATGTTACTTTTCGAATCACTGAAATCAAGATTTTGATGCACTTTTGTAAGCCATTTGTAATTCACGTCACATGATCTCGCCAGCCGATGACATTGGATATTGAGAGCATAGGACACGCGATGTAGTCAGCCAACAGCAACATCACTGATAAGTAGCACGAACACATAAACAGGGAAGGTTAATAGTTTAAATTAATATACATAGTGTTGCTACAAGAAAAGCAAAGCTTTCACATATAATATTGCTCTCAAGCTGCAAGAGAAGCTACACTTTCGCATATACTGTTGATCTTTTGGAGCGTGTTACTCTTTTAAGATATATCACACAAATGTCCCAGTAAAATTTTTAATAATGACATAAATGTCTGATCTTCAGGGTTTGAAATTCTTCTAAATGGCTCATCATCAAAGAGTTGATTTTTAAATGAGAGACAAACGCTCTGTGATTTAATAAATTCATGGTACATTCTTGCACATAGGCCAACTTACGTAAAAGATATTTACTTTGAAAGTAACGCTTTTCAAACCACCATTTGCAATATTTACCTGCGACCTGTTAGAAATAGGTTCATTTCAGCAGTTGCCAGAGAGCGCAGATAACAGGCGACACCGCACTTGGGTGGCTATCACGATGTAGGAAGCCCATATGTACGTACGTGTAAAACATTGGAAGATCATACATTGTCATAAAGGAAACAAGACATCAGAGGATACTGCAAGAGCATTGAAATTTTGTGAATCATATTAAAATGTGCACATTTAGAGTGCTTACTTAAAGGGCGCATTCGTATGTCCAGATTCCCAATGAAGTAGACCTTGACTTTATATTAAGCTTTTCAGTGTGGTTTTCGGGATGTAAATTTTCTTGGAGCACCAGTACTGTATTGTATCATGTTTGGTTCTTTATTATGGCATAATGCCATACGTGCTAGAAAATGAAAACGTGCACTTGAAATGCAGCGAACAGTTGGAACTAGCCAGTACTGTGGAATTAAACATTTCATTTCAAATACATTGACAGCCTCTGCAGAAAAGGTTAACAAAAGTCAAATTTCTTTAGCAAACAGACAAAAATAACCTCATTATTCCACAAGGCGATTAATGCTTGAATGTCAGAAAGGTAAAAATAAAATAAAATCTGAAACTAATGTCATATTTCAGCCGTTTCAGCCTTCCGTAATTATGTGAATGTGTTTTAATTCACTTGAGAGCTCCCGGCCAGAGATATCCGTTTTGTTTTCATTTGACGTGAGAGTAAACGAAGGGGAAACAGCAACATCACTAAATGTAAACACGGGTCACGTGGAGACTACCCACTATAACTCAGACTGCTCTGCACATCAGCCCCGGATCTATGACATTTGCGAACTGGGTCAATACTAAAAAAAAAATCAAATTTTCAAAATATGTTCAACTTGTAGCGCACATCTTTCCGAAAAGTCTGAAACATAAAACATAAGTATTTGAGGAAATGTAAGACATATTATTTGGTCTTAAGTATGCCAAAGTGCAGTGCCACGACTCTTCATAAAGCATTTTTCTACTGTACGTCCAAACTATCTTCAGGATAGTGGAAACTGAAATGTCCTGTGGTGGCTCTCCTTCTCCCAGTTGGCCGGTTTGAATCTTAAAAAAATATCACAATTAATAGCGGATGGGATTATTTGTAATCGAGAGAACAAGAACTCTTCAGAAAATCTGAACTCTTTATTCCCTATTAGTTAATAACTTGATGTTTTGTGTGACATAAAATTAAATATAGGATGTATAAAACCAATACTGACAAGAGTTAAGCAAGAAATTACACATTTCTTCAAACCTTAGCTCCTAGCATTTTTTTTCTCTCTAATCTTGCTACAGCGTTACATGGCATGCTTTCCTTTCTGCGAAAGAATCTATTACCCCATCAAAGTTCGTCAAACGTTTTGCTACATGAAAAATCGAAATGTCGTTATCTAATACTGAAAAAGCTGTTAATACAAATGATAACCAAGACTGGTGTGGTTTCTCCATCTGATTACGTCTATTTTGTCACTGTCTTCTAGATAAAATGAAATAGGCCTTTCTAATATGGCAGTAATTTTGTAACACACCAAATAAACGAGACTGTTTTGGCACAAATGGCCATTTTTATAACACGACAGAATATAATCCACACAGTACCAATATCAGATGCCTATTAGGGCTACTACAAGCAAAAAGCTTTATGTTAGGAAATAGTTTCACATTTCATTCATACGCACCAGCTTCTCAAGCATGAGATCGAAAAGTAGTATTATGATATTTTTATATAAATTTGGAATCGTCTTATTCTTCCATAATTTGTGTGATATCCCCGTTTCTTCTCCTTCTTCATTCTAACAAAAAATCTTGTCATCACCAATTCTGTAGCTATTGCTGCCACTGTCAAAATTTGTTCGCCGATTAACCCTGCCAGAATCACAGGTTTAGTTACCATGCAATTATTCTGCGCCGGTTGGGGTGGCCGAGCGGTTCTAGGCGCTGCAGTCCGGAACTGCATGACCGCTACGGTCGCAGGTTCGAATCCTGCCTCGGGCATGGATGAGTGTGACATCCTTAGGTTAGTTAGGTTTAAGTAGTTCTAAGTTCTAGGGGACTGATGACCTCAGCAGTTAAGTCCCGTAGTGCTCAGAGCCATTTGAATCATTCTGCAGTTATGCGTTGTTACATATTCGTAGAAAGCATTTTCTGCATTACTTCCAAAATAGAACTACTAGCCAGGGACTGTACAACTGTTCCTTACTAGTGTAGTGATCTGGCCAAAAATTTTCTGTCAAAATTTCATTTTCTTGGATACACCAAGAAGATAATACATAATCTTTCTCACCTGTTATTCCTGTCAGTCGTTTATTTCCAATCTGGTAGTCTGAATCTATGGATTTCGCTAGTAATTATAACAATGCTGATCATTCGCAAACCCAATCACCATATAGTCAGACAGCGATTGGCATTCATCCGTTCGGCTTTACTCCCTCAGCTCGTATAGCCCCATCCCCTTTTGTCTGCGGAAAGTTTATTTCTAGATGCGACGAGGATTCTCCTGACAGAGACATTACATACACTATGCATGCATTCATAAGTCAACTTATGATTCATTCAGAAATCAACTTAAAATGTGTTCAGAAATTTTCAAAAACTAACAGGGAAGCGTTCCAAAATCATATGAATAATCGATTGACAAATGTGTGCTGGATGCTAGGCGCTTTGTGAAACAAGTTTTTTTTCTTCAAGAATATGAATTTGGCGCCCCCTTTTCCCAGTAGATTGGAGGCAATTTGTTGTTATGAAGCCCTGCATAATCTTCCTAAAGCCTTTAACACATTTTCAATTGGCAGACGCTTGCATGAGCACTGTGTGTTGTTGTTGTATATGGCGCATTTCCTTTGCAATTTAAGTTATTTTGGTTTTTTTCTCTCGTTTATGTTGTATTGTTGAAGTATTATTCTGCAGTAGCGGGATACGGTAATATCCTTTGTTAGAGTATCGGTTCTTACCAGTCAAAATTACAAAATATCCAACTGAAAACTAAAACAACAAAAAATTCCCGGAATTCTAAAAATATCCCGGGATTTTCCCGGTTTTCTCCCGGATGAAAAAATTCCTGGGTTTTTCCCGGATCTCCCGGGTCGTATACACCCTGTTACAATATGCTGCCATAGGCTGCTTAGCTGTCTGCACTAGATGCGTCTTCAGGCCTGCATGACAACGTGTTAGACTGTGACGGTCCAATCAGGCATGTGAGCGCATTGTACGGCCATGCACTGCTACATCGTGTCCCATGCTGGGGTGAGCTGGTGGCTGTAGAAGAGTTGCTGTAGGCTGCGCCGCTGCTTTGTGCTGTAAAGGGACAGGCACATCTTGCCATCGCCACCCTCGATGCAGATGTCACCTCCATGCGACGCTGCCTCCACCGCCATGTGAAGTAAGTGTCACTGCAATATGTTCTACTAGTTAACAACTTCAATGAACTTCCGCCAAGGGATCTTTTCATCGCCTAGAATAGAATGAGATCTTTTTTTCTGTACATCTGTTCAGTCTCAGTCCCAGTTTTGTAACCATGCCTGATTTATGTCCTTGCCAACCAGTGGAAAGGACCAAATCGACTCCCGATGCTGTGGCCCAAAGTGAGTTTGATTGCATTATTTTACTGCAACAGCAGACAAACACCCTGTCACTTGAAAAAAGAGAGCTACAGGAGCAACTCAATGCAATAACTCGCAAACATGAAGCCACAGCTGCTGAAAATGCGGCAGCTGTGGGAAATTCAAGAGCTTCTAAAGTTGAAACTGAAAAATTAGTATCAGATATAGTCAGTAAGCTTCCAGCAGTAACTTTTGTACCTTCTTTTGCTGGAAACCCAGGCGAAAATGGAACAATATTTTTGCAGAACCCAGGAGACAAGGGACATATATGCACATGGCCAGACCATTTTTTGTTAAACGTCACCAAACTGAAACTTTAGGGTGATGCGTGAACTTATGTTGAATCAGTAGATGCGTTGTGGGAAGCACCAACATCTGAATTCTTGGCAAAGGGATTAGCAGAGCACTACTCTGATGAGTGTGAGGTTAGCTATTACTGTGGTCGGTTGCCACCCTTAGAAAGAAAAGCAGGGAGGACGTTGAAGCATTTGCAGACAGAATTAGGGCAGTATCTTGTATCACGTACACCCTAGGAAGTGATAATACACATAATGAAGTGTTAATTGAAGAAGCTGAAGTGTGAGTAATTGATGTATTCATGTGAGGAATCAATTCATATATAGGAAGTGAGGTAAAGGTAGCCTCCCCCCCACCTTGCATGAAGCAGTCAGACTTGGCTCTATTACACAAGGAAGTGGGAAGATTTGTATCCGGCCCCAGGTGTGCCAGTGAAGCATGTCATGTATTAATTAACTACACAAAATGCCAAAGACTCGGGAAGCCTAACCCTATGGTCGAGCACTGCTGAGCTTCCTGTTGTAATAAATACCATACCGTCGGACACGAACAGGATCGTTATCCGCAAAATAAGTGGCTGAATTACCCCAAGAGGAACATGCCAGCAGGCAACAAAAGAAATAATAATCAAACAGGAGTACTACTCCACAAGGAAACGAGCATAGGGTTGCCACCCCCCCTCCTCCCCCCCCCCCCCCCCCCCCAATGAAATATGTGAACCCTATAAAAAGGGGAGAACCCACTGAGGTGGCAAATTTAGTTTTAGAGGGGAAGCTCAAAGGGAAGATTCACAAAATTCTTGTAGATACCAGAGCTCAGACTAGTGTTCCTTTTATTTCTAATAATGATAGGTGTGTGCTAAAACCACCACACTATAATATAAGTGGACTTGGAGATGAAATTATTATTCCTGCAGGCACTTGTACAACAGACCTGCACATTGAAGGGAAAAAATGTTTGTTTTATATGGAAGTAGTGAGGAAGTGCAGATGGGATTTTGATATCATTTCCTGACACTCTATCATGCTGTGATAGATTATAGGACACACATTGTTTTGGTTATCGGACAGTGAGCATGTGTCTTAGTTGTGAGGAACCTGCGTAGGGAGGCCTACCTCGCAAGTTCCAATTGAACCCCATTAATGGATGTTGAAAACTATCACACCTGTAACAATTAGCTCTGGAATGGAAAAAGTTCTCTGGACTGAAATCATAGACTGGGTACTGCCAAGATCGGACTTTCTGGTCAACCGGCTCGCCCAGAATGACTTTCTTGACAGGCTGCAAATTCATGTTAAGAGAGGTCTAAGTAGACCTGAAGTAAAAGGGAACTGGTTTCAAACACCAGTGTGTATTGACAATTTTGGTCAGTGGGATGTAGATATCTCACATGGCACAATACTAGCCATTGGCGAAGAAGTTATGCAAATGAAAGTTTCAGACCAGAAACAGTGTCAATTAGCACCTTCGTTAAGAAATCAGTTGAAAGAGAAGTTGGCACATTTGCTCGAGTCAGAGCAAAATCTTTTGTACCCAGTTTTAGAGGAACATGCGTAGTTATTTGAAGAAAGGCAATACTTGCCAGCAACTGATCTCATCAGCATGAAATTCCCATGGGATCTCATACAGCACAGAATTCCCACAGGAGATGCTAGACCCATAGCACAGAATCTGTATCGTTTACCCCATCAATTACAATCTGTTGTTGAAGATATGATGCAACAGCTGTTGGCTGCAGGGAAAATTCAACCTTCTGCAAGCCCTTGGGCCAAAAAATCAATGTATGTGGAGAAAACCTACCATCTATGTGTTGGTGTGAGAGCAGTAAACAAGGTTACCACAACAGACACTTACCCTCTGCCACATATTGATGAGACCTTAGACAGGTTAGGAAATTGTAAATACCTTACCACCCTGGACATGCATTCTGGATATCATCAGAGTCTGACTGCACCATACAATAAACCTAAAACTGATTTTGTGGTCCCATCTGGATTGTATGAATTCTTATGCATGCCTTTTGGTCTAAGAAATGCGTGCATGCCTTTTGGTCTAAGAAATGCACTTGCTTCTACCCCTAAAATCGTTCTGTCAGATAAAGGTGTCATCACAACAAAGCAAAAGAAGAAGAAGAAGAAGAAGAAGACTAAGAAAGATAGGGTGTTACCAGCACATCATCGCTATGTCTTAAGAAACAAGCATCCTTACGCCCTGAGGTCCAACGACTAAATGAGAAAGATGTAGTGATACGAATGTCCAAACAGGATAAGAAAGATAAGAATTATTTACTTATTTGTTTGTATCTTCAAAATGTATTATCAGGAAACAACTGACTGCAACAGAGATGCATGGTGTTCCTCTAAAACTAAATAATTTTCAAGGATTGCTTGTGCTCTTTTATGCTTCTAGTTATGTCATGTTATAATGTAAGTAGTAGTGTTAAGCATCAGGAGCTAGAGCAGAGGAAAATGATAAGATTCAAGTTATGAGAACTAATTGGTTGTTGTTGTTGTTGTGGTCTTCAGTCCTGAGACTGGTTTGATGCAGCTCTCCATGCTACCCTATCCTGTGCAAGCTTCTTCATCTCCCAGTACTTACTGCAACCCACATCCTTCTGAATCTGCTTAGTGAATTCAACTCTTGGTCTCCCTCTACAATTTTTACCCTCCACGCTGCCCTCCAATGCTAAATTTGTGATCCCTTGATGCCTCAGAACATGTCCTACTAATTGGTCCCTCCTTTTTGTCAAGTTGTGCCACATACTCCTCTTTTCCCCAATTCTATTCAATACTTCATCATTAGTTATGTGATCAACCCATCTAATCTTCAGCATTCTTCTGTAGCACCACATTTCGAAAGCTTCTATTCTCTTCTTGTCCAAACTATTTATCATCCATGTTTCACTTCCATACATGGCTACACTCCATACAAATACTTTCAGAAACGACTTCCTGACACTTAAATCTATACTCGATGTTAACAAATTTCTCTTCTTCAGAAACGCTTTCCTTGCCATTGCCAGTCTGCATTTTATATCCTCTCTACTTCGACCATCATCAGTTATTTTGCTCCCCAAATAGCAAAACTCCTTTACTACTTTAAGTGTCTCATTTCCTAACCTAATTCCCTCAGCATCACCCGACTTAATTCGACCACATTCCATTATCTTCGTTTTGCTTTTGTTGATGTTCATCTTTATCCTCCTTTCAAGACACTGTCCATTCCGTTCAACTACTCTTCCAAGTCCTTTGCTGTCTCTGATAGAATTACAATGTCATCGGCAAACCTCAAAGTTTTTATTTCTTCTCCATGGATTTTAATACCTACTCCGAATTTTTCTTTTGTTTCTTTTACTGCTTGTTCAATATACAGATTGAATAGCATCGGGGAGAGGCTACAACCCTGTCTCACTCCCTTCCCAACCACTGCTTCCCTTTCATGCCCCTCGACTCTTATAACTGCCATCTGGTTTCTGTACAAATTGTAAATAGCCTTTCGCTCCCTGTATTTTACCCTTGCCACCTTTAGAGTTTGAAAGAGAGTATTCCAGTCAACATTGTCAAAAGCTTTCTCTAAGTCTACAAATGCTAGAAACATAGGTTTGCCTTTTCTTAATCTTTCTTCTAAGATAAGTCGTAAGGTCAGTATTGCCTCACGTGTTTCAATATTTCTATGGAATCCAAACTGATCTTCCCCAAGGTTGGCTTCTACCAGTTTTTCCATTCCTCTGCAAAGAATTCGCGTTAGTATTTTGCAGCTGTGACTTATTAAACTGATAGTTCGGTAATTTTCACACCTGTCAACACCTGCTTTCTTTGGGATTGGAATTATTATATCCTTCTTGAAGTCTGAGGGTATTTCGCCTGTCTCATACATCTTGCTCACCAGATGGTAGAGTTTTGTCAGGACTGGCTCTCCCAAGGCCATCAGTAGTTCTAATGGAATGTTGTCTACTCCTGGGGCCTTGTTTTGACTCAGGTCTTTCAGTGCTCTGTCAAACTCTTCACGCAGTATCGTATCTCCCATTTCATTTTCATCTACATCCTCTTCCATTTCCATAACATTGTCCTCAAGTACATCGCCCTTGTATAGACCCTCTATATACTCTTTCCACCTCTCTGCTTTCCCTTCTTTGCTTAGAACTGGGTTTCCATCTGAGCTCTTGATATTCATACAAGTGGTTCTCTTTTCTCCAAAGGTCTCTTTAATTTTCCTGTAGGCAGTATCCATCTAGTGAGATAAGCCTCTACATCCTTACATTTGTCCTCTAGCCATCCCTGCTTAGCCATTTTGCACTTCCTGTAGATCTCGTTTTTGAGACGTCTGTATTCCTTTTTGCCTGCTTCATTTACAGCATTTTTATATTTTCCCCTTTCATCAATTAAGTTCAATATTTCTTCTGTTACCCAAGGAGTTCTACTAGCCCTCGTCTTTTTACCTACTTGATCCTCTGCTGCCTTCACTTCTTCATCCCTCAGAGCTACCCATTCTTCTTCTACTGTACTTCTTTCCCCCATTTCTGTCAATTGTTCCCTTATGCTCTCCCTGAAACTCTCTACAACCTCTGGTTCTTTCAGTTTATCCATGTCCCATCTCCTTAAATCCCCACCTTTTTGCAGTTTCTTCGGTTTTAATCTACAGTTCATAACCAATAGATTGTGGTCAGAGTCCACATCTGCCCCTGGAAATGTTTTACAATTTAAAACCTGGTTCCTAAATCTCTGTCTTACCATTATGTAACCTATCTGATACCTTCTAGTATCTCCAGGATTCTTCCATGTATACAACCTTCTTTCATGATTCTTGAACCAAGTGTTAGCTATGATTAAGTTATGCTCTGTGCAAAACTCTACCAGATGGCTTCCTCTTTCATTTCGTAGCCCCAGTCCATATTCACCTACTATGTTTCCTTCTCTCCCTTTTCCTACTCTCGAATTCCAGTCACCCATGACTATTAAATTTTCATCTCCCTTCACTACCTGAATAATTTCTTTTATCTCATCATACATTTCTTCAATTTCTTCATCATCTGCAGAGCTAGTTGGCATATAAACTTGTACTATTGTAGTAGGCGTGGGCTTCATGTCTATCTTGGCCACAATAACGTGTTCACTATGCTGTTTGTAGTAGCTTACCCGCACTCCTATTTTTTTATTCATTATTAAACCTACTCCTGCATTACCCCTATTTGATTTTGTGTTTATAACCCTGTATTCACCTGACCAAAAGTCTTGTTCCTCCTGCCATCGAACTTCACTAATTCCCACTATATCTAACTTTAACTTATCCATTTCCCTTTTCAAATTATCTAATCTACCTGCCCGGTTAAGGGATCTGACATTCCACACTCCGATCCGTAGAACGCCAGTTTTCTTTTTCCTGATAACGACGTCCTCCTGAGTAGTCCCCGCCCAGAGATCTGAATGGGGGACTATTTTACCTCCAGAATATTTTACCCAAGAGGACGCCATCATCATTTATCCATACAGTAAAGCTGCATGCCCTCAGGAAAAATTACGGCCGTAGTTTCCCCTTGCTCTCAGCCGTTTGCAGTACCAGCACTGCAAGGCCGTTTTGGTTAATGTTGCAAGGCCAGGTCAGTCAATCATCCAGACTGTTGCCCCTGCAACTACCGAAAAGGCTGCTGCCCTTCTTCAGGAACCACACGTTTGTCTGGACTCTCAACAGATACCCCTCCGTTGTGGTTGCACCTACGGTACGGCCATCTGTATCGCTGAGGCACGCAAGCCTCCCCACCAATGACAAGGTCCATGGTTCATGGGGAAGTATTTCAAGACGGTAATGCAAAATCACTATTCATTGGTCATGTATAGAACAAATAAAGGTGGAATTTAGTAAAGAAACTGACATATACATTGATGGAGTACAGAAAGAAAGAGAGATTGAAATTGCTGATCTGGCTAATTGGTAAATGACTAATTAGTTAATGCTTTTTCAGTTGTGGTAAATTGCTTCCAGTTACAGGAAAATGTGGAAGTATGAGTAAGTTTGTGATACAGCAGTAAATTAGACATAGCCTGCCACTTGCATTTGGTCATGAACAGAAGAGATAAACAGAATAAGTTGTTGTGAATCCACAGTAGCACAATGCTTAAGTTTAATTAATGCAAGCCCAGGGAGACAAAAGGCCTCCACAAGGCTTATAGTAAACGGAGTCAGTTGCATAATGTAACTATAAGGAAAATAGATGCCAAATATAGCAAAAGGCTTCTCAAATGCTTAATAGTAATCCATTCCTTAGATACATATGTGGTCGCAAGTGAATGGAAATGTTGCATACACGTGAAGAACACAAGTTATGCTACACTTGAGAGTCAGTCAGAAACTACTTCTTGTGCCATAATTTGAACACCAAAAAATGCAGTAAGTTTATTGCCACCTCACTCAATGTTACTAGTAACACTGGAGAGCTTGAGACATAAAATCTCATACTTGCAAGTAACAACTGTTACCAGTCAGTTGTTTCATTTCTTCCTACAATGATTCACGCATAGTGCAGTTCTATTTCTTAACAAGTATTATGAGATGTTTTGTCAGTCAACTATTTGTATTGCCATGAGGAAATTGCTATGTATGTCTACAAAGGGTGTAATACAAGCGTACCATGTTACCCACTACCATTACTTTTGAAGTCACCCAATGTTACTTACACAAAGATGAAACGGTTCACTAACACAGGTAACTTCTATGCAACACTTAATACTTACACGAGTTGAGTTAAAACCCTACTTTTAAAACAAAGCCCTGGCTGTTGTTTTATACTCAGATTTCACACACTGTGGCAGCAATTCAATCCCTTTTAGGTTCAAAATTGTTGTTTATTATCTGGTAATAAGGAAAATTTATTATAAAACAAGAAACTAATAAAGATAAGCTTACTCTTGTCAGTTTAGAGGCAACATGGCAATAAGCATCATTTATCAACCACCTGGTAAACATCTTTCTATCCTCCTAATAGGAAATATTAATAGAGTTACAATTCAAAAAACTCAGCCGATACAGCAAGTTACGCCACATTGTTGCCTGTGCTTGGAGGTTCAAATGCCTGTTAGCTCCACCCCCACTTCCAGTGCCGAGCAGCAGCCATCGCTCTGACATGGTACAGTGTTCAGCTGTCCAGCCACGTGCGCTAGTTGTTTTTGATCTGCACACATGCATTTCTGTACTAACCAGAGAATACCAGAAGATTAGTCCCCTTCCCTTCATAAAACACCCACTGTATCCCAGCTTGGCAAAGAATTATTGAAATGTAAAGTTACAACAGTAAATCCATTATCAAATAAACAGTTATGCACTTGCCAATGTCCAATGTTAGACTGCTCAGAGCTCACCTGAAACCATTCTGCAGAATTTACCATTGCAGTACTAGCATGCAAGCTAATAAAAAAAATAAAAATGTTGTGTGGCGAGGGCCTCCCGCCGGGTAGACCGTTTGCCTGGTGCAGGTCTTTTGAGTTGACGCCACTTCGGCGACCTGTGCGTTGATGGGGATAAAATGATGATGATTAGGAAACACAACACCCAGACCCTGAGCGGAGGAAATCTCCAACCCAGCCGGGAATCGAATCCGGGCCATTAGGATGGACAGTCCATCACGCTGACCACTCAGCTACCGGGGGTGGACATGCAAGCTAATGCTAATAGCTTTCATTGGATAAACGAAAATATTTCTAGTTTCTCACACAACTTGACTCCGTTGTGTGATTGAAGAAGCACAGCCTAAATGGACAGAGTTTTGAGTAAACACAAGTCTACCAGCCCTATTAGATATTTCAGTTAACATTTTCCGCCAGATTTGGCCATCTTATCTGTCACTGAAGCAGAAGTGATTAACGGAGATCCATATTTTAGCGAGGACGCCCACTACGATATGTGTGTTCGTGGAAATCCTTGCTACGTGCCAGAGAGACAATATAACACACCAGTATAGTCAAATCCTGCCCCAGTAAATGTATTCCTAACAGAGATTTTAAACTGAGCAGAACTTGCATATTTAGATACAAATACTGGTGAAGGTCTACTCATGATACCATGCAAGTAATGCCAATTATTGATCGTTTTCGGTAATACTTCACTCAAATTAGAGCGGTAACTGCCATTTATTTTGTAGCCGCAAGCACAGTATGAGAACTTGAGCATCTAAAAGTGACTATGTATAACCAGCTTATCAATCTGCAGTATGTCCAGTCATATCTTTATGTCACAAAACGTAGTTGATGTGAATTATGTGCTTTGCACATGTAACAATGACAGAAAACTATCGATTATTACAAATTGATATTGATTCTACCACAGTGCCAATCAGCCAGATACATTTTCTACCATTTCTCAGCCACATGAATATTGTTTTGTCGTGAAGACACTGGGCAAGCAGCTAGTGCTCCAGAGGTACACTCGCTACCAACATGACACCAGATCCTGCTGCCTATAGCACATACCACCAGTATCACACCACAGTGGCTGCACGAACCCTCGCTTAGCTACAGCGTCGAGCATCGTTACATAACGCAGTTAGAAAACTTTGGAATACAGCCGCAATCTTCCCTTCGTGCATGAAAATAGCATACTGACTTTACCAAAAACAGTTATATGTGTCCTTACAAAATACACAAAAAACAAACACACACACTTCAAGCTACTTTTCATGATTTACAACAATTACTTGCAGTTTTCTGATTTGAAGTTAACATCATCGCTGGAAAATCAACTGTCACTGTCTGCGAGACTCTTCGATGCAGCGTAGCAATTCATAGGATATTGCAGGTAGGTTGCATAAATCACCACAGAGGTCGTCAATCAGGACTTATGGTAACAAAGAGTACAGGCACAAAGAAACAAAACACATGATGATACAAGATCATCAATGAATATATCACCTCAGTATTAAAACATCTGATAGAGCCAAAAATTGTTAAGAAGATCGTGTCTTATAACAAGTGGAAGTAATCTGGAATTCATGATGCACAATAAGATATACGGAGAATAGTTCAGCGTGAATTGCTCATTACTTTCATGTGAATTATACCAACCTATAATCAGAGGTAAATGACAGCAGAGATAATGGGAGAAATATATGTGAAAATGTTTATTGTGTTTAGTGTAAGATTTTGGAGCTCCGCATGCATGCCTTGGTATTTCATTATGTATTTTATCTGACAATCTACCCCTTCTCTCTCTGAGCTTGTCTCCCCACTTTGAAGTGTGTTTTTATTTTTGTTTTATTATGTCATATATAAAAGTGTTCAATGCAGTTAAGAGGATGCTCAAACTAGTCTGTTGAGAAAAAGCAAATATAGAGTATTGCAGCTCTGTTCGTTTGAAAATAGCAGTTGAGGGAAACATCCCAAATACAAGGGCCTACTTCCTCATCTAAATACGATAAATATTTATTTGCTTTCATTGAGAGACGTACACACAGTACACTTTACGCAGCATATACTTTTCATGCTGAATCCAAGCACAGTGCATGCACCATGACGCATGTTACTTCAGTAATTTAGGTACAGTACCAATCCCCAACAGAACAGGAGACAGGAAAAGATTAGCCCATGAGAACTGCTAGTAGTTACCTGCACTAAAATATATTTAGAATCATTGTCTCGGTGATGCCACAAGCTCTCGTGTATGCCAAAATAAGGCACACCAACTTGTGAAGAACTTGCTTAGTGGCCTGGCCACTACCCCCTTAGGCAAACAGAAGCACCGAAATACACAATCTGTCGATTGACGCAAGACTAAACACCTATTAATTTCTATGGTAGACCGAATAAGCTTAGATTTATTCTGACAAAATGGTTATTTAAGCTACTGACAGGGCATGGCACATGTACACCCATTCTACTGGAGTTGTCAGTGGGCACCCATAACCACATACTGTTGCAGTTAATTTTTTGACCCTCCCACTTTTATCTCTTACCCTATTGCCATTTTGTCAGCTCTGTTCTATATTTCTTTCTCCTGTTGAGAAGGAGCTAGCCAGATTAATTGAGACTAAGTCCTCCGATAGTGCCAAGACTCTGCTTGCTTTGCTTTACGCGTTATTAGCTTTGTATGTAGTAGGGAATGTAGCAGAGCTGTTTACTTTGCTTATATACATTCTGCTATTACCAATGGCCTCATATTCTGGGGTCATGGTAAGAAAAATCTCAAAACCATCTTCACTCTACAAAAACGAGCTGTTAGAATAATTACCAACAGTTCAAGGCTAACTCCTTCAAAGCAATTATTTAAACAGCTGAATATTCTACCCCTACCGTGCCTCTATATACAGAAAAGTGTAATTAATGTAATACGAAATATTAACAATTTCCAATCCAACTCGGATCTACATACTTACAACACAAGAAAGTGCAATGACATTCATATAAAAAGAGTTAACAAGGTTTTGGCGCAGAAACAAACAAACATACAAGGAAGCAGATTGTATAACAAACTACTGGTAAAGATAAAAGAAATAAAAAAATTGTCTTCATTTAAAGAAGCAGTATTCAAATTTTTAATGACCAACTGCTATTATAGTGTAAAAGAATACCTGGAATAGCTTCATACTAAACAATTATATTTATGTACTCTGTGCCAATAGTAATTTTTATCTGACTGTTGCTATGATCTAAATAAATAATATGTACAAAAGTGCTAGAATTGTATGTGTTATATCTAAATATCAACTGTGTATTCCATGTAAAAAGTCTTTCTCATACATCAATGTAAATAATCAAAGTTGTACATGCTATTTCAATGTGGTCTGATGTTATGTAGTCTACTATGCACGTCTGTATTTTGTATAGTATTGTTCACCCTATATGTGTGTATATATATACTATGTATTTTTTGACGAAATCCATGCAATGTAAATTGTCTCTGGATGAATAAACTACTACTACTACTACTACTACTACTACTACATCCTTTTCCAGTCACATTATACCTAGGTTCAGTCCTCTCTTGTTGTAGTGATCTGTCTCGCTTACTCAGGTCAAGGTGTCAACAGTGTCCTAATTAATTAAGTAACCAAGTATATGTCAGAAAGCAAAGCCTTACAAAGATAGCGAATGCTTTGCCCTTCGGTAACGCATGCCTAACCTTAACGGACAGAAATACAACTTTTCTGCTAGTTGGTTGCCACTAAACTGTTTTCATTTACCACTCTATTTCCTACAGCGCACATTGCTGGATGGCTCACTCAGGATTGTTCCAATTGAGTGTTCATTTCAAGCATTACAGCTGTGCCTATAGTTGTACTGGTCACTGCCAATATTGCATGGATTTGGTATACATATGGCTACAGTAAATCCCGCGAGCCACCACCACACGTTGTACCAGATCCCAAGCCAGATAGTGAACACCATGAGTATCGTCTGATAAGTCACATTACTTCACAGGCATGGCCCTCCCAATACATTAAGCTATAGAGTTTTGTGTAACTGCACTAAATTTGTTTCAAACAATTTATGGAAAAGTAGTTTTCAGATGCCAGGAGTAAAAACAAACTAACTATATGTAATGAAAATGTTTGATAAGTGTTTTGATAAATTGCCAATTTATCACTTATTGTTAGTTTACCCCATTTATTGTGAGTCACTTGGCCTCCATTGACACGATTCCTGCCTGTGAGTGTAGCAGTCACTGGAACTCGACACGCTCTCATTCAGCCAGCCAGCTCTCTAATTATTTAGAATCTGGGTCCATATTACAGTGCCCGAGTGATTATGCACTTCGATTCAGCTGCAGCCCAGCTGGTCGCTGCCATTGCACCCACCACTGCCGTGACTTCACGCACTTGATCGACTACTGGCTGCTGCACTGACTCCATCGGTTTTGCAAAGTGTGTAGAAAAAGACATTATATTACCAGATACTTCCAGTTATTAAGGACTCTAGTGACACCAATGGATAACTATACTGTAAAGTAAAAACACAAACTTTGTACCCCTGGCCCTACTGCATATTTCATGATCAATTTTTTAAAATGAGAATTCAACCCTCTATTGGTTTTAAGAACACCAAATGTCATTCACCTTCCACGTACGTCAAAAGAAAATCTTTTTGTGTTTTGAATTGGTCATCAAAAGTCATTAGTGTCAACCATTGTAGCAATCATAGACCTGTAACCAGCTGTCATGGAAGGGGGAAGGAATTGTACATGGTAACGGGTAATAATGGTAAAACTTTTTTATTGTATTCTACTTCCATCATTTTAATGTAGCCTCAGGCAGTGACAAGAGCAGATACATAAACTACTCCACAGTACTTGTGGCTGGCTCCCACGCTATTATAGGGACATGAAAGGGAAGCAGTGGTTGGGAAGGGAGTAAGACAGGGTTGTAGCCTCTCCCCGATGTTGTTCAATCTGTATATTGAGCAAGCAGTAAAGGAAACAAAAGAAAAATTCGGAGTAGGTATTAAAATTCATGGAGAAGAAATAAAAACTTTGAAGTTCGCCGATGACATTGTAATTCTGTCAGAGACAGCAAAGGACTTGGAAGAGCAGTTGAATGGAATGGACAGTGTCTTGAAAGGAGGATATAAGATGAACATCAACAAAAGCAAAACAAGGATAATGGAATGTAGTCTAATTAAGTCGGGTGATGCTGAGGGAATTAGATTAGGAAATGAGACACTTAAAGTAGTAAAGGAGTTTTGCTATTTGGGGAGCAAAATAACTGAGGATGGTCGAAGTAGAGAGGATATAAAATGTAGACTGGCAATGGCAAGGAAAGCGTTTCTGAAGAAGAGAAATTTGTTAACATCCAGTATAGATTTAAGTGTCAGGAAGTCATTTCTGAAAGAATTTGTATGGAGTGTAGCCATGTATGGAAGTGAAACATGGACGATAAATAGTTTGGACAAGAAGAGAATAGAAGCTTTCGAAATGTGGTGCTACAGAAGAATGCTGAAGATTAGATGGGTAGATCACATAACTAATGAGGAAGTATTGAATAGGATTGGGGAGAAGAGAAGTTTGTGGCACAACTTGACCAGAAGAAGGGATCAGTTGGTAGGACATGTTCTGAGGCATCAAGGGATCACCAATTTAGTATTGGAGGGCAGTGTGGAGGGTAAAAATCGTAGAGGGAGACCAAGAGATGAATACACTAAGCAGATTCAGAAGGATGTAGGTTGCAGTAGGTACTGGGAGATGAAGAAGCTTGCACAGGATAGAGTAGCATGGAGAGCTGCATCAAACCAGTCTCAGGACTGAAGACCACAACAACAACAGGGGCGCTACCATGGTGTTGCTGAGTGAGAGACACCAACTTTCTGCCACAAATCTGCCAATGGGAGGACTGGGTGCCATCATGTGAGGTATGCAATACGGTTAGCTAGGTACTGGCCACAACAGCAGGTCACTCTCTTGCCTGTCAGCTTCCTCACCCTCTGTAAAGTCCTTCCTATCGAGGGCAAAATGCTCGTTCCATACAATATGCGGTTCACTCTGCAGTCGTACCCAGCTTTCATGAAGATTGTATCCCTTAGTGGTAGTTCTTTGGAATAAAACCAATTTTCCCCTCTGAAATTTTACATGTAGAAAAAGCACCTCGGTTCCCCACCTGTTACCATCCTAGCATGTAAGGTGCTCACATCTCATGAGCTATTCTATACTATATGGTCAAAAAATGGATTCTTAGTACCCCTATGGCGGACAATTTGTCTTTGTCCAGTCATGTAATGAGTCAGCTATGTGTTGGTCATCTCTTCATTGAAAGTAGTGCAATGAATACCGTTTCCTTTGTTCCGTCCTCACTTACTCTTTGCACCTCAAGAGACCTTTAAATCTAAGTTTTGAGTGACCTATTCAAAAAGTGACAGTGAGACTGATAGTTTTGTTATGACTGATTATTCTATAACTACAAGAAATGATCTGAAAGTGGGCAACTTTGCCCAAAACTGATCATGAAGCAAAAAAACAATCATCAAAAGTCAGAAAATAAGCCTATTTTGCAAACATTTCTGTGTCTGATTACATGACAGAGTGGTTCAGGAGTTCAAATCTTACTCGCCATGGAAATGTATGTAAGGTAAAAAGCCAAACACTCTTTCAGTTTCATTAAGTGAAATTAGGTGGCTTTTGTCATCTTACATCACATCTGAGGCATCCAGAAGCAAACTGCAGTGAGTGCATCAGAACATTTTATTCAGGAAAGACAAAAAATTCTTACTTCTTTCATATGGCAGGCATTTGACATTCCTTTTCATCATAGATTTTATTTTACCCAAGGGCTATGTTTCTGACAATCACTAAAATATTCAACTTATCTTATACTAGTTATAAACTAATGTATTCGTTTATGTTTTAAATTTTATATGTCTAGTTCCTTAGGAACAAATTGAGGAGCAAATCTCCATGGTCACAGGCTGTGTCAGTACATGAAATTACAACACAAAAGTAATAACAAATAAAATGAAATGAATCCTAAAGGGACATCAAGCTATACATTTATGTAAATGCAATCAACAATATAACACAGGAATCACTAATTCTTCAAGGAACTCCTTGACAGAATAGGAGGAGTTACCCACAGGGAAACTCTTCAGTTTAGATTTGAAAGCACATGAATTACTGATAAGATTTTTGAACTCTCGGAGCTTATTCAAAATGGATGCAGAAGAATACTGCAGGCCTTCCTGCACAAGAGTCAAGGAGGTGCGATCCAAATGCAGATTGTATTTCTGCCTAGTATTAACTGAGTGAAAAATGCTAATTCTTGTGAATAAGCTGACATTGTTATCAAGAAATAACAGTAAAGAATATATATATATCTAAAATATATATATCTAAAAACAAAGATTACCAAACGAAAGTGCTGGCATGTTGATAGATGCACAAACACAAACATACACACAAAATTCAAGCTTTCGCAACCAACGGTTGCTTCATCAGGAAAGAGAGAAGGTTTGGTTATGGTTTGGAAGTGGGTTACGTATTATTGAGTATATATAGGCGGGATAAAATTGTATGGTAGATTACGGTAAAAAGGAGAAGGTGAATACAAAGTGAAACTACTTGCAAAAACAGAAAGAGAAAGTAAGATGACAGAAAAGATTTCGAAATGCAACAGTGACAATAACAAACGTAATTGTTGGGTTCAAATTAATGATATGAATATAATAGAAGGAAACATTCCACGTGGGAAAAATATATCTAAAAACAAAGATGATGTGACTTACCAAACGAAAGCGCCGGCATGTTGATAGATACACAAACATACACACAAAATTCAAGCTTTTGCAACCAATGGTTGCTTAATCAGGAATATGTGCCAATGTCAGAATACCCAGGCTAATGAACAAGGGTCATTGCCCGAACCACCCGTTTCTGAGTAAAAAATTCCCTTTGATAATGGGAAGACTTACCCCAAAATACAATACCATACGCCATAAGTGAATGAAAATAAGCAAAGCAGACTACTTTTCGCATCGAACTATCACTTACTTCAGCTATTGCTCCAATAGTAAAAATGGCAGCATTAAGTCTTTCAATATTCTAAACAGGGGCTTTCCACGACAGTTTACTATTATTGTAACATAACATAAAAATTCACCTTAATAGTGACACAGAGGAGAAAAGAAAACAATTTACTGAATACATTTTACTGTTACTACAAAGCATGTGACATTAAACCAAAGTTTGAAGTAGTTAATGCGTCGCAAGCTTAAAAGTCCTATCCTGGCCTGCCTAAATTACACTGGCACATCATTATCCTCTGGATGAATTTCAAAGTCTAAGCTCTCCTCTGCATTGTTCACAGCTTTTTGCCAATTGATTATATTCCTGTAGAAAGCAAGATTTTTGGTTTCTTCCCACGTCTCCCCGAAATGCTTTTTGAGAAGGAAATAAATGTCCCTCACTTTTGCTCCCTTTAAGTCTCTTCCAGTTTGGGCATCAATTTGTTCCCTGGACAAGTAGGCTTTGCTTGATCTGCATATCCCTCTCCCTTCATCAGCGTCCATTTTGCAGGCCACTTCACCTTTTACTAATGTGATCCATTTCTACTCCAGGTGATCACAATCCACTTTACAGGGGCAAGTCTGGAGTGCCACCGATCAAGTGGCTTAATGACATCAGCAACTGCATCCTTTCAACACTGATTGGCGACATCTATTCCTATCTGGAAAACTGTTCCATGATCCTTGAACCTCCAGTGTACACACTCTGTGACGTAATTGTGACTTTACGCCTGAGAAAATTTTGAACTCGACCAAAAATTCTGGCCACAGAAGTGGCCACCATCATTCCAGTATCAAACACTGGTGGTGGAAAAGAGGCAGGCTGCAGAAATGGCCAAAAACCAACCCGCAGATGTGGCCAGTTCCCATCTGGCACTCCCTGTTGGGCGGTCACACCATCAGCTTCCACCCATCATCATGGAGTTCAAGAGGAACTACAAACCTGCAGTGCCACCTAAAAAAAAAGTCCTGGAGGATATCAGATTTGGTGTACATACAATGATGTGCAACAAATCCGTCCATATGCAGAGAGAGTTAAGTTCACTCCTGGTGATTGTCAACAATAACCAGGAGAACAAGAAGCTCTTTTCAGTGAAGAGAATGTCTATGGAGCAAGAAGGTCTCACGCTGGTGCTACTGCTGCCAAAGAGTGGGACACATGGCACACCACTGAACCTTCCCCAAGGCATCCATGAAAAGTACAGTGAACCCAAGACGCACCCTCAAAAGTGCAAGAAGAAGACAGTAACTGTTCCGTCTGACGTCCGTGCCCAAGCATACACAAGCCGGCCAGGCCGACCTACTCCTGAAGAACCTCATCACAGTGTAAATTACTGTTTTTGTATATACTAATAATGAAGTTCTTATCATTTCCAAGCTGTGAAATGGCACAAAATACAGGCATTGATGAGCAAATCTTACCTTAATCGTTTTGTTCCATTCCTTATCCAGTCAGAAGGATTTGCTGATCTGTTACAGCCTTTGCCTTTTGAAAGTGATTGTACACATATTCCATCATTAACATTCATGATTATGGAGGAAAAGATAAAGCATTCTTGACATTTTGTCCAACCAAAAACACCATAAACATTCTCCATACACTCACATTATTTGTTGCAAGCCACGAAAAACGCACCAATATGGCTATGTAACAATGTACTGCTGTTTTACATTTCATGGTATCATGCAACAGGGGAAACCTGACAAAACTGTCACATAGAGGCACAAAACTAATATTCATGAAGTAACAGGCTGAGAAAGTAACATTATTCAGAGAAAATACATAATGTTTACAAAGCAAGTTTTACATCTTCAAACCTACTTAGATAATGAAACTTGTTAAGGATAAACCAAGTTCTATCACACAATGGATTCACTTAGTTTTGCTTTGCAAAGAGAACTGGACACACCAACTTGTGCACCTGTAGGCTATTTTGCAGATACATTTTAGGGTTGGCACAAACTGTTTTTCTCTTGTTTTAAGAGTGTAAGTGAGCATCATAGGAAATAAAATGGTGGCAACAACATATTTTTGGGAAAAGTGGATTTACTGTGGTTTGCTTCAGGATGCCTCATTTGTAAGTGTGCAGAAGCAATATAGATACCCTGCATTACAGACTTTGGCTAGATTCTATTTAGGATTCCTTGTCATTGATTTCTGTCGACTGCTTAAATTGTTTTCGTATCTGAGAATCGAGTGTGGGGTATGATATAAGAAATGTCCATGTTACCATTGAGGTTTCATGCCAAAATGGCTTTTATACAGCAATTCAACATAACCAAGAGTTCAGAAGAAGGGTTTTGAAAACTAAGAAATTTATTGTACTTTCCATGTGTTTGTCTGGAACTCAGAATTTCTATGTAGTGAAAACTGATGTGTCTTCATACGTGTATGAGATGTAATATCATGCTTTTGCTAACACTAAAAGGAAAATAATGCAATGCTGAGAAAAGACAAAAATCCTTTCTTAAATAGGTATTTTACAATACATTTATTAATGACATAAGAGGGCTCTTCCCCACCTGTTTACATTAACACATTATTTTGAACTTAGAGATCAGTTTTAATTAATTTCAAATCATAAGCTGTTCTAAACATAATGCTTTATCTAACAACATATTACGAAAAATTTATGGTTTCAAAAAACAAAAATACAAAGTTAATTTGAAAGTGTTGTAAGCCTAAACAAGGAGAAATAATAAATGAATTTATTTTTCATTGGCAATAAATGGAACATAGTAAAATTGCTGTATAACAAAATGTAGATATGTTTGAGTAGGTGAAACCCTGTGGCATTTTTTGACTGAGCGTCAGCAGTTCATACTTCTGAGGGCTTGAGCAAAGGTTCTGGATAACCAAAATTGGCTGATGTAACACATGTAGCTTCAGGGGTTATCACTGTAGTGGCTGAGCACGGAGCATTGCTGGCCTCAACAAGTTGACGGTAGTAGCTGAACACGACCATCCACTGACAGAAACCTGTAAATTTTTATATGCTTTTAAGAAAAATTGCTAAATGTATTCTACACAATTATACAGAACTAAATGTTGCAACCAAAGGAGTCGGTGGAAAAATGTGTTAACTCATGAGAGCATAGTTTTGAGTTTTTGTATGTTATATGTTTGGTTAAATCTCTAAATTGTAAATCAAGGTAGATCTATTTGTAATTTTTTCTACAAATTGTTACACTATTTGGTTACATATATAATCTCTTAAATGGGTAAAAACATTCTTAGTAATACTGCTAAGAGCCTTAAAATAGTGACAAAGTCACAAAGTTTGATTTTCTGTATGATAAGTTAATGCATAAAGTGGTTTCAAACTTTTGTGATCATATTCTTTTGCATCAGAAAACAGAATACTGGTCAGTGAAAACTTGTCCCACAAATAAACTATACTTCGATATTCATAAAACACTCAAGGCAGAAATTTTGGATTTTTTTTTAAGCATAGTCACGAAACTAATAAAGCAATTTTGAATCTTCATTTTCTTCTTTATTCACTTGCAGCCTTTCAAAATAAGAATAATTTACATGTGGTAACTGTTTTAAAACTCTTATTTTTTTTCTTAATAGGATAGAGTTAGGTCAACACCCATCATTTAAACTGTCAACCCTGGACAAAGATTTTGAAATTTTGGACATTTGGATCAAATTGGATTATTTTCCTGGACATATACAGTCTGTCCATGAAAAATGGGCCAATAAAGAAGCGTGGAAAATGTATGTACAGGAGAGTGTCTAACTGTTCTTGACGCTGTCTTTTTTAATAAACAACAGGCAATAACTACCTATGCACCAGCCCTCATTTATGTTTGAGTAGGTGAAACACTGTGGCATTTTTTGACTGAGTGTCAGCAGTTCATACTTCTGAGAGCTTTATACGCAATGGATACCCCCCCCCCCCCCCTCCCCCCAGGACACCCTTGGATTTCCTCAAAACTAGGAAAAATCTGGGGAAATCCGGATGTATGGCAGCCCTAGATTAGGTCTATCATATTCTTTTCCTAACTCCAAGATAGTAGGAATTGCCTCTACTTCTTTTTTGTAATGAAACATTTAAAAAGTCTGCATCCACTTGATGTTTCATTGGCACAGGAATCATGTATTCTCATTTAAGGCAAACATCATGTTTGAAGTTAATGGCTTGGCCATCATCAGAGTTTTATTTCCTGCTTTATTTCCTGTTGTTGCAATGTAAAGTGAAACAGTGACTGAAACAACCTTACAAGCATTTATAGGTAAATATTCATTGCATTTGTATGTTTTCAATACTAAAGAATTCCTCAAAAATTTAACAAATGCAGTGTCTAAAACTTTAAGAGATTAGACTGGTGCCAATATAATGCTGTAAGCTAAACTTGTGGTATCTTCACATCAGATGTTTTCCCTGGTGCACAATCAGGATATGTATCACTGTCAGATATCAGTTGTGAAATGAGTAATAAATTGAACACTGTAGTCAATAACACCCTTGTCCAGCATCTATATGTCCACTGTACTCGGTTACAAGATTTTGATGTCACTGCCATATTCATACTGTGGGGTGGCACTGTTTTCATCCAAAGAAAAGAACATAAATATGGTAATGCAAAAAAGGTATGGCCAACAAATGCTTTCTAGTACTTCAAATGAAAACTACTGGTTGCTAGCATGTAGTGCAGTTGAAACCAAAACAGATAGCATGATCAGCCTAATTTTCATTAAACTGAGGCTTAGCACTTTCTTCCACTGATCACTTCAGTTAGAAGTGCACAGATTGGGTGGGGGGGTCAAAGAAAACATTTAAGTTTATTAAAAACTATGACTCCAAAATCAGGCCTACTAATTCAATAATCCTCATAGATTTACAGTGGTTACAGCACTAGCACTGTAACAAGCTGATATTGAACATCAGTAGCTGATAAAGGCAGGCAAGTAACTGAGAAACACTCTGGCCTCTATGAAGGATATTAATATTTAAAATGTCCACAAAGGCACACTAATCAAATGTGTATCTTTCTAAACTATTGAGAAACAGGCAACAGAACACTGACATCAAATGAAAATACTGATGCTTGTTTAAAGGCATGCGGAGAGATGCTGGGTTAGAATAGAAATATGCTGCACATGACTGACATATTCACATGTAGGTCAGTTGCCACAGTATCAGTTGGTGAGGGTTCATGCTGATTGCCATTTTCCTTCAAGATCACGCAGCCAACTGTTGCCTTTTGTCGAGTTTACATACACATGTCACATAGCTACATCATAATAACACCATAGCAGCATCACTGATAAATAAAGCAAGAAATTGGGAAATTTATCCTCTGCATAAAAATAATAATAATAATAACAATAGTATTTAAAATGATGTATTGGTCAGTTTGTTGGTGTGAGTCAGACGAACAAAATGTGAAAAATGAAGTATCCATTGTCAATGTAAAAAATCTGAAACTAATTTTAAAATCTTATGTGTGCAACTATACTTCTTTGGCAGTTTTCAAAGCTAAATTACAAAGTATTTAGCAAACATAGTTCTGTTAGTGCTCAAGTTCCTTTCTCCTTTGAAGAAGGGTGAAGTAGAATTTGTAAACAAAGTGTATAGCATTTACTGATATGTAGAAAATTGCAACTTTCACAAAACGGCAAACATAATTTAAAAAAATATATCTTCCTGCACATCTTACATAGTAATTAAATTCTCTCTCTGTGTGTGTGTGTGGGGGGGGGGGGGGGGGGGGGGGTGTTCCCATTCCCAAAAGAGCTTTACTACCTGAAATGTGCAATTCATTATTTTTCAAAGGAAGGATAATGTAGTTTCATATCTATGATGATACTTAAGTCATTAGAGAATATTTGCTATAAATGGAATAATTTTGACTTCTCAAACATACTGTGGTCAAAATATTTTGAGTCAAAATTTTACCAAATGATAGAAATTCATAAACTGAGTATTTTTGAGATAAGAAGCCAACTGTTAGAAACCAAAATTTCAGGTGAAGTGGCAACACCAGCTAGGCCATCCAAACCACACCTGGAGTAGTCAACATGCTATGCAAAGACATGCTACAACACAACTCTGTGGCCTACCAAAATTTTTCCTTGCAGTGTTACTTTTTGATGTATTTTTCGATGAATCAGACATTATAAATAAGTGTACTAATGTTTGTATGAAGATGTGAAATGTTTCCTCATTGTAAAGGTAAGTAAATGTTTGTTGTAAGCTAGTGTAAGTAGACTTGCTGGCTCAGACAGGGTGATAAGATATTGTCAAAGTGTATAGTGAAAAGGTAGTTGCATTATCACTGGGTGTGAAAGCATACCAGCAATTCGGTGGAATGCAAAGTAGAATGTAGAAGAGTGTTGAGAGAGAGACAGACAAGTCGAGTCACACAGCGTCTCTTTTGGTGAGAAATGGTCATAATGCAGTGGTGCTAAAGTATATAATGGCTCAGCAAATAATTTTATTGTTGACAGGCAAAGTATATGGCCTTAAAGGGACACAGTAAAATTACAAGAGGATGCAAATCAACATGAAGAGTACTGTGGGGCCAGTTTAATTTGTTATGGAGCTACAAGAAAACAAGCCTGTGCCACACATGCCAACGAACAACGCCTTACATTGCACCAACAACATCTCAAAGTGATGTAAGATCCAACTAAATATTTGGTCAGACTTTTATACAGCTAGCCAGTTTCGTAGTTCATTTTTGCGTGAATGATGCCGAGTTATACTAATGTGTTGACCTTCAATTTCACCCAAGGAAAAATACCTAAGAAGAATCCACCCTATCCATTATTGATGATCTGAGAGAGTCCTGATGATTGAGAAACTATTGCAGTGTTTTATGAAAGAAATAATAGTAATTAAAATTTCAATAACTGTCAAGACTGCAATTAACAGAAGTGCTCAACTCTTGAAAATAGTAATTTGAAAGACAGTACTTAATAGAGCAAGATTCAGCATAAGATATTTTTTGATAATTTTTCATGGATAAATTAGTTTTCAATTTTATGCAACTGCAGTCAGTCATAAATATTAGTTAATATCTTGAGCAAATGACAGTAGTAATTGCACAAAGTAATTAGCAGTAATTGTTAATGAGTAGTAATAAAAGTTGAAGTTGCATGAAACCAATAAAATCAAATCATGAAATGTGCCATTCTTTTACAACTGAAATTTTGACATTGCAAATTACATAAATGTAACTCACAGGAAATTGATGCTATATCATTACAATAATTTTCAAGCTAAAAGGCAGCATTCAGTAAAAAATAAAGATAAATAACTTTTTGAGTAACATTAAAGACAGTAAGCATTACAGTGAGTGATGTCACAAGATTTTTGCATTTACATAACTGTTTACTACTAATGACATTTTGTTGGTCTTTGATTCTTACTGATTGATTTCCATCAGTTGCCACTTAACTGATAGGTATTTGTTGACTGTTACATATCCATTTGAAATTATGTCAGAACAGTATGTGCGGATTTTGTGCTGCTTTCACCTTGCAACAAAACCAAGCATTGTGATGTAATTTTCTCAGTTTTAAAAGACAGGAATTTTGCTCATGTAGTGATGTGGCAACTGTTAATTTTCATTGATTCAGTACTTAAATTTATAACATTTTAAAAATTTAACTAATCATTGTAATTCCATTCAGCCCAACTTTATATTCAATTACTTTAATCGAGTTTATCTTTCTTGTCACATTGCTACAAATACCGAGCACTAGTAATTAGGTTATGACATTTCATGGATTTCATTTATTTTTCAGAGTAGATGACTTTTTCCGTATAACAGGGAAACTGATGCAACAAACTATTGACCAATATCCTTGCTAACATGTTTTTCAAAGGTCCTTGAGAAACTGATTCCATAGAATTGTTAATCATCTGAACAGCCACAACACTCTCAGTCAATGACAGTTTGGTTTCCAGCAAGGTCTATCAATTGATGATGCTATTTTCTCTTTCACCAATCAAATTCTTGAATCTCTTAACAGAACATTGGCACCAGTTGGAACCCTATGTGACCTATCCAAAGCTTTTGACTGTATCAACCACGAAATTCTGCTAAATAAAGCAGACTATTATGGGTTACGTGGAATAATGGGGACAGGGATTACATCCTACCTTACAGATAGGAAACAAAGGATAATAATTACTGACAATAACGGAATCCCAGCTCTGTCCAAGTGGGGCACAGTTAACACTGGAGTGCCTCAAGGCTCGGTACTGAGACCTTCACTGTTTCTTATATTTATAAATTACATCCCACACAGCACCATGTCAGCGACCAAGTTCACCCTATTCGCTGATGATACTTCTCTTCTAGTTGATCAAGCAACAGGGAACAACCGGGAAACACACGCGAACAATGCACTTGATGACATTCTGAAATGATTTAACTCTAATGGACTCTCTCTGAATATAAAAAAACCACATCATGTACAGTTTCATATGGCACATAAAGAACCAGGGGATATAAATATAGAATGTAATGGACAAAAAATAAAGCAAGTCGACTCAGCTAAGTTCCTGGATGTGTACATAGACTGCAAACTAAATTGGTCCAACCATATCCTAGATCTATAAAAAAAGGCTGGTTTCTGCAACATTTGCCTTACGCATAATTGCATCAACCACATATAAGGCGGCCATATAAGCTGCTTACTTCGGATATTTCCATGCATTTTTGTCCTACAGAATCATCTTTTGGGACAACCAGACCTTGGCAAAAAAAGTTTTTATTGCTCAGAAGAGAGCTATACATATCATGAGTGGTGAGCAACCAAGGCACCCATGCAGGAATCTGTTTTGGAAACTCTAGGTATTTACAATGATATCTCAGTACACATAAGGAGGCCATAAGAGCTGCTTACTTCAGATATTTAGATGCATTTTTGTCTTACGGAATCATCTTTTGGGACAACCAGCCCTTGGCAAAAAAAGTTTTTCTTGCTCAGAAGAGAGCAATACGTATCATGAGTGGTGAGCAACCAAGGCACTCCTGAAGGGTCTGTTTTGGAAACAACAGATATTTACAATGACATCTCAGTGCATATACTCCCTTGTATGTTCATTAATAAAAACTACTCTCTCTTCAAAACCAATAGTGAATACTGTGGTCACAACACAAGGTCAAAAGAGGACTTTCATAATAACCAATCAAACTTCACCGTTGTACAGAAAGGAGTAAATTATATGGTATCAAAATTTGTAATGCTCTAGCCAGTGTCATCAAAAGTCTTGCTCCTGAAACACCAAAGTTCAAGAGAAAACTGAAGGAATACTTAATACAAAAGTCATTCTATTCAATTAATGATTTTTTTTGGGCATAGGAGCATGTTTTTATTATACAACCGAGTTAGCCATGCAATGTAAGCATAAATGTAAACTACTTGTTGCTGTACTGTTGTATTGTTCCTCAAATACTTTGATATTGTTAATCTTAAAGTGTACACATAAGTGTTAATTCTGATGTATGTAATATGTTTTTATTTCTTCTAATGTACCATGTTGTTACTATGAGTCTTGTCATGAATCAACCACATTGTGTGCTGCTGTGTTGTTAACACTGTAAAAATACTGACTCGTTCCATATCCTTGCAACTCCACTGCTATCAGGATCTACAGAACTCGCAATAAAATAATAATAATAATATAATATGTGTAAGTATTTGTGTATCTTATCTCACATTCAATTTAATGATTAAAAGGTTTGTCATCTTTGCACTTTTAATGAGTAAGTTATTATTTACGTGAAACTACACTACAGAAGACTGCACATAAACAGTGTGTTTGCCCTCTTTTGCTACTTTTGTTTAAAACAAGTGCTTCACTGATAACATATAGGTTGTGTGCATACTTTTTATTATTTTTATGTAACTTATCTTGTTTTACAAACATGCATAAGTATTTTCTTTTCCTTTAAGTAAATCTGTGATAAAACAAAGCAGCAAAGCATCAAACAATGGAAAATCCACGATGGAATGTAACAGTACTGTGAAAAGGAAAGTTGCTACTCACCATGTAGTGGAGATACCGAGTCAGCAATAGCCACAACAAAGTGACAATCTTTTTGTTGTGCCTATCTGTGACTTAGCATCTCCGCAATATGGTGAGTAGCAACTTTCCTTTTCACAATATTGATACAACGCACCCAGATTTTTGAGATATAAAACTGATGTTTGTGTTGATGCAATATGTACAAGTGATAAGATTGCCTTTGTCATAAGTATTTTGCTTCACTCTGTGATAGATCCTTCTTGTAAAGTTTTAATGGTAGCTAAAGCAATGGTTCACACTTCTACATGGGATATTTGTACAATTAGTGTATAATTATTCAGTTAAAAACACAATGATGATATCTGATATTAGAATAGCTATTAGGATGTCATCCACACACAGAAATTACTTATACCACTGTAACAATTAATTAATAATCAATGAATTTCTATGCTTAATTTTTTGAATGTTAATTTCATGTTAAATTTCATTTCTCAATTAATTTAGTATCAAAGTTTTGATTTTGTTGGAGATATGTACCTTTGCATGTTTTGGATGTAAAGTAATCACTGACACCGACAGTTATTAGTAGCAGACTTGGCAAGCCGAGAGTAATTTATGTATGACTGTAGTGAGATATGGGAAGGATCATAAAAAAAATGATTTTCATTTTTGATTTACTGTCACACAGTATTAGCTATGAATATATATTTTGAAATGTTTGTGTGATGAAGAATAACAATATAAGGAAAAGAATTGGCATTTCGATCCAAGCTGTCGTAGACAGTGGTCACGTGTGCATGAGGAGTGCTTGCTTGCTTGTATGATGAATATGTGTGTGTGTCTGTGTGTCTTCTTTTCTGAAGAAGGCTTTGGCCAAAAACTAAATGTGTAACAGTTTTTTGTTGTGCCTGTCTGTAAATCAATGTGTCATCTCTATGGTGAGTAGCAATGTATCCTTTTCCTTATGTAGTTGATATTCCTACTTGTAGTTCCCACTGCATGATGAAGCGTTGACTGATGTTAAAAAAATAAAGTTTAAACTGAAATGAGTTATGTAATTTCGCAATGGAAGAAACCTCATTCACAATAGTAAACATAACCCAGAAAAGCAGTGAAGGGATATTTAGTAGCCAACATAATTCACCAAACAGCAGAGGTGTCAAATTTGGTTACCAAGATATCAACATCAGCTCACTAATGTGCACCTCAAACCACTGTAGCATGGTTTCAGCCTTTTGACATGGGCAGTTACCCTGCTGGAAGATGCCGTAGCATGAAAGGATGCAGGTAGACCCAATAATGCTATCGTAATCCACAGCTATAACTGTGCCTTTGATTACTATCAAGTGTCATTACTATCCTATGAAAGCTCAGGTGAATTTCACACACAGCATGATACTGCCTGCATCAGGCTGTGACAGTGGCACAGTGCATGTTTTGAGCAACTGTTCACCAAGCTAATGGCGTATCCAGACACATACAGTATAATTTGAAAACTGGGGCAGCCACAACTAAAATAATTATACACAACTGACTGACGATTCATGCAGCACAATAGGTTTTTAAATGCAGGTGTTGAATGTTTAAAAATATAAAACTGAATGAAAAGTCTAATAGTCCACTGTAGTTGTATTTATTTAAGTCAATTAGAAACCCACACAACCGGTTTCACTACTTTTAAGCTGCATGTTCTGGTGTACATAAAAGCTGTGTCGTATGGTACAGGGAGTTACAGAAAGCCACAGATTAACAGTTGGTGTTGCTAGGGAAAGTTTCCAGCCCTCCTCAATTGATAAAAACCATCATCAATGCTGAATGTCCAGTCTGTGTTAAAATTACGAACTTTACTGGTTAAAATATCTTCCTGTTGGCCTATCTCATGTAACTGATAAGATGAGGTGACTGTTATGTTTTTGTATCAGGTACAAAATTTGTAACAACCGGTGAAATGTCTTGATATGTAACCATACTCATCTTCACATTCCTTGTGCTTTTCCTTTGCTACAATCAAGTCATCTTGCATCTTAAAAAACTGTGATGTAACAATTACAGAAATATGATTGCTGACAACAATAATGTAACTGCATTTTCAAACACAGGAACATGAAATTTGCCATAAATCTTGATCATAATAGTTTCATTAAGGGCAAGAAATTAGGTAGAGGTAGATTTGTAGCTCTCCAGAGCAATGAGCAAAGAAGCCTATAAATTTCATCATACTTTTCTTAGCATAGAATATGCATCATAACAGAGTTCAACTAGAGTATATACTACCCCCACATGGAGCCTTCACAAACTCATCATATTTAGTTGTCTGTGCAATCTACATAAATTTTTAGGAACTTAAAGGACATTCAAAACTACAACACTTTTTTGTGATGATCCTACCTTATATATATGAGAACTATACTGAGTAATAAGGTGTTTAACACCCGTGCACCAACATACCGTGTTGCGAAGAATACATTAACACTTATCAAGCCCCATTCACTTGAAAAGAATAGATGTCAGTAAATATCTGTAATTTCTCACTTTAGGCATTTTGCTAGACTTGTGTGAGGAAGTAATATACGAGGGTAATCCCAAAAGAAAGGTCTCCTATTTTCTTATAAGTACATAGACCTGTTTATTTCTACAATGGTTTACATCAGTTTACAGCTTGAATATTTAGCTATTTTTCGACATAATCACCATTTCTGTCAAAGCAATTTTGTAGATGCTGTGGCAGTTTTTGTATGCCCATGTCATTCCAGCTCGTTGCCATGCTGTTCAGAAAGTTGTGAACCTCTTCTTTCACCTCATTGTCAGAGCTGAATCGCTTTCTGGCCAAATGTTCTTTTAACCTAGGGAACAGGTGATAGTAACTGGGTGCCAAGTCAGGACTATAGGGTGGCTGGGTGATTATGTTCCACTGAAACTGTTGCAGGAGAGCAACAGTTTGCCGAGTGATGTGCGGGCGAGCATTGTCATGGAGAATGTGTACGCCCTTGCTCAAAATTCCTCTTCTCCGGTTCTGAATTGCCCATTTGAGTTTTTTCAGTCTCGTGGCACCTGTCAGCATTAATTGTGGTCTCAGCGATGACACAGGCATACAAAAACTGCCACAGCATCTACAAAAATGCATCGACAGAAATGATGATTATGTCGAAAAATAGCTAAATGTTCAAGCTGTAAACTGATGTAAACCATTGTAGAAATAAACAGGTCTATGTACTTATAAAATATGGGAGACCTTACTTTTGGGATTACCCTCGTATATCGCTGCAATGTACTCTCTGGGCGTTTCCTTTCAACATTATACATACCACCACTAATGCAGCAACAATCACAACTGAGGAAGGAAACTTAGAGACGTATAATGTATTAAAGTGATGCTTATAACATAGCTAGACATGTATATTGCATCCTTGCAAAAGAAACAGAAAAATATACTGAAAAAGAAGAACTATCCTGCACATTTTTGATGATTACAATCTCACACAGGAATTACTGACTAACAAACAAAGTATTCTGCTGGCAGTTTAAAGAAGCATACCCCTACATAACCCACCATTTGTCCACACATCTCCACATGCTTGCAATGCATTTAGCATAGCAGTATGATCAAAATGCCTACCACCAGCAAAATACTTTTTTGTTGATGATGATTATCCATATCAGTAGCAAAAACCTCTGGGAAGGTGAGGCTGCTGCCAGCCATATTTGCAAATGCAACATCACAAAGTAACATGCTGCACAATCTTGGTTCAATTGGTAAATTTTCCAGGATCTGACCCCAGTAAGTTGACTGATGAATCGCAAATAGTGTTGGAAGACTGTATCATCAATTTTCACATAGTTTATGACACTCGTTAGATACAATTACTCCACACATTTAAAAAAAGCTCTGCAATGTACCTGAGCAGTGATTGTTGGTAAACCTACGGATTAATCGAATTTTCTGGATTTTACCATTGTAAGCTGTATGTGGAATGAAGTAATATGTCACAACTGTATAGGCACTTTTGACAAATAAACCTTGGCTATATATTTGACAGTATTATGGACAAAAATGTCATGGATTGAGAAAAATACGTTTCTCCAGCTTGAATGTTGCACTTATATACATATGAAAGATGAATCATGTAAGACGTAACACCCCTTTCATTTAGTGAACAGTGACAGTGTTTAAACTCAGAGGAGTGTTCCTGGAGCCACTCTGTAGCAATTCTGTACCTGTGGGGTGTTGCATTGTCCTGCTGGAATTGTCCAAGTCTGTCGGAATGCACAGTGGGCATGAATGAATGCAGGTGATAAGGCAGGATGCTTACACACGTCACCTGTCAGAGTCTTATCTAGACACATCAGGGGTAGCACATCACTCCAACTGCACACGCCCACACCTTTACAGTGCCTCCACCAGCTTGAACAGTCCCCTGCTGACATGCAGGGTCCATGGATTTAGGAGGTTGTCTCCATACCCATACACATCCATCCACTCGATACAATCTGAAATGAGACTCGTTTGACCAGGCAACATGTTTCCAGTCATCAACAGTCCAATTTTGATGTTGAAGGCCTCAGGCGAGGAGTAAAGCTTTGTGTCGTGCAGTCATCAAGGGTACACGAGTGTGCCTTCAGCTCCAAAAGCCCATATTGGTGATGTTTCGTTGAATGGTTCATAGGCTGGGACTTACTGATGATCCAGCATTGAAATCTGCAGCAATTTGCAGACGGTTCTTGCATGATCTTTTTCCAGCTGCAGCGATGTTGGAGATTTGATGTTTTACAGGATTCCTGATATTCACCGTACACTCGTGAAATGGTCGTACAGAAAAATCCCCACTTCATTGCTACCTCAGAGATGCTGTGTACCATTGCTCATGCGCCAACTGTAACACCATGTTCAGACTCACTTAAATCTTGATAACCTACCATTGTAACAGCAGTAACTGATCTAACAACTGTGCCACACATATGTTGTCTTATATAGGTGTTGCCGACCACAGCACCATATTCTGCCTGTTTACATAACTCTGTATTTGAATACGCATCCCTATACCAGTTTTTTTGGAGCTTCAATGTAGAAGATGTATCAGTGGATTAGTGACTCTGAGTTACAATGCAAATATTGAATATAAGTTTTGTGACCACTGAATGCAATGGGATGCTGCAGTACAATGGCTGGCCAGGTCTCTTGATTTGACTCCTCTTGATTACTTTCTATGGGGAGCACTGAAAGATGAAGTCTATGATGAAGGTCCGAACTATGACAGAAGATATGCGCCACTGAATTACCATAGTGTGCAAAGGGCATATCATCCAAAGGCCTTCATCTGTTCATCTATCTCTCAAATAGCAATTGCACATATGTCTTGCAGTTGATGGTAAACAATTTGAGCATGTACTTAAGTAAAGTGTAAAACTATATTTCAGTAAGAAAAGTATTTATTTTGTGGGTGACATGTTGTCAGCCATTCTGAATAAACTGTTTAGTTTATTTAAAGTGTACTCCATCTAATTACAGTTTCAAATAGTATTTATAGATACATTTATCTAACACTGGGTGGTTTACTTCAGGAGCATTCAGGCATCTCCAGTCAAAGACAGATCAGGTATTACTATTATTTTTTTCATATTTAAGAATGTTAATACAGTAGCTGAGTTTTGGTTTTGACAAGCAAGCAGCAACAGACAGCATTTAAATGAAAAACTGCCTGATGAAACTGTATGTAGTTGTTTCCATAAAATCTGGAAAAGTACAACCTTTGAAAGAGTTTTCCTAAGCCCAATCTGACATGCCAGAATCTAGCATATGTCGTGGTCCGTATACAAAAATTATAAGTGACACTGTACCTATTCATATGGGAAAATGTTTTATCTTAGTAGCGTAGGCCCGTCTTCCTGCATATAATTGCAGAGCCCTGCGTGAGAGCTCTGTTTGGAAGTGTTTACATCACAATAGCTAACTCTGGCCACAACTTCCAATTTAATACATTTCTTGGATTCATTTGCAAAGAGTTTCAGCCTCAATATTGACAAGCATTATATCACAGTACTCACCTTTCAAGCACTTTTGGGTGCCGTTAAAAAAAGTTTATCATTATATTTAAGAAATCGTACTTGCTTCCATACCTCAATCAATATAAGAGGTAAGACATTTTACAACATCAGAAAGTACATGCTCTTTAGTGTATTATCATTTTCTGATAACCTAATCTCTGTACTTGCAACCATTCATGAAATAAAAAGGGTGTTACATCTTATGTGACACACACACACACACACACACACACACACACACACACACACACTTGACACATATGAGGCTTCATAATAGCCACAATTGAGAAATGATGAAAGAACAACTTTATTATTAAGATATATTGTAAATAAATTCAACAACTTGTCTGTTTCACTCCCTTTGTTAGAAACGTTCCAGGACAGGTTTTTTAAAAATCAAAGTAGGCTTCCTGATCTATACACAGTTGCCAATGTTTATGGAGATCAGAGAAGTAAGCACGGAAATTTTCAACTGCAATGCTTATAAGCTTATTTGTCACAGACCTTTGGTTGTCTAAAATATCTTGATGAAGCTTTCCTTCCAGTCCCACTGACACTTGTGGAAACAAGAAAAAATCTCAATGCAAGAGGTCAGGTGAATATGGCGGATGTGAGATGGCAATAACAGAATGTCTGACCAGATACTCAGTAACAGATAAATTGTCATGCACTATGAAACAGTGCTGAAAATGCAATAAGTCAGGGCAGTAATGTTGAATTGCATGTCACAAACATTTCAAGACTTCAATGTAAAGAGCTTGGTTCACTGTTTGACCTGGAGGAACACTCATGGTGAACAAATCCTTTACTATCAAAGAATACAATCAACATTGTCTTTGTTCTTGAAGGACATCGTTTGACTTTACCTTTTTTCGAGGTTGGTGATCCAGACTCTGCCATTTAGCACTTTGATGCTTCGTGTGACAGCCATACTGGTAGCACCAACTTTCATCCCCAGCAATAATCATCGACACAAATGTAGGATCATGACTGGCTCTATCCAGTAATTCTGCAGAAATTCTTCATCTTTCCCCTTCCTGTTCATCTGTTACCGTGTGAGGGTCGAGTTATGCATTAAGTTTCCATTTCCCTAAATCTTCATTTAAAATGTTGTGGCACACTTTACAATTCAAATTAAGTTCTTCTGATGTCATACACATGGTTACATGATGGTTTTCTTGTAATAATGGACTTGCATGCTCCACATTTGCATCGATGTGTGTTGTAGATGGGCGACCAGCTCTGGGATCATCTTGCACTGAATCTCTGCTTTCACAAAACTTTTTGTACAACTCAAAAACATTACTTCTTAAAAGTGCCTCACATGCATATTCTTGCTTAATCATTGTCCACTAGAAGATTTCCCGAGTTCAATGCATAACCTAATGCTCACTCTTTGCTCACAGTCAGCATTCATTGTGTCACCGTTAATAATGCACCAAGAATCCAAACAGTGTTTTGCAAAGCACAGCCCTGCCACCGAGTGAGTTTGCGTGGAAACATGGCCAAGGTCATTTCAGGGATGCACACATACCAGGTACCATAAAAACATTTTTCCTGAATGAGATTTTCACTCTGCGCTGGAGTGAACTCGGGACCTTTGCCTTTCGCGGGCAAGTGCTCTACCAACTGAGCTAGCCAAGCACGACTCACACCCCTTCCTCACAACTCTAGTTCTGCCAGTACCCCGCCTCCTACCTTCAAAACTTTACAGAAGCTCTCCTGCGAACCTTGCAGAACTAGCACTTCTGAAAGAAAGGATATTGCGAAGACATGGCTTAGCCACAGCCTGGGGGATGTTTCCAGAATGAGATTTTCACTCTGCAGCGGAGTGTACGCTGATATGAAACTTCCTGGCAGATTAAAACTGTGTGCCGGACCGAGACTCGAACTCGGGACCTTTGCCTTTCACGGGCAAGTGCTCTACCAACTGAGCTACCCAAGCACAACTCACACCCCGTCAGGTCTCGAGTTCGAGTCTCGACCCGACACACAGTTTTAATCTGCCAGGAAGTTTCATACCAGTGCACACTCCACTGTAGAGTGAAAAATCTCATTCTGGAAACATTCCCCAGGCTGTGGCTAAGCCATGTCTCCGCAATATCCTTTCTTTCAGGAGTGCTAGTTCTGCAAGGTTCGCAGGAGAGCTTCTGTAAAGTCTGGAACGTAGGAGACAAGGTACTGGCAGAACTAAACCTGTGATGATGGGGCGTGAGCCGTGCTTGGGTCGCTCAGTTGGTACAGCACTTGCCCACGAAAGGCAAGGGTCCCGAGTTCGAGTCTCGGTCTGGCACACACACACGACCAAACTGTGTGTGTGTGTGTGTGTGTGTGTGTCATACTGAAATGACGCTAGGTTATGTTCCTGCTTGTATTTTATAAATTCTGTAGGAGGTATTCATTGGGGCTCATATGGTGTTGTGGTCACAGTCATTGATCAATGCGCTGACTTCAACTCAGATGTGGCAGAGAGACCTCAATGTCATAAGTCACTCCAAAAAATACTTTGTGCAGATGCTTTCCTTGGATGATATTTACAAGATACAGAAAAACAAATGTCACCTGAATATTCCATATTGCGAGTCATTTGCGATGATTTGCCTTGGTAAGGTCAATTGTATCAAAGCACAGCAATAAACAGCCCCTCAAGTCTCTGACAGTTTACTGAAGTAGGCTAGACCAATATACACTGCCGAGGGGACGAGGGGAAGGGGGGGTGGGGAATTAGAACACCTGGAAAAATGATATTGATCTTGCTCGATGATGACATGTATGGGGGATGGCATATGTGCTGATAATGGTTTCAGCGTCAGCCAACAGTTAGCATAGCGGGATTATTACCAGGGCGCCATCCGTGTCCACCCATTAATAAGGAATGCTCAAGGTCAGAAGGCTCAGCATGGTGAAAACATATGAAGCACGCAGGCAACCATGCCACGGAGATGCACTCACGGTTCCTATAGCCAAACGAGTGATTTTGAAAGGGGTCAAATTGTGGCCTCCTGAGTGGCAGGATGGTCCTTTTGGAGAATTTCTGCATTAGTTGTGTAACATTGGTCTAGTGAACATTCTCACAAATGTAGACAAGGTTCTGGATGTCCACACAGCACAGAGTGCCCCCCCCCCCCCCCCCCCCCTCCCAGGATCATCATATTTTAAGAACAGCAGTGGCAGATCATACAAAAAATGAAATGATCATACGGCACTGTTGGCCGGGAGACCCCATGCGAGGTGTTCGACTGCCGGAATTGCAAGTCCTTTTTAGCTGACGCCACTTCGGCGACTTGCAAGTCAATGATGATGAAAGACACACAACATCCAGTCATCACGAGGCTGAGAAAATCCCTGACCCCGCCGGGAATCAAACCTGGGACCCCCTGCGCGGGAAGCAAGAATGCTACCGCAAGACCACGAGCCACGGACGCAGTTCATACAGCTACCACAGCACAGATAAGAGAGCTTGTGAGACTACACATGACAACATGAACTCTTGAAAACTGGTTATTAGCAGTGGGACTATGGTCACATACACGGTTAGCCAGTCTTCCACTCACACCACAGCATCAATGTGCACGGGTTGACTGATGCCATCTGCAGATTACTTTGAAGATGGAATGACACACTGCCTGCACGCAAGTGGTGTCTGCATATATGATATAGACCCTGTTAATCACTGTCTCATAAAGTGCATTCATCCTGGACAGACTGGCCCCACCATAGGCTTTATGGTCTGTGGTGCATTTAAATGTTACAACATTGGGATTTCTGGAGGTGACACTAACCAGTGTTTGGTATGTGCAGAATTTTGTTAGACTCGTCCTTACAACAGGAAGCAGATGTGTTGTTCCAGTGGGCTAGTGCTCACCCCCACTCTGCCTGTGAAGCTCAGTGTGCTATGCAAAGTACAGCAACTTCCCTGGCCAGCACTATCTCCAATTGAGCAAGTGAGGGATATGATGGTGCGAGATGTGACCCATATGACTCGCCAACCAACAACTCTTACAGAACTATGTGAACATGTCAAGCAGGTGTGGCATAACGTATTCCAGGACAGTATTCACCATCCACACAATCGACTGGATGTCAGAATCAGTGCTTGCATTGCTGTCAGTGGAGACTACATCACTTACTAATAGGGGGTTGCAGCATGCGTAGATACCTGGTACCTCAGAACTGCTTGTGCTATTGATCTGTAAACGTAATCATTTCAAGTACTCCATATGCATTGTTGCAACAATAAATCTTGAGTGAATTGGAAAGCTTTAAAACGATGTTCCAATTTTTTTCCAGCAGTGTGCATGTGTGTGTAATATTTTACATGCTAATTAGAGATACATCCATTTATTATCAAACAACAACAACAACAACAACAATAATAATAATAGTAATAATAATCTGCATTGAAATGTCTGACAAGTTGGAAATTTGAGTCAGTCAGGGACAGTATCCATATGATATTGCAGTGTCCGAATTCCAATGCAAAGTTCCTTCAGCAATGCATGCATGTCTGAAAGAGCAAGCACTTCAGTGACTACAGTCATTATGAAAGACATGAAATGTATTCGCAATTACAGATATGGACTACCATCAGCTTATAATGGAATGATGACAATGAAAATTTGTGCCGGTCTGGGATCAAATCCAGATTAGCAATAAGCGGGAAATCTGGATTCGAGTCCCATTGTGGCACAAATTTTCATTGTTGTCATTCCTTTATACAGCTGATGGTAGTCCATATTCACAACTACGAACACATTTTGCGTCAGTATCCATACGGTCAAAGAGGTTAAGGCAACTGCTCATGAGAAGTGGTAAACAAGGCCCTGTGTGGCTAACTGTCACAATTTCCAATCCATCTTTTCCCTTTCCTTTCCCTTCCTACATTTTATGTTTACAAGCCCAAAACAATGGTGCTAGTAACACCTTTTTCACCTTACTCAAAGTATTACTATATATGATCAAATGGAGAACATCCTAAAGCAACACTGAATTATAATCGCATAATTGAGAAAAATAATGAAATCTGATTTGCTGTACCTGCATGCCGATGGAAGATGGCAGAACAGTCCTAAGTTAATGAGTAAACTTTGATTAATAATAGTTAACTTCTACCCACGTGCTATAGCTGAAACTACACAACCAAACATGAGATTGAAAGCACATGATATTTAATTTACAATACCACTTCATTTTTGTCTGGATTGTCTCTAAAAACATATAATTATCATACAGGGCATTAACGAGCATATTGTGAGGTAGTGTACTCACGGATTTGTATAGCAAGTCCTGTACACACAAACAGGGTTGTTGATCCTTCACCTGTGACACCATAGGCAATCAAACTAATGACGACCACTATCATTCCCACAAACACAACTCCAATCCAAGGCGCAAGCAGTTGACGCACTTGCTGCAACAGAATTGTTAAAAAATGCAAGTATTATTATTACAAATAATATTTAGAAGAAGACTGAAGAAAGCTATTGTAAGATCCTGTTTTTACACTTTTCAGCGGAAAGACCCAAAAAAGTGAGAAATGCAGGAAACTGTAAAATACTGGGAGGCATAGGAAACACAACAAGCAAAAAGGAATAAATTACTATTACTGCCATTCTGTTTATGTTGTTAAATTTTGGCTAGTAAAAAAGTCTGAAATAATTAATTGATTTTGTTTCTTCTTAACAGCACGTAGCTCAACTTCTCTCTTCGCGGTATACAAAGCATCAACCACAAAGGCAGTGGCCAAGTGATGACACACACACACAAACATGCATGCATGCATATTTCCCTCTTAATTCTGATCATGTCTGGTAGTGTAAATAAAACATGGAAGCAAAAGTTTTTTGTGAAACCACATTAGAAAGACATTTGTGTTATAATGTGAGACTTATTATTGATAATCATTATAAAATTACAGTAATTAAAACTAGAAACACAATATTGGTTAAAACACTTAAGTTGGCAATCTTCGTAAAGAGAGAACAATAAGCATGAAATGACAGCTTGTTGCTAATGAGGAGGTCACTCGGCTCAGGGACATCCTGAGAGAAAGAGGGTGGAAATTGTTGTCTTGTTATGAAGCATCTTGAGGAGGAATGTTTATGTCTGACGTCAGGTCGTACCAACCAGAGGACTGCGCACTTAGTACGACTTAGAATATTTGATGCGGAAGTAAAAACAATTTGTGAAAGCCCATTATACAGACAGCTATCTTCAAAAGGGGTGTTGATTTGTGTAAATGACTGTAAATTAAATTAAAGCTGTTGCAGTACAACAAAATTAGCAGAAGGAAGGTTGTTGCTGGATATCACTAAGGCAGGGACTCAGCATACCTTCCCATCCTTCCAAAAACTGCAAACCTATAATACAGGCTGCTATAACCCAACAAACTAACAATGAAAATCTCGCTTACTGCACTAATTCTACATTACATGGTCAATAACTCTGCAGATAGTCTGCATTTTCTGCTTCATTCAAAGGCTGACTTTGAGCAGGAATATGATGCACTTTTAGCCAAAATCTGTATGAAAATCAATGTTTAAGTTTGTGATGTCAAAGAAAACTTAAAATGCAGGAAATGTTGTAACACACAATCGTTAATGATAGGAAAGCATTGTACTGAGATGACAGTACTTCTGTTGGAACCGACAAAAATGAAAATCAAAAGTGGGTAAATGTAAAATGCAGTTACGTAAAAATGGGGTTTTACTTAATTCATAGTTGCAAATATGAATAACGACCAGCTGTAGAAAGGAATGACGACAATGAAAACTCTTGCCAGACCAGGAATTGAACATGAATTTCCCACTTTATGTGTGCATTTCACTTAACAGATCAGGATATCTGTGCACGACTCACAGCCAGACCCAAACTTCCACATGTAACTGTTCCCATGACACAACCTATACTTATAAACACATTATGCAGTTCCTGTCTGAGGTGTTGTTGTTGTGGTCATCAGTCCTGAGACTGGTTTGAGGCAGCTCTCCATGCTACCCTATCCTATGCAAGCGTCTTCATCTTCCAGTACTTACCGCAACCTACATGCTTCTGAATCTGCTTAGTGTATTCATCTCTTGGTCTCCCTCTACGATTTTTTACCCTCCACGCTGCCCTCCAATGCTAAATTTGTGATCCCTTGATGCCTCAGGACATGTCCTACCAACCAATCCCTTCTTCTAGCCAAGTTGTGCCATAAATTTCTCTTCTCCCCATTTCTATTCAGTACTTCCTCATTAGTTATGTGATCTATCCATCTAATCTTCAGCATTCTTCTGTACCACAACACTTTGAAAGCTTCTATTCTCTTCTTGTCCAAACTATTTATCGTCCATGTTTCACTTCCATACATGGCTACACTCCATACAAATACTTTCAGAAACGACTTCCTGACACTTAAATTTATACTCAATGTTAACAAATTTCTTTCCTTCAGAAATGCTTTCCTTGCCATTCCCAGTCTACATTTTATATCTTCTCTACTTCGAACATCATCAGTTATTTTGCTCCCCAAATAGCAAAACTCCTTTACTACTTCAAGTGTCTTATTTCCTAATCTAATTCCCTCAGCATCACCCGACTTAATTCGACTATGTTCCATTATCCTTGTTTTGCTTTTGCTGATGTTCATCTTATATCCTCCTTTCAAGACACTGTCCATTCCATTCAACTGCTCTTCCAAGTCCTTTGCTGTCTCTGACAGAATTACAATGTCATTGGTGAACCTCAAAGTTTTTATTTCTTCTCCATGGATTTTAATTCCTACTCCAAATTTTTCTTTTGTTTCCTTTACTGCTTGCTCAGTATACAGATTGAATAACATCAGGGAGAGGCTATAACCCTGTCTCACTCCCTTCCCAACCACTGCTTCCCTTTCATGCCCCTCAACTCTTATAACTGCCATCTGGTTTCTGTAAAAAATGTAAATAGCCTTTCGCTCCTTGTATTTTATCCCAGGTACCTTTAGAATTTGAAAGAGAGTATTCCAAGTCAACATTGTCAAAAGCTTTCTCTAAGTCTACAAATGCTAGAAACGTAGGTTTGCCTTAGAAACGTAGGTTTGCCTTTCCTTAATCTTTCTTCTAAGGTAAGTCGTAAGGTCAGTATTGCCTCACGTGTTCCAATATTTCTACGGAATCCAAACTGATCTTCCCCGAGGTCCGCTTCTACCAGTTTTTCAATTCGTCTGTAAAGAATTTGTGTTAGTATTTTGCAGCTGTGACTTATTAAACTGATAGTTCAGTAATTTTCACATCTGTCAACACCTGATTTCTTTGGGATTGGAATTATTATATTCTTCTTGAAGTCGGAGGGTATTTCGCCTGTCTCACACATCTTGCTCACCAGATGGTAGATTTTTGTCAGGACTGGCTCTCCCAAGGCCGTCAGTAGTTCTAATGGAATGTTGTCTACTCCCGGGGCCTTGTTTTGGCTAAGGTCTTTCAGTGCCCTGTCAAACTCTTCACGCAGTATCGTATCTCCCATTTCATCTTCATCTACATCCTCTTCCATTTCCATAACATTGTCCTCAAGTACATCGCCCTTGTATAGCCCCTCTATATACTCCTTCCACCTTTCTGCTTTCCCTTCTTTGCTTAGAACTGGGTTTCCATCTAAGCTCTTGATATTCATACAAGTGGTTCTCTTCTCTCCAAAGGTCTCTTTAATTTTCCTATAGGCAGTATTTATCTTACCCCTAGTGAGATAAGCCTCTATATCCTTACATTTGTCCTCTAGCCATCCCTGCTTAGCCATTTTGCACTTCCTGTCGATCTTATTTTTGAGACGTTTGTATTCCTTTTTGCATGCTTCATTTAATGCATTTTTATATTTTCTCCTTTCATCAATTAAATTCAACATTTCTTCTGTTACCCAATGATTTCAACTAGCCCTCATCTTTTTACCTACTTGATCCTCTGCTGCCTTCACTACTTAATCCCTTAGAGCTACCCATTCTTCTTCTACTGTATTTCTTTCCCCCATTCCTGTCAATTGTTCCCTTATGCTCTCCGTGAAACTCTGTACAACCTCTGGTTCTTTCAGTTTATCCATGTCCCATCTCCTTAAATCCCCACCTTTTTGCAGTTTCTTCAGTTTTAATCTACAGTTCATAACCAATAGATTGTGGTCCGAGTCCACATCTGCCCCTGGAAATGTCTTACAATTTAAAACCTGGTTCCTAAATCTCTGTCTTACCATTATATAATCTATCTGATACCTTCTAGTATCTCCAGGATTCTTCCATGTATACTACCTTCTCTTGTGATTCTTGTACCCAGTGTTAGCTATGATTAAGTTATGCTCAGTACAAAATTCTACCAGACGGCTTCCTCTTTCATTTCTTACCCCCAATCTGTATTCACTTACTATGTTTCCTTCTCTCTCCTTTTCCTACTCTCGAATTCCAGTCACTCATGACTATTAAATTTTCGTCTCCCTTCACTACCTGAATAATTTCTTTTATCTCATCATACATTTCATCAATTTCTTCATCATCTGCAGAGCTAGTTGGCATATAAACTTGTACTACTGTATTAGGCATGGGCTTCGTGTCTATCTTGGCCACAATAACGTGTTCACTATGCTGTTTATAGTAGCTTACCCGCACTCCTATTTTTTTATTCATTATTAAACCTACTCCTGCATTACCCCTATTTGATTTTGTATTTATAACACTGTATTCACCTGACCAAAAGTCTTGTTCCTCCTGCCACCGAACTTCACTAATTCCCACTATGTCCAACTTTAACCTATCCATTTCCTTTTTTAAATTTTCTAACCTACCTGCCCGATTAAGGGATCTGACATTCCACGCTCCGATCCGTAGAACGCCAGTTTTCTTCCTCCTGATAACGACGACCTCCTGAGTAATCTCCGCCCGGAGATCCGAATGGGGGACTATTTTACCTCCAGAATATTTTACCCAAGAGGACGCCATCATCATTTAACCATACAGTAAAGCTGTACAGAGGAGAAAATTTTAATTTAAAGTTGCTGCCTAGTACTGGCTGATGAATACAGTGTTGCAGTGCCATGTTGTTAACTAGGACAATTCAATGCTCCACTGGACATGCGTGCAAGTCCTAGAAAACCGGCACCGTGGCAACTAGAAATATGTGAAATGTATTTGCAGTTATGAATGCAAACAACCATCAGCTGTATAGGGGAATGATGACAATGAAAATTTTTGACAGACTAGGACTCAAACTCAGATTTCCTGCTTTACATAAGGAGTCGCCTTAACTGCTTTGGGTATCCATTTACAACTTATGGCTAGACACAAACTTCCATATGTCACTGTTCCTGCATCACAACTTGTACTCGTACACACATTATGTAATTCTCGTACAGGAGGGGGACATTTTGATTCGAAGTCGCTGCCTGGTATCGGCAGATAATTATGATGTTGTAGTGCCAGTGTTGTTAAGAAGAACAATGCATTGTTCCTTTGGACACGCATGCACTAAGAAGAATGATGCAATTTTCCTTCGAACATGTATACATGCCCAAAGGAACACTGCCTTGTTCTTCTTAACAACACAAGCCCTGCAATATCATATTTATCTGCCGATACCTGGCAGCGTCTGTCAATTAAAACATCCCCCCATGAGGGTATTACATAATGTGTGTATGAGTATATACACTCCTGGAAATTGAAATAAGAACACCGTGAATTCATTGTCCCAGGAAGGGGAAACTTTATTGACACATTCCTGGGGTCAGATACATCACATGATCACACTGACAGAACCACAGGCACATAGACACAGGCAACAGAACATGCACAATGTCGGCACTAGTACAGTGTATATCCACCTTTCGCAGCAATGCAGGCTGCTATTCTCCCATGGAGACGATTGTAGAGATGCAGGATGTAGTCCTGTGGAACGGCTTGCCATGCCATTTCCACCTGGCGCCTCAGTTGGACCAGCGTTCGTGCTGGACGTGCAGACCGCGTGAGACGACGCTTCATCCAGTCCCAAACATGCTCAATGGGGGACAGATCCGGAGATATTGCTGGCCAGGGTAGTTGACGTACACCTTCTAGAGCACGTTGGGTGGCACGGGATACATGCGGACGTGCATTGTCCTGTTGGAACAGCAAGTTCCCTTGCCGGTCTAGGAATGGTAGAACGATGGGTTCGATGATGGTTTGGATGTACCGTGCACTATTCAGTGTCCCCTCGACGATCACCAGTGGTGTACGGCCAGTGTAGGAGATCGCTCCCCACACCATGATGCCGGGTGTTGGCCCTGTGTGCCTCGGTCGTATGCAGTCCTGATTGTGGCGCTCACCTGCACGGCGCCAAACACGCATACGACCATTATTGGCACCAAGGCAGAAGCAACTCTCATCGCTGAAGACGACACGTCTCCATTCGTCCCTCCATTCACGCCTGTCGCGACACCACTGGAGGCGGGCTGCACGATGTTGGGGCGTGAACGGAAGACGGCCTAACGGTGTGCGGGACCATAGCCCAGCTTCATGGAGACGGTTGCGAATGGTCCTCGCCGATACCCCAGGAGCAACAGTGTCCCTAACTTGCTGGGAAGTGGCAGTGCGGTCCCCTACGGCACTGCGTAGGATCCTACGGTCTTGGCGTGCATCCGTGCGTCACTGCGGTCCGGTCCCAGGTCGACGGGCACGTGCACCTTCCGCCGACCACTGGCGACAACATCGATGTACTGTGGAGACCTCACGCCCCATGTGTTGAGCAATTCGGCGGTACGTCCACCCGGCCTCCCGCATGCCCACTATACGCCCTCGCTCAAAGTCCGTCAACTGCACATACGGTTCACGTCCACGCTGTCGCGGCATGCTACCAGTGTTAAAGACTGCGATGGAGCTCCGTATGCCACGGCAAACTGGCTGACACTGACGGCGGCGGTGCACAAATGCTGTGCAGCTAGCGCCATTCGACGGCCAACACCGCGGTTCCTGGTGTGTCCACTGTGCCGTGCGTGTGATCATTGCTTGTACAGCCCTCTCGCAGTGTCCGGAGCAAGTATGGTGGGTCTGACACACCGGTGTCAATGTGTTCTTTTTTCCATTTCCAGGAGTGTAGGTTGTGATGCAGGAATGACAACATATGGAAGTTTGAGTCTGGCTGTGAAAAAATTGGAAATCCGGGTTTGAGTCCCGATGTGTCACAAATTTTTGCTGTCATCTTTCCCTTATACAGATGATGGTCATTCACACTTGCAACTGCAAATACATTTCATGTATTTCATAATGGCTGTAGCTGCTGCAGAGCCTGTTCCTTCAGATGTGCATGTGTGTTCGAATGAACACTCCATCTTCTTGTTAACAACACAGACACTGCATTTGCAGAATTTGTAGATTTTAAAAAAGCAATGATAATGCTGACTAGAATATACTCTTCAAAATTCTAAATCTATATGGGATAAATACAGGGATTTAAAGGTTATTTATAAATTGTACAGAAAATAGACTGCAGTCAAAGAACACAAAAGGCAAGCAGCAGATGAGAAGTGACTGAGAGGGGTTGTCGCTTGTCTCTCATGTTATTCATTCTACACACTGAGCAATCAGTAAAGGAAACCAAAGAGAAGTTTAGAAATGGAGGTTGAGGAGGAGAAATATAGAGTTTGAGGTTTCCCGATAACATAGTAATAGAACTCATTGTGAGGCATCAAGGAATTGTCAATTTGGCAATAGAAGGGAAAAATTGTAGAGGAGACCAAGGCATGAATGCAGTAATCAGGACCTCATGGAAGTAGGCTGCAGTACTTATGTAGAGATGAAGAAGATAGCTGATTGTGGAGAGCTAAATCAAATCTGTCTTTGAGCTGAAGACCAAAACAACAACAATATTTGTCATTTACTTTGAATATAAAATTCCAGATGAAATACCAGCACAAAAATTTAATGGAGTTGTCTGATTAGCAATTAATGTGGTGTTCCATTTTGGATAACCAATGATAATTTATGTGGATCTCGTGTGTGTGTGTGTGTGTGTGTTTGTTTTCTAATGACAGCTGTCAGTTGCGTAAATGATGAGGCATTTCCATTATACTTTATATCACTATGCATGTCTAAGTCCTGTATCTACTTCTAGGCGTAGTCTTTACTTGAAATAGCTGTCTGTTTTTCATCATAAACTGCCCTTTGACAGACATATTCCTTGTCTTAAAGTCAGGTTGATAAAAATGAGTATTCCTGTTTTAAAACTTTGCATGTAATTAGCCTTCATTCTTGTAATTGAAAGTACAATCTGTGCACATAGAAGTATATGGAAGGTATACGGAATGTGAAACTTCCCAACACATTAAAACAATGCTAGACTGAGAAGAATGACCCTTACCAATTTAAGTTCAAGTCTGACACACAGTTTTAACAGACAGGAAGTTTTCAGAATAGTGCACACTCCACTGTTGAATGAAAGTGTCATTCAGAAATGTTGTTTGGTTTGTTGATTTGGGGGAGGTCATCGGTCCCATCGGATTAGGAAAGGATGGGGAAAGAAGTCGGCCATGCACTTTCAAAGAAACCATCCTGGCGTTTGCTTGAAGCAATTTAGGGAAATCACAGAAAACCTAAATCAGGATGGTCGGATGCGGGTTTGAACCGTCATTCTCCCGAATGTGAGTCCAGTGTGCTAACGACTGCGCCACCTCACTTGGTATTCAGAAATGGATATTCTTATCCATTATGGCAACTTAGAGGTGCTATATTTCCTTAAGATAATAAGACACTGTCTATTTATCAATAAATGAGAGCTACATTAATTTAAATCAACTTATTCAAATAGTACAGTCAAACTCATTAGCAGAAATGGGAGCAAACAAAATCTCAAACAAATATGACATTTTGCATTATAGCTTGACAAAAAGAGTACATTTTAATATGATAATGGACAATCTTGAGTGAAATACAAACAACGGCATGAGCAAAGAAAATCACTTGCTATGCAGAGGAAGTGTTGAGCAGTTGATAAATATACAAATAAGAAACTGGACACTGTAACTCAGCTATTGATATTGCACCCTTCTTCAGTAAGAAACAAACCACACCATTTTTTGGTACACACCAACAACTACATACTGATACACGGCTACTCCACAATTGAAAAGAGATGTTCAAATAAATCCACAGTAAAGCCACAAGCAAACACTAAGTAGTTATCACATGGGACATGGCCTTCAGTAAGCACCTTATTGATGTGGTTTCCAACATTGTTTTGAATGGTTGGAAGTGTTCAGCTGCACCTATTCTGGAACTAGTCATTCACTAGAACAGGTACAAGATAGAAGCAAACACGATTTTGGCAGAAAGTTAAAGACCACTGAATATTTGGAGGGATTCACTATCATAAAATTATTTTTGAGCACTCAATGGCATATGATTCCTTAATAATATGTTACTGGTATACTAGTAAAATGTTTACACTAGCATAGATAGATTATTGTGCGTGATGATCCAGTTCAACCAAGGAATCAGTTATCATGTGGTTTGTTGTTCCTTGTGCACTGGTCAGTCTTCTTACAACAGCAAGACAAGTCACACATGCTATCAAAGGTCTTGTATCAGTACATCAAAACATGACACAAGCTGCCTCTAACACTTGTAACAGATGGCAGTGCATGCATCAGTCTGATACTTGCAAACTCTGCTTCAAAACATCCATAAATTACACAGGCAAAATAGAGCTGAGTAGTCTTTTACATTTACAACTTCTCTAATTTATATCAGAAGCACCAAATTACAAATTAAAAAAAGAGTACAAGTTATAGGAATACAGAAGACAAATACACTTACAACAAACAACAGGAAAAAGGCGAGTATGTATGTACAAAACAGAACAGATTAGTCAGACTAGTTTAGTCCACACCTGCATTAGGAGTTGCTGAATGGGGTCTATGAGGCTGCACTACTTGAGGCAGTTTGGGCATGACTATGTGTTGTGTTGTCTGGACATTGCCATAATTGCACAAATTAAAAGGCATTGGTTATCTCCATTTTTGGGGATTTGTTTTGGAACCTGTTCCTGTCTGCAGGAAGACAATAAACAAGGTATATATGTCTCTGCACACGTTAATGAGGGTGCTGAAGTGTGAGAGTAAGAATACAAAGAAGGATGCCTATACATCACATGGAAGACACCAACTGGAGTACATGACAGGAATATGGGATCCCCCGCAAAGACACCTGTCTAAGGAGACAGAACAAGTACCAATGGAAGGCAGCCAAACAGTTAATGGGATAGTACAGAAGAACAAGTAATATCACAGAAATGATAAGGAAACTGCAATGGAACAGCCTTTCACAAAAAAGGCAGACTCAGACATGCATATAAGCATTAGCACCCATGGTAAGATATAGGACATAGGTTGATCACGGATAGGGTACACAATGTTTCTAATCCCAGTTGCCTCTAGCATAAATGCAGACATTATCCACACACTGCAGTATGATGGTGGCTGAAATAACATTTATAAGTCTCTCGTATAAGTTATAAACAATAATGGGGTTTTTATGATGCAATGAACGTATTCCAAAACTGAAAGTCTCTGGAAGACCTAATGACGTCAGTTTTTGTAGTAAGATTGGTACCAGTACATGATCACAGGCCCCAGTGACATCTGAGAACAATGCTGTCACTTTGTTTCCTTTTTTCCAGTCTGTAGTTATATCTGCATATAATAATGTTAAACTATCTAAAGTAACATTTCCTCTACAAAACCCAAATTGTGTTTGGATGAACAGTCTATTTGATACCATCCACCAAAAGTCTATTTGATACTATCGACCAGTTTAATCACTGTATGACTGTTCTTACTGGAGTATTTCTGATACACAGGGACGAAGCAGTTGATTGTTATTTGACAATGGAAAATCCATGATGGCATAATGACAAAATTATGGAGAGGATAGGTTGCTATTCACCGTATAGCTGAAATTCTGAGTCGCAGATAGGTGAACAAAAATACAGTCAAACAAGTAATCTTTCAGCCAAAAAGGCTGTAATCAGAATTAAACAACATACACACATACACTCACACAAACACAACTCGTACACATAAGGCCACAGTCTTTGGCTGCCGAGGCCAGACTCTGGCCTTGGAAGTCAGAGACTGTGGTCATGTGTGTATGAGTTGTGTTTGTGGTATGTTGTCTAATTCCAATGAAGGCCTTTTTAGCCAAAAGCATACTTGTTTGACAATCTTTTTGTTGTGCCTATCAGCGACTCAACATCTCTGCTATATGGTGAATAGCAACCGAGCTATCCTTTTCATAATATTGGGATTATTATTTGAATACTTTCCAAGTTTCATGACTGGTAGTATTATTTGCAAATTCTATCTTTGATAGCCTCTTTTTTTCTTTTTTCTTTTCTTTTCTTTTTTTTTTTAAAAAAAAAAAAGAGGGATGGATTTCCTTAGAAAAGTTGAGCACTGGTCGTGTAATTTTGGAACTGTTTCTAATTATTGTACGTCGATTTCAATTAGAGTGATCTTCTTCAGTGATTAAATAAAATAAAAACACTTAAAGTCAAACATAAATGAGCGATGCAGAAACATATGTCCCAATTTCTAATAGAGAACATTGAGTTTCACAAGGTAACATTCATACCAAGACTATGTCCAGTGGACTCATATAATCATACACCAAATATAACTTCAAACATAGGTGTTTACAGTGAAGAACATGCCAACAAGCAGGTAATATTCAAACTGAGCCAGCTGCTTACAAAAACCTATTACAGAAGGCAGGCCTATTAGGAATAAGGGGCATAGCAAATATGTGCTTAGAATCATACCTCAAAGATAAAAGCAGAAAGTAGTAGTAGATAGTACTGATGACATCCATAGTGGGCTGGTTTCTTCTAATTGGAGAGCCATTAAATGTGTAGTGCTCCAAGGATTCAGTCTTGGTCCTTTACTGTTCCTCACATTTATAAGTGACCTGGTTTTGTGTACAAAACTACAGTACTTTTTTTTACCAGTTTTGCAGATGACACCAACATTATGATTGAGGGTCATAATGTGAAGATCTTCATGGATCTGTTACAAATAATCTTATTGATTTAATGAAATGGTTTAGCATCAATGGACCCTTATTCAACTTCGATAAGACTAACTATATTCAGTTCACTGAAACTGCAAAAACTGAGGACGAGTTAACTGTGAAGTGTGGCACAGAAACAACAGAAAGAGTTGAAACAACCAAGTTTTTTGGTACTGTAATTGACTACAGAGTAAACTGGTCCCATCATATAATAAATCTTCAGAAGAGACTCAGCTCATCGCTTTTTGCCCTGCAAGTTCTCTCCAAGAGCGAAAATATACACACAGTGAAAGTAGCATAATATGGATATTTCCATTCTCTTATAACATATGATATTATATTTTGGCAAAACCAAACACTAGCAAAGAAAATACTCTTGGCCCAAAAACGTGCTGTAAGAATAATGAGCTTCATAGTCTCTAGATGTAGTTGTAGAACCCTTTTCCGGAAACAAGAAAATTTTTACTGTTAGTTCCCAGTACATACTTCCTCTTATGTGTCTCATCAGCAAAAATAGAGAGTTTTGTAAAAAAAAATAGTGAATACCATGGATACAGTACTAGGAGAAAGTACAGTTTCCACAATGATTGTAAAAACCTGATTATGGTGCAAAAGGGTGTGCAGTTCTCAGGTGCAAAAGTTCTTAATGTTGTCCCTCCAGATATTAAAAGTGAATTTGGTAAACATTCTTCTTTTAGGGAACATCAGAAGCAATTTCTATTGGAAAGGTCAGTCTACAATTTGGGAGAGTATTCTTAGCCACAATGAAAAAACCTAATAGATCTGTGGACCAGAAATTGTGAGTGCGATATACCATAGTGTAAGTTTGAGCCATGATGTAGATACCATACTCATGAAAAAATCAAACAATGGAAAATCAAGGATGGAATGTCAAAATATTATGAAAAGGAAATTTGCTACTCACCATATAGTGGAGATGCAGAGTCACAGATAGGCACAACAAAAGACTGTCACAAATAAGCTTTCAGCCAACAAGGCCTTTGTCAAAAATAGATGTCTACTTTCAACAAAGGCCTCATTGGCTGAAAGCTTTTTTGTGGCAGTCTTTTGTTATGCCTATCTGTGACTCAGCAACTCCACTATACGGTGAGCAGTAACTTTCCTTTTCATTATATTGTTACCATACTCATGTAATATTCATAGTTATTTTCACTGGTTTTGTATTTGTTTTTCACTCTATGTGTCTAATGTTTGCTGTAATCTGTCATTCTTACCAGATATGTATAATGCAAACATGGAGTATTACTTCTGTATGATTGACTGCTTTTATACAACCTATGTACAGATTGTTTACTGACACATTCTGTATCCTTGTGTGTTTATCACCGGTGGATTGGCGGAGTAAGAAATAAATAAATAAACAGCTAAGTTCCATGTTTGTGGTGGATGCCATCAACAACCTCTTTATTGAATAGATTTATGATACAGAGTTTTCATTTGTACATTAGAATACAGTGGGTTGGACAGAGATTTATATTAAATAAAATACAGAATTGTAGCGTTAAATACACACTGCCATAAAAACGTAGTGCAAGATAGTATGAATGCTACTAGTGCTAACTAGGTTGTTGGATGGACTTACAAACAATTTCGAATTGCTTTTGTACCAAAAGAATAGACTTTTCTATATATATTTGTTAATGAAACCATGTTATCATTAGGAAAACTGTAGTAGACATTTAAAATACACTTATTTCTCATTAAAAACTCTTGTCCTCCTGGTACTGAAAGCTAAAACAAGATCACAGAACTATGCCCTGTGGTGTATCAAATCCAAATACATCTATTTCAATATAAACTGAATGGAAAAATATTCTTATATTAAGAGCAACTATCATGGCACTATATAAGCACACAGTGAAAGGTGTGTTGATGTCTTCCTAGGAGACTGATGGATGTCTCATTTTTCAACTTGGAGAGACAGTCAGCCCACGAAGAACTCTCAAAAATGGCTGCTCTTCATCCTCATGACTAACTGAGTAGGAAGCTGAGAAGTGATTTTTGACTGCAGAATTTCTCTATCTCTTCACGGTCATTGAGATATCAGCCCTGAGCCTCTCTATGCAAACTGATTAAGCTGTGACGTTAAATCTGGAGGAGTGTGGCTTGTGGCAATCAAAAATTGCCTGTTAGTGTCCTGCTCGATGAGCAGATGATGATAAAAACAACCTATTTTTGAGAGTTCTTCATGGGCTAGGTGTCTCCCAAAGTTGAAAAATGAGATGTTGATCAGTCTCTCAGGAAGATGTTATCATCACTTTGGGTGAGCACTTACATAGTGCAATGACAGTTGCTCACAATATGACAACATTTATCATACAGCTTTGTGTGTTTTATTTCATTTTAGTACTGAAGATGATCACTCTGTGACTGAAATCGATAAGCAATAATAAAAAACCATTTCAATTTTCCTCTTTCGCCTCAATGGTCATCTTCATCTTGCTACTGCTTTTGAGAATCAACATTCTAACAGAATATTACATGACTTCTATCTGTGACCACTATTTTATGTCTTTATTTTATGTCTTGGGATAGAGCTATGTGCATCATCATTAACTGCAATGAGTGCTTTATTATAGCATTCTTGACCAAAAAGTTTCAGATCAGTACCTTTTACTTTTTCTAACAAAGTATTCCTGAATTTCTGCTAGTCAGCTTCTTTTTCATGTTTCAGCTGTTGTTTCTGTAATATTCTTGGAGTAAAGTCATCTCATTTTTTTTTTTATTCCTACGATTATAGCATAATGGTTTGATTCTAACGAATAGGGCTTTACTCCCCATTCTGCCACACTTTTAAAACTGCTGAAGTGATTGTCAGATCTAATGCATTTGGTCTTTTGTCTACAGTTGGAATTACCACTGGTGATCCATCATAAATTACAACTATGCTATAATTGTCATAACAATTAACAAACTAGCTGCAGTAATATTCCCATACAGTAAGGTGGGCACTGAAGTCACATATGCATATGTAGTTTGCAAATAATGTAGTCTGCAAATATTGAATCTGGTCTCAGCTGCGAGGGACTGATCATGTTTGTGTGAGTTGTGTTTGCATGAATGGGTGTATATATGTTGTCTATTTTTGACAAAGGCTTTGTTGGCCAAAAGCTTCCTTTCCAACAGTCATATTGTTGTGCCTATTTGTGTCTCAGCATCTCCACTAAATGATGGGCAGTAACTATCCTTTTTCTAATGTTGTTACACTCCATCCAGGATTTTCCATTGTTCGCAAATAATGTACAGTAGCTGTAATTTATTGATTAGATTTCTTCACTGTTTTTAGTATATTCTTAAGTTTGGCTATTTTATGTACAAATAATATAATGAGGGGATTTATTGGGAGTTTCTGCATACTGCCACAGTTAACAGTTGTCTTAAAACAGTATTCAAATGTGGTCTCTGATGTGGAAAAGCATTTCTTAGAAAGAATGTTGCTCCTCCTCCTTCATCATGTGTTCGTCACCTCTAATGACATTGAAATTTTTAAAATAAACTTTGAACTTTGGCCTGAAACATGTTTCCACAACCACACCTATTACTATTTAAGAATTTGATCTTCGGAGGCAAAAAACTCTTGAAAACCAAATCTTAATGAGTGACGAATACATTAAAAAACAAAACTTGACCAAATGTCTTGGCCTGCCAGTTGATGCGGAGTTAAACTGGTCTGATCATGTGAATGATATTTGCAAAAAGCTATGTACTAACATATATGTCCTAAGAAAACTGACACCTTTTTGTAACATCACCACTCCGAGGCAAATATATTTTGCACTATTTGAATCCCATCTAAGCTATGGGATAGAGGTAATATGAAAAGTGTACTTACTTTACAAAAGAAGGCACTTAGAATTATGGGAAAGAAATGTGCCAGGGAGTCCTGCAGAAATATGTTTAAAGAATTTAAAATACTAACTGTTCATAACCTGTATGTGCTGAAGATAATCATTATGGCAGTAAACAGTAACAAAACACTTAATAAAGAAATACACGATCACAACACTAGAGGTAGAGAGAGACCCCACATCATATCTCATAGAACAACACTTTATGAGAAAAGCCCTCACTATGCAGGCATAAAACTACCAAATTGCTTCCATCCTAATATCTCCAAACCGCCCATTACAAAACTAAAAACGAAATTAAAATTATGAGTCCTAAACAATCCTGTATATTCAATAGATGAGTTTCTAGATTTAGTACACTCGTATCATGGAAGACCATCTATCTAAAAATATATGTAATCTCAGATATTAGACTGTGTCACAAACTGTAAATACTTGAATGTCAGATATGAATACTGTGTCACAAACTGTAGATTCCTTAATCTAAGTATGGCAATAACAATTTTTTTTATGTATAGTTCATATATGTAACTCTGTTCTCTCAACTAAATTTAGAAAAAGTTGTGTAGATAAAAGTGCCAGACAATAACATGTAACCCTAGTAAGTAAGGCTCTGACTTATCCAGAAGACTGGGACAAAAAAAACCTTTTTTGTAATCAGTTGATATTGGATCAAAATAAATAAATGTGTTACTTCTTGTGGAAAACACTGTCTATTTGAGTTCAGGCACCCCTCTGTAATATTTTAAGTCATTTTTATGTTGGGAAAAATGAATATCTTATTTTGGTGGTGGATCTTGGAACTATGTGAGCCTATCATCAAAATTTAGCAAATTTTAATTTGAACCTCAAACAGTTGTCAAGTCAATATCATCACCTCTCTTTGCCTGTTCCAGGATCATTATGATTGAATATATGCCACTGTAGGACTGTTGTGCATCTAATTTGTTATCAGTTGGTCTGTAAGGATCAGTTCCTCTATAGGAGACCGGCAGTTGTTTTGATGCTATAACTTTGTTCATAATCAAACATGTATTACTTTTATTGGTGATATAATTTCAGCTAACTGTTTATCTTCATAAATCTCTGTCTGTACACCTCAGATTCCACCTCATTTGGATTTTTGATGGTGTGGAATGTAAGCTTTTAAAATTTTCTCAATGTTTACTTTTGACTGGATGATAGAAGTGGCAGCTCCTGCATCATTTACTTCTGTTTTATAACCAGCTGCCAGTACAACAATTTTTACTCTCTAAATATTCCACGAATGGTGGTGAATCCTGGGTTCCATAAAGGTCCAGGAGATTTATTTACTTATTTATTTTTACTTTTTAGCCTTATCTGTTTTCACTGGTTTGATATCAGAATGCACCGAGACTGAAATGAGAATTTCCAGGGTGTATACGGGGACAAGGAATAAAAATTCCCGGATATCCCGTTCAAAAAATACGCTTTTTCCCGGGTGAAAATACACTTTTTCTCTGCTAAGTGACAGTAGGTTTTCCGTAGATTTTCCCTTGGAACTGTACAACTTATCAATATTTTGAATCGTTTACGTTTTATACAATCGCATAGAACTTCCCGGAAAAAATAGTCGGGGAAGAGAAGTTTTCGAGAGACTTTTAATAAAACAAGGAGAGAAGTTTTGGAAAGACCTTTTCATTTGCAGCAGCATATACGCTGCATATTTTCGTATTACGAAAGTATAAATCAGAATTGCACCAAACACAGCGCGTCAGTTCCCGGAGCGTTGAAACTGAGGTTGCGATGTCCTTTTGTAAGCCAGTCATTTCTCAAGCCACGAGATCTCGTCACCCGATCACAGCAGCTATTGAGAGCATAGGACACGTGTTAAAGTCAGCCAATAGCAAGCTCACTGGTTACGTAACGCTTTACATTAATGTACACAGTACCGTATATCTACAAGAAAAGCTAAGCTTTCACATATAATATTGGTCTCTAAGATTAACACGTTACAACAGAAGCTGAGCTTTCACATGTAATACTGATCTTTTTTTGAGTGTGTTATACTTTTAAAGTATACATCACATAAATGTGCCAGAAAATGTAAAATTATAACGTAAATGTCTTGGCTCGAAATTTTTGCAAATGGCTGGTCCTCAAACTGTTCAGTTTCGAACGCTCTGTGATTTAGAAATCCATCCCACTTTCTCACACGTAACATAATTCATCTTACGTGAAAAGAAATTTAGTTTGAAAGTAATGCTTTTCTAACGACCGTTCGCAATACTATTCGGAGACTGTTAGAAATAGGTTCGATTTACCAGTTGCCAGAGAGCGCCAGAAAACAGGCATTACTGTGCGTGTGCAACTGCAGTGGTGTAGGAATCCCGCATGTTCGTGTATAAAGCACTAAGAGAGCTTACATTACATCATAAAAGAAACAGGGCATTAGAGTATACTTCGTAAACCATACTAAAATGCACAATTCGGCTTGAAGTGCAAATTGGCTTTTCCAGAATCACAATGAAGTAGGTCCCATCTGATATTAAGCTTTTCTGTGTGGTTTTTAGGATGTAAATTTTCTTGGAGCACCAGTACTCTACGATCTTGTTTTTGGTTCTTTATTATGGCGTAATGCCATACATGGCAGAAGATGATTACGTGCACTTGAAATTCAGCTAACAGTTGGAAGTATCCAATACCGTAGAATGAAACACTTCATTTCAAATTAAATGATTGCCTCAGCAGAAAGATTAATAAAGCCAAATTTCTTTAGCAGAATTGCAAAAATAACTGTACTGTTCTGCAAGGCGATTAATGCTTCACTGCTACTAACTTGGAAATAAAATAAAATCAGAAAACTGAAGCTACTATTTTTGCCCTCCGTAATTATGTGAATGTATTTTAATTCACTTGATAGCTCCCGGTCACAGAAATTCGTTTTGTTTTCATTTGCCGTGCGAGCTGTACACGAAGAAAAGCAGCGAAATCACTTAACGTAAATGCGGGTCACGCGGAGACTACCCCCCTCCCCAATACAACTCAGACAACTCTGTGCATGCGCAAATCTGGCAGCTAGGGCGCGCGAGAAAAATTTTTCTCGTTTGCATCTGGCTGCTTGCTGCTACTGCCGATACAGCTAACATCCACACTTCAAGTAGCGAGAAGCGGGAGAAGGTACTGCTTATACTCGAGTCAACTGCGCATGCGCAACAGCCCGCTGGCAACTGGTCAAACGAACCTAATGTGAACATTTATGACGTCATGCTCATAGCAAGCAGTTTATTGTTACGAAGAATTTCATAGTCCTCGCCCTACGCTTGTGCGTGCACGGTATTTTGTTGTTGTAAATTGCGCATTTCCTTTGCCACTAAAGTGCCACATCTCAAGCAGAACTGCTGAGTAACACAATACAACTCTTAACTGATGATGTTATTCCACATGAAAGTTGAAGTTTCGCTATGAGAGCACATGCATGATTTTGAAAATATAGAAAATTGAATTAAACTGGGTGACAACTCTACACCTACATGATTACTCTGCAATTCACATTTAAGTGCTTGGCAGAGGGTTCATCGAACCACAATCATACTATCTCCCTACCATTCCACTCCCGAACAGCGCGGGAAAAACGAACACCTAAACCTTTCTGTTCGAGCTCTGATTTCTATTATTTTATTTTGATGATCATTCCTACCTATGTAAGTTGGGCTCAACAAACTATTTTCGCATTCGGAAGAGAAAGTTGGTGACTAAAATTTCATAAATAGATCTCGCCGCGACGAAAAACATCTTTGCTTTAATGACTTCCATCCCAACTCGCGTATCATATCAGCCACACTCTCTCCCCTATTACGTGATAATACAAAACGAGCTGCCCTTTTTTGCACCCTTTCGATGTCCTCCGTCAATCCCACCTGGTAAGGATCCCACACCGCGCAGCTATATTCTAACAGAGGACGAACGAGTGTAGTGTAAGCTGTCTCTTTAGTGGACTTGTTGCATCTTCTAAATGTCCTGCCGATGAAACGCAACCTTTGGCTTGCCTTCCCCACAATATTATCTATGTGGTCTTTCCAACTGAAGTTGTTCGTAATTTTTACACCCAGGTACTTAGTTGAATTGACAGCCTTGAGAATTGTACTATTTATCGAGTAATCGAATTACAACGGATTTCTTTTGGAACTCATGTGGATCACCTCACACTTTTCGTTATTTAGCGTCAACTGCCACTTGCCACACCATAAAGCAATCTTTTCTAAATCGCTTTGCAAATGATACTGGTCTTCGGATGACCTTACTAGACGGTAAATTACAGCATCATCTGCGAACAACCTAAGAGAACTGCTCAGATTGTCACCCAGGTCATTTATATAGATCAGGAACAGCAGAGGTCCCAGGACGCTTCACTGGGGAACACCTGATATCACTTCAGTTTTACTCAATGATTTGCCGTCTATTACTACGAACTGCGACCTTCCTGACAAGAAATCACGAATCCAGTGGCACAACCGAGACGATACCCCACAGGCCCGCAGCTTGATTAGAAGTCGCTTGTGAGGAACGGTGTCAAAAGCTTTCCGGAAATCTAGAAATATGGAATCAACCTCAGATCCCCTGTCGATAGCGGCCATTACTTCGTGTGAATAAAGAGCTAGCTGCGTCGTACAAGAACGATGTTTTTTATTTATTTATTTAGTCCTTCAAATCCTACATATATAGAATATATACAAGGATATTGGACATGGTTAGGTATTTACAAGATAAAATACAGTTTGTATTGCAATCCTAAGAACTAGATATTGAAGTAATTTAGCAAATATTCAAACATACAACAAATATTACAGGCAACATACAAAGTAGAATATTCATATCTTATTTTTTGTTGTTTGACTTTTATGTATTCTGTCAGACTGTAAAAGCAATGATCAATTAAATATGCCTTTACTTCAGCCTTAAAACTACAGAGTTTACCTGCTGATTTAATGTGGTTAGGTACATTATTGAAAATCTTTATCCCAGTATGTAGTGTGCCTTTTTGACACAATGATGTTCTCACCTGTTTCATATGAAGGTCAGATTTTTGCCTTGTATTGTGTTCATGTATATCTTCATTTTTTAATAATATATGTGGGTGTCTATCAATATATTGTTTGATGAAAACTGATGTTTCGTTAGATAAAAATGCAAGGAAGAGGAAGAACTGACAGTTTTTTGAATATGGGTCTGCATGATTTCGTATTGTTTACCCCTTCAATAATTCTTAACATTCTCTTTTGCATCCTGAACAGTTTAATATTTGTTGTTGCATTGCCCCAGAAGATTATGCCACATAGGAGTAGTATACATTTAACAGGCTGGCTTTGCTGCAACATGTTTTTAAGATCCGTATCATGTAACAGGTTATGCTTAGTTTTCTTTGCAAATATTCAATGTGTACCTCCCATTTTCTGTTGTTCTGGAGCCAGAGTCCCAGAAATTTAGCGCTGTCAACACTTTCAAGAACTCTGTCCCTAAGTTCTATTTCTATGTTTGGGTGGTGTCTCACTTTTACATTATAGAAGTTCTGTGCTACTGTCTTTTCTTTGTTTATAATTAGCTTGTTATAGCTGAACCACTGTTCATTGTTTGGATAGTGGAGTCTTTTAGTTTTTCTTCTGTTTTACCACTAATAAGGAAGCTTGTATCGTCTGCAAATTGGAGGGTAGGTTGGCAGTACTTGTTGTACATAAGATCATTGACATAAAGGAGAAACAGAATGCGTCCTAATACTGATCCTTGAGGTACACCATATTTCACATTTTCATATCCTGAATAGTAGTAGCTGATTTTGTTATGGTCAGTATATTGCACTTCAACCACCTGTTTGCGACCACCTAGGTATGTCTTGAGCCACTCATTGGATATACCTCTAATTCCTAATTGGTCAAGCTTCTGCAGTAGGGCATTATGGTCAATGACATCAAAAGCTTTAGATAAATCAAGACATATGCCTGTCACAAACAACTTACATCCAGTTTAGTATAGATTTCATTAAAAAATTCAAATATTGCACTTTCAGTTGAATAGCCTTTCCTGAAGCCATGCTGTGAAGGAGAGAGAATTTTGTTTTTACTTAGGAAATCAGACAATCTCTTATAAAAGATTTTTTCTAAAATTTTTGAAAATACAGGCAGTAGGGCTATTGGTCTATAATTTGAAACACATTCTGGATTTCCTTTTTTGAACAGTGGTTTCAGTTTTTCTGTTTTTAAGCATGAAGGGAAGGTTCCTGATGCCAGTGAGCTGTTGCACAAGTGTGTCAAGGGTTCAGCTACGGCAAGACAGCATTTTTTAATAATTGCATCTGGTATTCCATCAATTCCACATGAGTACCCTGTTTTCAAGGTTTTTATAACTGATAAAATTTCTTCGGTATTTGTGGGTGAAAGGAACAAAGATGTAGACACATTTCTCACACTATTGGGTGATGGAGATGATATTTTGTTGTGTTCTTCCAGTCCACTCACCAACTGTTCACTTATGTTTGCAAAACATTTGTTGAAGGTCCCTGCAATTTCTGTTGGGCAAGAAATCTTTCGTCCTTCATAACATAAGTTCATATTTTTACATTGTTTAGCTTCACTTGTTTGATTTTTTATAACTTCCCATATAGGTTTAGATTTGTTTTTTGAATTTTCAATGTATTTGTCATTTGCCATTGTTTTGGCTTCCCTTACAACATTTTTGAGGATCCTCTTGTAATTCTTCAAGTACAAATGAAATTCATGAGACATGTTCTGTGTCTTTGCTATATTGTGTAATCTTCTTTTCTCTGCACAAGAGATTTTAATACCTGTTGTTATCCATTTGTTCTTTTTGAAATTAGGTTGACATTTTTGTTTTTTTAATGGAAATGCAGCTTCAAAGTATGACATGAAGATTTCCATGAATTTTTCAAACTTTTTGTTAGTATTTCCACAAGTATACACTTCATACCAAGTTTCTTCACTTAGTCTCTGTATAAAAAAGTTTATTTGTTTGTTAGTGAATTTTCTTGCTTCTTTTACAAGTTCCTCTTTCCCAGTTGTTTCACTTGGGGTGTGCAAAGCAATAAACTGTGCATAGTGATCACTGAAAAGATTTCCGGCAGAGAAATTGTGATTTACATTTGTGTTTATTAATATCTGATCAATTGTTGAGCTAGTTGTTGGTGAAACTCTTGTAGGAGAGTCTATAGTGGCTTTTATGTTATATGTTTCCAGTAGGGTCATCAAGCTTTGCTGGTCTTTTGAGATTTCTTGAAAATTAAAATCTCCACATATGATCACTGTTTTGTTGAAGTTTTTTTTATAGTATTTAAAGCTGCTTCTAGTTGATGACAGAAATCATTTAAGTTCCCACCAGGGCTCCTATATACACAGATGATTATTAATTTTAGTGCAGAGAGTTCAACTGCAGATACTTCAAAAACTTTCTCTTCAGCTAATAGTCAATGGGTTTTATGTTACAATAACCAATGCCACTTTTAACAAATATAATGGGTTTTATGTTACAATAATCAATGCCACTTTTAACAAATATACATGACCCTCCATGACTGGATGTAATTCTAGAGAATGATGATGAAAGATTGAAGTCTGCAAGTTTTGTGACTGACATTGCATCTTTAGGCAGCCAGTGTTCAGTTATACACATTACAGAAGCGTTTTTTAGCCCATCAGTATATAAAATTTCAACTTTACTTAATTTGTCTAGCAATGATTGGACATTTTGATGAATCAGCGTGAAATTAAATGGTTTGTTAGGCTTTGGCATATTTTAGACTTTGGCATATTTAATTGATCACTTACCTTTACCTTGTCAATAAAAGATCATTCAGGTGTGCTGGAAGTACTGCTTTTCTTTTCCCGACTGCACCTATTCTTCTATTATCATCTGAAACCATGCTGATTATGTATCAATAGATCGTTCCCTTCGAGGTGATTCATAATGTTTGAATACAGTATATGCTCCAAAACCCTACTGCAAACCGAAGTCAATGATATAGGTCTGTAGTTCGATGGATTACTCCTACTACCCTTCTTAAACACTGGTGCGACCTGCGCAATTTTCCAATCTGCAGGTACAGATCTATCGGTGAGCGAGCGGTTGTATATGATTGCTAAGTAGGGATCTATTGTATCAGCATAATCTGAAAGGAACTTAATGGGTATACAATTTGGACCTGAAGACTTGCCTGTATCAAGCGATTTGAGTTGCTTCACAACCCCTAAGGTATTTACTTCTAAGAAACTCATGCTAGCAGCTGTTCGTGTTTCAAATTCTGGAATATTCCATTCGTCTTCCCTGGTGAAGGAATTTCGGAAAACTGCGTTCAATAACTCTGCTTTAGCGGCACAGTCGTCGGTAACAGTACCATCGGCACTGCGCAGCGAAGGTATTGACTGCGTCTTGCCGCTTGTGTACTTTACATACGACCAGAATTTTTTCGGATTTTCTACCAAATTTCAAGACAATGTTTCATTGTGGAACCTATTAAAGGCATCTCGCATTGAAGTCCATGCCAAATTTCACGCGTCTGTAATCTTCGGGATTTCGTGTTCTTCTGAACTTCACATGCTTTTTCCATTGTCTCTGCAACAGTGTTCGGACCTGTTTTGTGTACCATGGGGGATCAGTTCCATCTCTTACCAATTTATGAGGTATGAATCTCTCAATTGCTGTTGTTACTATATCTTTGACTATATCTTTGAATTTGAGCCACATCTCGTCTACATTTGCATAGTCAGCTCGGAAGGAAGGGAGATTGTCTCTTAGGAAGGCTTCTAGTGACACTTTATCCACTTTTTTAAATAAAATTATTTTGCGTTTGTTTCTGGTGGATTTGGAAGAAACGGTATTGAGCCTAGCTACAACGACCATATGATCACTAATCCCTGTATCAGTCATGATGCTCTCTATTAGCTCTGGATTGTTTGTGGCTAAGAGGTCAAGTGTGTTTTCGTAACCATTTACAATTCGCGTGGGTTCGTGGACTAACTGCTCGAAATAATTTTCAGAGAAAGCATTTAGGACAATCTCGGAAGATGTTTTCTGCCTACCACCGGTTTTGTTACGAGACTCAAATTTTCTCTGAACTGTTCAGCAACTATATCATCAGAGTCTGGGGGTCGGTAGAAGGAGCCAATTATTAACTTAGTTCGGCTGTTAAGTATAACTTCCACCCGTACCAATTCCCACGGAGTATCTACTTCGACTTCACCTCAAGATAAACCACTACTGACAGACACAAACACTCCACCACCAATTCTATCTAATCTATCTTTCCTGAACACCGTCTGAGACTTCATAAAAATTTCTGCAGAACTTATTTCATGCTTTAGCCAGCTTTCTGTACCTATAACTATTTCAGCTTCTATGCTTACTATTAGCGCTTGAAGCTCAGGGACTTTCCCAGCACAACTACAACAATTTACAACTACAATTCCGACTATTCCTTGATCCAAGCACTTCCTGTATTTGCCATGCACTCTTTGAGATTGCAGCCCACCCCGTACTTTCCCGAGGCCTTCTAACCTAAAAAACCGCCCAGTCCACGCCACACAGCCTCCGCTACCCGTGTAGCTGCCAGCTGAGTGTAGTGAACTCCTGACCTATTCAGCAGAACCTGAAACCCCACCACCCTATGGCGCAAGTCAAGGAATCTGCAGCCAAGCCTAGTAGTTGTTTATGTTTATGTCACCAGGACAACAAAAGAATTCTAGTTGAATTATGGCATGCTTGTGTGTGTGTGTGTGTGTGTGTATGTGTGTGTCCGTGAAACACCAAAAATGTAGATAAAATACCTTCTGCACCACCCAAAATTTTTTGCTGTTTAATTTCCATTGATAACTTGTACTGCACTTCTACTTCCGAATTTGTAAGCATTATTACAGAAAATATTCTTAATATGTAATGGATGTAACAATGGATTTGTTTGGGAATGTATACAAGTGATTATAATTATAATGAAAATATTGTAAATTACTGGATAATAGCTAAGGGAAAGTTATTTAAATATATCAATAGCAACGATGAAATGGCAGTAGCTGTGCTGTTGTTTATTGTTGCATAAGGAGAGTCCCTGTCAAGCTGCGAACAGAGAGGAAGCAGAAGTCATGAAAGAGTGTGGAAGTGTTTGTTGGGTGCTCCCGCAGACATGGTGTGCAGCTATGATCGAAACATTGTAGGCACACCTACTTTGTTAACCCGTGAGTATTGAGAGCACAGTAGGACTGAACAGGTGGAACAAGCTGCAATTCTAACTACTGCCGTCCCATACTTATCCATGGCTCTGGAGACGACTTGTAGTTCTCAACCAGCAACAGCAGCACCTGAGCACTGTCATCGGCTACATTCTTTATCATCCACACAACTACAACATCGTGAGACTGGTAACTGACACAGAGTAAGTATGAGGTTCATTCAAATGAAACCTGGTCAGCGCGTCTACCTTTGCCTTACATGTAAGGTGGCATCAAGTAACTGTGAATATGGTGGTGCTATCTATTGGTGTGGTTTCATGCCAAAGAGAAGGTGGTCACACAAGTTATCATCCACTACCGAACATGCAGGCGAGTAAGCAGGAACAATGAGGAGTGATTCGATTTCTGGTGGTGGAGGGAGTTGGAGGCCGTGAAATGTATTGATGGATGAAGGCTATGTATGGTGAGTATAATCTGAGTTGTTCAAGTGTTGTGGAATGGTGCAAACAATTCCTTGAGGGGCATGAGTCACTAGAAGATAATGCTCGCCCTGGACCATCTCATTGTATCATCACACCCGAAATGGTTGCGGAAGTGAATGCTTTGGACTTGGACAACCGCTGAATCATCGTGGATGGATCCATTGGTAACTGGGTATTAACGTGGGCACCATCCACACCATAACGCATCAACACTTTAACTTTCGAATAATCTGTGCACAGTTGGTCCCCCACCAGCTGACCGCCTAACAGCGCAATACTCGAATGGCGCTCTCTTTGAGCCATCTGCAACATCATCATGAGGAGGGATATGGCTTTCTGTCGCGTATTGTCACAGGTGTTGAAACATGGCATCACCATTTTGAACCAGAAAGCGTCAGAGCAAGCAGTGGAAACATGCGACTTCACCACCTCCAAAGAAATCAAAGGCTATGCACACCAGTTCTGGTAAGGTCATGATGTCCTTCTGTTTTGACCACAAGGGCCCCACTGCTTGTCAAGTTCCTGGAACAGGGAACCACCATCAATGCCCAGCATTATCAAGCCACTTTACAGAACCTTAGACGAGCCATCAAGTCAAAACGCTGAGGCATGTTGTCCAATGGCGTTATCCCCCTCGATGATAATGCCCACCCACACACGGCCATTGTGGTGAAGACAACATTGAAGCAGTTTCAGTGCGAAATGCTGGAACATCCACCATCTGACTTAATGTGGTTGGAGCTCTAAAACAAATTATTTGCCAACATTGATATGCAATGGACGATGAAATGTGTGACTGGGTCCACGCCTGGATCCGACAACAGCCTACTAGCTTCTTCAAGGATGTAATCGACCAGCTAGTGTCGCAATGGGATAAATGTGCCAACAGTTTTGGCGACTATTTCTGAGTATGTATACTGTGTATAGCTACATTTCTGAGTTAATAAAATTGTTACCATTACTTTACACTAGTGACCAGGTTTCATTTGAATGCCCCTTAAAATACTGTACAGATATTACCCAGTGGCATTTCTTTCACAAACTTTGACTAATTTTTTGAATAATAACCTGCAATAGTTACAGCTCATAGGGCGTCTGTGTTGTTATTGTCCTCAGACATTATTACCGAGTTCCTTTCCTTTCCATGCAATCACTGAGTGTCATAAAAATACAAAAATTGATTAACTATTAACTGCAAGTTTTGTTTGTTTGCTAATGACTAGTCTCAGTCTAAATTTTGCTGCCTAAGTACCTCTTCATTCATGTATTGCATAAGAGAGGTTTAATGAATTTGCAGTTCTGAGTAATAACTGTGTTCACTTTAAGTAACGTAAAATTTCACAGGCAAAACTAATAACTAACGATACAGCACAAATTAAGAGTGAGCAGTTTCATTTATTCTGTATTTATCTTAGTGAATGACTTATGTTGGCTTGGTACATACCTTATTGGTCTTATGTTAAAAGTAAAATCAGTTGCTTATTTGCCTAAAGTAAATTCAATTCAACCTTTCAATAATTAAAAGTAAATTGCCTGCACCTTCCGAAGTTTGCTTTCAGTTACACTGTGTTTACTAATTTTTTTTCACATAACAAAGTCCCAGTTACAGTCAGTCATTTATTAAACCAGCATTTTCATTTAACTTTGCTTTCAAAATTTAGTACTTCAGACTAACTAACTGCAAACTTGGTGCTTTCTGATTCATTTACTTTCTTGTGAACTGGTGAGTTATGGAACATTGTGGCAACCTTCTGTTGCCACACCACTGATTCTTTGCTTAATTTGCTCTGCCATTACCTTTCTTAGGATTGGGATGTTCATTGCCTTGGTGGGCTGGTGACTGTTTAATTAACCTTTATTTTTTATTAAATATTACATTGTACCCTTTCTCCCATGTATGGTTCCTCACTCACTTAAAAATCATTATTAGTATTTACATCAGCTTTAGAATATATTCGTCCTTCAGAAGGTTCTCTTGTACACTTTCTCCTACTAACCAGTATTATTTTCCTTCAGTAATGATAGCCTTACTCACTGTAAAATTTCATTAGGCATACACGAACATAGTTAATTATATTGCAGTCCAGCCCTGGAGAAGCTAGTGATGGGACAATATCAATTTGGTATTGCTCTTGGCATGAATTTTGCACTGTGCAGATTCGTAGCTAATTAAACAATCAATTAATGCTAAAATTAATGCTCAGTCCAAATCAATTAATGCTCAATCCTAACAGAAAAACAGACGCACAATTAAGTAAAATGGATGATCAGGACAAAGCAATGAAGACTGTTAATGATAGTATTGCAGTTGTTAACACGAAAGTACATGAATCAAGAAAGAAATAATTGTAAAGTATACCAAAATTGGTTCTCATAGGCAGGACATGACAGAGATACAATCAAAAATAGGAAGCATAAACAGTCATTTCAAGATGGAAGTAGTGACGTTCAAACAGAAATTGGGACAGACTGCTGATCCCATTATTGAAATTAAAGTAACTGAAAAGATAGAATTAGTATCAAAAGACAATACGCAAAAGGTTATGAAGTTGCAAACTTTAGTATCAGACTCGACACTAGAGTGAAGAAACAGCTGATTACGTGTAATAAGAAAAGGAAAGAAATGGAAACATTAGCAACGACCACCTGCCAAGTAGTTACAAAAGCAACTGAACTTGAAATGAGATTAGTCGAAAGGCTGCACTATGTGTCATACAAGCATGTAATACTGAAATATTAGCGAAGTATGATCATCTCAATCCCCTCAAAAAGAGAGTGGATAACATATTACCGACTTAATTGAAAACTGTCAAAGGGTATTGGCTGAATCGTGGATGGATCATATAAAAATTAATGCTGCACTCAATGTGCAAGACTAAGCAATTGGGCTTAAACCTCAATGTTGTGAATTTAAGAATGTGTTCTTGAAACAATACTGGTCAGAGCAGAGGGAGGAGAAAGTATGGCCTGATTTCGTAGTGTCAAAATCCTGAGTTGCAAACTCGCACAGCTCGATGAAAGAATTTTGCAGAAATTGGATTTGCACATTAAAATATTTGCATGATTGACAGACTGAGCTGAAAATCGTCTGGGCGTTGTGGAAGAAGCTACCAGATTATTCCAAAAGGTAGATAGATGTAGTCACAGAACAACTACTGCATTCTTAGAAAAAGTCGAAGACGAAGTTAACTGGCAGAACCGCCGTGAAAATTTTAAAAGCCTTGGTAATAACAACAATTACCACAATGACAACAACCATAATAAAAGTAACCACGGCATAACCATCGTGTTGGTAATAATAACTCACACCACTATAACAGTCATCGTGGGAACAATAACAGTAGAAAAGGCAGAGGCTAGTATCCCGTGAACATGGTATGTGGATTTCAGCAGAATGATTGTAGGCAGTAGCAAAATCAGCAATTGTGACAGCTAAATAGAAATGGGCCTATCATACTTAATCAATGAAACTACTAGCCGTGTTGGTTTGGGGCCCACCGGATGTGGGAAGACCTTGGCAGCCCAGAAGAAAGCGCAGGCAGCATCACTATGACAGATCCAAATGCCTAATTCGGCGATGGGAGAATGTGCAAGAAGACAGAGTGAGTAACACACCAGCGGTAACAATAATTAAAGTTGAAATGGCTGTCGAAAAAGTGATCACTGCCCATAATAACGATGAAAATAGAGTACCAGTCATTAAGGAAGAGGCGGCCACTGATAAAGCAACAATGGTACCAGGCTCAAATACAGTGAGATTCGCTGGCAAAATTAAAGTAGCCAATATCAGATAAAACTTCCCTTATCACGCAGGGCAATGTGGAATGCGAGGAGATGTGGCTAGGTAAGTTCAGTCAAATATACGATGAACTTAGGAATTACAGAATTAATGGGAAGAGTGGACAATATTTGACACTACTCGACCCGTATGAAATTAGCGTTCATTAAGAAATGTAAAGCTCTGTACTGAAGAGACAGGCTTGTCCAAATGTTGTAGTAGTGAAGTATCCATGCTCAATAACACTGGTCCTAAAGAAAACAGAGGCAAAATTTCTGAAGAGGGGCGAGACAAGTTTGTCAACGATGACTGGGTGTGAATAATTGAAAGCCATAAGGTTCCTTAAAAAAGAAATTGATAAAAGGTTGCAGTGTTGGCATCAAAATGGCTTCAACAAGCACAGAACAGGCAGGCAGAAATTATGAATGTCCAAGAACACAAAATTAAAACACCCCCAGATAAACTGCAATCAGTGTTTCAGCTGGACTGATTTTTCTGGTATGACCTTCATGTGGATGAGGACTTGTTATGGGAAAATTAATCCAAAGGTGTACTGAAGAAGGATGAAATAAGATAGGGAGTATTTGTAAAAATGTGCGTCATCAGCAAAGCATCAACGAAAGCTTGAAAATAGTGAAGACCCAGTATGACCCAGTGTGACGAAAACACTAAAGACGGAGAAGAGTTGAGAAAGTATTACAAGATGTATCCTATATACACGCAAAGGTGGGGATAGCGACACTTGGCTGGTGTGTTGGCCCAGCATGTACATCAGTGAAATAGTAGACTTTTATCACTTAGCCTATGGTCATTGTGGACCAAAGAAATGTACTGAGAAAACGGCTTAAGTTGTGAATTTTCAACATCTTAAATAGTTAAATAGAATAACATATAGGATAAAGACTTGCGATAGGTGTCAGAGGGCAAAAGTGACCAACTGCACAAATCCTGGTCCTATGCAGAGCATAAGCCCTGACGATGTACTAGAGTTAGTGTGTATGGACCTATATAGACCCCTGCAAAAGGCCTCAGGTAATTTTGTCTCAGTATTAGTAGCACTGGAAGCCTTTTCAAAGTTCATCAAGTAATATCCAATAGGAAAGACAGCAGCTAAAGAAGTTTATAACAAACTAGCGAATGATTACTTTGTGCGTATCGAGAAACGAAAAGTGATTTTGTCTGGTAATGGGGCACAGTTTACACTCAAATTATAGAATGAAGGTATGGAAAGCAATGGGGTTGAAGTGATACATATTTTGGCCTATTGTCTGACCAAATAATCCAGCAGGTCAATGCGTGAGCTGCGGTGACTTTGCCGAACTTATTGCCAATACAATCACAAAGTGAGGGGCAAATATATAAACAATTTTGAAAAGATTATGAATACTTTGATGCATAAATCTACAGGATTCACTCCATAGGAAATCCTATTACACCATAGGTCTAAGATTTTGGTGGAAGAGATAATTGATTTCCCTCCGTGCTTTAGCATTGACACTGACTTGAAGAAAGAATGTTTACGAGAGGTAATGAGAATGAAAGCCACGGCAAGAGTACAGCATCATGATGCAGAAGCACAGTTTGCTGGATTTGCAATTAGCGATCTCATACTTGTTAAAACAAATGAGAAACCAAGCAAGACTGATAATGAGATTTCAAAATTTAAATTAATTTATAATGGACCATTTAATTTAAATTAATTTATAATGGACCATTTAAGATTGTCGGTATACCTCACACTGAAGCTTACTGTTTCGCTTTTCCTAATTCTGGCAAGCTGTTAGGTGTACATAACATTGTTGACTTGAAATTGTATCAGTCAATGTGAGAAGGAATTCCCAGTATAAACTTAATTATTAGTGTAATTTTCTTTATTATGTATGAATTTATTTCTTGGACAAGATGGTCATCAACAAATTTATCATGAATGCTTACAAATGTCACTCTTTATATGTATCATTTGCCATTTTGTAAATCATATGTTGTAAAAACTCTTTTATCCATGTATTATGTAAGTGACTACTGATGTACCCAGACAATGTATAAGTTTCAGGTCTGTGTATGCGTTTGAATTTGGACAGCATTCAGTTATCCATTGTGGCAGAAATGTAAGGGCTCCTTGAGATTACTCAGGAATGAGTTTTCATGCGAGGCAGGTGGACGTTCTGGAATGCCACTGCACAAAGAAATGGGGTATCAAGTGTGCCACTGTGGCACATGCAACACCCCATGTCAGGTCTGAGCTGCTGTGTGCTCTTAGAACATCTTTAGTAAATACAAGTGTGAAATGCGACAATTTTCTTTTCAGCAATTATGAAAAACTATGTAAAGTAAACCCTGTAATTAGTGATTTCTTATCCATTTGTGTACCTTTTGCTATGTTACTTATGTTTTCTTGTACAGGTCTGACATGAAATTTTCGTAATACATGAATGAATTCAAACGTAATTATTTTTTGAAAAAATTAATTTTGTTTTTTAATATTTGTTATGGTACACTATGATGTTTTGAGTTATAAGTCTTGCTAATTACATTCCCACACATAATTGTTATAATTAATAAGAAGCTTAATGAGTGATTAACAAAATTTTTGTTGACAAAACTGAATGCATTTATGCATCTGCATTTTCGTTTGTATTTCTTCGGACATTCCCTGACTCTGTTTCCCTTCAGGAAAAAACTCATGGAATGTGGAGCACATAAACACCAAAATTGTAGATAAAATACCTGCACCACCCAAAATTTTTTGCTGTTTAATACCCATTGATACCTTGTACTGTGCTTCTAATTCTGGATCTGTAAGCTTTATTACAGAAACTAAATTTAATATGCAATGGTTGTAATAGCATGTTCATTTGTGATTGTATACAACTGATTGTAATTATAATGTAAATATTGCAAATTGCTGGATATTAGCTATGGGAACTTTATTTAAATGTGTCAATACCAACAAAGAAATGGCAGTAGCTGTGCTGTTGTTTATCATTGTGTAAGGAGAGTCCCTTTCACACTGTGAGTGTGAAGTGTTTTTTGGGTGCTCCCACAGACACAGTATGCCACTATGACTGAACCACTGTAGGCACACTTATATTGTTAAACCGTGAGTATTGAGAGGAAGCTAAAATGCTAACTATTGCTTGTCCCATAATTATCCATGGGTCTGGAGATGATTTGTGGTTCTCAACCAGCAGCAGCTGAGCACTGCCGTCGACTACAGTCTGCATCGTCCATACAACTACTACATCATAGGACTGTTAACTGACAGAGTGTAACTAATATTGTACAGGCACTACCACGTGGCATTTCTTTCACAAACTTCGACTAGCCTTCTTGAATAATAACCTGCAATAGTTAAGATTTGTAGGGCATCTGTGATGTTATTGTCCTCAGACATTATTACCAAGCAGACTCCCTTTCCCTTCCATGCACCACCAAGTGTATAAAAATATGGAAATTGATTAACTATTTACTACAAGTTTTGATTGTTTGCTAATGACTAGTTTCAGTCTAAATTTTACTGACTAGTAACTGTTCATTCTTGTATTGCATAACAGAGGCTTAATGAATTTGCAGTTTTGAGTAATAACTGTACTCACTTAAAGTAAAGTAAAATTTCATTGGTAAAATTAATAACTCAAGATACAGCACAAATTAAGAGTGTGCAGTTTCATTTATTCTGTATTCAGCTTAGTGAATGACTTCTGCTGGCTTAGTGTGTACCTTATTGTTCTTATGTTAAAAGTAAAATCAGTTGCTCATTTGCTTAAAGTAAATTCAATTCAATCTTTCAATAATTAAAAGTAAATTGTCTGCACCTTCCAACATTTGCATTAAGTTATCCTGAAGTTACAAAAAATAATTTTTGTTATGTAATGAAGTCACAGTTACAGTCAGTCATTTATTTAACCAGCATCTTCATTTAACTTTGCTTTCAAAATTTAGTATTTCAGACTAAGTAACTGCAAACTCAGTGCTTTCTGATTCATTTATTTTATTGTGAATTGTTGTTTTATGGAAAAGTGTGCCAACCTTCTGTCGCCACACCAGTGATTATTTGCTTAATTTGCTTTTCCAATACCTTTCTTAGGATTGTGGATATTCGTTGCCCTGGTGGGCTTGTGAGTGTTTAATTATCTTCCTCCTTTTTTTTACTTTACTAATCAGTATTTTTTCTGTATTAAATATTATGTGGTACTCTTTCCCCAGTGTGGTTCCCACCCATTTAAAAATTATTGTCGGAATTTACATTAGGTTCAGAATAGATTCTTCCTTCAGAAGGGTCTATTGTACACTCTCCTTCTACTAACCAGTATTATTGTTCTTCAGTAATGATAACCTTACTCACTGTAAAATTGTTTTAGGTATACACGATCATGATCAGTTATATCACAATACAGTAGGCCAATTAGGTTGGTGGAGGTTACATGGGCACTTCAACATACACTACTTGCCATTGAAATTGCTACACCACGAGGATGACGTGCTACAGATGCAAAATTTAACCGACAGGAAGAAGAGGCTGTGATATGCAAATGATTAGCTTTTCAGAGCATTCACACAAGGTTGGCACTGGTGGTGACACCTAAAACGTGCTGACATGAGGAAAGTTTCCAACCGATTTCTCATGCACAAACAGCAGTTGACCAGCATTGCCTGGTGAAACGTTGTTGTGATGGCTTGTGTAAGGAGGAGAAATGCGTACCATCACGTTTCCAACTTTGATAAAGGTCAGATTGTAGCCTATCGTGATTGCGGTTTATCGTATCGCGACATTGCTGCTCGTGTTGGTCGAGATCCAATGACTGTTAGCAGAATATGGAATCAGTGGGTTCAGGAGGGTAATACGGAATGCTGTGCTGGATCCCAATGGCCTCGTATCACTAGCAGTCGAGATGACAGGCATCTTATCCGCATGGCTGTAGCGGATCGTGCAGCCACATCTCGATCCCTGAGTCAACATATGGGGACGTTTGCAAGACAACAACCATCTCCACGAACAGTTCGACGACGTCTGCAGCAGCATGGACTATCAGCTCGGAGATCATGGGTGCGGTTACCCTTGATGCTGCATCACAGACAGGAGCGCCTGCAGTGGTGTACTTAACAACGAACCTGGGTGAACGAATGGCAAAACGTCATTTTTTCGGATGAATCCAGGTTCTGTTTACACCATCATGATGGTCGCATCCACGTTTGGCAACACTGTGGTGAACGCACATTGGAAGCGTGTATTCGTCATCGCCATACTGGCGTATCACCCGGCATGATGGTATGGGGTGCCATTGGTTGCACGTCTCGGTCACCTCTTGTTCGCATTGACAGCACTTTGAACAGTGGACGTTACATTTCAGATGTGTTATGACCCGTGGCTCTACCCTTCATTTGATCCCTGCGAAACCCTACATTTCAGCAGGATAATGCACGACCGCATGTTGCAGGTCCTGTACGGGCCTTTCTGGATACAGAAAATATTCGACTGCTGCCCTGGCCAGCACAATCTTCAGATCTCTCACCAATTGAAAACGTCTAGTCAATGGTGGCCAAGGAACTGGCTCGTCACAATACGCCAGTCACAACTCTTGATGAACTGTGGTATCGTGTTGAAGCTGCATGGGCAGCTGTACACGTACACACCATCCAAGATGTTTGACTCAATGCCCAGGCATATTAAGGCTGTTATTATTGCCAGAGGTGGTTGGCTTCATTGGTTCTACACTCATAAGCAACTGAAGTAGAGAAACCTATTTAATGCCGTGTACCACCCTCTTTCACGTTGTTATTACTGGCATTGTTTCATAGAATGGATTCCACAATACACTGAAAGCAATGACGAGTCATTCTCATTCACAACCAATCAACTACTAATCCAATACTCATGGACAGTGGATGGACCTTGATCCGTGATGTACACATCTTGCTCAGTGGGTTTTAAGATGGTCTCAATAGATTTTAGGTCATGCGAAAGAAAGGAAGGAGGGGGCTGGGGGTAGGGAGCACACACGCACACTTCTCTATGGATGTTTTGTCAAATCACTGTGACACAGTCATGGGTTGATGAATTGTTCTACAAAATGTACAGATCACCAGCAAGGGATGAGTATGCGAACAAATGGAGGCTCATGAATGGACAGTAGATTCCTGTATAGTTTGTCTCTAGGAGATGGTGGCACACACACTGGTGGCACAGTTCTCCTCACGCCAACATTTCCAACATGACAATAACTCCATCACATGCCTTAACTGGTTGGCATGCAGGATGCATTACCTTCTCTAATTTTCAATACACTCATATCCTGCCATTATCAATCTTCCTGAAATCATTTCAAGTTCCATCAGTGTGACTGAATAATAGTTTGCTTCTGGGTTTCAGCCAAGTTGTTGTTTCCATTTCATGCACAAGATTTCAATGACTGACCCAGTCAGCTCCTTCAGGTCTTCACATACTGCGAGTTGTGCTGTTACGCTGCCTGGACTGTGACCAGATAAAGTGTCATTTCACAAAAATGTCTTTGGTTTCTGAAAATCTAATTCATTTATGATTTGTTTTTTCATCTCATAACAGAAACATATATTATACACAGTTATGAATATATTACGTTTGCCCAACACTTGCCACTTCCAATGCATTTTCTGTCCCTTGATGAAGTTCATCTTGTGTGCAAGGGTTGGACACTGTTGGCACTGAAGCATATGACAAACAGTCCAGTCTTTTCCACAGTCACATTGGGTATTATTTTGACCAGTGTAACCCCATCTTGTCAAAGTAACTTTGATCTGCCAACTCCAGATCTCACTCTATTCATAGACTTCCACATCGTCCATTCCTCATCATAGCGACGGGGTAAAGTTTCAAAAACTCCTTTCCAACCACAACTTAGCCTTTTCAGCAGCATTTCTAAGTGCCATCAACGTTACGAAGTAACTCCTCCTTGACTTCAGTTGTGGGTATGGTTCATCCCCATACAGAGGATGGGTTCTGTCCTGCTCCACTGTCTTCTTTCCTCATTCACAGCTATTTATATTCAAATAGGAAGTGGTGCTGTTCTTGTGAGGCGCTAAAGCCATTTGGCTGGAGTGGATGCAACCTATTACGATGCTGCATGTGTCACTGAGAGCTATGACTACCTGTTTGGCATTTGATGAATTGTACTAAACAGTACATGCATACTCTGCCACAGAACAGCATAGTACCATTCCAGAAGTTTGTACAATTTCAGATTTAGTACCCCATTGTGATCTGGACAGTTTCTGTAGAAGATAGTTCCTGGTGGAAACTTCTGACTTGCAGTTCATGTGGTGCTTCTTGAAAGTAAGAAATCTATCAAGTGTCACTACCAAATATTTTGCAGTCTCACATTATTCCAGTTCGAAGCCTGAGTATACTATCTTTAATTTACAACTAGCTTCCTTTTTTCTCAAATGTAAAGCAAACACCTGTGTCTTTGAGGGGTTTTGTTAAGTTGTTTAAGGGCATTCGAAATGGTGTTCTCCCCTGACTCAAAGTCTGTGCTTGGTGTGGGTAGAGCAGGAACATCAGCATACAAGAAGCTCCTGCTATTGGGTGCTATGGATGATCATTCATATATACAGGGTGATTTTTTCCACCATTTACAAACTCTAGGGGTTGATTGATGAGAGGATACGGAACAAAAAAGGTCTACTGAATTTATGCCCAGAAATCTATGGTTTCCTTGCTAGAGACCATTTATTCAACCATAAATTGTCGCAGAGACTACAGTCTAATACTAGCTGTACCATGCAGCCACAGTCACATTATTGTTGAAAATGGGTTCCATGTGCCTCAATGCATGCATTGTGGAAAGTCTGTTGCCAGTATGCCTTGCACATGCTGTAAGTGATAAAGATAGTAACATTTGTCATGGAGAATGTTCCACATGGTTGTTCCACATGGTCGTCTGGCTTACCCTGTACTGGCAGGCCAACTGCCTGGTGCTGACACGGTGGTTATGTTGAAGACATTTTCCTCCATGTCTGGTGTACAAACATTTTGGGTATGTCCTTCAAGATTTCCTGCTTCCTGAAACAACTTTGTCTCAGGCAAATGGAGAAACACTGTTGCGAACACTGAATGCTATGGTGGTTGTTGGTGGTGATAGGTCTCCTGATACAACCTTGCTGCCCACTGCCTGTTGCCATTTGCCTTTCCATAAGCAAACACCATGTCGGCAAGCTCTCGATTCGAATACACGCTGTGCCACATCCTCTACAAGGTGAGTCAGCAAGAGAAGTGCATTGGATGCTACATTACCAATTACTATGGCAGAAGATGGCTGCATGGTACAGAGCATGTTAGACCACAGTCCCTGTAACAAAGTATGATTGAACAAACTGTCTCTAGCATGTAAACCATGCATTTCTGGACATATGTTCATTAGACGTTTTTCGTTCCATATCCTCTCATCGATCAATCCCTGGAGTTTGTACACAGTGGAAAAAATCACCCTGTATATTGAACAGAATTGGAGCAAGCACTCTTCCCTGCAGGAGGCTGTTTTCCTGCAGCCTCCATCACCTACGCTATTCTTGCAAGTCAACAAAGAACTTGTGGTTATGCAAAAGAGTGGTAACGAGACTAGTTAGAAGTAGTGTAACATATCCCTTTGCTGAAGTGATGTTCTATACTAGCATTTTTTGAACCGACAAATGATGATCACCACCATAAAAATCTTATTTTATGAAGAAATTACGTAATCTAGGGCTTGGATGACTGTTTTATTCATGTACATGTAGCATGAATTTGGTAGGGAGTAGCGTATCTGCAAGCCGGGACAATGATAAACATCGTACCACATCCGTGGTATCTGCTGGTCAGGCAGTTTATTCTGTGTCATCGGGTCTGACCTTGGAGATATGGTGTGAACGGAGAAAGATCGGCCATGACTATGCCTATGCACTTTTTACAGACTCATTCAACTGGAATCTGCTAATACAGACCATTTTTGGACTTTGTCCTTAGCAATTTTACTGTGATGTTCTGAATGATGAAGCAATTTTGTATTGCATGGTCTCTGTAAACAAGAGTACAATATACCGTAAGTCATTAATCAAGAGCATCGTATTTATTTAGAGAACTGGATGTTAGATATGTACTCTTAATTTCCAGCAGTAGCTGCAACACCTGGCAATACAAAATTCGATCAGAAGAGAGTGGTGAGAGTGCTGAAATAATGGGTTATGCAAGTCTGGATAATATGAAATCTTAGCTCCTGACCAGACTTTACTTCACCAGACTTTACTTCATCCAAAAGTATCTTCCTTTTTCTGGTGGTGGTGTGTATATTTTGGGATAAACTGTTTGTGTGTTTGCAACTAGAGTTTGTGGGTGGACTACAGTGGCGTAGCCAGCCTTATTACAATATTAAACTGACGCTAATTAAACACATGTTACTGTAGACAATGTATGCCCATGATGACAAGAAGAATGGATTCGGATCTTGTGGCTTGGTTCAGAGCGTTTAGGGTGCAACTGAGTAATGACTTACAGGAATTTACTACCAGCATCCAATATAGGGAACAAAATAATAATATTAATAATAATAATAAAACCACAACACTAGAGAATACTAGAACCAAATTGAAAGAAAATGAAATAAAAACAACAAACAAAGCAATAGAACAGTGTACCAATGAGTCATGTATCGAAAAAGGAAGATATTGAACTAGTATACTGCAATTACAGCTAAATTCAGAAACACCAAAACAGTGAAATTTAGTTTAAAATTAAGTAAATGAGCAATTTAGAGATGTGAATAAGGACCTGAAACATTATAAGAATTAACTGAACAAGAATTTAACACAATGTACAATCAGATCTCAAGCAGTCAAGTAAGATTTAGAGCACTGGAACAAAGCAAAGATTTTCAAATGTGGCCCCTATTTCAGGCTATACACTTACTAGTTTGGAGGAGTGCCAAGTCCCCATCCTATGGATGAAGACCGTGAAGTACCTCAGGCTGATCCTTGACCAAAGGCTCATCTGGGCCCCAACATATACATGACGTCAGAAGCAGAGCAATGGGACATCTCTGTGCCGTGTATCCACTGCTTAATCTACGGTTGTCACTGCTGCCACTCCATGGCATTACACTCTACTGAACATGGTCAAACCACTGTTAGAGTACGTGGTCATGATGTGGGGGAAGGCCACTAATTCACTTCACGGCACAGCAGAAGGTGCAGAACTGAGCTCTGAAACTAGCTCTGTGCATCCCGAGGTTGCATTCAACTTGTCTGCTGTACAAAGATACTAGAATTCTGCTTTTATGGGACAGAGCCAGGCAGAGTGTATGTGGTTGGTTGGTTTGTGGGATTGAAGGGACCAGACTGCTACAGTCATCGGTCCCTTTTCCCAAAACTTCAGACATCCACACAGAATAAAAACGAACAATGGAGATGACAACAGATGACACAGGGCAAGAAAGACTCAGACAGAGACCAGACAAAAGGAATTAAAATCACACAGAGTGTGACAGTGGTTGGCCGACCATAGAGACAAAAAAGGAAAAGCCAACCACCTAGAAACACACACAAAAAAAAAAATAACCCAGGCTAAAATCGTAGGCCAAAGGCCAGACACAAAAACAAAAAAATGACAAACACTCAGATTAAGTGATAAAAGCCCCCTGCCAAAATAAAACGCAAAACTAAGACTGCCATGATAGTGTCATCTGTTAAAAGGGCAGGGAGCGTATCAGACAGTGCAAACGTCTGCCTGAGAACAGCTAAAAGGGGACAGGCCAACAAAATGTGGACCACCGCCAAAGTGGAGCCGCAGCGACAGAGAGGTGGGTCCTCACGGCGCAATAGGTGGCTGTGCGTCATCCGGGTGTGCCCAATGCACAGCCGGCAGAGGACAACAGACTCCTTGCGAGGTAGAGTGTATGTGTGTTCTATGATGATTCAGGTTAATCCTACAATTAGCTCATCATGGAACTGGGCCACCAACTGCACCACTGGCTGACGACAACACACTGGCAGCATCCTGCAGTAGACTCACCTCCACCCCAACAGGGCCCCATCTTGCTGCAAGAAAAATTTTATCTGCAGCTATTTGAGGACAATCATCTTCACATTACATGAGACCAACCCAGCAAGTCAAGTAAAATTTCACATCACACCACGATGGTCAGCAGGAATATGGTTTTAATGTTTAACATGCACACATGCCATGCAAGGAATGCTCGATAGATATAAGACCAGTGACCAGAGTTTGGAGAGCGTATAGTTCATTTAGTTGATAACAAACTGCAATAAAAGATTGAATCATCTGTAAGTCACCTCAATCTAATGCAGAAATAGATAAAACAGTGAGTGACATTGTCATCCATAACATCAAGTCTATGAATGGCTGCAAATGGTCTCCAACTAGCTTAACCATTGGCACTCAATTATCAGTTCAGTTCGACCAGAGGACCCAGTCCATTCCATATAAACACAGCCCACACCATTATGGAGCCACCATCAGCTTGCTCAATGCATTCTTAACAACTCTGGTCCATGGTTTCGTGGGATCTGCGCCACACTCGAACCATACCATCAGCTCTTACCAACTGATGTTGAGACTCATCTGACCTGGCTTTGGTTTCTCAGTTGGCTAGGGTCCAACCGTTATGGTCATGAGCCCAGGACAGGCACTCGAGGCGATGTTTTGTTAGCAAAGGCACTTGCATCAGTCGTCTGCTGCCATAGCCCATTAACACCAAATTTCGCCACACTGTCCTAACAGATATATTCATCATACGTCCCAAATTGGTTTCTGTGGCTATTTCATGCAGTGTTGCTTGTCTATTATTTATTTGTTTACATGTCTAGTTCTGTATGACCAAATTGAGGAGTAAAGCTCCAAGGTCATGGAACATGCCAGTACATGAAATTACAACGTAAAAGTAATAACAGATAAAATCAAATGTTTATGAACCTAAAAAAAGTCAAGGTATAAGTTTAAATAAATGCAGTCAACATTGTAACATAGGAATCAGCTTAATTTTTCAAGGAACTCCTCGACAGAATAGGATTAACCCACAAGGAAACTCTCTAGTTTCTATTTGAAAATGCTTGGATTACTGCTAAGATTTTTGAATTCTTGTGGTAGCTTTTTGAAAATGGATGCAGCAGTATACTGCACATGAGTCAAGGAAGTGCAATCCAAATGCAGATTGGATTTCTGCTTAGTATTAATTGAGTGAAAGCTGCTAATTCTTCGGAATAAGCCTATAATGTTAACAAGAAATGACAGTAAAGAATATATATATTGGGAGGCCAATGTCAGAATACCCAGACTAGTGAACAGGGGTCGACCAGAGGTTCACAAACTTACGCCACATATATCTGACTTATCAGTAACAGAAATATTTTTACTGCGAACTGACTTTATATTGTCAACCTTGTGCTGTTGACTAGACACATCCTGCACAACTGATCGTATGGTTTTAATTTTATCCTGTGAATTAGCTATTCTACTTGCATACCTCCTACTCTTTGCCTTCCTAATAATATTTTTAAGCACCTTACAATACTGTTTGTAATGGGCTACTGTAGCTTGACAGTGACTACTTCTAACATTTTGATATAATTCCTGCTTTGTTCTGCATGGTATACTTCTCCCACTAATCTATCACCCACACTGCCTTTTACTGCTAGTACACTGTTTAGAATGTTCCATTGGGAAGCAACTCTCAAAAAACATGAGAAACGTGTTAATGAAAGCATTATATTTGTCATCTATGTTATTGGCACTGTAAACATCCTGCCACTCTTGTTCCTTAACAAGGTTTAAAAAACTCTCTATTGCCACTGGATTAGCTTTACTACATAATTTGTAATTATACATAACAATTGTTTGAGTACAAAAGCCTTTTAATGTTAAAATTTTTCCATCATGGTCTGAAAGGCCATTCATTTTTTTTACTAACAGAATGCCCATCTAGTAATGAAGAATAAAAAAATATTGTCTACGGCTGTGCTACTGTTCCCCTGCACGCTGATTGGAAAAAGCACAGTGTGCATCAGAGCATACAAGTTTAGGAGATCTACCAATATCCTTTTTCTTGAACAATCTTATACAAAATTAATATTGAAGTCACAACATATAACTAATTTTTGGCACTTCCTATAAAGTGAATAAAGTACCCTCTCTAGCTTGAGCAGAAATGCTCTGAAGTCAGAATTAGGGGACCTATAAACAAAAACAATTAGAAGTTTAGTTTCACTAAATTCAACTGCCCCTGCACAACATTCACATACCTGTTCAGTGCGGTGCTGTGATATGTCTATGGACTCAAATGGGACACTGTTTTTTACGTACATGGCCATTCCCCAACTCTGCAAAGAACTTCTTGAAAAACAGCCACCTAATCTGTATCCTGGTAAAGGAAGCCACTGAATTGTCAAATTATTTAAGTGGTGCTTCGATATACCAATAATGTCAGAGTCAACATCTATAAGCAGTTCACTAACATTGTCTCTAATACCTCTTATATTTTGATGAAATATGCTAATCCCTTCTCTGTTAGCACTGATAACTCTACACATATTCTGCTGCCCTAGGTCAATGTCCATGCTGAGAGTTATGCCTGAAATTTGGTATTCCCAGCACATTCTTCTCACTGTGGATCTCAGAATACTGAGTTCCCTAACAATTTCCAAAATGGAATGTTGCATGTGCTGTGTCATCCGAACAAGATACAGTCAGGGCAAAAGCACCACAGATACAAAGATGCAAGCTAGTGCCAGTGCCAAAGAGATTCATCACTTATGTGAGTTCCTCCAGCACCGCGGGCGGCACTGAGGATGAAGATATCGACTTTGCCTCAGCCAATTGCCAGCTCACTACAATCTGCAAATGACTGGACGGTAACGGACAGAAGCCTACTCAGAAGATAGAAGGACAGCTCTTGCCCACTTGTTTATAGATCATTGTCCAGGGCTGACTTAGACAGGAAACATTGTTTAGTGAACTCTTAGAAGTGAACAGACAGTTGTAAATTGCATTTGTTAGGTACATACTGTGAAGGGTACCTATGATTATTTGCACCTAGCCATTGGGGGCATTTTTTGTGATATATTACATGCAGTGTTGCAGACTTTTGTTATTCAACAACTCGCAAAGATAAGAAAACCTTTCTAACTCATTTGTGTGACTTTGTTAATAATCTGTTGGAGTGCTGTAGGACCTTCGTTCTCCTATCCTGTTACATGAAGCTGGGGCATAGCTGTGTAATAGTGGCAGGGAGAAATTGACTTAGTGGTGTACTGCACCACGAGCTGTTTCACGAACTCAAAACCTCGGCCTACCATAACAACAGTGGCAACTCGGCTTCCACAGCAGTAATGAAAAGGCGTTTACTAAACTGAGATGAGGGTTTACAAAACCATGCATCTAGCTCCAAATACTATTCTTCGTCCAAAGGCAGAATCCTTTTCACAAGAATGGCCTCAGTAGAAATGACAGTTCTGCCAATGCACTGCCCTTTTATACCTTGTGTACATGATACTACTGACAACCAGATATGTTCATATCGATATTCCATGACTTTTGTCACCTTTTGTAGTAGCCTAGATTTAAGATGTTTCTATTGCCCAAATCCCAGAGGAAGTTCAGTTATTTTACGTTGAGGACACCACAGGGCATTTCTGATGAGGTTTGCCTCTCAAAAACCAGTATCTGTACTGGAAGCACTTTTATTTAGTTTACAATGTTGGTTAAAATTTTACAATTTTGACAATTTTGTTTACTCTTATTTACTTACCTGAGGTAATGATATTATCTACAAATTATTTGTTTATTGTTGGAGGGGAAGAATAGTGTTAAGATGAATTTGTGTCACTGTGTAATGTTAGAAAAACTGTTCAGAAATCAGTTATTTTGTCTGCTGCTGCAAAAAATTTAGGAGGGTATACTGCTTGGTCTAGAAACATCCTGGAGCATTACTAACACAATGTCTCTCTTCTGTAACCTGGTGCGAATTGTATTTATACGTGCTTCTTGTTTTATTACCTTATTACTGAATATGTCAGGCAATATGGCCACGTTGTTAATACGAGGAATGGTGTTCAAAATAGTTTAAGTGGCATTACTGACAGTCATGTCATACTGGAATAGTAAAGGTAGTGTATGAGAGTTTTATGATGATCAAAAGACAGTCTCATAAGAAAAGTTCTTTTACAACTACCAGGGTTTTACATTAGTACATGGCAAACAACAGAAATTAACAAACTTTAGCCAGCAAATAGACTGAGCAACCTAGATTAGATATTTCTTTTTCTAAGCGGAGCTGGATGTTGAATTTGTGTTTTGCATACTACGTTTCTAAATTTGAACACTGTACTTGTACTTTTGTACATCAAGTATATATCTTTGTACAACTGTTTTATAATTTCAAAGGTCTTCTCTTGAATACACGGAAATGAAATTTTTCCAGTACTACACTACAAACACAGTTCATTTTTTTGTTTTTGTTTCTAACAAAAAAACTGGCAAACTGAATATTCGGGCAATGCTTGTTTTCTCAGTTAGTACATATATGAAATGGGCAGATAGAAAGGTGATCATTAACATAAATTGTACCCTAATCTGTAAGTGCGTATGGTGTGTTTGATAAGATATGTGAACACAGAGGAAAAGGATGACCTATAACTGAGAGAAAAAGGAGGATACATAAATAGGGAAACTATCACTGTGGAATATTAAAAGAATGTTTAAAGATAATCTTTCTGTGGAAAGAGGTGCATCTTTAGAGTTACTACATAAGTTGGTACCATTACTGGATGTGAGGTCTGCCAGTTATGCAAAACACGGTTTTTCTCAGTACTCAAACATGTTTCAGCACCACTGTGCCATCATCAGTGGGTTTTTGTTTTTATTTATTCTGCAATGTGAACATTTTTGTTAAATGATTATAAAATTATGTGCATTTTTAGTTCAAACAACAGATTGTTTCTTTTTGTAAATACTTTTACATTTGGTGTGCACGAATTTCTGGATCACTTGTGTGTTAATTACTACAGGTAGCTTGTCATCTGCAAACAAGTGATGTTGGTTAGAAAGTTTTTTGCTGGGAGTTAACCTATCTTCTAGAATGTAATTCAGTTTTCCGCGTCCATTCTCTGCATCATGCTGAGGTGTTGCGATGCACATGTAACTATAACAAGTATTTTACATAAATAAAGTAGTAAAACACTTTTCACTTCACCAGAACACAGTGTGATTGTGGTTTGTTATGTGTCCCAGCCCCGTCAGTGTTCCTTTGTTCACCAGAGAGTTCGGTGCCAAATTTGAGTTTTGTTTGCATTTTATATTTGTGTGTGTGTGTGTGTAGGCAACATATTAAAGAAACAGAGACTCCAAGTAGGATACAGGATGGAGAACACAACACAGAAAAAGATCAGAACACAAGAAACAACAATGGATAAATTTAACAGATCAAGAATATATGAACTTACATGCAACACTTGCCAGTCAGTGTACGTAGGACAAACATGCAGGTCTTAAACGAATGCACTACACTCTGCGAGGGCACACTATTTAACACATTAAAAGAACTTTACAAATACAAACAGCACAAACAAACAAAGTCTACACACACACACACACACACACACACACGCACGCACGCACGCACGCACGCACACACACACACACACACACACACACACACACACACACAAAGATAAAATGCAAACAAAATTCAAATTTGGCACCAATCTCTCTGGTGAACAAAGGAACACTGACAGGGCTGGGACACACAACAAACCACAATCACACTGTGTTCTGGTGAAGTGAAAAGTGTTTTACTACATTATTTGTGGAAAATACTTGTTACAGTTACGTGTGCATCACAACACCTCAGCATGATGCAGAGAATGGAAGTGCTTGCAACATGAAAACGTAAGTAAAAACGAATACAGGCGCGAAAGCATCATGGAAAACTGAATTACATTCTAGTAGATAGGTTAACTCCCAGCAAAAAACTTTCTCACCAATATTGTTTGGTTGCAGATGCCAAGCTACCTGTAGTAATAAACACACAAGTGATCCAGAAATTCTTGCACACCAAATGTAAAGGTATTTACAAAAAGAAACAATCTGTTGTTTGAACTAAAAATGCACATAATTTCATAATCATTTAACAAAAATGTTCACATTGCAGAGTAAATAAAAATGAAAACCCACTGATGATGGCACAGTGGTGCCAAAACATGTTTGGGTACTAAGAAAAACGGTGTTTTGCATAACTGGCGGACCTCACATCCAACAATTTTAACTGCATACACTGCCAATACAAGGAGCTGCAAATCAAAATGATGGATATTGATACCATTAGTTTTGTGGTTCCTCCAAAACAGCAAAGTAGATGAATTTGCCTGTGTTTGTTAATCTGTTTCATACACTGATTTAAAGATCACATAATAAAAAGGCAAGTGTCTGAGTTTTGTATGTTATCCTTCAGGATCGGAAACATAAGCAACTGATTATAGAATGTCTGACAACAAATGCTTGTCACATTTTTAAAACATGCAACTCCTGTGGGTCAGTGACAGTTTATGAATGCTGAAGGTTTTTGATGAGGAAACTGACCTCATGACAATGAATGTGGTGTTCCCTGTAAGAACTACACAGGGCAATATCCCAGTATAACTCTTGCGAGTTTTGTAGCATCTCATATACTTCTCCTAGATGACTCTGATTTTTCATTTTTTTTTATTGGAAATGATAAGTGACACCGTTTATAAAAATTTTCTATGGGAGCTTTGGGTTATTTTAATCCATGGAATTGTTTTAATTTGAATGTGGAATTTACAAAGACAAAGGTTAGTACTGTGTCATGTTGCTACCCTCTCCACTTAGCATGAACAGTAAGCTGTTAGTGCAAATTTTCTCGGGCCTGTATCAGTGAAACGGGGAAGTTCATTCTGTAGGGTATGCTGAACAACTTAATCCTCCAGCTCCTCAATGAAGCTGTAAGGGGACAAAATCCTGGAGCAGTCTTTGGGGTCTGTTTTCTTCCTCTCTTAGCTCCTAACACGCTTAGTCTTTCTTTGACTTTCTTTCTCCTCCTCCTGGAGTACCTTGGGTTTCATTCCTCTTTACCACATTCAATAGTCTCCATCATGGAACCCATCTTATATCTATTTATTAAAACCTGTATTTTCAGGCATGCCTGAAGTGTAGCAAATCTCCAATGATTTCTGAAAATGTTATGAGCATGGATAGAAAAGCTTGATTACTGGAAGAAATATATTTGATTATATGAAACAGGAGTAACAAACATTTGTTATCCGATGTCCCATATCCATAGTAAAAGAACGATTACCTGGTAGAAAGGCTAGGAAATTTAATCAAATAACAGTTGAGCAAATACATGCTTATAACTGATGGTTGAAAATTCGTTGTGGAACATACCACATCTAACAAACTTCAATAAATATATTTATTACAAATGGGATATAAGTACAGCTACAGTTGTACATCAAATACACACAAGGTATTGATGCTTTTAGTTGATAGTTCTGGACTTTGAATATTTATTGTGGTGACAACATCACTCACCTACAGGGAGGAACCTGTGCTATAACATATCACTTTGGTGAATTGATGCATTGCACAAGCATTTTTCGAATCGACAAATGATTATTGGCTAAAAAGTTTATTTTTGTAAGTAATTTGACAATATACTGTTTGGATGTACATTTTATTCATACACACATTATGAAATGGATGAACACAGTATATCTGCAAGCTTGAACAATGATAAACATCATACCATGTTCGCAGAACCTGCTGGTCAGGCAGTTCATTCTGTGTTGTCGGGTCCTGCCTTGGAGATATGGTGCAAGCCATGGAGGAAGGGAGATATGCGAATGCCTGTGATTTCATGGGGAATTTTTTAATTGTGATGTTCTGAATGATGAAGCACTTTTGTATCATGTGGTCATTGTAAACAAGAGTTGTTTATCAGAAGTAATGCATTTATTTCGAATTGTATGTTATATTTGTGGTCTTAACTTGCAGCAGCAACTGCAGTACTTTGTGAAATGAGGTTTAATCAGAAGAGGTTGCCAAGTGTACAGAAATAACTAAGGTGAGCAAGGTTGGATAAGACAAAGTCTTAGCTCCCGATCAGACTTTACTTTGCCTGCCAATATCATGGTAAAGAACCAGTGGAACACTGCATAGGTTAAAATCCTTAGTTAGATTGTAGATCTTAACTAGTAGCAGCTGGTGACTGACAAGGCCATAGGCTGCTGTTAAGTTGATAAATATCACTCCTTTCACATCGGGCATAAAATGAAAACAACTCTGGAACAACTGCAAGCACACCATTCCTGAAATCATACTAATGTCTGTACCTTAAGGTTAGAAGTAATCAGAAGTATAAGTGTGGGAGGGTGGTTTATGTACTTTAGAAAATGGGTTGGTTCTGTATAATATGGCTAGTTACCAGTTATTGTCATTCTACATCTAAATGTCCATCTATATCCGTACTCTGCAAACCACTGTGAAGTGCATGGCACAGGATACATCCTGTTACACTAGTTATTAGGATTTCTTCACACTACGTTCAAGAATGGAGCATGGCAAGAATGCTTTTATGAATGCCTCTGTGTGTGCAGTAATTATTCTAATCTTATCTTCACGATTCCCACATGAGCAATACCTAGGGAATTGTGGTATATTCCTGGAGTCATCATTTAAAGCTGGTTCTTGGAACTTTTATAATAGGCTTTCTCGGGGCAGTTTACGTCTATCTTCAAGAGTCTGCCAGTTCAGTTTTTTCAGCATCAGTGTAACTCTGTCCCATGGGTCAAACAAATCTGTGATCATTTGTGCTGCCCTTCTCTGTATAAATTCAGTATCCCCTATTAGTCCTATTTGGTGCAAGCCTACACACTTGAGCACTGCTCTAGAACCAGTTGCATGAGTGATTTGTAAGCAATCTTCTTTGTAGACTGGTTGGACTACCCAAGTATTTTACCAATAAACCAAAGTCTACCACCTGTCCTATGTGTCCTCAGTGGTACTTCCAAGGGAGCAGACTGAATCAGCCTACTCTATTTGTACCTACCTCTTGTCCGTTCAAAACTAGACTATGGGTGTTTCATTTATGCATCTGCACATCCATCCATTTTACCCCATCTCAATGCAAACCATCATTGTGGCATCCATTTGGCCACTGGCACCTATTACACTAGTCCGGTTGATAGTCTGTACGCAGAAGCTTCTGGACTACTGCTGTCTTACTGAAGTAATGTTCTCCTCAGCAAATATGCATACAATTTATCTGCCATGCCTGGCCAACATCCTGTGCCTACTTCTACGATGACTCCTTTGACAGCCAGTATGGGGTGCATCCCTATTCTCTGTTACCTCCTGGAGTTTGCTTTTGGCTATTGCTCCAACAGCTGAACTTCACGCTACCTGCCACTTTCCCGAAGGGTGTGAAACCTTTACCACCTTGGCATCGTGCGACGGCCCATGTTCACCTTGGACTTCATTCACTTCATAAGGACTCTACTCCAGACTCACTCTATCGTCGTAAATTTCTCGAACATAGCATGGGACTTCGTGACAGTACCTTTGCGTACACTGATGGCTCTAGGACTGACCACGGTGTCGGGTGTGCCTCCATCACTGGCACTGATGATTTTCGTTATTGACTTCCAGAACACTGCTCAGTTTTTACAGCGGAACTATTTGCCCTGTATCAGGCCATGCACTACATCCAGTAAGACAGGATTTTCAATTGTGTCATTTGCTCTGACTCTCTCAGCGTCCTTCAGAGCCTCTGTGTGCTGTACGCCGTCCACCCCTGTGTGCAATGGATCCAGGAAATCTTTCACTTGCTCACTCTTGATGGAGCCACTGTGATGGGTCCATGGTCACATTGGTCTGAAAGGAAACAAGGGCATTGACACTGCTGCCAAGGCTGCAGTTCTCCTACCTCTGCCTGCTAGTTCTTCCATTCCCTCCGATGAGCTCTGTGCTTCAGTCTGTCACTTTAGCATCACCACTTATCTTCCCTTCATAGGAACAGCCTCCGGAGAATTAAATCTCTCCCAGCAGCTTGGTTGACCTCCTCTCAGCCCTCTCGCCATGAAGGGATCATTTTAGCCAGAATGTGTATTCGGCACTGTCTTTATAGCCATCGCCATTAGTTAAGTGGTGATCCCCCACCACTTCGTTCCCACTGTCCTCAACCTTTGATGGTTCGCCATTTCCTGATGGAATGCCCTTTTTTTAACCACTTATGTTCTAATTTATGCTTGCCAGCAGCAATGGGAGCAAAACTCAAAAAAGTGGGGAAACCAAAAACAGAAGGAAAGCTTAAAAACACGATAGAAGGGGGGTTGTTTGTCCCCAAAAACAGCTTCAAATTACTGATGTCATCTCACTGGCACTAATGAACACGAGAACGCGATCGGCTGATCACGTCTCATCTGCTAAAATGGAAGATGTATCAGGCGAAAGCTGTAGACGGGCATGTAACGGAGTAAAATAGGGGCACTCAAGTAAAAGGTGTCTCACCGTCCACAGCTGAGAGCACTGGAAACAGAGTGGGGGAGGATCGCCGCTTAAAAGATGTCGATGGCTAAAAAGACAGTGCCCTATGCGGAGTCTAGTTAAAATTACCTCCTCCCGACGACGAGGTCGGGAGGAAGAGGTCCAAGTACAGGTAAGTGCTTTCACGTCCCGAAGTGGGAAGTGTCGACCAATGGGTGTCCCATAAAAGAGCAACACGATGACATAAAACACTCTGTAGATCGGCGAAGGGAATCATGTGAATAGCTGGCCAAAGAAGAGAGACTGCAGCCATGGCCGCTATATCAGCCACCTCATTGCCACAAATACCAACATGTCCTGGGATCCAGAGGAACACCACAGTGACGCCCCCCAAGTGGAGCAAGTGGAGGCAGTCCTGAATCCGGTGGACCAGAGGGTGGTCAGGGTAGAAAGCTTGGAGACTGAGGAGAGAGCTGAGAGAGTCTGAGCAGATAACATACTGATCCGCTGATGGCAACGGATGTATTGGACAGTCTGGAGAACAGTGTAAAGCTCTGCAGTATAAACCGAACACTGGTCGGGAAGCCGAAATCGATGTGGGGTGTCGCCAACAATATAGGTACTCCGAACACCAAACGATGTTTTTGAGCCATCAGTGTAAATAAATGTGGCATCCTTCATTTGTGAGCAGAGAGCAGCAAATGCCGGATGATAAACAAGAGAAAGGGTACCATCCGTGGGAAACATACAAAGGGCACGGAGCAGGCAGGTCCAGGGCCGGAGCCATGGCGGTGCTGTACCCCAAGTTGTCAAGAAAGTTTTAGGCAAGTGGAAGGAAAGAGAACGGAGCAGTTGACGGAAGCGGACTCCCAATGGTAGTAGGGAGGAGGGGCGGCCAGCATACCCTAAATCCAAGGAGTCGTCGAAAAAAATGTCATGGGCCAGATTTGCAGGCATGGAAGACAGATGGCTAGCATAACGACTCAGAAGGACAGCTTGCCGATTGGACAGCGGAGGTTCAGCAGTCTCAGCATAAAGGCTCTCCACAGGGCTGGTGTAGAAAGCTCCAGACACTAAATGTAATCCACGGTGGTGGATAGAATCGAGACGCCGAAGAATAGACGGTCGAGCAGAGGAGTAAACTATGCTTCCATAGTCCAATTTCGAGTGCACTAAGGCGCGACAGAGGTGGAGAAGGACCACTCGGTCCGCTCCCCAGGAGGTGCCATTCAGGACACGGAGGGTGTTGAGAGATCACAGACAGCGAGCCGAAAGATAGGAAACATGAGAGCACTAGTACAGTTTTCTGTCAAACATAAGACCCAAGAATTTAGCGACGTCCGTGAATGGAAGGTTGACAGGGCCTAGATGTAAGGAAGGCGGAAGAAACTCCGTACGACGCCAAAAATTAACGCAAACGTTCTTACGGGGAGAAAAGCAGAAGCCGGTTTCGATGCTCCAAGAGTGGAGGCGATCGAGACATCCTTGAAGACGTCGTTCAAGAAGGCTGGTCTGTTGAGAGCTGTAGTAGATCGCAAAATCGTCCAGAAAGAGGGAGCCCGAGACATCAGGAAGAAGACAATCCATAATTGGATTTATGGCAATGGCAAACAGTACAACACTTAGCATGGAGCCTTGGGGTACCCCGTTTTCTTGGGAGAGGGTATGGGAGAGAGTAGTGTTCACCCGCACTTTAAATGTGTGCTCTGCCATAAATTCACAAAGAAAAAGTGGCAGCCGACCTCGAAAGCCCCAAGAGAACAGTGTGCAGTGGATGCCTGTTCTCCAACAGGTATCGCATGCTCTCTCCAGATCAAAAAATATCGCTACTGTTTGGCATTTCCAGAGAAAATTGTTCATGATATAAGTGGAGAGAGCAACAAGAAGGTCAACTGCAGAACGATGCTTTCGGAAACCACATTGGGCAGTTGTTAAAAGACTGCGGGACTGCAGCCACCAGGCTAAATGGCAATTCAACATACGCTCCAAAACCTTTCATACACTACTCGTGAGAGAAATGGGGCGATAGCTAGAGGGGAGATGTTTGTCCTTTCCAGGTTTCAGAACAGGAGTGGCGACAGCTTCCCGCCATCGTCTGGGAAAAGTACTGTCAGTCCAAATTCGATTATAAAGGTGAAGGAGGTAATGCAGACTATGGTATGATAAATGAAGCAACACTTGGATGTGGATACCATCTGGTCCTGGGACGGAAGAGAGAGAAGAAGAGAGCGCATATTGGAGTTCCTGCATGGAGAAAGCATCATTGTAGCTTTTGCGATTTTGAGAGGAGAGGGCAAGAGGTTGCACTTCCACTGCATGTTTCTTCGGGAGAAACGCTGGTGGGTAATTTGAAGAGCTCAAAATCTCAGCAAAGTGTTGACTCAATGAGTTAGAAATTGCGACAGTGTCCACTAATGTATCATGTGCAATAGTGAGCCCAGAGACCGGGGAGAAACTAGGCGCTCCAGATAACCACCGAATCCGACTCCAAACTTCCGAGGAGGGAGTGAAGGTGTTAAAGGAGCTAGTAAAGATGTCCCAGCTTGCCTTCTTGCTATCGCGGATGACGCGACGGCATCGTGCACGGAACTGCTTATAGTGGATACAGTTGGCCAAAGTAAGATGGTGTCTGAAAACGTGAAGAGCACGTCACTGCTCACGTATTGCGTCACAGCATGCCTCGTTCCACCAAGGAACTGGGGGGGGGGGGCGCCGGGGCAATTCGGAGGTGCGAGGTATTGAACGTTCCACAGCTGTAAGAATAACTTCTGTAATATGAGTGACCTCATCGTCGACGCTAGGAAAGTGACGGTCATCGAATGTCGCTAGAGACGAAAAAAGTGTCCAATCAGCTTGGGCAAACTTCCAGCGTCTTGGGTGCATATATGGCAGTTGTGGTTGCAATCGAAGGACACATGGAAAGTGGTCACTCGAGTGTGTATCAGCAAGAGTGAACCATTCGAAGCACTGAGCTAGCGGAACAGTACTGACCGAAAGGTCCAAATGAGAGAAATTTGTCGTGGAGGCAGACAAAAACGTAGGGTCCCCAGTGTTGAGGCAAACAAGACCCACTTGGTGGAAGACGTCTATCAATAGTGAGCCACGTGGACAAGGATGCGGAGATCCCCAAAGCGGGTGATGGACATTGGAGTCCCCAACGAGCAAATAGGGGGGCGGAAGCTGACCAAGAAGATGAAGGAGATCAGCTCGTGCCATTGGTGTGGACGATGGAATGTAGACGGTACAAAGAGAGAAGGTGTATCCAAAAAGGGAAAGACGGACAGAGACAGCTTGGAAGAAATTGTTTAAGGGGATTGGGTGATAATGGAGAGTATCATGGAGAAGAATCATGAGTCCTCCATATGCTGGAGTGCCTTCAACAGAGGGGAGATCAAATCGGACTGACTGAAAATGGGGGAGAACAAACCGGTCATAGGGACGCAGCTTTGTTTCCTGAAGACAGAAGATGACCGGCAAGTAGGACCGTAAGAGGATCAACAATTCATCCCGATTGGCTCAAATGCAATGGATATTCCAATGGATAATGGACATAGGGTGGACATAAAATGGAAGAATGTGACCAAGGTTGCCCTCAACTCAATGACTGCTCAGAGCTTGCGACCGACAGCTTTGAACGGCATTCAGCCGAAGGCAGAAGATCCTGATCCATAGGTTGTTTGGGAGCAGCTCCTGCCACCAGCGATCGGCCGGTTGATCGGCCGCCAGCAGTGCACCTCGGCGACACAGAAGACAGCCGAGGGCGGTTACCACCAGGCGGTGCTGTAGATGACACGCGCCGTGGTGGAGAAGGAGAGGAACTGGGTTTCTTATTAGCCTTTTTGGAAACAGAACGTTGAGATGAAGGAGGAACCGATGGTTGTGAAGTTGTGGTACGTAAAAAATCTTCGCGAGTAGGCTCTTTTTTGGATGCCTGGATGTCTGACTTTGGGGCTTGAGATTTAGCAGAACCTGATGAAGGGTGAGCCATAAAGTGAGCAGGTGAGAGTGCGGACGTTGAACGGGCGATCTTTGTGCTGTCCGATTTGACAACCGTGGCACTAAAGGTGAGATCACAAGTCTGCGTGGCTGCCTCCTTTGTTGGCCGAGGAGAGGCAAGGACAGTGCTGTAGTTACCTGTGTGAGGCACAGTGGGCTTTTGACTGACAAATAACTTTCGAGCAGCAAAGGTCGACACCTTTTCCTTCACTCTGATTTCTTGAATGAGCCATTCGTCTTTAAAAATGGGGCAATCTCGAGAGGAAGCAGCGTGGTCACCCATACAGTTGATGCATCGAGGGGATGGAGGTCGACAAGCATCCTCATGGGCATCCTTGCCACACGTAACGCATTTGGCCAGATTGGAACAGGACTGGCTGGTATGATTGAACCACTGACACCGATAGCAACACGTAGGGTTTGGGACGTAAGGGCAAACGGAAATTATCTCATAGCCCGCTTTTATGTTCGATGGAAGATGAACTCTGTGAAATGTCAAGAAGACAGTACGGGTTGGAACCAAATCCTTGTCAACCCTTTTCATGACTCGATGAACAGCCGTTACGCCCTGGTCGGACAGGTAGTTTTGAATTTCCTCGTCTGACAATCCGTCGAGGGAGCGTGTAAACGACCCAACATAATGAATTTAAAGTGTGGTGCACTTCCACCCGGACTTGGAAGGTGTGTAGCAGTGAAGCACGCAGCAATTTTTGTGCCTGGAGGGCACTGACTTTTTCTAACAACAAGGTGCCATTTCGTAAACGGGAACAAGACTTTACAGGTCCTGCAATTGCGTCGACACCTTTCTGAATAATGAAAGGGTTGACTGTGGAGAAGTCTTGACCGTCGCCCGACCGAGAAACAACAAGGAACTGTGGCAACAATGGAAGAACTGTCCGTGGCTGAGACTCATTGAACTTACGCTTGTGAGCAGACACAGTAGATGATGATGAAACCATTGTGGAAGTATCCCCCATGATTACCGGCGTCTCCGATGGCGGGCTCCTTCCTTGTGGGGGACCTCTCTGAGGGCACTCCCGCCTTAGGTGATTGTTAACACCTCAGGTCACACCTCCCGAGAAACGGACGGAGGGACCAATCGGCACTTTTGGAAGGTATCAGCTCGGGTAATCACCCCTCCCTGGGCCTGGCCATTACCAGGAGGTACGTACATGTCCTACCTGTCTACCCGGGGTGGGGAATTACGCGTTACCCCATCACCGGCTACGCATGGGAATGCGTGGGTTGGCCTTCAGACACGCACAGGGAGGAAGAAAGAGAAAGGAAGGAACAAAGAAAAGGAAAGGAAAGAAGAGAGGTCTCAAATGTCGCAGCGGAGGAAAGGGTAAAGAGAAGAGGTAAGGAAAAAAGAAGGGCAAAGGAAGGACAAAGACTTGCCAGCAGAGAAAGCATTGGAGAGAGACCAATTTACAGTTTCAAGCGTCCGTCTCCAGATGTAGGCACTAAGCATACTCCCAGAAGGGGAGAAATGGAAAGGAAGAGGCGGAGGTGAGGGGGGGGAGGCAAGATGGGTGATGGGGAAGGATGAGGAAAAGGAAGGTATGCAGCCTGGAAAGGAAGGAGGGCCATACTAGCTCGGGGTCCCGTGCTCGCTACGCACGTATCCACAAAAGAGTTGTGGACCCCCTGGGGGGACGCAGGCTGTTGACTGCATTTTACTTTTTATCTGTCGTAGCAATATAGGAAGGACTTTTAACTTTTAGTTCAGGGCCTCCATTCTCTCTATGATGTATTTTAAGGATCTTTCTCCAAGTCCCTGTTTTGAGCTGTCTTCCCTGCCATTGATTCAGTTAATGTATAGTCACTTTTAACTTGTCTTCATCTTTGTGTTTTATGGTTCTGACATGGGTATGTATGACCTTGGTTGTTTTTGCATCTTACAACAAAACAAACAAACTACATTTTTCTTCTTTTGTGAAGTACACAATTTTATATTTCTGAACATTTAAAGTAAGTTGTCAATCTTTGGGCAACTTTGAAATATTATTAAGATGTGACTGAATATTTAAGCAGCTTCTTTCAAACGGTACCTCATTATAGATAACTGCACCATAAGTGAAAAGTCTGAGGTTACTATTAATATTGTCCACAATGTAACTAATACAAGACATGAACAGCAATGGTCACAACACACTTCCCTGGAGCACACCTCAAGTTACTTTTACATCTGATGATGACTCTCCATCCAAGATAACATGCTGTCTCCTCTCTACCAAAAAGTCCTCAATCCAGTGAAAAATTTCTGTTTATACCCCATATGATGGAACTTTTGGCAATAAGTGTAGATGTGGTACTGAGTCATATGCTTTTCAGAAATCAAGAAATACTGCATCTACCTGACTGCCTTGATACAAAACTCTCAGCACGTCATGTGAGAAAAGTTGAGTTGGGTTTCACATGATCGATGTTTTTGGAATCCATGCTGACTGGCATGGTGGATGTCATTCGGTTCAAGATTCATCACTGTTCTTGTTGTTGCTGTGCAGCACTCATTAACTGGGCTGTGGTCTGTCTAACAGCTGATATAATCTGTGATCAACATATCACCTATGGTACTTGACTGAGGCAGTGTAGCCTTCCACTGTAACTCCATTAGGGCTAACTTTACATGCTCTCATACTTAGTAGGCAGACTAATATTTATTTGTTCATGAAATTATGCAAGGCTGGTTTCCACATGAACTATTCAAAAATAATGTCCTACAGTTTTATAAAGAAGATTTTAACCAAAACTAAAAAATAGCTAATATATATGGGCCGTTCTAAAATAAATGAGCCGGAGGCATAATTACACACACCAGTACCTGTATGTTAGAAGTACTGACTCTGGGTGTTGAGACACCAGACCCACTGTGACGCAAGGGGGTGAATAGCTGTCTCATAAAATTCACGGGTCTGCGATGTTCGATGTTAACCAGTTCTGCACTGGTTAACATCGCAGCCCCGGAAATTTCAGTTTATACCCCATATGATGGAACTTTTGGCAATAAGTGTAGATGTGGTACTGAGTCATATGCTTTTCAGAAATCAAGAAATACTGCATCTACCTGACTGCCTTGATACAAAACTCTCAGCACGTCATGTGAGAAAAGTTGAGTTGGGTTTCACATGATCGATGTTTTTGGAATCCATGCTGACTGGCATGGTTCTACACTGGTTAACATCGCAGCCCCGGGAATTTTATGAGAGAGCCATTCACCACCTTGTGTCACGGTGGAACAAGTGTCTCAACAGTCAGGGTCAATACTTCTAACATACAGGTACTGGTTTCTGTAATTATGCCTCTGGCTCATTTCTTTTTGAACACCCCTTATAACTACTATAACAGTTTACTTACCATGATCGCACCATATAGCAGCATCACACAGCTGATGAGATGTATTGTCACCATGGCAATTCCAGTGTATATTGAAATAATTGTAACTGGTAAAAAAAAGTAATGCTGATAAGTAATATACTATTAAGTAATTAAGTTTTAACAGAAATTATTGCATTTATTTTATTTTCTAGTATATGGGAAAATGTCAAAAAGTGTACAATAATTACATTTGTTAAACATAAAAATAATAAAATATGACCACATAAGACTCCAAATTACTCCCAAAAGAACAGCAGATGAAGTGTGAATACAAGTAAAAATTTATTTACAGGTTTACTGATTTTCCACTTAATCACCATGGCTATTGAAGAATTTTTTTAAACCATGTACCAACTTTTACATTCCCTCTGTAAGAAGTGTGGTGTCACAGCCAGACACCACACTTGCTAGGTGGTAGCCTTTAAATCGGCCGCGGTCCGTTATTATACGTCGGACCCGCGTGTCGCCACTATCAGTGATTGCAGACCGAGTGCTGCCACACGGCAGGTCTAGTCTAGAGAGACTCCCTAGCACTCGCCCCAGTTGTACAGCCGACTTTGCTAGCGATGGTTCACTGTCTACATACGCTCTCATTTGCAGAGACGACAGTTCAGCATAGCCTTCAGCTACGTCATTTGCTATGACCTAGCAAGGCGCCATATTCAGTTACTGTAATTACTATCTTCAAGAATGTATTCTGAGCAGATAATATTGTGAATCATGTACCGTCAAGAGCAACGTTCATCATTAATGGATTAAAGTTAAGTATCAAACTAATTACATCCGCTTTCTGAATTCTCATTCCTTGTCGTGTTCCAGACCTCATGTCAGTGTAGTTCTTCCCTCTTCACACTAGCCTGCGTGAGCTAAAACGCGTGCATTTTGGCCTCCACTCGTAACACGATGTTGGCTCTTCTGCTAACACAAAAAGAAGACTGCCACCTTCCCACCAAGCATTGTCATCTTGATATCCTGCAGTTACTCATTTGATATGTCATCTGCGCAGGTTAATCCATCACCTCCCATTTGAACGGTAGAAGCTGTTGAGTTTTTGCAACAGCAAGCTGCCAGGGATTGTCAGGCAGAATGCCAACAACTGTCGGCAGCATGACTCTTTGTTTGTTCTGAATAGATCTGTGCATCCTTCACAGTGTCTCATAATATGCTGCCACACTGATTGTGTCCTCAGCCTTAACTCCTGTGGCTTCCTCGCATAATGAACAGCAGGACACTGTGATGATGTGGCTCAAATAGCAATCTTTTGCAGAAAGAACTGGAAAACTGGTACATGATTACAACATCTTTAATTTTGAAAAACAGCTGATTCATGTACTGTAAAATGTACAAACTTTGACCACCTGGGGTAATTTCAGCCAGTAGCCTGTCTAATTTGTGGTGCTGCCATCTGTTGAATTCATGGTTTAACTATTCCGAAAGCTGTAATGTGTTGTGGATAGAAGTCTCTGACATCCTCACCATTTCACTTGACTTTGCATACAAAAACTGCCACACAGTTATTGTTGATTTCCAGTCAGCCCGAAATAATGCAAAGCTGAAGTGTGAAAACAAACACACACACACTAGCAAGTAACAGTTTGGTTAAGCAGTCGTTTGGAAGACTGACATTTGAATAGTTGACACTCTACTGTAAATGTTTCTAGTAAAAGATTATTGGCACAATTAATTTACAGATGCGTTCAGTGTAACCAGAGCACCATCTGTAAACTGCTGTGATTTCCAATATTATCACTAAACCCTTTTCAGAACACCGTTCTGGCCGACCAGTTGCAGTTTCAACTCCCTCACTTGAAAGTCCAATTGATGATATTATTCATGCCAACTGCTGTGTGACTGTGGAAATGATAGCTGATAAAGTTCAAGTTAGTACTGGTAAAGTTCATAACATTATCTGCAAAAAGCTGAAGTACCACAAAACACGTGCAAGACGGGCCCCAAAGGAGCTGATGCAGCTACACAAGGAAATCAGGTTGAGAGTGTGCACAGAGCTAAAGGAATATTGTGAAAGAGAAGAAGAGCATTTCCTCAACAAAATTTTAACTTGTGATGAAACTTGGGTTCACTATTATGAGCCAGAATCAAAAAGACAAAGCATGGAACGGAAGAACACCAACTCACCTGTCAAGAAAAAATTCAAAACCCCCTGTTACGACATTGTGGATCTCAGAGGAGAGGTGTGATTCTCCAGCAAGACAATGCATGTCCTCATATTGCTCAACTAACCCATGAAACCATAGACAAAATGTGCTGGGAAGTACTGCCTCATTCCCCTTACAGCACAATTTACTACCTGGTATTTCAATTTGTTTGGTGCACTACGGAGGCATTACGTGGGAAGAGGTTCCAGGACAATGAGGACGTGAAAAAATCTGTGGGAAATTGGTTCAAACATCAAGATAAAAAGTTCTTTGCAGCCGGAATAAAAAAGCTTGTAGCCCGTTGTAACAATTGCATAAATTTTCAAGGGGATTATGTTGAAAAGTAGTAAAAGTATTATTTTGTAAAAATAAACGCTTTTTTCTCCAGACCAATTTGCCTCTTTAACTACTGAATGACCTTTGTACAAAAAAATTCAGCTTGGACGGCACAAAGGGTAACAATCACAAACATTTGCATATTCCTGACATACTGTCAGTCTGAACAGCAACCAACACAATCAGAAAAAGTCACAATTTTTTATCTTGGCTACTGGCTACCAGTTTTGGTACACAGTACTTCAGCTGTTCCATGCACAAACTCATCATGTTTGCTTCCCAAATGGGTGTTTCAAAAACACAGTACATGAAAATGAAAAAAGCTAAAGATGTCTCTACAGATGTGCTATGCATAACAGTACATAATTTATAAGTAACAGAAATTGATCAGGAACACCTTAACAAACACAGACAAAAATAGAAACACCATGAGAAATGCGTGCTTGAACATTAATGCAGATGCTACACAAGCCTGCTGATTGCACTGTTGTATTTCACCACAAATGGCACCAGTGCATTGTCCTCAATACATTGAAAGTGTCATTCATGGCCAGAACAGTATTAGGTGTACTGCAACCAGCAGGCATGTCGCGCATCTGCATTTATATTCAAGCATGCATTTCTCACAGTGTTTCTATTTTTGTCCAATCTCTGTATCTGCTTAGGCATACTTGGTCAATTTCTGTTACTTATAAACGACGTTCTGTTATACATAGCACATCTGTAGAGGCAACTTTAGATTTTTCATTTTCATGTACAGTGTTTTTTTGAAACACCCATTTGGGAAGCAAACATGATGACTATGTGGCTGAGAACGGCTTATGTATGGCACTGTGTACTGAAACTGGTAGCCAGTAGCAAAGATAAAAAATTGTGACTTTTTTCTGATTGTACTGGTTGCTGTTCAAACTGGCATATGTTAGGAATATGCAAATATTTGTTATTATTACCCTTTGTGCCTCTCCAAGCTGAATTTTTTGTATTTATGTTGACTGTCACAGCTGTGTCACTGCCATCACCTCAAAGTGGTTTTCCAAGGTAGCCAAAGTGTCAGTTTTCAAGAGGCACTTTATTGAGATATATATTGCACACAGGAAATTGGAAAAAAATCATCCGTAATCATAAGACTGACAAAAGTGTGTGTAGAGTGATCATGACAGATAGTCACTGAAGAGGATTGTGATGAAAACTAAGAAGACGACAGCAGCAAAATTCACTGCAGAACTGAATGTCCCAATCGTGAACCTTGTCAGCACCAAAATAACACAAGAGGAGCTCCATAAGCAGGGAATTTCTGGGTGAACTTCAGTTAAATAAACCACCCATCAGAGATGCAAATGCCCGTAACAGGAAACCGTGGTGCTGAAGCCCTAAAACCTGGACTAGAGAGCAAGGAATAAAGTCATTTGGTTGGATGAGTCTTGTTTCACACAGTTTCCAACTTCTGGCTGAGTTTACGTCACAAGAGTGAAATGTGGCAGGGGTTTGTTGATAATTTGGGCACCCATATTGTGGTATTCCATTGGTATCGCAGTTATTATGCAAGGAAACATTACTGTCAAGGATTAAATGACTATTTTGCCTGATCAGGTCCATCCCTTGAGTACAATGACTGTCCCCCAATGGTGATACTGTGTTCCAAGACGACATGGCTCCTATATACAGAACTTACATCATCCAGGACTGGTCTTGTGAGTATGCAGATGAATTGCCACGTCACTCCTGGCCACCACAGTAACTAAATCTCAAAATTATTGAGCCTTTGTGGTCTAATTTTGAGATAAGGATTCGTGCTCGCTATTCACCTTCATCGTCATTACCCAAATTGTCACTATTTTGCAGGAAGAATGGTTTTAAGTTTCCCACGAAAACCAAACAGGACCTGTATTTATCCATTTAAGATGACTGGAAGCCATTTTGAACATCAACAGTTTCCCTACATTAAATCAGACATAGTAATGTGTTGTGTTTTTGACGTTTCCATATTTTGCCCACATCCTGTACAAATATCACAGTATTTAGCCCTAGTATAAGGAAAAGGGGAGTCACTAAATACACAGAAACTGGATTTCCATGCCAAATACTTATGTGAGTACTGCATTAAGCAGCTCTCTTCAGGAAAAACAACATACAAGACAACAGTTACAACAGCATACAGGCCCCTACATCAAATGTTTTAAACTTAATTAAGCAATTACAGAAAGTACTAAACACACTTATTAGAAATAATTACAATCGGAGAGTAAATTTATGAGGAGATTTCAGAACTGATTTCACCATGGATGATTCTTCTTTTTTTGCTGGTGCCTTTTTCCACATTGACACAGGTCGTTTAAGGAGTGGCTCAGTGTGCTTTTTGTCACCAACCAGTTACCTTCTGTGACAGAATACGTGTATCCCATGTACTGTTATTCATGTGAAAATGAGTGAAAGATTTTGAAAGAAGATAATTAAATATTCCAGAATTAGAATCAAGAACAACTGCCAACATGAGTAACATAGAAGTAAATATCCCTGGAGTAGTGAAGTAACTTAAATCACTTAATAAAAGCAAGTCTTCTGGTCCAGACTGTATACCAATTAGGTTCCTTTCAGAGTATGCTGATGCATTAGCTCCATACTTAACAATCGTATATAACCGTTCGCTCAACAAAAGATTTGTCTCCTGTGCACCAAGCTATGTAAATTTAAGTATTAACTGTGTTTTCTTACTTGTCACTTCTTTTTCCGTGTGTTTTTGCTTTTAGGAAGCTTTAATTTTTGAGTACTAGTAATAGAGTTCCATAGGTTTCATGTCTGTTTTGAATACAGTCAGAGAGAGTCCCTTTAGTCAGCTGTAGTGCCAGTACTGCCAGGGTCGTTGTAACTGCCGCCTGCTTCACATCCCTTTGCAGCAAGCTAGGTAAATTTAAGTATTAACTGTGTTTTTCTTACTTGTCACTTCTTTTTCCGTGTGTTTTACCTTTTAGGAAGCTTTAATTTTTGAGTACTAGTAATAGTGTTCCAATGATTTTGTGTTTGTTCTTAACACAGTCCAGAGACAGTTAGCACTTATTTTCATTGTTTCCAGTAAGAAGTGTCTAGTAACCACAGTTTCGTCAGCTACCAGCCGCCTTTAGTGAATTAGCAGTCTACTTAAAAGTTGATTACTTTATCTCTACAGTAAATTGTAGATTTCTTAGGATGGATAGGATGTGTGACTGCTGTGTACGGACGCAGGAGGAGCTGGCCACTGTTCGCGAACAGCTGAACGTGCTGATGGACACGGTCAGCCGTCTTCAGGTTGCTGCCTCAGAGTGTAGCAGCAGTGGGGAGTCTGGCGTGTTGCATGGTACACCCCAGGCGTAACATGCTTCACCCACAGTCCCTGCTGTCGAGACCTGGCGCAGTTGGGCCACCCTCTCCCCAAGGGGAGTGGCGGGTTAAACGGCATTGACGTCACACGAGGCGGAGGGTCAATGTGGAGGCTGGCCATGTGGCATCGCCCGCTCCTTCAGTAAGGTCAAAGCAGGGACACGGGGGGAGGGGTTTATTAGTGATTCGGAGCTCCAATGTTAGGCGGGTGATGGAGCCCCTTAGGGAAAAAGCGGAAAGGTCAGGGAAAAAGGCCAGTGTTCACTCTGTCTGCTTGCCGGGGGGGTCTCATCCGAGATGTGGAGATAGAAAGCACTGGGTGCACCCGACTGCAAATTGTTGCTCATGTCGGCACCAATGACTCCTGCCGTCTGGGTTCAGAGGTCACCCTCAGTTCATACACGCGGGTGGCAGAGTTGGTGAAGGTGGAAAGCCTCGCTCGCGGGATGGAATCTGAGCTAACTATTTGTAGTGTTGTTCCCAGAACCGATCGAGGTCCTCTGGTTTGGTGCCGAGTGGAAGGCTTAAACCAGAGGCTCAGATAAATCTGCGGAGATCTGGGGTGCAAATTTCTCGACCTCCGCTATCGGATGGAGAAATGTAGGGTCCCCCTGAATAGGTCAGGTTGCACTACACGCAGGAAATGGCTACAAGGGTAGCGGAGCACGTGTGGAGTGCACATGTGGGTTTTTTAGGTTAGAGAATTCCCTCCCCAGGCTCGACAAGATGCCTCCTGAGACAAGACAAGGTAGCAGTAGGCAAAACACAACAGGGAATAACAATATTAATGTGGTAATAGTAAACTGCAGGAGAGTCTATAGAAAGGTCCCAGAATGCTCTCGTTAATAAACGGTCACAATGCCCACATTGTATTAGGGACGGAAAGTTGGCTGAAACCTGATGTAAACAGTAATGAAATTCTAAACTCAGGTTGGAATGTATACTGCAGAGACAGGCTGGACAGTGAAGGGGGAGGCGTGTTTATAGTCATAAAAAGTGCAGTAGCATCGAAGGAAATTGACGGAAATCCGAAATGTGAAATAATTTGGGTGAAGGTCACGATTAAAGCAGGCTCAAACATGGTAATTGGATAATATCTCTATAGGCCCCCTGGCTCAGCAGCTGTGGTGGCAGAACACCTGAAGGAAAATTTGGAAAATATTTTGAGTAGATTTCCTGACCATGTTATAGTTTTCGGTCGAGATCTTAATTTACCAGATATAGACTGGGAGACTCAAATGTTTCTTAACGGGTGGCAGGGACAAAGAATACAGTGAAATTTTTTAAAGTGCATTATCTGAAATCTACCTTGAGCAATTAAACAGAGAACTGACTCGTGGTGATAACATATTAGAACTTCTGGTGCAAACAGACCCGAACTATTTGCAACAGTTAACGCAGAAAACGGAATCAATGATCATAAAGCGGTTACAGCATCGGTGATTTCAGTCGTAAATAGAAATATTAAAAAAGGTAGGAAGATTTTTCTGTTTAGCAAAAGTGACAAAAAGCAGATTTCAGGGTACTTGAAGGCTCAACACAAAAGTTTTATCTCAAGTATAGATAGTGTTGAGGATCAGTGGACAAAGTTCAAAACCATCGTACAATATGCATTAGATGAGTATGTGCAAGTAAGATCATAAGAGATAGAAAAGAGCCACCGTGGTACAACAACCAAGTTAGAAAACTGCTACGGAAGCAAAGTGAACTTCACAGTAAACATAAACATAGCCAAAGCCTTGCAGACAAACAAAAATTACGCGAAGCTAAATGTAGGGTGAGGAGGGCTATGCGAGAGGTGTTCAACGAATTTGAAAGTAAAGTTCTATGTAATGACTTGGCAGAAAATCCTAAGAAATTTTGGTCTTATGTCAAAGCGGTAGGTGGATCAAAACAAAATGTCCTGACACTCTGTGACCAAGATGGTACTGAAACAGAGGATGACAGACTAAAGGCCGAAATACTAAATGTCTTTTTCCAAAGCTGTTTCACAGAGGAAGACTGCACTGTAGTTCCTTCTCTAGATTGTTGCACAGATGGCAAAATGGTAGATATCAAAATAGATGACAGAGGGCTAGAAAAACAATTAAAATCACTCAAAAGAGGAAAGGCCACTGGACCTGATGGGATACCAGTTCGATTTTACACAGAGTACACAAAGGAACTTGCCCCCCTTCTTGCAGCGGTGTACAGTAGGTCTCTAGAAGAGCGTAGCATTCCGAAAGATTGGAAAAGGGCACAGGTCATCCCAGTTTTCAAGAAGGGACGTCGAACAGATGTGCAGAACTATAGACCTGTATCTCTAATGTCAATCGGTTGTAGAATTTTGAAATGCGTATTATGTTCGAGTATAATGACTTTTCTGGAGACTAGAAATCTACTCTGTAAGCATGGGTTTTGAAAAAGACAATCGTGTGAAACCCAGCTCGCGTTATTTGTCCATGAGACTCCGAGGGCCATAGACACGGGTTCCCAGGTAGATGCCGTGTTTCTCGACTTCTGCAAGGCATTTGATACAGTTCCCCACAGTCGTTTAATGAACAAAGTAAGAGCATATGGACTATCAGACCAATTGTGTGATTGGATTGAAGAGTTCCTAGATAGCAGAACGCAGCATGTCATTCTCAATGGAGAGAAGTCTTCCGAAGTAAGAGTGATTTCAGGTGTGCCGTAGGGGAGTGTCTTAGGACCGTTGCTATTCACAATATATATGAATGACCTTGTGGATATCATCGGAAGTTCACTGAAGCTTTTTGCGGATGATGCTGTAGTATATAGAGAGGTTGTAACAATGGAAAATTGTACTGAAATGCAGGAGGATCTGCAACGAATTGACACATGGTGCAGGGAATGGCAACTGAATTTCAATGCAGACAAGTGTAATGTGCTGTGAATACATAGAAAGAGAGATCCTTCATCGTTTAGCTACAATATAGCAGGTCAGCAACTGAAAGCAGTTAACTCCATAAATTATCTGGGAGTAGGCATTAGGAGTGATTTAAAATGGAATGACCATATAAAATTAATCATCAGTAAAGCAGATGCCAGACAGTGGAAGAATCCCAAGGAAATGCAGTCCAAAAACAAAGGAAGTAGGCTGCAGTACACTTGTTCGCCCACTGCTTGAATACTGCTCACTGGTGTGGGATCTGTACCAGATATGGTTGATAGAAGAGATAGAGAAGATCCAACAGAGAGCAGCTCGCTTTTTTACAGGATCATTTAGTAATTGTGAAAGCGTTACGAAGATGATAGATAAACTCCAGTGGAAGACTCTGCAAGAGAGACACTCAGTAGCTTGGTACGGGCTTTTGTTGAAGTTTCAAGAACATACCTTCACCGAGGAGTCAAGCAGTATATTGCTCCCTCCCATGTGTATCTCGTGAAGAGACCATGAGGATAAAATCAGAGAGATTAGAGCCCACACAGAGGCATACCGACAATCTTTCTTTCCACAAACAATACGAGACTGGAATAGAAGGGAGAACTGATAGAGGTACTCAAGATACCCTCCGCCACACACCGTCAGGTGGCTAACGGAGTATGGATGTAGATGTAGATTGGAAAGTTGCACAGGTCAAGAAAGGTAGTAGGAGTAATCCACTTAATTACAGTCCCATATCGTTAACGTCGATATGCAGCTGGATTTTGGAACATATATTGTGTTCGAACATTATGAATTATCACGAAGAAAATGGTCTATTGACACACAGTCAACATGGGTTTAGAAAACATCATTCTTGTGAAACACAACTAGCTCTTTATTCGCATGAAATGTTGGGTGCTACTGACAAGGGATTTCAGATCAATTTCATACTCCTGGATTTCCATAAGGCTTTTGACACTGTACCACACAAGCGGCTTATAGTGAAATTGTGTGCTTATGGAATATCATCTCAGTTATTTGGCTAGATTGCGATTTTTTGTCAGAGAGGTCACAGTTTGTAGTAACTGATGGAAAGTCATCAAGTAAAACAGAAGTGATTTCTGGCATTCCCCAAGGTAGTGTTACAGGCCCTTTGCTGTTTCTTATCTATATAAACAATTTGGGAGACAATCAGAGCAGCCGTCTTAGGTTGTTTGCAGATGACGCTGTCATTTATCGACTAATAAAGTCATCAGAAGATCAAAACAAATTGCAAAATGATTTACAAGAGATATCTGAATGGTGCAAAACTTGGTAGTTGACCCTAAATAACGGAAAGTGTGAGCTTATCCACATGAGTCCTAAAAGGAATTCATTAAACTTTAGTTACATGATAAATCAGACAAATCTAAAGGCCGTAAATTCAACTGAATACCTAGGAATTACAATTATGAACAAATTAAATTGGAAGGAACACATTGAAATGTTGTGGAGAAGGCTAACCAAAGACCGTGTTTTATTGGCAGGACACTTAGAAAATGTAACAGATCTACTAAGGAGACTGCCTACACTAAGCTTGTCCGTCCTATTTTAGAATACTGCTGTGTTGTGTGGGATCCTTACTAGATAGGACTGATGGTGTTCATCAAAAAAGTTCAAAGAGGGCCAGCATGTTGAAATATAGGAGAGAGTGTCACTGAAATTATACAGGATTTGGGCTGAACATTATTAAAAGAAAGGTGTTTTTTGTTGCAACGGGATCTTCTCATCAAATTCCAATCACCAACTTTCTCCCCCAAATGCGAAAATATTTTGCTGACACCGACCTACATAGGGAGAAACAATCACCCCAATAAAATAAGGGAAATCAGAGCTTGTACGGAAAGATATAGGTGTTCGTTCTTTCCGCACACTATACGAGATTGGAATAATAGAGAATTGTAAAGATGGTTTGATGAACCTTCTGCCTGGCACTTAAATGTGATATGCAGGTATCAATGTAGATGTAGATATTTGTGAATCATTTTACTAGGTGGGACTTGGGTAACAACCCAGTATTCACCTAGTGGGACGTGGGAAACTGCCTAAACACCACATCCAGGCTGGCCGGCAAATTGCCCCTCTGCTGGGTAGGTTTGGTCCGGGTCTGGCATATCTCTTCATCCTGGAAGTGACGCTTTAACACAAACTGCTATCTGGACAGCTTCAGCATGGATGGTTCTGATCAAGAGAGTTTAGTTCTGCTGTCCAGCTTTGATCTGGTCTCCACAGTAACATTCCACACAAGAATGGGAAGACATAGTGCAAAAGCAATTAAAATTTATTTCTAAATCCAACATTTCCTTAATGAAATAGATGTGAATCCTCTAATAACTGGTTTATGAAAAGGCAGCAATAAAGGATCTCCATCAGTTAGATTTTACTTAAAGAATAGGCAAACAATGCCACACAATCATAAAAATGTCTCAGTTATACTATTAAAATATAAAGATTTTTAACGTGGCTGCACTACAGCAAGAGCTTCAATGGATTAGAAATAACAATGAACCAGATGCAATATACAGGTTTATTAAATCTTGACTATGGTTTTTACAGTTTTAAAACCGTGTTCTCCAGAAGGTGTTGTATGTAAAATCACATTATCTATAGCCAAAGTGTGGGTTGTTGACTCTGTCTAGAACATGTGATCGACTTAATCACCATTTAAAATACATTATGTAAGACTAGTAGCTGTCTACTGTAGAGCTATGGCTTAAAATTTTTTAAAAAGTTTTAAAACAAAGCTCTACAGTAGATGGCTACTACTTTTATATAATGTATTTTGAAACATGATTAATTGGATGACTTGTACTAGACAGAGTCAACGACTCGCAGTTCGACTACAGACAATGTGATTTTACATATAACATCTTCTGAAGAAGGTGGTTTTATAACTGTCAAAACCACGATCAAGGTTTAATAAACCTCTATTTTGCGGCTGGTTGGCTATTATTTCTAATCCATTAAAATATAAATTACAGACTGATCAATGAGAAAAAATTTACCAAGGACACCTAGAAGATGATAAATTTAATACTTTCCTAAAATATTCTTACAACACTAAGAATTCAGTTTTCCTTTACAAGGCAAACAGGAACAACAATTGTGGAAAGCTGAAAGAAAGGATGTCTAATGTCTTGTGCGAGGAAAAGAGAGCTTTATTTAATTCAAGGAGTAGATCTAATCATGAATCCAAAGGGCACGAGCAGTACTGTAAAATTCTTTACTATATCCTCAAAAATGGAAGAACTTTCTACTGTTGTATAAAATTCAAAATCCTAAAAATGAAACACTGGTAATTACTGGTATTATTACGTATAAAATGAATAAACTTGGTAAAGAAAATAATATTTGACTCCCTAAATAAAGTAGCAGCAAGATAGGTTATATTAAATTCAAATCATTAGCTGTTACTTGCCTTCTTCCTAACAGAACTTGATAATACAGGTTAAAAACAAATAATAATATAAAACGTATCTTATTTAACCAACATTGCATATACCACCACCAAACATAAATTTTGCCAAATGGTCTTTTAGAGGGATCACTTAATCAGTAGGTCACTAAAATGCAGTAACTCTTAGGCTTAATCGTATCTCAACCAAAGTACTTAAATGTGTGCTCACTTGGCAGGACCCACATTTAGTTACCTTTATCACCAATTAATGAGTCAAAGTGTAGCTCATGGAAAACTGAAGTATGTGGTAGTGAAACAGATTTGTAAAACAATTGGAAAATGGTGGTATAAAACTCTGATCATATACCCACTATCCTATACGCTATGTTCAGTTTAGTTTCTGTAAAGGCATCTCTTCTGAGAAAGCGACAGTAGCTTGTCACTGGTTCTTGGTCAAAAATGCCGACTCCACATCAATCAGCATTTTCTTATCAGCATCAGCACTCCTGTATCTTCAAGATTACAACATAATCACAACAATTTCTCAGGCAACTGTGCTTGTTATATTTTCCTGATGTCAGCATTCACGCTTTCTTATCATCAAGGCCAACACCAACCCACATATACCACGCACCCACCCAAAGTGCCACCACCCAACCAACTGCATGCAATTTCAGCTCCCCGACTGTTGAGAATTTTTTTTAAATATGCATGCAGTGTAGTTTTAGCACTGCTGTGAGTTGCTGGAGCCTATGATTTTGACATCATGAGAATAACTTAATATGTAAAATACACAGTGCCGACACAAGCACACCGACCTCATTAGAATAACTTAATATGTAAAACCCATAGTACCGACATAAGCACCATCATTTCTTCACCGTCTGTATGTACATCTAGGACTTGTGTTCAACCAACGAGATGCCTGCATTGGGCAAAGAAGGATTTAAAAGGTCTATTTGTTGTACAGATCTTTCAGAAATATGTATTCACAGCTTTCTGCATCATGAATGGAAAAGCATAACAGAGAAGCATATTACTGTAGACATCAGGAATATTATTCAGCAAATAATGAAAATGCAACAGAATGGCAAGAAGATGCATTACCTGACTAGGTCCACCAACACACTGTGGTGCATATGCTGGAATTGTTTACCATTTTTAAAAAGTCTGTCCACTCTCCTATCATGCAAGAAGCATTAGCAACTGCATTAAGAACTCATCTATAATAATAATTATTATCATGCTGATAACGAGTGCCATCGTCCTGCATTTAATATGAAAGATAATAATTAATATTGATGACTTGACAGTAGAGCTCAAGAATAGTATATACATTTACAGCAATCAATAAATAGTTCAACCACTTGTGACAACACCATCAAACAGTAAAGATGTTGAGCAGTATATCAACACTCACTGCCATGAGGTAGTGTAGGTATTTGTGCTAATAATTCTTCATCCTTGCAGATGAGGTGAAGCCATTGCAGCAACAGCCACATGACGTGGAAATAATGCTGTTCAATCACACCTACTGTTTGAACAACAGTGGCTGGAAGTGCATCAGTGTTGGAATGATATCGAATCAGGAGTTCTATCTGGTAGGAGTATTTGAAAACCCATGATTTAACAGTTTAATGTTTACCAGCTATTCAATACAGCATGAGCTAGCATGTCAACAAAGGTGGCAGTCATATCTTCTCCAATTCTATGATGTATTGTGGAGTAATCTGCTGGAGTTAGCTTTCCAAACTCTCTACCCATCAGAAGAAACCATAGCTCAACTCTGCAATAAATGCTGTGCATTGATAAATGTGGAAATGAATGAATCAACTTTAATAGACATGAGCACAGAACCATGATCTTATTTACGTTTTTATGTATCCAGCTATATCTAAATGTTTATACATTTAAAAAAAAATTATGAGCTACACATATGTCATTTACTGACCTATAAAACTCCTGCATCCCAATGTAAATGGGCAATTACCATGTTGACCAAGTGGATGAAACCACCTCACTGCGGAGGTCTTATAGTAAGTGACTAGGCCTGCAATGATGATGCTGGAAACTGGAAGAAGAGGAAGACTGGACCATTACTTTCTGAATAACACATATGCTTTAATTATTGGAGCTTCAGACTGTGGAAGACTAATCTTTTTCTACACTGTTAACACATCCTGAGGGAGCCTGCTTCGAGCAAGTACACACATTTTCGAAAACCCTATTTCAACCAAAATATCAGCTGATGCAGGAGATTTTGCATGGCATTGAAGGAGTAACATGCCACACATTCAGTGAAAGCAGCAATATTACACTGCCTGAAAAAGTAAAGCCCAAGAGCATACTCATCTTTGATGACATCGCAGCAGAAAACCAGAATGAGATCCAGAAATAATTCTGCTTCGGCTGCCATATGCATGCCAACATATTTTGTTTGAGCCAAATATACTCAAGGATCTCGAAGCAGTTGGTCCAGGATAATGCAAAATTCATTATCACTTTCAAACAGGACAATCTGAATTAAAAGCATATTTCCCAATCACATGTAGAAACTGACATATCAGTCAATAAATTCATTGCCATATGCAGGAATTACTGGTTACAGATACGGCAAGGAAATTGAATTAGGGCCAACACAGACAAAACTTTGATGTGATTCTGCATAACTGACAGTGTATCAAAATGTAACTGTTTCAGTATACTGTAGACTATGGACAAATTTGCATGTATGTTGCACACTTGCTCGGATGGTGCAAAAGCACATGCATCTATACATTAACAGAAAATTTGAGGAAATCAATGCTAAATTAGTGAAACTGGAAAGTTGTATCGGGGTGGTGATTAGAAATGGTGAAGTGTTGGAGTGCTTCAATGCTAGAATATAGCAATGTGAATTATATGTGAACGAGAAAATTGAAAAAGTCAATACAAAGCTAATGTATGTGCATGGATATACCAAGGCAACAGCTATGGTACTTGACTCCCACCATCACCAGTACTCCCAGAGTACAGATAAGTTGTGTGCTGTCACAAAAATGGCTTCGTATATGGCAACGTGTTGTTGACAAAGTGTAAAGTTATTGAAGAGCGGAAGGCTATTTCATGGAAATTACAATTGTTCAAACAAGGCAGTTGCAATGGAATCAGTCTCTCTTGGAAACATTTAAACCAGTAACTGAAATGAGTTTGTTTGCGTTGCCATCCTCCACAACAAGCACAGAAATATTAGTTTTGTAAATAAAAAACACCTCTTGCTGCACTGTGCTTTATTTTTGCAAATACGTTTCACCTTTTTTTACTGTAATAAGACATCAGTGGGATGGTTCCTCCTGTTTTTAGTTGGCATCGGAGTTTCCTCTCATCTGGTCTCATGGAGGACGTACTACTGCTCCATTTACGAAACATGCTTAAAGTAATTATACATATATTAGTGACAGAAGACAAGAGTGCAAACAAAATGAAAAGTAGGAAGAAAAATGTTCAAAAAACGAAAACATGCTTTTGTTTTATAAATAGAATATTAGTGCTATCTCCATGTGGCCAGATGAGAGGAAACACCGATGTCAACTAAAAACAGGAAGAGCCATCCCACTGATGATGCCTTAAAGTGAAAAAAAGGTTAAACACGTCTGGCAAAATAAAATGCAGTGCTGAAAGAGAAGGCATTTTTTATTTACAAACAATAACTAAAAGTCTAGAAAGTGTGTCACACGCTGCGGACAGCAGCAGAAAAAAAGAAGAGGTAGGAGAAGAAGATGGATTGTGTGCTATTACTAATTCCATTAACCATCACAGTAATGCTGAGTTAGACAGAACACAGGGGTCAGCAAGAAGAAACAATATACATTAAGTAATCATTCAATACATTTAACTGAGAATGCAGCATGAGTTGGAAATAAATAATTCAAAAGAACACCTGATTTATTAGAGCTATTATCCTTAAAAATTTTAAATGCCAAAAAGTATTTCCCGAAAGAGATAAAAGGTTATGGTGAAATATTATGCATGGTTAATGTGCATAGGAATGGCAACTCCTCAAAAGGATGAATGAAAGCCTCAAAGAGTGACAAATACAAGAAAATAATTAAACCAGTGTTAACAGCTGCAAATAGTGCAGGCAAATGGGTTGGAGTTCAGCATAAAAGTCTGAACAATCTACCTCTGGAGTATATTTATTACAATTACCCGAATGAAATCATAAGACATTACGACCACTTATGGTATCACCTGCCGTAGGGAATACAGGTCACACTAATGAAATCATATCAATAATTTCAGAGCTTCAAGAGAGGTGCATTATCATGTAATTAGGGAGATGGTTGTTCATGGCTCTGAAGGCCAACACATGTAACATCCTGTGCAGACAGGGTTGCATGATTTATAGCATGCTGATCTTGTAGATATGCGCAAATATTCATGATTCAATAAAGGTTTCAACTACATTCTAATGGTCACAGATACATACTCCAAATTTGAAATGACTCTATTTGTGAAGGTACAGATGGGAATAAAAGTTGTGGAGATGTTTGAACAATTGCTGCAGGCTGGAAGGAATCTCAACAAATGACAACCTACAAACTAACCAGGGAGGTGTTGGGCCAATTACTGCAGCCTGGAACAAATCCTGACAGCCTTCAAACTGACCATGAAGGCAAGTTTTACAATTGGCAATCAAAGCAGTAATGGAACTAGTTCATGGAATAAACTAGAACTCAATATTCTCCGATTTGAAAGCTAGCATTGTCGAATGGTTGAACAGGATGATCAAAAAACGGTTGCAGATGGCATTTAATCTTCAAGGGTTACACGAATTGTTACACATTACACTACAAATCATTGACAAGTATAATCAGATTACTCATCATACAGTTATGATGAGCCCTATTGATTCCATGATAATGGACTACTAAATACAGTATACAATCATACTAAGGTGGTGGATCCACATAAGCAGAAGTTTGAGTAGGTGATTTGGTACTATTTCAAAATACAAAACTGCATTTGGGTCAATGGAGATATTTACAGTTTCCAAAGTGCAGTGAACAAACACAAACTTTCATCTTAAAGGATAGCAATGATGAAGGAATTGCAACAAGTTTTTACACAGAGGAATCACAGGCAAGCTCTGAAACAGAAGTGTTCCTCACAGAGCAGTCCATAGGATGTCAAGGGAGCAAGACATTAGTGAAATGACTTGGCTTCTCAGCAAAGCACAACAGTTAGGTGAATGATCGTGATTTGCTATATAACAGGACATGACAACTTCAAACCATACAGAAGTATGACATGAGTGCTAGAAAGTGTATCAGCAAAGGTGGGGGAAGTACCCTACCGTACCAGCTGAACTCCACATCCCAAAAACGAAGATGAAAAAGTATCCAGCTAGTGGCAATAAGGGAATTAATATACTAGACAATTCCTGCAAGGAGCACAATATTGGTTATGCCACAAATGAAGACGGCATCCTTAAAAAAATAAATAAATAAAATAAAATAAAAAATGAAAAAAAGGAAAGAAAAGATCGTAGCAACACTACAAGACAGACTGCTTACAAATATAGGTCTGCAGAAACCTCAAAATCCCAAGATTTTTTGGTTGTCAAAGACAATGTGGAAATCCAAAGAATGTGGGATTGTCAATTTAGAGGTTGTGAGGGGACAAGAAACTCACTGGGTTGTGTATATTAAAATAAAGTGGAATACCATCTACTACTTTGATTAATTTGGCATTCTGAGATCACTAGAAGAATTGTGTTGTTACTCCCCCAACAAGAACCAGGTGTTCTACAATTTTTGACACTACCAAGACTTCAATTCATAACTCTTTGGTCACACATGTTTAATGTTTCTCCTGACAGTTGCATAAGAACATGCAGTATGCACTACACATCAGATGAGGTTTGACTGTGATGTCACACCTCTTAACTTTAAATTAATGTTTGTCTACATTTAAAGCAACCCCTTTCCTCAAACAGATCTAGGGGAGTGGAGTATCACACCAATTGGCTTGGGAACTTACAATAGTAAAAGCTAATGTCACTGAGGCAAAGAATACACTGTGTCCAGGAATCAGGAAAACTGTGGCAACACCTCCTGTCTCCTACGAGATGACAATTTAAATGTATATATAAAACAATTTGTAAAAGGGCTTGAGCTATCTGTCAATGTTAATATGTTTAAAAAAGAAATAAAAACAGCAGAAGAGACAGTGGACTTCAGGCATAAAGGTTCAGTAGGATCACTACTAGTTTTGCTAGTGGTCAAGTGCTGGAGCATAATACTGATAAAATTTATGAGTTGAATCAGCTAGTGGATATACTGCCAGTCAATACAGTTCATGCTGAGTGTAATATCATAACAAATTTATACCTTAATGACATTTTAATCCATACTATATGTGGATTTTTTTCTCCTACAAAGGGTACAGATTATAAAATACAGTGGTTCCCAATAATCCAGTATACCTCACAGTCATTGTTTGAACATTAGACCATCTCGAGCTGAATATTATCGAACAGAATGTCAATCTAGTCACATTTTGCAGTGAGGATATTATAGTATGTCTCCATTTGATATAGTATTATGGTTATGAAGTATAAATACAGCACACACAACCATCAGAAGACCTATCTGCAGCAGAAGCAAAATGTGATAACACACAAGAATTATGAGTTTCTTAGATCCATAGGACAGAAACCTCGCACTGACGTCATTCGATGTAATGCCTCCAGTTCAATATGATGGGCATGTTGACACAGGAATATTTTTCCCACAAACAACAAGATAAGAATTCTCATTCAACAACAAGATGGTTTAACAATACCATGCAAGAGCTTCCTATATTTGGAAGGGGTGTTTACATCTAAGAAGACTCCATGCAGCAACAGTAACAATGCACTTACATGTACTGCATTCACCTTTCTGTTTCAAGAAATAAGATACAAACTTAATGGCACTGAAATTCACCACACCAGAAATGTTGGAATCTCATCAACTCTTAAAACATACATCTCTGCATCAGCATCGCATCTGAATGCCTTACAAAACATTGGATGGTTCATAGATAGGTTGACAGGTGGCTCCTTTAGTGTGTGTATCCCATTCAGAATGTTAGTGTGTTATTATGAATGCTAAACAGTAGCTGATTCTAGGTTAAAGTACCGCTGATAATAACTCATGCATTCTAGGGGATGGGAAAGAAGAGCTCAAAATTGTGCTGAATGAACTGATGTGAAAGTACTGCATGTATCTCTACCAGAGGAAAAAATCTGAAACTTATATGTTCGCGGAATTACAGAACTCAGCTACAGTTAGTTACTTTATGTTCATGGAAGTGGTTTGATATACAGTCCTTCCACAATCATCTCACCAAGCATGGACAATTAAGACACCTGCTCAGCTAGAAATACTCACTTTATTATTCTGGTGCTCCAAACAGGCAGATTCCACACTCCTAGATTTTCGGAAAGTGTTGGGATGGTGCCCCACTGCAGACTGTTGCCAAAGGTCCAAGCATATGGTTTAGGTTCCCCGATATGTGAGTGGCTTGAAGACTTTAAGTAATAGAACCTAGTACACAGTCCTCAAAGGCGAGTGTTCATCAGAGACAAGGGTATTGGTAGGAGTGCCCCAGGGAAGTGCGTCAGGACTGATTTTATTCTCTATACACTTAAAATACCTAACAGATAGGGTGAGCAGCAATTTACGGCTCTTTGCTGGTGATGCTGTGGTGTATGGAAGGTGTCGCATTGAGTAACCATACGACTACACAAGATGACCGAGCCAAAATTTATCATTGGTGTGTTGAATGTTAGCATGCTCTGAATGCAGGAAAATGTAAGTTAATGCAAATGAGCACAAAAAACAACCCTGTAATGTTCGAATACAGCATTAGTAAAGTGCAGCTTGACACAGCCACTTCAATGAAATATCTACTAATAATACTGAAAAGCAATATGCAATGGAAGAAGCCTTTCATGTTGATAGCAGGGAAGGTGGATGCTCGACTTCATTTTATTGAGAGAATTTTGGGGAGGTGTAGCTTATCCATAAAGGAGACGTACAGAAAGTTAGTGAGACCCATTCTTGAGAGCTACTCGAGCATTCGGGATCCTCACCAGGTCGGATTAAATGAAGACATTGAAGCAATTCAGAAGAATGTTGCTACATTTGTTACCAGTTGGTTCGATCAGCATTCAAGTATTACTGAGATGCTTCGGAACTAAAAATGGGAATCTCTGAAGGGAAGATGATGCTATTTCTGCAAGACGCTATTGCACAAATTTAGAGAACCAGCGTTTGAGTCTGCCTGCCGAATGATTCGACTGTCGTAAAGATAAATTTTGCATATGGGCCATGAAGATTGAGAAATTAGGGCTCATATGGAGGTTCTTCGACAGTTGTTTTTCCCTTCTATTTGCAAGTGAAATCAGAAAGAAAATGAGTAATAGTGGTACAGGTACCCTCTGCCATGCACTGTATGGTGGTTTGCGGACTATGCATGTAGATGTAGAAGGGGAGTCTGAAAAAGGATTCAAGCTTGTTTGACAACTGTGAATTAACCAATGCTTGAGTTTACCTTAACTCCCAGTTTCTTCCATACAATAACTTACAGCTGGGACAAAAAAGTATATGGACAGTTGTACCTATCTTAGTATGAGATTGATGATGGTGCTGGATGCACACACAGCCCACCAAAGTTCAAGGATGTATCACTCATAGTGCTGATAGATTGTTCAATACAATGTGAGGTAGTGAAGATTGGAGCTATGGATGTACATAATGAATTCAAATCATTGTAAAACTTCCCTGCAGACATAGCAACATACGCACTATTCTTACATGGCTGCCTCAAAAACCACTCGTCACTAGCATGAATTATATAATGTGTATTATAAATGTAGAGATCTTACACAACATGTCATGTATTGATGCCTCAAAGTGTGACCATCATTGCAGACACAAAAGGGTTTTACAACTTGGCGGAGTTGTGTTTAAAGATGATTGATTCATCACACTCTCTGACACCAGACAAGTTTTAACGAAGTATTTCACAATTGTTGCTTCACCCAAACAATTTTGCTGAGTATAGTGCACTAAAACTTGAAAAACAGCAGTGTGGTTGAAATGATTTTACCATGCAAAATGCTGGGATGATGATGGGTTAATGTATGAAGATAAGGTTTCATCGCTCTGAACTTCTGATCATAGAGACAGCATAGTTTACAACAAAGGCCATGAGAAGATGTGCTGGTTTCAAGAAATTTATAAAAGTGCATCTGTTCAAAATCTTTAAACACAAGGATGTCCTACTCTCAAGCAGCCAAAATATATATATGGAAAAGATGACTTATGAACGCTTCAGACAAAGTACAACTACTATTGAAATGATTTACCTATATATAATATTTTTAAACTTCGTATTTATTTACTCGCTTCCTATTTTTCAACTTCTCAGTTACTGGTTTTAGGTAAATATGAGGGGCAGTCAAACAAAAAATGAACACCCACCACAATGGGACCATGGAACAATTCTGTTCAAAAGTAATCAACAAATCACTCGGTGGAAGATTCTGCTTGTGTGGAAGATGTTGCAGTGTTTCCCAACCAAATTACTGAAGCATAGCCTTTGTCCAATTGGTAGCGTGGGGTCAGGCATTATCGTGCAATTAGGTGATTCCATCCAACAGCATCCCAATAACCTGAGGGCAAACAGCGAGGCCAACAATAGAAACATTCCACTCGCCCCCCAAAGAAATTCAAAGCTGCTCACCCAAGTTCCGGTAAGGTCATGATGATCTTCTTTGACTACATAGGACCTCTGTTTCTTGAGTTCCTTGACTGTGGATCCGCAAACAATGCACAGCAGTATGAAGAAACTTTGTGGAATCAGCAAAACACCTTAAAGTCAAAATACCCAGCAATGCAGTTGGATGGAATCATCCTGTGCATGATAACACCTACCTCATTTCCAATTTGACAAAGGCTACACTTGAGCAATTTGGTTGAGAAACACTGCAACAGTGTACAGTCTGGATCTTTCACCATGTGATTTTTACATCTTTGGAAACCTGAAGAAAGACATGTGAACATCAGTTTCAGTCGGACAAGGAGCTGCAAGAGTGAGTGTGGTTAAGGAACTGTCAGGGGCTGACCACATTCTATGAAACAGGAATTGATCATCTTGTTCACAGTGTGATAAATGTCTTAATGCATGTGGTAAATACTTTTCAATACAACCATTTCATGGTCTCAATGTGGTGGGTGTTCGGTTTCCATTTGACTTCCTCTTGTATTTAACATATGCTGTTTGTGTTCCTCATGAAGAGTAGGAGACTGTCTATACAAACCACCAGTGGTTGATGGTTACTTACATCCAGGAGCCCTTGTGAGCCTCTCTGTACATGGTAAAATGCAAATCATCCAATATATGAATATATGAATATCATCCAATATATGTACACACAGCATCCACATCTCTCGCAGACACAGTGCAGTGCTGCCTTGGCTGATAAATGGAAGAGCCATTTGACTCATCTGTTCTCAGGTTGTGCCAGTAGGCCGATGCAGTTACAGTGCCGCTGTCTCGGCAGTTTTCTCAGACTGTGCTGCTGCAATTAGTGCAACTCATGTTCCACAGCTGTAGGCGCACTCATTTCATGACAATTGGAGAAAAATGGACGATATCACTGTCTTTCTTTCCACATGGTCGTGGGATTGTGTGACAGCTCCCAGTCAGATCACAATCGCAGGATAATGTGGGACATCTTTTTTTGTCGTGGGATTGTGTAAAAGCTCTTGGTCACACCAGGATCAGGTAATTCCATGGAAATACACTGTTGGAAGCAGCAATTTACTTGGCAATTTCTCACAATAGGAATCTACTTGCAACCAGATGCACACGCATTCTGACCATTGCCTACATATAATCAGCACTGAATAGCTCCTACCCATTTCAGTCTGATCAGCACTGGTCATGAAATGATTTTCACATGATTAGATTGATGGAGCAAGTAAGCGTGACCACTTCAAGAATGATGAGAATCCCCCATCACCCATTCTCAATGATACATTTTGTTGTTGTTGTGGTCTTCAGGCTGAAGACTGGTTTGATGCAGCTCTCCATGCTATGAGGAGTACCCAAAGAAACTGGAATTATTTTTTAAATGCTATATATTTTCAATTTGTTTACAAAACAACCTTATCCCCTTCAAAATACTCTCCATTACAACTAATTCATTTGTCCCACTGGTGCATTTTTTGCAGTCATCTTTAGGAATGGCTGACAGATCTTGCCTCGTTTTTTTTTTTTTCAATTTTGTCAAATCAGTATCTTTTCATGCCCCTTTTCATGCATGTAAATAAGAAAAAGTCACACAAAGCCAGGTTAGGTGAATAAGGGTTGTGGGGTAGTGGAGCCATGCCATTTTTAGCCAAAAACTGTCCAACAGAGATGGCTGTGTGTGCAGGTGCGTTGTCATAGTGGAAGAACCAGTCTCTTGTTTGCCCACATTGTCCATTAAAATTCACTGAACCAAGCTCCAAGATAACACACTAATCTCTGACAGTTGATCAATTGTCTGTCAAGGGTCTGTGAGCACAAGCTCTTGAATTTTTTCAATATTTTCGTCGACTCAGGCAGTTGAAAGATGTCCAGAATGAGGTTTGTCATCAACTGACATGTCGCTGTTTTTAAATCGAGCAAATCACTCGAACACTTGAGTTTTTCCCACAGTGTCATCTTGGTAAGCTGTTTCCAAGATTAAAAGTTTCAGCAACATTTTTATCGAGCAGAAAACAAAATTTCACAGCTTCACGTTGTTCACTTAAACTTACCATCACAAAAAATGAAACAACAAAAAACAGCACTAGAAAAAACAGTCACTGCAGATGAACAGAACAAGCCAGGTCGACAACACAGGCAGCACTGAACTGTCAATGAGTTGTGCTATACATGCCTAGCAGCAGGAATGCATACTACACAAGCTCCGCCCACGGCAATGTTATTCTGGTGTTCTTTGGGTACCCCCACCATACTGTACCCTGTGCAAACCTCTTCATCTCTGAATAACTACTGCAACTTATATCCTTCCGAATCTGCTTACTGGATTCATCTGCTGATCTCCCTCTTAAGATTTTTACCACTCGCACTTCCCTCCAGCACTGAACTGATGATCCCTTAATGTCTCAGAATGTGTCTATTGACTGGTCCTTTTTCTTCCCAATTCTATTCAGTACCTCCTCAATCTTCAGAATTCTTCAGTAGCACCACATTTCAAAAGCTTCTATTCTCCTCTTGTCTAAATCATTTACTGCCAAAGTTTTCCATAGTTGGCTACATTCTATACAACTACATTCAGAAAAAGATTTCCTAACACATAAATCTATTTAAAAATTATAGAGCACAGCAATCAGCCGTCCTTTTTTTTTCCAGTTTTATTTAGCAAATCCATATTTCGGCTAGTGCCTAGCCATTATCAATACATTGTTTTCTGGTTTCAATGCATGTCAGTTCACTGTTGTTTAGACGTCAGTCACAGTTCTTTCAATACAGCGGTATTCAATATTTGGATACAGTATTATTCAAAGAACAGTTCTTTGAATACTACTGTATTCAAATATTGAGTACTGCTGTATTCAAAGAACTGTGACTGACGCCCGAACAACAGGGAACTGACATGCACTGAAACCAGGAAATAATGCACTGATAATGGCTAGGCACTACCCGAAATCTGGATCTGCCAAATAAAACCTGCAAAAAAACTAGATGGCTGATTGCTGTGCTCTATAACTTATAAAATCAGATCACAGTCACTGAGTGCAACCACGTTTCTAATGGAAGGTAACCTGACTTAAATCTATATTCAGTGTTAACAAACACTTTCCTTTCCATTGGCAGTCTACATTTTACATCCTCCATACTTCGGTGATACTCAGTTGTTTTGCTACCTAAATAGCAAAGCTCATCTACTAATTTAAGTGCCTCTTTTCCTAATGTAATTCCTTCAGCATCGCCTGATTTAATTCGCCTACATTCCAGTATCCTTGTGTTGCTTTTGTTTATGTTCATCTTACATACTCCTTTCAAGACATTGTCCGTTCTGTTCAACTGCTCTTTCAAGTCCTTTGCTGTCTCTGACAGAATTACAATGTCATTGGCAAACCTCAAGGTTTTTATTTCTTCTTTGAATTTTAATTCCTACTCCAAATTTTTCTTTGGTTTCCTTTACTGCTTGTTCAATGTACAGATTGAATAACATCAGGGATAGGCTATAATCTTGTCTCGCTCCATTCTCAACCACTGCTTCCCTTTCATGTCCCTTGACTCTTATAACTGCCATCTGCAAATAGCCTTTTGCGTCCTGTATTTTACCGCTGGTACCTTCAGAATTTGAAAGAGAGTATTCTGGTCAACACCATCAAAAGCTTCCTCTAAGTCTACAAATGCTATAAACAAAGGTTTGCCTTCCCCTAACCCATCTTCTAAGGTAAGTTGTAGGGTTAGTTTTGCCTCAAACGTTCATACATTTCTCCAGAATCCAAACCATTCTTCTATAAAGAACTCATGGTAGTATTTTGCATTATATGTTGAGTTAATCGCAGCTGAACACTGAACCGTTCTGCCCCAGTCTGCAATCATCAGGCAACATAATGAGAAAGTTATTGCTAAATGTTCTTCAAGTGAGAGACTTTCATTTTGTCTGCATCAAGTAAAATGCCTCCTCATCTGAGCCTGCCTGGCTATTGTACTGGCCTAGCAGAAGCACGGCTGGAGTGTCAATGTCTGTGTCATCATCTCAACCCCTGCACAGCAGTAGTACACCCATAGCCTAACTTGTTGATGATTGCCAGATAAAATACGCAGCAGCATCAGACTAGTCTATGGTTGCTGGTGCTTTAAGAGACAGTTGAAAACGCTCATGACATTTGTGTGGAAATGATTCTTCTTATCTTGTTGTAATAAAGTTAACTAGTATGTTATGTATTATAGCATCCACTTAGTCTCCTTCTGGAGCTAAGCAAAGAACAGACTATTTGTACTGGTGACTGTATTTTCATCCAGTACAACAGCAAACATCTTAGTTTTTGTTCTATTGAGTCAGCTATGGATGGTGAACAGAGTTTCTATGACTGCTTAACAAATATGAAGTACCACCTCATCTCCAATACTGCTCTCAGATGACAATTTTTTTTTTTTTTTTTGGTAAAACTTGTGTGTTTGTGTGTAATTTCGCACAATACTTATAGACTGTTGTGAAGTGTGTGTTTCAGTGTTACTTGACAGCCTGGAGTTGCTGAACACCAGTGCCAGTTCAATTGTCATGCAGCCACTGACATCTACGTCACCTCGTACGGACCTGTCTGGCTATTGCCCCAGCCTAAGTGGGCGGACTGTTGACATCTACATTGTCATCATATCGTTCCCAGTGTAGCACAAGCAGTCCCACAGCCCGGCTTGTTAATGAATGGCAGGTAAAACACACAGCAACATTAGACAGTGTTTGCATGTGCATTCAGGGATAGGATCTTGATAACACCAATGCATGGTACTGAGTGGGCATTAATGATGATGCAGAGAAAAAAATCTGCATCTACATTTACATAGATACTCTACAAGCTACCACACAGTGCATGGTGGAAAGTACCCTGTACTACTACTAATCATTTCATTTCCCATTCCAATCGCAAACAGAGTGAGGGAAAAATGACTGTCTACATGCCTTCGTATGAGCCCTAACTTCTCATATCTTATCTTCATGGTCCTTACGCACAATGTATGTTGGCGGCAGTAGAATCATTTAGCAGCTAGCTTTAAATGCTAGTTCTCTAAATTCTCTCAGTAGTGTTTCTTGAAAAGAATGCCGTCTTCCCTTCAGCAATTCCCATTTGAGTTCCAGAGGCATCTCCGTAACACTTACATGTTGTTTGAACCTATGGATAACAAATCCAGCAGCCCACCTCTGAAATGCTTTGATGTGTTCCTCTGTTTTGACCAGGTGTGGGTCCACTCAAGCAGTACTCAAGAATACATTGCAACAGCATCATATATGCGGTCTCCTTTACTGGTGAGCCATTCTTTCCTAAATTTCTCCCAATAAACTGAAGTCAACCATTCACCTTCCCTACCACAGACCACTGTTATCCCATTTCATATCAATTTGCAGTGTTACGCTCAGGTATTTAAAAAACTTGACCGGATCAAGCTGGACACTAGTAACATTGTATCTGAACGTTACAGGCTTGTTCTTCCTACTCATCTGTGTTAACTTACATTTTTCCACATATAGAGTTAGTGCCACTCATCACACCAACTGAAAATTTTGTCCAAATAGTCTTGTACCTTCCTACAGTCACTCAACTTCGACACATGACCGTACACAAAGCATCAGCAAACAGCTGCACATTGCTGCCCACCCTGTCTGCCAAATCATTTATGTATATAGAGAACAACAGCTGTCCTATTACAGTTCTTGGGGCACTCCTGATGATACCCTTGTCCCTGATAAACATTCACCGTTGAGGACAACATATTGGTTTCTATTACTTAAGAAGTCTTCAAGCCACTCACACATCTGTGAAATTATCCCATATGCTCATACCTTTGTTAACAGCCTGCAATGGGGCACTGTGTCAAATGCTTTTTGGAAATCTAGGAATATGGAATCAGCCTGTTGCCGTTCATCCATAGTTTGCAGCATATTACGTAAGAAAAGGGAAAGCTGAGTTTCACACGAGAGATGCTTTCTAAAACCACGCTGATTCATGGACATAAGCTCCTCAGTCTCAAGAAAGTTTAATGTATTTGAACTGAGACTGTGTTCAAGGATTCTGCAGCAAAATGAAGTTAGGAATATTGGTCTGTAATTTTGCGGGTCTGTTCTTTTACCCTTCTTATATACTGGATCACCTGTGCTTTTTTCTAGGTGCTTGGGACTTTGTGCTGGGCGAGAGATTCACAATAAATGGTAAGGGTAGGTAAGGGGCCAATGCTGTATAGTACTTTTTGTAAAATCAAATTGGGATTCCGTTCAGACCTGGTGATTTCTTTGCTTTCAAATCTTTCAGTTGTTTCTCTACACCAGGGATGTATACTATGTCGTCCAATGGTCAAATGATAGGATGTTTGCACGATTCTCCTGTGTGAATGATTTCTTGAGTGTGAAATTGAAATCTTCAGTTTTTGTTTTGCTGTCTTCAACTGCCACACCAGACTGGTCAATAAGGGACCGAATGGAAGCTTTAGACCTACTTAGTGATTTCATGTAAGACCAGAATTTTCTCAGGTTCTCTTCCAGATATTTTGCTAAGGTGTGATGGTGGTAGTTGTATTCTTTGCGCATGCATCTTTACACAGATGCACAATTCTCTACTAATCTTCACTTGTTTTCATTTGTGTGTCCCGTTTTGAACTGAGAGTGCAACAGCTTCTGCTTCCTCAGAATCCTCCGAATTTCTTTATTAAACTATGGTGGATGTTTTCCATCATTTATCTACTGCTCAAGACAGTTTTCAGAAAACATGTTCAAAAGTATTTGGCATACTCTCTATCTGTACCCCCGCATTAAGTCAATAGACATCCCAGCCTATGCTTGGCAGGCTAAAGTCATTTCCACTAGTATTGCATAATCAGGGTATTTATGTAATATTCACCATAGACTTTCTTGAATGAGTCTAGAACTGTCACAGCAGAATTTGGTGGCCTGTAAAAACATCCAACAATTAACATGGTTTCACCTGTTATACGTGACCAGATAACTTCACTGTCACAATCAACTTTGACCTCAACAGAGACAATATTTTTGTCAACTGCAATGAACACTCCCCCTCCTATGGCCTCTAATCTATCTTTCCAATATAAGTTCCATGACTCGCTAAATATCTCAGAGCTTTCCACTTCAGGTTCCAGCCAGCTCTCAGTCCCAAGAATAATTTGAGTATGACAACTTTCCTAAAGTGCAATAAATTTGGGAACTTCATTACACATATGTAAAACATTCTCAGTTTTCTTGCCACGTCGGTTCGGAATAAAATCTCAAGCTTTCAACGATAGCCTCCTGCGTCGTCAGGAGCAACTGACTGTCTTCACTGCTGCTGTGGTGGCCCTATATAGCCTGTGGAGGGCTTGTGATTGGTCAGCGATTATATACTGCTGTTGCAGACAGTGTTGATGTCTGTACTGGTGGTGCCACCACTTCTGTGGGAACGTAAATCCTGCAACGAATGTCTCTGCTGCTTCTCTGCATCGAGTGCTCATTTCTGTGCACCGCTCAGATAGTATCTGCTATCACGGTTAAAGTTCTTCTCACTCATTCTTATTTCAACAGCTCCCTTAATAACAGAATCCCAGTATGTGGAGGCATGGGACAAAATTTTTGTTTCATCAAACAGTATTTTATGTTTGTTCGTGAGGCTATGCTCCGCAATTGCCGATTTCTCCAGTTCTCTATTTTTAATATGTCATTGGTGTTCTGCACAGCAATCAGAATTGGTACGAATTGTCAGACCTATATAATTGCTTACACACTCACAGCGAATATTATAATTTCCTGGGACTCTGAGGCCGGGACTATCCTTAACAGAGCACATCATCTCCTTAATTTTCTTAGTAGGACGAAAAATCGGTCTTATACCCCGTCCACCCAGGGCTCTTCCTATTTTGGTGGATATAGCACCACAAAAAGGAAGAACCACAATTGTTGTTTCATCCTGTGAGTGTGCAGCATTTTCACAGAGCACAGCCTCACAAACAAACAAAAAATACTGTTTCGTCCCATGCCTCCACATACTGGAATTTTTTACTAAGGAGGTTGTTGAAATAAGAATGAGCAAGAAGAACTTTAACCATGACAGTGGATGCTATCTGAGTGGTGCATGGAAATGAACACTCAATGCAGAGAAGCAGCAGAGACATCTCTTGCAGGGTTTACGTTCCCACCGAAGTGGTGGCGTCACCAGCACAGTCATTGATAATGTCAGCAATAGCAGTAGATAATTACTGACCAATCACAAGCCAACCAATCAGAAGCTGTCCAAGGGCTATAGAAGGCCACCACAGCAGCAGTGAAGACAGTCAGTTGCTCCTGACGATGACAATGGAGGCTATCGTCGAAAGCTTAAGATTTTATCCCGAACTGACGTGGCAAGAACATTGAGAATATTTTACATATCAGTGCCGTTGCGAAATACTTCGTTTTCATTACGAATAATTTGACATTCCACTGACAAAATTATGACAGTCAAAGTGTCTTTATTCTGAGTGCCACTTGACTTGCCTTACTGCATATTGACTGGTGAGTGTTCATCAGAGCACCTCAAATTACCGCCTAGCCTAAGAAAAAAAGTCTTGGGGAAGGATAGTGTGATACTGTGGAGCGAATCAATTGCACAGTGATATGGAACTATTACTGAAAGTGTGACATTGAGGCATTTTTCTGATATGATCAGAAGAGGTTCTAGAAAGGCACTCAGTCATGTTCTCCACCTCGTTGAGTACTCGCATGTTTGTAATACAGTTAATGGGGACGTCCAGTTACGTCTCTCTTACGAAAGATAGTGCCACTAAAGAGGCATGTATTAATGTTCAGAGTACCAAAAGGGAGGATAATTATTGCTTTGCATCATTGTTTCTGGCTTGCAATAGAAATTACAAAACTATGCATATCTTACAGATACATAAGAAAAAACTAACGTCTGCAGACATTATAACTTCAGAGGCATCTTATTCCCTGTCACAATCACAGAGTTGCCAAAATTTGAGAGGCAAAATCCTAATTGTTTGGTTCATGTTTGTGTTCGCATGTAGATGAAAAAAAGCAAGCAAGCTATGAGATGATAAAGGGGTTGGGCACCTCTACTTTTCCAAAGTAACCAGTCAGCATGCTAAGTATGTAGATTTACTGCTATTCTCCAAAGGTGAGAAGCATCACTACGTCTGGATCAAGAACATGTCCTTCCTACTTTCCTCCAGAGTGAGTAAAAATAGTGGGGCAAGGCATTTTTTCTGCAGATGCCTCAACATTTTTACTAGGTGTGAGCATTTAGAAAGACTGATCGATTGCTCGAGCCAGGAACTAGCACGCGTGGAAATGCCCACAGAGGATAAAAAGTTCTTAAAAGTTTAAAAACGCCTACCACCAGGAATGCTGTCCCTCTGTTGCATACGCTGACTCTGAGTACTTACTAGTTCCTGTGGCGCATTGTGAAGGTGATTCCAACACTTCTCGCATGACTTTCACAGAACGACACATACTGTATGCAGCAGTGTGTCAAACTGTATGCTCATATGACCCCAATCTCAACAAATTTGAATCATACATTGGGGATAATCCTCCGAGATGATTGCTCTCTCAGCTTGAAAAACTGGCACAGCATGTGATGTTCTTTATAGGACAAACATTATTCAAATGACCAACTCGCAGGAGGATGATGCCTTACACAAACAAGCAGTTAAATGTCATATAAATGGGCTGCCTCAGATATGAAAGTGGAAACTTCACATAGAGGTCATTGTCATCTAACAGGGAAGTCCATCAATGCAGCTCACAATGCATGCAACTTAAAAACGAATTGCCATGACGCATACCCATCTTCTTCCATAATTTGAGCGATTACACTCACTTTCTTGTTGAGCATTCGGATGATTTCAAGCTGAAGAATAATAAAGTCATTATCATATATAACGATGCAGAAAAATACATTTTATTCTCCAAGTAAATCATGCCAAGAATAAAGCTCAATTTCCTGAATTCCTTACAATTCCTTCTTGCAACTCTTCAGAAACTTCTTGCGACAAAGTATGGAGAAGATATACATATCATCACACCAACATATCCAAACAATGCAAAGTTTCAGCTTATAATGAAGGAGGAGGTCTTGCCATACAAATACAAGGATACGATAGTGAGTCTCCATGAAACTATGTTACCCGATATAACTGCATTCACCAGCAAAGTCACAGGCACTGCCTTAATAGTTGCAGAATATACGCACACAGTGAATGTTTGAGAGTAGTTCAACATTTCTAATTTAGATAGGTATGCTAAATTGTACATGGAGACAGATGTGGGTTTGCTCACAGACATTTTTGAGAAATTTCCGAGTGTGGGCCCAGGCACATACACTCTGGATCATGCCTTCTATTACACCGGGCCAGCATTCCAATGGCTGTCCAGTGATTTGTCGGGCTGAAGGATAAGATCCAAGATGTCGCTGCTGATGCTGGTAGGCTATATGTCCTACAGGTAGACCTGGAATATCCCACCAATTTGCATGATGAGCACAGTCACTTGCCACTGTGTCCACAGCACCTAATCCAATGAAATGGCTTCATCATCAAGCTGATGACAAAGTCGGGGAATAAGGAGAGACACGTTCTACATTATAGAAACCTCCAGCAGTTTGTCAGGTTGGGGATGTGATTCTTAGAATCACCTGTGGCATCTCCTTCGACAAGCGTCCCTGGTTGAAGGGTTACATTGATGTTAATATCGAAAAGAGGGCTCTCATGACGTGATTTTGAAAAAAAATTGTTATACATTAATGAATAATTCACTTTTTGGCAAAACCATGGACAATGTTAGAAACTATCATGAAATTCAACCTGTTTACCACTGGAGCAGGTGTTATGTTGCAAGAGATTACACAGCCAATCCAAATTGTAAGCAGGCCACAATCTTCAGTGAAGTACTACTGTGATGTTTAAAGCTTTCCCGGCATACTGATTGTTCCATAAAAACACGGGAGAACTGCCGGATATCAATAATGTCCTGCCACGATATTTCAACGCAGAGTCTTCTGGCCATCTTCAGGTGAGTACCACTGTAGTAGTACTGGCAAGTAGACACTGAGCTCCGCTATTTAAAGCCATACTGAGGTGACATTCTGCATGCACTGCTCAGCGTACGCGTTCATAATGGCTCCGTGCGCTACGCCTCGCGCCCTCCATTGTGAAAGCTTGGCATATCGATATCGGGTCGATTTTCATCTTTATGCACATAACTACGTCAACTATGAAGTTTCTCTGTAACAGGATTCCAAGCAGAGTTTAGCTGATAACCGCTATCTCGACTGATGAGAGTCTTGTTGTCAGACAATCTTATTTCCACAGATTCATTGATAATTGAGCTCCAAAAGTTAGATGTATGGGCCAAAATTTTTGTGTCGTCATAATTCATGGAATGGTCTGTGGAAATACAATGTTCGGTGATTGTGGACTTGGTGGGTTGGAGAAGAGGGAGTATTTTGGTGATACGCTGACTTTTATAGTGTGGCCTCATGGTCTGGACCGTCTCCAAGAATTTTTACGTCACATGAACTCCATACATGAAAACATAAAGTTTACCATGGAGATAGAGACAGATGGTTGTCTGCCATTTTTAGACGTCTAGGTGCGATGGAAGAGGGATGGCACACTTGGTCACTTGGTGTACAGAAAGCCCACTCATACAGACCTTTATCTACAAGCTGCTAGTTGCCACCATCCAGCACAAACAATGAGCGTTCTCAAAACCTCGATCCACCGTGCCCATACCATATCTGATGCCGACAGCCTTCAAGCGGAAGTGGAACACCTGCAAAAAGTATTTCTGAAGAATGGCTTTTCAACTAGGCAAGTGAACAGACTGATGAAGACCTACAAACGATGGAACAAGGAAGAGGAAGAGGCGTTCAGGTCGACAGCTTATCTACCATTTATTGGGAATATTTCTTCACAGATAGGCAGAATATTGAGAAAGTATCAAGTGAGAGTCACCTTTCGCCCTCCTTCCAAAATTTCATCACTGGTGGGATCCGTTAAAGACGACCTGGGCCTGCATAAATCAGGTATTTACAAAATCCCGTGTGAATGCGGCAAATCATATATAGGGCAAACAACACAAACGCATTGTGGAACACCAACGGCATACTCGCCTTCTCCAACCCACCAAGTCCGCAATCACCAAACATTGTATTTCCACAGACCATTCCATGAACTACAATGACGCAAAAATTTTGGCCCATACATCAAACTTTCAGAGCTCAATTATCAATGAATCTGTGGAAATAAGATTGTCTGACAACAAGATTCTCATCAATCGAGATAGCGGTTATCAGCTAAACTCTGCTTGGAATCCTGTTACAGAGAAACTTCGTAGTCGACGTAGTTATCTGCATAAAGATGAAAATTGACCTGATATCGATATGCCAAGCTTTCACCGTGGATGGCGCGAGGCATAGCGCACGGAGTTGTTATGAACTCGCATGCTGAGCAGCGCATGCGCAATGTCACCTTAGTATGGCTTTAAATAGCGGAGCTCAGCACATACTCGCCAGTACTACTACAGTGGTACTCACCTGAAAATGGCCAGAAGACTCTGCACTGAAATATCGTGGCAGGACATTACTGATATCCGGCAGTTCTCCCGTGTTTTTATGGAACAAGTAGTAGTGGCTGTGAAAATGACTAAGATTGCAGTGGAGTTCATGAGGCCTCTCTTTATCATCTGTTTGTTCTAGGTCCCTCCAAACTCCAAATGTACCAATTCCACTAAGGGCTTCCAAAACCAAACTTCACGAAACACAACTCGCCCTTTTTTCAGATGATATCTCACAAACCATGGATGAAGGGTATCAGACGGATGCCATATTCCTTGACTTCCGGAAAGCGTTTGACTTGGTGCCCCACTGCAGACTCCTAACTAAGGTACGAGCAAATGGGATTGGTTCTCAAATATGTGAGTGGCTCGAAGACTTCGTAAGTAATAGAACTCAGTACATTGTCCTCAATGGTGAGTATTCATCGGAGGTGAGGGCATCATCTGGAATGCCCAGGGAAGTGTGGTAGGTCCACTGTTGTTTTCTATCTACATAAGTGATCTTTTTGGATAGGTTGGATAGCAATGTGCGGCTGTTTGCTGATGATGCTGTGGTGTACGGGAAGGTGTCCTCGTTGAGTGACTGTAGGAGGATACAAGATGACTTGGACAGGATTTGTGATTGGTGTAAAGAATAGCAGCTAACTCTAAATATAAATAAATGTAAATTAATGCAGATGAATAGGAAAAAGAATCCCGTAATGCTTGAATACTCCATTAGTAGTGTAGCGCTTGACACAGTCATGTTGATTAAATATTTGGGCGTAACAGTGCAGAGCGATATGAAGTGGGAGAAGCATGTAATGGCAGTTGTGGGGAAGGTGGATAGTTGTCTTCGGTTCATTGATAGAATTTTGGGAAGATGTGTTTCATCTGTAAAGGAGACTGCTTATAAAACACTAATACGACCTATTCTTGAGTCTGCTCGAGCATTTGGGATCCCTATCAGGTCGGATTGAGGGAGGACATAGAAGCAACTCAGAGGCGGACTGCTAGATTTGTTACTGGTAGGTTTGATCACCATGCGAGTGTTACAGATATGCTTCAGGAACTCGGGTGGGAGTCTCTGGAGGAAAGGAGGCGATCTTTTCGTGAATCGCTACTGAGGAAATTTAGAGAACCAGCATTTGAGACTGACTGCAGTACAATTTTACTGCCGCCAACTTATATTTTGTGGAAAGACCACAAAGATAAGATAAGAGAGATTAGGGCTCGTACAGAGGCATATAGGCAGTCATTTTTCCCTCGTTCTGTTTCGGAGTGGAACAGGGAGAGAAGATGCTAGTTGTGGTACGAGGTGCCCTCTGCCACGCAGTGTATGGTGGATTGCGGAGTATGTATGTAGATGTAGATGTAGACTTTATATAATTTCATCTACTGGGTGAATGACTGCAATCCATATAAAGTAAGTAGGTACAATACTGAGGAATTTGACATGTCTGGATAAGCAGCTGATGATCCTTTCAAAATAACACCTCAGAACAATGTTATCAGCTTGATGATCAAAGATCAAAGACACATGAATACTGTGTAGATCCAGGTGCCACCCTGGGACAGGCTAATGGTATGAACTGTGTGGCCTCACAGGCTACTATAAGATGTGTCTGCTTGTTGCTGGTGTGTCTCTGCTTATGGTGAAGCAAGTTGTCTTTCAGTCATGGAGTCATGAAACACATATTGCACTGCGACTGAAAGTTGGTCTGTCACACTGTGATGATAAAAGATTCATTTGTGCTGATGGGATCAGCACCCTGCTAGTCTCACACTATTCTCTTGAGTGATTTTGTGTGTGTGTAATAGATAAGTGAAGTATTTGTCATTGTGTGTGTGTGTGTGTGTGTGTGTGTGTGTGTGGGTGAGTGGTTCTTCACTTACAGGGGCTAGTCCCTATACAGTGTATAGTCCATATTAGTTGATCCTCCTCTCTTAGTATAATGTTTCATGTATAGTGTGTGACGCTGTAAGCATTGTATATAAAAAAAATCCACTATAGTGATCAGTTGACGCAATGTAAATATTGTATGAAAAAATCATATTTCTCTCTTAGTATGATATCCCTGCAATCTCTTTCTAGAAAAAAATGTATTGTTACTGAAAATAAACCATGAGTTACTTTGCTATATCTGTGTTATTATTTGATACTTTTGCCATTAAAATTACTGTAGGGTGGTAGCAAAGATGACCAATTGTTTTTATAGAACATCTTTTTTATTCACACACACTCACACACACACACACACACACACACACACACACTTAACCACTCAGTTTTATAGTAATGTTCAAATAATTCTTTCCTGTGTGTCCAGTCCTGAATTCAGCCTGAATCATATTCAGGACTATAGGTGCAAATACACACATGGATAATCCTTCAGTAAATCCAGCCTCCACAGATTTTATTGTACAGGTTCAACAATAACACACTTTGGTAAATGGGGCTTCAAACATTGATGCATTGCTCCACTTGCTCTATATTTACACTGTTGTTGTGCAAATACTCAACAAATTCATAATATGTCCCTCTTACACAAGGGTGTCAATGGCACAATCTATCTGCTGCAATTGATAATGCAAAATACAGGTCTTCAAGTAGAACATACATGAATATTTCAGATATATACTCATGTCCCACGTGGTTAATTCTAGCATTGCCTATCCATATGTATCTACTACAGACCCTTTACAACCTAACATGTAAGTGTCAAGGTGATACACGTCCACCATCTTTCTCTCTATACATTCCATCATACTGCGTAGATAGCCCCATTTATACCATGAAAACTGCACTTCAGCACAAACACATACTTTTTTCTGTTAGTTATATGTTCTGTGGATCATTTTGCAGGTAGACTGTAAGGATGTGGAATGAGTCATTTTACATTCACATTGCGAATTAATTTGTACATGTGGTTACATTGTGAATATTTCTAACTGTTTTTCTTTTATATACAAAAAGAAAAACAGATGTGAGTTACTAATTCCTACCCACTACCTTTCACACATTACAGTAATGGGATGGAAGGAGTTGTCATAGAGAAAATTTCTCAGTTTGTTACCAAATTTTACTTTGCTGCCTGTCAGTCATTTTATATCACTGGGTAAGTGATCAAAAATTTTTGTTGCAGTGTTGTGCACCAATTTTTGTGCTAAAGACAACCTCAATATGGAGTAATGAATGTCACTTTTTCTTCTGGTATTGTAATTATGTACTTAATTGTTCATTTTGAACTGTAGTGGATTATTTACAACAAACTTCACGAGGGAATAAGTGTACTGTGAGGCAGTACTCAGAATGCCCAACTCTTTAAACAGACATCTACAAGATGATCGTGGGTTAGCACCACACTTATTCTTACAGCACATAATTGTGCAATGAAGACTTTCTTTCTTAAAGGTGAGTTACCCCAGAACATTATGTCATATGACACTATTGAATGCAAACGCACAAAATACGTCAACTTACTGATTTGTCTCTCCCCACGATTTGCAATTATTCTAAGTGCAAATGTGGCTCAACTAAGTTCTTTTAGGAGTTCCAAAATGTGTCTTTCTGAACTTAAAATCTCATCAATATGGATCCCTAAGAATTCTGAAGTTTCCACCCTATTTACTATTTCCTCGCCATTTATTACACTTATCACTAGTGTAATCCTCTAGATGTACAGAACCGAATATGTCATGTCTTTTTAAAATTGAGGGTGAGACCATTCACAAAAACCAGGCAATGTTACTTTTAATAACTTTGTTTGCTATTTCTTCTGTTTCTGTGTGTATGCTTGGTTTGATTACAATACTAGTATCATCTGTGAAGAGAGCTAATTCTGGTTGTTGTGTACTAGAAGGAAGATTGTTTACGTATATTAAGTACAGTAGAGGACCTAAGATTGAACATTGGGGAACCCCATATGTGATTTCTCTCCAGTCAGAATTATGTCCCTGGACTATATTGCTGGAATTACTAAGTACAATTTTATGAATTCTTTTGGCTAGATATGACATTATCCATTGGTTGGTTATACCATCAATCCCATAAGACATCAATTTATCTAGGAGATTACTGTGATTAACACAGTAAAATGCCATAGAGAGGTCACAGAAAATACCAACCAGCACTATTTTATTATTTAGTGCTTGTAAAATCCAGTGAATAAACATGTAAATGGGATTCTCAATAATAGAGCAACCCCTCTGAATCTCAAACTGGAATTTGCTAAGGATACTATTAGTGCTAAGGTGAGAGACTGTTCTAGTATACATCATCATCTCAAAAATTTTTGAGAATGATGTAAGCAGTGAAACAGGTCAGTAATTATTGACATCTAACTTCAATGACAATCCTGCATTCTCGTGTATAGAGCTACTGGCAGTCAATATTTTTTGATGAGTGGCACTATTCTTGTAGGACATGGCTGCTGTGGTTGTGCTATGGCATAGTGGGACAACAGCAGGTCCAAAAGACTGGGAAGATATTCTGTGAATAGTGACTGTTGTTGCTGTGGTTCAAGTGGGAACACGTGAGTGTCCTTCGTCAGGGGCTCATTGAAGCCGCTGCTGCAGCTGTGCTACTACATATTTATTTTATATATTTATTTATTTATCCATCCTTAGACAATATACATTGTATGGATGTTGTCAATGAATGTACAAATTATGGTATGAAGTCTAAATATTTTCTTAACAAATGCCATTTACATTGTTTAATAAGCATAGGTATTTTGATGTAGAACCAATGTACATAAATACAAAGCCCAGCATACATATTACATAAATGAAAAAGATAATTTATATTGTTTAAATAAATATACTAGGTGTGTTGATATGGGACTAGCAGACATAAATACATAATACATGAATGAAAAAAAAAAAAAAAAAAGGTGAGGTATAACTTATGCTAAGTGTTACCAACAATTATTGGGTTTTCATTTAAGATATTTGTCCAAAGTGTAGAAACAATGCTCTTGCAAAAACAGTCTTACAGTTTTTTTAAAAGAAGAATATACACTGCTAATTTCTTTTATATTCTGTGGCAGCTCATTATAGATTATCATGTCTCGATAATCAAGACTGTTCTGAGCTTATTTTTTCTATCTAAATGGAGGCAATGACTCAACCTTGTGTTATGATCATTAATAATGTTACTCAAGCTATAATTGTCAAGATTTTTTCTGATATACATTATGGTGTGAAAAATAAACTCACAAGCAACAGTCAGAGTGTCCACCTTTTTAAAAAATTCTTTGCAAAGAGCCCATTTATTGCATTTTGTCATTATTTTTACAGCTCTCTTTTGTAATCTGAAAACTGTTTTTAGATTCTGGGTACTATTTCCCCAAAAGATTATTCCATAGCTAAGGATGGCAAGCACATAACCAAAGTAAGCTGACCTTACACAGATGTCACTGCATAAGGATGCAACAACTCTAAGTCTGTAGCATGCTGTGGAGACCCTTTTTGAGATAAGTACAAGGGGCATTTGAAAAGTCCGTTAAAAAATAAAAACTACTTACGTGTTTGGGGTAAACATTTTTTTATTTTTCGACATTGTTCCTTTTAGACTTATACACTCTGTCCAACACTGTTCTAATTTGTTGATCCCTTCCGAATAATATGTTCCGAATAATATGAATTGTCCAAGTCTGCAAAATAGCTATTAGTTGCTGCAATCACCTCCTCGTTTGAATAAAATCTTTGTCCCGCCAGCCATTTCTTCAAATTGGGGAACAAATAATAGTCCAAGGGAGCAAAGTCTGGAGAAGGGGGGGGAGGGGGGGGATGTGAAATGAGCTAGAATCCTGTTTCCATTAACTTTGCGACCACAACTGCTGCGGTGTGTGCTGGTGCATCGTCGTGATGGAAAAGGGCTTTTTTGCGGTCCAACTGCCAGCGTTTTTCTTGCAGCTCGGTTTTCAAATGGTCCAATGACAATGAATAATGTGCACCTGTAATAGTTTTACTCTTTTCCAATTAGTCAATGAGGATTATCCCTTGCGAATCCCAAAAGACAGTCACCATAACCTTTCCAGCCGATGGAATAGTCTTTGTCTTTTTTGGTGCAGATTCTCCCTTAGTAACCCATTGTTTATATTGTTGTTTGGTCTCAGGAGTATAGTAATATATCTATATTTCATCAACAGTGACAAAACAACGCTTAAAGTACTGTGGGTTCTTCCTGAACAGCTGCAAACCATCCTTGCAACACTTCACATGATTTTGTATTTGGTCAAGCGTGAGCAATCGCGGAACCCATCTTGCGGATAGCTTTCTTATGTCCAAATGTTTATGCAAAATATTATGTACCCATACATTTGAAATGCCCACAGCACTAGCAATCTCATGCACCTTAACTCTTCTGTCATCCATCACCATATCATGAATTTTATCTATGATTTCTGGAGTCGTAACCTCCACAGGGCATTCAGAACATTCAGCATCACTTATGCCCATACGGCCACTCCGAAAATTTTGAAACCACTTATAAACTGTTCTAATCAAAGGTGCAGAGCCATCGTAATGTTTATCAAGCTTCTCTTTAGTCTCCTGAGGCGCTTTGCATTTCATAAAGTAATGTTTAATCACCACACGAAATTCTTTTTTGTCGTTTTTTGACAATCACTCGACTTCCTTGATTCACATGAATGCCAAACACAAAGAAATTGACCAATATGGCTGAAACTTGGTGCGCATTCTTTCCAAAGTTGCTACTAACTAAACATGACCTCGATACGAGCCGGTGGTGCCATCTCTCGTACTTTGCACGGACTTTTCAAAGGCCCTTTGTAGTTTCAAATTTATGTACTTGTGCTTCTTGTTTATTCTAAAGTACATGCTGTTTGTTTTTTAATGTTGAGAATTGCTCTGTTCTCTGCAGACCATTTGTAAACATCTGCTAGTGCTTCATTGCCTTTTTCCAATAGCAGGTCAGGTGTCTTGCTGGTAATCAGTACAGTACTGTCATCATCAAAAAGTACTTTTTCTCCATGCTCCACACATTGTGGAAAATCATTAATATAAATTAAGAACAATATTGGGCCCAGATCACTTCCCTGTGGGACTCCTATATTAGCATACTGTGGGTTGGATAAATGATTTACCACATATTTGGATGTGCTATGTGAAATTTCTACTCTCTGCACTCCCTTATTTAGGTACAATTGAAACCATTTATTTGCCACTCCCTGATTCTACGAGACTCCAACTTGTGTAGAAGAATGTCGTGGTCAATGGTATCGAAGGCCTTCGATGGATCTGGGAAAATTGGAGTTACGTAATTGTCCTTGTCTAGTGATTCAAGAACAATTTTTGTAAACTGAGCTACTGCGGTTTCAGTGCTTCCGCCCGGTCTGAAGCCTTGCTGTTCCTTGCAGAGAAGATTATATTTATTTAAGTAGCTCATAAGTCTATTTTCATTGAAGTCCCCACTATTTTGGAAAATACTGGAAGTAAAGCAATTGGCCTGTAATTTTCTACGTTTTCAACATCAACTTTTTTGTGAAGAGGTATGATTTTAGCTAGTTTCAGATAGTCTGGGAAGCAGACAGTCTTAAAAGACTGGTAAATGATGTCAGTTAAAGGGGCTTTAATGCTGTCTATGCACTCTTTTAACACACACACTGGGACTTTGTCCAGTCCTGTTGAGGATTTGTTTCTTAATTGTTTTATGGTACTGCTTACTTCTCTCTCAGTAGTGGGGAGCAGAAACATTGGATTTTTTATGCAATTTTGCACTGGAATAGCAGATCTTTTTGGAAATTTACTCTGCAGGTCTTTTGCAATACTGGTGAAGTATGAATTTAAGAAGTTATCCAACTCTTTCTGATCACTAATTGTATTGCCTGATTTCTTGATTTTAGTGTTTGAGTGCCTCTTTTTTTATTTCCAGTCTCATATTTAACTAAAGTCCGAGCGGATCTACTTTTGTTATTTGGAATTTTTATGACTTTGTCATTAGCTGCCTTTTTAGCTACCTTAAGTAGCTTTCTGTAGATTTTTTGTTGTTTTTGTAATAACTTAAAAAACCAGAGTCACTACATGTATTCTTCATGGAGCTGAGTTGTCCGAAGGTTTGGGCAGATTTTGTAATCCCACTGGTAATTCACTTTGTTTTACTCTATGCTCCAACCGGAAGTAGGACTTAGGGAAACGATTCTTCAAATGTGAGCCTAAACAAGATTTTGTAATCCCACTGGTTATCCATTTTGTTTTGCTCTGTGCTCCAACCGGAAGTAGGACTTTGGGAAATGATTCTTCAAATTTGAGCTTAAACAATGACATAAAATGGCAGAACTTTTTGTAGGCATCTGTTTGTCATACACATTGTCCCAGGTTTCGCGACTTAACTGTACAGTAAAATTTTGCATGGCTGATTTGGAGTAGATTCTTTTATATGCATGTAGCTTGGTTGCTTTTCCAATAGGAACGTTTACTTGTGCAATTTAAGAAAGATGATCTGAAAGACCCAGATTTTTTAGTTCTAAGACACAGTTTTCTGTGCCAGTATCAGTGGCTATATGATCATTAGTAGAGCCTGAGTGTGTCGTCATCCTTGTTGCACAGCTGACTAGTGATGTCATTCCAAAGCTACGTAAAATGCTCAGAAAAGCGTTAGTAACAATATCTATTTTTGCTGTGTTTAAGTTAAGATCTACACATAGCAAGATGTTACTTTTAGTACTTGATACGTGTTCTCGACTCTGTATTAGTTTTGCACAGAATTTTTCAAAATCACCACTATGAGAACAATATACACATAATATGACAAGTTTTTTGAAGACATTTTGAGATGATAGCTCTATTGCTGACACTTCAAAGTGTTTTTCTCCACGAAGAGAGACAATGTCACTTCTTACCTATATCAGAGTTCATTCTTAATTGAGGCTTAGTGCCGTATACTGATCTTGCCTTGGAGGCAGTTAAGTAGGAGATGTGTCTTAGAGCTAGATAATAACAGATGGTGACGCGGGAGTGGAAGCGCACGTAGTTTATGTATCAGCTGATAGAGGATAACATTCGATAGGGGGACTGTGATTTTAGTTTCGATTGTGCCCACTAGAGTGCACTAAAGTAATAGAATGTTTTTCATCAACTGTTCTAGTATTTTCATAAAGTGTTATTATGTCTTTTTGTGTATGTAAAATGTTATAAATGTGTTTTAGCAGTATGAATAATGCGTGAGTGTGGTTTAAGGTTAATATGAAGATAATTGTTTAACAAATTGTTTAGTAGGACTTAGTGTGGGAACATTTCGAAGAAGTATGGATATGAACAAAGGGGATTTTTGTAGAATAGATTTGTAAAGTAAGTTTGTGGTAAAGGGAAAGTTAATTCAGGTATAAATAACAATAGTAAATAACTTTATGCATAAGCAGAACTTCAGCATATTAGATAATTATGTCGGTAAAAAGTGCAGTCATTAGGTTTACTATTTTGCAATTGGTTATTGGTGAAAAGCGCGGATTGACGCGGGAGAATGTTGTTTTGCTATTGGCTGTTGAGTAAACTGACCAATGGTAAAGCAATATTCTTCGCGCGCGCCTTTCTCTACTGGTAGAGAATACAGAGTATTCTAAGGAGGGGTGGGAGCCTAGTCATGAAACAGTTCAGACTTGTGTAGCACTAGTTCCGATGGAAACGATAAGTTGCCCGATCTAGTAGTGTTTCATACATCAAAAGTGTGGTAAAGTGACGGCATAATTATTCCGATGGGCATGTAGAAATTTCGGAATTTTTAAGTGAATTTTGTGACGAGAAAAGACATAAATTCCACGTGGCGTATTGAGCAGGTCGGTGGCTTAAAAACTGTGACTGCATTTGGTAACAACAGACTTAATATTTGGTGAGCATTATCAATCAGAAACAATCAGTATTTTTGTAGCTATTACGTTTTCAGGAAATGCAACACCATAAACTTGCTAACGTGAGTGAAAGGGATTGTGAGTGACATGGGCTTGGCAGTGATACTTGTTCACCTAAGTTTCAGAATATATTAATTGAGGACAAAATTTCCAACCTTTCATTTCGTGTGAAAACTTTCTCCTGAAACGTGGATTAGTGACTTTAATTGCAGCCAGGTTCACATCAAAGTACAGTAGGTTTCGTTCAGCTTCCCTACTGATGATATGCTAAGACAATGTTCACAGGTAGGTGCACGTACGTCGTAAAGGGACGGAAAGAACCGCGCCGCCGCAACATGACCCTCCCCCTTTAATTGAAACTCTACAATAAGAACAATAGTTGAATGACACTCTGAGTAGCATATGAGGAATAGTAGCGGACCTAAGATTGAACCTCGGGGAACCCCATATATCATTTCTTCCCAGTCAGAATTATGTCCCTGGACTATATTACTTGAATTACGAAGTACAACTTATTACAGGATGACTGCTGCTGTGGTTCAAAGGGGACCATCCGCATGTCCTGGTCCAGCAGTTCAGCCACCATTGGATTGAGGGCCGTAACAATAACAACAAAAACCAAAGTATAAATATGATATTATACCCGGGCCAGTGAAACAAGTCACTTGACAGCTCATGTGAGGTTGGCTACACTGCGATTGCGAGGTTGCAATAGCTGCCACTGCACATTTCCACAACTCAAAAGTATGTTTTGGAAATGTAAGCTACAATCAACGTTTATACATAAGTGCAACAAAGTACGTTATTTTAACAATGGAGAGTACAATGACGGAGACTAAGCATTTGATAGTATATGAAACCAGGAAATAAAAACACCTGAATTAATGACAATATCTATGAAAAGTTGTTCCAAATTGTTACAGTAACAGCTGCATGTAAAACGTATAATAATGTAAATTAAGCATACTAAATAACACACTACCCACACTCATAGAAAGAAATAAAGCAAAACATGCATTGCCTACCCAATTGCAGAGAGAAAAAGAATTAATTCCAAGTACATTTACACTCATCAATTTACGATGTCAATGGCGCAATTCCATCGAGTTCTCTTTCACTATCATCGGAATCGGCGCCAAAACTGTTGTCATCATCATCATTAAGAGAAATATTAAATGCTTGTTTTCATTCATAATGCCATCTATAGTCTGTGCTTCTCTTATAATTTAGCAACATGGTCTACTTTTTTCCTCCATGAGGTAGTGTCTACAGTAGCAAGACCTTCACGTAGCTGTCTTTCCACTTCTGTTGTAGTAAAAGTCTTGTTGTTACTTCTGATGTATGCCTTGACTTCACTCCAAACCAATTCAATTGGATTAAAGTGGCGGTGATAAGGCAGTAGCCTAATTACCAAGTGACCCTGTTCGCTTGCAATTTCATCTATGCCGTATTTAGGCGTCACAGGCTTATTTTGTTTCACAAGTGAGTATAACAGCAGCTTTGTCATGCTCATGTCTGCAGCAATGTCTCTCGCCTGCAACCACTGCACCATAGTTTCTCTACAGTCACTAGTGGTGGGAGTTTTATCTAAAATCACGAAATGGTACGGTGCATTGTCCATCACAAAAACTTTCGGAACATGAAACTGGAGCAACTAATTTTTAAACCACTGCAGAAACTGGGGGTGGTCCATATCCTCATGATGGTCACCGGTTTCTTTCGATCGAAAAACTAGAAGTCCTTCACGCACAAAGCCTTCGATCCTGCATGGGCCACGATTAAACGGGTTCCTCTTCCTGTTGGCTGTTCGGAGTATCATCTGTCCAGCATTTCTCAACTGATTCTCCAGTGTTGAGCAAGGTTTTGTCTAACCATATGACTGAGGGCATGTCCTTTCCTACAATTTTGTGTAAGGAAATGGTATGAGCTGCAACAACACGAGCTTTTTCTAGTAACAGTTTTAGTCCATCTAACTTTTTAAAACGGAAGACCATACTTTTTAATATCATCTTAAGTGACTTTTCCCCCTGAGAAAAGTTCACTTTCTTTTAAAAAAGTTAACAACTTTGCTATTGTGGGGTACGGCATTCTTTCCTTTTAGTTTATCTCACATGTAGCCATGCACGGAAGCAGTATGACATTAGCTGGTGGGTTTTGCTAGTAATAATCAAATACTCACTGACAGGCTCCTTCTTCTTCTTCTTCCCAGCTGAAAACTGCTGCTGTTAATTATGCTTATGCACACAATCAAATTAAAACTGCTCGAAACGTGGGGTGCTTGCATGCCACTGGCTGAAGACATACAAATTAAAAGTGCTCAAAGGGTTTGGAGCTGAACTCACATACAATTGGCTCAGTGGGGGCATTCGGGGCTGGGGACCGTGGCGGGGGTGGGGGTGGGAGAGGGAGGGGAGTGGTCACGCAGGGGGTAGGGAATGCTTTTTGGTGTGGCCTTAATAATGATGTGCTGATATTGACATCAGCAAAATATAACATGCACAACTGCCTGAGAACCAGAAGTGATTATGTCATCACAATGAAAATAAGGATGTCTAATGGTGACAGGAAAGTGCTGATGGATTCTGAGACAGCATTTTTTGGCAAGAAACCACAGTAACCCACAACTAGTAATATATGACATGAATTCAGTTCTGATATAACTAAACAAGAAAAATTACCCTGTTGACATTTCTGTGATCTTGTCAAGATCTTTGACTATGTACATCATAACACTCCACTGAGCAAAAACTAAAATCACAAGTGTACAGGCATTCTACTTGCAAGGAGGGAGTCACATCCCAACAACAGAAAAAAAGAGCATCACATTAACAAGAATACAACTAAATTTTGAGCGAGGAGACATTAAATATAGTGTATCATAAGGTTCAGTGCTTGGCCCACTCCCACCCTTTGTCTGCATAAATGATTTACCCAGAACATTGGAGGACTTTTCAAAGACTGAGAAGTTTGTAGTCAACACTAATATACTGACAACAGAAACAAAAACATTGTGTATACGCAGACAAGGAAACAAATTCCCGAACTTTCTCCACCTAAAAGGGCACTTTTTTCTGGGCAAAATACACTTTTTCCTGGGTGAAAATTCACTTTTTCCTGAGTGAAAGGACATCATATTTTCATAGTACAGAAGTATAAATACAAATTCCACCAAATAGCTTCTGAAGCACAGAAATTAAGATTGCACTATGTGATGCACTTATGTCAACCAATCATAGTGCACTTTACATGACCTCACCAGCCAACAATAGTAGATATTCAGTGCATAGGACATGTGGTGTAGTCAGCCAATAGCCACATAACTGTTAAATAGCTCAAAAACACAAATAGGAAATACATACATAAATTTTTTAAGCACATGTTGTTGCGGTCTTCAGTCCAAAGACTGGTTTGATGCAGCTCTCCATGTTACTTTATCCTTTGCAAGCCTCTTCATCTCCAACTACTGTAACCTACATCCTTCTGAATCTGCTTAGTGTATTCATCTCTTGGTCTCCCTTATGATTTTTACCCGCCACACTTCCCTCCAGTACTAAATTGGTGATCCCTTGATGCCTCAGAATGTGTCCGACAAATCAGTCCCTTCTTCTAGTCAAATTTCTCTTCTCCCCAATTCTATTCAGTACCTCCTCATTAGTTACATGATCTACCCATCTAATCTTCATCTTTCTTCTGTAGCACCACATTTAAAAAGCTTATATTCCCTTCTTGTCTAAACTGTTTATTGTCTATGTTTCATATCCATACATTGCTACTCTCCATACAAATACTTTCAGAAAAGACTTTCTGACAAATCTATACTCGATGTTAACAAATTTCTCTTCTTCAGAAACACTTTTCTTGCCACTATAAGTCTACTACATTGACCATTCTCAGATATTTTCCTGCCCAAACAGCACAACTCATCTACTAATTTAAGTGTCTCAGTTCCTAATCTAATTCCCTGATTTAATTTGACTACATCCCGTTATCCTTGTTTTGCTTTTGTTGATGTTTACCTTATATCCTCCTTTCAAGACGCTTCCCATTCCATTCAACTGTTCTTACAAGTCCTGTGCTGTCTCTGACAGAATTACACTGTCATTGGCAAACCTCAAAGTTTTTATTTCTTCCCTGAATTTTAATTTCTACTCCAAATTTTTTGTTGGTTTCCTTTACTGCTTGTTCAATGTACATATTGAATAATATCTGGGATAGGCCACAATCTCGTCACTCTCTTCTCAACCGTTGCTTCCCTTTTGTGCCCCTAGACTCTTTATAACTGCCTTCTGGTTTCTGTACAAATAGCATTTCGCTCCCTGTACTTTACCCCTGCCACCTTCAGAATTTGAAAGAGAGTATTCGATCAACATTGTCAAAAGCTTTCTGTTAAGTCTACAAATGCTATAAATGTAGGTTTGCCTATCCTTAACCTAGCTTCTAAGATAAGTTGTAGGGTCAGTTTTGGCACGCATGTTCCTACATTCCTACAGAATCCAAACTGATCTTCCCCGAGGTTAGCTTCTACCAGTTTTTCCATTCATCTGCAAAGAATTTATGTTAATATTTCACAATCGCGACTTATTAAACTGATAGTTCACTAATTTTCACACGTGTTAACACCTGCTCTCTTTGGAATCAGAATTATTATTTCTTTTTTAAGTCTGAGGGTATTTCAGCTGTGCCATACATCTTGCTCACCAGATGAAAGATTTGGTCATGGCTGGCTCCCCTAAGGCTATCAGTAATTCTAACAGAATGTTGTCTACTCCTGGGGCATTTTTTCTAATTATGTCTTTCAATGCCTGTCAAATTTTTCATGCAGTATCATATCTCCCATCTCATCTTCATCTACGTCCTCTTCCATTTCCATAATATTGCCCTCAAGCACATTGCCCTTGTAGGTCAATCCATATGAAGTAGTCCAGTGATAGTTGCTTGACCAATGTTAAATATTTTAATTTTTTTATATGTGATAGCCCTATATTTGAGAAGTTCAAAACAGTTTTTTAAAATAATTTGTCTTGCACCTCTACTGGATGGCGGCCATTTTTATTTGTAGGTGCGCAATGAGTTTTCAGTCTGGAGACATTAGCGAAAATTTGAATTCCTCTGCACTGGGTTAAGTTACAACATTGCAACTGACATGATTGTTTTTAGAAAAGTATCCTCTATAACATTGTCTAATACACAAAATACACTAAATTCAAAAATAACCAGCCAATATTACCTCCAAAATTTGGTATCCAAATTTTCAAAAATCTACTTTTTAGGCCCAAAAATAACAAACAAGGAGTGATTTGTGAGAGTCTGTTTTTTTATTTTCTTTTCTTTTCTTATAGTTAGATATCATACACTACTAGCCTCATAGAGAGCAAGAACACTTACAAGTGTTTCCTTAATTTTTTATGAATTTTTGAAATTTGAAAATTTTCATTTTTTGTTAAGTTTGGGGTTAGTTATCTCAGGTGGGACTGAATACAAAAATATGATTTTTTATTAAATGAGGAAATAATTCACATTACTCTACAACTGATCTTATGGCTGTTGCCTATTTAAATGGTTTATTGTTTCATTGTAATAAAATGTAATTGTGACATATATTTAATTAACACTATCACCCAATATTCAATTAGTTTATTTATTTTTAATAATGCAATTTTAAACAATAGGAGCTTTCACTTTTGTTTTATGGCAGTAAAAATGCCCATTTACATTTAGTTTTATTGCCAATAAAGAAGTACATTATTGCTGGGTGTGGCATTGTAGAAGTACATAATTGCTGGGTGTGGCCTTGTTGTAGTCAGTCTGTTCTGAAACCTCTGTTGCGGTGGATGTACATACTTCATCGATAGTGTAGAATGTGTTATGTGCTTTGTTCTGTGTGTAATTTGTAATTAATTTTGAGAGGTTAACTTGAATGCAGTAACATGGATGAACAGTGCTCTGTTGGACAGAGAGCAAGTGAAGTGTGTTACAAAACAGTTTACGGTTCAGTTTCAAAAACTTCAAAAATGTCAATGACTTTGATGAAGTTAGACAATCTTTGTTTAAATTTTGAGTAAGTTCTTCTGTAACATCATTGTGTGAGTATCATGAGATTAAATATATTCTGAAGTACAGCCACGTTTTTGGAAGAAAGAGATGTGATCCACTTAAAGTTCATAAAAAGCCTATTACTAAAAGTTTGAGGGAAACAAAACTTGAACATTTGTCCTTGTTATGTGAGAGTGAAACAGCTTCCCAAGTGAAATGTAAATGTGATTCCTGGAAATTCCCTGTGCCCAAATTGTTACTCAAAAATATTTGTTGTGAATCCAGAACCAGAATCATGCAACCTTGTTAATGACATTTATATTCCTAATGAGGAAGCTGTTAGCATATTGGATTTAGCTTGTTCTAAGTTAGACGTATCTCCTGCTACGAAAATAATAAAAATAAATAGCTGAAAAAGAAAAGCAGCTATTGAAAATAAGGTACAACAAATTTCAGACAAATTAGAAAAGACTTGGAATCATGCTTTAATAATACAGATATCAACATTATTTCTAAAGAAGAAGAAAACCTACCACCAGAAACACCTGACACTGAATATTTGAGCTTAGTAAAGAAATTAAGTATTAAATATTCAGTGCCATCTAAAGAGGAAAAGGTTAAAATTTTAAATTTGCTCCCTGACTCATGGTCAAGTTAAAAAATAGTTCATGAATTCAACGTTTATCATCATTTGGTTACACTAACCTGAAAATTAGTGAAAGAGCAAGGCATTCTTCCAGTTTTAGCAAAGAAGAAAGCAGTAGGTATAAGTGAAGAAACAAAAGATCCAGCAGTTTTTGAAGAGGATGAAAACAGTACAATGTGCCCACGTTGCAAGGATAGCAAAAGAGTTATTATAAATGGAGTTAAAGTAACAAAGCCGAAACGACTAGTGCGGTCAAATTTAAATGAACTTTATGTAGCTTCCAAAATTTCTCATCCTGAATGCAAAATTGGATGGTCAAAATTTTGTTACCTTTGCCCTAAGTGGCGTATTTTAGCTGGATCCTCAGGGACACACTCCATATGTGTTTGTTTATATCATCAAAATGTCAAACTGATGATTGCAGGTGCAAAACTCAGTGATCTTCCCTCCAAACCTTGTATCCCTGTCTCTAGTTTGAATTCTTCATAAGCTACTGTTATGATTTGTTACTGCCATTTAATATGTATGTATTTTAATAGTACAAGTAATTATAATCTTTATTATGAAAAGGAAAGCTGCTACTAACCATACAGCGAAGATGCTGAGTCACAGATAGGCACAACAAAAAGCTTACAGCCAACAAGGCCTTTGTAAAAAATGGACCACACACACACACACACACACACACACACACACACAGGTGCGTGCGCAAACCGTGAGTGTGTGCATGAGTCTGTTGCCTGTTACTGACAAAGGCATTGTTGGCCGAAAGCTTATTTTTGAGTCTTTTTGTTGTGCCTATCTGTGACTCAGCTTCTCCGCTATATGGTGAGTAGCTACTTTCCTTTTCATTATATAGTTACATTCCATCCTGGATTTTTCATTGTTTAATTATAATCTTTTACGTGTGTGTTCTGCTGCCGCTTGTGCATAACTTAATATATTTTACTTTACTATGTGAGTAGTTCTCATTAATGCTGAGAATTTTGATGATATTCATTGTCACACATGGCTAACTCTAGTCTTTTTGTTGCTTTCTGTAGTTTTTCTTGTATTTGTCTTCATTTGGAGTGCTAAGTTCAGTACGCCACCTGTCAGGCTTTTGGTTTGGTTTGCTCTGGTTAACATTTGTTCACTGTAGTTTTCATGTTCAAACATTGCACTTGACTGTTTTTCTCTGTGAAATCTTGTGCGCTATATGTCAGTGCTTATGCAACTTTCTTTATTATGTATACTGGTATGTATTCAGTAAATTAGTCTGTCATTTATTTTGCTTTATTATATGGGTCGTGAAGCATTTTTGTGCTCATGAGATGGGCCATGTCCAAAACACATAATAAAAGAATTTGGATTCAAAACAAAATTTCTATGGAACACCCAAGATCTGTTATTAGCAACCAGCCAGTATTGTATATGTTTATCAGATTATTGGTGTAAATGGCTGGTCTTTTTGGCCCAAAATTTTTCTAAGTGGCTGGTCCTCAAAGTGTCATGATTTAAGAAATTCATCGCACCGTCTCACACATAACATAATTCATCTTTCATAAAAGGAAATTTACTTTGAAAGTAACGCTTCCCAAACCACAATTTGCAGCATTTTCCTGCGAGCTGTGAGGGATGTAAATAATTTTTACGTCACACTCATCGAAAGTAGTTTGTCATTACAAAGTATTGCATAATCTTCGTCCTAAAGCCTTTGACACTTCTCGATGTTGGCAGACACTTGTGTGTGCACTGTGTTTTCTTGTTGTAAATGACACATTTTCTTTGCATCTTAAGTTTTATTTCGGTGATATTCTCACATTTATGTTTTATCGCCGTAATATTATTTTGGAACAGCAGGCTAAAGTAAAATCCTTTGTCTCAGTCCTTACAAGTCAACATTACAAAAACTCAACTGAAAATAAAAACAAAGAAAGATTCCTGGCATATTAAAAAATTCCCAGGCTTTTCCTGGATGAAAAAATTCCTACATTTTTCCAGGATTTCTTGACTGCCCTGGGGTGTATACACCCTGAACATACTCCCTGAAACATATACATATCCAGCACAACCTGGGGAATAATAGAACTGGCTTAATATTTATTCACATCAAACAGTCTAACCTTAATCTTACAAAGACTCATGTTATCCAATTCCAAAAAAAATTAAGAGAGCTAGCAGGTACCAGAAGAAGACATCAATGAGCACATAATGGATGAGGCTCCATGTATGAAGTTCACCAGGCATCCAGATGGATAACACACCACAGTTGCACTAGACAGTGGATAAGGTAACCGAAAAGGTCATTTCTACATGCTTTGCGGTTATAAATCTCTCTCAACGTGTTGATCTGCTGATGGAACTGTACCTTGTACATTTTCTTTCAATACTGTCATATACCATAATCATCTGGGGAGATGCAATTAAGGTCAGAAAAGTATACAGGGTGATTCTGTGATGATGTTATAAACTTTTGTGGATGCTGGTCAAGGATAAATCAATTTGATATAAGGAACCCTGGCCCAGAAATGATGGAGTTGAAAATTGCAAGCAAAAATCGTTCTGTTACCTCTGACAGTAGTCCTCTTCTGTTACAAGAGCTTTGATTTCCATATTTTGGAAGTTGGTAGCATGAAACACGAAAAAATTATCTAGTAAAGTTGGGCTCTAAAATGCATATCTTAAGAAGTATAATCACTAGTTCATATTTGCCACTGTGAAATTCATTTCTTCTTCTGAACAAGTGCACATAGCTCTTACAGTATGCATTTTAGAGCCCATGTTTACTAAACTTTGTTTCTTGTTTTGGTCCATGCCACCTCCTACAAAATATTCGCAGTAGAAGGTATCGACCATCATAGGTATGAGAACAATTTTCACTTATAACGCTCAGCTCGGTTGTTTCCAGACCAAGGTCCCTTACCCCAAATTGATACATTTACCCTTCTCCATCATCTTTATAAGTGTGTAACATCATCATGGAAGTGTGCTTTAAGAATAATGTGTTTAGTTAATAACCAAACATCTTACTGAATCCTCTTCAGGGAACTAGGAATCTTACACTGGAATTCTTACACTACATGCCAATACACATACTTTCTCAGGATATTTGTAACAAGAGTGAACTTAGGGTGAAATCTGCTGTTTACAACCACAATACTAGAAGGAGTCATAATCTGTTGTTAATATATGTAACAGAAGTGGTTAACGGCCTTGCCACAGTGGTAACACAGGTTTCTGTCAGATCACCGAAGTTAAGCGCTGTCAGGCTGAGCTAGAACTTGGATGGTTGACCATTCAGTCTGCTGAGCGCTGTTGACAAGCGAGGTGCACTCAGCCCTTGTGAAGCAAACTGAGGAGCTACTTGATTGAGAAGTAGCGGCTCCGGTCTCGGAAACTCACATACAGCCGGGAGAGAGGTGTGCTGGCCACATGCCCCTCCATATCCATATTCAGTGACGCCTATGGGCTGAGGATGACACTGTGGTTGGTCGGTACCATTGAGCCTTTGTGTCCTGTTCAGGAGGAGTATAGTTTTAGTTTAAATGTAACAGAAGGAGCCTTCAGTGGCTCAGTAGACTGTTTCTCCCCTTCCACACATCAAGTAATTCTTCCTCTTGTTCACAGAGGATAACTATTCTGTGTTACTCTGCTTTGGTAGAATAGAGTTAATGACTGCTTGCACTGGCGGTAATGCAAAGACTGGTGGAACAACAGGTAGTTCCTGAGGTCACTGATGGTGGAGTTCACAAAACTAACAGCTAGACAAAAACAAAGTCCAGGGCATAGCAAAAATCATTTTAAGTGTACACGAACAGTCCAGGGACCAATCGGAAACAAAATCATAATACAAGCAAGATCAAAAACTCTACTAATCAATAACGTGTATCTAAGGCTTAAATGAAATAGCGGAACTGACTGACAAGGATTGGACCGCACTATGAACCAACACAATTGCGCCAATGGATGGACCCAAGTGATGTGTCTATGGCTGTGCCAAAGCCCCTCTTGGCGGGTAAGCTGCCGTTGGAGTATGAAGGCCGAGTATCCCTGATTTGTCCTGCTCATTGATGCTTGGGTTGTGTGGAGAATATGAATCACTGTCGGATGTTAAAATAAAATTGTCATCAATGAATCTTATCACTGATATACTTTCATCTTGAATTTTATTCTCAGACCTAAATCTTTCTTTTATTTCTTTCATGGCTTCTTCGACATACAGGTTAAAAAAAAGACTACCTTAAACCCCTTTTAATATGAGAACTCCTCTCTTGGTCTTCCATTCTCTCGTGGTTCTTATACATACTGTATATTACCGTCTTCCCTATTCACATTATTCTGAGAATTTCAAACATCTTTCATCAAATTACAAACACTTTATCTAATTCAACAAATTCCATTAATGTGTCTCGATTTTTTCTTAAGTGTTGCCTCTGTTATCAGGTGTAATGACAGAACTGTCTCTCTGGTGCCTTTACATTTCCTAAAGTCAAACTGGTCATCATCTAATGGATTCACAACTTTCTCTTCCACATTCTTCTGAATATTACTCTGGTCAGTAAGTTGGATGATGAAGTGTTAAGCTGACTGTGCAGTACTTTCCACATTTATCAGACCTTGCAGTCTGCAGGATTGTGTGGTTGACTTTTTACCACGTATCCAATGGTACGCACTGAGTTTCATAGATCCTACACATTAACTTGTATTGTTATTACCCCCCCCCCCCCCCCCCAATTACAAAAGAATGTTATCTGTCCCTTTAGCCTTGTTTGATTCCAAGTCCCATAATGCACTGTTGACTGACGGCAAGACTGAAGCCTCTATGCCCTCCAAATTGATGCACATTTCACATTTCTAATTCCATCGTGTTAACAGGCAGTTCCTCCCTCTTGTTGAGGCCCTCAGCGTATTTTTTCCACCCGCATGCACTGTGTCAAACAACAGAATTCGTTTTGCACTCTTAAATTGCTTCATTCTTTAATTCTGTGAACTTTATTTGGCTTTTGTTTGCTGAATCTAACTTTTCGGCAAGCATTCCCTTTTTGATTTCCTCACATTTTTCCTCCAACCATTTCACGTAAGCTTCTTCATTATAAAAGATAATATTTTTGGGGATCCTTTCATTCTAGTTGGGATCCATTCATTCTAGTTTGTGGTCCCTTAGGTGGATACAGGAGGTGGAGCAGATGCAATTTGTGGACAAAAGATTCAGATATTAATTTATTCTACATCTAATATCAAATAGTAAAAGTAAAACATGACTTTGTTTGCTGTAGTTGCAGTGTAAGTTGCTAACAGTACAGCTGAAAGTTGAAACATATACAGATACAAAGGTTTACAATTCAGTCAGTCTTCAATACAATGACTGTTCCACAGATGATGCATCCTGACCATTATGAAAGTCTGTAAACGTTATGAAATAGCAAATAAACAAAATGAGCTCTGCGCAGCAATCTTTGTACTTAAGTAGACCCGTGCTGGAGATCTGGAGAGCAGAAGCTTGCATATCATTGGTTGCAGCATCAGTGTTTGTGGCAGTGGTCTTATGTTGCGATGTCGCTGTAGGGAACATAGTGGCGTGACTGGCAGCAAATTTATTTGAAAGTATGGCTGACTGGATGGTGGCCAATATCGCAGCACCGAGTGAGGCAACGCACTGGTTAGCATAGTGGACTTGAATCTGGGAGAATGATAGTTCAAATACCTATCTGGCTACACAGATTTAGGTTTTCTGTGCTTTCTCTAAATTGCTCCAGGCAAGTGTGGGTATGGTTCCTTTGAAAAAGGAACCATCCTTCTGCTCCACCTCTAATGACCTTGCTGTTGACTGGATGTTTAACACTGATCATTCTGCCTTAAGGGAGTCTGTGGAATAACACACTCTTTTTCTGAACAAATGTCAAGGTCATCCTCCACAAAGAGTGTTTCTGTGCCTTGTGATCTGAATCAATGCAGGTGTGCTTTTAAAACAAATGTCATGAACTAGGAGATCTATTATGACAGTTTAAGAACTACAGCTTATTAAGACTGCCTTACAGATTTATGAATTAACACCTCCTTGGACAGCATCCCAACATGATTTCTCTTGACAGACTCCAGTAACCTTGTTAGAAGGCTTCAGTAGTATGTTCCTATGGGGTTTGCCTCTTGTGAGCATAATCTCTTAGCACCGCACTATGGCAGTACCAAAGAGCATTCAGCATCACCTGCTCAATGATGGTCAGTTCTTTGTATTTTTCAACAACGGTGAATCCGCATCTCCTCTGCTTGTTTGGCTCATTTGTCTCAAGATAATACATCTAGCACTCATTTATGGTGATTAAGTGGGTAAAGAAGTCATCTGGATTGGCCTAAAACAGCTGTAATATTTGCACTACTGCCTCAGTTCAGTGTGCTTTTTGAACGTACATGAGCAATCCCAGAATCCAGTGAGGCTTGGCCTTTGTCATGTTCAAAATGTCATGTAAAATGTTAAAAATTGATGACTGATTTTCCAGTTTTCCCTTGTCAGCTCAATTGTAATACAATTTCTGTGACTACCAGGGCCTTCACTTCTCTTGTGATTATCTATTGTTTGCAGAGAGGTGGTCTGCCACTTCATTCTCCATCATTACTTAATTGACCACATTGTAAAGGTCTGCACCACATAACCATTATTTCATATGCCATACACATCCATGAACTCAGCATAGGTTGCAGTATTGTTCAAATGCAGAAAACAAATTACTGCGCAATACTCCACTTTATCAATGGGCTATGCTATTTCGTTCAGACTTCTCTAGTGGCTTGCTAAGATATTGTGGCATGTGAATTTCAGTGTGTACCAGGACTGCATACATGTACCTACAAACAAAAAAATAATTATGTAACTTTATTTTGTAAAGGTAATAATTAAAACTAATCCTCATAGTTGCTAACAGAAGAATGAAAGGGCAAATGTGGTATCAGTAGATGTGCTGTGTTTATCAGAATATCATTTGGAAACAACTGACACTGATTAGACACTTGTTGATGGATATGAGCTAATGTCATCCTATGTTAGTATAGTACCAATAAAATTAAAATGAGAGTTGCTTTATACATAAAAAGTTTGTTTGCTGTCCAAGGGCTGACATGTTAGTGAATATTCTGTTGGACATGTGCTTGATAGATAAGTTCGATATCAGGCACTTAGGAATGAGGTCACAAGAGAAGATGTCCTTGAATGCTGCATCACAAGAGTGGATAATGAAAACACACTACTGAGTACCACCAGAAATTTAGAAACCACCAGAAGGGTAACTCTTAAGTTCCTTTAACTAACTGGTAATACGTAGTGCAGATTTTGGAAAAAAAGCTTTCATCACAAATTGCTGGAAAAATGTAGTTATGTAACAGTACCTTATATTAACGATATTTTAAGAAAGACTGTAAATCGTTTTTTGTGTTTTGATGAGTAGGGAATGTCACGTGGCTACTGATGCTAATCGTGATGGTAATGGTCATGAGTATTGAGGACACCTGTGTTACTAAGATCCAGGCTTGAATTATTTACCACACGAAAGTTTCCACTGAAGTTTGAAGTTTACAGTGCAACTACCATAGACAGCTTGCTCTAACTTCCAAATCCATTCAGTAATTAAGAGTACAAAACCAATGCTATGTTTATAATTGTGTAGGCTTCCACAGCCAGCATCAGTTGACATAAAAGTTTTCTGAGCATCACACTGCATCATAATGCAAAAAAAGGGGGGGGGGAGGTGGGGGGTAGTGACGGAGGGGGGGGGGGGGGACGTTGACTATGATGGAGAAACTAACATTTCGACACAGTTACAGTGGCCTTCCTCTGGGTTTACTGAGGTTGTTTAGCTGTGTAGAGTCGCTTATACACAGTTATTGCTGCTCACTGAGCATGCCATTATGTCACAGTTTTGAAAAGGTCGTTGTTATAATTGGTAATTTGAGGCTGAAGGAGTGCGAACTTTATTTTAATAGGTTGCTACGATGGAGGGAGCATGGATCTGCAATTGCGTATTCCTTCTTGCACTGTTTGCTGTGACAGGTGCTCATCAGTGAATGGGATGTGGGCTCCTGTTTTCCTCCTGCTGGAAGTAGTGGCGCAGTGGCAGTTGCCCATCTGTAGCACTCACATCATATGTTGCTGGTGTCGCTTGTTGGACTCTGAGGGCTGGCAGCCAGAATGGGGCAAGCCTGTATTCATTCCCTCTGTTCAAGTTGTTAGGATGTTTTATTATTTCTATGGATTCTCTGACCTTGCACTTTGTGAAGCCCGGCTGCTTGGCGAGTATGTATGTTTCGTTAAATTTGATTTCCATGCCAAGTCTTGCTGGTGTTCAGCCACTGGAGACAAATGTAACACTCATGTTCTCATATGCACATTGCTATTGGCCTATCAGTCTCACTGATGTATACCTCTCCACACCCACATTCCACCTTGGATTCAGTAGCTGCTGTGATAGACAGGCTGGGAACACCAACCTGGGAAGTAGTTTGCCAGTCCAGTCAGTACTGGTTTCTCCAAGGACCCTACATCTGTTTGAACCTGCTTACTGTATTAAAGATTTACTCTTCCTCCACATTTGTTTTACGCCCCACCTTCCTTCCCCGCATTACTAAATTAACTATTCTTTGTTCTCTGCCTTAAGATGTGTTCTAACAACATACATCTTCCATTAGTTATATTTGTGTCATAAAGCCCTTGTTCTCCCCGTTCTGATTCAGAACTCTTCATTAGCTACTCGCTTGACCCATCTAATCTTCAACAGTCTTTTTCAAGGTTCTCCTCTGGCTATACTGTTTACCATTTTCTTTGTATGGTTACATTCCATGCAAATACTTTCAGAAAAGACTTCCTAACACATAAATTTATGTTCTATATTAATATATTATTTTTTGGCTGGAAAGCTTTTCTTGCTATTACCAGTTTCATTTTATATCCTCCTTACTTCTGTCATTGTTACCTACTTTGCTGCCCGAATAGAAATCTCACCTACTACATTCACTGCCTTATTTCCTAATCTAATTCCTTCGGCATCACCTGACTTAATTCTACCATAATCCATTAACCTTCTTTTACTTTTATTGGTGTTCCAAGAACAGCAGACTTATTTTTGTACAATTAGTAGATGACTTTTTGCTCCTTGTACTTTATTCGTGATAGCTTCAGACTTCCAAAGATTGTATTCACTCAAGATGCCAAAACCTTTTCTAAATCTACAAATACTAGCTTGGAAAACACAATAGAAAGTGATTTATCTGATCATGGCAGTTGAATGACAACAATAAAACTTACTGAGGGAACAGGTGCATATTATAAATGACAGAAACATTGCCAGTGACTTGGTCATGGTGTTTAGAGAAAACAGTCAGGATAAGATTTATGAAGTAGGTAGCTTTACTGAGAAATTTAACTCTTTCTTAAACATATTCGTCAGCACAGTGAGTAGTGTTTTCCCCTAAACAATTGTGGGCAAAATTAAACAGAAGCAGGGAGCATGGACAAGGCATGGGTAATATGTTCGATTAAAGTATCTTATACCAGTAAGGGAAATCTCTATTCAGAGGATATATTGTGAACAGGAGGTAAAACTCAATTTATACAAGTGTTATACAATCCTTTTATCAAATATTGAAAAGCAAACCATATATACCACAAAACAAAACTGTGCAAGAAAAAAGCAAAAACAGAGCACTGCTTGCAAACTAATAAATAAAAATAAACAAAACTGATTAAGTACCTGCCCGGATAACCAAGCACATTAAAGCGCTGTCATATCGTCTCCCAAAGCAAGTGGGCCACTGTAGCATCTGAATGCCCAACAAAGCTGGATATTGCACAATTTGAACAGTTGGTCAAGTGGAGACCCACAATGAGACCCCTTTCAAACACTGTCAAGTGGTGGTAACACTGTGTCACCTGAGCACACTGCATCTCTATGTACTTCACAGTGATCACTTAACATGATGCTATTCACTGCCATTGTATACCCTGCCAGGCCTCGTAACAACATTAAACACCAACAACACAAATGCATTGGCCATTCTATCTTTCAAGACAACTGCGATGCGAATCATTTAATACCCAACGATGGTGTGTATACATAAAAAGTTACATTCACATCTGAGTGTGTCTTCCAAATGTTTCACTTTTTTGTCAGACAATGTATATGTAATAAAAATTAAATGATATTCTGACATGGAAGATCATTTTAGTTAGTAATAGTCAGAAAATAACAAAATATCAAATCATTACCATTAAAGGGGAGTTTCACTACTGAAAATGTTGGTAAACAGGGAAATAAAATAAAAGTAAAAGAAATTAGACTTTGCGGTATATTATACAGATGTTGGTTTTTAAAACGAGGGGGGGGGGGGGGGGGGGAGGGGGGGCAGGCAGGGGGGCAGGGAGACATATTTAAAAACAAATACCCATCATTTTAAATTCGATTCTGATGCTCAGAATTGTCTTTCAATGTGATGTGAAATGTACACAGCATGAGCAACTGCTGTGAACACAACTATGGACATCAATAAAACTCTTAGCAATAGTAAACGTGAATAGGATATTTATTAAGTTTTTTCACTGACATAATCAGTCTTGGCTCAAGGACATTGTACATGAATTAACTGGCAAATGAACGGATTATTGCTGAGAATAATAATTTAATTCTGATTGATTACCATTTCAGAATATCAGCATCATGTTTCAAAATTAGAATTTCAAGGACAGATAAATGGTTTCTCAATCATTTTCACATAATAAATAACTTCAGGCTTGGTATTTCTAAACATGCAGACACAAATAAACTCTACAACAATACCATAGGTACTCAACAAATGGCAACAGATGAAAACATATAGAAAGATAAAACTCTGCTTACTTTGGAAGCAGGTTCTCCACCTCCAGTCAGAATACAGAAAAGTGTGGAGGAAAAAAGATTGCTAAGAACTAAGAATGAAGGAAATGTCACCCAAGACCCAAGACTTGGGAGACATACCAAACAGGTTGATACCTGAAGTGTATCATGTTACATTAACTAAAGATTTTATTATTTTAATAAGACATGGGAAAGTTAGACCCTTGACTATCCCACAATCCTAGCAATTAGCTGTAGTTCTCGTTAGGAAGGAGAATGAGAAATTCCATTTCTCTGTTGGTTAAAGATGTCTCGGTAACATAACTTGAGAGAAAACCTGTCGTACTGCGTGAATAAGTGATACCTTGGAATCATTTAAATGTGGTCATATTTCTCTTATTAATGGATTTGTTTTTCTGGTTCTCTGGAAAATTGCAGCACATGTGGCTGAGAGAGACGAAAAGCTGCAATTGCACATCTAGAAAGGTGGCTCTCAGACTGTTACCTCTCAATGTAGAATGGACAATGTTTTACATCATTATGTACCAATACTACAATCTTTCCAGAATCATTTTACAGCTGTATACATAGATTTTCTACTGACTACATGAGATTACATCAAAAATTTAACACAAATGTACCTTCCTGATGAACACATTAGTTATTTGATTTTTTTTTTTCAAACAAAGTGTGTAAAAATATTCAGAACGTTTATAACCCACAACCCATAAAATATACAAGCCATTTTAAGAGCTTATGTTGACCCTATTCATATTACTGATAGTTTATCGATAAAAATGAAATTAAATGTGTGTTTGTATGCCACTTTGGTAACCTGCATGTTAATCATGATAATGAAGGCAATCCCAAGTGGAGAAAATCCCCGACCTGGCCAAGATCGACAGGGCCCACTGATCAAGAGTCATTGATGCTGACCGCAGGACCTTGAGTTGCTGATAGTTTTTGTTGCTAAAAATCTTGTTTTGGTGCACTGCAATTTCAGGACTTGTCAGGAATACATGATACCAAGAGTCACACGCTACTCATTCGAAAACTCTGTATTATCACCAGAGATTACAAGCTGATCATTATAATCAATCATCAGTAGAACAGATGATTTTCAAGGAAAAGAAATCCCCAAGCAAGCTAGTTTGAGACCACTGACCAGTTGCTTTCTGATGACCTGCATGAACTTTCTATCTGCTATCGGTAGAATCAATTGAGTCTGAACCTCAATAAAAAGCAAACATGTTATTTTCATCTCAAAAACATAAAAGTAGATAGATCATTTCAAATCACCTGGTTGGGAATTTGATTAGGGTGCTCCACAAATCTGAAATATCTGGGAGTGGGTCTGCACTAAACCCTCACCTACAAGAAACACTGTCAAAACATCAAGCAAAAACTAGCAGCACCGAACAATATGTGTAAGTGCCATGTTCCATGTAGGAAGAACAGCAGAAAACACTTTAGACAAGCCCAAGTCTACAAATTGCATGAAATATTTAAACCTTTTAGAAAATGGCTTACACAAAGTACGAAACTTCCCCCATGCCATAAAAAACTGTGGACAATTTGGAAGTCTTTTAACAGACTGTGAGTTGGAGTTGCTAGGTGCAGGAGCAGCCTGCAGAACTGGGGCTTCCGGGAGGAGTTAACTGTGGTATCAATAGCTACGATGCCACGGCTTAGATTGGCACTATGACAGACAACGATGACAGCGCCCTCTAGCTGGCGCTGGAGAGCTCTACAAACATCGCTACAGATTCTCCCCATTTCATCAGGTGCAGCCAGCCAGCTTTGCTCTACATACGATGGGTCTAAGACTTCGCATCTGTGCAAAGTTATGTATTCTTCTTGCTCCAGTAAACCATTTTTACTCACTGCAGTACTGATGTAATTTTCTTGCTCCTGCTTCTACCCACGTGCCGCCTTCCAGACGGGATACAAAAGATGGCGACAAGACTTTTCTTGTATCTCCTATCTTTTCCATTTTTGCTTGGTGCTGCCTTTTTTTTTTTTTTTTTTTACCCCAGTGTGTTTGAGTGACTGTATCTGCGTGCTCCCACCTTTCGCTATATAGACTTTCATTTGTGTAAACCGTGGCTTCGCCACAGGAACAGGCTACACTGTCCGATCTTGTCTGTTTTCAGGCTCAGCAAATGACGCGGCTGCTTGCTGCCATAAATGGACTGGTCACACTACAAACTGCAGCTACTTCAGCACCTCCGATGCCACCGCCTGTACCGACGCCGTCGCGATGGCGCCGCCATTTCGTGCCTGACGTTGAACGCTGGCCAGAATACATCACCCAGCTCGAGGCACACAGCGCAGCTTACAACATACCAGGTACAGAGCGGCTTGCCTTTTTCATTGTACGGGTGTTGTGTTGTACCGTGCGCTCGTGAAATTGTTTCTCAACACCTGCCCAGAAAATAAAATGTACGACGAAGTGATTGATGCTTTGAACTCCCACTTCCGTGACAGTGTAAATGTGGTAGCTGCATGATACAAATTCTTTCGTCTCCGGCGTGGCCCTACTCAGTCGTATAAATCTTTGTTAGCTGACCTGCAAGGACTAGCTTCTGATTGTGACTGTAATTGCTCATGTGGACGCTCATAAGCGGATATAATGATTAGAGACGCTATTGCGCAGAATGTGGCGGATCATCGCATCCGCGAACAAATCCTCAAATTTAAAAACCCATCTTTGCAGGAAGTTGTGGACTTGCTAGACAGATAAGATACTTCAGACATGGCTACTTCAGCATTCGACGTGACCCCGGGTGTGTGTACTGTTAGTGCGGCACAACACGTGCCCTCCCGCCCACTAGCACGGCCAGCCACGCCATGCCGCTCATGCGCTCGTAAACATGGTTCAAACCAGGCACCCTCTAAGAAACTGAAATCCTGTCCGAACTGCTTTCGCACTCACCCACAGGACAGTTGCCCATCCCGTCAAGCACAGTGTTACTTTTGTAATAATAAAGGACATGTGCAAACTGTGTGCAGTAAGAGAAATAATAATTCCGAACTTGTCTCCTGTGACTCGTGTGGGCATCACCGAAATGGCAACCGCCATGATCATGATTCACATCTGCCGATGGATGTTAATGCTGTTTATTGGAAGCTTTCTGCTTCACGTGCTTCTATAGCTCGTTGTTTGAATCAAGTTTTGCCAGACACTTCCTCTCGCATTCAGCGCAATGCGAGGAAACTTTTTGTGACATTGGACATTGACTGTTCTGTTTGCTTGCAGCTGGACACTGGTGCATTAGTTTCTACACTGAACAAAACAACATATGACTTGCTTGGTTCGTCCCCGCTTCATCGTTCACATTCCACACTGACTGCATTTACTGGACAGGAAATCTCAGCACTCAGCACGTGTAGTTTGGAAGCCACGTATGGTGCACCGACCCATACAGTGTCTTTCCATGTGCTCCACTCTAGTGATGCTACGAACATTTTTGGCATGGACACATTTGAACTTTTTGGCCTTGCAATTCAGGACAATGTACTTTGCATCAACACTAGTGACCAAGCTGAAAGTGTTGCCGCACTATGCGATGATTTTGCTGAACTCTTTTCTGATGGCCTTGGTGGTGCACCAAGGACTTTGCAGAGCATGTTGTAGTCAAACACAATGCCATGCCTATTTTCCGGCGCGCATGCACTGCGTGACTCCATACCTTCTGAACTTAAACATTTGCAAGACAATGGTGTAACTGAACCTGTTTCTGCTTCGCCAGGGGCTTCGCCTATAGTGTGTGTGAAGAAACCAAACAGTCGTCTCCATATCTATGCTGACTTTAAGTCAACAGTAAATCCCCAGACAGTGGTAGCTACGTTCCCCTTACTGCGTCCTGAAGACATTTTTGATAAGCTTGGTACGGGAAAATTCTTTTCCATGGTTGACTTGCGGGACACATACTTTCAGATTCCACTCAACGAACAGTCGCAGTGCTATTTTGTAATCAACACACACCTTGGATTGTTCAAGTTTTGCCGCCTTCCGTTCAGTTGTGCTTCGGCTCCTGCTATTTTTCAGTCTTATTTGCAGCAGTTGTGTGCCGCTGTCCCTGGTTGTGCCAATTATCTGGACGATATAGTTGTATCAGGTCGCACCCCTGACGAACATTCCAGAATTTGCATGCCTTATTTGTTATACTCTGGCAGGCAGTGCTGGTTGCAGGGGCGCATTCTTCGCCAGCTTGGCCGCACCTTATTACTGCCTGACCCCCGTTTCAACTCCTCATATTCACCTAGAAGTGATGAAACTTCTCAATCCCACCCTCTCTATGTATATCAGCCAGCACATCCATGACTAAAAACATGGTGGCAAGCCTGAGTCCATAAAAGGCATGAAATATTCAAACTTTTTGAAAACGGCTTACACAAGGTAAGAAACTTGGCGGTGCTTCGAGAATTTCCGTGTAAATTCTAGAACCACTTGGCCTTTCTCCATCTTGAACCCACAATATTGTAAATAGAAGTGTGAGAGAGATGAATCTGACTGGGGGCGGCGAGTGGAAAATTTATATTTCTATAGTACTGTTGCCATTCTCAACACAGGCTCTCTAACTACAATGTTGGCAACCAGAAAGTGATTAGCAAATACATGTTGCCTGCAATTAAAGTTCACTGGGCCCACTCTAATGGAGAAATAAAGTTATTGATCATTGAAGTTCATTACTCTGAGGATTTAGGATGATGTCTGGGATTCTTAGAAAATGCAGTTTACTATAACAATTTTCACTACATTCTGAAAACAATAAAGTGTAAAGTTTCAAATAAATATACTGTTGTACTATCAGAGCTGTTCAGAGTCTATTGCGTAGATCTTATTATCCCTAGATAATGAAACTGTTCAATAACCGTTATCAATGTGAATGCTCGCCAAAATTAGATGTTAATACTCATCAAACGCCATGCTAGTAATGATAGAAGGTCTGTCCTGCGGCGACACGTGAAAATATGACGTACTCAAACTGAGAATAAATCACTGGAGTCATTCCACAATTAGCACTTTACCCCAATGCGAACTCACTGTTATGTGCATACCGAGTTACATAATAAGGCATCCAAGGCTGTTCCTTGCAACTGCACAAACGTGAAGCGGCTTCTGACACGGAGTGCGCACTGATACGAATCTAGAAGAGAACTAGGGCCTTGCTCTAGCTCACAGTGCTCTTATTTACATAGCCTTGATGTGGACTGCTGAAGGTGCAGCCGACAACATTTGCCTTCCTGAATAGCCACAGGGGCTAGCAGAGAACCACTCCAAGTTACTAAATAATTAATTGCTTCATTCGCTGAAGGCCAATGAAGCTCTCAATTTAATTGTGCTATCAGCACAAAGGTAAGTATCTATAATAAAATTCTGATGTGGCTAGGTTAAATACTTTTAGTGAGAGAATTATTTTAGTTGTACTGCACGTAATAGATGAGCTCTGAACTTCCCCTTTGAAGAGATGCTACAGCTATAATTTTATAGCTACCTTTTGGAAACTTCTCGCATCTTTGCTATTATAGTGTATCTCCATTCTACCTAAGTCTAAACATCTTAGCTTTATCTAATCACTTACTTAATCTATCTTGCTTCTGTACTTTTAGGAGACAAAAACAGAAAATCATGAATTTCAACCAAAATATTACTTTGTGAGATCTAGCATGCTGTTTCCATTAAATTACAATGAAAAAGGAATCCAAATATAAATTTTGAAGTTTCTAGCTCCTTCCTGTTGTGCTGATTATTTTTACGCAAAACGGCCAAATTTCGAAAACTGTTAAAGTTACCATACTGAAACTTAACACATTATCATTTTAGCATCATTCCTGACATGCTATTAACTTTTCAGATTATTTACTTTACTTTTAAGGTATTGCGCAACATTGGTGACGTCATAGCTAGTTACAGCGAACTAGGCTGGCACACAATGGAAAGCAAATGAATTCCATATGGCGTGAGTAGGCTGCTTCCCAACACGACCTACTGCACATTGCATGTTTGTGTGTGCAAGTCTAAAAACAGTCACTAGCAAAATTTGGACGCAGCGGCTGAACGGCAGCCGGCAAGTACCTGCTTTACAATCCAGAGAGTTTCAGTGTATGTGTAGAGAAGAGCCGGTGCCATTCTTTGCTGGTATAGTGACTGTGATGATTGTTAAGAACAAATGAAGAAATGAGGTTAGACTTTTAAGTAATTTGTGTGTTGGACTTGCTAGAAGCAAGACATGTTCATAAATTACAAGTGGTTCTTAAACCAACTCGCTTATGAATGTTTATATAATTCGTTTCTAAAGCTCAAAATATGAGTGAAATATGAGAAGACAGAGATATTTATGTGTGAACACCTCGTTAATTAGACTGAGAAGAGATACGACGAGAATAATTCAACTAAGAAGATCCACTGTGGGGGGGGGGGGGGTATACAGCTCTCACAGACATTGTGGTGACGCCGACGTGGAAACCAACAACCAACGCCGCCCGCACCAGTTGCTGTTCACCGGTGCTGATTCCACACCTGCTCACTGACACAGCCTAAAACTCTACGCCAGGTGAGCGTAAAACAATAATTGTTTGAGTATAAAGTTGAAGAAACTGTTCAATAGACTGTATTTGTGTATTTATTATACTTAGAATTATTTTTTTAAATGCTTACTAGATCTAAAATTGGTAAAATCATGGAAAATGTCCAGTTGGTTGGAGAAACTTCACAACCAGCCACGGCAATGAAAGTGAGAAAGTAGGTGCCAGACGGGTCTGAATTAGTGAATTTGATCAAAACTTTAAATGATAAAATAGATGGCCAGAGGACAGATTCAACTGCTCAAAATGCTTCTTTAAGAAATGCTCAATGTCTTAAATTAGATTCAGTGAAAACTCAATTGAATAATACATTGGATGTTCAGAGTGAAACTTTAGGATTGTTAAGTGCTAAAGTAGATGAACAAAGTAAGGAATTTAGCCATTTATGTGAAGCCATGGAAAATTTGAAAACTGAATTTGACAGTTTAACTACTAAAGTAGAAAATTTTAAAATAGATTTGAAACATGAACCAACTAGTTCTTCTGTTCACTGACTTTAATCAGAGACAAAACGAGCAATTTCAGGAGCTGAAAAGAAGTTAGAATTTGATATTGAAGATAAATGTAATAATGTAGAATCTGAACTTAGTGAGAAGTTAGGATCATTTCAAAATGTATGTAATGTTACATTTGATGCTGTAAAGCAAAGCCTGCACAATTTGAGAGAGAGTGTTGAAAAGCAGGATAAGTTAATACCGATAGTCCAATCGCAAATTGCAGGTGTTAACATCAAGTAGATAACGTGGAAAGAAACTTTCAAGAGAAACTAGCAACCTCAGACTTAATAAATATAAGTAGTCTGGAGGAACAGGTAGAGGAAATAATTGACCAAAAAGTTGCCATGAGAGTAATATCTGAGAACGTATCTCCTGTCTTATCTTCTGAACTCAATGATACCAAGAAAGGTATGGATGAATTATGAAAAGAATTCAAACTTATTCAGGACAAGGCAGATAAGAGGATGACTTCTCCTAATGTGGTATTGACTAGTGAGGTAATGACGGGTTTACAATGGGGAGCCAATTCAGGGTTACCTAGGCAATTCCCTAAGTTTAAGCCGGATGGGGGAAGTACATCCCACTCATTTTCTGAAAAGATTTAACCAAGCCTTGCCAAAGAACTGGGAAGATTAAAATAAGATTGAATTTGCTGTTGGGTACCTTTTAGGGGAAGCTGGAGAGTGGGGTACTGTAAATATCGAGAACTTTTCTTCTTGGGGAAGAAATTTAAGGAAAAATACTGGTCCGTTAGTGCGCACAAAAAAATAATATCATATTTGTGGGACCTGAAGTAGTACAATAATACACGGGGAACAACGAGAAAGTATTCTGACTGGACTTTTAATGCGAGCGAAGTACTTAGATAAGCCAATGGAAGAAGAGGGGTTAGTTTGAATTTTAATCAGACGCCTACCTACCTATGCAAGAAAAGACATCTTGTGTAGCAGCTGGAAAACAGTAGAAGAATTGTTGTCCTTTGTGGACGCACTTGATGCCTTAAATAAGGATCGCAACAAGAGCATACACCAAAGTGAAAATCAGAATAAGTATGTTAATTTCACACACAAAATACCTACAAAAGAATGGTTGTTACTGAAAGAACCAAGCTTGGCTACCAGCAATCCACAACCAACAATAGCAGTAACCATGGAGACTTCTGAAGTTAACATATTTATAGACTCAGGGAGTGGGGTGTCACTCCATTTCTAGCGTGTTCTTTAACACATTACAGATTAAGCATTACTTACTGCTGTTACCAGTAACTGGAGCTTCCACAGTTGGTATAGCCGGAACGAAAAGTGAGGTTATGAAACATGAAACCCAAGTGAACTGCCACATCAGAAATATCAGATTTCGTCAAACACTTTTAATAGTATAAAATATTAACAGGGATGTTTTATTTGGCCTAGATTGGTTATTAGAATTTAATATCATATTGAATTTCGAGGAAAATCTTATTTGCTTTGGTAAAGATGACAGTAAATGTTGGACACCATTTGTAACTGATAATTACATTGCACGACAAACAACAGAATGTCAATGTTTACGATTAACTGCTACAGCACGATAGTCATCAGAGATCGATAATGTAAATCCTGTATCACATCGAGCTGACGTACAAAACAAACTAAATGAATCTCTAATATTTGAACAGTGAACAACAACTAGATTTATATAAAATTCTAATGGAATATGAAGTAGTATTTTCCGATCGCCCTGGTAATATCAGCAATTACACATGTAAGTTTAAAATCATAGATGACATTCCATTTTTCTGTAAGCCATATCCAATACCGGTAAGTTTGAAAGAAGCAGTTAAGGAGGAAATTGACAAAATGATTGACAACAATATAATAGAACAGAGTTCTAGCGTCATGAATAACCCTTTAGTAGTGGTAAAAAAGGTTACAGGAGGTGTGCGATTAGTGCTAGATGCGCATACATTGAATAAGCATATAGAGACAGAATGAGACAGACCAATTAATATCAATGAATTAGTATCCAAATTTGAAAAAGCAAGGTGTTTTAGCATGATGGTCCTGACAGCGGGATATTAGCAAATCAAAGAAGAGTACAGTGTTTCTGTTTGATGGTAAATCATATAATTTCAATGTGTTACTGTTCGGACTAAATATCTCAGTATCCATATTTATATGTGCTCTGGATGAGGCATTAGGAAGAGATTTATTGAAGGATTTAATAATATATGTAGATGATATCCTCATAATCTCTGCTACCTGGGAAGAACATTGTCTAACCTTGAGTAAGGCCCTGAAAAAATTTAAAGAAAAAGATATTACAGCGAAATTGTCTAAATCGCACTTTGCATGACAAGACCTTAAGTTTCTAGGGCATATTGTAGGGGTGCAGGGGATTAGACCGGATCCTGAGAGCATAAAAGCTATTAAAGAAAATCCATCCCCCAGAAATGTAAGACAGTTGAAGGGATTTTTAGGAATGGCCGGATACTATAGGTGGTATATACAATGTCAAGAAATGAACGACCCAAGAATTTTATGACTATTAAGAAAGGGAATACCCATGGGTTTGGGATCAAGAGCCAAATGATCCGAGTATGGGTGAGCCATTTAAAATTTCGGAGTATCGCAGAAGAACTTTTTCAAGGAGAGTGTGCACAACATAATGTAAATCGTAGATCCATAGTTTTTGCTAGCAGTTGTCTTAATAAACATGAATTAAATTACACAGCTACTGAAAAAGAACTATTGGGAATAGTATGGAGTATCCAAAAATTCCAAACAGTAGTTTGAGGATCAGAAATCCATGTCTATAGTGATCACCAAGCTCTATCTTTTTTAATGAGTAGTCGGTTGTTACATACTAGATTAATGCAATGGATGTTGTTCCTACAGAAATATGACATTTGGATACAGTATGTAAAAGGTTCTGAGAATATTGTACTGGACGCTTTGTCTAGGTTACCAGTAGGCATGGAAGAGTTAAAACATATGGAGGGACTTGCGTAATTTTTGCAATTAATTTTATGACAGTAGAATATACTCACACCAGGATACGAGAGGTGGCCCAAAGAATAACATACAACATCCATCATGATCCCTACTTTTCAGAAATGTTTGCTGTATGTATCAGGAATTCCTTACCTCCTAATCAAGCAGGAAAGTGGAAAATTGTAGGTTCATAATTTGTTTTGGAGAGACAGTATAACACCGCAACATTGGCGCATTTGCATTCTGAAGTTAATGGAAAGTGAAATTGTGTGATATATTCATACAGGATATGGACACTTCGGAATGAAAAAGTGTATAGCTCATATGAATAAGTTCTATTGTTTTAAGAAGCTAAGACATAAGGTAGCATCTTTTAGGCCCTATGAACTCTGTCAGAAGGTGAAAGAGAGTAGCACTCATGTTAAATACAAAATGTATCAAATTATTCCTAAATCGTTACACGATCTTACAGCAGCAGATTTTTTTGGACCAGTTCCTAAAGAAAAGGGAGATGTGTCATACATTTTGGTCATCACAGTGTGCTGGTCAAAATACGTTAAGTTATATCCTATCAAAAGAGTAAATACACAGATGGTTATACACTGTTTGCAACAGTACTTTCTGGAGGTGGGAAAATCAAAACGATTTCTCACAGATAATGGGCCACAATTTGTCAATAATGAATTTAAAGAATTTCTAGCTATGGAAGAATATTCGTTAAGTATTAATATCCAACTATAACCTGTACGAAAGGGTTATGAACGAAATTGGGAAATTATGCTGCACCTACTGCCACAAAAAACATACCTTATGGGCAACGAAACTTAAAGATTTTGAACTTATTTTAAATGAATTACCACATTTATCAACTGGATTAACACCTTTGGAAGTAATAGGCAAACCCTTTGTAGCAGAACCTCTCATTAAATGTTTTACTTGGCCTGGACATCTTATTGTCAACTATGAACTGAATCAGGAAATAGTTTCTCGAAATTTAGTTGAAAAGGCATGACAAAGAGTGAGTAAGCATAATGAGAAAGCTGTAGAACCACAGTACAATGTCGATGACCTAGCCCTTGTAAAACAGCACACACTAGTTTTTCCAAAAGTATGAAGGACCATAGCGGGTTCGAACAGTAATCCATCCCAAGACATTATTTTTAGTGGATCCTAGAACTGGGTCATAAAAAGGAAAGTACAATGTAAAGGACATAAAGTTGTATATCTACCAGGGACGTTAACATTCTGTGTTAACGGGCAGAGTGACGACCATCAGATCCCGAGCTGTTTTAGGTGTTTCTTCTGTAATAAAATTTACCTGCACCAAATTCCCCCAACTTCTTACACTATTCTATCAACCTCCACTTGGAGGTTATTAGAGAAATTGTGATTACATCACCCAAAATTGCTCCTGGTGTGTGACTGCGTCATCCTCGGTTGTTAGAGGGTTGTGCCTGTTAGGAATTTTGACTGTGTCGTCCTTGGTTGTTAGATGGTTGTGCCCACTAGGAATTTTGACTGCGTTGTCCTCGGTTGTTAGAGGGTTGTGCCCGCTAGGAATTTTGATTGTGTCTCCCTCTATTGTTCCAGGGTTGCCCCTACCTGTCTTCATGACTCGTCCCGGCTCGCCCCAACTTATCCTTACTTTACTCGGCAGTGACATGAAGTGGGAATTGGTACGCATACTATACCTGAAATAAGATAGATTAAATTTGCCTAGCCAGCCATTCTCTCCCGTGGTTTCGATTGCAAAGTCGACTGCAGCTGACGCGGTCTCCACATACAGTTAGGTTTTATTTTTGCCTTAATTAGTCCTTGTAATTAATCTCTTCACCAGTTTTCTGTGCAAATCTGTGGCCAGAAGTCTGGGTGAAATCAACGTCATTAAACTTGTTTATTCTATTAATATGAATCATAATTACAATGAATCCAAAAATTGTTTTCTTGAAAGCTGCCTGGTAATCCTTTGTTTGTCACATAGTTCTACATAAGTAGGGAGAACCATACCTGGCACATAACTTTCAAAATAATTTCTGAAATCATGAGAATACCATTCTCACACGGAATGTAAGATAATCGAGTTAAAGTCATTGAAGCATATTTTTATTTGTAAGCTGAATGGAATATTATATCTGTGGAAAACATAATATTGTTTGACTAATTAAATGACTGTTATAATGGAATATATAATTTTGTACTTGGTACAGAATATTTTATACCTTTTATGAGAGATGGGAGGATTTGTATCGATGTCGGAAGGGGGTGGGTAGTGTAGGTAAAAGCATGATTTACACTGACAGATAAATCGTGACTAACACAAAACACACATCACACCTTTCAAACGACCCTCACAAACAAGTGTGCCTGATTCTTCACTATTTGCCATTTCCATAGGGTTGGTAAGATTTTCTACGCGGACCTCAACGGTGAATGTGGGAATGTCTGTTCTGTAGGAGACGATTTAACACCATACCTCCTCCGGCTTCTCACTCAAGTACCGGCGAGGTAGAGATCCTGGGGAAGGATGGTGGGAATGGTTTCCTGTCTTTGGGGCTGTCTTCTTTCTCTTCTTCAATCTTAGCAACCACATCTACCTTTTTTCCTTTCTTACTTCTCATTTGAGGACCTAGCTATTTCTCCCTCTTTCCATATTCATCTATTTCTATCACAGAAGTCCTTCCTAGTTTCCGTGGTTTCCAATAACCTTCAACTTATCTTCAGATAAGAAGGCCAAAGAATCACACTACACAAAAACACTTCTGCATACACACAAAGAAATACGAATACGCAAACAATGAAGTTACAGATTAGAAGGATTAAGAACCACCAAGGGTTGTAGGGGAAAAAGATATGTGTACATCTGGAAAGATACACACATTGTTTTTTAAGTGACAGTTCTACGTCGTTCCTTTTTTTTGTGTTATCTTGTGTATAGAGAGAGCTTGTGGAATAATCATAAAACAGTGATAAGCAAAGTTGGAGTTAATCATGATAATCATTTAAGAAAAGTCAGGGTAGAAAACACTCTGATGAAGTGTGAGTGAGTCATAGAGTAGTGGGACTCCATCATTATGTGTAGACATAGTATCTACTAAGAGTTGATTAATACAGGTAGACATAGAATCTACCACAAGTTGAATAATATGTGTAGACATAGTATCTACAAGATTATAGAAGTTGAGAAGTGGAAGAGGACTCTAGGGTATTAGAGGAGGTACTAAGAAGTGAGTGTGAAGTGTAAAATAGATTTATTTTTACCAGGAAATATTTAATTATAGTGTACATAAAGATGTATACTAGGACAATGAACCATGAGGCCTACTTATAAAGGATAAGGGGGACATACCCAGCATTTGCTAAGAATAAAGGGCAGGTGTACCTACAAAGAGATAGGAAGACCTGTGGTCTGGTGAATAGGGATATTTTATAAAGGGGTGTACGTACCAGAACAGAAGGAGGAAGTGCATTTCTAGGATCAACCCACATGTAAGGTATAGGTACTGATCCTAGGGGAAAAGGACAGTATCGTGACAGAAGTCACACATTTAATAGGAATTATTCTGGTAAGTTTGAATTCTATACACCACTAGCTTTATTATGTTTTAGGTAAGTTTACGAGTGTCAAAAGGGAACACTTTTATTTTGCCCAGACTTCCCCAGACTACAAACTACTATAAATAATGATACTAGTATGTACTAAGGAAAAATAGTACAAGGAATTAGAATAAAGAATAAAGCACTCAAGTGTCCTGAACACCTGGAATTTACGATTGGATAAAGAGCAGAAAAAATAAAATAAAAAATTGGTCCTCACGATTTTTAGGCCTACAGAAAGAGCATTGATTGAAATATTCGCGTTTTATAATTAAAGTAAAATGAAAAAAATAAGGAGTAGCTAAATAAAAAGAATAAGGATATTCACGATTATTAAAAGAACAAGGTGTACTGTTGAAAGATGAATTGTTATTCTATGTGATATACACGTACATAATGATGGTATATAAAATATCGCGTGTTCGATCTGAGAGGGGAAATATGTAGTGCTTCGAGAATTTCCATGTAAATTCTAGAACCACTTGGCCTTCCTCCATCTCGAACCCACAATATTTTAAACGTAAGTGCGAGAGAGACGAATCCAACCTACTGTGCATTGAATGTTTGTGTGTGCAGTCTAAAAACAGTCACAAGCAAAATGTGGACAATGCGGCGGCCTACAAGTACCTGCTGTACGATCCATAGAGTTCATAGTGTAGAGAAGAGCCTGTGCTATTCTTTGGTGGTTTAGTGACTGGGATGATTGTTAAGACCAAATGAAGAAATGAGATCAGACTTTTAAGTAATTCATGTGTTGGACTTGCTAGAAGCAAGACATGTTCATATTCTCTGGTGGTTATTAAACCAACCCTGTTGTAAATGTATCCTAATAGAGCCTAATGTTTGACGACTTGGTTGACTCGCATGAGTTCAAATATTTATATGAGAAGTGGTGAATTTGTTTTTTTGTGGAAGTTGAAATATACCATGACTGAACTAAAAGTATTCTTTGAGTACCAAATTATTTCAAGAGTAGAGAGAGAGTCTGATAAATTCCCTTAACTAGCATTATTCTTCGGAGAAGAAGTTTTTGGAGATCGACATGGCCAGCTATCCAGAGAAGAAGACTGGCTCTGTATACCAAATAAGTCAACCTATGGGTGAGAGGTAGGAACTTTGCAAACCAGCTTCACGTCGCTTCTTGTCATCTAAAGCATTAGAACTGCCTCTGTGTCATAAAGAACAGTGGACAACCTGGAAGTCTTTTAGCAGACTGATTTGGAGTTGCAAGTTGTTGAAGCAATCTGCAGAAGTGGGGCTTTCAGATGGAGTTAGCAATGTCTGAATAAAGATCACCACAAATAGCATCTCACCTACTACAGCAGTTTTTGCATGGCCAATGCACACCTTATAAAGGTAACAGCAGAAGTGTTTGATGTCACTAATTGCTGAATCAACATTGTGTGAAAGAGCTGTGTCATAAACCATCAATACTACTAAGTGACTATCCCAGAACCCAGTACCAGTTGCAGGTAGCATAATAGCCTCCGGGGCCAACAAAAACTTGATTTTCAATACTTTGTGTAATTATTGGCCAAATTTCAAAATTTAAAATGATGCCATAATCTGCTAATTAAGAGATACAACCTTAGTTAAAAGTTGAACACAATAAGACAAGTATTACAGCTGGAAACTGTGTATTTGTCTCGAAGCAGTGTAACTGACAGCACACAGATACATGGACCTCATTCATCCAATATTTGAGAATGAGAGCACTTAGCAAACTCCAGCAAACTTTACATACAATTTCAAATCTCTGAGACACTTATTGTTGGTGACATTTCTCACAAACTAATAAGAAAAAAGTTTATCATTTACTACGTTTTCACTGTTCATGCAGTAGAACTTCAGCATCAGGCATGGCTTTTAAATTCATTACTTCTTTGCCACCAACTCTATTTGCAACACTGTTTGGAGACAGTATCTACGTATATCACTGAATATACCTGCAAAATTATATCACAGTATGACATATAGTCCAGCAGATATGACATCATGAACATTGAGATGTGTGAAGAACTTGCTCTTGCTTACAGTGGAGCTCAAATTATCCAGATTGTATTCATCCAGTGTTTCACAATGAGAACACTTATCAATTTCCAAAAACCTTAAACCTGTGGTGCACGAATTTCACTGCAGTGGACAACTTTTAATGGTCAATTCTCTGGCGTTTCCAGTCAGTCGTGAGGCTGCAAATGCATGCAGGACACAACACCAGTAGGGAGTGCACACTGCAGTGAACTGGGTGCATTTGCAGCCTCAGGACTGGTCGAAAATGCCAAAGAAGTGACCATTAACAGTTGTCCACTGTAGTGGACGCTAATTGCCACAGGGTTAAAGTATAATTTCAAACCTTTTCTAAACTTTGTCTTGCTTACATGTTTAACATCAAATATTTAACACATTAACTCACTTGGAAAGTAATCAGATGTTTGAAGCTGTTTTATACATACATAGTGCATTTTATACTAGTCTTTTCTAATACACACGATAATGATATCAATACTGTACAGGGTTTGGTAATTTTAAATAATGTCATATTCCTTTCATGACAAACAAATAAATTTTATGAACTGTCAAAAGAAGAACATTCATCTACTGTAAACATAAAGAGAATCACACTAAAATCATCTATATGACAAACTGGTAATGAGCAGTTATTGCACTCACCCAAAAGCTCATGTTCAGCAGTTTGTAACTGGAGTTCATTATTTGTAATTGGTGTGCGTTTCATTGAAAAGTCAATATCTTCAGGTTCAGTTCCCTGCCTTTCTTCACTATCTGTAATGTCATACCGAAGCATCCTAGCTATTTCTTGGGCATGTGCTGAACCAAGTAGCAAAAGAAAGAGGATAATTGCTGTCAATAACTGAAACAGAGATAAGTTACATAATGTAATTGAGGAGCAGTACTGTTATACAGCAATCTACATATGAACATATAACATGCAGCACTCAGAGTGACACAATCAAGCATTCTGTTTTGCATGACAATAGATATTTGGCAAACGATGTTCAGTTAAATGAGAAATATGATATTTAAATGAAACACTGTCAAGAGTCTTATTATGGTTTGTGGCATGAAATATTAGGCAGAGTCAGTAGAAAAAGAAGAAACAGAATTTGTGTGGTACTGACTACTATGCAGAAACTGCTTAATAAATAAAGATATTAATTGGGAATAATAAATGTGTAAGTCATTTATACAGTGAAGGATATCCACAGATATAGTGCTAGTTGTCTGATGGAAGAAATACTACAGCGAGAGGCTTCGTAGGACCTACACAGAATATGCTGAATTACATTCTACAGTAATTAAGGTAATAGAGGTGAAGAACTGAAATCAATTCAGTGTAGCTTCACAGAGAAATGGTTTTTTTTTAATATGTGGTACATGAAGGTGTCTGTGGAAAAAAGTGCTAATTCATAAGAGAGTATTTTGCATTACTGCACATTACACGTTCAGCTGAATTCAAAAACAAGAAAATAAATACAAGAAGACAAAGTAACTCACACAGTAGACAGCATTTTTAGTAGTACATATGGAACTACTTGTTACCAGCATTCACAATTTTCTGGCTTGAAACCCCCATAAAAGATAAAAATTGTAAAAGGTGGAGTTCAATGAAGTATCCCCCCCTCCCCTTTTCTCAACTTGTAGCCTTGTTAACAATGAAGGAAAAACCTGTCAACTTCAGAACATGTAAAGAGGTGTAATAAACACTGTGGGTAAATTGTATGCCAAATTTGTAAGGTCAAACTGTTTTGCTGATGAAATTCTCGGATTAACAGCCACACTGTGCAGTCATGTTGTTGCAATGTTTCAACAAGTCACTGAGTCATTATCCTCAAGTGACATGTCAGTTTAATGCCCAGTTCATTCATTCATAACCACTAGACCACAGATTTCTCTACAGATAGCCCTACAGGTGGACCAACCCATTGCCTTCAGAAGAGCTGTTATGTCCAGTGGTTGTGGCAGGAGGGAGGGAGGACTGGCTGGTTAGGGTTCCAGAAATTCAATTCTGGTGCTGGCCCTTCCAGGGAGGTCTGGGCATTGAGCCCTGGTCCTGATGTGCCTGTCTATTCTACCTATTGCTTCTCCCACTTTCACAACAATGTTCCTGATGTACTTTTTGCAAGCACTGAATACTACAAACACTGAATACTATGAGGAGCTCAGTTGGAAACCACTGTACTGGTTGACAAGACCATCATATACTTTTGTTTTCATCACCTCCTTGATGACCGAATCCCACAACCCGCTGGCATTGCACAGCATCTTTGCCACTGCAGACTTGTCAGTCTGGCCAAGGTGAAGGCTCCTCCCTTGCTCCAAACAGAGCTGCCAGATACATCACAATGTTCGGCTGATGTAATGTGTAATATCCTTTGCTGAGTGGTGTGCCTGAATGTAGAGAAATGTACTCTTTGAAATAACAAGTGTTTATTATAAGAATCAAACTAAATACAACTTCTGAGAATAATGTCTACACAACTTGAGAATTGTAATGTCTTGAGGAGCAAGGAAGATGAATGACGACACAGTCCTCTGAGGCTGGGAGCTCAGTGGCAGTCAACTGGTGAGCAGCAAGGTGTCGTAATGACATAGTTCCACTCGTGGGCAGTCACAATGACTACTATGCAGCGGTGCACAAGGAACAGCTGGTGGAAGCACAGTTGCAGATGTGGCTCAGTCCAAGGGCAACAGCACCTTGGCGGGCAGCAGGGTATTGCAGTGGCAGTGGGGCCCATTGAAGACTCGTAGTGGAAACTTATGGCAGCTGTTAATCGCTCGGAGCTCAGGAAGTAACTGACCCTCGCTGGGTGGAGTGCTGCCCTAAGTACAGGTCTGCAGAAGGATACATGTGAAGCATCATGAAAGCATGTGACCTCATGGACATAGATTAGAGCCTACACCTTGCAGTGCTGTGTGTTGTGACTTGCATGCCACAATGGCAAAGCTGGCAGCCCCAGACACTGTGGCAGCTGTTGGCAGATTGACTGTAAACAGTACGTTGCCTCTTCTATTTATTAACAGACAGGGGCAGTACCTGGTCCATGAAACATACCTGTAAGTGTGGTGACCAAAATATGCAGACTGCAGCTCCGCATACAGCACATACTGCTAGCCACACTCGCAACTGACGCCAGGTGCTTGCAGTTTTAGTTGGTCTTTCTCGATTGTAACCTTTGAGCAGAAAATAGTTAAAATCAGGAATACGCTTGGGTCTGTCAGAGACCACCTGGCACCTACAGCATCAGTTGTGAGTGTGGCCTGCAGTACATTGGCTACACACAGCGACCCATATCACAGTGCTGTTCAGAGCATGTGAGGAGTGTTTGCTTCAACCAAACAGACAAGTCTGGAGAGGAAGGCAACAATGAAGGCCATGTTTGTTTTTGAATAGACAAAGGTCCACTGCTGCACCATCAGGTTCTGGTTTTCAGTCCTCGAAGAGGCAGTAGAGGTACAAGTACATGATGATCTTGTCAGCTGGGGCATCAGTTTCCATCTGAGTTGCTCATGGGACATGGTGTTAGCAAAAAGACATCAGAAATGCTCTGATGTGAAAGTGGCAGAGGTAACAGACAAAATAGTAGACAGCACCATGGCTTCTGATCAACAACCCCCCCCCCCCCCTCCCCCCCCAAACACACAATGATGTATGCTGCTGAACGATGGGATGGGCAGGAGCACGTATCTATGCATCAAGCTATTGAAGCAGCTGTGCATTATACTACATGATGTACATTATGCAACAAATTTAATAATTTTTTACAACATGATTTATGTTCACTGATGTAAAAACAGATGTTCTATTCTCTACTTCACCTTCTTAGTGGTCGATTTTTAACCTTCTAAGGTAGCTTATATTCTTTCTCAGGCTTCAAGCTATCTGTATACCAAATGTAATCTAAATCGTTTCAGTGGTTTAGTTGTGAAAATGTAACAAAGTTACTTTTGCATATATAATATCAATATTTAAGTATGGATGAAACATGTTGAGATTTGTACAAACATTGTATTCATAACTTCAAATCATGTTATGTAGAACATATTAACCAACAAAAGCATTTTTACATATATAAGCAAGTTCAAAAGTCAAAGAGTAAATATCTTTTTCAAAGAAAAATATTTTTCCCTAATTCACATTATATTCTTTATATCAATAAATATCTCGTACTACACACTTTATAAAGTGGTGTACGTTCTTCCTCAGCATCCAAGTTATCTCTATACTAAATTAAAAAAAAAAAAATGTGTCCAGCAGTTTAGTCATGAAAAGTAACAGACAAACAAACTTTCGCATTTAGAATATCAGTTGAAATAAAATCTATCAAAAACCACAGCCCTCACATACAGGTACACTTCACTAGTACAAGATCAGACTAGGGAAAGGACAACACGCTATGTGTAACAATGACATAAACATATACACAAATCAAGGAAGTTTTGCATCACCCTGGTTCCCAGAACTCCTGAAGATAGACGTTGACTGTGGATATTGTATCACAGACACAGTCCCTTTGACTGTTCAGAGATGTCACTAAACCCACCCAAAGATGTAAACAAACATGCATGAGCAGCGCCTATTACACAGACGGGGTCGGATAGCCTATAAATTCCAGTCATTCCACCAGGAAGGAGGTACATGGCTCGTTTTGTCTGTAGTTCAACCATGTCTAGATGGTCAATACCGCAGTTCAATCATGTCCGCATTGTTACTTTGTGCCAGGAAGGGCTCTCGACAAGGGAAGTGTCCATGTTGTCTCAGAATGAACCAAAGCGATGTTCTTCGGACATGGAGGAGATACAGAGAGACAGGAACGGTCAATGACATGCCTCGCTTCGGCTGCCCAAGGGCTACTACTGCACTGGATGACTGCTACATACATATTATGGCTCGGAGGAACCCTAACAGCAAAGCCACAATGTTGAATAAAGCTTTTTGTGCAGCCACAGGATGTCGTGTCATGACTCAAACTGTGCACAATAGGCTTCATGATACGCAACTTCACTCCCAACGTCCCTCTTTGTAACCACGACACCATGCAGCACAGTAGAGATGGTCCCAACAACATGCTGAATGGACCGCTCAGGATCAGAATCATGTTCTCTTCACTGATGAGTGTTGCATATACCTTCAACCAGACAATGGAGGCAACCCGGTCAGGCTGAATGCCAAAGACACACTGTCCAGTAAGTGCAACAAGGTGGAGGTTCCCTGCTGTTTTGGGGTGGCATTATGTGGGGCCAATGTACCCCGCTGGTGGTCACAGAACGCACCGTAACGGATGTACGATACGTGAATGCCATCCTCCGACCGATAGCGCAACCATATCTTAGCATATTGGCAAGCCAATTGTCTTCAATGACGACAATTCACGCCACCATCGTGCACATCTTGTGAATGACTTCCTTCAGGATAATGACATCGCTCGATTAGAGTGGCCAGCATGTTCTCCAGACATGAACCCTATCGAACATGCCTGGGCTAGATTGAAAAGGGCTGTGACCCACCAACCACTCTGAGGGATCTACGCCGAATCGCTGTTGAGGAGTGGGACAATCTGGACCGACAGTGCCTTGATGAACTAGTGGATAGCATACCACGACGAATACAGGCATGCATCAATGCAAGAGGATGTGCTACTGTGTATTAGAGATACCGATGTGTACAGTAATCTGGACCACCACCTCTGAAGGTCTGGCTGTATGGTGGTACAACATGCAGTGTGAGGTTTTCATGAGCAATAAAAAGGGCGGAAATGATGTTTACGTTGATCTTTAAGGCAATTTTCTGTACAGGTTCCAGAACTGTCAGAACCAAGGTGATGCAAAACTTTCTTTGATGTATGTAGATATGGTAAACTACACCTTGGAGGCAAACAGCAAAATGTATGAACTTGAAAAAAAGATAAACAAGTTTTATTTCCTATGAGAAATACAGTAGGATCATGTGGTTCATATCACTTAAAGAAGAACTTATCACTTATCGCTTAAAGAAGATCCAGATACCATTTTTTGGGCTGCAAAATATGAATAGTTTCTCAAGTCAATACAATAACTATGGTGGCCATTGAATTGTAGTGAGGAAAGTATGTCAAGAAGTTAAGAGTTACAAACTAACTAAAAGCACAGTATTCAACTGGTATGTGAAATGAATTATGTTAAATACCCTATATGATGACTCTGCAATATGTTGCACAAAGAGAACTCAATAATACTCGATAAATGCTTCAGATACATTACTACATAAAATTTTTAAATGTGACATCTGTCATGCCCACAAACCATGAACCTTGCCATGATGGAGTGGCTTGCAAGCCTCAATGATACAGATAGCATACCACTGGTGCAACCACACTGAAGAGGTGTATGTGAAAACTATGGTAGGGAAGTCAAACTGTCAACTTCGGTTTATTGGGAGAATTTTAGGAAAGAGTGGTTTACCTGTAAAGGAGAACACATGTAGGACACTGGTGCACCTATTCTTAAGTACTGCTTAAATGTTTGGGATCTGTACCATGTCGGATTCAAGGAAGACATCGAGGCAATTCAGAGGAGAGCTGCTACATTTGTTACCGGTAGGGTCAAACAAAACATAAATGTTACAGAGGTGCTTTGACAACTTCAAATGGGAATCAATGGAGGGAAGGAAGCGTTCTTTTCGGGAAACACTATTAAGAAAATTTAGAGAACCAGCATTTGAAACTGACTGTCAAACGATTGTGCTCCCGTTAACATACATCAGGCATAAGGACCACGAAGATAAGATATGAGAAATTAGGGTTCATGTGGAGGGGCATTGAGACAGTCGTTTTTCCCTCACTCTATTTTTGAGTGGAACAGGAGGAGAAATGATGAGCAGTGGTACAGGGTACCCGATGCCACGTATCATACAGTGGCTTGTGGAGTATCTATGTAGATGTAGATGTGGAGAAGCCAGACTAACATTTGGTTCCTAAAGATGGTGGGCAGCAGTATTTTCAGTAATTACAGTGGTAACAGTTTGGATACCAGAGTGTAAACTGCTTTTCAGTTTAGTTAATGGACATGCAGCTTCTTTTTCCAAGGTCTTTTAAATGTGTTAAATCTTTGCAACATCATAATCCACATGTCCATGCAAAGCAATGGAATTATCAAGATTCGTAAATGCTCTGTGAAGAAACAGAAGCAAACCTTGCGATGCGTTTAGTGCTATGCAGAACATTGTCAAGAAACTGACTCAGATATTTTATCACCAATTAAAGGTTTTTTGACATCTTTAGAAGATTTCAAATTTGTTTTCCTCTTGAACACATTTAACAAAATACTTACTCCAACCATTGTATTGTACAATATCCATCAGAATCAAACAAGTGAGATTTTGTACTGTGAACAGAAAATCCAAGAAACTCTGCACTCCATAACTGCGCTACTTGATGACTGTGAGCAAGTAGGAGAACCTTTGAAGAGGAAAAATATCGACTGTAATTGCATCTATTATGAACTGTTTCGTAATAGTGATAGGCGCTTGGATTTAAGATTTCAAGGTTATTCTAATTAATCAACAGGGTTCTGGACACCTTTTCAAGTTCCAAACATCTACAATGTACATACACAGACTGAAGTGACGAATGAAACTTTGTACCAAGGCTGGATCCCCTGCTCATTAGGCGGATGCACTAACCACTACTCCACCCTGGCACAGTGGCTTTGCAAAACTGCACATGCTACCCTAGCACACCTCCCTCTTCAATCAAAATTCTCATTCCCACCTCAACCCACTTGGTATTACCCCTATACTCAAAAAGCATTGCAGATTGCAGAGGCTCTCCAACTGTACCGGAATAGCAGGAGACCTGGGTTCAAGTCCAGGCCTCGATAAAAATTTTCATTTGTCACTTCAGTCTGTATATATACACCATCATATAATTTCATTTGATTAAAGCACCTATGCCTGGGTTTTAAGCAGGATACCCCATTTCATTCAATTCTGAGGTGCTATTCCATTACAGTTGGAGAGCATCTGCAATGCTGTTCAAGTTTTGGGGGAATACCATGAGGGCTGAGGCAGGAATGCGGATTCAGATTGAGGACGGAGGCATAGTATTCAGTGCAGTTGCGCAAAGCCACTGTGCGAGGGTGGCCTAATGAGCAGAAGACCTGGGTTTGAATCCCGGCCTTGGTAAAATTTTCATTCGTTGCTTCATTCTGCATAAAAACATCATAAATGTATGATGTAATAAAAGGAATTATCCAGACTGTTACAGAGATAATACACTGTACTGTGTGGAAAAGGAAGAGAGGGAAAAAATAGGCAAATATGGACTGAAGGAAAGAAATGGAAGAAGAAGGAAGCAATCTGACATGACCCAGTAGATATCCTGGGGTAACACGCAATTTATTAAATTTGTAAATAATTTTGGAGTAAAGGAGACAACACTTCGGACAGTAAAAGCGCTAAGTCAGCGCGCGCGTGTGCGCTCGCCCACACACACACACACACACACACACACACACACACACACACACAATGTAGCTGCACAGGAGTGTGTGTGTGTGTGTGTGTGTGTGTGTGGTGTGTGTACGAGTGCACATATGTATGTGTTACAAGATGGCTGCCGAGTGAGATCACAGGTATTTTCTTTGTCCACTAAAGAACTTATTTAAGAGGAAATAGTGTCAAATTTAAATTTTCTGTTTCATATATTGCTGTAATGTCCATTCTTGTTGCACAACTGAGTATTAGTGTCCCAGCAGAGCTTGTTCTTGAAAAAATTCGTGTTATCTGCAGTCCCAAAAATCACGACATAACCCAAAATTTTGTGTGAGAAACACAAAACATTCTATTCAAATTTTCTTGACAGTGCAAAATTTGTTAAAAAAGACAGCTACTAGTGTCATAAGTGTCTATTGTGCAATAAAAGTGTAACTAAACGTTTCTAATATTTAAGTAACACATTTCGGGTTGTTTACTAGTTCGACAGATGCGATCTAGGCCTAAATTTTCCAACTTACAAACGTTTAAAAACCTGACCAAACACACTTGATACATAAATTCTCTAAAAGCAAAGTAATTACTAATTCATTCTTCTGTCATTGTATCTCTAAATTAGTACAAAGACAACAACCACCACACATAAGACCTTTGTGTCATTTTTTTGTTTACATACAGCCAATCTTGCATCCTTAACAAATTTAAAACATTCTTTAAACTTAATTATTCTTTTGAAACTGACCGTGAGTGAGAAATGTGGTAGCTGTTGTAGGGTAGTGAGTAGAGGGATTTGTTGCCAATCTTGTAGGAAATATTTTCACTGGAGAGATGCAGTGGGGAGAATGTTGGGAGAACAGAAGAGGCTCTCTCCTAGAACTGCAAAGTGTGCAGTAGGAACATTTTGATTGGGGAACAGGAAAGGAAAATCTTTGCCCTTACAGGACAGTTGGAGGAAGCAAGGAAGGAACAGACAGGGATCAAGGGAGATAGGGGGAGGAGGGTGGTTGGGAACTGGCAGCTGGTAGGAGGATAGGAAGAGAGAGAACACGATCTGACAGTTTTATCATCAACACCAAAAACAGGTATCTACCACTGCCAGAGTTAAGTGGAGAAGAGCCTCAGGTAGAATGAGGAGCAGAAAATGTGCAGCACACTTCAACCAAGGCCAAGAAGCCTAGGACTGTATAAAGTGTTAGGAAGAAGAAAGTGCTGCTGTGCTAGGTAGTAGCCATGGGTGAGGTGTAGGCCCTCAGTTACAGGAAAGTTTAGGGGCAGCTTACCAGGCCACCAGTTACCTTCAAGCCAAATGCAGGGCTAAGTCATGTGATAGAAGACTTAGGTCTTTATGTATGGACTTTACAAAAGAGGACCATGAAGTGATAGTGGGTGGGGGGGAGGGGGGGGAGGGGGCATATGACTTAAGTGCTGACCTGGACAAGATAGCTTTCCTGACTCATGGCCCCAACGTACACTTTGTTGAGCTGTTCTGGCGTCATGATCGGCCACACCTTGATGGACTGTGAGGTGAATCAATGTGGGGTTAGGGATGGCTCTGAGGGCGGCCAGCTTTGTCAATGTTTCTCTGGTGCCCTTCGGGGCTATCAACAGATGGTGTTTCACTAGGCATGGCCTACACCTAAACAGGACTGGGAAGGGAAGATTGGTAAGGCTGATTCATGAAAGTATAGGGTGTGGATCTCGGTTCACACATGGTCAAATACCTGTTGTCATGGATAGGAAAAGTAAGTCTTTTTTAAAATAAATCCAGATAACAGGTTCCCCTGCCAAAAGAATATCTCCAGCACTTTAAAAGATGCTGAAACAATCTCTCACAAGACAGATTTTAACACTCCAAATATCACACATACCATGTGTCACAAAGAGAAATAAACAATTGGAAAGAGTGAAACGGGCATTTCACAAACCTAACAATCCTCCAATTATGCAATCAATAGTGATAAAATACAACTATTAGAAGTTGAGCTCCAATCTTTGACCTGCACAGTATTTTGTGTTGCTGAGCACTGGTGTAGAGAGACAGAAATCCAACATGTAGTGTTATCATCATATGAAAAGGCAAACTCTTACTGCAGAACTACCTCAAGGGGTGGAGGATCATGCATTTATATCAGAAAAGGAACACAGTTCAAATCAAGACATGACCTCAGTACAGCAAGTGAAGGCAAACACATTGAAATATCAGCTATTGAATTAACAGGAGTTGGTATCACCAAGAAATTAATCATTTATGTGTGTATAGATCTCCCAGTGGTAGTGTGGACACTTTTTACAATAAATTAACACAAGTTCTAGATAAAGTCTCAAGTACAAAGGTCAACATTATTCTGTGTGGGGAAATTAACAACAACACTAATATCATAAATGACTCCAGCAGCACCCTCATAAATATCCTTCAAAGGTTTGGCATGTCCCTATTGGTCAATAGTGCAGCAAGAGTTACTACAATGACTGAATCAGTAATTGACCAATTGGTTACAAATATGGACAAGAAAAAATGTGAAGTAGCTGTAAAAGATCTTGGACTATCAGACCATCTCTGCCAAATAACAACAGTAAAATCAGCCATCGAATCATTCCCTAAACTACAAGCCTACAAATGACATCCATCACAAATCAAAATAAAAGATTTTTCAAAGGAACTACCAAAACAAAGGTGGGATGAAGTGTATAAGGAAACCAATGTGAATATGAAATTCTCTAAATTCTCTACAGTACTTAAATTGAACTTTGAAAAGGAATTTCCAAAAGTATGCATGTCTGTATAAACATCTCACAAAAACAGATGGATAACAGCAGGTATTCGAAGTCCTCCAAACACTTAAATACCTCAGATCCATGGAAAAGAGTCACAATGATCCAGAATTCTTAAATTTCTATCATAGATACAAAAGGATATACAGGAAGGTGCTGATTGCTGCAAAAGTCATTTAATGACAAAATAATATATAATGCAGAGAGTAAAAGCAAAGCAGTCTGGGATGTTATAAAAAAGGAAATGGGGATAGGCAAAGAAATGCAGAATAACATACTGTTAAGTGAGGGGGATAAGGTAATAAATGATCCACAACACTAAGTAAACTATGTAAATGAGAATTTTTCAAGTAGTGCAGAGAAGTTACAGCAAAAATTCCCCATAGCAAACATAACACCTGTAAATAATGTTGCACTAAATACAATGATGTTACTTCCAACCATAGAGAATGAAGTCAATAAAACTGTTCAAAAACTACAAAATAAAAAGTCAGTAGTCTTAGACAAAGTACCAATGTGTGTGCTGAAACAATGCATAGAAGTCATACAAGGCCCCTTAACAAATAATAAATGAATCTTTCACATCAGGGACATTTCCAGAGCAGTTAAAACAGGCAAGAGTTGTGCCTTTGCTTAAGAAAGGTAATGCAGAAGACATGGAAAATTACTGGCCCGTTTCCCTGCTGTCAGCATTCTCAAAAATAATAGAAGCAATTATGAAAGACAGAGTAATGAATTACCTGAATAAATACAATCTTTTAAGCGAATCACAGTTTAGTTTCTGAAGTGGCAAAAATACGGAGTCAGCCATAGTAGAATTCACAAAGGTTGCACTTGATGCTCTTGACAAAGATGAGTGTGTCACACGTATATTTTTGGATCTTTATAAGGCCTTTGATACAGTTGACCACAAGATTCTATTAAATAAATTAGAAGCATTAGGAGTAATAGAGGTAGCTAATGACTGGTTTCGATCATACCTAGCAGATAGGGTACAAAGAGTAGAGATAACACGTACTTGAAATAGATCTAAACATTTAGTAAAACACTAATCAGAACTAAAATACATTAGTATAGTGGTTCCAAAAGGTAGCATATTAGGACCAATAGTATTCCTGGTATACATCAATGACTTTCCTAGTAGTGTTACTCATGGTGAAAAAATTCTCTTTGCTGATGACAGCAATATTATAGCCACTGAGAAAACAAGAGAACTCCTTGCAGAGAAAGCAAATGAAGCTCTCAAGGAAGTTTACAATTGGTCAATAAACAGTAAAGTGACACTGAACATAAAGAAAACTAATTTCAGTTTGAAGAGGGAAAATGACAATGTTAAATTAAATGTAGATGGCACCTCTATAAACTGTGTAACAAATGAAAAATTTCGAGGAATGAATACTGATTCTCAGTTGAAGTGGTGTGAACACACAAAGTTGCTTGCAAACAGAATGTCATCAGTATGTTATGCCCTTAGAACCCTATCATCACTCAAGAACATCCTGCAGAAGCCTGTTTAGGCAACTAGGGATACTAACTACTGCTTCCCAATATATTTATTCCTTAATGAAATGTCATTAAAAATATACCACTTTTTCAAACCAACAGCTCAATTCATGGAATCAATACTAGAAATAAGAATAATCTTCACCGGGATTTAAAGTCACTTAGTCTTGTACAAAAAGGTGTGCATTATTCTAGAACACACATTTTCAATAACTTGCCAGCAGCCATAAAAAGCTTAACAACCAATGAAATTCAGTTTAAGAGAAGCCTAAAGGATTTATTGGTGACCAACTCCTTCTACTCCATTGATGAATTTCTCATTAAAACCAAATGATTTGTATATAAGTACAATATAACTTCTGCACAGTTTCAGTGCAGTAATGTGTTCATTGAAAATTTGTGTGTGTGTGTGTGTGTGTGTGTGTGTGTGTGTGTGTGTGTAAGTACAATCTAACTTCTGCACCATTTCAGTGCAGTAATGTGTTCATTGTAAATAAGTATTATAGTAGTTGTATTACATGTTTATTGCCATATAAATAAATAAAAAACTTTTATATTTTAAATTCAGTGCATTAGTATTTGTAAAATGACTCTTTCATACAGTGTTCATTAAAAAATGATGATCATTCCACTTGGGACCTGTGGAATGGTACATTTGCTTATTTGTTTTAGTTGTAAATATTTGTCATGTATTGTTGTTTTTCTGACATGTTCCACATCCTGGAGGACCTCCTCACTATGGATCAATTGGAATGAAAGTAAATCTAATCTAATCTAATCTAACATGCAGTGTCTTTTAGTTACATACTATTCATATGTACACTCAGTTCTTAGCTATGGCATTCTTTTTTGGGGAACAAATGCACAAAATATGAACACAATTTTCAAACTCCAGAAAAGAGCCATAAGAATCATAAACAAATTCTGAAGGTGGCAGGGGTAAAATACAGGGAGCGAAAGGCTATTTACAATTTGTACAGAAACCAGATGGCAGTTATTAGAGTCGACGGACATGAGAGGGAAGCAGTGGTTGGGAAGGGAGTGAGACAGGGTTGTAGCCTCTCCCCAATGTTATTCAATCTGTATATTAAGCAAGCAATAAAGGAAACAAAAGAAAAATTTGGAGTAGGTATTAAAATCCATGGAGAAGAAATAAAAACTTTGAGGTTTGCCGATGACATTGTAATTCTGTCAGCAGCAGCAAAGGACTTGGAAGAGCAGTTGAACGGAGTGGATAGTGTCTTGAAAGGAGGATATAAGATGAACATCAACAAAAGCAAAACGAGGATAATGGAATGTAGTCTAATTAAGTCGGGTGATGCTGAGGGAATTAGATTAGGAAATGAGACACTTAAAGTAGTAAAGGAGATTTGCTATTTGGGGAGCAAAACTGATGATGGTCGAAGTAGAGAGGATATAAAATGTAGACTGGCAATGGCAAGGAAAGCGTTTCTGAAGAAGAGAAATTTGTTAACATCGAGTATAGATTTAAGTGTCAGGAAGTCATTTCTGAAAGTATTTGTATGGAGTGTAGCCATGTATGGAAGTGAAACATGGACGATAAATAGTTTGGACAAGAAGAGAATAGAAGCTTTTGAAATGTGATGCTACAGAAGAATGCTGAAGATTAGATGGGTAGATCACGTAAGTAATGAGAAGGTATTGAATAGAATTGGGGAGAATAGGAGTTTGTGGCACAACTTGACTAGAAGAAGGGATCGGTTGGTAGGACATGTTCTGAGGCATCAAGGGATCACCAATTTAGTATTGGAGGGCAGCGTGGAGGGTAAAAATCATAGAGGGAGACCAAGAGATGAATATACTATGCAGATTCAGAAGGATGTAGGCTGCAGTACATACTGGGAGATGAAGCATCTTGCACAGGATTGAGTAGCATGGAGAGCTGCATCAAATCAGCCTCAGGACTGAAGACCACAACAATAACAACAACAAAAACAACATGTATTTCTTTCTTTCACTGTTATAATGTGACCTGAGAATTTCATTTATTTCCTTCCAGGCTTGGATTTCGTAAGAGTAATCATAATTCTACATTTTCAAACATTTTCAGCATCTACTCCATTACTGTTAGATGTTAATCTCACATTTCTATCAATATCAATAATGATTCCTGAAGATAGCGTCCACCAAGTTTTTTATTGGGAGGGGTTCTTGAAATGAGGTACTATTTGATATGAAAAGGTCGGTGTGGTTTAATGTTTATCTTGCATGGTGACCCAAGTTTACAACACACTTCTTCAGAGAAAACCCTTCGGTATTTTATTAGCGTCTTTGACATTTGTTGTGTTGCAACTGACCTTAACCCTTACACATTTGCAACTTTCCTCTGGATCTGTTATTTGCAATTCCCAATTTCTTCTGTACTTCATTTTTTGTACATATATTCCTCTTGCTCTTCTCTTGCATGCTATAGATTTTCAGATGTCACCAGTTCTTCCTGCATATCTTAGCAAACTTTGGCCATAATTTGTTACATTCTCTCTTTTGAAACTAGTTACATATTTCCCCCTCCGTTGCATAGTCTCATTTTGTTCATATCGAAATCATGTTCTACCCTATCCATCCGCTCAGTTGTGATGAAAAATTTTACACTTGGGTACACTATTACTAATACTACTACTTCCTACTGTCTTCTGTCTTTTGTAACATCCACCAATACTTGACTTTTTATACAGCTACTTCTACAAACAATTGTCTGGCTTACTCTAAAGCTGATAGCTGGAAGGCTTGGAATATCAGCCTTTTGAATTATTAATGTCTCATATAAGCTCTTGGCAACTGCACGCACATGTGCGCGCGTGCCCATCCACCCACCCACCCACACCCACACACACACACACACACACACACACACACACACACACACACACACACACACACACACACTATGCTAACTGAGTCAAAGAGCCCTACTACTTCCCTACTTCCCTACCATAGATATGTTGAGTGATAATTGGGTTAACTATCTCTGGTTCAACAATTTCCTTTTCTTCTAGCAGTTCCTCTTGGTCTTCATTAAGTCCGTTTGTCCTTATAATTTTTATTGATTTAATCTGCCATCCCTCTACAACAATTCCAAGACAGGGCTTAACTTGAACTAAGCTATGTTTCTCTTGTTACAATTCCTCTCCCTGTTGTTTTCACATTTTTGACTACACATTTTGTCTTCTCTTGGTGTAAAAAGTCATCTATATCTGTACCCCTTCCATTCTTCCTATCTCCAATTCTCCTCGTTGGTTATCATTGTTTCTTGCTTGGTATCCGATACTATCTCCATTTTCACTAATCCGTCTTCCTCAATTTACACTAATCTTCTGCATGGTCGATCTGCTGATTTGACGATCTGTTCCACATATGTTACAGTAATAATTGCTGTCTTACACCCAGAGTATGGCGTCTTTGAATGGACTTTCTGAACGGTGCTTTTGTTCCAGTAGCACTTCCCCACTCTTGCATGGCTGGTGAATATTAGTTTTTATTAAGCCTTCCTGTTGGCTTTGTGACCATCACTTTGCTACGAAGTTATTCTCAAAATTCCTTATACATTGTCCTTTTGTAGATGCTGTATCTAGTTTGCTGTTTCCTCCTCTACCAATCTGTCAACAAAGCAAATATTTTGCTGAATTTTCTTCATTGGGAACCACACACATACAAGGGCATTTTTAATTAATATTTTGATGATGACATGTCGTTTAAATGTTGGATGTTTAATGACTTTTTTCACCTTTGCATTGAAGTTTTGTAATAATATGACTGGGTGTAACCAACCTTTGGCATTAAATCTGTGAAATGGATTGCTTTTTATAAATTCCATTTGTGACTACATGCCACAACAGCTTTCATATTAAAGTTCCTGGTAGATTGAAACTGTGTGCTGGACTGAGACTTGAACTCAAGACCTTTGTCTTTTATGGGCAAATGCTCTAGAGCACTTGCCCACGAATGGCAAAGGTGCAGAGTTCATGTCTTAGTTCACGTCTGGAACCTCCATATCATGACCAGCATCACCATTATTATGACTATGACTATTACTACTACTACTACTACTACTACTACTACAGTGCTATAGAGCATTTGCCCACAAGCGACAAAGATCTCGAGTTTGAGTCTCAGTCCAGCACACAATTTTAATCTGTCGGAATGTTTCATATCAGTGCAGCAGACATATCAGAGCACACTCTGCTGCAGAGTGCAAGTTCAGTCTGGAAACATTCATATTACTTCATTTAGGCCTCTCTTTTTTGGAAAAATTCATGTTCAGTGACTATAATATCTTCTTTAGTCTTCCTCTGTACTGTTTCCAGTGAACTTAATCATACATTCACCATCTTTTCTATTGCCACAATTTTGCTCTCATTTTCCAGGTGAGATTCTTCTATTTTTGATTTGCCCACTGTCAGTAATTTTTCTATGTGTGTTCTGTATTTTCTTAATTTATCCTGCTACTCATTATTTGCTGTTACTTGTGCTCTGAATCTTTTTTTTTTTTTTTTTTTTTTTTTTTTTTTTTTTTTTTTTTTTTTTTTTTTTTTTTTTTTTTTTGCTTGTGAGATACTTGTTCTACTTTTTTGATATGTGTCTCAGGCTTTTTTACTATAGCATTCTAGCGACCTATTAATTCTTAATATTTTTTTCTCCTAATCACATGTTAAATCATCCAGCTCTCCCTTGGAAACTGTATTCTGAATTTCTGTTAATTTTTGTAGTAATTGCTACCTTTGCCTCCTTGCTCTATTTCCCTGACTGCTTGTTAACTTCAGCAATCTTAATAATTTTAAAACCTGTGCTGAAAATACACTCACTCACGCAGCATATTGGTTCAGAGCAAATGGTTTCCTGCTAAATGAAAATAAAACTCAGCAGATAATCTTCACTCTAAGAGATAAGCCACTATCTGATGACCCTATTTCTGTTAAATTCCTGGGAGTTTATTTAGACGAAAAGTTATCCTGGGACCAACATGTAAACTATATTAGTAGTAAGCTATCTAGAGAAATTTATTTATTAAGACAACTCAGAAATTGTGTGCCTGAAACATACATCAGATCATCTTATTTTGCATTTTTCCAAAGTATAATATCCTATGGCATTATCTTGTGGGGTAACTGTAGTCATATACATGACATCCTATTATTGCAGAAGAAAGCCATTAGGATAATTACAACTTCTTCACATAAGGCTCACTGCAAACCCTTATTTACTAAACAAAAAATTATGACAGTAATAAACCTCTATATATACAATGTCTTAATCTTTACGAAGAAGAACCTACAAGATGTGAAACGTAGAGAAAATGTACATTGTTACAACACAAGAAGCATCAAACACATCCACACGCCTTACCACGGATTATCAAAATCAATAAATAGCTATGAAGTCACAGGACACAAACTATTTAATAAGCTGCCACTTGCTATACAAGATCTTCCTGAACATACATTCAAAGAAAGACGGCATGAATGGTTTATTGCCCACCCATTCTATGATATCAATGAATTCTTCAACTGTAAAATGCAGTAATCCAACAGATGACCCACTGTACATTTATTGTAATATAAGCAAAAATATTTCAGTAGTCAATACCTTATCACACTGTATTATAAATTGTATCTTCATTTGATGTTGTCAATTGCTGTAATGGCCTAAAGACAATAAAATCTTTATTATTATTATTATTAACCACATTATCTACTTCTACATCTACATCTACATTACCCTGCAAACCACCATGAAGTACATGGCAGTTGGTATGTCTCATTGTACCAGTGAACAGGGTTATTACCATTCCAGTCACATATGAAATGCAGGAAGGATGATTGTTCAAATGCCCTTTGTGTGTACTGTAATTATTCTAATCTTATCCTCACAATCCCTATGTGAACGACACATAGGGGGTTGTAGTATATTCCTAGAGTTATCATCCAAAGCTCGTTCTTGAAACTTGGTTAGTAGACTTTCTCAAGATCTATCTTGAAAAGTCGATCTTCAAGAGTCTGCCAGTTTATTTAACTCAGTATCTCTGTGACACTTTCCTATGGATCAAACAAATCTATGACCATATGTGCTGCCCTTCTCTGTATACATTCAATATCCCCTGTTAGTCCTATTTGGTATGGGTCCCACACTCTTATGCATATTCCAGAATTGGTCGCACAAGTTTCCTTTGTAGACTGATTATGCTTCTCACTATTCTACCAATAAATCAAAGTCTATTCGATATGACTGTCCTTTCGACAATAAGTGTAAATGTGGTGCTGAGTCAATTGTTTTTCAGAAATAAGGAAATACTGCTTCTACCTGACTGCCTTGATCCAAAGCTTTCAGTATGTCATGTGAGGAAAGTGTGAGTTGGGTTTCACATGGTTGATGTTTTCGGAATCCACACTGGTTGACATGGAGGAGGTCATTTTGTTTGAGATATCTCGCTAAGTTTGAGATCAGAATGTGTTCCTAGATTCTACACAAATTGATGTCAAGGATATTGGATGGTAGTTTTGTGGATCACATCTACTAGCCTTCTTGTAGACTGGCATGATATGTGCTCTCTTCCAGGAAATGGGCATGGCTTTTTGTTAGAGGGATCTGCGAACTAGATTATGGCTAGGAGAGAGGCTATCTCAGCCATAAATCTGGGATAGAATCTGTTAGGGATTCCATCGGGCCCTGGAGCTTTGTTCAATTTTATCATTTCTATATCTACTGACATTCCTTTTGTTAGCATATTCTCTTCCCTTACTTCGACTCCTTCCTGCCGTATATGCCGAAATGATATACTGAAATCTTCTACTGTAAGAGAGAAGTGCCCCAATTTAATCCTCATACCGCTGAAATGACGAGCGAAATAAGTATCAGTGTCAGTGGTATTGAGAAACAGCTGAAATTGTTAAAACTGAACAAAGCTCCAGCTCTCGTTGGAATCCCCATAAGATTCTATACTGAATTGGTGGCTGTTAGTCCCTCTTCTAACTAAAATCTGTTGTGGCTGTTTCACCATCTGCAAAAAAGGGTAGTAGAAGTGATCCACAAAACTACCATCCAATATCTTTGACATTTATCTGCTGTAGAATCTTAGAACATATTCTGAGCTTAAACCAAGTGAGCTATCTCGAACAGAATGACCTCCTCCATGTCAACCAGCATGAATTCCGAAAACATCAATCATGTGAAACTCAACTCGCACTTTTCTCACACGACATACTGAAAGCTTTTGATCAAGGCAGACAGGTAGATGCAGTATTTCTTGATTTCCGAAAAGCATTTGACTCAGTACCACTCCTACACTTATCGTCCAAAGGATGATCATATGAAGTATCAAGTGAAATTTGTGACTGGACTTTTTGTTAGGGAGGATGCAGCATGTCATCTTGGATGGAGAGTCGACATCAGGTGTAGAAGTAGCTTCGCGTGTGCCCCAAGTACGTGTGTTGGGATCTTTGCTGTTCATATTGTATATAAATGACCTTTCAGACAATATTAATAGTAGCCTCAGGCATTTTGCAGATGATGCAGTTATCTGTAGTGAGGTACTGTGTGACTATAATATCAATAAGTTACTGTTTGAATCAGCCAACTCATGCAAACACCTGAGTGTAACACTTTGTAGGGATATGAAATGGAATTATCACATATGTTCAGTCATGGGTAAGGCAGGTGATAGACTTTGGTTTATTGGCAGAATACTGGGAAGTGTAATCAGTCTACAAAGGAGGCTGCTTATAAATCATTTGTGTGACCAGTTCTGGAATACTGCTCAAGCATGTAGGGCCTATACCAAATAGAACTAACAGGCAATACTGAATGTATACAGAGAGGAGCAGCACAAATGGTCATAAGTTTGTTTGATCCATAGGAAAGTTTCACAGAGATATTGAAGAAACTGAACAGCAAACTCTTGAAGATAGATGTAAAGTATCTTAAGAAAAGCTATTAACAATGTTTCAAGAATTGGCTTTAAATGATGACTCTAGGAATATACTACAACCCCCTATTTATTGTTCACATATTGATCATGAGGATAAGATTAGAATAAATACAATTAGCACAGAGGCATTCAAACAATCATTCTTCCCACACTCCATACATGAATGGAATGGGAAGAAATCCTAATAACTAGACAATGGGACATATCCCCTGCCATGCACTCAACAGTGGTTTGGAGTATAGATGTGGATGTAGATGACTTGTACTTGCAAGCAAACATCTACCACCACCAAGTGAAAAGGAACACTATGCTCAAAATATTGGTACATTGGGCTCATACCCTCTTGGAAATGGAGAGTCTCACCCAAGAACTAGAATATCTGCATATAGTTTTCTGTAGGAACAGCTATACAGAATGGCAGATTCTGCAAGTTCTTTACGTCACACTAACAGTAAAAATGGCAGAAATGAAGGAGGAACCTGAGAATAATGTAGCTTTTGTGTTTGCCCAATACATGGATGTATTATTTGGAAAGGTCAACTGATTCTCAGGAAACACCACTGGCTACAGACACTATTTGCTGATAGTGTCAAGGACTTTCTTGTACTGTCTAAGTCTGGTGTCTGGGGTTTTGTCAAAGACTGCCCCCATGAACACCAACAGTATCTCTTATTATTGCAACCAAACTAATTGGTGGTAGAAGTGCCATGTCTATTGGAATTGGACAAAACGGATTATGATCACAGTACGGTTTTGACACATATGTTAAAATATTGGTACTGTGTCATTAATGACTACATCAAAATGCAACTGAGAGACCAGCTTATGAACAGTGACCATGAATACAACCTTAGTAAGGCATGGAGACAGAAATTTATTTGATTAAGAAGAGAAAGGAGACACCTTACCACTAGAAGTGGAACAGGCAGAGCACCAGAGGATACATTTCCAGGGCTCGTCTCTGAGCACAAATGTGAGCCAGAGTAGAGAATCGTAGGGATGAGGGAAGAGAGATATATCATGCACCCATCCCTAGACAGTCTATTCATCAGCACACTTAGTGTTGGCAACATAGTCTTTTGCTCAATTAATCTCTAGCCATCAGTAAAACCAATCCCTCCTTTTTAACCTTCGCCAACATATCTATAGGAAGAGTTTCACTTGTACCTTCATGTGTCCCTCAACAAAACAACTCATTTCACCTCCTCAAGGTAAGTATTGGCCATCAATTCTGTCTCATAATTTATTAATACCATCATTATCCATATCCATGTCCACATCCTCAAGAAAACTCATATCAGAAGGAAGATTGTTTCCACTGCCAGGGACTTGCTACAAAGTATTTATAAGTAAAAAAGACCTGAACCCCTATGGAACCCATTAACAACATGATCATTGTAAACAGAATGTTTACAGACTGAGCTATATATCTTTTGAACAATTTCAGGAAGTAGGCTAAGAACATAGGTGCAAGAAGAAGTAACATTATCTAGCCAGAGAATGAACCTGCATGAAAAAATTTTACAAGTGGGTATGAAATTTATAAATAAAACTAGGAAGTGGAAACATAACATACATCAAAAATACTGAAGCAGATCTAGAAAAAGACCTCACCAGTAAATGCTATTATAGTGTAGAAGATTTCAAGAGTGATAACTATATATTAGGCTACTTCATCTGTAAGTAGGACCTACCTGAATGTGTAATTATATCTCTTGTTTAGTTACGTACGTATACAGGTGATTAATTTTGTCTAGCTGAGTGGTGATTAATTTCATCTATCTACAGATGTAACACCTAGTACACCACAACTTTAGATTAACTTCATCCTGTATGTATATTACAACTGACAAGTCAGCTACAATGCATACTGTATCAGAACACAGATTGATCTGAGAGTGAACACTTGCTTTTGTCCTATTTGAACAAGTCATAATAAGAGAACAAAATAACACACACAAATGTCCCAATGCCTATATGAAATTCAATATTCAAATAGCCACATATTTCGCTAATATTTCCGCAAAATTCCATGGCCTTTTACTACCTATCTAAGAATTAGTCATTCTCAGGACAGTATTTATCATAGCTAGGATGTGGTTCACATTAGAGTTACTATTTCATTATTGATTCCGACAACTTCTAAGAAAATAATGTATTATAATAATAATAATAGTTAACTCACCAATTCAACAATAGCTATTAGCATTGTGCTCTGACGAAGCGTGAACACCGAGCAGCAGTTGCGCATTGGGACAACCATCTTCAGTTATGTTTTCTGGAACATAGCACCATTATAAACTGCAAAAACTATCCTAACAGCTCTTCATACATATTCACTGCATACAGTTTAGTATTCTAACAAACTTTTATTGCAAACTTATTCAAATTTAAGTGATTCAAAGAGATAACACGGCATTAGACCAAATTTTCAGTGGGGGGATTCTTTTGGTTTACATAGTAAATCAGTAGACACGTATATCAATTTATAACCAATTGAAAAATCATTTTGGCTCTTAATTTATGTCATGAGACAAATAATGAATTCCACCCCAGTTTTCCACTACAACATTCTGCAAGAAGTACAAACAATTGTGAGTGTGCACAATGCTATGCCAAGATGATCCCAAATGACTGTTGAAGTATCATACCAGTGAGGGGGGGTAGGGTGAACAATGATTACGTGCATCAGCGGTTGTGGAGTAGTGCACATTTTATTGCCTTTCTGCACCAAGATGAGTTCCATGTGAAGCAAAGGAACTGCTCAACAACCTTGATGCAAGGCTTGTGAATTGGACTGACCCAAAAAGAACATCTGGCCAGCCTAATTTTCTCATACTAGACTGCACCAACTGTCTTCAAGTATGAAGCACTAGTAGACCTATACAAACCTGGGGTCCAATGAATATTCAATAAAAATTGCTCCCTCGTATCTAGTGCCTGATGCAATTTAAAATGTTGAATGCTTGAAGGAAAATATCTTCCAATTCTTTTACTAGGTGGAATAATAATTCAAACTGAGACACAAAAACTTTTTAATCTTCCAAATTTGAAGTAATCACCATAATTCTAAGTATTCGAAAGTCAAAAATACAGTGTCACTAGTTGAAATGCCCTACCTCCAGGAACTTAGTGGTAGTTGCAACTGTTGTTTAGGTGCGGCAAAGCTGGACAAAAAGCAGAATACTGAAAAATCACATGCAGATAAGGAGCACTGAATAGGGTTCCTTGTAGGCATTTTACTTCTTATGTGTAATATACAAAACCGAATTCATTTAAAATAGGATCATTCCCTGTCAAATCAACACACTTTAAATAAAAATTTGACCTCACCTCCTCAGATTTTGCTGAAAGTAGGTATACTTTATATGCTGAAACTAAGAAAAATACTAACCTTCAATTTTTACCTCAAGCCATTCCTGAAATATGGGCATGTAAACTTTTCAAAAACTGGCCAAAAATGTGTGAACAGACTTTTTTTAAATTGCTCTAGAAGCCGCCCTAATTGAGCTAGAGAGCTGGGAAAGGTGTCATTTTGCAGCATCTTTCCAGGGAGACACAACAAAACATAGCTTCTAATTAATAACCTTTTTCAAAATACTGATTAATATTTTGATTTAATTTTTGTACAAAAGTACATAATTGAAAATTTTCAAAATATTTCCATAACTACTTCATATTATTGTAAATCACATGGCAAAATATAAATGTGGGATGATGATGGGTTCATTATTCAAAAAAATTATTCCGGACTCATGCTTTTCACTAACAGCCATAGTTTGACCAAATTGACCTTCAACAAACAGGAATTTCAATAAAATATACTGAAAGGTAAGTAAAAAAGTACTAGAAATATCAAAATATCACCTTTGTGAAACAAAGCTAAACAACATTTTCTATAACTGATTGCTTATTTTTTTAGTTTCTTACAGTTTAAACTAGTAGTCTATTAACGGGCAAAACGAAATGTTGAGCGTGGGACCTATACCTTAGATTTCAATAAGGTGTGAAAAATATGTAAGTAGACTATTGATGTAACACTTCTGGTCCAAAAATGCACATTTCATTAGCACAGACTTTAGCCACTGTATGAAGGCTGAGCATGCTTGTGTTCCTGTCTATGTATGCAGCAGGCTGTGAAGAAGTTGAAACAAGCACAATGCTTAATGTCTTTACAGTCATTCAGAGACTGGAGCCATTGCTGAGAGGGTATAAGATTGTTACTTTCTAAGGCTTAGTGTGCCTACAGCATTATTGTGCACTGTGGCTTTAGTGCATATCAATTGTTACCTCTGTGCTGACCAGTTTGTATCAAGTATATTCAATAGTTCATTTACAAGTAAATCTATAAATTGTAGGAGAGTTTATAAGTGGTTTTTGTATAAATATGGAACCAAGTAAAAAGTGCAGTGCTGTAAGAGTGCAGTGTTGTAATCCATTGAAGAAGTCAAACATTTTAATTGAGACAGAAAAAAAAAACTGAGAAATGTCACAGCATGGATGCCTAAATTATTTCTGCAAACACCATTGAAAAATGCACCAGAGGCCATCAATGATAAAAGTGTTGAAGAAGATTCTTCTGGATGAGAGATAATCATCCCAGACCAAGACCCTCACTTCACTGGTTGTTCAAAAACTTAACACATCACTTCAAGAAATAGGTGAGTCCCCAATTGATAAGAAAAAAAGTAACATCTAGGCGTTACGCCAAATCAAAAATGAAAAAAAAAAAAAAAAAAAAATCTCCTCCTCAGTGACACGTAAAATTTTTGTTGCTGCTGAAACTTCTCCATCAGATACTGATGAATCTGTTCTTCAACATCTCAAAACAAACTATAATAATTCTATAAGTACAGCAAAAAAACTAATAAAGTTTTGATTTGAGAGCAGTTTCCCAATAAATTGTCTTGGAACTTCACAGATTACATTTTAATAAAGTTTACCTGAAAAGTGGAGTGTCAGGAAAATAATGAGGTAATTTAATGCTCCTAATTACGTTGTTCAGCAGTCCGAAAAAAATTTTGAAAGAGAGAGGATTCATGGAAGGTCCAAACCCAAAACCAGAGAAGTGTTTACCAACAGAAACTGTCAAAACTGTACATTCATTTTATGAAAATGATGAAGTTAGAGAGGTATTAAAGATTGTGTGACAATTACAGAAACAAGTGAAGTAAAACAAAAATATCAAAAAGACTTATTTTGTGTAACCTTAAAGAAGCTTACAAACCTTTTTAAAGATAAGTTTCCTAACATAAAAATAGGTTTCTCTAAATTTGCTGAGTTGAGACCGAAAGATTGTGTATTTGCTGGCTTACCAAAATATAAAATTAATGATAGAAAATGCCAAACTAAATACAGTATCAAACACCAGCTTAAACAATTGTAAGCAGTGCATTGCAAAAATGCTTTGCAACCCATCATCAGTTGATTGCAACATGGGAAACTGTGAATATTGCCCAGGAGAAACTGTCATACTTAAAATTTTACAAGACTCTTTTGATGAAAACTTAATTGAATGAGTTCAGTTCTGACAGTGGCTGTCAGTTGACCGCTGTAATCTTGAAATTGTTCAAAAAACTTCTGAACAGTGTTAGTTGTGGATGTTCTCACAAAAGTAAATCCATTTACTCTGACTGGGAGAAAATACATTCTTAATGAAAGAGATGTAAACCAAACCCAGTTTGCTTTATTAAAATGTAATCTGTGAAGTTCCAAGACAATTTATTGGGAAACTGCGTTCAACTCAAAACTTAATTTTTTCTCAGGTTAGTGTTAATGTATATTTTATGGAAAGTTGTTTCAAAATTACTGTTAGTACCTATTGTGTTAAATTTAGCTCAAAAACAAGCATTTTGTATTTAATTTTTTAAATAGTTTCATTCCAAACATCATGGACCAGAAGTATTATGTAAATACTTGTAATTTTTCATACTTTATTTCAGTTTGTAGTTAAATGCTCAAACTTTTTTGTTTTATCAGTTAATATACTGTTAGTTAAGTTGTATGAAATTAAAATAAACAACCAATTATAAAATATGCTGATTAGTTTTGTTTTAATAAGGTGATGTTTTGATATTTCTAATACTTTTTTTTACTTACCTTTCAGTATATTTTAATGACATTTCTGTTTGTTAACAGCCAGTTTGGCCAAACTACGGTTGTTAGTGAAAAACAAGAGTCCAGAATAATTTTTTTTAACAATGGACTCATCATCATCATCCCACATTTATATTTTGCCATGTGATTTACAACAGTATGAAGTAGTTGTGGAAATATTTTGAAAATTTTCAATTATGTACTTTTTGTAAAAAAAAATTAAATCAAAATATTAATTAGTATTTTGAAAAAGGTTATTAATTAGAAGCTATGTTTTGTTGTGTATCCCTGGAAAGAGCATCCAAAATGCTGCAAAATGACACATTTCCCAGCTCTCTAACTCAATTAGGGAAAGCCCTAGGGTAATTTAAAAAACATCCATTCACATGTTTTTGGCTAGTTTTTGAAAAATTTACATATTCATATTTCAGGAATGGTTTGAGATAAAAAATTGAAATTTGGAATTTTTCTTAGTCTCAGCACCCACTATAAGTATACTAAATTTTAGCAAAATCTAAAATGGTGAGGTAAAATAGGTGTGTTGATTTGACATGGAATGACCCAATACCACCTTGAAAGACAACATTCTCTGGTTTAAAAGGTCTGACATACCATCACTGAGTCCACATTGAAAATAACAGAAGGAGAAAAAGAAAGCTACAAACATGGAGGCATTCACGGAAGCGACACACACAGAGCTGTCCCAGGATATTATACCTCCACACAATGTTGTAGGCCTTTTAAAGGTCAAAGAAAATACAGGCATTAGGTTATGCCTGTTGTATATGTGCCTCCAGAATGACCTGAGAGACAATGGTGGGATGAAATGTTCTTAATTTACACTGTAAATGGTGAAGGAAATGCCTGGATTCCACAAACCACACAGTGCAACAGTTCCAAGATCTTTCCCACTCAGTTAGCAGTCCTAATGTCAACATTATGATAGTGACATTTCTGTAATGACCTGCCATTTTACCATATAAATGACTGTGTACTATTTGAATTCCTTGATGAAAGGCAACCTCTTACATCTACACTCAATGGATCGTAAATCAACAATTCAGAATATTTTTCATATTCCCTGCAACACAAGCATATCTTCCATCCACTGACATTTCCAAAATGTATTATCTACACAACAACAACACTGAAGAGCCAGGTTTATGCTGAAAAATCACTCTGCTTAACAATTACTTTTAGTCATACAAAATTCTGTCAGGTAAGTGGAAGTGCTATTCCTGTTAAGTTACCTACTAGTCTGTAATTGTCAGACTACTCCAAATTTCACATTCATGCTAAACAGCAAGGAGACTAAAAGCAGTTACTTGATCAGAATTTTAACCTCGATCATGCTTGAGGGTCCCTTACCACATATGGGCAGTGGTGGTCTTTTGCAAGTAACACAGCGACTGCAACAGAGATTGCTCACAAGCATTCACTCACTGGGCTTTACCTGTAACCTACCAACACGAATTATCTCAGAACACTGCTATACCTACAAAGATAAAAATTATTTCTTCTTGAAAGCTTGTCTCTCTACATTTAGGTATATAATAGAAATTCTTGCTTCAGTCACCAATGACTGCTGTTTATTTACTTCACAAGATGGAGAAGGTTTATTAAAAGAAGATCCTATCCAAAAGTTTAATAAATTTAGTTTGCAAAAAATGAGGACGGTTTTACTAGGATGATTCAATAAAGACTTCACAAACAGCACATTACTACATTGCATTTTAGATTTCACATCCATGTATTTGAAGAAGTGACGGAACACATGCCCATAAAACTTCATCATTCTCTTGCGTACATTGTCTGTGATCTTCTCCACCTCATTGTTTGGATCTTCATTTTTCCTCTTTTATATGTACCCGTACGTAACACTGTTTCTTTTTTGTGGTCTGAGTGTTTCCTTAAACATTGTCTTTCCTTCTCCTCTGTTTCTTCCATTTCTCCTTTCTTACTCACTATGCTGCTTCTGACTTAACAACCATGGTGTACAGCCTAATCTTTGGATTGTAGGAACAGATGTAATGGCTGGGAAACACACAGAGAAATGGTTTAATATGTACTGAGACATCAGAAGAAATAAGCATACAGCTAATGGAAGAAAAGAGACTGTTCTGTAAGAGTATTATCTTAGTAGGTACACCAATGCTGAATGAAGAGGCATCTTTAAAACCGTCTCGACAGCCTGCAATGAAGGAAACAGTATCACCCTTTGTGGAACATAGAAAGCATATGATGAGCAGTTAGAGACACCAGTATGCTAAAAGAATTATATGTTGAATTGAATTGAATTTTATTTGACCCTGTAAGATTACATTGTGTACAGTAAATGTACGTGTAATATAGGACATGTCAAAGAATTAACATTCATTATCACTTATGTAAAAACGTTATCAGCAGAAGTCTAGGAGAATGCAACAGGTAAGGTATGTAAAATGCTGCTGAGGGTGAAACTGTAGTCACATGTTGTTAAATCAAGTGAACAGACCACATAATCATTTGAATGACTTCAACTTCAAAACAGTGTTTACAAGTGATAGAAGATAATATGAATAAGTAATCTGGTAAACTGTATAGGTTCTGAGACAAATATATAATGATGTTTGCCATTTTTTAAGTATTTATATTTAATGGCTATTACTTTCTCATTTAATGTTCAATTCTGCACTACAACTGCCTTTCTCTTCCACTATTGGCGGCCTACATTGTCACTCTTAACAGTGTAGACTCTACACTGACACATCACAAATAATTGTGAGAATGTTAATTAAATAGCATGAAAAATTTGGCAGCATAATACACTTGGATATAGAATACAAATGATATTAAGTAACCCTAAATTCTACCTAATATAACTGGTTGCCGTGATTCTGGCAAATAATTCTGAACATTACGACTATGTCTACAACCCACAAGAAACAGGCGATGAAGCAGTCGTGTACAAATTTTTATTATGAAGGCATTATTGATTCTGGCGAAATAGAATATCAGAACTTATGGGAGGTGTAGGATGGGAGGTAATGGATGCTCATACTAGATGATGAAACAGTATGATTAATCCCAGTCCATGTCGTCAGTGCTGTTTCACCATTTTCTTTCACTAAAGACAATAGATTCTCCTGATATGACGATGCCTATACAACACAACAGTTGTCTACAGGCAAATAAATATGAAAAAAATATGAAAATAAAAATATGAAAATGAGGAGACATACTTCGGTATCCTGACATACGTTCAAATATAAGCTCTTATACATTCTATGGAAAACTGTGCTCTTTACTTAAGTTGTTCGAGGAGTTCTCATCAGCTATCTACAACGTTATTAAGTTAAACACAACTGTGCAAAGACATTTGCCGTACATGACGAGCAATAACATTCTTTTCCTCTCATTTTTACTGCTTGTAACGTAATTATACTCCACAGAGTTGCACATTGAAGAATAGCGCAAATGCTTTTGAAAACAAGACTGTTTTCTTTCATTCCTCCACCTTCCGTTTGGTTCTATAATCAATGATGACCGAAAAGAGTACCGGTAGTACGGAGTTAAGGAATGCATTTTAATGATATCTCGAATGTCAGGGTAACATGTCGTTTGGATTGAAGGCAACTAAACTGTTCGCAACAATGCGCTCGCGGTTTTACCTTGAGCTCTGTCAGTTTAATTTGTGCTGCCTCGCTTCCACACCTCACTCCCCCGCCATGTGCGCTGTCAGTTGCGTTCTGCTTGTGAATAGTCTCCTCCGTAATCAATAAGCGAGCTTCTCTGTGACGTCACGCGCATACTGCACTTCAGCTGTTTGTTGCACACTAGCGGCGCAACAACGGCTACTCGCTGCACTGTTCTCTCGCAACAGGCGTCGTTGCACGTTTGTTATCTACATATTCAAAACCCTTATGCTACATTCGATATCGTAATTAATTATTCATATCTCATTCTCATGTGAAGGGTGAAATATGTACTGCGCTGAGATATATGCCAACGTGAAGTTCATATGGCTATTCATCTCAATGCTGCGCAACACTTCCGTGACGTTTTAGTGACTAGAGCTTTCTTTTTTTAATCCTTCAATAATGAACTTAGAGGCAAGTGTTGAACTTGGTAAGTTGTAGCGTACATTTTCACGAGTAGAAGCACTGCCAAAAATTCTGTTACATCAAGCGCCCTATGACTCTCCTATAAGACTCAAAAAACAGTTCTTCGCGTTCCGGTCTACCAATCATTCCGTTCACAACTCAAAGAAACTTGCAGCGGGTCTTTGCGTACTGCGTTCTGGAATTTCACTACGAATATTTAATTGTTATGGCAGGTCCTCTCTTTTCGGCGCACACTGCACTACGGAGAGAAAGTCATTCTGAAAAAACTGGAAAATTTTTCTATAGTTTTGGGGTGTCTATCTTTCTCACCAACTTAAAAACGGAATGATAATGTTATCTCGGATGACATTCCAGGAAAAATTTGGCATGTGGTTTATCTCTGAAACGTTCTTGCATGCCTGTAGCCTACCGAAAAGTTCACTAGAACTTACAGAACGTGACAATCCGATTATTCATTTCTTCCAGACAGAGTTACATTAATATCTACACGACCTAGGGTTATTCAGAAACATAAAATCGCATTTCAAAGCTTCATACACTGTAACACTTTTGGATACAAATTAAATGTGTCTAGTGAAAAAGTACTGGTGTACACTCAAATCTCTGAATGAAACGTGGCTTCGCCATCTGAAATACGTTAATTTTCAAAATTCTGTAGCTGGATAACTTAACATCCCAATGCCACAACAGAAACTTCTAACGGACACCACGAAATAGCGGCCACCTCTAAACTACGAACACTTTTAAATTATTCGGCAAAAGTGTGACAGGTTTTACAAACATATTTCTTCTAAGTACTAAACATTATTAAGGACTAATGTGTACACTGAAAACTACCTCCACAATGCATTTAATATATCTTAGAAAAGAGCATGGCAACAGACACAGTTACTGAAATTTAAGGCAACAATGTGCATACCAACAGGTAGCGCGCGTTGTTTCATGTTACTGCCAAAGATATAACCATCCGGGAATTCAAAATTGTTAACTATATCCTTTGCGACTGTACCTTGAGAATTGTGTGTTACGTGACTGTGGTACTACCATTTGCAAACACGCAAATTACTTGATTTTATAGGGAAAAATTGAAATCATGAAAATGTACGAGAAAGGAAAATATGGAGTTTGGATGCAGCAATTATTGTATTGTATTGTATTTTATTGATACAGGCAATCATAGTATTGTACAGTTGTACATATGATATTGGACAGGTCAAGAGAGCATATTTACAAGTAATTTTTACAAATTGATTTTTACATTATTTTGTAGCGAGGAAATTATCTATCTTAAACAAAACAGTTAATACAAATCATAGAATTGTACGGTTGTACATATGATATTGGACAGGCCAAGAGGACATATTTGCAAGTAATTTTTAATAAACTGATTTTACATTATTTTGTAATGGGGAAGTTAGCTATCTTTAACAAAACAGTAAATACAAAGGTTGTAAAGTAAAATACAAATGTAATAGTAAAATAATCCAGTACGGTATATTTCATAGACATGCACAGTATACAATAATCCAGTATATTTCATAGACATGCACAGTATATAATTTTCAGACCTAATTGAACATTTATTATAAAACTGTTTACAATTTTAACCCCTTTCAAAAAAAAAAAAAAAATGATCAACTGCATAAAACGATTGGTCCAAGAGATATTTTCTTAACTTATGTGTGAAGGCTCTTGGGTTCTTTATTGCTTTGGTTTCATTTGGTAATTTATTCTACATTTGTATCCCAACATTTAAAACACTTTTTTGGTAGCAGCTAGTTCTGGACTGAATCATATGTAGGTCAGATTGCTGCCTTGTTGCATAGTTATGAATATCTCTATTGAATTTTAATGTGCAGTGATTGTTTAACAGGTATGACTTGACAAATGAGACGATATTATAAATGTAAGCAGAGGGCAGTGCCACAATGCCATTTGTTTTGAAATGTTGTATGCATGATTCGTTATGTCTTAGGTTACATATTATGTGTATTGCCTTTTTTGCATTTTGAAAATATATCTACCCCCAGGTGAGTTCCCCCAAAATATGATTCCATACTGTAATGTAGAGTGCAAGTAAGCATAATATACATGTATGAGAACAGATTCTGTGACTGATTTTTTGAGAATCCTTAAAGTGTAACACACAGTTGATAGCTTTTTTGAGATATAATTTGTGTGAGTCTCCCACTTAAGAGTTTCTTCAAGCCATATGCCAAGAAACTTGACAGAGTCCACACACATAAGCTCTTGGTTATTTAGAATCACATTGCAAATTTCTTGTTTTTGGGATGAGAGTCTGAAATTGATGTACGTTGTTTTCTGTATATTTATCATCAGTTTGTTCTCGTTGAACCATTTTCTGAGTGATGACATAAGCGGTTTAATTTTTTGGTTGTACTCCTCTGTATCAGTACCTGTTATTAGTATACTCGTGTCATCAGCAAATAATGTGGTATGTCCTGTAGCAAGCTTCGTGCTTATGTCATCAATGTATAGTAGAAACAGTATGGGTGCCAGGATTGAGCCTTGTGGTACAACATATCTAATAGGCATTGTGTCAGACGAGTGGACAGTACATTGATGGGTGGTTGTATTCTTTTTTTCAAAATTAATTTCAACTTTTTGTAATCTGTTTGACAGATTCTAACCATTTGTTTCCAATTCCTCTTATACCTTTGTTAGCTAGCTTCTTAAGGAGTATAGTATGGTCAATTACATCAAAGGCTTTGGATAAATCTAAAAAGATACCAGTAGTGATTTCCTTATTATCCAGTGCTTTTAAGGTTTTGTTGAGATACTCATAAATAGCTGTGGTAGTTGTCATTTGTTTTCTAAAACCATGCTGGTGTTTTGTTAATCAGGATAGTTTGTTAATAAAGTCTTCCAGTCTGGTGTGAAATAATTTTTCAAATATTTTTCAGAATGAGCTGAGTTGTGCTATGGACCTGTAGTTGGCTACATAGTTTTTAGGGCCCTTTTTGTGAAGTGGGGTAATTTTAGAAGTCTTTAGTAGGTCAGGGAAAGCTCCATTTGTAAAGGATGCATTTATTATGTGGGTTAGGGGTTCTACAATGGATTCTCCACATTTATTTACAACTAAATCAGGAATGGTGTCACTGCCACTAGAGTACTTATTCTTTAGTCCTTTTACAGCTATAAGTACTTCAGTATTGGAGACTTTGTGAAGAAACATTGATGCCTGTACTGGTATGGTTTCCATTAGTGTTTGGTGTTGAGTATTTGGTCTGTGGCAGCTTTTCTTTATCAAGTTTTCTGCTATTTTGCTAAAGTAGTCATTAAAACCATTTACTATTCTGTGGGGATCATTTAGGTTTAGTTTTAATGTTTTGCTTATAACATGCTGCTTACTGTTTGTTTCATTTTTTACAACTGTCCACAAGCCTTTCATTTTATTGTTAGATTCCTTTATAAATTTATCATTGTATAATTTTTTTGCTTGTTGGATTACTTTTCTGTAGATTGCATCGCGCACATGGTGGCTTTCTGCCCGTTGTGCCAGCAGCAGCAAGCGGCGCCACTGCGCTGCCTTGTCCCATGGCCGGATGCTCCTACTCCATGGTCCTGGTTACACCTCGATTTTGCGTGTCCCTTCCTTGGATTTTCCTGGCTTATCCTGGTCGACGCTGGTAGCGGATTCTCTTATGTCTCCTTCATGACCTCCACGACGTCCGCCCGAACCATCCAAGCGCTTTCCCGCATTTTTGCAATTGAGGGTGTTCCGGAGACGCTGGTGACTGACAATGGCCCTCAGTTTACCTCGGCCAAATCCAAGGCTTTTTGCACCACCTTGGGCATCCGTTTGATTCACACCGCTCCTTTTCACCCGGCGTCCAACGGATTGGCCGAACGGTTCGTTCGGACCTTCAAGGTCCAGATGTCCAAGCTGCACCCTCTCCACTCCCTGGACGATGCCCTTAATATCGTTCTGTCTTCCTAACGCTCCACCGTCCGAGTGGGGTCTTCCCCTACCGAAAAGCTTCACGGTTGACCAGACCAAGCAAGTATGTCCAGATCAGGGGAAGCGAACACACGTTGCACAAAAAAGATCGCAAGTGGCGCAAAAAAGTTCGCGAGTGGCGAAAAACAGATCGCGGGTGGCGCAAAAAAGATCGCGAGTGGCGCAAAAATGTCTCAAAAAAATTGGCTGTGGCAGATAAAGATAGCCAATAGCACAAAAAGATCGCCAGCAACAAGAAATCGACGAAAATGGATGGTACTGGTAGGTGTGGAAATTTGTTAGACAGATTGTTGGTAGTGATTGTTGGCTGGGAAACAGCGAAAAACGAACGTTAAAACTATCGAATGTTAAATAAATAAATAAATCAATAAATAAATAAAGATAAGTGGACTGTAAACGGAAGAAGATAATTTGAGGGAGGGAAATGAAACTAGCACAGTTGGTGACGAAAATATATATATACATATGACACCGAAGAAGAGAAAGTGTTTCATCTACATCTACATCTACATTTATACTCCGCAAGCCACCCAACGGTGTGTGGCGGAGGGCACTTTACGTGCCACTGTCATTACCTCCCTTTTCTGTTCCAGTCGCGTATGGTTTGCGGGTAGAACGATTGTCTGAAAGCCTCTGTGCGCGCTCGAATCTCTCTAATTTTACATTCGTGATCTCCTCAGGATGTATAAGTAGGGGGAAGCAATATATGCGATACCTCATCCAGAACCACACTATCTCGAAACCTGGCGAGCAAGCTACACCACGATGCAGAGTGCCTTTCTTACAGAGTCTGCCACTTGAGTTTGCTAAACATCTCCGTAAAGCTATCACGGTTACCAAATATCCCTGTGACGAAACGCGCCGCTCTTCTTTGGATGTTCTCTATCTCCTCCATCAACCCAATCTGGTACGGATCCCACACTGATGAGCAATACTCAAGTATAGGTCGAACGAGTGTTTTGTATGCCACCTCGTTTGTTGATGGACTACATTTTCTAAGGACTCTCCCAATGAATCTCAACCTGGTACCCGCCTTACCAACAATTAATTTTATATGATCATTCCACTTCAAATCGTTCCGCATGCATACTCCCAGATATTTTACAGAAGTAACTGCTACCAGTGTTTGTTCCACTATCATGAAATCATACAATAAAGGATTCTTCTTTCTATGTATTCGCAATACATTACATTTGTCTCTGTTAAGGGTCAGTTGCCACTACCTGCACCAAGTGCCTATCCGCTGCAGATCTTCCTGCATTTCGCTATAATTTTCTAATGCTGCAACTTCTCTGTATACTACAGCATCATCCGCAAAAAGCCTCATGGAACTTTAGATGACAGATGGACAGATGTAAGTACGTAATAGCTAACAAAATGGACAAAACAATGAAGGATGTGGACCATATAGGTGATCTAAATGATTAGTGGAAAATCTCATATAAAGCTGTGAAACAAATACTAACAAAGAGATAGAGGGGCTGACCAGTACTTACCTCAGCTCAGTACAGCCGATAGATACACAAAACAGAACAGAAAATTTTTATCCTAGCTTTCTGAATTTTGTTCCTTCATTAGGGAGGAGAGAGAGGAAAAAAGGGGAAGAAGGGAAAGTAGATTCAGTTACTCACAACCCAATTTATGAAGCAACAGGGGAAGGGGAGGGTAGCAAAGATGGAGGCATGGGTGTCAGAGGGAAGCCAAAGATATTCTACTGTAAGTACTGTGCCAGCTTCAAACCAAAGAGGATGCATACAGAAGTAAAGAGGTATATAGTATAAAGATAAACACAACTATGTACGTTGAAAAGATGTGTGAATGGCTAAAGACGAAAGGGAAAGAGGAGAAGACTGAAGAGTAAATGGGAGTGAGGTTGGTTAACATAGGTCAGTCCAGGGAGATGGCGGGATGAAAGGATGTGCTGGAGTGCAAGTTCCCATCTCCGCAGTTCTGAGGGAATGGTGTTTGGTGGGAGAAGCCAAATGGCACGTACGGTGTAACAGGTTCCTAAGTCCCTAGAATTATGCTGCAGGGCATAACTTTTGATCAAAACATAAATGAGATACCAGATGCTCTTTCTGTCCAACTTCAGATACCTGTGCCACATTATTAACACTGTTATTATTCTCTAATTGCAATTGTAAATTGGGGATCCCATATTTGTTGTTTTTCCTTGTCCCAAAACTGTGGACCTTCATTGAGACAGACTGCCGATTCCTGAGTAGTTACCTCTATGATTGTTTCTCCTATTAAACTGCCCATGGTTATCCCTATTATTTCTATTCTGCTGATGTTAAAATTTCTGTCTCTGTTACCATTTTGACCCTGATAGAAATTACCATGTTATCTCTGTTTCTGTAGTTATTACCATTGTGATCGCTATCATTTCGATTATTATCGTACATGCTTCTTTCTAATGCCCTTTCGAACCTGTCAACATATTGTAAAAATTGTTCAAGGCAATCGTCAGATCCATGTGCTGAATACCACTGCAACCTTTCTGGTAATCTCCTTTTTGGTGCATCAAATAATGTCATTTCGTCAAATGGTTTGTCAAGATGAGTTAATTTCTTAAGTTGATTCTTACATAACTCTTTCAGGGTATCATCCATATTCCTATAATTTGGGCCATTCAGAAATTCACCTTTAATTCTCCATTCTTCAGATTCTGATCAAAATTTATTTAAAAAACTTTTTTCGAAACTTTGGTATGTTTCCCACTGACTTAAATTTAGATTTGCCCAAGACAGAGCTTCACCTTCAAGACATCTTTTAACAAATTTAATTTTTTCGTCATCACTCATGCCCAACACAAAATTATCTCTACAGTGGTGTAGAAAATCCACTGGATGTAAATTGTCTGATGGAAAACTTTTTTTCGAATGTTCGATCACACAGTACAATTATTTTATTACAGATTGTTGTGCATGTAATTTTCCTGAACTACTGAATTTTTTTGATGTAAAACATTTACATTAGTTAGCATGCTGTTTTCAACATTTAAAATTTTTTGATCTAAACCACTGAAGTTCTGTTCCATTTTTCCTGCTATGGCTTTCTGTTCAGCTCTGACGTCATCAACGTTGTTTGTTTATTGTGCAGGTTAGGACATGAACTCGTTTTCAAAAACAATAAATATATTTTCTAATACATCAACTTTTTCATTCACACTTTTTAGACCATCTGACAAGCCATTTATCAGTTCCAAAACCTTATTACTATGTTGGTCTATTTGGTACTGTACCCTGTCCATTTTATCATTGTTTACAGTTCATATTTCCGTTAACTGATCAGTAACTGCACTCAATTTTGCCAAAATCAACTGCTTAGCATCATTTTTAACGGTTTCTTTGCTGACTACACTTTCATTTGGTTCAAACATGTCTAGGCTACGTCCTACAGCTTTCACTTCATCACCACTACCCTTGTCTCTATTCATTTTCCTAGCAATCACTCGAGTCCACAAAAATATTAATTCCACAAATAGTCTCTTATACTTACCATTTTCTTATTGCTGTCCCTCATCGTAACTGTAAAGTCCTCTTTCAATTCATCCAGTCCATCATTGTTAATATTATCTCGTCACTGTTGATCTGACTTTGTAGGGCAGCACTTGGGTCTTCTTTCATGGAGTGATTGAAGTTCATTTATATACAATCTGTAAATGACACAAATCCAAAATCCATTCTTCTTCTGCTACAGACAAAACTTTGTTATCAGTCAACAGACCACAGCTGATGCCCTCGCTTGTAATCTTACCCTCTCACATATTGCTATTAAATTTTTCTTAGTGTCTTCATTAGTTTCAAAAGCTTCGAGAGGTGTAAGATACACAAAAGAAATTTTTTTTTTACTTATCTTCATTTTCTCTTGTTATTGGCTCCAAGTCTTGCATCTAGGGATACATTCTTATGGTTGAAAGTTTGATTTAACGTCGTGGGTTCCTCATGACTAAATAACTGATGAAGATTTGCCTGTATATTTCTTGAATTTTATTCTTTGTCACATTATTAAATATCACACCATTTTTAAAAATTTCCACTTAATATACCAAATTAGATTGTTAGTGTCGATCATATAAATATGTCTGTCTCCATCAGAGGCATGTCCACTACTACGTTACATTCTGCAAACTCACAATATTCCAAAGTAAAGCAAAATGGTTTACAAACTTCCTTGACAAAAGAAGAATCGTCACTAAGATATAGCATTATTTTGTAAATGAATCAAAAAATAAATTTAATAATCAGCACTAGATTGTGCAATTAATAATATGAATTTTTAAGCATGCCAGATATTTCTAAAACAAAAATAATTTTAGCTGTATCGATTGCAACAACTTAATTTCTTTTTATACATTCTAGCTGAAGCACAAAACATCACATACAAATCAAACGAAGTTCCTTCAGTGAAAAACCTGAGAATGTTCACCTATACAAGAATCGATAGTATACATGGTATCGGTTATTTCCATATAAAAAAGGGTAGTGTTAGAGGAGGTTGTCCCATTACACATCGAAATGGTAGCCCATTTCATTCCACACATGAATTGACAGATCCCTGTTTATTGAATCAACAGCTTCAACCATCTGATTTCGTGGATCTTGAAAAGTAATTGCCATAGGTGGGACAAAGACTGTCTTTTATATATCTCCATAGAAAAAAATCACAATGTGAGAGCTCTGGTGACCTGGGAGACAAAAAGCAATGAACAAGGTCTTGTTGTCTGGCTCTTCCAATCCAACATTGTTGGATGATGTTGATAAGATAATGCTGCACCTCAAGGTGAAAGTGAGTCAGAATGCAGTCATGCATAAAAAAGAAATCATTTGAATCTTTATGAGGTTGACAAAACACCCAATTTTGCAGCATGTCCAGGTATGACATTCCTGTCACTTTCCTCCACAATAAAGAATTATCCATAAACTTTGTGAATAGAAAATAGAAAAACAACAGACAGAAAATCTAAATGCAGCATCCTATTACAAACAGTATTCTAAGGTGCTTAAAAATGTTATTAGGAAGGCAAAAAGTATGTGGTATGCAGATAGAATAGCTAAGTCTCAGGATAAAATTAAAACCATATGGTCAGTCGTAAAGGAAGTTGCTGGTCTGCAGAGACAGGTCAAGGATGTAGAATCAGTGCGTAGTGGGAATGTCCGTGTTACTGATAAGTCGCATATATGTACAGTATTTAATAATCACTTTCTGAATATAGCAGGTAAACTAAGTAGAAACCTAGTCCCAACAGGGAATCATATAACGCTCTTAGAAAAAAGTGTTCCAAGACTGTTACCTGAAATGCTCCTCCATGATACTGACAAGAGGGAGATTGAGTTAATAATTAAATCACTAAAGACCAAGAACTCTCATGGATATGACGGGGTATCTAGCAGAATACTGAAGTATTGTTCTATGTATGTTAGCCCAGTTCTCACCCATATCTGTAACTTTTCCTTTAGGAGTGGTCGGTTTCCTGACCGATTAAAGTACTCGGTAGTGAAGCCACTTTATAAAAAGGGAGACATTGATAATGTTGACAATTTTAGACCTATTTCTATGCCATCGGTGTTTGCTAAAGTTATCGAGAAGGTTGTATATACAAGGTTACTGGAGCATTTAAATTCACATAATTTGCTGTCAAATGTTCAGTTTGGTTTTAGAAATGGTTTAACAACTGAAAATGTTATATTCTCTTTTCTCTGTGAGGTTTTGGATGGATTAAATAAAAGGTTGCGAACGCTAGGTGTTTTCTTTGATTTAACGAAGGCTTTTGCCTGTGTTGACCACAAAATATTACTGCAGAAGTTGGACCATTATGGAGTAAGGGGAGTAGCTTACAATTGGTTCGCCTCTCACTTTAAGAACAGAAAGCAGAGGGTAATTCTCCGCAATATTGAGAGTGGTAGTGATGTTCAGTCCCAATGGGGCACTGTTAAGTGGGGCGTTCCCCAAGGGTCGATGCTGGGGCCACTGCTGTTTCTTATTTATATAAATGATATGCCTTCTAGTATTACAGGTGATTCAAAAATATTTCTGTTTGCTGATGACACCAGCTTGATAGTGAAGGATCTTGTGTGTAATATTGAAACAGTAACAAATAATGTAGTTCATGAAATAAGTTCGTGGCTTGTGGAAAATAATTTGATGCTAAATCACAGTAAGACTCAGTTTTTACAGTTTCTAACTCACAATTCAACAAGAACCGATATTTTGATCAGACAGAATAGTCATATTATAAGCGAGACGGAACAGTTCAAGTTCCTAGGCATTCGGATAGATAGTCAGCTGTTGTGGAAAGCCCATGTCCAGGATCTTGTTCAGAAGCTAAATGCTGCTTTATTTACCATTAGAACGGTATCTGAAATATGTGACACTTCAACACAAAAAGTAGTCTACTTCGCATATTTTCATACGCTTATGTCGTATGGTATTATTTTTAGGGGTAATTCTTCTGATTAAAAAAGGGTATTTTTGGCTCAAAAACGGGCTGTTCGAGCTGTATGTGGTGTAAGTTCGAGAACGTCTTGTTGACCCCTATTCAAAAATCTGGGAATTCTGACATTGCCCTCATGGTATATATTTTCTTTAATGTCGTTTGTTGTTAGCAATATTAGCCTATTCCCAAGAGTTAGCAGCTTTCACTCAGTTAATACTAGGCAGAAATCAAATCTGCATGTAGAATGCACTTCCTTGACTCTTGTGCAGAAAGGAGTGCAGTATTCTGCTGCATCCATTTTCAATAAACTACCACAAGAACTCAAAAATCTTAGCAGTAGCCCACACTCTTTTAAGTCTAAAGTGAAGAGTTTCCTCATGGCTCACTCCTTCTATTCTGTCAAGGAGCTCCTGGAAGAGCTAAAAAATTAAGCAAATTCCAGTGTTACATTGTTGATTTTCTTCATTTAAACTTACGACTTGTCACCTGAATATGTTTTTTTTATATTTCATTTTATCTGTTTCTAATAATATCGTGTTATAATTTCATGTATTGACTCATTCCATGACCATGGAGACTTCTCCTTAATTTGGTCCCATGGAACAATAAATAAATAAATAAAATAAATAAAGAAATGGCACAAAATACATTCAGTTCTCTCTTTCATGTTTGATGACAATGTCAGGATTTCGTGATCCCCAAATTCTTACATTATGGCGGTTTACTTTACCCAATAGATGAAATGTCAATTCATCCAAAAAGTTGATTCATTCAATAATTCAGAGAAAGTGTCCACTGCCATATCACTATCTTTGATTAAATCCCACTTTGTCACAGAAAGAAGTGAATTACGCTGCCACAAAAATCTTTGGTCATTTGCCAAATAGTATTAAAAGACTGACAGATAGCCAACCAACATTTAAAAGCAAATTAACAGAATTAATGAATGACAACTCCTTCCATTCAATAGATGAATTCTTAGATATGAAGTAGTTACTGAAAAAAAATTATGTAAAGAAAACTTATGTTAAAGTGACACATTCCACAGCATTACCAAATGTCGTATTCATGATCTATTGAACAAGGATTGATGTATGCATGTATCCTTGAGAACTGAAATGCAAAATTTGTACCTTCTGTTATGGTTGCTGGAATGCAATTGCTGCAATAACTGCAATTTGTAAGGCTTCTTATGCAGGCATTATTTGAGATAATGCAACACCATTGTTTGAAGAAGTTGAAATTCCTAGTCTGCCCTTCTTTTGGACTCCCCCCCTCCCCCATGGGCTCCATGTGAATGCATCTCAAATACGCTTGACATTTTCATCAGATGTGCGTGGCCAGCACGTGCTCTTCCCTTCGCATATGTAACCAACTTACAAGAATTTTTTATGGCGGTCATAAATCTTCTAGTGGAGAAGTGATTACTTGCTGAATCAATGGGAGAATGCAAGTTGCACTTGAACAATGGATTGACTATGCACAAATTTCATGTTTCTATCTTTTATAGTTTGTCTGTAATGAACAACTGTAGTCTGTTCTTTCCTTTTGAATCTCCTGGAACTTTCAGTTTATAAACAGTACAGCAACATGCTAAGAAAAGTTGTAAAGAATCTACGAGTATGTGCATCTTGTCTGAAATTAACAAACCGGACAAGAAAATCAAATCAATAGGGAATATTGTTAAGGAGAGACAGGGAAATAAGCCACAGGAGATGATACTGTACTTATTAAAGAGATGGAGCATTGTAAAAGACATTTCATATGTAGCAGATATTTTTAGTAATTAGTTATTAAAATGTGTAAATAGTTCATAAGAGAAAACTAAACAATACACAAAAGAGCAATACAGAGAACATTTGGTGAAATAAAAATTAATCTCACATCCCCATTCTTCAGGTGTCAATAAATACCCACCCATTGTCACTCCTTACATCATTTTCTACAATTTTTGAGAAGGTAAGCTTGTGGCTTAGTAACAATTTTGAAGGATGAAAAGTTCATTTTTTGAAACTTCCTGGAAGATTAAAACTGTGTGCCCGACCGAGACTCAAACTTGGGACCTTTGCCTTTCGTGGGCAAGTGCTCTACCAACTGAGCTACCGAAGCACGACTCACACCCGGTACTCACAGCTTTACTTCTGCCAGTATCTCGTCTCCTACCTTCCAAACTTTACAGAAGCTCTACTTTGTAGTATTACCAGCTGTATAGTAATAGGATACTTAGCCAATAACAGTTTGGATTTCAAAAGGCCCATTCTACTGAGTCAGCTATTTATATGTTTACTGAGCACTTAATAAAATCTTTGAATGAAAACATTTAACCAATTGAGATCTTCTGTGACTTACTGATGGCATTTGATTGTGTCAAAAAAGATATTTTATTAGAAAAATTAAGCTGACTTCTTCATTGTACTTTTCTGAAACCGAACACCTTATCTCCTCTATGTTGCGAGTAGCAATCTGCCCTTTCCATATTGTTGTTTTTATGAAATACATAATTCAGCATATGCCTGGCTTAGTTACTATTAAAGAAAAAGAATTCAGAAAGTTAACCCAGGCTGACACACAGAGCGATGCCACATCATCTGTAGGGGAAAAATTACTGTGGGAGTCCCACAGGGTTTGACCACTGGCCCATAATTGTTCTTACTTTATGTCAATGATATGCCATTTTATTTCAGTCAGATGGCAGAATTAGTCCTGTTTACAGATGATACAAGCTTACTAGCAAAGCTGAGCAAGGAAGCATCATCAGAGAAAATAGTAAATTATGTTTTTGTGAAAGTTACCAACTGCTTTTGCACAAATGGACAAACTTTAAACATTGAAAAAACATTGCTCATCAAATTTTGTACTGTCAAAAATATCACACCTCCTATTAAACTAATATGCCAATAAGAAATAATAAATAAGGTAGAACATTCTACATGGGCACATTGATGAAAACTTAAACTGGAAAAACCATATATTTAACCTGCTAAAACTTTTATGTCCAACTGATTTTGCCTTATGAATAATTGCAAACTTTGAGGATACACAAGTCAGTAGGTTAACATATTTTGCATATTTTTATTCGCTGAAATCTTACGGGATAATATTCTGGGGTCACTCATCAGTCCCTCCCCAAGGAACATTCCCTTGTCGAAAGCATCTTCCATGCCAGGTGGTAGGCTTCTGTGATCTGAGGAAGCTGGGGGCTATGCCAGCAGTAGAGTAGCTACTGGCAGGGTTACTGAAGTTGGACTGACCCTAGCAGAGGAGCCAGACAAACTGTATCCCACATCATAGCATAGTCCGTGCTCTGTAGACTAGGTTATCACCTGTGAGGATACAGAAATTTGCCCTATTAGCCCTCGAGCGGACGCGCCGTTTTTCATAACACGAGCAGGCGCGTGGTGTACTTTGTACACAGTGGCGGCTCATAACCAAAGAAGATGGTGGTGCACTTTGCTCACGAAGGAAAACATCAACAAATGAGAGAAAATCAGTACACTTCTCATGTTTTTGTAACACCTGATATAAACAGACTGATCGCTCATGTCACTCCGGCATCTACTCACAATAAAACCAAAAGGTGTACACAGAAAAAAGTATTACTTTTGCAGAATAAAAGGAATTAAAATCAACTGCAGCTCTATGTACTCAAAAAGTGGTAGGCATGCCTTACTAACCTTTTTCAACAGGACTGATGCTAACACCGCTCGCTTTTATCTCTGAATTTGGATGTGGTGGTGATCACTTGTACAGGAACTCTATTCTTCTTTCCTTCATATTTGCAAATCTTTCAATCACTCTTTGATTGAAGTCTGCAATTCCTAAAACGAGGTCTCTTTCAATAGAGAGCATTGTGAGTGCTGATAGTCTTTCTTGGTCCATAGTATTCCACCAGAAGGTTTTGATGTGTTTCAGTGAAGAAAAACAACGTTCTGCTTCTGATGTGGTCATTGGAATCATAATCATCCCTTTCAGGAGCACCACAGATTCGCTCAGTGTACCACAAAGATTATTGTCTGTTATGTAATTCAGAAAGCTCAAAGCTCCACACACGCTTTTGAACTCCTCTCTTCCATAAATAACAGAGAGTTCTGTTCGAAGTTACTTTGCTTCCAAAAATGAGTAGCATTCAATAGTAGCTCTGAAAGAAGTTTCTGGAAAACTGGAAGAGTAAGTAGCAAATTTCTCTAGTAGAAAGAGAGAGGCTGCAACTAGGTGTCCAGTGAACTTGAATCTTTCTTTTGCCTCGTAACTTATGACATCACATACTTCTTTTGATTCCCACAGTAGATTACACATCACTGCACCTGTTGAATTTTCACTCACTCATTCCCTAATGATCGCAATTTAATGCTCAAAAGCTGTCAGCTGATTTGGTGCATAAGTTGGGTCAATATCCCTTTTTTGTAGCTGGTTATACAAAATATCCACATGGATCATGATTTTATGAAAAAATGAAAGCCAAAAAATGAACTAGAATGAGATTTTCACTCTGCAGCGGAGTGTGCGCTGATATGAAACTTCCTGGCAGATTAAAACTGTGTGCCCGACTGAGACTCGAACTCGGGACCTTTGACTTTCGCGGGCAAGCGCTCTACCAATTGAGCTACCCAAGCACGACTCACGCCCCGTTCTCACAGCTCCTGCAGCAGAGCTCCTGTAAAGTTTGGAAAGTAGGGGACGAGGTGCTGGCAGAAGTAAAACTGTGGGGACGGGGCGTGAGTCATGCTTGGGTAGCTCAGTTGGTAGAGCACTTGCCCGTGAAACGCAAAGGTCCCGAGTTCGAGTCTCGGTCCGGCACACAGTTTTAATCTGCCAGGAAGTTTCATATCAGCGTACTCTCCGCTGCAGAGTGAAAATCTCATTCTGGAAACATCCCCCAGGCTGTGGCTAAGCCATGTCTCCGCCATATCCTTTCTTTCAGGAGTGCTAGTTCTGCAAGGTTCGCAGGAGAGCTTCTGTAAAGTTTGGAAAGTAGGAGACGGGGTACTGGCGGAAGTAAAGCTGTGAGGACAGGGTGCGAGTCATGCTTGGGTAGCTCAGTTGGTAGAGCACTTGCCCGTGAAAGGCAAAGGTCCTGGGTTCGAGTCTCGGTCGGGCACACAGTTTTAATCTGCCAGGAAGTTTCAAAAAATGAACTTTTCATCCTTCAAAATTGTTACTAAGCCACAAGCTTACAGGATCGTGCTCATTACACAGTTTTTCCCCTTGCTCATATTATTCATGCACATGATAATATCTTCCCTATATTCAAAAACACTATTGATGCTCCTTGACTGAAAATTCCAACGAATAGGCACTGAACATGGCAGTCGTTTTTGTACTATGTCATTGAGAACTGCTGTTCTTTGAGGAGATGCTGAAAAGAAGCTGCAAAGTCCCTGCAGTTTAGTGAAGAATATTCGCACATTTTTATTAATGGAAGAGGCTTTAAGCATAATGAGATTCAACTGATGGGCATAACAATGAATGTATGAAGCATTGAGAAACTTTTCCTTAACAAGAGCCTGCACGCCACGTGATGAACCACTCATGACTGCTGCACCATCACATGTTTGCGCTATTAGCGTATGTGGACAGTTCCCCAAATCACTATTTATCTATTTGATGATGGACGTTGCCAAAGACTGGGCGTCATGCTTTTCTGGTGCTATGAAGTCCCAAAATCTTTCAACTAGTTTTCCGTTAATGATGTACCTATATACTATAACCATCTAGAAAACACAGGCTACATCACTGCTTTCGTCAGCTATTACGGCCAAAAACTCAGCACCCTTAATTTCCTTTCTAATTTCCTCTTGGCAGACTTGAAGCATGCACTGGAGGAGTTCATTCTGGATGGATTTGAGGTTCCTTTGAAAACTGTAGCTTTCTCTAAATGCAATTTTAATACAGAGTCTAATTCTGCACTAAAATTAATCAAGGAATGAAAAATACCAGGATTGGAAGATGGTCAGTCTCATCATATCCTCTAAGGCCAATTTCCAACGAACCACAGAAACGAATACGGTTAATAATTAGATTCGATATGTACCTATTATTGGTAACTTTTTGGTTGTATAATGCCACGGACCATCTGTACCCACTGTCTAATTGGGTAGCTATATTTATATTGCCCAGACTTGCCATATTCAAAACGTTATTTACGTGGACTGAAGAAAGTTTGTGTTTTCTAATTTTGTCATGGAGGTGTTGAATGTCACACACAGACTGTGTGTTTAGACCATGAAAGATCTCCTCCACATAATAAACAAGGAAAACAAAATAAGGCATATTTTGTGTCACAACCACACAGTCATTCATGCTTGTTGTATAATTCAGAGTTAAATTTCCTATTGAATTGGTGACTTTTCATTTTAATGGTTTGCGAAATTGTTAAAGCAGGAGTCAGCCTACCTAGCCTCTTGATTTCTAATTTTGCTTCAATCTTCTGTGAACTGAAGGGTTCAGAGAGCAATGAAATTACCTGATTCATTATTTCACATATTCACTTGTCACTTGAGCCTCAAAATTCACTGTAGCACACACTAAAATAACTAACACAATGCACAGGAAATAGTTCGCTTGCAGCTACACCTGAACTGGTAAGGGGGCGCGAGAATCCCACTTTGTTCAAAGATCTGATAGTTCTGTTTCCCTTCGGAAGAGTTCGGGCCCACTTCCTGCGGCTGGCAGGGTGGCCTGGGTGAGGTGTTTATACACACAAGACCTGCATATGATTACAGTGTTGCCAAGCATTGCCACCGCACCCCGAACCCCCTCTGAGACACCCAAGTCCACGTTTGCAGCCACAGTGCAACTCCCTGTTGCCATTGGCACATTCTGTCCAACTCCACTGCGTTCGGCAATTGGAGCCCAGGCATTTCAAAAGAGATAAATGGAACGCTACTTCTCCACTAGTATAGGATGCTCAGAAGGCAAAGACAGTTGAACAAAATTATTCCTTGGGGGTAGCGGAAACCTGCAAACCTGTACAGGAGCCGCCCCTGTTTGTACACATATATAGAATAGCTTCATTTATGCCAAGGTGAGTCATGTAAGATCAAAATCACAATTTAATCTTAGTTTATTTAAACAACAAGAAAATTAACTTATGTAATATAAGCTACACCACTGTTTTATTAAACAATAATGAAATAAATTTTCAATACAACACACAGTTGCCAAGGACAGGTGTTACAGAGACAATAATGACCCACTCAGAGCATTAAGCAATGCAGTGGCATCAGATTCCATCCAGCTGCTTATTTGATCACTAATTATCTCATAGACAACTGCCTCAATGTAGCATTAGGCTGCTAGCTCATAATCAGGGGCTTTTTTTTGTTGTTGCATGGATCGTAAATTTTTTCTGCCTAGCTCACTTTATATTTTATATTACTGCTGCTCACTTGAGCGTATGACAACACAAATTATCATTGTGTCACCTGAAGCAATAATGAAGGAATAGGTATGGGTCTGCAGTTGTGAAACAAAAATGGAACCGTGCTAAATCATTTTATTTTTTGTTGGCACACTTTATACACAGACGCACCCACTCGAGGGTTAAATAATGAATTTTCCATTTTAAGTCAGAAATGTAAGGTTTTCTGTACCCTCATCATTTTGTATAAATGAGTAATCCTATCATTTATTCATATGATAATGGCACACAGTTACACATTTTGTGTATAGTATTATGTATTAGTATGATTATGTGTTTGTGTCATTTTTTTATTTGTCTGACGTTCTCTTCGGGTAGCATGCAGCAGGTGGAGATCACCAGTAGACACTTTTACATCACAAGTATGATAAAGAGTTTCCAATGTCACATGGATAATGAAGGAGTTCCTCAGAGGAGACAATGCTGAACTTCATCAACAATGTCGTAGAAGAAATGTTACGTAAACATCTGCAATTCAGTTTCATTGCATAACAAGTGTTATTGAGATATTCACACTAACAACACGTTTGTACAAGCTCATATAACAGATGTTAATAGTTATGTAAATCAGTTTTAAAATTATTTCAAATACAAGACAATAAAATTGACAATTAATACATGAGGGACGTTCAATAAGCAATGTAACTCTTTTTTCTCAGCCAATTTCAGTGCAAAAAATGCAGAATTTGTTCTGGGACATTGTGAAATATTCCCACTTCAGCCTCTTTAATTTCACAACGTTCTGATAGGTGGCAGTGTTGTACATAGCCTTCAAAATAGCATCCATAATGGAGATGCATTACAAGCAGAAAGCTGTCATTGAGATTTTTTTGGCTGAAAACCAGAGCATCACAGATATTCACAGACAATTGCAGTATGTCTACAGAGACCTGGCAGTGAACAAAAGCACAGTGAGCCATTGGGTGAGGCTGCACAGACCTGTCCGATCTCCCACATGCTAGCTGGCCACACACAGCTGTGACTCCTGCAGTGTTGGAACATGTGGAGACTCTTATCTGAGGTGATTGACAGATCACAGTCAAACAGGTCGCTGCACAACCGGACATCTCCGTTGGTACTGCTGATATTCTTGTCCATCAGTTGGGTTACTCAAAGGTGTTTGCCCAGGTTTATTGCTGCCTAACAGGAGGCCATAAAGAGCAATCAACGACCATCTGTGTGGAATTGTTTGCATGATTATGAGGCTGATCATGATAGTTCTTTGTCGAACATTGTCGCAGGTGATGAAACATGGGTTCATTCATTCAAACTGGAAACAAAATGGCAATCCATTGAGTGTCACTACTCTACCTCTCCTCCAAAAAAAGAGTTCAAAGCCACACCCTCAGCTGGTAAAATGATGGTGATGATCTTCTGGGACTGTGAAGGGGTTATTCTGTTTGATGTTCTCCCTCGTGGTGCAATGATCAACTCTGAAGTGTGTTGTGCTACTCTGGGAAATTGAAGAAACGAGTTCAATGTGCTCCTCACCACAAACGTAAAAAACTTCCCCTTGTACATGGCAGTGCAAGGCCTCACACAAATCTGCCCACCCAAGGTGAGCTCACAACACTTCATTGGACAGTTGTTCTTCCTTACTCACCCTACAGCCTAGATCACACACCTTCCGACTTTCATCTGTTTGGTCTAATGATGCACTCCATGGGAAACAGTATGTATATGATGCAGAGATTATTGATGCAGCAAGATGCAGCATTGATCAGTAGAGAGGTACAATGCAGGCATACAGTCCCTCACAGTAAGTCGATGAAAGGCCGTTGCATTGAACATCGATTACATTGAAAAAAGAGTTTTGCAGCAAGAAGAGTGGGAAATAACATGATCTATTGGAATCCTGTATTATGAACCTTGCTGTTGGTTGGGAGGCTTGTGTGCCTCAGTGATACTGATAGCCATACCATAGGTGCAACCACAATGGAGGGGTATCTATTGAGAAGCTAGACCGACATGTGGTTCCTGAAGAGGGGCATCAGTTGCTTCAGTAGTTGCAGGGGCAACAGTTTGGATGATTGACTGATCTGTCCTTGTAACGTCAACCAAAATGGCCTTGCTGTGCTAGTGCAGACAAACAACTGGAACCAAGTGGAAACTACAGCTGTAATAGTTCCCAAGGACTTGCAGCTCAACTGCATGGTTAAATGATGATGGCATCCTCTTGCGTAAAATATTCCAGAGGTAAAATAGTTCCCCATTTGGTTCTCTGGGCGAGAACTACTCAGGAGAACATCGTTATCAGGAGAAACAAAACTGGCATTCTACGGATTGGAGCGTAGAATGTCAGATCCCTTATTTGGGCAGGTAGGTTAGAAAATTTAAAAAGGGAAACAAATAGGTTAAAGCTAGATATAGTGGGAGTTAGTGAAGTTCAGTGGCAGGAGGATCTGGATTTCTGGTCAGGTGAATACTGGGTTGTAAATACAAAAACAAATAGTGGTCATGCAGAAGTAGATTTAGTAATGAATAAAAAAATATGAATGTGAATAAGCTACTATAGACAGCAAATAGCGATCCCATTATTGTAGCCAAGATAAACATGAAGCACCCACCCACCACACTAGTACAACCTTATATGCCAACTAGCTCCACAGATGATGAAGAGATTAAAGAAATGTATGATGAGATAAAAGAAATTATTCAGATAGTTAAGGGAGACAAAGAATACTGACTGGGGGAATTGAAAGAGAAAGCTGTCTGGTAGAATTTTGCAGAGAGCATAATTCAATCATAGCTAACACTTGGTTTAAGAATCATGAAAGAAGGTAATATATGTGGAAAAGATCTGGAGACACTGGAAGGTTTCAGACTGATTACATACTGGCAAGACAGGGATTTTGATCCAGGTTTTAAATTGTAAGATAAACAATGGAAATGAGCGTATGGCATCATTGGGTGGGAGGCCCCATCCAGGGAAGTTCGGCCGCCAAGTGCAAGTCTTATTTCAGACACCACGTTGGGCGACTTCTGTGCTGGTGATGAGGATGAAACAATTACGAGGACAACACAATACCCAGTCCCCAAGTGGACCAGGCTGGTAAATGAACCCGGGCCCACTTGCATGGGATGCGAGCACATTATCACCCAGCTAAGCAGGTGCATATTGTAAGACAATTCCAGGGGCAGATGTAGTTTCTGACCACAATTTATATGTTATGAACTGGAGATTAAAACTGAAGAAACTGCATAAAGATACAAATCTGGATAAACTGAAAGACCCAGAGGTTGTAGAGAGTGTCACAGGGAGTTTGTGAGAACAATTGACAAGAAAAGGGGAAATGAATACAATAAAACAAGAATGGCTAGATTTGAGAGATGAAATAGTAAAGGCAGCATAGGATCAAGTGGGTAAAAAGATGAGGGCTAGTAGAAATCGATGGGTAACACAAGAGATATTGAATTTAATTGATGAGAGGAGATAATATAAAAATGCGTTAAATGAAGCAGGTGAAAGAGAACATAAAGGATGTAGAAGCGTATATCACTAGTGGTGAAATAGATACCACCTATTGGAAAATTAAAGAGACCTTTGGAGAAGAGCTCAGATGGAAAACTAGTTCTAAGCAAAGAAGGGAAAGCAGAAAGGTGGAAGAAGTATATAGACTGTCTATACAAGGGAGATGTACTTGAGGGCAATATTCTGGAAATGGAAGAGGACATAGATAAAGATGAGATATGGTACTGCACAAAGAAATTGACAGAGCATGAAAAGATCTAAGTTGAAACAAGGCACTGGGAGTAGACAACATTCTGTTGGAATTACTGATAGCCTTGGGAGATCCAGCCATGACAAAACTCTTCCATCTAGTGAGCAAGATTTATGAGACAGGCGAAATACTTGCAGACTTCAAGAAGAATATAATAATTCCAAATCCAAAGAAATCAGGTGCTGACATGCATGAAAATTACTGAACTACCAGATTAATAACTCACGGCTGCAAAATACTAGCACAATTTGTTTACAGAAGAATGGAACAACTGGTATAAGCTGACATCAGGGAAGATAAGTTTGAATTCCAGAGAAATGTAGGCACCTGGGGGCAATATTGAACCTTCGACTTCTCATAGAAGACAGGTTGTTGTTGTGGTCTTCAGTCCTGAGACTGCTTTGATGCAGCTCTCCATGCTACTCTATCCTGTGCAAGCTTCTTCATCTCCCAGTACTTACTGCAACCTACATCCTTCTGAATCTGCTTAGTGTATTCATCTCTTGGTCTCCCTCTACGATTTTTACCCTCCACACTGCCCTCCAATGCTAAATTTGTGATCCCTTGATGCCTCAAAACATGTCCTACCAACCGATCCCTTCTTCTAGTCAAGTTGTGCCACAAACTTCTCTTCTCCCCAATCCTATTCAATACCTCCTCATTAGTTACGTGATCTACCCACCTTATCTTCAGCATTCTTCTGTAGCACCACATTTTGAAAGCTTCTATTCTCTTCTTGTCCAAACTGGTTATCGTCCATGTTTCACTTCCATACTTGGCTACACTTCATACTAATACTTTCAGAAACGACTTCCTGACACTTAAATCTATACTCGATGTTAACAAATTTCTCTTCTTCAGAAATGCTTTCCTTGCCATTGCCAGTCTACATTTTATATCCTCTCTACTTCGACCATCATCAGTTATTTTACTCCCTAAATAGCAAAACTCCTTTACTACTTTAAGTGTCTCATTTCCTAATCTAATCCCCTCAGCATCACCCGATTTAATTTGACTACATTCCATTATCCTCGTTTTGCTTTTGTTGATGTTCATCTTATATCCTCCTTTCAAGACACTGTCCATTCCGTTCAACTGCTCTTCCAAGTCCTTTGCTGTCTCTGACAGAATTACAATGTCATCGGCGAACCTCAAAGTTTTTACTTCTTCTCCATGAATTTTAATACCTACTCCGAATTTTTCTTTTGTTTCCTTTACTGCTTGCTCAATATACAGATTGAATAACATCGGGGAGAGGCTACAACCCTGTCTCACTCCTTTCCAACCACTGCTTCCCTTTCATGCCCCTCGAGTCTTATAACTGCCATCTGGTTTCTGTACAAATTGTAAATAGCCTTTCGCTCCCTGTATTTTACCCCTACCACCTTCAGAATTTGAAAGAGAGTATTCCAGTTAACGTTGTCAAAAGCTTTCTCTAAGTCTACAAATGCTAGAAATGTAGGTTTGCCTTTTCTTAATCTTTCTTCTAAGATAAGTCGTAAGGTTAGTATTGCCTCACGTGTTCCAACATTTCTACGGAATCCAAACTGATCTTCCCCGAGGTCCGCTTCTACCAGTTTTTCCATTCGTCTGTAAAGAATTCGCGTTAGTATTTTGCAGCTGTGATTTATTAGACTGATAGTTCGGTAATTTTCACATCTGTCAACACCTGCTTTCTTTGGGATTGGAATTATTATATTCTTCTTGAAGTCTGTGGGTATTTCACCTGTCTCATACATCTTGTTCACCAGATGGTAGAGTTTTGCCATGACTGGCTCTCCCAAGGCCATCAGTAGTTCTAATGGAATGTTGTCTACTCCCGGGGCCTTGTTTCGACTCAGATCTTTCAGTGCTGTGTCAAACTCTTCACGCAGTATCTTATCTCCCATTTCATCTTCATCTACATCCTCTTCCATTTCCATAATATTGTCCTCAAGTACATCGCCCTTGTATAAACCCTCTATATACTCCTTCCACCTTTCTGCCTTCCCTTCTTTGCTTAGAACTGGGTTGCCATCTGAGCTCTTGATATTCATACAAGTGGTTCTCTTCTCTCCAAAGGTCTCTTTAATTTTCCTGTAGGCATATCTATCTTACCCCTAGTGAGACAAGCCTCTACATCCTTACATTTGTCCTCTAGCCATCCCTGCTTAGCCATTTTGCACTTCCTGTCGATCTCATTTTTGAGACATTTGTATTCCTTTTTGCCTGCTTCATTTACTGCATTTTTATATTTTCTCCTTTCATCAATTAAATTCAATATTTCTTCTGTTACCCAAGGATTTCTATTAGCCCTCGTCTTTTTACCTACTTGATCCTCTGCTGCCTTCACTACTTCATTCCTCAGAGCTACCCATTCCTCTTCTACTGTATTTCTTTCCCCCATTCCTGTCAATTGTTCCCTTATGCTCTCCCTGAGACTCTCTACAACCTCTGGTTCTTTCAGTTTATCCAGGTCCCATCTCCTTAAATTCCCACCTTTTTGCAGTTTCTTCAGTTTCAATCTGCAGTTCATAACCAATAGATTGTGGTCAGAATCCACATCTGCCCCTGGAAATGTCTTACAATTTAAAACCTGGTTCCTAAATCTCTGTCTTACCATTACCAATCTGCAGTTCATAACCAATAGATTGTGGTCAGAATCCACATCTGCCCCTTGAAATGTCTTACAATTTAAAACCTGGTTCCTAAATCTCTGTCTTACCATTATATAATCTATCTGATACCTTTTAGTATCTCCAGGATTCTTCCAGGTATACAACCTTCTTTCATGATTCTTGAACCAAGTGTTAGCTATGATTAAGTTATGCTCTGTGCAAAATTCTACGAGGCGGCTTCCTCTTTCATTTCTTCCCCCCAATCCATATTCACCTACTATGTTTTCTTCTCTCCCTTTTCCTACTGACGAATTCCAGTCACCCATGACTATTAAATTTTCGTCTCCCTTCACTATCTGAATAATCTCATTTATCTCGTCACACATTTCATCAATTTCTTCATCATCTGCAGAGCTAGTTGGCATATAAACTTGTACTACTGTAGTAGGCATGGGCTTTGTGTCTATCTTGGCCACAATAATGCGTTCACTATGCTGTTTGTAGTAGCTAACCCGCACTCCTATTTTTTTGTTCACTATTAAACCTACTCCTGCATTACCCCTATTTGATTTTGTATTTATAACCCTGTAATCACCTTACCAAAAGTCTTGTTCCTCCTGCCACCGAACTTCACTAATTCCACTATATCTAACTTTAACCTATCCATTTCCCTTTTTAAATTTTCTAACCTACCTGCCCGATTAAGGGATCTGACATTCCACACTCCGATCCGTAGAATGCCAGTTTTCTTTCTCCTGATAACGACGTCCTCTTGAGTAGTCCCCGCCCGGAGATCCGAATGGGGGACTATTTTACCTCCGGAATATTTTACCCAAGAGGACGCCATCATCATTTAATCATACAGTAAAGCTGAATGTCCTCGGGAAAAATTCCGGCTGTAGTTTCCCCTTGCTTTCAGCCGTTCACAGTACCAGCACAGCAAGGCCGTTTTGGTTAATGTTACAAGGCCAGATCAGTCAATCATCCAGACTGTTGCCCCTGCAACTACTGAAAAGGCTGCTGCCCCTCTTCAGGAACCACATGTTTGTCTGGCCTCTCAACAGACACCCCTCCGTTGTGGTTGCACCTATGGTACGGCCATCAGTATCGCTGAGGCACGCAAGCCTCCCCACCAACAGCAAGGTCCGTGGTTCATGGGGGGAGAAGACAGGTTAAGGAAAGGCGAACCTATGTTTATAGCATTTGTAGACTTAGAGAAAGCTTTTGACAATGTTGGCTGGAATATTCTCTTTCAAATTCTAAAGGTGGCAGGGGTAAAATACAGGGAATGAAAGGCTATTTACAATTTGTACAAAAGCCAGATGGCAGTTATAAGAGTCGAGGGGCACAAAAGGGAAGCAGTGGTTGATGTGATGGGAGTGAGATAGGGCCACAACCTATTCCCAACGTTATTCAATCTGTATATTCAGCAAGCAGTAAAGGAAACAAAAGAAAAAATTGGAATAGGAATTAAAGTCCAGGGACAAAAAATAAAAACTAGTAGGTTTGCCGATGACACTGTGATTCTGTCAGACAGAGCAAAGGACTTAGAAGAGTAGTTCTACATCTACATGGATACTCTGCAAATTGCATTTAAGTGCCTGGCAGAGGGTTGATCAAACGACCTTCACAATTCTCTAATATTTCAATATCATATAGCGTGTGGAAAGAACGAACATCTATATCTTTCCGTGCAAGCTCTAATTTCCCTTATTTTATCATGGTGATAATTTCTCCTTATGTAGGTCAGTGTCAACAAAATATTTTCACATTCAGAGGTGAAAGTTGATGACTGGAATTTTGTGAGAAGATTCCACTGCAATGAAAAATGCCTTTGTTTTAATGATGTCCACCCTAAATCCTGTATCATTTCAGTGACACTCTCTCCCCTGTTTCACGATAATACAAAATGTGCTGCCCTTCTACAAACTTTTTTGATGTACTCCGTCACTCCTATTGGGTAAGGATCCCACACCATGCAGCAGTATTCTAAAAGAGTACAGACAAGCATAGTTTAGGCAGTCTCCTTAGTAGATCTGTTACATTTTCTAAGTGTCCTGCCAATGAAACACAGTCTTTGGTTAGCTTCCCCACAACATTTTCTGTGTGTTCCTTCCAATTTCAGTTGTTCGTAATTATAATTCCTAGGTATTTAGTTGAATAGAATGTACAGTTTCATGAAAGGAGAATATAAGATAAACATCAACAAAAGCAAAACGAGAATAATGGAATATCATCAGATTAAATCAGATGATGCTGCAGGAATTAGATTAGGAAATGAGACACTTAAAGTAGTTTGGTTTGGTGATAAGTTCTTAATGGGACCAAACTGCTGAGGTCATCGGTCCCTCGGCTTACACACTACTTAATCTAATTTAAACTAACTTACGCTAATGACGCCCATGCCCAAGGGAGGACTCGAACCTCCAGTGGGTGGAGCCATGCGAACAGTGGCAAGGTGGCTAAGACCATGCGGCTACCCCACATAGCACTTAAAGTAGTAACTGAGTTATGCTACTTGGGCAACAAAATAACTGATGATGGGCAAAGTAGTGGGGATATAAAATGTAGACTGGAAATGGCAAGGAAAGTGTTTCTGAAGAAGAGAAATTTATTAACGTCGAGTATAAGTTTAACTGTCAGGAAGTCTTTTCTGAAAGAATTTGTATGGAGTGTTGCCCATGTATAGAAGTGAAACATGGACAATAAACAGTTTAAACAAGAAGAGAATAGAAGCTTTTGAAATGTGATGCTACAGAAGAATACATTTGTAAATTTATATTTATTTGTAACTAAGATTGGTGTGTATTTGTTTTGTGTACAAACGATTAAGTTCCACCATAGAAATATGTACTACCAGAAGTACTATTATGTATATACTCATTCCATGTATACAGTTGACGACATCCATACAACACAAGTTGTCTACGGATGAATAAATAAATAAATAAATAAATAATTAAATAACATAAATAGATGGGTAGACCACATAACAAATGAGGAGGTACTGAGAGGAGTTGGGGAGAAGAGAAATTTGTGACACAAGCTGACACAAGAAGGGATCAAATGGTAGGACACGTTCTGAGGCATCAAGTGTTCACCAGTTTAGTACTGGAGGGAAGAATGGGAGGTAAAAATCATAGAGGTAGATAAAAAGATGAATACAGTAAGTAGATTCAAGTGGATGTAGGTTGCAGTAGTTACTCGTAGACAAAGAGGCTTCCACATAATAGAGTAGTATGGAGAGTTGCATCAAACCAGTTATTCGACTGAAGATAACAACAACATTGGAATCCTGAATTAATCAGCCTACTTTCAGAAAAAAGTGTTGCATTGCTTACTGAACAACCCTCATATGAAAACAGAAGTTACATGAAGAATATTTTTTGACTTTGCCACCCAGTGGACCCTCCCACAATGCCCCTTGGGGAGCTAACACCAAAACAAAAGCCTGGCCCTCCAGGATTGAGAGTTGTGCACTGGGAGAATACCCCTTCATTGTAAAAAGCCTATCATCACAAACAATTTAACAAAGTATTTTATATTACCTGCATAAAGATGAATTACACCAAGGAACAGAAATATGGATACACCTGTGCTCAAATTTGAAACGTGGGAAACACATAGACTGTTACAAATAGGAGATGTGATCGCTGTAGGTGAATAGGGACTAAGATATGGAATGGAAGTAGTTGCACTCCAGGAAATTAGGTAGGGAGGGAAGTTGTGATATATATAACACACACACAGAAATTCTCTCTGTATTACTCAGAAAAAGATGAAAGACAAGAGAAATTAGAAATAAGAATTTTTATTTTCCCATAACATACACAGGTAAATCAGTGATTTAATGTACAGGGTACTCATCAACACTGAAGTTACAATTCAGATGTGTTACAGAAACAATGTATAATAATAGCATTAACATAAAAAAATAATTATTACAGTCATTCATTTGACCTAAAACTGCTAAGCTTAATTAACACCCATTTGCTTTATTGCTCAGATTTTCACATTGTTGTTAGAAAATTCTTCTAAGAAATAACAGATTTTCTGTACTAACAACGTTCATAGCTTTTGTTTCAGTTGCATAGCTCCATAGTATGGCTTTGTTTCGTTTTGAGAATATCATAAATTTTCATGCCCATGTATTCTGGGGTTTGTGCGTATAGCTTTAATCTGTGAAAGGGAAGCATGAAATTCCCCTTGTTCCTGGTGTAGTGTTGTACTGATGTTTAAAATTATTGTCTATGAACAACTTATGGTTACTGTATATAAAAATAATCAGTTCATAAATGTACAAATAGGGGCATTTAATATTTTTTAATTTCTTAACAAGTGGCAACAAGATTCTTTTGGTTTTGCATTACAGATTTTTATAACAACAGATTTTTGTAATTTTAATATTCTAATCATTTTGCTTGTGTTACTCCAAAAAGTCACTTATAACTGACTCAAAATAGATGTGGTAATCTGCTTGGTAGTTGAATAGGACAAAATCTTCATTGAAAAGGTCAGGCTGTTTAATTTATGTGCTAAGTACTTAATATGTGAAGACCAGGATAAATTTTGGTCCAGAAGCATTCCCCAAAACTTAACACAACCTGCTTCTTTAAAGTTTTGGTTTCCATGATTAATGTGGGATTTAGTTTTAAATTGCAGTACATGTTTTTCCAGTATTCAGTTTCAATCCATTTAGTTGGAACCAATTTTATAAACTGCCTAGTAGATTTGTGGCAATTGAGGGAACTTGTTCCAAGTCATTGCTTTTGTCGAGGGCAGAATTATCATTGGTGAATAAAACTGAGTTATATAAAGCAGAAATAAAATTGGACCCAGAATTGAACCTTGTGGAAGTCCTTGTGAAATACTTATCCATTCAGAGAAGAAATTTCTCTTGCTTGATGATATAACTAACCTTTGTTTTCTGTTTGTGTGATATTACCTAAACCACTTCAAAACACAACCCCCAATTCCATATCTTTCCATTTTATACAGGAGCAAGTGATGTTTTACACAATCAAATGCTTTTGTGAGGTCACAGAATAATCCTGCAACTTTTCTCGACTTGTCTAAGGCATAACTCATTTTTTTCACAACCTCATTAGTGCTTTTTGAAAGCCATATTGATTATATGATATTATGTTTGCTTTTGTATTATTTTTTTAATTTGCATTTCCAACAATTTTTCAAATATTTTTGCAAATATTGGAAGAATAGAGATTGGGTGGTCCTTCCCTATATCTTCTCTTGAGCCTTTTTAAACAAAGGTTTTACCTCTGTGTACTTTAGGGCATCTGGAAAGGTGCCTTCTTCAAGCAATTATTAATTACTGAGCAAAGGGGGTGCACGATTTTCCTAGCAGCTGCTTTAACTACTTTGGTAGGTATGTGACTCCGCGCTGCAGAATTTCGGTTTTTTAGCTGGAATATAGTTTTTTCTAAATCTTTGGCTGAAATTTTCTCAAATTTGTGAAAGTATTCTTCTGCCTTCTGACCTAAATGTAATTTTTCTGTATAAGCATCTGCATCTACATCTGATTTTTGACATCTGAGCTGGATTTGTGACAATTTTATTTCCCTCCTTAATTTTGGATTTATCTTTGCTGACACTTCTAATTCACAGTTGCTATTTTACAACAGACTAAACTGCCTTTGATTTGTGTTCATGAGCCAATATGTAATTATTATTAGCCACTTCTTTTTCTGTTTCTACTACCTTTTTAAATATGATTTTATACATAATTAATGACTTAATTAATGAAAACAGAGTCATAGCCATATTTTGTGCAGTTGTCTTTTTTCCCCACTGGATATATTTCATACAACAATGATCCATGTAGCTCATTAGACACTTCTGTATGACATACTCTAAATAGAAATACTTCATTGAATATATGCAACAATTTCCTAAAAATATGTTAAAATGCACATAACTTCCTTGAATCATCAAATTTATGATTAGATTGTATTTTTATTTCTTCTTGTGACTTCCAGGAAGTTAATATTGAAACCAAATTTTTGGATTAAGTCCGTAGGCTTTATTGAGTCACTGGTTTCATTTGATAAATTTATATTATAATCAGCAGCTATTAAAACCCTTTTCTTTTTCTCATTATTTTCTTATTATTTCCATTAACTATTAAAAAAATAAGTTTGTTACCTCTACAATTGAGATTCTGTATATTTATACAATAACAATATTATGTTTTCCTACTTCAATTGAGCAGTTTTCAAATACGCGTTTTAGAAAATTGAAATCATCTTTCACTTTATACCCTACTACATTATTTACAAATATGCCGGAGCCTCCAAGCATGCTATTATTCTACAAATAATTGACACTACTTTGAAATTGTTTAGCTTATTTAAGGCTGTAATACAAATTTTTGTAAGACAATGCTCATTTAAACAAATAATTTTAATATTTTTTCCATTCTGAAATTAAAGTATACAATTCATCAATTTTATTCACTCTTTATTATGTTTGGTTGTACATTTATGTTCAAGTACATTATGAAACTACTGGTATTTCTGTCTAAAGTCTCAAGAATAGCATTCTTTATAAGACTGTCACACTTCCTCTTGTTTGTTTTCTTATTTACACTTTTTGGTAGAAATGTTTGGGAATTGGCACAGTCTTGAATGAAATCATTTTTTACCTTCCTACCTGTTTCAGGCTTACTGACACTAAAAAATCCTTTAGGTGTAACAGTTGTTTGATACTTCTAATTGGGAATAGAGTGTTTGTTGCTGTTGGACCATCTACTGGTTGTGGATTGGTTTCAGCTGGTGGACTGGCTGCATGTATTTGGTTAGTTTCCACTACTGCATATCTTGATGGAATAACTTTAAGCTGTTGAGAGTGCTCTGCTGTAATTTCAAAGCTTAGCACTTCTTGCCTCAGGACATGAGTGCATAATTTTTCTGCTAGTAGCTCTTTCCCTAAAATATTTAAATGGAGTCCATGAGCTGTGAAAAACCTTCGATCTGAGCTTGAAAAATTGTCTATTACTTCTGTGTTCTGAAAGTTAAAACATATTTCTGATATTTATTTATTTCAAACACAAACTTTACAGTTAACACAGGACCAGAAAGGCAAATAATAACAAGGCACTACATTTACAAAGTGATTAGCGCTATATAATAAGTTGTTTAAACATTTCTTCAGTTCTTTTACGAACTTGGACGCTTCATTGCAATAAATGTTATTTGAGTCACCTAGAAGAATGACAAAATCAGTTTTATTTAAGTTGGATTTTGAGTAGAATCTGTTAATCCTGCTATCTTTTAAAATGGCACGCCTATATGGATTTGGTTTTGTAATCTCCAAGTACAAATGTAGATCTGTTATTGCTTTCACTCCACATAATGAAGACCATATACTCTGCATATAAAAGAGAAACTTCACAATGTAGCCTTTGTGAATATATATGCACCAAAAGAAGAATCAGATGAAGATGTGGTAGATGATTTCTTTGATCATGTGAGGAAGTTTGTGATAAAACAGTCTTTGGTGAATACAATGCCAAACAGGGCAAGGAAGAGGCTTTCAGAAGTGTGTTTGGTAAAGAAAGTTTGCCTGATGAAACTAATTATGACTGTATGAAAGTTGCCTAGTTTGCTACCTTAAGCATATTAGACAGTGGGTTAAAAATTCCCTATAAAAATTTCTACAAAGGGATCTGGGAAATATCAGGAACAAAGGAAGTAAACCAAAGAGACCATATATTGGTATCAAAGAGGTAGGAATCTGATTTGGAAAATGTATGCACTTTCTGAGGAGCTAATTCCTGTTCTGACCATTACCTAGTAGGAGCAAAAATGAAACAGAAACTTGCTATGATGGCCAAAGGAAATACTACCATAGTAAAGAAATCGAATACAGAAGAACTATAAGATAAGTCTACTGTTCAAAAATATCAACAGAAACTGTTAGAGCCATTACAAATAAAGAATGGCAGATAACCATATAGACAAAGAACATAGCTCTATTAAAAATACTATGTGAAATACTGGGGGGGGGGGGGGGGGGGGGGGGGAGTAGACTTAGAAGTGAGAAATGGTATGATGATGAATGTAGACAGACAGAGTGGACTGTAAAAAGGAAGCAAGACAGAAATGCTTACAATGAAACATGAAATCAAATCATGCAATATTAACAGAGAGAGCAGGAGGCAGCAAGAATATGTAGGAGGGAAATAAGGGAATTCATAAAGATATAGAGAAGATGGAGGAGCACTAACAATGGAATGAAAGCAGAAAATTTATAAGAAAATGAAAGAAGGAACTCAAGAATACAAACTGCAAATATCAGCTTGCAAGAACAAAGGGGAAAATTTGCTGACAGATAAACAAGGTATCCCAGATAGATCAAGAGTATTTCAAGGGAATTTTGGAAGAAAATCCTACCAGGAGAGAGCAGATACCCTACCACACTACAGGTCCAAAGATAGACGGACCCGTATTAGAGGCAGCATAGAAGGTAGTACTTTGTCTAAAAAATTTTCAGAGCACCAGTAACTGATGGAATAACTGCAAACACATTGAATAATGAGGAAAATGATCTCCATAAGTGAACCTAAAAATTCATTAAGTTGATTTGGATTTAGGAAAGAATCCTACATGATCTGACCTTATGTGTAATTCAACCAATACATAAGGAAGGAGACAAGACTTTTTGTTCACATTACTGCAAAATTATGCTGCTGAATGTAACCTATGAAGTTATGTCTAGTGTTATCTACAATAGTCGAGCTCCATATACTTACGTGATTCTGAGAGAATGTCTGTGTGGATTTCAGCCTAACAGATCAACAACAGATCAGATATTTGCACTGAGGTAAGTACATTAAAATGCATATGAGTATAATATTGAGCTTCATAAACTCCATGTAGACTTCAAGTAAGTCTTTAATAGTCTTGACAGGGCTGAAATGCTAAATTATTTGCTACTCCTTGGTATACCATTTTAGTATATTTCACTCATTTAAGCAACATTGGCTGGATTCCAGATTGTGATGTGAGTGGATGGACAACTAAATAATTGGTTTACCATTAGTAAAGCAGTCAGACAAAGGCACACTCTCTTTACAATGCTTTTCAACCTGCATTTGGAAGCTTCAAATTTCTGGTTACATGAGGATGAAGTCAACTAAGGTATGTGCATATGCTGATGGTAGATGCTGCTAGTCCGTTCACTGTACAACAATAAATTCTGTAACTCAAAATTGTGGTTTCATCTTGATTCCCAATATAAGATAACAAGTGTAGCTTTTGCAAATGAAATCTCATACCAGAACTAGAATCCTGTGACCAGGCTTTCCTGCCTGGGATGTTATCTCGCAACTTTGACAAAATCTGAAAGTGAATCTTATTAAATTATTTGCAGCAGCCACCAGGCTCATAGAATCTGAAAGAAAGGTTTAGTTTTCTAACTGGCAGCACGTCTTGATGATGAGCTAAACAAAAGTTCTTAATTATTTTTTAAGATGGTGCCTAACAATGAAGAATTTCTGTAAAGGCACATCTCTACTCTAGACAAGCAAGGTTTAGAATTACAAATGATTTCAACACTGACACAATTTTTTAAGTCCCAAACAACTCTGTTTTCAGTTTTGTTAATAACTTACATTGGCTGATACAGCAAGATGAGCCTTTGTTAAACACACCTTATGGATCGCGTCCAGATCATAAGCCAAGAAGGAGAATAGTAATGACAAAAGAGGTCAGAGTTCAAACACAGAATCTCAATTCCATGGAATAGGCATACATTATAGCATAATATATTGTTCCTTGGTAAAACTCACAAGTTACTGATACAATACTCATCGAAAAAAAATGTAATCTACACATTTCACATTCATGTCCACCCAGGAGATACTGTACAAAAGGCCGAATGGAAAAAACTTGTTGAAGAGGCCAAGACACATGCAGAGTTGTAATGCTAACTTCAGCAAAAATTATTCATTCCACAAAAGAAAGTAATTAGGATTATGATTGGGGTTCATGCACACTGCATCTTGCAGGCATCTCCAAGTGGTAGGAGTATTAACCACAGCCTCACAGTACATTTATGAAATTTACCATCTACAGTTCATCTGTGTTTGAGAGTAACAGTATTAGAAGGAGAAATGATCTGTATTATTCTTTAATGAATCTAAGTATGGCATAGAATAGAATGAAATGTGCAGCTGTAAAACTGTTCAAGAATCTATTCATGCGAATAAAATTTCTAATAGATACGAAAAGTGTTTCCAGAAGTAGCTTAAAGAAGTTTCTCCCCAAAAACTTCTTATGTTGTTGTTGTTGTTGTCTTCAGTCCTGAGATTGGTTCGATGCAGCTCTCCATGCTACTCTATCCTGTGCAAGCTTCATCATCTCCCAGTACTCACTGCAACCTACATCCTTCTGAATCTGCTTAGTGTATTCATCTCTTGGTCTCCCTCTATGATTTTTACCCTCCACGCTGCCCTCGAATGCTAAATTTGTGATCCCTTGATGCCTCAGAACATGTCCTACCAACTGGTCCCTTCTTCTTGTCAAATTGTGCCACAAACTTCTCTTCTCCCCAATTCTATTCAAAACCTCCTCATTAGTTATGTGATCTACCCATCTAATTTTCAGCATTCTTCTGTAGCATCACATTTCGAAAGCTTTTATTCTCTTCTTGTCCAAACTATTTATCTTCCATGTTTGACTTCCATACATGGCTACACTCCATACAAATACTTTCAGATACGACTTCCTGACACTTAAATCTATACTCGATACTAACAAATTTCTCTTCTTCAGAAACGCTATCCTTGCCATTGCCAGTCTACATTTTATATCCTCTCTACTTTGACCATCATCCGTTATTTTGCTCCCCAAATAGAAAAACTCCTTTACTACTTTAAGTGTCTCATTTCCTAATCTAATTCCCTCAGCATCACCCAAGTTAACTCGACTACATTCCATTATCCTCGTTTTACTTTTGTTGATGTTCATCTTATATCCTCCTTTCAAGACACTGTCCATTCTGTTCAACTGCTCTTTCAAGTCCTTTGCTGTCTCTGACAGAATTACAATGTCATCAACATCTGCTTTCTTTGGGATTGGAATTATTATATTCTTCTTGAAGTCTGAGGGTATTTCGCTGGCTCATATATTTTGCTCACCAGCTGGTAGAGTTTTGTCAGGACTGGCTCTCCCAAGGCCGTCAGTAGTTCCAATAGAATGTTGTCTACTCCCGGGGCCTTGTTTCGACTCAGGTCTTTCAGTGCTCTGCCAAACTCTTCACGCAGTATCATATCTCCCATTTAATCTTCATCTACATCCTCTTCCATTTCCATAATATTGTCCTCAAGTACATCGCCCTTGTATAGACTCTCTATATACTCCTTCCACCTTTCTGCTTTCCCTTCTTTTCGTAGAACTGGGTTTCCATCTGAGCTCTTGTCATTCAACAATATGTACTATAAGGGAATTCTTGAATAGAAATAATTAGTCATTTTTGCACAAGAAAACCTGTAAATAGCCAGCACTAAGTCATATAAATATTTATCTGTGGTATTTATATATATAAAAGAAACATTTCACGTGGGGAAAATATATATATAAAAACAAAGATGCTGTGACTTACCAAACGAGAAAGCACTGGTAGATAGAAAAAAAAAAAAAAAACACATACGCAAATTTCAAGCTTCTTAACCCAAGGTTGCTTCATCAGGAAAGAGGGATGGAGAGGGAAAGACAAAAGGATATGGGTTTTAAGGGAGAGGGTAAGGAGTCATTCCAGTCCCAGCAGAAAGACTTATCTTAGGGGGAAAAAAGAACAGGTAAACACTCACACTCACACTCACACACACACACACACACACACACACACACACACACACACACACACACACACACATATATATATATATATATATATATATATATATATATATATATATATATATATATATATATATATATATCCCTCTGCACATATACAGACACAGGCAGACATATGTAAAGGCAAAGAGGTTGGGCAGAGATGTCAGTCGAGGCGAAAGTACAGGGGCAAAGATGTTGTTGAATGACAAGTGATGTACGAGGGGCGAAAACTAGAAATTAGCAGAGGTTGAGACCTGGTGGGTAACAGGAAGAGAGAATATATTGAAGGGCAAGTTCCCATCTCCATAGTTCTGATAGGTTGGTGTCAGTGGGAAGTATCCAGATAACCCGGACTGTGTAACACTGTGTCAAGATGTGCTGGCCGTGCACCAAGACATGTTTACCCTCAGGGTGATCCTCATTACCAACAAACACTGTCTGCCTGTGTCCATTCATATGAATGGACAGTTTGTTGCTGGTCATTCCCACATAGAAGGCTTCACAGTGTAAGCAGGTCAGTCAGTAAATCACGTGGGTGCTTTCACACGTGGCTCTGCCTTTGATCATGTACACCTTCCGGGTTACAGGACTGGAGTAGGTGGTGGTGGGAGGGTGCATGGGACAGGTTTTACACCGGGGGTGGTTGCAAGGGTAGGAGCCAGAGGGTAGGGAAGGTGGTTTGGGGATTTCATAGAGATGAACCAAGAGGTTACAAAGGTTAGGTGGATGGCAGAAAGACATGCTTGGTGGAGTGGGAAGGATTTCATGAAGGATGGATCTCATTTCAGGGCAGGATGTGATAAAGTCGTATCCCTGCTGGAGAGCCACATTCAGAGTCTGATCCAGTCCCGGAAAGTATCCTGTCACAAGTGGGCATTTTTGGGGTTCTTCTGCTGGAAATATCACTTTGCCATGAAGAAAAATAATTTTAATCCTACTCATAATGATACAACTCCCCAAGACACTATCCAAATTGAACCCTGCTTGGAACAGTTCCATCCTCCATCACAGTGTGACCCACCTCCTCTTCCTCAAAATCACCCTCTCCAAACCTTCCAGGAATTTCTCACTTCTAGCTTTGCCTCTCAATCTTTCTTGGATAACCTTAATCCTACTCCCAACATCACCATAGCTGAATCCCGGGCTATCCATTATCCGAAGGCTGACTGATCCATCATCATTCTTCCATCTGACAAGGGTTCCACAATCGTGGTACTGGATCGTCAGGAGTATGTGGCTGAGGAACTGCGTCAGCTTTCAGACAACACTACATACAAAGTTTGCCAAGGTAATCCCATTCCTGAGGTCCAGGCAGAGCTTCAAGGAATCCTCAGAACCTTCGTTGCCCTACAAGACCTTTCACGTGACTCCATCAACCTCCTGACCCTACCGACACCCCGCACCCCTACCTTCTACCTACTTCCTAAAATTCACAAACCTAAAAATCCTGGCCGCCCCATTGTAGCTGGTTATCAAGCCCCCACAGAACATATCTCTGCCTATGTAGATCAAAATCTTCAACCCATTACATGCAGTCTCCCATCCTTCATCAAAGACACCAACCACTTTCTCAAATGCCTGGAATCCTTACCCAATCTGTTACTCCCGGAAACCATCCTTGAAACCATTGACGCCACTTCCATATAAACAAATATCCCGCACGTCCAGGGCATCGCTGCAATAGAGCACTTCCTTTCACACTGATCACCTACCACCCTACCTAAAACCTGTTTCCTCATTACCTTAGCCAGCTTCATCCTGACTCACAACTTCTTCACTTTTGAAGGCCAGACATACCAACAATTAAAGGGAACAGCCATGGGTACCAGGATGGGCCCCTCGTATGCCAACCTATTTATGGGTCACTTAGAGGAAGCCTTCTTGGTTACCCAGGCCTGCTAACCCAAAGTTTGGTACATATTTATTGATGACATCTTCATGATCTGGACTCACAGTGAAGAAGAACTCCAGAATTTCCTCTCCAACCTCAACTCCTTTGGTTCCATCAGATTCACCTGGTCCTACTCCAAATCCCATACCACTTTCCTTGATGTTGACCTCCATCTGACCAAAGGCCAGATTCACACATCCGTCCACATCAAACCCACCAATAAACAACAGTACTTCCATTATGACAGCTGCCACCCATTCCACATCAAACGGTCTCTTGCCTACAGCTTAGGTCTTCGTGGCAAATGAATCTGCTCCAGTCCTGAATCCCTGAACCATTACACCAACAACCTGAAAACAGCTTTCGCATCCCACATCTACCCTGCCGACCTCATACAGAAGCAAATAACCAGAGCTACTTCCTCATCCCCTCAAACCCAGAACCTCCCACAGAAGAACACCAAAAGTGCCCCACTTGTGACAGGATACTTTCCGGGACTCGATCAGACTCTGAATGTGGCTCTCCAGCAGGGATATGACTTCCTCAAATCCTGCCATGAAATAAGATCCATCCTGCATGAAATCCTCCCCACCGCACCAAGATTGTCTTGCCGCTGTCCACCTAACCTTCTTAACCTCTTGGTTCATCCCTATGAAATCCCCAAACCACCTTCCCTACCCTCTGGCTCCTAACCTTGCAACTACCCCCGATGTAAAACCTGTCCCATGCACCCTCCCACCACCACCTACTCCAGTCCTGTAACTCGGAAGGTGTATATGATTAAAGGCAGAGCCACGTGTGAAAGCACCCACGTGATTTACCAATTGACCTGCCTACACTGTGAAGCTTTCTATGTGGGAATGACCAGCAACAAACTGTCCATTCTCATGAATGGACACAGACAGACAGTGTTTGTTGGCAATGAGGATCACCCTGTTACTAAACATGCCTTGGTGCATGGCCAGCACATCTTGGCACAGTGTTACGCCGTCCAGGTTATCTGGATACTTCCCACTAACACCAACCTGTCAGAATTCCGGAGATGGGAACTTGCCCTTCAGTATATCCTCACTTCCTGTTACCCACCAGGCCTCAAACTCTGCTAATTTCAAGTTGCCGCCACTCATACCTCACCTGTCATTCAACAACATCTTTGTCTCTGTACTTTCGCCTCGACTGATATCTCTGCCCAAACTCTTTGCCTTTACATATATGTGCTTGTGTCTGTATATGTGCAGATGAATATGTGCGTGTGTGCGAGTGTATACCTGTCCTTTTTTTTCCCCCGTAAGGTAAGTCTCTCCATTCCCAGGATTGGAATGACTCCTTGCCCTCTCCCTTAAAACCCACATCCTTTCATGTTTCCCTCTCCTTCCCTCTTCCCTGATGAAGCAACCGTTGGTTGCGAAAGCTGGAATTTTGTGTGTGTGTGTGTTTGTGTTTGTTTGTGTGTCTATCAACATGCCAGCATTTTCGTTTTGCAACTTAAGAGGGAAACATTCCACGTGGGAAAAATATATCTAAAAACAAATATGATGTAACTTACCAAACGAAAGCGCTGGCATGTAGATAGACACACAAACAAACACAAACACACACACACACACGCACACACACACACACACACACACACACACACACACACAAAATTCAAGCTTTCACAACCAACTGTTGCTTCATCAGGGAAGAGGGAAAGAGAGGGAAAGACGAAAGGATGTGGGTTTTAATGGAGGGGGTAAGGAGTCATTCAATCCCGGGAGCAGAAAGACTTACCTTACGGGGAAAAAAAAGGGACAGGTGTACACTCGCACACATGCACATATCCATCCGCACATATACAGACACAAGCAGACATTTGTAAAGGCAAAGAGTTTGGGCAGTGATGTCGGTCGAGGCCGAAGTACAGAGGCAAAGATGTTGTTGAATGACAGGTGAGGTATGAGCGGAGGCAACTTGAAATTAGTGGAGGTTGAGGCCTGGTGGGTAACAAGAAGAGAGGATATAATGAAGGGCAAGTTCCCATCTCCGGAGTTCCGACAGGTTGGTTTTAGTGGGAAATATCCATATAACCTGGACGGTGTAACACTGTGCCAAGATGTGCTGGCCGTGCACCAAGGCATGTTTAGCCACAGGGTGATCCTCATTACCAAAGAAACACTGTCTGCCTGTGTCCATTCATGCGAATGGACAGTTTGTTGCTGGTCATTCCCACATAGAAAGCTTCACAGTGTAGGCAGGTCAGTTGGTAAATCACATGGGTGCTTTCACACGTGGCTCTGCCTTTGATTGTGTACACCTTCCGGGTTACAGGACTGGAGTAGGTGGTGGTGGGAGGGTGCATGGGATAGTTTTTACACCGGGGGCAGTTACAAGGGTAGGAGCCAGAGGGTAGGGAAGGTGGTTTGGGGATTTCATAGGGATGAACCAAGAGGTTACGAAGGTTAGGTGGACGGCGGAAAGACATTCTTGGTGGAGTGGGGAGGATTTCATGAAGGATGGATCTCATTTCAGGGCAGGATTTGATAAAGTCGTATCCCTGCTGGAGAGCCACATTCAGAGTCTGATCCAGTCCCAGGAAGTATCCTGTCACAAGTGGGGCACTTTTGGGGTTCTTCTGTGGGAAGTTCTGGATTTCCGGGGATGAGGAAGTGGCTCCAGTAATTTGCTTCTGTACCAGGTCGGGAGGGTAGTTGCGGGATGGAAAAGCTGTTTTCAGGTTGTTGGTGTAATGGTTCAGGGATTCCGGACTGGAGCAGATTCATTTGCCATGAAGACCTAGGCTGTAGGGAAGGGACTGTTTGGTGTGGAATGGGTGGCAGCCGTCATAATGGAGGTACTGTTGCTTGTTGGTGGGTTTGATGTGGATGGATGTGTGAATCTGGTCATTGGACAGATGGAGGTCAACGTCATGGAAAGTGGCATGATATTTGCAGTAGGACCAGGTGAATCTGATGGAACCAAAGGAGTTGAGGTTGGAGAGGTAATTCTGGAGTTCTTCTTCACTGTGAGTCCAGATCATGAAGATGTCATCAATAAATCTGTACCAAATTTTGGGTTGGCAGGCCTGGGTAACCAAGAAGGCTTCCTCTATGTGACCCATAAATAGGTTGGCATATGAGGGGGCCATCCTGGTACCCATGGCTGTTCCCTTTAATTGTTGGTATGTCTGGCCTTCGAATGTGAAGAAGTTGTGAGTCAGGATGAAGCTGGCTAAGGTAATGAGGAAAGAGGTTTTAGGTAGGGTGGCAGGTGATCGGCGTGAAAGGAAATGCTCCATCACAGCAAGGCCCTGGACGTGTGGAATATTTGTGTATAAGGAAGCGGCATCAATGTTTACAAGGATGGTTTCTGGTGGTAACAGATTGGGTGAGGACTCCAGGCGTTCGAGAAAGTGGTTGGTGTCTTTGATGAAGGATGGGGGACTGCATGTAATGGGTTGAAGATGTTGATCTACGTAGGCACAGATATGTTCTGTGGGGGCTTGGTAACCAGCTACAATTGGGCGGCCGGGATGATTGGGTTTATGATTTTTAGGAAGTAGCTAGAAGGTAGGGGTGTGGGGTTGATGGCGTCAGGTGAAAGGTTTTGTAGGGCACTTAAGGTACTGGGAATTCCTTGAAGCTCTGCCTGGACATCAGGAATGGGATTACCTTGGCAAACTTTGTATGTAGTGTTATCTGAAAGCTGACACAGTCCCTCAGCCACATACTCCCGATGATCAAGTACCACGGTCGTGGAACCCTTGTCCGCCGGAAAAATTATGATGGATCGGTCAGCCTTCAGATCACAGATAGCCTGGGCTTCAGCAGTGGTGATGTTGGGAGTAGGATGAAGGTTTTTTTAAGAAGGATTGAGAGGCAAGGCTGGAAGTGAGAAATTCCTGGAAGGTTTGGAGAGGGTGATTTTGAGGAAGAGGAGGTGGGTCCCACTGTGACGGAGGATGGAACTGTTTCAGGCTGGGTTCAATTTGGATAGTGTCTTGGGGAGTTGGATCATTAGAAGTAGGATTAGCATTATTTTTCTTCATGGCAAAGTGATATTTCCAGCAGAGAGTACGAGTGTAGGACAGCAAATCTTTGATGAGGGCTGTTTGGTTGAATCTGGGAGTAGGGCGGAAGGTGAGGCCTTTGGATAGGACAGAGGTTTCGGATTGGGAGAGAGGTTTGGAGGAAAGGTTAACTACTGAATTACGGTGTTGTGGTTCCAGACTGTGTTGATTGGAATTTTGAGGTTTTGGGGGGAGTGGAGCTGGTAGTGGGAGATTGAGTAGACGAGAGAGACTGGGTCTGTGTGCAATGAGAGGAGGTTGAGGTTTGTTGGAAAGGTTGTGGAGGGTGAGTGAGTTGCCTTTCCAGAGTTGGGAAACCACGAGATTGGATAGTTTTTTGAGGTGGAGGGTGGCATGCTGTTCTAATTTGTGGTTGGCCTGTAGGAGGATGCTCTGAACAGCCGCTGTAGATGTGGGAGAGGAAAGATTGAGGACTTTGGTTAGGCATAGGAGTTGACGGGTGTGTTCATTGGCTGAGTTGATGTGTAGGTGAAGGATTAGGGGGGTGAGGGCAATGGATTGTTGAGTTTGGAACTGGTATAGAGACTGATGGAAAGAAGGGTTACAGCGAGATGCGGGAACTTTAAGTGAGAGGCCTTTGGGGGTAATGCCAAACGTCAGACAAACCTGAATAAATAAAATGTGGGGGAGTAATCTGGCTAGGTGGAAGGCATGTTTGTGGAGGGAATGTAAATAAAACATAATGGGGTTATTGTGGGGATGTTGTGAGGGTGACATGGTATTAGAAGGTGGAAAAGTGTAACATGAAGCTGAAGTGAAAATGAAAATAAAAATATATGGGGAGAGATAAAGGTGAACTAGAAAGCAACTGGAGATCTGGTGTGAAAAAAGTCGAAAAAGTGTTTGTTAAAGCTGAGCTATGTTGATCCTGTGGTGAACTTGGGTTCGTAAATAACGATGTTCACAAAGGTTAGGTGGTTGTGTTGCCGCCAAAACACGTTAAAGGGTGGAGAAATTTGGGAAAATTTCGAAAAAACTGCGTGTAAATCTATAAAAAGGAGTGGTTTTGTGGTGGCAGATTACGAAAATGAGGCTAACAATTGTCTGACGAAGAAATAATGACGATGAAACCTGTGGGAAGCGGCTAAAAATGATCAGTGGTGTGGGAAAAACGGAAATGGAAATAAAGCGAAAGTTGTTAGAACTAGCCGTCCTTACACACAAATATTCCACACGTCCAGGGCCTCACTGTGATGGAGCACTTCCTTTGACGCCGATCACCTGCCACACTACCTAAAACCTCTTTCCTCATTACCTTAGCCAGCTGCTTCCTGACTCACAACTTCTTCACTTTTGAAGGCCAGACATACCAACAATTAAAGGGAACAGCCATGGGTACCAGGATGGCCCCCTCGTATGCCAACCTATTTATAGGTCGCTTAGAGGAAGCCTTCTTGGTTACCCAGGCCTGCCAATCCAAAGTTTGGTACAGATTTATTGATGACATCTTCATGATCTGGACTCACAGTGAAGAAGAACTCCAGAATTTCCTCTCCAACCTCAACTCCTTTGGTTCCATCAGATTCACCTGGTCCTACTCCAAATCCCATGCCACTTTCCTTGACGTTGACTTCCATCTGTCCATGGCCAGCTTCACATGTCCGTCCACATCAAACCCACCAACAAGCAATAGTACCTCCATTATGACAGCTGCCACCCATTCCACATCAAACAGTCCCTTCCCTACAGTCTAGGTCTTCGTGGCAAACGAATCTGCTCCAGTCCAGAATCCCTGAACCATTACACCAACAACCTGAAAACAGCTTTCGCATCCTGCAACTACCCTTCCGACCTGGTACAGAAGCAAATAACCAGAGCCACTTCCTCATCCCCTCAAACCCAGAACCTCCCACAGAAGAACCCCAAAAGTGCCCCACTTGTGACAGGATACTTCCCGGGACTGGATCATACTCTGAATGTGGCTCTCCAGCAGGGATACGAGTTCCTCAAATCCTGCCCTGAAATGAGATCCATCCTTCATGAAATCCTCCCCACTCCACCAAGAATGTCTTTCCGCTGTCCACCTAACCTTCGTAACCTCTTGGTTCATCCCTATGAAATCCCCAAACCACCTTCCCTACCCTCTGGTTCCTACCCTTGTAACCACCCCCAGTGTAAAATCTGTCCCATGCACCCTCCCACCACCACCTACTCCAGTCCTGTAACCTGGAAGGTATACACGATCAAAGGCAGAGCCACGTGTGAAAGCACCCACGTGATTTACCAACTGACCTGCCTACACTGTGAAGCTTTCTATGTGGGAATGACCAGCAACAAACTGTCCATTCACATGAATGGACACAGGTAGACAGTGTTTGTTGGTAATGAGGATCACTCTGTTGCTAAACATGCCTTGGTGCACGGCCAGCACATCTTGGCACAGTGTTACACCATTCGGGTTATCTGGATACTTCCCACTAACACCAACCAGTCAGAATTCTGGAGATGGGAACTTTCCCTTCAGTATATCCTCTCTTCCTGTTACCCACCAGGCCTCAACCTCCGCTAATTTCAAGTTGCCGCCGCTCATACCTCACCTGTCATTCAACAAAATCTTTGCCTCTGTACTTCCGCCTCGACTGACATCACTGCCCAAACTCTTTGCCTTTATAAATGTCTGCTTGTGTCTGTATATATGCAGGTGGATATGTGTGTGTCTGCGAGTATATACCTGTCCTCTTTTCCCCCGAAGGTACGTCTTTCCGCTCCTGGGATTGGAATGACTCCTTACCCTCTCCCTTAAAACCCACATCGTTTCGTCTTTCCCTCTCCTTCCCTCTTTCCTGATGAAGCAACCATGGATTGGGAATGCTTGAAATTTGTGTGTGTGTGGACATGCTGCTGTCTGCTGTCTATACTACAGGTTTTAGGAAAAAAACTGACAAAAGTTTCAGTAACTCAGTTATACACACAGAATCACACTGATAATCAATATTGAAGCCACTAAATATGATGGAACTTTTGTGTATTTGTGTTAATTTACCTATGGGGTATAGGCTCTTTATAAAAATAAAATGTTGATATCACCAGTAGAAGTCCTATATAAGCTAATTACACTACTTGTTCAATGCTCTGATTCTATCCTTGACATGTCTAGATCCTTCTTGTTCACAATTTTTTCAAGTGTATGCATGCAAAACTCACCGTACTAGTATCTCTTACATATCTGCAGCCACTACAATGTTTATAAAGTTCTCTACGCCACTACATGAAATGTAAACACCATGTTAGGCTATGTAAAATTATATTCAGACTTTAATTCTTGATGTTTAAGATCTGGCAGTGTCTGTTTTCTGCAGTAATCTCCATCTGAAAGAGAACCTGAGCGTGCCATACAATTGTTCCTCTTTAAAGTCTGTGATAGAAAAATAGGGAACCAGCTGCTCAATCCTCACTCTGCCTTCCTCAGCAAAAATTTTGGCATCCAAACATATTTACGCTCTTTTGACACAGTACATTCTGAATCCTTTCACAAGTCTTTCTTTGTGGTTAAGCCTCCATACTTTGCATCTCCCTCTCACTGCCATTGTCTATAAATTCTCTTTCACTGTCTCCCTTTTCTCTCATTGATTTACAGTATATCCCATTGCTACAAACATTCTGGGGGTCCAACTTATTTTTCCCCTACACCTGTATGTCAAAAATTTTAGTTAAAAATGCAGCCTGCCCTATACCTACCGCTAAAGTTCACAAGTTTGGGAGGGTCCAGACCCTCTCCTACTGGTACTGCCTCCTCTTCCCTCTGGCATTGTCTCTCTCTCTCTCTCTCTCTCTCTCTCTCTCTCCTACTCACTTTCAGTACAAAAAGCACAAATATATTTGCATGCCATAATTTTTGGTGAGAAAGACAGAATGAGGATTGAAGCAACTTTTCTGTCAGAGTTTATTAAAGGGGAATATAGTAACCTGTTTTGCATTTTGACAGGAGCATTTTTAGGCTAGTTTCCTTCTTTACCCTACTACAGCAGGGTGTGCTAGTAATATAAAATGATTTCTAGAAGTCAGTAAAGTTTTAACAGTTTATTTGTGTACTTTGAAATGTTTACATACTTTGAGCCATAAACTGACAGGAAAAAAATTGCAATACCAAGAAGGAATTGCACTACATAAACTCAATTTGGTAAGTTGGTAGCTGTATTTCTACATTTGTAAGATGATGTCTATTGAAACTGCATGGCAGTCACAGAAAAGTGGTTCTAGCAGTGCCACTATGAGAATTAAAATTGGGTTTGCTTTACATTATGCTTAACGGTCATGAGTAGTAGTTACCTTTGAGATTGGACCTGGTGAACTGATGTTAGTCAAGAACACCTTTAAGGCAACAAGGACACCATTATCACCACCTTTGAATGAGAAGGTGGATGTTCCTTCTGTGATAATGCAGAGAGTCTTGACAGGAATGTAGTCACTATACACGATTGCTTGCCGTGGTACCCATGAGAATATATGGTCACTAGAAGACCAACCTCTGGACGGCCACATGACCCTACCAAGAGGGAAGACCACCATGTACAGCATGTGGCTGTGGCACATTGTAATGCATCTGTAGCAGCAATCTGAGTAGCAGTTGGCACCACTGTGACATAATGAATAGTTACAAATTCATCACTTCAAGTACAGCTCTGAGCCAGATGCTCTGTAACATGCTTTCCATTGACCTCAAACCATTGCCATCTGCAACTTCAGCAGTGTCAAGCAAAAACTTGTTGGAGGGCAGTGTGGAGGTCTGTTGAGTTTTCTGATAAAATCTATTTCTGCTTTGGTGGCAGTGATGGCCATGTGTTGGCTAGGAGGAGGCCAGTTGAGTGGCTGCAACCAAAGCCCTCTTGTGGTTATCCTGCGCACCCCGACTGCAAATTTGTATGTCAGTCTTGTAATTTGACCTGTTGTGCTGCCATTGATGAACAGCATTCCAAGGGGTGCTTTCCAGCAAGATAACACTTGCCCAGATACCACTGTTGTAACCCAATATGCTCTGCAGAGTGTTGACATGTTGCCTTGTCATGCTCCATCACCAGATCTGTCTCCAATCAATCACATAAGTGACATCATTGGATGACAACTCCAGCATCATCCACAACCAGCATTAATCACTCCTGCATCAACCAGTCAAGTGCAACAGGCCTGGAACTCCATCCCACAAACTGACATCAGCCCCCAGTACAACACGATGCATGCACATTTGCCTATTTGCATTCATCGTCCTGGTGGTTACATTGCTTATTAATGTACCAGCCTTTCACATCTTCAATGGTTCATCTTGTGCTTACATTAACATGTGATACTGCAATGCTTATCAATTAAATACATTACCTAGACAAATGGATTCCTGAAATTTCAGTATTTTTTTCCATTGAAGTATAAACAACAGACAAGTACGTGTAATATAAGGTTAACATAAAATTATTTGCTTTACATTTTTTTCTGAATACTTTGTTCAATGATCACAGTTTATCAAAAACACTCAGCTTATGATTTGTATCTTAGATATATTTTACTGACTTTGCAGCCTTTCCAGTTTTTATAATTTTTGATAGTCATTTTAAGTTCTTTACAGGCATATTAAGACCATTTTCAGTGCTTTTTTTGTCACTGTAGTACCACTTGGGGCATACAGGGAGGAAGCGCCCATTATACAGAGACAGCAGGTCATAAAATTTTATTGGTGAAAAAATACTGACTAAAAGAGTTTGATGACCTCATAACCATAGCAACGACACTAGAATGAGAGCCTTGTAATCACTACATCAATCAAAACTACATTTATGCCTCAGAGACCAGATATTAAGTGCACATTTTACATGCATTAGTACAGTAACTTTGAACCACTTGACATCAGTAACAGATAATGATACTGAAAAAAGTTTCAATGTTCCCTGAGAACAGTATTTGGAGAACATATGAAAATAGTTTTGAAGTTCCCTGAGAATATGATTTTAAGAACATATAACATTTTGATGATCTGTCATGAATAGAAATTATAGAAGTGGCCTTTCCCTCAATTAGTTGCGAATAATCATGGTTTTTCAGGGTTTTCCCAGGAACTGCCATTTAACAAATGGTGCTTTTCTAAGCTGCCCAAGATCGATGATAAACCACACCTAATACAAAAGAATCCAACAGTTTGCGCAGTTCGCCTGGACTGGAGGGAGTGAGTAACATTTAAATTTTGACTTTGTACTGTAGGACTAGGTACAAAAATGGAAAATGGTTGGCAGGCCAAGAGCTATCCAAAACACTTCACCCCTTATCTGTGATGAAGTCCAGTTGTAACTGAACCAACTCAGGAAACAATAACTTGTGCATCTATCATTGATCAGATTTTGATAAATGCATGCAAATATGCCTATAACATACCAATGGCAGTCACAGGTTTTAGTGACCACTACACTCAAATTCTTATGATGGTTGTTACAAGAGACTCTGAACTCCATGGACTAAGAAGCACTGTAAGGAATTTCAATACTGAAAATAAAATAGAGGGAAACATTCCACATGGGAAAAATATATCTAAAAACAAAGATGGTGTGACTTACCAAACAAAAGCGCTGGCAGGTTGATAGACACACACATACAAACACAAACATACACACAAAATTCAAGCTTTCGCAACCAACGGTTGCTTCATCAGGAAAGAGGGAAGGAGAGGGAAAGATGAAAGGATGTGGGTTTTAAGGGAGAGGGTAAGGAGTCATTCCAATACTGGGAGCGGAAAGACTTTCCTTAGGGGGAAAAAAGGACAGGTATGCACTCGCACACACACACATATCCACACATATCCACACACATGCTGCTTGTGTCTGTGTATGTGCGGATGGATATGTGTGTGTGTGTGTGTGTGTGTGAGTGTATACCTGTCCTTTTCCCCCCCTAAGGTAAGTCTTTCCGCTCCCAGGATTGGAATGACTCCTTACCCTCTCCCTTAAAACCCACATCCTTTCGTCTTTCCCTCTCCTTCCCTCTTTCCTGATAAAGCAACCTTTGGTTGCGAAAGCTTGAAGCACTGTTTGAAATAGCTTTTCCAAAGAATATAACTACATTTCATTCAATTAATTAAAAAGAAAGTGAATCACAAAATGTATAAAGATATCATATCAAAATAAGAGGAGAGTGTATGAGTACTCAAGCAAAATACTAGTTATGATTTAAATGTCTGTGGTACTTCAAAGGATAGAAGTGAATACTAACACAATATAATTTTTGGGGGAGTGAAACCCAGAAAATAACAAAGCACCGTGTAAGTCCAAGAGTAAAACTGAGCAAACTGAGAAGATATAAAAAGGGAAATAGATGTAAGGTCCATTAATCACAGTAACCCTTAACTGATCTAGTGGGGACTGACAGACCCCAGGACTTTTTTCCTACACGTACCTCTATATCTAGGCAGCAGATGGCACTGACGGTTTTGGTATTCTCTAATGGTCTGTAGATGCCTCTGAGCGCACCATTACATTGAATTCATTCCAAACAGTTTGTCAGTTGGGAGCAGTCTGGGGTGTGTGAGAACCCACCAGAGCGTTAACGTTAGTGTTTTTTCCATGAAGGTGAACATTTTCTAGGAAACTTTCTCCCATTTTTTGCTCTAAACTTTTGTAATATTTGCAGGAGTTATGGTACCATGGCTTGGAGGAAGCGTTTGACAGACAAAGAAATACAGCGTCTACTGGATGACCCAACTCTCAGTGATATCAGTGAGAATGAGTTATCATCTTCGTCAGAAATCTCAGATGGTGTAGTGGAGCCTGATGACATATCATCTTCAGATGAAACCAATGTCAGCGAGGAAGAAGATTGTGTGCCCACTTGTTATTCCAACTATTTCTATGGGAAGAATAAATGTTTCAAGTGGAGCAAGAATCCCTCTGCACTTGGACGTTCATGTGTGCATAACATTGTTATCAGATTGTATTTGTGGAGCTGCAAAGGATGTCCGTGACAATGACATTTTAGGTACTTGGCAATTATACTTCACTGACACCATGCTACAAATTATAGTGAATCATTCAAATGACAAAATCCATCAAATGAGAAGCAGGTGTAAACAATCTCTGCCATCATTTGTGGGTGATGTTAACATGATTGAAGCCAAAGCACTGGTAGGACTGTTATACCTGGCAGGTGTATTGAAATCAGAAAACGAAGATGTTTCTAGCCTTTTTGCTTCAGATGGTACAGGTAGAGAGATCTTCCGGGCCACTATGATTGTCAAGAGATTCTTGTTCATTCTTGCAGCCTTGCCATTTGACTGTGCCCAGACACGAGCAGAGCAAGGGGAAACAGATAAACTTGCTCCTATTCATGAAATTTGGGATGCATTCATCCATAATTGTATTCAGTATTTTGTTGTTGGAAGCTTTGTGACTGTTGACGAAATGCTGGTACCATTTTGGGGACGATGCCCTTTTAAAATGTACATGCCTAAAAAACCTAATAAATATGGAATAAAAGTTCTATGTCTTGCAGATTCCAGGGACTTCTATATGAATAATGCTTTCATTTATATCGGTGCAGAAAGTGAAGTTCGCAGAAACATGCTCAGTGCCAACGCAAACAGTGCTGCGATTAATTGAACCCATCAAAGGGACAAACTGAAATGCGACTGTTGACAATTGGTTCACCTCCAGTGAACATGCTGACAAATTGAAAACACAGAAACTCACCATCCTGGGAACAGTGAGAGCCAACAAACTTGAAATTCCACAAGAATTCAAAGCTAGCCGGCCTAGACAAATTGGATCTACTGTCTTTGAACATACTGTAGACCTCACACTTTTTCCATATGTTACAAAGAAGAACAAAGCAGTTATTTTATTGTCTGGCATGCATCATGACCAGAAGATAACAGACTCTGGAAAACCTGAAATGATAACCAACTACAATGAGACTAAGGGTGGGGTGGATAACCTTGACCAGCTGTGTGGTACATACACTAATTTGAATATAATAGAGGGAAACATTCCATGTGGGAAAAATATATCTAAAAACAAAGATGATGTGACTTACCAAACGAAAGTGCTGGCACATCGATAGACACACAAACAAACACAAATATACACACAAAATTCTAGCTTTCGCAACCAACGTTTGCTTTGTCAGGAAAGAGGGAAGGAGAGGGAAAGACAAAAGGATGTGGGTTTTAAAGGAGAGGGTAAGGAGTCATTCCAATCCCGGGAGCGGAAAGACTTACCTTAGGGGGAAAAAAGGACGGGTATACACTCACACACACACAAATATCCATCCACACATATACAGACACAAGCAGACATATTTAATATGTCTGCTTGTGTCCGTATATGTGTGGATGGATATGTGTGTGTGTGCGAGTGTATACCCGTCCTTCTTTCCCCCTAAGGTAAGTCTTTCCGCTCCCGGGATTGGAATGACTCCTTACCCTCTCCTTTAAAACCCACATCCTTTCATCTTTCCCTCTCTTTCCCTCTTTCCTGATGAAGCAACTGTTGGTTGCAAAAGCTAGAATTTTGTGTGTATATTTGTGTTTGTTTGTGTGTCTATCGACATGCCAGCACTTTCGTTTGGTAAGTCACATCATCTTTGTTTTTAGATATACACTAATTTGAGACGTACAAGGAGATGGCCTATGGCTATTTTCCTTGCACTATCGGACATTGCTGGTGTAAACAATGCTATTGTGTGATACTGCATGCCTAATTCAACAGCACAGAAGATGCCAAGAAGGAAATTTTTGACTTCATTAGGCACGGCACTTATCAAAGAGCATATGGATAGACGTGAAACCAGGTATCTTACAAGGGAGCTGCAGCAGTTTGTTGCAAAAAATAGAGGTGGAGACGAAGGAGTGGGGAGTCCAGAGCCATGTGTCAGAAAGGGGCGTTGTCAGTTGTGCCCTCGAGAAAAAGACAGAAAGACAAAATTTTCTTGTGTGAAGTGTCATAAGTTGCTTTGTTTGGAACACAGTGTATGTATTTGCCCTGACTGTGCAAAATAACATGGCTTATTGTACGTGCACAATTTAATTATGTAATCACACATAATTTATGTATATACACATAGTTCATGTATTACACATCACATGTAATAATATGTATCTTATTTGATAAGTAAATGCAATTATTTGTGATAACGTCTTATTTTCAGTCATGGGGTTTTTAGAGCTTCAATGCATTTCTTTTTCACCGGACCAGTTAAGGGGTAATAAGGGCTGATCAAGAACGACAATAAACTAACTGACTCTAGAGAAGTTACTAGTGTTTTCAACCATTATTTCTCAAAAATAGCACAGCAGTTGATAAATATACATCATGACAAGCAGCCAGACAATAAGAGAGTGCTGTTGGATTGAAAAATTCATGCAAGTACATTATCCACATGTCCAGCAACACCTGAGGAATCATCTAAAATTATAAAGAGAGTACCTAATAAACATTCAGAGGGTGCTGATGAGATACTAGATGTTATAATCAAAGTTAGTGCTACATTTGTTGTAGAACCACTAGCAAACATAGTAAATTCATCATTTGAGACTGACATACCATATTTCCAAACAGAATGAAAACTGTAAAACTAATATCTGTGCATAAGGGGGATGCCAAATTCAAAATTGCAGATTATAGGCCAGTTTCAGTTTCACATGGCTTCAGCAAAATTTTTAAGAAATGTTCATTAGAAGATTAATAGCTATCTTAAGTAAATAAATGCTGATAAATGACTCACATCTTATGTTCAGAGCTGTAAAGTCAACTTTTTTCGTGCTAGAGTGCTTTTTGTTCTATGACTGCCTTGAAAGAAGTAATATATATCTCTTCTTGCAACAAAAAATAATGTCTTGCTTGTAATGATAAACACAAATGCCATCTTATAGACTAAAAATTTACAGATACAATGATAAGGCAAATAAAATTCTCTATTTCTTGAATAAAAGAGGAATTTATTCTTAAAAGAATAAATATTTCTTGAATAAGTACATAAATGTACTTCCACAAACCTCTCGGTCAATGTAAGAACCAGCTAAAAACTAAGACTTCTGTGGCCACAGAATTTCTGTCTCGTCAGTGTCTCTCTCAGTGGAGGGATTGATGATTGTCTCTCTCCTGGATCAAAGATCAGTAATTTGTTTAGCAGGGTCAGAGAAGAGTCAGTGAAGTAAAGTGCCCACAAAACCACAGATAGTACAGGTACAAGATGCTGCCAGATGGATTTTGTGCAGTTTGTTGTTAGTAGGTATCTTGTCACTTCCACCATGTACCAGGATGACTTGACAGTACTAGGCAGTTATGACACAGAAGCTATTCCTCCAAATAATGTTCCATCTGTTATTTAGCCATTTCTGTTCCACTGGGTTTCTTCTGGCAGTTTTTGTCAGGAAGTTATAAACTACCTTGTATGTCAGACTGTTGGAACTTGAATGGGAAGGATGGTCTTCATAAATGCAGCTGGTCTATAAACGATAATCTCTTACGTCTGGAAACATTCAAGGAATCAATGATACATCAGTGGGTGGTTCCAGCTGACTTTGGCCCCATCTGTCTAATAAAATCCTGGCTGTGTTGCGTCTTGCACTGAGTAAATTGAGACCTCCTTTTGTATATGGCAAGACCAAGGTTTCAGAGCTGACCTTGAAGATAATATTCCTCATGACAAATCAGCAGATGGCCTTCTGAATGCTGGAAGCTACAGGGGGAGGTGTGGGAAGGATCTGCACCAGGTAACTAAATTTGCTGGCAACTGTAAGTTTAATGATCTGAACTTTTTTCAGTATATTAAGTTGCCTGTTCCCATACATTTTAAAGACTGCCCTAATATGATGTAGCATGTCTGCCCAGTTCCTGGTGTTCATTCTGGCTGTGTTTGTGTCCAGGTGTATACTCAGTGACTTAACATTACTGATGATGTTGCACCAATCTTATGTCCTCAACATTGCAGATGTTCATTCCGATTTGCGTAAGAACAATTGTTGTTTCATTTCACTTGGGCCCAGATGCTAATGCAAATTCCTGAGGGGCATGGCCACCTGTTATAAGATCTTGTTGACTTGTGAGTACAATGCATAGGTCATCTGCATAAGCTATACATCGATGCCTTGTATTACCAATCACCAACCCTGATGCTTCGTCTGTTAATGTGGTCAGGAGGGTCTCAACAGATATGGTGTACAATGCTATCAATAAGGGACACCCCCACCTCATAACTGGCTTGATTGTTATTGGTTGGATTATGTTCATGAACTGGAGACCAGCACCCAGTGTGTATGGTAGTACATAAATAAACATGACTGATGCAGTCATACGCTTTGTCAGAGCCCAAGAAAAACAGTGCAGCAGATTCCTTAGACTGGATAGGTGGTGGTGATGTCCTGAAGGATACAGGCAGTGTTTGTTATGCTCCTCCCAGGAATATCGCTATGTTGATCATCATACTTAGAATTTCTGCATGCCAGATTTCACAGCTCTAGTCATAATTTTAAAATCAGCATTCAGTAAAGTAATAGGGCATATTTTGTTTAGTTGTCTGCTGTTGATCCTCTTCAGTATATATATCCACAATCTTAGGGAGTTATTTGGAGTGGCCTGTAATGTATCCCCGAGAAGCTCCCAGTAATGCTTGCAGAACTTCACTGTCAGTCCATCTGGTCCTGACATTTTCTTGTCTGTCGCACTGTAGGTGCCACAGTAGATGTCTTCTTTGTCAAGAGGAGATTTGAGGTATCTGCTTCCTCCATAGTGGGACAGGTGAATATCTTATGCATCAGGGCTTCACAGATTTGCACATTTACTGTTTTTTTCTGGTGAAAGTCACTGAAATGTGTGTGTACATGGTTTTGAGCACATCATGAGTGCTAGTGAGTTTGTGTCCTGCTGCATCCAAGATATCAGAAAAAAAGTTAGTGTTGCAACATTGGCACACTCTGAGAAGGTGGTACAGGGAGGCAGTTTTCTGAGGCACATCATTCTTGGGCCGCATACAGACTATATAGCCTTCCAATTCTGTCCTCTGAACTGCTGTTATTCTTGTTTTACATCTCTTAATGTTGTAGGCAATTTCAGAACTGGGGCAGTATCATCTTTATATAGTTCTTGTAAGACTTGGTAATATGTTTCAATTGTTTCTGCCAAAACTCCTTTTGCCTCGCATAAAACATAGTTGCGGATCTTAGTTTAGGCTTAGCTACCTTTTCTCATGATACGAGTGTCGTACTGAAGCGAGGCCAGGATCAGAGAGCTTGCTGCCAGGTGTGGGCTATCCCACATCCATCTTGTCTTCTCATAAAAGACTAATATTGAGGTTCCAGTAACCGTTCCCATAGTTGAATGTGCAAAACGTAAATTCTATTGATGCAGCTCACAGGGCATTGGGTGACGTGAGTGTACATCAGTTGGTCACCATGTGGTCCCTCCGACATATCACGGAGCTGGAGGACCAGAACAAGGCACCCAAGTTCTTCACAAATGTTGGTAATCCCCTCTGTGAAGAATGATGTCAGAGTGGACAACTCAGGGACCTTCGTTCAAAAAAAGTCATCTTGCTCCTGCCAATGGTAGCTACCAGAGCCACATAAATACTCACAATTAATAGTCTCTTAGTCTTGCAAGATATGTCTCTACCACTGGTTAGAATATTGGCATTGGTTACATGAATACCTTCACAACACATAACTGTTGTACCAGTTGCTTCCTCTTTACTGATTTTAGTAATTTAAACATAACCGGAGATGGAAATTTTGGTTAGATCTTCTTGAAGTGGTACAGTGTCAGCATGCATTCCATACAAAAATTCCTGCAGGGCATGTAGCTTTACAGCATTCTGGATATGGTTGATGATAAGTCTGGGGGCTCTTCATCTAACCACTGATTATGAGGTTCTCAGTAACCACCTGGATCATTGTCAGCCCACCAGGACCCATCACCTGGAGTTGTAGGTGGGGGTGGGGATGTACTTTCTGTGTCCATTGCCTCCAGGCCATCTTTGGTGGGGGGAGCCCCTGCCATAAACCTGGTGCATGGCTGCAGCCCCTACTCTTAAGTTTCTCAGCAGCCCTGCTTAATTTCTTTTTTTAACTGTTTCTGTGTCTCTGGATCCTGTTTTTTCATTACACAATTCTTCTTGCTAGTGGGCAAAGATGGTGTGTAGGTTCCTGAATATATTCCGCCATGGGAGTTTCATTTGTGACAGTTGTGGAAGCTACTGTTGTCTCAGTAGGAGATGGTTCCTTGATATTCACAGACTGTGGAACCAGATCTATACTGACATTGTCAGAGGAGCTGATAAGTCACATGGGGCAGTGCTCTGTGCCCTGTTCTTGTTCTGTGGCTGCACTGGGTCTGCCATTGTTGTGCATAAACACTGCCTGCACTGCAGCCAACACTGGTTCAGGTGTGTACTATGTGAGCATGTGTTTTAATATGACAGCAAATATTGGTGGGCCAGCAGCTGGCATGCCCCTGAGGCCAGCACTTGTACGGACAGTCTGCACGGGGATGATCAGCAGAGTTACATGTGGCACACATGTGGGGTTGTCCCTTATATACAATCAAGCCTTTATAACCTCACACAATATTGAATGATGGGATGTGCTTCATAAGCTCCATCCTTACAGTCTGAACACCATTCTCTACATTAAAGAATCTGTTATTCTTCCAACATTTGCGTGTAATGGTATACACAGTATCATATACCAGTAAAGCTTCCTTAAGCTGCTGGTCCGCAATTTCAAAGGGTAGGTTGTAGATCTTTATGTTATGCAAGCTCAAGCTGCAAATTTAATTGTAATGTGACTAACAACCTGTCACTTGTAGGGAATTAGCAGATCCATTCATCGTATTCATGACACAAATACACACTTCTTAACTAGGAGGCCATACTGCATACCAATTACCTATTCATCGGGAACACCTAGATCTTCATGTAGAAAATATTCAAAATCATGAACTTTGGGCCATGGACTGTCAAAACTAAAACCAAACCTCAAATTACTCGTATGAACTTCAGGATCAGTTACCACAATTCAGGTTCACACAAAGGTAAATAGAACTGTAGTGAATGTGTGCTGCAGATATCTGAATGCCACAGCAGCTCAGTCAACCATTTTTACCTTATTAAATGAAATACTAACAGCAGTGGATGATAAGAAACAAGTAGGGTTGGTGTGTGTGTGTGTGTGTGTGTGTGTGTGTGTGTGTGTGTGTGTGTGTGTGTGTGTGGAGGGGCGGGGGGCAGGGTCCCCATTACATACAAAAGCTGGGGTGCCATTCCAGTGATGAGAGCCTCAGCAATAGTGACAATGGGAGAAGGGGAAAATGGGCTGAAGGTTTGAATTGAAGTTTGTGTTGGGGAGCACACTGGAGTTAGGTAGTCTGTGCAGTTCTGGGAGCCACAACATTAGGGGGGCGTTTTTTTTTTTTGTGGTTTTAGGGTGCACAACTACAGTGGTCATTAGCGCCCAGACTAAATTATGACTGCACTGCGAGGCACGATGTTAAAACAGCAACTAAAAAGGACAACACTATAAAAGGCACATTAACAGGCAAGGGATTAAAATAAAAGAGCATAAACAAATGTCCTTAGACAGGTTTGTAAAGTGCATAAAACGAAGAACGCGAGCAGCTGCTCCTGGGTCATCCGCTAAAATTGCATCCAGAGTACATGGCAGGCCAAGATCAATGCGCAGTGTATTAAAATTCGTACAGGACGTTAAAATGTGGCGTACGGTCACCACTTTCCCACAGGGCAGAACGGCGCCGGCGCAGCCGTCAGCAGATGGCGGTGGCTGAACCGGCAGTGTTCAATCCGTAACTGGGCCAAAACGACCTCCTCCCACCGAGAAGGGCGTGAAGAGGTCGTCCAAGCCGTGGGGAGAGGTTTCAAGGCCTGAAGCTTGTTTTCAGTAAGTGTAGACCAATCAGCATGCCACAGCAATAAAATGCACTGACAAATGACCCTGCTAAAATCGGATGAAGGCACACAACAAGAAGCTGTCAGAGGTTGGAGGACTGCAACCTTGGCCGTGGAATCTGCAGCTTCGTTCCCAGGGATACCGACATGGCCAGGAACCCACATAAAGGTAACTGGAGAACCGTCGTCCGTCAGCTGCTGAAGAGAGCATTGGATCCGGTGCACAAAAGGGTGAACCGGATACGGATCACTGAGGCTCTGGATGGCACTCAGAGAATCAGAGCAGATGACATAAGCAGAATGTCCATGGCGGTGGATGTAAAGAACAGCCTGATAGAGGGCAAATAGCTCAGCTGCGAAGTCTGAACAATGGCCATGGAGCCGGTATTTGAAACTGTGTGCCCCGACAATAAAAGAACACCCGACACCGTCATTGGTCTTAGAGCCATCTGTATAAATGAAGATCATATTAATGAACTTCGAACGAAGTTCGACAAACCGTGAGCAGTATACCGAAGCTGGGGTAACCTCCTTTGGGAGCGAGCTGAGGTCAAGGTGAACGCGAACCTGAGCCTGGAGCCAAGGTGACGTTTGGCTCTCGCCCACTCTAAAGGTTGCAGGGAGTGAAAAATCAAGGTGCTGAAGGAGGCGATGAAAGTGAACTCCAGGGGGTAGCAGGGCAGATACATACAACCCGTATTGACGGTCGAGAGAGTCACCAAAAAAGGAACGATAAGACGGGTGGTCGGGCATTGACAGTAGCTGACAGGCATACCAACAAAGCAGCATATCGCGCCGGTAGGTTAGTGGCAATTCACCAGCTTCAGCATGAAGTCTCTCAGCGGGACTAGTACAGAATGCTCCGATCGCAAGACATAACCCCCGATGTTGTATAGAGTTGAGGCGGCGTAAGATGGACGGCCGTGCAGAACAGTATACAAAGCTCCCATAATCCAGCTTTGAGCGGACGATCGACCGATATAGGCGAAGTAGGACGGTGCGATCCGCTCCCCACGACATACCGCTGAGAACACGGAGGCAATTAGGGAACGGGTATAATGGGCAGCCAAATATGACACATGTAGAGCCCAGCTAAGTTTCCTGTCAAATGTAAGTTGTCTCCACGAATGGGAGAGCAACGGGACCGAGATGTAAGGACAGTGGGAGAAACTCTTTGTAGCGCCAGAAGTTAATGCAGACCGTCTTCTCGGCAGAAAAACGGAAGCCATTGGCGACACTCCAGGAGTAAAGACGTCAAGACAACGCTGGAGACAGCGCTCCAGGAAACATGTACGCTGCGCGCTGCAGTAGATGGCAAAATCGTCCACGAAAAGGGAGCCTGATACATCAGTTGGGAGGCAATCCATTATTGGATTGATCGCTATGGCGAAGAGAGCGACGCTCAAAACTGAGCCCTGTGACAGCCCATTCTCCTGGCGAAAGGCGTCGGACAGGACAGAATCCACACGTACCCTGAACTTTCGATCCATTAAAAATGCACGAATAAAAAGATGGAGGCGACCACGAAGGTCCCATGTATACATGATGCGGAGAATGTCCGCCCTCCAACAGGTGTCGTAAGCCTTCTCCAAAGCAAAGAACACAGCCACTGTCTGGCGCTTCCGCAAGAAGTTATTCATAATGAAGGTCGACAAGATAACCAGATGGTCAACAGCAGAGCGGCGCCTACGAAATCCACATTGTACATTGGTAAGTAGGCGTCGAGATTCGAGGAGCCAAACCTAACAAGAGTTAACCATTCGTTCCATCACCTTACAGACACAGCTGGTAAGCGAAATGGGTCGATAACTGGAAGGCAAGTGCTTGTCCTTCCCCGGCTTAGGAATTGGGACAACAATAGATTTGCGCCAGCATGTGGGAACATGACCCTCAATCCAATGTGATTATAAGTACGAAGAAGAAAACCTTTACCCGCAGGAGAAAGGTTCTTCAGCATCTGAATATGAATAGAATCAGGCCCCGGAGCGGAGGACCATGACCGGGCAAGTGCACTTTCGAGTTCCCGCATGGTGAATGGGGCATTGTAACTTTCATGATTCGAGGAGCGGAAGTTAGGTAGCCTTGCCTCCTCTGCCTGTTTTCGGGGGAGCAAGGCAGGGTGGTAATGAGCGGAGCTCGAAACCTCTGCGAAAAATCGGCCGAAGCCATTGGAGACATCCTCAGGGGCCACAAGGACGTCATTCGCGACCGTCAAGCCAGAAACTGGTGAGTGGACCTTAGTGTCAGATAGCCGGCGCAGACTACGCCAGAAAACAGAAGGAGGAGTAAAACAGTTGAAGTAGCTTGTCAAAGCATCCCAGCTGGCTTGCTTGCTTTCTTTAATAACACAACGACACTGTGCACGTAATCATTTATAATTAATACAATTCGCCATCATAGGGTGGCGTTTAAAGGTGCGTAAAGCACGTCGACGAGCACGTATAGCATTTCTACATGCTGCCGTCCACCAGGGGACCGGTACGCGACGTGGAGAAGAAGTATTATGAGGGATGGAATATTCAGCAGCAGTGAGAATGACTTCCGTAAGGTGTGCGACCTGACTATCGCAGCTTGAGAACTTTTGATCCTGAAATGTCGCCCTGGAAGAGAAGAGCCCCCAGTCGGCTTTGGAGATGTCCCAACTAGTTGAGCATGGAGATGGGGTATGATGCAGGAGATGGATAACACAAGGGAAGTGGTCGCTCGAATACATATCAGAAAGAGTACACCACTCAAACCGACGTGCAAGTTGGGTAGTACATATAGAGCGGTCTAAATGGGAATAGGTGTGAGTTGTGTCCGAAAGAAAAGTAGGGGCGCCAGTATTCAGGCAGACAAGATTGAGCTGGTTGAACAGGTCTGCTAACAGGGAGCCTCTCAGGCAGGATGCTGGAGAGCCCCAAAGTGGATGGTGGGCATTGAAGTCTCCAGTTAACAAAAATGGAGCAGGTAGCTGAGCAATAATTTGCATCATGTCTGCCCTAGTAACGGCAGACAATGATGGAGCGTAAACAGTACAAATGGAAAATCTGAAAGTGGGGAGAGTAATTCGGACGGCAACTGCCTGCAGATCGGTGTGCATTGTGATGGGATTGTAGTAGATATCATCCCGGACCAGCAACATAATCCCTCCATGAGTCAGAATACCTGCCACAGAGGTATAGTGTGCCAAGTCAATACGATCGTATGGGCGGAGCTTCGTTTCCTGGAGAGCTACCACGAGCGGACAGCGCAAGCATGGCAGCAACTTTAAGTCCTTTCGGTTGGAGCGAATGCCACGAATATTCCAATGAAGAAGTGCCATCGTGAGAAGAAAAAGAAAAAGGAGAAGCAAGAAGGGGTCACCTCGAAGGCCGCTGAGGGTCTGGCTTTGAGCGAGCACTGCTGCCGCTATCAATAGGCGGAGAGTCATCATCCATCTTTTCAATAGGTTCGCCGGCCACCATGTTAAGATGGTTGGGAGAGGGAGCTTCCTCCGCCGGTGAACGGCCAGATGTTCGGCTACCAGTGGTATGGCCAGGCGAAACGGATGACAGCCTTGGGCGGCAACCGCCGGGTGGCGCAGGAGAAGAAACGCGCCGTGGCGGAGAAGGAGAACTTTGCTTCCTATGAGCCTTCTTGGAAGGTCGTTTAGTCGAAGTACTGGTCGATGGCTGGGAGTTTGGGGTACATAGGAAGTCTTCATGGGACGGTTCCTTCTTGAAGGCCCGTGCATATGACTTCTGGGTCTTAGTCTTGGCAGAAGCTGATGAAGGTGCTTGTGCCTTAGGGGTGATGGGAGGAAGAGGAGACATTGACTGGGCGATGTTAGCACTGGCCGAATGGACGACCGTAGCGCTAAAGGTCAGATCGCATGTCTGTGTCGACACCTGCCTGGTAGGTCGAGGAGAGGCGAGGATGGTACTGTATTTCCCCGCTGGGAGCAGCGTGGGCTTCCTACTAGCAAATAGCTTGCGAGCAGCCGAGGTGGACACTTTCTCTTTGACCCAAGTTTCCTGTATACAGCATTCATCCTTGTAGATGGGACAGTTGCGGGAGGACGCTGCATGGTCACCCTGACAGTTCACGCAACAAGGAGACAGAGGTGGACAGTCATGGGCGTCCCTGCCACAAGTGACGCATTTAGCCACATTAGAACAAGACTGGCGGGTGTGATTAAAATGCTGACACTGTTAGCAGCGCGTAGGTGTCGGGACATAGGGGCGAACAGAGATATCCTCATAGCCCGTTTTGATACACGACGGCAGCTGAACACTATCAAAGGTCAAGAAAAGTGTCCGGTCAGTACAAGGTCATTGTCGACCTTTTTTCATGGCCCTATGGACAGCCGACACACCCTGCTCAGCGAGGAAAGACTAAATCTCCTCGTCAGTCAATCCGTCGAGTGATCTAGTATATATCACACCAAGCGACGAATTCAAAGTGCGGTGAGTCTCCACCTGGACAGGGAACATGTACAGGAGTGTGGCCCGAAGGGGTTTTTGTGCTGAAAGGCGCTCTCAGTTTCCAACAACAAGGTACCGTTACGCATCCTGGCACAAGACTTGACAGGTCTGGCTATGGCATCTATGCCTTTCTGAATAACGAAAGGGTTGACAGATGAAAAATCCTTTCCATCCTCAGATCTAGAAACTACGAGGAACTTTGGGGCAGGCAGTAGTACTTTTGTCACTTGTGGCTGGTCAAGTTTCCACTTTTGGGCAGAAGTCGAGAGAGAAGAAGAAGAGAAATCCAATGTGGATGAATCCCCCATGATTGCCAGCGTCTCTGATGCCGCACTCCTTCCTCGTGGGGACCCTCTCAGAGGGCGCTCCCGCCTTAGGTGAAAGTTCACACCTCAGGTCACACCTCCCGAGAAACGGACTGAGGGACCAGTCGGCATGGTCGGAAGGTGTCAGCTCAGGCAATCACCCCTCCCTGGGCCTGGCCTTTACCAGGGGGCGTGTGCCTTACTTGTCTACCCAGGGTGGGGAATTACGTGTTACCCTGTTACCAGCTACGTGTGCGAATGTGTAGGTCGGCCTTCAGGCATGCACAGGGATGAAAGAAGAATAGGAAAAAAAGGGAGAGAGGGAGAGAAAGGACAGATTGTCTCAAATGCTGAGGCCGAGACCATAGGGTGGAGAAGAAGGCAAGGAGAAGAAGGCAAGGAGGAGAAGGCAAGGAGGAGAAGGCAAGGAGGAGAAGGCAAGGAGAAGAAGGGAAGGAGAAGAAGGCAAGGAGAAGAAGGCAAAGTAAAAAGTAAGGAAGACAGTGAGAGAGGGAGAAGGACAAAGAAAGGAAACAAAGGAAGGAAGAAACCAGAATAAGTAAAAAACCAAAATGACCACAAATGTAAGTCATTGAACCAGACGCAGGTGCAAACTACCCTTTTGAGGGGAAGGGACTCCTTTTAGTCGCGTCTTATGACAGGCAGGAATACCTCAGGCCTATTCTTACCCTGGACCCGCAGGGGGGACTATGGGGGTGTAATAACTAGTACATCTGCATTGTAAGCAAGATACTTGAAGTCAACTCCTGGCTGTAGCACTAATTTTAATTCATTGCTTCAGCTTATATCCTTTTCGAAGATAAAATATGAGACTCTTATGTCTCTGGAAATATGACTGCCCACTGATTCAGGAGTTGACCACCAGGTGCCAGGTTTGTTTTATTGTGACTTATATTTCCCTGGGAGTTTCTCCTGGCAGGTCACGCCAGAGATGAGAAAATGAGGTACATTTATTTTTTACTATTTAAATGTAACTTTTCTGATGTTTTACTTCAACATTGTGTGATATAGTGTTCGAAAAGAAGCATCAATGAACTACCCATTGGCACTACTGCACTATCCGCACCTTTAGTTGAGTAGTCAGCATGCCTGACTGCCATACGGTGGACCCAAGTTCAGTTCCCACCCAGGTCAGAAATTTTCTCCTCTTGGGTACTGGTGCATTGTCCTCAGCATCATTTCATCCATCATCGACATGCAAGTTGCCCACTATGGCGACAACTGAAAACACTTGCAACTCGGCAGCTGAACTTCCCCAGGTGTTGATTCCCAACCATCAATACTGTACAATCATTTCATTTCTGACTACTGCATTTAAGCTACACATTTGCATGGAAATAATTGTTCAGATTGGTCCCCAAGATCAACAATGGCACATCTGTCAGAAAATGGTGAAATGGGACAAATCACTGCACATGTTTTGGGGTAAATTTCAAATCTCCAACAACATGACACCAGTTCTTCAATGATAACCCTGCAAAAGATGACATTCAACACATAGTGTGTGAGACTATCTCACCTGATGATACAGTTCTGCCATTTAAAATAATAATTTAGGGGAACTCTCTGATGAAGCATTAAAATCTGTGCTTCTAACCTCCAATGAAGAAAGAATGGAAGAAGAATGGATGAGAAAAGGAAAGCTTGCTATTGAGAAGGGAAGAAGTTCCAAAGAAAGAATACAGTGTTCAACACAAACAAAATGACGTAAGCTAGATTTCATATCAATGCCAGAAAAGGAAGAAAATATATCAAACATCCAGTTGATTATTCCTCAGAGTCAGATTCAGACTTCTCACATCATGACTGTAGCTCAGATGAACAAATGAATTTACTACTTTGCAAAGAAGTATCCAGAAAAGAAGAACAAGAGCCTGTGACTTCAAGGAAGAATCAGAGGACCTAACAAATTACACTATTTACTAGGTACCTAGACAGCTTAACCATAGTAACTCTTTCAGGTTCCCTATAAATCCCCCTTTCATGGAGAAGAAAGTATAATAATAATAAAATAATAATAGTAATACTTTATTCAACAATGAATGACTCATTGCACATGTACAAAAACAGGTTACAATTCTTGATACGTAACACAATAATACATTCATCTGAATATGTCATTGGTTAACAAAACAATTAGATTACAAATTAAATGGTTTCCTTAACACTATTTACGTATTTTTTCAAAGCAGTTTTTATTATGGGTGTTACTAAGATGTTCTTGTAATGTGTAAAAGGGATTTTGTAATGGGAATGTTTTTAGCTGAAATTTAAGCTTCATTGTTGGAAGGGTCTTACCTGTACTGGACAGTGCAGTGGCTAATTTTAAACCTGCACACTGTGGACCCATTTCTGTGGCTGCTGATGTAAAATTTCTCTTTATATCTGGTATTGTGCTGATGCAAATCAGAACAAATGTTGGGTTACAGGCTGTTAAGAAGTAACATGGCTTTTGAATGTACATGTTTACTACAATTAGCACATCAGTTTTTGGAAACAAGCTATAGCATGATTCCTTATGGTTTGCTCCACAGATGATTTTTATAGCTTTCTTTTTCTGAAGTAGCAATAGCTTATTTAGATTTGCTGTTCCCCAAATTTCTATTCCATAATTCAGATCAGAGTCTTTAGGGCAACAGTGTCTTTGCAGAACTTGCTAATAATTTATATTCTGAATATAACAGAGGGAAACATTCCACGTGAGAAAAATATATATAAAAAACAAAGATGCTGTGACTTACCAAACGAGAAAGCGCTGGTAGATAGACACAATAAAAAACACACAAACACACACACAAATTTCAAGCTTTCGCAACCCAAGGTTGCTTCATCAGGGAAGAGGGAAGGAGAGGGAAAGACGAAAGGATGTGGGTTTTAAGGGAGGGAGTAAGGAGTCATTCCAATCCAGGGAGCAGAAAGACTTACCTTAGGGGGAAAAAAGGACAGGTATACACTCACACACACACACATATCCATGCGCACATATACAGACACAGGCAGACATATGTAGATGCAAAGAGCTCCGTGGCTGCACCGTGACCGCGTTCCCCCCCCGTTGCAATGGCACTGGCCACTACACCCATGCTGTGTTCTTTGTTGGGCCTGCAATTTGGACACACCATGCTGACTTTTGCAGCCACACACTGCACGTATGCATCTCTGCTCAAGCGTATTACTACAAGGCTCTCTGATTTGTCGGACGTGCACATACGTATCAAGGAAGTCTGCACCCAGAATTAAGTGTTACGTGCCCGCATTGCCTTTGCCTCTGCTGAACTGTCACATGCACGGCGTACGATACGTCGCCTACCTGCAGAACCACAACGAAGCGACCCGGCACATGCCTCTACTGCGTGTTCTCACGAATCTGCTCATGTGTCGAGCATCCCACCGCCTGCTGCCATTTTCGCATCACCGCAGACAAATCTCCAGGATGCACCTGCTCATGCTCCTCCAGATTCCTCGCACCGCGTGGCTCCTGTACCACACCTTCCTTCATTAACTACAGCTGACACCCCGCCTACGCTGCCCCAATCTGGCAAGGTCAGTGAACCGATGTTGCTTCTGGACCCTCTCTCAATCCCTCTTGCCAGCCTCCCTTTGCAAGTATCGGCCATCAGTAATGGTACTTGTCATAGGATTCACACCACAGATGGCCCACCTGTATGCTTCTAAACTTCTGCGTGCAAAAGAAATCATTCAGGATTTGTTGGCTTCTGGTGTGTTCCGCCCCTCTGCTTAATGCTTGCACAATTAGCGAAAACTACCCCCTTCCTCATATCCAGGATTTCACGCAATTACTACGTGGTTCTAAGTTTTTCTCTGTTTTAGATTGTTTGAAGGCGTACCACCAAATTCCTATGCATCCTCCGGATATTCCAAAGACGGCCATCATCACTCCCTTCAGCCTATTTCAATACTGTATTGAAAAATGCTGTGCAGACATGGCAGCGGTTCATTGATTCCATTTTGTTACCTTTACCATTTGCTTATGCTTACTTAGATGAAACACTGATCCTTTCCTCCACTGCTGAGAAACATCAAGTACACCTCGATGCAGTCCATTCGGCCCTCGCTGCCAATGGCGTGGTGATCAGCCATGATAAATCTCAACTCTGTTCCACATCTGTTACCTTCCTAGGCCATACTGTCTCTGCCGATGGCCTCCAACTGACAAGTTCTCGTGTCGAAACCATACTTGATCTTCCTCTTCCTGAAGATTATGCTTAGCTCTGTCGTTTTCTGGGTATGACAAACTTTTATCGCCGCCATGTTCCTCAGGCTGCTTCCATCCAATTGGCCCTCACCAACGCCCTCTCCGGCAAAAACACGAGGGGAAATGGAAGTTGGACTGGACCAAACCAATGCTCGATGCATTTGGTAATCTTAAAACTGCCCTCGCCAAAGCCGTTACACTCGTCCACCGTGACCCTGAGGCCTATGTTTCAATCACAACTGATGCCAGTGGCTCAGCTATGGGCGCTGTTTTACAACAGCACACCACCGCCTCAACCGAACCTCTCTGCTTCTTTTCCAAGAAACTGACTAAGAGCCAGTGTAAGTGGTCGCTTTTTGATCGTGAGCTTCTTGTTGTGTATGAGGTGATTAAACACTTCCGTAGGATCTCAAGGGGCGACCTTTCATGATCTCTCAGACCATAAGCCTCTCATGAACAATATTCGTAATCCGGCTAAGGACCTTCCGCCGAGGCGTTTACGTCATGTTGACTACATCTGTCAGCACTCTTCTGATGCATGCTACATCCGCAGTGCAGAAAATGTTGTGGCAGACTACCTATCCTGCATCTGTATGCTAACTGCACCGTTGAACTTGGAAGAGCTCACCCGACTTCAGGCTGAAGACGACGATATACAGTGATTAATTTCAGACAAATCATCGCTCTCTATCCAACCCCACAACCTACAGGGGTCGATGACCCCAGTCCTTTGTCACATCTCTATGGAACTTCCCCACCCCATGGTCCCTATCGCTGTTCTACATGGGGTCTTTACTGCTTTGCATGGCTTGGGCCACCTGGGAACGTGGGCCACAACGAGGCCAGTTACTGAGCTCTTTGTTTGGCCTGGCACGAAGCACGACTGCCGCACTTGGACCTGAGCGTGTGTACCTTGCCAGCATAGGAAGATCAGCAGGCACATTCACCCTCCATTAGGCAAGTTTGACGTTCCAAGAGGACGCCCTTCCGCGAGGTACAGATACATTTTATCAATCGTCGACCGCGTAAACCACTGGGTCAAGGCTGTCCCTCTTGACATCATGGCCAATACCATCACTTGTTCTTTTGTATCCATGTGGTTCGTGTGATTCGGTTGTCCTCTTTGCCTCACAACTGACCAGGTGACCAGGGACGACAGTTCGAGTCTGTCCTTTATGTATGGCTGTGCGTACTCTGTGGTGTTGCTTAATTCCACACCACGGCCTACCACACACAGGCGAACGGCCCGGTCAAATGGTGGCACCGCACCCTCAAGGCCACACTTGTGTGCCATGGCGGTGGCCTTCTCTTGGGTCCCGCTGGACATCCGCTCGGCACATAAAGAAGACTCGAACGCATCGCTCACTGGAGTGTTATGGGACCATTGCTTTTCACAATATATATAAATTACCTAGTAGATAGTGTCGGAAGTTCCATTCGCGTTTTTGCGGATGATGCTGTAGTATACAGAGAAGTTGCAGCATTAGAAAATTGTAGCGAAATGCAGGAAGATCTGCAGCGGATAGGCACTTGGTGCAGGGAGTGGCAACTGACCCTTAACATAGACAAATGTAATGTATTGTGAATACATAGAAAGAAGGATCCTTTATTATATGATTATATGATAGCGGAACAGACACTGGTAGCAGTCACTTCTGTAAAATATCTGGGAGTATGCGTGCGGAACGATTTGAAGTGGAATGATCATATAAAATTAATTGTTGGTAAGGCGGGTACCAGGTTGAGATTCATTGGGAGAGTCCTTAGAAAATGTAATCCATCAACAAACGAGGTAGCTTACAAAACACTCGTTCGACCTATACTTGAGTATTGCTCATCGGTGTGGGATCCGTACCAGATCGGGTTGACGGAGGAGATAGAGAAGATCCAAAGAAGAACGGCACGTTTCGTCACAGGGTTATTTGGTAACCATGATAGCGTTACGGATATGTTTAACAAACTCAAGTGGCAGACTCTGCAAGAGAGGCGCTCTGCATCACGGTGTAGCTTGCTCGCCAGGTTTCGAGAGGGTGCGTTTCTGGATGAGGTATCGAATATATTGCCTCCCCCTACTTATACCTCCCGAGGAGATCACGAATGTAAAATTAGAGAGATTAGAGCGTGCACGGAGGCTTTCAGACATTCGTTCTTCCCGCGAACCGTACACGACTGGAACAGGAAAGGGATGTAATGACAGTGGCACATAAAGTGCCCTCCGCCACACACCGTTGGGTGGCTTGCGGAGTATAAATGTAGATGTAGATTTAGAATCTCAGTGAGTGATGCGTTTGAGTCTTCTTTATGTGCCGAGTGGATTCTATATTCTATACGGTGGGCCCCTCCTCCTTCCAGCAGAGTTCGTGGAGGCCTCACCATTGGTCGATACTGTGTACCTTCTGGCTCTGGTTGAATGGGTTTGTGTGCATGTCGTATGTCTCAGCACCCCCCCCCCCCTCCCCCCCGCCCCCCACCTCGCACTCATTCCACCCTGCCAATGTTCATCCACAAGGACCTTGCATCTTGTGAATTTGTGATACTGCGTGACAACTCAGTGCGAGTGGCCTTGCAACCACCTTATTCAGGGTCTCACTGGGTGTTATGTCCAGGTGTGAAACCATTCGTAATTCATCTACATGGACGATCAGAGACTGTGTCTGTTAATCGCCTGAAACCAGCACGGTCACTCTCCGACCTGCCCTCTGGCGCTTCCAATCTGCCTTCCATCGCTGCCGCCCCACCTCCCGATGCTGCTGATCTGCCCTCGACCGACACCTCTTCGCATATGCAGTAGTTGGCCACACGGGACTCTTGCAGCGCAGTTTCAGATGTGCCTACGTCTCGCGCTGGCCGCCGCCTACATCCACCGCACTGGCACAAAGATTACAATTTCGAGTGATGGAGCTTTCCTTCGTTCTTCGCCGTCCTCTGCACTGCTTGGGGGGGGGGGGGGGGGGGGGGGAAGGCTCTGTGGCGTCTCTGGCGCGGACCGCCCTATCTTTGACTCTGACCTCTTTGAACTGCTTTTGTTCTATGTCTCTCTCAGCGCGTGACTTGTGTACTGCCATGCTTTGTTCTTCTTGCTTCGTATGTAATAAATGCATTAACGATATTTAAAGTGTGTTGTTACTGATCAGCGAAACGTGATAACCACAAGCTGATGTGGCAGCCTTAATGATCTGAATAGACCAAAAACAAACAGATAATGGAAGTTTTTAAAGCAGAAAAGAGACATTATCTGCCAACAAAAGAAAAGGAAATTTTTTCCACTATATCATAAGGGAAGTTACAAAGAACTGGAGAGTTTTGTTAATTTTCTAAGAATAGAGAGGTGGGCAACAAAAGTATTTAACAATTACAGAACCACATATGCAGGATACTTGGAACTTATTTCACAATAAATATGTTGCTAAATAATAATTATATCAAGATTGAAGAGAACATGCCTCAACAGAGGGCACCATCAAATACAACACGGCATCTACAAACACGACCAGCTCAAAAACTCTGTGCTGTAGTGACATCACATGCCACAACACCATTATGTCACAGGTCAAAACAGACGGGTGGAATCGGACGCTTCCGTTGACCCGAAAAAAAAGGACATTAATTACGGAGAAGGAGTAAGGAATATTTCGTTGTCGTCATGGCTGAAGAAGCCGGCGGCGAATATGGTGAAATTTTTTAAGCGGACCGGGTTTGATTACTGGTGCTGCTGAGCACTGGCACAGGATGCACTCAGCCTCGTGATGAGACTGAGGAGCTACTTAATTTGAGAAGCGGCAGCTCCAAGATCTGAGAAGTCAGCAAAACGGCAGGAGAGCTGTGTGCTTACCACATGCCCCTCCATACCGCATCAGCGTGGCAGAGGATGACATGGCGGCCAGTCGACATCCCTTGTGCCTTCAAGCCCTCGACGAGGAGCTTTTTATACAATTATGTACTTAAAAATTTTACACACAACTGTGTCGGAAAAGAAAAGAAACCAACCATTCATAGAATTGGACTTTCAGTATTAGTTTTTGACTATCTCTTTTAGCGGCGTGTTTCTTTCGATTGGAAACTTTTTGGAAAGATAGCTTTTGTATTTACCTTATAGGCATTCAATACATGGAATCATTTCCAGAAGCGTATTTGAGAAAACGTTGAGCTGTGGTAACACATGTCCGACTATATCGATCTCGGAAAAAAAGTGTAGAAACGATTGGTCTCTCACTGATTTTGAGAAGGAACTTCTATTAGGTCAATTAATTGGCAAAATTAAAGTGTGGAGTCAGCAGACGATGATATTTCATTGATGCTAGTTATTGAATTAAAAGTCGTAAATAATACGGGTGGGACAAGCATCAAGCTCACGGAATACTACCACAAACAATTACAAAAAAATGAGAAACGGAAGCAGTAAGGGCTTCATGTGATTTTGAGTGTTGCCATAAATTTCCAAAGAATCAAATGGGGTTATTAAAACAGCATGGGAATTTTTCTCGTCATTCGCGTTATTAAACGACAAACCCTCTTCAAGGTCAGTTGCCTATCTAACAGGGTTCCAGGAGGAACGTAAACTTGATTTTTAATATTTCATAAAATTAATGACCTAATTTAAAAATTTAGAACACTGTTACAATCTAGTTACTAAGAGGAATAATCATATGTTAAGAGTTCAACGTAGCAAGGCACGTAATACAATTAGAAACTGTCTATGTATTGAGGTACTGTAACTCACGGTGCACAAAGTCCCAGATTACGATGTATATATGTAGACTGAAGCGACGAATGAAAATTTGTACCGTGTCCAGGATTCGAATTCGGATGTCCTGTTCACTAGACGGATGTGCTAACTACTGCGCCACCCTGGCATTGTGGCTTTGCATAACTGCACAGAACTACCTTAACACACCTTTCTCCTCCATCCAAACTCACTTTCACGTCTCAGGCCACTTGCTATCCTCCCTAAACTCTTACAGCATTGCAGAGGCTCTCCAGCTGTATTGGAATAGCACGTCAGAATCGGAAAAATGGGGAATCCTGCCAGAAAGCCAAGCACAAGTGCTTTAATCAAATGAAACTGTATGATTCCGGACACCTTTTTATGTCTCATACATCTGTGGTACTTATATGCAGACTGAAGCGATGAATGAAAATTTGTACCAAGGTCTCTTGCTCACTAGGCTGATGTGCCTACCACTACGCCTGATATGGTCCTACTCAAGTCTGGATTCATCGTTAAGTAAGAGCCGGAGTGGGAGGGCTAGGCCAAGTTCCGGGGGATCGAGCAATACAGGCTCCGTCAGAGATAGCGAGTTCAAAATGGTTCAAATGGCTCTCACCACTATGGGACTTAACTTCTGAGGTCATCAGTCCCCTAGAACTTAGAACTACTTAAACCTAACTAACCTAAGGACATCATACACATCCATGCCCGAGGCAGGATTCGAACCTGCGACCGTAGCGATCGCGCGGTTCCAGACTGTAGCGCCTAGAACCGCTCGGCCACCCCAGCCGGCAGATAGCGAGTGGCGCTCCTCAGAATAGGCAACTCTCTCAACCCAAATACGCACCCAAGGTACTGGGTACAGGATCACGGTTGGGTGCGGAACATCGGAAACCAAAGTCGGCCCTGCGATGATTATAAATACAGACGTTTCTATCTTCCCAAACCTGAAGTCGGAAGAATGTATGTAAAAGGATTTACCAAAATTATGGTCACTACGCAATCAAACCAAGAACCGGGGCACGCCCAGAATTATTTTACCTTTTAAATATTAGCAGACTTACGTAAAGGACGCAACAGTACAATCATTGAAGCAACTAGTAGCTGGTGTTACTGACAACAGTAATAGTCGCCAGACTTGCTGCGACCCAGCATCTATATACATTAAAAATAAGGAAGTTGAAACAGCAATCTTTAATATAAAAGAAAGTCGTGTTAGTTACATTATTTATAACTCAAGAACGGCTGGACCGATTTGACTGAAAATTGGTGGAGAGGTAGCTTAGAACCAGGAGACGGACAAAGGGTACTTTTTATCCCGTTCGACCGCTATAAAACGTGGTATAACAAAAACGCATCTGGCATGGAATAACAAAACGCAAATGTCAGCTAAGCGTCACTATAAAACGTGGTATACCAAAAACGCATCTGACATGGAATAACAAAACGCAAATGACAGCTAAACGTCTATGGTTAAGTATCAGTATATATCATTAATTAAAAATTTAAAGAAATAATTTGTATTTTCTTTGAATCATCATTAACAATGCCGCCACCAAGACGAGCGAATATTTCTTGACAAAGCCGTAATGCAAGAAGGATACAAAACATTGCGAATGAAAGGACTGAAGAAGAACAACAAATTGCCCGTGAAGAGCGCCGCGTTAGTATGGCTCGACTTCGTGCTTCTCAATCACAAGAGCAAAGTGAGGCAGCTCGTGAAACGGCTCGGTTGGCAATGCGAAATAGTTGAGCGAACAACAGAGATCAACATGTAGATAATTTTCGACGCACGAGAAGAGACAAACTATCCAATTGAATTTTTAAACTCCTTGGATGTGCCTGGCTTACCACCGCACAATTTACGCCTAAAAGTTGGCACCGTAGTAATCATGCTTCGAAACATAAACCAACCAAAATTGTGCAACGGTACGCGTATGGTGGTAAGTAAATACGCGACAATACTCAAACGAAAATTCGAAGGTGAGGAAGTTCTCATTCCGAGGATCTCGATGATCACAACCGATATGCCGTTTGAGTTTAAAAGACTTGAATTTCCAATCCGTCTTGCATGCGCCATGACCATTAACAAATCACAAGGCCAATCCTTGAAAGTTTGTGGTTTAAATCTGGAATATCCATGTTTTTCACATGGTCAATTATATGTGGCATGTTCACGGGTCGGAAGACCATCTGCGTTGTTTGTTCTTGCGCCTGATAATAAAACAAAAAATGTCGTGTATTACAAGGTACTTAATTGAAGAGTGGAAGCTATGCACCAAAAAACATTAAGAATAAAGAATCATTAAAACACTTAATTTTTTTATTTGTATTTCCTAATAAAAAATTGAACTTAACATCCAAAATCTGATTATTTATTGGCTTTAAGGCGGAACAGAGTTGGCCAGGTCAACTAGTATATACACTCCTGGAAATGGAAAAAAGAACACATTGACACCGGTGTGTCAGACCCACCATACTTGCTCCGGACACTGCGAGAGGGCTGTACAAGCAATGATCACACGCACGGCACAGCGGACACACCAGGAACCGCGGTGTTGGCCGTCGAATGGCGCTAGCTGCGCAGCATTTGTGCACCGCCGCCGTCAGTGTCAGCCAGTTTGCCGCGGCATACGGAGCTCCATCGCAGTCTTTAACACTGGTAGCATGCCGCGACAGCGTGGACGTGAACCGTATGTGCAGTTGACGGACTTTGAGCGAGGGCGTATAGTGGGCATGCGGGAGGCCGGGTGGACGTACCGCCGAATTGCTCAACACGTGGGGCGTGAGGTCTCCACAGTACATCGATGTTGTCGCCAGTGGTCGGCGGAAGGTGCACGTGCCCGTCGACCTGGGACCGGACCGCAGCGACGCACGGATGCACGCCAAGACCGTAGGATCCTACGCAGTGCCGTAGGGGACCGCACCGCCACTTCCCAGCAAATTAGGGACACTGTTGCTCCTGGGGTATCGGCGAGGACCATTCGCAACCGTCTCCATGAAGCTGGGCTACGGTCCCGCACACCGTTAGGCCGTCTTCCGCTCACGCCCCAACATCGTGCAGCCCGCCTCCAGTGGTGTCGCGACAGGCGTGAATGGAGGGACGAATGGAGACGTGTCGTCTTCAGCGATGAGAGTCGCTTCTGCCTTGGTGCCAATGATGGTCGTATGCGTGTTTGGCGCCGTGCAGGTGAGCACCACAATCAGGACTGCATACGACCGAGGCACACAGGGCCAACACCCGGCATCATGGTGTGGGGAGCGATCTCCTACACTGGCCGTACACCACTGGTGATCGTCGAGGGGACACTGAATAGTGCACGGTACATCCAAACCGTCATCGAACCCATCGTTCTACCATTCCTAGACCGGCAAGGGAACTTGCTGTTCCAACAGGACAATGCACGTCCGCATGTATCCCGTGCCACCCAACGTGCTCTAGAAGGTGTAAGTCAACTACCCTGGCCAGCAAGATCTCCGGATCTGTCCCCCATTGAGCATGTTTGGGACTGGATGAAGCGTCGTCTCACGCGGTCTGCACGTCCAGCACGAACGCTGGTCCAACTGAGGCGCCAGGTGGAAATGGCATGGCAAGCCGTTCCACAGGACTACATCCAGCATCTCTACGATCGTCTCCATGGGAGAATAGCAGCCTGCATTGCTGGGAAAGGTGGATATACACTGTACTGGTGCCGACATTGTGCATGCTCTGTTGCCTGTGTCTATGTGTCTGTGGTTCTGTCAGTGTGATCATGTGATGTATCTGACCCCAGGAATGTGTCAATAAAGTTTCCCCTTCCTGGGACAATGAATTCACGGTGTTCTTATTTCAATTTCCAGGAGTGTATTTGGAACTGCTCTGAAAAATATGTTGTTGTTTACTCGCACATGAGCCCTAATGTGTATTCTCACGAAAGAAAAAGAGTGAGTTAACGTAGTAAATTAACATAGACGACAGAAACGCAACATTTCTATTGGTGTGTTCATGATTTCCTGCTTTTATAGTGAGGTAGTTTACACATGTAACTGACTTAATTTCACATAAACTGCACGAAAACAACTAAATACTGCGTCACAGCTTCCGTCTGAAATACTCTTACAAGCACGTACCGTGTAAACGCTTTTTTGTAGTTGGACTGTCTGTCGCGTGGAGCGCTGCGGTAAATAACGACTTTCTTGTTCGTGTAGCACGTACTGTGTAAAGCGGGCCTTAAGGAATCGTGGGTTTATTGGTATTTGTTTAAAAAAACTGTAAAGAGTAGCTTTAGCGATACTATTGTTAAAGTTAACAGAATAATATTAATATTTAAACGGTAGGTGGTAATGTCGTTGGCTAGTTAGCTACTTCTGAAGAATAGTTCTTGAGTCAAGAGATTTTTACAGAGATTTTTATGCGTTTTTTAGTTTTCTTTGTTTCCAAATGTGAGAGCTGAGGCATCATTTCCTTTTCTACCGTTGAGTCCGAATTGTGTAAAATTCATTTTTGTGTGGAATGGACTCGAATTAAACTGGGGAGTAGCTCAAAGCAAAGAAAAAGTCAAACTTGGAAAACAAAGAGTCACCCTAACGGCTAGTTTCGTGGGAAGTGGAATAAAATCTCCACCTTACGTCCTCTGCAACGCTCCTTAGATGTTGGAAGTCGTTTATAACTGCCCCTACAGCGAGATTTGCCACGGTTTCGCCATGTGATCACGACCGCATGTCATGCCAGGGGGAAGTAGGCTAACTGCATTCTGGAAAGATTTAAATTTAGCCGTATTTCTCCTGTCGTCGACAGGACCGCTAAGTCTCACATTCAGTACCCTTAACCAACATTCTTCACTTTTTCTTCGTCGAGCAAGAAGCAAACACGTGTCTCATACACTTCGTTCATAAATCATCAGGCGTCACACGCGAATAGGACATTTGCCGGTTAGTAAATTGTGTCCTCTGTAGGAAAGGCTGCTTTGTCTTAGATGAAAATACGATTGCTGAGTACTTGAATGCGATCATCAGCAGCTGACAAAATGTTCTCGATGCGAGCAATGGTTACTAGCAAACGGGTTCTGTCGAATTGAGGGACTGCTGTTCCGTCCTGCTGAAGGAGTTCACGTCGTTCAACTGCAAGAGCACCACCTCGTACGTCGCTATGGTGCCGGCTACCTGAAAAACAAAATATCATGGGAAATAAAGAGTCAACATTTCGAGTAAGTGATGAAAACTGCACCAAAATTTATGTTTATGCCTTTTCAGCGCATACTGCTACACATTAAAACACAAAGTAGTAATCACGAAGGGTAGTCATAAACTTTTAATTACCAACTATAATTAAATCAAATTACATAATTAACATTCAATCTGTTTGCAGTCTACAGCTCTGGTAAACAATGAAATCCCGTACCGTAGCACAGCCCTACAGCAGCCAAGACAAAATGGCTCATCCTATACATACTGTTTAAATATTGCAGCTGTGTCCAGATGGCTTAATTAGCCGCCTGGATTTGTCCGACATAGCTAAAATATTGCCGCTGTTGCCAAAAACCAATTACCACACGATGCCCCAATTAATTTGCAATCAGCGGTGTGTAGCTTCAATATGTAGATAAAGACAGCAGCGCGAAACCACCAAACACTGGTATAATGTGCATTTATCTATCGACAACCAGTTCTCATTGAGGAACGATCTTCAAAGTCATCAACATATTAACAAAACTGTATAATAAATAGTAAAAGTCAAAATAACTAAGATGAATTATTGTTTATCCTTTTTGTTGCGGCGTAAAGTCAAGTGCCGGCTCTCCAGTCAGGAACGAGAGAGAAGAGATGGCTGTGAGAAGAAGTCAGCCAATCGCACACTGACCGGACCCCCCTCCAGGAGGACAACGCGACAGCAGCGGCCGCTGTGTGAAGGACATAACCGCCGCGCTCTGCTGGTCGCGGCCTAGTTGATAGTAGCTTCAAGATCAGCGACTTGGATAGAAGCGTCAACACTCATTACTTCACTTGTACACTCTATGTACACTACTGGCCATTAAAATTGCTACACCACGAAGATGACGTGCTACAGACTCGAAATTTAACCGACAGCAAGAAGATGCTGTGATATGCAAATGATTAGCTTTTCAGAGCATTCACACAAGGTTGGCGCCGGTGGCGACACCTACAACGTTCTGACATGAGGAAGGTTTCCAACCGATTTCTCATACACAAACAGGAGTTGACCGGTGAAACGTTGTTGTGATGCCTCGTGTAAGGAGGAGAAATGCGTACCATCACGTTTCCTACTGTGATAAAGGTCGGATTGTAGCGTATCGCGATTGCGGTTTATCGTATCCAGCAGTCGAGATGACAGGCATCTTATCCATATGACTGTAACGGATCGTGCAGCCACGTCTCGATCCCTGAGTCAACAGATGGGGACGTTTTCAAGACAACAACCATCTGCACGAATAGTTCGACGACGTTTGCAGCAGCATGGACTGTCAGCTCGGAGACCATGGCTGCGCCTACCCTTCACGTTGCATCACAGACAGGAGCGCCTGCGATGGTGTACTCAACGACGAATCTGGATGCACGAATGGCTAAACGTCATTTTTTCGGATGAATCCAGGTTCAGTTTACAGCATCAAGATGGTCGCATCCGTGTTTGGCGACATCGCGTTGAACGCACATTCGAAGCGTGTATTCGTCATCGCCATACTGGCGTATCACCCGGCGTGACGGTATGGGGTGCCATTGGTTACACGTCTCAGTCACCCCTTGGTTGCATTGACGGCAGTTTGAACAGTGGACGTTACATTTCAGATGTGTTACGACCCGTGGCTCTGCCCTTCATTCGATCCCTGCGAAACCCTACATTTCAGCAGGATATTGCACGGTCGCATGTTGCAGGTCCTGCACGGTCCTTTCTGGATATAGAAAATGTTCGACTGCTACCCTGGCCAACGCATTCTCCAGATCTCTCACCAACTGAAAACGTCTGGTCAATGGTGGTCGAGCAACTGGCTCGTCACAATACGCCAGTCACAACTCTTGATGAACTGTGGTATCGTGTTGAAGCTGCATGAGTAGCTGTACCTGTACACACTATTCAAGTCCTGTTTGACTCAATGCTCAGGCGTATCAAGGCCGTTATTACGGCCAGAGGTGGTTGTTCTGGATACTGATTTCTCAGGAACTATGCACCCAAATTGCGTGAAAATGTAATCATATGTCAGTTCTAGTATAATATATTTGTCCAATGAATATCCGTTTATCACCTGCATTTCTTCTTGCTGTAGCAATTTTAATGGCCAGTAGTGTAGCTCAAACTAGGAATTGTTTACACAGAAGAAGCTTGATTATTTTGTATGTAGCCCTTCGCTAGCGACACATCTGTGTAATTGCGAAGGTAAGTATTGTATATTTCCATTTTTTAATAAAACTCATTAATAGGATTTTTCTGTACTTTTTGTCTAACAAACCGAGCACGTTGGATTCGTAGACTCCACATATTTGACAACTAGCATAGAGACATAATACTTTTCATTCCTGAGTTTTTCATTTTGTAAATGAAAAGTTGGTGGTCAATGTATTGTTCAGGGACAAAATAAGGTTAAACACTAAATCCAAACAAAACAGTATTATCCACGAAAATGGTAGTACACATTCTGAGTGAATAATATTTGTATTAAAGATAGCTGAAATGTGTGTAACACTCAGAAAACTGAATATTAAACACATAAAAAATTATGAAAATAATGTCACTGGAAATGTAAAAGTGTAGGTCGTTGCCGATTGTAGTCCTTTTGATACATCGAAAAAAGGTGTGTGTGTGTGGGGGGGGGGGGGGGGGGAGGGGGGGGGGGGGGGATGAACAAATAAATGAAAACACCACATGACCATTTTTAATCCAGCGTAGGAAACCCATTGACACTCAAACCAGTTTCCAGTTGCCCCAGATTTGTTAAATCTAGGTCCTGTATGGTTTTCAAGGAAATCTTATACCATTATTCCTGCGAAATAGTGGCAGTTTTAGGTTACGATGATGGAGGTGGGTAGCGGTCACGTACCAGTCTCTTTAAAGTGGACCATAAACGCTCAATAATATTGAGATCTGATGGCAGTGGTGTGTAGAGGAGATGGAACAACTCATCCTCACGCTCACAAAATCGGTCCTAAGCGATGCAAGCTGTGTGAACAGGAATCTTGACGTCTTGGAACACGGCACCACCCCTGGGGATGGACTTGACCTGTCAAAACGGTCACATAATCGTTGAAAGTAATGTGATCTAGCAGAGTGGCCATGTGTCCTTGGAAATACACTCCTGGAAATTGAAATAATAACACCGTGAATTCATTGTCCCAGGAAGGGGAAACTTTATTGACACATTCCTGGGGTCAGATACATCACATGATCACACTGACAGAACCACAGGCACATAGACACAGGCAACAGAGCATGCACAATGTCGGCACTAGTACAGTGTATATCCACCTTTCGCAGCAATGCAGGCTGCTATTCTCCCATGGAGACGATCGTAGAGATGCTGGATGTAGTCCTGTGGAACGGCTTGCCATGCCATTTCCACCTGGCGCCTCAGTTGGACCAGCGTTCGTGCTGGACGTGCAGACCGCGTGAGACGACGCTTCATCCAGTCCCAAACATGCTCAATGGAGGACAGATCCGGAGATCTTGCTGGCCAGGGTAGTTGACTTACACCTTCTAGAGCACTTTGGGTGGCACGGGATACATGCGGACGTGCATTGTCCTGTTGGAACAGCAAGTTCCCTTGCCGGTCTAGGAATGGTAGAACGATGGGTTCGATGACGGTTTGGATGTACCGTGCACTATTCAGTGTCCCCTCGACGATCACCAGTGGTGTACGGCCAGTGTAGGAGATCGCTCCCCACACCATGATGCCGGGTGTTGGCCCTGTGTGCCTCGGTCGTATGCAGTCCTGATTGTGGCGCTCACCTGCACGGTGCCAAACACGCATACGACCATCATTGGCACCAAGGCAGAAGCGACTCTCATCGCTGAAGACGACACGTCTCCATTCGTCCCTCCATTCAAGCCTGTCGCGACACCACTGGAGGCGGGCTGCACGATGTTGGGGCGTGAGCGGAAGACGGCCTCACGGTGTGCGGGATCGTAGCCCAGCTTCATGGAGACGGTTGCGAATGGTCCTCGCCGATACCCCAGGAGCAACAGTGTCCCTAATTTGCTGGGAAGTGGCGGTGCGGTCCCCTACGGCACTGCGTAGGATCCTACGGTCTTGGCGTGCATCCGTGCGTCGCTGCGGTCCGGTCCCAGGTCGACGGGCACGTGCACCTTCCGCCGACCACTGGCGACAACATCGATGTACTGTGGAGACCTCACGCCCCACGTGTTGAGCAATTCGGCGGTACGTCCACCCGGCCTCCCGCATGCCCACTATATGCCCTCGCTCAAAGTCCGTCAACTGCACATACGGTTCACGTCCACGCTGTCGCGGCATGCTACCAGTGTTAAAGACTGCGATGGAGCTCCGTATGCCACGGCAAACTGGCTGACACTGACGGCGGCGGTGCACAAATGCTGCGCAGCTAGCGCCATTCGACGGCCAACATCGCGGTTCCTGGTGTGTCCGCTGTGCCGTGCGTGTGATCATTGCTTGTACAGCCCTCTCGCAGTGTCCGGAGCAAGTATGGTGGGTCTGACACACCGGTGTCAATGTGTTCTTTTTTCCATTTCCAGGAGTGTACGTACCACGATGTGGCTGCCCAAAATTATATCAATCCCCTCCACAAGTTTCACTCTTGGCGCATAAATTCAGCCAGAAGACGGAAAAAGTGTGAAAGAAGATTCATACGACCAAACAAGTTTCTTCCATTGCTCTATAGTCCAGGTTTCGTGGCTTCGGCACCACGTTTTACTGTTATAGGAATTTGCATCACTGACAGCTCCAATAGTTTGCTCTCATTTGAATTCACTTAGCTCTAGCATAAGGCACTCACAACTACACGTAACACTGTGGTGATCGCGATTGACTCTTGCCACATACTGAGGACATTCCACAGGCGCCAGTAGTGGTCCAATACAATAGCGCAACCTGGAAGCTTGGCTACCATCTGCTTATATGTTCAGTCACGCATTTCTCTCCCTGTTTCCATGCTTTTGTCCAACCCCTGTATATTTCTGTTTTGTTGTGATAAAAAACAATCACTTTTTCCATAGTGTAGGGTATATTAGCACATTACAGCGTGTTATAAAGGCATTATAGTCGAAAATTACTGAAAAGAAACAGAAATTTCCTTAATTTCTCGAAGATATGCTGACAAATGCTGCCACCTACAGGGAACTTTTTTTTTTTAAATGAACTGAAAGCACATAATGTAAAGTGTATGCTGCAATCAGGCACTGTTAGTTTAGTTTATTCTCTGAACTAGGAAAAAACAAAATTTGGATGTAGCAGATGCTACACAAGGACTGCAGAGTTTAAAGAGTAGGGTGGATGGGCGTTAGAGGCGAGGTGGTGAAATGAAACAGATGAATAAAGTAACCTGCGACTGTATTCTCGGTACTCGGATACAGATGTGCTCATCCGGGTTGGAAGTAGAGAAAGCCCGCCTATGTAGGTGGTTGTGAAATAAAGGAATAGGAAGAGGGAGAGATCCTAGTCTTCTAGAGATACAGTAATCGAGGGAGTACCAGAGGGATCGATCACTGGTCCCTTTCTCTTGTGGTTTATGTAATTAGCAAGACACAATCCTTCAATTCATATCTAGTAACCTATGCTGATGACACCTTCCTCATAAGCGTGTGATGGAAGTAACCACAATTTTTTCTACTCTGGGGAATAAACATCAACATCAGTAAATCCCAGCTACTAACATTTAAAACAAATGGTTCTTATGAGGCTGGAATAAACAATATTTGTGGTATTACATCAGCAGAAGCAGATAATATTAAATTCCTTGGTGTCCACCTGGACAAAAATCTCCGTTGGGTAAACAGCATCACTTCTGTATGTGAGAAAATCAGCAGTAGCACGTATCTGATAAGTCAGCTGGCAAAAATAGTCACAAGTCAAACACTAAAAATTGTTTACTATGGAACGGTTTATCCATTTCTTAATTATAGTGTTGAACTGTGGGGTTGTCCAGCAGAGTTGCACCTGCAAAGAATATTAGTATTACCGTAAAGAGCCATTAGATTAATGCAAGGATGAAGTCCATAGAATCCTGTCGTGAAATCTTTGTCCAACATAAATATTTAACAGTATATTCCTTTTACTTGTATAAACTTACTGTATTTTTTATAAATAGTAAAAGCCAAGTCAATAAATGCCGTAATACACATAATTATACCAGAAGTAAGGATAACTACTTCAGGCAGAGGACAAAATTTAAAAAAAAAAATTGGAAATTTGTGGTAAGGTCTTATGGGACCAAACTGCTGAGGTCATCAATCCCTAAGCCTACACACTACTTAATCTAACTTAAAATAGCTTACACTATGGACAACACACACATCCACTTGGCAGAAAATCCTAAGAAATTTTGGTCTTATGTCAAAGCGGTAGGTGGATCAAAACAAAATGTCCAGACACTCTGTGACCAAAATGGTATTGAAACAGAGGATGACGGACTAAAGGCCGAAATATTAAATGTCTTTTTCCAAAGCTGTTTCACAGAGGAAGACTGCATTGTAGTTGCTTCTCTAGATTGTCGCACAGATGAAAAAATTGTAGATATCGAAATAGACGACAGAGGGATAGAGAAACCATTAAAATCGCTCAAAAGAGGAAAGGCCGCTGGACCTGATGGGATACCAGTTCGATTTTACACAGAGTACGCGAAGGAACTTTCCCCCCTTCTTGCAGCGGTGTACCCTAGGTCTCTAGAAGAGCATAGCGTTCCAAAGGATTGGAAAAGGGCACAGGTCATCCCCGTTTTTAAGAAGGGTCGTCGAACAGATGTGCAGAACTATAGACCGATATCTCTAACGTCTATCAGTTGTAGAATTTTGGAACACGTATTATGTTCGAGTATAATGACTTTTCTGGAGACTAGAAATCTACTCTGTAGGAATCAGCATGGGTTTCGAAAAAGACGGTCGTGTGAAACCCAGCTCGCGCTATTCGTCCACGAGACTCAGAGGGCCATAGACACGGGTTCACAGGTAGATGCCGTGTTTCTTGACTTCAGTTGTTTAATAACCAAAGTAAGAGCATATGGACTATCAGACCAATTGTGTAATTGGATTGAAGAGTTCCTAGATAACAGAACGCAGCATGTCATTCTCAACGGAGAGAAGTCTTCCGAAGTAAGAGTGATTTCAGGTGTGCCGCAGGGGAGTGTAGTAGGACCGTTGCTATTCACAATATACATAAATGACCTTGTGAATGACATCGGAAGTTCACTGAGGCTTTTTGGGGATGATGCTGTGGTATATCGAGAGGTTGTAACAATGGAAAATTGTACTGAAATTCAGGCGGATCTGCAGCGAATTGACGCATGGTGCAGGGAATGGCAATTGAATCTCAATGTAGACAAGTGTAACGTGCTGCGAATACATAGAAAGAAAGATCCCTTATCATTTAGCTACAATATAGCAGGTCAGCAACTGGAAGCAGTTAATTCCATAAATTATCTGGGAGTACACATTAGGAGTGATTTAAAATGGAATGATCATATAAAGTTGATCGTCGGTAAAGCAGATGCCAGACTGAGATTCATTGGAAGAAACCTAAGGAAATGCAATCCGAAAACAAAGGAAGTAGGTTACAGTATGCTTTTTTGCCCACTGCTTGAATACTGCTCAGCAATGTGGGATCCGTACCAGATAGGGTTGATAGAAGAGAGAGAGAAGATCCAACCGAGAGCAGCGCGCTTCGTTACAGGATCATTTAGTAACCGTGAAAGCGTTACGGAGATGATAGATAAACTCCAGCGGAAGACTCTGCAGGAGAGACGCTCAGTAGCTCGGTACGGGCTTTTGTTGAAGTTTTGAGAACATACCGTCACCGAGGAATCAAGCAGTATATTGCTCCCTCCTACGTATATCTCGCGAAGAGACCATGTGGATAAAATCAGAGAGATTAGAGCCCACACAGAGGCATACCGACAATCCTTCTTTCCACGAACAATACGAGACTGGAATAGAAGGGAGAACCGATAGAGGTACTCAAGGTACCCTCCGCCACACACCGACAGGTGGCTTGCGGAGTATGGATGTAGATGTAGATGTAGATCCCCGATGGAGGGCTCGAACCTCCGACGGGGGGGTGCCGCGCGGACAAAATTAAAAATAGCTGATAATAGTCCTTATATTAATGGGCAGATATTGTTCAACAAGCCGCCACATGCTTTGAAAACTTGTGAAATAAAGCTGTCCCACAGGAAGTTAAAAGGCTTCTTAGTAAATAAATATTTATATTCACTCAGTGAATTCTAACCTACTTGACCTCTGTTGTAACATGTAATATAATTAGAATATTAATATGAATATTTGTACACTACTGTACGTGTTATCTATGTTAATCTGCTCAACCTATGTAGGACGTTTGCTAAAGTTATAAGCTTCATGGCCTACACGCAAAAATTTTAAATAAACAAATAAATAAAAATCAAGAGTTGTGTGTTTAGAAGTACTATCTCCTAGTGTTTAGCAGCATGAGTCGCAATGCGCAAATAATTGGTACTTGTCGGTGTATAGAAGGGAATCTTGATTAAAGTATCCATCTGATGATAGCAATGGGACGAGACACTAGCAAAGTAATCGTCTCTGATACCAAAAGGTAGTACTCAGAAAATAGGGGTTGCTAGAGTGGTATAGTGCAGTCACTGATGGATAAAAGGCCACTGTGAGATGCCTCTCCGAGTAAAATAAAGTGAGTAAAATAAAGTGTACCAAAACCTCTCAAACAAACAGAAGCTAAACGATGTCAAAGTTAGCGTAAGGAGGGCTATGCGTGAAGCGTTCAGTGAATTCGACAGTAAAATTCTATGTACCGACTTAACAGAAAATCCTAGGAAGTTCTGGACTTACGTTAAATCAGTAAGTGGCTCGAAACAGCATATCCAGACATTCTGGAAATACTAAACACCTTTTTCCAAAGCTGCTTCACAGAGGAAGACCGTACTGCAGTTCCTTCTCTAAATCCTCGCACGAACGAAAAACTGGCTGACATCGAAATAAGTGTCCAAGGACTAGAAAAGCAACTGAAATCACTCAACAGAGGAAAGTCCACTGGACCTGACGGGATACCAATTCGATTCTACACAGAGTACGCGAAAGAACTTTCCCGCTTTCTAACAGCCATGTACCGCAAGTCTCCAGAGGAACGGAAGGTTCCAAATGATTGGAAAAGAGCACAGGTAGTTCCAGTTTTCAAGAAGGGTCGTCGAGCAGATGCGCAAAACTATAGGCCTATATCTCTGACATAGATCTGTTGTAGAATTTTAGAACATGTTTTTTGCTCGCGTATCATGTCATTTCCGGAAACCCAAAATATACTTTGTAGGAATCAACATGGATTCCGGTAACAGCGATTGTGAGACCCAGTCGCTTTATTTGTTCATGAGACCCAGAAAAAATTAGATACAGGCTCCCAGGTAGATGGCATTTTCCTTGACTTCCGGAAGGCGTTCCGCACTGTTGCCTGATAAACAACGTAAGAGCCTACGGAATATCAGACCAGCTGTGTGGCTTGATTGAAGAGTTTTTAGCAAACAGAACACAGCATGTTGTTATCAATGGAGAGACGTCTACAGACGTTAAAATAACCTCTGGCGTGCCACAGGGGATTGTTTCGGGACCATTGCTTTTCACAATATATATAAATGACCTAGTGGATAGTGTCGAAAGTTCCATGCGGCTTTTCGCGGATGATGCTGTAGTATACAGAGAAGTTGCAGCATTAGAAAATTGCAGCGAAATGCAGGAAGATCTGCAGCGGATAGGCACTTGGTGCAGGGAGTGGCAACTGACCCTTAACATAGACCAGGGCTTCCCAACCTTTTCAGCTGGCGGACCCCTTCTTCAGTCGAAAATCCATGGCGGACCCCTAGTCAGTCAAGAGCACAGTAACTTTAAATTTCAGAGCGAAACCCATGGGAACTGAAAGCTTCTTAATGCAAGTGCCATGTTCCCAATGCCCCCCCCCCCCCCCCGAAGTATCAACAATAGTCTTTGGTTTAGAGATGAATGAAAACAACTTGAAATTAACGATACAATTTGAATTCCCACTGTATCCAGACACTTGCTAGTGGATTTACTCACTTTGTTCAAAACACTATAGCCTGATTAAAATTACTTGGTAATTGAAATTTCACACGATGGAGCTGTCTTCCTCCAAGAGCAATCAACGTCACGCCGAAACTGTTCGCTGTTGACAAGCTGCCACTTATGATTTGTTCGCTTCTACTATTTGGCTACTGCTGTCTAAGGAGCATGCATATTTCGTAACAGTCGTGTGTGTGTGTGTGTGTGTGTGTGTGTGTGTGTGTGTGTGTATGTGTGTGTGTGGGTTTTCGTGAAATCCGAAGAAAAATGTTCAAATGTATGTAAAGTCTTCCTTTGGTCGTCCTCCCTCCTCATTCATTTCAGCTGGAAACTTCCCTTGTTGTGAAGGCGATGGGGAAACTGCAGCCTTCTTCAATGATCCTGACTTCAGCCACCGACCCATGTTAGAAGTAGTAAACTGGTCAAAAATCGACTTATGAAATTGGTAGTGCACTGACAAAGCAAGTTTAACATTTAATGATGCCTGGGGCCGCATACGTGCCAGCGAGCGCTGTGATTGGTCGACAGAGCTCGCTCCGCGCATGCGTAAAAGGTTTCGGCACATCTAGCGCCGTGAACCGGGGCACAAACGACCCCCGTATTGTTGCGAAATAGTTGATCAGAGAAGCCGCATTCTCCGGCACTAAACTGTGTATGCGTTCTCACTTAGGAGCCGCAAAGGCTGCTTGGGGATACGACCTGAAGCAAAAGTACACATTTTTTCACACGAAAAAAAATAGTGATGAATTTGATTTTCACATTTTTATTCAATAATTTTACTCATTATTTTAGACGATTTGGTGAAAGGTGGCCTCGGACCCCCTAGAAAGAGCCGGCGGACCCCTCCACGGACCACAGGTTGGGAAGCCCTGATCATAGACAAACGTAATGTATTGCGAATACATAGAAAGAAGGATCCTTTATTGTATGATTATATGATAGCGGAACAAACACTGGTAGCAGTTACTTCTGTAAAATATCTGGGAGTATGCGTACGGAACGATTTGGAGTGGAATGATTACAAAAAGTTAATAGTTGGTAAGGAGGGTGCCACGTTGATATTCATTGGGAGAGTCCTTAGAAAATGTAGTCCATGGCTTACAAGACACTCTTTCGACCCATACTTGAGTAATGCTCATCAGTGTGGGATCCGTACCAGGTCGGGTTGACAGAGGAGATAGAGAAGATTCAAAGAAGAGCGGCGTGTTTCGTCACAGGGTTATTTGGTAAGCGTGATAGCGTTACGGAGATGTTTAACAAACTCAAGTGGCAGACTCTGCAAGAGAGGTGCTCTGCATCGCGGTGCAGCTTGCTGTCCAGGTTTCGAGAAGGTGCGTTTCTGGATGAGGTATCGAATATATTGCTTCCCCCTACTTATACCTCCCTAGGAGATCACGAATGTAAAATTAGAGAGATTCGAGCGCGCACGGAGGCTTTCCGGCAGATGTTCTTCCCGCGAACCATACATGACTGGTTCAAAAATGATTCAAATGGCTCTGAGCACTTTAGGACTTAACATCTGTGGTCATCAGTCCCCTAGAACTTAGAACTACTTAAACCTAACTAACCTAAGGACATCACACACATCCATGCCCGAGGCAGGATTCGAACCTGCGACCGTAGCGGCCACGCAGTTCCAGACTGAAGCGTCTAGAACCGCACGGCCACACCGTCCGGCTACGTGACTGGAACAGGAAAGGGAGGTAATGACAGTGGCACATAAAGTGCCATCCGCCACACACCGTTGGGTGGCTTGCGGAGTATACATATAGATGCAGATATATTTGGAAGTGTTTGCACCATTATTCACTTCCTAACAAACTTCTCTTCGTTCCAACATCACCTGTGCTAAATATCCTATGACACTTTCTCCATCCCACTCCGTCAAAGGGAAGTTAGCGGATCTCACACTGCAGTGTAGTCGATATCCTGACTGTGCCACGCAGGTGAGAAGCGACAGTCCAAAGTATTACCAAACTGGTTGACCGTCCTGTACGGCAAATTCTCGGATATATCATGATTATTATCAATTTTAGATGTTGCTACTGTTGGTATTTATGATTTGGCGCCAACCTAATGTAACGACATCCATGAATGTCTGGTTTGTACAATACTTCATTTTAATTGTTTTGGCATGTACTGTTTATCATTTTTTTTGTCGATATGTAGGTGATTTGAAGACGGTCATTTGATCTTAACTATTTTATCGTAAGTAAATACACATTACAGCAGCTTTTGGGGAATTTTTTTAAGCTCCACTTCTTCAATGGGCTGCTCCATCTAGCAGCACGCTACGTTGCTGTGGTGCAAAGATTTCAATGTGTACCAGGATTATGGACACACATCTGTAAACAATACTTCATTTTAATTGTTTTGGCATGTACTGTTTATCATTTTTTTTGTCGATATGTAGGTGATTTGAAGACGGTCATTTGATCTTAACTATTTTATCGTAAGTAAATACACATTACAGCAGCTTTTGGGGAATTTTTTTAAGCTCCACTTCTTCAATGGGCTGCTCCATCTAGCAGCACGCTACGTTGCTGTGGTGCAAAGATTTCAATGTGTACCAAGATTATGGACACACATCTGTAAACAAACAGAAACCAACTACGCAACTAGACTTTTTTGAGGTGATAATTAAACCTTTATGACTACTCTCAAAAGCAAACGTTCGTGGAAAATAATGTGTATTTGAAAAAGGAAGATATAGCTTCCGGGAAGTTACAATATAAGTTTACTCTACGACTAGTTTTAATGATGTTATCGCCATCTGGTCAGCATAATTGAGTCATACTGGCGAACTATGGCGAGCCATCATCGTTGTGCACCATGAATCATTAAACTTTGTAAGAAATTGTATATAGATATGTATAACTGAGTGGAGTCCTGCGACATATCGGCTTCTACACATACATAAATTACAGTCCCCTGCCGCAGTTTTTGTCTGTACGTTCGGGCTAATCTGAGGATCTATAGTCGGGGTTATAGCGTAAATGAGTCATACGGGCCAGCTAATGCAATCCATCACAATCATGCACCCTGAACCACTGAAATTTATAAGGAATTGCATACGGACCCATACAATTAGCACGGAACTTTGTTATAAGGCAGCAAACAGCATATCATCTACACACACTTACATTAAAATCTGCTACAGTTTCTGTCTGTAGGTTCAGGTTAATCTGAGGAACTGTGGTAGGGATTTTTGATAGTGTAGTTGAGCTATACTTGTTTATTGTGCTGAGCCATAGTCTTCATGCACTATGAATTATTAAAATTTAAAAACAGTTGCATATAAACATGTGTAATACGGTTTTCATTAGTAGAGGGATTGGTTCGCAAGGAAGGTTAGTTTATATAATTTATAAATTTTGAATAAATTGGTGAACTGTGATGAACTGAAATCTCCGTCTGGTCATCTAGTGGTGAATGACAGAACTCCTTTGGAGTCATCCATCTGTGTTACAAATCAAAGTCCCGGTCCGCATTTTTCTGTCGGTATGTGAAGGCTAATCTTAGGAACTACTGTAGGAATATTTATACGGGTTTCTCTAGTAGACAGAGTGATTCATGAGGAAGATTTGTGGGTAAATAATATAGCCATAAGGCTGTACCTCCCTTCAGACTGGTACTGCATTGGGGTTAACGAGGTATCGCGGTAGCTTGCGGCTCCCATCATCGCCAATCGCCACGACACGTCGCCCCAAAGCCAATTAATATAGGACAGACAACATTCATGTCTCCTGAGAACTTTGAGAACTTTCCTAGCATGCGCTTCTTAAATCGTTTCAGGCCGTGCTTGATTCGTGACGGCACGCACCGGTCCTGGTATCTCTAAAAAAAAAATAATAAAAATAATAATAATAATCAGAACCGCAGATTTTGAGACGTGGTGCGGTAGATATTTTGCTGCGGTTGAATCGATGAAGAAAACCATGACTGCTTGGTGCGGTAATAGACTGTACTCGTACTTCATCTAGACGTGGCGGGCAGTGGGATATCGGCGTGACCTGGTGACTCACCTGCATGAGTATGTTTTTGACAATTGTGAAAACTTCTGTGGAAGTTATGAAAACGAAACAAGGTATCCCACAAATTTGCTTCCGTTGGCAGCTACCATCGAGATAATTCCATTGTCATCAAGTGAATGTGAAATAGGGTTTTCCAGAATGAATTTGATCATTAATGACGGTAGAGCCTCTCTGTTAATAAAAGCTGGTTCGTCACTACTTTTTCTGAATGGCCCACCACTGACTCAGTTGCACCCTTCAAAGTACGTGAAATCTTGGCTGCTAAATGGACGACACCCCGCAAGGAAAGAGCGAGACGTGGGACGTACAGAGAAAACCTTTCAAAGCTTTGGACGATTGTATAAACTGTAACTTAACACATTAAGTTTTTTCCTACTTCTTCAGTAGCTTATAGTTCAAATTTGTATGTGTTTTTAATGTAGTTTCTTTTTTGTAATAAATCTTTAACTGAGAAATAATATTTAAGTTACTTCGTAAAACATGTAATGAAAGATTGTTGGTGCACACGGGAGTTTTATTTTTTACCATTAAAATTTTGTATTCACACTTTAAAGTGCCGAGAAGAGCATTAAAATATCTTTTTAAGAACCCGCAATTTCAAAAACACCCCCGGGAAGTCACAGTACCGGAACCGCTTTAATTACATTTAAAGCACTGGTTTCAGTTCTCCGAATTTTACTCATAACTCTAAGTGGTGGCGTGTAGCGAAATTACCGATACCCCACACACATCTTCTGGCCATAGATACTAGTGCTATTGTACGTAGCTGGGGCAGATCATTAGTACGTTGTATGCACACTGCAGCTTACAAATGAAGACCACAGCAGAGGAAGGGAGAAATATACTTTTTTGTAAAATATATTTAATGATACTTTGTGTAGCTTAAGTTCAGTGTTGTACTAGTGCCTTACGCATCAAAAAGGCTACTGATAGAAATACTGACTTTTTAATGTACACGTGCAGGGGGAAAAGGAGGCAAGTCGAGCGTCTACTGGGGAACAAAAAAGAAGCGTATCTCTAAATGCCACACTGAGTCCAATTAACAGTGAAAATTTTCTGATAGGTAAAATAAAGGACAATACAATATGGGATCGCACATCATCTTTTCATTTAAAACTCGACTAGTGAAACAGATTTTGTTTGAGACTGAGACCCAGTCTGAATTTCATCGTGAGTCATACAACGTACGATGGATAATTTTACCTATGGTGACGAAAAAAACTCCAGAACTCCAGAAGAAATGGTCCCAGAATTTCAAGATGGAGAACCTTTTCGCTCACAAAATGCTTGCCAAAAAGAATCACATACAGAAAAAGCTACGACTGTAATGGTTTACCGTGCCACTGTCATTTTGTTTGGCCTTGCAGTGTGAGATATTTTTCAGCTTTCCTCTCACATCTCGAGAGAAATCCGTAGACTTGTAAGAACTTAAAATATTCTGTTCTCCCAAAGCCAAACACTACATATCTTCTCTAGCGCATAAGAGGTATATTGTCTTCATCACCGCATTAATGAAGTATTACTACTTTCAAAATACTGAACAACATTTAAATATACAAAAGTTTCTTTTCATGGCACAGTAAATTTATAAAACCCAGAAATCAACTAAATGTGTTTCGAGCATACAATGTAGTATACCCTGCAAGGATTCATGTCACTTTGGTTTCAATTACATAAAAATACTCATACAACTAAAACGTGTACAATTACTTCATCAATTACGTGCTACTAACAAAGGTAGGTTTCAGGAACTCAATTTGGGCACAAGTATCGTCAGGTGTCAATTTTTAAAACTGCTCTCCTGTTGAGTTTGTCACATGGATTTATTGCACCCTCTTTTTGGCTGTGATACTCAAATGTATATTCATTTTTGAAGAACGAACCTGTTTATTGTAAAGGTCAAACGTTTTCATATACTACCAGTGCGTTAAGGATACAGGGACATACACAATTATTTATAATTCTTAATGATTCATGACACGATAACGCCTCGCCTTAGTTATCCAGTATGAGTCAGTTACGTTTGATCACACAATGATGATAATGATACACAAATCTAGTCACTTGCCCGCGAAAGGCAAAGGTCTCGAGTTCGAGTCTCGGTCGGGCACACAGTTTTAATCTGCCAAGAAGTTTCATCGGTAATATTGCTTTTTGAGATGGTATCTACGAAGTTCTAGAGCCACATTAGACGAAGAGGGTGACATCTGGAGGAAAATTACAATAATTATAAAAATGTTTTTTTCTAAAAGAAAAGTAATCGTCTTTGGCAAAGACAGAGTGAGAATTAACAGTAAAATTAACATCTGACTGAGATATACTTCTACAGAGCAACATCATAAGGGATGAATGGTCTGTGGCAGAGGTAGGAAACAGAATTCCCCGACCAAAAGGTTCAATCGGTATAGCAGATGTGGAGTAGTGATATGAAAAGCCAACTACTACAAGCTGCGCAAAATAAAAGTGGCCCAGAAATTATTTCATGCACTTAATTAGCCACTCCAACTTATATAACCCACATCCAGGGTGGATGATGTAAGATGGGTTGCCTATCTACATGTGCATGAAATATTTTCTGGGCCAATTTTAATTTTCCCACCCTGTAGTTAAGCAGCAGCTGAGGAAAAGCACACACAACGACTCGGAACAGTACCATATTTGAGATTGCTTGATTGACCCTAGGCTGAACCTAGGGCGTGGGCCATACGGGGGCAGTTTGTGATGACTAACCTGCAAAAATATTATTATCTTCGAGCAATTTTCGGTTTAAAGGATATAACACAGAATTTAAGATTTACTACTGAATTCTATACAATTTTATTATAGATCAGAGGTTACCTAGTTGCTATTACCGTTGGTCGCAAACCTCTTACTGTGACTACGTAAGGGCCGCCGCACGTTCCAAAAATATTGTGCCATCACACAAGTTATTATTCCAAACTGGGATTCCCCTGCCGCAGTACCAGCTAGACAGGGCTCAAAAGAACGACGTTCTACAAGGGCCCTCTGTCTCCACTCAGGAGGGACTGAAAGATCTGTAGAAGGATCATTTAGTAATCGCGAAAGCGTTACGCAGATGACAGATAAACTCTAGTGGAAGACACTGCAAGAGAGACGCTCAGTAGCTCGGTACGTGCTTTTGTTAAAGTTTCGAGAACATGCCTTCACCGAAGAGTCAAGCAGTATATTGCTCCCTCCTACGTATATCTCGCGAAGAGACCATGTGGATAAAATCAGAGAAATTAGAGCCCACACAGAAGCATACCGACAATCCTTCTTTCCACGAACGATACGAGACTGGAATAGAAGGGAGAACCGATAGAGGTACTCAGGGTACCCTCCGCCGCACACCGTCAGATGGCTTGTGGAGTATGGATGTAGATGTAGATGTAGAACTAAAAATTAGAAGAACGAACGATAACAGGCAGGTCACAATGAGATCAATGGTGGGCCGTGGGCCATGCATCCCTGTTATAGATGCTTGTTTGCGTAACCATTTAGATTAGATTAGATTTACTTCCATTCCAATTGATCCGTAGTGAGGAGGTCGTCGAGGATGTGGAACATGTCGGAAAAACAACAATATATGACAAATATTTACAACTAAAACAAATAAGCTAATGTACTTTCCACAGGTCCCAAGTGGAATTATCGTCATTTTTTAATGAACACTATATGAAAGAGTCATTTTACAAATACTAATGCACTGAATTTAAAATTAAAAAGTTTTTATTTATTTATAAAGTAATAAACATGTAATACAACTACTATAATACTTATTTACATTGAACACATTACTGCACTGAAATGGTGCAGAAGTTAGATTGTACTTACACACACACACACACACACACACACACACACACACACACATATTTACAATGAACACATTACTGCACTAAAATTGTGCAGAAGTTATATTGTATGTATACACAAATCAGTTGGTTTTACTGAGGAGTTCATCAATGGATGCAGCACCACCTGTAATTAATTATTTTTAGTTTTCCATCTTAAGCTTACGGCATTTAAAGAGTATTTTTCATGAGATGGCTGGCTCTGAGCACTATGAGACTTAACGTCCGAGGTCATCAGTCCCCTAGAACTTAGAAATACTTAAACCTAACTAACCTAAGGACATCACACATATCCATGCCCGAGGCAGGATTCGAACCTGCGACCGTAGCGGTCGCGCGGTTCCAGACTGTAGCGTCTAGGAACGCTCGGCCACTTCGGCCGGCTTTTCATGAGATGCGTTTTGCTTTTATTTATAAAGCAACTTCTGTAGTCATTTTGGAAATATAGATACATAATATGATTATAAATTTTTATATTTATTGATTAAAAACTGTATTTCCCTATAAAACTGGCTTGCAATTTATTCACAGTGTTTTAGCTTCTTGTTTACACATTCTGCAAATCACCGCTTTTCCTTTAACACCAATGCAGCGTAAAGAAAAATGGGCCCAAGAAAGGCGAAAAGCCGAAGAAAATGAATATGCACCAAGTTTCTTTCGGTTTCACCCCTCCGCCAACAAAAAATGAAAGGTCAGGTTACTGTACCTGCTGAGCGTGGTTACTATGGTCAAGCCGATAGTTAGTGTGTAGTAACAAGTGACGCTGACTGCAGATCTCATTGTAGTCACAACCCGCAACTACCTCTACGATTCCTGTCTTCAGTAGGATGCCTTTTAAATAAAAGAGCTGTCACGCTGCTCATATCGAAATTTGAAGAAATAATTAAGTACAGGATGCGGCGCTTAAATTCGGAAAAAATGTCAATTTGAATTCATTGAATCCTCATGACTTAAGACACAGTTTAATTGATACGTCCTCTGTGTGGGATGAACCTCGCAGCACTAAGTCCTTGGCAACAGCTTCTACCAATCCGAGCGCTAGTATTAAAAGGACATTCCCCCTTTCTTCTTTTACAGTCTGCCCCGTTTTGAGCGAGCACCGCTATAACAGGTGGCGACGAGTCTGGTGCAATATTTATGACTAAATGTGTCTGTACCACCTCATTATCTAAAACATTTGCAACATAAGTAACACAATCAATAGCTTCCTGTACATCCTTCTCTGTATCTACAACAAAATTACCTTTCGCAGCTACACTCTGCACAACACACAAATCATTGTACCTCCCTTTACATCTCCGTCCTGGATTACACCTTCCTCAGGATCCACGACCTGTATACATCGCCCATAAACTTCCAACGAGGTATATAGCACTGCATCTAAATTAATATCCCCCATGTTGTTATGCACACGCTAATTTAGCTCAATAGAGCACACATTTAATTAGTTTGGCATTACAGCTAATTCTGCCTCTGAATTCTCACAAGACATTAGAGCTGCTAATCCCTCATTTTCCTTAACTTCCACACTCTTACTACCTTACACATCATTTAAACTCTCAATACTTCTTTCTCCTGACTGCTTTCACTCAAGTACTACTCTTAACATCTTGTGTCTGACCGTATACTGATGGAGGAACTATTTGCTTCCAGTGTCTTTCCCATTTATCTTCCTTTCTTTTCTCTCTTATCTTCATAAAACTGTCGACAGCTTTAACTAGGCCAGTGGTCGGCAAACTCATTAGCCAACAGAACCCAGTAGCAACATTTCTGTACAACGATTGGAATTTCTTTTGGGAGCCAAATTTTTTAAACTACTCGTATATAGGCAGATACATCCGCCTGCTTAGCTGGATAGTAACGTGCTCGCCTCCCATGCAAGCGGGCCCGGGTTCGATTCTCGGCTGCGACGGGGATTTTCTCCGCTCAGGGACTGGGTGTTGTGTTGTCCTCATCATCATTTCATCCTCATCACCGGCGCGCAAGTTACCCAATGTGACGTCGAATGAAATAAGACTTGCTCCTGGCGGCCGAACTTCCCCGAATAGGGGCCTCCCGGCCAACGATGCCATAAGCTGATTTCCTTTTTATAGGCAGATACGTTGTTTTTAACTTAATTGGGGTACTTCGAAGCTGGCCTTTGCTGAAAATGTCCTCGATCTGGTTGAGGAACGTTCGCTGTTGTCGATCTCTTCCAATTCTCCCATCCACAATCGTTTTGTATTACTCCCTTCGTCTATCTCCTTTCATTTATTCTCTCCATATCTCCAGACAATTTCAACATACCCTTCTCAATACTCTACACTTCGACTTTTTTCACTTCAAAACGCTCACTGAAATTAATATAATGAACTTTACTTCGAATTTTAAATTAAAAGTACGTTGCATTTGATATCATACTTAATAACGATATCATTTATTGATAAAATTAAATTGTAAGATGTCTATAAAATTAAATTATGGCAATGACAGACATACACTATGTGATTAATGGCCTTGTATCTCACTGGAAAATTTGGGCAGGTTAATCAAGTTAGTATGTTGCTATTTTTAATTTTAGCCACGATTTCAGTTTCTCATCAATAAGACGACTTCTCAATTAACTCTTGATAGAGTTAGGGCTTGAAAATGATTGTTCGCATGAATATGTAGACCAAAATAACGAGAGGACAGCAATTTTAGGTAAATATTTGAAATTGTTCATATGAAATTGTAGTAGAATATCTATACCTACATCTACATCTACATTGTTACTCTGCAAATCACATTTACGTGCCTGGTACAGGGTTGATCGAACCACCTTCACAATTCTCTATTATTCCAGTTGTTTTGGTTGGCAGAAGAGCCAACACCGTGTTACTAGAGGAGGCCGAAAGGCACGCGTTTTAGCTCACGCAGGTTGGCGTGAGGTCTGGAACTGGACAAGGAAATTAGAATTTAGAAAAACGGACATAGCTAGTGGAATACTTAACTTTAATCCATTAATGGTGAACGTCGCTCTTGATGGTACATAATTACAGTATCAATAGTAACTGGTACTGGCGCCTTGCTAGGTCGTAACAAATGACGTAGCTGAAGGCTATGCTAACTATCGTCTCGGCAAATGAGAGCGTATTTTGTCAGTGAACCATCGCTAGCAAAGTCGGTTGTACAACTGGGGCGAGTGCTAGGAAGTCTCTCTAGACCTGCCATGTGGCGGCGCTCGGTCTGCATCACTGATAGTGGCGACACGCGGGTCCGACGTATACTAACGGACCGCGGCCGATTTAAGGCTACCACCTAGCAAGTGTGGTGTCTGGCGGTGGCACCACACCAGTCTCGTACAGAGCACGGAAAAAACAAACACGTATATCTTTCCGTGCGAGCTCTGATTTCCCTTGTTTTATTATGGTGATAGTTTCTGCCTATGTAGATCGGCGTCAACAAAAGATTTTTTCATTCGGAGGAGAAAGTTGGTGACTGGAATTTCGTTAGAAGACTCCGCCGCAGCGAAAAAGCCTGTTTTAATTATGTCCACCCCAAATCCTGTATCATTTCTGTGACACTCTCTCCCCTATTTCGCGACAGTATAAAACGTGCTGCCCTTCTTTGAACTTTTTCGATGTACCATGTCAATCCTATGTAGTATTCAATGAAATTTGGATGAAGCCCGACCGACAGGCATTACATGCATTGATCAAAAATGATAGTGCATTGAGAATGGCTAGTTTCTAGCTGAAATCTAGGTCTGCCAATAAAATTTAAAAAGGACGACTGATAGCTGAAATCTATTATTTACAAGTCAATGTAACAGTCGCTGAGTGGAACAGCCCTCTGAATGAAAGGTAACCTGATCAATCCTATCTGTTAAGGATTCCTCACCACGCAGCAGTGTTCTAAAATAGTACGGACAAGCGTAGGTTCAAATGGCTCTGAGCACTATGGGACTCAACTGCTGTGGTCATAAGTCCCTTAGAACTTAGAACTACTTAAACCTAACTAACCTAAGGACAGCACACACATCCATGCCCGAGGCAGGATTCGAACCTGCGACCGTAGCGGTCGTGCGGTTCCAGACTGTAGCGCCTTTAACCGCTCGGCCACTCCGGCCGGCGACAAGCGTAGGCTAGTGTTGGCAGTTTGCTTAGTAGATCTATTACATGTTGTAAGTGTCCTGCCAATAAAACGAAGTCTTTGGTTAGCCTTCCCCACAACATTTTCTATATGTTCCTTCCAATTTAAGTTCTTCGTAATTTTCATTCCCAGGTACTTAGTTGAATTTACGACCTTTAGATTTGACTGGTTTATCCTGTAACCGAAGTTTAGCGGATTCCTTTTAGCACTCACGTGGATGACCTCACACTTTTCGTTATTTATGGTCAAATGCCAATTTTCGCGCCATACAGATATCTTTTCTTGATCGCTTTGCAGATTGTTTTGATCTTCTGATGACATTACTAGTCGATAAACCCCAGTGTCATCTGGAAACAACATAAGAAGAGTATTCAGAATGTCTCCCAAATCGTTTATACAGACAAGAAACAGTAAATGGAACGCCCGAAATCACTTCTGTTTTACTCGATGACTTTCCGCCAGTTACTACGAACTGTGACTTCTCTGACAGGAAATCACGGATCGAGTCATGTAACTGAGACGATATTCCATAAGCACGAAATTTCACTACAAGCCGTTTGTGTGGCACAGTGCCAAAAGCCTGCCGGAAATCTAGAAATACGGAATTAATTTGAAATCCCTTTTCAATAGAACCCAACACTTTGTGCGAGTAAAGAGATAATTGTGTTTCACAAGAATGATGTTTTCTAAATCCGTGTTGACTGTGTGTCAACAGACCGTTTTCTTCCAGGTAATAAATAATGTTCGAACACAATACATGTTCCAAAATACTGCTGCAGATCGAAGTTAATGATATGGACCTGTAATTTAGTGGCTTACTCCCCTATCTTTCTTGAGTATTGGTGTGACCTGTGTAACCTTCCAGTCTTTGGGTACGGATCTTTCGTCGAGCGATCGGTTGTATATGATTGTTAAGTATGGAGCTATTGTATCAGCATACTCTGAAAGGAATCTAACTGGTATACAATCAGGACCGGAAAACTTGTTTTTGTTAAGTGATTTAAGTTGCTCCACTACTCCAAGGATATCTATTTCTACGTTACTCATGTTGGCAGCTGTTCTTGATTCGAATTCTGGAATATTTACTTCGTCTTCTTTGGTGAAGGAATTTCGGAAGGCTGTGTTCAGTAACCCTGCTTTGGCTTCGCTGTCTTCTATAGTATCTCCTTTGCTACGGCGCAGCGAAGGCATTGATTGTGTCCTGCCACTAGCACACTTCACATGCGACCAGAATCTCTTTATGGTGGTGATATTTGGTTTGTGGGGGGCTCAACTGCGTGGTTATCAGCACCGGTACAAATTCCCAACCCTTACACAGTGCAGTCTGGCCACTTTCACGAATGATGATGAAATGGAGCGGACAACACAAATACTGAGTCCCCGAGCGGGGAAAATCCCCTTTGTAGCCGGCATTCGAACCCGGGATCCCGTGATCCAGAGACAGCAACGCTAGCCACTAGACCACGAGCTGCGGACCCAGGTTTCGAGACAACGTACGTACTTTTAATTTCACCGTATGAAGAAGTCTTATTACTTTTTGAGCGTTCAACGCCTTCAGTTTTTCTTTTTGACTGCAACAAAGAAGTAGTCCGATTACGCTGGGGACGGGGAGAGGGTGAGGGGGGGGGGGGTGGCCGTGTGAATGAACAACAAGATTTCAGATGTGAAGAAATAGCAGACCAGTTGCATTAAAAAATTTTTTTTAGTGCAACTAGTGTGCTATTTCTCCACATCAGTATTCTTCAAAAGCAGTTGCTGAAAATAATGGACAAAAATCTAAATGACAAGGTTGAGACGTGTGAGGGGAAATGCTGACATAATCGGCGCTACCAACAAAAAACTGCAACGTTTAACTTCACCACGCAATTTTGACCTACAGCAGCTAGGTCGATGGCGTTGGCAGCGAAGTCTACATGAAGTGTTTTGGACAAATCTGACATGTGACGAAAGCGAACGACGGACCCAACGGCCACCTTTCATTGTGCCACTTACATGCAAGCACTATTTTTAGCAAAGTGACTATCGCCAAGCGTGAACATACATCATTTTCCTTTCCATTTTTGCTCTAAGGGGGATACGCAGGCTGCCAGCTTGTTTTTGTACAGAATATCTAATAATAAATCAATACTGAAATAGACACCTCTAAAACCGGCAGCATATTCACTATGTGCAGCCGATATTTTCATGGGCCAGTACGTCGATGTATCCTCCGTCGATGTATAGATTGTTCAGATATATCGAGGACAGACAAAGATATTCTTTTAAATATCGATATATCGGATTCCACAGATCTATAAAAATATCTACAGTCCTAGCAAGAGGTCGAACGAAGAATGCATGTGCAATGAATGCTCTTTAAATGCTGCCAAGGGGTATATGCTATTTTTCTGCATGTTTTATATTTAAAAAAAACCTACTGATGATGGTGATTTTTGTCACCGAAATTAGTTTGGGAAAATAAATAAGGAAAACAAATAAGAAGGTGTTTTGAATCAAGGCGGACTCAATTTCTGATATTATTGTTTTTCTATGCAAACACGGATCAATATACTATATATTTTTATATGTGTGGTGTCTGTTCCTTCGGACATGTGTGAAAGAACAGGCATCATTTATTTTCGTTTCCGTACCCGTATGTATACAGGGTGTTTGGAAATTCGCGTGACAAACTTCTGGGAGGGGAATGAGTACTTAATATTTTGATTAGGTGGTGGTGGTAAATTCCTATGGGACCAAGACCAAACTACTGTGGTCATCGGGCCCTAGGATTACGCACTATTTAATCTAACTTAAACTAACTTACGCCAGGGACAATACACACACACACACACACATACACACACACACACACACACACACACACACACACACACACACACACACACACACACACACACGCCCGATGGAGGACTCGGACCTTCGACGGGGGGATTTTGATTAGGAACCCATGTCTGCACACGTACCATTTCAATGCAACAACCATCTGAAAACATGTTGGTAACGCGATGAAAAAGGAAATGAAATGTGGTGTGGCTAGGGCGTCCCGTCGGGTAGACCGTTCGCCTGGTGCAGGTCTTTCGAGCTGACGCCACTTCGGCGACCTGCGCGTCGATGGGGATGAAATGATGACAACATAACACCCAGTCCCTGAGCGGAGGAAATCTCCGACCCAACCGAGAATCGAACCCGGGACCTTAAGATTGACATTCTGTCGCGCTGACCACTTTTTATTATTTTTTTAATTTTTTTCTTTTTGTTTTGATCGTTGGGTTTGGTCGTTGCGGACGTCGCAAGACATCCTGTTCAAGTTCGGTGGTTGATCCTTCCACTCAGATTTTTATTACAGAGGCCATCCGGCTCTCTGACCGAACACGCTGAGCTACCATGCCGGCACCACTCAGCTACCGAGGGCGGACGGTAACGCGATAACTTTTACAAGCAATGTATTAGGCGTGACCCAGTGAATCACATGTTTTACAATTCCACTCATTAATAGCCAAAGAAATTGCCGTGTACACATTGACGGTTTCTCTTCAACATGATGTAGAAGGGCCTCTTCCACTTTGGGTGTTCGGCATCTGCTTGGATCTCCACAGTCACTCCTGCTGACGGTGAAGGTACCCCTTTCTCGAAGTCGTTGCATAATTGTGGCGAAAAGGATACGCGATACGCTGTGGATAACGATCTTGATGAAGGCCACGAGCAGCTCTTCAATTACCGTGAGGTTCACCATACCGAAGGCTCATGTAGGGGTATTCTGCAAATATGCACTCAACCATGTTGCTCTGACACTGACAGATACCTGAATGAAGCTCGAACCACGTCATAGAGGTGGGGTAGACTTCAAATGACATCAGCCAAGCCGACATAAGCACCTGTCACCATGACTACCCTGTTGCAAGGCTACCCAGCAAACACGCTTTCAAACGACTGTAGCACGGAAATGATTCGTTTCCGGACATCGGTTCCAATTGAAAATATAGCCTACTCAGTCCCCTGTACAAGCGTAACACCTTGCAGATCAGTAAATTTTAATTACGACATTATCCGCCGGCCGCTGTGGCCGAGCGGTTCTAGGCGCTTCAGTCCGGAACCGCGCTGCTGCTACGGTCACAGGTTCGAATCCTGCCTCGGGCATGGATGTGTGCGATGTCCTTAGGTTAGTTAGGTTTAAGTAGTTCTAAGTCTAGGGGACTGATGACCTCAACTGTTAAGTCACATAGTGCTCAGAGCCATTTGATTTTCGACATTAGCCGCAATCGGGCATTGAAATAAATTCTCTGGCAACAAGTATACCGCTCGCATAATGCGGGAAATCTGGATTCGAGTACCAGTCCAGCACAAATTTTCACTTGTTGCCACTGAATTTATTTCAGTGCGCGATTGCGGTTAATATAGGAATTTCGATTTCGTTATGTATATATACGGCTGCGGGATCAAAAACAAATCATTCGGACAGGTCCGAAAGAATAGACACCACGCATATAAAAAGCTGACGTGTTGTATCTCGTTCCTTTCCCACCTGATGTAGATGAATCATCCTTAAGGAGGCCGATAAACTAAGAACTTAAGGTCGTTTCCTCGGTACATTTTCGTAACGACTCATTTACTGAGTTAAAAGACCGTATTCCATGCAAGAACACCTGGTAAAAAAATTACTCACTCTCACGCTAATAACGTGCAACACCACCTACAGCCATGATAATGGCCTTAATTTGGCGGGGGAGAGGGTCCTATCGGGTGTGAAAGCTGTTGTGACTGGCAAGCAGTGAAACTCGCCTCCGGTACCTGTCTGTTAATTTTTTTACGAGCACTGTGATTACGCCGTGTTAAGTGACAACTAGTGATTCACCATCCCTTGCAGACACGTTGGAGAGTTCGCGTTGATTCACCAACAAACAGGACAGCTTCATCCACGGTGCGGTAGCGGGCGCGCCCAAACACAATATTTTCTTTCTGCTATTGTGTGACGTCTCCTCGTCGACCCATATAAATGCGCTGATTCCATACAACCGACTTGCACGTAACACATCACTTCAGCGGTAGAGGGTAACATGATCATGTGGTACAAGTTCTGCACTACCTATAGCTCTGCTAGCGATGAGTGTGGTGTATGGTGTGGAAAGTGGCAATAATGAAAAGTGTGAGGTCATACATATGAGCGCTAAAAGGATTCCGTTACATTTCGGCTACACGATAATCACACAAATCTAAAGGCTGTCAATTCAACTACATACATAGGAATTTCAATTAGAGCAACTTAAATTGGAATGATCACATATGTAATGTTGTGGGGAAGGCAAACCACAGACTGAGTTTTAGTGGGAGAATACTTAAAAGGGAAACTCCCCATCGCGCCCCTCTCAGATGTAGTCGTAAGATGTCCCAGTGGAGAGTCCACAAAGAACTGAACACAGATCAAACATGAAAACAGCAAAATAGAAACAGTGAATGGTCCAAGCTCAAGATGTACAGCACACGAGTGTAGCCCTGTAGCTGCAGAGTCGCGGTTATGTGGTCAGGATGTTGGACTGGGAAGGGGAAGGTCTGTATTACCAATTTTCTTTTTTTTTTCACAAAATTATGAACTTAGCGACCGGTCGTTGACGTATCTTTTCTCCTTCTGTAGTCTTGGCAATTGTCATATTATAGAATATATAGAATATGTACGGCGGGAGGTATAAATTACCGTCGCAAGTAAATGTGATGAACAGTGAAAGCAGGCGAGATGCCGTACCGATCTTTCACAGAAAAGAAAGCAACAAATAAGTGGATGTGAACTATGTTACAACAAAGGAACTGAAAAGTCAAAACTTCCAAAACGGAATGCAAGAGTTATAACATGAGGCACTTGCGTCCCTTTCTTACATCTCGCTGTTGCAAAACGGACGCTATACCACGATACAGACAAAATATGAATACATCGAACAAACACGTCAATAACCGGAGGGAAAGTTCATAATTTTGTGAAAAAAAATGTGCCATGAGCGAGATTTGAACATGGAACTCCTCCTTTGAGGTGTTTTTTTTCTTTTATCTTTCTCTCTCTCTTTTTTTTTTTTTTTTAAAAACTCATTTTGCTCGTTATCGTTGGATGCATTTGTTCAGTGCGGGCGTCCCATGACACCCGCTAAAATTCATCGTTCGCCCATTCATTGAGTTTTTTTTAATTATTTTATTACAGAGGGCAACTAACCCTCTGACCGAACATGCTGAGCTACCGTGCCTGCATTGTGTTAGACTGTGTCCACACAACCACGACGCCGTGGCTACGCAAGCTTGGTCGGTAGTGCATGTCTTGAGCTTGAACCGTTCACTGTTTCTATTTTGCTTCTTTTATCACAGTTCAGTACATTTTTTGCCTGTTTTCATGCTTGATATGTGTTCAGTTTTTGACGAGGTATCCACTGGGCCATCTCACAACGATGGGCAGTTTCACTTGTTAGAAGATTCAACGGGCATACTAGAGAGACTGCCTACACTACGGTTGTGCGACCTGTGCTAGAAAATAGCGGTGCAGACTGAACTGATAGAGGACATAGAACAAAGTTCAACGAAGAGCACTTCATTTTGTGTTATCGGAGAATGGGAGAGAGAGAGAGAGAGGGGAGAGAGAGAGAGAGAGAGAGGGGAGGGAGAGAGAGAGAGAGAGAGAGAGAGGGGGGAGAGAGTGAGAGAGAGAGAGAGAGAGAGAGGAAACGATACGGCGAGTTACGGTGGCAATCATCGTTAAAATAAAGGCATTTTTCGTTGCGACGGGATCTCTTCAGGAGATTTCAATCTCAAACGTTTTCCTCTGAAAGCGAAAATATTTTGTTGACAGCCACATACATAGGAAAACATTATCGTTGTAAATAAGTAAGAGAAGTCAGAGCTTGCACCGAAAGATTTAAGTATTCGTTTTTCCTGAGCGCTGTCAAAGGGTGGGTCGGTAGAGAAGGAGTGGGAAAGTGGTTCTATGAACCCTCTGCTAGGCATTTAAGTGTGAATTGCGCAGTAGTCATGTAGATGTATGCGTTAAGATGATGGCTACAATTTTGTCCGGTGAGTTGTTTAGTTTGCGCAAAGCACAGCGTACTTACTGTTAATATCAGTTTCCTGGTGATGGAGAAAAATTTTAAGCCGGTGAAAGCCACTTCATCCCAGATAACTTGGTCCATCAGGCGTTCGACCTGAAACAGAATGTTTAAACCCTGAGTAAGATTTTCCTTGCACACATTGTGCGACAGAAAAGTGTTAGGGTATTGAAGTAGATCGAGTGTATATACTGTATAACATATGTATAGGTCACAGTACGGATAGTGCTCGTCGCTACTTTTCGCTGCCTAATTGGTCTCACATTGAAGAAACACTGGTACTGGTCGAACAAAAGATGTCACTCTCGTGAGGGGCCTGTGTCAGTTTGCATTAGATTCACTGTGTTGGACTGTGGATATACTTTGTCGTGTGTAAATTCGGGTAGCCAAAGCTTCAAACTTTGTGCAACACGACGCTATTTTGACGTCACACACGCTTATCGAAGACCCCAGGAACTGCTATCGGCTGTCGTTAACATTCGATGCTGGGCGCCTGGGAAGCACCATATTGGATTCCATAAATAAAAATGCAGTAAATGAAGCAGGCAAAAAGGGATACAAACGTCTCAAAAATGAGATCTAGAGGAAGTGCAAAATGGCTAAGGAGGGATGGCTAGAGGGCAAACGTAAGGATGTAGAGGCATATATCACTAGGGGTAATATAGATAGTGCCTACAGTAAAATTAAAGAGAGCTTTGGAGAAAAGAGAGCCACTTGTATGAATATCAAGAGCTCAGATGGAAACCCAGTTCTAAGCAAAGGAGGGAAAGCAGAAAGGTGGAAGGAGTATACAGAGGGTCTATACAAGGGCGATGTTCTTGAGGACAATATTATGGAAGTGGAAGAGGGCGTAGGGGAAGATGAAATGGGAGATATGATACTGCGTGAAGAATTTGACAGAGCACCGAAAGACCTAAGTCAAAACAAGGCCCCGGGAGTAGACAACATTCCATTAGAACTACTGATAGCCTTGGGAGAGCCAGCCCTGACAGAACTCTACCACCTGGCGAGCAAGATGTACGAAACAGGCGAAATACCGTCAGACTTCAAGAAGAATATAATACTTCTAATCCCAAAGAAAGCAGGTGTTGACAGGTGTGAAAATTACCGAACTATCAGTTAAATATATGAGGGCTGCAAAATCCTAACACGAATTCTTTACAGACGAATGAAAAACCTGGTAGAAGCCGACCTTGGGGAAGATCGGTTTGGATTCCGTAGAAATATTACAACACGTGAGGCAATACAGACCCTATCTTAAAAGATAGATTAAGGAAAGGCAATCCTACGCTTCTAGCATTTGTAGACTTAGAGAAAGCTTTTGACAATGTTGACTGGAATACTCTATTCCAAGTTCTGAAGGTGGCATGGGTAAAATACAGGGAGCGAAAGGCTATTTGCAATTTGTACAGAAACCAAATGGCAATTTTAAGAGTCGTGGGGCATGAAAGGGAAGCAGTGGTTGGGAAGGGAGCGAGACAGGGTTGCAGCCTATCGCCGATGTTATTCAACGTGTAAATTGACCAAACAGTAAAGGAAACAAACGAAAAATTCGGATATTAAAACCCATGGACTAGAAATAATAACTGTCAGAGACAGCAAAGGATCTGGAAGAGCAGTTGAACGAAATGGACAGTGTCTTGAAAGGAGGACATAAGATGAACATCAACAAAAGCAAACCGACGATAATGGAATGTAGTCGAATTAAATCGGGTGATGCTGAGGGAATCAGATTAGGAAATGAGATACTTAAAGTAGTAGATGAGTTTTGCTATTTTGGGGACCAAAACAACTGATGATGGTCGAAGTAGAGAGGATATAAAATGTAGACTGGCAATGGCAAGGAAAGTGTTTGTAAAGAAGGGAAATTTGTTAACATCGAGTATAGATTTAAGTGTCAGGAAGTCGTTTCTGAAGGATTTGTAAGGGGTGTAGGCATATGTGGAAGTGAAACATGGACGATAAATAGTTTAGACAAGAAGAGAATAGAAACTTTCGAAATATGGTGCTACAGAACAGTGCTGAAGTGGGTAGGTCACATAACTAATGAGGAGGTACTGAATAGAATTGGGGAGAAGAGAAATTTGTGGCCCAACTTGACTAGAAGAAGGGATCGGTTAGTAGGACACGTTCTGAGGCACCAAGGGATCATTGGAGGGCAGTGTGGAGGGTAAAAATCGTAGAGGGAGACCAAGAGATGAATACACTAAACAGATTCAGAAGGATGTAGGCTGCAGTAGTTACTGGGAGATGAAGAAGCTCGCAGAGGATAGAGTAGCATGGAGAGCTGCATCAAACCAATCTCTGGACTGAAGACCACAACAACAACGATTTCGTTACATAACTTGCTTGTTATGAAAATCTGTCGTTTCAAGGCAATGACACATTAAAGCTTTATAGAAGCACACCATTCTTCGTACGTTTTGTTATACTTAAACGTCACATAATGATGTACCGGCTGTTAAAGCCTTCACGAGCTTTACGTCACAATGCAAGAGCTGGAATTCCGCTAGTTCACTGTGGTGTACGGTTACATGCGTTGAGTTACCAAATATAGGGTAGCTATGACAGTGCTTTGCGTCCTGCTATATACGATTTTTTTCGCCTTTGCCTCTCTAAAAGGTTCTGGGACTTCGTTATTAGGCTAATAGAAGTTATTCCTGCTCTAATATTTTCGGTGCTGTGTACAGATTGCTATATATATATATATATATATATATATATATATATATATATATATATATATATATATATATATATATCAGGTGTGAGTTATCACTTAGTAATTCACACATTAAGCATGAAAGCCGAAAATGCGAATAAATGTTGACACGTCGTTCATCTGGTAAATAAACTAGCTCTCAGAATAAAAAAAAAGAAACGGAGGAAAGATTACCACATATGCAACAGAATGAAAAGGTAATTTAGTCTCTTTCGTAATTTTTATGTTTTACTAGTGTTCTGAACTGATCCGACAACAGATTTTGTGCACCTCTCTCAACCTAGGTCCTGTAACCTAGTCACACGGGGAGTTCTAGGTGTAACCTATAGTTCAATTGACAAAAGTCTCAGATACTTATGAAGTATATAAAAGACAATTTGCATGCTGATTCTTTAGGACACTTCTTTTTCAAGCAAATGTCTTCGATTAAAGTGAGTTTTTCGTCATTTTACTAAACCAAATTTTACCAATAGTGACGCGTTTTCGAGAGACGCCCAATGTGTTGTTGTTTTGAAACAGCGTTTATTCGTTGGCCATAAGATATATTCGCCTGCTAGAATGGCTACGCACCCTTTCAGATTACAGACTAGCTACTGAAACTAGTTTTCAGAGTTCTAAAAATAAGCTTATTTTTGTTAAGATACCTTTAAGAATACTTTTGAATATGTGCAAGTACGTTATTGGATTTAAGGCTAGCTGGTTTCAGCTTTTACTTTTTCTACTGTGTTTCATTTATTTTTTCTACACAGTAAGTCGTCTTGTTTTTGGGTCTGATGAAGGCTTACGGTATTAGGAAAGTAATTAGTACAACTTTTCCAGTAGGTTTCGGAGTTAAATCTTGCCAACAATTTAATCTGTGCCTTACCCACAGCCCAGTTCACGCGAACGCAGCACTTTACACAGTTGTAAAAGATGAAACTTCGAGGTTAACGTTCCTTGCAGTGGAGAAAAAAGCGTAATCTCCAGTTCTCTCTACTAGAGGTGAATGTTATCAATTTTAAACTTCATGTTCGCCTCGTGTGTTGTGAACCAAACGATCGCGGAAGTCGATAGACAGTGCTTGTCGTCTTCGATAAAGCGTGTGGCTTCAAAATGATGACACGTTTGCAAGAAGTCAATTGAACTATAGGTTACACCTAGAACTCCCCGTGTGACTAGGTTACAGGACCTAGGTTGAGAGAGGTGCACAAAATCTGTTGTCGGATCAGTTCAGAACACTAGTAAAACATAAAAATTACGAAAGAGAAAATGGTGGACCTAATTTACTAATTTTTATCAGTTAATGCATATTCAAGAAGTTATATGTAGTTGATGTTCCACTGATTAATTTAAAAACTATACAAGAACAAAAACTTTTTTTGTGGACTGAAGATGCAATTTGTATATTAGGTTATCTTTTGAACAGTTTACAAACGATTTGAGCGTGTAAAAAGTCTTTTCTTATAACCATTTTTGTGTTTAATTTGTAAAGATTTCTAATGAGGTTGCTTGTGAAGCTTACGTATAAACAGTTTTATATCCAGATACAATAAAGAGCCAAAGAAACTGATTCACCTGCCTAATAACGTGTAGAGCCTCCGCGAGTACGCAGAAGTGCCGCAAGACGATGTGGCATGGACTCGACTAACGTCTGAAGTAGTGTTGGAGGGAACTGACACCTTGAATCCCGCAGGGCTGTCCATAAATCCGTAAGAGTACAGGGGGTTGGAGATCTCTTCTGAACAGCGCCTTGCAAGGTATCCCAGATATGCTCAATAATGTTCATGTCTGCGGAGTTTTGTGGCCAGCGGAAGTATTTCAACTCAGAAGAGTGCTCCTGGAGCCACTCTGTAACAATTCTGGACGTGTGGGGTGTCGCATTGTCCTGCTGCAGTTGCCCAAGTCCGTCGGAATACACAATGGACATGAATGGATGCAAGTGGTCAGACAGGATGCTTATGTACGTGTCACCTGTCAGAGCCGTATGTAGACGTGTCAGGGGTCCCAAATCATTCCAACTGCACACTCCCCACACCATTACAAAGCCTCCACCAACTTGAACAGCCACTGCTGAAACGCAGGTTCCATGGATTCATGAGGTTGTCTCCATACCCGTACGTCCGTCTTTGAAACGAGACTCGTCCTACCAGGCAACATGTGTCCAGTCATCAACAGTCCAACGTCGGTGTTGACGGGCCCAGCCGAGGGTAAAGCTTTGTGCCGTGCAGTCATCAAGGGTACACGAGTGGGCCTTCGGCTCCGAAAGCCCATATCGATGAGTTCGATGAATGGTTCACGTGCTGACACTTGTTGATGGCCCAGCATTGAAATCTGCAGCAGTTTGTGGAAGGGAATACGCATGCCTATACCAGTTTCTTTGGCGATTCAGTGTATATACAAATACGCTGTGGCTCTAAGACTACACACATTTAGTGAACACAATCACTATATATTTCACCAATGACTTTTTCTTTAAATTAAAATTTATTTACCAATCAGTTGTGCACATCAAAAGTAACGTCGATAATTACTGCACATACAGGTCTGTCCATGATTATGAAACAAGATCTAGACTGAATTTACTAAAACAAACTGATTTAAAAAGGTAGTCAAAAAGTGTCTGTTGAGCCATACATTCTATACAGTGAAGAATTGCTAGGTAATACAGGACAGGGCTTTGGTAAAAAAGTAAAACAAATAAATTATAATAACGACAGTAAAACATCTGTTACATTACCCTTCTCCAACTGTGTTTTTTGTTACTTTTTTCTTTTGTTTTCTTTTTTTATTCAGGAAAATATTACTCCTAAAGCTATAAAATGGGTAATACTAACACCTTATCCTCTTTAGATTAGGAAATGATACACTTAAAGTAGCAGATGAGTTTTGCTGTTTGGCGCGCAAAATAACTGATGATGGTCGAAGTAGAGAGGATATACAATGTAGACTGGCAATGGCAAAGGAAGCGTTCCTAAAGAAGAGAAATTTGTTAACATCGAGTATAGATTCAAGTGCGAGGAAATCTTTTCTGAGAGTATTTGGGTGGAGTGTAGCCTTGTATGGAAGTGAAACATGGACGACAAATAGTTTAGATAAGAAGAGAATAGGAGCTTTCGAAATGTGGTGCTACAGAAGAATACTGAATATTAGATGGGTAGATCACGTAACTAATGAGGAGGTACTGAACAGAATTGGGGAGATGAGGAATTTTGTGGCCCAACTTGACTAGAAGGAGGGATCGGTTGGTAGGACACGTTCTGAGGCATCAAGGGATCAGCAGTTTAGTATTGGAGGGAAGCGTGGAGCGTAAAAGTTGTAGAGGGAGACCTAAGGATGAATACACTAAGCAGATTCAGAAGGATGTAGGTTGCAGCAGTTAATCGTATATGAAGAAGTTGCAACAGAGTAGCATGGAGAACTGCATCAAACCAGTTTCTGGACTACAACATCCTCTTTCTGAGCTCAGCAACTCATTTACGAGGTGTGTTCAAAAAAATAAATAAATAAATAAATAAAAGTAAATGCGAAACACTCGAAATTTCAGACCAATGGTGTGCTGGAGCGAAATACGGTTGGCGTCCCTGCACACATCTGTGTTTAATGTTTAACTGCTGGAAGTTTCATTGTCGTATTTCTGTTAGTTATCGTTCAGTGCTGTATTGCGTAGAACGTTGTGTCACGCAGTTTGCGAATTTCGAGATGGCAGAGTTAGAGAAACAACTAGTCTGCATTAAATTTTTCGTGGAACTACAGAAAACTTTTACCGAGAAACACCAAACGATGGAGGAAGCCTACGGTGAGGAGTTCTTAAACTCTACTCGGTGTTACGAATTGTTTACACGGTTTAAAAGTGGCCGGACAGAAGTTAAAGATGACCTTCATTCTGGGCGCCCTTCGACGTCTACTGACGACGCTCATGTCAGGAACGTCAACGAAATTGTGCGTGCCAATTGAAGACTGGCTATCCGAGAGATTTCAGGAGAATCTAACATTTCAATTAGATCATGTTATCAAATCCTGACATAACAGCTTAGAATGCATCGTGTTGCCGCCAAGTTCGTCCCATGACTCATGAGTCAAGATCAGAAAGACCTTCGTTCGCAATCAATGAAAAGCTTCTGGATTACGCAAATGAGAACGAGATGTTCCTTAAGTTGTCGCTTAGATCGTCAGTGAGAGAGCACCGCGAGTTCCTGCTGCTAATAAGGCGAGTACACCTTTTGTTTATTACATATTTTTACGAGTTTCAAACAGGAGCGAGTTCAGAAATGGATAGGCACTGTGATTGCTGTGTACAGATGCGAGCTGAGTTGGTGACCCTTCGCTTACCGCTCCAGGCAGGGTTGGCTTCCGTCACACAGATTAGGGCTGCTGCCAAGGGGCATAACTGTGGATGGTCGGACGCGGGGATGCGAGGACGTCGAGAACGATGCACATGTCCCCGATCGATCCACTGCTGTGGCCGCCCTGGGAACTGCCTGCACTTTGGTTGACCCCCTCACCCGTGGTCGAGTGGGAGATCATTCCTAAGTCGGGCAGGCAGCGAAAGACTCTCCGTGGGGCCGATCGTAGGGCCTCCCCGTTTCGTTTGACGAACAGGTTTCGGGCGTTATCTGTGGCTGACGAAGTCTCTGAGCCGGATGCAGTCGTCCACCCTGTTCCATAGGAAGCTTCTCGGCCCGCAAGGTCTGGGCAATCACAGAGTGTGGGTTTGCTGGTAGTTAGGAGCTCCAACGTTAGGCGCGTAATGCAGCCCCTTAGGAACATAGCCGAGGATGGGAAGGAAGCCAATGTGCAATCCGTGTGCATAGCGGGGGGGAGTCATTCCGGATGTGGAAAGGGTGCTTCCGGATGCCCTGAAGAGCTCAGGGTGCAGCCAACTGCAGGTGGTAGCCCATGTCGGTACCAATGAATGTGTCGCTTTGGATCGGAGGAGATTCTCTCTGGCTTCTGGCGGCTAGCGGAAATGGTAAAGACTGCCATCTAGCTTCCGAGATTAAGGCAGAGTTCACCATCTGCAGCATCGTCGACAGAACCGACTGTGGTCCTTTGGTGCAGAGCCGAGTGGAGGGTCTGAATCAGAGGCTCAGGCGGTTCTGTGACCGTGTAGGCCGCAGATTCCTTGACTTGTGCCATCGGGTGGTAGGTTTACGGGTTCCACTTAATGCGTCAGGAGTCCACTACACACAGGGAGCGGTTACACGGGTAGCAGGGGCTGTGTGGAAGGGACTGGGCGGTTTTTTAGGTTAGAGGGTCTCAGGAAACCACAAAAGGGCGTCTGTCTAAAAGGGGGCAGGTGAAACACAGTAAGGTAGTTGTAGAAACGATCGGTATTATAGTTGTCGTAGCTGTGCTGGGAAAGAACCAGAGCTCCAAGCCCTAATAGAAAGCACTGAAGCTCAAATAGTCATAGGTACAGAAAGCTGGCTAAGCCGGAAATAAGTTCAGCCGATATTTTTTCAAACGATCTAATAGTGTTCAGAAAGGATAGATTAAGTACAGTTGGTTGGTGGAGTATTTATTGCTGTCAGAAGTAGTTTGCCTTGTAGTGAAATTGGAGTAGATAGTTCCTGCGAAATAGTACGGGTAGAGGTTACACTTGACAATCGGACTAAACTATTAATTGGATCGCTTTACCGACCCCCCCCCCCCCCCGACCCCTCCACTCAGAAGATATAGTTGCTGAGCAGTTCAAAGAAAACTTGAGTCTCATTTCAAATAGGTACCCCACTCATACAATTATAGTCGGTGGCGACTTCAATCTACTCTCGATGTGCTGGAAAAATTATAAATTTAAAGTCCGCGGCAGGCATAAAACGTCATCCGAAATTGTACTGAATGCTTTCTCAGAAAATTATTTTGAACAATTAGTTCATGAGCCTACTCGAAGCGTAAATGGTTGCAAAAGCATACTTGACCTCTTAGCAACAAATAATCCTGGACAAATAGGGAGTATCATGACGAATACAGGAATCAGCGACCACAAGGCAGTTGCTGCTGGGCTGAATGCCGTAACTCCCACAACCATCAAAAAGAAACGCAAAGTACATCTATTTAAAAAAGCTGATAGAAATGCTCTTAACTCCTTTTCAAGAGACAGTCTCCATTCCTTCCGATCTGATCACGTAAACGTAGAAAAGATGTGGAATGATTTCAAAGAGATAGTATAGACGGCAATTGAGAGATATATATACCACATAAATTAATAAGTGATGGTACTGACCGTCTATGGTACACAAAACGGGCAAGATCGCTGTTGCAGAAGCAACGAAAAAATCATGCCAAATTTAAAAGAACGCAAAATCCCGAAGATTGTCAGAGTTTTGCAAAAGTTCGAAATGCAGCGCGTGCTTCAATGTGAGATGCTTTTAATAATTTCTACAACGAAACTCTTGTCTTGGAATCTGGCATAAAATCCAAAGAGGTTCTGGTCGCATATAAAGCACACCAGTGGTAAGGTGCAATCAATACCTTCACTACGCGATAACAACGGCGAAGTCACCGATGACAGTGCTACCAAAGCAGAGTTATTAAAGACGGTTTTCCGAAACTCCTTCACCAAAGAAGACGAAGTAAATATTTCCGAATTCCAATCAAGAACAATTGCGAAGATGAGAAACATAGAAGTGGGTATCCTCGGTGTAGCAAAGCAGCTTAAATCACTTAATAAAGGCAAGGCTCCCGGTCCAGATGGTATACCTGTCAGGTTCCTTTCAGAGTATGCTGATGCAACAGCTCCATATTTAGCAATTATATACAACTGCTCGCTCACAGAAAGTTCCGTACCTAAAGACTGGAATGTTGCTCAAGTCACACCAATACCCAAAAAGGGAAATAGGAGTAATCCGCTGAATTATAGGCCCATATCACTAACGTCGATTTGCAGTAGGATTTTGCATCATATACTGTATTCGAACATTATGAAGTACCTCGAAGAACACGATTTACTGACACATAGCCAGCACGGATTCAGAATATATCGTTCTCGCGGAACACAACTAGCTCTTTATACTCGTGCAGTAATGAGTGCTATCGACAGGGGATGTCAAATTGACTCCATATTTTTAGATTTTCAGAAGGCTTTAGACACCGTTCCTCACAAGCGTCTTCTAACCAAACTGTGTGCCTATGGAATATCGCCTTAGTTGTGCGACTGGATTCGTAATTTCCTGTCAGAAAGGTCACAGTTCGTAGTAATAGACAGAAAAACATCGAGTAAAACAGAAATATTATCCGTCGTTCCCCAAGGAAGTGTTATAGGCCCCCTATTGTTCCTGATCTATATTAACGACATAGGAGACAATCTGAGTAGCCCTTTTAGATTATTTGCAGATGATGCTGTCATTTACCGTCTTGTAAAGTCATTATATGACCTAAATGAACTGCAAAATGATTTAGATAAGATATCTGTGTGGTGCGAAAAGTGGCAGTTGACCCTGAATAAAGAAAAGTGTGAAGTTATTCACATGAGTACTAAAAGAAAGCCGTCAAATTTCGATTACGCGAATAGTCACACAAATCTGAAGGCTGTAAATTCGACTAAATACTTAGGGATTACAATTAGAAATAACCTAAATTGGAACGATCACATAGATAATGTTGTGGGCAGAGCAAACAAAAGACTGCGATTCACTGGCAGAACACTTAGAAGGTGCAACAGATCTACTAAAGGGACTGATTACGCTACACTTGTACGCCCTATTGTATTACTGTGCGATGTGGGATCCGTATCAGGTGGAACTGACGGGTGATAGGGAAAAAGTTCAAAAAAGGGCGGCTCGTTTTGTGTTATTCCGAAACAGGGGAGATAGTGCACTGACAAAATATGCAATCATTAAAACAAAGGCGTTTTTCGTTGCGACGGGATCTTCTCATAAAATTTCAATCACCAGTTTTCTCCTCCGATTGCGAAAACATTCTGCTGGCACCCACAAACATAGGTAGAAATGATCATCACGATAAATTAAGAGAAATCAGGGCTCGCACAGAAAAATTTAAGTGCTCGCTTTCCCCTCGCCGTTCGAGAGTGGAACGGTAGAGAGACAGTTTGAAGGTGGTTCATTGAACCCTCTGCCAAGCACTTAATTGTGAATAGCAGAGTAATCACGTAGATGTAGATGGAGAGAATCATAACTAGTGATAACACATGGGTCTACGGTTTTGATGTTGAGACCGACGTTCAGTCTTCACAATGGGTCGGGAAACGTTCTCCAAGACCAAGGAAAGCTCGTCAGGTAGGTCAAATGTCAAAGACGATATTCTTTGACTTTGAAGGATTGGTTCATCATGAATTCGTGCCACAGGGACAAACTGTTAATCGCTGGTACTATCGGGACGTTTTGCGACGCCTGCGAGAAAATGTGAGAAGGAAACGGCCTGAAATGTGGTGAGAAAATTCATGGCTCTTGCATCACGATAACGCACCCGCACATTCATCCCTGTTGGTGCGTGACTATTGCACAGAAACGAAATCACTGTGCTGCCTCATCCTCCGTGCTCTCCAGACCTGGTCTCCGCATACTTTTTTTTATTTCCAAAGCTGAAAACCACATTTAAAGACGAAGATTTGCAACGACAGACGAGTTAAAAGAAAATCCGCAGACGGCGCTTCGCGCGATCCAGCAAGAGGCTTACCAAGACTGCTGAGAGACGGCGTTGGGAGCAGTGTATCAATGTGGAGGAGAGCATTTCGAAGGAGACCATGCAGAATAAGTAAAAGGTAAGTTCAGAAAAATTTTATGTGGAAATTTTTTAAACAGATCTCTTATTATGAGAGGGATGCTACCTCAGTTTCTCAGGCTAGCAAATGGGAAGCTGCTGTACGGAAAACGAAAATCAAACGTCGTCGCTATGGTGCTGACGACAGTACTTTATAAAAAATGAGTGTGGTGTGTGTTGTGTGTGTAGTGACTGGGTGTGCGAAATGAATGAACAGTGTAGCACAAGCCATTTACATCATTAAATAACTTCTTTACAAAACAGTATTGTACACTAGGTATAAACCGAACGAGGTAGCGCTGTTTTAAACGGACTGGCCTTGTATTTGGGAGGGTGGAGGTTCCAGTCTTCATCCGGCCAGTCTAATTCGGGTTTACCATAGTTCCCTAAATTACTTCAGGCATATCCCGGGATGGTTCCTGCTATAAAGACACGATCGACTACTGTCCCATCCTTGTCAAACTAGACCTATGGCCGGCCGGGGTGGCCGAGCGGCTCTAGGCACTTCAGTCTGGAACCGCGCGACCGCTACGGTCGCAGGTTCGAATCCTTCCTTGGGCATGGATGTGTGTGATGTCCTTAGGTTAGTTAGGTTTAAGTAGTTGTAAGTTCTAGCCATTTGAACCATTTGAACCTAGACCTATGAGCATTGCAATTTTAAACATGGTTGTGAGACCGCAATCGTACAAGAATATGATAGATATAAAACAGCCAACCACTCGCAACAAAATGTTACTTTTACCAGGTTTCGACATCAGCTACAGGTGTCTTCATCAGAAAATTCACGATTACCTAAAGAGATTACAAATGAATGTTATCACAGAAGAACTAAAGAATAACGAGCTTTTACACCGAACAGATTTATAAGATGGCTGTATTCTCATGTAATAACTGTCGAACGAATTTAGGAGCAATAATACTCTCATTTTACAATCACATAAAATACTTCATTACGAAGTTAATATTAAAACCACATAAAACAGTGAAACTGACACAGAGCTAGTAACTGCTAGTACATGGAGCAGATCGGTATACGTCAAGCCGCTAAGAGCTGCGTGAGGTATCAGTCACTGGAGGTGACATCAGACTAGAGCCACACATACCGAAGTTATCACAAAGTGAGCATGGAGAACGTCGCGCCATCTAGCAAAAATCGAAGATATAGCTTCCTAACTTTCGAAAAATATTTTAAATGACATATCAGTATTCATATCAAATATGAATAGCCAGGATTATGCAAACTGAAAAATTATCTAATATTGGGTACATTTTTGTATGAAACGATTACAATGTAGTAAATGAATAAGAGTGAGGAAAATGATATCTTAGAGTCTACTCTGACAAGGGAACCTCCCCATCGCACCCCCTCAGATTTAGTTATAAGTTGGCACAGTGGATAGGCCTTGAAAAACTGAACACAGATCAATTGAGAAAACAGGAAGAAGTTGTGTGGAACTGTGAAAAAATAAGCAAAATATACAAACTAAGTAGTTCATGGGAAGATGTGCAATATCAAGGACACTGAGAACGCAGGCACGCCGTGATCTCGTGGTAACGTGAGCAGCTGCGGAACGAAGGATCCTTGGTTCAAATCTTCCACCGGGTGAAAAGTTTAATTTTTTATTTTCTGTTTATGTGACAAACTCTTATGTTTTCATCACTTTTTTGGGAGTGATTATCACATCCACAAGAAAACCTAAATCGGGCAAGGTAGAAGAATCTTTTTACCCATTCGCCAAGTGTACAAGTTAGGTGGGTCGACAACATATTGCTGTCATGTGATGCACAAGTCGTCACCAGTGTCGTATAGAATATATCAGATGTGTTTTCCTGTGGAGGAATCGGTTGACCTATGACCTTGCGATCAAATGTTTTCGGTTCCCATTGGAGAGGCACGTCCTTTCGTCTACTAATCGCAGGGTTTTGCGGTGCGGTCGCAAAACACAGACACTAAACTTATTACAGTGAACAGAGACGTCAATGAACGAACGGACAGATAATAACTATGCAAAAATAAAGAAAGTAAAATTTGCACTCGAGGATAGGGATAGCGATATACACATGTACAGATGGCGATAGTGTCGGTTCACAAAGTACAAAAGGGCGGTGCATTGGCGGAGCTATCATTCGTGCATGTCACGTTGCAATCCACAAAAGTTCCATCGTTGTTTGGGAGCATGAACTCCATGAATGACTTCAAATGGTCTGCAAGTAGCTAAATGATTGGTTCAGTTGGGCCTCTGTTGGACCAGATAACAACTATGCAAAAATAAAGAAAGTAAAATTTACCTCTCGTGCTGCAGCTGCTCACGCTACCACGGGACCACGGCGCTCCTCAGCTCCCATTCTCCATGATGTTGCTTATCTTGCACATGGACTACTCAGTTTGTATATTTTGCTTATTTTTTCACAGTTCCACACAACTTCTTCCTGTTTTGTCAATTGATCTGTGTTCAGTTTATCAAGGGCTATCCACTGTGCCAACTTATAACTAAATGTGAGGGGGATGCGATGGGGAGGTTCCCTTGTGAGAAAAAAAGGGGCTCAAATTTAGGTACAAATTTTTTATTACTTAACTGCAACTGTTCATTAATAATGAAACCGTCGTTAAAAGGTACAATAGTATAAACCTGTTACTTAGAAGTGCTTTAAGTTGAACCCCTTTTTTCCTCAGAGTGGACTCTGAGATGCCATTTACCTCTCTCTTTTTAATTTATTATATTGTAATTGTTTCGTACAAAAATGAAAAATGTATCTAATATTTTCTGTTTCGTTGTCTCACATAATTATTCATTTTCGATAATACTGGCTGTTGATATTTGAAATTAACACTCACATGCTATTTAAAATACGCACATCGAAAACAATGTTGCACCACCTCGGTTCCAAGACTCCTGAACACTGACGTTGAATGCGTATATTGCGTCAATGACACAGTCTCTCAGATTGTTCATATATGTCACTCAGCCCGCACAAAGATGTGAGCAACCATGTATGCGCAGTGCCTGTGCGATGGAGTGGGTAATACAGCCAATTATTTCCAGTCGTAACACCAGGAAGAAAATGCACAGTTTGTGTTGTTTAGGAGGTCAATTTCGAAACCTGATAGATCCGCATTGTTACATTGAGTCAGGAAGGCCTCTCATCGACGAATGTTTCCAGACGTCTCAGAGTAAACCTAAGCGATGTTGTTCGGACATGGAAGAGGTAACAGAGATACAGGAACTGTCGATGACTTGTCTCGCTCAGGCAGCCCAAAGGCTACTACTGCAGCTGATGACCGCTACTTACGGATTTCAGCTCGAAGGAACCCAGAGAGAAACGCAACCATTCTGAATGAAAAGTTTAATGCAGCCACAGGACTCAAACTGTACAAAACAGGCTGCATGATGCGCAACTTCACTTCCCACGGCGAGGTCCAACTTTGGCACCTAGACTCTATGCAGCGCGGTGCAGATGGGCTAACAACATACTGAATGGACTCGCCAAAATTGGCATCATCTTCTGTTCTCAGATGAGACTCGCATATGCCTTCAACCAGACAATCGTCGCAAACGTTTTTGGAGGCAGTCTGGTCAGTCTAACGCCTTAGACACACTGTCTACTGTGCAGCAAGGTGGTGGTTCCCGAATGTTTTGGGTTGGCATTGTGTGGGGCCAACGTACGCCATTGATGGTCGCTGAAGGCAATAAAATGGCTGTACGATACAGGGACGATATCCTCCGACGTATACTGCTAGTTATTTAGTTACGTGTTCCATTGATCAATCTCACAGTAACAGTTGTGATGTGAAATGTGTCAAGTGCATAAGAAATGCACACATGAGTCAAGGTTTTTTTAACTTAAAATTTTTATTACCTACCCCATTCCCTTAAATGGCACAAAAGTCATATATTATACCTATAGATGTCTTTTTCCCTGTTCAAGAATTTATCTGTGATTTAGAAGGAGCTGTCAAGGAGATATGATTTCAATTCATTTTTGAAACTATTACTGCTGCCTGTCAGACATCCTCTGGTAATTTATCGGAAAGTTTTACAGCAGCATATTTTACACCTTTCTGTGCAAAAGACAATAAGTAGAGGATAGTGTAAGTCTATCTTTCTTCTGGCATTATAATCATGAATGTCAGTGTTGTTTTTAAACTGGTCCCTGCTGTTGAGAACACATTTCATTACTGAATAAATGTTCTGCCAGGCTGTTGTAAGAATTCCTAACCTTTTAAACAGATGCCTACAAGATGTGCGACTATGAGTGCCACACATTCTAACCACTTTCTTTTGCCTAAATGTTACCACAAAATATTATTCCGTATGACGTCAGGGAGTGAAAGTATGCAAAGTATGTTAGCTTACTAATTTCTATATCCTCAAAACTGGCAATTATTCTGATTGCAGAAGTTGCTGATCCTAGCCGCATTAGGAGATCCAAAATATGAATTTTCCAATTAAGATTCTCATTCATATGTACACCCAAAAACTTAGTACGCTCTACTGTGGCTAGTGACTTCGCTTGATGTGTCATATTTATTGAAGGAACTGTATTCCTTGCAGCAGAAAATGGGTATACTGTGTTTTTTTCAAAGTTCAGAGCGAGACCATTCGCAGAAAATCAATTAATAACTTTTCTAAAGACATTATTTGCGTCATTTTCTAATGGAGTTTCTTTTACTGGATTATAGTCTGATTTAAAGTAGTTGTCACTTGACAGGCAACGGGCTGCAGGGCTCCCGCCACCAATAGACCAATGACAGCCGGCGCTGTCGGCTGCCACTGCGTTGCCACTTAGCTCTGCTGAGCTGACTAAGGCATTGTGCCAGCCAGCCAGCCAGTCCTCAGCGAGCCGTTGTAGACGTGCGGGTGAGAGATTTGAGTGACTCGTGACTTCGCGTGTTTACGATGTCTGATAAAAGCAGTCGCAAGAGTGGGAGGCCGAGGCTGCACACTCCTCGGAAACCTCCAAAAAGTGGCGGACATGGCGGCGTTATACGCAGTCAGGCGCGTGAATACGTGTGTTACTTAAGGGAGTATTTTGAGAGAGAGAGAGAGGGATGCAGGAGGGCCTCTCGTTCCTTTGGATAAGGTGGTGCAGCGAACTGCAACTGCTCTGCAAGTTAGCGAACGATCAGTAATAAGAATCTGCAAGGAGAAATTCACGAAAGAAGGCTCAAGTGAATCATCTAAATTGGAGACACCTGGGAAAAAGAGGCGACTAGAGAAGAGGGTCACAAAACTTGACTCTCTTCAGGAAGATGCCATTCGTCGTCAAATATAGGCATTTTATTCGCTGAAGGAGTATCCAACAATATCCTCACAGCGGCTGACGTGTTTCAGGGTAGTAAATCGTCTTTGTTACGAGTCGTGAAAATGTTAGGATTCCGCTATAAATCAATCTTTGGCAGAAAGTTACTAATGGAACGCCAAGATATTGCAGCCTGGCGATGCCGCTTTCTTAGAGAATTAGTGGGGACAAATTTTGATGATATCGTTTGGCTTGATGAAACGTGGGTGAGTGCAGGACACAGTTTAAAAAAAAAAGGCTGGACAGGCGGTACAATCAGCGGTAGTATGGCAGCTCCGATCGGCAGAGAAAAAAGGATAATTGTACCACATGCCGGAAAATCAAAAGGTTTCATTCCAAATTGTCTGCTGCTATTCAGTTCAAATAAGACCTCCGACTATCACGAAGAGATGAACCACAATATTTTTGTGAAATGGTTTGAAGACTGTGTGCTCCAGAAATTAACAAAAAACTCTATCATTGTTATGGTTAACGCTCCTTATCACTCAGTAATACAAGATAAAGCACCCACAAAGGCAACGAGGATAAACGACATTGTTAGCTGGTTACAGAAACATAAGGTACAGTTCGACAGTAATTTGACAAGGGCAGAATTATTAGAACTTGTATCGCAACACAAGCCAAAGAACACGATTTACATTGTGGATGCGATAGAAAAATAATACGGGCATAATGTGCTCAGATTGCCTCCTTACCATTGCCATTTCAGCGCAATAGAGCTGATTTGGGCCCAGGTTAAACGGCATATTGCTGCAGAAAATAAGAAATTCACATTAACCGAAGCGGAACGCCTTTTGAAAGGGCAGCTGAAATTGTGACATAGGAAGACTGGCAGAAAGTAATGCATCACGTGAAAGGAGTGATACAGGACGCATGGAACAATGAAGGTATCTTACAACAAAGTGTCGAAGACTTGATTATATCTGTCAATACGAGCAGCGACACGGATAGTTCCACTGACTCTGACTCTGAAGTAAGCGGTGTTTTCGCATTGTCTGATTACTGCCATTAAATATTGTGTTTGTGAATTTATTTCGATTAATTCTTATTCTTGTTGTGAGACTAAGAAATACTGTTTGGCCAGCTCTCGTCATCTCCTTACGGTAAGTTAGACTGAATTTTAATTCTATTTCATTTTGTATATACACCAAGATGTTATTCAATGTGTGTAATAGTTTTCGAGATTTGCAATCTAAAGAAGAAAACTTATCCGGACGCGAAAATTTCTCACACTTCAATGTAACAACGGCCCTAATTAAAATTAAGAAAAGATATTTGATATGCTTATAGATACCACTGAGACCGATACTGTACGTATATTTCAAAATATTTACATAATATTTATAGGAGATAGAGATTTTAAACGTCATACTTGTTTCGAGTTCAGTACTGATAGGATTGCTTAAAAACGCTGTTTTCAGAAAGTTATCTACAGGAAACGTAATGCACTACGAAAACGTTTAAGGATTCTTTGCCGAGTGCATTACTTTGGTAATGAATGGAAAAAAATATTTTGCTGTGACACCAACAGCTTTTCATTAATGACGTGATAAGTTAGAAGCTGTTTGCGAAATCGAGAATTTAAATGGTTTCAAACAAACTAACGTAACTCTTGTCCTAATTAAAATTAAGAATAGATATTTGCCAGATTGAGAGACATTGTAGAGATATACATCATATATGGGTTTGAAATTTTTTACTTACTTTTTGTAGAAGATACAGGCTTTAAAACGATTTTCTATCGCCGCGGGTAGCGATGCGCTGAGGCGGCTGCCTCCAGCCAGTGCTCGACGTGACAACGCCGCAACTTCGCAGCGCAAACGCCAAGTGACAACTACTTTAAATCAGACTATAATAATGATGCTTGTACATCAGCAAACAGTGTCAGATTAGCTTTTTGTTTCAGATAAGAAGGAGATCATTCACATACATCATGATCAGAAGGGACCCATGATCGAACTCTTTGGCACACCTAATATAATTTCACCCCAGTTAGATGAAGTGGCAAACTTCCTTAAATCATTTAAACCAAATAAAGAAACTTTTTGCTTCCTGTTATGTAGATGTGACTTAAACCGCTCATATGCTGTTCCATTTATATCATAGAATTGTAATTTCCATAACATAATGCCATGGTTCACACAATCGAATGCTTTGGACAAGTCACAGAAAATTCCTATTGGTGACATTTATTGTTTAAAGTATTATGTGGGCAGTGGAATTGTATATTGCGTGTCCGTGGAACAGCGTTTTTGAAATCCGAACTGTGATTTATTAAGAATGCAATGGCCTTGCCGGTTCCCGTGCGAACACCGAAGTTCAAAAATTGGCTCTGAGCACTATGGGACTTAACAGCTGTGGTCATCAGTCCCCTAGAACTTAGAACGACTTAAACCTAACTAACCTAAGGACATCACACACATCCATGCCCGAGGCAGGATTCGAACACCGAAGTTAAGCGCTGTCGGGCGAGGTAGGCATTTGGATGGGTGACCATCCAAGCCGCCATGCGCTGTTGCCATTTTTCGGGGTGCACTCAGCCTCGTGATTGAGGAGCTACTCGACCGAATAGTAGCAGCTTCGGTCAAGAATACCATCGTAACGACCGGGAGAGCGGTGTGCTGACTCCATGCCCCTCCTATCCGTATCCTCCACTGAGGATGACACGGCGGTCGGATGGTCCCGGTAGGCCACTCGTGGCCTGAAGACGGAGTTACAGTTACTGATTTACTAAGTGTCCCATTACTGCTGAGATAGCTAACCAGCTAAATACTCTTGAGCACATTACTTTCTTGATGATTTTAGAGAATGCTGTGAGCTAGGGTACTGGCCGGTTACTATTAACATCTGTGGTGTCCTAATTTTTGTAGAGAGGCTTGACGATGGCATATTTTAAGCTGTCCAGGAAAATACCTTGAGTTAGTGATGTATTACATATATGACTCAGAACATCAGCTGTAATTGCTCCACATTGTTTTAATATCTTGTTAGAGATGTCATCTACTCCTACAGAAAATTTATTTTTCAAAGATTTAATGATTTTCCTTATTTCACAAGAGGTTGTTCGGCGCAAATTAATCTGACTAAGATTTCTCAAGTCTGACTCTTCCATGTACTACTTGAGTTTTTCTTTTGAACTATTCTCACCAATTTTTTCATCTACGCTTAAGAAATTGTTTTTAAATACATTAACTACTTGTGTAGTGTTGGTTAAGATGGTCTCATTCTCTTTAATAGTAATATTATCTCCCTTCTAACAGCATTCCATATTGATTTTATTTTATTGCCCGAGTTGTTAATTTCATCTCTGACATGCATATTTCTTGATTTTCTGACAACTTTTCTCAGTATCTTACAATAATTTTTGTAGTGTAAAATTACTTCTGGACCTCTACTAATTCTTGCTGTCTCATACAGTTTTCTTTTTCTTTCTGAAGAGAGTTTAATATTTGTAGTAATCCAAGGTTTCTTTGAAAACTGCTTAGTGTTACATTTAGTGACTTTTTGTGGGCAAAAAAGAGATATAAATGTATCAAGAAGTATGTTGCATTTATCATTAGCATTTGGCTCATTACATACATCTCCCCAATTAACATTTCCTAAACTTTCTCTGAAGTGCTCTATAGATATCGGGTTGAGCAACCTTACAGTTTTACTTAATTGTTTCGTACGCCCTGCCAGATCTTTTAAATTAATCAGTTGTGCATCATGGTCTGATAATCCACTTATCACAGGGAAAGCATATGTTAGTTTTATATCGTCTTGCTGCACAAATTCAATTGTGTTGTGTGTGAAATTTAATGGTACTTAACTGCTAAGGTCATCAGTCCCTAAGCTTACACACTACTTAACCTAAATTATCCCAAGGACAAACACACACACCCATGCCCGAGGGAGGACTCGAACCTCCGCCGGGAACAGCCGTACAGTCCATGACTGCAGCGCCTGAGACCGCTCGGCTAATCGAGCGTGGCTGCTACACAAATACATTATCTATTAGTGTCCTACTGTCTTGCAATCGTATATGCAGCATTTCGGAGAGGGATTCGTCTTAACGGACGACAATTCTCGTGCTCATCATGTACGTCTTGTGAATTCGTTCCTTAATGATAACGAAGTAGCTAGATTAGAATGGTCAGCTTATTTTCCAGATATGAGCCCTATCGAACATTGAAAAGGTCTGTTTTTGGACCAGGTGACCCACCAAACAATCGAAGAGATCTATGCCGAATCGCGGTTGAGGAGCGGGACAATCTGGGCCAATAGCGCCTTGATGATCTAGTGGACTGTATGCCACGACGAACACAGGCATGCATCAGAACAACTGGGTATGAGAGGTAGTGGTGTATGCCGCAGTCCGAAAAACAAATATAGAAAGTCTAGATTATAGCTGTACAAAAAGTCAGTATAAATTTGAAAACTAAATAAATCACGGAATAATGTAGATAGAGAAGTACAAATTGACACACATGCTTGGAATGACATGGGGTTTTATTAGAACCAAAAAAATACAAAAGATCAAAAAATGTCCAACCGATGGCGCTTCATCTGATCAGAATAGCAATAATTAGCATAACAAAGCAAGACAAAGCAAAGATGATGTTCTTTACAGGAAATGCTCAATATGTCCACAATCATTCCTCAACAATAGCTGTAGTCGAGGAATAATGTAGTGAACAGGACTGTAAAGCATGTCCGGAGTTATGGTGAGGCATTGGCGTCGGATGTTGTCTTTCAGCATCCCCAGAGATGTCGGTCGGTCACCATACACTTGCGACTTCAGGTAACCCCAAAGCCAATAATCGCACGGACTGAGGACTGGGGACCTGGGAGCTCAAGCATGACGAAAGTGGTGGCTGAGCACACGACCATCGCCAAACGACACGCGCAAGAGATCTTTCATGCGTCTAGCAATGTGGGGTGGAGCGCCATCCTGCATAATCATCGTAAGTTCCAGCAGGTGTCCATCAGCCAGCCTGGGGATGATGCGATTCTGTAACATATCGGCGTACCTCTCACCCGTCACGGTAGCAGTTACAAAACCAGAATCACGCATTTCCTCGAAGAAAAAAGGCCCGATAACGGTAGATGTGGTAAATGCAGCCCACACCGTGACTTTCTCGTCGTGCAATGGAGTTTCCACGACAGTTCTAGCATTTTAGGTAGTCCAGATTCTGCAGTTGTGGGAGTTGACAGACCCTCGGAGCGTGAAATGAGCTTCGTGGATCCACAACACGTTACTCAACCAATCATCATTTTCCGCCATCTGTTGAAACGACCACGCCACAAAAGCCCTCCGTTTCACTAAATCGCCAGGTAACAGTTCATGATGCCGATGGATTTTGTACCGATAGCATCGGAGGGTACGCCTACGGGCCAACCAAACAGTAGTGTATGGAATGCCGGTGCGACGTGCGACTGCACGAGCGCTGACTTCCCCGTGCATAGATGAACCCGCTACAGTCTCCATTTCTTCCTGAACTGTCGCAGCAGCATTACGCCTTGTGCTCGGTCGGCCACTAAGGGGTCTATCTTCTAAACAACCCGTAGCTTCGAACTTCGAAATCATTCTCGCCACAGCTGCATTTGTCAACGGTCGTTTACCCGTTCGAGTCCCCTTCCTATGGCGATAGGATCGTAACGCTGAACTAGCACATTCCCCATTCTGATAATACAGCTTCACTAAAAGCGCCTTTTCAGGTAACGTCAACATGATGCGACTGCTGGCGCATCTGATTCTCTCTGTCATTACGGCTCCTTTGGTACAGGATTGTAATGCGCAGTCGCTGACGTTTTGCTGTCCAGCGCCATCGGTCGGACATTTTGGGGACTTTTTTTTGTTCTAATAAAACCCCATGTCTTTCCAAGCATGTGTGTCAATTTTTACCTCTCTAACTACATTATTCCGTGGTTTATTAAGTTTTAAAATTTATGCTGCCTTTTTGATCACCCGGTATATGCTTAAATATCTTACGAAAATGCCTTTTCGAGTTGTACGTTGTTCCCACAATGGACCAGAAACTGCTTCATTATTCGCTTCGCTACAATAAACGATCTAATTGAGATCACAACACAGCAATAATTATGTAATGGCTACTACATTGCTGTGCGGCAGTTGTCACACTCAAACCATTGGCAGCCTAAAGTCTTCTTGTTTCTGTCATTTCAAGGGTAAGGAGTCCAGGTAGCTAGAGGTACACAAGCAGTAGTTATCGTGTATACTCTTTAACTTGGCTGATTTCAAATGGGGTTGTAGGGTGTGAGTGAAGCAAGTGTCACTACGGAGAAGAGTCGTGCAGAGGAAGCATATTTTATAAGTATGCACCATAAATGAGCACAATTATCTTTCATTTCTGAGTAGGAGTTGTAGGTAACACTCGCGATGCACTGGAAATTACTTCATCTTCCTACAAATAGAAATAAAATGTTGTTAGGATTAAGTGGTACCAACTGTCTCATTGACTCATTATTTCGGGGTTTAATTAGACACCCACGAAAACTAAATATCATTTATCTCCCATCATTTAAAAAATACAAGCGTTCAAAGAAAACTCTTTTCCATTCTTAAGTTTAGTTAGAATGCACAATGGACATGAATGGAAGCAAGTAAACATAAAGTTTAGTTAGGCGCTTATGTTGTTGATGGTGGTGGTGGTGGTGGGGGAGGGGGGGGGGTGCTACTAGCAAGTACCTGATTGCACTCAGGGGTAACACAAAGATTGGGAACCACTGACCCATGAGCACTAAAATAACTGTACATACACTGAAGCGCCAAGAAAACTGGTACACCTGACTAATATCGTCTAGGGCCACGCGAGCATGCAGAAGTGCCGCAACACCACGTGGCACGACCCAGACTACTGTCTGAAGTAGTGCTGGATGGAACTGACACCATGAATCCTGCACGGCTGTCCATAAATCCGTAAGAGTACGAGGGGGTGGAGATCTCTTCTAAACAGCACGCTGCAAGGCATCTCAGATTTGCTCAATAGTGTTCATGTTTGGGGAGTTTGGTGGCCAGCAGAAGTGTTTAATTAGATTAGATTAGATTAGTTCTTGTTCCATAGATCATGAATACGACACTTCGTAATGAGGTGGAACGTGTCAGGTTAATAAAAGGTGTCTATACAAGATATTACATGACACAAAATATTACATGACACCTAATATTTTTAATTTTTTTGGTGGGGGTGGGGAAATTACCCACTTACTATATCCAAAAATTCATCTAATGAGTAGAAGGTGTTGCCATTCATAAATTCGTTTAATTTCCTTTTAATGGCTATCAGACTTTTGATACTATTAGGTAAGTGACCAAAGACTTTTGTGGCCGTGTAATTTACCCCCTTCTGACCCAAATTAGATTTAACCTTGAGTAGTGAAGGTCATCCTTTCTCCTAGTGTTGTAGCCATGTACACTGCTATTACTTTTGAATTCGTACGGATTGTTAATAACAAATTTCATAAGTGAATATATATATTGAGATGCTACAGTGAAGATCCCTAGCTCTTTAAACAAGTCTCTGCAGGATGATCTTGGATGAGCTCTAGCAATTATTCTGATCACACGCTTTTCTGCAACTAACACTCTTTTACTCAGTGATGAGTTACTCCTGAATATGATGCCATACGAAAACAGAGAATGAAAATAGGTGTGGTAAACTAATTTACTAAGATGTATATCGCCAAAATTTGCAATGACCCTAATATCATAAGCAGCTGTACTCAAACGTTTCAGCAGATCTTCGGTGTGTTTTTTCCAGTTAAACCCCTCATCAATGCATACACCTATTAATTTTGAATATTCTACCTTAGCTACCGATTTCTGATCGAAGTCTATATTTATTAATGGTGTCAATCTCAGAAGAGTGTTCCTGGAGCAACTTTGTAGCAATTTTGAACGTTTGGGGTGTCGCATTGTTCTGCTGTAATTGCCCAAGTCTGGAATGCACAATGGACATGAATGGATACAAGTGATCAGATAGGATGCTTACGTACGTGTCATCTGTCAGAGTTATATATAGACGTATCAGGGGTCTAATATCAGTCCACCTGCAGACGTCTCACACCATTACAGAGCCTCTACCAGTTTGAACAGTCCCCTGTTGATATGCAGGGTCCATGGATTCATGAGGTTTGTATCCATATCCGTACACGTCCATCCGCTCTATATAAGTTGAAACGAAACTCGTCCGACCAGGCAACATGTTACCAGTCATCAACAGTCCAATGTCGCTGTTGACGAGACCAGACGAGGTGTAAAGCTTGGTGTCGTGCACTCATCAAGGATACGCGACTGGGCCTTCGGCTCGAATGGTTCGCACGCTGACACTTGTTGACGGCCCAGCGTTGAAATCTGCAGCAGTTTGTGGAATGGTTGCTCTTCTGACACGATGAACGATTCTCTTCAATCGTCATTGGTCCCGCTCTTGCCTGATCTTTTTCCGGACGCAACAATGTCTGAGGATTCCTGATATACACGGTACAGTCGTGAAAAGATCGTACGGGAAAATCCCCACTTCATCGCTACATCGGAGATGCTGTTTCCCATCGCTCATGCACCACGTTCAAACTCACTTAAATCTTGATAATCTGCCATTGTAGCAACAGTCACCCATCTAGCAACTGCGCCAGACACTTGTTGTCTTGTATAGGCGTTGCCGACTGCAATCAACACCGACTCAAAGGAAGGCCTCGGCGCTTGTTCGTGACGTCACGTCAGCTAGGTACGGCGAACGCCAGGTCTGTTGCAGGCATACTCATAATGGTGGTGTCTCCCTCTCTGACACAGGAAAATGTGAAACTATTGGCGGTAGTTGACCAACACACATTGTTTTGAGAAATTTCTGCAATCAATTAATTGTGCAATTCATTACACTTCTTAACAAATAGTGTACTCCTGAATTTAAATTTCCACCTGTTTTAAGGATTGACATACAAAAACAACTTCATGGTCCAGCAACAACAGAATTCGTGTTTTTTTTACCTTATTTGTAAATCTGAGGAATTTACGTTTGTACTGCGTTGCTTTTACAAGAAACTGTGAACATATTGGTGCTCTTCTTTAGGTATCTTGGCTGACTATGGGATGAGGAGCACTGAATGTTAATGAAATATCTTGCGATTGTACACTTTGGGGGAGGGGGTGGGGGACAGAAGAAGAGGCAAAACAGAGATATTTGTTTTATCAAATAAAATTTTTTTATCTTATTAAGTTTCAACTTTCAGTTGCAAGGGGGGAATATTTATCATTTCTAACGTGCATGTTTAAAAAAGTGTAAGCTCAGCAGTATTTTCGATGTATGAAGCTATTTTGTTTCCTGTTTAAAATTCCTTTCGTTGAAAAAGACTGTAATCTAATGACTGGCAACTGTTGAACATTTACACATGTAAATTAGTTCACATTTCCAGTGATGATGTCAAACGAAAATAAATAAATAAATAAAAGAAACGAGTTCATTGTAAGGGTGTTGGGGTAAGTTTCGATAGCAAAATGGATCAAGTAAATATAATTACTTGAATGTAAAATTTCCGAAGCTTCCAATGGGGCAAAGCATCTTCTCATATTGATCTAAGTTTGCTTCGACAGGATTCAGTAATACAGAATTATGATCTTCATTTGCAGCTTTACGATAGTAAGAAAATCTTTCATCTAAATAAAACTTAAGAATCCAAAACAATACCAAACATTTTGTACAAAAATAAGAGATTTATAGTGATAAGCACGCCCAGGCGTTTCTGCCTGCAACAGACCTGGCGTGCGCCGTGCCTAGCTGACGAGACGTCACCAACAAGCGCCGAGGCCTTCCTTTGAGTCGGTGTTGCTGCAGTGCGGTATTCTGCCTTTTTATTTATGTCTGTGTTTGAATGCTCATGCCTATACCAGTTTCTTTGGCGCTTCAGCATATGAATTAGGTTATTCTTGTTATTCCTACAATGTGATACCAAGATATGTCCAACATCCTTGTAAAAGTGTTGTTGTTGTTGTGGTCTTCAGCCCTGAGGCTGGTTTGATGCAACTCTCCATGCTACTCTATCCTGTGCAAGCTTCTTCATTTCCCAGTACCTACTGCAACCTACATCCTTCTGAATCTCCTTAGTGTATTGGTCTCCCTCTACGATTTTTACCCTCCACACTGCACTTCAATACTAAATTGGTGATCCCTCGATGTCTCAGAACATGTCCTACCAACCGATCCCTTCTTCTAGTCAAGTTGTGCCACAAACTTCTCTTCTCCCCAATCCTATTCAATACTTCCTCATTAGTTATGTGATCTACCCATCTAATCTTCAGCATTCTTCTGTAGCACCACATTTCGAAAGCTTCTATGCTCTTCTTGTCCAAAATATTTATCGTCCATGTTTCACTTCCATACATGGCTACACTCCATACAAATACTTTCAGAAACGACTTCCTGACTCTTAAATCTATACTCGATGTTAACAAATTTCTCTTCTTCAGAAATGCTTTCCTTGCCATTGCCAGTCTACATTTTATATCCTCTCTACTTCGACCATCATCAGTTATTTTGCTCCCCAAATAGCAAAACTTCTTTACTACTTTAAGTGTCTCATTTCCTAATCTAATTCCCTCAGCATCACCCGACTTTATTCGACTACATTCCATTATCCTCGTTTTGCTTTTGTTGATGTTCATCTTATACCCTCCTTTCAAGACACTGTCCATTCCGTTCAACTGCTCTTCCAAGTCCTTTGCTGTCTCTGACAGAATTACAATGTCATCAGCGAACCTCAAAATTTTTATTTCTTCTCCATGGATTTTAATACCTACTCCGAATTTTTCTTTTGTTTCCTTCACTGCTTGCTCAATATACAGATTGAATAACATCGGGGAGAGCCTACAACCCTGTCTCACTCTCTTTCCAACCACTGCTTCCTTTTCATGTCTCTCGACTCTTATAACTGCCATCTGGTTTCTGTACAAATTGTAAATAGCTTTTCGCTCTCTGTATTTTACCCCTGCCACCTTCAGAATTTGAAAGAGAGTATTCCAGTCAACATTGTCAAAAGCTTTCTCTAAGTCTACAAGTGCTAGAAACGTAGGTTTGCCTTTCCTTAATCTAGCTTCTAAGATAAGTCGTAGGGCCAGTATTGCCTCACGTGTTCCGATATTTCTACGGAATCCAAACTGATCTTCCCCGAGGTCGGCTTCTATTAGTTTTTCCATTCGTCTGTAAAGAATTCGCGTAAGTGTTTTGCAGCCATGACTTATTAAACTGATAGTTTGGTAATTTTCACATCTGTCAACACCTGCTTTTTTTGGGATTGGAATTATTATATTCATCTTGAAGTCTGAGGGTATTTCGCCTGTCTCATACATCTTGCTCACCAGATGGTAGAGTTTTGTCAGGACAGGCTCTTCCAAGGCTGTCAGTAGTTCTAATGGAATGTTGTCTACTCCCGGGGCTTTCAGTGCTGTAAAAGTGAGTGTGTAAGTGATTTCCATATGAATAAATCCACTGTACCACTTCTACCACAATTAGTTCGTTCTTTGGTCACAGTTGTCATGGAAACTATTGCGAAAGCGATTAAAATCGTAACACTCAAAGCGGACGTCAAGTCATCAAAGGCTGTTTTTTTGCTGTAGACTTTTAGGTCAGTAGCTTTGATGGTAGGAGTGTTGCACTGCCTCACCTCGACGCAGTAGCTGTCCGATGGCACCTGGAAGAGCACGGGCAGCGGGCCTTTGCTCTGGTCGTTGACCCTGGCCGCCAGGAAGAGCACGGCGATGGTGCGGCCGAGCAGCACGGCGAACGACACGTAGAAGTAGACGGCGCCCCAGTGCCGCATCGGCCTGCGCAACAGGCCGCCATCACTGTACTGGGACTGCACAAGCGAGGACTTGACAATGGGAGACAAGCACAATCGACATAAACTCACCGGACTAAAGATTAGTCACCCATGGAGAAATCATTACAAGTATCATTTAGTACCATCTCTGGAACTGCCAACGGCCTGGATTCGGTAAAGTAATGAGTCCTCAGGGTTGTGCAGGTACGACGCATCCAGGTTAAACCACTGCCAGCCGCAGTGGCCGAGCGGTTCTAGGCGCTTCAGTCTGGAACCGCGCGACCGCTACGGTCGCAGGTTCGAATCCTGCCTCGGGCTTGGATGTGTGTGCTGTCCTTAGGTTAGTTAGGTTTAAGTAGTTCCAAGTTCTAGGGGACTGATGACCACTGATGTTAAGTGCCATAGTGCTCAGAGCCATTTGAACCATTTGTTAAACCACTCGCTGATGATTTGAACGCGCAGTTTGTAATGGTACTTGCATTACGTAACCATTATGGTACCTCACCTGAACCTCTCGATACCAGTAATATTCTACTGTATTTCAGTTAACAACTTAACATATTTCTGAGACAACATTCAGATTTGATTTCACTTTTGATACATCGATATGTTTATATTGCAATGGTATTATTCTTATGTGTATTCTTTCTTTTGTCACTATGATCTTTGACGTACTTGTAACTCTGATTTTTGGGGGCGTAAGCGATTAGTTAGTTGTTGAGTTGTTAGTGAGTCGGACCTTGGAAAAGTCAAGTCCTGGACGTCATGTTGGAAAGACGCATATTATAGTTGGCTTATAAAATGTGAGGAAGATGTTTTCAAGTATGTTTTGTATTGTGAAGTGATGTTTTGTGTTTACTTGAAATTGCAATTAAAAGGAAGTGTAACTTAAATTCGGAGTGTTGATTATTTTTTTTACATCACCATTGTACTAACTTTGAAAGGTTTAATCTTGAAGCGCATCTACAAAACTTTTGAATATAGCAGAATAAAACCTAGGTCGCTTTGCATCCGAGCTTGGAATCATAACCACCTAGATTTTCAACGATTGAGCCATGATAATACGAGACCAGCGTGGGAAACACAAAAAGATGAGTGCCTAGTTTTTTCATTATTACATGAAATGACTATTAACTGTGCTCTAATGACACCTGCCACATAATGTCACGGTTGTTGCCCGAAAATGCAGTATTTAGCAGCGTGAGCAACACCACAATCGTTATTAAATTCTGACCTTTGTTGTGGTAGGGTTGTTAGAAGTTCCATCAAACTGCAGGGATGCTGACTTCGGAGTTTTACCCGCTGTTCCAACATGTCCCACAGGTTTTCTATGGGGTTCAAAGTCAGGCGATTCTGCAGGCCAGTCGAGATGTAATAGGATGTGGAAGTGCTCAGAAAACCAGTCACATGTTCTTACACCCAAAGAACTTTGCTGTTGTTTTCCTGTGACTGTGTGAGCGATGGCGTCTGGTGAGGTGCTCCAGTCCCAATGTTCAGTGCATGCAGTTCCCGTCGCAACGTTCTCTCACTACCAGGTTGTGATGGGCCTTCTTTCACTGCCTGCAGCAATGTCTGTCGGGTTTGGAAGCGATTTTGATTCACACGCAGCGAAACACGGCTCCGGTCCCTCTCAGTCAGGATCTTTTTCCGATCACGAGTCTGACTTCGTGTTTCCTTGTCACGTGTATTCACCACTGCTTGTAGACACGTTGGACAATCCGCCGCAGAACACCAATAAATCCAGCATCTTCACACACCGTATGTCTATGATAACGGCTAAACGCGACTGTGACTGCCCCTTTTTGCCACTCTGTTACGTCCTAACTGTTATCCACATTTACGTTCAACGCTTGAAACATAAATATCTCGCTGGTCGCTACTGCCTTATGGTCACGTTGAGGCACTGCGCGCGTGGTTGAGCACGTGACCCAGTGGCTGCACCATTTGTAAACGCTTAACGGTTTTCACCTACGTGTGAACACTAGAGTGACTAATGTTTTGTCCGATGAGGTTACATGATCATACTAATACACAAACCACAGTATCCAAGACATGACACGTCTCTTAATTAGTGGTGGGTGTCAGGTGGTGTCTTCGTGGGAACAGCGTTCTTCGTAACACTGTCCCATTCATTGCGCAAGATGGGAAATTTCTTCCCCCAAGTTCTGTTCCAGTGTCAATGCACAGCTGTTCTCGATTGCAAGGTTATTTTCTTAGCTGTGGTCCTGTTCGTGGCGGTATGTTCATGCATTCCTCCGCCCTCAGATCTGTTAAACCGAGCTAGTTACAAGGGGCGGAGGGGTCTATAGCGTAACGTCGACGCCGGAACAACGTAAAGCTTGGCATTTTTCAAATATACAAATCACTGCAAAAAGATAAAACAGGCTGTTTCTTTTCTCTCTTTTCTCTTTTGTCATCGGTGTTCTGACTAGTTTGATGCGGCCTGCCACGAATTACTCTCTTGCCTCAACCTCTTCGTCTCACAGTAGCACTTATACCCAATATCCTCTACTAGTTGTTGGATATATTCCAATATCTGTCTTGTCCTACAGTTTTTACCCTCTTTTGCTTGCTGAAGAGTCATGGTGATTATTCCTGGACACCTTAACACATGACCCTCCATCCTGTCCCTTCTTTTCAACGCTTTCTGTATCATACTCTCTTCGCTGATACATTTCCTATCTTATCAGTCCATCACATCTCAAACACGTCGACTCTCCTCTTACCCGGTATTTCCACAGGCCAAGACTCACATACAACTCTGTGCTTCAAACGTATATTCTTCATATTGTTATAAAAGGTGATGTTTGATACAATTAGACTTGTTACAGGAATGTCCATTTTGCCAGTGCTAGACTGGTTGTTATGAACTCTGTGCTTCTTCTGTCATGTTATTATGCTTCCAAGGCAGCAGAATTCCTTGAGTTAGTCTACTCGTTCCTGCTGCTTCTCATTACTTTCATCTTTCTCTGGTTTGCTCTCAATCCATCTTCTGTACTCATTAGACTGTTCAGTCTACTCAACAGGTCTTCTACACTTTGACTAAGGATAGCAATGTCATCAGCAAATCTTATCACTGATGTTCTTTGTCCATGAACTTTCGTCCTACTTCTGAATCTTTCTTTCATTTACGTTAAGGTTTCTTCGATATATACATTGAAAGTCGAAGTAGTGGCTTAAAGCGGGTTCTGGTGTACTTTTGATGTCAAATAGATATGTTAATTAATTAAATTGATCAATTAGACCACCTCTCCCTCTCCACCACCCCTTAACCTGTTGTCCTGCTAAGTGGTTTAAGACACCATGGGGTTGATTTATGAACCACTGGAGATAATCTCATCTTCCGAGAAACCTTCAGCCTTCCTCTTCCACCTCCTCGTCCCCCACCCCTCTGGCAAAAAGGACACTTTTCTTTGTCACCTTTCTCCAGTTCAGTTCTGAGCCTCCTTTCCTCCTCCTGGGAATGCCGAAACAGCATGTATCATATTTATCGGTTAACTACCCCCTGATATACAGTGTGTACAAAAAAATGTGTCGAATACTTTGAGGGCTAGTAGTACTCACCGAAACAAGAAAAATAAGTTCAATAAACATGGGTCCAGAAACACATATTTTCCAAGATAAACAAGTGTTTATAGGAAGGGCTGTGCGATACTTGATTGCGGATATTAGCACAGTCGTTGCTTTAGCGCTCCATCAAGTGTCCGGCAGTACTCCACCTTTCATTAGGTTGTCTGCAGTCAGTTGTGTGGTTGAGTCGTGTTATAAGCTACATTAGTTCTCGTCATGTTTGTGTGCCTTATTGTGTAGTACTGTCAAAAAATGTTCAGATGTGTGTGAAATCTTATGGAACTTAACTGCTAAGGTCATCAGTCCCTAAGCTTACACATTACTTAACCTAAATTATCCTAAGGACAAACACACACACCCATGCCCGAGGGAGAACTCGAACCTCTGCCGGGACCATAATACTGTCAATCCTTGGTATGTGTCATGGTGTTTTATCTTCTTCCGAATGTGGATCCACTCACGTTTTTACTGTTATTGCTCTGGTTGTATGTACAAATGGTGTAGTACATTTATATTTTTTTAGCTTAACTGCTAAGGTCATCAGTCCCTAAGCTTACACATTACTTAACATAAATTATACTAAGGACAAACACACACACCCATGCCCGAGGGTTCAAATGGTTCAAATGGCTCTGAGCACTATGGGACTCAACTGCTGAGGTCATTAGTCCCGTAGAACTTGGAACTAGTTAAACCTAACTAACCTAAGGACATCACAAACATCCATGCCCGAGGCAGGATTCGAACCTGCGACCGTAGCGGTCTTGCGGTTCCAGACTGCAGCGCCTTTCACCACTCGGAAGCCTGTTACTCAACAAGTGAAACAGCGGGTATGATGGTCTGTTATGGTTTAGCAAATGGACATAGCCTGTGCCATCTACACTGAAAAATATCCATAGCACAGAGTGCCCTCTGATCACCGCTGATTCTCAATCAATGTGTGGGCAGGCATAGTTGTCAATAGATTAACTGAGGTGTATTATCTGGACTTCGTCATTAATGTATTGCCTATCCTGCTGGAGGCTGTTGCCATTGCAGCAACCAGTGCAAATGTGGTTCATGCATCATGGCGCACCAAACCACTTGCGTCACAATATGCATGAACATCTGAGGCAAACATTTCAGGACTGCTGTATTGGTTGGGGGGAGGGGGGGGGGGGAGGGTTAGGGAGCTGGCACACTTTGGCCTGCTCGTTCCCCAGACCTCAATTCCCTAGACTTTTAGTTGTTGGGACACTTGAAGGAATTGGTCTACACCACACCAATCAGTGCTGTGTGGACACTGCACGGTCACATCTTCAATGTATGTCAACAGGTACAAAAACAGCCAGATATACTTCAAAGGTTGCATCATTCATTACATCAGAGAGCAGAGGGGTGCATTGTCATGAATGGACATCACGTTGAACACCTCCTGTAAATACATGTTTATCGCAGAAAGTATGCATTTCCAGACCCATGTTTACTGGAGTTATTTTTCTTGTTTCAATGAGTGCTACCAACTCTCAAAGTATTCGACACTTTTTTTTGAACATCCTGTATATGTCAGTTTGCTGTACAGCTTCCCCCACTCTATTTGAATGAGCCCCATCTTAATACCTCACTATACATTCTAAATTTCCACTATAACCCTAAGGTCGTTGTCAGCTTCTATCCAAACATTAACACACATAGACGCATTTGTGGTTAAATTATGTGTACTGGTAAACAGTAACATCGTTTCGACAGCGCGATACTACATAGTCGCTGTCTACCAATCCTGCAAGACCAAGTCTGTTCGTGTGACAAGACTGACCATTGACACAAAAGCATCATGTGGATGCTGCTAGTATTGTATAGGTTGGCATATTCCATTCGAATATGTGACAGAAGAAAAAGTCTCTGGAAAAGTCAACGTATTTTCCCCAGAAACATACAGGGTAGATTAGGGTATGTCTGGAAGTATGTAGGCAATTTTTTACTCGATCAGCGTGTAAGTCAGGGATAGATGTTAATCGATAATATTGGTGCGATGTACCGTCCACCATACACTGTACAGCCGCTTGCACTGTATTTATTTTAGATGTGGGATGTTTGTAGATGATGGATTTCTCTGCAAGCAGGCGGGAAAACCTGTGGTGGAGTTGGCAGTTATCTTGAACTTAACTAAATCTATTGAACATTAATAGGAGTAGAAGTCCTGTACACTGTCCCTCGGAAGTGTTAACTGCCATAAAATGTCTATCAATACGCATCTCGAGTGAGCTGAAGTACAATGCATATGTTGGGTTCAGATTAATTTGCTGGAATCTTAAGGAAGGCAACCCAAGCACTAAGGACTGTTAAGACGTGAGCTAAAGCAGAAGAGTATGTGAGGCTCAAATTTAGCTATATGGATTTTTAAGGGGGCTGTGATCTGCCCACTAAGACGTGATGGTGTAGGAGGCAAGTGACCACAAATCCCGTCTATATGTCACCCAGAGACTATTGCACTAAAATTTGGATCGAGGTGTAAGAGGTACTAAGAAGACTGCTGTTGCTAGAGGAAACACTGACATTAATCTGGTCTGGCTTTTAGTTGTTGGTTAATTGGATCTCGTTGTACGATAGTTAGATGAGTATGGGGTTTCCTTCTAAATAAATAACTAGCGCTACGTATATGCATACCACCCGTGTGGATATACTCTGTGGCCGAGCGGTTCTAGACGCTTTAGTCCGGAACCGCGCTGCTGCTACGGTTGCAGTTTCGAATCCTGCCTCGGGCATGGATGTATGTGATGTCCTTAGGTTAGTTAGGTTTAAGTAGTTCTAAGTCTAGGTGACTGATGAGCTCAGATGTTAAGCCCCATAGTGCTTAGAGCCATTTGAACCATTTGATACACTCTGCTCTAGACGGAATACGGTATCATGGTCTCCTACTATTAACCAGCACGTGAGCAATGCTGTGATTAAGTCCCGAATCTCCCACTACTCTTTCAGTAGCTATGAATTATGCGGTGGAGATGTGAGGCTGCTGCACAAATGTAAATGATTCAATGGATAGTGTATTGGAAACTCTGTGATACTGTTATATTCGTACTTCAAAAATGGTTCAAATGGCTCTGAGCACTATGCGACTTAACTTCTGAGGTCATCAGTCGCCTAGAACTTAGAACTAATTAAACCTAACTAATCTAAGGACATCACACACAACCATACCCGAGGCAGGATTCGAACCTGCGACCGTAGCGGTCACGCGGTTCCAGACTGAAGCGCCTTTAACCGCACGGCCACACCTGCCGGCTATATTCGTACTATGGAGGAATTCTCCATTCGAAAAAAGGTGACATATTTCTCACGAAACACTATGCTGTCAATGAGGACTCTGTCACCATTGCTCTGTCGTATTTCTAGCGTAGTAAACGTAGAAATACTATAAAGGAGATTAAGATACTTACAGGGTGATATTTATAGACAATAATTCGATGATGCTGAGTTGTAGCTGCTATGCTTCTGAATTTCTTTGTGCATTTCACGTATAATCTGCATGGCTGTGAATTTCATTAGCGTGCTATTTTTCTCATCGTGATAGCTCTCTACCTAGTCAGTGACCTGTGGAGGTCTTCTAACTAATGGCACAGTGGTACCAGGACGTGATGGGATGTGTGACTTGGCGGGCAACTCTTACTCAGGTGGATTCAAATGCTATACACAGAAGACTGGAAGATTCGTGCGAATATAGCAAGTAAGCGAAATTTTGATGAAAAGGGAGTTGGAAGGTGAGCTCTATACCGCTTCTTTTAAGTGTATGGGCAAACACATTACAGCCTCTCGCATACATCTCATGAAGTGACTGCAGTGAGAAATTAGGGGCTAATACGAAGGTTTTTACTAAGAGACAATCAGCAGCAGAAATAAATAAGAGACAGCATTCTTCTGTGCGTTTTGCATGTCGATAAACGGATAGACTGACATCTTAATAAAAAATGGTTCAAATGGCTCTGAGCACTATGGAACTTAACTTCTAAGGTCATCAGTCCCCTAGAACTGAGAACTACTTAAACCTAACTAACCTAAGGACATCACACACATCCATGCCCGAGGCAGGATTCGAACCTGCGACCGTAGCGGTGGCGCCGTTCCAGACTGTAGCGCCTAGAACCGCTCGGCCACACCGACCGGCTGACATCTTAACAGGTAAACTAAATTTACATCTACATCTCCTATACGCATACTTCGCAAACCATCAAAGGGTGCTTGGCGGCGGGTACCCCGTACAACTACTAGTTATTTGCTTTCCTACTCCACTCGTAAATAAAGCGAGGAAAAAGAAAAGATTATCTACATTCCTCCATATGAGCGTTAATTTCTCGCATCTTATGTTCATGCGAGTCGTATGTTGCTAGCAATCAGCTTCAAATGCCGGTTCCCAATAGTGTTGTGGAAAGTGTATTCCGACTCCAGGAAAGAAATTATTCACCATGCAAAGGAGCTCTGATGTTCAATGTAACTAATTAGTCAATCAGTTTGATATCAACGACTTGGCGCTGGGCGGTTGGAAGTGAAGGTGAGAGTGCCACGGATATGATTCGCGAGTTGGACTGATAATCAGGAGTTTTATTTATTTATTTATTTTTTTTTTTGTTGTGGCGAGATCTTTTAATGAAATTTTAGTTTCCCACCTACTCAGGGAGAGATGGCCACCGTAATAAAATCAGCTATGTTGCAGAATTTATAAAGTATTCGTTGCTGTTGTGGTCTTCAGTCCTGAGACTGGTTTGATGCAGCTCTCCATGCTACCCTATCCTGTGCAAGCTTCTTCATCTCCCAGTACTTACTGCAACCTACATCCTTCTGAATCTGCTTAGTGTATTCATCTCTTGGTATCCCTCTACGATTTTTACCCTCCACGCTGCCCTCCAATGCTAAATTTGTGATCCCTTGATGCCTCAGAACATGTCCTACCAACCGATTCCTTCTTCTAGTCAAGTTGTGCCACAAACTCCTCTTCTCCCCAATCCTATTCAATACCTCCTCATTAGTTATGTGATCTACCCATCTAATCTTCAGCATTCTTCTGTAGCACCACTTTTCTAAAGCTTCTTTCTCTTCTTGTCCAAACTATTTATCGTCCATGTTTCACTTCCATACATGGCTACACTCCACACAAATACTTTCAGAAACGACTTCCTGACACTTAAATCTATACTCGATGTTAACAAATTTCTCTTCTTCAGAAACGCTTTCCTTGCCATTGTCAGTCTACATTTTATATCTTCTCTACTTCGACCATCATCAGTTATTTTGCTCCCCAAATAGCAAAACTCCTTTACTACTTTAAGTGTCTCATTTCCTAATCTAATTCCCTCAGCATCACCCGACTTAATTCGACTACATTCCATTATCCTCGTTTTGCTTTTGTTGATGTACATCTTATTTCCACCTTTCAAGACACTATCCATTCCGTTCAACTGCTCTTCCAAGTCCTTTGCTGTCCCTGATAGAATGACAATGTCATCGGCGAACCTCAAAGTTTTTATTTCTTCTCCATGGATTTTAATTGCTATTCCGAATTTTTCTTTGTTTCCTTCACTTCTTGCTCAATATACAGATTGAATAACATCGGGGAGAGGCTACAACCCTGTCTCACTCCCTTCCCAACCACTGCTTCCCTTTCATGTCCCTCGACTCTTATAACTGCCATCTGGTTTCTGTACAAGTTGTAAATAGCCTTTCGCTCCCTGTATTTTAACCCTGGCACCTTCAGAATTTGAAAGAGAGTATTCCAGTCAACATTGTCAAAAGCTTTCTCTAAGTCTACAAATGCTAGAAACGTAGGTTTGCCTTTCCTTAATCTTCCTTCTAAGATAAGTCGTAGGGTCAGTATTGCCTCACGTGTTCCAATATTTCTACGGAATCCAAACTGATCTTCCCCGAGGTCGGTTTCTACCAGTTTTTCCATTCGTCTGTAAAGAATTTGTGTTAGTATTTTGCAGCTGTGACTTATTAAACTGATAGTTCGGTAATTTTCACATATGTCAACACCTGCTTTCTTTGGGATTGGAATTATTATATTCTTCTTGAAGTCTGAGGGTATTTCACCTGTCTCATACACCTTGCTCACCAGATGGTAGAGTTTTTTCAGGAATGGCTCTCCCAAGGCCGTCAGTAGTTGTAATGGAATGTTGTCTACTCCCGGGGCCTTGTTTCGTCTCAGGTCTTTCAGCGCTCTGTCAAACGGTTAACGCAGTATCGTATATCCCATTTCATCTTCATCTATATCCTCTTGCATTTCCATAATATTGTCCTCAAGTACATCGTCCTTGTATTGACCCTCTATATACTCCTTTCCCTTCTTTGCTTAGAACTGGGTTTCCATCCGAGCTCGTGATATTCATGCAAGTGGTTCTCTTTTCTCCAAAGGTCTCTCTAATATTCCTGTAGGCAGTATCTATCTTACCCCTAGTGAGATAAGCCTTTACATCCTTACATTTGTCCTCTAGCCATCCCTGCTTAGCCATTTTGCACTTCGTATTCGTAGTATTAACTTACAACTCCTCTGTGCTGGTGTTTGGCTACCTTAAAAGACTTCGTAGATGATGAGGTATTTGGCTGCGTTAAGAGAGTTCGAAAGTGATAAGGCATCCTGTGACAGAGCTAGAGCATGCTCTTAGGACTCCATCATGAGCCAAAAATGAGTTTAACATTCTAGTCTTGTGATGGAGAACGTAACAGGTATTAAGCTGATAAGAACAGATTTTTTTACTGGATAAGAAAATACTTAGAAAAAAATATAGCCTATGTCATAATCTAGTGCAGGATTTTCACACTAAGAATGTTCTGGGGTAATCACAAGCGCCGGAACGAAGAAGAAGAACGCAAGACCAGAGAAGCGGAAAGGATACAAGGAGTATTAGTGCAGCCTAGTAAAAAATGCTACGAGAACAGTTGTTAGTGATCCACAAACTGTGTGACACACTTGCCTGAACACTGCGTATATCACAGGACTCTGATTTATATTGCCTGTCGCCCATTGCTTGCGACACTTGTCCTAAATCCAAAGTTAAGTAGTGTCAGTCTGTTTTATTGAAATAAAACTACTAAAGCTATTTCCTTGAATTGTTGTATAGCATTCCGAGAATGCAGCATCCTTTAGGCTCCCTATACGGGACGAGTGGGCAAGACCCAACAAAGAACAATACTTTAGCGATGTGAAGGCCTTTGTACGCTATGATTTCTTCTCTTTTCGAAAATAACTACACTACTGGCCGTTAAAATTGCTACACCAAGAAGAAATGCAGATGATAAACGGGTATTCATTAGACAAATATATTATACTAGAACTGACATGTGATTACATTTTCACGCAGTTTGGGTGCATAGATCCTGAGAAATCAGTACCCAGAACAACCACCTCTGGCCGTAATAACGGCCTTGATACGCCTGGGCATTGAGTCAAACAGAGCTGGATGGCGTGTACAGGTACAGCTGCCCATGCAGTTTTCAATTGGAGAGAGATCTGGAGAATGTGCTGGCCAGGGCAGCAGTGGAACATTTTCTGTATCCAGAGAGGCCCGTACAGGACCTGAGACATGCGGTCGTGCATTATCCTGCTGAAATGTAGGGTTTCGCAGGGATCGAATGAAGGGTAGAGCCACGGGTCGTAACACATCTGAAATGTAACGGCCACTGTTCAAAGTGCCGTCAATGCGAACAAGAGGTGACCGAGATGTGTAACCAATGGCATCTCATACCATCACGCCGGGTGATACGCCAGTATAGCGATGACAAATGCACGCTTCCAATGTGCGTTGACCGTGATGTCGCCAAACACGGATGCGACCATCATGATGCTGTAAACAGAACCTGGATTCATCGGGAAAAATGACGTTTTGCAATTCGTGCACCCAGGTTCGTCGTTGAGTACACCATCGCAGGTGCTCCTGTCTGTGATGCAGCGTCAAGGGTAACTGCAGCCATGGTCTCCGAGCTGATAGTCCATGCTGCTGCAAACGTCGTCGAACCGTTCGTGCAGATGGTTGTTGTCTTGCAAACGTCCCCATCTGTTGACTCAGGGATCGAAACGTGGCTACACGATCCGTTACAGCCATGCGGTTAAGATGCCTGTCATCTCGACTGCTAGTGATACGATGCCGTTGGGATCCAGAACGGCGTTCCGTATTACCCTCCTGAACCCACCGATTCCATATTCTGCTAACAATCTTAGGATCTCGACCAACACGAGCGGCAATGTCGCGATACGATGAACCGCAATCGCGATATGCTACAATCCGACCTTTATCGAAGTCGGAAACGTGATGGTACGCATTTCTCCTCCTTAAACGAAGCATCACAACAACGTTTCACCAGGTAACGCCGGTCAACTGGTGTTTGTGTATGAGAAATCGGTTGGAAACTTCCCTCATGTCAGAACGTTGTGGGTATCACCACCGGCGCCAACCTTGTGTGAATGCTCTGAAAAGCGAATCTTTTGCATATCACAGCATCTTCTACCTGTCGGTTAATTTTCGCGTCTGTAGCACGTCATCTTCGTGGTGTAGTAACTTTAATGGCCAGTAGTGTAGTATAAAAGTTTGGACTCCGCATTTTGCACGAGAAATTAGAGGGTAAAGAGGATTTTTTTAAACTGGGGGGATTCTATGTCAGGGGTGGGATTGCAATTAGAACTGTACGTTCAAGCCGCACTTGCCTGTCTTGCAGTGCGCCACGGCCAGTGTAGAACTGGTCATGAGGCTTCGGCCGACCGGAAGCCGTGGCTTACCGCAGCCTCGCATGACCGACGGGTACAAAGAAATGCTCCGGCTAGTCGGCTCTTGCCCGCAGTTGTGGGGGCAGTTCCCGATGGCGGTGCTTGCGGCACCATCTGGACGGCTGAATAGCGAACTAAACAGTACACTGGAGAGCGGCGTCAGAAGCACACACATGTGTTGTGTGTATTCTTTGATTTTTATGTGGAAATTTGATAAGATTCAAGATGGCGAGTGTTTGCGCTGGTCGATTATTCAACCCATGTAAACTGATTGGTCGGCGGCTGGCCGGCTAAGGTGACGACCCTCTGGCCTCTGAGTTATGGTACAGCTGGTGTGTGGATACTGGGAGACGGGGGCACAACTGCCGGCGTGACTGACGCATGTGCGGGACTCTAGTCCTCTCCCAGCTGGCACGGCCATGGGTCCCGGCACTCCTGCAGTCGGTAGATGGAGCATGCTTCGCGAGCACAACTGTGTATGATCGGAAGGTTTTTTGTGGCCAGATATGTTTAGCATAAGGTGGAAACGTTGTGGTGGCGGTGAATCGACCAGCCTGTGGAGGAGAGTCCTTGTGTTCTCAATCGTCAGAGCATAAACAACCTCGGACAAATTCAGTGCTATGCTCTATTTGTGGCGGAAATGTAATTACTTGATTTGCAAAATGTATGTGTGTGATTCTCAAATGTGAAGAGCTTATGTACATTTTATTACGAAGAAGAATCATTGTAAGAAGGTGGTGAGTGTTTTAGGCTATATATTTGACTCCCATAAAGTGTTGAGTAATTAACGTGAATAGTGTAGTGCAAAAGGACTATTTCCCGCCATTTTCAACATCGTAATTGTGCCAGGTCCCCCTTTGTCCTGTGACGTCATAAAAGAGGGCTATGATTCCTGCCCAACTACAGAGTACCACAGTCCATTATTTCCCACAACTTTAATTAATTTAATTTATTAATGTTGAAATAAATAAACATATTCCCCTAATTTACCACCCATTTTGTGTTCATGAGATCCTCCCAGTCCAGCAGCTCAATGAAGACTGAGCGTTTCCCACCAATTCACAAGGAGGGAGAGGAGGTGGCAAACAGGAACTAACCGCCTGAGAGAGAGAGAGAGAGAGAGAGAGAGAGAGAGAGAGAGAGAGAAACAGCTGGGAAGCAAGTCTGGAATTTCCTGGCCAAAGAAATGCCACCACCTGATGCTTTGTTCAGGGCTGTGAGAACAAAAGGAGATCAGGCAGGTAGGCACATGTGTCTGCTCAGACTGGTATCAACGGCCACAGCTCCCAGTAATGGGCTGTGCGGCCTCAGGCAGCATATTCTCTCCAGTGGGCTGTATGGTCCCTGACAGGGGTTTCACATGGAATTGATGGCATTTCCAGCAGGATAAAAAAGCTTGTTCCCAAGAAATAAGTGGGATTCTTAGCCACATATGTAATAGCTCTCTGAAGCAGGGTATTTTCCCAGATAGACTGAAGTATGTCATTGTTAAACCGCTGCATAAAAAAGGGGATACATCTGATGTCAACAACTACTGCCCAATCTCTCTTCTGACTGCCTTATCCAAAATTCTTGAAAAAGTAATGTATTGTAGAGTAGCTTCACACCTTTGTAAAAATAAAGTTTTAACAAAATCTCAGTTTGGTTTCCAGAAAGGTTTTTCAATGGAAAAAGCTATATATACTTTCACTAATGAAATATTAATTGCTCTGAGTAACCAGAAGTCACCCGTTGGGATTTTTTGTGATCTCTCAAAGGCTTTTGATTGTGAAAATGATGGAATACTTCTAGATAAGTTCAAGTACTGTGGTATGAATGGCACAGTGCTCAAATGGTTTAAATCATACCTAACTGGAAGAGTGCAGAAAGTTGAAATAAGCAGTTCACATAATATGCAAAAACTGGTGATTTCTCAGACTGGGGAACAATCAAGAATGGGGCCCCGCAAGGTTCAGTCTTGGGGGCCTCTGCTGTTCTTAATATGTATTAATGACTTGCCATTCTATATTCACGCAGATGCAAAGCTGGTAGTTTTTGCCGATGATAATAGTATAGCTATCACACCCAACAGATAAGAATTAACTGGTGAAATTGTAAACGATGTTTTTCAGAAAATCATTAAGTGATTCTCTGCAGATGGGCTATCATTAAACTTTGACAAAACACAGTATATACAGTTCCACACAGTAAATGGATTGACACCATTAGTAAATATGGACTTCGATCAGAAATCGGTAGCTAAGGTGGAATATTCAAAATTTCTAGGTGTATGCATTGATGAGGGGTTGAACTGGAAAACAACACACTGAGAATCCGCTGAAACGTTTGAGTTCAGCTTTTTATGCTATTGAGGTCATTGAAAATTTTGGCGACATGCATCTCAGTAAATTAGCTTACCACACCTATTTTTATTCTCTGCTTTCATATGGCATCATATTCTGGGGTAACTCATCACTGAGTAAAAGAGTGTTCATTGCACAAAAGCGTGCAATCAGAATAATTGCTGGAACTCATTCAAGATCATCCTGCAGACACTTATTTAAAGAGCTAGACATCTTCACTGTAGCCTCACCATATATATGTTCACTTATGAAATTTGTTATTAACAATCTGAACGAATTCAAAAGTAATAACAGTGTACATGGCTACAACACTAGGAGAAAGGATGATCTTCACTACTCAAGGTTAAATCTAACTTTGGCTCATAAGGGGGTAAATTATGCTGTCAAAAGTCTTTGGTCACTCACCTAATAGCATCAAAAGTCTGGCAGATATCCATATAGCATTTAAAAGGAAATTAAAAGAATTTCTTAATGGCAACTCCTTCTACTCATTAGATGAATTTTTGGATATAGTAAGTGGGTAATTTCCTCAACCCCCACAAAAAAATTAAAAATATTAAGTGTCATGTAGTATTTTGTGTAATGTAATATCTTGTATAGACACTTTTTATTAACCTGACACATTCCACATCATTACGAAGTGTCGTATTCATGATCTATGGAACAAGTATTAATCTAATCTAATCTAAAATCTCTGTATGGCCCAGAGGACAGGCGCCTCACACACTACAGTCTTGCGGTAGTTCTGGGAGCTGGCATTTGGTGATGCTAGGTAACCCAAAACAGCAGCTAATATATCGCACTTCATTCCATTTCTCGGTGCTTACAGATATCACATCATGGAAAGGGGGGCAGGGGGTGCAGACCTGAGCTTTACCCAAGTGGGGGAGGGGAGAGGAGAAGCGCTGTCTCCAACAAACTGATTAAATAAAGAATATGCAAATTGAAATTAATAATATGTTATTATATCAACTGACATTGACTTCAATTTCGTGTTATGAGATCCTTCCTCTTCAGCAGCTCGGTACAGACTTTTTCCTGCCTACTTCCTGGTGGTGAGGGGAGGGGGGGAAGTGAGGGAGGTGAGGTGAGGTCTGGGGGGCTTCCTAGGACGGCCAAAAGAGGCTCAGAACAGAACTGGGGAGGGGTGACAAACAAAAGTGTTCTTTTCCACAAAGGGGTGGGGAGGTGGAGGGAAGTCAGATGGGTGGGGGGCGGGGTTTCTCAAAGTGCAGATTATCCCTAGGGGGTCATAAATAAACCGCCAGGTCAACCGCCATGGGGTCATAAACCACTTGGCAGAACAACAGGTTAAGGGGAGGGCAGGGGGAGGGGTGGTTTAATTGATCAGTTTGATTAATTAGCATATCAATTTGATATAAAAGGGCCCCAGAACCTGTCTTATCCCACTAGCACTAAGACAAAATAACTGTATCCCTTTCTTATACCCTTTCTAATCCACAAACTTTGTCTTTGGTCTTCCATTCTTATTTTTTGTTTGTGGTTCTTGTACATATTGTACATTATCCGTCTCTCTCTCTATAGCTTACACTTATCATCCTGAGAAATTCTAACATCTTACATCATTTTATATTGTCGAACACTTTTTCCAGGTCGACAAATCCCTAAAGATACTTGATTTTCGTCAGCTCTATTAGCAAGTGCAACGTCTTAACTGTCTTTCTGGTGCCTTCACCTTTCCTGAAACCAAATTGATCGTCATCTAATAGATTCTCAGTTTTCTTCTCCATTCTTCCGTTTGTTATTCTTTGCATCAATAAGGATGCCAGAAGTTTAAGCCAGACGTGCACGTATCTACCCTTGCAGTCTTTGGTGTTGTGTGGATGATATTTTCCGAAGTCTGATGGTGTATCTCCAAGGTCCACTCTCATAGGTTCTACAAACCAACTTCAGTGGTTGTTTGATCGTCCAACTGAATTTAGAAATTCTGAAGAAATATTGTCTATGCTTTCCGACTTATTTGATGACAAGTCTTCAAAAGCTCTGTTGTACTGTAGTACTAGAGCCCTTAAGTCTTCCATACTGTCCTCCACTTCTTCTTCAGTCACATAACCAGAGGCTTTCAGTGCACTCGTTTCAGCCATCAATTCTCTTCTCTACACTTAACAGTGAAATTATTAATGCACTCCAAATGCTGTCGCCTTTGCTTTTACTTAAAATGTTTTGACTTTTTCTATATGGTGAACCAATCGTTCCAACGACCATTTCTTTTTGGAGACCTTCACTTTTTTTTTTTCGCCTTTGCTTTTCTTCACTTCCTGCTTCGTATTTGTTTCATTACCAAGTGACTCATGTTGCTGTATTCCTGATCTTACCTGAACTTTTCTGTAACTTCTTTCGCTGATCGACTGAACTACTACGTTGAAGAGCCGAAGAAACTGGTACCCCTGCCTAATATCGTGTAGGGCCCCGCGAGCATGCAGACGTGCCACAACACGACGTGGCTTGGACTCGATTAATGTCTGAAGTAGTGCTGGAGGGAACTGACACCATGAATTGTGCAGAACTGTCCATAAATCCGTAAGAGTACGAGGGGGTGGAGATCTTCTGAACAGTACGTTGCAAGGCATCCCAGATATGCTCAATAATGTTCATATCTGGGGAGTTTGGTGGCCAGCGGAAGTGTTTAAACTCAGAAGAGTGTTTCTGGAGCCACTCTGTAGCAAATCTGGACCTGTGGGATGCCGCATTGTCCTGCTGTAACTGCCCAAGTCCGTCGGAATTCACAATGGACATGAAAGGATGTAAGTGATCAGACAGGATGCTTACGTACGAGTAAGCTGTCAGACTCGTTTCTAAACGTATCGGGGGTCCCATGTCACTCCAGCTGCACACGCTGCCCACCATTACAGAGCCTCCACCAGCTTGAACAGTCCCCTGTTGACATGCAGGATCCATGTTCAAAAATGTTCAAATGTGTGTGAAATCTTACGGGACTTAACTGCTAAGGTCATCAGTCCCTATGCTTACACACTACTTAACCTAAATTATCCTAAGGACAAACACACACACCCATGCCCGAGGGAGGACTCGAACCTCCGCCGGGACCTACCGCACAGCCCATGACTGCAGCGCCCAAGACCGCTCGGCTAATCCCGTGCGGCCAGGGTCCATGGATTCATGAGATTGTCTCCACACCCGCACACGTCCATCCGATCGCTGCAATTTGAAACGAGACTCGTCCGACCAGGCAACATGCTTCCAGTCATCGACAGTCCAATGTCGATGTTGACGGGCCCAGGCGAGGTGTAAAGTTTTGTGTCTTGCCGTCATCAGGGGTGCACGAGTGGGCCTTCGGCTCCGATAGCCAAAATCGATGATGTTTCGTTGAGTGATTCGCACGCTGACACTTGTTGACGGCCCGGCAATGAAATATGCAACAATTTGCGCAATGGTTGCACTTCTGTCACGCTGAACGTTTCTCTTCAGTCGTCATTGCTCGCGTTCTTGCAGGATCTTTTTCCAGTCGCAGCGATGTCGGAGGTTTGATGTTTTACCGGATTCCTAATATTCACGAAACAGTCGTGAAATGGTCGCACGGGAAAATCCACTCTTCATCGCTGCCTTGGAGATGCTGTGTCCCATCGCTCGTGCGGCGACTGCAATATCAAATTCAAATTCACTTAAATCTTGATAACCTGGCATTGCGGCGGCAGTAACCGACCTAACAACTGCGCCAGACACTTGTTGTCTTACATAGACGTTGCCGACCGTAGCGCTGTATTCTGCCTGTTTACACATCTCTGTATTTGAATATGCATGCCCATACCAGTTTCTTCGGCGCTTCGGTGTTTATTTCTTATGTTCACAAGGTTTCTTTGCAGTTACCTTCTGTATACCTATATGCTTCTGTCAAACTGCTGTTATTGCACTTTATAGACATATCCATTCCTGTTCAACTGAACTGCCCTCTGTAGTATTCATTATCGCAGTACGTACATTCTTAGAGAACTTTAGACAGATCTCCTCATCACCCCTCAGTTGAGTTCTCTCTACATTGATTCTTCTGGACGATATTCTTGAACTTCAGCCTAGGCTTGACCTGTACTAAACGGTAATTTGAGTCATCTGCTTCTGTGTACGTCTTATACCCAGTATCCGACATCGAAATCTGTCTGACCATTATGCATTCCAGCTGGAATATTTCGACATCTCTGTGTCTTTTCCAAGTATACCTTCTCCTCTTGTGAGTTTTGAATTTTATATTGACTATAACAAGCTGAAATTTATCGCAGAACTCCACTAGTCTTTCTCCTCTCCGTCAGCAGCTCGTGGTCTTGCGGTAGTGCTTTCGCTTCCGGGGCACGGGATCCCGGGTTCGATTCCCGGCGGGGTCAGGGATTTTCTCTGCCTCGTGATGACTGGGTGTTGTGTGTTCTTCATCATCATTGACTCGCAAGTCGCCGAAGTGGCGTCAACTAAAAAGCAATAAGGCGGCCGAACTACCCCGAATGGGGCCTCCCGGCCAGCAATGCCATACGATCATTTCATTTCTCCTCTCTCATTCCTACTACCAACCCCTTTTTCTCCCGTAATTCTAGCTTCTCTTTCCTCCCCTACTAGGGTATTCCAGTCTCTCATGACTAACGGATTATCATCTTCCTTTACATTCTGGATTATAGGTCCAATATTTTCATATACTTTCTCTATCTCTTCGACGTACTTAATTACAGAAAATGGCTCTGAGCAGTATGGGACTTAATATCTGTGGTCATTAGTCCCCTAGATCTTCGAACTACTTAAGCCTAACTAACCTAAGGACATCACACACATCCATGCCCGAGGCAGGATTCGAACCTACGACCGTAGCGATCGCGCAGTTCCAGACTGAAGCGCCTAGAACCGCTCGGCCACAGAACTGGAATACAGGTTCAATATTTTCATATACTTTCTCTGTCTCTTCGTCTTTTGCTTGTGACGTCGGTCTGTACGCCTGGATTATTGTTTTTGGCGTTTGTGTCCTTTTGATTCTGATGAGAACAACCCTGTCACTGAACTGTTCAATGTAACTCATTGTCTGCGCTATCTTCCCATTCATAATGAACCCCATTCCCGCTATACTATGTTCTGCTGCTGTTGCTATTACTCTATAGTTGTCTGACCAGAAATCCTTATCTATCTACCATTTCATTTCACTGACCCCCACTAAATCTAGACTGCACATTTGAATTTTTAGATTTTCTAGCTTCCCTACCGTGTCCAAACTCTCCCGACATTCCACGCACCGACTCGTAGAATGTTCCGACTTAACTGGTTATTGTCTTTTTTCACATGGTTACCTCCCCCTTGGCAGTCCCTTCCCAGAGATCCGAGTGGGGGCTAGTCCGGAATCTTCTGCCCTTTTAGAGACCATCATGACACTTTTTCAGTTACATGCCACACGTCCTGTGGATGGTAAATGTTCCAGAGAAATGTTTACATATTAAAACTTTACACTCTGTAAAACAAGTTGAAGGCAGTCGCCGTAATTAATTTTTGGATTACATAAAAGCAGGAGCTGTGAGCTCTCTCTCTCGTTTGTTTTCGATGGCTGTTACACAAAATGTGAGTGTCGCTCTCGTATCTGTAACTTTTCGTTAAATAATTACACTAATTTAATTACAACACACGTATTTAAATGAAGAACCTACTTTCCTTTCCATTAATGCCACATCTCAATTTATTATGTCGCGTTTTAGAACTTTTTCAGGCTGCAGCGAAGGAGAGTTGCCGACGATTTGTTTGGTGGCCACAACAAAACGTTAGTAGTGTTCAATAAGCTATTACTTTATTAAACTTTTATTTCGGCATCCCTGAGATCTCTTTTACCGATCTTTTGGATCAGTATCCTGGCAATGTAATTACGCAAACTGCATCATTTTGAGATCGGTCACTGGTCGCTAAACAATGCCGTTGGTCAACTTTCTCGTCAGTGTGATGGGAATCTGATGCTGGTTGGCGGAATATGGCCATGTATGGATGTGAAACGTGGAAGATAAATAGTTTAGACAAGAAGAGAATAGAAGCTTTCGAAATGTGGTGCTACAGAAGAATGCTGAAGATTAGATGGGTAGATCAAATAACTAATGAGGAGGTATTGAATAGAATTGGGGAGAAGAGGAGCTTGTGGCGCAACTTGACTAGAAGAAGGGAGCGGTTGGTAGGACATGTTCTGAGGCATCGAGGGATCACCAATTTAGTATTGGAGGCCAGCGTGGAGGGTAAAAATCGTAGAGGGAGACCAAGAGATGAATACACTAAACAGATTCAGAAGGATATGGGTTGCAGTAGGTACATGGAGGTGAAGAACCTTGCACGGGACAGAGTAGCATTGATAGCTGAATCAAACCAGTCTCCGGACTTTAGACCACACCCACAACAACAACCTTAATATCGGTTTGCTGCAGAATTCTCGACCATATTCTGTGTTCGAATATAATAAATTTCCTATAAGTTTCTCGAAACAGAAAAGCTTCTGCCCACAAACCAACAGGGATTTATAAAGCGTCGCTCTTCATATATAAATGATGTGGCGGACAGGGTGAGCAGCAATTTACGACTGTATGCTGATGATGCTGTGGTGTAAGGGAAGAAGTTGAGTTTCTGTAGAAAGGTACAAGATGACTTGGACATAATTTCTAGTTGATATGATGAACGGCAGCTTGCTATAAATGTAGAAAAACGTTAAGTTAGTGCGGATGAGGTAGAAGACAATCGTGTATCATTCTAATGCAGCATTAGCAGAGCGCTGCTTGACACAGTCACAAGGATTAAATATCTAGGTGTAACGTTGCAAAGCGAAATGAAATGGAATTAGTATGTCAAGTTGGTAATAGGGAATGCGGATGCTCGACTTCTTTTTATTGGGAGAATTATAATCATCTACACTCCTGGAAATGGAAAAAAGAACACATTGACACCGGTGTGTCAGACCCACCATACTTGCTCCGGACACTGCGAGAGGGCTGTACAAGCAATGATCACACGCACGGCACAGCGGACACACCAGAAACCGCGGTGTTGGCCGTCGAATGGCGCTAGCTGCGCAGCATTTGTGCACCGCCGCCGTCAGTGTCAGCCAGTTTGCCGTGGCATACAGAGCTCCATCGCAGTCTTTAACACTGGTAGCATGCCGCGACAGCGTGGACGTGAACCGTATATGCAGTTGACGGACTTTGAGCGAGGGCGTATAGTGGGCATGCGGGAGGCCGGGTGGACGTACCGCCGAATTGCTCAACACGTGGGGCGTGAGGTCTCCACAGTACATCGATGTTGTCGCCAGTGGTCGGCGGAAGGTGCACGTGCCCGTCGACCTGGGACCGGACCGCAGCGACGCACGGATGCACGCCAAGACCGTAGGATCCTACCCAGTGCCGTAGGGGACCGCACCGCCACTTCCCAGCAAATTAGGGACACTGTTGCTCCTGGGGTATCGGCGAGGACCATTCGCAACCGTCTCCATGAAGCTGGGCTACGGTCCCGCACACCGTGAGGCCGTCTTCCGCTCACGCCCCAACATCGTGCAGCCCGCCTCCAGTGGTGTCGCGACAGGCGTGAATGGAGGGACGAATGGAGACGTGTCGTCTTCAGCGATGAGAGTCGCTTCTGCCTTGGTGCCAATGATGGTCGTATGCGTGTTTGGCGCCGTGCAGGTGAGCGCCACAATCAGGACTGCATACGACCGAGGCACACAGGGCCAACACCCGGCATCATGGTGTGGGGAGCGATCTCCTACACTGGCCGTACACCACTGGTGATCGTCGAGGGGACACTGAATAGTACACGGTACATCCAAAACGTCATCGAACCCGTCGTTCTACCATTCCTAGACCGGCAAGGGAACTTGCTGTTCCAACAGGACAATGCACGTCCGCATGTATCCCGTGCCACCCAACGTGCTCTAGAAGGTGTAAGTCAACTACCCTGGCCAGCAAGATCTCCGGATCTGTCCCCCATTGAGCATGTTTGGGACTGGATGAAGCGTCGTCTCACGCGGTCTGCACGTCCAGCACGAACGCTGGTCCAACTGAGGCGCCAGGTGGAAATGGCATGGCAAGCCGTTCCACAGGACTACATCCAGCATCTCTACGATCGTCTCCATGGGAGAATAGCAGCCTGCATTGCTGCGAAAGGTGGATATACACTGTACTAGTGCCGACATTGTGCATGCTCTGTTGCCTGTGTCTATGTGCCTGTGGTTCTGTCAGTGTGATCATGTGATGTATCTGACCCCAGGAATGTGTCAATAAAGTTTCCCCTTCCTGGGACAATGAATTCACGGTGTTCTTATTTCAATTTCCAGGAGTGTATAAAGGAGATGGCGTATAGAACGCTAGTGAGACCAGTTCTCGAGAACAACTCGCGTGTTTGGGATGCCCACCAGACCACGTCAAAGGAAGACATCCAAGGAATGAGGAGGCGTACTGCTAAATTTGTTACCGGTAGGTTCCATCAACACGCAAATATTACGGAGATGCTTCGTGTAGTCAAATGGGAATCGCTCGGGGATGGGGGGGAGGGGGGGGGGGGAGGACAGGACACTCTTATCGTGACGTATTATTGCGCGGAAATTTAGAGAACTAGCATTTGAGGCCGACTGCAGAACAATTCAGTTTCCGATTACCGCCGGCGTACGTTTCGCCTAAGGACTACGAAGATATGGGGGGAGAAATTATTGCTCGTACGGAAGCTTATAGACATTCGTTTAACGCTCATTGTATTTGCGAGTGGAACAGGAAAGGAAATGAGTAGTAGTCGTATTAGGAACCCCTCGCCATGTTCCCTACGGTGGCTTGCGAAGAATGTATGCAGATCTACAGTAGATATAGAAGTGCTGGATGAATCAGTATGAGGCCGAAACAAAGAAGCAAAGCAAGCAGTGGAAATATGTGGAATTGCCACCACCAGAGAATGGCAAGACCCAACCACCATCAAGCAATGTGATGCCGAGTTTTCTTTGGGACTGCCTTAGTGTCGTGTTGCCAGCCGGCGTGGCCAAGCGGTTCTAGGCGCTTCAGTCTGGAACTGCGAGACCGCTACGGTCGCAGGTTCGAATCCTGCCTCGGGCATGGATGTGTGTGATGTCCTTAGGTTAGTTAGGTTTAAGTAGTTCTCAGTTGTAGGGGACTGATGACCTCAGATGTTAAGTCCCATAGTGCTCAGAGCCATTAAGTGTGGTGCTAACGGGCTATACTCGTAAGGAGCAAACAATCACAGAAGCATACTACCGAAATTACCTGACGCAGATACGGCAGACTGTTAAGAAGAAGTGCCGCGGGATGGTATCCAACATGGCGTCTTTTTCTCCATGAAAGTTCACTGTATCAATCTGTGCAGGATACAGTTGCACGTGCCGCTTCTTTTGGCTACGAAATTTTGCTTTAGACCTGTGTTCTCTTAAAATGTACCCCAGTGGCTTATTATGTTTTCCTTTGATGAAGAAACCGTTTCGTGGCAGGCATTTCGAGAATGGCGATCTAGTGATTTTCTAGATGGAAGGTTTCTTGAACAGCTAAAATGCAGACTTCTACAACCGGGATCTAGTGCTGGAAAAAGACGTGTGGCACTGGAGAATAAGCATGTAGATGAGGATACCTCCAAGTGTCATCGTCGTCGTTTTGTTTTATCGATGTGATTTTTAAAACTGTATTACCATCGGTTGTACGTAGTGTAGTAGTGACTTACTTGAGACTGTTGAAGAGCTGGAGGCAGATAAAGTACAGGTTGTTGGCGCAGGAGAGCAGCACGATGTTGCAGACGGAGCTGTCCACGTCCCTCGTCAACTGGCAGAGTGTGTCGTAGTCTTCGCGAAGGCGACGCCATTCATTCTGCGTCAGCATCTGCACACGTCACCCAAAGTTTGACGACTGTCTCAACGGTAGCTTCTTAAGTTCAAAAATGGTTCAAATGGCTCTGAGCACTATGGGACTCAACATCTGAGGTCATCAGTCCCCTAGGACTTAGAACTACTTAAACCTAACTAACTTAAGAACATCACACACATCCATGCCCGAGGCAGGATTCGAACCTGCGACCGTAGCGGTCGCGCGGTTCCAGACTGTAGCGCCTAGAACCGCTCGGCCACACCGGCCGGCCGCTTCTTAAGTGTCAGTCGTTAAAACTGTTATGTACCTTGTGTTACGTACCTTTCTGACTCGTGGGTTCGAGCACCACATAGGCTTAGGTGCGGATCTCAAATTTGGCACTGGGGAGTACGTATTGACAAGACTATCACATGTACATTCCAAAAAGTATTGAAGGGTCACTTCATTTGAAACCCAGTCATTTTTCCCCATAGCGACTTCCAAGTGTAAAATCTGGCTCAAAAGCGCCTACAGCCTTTCTCTCTGTAACTGGGTAAAAGCGTGGCGCCTTGCAACGTCTCCCTTGGGCTCTGCGGCACTTCGAACAGCAAAGTATCGACACATGCGATATAAAAGGCTAGAGCTCAGAAGTTCATATGAGGTGTAAGACGAATTAATGATGTGACATTGGCATGAAATTTCACAACAGTTCACTCCAACGCCACTTTGGCCATGTCCGTGTCACAAGATGGTAACCCTCCCCCCCTTTCCCTGCCCTCCCGCTGTTCACAACATATCATGCCTTCTGTTGACACGTCTGCGATGGAGGTGATAACAGTGACGACCAGAAACTTCCTGGTAGATTAAAACTCTGTGCCGGAACGAGACTCGAACTCGGGACCTTTGACTTTCGCGGGCAAGCGCTCTACCAATTGAGCTACCCAAGCACGACTCACGCCCCGTTCTCACAGCTCCTGCAGGAGAGCTCCTGTAAAGTTTGGAAAGCAGGAGACGAGGTACTGGCAGAAGTACAACTGTGGGGACGGGGCGTGAGTCGTGCTTGGGTAGCTCAGTTGGTAGAGCACTTGCCCGTGAAACGCAAAGGTCCCGAGTTCGAGTCTCGGTCCGGCACACAGTTTTAATCTGTCAGGAAGTTTCATATCAGCGTACTCTCCGCTGCAGAGTGAAAATCTCATTCTGGAAACATCCCCCAGGCTGTGGCTAAGCCATGTCTCCGCCATATCCTTTCTTTCAGGAGTGCTAGTTCTGCAAGATTCGCAGGAGAACTTCTGTAAAGTTTGGAAAGTAGGAGACGAGGTACTGGCAGAAGTAAAGCTGTGAAGACTGGGCGTGAGTTGGTAGAGCACTTGCCCGCAGATGGCAAAGGTTCCGAGTTCGAGTCTCGGTCCGGCACACAGTTTTAATCTGCCAGGAAGGTTCATATCAGCGCACACTCCGCTGCAGAGTGAAAATCTCATTCCAGTGACGACCAGCATTGAAATGAGGCGCTTTTCTTGTAAGTGACCGAGGAAAACGTTTTAGACAAGCTGCCACTCAGAATGGACACGACAGGGTCCCTGGAGGTGGCTAAAGGGCGTCAATGGAACGAGCCCTTCCCCTCTGGCGTTCATTTAGATACGTTTCGCAGTCGGAACGACAGCTTGCTTTGCGAGGGGCAACATAACGACGGTCTTTGGCAGGCCCATTTTTGTGGCTGGTGAACAGTCCACAGATAATTAAAGCTCATCAGTTAAGCTCATCAGTTGTTCAGTCGACATACTGTCTACTTCTACTTACATGTTAGAGGTGCTCTTGATATTACCATACTCTGATTTTTCCGGTGAGATTTTCAGGTTATGTTCATCATCACGGCCAGAAATGTCACAATTAATAAAATGTTCCGGGACATTGAATCGTGGTCGAATGGATTTCACTTTAACACCCGATTTTTCAGCCCCATCTGCGGAAGACTTTTCAGTGGCGGTCGTAGCTTTGTTAAATGTACGATTCACACCCTGGATCGCTACTGACTACGGCTAAATTCGGCTTGCGCGCAGTGGCGTAACGTTGCGTGTTTTGAATACGCAAGTTTACCGTGGAGGAAGAGGAAGTAGGTGTACGTTTAATTTTCTTGTTGTGATAGTTTTCAGGAAAGAAGGTGGTAGCTTAGATCACACGGTTTACCGAAAACCCGTGCACACAGACCGTTACCTACACCGTGATTCGAGCCACCAGCCGCACCAAAAGCGAGGCATCATAAAAACGTTAGCGGATAGATCAAGGAAAATCTGCGAACCAGAGCTGCTTGACGAAGAATTAAAACATATCACCAGTGCACTTCTCAAGAATGGTTATTCGTTCACAGAGGTGAAAAGAGCATTAAGACCACCGCGTAAAAATTACAGTGATGCTCAAGCGCCGGTGAAATCGAACGTTCTCCTGCCATTCATTAAGGACGAGACTGACCGCATAGGAAAAATCCTGAAAAAGCCTAACATTGCGGTAATCTACACAACTACACGGAAGATACAAGATCACCTAAAATCGGCTGTGGATTCTCGGCAACCGCTGGAAAAAGCTGGAATTTATAGGATTCTGTGTAGTTGGGGGAAGGTGTAAGTGGGTACAAATAGAACTGTCAAAAAACGACTCGAAGAGAACAAGGGCAATTGCAGAAGTGGGGAGACTGGCAGAGGCCAGCACATTCATTTTTGTACTAGCAGCCACAAGCGGATACCATGAAAGGCTATTCAGAGAGGCCATAGAACTTGCAAAACACCCCAGGAACGTTATATGAGGGAGGAGGGATTGAAATTGAATGATATTTGGATTCTGGTGACTAAGAAGATGTGTGCCAGTCTTCCACCGTGGGATGACAGCAAAAGCGGACAACGGCAATCTACAATGGTCAACTGCGCCAACACTGACTCAAAGGAAGGCCTCGGCGCTTGTTCGTGACGTCACGTCAGCTAGGCACGGCGAACGCCAGGTCTGTTGCAGGCATACTCATAATGGTGGTGTCTCCCTCTCTGACACAGGAAAATGTGAAACTATTGGCGGTAGTTGACCAACACACATTGTTTTGAGAAATTTCTGCAATCAATTAATTGTGCAATTCATTACACTTCTTAACAAATAGTGTACTCCTGAATTTAAATTTCCACCTGTTTTAAGGATTGACATACAAAAACAACTTCATGGTCCAGCAACAACAGAATTCGTGTTTTTTTACCTTATTTGTAAATCTGAGGAATTTACGTTTGTACTGCGTTGCTTTTACAAGAAACTGTGAACATATTGGTGCTCTTCTTTAGGTATCTTGGTTGACTATGGGGTGAGGAGCACTGAATGTTAATGAAATATCTTGCGATTGTACACTTTGGGGGAGGGGGTGGGGGACAGAAGAAGAGGCAAAACAGAGATATTTGTTTTATCAAATAAAATTTTTTTATCTTATTAAGTTTCAACTTTCAGTTGCAAGGGGGGAAATTTATCTTTTCTAATGTGCATGTTTAAAAAAGTGTAAGCTCAGCAGTATTTTCGATGTATGAAGCTATCTTGTTTCCTGTTTAGAATTCCTTTCGTTGAAAACGACTGTAATCTAATGACTGGCAACAGTTAGACATTTACGCACGTAAATTAGTTCACATTTCCAGTGACGATGTCAAACGAAAATAAATAAATAAATAAAATAAACGAGTTCATTGTAAGGTGGTTGGGGTAAGTTTCGATAACAAAATGGATCAAGTAAATATAGTTTCTTGAATGTAAAATTTCCGAAGCTTGCAATGGGGCAAAGCATCTTCTCATATTGATGTACGTTTGTTTCGACAGGATTCAGTAATACAGAACTATGATCTTCATTCGTAGCTTTACGACAGTAAGAAAATATTTCATCTAAATAAAACTGTAGAATCCAAAACAATACCAAACAGTTTGTCCAACAATAAGAGATATATAGTGATAAGCACGCCCAGGCGTTTCTGCCTGCAACAGACCTGGCGTGCGCCGTGCCTAGCTGACGTGACGTCACCAACAAGCGCCGAGGCCTTCCTTTGAGTCGGTGTTGACTGCGCTCGCCTATTCAAAACATGTGACGTCACTCCACTGCGTGGATGCTCGCGGAAGCGGAATTTTGGTTTAGCCAGAGCGAGCCAGGGTGTGAATCGGACATTCAACAAAGCTACGATACCCCTTGAAAATGTCCTCCACAGATGGCGACGAAACGTCGGATTTTGAAGTAAAATCCATTCGACCACGGCATAATAGCCCGGAACATTTTATTAAGCGTATTCATCATCGTCATAGTGTTCTGCCCGAAGGCAGGTTTTCACGTGGCAACTCTCCATGCTCTCCTGTCTTCTGGCATCCTCCTCAGGTCTGCGTAATTTCCGGTTCCCTTTATGCCGTCTATGATCTCGTATCTCCTCCTTCCTCTCATTCTCCTTCCACAGACTACTGCTTCCAAAGCGACTGTTAGCAAGTACCCGTCTCAAGGAATGTCCGAGCCAGTTCTTCTTCCTTTCTCTTACAACCTGCAGCAGTCTTCTCCTCTCACCAACCCTTTCCAGAAGTCTTTCGTTAATCACTCTTTCTGTCCAGATTATCTTCTCTATTCTCCTCCACATCCACATCTTAAATGTTACTAGACTTATTTCGTTTTCTCATCACCAATGTCTATATTTCTGTCCCATAGAGTACCATACTCCAGACAAAACACTTTGTCTATACTACCATATAAAGACAAGTCGATGTTTAACGTTGATGCCTAAAATGTCGAAAAGTACTCGACCGATTAATTTCACATTTTGACACGATTCTCCGACAAACGTTAGGAAGGATATAGGCTACAACTTTTTTTTAAATATATACTACATGAAGAAACAATGTTATTAGTAAAAATCTCGAAAGTTCTTGACCGATTTGCTTCAGATTTTTACATGATGCTCTAATAAACATTCAGGCAGACGTAGGCTATTTTTTTTTAAAGTCGAATGTACAGGTTTTCCTTTAAAATCGACTGCCAGGAAAAACGCAGTGCGCTCAGGTTTTAATTACGATAGCGGGGCATTTAAACCGTTAGACTAAACGTTTCTCCCGTATATATTCCATTTCCTTATATAATTAAAAAAACTACATATGCTATGTGCCATGTGCTCTTTTGTTCTCTTCTTCGCAGTCGATTTTAACAGAAAGCAGATTAGAATATTACTACGGAGACTGAATCGTTAAAAACCTCGTAATCCTACTCGTTTGCAGATTAAAACTATGCGACTACTTGTCATTGAAGCTACTATCCTCACAGATCCAGCAACTGGAGAGGTATAATATAGCCCATACACCAATGGAACCAACCGATTTACCCATCTATTTTAAGTGATTTCAGTTGCCAACCAAGGTTCCGTTGGCTGTCGTAATAAACAAGGCTCGAGATCAGCGTGAGAGGGAAAGACGAAACGGACGAGAGGCGTGGTTGGGAGGGGGGGGGGGGGGGCGACGGGGAGAAGGAGGAGGAGATAAACAACAAAGAGAGGGAAAACGAGGAGGGAGAAGATGATCAGGACATATTTCCAATTTCAATACGTATTTAACAATCGCGAAGAATCTGGGTTAGTTAGTCTATTATAATTTCATCTGTGAGTTCTTCGTGAATTTTAATTCTCGTTCTATTACACACACACACACAAACACACTTGTAAGCCAAAACATTATGAACATTGTCCAACATGACGTTGGATGCCTCCTGGTGGTGTTGCGGGTATGTGACGCAGTAACAGAAGTACATACACTATGTGATCTAAAGTATCCGGACACCTCCAAAACATACGTTTCTCATGTTAGGTGCATCGTGCCAGGTAATCCATATCAGCGACCTCAGTAGTCATTAGACATCGTGAGAGAGCAGAATGGGGGGCTCCGCGGAACTCACGGACTTCCAATGCAGTCAGGTGATGGGGTGTCACCTGTGTCATACGTCTGTACGCGAGATTTCCGCACTCCTAAACATCCCTAGGTTCACTGTTTCCGATGTGATAAGCAAGTGGAAACGCGAAGGACACGTACAGCACAAAAGCGTACAGGCCGACCTCGACTGTTAACTGACAGAGACCGCCGACAGTTGAAGAGGGTCGTAATGTGTAATAGGCAGACATCTCTCCAGATCATCACACAGGAATTCCAAACTTCATCACGATCCACTGCAAGTACTATGACAGGCGGGACGTGAGAAAACTTGGATTTCATGGTCGAGGGGCTGCTCGTAAGCCACATATCACGCCGGTAAAGGCCAAACGACGCCTCGCTTGGTGTATGGAGCGTAAACATTGGACAATTGAACAGTGGAAAAACGTCGTGTGGAATGACAAATCATGTACAGAATGTGGCGATCCTATGTCAGGATGTGGGTATGGCGAATGCCCCGTGAACGTCATCTGCCAGCGTGTGTAGAGCCAACAGTAAAATTAGGAGGCGGTGGCGTTATGGTGTGGTCGTGCTTTTCATGGAAGGGGCTTGCGCCCCTTGTTGTTTTGCGTGGCACCACAGGACAGGCCTACACTGATGTTTTAAGTACCTTCTTGCTTCCCACTGTTGAAGAACAATTCGGTGATGACGATTGCATCTTTCAACACGATTGAGCACCTGTTCATAATGCACGGCCTGTGACGGAGTGGTTACACGACAATAACATCCCTGTAATGGACTGGCCTGCACAGAATCCTGATCTGAATCCTATAGAACTCCTTTGGGATGTTTTGAAACGCCGACTTTGTGCCAGGCCTTCACCGACCGACATCGATACCTCTCCTCAGTGCAGCACTCCGTGAAGAACGGGCGGCCATTCCGCAAGAAGTCTTCGAGCATCTGACTGAATTTATGCCTGTGAGAGTGGAAGCTGTCATCAAGACAAACACCATATTGAATTCCAGCATTCCCGATGGAGGGTACCACGAACTTGTAAGTCATTTTCAGCCAGGTATCGTCAGTAAAGCCGCCAGTAATGAGTATATCAGCAGGGGCACTATGAGTTTAGTGCGGGACAATAAGTTGCGAATGTTTGTCTCACGGGAGGCGTGCCAGAGGTAAGTCCCTGCAGACGCACTATCCTCTGTGTCCTCGGTGGCTCAGATGGATACCGTGCCGGCACGGTAGCTCAGCGTGTTCGGTCAGAGGGCTGCGTGCTCTCTGTAATAAAAAAAACTGAGTCAAGGAATCAACGATCAACTTGACCGAATGTCTTGTGACGTCCGTCTAGACCAGGGCTTCACAACATACGTGCTCGCGGAGCAAGCTGTGAGCAGCAAGGCGCGAGCACGGAACAGCGCGAGCACGCTACCCCCACTACCGGACCAGAGCGGAGAGTGGGGAGAGTCACGTGGGGCAAACAACAGCTGCCGCCAGTCAATGTAAATCCGCGGCCACCTGCAGGGATATCACTCACGAATTATTACTGTGACAAATGAAACAAATAAAGGAGAATGTACACGTGTCACATAATTTTATTAGCATAGTGTATGCCTGTACATTCGTATTAATTTGTGAACTGTTACACAATAAAAGGTGTCACTGAAGGGTGGGATTCTCTGTTATCTTGTACTTTTTGCCCTTTACAATTGCGTCTATGTTCGGAGTAATTGTTCTTGTGCATCGTAGGCGCAGCGTGCAGTTTAAATTTCGATCAGACAATGCGTTTCTCAGGCACGTCTTGTTACATTTCATTGCAGAGAACAGTTATTCACAAACATACATGGAACCGAACATTGATATTATTGTAGCTGGCAGTTTGTGCAAATGAGGAAATCTATCCTGAGGGAAGTGTCTGTAAAATTCCAAAATGTTTTTCTTGTTCTGAAATTTGTCTCTGTATTCTCTGTCACACTGGAGGTCAATAATTTCTAGTTGCAGCTCAGGACGAATCTCTTCAATATTCGCTGAATATGGAGAGAAGAACAGATCAGAATCACTGTCTAGTGCTGTCATATCTTGAAAGCGTTGATCAAATTCTTCCTTAAGGGCAACTAAACTATGTGAATAACATTCACAGTCTTTGTGAACATCTTGCATGGATGATAATTTAGGAAAATGAGCTAGATTTCCTGTTTCCAGCTGACTCACCCAAAGTGTCAATTTCATTTTAAAAGCTCGTATTCGATCTATGAAATGAGTAATTAGCAGATCTTTACCTTGTAGTGAAATCTTCAAAGCATTCAGATGGCTAGTTAAATCTGCTAAGAACGCGAGATCACATTTCCATGAAGGCTCTTTCAATTCAGGAACACACATGTTATTTATTTCCATGAACATATTCATCTCATCTAATAGGCAAAAATTCGATTTAATAATTCGCCACGACTAAGCCAGCGGACCTCGCTGTAATAAGGCAGGCTACCATACTGGCTTTCTACATCCTCAAGAAAGCTTTTAAATTGTCTGTGTTGTAGCCCATGCTTCCTTACATAATTGGTCGTACGAACAATAACACTCATCACATTTTTTTGAGTGATACTCTTTGCACATAAGTTTTCCTGGTGGATCACAGTGAACGCCCCTTATTTCATTCGGCACGGTCAGTTTTTGCATTTTCTCCTTCAACAGCGCAACGAAACCTGATTTTTTCCCTGTCATCGCTGGTGCGCCGTCTGTAGCCGCTGAAACTAAAGAATTCCACGACAATCCTATATTTTCAACACTTTCTTCAACACTACTTAAAATATTACCTCCGATTGTAGTGTTCTTCATGGCTACTACATCGAGGAGCTCCTCCCTCACCTGAAGATCTCTATTTACGCCTCTAATAAATATAGCAAGCTGCGCTGTTCCAGTGATATCAACACTTTCGTCCAGAGCTAGAGAATACGCCATAAAATCTTTATAGATATTTGCAAGCTGGCTCTGGACGTCGTCTGCCATGTCCTGTATGCGACGCATAATGGTCATGTCAGATAATGGCACAATCCGAAACTGTTCAACTTGAGATGGACACAAATGTTCCGCTGCAACTACCAAACATCTTTTATTAAATCGCCATCAGTGAAGGGGCGCAGGGATTTTGCTAAAAACAAAGCAATTTTGTATCTCACTCTAAGAGCTGCCTCAGTTGATTTTTCTTCGTCATCCAGATCTTCTTCGGATAGCTTCCTTTTAACTTCCTGTGCACGATCTGGTCCATCACATTTTCCACTTCCGTAGTCTTTCGCGTGGTACGACATATAATGCCGCTGCAAATTAAATTTCCTAAAAGAATTCAGCGTTTTGTGACATACTAAACATTTTGCAACACCATCTTTTTCTGTAAACAGATACAATTCCTCCCAATGGGGGTTGAACTGTGAAAGCATGGTTGGAGTTACACAACGGCGACTTGACATGATTCTTAACCAGCGAAGTGACTGTGAAACGTCCCCTTTGAACAATTATACAAGACTGTGCTTAACCTGACACACAATATTTTGTTAGCGCAACGCAATCTGACTTTCAAAAATCTCTACAAAAGAATGGCCCTGACTAACATTAAACTATACCTTTCACAAATCACGTACCTCACAAAAATCTTCGCTGCTCAAGCTGCTGCAATACAGCGAGCGCCACTACTGCCAGCTAAATAAAAGATTCAAACTATGGAAGGCACTAACTACTGATAGGGATAGTTAGCAAATGAAAGATATTAATAGAGAACAAACAATGTATTTACCTTGATATCATCATATATAAATATAGCAGTTCATGACAAATTACAAATCTCCGCCATATCTCTCCCCACATCCACCACTGCTGGCGGCTCACCTCCAACTGCGCAACGCTACGCGCTGTTCACAGCCAGCTGCCTAACACTACAATGGCGAGTATTACAACAATGCAAAGCAGCCACAGACTGCACACAGCACAGCCAGTGATTTTCATATAGAGGTGGCGTTACCAATAAAGAACCTAAACAGCCTACTTACATAGAGAAAACATAAAGAGCCTACTTACATAGAGAAAACATAAACAGCCTACTTACATAGAGAAAACAAACAGCCTACTTACAACTGTTAGAGCTGATCGTAGTACTTTTAACGTTACACAGTCGGCGCGAATTCAATAGGCACGCTGAAGTCCTATTCATACGTGCGCGCGCATTTCCCCTCCCTCCCCTCCCTCCCCTCCCTCCCTACTCGGCGACCTTGCACCTGCTCGCGAGCACGTGCCTGAGCAGACGCGAGTACTCGCGCTCAAAACCGGCCAGTTGTTAAGCCCTGGTCTAGACCAAATGAAACGAACTATATCGAAAAAAAAAAAATAAAAACAAAAGATTCCGGGTTCGATCCCCGGTCGCGGCACACATTTTCAACTGTCCCCGTTGACTTATATCAATGCCTGTATGCAGCTAAGGGTATTCATTTTATTGTAATTTCATAATCTATTTTGCTTCTGTTTTTCCTGAATCTTTGTCATTCTTTTGCTACTTCTATATCATGCTGTATTTTGTCTCTTATTACTAACGTTAACAGTTTTAAGGTGGTGTCAAGCAGGTTAGTAGAATGATTAACTTAAACAAGACTGATCACTACAAAGCAGGTGCCTGAGCTGACGGACGTTTGTACCTTTCCACGCAGGGCGTGCAGGCGCGAGTTGAGCTGGTGGAAGCGTGCGGCCAGCACCATGCTGAGCAGCATGACGAACAGGTCCATGAAGTTCCACGCGAACGTGTCGATCACGTTGGTCGCCCAGAAGACGAGGCAGCGCCCGTGGTCGTAGGCGACCAGCGAGAACACCTGCGGGTAGGCGCGCTCGCAGTACCGGCGCAGCCAGTCGAACCCGCCCGACGAACACGTCACGGACGTCACCAGGTTCGTGATGTTGGCCAGCACGTGCTCCACTGGAAACGACACGAGACCACGCTTCCAGTGTCAGAATGCTGCAACTGTCCTATGGTCTAAAATTTTGTGCTAAATAAATAATAACACTGATGTGACAAACGTTATGGGATGGGTCCTGATATTGTGTCGGATCTCCATTTGCTTGGCGTAGTGGAGCCATTCGACGTGGTTTGGGCTCAATAAGTCGTTGGAAGTCTACTCCAAAAATATATTGCGCTATGCTTTCTCTACAGCTATCCATAATTACGAAAAGGTTAACGGTGCACGATTTCGTGCACGAAATGGCCTCTCGATTACATCCCTCAAATGTTCGATGGGATTCATGACGGTCGATCTGGGCGGGCAGATCATTGCCGGGAATGTTGTACAAAACAATCGAGAAAAGTCGTGGCTCAGTGCCATGACGCATTGTCGTCCATTAAAAATACGTTGTTGTTTGGATACCTAAAGTCCATGAATGGCTGCAAATGGTCTCCAAGTAGCCGAACATAACCATTTCCAATCAATGATCGTTTCAGTTAAACCATAGGGCCCACTCCATTCCATGTAAATAAAGCCCACATCAACAGCTTGCACAGTGGCTTCTTGACAACCTGGGTCCATGGCTTCTTGGGGTCTGCACCACACTCGCATCCTACCATCAGCTCTTACCCACTGAAGTTGGGGCTCATCTGACCAGGTTACAGTTATCCAGTGTGCAGCACCCATCGGATATGGTCGCGAGCCCATGAGAGACGCTGCAGGTGATGTCGTGCTGTTAGCAAAGGCACTCGCGTCGTTCGTCTGCTTTCATAGGCCATTAACGCCAAAGTTCGCCGCAATGCCCTAACGGATACGTTCTTTGTCCGTCCCACACTGTTCTCTGCGGTTATTTCACGCAGTGTTGCCTGTTACCCCCAACAAATATCCGCAAACGCCGCTGCTCGTGGCTGTCGGCCACTGCGTTGTCCGTGGTGAGAAGTAATGCCCTGAATTTAGTATTTCCGGTACACTCTTGACACTGTGCGAGGTGCCGGGGCTAGCAGTGTATTTAACACTAAATTCTTCTAGAATCTACATATGTAAATGATGCTCTAAGCCCCCCCCCCCTAACTCCGACTTTTGCTGTTGCACAAGGATTAAAAAAAATACGCGAACTAACTCTAATCAACCCTGCCAGTGTAGTAGAAGAGAGTTTGGCACCTGCAATAATTTAATTTGATAAATAAGTTAAATATAAGAAGGTTTCATTAACATAGTGAGGAATGATAGGGTTGCTCTACCGATTAATAGAATGAAAGTTCTGTCCAAAATAACAATATGATTTATTAAGACTAAACACCAAATAATAAACAAAAACACATGACACATTTACAATACATCAAATTGGCTCAAATTGGATACTCAAACGCTGTGAATGTGAAGTTGTCCCTAAACTAGATTGTGAGGATTATGACGAAGTGGTATGTGGAGCCAATTCCTTGCAACTCAAATCTTAAGAGAAAAACACATAGCCAACCCAACATTAATTGCTGCTACCCAAGACAGAACAAAGTTAGAAAAAGACGAACAGGCGCGCTCTGCTGAGCTCTGATTATCACCTAGGAAAATCCCTGTCTGCCGGTGCTGCGGACATACCTTACCAATCTGTCTTCCTAACTGCAAGAACACGATTTGGCGTACCGGAGGCGATGGCTGGTTGCTTCGACGTCCTCGACCGAAAGGCGAGAGCCGACGACCTAGAGCACCCGTACAGGCCGAACACACAACATTCCCGCCCCCACGACAGTGGCCGTGGTTAAACGTTCCAATCAGCAACTCGAAAACCGGCGGAAAATTCCACTCTATTGCCGGAGCACTATCATTCCACCAATGGAGATTCTTGGCGCCAATTTCTGCGCTGATTTTGCTACGTCACGGAGCTATGCCCTGAGCAAGCCAATCACAGTTACTATTTTGCAGAAAGCGCGGGAATTTTCCCGCCACAACTGCCTGGGTACACAAGTCATTCCCACGCCTCGCTGGTAGCCCGCCAGAAAGTGTTTTCGCTAAGTTTCTGCGAAGTAACGGAACCTCTAGCCCAGCCGCTACTTCAGACCCCTCCGGGCGTGTCTTTTGACAATGTCGGTGTCTGCAAAGCATTCACTCGACTTCCTCACACCCGTCGTCTTAACCCTTTCCAGATCAGAAGAGCCCGCCTGTCACCGGACCACCCGGGTGACGAGAGACGCTGCGTGGGAAGTCCGCGTGTGAAGGAATAGCGACTTTTCACTGCATGCAATTAGAGAGGAAAATCGTAAGATAGAAATATGAGAGGGGGCTCATGCCACCTCTCAACTATATATCTAGGAATATTAAATTCCCTAACGATTACCTAACTACCATTCAGCGTTCGAAGTCTGTTAATTCCCGTCGTGCAGCCATAATCACGTTGGAAACCTCTACACATGGATCACCTAAGCGCAAATGAGAGCTCCGCCGATGCACTGCCCTTTTCCACCCTGTGTACGTGATAATGTATATGTGCATATCGCTACCCCATTACTTTCGACGTATCAGTGTAAGGTGTCTTCAAGAGTCAGAAATTATGACCTCTTAGGCTGAAGGTATCTCAGAAGGGCAAGGAAGAGTTGGCCAACGTAACGGGCAAAAGCCTAATACCTGAACTCTAGGAAAATAAGAAAATCGGCATGCATGCGACAGGAAGCGCTACCTAATATGTTCCAAAACATCGGTCATAAAAACGAGGTTTTCGGGGCTTATACCTCGGATTCTATTGGTGACAGAAAGTTAGTGTCAAGTGTTCTGGATAGCCCTTGGGCTAGGGACTATTTGTATATCCAACAGAAGGACCATCTTACTGTAATTATCCTACAGTACAGGGTCAAAGTTTGAACATTACACACCTCTTCCAGCTTAGGCAAATTGAGCAAATCGGTTAGTTCTTCTTGCGTAACATGTGGTCCACTGTGTGCCTTAAGGGGCTTATGGAGGCACTATTTAGTTCAGAAACCAGAAAAACATGATTTTTGGGTAGCAAAAGCGAGCTGCGGATTGCAAGATGGCTATGCACAGCTAATGTCTGACACTTCACTTCTTTTCTCTTTTGTCAGAGTTCAGCATAAACACTCTCTGTTTGCATTAACGTCCACGGTTCAAATGGTTCTGAGCACTATGGGACTTAACATCTGAGGTCATCAGTCCCCTAGGACTTAGAACTACTTAAACCTAACTAACCTAAGGACATCACACACATTCATGCCCGAGGCAGGATTCGAACCTGCAACTGTAGCGGGCGCTGTTCCAGACTGAAGCGCCTAGAAATGCTCGGCCACCACGGCCGGCGTTAACGTCCACACAATAAATGGCTGGGGTAAGGAAGGGACCCTTATTCTATGACAGAGCACAATAGTGTTCAAGCTGTAAACAGATTGGTTTAAAATGCTGACATTTTTTCACAGAAATACACTGATTTACACAGTTTGCAACATGGCAATGTTAGAACAGTTGTCAAGATACCACATCTCGACCTGAGTAAGTGAAATAACTCTAAACACAACAATATAAAATTTTAACTAGAAGTTTCTTTACAACATTATTCTTACTACTACGTTATGAAGTTGGTCAGTATTACGATAAATCATTAAATTCCGGTTCTAAGTTTCGTACTATTTAGGATGACAATCAAGTCTACAGAGGATGGTTAGTTTTGTGAGAAGCTCAGCAAAAGATTACCCAAGGTTGCTCGAGTTCACAGTGGTCGCAAGCTGGTGAATCAGCAAGTTACGGCTCTGCTCGTGGTATTTACTTTAGCTGCGATGAGTTGTCGTCTGCATGTGTACTCACGTCCTCTGAAATTCCTATAAAAGTTATTCAAAACCTTTGCTGATTTTATCAGCAGAAACTCTCCTACGTTTCTCGTAAGGCGAGAAAACATGCACTCATCCCTAGTCTTGGAATACGGCAATATGCACGTGCATGGCTGGAGCAGCGTGCATATTACAATGCCCCCTCAGTTCTCGCAACAACAATTAACTATGTGGCTGGTTCGTTACTCCGCAGTTTGAGCTCAACGACGCTACAGCTAATATTTAGCTGAATGTCAGCAGCAGTGAACGTAGTGTTCACACAAATTTCTCCTCTGCGTCGTACAGAGCATTATGCACCCCATTCTGCACTTGACGCCAGTTCAGAGTAGAGTGTCCTCGAAAATTTTGGTCTTGTCTTTCTCGTAGCAAAACTGTCCCCCACCTTGGTCCTCTCATGCTCCACGTCACAGCTTTTTCCGATCAATAGGAGTGTTCCTCTTGTTTGTGGAAACTCTATTTCCCAATCGCAAAGGCCCTACCATTAAACTGCATCGAAATCTTCCTAGTTCGTTTCCACCAGTTGGACATTTTGTGCCAGCCCCAGATGCCTAAAAGTTACACGCATACAGCATGAGCATACTACGCATTGTTCACGTGATAAACTGCATCACTGGTTTGTTCACATCCATTTGGAAATTCCGAAACACAGTTTTCTAAAGCTTCTTGCCGTCCCACTCCGACGGCCCGCTACTTGTTCGCCGGCAGGAGCCACCTGGCGCCCGGTCGTTGTCTCTCGCCACAGGACGCCCCCTAAGAGCTTTCCGTTGTACTGCCCTTGTTGCACCCTTCATGCCTGCTCATGCCTGCTTCCAAACAAAACGTTTCCTCTAGCTGCTTGTTTCACCTCTTGCTCATTGGCATGCAGTATACATGATACGTGTGTTAATACCGTCGACTGAGTGTCATCACTTTGCATTACATACTTATAGGCAAATCTGCTCATTTTCGCCTAAGTAAGTTAGGAGCTAGTAGAAACCCTTGGGAAACAGAAGAAATATTGAATTTAATTGATGAAAGGAGACAATATAAAAATGCAGTAAATGAAACAGGCAAAAAGGAAGACAAACGTATCAAAAATGAGATTGACAGGCAGTGCCAAATGGCTAAGCAGGGGTGGCTAGAGGACAAATGTAAGGATGTAGAGGCTTATCTCACTAGGGGTAACATAGATACTGCCTACAGGAAAATTAAAGAGACCTTTGGAGAAAAAAGAACCACTTGTATGAATATCAAGAGCTTTAATGGAAATCAAGTTCTAAGCAAAGAAGGGAAAGCAGAAAGGTGGAAGGAGTATATAGAGGGTCTATACAAGGACGATGAACTTGAGGACAATATTATGGAAATGGAAGAGGATGTAGATGAAGATGAAATGGGAGATATGATACTGCGTGAAGAGTTTGACAGAGCACTGAAAGACCTGAGTCGAAACAAGGCCCCCGGAGTAGACAACATTCCATTGGAACTACTGACAGCCTTGGGAGAGGCAGTCCTGACAAAACTCTACCATCTGGTGAGCAAGATGTACGCGACAGGCGAAATTCCCTCACGCGTCAAGAAGAATATAATAATTCCAATCCCAAAGAAAGCAGGTGTTGACAGATGTGAAAATTATCGAACTATCAGTTTAATAAGTCACATCTGCAAAATACTAACGCAAATTCTTTACAGACGAATGGAAAAAACGATAGAAGCCGAACTCGGGGAAGATCAGTTTGGATACCGTAGAAATGTTGGAACACGTGAGACAATACTGACCCTACGACTTATCTTAGAAGAAAGATTAAGTAAAGGCAAATCTACTTTTCTAGCATTTGTAGACTTAGAGAAAGTTTTTGACAATGTTGACTGGAATACTCTCTTTCAAATTCTAAAGGTGGCAGGGATAAAATACAGGGAGCGAAAGGCTATTTACAATTTGTACAGAAAGCAGATGGCAGTTATAAGAGTCGAGGGACATGAAAGGGAAGCAGTGGTTGGGAAGGGAGTGAGACAGGGTTGTAGTCTCTCTCCATGTTATTCTATCTGTATATTGAGCAAGCAGTCAAGGAAACAAAAGAAAAATTCGGAGTAGGTATTAAAATCCATGGAGATAAAATAATAACTTTAAGGTTCGCCGATGACATTGTAATTCTGTCAGAGACAGCAAAGGACTTAGAAGAGCAGTTGAACGTAATGGATAGTGTCTTTTAGGGAGGATATAAGATGAACATCAACAAAAGCAAAACGAGTATAATGGAATGTAGTCGAATTAAGTCGGGTGATGCTGAGGGAATTAGATTAGGAAATGAGACACTTAAAGTAGTAAAGGAGTTTTGCTATTTGGGGAGCAAAACAACTGATGATGGTCGAAGTACAGAGGATATAAAATGTAGACTGGCAATGGCAAGGAAAGCGTTTCTGAAGAAGAGAACTTTGTTAACATCGAGTATAGATTTAAATGTCAGGAAGTCGTTTCTGAAAGTATTTGTATGGAGTGTAGACATGTATGGAAGTGAAATGTGGACGATAAATAATTTAGACAAGAAGAGAATGGAAGCTTTCGAAATGTGGTGCTACAGAAGAATGCTGAAGATTAGATGGGTAGATCATGTAACTAATGAGGAGATATTGAATAGAGTTGGAGAGAAGAGGAGCTTGTGGCACAACTTGACTAGAAGAAGGGATCGGTTGGTAGGACATGTTCCGAGACATCGAGGGATCACGAATTTAGCATTGGAGGGCAGTGTGGAGGGTAAAAATCGTAGAGGGAGACCAAGAGATGAATACTCTAAGCAGATTCAGAAGGATGTAGGCTGCAGTAGGTTCTGGGAGATGAAGAAGCTTGCACAGGATAGAGTAGCATGGAGAGCTGCATCAAACCAGTCTCAGGATTGAAGACCACAACAACAACAAGTTAGGTGTCCTATTCACCTTCCCGTTACGATGTACAAATGGGTAAAGTATGTGCGATATATTCCAATGTAAAATCGGGTATTAGGAGAAAATGTAGTTTATAAATTGATGTAGAACGGAGAAATATTCTGTAAAGAGTCTCCGTTAGCATCAGAAGGGTTCTGGAAAGCCAATATTATAGCACATAGGTTTCAAGTGCTATTCAGAGATTGAAAGTTTGACATGGGGTGTGTGTGTGTGTGTGTGTGTGTTTGTGGTTTGAGGTTTTCGGGCGCTAAACAGCGTGTCATCAGCGCCCAAACGCATAGAAACAGGAACACATGCGGTGAAGGGACGAAGACGGACAGCGAACAAGGAGAACGGCTAAAAGACACAGACCTGACGCAGTTCCAAATCCTCACATACAGAGGCAAAACAAGAGGAGAAGAAATGCACTAAAAAAGGAAAGGAAACACAAGGAAAAGAGAACAGAAATCGAAGTGAAATAAGTAGGTAATCGTGACTGGCGGACCTCTTACCTAAAACCTGGGTGAGCCAGTCACCCCGGAGCACATTAAAATCCCCTCCCTAAAATCCGAGGCAACAAATTGGACAGGACACAAAACCGTAAGACCTTAATCACAATCGTTGCGTCGTCTTGCAAAATAGAGGGCAAATCTGGTGGCAAGGAAACCACCGCCCTCTGGTCAGAGAATAAAAGACAGTCAAGTAAAATGTGGCGGACAGTAATCTGGACGCCACAAGCACTGCAGATTGGGGGGTCCTCCCGCCGGAGTAAAAAACCGTGCGTTAAGGGACTGTGCCCGATGCGGAGGCGAGTGAGGAGAACCTCATCCCGCCTGCATGACTGGTAGGACGTACGCCATGGCTGCGTGGTGGCCTTGACCAGACGCAGCTTATTTTCACTGACTGTCAGACACTCCTCTTCCCACTGACGCATAACACGAAAACGCAAAAGGGAGGTAACAGCATGGAGGGGGACGGAATATTCAACAACGTGAGGGAGGGAACATGCATCTTTGGCAGCCACATCCGCCAGTTCGTTTCCCCTAATACCAACGTGTCCCGGCACCCAGCAGAAAGAAACCTCCTTCCCCTGCCGTTGCAGGTGGAGTAGGGCATCATGGATGTTCTGGACGACCGTATCCGCTGGGTACAAGTGTTGCATGGTTTGAAGGTCACTCAGTGAGTCAGAACAGATAAGAAACTTAAGACTGGGAACACATCTCATCTGCTCCAATGTCCGCAATATCGCAAACAATTCGGCATCAAAGATGGTAAACGCCGCAGGAAGCGACTCGATCAGGGAAAACAACAGCACAACCAACAGAGTCCCCCTGTTTAGAGCCATCCGTAAATACTGGTACATGGTCGAGATGCTGGTTTAAAATATCGTAAAATAAGGGAGTAAAAACAAACGCAGGAGTGCAGCTCCTCCGGTACTCTGACAAGTCTAAAAGGACGCTGGGCCTCTGGAGCAACCAGGGGGGCAGGCGGGTAAAACCCTGGAGTTGGGGTGCCACACGCTCCACACCAAGGGACTCAAGCAAATGCTTGGCTTGAATCTCAAATGGTCTCGTTGCCCTGGGACGACTGGAAAAGAGACGTTCCATAGGCGGTCGGGCAACAGTAGGGTACGCAGGGGAGGTAGGACAGGCAAGGAATTGAGACACCCGTCGCACCATGAGGAGTTTCCGCCGGATGGCGAGCGACGGTTCCCCTGCCTCAGCACACAGGCTGGGGATGGGACTGGCATGGAATGCACCAGTGGCCAGCCTGATACCCTCATGGTGTACTGCGTCAAGAATCTTCAGATACGAAGGCCTCGCTGACCCATACACAGTGCATCCATAGTCAAGACGCGACCGGACAAAAGCCCTATAAAACTGCAGCAGACGCGCCCGATTTTCTCCCCAGGACCGATGGCTCAGACACTTCAAAATATTCAGTGCCTTCAAGGCCCCGTGGCCATTTGCATCAACCCAGTCAGAAAGAAAGGACACAGTTCATTCTCCTTCGGAGTAACACCGCCTCTTGTTTGGATAATGCTATTAATTAAGCGAAATAAAAAATAAATATTTGTCCTCCAATCGTGGACAACCGACCACCGAGTGATCCTCTGTCAATTGTGTCGTTCGTTGTGGTATGGAGTTCTTTGGGGACAGTGCACCTCTCTCCCGGCCGTCGTCGGCTGTTTTGGCCTCAGAGCCGCTACGTGTCAATCAAGCAGCTTCTCAACTGGCGTCAAGAGGCTAGAGCATCCCACTTCGGTCCTCCCAAGGAGAAATCCCTGGTGGTACCAGGAATAGAACCCAGGTCCTCCGCATAAGTAGATCACACAGAAACACGAGGTTTTGGCAAAGACATGTAGCTCACTATCGTGGGCAGGCAGAAGTCGTCACTCATTACGCTGACGCATAATAAACTTAATTGTGAGAAAGTTCACAGATTTCAGAAACAGTAACTTTAACATGCTGATTCCGTAATGATCTTACAGATTTTCGGGTATGATGGAGAACGATAAATGTACCAAATTTCAAAGATATCGACTGGCACCTTTCACCGAAAATTTCAAATACTCTCGGGTACTCTATATGCGCTTGAGATTAGGGTGCCAGAATGTTTGGTGAAAAAGGAATGTATGGGTGCTGTCCTGATAACAATGCTGTTGTCATCTTCAAAAGCGAGAGTGTCCGCAGCATACTCGTCATGAAATATAGAAGAAAGGCGAGCACTTGGTCACAGAAAACGTTGAAATAAACGTTCTGGAAATATTCGTGGTGACCTGAAAGAATGGGCCCAAGCTACTGAACCAAGAACACCCAATAAACACCACAGAACCACCTCCAGTCTGATCTACACCCTCACACACTGTAGGTTGAAGGTGCACTCGATGTCTTGCAAAATTGCCACTACATCACACACTACCAGTCTTTTGCGCCCTAAAACCATAAAAAAACCACTACCAGTCAATTAGTTTCTGCATTGTTTCGTTCTCCGAAGACATCAAGATTTATGTGCCATTGAGAACATTGGCCCTCTAGGAGGTGCTCGGCTTCCTGTTTTCCAGTGCATGCAGTTCCCTTCGCTCGGATGAAGACTGAGATGGACCTGCATTCACTGACATCAGACATGTCATAAAGGCACTCGCATCGGTCCTCTGCTGTCGTAGGCCATTAACGCCAGATTTCGCCGAACTGTGCTAACGGATACGTTCGGCGTACGTCCCATGTAGATTACTGCGGTTATTCCACGCATTGTGTGTGTGTGTGTGTGTGTGTGTGTGTGTGTGTGTGTGTTAGCGCAGCCGTTGCTGCTCTCGACCGTTAAGTGCAGGCCATCGGCCACTGCATTGTCCTTGGTGAGCCTGAAATTTTGTATTCTCGGCACACTTTTGACCCTGTGGATCCCGGGATCTCGGGACACTGAATTCCCTAACGATTTCCGAAATAGAATGTCTCATGTGTCTAGCTTCAATTACCATTCCACTTTCAAACTCAATTAATTCCCACTGTGCGCCAATAATCACGTCGGCTACGTGATTGATTTAACTAAGGCATTTGATTGTGTTGCTCACAAAATATTGCTCCAGAAGTTGGACCATTACGGAATACGGGGAGTAGCTCACAATTGGTTCACCTCTTACCTTAGCGACAGGCAGCAAAAGGTCATTATTCACAATGTTGATAACGGCTGTGATGTGGGGTCTGAGTGGGGTACTGTCAAATGGGGGGTGCCCCAGGGATCAGTTTTGGGGCCACTCCTGTTCCTTATTTATATAAATGATATGCCCTCTAGTATTATGGGTAACTCCAAAATATTTCTGTTTGCTGATGATACGAGCTTGGTAGTCTAAAGGATGTTGTGTGCAACATTGGCTCGGTTTCAAATAGTGCAGTACGTGACCTCAGTTCATGGCTTGTAGAAAATAAACTAACGCTAAATCACAGTAAGACTCAGTTTTTACAGTTTCTAACACACAATTCAACAAAACCTGACGTTTTAATTTCACAGAATGGGCATATGATTAGTGAAACTGAACAGTTCAAATTTCTAGGTGTTCAGATAGATAGTAAACTGTCGTGGAAAGCCCACGTGCAGTATCTTGTTCAAAGATTTAATACTGCCATTTTTACTATTCGAACGGTATCAAAAGTGAGTGATCGTTCGACACGAAAATCAGTCTACTTTGCTAATTTTCTTTCGCTATTCTCGTATGGTATTACACTCCTGGAAATTGAAATAAGAACACCGTGAATTCATTGTCCCAGGAAGGGGAAACTTTATTGACACATTCCTGGGGTCAGATGCATCACATGATCACACTGACAGAACCACAGGCACATAGACACAGGCAACAGAGCATGCACAATGTCGGCGCTAGTACAGTGTATATCCATCTTTCGCAGCAATGCAGGCTGCTATTCTCCCATGGAGACGATCGTAGAGATGCTGGATGTAGTCCTGTGGAACGGCTTGCCATGCCATTTCCACCTGGCGCCTCAGTTGGACCAGCGTTCGTGCTGGACATGCAGACCGCGTGAGACGACGCTTCATCCAGTCCCAAACATGCTCAATGGGGGACAGATCCGGAGATCTTGCTGGCCAGGGTAGTTGACTTACACCTTCTAGAGCACGTTGGGTGGCACGGGATACATGCGGACGTGCATTGTCCTGTTGGAACAGCAAGTTCCCTTGCCGGTCTAGGAATGGTAGAACGATGGGTTCGATGACGGTTTGAATGTACCGTGCACTATTCAGTGTCCCCTCGACGATCACCAGTGGTGTACGGCCAGTGTAGGAGATCGCTCCCCACACCATGATGCCGGGTGTTGGCCCTGTGTGCCTCGGTCGTATGCAGTCCTGATTGTGGCGCTCACCTGCACGGCGCCAAACACGCTTACGACCATCATTGGCACCAAGGCAGAAGCGACTCTCATCGCTGAAGAAGACACGTCTCCATTCGTCCCTCCATTCACGCCTGTCGCGACACCACTGGAGGCGGGCTGCACGATGTTGGGGCGTGAGCGGAAGACGGCCTAACGGTGTGCGGGTCCGTAGCTCAGCTTCATGGAGACGGTTGCGAATGGTCCTCGCCGATACCCCAGGAGCAACAGTGTCCCTAATTTGCTGGGAAGTGGCGGTGCGGTCCCCTACGGCACTGCGTAGGATCCTACGGTCTTGGCGTGCATCCGTGCGTCGCTGCGGTCCGGTCCCAGGTCGACGGGCACGTGCACCTTCCGCCGACCACTGGCGACAACATCGATGTACTGTGGAGACCTCACGCCCCACGTGTTGAGCAATTCGGCGGTACGTCCACCCGGCCTCCCGCATGCCCACTATACGCCCTCGCTCAAAGTCCGTCAACTGCACATACGGTTCACGTCCACGCTGTCGCGGCATGCTACCAGTGTTAAAGACTGCGATGGAGCTCCGTATGCCACGGCAAACTGGCTGACACTGACGGCGGCGGTGCACAAATGCTGCGCAGCTAGCGCCATTCGACGGCCAACACCGCGGTTCCTGGTGTGTCCGCTGTGCTGTGCGTGTGATCATTGCTTGTACAGCCCTCTCGCAGTGTCCGGAGCAAGTATGGTGGGTCTGACACACCGGTGTCAATGTGTTCTTTTTTCCATTTCCAGGAGTGTATATTTTGGGGTAACTCTTCTCATTCTAAAAGGATATTTTTGGCTCAGAAACGGGCGGTTCGGGCAGTAAGTGGTGTTAGTTCACGAACCTCTTGTCGACCTCTGTTCACGAGTCTGGGTATTTTGACATTGGCCTCGCAGTATGTATACTCCTTGTTGTCGTTTCTTATTATCAATATTAGTTTATTCCCAAGAATAAGCAGCTTACACTCGGTTAATACTCGGCAGAAATCAAACTTGCATTTGGATCGGACTTCCTTAACTCTTGTGCAAAAAGGTGTGCAGTTTACTGCTGCACCCATTTCCAATAAGCTGCCACTCGAAATCAAAAATCTTAGCAGTAATCCACGCGCTTTCAAATCGAAACTGAAGAGCTTCCTCATGGGTCACTTCTTCTATTCTGTCGAGGAGTTCCTTGAAAAATTAATCTGATTTTTATTGTATGCTGACAGCGTTTACTTAAATTTATGGACGGACTTTTGTAAGGTTCATGTACATTTACTTTTATCAGTTAATAAGTTTATGTTGTAATTTCGTATACTAACACGTTCCATGACTTTGGAGATTTGCTCCTCAAGTTGGTCCTACGGAACTTGACGAGTAAATAAATAAACCTTTTCACGTGAATCACCTGAGTAGAAACGACACCTTAGAAACACCTCCGCTAATGCACTGCCCTTTTTATACCTTGTGTACACGATTCCGCCGCCATCTGTGTAAGTGCATATCGCTATTCCATGACCACATATAATAAAATCGTGTGGAATGGTAGTGGCTGGCCTAGTTACGTTTACAAGGCCTTTGCCGGGTTTTTTTCTTTTCTTTTTTTTTTTTTTTTAGTGTGTAGTGTGGACTGAAGAGATCATCCTTGATGACTTATTCTTCTAGGATGGGATGTAAGGATAAAAGGAAAACTATTTATTACGCATTCAGTTAGGCTTGGGCACGCAATGGGTCCTTTAGCAGGCTGTCTTTGGTGATGTCTATCTCCTGTCGAGAGTGGAATGTGTCAAGGCTGTTATGTGTGACTGCTTCCTCGTGGTATGACAGATTGCCTATGGGAGGTGAAACGTTTTGACTTCGGTACTCGATACTTGTGCCATCTTGCAGGGTTTACCGTTCTTACCGATTCTAATTGTCGAACTTCGTCCCTAAGGACATCGATCTTGTCAAAAACTCGTAGAGCCTTGTCATAGACCTTCTCTTGTATGGTGGTCTCGTGGAGTGCGGTGCGGATGTCGACGTTTCTTGTCCACCATGGAGCTCCTGTGATCCATCGATAGCAAATGTTTTGCAGCGCTTGGAGTTTGTTGTAGTTGGAGACGCACGCAGTTCTCCACGAGGTGGAGCCATACAAGATTGTGGGTTCCACCGTTACCTTATACAATTGGAATTTTGTCTTAGGGTTGAGATCCTTACTCTTCAGGAACGGAATCAACGACCCGGCCATCTTCTGGGCTGCCGTCTTCTTGTCGTCAATATGTCTTCTTGTCGTCAATATGCTGCGTAAAGAGTAATTTTTTGTCAAGGTAGACACCGAGATACTTCACTCCCGGCTACCATGGGATAAATTGGTCAGCTATTTGGAGTCTGTCGTTCAGAACTGGTTTCCTCCGTGTGAACAGAACGGCTGCCGTCTTCGTCGGGTTGATCGTTATCTTATTTTGCAGCGCCAAGCATTCCATTACAGCAAGTTGCCGTTGCATCCTAGCGATTAGCTGGTCCAAGTGTCGTCCAGTTGTCAGAAAGGCCGTATCGTCCGCATAAAAACTCGCCGTAACAAGGGGGACTGTTGGGATGTCATTTATAAATAAGTTGAAAAGTAGAGGCGAAATGACAGAGCCCTGCGGAATTCCTGCGGAGATCAGTTTCATTTCGGAGTTTTTATCGTCGACTCGGACATACAGTTTCCTGTCCTGCAGAAAGCTGTCTATGAGTCTAATGTAACAATCCGCAATAGAGGTAGTGCGATGCAGTTTGACGATAAGGTTGGGCCACCACACCTTATTGTAAGCTTTTTCGATGTCAAGGAAGACACCAATCGTGAAGTGCTGCTTGTTGTATCCTTCTTGTATCCGTTCGGTGATCCGTAGAAGTTGAAGTTCGGCAGATAACTTGTCCTTGAAACCGAATTGTTCGGGTCGTATAACATCATGCGCTGTAAGCGTGTCATGGAGCCTCTGCAACAGTACTCTCTCGAGCACCTTGTCAAGGGTCGGCAAGAGGCTAATTGGCTGGTAACTGTTGGGTTCTGCTGGGTCTTTACCTGGCTTGGGTATTGGAACTACTAAAGCCGTCTTCCATGCCGTAGGAAAACATCCCTGCAGAAGGCAGCTGTTGAGAATTCGGGTAAGGCGCACAGTTGGCTTCCTGGGCAACTGTTTCAAATCGGTGTTGCTTATGGAGTCGTTGCCCGGCGCATTATTCCGAGTCTTCCGGATAATTTTACGGATCTCTGCTGGTGTGGTGAGTTGTGGGCGGCTCTGCACAGGCGCAGCACGAAGAGCAGTCCATTCTGCTGCAACGAGGGCTTCCTGTTTTTGCAGGCGGACGTCGTTCACGGGGGTCGCTGGTGTAGACATCTGTTCTTGGTAAGTCGTAGCATACAGCTCCGCCTGGGCGAGTTCGTCATAGAGGAGGCCATCTGGTCCTCTGATGGCTCGTTTAGGTGGCCGCTGGTGTCGTATGTTCTTGACTACCTGCCATTCGTTCTTGGTTCGAAGTAAGAATTCATCCGTCTTATTTCGCAGACCTGCTGTCGCCACTCGGCCACTCTCCTGTGCAGTTCTCGTGTTAAGACGTGTGTTTCTCGTCGATCGATCGGATTTCTGTAGCGGAGCCAACGTCGCCTGCTCCTGTTTCTCTGTGTCTTCAGTTCTTGGAGTAGAGGCGGGAACTCGTCGAAAGCTACTACAGGGCACACCGTGTGAGTAGTTGCCCTCCGTTTGGCTACCCTTTGCCGGTTACACTGCCTCTCAGCTATGTTTCTCAATCGTGAACACGATGGCGCTGCCGCTCTGGCCACTCGCCTAGGCGGATAGCAGGTATTGCCCGCGGCGCGCTGCAGCTGACTCACCGAGCGCGAAGCACATGAGGGAGGCGGCGGTGAGACGCAGGCGCGCGTGCAGCCCCCGGGGGCGGCCGTAGTCGGCGAGGGCGGCGTCTGCCTCCCGCCAGCGCCGCGACACCTGCGGCCACCTGGTCGCCAGCTGCAGGAACGCCGCGTTCGTCAGGAAGCCCGCGCCGTAGAACGCCACGCCACCTACCGGCACCAACACTTAACTCTCTGCACGCTAGCGGGACCAGTCACAAACGTATGAAATGTCTCGCAGTTGAGAATATGGACAACTATCATCTGTACGAGGGCGTACCTAAAAAATAAAACACCGGAATAACATTGCCGTAGTCCAGGGGTTCCCAACAAAATTTTCTCGGGGACTCCCTCATCGAGCATGATTCGTACCTTGTCATATCACAGTATCAAGTACCTAAAAAAGCCAAATTAGGAGTCTTATTATGTTTTCTATTTATGGTACTTAGAAAAAACATTGACATATTCATAACAAATTACACATTGAGGTTTAGGCTGTTGCTCAGGCCCAGTGAATGTAAAATCGATTTCCAAGCAATCAGATTTATACAGGGTGTTACAAAAAGGTACGGCCAAACTTTCAGGAAACATTCCTCACACACAAATAAAGAAAAGATGTTATGTGGACATGTGTCCAGAAACGCTCAATTTCCATGTTAGAGCTCATTTTAGTTTCGTCAGTATGTACTGTACTTCCTCGATTCACCGCCAGTTGGCCCAATTGAAGGAAGGTAATATTGACTTCGGTGCTTGTCTTGACATGCGACTCATTGCTCTACAGTAATAGCATCAAGCACATCAGTGTAGCATCAACAGGTTAGTGTTCATCACGAACGTGGTTTTGCAGTCAGTGCAATGTTTACAAATGCGGAGTTGGCAGATGCCCATTTGATGTACGGATTAGCACGGGGCAATAGCCGTGGCGCGGTACGTTTGTATCGAGACAGATTTGCAGAACGAAGGTGTCCCGACAGGAAGACGTTCGAAGCAATTGATCGGCGTCTTAGGGAGCACGGAACATTCCAGCCCATGACTCGCGACTGGGGAAGACCTAGAACGACGAGGACACCTGCAATGGACGAGGCAATTCTTCGTGCAGTTGACGATAACCCTAATGTCAGCGTCAGAGAAGTTGCTGCTGTGCAAGGTAACGTTGACCACGTCACTGTATGGAGAGTGCTACGGGAGAACCAGTTGTTTCCGTACCATGTACAACGTGTGCAGGCACTATCAGCAGCTGATTGGCCTCCACGGGCACACTTCTGCGAATGGTTCATCCAACAATGTGTCAATCCTCATTTCAGTGCAAATGTTCTCTTTACAAATGAGGCTTCATTCCAAAGTGATCAAATTGTAAATTTTCACAATCAACATGTGTGGGCTGACGAGAATCCGCACGCAATTGTGCAATCACGTCATCAACACAGATTTACTGTGAACGTTTGGACAGGCATTGTTGGTGATGTCTTGATTGGGTCCCATGTTCTTCCACCTACGCTCAGTGGAGCACGTTATCATGATTTCATGCGGGATACACTACCTGTACTGCTACAACATGTGCCTTTACAAGGACGACTCAACATGTGGTTCATGCACGATGGAGCTCCTGCACATTTCAGTCGAAGTGTTCGTACGATTCTCAACAACAGATTCGGTGACCGATGGATTGGTAGAGGCGGACCAATTCCATGGCCTCTACGCTCTCCTTACCTCAACCCTGTTGACTTTCATTTATGGGGGCATTTGAAAGCTCTTGTCTACGCAACCCCGGTACCAAGTGTAGACTCTTCGTGCTCGTATTGTGGACGGCTGTGATTCAATACTCCATTCTCCAGGGCTGCATCAGCGCATCAGGGATTCCATGCGACGGAGGGTGGATGCATGTATCCTCGCTAACGGAGGACATTTTGAACATTTCCTGTAACAAAGTGTTTGAAGTCACGCTGGTACGTTCTGTTGCTGTGTGTTTCCATTCCATGATTAATGTGATTTGAAAAGAAGTAATAAAATGAGCTCTAACATGGAAAGTAAGCGTTTCCGGACACATGTCCACATAACATATTTTCTTTTTTTGTGTGTGAGGAATGTTTCCTGAAAGTTTGGCCGTATCTTTTTGTAACATCCTGCATTTTCTAATTTTTCCAGTAAGCTTAACACTGGTCTTGGAAGGGTTAGGTTCAAGGGACGCCGACGATTTAGGTTCAATGGACACTGACAACTTCGGTTCGAGAGTCACTGACTTACTTGCTTGAACATCAAATGCATGATCTTCCTCTTCATCTGTAGGCCTTTCTCGTTTGAACGAACCACTTTTTAACCAACGGTCCATTTTTAACTACGCGAACTGTAGCTTCCGCGAAAAACAATGCTTTACAAGCACTACTGTTTTAATACGGAATACTGAATATGTAAACAACACGGTCTGTGAAAGCACTGGCAATAAATTAACAATGGCCGATTGTCGTCTGAAATGCGAGTTTCTGTGTAGTGACCGTCAGTTGTCGGTTGCAAAGAGGCAGCGCGGGCAGTCTAACGGCATACAGAAGAACTATTTGCCTCTATCTAATTCTAGTTTTGCGCTAGACTCTGCTAGTGTCAGTTGGCTCCAGGAAGACGCTAGACGCAGAAGTTAGCGTTCGCTAATGCTCTACTCATGCAGGTAGCGGAAAAAAATCTGTTCTCATACGAAATATATTTAATATATTTTTTATTCTAATAGCATCTTGCGGACCCCTCTGGCATATCTCGCGTACCCCTGGGGGTCCACGGACCACCTGTTGGGACGTAGTCCAAGCTAGTGTAGTACATATTTCTGCCGCTAGGCATGTATAGCGCAACTCATTCTCAGCTCAGTGCTGCCTGTCTTGTCGACCTGGCTTGTTCTGGTCATCTGCAGTGATTGTTTTTGCTAGCACTGTTTTGTTCGGGCATTTCGCTTTTAATGATGGCAAGTTTATGTGACCGACATGCAGCTGATGGCGACATGTCGACTGATGATAAATCTCGCTCTAGACGTCCATCAACTGCCCGAATCATCCAGAGTTTGTTCCCCCATGTCAGACTGTCAATCATGCCTTTTATTTGGAAGTTATAACAAGATTGCGTAACAGTGTTCGTCAAAAAAGACCCATTTGTGACAGCCAGGAGACTGGTTCTTGCACCGCGACAACGCACCTGCACACACAGCGCTCTCTGTTAGATAATTTTGGGCTAAAACTGGCATTGTTCTGCTGCCCGACGCATCTTACTCTCCTGACCTGGCTCCGTGCGAATTTTTCTTATTTCCACGCATGAAAAAGGGCATGAAAGAATGCCAGTTTGACAACATTGACGAAGTCAAGAAACAAAACGAGGGAGGGTCCATTTCTAAAGATAACTATAAAAAATGTTTCGAACAGTGGAAGCACCGGTGGGACTAACTTATTAGTTGTAATGGAGAGTACGTATTTTGAAGGGGGTAAGATTGTTTTGCATATAATTTGAAAATATATAGCTTTTAAAAGTAATTCCGCTTGTTTGGGTACACCCTCCTATAACAGAATGACGACAATGTAAATTTGCAGCTGGACGATGCGGCCGAGCGGTTCTAGGCGCTTCAGTCTGGAACCGCGCGACTGCTACCATAGCAGGTTCGAATCCTGCGTCGTGCATGAATGTGTGTGATGTCCTTAGGTTAGTTAGGTTTAAGTAGTTCTAAGTTCTAGGTGATTGGTGACCTCAGATGTTAAGTTCCATAATGCTCAGAGCCATTTGAACCATTTGAATTTGTAAATTTGTGCCAGACCGGAACTCGAACCCGGATTTCCCACTTATCGCGAGCAGTCGCCTTACCATATAGGTATCTGAGCACGATTCACGGCCAGACCATAAACTTCGACATGTCATCAAACATATGTCTATAACCTACCCTCGTACATCCATTATGTTTATCACCGTAGAGGGGAGACATTTTACCTGAAAGTTGCTTGCCCGGTGTCGACAGATAAATACGACGTCCACTATGCTTATGTGAACTCACAAATTTGGTTTCTCGGAAGCCGAGTTCCCGAAAGCGCCTTTTTTTGTGCCCATGCATCTATCTCAGTACTGGAATATCACATTACAATTCCTTTTCACAATTTAGAGCACAAGTAGCCAACCTTTCCTTACCTATTGGCGACATTTGTCGCTTCGTGGCAGTAAAACTTTCTAACCGCCCACCGGTTCCACAGTAATGTTGATTTACAGGGTGGGGCAAATAAAAGTGGCCCGTAGAACAGAGTTCCAGGCTATATAGAACTACAGCAGAGGAAAGGTAGCTACTAAGAAGCTGGACTGCTGGAACTGCTGCAGTCTCATCCGAAACGTTCTGCTGCAATTCTTGAAGACTATGAAGGTTGCTGTATCGCAACACCTTAGACTTGAGGGCTCCCCACGCAAAGTAATATAACACTGGCCAGCTAGGGCCGTGACCAGACTCACCTCTGCTAACAACTCCATCAGGCCTGAAAGTTGCGTAAATGTGCTCCAAGGTTCTGCCGGGTGTAAGGGCAGTTGCTCCATCCTGTTGGAAGTAACTGTAGGTCGTTTCCTCCTCCGTTAATTCTGCCATAAATGGTTTCAAAATGTTGGCAATGTAACGCGCCAAAATCAACGTCTGATGAAAGAAGATGGGACCAGTAGACCCTAATGCGGCTTGCAGACAGTGCGCACCAAACCCCAACTTTTGATAACGCAGTGGTGTTTCGTGGAAGTTACGCAGATTCTCTGTTGCCCAGAACCTGTGATTCAGTGAGCTGACATAACCACTCAGGTGAAACCAGGCTTCATCAGACACAGAGAACAGTTCCATGTCCAATTCTTCCTTTGCCATCTCAGTGAACAGCCACTCACGAATGTGGAGGCGCTGAGGAGCATCTGCTGGTTTAAATGCATGAAAATTGGACACTCGGTAGGGATGCATGTGTAGGTCCAGCTGAAGTATTCGTCCGCATGATCGACGTGATATGCCCGTGTCTTGCGACAGGTGTTGGGTTGATTTGATAGGACTCTTACGCATTTTCTGGTGACTGCAGCCACATTTTCTGGTGTGCGGGCACGTTTCGAAATGTTTTTTGACTTGTTCAAAACAGACCCCGTCTGAGCCCATTTTCGGACAGAGCGTCGCTTAACACTTTTTGCTCGCACTTTGACACCATTATACTTCTCAGCAAACTACCTACCACACCGTTTGCACGACATTGTTGTCACGTAACTTTACACATCGAACACCCGCTGCTCCACTGTGAGTACCATCGTCCCCTTTTCACTGCTCCACTCACAATGACGCAGCCCGCTCTACGTTCTGAGATCACAGGGTGTTTTTATATGGGTACTTACACGTCCAATCCCACACATAAAAAAACAATTTTGCTTCACCTCGGTTCCGAGAGTTCCGGACCCTGTACAGAAAATTGGAGTAGAGATCAACATAAACATCATGTCCACCCTTTTTATTGCTCATGAAAACCACACATTGCATGTTGTACCACCATACAGAGGTGGTGGTCCAGATTGCTGTACACACCGGTACCTATAATACCCAGTAGCACGTTCTCTTGCATTGATGCATGCCTGTATTCGTCGTGGCATACTATCCACAAGTTCATCAAGGCACTGTTGGTCCAGATTGTCCCACTCCTCAACGGCGGTTCGGCGTAGATTCCTCAGATTCGTTGGTGGGTCACGTCGTTCATAAATAGTCCTTTTAAATCTATTCCAGGCATATTCGATAGGGTTCATGTCTGGAGAACATGCTGGCCACTCTAGTCGAGCGATGTCGCTGTCCTGGAGGAAGTCATTGGTTGGTTGGTTGGTTTCGGGGAAGGAGACCAGACTGCGAGGTCATCGGTCTCATCGGATTAGGGAAGGATGGGGAAGGAATTCGGCCGTGCCCTTTCAGAGGAACCATCCCGGCATTTGCCTGGAGTGATTTAGGGAAATCACGGAAAACCTAAATCAGGATGGCCGGACGCGGGATTGAACCGTCGTCCTCCCGAATGCGAGTCCAGTGTCTAACCACTGCGCTACCTCGCTCGGTGGGAAGTCATTCACAAGATGTGCACCACGGGGACTGTCGTTCATGAAGACGAATGACTCGCCAATATGCGGCCGATATGACGTATTGTCAGTTGGAGGATGGCATTCACATACTGTACAGCCGTTAGGGTGCCTTCCACGACAACCAGCGGCGTACGTCGGCCCCACATAATGCCTCCCCAAAACAGCAGCGAACCTCCACCGTGCTGCTCTCGCTGGTCAGTGTGTCTAAAGCGTTCAGCCTGACTGGGTTGCCTCCAAACACGTCTCAGACGATTGTCTGGTTGAAGGCATATGCGACACTCATCGGTGAAGAGAACGTGATGCCAACCCTGAACGGTCCATTCGGCATGTTGCTGGGCCCATCTGTACCGCGCTGCATGGTGTCGTGGTTGCAAAGATGAACCTCGCCATGGACGTCGGGAGTGAAGTTGCGCATCATGCAGCCTACTGCGCACAGTTTGAGTCGTAACACGTCCTGTGGCTGCAGGGAAAGCATTATTTAACATGGTGGCGTTGCTGTCAGGATTCCTCCGAGCCATAATTCGTAGGCAGCGGTCATCTAGGGGACTGATGACATCAGGTTTTTACTCCCATAGTGCTTGGAGCCATTAGAACCATGCATGGTTGTTTACGTCTTTGGGCGGGTTTAGTGACATCTTCGAACAGTCAAAGGGACTGTTTCTGTGATACAGTATCCACAGTCAACGTCTATCTTCAGCAGTTCTGGGAAGCGGGGTAATGCAAAACTTTTTTTGATGTATGCCTATCCACTCGTCCTGGCCCCTTTTGTTTGTCCTTCCCAGTATAGGGCTTTACTTCACATTGTATAATTTATAAAGAAGGGTTCCTGAAAATTATACAATGAAAAACCAAAGAAACTGGTACACCTGCCTAATATCCTCTGTAAGGCCCCCCGCGAGCAGGCATAAGTGCCGCAAAACGACGTGGCATGTACTCGACTAATGTCTGAAGTAGTGCTGGAGGGAACTGACACCATGAATCCCGCAGGGCCGCCCGTAAATCCGTAAGAGTACGGGGAGGGGAGGCTGGAGGGGGGGGGGGGGGGGGAGGGTGTGGATATCTCTTCTGAGCAACACGTTGCAAGGCATCCCACATATGCTCAATAATGTTCACGTCTGGGCTGTTCGGTGGCCAGTGGAAGTGTTTAAACTCGGAAGAGTATTCCTGAAGCCACTCTGTAGCAATTCTGGGCGTGTGGTGCGTCGCATTGCTGGAATTTCTCAAGTCCGTCGGAATGCAAATGGACAGGAATGGGTGCAGGTGATCAGACAGTATGTTTACTTACGTCTCACTTGCCAGTATCGTATCTAGACGTATCAGGGATCCTATATCACTACAACTGCACATGCCCCACACCATTACAGAGCCTCCACCAGCTTAAACACTCCCCTACTGACATGCAAGGTCAATGGATTCATGAGATTGTCTCCATACCCGCACACGTCCATCCGCTCGATGCATTAGAAAAGAGACTCGTCAGACCATGCAACATGTTTCCAGTCATCGACGGCCCAATGTTGGTGTTGACGGGCCCTGGGGAGGTGTAAAGTTTCGTGTCTTGTACTCATCAAGGATACAGGAATGGTCAGTCGGTTCCGGAAACCCTTTGAATGGTTCGCACGCTGACACTCGTTGATGGCCTTGCCCTGAAATCTGCAGCAATTTGTGAAAGGGTTGCACTTCTGTCACGTTGAACGATTCTCTTCAGTCTTCTTTGGTCCCGTTCTTGCAAGATTTTTTTTTCCGGCAGCATCTATGTCAGAGATTTGATGTTTTTCCTGTAATTCATGATACACTCGTGAAATTATCGTACGGGAAAATCCCCACTTCATCACTATCTCGGAGATGCTATGTCCCATCGGTCGTGACCCGACCATAACATCACGTATATGTACATGGATACTCTGCAGATCACATTTAAGTAACTGGCAGAGGGTTCATCGAACTGCCTTCACAATTCTCTATTATTCCAATCTTGTATAGCGCGCGGAAAGAACGAACACCTATATCCTTCAATATGAGCTCTGATTTCCCTTACTTTATCATGGTGATCGTTTCTCGTATGTAGGTTGGCGTCAACTAAATATTTTCGCATTCGGAGGAGAACGTTGGTGGTTGGAATTTCGTGAGAAGATTCCTCCGAAACGAAAAATGCCTTTGTTTGATGTCCATCCCGAATCCTGTATCATTTCAGTGACACTCTCTCCCCTATTTCACGATAATACAAAACGTACTGCCCTTCTTTGAACTTTTTCGATGTACTCCGTCCATCATATCTGGTAAGCATCCCACTCCGCGTAACAGTATTCTAAAAGAGGACGATCAAGTGTAGTGTAGGAAGTCTCTTTAGTAGATCTGTTACATTTTCTAAGTGTCCTGCCAATAAAACGCAATCTTTGGTTAGCCTGCCCCATAGCATTTTCTACGTGTTTCTTCAATTTAAGTTGATCGTAATTGTAATTTTTGTGTATTTAGTAGCATTTACGACCTTCGGATTTGACTGATTTATCCTGTAACCGAAGTTTAACGGATTCTTTTTAGCACTCATGTGGATGACCTCACACTTTCATTATTTTGGGTCAATCGCCAATTTTCGCACCAGACACACATCTTTTCTAAATCTTTTGCAATTTGTTTTGATCTTCTGATAACTTTGCTAGTCGATAAACGACAGCGTTATCTGCAAACAACCTAAGACGGCTGCTCAGATTGTCTCCCAAATCGTTTATGTAGATAAGGAACAGCGAAGAGCCTATAACAGTACCTTGGGGAACGGTAGAAATCATTTATGTTTTACTAGACGACTTTCCATCAATTACTACGAACTGTGACCTCTCTGACAGGAAGTAACGAATCAGTCACATAACTGAGACGATATGCCATAAGCACGCAATGTCACTACAAGCCGCTTGTGTGGTACAGTGTCAAAAAGCCTTCCGGAAATCCAGAAATACGGAATCAATTTGAAATCCCTTGTCAATAGCACTCATCACTTCATGCGAGTAAAGAACTAGTTATGTTTAACAAGAACGATGCTTTCGAAATCCGTGTTGACTGTGTGTCAATAGACCGTTTTCTTCGAGGTAATCCATAATTTTCGAACACAATATATGTTCCAAAATCCTGCTGCAGTTCGACGTAAATGATATGAACCCTTAATTTTGTGGATTACTCCCCTATCTTTCTTGAATATTGGTGTGACTTATGCAACTTTCCAGCCTTTGGGTACGGATCTTTCGTCGAGCGATCGGTTGTATACGATTGTTAAATATGGAGCTATTGTATCAGCATACTCTGAAAGGATCCAACTGGTATACAATATTGACCGGAAGGCTTGTTTTTGTTAAGTGATTTAAGTTGCTCCACTAGTCCGAGGATATCTATTTCTACGTTACTCATGTTGGCAGCTGTTCTTGATTCGAATTCAGGGATATTTAGTTCACCTTCTTTGGTGAAGAAATTTCGGAAGGCTGTGTTTAGTAACTCTTCTTTGGCAGCACTGTTTTCGACAGTATCTCCATTGCTATAGCACAGAGAAGGCATTGATTGTGTCTTGCAGCTAGTACACTTCACATACGACCAGAAGCTCTTTGGATTTAATGTAGGTTGATTCTTACAGAGAAGAAGACAGCAACCAGCCACTATTAATAATGCTATTTATTTAAGTGATTATCGCCGTAACCGGTTTCGAACTGACAAGTTCATCATCAGACGGCTGTTCAGAATATTCACAAGATGCACTTTACATAATCGTCAGTTTTCGATTTTTATTTTCCCACTGTAGCTAAATGTTCTTGGTGTGTTGGTGCCATGAAAACAATGTTAGAAGCGCCCTATGTGAATATAACTAACCTCCAAACGCTGTAATACAGAGTAAACAAATATGTGAGGTTAAGTGGTTATAGTAATCGAAAATTATGCGAAATTTTGTTGCGAAGTTGCAGGATTGTATTTTTGCAATAAGAACTTGTCAGGTTTCGAAACAAAGGTGATACTCACTTAAATCTTGATATCTTGCCATTGTAATAACCGATCTAACCACTGCGCCAGACACTTACTGTCTCATATAGGCGTTGCCGGCCGCAGCGCCGTATTCTGCCTGTTTACGTATATCTGTATTTGGATACGCATGCCTATACCAGTTTCTTTGACGCTTCAGAGTATAATATATTAATAGTTACTTACCAAATAGTTTATATTAAAATTTCACGAAAACCCAATGATAATGTTTTCAATAGTCCTACTTTCTACCATTCACAAAGAAAGCTGGAGAGCCCACTAGAGGGCGTTAGGGACCAGGTTGACTGCCACGGATTCAGAGTAGACATTAGTTTAAGTCGTACCCCGGTACAAAGTTGCATAGGCTTAACAAAGGACAGATTCCGACCTGAAACGAATTTTACAGCCACAATTTATAGAAAAGAGTAAACAAGACGAAAATGTAACACAGGGCACACAGAGGTAGTACGCTAAAGAGCTCCTCCATGTTCGTGTCTTATGGTATCGCGGCACTCTCAGGATGATGGTATGAATTAGTGAATGGTCACTGCCTTTGATTTTGGATGTCCCTGACCATTCTTCTTGCAAGTCCCATGACGGTAAGAAAGGACAAATCGCTGTTGGTACACAGTTGGGATAATCCCACTTCAATCCATATTAAAGACTACATACCTAATTTAGCAATAATTTTACATGTCCTATAAGAACTGTTTCAAAAGCTGCGGATACAGAATTGAATATTTAGCAAGTTCCAAAGTACCATCTAGATAGAACATGAGAGCAGAGTATAAGAATCAGATTTGGGTATTACAGCCATAGGTATAGTTACGGCAGAACTCAGGCATGTATGTGTGTATTGAAGATACATAGTGACATCATTTATAGGCCAAGCACTCTATATCCTGATGAGTACCATGTCTAAATATAGTCACTTAATTGCGGTTTGGGAGGGAGCTATAGCGGTATGTTGGCACTCTTTACAGACTCGTACAGCATTTTATTCGTTGCTATCGTTGGGTGTTAGCAAGCCCGAAGATTACTTGCAAGTACGTTTATGTGATAAGTCTTCCGAGGACATTATAGAAATACGTGGTTTGGATCTTGTACCTCTCCGCAAACACAGAGTGTTGACGCTTAAGTCGATCCGATAGAGGTGTTCGTTGAACGTTCAGTGATAAAATTTCAAGGGACCGACGACCTCAGCAGTTTGGCCCTTATGAATTCACACAAATTTGAACATTTGAACACATTAAATTTCAGCCGTGCTGTAACTGTCATGAAGTTCCTCTACGTTTGTGTCTTACTATAACATGGTACTCTTGGAATCGTGGGATGAGTTAGAGCATAGTAATGGACTTTCATTTGGGGTGTTCTCTAACACTCTTCTTGCCAGTCGGATGACAACCCCAGAAGGCGTTTTTGGTCGATGAAATAAACACTCCAATAGCGATTCGGGCAATGTGGATTTGCTGGCCGGAATGATCTTCCATAACGGTTCTTTGCACATAAAAGTTAGCGAAATAGTGAAGCTACTCAAACTGCTACCTCCTTCAGTGTGCTGATGACACCGCATTCGTGGCGCTGTCCACTATAGTCCAAAAATACCAACGATCCCTCCAAATACGTCTCAGTCAGTTTACCCGCTTGTGCAGCCATTAGCTCCCTAATATCGACCCCTACAAAACCCAGACAATAACTGTAGGCAGAACCGTGCGGCGCTTACGCTTCCACGACTTCTACCTCACCATTTACAACTCTCCTATCCAGTTACCCAAAACATTAAAATATCTTGGGCTAACCCTCTACACCATGGCTGCCATCATTTGAAAATGGTTTCGGGGGAGATTATCAACATCTGAGGATTATTTTAGGGGAGATTTATTAGCAATAAATTTCAGCGGCACAACTAAATCGCATTTCCTAACCACTACTCCTCAGAATATTTATTGTTAATAAGCAATATGTCTCTTTTTCCAACCAAATGCTCAGTCTATGGTAACCTAAAAGAAACGATTTATTTTTTATGACCTATAATAAGTAACACAAATATAATCAAAATAAAATTTAACAATTTGCACATATATACGAAGGTGAGTCAAATGAAAACCTTAAATTTGTAATAACAAATCGAAATTTCGGGCCGTTAATCTCTAAGTTGGTAAGCGTGCTACAAACAGCGTGCAGAATGGCCAGTAGGTGGCAGCATAGTGCAGATCCACGCATACCGTCGCAGTATCAGTATAAAGATGGCCGCCCCATCTGCGACTTGCACCAAGGAAGAACAGCGTTCTGTTATTCGGTTTTTGCGTAGTGAAGCTATGAAACCTATTGAAATTCATCGACGAATCAAGGTTCACTACGGTGATGCATGTTTGTCACTGCAGCAAGTCTACGAATGATGTAGGAATTTCGCAAATGGTGTGACTTCAGTGGAAGATGCTCCTCGTCCAGGTCAGGCACAACGAATTGTGACTCCATAGAACATTGCAGCAGTTGAAGCCATAGTGAAGGAAAACCGCCGAGTGACAATGAATAACATTGCAGCATGTTTACAGATTAGTCATGGGTCAGCACACCACATTGTGCATGATGTGCTCCAGTTTCACAAAGTGTCTGCAAGATGGGTGGCGCGGCAGCTGACTCCTGAAATGAGAGAACGAAGTGTTGATGCTTGTGAAGAACTTCTTCGGCGCTTTGAACGAGAAGGTGATGGTTTCCTTGTAAGAATCGTTACTAGGGACGAAACCTGGGTTCACTTCCGCCAACCGGAAACGAAGAGAGCAAGCAAGTAATGGAGCCATTCCTCATTACCAAAACCAAAGAAGTTTCGAACAGATCCATCCGCAGGGAAGGTTATGCTGACTCTCTTTTGGAACGAAAAAGGAGTTATTTTGGAGCGCTAGACTAGAGGGACCACTGTCACCAGTGCATCATACACAGATCTCCTAAAAATCATCTGCGGCCTGTAATCAGATCAAAGCGACGTGGATTGCTGTCAGCAGGTGTCCTTTTGCAACATGACAATGCAAGGCCCCATACTGCCCGTACAACAGTTGCAACAATCACAGACCTGCATTTTAAGTGTCTTCCTCATCCACCATACTCGCCACACCTTGCCCCAAGTGATTTCCATACGTTTGGACCACTCAAAGACGCAATGGGAGGAAAGAAGTTCCGTTCTGATGAAGAGTTACGCCACGCGGTGCATGAGTGGTTGCGCGGACTTCCAAAAGAATTTTTTCTAAAGGAATTTATGCACTTTGTAAACGCTGGAGGAGTTGCATTGAGCGTGGGGAGGATTATGTTGAAAAGTGATACAGCTTTGTACCACTTCTGCACAATAAATAATATTTTAAAAAAAATTTAAGTTTTTCATTTGACTCACTCTCGTATTATGCTTACTGTACAAATGTTTATTTAGAGAAGTTGCAGACCTCTGCAGTTTTTTTATCGTCTTGTGCAAATAAAAAACACTTAGCAATTATAATCAGAATTTATTTCATCATAAGCTCTGACTTAATCAGTTCTAACTACAGCTGCTTCTGTGATCGGTCAATTAATGTTCACGAAAGAAAAAATCTATTTCTTTGTAATAATTTGTATAAAACATTCACGTACTCTTGCCGCGTCAGTTCTAGATAAAATCTTTTCTTCGATTACCTCCATCGTCATCGTCAGGAGCTGACTGTCTTCACTGCTGCTGTGGTGGTCTCTTTATAGCCCATGGACGGCTTCTGATTGGTCGGCGATTACGTACTGCTGTCTCAGACGTTGTCACTGTGTGCGCCGGTGGCGCCACCGCTTCCGTTTGAACGTAAACCTTGGAAGGAACGTCTCTGCTGCTTCTTTGCATCAAGCGCTCGTTTCCACGCACAGCTCAGATGGTTAAGGTTCTTTTTTCAACAGCCTCCTTAATAACGGAATCCCAGTACGTGGAGGCATGGGAAAGAATTTTAGTTTCATCGAACAATATTTTATGTTTGTTCGTGAGGCTGTGCTCCGCAATTGCCGATTTCTCCAGTTCTCTATTTTTAATATGGCGTTGGTGTTCTGCACAGCGGTCGGAAACGGTAGGTCAGACGATTCGTACCGTCGCGAAAAACTTTGTTCCCTTTGTAAGAATTTGATCGTGGGTTGCTTAATAGATAGCTGCTATACGCCTGTAATATGTCATTCTTTCTGCTATTCTCGCATTCCTTTGGGCCAAACTGTCTTCTTACCGTAGAAGCACGAACAGGAAAATGACTATATGTCGTCAATAGTATCGATTAGTATATGAAAACTTTTCGAGATCTGTCGGTCAGACAATCTTAATGTGAAATGTCGATAATATTTTGCGGGTTTAATATTAGTTACAGTGATAATTGACGAAACATAAGGGAGAAACAGACAGTCAGTAATGGAGCTGGGAGGATTCAAAAACATTGCTATAATTCGGGAGAGCCAGGGAAATGTGGGAAAGTTGGTCATCCTACTCCACCAGCAGCTAACATTGAATTCTCACCTATCCAGCAAAGAGGTCACAACTGACTAAACCACGAACTGGAGGGGCTTACCTTCTTCCGATTTGTTCAGAAATTTCAAGTTTGGCTCTGTATGGTAGGTATCACTGTGGTGAGTGCTCGTAAAGTGTAGTGTTGGGTTTTGTGTTGTTATGGGTGGAGGGATGGGAGGGGGCCAAACCCGTTGCCGGCACATGGCCCACTCCTCTCAGATTGCACCACGGGCGCCGCCGAGTGTAACGTTCCCATCCGACAGACGGATCAACATCAATAGTGTCACATGCTCTCACTGCAAGAAACAAAACGGACAACGGTGAGATCCGGAACTCAACCCTGGACTGGCACAAAGACGGGTGATCAAGAACTTTACGCCACCGTCGCTCCTCCCCTTGCTGGCCAGATACTGGCAGTGAAAATTTTCTACCACCAGGATTCGGATCGAGTCGAATTCCACCGCACAGGCGCGTGTTCGCGATCTCGGCTATGCTGGTGAGTCTCACTGCTATACAGAAAGAACAGATATAAATTCAGATATTTCTGTTAGTGACTGAAGACGGCGTACTGAACAACAATGCATCGCTATTTACTTCATTTGGAGTCTAATAATTATAGCTATTAGGGATAGTATGTTTATAGGCTGATGCCAGCTTGTGGCAAGAGCAAGTAATTAATTACAATTGAATACATTATGGAAGTAACAGTGATCGATGTGTTACAAATATTTCCTATCAAAAACAGTCTTCATCACAATTTATTTATTATGGTGACCAGTTTCCACGACTACTGTGGTCATCTTCAGACCAATGGGTAAGAACCTCCTTCTGCTGGAGAATCACTACTGCATACTTAATCAGTAGTGATTCTCCAGCAGAAGGAGGTTCTTACTCATTGGTCTGAAGATGACCACAGTAGTGGTCGAAACTGGTCACCATAATAAATAAATTGTGATCAAGACTATTTTTGATAGTAAATACAAGTAATTAATATTTATTTTCCCCTGGGCAGCAGGTCAGTGTGGACGCATGGCCACAAAACTGTTAATCTATACTGCTAGGTGCAGTCCGCTTAGTGGTGCAGTTACAACCACGCAGGAAACATCAGGTCGTAAAGTTTGTGATATTTTTCTGAAAAGACAGCTCGAGAAAATACGACCAGCACACTGATGTGGTACGCATTAATGTATCACATGTAAAAATATCCACACTTGTACCAGTTACATCCTATATAGGTATCTTCAAATCGTAGCTAACAATTTGTACATGTCATTAGGCAATGGACGATGAACTTCGGTTTGAATACGGCTAAGTTTTGCCAGCTGTCAAAGCACGACTACACAAAAGAAATTTAAAAAACCGCCCTCAATTCATGACAGATGATGATATATCTTACTGCTTGTAATAGCTGAAACGGCGTCTTCCGACATAACTAAGCTAGTAACATAAGCCATTAATTTTTAGTTTTCTTTTAAATATCGATTAGAATTGGTGAACTGCGTTATTTCGGTAGAAAAGTGGAAACCTTCTCCTTCCAGATGGTTCAAATGGCTCTAAGCACTATGGGACTTAACAGCTGAGGTCATCAGTTCCCTAAACTTAGAACTACTTAAACCTAACCAACCTAAGGACATCACACACATCCATGCCCGAGGCAGGATTCGAAGCTGCGACCGTAGCAGCCGGCTTCCAGATGTTCAGATACGCTTAACAATAACGTAAAAAGCTGCTCTTTTACGGTCATCCAAGCATATCAGACTACATATCAGTTATTAACTATCCCTATGAACGTTTCTCGAAGAAGGAAGTACCCGGTTTCTACAATTACATGTAACTCACTACCGAGGGCAGCCAGAAGTCATGACTCTCTTGAAACACACACACACACACACACACACACACACACACACACACATACACACATACACACACACATGTATATATAAGAAAAAGAAGTACAATGAACATGGGTCCGGAAACGCACGCTTTCCGAGGTAAACTCGTGTTTATGGGAAGGGCTGCGCAATGCCTGGTTGCGGATATTAGTAGAGTTGTTGCATTGGCGCTGCATTAGATGTATCAGCAGTGTGTTATTATGCCTTACAGTACTCCACCTACCAATAGATGGTCTGCAGTCAGTTGTCTGGTTCGGGTCGTGTTAGAGGCTACGTCAGTTTTTGTCGTATTTGTGAGCCTTATTGTACAATACTGTCAACCATAGGTACGTGTCATGGTGTTTTACCTTCTTCCAAATGCGGATTCACTTATGTGTTTACTGTTATTGCGCTGTTTGTACTTACAAATGGTGTATACATATACGTTTTCTCTCTTCCACCACTTGTTAGCAATGGAAGCCTACCATTCGACAAATGAAACGGCGAATATAACATTCTGCTATAGTTTAGCAAATGGACGCAGCCTGCGAGCTCGTGCCCTCTATCCACAGTGCAGAGTGAACTCTGATGAGCTGTTCGGCAGACTTTCCCAGCGTCTGAGGGACACCAGTACACAGGTAGCCTTGTACATCGGAAGACAGTGGAAGGCCCCGCAGAGTACGCACGCCTGACATGGAGGAGCGTGCGCTACATTCGGTGGAAGAAATCCCTGGCAGCAGTGTGTGACGATAAGCAGCAGCAGCAATAGAAGGCGTGTTTCGCTCTCTTATCTGGGGGAGGGGGTACTTCATGAACAATTGCCGTACCTACGTCATGTACAGTGCGTACAGACGCTAAGGCTACAGAATCATCATTACGGCGGTTCTGTCAGTGGCTGTTGCAGAAGTGTGCCGCAGATGCACTGTCCACATCCACGATTTTATTTACCGATGAGGCAGGTTTCACAAGAGATTGTGTTCTGAATTTCCATAACCAGCATATATTGGCATCACCACCGATTCTCAGTCAACATATGGACGGGTGTACTTGGCGGTAGATTAATAGGGCCATACATGGTACCACAGAGGTTAACTGGAGCTCATTATCTGGACTTTCTCATTAACCTATTGCCTATCTTGCTGGAGGATGTGCCATTGCAGCAACGAATACAAATGTAGTTCATGCATTATGGTGCACCAGAATATTTTCATCATAATGTGCGCGAACATCTGACGCAGACATTTCAGGACCGCTGGATTGGTCCTGGGGGGGGGGGGGGGGTGGAGGGGGGTTGGGAGGGGAGAGGGAGGCACATCTTGTCTTGCTCGTCCCCCAGACCTCACTCCCTTAGACTTTTGGTTATGGGGACACTTGAAGGAATTGGTCTACAGCACGCCAATCAAGGGTGTGTGGACACCACAGTGTTGCAAAATGGTTCAAATGGCTCTGATCACTATGGGACTTAACATATGAGGTCATCAGTCCCCTAGAACTTAGAACTACGTAAATCTAACTAACCTATGGACATCACACACATCCACGCCCGAGGCAGGATTCGAACCTGCGACCGTAGCGGTCGCGCGGTTCCGGACTGAATAGCCTAGAACCGCTCGGCCACAGTGTTGCATCTTCAATGTTTGTCGACAGGTACAACAACAATGGGGTATAATTCAAAGAGTGTTTCATTCATTACACTACAGGGCAGAGCGATGCATTAATATAAATGAACGCCACATTGAACACCTCCTTTAAACACGTGTTGATCACAGAAGGTATGCATTTCTGGACCCATGTTTATTAGGCTTATTTTTTCTAGTTTCCATGAGAACTACCACCTCTAAAAGTTTTCGACACTGTTATATTGCGAAAAAGTACACAGGTTTAACAAACATTAGAAGCAATATTCACGGCGATCCTGTGATGACGTTACAGACTTTCATGTACGATGGAGAAGAGTAAATGTATCAATTTGAGATAAGGTTCCTTGGTCCAGAACTACCCAGTGGAAAGTTGTAAGCGAAAGTCATTGTGATACCTCTGACAATGGAATATATGTACCGGTACTGTTGTTGCTAAGATTGTATGGTTGGCAACCCCGACGAGCACTTAGGCATAAAGGCTGGGTTAATAACTCAACTGATCCAACGCACTGTATGTTGACATGAACATCCCTGGCGTACAATGCTGGTACCGGTTCTATAATAGACGGCAGTCTGTGTTATAAGCTAAAGTACTAATGTCGATCAGTTCTAACCAAATTAATTGTGCCCGTTGACGGAAGTTACAAACACGATTTTCGTGTATGAGCAAGCAAATGGAAATATCAGAGAAGGCGTAAGTTGGTACAGGACCAGATATCCGCGTAGAAGACATCCGGTTCACACCATGATCCCAAGACTATTCCAACGATTAAATGAAACAGGGCGACAGTACAACGACCGGGAAACGCACCCAATTTAGAAGATGCAGAGCTTGCTCGAGTGGATGAAGCGCATGCAGTCAGAAATCGATCACTTTGCCGTGACATGGATGTTTCGCAGAGTACTGTGTAGCTAGTTTTACAGGAAATGCAGCCACACTTCTACCATCCACGGAAAATACATGCTTTAACTCCTGCTGACTTGTAACCTGGTGTCGTGTTCCCTAGTAGCTTTTGCAGTTCCTTACAGCCTCTCCTCGCTTTCCTGCATGTGCATATTTCGCGTGTTTCACCATAGAGGGTACGCTTAATAGACGCAATAGTCATGTCTAGGCCAATGACAATCTCCACGCTACAGTTGCGAAGAGCCATCAAAACAGATTATTATCGGTTAACGTGTGGGCAGGCATAGTCAGTGATTACATACACGACTTAGTTCTTCTCTCTCCCCACTTCAGTGCACCACTGTACACAGTGCTTATCAGAGTCGCACTACCAAGTTCCTGGAACATCTCCCAGTTGTTATTCGTCAACGGATGTGGTTCCGAAATGGTGGGGCCCCACCTCACTTTGGACTGAGGATTCATGAACATCTGGAATAACCATTCCCTTTAGACTAATGTAACAAAAGTCATGGGACATCTCCAAATACGGTATTGGACCTTCCATTGCCCGGCGTAGTGCAGCATCTCGACGTTGGATGGGCTTAACAAGTTGATGGAAGTCCCCTGCAGAAATATTGAGACATGTTTCCTCCATAGCCGTCCTTAATTGTGAAAGTGTTAACGGTGCAGGATTTTGTGCACGAAATGACCGTTCGATAATGTCCCACAAACGTTCGATGGGATTCATGTCGGGCGATCTGGGTGACCAGATCATCGGCTCGAACTGTCCAGAATGTTGTCCGAACCAATTGTGAACAGTTCTGGCCCAGTAATATGGCGCATTGTCATCCTTAAAAATTCCATCCTTGTTCGGGAACATAAAGTCTATGAATGGATACAAATGGTTCAAATGGCTCTGAGAACTATGGAAATTGACTTCTGAGGTCATCAGTCCCCTAGAACTGAGAACTACTTAAACCTAACTAACCTACGGACATCATACACATCCATGCCCGAGGCAGGAGTCGAACCTGCGACCGTAGCGGTCGCGCGGTTCCAGATTGTAGCGCCTAGAACCGCTCAGAGCCATTTGAACCATTTTTTGAACCAACTGAAATCGGGACTCATCTGACCAGGCCACTGTTCTTCAGTCGTCTTGGGGCCAATCGATATGGTCGCCAGTCCACGTGAGGTGCTTCAGGCGACGTGCTCTTAACAAAGGCATTCGCGTCGATAGTCTGCTGCCATAGCCCATTAACGCCAAATTTTGCCGCTCATTCCTAACAGATACGTTGATGGTATGTCCGATATTGATTTTTGGGGCTATTTTACGCAGTGTTGCTTGTGTGTTAGCACTGGCAACTCTACGCAAACGACGCTGCTCTCGGTCGTTAAATGAAGGCCGTCGGTAACTGTGTTGTCCGTGGTGAGAGGTAATGCCTGAAATTTGGTATTCTCGGCACATTCTTGACACTGTGTATCTCGTCCAGCTCCAGCTACCATTTCATGTTCAAAGTCTGCTAATTCCCGTCGTGCGGCCATAAACACGTCGGAAACATTTCCTTATGAATGACCTGAGTACAAATAGTTCCGCCAATGCACTGACCTTTTATGCCATGTGTAAACGTACCGGCTTCCGTATATGTGCATATCGCTATCCCATTACTTTTCTCACGCCAGTGTAAAGTGGATAGGCAAAGGAAGTCCTGCTTCGTGACCAGCACGTTCATCGATCTCGCCCCACTTGATTTCTTCTTGTGGGGCCATGTGAAACGTCTTATGTACGAGACTCTTGTCGAGACTGAAGAGGATCTTCTGCCCACAATTCTCGCTGCCTGCGAAACTGTTCAGTCGACACCACAGATGTTAAAAAGAGTACGACAGAGCTTTGGGCGACGATTCCATGCGTGGATTGATGATGGGGACGCCATTTTGAACAGCTGTTGTAAATATAGCTACTTGTGAAACTTGGTGCGTTTGAATGGAATTCATTATTAATGTACCGTAGATTTACGAATTTCGGTCTCTCTGACATCGATCTCTCTGACATCAAGTTGCATGCACCGTTTCTCGTCCATCAAAAGGAGAAATTATTTGAGGGCATTGGGGAGTATTCAGCAGGACTTCTGTAGGTACGCCATGGCCAGGATTCGGACGTTGAGTCTTTCAATTTGAGCGCTGCGTGAAGCTAAGGGGGAACTTGAGTAGAGTTTCGCTTACAGTGTTCGAATCGAGCATTTCCGATCTAGGGTCCCTTACCTCAAATTGATACATTTAGCCCTTTCCAGAGCCCCTGAAAGATGGTAACATCATCACGGAATCAAATTCTACATTGCTTTTGGCCTAATTTGGCGTAAAATATCTATAGAGGCTTACGTTTTTGCTGAACACCAAGTAGGAGACAGGAGCAAAATAGATGCATCTTACTTGATCGCTCAAAAGTGAACCCCTCTATGAAGTTCATGGCGAGGGTGAATCCCAGCATCACCAAGGCGCAGCACACCACCACCAAACTTTGCAGCACCCTTAGGCTGAGCCACCGGAACCTACAACAAGAGAACACACGCTTCAGTTTCACAGCGCACTTATGCTTATACTGGTCACAGGAATACACCGCGGCCGACCCTATATTCCTTCCAGCCCTCCACGGGTAAATGAACAGCGCAACGTCAACACAGCTTGCACTCGCACCCGACGATATCCACACTGGCAACCATTCGAGTTTACCGAACCAGGGTAGTTGCATATCGCATATATTCGTCACGGAGTAACGAGTATCGCACGAGACTCGAAATACCGTTTCGTTACTGCATGAAGCGTATCGTTACTTGCATCTTTCCTTCACCCGTACTCAGTTATTGCCCGATTCGGACCGAATCAGTCGTTTCCGAATTCCTCCACTTCGTTATCCTCTGCGAACTCAGACGAACGGAAACGTTTACTTGGGACCCGTCCACACATAACGATCCATCCGTCTGCACAACTGTTTTCACTCATCAGGTCTGTGAAGACAGATTGTTGCGTATGGGCAGGAGATTTTGGGCAGATACAAGACGAGATGTGCGCAAACGTGGAAATAGGTTTGAGTAAAATTACTCAAATCAGTGGTCATACACCACAACAGCGCAGACAAACTGTAATGTAAGGATAGAAGATCGCTGCAAATCTGGTGCGAGAAAGGTGTTTGAGACAGTTTAGTGCTTCTCGTCTGTAGGCAGAGTAAGTTCTAAAATCGTGGATAAGCGTCTACATGGTCTAGAGCAGTGATTCCCAGCCTGGGGTTAATTACCCCCTCCTCCCTCCCCCCCCCCCCTCCCCCACCCCGAGAAGTAAAATGAAATTTTCTGAAGGGTAAAAACAAAAGAAATCTCTTGTCTTTCGGTCACGAAACTGAACTATTTTTAAGAGTTTTAAGAGACCATTGTATGTATGAACTGAACTCGGAACCTAGAAACGACGGAGCCGCCCTACACCGAACCCAGGGCTACTGTGCGGTTCGGCCCCCAGTGGACACCCCATCCCTCACCTCACCCCGGGAACGTCTCGTTCCAGACGAGTGCAACCCCAATGTTTGCGTGGTAGAGTAGTTATGGTGTACGCGTACGTGGAGACAGTGTTCGCGCAGCAATCACCGACATAGTGTAACTGAGGCGGAATAAGGGAAACCAGCCCGTATTCTCCGCGGCAGATGGAGAACCGCCTTATGAACCATTCACAGGCTGGCCGGCACACCGGACCTCGACACTAATCCGCTGGGCGGATTCGTGCGAGAGAGCGGCACGCCTTCCCGCTCGGGAAGCAGTGCTTTAGACCGCACGGCTAGCCGGGCGGGCTTAGAGACCATTACTATTACCACTATCTCGTGAAAATGTAATAATGACAATTACAATTCTTTTAATGACTAGCATTAAAGTGTGACCAATGTGGTGAAGGGTAGAGCTTGTGAAACGAATGTATGAACAACATTTTCCTTCTTCCTCGTATAGTCCAGCTACTATACATGTATATTCTACTTTGTGCCATGCACCTATGACAGTAAAATTGAGACATACATGCTTAAATATCTCATGAAATTGCTTTCTTTGAGTTGCAGCTAGTTCCTGCAACAGATCGGAAACTGACATCTCAACACAACAGTTACTACGTAATGGATATTACATTGCTGAGGGTCTTACATATTATTATTATTCTTCTTATTTGTGACAACGTTGAGACACAAAGCATTGGGAACCTGAAATCTTCCAGTGTCTGCCAGGACAGAAGTAAGTGTCCTGCAGTCAAGTGATTTACGAACGATAAGTAAAGCACATGGATTTTAACTTGAGGGTGCAGCGTGTGGGTGAAGTCAAGTGTCGCTATGTAGAGGAGTGGTGTACGAGGAGCAGATGGCTTCCCATAATGTGAATAGTCAGCTTTCTTTTCTGAGGAGCTGTAGGTAGAACTTACGATACACTAAGAATTGCTTTATCATTCTATTAAAAAAAAAGTTGTTAGAATGAAGCAGTACCAATTGATTCATTAGTTCGTGGTTTAATAAAACACATACACTCTGCCGGTCGGTGTGGCCGAGCGGTTCTAGGCGCTACAGTCTGGAAACGCGCGACCGCTACGGCACAGGTTCGAATCCTGCCTCGGGCATGGATGTGTGTGATGTCCTTAGGTTAGTTAGGTTTAAGTAGTTCTAAGTTCTAGGGGAGTGATGACCTTAGAAGTTAAGTCTCATAGCGCTCACAGCCATTTGAACCACATACACTTTCGTCATTTTAAAAATGCAAGTGATCAAAGAAAATTCGTTTTCATTATGAAGTACAGTTACGTAAAAACGTCGAGGGCGTTCTAGCTAACATCTGATTGCCCTCAGCGGGAACAATATCAGAAAATTTGGGAACCACTGCTCTAGGGAGTTCATTGTTGAATTATTTTAAATGTAGAGGAATCACACATCTTTGTGGAAAATTGAGAGCAAAGAATACAGCGAGTCAGATAAGAAGGCAGTTGCTTATGGTTATTTAATGGAGAAAAGACGAGCGGTTGACCCAGCGACAGACAGGGAATAGTTAAAAAAAATTAATTCGTTGCGGACTATTTACCACAAAAGCTAAGTAAAGTAACGAAATCCTAATGTAATATGTCGTTCATAAAAAGAAGCAATGAGGGGTGAACTGTAAAATTCGCTACCACAATACTAGACGTAAAACGTTATAGATAGATTATGAATCTCTAGAGTTCAGAATGCAGTTCTATACTCTGGTACAAAAGTTTATGATGGGTTGCGGGGAGACTTGAGGCAGGGAATTGAAAATCCCAACTAGGAAAGTATAGCTCATTGGTCATGCCTATAATTTGTTGTTGTTGTTGTTGTCTTCAGTCCTGAGACTGGTTTGATGCAGCTCTCCATGCTACTCTATCCTGTGCAAGCTTCTTCATCTCCCAGTACTTACTGCAACCTACATCCTTCTGAATTTGCTTAGTGTATTCATCTTTTGGTCTCCCTCTACGATTTTTACCCTCCACGCTGCCCTCCAATGCTAAATTTGTGATCCCTTGATGCCTCAGAACATGTCCTACCAACCCGTCCCTTCTTCTTGTCAAGTTGTGCCACAAACTCCTCTTCTCCCCAATTCTATTCAGTACCTCCTCATTATTTGTGTGATCTACCCATCTTATCTTAAGCATTCTTCTGTATCACCACATTTCGAAAGCTTCTATTCTCTTCTTGTCCAAACTATTTATCGTCCATGTTTCACTTCCATACATGGCTACACTCCATACAAGTACATTCAGAAACGACTTCCTGACACTTAAGTCTATACTCGATGTTAACAAATTTTTCTTCTTCAGAAACGCTTTCCTTGCCATTGCCAGTCTACATTTTATATCCTCTCTACTTCGACCGTCATCAGTTATTTTGCTCCCCAAATAGTAAAACTCCTTTACTACTTTAAGTGTCTCATTTCCTAATCTAATTCCCTCAGCATCACCCGACTTAATTCGACTACGTTCCATTATCCTCGTTTTGCTTTTGTTGATGTTCATCTTATATCCTCCTATCCTCCTTTCAAGACACTGTCCATTCCGTTCAACTGCTCTTCCAAGTCCTTTGCTGTCTCAGACAGAATTACAATGTCATCGGCGAACCTCAAAGTTTTTATTTCTTCTCCATGGACTTTAGTACCTACTCTGAATTTTTCTTTTCTTTCCTTTAGTGCTTGCTCAATATACAGATTGAATAACAACGGGGACAGGCTACAACCCTGTCTCACTCCCTTCCCAACTGCTGCTTCCCTTTCATACCCCTCGACTCTAATAACTGCCATCTGATTTCTGTACAAATTGTAAATAGCCTTTCGCTCCCTGTATTTTACCCCTGCCACCTTTAGAATTTGAAAGAGAGTAATCCAGTCAACATTGTCAAAAGCTTTCTCTAAGTCTACAAATGCTAGAAATGTAGGTTTGCCTTTCCTTAATATATTTTCTAAGATAAGTCGTAGGGTCAGTATTGCCTCACTTGTTCCAACATTTCTGCGGAATCCAAACTGATCTTCGCCGAGGTCATCTTCTACCAGTTTTTCCATTCGCCTGTAAAGAATTCACGTTAGTATTTAGCAGCTGTGACTTATTAAACTGATAGTTCGGTAATTTTCACATCTGTCAACACCTGCTTTCTTTGGGATTGGAATTATTATATTCTTCTTGAAGTCTGAGGGTATTTCGCCTGTCGCATACATCTTGCTCACCGGATGGTAGAGTTTTGTCAGGACTGGCTCTCCCAAGGCCGTCAGTAGTTCCAATGGAATGTTGTCTACTCCGAGGGCCTTGTTTCGACTCAGGTCTTTCAGTGCCCTGTCAAACTCTTCACGCAGTATCGTATCTCCCATTTCATCTTCATCTATATCCTCTTCCATTTCCATAATATTGTCCTCAAGTACATCGCCCTTGTATAGACCCTCTATATACTCCTTCCACGTTTCTGCTCTCCCTTCTTTGCTTAGAACTGGGTTTCCATCTGAGCTCTTGATATTCATACAAGTGGCTCTCTTTTCTCCAAAGGTCTCTTTAATTTTCCTGTAGGCTATATCTATTTTACCCCTAGTGGGATAAGCCTCTCCATCCTTACATTTGTCCTCTAGCCATCCCTGCTTAGCCATTTTGCACTTCCTGTCGATCTCATTTTTGAGACGTGTGTATTCCTTTTTGCCTGCTTCATTTACTGCGTTTTAATATTTTCTCCTTTCATCAATTAAATTCAATATTTCTTCTGTTACCCAAGGATTTCTACTAGCCCTCGTCTTTTTACCTACTTGATCCTCTGCTGCCTTCAATACTTCATCCCTCAGAGCTACCCATTCTTCTTCTACTGTATTTCTTTCCTCCATTCCTGTCAATTGTTCCCTTATGCTCTCCCTGAAACTCTGTACAACCTCTGGTTTGGTCAGTTTATCCAGGTCCCATCTCCTTAAATTCCCACCTCTTTGCAGTTTCTTCAGTTTTAATCTACAGTTCATAACCAATAGATTGTGGTCAGAGTCCACATCTGCCCCTGGAAATGTCTTACAATTTATAACCTGGTTCCCAAATCTCTGTCTTACCATTATATAATCTATCTGATACCTTCTAGTATCTCCAGGATTCTTCCATTTACACAACCTTCTTTTATGATTCTTGAACCAATTTCTTAGACTTTTAGATACTCGTAAATCTGTAAAAATATTATCTATACTTTATCACGATTGATATATTACAGAATCAAGGTACTTTATTTGCCGTCAGGACATCCTCCTTCAGGACAGCACAAATAGCTTCGCACTGTGTATGATTTCACTCAATGCGTGTTTAAAATTTGCACAGAAAGTTTTAAATACTTGGAGCTTCTTCCTTTTTCCCTGAATCTTAGCGTCACCTCGGCCGCTGATGCGAAGTAATTGCTCTTCTTTTTCCGCATTATACGAGGAGTTACAAGCGTCAGAAGACAATGTTTCCATACCCACCCGCAAGTAACTACTCCAGTCGTCAGGTTCGACCTGCACTTCTCCAAGTACGTTTATGTGCGAAAACTTCCTTTGCTTAAGCAGCCATTGTCCAGACCAATTCGGTCGGTCTTTCTGGTTCTTGCACTTTGTTTGGAATACAGATTCCGAACACAGAGCATAACAGATTTTCTGAATAACTGAAATAAACTTTGAGGTTGTGAGGGCATATTAGCTTGCGCATAGTACTATTGGAACTTTTGTTGTGTGAACACACCACATTTTCAGCGATTTATTGCACGCACTGATGTTTGGGCAGATAATTGTGCAGACAGACTTGTATGTGGACGGGCCTTCATTCGTCTGTCTTCTTCAACGCATGCTTAGAGCCGACTCGTTAAATATCGTATTGCTCCAGCTTCTTATTCTCAGCGGCGCTAATGCTTGCACACGCCGAGTAACGAATATATTTTATTTTGTTCGTCGCCATGCTCTCTTTCCTGCATGTCATCTTGCCCGACTCAGCCAGAGTACGAAATATTCGTAAACTCCCGCCGCGCGGGATTAGCCGAGCGGTTTAAGGATCTGTAGTCATGGACTGTACGGCTGGTCCCGGCGGAGGTTCGAGTCCTCCCTCCGGCTCGGTGTGTGTCTTTGTCCTTAGGATAATTTAGGTTAAGTAGTGTGTAAGCTTAGGGATTGATGACCTTAGCAGTTAAGTCCCATAAGATTTCACACACATTTGAACATATTTTTCGTTAACTCCCAGTTCTCTACATCCTGATACGATCTACACGCACAACAGTAGAGAGGCTCGTACGCGGTTTTAATGCGCGAACTGTATATTTCCAACCTCACTTAGTTCGATCTATCTACCCTTTTACGCAGAGTTCAGTTCGGTTATCAAATTAAATTATATGACGTGAGTGGAAGGTTAGTTCCATTTTGCAACGACTCTTGGTAGCATTCCTGTGAATTCACTTAGACTCAAGCAAACATTTTTCCTGACTTTTCTTTGAAAAACTCACAAAGTGTCATTTATGTAGACAACCATATTCGGCCACAGAAAAAATTCCATAATTCCATAGCAAATTTGAGAAAACAAATGTTGCTAATGACAGATGTATCTACCAATAGTATTTTACATCTATCAGAGCTGAAACATGCACCATTGGCTTCTGCACTATCAATACCAGCAGAGGCAGAATTTTTTCCATAGCAAGGAAGCTATAAAATAGAAACCACTACTCCATACTGTACTTCACGTTCACAATTATGAAATCAAACATGACACTGAAAATAACTTTAACTGCGATATGATATCTCAAAATAACCATCTGCAACTTCCGCTCCGTCATCTGTTGCACCATTCATTTGTCAACAAGTACCGGCTCCTCATTGCTTAGTGGTAACTGCATGTTTTGGATGTTTTGTATATGATGACGTCCAGTAACGAAAGTAACGGAATAACGAATACATTGAAACAGCTATGTGTCCCGACAATGCTGAACACATACGTTACAGAAGTTAGTCATTACTTTTACAGCTCTGCCAGTGACAACGTTACATCAGCGCGCCCTCTGGGATGAATTTTAGACATTGGACTAGGTTGTAAGCTGATCAAGTCGCCGGACCAGGCGCGCCATACTAACACCGTTCAACACAAAATCTACGAGGGTGAGTCAAATGGAAACCTTAAATTTGTAATAACAAATCGAAATTTCGCGCTATTATCCTGTAAGTTGGTAAGCGTGCTACAAACAGCGCGCAGAATGGCCAGTAGGTGGCAGCATAATGCAGATGCACACATACCGTCGCAGTATCCGTATAAAATGGCCACCTCACCTGCGACTTGCACCAGGGAAGAACAGCGTTCTGTTATTCGGTTTTACCGTAGTGAAGGTGTGAAACCTATTGAAATTCATCGACGAATCAAGGTTCAGCACGATGATGCATGTTTGTCACAGCAGCAAGTTTACGAATGTAGTAGGAAGTTCGCAAATGGTGTGACTTCAGTGGAAGATGCTCCTCGTCCAGGTCAGGCACAACGAGTTGTGATTCCACAGAACATAGCAGCAGTTAAAGCCATAGTGAAGGAAAACCGCCGAGTGACACTGAATGACATTGCAGCATGTTTGCAGATTAGTCATTGCTCAGCACACAACATTGTGCATGATGCGCTCCAGTTTCACAAAGTGTCTGCAAGATGGGTGCCACGCAGCTGACTCCTGAAATGAGAGAACGAAGTGTTGATGCTTGTGAAGAACTTCTTCGGCGCTTTGAACGAGAAGGTGATGGCTTCTTTGCAAGAATCATTACTGGGGACGAAATCTGGGTTCACTTCCACCAACCGGTAACGAAGAGAGCGAGCAAGGAATGGCGCCATTCCTCATCACCAAAACCAAAGAAGTTTCGAACAGATCCATTCGCAGGGAAGGTTATGCTGACTCTCTTTTGGAACGAAAAAGGAGTTATTTTGGAGCGTTAGACTACATGCCTAGAGGGACCACTGTCACCAGTGCATCATACACAGATCTCCTAAAAAATCATCTGCGGCCTGCAATCAAATCAAAGCGACATGGATTGCTATCAGCAGGTGTCCTTTTGAAACATGACAATGCAAGGCCCCACACTGCCCGTAAAACAGTTGCAACAATCACAGACCTGCATTTTGAGTGTCTTCCTCATCCACCATACTCACCATACCTTGCCCCAAGTGATTTCCATATGTTTGGACCACTCAAAGACGCAATGGGAGGAAAGGAGTTCCGTTCTGATGAAGAGGTACGCCACGCGGTGCATGAGTGGTTGCGCGGACTACCAAAAGAATTTTTTTCTAAAGGAATTTATGCACTTCGTAGGCGCTGGAGGACTTGCATTGATGAGATTAAAGTTGAAAAGTGATACAGCTTTGTGCCACTTCTGCACAATAAATAATATTTAAAAATATTTAAGGTTTCCATTTGATTCACCTTCGTAATAAGTGACTGACCCTCACAAATTTGGTGACACTGATTTAGAAACTGACGTGAGGGTTTTCTTATTAGTTCTGGTTTTCGAACTGCAGCCATTATCTATGATTACGCCTCTTTTACTGAATATTGGGCATATGGCATCACTAACGCAATGTTTCGTTAATTTTACAACGTGGTGTCATCACATGATCGAGGAGTACATGCTATGCACGTGTTCATAACGATGTCAGTAGTGTTGTGGCCAGATAAGAGTCGTTAGTTCTTAAAAATTATTATTATAAGAGGGTCGTGTTTTGATGCTTCTCGATATTAAAGGATTGAAAGAGTTCTTTGAAACTGAAGATTGACCTTACATACTGCAAAGACATAAATGGTCTGATGGAAGCACTGAATATGGTGTAAAGTCCTGATAAATGTCAAATAATGCCTCTTCAAGACAAGTCTTTGAGCAGCACTTGCTCGAAATTTTCTTTCCCATTCCCATGCTATATGATACCAATTCAAAACAAACATATCCGAATAAAAAAAATTCAAATACGAGAAGACCATATGGGGCATCAGTAGGAAAAACGCTTAATTTCAACTGCAGTCCGATTACACCAAACACAGACATCTCCTGTGCGAGCGGGGTAACCTCCTAGGCCTGAACATTACTTGCTGAAAAGTCGGCCAAAGAAGCGATCATTGACTTCTAAAATGCGAAATGTGCACGAACCATTAATAGAGCGAAACAGTCCGACGCTAAATACAAAATTGAGGCCTGTAAAGCATTTTGTAAAAGCTTAACAAGTAAATGGCTCCGCATTCATTTACTTATGTTGAATGTAGTCCAGATTCAGTTTTGAAAAAGTGAAAGCATTTGTATTTATTCGTCCGCGATTACTTTTAAAGACAGTCGACTTGAATTAGTAGTAAACGACAGGGGGAAAGTAGTATTGAATCATTAAACAGTGTTTCAAACGTGTTTTTGGGAATACAGAAGATCTGTTTCATTACTAAACGGCGTTCCAGTCGCCTGGTTTCATTTGCGGGTAGACTATCTAGTGGCTACCAGGGACAACAAAAATTTGATTTTCACTATTTCATTGAACTATTAACCGCATTACAAAAATTTTAATCTTCTGATAAACTAGTCATTAACAGGTATAAAATGTTAAATTTTTATAAATTTATGAAGAGTGTACACGTCCTGAAGCAGTGTAAATCATGCAGTGCAAATTACCCTTACTATATCCATACAGTATTATAGAATTAGAGCACTTGGCGGCTTCCAACAAGCTTTACACATGATTTTTTAAATCTTCCCAAATTTCTTCTCGTTGACAACCCCACCCCACCACACACAAGCATAACAATGGATAGAAAAAAGGTTATCACTTATATTTTCGCTGTTCAGACAATAGAACTGCATCGGCAGGCATGACATTTTAATTTATTCCTTCTTTACTACTAACTCTGTTCACAACAGATTTTGCAGACGGTATCCACACATACCACTGAATGTACCTGCAAATTATACAATTGTATGACCCATAGACGATAAACAATGAGATGCGTGAAAAACTGAAATGTCTTCAACCGTAAATGTATTACATTGTTAATGCCAAATATTTAATACTGTAATTCATTTGCATAGTAATCACACATGTGACGCTGTTTTTTACGCGGGAGTTCGAATCTTTAAATAATTAAGTTGGGGCTTACTACTTTAAATAAATTTGTGATTGATCTCACACACTTGAGTTAACTGCTGGAGTGCAACATTCCGTTAAAATGGGTGTTCAACAGTCACAGGTGTATTTCTTTCTGCGAAACTGAGATGATATGAGTGACGTACGTGGTAGGCACTTTTATCGTGATAGTTCACTAGTGAAGGGAAATTAAAAAGAGAAATGCGGTACTGCCACATTAAATCATTGTTGTTGAGAAATGAAAAGGGTATCGCCTGCAACGCAATACCAAGGGCAGAGACGGTCATTTTCACATTTTTTCAGTATTTCGTCTATAATTGTAAGATACACAAAACAAAAATCATAAAAGCAAAACTTTCGGGTTATGTAAACCAAAAACACAAACTTTTCTATTCACCTTTACATCCAAGTTATCAGAAGGGCTTATTTTGCCTTCCACATTTCCACAGTGTCCTGCACAATCATTACTTCCAACTTACTAAAACCCAAAATAACTAGGACTGTTTTCTACCACAGAACTAACAGCCCGAAATAAAGCCCTCAGTAGTCTAAACCCACAAATAGTACAAATATTGCGCGTGCAACTTTACACCATCATTCATACCTAGAAAGGAGGAATGTACAGGGCTTGGGCAAAAATGTAATTAAAATTAATAACTGAAAGACGATGACGTAGAAATAACCTATCCTGTTTAATATTATCCCAAATGATCTCTTTAGAGAACACGCTTACGCACAAGTTTGACAAGGCACCTACAGTCTGACTATTGCTTGACTGGACGCGGGTTTGGCAGCTTGTCTTCTGTACAAGATTCGTTGCAATTCCATTCATAACGCAAAAAATATGAAAATCCCAAAGCAAACCAAACTTCACAGCGAAGTGCTCGCTGTTTTGAAACTTCCTGACAATGCAGTGCCGAGATTTGCTAGACAAAGCGCTTTGCTGGAGTGAAAACTCGGTCCGGCACACAGTTTTAATCTGACAGAAAGTTTTATATCAGCGCTCATTCCGTTTCAGAGAGAAAATCTCATTCTGGAAACATCCCCCAGCCTGTGACTAAGCCACGTCTCCGCAATACCCTTTCTTCCATGAGTGCTAGTTCTGCTCATTCACAGAGGAGCTTCTGTGAAGTTTGGACGGTAGGAGACGAGGTACTGGCAGAATTGAAGCTGTGAGGACAGGTCACGAGTCGTGCTTGGATAGCTTAGTTGGTACAGCATTTGACTGTGAAAGGCAAAGGTGCCGAATTCGAGTCTCAGTCCGGCACACAGTTTTAGTCTGCCAGGAAGTGCAACTGTAAATATTTTTATTTTTATTTGTTTCATCACTCTTCTAACTACTTTGAGGCGCCCAGTTTTAATCTGCCAGGAAGCACAACTTTAAATATTTTAATTTTTATTTGTTTCTTCACTCTTCTAACTACTTTGAGGCGACTTGCGCCCAGTGTACTTTTGTTGGATAAGTTATATTCCAGTCTTTCTCTGCAGTTTTTACTTTCTAAAATCATTCCTTGATGTCGTAACGGAAGTCCTATCATCCTGTCCCTTCTTGTTGCCAATGTTTCCCATATATTTATTTCCTTACCGATTCTGTGAAGAACGTCCTCATTCCTTATCACTCCACCTAATTTTCAACAACTTTCTATAGCGCCACATCTAAAACGCTTCAAGTCTCTTGTTTTCCGGTTTTCCCACAGTCCATGATTCACTTCCGTACTATAAACGTACGTTCTTTCTTCTAATTATGGCCGATGTTTAGTAGACTTATTTTTGGCAAGTGTAAGTAGGCTGTTTATGTTTTCTCTATGTAAGTAGGCTGTTTATGTTTTCTTATTGGCAACGTTACGTAGCGCTCAATATGAAAATCACTGGCTGTGCTGTGTGCAGTCTGTGGCTAGTTTGCATTGTTGTCTGCCATTGTAGTGTTGGGCAGCGGCAGCTGGATGTGAACAGCGCGTAGCGTTGCGCAGTTGGAGGTGAGCCGCCAGCAGTGGTGGATGTGGGGAGAGAGATGGCGGAGATTTGTAATTTGTCATGAACTGCTATATTTATACATGATGATATCAAGGTAAATACATTGTTTGTTCTCTATTAATATCTTTCATTTGCTAACTATCCCTATCAGTAGTTAGTGCCTTCCATAGTTTGAATCTTTTATTTAGCTGGCAGTAGTGGCGCTCGCTGTATTGCAGTAGCTTGAGCAGCGAAGATTTTTGTGAGGTAAGTGATTTGTGAAAGGTATAGTTTAATGTTAGTCAGGGCCATTCTTTTGTAGGGAATTTTGAAAGTCAGATTGCGTTGCGCTAACAAAATATTGTGTGTCAGTTTAAGCACAGTCATGTATAAATTGTTCAAAGGGGAAGTTTCACAAGGAATGCCCTCTTTACCTGTGCTAATCTACTTTTTGTGTTCTCCTTGCTTCTTCATATGTTATTTTGCTTCCAAATCATAGAATTTCTTTGCTTTATCTGCTTCGTTGTCCCCAATTTTGATTTTGTCGTGGATGTCATTTCTGCTGGTGCTCATTACTTTTCGGTTCCTTTGGTTAACTCTCAAACCATCGTGTGTGCTCATTAGGCTGTTCATTCCATTTAATAGGTGCTTCAGTTCTTCCACACTTTCACAGAAGATAGCTGTGGTATCACCGCCAGACACCAAACTTGCTAGGTGGTAGCCTTTAAATCGGCCGCGGTCCGGTAGTATACGTCGGACCCGCGTGTCGCCACTATCAGTGATTGCAGACCGAGCGCCGCCACACGGCAGGTCTAGAGAGACTTCCTAGCACTCGCCCCAGTTGTACAACCGACTTTTCTAGCGATGGTTCACTGACAAATTACGCTCTCATTTGCCGAGACGATAGTTAGCATAGCCTTCAGCTACGTCATTTGCTACGACCTAGCAAGACGCCATTATCATTTGCTATTTATCTTGTGATGCATGTACCGCCAGACCGATGTTCACCAATTATGGATTAAAGTTAAGTATTCCAGAAGCTACGTACCTATTTGGCTAGTCTCTATTCCATTATCTGTTCCAGACCTCACGCCAGCCTGCGTGAGCTTAAACGCGTGCCTTTCGGCTTCCTCTCATAGTGGCTTGGCTGTCTTGCCAAGTCACAATAGCAGTGTCACCAACGAATCTAGCCACTGACATCCTTTCACCTGAATTTTAATCTCATTCTTGAGCCGTTCATTTCCATCGCTGCTTCTTCAACATCTAGACTGAACAGTAAGGGCGAAAGAATACGTACCTGTCTCATAACCTTTTTAATCAGAGCTTTTATTTTACCCCTCTTTTTTCTTGTGCATATTGTATCTGATAGCTATTTTCTGTTTTAAAGACAATAAACCAGCTTACAGGAAATTTTAGACATTCTTCAAACGAATCATGCAAGAATCCCGAACCGCCGATAGTTTAAGTAACTTTCAGATGGTGTCCATGGACTGGCGTTATGTGGCCATTGCGTGGCAGGTACTCAGCTGACTTTTCGTCAGTTCTACTTTTATCGGCTCAACCATCGTAGAGTGAAGGGGCAGACAACCTGAAACCTATCTAGGTAGGTGAAGTGAGAGAACTACACACCCCGCCACAGGATGATGGAATGTGTAGGCCAAATCAGGTCACATTTTCTGCATAAATAACCAAGTTCAGGGAAGCGCAGCCAGAGGAAATCTGAAATGTCTCATGTAATAAAACAAAGTGTGGCTGCATGCCGCTGAGATACCGTCGTCAATAACGATCAAAATAATAAAATTTCAATAATTGTTCTTGTATGAAACAACTGGAAGCACGCAATGAGGTATAGCCCAAAGTCGTATTGCTTACAGCGATATGAAGCTTCGTTTTTTCAGTGTTTCACTGCCATTTAATGCAAAGCTGGAACAAACGAAAGGACAAACGCAGATACACTCCTAGTTTCGCTGTGTTGGCTCAGTTGGCCCTCCATCAACTTAAAACAAGAGACAAACCTCTCTTTTACAGGGAAGGATAGGTCCACAGTGTGTGTGTGAAATCTTATGGGACTTAACTGCTAAGGTCATCAGTCCCTAAGCTTACACACTATTTAACTTAAATTATCCTAAGGACAAACACACACACCCATGCCCGAGGGAGGACTCGAACCTCCGTCGGGACCAGCCGCACAGTCCATGACTGCAGTGCCCGAGACCTCTCGGCTAATCACGCGCGGCTAGGTCCATAGTGTGTTAACTCTAAGTTAACCCCGGGATGGACCGGAAGAAGTCGGAAAGCATCATCCAATAGTCGTTTGTTATTGAATACAGCCAGCGTTACCTAGTTGACAATACTGTGGAAGTCAGCCATTGTTGTCCGTTGTTTACCGTTTTAGTACTTCACTTTTCTTATTGTTTTTATTGTACAACACTCTGTCAAGCTGTATTTGTCGGAGCTGAGACCTTTGTTGAACATAATAAGATTTCAGTTTTGATTACGAACGTTTGGCTGATATTATACGTCGTGCATAACTTTTGGTTTCGTGGGGCATTAAGCACATTCTAACATGAGTCACATATCGCATCAAGATTTTTTCCAGCTGTCTTGCGATTACTTGATAATTTATTGTGTGAGCTGGGCACTTTTGCTGGGACTGGGAAGATGTTCGATTTCTCGCAGGCAGAGAGTGAGTCTCGGGTGCACGGCAGTGTAGTACCGCGTGGTTATAATTAAACTTTTCCTATTTAACTCGTTATAACACCGAAACTAGTTACCGTATGAGTACCCCATACTCTGGACATTAATGTTACCAAACTTGGTAGCATTAGTGTCAAGGACATAGGGAAGAGAAATAATGCAGAATCAGTTTAGCCGGCCGCTGTGGCCGAGCGGTTCTAGGCGTTTCAGTCCGGAGCGGGGCTGCTGCTACGATCGCAGGTTCGAATCCCGTCTCGGGCATGGTTGTGTGTGATGTCCTTAGGTTAGTTAGGTTTAAGTAGTTCTACGTCTAGGGGACTGATGACCTCATATTAGTTAAGTCCCATAGTGCTTAGAGCCGGAATCAGTTCAATAGAGACACTTTTACATACCGGTACCATTACTGCTACAAAAGGTGCTCAATAAGGCGCCCAGCAGTATCCAGATACTCTGAAAGCGCAGCTGAACGAAGTATGTCCGTAGGTATGCTGGCTACCTCTGTCGATATTTGCGCTTCAGATCAGCACATGTGTAAATGTTCCCCTGATGAACCCTGCCCTTCAGGTAGCCGCACAACAAAAATCACAGAGAGTGATTTAAGAGCGCCAACCTACTCACAAATGAGTGATGAATATAGCGATGAAGCCACGGCATACGGTGACACGTTCACTATATGGGGGAACTTCACAGTGACTGGAGGTGAAGATCCCCACACTCGGCACTTCTGTGTGTTCACCTCACCCGCCAGAGAAAAATGAGCTTCGTCTGTGCATAGGATGGTGCAGGGCCAGCCCTTGTCAACTTCAATCCTTGGGAGAAAGTGGAGAGCGAAGTCAACAAGTAGTTGTGCGTCCTGTGGTGCAAGCTGCTGTACGCTATGGATCTTGTACATATCTGTACATTTGAGAATGAAGCACCTAGCACGAGATTTTCAACTGTCGTGGCTTACCACCCGCACTGCCTGACGATCGGGAACTGCGCGCGTTGTCTGCCATGGCAACAGCGATTTCATCAATCATCTGTGGTGCAACCGGTCGTCGACCTCTTCCCGGAGCGACACCCAGTTCGTCATTTGATTCGAACTTCTCCATCATGCTCCATGTAGCAGAAGGAGAAAGAGAGCCCTTCTGTAATCCTTTCAACTGGCGATATTCTCGAAGCAGCTGCATCACTGTTGTTTCGTTAACAGAGCTTCACCAATAATGCACTGCTCCTTTTGTCCTAGTTCATGTTGACACGTCAACAAGTGCACTGCGACTGCTCAGATGTGTGAGACTATGAATCATAATGACTGATCACGGCAACTGGGGGCTATAGTTGTAACTGGACGGTGGCTCTGTGACGCATGGAAATCATGCACCCCATACTCTGGACATTAATGTTACCAAGATTGGTACTCATATGGTAATAAGTCTTCGTGTTATAACGTGTTAAATATGGAAAATATAACTATAGCCACTCGGTATTTGGCCAGAACGAGGCTTTCACTGTGTCTCTCAAGCAGGGAACAGCAGCCGCCTGGGGGGGTGTCCAGTTTTAGCAAAACGTCCTGTTTCCCCACATGTTATTGTCGTCAGTTCCTAGCGCTGATCCGTTGCAATAGGATCGGAACCGTCTGCAGGCACAGCGTTCCTCTGGGGGATGTTTGAGTGTGAACTTTTCCTCTCCGTCTGCATATCAGAAAGAGCCGCCTATAGTGCTACCCTGACCACTTGAGATAGTTCGTTGCTTTCCTTCCAATTTACGGGCTGTCCAGTCCAAAGTGTCCCCCCCCCCCCCCCCCTCCACGGTACGAACGATGCTAACCAATGGAAAGTGTTCGGTAGAGTCCATGCAGAATAACGTGGCTGACAGATGGGCAGTCGGCAGCGCATGCTTGGGGAGAGCTGTGGTGATGGAGGTTGTGGGCAGGCGCTGTAAGGGAAATGCCGAGTGCTGGAGGAGAAGTGTCGCTCTAAACTGAGGTCTATGCTCACATTTTTTGTAAATATTAAGTGGAACACCTGCATGCCCATACTTGCATGGTGACCATTCAGAAAGGTCTGCTGTCAGCACTGTTTTGGTTAGCATCTAAAAAGGATTCCGCTGAAAATGCAACAAAAAAGCGATTTATTTCCGCGTAGTTTGTTAACCATTTGTAACTTACAGAGAAACGTCATGAGTGGTGAATTTTGAGCAAAACTTATATTTTTCTTGTAGACATCCTAAAATTTGCTTCTCTTGGCACAAAATAGCGTAGTTTACACAATGTCACTTCACTAACTTGTTGTGCAGAGGCAGTCGTGAGAGAATTCTGAAGCAGTGGTTAATTAATTTAATTGAGGAAGTGAGCAAAAGTAAGGGTTCAAATGATTCAAATGGCTCTGAGCACTATGGGACTTAACTACTGTGGTCATCAGTCACCTAGAACTTAGAACTACTTAAACCTAACTAACCTAAGGACAGCACACACATCCATGCCCGAGGCAGGATATGAACCTGCGACCGTAGCAGTCGCGCGGTTCCGGACTGCGCGCCTAGAACCGCTAGACCACCGCGGCCGGCAGCAAAAGTAAGGTCGCTAGATTATGAAAAAGCACATCCTTGGTACAAAAGTAAATTTGTAATGTCTTCATTTACGTTGTTCCTAAACCCACAGGATTTCTCGTTTCACCAGCTATCGAGGGCCCCAAAAAATTAAATTATTTCACCTAAAAAGTCTGTAGTTAGTGTAAGAACACGGTATAATGAAGTTCGCATAATAACTATAAGGCAAAATACTTTCCCTTTTGCGTGTTATCATTTGCCAAAACCTCATTTCGATATCTCAAATCATTTATGCAATATGAGGAAACTGATATTTCATTTTGGTTTTATCGCTGGCAGGCGTGATCGCAGATCAGTGTGCTACATCAGATAAATTTTCTTGTGACTGGTGACAGAGAGACCTCCACTCAAGTCCAAAGAAAAATTCAATATGTTAGCTAAATTTGATATGCAGCAACATATTATGTAATGTGCACCAAACACAAAATATAGTGACTCCTGTTTTTCTTTGCAAACTTTTTCGAATTTCGCGTGGTGTCTTAGTTCAATGCAAATATCACAATAACTATAACCATTAACGACATGATGGGGGCATGTCATCATGAAGCTGACACATAAAGCTAAAAGTAACGTAAAAATGAAATTTCTTTACCAAATAGTTCCTGTAAAATCTCGAAACTGTCGTCACAGCGTGTCGCTGACTTCCCGAAAGCGGGCGTTGGCCACCCCTTCTGAACAAACGATTGAGTTCGCCCTGCGCGTTGGACGAAAATTGTTCACTGCGCATCAGCCACCGTATCCTGTGCGGAAACTACGAATAGCCTACCAACTTAATGAATCGCGATATGAATTTCTGTATGGCTTAAATAGGAAGTTCCAGGTGCATTCCCCTGTTTTTATCTCGTTCGTCACAGTGGCAGCAGCATTCAGTCACCCCTCCAAGCGGAGGGCAACTGTGGGCAATTCAAGAGCAAGAACTTTCATTTTGGCATCTGTTTCCCTCCCAGTTCTCATCTCACCCTGACTGGCACCCAATCGTGGAAATTACAAGTGTCACGCGCGTTGCAGTGCAGTCTGTCTTTGGCAAATGGTTCAAATGGCTCTGAGCACTATGGGACTAAACGTCTCAGGTCATCAGTCCCCTAGAACTTAGAACTACTTAAACCTAACTAACCTAAGGACATCACACACATCCATGCCCGAGGCAGGATTCGAACCTGCGACCGTAGCGGTCGCGCGGTTCCAGACTGAAGCGCCTAGAACCGCTCGGTCACCAGCGGCCGGCGCAGTCTGTCTTTTGAAGAGCTTACAGTTAAATAATTCTGTCATGCATCTTGTATGTTCAATTTTTGAATTTTATATTTACCTGATTTATCTTGAATTTGTGCTCTGTCCAGATGAGCGGTTAGCGTCATTTTTACTTTAGTTTACTCTATTTTTAAGAACATGGCTCTGTGATATTTTGTTATCAGTTATTCAATTGACTACAGCAAATAAAAATTTTGTATTCTCGAACTTGGCTTTCATTTTGAGATCCCTAATTCCTACAACTACTCCATTGTCAGGTGAACCTTAAGTAATAAATGTCGCTAGCTGCATTTTTAGGATTTTGCTTCACTGTGGTGAGTTTCCATTTGCAGAGGCCAAGGTTTAGATTGCGTGCAGAGGCCAAGGATTAGAGTCAAATATATAAGAAACTTAGTTGGTTAGTTTCTACATCTACATTTGTACTCAGCAAGCCACCCAACGGTGTGTGGCGGAGGGCACTTTACGTGCCACTGTCATTACTTCCCTTTCCTGTTCCAGTCGCGTATGGTTCGCGGGAAGAACGACTGCCGGAAAGCCTCCGTGCGCGCTCGAATCCCTCTAATTTTACATTCGTGATCTCCTCGGGAGGTATAAGTAGGGGGAAGGAATATATTCGATACCTCATCCAGAAAAGCACCCTCTCGAAACCTGGATAGCAAGCTACACCGCGATGCAGAGCGCCTCTCTTGCAGTCTGCCACATCTCCGTAACGCTATCACGCCTACCAAATAACCCTGTGACGAAACGCGCCGCTGTTCTTTGGATCTTCTCTATCTCCTCCGTCAACCCGACCTGGTACGGATCCCACACTGATGAGCAATAGTCAAGTATAGGTCGAACGAGTGTTTTGTAAGCCACCTCCTTTGTTGATGGACTACATTTTCTAAGAACTCTCCCAATGAATCTCAACCTGGTACGCGCCTTACCAACAATTAATTTTATATGATAATTCCACTTCAAATCGTTCCGCATTCATACTCCCAGATATTTTACAGAAGTAACTACTACCAGTGTTTGTTCCGCTATCATATAATCATACAGTAAAGAATCCTTCTTTCTATGTTCATGTTTCATGTTTCAGGGATCATTTGGACGATAAATCATAATGATGTGGAACGACTCATTTTATATTAACATTCCAAATTAATTTATAACTATGGGAACATGCTGAACATTTATCAATTTTTTCTTATTGTTATTATTAAAATACAGGATGTTTGATCTGCAACTGGAGGGGAAGAGGCCCAGGGGAAGACCAAGAGATAGATGGGTGAAGGGAGTGAAGGAATGTGTGACGAGAAGAGGAGAGAACTGGACGAAGGTGGAAGAGGGGGAATGGTGGAAAGACAGAACACGATGGAGAGGCTTGTGTTCCCGACAGACCCAGCCAGTGGCTGGAAACTGTCCAAGATGATGATGATTATTAAAATACAGACGTGATGCAGTAATTCTTACTACCGTCTTCTACACATCACAATATAAGAAATTCTTCTGTGGAATAGAAGGAGTTGTGAAAGAGAAAGTTTTTCAGTTTGTTTTCAATTTTTTCTTTGCTATCTGTCAGACGTTTTACATAATTGAGTTGTCGTAACTTTATTTGCGGCTTTGTACACTCCTTTTTGTGCTAAGGAAAACCTTAATGTGGAGTAATGTACATTAGTGTTCCTTTTTGGTCTATTTACAACAAACTTCATGAGGGAATAAGTGTGTCGTGAATCAGTAGTCAATATGCCCAACTCTTTAAAACAGATGTCTACTAGACAGTCGTGATTGAACGCCACATATTCTTACAGCGCGTCTGTGAGCAATGAAGACTTTCTCTTTTGAAGATGAGTTATCCCAGAACATTATGACTTTATTGAACGGAAATAAGCAAAATGTGTTAACTTACTGGTTAGTTCCTCCACAAGAGTTTCAATGATTATAATTGAAAATGTGCCTAAACAACGTTGTTTTAGGAGCTCTAAAAATGTTTTTCAGCTTAGAGTCTCGTCAATGTGGACACACAAAATTTTGAATTTTCTGCCAGGTTTATTATTTCCTCACGATGCGTTACTCTTATCATTGGTGTAGTAACCCTAGATGTGCAGAATTGAATATGTTGTGTCCTTTTAAGATTGAGGGTGAGACTATTCACAGAAAACCAATTAATGATACTTTTAAGATCACTATTTACCTTTCTTCTGTTGCTGTATGCATGCTTGGAAACCAGCTAAATTTCGGTTACGCGATAAGTCACACAATTCTGAAGGCTGTAAATTCAACTAAATACTTAGGGATTAGAATTACAAATAACATAAATTGGAATGAGCACATAGATTATATTGTGGGCAGAGCAAACCAACTGACAGAACACTTAAAAGGTGCAACAGGTCTGCTAAAGAGACTGCTTACACCACGCTTGTCCGCCCTGTTTTGGAGTATTGCCGTGCGGTGTGGGATCCGCATCACGTGGGACTGACGAATGACATCGAAAAAGTGCAAAGAAATGCAGCTCGTTTCGTATTATCGCGAAATAGGGGAGATAGTGTCACAGACATGATACGTGAATTGGAATGGCAATCATTAAAACAAAAGCGTTTTTCGTTGCGATGGGACCTTCTCACGATATTTCAATCACCAGTTTTCTCCTCCGATTGGGAAAACTTTCTGTTGGCACCCACCTACATAGGGAGAAATGATCATCACGATAAAATAAGAGAAATCAGGGCTCGCACAGAAAAATTTAAGTGCTCGATCTTCCCGCTTATCGTTAGAGTATGGAACGATAGAGAGACAGACTGGAGGTGGTTCATTCAACCCTCTGCCAGGCACTTTATTGCGAATAGTAGAGTAATCACGTAGACGTAGATGTAGACGCAGATGGACTAATTACTATACTAGCGTCACCCACAAAAAAGACTAATTGTGCTTACTTCATATTAGATGGGAGATTTTTTATATATACGAGAAACAATTTCGGACGTAAGCTTGAACTTAGGGGAACCTCATACGTGATTTCTCCCCAGCCAGAATAACGTCCCCAGACTACATTAACAGAACGACTAACTACAACTACATGCATTCTTTTGGTTAGGTATGATATCATCCATTGGTTGGCTATACACTGAAACGAACAAAACATCAGTTTATCTAGGAGCATGTTGTGATTCACACAGTCAGATGCCTTAGATAGGTTGCAGAAAATACCAACCGGCGTTATTTTGCTATTTAATGCTTGTGAAACTTGATGAGTGAACATGTAAATGGCATTTTCAGTAGAGCATCTCCTCTGGAATGCACACTATGATTTACTGAGGATATTTTTGTTCTTCAGGTGAGACAGTATTCTATAATGCGCCACCTTCTAAAAAAATTTTGAGAAATGGTGTCAGGAGCGAAACAGGTCGGTTTCTCAATGAGCGGTTTGACAACCATATATTTTAGCCTCTCTGGAAAAATGCCTTGAGTTAGCGAAACATCACACATTTCAGATAAGACAGGGCTTATTATATGGGAACAATTCTTTAATACTCTATTGGAAACACCATCAAAACCAGAAGAGCTTTTATTTTTGAGAACGTATACAATTTTCTTTGTTTCATAAGGAATACAGAGATGATAATGAATGAATAGTACTCACTCATGAAAAAATTCCTGTAGTAGTTGGTGTTAGATCTGCACCTTTTTTAGACGGAAATCAGCTGTCTAAAGGAAGCCCCTCTAACTAAGGGCTCAACTTCTGAGGATGTAATGTTTCCAAGTAGAGAAGGAATTAGCATAATTCATCAAAATATAATAGAGGTAAAGTTAGTGACCTGTTTATAGATGTTGACTCTGAAATTATTGGCATATCAGAGCACCACTTAAACAATTTGACAATTCAGAGGCTATCTTTACCAGGATACATATTAGCTGGCTGTTTTTCAAGGAGTTCCTTGTGGGCTGGGGGGAATGGCTATGTACGTAAAAAACAGTGTTCCATTTGAGTCCATAGACGTATCCCGACACTGCACTGAACAGATATTCGAATGTTGTGCAGGGGCAGTTGAATTTAGTGAAACAAAACTTCTAATTGTTGTTGTCGATAGATCACCTAACTCCGACTTCAGAGAATTTCTGCTTAAGCTAGAGAGGGTTCTTGATTCACTTTGTAGGAAGTACCAGAAATTAGTTATATGTGGTGACTTCAACATTAATTTTGTGTATGTTAGTGCAAGAAAAAGGATGTTTGTAGATCTCCTAAATTCATATGATCTGATGCAGACTGTGTTTTTTCCAACTAGAGTGTAGGGGAACAGTATCACAGCCATAGACAATATTTATATTCATTCTTCATTACTAGATGGGCATTCTGTTAGTAAAAGGGTGAACGGTCTTTCCGACCATGATGCAAAAATTTTAGTGCTAAAAGGCTTTTGTACTCAAACAAATGTCATATTTAATTACAAACTATGTAGGAAAGTAAATCCAACAGAAATAGAGAGTTTTTTAAACCTTGTCAAGGAACAAGAGTGGCAGGATGTTTATAGTGCCGATAACATAGATGATAAATAAAATGCTTTCCTTAACACATTTCTCATGCTCTATGAAAGTTGCTTCGCATTAGAACGTTCTAAACGGGGCACTAGCAGTAATAGGCAGCCCAGGTGGCTGACTATTGGGATAAGGATATCTTGTAGAACAAAGTGTGAATTATATCAAAATGTTAGAAGTTGTCACAATCAAGCTACAGTAACCCATCGCAAACAGTATTGCAAGGTGCTTAAAAATGTTGTTAGGAAGGCAAAGAGTATGTGGTATGCAAATAGAATAGCTAATTCACAGGACAGAATTAAAACCATATAGTTAGTTGTGAAGGAAGTGTCTGGTCAGCAGCACAAGGTCGACGATATAAAGTCAGTTCTTAGTAAAAATATTTCTGTTACTGATAAATCAGATATATGTACAGTATTTAACTATCATTTTCTGAGCATTGCTGGTGAATTAAGTAAAAATTTAGTTTCTACTGGGAATCATATAACTTTCTTGGCAAATGCCTTTCCAAGATTGACGTCTGAAATACTCTTCTGGTATACAGATAAGAGGGAGATTGAGTGAATAATTAAATCACTGTAGATTAAGGACTCTCATGGTTATGATGGAGTGTCTAGCACAATATTAAAGTATTGTGCTGCACATGTTAGCCATGTATTTAGCCATATTTGTAATTTTTCCTTTAGGAATAGTCAGTTGCCTGAGTAAAAAAAAGCCGCTTTATAAAAAGGTTGAAAGGGATAATGTACATAATTTTGGACCTATTTCTATGCCGTCAGTGTTTGCAAAAGTTATTGAAAAGGCTGTGTATGTAAGGATAATCGATCATTTTATATCACACGATTTGCTATCAAATGTAGAGTTCGGCTTTAGAAGTCGTATAACAACTGAAAATGATATATTCTCTTTTCTCTGTGAGGTACTGGATGGGCTAAACAAAAGGTTTCGCACGCTTGGCATATTTTTTGATTTAATTAAGACATTTGATTGTGTTGATCACAAAATATTGCTCCAGAAGTTGGACTGTTATGGAATACGGGGAGTAGCTCACAATTGGTTCACGTCTTACTTTAGTAACAGGCAGCAAAAGGTCGTTATTCGCAGTGTTGATAACGGCTGTGATGTGGGGTCTGGGTGGGGTACTGTCAAGTGGGGGGGGGGGGGGGGGGGTTCCCCAGAGATCAATGTTGGGGCCATTCCTGTTCCTTATTTATATAAATGATATGCTCTCTAGTATTAGAGGTAACTCTAAAATATTTCTGTTTGCTGATGACACTAGCTTGGTAGTAAAGGAGGTTGTGTGCAACATAGGCTCAGTTTCCAATAGTGCAGTACATGACCTAAGTTCATGGTTTGCGGAAATTAAACTAACGCTAAATCATAGTAAGATTCAGTTTTACAGTTTCTAACACACAATAAAACTAAACCCGACGTTTTAATTTCACAGAATGAACAGTTCAAATTTCTGGGTGTTCAGATAGATAGTAAGCTGTCGTGGAAAGCCGACGTTCAGGATCTTGTTCGAAGACTTAATACTGCCATTTTTACTATTCGAACGATATCTGAAGTGAGTGATCGTTCAACACGAATATTAGTCTACTTTGCTTATTGTCATTCGCTTATGTCGTATGGTATTATATTTTGGGGTAACTCTTCCCGTTCAAAAAGGTTATTTATGGCTCAGAAACGGGCGGTTCGGGCAGTAAGTGGTGTAGTTCACGAACCTCTTGTCGACCCCTGTTAACGAATATTGGTATTTTGACATTGGCCTCTCAGTATATATGTATATATTCCTTACTGTCATTTCTTTTTAACAGTATTAGCTTATTTCCAAGAATAAGCAGCTTTCACACGGTTAATACTCGGCAGAAATGAGACCTGCATTTCGATCAGACTTCCTTAACTCTTGTGCAGAAAGGTGCGCAGTATACTGCTGCATCCATTTTGAATAAGCTACCACTCGAATTCAAAAATCTTAGCAGTAATCCATGTGCTTACAAATCGAAACTGAAGAGTTTCCTCATGGGTCACTCCTTCTATTCTGTCGAGGAGTTCCTTGAAAAAAGCTGATTCTTATTGTATTGTTGATTGCGTTTCCTTAAACTTATGGACTTTTTTCGGGTTCATAAACATTTATTTTCATCTGTTACTACTTTTATGTTGTAATTTCATGTACTGACACGTTCCATGACCTTGGAGATTTGCTCCATAATTTGGTCCCACGGAACTTGACTTGTAAATAAAATATATAAATAAAATGTTTCTGTAGCATAGCTAATTTATGCCAAGCTATTGAGCCTCATTTTGATCTCTTCCGGGGTTGATATTGTGCTATTCTTTATGTTAATTGTGTCATGCGACCCAGAATGGAACATTGCATTTTTCCATTTAATTTCTGCCCTCCGTCATAGCTACACTACTGGCCATTAAAATTGCTACACCAAGAAGAAATGCAGATGATAAACGGGTATTCATTGCGCAAATATATTATACTAGAACAGACATGTGATTACATTTTCACGCAATATGGGTGCATAGATCCTGAGAAATCAGTACCCAGAACAAACAGCTCTGGCAGTAATAACTGGGAATTGAGTCTAACAGAGCTTGGATAGCGTGTACAGGTTCAGCTGCCCATGCAGCTTCAACATGATACCACAGTTCATCAAGAGTAGTGACTGGCGTATTGTGAAGAGCCAGTTGCTCGGCCACCATTGACCAGACGTTTTCAATCGGTGAGAGATCCGGAGAATGCGCTGGCCATGGCAGTAATCGAACATTTTCTGTATCGAGAAAGGCCCGTACAGGACCTGCAACACGCGGTCGTACATTATCCTGCTGAAATGTAGAGTTTCGCAGGGATCGAATGAATGGTAGAGACACGGGTCGTAACAGATCTGAAATGTAACGTTCACTGTTCAAAGTGCCGTCATTGCGTACAAGAGCTGACCGAGACTTGTAACCAATGGCACCCCATACCATCACGCAGGGTGATACAGCAGTATGGCGATGACGAATACACGCTTCCAATGTGCGTTCACCGCGATGTCGCCAAACACGGATGTGACCATCATGACGGTGTAAACAGAACCTGGATTTATCCGAAAAAATAACTTTCTGCCATTCGCGCACACAGGTTTGTCGTTGAGTACACCATCGCAGGTGCTCCTACCTGTGATGCAGCGTCAAGGGTCTGCGAGCTGATAGTCCCTGCTGTTGCAAACGTCGCCGAACTATTCGTGCAGATGGTTATTGTCTTGCAAGCGTCCTCCTCTGTTGACTCAGGGATGGAGACGTGGCTGCACGATCCGTTACAGCCATGCGGATAAGATGCCTGTCTTCCCGACTGCTAGTGATACGAGGCCGTTGGGATCCAGCACGGCGTTCCGTATTACCCTCCTGAACCCACTGATTCTATATTCTGCTAACAGTCATTGGATCTCGACCAACGCGAGCAGCAATGTCGCGACACGATAAACCGCAATCGCCATAGGCTACAATCCGACCTTTATCAAAGTCGGAAACGTGATGGTACGCATTTCTCCTCCTTACACGAGGCATCACAACAACGGTTCACCAGGGTACGCCGGTCAATTGCTGCTTGTGTATGAGAAATCGGTTCGAAACTTTCCTCGTGTCAGCACGTTGTAGGTGTCGCCACCGGCGCCAACCTTGTGTGAATGCTCTGAAAAGCTAATCATTTGCATATCACAGCATGTTCTTCCTGTCGGTTAAATTTCGCGTCTGTAGCACGTCATCTTCCTGGTGTAGCAATTTTAATGGCCAGTAATGTAATTATCAGTTTTCTTTCGTTGATGTTAGTCCTGCATAACTTGCTTCACTTTATGAAAAGCTCTTAATTTTTTATTGCGAAGCCCTTTCCTGGGAAGGCAGGCTTTTTGCTCGAATAAACTTATAAATAAAAACATCATTTTCAGTATGTTAAGATGCTTGCACGTTGGTAGGCAGGCGGGGCTTGTTCCCCCCACGTGGTTCCTCTCCCAGTGGCGGTCTATGTTCGGGCCTGGCTTGCTGCCTGCGCACCGTCTGGCAGTCGGCCAACTTATAGTTAACTTGCTGTACATCTACATCATTAAGACTGACACAATTAAGTACGTAACATCGTTCATAGAACCATTTTGAGCAAATTTATCGACTGTTCTGCTGTGGCGCACTTACCGACGTGCGCCCGCAGCCGAATGGCCACACGTTCCAAATGCCCTCGGCTCCACTCGAATTGCGGCAGAGCTAAGAAATCAGCGAGTAGACCAACAGAGGGCGACGCCAGCGGCCGCACCACAAGCTCGACCGTCACGCGTGCAGCTAGCACAGGCATGCGTCAGTCTAGAGTAGGTTCTGCTTCTGCCGCCCACTCAAGAAGCCAATACGTAGTATTCCGCACACCGAGGATTAAGCTCGCATCAGGGCAGCATAAGGCAGCGACATCACCAACCCAGAGCTGCCGCCATTGCTGCTGTCCAGTTCACTGCCGACCGCTGCTCTTCAACAAAGACGTCGCAACCCCAGGGATTGGACTCAAACAGCTCAGTGAGTCTGGGCTTCGTCATTTTTTCGGTGATTGTAGCTAGGAAAATTAACGTTTTCATTACTTGTGCTCTGCCTGGGCTTAGCTTTCACGACCACTGCACATTTCAGTTTCATTCCCTCGGGCCTTACAAAAGCTCTGCTGATTGCTCTTTTTCGGCCAATGGCGTACAATACAATTTTTGCTTCTTTATTTCATTTGCTTGCGCTTGTGCTAAGCGTAATCACTTTGCAAAATATAAGGTTTACAGTATTTGGATTTTAACATTTAATAGACATTTATAAAAGCACAGAAGAAAAGAAACATAAAAAACAATAAAAAAGGATAAGCAAAACAAATTTAGATATAAGAGTATTTCTTCTAAGATTATTGCATTGGCTGCTATTACTATGTTATTTTGTCGATTAGTTGTACATGAGTGTTCCTGCTATGGCAAAATTAAGTTTATTTTAGCTACATGGTGCGATAGGGTATGACAGGATCTAGTCACTAAGCATATATTGCAGGAGATATTTGATGCAGATTTTTACATTTAGCGGATTTTCATTTTGTGTTTACCATATGTTCAAATGGTTCAAATGGCTCCGAGCACTATGGGACTTAACTTCTAAGGTCATCAGTCCCCTAGAACTTAGAACTACTTAAACCTAACTAACCTAAGGACATCGCACACATCCATGCCCGAGGCAGGATTCGAACCTGCGACCGAGCGGTCACGCGGTTCCAGACTGTAGCACCTAGAACCACACGGTCACACCGGCCAGCTTACCATATGTTCATAATGAGGATATGGGAAGGTATAGATTTGGATCTAAAGAGAATTACTTCTAGAAGGTGTTAATACTACGCTACTTATTATTATCACTATTATTTTGCTAATCAGTTTTGTGCTTGTTTATTACTTTTCGGTTTGTGTTGTTTATTTGTGTGTATGTGGTCGTTGTGTTGTGTGCGTGTGCACGTGTGTGTGTGTGTGTGTGTGTGTGTGTGTGTGTGTGTGTGTGTGTGTGTGTGCGTGAGTGCGTGTGTTCGTGTGTGTGTGCAGGGCCGTTGCCTATTGCCTGGCGGCGAGATGGGGGGCGGGGGGGGGGGGGGGGGGAGAGTGTAGGCGTCGTCTATGAGTGGGGTCACGGTGGGAGCCAGGTCTGGGAAGTGGGAAGACGTGTTCTGTGCCACTGTACGCACTGGATGAATATATTTGTACTTTGGGTGTCTCCTTTCCCTGATTGGTAGAGGTCAACAAGTCCTCTATGTCTGGTCGTTTCGTCAATATGTGTCTGCCATAGTTGGCGCGTAGTTTCGTTAGTCGAGTTTGTAGCGGTTCTGTGTTGGTGATGTCATACAAGTCATTGCTCGGTGTCTGAGAGGGGAGTCTGGTGATGCTACGGAGTAGTCGTCTTCCTGTTCTGTAGAGTCTTTCAGCCTGGCTCGCTTAGCCTGTTGGAACTTTAACTTTTGTTCCACCAGTTACGTCATCCGGAAAGGTACTCGATTATTTATTTTCCAATTGTTGGCGTTTAGCAAGACTTTGTTGTTTAGTACAGTGCACAAGAATAGCTCTTCTCGCCACAGTGAATACTTTGAGGGAGTATTTAATTTCTATGGTGTTAACTGAATAGTTTTGGAAAACACTTCCAGAAGAATTTTTTGTATTGTTGTTTATATTCAGCTAAAGGCTCAGAACAATGCTCATCCAACATAACTGTGTTTTCCAGTTTAGGTTTCGTGTGTCAGTTACGTCGGACATGGTTTGTACCATTCCCGAATTGTATGAGGGAAAAATTAACACCTAAATCTATCTATATGAGCTCCGATTTCTCTTATTTTATTCTGACGGTCGTTTCTTGCTAAGCCGATGGGAATCGACATAATATTTAGACTTTTGGAGGAGAACATTGGTGATAGAAATTTCGCGAAAAGATCACGCTGGAATCAAACGCTTTTGTTTTAGTAATTGCTATTTCAACTCGCTATCATATCCACGAAACTCTTTAACCTATTTCGCAATAACACAAAGAAGGTGCTCCTCTTTGAACTTTTTCAATTTCCTCCATCAATCCACGCCACTCGGCAACAGTCGGCAACCTCTGTACTAGTGATTCGTTACGCAATCGATTTTTTTTTTGTTCCTATAGAATTATTATTCACTGCAGTGCAATCCGAATATCTTCGCATTCTGGTGCAAGTATACTTAGCTACAAAGGATTACCGACTAACTCAGATCCTTCAGTGTATGCTGCAAAACAGGAGGTACTTCGTCTCTCTCCGAGACAAGAAGAGTCGATGGAGAATGCAGAAAAATGGTCCCCCTCAGGGAAGTGTGCTGTCTCCACTGTTATATCTACACAAATGACGAGCCAATTAACTCTTCAACTAAGGCATTCATATACGCGGATGATACAGCACTCCTTTGAGAAAGTAGAGGTGAAACTGACAACAGCTCTTGAAAATTTGGCCAGGTATTACGACGAAAACCAACTGAAACCGAACCCTGGAAAGACCCAAGTCTGTGCATTCCATCTAAGAAATAGGGGAGCCAAAAGGAAACTGAACATCACTTGGAGAGGAGAACAACTACTCCACTGCGAAATTCCTAAATACCTTCGGGTGAAGATGGACCGTTCCCTCACATTCAAATCCCAGTGTGAAGAAACGAGCCTCAAAGTAAAAGCGCGGCACAACATCATCCGCAAACTTACAGGAGCCACCTGGGGTGCCCAGCCAAAAGTGCTTAGAACATCTGCCTTGGCACTATGTTTCTCCACGGCAGAATACGCAGCCACCGTCTGGCAAAACTCTGCACATGCTGAACATGTAGATACAGCCCTGAACGAGACAGGACGCTTTGTTACAGGCTGCTTATGACCTACTCCTGTCAATAAGCTGTACCAAATTATGGGTATAGCACCGCCACGCATTCGAAGGCAAGCTGCAACAGAAGTGGAGAAGAAAAAAAAGAAAGCGACCCTAGACATCCTTTGTTCGGACATGACCCTCAACAGCGAAGACTGAGGTCACGAGAAATCTTCCTACAGAAAACTGTGGCATTTCGTTCATCTCCCAGAAGTCGCAGAGAGGAGCTTTCGCGAGACTCCCTAGCTGAAGACAATCACATAACGGTCAAAGAGGAAATAGCCGAAGGTTCACACCTGTCATACGTGACCTGGAAGACTTTGAGCAGATTGCGAGTTGGGGTGTCAAGGTGCGAAGCCAACCTCAGGAAGTGGGGCTTCAGCAATGAGGGGGAAACTTGTGAGTGAGGTGACGTACAGGACGGACAACATCTGCTAGTCTGCAGGAACCTACCGGTTGCATGCACTATCTGTGATCTTGCTGCTGCCAGTGAAACTGCTGTGATAACCGCCGAATACTGGGCCCGTCAAAAAATATAATCATCTTGCTGCTTGTTTATCTGCTGCTTGTTTGTATATATTATTGAATCTGTGTCATAAATACTACTGTACACATTTAATTATGCAAGTTTGTTATGCGAATCAATACTTATTAGTTTTTGTAATTATTTTATGTCCTGGACTCGAAAAATAAATAAAATTGGTGCACTGCGAGGGCCAGTTACAAAGTAATGTCTTCTATGTTTTTCTGCTTCATAAAGTTGGCGCACTTATGGAAATGTTCTACAGTTCATTCCAGTAAAAGCATCCTACCTCAACAGCAGCATTGCATAAGTTTAGAAAATGATCGACGTTAACCTATGTATAAGGTAGCGTTGTGTGATTGAATTACACTACTGGCCATTAAAATTGCTACACCAAGAAGAAATGCAGATGATAAACGGGTATTCATTGCACAACTATATTATACCAGAACTGACATGTGATTACATTTTTACGCAATTTGGGTGCATAGATCCTGAGAAATCAGTACCCAGAACAACCACCTCTGGCCGTAATAACGGCCTTGATACGCCTGGGCATTGAGTCAGAGCTTGGATGGCGTGGTACAGGTACAGCTGCCCAAGCAGCTTCAACACGATACCACAGTTCATCAAGAGTAGTGACTGGCGTATTGTGACGAGCCAGTTGCTCGGCCACCATTGACCAGACGTTTTCAATTGGTGAGAGGTCTGGAGAATGTGCTGGCCAGGGCAGCAGTCGAACATTTTCTGTATCCAGAAAGGCCCGTACAGGACCTGCAACATGCGGTCGTGCATTATCCTGCTGAAATGTAGGATTTCGTAGGGATGAATGAAGGGTAGAGCCACGGGTCGTAACACATCTGAAATGTAACGTCCACTGTTCAAAGTGCCGTCAATGCGAACAAGAGGCGACCGAGACGTGTAAACAATGGCACCCCATACCATCACGCCGGGTGATAACGCCAGTATGGCGATGACGAATACACGCTTCCAATGTGCGTTCACCGCGATGTCGCCAAACACGGATGCGACAATCATGATGCTGTAAACAGAACCTGGATTCATCCGAAATAACGACGTTTTGCCATTCGTGCACCCAGGTTCGTCGTTGAGTACACCATCGCAGGCGCTCCTGTCTGTGATGCAGCGTCAAGGTTAACCGCAGCCATGGTCTCCGAGCTGATAGTCCATGCTGCTGCAATCGTCGTCGAACTGTTCGTGCAGATGGTTATTGTCTTGCAAACGGCCCCATCTGATGACTCAGGGATCGAGATGTGGCTGCACGATTCGTTACAGTCATGCCGATAAGATACCTGTTATCTCGACTGGTAGTGATACGAGGCCGTTGGGATCCAGCACGACGTCCGTGTTACCGTCCTGAACCCACCGATTCCATATTCTGCTAAGAGTCATTGGATCGCGATAGGCTACAATCCGACCTCTATCAAAGGCGGAAACGTGATGGTACGCATTTCTCCTCTTTACACGATGCATCACAACAACGTTTCACCAGGCAACTCTGGTCAACTGCAGTTTGTGTATGCGAAATCGGTTGGATGCTTTCCTCATGTCAGCACGTTGTAGGTGTCGCCACCGGCGCCAACCTTGTGTGAATGGTCTGAAAAGCTAATCATTTGCATATCACAGCATGTTCATCCTGTCGGTTAAATTTCGCGTATGTAGCGCGTCATCTCCGTGGTGTAGCAATTTTAATGGCCAGTAGTGTACTTACTGCAGAAAGTAAAACGTATAATTGTATCCATGAAAGGCTGAAGAAGGAGTATGGAGAAGTAAAGGAGGACGTCACACCGCTAGACGATATATACGACGCGATATATGCATGCATGTCCAAAGGAACTTTGCATCCTAATTAGAATAATACAGGCACTGCAATACTTATTTATCTGTCGGTACCGGGCAAGCGAATTTCACGTACAATTTCTGATCTGTACGGGAATATACATAATGTATGTACTAGTATAGGTCGTAGATGCATGGTTGACGACACATGGAAGTTTGGGTCTGGTCGTGGCTCGTGCACTGACAGCCAAATGGTAAGATGACCGCTGGCAATAAGATGGTAATCGGGGTTCGGGTCCGCGTCCGGGACAAATTTTCACTGTCGTCATTCCATTCTGCAGCTGGTGGTTGTCCTTATTCGCAATTGGGAATTCATTTGGTGTGCTAGACGATGTGTTCGTCGCTGTAGAGATACTGGAGGACAGACACAGTTGGCTGCTGCAAGGTGAAGCGACCGGTCAGCGCCTGCAGTGACTAAGCACAACATCCAGTGTTTTGACCGACTAATCTGTGGCAACCTCCGAGTAAAAGCAGAAGAACTGTTTCGTCGTGTCTCCATTGTAAAGGCAATATTTTAGCTGTTATCGAAAAAGTGGGCTACTCCAATATTTATGCATGCTAGGTACCGATAATTGTGACCGACCAGGATAAACACTCGAGGAAAACAGCAGCATCCAGTCTGTTGCACCACCAGACCTGCATCTGTTCTGTACACTCGAAGTCGCTTATGGGAGGCATCATTTTGAAGATGAAGAGACTACGAACAATGCCATCCGCCAGTGCCTGAGGAAGCAGGACCATAGTTTTTACTGTTTAGATCAGTGGTTCCCAACAGGTGCTCCGCGGACCCCCAGGGGTCCGCGAGCTATGCCAGAGAGGTCCGCAAGATGGACTCAAAGTTCAGATTGAACTGAAAATTAAAACTAAGTGTATACTGATGGAGTACTCTGTTGTAACTGTATTTTTTCAAATAAATAATATCTTGTATGAAATTAGTGTTTTCTTATTTTTCACGAATGTCTACTCAATGCTAACTCAAGTGTAGTCCACTTGAAAGACCAATACACTCAGTTTTAATCTTTTCCTGTCATTTTCAGTTCATACTCAATTTTTATTTTTTTAAGGAGTTTGTTATACTAAACACAAAGATTTGAAGACAAAGATTTTGAGCAATAATAAAAAATTTAACAATAACAATGATGGCTAAATTGAAAAAGTTTTAAGCTCAATATTTTTTCAATAATGTCTATATCAATGTTTTTTCTAAGTACCAAACATAGAAAACGTATAAAAAGACTCTTAATTTGGCTGTTTTAGGTACTTGATACTGTGATATGTGAAGGTACCAATCATGCTCGATGAGGGGGTCCTCGAGAAAAATTAAGTGTGAATTTTGTAATTCTTATGGTCAGTATGTGACATGAACTTTCTTTTACAGCGAGAATTAAAAAAAAAAAAATAGAGGGCCCTGCTACGTCACTTTCACGCTCGTACAATCCAGTCTCTAGTTGTTTTTAAAGTCGTTGTTCTTCTCCTTTTCCTTCCTCTTCCCTGACATATGTCGCCCAGCCTTCTGCCATTTCTTTTTGACCTTTGACATTCTTCATTTTTTTCGCACCCCCACGCACGCTCTAGGTGCGCGCCCGCTGGGGAACAGTTGCCGTACCTGACGCAGGTGGGGTCCGGCTCGCGGCAGCCCTGAACGGGGAACATCCCGAAGCACTGCGCCAGGCCGATGGCGAACGCGAAGTCGTTGTGGAAGACGGCCCCCGCCTCCGGCCGCGACGGGGCGGCCCCCGCCGGCGCCACCTTGCGGGGGTGCAGTGCGGGGGCGGAGACTGCTGCGGCCGCCGCCTGCCGCAACTTGCCGGACAGCTTGTTGCGCGCCTCCAGCGACTCGTCCCGGCTCCACATCAGCATGCCGCGCGCTGTAAACAATACCACGTCTGGAACAACTTCTCAGGAAATAATGGGAAAACTAACACGCTATTTGATCAAAATTATTCGCACACTCCTGTATAAATCGGAAAAGGCCACTAGGTGTCACGCAAGGCGGACCCGCCACTGTAATATAAAAGGAGATTGAGCCGTGTATCGACTCGTGCTACACCTTGTGTTTAGATTGCATTGGTTTTCCTTTTCTTCCCCTGACATGTTTGTTTGATGTTGTCTGTCATTAAGTGGCTGCCTGGCTGTCTTTTCCCTCTGCTATTGATATCGGCGTTTTTGCTTCCGGGAAACCGCTATGGAGGAAGTGAGATCTTTGACCGGTTGTAACCTCGTGTGGTGGTGCGGAAGTAGGGGGTTGCGCGTAGAGAGAGTGGTGGACACGGGAGGGAGTGTGGCTCTCCAGCGCGAAGCATGCGTGGTCGGTTGTACCGAGTCGCCACGTGATGTATGTCAGTTTTGTGTAACGAGCGGGTCGAGTTGACGGAAGAGCTCCCCGCGCGTTGGTTGAAACAGAATCGCCCCACGAGTAGTTGAACGAGCGGGTCGAGTTGACGGAAGAGCTCCCCGCGCGTTGGTTGTATACAGAATCGCCCCACGAGTAGTTGCTGTTCATTTCGCCTTGGTGGCACGTTAACAAGCTTCTTTAAATCCCCCGTTTGAACACTGGAGTTTAAAAGGAGACACCTAACATGAAGGAGCGGTCACTACCCGTCGACGTTGCAGAGAAGACGTGAACTCTGGTGACAGAGCCTGTTGTCGCGTGACCGTGGCGTGTTGGGTACGCTGGCGACGCGTGCGCGGTCGTATGTGTGGATCATTGCCATCGGAGGTCGTGTACTACCTGTTCGAGCATAATTGCAAGTTAAGTTCGTGGAAGGTCTAATTATTAAGTAAAAATTTTGTGCAACCAGCGTCTCTTCTGCCTTGTGGCCTCCGGCGACCGGGTTCCCTGTCCCTGGCACCGGTGTAATTAAAGACAGATCTTTCCTCCTTCTCTCGTTACTGTCCGATGGGAGGTGTAGTTTTGGCAGCTTAATTGTTTCGCTGTTCTGTCGTGGGTTATGAGTAAATTCATGCTTCTTGTTGGTTGATCATGTGGTCGCTCATTCAGGACTGTGTGGTGTAATGTTTCTTTGCACGAGGTTAGCTCTAATTCTGTCAGCAAGTTAAGCCATGTTATAACAAGTTTTCGCTGGCTAAAAGTCGGTGCAGTGACCAGCCTGAGAGTGGCGATTGTGTTTACGGGCGATTGTGTTCACTCTGTCTAGCCTGAGCATCCCTGAGTGGGTGATTTGTGGCCACCTTACACGGGTCCGTCATATCTGTTATGTTCTAATGATATTCCAGGACACTTTTGTTTGCCCGCATCTCGTGGTCGTGCGGTAGCATTCTCGCTTCCCACGCCCGGGTTCCCGGGTTCGATTCCCGGCGGGGTCAGGGATTTTCTCTGCCTCGTGATGGCTGGGTGTTGTGTGCTGTCCTTAGGTTAGTTAGGTTTAAGTAGTTCTAAGTTCTAGGGGACTTATGACCACAGCAGTTGAGTCCCATAGTGCTCAGAGCCATTTGAACCATTTGAACACTTTTGTTTAAAATGTTTTTAAATTCCTCAAAGTTTGTAAATTCCTTTTATTGCCATTTGCTGAGATCTGTTTAATTTTTTTAATGGCGTTGTTGATAGCTTCACTACCTCACCGTACTTTATTAACAAAGTTCTGCGTTTACTTTAGTAGCCTGTTTGCTAATGTTCTTTAATTTTTTTAAAATTGTTGTATTGCTATAAATTACTTTGATTGGTGTTAGCGGCGTCTTTTAAAAGGTGGTTTATTGCCGTACTGCTAGCTTCTGTGTTTTTTTTTTAAAAAATTTTAAGCTGTTGTATTGCTATAAATTACTTGATTGCCGTTAGCGGCGTGTTTTAAAAGGTTGTTTACTGGCGTAATGCTAGCTTCTGTGTTTTCTTTAAAAAAAAATTTAAAATTTTTGTATTGCTATAAATTACTTGATTGCCGTTAGCTGCGTGTTTAAAAGGGTGTTTATTGCCATACTGCTAGTTTCTGTAAGATACGAATAAAACATTTGTGAAAATCTCAACTCGACAGTGAACTACTAGAAATTTGGCCCCGTTTCCCAACTTGTTGTGTGGCTTGTAGTAACCGTATCCACTGTGTGTGTCAGAGATGTATAGAGTATTGTGTTGTCAGTAGAGAAGCAGTAACAGTAGAACAGGTTAGTCAGGAGAGCTCAGTGGCTTCGAATCTACATCTACATCTACATCATACCCTCAATCCCCTAATGGTGCGTGGCGGAGAGTAATTTTTGTACCAATAACTGAACCCTACTGTGGGCTACTCACTGGATGTCATCAGAGTAACAAACCCACCAGGCTCATTTCAGCCCTTCTAAAGATGCTCAGGTAGAGTATTGGTGGTGTGAGTGTGAATTACAAATACCGAGAAACAACCTCGGTGAAACCAAGAGCAGACAGACTTCACGTACTGACAGACAGAGACCACTGAGAGCTGTGGAGGGTCGTTGTAAATAATCGCATGAAATCAGTGGAAGGAATCACTCGTGAGGTCCAAAGTGCGGTCCCAGTAGTACAACTGTGCCGAGGGAGTGAAGGCGAATGGGGTACAATGGTACAGCAGTACCTCATAAGCCACAGACTTCTGTAGCAAACCATAAGCGACATTTAAATTGGTGTAAAGAGAAGCGCCACTGGACCGAAGATGCCTGGAAACGAGTGATTTGGATTGAAGAATGGCGTCATAACGACCGTGAAGCCCCTATGCTGCCATGTCATCCCCCATCTCATTACGTCATGTGAATGTGGTGTTGAGAGGCATGTGATAGGCACATAGCTCACCCGGTCATTTTGCAGACTCACTAGACCATGGAGCCTCTATTATTCGTCAAGTAGCTCCTCAGTTGGCACCACAAGACTGAGTGCACCCCATTCGAGTCCTACCATCAAGGAAACATTCTTGGCAATACTGAGAACCAATCCCAGGTCCTCCGTACGGCAGCCACCTGACCATCAGCTATGGACATAGACGAGGAATCAATGCTATAACCTGTGGCTGTTCGATGGAAGGGCTTGGGTTTAGCGAATGCCTGAAGAGTGTCACCTGCTGTCATGCGTAATGCCAACAGTGAAATACAGAGGAGGTAGTGTTATGGTAAGAGGGGTGTTTTTCGCAACTGGGGTGTGGTTCCCTTATTGTGTTTCAGAAAACGCTAAGTGGAAAGATGTGAACACATTTTGCAGCATTGTTTACTCCGCAAAGTAGAGGAAAAGTTCAGAGAAGATGACTGTGTCACTATTACAAAACACATTCTCATAAAGCAGCACCTGTGAGGCAATGGTTTGTGGACAATAACATTTCTGAAATGGTCTGGCCACCAAGAATTGCGACCTGAACCTAATGGAATGCCAACAGGATGGGTGAGAACATTGACCACACTCGAGACCCAAGTGTCCAACCATCACTACCTTCCATGGTTTCGGTTTGTAAGGCCTCCATATTTGACAGACCTTACATGAGCTTGATCCATAACGACAGTATGACATAGTATGACACCGTCAGAAAATAATAATTATGTTATATCAACAAAAAGCAATGGCAGTAATCTCATGTACCAGAAACCAACAAAACAATATCTACCAACATAAGGACAGGGGCATGCGTAATAACTTAATGTGAAACGCATTTTGTTGACGAATCGAGCAGGTGGTTAATGGCATTGGAAATCCCACTTAACAAGAGAATGGCGAGCTTCAGAGCAGAAAGGGATAAGGCCAGAACAATACATTGTTCCTTTTAACATAAATACGGCTGAGACCGAGGGTAAGTGGCTAGACGGCTTTAACAGGGCTAGGTGGCGACCTGGCAAGAAAAATAAAATTCCCCTCATAGTGGGGAGATCTCCATCTTTTAAAAGCATTTTGAGAACTAAAATTTCTAAGAATCTCTCTCGTCTCACAGCGGACCGCACAAGTGTGTGGAAAATAGCGAGGGCATTGAGAGCTTTGCTTCTGTGAAGTGTGGACGATATGCTTCATGTATTGTGGTGACAGATAGCAAAGAGGTATTTAATTATTCCTGCACGAGTTTTTGTGGGCAAAGAAATTGTGTACATCGCTCCAATCCTTAGCGAGTGTGCAATAGCCATTATTTCGACTAGGGAAAAATTAACCTTCTACAGAACGCAGGAAAGGGAGACTGAGTGAATTCGGTCTAGGCCAGAGCCAGAGTAGGGAATTAGCGTTTAAGATCCAGCAAGGAGACAACCCACTGCAGATCCCACTTGGTAAAGTACCATTGCACATTAGGCCACAGTAAATGATGAGTCGAGATTTTGCTCACTCCAACTTGCATATATTCTGACCATTGAACATCAAAAGCTAGGACACTAATCTACCCTCACATTGAGTACATGATAGTTTTTCATTGGTTTAAAAAATAAAATTATTGTCCACCAACTCAGTGCACTGACCAGCTACGCCATCACAGATGTAAGTTAGCTGATGAAGATTTTTAATAATTATTTCCTGTGATAAAAGTTTTCGTATTTAGAAATAGCAAATTTAATAATCACCAATTCTAAATGTCCAAGAGGTAAATATTTTGTTATTGAGTATTGGAAGTGACTGAACATGATTGTTGTGTATCACTTGATCCCTAAAAGCACAGTTGATAAATTATATGTAGAGTGAAAAAGGTAAAGGCTATTTTGTCTTTCTAGAATGGATCCCAAACTTTCACTTTTATTAATTCATGCATTCTAGTTACGTGACAGCAGCATTTCTAATTGCACCAGCAGCATTACAGGGCCAGGTTCATATTTATCTAGAATCTCCGTATAACACCCTGGGCTTGAGAAGACAGTTCAGATGTTTTGTCCATTTGCGCGCCTCACAGGTTCTTTACGAAAAATGGACCACCATTCTTCCATAGACATTTAGACACCTTATTGAAAGTGTCACCATCAGAGTTCAAGCCGCCATAAAGGCGAGTCGTCAACACACCTCATATTAATGTCCACTGATAGGTATCTGGATACATTTGATAGGATAAGGTAAATAATTCCTTGCAGCTGCAGTAACTTCTGAACGGTTCTGTGGCGATCTACCTGTTTCCAAAAATTTCTGGAACGTTCTTCAGACTTTAATGTCTTGAAGATTCTGATTAATCAGCATTCTGTCTTCAGAACTAAGCCTTCTACAGCAATATACTTAGTTTCCATTAAAAGAGTCTGAATGATAGCAGATGAATGAAAATAAGTAACTATTCTTAAATAACTTCTTTCACGCTAATTTCAAAACTGTTCTCAGTTTTCTTATCGGGTGCAGTTTATTTCATAATGAAATAAAATAAATTTTAAGTTATGGGGTTTTATGATGCCAGCAATCTTGGTGCACTAAAATGCCCTGGTTTTTATGTAAATGGGGTAGCTGGACAAAACAAAAGCACTGTAGTGTAAAAGTTTGGACAAACTGGAAACATTTTGTGTCTGGGACTAAAAACGTCTTGCATGAACCACTTGTAAACCGCCAAAAAATTAGTTTCCACCATTACATATGAACGCCGACTTAGTGAAAGAGTTTGTAGGGGCTCTTTCACAAGATGGATCCTGCTTTGAAGTAGCTTTCTACGAAATTTCATTTGATTAGACATGCGCAATTGAGAATGGGGTTTTTGTCAGTCCTCGAATTCAGAAATTAATGAAAGATTACGAATTCGAGAGCATAATGAGTGTGACAAAAAGCTGCATGGGCTCTCTTCAGGTCTGTTATTGAAGCCTTTCTAGGGATTAAATAACATCCAAATTATAAGAAGACTGTGAAGAGAATGTTGGAAAATTCCAAGAAACGTGATGAGAGGGGAGTAAAAGTGCACTTCTTACCTTATATATTGACTACTTCCCTGAAAATCTGGGATTTTATAGTAAGAGCAAAGAGAATGCTTCCACCAGGGCATTAAGAAGATAGAAAAGAGGTACCAGGAAAGACAGAATGTAAAGTATGATGGTCGACTATTGTTGGATATTGAAGAAAGATACTGAGACGAATATTCTGAGAGGAAAAAAAAACGAAGAAACTTTGAAAACTAAATACAGCAAAGTACTCATAACGCTGCTAAGAGAACTTAATAGTATTTTTAATATATAAGTACAAAAATAAAACAATAATTTTAAAAGTATAGAATTTTACTGAAATTTTGCTTAATATTTGTGATTCAGTTTCTTAAATCTTTAAAATATGACATTTTATCTTGCGAAAAATCCTGACAGTGTAGAACAAGACGAAAGTAACTTTCAGAGTAAGCCAAAAATTGATATTCTTATACTGCCCAATGCGTTTTGCCCTTACGCCATTCTCAAAGATTCCACAAAAGGAATGTAGGAAAGGGTGTTAGCGTGAATACATTGGTACATAAAACATACTTCATACAAATCGATGAACCAAGCACTCAGTGCTTTATTCTCCCGCTATACAAAGTACATTTTATATACAATGTTTTTCACTGATATCTTTTCAGTGGTCAAGACTAATATCAGTTTTTGAGTGCAGCAACGTCTCACGCAGCATTTATGCTTTTTGCTGCTTCCAGAATCAGCGTTACAAATCGTTTCTAGGACATCTATTTTAGAGAAACAAGCAACCAAATTTTTTAAAAATGTGTGCTAATGTTATTTCCTATCATCCACTTGCCACCTCCAACAATAAGGATGAAATATCATCAGAACTGTCACCTGCCGGCCCAGCTACGCTGGAAATTGGATTCCACACAGATTAATTTCATTTTTGATTATTTTTACATGTAATCAGCTATGCACCTCCTCGAAATCCCTAACAGTCCTGGGAGTGTCTTAGCCCTCAATATATCCCTCAATATATTTCATCAGATTGTAAGTCACATGTACACCAAGATTCAGAGTAATTGCTTCTAGTGTTTCAGAACTATAGTTACATGTCATAACGTTCCCATCGGCATCCCGACAAGTAAGGGTGTTGGATGTGTCTAACCCCCACAGTAAGCGTGTCTGCTAAATTTGATTGAAGTTGCTCCAACTATCCCAGAGCTATATTCACACACACATACACACACGCACACACGCTCCCACGCTCACACACACACACACACACACACACACACACACACATACACACACACACACACACACAAAAATGGTTTATAAATGTAGAGAACATAAAAATGGATGAAGTATGTTCTTTACATTTATATCGTCAGTCTTAAGGGATGCATCTTAGAGCCCATGTTCACTAGATTTTACACTACTGGCCATTAAAATTGCTACACCACCAAGAAGACGTGCTACAGACACGAAATTTAACCGACAGCAAGAATATGCTGTGATACGCAAATGATTAGCTTTTCAGAGCATTCACACAAGGTTGGCGCCGGTCGCGACACCTACAACGTGCTGACATGAGGAAAGTTTCCAACCGATTTCTCATACACAAACAGCAGTTGACCGGCGTTGCCTGCTGAAACGATGTTGTGATGCCTCGTGTAAGGAGGAGAAATGCGTACCATCACCTTTCCGACTTTGATAAAGGTCGGATTGTAGCCTATCGCGACTGCGGTTTATCATATCGTGACATTCCTATTCGCGTTGGTCATGATCCAATGACTGTTAGCAGAATATGGAATCGGTGCGTTCAGTAGGGTAATACGGAACGCCGTGCTGGATCCCAACGGACTCGTATCACTAGCAGTCGAGATGACAGGCATCTTGTCCGCATGGATGTAACGGATCGTGCAGCCACGTCTCGATCCCTGAGTCAACAGATGGGGACGTTTGCAAGACAACAACCATCTGCACGAACAGTTCGATGAAGTTTGCAGCAGCATGGACTGTCAGCTCGGAGATCATGGCTGCGGTTACCCTTGACGTTGCATCAGAGGCAGGAGCGCCTGCGATGGTGTACTCAACGACGAACCTGGGTGCACGAATAGCAAAACGTCATTTTTTCGGATGAATCCAGATTCTGTTTACAGCATCTTGATGGTCGCATCCGTGTTTGGCGACATCATGGTGATCGCACATTGGAAGCGTGTATTCGTCATCGCCATACTGGCCTATCACCCGGCGTGATGGTACGGGGTGCCATTGTTTACACGTCTCGGTCACCTCTTGTACGCATTGACGGCACTTTGAACAGTGGACGTTACATTTCAGATGTGTTACGACCCGTGGCTCTACCCTTCATTCGATCCCTGCGAAACCCTACATTTCAGCAGGACAATGCACGACCGCATGTTGCAGGTCCTGTACGGGCCTTTCTGGATACAGAAAATGTTCGACTGCTGCCCTGGCCAGCACATTCTCCAGACCTCTCACCAATTGAAAACGTCTGGTCAATGGTGGCCGAGCAACTGGCTCGTCACAATACGCCCGTCACTACTCTTGATGAACTGTGGTATCGTGTTGAAGCTGCATGGGCAGCTGTATCTGTACACGCCATCCAAGCTCTGTTTGACTCAATGCCCAGGCGTATCAAGGCCGTTATTACGGCCAGAGGTGGGTTGTTCTGGGTATTGATTCCTCAGGATCTATGCAGCCAAATTGCGTGAAAATGTAATCACATGTCAGTTCTAGTGTAATATATTTGTCCAATGAATACCCGTTTATCATCTGCATTTCTTCTTGGTGTAGCAATTTTAATGGGCAGTAGTCTATGTTCGGTTTTTACGCGCGCTTTTTGACAATGGAATAATAGAGAATTAGTGTGAAGGTGGTTCGATGAACACTCTGCCAAGCGTTGACGTGTGATACGCGGAATAGACACGTAGATGTAGATGTATGTGAGTGCAAAGTATGGAACGATTATACCAGGTAACTCAGGAAGGTGGCTGTGTTACACGGTGGTGTTACCCTCGAGGTAATACCTTTTCCGATGGGTCTGCTTACTGATCTGATTAGTCGGGATTCAGAAGTTACACCTGCCAGGTAGCCCCGCTTGCAGGACAGCGCACTGGGTCACTGAGGCGTTTCTGCCGGGACGCGTTGGCGACCTGACCGCGACAGAACAGCCAGCGCTGCGGACGTCGCAGTTGACTGCGCCAGCCCACCGCCAGCGCGCCAGCTATCTGCTGTCAAATCGGCCGCCCTCGTCACGTCCCGCCCGACACTCCAGATCCCAATCTCGATCTGCCTTCACAGCCCGCTGCGCACGCTCGCCTCGTCCGCGACAAGTCTACGTGGCCGCGCCACGCTGAATGGCTCTGGATCCCCCCTAAACTGGCGTCGCCGTGCGCCGTTTTCCCACCGTCTGACACACACAATGGCTGCTGCGGGAAAGAAATGGTTCGGAATGAATCTTTCAAGGGCGTTTGCTAATCTGTGTACCCAAGCGTGACGGCAACCCGGACTCACACCATCCGTGGTGTAGCGTCACGCTAAATTTTTTTCAAAATAAGATCAGTCGACAGCAGCACAGTACGAGAATTTTATTGCGATTAACCAATTTCGACAAATTAGTCTCTCATCTTCGGAAGACTACAAACTTTTGAAGAACGCTAATAATTAGAAAATATTTACATGTATGTATTTAAAGTATGAGACATGAATTACAAAAAAATTTAAATTATTCTTGAAGAATCAAGTTTGTCAAGGTCGCAAGAAATTCTTTTTATTGTTGTGACCGGTTTCGATAGATCTACGCAGTGATCATAGGATCTGAAAGTTACAAAAACAAACATCCCATGTAAATGTCGCTCAAACATATACGATTTCATATAACCTCTGTGTATAGTTTCAACGTTAGAACGTACCTTGTAACATTATTAGATATACATGCTTGCTACAACAATGAAAGCCACATAGTGATGTTGCATTAAATTGTGATAAAAAGTGGCAGGGAAGATCAGCGTGTTACAAATAAAATAGCACGCTGATAAAGCAACATGTGCTGATTTTGCAGCATACACCAACCACTTGAAACCACAATGCTGGCTTAACGAGTGATACTTTCACGCATAGGGAGGTATACAGCTGTTTAAATTGTGGTGTCCAACAGTCGATAAATTTCGATATATATGCCACACTGCAATTACGGATTCTCTATAGTCCCATTAAAATTATTTTTAAGACCATTTACGTAGCACTTTAAATCGCAAATTTAAAATAACATTATCTTTTGAAAACATACAGCGTCATTTTTTTAAAAAAAGTGAAGTTTACAATGAAATATACATCGTCATTCATTATGTGCAAACTTACAATAAATTATCGTTTTTTAGAAAATAAGTTTGCAATAAACATAGTTCAGATTATTCATCATCATAGAGCCATATCAAAAGTCCTGACAGAAAAAGGTCATCGAGGTAACTATATTCGAGATAAATAGAGACCATAACTGTGAACTATACAAAATCACTCTCTGAAATACTATCGGCTTCACCTAGTTGTATCCTCTGCACAACATAAAATTAACTACACTAACAAGGGAACCTCACCATCGCACCCCCCTCAGATTTAGTTATAAGTTGGCACGGTGGATAGGCCTTGAAAAACTGAGCACAGATCAATCGAGAAAACAGAAAGAAGTTGTGTGGAACTATGAAAAAAATTAGTAAAATATACAAACTGAGTAGTCCGTGCGAAGATACGCAACATCAAGGCGAACGAACGTGTAGGAGCGCCGTGGTCCCGTGGTTAGCGAGAGCAGCTGCTAAACAAGTGATCCTAGGTTCAAGTCTTCCCTCGAGTGAAAAATTTAGTTTTTTATTTCCAGTTTATGTGTCAAACTCTTATGTTTTCATCACTTTTTTGGGAGTGATTATCACATCCACAAGAAAACCTAAATCGGGCAAGATAGAAGAATCTTTTTACCCATTCGCTAAGTGTACAAGTTAGGTGGGTCGACAACATATTCCTGTCATGTGACGCACATGCCGTCACCAGTGTCGTATAGAATATATCAGACGTGTTTTCCTGTGGAGGAATCGGTTGACCTATGACTTTGCGAACAATGTTTTCGGTTCCCACTGGAGAGGCACGTCCTTTCGTCTGCTAATCGCACGGTTTTGCGGTGCGGTCGCAAAACACAGGCACTAAACTTATTACAGTGAACAGAGACGTCAATGAACGAACGGACAGATCATAACTTTGCGAAAATAAAGAAAGTAAAATTTTCAGTCAAGGGAAGACTTGAACCAAGGACCTCTCGTACTGCAGTTACTCCCTCTGACCACGGGACCACGGCGCTCCTGAGCTTACATTTTCCTTGATGTTGCCTATCTCGCACATGGACTACTCAGTTTGTATATTTTACTAGTTTTTTTCATAGTTCCATACAACTTCTTCCTGTTTTCTCGATTAATCTGTGTTCAGTTTTTCAAGGCCTATCCACTGTGCCAACTTATAACTAAATCTGAGGGGGTTGCGATGGGGAGGTTTCCTTGTAAGTGATGTGCACCACTGATCTGGTGTTCGTGGTGTAAGTACAGAACATACCTTTAAGAATTATTGGTTAACGTGTCAGTGTAACTGCATGGCGTATTATTGAAAAATTTAGTAGAGCTCGTGGTACAGTTCCCAAGCTTTTCATGAGAGCATTATGTGTATTGCGCTATTCAAAGCTTATGTATCCACAAGGGCTCATGCTTTATACCTTCTAGTTTTTATTTTAAGTAGGCACAGTGTAGATCAGGAATTTCAGATTTGGTGTGCAAATGTTGACATCTTTTGTATAACTTCTTAATACACGAATTACTTATGTAAACGAAGCAGTGCTCGATGTTTATGTTTATTATTGTATTCTAAATTTTGCTCAAGTAGATACAACAATAAATACATCATGGTAGGTAGAAGTGTGGCCGTGAAGAATTAAAGATTACGTGAAAACTGTATAGTATCAATGGCAATATGTCATGCATAATAAAATCTTAGTCCGCAATGTCAAATGTATAGAACAAAAAACTTACTTAATAGTGGCTTATAACATGGATAAGAAACGTCTACATCTACATACATACCTTGCAGCATTTGAGGCCGACTGCAGATCGGTTCTACTGCTGCCAACGTACATTTTGGGGAAGGACGACGAGGATAAGATGAGAAAGAAATTACGGCTTGTATGGAGGCTTGTAGAGAGTGTTTTTTCCCCTCGCTGTGTTTGTGAGTGGAACAGGAAAGGGAATGAATAGCAGTGGGATGTCGTAGCCTCCACCATGCATCGTAAGTGATTTTTTTCTTTTTTTTCTTTATTGTGATTTCATTCCCCTGCCCCATATGGGCAGGGTAGGGCTGGCAGCGGCACAATCCGCTGCTCTTCAGCCGAGTGACATGACAATTAATAAAAGAAGAGAACTATACACGTAAAGGCGATAAAAAGGGCGACGGAAAAACAGAATAAGTGGAGATAATGGGGGTTAAAGTATACACTGAGATGGCGCCGTTCATTGTGGAACACTAAAAAAAGTCGACCGAAAGTTAAAAGACACAGTTGGCGATTCGTGGAGCACATGAAATACACTGAAGTCACAAGCACAGGTTAAAAGTTGGCCACAGTATTAAAACACTGCAGAAGAAAGACACTTTAAAACCCCTGTATGAGATGAAGCACACAAGATGAAGAATAAAAACTGCTCGGAGGGACCTGCTGAGGGAGAGGCCTGAGGGAAAAATAGAAGAGAGCAAGGTGCAGTGGGGGAGGGGGTGGGATGTAAAGAAAACGAGGCAGGGGACGCAACAAGGGGCAGGTGATGGGCAGGGAGGGCGATGGAGACAGTAAGCAAGGTAGGAGGGAGTGCAGAGACACAGAAGGGGTGCACTGGAAAGGGAGGGACTAGAGGAGGGAGGAAAACCACCCAGGGGAAGAGGAGGGTAGAGGGAGCCCTGAGGATTGGGAGGGGGGAAGGCAGAGCTGGTTGGAGGGGTAGACGGCAAAGCTCATCATCTGGGAGGGGTAGACGCTGGAAGTTCCTTTGGGAAAGGAGATGGAGGGTGTGGAGATGGAGAGAGGGTGGGACACAATGGTAAAGGTGCGGCAATGGGCTCGGGGTGGAAAGGAAGGAGGACACCAGGGGGTGGGGGGGATAAAGTCAGCGGACGATGTACAGGGTGCAGATGTGTTCGAGGAAAAGAAGAAGATGAGGGAAGCAGATGAGGTCATAGAGGATGCTTGTGGGGGATGAAATGTGGATACGGAAGGTGAGGTGGAGTGCATGGCGTTCTAGGATTTGGAGTACTTTATAGAATCTGGGAGGCGTGGAAATCCAACCAATGCTGGCACATCAAAGGATGGGGCGGGTCAAGGATTTGTAGGTGTGAAGGATGGTGGAAGGATGCAGTACCCATGTCCGGCTGGACAGGAGTTTCAGGAGGCGGAGTCTATTGTGCGCTTTGTATTGGATCATAAGGAGATGGGGAGTTCAGGTGAGGTGGCGGTCAAGGGCGAGGCCAAACTATTTTAGGGTGGGGGTGAGGTGGATAGGACAACCTTACATGGTTAGGTAGAAATCATGGAGATGGAAGGAGCAGGTGGTGCGGCCTATGATGATTGCCTGGGTCTTGGAGGGGTTGATGAAAATGAACCACTGGTTGCACCAAGTGGTGAACTATTCAAGGTGGGCTTGGAGGGTACGTCGGGACAGTTAAAGGGTAGGATAAAGGGCCAGGAAAGCGGTATCATCAGCAAATTGGAGGAGATGAACAGGGAAGGGAGATTTGGGCATATTGGCAGTAACATAAGTGACCTGTGAAGTATGTATGAAGACATAGACGTACGTAGCTGTATCTAAGATGTGGAATTTGACACAAGAGCGAAATCCGTGGCGGGCTGCATCGAACCAGTGAGAAGATTGTATAAGCAACCTACAGTAGCGGATTTAGAAGGGAGTGGGTCGCAGGTGCATGTGCCCTCCCTCTCCTGATGAGGGGAGTATAAAACATAAGCAGTGTAAGAACTTTGTACTCACGACCCACGCATTTTGCGCGTATGTACTTGCAACTATAGCCGGTGGATGGTTGCAGTAGAGGCATTGCTGTTCCTATTCGGTATAATTTAAACAAGCGAGATTGGCAATCTATTATTTGTGGAATGATCATGACGACGTGATCACTTCAGCAATTGTTTGTAAGCATATGTTATTGTGTTTGCTTCACACTGTGCGTTAAACGGGTGACGATATGAGGGGGCCGAGAAGACAAAAGACAATTCACTGTTTTTTATTTTTTTAAACTTAAAAGGTGAAATTAATTTTGGAGAAGGTGCATCACTTCCAGCGATTGTGAATTCAGCTTCTACTAGTAATTTCTCTGCAAGAATGTAATGTGAGTGGCTTATGTGATTACGAGGGTATTGTGGATGAACATGATATCGGTCAGTTGGTGAACAGAAGTACACACGTGACGGACGAGGAAATAGTTCAATGGTTAAAGTGCATTTGAGAGCCTCCTACGAAATTTTGCTTTCCGCAAGTTGCAGAAGGTAATAAAATGCGATCGTTCCAGAGAAAATGCCTCGAAGAAAATGTTTAGCTGGTCTACAGCAACAAATTAAGTGGCTGATTTTTTAAGGCTTGCTTTCTCTTCGATAGGGTGGAAGGAGGCATCAATGATATAAAAGTAGAAAGATTAGTGAATGAACAAATGAAAGTGAGTAAGAAAGAGACTGAAATTATACACAGTCACAGAGAGAAAGAATATCATAAGAGAAATAGTGTTGCCTGGCAGAACTTACAGCATGTGACTGAAGGGAATTTAACGGATCTTTTAGCAAGAATAGAAAGATTAGAAAGAGAAGAGTGGACGAAATCAGAAAAAAACTAATCCCAGTTATAAAGACCACAATGTTGTGCACAGCCCTCCCTTCTGGGGGGGTAGAGATGATAGATTATTGTTTGGTGAAGCAGTCAGGAGGTGGAAAGTGAAGCACTGGAGTTTATTTCAGAGGGAAACTTTCATGCTTTACTGGAAGTCTGAATGGACGCAGGCCATGATACGTTAATATGATACATGCAGTCGCTCTCAGAAATTTCCATTTATGTCGGTAAGACAATACAAAATGATTTAATAGATTGCTGTGCTGATGTTATTGCTGGAAAAATTGTTGATTCCATAAAGAAATCCAAATTTTTCACCATAATAGCAGATGAGACAACTGATATAAGCACTTCTGAAGAATTATCGCTATGCACACATTTCTTTGATGTTGAAAGTTGAGCCATGCTGTGGCCCGCGTTGGTGCTGTTTGTAGGTTTCCGCCCTCTGTTGGAGGACAGACGATGTCATTTAGTTGGCATGGTTGCAGTTGTTTGTCTTCTTCTCGTGTTGACTGGCGCCACTCGGTTTCGCAAGCGTTGCCTGTCCGCTTGTGGCAGCAGCGGCGGTTATCGATATGTAGTAACTGTTGCCCTGTCTTTGGGCGACGTCGTTGTTTTTCCTGGTTGTGTCAGTGGGCAGTTCGGTTGGGGCATCAGGGGGAGCCAGGTCTGCGATGTGCGAGAACACTTCGGGACTGCTGGCGGCGTCCATGGACTGCCGGATGGATGGGCCGTGGTCACAAGCGTGTACGACCTCGTAGTAAACTGCATCCAGCAAGCTTTAAAACGAGTGCATTTCAATCCAAGTAGAGAAACCTCCACCACTGTGACATCTCGCGATTCTGGGTTCGTGTTGCTGCTCGTAGTGTCGCCGAGGCGAAGAGCAGCGAGTGGAGTGCTTGGGGAGGCGGGTCTGATTAGATTTCCTCGACTTCTTATTACTATTTACTGCGTTCAACTTGTTACAATTTGTTAAGTTCAACCAGAGGTAGTTTTTCTTGCCTGGTGACCGCTAACGCCCCAGTTACCTGCCCTGGGGGTTAGTGTATGTAACGGCAGTGTACTTTTCCTCGCCTTGCCGCTTCTGTCCGGTAAGATGTGTAGTTTTGACAGCTTTCTTGATTGTAGGCCGGTTGGTGATTCTTCTACTCTGGTGGTAGTGATTACTTTCTCGTTCTGCCGGCCGGAGTGGCCGTGCGGTTCTAGGCGCTACAGTCTGGAGCCGAGCGACCGCTACGGTCGCAGGTTCGAATCCTGCCTCGGGCATGGATGTGTGTGATGTCCTAAGGTTAGTCAGTTTTAATTAGTTCTCAGTTCTAGGCACTGATGACCTCAGAAGTTAAGTCGCATAGTGCTCAGAGCCATTGGAACCATTTTTTCTCGTTCTGAGCGCTCTAAACACAGTATTCTGGGGACATAGTGCAGACCGCCAGTCCCGGCTTTGGCTTATTGTTCCATCGTTGCATTTGGTTTATCGGACGTCAGATAGCTTCAGCAAGATTATCATTAGTCATTCGTTATACTGCCATTAGTCTGAGTTACCATCTTGTGAAGTGAATGCAAATCTTGGAAGCCTGTCTCATCGCTCGCGAAAGTGTTTGTTGCCGAATCTTCTCAGAGGTCGATTCCTGGAGCACCGTCTGTGGCCCCTTGGTTCTTGTAAGACATATGCGTTCTAAAAGCAGTTCTGATGGCCAGTAGTTCAGTGCAACGCTCCTTCAAACCAGCCTTCTGCTGGTATAATCTGCCTCAGTACTCTTTAACGAACTTATGTACTGGTCCTTGTGTTGTATTATTGCATTATTTATTATAATACCTTGTAATGCCTACATTAAAGTTTATACAGGGTGGTCCATTGATAGTGACCAGGCCAAAAATCTCACGAAATAAGCATCAAACGAAAAAACTACAAAGAACGAAATTCGTCTGGCTTGAAGGGGGAAACCAGATGGCGCTATGGTTGGCCCGCTACATGGCGCTGCCATAGGTCAAACTGCGTTCTTTTAAACAGGAACCCCCATTTTTTATTACATATTCGTGTAGTACGTAAAGAAATATGTATGTTTTAGATGGACTATTTTTTTCGCTTTTTGATAGATGGCACTGTAATAGTCGCAAACGTATAAGTACGTGGTATCACGCAACATTCTGCCAGTGCGGACAGTATTTGCTTCGTGATACATTACCCGCGATAAAATGGACCGTTTACCAATTTCTGAAAAGCTCGATATCGTGTTGATGTATGGCTATTGTGATCAAAATGCCCACGGGCGTGTGCTATGTATGCTGCTCGGTATCCTGGACGACATCACCCAAGTGTCCGGACCGTTCGCCGGATAGTTACGTTATTTAAGGAAACAGGAAGTGTGGTGTCACCGCCAGACACCACACTTGCTAGGTGGTAGCCTTTAAATCGGCCGCGGTCCGTTAGTATACGTCGGACCCGCGTGTCGTCACTATCAGTGATTACAGACAGAGCGCCGTCACACGGCAGGTCTAGAGAGACTTCCTAGCACTCGCCCCAGTTGTACAGCCGACTTTGCTAGCGATAGTTCACTGACAAATTACGCTCTCATTTGCCGAGACGATAGTTAGGATAGCTTTCAGCTACTTCATTTACTACGACCTAGCAAGGCGCCATTATCAATTGCTATTTATCTTGTGATGCACGTACCGTCAGACCGATGTTCACCAATTATGGATTAAAGTTAAGTATTCCAGAAGCTACGTACTATTTTTGCTACTATAAAGACCTTGTCCTGTTCCAGACCTCACGCCATCCTGCGTGAGCTTAGACGCGTGCCCTTCGGCCTCCCGTCCTAGTGGATTGGCTGTCTTGCCAGTCCACAAAAGGAAGTGTTCAGCCACATTTGAAACGTCCTGCAACAAATGATGATGCCCATGTAGGTGTTTTAGCAGCTGTCGCGGCTAATCCGCACATCAGTAGCAGACAATTTGCGCGAGAATGGGGAATCTCAAAAACGTCGGTGTTGAGAATGCTACAAAAATCAAATGGCTCTGAGCACTATGGGACTTACTGCTGAGGTCATCAGTCCCCTAGAACTTAGAACTACTTAAACCTAACTAACCTAAGGACATCACACACATCCATGCCCGTGGCAGGATTCGAACCTGCGACCGTAGCGGTCGCGCGGTTCCAGACTGTAGCGCCTAGGACCACTGGGCCACCCCGGCCGGCCAGAATGCTACATGAACATCGATTGCACCCATACCATATTTCTATGCACCAGGAATTGCATGGCGACGACTTTGAACGTCGTGTACAGCTCTGCCAATGGACACCAATGAAATTACGGGACGATGACAGATTTTTTGCACGCGTTCTATTTAGCGACGAAGCGTCATTCACCAACAGCGGTAACGTAAACCAGCATAATACGCACTATTGGGCAATGGAAAATCCACGATGGCTGCGACAAGTGGAACATCAGCGACCTTGGCGGGTTAATGTATGATGCGGCATTATGGGGGGAAGGATAATTGGCCCCCATTTTATCGATGGCAATGTAAATGGTGCAATGTATGCTGATTTCCTACGCAATGTTCTACCGATGTTACTACAAGATGTATCACTGCATGACAGAATGGCGATGTACTTCCAACATGATGGATGTCCGGCACATAACTCGCGTGCGGTTGAAGCAGTATTGAATAGCAAATTTCATTACAGGTGGATTGGTCGTCGAAACCATACCATCGCCCGCACGTTCACCGGATCTGACGTCCCCGGATTTCTTTCTGTGGGGAAAGTTGAAGGATATTTGCTATCGTGATCCACCGACAACGCCTGACAACCTGCGTCAGCGCATTGCCAATTCATGTGCGAACATTACGCAAGGCGAACTACTCGCTGTTGAGAGGAATGTCGTTACACGTATTGCCAAATGCATTGAGGTTGACGGACATAATTTTGAGCGTTTATTGCATTAATGTGGTATTTACAGGTAATCACGCTATAACAGTATGCGTTCTTAGAAATGATAAGTTCACAAAGGTACATGTATCACATTGAAACAACCGAAATAAACTGTTCAAACGAACCTACGTTCTGTATTTTAATTTAAAAAACCTACCTGTTACCAACTGTTCGTGTAAAATTGTGAGCCATATATTTGTGACTATTACAGCGCCATCTATCACAAAGAGAAAAAAGTGGTCCAACTAAAACATTCATATTTCTTTACGTACTACACGATTATGTAATAAAAAAATGGGGGTTCCTATTTTAAAAAACGCAGTTGATATCCGTTTGACCTATGGCAGCGCCATCTAGCGGGCCAACCATAGCGCCATCTGGTTTCCCGCTTCAAGCTAGACGAATTTCGTTCTTTATAGTTTTTTCGTTTTACGCTTATTTCGTGAGATACTTGGCCCGGTCACGATCAATGGGCACCCTGTATATGTCTAGTTAATAGTTCTTGTCGCCTTTGGAATGAATCTAGCAGTGTAGTGTTCAGTGGATGTTACGAGTTGTGTTACAAAGTTTACCATCATCTTATTTCACCCGTTTGGTGATCAGTTGCTTGTTTTTTAAATTAATCTTTGCTATTGTATTTGCTGTTTTACAGCAGGTTTCAAAATTTTTTATATTATTGCCGTTCCTGGCGTGTAAGGCGTTCAGCCGTGATTGTGGTCATTTGCCTTAAAATTCTAATTTGGTATTGTAAGTCTTAAAACCTTATTTACTGCCATTCCTGGCATGTGATGGCTTCTGCTGTGTTTGTGGCGACTTACCTTTAATATTTCACTACCTGTAATTGCAGCGAGTTCTTAATCAGTTCTTAATTTATTGCCATTCTTGGCGTGTAAGGTCTTCATCCCAGATCACAGTGGCTTGCTTTTAAAACATTATCTGCTGTATCTGTATTTAATGGTGATTTGCTAAATTTTAACTCATTGAAAACACTATTATTTACACAGTTGTTTATTCCTTCATTAATAACGTGTGGTATTTTTTTATTTATTGTTGAGTTTGGAATTACTGGTTTAAAATAAATTGAGTGTAACTGTAAAAGGGAACCAGTAGTAACTGATTACTCCCCCGTCCACAATCGTAACAATCCTGCCTTCCTTTGGCTACCAGGTTTCAAAAGTAGCGTTGTAACAGAAGAAGTTCTAAAATTCATTGCTGTTAGCGCCTGACGGGTGCAAACTTAGCGAACACCATCCTCCAGGAGATTGAAGCAAATGGCATTGATGTAGCTTATTGCCGAGGACAATCCTACTACGGAGGAGCAAATGTGAGTGGTAAATGTAGAAGAGTTCAAGGAGCTATATTGCAGGAACGACCATTAGCAGTTTACGGCAACTGTGCTAATGACAGGCTCAATCTTGCACTAAGCAAAGCCTATACTCTAAGCAGCGTACGTAATGCTATGGGTATAATTGGTTTAGTAGCGAACTTCATCACGGAATCTGCTCAACGATTACACTTACTAGAGGAAGAAATACAGTAATCTCTAACAGCAGAGAAGATGCACACAATAAGGAAACTGTGTGAAACACGTTGGGTAAAGAGGCATGGTGCTATCCTGCATTTTAGAGACATCGTTCCTAGCCTAAATATTGCGTTGCAGAAACTATCTAACATTCGCAGTGGAGGCGGTACTGCAACGACTGCTTTTTCTTTACTTCATGCTGTGCAGTCATCACAATTTATTGTAAGTTTATGTGTACTGGCTAAAGCGCTTGCGTTAACATTGCCACTTGCTCGGCAACTGCCAGACAACGAAATCGATCTATTCCAAGAAATGCAACTCGTGGAAGCAGCGTACTGCAGCTTGAAAGGACTTCGTCAGGACAATATTTTACACTTCCATACTGTCTTTAAGGTAGCAGAAGAACTTGCTGAGGAATTTGGTATTAAGATGAAAGCTCCTAGAACAATTGCCCTGCAGAAGAATCGACGAATGCCCCAGCTGATTCACACAAAGAATACTTTATAGTGGCAATCTGGATCGTGTAACCAGTGGCTCCCCATACCATACGCTGGGTGATACGCAAGTATGGCGATGACGAATACACGCTTCCAATGTGCGTTCACCGTGATGTCACCAAACACGGATGCGACCATCATGATGCTGTAAACAGAACTTGGATTCATCCGAAAAAATGACATTTTGCCATTCGTGTACCCAGGTTCGTCGTTGAGTACACCATCGCAGGCGCTTCTGTCTGTGATGCAGCGTCAAGGGTAATCACAGCCATGGTCTGCGAGCTGATAGTCCATGGTGCTGCAAACGTCATCGAACTGTTCGTGCAGATGGTTGTTGTCTTGCAAACGTCCCCATCTGTTGACTCAGGGATCGAGACGTGGCTGCACGATCCGTTACAGCCATGCGGATAAGATGCCTGTCATCTCGGCTGCCAGTGATACGAGGCCGTTGGGATCCAGCACGGCGTTCCGTATTACCCTCCTGAACCCACCGATTCCATATTCTGCTAACAATCATTGGATCTCGTCCATCGCGAGCAGCAATGTCGCGATACGATAATCCGCAATCGCGATAGGCTACAATCCGACCTTTATCAAAGTCGGAAACGTGATGGTACGCATTTCTCCTCCTTACACGAGGCAGCACAACGACGTTTCAGCAGGCAACGCCGGTCAACTGCTGTTTGTGTATGAGAAATCGTTTGGTAACTTTCCTCATGTCAGCACGTTGTAGGTTTCGCGACCGGCGCCAACCTTGTGTGAATGCTCTGAAAAGCTAATCATTTGCATATCACAGCATCTTCTTCCTGTCGGTTAAATTTCGCGTCTGTGGCACGTCGTCTTCGTGGTGTAGCAATTTTAATGGCCAGTAGTGTATTTGAAGCATCTTAAAGTTTGTGGCACGGTCAACTGTGGGCGTAGAGAAACAATTTAAACATTGCCCTCACGTTGTAAGTACTTCAGGTTGTTCAAGTTAGGAAGGGTCATTTTATTGTACCGATACATGCGCATTAATTGTATTTGCGCTTATACCCGAGGGACGTTCAGTAAGCAATGCAGCACATTTTCTTTCTTAAAACAAGTTGGTTTTATTCAGGATTCCAGCGCAAAGTATTATTCCCCATTCTGCTCACTACAAATGATTCAAATGGCTCTGAGCACTATGGGACTTAACATCAGAGGTCATCAGTCCCCTAGACTTACAACTACTTAAACATAACTAACCTAAGGACATCACACACATCCATGCCCGAGGCAGGATTCGAAGCTGCGACCGTAGCGGTCGCTCGGTTCCAGACTGGAGCGCCTAGAACCCTTCGGTCACAGCGGACGGCTACTCGCTACAAAACCTCACTTTTCAAAATAATCTCCGTTCAAGGCGTCGGTCTTCCGCCATGCCGGCCGCGGTGGTCTAGCGGTTCTAGGCGCTCAGTCCGGAACCGCGGGACTGCTACGGTCGCAGGTTCGAATCCTGCCTCGGGCATGGATGTGTGTGATGTCCTTAGGTTAGCTAGGTTTAAGTAGTTCTAAGTTTAAGGGGACTGATGACCACAGATGTTAAGTCCCATAGTGCTCGGAGCAATTTTTTTCTTCCGCCACTTTACTGATCGCACGGTACCGCTCTACTGGTCTACGTTGGAGCCAACATCTTGCTAGATGATTAACCTCCCCGTCATCTATGTTCTGCTTCCCACGGAGTGCATCCTTCATTGGGCCAAAAAGATGGAAGTCGGAAGGTGTGAGATGCAGTCTGTAGTGTGGATGAGGAAACACTGTCGAATGAAGTTTTTTGAACTCCTCTCGGTGTGGCACGCTTGTGTGAGGCCTTGTGTTGTCATGGAGAAATTCGTTTGCATTTTTGTGGCGACGAACACGCTGAAGTCGTTCCTTCAATTTCCCAAGGGTAGCACAAAACACTTCAGAAGTGATCGTTGCACCCTGAGGGAGGACATCAAACCGAATAACCCCTTCAGATTTCCAGAAGACCGTCGCCATGACTTTACCGGTTGAGGGTCTGGCTTTGAACTTTTTCTACGGAGGAGAGGCTGTATGGCGCCACTCCATGGACTGCCGTTTTGTGCCTGGTACGAAGTGATTAACACATGTTTTATTGCCTGTGAAGATGTTCGACAAAAAAATTGTCACGATCAGCCTCGTAATGCGCAGGAAATTCCTCACAGATGGTCCTTCGTTGCTGTTTACTGTTTTCTGTTAGGCGGCGAGGCAGTGGGCACACAGCTTTGAACACCCCAACTGGTGGATGAGTGTGTACTCAGCATTACCAGCAGAGAAGTTCAGCTGAGCAGCGAGGTGTTCGAGTGTGATCCGCCGATCACCTCGAATGAGAGTGTCCTCACGTTCCATCTTTGCAGGAGTCACAGCTGTGTGAGGCTGGCCGGCATGCGGGAGATCGGATAGGTTTGCATAACCCTGTGGCGATGATGACAGACGCCTCACCCTATGACTCACCGTGGTTTTGTTCACTGCCAGGTACCCATAGAGCGTCGACATTCTACAAGCGCTTATGAATATTTCCAATGCTCTTGTTTTCCGCGAAATGAAACTCGATAGCAGCTCTCTGCTTGGAACGCACCTTCGTTACAGACGCCATTTTGAAAGCTACGTTTAGCGCTGCCTCAAATCGGAACTTCTTGAAACTGTAGGGGCTGAAGCGGGAATATTCCACGACGTCCCACAACAAATTCTGCATTTTTTCAACCGAAAGTAGAAGAAAAAAATAAATTTGTTGTATCACTTATTGAATGCCCCTTGTATATTTGGTGTGTTAAGGTAGTTCATTTACTGTACTGCAAAGGCCTTGAAACTATAACCGGTTTCGTGGAGGCCGTGTCGTATATTATACGAAACAAAGGTGGTTTGTTGTGACCAAATTGCCACTAAAAAATCGTTCAAATGGCTCTGAGCTTTCTGGGACTTAACAGCTGTGGTCATCAGTCCCCTAGAACTTAGAATTACTTAAACCTAACTAACCTAAGGACAGCACACACATCCATGCCCGAGGCAGGATTCGAACCTGCGACCGTAGCAGTCACGCTGTTCCGGACTGAAGTGCGTAGAACCACACGGCCACCGCGGCCGGCTTTCGGCCTCCGTAACACATCTTACAAATAAGATGAGCTTAATCGTCCTCACTATTTTCGCCAGTTATGAAACCACTGCTTGCACTTCTGACATGCAATCCAGCCCTCAGTTGAAATGGAGTACAACTTCTTGCAATATACACAAGCAGCATCTTCGCCACCTTCGGATGTTTCTTTTACTGTAGAGTCCATTCCTTTTTCTTTTGTCTTTCTCTTCTTTTACTGAAGACCTTTTTCCTCTCACTTTCTTCTTCTCAGCTAACAGCCTGATCTTTGCTTTGTTCTCTTTAGCTTGCAGGTTTTTTTTGACAGCTTCTTGTAGCGCATTCATGTATGGAGATGATGTGACAATACAGGTTTACCTCTCTTTCTTGTCACTCATTTCTTTCCTGGTGTAAATCTGCATAATGGTGTAACATTTACCTGGCTAAAAGGAGCGAAGCTTGACCCAGTGGAGTTACTCATGGGTGCATGTTTTTCGTGGGTGAATTTTGTCTCTCCGTTTTCCGTGCGTAATGAAGTACCTTCTGCGAACGAGGAGAACAAAACATGAGGTAGAATGCGTCAAATGAAAAATAAAAGACGACTGAGATGGAACGGACTATACCAGCAGACCATGCTGTCCCAAACGCAAATCTGTTGAGAAAATTTTCAGTGATCACCGTAAACTGCGTTGTATACAAAGACAGTTAAGAACATTCTGATTTAGGTAGATTAACCTTGATTGTAAAGAAAAATCTATGACACACGTTACTTGAAAACGGTCCGGTAAGTTAGAATAGAACAGCGAATTCGCTCACTTTTCCGGGAAAACTAAATAACTGTTGTGTGACAACAGTAGTAACCTTACTAAACCATAACCGACAGTGGTTTGCTAAAAACACTTGTCAGCCTGAGTGCACTCTAGCACCTTTAGACGAAATTAGAACACCGAGACTGTTCTGCCTCGGCAATAAATTCAATCCCGGGTTCTCCTAAATCGAATAACTAACGAGATGCTGAACAGAACTGGTGAGAAAGGAAATGTTATGGGGTCAATGTGTCGAACCCGGGACTCCAGATGGCAGACCTGATACCGGGACCCACCGTGCTGTATTTCCTCAGGAGGCCGATCAAGTTCAAGAGCGTCAAGGGGCAGTGCGGAGTGATACAGCGGTATTCGGAAGTATTCCTTTATTCATCTAATTTACAGTACTCGACAGGTGAAGCATAGTGTCGGCGTGCCACCCGCGCGTTGTCCTGCGAGTCGAGCTGGCTCAGCAGACTCCTGGTAAGCCGACGCCGCTGCTGCCGTCATCAAGGCCGCCCCGCTGGAAGTCGGCCGTGCTCTCCCTGTCACCTCCCGCCGATGCGTTGCGACTTGCGCCACGCTGCTGCCCGTGATTCCGGAGACTGCTACAGTCCCTGGTACTCGCTGCCCTCCACCCCGTTTGGACTGCTCTGTCTGACCATGGGATGAAGGTGGGTATACTGGTCACCCGTGGCCCTCGGTCTGCCGCTGCTCCCAGGACAGGACTGGACTCGAACCCGCACCCTCCTGGGTGCTGTACTGCAACTTGCCGCTAGTGGTGCTTGCCGGATGGCAACATCCGCTGCCGTCTCTGGCGCAGCTGCAGCACTGCTGTGCCTCCCACAGCGTACGCTTCGTCCAGACCCCGGTATGCCAGGTGTGAAGTGAACGTGGCCCGTAGACTCGAGTGGAACTGAGCCCTCCCCCCCCCCCCCCCCCCCCTGGACCCGCTGCAGACTGCTGTCTCTGCCGTCTTTCAGGCAGACCGTGCAATCTCCAAGTTTCAGGCTGCTGTTCCCCCCACCCCGGTGTTGTGTCCCCGGAGGCGGAATATACCCCGTGCAAGTACATGTTGTTGTGTTGTTGTGGTCTTCCAAAAAAAAAAAAAAAAAAAAAAATGTTCAAATGTGTGTAAAATCTTATGGGACTTAACTGCTGAGGTCATCAGCCCCTAAGCTTACAAACTACTTAACCTAAATTATCCTAAGGACAAACACACACACCCATGCCCGAGCGAGGACTCGAACCTCCGCTGGGACCAGCCGCACAGTCCATGACTGCAGCGCCCTAGACCGCTCGGCTAATCCCGCGCTGTGGTCTTCAGTCCTGAGACTGGTTTGATGCAGCTCTCCATGCTGCTCTATCCTGTGCAAGCCTCTTCATCTCCCAGTACCTACTGCAGCCTACATCCTCCTGAATCTGCTTAGTGTATTCATCTCTTGGTCTCCCTCTTCGATTTTTATCCTCCACGCTGCCCTCCAATACTAAATTGGTGATCCCTTGATGTCTCAGAACATGTCCTAAAAGCCGATCCCTTCTTCTAGTCAAGTTGTGCCACAAACTCCTCTTCTCCCCAATTCTATTCAGTACCTCCTCATTAGTTATGTGATCTACCCATCTAATCTTCAGGATTCTTCTGTAGCACCACATTTCGAAAGCTTCTATTTAATCATACAGTAAAGCTCCATGCCCTCGGGAAAAATTACGGATGTAGTAGAAAACAGAATACAAGTTTAAGCAGAATACTTATAACATTGCTGCCAGACTGGGCAGATCAGCACAGGTACATCCCGACGCTCGACTGACCTGGCACACTCCATCCCAAGCTAAAACTGTCCGTTTATTTATATCAGTTTTTCCCTCGCTTCTGACATAGTGTCAGAGACACACAGAAATTATGGCAGGGATAAATTCCCACATGTCGGCTACTTACAAATCACCACTCTTGGCTCTGGCCTAGTGCCCCACCTCATACATCGCAATAACTTAAAGCAACGCTGCAGTTTTCTGCCTCATTGTTGCTCCACTCAATACAAATTGTGCGTGCAATACTGCCATCCTAACTCTGTGCCCGCGAGTGCCATGTTTATCTTGCCTGGCCCGTTGGCTGTTGACTGTTACCACACGCTGCCAGCAGCCCCGATTTCATCGTCCAACCGTGCCTTCATCGAATTTTGACAAAATTTCCATTTCCTTCTAGTTGGACTAATACTAGCGCAAGAGAAATTTGTGACATAACACACAGTACACATCCTGAGGCACCGAGGAGTCTTCAATGTAGGAATGGAGTGAGGTTTGGTGGGCAAAAATCTAGTGAGACCTAGGCACGAATAGAGTTTGCATGTTCAAACGGATGTAGGTTGGAGTAGTAATTCAGAGATGAAGAAGCTTGCACAGGATAGAGTAGCATGGAGAAAGCCAGTCTTCGGAGTGAAGACCGCAGCAAAATCATCAGATAATTATAAATATAGAACCACTCCCAATTCGCAGCTTTTCATGAACACCTATCTTGTAAGGAATTAACGAGCACAGGGTTCCAAGAAGGTTAAAAAGTAGTTAGTCGTTAGTTTGAATCACAATGGCTCTTCAGACTCTCACAGATATTTGTGGAATATAATGAAATACTGAGGCAAAGATCTCCTCCTTTCTTCAGCCTAGTACGCCTAGAGTGAAAACGAGTGTATACGCGCCATGTGCCTACCTATGATAAGTGATTACAAGTTTCTGCGTTACGGATATTTGGGCACTCTGCTCTCGTAATCATCTTATTGTGAAAAGCAATAACAACTGAAACAACTAATTTAATATTGCTTCACGTAGACCTCGATCTACGTTGCTGTATAAACGATACATTAACGTAATTTCTAAGTATTCCAGTGAAACGTATTTCTTGGATAGATGAAGGGAATATTCTCATACATGTTGTAAGAGGTATGTGCTGCCTGCGATATGTAAGCTATAAGAGAATCTGAGACCAAAGAGCAGTGTTGACTGCAGTACGAACTGTGTAGCAGCAGCAGTAAGTTGTTGCTAGCGAGCAGTCGCCTGTCTGCGCTTGTCAGTCGAGTCTGGTGTATCATGTTGGCTGGGCCGGTCGCGGTGCAGCGATGCCGGAGCCCGAGTATTATTGTATAAGGTAAAAAAGCAGCCTCGCGCATATCTAGTAACATTATGTAAACTCACATGTAAATATTTTAAAAATGTCCTAATAATAATCTTTGTCTAATTTCTAACAAGCATTCATTTCAATTTAAAGAATTTAATATATATTTTTAATGCATGATGATTCCGATTGTTGCAAAAGAAAAATCATTTGCTTCCTTTCATAAATAACAAATGTATAGGCCAGCATTGCACAGAGCTGTGCCGGAAAAGAGCTATTGTAAGAGCAGATAGTTGCCGACTTTATCAATTTGAGAATTTTTGTTTTTTATTCAGAATGATCTTACAGGGCCATGACGCAGCACTGCTGTCGTCCAAATTTTACCAGGTTACTGAATTTATTTTTTATTACAAGGTTTAGGAAATTTTCTGTTTCGAGCTTATATTAAATGAGAAAAGAATTTTGTGGGTACATTAAATGGGAACCAATTTTTTTGTGAGGTTACACAAAAATTAGAATCATTAACCAAATAATATTTTAATTATTTCGTGTGGGGAGCCTACACTTGGCGACAACCGGCCAGGATCGGATTTCCTTTGTGAATTTCTGAGAAGTAGTCATATATCTGCTCTTATTTACTTAAATGAAGTTTGCATCTGGCGCAACGCATTTACTAATTTGTCACTCTTTCTTTCACAGATCATCGGCAATTTATTGCTCTTTGTTGTTATTGTTTGTTTCATTCCGCTTTGTCTTTGTTTCATTTGTGCTTAATTCTGATTTGTGAAAAAATGCCGCGAAAAACTCTTAACAGTACATCACGATGTGCAATGAGTGAAATTGCCGACTCGATTAATTTGACCTATAATACTTGTGACACTCAGTGTAATGGCGATAATCCTCCATTTACAGACAATCAGTGCACACCGATCACTAGTAATGATTTTAATGCTAATGATGAGCGAACAAATGCAATTATGTCCAGAGTAAATGTAACAATTGATGACGCGGCACGTTCCGATACAATGAACGCTGCTCAGTTTGACACACCCGGTTTGCAAAATTTGCATAGTGAACACATAAATTTTTCTCACGAAGATGAACAATGTAGGCAAAACACGTCAGATTTATTTGATTCCGAGGTAGTGACCAACAGTGCACATCCAATTGGCGAACCTTTTCAAGAATCAGAAAATGACCAAATGGTTACACAAAACGTGACAAATTCAGATACACCACCACATAGCTCAGAGAAAAGAGTCGCTAATTTTGGCTTGGATCAAATTATGGCAGTATTGCTACAACTTAATGAAAAAATAGACAACAATTTCAAACAGTCGAAGAAAGAACAAGACGACAATCACAAAACACTTAGTGAAAATTTCAAACAACAACCTAATGAAAATTTAAAACAACAGAATGAAAGACAAGATAACAACTTCAAACAACTTAATGAAAATTACAAACAACTCAATGAAAAATTAGACAACAATTGCAAACAGCTTAGTGAACAGATTACAGCCGTTGCCGTGCAATGTCATGATACTAAAGAACAATTACGTGAGGATATTAAAGCTTGTGCTACGAACAGTAGTGAAGAAATTAGATCTGTGGCACAAGAATTAAGTAATACACATGCAGCCACAACTAAAATACTTAGAGATGAAATTAGTGCAGTCGCTAAAAAATGCTATGAAAACGCAACACAGTTACGCGACGAGTTTAAATCAATGTCAGCAGAACTTTCACGTACACTGGATGCGAAAGTAGACGCGAAATTTGACCAACAGAATAGCCAAATTGACGAACGTTTTAATCACAACCTACAAAACAGTGAAACGCGTTACTGTAAATTTATACAGGTACAGAATAAAGTAAAACGACAAGTCATGGAAACAATTACTGCACAAAGACAGGAAGATAAGCGTATATTGTTTATAAAAGCAAAAACATACGTAGACAACAATATTGCTACAGTATCAGACGAAATTAATGCTATCAAACAGTTGAACACCGAATTACATGATGAAATCTCTGATCTTAAAACAAAAACAGACACACACACAGTAGACTTTCAGACAATGACCGACAGACTTGAACAATTAGAACTAATACAGGATCCCGATGCCATCAAAGCAGACGTTAAAAAATTGAACGAAACCACACGTAAAATACAAAAACAAATTAATGCTTGTGATAATAAAAACGATGATCAGGTAAAAGCATTGACTGAAAAATATGATGAATTGGCCAGTCGTGTTGATGTTATCGAAAATAATAATGACACCAAATCAAACGATACGTCACCTGTTTCGTTTAATCAAAATTTACAGCAGACGATCAGTGAGATAGGTTCGTCCAATAATACATTACGTAGAAAATTGTCAACTTTACAGCAAGAAGTGGCAGAAATGAAAAATGTTTCAGCCTTTAACACATCACAGCATACGCCACATTCCGAACATTTGTCACACTCACACAGCCAGTGTAACTTAGGTAATGTACAGAGACTACGTGACTTAGAATCCGAAAAGACACGGACAAATAGATTCTCATGCAATCCTGAACCTGTTCACACATTCAGAGACGATAACGTTGATTATAAGTAATTTTTATCCGTGAAAAAATTTAAGGTACTTAATAATGACAGAACACAGATTCACGCTTTGGACTGGATACGACAATTTGCTTTTGTATTTTCATCAGCTTGGCCTGTAATGCAGAAACTAGCATTGGACTGGATATGACAATTTGTTTTTGAATTTTCACCGGCATTGCCTGTAACGCAGAAACTAAACTTTAATTGTAGCTCGTAATTGACCTCAGGGGATTCATTACACTTCGATGAATATGTGCCGTAGCGTGCACAGGGCCCTGAGCCATAGTAGTGCTATTTCATCTTTAGTTTTCTGCACTGCTGCCTTCTCTTCTACTATCCTTTACATCTATCAAAACAGCTCTTCAACTATGGATCTATCTAGGATTAGAAACGTGTAAAGAAAACCCGATATGACAAATTTTACCGAAAGTGACAGTTTTCATTAGACGCTCCGGAAATGACAACCACGAGAACTTTAATACCAGGCAAAAATTTAATCATCAGTATGTGTAAAATTATCAGCAACAGCAAACACATTTTGGTAACAATAGAGGTTTTTCCCAACAACAGCAACAAAACCAACCGGTTAGCATACCTAACCAACAATGTAATGTGCAAGGTCAACCAAGCTTTAATGTTTCGCCGCCTACACGTATAGCGTCGGCCACACCAAATAGCAACGCACAGCAATAAGGAAATCACTACGTACAGAAGACACATCATTTCAACTCATATCGCAATGCGCCTTATAGCAATGATTATCATGACAGACGTACAGGTAATGAGCACAATTTTCAGCATACGTTTAATAACAGTCGGTCTTACCAGCAGCAGAATCATCCGCAACAACAGATTATCATGAATGAACCAGACAGTAGATATCATCCCGAACGTAATACGCCAGGAAGAAATAACAGAACAGTACAAATAGTGGAAATGCCACAGCATCCTCCCGCAAATAATAGCACGTCAGATAGAATTTGACTAGATACAGTACAGATTGAATCTTCCAGCAACGTAAGCAATACTTCTGGCACACAGAATTTTGTTCACGAAAATGTTATTACTTTTGACGACATCTGATACACACTTTTACATGAAAAACCAATAGTCTGAATTTGCTAATCTGAAACAAGCTTTGTTGAATGCACCACTTTTATCACATCCAGATCTTACTAGAAATTTTGCCATTGCTACCGACAGTTCTAACACCGCTTTAGGCGTACACATTTTTCAGGAACTTGAAGAAGATGATACTGTAGTAATTAAAAACATCGCCTTTGCGAGTCGCATTCTGTCACCTGCTAAACGCAATTATTCTGTTACAGAACTTGAAACATTGTGTGTTGTATGGGCACTTACGAAATTTAGGCTTTTTCTTTATGGAAGACACACTACCGTTTACACAGATCATAGAGCTATACAGTTTTTACTTTCCGCTAAATTTAAACACGACAGATTAAGCAGATGGAAACTTTATTTACAAGAATTTAAATTTACAATTGTTCACATTCCCGGTACACAAAATATTGTAGCAGACGCACTATCCCGTTCTCTCAGCAACAATCAGCAAGACATCGCAACCAACTTCTGCAAAGCAAATTTCAGCGTCATGTATATTCAACAAGTTGCATTTGAAAATTTCATTTCGTCGTCATTACGAGACATAGCACACGAGCAGAGTAAAGACAACGTATGGAAAGAAATAAAACACCTTTGGCAAGATAGGAATAATGTTACCATTAGAAACCATTACACTGCACGCAATAATATTCTGTTTCGCCGCTCTCACCCTGACAGCAACAAATGGTTACTATGCATTCCTGACGAGCTTGTTAACAAATTAATTTGGCATACTCATTTAAGTTACGCACATTATGGAGCCAGAAAATGTTTTCTAATACTGAGACAGAACTGTTATTTTACCAACATAGATAAACGTATTCGACGAGTTTTAGCGTCATGTAAAATTTGCCAGAAAGCTAAGTCAGACACGACTTCACATATTCCTCCGTTACATCCCATTGTACCTGTTAAATTGAGACACATGGCCGCTGTAGACATTTTTGGTCCGATTCCCAGAACGAATAGAGATTTTTGCTACATCTTTGTCGCTGTTAAACTCACTTCAAAATTTGTTACCTTCACTCCCTTACCCAAAGCTACTGCTAAATCTGTTTCGAAAGCATTTGTAAAACATTTTTTATTTCATGTAGGGCATGTATTGAAAGTAATTTCCGACAATGGACCACAATTTCGATCTGCTATATGGACACGTATGTTACAAACAAGAAACATTTCTCCGATCTATATATCCAAGTATCATGCTTCTTCGAACCCTTGTGAACGATTAATGAAAGAAATTGGTAAACTGTGTAGAACATACTGCCATAAAAGACATATTGATTGGGACACACAAATACTCTCATTCCAGGATGTAATTAATTCCATACGAAATGAATCTACTATGCTATCTCCGACTGTTATACTGAAATATGTTGAACCACCTAACAAATTAAAGAATTAGTATCCTTTCCTACATCTCATCGACTACGACACCATGAAATAATTGACATTGCGCTGAACAACATCAAACGTGCCGCAGAGCGCCGGTGAAGACAGCAAAACCAGGTTTGTACACGCTGTGACTTTGACATTAGACAGAAGATATTAGTGGGTACACACTATTTATCTAACAGAGGAAAGAGTAGATGTAGTAAATTTGAGCTTCTATACGCAGGTCCATATAGAATTCGCAGCATTCCTCACCCCAATGCAGTACACGTCGAAACTCTGAGACCAGAAAAAGTAAAGGCAATCACCATGTCTCCAATATTAAACCCTTTATTCAATGAACATACTTTATGATTTATCACACTGTAATGCCATTTCCTGATTTTTATATGACCACTTATACAATTATATTTATATGAACACTTACTGATGATTATTATATTTTTACTTGGCAAGTGCCTACCAAGGTAAGGTTAGCAGGTCGCTTTTCTTGTCGTTATACATCAGACCATGCACATTTATCCAGATAAACTTACACATTTTATGACCACTTATGCAATTATATTAATGTGACTACTTACTGTTGATTATTATATTTTTTTTTGGCAAGTGCCCAGCAAGGTAAGGTTAGCAGGTCGCTTTTCTTGTCATTACACATAAGACCGTGCACATTTTTCCAGATAAACTTACATATTTTATGAACAATTATGCAATTCTATCTAGTGACATATTAATTTTATCAAATTCTCTCTCCATTAAAATCTTCAACTCTCGCCTCTATCAACTACACAACATACAAGCTGAACACAAGGAAAGTCATTTCTTGTCGTTATATATCAGACCGTGCACATTTTCCATTTTTTATGTATGTATGATTGTTTTCCTGTTTCTTTGTATGCACTATGAAATCTTTAAGATATAACAAACACCAGTTGACTTTGACATTTTTGCCTTATGATATCTCAACATCGTGACTATTTTACATTTTTTTGCTACTACATTATGATACTCTGTGTACATTTTTGCACCTGCACACTGTCTGTGTTTTTGACATATTACGTTTTCCGTCATGCTATGCTGTATGCTTAATTATATCACTAGAAACCAGATTTTATTTAATGGCTATATGATTTAAATGCAAGACATTAATCATTGTTCATCATTTTCAGAAAGCAATAACGTGTAAAAGAAATAAATGAAACAAACCACAGTGGATTACTATGAAATGGGAATTTCACCTTCGGAATGAACGAAAGAAGATGCAATACCTCTTCACGAAGAGTAAATGGATCAGAATTAATAAACATTAACATGAATATACTATACACATCGTATGATAGCGGTCTTAACTAATTTTTTGTTTCAGAATACGAGGCGATTGATGCAGGCTGTCAGACAGAACTACACATCCTAGTTTTAGTGATGAAATATGCTAGAAATAAGAAACTCTATACTATGAATAGTTATATGAAGTAAATGGTAATATGAATAATGAATAATGAAGTGTCTTTTTGCAGATGATAATGAATGATGATGAATAGTGATGAAGAATATGGCAATATGAATAATGAAGTTTTTCTTTGCAGGTGATGATAATAATGAAGTTATGGTGATATGAATAATGAAGTTTTTGTTTACAGGTGATGATAGTGATAAATTTTATATGGCCACTAAACGCACCACTTTTAAGTTTTTCTTTGTGGATGAGAATAATGATGAAGTTTATATATTTACTGTTAGTTAAGAAATGCTATGTAGTTATTTAAGTATTTGTTGCAGCTCGTTTTGACAGTATGTCTTATGTTGCATGGTATAATGACTGAAGGTTTTGGAAAGGACAGCTAGAGTACATATATATTGAGTACACATTTCATTACCTGTTAATTCGAAGTTCACTACTATTTCAGCATAATATGCGTTTCTTCTTTCAGCTTAATAATCCATTTTGTATTTTTTCTAGAAGAAGCTATTCACGAAATTAATACGCTATAAGCAGTTAATCATTAAACCTGTTCTAGTACATGCATTTTTTTTTACCCATTTGTGTGTGTCATTCATGAATGTGGTCACATATACTCTACTTGTTTCATAACCTTGCTACAGCTGACTCATGACGAATGACGTTATCTATCCTCATTTGCTGCAATAAGTCAAAAGCAAATATTTTCATGCCCCAGTAATTAATTATCGATCCCAACACAATGCATTGCTAGCAAAAAAAAAAAAAGTATTACCAGTCCCAAATAATGCTACCACTTGTATGATGAATTCTGAGTAATACTGAATGATGCTTTGTAATAATGCATAAATACTATGCCAATAATTTCTGTAAATAATATTTTTGTTATACTCTATAAATGCTATGCCAATAATTAACTCTCATTTTGAATGATAACTTCTTGATAATACTGAATAAGGTTTTATAAAAATATAAGAATACTTTGTAACTGGCCAATGAGTGCCAATAATTATTTTAAATATGTTGTATATTTTGAATGATGACTTCTGATGGTTTGTAACTGGCCAATGAGTGCCAATGATTACTATAACTAGGTGAATTATGTTAATACTATGCCATAATTAGCTCCTGTTTTGAATGATGACTTCTGATGGTTTGTAACTAGCCAATGAGTGCCAATGATTACTATAACTAGGTGAATTATGTTAATACTATGCCATTCATTAGCTCCTGTTTTGAATAATGACTTCTGATGGTTTGTAAATGGCCAATGAGTGCCAATGATTACTATAACTAGATGAATTATGTAAATAGTATGCCATTAATTAACTCTTGCTTTGAATGATCACTTTTAAATAATGTATAAAAATGGTTTGTAACTGGCCAATGAGTGCCAATGGTCACTGTATTCAGATGATTTATGGACATTATTCTGTAATACTTCATACATAGTACAGAAGTGTTCAGTAACTAGGAGATGAGTGCCAACAATTAGTCAAATCGGTTGATAGACTGGTGTAATTCTCAATGATGACTAGCATGAGACTTAATGTCCATCACTTTCTGACCTAATTACCAGAAATTACTGCAATATACGTTTGTCCTGTCTATCCTTATGATCATGGCGCACTATATTTGGTTTCTGCACTAACTCTACGTTGGTAATGAGTGTGGTGTTGACACATCATGGTGTCCACCACCTTGAACAATGGAGATGTTACTATGGTTCCACTGTTTGGTGTACCTAATGTACTACCAAAATGATAACATGAAATATTAATACGACATTTCAGTGTCTTGGCTACACTGATTAATACTTCAGGGAGGAGAACTTCAGATTGTCTCAGTTGGTGTTGTGCTTGTGTAGAAAAATATGGACTTTCAGTGCAGCTACGTGCAACCTAATGTGCTACAACCATGATGCAATACTTCCCTTACCTATCCTAGTTCTAGTAAAATGGTAACAAAAAAATACTACAGTGCGTATGCACTTTATGTCATTTGTTAATATGTTTTGTACTCATTGCGTATACATTTTGTCATTGCTTGATATGTTCTGTACTACAGTGCGTATGCCCTTTATGTCATTTGTTAATATGATTTGTACTCATTGCGTATACATTTTGTCATTGCTTGATATGTTCTGTACTCAGTGCATGTGCACTATATTTCATTTCATGTTATGCACTTATATATATGTATATACTCTGTGACTGTCAACTTAGTTAATTAAGTAGATTTTAGAAAAATTTGTTGCTCATGGCAAGTCCAATTGACTCACCATCGCTGCCAAATTTTTGCCCCCCCAGTGGAGGGTTATGTAAGAGGTATGTGCTACCTGCGATATGTAAGCTATAAGAGAATCTGAGACCAAAGAGCAGTGTTGACTGCAGTACGAACTGTGTAGCAGTAGCAGCAGTAAGTTGTTACTACCGAGCAGTCGCCTGTCTGCGCTTGTCAGTCCTGTCTGGTGTATCATATTGGCTGGGCCGGTCGCGGTACAGCGATGCCGGAGCCTGAGTATTATTGTATAAGGTAAAAAAAGCAGCCTCGCGCATATCTAGTAATATTATGTAAACTCACATGTAAATCTTTTAAAAATGTCCTGATAATAATCTTTGTCTAATTTCTAACAAGCATTAATTTCAATTTAAAGAATTTAATATTTTTTTAATGCATGATCATTCCGATTGTTGCAAAAGAAAAATCATTTGCTTCCTATTATAAATAACAAATGTATAGGCCAGCATTGCACAGAGCTGTCCGGAAAAGAGCTATTGTAAGAGCAGATAGTTGCCGACTTTATCGAGGTGAGAATTTTTGTTTTTTATTCAGAAAGATCTTACAGGGCCATGACGCAGCACTGCTGTCGTCCAAATTTTACCAGGTTACCGAATTTCTTTTTATTACGAGGTTTAGGAAATTTTCTGTTTCGAGCTTATATTAAATGAGAAAAGAATTTTGTGGGAACATTAAATGGGAACCAATTTTTTGTGAGGTTACACAAAAATTAGAATCATTAACCAAATAATATTTTAATTATTTCGTGTGGGGGGGTTACAATGTGTCTGTAGGAAGTGGAAATTGTTCACATCCTAACCTTCAGTACTTATTGAATCATGGTTTGAAGGTAGAATTTTGGCTACGCTGCTGTGTGTATAATTGTCTTCTTTATACCATTAAGTTAGTGGACAGTAATATCCGATTGTACACAGAAGTTAACTTGTCAAATATCTCATATTTAATGCATCTGTTCTATAACACTTCACTTCGTTCACGTCGTGGGAAGTTAATCTCGAGCTGCATTGCTGTATAAATTCCAATTATCGAATAGAGAGTAATTTCCTAGCACAGATTGTTCCCATGCAGTCGAGTATCTCTTATTTCGTTATTACTCCTTCTGTGTTTGTTTTACAATAGGCCGGCCGGAGTGGCCGTGCGGTTCTAGGCGCTACAGTCTGGAACCGAGCGACCGCTATGGTCGCAGGTTCGAATCCTGCCTCGGGCATGGATGTGTGTGATGTCCTTAGGTTGGTTAGGTTTAATTAGTTCTATGTTCTAAGCGACTGATGACCTCAGAAGTTAAGTCGCATAGTGCTCAGAGCCATTTGAACCACTTTTTTACAATAATAATGAAGTACGATATATTTCATAAGTAGATATCCAGCAAAGCTTTGGCTGCCTACACTTCAGGTGGGGGATGGTATTACCCTTTCGCATACGGGTGCTTGGTGTCTAATGTTGTTTAAATGTAGACCTCGGGACACGTTGTGGTGCACATATCGTGTAAGTGTTGATATATTTCATATGTAGACATCTAGCGAAGATTTGGCCGCCTATTCTTTAGATAGAGGATGGCATTCAGTTGTTAGTAAGTGGACAGGTTTCAGATCCTAACCTTTAATTCTTCAGGAATTTTTGGACAATGGTTTGACACAGACTTCGAGCTCCGTTCGTGTGCATATGACGGTCTACTTTATAACGTTATACCTTTATATGTTTTAGATAGAGGACTATAACATACATATGCTAGTTTGTCGTTGCGTCTTAGATTCAATTTGCCTGTTCTGTAATAGTTCCAATTTTACGTTGGGGAACGTAGGCCTTGAGCTTCGCTGGTATATAAACGAAAGATTACTGAATTTATCTTTATATCCTATTTAATCGTTGTGTAGATGGTAACATTCGCTGTCGTTGAGGCAGTTGGATGTTTCATAATTTGCTAACACTCCTTCAGTAGTTTTTTTGCACAGTAGTTTGAACATAGACTGCGATCTACGTAGCGGTATAATGTGTCGCATAACTGATGATATATTTCATACATATATACCTAGCAAAGATATGGTCTTCTACTCTTCAGACAGAAAATGGTATTATCCTGTTGCATACAGGTACTAGGTATCTAGTGTGGTTAGTTCTTCAGTACTTTCAAATGTATGCTGCTGCGCGTAGACCTCCGTCGACGGTGGTGTAATGAAACGATTTATTAAAGGAAGCCCGTAAGTATTCTCTTGTTAGTTATGTTGGCTTTTGCCGGATGTGTGGCGTATCCTATGGGTTATTCATCTTTCCATCCAAATAGCCTTTTTGTTGGTTAATGTATGAAGATAGGCGGTTGGCTACAATATTAAATTCCTAGGCATTAAGTTATATATTAGTCCGTAACTTATATTAATATAACGAAATGAACGAGCTTTCGTAGTTTATATGTCAGGATTGCGTTTTGGTTTCTCGTGTTGAGTATTCTTTGGCTGCAGACATCCATGTACTAAATCTAAGACGCGGGCTGTAATTGTTTTTGAGGGTTTTCAGTTGGTATCCTACGTGGTATTCATGGCCCTGCCATACGCCATCACATCGCCTAATTTTTTGGTGCACTAAATATGATGTGTTGCGCTATAATGGTATAATTTTCAGATTGATTGCGCTAGCTTCAGACATTTGGTTGAACACCGCTGTATTTTTATTTGAATAATTTACTAAAACTTTTTAGCATACAGACTAACTTTTTTTTTTAAATATATTTTTTTTGTAACTATGTTTGACGCTTAGATAGCGGTACTGTCAAAAAAAGACGCTTGCAGTTTTGTAATGATATAACGCAAGTATCGTAAATATGGTGTTTAAGGGTTCTTTGCAGCATTCTGTCATGAATAAATCATCAAAAATATTTTATAAGCATTTCAGATTTTTTATGTACGTATATTTGGAATCAGGGACACCTGCTGTGCTTGTGGTCAGTTCATCTCATGCTTTGGCTATTGACAGTCTTGTGGCACCCTTGTAGGCATGACGTGTTATGTTATGGGCACGATGTTTTGGCGATTTATGATGTACACAGTAATTTTAAATTAGCCGTGCCTATGTATCGTTCATTTTATGTTTTACAAGGTGCGTTCCATAAGTAATGCGACCAAATTCATAAAAAATTATTTATTGAATATATTCATACAAATAATCAATAATTTTCAAAATAGCACCCTCTTACGTAGATAAACTTCTGGAGGCGGTGTTTCCATGCCTGGAAGGCATCGTGGAAAGCCTTTTCCGGAATGTACTTTAGAGCTGATGTAACATGCGCCTGGATGCTTTCAATAGTGTCCCAATGTTTTTCTTTCATGACTTCTTTTAACCAAGGAAACAAAAAAATCAGTGGGAGCCAGGTCAGGACTGTAGGGAGGGTGGGGAACCAGTGGGGTCTTGGTCCTGCCCAGGAAATCGCTGACAATGAAGGCGCTGTGACTCGGCGTATTGTCGTGGTGAACTTTCCACGTGCCCTTGACGTTGCTTCGGTAGCGCGAGACCCTCCTTTTCAGTCTTTTGAGCACTTTCAAGTAGAAAGATGAGTTCACTGTAGTCCCGGTAGGTACGAATTCGTGGTGGACAATGCCTCTGAAGTCAAAGAAGACAATGAGCATGATTTTGACCCTGAACTTGCTCATGCGTGCCTTCTTGGGATGGGGCGACGATGGGGTGTGCCACTCCGAACTCTGCCTTTTTGTCTCAGGGTCGTACTCAAAAATCCACGACTCATCACCAGTGATAACTGAGTTTAAAAAATGAGGATCATTTTCACACAGTTCCAACATTTCTCGGCACCGAAGCACCCGCATATGCTTGTGTTCGTCGGTCAACACATTGGAACGAGTTTGGCACACACATTTCTCATGTTCAAATCTTCGGTCGCAATGCAGAAAACGGTTGTTTTTGACATGTTTAGAGTTTGTGCTATCAATTGAAGGCTCAACTGTCTGTTAGAGTTCAAGCAATCGCGCACACGCGTCACATTTTCGTCGACTCGTGCGGTTGATGGCGGTCCACCGCGAGGTTCGTCGGTGATCTCCTCTGGGCCCTCCATGAACGACTTGTGCCACCGGAAAACCTGTGATTTCGACAAGAAATCATTCCCAAAGGCATGCTGAAGCAATGGAAACGTTTCGGTGGCGGACTTCTCACGTTTAGCGCAAAATTTGATAGCGTACTGTTGCTTTACAGAATGATCCATTGTGCCGTGTTCCATAAATTCAAAACGAAGTTGACGGAAACGCACGTCCTGACTCTGCGGCAGCTCGCAGCCGAAGGAGACAAAGAACTTTTTGAAGCTAACACCACCCTCCACTTAGCCCAGCCGGTTACAACACGCTGTGGTGTACTGTCGCGTCAGAAAAAAAAATTGGCCGCATTACTTATGTAACACACTCTGTATGTTTCGAAATACAATGGCAAGGTTTTGTGTGTAATTGGCATAAGATGTTTGTAATAACCTTTATGAAGATATGTTGTCAAGTTGTTCTATGGGTTAATGTTGCATTATTTGTGTAATAGTACGTAGCAGTTCTTGTGGTGTTATTACAGATCTGAAGATGGTAACTTAGTTGCACTGACACCGGTTATCTAAAATAAAGCTTTTACGGAAGTCTCCTAAAAAATTGAAACATTAAAATAATCATGTTATTGTAGCAACGAGAAGAGCATCTTGACCTTTGATAAAAGCAAATTAACGTACATCTGCAAGAGAAAAATAAGATGGCGCCTGATTACAGCATCCAGCGATAAGACTTCAGATACAGATACACGGACCAAGAAACGACCGGTTACGAAATGAAATCATACGAAGTGAAACTTTAAATTAAATACGATTTTCTTGTTCTGCAACTATACTTCGCTCGCCACCTTCAAGTACGTGGCGGAAGCTACTTTGAGTACCAATAGCGCCTTACTTTTTCCTGTTCAAAGAGACAATGCTGGGCAGGTTGAATGACTGTCGGTAAATATTCGTAAGATATCGATTTTTTCGATATTACCGTTATCGTCATTTCGCGAAATATTCGTGTGAAGAAGTAATACGTTGCACCAACCTTCGTCGAGCGTATAGTCTCAGAATTTTCGCGTTAAAGAAGTAAAGAACAGACTGAAAAAGATTGCGCATGCTGTTGTATCGCAGGAACAGTCGGGTTTCGCCGCTGGGAAAAGCTGTATCGACAACATCCTTTCCGCACACCAGATGTGTCAGAAAATGATCGCAAAGCATCGATATCTCCATTTGGTGTTTGTTGTCTTAGAAAATGATTATGGTTCTGTGCCAAGAAGGTTACAATGAATAGCACTGGAAAAAGTTCGAGTGGATGGTGCATTAGTAGAATTTGTGGAAAGGATGTATCATCAGTGGAGGCAGTTATGAAGGTTGATTGTAAGATATCGGAAAGATTTAAAACAAGTAAAGGATTAAGATAAGGATGTTCTGTCATCAAAATTGTTTAAGTTGTATTTAGAAGTTGTTCTGAGTTACTGGAATAAACAGTGCCCAAGTTTGGGTGTGACAATACAGCATCAAAGTTTACATTCTTTGCAGTTTGCCGACGACCAAGTACTTATGCCTCTGGATAAGGATGATGCCTAGTATCAATTGGGAAAATTAGTGGATACTTATAAACAACAGAGACTAACTGTGAACATGGATAATACAGAATATCTTGTTGTTATAAGGGGGAACGGTCAGGTTTCAGATTTTGAGTTTAGCCATGTTAGAAACGTGGAAGTGTTCAAGTAACTGGGTTCACTAGTCGATAAGACTGGGCCGGATGACGTGGAAGTATCCCATAGGATAAGCTGAGCGTGAGAGGCTATTAGATCGTTAAATGGTATCTTTCGGAGTCGGCTCATATCCAGGCGAACAAAGAAAGTAGAGCTACGAGCTGTGGTTGAAAGCATTCTGACGTACGGCTCAGGGTGTTGAACACTGAACTAGAGACAAATTGAGAAAATCGAGGCTGTCGAAATGGATGGGTTAGGGCTGAGAATGAGAGCGACTTCCTTGGATCGACTGAGGAGTGAACATGTAAGAATGGATGGAGATGGATGCGGTGGAACCACTCACCGATAGGGTTGATGTTCAAACACTGAGGTGGAGGTACACGTCAGACGGATGGAAGAACAACGATGGCCGCAGTGTTTGTTCAACTAGTCTCCAGGGAGCAGGAACAGACGGTTGCCGAGGGCAACACAGGGTGGAACCGTAGCCAAAGGTATGTGAAGGCGAAGTCTATCGGAAGGAGACTGGCGGGGTACAAGTCAAGTGGAAACGCCCTCTAAAGTAAAATAAGTAACCTCAACAAGCCGGATAAGGCTACTCTTGCTGCATCTGCCACTTGGGTTCGACGTGCGTCTCCGTGACGCTAACTAGTTTGCTAAACAAACCTGCGAAGAAAGCAGCCGCTCTACTTTGGATTTTCTTCATATCCTCTATTAACCCTACCCGAGTCCCATGCGAAAGAGTAATATTCAAGATATGGTCGAATGAGAGTCGCAAACTACCTACTTTGTGGGTGACGAAATTCTTTCATGGAAAAAAAAATCACCTTCAACGCTAGGGATAGGACGTTCATATTGAAGGACATGTACATTAGTATGTTCTGCAGAAATGATTAGCATTTGAAACACGACGGCCCGCAGGTTCAAGGTCAACGATCGATCTCGCGGCGCAATACCACCTACCGGGAAAAAGTGCCTACCGCTTTCGTTGTTGTGTCGGCTGCTGTGGGGGTGAACACCGACACAAACAAGGAAGGAGAGAAGTTGCGATGGCCGGTGGCAGGAATCCAAAATGATCCGGACATTAACAGAACATTTTATTTCTAAAAAGGAAAGAAACATAACTTAAATTCTCGTTTGAGGGGGGTTGACGTACTTCCTGTACCTCCTGCACTCAATTGCTTTTACACGCTATTACTACTCGTAGAATGCAGGCTAAGCGTCGCATTCCTGTTGCTTAGTACTGATGCTCTCGAAGTCTGCGACAAGAGGCGATGAACTCTATCTTCCTGGAGGTGTGGCGCTGCCCTCTCTTTCCATTAGTACGCGGGTCATCGCTTTCTTGATGCCGTTTCGTAGCGGTACGCTGGCCGGTGTGCTATCGATGATTTAGGATTGCACACTTGTCGTTATAAGCCGAAGGTAATGGACCAGTGCGACTTGGAACAGACGTGCAGTATGCCTCGCAGACGTATGCGCGAACCGTACCGTCAAATCAGCGAGTTTGAAAGAGGTTGAATTATTGGCATGAGAGAATATATGCATCCATCCAGGAAATTGCTGCTGGTGTGGCACGAAGTTTTTCGGCAGTGCAACGGGAGTGTGCCGAATGGTTCACGGAAGGCCGTAGAACACGACGAGATAAGTCAGGTCGCACCACCCATACCACCCCCAAGAGAAGATCGACACTTCATCCGAATGGCACTGCAGGACAGATCTGCGTCCTCCTCGGCTCTGGTGCAACAGTGGAACAGTGTAACACATCGCACACTATCAGAGGTGACAGTCCGTTGCCGTTTACGGCATGGGTTATGTGCGCGTCGTCCACTTCTCTGCCTACCTTTGACGAATGTGCAGAAATATGCTAGACGGCCATGGTGTGTGAAGTGACGTCGCTGGGAACAGGAATGGCGTCAGATAGTGTTTTCGGACGAATCCAGGTTCTGTTTGTTTGAAAATTATGGACGCATTTTGGTTCGCTGCATACTGGAGGAGCAGAATAACAGTGATCGCATTCGCACAAGGCATACAGCGACAACTGGAGGCCTTATGATGGGGGGTGCTACTGGGTACAACCAAAATTCACAACTGGAGCGTGAACAGGTCACTGTGACCAGTGTGACCGACGTGAATGATATCCTGTGACCTGTAGCCATACCCTTTCTGCACAACACCCCAGATGCCATTTTTCAGCAACCCACATGTTGCTGCACGAATACGAGCCTCCTTTGTGTCACAGGATGTCAGCTTTTTGCCTTTGCTAGCCAGATCACCACACTTCTCCCCAATCGAAAATGTGTGGGATATAGTGAAACGACGGTTGCATTGCTGTCACCCAATGCCAACCACCACGGGTGAACTTTGGAACCAGGTGAATGCAGCATGCACGGCTACACCACAGGACGCCATTCGCGCCTTACACGCGGCGGTGCCATCACTTATGGAACGTAGGGCCCATGACATATCCTGTTCCTACTAGGCAACAGGACACTTGCTGTACCGGGGTGACTGAAATGCTAATCATTTCTGCAGAACATAATAATGTACATGCCCTGTGAATACGAACGTCCCATCTCTAGTCGTTTAAGGTCTGTTTTTTACTGAAAATGAGTTTTCATTTCGTTTGTATGGTGCAGCTGAAACTATCTGATATCTGCTTTTGTTAAAAACAATTTTTATGTATGTCGTTGTTACACCTTCAATCGCTTTGGCGGCATTCCTCTTGACAAATTAAATATCGCCCAGTAAAATTGATTTCGCAAATAATTTAATACTCGAGTAATGAAGTGAGACGCCGAGGAAGAGCTGTAGTTGTCTTCTTCTTCTGCTGACTAGGCTTGGCCCTGCTTGTCTGCCTCATTCCGTGGGTGTAATGGACCATCACTTGGATGCTCGTCCGCGTTGCTGTTGCAGTTCTCGAGTAGGTAAATTTGATGATACAACTATTTCCTAGATCTGGTAACAAATTATGTAAAATGCATTTAAAATCGAGATTACACGATTTATTCGTGACTGCATGCCGCAAGATTACGCATCTCTATGCTGTGAAATTCTTCGTCAAGATAGCTACACTACTGGCCATTAAAATTGCTACACCACGAAGATGACGTGCTACAGACGCGAAATTTAACCGACAGGAAGAAGATGCTGTGATGTACAAATGATTAGCTTTTCAGAGCATTCACACAAGATTGGCGCACGGTGGCGACACCTACAACGTGCTGACATTAGCAATGTTTCCTACCGATTTCTCATACACAAACAGCAGTTGACCGGCGTTGCCTGGTGAAACGTTGTTGTGATGCCTCGTGTGAGGAGGAGAAATGCGTACCATCACGTTTCCGCCTTGATAAAGGTTGGATTGTAGCCTATCGCGATTGCGGTTTATCGTATCGCGACACTGCTGCTCGCGTTGGTCGAGATCTAATGACTGTAAGCAGAATATGGAATCGGTGGGTTCAGGAGGGTAATACGGAAAGCCGTGCTGGATCCCAACGGCCTCGTATCACTAGCGGTCGAGATGACAGGCATTTTATCCGCATGGCAGCCACGTCTCGATCCCTGAGTCAACAGATGGGGACGTTTGCAAGACATCAACCATCTGCACGAACAGTTCGACGACGTTTGCAGCAGCATGGAGTATCAGCTCGGAGACCATGGCTGCGGTTACCCTTGACGCTGCATCACAGACAGGAGCGCCTGCGATGGTGTACTCAACGACGAACCTGGGTGCATGAATGGCAAAACGTAATTTTTTCGGATGAATCCAGGTTCTGTTTGCAGCATCATGATGGTCGCAACCGTGTTTGGCGACATCGCGGTGAACGCACATTGGAAGCGTGTATTCGTCATCGCCATACTGGCGTATCACCCGGCGTGATGGTATGGGATGCCATTGGTTACACGTCTCGGTCACCTCTTGTTCGCACTGACGACACTTTGAACAGTGGACGTTACATTTCAGATGTGTTACGACCCGTGGCTCTACCTTTCATTCGATCCCTGCGAAACCCTACATATCAGCGGGATAATGCACGACCGCATGTTGCAGGTCCTGTACGGGCCTTTCTGGATACAGAAAATGTTCGACTGCTGCCCTAGCCAGCACATTCTCCAGATCTCTCACCAATTGAAACGTCTGGTCAATGGTGGCCGAGCAACTGGCTCGTCACAATACGCCAGTCACTACTCTTGATGAACTGTGGTATCGTGAAGTTGCATGGGCATCTGTTCCTGTACACGCCATCCAAGCTCTGTTTGACTCAATGCCCAGGCGTATCAAGGCCGTTATCACGGCCATTGGTGTTTGTTCTGGGTACTGATTTCTCAGGAACTATGCACCCAAATTGCGTGAAAATGTAATCACATGTCATAATATATTTGTCCAATGAATACCCGTTTATCATCTACATTTCTTCTATTTCTTCTTGGCGTAGCAATTTTAATGGCCAGTAGTGTATTTGATCAGCAATGTACTGCGCTTCAGCTGGGGTGAATGAAGTACAGTCGTTTCAGCATCTGCGTGGATTATGTTTTCTTTGTGTTACAGCGCCATAAAAAAACTTGTCTATGCTGACGGTTAGACGGAGGAGTGGGAGAGAGGGGAACAGCTTGAGCCTCACCCTGCCTACCTTCCCCACCCCCCTCTCTCCCCCATACGGACGGCCCTAGAGAAGCAGCTATAGGTATGAAGTAACAGTACCCATCTCGAAACAGCAGAATCGCTGACAAGCGATACCTTTAAAAACTGTTAATTGTGATTTAGAAGTCAAATGATGTGCCTGTAATTGCATGAGTTTCTGGGTTCGACGAACAATAGCTGTTCTCAGTTAAAAAGGTACTGACAAGGGAACCTCCCCATCGCACCCCCCTCAGATTTAGTTATAAGTTGGCACAGTGGATAGGCCTTGAAAAACTGAACACAGATCAATCGAGAAAACAGGAAGACGTTGTGTGGAACTATGAAAAAAATAAGCAAAATATACAAACTGAGTAGTCCATGCGTAAGAAGGCAACATCAAGGACACTCTGAGCTCAGGAGCGCCGTGGTCCCGTGGTTAGCGTGAGCAGCTGCGGAGTGAGAGGTCCTTAATTAAAGTCTTCCCTCGAGTGAAAGTTTAATTTTATTTTCAGACAATTATCAAAGTTCAGGCACACACATAATCAACTTCGTCCCTCAAAATTCCAGGACATGTTCAGATTTGCTTGGACATATGCAAGATTTGACAGTCTACACAAGGAAAAATTTGAAAACGTTAAAAACCGTTAAAAACATGTTTTGACAGAGCACAGGGAAAACTGTGCGACTGTGAAACCGTTGCATTCATTTGTTGCAGTTTATTTGACACACTCTTGTTTTCATCACTTTTTTGGGAGTGATTATCACATCCACAAGAAAACCTAAATCGGGGGAAGGTAAAACCCATTCGCCAAGTGTACAAGTTAGGTGGGTCGACAACTTATTCCTGTCATGTGACGCACATGCCGTTACCAGTGTCGTATAGAATATATCAGCCATGTTTTCCTGTGGAGGAATCGGTTGAACTATGACCTTGCGATCAAATGTTTTCGATTCCCACTGGAGAGGCACGTCCTTTCGTCTACTAATCGCACGGTTTTGCGGTGCGGTCGCAAAACACAGACACTAAACTTATTACAGTGAACAGAAACGTCAATGAACGAACGAACAGATCATAACTTTGAGAAAATAAACTTTTCACTCGAGGGAAGACTTGAACCAAGAACCTCTCGGTCCGCAGCTGCTCACGCTAACCACGGGAGCACGGCGCTCCTGAGTTCAGAGTGTCCTTGATGTTGCCTATGTTGCACATAGACTACACAGTTTGTATATTTTGCTTATTTTTTTCATAATTCCACACAACTTCATCCTGTTTTTTTCGATTGATCTGTGTTCAGTTTTTCATCGCCTATCCACTGTGCCAACTTCTAACTAAGTCTGAGGGATGTGCGATGGGGAGGTTCCCTTGTGAGGAAAACATTTTCGGGGCGCTACCTATACCAAATTCTACGGTGCTGCGTCCATTTACAGGAAAGTTAAAGCTAGCATCCTCCCTTTTTTTCTTTTTCTTCTTTTTTTTTACGGTGTGCCTCGACAAGTAACTGTGCAGGATTGACTGAATAAGTTGCTCCGCAGCTTTCACAAATGGGCTAGTGTTTTTTCTCAGCTTCACTGAGAAGAATGTAATAATTCCAATTTCACAGGAGTTAGATGCTGGCAGGTGTGAATATTACAGAACCATCAGTTTAATAAAATATGAGTGTCTGTCAAATAAAATCGAACACGCACCACAACGAAATGGTTCCATCCAAAAGTAATCACCACACGCGTTAAGACATTTGTCCCGCTGGGAAATGAGACGATCAATCCCTGTTTCGTAGAACGAGAGCGGCCGCTGACAGCTCCAGAACTACACCCCATCTCGCATTTCCTCGTCCGACTGAAACTGAAGTTCACGCATGTCTTTCTTCAGGTTGCTAAAGACGTGAAAATCACACGGTGGAAGATGCAGGCTGTACGGAGCATGTTGCAGTGTTTCTCAACCAGATCGCTGAAGCGTAACCTTAGTCCCATTGGCAATGTGGGGACGGGCGTTATCTTGGGAAGGATGATCCCTTCCGACAGCCCGAAGGCAAACGGCAAAGCCAATCCACATCTCCCCCACCAAAGAAATCTAAAGCTATTCACACGTTCCGGCAAGGTCATGATGACCTCCTGCTTCGACAGCAGGGGCTCTCTGCTCGTCGAGTCCTTCGACCTGGAACGACGATCTATGTGCACGCTATGAAGACACTTTGCAGAAAATGCGACCCGTTATAAAGTCAAAACGCCCAGCAATGCTGTCAGTAGGAACGATCATGTAGCACGATAAAGCCCGACCCCACACTGCCAATCGTTCGAAGGCTACGCTTCAGTGATTTGGTTTGGAAACACTACAGCATCCTCCCTACAGCCTGGATCTTTAACGGTGTGATTTTCACATCTTTGGCGACCTCAAAGAAGAAATGCGTGGACGTAGGTTTTAGTCGGACGAGAAGTGCAAGAGTGCGGTTGTGGATCCGTCAGCGCTCGAACGCGTTCTAAGAAACAGGAATTGATCATTTCGTCCCTCATACGGATACCCCCCCCCCCCCCCCCCCCCATGAACCATGGACCTTGCCGTTGGTGGGGAGGCTTGCGTGCCTCAGCGATACAGATAGCCGTACCGTAGGTGCAACCACAACGGAGGGGTATCTGTTGAGAGGCCAGACAAACGTGTGGTTCCTGAAGAGGGGCAGCAGCCTTTTCAGTAGTTGCAAGGGCAACAGTCTGGATGATTGACTGATCTGGCCTTGTAACAATAACCAAAACGGCCTTGCTGTGCTGGTACTGCGAACGGCTGAAAGCAAGGGGAAACTACAGCCGTAATTTTTCCCGAGGGCATGCAGCTTTACTGTATGATTACATGATGATGGCGTCCTCTTGGGTAAAATATTCCGGAGGTAAAATAGTCCCCCATTCGGATCTCCGGGCGGGGAATACTCAAGAGGATGTCGTTATCAGGAGAAAGAAAACTGGCGTTCTACGGATCGGAGCGTGGAATGTCAGATCCCTTAATCGGGCAGGTAGGTTAGAAAATTTAAAAAGGGAAATGGATAGGTTGAAGTTAGATATAGTGGGAATTAGTGAAGTTCGGTGGCAGGAGGAACAAGACTTCTGGTCAGGTGACTACAGGATTATAAACACAAAATCAAATAGGGGGAATGCAGGAGTAGGTTTAATAATGAATAGGAAAATAGGAATGCGGGTAAGCTACTACAAACAGCATAGTGAACGCATTATTGTGGCCAAGATAGATACGAAGCCCACACCTACTACAGTAGTACAAGTTTATATGCCAACTAGCTCTGCAGATGACGAAGAAATTGAAGAAATGTATGATGAAATAAAAGAAATTATTCAGATTGTGAAGGGAGACGAAAATTTAATAGTCATGGGTGACTGGAATTCGAGTGTAGGAAAAGCGAGAGAAGGAAACATAGTAGGTGAATATGGATTGGGGGACAGAAATGAAAGAGGAAGCCGCCTGGTAGAATTTTGCACAGAGCACAACATAATCATAACTAACACTTGGTTTAAGAATCATGAAAGAAGGTTGTATACATGGAAGAACCCTGGAGATACTAAAAGGTATCAGATAGATTATATAATGGTAAGACAGAGATTTAGGAACGAGGTTTTAAATTGTAAGACATTTCCAGGGGCGGATGTGGACTCTGACCACAATCTATTGGTTATGACCTGTAGATTAAAACTGAAGAAACTGCAAAAAGGTGAGAATTTAAGGAGATGGGACCTGGATAAACTAAAAGAACCAGAGGTTGTACAGAGATTCAGGGAGAGCATAAGGGAGCAATTGACAGGAATGGGGGAAATAAATACAGTAGAAGAAGAATGGGTAGCTTTGAGGGATGAAGTAGTGAAGGCAGCAGAGGATCAAGTAGGTAAAAAGACGAGGGCTAGTAGAAATCCTTGGGTAACAGAAGAAATATTGAATTTAATTGATGAAAGGAGAAAATATAAAAATGCAGTAAGTGAAACAGGCAAAAAGGAATACAAACGTCTCGAAAATGAGATCGACAGGAAGTGCAAAATGGCTAAGCAGGGATGGCTAGAGGACAAATGTAAGGATGTAGAGGCCTATCTCACTAGGGGTAAGATAGATACTGCCTACAGGAAAATTAAAGAGACCTTTGGAGAAAAGAGAACGACTTGTATGAATATCAAGAGCTCAGATGGAAACCCAGTTCTAAGCAAAGAAGGGAAAGCAGAAAGGTGGAAGGAGTATATAGAGGGTCTATACAAGGGCGATGTACTTGAGGACAATATTATGGAAATGGAAGAGGATGTAGATGAAGATGAAATGGGAGACACGATACTGCGTGAAGAGTTTGACAGAGCACTGAAAGACCTGAGTCGAAACAAGGCCCCCGGAGTAGACAATATTCCATTGGAACTACTGACGGCCGTGGGAGAGCCAGTCCTGACAAAACTCTACCATCTGGTGAGCAAGATGTATGAAACAGGCGAAATACCCTCAGACTTCAAGAAGAATATAATAATTCCAATCCCAAAGAAAGCAGGTGTTGACAGATGTGAAAATTACCGAACTATCAGCTTAATAAGTCACAGCTGCAAAATACTAACACGAATTCTTTACAGACGAATGGAAAAACTAGTAGAAGCCAACCTCGGAGAAGATCAGTTTGGATTCCGTAGAAACACTGGAACACGTGAGGCAATACTGACCTTGCGACTTATCTTAGAAGAAAGATTAAGGAAAGGCAAACCTACGTTTCTAGCATTTGTAGACTTAGAGAAAGCTTTTGACAATGTTGACTGGAATACTCTCTTTCAAATTCTAAAGGTGGCAGGGGTAAAATACAGGGAGCGAAAGGCTATTTACAATTTGTACAGAAACCAGATGGCAGTTATAAGAGTCGAGGGACATGAAAGGGAAGCAGTGGTTGGGAAGGGAGTAAGACAGGGTTGTAGCCTCTCCCCGATGTTGTTCAATCTGTATATTGAGCAAGCAGTAAAGGAAACAAAAGAAAAATTCGGAGTAGGTATTAAAATCCATGGAGAAGAAATAAAAACTTTGAGGTTCGCCGATGACATTGTAATTCTGTCAGAGACAGCAAAGGACTTGGAAGAGCAGCTGAATGGAATGGACAGTGTCTTGAAAGGAGGATATAAGATGAACATCAACAAAAGCAAAACAAGGATAATGGAATGTAGTCTAATTAAGTCGGGTGATGCTGAGGGAATTAGATTAGGAAATGAGACACTTAAAGTAGTAAAGGAGTTTTGCTATTTGGAGAGCAAAATAACTGATGATGGTTGAAGTAGAGAGGATATAAAATGTAGGCTGGCAATGGCAAGGAAAGCGTTTCTGAAGAAGAGAAATTTGTTAACATCCAGTATTGATTTAAGTGTCAGGAAGTCATTTCTGAAAGTATTCGTCTGGAGTGTAGCCATGTATGGAAGTGAAACATGGACGATAAATACACTCCTGGAAATTGAAATAAGAACACCGTGAATTCATTGTCCCAGGAAGGGGAAACTTTATTGACACATTCCTGGGGTCAGATACATCACATGATCACACTGACAGAACCACAGGCACATAGACACAGGCAACAGAGCATGCACAATGTCGGCACTAGTACAGTGTATATCCACCTTTCGCCGCAATGCAGGCTGCTATTCTCCCATGGAAACGATCGTAGAGATGCTGCATGTAGTCCTGTGGAACAGCTTGCCATGCCATTTCCACCTGGCGCCTCAGTTGGACCAGCGTTCGTGCTGGACGTGCAGACGGCGTGAGACGACGCTTCATCCAGTCCCAAACATGCTCAATGGGGGACAGATCCGGAGATCTTGATGGCCAGGGTAGTTGACTTACACCTTCTAGAGCACGTTGGGTGGCACGGGATACATGCGGACGTGCATTGTCCTGTTGGAACAGCAAGTTCCCATGCCGGTCTAGGAGTGGTAGAACGATGGGTTCGATGACGGTTTGGATGTACCGTGCACTATTCGGTGTCCCCTCGACGATCACCAGTGGTGTACGGCCAGTGTAGGAGATCGCTCCCCACACCATGATGCCGGGTGTTGGCCCTGTGTGCCTCGGTCGTATGCAGTCCTGATTGTGGCGCTCACATGCACGGCGCCAAACACGCATACGACCATCATTGGCACCAAGGCAGAAGCGACTGTCATCGCTGAAGACGACACGTCTCCATTCGTCCCTCCATTCACGCCTGTCGCGACACCACTGGAGGCGGGCTGCACGATGTTGGGGCGTGAGCGGAAGACGGCCTAACGGTGTGCGGGACCGTAGCCCAGCTTCATGGAGACGGTTGCGAATGGTCCTCGCCGATACCCCAGGAGCAACAGTGTCCCTAATTTGCTGGGAAGTGGCGGTGCGGTCCCCTACGGCACTGCGTAGGATCCTACGGTCTTGGCGTGCATCCGTGCGTCGCTGCGGTCCGGTCCCAGGTCGACGGGCACGTGCACCTTCCGCCGACCACTGGCGACAACATCGATGTACTGTGGAGACCTCACGCCCCACGTGTTGAGCAATTCGGCGGTACGTCCACCCGGCCTCCCGCATGCCCACTATACGCCCTCGCTCAAAGTCCGTCAACTGGACATACGGTTCACGTCCACGCTGTCGCGGCATGCTACCAGTGTTAAAGACTGCGATGGAGCTCCGTATGCCACGGCAAACTGGCTGACACTGACGGCGGCGGTGCACAAATGCTGCGCAGCTAGCGCCATTCGACGGCCAACACCGCGGTTCCTGGTGTGTCCGCTGTGCCATGCGTGTGATCATTGCTTGTACAGCCCTCTCGCAGTGTCCGGAGCAAGTATGGTGGGTCTGACACACCGGTGTCAATGTGTTCTTTTTTCCATTTCCAGGAGTGTAGTTAAGACAAGAAGAGAATAGAAGGTTTCGAAATGTGGTGCTACAGAAGAATGCTGAAGATTAGATGGGTAGATCACGTAACTAATGAGGAAGTATTGAATAGGATTGGGGAGAAGAGAAGTTTGTGGCACAACTTGACCAGAAGAAGGGATCGGTTGGTAGGACATGTTCTGAGGCATCAAGGGATCACCAATTTAGTATTGGAGGGCAGCGTGGAGGGTAAAAATCGTAGAGGGAGACCAAGAGATGAATACACTAAGCAGATTCAGAAGGATGTAGGTTGCAGTAGGTACTGGGAGATGAAGAAGCTTGCACAGGATAGAGTAGCATGGAGAGCTGCATCAAACCAGTCTCAGGACTGAAGACCACAACAACAACAACAAACGGATAAATCTCCTAACGCCTCTGATGAGTAATTATGAATGAAACCATTCCACGGTTTCATTGTGGCTAGCGTTCATTTTTCATTTGACTGCCCCTTATGCTAACATGCATTACTTGCAGAAGAGTACAAACACTGCCAGAGACAGACCTCTGGGAAAATAATTTCGGGTAGCGACACACGAGGAAATACTGACTGAAGAAAGGCACACCTGCAATTATTGCATTTGTATATTTAGAGAAAGTTTGTGAGAATGTTGACTGGAAGGCACTCCTTGAAATTCTGAAGGTAGCTGCGATAAAATACGTAGAGTGAAAGGTTAGGGCCGGCCGGTGTGGCCGAGCGGTTCTAGGCGCTGGAACCGCGCGACCGCTGCGGTCGCAGGTTCGAATCCTGCCTCGGGCATGGATGTGTGTGATGTCCTTAGGTTAGTTTGGTTTAAGTAGTTGTAAGTTCTAAGGGACTGATGACCTCAGATGCTAAATCCCATTGTGCTCAGAGCCATTTGAACCATTTTTTTCTTTTTTTGAGAGGTTAGTTACAATTGTGCAGAAACCTGAAAGCAGTTATGAGAGTCGAGGGGCATGAAAGGGAAGCAGTGGTTGGGAAGGGAGTGAGGATTGTAGTGTCTCCCCAATATTATTTAATCTGTGTATTGAGCAGGCAGTAAAGGAAACCAGGGAGAAATTTGGAAACTGGGTTAACGTTCAGGAAGAGGAAAGAAAACTTTGAGGTTTACTGATGACATTGTAATTCTGCCAGAGATTTGGATGAGCAGCTGAACAAAATACATAGTGTCTTGAAAAGAGATTATTAGATGATTATTAACATAAGCAAAACGAGAATAATGGAATGTAGTTCAATCATACCAGCCTGTGCTGAGGGAATTAGAACAGAAAATGACAAATTCACATGTATTTGCAAGAGGAGAAAAAAGAGTAGCTGAGTTTTACTGTTTGGGCATCAAAATGACAGACAATGGGCGAAGTAGAGAGGACAAAAACTTCAGACTGGCCGTAGCAAGAAAAGCATTTCTGAAAAAGAGAAACTTCTTAACATCTAATATAAATTTAAGTATTGGGAAGATATTTGTTTGGAGTGTAACCTCCAAACAGTTTATGCAAAACAGAGTAGTTTTTGAAATGTGGTTCTACAGAAGATTTTAGATGGGCGAGGAGAGGGTGCGGAGAGGGGGGGGGGGGCGGTTATCAGACGATGAAGAAGAGCTATTTATAGGGTGGTTGTAATTAAAATTTCGCTACTTTAGAAGGGGCCCCCATGAAAAACGAGTGATGTTAGGGCAATGAAACTTCGTGGAAACATTATTAAGGAAGCGCGGAAGACAAATAAGGAATAAGCCATTGAAAGAAATACATTATAATTTCCACACGAGAGGGTCACATTTGTTAACTGCGTTCCAGATTTACGTTCCAGGTTACAAACGTTGCTGAATTTTAGCGTGCATTACGACAGTCTGGAGCCGCAGTAGAGATACTATTGCACAACTGTTCGCAGCACTTTTCGAACGGTGGACCATGGAATGTTCAGCTGTCGTGAAACAACTCGTGCGCTTTTGAAGATTGCACATTGCATTCAGCATTCTCAGCCATGCCAACAGTAACTTCTTCAACAGTTTGTGACGCAATTCGCTGTCGGCTTCTCCCATGAGTAACTCCCATATCGCCCGTTAATTGGGACTTTCGAACCATGTTCTTCAACCCAGGCGTGGAAAGAAGACCACTCCTTCCTTTAATGAGTCGATGCTTGCGAAGTGCAGCAGCACTGGTGCTGTTGTTTGGATAAAACTGCTTTACAAGTAACGCCCTGCTCACCTTGTCCAGATACTGTTGACTATCGGCAACTATAATGCACACTGATGCTTGCGTTTCAACCGTATGTTGCCGTACCAGTAACGGCACCTAGCGGCAAGTCATGATACTAACACTACTAAAAAACGCATATCCTGCAGCCCACAGACATCGTTCCTATAAATCTGGGCACCCAAACAGTAAGTAGTTTTCTGCCCACATTGACTCAAGTAGCTAAAGTTTACTTATAACCATTGACTAAAGAAGTAAGCAGATTCAAATATGAGTAGATTGTTGTTGTTGTGGTCCTCAGTCCAAAAACTGCTTTGATGCAGCTCTCGATGGTACTCTATCCTGTGAAAGCCTCTTCATCTCCGAGTAACTACTGTAACCCTTCGGGGGAGGAGGGATGGAGGGGGGGGGGGGGGATCGATACTCAATAAGGGAAAAAAACTGCAACCTACATTCTTTTGAATCTGCTAAGTGTAATTATCTCTTTGTCTCCCTCTACGATTTTTACCCTCCACGCTGCCTTCCAATACTAAATTCGTGACTCCTAGATGTGTCAGAAAGTGTCCTACCAACCGATCCCTTCTTCTAGTCAAGCTGTGCCACAAATTCCTCTTCTCCCCAATTCTATTCAGTACCCCCTCATTAGTTACGTGATCTACCCATCTAATCTTCAGCATTCTTCTGTAGCACCATATTTCAAAAGCATCTATTCTCTTCTTGTCTCAACTGTTTATCGTCCATGTTTCACTTCCGTACATGGCTACACTCCACGCAAACACTTTCAGAAATGACTTCCTGACACTTAAGTCTATACTCGATGCTAACAAATTTCTCTTTTTTTAGAAATGCTTTCCTCGCCATCCTCGGTCTACATTTTATATCCTCTATACTTCCACCTTCCTCGTTTATTTTGCTACCCAAATAGCAAAACTCATTTACTACTTTAAGTGTCTCATTTCCTAATCTAATTCCCTCAGCATCACCTGATTTAATTCGACTACATTCCAGTTCCGCGGTTTGCTTTTGTTGATGTTCATCTTATATCCTCCTTTCTACACACTGCTTATTCCTCTGAACTGCTCTTCCAAGTCCGCTACAGTCTCTGACAGAATTACAATTTCATCGGCAAATATCAAGGATTTTATTTTCTCCCTGCATTTTAATTCCTACTCCAAATTTTTCTTTTGTTTCCTTTACCGCTTGCTCACAATATAGATTGAATAACATCGGGGATAGGCTACAGCCCTGTATCAATGCCTTTTCAACCATTGCTTGCCTTTCGTGTCCCTCGACTCTTGTAACTCCCATCTTGTTTCTGTACAAATTGTAATCTGGTTTCTGTACAAATTGTAAATAGCCTTTCGATCCCTGTATTTTACCTCTGCCACCAACAGAATTTGAAAGGCGTATTCCAGTCAGTACTGTCAAAAGCTTTCTTTAAGTCTGCAAATGCTATAAACGTAGGTTTGCCTTTCTTTATTCTATCTTCTAAGATAAGTCGTAGAGTCAGTATCGCCTCGCGTGTTCCAACATTTCTGCGGAATCCAAACTGATCTTCACCGAGGTCGGCTTCTACCAGTTTTTCCCCTCGTCTGTAAAAAATTCGTGTTTGTATTTTGCAACCGTAGTAGTTCGGTAATTTTCACATCTGTCAGCACTGGCTTTCCTTAGAATTGGAATTATTATATTCTTCTTGAAGTCTGAGGGGATTTCGCCAGTCTCATACATGTTGCTCACCAGATGGAAGAGTTCTGTAATGACTGGCTCTCCCAAGGCTATCAGTAGTTCTAACGGAATATTGTCTACCCCCGGGTCTTGTTTCGACTTAGGTCTTTCTGTGCTCTGTAAAATTCTTCACGCAGTATCATGTCTCCCATCTCATCTTCATCTACGTCCTCTTCGATTTCCATAATATTACCCTCAAGTACAATGCCCTTGTACGAGCCCTCTATGTAATACTTCCAACTTTATGCGCCGCGTTGTCTTGGGCGCCTTGTCACGGTCCGTGCGGCTCCTCCCGGCGGAGGTTCGAGTTCCCCCTCGGGCATGTGTGTGTGTGTGTGTGTATGTGTGTTGTCAATAGCCTAAGTTAGTTTAAGTTAGATTAAGTAGCGTGTAGGCTTAGGGACCGATGACCGCAGCAGTTTGTTCCCATAAGACCTTGCCACAAATTTCCAACTTTCTGCTTTCCCTTATTTGCTTAGGACTGGTTTTCCATCTGAGCTCTTGATATTCATACAGGTGGTTCTCTTTTCTCCAAAGTCTCTTTAATTTTCCTGTAGGCGGCATCTATCTTACCCCTAATGATATATGCTTCTACATCCTTACATTTGTCCTCTAGCCATTCCTGCTTAGCCATTTTGCGCTTCCTGTTCATATCATTTCTGAAACGTTTGTATTCCTTTTCGCTTGCTTCATTTACTGCATTTTTATATTTTCTCCTTTCATCAATTAAACTCAACATCTCTTGTATTACCCTCTTCTTTTTACCTACTTGGTCCTCTACTGCCTTCATTATTTCATCGCTCAAAGCTACCCATTCTTCTACTACTGTATTTCTTCTCCCTGTTCTCGTCAATCGTTCCCTAACGCAACTTCTGAAATTTTCTGCAGCTTCTGGTTCTTTCAGTTTATCCAGGTCCCACCTCCTTAAATTCCCATCTTGTTGCAGTTTCTTCAGTTTCAATGTACAGTTCATAACCAATAAATTGTGGTCAGAGTCCACATCTGTTCCTGGAAATACCTTACAATTTAAAACCTGGTTCCTAAATTTCTGTAAAATGAAGAGACGGCAAGGCTTGCATGTGATACCGTTGCGTTGAGAACTGCATCAAACCAGTAACGGAACTAAAGACGACAACACCACCAACAACAACGTTACCTCGATTTTCTTCAATAAAGAATGCGTTAGATTAATAATAAGATAGTACTTACGCAAGACGTTGTACTGAATTCGTTCCGTGTCAACTTATCAGCAGTAGCTTAGTCTGTTTCATTCGTTATCATAGCTTATACCACGAAAGATCAATGTGACAAATTGTACATAGCTCATATCAGAATTCAAAGAATACATGTAGCAAACTGTGAAAGATACATAAATGAGTGTAACGTGTCGTGGTGAAACTATCTGTTGTTTCGCAGTACTGGTTACGACTTATCGTTTCCTCGCAAAATCATTTGGCGGCTCGTTGTCGATAAAATCTATGAGAAGCGTACGTGTTCTCCATTCTTTATGAAAGCTGCGGAAAATGTCAAGCTGATTCAGACGAAGGATGTCGCAACGCCGTGATATATCTTGAGAGGTGTCAGATAAGGGCTCGGGTGTCATTTGTCTCCATTCTCTGCATGACAACCGTTTGGTGAGGCGTGTCCTTTACGCGGACAGACGTCATTCGGTATTATATACATCCGTAAATTACATGACCCATATGATAGTGCATTTCCTGAACAAGATATTGGAATGATTACAGAATTAGTTCCATGTTAATCTCAAACATCTGACGCACGATTTTGTTAAAAAGATACAAAACCGAAAGATCTATCCCCAGTAGCACCAGAAGGAAGGAAGTTTAAAGTTTAACGTTCCATCGCCGTCGAAGTCATTACATTATAGGCTCGGGCGGAGAAGGATAAGGAAGGAAATCTGCTGCGTCGTTTGTAACCTTCCCCCCCCCCCCCTTCCCCTTACCAATTGGTTAATGCGTGTGCCTAATGAACAAGGCTATCGTGAAAAAAAAAAAAACTGGAGAGAAGCTTACATTAAGTTACTCTAATGAGCAACCTTCTCTACTCCATCACTTACTACTTACACGGATTTTGCCATCAGTCAAATGAAGTACAAACCAATAAGAGATACCACATGACTCGGAGAGTCCACGACAAATCGAATTAAAATAATAAAGAAATTACACTCCTGGAAATTGAAATAAGAACACCATGAATTCATTGTCCCAGGAAGGGGAAACTTTATTGACACATTCCTGGGGTCAGATACATCACATGATCACACTGACAGAACCACAGGCACATAGACACAGGCAACAGAGCATGCACAATGTCGGCACTAGTACAGTGTATATCCACCTTTCGCAGCAATGCAGGCTGCTATTCTCCCATGGAGACGATCGTAGAGATACTGGATGTAGTCCTGTGGAACGGCTTGCCATGCCATTTCCACCTGGCGCCTCAGTTGGACCAGCGTTCGTGCTGGACGTGCAGACCGCGTGAGACGACGCTTCATCCAGTCCCAAACATGCTCAATGGGGGACAGATCCGGAGATCTTGATGGCCAGGGTAGTTGACTTACACCTTCTAGAGCACGTTGGGTGGCACGGGATACATGCGGACGTGCATTGTCCTGTTGGAACAGCAAGTTCCCTTGCCGGTCTAGGAATGGTGGAACGATGGGTTCGATGACGGTTTGGATGTACCGTGCACTATTCAGTGTCCCCTCGACGATCACCAGTGGTGTACGGCCAGTGTAGGAGATCGCTCCCCACACCATGATGCCGGGTGTTGGCCCTGTGTGCCTCGGTCGTATGCAGTCCTGATTGTGGCGCTCACCTCCACGGCGCCAAACACGCATACGACCATCATTGGCACCAAGGCAGAAGCGACTCTCATCGCTGAAGACGACACGTCTCCATTCGTCCCTCCATTCACGCCTGTCGCGACACCACTGGAGGCGGGCTGCATGATGTTGGGGCGTGAGCGGAAGACGGCTTAACGGTGTGCGGGACCGTAACCCAGCTTCATGGAGACGGTTGCGAATGGTCCTCGCCGATACCCCAGGAGCAACAGTGTCCCTAATTTGCTGGGAAGTGGCGGTGCGGTCCCCTACGGCACTGCGTAGGATCCTACGGTCTTGGCGTGCATCCGTGCGTCGCTGCGGTCCGGTCCCAGGTCGACGGGCACGTGCACCTTCCGCCGACCACTGGTGACAACATCGATGTACTGTGGAGACCTCACGCCACACGTGTTGAGCAATTCGGCGGTACGTCCACCCGGCCTCCCGCATGCCCACTATACGCCCTCGCTCAAAGTCCGTCAACTGCATATACGGTTCACGTCCACGCTGTCGCGGCATGCTACCAGTGTTAAAGACTGCGACGGAGCTCCGTATGCCACGGCAAACTGGCTGACACTGACGGCGGCGGTGCACAAATGGTGCGCAGCTAGCGCCATTCGACGACCAACACCGCGGTTCCTGGTGTGTCCGCTGTGCCGTGCGTGTGATCATTGCTTGTACAGCCCTCTCGCAGTGTCCGGAGCAAGTATGGTGGGTCTGACACACCGGTGTCAATGTGTTCTTTTTTCCATTTCCAGGAGTGTACTTAAGACAGTCGACAGTCCAGCTGGGCACTGTCTTTTCAGTATAAGTGATTATGCTGACAGCAAAGAATATGTAACTATTTGATTGTACTTGTGACAACAGAAGGTTGATACACATTTCTGACAACAGAACACATTACGAAATAATAATGGACAAAAAAAGGAATTGTCTTATATCGTTAATTCTAAGATATGTTAATTTGTAAAAGATATTTAAACTCATTATTGAAAAGTAGACAATTGACTGGAAGTAGTTCTTTTGTTGCGACAGTAGTTTACGTAACCTCGGATTAATTTTTACTTACTTTCCTAGCTATTGCAGGCTAATCACTTTGAATGGATTGTAATTACTATGAAAATTTTCTGGCTTGAATAAGCAACTGTTAGCTTTCAACAGATCGGCAACGCCGAAGTACAAATCAAGCCGGGACACAACAGCATTATTTCAATAGACACACAGATAAATCATATAAACATAACTCATACTTTCCTTAGATTTGGCTGGCCTTTATCGCCGAGCGGTTCTAGGCGCTTCAGTCCGGAACCGCGCTGCTGCTACGGTTGCAGGTTCGAATTATGCCTCGGGCATGGATGTGTGTGATGTCCTTAGGTTAGTTAGGTTTAAGTAGCTCTAAGTCTAGGGGACTGATGACCTCAGATGTTAAGTCCCATAGTGCTCAGACCCATTTGAACCATTTGAACCTTAGATTTGAGATTGTCAGAATTCCTTTAAGTTGCTTTACTTCGTCTTCATTTTTTAATCGAATATTACTAAAAAACACAGTTAACTTATTGGGTCTTCGTTGTCAATTTCTTTCTTATCTTTTCAAGCAGCAAACAAAGTTGGCAATGATAGTCTATTATTAGTCTTCTTTGAACTTTAAACGACGACAATCGGCTATTCAATAACCGGGAAGGAATTGGAAACTAAATAGGTGACAGTGACTAAGGATAACGACAAGATTAGGTGGCTCTAATTTTTTGTATGTTACTTAGTTACTTAAGATGGCTATTCTGAACGTAGAGAACGTTTTGGCATTAAAAAAACTAATTACAAGAAATACATTTTATTACATACATCTGAAAGAGCGACTGACATACTACTTTTCCACATAGTCACCAAACACATTGAGGAACTTATCATAGCGGTGGACAATCTTTGAAAGACTTTCGTCGTAAAATTCGACCACCTGCGACTTCAGCCAGTGAGTCACGCCCGCCTGGAGTTCCGCGTCGTCATCAAAGCGCTGCGTTGCAAGCCAGTTCTTCATCTTGGGAAACAAGTGGAAGTCGCTTGGTGCAAGATCGTGGCTGTAGGGCGAATGAGGAAAAATTTCCCATTTAAATGAATTAAGAAGTTCTTTAGTGCGGTTTGCCGTGTGACGTCGGGCATTGTCGTGCAAAAACAAAATTTTAGACGTCAGCTTTCCTCGGCGTTTGTTTTGAACTGCTCTTCTAAGGCTGTGCAAAGTTTGACAGTACATGGCAGAATTTATGAATTTATGGTTACTCCATGTTCGAGAAAAGCAGTAAGAAGCACACCTTGCCTATCCCAGCACAATCTCCATCAAATTCCTTGCTGACAAGGTTTGCAAACATTTTCTTGTTTTTTTTTGGGGGGGGGGACCTTGTGTGCCCCCACTCCATGGACTGTAATTTTGTCTCGTAATTGACTTGTTTCACCCAAGTCTCGTCATCGGTTACGATTCGATCCAGTAATGAACCTCCATGTTTGTGGTATGTCTCCAGAAATGTCAATGTTGGTCCCATTCACTGTTCTTTATGGTACCCTGTAAGCATTTTGGGCACCCAACGTGCACAAAATTTGTGGTAGCCTAGCTTTTGAGTGACAATTTCAAACAACGAAGTCCGTGACACTTGTGGAAAAGAAAGCGAAAGCTCCGTTATTGTGAAGCGACGGTTTTCACGAATCGTTTCATCAACTTTAGCGACACGATCGTCAGTCTCAATGATCGAGCGTCCACTCTTCTCTTCATCATGAACGTTGGTTCGGCCATTTTTATACCGAATCCACTATTTCCGCACGGAACATTCACTCATTACTTTGTTTCCGTACACTTCGCACAGTTCACGATAAATTTCTATAGGTTTTTGGTTTTTTGCCAACAAAAACCGTATCACAGACCGAGCCTCACAACTGGCGGGATTTTCGATTGTAGCGCACATTTCAAATTCGAATATCGGAAAACCCAGACGCGCAGAGACGTTCCCGCTGTCACGGATGGTTGCCGACTGAGCTGCTGAGCACGCACATACCAAAATATACGCGGTCGGCGGGCCCCTAGAGGCGTCAGACGGAAAGGTTCTCTACTTTCTGAATAGCCCTTGTATTATTGAATTAAAGATGAACTCAGTTCGAACAGGAGGGCTCAAGGCATCGACCGACCGCTGTATCATCCTAAGCCCACAGGCGTCACTGGATGCGGATATGGAGAGGCATGTTGTCAACACACCACTCTTCCGGCCTTTGTCAATTTTGATGACCTGAGCCTATACTTCCCCTTGAAGTAGTTCTTAAATTAGCCTTGCAAGGGCTGAGTGCACCCCGCTTACTGAAAGCGCTCGGCAGGCCGGACGGTCTCTCATCCAACTCATAGCCAAGACCAACAGCATTTAACTTCGGTGATTTGACGGCAATCAGTGTTACTAGTGCGACAAGGCCGATGGCATTACTGGACCAAAGCCTTCTATGCAGCTGGGTGACGCCTCACAAAGTTTCAAACGTGAACGAAAATGACACGACCTTACAGTTCGTTGCAGACGATAAGCCGTCGACTTCGCTGTCTACATCTACATCTACATCTACATCCATACTCCGCAAGCCACCCGACGGTGTGTGGCGGAGGGTACCTTGAGTACCTCTATCGGTTCTCCCTTCTATTCCAGTTTCGTACTGTTCGTGGAAACAAGGATTGGCGGTATGCTTCTGTATGGGCTCTAATCTCTCTGATTTTATCCTCATGGTCTCTTCGCGAAATATACGTAGAAGGGGACAATATACTGCTTGACTCTTTGGTGAAGGTATGTTCTCGAAACTTCAACAAAAGCCCGTACCGAGCTACTGAGCGTCTCTCCTACACAGTCTTCCACTGGAGTTTATCTATCATCTCCGTAACGCTTTCGCGATTACTAAATGATCCTGTAACGAAGCGCGCTGCTCTCCATTGGATCATCTCTATCTCTTCTATCAACCCTATCTGGTACAGATCCCACACTGCTGAGCAGTATTCAAGCAGCGGGCGAACAGGCGTACTGTAACCTACTTCCTTTGTTTTCGGATTGCATTTCCTTAGGTTTCTTCCAATGAATCTCAGTCTGGCATCTGCTTTACCGACGATCAACTTTATATGATCATTCCATTTTAAATCACTGGTAATGTGTACTGCCAGATAATTTATGGAATTAACTGCTTCCAGTTGCTGACCTGCTATATTGTAGCTAAATGATAAGGGATCTTTCTTTCTATGTATTCGCACAACATTACACTTGTCTACATTGAGATTCAATTGCCATTCCCTGCGCCATGCGTCAATTCGCTGCAGATCCTCCTGCATTTCAGTACAATTTTCCATTGTTACAACCTCTCGATATACCACAGCATCATCCGCAAAAAGCCTCAGTGAACTTCCGATGTCATCAACAAGGTCATTTATGTATATTGTGAATAGCAACGGTCCTTCTACACTCCCCTGCGGCACATCTGAAATCACTCTTACTTCGGAAGACTTCTCTCCAGTGAGAATGGCATGCTGCGTTCTGTTATCTAGGAACTCTTCAATCCAATCACTCAGTTGATCTGATAGCCCATATGCTCTTACTTTGCTAATTAAATGACTGTGGGGAACTGTATCGAATGCCTTGCGGAAGGCAAGAAACACGGCATCTACCTGTGAACCCGTGTCTATAGCCCTCTGAGTCTCGTGGACGAATAGCGCGAGCTGGGTTTCACACGACCGTCTTTTTCGAAACCCATGCTGATTCCTACAGAGTGGATTTCTAGTCTCCAGAAAAGTCATTATACTCGAACATAATACATGTTCCAAAATTCTACAACTGATCGACGTTAGAGATATAGGTCTATAGTTCTGCACATCTGTTCGACGTCCCTTCTTGAAAACGGGGATGACCTGTGCCCTTTTCCAATCCTTTGGAATGCTACGCTCTTCTAGAGACCTACTGTAGGGGGGCACTGTCGTCGACAGTGGCTCTGTTACTCCACCTAATATGGCAGGCACAACAGTGATCAACAGTGACTAATTATGGGGGTATGATCTTGATGTTATTGGAGCCTCTTATACCTGCTCACACTTGTCATCATCTTGGTGCGTCGTTAGTATCTATTCCGGCTCACATAGGCCGACCTTCTACAGTACACGCCACTTACGTTTGTTCACTCGCAGGTATCAAAGCCACGTAAATCTCCGCGCTATTCTGTGACGTCACACTGCTGTCCAGAGCCAGCGTTCCTACACACGTTTTTGCTCTCTGCCAACGATATTGCATTTCTTAACTTTCCCTAACGGCACTTTTTTTGAGTCATCAGTATTCTGACTAGTTCGATTGGACCCACCACGAATTCCTCTTCTGTGACAGCCTCTTCCTCTCAGAGGAGACCTTGACACATATATCCCAAATTATTTGCTGGATGTATTTCAATCTCTGTCTTCCGCTACAGTTTTTACACTCTACAGCTTCCTCTAGTACCATGGAAGTTACTCCCTGATATCTTAACATATGTCCTATCATCCTGTTTCTTCTAATTGTCATTGTTTTCCATAGATTCTTTCGATTCCGCGAAGAGCCTTCTCATTCCTTACTTTACCAATCCACCTAGTTATCATCATTCGTCTGTAGCAACACATCAAAAATGTTTCGCTTCTCTTCTCGTCCCGTTTTCCCAGTCCATGTTCCACTACTATACAATGCTGTGCTCCAAACGTACGTTCCCAGAAATTTCTTCATCAAATTGAGGACTATGTTTGATACTAATAGACTTCTCATGACCAGGAATGCCCTTTTTTCTCAGCGCTAGTCTGCATTTTATGTCCTCCATGCTCCGTCCATTACAGGTCATTTTACTGCTAAGGTAGCAGAATTCCGTAACTTCATCTACTTCGTGACCATCGATTCTGATGTTAAATTTCTCGCTGTTTTCACTACTGCTACTTCTCAGTACTTCTGTCTTTCTTCGATTTACTCTCAATCCATATTCTGCATTCATTAGACTGTTCATTCCGTTCAGCATGCCCTGTAGTATTCTTCAAAATGGTTTAAATGGCTCTGAGCACTATGGGTCTTAACATCTGAGGTCATCAGTCCCCTATAACTTAGAACTACTTGAACCTAGCTATCCTAAGGACATCACACACATCCATGCCCGAGGCGGGATTCGAACCTGCGACCGTAGTGGTCGCGCAGTTCCAGACTGAAGCTCCTAGAACCGCTCGGCCACAACGGCCGGCCACTATTCTTCTTCGTTTTAATTGAAAATAGTTTTGTCATCAGCGAATCTTATCATTTATATCCTTTCACCTTGAATTTAATTCCACTCTTAAATCTTTCTTTTAGTTCCATGATTGCCTCTTCGACGTACAGATTGAACAGTAGGGGGCAAAAGATTACATCAGTGTCTTACATCCTTTTTAATCCGAGCGCTTCGTTCTTGGTCTTTCACTCTTATTATACGGTCTTGTTCCTTGTACATATTGTGTATTATCTGTCTTCGTACAGCTTACCCCTACTTTCCTCAGAATTTCAAACGCTTTTTCCAGGTAGACAAATCCTATGAACGTGTCTTGATTTTCTTTTTGGTCTTGCTTCCAGTACCAACTGCAACGTCAGAACTGCCTCTCTTGTGCCTTTAGCTTTCCTCAATCCAAAGTGATCGCCAGTCAACACGTCCTCAATTTTCTTTTGTTGGGCTTTTAAGCCTATTATGCGATAATTCTCGTGCTTGTCAGCTCTTGCAGTCTTTGGATTGTGTGGATGATATTTTTCCGAAAGTCAGATGATATACTCTACAGTCTTTACACCAACGTGAATAGTCATTTTGTTGCCACTTTCCCCAATGATTTTAGAAATACTGATAGAATTTTATCTATCCCTTTTGCCTTATTTTATCTTAAGTCTTCCAAAGCTCTTTTAAATTCTGATTCTAGTACTGGATCCCCTATCTCTTCTAAATGGTCTCCTGTTTCTTCTTCTACCACATCAGAGAAGTCTCCCCTTCAAAGAGACCTTCAATGTAGTATTTCTATGTATCCGCTGTATACTCTGCATTTCACAGTGGAATTCCTATTTGCACTCTTAATGTTACCACCCTTGCTTTTAATTTCACCGACGATTCTTTTGCCTTTTTTATGTCCTGGGTCGGTTCTCCCGACAATCATTACTTTTTCGATTTCTTCATATTTTTTCATGCAGCTTCCCTGCAATTCCTATTTTTCTGTATTCTTGAATTTCCCTAAACGTTTTTGCACTTCCTTATTGCTTTATCTATACCACGAAAGAACTTCATGCGTGTCTCTGCATTCTTCACCACTTTCGTGTCGCACTTCTTTGCATACTGATTCTTCCTGACTAGCCTCCTAAACTTCAGCCTACTCTTCATCACTAATAAATTGTGATGAATCCATATCTGCTCCTGTGTATGCCTTATAATACAGTATGTGATTTCTAAATCTCTGTCTGACTATGATGTAATCTAATATCTTTCTGCATCTCCCGGCGTTTTCCAAGTATACCTCTTCCTCTTACTAGTTAAAATTTATCAGAGAAATCACTTAGTCGTTCTCCTTTCTCATTCCTACTACCAAGCCTATTATTATACCGTAACCCTTCCTTCTACGCCTTCCCCTACAACCGCATTCCAGCTCCCATGACTCTCCCATGACTATTACAGTTTCAGCTCCCTTTACATACTGAATTCCCGCTCAATATCCTCATATACTTTCTGTTTCTCTTCGTCTTGCTACGTCGGCATGCATACCCGAACTATAATGTCGGCGTTCGTTTGCTGTCGGTGCTGATGAGAACGACCCTATCACTGAACTGTTCACAGTAACTCATTCTCTGTCCTACCTTCCTAAACGTACTCCCGCTATACCATTTGCTGCTGCTGTTGATGTTACCCTACACTCATCTGACCAGGAAACCTTGTCTTCGTTCCATTTCATTTCACTGACCCCCACTACATCTAGACTGAGCCTTAGTATATCCCTTTTCAGACTTTCTAGCTTCCCTACCACGTTCAAACTTCTGACATTCCACGCTCCGACTCGTAGAACGTTATCCTTTCATTGGTTATTCAGTCTTTTTCTCATGTTCACCTCCTCCTCGGAAATACCCTCCTGGAAATCCAAATGGGGGGCTATTCCGGTATCTTTTGCCTATGGAGAGATCATCATGACCCTTATGCAACTACAGGCCACATGCTTGTGGACACATGTTATTTGTCCTTAATGCAATGGTTTCCATTGCCATCTGCATCCTCTTGCCGTTGATCACTGCTGATTCTCCATCTTTAGGGGTAATTTCCCACCCCAAGGGCAAGAGTTCGTCCCGAACCTCTCTCCGCTCCTCCGCCCTCTTTGACAAGGCCGTTGGCAGAATGAGGGTGACTTCTTATGCCAGAGATCTTCGGCCGCCACTGCTAATGATTATTATTTAAAATTTAAGCGGTGGCGGGGTTCGAGCTCGGGACCAAGGACGTTTTGATTGCTGATGAAAGACGCTACAAATGGTTCAAAATGGTTCAAATGGCTCTGAGCACTATGGGACTTAACATCTATGGTCATCAGTCCCCTAGAACTTAGAACTACTTAAACCTAACTAACCTAAGGACATCACACACATCCATGCCCGAGGCAGGATTCGAACCTGCGACCGTAGCAGTCGCGCGGCTCCGGACTGAGCGCCTAGAACCGCTAGACCACCGCGGCCGGCAAGACGCTACATCTTCGCTTTTTTCATTCATTTTGTTCGTAATTATTCGTACGTACTTGGGCTGAGCGGACATCATGCGACATCTGTTGAAGTTCATCGTTGAGTCTTTTATTCAGTTTTTTTTATTACAGAGGGCAACGAGCCTTCTGATCGAACACTCTGAACAGCCATGTCGGCACCCCTAGACCACGGGTAATATCCGCGTTAACCCAGAATAATTACATCATAATGCAGAATAATTTATACAAATTACAATACGTACTATATTTCTAATTAATGCATAGTGTCTAAAGTTTTACGGAATGTATACAGCAAACATAACTGGCAAAGAAATTGTAGGTACCACATCTGTATTATAGTGCCACACGTTCCCAAAGGTACGTATCATCCAGTCTTGATCGATTTAGTGAAACTACGGAAAAGTTAATTGTGGTTGGCATGCTGCGCGAACATCTAGGAGGGTGAGTGCTGACGGAGTCAAGTTCGTCTTCCTAGTGCTTCCTAGACGCGCTTCATAGGATCCAGGTCAAAAGATACAGCGGTTGGACAAAAATATGAAAATACCGCGAGAATGCGTGCTTGAACACAAATGTAGAATCTAGCCAAACCTTCAGTTTACACTGTTGTAAGTGACCGACAACGGCAAGCGTGCAGAGCCTTCAATCCGCTGCAAGTATCATTCGTGATCACAACAGTGTTCTGTGTAGTTGTGAGTGCATTATGTGAGGTAAGTGAATTCGAACGTGGGCAAATTTTTGATACTTGTACGGTGGATGCTACCATAACCAAGGTATCGGACATTTATCCGCATACAGGGAACGTGGAGAAATATCTTCCGCTGAGTCACAATGCGGATGAAACTGTGTGTTGAGTGATCGTGACAGATGGTCACTGAAGAGGATTAGGACGAAAAATAAGTGGACGTCAGCTGCAGAAGTCACTGCAAAACGGAATGTCGCAACCGCGAAGACGAACACTGTCAGCACCAAAAGAACGTGAAGAGAACTACGTACGCAGAGAATTGCAGAGTGAGCTGAAATTCCAAAACCACTCATCAGTGATGCAATTACCCGTCACAGGGAAACGTGGTGCTGAAGCCATAAAACCTAGATTATGGACCAATGGAAAAAAGTCATGAATCTTGTTGCAAATTATTTGCAACATCTGGCTAAGTTTACGTCCCAAGTGCGAAACATGACGGGGGTTCTGTGATGATTTGGGCAGCCACATGGTCTTATCCCCCCCCCCCCCCCTCCGAATGTTTACTCTGCAAGGCCGCATTACTGCAAACGATTGTGTGACTGTTTTGGCTGATCGAACCCATCCCATGGTATAACGGTTGTTTCCCAATAGTGGTGCCGTGATCCAAGACAGCACGACTCCCATTCATACAGCTTGCATTGTCCAGGACTGGTTTTGTGACCACGAGGATGAATTGTCGCATCTCCCCTAGGCATCACAGTCACCAGAGTTCAATATTATTGAGTCTTTGCGGTGTACTTTGACGAGAAGGGTGCAGGATCGGTATCAACACCCATCATTGTTACCTAAACTTGCCACTATTTTGTGGGAAGAAATATAAGATTCCATTGAAAACTGTACAGGACCTGCATTTACCCATTCCGAGATAGCGGGAAGTTCTGTTTTGAGGCCAACAGTTTTTCTACACCACATTGGGAGTGGTGTTTACATTTTTTTATCCTCCCCTTGTTCTCACTGACCATGTGTTGGATATGTTCACCAACGAGAAGGTCTTCCACGACACCAGATACTTCTGTACCTCCGATTTTGCATTCGTATAATGCTCTCCTTGGAGAACGAAAACCTCCTCCACGGAAATCAACATGGGATTCTGCAAACACTGATCGTGACCTCCTCCACGGAAATCAACATGGGATTCTGCAAACACTGAGCGTGTTAAACTGTGATAGCTCTGCTCCTCACTGAGTTCCAGAGGATTTCAGATAATGATACCCTGGTTTATGCCACATTCTTTGACATTTCCACAGTGACGGTAAGTGAAGAAAATGAGAGTTTACGGATTAACACAACAGTTTTGAAGCTATATTCAGAGCTGCACATAGACCTCAATATATTGATGTTAACGGACGCAAAAACGTGCAGTGTGTAAACGGTTAATATTTTTAACGCACCACAGGGTCATAAGGGAAGTCGGGACGAACAATTTGATACAGGATGTTTGCGCTCTGTCAAGCCGGGAAACAACCTCAAACTGGCCATTTAAGATACAGCACGTGCGCGTCGCCCGAGGTTTTGAATATCCTAGAGACGAGAAACGGAGCAAGAATCAAATATTGCGGGTTGCGTACTTCACGGATCGAGGCGCTGCTGTTACATCAGCGCTAAAGAGCTTTCTTCGTTCGTGCTGCAGTTCTCCTAGTATGACGAGTCTGCGAACTGTGGTGCTGTGTTCGCTTCGTATTCGCCGCCTCTTTCTCTCCTACTGAAGCGTGCAGGAGTGACGCGAGTCGACAAAAGTCGTCGGATACCACCTACTGCTGTGTCGGGCCTCCTTTCTCACGACGTAGTGCAACTCGACGCGGCATAGACTCAAATGGTCGTTCGAAATCCCCTGCAGAAATACTGAGCCGTACTACCTCTACAGCCGTCCATAATTGCGAAAGTATTTCCGGTGCAAGAGTTTGTGCCTGATTGACCTCTCAATTATGTACCACAAATGTTCGATTTGATTCATATTGGGTGATGTGAGTGGCCAAATTATTCGCTCTAACTGTCCAGAATTTCCTTCAAACAATTCGCGAACAATGGTGCCCCGAGAACACGGCGCACTGTCATCCATAAAAATTCCGTCTTTTTTGTGAACCTGAAGTCAATGAATGGCTCCAAATGGTCTCCTCCAGGTAGCCGAACGTAGCCATTTCAATCATCGATTCAGTTGGGTCAGATGATCCAGTCAGTTACATGTAAACACGGTCTACACCATTATGGATTCACTACCACCTTGCACAGTGCCTTCTTGACTCCTTGGGTCCATGGCTTCTTGGGGTATGCGCCACACTCGAACCCTATCATCAGCTCTTACCAACTGGGATCGGCACTCGAGTCCTAGCCACGGTTTTCCAGTCGTCTAGGGTCCAACAGATATGGTCACGAGCCCAGGAGAGTCACTGCAAACGGTGTCGTGATGTTAGCAAAGGCACTTGCGTGCAGCGATAACCCATTAACGTAAAATTTTGCCGCACTGTCCTAACGTCCCACAGTGACTTCTGCGGTTATTTCACGCAGTGTTGCTCGTCTGGTAGCAGTGACAAGCCGGACGATGTGGCTGAGCGGTTCTATGCGCTTCAGTCTGGAACCGCACGACCGCTACGGTCGCAGGTTCGAATCCTGCCTCGGTCATGGATATGTGTGATGTCCTTAGGTTAGTTAGTTTAAGTAGTTTTAAGTTGTAGGGGACTGAGGACCTCAGATGTTAAGTCCCATAGTGCTCAGAGCCATTTGAACCATTTTTTGAGCAGTGACAACTCAACGCAAACGCTGCTTCTCTCGGTCGTTACGTGAAGCCCGTCGACCACTGCGTTGTCCGTGATGAGAGGTAATGCCTGAAATGTGGTATTCTCGACACACTCTCGACGCTGTGAATCTCGGTATATTGGATTCCCTAACAATTTCGGAAATGTCCCCTGCGTCTACCTCCAACTACCATTTTGCGTTCAATGCCTGTTAACTCCCTCCGTGCGGCCATAATCACGCCGAAAATCTTTTCACACGAAGCACCTGAGAACGAATGAGAGCTCCGCCAATGGACTGCCCTTTTATATACCTTGCGTACGCGATACCACCGCCATCTGTATCGCTATCCCATGACTTTTGTCATCTCAGTGTATTATTAGTGCCGAAGATGAGTACATGATCTTACTGCTGTAAACTAGCATTGACAAGGCGAAATGACCGACTGGGGATTAGAAGGACTTCAGCGAAGCTGTGTTTTATGAGACTGAGGATGGTGTGTTTCATTAGAGGAAGAGTGATATGTAGTTAAATTTCACGTCATAATGCACTTTTCAGAAGACAAACATGGAAATTTCGCCCAGTGCAAACAAAACGGTTATATTCTTGCTTATTCCACCTCCATCATGAGAATATATATGTGCTGCGTCAAGCGAAAACTGGGCGCAGAGCGAAGTCACTGTTATATCCCTGCGACAAGAAAGTGCACTATTTTCGAATTTATTTTGTCATGGCAACTTAGGTTTATGGGCTAACAGCTAGTTGTGTTGCTTGTCATTCATTTCCGTAATTTATTTTAACAATTAATCACCATTTAGAGAGTGCACTTCAGTCTCATGCCGTGTTTTCTGGTACTGTCGTTACAGACTCGGTAACGAGTCGGGAGTGTATATGTGTCTGACCAGATGTTAGACATTCTCTGAATAGATATTAAATTTTAAGTTTTATCTATACAAATGTATTTGCAGGATGGCGTTAGGACGTTCAGAGTGCACTGTTGGCCGTAGGGCTTGATAGAAATTAGTATGGTTTGATTTAGCGACGAAGCCCACTTTCATTTGGGCGGGTTCGTTAATAAGCAAAATTGGCGCATTTGGGGAACTGAGAATCCGCATTTCACGATCGAGAAGTCTCTTCATCCACAACGGGTGACTGTGCGGTGTGCAATGTCCAATCACGGAATAATGGGTGCGATAATCCGTGGTTCATACAAGACGGATCTCAACCCCATCGAAGCACGAGAGTATTTGATGTCCTGGAGGAGTACTTTGCGGACAGCATTCTATCTTTGGGGTACCAGAGGCCACTGGTAAGGACCTCGATTGGCCGCCATATTCTCCGGATCTGAACACGTGCGACTTCTTTTTCTGGGGCTATATTAAAAGATGAAATGCATAGCAGTAACTCCAAAACCATTGCTGAACTGAAAACAGCCATTCAGGAGGTCATCGACAGCATCGATGTTCCGACACTTCAGCGGGTAACGCAGAATTATAACATCGCCAATGATGGCAGGCACATCGAACATGTCATAACCTAAATCCGAATATCTGTAGTGAAGTTTACGTATTGAATGAAGTGTGTGCATGCCGTAATTTGTAACTAATTTACGTTTTTTCGATATAGTTCAATAACTGTCACCGCCGGCCGGTGTGGCCGTGCGGTTCTAGGCGCTACAGTCTGGAACCGCGAGACCGCTACGGTCGCAGGTTCGAATCCTGCCTCGGGCATGGATGTGTGTGATATCCTTAAGTTAGTTAGGTTTTTAAGTAGTTCTAAGTTCTAGGGGACTGATGACTTCAGATGTTAAGTCCCATAGTGCTCAGAGCCATTTGAACCATTTGAATAATTGTCACCCTGTATAAACAGAGAAACAGAGCAGTATTCACTGCTAACCGGTCGGTCCTTATATTGGCATATAACTTGCTTCTGTCATTCAGTCAGGCCGGACACTTTGTGACATTTCATCTCGCACATGAGAGTGGCCATAAAGCCGGAATCATGACTGTGTGAAATAAATGAATAGTACCTTACAATTTAATGGTGGAAATTTCTTTCAAAACGGTTGCGTATACTGCGGGAATCACAGGAATCGGCGGTTACACTTGCGAACTCATGTGCTCCCTCTCCTTTCAGAGCCGGTCGAGTCCACTTGTACCGGGCAACAGGCTTAGGTGACGGGCGGGCAGCGGCGGAGACTCACGAGTCGAGCCGACGGGCACACGGACACGGGGAGTACGGAGATGACGTCACAGAACTCGCTGGCGAGTTTAAAGCGAGTGTACGGAGCACATTGCTGAGCTCTACCTCTTACGCCATCGATTTAGTCAGCCAGATTTTTGTAACTTTTTTTATTTCGTAAACATTAGCAATTTAAACTTACCCAGGAGGGTCATCAGATAAAAAGGACTTTTGTAAACGTTATGCAGAAAGTAATTACGTTCACAATTCGACCTAATGTGATCCTTAGAATCAGAGTAATCTCGTCGTAGGAAGGCCAGAGAAACAAAACGATTTAATTCTAAATTTTACGCTGTTAAATTTCAAAACCATTCGAGGTAAAATTTACACAAAAAAGTCGGTTTTACAATTTATAAGTGTGTTTAACATTAAAGGACGATTTTAGCGAGAAAAGGAAATGAACTTCAAAGACCGACTAAGATGGAGGCGTAAGAGGACGAGTGAATATTCAAAGATCGCGCAGAACGTATGGAATGTGACTTAGGTGGCTCTTGTAGGCCAATTTTAGGTTGCTTGCCAACTCGACAGACGACAAGTGTTCGTTTCGACTTCATTTTCGTTAGCGGAGTACGTCGTAAATAGTTACCGCTCACACCCTGTACGGGCTGAGCGCACAAGAACTTTACACTTTAAAAAATCATATAAACGGAACAGTACAACTTATTCGCTTCAAACCTTAACAAACTGTCAGACCATCTCAGGATTTTTTCCCTATTTTTTACGTGTGGGCGCAGCTACTTTGTTGCAGGCAGCCGCCGCCCGGGAGTGCTAGTGTAGAAAATGGTATCTACACCACAAGTGCTGGTACTCGGTAACAGCTGTTCAATGACTATTTCGCACCAGGAACTACTCAGGAGAGTTTCCATTTAAGCCTGGTACAAACAGTTCGAAGAGAAGGGTTGCATTTACAAAGGCAAAAGTTCTGGTCGGCCGTTTGTGTCAGAGCGAGATGTTCATCGCATTCGGGCAGCATTCCAGCGAATGTCACAGAAATCAGCACTTCGAGAAAGACGTGACTTTCAGTTCACACAAACAACCGGTTCCAAAATCCTTTGTGCCTGCTGTGTCAATTGCAAGAAGACTCCAACAAATACCGTCTTGCAACAAGATGGTGGCTCTCCTCAGTTTTACTTGTCTGTACGGGGACACCTAAGCGCACACATCTAGCTGGAGGATGGCTAGGCCGTGCAGACGCTGGCGAAGACACGTGGTCAGATAGCCACCACAATCAACAGACTCAATCCTTTGTGATTTTTTATGTGGTTTTGTGAAAGACAATGTGTTTGTGCCACGCTTGCCACTACCGTTACCACAACTACGACAGCGAATCACTGCTGCGATAGAGTCCATCACAGCCGATATGTTACACGATGATTGGAAAGACTGTAATATCATCTCGATATTATCTGTGTGACTTGATGAGCACATATCGAGACCCTGTAACAGTAAAAAGACTTCCTGAGACACTATTAGCAGTGAGGTATGAAGCGAGTAAATTGTACCGCTTCGTTCGCATTCACCCTGTACATCGTCGTTGAGGGATAACTGTCACTCCAGGCACCAAGTTTCGATCCATCATTTCGCTACAGTTTCCTGAAGTTGCTAGTTTACTATACAGGGTTTCTGTATTAACTTGAAAAAACGAAATACCTCGAAAACGACGCATCGTACGAAAAAAATAACGCGAAAATTATTACTTATTCGAATTCTACGCCAAAAACCACATACAGTTAACTCAAAGCAGTATAAACGTAGGCTTCCGCAGCCATTGTCACATTCAATAAAATTTTTTTCTGGGTTTGTGACCGCACTGTCAATATATAAGGTGGCCGAGCGGTTCTAGGCGCTACGAATCGTGCCTCGGGCATGGATGTGTGTGACGTCCTTAGGTTAGTTAGGTTTCAGTAGTTCTAAGTTCTAGGGAACTGATGACCACAGATGTGAAGTCCCATAGTGCTCAGAGCCATTTGAACCATTTTGCCACAAATGAGAAACATTGGTTTCAGTTAATAAAATTGAGTAAACAGACAAACAACCCGAGGAAGGTCACTTGCAACAGTGACCGAAACGTCGGTAGTTTTAAATATTGGCAAATGGCTCTGAGTACTATGAGACTTAACATCTGTGGTCATCAGTCCCCTAGAACTTGGAACTACTTAAACCTAACTACCCTAAGGGCATCACACATATCCATGCCCGAGGCAGGATTCGAACCTTCGACCGTAGCGGTCACGCGGTTCCACACTGAAGCGCCTAGAACCGCACGGCCACACCGGCCGGCAAGCGCCGTTAACTCTCGCGCTGTTCGCTACGCGGTTGCCGGCAGAATAGAAACCATAACTATTCTAATAAAATAAAATGTCCATGAAGAGACAGCGACAAGTGCACCTGCCGTGGATACTCTCCGATACCACGACCTCAATGGTGAGAGACAAGGCGACTCGCCGAAATCATACACCCCAATGGTGAGAAGCAAGGGGACTCACGAAATCAAACGCTCCAATCGTGAGAGGCAAGAGATATGACCGATCGGATGGTAGTTCCTGGACACACTAAACGTAGTTTCCAGCCAGAAATTGAAAAACCTAACTATAGTGCGCTATACAATCTATTTTGCAACACTAAAGTAAAATTCGAACATAAATATCAACGGTTAGAACGTAAAAGTTTATACCGTGAGTGAAATGTAGAATAAAGTGTGTCGATTCTTAATTGCAAAAACAGGCCCATTTGGTATCTGGCGATTACAGCGCCATCTATCACGAATAGAAAACGATAGCTTGAGTAAACCGCATATTTTGGTGCAGAAACGGAATATGCAGCTCACGCGAGGCGGGTGGTTAGGAGTTGGCCAGTTGTGGAGTTGTGGCACAGACGGATGTTCCCTTTACTGACATTAACTTTTTACCTAGAAAATTTTTTGGTTCGATGTGTCTCTTTCAAGATACTTAATTGCCTCAAGCTAAAATAAACACCCTGTATGCTATACTAGTAACGCCGGAAAACTGAAGCAAAATGCGGGCTCGACACTTGGCGCATGGAGGGACTATTAACCCTCAACGGAGATAAATATATGTGTTATGCATCATGGAGGTTGAACCTGCAACTATCATTAAAAGTTAAGTACACTACTGGCCATTAAAATTGCTACACGATGAATATGCTACAGACGCGAAATTTAACCGACAGGAAGAAGAGGCTGTGATATGCAAATGATTAGCTTTTCAGAGTATTCACACAAGGTTGGCACCGGTGGCGACACCTACAACGTGCTGACATGAGGAAAGTTTCCAACAGATTTCTCATACACAAACAGCAGTTGACCGGCGTTGCCTGGTGAAACGTTGTTGTGATGCCTCGTGTAAGGAGGAGAAATGCGTACCATCACGTTTCCGACTTTGATAAAGGTCGGATTGTAGCCTATCGCGATAGCGGTTTATCGTATCGCGACATTGCTGCTCGAGTTGGTCGAGATCCAATGACTGTTAGCAGAATATGGAATCGGTGGGCTTAGGAGGGTAATACGGAACGCCGTGCTGGATCCCAACAGCTTCGTATCACTAGCAGTCGAGATGACAGGCATCTTATCCGCATGGCTGTAACGGATCGTGTAGGCACGTTTCGATCCCTAAGTCAACAGATGGGGACGTTTTCAAGACAACAACCATCTGCACGAACAGTTCGACGACGTTTGCAACAGCATGGACTATCAGCTCGGAGACCATGGCTGTGATTACCCTTGACGCTGCATCGCAGACAGGAGCACCTGCGATGGTGTACTCAACGACGAACCTGGTTGCACGAATGGCAAAACGTCATTTTTTCGGATGAATCCAGGTTCTGTTTACAGCATCATGATGGTCGCATCCGTGTTTGGCGACATCGCGGTGAACGCACATTGGAAGTGTGTATTCGTCATCGCCATACTGGCGTATCAGCCGGCGTGATGGTACGGGGTGCCATTGGTTACACGTCTCAGTCACCTCTTGTTCGCATTGACGGCACTTTGAACAGTGGACGTTACATTTCAGATGTGTTACGACCCGTGGCTCTACCCTTTATTCGATCCCTACGAAACCCTACATTTCAGCTGGATAATGCACGACCGCATGTTGCAGGTCCTGTACGGGCCTTTCTGGGTACTTAAAATGATCGACTGCTGCCCTGGCCAGCACGTTCTCCTGATTTCTCACCAATTGAAAAGTCTGGTCAATAGTGGCCGAGCAACTGGCTCGTCGCAATATTCCAGTCACTACTCTTGATGAACTGTGGTATCGTGTTGAAGCTGCATGGGCAGCTGTACCTGTACACGCCATCCAAGCTCTGTTTGACTCAATGCCCAGGCGTATCAAGGCCGTTATTACGGCCAGCGGTGGTTGTTCTGGGTACTGATTTCTCAGAATCTATGCACCCAAATTGCGTGAAAATGTAATCACATATCAGTTCTAGTATAATATATTTGTTCAATGAATACCCGTTTATCATTTGCATTTCTTCTTGGTATAGTATTTTTGATTGCCAGTAGTGTAATTACAACGTAATGCTTATGAACGGGCAGACAGATGCATTGCTGTTCGACTACGCTGTTGGCGATAAATCACTGAAAATCTTCTTTGGCTGAGGTCGCATTCGCTTCGGCAATACATATGTTAAAACTGAAACGATGCAGAGAGTATTAGGATGACCTCTGCTCAAGGATGACACTCTAAATCGTGAAGCGTTCCACATTTAATAAAAAGAGAGTAAAAACGTTCGCTAACGCACGTGTGTGCAATGGCTATCGACTCGGAGGTAAGCCCGTTCGAATTCTGGTGGTGGTTGAAATTTTCCTTGCCAGTATTTGGCCCGAAAGGTAAGCAGCAGTAGCGGCGTAAAGCTCCCGATCACTAGACTTTGCGCCGATGTCCTGAATTAATCATTTCAGACCTGAATTTTTTCTGGAGGAAGAGAAATTTTTCTTTATGTGGTAATTCTCTTTGGCGATTTTTCAAAAATGATTTTAGACGCAAGACCTATACAAAAATACGTAGCCTTTTCAAAATACTGTTTATGCACTTGGCTTCATTTTATGGACCAACATAACTAGTTATGTAATATTCTCTACTATAATAAATAAAATGAAAATTCATCACTTACAATGCAAAATGCAAATATCGATATTCAACTATACAGTGGAAGATAGCGAACCAACCACATCCGTGTATTCTGGTGGTCACAAGCTGCTGCCTACTGCTGCATTGACTTGATGATATTTTCATAGTGACGCCCAACAGTTGGCAGCACTTGCACAAGACGAAAAGGTTGAACATCCACAAAGATGTACCTCAGGTTCCCATTGTGGAATAATATTTATGTTTCAGCTAAGACACAATAAAAGTTGATGCGCACAATTATAGCCAGAGTGTCCGAAAGGATTAAGTTCCAAAGCTCTCCTCGTAGGTGATCCGTCCGTCGGATGGAAATGTTGAGTCCAGCGACCCCCTAGTGTTCTTCCAGAGGTGTAGGCAATGTGCCGACATCATGTTTCAACCTCTCCCTTCTCTCATCATCATCACACAGCTCAAATATAACACCACTCTATAGGGTCATTTCATGTCAACTCACCTAGGACTTCCTGTTCGACCATCTCAGATTTCGTTGAAATTATATATGAGCAATCGCACATGTTACCAATGAACGTGAGTAAATTTTAACCTTCGTCGAAGCAATACTGACCGAGAAATATTGTTTGACTCCAAGCACCACTTTGCAAAGAGCGTGCGAGAATTTCCGGCGACCTTGAACTGTTAGATCTCGACCAGTATTTTGTTGAAAAAAACGAAACCTAACCGTCTTGTGCAGCTTTATGCATTCTGTTAAGAATAATAACGACAATTATTTTACGATCGATAGTCACCCAACAATTTTAGGCAAAATCTCCCGAAAAAATCAGAACCTGAAAAGATTGCGAAGTTTACCTTTTATTACTATGGATCTTAAGGTATGACGAAAGTGAAATTGGACATGTAGTAGCCTAACAGCACAGATTCTGAAATATAGAGTTTCATTTACGTACCACTGAATAAATTAAGTGTAAAGCTGAAGATTTTGTAAAAAGATAAAAAAATGCAGTACTTTCGACCTTGATAAAACTCATTAGAAGGACCATATTTTGAACCGCAAAAGAAACTGTATTTTAATATCCAACGGGCCTAGCCACACTATACAATTTGAATCAAAGTTAGGTGCGAATGTAGCTGCACGAAACAAATGTAAACTTCGGATTCTCATATTTCGTAGAGAAAACGCACGCTGAATGTCAACTTAATACGCAATAGGTCGGTAGCACAAGGACGTAGAATAAAAAATTTCATGCGTCTACTATTTTCCAATAATCTACAAATTCGTCGAAAAGACGATGATTTTTGCGAAAAGGTGAAAATGGTGAAAATGGTCTACATTCGACAACTCTTTTACAAATATTGTTTCCTGTTAAGCTTCGATACCAGTCTCTTTCTAAATAACATGTTTGCAAGCCCTCTCCCACCCCCTCTCCCCCCTTCCCACTGAACAGTTGGTTTAGTTTCAAACATGGGGTAACAAAACTACAAATACTGAGGCGAAGTAGCCGTAAAAATTACGCTGCGAATAAAATTTTAACTTTGGCTTCTTATATCTCGTTCATTAAGGCATGATAAACGCGAAACTTTGAACACAACAACTTAGGAACAAAATGTTTTGCAATGCAAATTATATTTCATGCACTGCTTTCCAAATTTCTGTAAGTTCAAAGTTGATTTTCGTAAAAAATACAAAAATAGATCACTTTCAATTTTCTTTCAGAAAATTTCTTTTCCATAACTGATTTCAAACTAATCACAGTTGGACACAGGGAAACAGCATGTTTTCAAGCATCCGTAAAATGACGTTCGATTTTCCAATGTGTGCTGACAATACTTGAAAATGACACACAAATTTGATAGAATGTACGACGCCAGTAGGTTACTTTGCAGCGACCTGGTGTCCTGTTACGTTGCACTGTGTTGGTTCATGATGACATTGTCACTACCGGTTCAAGAACATGAACCGGCGATCCCATCGCTACAGGAGTCACATTATACCAGCCACTGGTGGGTTTCTGCCGCCATTGAAGCACGAAGGAAGTTACGTTATGGTACTGGGGCGTTTTCCGTCGTTAGTATGTTGTCCCCTTACCGCACTTACGAAAGCGGTAAACGCAGAAGGACAGAACACGTTTCACAGCACTGTGCAATGGGTGCGATTGAGGAGCAGATCGGAGACGATGAATGTTTCGGCAAGACATTGCACCCTGTCACAAAGAAACATTTTTGAGGCAATGGTTTATGGATAACAACATTCCTAAAATGGACTGGCCCGCTCATAGTCCTAACTTGCACACAATGAAACATATTTGCGATGAGTCAGAAAGCGGAATTCACTCCAGATCCTAGCGTCCAACTTCACTACTCTCTTTGGTTTCGGCTCTTGAGAATGAACGTGCTGCCTTTTCTCCGTGGCCATGCAGAAACCTCGCTGCAGTTGTCAGCAGCAGAGTTCAAGCCGTCAAAAATTGAAGGATGGACACACTCAATAACAACATCCACTAAAAGGTGTCCGAGTACATATATCAGTCAGTGGACAGTGCATGTTCAGTGTAATTTTGTAACAAGTTGTCTGTTTCCAGTGAGTAACATGTAAGTATGCAGTGGGCTATCAAATGTGACGTGTAGCATGTTTTGTGAACACAGTAATAACTGAATGAAGTTTTCTCTCTTTAATGGAGTGTGCGCTGATATGAAACTTTCTTGAAGATTGACACTGCGAGCTGGACAGAGATTCAAACTTGGGACCTTTGTCTTTCGTGGGCAAGTGCTCTCCCGACTGAGCTACCCAATCACGACTCACGACCCGTCCTCACAGCTTTACTTACGCCAGTACCTTGTCTCCTACCTCCCCAACTTAACAGAAGCTCTTCTGCGAACGTTCACTCTGGAAAGGTCCCCAAGGTTGTGGCTAAGCCATGTTTCTAGGAGTGCTAGTCTTGCTACGTTGGCAGGAGGGCTTCTGTGAAGTTGGGAAGGTAGGAGACGAGGTACTGGCGGAAGTAAAGCTGCGACGAGAAAACATGAGTCGTGCTTGCGTAGCGCTTGTCCCCGAAAGGCAAAGATCCCGAGTTAGAGTCTCGCTCCGGCACACAGATTCAATCTGCCACGAAGTTTCACGGTAAATAGCAATTTACGGTAACGGCATGCGTATTTTGCATTATTCGAGTTTTCCTTTACCCGTGTAGGTTTGGGTTTCCATGAACTCGGATAATCGTGTGCTTGCTGTGTGTTGAAAAGTTGGCCGGCCGAAGTGGCGGAGCGGTTCTAGGCGCTTCAGTCAGGAACCGCGCGACCGCTACGGTCGCAGGTTCGAATCCTGCCTCGGGCATGGATGTGTGTGATGTCCTTAGGTTAGGTTTAAGTAGTTCTAAGTTCTAGGGGGCTGATGACCACAGAAGTTAAGTCCCATAGTGCTCAGAGTCATTTGAACCATCAATGCTTCAATTTCAAATTACGAGAGCACGCAATTGTCAGTCTTGGGAATCTGAAAGTCGTCCGTCCAACGTATTGAGAGTGAACATTGCGCCAGGAGTCAGAACTCTGACGGGAGCTATACCCACCGTCAATGTCCAGACACTCTGTGACCAAAATGGTACTGAAACAGAGGATGACAGACTAAAGGCCGAAATACTAAATGTCTTTTTCCAAAGCTGTTTCACAGAGGAAGACTGCACTGTAGTTCCTTCTCTAGATTGTCGCACGGATGACAAATTGGAAGATATCGAAACAGGTGACAGAGGGATAGAAAAACAATTAAAATCGCTCAAAAGAGGAAAGGCCGCTGGACCTGATGGGATACCAGTTCGATTTTACACAGAGTGCACGAAGGAACTTGCCCCCCCTTCTTGCAGCGGTGTACCGTAGGTCTCTAGAAGAGCGTAGCGTTCCAAAATATTGGAAGAAATCACAGGTCATCCCACTTTTCAAGAAGGGATGTCGAACAGATGTGCAGAACTATAGACCTATATCTCTAACGTCGATCAGTCGTTGAATTTTGGAACACGTATTATGTTCGAGTATAATGACTTTTCTGGAGACTAGAAATCTACTCTGTAGGAATCAGCATGGGTTTCGAAAAAGACGGTCGTGTGAAACCCAGCTGGCGCTATTTGTCCACGAGACTCGAAGGGCCATAGACATGGGTTCCCAGGTAGATGCAAGGCGTTTGATACAGTTCCCCACAGTCGTTTAATGAACAAAGTAAGAGCGTATGGACTATCAAACCATTTGTGTGATTGGATTGAGGAGTTCCTAGATAACAGAACGTAGCATGTCATTCTCAATGGAGAAAAGTCTTCCGAGGTAAGAGTGTGGATAACATCGGAAGTTCACTGAAGCTTTTTGCGGATGATGCTGAAGTATATCGAGAGGTTGTAACAATGGAAAGTTGTACTGAAATGCAGGTGGATCTGCAACGAATTGAATCATGGTGCAGGGAATGGCAATTTAATCTCAATGTAGACAAGTATAATGTGCTGCGAGTACACAGAAAGAAAGATCCTTTATGATTTAGCTGCAATATAGCAGGTCAGCAACTGGAAGCAGTCAATTCCGTAAATTATCTGGGAGTAGGCATTAGGAGTTACTTAAAATGGAATGACCATATAAAATTAATCGACGGTAAAGCAGATGCCAGACTGAGATTCATTGGAAGAATCCTAAGAAAATGTAGTCCGAAAACAAAGGAAGTAGGTTACAGTACACTCGTTCGCCCACTGCTTGAATACTGCTCACTGGTGTGCGATCCGTACCAGATAGGATTGATAGAAGAGATTGAGAAGATCCAACGGAGAGCAGCGCGCTTCGTTACAGGATCATTTAGTAATCGCGAAAGCGTTACGGAGATGATAGATAAACTTCAGTGGAAGACTGTGCAGGAGAGACGCTCAGTAGCTCGGTACGGGCTTTTGTTGAAGTTTAGAGAACGTATCTTCACCGAGGAGTCAAGCAGTATATTGCTCCATCCTACGTATATCTCGCGAAGAGACCATAAGGATAAAATCAGAGAGATTAGAGCCCACACAGCGGTATACCGACAATCTTTCTTTCCACGAACAATACGAGACTGGAATCGAAGGGAGAACCGATAGAGGTACTCAAGGTATCCTCCGCCACACACCGTCAGGTGGCTTGCGGGGTATGGATGTAGATATAGATGTAGATGTAGAAGGTTCCAGTCAGCCATATCTGACCACCACAGGGAAGGATCACAATATTGTGCACCAAGCAGATCGTAACTCCTTGACATCTGCACCTACCACAGGAGAACAGGTAGTGGATTCTCTGCAACATTTATTGTCATCCCACATCAGTTATAGGAGACTAATAGCAGCCGAAGTGGGAATTTACAATCCCATGCATAGGCTGTACCACAACACAAATGGCTGCGTTTGGAGTGGTGCTGTGACCGGGAAGCACAGATTGCTGATGAATGGCGTCGCATTGTGTTCAGCGATGACTTACCGCCTTGGGCGAGCAAATTCAACCATTAATTGACAGAGTAAATCCACGTCATCAAGCCGGTTTTCAAAGGAATCGCAGTTTCTGTCATCAGGCATGGGCACTAAAATGTTTCATGAAGCAAGATACAAATGCAAATAAAGGATTGCAGTAGCATTTGTTGCCGGCCGGTGTGGCCGTGCGGTTCTAGGCGCTTCAGTCTAGAACCGCGTGACCGCTACGGTCGCAGGTTCGAATCCTGCCTCGGGCATGGATGTGTGTGATGTCCTTAGGTTAGTTAGGTTTAAGTAGTTCTAAGTTCTAGGGGACTGATGACCACAGATGTTAAGTCCCATAGTGCTCAGAGCCATTAGTAGCATTTGTTGATCTTATTGCCGCATTTGACACCACATGGCGCCGTGGCCCGCTACTGAAATTTGCAGAAGTCATACCACGTAAAAAGTTGGTTAGTTTAATGGATAGCATGTTCAGCAACAGACGATTTCAAGTATTCCTTGGAGGAAAGGGAGCAAATGGTGAAGGCTGAATGACTGGCTACCTCAGGGCTCTGTGTTATCACGAACCCATTTTTATCTTTATACCAGCGATACGCCCAAAACTAGCGCTAAAAAGATACAATTTGCTGACGAGCTAACACTAGCTTATCAAGTAAGAAAGCTGGAAGAGTGTGAATGATCTTTGACCAAAGATTTACACATAATGGGCGACTATTTCGAGAACTGGAGATGGAAACGAAATCCATCTAAAACGGAGGTAAATGCTTACCTTCTTAATAATCGCGAGGCAAATCGCAAATTAAATTCAGTTTTCGAAAACGTCCCCCTGGAACATAATCCGTACCCAAAATATTTGGGGGTTTATTTTAGACCAGACTCTTTCCTTTAAGAACCATTTAGAAAACGTAGCAAAAAAAGTGAACACCGGGATTGATATTGTCAGAAAAGTGGCCGGATCAGGATGGGGTGCCAATGCAGATACTAATCTTACTTCTACATTGGCATTAGTGCAATCCAAGGCATAATACTGTGCTCCAGTAAGGAAAAATAGTGCAGCTGTATGGATAATTGACGTCAAATTGCATCAAGCAGTGAGAATAATCAGTGGGACTACTAAATCTACTCCACTTCCATGGCTGTCTGTATTACGTGATATTGACCTTCATCAATAAGAGGAGAAGCAGCCATCAATGAAAGAAGTCGAAAAGTGTATCACTAACCAGAAGTCACTTTATACAGGGTGATTCAAAAAGAATACCACAAATTTAGGAATTTAAAACTCTGCAACGACAAAAGGCAGAGCTAAGCACTATCTGTCGGCGAATTAAGGGAGCTATAACGTTTCATTTAGTTGTACATTTGTTCGCTTGAGGCGCTGTTGACTAGGCGTCAACGTCAGTTGATGCTAAGATGGAGACCGCTCAACAGAAAGCTTTTTGTGTTATTGAGTACAGCAGAAGTGAATTGATGACAGTTGTTCAGCGTGCATTTCGAACGAAGTATGGTGTTAAACCTCCTGATAGGTGGTGTATTAAACGTTGGTATAAACAGTTTACAGAGAATGGGTGTTTGTGCAAAGGGAAAAGTTCTGGACGGCCGAGAACGAGTGATGAAAATGTAGCATGCATCCAGCAAGCATTTGTTCGCAGCCCAGGAAAATCGACTCGCAGAGCTAGCAGAGAGCTGCAAATTCCACAATCAACTGTATGGAGAGTCCTACGAAAAAGGTTAGTCATGAAACCTGAACGTCAACTACCAGAGGCGATGGATCGGCCGCCAGGCAGCCTGTGACAGAGCACTTCATCACTGGCTTCCAAGAAGCCCTGTTCTTACCCCCTGCGATTTTTTCTTATGGGGGTATGTTAAGGATATGGTGTTTCGGCCACCTCTCCCAGCCACCATTGATGATTTGAAACGAGAAATAACAGCAGCTATCCAAACTGTTACGCCTGATATGCTACAGAGAGTGTGGAACGAGTTGGAGTATCGCGTTGATATTGCTCGAGTGTCTGGAGGGGGCCATATTGAACATCTCTGAACTTGTTTTTGAGTGAAAAAAAACCTTTTTAAATACTCTTTGTAATGATGTACAACAGAAGGTTATATTATGTTTCTTTCATTAAATACACATTTTTAAAGTTGTGGTATTCTTTTTGAATCACCCTGTATAATCAGCTACAGAATACACTTACGAGCAGGCTCAAACCTGGAAAAACACCCTAGCCAACGCAAGATGCGCCTCTTGTGTATGACGTTTGTCAACAATGGAAAGAGGTTTCGTATAAGTTTCCTCCGACTATTTCTCGTCTCATAACTGACCCTAACAAATGTGTGAATGGATATGGTCTTCCCAGAAAACTGTGGACATCACCGAATCGATTCGCTACAGGACATGGAAGATGTGGCACCTGTTTGTGTGCGTGGGGGTTCAAAGTCGCCCCGGCTTGTAACTGTGGTGATCCTGTGCAGACTATTCAGCACCTGATTGAAAAGTGTATACTACGACAATTCCTTAGTGGATTCAGTGAGCTACATTTGGTGGACCAGAGCTGTATAGTGCTTAAGAGACATAGATAATCAGTTATAATATTTTCTTTGCATTGTTTGGTTGCTTCTGTTTATTCAGCCTTTTATATACGAAGTCCTTAAAGAAGACTTACAATGCCATGTAACTTCTTGGCTGATTAAAACTGTGTCCTGGACCGAGATTCGAACTCGGGACCTTTGCCTTTCGCGGGCAAGTGCTCTACCAGAGGACTTGGCCGCGAAAGGCAAAGGTCCCGAGTTCGAGTCTCGGTCCGGCACAAAGTTTTAATCTGCCAAGAAGTTTCATATCAGCGCACACTCCGCTGCAGAGTGAAAATCTCATTCTGGAAACATCCCCCAGGCTGTGGCTAAGCCATGTCTCCGCAATATCCTTTCTTTCAGGAGTGCTAGTTTTGCAAGGTTCGCAGGAGAGCTTCTGTAAAGTCTGGAAGGTAGGAGACGAGGTACTGGCAGAAGTAAGGCTGTGAGCACGGGGCGTGAGTCGTGCTTGGGTAGCTCAGTTGGTAGAGCACTTGCCCGCGAAAGGCAAAGGTCTCGAGTTCGAATCTCGGTCCGGCACAAAGTTTTAATCTGCCAAGAAGTTTCATAAAAGCGCACACTCCGCTGCATAGTGAAAATCTCATTCTGGAATGCCATGTAAGTCAGTCCGGCCGCTGTGGCCCAGCGGTTCTAGGCACTTCAGTCCGGAACCGCGCTGCTGCTACGGTCACAGGTTCGAATTCCGCCTCGGGCATGGATGTGTGTGATGTCCTTAGGTTAGTTAGGTTTAAGTAGTTCTATGTCTAGGGGACTGATGACCTCAGATATTAAGTCCCATAGTGCTTAGAGCCATTTGAACCATATAAGTCATACGAATAAAAACTACCAAGTATGATCATCGTTGACGAGTAAGGCGGTGTATTGGGAAGACGTGTCCTTTCATTGTTTTAGCGGAGCACAGAGGTGTTACTCTTGGCTCCATAGTGTGGGGAGCCATCGGGTATGACTTCAGGTTAGGGTTGGCAGTGATTGTGGGAACTCTGACGGTACGAGGGTATGTCATGGACATGCTTCGACCTCTTGTTTATATCTCTTGCGACGGTGCCGTAGTTTCGTTTTTCAACAATACTATGCTTTTCCACACATAGAACGTGACTATGTACTGTCTGCGTAATGTTGAGGTACTCCCACGGCCTGGAAGATCTCCAGATCCGTCCCTGATAGACGTGTAGGATCAAGTCAGATTTCAGCTCCGTCGCAGTGCCAGTATGCAGGATGTCAAACATCAGTTACAACAATTCTGAGCCAGCTTTCCTCAAGAGGGGATAAAACGGCTTTATGACGGCCATCCCAATAAGTGCATGCATCTAGGCGAGAGGGGGTGCAACGTCGTACCGACAAGTGGGCTCATAGTGCCAAGTTCTTTATAAATTTGACTCGAGTTTGTAATCACTGAATGAACATCCCATATCCTTTCCATTCGTGAAGTTTCACTTTGTTTCCCCCTCGCTTGCTGTTGTGACTCATGTTTTTCGTCACGCAGAAACGTCACAAGTGCGCATTGTAGGTTTGACTTATGGCAGCAAGTGGTCTTTTAGTGCGAAAATCATTCAAAATTGAGAGCTAATCAGGCAGTCGAGGCATAGGAAAACAAAGAAATGAACGAACTTAATGGAGTGGACAGGATGACGTAGTTATGATTGTGAAGAAAATGAAATTTACGTTGGTAGGACATTGGCCAGTCAAATAGCTGGTGGATTTACTAAGGAACTTCTTTCCTGGATTCGAAGAGAGAAAAGAACAGGAAGGAATCCTAATGCAGTGTAGCCAGACGACATAGGAGTAACGCGGGTGTACGTAACTGGAAGCAATAACGTGTGGCACGTGGTAATGTGTGACAGGTTGCTTACGATGGAAGAAACTGTCTGCACAATTCAAAATCGGCCTTGGGGCATGCTTAGCAAGCCTAAGAGTTCCGCTGGCAGCCCATGAATAGCAAGAAAATGTAGTGCCGCGTACTGTTCGAGAGACACAGTTCCATGTCACGTTAGATGCATACGCAATACGTTAAATATTTATACCATTTCCCAGTTTTAAAACGGCGACTTCTTATTTCTGCAGTAATTACGTCTGCATATTTAATGAGTGGAGAATCTGGAACTACCGAGATTCCGTTTCACATGTAGTGGAGAGAAATCCCACTGTGATCTTAGTCGCAATAGGCAGAGCGCCCGTTCAATTATCATGCACCAAGGAATGATACTGAAGAAAGTAAATCCCCATTTGCGAAGACTGAGAACCAAAATAAAACGTAATCAGGGAGAAAGGAAGTGAATTTCAGCTTCACTTGACTATACCACCGCCTCGTTCAGTGCAATCGATGATAGTCAGGTGTTGGCTGTAATTGTGTTTTACGGTCTCAGATACTATCTGGCCGACTTGATAGGCAGAATTTAGGTCGCGGCGTTTGAGCAAACTATCTTCTAGCCGATGATAACGTGCGTGTGTATCCCTGAACGAATATCACGGTTCTTAATATTTTCTTGGTTATAAGGCTAATATTGAGATGTGGTCTGTGATAGTTCAGTAACTTAAGTGCACTGTGGAACGGTACGCACTGAGATACAGAACAAAAATCTCAAGCGCGAAATGGAGATTAGTGGGGGGGGGGGGGGGGGGAAGAGAAGAGAATTATTACGAAGTTTCCGTAATGATAAGAAACGGCCCCTACTACGTACGAGCTATGAGAGCTTCAGGTAATTTAACAAACTCTGAAGTGATGGTGTGCAAGCTGGATACGTCCATTCCTAAACAGCCATTAACGATGTGAGGCCGCATTTGTCGGCTACTATCGATGTAAGGACTTCCCATGAAGTCAGGAGAACAATTCAGTTGTCTGCACAGAGAGTCGCTCGAGCTTAGGCCAGAACAGAACACGTTGTAGAGTAGCTCTTCTAGGGATAAAAGCCCTTGGTTAAGGTATGATGCTTGTCACACACTAGCTACAGCGTATATCGGCGAAAATGTGTATGTCTTCAACAATGTTAGGGGGCGCTTTGAAGTCACAGAAGCAAGAAGTCGAAGATGGAAGAGAGGTCCTAATGCCCAGGAAGATACCGGACATGGTGATTAATTGTGGTAGTATGTTAGTTTCATAAGACAGACATTGGAGATGCATACGAATCATCCAAGCTAATTTCGAGCGTGGAAAGACTAAAAAACTAAGTTCCATTTAGCACTAAATCACGAACAGATCCGCCGTCAGAACCGCACAAGTGTAAGGCAACAATTTCTGCAGAAACTTCTGCATCGTACAATGTTGCCAATTCGCTTCGATTGCCGATACGTGGTTTTGTTTCGGCGATTACAATATCAAGTCGAAAGATGACGATGTGGCCTACCAAGATTGCAACAGCGCCAGGAAACAAATATAATGAACAGATTAGAATCCAACTCCAGACAGTCAGCGAGTCATTCAGTTAGTTCATTACGAACAAATGATGTTCCAGCCAAATATGGACTTCATTGATCTGGTGGACTGGCGCTAGCTTATTGAGCCCGAGGTCTGGATCCAGTTCCTACTTATGCCACCATTTTTAACAGGCGTGAACACACTTCCTCCACCTCTGGTAACCACAAGTGAAAAATTCACTTCTTATTTTATTTGAACTCTAGATGTTGAATATTTTTGTGCTCTGCGGATTCGTACTCGAATCTTTCCTTTCACGGAATTTGAGACTGTCAAGACGATAAAGCTGCACTATTTCGTCGTTTCCGCGAAGATTCACAACTCCTCGAGGTATCCACGAAAGGTGATTACCTGGGTTCGAATCTTGATCCGGCATAAAGATTTTCATCACGTTATTTTAGGCTCTAGCCTGTGCGCGCACATGTACTGGTAAAAAATAATGTTTAGTGTCTCTTTCATTAGTTAACAGTATTAGATTCCTAACCCTGTGCAAAATGTTTCGTCACGTAATGTCAAGTTCAGACACGTTTTGTAGACTTAGAGAAAGCTTTTGACAATGTTGAGTGGAATACTCTCTTTCAAATTCTGAAGGTGGCAGGGGTAAAATACAGGGAGCGAAAGGCTATTTACAATTTGTACAGAAACCAGATGGCAGTTATAAGAGTCGAGGGACATGAAAGGGAAGCAGTGGTTGGGAAGGGAGTGAGACAGGGTTGTAGCCTATCCCCGATGTTATTCAATCTGTATATTGAACAAGCAGTAAAGGAAACAAAAGAAAAATTCGGAGCAGGAATTAAAATCCATGGAGAAGAAATAAAAACTTTGAGGTTTGCCGATGACATTGTAATTCTCTCAGAGACAGCAAAGCACTTGGAAGAGCAGTTGAATGGAATGGATAGTGTCTTGAAAGGAGGATATAAGATGAACATCAACAAAAGCAAAACGAGGATAATGGAATGTAGTCGAATTAAATCGGGTGATGCTGAGGGAATTAGATTAGGAAATGAGACGCTTAAAGTAGTAAAGGAGTTTTGCTATTTGGGGAGCAAAATAACAGATGATGGTCGAAGTAGAGAGGATATAAAATGTAGACCTGCAATGGCAAGGAAAGCGTTTCTGAAGAAGAGAAATTTGTTAACATCGAGTGTAGATTTAAGTGTCAGGCAGTCATTTCTGAAAGTATTTGTATGGAATGTAGCCATGTATAGATGTGAAACATGGACGATAAATAGTTTGGACAAGAAGAGAATAGAAGCTTTCGAAATGTGGTGCTACAGAAGAATGCTGAAGACTAGATGGGTAGGTCACGTAAATAATGAGGAGGTATTGAATAGGATTGGGGAGAAGAGAAGTTTGTGGCACAACTTGACTAGAAGAAGGGATCGATTGGTAGGACATGTTCTGAGGCATCAATGGACCACCAATTTAGTATTGGAAGGCAGCGCGGAGGGTAAAAATCGTAGAGGGAGACCAAGAGATGAATAAACTTTTTTTTTTGGTCATCAGTCTACTGACTTGTTTGATGCGGCCCTTTCCTGTGCTAACCTCTTCATCTCAGAGTAGCACTTGCAACCTACGTCCTCAATTATTTTGCTTGACGTATTCCAATCTCTGTCTTCCTCTACAGTTTTTGCCCTCTACAGCTCCCTCTAGTACCATGGAAGTCATTCCCTCATGTCTTAGCAGATGTCCTATCATCCTGTCCTTTCTCCTTATCAGTGTTTTACACATATTCCTTCCTCTCCGATTCTGCGTACAACCTCCTCATTCCTTACCTTATCAGTCCACCTAATTTTCAACATTCGTCTATAGCACCACAACTCAAATGCTTCGATTCTCTTCTGTTCCGGTTTTCCCACAGTCCATGTTTCACTGCATACAATGCTGTACTCCAGACGTACATCCTCAGAAATTTCTTCCGCAAATTAAGGCCGGTATTTGATATTAGTAGACTTCTCTTGGCCAGAAATGCCTTTTTTGCCATAGCGAGTCTGCTTTTGATGTCCTCCTTGCTCCGTCCGCCATTGGTTATTTTACTGCCTAGGTAGCAGAATTCCTTAACTTCATTGACTTCGTGACCATCAATCCTGATGTTAAGTTTCTCGCTGTTCTCATTTCTACTACTTGTCATTACCTTCGTCTTCCTCCGATTTACTCTCAAACCATACTGTGTACTCATTAGACTGTTCATTCCGTTCAGCAGATCATTTAATTCTTCTTCACTTTCACTCAGGATAGCAATGTCATCAGCGTATCGTATCATTGATATCCTTTCATCTTGTATTTTAATTCCACTCCTGAACCTTTCTTTTATTTCCATCATTGCTTCCTCGATGTACAGATTGATGAGTAGGGGCGAAAGGCTACAGCCTTGTCTTACACCCTTCTTAATACGAGCACTTCGTTCTTGATCGTCCACTCTTATTATTCCCTCTTGGTTGTTGTACATATTGTATACGACCAGTCTCTCCCTATAGCTTACTCCTACTTTTTTCAGAATCTCGAACAGTTTGCACCATTTTATATTGTCGAATGCTTTTTCCAGGTCGACAAATCCTATGAAAGTGTCTTGATTTTTCTTTAGCCTTGCTTCCATTATTAGCCGTAACGTCAGAATTGCCTCTCTCGTCCCTTTACTTTTCCTAAAGCCAAACTGATTGTCACCTAGCGCATTCTCAATTTTCTTTTCCATTCTTCTGTATATTATTCTTGTAAGCAGGTTCGATGCATGAGCTGTTAAGCTGATTGTGCGATAATTCTCGCACTTGTCAGCTCTTGCCGTCTTCGGATTTATGTGGATGATGCTATTCCGAAAGTCAGATGGTATATCGCCAGACTCATATATTCTACACACCAACTTGAATAGTCGTTTTGTTGCCACTTCCCCCAATGATTTTAGAAATTCTGATTGAATGTTATCTATTCCTTCTGCCTTATTTGACCGTAAGTCCTCCAAAGCTCTTTTAAATTTCGATTCTAATACTGTATCCCCTATCTCTTCTAAATCGACTCCTGTTTCTTCTGCTATCACATGAGACAAATCTTCGCTCTCATAGAGGCTTTCAATGTATTCTTTCCACCTATCTGCTCTCTCCTCTGCATTTAACAGTGGAATTCCCGTTGCACTCTTAATGTTACCACCGTTGCTTTTAATGTCACCAAAGGTTGTTTTCACTTTCCTGTATGTTGAGTCTGTCCTTCCGACAATCATATCTTTTTCGATGTCTTCACATTTTTCCTGGAGCCATTTCGTCTTAGCTTCCCTGCACTTCCTATTTATTTCATTCCTCAGCGACTTGTATTTCTGTATTCCTGATTTTCCCGGAACAAGTTTGTACTTCCTCCTTTCATCAATCAACTGAAGTATTTCTTCTGTTACCCATGGTTTCTTCGCAGCTACCTTCTTTGTACCTATGTTTTCCTCCCCAACTTCTGTGATGGCCCTTTTTAGAGATGTCCATTCCTCTTCAACTGTACTGCCTACAGCGCTATTCCTCATTGCTGTATCTATAGCGTTAGAGAACTTCAAACGTATCTCGTTATTCCTTAGTACTTCCGTATCCCACTTCTTTGCGTATTGATTCTTCCTGACTAATGGCTTGAACTTCAGCTTACTCTTCATCACAACTATATTGTGATCTGAGTCTATATCTGCTCCTGGGTACGCCTTACAATCCAGTATCTGAATTCGGAATCTCTGTCTGACCATGATGTAATCTAATTGAAATCTTCCCGTATCTCCCGGCCTTTTCCAAGTATACCTCCTCCTCTTGTGATTCTTGAACAGGGTATTCGCTATTACTAGCTGAAACTTGTTACAGAACTCAATTAGTCTTTCTCCTCTTTCATTCCTTGTCCCAAGCCCATATTCTCCTGCAACCTTTTCTTCTACTCTTCTCCTACAATTGCATTCCAGTCGCCTATGACTATTAGATTTTCGTCCCCCTTTACATATTGCATAACCCTTTCAATATCCTCATACACTTTCTCTATCTGTTCATCTTCAGCTTGCGACGTCGGCATGTATACCTGAACTATCGTTGTCGGTGTTGGTCTGCTGCCGATTCTGATTAGAACAACGCGGTCACTGAACTGTTCACAGTAACAGACCCTCTGCCCTACCTTCCTATTCAAACGAATCCTACACCTGTTATACCATTTTCTGCTGCTGTTCATATTACCCGATACTCATCTGACCAGAAATCCTTGTCTTCCTTCCACTTCACTTCACTGACCCCTACTATATCTAGATTGAGCCTTTGAATTTCCCTTTTCAGATTTTCTAGTTTCCCTACCACGTTCAAGCTTCTGACATTTCACGCCCCGACTCGTAGAACGTTATCCTTTCGTTGATTATTCAATCTTTTTCTCATGGTAACCTCTCCCGTGGCAGTCCCCTTCCGGAGATCAGAATGGGGGACTATTCCGGAATCTTTTGCCAATGGAGAGATCATCATGACACTTCTTGAATTACAGGCCACATGTCCTGTGGATACACGTTACGTGTCTTTAATGCAGTGGTTTTCGTTGCCTTCTGCATCCTCATGTCGTTGATCATTGCTGATTCTTCCGCCTTTAGGGGCAATTTCCACTCCTAGGACAAGAGAGTGCCCTGAACCTCTATCCGCTCCTCCGCCCTCTTTGACAAGGCCGTTGGCAGAATGAGGCTGACTTCTTATGCCGGAAGTCTTCGGCCGCCAATGCTGATTATTTATCAAAATTTAGGCAGTGGCAGGGATCGAACCCGGGACCGAAGATGTTTTGATTATGAATCAAAGTCGCTACCCCCTTTTTTTTAAATCTCATTTTGGTCGCTTTTGTTCGTTGTATCTGCTTGGGGCGGACGTCGTAAGACATCCGTTTAAGTTCGTTGGTGATCGATTAACTCAGTTTTTTTTTTATTACAGAGGGCAGTTAACCCTCTGACCGAACACGCTGAGCTACCGTGCAGGCGCCCGTAGACCACGGGTACTGAATACACTAAGCACATTCAAAAGGATGTAGGTTGCAGTAGGTACTGGGATATGGAGAAGCTTGCACAGGATAGAGTAGCATGGAGAGCTGCATCAAACTAGTCTCGGGACTGAAGACCACAACAACAACAACAACAACAAGTGATACCGGTAAGAACTTCGATATTTCACGTCATTTTATGTCCAATCAGCAATGACAGTCGGTATTCAAATCTAAGTTAAGCACGAAAGCTTTGCTTGGTTATCAGTGCGCATAGGTGCTGGGTTTAATTCAAATCCAGAAGAAAACCGTATTGGCCTTTAAATTTCAAATACGTGCACTATTATCTGCTCATGGTACCTTAGATATACGGAGTGATCAAAAAGTTTTCGTTTGCGGTTGTTGCTGCAGTGTATATGCAACTTAGCGCGATTGGGGTAAGAGTATATATGCACCGACATTTAGGCGAGGGATTAGTGTGTCGTTCGTGTCCATTCGACGTGCCTGCGTTAAATGCCGTAACGTGAACTATGGCGACGTGTTACCAAATGCATCAAATATCACCAACGTGCTATTATTCTTTTCTTGGATACCGAAGGACAAACACATCAGATGGATTGTGTCCAATTACCCTCATAGCCGTTAACTGCGTGATAAATTCACACATTTTGCGGTTGAAACTTAAATACTGGCAACTATTTATCCAAACCGATACAAAAGAGTTACATGTTTGTACCTGTTACTGTCCTTCAAAGTAGTCACCAGCGTTGTGTAGAACTCGTTGCCAGCGATGTGGAAGGCTTTCTGTTGATGGTGCGAATGGAGCGGTCTACTGCCTGTCGAATCTCTGGAACAGTTATGAAGCGAATGCCACGAAGTGGTTTCTTCATCTTCGGAATCAAATCAAAGTCACAAGGACTTAAGTCCGGGGAGTAAGGTGGATGGTACAGTACTTCCCAGTCCCATCGACAGAACAGTGCAGCCACAGCTTGCGCTGTATGAGCCCGCGCATTGTGGTGCAAACTGATGGGTGGTTGCCCAGAAAGTGTCGCCGCTTCTTTCGTAAAGCTCGTCGCAGGTGATGCTCCAAAACGAACAGTAATACTGTGCATTGACAGTCTGAAGTGGAGGAACGTAATGCGTTAGGATAACACCATCACAGTCGTTCACGAGAAGCACCATAACTTTCACCATACTGGGGCTCTGATGCACTTAAGACTTTCACGGCGACCCATAATGACGCGATTCGTTGAATTGGCGTTTCAGTTTTGGCTCATACGATGTAGCCCATGTCTCATCCAGTGTTGCTATACAGCGTAAGAAAGCCTCTCCTTCGCGCTCATAGCGCTCCAAGTGCATCAGAGCAGCGTCGTAACGCATCTATTTCTGCATGTTCATCAGATCATGCGGAACCCATCGTGATAATTTTTCGCGTGCCCAGGCGTTCCTTCAGGATAGCAAGCACAGTCGCATGCGCTAATCCGGTTTCGTGGGCGAGCTCACGAATCGTATGGCGTCGATCACTGTCCACTAACGAGGCAACAGCACGTACTTCTTCTTCAGAGACGCTAGGACGACCTGTCCGATGCATGTCTGACACAGTTGACCGACCTTCGGTGAAGGCTTTTACCCAACGTGCCACTGTTCTGTACGGCAATGCCGATTCCCCGCACGCCTCTTCAAGGTCGTGCTGTACGACCTCTGGCACATTTAATCTTGACCCAACTCCTTTGTTCCTGTTTCGAAAACATAGTGACACGGTTACGTTAGACAGCTCGCTCGCAAGTGACTGTGTTTCCCTCGATTGTGTGCACGCCGGTGACGTGGGACGGGCGAGTCCATTTGCTCTGAGTTACGGTAGGTATTTCAACAAAAGTGTGCTATCAGCGACAACAGTAGATTCCATTGCATAGTGTCTCCACAGGAGTGTTGCCACTATTTAAGTTCCAACCTACGTTTATTCTATATCTGATAACTGGTACCATGATTATGCAGATGCATAGCTGAGACGGTTTTTGAACCCGCTGATGATCTGATTCTAGACAATAATCCATCGTCTGTACTGAAATACACCATTACAGCTGCGAATTGCATAATGCAGCTCTTAATATTACTCTTTTCTAAATATCGTTCATTCTGCAGATTCTCAAGACTGAGAAGCGGAATTTTATGCCAAGGAGGTATGGAATAACATTAAACAGCAATTTATTAGAATGCAGTATGTATCTTTCCTATGATCTGAGAAATAAGAATGTGTTTATTACTTACAGGCTGATCCTCCTCGTCTGTACGCGACTGGGGTAGATTAACAACCTGCGAGTTGGAGTGCGATGTTCTGTTGTTTACCTCGAGTACTTCCGCAATCCAGGCAGGTCGCGCACACAGTGGTCTGGAGGCGTCGCGCCAGTAGAATTGGGCCGTCACACGTGCGCTCGCTAACCGTATGGCGCGGTGCGGTGTGGGAGCGACACGTTTCGATAATTGCAGTGTGGTCCTCATTAGGAGGTGCGGATCCCAGCTGGCGCCGTTCGCAGACGGTCATTATTCCCAGGGCTACGCGTCTGCTCTAATTACGCCCTTACAACGAGAAAGCAGGTCATTCCGTGTCCGCGAAATCAGCCACTGCCTTTGTTTACTTTGACAGTGATGTGCCGTTTCTTTACTGGGATTTTTTCCGTTTCTTTGATCTTTCGACCGTTGAACGCAGCGTCGTCCTCCTGTTATCGCTATAGTGTTTTTGTGTGTCTAATAATTCGTACGAAGCGCCTTCTGTTATCGCATGCGTTTACCAGATTAAGGATTTCAGAGTTAGAATAAAGATACTATCTTGATGTATTTCCATATAGTCCTGATCGTGTGTGTCCGCATGTTACGCCAGTAGATCGATTTGCAGAGGAAGGAAATCCACCAAGCTGCTATGAAATTTATAAGTGGAGCAGTTTCAAAGCTTTATAGCGCCGTTATCAGCGTTACGTCCAAAGCGTTAAATCTGTATTCACGACTTATGTAAAATCACTCACATAAAATCCCAAAAATGTAAAAAAAATTTGTTCCAAGTGTCACGATGCAGCCACGTGACGATTAGATCGTTGGCTGAAACGTAGAGACAATTTCTTTTTCGTTATTTGGGATTTTATGTGATTTTTATGTATGTTGATAAGACTGCATTAATCCCTGTAAGCTGGTATTTCTCGTGCGCGATCCTCTGCCTCGGTAAATCCAGGGGCTGCGTTCACACTGCCGGCCGGGCCGAGCCGAGCCTGGCCGGGCCGCCGCCCGCTTCGATATCAAACACATGGTTTTGAATTGCGGTGTTCACACTGGCGGCCGGGCCGCGCCGACACGGCGTGAGCCTCCCGGAGCCGAGCCGACGACATCCCGAGTGTTTAATATTGCCGGCGCGAGCCGACCGCAGGCGCGAGCCTGTGGAGCAGCACTACAGCTTCTGCAGTACACGCATCACACATCTCCCTTCTGCTTTCATCACAAGTGTGACTGCACACGTCTTTTATTTTAAAGTGTTACCTCACATTTCACAATCAGTGAGGAAAAATTACGTTTATTATAATGATACATGCGAAATTACTTTTATTTCATTTATTTAATCTACATGCATTTACAACAATAGCTTGGCAGCGATCGCGGCATTGCCGCCACTGAATAGTTCGCATTTACTTGTAAACGGAGACAGATATGAGTGTCACTGAGGGATGTAAATGTGTCCCTACCAGATGACAATGCATTGTAAAGTCATGTTGTGGCACGTTACTATAAGCTGTTGTCTGTGACATCTTTTTGCGATGTTCTTACTTTAATGGATGCAGAATAACGTATACATGACATTAACTTGTGTCCATCAATTTGGTATCAGAAATTCGGCTAGTATGACAGTAATGATGCAGTTTCCAGATTATGGAACGAAGTAACCAAGGAGTGTGTTTCAGATAGTACGCACAAATATAAATTATTTTCCTTTATAATTTTATTTGTTTTATTTACAGTGAAATGAGATACAAAAAAATACAGTAAATAGCTAAGTACTTTAAATTGCAAAATTTATTTTTGAAAGGTTTTTTAATTATTTTAAGTTGCATTTTTAACGAAATATTCAACAAAAGTGTTCCTGACAGTTTTCGAAAGTAATGTGGAATTTCTGTTGAATGTGGCACCAGCTGTCTGCATATCAGCATTGTTACAAATTTTTTCAGCTTCAACATTGCATTCTTCTCTGTCAATGACAATATTATGAAGTAGACAAATGCACTTGACTATGTGATCAGCTACATCAACGGATGTTTCAATTTCCTTCCTCAGTAGTCTCCATTTATTGATCATTATACCAAATGCACATTTAACAACTTTTCTTGCTCTGGAATGCATATCATTGTATAGAATCTTCTCGTTGTCCAATTTTCTGCGAGGAAAAGGTCTCATCAAATTCTCTAATAAGGGGTAAGCTTCATCTCCCAAAATGACGTACGGTAGTTCCTGACACATTCCTTCAAGTCTTGTTGGTGGCGGTAATAACAGCTCCCCCTTTGTAAGTTTCTTATATAACATACTTTCTTTAAACACGCCTGCATCAGACTGTTTACCGTAGGCACCAACATCTACAGCTATAAATTTGTAATTTGCATCAGCAACTGCTTGGAGTACAATCGAACAATACTGTTTGTAATTGTAAAACATGCTGCCAGAAAGTTTAGGACATTGGACACGTATGTGCTTCCCGTCTATACATCCAACACAGTTTGGAAATCCCCATCTCGTATGCATTTCACTGGCAATTTCTTTAAATCGAGAAACAGTTGGCGTTGGTAAATGAATGGGAGCAAGTGACTGATACGGTGGACACTCCTAATCGGAATGACGATGCTAGTGCATGAAAGGAGATGCCAGTGGACAGATATCTGAGAAAAAAAATCGTAAAATGTGTTACTCAAGTGTGGTGTTGGGCGAAGTTTTTACAGTTTTGTTTGCACAGTAGATATTTACTTAGTCCATGTCATTTCATAGTTGTACAACAATAAATAATTAAAGAGACATTTTCTTGCACCCTTCTACATTCTTTCAATTAAAATAATGAAATCGAAATGCAAAGATCTGAGAGACAGTTACAGAGAATAACTTGTATAACTTGGCAAAATAAAGTCATGTGATCCAGGGAATAGTATATTAAAATGCAATTCTACTCGGGCTTTGTTGTGACATATGATTTTCCTAAGTTCCAAGAGCTATGCACAGTTCCTTAACAGTGGAAATAGAACCACTGAGTTAAAGGGCATAACAGTCTGTCTATCTTACAAGGTAATGAAAAGAATTCTGTGAGGTCATTCACATGATGAACCATCACCACTGCCAAGCGCTGCATCATGAAGAAAAAAAAAGAAAATAGTAGGAAAATTCTGAAGGAGTGTATCTGTGATTCTTCGTTGAGGGCACAGCAAGACATTACCCAAAATAACGAAGCTAATTACTTACTAATGATTCTCAGGAGTCCCATAAACTCCTTCCCCTCCGACGTAAGCGTTTGTGAAATTTAAAATACAAAAGCATGACTACAATTAATTGGAGGTAGTGAATGCTGCACAAAGTTCTACTGCAAACCAAAAAGTGTGAACTAACGAATTTTACCTTATCGTTATACACAATTTCTCTTCTGCTGTTATACTTCTGCGGAAGTTTGTGTTCTGTTTCGAAATTTTGTCTTGAATGTTCTGCAGCACATACTGAAATGTATTATGATTCATTCTGTAATATGAATAAAATTTTTCAGGATAGTTTTTAAGTTCTTCATGTAAAGAAAAAAACTCTCCTAAATGTCTGTCGCTATTTATGGGATGAATCCATAACCTCCTAGTTCTTCTGTACTTCAAAACTCGACGAGTTACTCAGAGTCAAAACATACCAATAAAAGAGTGAAAACATTGTTCTACACGACAGCACAGACTAGCTAAAGGCGAGCAACTGTTGACTGCAGCTGCGTTTTCTACTGACTTGCTTGTCAGCTGTCGAAGGATGGGGATTTTTTAAAATTTATTTATTTGGCCTTCGGCAACTAACAGCCATTTAGCCAAAGAGTGGGGATTACCTTGACGGTGCAGCGCAGCCCGCCAAGGAAGGAAAAAAAAACAATGAAGAACAATGAAACGCACATCTGTGTCGATCTACAGTAGTTTCATTAACTCTCCATTATTTTTTTCTGTCAAAGTAGACAAAGAGACTACAGAATTGCGCTTCAGTTTCTGCAGTAAACGTATCACAAATCTCCAGTTTGTTTTTGTGATTAGTTTTACACTAAATTTTATCAGACCTATGTCATTGACACTTCTACCTGTACATGTACTAAACCAAGCCGTAACCGCGCGAACTCCGTGGCTTGCGGACGCGGCACTGAGGCCACTGAATAGCTCGCATTACTTGTGACCAGAGACAGATATCAGTATCATTATCATTTCAAAAACTTTTTGGTACTTTTAGCTACATTTCATTCCCAACAATGTATGGTCCAAAACGGATCTAACAGTAAGCTACCCGCTACATAACTTTTTCACTGCAAGATTTGTAAATCAAGTGCACAACGTTGACAAATAGCATCATTTCACAATGACTGTTAAGAAATATGGAAAGATAAATGATTCAATACGAAGCTAAGATGTTGCACTACCACGTGTACAAAAATCAGATTCTTTAGCCTCATACTTTCTTCAAAATCGGTTGGGAAGCGTTACGAAACTAAGAAATCACGCGAAACGAAAAGTAGACTTTTTCTTTTTTCACGACGTAAGTAACGCTTTTAAGGAAAAAATAAGTTCATAAAACGATGTGGCAAAGTCTTATATACCGGTAGGAATTTTTAAAACATGAAAATCGGAGAAGTGGATTTTCCCCCATTTCGCCGTCCCGGCTCGGCGCGGCGCGCAATGTGAATGCACTACTCGTCGGCCTAAGCTGGCTAGGCACGAGCCGAGCCAGTACGCGTCATCCCGGCTCGGCCCGGCCGGCAGTGTGAACACAGCCTGGTCACACTGCCGGCCGGGCCGAGCCGAGCCTGGCCGGGCCGCCGCCCGCTTCGATATCAAGCACATGGTTTTGAATTGCGGTGTTCACACTGGCGGCCGGGCCGCGCCGACACGGCGTGAGCCTCCCGGAGCCGAGCCGGCGACATCCCGAGTGTTTAATATTGCCGGCGCGAGCCGACCGCAGGCGCGAGCCTGTGGAGCAGCACTACAGCTTCTGCAGTACACGCATCACACATCTCCCTTCTGCTTTCATCACAAGTGTGACTGCACACGTCTTTTATTTTAAGATGTTACCTCACATTGCACAATCAGTGAGGAAAAATTACGTTTATTATAATGATACATGCGAAATTACTTTTATTTCATTTATTTAATCTACCATATTTACATGCATTTACAACAATAGCTTGCCAGCGATCGCGGTATTGCCGCCACTGAATAGTTCGCATTTACTTGTAAACGGAGACAGATATGAGTGTCACTGAGGGACGGAAATGTGTCCCTACCAGATGATAATGCATTGTAAAGTCATGCTATGGCAGTTCCTTATCAGTGGAAATAGAACCACTGAGTCAAAGGGCATTATCTCAAAACTCTTCGCCTATCAATCTGTCTATCTTACAAGGTAATGAAAAGAATTCTGTGAGATCATCAGTGGCTCCACATGATGAACCATCACCACTGCCAAGCGCTGCATCATGAAGAAAAAAGAAGAAAAAAGTTGGAAAATTCTGAAGGAGTATTTCTGCAATTCTTCATTGAAGGCACAGCAAGACATTACCCAAAATGACGAAGCTAATTACTTCCTAATGATTCTCAGGAGTCCCATAAACTCTCTTCCCCTCAGAGGTAAGCGTTTGTGAAATTTAAAATACAAAAGCATGACTACAATTAATTGGAGGTAGTGAATGCTGTACAAAGTTCTACTGCAAACCAAAAAGTGTGTACTAACGAATCTTACCTTATCGTTATACACAATTTTTCTTCTGCTGTTATACTTCTGCGAAAATTTGTGTTCTGTTTAGAAATTTTGTCTTGAATGTTCTGCAGCACATACTGAAATGTATTATGATTCATTCTGTAATTTGAATAAAATTTTTCAGGCTAGTTTTTAAGTTCTTCATATAAAGAAAAAAATTCTCCTAAATGTCTGTCGCTATTTATGGGATGAATCCATAACCGCCTAGTTCTTCTGTACTTCAAAACTCGACGAGTTACTGCAGAGTCAAAACAATACCAATAAAAGAGAGAAGACATTGTTCCACACGACAGCACAGACTAGCTGAAGGCGAGCAACTGTTGACTGCAGCTGCGTTTTCTACTGACTTGCTTGTCAGCTGTCGAAGGGTGGGGATCTTTTTAAATTTATTTATTTGGCCTCCCGCCAGCCATTTAGCCAAAGAGTGGGGATTACATTGACAGTGCAGCGCAGCCCGCCAAGGAAGAAAAGAAACAATGAAGAACAATGAAACGCACATCTGTGCCTATCTACATTAGTTTCATTAACTCTCCATTATTTTTTCTATCAAAGTAGACAACGAGACTACAGAATTGCGCTTCAGTTATCTTTTAGTTCGAAATACGAAATGTACATCATACTAATTGTATGATGTTGATGACAAATAATTGTTTGTCTTTTGTGATGCAACGTGTGGCCAATTATAAAAGCATAGCAGATGATTGTCCAGTAGCCGAGGGAAAAATTCTTGTACATTTGGATTTATCTAGAGAATGAGACCATTAAAATAATAAGAGGGACCGGCACTAGGTCTGCGCTGATCACTAGTAATTAGTTTTTTTCTGTCCTGCATTATATGACTACACTAAACCAAGCTGTAACCGCGCGAACTCCGTGGCTTGCGGACGCGGCACTGACGCCACTGAATAGCTCGCATTACTTGTGACCAGAGACAGATATCAGTATCATTATCATTTCAAGAACTTTTTGATACTTTTAGCTACATTTCATTCCCAACAATGTATGGTCTAAAACGGATCTAACAGTAAGCTACCCGCTACATAACTTTTTCACTACAGGATTTGTAAATCAAGTGCACAACGTTGACAAATAGCATCATTTCACAATACTGTTAAGAAATATGGAAAGATAAATGATTCAATACGAAGCTAAGATGTTGCACTACCACGTGTACAAAAATCAGATTCTTTAGCCTCACACTTTCTTCAAAATCGGTTGGGAAGCGTTACGAAACTAAGAAACCACGCGAAACGAAAACTAGACTTTTTCTTTTTTCACGACGTAAGTAACGCTTTTAAGGAAAAAATAAGTTCATAAAACGATGTGGCAAAGTCTTATATACCGGTAGGAATTTTTAAAACATGAAAATCGGAGAAGTGGATTTTCCCCCATTTCGCCGTCCCGGCTCGGCGCGGCGCGCAATGTGAATGCACTACTCGTCGGCCTGAGCTGGCTAGGCACGAGCCGAGCCAGTACGCGTCAGCCCGGCCCGGCCCCCCAAACGCGGATGGTCCGCGCTCCTCGTTCAGCGCGCGGTTGGCGGACCCGCGTGATGGTTCACACAGTCGAGCGGATGCGCGCGGTTCTGTGCAGTCGAGTGAGCGCGGTCTTCCATGCACTGTGCTGGATCTCATCCGTGGAGTAACACATCGTTCTGTTTGATCGGATGTATAGAGATGAGCTCGCTGCAAGTAAAAGTCATTTCGGCCTATATGATATACAAAAAGAGAAATTCCACGCGCGAGAGACGGTTTTGGGTGCATCCTATGGTGGAACAAAGATGTACGAAAGGAGCGTTCGTCACATTGTATTCCGAATTGCGCAAAGACGAAGACAAATTTAATACATATTTTCGTATTTCTATTCGTTGCTTTGACGAGCTTGTCGGCAAAATACAAGACAACCTAACACTTGAAAGTCACAGCCGGATACCTATCACTCCGACAGAACGAGTAGCAGTAACCTTAAGGTAAGAATATGAATATGTATACGGATGACGATTACTTTAGTAATATATTTAATCATTCAAAGCTTTGCTACAGCTATGTATTACATTCGTTTGGCAATAGACAATTTTACATTTGTATTGTATTACTACTGAATTCCAATAATTTTTATAACATCTCCCAAGATGATGATGACGTTGATTGGGCTGGAGAGGGATGGGGAGTCGCAACTTGTGTCTATACGGACGGATCCTCGCGGTACTGCATTGATTGGTTAGGATGCTGTTGGGATATTGTAGGTGGGGCGTAGGTAAAAGAGGTCGGTGGATAGTGGAAAGAGCTGATGGGAGCTGGGGGGTGTATGTTTAAATTAGCCTGATTTGTTTGCTTAATCGACATAAGCAGTTGAAGTACCTAAGTACGAAATAATAGCTTCTGATCAACATTTAATGTCTTCACAGAGGGCAACAGCGAAACAAAGAATGCTCGGTCGTCGTCTTCCTCTTTTTCCTTACCATCTTTTAATAATGTAAGTAAATTATCTTCAAATGTTGCGTTCTTGATAGGCCTCTTCCTCTTGAAGGATTGTTTCTCGGTGTTGACATTCAGTCGGACATCATCGGTTTGTTCTTCAGAGGGTTCGTCTCGACTGTTTTCTGCGAGTGCATTGTTGTTATACAGATTGTCTTGCACGACCGATACTGAGCCAAAGTTACTCTCTGTTGGTGCAACTCGGAGACGGTCAAGAAAGTGTAACTGCTCATGGTAGATGTATTTTGGTCTCTTAGTTGCTGCTGATCCGGACCTCGTTTGCTTTATTCTAGTGAGGCTTTTAAAATAGGCATCCCGTGCAGTTTTCCATCTCGTCTTGACCTTGTCAACTGAAATAACAAGGTCGATAAGTCTTTTATTACTGAGGACGTGTACATATATTATTTTAAGAAGGAATACATCTAAGGTTTTATGTCAGCGTAGCCGACGAAATACCTAGAATTAATTCTACTTTCCTCTGTGAATGTACATAAGTATCAGATGTATGCTTTACACGTTACAGGTATCTTGGAAGCGGAAACAAATTTACAGATCTGCATTACTCTTATTTAATGGGTGCATCAACAATTCGACAGATTACAAGGCAGGTGAGCGCCACTATTTGGACAACGTTAAGAGAACAATGCATGCCTGAGCCCTCAACAGACAAATGGAACGAAATTAGCCATGGTTTCCAAAATGTCGCCAATTTTCCTCATTGCATCGGAGCCCTGGACGGAAAACATATTCGTCTAGTAAAACCTATCAAAAGTGGATCACTTTTCTTCAGTTTCAAGAATTGTTTCTCCATTATTCTTATGGGCATCGGTGACACTAACTATTATTTTACGTTCATTGATGTCGGAGGATACGGAAGGAACTGTGATTCAAATATTTTTAAAAACAGCGTCTTTTGGAGGAAAATGGAAAAAGGAACATTAGCGTTACCCCCACCAAAGCCACACGACTCTCCAGTGCCATACGTTCTTGTGGCAGGCGAAGGCTTCGCATTAACACAACATGTGTTCAGGCCGTATACGCGAAAAAGCATGACTCACAAAAATAAGATTTTCAATTAGCGACTTACCCGAGCCCAAAGGTTTATTGAATGTGTCAATCTTGATCTAGCAGTATCTATTGTCAAAACGTGCTGCATTTTGCATAATTTTGTTCGAGTAAGAGACGGACACAACTTTGAAGATACCCTATATGTTACCGGCTTCGAAGATTTGGCAGAAACTACACCTGTCAGTAAATCGGGTAATACTATACGAGATAAATTTGCGGAATATTTTGTCGGTAGAGGAGCTGCGCCCTGGCAGGAATCCAAAATTCACTGAACACAGGCCACTTATCTCAATGACAGACATTTGCACTTGTGTACAGTTTTTCTACATAATCAATGTTTGTATTGTGCATAAGCTGAACTTGTGAATGTCTATAATTCTATAATTGTAAATCAATCTATTTTGTATAGAACTACAATAAAAACACAAGGAAAATATGCGTCTACTTACCACACTTTTTCTGATCTGCCTCGTTCAGACCTTCAAAGCCGAGTATTATATTTGCACTGACGTCTAGCCACGCCTTCAATCGCATTTCACGGTTCTTGTCCCCATGCGATGGATCCCATATATCCGCGTAAGTGTGCAACGGGCCTAAGTGGTCCTCAAATGGACCGAGCCAGCTCATGTTGACATGGACTCGGACGGGACATCCTACCTCAGGAGCAGAGTTGTCAACTTCGAGGGTTGATACAGAAGTAAGATTCCCAAAGAGCTCCAGCCTCACAGGAAGGTGTTAGGCGAAATCCGTCAACACCACTGTGCGCGGCTGTTCCCGGTTTTGCTTCTCTGCGCCACTCAGTATTGGCTGAGCAACAGTCCATGATGGAGGTGCCCACTGTTGATCCCGCCAAGTGCGAGATTTATTCCGTAAACACTCGGAAGAGGTTCCACCCGTGGATATTCATCGTCAGTTGGCCCAAGTGTATGGCGACAAGTGTATGTCCATTCAGCAGGTCCGAGTTTACTGCTGGTCAGAAGGAGGTCCACGATGAAGAACGAAGTGAAAGACCTACAGTTTTAGGAGCGGTTAAAGAGATGGTATAGCGCGAAGTGCTTCGGTACGCGAGGATCACCGTCCACGAAATTGTTGCTCGGATTCCTAGGAGTTCTTACAGTACAGTTGGAAAAGCTTTAACAGAAAAATTGGGGTTTCAAAAGTGTTGCGCTCGATAGGTACCGCGTATGCTGACAGCAGAACACGACGAGAAACGCTTACACTGTGCTTGTCGGTTTCTTCAAAAGCGTCAAAAAGATAAGGAAGGATTGCTGGGCTCCATTGTTACATGATAAGAGGCGTGGGTGTTTCATTTCATCACGCACTGTGTTTTGGGATCGTAAAGGGATACTGATGATCGATTTCATGGAACCTGGGATAAGAATCATCTCAGGCAGACATTGTGAAACACCACGAAAGCTGAGGCGAACTGTCCAGAACCGCCGGAGAGGACGGCTGACAGAATGTGTAATACTGCTTCGCGATAATTCCCGACCTCATGTCTCCTGCCAAACACTGGAAGTTTTGACAGACTTTGCCCCACCCACGTTACAGTTCGGACCTTGCGTCTAGTGGTTATCAGTTGTTCCCCAATTTAAAGAAATAGTTGGCCGGCCGGTGTGGACGAGCTGTTCTAGGCGCTTCAATCTGGAACCGCGCGACCGCTATGGTCGCAGGTTCGAATCCTGCCTCGGGCATGGATGTGCGTGACCTCCTTAGGTTAGTTAGGTTTAAGTAGTTCTAAGTTCTAGGGTACTGATGACCTCAGCTGTTAAGTCCCACAGTACTCAGAGTCATTTTTTAAAGGAATACATGGGTGGCCAACGCTTCCGGAGCGACGATGAAGTCGAAGAAGAGGTGAAACGCTTCCTCAACAGGTTGGCGGCGGAGTTCTGCGACAAAGGGATACGGGAACTGGAGCACTGTCTACAAAAACGCATAGAAAAAGATGACGATTATATAGAAAAATAGAGTTAAATTTCTTCTTTACAACGATGTAAATTTCTATGAGAGTAAACAATGTTGTCTATTAAAAAACTGAAGCGAACCTTACTTCTGGATCAATCCCTGTATTATTCACGGAAATACGGCAAACCAGAAATTTATACGCTGGGATTTGACAAAATAAGTGGTACCTGCCTGCAAATGTACAGAAACGAGAGAAAAACAATTGTAATCACTTTTTATTAGTTTTATTTAAAATTTGAAACAAAATGAACAAAATAAACTCTTCGCTATTACAGAGTAATCATCTCAAATATTCTTAAACAAATCAGTAAATAAGGCAGTTTGCTTAATCAGTTAGTTTTCCTTTTTGAAGGAGTACTTTTCTTGTGATTTGGCACATTTGAGCAATTTTTTATTCCTCAGAACGTAATCATAAAAATCTTTGCAATCGTTCAATTATCACAGTTGCTGACAGGGCTGCACAATGTTAAAAATTCTTAAAGTTAATTTTTACTTGCAGTTCCGCCTTTACATGTTCAACACTCAGTCTGTTTCTTGAATCAGTCTGGGCGTTCCACAAAGTGAAATGCCCTCTCAGCAGCGGCATTGGAACGGACATAATAAACTGGAAATTTTTTAATAATTTCGGTATATTCGAATGCTTAAATAATACATGCCAAGTTTCATAGATGGATTTTTTTCATTTGGCAATGGTGTTCGTTTATGCTCCTCAGTAATTTTACATGTACAATTTCCTTAACACTGCATAACTCACTATAAAGTTTGTCAATATCTATGAGTTTGGTGAGTGTTACTTTCTCGCAACACACAGACAGTTTCTCGTAAACACATATATTTTCCAAAGCAAATATTCGCAAGACTGTCAAATTATTATCTTCCGAAAAATCAAAGCGATCATCCAGATATTTCAATCCATTTTTGTACATTTGGTGAGGGCACTTCTACAAATAAATCTAAAAAAACTTTTAGTAAATTCTTTGCTCTGATTTTAGACGGAAATCTGTTAGGATGCCGTAGGTTTCACAAGATAAAGCGTTACCTTTTTCCAAAAACATGGTGGCGTTGTGAAATATTCTTAAAGCGTTATGTAGAAATCCAAGAAAGCATTCTGTGTTCTTTGCGTGGATGACGTCAAATTATTTTCCTAACATAACTGGACAGTTATCTCTAAGAGTTATAAAATACGACTTTAACGCTGAAAACCCACAGAGAAGTTTCCCAGTTGCAGGATCCAATGACAGCCACCTTATTTTGACGTGTCTTATAATATTTTGGTATTCTATTCCAGCATAAGGAAAGTACTCTTTTTAGGTTTGCAGCCTATGGGCACGATAGGGTAAGTGCCCATACATTTTAAATACCAAAATCTCCGCATCAAACTAGTACTTCTCCATAGCATGACGGGCGACAGTGCGTACAATGTGTCCACAGCTCGAGGTCTAGTGGCTAATGTTGCTGCCTCTGGATCATGGGGTCCCAGGTTCGATTCCCAGCCAGGTTGGTAATTTTCTCTGCTGGGGACTGGGTATTTGTGTTGTCCTCATAATTTGATCATCATCATCATCATCGTCGTCGTCATCATCATGCATCACAGTGGCTAGTTTGGACAGTGTAGAAAAACTGGACTGTGTAAAACTTGGGACTGTGTACAGGCGCTGATGACCGCTCAGTTGAGCGCCCCACAAACCAAACATCATCATGTGTATTATGTGCAGTGATCGCTCTGTAGACAAGAGGCTGGCATTATCTTGAGAAAGTAGTTCGTAAACTGAATATTTTCGCCAAAATTAATGAGACCTGGGACTTAAGGAAAGGCAGGATTCGGTGTGGACAGGGCTGTAATCAGCTACCATTGGTTGCTCAATTAAAAAAAAAAAATCATGTACACTTTATTTGGAAACAATTGCAAATGAAGTTGACAATAAGGAACAATTATCAAATTTGACTGTTAAGACACAATGTTGTTGTTGTTGTGGTCTTTAGTCCTGAGACTGGTTTGATGCAGCTCTCCATGCTACTCTACCTGTGCAAGCTTTTTCATCTCCCAGTACCTACTGCAACCTACATCCTTCTGAATCTGCTTAGTGTATTCATCTCTTGGTCTCCCTCTACGATTTTTACCCTCCACGCTGCCCTCCAATACTAAATTGGTGATCCCTTGATGCCTCAGAACATGTCCTACCAACCGATCCCTTCTTCTGGTCAAGTTGTGCCACAAACTTCTCTTCTCCCCAATCCTATTCAATACTTCCTCAGTTATGTGATCTACCCATCTAATCTTCAGCATTCTTCTGTAGCACCACATTTCGAAAGCTTCTATTCTCTTCTTGTCCAAACTATTTATCGTCCATGTTTCACTTCCATACATGGCTACACTCCATACGAATACTTTCAGAAATGACTTCCTGACACTTAAATCAATACTGGATGTTAACAAATTTCTCTTCTTCAGAAACGCTTTCCTTGCCATTGCCAGCCTACATTTTATATCCTCTCTACTTCGACCATCATCAGTTATTTTGCTCCCCAAATAGCAAAACTCCTTTACTACTTTAAGTGCCTCATTTCCTAATCTAATTCCCTCAGCATCACCCGACTTAATTAGACTACATTCCATTATCCTTGTTTTGCTTTTGTTGATGTTCATCTTATATCCTCCTTTCAAGACACTGTCCATTCCATTCAACTGCTCTTCCAAGTCCTTTGCTGTCTCTGACAGAATTACAATGTCATCGGCAAACCTCAAAGTTTTTATTTCTTCTCCATGAATTTTAATACCTACTCCGAATTTTTCTTTTGTTTCCTTTACTGCTTGCTCAATATACAGATTGAACAACATCGGGGAGAGGCTACAACCCTGTCTTACTCCCTTCCCAACCACTGCTTCCCTTTCATGTCCCTCGACTCTTATAACTGCCATCTGGTTTCTGTACAAATTTTAAATAGCCTTTCGCTCCCTGTATTTTACCCCTGCCACCTTTAGAATTTGAAAGAGAATATTCCAGTCAACATTGTCAAAAGCTTTCTCTAAGTCTACAAATGCTAGAAACGTAGATTTGCCTTTCCTTAATCTTTCTTCTAAGATAAGTCGTAAGGTCAGTATTGCCTCACGTGTTCCAGTGTTTCTACGGAATCCAAACTGATCTTCCCCGAGGTTGGCTTCTACTAGTTTTTCCATTCGTCTGTAAAGAATTCGTGTTAGTATTTTGCAGCTGTGACTTATTAAACTGATAGTTCGGTAATTTTCACATCTGTCAACACCTGCTTTCTTTGGGATTGGAATTATTATATTCTTCTTGAAGTCTGAGGGTATTTCGCCTGTTTCATACATCTTGCTCACCAGATGGTAGAGTTTTGTCAGGACTGGCTCCCCCACGGCCGTCAGTAGTTCCAATGGAATATTGTCTACTCCGGGGGCCTTGTTTCGACTCAGGTCTTTCAGTGCTCTGTCAAACTCTTCACGCAGTATCATATCTCCCATTTCATCTTCATCTACATCCTCTTCCATTTCCATAATATTGTCCTCAAGTACATCGCCCTTGTATAACCCTCTATATACTCCTTCCACCTTTCTGCTTTCCCTTCTTTGCTTAGAACTGGGTTTCCATCTGAGCTCTTGATATTCATACAAGTCGTTCTCTTATCTCCAAAGGTCTCTTTAATTTTCCTATAGGCGGTATCTATCTTACCCCTAGTGAGATAGGCCTCTACATCCTTACATTTGTCCTCTAGCCATCCCTGCTTAGCCATTTTGCACTTCCTGTCGATCTCATTTTTGAGACGTTTGTATTCCTTTTTGCCTGTTTCACTTACTGCATTTTTATATTTTCTCCTTTCATCAAGTAAATTCAATATTTCTTCTGTTACCCAAGGATTTCTACTAGCCCTCGTCTTTTTACCTACTTGATCCTCTTCTGCCTTCACTACTTCATCCCTCAAAGCTACCCATTCTTCTTCTACTGTATTTATTTCCCCCATCCCTGTCAATTGCTCCCTTATGCTCTCCCTGAATCTCTGTACAACCTCTGGTTCTTTTAGTTTATCCAGGTCCCATCTCCTTAAATTCCCACCTTTTTGCAGTTTCTTCAGTTTTAATCTACAGGTCATAACCAATAGATTGTGGTCAGAGTCCACATCTGCCCCTGGAAATGTCTTACAATTTAAAACCTGGTTCCTAAATCTCTGTCTTACCATTATATAATCTATCTGATACCTTTTAGTATCTTCAGGGTTCTTCCATGTATACAACCTTCTTTCATGATTCTTAAACCAAGTGTTAGTTATGATTATGTTGTGCTCTGTGCAAAATTCGACCAGGCGGCTTCCTCTTTCATTTCTGTCCCCCAATCCATATTCACCTACTATGTTTCCTTCTCTCCCTTTTCCTACACTCGAATTCCAGTCACCCATGACTATTAAATTTTCGTCTCCCTTCACAATCTGAATAATTTCTTTTATTTCATCATACACTTCTTCAATTTCTTCGTCATCTGCAGAGCTAGTTGGCATATAAACTTGTACTACTGTAGTAGGCGTGGGCTTCGTATCTATCTTGGCCACAATAATGCGTTCACTATGCTGTTTGTAGTAGCTTACCCGCATTCCTATTTTCCTATTCATTATTAAACCTACTCCTGCATTACCCCTATTTGATTTTGTGTTTATAACCCTGTAGTCACCTGACCAGAAGTCTTGTTCCTCCTGCCACCGAACTTCACTAATTCCCACTATATCTAACTTCAACCTATCCATTTCCCTTTTTAAATTTTCTAACCTACCTGCCCGATTAAGGGATCTGACATTCCACGCTCCGATCCGTAGAACGCCAGTTTTCTTTTTCCTGATAACGACATCCTCTTGAGTAGTCCCCGCCCGGAGATCCGAATGGGGGACTATTTTACCTCCGGAATATTTTACCCAAGAGGACGCCATCATCATTTAATCATACAGTAAAGCTGCATGCCCTCGGGAAAAATTACGGCTGTAGTTTCCCCTTGCTTTCAGCCGTTCGCAGTACCAGCACAGCAAGGCCGTTTTGGTTATTGTTACAAGGCCAGATCAGTCAATCATCCAGACTGTTGCCCTTGCAACTACTGAAAAGGCTGCTGCCCCTCTTCAGGAACCACACGTTTGTCTGGCCTCTCAACAGATACCCCTCCGTTGTGGTTGCACCTACGGTACGGCTAACTGTATCGCTGAGGCACGCAAGCCTCCCCACCAACGGCAAGGTCCATGGTTCATGGGGGGGTAAGACACAATGTCTAATTAAAAAAATTCTTAAGCAAGTTACACTCATAGTTGACAGCCATACTGACCAGAAATTCAAATTATTTGTCAGCTGAAGTCCCCAATAGTAATAACTCAAAAATACAGTTGGGTGGCTGAAGGCCTGCATAGCAAATTTTTGTGAAGCAATTAAACTTCTTCGAGAGATATTTAAAGAACAATCATCAACATTTCAGTGTTACGATATTTGTCTACTTAAGATTTTTTAAGACAAGTTACAGTCATGGCTGAAGGCCTTATTAACAAGAAATTCAAACTCTTTGCTGGCTGAAGGCCCAAACAGTAATAATTCAAAACCAAAATACTTAAAAAAAATCATCACAATCTGACCAAATCAAGAGAGAAGTGAGCCTCAGACAGTGCTCCAAGGATTGACCTAGGAAAGTTACTCAACTTCATAAACGATGAAACAGGCAGCTAACTGGATGGCAACTCAAACTAGTGACAGTTTAAACGCAGACCAACACTCTTGCAAAATCTACCTAACATCTGATAACCAATGCAACGATGGAATAACCCAGGCAAGGTGGAACTGGCGGAGAGCATTGCGTCTTCAGAATCTGGTGTTTAGAACATCCAGAAGCAGAAGCAAACAACTACTACGACCAAAGTAGTCCAAACGAAACAAAATATCCGAGCCACAATCAAGGAAGCTGTCGAGCTACATGCCTTACCGGACAGCAGCGGCAACGCGAGGAAAGGTACGATACAATCATACAAACTGTCAACAGATGTCCATACGATTGTGTTCTGCACGGAAGATGGCATTTCGGTCAACGGAAAACCACGCCAACGGGGACGTCAGGGCACCTGTCAAACGGAGCAGTGTTTGCCAGGTAGTCTCACACCCACACTCACTGTGTACACAGTCAGAGACAGTGCAGTATGGCACAGAGATGAGGCCTACCAGACTCCCTGCGATGGGGGCGATAGGAAGCAGGACAGTCGCAAACTCATGTGGTCCGATAGCTTAGCATTTGGCATTTCGGTCAACGGAAAACCACGCCAACGGGGACGTCAGGGCACCTGTCAAACGGAGCAGTGTTTGCCAGGTAGTCTCACACCCACACTCACTGTGTACACAGTCAGAGACAGTGCAGTATGGCACAGAGATGAGGCCTACCAGACTCCCTGCGATGGGGGCGATAGGAAGCAGGACAGTCGCAAACTCATGTGGTCCGATAGCTTAGCGTGAATCGTTCTGTTGTTTCTCGGATGTAGCGACACTTTATACCGGGTTATTACAAATGATTGAAGCGATTTCACAGCTCTACAATAACTTTATTATTTGAGATACTTTCACAATGCTTTGCACACACATACAAAAACTCAAAAAGTTTTTTTAGGCATTCACAAATGTTCGATATGTGCCCCTTTAGTGATTCGGCAGACATCAAGCCGATAATCAAGTTCCTCCCACACTCGGCGCAGCATGTCCCCATCAATGAGTTCGAAAGCATCGTTGATGCGAGCTCCCAGTTCTGGCACGTTTCTTGGTAAAGGAGGATTAAACACTGAATCTTTCACGTAACCCCACAGAAAGAAATCGCATGGGGTTAAGTCGGGAGAGCGTGGAGGCCATGACATGAATTGCTGATCATGATCTCCACCACGACCGATCTATCGGTTTTCCAATCTCCTGTTTAAGAAATGCCGAACATCATGATGGAAGTGCGGTGGAGCACCATCGTGTTGAAAGATAAAGTCGGCGCTGTCGGTCTCCAGTTGTGGCATGAGCCAATTTTCCAGCATCTCCAGATACACGTCTCCTGTAACGTTTTTTTCGCAGAAGAAAAAGGGACCGTAAACTTTAAACCGTGAGATTGCACAAAACACGTTAACTTTTGGTGAATTTCGAATTTACTGCACGAATGCGCGAGGATTCTCTACCGCCCAGATTCGCACATTGTGTCTGTTCACTTCACCATTAAGGAAAAATGTTGCTCCATCACTGAAAACAAGTTTCGCACTGAACGCATCCTCTTCCACGAGCTGTTGCAACCGCGCCGAAAATTCAAAGCGTTTGACTTTGTCATCGGGTGTCAGGGCTTGTAGCAATTGTAAACGGTAAGGCTTCTGCTTTAGCCTTTTCCGTAAGATTTTCCAAACCGTCGGCTGTGGTACGTTTAGCTCCCTGCTTGCTTTATTCGTCGACTTCCGCGGGCTACGCGTGAAACTTGCCCGCACGCGTTCAACCGTTTCTTCGCTCACTGCAGGCCGACCCGTTGATTTCCCCTTACAGAGGCATCCAGAAGCTTTAAACTGCTCATACCATCGCCGAATGGAGTTAGCAGTTGGTGGATTTTTGTTGAACTTCGTCCTGAAGTGTCGCTGCACTGTTATGACTGACTGATGTGAGTGCATTTCAAGCACGACATACGCTTTCTCGGCTCCTGTCGCCATTTTGTCTCACTGCGCTCTCGAGCGCTCTGGCAGCAGAAACCTGAAGTGCGGCTTCAGCCGAACAAAACTTTATGAGTTTTTCTACGTATCTGTAGTGTATCGTGACCATATGTCAATGAATGCAGCTACAGTGAATTTATGAAATCGCTTCAGTCATTTGTAATAGCCCTGTAGAGACCGAAACAGTATCCCGAAGACCAAGGCAGAGCCGACCACGTGTGACATCAGAAAGAAAGGACCGTTATTTGGCTGTAAGGGCAGCACGGTACCACCTTAGTAATGCGCAACACCTGGCATCGTACCTCGCAGCATCCACTGGTCGTGTTGTATTGGGGCAAACGATGTACCGAAGGCTTCGGCAGAGTGGCCTTTATTGTCAGAGATCTGCTACATGAGTGCCTGTGACGCGTGTCCACAGAAGGGAACGTCTAGAGTGGAGCCGTCAACATACCACCTGGACAGTCGAAGAGTGGGCCAACGCTCTTTTTACAGATGACTCCCGATTTAGTCTGGGGAGTGATCCTCGACGGATTCGCATCTGAAGGGAATGTGAAACACGATTTCGAGACCCGAACATTGCGGAAAGAGACCGATATCGAGGAAGATCACCGATGGGGTGGGAAGGGCTATGTTCACCTATTTGTGAGATTGTACGGGTGAGTCGGAAAGGTGTAACTGCTGACAGGTATCGTGACGAGCCCTTGGGACCTCATATACGGTTGTTGCGAGATGCTGTGCGCCCAGACTTCATACTGCGCAGGATAGTGCTAGACCTCATAGAGAATGCGTGGCTGATGTTTTCTTGGAATTGGAAGCTACTGCACTCATGGCGTGGCCTGTTTGCAGGAAGAATGGACCTTATTGCCCCAACATGACACTGATGATGTTATTTACAGCAGGCTCCGTCACTGTCAGGCCTATATAGGGTGAAAAGTATTTAAACCGACAAACTCTGGGAGGTTGTAGGCTACATCAAAACAAATATTTTTCCCTAATGTCATTTTTTCCTATGTGGTGTATTTAAACCTGTATAGGAAGGTTTCTCTGATGGCAAATTAATTAAACCAACAAACACTTTTCCATTTCTTTATGACCAAGAGACAACACATTAACACAACCCAATTTCAGTCACAGTAGATTTTCAAAAATACCTCCATTGAGACGTAAACAAAGGTTACACCAACGGATCATGTTCTGTCTGACACGGGTAAAAATCCCAGGAGTATCCTGAATTGTTCCTGCTGCTGCTACTATCCGAGCAACCAGATCCTCTTCTGATGCAACAAGAGTTCCGTAAACAAGGTTTTGCATCTCTCCCCACACAAAAAAGTCCAGAGGGGACATATCTGGGGATCGAGCAGGCCATGGTACAGGACCACCTCTGCCAATCCACGTTTCTGGGAACTGTCGGTCCAGGAATCCACGCACACGACGACTGAAATGTGCCGGCGCCCCGTCATGTTGGAACCACATGCGTTGTCTTATGGGGAGCGGGACGTCTTCCAGCAATTCTGGCAATACTCTGGCGAGAAAATTGTAATAGTGCCTGCCGTTTAGTGGCCTAGGTAGCAGATAAGGCCCCATTAAACAGTCCCCAACAACACCGACCCACACATTAACGAAGAAGGATGATGAGCGCTGGTAACTGAGACATGCGAATTGTGCATGTTGAAGACTCCATCACGCCCGAACGTTGCTTCATCGGTAAACAACACAGAGGATGGAAATGTAGGATGCATTTCACACTGTTCCAGGTACCACTGCTAAAACTGTGCTCTGGGTGGATAATCAACTGGTTCCAGGTTGTGAACACGCTGTAAGTGAAGTGGACGTAACAATTGCTCTCGAAGGACTGTTTTTACATTCGTCTGATTCGTCCCCATGTTACGTGCAATTGCACGAGTGCTGATTGAAGGATCCCGTTCCACATGCTGCAAGACAGCTTCCTCAAATTGCAGCGTTCTTACCGTGCGACGGCGTCCCTGTCCAGGTAATCTGCTAAATGACCCGGTCTCACGCAGACGTTGGTACACAGCAGCAAAGGTCGTATGATTTGGGATAAGTCGATTAGGATATTGTTGTTGATAAACCCGCTGTGCAGCTCGTCCATTGTGGTGCGCTACGTAGTACGCACCAACCATATCAGTGTACTCACTCCAGGTGTATCGCTCCATTAGTAAATAGAGACACTGCACTACTACACTGGTGGACAGCAGTTGCCTACAACTGAAGAGCGTAATACGGCCTCCATCGGTTTAAATAATCCTCATAGGAAAAAATGACATTAGGGAAAAATATTTGTTTGGATGTCCCCTACAACCTCCCAGAGTTTGTCGGTTTAAATACTTTTCACCCTGTATTGCTGCCAGAGGTGGTCACACACCGTAGTGAGCGCATTAAACAGTTGTCGCAATGTGTGTGCAAATCCTTACGTTGGACAAAATGACGAACATTTTCGTCTACTGTTGTGCATGTTGCAGATGTTTACGTTCTGTGTTCTTTACATCGTTTCTACTTTTCTATCACCTGTTTATACCGTTTTCAGGCAAACTAAACGCAGCCCTACGAAACTTCCGTTTGTTGCTTTAATGTTGGACATCAGTGTATTTTACAGAAAGTTTCATATTAGCAAAAACTTCCAGTGTGTAACTTGTGTTTACTTTCAGACATAGGTGGCAAACACGTTATGATTTATGGTCGCTAGGGAAACATTCCAGTCGTTGGTTTCTGCAACAGGAATTGCATCAGATACATTATTTATAACAAATAACATCAACTTTTGGGATGATACTTCTATTAAATAAGTAACAAAAAGCCAGAATCTCTTAGAAAAAAAGTGTAGAAAAGAAATATGGTAGCAAACCCATTACTTTCATATCTACTGCGCTAGTAGTATATGGCATAGATTGTGTAAAGTCTGTCACTAAAATGCCATTATTTGATATTTAATATGCAAATTGTGCTAAAAAGACGCGATATTGATAAATCATGGTTCCGCAGCATTGAAACCGTGTACTTCCGTAGCACACAAGACATCAACTATATGAAGCCTTTACCTACCGATATGTAGTCTCCTGTCATTTTATTGTAACAAAACGTAGATAAAACTACGCTTTTTCAACAGACCACTATTTACTGAAGCTTAGCTTATATTCATTCCTTGTACTGTATGATGAAGAAAATCCATCAAATACGAGTTTAACGCCAATACATATGGCGACTCTTCCATTCTGTTTGTGACGTAAAACGATGTATTATGTCATTGACTACGTTCCTCTCCACGAGACAAAAATCTGACTTTCAAGATTCTTTATTTCACGCTCTGCAGTGTAGTGAATCCACGTGGGTTTCCACGTATCGTGAGGAGATGGCTTTAACCACTCATTAAAACATTTTTAAAGCGATTGAGTATATGGAGCACAACTAAATTAAGATTCTGGTCAAAAACAGTTTATTAACGAAGAGAATGGAATTTTATTTTCACATAATTTTAGAGCTTTTCTGAGTGAAATACGTTAAGTGTAATACTACCCCGCTTCCGTAGCCGATTAGTCAGCTCACCTGACTGTCATGTGGAGGACACGAATTCTATTCCTGTTACCACCAGCGTTCCTTATCGAGAAGACTGGAATGGAGTGAACTCACCTTCGTGATGACAGCTGAAGTGCTACTTGAATGACAGGGAGTGGCTTCAAATTGTGAAAACTCGTGAATGGTCGAGGGAGCGTGTGCTGACCCCATGCCCGTCCATAATGCATCCGCAGGACGCCACATGGCAGAGGATGACCCGGCGGTCGGTAAACATTACGTGGTCTTCAGGGCCTGATCATGCAGTTTAGTTCTTATAGTGCTACTCAGAGGGAACTTCACACTCTCTACATCAGTTCAAAGTATTTTTTCGAATACCCCTTCTCGAACATGCTTCATGACTCGTTGTTGATCTTCTCTTCGTAATGCTTCACAAAAATTCTGTAAAATGCTTGGGTAATGTAAATGCTTTCGAAATGTGGTGCTACAGAAGAATGCTGGAGATTACATGGGTAGATCACGTAACTAATGAGAAGGTATTGAATAGAATTAGGGAGAAGAGAAATTTGTGGCGCACCTTGAGTAGAAGAAGGGATCGGTTGGTAAGACATGTTCTGAGACATCAAGGGATCACCAATTTAGTATTGGAGGGCAGCGTGGAGGGTACAAATAGTAGAGGGAGACCAAGAGATGAATACACTAAGCAGATTCAGAAGGATGTAGGTTGCAGTAGGTACTGGGAGATGAAGAAGCTTGCACAGGATAGAGTAGCATGGAGAGCTGCATCAAACCAGTCTCAGGACTGAAGACCACAACAACAACAAAAATGTAAATGTCTTGTGACTAGAGCCTCCCGTCGGGTAGACCGTTCGCTGGGTGCAAGTCTTTCGATTTGACGGCTCTTCGGCCTCTTTGGCTACTTGCGCGTCGATGGGGGTTGAAATGATGATGATTGGAACAACACAACACCCAGTCCCTGAGCGGAGAAAATCTCCGACCCAGCCGGGAATCGAACCCGGGCCCTTAGGATTGACATTCTGTCGCGCTTACCACTTTTTTTTTCTTCCATTTTGGTCGGTATTGTTCGTTGCGTTCGGTCTGGGTGGACGTCACAAGACATCCGTTCAGGTTGATCGTTGATTCCTTTATTCAATTTTTTTTTTATTACAGAGGGCGAGCAGCTCTCTGACCGAACATGCTGAGCTACCATGCCGGCGTTGCTCTAGGTGGACATCCAACTGACGGCCCTTGTTGTGAATGGGATATGGCCAGCTCTCACCCGAGATTAACGAATTCACTCTGCTGCTTTCGCTACCATATTTTCTGTACAGAATGTATGCACTGAAGCATGCGACAAATAATAAATATTTCTGACAATATTTCTTCCAGTTTGTTCTGCATCTACAGCTACATCTATGTAGATATGCCACAAGTTGAAATTAGCAGTTCACATAATATGTAAAGATCAGAACATTCCTCAAACTGGGGAACTATCAAGAATGGGGTTCCACAAGGGTCGGTCTTGGGTCCTTTGTTGTTCTTAATATATATTAATGACTTGCCATTCTATATTCATGAAGAGGCAAAGTTAGTTCTCTTTGCTGATGATACAAGTATAGTAATCACACCTGACAAACAAGAAGTAACTGATGAAATTGTCAATAGTGTCTTTCAGAAAATTACTAAGTGGTTCCTTGTAAACGGACTCTCACTGAATTTTGATAAGACACAGTACATACAGTTCCGTACAGCAAATGGTATGACACCATTAATAAATATAGACCTTAATCAGAAGCATATAGCTAAGGTAGAATATTCAAAATTTTTAGGTGTGTCCATTGATGAGAGATTAAACTGGAAGAAATACATTGATGATCTGCTGAAACGTTTGAGTTCAGCTACTTATGCAGTAAGGGTCATTGCAAATTTTGGTGATAAACATCTTAGTAAATTAGCTTACTACACCTATTTTCACTCATTGCTTGCATATGGCATCATATTTTGGGGTAATTCATCACTGAGGAATAAAGTATTTATTGCAGAAAAGCGTGTAATCAGAATAATAGCTGGAGTCCACTCAAGATCATCCTGCAGACATTTATTTAAGGATCTAGTGATATTCACAGTAGCTTCTCAGTATATATACTGTCTTATGAAATTTGTTATTAACAACCAAACCCAATTAAAAAGTAATAGCAGTGTGCATAACTACAATACTAGGAGAAAGGATGATCTTCACTATTCAAGATTAAATCTAACTTTGACACAGAAAGGGGTGAATTATACTGCCACTAAAGTCTTTGGTCACTTACCAAATAGTATCAAAAGTCTGACAGATAACCAACAAGTATTTAAGAAGAAATTAAAAGAATTTCTGAATGACAACTCCTTCTACTCCATGGAGGAATTTTTAGATATAAATTAAGGAAAAAAAATAAAAAAATAAAAAAAAATAAAAAGTTATATATTAACATAATTATGTTGTTAAATTAACTTAATTATGTCATGTATTGGAAAATTTGACTCGTTCCACATCATTACGAAATATCGTATTCATGATCCATGGAACTAATATTAATCTAATCTAATCTAAGTCACCATACGGTTCGTGCCGGAGGGTACCCTATACCACTACTAACATTTCCTTTCCTGTTCCACTCGCAAGCAGAAGGAGGTAAAAACGACTGTCTATATGCCTCCGTATGAGCTCTTATTTCCCGTATCTTATCTTCGTGGTCCTCACGAGTGATGTACGTTGGCGGCAGTAGAGTCGTTCGGCAGCCAGCTTCAAATGCCGGTCCTAGAAATTTTTCTCAGTGGCGTTTTTCGAAAAGAACGTCACCTTCACTCCAAAGAGTGCTGTATGAGTTAGCGAAGCATCTCCGTAACACTTACGTGTTGTTCGAACCTACCGGTGAAAATCTAGCAGCCAGCCTCTGAACTGATTCAATGTCTGCCTTCAATCCGACCTCGTACGGATCCCAAACACTCGAGCAGTACTCAAGAATAAGTCTCACCAGCGTCATGTGTGTGGTCTCGGGTGTGTGGTCTCCTTTACAGGTGAACCACGATTTCCTAAAATTCTCCCAATAAACCGAAGTCAATCATTCGCCTTCACTACGACAGTTCACACATGCTCGTTCCATTTCATATCACTTCGCAATGTTACGGCCAGCTAATTAAATGACTTGACTGTGTCAAGCAGAACACTACTAATACTGTATCCGAACATTACAGGTTTGTTCTTCTTCTTATCCGCATTAACGTACACTTTCCTACATTTAGGGGGTAGCTGCCATTCATCACACCAACTAGAAATTTTGTCTATGTTATCTTCAATCCTCCTAAAGTCTGTCAAATTCGACGCCTTACCGCAGCAGCAAGGGGAAACTACAGCCGTATTTTTTCACCGAGGGCATGCAGCTTTACTGTATGGTTTAATGAAGATGGCGTCCTCTTGGGTAAAATATTCCGGAGGTAAAATCGTCCCCCATTAGGATCTCCGGGCGGGGACTACTCAGGAGGATGTCGTTATCAGGAGGAATGCTGAAGAATAGATAGGTAGATCACGTAACTAATGAGGAGGTACTGAATAGAATCGGGGAGAAGAGGAATCTGTGGCACAACTTGACTAGAAGAAGGGATCGGTTACTAGGACACGTTCTGCGGCATCAAGGGATCACCAATTTATTGATGGAGGGAAGCGAGGAGGGTGAAAATCGTAGAGGGAGACCAAGAGATGAATACACTAAGCAGATTCAGAAGGATGTAGGTTGCAGTAGTTACTCGGAGATGGAGAAGCTTGCACAGGATAGAGTAGCATGGGGAGCTGCATCAAACCAGTCTCTGGAATGAAGACCACAACAACAACAACACCGTACAGCACAGCGTCATTAGCAAACAAACGCAGATTGCTGCCCAACCCGTTCGTCACATCATTTATGTACATGGAGAAAAACAGCGGTCGTATCACACTTTCCTGGGTCACTTCTCACTATACCATTGTCTGTGATGAACACTCGGTTTCGAGGACAACATACTGGGTCCTATAATTTCAGAGGTCTTCGAGCCACTCACACATCTGTGGACTTATTTCATATGCTCGTACCTTCGTTAACAGCCTACAATGGGGCACAGTACCGCATGCTTTCAAGAAATCTAGAAATATGGAATCTGCATGTTGCCCTTTATTCATAGTTCGCAGTATATCGTGTGAGAAAAGGGCAAGTGAGTTTCTCACGAGCGATGCTTTCTAAAACCGTGCTGATTCGTGAACGTAAGTCCTCGAACGATTATCATATTGCAAATGAGAATGTGTTCACAGATTCTGCAGCAAACCAAAGTTAGGCATATTGGTCTGTAATTTTGCGGGTCCGTTCTTTTATTTTCCTTGTGTACTAGAGTCACCTGCGATTTTTTCCAGTCTCTTGGGACTTTGTGCTGGGAGAGAGATTCGTGATAAATGCAAGCTAGGTAAGGGCCCAATGCCATAGACTACTCTTTGTAAAACCAAATTTGGATCCGATCCGGACATGGTGACTCATTTGCTTTCAAATCTTTCAGTTGTTTCTCTACGCCAGTGACGCTTATTACTATGTTGTCCATACGGGAGTCTTTCCGACGGTCAAATGACAGGATGTTTGTACGATTCTCATATGTGAACGATTTCTTGAATGTGAAATTTAACACTTCATCTTTCGTTTTGCTGTCTTGAACTGCCACACCAGACTGGTCAACATGGGACTGAATGGAAGTCGTAGACTGGCTTAGTGAGTCTACACAGGATCAGAATCTTCTCGGGTTTTCTGGCAGATCTTTTGCTAAGATATGGCGGCGGTAGTTGTATGTCTCGCGCGTAGATCATATGACAGATGCACGAATCTCTGCTAAACTTTGCTTGTCGTCATTTTTGCGTTCTCTTTTGAACCGAGAGCGCAACAGTCTCTGCTTCCTCAGTATCTTCCGAATTTCGTTATTAAACCATGGTGGGTTTTTTCTATCCTTTATACATTTACTCGGTAGATAACTCTCCAGACCACGATTTACAGTCTGCTTAAACTTTGCCCATAATTCCTCTATGTTCTTCTCAAGAGAATTCAGTGATATCAATTCACTGTCTAAGTGACGTGCTATCAACTGCTTATCAGATCTTTCTAGCAGAGACATTCTACTAGCCTTCTTGAATGATTTGTTAACTTTTGTAACAATAGTTGCTATAATGATTTCATGAACGCTAATCGCCATTTCTATACTGAAATGGTTGATGAGGTCCGGGCTATTTGTAGCTACAAGGTCTAAAAAGTTTCTATTGTGCGTGGGCTGCCGATGTAGCTGCTCAAGACAGTTTACAGGAAAAGTGTTCAAAAATATTTTGCAAGACTGTCTGTCTGTACTCCCGAAATGAACCCATAGACATCACAGTCTATACCCGGTGGGTTAAAGTCGCCTGCAACTAGTATTGCATGATCTGGATATTTACGCGCTACTGACCGTAGACTTCCTTTGAATCACTGTAGAACTGTGACAGCGGAATCAGGTGACCGGTAAAAATAACTAACAATTAGCTTGATTTCACGTACACCTGTTACACGCGACCAGTTAACTCCACTATCACACTCAACTTCTACCTCAATAGAGACAATATTTTTGTCAGGTGCACTCAACACTCCCCCCTCCTATGGCCTCTAATCCATCTTTCCGACATACGTTCCACGACTCGCTAAATATCTCAGAGCTTTCCACTTCGGGTTTTAGCCAGTTCACGATCCCAAGAATAATTTGAGCGCAAGAACTTTCCTGGAGGACAGTAAAGTCGGAAACGTTATTACAAATACTTCGAAAATTTACTTATGAAATTTTGACAGTCGAATTGTCTTTCTCTGAACGCCCGTCTGACTTCCCTTGCTGCGTATCGACTGGTGAGTGTTCATCAGAGCGCCTCAAACTACCGTCTAGCCTAAAAGACCCTCATGTGCACTCCACAAATACTCTTCTAACCCAGTAGCTGCTTCCGTTGTGTAGTGCACCGCTGACCTATCAAGGGGAGTCCTACAAATCTCACCATAACGCAGCCCTTTGGCTGAGACCCTCCACTCGGCTCCAAACCAAAGGAGCTCTGCTTGCAGACCGCGTACGAGCCAGCAGTCTTCACCACCTCCACCAGGCGCCATTCTCTGTGACTATTCCCAATTTCTGAGACATGTAGAACGTGTTTAGTGTCGTTGCTAGGCCTGGTATCTACATTTACATCTACATGGATACTCTCCCAATCATATTTAAGTGCCTGGCAGAGGGTTCATCGAACCACATTCACAATTCTCCATTATTCCAATTTCGTATAGCGCGCAGAAAGAGCTCTGATTTCCCTTATATTGTCTTGGTGATCGTTCCTCCCTATGTAGGTCGGTATCAACAAAATATTTTTGCATTCGGAGGAGAAAGTTAGTGATTGGGATTTCGTGCGAAGATTCCGTAGCAACGAAAAACGTCTTTCTTTTAATGATGTCCAGCCCAAATCCTGTATCATTTCTGTGAAACTCTCTCCCATATTTCGCGATAATACAAAACTTGCTACCTTTCTTTGAACTTTTTCGATGTACTCCGTCAGTCCTATCTGGTAAGGATCCGACACCGCGCATCAGTATTCTAAAAGAAGACGGACAAGCGTAGTGTAGGCAGTCTCCTTAGTAGGTCTGTTATATTTTCTAAGTGTCCTGCCAATAAAACGCAGTCTTTGGTTAACCTTCCCCACAACATTATCTATGTGCTCCTTCCAATTGAAAGTTGTTCGTAATTGTAATATCTAGGTATTAAGTTGAATTTACGGCTTTTGGATTAGACTGATTTATCGTGTAACCGAAGTTTAACGAGTTCCTTTCAGCACTCATGTGGATCAGCTCACACTTTCCGTTATTTAGGGTCAACTGCCATTTTTCGCTCAATTCAGATATCTTTTCTAAATCGTTTTGCAGTTTGTTTAGATCTTCTGATGACTTTATTAGTCGATAAACGACAGCGTCATCTGCAAACAACCTAAGACGGCTGCTCAGATTGTCTCTGAAATCGTTTGTATAGATAAGGAACAACAAAGGGCCTATAACACTACCTTGGGAAATGCCAGAAATCACTTCTGTTTTACTCGATGACTCTCCGTCAGTTACTACGAACTGTGACCTCCCTGAAAGGAAATCACAAATCCAGTCACATAACTGAGACGATATTCCATAAGCACGCAATTTCACTACGAGATGCTTGTATGGTACAGTGTCAAAAGCCTTCGGGAAATCCAGAAATACGGAATGGATCTGAAATCCCTTGTCAATAGCACTCAACACTTCATGTGAATAGAGAACTAGTTGTGTTTGACAGGAAGGATGTTTTCTAACCCCATGCTGACTGTGTGTCGATAGACAGTTTTCTTCGAGGTAATTCATAATGTTCGAACACAATATATCTTCTAAAATCCTGCTGCATATCGACGTTAACGATATGGGCCTGTAATTTAGTGGATTACTCCTTCTACCTACCTTGAATATTGGTGCGACCTGTGCAACTTTCCAGTGTTTGGGTACGGATCTTCTGTCGAGCGAACGGTTAGTTGTATGTGATTGTTAAGTATGGAGCTAATGCAGCAGCATACGACGAAAGGAACCTGACTGGTATACAGTCTGGATCAGAAGACTTGCTGTTATTAAGTGATTTAAGTTGCTTCACTACTCCGAGGATATTTACCTCTACGTTACTCATGTTGGCAGCTGTTCTCGATTCGAATTTTGGAATATTTACTTCGTCTTCTTTTGTGAAGGCATTTCGGAAGGCTGTGGGTAGGATATATAAGAGGCAAGGACGCCGTCGGTGAGTGATCGCTGTGAAGCAGAAGCCGCGCTGTCGTGTGTGAAAGTGCTATCAGAAACTGACCAGTTTGGAAGGGACCTCATTGCAGTCTCTGCGTGGCCGGCTGCTCGTATCGTGCAATATCCAGATTTGTGCCGTATTCGGATGGCAAGATGACTTTATGTTTGGGCTGTATGGGAACGTGAGGGCAGGCATACTCATCGTCAAGGTTCCAGTCGACCACGCATGACCACCACGAAGTTGGATCGCCTTACTGCGCACCAGGCAAATCGTAACCCCTTCACATCTGCGCCTGACATCTGACAAGACGCCCTGCAAAATTCTATGTTTTTGGTCGGAGACCAGCAACAGTCGGACTAGGCAATTACAGCTCTATTCGTAGGCTGCCGTCAACAAAACGCGAACGGCTGCGTTTTGAAGTTGAATGTCAATCCTAAGGGCCCGGGTTCGATTCCCGGCTGGGTCAGAGATTTTCTCCGCTCAGGGACTGGGTGTTATGTTGTCATTATTTCATCCCCATCGACGCGCAAATCGCCGAAGTGGCGTCAAATCGAAAGACTTGCACCCGGCGAACGGTCTACCCGACGGGAGGCCCTAGTCACACGACATTTACATTCCATTTGTCGGGAAGCATGGCCTGCTGATGAATGCCTTCGCATTGTGTTCGACGACGGCTCATGGTTCTGCTCTTCCTAGATGACCATCGTCAGCGAGTACGAAATCGAGGTTCTGTTCTACTCCAGATGACTGTCGTCGCCGAACACGGAGGTGACTTTGGGAGAGGTCCCAGTGTTGCAATGTTTTGGACAGGCACAGCGATGTTCCTTCAGGTGTCGTGATGTGAGGAGCCATCGTATATGACTTCAGGTCACGGCTGATAGTGACTGAGGGAACTCTGACAGCACAGTGGTACGTCATGGACTCTCTGGGTCCTCATGTGTTACCTTTCATGCGACAGTATAGTGGAGCCGTTATGCAACAGGACAATACTCATCCGTACATGTCACGTGTCCCATGGCACTATCTGCATCATGTTGAGGTACTCCCATGGCCATCAAGATCCCCAGAGCTGCACCAGGTACAGAATGTTACAGCACAACATTAGGTCAGAGAAGGTGTAACGTGATACCTGATAACTCGCAACATACCATCATGTTCAGTGTAAATGTGACTCGATTTTCTGATCACCGAGGTAGCATCACATGCTATCTCCAACGTGAAGTTTTATTTAGTTTCCTCATCCACTTCTGGATGCTTCACTTGCTGTCGGAAACTGTACTAGACAATTGCTACGTACAATATTTTAAAAATTACCTTCTGACTAATGTACTTTTTGGGCTAATAATTTCAGATGATTAAATTGTGCGCTTATGTTTACGCATTTCGGTTTTATGCACTATATTGCGTTCTATATTTTGTACCGAAGTCTGACATTTATCCCGTTTGTATCATTATTTCACGTAATTGCTCTCTTCAAGTACTGAAGGGCGATCTGTTTTAATTTTTAAAAGCATTCAACAGCCAAGATCGCATAAAATATTTCTTTATTTAAGAAAACCGGTTTCAACGGACTTTGCTGTCATCTTCAAGTCTTAAAAACTGTTTTTGTTGTAAAAGATGTCAAGTGGATAAAAATCTGCACATTATAAAATGTTTGTCATCCCTAAAATATTTACAAATATTTTAGCTTTTATGAACGTATTTTACAACAAAAAGAGTTGTAAGAGCTGAAGATGAGAGCAAACTTTGTTGAAATCTGTTGTCCCAAATAAAGAAATATTTTATACGATCTTGGCTGTTGAATGGTTTATAACAAATTGTGTTTCTATGTAGTAACAACAGTAATAATAACAACAATAATAATTTTGGTGTTGGCAGAAGAACCAACACCGTGTTACGAATGGAGGCCAAAATGCACGCGTTTTAGCTCACGCAGGCTGGCGTGAGGAGGGAAGAACCATACTGACGTGAGGTCTGGGACATAAGGAATGGGAATTCAGAAAGTGGACATAATTAGTTTGATACTTAACTTTAATCCATTAATGATGAACGTCGCTCTTGACGGTACATGATTCACAATATTATCTGTTCAGAAGACAAAGCAACTGAATATGGCGCCTTGCTAGGTCGTAACAAATGACGTAGCTGAAGGCTATGCTAAACTGTCGTCTCTGCAAATGAGAGCGTATGTAGACAGTGAACCATCGCTAGCAAAGTCGGCTGTACAACTGGGGCGAGTGCTAGGGAGTCTCTTTAGACTGATCTGCAATCACTGATAGTGGCGACACGCGGGTCCGACGTATACTAACGGACCGCGGCCGATTTAAAGTCTACCACCTAACAAGTGTGGTGTCTGGCGGTGACACCACAATAATAATGATAATAAAGCGCTTGGAACAGAGTTATGGCACTGGAGTTATACAGATTCCAAACCGTGGTGCCAATAAATTACATAAATTTTTAGCTTCTTGGTTGATATCATTACTCTATAAAATAATGTGACCTGAAATGTTATTCCAGAGGAACACCACGGTGCTTCCCTACATGTGTTCATATTGAATGTGCACTAGATTTGGTACGTAGGGCGTCCGCAACTGAGAGGTATGGTAATTAATTTAGACAGATCCGCTTCAGTTGTACTAATTATTTATTTAAACCACGACCGGTTTCACGTGTATAGTACAACTAAAGCGATCTCTCTAAATTATTTACCATATTGAGTATGGTATGCTCTTATTCATCCATCTAGTTAACTACGGACACCGTCAAACCCAAGAAACAATGTAGCTTGATTTCTTTCATTCCCTAATGCACTGACAGTGATAGAAATCATAATAACTGGAAGGAAAACTCAGACGACCAATGAGATATCCAGCTCTGGGTCCTTCAGTTACTGGCCTGAAGTTGACACTTGCAGCCACCAGAAACCTTTTATATTTTCACTAAATTAATATATGTTTTTGTGGGTATCATTCTTCCCACTAGTTTGATGCGGCCCGCCACGAATTCCTCTCCTGTGCCAACTTTTTCGTCTCAGACTAGGCCTTGCAACCCACGACCTCAACTATTTTATGTATGTATTCCGAACTATCTATCTTGCTCTATTGTTTTTACACTCTTCAGTTCCCTTTAGTACCAATGAAGTTACTCCCTGATGTCTTAACATATGTCCTGGCACAACGTCCCTTCTTCTTGTTAGATTTTCCATACATTCCTTTGCCCGCATCTCGTGGTCGTGCGGTAGCGTTCTCGCTTCCCACGCCCGGGTTCCCGGGTTCGATTCCCGGCGGGGTCAGGGATTTTCTCTGCCTCGTGATGGCTGGGTGTTGTGTGCTGTCCTTAGGTTAGTTAGGTTTAAGTAGTTCTAAGTTCTAGGGGACTTATGACCACAGCAGTTGAGTCCCATAGTGCTCAGAGCCATTTGAACCATACATTCCTTTCCTCACTGATCTTACGGAGAACCACCTCATTTCTTATTCCATCAGTCCACCGAATTCTCAACATTCTTCAGTAGCACCACATCTCAAATGCTTCTGTTCTCTTCTGTTCCGTTTTCCCATAGTCCATGTCTCACTAACATACAACGCTGTGCTCTTAACGTACATTTTCAGAATGTCTTCCTCAAATTAAGACCTATGTTTGATACTGGCAGGCTTCTCTTGGCCTAAGTCTGATGCTAGGTTTCTCGCTGTTGACATTACTGCAACTCTTCGCTACTTTCGTCTTTCTTCGATTTATTCTCAGTTCGTATTCCGTACTCATTAGACTGTTCTTTCTATTCAACACATCCCGTAATGCTTCTTCACTTTCACTGAGGATAGCGCACCTTATCTTTAACACCATTTCACCTTGAATTTTTTTTTACCGCCATTGCTTTTTCGACTTATAGACTGAACATTAGGGGCGAATAACGATATCCTTGCCTTCCATTCTTTTTAATCCGAGCGCTTTGTTCTTGGTCTTCTACTGCTTTTGTTCCCTTTTGATTCTTGCGCATATTGTGTTCTAGCTTAGCGCCCGCTGCTTTGCTCGCTACGACTGTATGGTCTACACAGATTTTTTTTTTCATATTTGATCGTTATTTTAACTACGATTAAACAAGAAAAAAAATCTGTGTAGACCAAACAGTTTTTTCTTATTTAATCGTAGTGTTTTTGAGGTTCGCCGATGACATTGTAATTCTGTCAGAGACAGCAAAGGACCTGGAAGAGCAGCTCAACGGAATGGACAGTGTCTTGAAAGGAGGATATAAGATGAACATCAACAACAGCAAAACGAGGATAATGGAATGTAGTCGAATTAAGTCGGGCGATGCTGAGGGAAATAGATTAGGAAATGAGACACTTAAAGTAGTAAAGGAGTTTTGCTATTTGAGGAGCAAAATAACTGATGAGGGTCGAAGTAGAGAGGATATAAAATGTAGACTGGCAATGGCAAGGAAAGAGTTTCTGAAGAAGAAAAATTTGTTGAGTATAGATTTAAGGGTCAGGAAGTCGTTTCTGAAAGTATTTGTATGGAGTGTAGCCATGCATGAAAGTGAAACGTGAACGATAAATAGTTTGAACAAGAAGAGAATAGAAGCTTTCGAAATGTGGTGCTGCAGAAGAATGCTGAAGATTACATGGGTAGATCACATAACTAATGAGGAGGTACTGAACAGAACTGGAGAGAAGAGAAATTTGTGGCACAACTTGACTAGAAGAGGGGATCGATTGGTAGGGCATATTCTGAGGCATCAGGGGGTCACCAATTTAGTATTGGAGGGCAGCGTGGAGGGTAAATATCGTAGAGGGAGACCAAGAGATGAACACACTAAACAGATTCAGAAGGATGTAGGTTGCAGGAGGTACGGGGAGATGAAGTAGCTTGCACAGGATAGAGTAGCATGGAGAGCTGCATCATACCAGTTTCTGGACTGAATACCACAACAACATCGTAGTTTTATGTTGCTCACAATTTGCAAAACCTTCTAAACTTTTTACGATAATTAGGCACTAGAAGCATGGTCTTTTCCGAGTGTACTGACCGAAAAACGATTCTGCTAGCTGGAGTCCACGGTTTTTGTTAATCATGCCTTTTTCGATCTTGTGCGATATTTCAATAGAAACTTTCATACTCTAACACATATTCCTTTATATGTGACCTAGAAGTGAAACACCTGTTTTCATAGATTCAACATAGGATTATACAGTCACCCAGTTCAAATAACTGTTAGGTGCATTTGCAACCTGTTGGCTGTATAATCCTATGTTGAAACTAGTATACGTTTCTGAGCTCTATTTCACCCTCTTAGTGGCTGAATTTCTATAAACGGTGAAACACGCACTATATTTGCTACTAACAGAGAAACCAATTCAAATTTTCATACACTTAGCTGTGAAAACGCTTTCGTAATGAAATATTTTCATAAAACTTTTCATCCCCTATTTCGCTCCCTTAGGGAACTGAATTTCCAAAAGCACTGAAACATATATTTTTTTCGATGGAGCTCAGCCACAGCCACAGTCACACAGTCGACACAAACCTGTTGACCTGTGTATTTGTCATACTACACAGTACATAGCAATATGAGATTAATGGTCTAAGAACGCTGACTCGATGATGGCGTGAGAGCCTAAATCTAGTTTGTACACAAGATACATACAGAAATATACTGTCAAATGGCGATGTATTCTTTCAAAAAAGTGTTTTCTTATTTCTAACACAGAAGTCAAGTACCAATTTTCATAAACGTAACTTTTAGAAACGCCTTATTACTTCTTTAATAATGATTTATTTTTTTAAACATCGCCCACTATTTTATCCCCTTAGCGGTTGAATTTTCAAAAATTCTGAAAAATGTATTTCTTTTACTTCTGACTGAGAAACCAGATACTAATTTTCGTCCTTCTAACTTCAAAATCTAGCGACATATTTTCAGAAAACGTTTCATCCCTTATCTCATCCCATTAAAAGTGGAATTTCGAAGATTAAACGATGCCTACAGTATAAGATCAACACACTTTTCAGTTTTTATCCTTAGATGTTTGGGCTGGGCGATGATGAGCCAGTGAATCATTCTAACCCTATTTTGCTCCTGTAGGAGTAGAATTTCCAAAAACAGTTAAAAACATATTTTTTTCAAAACTTCCTGGCAGATTAAAACTGTGTGCCGGACCGAGACTCGAACTCGGGACCTTTGCCTTTCGCGGGCAAGTGCTCTACCTCTTTTTTTTTTAATCTCATTTTGTTCGCTTTTATTCGTTGCATCTGCTCCGGGCGGACGTCGTAAGACATTCGTTTAAGTTCGTTGTTGATCGATTAACTCAGTTTTTTAATTACAGAGGGCAGCTAACCCTCTTCTTTTTTTTATCGTTGTATTTGGTCGTTGCGGACGTCACATGACATCCGTTCAAGTTCGTTTGTTGATCTTTCGACTCAGTTTTTTATTACAGAGGCCAACCAGCTCTCTGACCGAACACGCTGAGCTACCGTGCCGGCAGCCTCTGATCCAACACGCTGAGCTACCGTGCCGGCTACCATCTGAGCTACCCAAGCATGACTCATGCCCCCTCCTCACAACTTCACTTCTGCCAGTACCTCGTCTCCTATCTTCCAAACTTTACAGAAGCTCTTCTGCGAGCTTCTGTAAAGTTTGGAAGGTAGGAGACGAGGTATTGGCAAAAGTAAAGCTGTGAGGACCGGCTTGAGTCGTGCTTGGGTAGCTCAGATGGTAGAGCACTTGAACGCAAAAGGCAAAGGTCCCGAGCGTTACTTAGTGGAAAGTGCCAACTATTCATAATTTTTTAAATTCTTTTTTAAATTTTTTAAATGATTTCCCTTATTATGTGCCCTATAAAATTTATATTGTTTACTCACACTTTCCTCTCTGCTTCTCTTATAAAACATGACATAATTTTTCTCCCCTCTTCAATTTATGTATAATCTGTTGTGTATGTAAAAAGTTTTCTTCCACTTCTGCTCCACTTATCATGCTGATGTTTCCCTCATACTGTCCCATCTAACAGTGCAAACTAGAGAAAGAGGTCAAACCAGAATGCACAATGTGCCTGTGGCAGCACAAGTGCATGACATACAGAAACATGAACTAAAAACAATGTGTCGATGCTACATATAAATTATTATGCCTGTCGTGCAATGTTTTACCAAAAAAAAAGATGACAAATGGTCATATAAAAGGGTTCAAGGAAACGACAAAAGAGAAAAACGAAAAAGAAAAGAATATACAAACGAAAACCTATAAAATGACAGTAATGTTAACCAACACTAGGAATATAATAGGTTAATAGAATGAAATGTTTTTAATGTATCGTTGTTAATATATTTAAATAAATATATATGGTTACAAAAAAAAAAGTTCGAGTCTCGGTCAGGCAGACAGTTTTAATCTGTCAGGAAGTTTCATGTCAGCGCACACTCCGCTGCAGAGTGAAAATCTCATTCTGGACATTTTTTCTTCATTTCTAACCGAAAAACCAAATACCAATATTCAAAGATTTATCTTTAAAATGCTTTCACAGTGAAATATTTTCATAAAACATTTCTCCCCATATCTCATCACCGAATTTCCAAAAACGCTGAACACGTGTTTCTTTATTTCTGACCGAGAAGCCAAATAGCAATTTTCGTAGGACTTGCTACAAACTGCCTTAAAAGCGACATACTTTCAAAAAACTTTTCGTCCCCTATTTGATGCACTTGGTGTGAGGAGGGGGGGGGGGGGGGAAGGGGTGTGGGTGGGGGTGGGGGACAATTCCAAAAAAATCTCTTTTGAAGCGACACCTACAGTATAAGATAAGATCAGAACCCTCTGCATTTTTCAAGTTTCTATCCATAGTGGTTTGGGCTGGGCGATGATGAGTCAGTGAGTCGGGACATTGCCTTTTGTATTTAGAGATACCCGTCTTTCCCTACGGCTTATCCCTATTTCTCTCTGAATTTCGAACGTCTTGCACCATTTTACGTTGTCCAATGCTTTTTCTAGGTCGACAAATCCTATGAAAATGTCGATTTTGCTTCAGTCTTGCTTCCATTACGAAACGCTCATCAGCACTGCCTCTCTGACGCTTTACCGTTCCTAAGGCTAACTGATAGTCATCTAACAGTTCCGTTCTTCTGTATATTATTCTTGTCAGCAACATGGAGGCATGCACTGTTAAGCTGATTCCGCCATAATTATCGTTACTTGTCGGCGCTTGCGATCTTCGAAATTATAGGGACGGCGTTTTTGCAGAAGTCTGCTGGTATATCGCCAGTCTCATACGAGGGGCCTTTGTAAACTCCGTACAAAGTCCGAGAGATGGCACCACCGGCGCTTATGGAGGTCATATTTAGGTAGTAGCAAAAAAATGGTTCAAATGGCTCTGAGCACTATGGGACTTAACGTCTGAGGTCATCAGTCCCCTAGAACTAAGAACCACTTATACCTAACTAACCTAAGGACATCACACACATCCATGCCCGAGGCAGGATTCGAACCTGCGACCGTAGCGGTCGCACGGTTCCAGACTGTAGCGCCTAGAACCTCCCGGCCACTATGGCCGGCAGTTAGTAGCATATGTGGATAGAACGCACACCGAGTTTCAGCCATATTGGTTTATTTCTTTGTGTTTGGCATTCGTGTGAATCCAGGAAGTCGACTGATCGTCAAAAAATGGACGAAAAAGAATTTCGTGTGGTAATTAAGGATTACTTTATGAAAGGCAAAACTAAATAGAAGCTTGATAAACATTACGGTGACTCTGCACCTTCGATCAGAACAGTTTATAGGCCGGCCGGTGTGGCCGTGCGGTTCTAGGCACTACAGTCTGTAACCGGGCGACCGCAACGGTCGCAGATTCGAATCCTGCCTCGGGCATGGATGTGTATGATGTCCTTAGGTTAGTTAGGTTTAATTAGTTCTAAGTTCGAGGCGACTGATGACCTCAGACGTTAAGTCCCATAGTGCTCAGAGCCATTTGAGCCATTTTTTTGCTACTACCTAAATAGTGCTCAGAGACCAGAACAGTTTATAAGTGGTTTCAAAATTTTCGGAGTGGCCATATGGGCAGAAGTGATGCTAAATGTTCTGGACGCCCTGTGGAGGTTACGACTGCAGAAATCATTGATGGATGACAGAAGAGTGAAGGTGCGTGAGACTGCTAGTGCTGTGGACATCTCGAATGAACGGGTACATAATATCTTGCATAAGCATTTGGACATGAGAAAGCTATCCGCAAGATGGGTTCCGCGATTGCTCACACTTGACCAAAAACGGAATCGTGTGAAGTGTTGCAAGGATAGCAGATGTTCAGGAAGAATCCGCAGGAATTTAAGCGTCGTTTCGTCACTGTGGATGAAACATGGAGACATTATTATACTCCTGAGACCAAACAACAATCTAAACAATGAGTTACCAAGGGAGAAGCTACACCAAAAAAGGCGAAGACCATTCCTTCGGCCGGAAAGGTTATCACGACTGTCTTTTGGGATTCGCAAGGAATAATCCTCATCGACTGTCTGGAAAAGGGTAAAACTATTGCAGGTGAATATTATTCTTCGTTATTGGACCGTTTGGAAACCGAGCCGCAAGAAAAATGCCTGCGATTGGACCGCAAAAAAGTCCTTTTCCATCACGACAATGCACTAGCACACACCTCAGCAGTTGTGGTCGCAAAATTATTGAAAATAGAATTCCAACTCGTTTCACATTCCCCCTATTCTCCAGACTTGGCTCCCTCGGACTACTATTTGTTCCCCAATTTGAAGAAATGGCTGGCGGGACAAAGATTTTATTCAAACGAGGAGTTGATTGCAACAACTAATAGCTATTTTGCAGACTTGGACAATTCTTATTATTCGGAAGGGACCAACTAATTAGAACAGCGTCGGACGAATTGTATAAGTCTAAAAGGAGACTATGTCGAAAAATAAAAAAGGTTTACCCCAAACACGTCAGTAGTTTTTATTTTTGCACGGACTTTTCAAACGCCCCTCGTACATTTTACACACTAATGTGAATAGTTGTCTTGTTGCCGATTCACCAAACGTTTTTAGAAAGTCCAATAGTACCTTATCTTTCCCTTCTGACTAATTTGTTCTTAAGTCTTCCAAATCTCTTTTAAATTCTGATTCTAATGGTGGAACCCCTATCTCTTCCCTATCGACTCTTCTTTCATATTTTATAGCGTCATCGGACAAGTCGTCACCCTCATAGAGACCTCCAATGTACTCTTTCCACTCATCCACTCTCTCCTTCGTAATTGACAGTGGAATTCCCATTGCACTTGTAATGTTTCCACCGTTGCTATTTATTTCGGCGAACGTTGTTTTGACTTTGCTGTTTGCTGACTCAGTCCTTCCGACACTCATTGCTTTTTCGATTTCCTTACATTTTTCGTGTCGCCATTTCGTATTAGCTTCCCTGCAGTTCGCATTCCTAAGTGACTTATACTTCTACGTTCCTGAATGGACCTGAACATTTTTGTACTTCTTTCTTTCGTCGATCAATTGAAGTATTTCTTCTGTTATCCATGGTTTCTTTGCTGTTACCTTCCTTATACCAATGTATTTCTTCCCAACTTCTATGATGGCTCTTTTTGGACATGTCTATTCCTGTGCAAGTGAACTGCCCACTGAGCTATTTATTATCGCAGTATCTACACCCTCAAAGAACTTCAAGCGTATCTCGTCATTCCTTAGTGTTTCTGTACCTCACTTCTCTGTGCATTGAGTATTCCTCACTACTTAGTTAAATTTCAGCCAACTCTTCATCATTACTAAATTGTGATCTTAATCTATATCTGCTCCTGGTATGTCTTAAAACCTAATTTCTGATTTCGGAATCTCTGCTTGACCATGATGTAATCTACCTGAAATCTTCCCGTATCACCCGGCCTTTCCAATTATACCTCCTCCTCCTGTGATTCTTGAACAGAGTATTCGCTTTTACTAGCTGGAATTTAACGTAGAACTCAATCTTTCTCCTCTCTTATCCTTATACCCAAGCCCAGATTCTCCCGTAACCCTTTCTTCTACTCCCTCCCCTACAACAGCATTCCAATTCCCCTTGATTATTAGATTTTCATCTCCCTGTACGTACTTGTTCAATGTCCTCATATACTTTCTCTACCTCTTCATCATCTGCTTGCGACGTCGGCATGTTTGCCTGAACTATAGCTGTCGGCGCTGGTTTGCTGTCGACTCTGATGAGAACAAACCTATCACTGTAGTGTTCGTAGTACCTCACTCTCTGCCCTGACTTTCTATTCATTACGATCTTACCACCGTTATACCATTTTCTGCTGCTGTTGATATTGTCCTATACTCATCCGACTAGATATCCGTGTGTTCATTCCATTTCACTTCACTGACCCCTTCTGTAACTAATTTGAGCCTTAGCAGTTTCCTTTTCCGATTTTCTAGTTTCTTCATCATGTTCGAATTTCTGATATTCCACACCCCGACTCGTAGAATGCTATCCTTTCGTTAGTTATCCAGGGTCACTCCATTTCGCAGTCTCCTCCCATAGATACGAATGGGGGATTAGTTCGGAATCATTTGCGAATGTAGAGATCATCATGGTACTTTCTCAGTTTATATACATGCTAAAAAAAAAGGTTGGACGGTCGTCGAAATCCATATTAGTGTTTTCCATAGTTTCTCAAAATTGATTAAGGCAAGTTCTAGGATAGTTACTGTAAAATGACCGATTTATTTCTCGCTATTCCCCAGCTGAGTTGATCTGATAGTCGACGGGCCGTTGAACCTTAGACTTTCTCCCTTCAGAAAACTTTGTACATTCCTATATATGGTAGCGGCGGAATCTACTCAAGAAGCGTCATAACGTCATAAGAAAAGGCGAAACTTCATGTGTAAATAAGATGCCAATTTTGAGTTGTGTAAGAAGTCTGCTGATTAACAGATATATACGTAAAAAATACAGAAGAATTTGTGTCACATATGAAGCTGTAGGTATCTGTTTCAGATAAATGATAATTTAATGAATTATCTCCGAATGACGCATTTCAGAGCTTAATATGGTATCACATAAAAGCGTCTGCTGCATAATTCCATTTGATGTTTCCTCTAGGCATGCTCAGAAAATCACCAGTGAGAAACTGTAGTAAATGTATTCTTGTGGTAAGATATTAAGCCTATTAAGCCTTGACATGTGTCTTACGTTAGTTATATTGCGTCTGGTTATAGTGTATAACACGTTTTTGCACTAGTATTTGTTGTGATTAACTTGATTATCCGGTGTTGGAAAATGACATGTTTGTCCTAATCTTCTCTTAGGCATAAAGGGTAACAAATATATCAAGAGTGCAAAATCATACTAGCTTATTATAATGTTCCATAAAATTTTGGGCATGCAGCCGCATAAATTCTGCTTCTTCTTCTAATATTTCGGCTTCAGAGAGAGCCGAGGTTACTAACGCTCCAGCACTTGCTCTGTACTTTCAGATATTATATTTTATAACATTTTTATATTGTATTACATTATATATTATTATAATATTTTGGCTACAGTTTATCATCGCTTTTGCCTTTACAGTGACATCCGGTTTCGTTATATTGTGAATGTCTTCAGGCCTGTTGCAGAAAATAAAAGGCATGCTAAATTTGATGTTAAGTAACTCATCGAAACACACATACGATTAGTACAGAGGTGTATGCGGTACGCATCGTAGTTAACAAAGCAACCCATTAGTCGTATGCACTAGAAACCTACCAGATCTCGTATTTCACTTGCTCAACAACATGATTTCTTTGATAGAGTGGTTAACACAACAAGCATTGATTTCAACAACACATAACTAAATTTATTAAATATAGGGATTTAACTCAACATTGCTACCAAACCTAGTCATAGCAATGCTGAAGACAGAATAATTCTTACGAAATACATAATTTTTAACATTTTTATGCAGCGACAGCAACTGATATTGTTTATATAAGAATATACAGCCTACAGTTGCAGGTTAACTTTATCGTTTACCTTGGTTTCAATGTTAGTAATAACGTATTCTTCAGAACCTGCAATAAGTTAATATTATAATGTGCTAGTAAATTATATTACATATGGTCATCCTACAGGATGCAACGTGTAGTACTTACATAAAATATTATTTAAATGTTTGCCTAAAACAAGCCGTGTCCAAAGTCAACTTTATGAAACTTGATGCATAACCATAAGGTTTTGTCACTTCTATTAAACAAGCTGTAGCAAATTCACTTTAAGCCCGTTGTATGGGCCTCGTCGTGTGACTAGAGATTGCGGCGCGCATGCACGAGATGTATAGAATCAAACTTATTACGCACGCGTCGGATAACATTTTTGCTATAAATTAATTTTATACTTTACTATTGTAAGTTAATTACAGTATCCAGCATGACTACGTTTTACATTCTGTTACAGAGCCTTATAAACTGACCAACAAATCTCGTATGAACATCTGTACGAAAGGTTCTATTATTACAGAAACTGTAATGGTCACATGCATTATGAATTACTGTAAACCTAATATAGGCTGGAAGCCTTCGATGTATGCCTTATTTTTTAGATACAGTTGTTCGTTCAGTAAATTGCCTCTATCTGTAATTAGGTGTGCATAAATTTGTAGTTCCTCAAGCGTGTCGAGTCTATAGCCCTTAACTTCATGATGTAGTAGCTCTATGTCACGTAAAGGTTTAGGTGTATGAGCCATTTGCACCAGATGTTCCGCAAAGGCTGCCCCCCGTGTTCCTACGCTCTTTATTGGAAGATGTTCTTTAAACTTTACTGCTATAGCTCTGCCTGTTTGACCTATGTAAGAACATGGGCAATCATCACACATGATCTTATATACGCCTGATTTCGCAGACTTATCTCAGTCTTTCTCAAGGGAATGAAACAAATTTTGCTTTAAACTATTACTCGTCGAGAAGGAAATTTAGGGAGCACGGAACATTCCTGCCTATGACTCGCGACTGGGGAAGACCTAGAACGACGAGGACACCTGCAATGGACGAGGCACTTCTTCGTGCAGTTGACGATAACCCTAATGTCAGCGTCAGAGAAGTTGCTGCTGTACAAGGTAACGTTGACCACGTCACTGTATGGAGAGTGCTACGGGAGAACCAGTTGTTTCCGTACCATGTACAGCGTGTGCAGGCACTATCAGCAGCTGATTGGCCTCCACGGGCACACTTCTGCGAATGGTTCATCCAACAATGTGTCAATCCTCATTTCAGTGCAAATGTTCTTTTTACGGATGAGGCTTCATTCCAACGTGATCAAATTGTAAATTTTCACAATCAATATGTGTAGGCTAAGGAGAATCCGCACGCAATTGTGCAATCACGTCATCAACACAGATTTTCTGTGAACGTTTGGACAGGCATTGTTGGTGATGTCTTGATTGGGTCCCATGTTCTTCCACCTACGCTCAATGGAGCGCGTTATCATGATTTCATACGGGATACTCTTCCTGTGCTGCTAGAACAAAGTGTTTGAAGTCACGCTGATACGTTCTGTTGCTGTGCGTTTCCATTCCATGCTTAATGTTATTTGAAGAGAAGTAATAAAATGAGCTCTAACATGGAAAGTAAGCGTTTCCGGACACATGTCCACATAACATATTTTCTTTCTTTGTGTGTGAGGAATGTTTTCTGAAAGTTTGGCCGTACCTTTTTGTAACACCCTGTATAAAATAACTTGTAACAGCTGCTGCTGCTATTATATAGAGCAAACAGGCAGAAATACTGAAATCTGATACAAAGAGCATACAGCCTGTTTAAAAAATCGAAGGAAAGACTCAAGAGTCGAATTTCAGTCAGCAGATATCTTTCCTCTATTTCCATATTTGAAAATATACATCTTACAGCCCGTGTTTACTAAATATTTTTGAAATTTTGTTGGCGGTGTTCTGGTTCACCCTGTGTATACACTCTAAGACAAAAAGATGCACCACGAATGAATTATCAAAATGGGATGGAAATCAGTAGATGTGATGTGTATGTACAGACAAACAAATGATTACAGTTTCAGAAAATTTGAATGATTTATCCAGGAGCTTCACAAAATGAAGAAGGCAAAAATCTGTTTGTGCAACTCAGGCCGTTATGGAAGGAGTTATTCGGCTTGGCCTTGATTGGCAGAGTTGCTGGATGTCCTCCTGAAGAATATCAAAATACCGAGGCGGTTGAAGGTCTCTGCCCATAATGTTGAGACACGTTCTCCGTTGGTGAGATATCAGGCAACTTCGCTGGCCAAGACAGTGTCTGGGCAGCACGCAAAAAGTAGAAACTCTCGCTTGTCTTCGTGCTTGCCAAATCCTGCCTTGGCACAACTCTGTCAATCAACAGCAAGCCGAATAACTGACTGCTTAAGGGCCAGAGGTAGGCCAGTGCATTACTGATTTGCTCAATTTGTGAAGTTCTTTCTCTTGAATAAATCACCCATTTTCTCTGAAATTGTGATCATTTATTTTTCTGTATAAGTACATAATATCTACCGATTTCCAACCCTTTTGGATAATTCGGTCGTGGTCCAATCTTTTTTTCCTTTTTTCTTTTCTTTTCTTAGAGTGTATATACCATCAATCAAGGTCAATGTGGAACTTCCATAAATGTGTTTGTTGGCCAACGAAGATCTATGTTCCAACGCAAAATCTTTTGACACTAATGCTTTTTGGTTTACGAACTTACAGCATGATGGAGTAATTGCAGGGCAGCAACTTCTGTTATCAATACGACGAAAAAACGGGCAAAGTTGCAAATCTGACTTTTACTTACTTGATGACTAGCTTCAGGTTGGGACGTATTTTCAAATCATCCATACAGTCGAAATGTTATTTTCCTAATTATAAGAATCATGTGAAGATAGCAAACAAGTAAGTACATCAAAGAGCGAAAGTAAAGTTTCAGAGCAAACTGGTATCTGTATGCTCTGTAGCTGTTTATTTGTATCACATGTAACCCAATTAGATTGGGACTACATCTAAAAGTTTACAAATGGTTCAAATCGCTCTGAGCACTATGGGACTTAACATCTGAGGTCATCAGTCCCCTAGACGTAGAACTACTTAAGGGGGGTAGGACGTCAAACGGACCGACTTGGTGCAGCAGAGGCACCACAGGACATTTTAATTTCCATTGTCTATACTTTTACAAGTAAATTCATAAAACTTTGTCAGCATGACCAGGAAGGATTCAGGATTCACTCTTGTAACAGCGGAAGTTCAAAAACATAACAAAATAATTCTTTTACGTGTGAAATTCATCATTTTTTCACTTACTATTGGCTGCATTTGTTGCTATAAGTACACTTTCCTTCATAAGTATGAGAGACTGTGCGATGAATTTTGCATAGCATACAAACCATACTTACAGGTGTCTGAAACTCTAGAATCTATTTAATTTACGAAAAAATGAATGAGCTGTTACGTTTTAAACTTTACGTTTAGAAAAAAAATCAAATTTTGTAGTTAATTATCTCAATTTTTACCACAGTTTTTAATAGATTTGGAAAATTCTAGAGTTTCATATACCTGTAAGTATGGTTTGTATGCTGTGCAAAATTCATCAAAGAATCTCTCTTGTGAAGAAAAATGTACCTATAGCAACAAATGAAGCCAACAGTAAGTGAAAAAATGATGAAATTTCATATCTAAAAAAAAATTTATTTTGTTATGTTTTTGCACTTCCACTGTTATGAATGTGAATCCTTAATCCTTCTCGGTCATTCTGACAAAGTTTTATGAATTTCTTTGTGAAAGTACAGACAGTAGAAAATAAAATGTCCTGTGGTGCCTCTCCTGCTCCGAGTCGGCCCGTTTGACGTCCTAACCCCCTTAAATCTAACTAACCTAAGGACATCACACACATCCGTGACCAAGGCAGGATTAGAGCCTGCGACCGTATCAGCAGCGCCGTTCCGGACTGAAGCGCCTAGAACCGCTCTGCCACAACGGCCGGCGAACAGTTTACATTTCGAATACGTGCACACTAACAATTACAATACGTAATAATGAAGTCAGTGACACTTCATAACTAAACATTCGCAATTATGTCTGTTCGAAAATTTAGCTTCAGTGCGCGGTGCAAATATGTTGCAAACAGCCTCGCGCGAAAATATGATTTTTCTGGGGGTGATATCTCGGATTCTAATGATCACAGTGTTTTGGATAGTCCAAGGCCTAGCTACCACCTGCAGGCCTATCAGAAGAACGGGCATACTGTAGCTATCCTACGTTACAGAGCCAAAATTTAAACATTGTACACTTCCTTCAGCTCTACCACATTGAGGAAATTGGATGGTTCTTTTGCATTAGGTGTGATCTATTATGAGCCTTAGACGATATATAAAAGCACCATCTATTCGTGGGCGGTTCTGAGAAAACCACGAAACACCATAATTTTTGGGTACCAAAAGACCAGTTGTGGGGACGGTCACTTCTATAATTTCTATTCATGGCAAACCGTCGAAATTTTTACCATGTCTTCTTAAGATAATGTCCTCTGAGACCTTCGAAACTTTTTTCGATGTTATTATCCATTATCGAGATAAAAAGGTTTAAAGTTTTTATGCAGAGAACATCAAAAACCGGTTTTTAGCCGCATAAATAACTAACAACAGTAAATGGCTCAAATTTTAACTGCACATTCTTCAGACGTTTATCTAGAAACGCCATTTTCCCATTTTCGAAGACTTTATAATAGGGAACACAAAAAACATGATTTTTGTGTACCAAAGTATCAATTGTGGGGTAGCCACCACTATAATTTCCATGCATGGCAAATTTTAGAAGTTTTAATCATATGTTCTTAAGATGATGTTCTCAGGGCACATTAAAACTTTTTCAATATCATTATCCATTACCGAGCCCCAGAGGACCAAAGGTACCGTTCTTATTAACGTAAAATATGCACGTAAAACCCGGTTTGAGGCGTAATTTTTGTTTTAACTGACGTAGTGAATACGTGGCAAGGGTCCTGGTATCGTCGCAAGGGTTTTGAGGTCACCAAAATATGTTTCTAGTTGCCATTTCCTCACCAACAAAACTTTATGACCCGTTGTCTCTGTTTAATAGACATTCGACGATGTATGGAAAATGTGACTGTTTTGATTTTGATTATGGGGAAACACAGAAAAGTGATTATCAGAGAAGTGTTTCAATTAAAGTTCATCCAGTTGCATTTTTACGAAAGTGACCAGGAACTGACAATTGTTATAATTGTTTGTTGAATGCATTACGCCGAACCATGGAGTAAGGGGAAAAGATTTTGTTCGGTAACATGTCAAACCTTGGCCTTTTGCACGAAACGTACACCGTTTTATTCCAGGACGACTAGCTGAGCGATTAACTGCGACAACACAAATTTCAAGATGAGTACGACAGAAATTATTGAACTTCTGTTTTCTAGAACAAACAACATAGGCGCTCCCGGTCAGCAGCCTCCGTTCCAATGTCTGAATAGCATACATTTCTGTTCAATTCTGCAGTGCCTGTGTTGTTACGAAGACCGATGCAGTGTTCCTTTGCACGCGAATGCATATCCGAAGGAACAGTGGTTATGAAATACATGAAATGTATTCGAATTGTGAATACGAACAACCATTAACTGTATGAATGATGACAACGAATATTTGTGCCGGACGTGGCTCGAACCCGGATTTCCCGCTTTACGCGAGCGGTCGCCTTAACCGCTTTGGTTGTCCGTGCATGGCTCGCAGCTAGACCCAAACTTCCATACGTCATCGTTCCTGCATAATAACCTGTGCTCAGCTGATGGTTGTTCATATTTGCAACTGCAGATACATTTGAGGGCCAAGGGGTAAGACAGGTACATGGACGCAGAGTCTTAGCTGACTGGATGTTAAAATGCAGCGAGCCTTCTCTCCCTAACTTTTGATGCTATATTCTATTCGTCATAAGAATATATCTGATGTAAACATTACACCATGTATTATTCCTCGTTTCTTGAATCTCATTGGACTTCTTTTCATGTGCAGCGTAAGCCAAACTGTATCCATAGTATTCTAATTAAAAACTAGAATGATGAAAATTCCTACTTAAACACAGGGTAGTTTTTCTGAGCGAGCTATGTGTGATGCAAAGGCATGCTACACGGATTTCACCATCTTGTTGAACACTGAAGCCTCTGAAGGTATAAATTGCAGTCAGTCGTCTGGTAATCTCTTAGCTCCTTCCTTATCCAGGCGCCGCATTTTCTGCTTTTCAAAAAATGATTCAAATGGCTCTGAGCACTGTGGGACTTAACATCTGAGGTCATCAGTCCCCTAGACTTAGAACTAGTTAAACCTAACTAACCTTAGGACATCGCAAACATCCATGCCCGAAGCAGAATCCAAACCTACGGCCGTAGCAGCAGCACGTTTCCGGACTGAAGTGCCTAGAACCGCTCGGCCACAACGGCCGGCTTTCCACTTTTCTTTAATGAGGTACCATTCTATATTCCGCCAGCGTTCGGCAGTGACGTGTGAAAAAGCAGAGTGCCTTAGTTCTAGTACGTCTGGCGGCTTTAACAGTTCTCGAGTCAAATCGCTCAACTTCCTTCCAGATCAATTCTGTTGGTTTCATATTATAATGATACAGTGGCAAATGTAAAAATGCAGCATTTGTATGATGTGCTCCATGCTGTGAAACTGATTATTTTCCATGTTTCTGCTACACTTACCACTCTGGTTCGTGTGAGACTACATCTGTGGTATAAAACAATGGACACAGGCCAAATGAAGAATATTTGGTTTCCGATTTTTGTCCTAAGTAATTAAATTATGTTTTCTTAAATTAAACAACCTTATTAATAATCATATAATATCGATAATTAAGAATTTATATTTGAAACGAAAACAGGAATTTGCATGCAATGCCGCGCGGAGTGGCCAAGAGGTTTGAGGCGCCATGTCACGGATTGCGCAGCCCCTCCCGTCGGAGGTTCGAATCTTCCCTCTGGCATGGGTGTGTGTGTTGTCCTTAGCGTAAGTTACTTTAAGTAGTGTGTAAGTCTAGGGATCGATGACCTCAGCAGTTAGGTCCCTTAGGAATTCACACAAATTTGAACATTTCGCATGCAATATGTAATTAGAAACAAGAAGATGTGGATTTTTCATAAAAATGATGATGAATTTTTCAATAATTACGAAACGTAGGTATTTCAAATTGAACGATAAAAAGTGAGATTTCAACCTGCTCTCCACAATCTGTACCAGTTTATCAATCTACAACGCTATTGTTTCCGCTATACAGCCAGGGTGTATTTGTATCTCAGCTGTATCAAATACAATCCATCGGAAAACTTGAAAGCCGATTTCCTGTAAATTTATGAAAAACATTATAACAACCTTTTTCTCACCACTTTTAACCATGCTTCACAAACGTGTTTCTCTATGGAGCAGAAAGCAGCCTCACCCACTTTCATACTGCGTATTAACAGCGCGGCAATCAGAGCACAACAGTATAGAGGCTGTAACTGTACACGATTTTTGAAATAAAAACTATATAGCTAAAGCGTGATAAGAAAAACGTTGTAAGGTGTCAGGCAAATCCAACACCTTCCATGAAAACCCTGACATGATAAGCAAATCCAGTAGTATGTCACATAGCTCCGAATAAATCATGACATTAAATTAACCAAAGTAATACGAGTAACGAGTGAGCAAATGGAATACCACAGACTAACACAAGAATGCCTAAATGCATGTCATACCTTCCCACAGTGAGACCGGCGCAGTTCCGAGGGTAGAAATGAGAACAGAAGCCGAGAGCAGAACCGTGTTAAGCTAGAAGGCCCTACGATAAGGGACGGATACCCACGTCGCCAGCTAACCACCAGGACCACCTCCCAGCCCATGTTAAAAGCTAGAGCACTCCAGAAGAACAGTATAGATCTTACGATAACACTAAAAGGGCCACACCAGCTGCAAATTTTAGCGTGAGACTTTTTTGCGTCTCTGTTACGTTGCAAACTTTAAAAACATTGCCCCACCACGAAAAGTATAACGTTTCTCATTGGATAGACAGAATTTTTGTAGGCGGAGCTTAAGGTTAACATTGAGACCCTGATTGGTCAGATGAAAACATAGCCAGATAGTTTTTTTTTTTAAACCAACTTCGGTAAATTGTAGCAAGGAGAAGTTAGGGGAGAATTGCTTCCGAGTCGGCGAGGTGCGTGGAGCTGTGGCGACGGACGCCCCCTGACACTGCCTAAGCAACGACAAGGTAATGAACACACGCGATACCGCATAACAGCACATAAAGCTTCACTCAGAACTGCAGAAGTCTCATCTGTTACACCCCCGTTTTGCGTAATACTAGTGTCGATCGTCAATTAAAGCTCATGGTATTCACATTTGCTACGTAAGTTAAAATCTGAAACGCGATGATTTTTCTGTTATATAATTATTGAGAAGCCACATCAGCCACTGTAATTTACGACAAGTTAGATAAGTAATTAAAGATAGTTGAGGGTCACTGTAGACAATTTTGATAGTTTTCTCTTTTGTGAAACTTAATTTAAACCTAGATTATAGATGTGATATGGCATAGGTCATCCTTCAATACATTGTAGAAGTTGGAAACCCATTCAGGGAATATTCATTCACATTTTTGTTGAACGCAGTTGGTTTTTATCATCCTGTATTAAAACATTTCCTTTTATCAATAGTGCAATTTATAAACAATGTTTAGTGAGTAGAATAAAATTTCCAATGGTAAACTTAACTGCTTTTTCGAAGTTATTTTACCAGCTAACTAAAAATAGGAAAGCCTTGAACCCCTTCCACTAAATTTAATTAGTATTAAGATTCTCTTACAGGGAGTGCAGTGGAGCTGACGCAGAAATCATTAAGTATTTGGTTATATCATCGCTAGTCTCACTGAACTCTACATGTCATGTGAAGTCTGGCGTCTCCTTACCAGCAACAGGTCCCAGGTTCAAACTAGTCAATTCCCTAAAAAACACACTCAGAGCATCGTTGCGCAAAAGTGGTAGGGAGACAAGACATAGAACAACAGACACCACGCAGAATGTTAGAGAATGGCGACCCTGCCAGGACCTGCACTCCACAATCTGTACCAGTTTATCAATCTACGACGCTATTGTTTCCGCTATACAGCCAGGGTGTATTTGTATCTCAGCTGTATCAAATACAATCCCTCGGAAAACTTCAAAGCCGATTTTCTGTAAATTTATGAAAAACATTATAACAACCTTTTTCTCACCACTTTTAACCATGCTCCACAAACGTGTTTCTCTATGGAGCAGAAAGCAGCCTCACCCATTTTGATACTGCATATTAACAGCGCGGCAATCAGAGCACAACAGTATAGAGGCCGTAACTGTACACGGTTTTTGAAATAAAAACTAAATAGTTAAAGCGTGATTAAGAAAAACGTTGTTGGCTATTAATACGTTAGCATATTTTCATTTAACGTAACTTAGTAATAAGATATCTAATACATAAGTAGGACCTACTTCCAGGAGCGTAACAACAAGAATGTACGTGTGCTACAGCTTCTGACCAATGATCGTGTTTGTGTTTGTTTGCACTAGGTTTATTATTATGATGAACAGAGTATAGAGTAGCACTGGCAAGAGGGTGTTGGCTGCAGACGACAGACTGAGACATAGTTTCGGATGAGGATTGAAGAGTTAAGACGGGAGGGAGAGAGTATGATGGGTGCCTTCCAGATATAACACATTTTGCTTTCTGTCGCTTCTAAGGCCCACAGAATGATCAGAATTGCACGAGTGCTTCCGGGGCAGTGACGATTGAGCACCGGGAACTAATGATCGATGAGGCGGAAGCGTTGGGTGGCGTCTCATATTCGATTGCGATTTCGTGGTATTTCCTTCTGATCTTGGGAGTACCGAGTGTAGGCCATGTTAGGTCGCATTCCTGTCATTTTAGCTTTTGCTTACTTGATTCAGTCGAATCAGCGAGACGTTCGGTGTCGTTCTTACGTCCCGTAACAACGTTGGACGTAACAAAAGTAGCACCAGTTACGTGTTCCTTGCCACGCCGTACTTTTTTCTCTCTCTTTCCATCAGTGACTTTATAATGGCAGAGGATCATGTTTCACAGGTGCTAAAATGAAAGTGAGAGAATAATATTTTACCTTCCTACACTTAAGACTGAAAAAGAAAACTGAGGATGTGCTAGATGACGATCAGTTTGGCTTTAGAAAAGTTAAAGGCATCAGAGAGGCAATTCTGACGTTGCGGTCGACAATGGAAGCACGATTAAAGAAAAATCAGGAAACGTCCATAGGATCTGTTGACCTGAAAAAAGCGTTCGACAATGTAAAATGGAGCAAAATGTTGAAATTCTGAGAAAAATAGGGGTAAGCTATAGGGAGAGATGGGTAATATACAATAAACAAGAGCCAAAAAGGAAAGATACTAGTAACCGACCAATAACGAAGTGCTCGAATTAAAAAGGTTTTAAGACAGGGATGTAGTCTTCTGCCCTACTATTCAGTCGGTACATCGATGATGGAAATGAACGAAAGCTTCAGGAGTGGAATTAAAATTCAAGGTGAAAGGATATCAATGATACGATTCGCTGATGACATTGCTATCCTGAGTGAAAGTATAGAAGAATTAAATGATATGCTGAATGGAATGAACAATCTAATGAGTACAGAATATGGATTGAGAGTAAATCGAAGAAAGACGAAAGTAACGAGAAGTAGCTAAAATGAGAACAGCGAGAATTGATGGTCACGATGTAGATGAAGTTAAGGAATTCTAGTAGCTGGGCAGCAAAATAACCGATAAAGGACGGAGCAAGGAGGACCCCAAAAGCAGACTAGCACTGGCAAAAAGGGCATTCCTGACTAAGAGAAGTCTACTGGTATCAAACATAGGCCTTAATTTGAGGAATAAATTTCTGAGAATATACGTTTGGAGCACAGCATTGTATATAAGTGAAACATGGACCCACGCGGTTAAAGGCGCTTCAGTCTGGAACCGCGCGACCGCTACGGTCGCAGGTTCGAATCCTGCCTCGGGCATGGACGTGTGTGATGTCCTTAGGTTAGTTAGGTTTAAGTAGTTCTAAGTTCTAGGGGACTCATGACCTCAGATGTTAAGTCCCATAGTGCTCAGAGCCATTTGAACCATTTTTTTTTAAACATGGACAGTGTAAATGACAGAAACAAAAGAGAGTCGAAGCATTTGAGATTTGGTGCTACAGGCGAACGTTGAAAATTAGGTGTACTGATAAGGTAAGGAATGAGGAGGTTCCGCGCAGAATCGGGCTGTGGAACGGTTTGGTAATCGTTAATTGTTTGTGAACTTACCTTGATAGATCAGAAATGTACTCAGCTACTTAACCCTGTCTTAAGAAGTAAGTATTATTTGCAGTTGATACAAGTCTTCCATTACTGATACAAAAGCAAACCATTACTCTTAAGACCCGACGAAACTACAATCGTCTGACCGTAACTGTGGATTTTTGATTGCTCTGGAAGATGGCTCATTGGACTACAACATATGAAACATTAATTCACGTCATTACATGAATGATGAAAAGATTTACTTAACTTGATACAATCCTTTCACAAAAGAGTGCTTGATAATTTACAACTATCGTTGACTATTAAAGCATCACTTGATGCACTCATTAACAAGCTCTTCTCTTGAAGTACAGAGTTCAGCATTTAAAAAAGCACATTTCTATCTGAGGCTTGAATAACTCTTTAGTCCTACTCGATGGTGCTGACTGCTTCAGCTGAGGTTTCGAACTTGGACAAAGCGCTTTCACACTCGGCTCTATATTGAAATCGGTTCGAGGGCGCTGCTGTGCTGAGAGAGAGGGTGTATCTTCTTCAGCCTCTCCCATTCGTCGTTTGCGGATTGCAGCAAGACGTCGTTAATGTCTATGGTGTCGAAGCGTATTGCCAACTGTCGAGTGGCACTGTGATATTTGGACGATATCTCACACTTTCCCGTCAATTCACTTCTTCCACCTGCTCGCTAGAAGTCGTTCCCATTGCGCAACATTTGATTATGTATATGTAGGCCGCGGTTTGGTCACTCCTGTTGATTACCAAAGCAGCAGGCTGAAAAGCTGACATGGTAAGGGATGCAGAGACATTGAACCAATTTTCAGAATAACTTTAATAACCGTTCGACCAAGCAGTAACATTTCACTTTGCCTACCTCGCTGAAGCCTACGAGGGGCGTTTGAAAAGTCCGTGCAAAGTCCGAGAGATGGCACCACCGGCACGTATGGAGGTCATTTTTAGTTAGTAGCATCTTTGGAAAAAAACGCACACCTAGTTTCAGCCCTATTGGCCTATTTCTTTGTGTTTGGCATTCGTGTTAATCAAGGAAGTCGACTGATCGTCAAAAAATGGACGAAAAAGAATTTCGTGTGGTGATTAAACATTACTTTATGAAAGGCAAAACCAAACGCCTCAGGAGACTAAAGAGAAGCTTGATAAACGCTACGCTGACTCTGCACCTCGATCAGAACAGTTTATAAGTGGTTTCAAAATTTTCGGAGTTGCCATATGGGCACAGTGATGCTGAACGTTCTGGACGCCCTGCGGAGGTTACGACTCCAGAAATCATTGATAAAATCTACGATATTGTGATGGGTGACAGAAGAGTTAAAGTGCGTGAGACAGCTAGTGCTGTGGATGGTGTCACCGCCAGACACCACACTTGCTAGGTGGTAGCCTTTAAATCGGCCGCGGTCCGTTAGTATACGTCGGACCCGCGTGTCGCCACCATCAGTGATTGCAGACCGAGCGCTGCCACACGGCAGGTCTAGAGAGACTTCCTAGCACTCGCCCCAGTTGTACAGCCGACTTTGCTAGCGATGGTTCACTGACAAAATACGCTCTCATTTGCCGAGACGATAGTTAGCATAGCCTTCAGCTACGTCATTTGCTACGACCTAGCAAGGCGCCATTACCAGTTACTATCGATACTGTAAAACATGTACCGTCAAGAGCGACGTTCACCATTTATGGCTTAAAGTTAAGTATTCCACCAGCTACGTCAGTTTTTTCTAATTTCCTTGTCCTGTTCCAGACCTCACGCCAGCCTGCGTGAGCATAAACTCGTGCGTTTCGGCTTCCTCTTGTAGTACCGGGTTGGCTCTCTTGCCAACCCACAACAGTGGACATCTCGAATGAACGGGTACATAATGTTTTGCATAAACATTTGGACATGAGAAAGCTATCCGCAAGACGAGTTCCGCGATTGCTCACGCTTGACCAAAATCGGAATCGTGTGAAGTGTTGCATGGATTATTTGCAGCTGTTCAGGAAGAATCTGCAGGAGTTTAAGCGTCGTTTCGTCACTGTAGAAGAAACATGGATACATTACTATACTCTTGAGACCAAACAACCACAACAACAACAAACGGCGGCGATAGAGAGCACTGGGTGCACCCGACTGCAAATTGTTGCTCATGTCGGCACCAATGACTCCTGCCGTCTGGGTTCAGAGGTCATCCTCAGTTCGTACAGGCGGTTGGCGGAATTGGTGAAGGCGGAAAGCCTTGCTCGCGGGATGGAATCTGAGCTAACTAATTGTAGTATCGTTCCAAGAACCTATCGCGGTCCTCTGGTTTGGAGCCGAGTAGAAGGCTTAAACCAGAGGCTCAGACGATTCTGCGGAGATCTGGGTGCAAATTTTTCGACCTCCGCTATCGGGTGGAGAAATATATTGTCCCCCTGAATAGGTCAGGCGTGCACTACACGCCGGAAGCGGCTACAAGGGTAGCGGAGTACGTGTGGAGTGCACAAGTGGGTTTTTTAGGTTAGAGAATTCCCTCCCTAGGCCCGACAAGACGCCTCCTGAGACGCGGCAAGGTAGGAGTAGGCAAAATGCAACAGGGCATAACAATATTAATGTTCTAATAGTTAACTGCAGGAGCGTCTATAGAAAGGTCCCAGAACTGCTCTCATTAATAAACGGTCACAATGCCCATATAGTACTAGGGACAGAAAGTTGGCTGAAACCAGACGTAAACAGTAATGAAATCCTAAACTCAGACTGGAATGTATACCGCAGAGACAGGCTGGACAGTGAAGGGGGAGGCGTGTTTATAGCGATTAGAAGTTCAATAGTATCGAAGGAAATTGACGGAGATCCGAAATGTGAAATAATTTGGGTGGAGGTCACGGTTAAAGAAGGCTCAGACATGGTAATTGGATGTCTCTAAAGGCCTCCTGGCTCAGCAGCTGTTGTGGCTGAGCACCTGAAGGATAATTTGGAAAATATTTCGAGTAGATTTCCCCACAATGTTATAGTTCTGGGTGGAGATTTTAATTTGCCGGACATAGACTGGGACACTCAAACGTTCATAACGGGTGGCAGGGACAAAGAATCCAGCGAAATTTTTTAAAGTGCTTTATCTGAAAACTACCTTGAGCAGTTAAACAGAGAACCGACTCGTGGCGATAACATATTAGACCTTCTGGTGACAAACAGACCCGAACTATTTGAAAAAGTTAACGCAGAACAGGGAATCAGCGATCATAAAGCTGTTACTGCATTGATGATTTCAGCCGTAAATAGAAATATTAAAAAAGGCAGGAAGATTTTTCTGTTTAGCAAAAGTGACAAAAAGCAGATTACAGAGTACCTGACGGCTCAACACAAAAGTTTTGTCTCAAGTACAGATAGTGTTGAGGATCAGTGGACAAAGTTCAAAACCATCGTACAATATGCGTTGGATGAGTATGTGCCAAGCAAGATCGTAAGAGATGGAGAAGAGCCACCGTGGTACAACAACCGAGTTAGAAAACAGCTGCGGAAGCAAAGGGAACTTCACAGCAAACATAAACATAGCCAAAGCCTTGCAGACAAACAAAAATTACGCGAAGCGAAATGTAGTTTGAGGAGGGCTATGCGAGAGGCGTTCAATGAATTCGAAAGTAAAGTTCTATGTACTGACTTGCCAGAAAATCCTAAGAAATTTTGGTCTTGTGTCAAAGCGGTAGGTGGATCAAAACAAAATGTCTAGACACTCTGTGACCAAAATGGTACTGAAACAGAGGACGACAGACTAAAGGCCGAAATGTTATATGTCTTTTTCCAAAACTATTTCACAGAGGAAGACTGCACTGTAGTTCCTTCTCTAGATTGTCACACAGATGAAAAAATGGTAGATATCGAAATAGACGACAGAGGGATAGAGAAACAATTAAAATCGCTCAAAAGAGGAAAGGCCGCTGGACATGATGGGATACCAGTTCGATTTTACACAGAGTGCACGAAGGAACTTGCCCCCTTTCTTGCAGCGGTGTACCGTAAGTCTCTAGAAGAGCGTAGCGTTCCAAAGGATTGGAAAAGGGCACAGGTCATCCCCGTTTTCAAGAAGGGACGTCGAACAGATGTGCAGAACTATAGACCTATATCTCTAACGTCGATCAGTTGTAGAATTTGGGAACACGTGTTATGTTCGAGTGTAATGGCTTTTCTGGAGAGTAGTAATCTACTCTGTAGGAATCAGCAAGGGTTTCGAAAAAGACGGTCGTGTGAAACCCAGCTCGCGCTATTCGTCCACGAGACTCGGAGGGCCATAGACACGGGTTCACAGGTAGATGCCGTGTTTCTTGACTTCCGCAAGGCGTTCGATACAGTTTCCCACAGTTGTTTAGTGAACAAAGTAAGAGCATATGGACTATCAGACCAATTGTGTGATTGGATTGAAGAGTTCCTAGATAACAGAACGCAGCATTTCATTCTCAATGGAGAGAAGTCTTCCGAAGTAAGAGTGATTTCATGTGTGCCGCAGGGGAGTGTGATAGGACCGTTGCTATTCACAATATACATAAATGACCTTGTGGATGACATCGGAAGTCACTGAGGCTTTTTGCAGATGATGATGTGGTGTATCGAGAGGTTGTAACAATGGAAAATTGTACTGAAATGCAGGAGGATCTGCAGCGAATTGACGCATGGTGCAGGGAATGGCAATTGAATCTCAATGTAGACAAGTGTAGTGTGTTGCGAATACATAGAAAGATAGATCCCTTATCATGTAGCTACAAAATAGCAGGTCAGCAGCTGGAAGCAGTTAATTCCATAAATTATCTGGGAGTACGCATTAGGAGTGATTTAAAATGGAATGATCATATGAAGTTGATCGTCGTTAAAGAAGATGCCAGACTGAGATTCATTGGAAGAATCCTAAGGAAATGCAATCCGAAAACAAAGGAAGTAGGTTACAGTACGCTTGTTAGCCCACTGCTTGAATACTGCTCAGCGGTGTGGGATCCGTACCAGATAGGGTTGATAGAAGAGATAGAGAAGATCCAACGGAGAGCAGCGCGCTTCGTTACAGGATCATTTAGTAATCGCGAAAGCGTTACGGAGATGATAGATAAACTCCGGTGGAAGACTCTGCAGGAGAGACGGTCAGCAGCTCGTTACGGGCCTTTGTCAAAGTTTCGTGAACGTACCTTCACCGATGAGTCAAGCAGTATATTGCTCCCTCCTACGTATATCTCGCGAAGAGACCATGAGGATAAAATCACAGAGATTAGAGCCCACACAGAAGCACACCGACAATCCTTCTTTCCACGAACAGTACGAGACTGGAATAGAAGGGAGAACCGATAGAGGTACTCAAGGTACCCTCCGCCACTCACCGGCAGGTGGCTTGCGGAGTATGGATGTAGATGTAGATGTAGATTTAATCAATAGGCTACAAGGGAGAATCCGCACCAAAAAAGGCGAAGACTATTCCTTCGGCCGGAAAGGTTATAGCGACTGTCTTCTGGGATTCGCAAGGGATATTCCACATCGACTATCTGGAAAAGGGTGCATACTATTCATCGTTATTGTACCGTTTGAAAACCTAGCTGCAAGAAAAACGCCGGCGATTGGACCGCAAAAAAGTCCTTTTCCATCACGACAATGCACCAGCACCCACCTCAGCAGTTGTGGTCGCAAAATTGTTGGAAATAGGATTCCAAATCGTTTCACATTCCCCCTATTCTCGAGACTTGGCTCCCTCGGACTACTATTTGTTCCCCAATTTGAAGAAATGGCTGGCGGGACAAAGATTTTATTCAAACGAGGAGATGATTGTAGCAACTAATAGTTATTTTGCAGACTTGGACAATTCCTGTTATTCGGAAGGGATCAACAAATCAGAACAGCGTTGGACAAAGTGTATAATTCTAAAAGGAGACTGTCGAAAAATAAAAAAAAAGGTTTACCCCAAACACGTAAGTAGTTTTTATTTTTGCACAGGCTTTTCAAATGCCCCTCGTATTTCAACCATATCAGATAACCGACAAACGTATATTGATTTTACTTTTTCTATCAGGATGTGTATTAGATACACAACAATAAGTTTTCCATACGGTGTTACGGTCTTATTAACACCTCGCTAAGTAATTTGTTCCTAAGATTACCATGGGTGGGGGGGGAGGGGGGGCGGGAAAAATGAAATCAGAAATACATCATGGCAGGACAGAAGGAGTCAACTGTGGAGAAAACTTGAGTGACATGGGCAAAAAACAAAACAATTGTGCAAAGCTAGCAGATGAGAAGATGAGATAGGGAAAAACAATCTGGATAATAGCGAGTAGGAATGGCGCGCCGAGGGTTCCACACAAACTTCCACCCATCCAGAGAATCGAGAACTTGACGATTTTTGCCTGTTATCGTAGACTTTTGTACCTGAGATACTGTAAATTTCAACTTGATATGCCTACCGGTTCCTGAGTGAAATGGGTCTTTAACAGACGGACTGATAGACAATCGGATTAAAAAGAAAGTGTGATTACAAACTAACAATTTTCGGATTTTTTTCTTTACAAGTAAGCTTTTGTCTTGACATATTTCCTGATTCTACGTCAATTGGAAATAGCCTACAGGTTTTGATGAGTGAGTTTGCGAGTATCAAGATATGTTACATAAATGGCCGTATCTTTAGATCGTGCTGACTTAGAAGCTTCAATTTGTTATACCACCAAGTGTCACCATTTTTCTGTCACTGTTTTTCCTCTAGCGCAAATGTTTATACGTAACTGCGCAAATGATCTATGTGGCGCAAAGACCCGTCAGGACTGTGATAGAAAAAGAAATTATCTCTGATTCGTGATATAAAAGCTTGTGGATAGAATGTGGAACATTAAGTGGACTATGGACTTACTTACTTCTGATTTATAATTGTGGATAGCAGAATCGCAGCGGAACTGTAATTAGCGGCATTGTTGTAAGCTTCCATTTTGAATACGGAATGCTATTTGATTATGATAACATTTCATCTCATACAAGAGGTTGAAGTATCCTGGAATGTAGCTATGAAGATAATTTATGGAACAATATAATTTCCTGAATGGAAAAGATGCGTTTAATTCTTTGGTTATTTCAACTTCTCAGTTGTCTGTGGATGGAACATTATTTGTTGTGTTGTAAGGAACTTCGTATCCTGGGAAATCAGTAAAACCGGCACCATGGTCGTTTATGCTTTTTTTCAGAATTTTGAGAGTCGGAGATCGCCGGAATTCTGCAGAGCCACATAAATTTTATTCCAGTTGCTGATTTCGACATCGAGAGGCAGACAGAGTGTGATTATGAACTCTAGCTGCCTAATCATTTTGTTTTATAGACTTGAGAATTCGAATAGGAATTAAAGGTATACCTGACAGTGTGGGAGGCATTTGTGTTAAAATATTTAGTTTCCATTCACATAACTAGACATTATTCCGTCTTAATAATTTAACTTCAGTTTAATGGGGAGAGAAGTTGAATACCTTAGTATGCGGGATAAAGTTCAACTTGATAGTCTGTTTCTGAGGAAAAGGGTTTTTGACAGTCGGACGGACGACAGACGGACAACACAGTGATCCCATAAGGACTCCTTTTTTACCGATTAAGGTACAGAACCCTAAAAAGAGAAGTGAACGTGGATAAGGATGAGGACAGTTATGATAGGGTTGAGTACGGGTTGCAAAACTGTTCTACACGCAAAGACTTTTTTAAACATGCTGCTGTTTCCCAGATTACAACCAGTGAAATGAAACGCACCATTTGATTAATCTTCTACTGACCACATGTGGCCATTCCGTTCCATATTTCTGGGAACTACTGCTCTCAAATGCACTACCGGAAAAAAAATTAGTACAGCCTGTTAGAGATTTCTGTTTCACTCAAGAATTATTTATCAAAACTAGACATGATTGTCTTATTGTGATTGTCGCTATCGTTCTTGAAATAAAAGTATGGCATTTCAGTCTTTGATCGCTATTTTTTATTTTCAGTGACCGGTTTCAGGCTAGCTGCCCATCTTCAGATCTGTTAGATAAAGTTAAAAATACAATTAACAAGAGAGATATAGTTACTGATAGAACTATCTTAGTTTACAAAAAGAAATTTTGGAATGTATTAAATGCCAACATACCATATATTGCAGTTACAGAGTAACCTGTCAGTACAGAACTATTGGTTCGCTGTCATAACTAAATTAATTTTTAATCTGTTAAAACCTTATATCACAGTTTGGAGAAACCTGATTGGTAAAAGTAAAATGTGCCCTCTATCTGTAAGAATTGTACATATGTACTAAGATGTTATTTTTTGACCATACATATTAATAGGGAATATACTTTTTCAAAATAAGACAATTTTTAAAGAAATAACATATGAATAATCTTTTTTGAGTGGACCATGAACTGAAGTAATTTACACTAATTTAAAACTTTTTATAAAGAAACTTAAAAATATAATTGAAACCTATACATATTCTTACGAAAATGTGCGTTTCCTCTTCTTTATATTGATTGGTGATGGAGAGGATCTCCCTACATCAGAACGTATACAGCGCCACACCAAGTCCTCTTCCGCCGCTCCCAATTCACCTCGCCGCCAGTACGCTGAGGGCTGCACCTGCTTCTTACTGGAGCGTGCTGTTGCACTCAAGCGTAAGCCTAAAACATGTCTTTAAAAATCTCAAAATAACTCCTGTGCATAAAATCGCTTTGCTCGTTAAGTAGTAGGTCTGGGTTTTTCCTTTGATGAGCGTATATTTCAGTCCCTTCGAGGACATTGAGATAGAGACTTTTGGGAGCTTTATGTAGCACCTCCATTTGTTCACTTATATTGCTCACATCATGTTAACTGTCCTTTACATGCGCTCCAGATGCTGTCCGATTGCTATGACAGCAATGTTCCCTGTATCGAATTTCAAAATTCGGCCCTGTCTGCCCTATATAATAACTGTCACATTCAACACATTTGATCTTGTATCCTCCGGAATTGTTGTATTTTATTTTTAAAGTACTGTAAATTATTTCAGTTCATCGTCCACTCAAAAAACATTATTCGTATTATGTTATTTCTTCAAAATTTATCTTATTTTTAAAAGGTATATTCGCTATTAATATGTATGGTAAAAAATAACATCTTAGTACATATCTGCAATTCTTTCAGATAGATGGCACTTTTTACTTTTACCAATTAGATTTCTCCAAACTGTGATATAAGGTTCAAATGGCTCTGAGCATTATGGGACTTAACATCTGTGGTCATCAGTCCCGTGGAACTTAGAACTACTTAAACCTAACTAACCTAAGGACATCACACACATCCACGCCCGAGGCAGGATTCGAACCTGCGGCCGTAGCGGTCACGCTGTTCCAGACTGAAGCGCCTAGAACCGCACGGCCACACCAGCCGGCTGTGATATAAGGTTTTAACAGATTAAAAATTAGTTTAGTTATGACAGCGAACCAATAGTTCTGTACTGACAGATTACTCTGTAACTGCAATATGTGGTATTTTGGCATTTAATACATTCCAAAATTTCTTTTTGTTGACTAAGATAGATCTATCAGTAACTATATCTCTCTTGTTAATTGTATTTTTAACTTTATCTAACAGATCTGAAGATGGGCAGCTAGCCTGAAAGCGGTCATTTAAAATAAAAAATAGCGATCAAAGACTGAAATGCCATATTTTTATTCAAGAATTACTGTCACAACAGTGCATATGGAGTTCATGAAATGATTACATTTACAGATCAATAGAACAAGCGGTTCTGAGGTACCCGGTATCGACCCATGCTCTTAAACACCCATATTTGTACGTGGAGTAGCCTCCACGGGCGGCAATGCAGACGCTGACTCTGATATCCAGTCGATCGTACAGGTGACGAATACTCTCCTAGGATACGACATGCCGTCACTACTCGACCTGTTCACGTTGTTCTGTTAAGAGTCGCATGAGTCACTTCTCGTCCCATCATATCCTCACAAGTGCTCAATTGAAGACAAGTCTGGAGACCGTGCTGGCCAGGGAAATTGCTGCACGTCTTGCAGAGCACGTTGAGTTTCATGGGCAGTGTGTGGGCGATCATTATGCTGTTGGAACAACACATCAGGTCCTGTTGCAAGAACGGCAAAAGAACAGGTCTAACAATATTCTGCACGCACCGAGCGCTGATTAGCGTTCCCTCCAGAAACACCAAAGGTGAAAGAGATCATAAGGCCTAGGTTGCGGCCAGTGCGTCTTGAACGAATGCTCTCTACGAGAAAGCAATCATCAGGTCTATGTCGTACGCGCAAATGACCATCACTTGCCTGCGGGCAGAATTTGCTTTCATAACTGAAGGCCACGGCTCGCCATGCCCTCTACAAATGATCCTCTGACAGCAGCAGTCGGTGCTGTGGCGTGAGCTGTGCATGTCCGTAGTCCCACTTCTAATAGCCGGTTCGCAACAGTTCATGCTGACATTTCTGGGCTCTCTTATCTCTGCCGTGGTAGCTGTATAATCTGCCACTGCCGCCCTTACAATACCACGATCCTGGCGGACGTCTGTGCTGCGTGCACATGCAGAACCTCGTCTACGGGTGTGAGAATGTTCGCATGATCACTGACATTAATATCGTTGCACAACTGACGCAGCAAGTCCAGCTTGTGTGGCAGTTCTCCGAAAGGACCGTCCCGCCACTCTGAAGGCCGTAATTTGACTCCTTTCGCTCGGTTGGCTGAAAGAAGCACATGTCAGTCTTCATGGCATGGTTTCCTGCTTGCTTCACACATTTGTACCACAGTGAGTATTTGGCTCTGAGCATTCCCTATTAAAGGGTAGATACAGCTGACACTCTGGTAGCTATGCCAATACGCTACCTGTTGAAACCATTATCAGTACGTATACTATCCCCCAGGTAGCATATGTCGTTATCGAACCAAAATCCACGTCGTAGACCTCACATTTCCAGGAGTACTATTTTTTTCCTGCAATCTATATAGTTATAGTAGTGAATTTTTGTTTGCTTTGGAAGAACATGTACCACAGCTATACTTCGTTATATTTTAATTTATTTATTTGTCAGTCGTTCTTTGTTTTTATTTTCGGGTTGTAATCCTATTCTGAAGTACTCGTTCCTGCCAGAAGCCAAGCCGACAGTCAGAAATCTGATCTCAGCCGACCTAATGAAAATATCTTGCAGATGTACACGCAGCAGCAAGTTTCACTACGTTCGGTAACAGAAGAGCTGTGAAGAATCTTGGAGACTGCGCACATTAGAGCCATCGGAATGCTCCGGCGTCTGCACTTATCTGCGCTCGCATCCGCCAGAGATATTCCGTCTTCGTCGTGAATTCAACATTTCGAAGAGAAATTCCGTGTACAGAGGCCACTTATCTCTCCGCGGGCGGCTAACTGTGTAAACACGTCTTTCAACGAAAACACGTTACACAAACAGACAGCATCAGCGAGCGAACAGATAAGGAGCAAACGGCCCGGAAAAGGAGATGGCCTGTAACTCTGACGATAAGGAATTCTTGTGTCGCCCTGTACCCCTCCCAGCCCCCCCCCCCTCTCCGTCCCAGAACGCACACACACACACACACACACACACACACACACACACACACACACACACATTCAAAAGCATAACGTCGCGTGTAGATTTGAGACGGGTGGGGCGGGAATTCTGCAAGACGCGGAGATACGGCGTGGGAAGGTTCTCCCCTCATATCTCTGCCACTCTGGTCCAGGGACATACGCACCGTAGCAGACTTATCGCTGCTGCCAAGTAAATCGAGGCCAACGCACAGAATCCGATTATGTGTAAAAAAAGAAAAAAAAACTGCGTAATTTCTTTTTGAAGGTCTACAGGGTGTTACAAAAAGGTACGGCCAAACTTTCAGGGAAACATTCCTCACACACAAAGGAAGAAAATATGTTATGTGAACATGTGTGCGGAAACGCTTACTTTCCATGTTAGAGCTCATTTTATTACTTCTCTTCAAATCACATTAATCATGGAATGGAAACACACAGCAACAGAACGTACCAGCGTGGCTTCAAACACTTTGTTACAGGAAATGTTCAAAATGTCCTCCGTTAGCGAGGATACATGCGTCCATCCTCCGTCGCATGGAATCCCTGATGCGCTGATGCAGCCCTAGAGAATGGCGTATTGTATCACAGCCGTCCACAATACGAGCACGAAGAGTCTCTACATTTGGTACCGGGATTGGGTAGACAAGAACTTTCAAATGCCCCCATAAATGAAAGGCAAGAGGGTTGAGGTCAGGAGAGCGTGGTGGCCAGGGAATTGGTCCGACTCTACCAATCCATCGGTCACCGAATCTGTTGTTGAGAATCGCACGAACACTTCTACTGAAATGTGCGGGAGCTCCATTGTGCATGAACCACATGTTGTGTCGTACTTGTAAAGGCACATGTTCTAGCAGCACAGGTAGAGTATCCCGTATGAAATCATAATAACGTGCTCCATTGAGCGTAGGTGGAAGAACATGGAGCCCAATCAAGACATCACCAACAATGCCTGCCCAAACGTTCACAGAAAATCTGTGTTGATGACGTGATTGCACAATTGATTGCGAATTCTTGTCAGCCCACACATATTGATCGTGAAAATTTACAATTTGATCACGTTGGAATGAAGCCTCATCCGTAAAGAGAACATTTGCACTGAAATGAGGATTGGCACATTGTTGGATGAACCATTCGCCGAAGTGTACCCGTGGAGGCCAATCAACTGCTGATAGTGCCTGTACACACTGTACATGGTACGGAAACAACTGGTTCTCCCGTAGCACTCTCCATACAGTGACGTGGTCAACGTTACCTTGTACAGCAGCAACTTCTCTGACGCTGACATTAGGGTTATCGTCAACTGCACGAAGAAGTGCCTCGTCCATTGCAGGTGTCCTCGTCGTTCTAGGTCTTCCCCAGTCGCGAGTCATAGGCTGGAATGTTCCGTGCTCCCTAAGACGTCGAGCAATTGCTTCGAACGTCTTCCTGTCGGGACACCTTCGTTCTGGAAATCTGTCTCTATACAAACGTACCGCGCCACGGCTATTGCCCCGTGCTAATCCATACATCAAATAGGCATCTGCCAACTCCGCATTTGTAAACATTGCACTGACTGCAAAACCACGTTCGTGATGAACACTAACCTGTTGCTGCTACGTACTGATGTGCTTGATGCTAGTACTGTAGAGCAATGAGTCGCATGTCAACACAAGCACCGAAGTCAACATTACCTTCCTTCAATTGGGCCAACTGGCGGTGAATCGAGGAAGTACAGTACATACTGACGAAACTAAAATGAGCTCTAACATGGAAATTAAGCGTTTCCGGACACATGTCCATATAATATCTTTTCTTTATTTGCGTGTGAGGAATGTTTCCTGAAAGTTTGGCCGTAACTTTTTTGTAACACCATGTATAAGGACTTCAAAGAAAATTTAGGTTCTGCTAAAAGATAGACAAAAAAAAAAAAAAAAAAAAAAGAAATGGTTCAAATGGCTCTGAGCACTATGGGACGTAACATCTGAGGTCATCAGTCCCCTAGAACTTAAAACTACTTAAACCTAACTAACCTAAGGACATCACACACATCCATGCCCGACGCAGGATTAGAACCTGCGACCGTAGCAGTCGCGCGATTCCGGACTGAAGCGCCTAGAACCGCTTGGCCACCGAAGCCGGCAAAGATGACGCACTAGAGAGACAAGTCTGAGGTTGCCTTGATAATGGAAGCAAAGCTTAGTAAATATCAAGACATCGTGTAAGGCAACAAGTCAGTGACTCCTAAATTTATCGCATAATTAGTTCTGTAACCATAATGTAACTGTGATATAGTTTCTGTCATATGTATTCTTTTTTTATTGATGTTTCATGTAATTAAATGTCAAAGAATTAATTCAAACGAGCTGATTACAAAGGAATATTGTAATTTGATTTAGTAAAAACGCCGGCCTAGTCAGGGAAGTTTGCTGTTGTATAGAGCCGAAGAATACGTTTGAAGTAAGGAGTATTATCGCTGGGAGCGTAAACGTGGAGTCGAGCAGAAGTGGTCGGCAAAGAGGAGTTGTTAGCGGAAGTGATGAGGTGAGAGGAGTTGCGCGTGAATATAGCGAATAAACCGTAAAATTTTTAATACACGGCCAGGCATGTTATGTGGTTGTAAATGGACACAGTACATTGTCATCAAGAGGAATTAATATTCAAGAAAAATATTGTGCTCCCAAACTTGTTATATGGAGCGATATAAAAGGACCTGTTGCCATACATTGTGGTCGAATGATGAATGGGACACCAGCAGCAACTCATCAGAGTAAGATACGACGACTTTCATCTTTAGATTGTACAAGGCTAGTCAGCGTAGTAGTTTTTCTCACTGATTCCGAAAATACCACCAGCGAAAGTGATAAGTTTATTTAATTTCGCTAACTAAGATAAAGAGTTGCAATTTACATAACTGAGAACGATCCAAAACTGTCATTTAACAGCAGTGAACTTTCTCCCTTGGTAGAACAACTAGATAAAGAATAGTGACTAACAGTAAAGGAGTAAAATCGTAATTTAAATGAGTACTGACAAAAAATTACTTCATAACATTACTTTTTATATTTTTGTGTACATTGCAAACTCTGCTCGCATTTGCAAATTATTCTTCGCCAAATGAAACATTAAGAGCTTTTCAGAAATAACTTACAACAACAGAAAACAAGTGTTTATGAACATTTGCGTTTCCAAAAATCAGGAACAGTTAACATAACAGTGGGTAATGCAAAGCTGTTCATTACGCGAATTGTTCTGCAAACAATTAACTTTTACGTGTATTTCTGCAAACAATTAGCTTTTACGTGTATGTGTTCAGTACAAACTATTCTCTTGGCTTTCTGATTGGCTTTAATTCATGGTATTAAAAGTATTTTTTACACCTGAGCACGAGCCAGTGCCTTTGGATGATTACAATTCAATCAATAGTTCGTAATTGCAGTTTATAAACAATTAATAAACATACATTAACTGTTATTAAGTAATTAGCTCTCTAAAATTATAATGGTTCAAATGCCTGTGAGCACTACGGTAACATCTGAGGTCATCAGTCCCCTAGAACTTAGTTCTACTTAAACTACTTAAACCTAACTAACCTAAGGACATCACATACATCCATGTCCGAGGCAGGATTCGAACCTACGACCGTAGCGGTCGCGTGGCTCCATATTGAAGCGCCTAGAACTGCTCGTCCACAACGGCCGGCTAAAATTATAACATATTAAGTTTATTTATTTCAAATTTCACTATTTATTTCTTATTTTCTACCTTTTTGTCAAAATTTCTTTCGATTGTTATTGTGCGAAAGTAGTAGCGTGATTCCTATTCGGTTATAATTGTGTCTGCACTTATCTGGATTTTAATTATTCTTCGGAATAGATACCTTTCACAAAAAGCAGGGAATATTAGCTGTAAGCGTCATTTGCAAATCCTAATTGACCGGAAGTATAGGCCCATTATAACCACTATAGAATTTGTCGACTCAGCAAAAAAGCGTTCGATAATATGAAATAGAGGACGATGTAAACAGCAAGGCAAGACAGGTAATATACAATATATACAAGAACCGAGGGGGTGGAAACGAAAACAGAAGGGAAGACCAAGAAGAAAGTGCTCGGATCAGAAATGATGTAAAACAAGGATGAATTTTTTCACTCCTAATGTTCAATCCATACATCGAAGAAGCATTGAAAATTGGTTGGTTGATTTGGGGGAGGGGACCAAGAAGCGAGGTTATCGGTCCCATCGGATTAGGGAAGGAAATTGGCCGTGCCCTTTCAAAGGAACCATCCTGGCATTTGCCTGAGGCAATTTAGGGACATCACGGAAATCCTAAATCAGGATGGCTGGACGCAGGTTTGAACCGTCGTCTTCCCGAATGCGAGTCCAGTGTGCTAACGACTGCGCCACCTCATTCGGTAGCATTGGCATTAATAAAAGGGGGATTAAAATTCAGGTTGAAATGGTATCAATGATAGGATTTACTGATGACATTACAATAATAAGAAACTGTAGGAAAAATTTGAGGGCTTCTTGAAGGAAATGAACAGGTTAATGTGCAAGCGCTATGGATTGAGCGTAAACCAAAGAAAGACGAAACTGATGAGGAGTAGCAGAAAGGAGATTGACAATAAACTTAACATTAAAATTGACTGTCATGAAATCGACGAAATGAAGGAATTCTCCGACATTTACAGAAAACAACACCTGACGGACGAAGCAAGGAAGAAAAAGAAGGCAAATGGCGGGAATAGTTTGTTTGAAATGGCATGGCCGATTTCCTTCCCCATTCCTGAAACAATCCGAACTTGTGCTCGGCCTCTAATGACCTCAATGTCGACGGGACGTAAAACTGTAATCTTACTACCTTTCTTGAGGGAGCTGTAAGAGCGTAAAAACAATAGAAGACAGACTGGAGTATATCCAATAAATAATTGAAGATGTAGGGTGCAAATGATACTCTGAGATAACGAAGGTTGCCATACTGGTTTTGAAAAAATTGAAGTATTTCAGCCAAAGTACGAGATTGTAATAATTAGTTTTACTGAAAAGGAAACATATTTTTTATTATTATCAGTTAATTAGAACGTCGATAAAGATACATCGATAATTGCCGCAGTGCTTTGTCTCAATTAAATCCAATTTCACTTGAGTGATTCTGTGATCAAAGGAAATCATTTGAGATACATCACAATACCAATCTGTTGTTTTTCGTTTTACATTTTTTCTAGTGATCTTTGTTCTTGTATTTTTCGAGCCATTCCACTCTCATTTTAATCTAGTTCAATCAGTATGTTATCAACACGTTTTGCCTGTGAACACATGCAATGCACAAGAGAGACTTCGAATGTCATCTAGATGCCCCGAATTTTCCATGTAACTGAGCATCAGTGTAACTTGAAATAATACGACACTTAATTTGATTCGTAAGACACGCAATTCTGTTATAGCACTTGACGTCACAAGCTCTCAAATACACTGAGCTCTAAGGAAACTGGTATAGGCATGCGTGTTCAAATACAGAGATAAATAAACAGGCAGAATGCAGCACTGCGGTAGGAAACACCTATACAAGACAACAATCGTCTGGCGCAGTTGTTAGATCGGTTACTGCTGCTACAATGACTGATTATCAAGAGTTAAGTGAGTTTGAACGTGGTGTTATAGTCGGCGTTCTAGCGACAGGTCACAGTATCTCCGACGTAGCAATGAAGTGGGAATTTTCCAGTACCACCTTTCAACGAGTGTACCGTTAGGAATCCGGTAAAACATCAAATCTCCGACCTCTCACCGCGGCCGGTCAACACAGACATTGGACTGTTGATGACTGGAAACATGTTGCCTGGTCGGACGACTCTGGTTTCAAATTGTTTCGAGGGGATAGACGTGTACGGTAAGGAGACAACCTCATGAATTCAGGGACCCTACATTTCAACAGAGGACTGTCCATGCTGGTAGAGCCTCTGTAATGGTATGGGGCGTATGTAGTTGGAGTGATCGGACCCTTGATACGTTTAGTTATGACTCTGACAGGTAACACATACGTAAGCATCCTGTCTGATCATCTGCATCCATTCATGTCCATTGTGCATTCCGTCGGACTTGGGCTATTCCAGCAGGATAATGCGACAGCCCACACGTCCAGAATTGCTACAGAGTGATTCTAGGAACACACTTCTGAGTTTAAACACTTCCGCTGGCCAAGAAACTTCCCAGACGTGAACATTATTGAGCATGTCTGGGATGCCTTGTAAGGTGCTGTTCAGAAGAGATCTCCACCTGTAATATATAAAAATGAATATGAATAAGAATACGAATATGATTGAGTTGTTAAAATGTTCTGTGCTTATTGGTATTCTTTTGGGCATCGGACTTCCTTACATTTTTGTTGAAGCTGCAGACGGCAGAGGACTCCGGGCACACCGGCTCTTGTCGTAATCACGAAAATCCTCTTCCTGTAATACGCCTCTTCACTTACTTCAATAAATAAAATACATCGAGATCGCAATACTGGATCTATAAATCGCACATCCTCATTGTACTTCTGCATACGAAAGAGTTAGTTTGTGTCTGTCTAAAACAAAAAACTGTACAACAAATTGAATGAGAAAATGTTTTCGTTTGTCTGCGCCTTCCCCGCATTCATAATTAACGTCTTTGCCAACCCTCTGGTTACTCGGTGTTTCAAATTTTGTTTTTTAGTAAATCTTAATTTTACGGCATCCTGTGGCTTTTCATCATGTACTTATACACACCCCCTAGTACTCTTACGGATTTATGGGCAGCCCTGCAGGATTCATAGTGCCATTTCCCTCCAGCACTATTTAAAATATTAGTCGAGTCCATGTCACGTCGTGATGCGCCACTTCCGCGTGCTCGCGGGGGCCCTACACGATATTAGGCAGGTGTACCAGTTTCTTTGGCTCTTCAATGTATTTTTCATATTTCAGCCTGTAATGTGGCATCCATTACTGGTCGTGACGAGGCATTCGGCTACCTTAACATCGTCAGATCACCGACAAAGCATTCAGCAAATTCGGCACCACTATCATCAAAATTTCATGCAAAAAGGCTCGAAATTGCGGCCTGCAGCGCGGTGGCGATTCATGCTTGTGGCGAGACAGTATGTTGGTAGGTTTATGTAGTATTGAGTATATAGCTTGTAAGAAAAAATCGCAATAGATGGAACATATTGCTTTGACATAAGATATTTCGAGTACACAGAAAAATAATGCGTTTTCAGTTTGATCGCCGATTACATGTAAGAAACAAAATTGCAATCAAACCGGTTCGCAAACTACGCAGACGGTAGCGAGTGAAATGAACGCTATTAGAATTTTCCTACCAACTTGGTTTTGTTGCTGTACATTAAGAAACTTTACAATCCGAGCTGACGTGAACATTCCAATAGACGTCGAACGTTAATTTAGATTTTCCTGCCAACTCGGTTTGCACGAGCGTATGGTTAACTCCGTTTATGAAACGGGCTAACTTGGCGTTGAACGCGTTGCACAGTGGGCGCCGCTGAGAGACGATTTGTTTGTCCCTAGTTCGGAGCTCACCGCCGCTTTCGCACTCAAGTTTACCCGAGTCAAATGTTTATAAATTCAGTAACGCGCGCTAATTCAGCATCAGTGACCGTTGTTTTTCAAAGTATAGTAACTTGTGATGCACATTTATTTGCTCCTCGAAGTGTTTGATAAGTGTCATTTATTGTATTACTTTTATTGTGTGTGTGCCGGCCGGTGTGGCCGTGCACTCTACGCGCTTCAGTCTGGAACCGCGTGATCGCGGTTATAGGTTCGAATCCTGCCTCGGGCATGGATGTGTGTGATGTCCTTAGGTTAGTTAGCGTTAAGTATTTCTAAGTTCTAGGGGACTGATGACCACAGATGTTAAGTCCCATAGTGCTCAGAGCCATTTGAACCATTTTTTATTGTGTGTGACTGAACAATGCCATGGCCAAAAAACTTCCCCAGTTTGGGATATTTCTGATTCGTTTACAGATGGAAAAATGGAGTGCAAACAATATTCCGACACTTACAAATAACCTGGAAATACATGCACACTGATCAACCATGAGTCATCAGTTTTCTGACTGGTTTGATGCGGCCCGTCACGAATTCCTCCCCTGTGCTAACCTCTTCATCTCAGAGTAGGAATTGCAACCTACGTCCTCAATTATTTGCTAGATATATTCCAATCTCTATTCCTTCCTCTACTGTATTTGCTCTCTACTGCTCCCTCTAGTACCATGGAAGTCAATTCCGCATGTCTTAACAGATGTCCTATTATCCTGTCCCTTTCCTTGTCTATGTTTTCCACATATTCCTTTCCTCTCCGATTGTGCGTAGAACCTCCTTATTCCTTACTTTATCAGTCCACCTAAGCGTCCTGTCACGGACTGCTTGGCCCATCCCGCTGGAGATTCGAGTCCTCCCTCGGACATGGGTGTATGTGTTGTTCTTAGCATAAGTTAAAGTTAGTTTAAGTAGTGTGTAAGTGTAGGGACCGATGACCTAAGCAGTTTGGTCCCTTAGTAATACACACACATCTGAAAATTTGCATTTAACTGTGGAATTCCCGTTGCACTCTTAATGTTACCACACTTGTTTTTAATGTCACCGTGTTGACTTTCCTATGTGCTGAGTCTGTCTTTCCGACAATCATTTCTTTTTCGATTTCTTCACATTTTTCCTGAGCCATTTCGTCTTAGCTACCCTGCACTTCCTATTTATTTCATTCCTCAGCGACTTGTACTTCTGATTTCCTGAGTTTCCCGGAACATTTTTGTGCTTCCTCCTTTCATCAATCAACTGAAGTATTTCTTCTGTTACCCATGGTTCATTCGCAGTTACCTTCTTTGTACCTATGTTTTCCTTCCCACCTTCTGTGATGGCCCTTTTTAGAGACGTCAATTCCTTTTCAACTGTATTGCCTACTGACCTATTCCTTATTGCTGTATCTATAGCCTTAGAGAACTTCAAGCGTATCTCGCCATTCCTTGGTGCTTCCGTATCCCACTTCTTTGCGTATTGATTCTTCCTGTCTAATGTCTTGAACTTCAGTCTACTCTTCATCACTACTATATTGTGATCTATATCTGCTCCTGGGTACCCCTTACAATCCAGTATCTGATTTCGGAAACTCTGTGTGACCACGATGTAATCAAACTGAAATCTTCCCGTATCTCACAGCCTTTTCCAAGTATACCTCCTTCTCTTGTGATTCTTGAACAAGGTATTCGTTATTACTTGCTGAAACTTGTTACAGAACTCAATTAGTCTTTCTCCTCTCTTATTCCTTGTCCCAAGCCCATATTCTCCTGCAACCTTTTCTTCTACTCCTTCCCCTACAACTGCATTCCAGTCCCCCATGAATATTAAATTTTCATCCCCCTTTACATCGGTATCACCCTTTCGGTATCCTCATACACTTTCTCTATCTCTTCATCTTCAGCTTGCGACGTGGGCATGTATACCTGAATTATCCTTGTCGGTGTTGGTTTGCTTCCGATTCTGATAAGAACAACCCTGTCACTGAACTATTCACAGTAACACACTCTCTACCCTATTTACCAATTCATAACGAATCCTGCTCCAGTTATACCATTTTCTGCTGCTGTTGATATTGCCCTATACTCATCTGACCAGAATTCCTTGTCTTCTTTCCACTTCACTTCACTGACCCCTAATACATCTTTGCATTTCCGTTCTCAGATTTTCTAGTTTCCCTACCACGTTCAAGCTTCTGACATTCTACGCCCCGACTCGTAAAACGCTATCCTTCCGTTGATTGTTCAATCTTTTTCTCATGGTAACCTCTCCCTTGGCCGTCCGCTCCCGGAGATCCGAATGGGGGACTATTCCGGAATATTTCCCCAATGGAGAGATCATCATGACAGTTCTTCAATTACAGGCCACACGTTCTGTGGATACACCTTACATGTCTTCAATGCAATGGTTTCCATTGCCTTCTGCATCCTCATGCCGTTGATCATTGCTGATTCTTCCGCCTTTAGGGGCAGTTTCCCACCCCTAGGACAGTGCCCTGAACCTCTGTCCTCTCCTCCGCCCTCTTTGACAAAGCCGTCGGCAGAATGAGGCTGACTTATTATGACGGAAGTCTTCGGCCGCCAATGCTACGGTCTCTATATGTACCGGTAATCGTTCCTCGACCACGATATTGCTAGCACCGCCGTCTTCTTTATCTGTTGAAGTTGAACCTTACACAAAACAATTCATTCAGTCTCGTTTGACCGTGCCACAAAATTCTTTGCAGAAATCTGGAGGATGATGCCCTCATTCATGTGATTGTGAAGAATTAGCAGCCATTGCAAACTGTCGAAAATGAAGTTTTGTGAAAATAACCGACATATTAAATTCTGATTACGAAAGAAAAAACTGATTTGGAATAATGGATAATACTGAGTCAGCGGCTTATAAGAAAAAATAGAGAAAGTAGAACATATTACTTTAACATGTGCTATTTTGGATTTGGGAAAGTAGCAAATGTTGTTTCGTCCCAATTCGGTTTACACAAACTTTCAACTCGGTTAACCCGGTTTGGAGTAAACCTGATTTGGTCCAGCACTACATTGTGTCCATCAGCTGGCGTTACGAGTGAAGTGCCTTGACAAAATGGCGACAAAGCAAGAAAAGGGTTTTTGTGTTGAAATATGCGAGATGTTTATTTGTTACAACAATGCACAGTGCATTGGTATCGACAATTTAAGAACACTGGATGTCTGTGTGAATAGAAAAGTACCGGTCGACTAAGTGTTCGAGATGCAAAGGTGGAGAGGGTGAGGGAATCTGAGGGCGAGGGAATCTGTGTGGAAAGTTTTGCGACAGCAGTTTCTTGTCAAACCGTACCGTCTGCAGCTCGTGCAACTACTGCAGCCGGAAGGTTATGGTCGGCGCCTTCAATTTTGCGTCACAAAGCAGCAAATACTTTAGGATGTACATTTCCTATCCAAGCTGATATTCAGCAAAGCAATCTCCAATTCTTTTGGAAAGATTTATTGCCACCAAGAGAGATGTTGTAGTTGTTGTTTTCACAACTGATTCCGAGAATTTCAGCTTCCATCAAGGCGGAGCACCTCTCATTGGAGCATCCATGTTCGTCGCTACCTGAACGGGGAACTTCAACACTTCTGGAGTAGTAGTGAAGACCAAGTGGCCGTATTCGCTTGGCACTCCCAAGTCGCTTGACCTAACCCCTTGTGACATTTTTCGTCTGAGGACCGTTTTTACGTACCCCCGTTGCCAAGAACATTGGAATAGCTCAGAGAACTCATCAGTCCTTCTGTGATGACCACTGACAAATTGTTGTTACATAGGGTATGAACGAATTGGACTGTCTCCTGGAAGTGTGTCGTGAGATAAGAGAGGCACTGACAGAACATTTGCAGTGTGCAAAATGCAAACTTGGTGAGTTTACTTTTCTGTTCATGTATCAGTCATATTCGTACATGTAATAGCTTGAAAAATATAGAGCTTTGATAACGAATGAATCATTTATAGCAGCCCTGCATATCCATGGGAGTTGTGGATTTGGCTGGTATTTCACTATTATATTTCTTTGACAAAGAAATATGATCAAATATTCGTGAAATTTTTTAGACAAAGATCTTTGACGTGGCGCTAAAAAGTGGTATTACACTAGTGTCGTATTTTTCATCAAATTTCAGGATGGCAGACAACAACTTATTATGCGCTGCAGTTGCTAGTACCACAATTGCCCTGCGTGCGTATTTGGAAGAAAAGCTGCGAAAAAAGAGGAAACACACTTGGATGAGGTCGTAGGTATTAGGTCGAGAAAAATTTGTTACGAGAGCTGCTAGTGGAAGACGTCAAGTCTCATACAGGGTTATTACAAATGATTGAAGCGATTTCACAGCTCTACAATAACTTTATTATTTGAGATATTTTCACAATGCTTTGCACACACATAAAAAAACTCAAAAAGTTTTTTTAGGCATTCACAAATGTTCGATATGTGCCCCTTTAGTGATTCGGCAGACATCAAGCCGATAATCAAGTTCCTCCCACACTCGGCGCAGCATGTCCCCATCAATGAGTTCGAAAGCATCGTTGATGCGAGCTCGCAGTTCTGGCACGTTTCTTGGTAGAGGAGGTTTAAACACTGAATCTTCCACATAACACCACAGCAAGAAATCGCATGGGGTTAAGTCGGGAGAGCGTGGAGGCCATGACATGAATTGCTAATCATGATCTCCACCACGACCGATTCATCGGTTTTCCAATCTCCTGTTTAAGAAATGCCGAACATCATGATGGAAGTGCGGTGGAGCACCATCCTGTTGAAAGATGAAGTCAGTGCTGTCGGTCTCCAGTTGTGGCATGAGCCAATTTTCCAGCATGTCCAGATACATGTGTCCTGTAACGTTTTTTTCGCAGAAGAAAAAGGGGCCGTAAACTTTAAACCATGAGATTGCACAAAACACGTTAACTTTTGGTGAACTGCGAATTTGCTGCACGAATGCGTGAGGATTCTCTACCGCCCAGATTCGCACATTGTGTCTGTTCACTTCACCATTAAGAAAAAATGTTGCTTCACCACTGAAAACAAGTTTCGCACCGAACGCATCCTCTTCCATGAGCTGTTGCAACTGCGCCGAAAATTCAAAGCGTTTGACTTTGTCATCAAGTGTCAGGGCTTGTAGCAATTGTAAACGGTAAGGCTTCTGCTTTAGCCTTTTCCGTAAGATTTTCCAAACCGTCGGCTGTGGTACGTTTAGCTCCCTGCTTGCTTTATTCGTCGACTTCCGCGGGCTACGCGTGAAACTTGCCCGCACGCGTTCAACCGTTTCTTCGCTCACTGCAGGCCGACTCGTTGATTTCCCCTTACAGAGGCATCCAGAAACTTTAAACTGCGCATACCATCGCCGAATGGAGTTAGCATTTGGTGGATCTTTGTTGAACTTCGTCCTGAAGTGTCGTTGCACTGTTATGACAGACTGATGTGAGTGCATTTCAAGCACGACATACGCTTTCTCGGCTCCTGTCGCCATTTTGCCTCACTGCGCTCTCGAGCACTCTGGCGGCAGAAACCTGAAGTGCGGCTTCAGCCGAACAAAACTTTATGAGTTTTTCTACGTATCTGTAGTGTGTCGTGACCATATGTCAATGAATGGATCTACAGTGAATTTATGAAATCGCTAGCCCTGTATATAAATTACTTACGAATGGATGAGAGCGTATTTCAGTATCTGCTTAGTAAACTGGCTTCTCACGTCAGAAAAGAGAATACTCTCTTCAGAAATGCTATATCTGCAGAAGACAGACAAACTGCGACACTGGGATTTCTTGATATAAGAGAGAGGTACTCTAGTTTACAACACAGCACTGGAATATCACATTGCACACTAACCAAAATAATACCAGGAACATGTGAAGGGATTTATAAGGCACTGAAGGGGGAATATGTGAAGGCAAATAAATGTTTAGTACACTATATGGACAATAAGAACTGTAGTTATTTTTGACTTATTTAATTAATGGAATTAGTGTTCCAACAACTACAAAATTAATAAAAAGTTAGAAACAGATGGAGCACTTTTTAACTTGTGGCATACAGAGCTCAAAAATAAACAAAGTAGAATGGAAAGACAAGAAAGAAATTTTTATTTTGGAGTGTGACCACATCCTCTTTTCTGGCTTGCTGAAAAGCCGCCTGGATGTTTCCAAATGTAGAGATGGATGGCTGTAGCTGTAATTGTGGATATGAAGTCGCCTGCAGCATATTCCACTTGCCCATCAATACACAATTAGTAGCATAAACTGTGCCCCTTGCCCCCTCCCCCCTCCTCCCCCTATTTTAAGCAAGTTTATTTTAAAAAAAGTCGAAGGAACACACCAACTTTAAAGAAACGTTTAGAAACACACTACAGAAAGGTCACATAGTTTAACGACACCAGTGCTCCAGGCGGTTGCATTTCACATTGCATTGAACAGAAGACGAAATACTTATGATCAAATCTACGGCGAGGCCCTAGATTTGATCATATTTATTTGACGACAGGCGAGATTTGTCAAAGTTCCCTATTACACCATCAAATTTCTTTGACATAAATAAAAAAATGGTTCAAATGGCTCTGAGTACTATGGGACTCAACTGCTGAGGTCATTAGTCCCCTAGAACTTAGAACTAGTTAAACCTAACGAACCTAAGGACACCACACACATCCATGCCCGAGGCAGGATTCGAACCTGACATAAGTATTTGACATATCTACTTTGACAAAGATATATGATAGTGTAATACGAGCCTTTTTGCATCATTGGTGCAGGTTTGTAGTAATGTCATTTTCGAAGAAACGAAAGTGGAGAGCAAAGTTAGATATATCCAGGAGTGAAATGAAAGTATGTGACTAAAGACCGTTACTGACGCATTTTTACTAACTATTGTTCAACGGTTTCTCTTTTGAGAGTGCGAATGTCTCTTTCTAGTTGGTGTTTTTTTTTTTTTTTTTTTTTTATCCGGCACTGTAAGTGTATTCCTGGAGTCACCGTCACACCGCAGTAGCTAGAAAGAGCTACTGTCGGCTGTATCTTTGCGGAAACCACAAGGGAACAAATTTGGAAACATCTGACGGGAACTTGGTCTTCTTTCCGGCTGCAGTTATCACTCCGGATCCGGGAAAAGGCATTGAGAAATTGCTCCTGAAACTTGCCAGGATGTTGCCTCAGAGAGAAAGGACGGAAGAATTCCGCGTTTGATTTGATAGACCAGGACAGTCAGGCGCATTGTAGCATCAACAAATCCAGATTGAAGTGTTATCGGGACATATTTTTACGTTCTTGTTGAAAAAAAATTAGTTTTTACAATTTCTGAATAGAAACAGGAGGGACTTACGTATCGCAGTCACCCATTTGCGGAGCCACAGATTGGCAAGCAGTGTTCCGATACGTTGTCTGTACTGCCCTAGGTCACTATGTTTATCTGCATTGGGAGCCGAGATGCAAAATCTGCCGCATGAGATTCAAGTTTTCCGGTGTACATTTACCTCGCTGTATTAATCCAATTCCGTTCTGTCGCTGCATTAACATCAGAAGTGACATCGATCACATTCCCTTAGTACGTTCAAAATGGGAGAGAAACAAATATTTGTTTTTGGAACAGTTACGTCGTCAGATAGTACAGGTTCCCACGAGATCCGACATGCTACTGTCTTTGACTAAAATGATAAACAGCTCTTTAAATTTTTTACAAGCTTCCAGAGTATCTTTGTGATAATAATAATTTAATGACGCAGTACTGGGAGCTTAATTATCAATCATGTCACGTTAATATTATTTTATATTGTTGTGTTGTTGTTGCTTTTGTTCAAAAATGGTTCAAATGGCTCTGAGCACTATGGGACTCAACTGCTGTGGTCATAAGTCCCCTAGAACTTAGAACTACTTAAACCTAACTAACCTAAGGACATTACACACATCCATGCCCGAGGCAGGATTCGAACCTGCGACCGTAGCAGTCGCACGGTTCGGGACTGCGCGCTTAGAACCGCGAGACCACCGCGGCCGGCTTTGCTTTTGTGGTCTTCAGTCCGAAGACTGGTTTGATGCAGCTCTCCACACTATTATGTCCTGTGCAAACCTCGCAACTTACATCCATTTGAACCTGCTTATTGTATTCGTCCCTTCGTTTCACTCTACAGTTTTTAGCTCTCCTACTTAATTCCAACACTTGATGACTCCTTGACGTCTCAGAATGTGTTCTATCATCCGAGCTGTTCTTTTAGTTAAATTATGTCACAAATTTCTCTTCTGTTCAATTCTAGTCACTACTTGCTCGCTACGCTATCTACCCATCCAATCTTCAGCACTCTTCTGTAGCACCACATTCAAAAGCTTCTGTTCTCTTCTGAACTGTCTGGATTCCATGTTTCACTTCCGTATTAGGCTACACTCCAGACAAAAGACTTCCTAACAAATTTACATTCGATCTTAACAGAAACGATTTTCTTGCCATTACCAGTCTCCATTTTGGAACTTACCTACTTCGGCCATCATCTATCATTTCCCTGCCCAAATAGAAAAACTCACCTTCTACTTTAAGTATCTCATTATCTAATTTCCTCAGCATCACCTGATTTAATTCGACTACATTCCATTACCCTTGTTTTGAATTTTCTGGTATTCATCTCACAACCTCCTTTCAAGACACCGTCCATTTCTTTCAGCTACTCTTCCAAGTTCTTCGCTATCTCTGTTGGAATTTCTTCGTTGGCGAACGTGAAAGATTTTATTTCTTTTCCCTGAACTTTAATTCCATTTTCCATATTTTTCTATGATTTCATTTAATGGTTGCACAATGTGAAGATTGAATAACGTCGGGGATAGGCTGCAACTCTGTCTCAGTCCCTTCTGAATCACTGCATCCTTTTCACGCCCTTCGACTCATAATTGCCGTCTGGTTTCTGTACAATTTGTCTACAACTTTCGCTCCTAGTATTTTACCGCTGCTATCTTCCAAAGAGTTTATTTCAATCAATATTGTCAAAAGCTTTCTTAAAGTCTCCGAATCTATAAACGTAGTTTGCCTTTCCTTAACCAACCTTCCAAGGTAAGCTGGTTCGTACATTTCTACGGGAGCCAAACTGATCTTGCTGGAGATCGACTTTTAGTAGTTTTTCCATTCTTTTGTATGTGATTCATGACAATATTTTGTTGTGACTTATTAAACTGAAGTTCCGTAATCATCTGCTCATTCGTCTTCTATTGTATTCCTTTTCCCGTTTACAGTCAATCGATCTTCAATTCTCCCTTTGAAACTCTCAACAAACTTTGGTGCTTGCACCTTATCCTAGTCACATCTCCTTCATTTCCTACCTTTTTCGCAATTTCTTCAGTTTTAATCTACAGTTCATAACCATAAATTGTGACCGGACTCCATTTTATGTTGCCTCAGAGATTTTATGTTGCCTCAGAGATTTTATGATTTTATGTTTGTAACCCTGTGCTTACCTAACCCGAAGACCTGTTCATCCTGCCACCGAACTTCACTAATTGCCACTATAACTTCAACATATCCGTTTCCCTTTATAACTTTTCCAGCCTAGATGTTCGATTAAGGAATCCGACATCTCACCCTCCGATTCGTCTTTTGTGACGACACTTCCTCCTGAGTATTCCCTGCCCAGAGATCCGAATAGGAAACTACTTTACCTCATAAATACTTTACACAAGAGGATGCCATCATCATTTGACGATACAATGGTGCTGCATGTCCTCGGGAAATGTAACGGCTGTAGTTTTCCCTTGCTTTCAGCCGTTCGTGCTACCAGCACAGCAAGGACGTGCTGGCTGATGTTACAAGTCCACATCACTCAATTGTCCAGACTGTGCTCCTTCAGCTACTGAAAAGGCTGCTGACCCTCCTCAGGAGCTAGAAGTCTGTCTGACCTCTCCACAGATACCACTTCATGGTGACTGCACCTACGATACGGCGTTTGTCTGATAATTTTTGTGACGTTTCGCCAACATGAGTGACTGGGAGTGTCAAAATTTCACGCTCCTTTGTTTGTTATGGATTTGAGGTCGCGACAGTAGGTCACATGCACCAGGCGCGCCAAGGTCCAAGAGCTTTTCAATGGTTATTGTTTCTCCTCTTCTATCTGTAACGGTCATTCGCTGCAGCACTGGAATCCAAGGTCGGTTCACCTTGAGGCTTTCTTTTTCCTTGGTGAAAATATTGACTTGTGTATTTCTGTACCTTCTCTGAACAAGCTGGCGTGATAACTATTCTCTACACCAAAATCTTCCAAGTCGGCTAATTTTACTATCAAGGGGAGGCCACGACGTTTGAAACGCGGATTTACTGCAAACTTCGTACACTCGTAGTACGAGGTGCATTCAAGTTCTAAGGCCTCCGATTTTTTTTCTTCGGACTGGAAAGAGATAGAAACATGCGCATTGTTTTAAAATGAGGCCGCGTTCATTGTCAATACATCCCAGAGATGGCAGCACCGTATGGCAGATGGAATTTTACCGCCAGCGGCGAGAATGAGAGCTGTTTTAAATACTTAAAATGGCGACGTTTTCCTTACTTGAACAATCATTCGTTTTCTGAATTTACGTGGTGTGAAACCAATTGAAATTCCTCGACAGTTGAAGGAGACATGTGGTGATGGAGTTATGGATGTGTCGAAAGTGCGTTCGTGGGTGCGACAGTTTAATGATGGCAGAACATCGTGTGACAACAAACCGAAACAACCTCGGGCTCGCACAAGCCGGTCTGACGACATGATCGAGAAAGTGGAGAGAATTGTTTTGGGGGATCGCCGAATGACTGTTGAACAGATCGCCTCCAGAGTTGGCATTTCTGTAGGTTCTGTGCACACAATCATGCATGACGACCTGAAAATGCGAAAAGTGTCATCCAGGTGGGTGCCATGAATGCTGACGGACGACCACATGGCTACCCGTGTGGTATGTTGCCAAGCAATGTTGACGCGCAACGACAGCATGAAAGGGACTTTCTTTTCGTCGGTTGTGACAATGGATGAGACGTGGATGCCATTTTTCAATCCAGAAACAAAGCGCCAGTCAGCTCAATGGAAGCACACAGATTCACCGCCACCAAAAAAATTTCGGGTAACTGCCAGTGCTGAAAAAAATGATGGTGTCCATGTTCTGGGACAGCGAGAGCGTAATCCTTACCCATTGCGTTCCAAAGGGCACTACGGTAACAGGTGCATCCTACAAAAATGTTTTGAAGAATAAATTCCTTCCTGCACTGCAACAAAAACGTCCGGGAAGGGCTGCGCGTGTGCTGTTTCACCAAGACAACGCACCCGCACATCAAGCTAACGTTACGCAACAGTTTCTTCGTGATAACAACTTTGAAGTGATTCCTCATGCTTCCTACTCACCTGACCTGGCTCCTAGTGACTTTTGGCGTTTTCCAACAATGAAAGACACTCTCCGTGGCCGCACAGTCACCAGCCGTGTTGCTATTGCCTCAGCGATTTTCCAGTGGTCAAAACAGACTCCTAAAGAAGCCTTCGCCGCTGCCATGGAATCATGGCGTCAGCGTTTTGAAAAATGTGTACGTCTGCAGGGCGATTACGTCGAGGAGTAACGCCAGTTTCATCGATTTCGGGTGAGTAGTTAATTAGAAAAAAGATCGGAGGCCTTAGAACTTGAATGCACCTCGTACTCCAAGATGTCAACAAAATGTGTAAGCAGTAGCGCGTACTTCTCAAGCGTTACTGAGAAAATCGCAAGATAATTTCGGTCGTCAAATATACACCCGGCGGCAGTCCTGTAATCACTGGATCGATGGATCGAGTCCCACCTGTCAGTTTTTTTTAAATTTCTAACACAGTAATTTTCTTTACTATTTATATTACAATTGATATAATGGGAAAAATACGTGTAATCGGATGAACTTTTATTAAATTTACAATTTTATTTGGCAGTCTACAAATTTTTACTATCATAAATAATTTAATATTCATAACTATCGACAAATAAACGACCAAACGCATAAAGTGATTCTGAAAATGTATGCTTGTCTGTGATTTGAGAAATCCCTTATACCTGGAAGGAGCCCTAACCGACTTGTTACCTCCAAGTTTTGACCGGCACAGACTGCTTTCGAAAGATGTACAATTAATCGTCGCTTTCGACATTACGAATACAATTTGCAGGATGGTATTTTTCGTAAAAACATGGAAAACATAAAGTTAAACGGCACCAGTTGAATAAATGCTATGTTTCCGCATACGCAAGGTCTTTTGAGGTTTTCCATGGAAAAACAAACGTCGTTAACGTTTTCAAAAGTCTCTCTTTCAGACGATAATTTGGAAGCAAACCATGCATAAAGCAGCATTTCCTTAAATAACGGCCCTGACAATTGGTCATTGCATTTTAATAGCGTCTTCACGAGAAGCAATTTCTCGTTCTCTTTTGATTAAATACGAACAATTTTGAAGACACAGACAAGCATACATTTTTCAGTATCACTTTATGCGTTTGGTCGTTTACTATGGTTATGAATATTATATTATTTGTGATAATAAAAATTTGTAGACTGCCAAATAACACTGTAAATTTAATAAAAGTTCATCCGATTACACGTATTTTTACCATTATATCAATTGTAATATAAATAGTAAAGAAAATTACTGTGTTAGAAATTAAAAAAAAAAAAAAGAAAACGGACGAGCGGGACTCGATCCTTCGATCCAATGGTTACAGGGCTTGAACGCTAACCACTTTTTTTTTCGGCTGCCGCCCCTTCATGGTAAAAATGGCCACGCACAGGTATATATTTGACGACCGAAATTATCTTGCGATTATCTCATAACGCTTGAGAAGTACGAGCAACTGCTTACACATTTTGTTGTCCTCATGGAGTACTACGAGTGTACAAAGTTTGCGGTAAAACTGCGTTCCAAATGTCGTGGCCTCCTCTTGTATGTGGTGTAGGACTGTTGGTATTTTTAAAAATATAGGAAATCCAATAAGTGGATATTTAAAAGAGTATCGTAATCGGCTCACGATATATTGGAGAAATTATTGATATATCGACAAGAAAAATATCGGCTTACAGGCCTAACAATATCTGCTGCATATTGTAAATACGCTCCTTCTTTTAGAACTATATATGTTGAGTGGAAATCAATAATGGGCTAAGTGCCAAAAACATTTTTTTAGTTATACCCAAGAAACCACGCTAAGTGCCATTGCCAACAACCTGGAAAGCGGGATATAATGCGTATAAGGCCCGACAGGTGGCATTGGCTATATGTGCCGGCCAACAGGCGAAGGCTAAAGTCGCGAAGTGCCACAAAGCTTTGCCACTGTCTGCGAGTATTGTTTGCGACAGTACTGTGCAGCCACACTCCGTTAATTTGCTTTGTTTGTTAAACTCAACGAAAGTACTTTGTGAAAACGACGAATTTACACAGTGATACTTGCAGAAAAAGGAAGAAGGGAGAATCAGTTCGCGATGAAAGAAAGTTTTTAAGACGTGAAGGCTCGTTGGTAGAAGCAAAAAATGAGCCTACAGAAGAGGTGTGTATTATATATTCATTATTCATATGTAATGTTATTACATAATATTTGGTATATTTTTACAAAGGAATGACTTATCAGTTAGATTACAAGACTGTATGATGTCTAAATAAACCTGTATCCTGTCTTATTTCAGTTCAACTGCAAGTGCAAGCATTCGTGTATTCGTGTCCCATATAAACAAAGAAAAGATCTGTTTCAAGACTTTTATGCCCTCAAAGATTACGTCAAACAAAACTCCTATTTGATGGGTTTGATGATCATTAAAAGTGAAAAGAAGGTGTCATGGTCAGTTCGAAGACCCCAATGACAGCAGACGGCAAGCTACGGTCTGGTACTCATTGCCAGATGAAAAGGGTGACATTGTACGGATCTGTAAGAACACTTTTATGCATGTTTTCCCAATAAGAAAACGCAGAATCGGAACTCTTGTGTCAGCAAAGAAGAAAGCTGAAATAGTGTTCACAGAAAAAGCGTGGTAATAAAGCACAAAGAAGTAAGTTCAGAAGCGCAGATGATAAGCTTATTTTGGAGCATGTCAACTCACTTCCAAGGAATGAGAGGCATTATGGAAGAAGAAAATTTCTTCTTTTCTTACTATTTCTTTTCTTACTATTTAATAGTAACAAGGAGTATTTGGGCCAAGATTTGAATGTCAGCAGGCTTTACCGTGCCTTTAACGATAGATATTCAGACTCCGAAATTACATGTAAGTTTTATTATAAAAGCTTTGAAAAACTTTTCTCGCTAATTTCATTCCATCGACCACGCACTGATACTTGTCTAAATGCGACTTTCTATCAGTCGAGCTGTCAGCAAAAAACCTGGCAACAGAAATGCAAAAACCGCTTTAGAAATACAGCACAAAAAAGCTTAGAAAGCAAGAGAAGCAATGAAAGAAGATATTATATCTTCTCAGCTCCCTAATAGTGACGTGACCATGTGTTCGACAGATCTTGGACAAGCGTTATCTTTGCCTTCTCTAACCCACAGTCCGATGTATTATTCAGGTCAGCGTTCACGCTGCAATCTGTGTGTTCATGTTGGCGACAAGAATAAGGGGCTAATGTTTTTGTGGCATGAGCGTATGAGTGACCGAGGCGGCAATGAAATTGCATCATGACTCCTTAAAGCATTTAGCAGACCTGCCTGTTGTAGGAAACGGAAGTCTGATAACTGCATTGGCCGCAATAAGAATAAAATGATGCTTTTTATGTGGATTTATCTGACGGTTTTAGGAAAGTATGATGAGATGAATCATAAATTTTTGGTCTCTGGCCATTCATTTACGTTGTGTGACAGAGATTTTTTCCACATTGAAAAACGTAAGAGACTGGAAGGCTGTCAACTACTTAAGGACTTTGTAAAACTCATGGAGAATGCGACACCAAACAATCCATTTGTGGTGACTATGCTCCTGAAGACTTTTTTGACATTAAAAAAACTGCCGATACACATGTTAACACAACTAAAATAAATATTTCCAAATGTAGTTGGACTCGAGTGAAAAAAGTGCTCCTGGGATCGTGAAGACTAGAACAATGTTCAACGAACTTGAAGAATGGAGTATCTACAATATTTTCAAGAAAGAGGTTACCACTGATATAATGAAGAACTTTATTTTACCGTCACAACAATGTAAACACAGCTTGTCAGCTGAAAAGAAAAAGGATCTGCAACAGATGCTATCATATCTGAAAGTAGCTAATAGAACGTTTTTCGAACAGAGGATCAATTAAAATTGCTTTCATACTCTGTGAAATTAAATATATTACTAAAAATAGTTTAATCAGGATAGTGTAAAGGTTTATTGTTAAAAAGACCGATAAATCTTGAAATTTCTTTCATTGGAACATACCTCGTTTTTGCTGATAACTGTACGGCATTTAGTACGCCCCGAATTCTTGGGAATAATGTATTTATTTTCATTGATAAAATGAAGGTTGGTTCAAATGGCTCTGAGCACTATGGGACTTAACTGCTGTGGTCATCAGTCCCCTAGAACTTAGAACTACTTAAACCTAACTAACCTAAGGTCATCACACACATCCATGCCCGAGATAGGATTCGAACATGCGACCGTAGCAGCAGCGCGGTTCCGGACTGAAGCGCCTAGAACCGCTCGGCCACAACGGCCGGCTAAAATGAAGGGAACGTAAAACATTTTTGCAATGACTGTATTAATCTTACTGTACACAGCTGATAAAAAATATTGTTCAGATTTTTTCATTAAAATATTTTTGTCAAAACAAAAAATTAGATAACTCAGAATCAGTTTTTTTGGCACTTAGCCCTTTGTTGTTATCCACTCTACATATTTAAATGTGCACCACCGTAGCTGCGTGGATAGCGCGCCAGCTCGTCATGTCGTGGGGAACAGGTTAGAATCCCGGCTGGGTTGTGGATCTTCTCCGCTCAGGGACTGGGTGTTTGTCTTGTCTTCATCATCATCATTTCTTCCTCATCGACCTCAAAAGACTTGCACCAGGCGATCAGGTTTACCCGCTGGGAGGCCTTCACCGCACGACATTTCATTTTTACATATTTAAGTGCTGTTTTATTGTTAGATTTTCTGCACATCAACTAGCTAGCAGCTTGCTTATCCCCCTTAAAGCATGAATTGAAGTGAGAGCTATGGACGTTCACGCTTTGCGATAACCATTTTGGTTACAATGGTAACTGCATGCCAGTGGCACAATAAAAGGAGTCCGATGGTCCGTCGTGCAGTTTCGTCACATATCGGATATGTCCGGAACACTTCACGTCGACTTATCTGTTTTTTCATTTCTGCAAACGCCAACGATACAGCAGCTGTAATGTCAGAATTGCTTGGTGAAGTTAAACGTTGAAGATTCTTGTCCTCATCATCATTTCATTCTCATCACTAACGACGCCATACGCTCATTTCCATTTCCGTCCGTAGCGCCGGGCGCCGATTACCTCAGCATTTCTCCTCACACGTCACTGCTCACCGCAAAGACCAATCTTGTCATGTAGATTTTTGTTCACCATTTTCAGCAACTGTTTTGGAAGAATGCCGATATGAAGAAGTAACATACTGGCTGCATTAAAGATTGTTTATTTAAGGCAACTTGTGTGCTATTTCTTCACATCAGAAATCTTCTTATTACATTCACACCGCAAAGATAGACTGGACGTGATGAAGGCCCAAAAAGTGAAACGTCCCCTTAGAACAATTATACATGACTGTTCTTAAACTGAAACACAATATTTTTTTAGCGCAACGCAATCTGACTTTCAAAAATCTCTACAAAAGAATGGCCCTGACTAACATTAACCTATACGTTTCACAAATCACATACCTCACAAAAATCTTGCTTACTCGAACTACTGCAATATAGCGAGCGCCACTACTGCTACCTAAATAAAAGATTCAAACTACGGAAGGCACTAACTACTGATAGGCGTAGTTAGCAAATGAAAGATTTTAATAGAGAACAAACAATGTATTTACCTTAATAGTCATCAAAAGTCATAATATATATAGCAGTTCATGACATCCAGTCTTACAAATTTCAAAATTCCGCCATTTCTCTCCCTACATCCACCACTGCTGGAGGCTCACCTCCAACTGCGCAACGCTACGCGCTGTTCACATCCAGTTGCCCAACACTACAATTGCAGACAACAATGCAAACTAGCCACAGACTGCACACAGCACAGCCAGTGATTTTCATACAGAGCGCTACGTAAGGTTGCCAATAAGAAAACATAAACAGCCTACTTGCAAAAGTAGTAAGACTCTTTCACACAGTACAAGTAAAATTATGTTATACTACAATTTCAAATATTTACATTCCGATATCAATATATCAGAGCAAAAGTATCGCCGGTAATATCAAATAAATATCGATGCTTTTCGGAAAAAGTATCGATACACCGATATTTTATCAACAGCCCTAATGTGGTCAGTCTCACACAGCGCGTGATCCGCTGCGGCTGATTTCTTCACATACCCAAACCTGCAATGCCGTTTGTATTAGGTGATCCTGATGTTGACTGATCAGAACAACAAAGACAGGGATAAATTTAACATTGCTTTATTCTAAATCATACCCAATGACCACCTGCATACATTGTACTCATTCAATATGCATTCCCAGCACCTGGTTGCTTAACAAAATATATTTGTTGTACTCCTTCGTATCTATCAGTATGGTTATTGAGCACTTTTTTTATAGATTGAATATGATTTGTCTCCTGAAATCGCCAAATAATGATAATGCGGGGAAGATCGAATGGAAGATTTTTTATTTCTTTATTTTATTTATGTTCTCTCGCTGTTCAGTTACTTAGCTAATAGTATCGTAATTACATTCTTACATACTTTATATTTATATTACTGGCGGAGTTGTCTCTTGTACTCAGGTGATTCATGTGGAAAGGTTTCAAATGTGATTGTTGTGACTTGGCAAGACAGCCAAGCCACTATGAGGTGAAGCCGAAAGGCACGCGTTTAAGCTCACGCAGGCTGGCGTGAGGTCTGGAACAGTTAAAGGATTTGAGCCTAGTAAAAAAAGTACGTAGCGTCTGGAATACTTAACTTTAATCCATAATTGGTGAACATCGGTCTGACGGTACATGCATCACAAGATAAATAGCAAATGATAATGGCGCCTTGCTAGGTCGTAGCAAATGACGTAGCTGAAGGCTATGCTAACTATTGGCTCGGCAAATGAGAGCGTAATTTGTCAGTGAATCATCGCTAGCAAAGTCGGCTGTACAACTGGGGCGAGTTCTAGGACGTCTCTCTAGACCTGCCGTGTGCCGGCGTTCGGTCTGCAATCACTGACAGTGGCGACACGCGGGTCCGACGTATACTACCGGACCGCGGCCGATTTAAAGGCTACCACCTAGCAAGTGCGGTGTCTGGCGGTGACACCACAGTGATTATGGCTGCAAGATGAGAATTAATAGACTTTGAACGTGGAATGGTTGTCGAACTAGAGGAATGGGACGTTCCATTGCGGAGATCATCAGGGAACTGAATAATCAAAGATCCACAGTGAGGATACTAAATTTGAGGCACTACCTCTCACCATGGACAACGCAGTGGCCGACGCGTTCACTTAACAACCGAGAGCCGCGGCGTTTAATTGGAGTTGCCAGTGCTAACAGATAAGCAATACTTCGCGGAAATCAATGTGGGACTTACAAAGGGCGTATACTTTAGAACAGTGCGGCTAATTTTGGCATTAATGGTAATGACAGCAGACGACTGACGTGACGCCGGCCGGAGTGGCCGAGCGATTCTAGGCGCTTCAGTACGGAACCGCGCTGCTACTACGGTCACAGGTTCGAATCCTGCCTCGGGCATGTATGTGTGTGATGTCCTTAGGTTAGTTAAGTTTAAGTAGTTTTAAGTCTAGGGTAGTGATGACTTCAGCCGGCCGGAGTGGCTGAGCGGTTCTAGGCGCTTCAGTCCGGTACCGCGCGACCGCTCCGGTCGCAGGTTCGAATCCTGCCTCGGGCATGGATGTGTGCCACGTCCTTAGGTTAGTTAGGTTTAAGTAGCTCTAAGTTCTAGGGGACTGATCACCTCAGATGTTAAGTCCCATAGTGCTCAGAGCCATTTGGACCATTTGAACGACTGACGTGAATTCCTTTACTAACAGCACGATGTCGCCAACAGCACCTTTCTTGGGCTCGTGACAATATTAGTTTTGTCCTATATGACTGTAAAACAGTGGCCTGGCTGATGGGGTTCGAATGTGGCGCAGACCCCACGAAGCCATGGACACAAGTCGTCAACAAGGCACTTGATAGCTGGTGGTGGCTGCATAATGACGTGGACTGTGTTTATATGGAATGGACTGGGTTCTCTAGTCCAACTGAACCGACCATTGACTGGAAATAGTTATGTTCTGCTACATGGAGACGATTTGCAGCTACTCATATTCAAGTTTCCTAACAACGATGCAATTTTTATCGACGGCAATGCGCCATTGTTCACTACTGAATTTGAAGAACATTCTGGACAATTAAAGCGAATGTTTTGTTCACCCACTTCGTTCGACGGGACCCCATCAAAGATTTATGGGACATAATCAGTTTGTACACAAAATCCTGCACTGGCACACTTTCGCAATTGTGAACGGCGATAGAAGCAGATGCCACGTAGAATTTCTGCAAAAGTAGGTCCGACACGATATTAGGAGGTATCCCATGGCTTTTGTCACCTCAATGTGTAATGCTTCCATGGAGAATCCCAGTATAACTTCGGTTTCGCTGGATGACTTTTGGTCAGTTACTACTAACTGTGACGTTTCTGACAGGAAATCGGTTATATGGAAATGTAGAATAACTTGAGATCCCCTATCTGTAGCAATCATTACTTCGTGTGAATAAAGAGCCGATTGTGCTTCACATGAAATTTTCTGAATTCGTGCGGGTTGTGTCATTAGCTCTTACTGAAACAAACGTGAAACGGATATGGTTGAGGCACGTTGACGAGAGATGATAAACGAATCCAGGAAGTTCTTTGTTGGATTAAAAGAGGGGTAGGTAAATTTAGAAAACTTGCAAAACCAACATGGATTCGTTTAATGGAAAACCATAGAGCGGGGAAAAATTTAGATGATGACTTTGTACACTAGTCGTGTCAGTTGGCTGATGTTGAAATGACGATTACTTCGTGATATGCACGCGCCCCATTATAATATTTTATTCCATTTAAGAATTTACACACGAGTTCCTTCTTAGGAAAACGTCCAATTAACATGATTCTGATAGTTCTTCCAAGAGTGCTTTGGCGCCCAGCAAACCTCAGTAAATCGATTGGGACACAGTCGCAGTCTGCAAGTATTTATGCTCTCCCTAGGCTGGTTAGTTTTCTCGTGGAGATGTCTGTTACTCGAACTCATCGTAAATGGAGTTTCAGCATTTGAAACGAACCATACGCTGCTCTGTTCGGTCGGTGGGACTGCAAGTACTGTACCATCCACCATACTCCCCGGACTTAAGTCCTTGTGACTTTGATTTGATTTAGAAGATGAAGGAACCACTTCGTGGCATTCGCTTCAGAGCTGTTCCAGAGATTCGACAGGCAGTAGACCGCTCCATTCCCACCATCAACAGAACAGGCTCTGCTAACGGTATACTACGTCTTCCACATCGCTGGCAACGGGTTCTGCACTACCCTGGTGACTACTTTGAAGGACAGTAACAGGTGCAAACATGTAACTCTTTTGTATCGGTTGTGAATAAATAATTGCCACTATTTAAGTTCCAATCCTCGTAACAATTAGACTGTGATTAAGTATTAAACATGTTATGGTATTTTGTTAGTGACGAATACTGTTCGAGGAAACGTGACGATGACATATTTCTGAGCTGGTGTTTTCATACTGAATGTAATTGGCTAGACTTTTGAATTCATGCGTTCGTCTCGCTTTCTTTCTAAGAACCTATGTGTGGATATCGACATAAAGAATAACTTAAGCTTTCGTAGACCATTCAGTTGTATTAACGCATTAAGTGTAGCATCCCGTAACTGTTCAGCATAGCTTGTGTGTGTGTGTGTGTGTGTGTGTGTGTGTGTGTGTGTGTGTGTTACTGATCTAATCTTACAGATGTAAGAAAAATGAAGAGAGGGGAAAGTGGATGGAAATTTCCCAGAGATGATGGACCAGCAGCCTCCTTGGAGGCGTGGTAAAGATAAGTTCCCCCTACCAATAAGGCGATCCCTTTATCATGAGCCTCAAACTTATCAGTTTGAAACGAGGGCTTGCTGATTGCAAAACGGAACTCAACCTGTCCGTTCCGTGTGTAAGTGTCTCCTAATTTTAACATCAATGTGGCATTAGCAGTTTAGTATCTTACGTAACTGTTTTCCGCGAGTAATTTCGTTTCATGTTCCACTATCACAAGCACCGAAAGCAACTTATTTTCTTGCGCATATTTTGCTAGATCATTTCATCAGAGGTGTCCTAATTAATGTTTTTTAGATATGATGAGGTAATGGAACAGAGTTTTCTCCGATACGAATCGAGATGATCACATCTTCTCCTCGCAAACAGAATTCCTCGTGAACTATGTTACAGCGTCCACAGTACAAGTGATTCATCCAAATGGGAGTACATTAAAGATAATTCATTTACATTGTCTTGTGCCTACAGGGACAGTTTAGTAATTTCGATGTGCTCGGAACGATTCCTGGTGATAGCTGCCAACATTTGTGGGGTGAGACTGGATGGATAGTACATGTTCCTAGGTAATGGGAACTCTCTTTTACACGCTTAAGAAGCTTGTAAGAAGTTGCAGACGCATGCGCTTTCCTTCGCTAGCAAGTGTTACAATCTCGCATTTGCTTCTGGGAATGCATTAGAATCACACTCACCTGTTTGATACGGCTGCTTTGGGCGGATTATACAGACGATGGGAGCAAAGGCGTGTTTATACAACAGGGAAATAGTAGTATCTTCTTACTTTTATTTTAATTTGGATGAGACATCATACTTTTTACCCACTATCTGAAAATACACGCTTTCTCGGCGAACTTCACTGATGGAGTAGTCTCGTGTTGTCAGCCGAGTGGCCTAGTCGTCTTCAAGCAAAGTTTTAACGAAAGAAAAAGAAGAAAAAGATTCTTTTCATTCGCTCTGTCCTTCTAATGTAGGGGAAAGTCGGGAAGGAGTACCCACTTAATATTTAATTGGTCATATCTTATAGACGAGAAGGTTAAAACAAACTTTTCTGATAGCAAATTATTGATGGTTTATTTGGGAACAACACATATCAGTTACAGTTGCCTAACTCTTAACGCAAACCTTAAATATCAACATATGTAAGACGCTGCTCGTTCGTAATCTTAGTCGCATCGTCTGGTAAGAGTACGCGGCATGTAGTCAAAGACTACGCGCGCCGGCCGCGGTGGTCTCGCGGTTCTAGGCGCGCAGTCCGGAACCGCGCGACTGCTACGGTCGCAGGTTCGAATCCTGCCTCGGGCATGGATGTGTGTGATGTCCTTAGGTTAGTTAGGTTTAAGTAGTTCTAAGTTCTACGGGACTGATGACCACAGCTGTTAAGTCCCATAGTGCTCAGAGCCATTTGAACCATTTGAAAACTATGCGCTAACAAAAATCACAAGAAAATTCACTATGTCGTTCAAAGCCAGTAGATTGTGCATACACTTAATCTAATCTTTTTGATAGGTTCCTTGTAGACTGCGCCACACCTTGGGCGATTGAAGACATCAGATCCCTCCTTGGATTTAGGCCTGGTTGTTCCTGAAGATGATGGCGCGGTTAAGTACAGATTAGCCCTAGAGATTCTGCGTTGTTGGTACCGGTATTTTGTCTGTTCTTGCTTTTGTCTGGTTTAGCCTGTCGTTTATCTACGTATTTTTGTACGGAGACTCAGACCGACTATCAGATTTTTTTGTCATTTTATTCTTTGTTGTGGGTCTATCATATTTTGGCAGTAGATAAATACTTGATAGGCCTTCGCCTGTTCGTATATAAGCTCTCTGAACTTCGTTTGTGTCATGTTCTTGGTTTTTTTCGTGGTGACTGCACTGACAAATCATGTGTCACTGAGGAGCAGTATTTGTCCGTGTTAAACTCCTAAGCCTTCTTCAGTTGTTGGAAATTCGGCTCAGTGATTTCTGATGGAGCCAAGTCTCTGCAGTCAAGTCGTGCAGACTGAGCGGGAATACTACCGACACCTGTCTGTCTAATGGGTCTTCCTGGATTAGTAACCATCAGAAACGAAGAAGGAGGGTGGTGGTGGTTAAGAGTTCGCGCATAACCTTTCCCTCTATTTTACAGCGTACACTTAACCGATGAGCTACTATGTTAAAAAAAAATCATAAATGGCAGTCGATACTTGGTTCCGCTGCTTGTTGCACCGTGGTCTTCTTCTCACAGAACGGTGATTATTTTGGCTAATAATTTTATTTTCTAGTGCATACCTAGATAGAACTTACTGATTAGGATACGAAACTTAAAGATTACTTAATTTGAAACGAAAACTTATATTTACCTGTTAAAATCAAAAATTCTGGCTGAGCTCTTCAAGATTACATGTGGTGGCGTCGCTATAGAATCAACAACTGAATGCAGTTTTTCGCTGTCAATCAGTGTCGCCCATCCAGAGAAAATGCCCTTGTGAACTCTGACCATACGTGTGCTCTTACCCGACCTTACCTCACCCCTCGATGTTCGCTGTTTGTTTGAGCTGTTGTGGATCGTACACACTAGAGCAGTAGTGCGGTGTAGGCTTACAAAGACATTGCAGATCTTCTTCACAGATAAACCGCATTTTACTATTGTCGTATTAACAGATCAATGTCTGCCGTTTGGTTTATCTGCCACACGCTATTGTACCATTCCACCTTATGCCCGCACAGCTTTTTGCTCTCAGATATTTGTGCAGCTTGGCTAAGTCGTTAATTATGCATTAGTCACCTTTTTATGTTTCGTAGAGCACATGTTTTATCATTTCCACACATTAAAAGCCAATTGATTGCCTTTGTACCAGTTCGATATTTCCTTCGAATATGACAGGGAATTATTAAAAATTTTATGGGTCTTGAGACGAGTGTTTTGTCTTCTACGCTTACAACAAAACAATGGAAACTACACTCCGAATAAACTGTACGGTAGGGGATAGCACAGATCGTCACAGAGTTTTTGGAATGGCAAGAGTGTAATTTATGTATTTGTGTAAGAAATGAAAGTTGTACATTGCTTTTAACAGTTTATTACATAAGAATAAATTATGTTGGCTAAAGGGTAGAGGATGGTTAAACAATGTAAACATGTTTCTCCAACCTACCATACGCAAAATGTGACATTGCAGGGTATAAACAAGTAATAAAAACTAATGGGTTAAATTACATAAATCCAAAACGACATAAATAGCACTAGATTATCTACTTAATGAAACAGTGTTCCGTGACACATCGGGTCACATCTACAGCAGTTTCGCTCGTGATCAGGAGTTTACTTTGCGTACAAGTCAAGGAATACAGTGCACACAAGTGCACAGTATAACAAGAGGGGGATGGTCTGCTACTGTGCATAGCCACCGAGTATTGAATACGTAGGTAACCTCCGTTTTCATATACTGTCTGGATCTACCAACACCTGCGCGCAGCCTGTTCGTCGACTTCCAAACAGGTGAGTGTTGTTTGTGCATGGGATGAAAATCCACAGTATTAATTCGGATTACAGATATGTTAGCCAGTAGTTACGTGGAACAGAGGTTCATGAAACTGTCGCTGAGTTCCAGTTTCACCCTAGGAAGCTGTTGTCCAAGCAGAGACTGAGTTTCATTTGTTTGAAGCTTAACCTATTCTTTCTGTACAACATTTTCTTGCCCGTTTAGAGAAGCGGTACTGCCAATGAAAAGGTATACTTTTTGTAGGCTAGCTGGGTTTAGGCACTCCGTGTTAAGTCTAGCTACCTCATTTGGGGCGATGTGTACCTGTCTTGTACTCTGTACACCCTCACTGTTTAGTAAAGAACACGACATCCCTATTGCGATCCAATATAATTCCTCTCACAATATCATTTATTTTTAGAATGCTGATGTTATCAACGTAATATTTGCAAAATACGTATTAGAAAAAGTTATTTGCACTCAAATAATGTACTTTCAAAATAGTCTTACACATTTTGTGCAATCGAGTAACTAGGTACACTGATTATTGTGTTATGCAAATTTTTACAAAGAATCTAGCCGTTTTGAGAAAAGACAGATTAAATACGATTGGTGCTGAAATGTTATATTGCTGTCAGAAGTAATTTATCTTGTAGCGAAATTGAGCGGTTCTAGGCGCTTCAGTCTGGAACCGCTCGACCGCTACGGTCGCAGGTTCGAATCCTGCCTCGGGCGTGGATGTGTGTGATGTCCTTATGTTAGGTTTAAGTAGTTCTACGTTCTAGGGGAATAAATTCGACCGTGCACTTTCAAGTGAACCATCCAAACTTTCGCCTAAAGTGGTTTAGCGGAATTATGGAAAGACAGCAAGTCTCTCATCGCTGCACAACATCGCAACATCACCCAACATCTCCGCCAGAGCATTGTTGTGGAAGGCTCGTCGCAACACACAGCCCTAAGCCCTGTGGGAGACCAAATACACACAGAAAGAAAAAAAAAACGCACTACGAACGAATTATCTGAATTACAGTTTCAGAAAAACTGGGCGATTTATTCAAGAGAAAGAGCTTCACTAATTGAGCAAGTCAGTAACGCAACGGTCCACCTCTGGCCTTATGAACGCATTTATTCGGCTTGACGAAGATTGACACAGTTGTCGGATGTCCTCCTGAGGAATATCGTGCCAAATTCTGTCCAACTGGCTCGTCAGATCTTCAGAATCCCGAGATGGATGGTGGGCCCTGCCTTAATGCTCCAAATGTTCTCAACTGGGGAGAGGTCCAGCGAATTTTGTTGGTCAAGGTAGGGTTCGTCAAACACGAAGACAACCAGTAGAAACTCTCACCGTGTGCGGCCGAGCATTATCTTGCTGAAATGCAAGCCCAGGACGGCTTGTTTGAAAGAGAACAAAACTGGGCGTAGGATATCGTCTACGTAGCGCTGTGCTGGAAGTGTGCCGTGGATGAGAACTTAAGGGGTCCTGCTGTGAAAAGAAATGACACTCCAGACTAATTGTTCCTGGTTGTCGGGCCGTATGGCGGAAGACAGTGAAGGTGATATCCCATTGCTGTGTGGGACATCTCCAGGCACGTCTTTAGCCTGGAATCTCATTAACTGAAGTAGAACTGTCTTCAATGATGAGGCCCACTTCGAAATGAGTTAGGATGACCAACGAAGACGAGTCTGGAAACGCCCCAGACAGTGATATATTAAACTAAGGTTAAGCGTCGCGTAGCAGTACAAGTTTAAATTTACTGCGGCTGAGAAATATTTTATAACAGTGAAAGTGACTGAGACGATTGACCGTACATTCAGACGATGGTAATATGTACCGTGACCTTTACTTAGAGCTTATTTTCAATGTAGTCTGCTCTATCCACACGTTTTATTTATACCTCGCTTTAAAGTGTTCTCTACATTGCTGAGTAGAGTGTAGAAACTTCGCAGCAAGAAAGATCAAAGTATAAAATTGCAGCAGTGACTTGAACGCGCGGATAGTGTCTCAATATGGGTCCTTAATGAGATTCATATAAAAAAAGCACCACAAGAAATTAAGATACCTTATCTCCTTCGCTACCCAGTGGTGTTAGTACAACGCAGTCTTAAGAGTCAGCTGCATGAAGCAATCAATAAGATACATTTCTTGCCCTCTGCATCAGGTTTTCCGTTTCCTTGTTGATTGCAAAACATGAGACACGACCTAAAAGAGCGCCTCCCTAGTAAAAGTGAGCGCAGTTTGGAGATAATGCAGCCGATGACGAAGCCGAAATGAACGAATGTGTCGGACGATAACAAGTCCGCGGTCAGTCTGGCATTGACCTTCCGACAAGAAGCGGGGCAAGATGTCATAGTTCACGTCCTAGCAGTGGGTAAGTGGCCGTCCAGATGATAAGTCCGTAGTGAGAGCTTGTATCGAGACGCTTTAGAAAGAGGAGTTCTCTTCATTCGAATTACTATTTCGAAGCAAGTATCTTCTTAAGTCAACCATTACCACGTGCAGCTACTCCTCACCAGATTGTTAGTTATTTTGCAATTATTTACAGAAACTGATATATTAATTGATATTATTCTACAGCTAAAATGTATGTTCAACAATGGTTTGGAACTTGCGGAACAAGTTACAAGAGGCGAATAAAAGGTTTCAGTTTGAGCGCTTAGCTGCAGCCAATATGAGTAGCGTAGAAGTAAATATCCTCGGAGTAGACAAGCAACTTAAATCACTTAATAAAAGCAAGTCTTCTGGTCCAGACTGTATATCAATTAGGTTCCTTTCAGAATATGCTGCTCCATTAGCTCCATAGTTAACAATCATTTACAACCGTTCGCTCGACGGAAGATCCGTACCCAAAGACTAGAAAGTTGCACAAGTCACACCAATATTCAAGAAAGGTAGTAGGAGTAATCCACTAAATTACAGGCCTATATCATTAACGTCGATATGCAGCAGGATTTTGGAACATATATTGTGTTAGAACACTATGAATTACCTCGAAGAAACGGTCTGTTGACACACAGTCAACATGGTTTTACAAAATATCGTTCTTGTGAAACATGACTAGCTCTTTATTCACATGAAGTGCTGAGTGCTATCGACAAGGGATTTCAGATCGACTCTGTATTTCTGGAAGACTTTTGACACTGTACCACACAAGCGGCTTATAGTAAAATTGCGTGCCTATGGAATATCGTCTCAGTTGTGTGACTGGATTTGTGATTTCCTGTCGGAGGTCACAGTTCATAGTAATTGACGAAAGTCATCGAGTAAAACTGAAGTGATTTCTGGCTTTTCCCAAGGTAGCGTTATAGGCCCTTTGCTGTTCTTTATCTACATAAACGATTTGGGAGGCAATCTGAGGAGCCGTCTTAGATTGTTTGCAGATGACACCGTCGTTTATCGACTAATAAAGTCGTCAGAAGATCAAAACAAATTGGATAACGATTTAGAAAAGATATCTGAATGGTGCGAAAATTGGCTGTTGACCATAAATATGAAAAGTGTGAGGTCATCCACGTGAGTGCCAAAAGGAATCCGTTAAACTTCGGTTACTTAATAAATCAGTCAAATCTAAAGGCCGTAAACTCAACTAATTACCTAGAAATTACAATTACGAACAACTGAAATTGGAAGGAACTCAAGAAAATTATGTGGGGAAGGCTTACGAAAGATTGCGTTCTATTGGCAGGACACATAGAAAATGTAACAGATCTACTAAGGAGATTGCCTACATTACGCTTGTCAGTCCTCTTTTAGAATGCTGCTGCGCGGTGTGGGATCCTGCCAAAAAAGGGCAGCGCGTTTTCTATTATCGCGAAATATGGGAGAGAGTGTCACTGAAACGATACAGGATTTGGGCTAGAAATCATTACAAGAAAGGCGTTTTCCGTTGGAACGGGATCTCCTCACGAAATTCCAATCACCAACTTTCTCCTCCGAATGCGAAAATATTTTGTTGACACCGACCTTCATAGGAAGAAACAATCACCCAATAAAGTAAGGGGAAATCAGAGCTCTTACGGAAAGATATAGGTGTTCATTCTTTCCGTGCGCTATACGCGAATGGAATAATAGATAATTGTGAAGGTGGTTCGATGAACCCTCAGCCAGGCACTTAAATGTGATTTGCAGAGTATCCGCGTAGATTTAGATGTAGATGTTGACGTATAAGCAACTTAGCGGGACTCCGATGCTGCTATACAAGCACCCACATGTTGACAAGGGATCAGTGTGGCATATGTTTGTTTCCGACACTGGTGCATTACATTCGGAAACGTGAACTATGGTGATGTTACCAAATGCGTCCTATCAGGACTAAAACTTTTTTTTTCTTTTCTTTATTTTTCTTGTTTTGCTGTCAAAGGACAAACAACGATAGACATCCACCGAAGAATGAAGAATGTATATTGGACAGTATGTTGGAAACCACCGTTGTGGGATGGTGCTCATGATCCGTGCTGCTCGCGATTCTACACAAGACACCGATCGATCTTGGAGGCCAACCATAAATTACACCAACGCAAGTGGGAGACACTCAAGGACCTACCCAATATTCCTGATCTCTCCATACGGTTACCATGCCTTCGGTCCCTTAAGAATAACCTTGAAGGGTCTGTAATTCCAGTCGATAGGGATTTGCAGCAGGCAGTTACGGACTTCTTGACGCAGCAGGACAATGTTTTGCAAAACAGGTATCAAATGGTTCAAATGGCTCTGAGCACTATGGGACTCAACTGCTGAGGTCATTAGTCCCCTAGAACGTAGAACTAGTTAAACCTAACTAACCTAAGGACATCACAAACATCCATGCCCGAGGCAGGATTCGAACCTGCGACCGTAGCGGTCTTGCGGTTCCAGACTGCAGCGCCTTTAACCGCACGGCCACTTCGGCCGGCGCAAAACAGGTATCTTCAGCCAGGTTGTCAATGGGATAATTAGCTCAACGCTTAACGCAACTTTGCCTGATTGACATACCGGTTGTGGACTGTACGGCCTTCAAACGGGAACTTCTTGATCATCTCTTATACACTGAAGAACTAAAGAAACTGGTGTAGGCACGCGTATTCAAATACAGACATATGTAAACAGACATAATACGGCGCTGCAGTCGGCAACGCCTATTTAAGACAACAAGTGTCTGGCGCAGTTGTTGGATCGGTTACTACTGCTACAATCGCAGGTTATCAAGCGTTAAATAAAGTTTGAACGTGATGTTAGAGTCGGCGCATGAGCGATGGGAAACATTATATCTGAGTTAGCGATGAAATGAGGATTTTCCCGTAAGACCATTTCACGAGTGTACTGTCAATATCAGGGATCCGGTAAAACATCAAATCTCCAACATCATTGCGACCGGAAAAATATCCTGCAAGAACGGGACCATAGACGACTGAAGAGAACGTTCAGCGTGACAGAAGTGCAACCTTTCTGCAAATTGCTGTAGATTTAAGTGCTGGCCCATCAGCGTGCGAACTATTCAACGAAACTTCATCGATATGGGCTATCGGAGCCGAAGGCCCACTCGTGTAGGCTTGATGACTGCACGAAAGCTTTACGCCTCGCCTGGGCCCGTCAACACCGACATTGGACTGTTGATGACTGGAAACTTAGTGCCTGGACCGACGAATCTCGTATCAAGTTGTATCGAGCAGATGGACGTGGACGAAACAACCTCATGAATCCATAGACCCTGCATGTCAGCAGGGGCGTGTTCAAGCTGGTGGAAGCTCTGTAATGGTGTGAGGAGTATGCAGCTCGAGTGATATGGGGCCACTGATTGTCTAATAAGACTCTGACACCTACACGTACGTAAGCATCCTGTCTGATCGCCTGCATCCATTCATGTCCATTGCGCATTCCGACGGACTGGGGCAATTCCAACAGGACAATGCGAGACCCCATGCGTCCAGAATTGCTACAGAGTAGCTCCAGGAACACTCTTCTGATTTTAAGCACTTTCACTGGCCACCAAAGTCGCCAGACATTAACGTTATTGAGGATATCTAGGATGCCTTGCTACGTCCCGTGCAGAAGAGATCTCCAACCCCTCGTACTCTTACAGATTTATGGACAGCCCTGCAGTATACATAGTCTCAGTTCCCTCCAGTACTAATTCAGACATTATTCGAGTCCATGCCACGTCGTGTTCGGCACTTCTCCGAGCTCGCAAGGGCTCTACCCGGGTGTACCAGCTTCTTTGGCACTTCAGCGTATAATAACTTATACACTGTCTGTTCAAAAAGTTCCGCGACTGATTTTATTCCTGGCGTGTAAGAGACATCGGTGCAGTAACTACGGCGACGGCATCAAATAATAATTATAAACAACAGATGTACATTCGACCAGTCATTGTTTAAGTAGTGGGAGTGCGATCACAATGCGTCGACGTCACAAATCGCTATGGAGCCACATCTTTAAATTCATGTTCACATCCCACGACTTGTTTTAGATGCAAAACGCGGACAATTCTTTTCTGGAAAAAGTCTTTACGGGTGACGAGACTTGGTGTTATCGATACGAACCTACCAGAAGCCTATTGTGGAAATTTCACATGGTTGTTATATTCAAATGAGGGTGGACTGAAGCATAACCACCATCTTTACTTTTACCTTTTTTTAATTGATACAGTTTCTAAACCATTTTGGCAGCCGAGGAGAGTCCACAGGACATAAAGGTTGATACCGTCCGCAGACGTCACACTAATATCGGGTAACACTGCCACTAGCCTCCATAGTGACAACTTGGCGAGGATGAAACAATAAGCTTCTTCAAGTATGCCATATACAGCTAAGGAAAAACATTGACGGTTAGATCCTGTGCATCTACCGAATTGCGGCGATGAAGGTTGCTACGTTTCAACCACTTTTCCAAACAGTCCCAGACATTTTGTGTGTGACTGAGATAAATAATCTATCGGGGCAGTCGAGGTGCAGTAGTGTGATTCAATGATCGTGAACCCATGAACTTATGCGCATCTCTCTGTGAACACGGCTGTTGTCATCTTGGAAGACAAAAGTCTCCACAGATGGAGAAGAAAGGCCAACGCGTCGTCACTGAGAATTTTGAAATAGACATCCTAGTTCATGTCCACAAAAACAGCGCAAAACATCACAGAGTCATATCTGGCTATAACTACAACCTCAACATTGGCAGCTCCCCAAAGCCAGAGATAAAATAATTAAAGGTATATGTAGTATAAAAGAATTATACACTACTGGCCATTAAAATTGCTACACCAAGAAGAAATGCAGGTGATAAACGGGTATTCAATGGACAAATATATTATACTAGAACTGACATGTGATTACATTTTCACGCAATTTGGGTGCATAGATCCTGAGAAATCAGAACCCAGAACAACCACCTCTGGCCGTAATAACGGCCTTGATACGCCTGGGCATTGAGTCATTGGATGTCGTGTACAGATACAGCTGCCCATGCAGCTTCAACACGATACCACAGCTCATCAGGAGTAGTGACTGGCGTATTGTGACGAGCCAGTTGCTCGGCCACCATTGACCAGACGTTTTCAATTGGTGAGAGATCCCAGCATTCGAACATTTTCTGTATCCAGAAAGGCCCGTACAGGACCTGCAACGTGCCGTCGTGCATTATCCTGCTGAAATGTAGGGTTTCGCAGGGATCGAATGAAAGGTGGAGCCACGGGTCGTAACACATCTGAAATGTAACGTCCACTGTTCAAAGTGCCGTCAATGCGAACAAGAGGTGACCGAGACCTGTAACCAATGGCACTCCATAGCATCACGTCGGGTGATACGCCAGTATGGCGATGACGAATACACGCTTTCGATGTGTGCTCACCACGATGTCGGCAAACACGGATGCGACCATCATGATGTTTTAAACTGAACCTGGATTCATCCGAAAAAATGACGTTTTGCCATTCGTGCACCCACGTTCGTCGTTGAGTACACCATTGCAGGCGCTTCTGTCAGCGATGCAGCGTCAAGGGTAACCGCAGCCATGGTCTCCGAGCTGATAGCCCATGCTGCTGCAAACATCGTCGTGCAGATGGTTGTTGTCTTGCAGACTTCCCCATCTGTTTACTCAGGGATCGAGATGTGGCTGCTCGATTCGTTACAGCCATGCGGATAAGATGCCTGTCATCTCGACTACTAGTGATACGAGGCCGTTGGGATCCAGCACGGCGTTCCGTATTACCCTCCTGAACCCACAGATTTCATATTCTGCTAACAGTCATTGGATCTCGACCAATGCGAGCAGCATTGTTGTGATACGATAAACCGCAATCGCGATAGGCTACGATCCTACCTTTATCATAGTTGGAAACGTGATGGTACGCATTTCTCCTCCTTACACGAGGCACCACCACAACGTTTCACCAGGCAACGCCGGTCAACTGCTGTTTCTGTGTGAGAAATCGGTTGGAAACTTTCCTCATGTCAGCACGTTGTAGGTGTCGCCACCGGCGCCAAACTTGCGTGAATGCTCTGAAAAGCTAATACATATCGCAGCATCTTCTTCCTGTCAGTTAAATTTCCGTCTGTAGCACGTCATCTTCGTGGTGTAGCAATTTTAATTGGCAGTAGTGTATTTTGACCTTCTAGTTGTTTTTTGTTTAAAGAACACATGCTGGTGCCCCAGCAACTACTACTGTCTTTCTTCGTCTGTCGCTCCCAATGACTGCGCGTTACGCAGAGGGTGGTCTCTTTTTTTTACCGTATATTTTATGATAATTACAAACTTAGTGAGGTGCATATTTCAGTTAATTATTGTTTTTAAGCGTTCCTTGTTCTAATGTGTTTTCTAAGTGGTTTTTCAGCTTTTTAGCGGAGAGCTTGAATCAAGTCGGTCGTCTTAATACGGCAAAGCCATTGATCAGCGCCCATTATAGCAGCTTTAATTGCATATCACAAGATCTCAAGATCAACTCCAGAACCTGCCTCCACTTTAAATTTACTTTAAAAAGTCCGATACTATTTTTGAAGAATCACTTCTACAACAAGACCAATACTGGCATTGAAACTCCTAATTCTCTTTTTACTTTCAAGAATTACCTTATTGAGACGGACAATAACTACGTATTACGCCGATATCACGGCATCTCTCCTCATCAATATAACGGCACTATCCCTAGTTGTTTTCTTTATCTTTGTGATCTACAGTTAAAATGTCGTACCGTGGGAAAACAGCCATTATGAACACACTATGGGCTGTAATAATGGGAGCGGGAGTAGAAATGGAATTGGACTGGATTGGAAACTGCCAGCGATAAATTTATTTGCCAGGAATACCTCGCAATATTTTATTGATAATTGTTTTAAAACATTTCCAGAGAGTTTAATCAAAAAACAACTACAATTAGAAAAAGTGTAAAACACTTACGCAAATGTAAAAAAACAATGACCGATTACGCTAATGGACAAAAAGGCTATGAGATTCCAATGACATGAATGATATTTAAGAAAACGGTACCTTACAAGGCAGCTTCAGTTAGATGCTCGATTACTACCGTTTGTGCAGAAGGTGACTTATTGCGCTGAAGAACTGTGTTATAACAAGCAAATACAAAAAAACTTAATCACCCGTGATTTTTAGAGGGAAACATAGAAGAGATACTGGAAAGTTCCGCGAAATACCAAGCTGCAAGTAAAATGCGTTCACTAAGTAAGGACGAATAGTATAGTATATATATTAAAACTCCTAAAGTATTCAGAAACCAGTCACCACAAACTGCATTTCCTTTCTTACAGACAATCCAAACACGTCAGTCGAATATATGGATCCCAGTCAATAGCCTTTCAGAAGCTCATCCCATCTGGTTACATCAAATTCACCGGGACTACGATGGACGGCCAGAGAGCTCCTCAAAACAATAATAATTATAAAGCCAGACAAAAGTTCAAATGTGTGTCAATTCCTAAGGGACCAAACTGCTTAGGTCATCGGTCCCTAGACGTACACACAACTTGAACTAACTTATGCCAAGAAAAAAACACACACACCCATGACCGAGGGAGGACTCGAACCTCCGGCGGGACCAGCCGCACAGTCCGTGACATAACGCCTCAAACCGCGCGGCCACGACAAAAGTGACCGGTAAAAGACACAATCAGCATTAAAATCTACAATCTTAAATACTACTAAATTAAAAAAGAGAAATAAACCGGGTATAAGGATAATGGTTCTATCAGAATAGATCAACTGCAGTTTCTTCCTTTGCAAATTTAACAACTCGATTTCAACCCTGGTCAGCTATTATGCCGGTGACGGCGGTTGTAAACGTCTGTAAAGGCGAAACATTACAAATCAGCCTCACTAACCGCCTCCAATAACACAGATTGCTCACCATGCAGATTTTCTCGACGGTACCCAGTCCACATTCAATACAAGGTAGACCGACATTAACAAAGTCGGGCCACTTTACTTCTAAGAAACAATTCCACTTAACCAGCGCAGTTTGAACATCAACACGATACTGTATCCTAGGACGACACACGGCCTCGAACACAGCCGCTCCCAATCCGTCTTTCGGTGTTGTGAGGCACGAGGAAAACTGGCCATACTAGCTGCAGCCCCAGATTTCCTTTATCAAAAGAGCTGAGGCACTAAATTCGCCTGCAGAGCCCAAGCCTCCTCATCACGGATCAGAAAAGTCACAAATCCCACTTAGCAAATATAGGCGAGTCTAATGACCATCAATACGCGGACTTGACGGGTCAAGCTAGATGCCATACACTGAGTTGATATCTCCTAATAACGTGTAGGATCTCCTTTTGCACGGCGTAGTGCAGCAGCCCGACTTGGCATGTACCGGGTGATCAAAAAGTCAGTATAAATTTGAAAACTGAATAAATCACGGAATAATGTAGATAGAGAGATACAAATTGACACACATGCTTGGAATGACATGGGGTTTTATTAGAACCAAAAAAATACAAAAGTTCAAAAATGTCGGCCAAGTGGCGCTTCATCTGATCAGAATAGCAATAATTAGCATAACAAAGCAAAGATGATGTTCTTTACAGGAAATGGTCAATATGTCCACCATCATTCCTCAGCAATAGCTGCAGTCGAGGAATAATGTTGTGAACAGCACTGTAAAGCATGTCCGGAGTTATGGTGAGGCATTGGCGTCGGATGTCGTCTTTCAGCACCCCTAGAGATGTCGGTCGATCACGATACACTTGCGACTTCAGCTAACCCCATTCCAATAATCGCACGGACTGAGGTCTGGGGACTTGGGAGGCCAAGCATGACGAAAGTGGCGGCTGAGCACACGATCATCAGCAAACGACGCGCGCAAGAGATCTTTCACGCGTCTAGCAATATGGGGTGGAGCGCCATCCTGCATAAACATCGTACGTTCCAGCAGGAGTTTATCAGCCAGGCTGGGGATGATGCGATTCTGTAACATATCGGCGTACCTCTCACCCGTCACGGTAGCAGTTACTGACGTTTTGCCGTCCAGCGTCATCCGTCGGACATTTTGTAAACCTAGTTTTTTTGGTTATAATAAAACCCCATGTCATTCCAAGCATGTGTGTCAATTTTTACCTCTCTATCTACATTATTCCATGGTTTATTAAGTTTTCAAATTTATACTGACTTTTTGATCACCCTGAACTTAACAAGTCGTTGGACGTCCCCTGTAGAAATAAACAGCCATGTTGGCTCTATAGCCATCCATAATTGCAAAAGTGTTGTCAATGCAGGATTTTGTGCACGAACTGATCTCAATTATTATCCATAAATGGTCAGTGGGATTCATGGTCCGGCGATATGAATGGCCAAATCACTTGCTCGAATTTTCCAGACTGTTCTTCTAACTTTTCGTGAACAACTGTGCCCCGGTGACATGGAGCATTGTCATCCATAAAAATTCCATCATTGTTTGGGAGCATGAAATCCATGAATGACTGCAAATGGTCTCCAAGTAACCTATCATAAACACTTCAGTTGGACCGGAGGAGCCAGTCCATTCCATGTAAACACAGCTCACACCATTATGGAGCCACCACCAGCTTGCACAGTGCCTTGTTTACAATTTAGATCCATGGCTTCATGGGGCTTGCGCCACACTCGACCCTACCATCAGCTTTTACGATCTGAAATCGGGACTCATCTGACCAAGTCAAGGTTTTCTAATCCTCTAGGGTCCAACCAATATGGTCACGGCTCAGGAGAGGCGCTGCAGTCGATGTAGTGCAGTTAGCGAAGCCACTCGCGTTGGTCGTCTGCTGCCATAGCCGTTTAACGACGAATTTTGCCGCACTGTTCTAACGTAAATGTTTGTCGTACGTCCCACATTGCTTTCTGATGTTATTTCACACAGTGTTGCTGGCCTGTGGGCACTGGCTACTCGACTCAAATCCCGCTGCTCTCGGCCGTATAGTGAATGCCGTCGACCACTCCATTGTCCGCGGTAAAAACTAATGCCTGAAATTTGGTATTCGCTTGACACTGTGGATCTCGGAATATTGATTTCATTAACTATTTCCGACAACTACAATTCCGCGTTCAAAGTCTGTAAACTCCGTCGTGCGGCCATAATCACGTCGAAAACCTCTTCATACGAATCACCTGTGTACAAATGACGGCTCCGCCAATGCACTGCTCTACTATACCGAGTGTAAGTGATTCCACCGCTGTCTGTATATATACATATCGCTATCCCATGACTTTTGTCATCTCAGTATAATGAGCATCAATAAGCTCACACGTGTCAGATTAGGCGCCGTATGTGATCGTCGGTGGACCGGACACATCGCGGTTTGCCTCAAGTGACGTCGTCTTCGAGGATTGCAACAACCGTGTTCACACGGCTATATACAGGGTGTCCATAAAGTCCCTTTACAACTTCAAAATTTTATTACAGTGGCAGTTGTTGAAATATTTTAACAAAATTTCTTTTACTGTAATGACTGTGTACTGAAGTTTTTATATGTAGTAAAATATTGTGTTTCAGATACTCTGTTGATGGGAGAAACTGTACCTCTATTAAATGGCAACTCCTCAAGAGAAGGCACAATGTGTGTCCTGGTTTATTGAGACAAAATCGGATGTTCAGACTCAACGAAACATCAGAACGAAGTATGGAAGAGATCCACCATCGCGCCCTTCAATCCGTGCGTGGCACAAAAAATTTATGGAGACAGGGACAGTGTTGGATAAAGGGAGGAGAGGGCGATCAAGAACATCCGAGGAAAACATCGATAGCGTTCTAAACGTCTTCACTCGTGCACCTACGAAGTCTATCCGCACTCCTGCCAGACAGTTGCAACTACAACGTTCAACTGTGCGTAAGGTCCTCCACAAGAACTTACGGTTGTACGCTTTCAACGTGCAACTATTACAGACACTTGAGCCAAATTACAAGCCAAAACGGGCAGAGTTTGCACACAACACGCTGGAACGCCTTTCGGAGGATGAAGCATTCCTCAAACGACTTTGTTTCAGTGACGAGGCAACTTTTCATGTTTCTGGGAGATTAAAGACACTGTGCGAGAATCTGTAGATCTGAACCCCCTCCCCCCCCCCCTGTGACTAGGGAGCTTCACCAGGATAGTCCAAAAGTGAATGTGTGGTGTGGAATCATGTACAACCGAATAATTGGTCCATTTTTCTTCAACGAGTCGAGAATTACTGTAGATGTTTACCTCGACCTTCTGACCGAATATGTAGCACCACAAATGATTGACTTATAACCAACTATCATTTTCCAGTAAGATGGTGTACCACCTCATTGGGGACTACATGTTCGTCTGTTCCTCAATGAAACATTTCCAGGCAGATGGAGTGGGAGGGATGGGCCTATTTCTTGGCCACCGCATTCGCCAGATATCACTCCAAAACATGGTTCAAATGGCTCCAAGCACTATGGGACTTAACATCTCAGGTCATCAGTCCCCTAGACGTAGAACTACTTAAACCTAACTATCCTAAGGACATCAAACGTATCCATGCCCGAGGCAAGATTCGAACCTGCGACCGTAGCAGCAGCGCGGTTCCGGACTGAAGCGCGTAGAACCGCTCGGCCACAACGGCTGGCATTATCATTCCCTTGAACTTTTTTGTGTGGGGGTATGCAAAAGATACCGTGTATCAAACAGATACGGGACATTGCTGACTTAAAGCAAAGGATTCAAAGTGCCATTGCCACCATTGATGACGCTATGCTACAGCGAACATGGCAAGAAATCGAGTACCGTCTTCATGTGCTTCGTGCTATTAAAGGCGCCCATATAGAGGTCTATTAAACACTGTCAAAAAACTTTTATAAACACTGATTACAATAAAAGAAATATCTCAACAACTGCCGTTGTAACAAAAGTTTTGTAGTTGTAAAGGGACTTTATGAACACCCTGTGCTTAGGTTCCTAGTTTGACGAACACCGGAAAAAAATGTCAGCACCAGCTGTACTTTTACTATCCAGTGGTCCTAAGATAACGCGAAATGACTTAGGGAGCTTATAGCACCTTGGATGATCCAGTAAATCACCTTATTTTATTCCCACCGGAAAACTGCTAGGACTATCTGCGAAAGAGCGACTGAAGCGTAACAATCAACATCACTGCTACTTTGTACCTTAGTGGCATCTAATCACCAATGCATGGCTTCGAATTGCCTTCAGAAGTTATCCGTGAGGAAACAGTAGTATTAAATTATTCAGACCTCCAACAAAATAAGTCTGGGTCGCATACATATAGATGACTCATTTATATTGACTATCCGACATAATGTTTTGTCAGGAACCAAAACGCAACATGTATCAAGCAAATGTTGTTTAGCTACCCGGAGGACGTTAATCAGCATGATGGTCTTCGTGGTAACTTCGTTTCTTACGAAGATATGAACAGCAAAACGTCTTTTTTCCAATAGCACTCTATATGTGGCAGTCCCTCTTCTCAAGAACTGTTCCCAAACGTGTCGCAGTCTGTCATTGATGTAAACATCACATTAAAAATGTGATATAAAATACTGTTGTCTAGAGGTAGGGTATTAGACTGGTAACAGAACGTTGTGCATCCAGGGTTCAATTCTAGCCATAGCTTAAATTTTGGACAAAAATTCGTCAGGAGCGGCGGCCGACGACTTCCTGTATAGGGAGTCATCCTCGTATCCAGCGGCCTTATTAAAAGGACGGAGGAACGGTTCGGAGTACCCTCTTGCCACTGAGGAAGGAAACTGTCCCTAAAAGGCAAAAGAATTAGCAATGCTCAACGGCATGGAAATGTAGAAGTCAATAGGAGCCACTACATTAAAGACACACAATGTCTGTCCACAGGACACGTGGCCAGTAACTGGAAAAGTGCCACGATGATCTCTCCATTGGCAAAAGATCCCAGATTTGTCTGCCATTCGGATCTCCAAGAGAGGATGCCAAGGGGGAAATGACAGTGAGTAGAATGTTAAATAACTGACGGAAGGGTAACATTCTACGCATCGGAATGTGAAATATCACAAATCCAATGTAATAGAGAAAATAGAAAATCTGAAAAGGGTTCAAAAATGGTTAAAATGGCTCTGAGCACTATGGGACTTAACATCTACGGTCATCGGTCCCCTAGAACTTAGAACTACTTAAACCTAACTAACCTAAGGACATCACACAACACCCAGTCATCACGAGGCAGAGAAAATCCCTGACCCCGCCGGGAATCGAACCCGGGAACTCGGGCGTGGGAAGCGAGAACGCTACCGCACGACCACGAGCTGCGGACATCTGAAAAAGGAACTGTCAAGGCTCAGTCTATATGTAGTGGAAGTCACTGAAGTGAAATTCCAAGAAAATAGAGATTTCTGGTCTGACTAATATAGGGTAATATCAGCTGCAGCAGAAAATGGTGTAATGTGACTAGATTACCTCATGAAAGGAGGTAGGGCAGAAAGTCGGTTCCTAAGAATAGTTCAGTGATAGGACCATTCTCGTCAGAATCGACAGCAAAACCAGCGCCAGCGACGACAATTCAGGTGTGCATGCTGATTCACAAACAGAAGAAGAGAGAGAGAGAGAGAGAGAGACAATATTTGAGGATAATGAATGGGTAATGCGGTATATAAAGGGAGATGAAAATCTTATAGGGTGGAGCACATGAAAGTGGCCCGGACGAATGGATAGGCCTACGACTGGAGGTGGATGTATGTATGTAACCGCACTCCGTGGCACGCACGCCACATGCCTCAGAGCGTAGCGCGAGCTGAGTCAGTTTGGGTGGGGCAGCGCAAAGGGGACGGTGGTACTCACCGTAGAGCAGACGGTGTTTGTTGTGGAAAGTTACCTGACAACAAAGTCGTGGCAACGGTGTGGTCAGCTGTTTGCTGGAAAGTTTAATTGTGTCAACATGCCAGCAAAGAGTGCCATGCAACGCTTACTCCGAAAATGGCGTAAGACAGGATCTGTTTTGAAAAAGTCAAAAAACATTCCGAAATGTGCACGCAAACAATAAAATGTGACTGAAGTTCACCAGAAAATGCTTCAGAGTCCTGCCAAATCAACCCGACGCTTGTTGCAATAAAATGGTTCAAATGGCTCTGAGCACTATGGGACTTAACATCTGAGGTCATCAGTCCCCTTAGAAGTACTTAAACCTAACTAACCTAAGGACATCACACACATCCATGCCCGGGGCAGGATTGGAACCTGCGACCGTACCTGTCGCGCGGTTCCAGACTGTAGCGTCTAGAGCCGCTCGGCCACCCCGGCCGGCTGTTTGTGCCTTGGAACTCTGTTCTCTGGGTCATGAGTAATTGGTAGGTTGTAGTAAGGAACAACAGGACCCGTGGTCTAGGGGAGCCGGCACGGTAGCTCGGCGTGTTCGGCCAGAGAGCCGGTTGGCCTCTGTAATAAAAAACTGAGTGGAAGGATCAACCACCGAACTTGAACAGGATGTATTGCGACGACCGAACACAACGATCAACAATGAACAAAATGCAAAAAAAAGGGGTAACGTCTTTGATTCATAATCAAAACATCTTCGGTCCCGGGTTCGATCCCTGCGATCCCTACCACTGCCTAAATTTTGATAAATAATCAGCTTTGGCGGCCGAAGACTTCCGGCATAAGAAGTCAGCCTCATTGTGCCAACGGCCTTGTCAAAGAGGGCGGAGGAGCGGATAGAAGTTCAGGGCACTCTCTTGTCCTAGGGGTGGGAAATTGCCCCTAAAGGCGGAAGAATCAGCAATGATCAACGACATGAGGATGCAGAAGGCAATGGAAACCGCTGCATTAAAGACACGTAACGTGTATCCACAGGACATGTGGCCTGTATTTGAAGAAGTGTCATGATGATCTCTCCATTGGCAAAAGATTCCGGAATAGTCCCCCATTCGGATCTCCGGGAGGGGACTGCCAAGGGGGAGGTTACCATGAGAAAAAGATTGAATAATCAACAAAAGGATAACGTTCTACGAGTCGGGGCGTGGAATGTCAGAAGCTTGAACGTGGTAGGGAAACTAGAAAATCTGAAAAGGGAAATGCAAAAGCTCAATCTAGATATAGTAGGGGTCAGTGAAGTGAAGTGGAAGGAAGACAAGGATTTCTGGTCAGATGAGTATCGGGTAATATCAACAGCAGCAGAAAATGGTATAACAGGTGTAGGATTCGTTATGAATAGGAAGATAGGGCAGAGGGTGTGTTACTGTGAACAGTTCAGTGACCGGGTTGTTCTAATCAGAATCGACAGCAGACCAACACCGACAACGATAGTTCAGGTATACATGCCGACGTCGCAAGCTGAAGATGAACAGATAGAGATAGTGTATGAGGATATTGAAAGGGTAATGCAGTATGTAAAGGGGGACGAAAATCTAATAGTCATGGGCGACTGGAATGCAGTTGTAAGGGTTAGGAGTAGAAGAAAAGGTTACAGGAGAATATGGGCTTGGGACAAGGAATGAAAGAGGAGAAAGACTAATTGAGTTCTGTAACAAGTTTCAGCTAGTAATAGCGAATACCCTGTTCAAGAATCACAAGAGGAGGAGGTGTACTTGGAAGATACGGGAAGATTTCAATTAGATTACATCATGGTCAGACAGGGATTCCGAAATCAGATACTGGATTGTAAGGCGTACCCAGGAGCAGATATAGACTCAGATCACAATATAGTAGTGATGAAGAGCAGGCTGAAGTTCAAGACATTAGTCAGGAAGGATCAATACGCAAAGGATACTAAGGAATGATGAGATACGTTTAAAGTTGTCTAACGCTATAGATACAGCAATAAGGAATAGCGCAGTAGGCAGTACAGTTGAAGAGAAATGGACATCTCTAAAAAGGGCCATCACAGAAGTTGGGAAGGAAAAGATAGGTACAAAGAAGGTAGCTGCGAAGAAACCATGGGTAACAGAAGAAATACTTCAGTTGATTGATGAAAGGAGGAAGTATAAACATATTCCGGGAAAATTAGGAATACAGAAATACAAGTCGCTGAGGAATGAAATAAATAGGAAGTGCAGGGAAGCTAAGACGAAATGGCTGCAGGAAAAATGTGAAGACATAGAAAAAGATATGATTGTCGGAAGGACAGACTAAGCATACAGGAAAGTCAAAACAACCTTTGGTGACATTAAAAGCAACGGTGGTAACATTAAGAGTGCAACGGGAATTCCACTGTTAAATGCAGAGGAGAGAGCAGATAGGTGGAAAGAATACATTGAAAGCCTCTATGAGAGTGAAGATTTGTCTGATGTGATAGAAGAAGAAACAGGAGTCGATTTAGAAGAGATAGGGGATCCAGTATTAGAATCGGAATTTAAAAGAGCTTTCGAGGACTTACGGTCAAATAAGGCAGAAGGGATAGATAACATTCCATCAGAATTTCTAAAATCATTGGGGGAAGTGGCAACAAAACGACTATTCACGTTGGTGTGTAGAATATATGAGTCTGGCGATATACCATCTGACTTTCGGAAAAGCATCATCCACACAATTCCGAAGACGGCAAGAGCTGACAAGTGCGAGAATTATCGCACAATCAGCTTAACAGTTTATGCATCGAAGCTGCTTACAAGAATAATATACGGAAGAATGGAAAAGAAAATTGAGAATGCGCTAGGTGACGATCAGTTTGGCTTTAGGAAAAGTAAAGGGACGAGAGAGGCAATTCTGACGTTACGGCTAATAATGGAAGCAAGGCTAAAGAAAAATCAAGACACTTTCATAGGATTTGTCGACCTGGAAAAAGCGTTCGACAATATAAAATGGTGCAAGCTGTTCGAGATTCTAGAAAAAGTAGGGCTAAGCTATAGGGAGAGACGGGTCATATACAATACGTACGACAACTAAGAGGGAATAACAAGAGTGGACGATCAAGAACGAAGTGCTCGTATTAAGAAGGGTGTAAGACAAGGCTGTAGCCTTTCGCCCCTACTCTTCAATCTGTACATCGGGGAAGCAATCATGGAAATAAAAGAAAGGTTCAGGAGTGGAATTAAAATACAAGGTGAAAGGATATCAATGATACGATTCGCTGATGACATTGCTATCCTGAGTGAAAGTGAAGAAGAATTAAATGATCTGCTGAACGGAATGAACAGTCTAATGAGTACACAGTATGGTTTGAGAGTAAATCGGAGAAACACGAAGGTAATGAGAAGTAGTAGAAATGAGAACAGCGAGAAACTTAACATCAGGATTGATGGTCACGAAGTCAATGAAGTTAAGGAATTCTGCTACCTAGGCAGTAAAACAACCAATGACGGACGGAGCAAAGAGGACATCAAAAGCAGACTCGCTATGGCAAAAAAGGCATTTCTGGCCAAGAGAAGCCTACTAATATCAAATACCGGCCTTAATTTGAGGAAGAAATTTCTGAGGATGTACTTCTGGAGTACAGCATTGTATGGTAGTGAAACATGGACTGTGGGAAAACCGGAACAGAAGAGAATCGAAGCATTTGAGATGTGGTGCTATAGACGACTGTTGAAAATTAGGTGGACTGATAAGGTAAGGAATGAGGAGGTTGTACGCAGAATCGGAGAGGAAAGGAATATGTGGAAAACACTAATAAGAAGAAGGGACAGGATGATAGGACATCTGCTAAGACATGATGGAGTGACTTCCATGGTACTAGAGGGAGCTGTAGAGGGCAAAAACTGTAGAGGAAGGCAGAGATTGGAATACGTCAAGCAAATAATTGAGGACGTAGGTTGCAAGTGCTACTCTGAGATGAAGAGGTTAGCACAGGAAAGGAATTCGTGGCGGGCCGCATCAAACCTGTCAGTAGACTGATGACAACAACAACAAAAAAAAAAAAAAAAAAAAGGAAGGAACAGAGGAGAAATTTATGAGTAAATTGAGGTTTGGTCGAAGGAACGAGGAAGAAGAAAGTCTAATCGAGCTCTGAAATAAATTTAAGCTGTTCAAAAATCACAAGAGGAGAGAATATACTTCGAAAAATCCTGAGGACATGGAAAGATTCCAGTTGGATTACACTGTGGTGAGGCAGAGATTCCGAAATCATAATACGTTATAAGGCTTATCCAGGAGCAGATACAGGCTCAGATTCAATTTAGTAATATCGAAGGGTTGACTGAAGTTTAAGAAAATCCTCCGGAGAATCAATGTGGAGGGAAGTGGAATACTGAAGTATAGAGAAACGATTAGGTGCGTTTGAAGTTCTCTGTGTAGATACTGCGACAATAAATACCATAGTAGGCAGCTCCGTTAGAAAGGAATGGAGATCTCTAAAAGGGCAATCAAAGAAGTAGAGAAAAAATAAATACAAGAAAGGTACTTGCGAAGAAACCTTGCGTAGCAGACGAAATACTTCAGTTGATCAACGAGAGAAGGAAGTGCAAATATGTTCTGGAAAAGTCGGGAATACATCAGTATATGTCCCTTAGGAATGAAATAAAAAGGAGGTGTAGGGAAGCCATAACAAAATGGTTGCATGAAAAATGTGAAGAAATAAAAAGTAAATGGTTGTTGGAAAGACTGATTTAGCATACAGAACAGTCAAAACAATCATTGGTGAATACGAAAGGACAGGTGAAAATATTAAGAGTGCAAAAGCAATTCCTGAAATAAACGCAAGCGAGAGAGTGGTATGGGAACAGACTTTATTGAAGAACTCTACGAGAGGAAGGAAATAAGACAGTAGAGGGAAAAACAGGAGTTGATGTGTACGACATCGGGGATCCAATAGCCTGTAACAGTGCTTTGAGAGAAATATAATCAGATAAGGCTGTTGTCACAGATCAGATTTCTTCGAAATTTCTGAAATCAATGGAGGAAATAGCACAAAAACGTCTATTCAAGCTGGTGAATAAAATCTATGAGACTCAAGATATACTATGAATTTCGGAAAAATATCATCCACAGAATCCCTATTACATCAAGGGCACATAAATGCGAGAATTATTGCACAATCTGCTTAAAATCTCATGCATCGAAGCTGCTAACAAGAATAATTTACAGAAGAATGCAATAAATTGAAGACCTGCAATATGCGAGTTGGCTTTACGAGAGGTAAAGACAGCAAGGGGCAATTCTGACGTTCCTCTTGATAATGGAAGCAAGACTGAGGAAAAAGTCAGGACATGTTCATAAGATCCATCAACCTAGAAAAAGCGTTCAACAAAGTAAAAAAGTAAAGAGATTCTGGAATTACAGAAAAGAGAACGGGATGCATCTGAAACGACTAGGGGTGTACACAACATCTTTCTGAGCATTAGAGAAGTCTAAAAGTGAGGCAAATCAAACCCAACAAGGGACTTGTGCACTCTCTGACTGGTCATGAGCCATACCCGTTGTGTCTGCACCGGATAAGGAAAAGGGGCTCAGAAGAGTGCGAGTGTGATGCCCGTCCGTGAACCCCAGCACACAAAATGTTTGAATATGTCACTCTTACCATGATTGCAGAACAAGTCAGAAACAGATTAACAACATATAATGTTAAACTATTCGTTGATGATCCAGAGAAAGTCAGTATTCTGAGCGGCATAGCAAACAAAATACGTGGAAAAAGAAATGCAGGAACGGTATTGACTACGACTTCAACTTATGACTGTGTCAGTACTTCAGTACTTTGGTGTCAACTTTACAGTGACAAAAAGATGTGAGAATCGGAGTGTAAGGAGAGGAACCGACGGGGCCGCAGTCACAGTGGATCGGCCGCCGGTCAGCTCGGACACCACGGACTGTCAAGCAGCGGGTGGTTGGTGACGAGCTGGGTCGTTTCGCCGGTAGCTGGAACTTCGGCCCCGTTGTACCCAAACAATGTACACACATGTTCAGATACACAGAATACCTTGAACGACTGGAGATAGGACTTCCATGTTCACAGGACACGTACTTTAGTGTGTTCTGCAGAAATGATTAGCATTTGAACCACGTCAGCCCGCGGGCAAGGAAAGCGTTTCTGAAGAATAGAAATTTGTTAACATCGAGTATAGATTTAAGTGTCAGGAAGTCATTTCTGAAAGTATTTGTATGGAGTGTAGCCATGTATGGAAGTGAAACATGGACGATAAATAGTTTGGACAAGAAGAGAATAGAAGCTTTCGAAATGTGGTGCTACAGAAGAATGCTGAAGATTAGATGGGTAGATCACATCACTAATGAGGAAGTATTGAATAGGATTGGGGAGAAGAGAAGTTTGTGGCACAACTTGACCAGAAGAAGGGATCGGTTGGTAGGACATGTTCTGAGGCATCAAGGGATCACCAATTTAGTATTGGAGGGCAGCGTGGAGGGTAAAAATCGTAGATGGAGACCAAGAGATGAGTACACTAAGCAGATTCAGAAGGATGTAGGTTGCAGTAGGTACTGGGAGATGAAAAAGCTTGCACAGGATAGAGTAGCATGGAGAGCTGCATCAAACCAGTCTCAGGACTGAAGACCACAACAACAACAACAGCCCGCGGGTGCAAGATCAACATCCGTATCGCGGCGCAACACAACCTACCGGTAAAAATGTGCCTGCGTCTATCGTTGTCGCTATAAACCGAATGTAACGGTCAGTGTGACTTGAGAAGACGAGCGGGATGCCTCGCAGACGTGTGTGCAAACCATAACGCCTAATCAGTGAGTTTGAAACAGATCGCATTATTGGCACGAGAGAAAGTAATGGATCCATCTGGGACATTCCTGTTCGTGTGCGACGAAGTGTTCCGGCAGTGCATCAGAATGGTTCACGGAAGGCCGTAGAACACGACGATATGAGTTAGGTTGCACCACCCACATCATCCTCTGACTAGATGTGCAACTTATCTGAATGGCATTGCAGGACAAATGGTTCAAACGACTCTGAGCACTATGGGACTTAACATCTGAGGTCATCAGTCCCCTAGAACTACTTAAACCTAACTAACCTAAGGACATCACACACATCCATGCCCGAGGTAGGATTCGAACCTGCGACCGTAGCGGTCGCGCGGTTCCAGACTGAAGCGCCTAGAACCGCTCGGCCACACCGGCCGGCCATTGCAGGACAGATCGGCTCTGGTGGAACAGTGGAACACATCGTACACTATCAGGTGTGAGAGTCCGTCGCCGTTTATTCCGGCATGGGTTACGTGCGTGTCGTCCACTTCTCCGCCTACGTTTGACGGATATCCAGAAACAAGCTAGACGCCAATGGTGTATGGAACGACTTCACCGGGAACAGGAATGGCATCAGATAGCGTTTGTTTGTAAATGATGGCCGTATTTTGGTTCGCCGCAGACAGCACGAGCGGCATTACAGTGACTGCATTCGCACAAGACATTCAGCGCCAACTCAAGCCTTTTGGTGTAGGGTGCTATCGGGTACAACCACAAATCACGGTTGGTTCGTGTCCAGTGTGACCTACGTGAAAGACATCCTGCGACCGTAGCCATACCATTTCTGCACAACACCCCAGATGCCATTTTTCAGTAAGACAACGCACGACCACAAGTTGCTGTACGAACACGTGCCTTCTTGGTGTCACAATATGTCAGCCTTTTTTCTCTGGCCCGCCAGATCACCAGACTTGACGCCGATCGGAAATGTGTGCAGCGCTGTGAGCCAGTGACAACTACCACAGATGAACTTTGGAACAAGGTGAATGCAGCATGGATGGTTATACCATAGGACGACATTCGCGCCTTAAATGTGTCGATGTCATTACGCATGGAACAAGTTATCAGGGCCCACGGCGGATCCTATGCCTACTAGGCAACAGAAAACATGCTGAACCGAGGTGACTGAAATGCTAATATTTCTGCAGAACATACTAATGTGCATGTCCTGTGAATATGAACGTCCTATCTCTACTAGTCGTCCAAGGTGTTCTGTTTTTTCTGAACATGAGTGTAGTAGTAGTATTAGTAGTAGAAGTAATAGTTGTAGTAGTTAGTAGCAGCACTAAGTAGTAGTAGTGGTTGGAGAAATTAGTTAGCTCTGCAACATGCAGTATAGTTTTATGGTGATGGGAATTAAAATTGGTGAAACAACGCAGTTGTTTTGCAGGTGGTAGCCGGCCGCGTCCCACGAGCCTAGGTACGGTAACCCGCAAGGATTAGCCCGCTAGGGCTAAGTAGGCCGGGAAACTGCGAGAAGCTTTGTACTGTAGAGTTGATTTCTAGCAAGAACAGTAGAATTGTAATTACGAATGTAATAAGTAATAGGAAACTGTTTGCACTTACAGGCAGATGCCAAATTGATGCCGTTCTTTCTGCAAAGAGGGTTGCTGTCCACTTTCGGAGTATGTACGTATACGTTCGCACTGTCCACTTTAGTCCGTTAAGTTGGCAAAAGTGGCCGTTACGTAAAGCTTCATAAAAATGCCGGTACGTCCTGTTCGTTATATACAGGTAGGTCCTGTTCATTACATACACTCCACGACAGAATTAAAGGATCACTTTCTCGAAACCACAAAATTGTCTCTCAATGTGACATGGAAACTTGGCTCGAAGGTGATTACAACCTCCATCTGTAATGCTGCAGAAGCATTGCGCCTAGTGACGTTACCCACGGACTAAATGACGCTTCAAGAGCATATGAGGAAAAAAAGGAGGAAACGCTCGGAAGTTCATTTGAGATGTAAGGTGAGTTAATGATTTCACATTGGCACCAAATTTCACCACAATTCTGTCCAACGCCAACGTCGACGTGTGAGGCGATTAGAAGGCCATCACAGCCCCTCTTGTCCACATTCCATCCCTTCTTTTGACGCCTCTGTGATGGAGGTCAGAGTCACGTAACCCAGCACGTTTCTTAGGAGTGGCCGAAGAAAACCTTTCAGTCAAAGCACCTCCCAGACCCGACACGAAAAGGCACCAGAGGGTGGCACAAAGGGCGTCAATGAAACAACGTTTTCCTTGGGGCGTTGATGATCACACATTTTGCGGTCGAAAACCACAACAGGACGTGCGATGAGCAGCAGGACGACTTTCCTTAAAACATTTGAAACTGCTGACGCGCCCGGGCGTTTCAACCCTTCTTTAAGGACACCGTGGGGCTGCATCCACGTTGAACGTGGTCGCACTCCTTTCCAGCGCAGTGCTGCCGCAATTTTTTCTCTCGTGAACGTGTTTGGAACCACTAGCGACCGTTCAAAGCCATTCGACGAAACTGGAAAGTGAACCGAAGCAGCAAAAGCTGCTTACTGCGACACTGATCATTGGCACACGAGCGAATAAAGCGGCATAAGATCCCTTCTGAACCCCACTATTTGGGCGAAACCCTCGGCAGTACAGTTCTAAAAATGAACCTGGACAGAGACAATCTGCAAAGTTATCCCAGACGCCTACGGGTAGGCAGCCTCTCGATACCCCTCCTATTCCAGTCGCCTACCTGCGGGTACCTAGGACTTCCATCATGTGTTTTCTCTGCACAGGTACATTTTTAAACTGCTCAACAAACGTGGACGGTTGGCGCTGAGGGTATTGCCGTACTCTGGAGGGTCAGAGGGGGGGGGAGGGGGTATGGGGTGTCTCAGAGGGACCGTTTACTGTTTTATTCATGAATGTGTCAGTATCGCACCCCTCTGCGATCATGCCACAGCAGAGCACAACAGAAGGGCTGAAGATGCATAAGCGCCATTTGGCACTTCGGGCCGTGTTCAGATTCCGCCGAATGGTTTTGAACGGTCCCTAGTAGTTGCAGTCAGTACACAACACTAAAAATTGTGTAGCACTGCTTTGCAAATGGATCCGGCCACGTTTAATGGGGATGGAGTCCCACAATATTCTTAGAGAACGTTTGAAACGTCTGCGCAGTGTAGAAGGTTGTCAAGAAATTTGTCCTGTTGCTCACTGTGAATTGTCGTCCTCGATCGGGAAATTTGTGCGGATCAAAGCCCCAACGAAAGGGGAGGTTTCATTGATACCCTTTTTGCCACCCCATGACAAACGTGAGGTCACGGTGGAATTTTACCAAAAGATGACGCAGTCATTCTTGGCCGTAGCGCGGTGGCTTTCCGAGCGATTCTGCGTACGTACGCGGGCGGCATCGGCGAGATCTGTTCAAGTTAAACTGTTACTAAATGCAAGGCGGCAGGCGCCTATAGCAAAACGCGTTCGCGTGGGAGACGAAACTGAATATGCTGGTCGGCATCGATTCTGGAACCGGACGGGCTGGGTCGGCGGGTCCGACATTTCATGACTCGTGTGCCACCTTCTAGTAAGTTTCCGACCCCCAAAAGAAATAGGGTCGTTGCTAACTTACCTGGAGGGGCAGGGGATAGAGCCTACCTGCTGCGACACAGAGAAATGATCGGGTCTTTTGCTAACAGAAGGTTCTCATTCTGGCTCAGTCTCAACTGCCGGAAAAGAGGTCCTCACTGTGTTCCTACGCTTCCACATACAAGAAGAACCATTTAAGACTGGACGAATTTCTTAACAGTTGCTGCCAATTAAGAACTTCTCAAGAAATTTTACGAACTTCCAGCATGCTGGAATAGCTGTAGGTTAGCAACTCCTCTTAATCAATACTATGAAAAACCAGTCCAAAGTAGTAAATTTTACTTTTTTAATTGTTTTATTCACTCGATGACTAGTTTAGGGCCGAGACCAATATGAAATGACCGTAGCTTACTCAAGAATGGTGTTTTAAAATATGTGAAAACCATGTTAAAAATGTTGCACATTTTTGACATGGTTTTCACATATTCGGAAATACCATTGTTGACTATGTTACGATGGTTTCAGAATGAGTGAATAATACAAATAGTAAGTAAAATTTGCGAATCTGGATTGGTTTTTCGGTGTACTGTTCTCACAAAATGACCGCAGGCTAAATGTGTGCCCTTATTTCCGTTCCTATAACGTCCATTTTCTCTTGGAATTTTTTAAAGGGTTAAGCTGCAATTGAAAATTAAAGGAGCTCTAAATGAAATTGGTGTAAAGTGAATAAGTACACTGGTCGCTTGTTCATTACCAAAGGCTCCTGAATCTGTAATCACGTAGCACTGTTTTTCATTGCTACTATTTTGTTTCTTTAGCGGAGTGTTACAGCAAGCGTACATATTGCATGTAACCCAACAAGTGACGCTACAGTCTGTCTTTGCAGTATAACGCTTGATAGGTGACCTGTAGTCGACATTGTGGACTGCAAAGGCAAACATAAAGGCATAAAAGCAAACATGTTGATTTTACTTTTTTTTAGACAAAACCATGTTCTTTTAAAAATTTTTTGACAAATGCAGCTTGTAACATCGATCAAAGCGAAGGTATCACCACATAATGGAATTGTTGTGAACCGCTACAGCTGATTTGTCAGGAAAGGTGACGGAAAAATGAAGAGCAGAACAAAGAAAGTTGCGATATGGGAACGTCTGCCAACTTCAGCTTTTCAGATATTTTGTAGGTAAAGTTCTGTCCGGCATGATGGTAACAACACTTTGAACCCATTAACGCGCTCAGTTTCAAAACGATTGGAGACTCTTATAGCCGCGCGAAGTGGCCGCGCGTTTAGAGGCGCCATGTCACTAATCTTGCGGCCCCTCCAGACGGAGGTTCGAGTCCTCCCTCGGGCATGTGTGTGAGTGTTGTTCTCAGCGTTAATTTAGTTGAAGTAGTGTGCAAGTCTAGGGACCGATGACCTCAGCAGTTTGGCCCCTTAGGAATTCACATACATTTGAACATTTTGAAGACCCTTATAATCTTTACCTAACTTCTGTATATTGGTGGGAACAAAGTCCAATGAATAGAGGTTCATCTCAACAGCTGTGCGTAACCAGAGAGGTACATATCTCAAACAACAGTTGCTCCTCATTTAGTAACACAAGTTAGATCAGTCAAACTGGTTACACATCACAAAGGTACTGACTCGGCCAGTGTCCAACTGATGTGTGTACTCTGCTGCAAATTTAATGATATTGGTTGGATCAGGAGGCAAGATGTTCAAATACCATGCGGTAGAAGCTTCCAGATCACAGATACTCAACAACGGCAGACAGTTGCACGCCTGACTGACAGTTTACTATTGGCTGGCAATGGAGAGGAATTCATGACGGCCCCATCAAACTACTCAGAACACCGACGACTCAAAAAACAAAAATAAAATAAATAAATAAAAATTGTGCGCAACTCAGCAATACTGGGTGGAGAAGTATTCAAAACCTGCACATCCCACTCGGCAGTTACAACTGAGAAACAGTGCTCGTATATGAGGCAGTGTCCAAGTGGTGTATACAGTCACGTCAAACGTCGAACACAAAACTGTAGTTTACAGAACTGGAGCCAGGACAGTAAATTTCTGCGTTTTGGCAGAACTTAAGTTCACATTTTGAAAAGGTGGTTCAAATGGCTCTGAGCACTATGGGACTTAGCATCTGTGGTCATTAGTCCCCTAGAACTCAGAACTACTTAAACCTAACTATCCTAAGGACATCACACACATCCATGCCCGAGGCAGGATTCGAACCTGCGACCGTAGCGGTCGTGCGGTTCCAGACTGAAGCGCCTAGAACCGCACGGCCACACCGGCCGGCTTTAAAAGGTGGCATAGACTGTTTTTACACTGAATACTGGTCTTTTCAAGCACGTTAAATACAATATGAGGACGCAGCGCCAACACTTCACTGCATCGCTAACCTGTGAAGGGCTCATGTGCAATTAAGATGGGTGCGATTGGTTCTTCCTAAACATTCTCTTTTCATGAGTAATACCGCCGTCGGCTTTAAATTTAACCTTGTCTCAACGCAGACATATACTGCCATCAGCACAAGGCGAGATGCTCCGTGACTTATCAGCCCACTGTGTCTTTTTAATTTCACTCGTTCCCACAGCAAAGCACTCCACTGTACAAACACTCGTCCTCTCATCTAATGAGACAGATTCACATCGACGCATCATCTGATAGAGGAAGATACTGCAAGACGGCAATAGTAAACAACTACGGTGTGTGCGAATATCATGTTATCGGCAATTTTAGTAATGAGCACCACGATTTAATCAGTCTCCTGTGGTGACGCACTCCATGTACTGGATTTTTCTATTCGCTGGTGGTAGAAGTGACGTCTTATTTTACATGATAGTTGTTATCTATTAATGGACAGTAATTTGCAGTGTACTACTCCCGTTTACGTGGGGTAAAGTGACCGCTCTAAGAATAATTGGATTTACGCCAAACCATGGTTATTGACAGAAGATGGTTGCTTACGTATTTTGAATCTACATATTATAAGGTACCATATTTATCGAACTAAATATTTACAGTTACACACATACATCGCGTAACGTAATTAAAGCTTTACTGTCTCGAAACCAAGTAACTGTTTCCCAACGCGACGTGGAAGTTTGAAATTCGGCTCAAAGGTGTCTACAAACTTTCTCTGTAATATTGGAAAAGCGTGGGCCCTGAGACGTCACTCTCTGGCTCGACGACGTTTCAATTATCACAGTATCGACACATGGGGCAAAGAAAGGCCTGAACTCAGAAGTTCACTTAACGTGTAAGTGTGTGATGTCACACTGGCACCAAGTTTCACCACAATTCTGCTCAACGGCGCCGTCTACGTGTCACACGATGGGAAGGTCGCCACACCCCTTCTTACATCTCGCTCCTCTTCCAGTCTCTTCGCCTCTGCACTGGAGGTAGAACCGCGACACCAGCATTGAAATCGCGCGGGTTTCTTTCGAGTGGCCGAGTAAAACGTTCCAACACACCACCGCTCAGAACTGACACGAAATCGGGTTTTGTAAATGCTTTCATTTTTAAGTAAGCTGAATGCTTCAGAAAATTAAACAAATGAGCTAAAGCTGTTCTAGTATTTTACCAGAACGTCGAAACACTATCTCGAATATCTCGTACAAGCAATGGCTCCGAGAATTGTTAAAACCGATACGAATATGAAAGCGCGAACACCAGTTACGACAACATTAGCATTCATGCTTCGGTTTTTACCTAATGGTGATTCGAGGTACATTAAAGGTCAGTTTTCATCAATAAACTTCATGGTTCCAGATGTATGCGATTATTTGGTAAAAGGATTGAATGATTTCATTAAAAGAATTTTGAAATAAGCATACAATTTTTATTTCTAGTTTATTTTTGTTCCTCGGCGTATACCACTGTTTACACTATCAATTCCTCCTTCAGGTACGTCTCCAGATAGTACGAAACTCACAACATCAAATTCAAACCATGTGGATGAAAAGCCACCTGAGCTTTTAAGTCTCACATTTTTCATGAATTCGAAGACTCCGAAATTTTTTTAATAATTTATCGAACCACTGCTTTTTTTCAGACTGCGATCTTTGTATAGCTTACTTTCGACGTCCCATTGCTCTGGTCGTAAATGAATCGCATAAAAATTCATAATTCTCTCGTTTGTTCACTTTTGCAGTTCTTTACACAAAAAGCTCATGACAGCAAACAACTACAAAATATGTGACTATGTGTATGTGTGCAAAGTTTCGAAGGAAGGTGAGACGATATTGTCCTCAGACGGGTGACTGCAGCACTGTCAGCGGCTTAAGTGGGTAACAAAAGTGACAGCGAGAGAGATGCATTTACAGACAAAGCCAGAGGCAGACATTATCCTGCAACATGTAATATTCTACATCCATGATGAAGAACACAGGCAACACCCCAGCCACCATCCGCAACAGCGTGCTACACCAGCAATATAGCCCGACATACCACAAAACTGCTTTCTATTGCAGCCACATTGCGGCAGTGTTGTCGAAAACGCTATTGCGGCCAAATCTTACCGTAAAATATGACCCATTTACGGGTAGACGTAGCTTCAGGCTTAACTGAATTAAGCTTTGTAGTTTCTGTGTACTTCAACCAAGGTCTCTATTCATGTACTGTCGTTTAGTATTGCTTAACGTTAGTGAAGGCTAGCCTCGGCTGAGTATTGTGAACCTATAATCTGTGAAGACATTCTTTTTTTAATATATTAATCCTGCTATTGGTTTGGTTGTGAAATGTCCTCTCCCAATCTTCCTCATTGCCTGTATTAGTCAAGGGTGCCCTGCATGTAGCAAAGCTTCCAACTGAGAAGACTAAAAACATAGTCGTTATTAGAACCTCAGTGGTCTGTTCATGTTTATCGCCTATGCAAAGTGGGACAAGTTATGTTCGTACTAGGCGCCTGGGGTGCGTGCGCTGTTAACAGAAAGCGAGGGGGCTGCAGAAATGTACGTGTGTAACGATTTCTTCGCCCGTGCCTTGGAGATGCCATGGCGTAGCGCGAAGTCCGCAGCCGCGGCCGGAATCTACTTGGGCTTTGCGCTATGCGACACGCAATACAAATTATGCGACTCACACTGCTTATGTTCCTTCACTCCACACAAAAACATTTTGTGCACGTTCACAACATTTTAAAGAGCAGTTACTGAACTGGGATCTCTCTTACAACTAAAACGTGAATGAGCTTTTCATTTCACTTGATTTCACTTTTATATGTCCCTTATATCATGCCTATACAAAGTTTATGAATGTAAAGCGGAAAATGTCAATAGACACTAGTGTGCACGTACAAAAGTAACTATCGCATGATGTGTCACTTCTGCGAGCTAACATCCCACGAATGTTCGGGCTCACATGCGGTTCCTCTTCGTCGAAATGTCTTGGCTCAAACTCGTGTAGGGATTGAACCGCACGTGTCCCATTACACGAAATAAATTAGACACTTGTGACCCTTTGGTTAAATTGTCTGCTTGATAGCAAGTTTACGAAACTGTATGAAACATACAGAATTGACATAACTTATAATAACAGTAACAATAATATCGGGAGCTAAATTAACGACCCATCAACGATGTAGGCCACACAGTTTCGATTTGGTCAGAACAATGTTTATTCAGAAAGCGAACTAATACCGGAAGTGTCGTATTTAGAGTTACTGTTACACTCGAGCGCATATCCATTTGACACAGTTCGATCATTTACAATCTCATCGGAAATACAAGTCCAATATTCCACCTCGTTATCTACGCCAAAAGTTAAGAGTTCACACCAGGCGCGCGGTTGCTCACCGCTCAGAGACTAAGTCCCGCGATACCACACAACGCGAAATTTTCTAAGTCGTTTCACTTCCTAGCTACCTAAAGACCGACTGTCAGCTTTCTCGACTCAATCTGAACTGTACCCTTTGGTGTCTCCAGACGAACTGTCTACTTTCGCGTCTGCACCAGCACTGCCCTCTATCCGGCTCCGGCCGCGTCTCCCGCGTGCTGAACTTCGTCGCTCAACTGACTAGCGCAGTTCCCTTCCCTGAAGCCGTCCATCTGATTGGCTACAGCTTATGCTACATTATTTTACATTTTAACATATTTAGTTAATCAAAGCTAGACTACTTTATCGTTCTAAACAAAGTAACAATAATATCCATTACATAATAATCGTTAAATTCTTTTACGTAAAACCAATACAATTTCCTTCTTAACTCTGAATGTCACGGCCAGTAGCCTTGCACCAGTGTGCTTTCTGATAAATAAATAAAGGACAAATGTAACTATTATGCACTAAACTTTACAACAAATATTCTATTACCTAATGATTCCATAAGGTATCATGATGTCATCGTTCGGGTTCCCGGGTTCGATTCCCGGCGGGGTCAGGGATTTTCTCTGCCTCGTGATGACTGAGTGTTGTGTGATGTCCTTAGGTTAGTTAGGTTTAAGTAGTTCTAAGTTCTAGGGGACTGATGACCATAGATGTTAAGTCCCATAGTGCTCAGAGCCATTTGAACCATTTTTTTGTCATCGTTCTATGTGTTTCGTGGGGAGGAAATGATGATCTGATGCTTAACTGAAAATACTGATAATTTTAGTGTAATATATATTTTAAACAAATAAAGTTACAGAGTTGATATTTACAACATTTGTCATTTTAATAATGCGCTTTTATATGAAATGTCGATCGTTAAGATCGACCAAAGCGTTCAGATTTTAGCATTCAGGTCTTTGTTACAAATTTGTTAATTTCACTGTAAAGGTAAATCCTTAACTATTATAGATATGATCAACGTTCAAGTTTTATTGGAATCACCGTGAGAATTTAAGAAAGATGGTAGATTAAAATTACTGTGGCTTCATTCCCTGAATTACTACAGAATTAAATAATTTTCATAAATGTTTCCCTTTATGTCCGATATTTAGTCCGCCATATTTAACGTTGCCACACCTCCCTGGGCACAAACAGCTCCTAGGGGGTTTCCCTATGATGTAGGTTCTCGTCAGCCTCACTCGCACACTACAGTGCCTAGGCCTCATACAGCACAATGGACGCCTGTGAATTTCCCCATCTCGTGGCGAATCTGCGCTCTTTGCGGCACACGGCCCTGGACGACAGGATTCGTTTCACAATTCCTGGAAGGCTGCCTCTTTCGGTCATATACAGAGCGAAATGCTCGTTCACTCAGAATTCTAAGTAACATATCTCTACGAAATGAAAACTTTCACGGCTGGAAATGTCACAATTAATAAAATGTTTCGGGCTATTACGCCCGACAGCCACAAGCGGATACCATGGTTCAAATGGTTCAAATGGCTCTGAGCACTATACGACTTAACTTCTGAGGTCATCAGTCGCCTAGAACTTACAACTAATTAAACCTAACTAACCAAAGGACATCACACAAATCCATGCCCGAGGCAGGATTCGAACCTGCGACCGTAGCGGCCACTCGGCTCCAGACTGTAGCGCCTAGAACCGCACAGCCACTCCAGCCGGCAAAAGCGGATACCATGAAAGGTTATAGAGAGTGGCCATAGTGATTGCAAAACACCGCACGAATTTGAGTAGGAAGGAGGAGGGTGTGAAATTGAATGACATCTGGTTTCTGGTGCTGATGGAGATGTGTACCAGTTTTCCACCATGCGGTGATAGCAACAGCGGACGGCGGTAGTCGACAACGGCCAATTGCGCTCGCGTATTCAAAACATGTGACGCCATGGCACTGCGCGGAAGCGGAACTTCGCTGTAGTCAGTAGCAAGCCAGGCAGTCGATCGGACACACAAAGCAGCTACGATTCCCCTCGAAAATATCCTCCGCAGATGGGGACGAAACGCTGGGTTTTAAGGTGAAATCCATTCGACCACGGTATAGTAGACCGGAACATTTTGTTATTTGTGATAGCTCTATGAAACTTGGACCAAATATGGAAATTACTGCTACAGTTTACTACAAAAGGTAGTTAAAAGACATACGTTAAATGCATTCATGTTGGATTTATGATGGTTCCATCGACATTTCAAAAAGCAGGATATCGTTCTTAAAAGGATGTGAGATCACTGCGGACGGCAATGCATGCTGTGCAACGTACTCATAGTCTGGCAAAAAGGTTAGTGAGCAGTCCTTGTGGTAGGGTGTTCCAGTCATCCGCCAGCCGCATTCCGGAGGACGACGGTTCAATCCCGCGTCCGGCCATCCTGATTTAGGTTTTCCGTTCAAAAAAATGGTTCAAATGGCTCTGAGCACTATGGGACTTAACATCTGACGTCATCAGTCGCCTAGAACTTAGAACTACTTAAACCTAACTAATCTATGGACATCACACACATCCGTGCCCGAGGCAGGACTCGAACCTGCGACCGTAGCGGTCTCGCGGTTCCGGACCGAAGCGCCTAGAACCGCTCGGCCACACAGGCCGGCTAGGTTTTCCGTGATTTCCCTAAATCGCTCCAGGCAAATGTCGGCATGGTTCCCTTGAAAGGGCACGGCCGACTTCTTTCCCTGTCCTTGCCTAATTCGACGAGACCGATGACCTCGCTGTCTGGTCTCTTTCCCCCAACAACCCAACCCATCCGCCAGCGCTACTGACAATTGCTGGATGGTCGTTGGTGCATGTGGACGCGTTGCGATATCTCTCCCCAACACATCCCACGTGTCCTCCATGGTATTTAAGTTGGGGTAACGGGCAGGCCAGTCTATTCGCCGAATATCCTCTCATTTGAAGATCTCCATGTGCGTTTTTCGATGAGATCGCGCATTGTAATCAGTAAAAATGAAAATGAATCCGGACAGCCTCTTGAAAGGATGCATCCTGGGTAGGAGAACAGTATCACAGTAAAGTTGACCGGTGAATGTACCAAGTTTAAAGATTTGGAGGTCAGTACTCTCATGCAAAATGATGCCTCCCCACATCATAACACCTGGATGACTAAAACTATCATGTTGTACAATGCTGGAAGTAACCACTTTTGCATAATCCACCCAGGAACATTGTACTTTCATCCTCAATTAATCTAATCTTCTGGGCTGCCACACTGTTAAATCAGTCTAAACAAGGACCTATAGCTTCCGTCAGATCCGCGAGACAATTGTCACTTCTATTCCACTAATCAGTTTCCTGCAAAACCCAACTGCTTCCAAAAAACTCTCAGATTCGGCAAAAGATTGGATCACAAGCGGCGTAAACAGTTACCAAACCGTCTCCAGCTGATTTCTTGACTCTTCCGCCGTGTATATCCTCCATAAAAAAACGTGGGTAAAGCTTTTTGTATGCCCGTCCTTCTGACTGGAGATTTGAGAGACATCGGCCGTTCACTTATCTAATAAAATGGAATACCTATAGCCGTCCCTACGATGTTATTTATTACAGTCTCGGTACTTCAGTACACCATCTCAGGACTTAAATGACGCTGAAGAGATTGACTCCAGTCGTATACACGATACATCAATGGCTAACATCTATGAACTGGTTTTCGCAGACTACCTATAACAACGATGTTGCGCTGGTACGAGGCTTGTCCAGGAAGTAAGTTCCGACCGGTCGCGAAACGGAAACCACAGTGAAAACCAGAAACGTTTTATTTGCAGCAGTTAGGTACATCTTCCACATACTTCTCTACATAGTCGCCGCTCCAGTTTCGAGTGTTGTGTCAACTTTCCAATATCCTCGTCCTAGAAAGCAGCCGCCTGGGCTTTCGCCCAGTTATCTGCTCTGGTCTGCAGTTCGTTGTCTGTGGAAACATCTTGTCTTCATGGCCAACGGTTCTTGTGAGCACAGATGAGACTCAGGGGGAGCCAATTACGGACTGTATTTTGGACGATCAATTACTTCTCATCGGAAACGGTGCAGGTGCGTCTTCATTGCCCCTGCAGTGTGCGGCTGAGAATTGGCATGAAGAAGGAACTGCTCGACAGTTGTGTTATGTGGGCTGCATGACACAGGCGAACTCTCTAACCAGGCCCTCATACTTGGCGGGAGACGCTAATCCCCACGAATTTGTTACATGCTCACTGTTCACTCAAAACTGAAAAGAGCGACGCGACACGATTGACGGACATATTAGAGACACTGCCCAACACATCTGTGCAAAGCTTTACCGGATTTTCCCAGTGGTTTCCATTTCGCGACCGATCGGAACTTACTTCCTGGACAACCCTTGTAGTTAATAGTCGGAGACACAACATCGTTGTCTGCGAAAACCAGTTCACAGATGTTGGCCACTGATGTATCCTCTATACGATTGGAGTTAACCTCCTCGGCGTCGTGTAAGGCCTGCAGAAGGTGTTCCGAAGCACCAGAATGGTAGCCACATAATAACTAACATCGTAAGGACGGCTGTAGGTGTTCCATTTTATTACAAACAGGATGAAAGTCCAAAGCCGACAAAGGTGAAACGAAAACGCCACATTTCATATTCTCACTGTAAATGATAGAATTTATTGTTTTCTAGTGCGTCTTGCCAATTCCACCTCGTTCGCCAAACAAAAACACCCGCTACGAGTATAACTAATGGCTCCACGCTTCATATTTCTATAGAGTCTGCGCTCGCACACGTAACTGCAGGGTTCGTCTAGAAAGCCAGAAAACGACTAAGCAGGTTACACGCCCGCACACGGGAAAGCACTTGCGAAGTCTTTCGGAGCTTCCACTCATGTCGGACAACTTCATTGATCCCCAGGGACACGCACTCTCGATATGATTCGTTCAATACTGTTGTAGAACACCACCCTCCTCACATGGCCCATGTAAAGAGCGATACTGGCCGACTTATCTACAGGGTGTCTGCAATTAAACTTTCGCTACTGGAGAGGGTCCTCATCAAAAACGAATGATCGTACGACAATAAGACATAGTGGAAAAAATTAATAAGGGCACGAGGGAGAGAAACAACGAATGAACAGCTGAAAGAAACACATTTTAATTTTCTCGTGAGAGGGTAAAATTTATTTGTATACCATACTTTACGTTCCAGGCTACAAACGTTGCAAACTGTGACGAGTATCTGCATCCACGAGAACCCGGTACAGCATTCGCGACGAGCAGCAGCACTGTTGCTGTTTATTGATAATACAGCTTTACCAGTTATATCATGCTTTGGTAAAACAGCTTTACGAGTTATGTCATGCTCACCTTCGCTATGACGATGTTGACTATCTCCAACTGTAATGCAGATTGATGCTTGTGTTTAAGGGCTACGGATGCTGTACCAGTACCGGCGTCTAGCGGCAAGTCGTCAAACTAACACTACTAACAACGCAAATCGTGCGGCGCACAGTTTTGCAGGCTATTTCTATAACGTTGGTCTACACTGGTTCAGGTATCGGAAGTTTAGTTATAACCACAATGTATTTCACAGGCAACAAAACCGCTCCATAAAATTGTTTTAACATGTATTCTTTTAGTAATCAGACTCAGGAACGTAATTCTAACATTTCCATTGTCCATTTCCAGTTCCTTAGCATGGAGCTAGTTCCTGCCAGGACATCTGAAAGTTTTTGAATACACTCTAAGGAAAAAAAACACCACGAAATAATTATGCAAGTGGGACGGAAATCGGTAGTAATGTACATGTACAGACTAACAGATGATTACAATTTCTGACAAATCGGATGACTTGTTCAAGAGAAGAGCATCACAAACTGAGCGAGTCAGAAACAATTTGGTCCACTTCTGGCCATTATGAAAGCAGTTATTCGGCTTCGCACTGATTGAAAGAGTTGCTGGATGTCCTCCAGAGCGATGTCGTGTCAAATTCTCTCCAATTGGTGCACTCTTTATTTTATTTTATTTTATTTTTTTGAGTCATCAGTCTTCTGACTGGTTTGATGCGGCCCGCCGCAAAAAATTCCTCTCCTATGCCAACCGCTTCGTCTCAGAGTAGCACTTACAACCTTTGTCCTCAATTACTTGCTGGATGTATTCCAACCTTTGTCTTCCTCTACAGTTTTTGCCCTCTACAGCTCCATATAGAACCATGGAAATCATTCCCTTACGTCTTAACAGATGTTGTATCATCCTGTCCCTTCTCCGTGTCAGTGTCTTCCACATATTCCTTTCTTCAGCGATTCTACGCAGAACCTCCTCATTCCTTACCTTAACAGTCCACCTAAACCTCAACATTTGTCTGTAGCTCTACATCTCAAATGTTTCGATTATCTTCTATTCCGGTGTTCCCATATTCCATGTTTAACTACCATACAATGCTGTGCTCCAAACGTACATTCTCAGAAATTTCTTTCTCATAATGAGGCCTATGTTTCATTCTGGTAGACTTCTCTTGGCCAGGAATACCATTTTTGGCAGTGCTAGTCTGCTTTTGATGTTCTCGTTGCTCCTTCCGTCATTAGTTATTTTGCTGCCTAGGTAGCAGAATTCCTTAACTTTACCTGTTTTGTGACCATCAATTCTGATGTTAAGTTTCTCGCAGTTCTCATTTCTACTACTTCTCATTACTTTCGTCTTTCTCCGATTTACTCTGAGTCCATATTCCGTACTCATTTCATTGTTCATTCCATTCAGCACATCATGTAATTCTTCTTCACTTTCACTCTGGATAGCAATGTCATCAGCGAATCATATCATTGATATCCTTTCATCTTGAATTTTAATTCCACTCCTGAACCTTTCTTTTATTTTCATCACTGCTTCTTCGATGTGCAGATTGAACAGTAGGGGCGAAAGTCTACATCCCTGTCTTACACCCTTTTCAATCCAACCACTTTGTTCTTGGTCTTTCACCCTTCTTATTCCCTCTTGGCTCTCGTACATATTGTTATTACTCGTCTCTCCCTGTAGCTTACCCCTATTTTTCTCAGAATTTCGAACATCTTGCGCCATTTTACATTGTCGAACGCTTTTTCCAGATCGACAAATCCTATGAAAGTGCCGTGCTTTCATTATCAACCGCAACGTCAGAAGCGCAATTTGGATACATGAGCTGTTAAGCTGATTTTGCGATAATTCTCACACTTGTCAGCTCTTGTAGTCTTCAGAATTGTGTGAACGATATTTTTTCGAAAGTCAGATGCCATTTCGCCTTACGCATACATTCTACGCACCAGCGTGAATAGTCGTTTTGTTGCCACTTACCCCAATGGTTTTAGAAATTCTAATGGAATGTTATCTATCCCTTCCTCCTTACTTAATCTTAAGTCCTCCAAAGCTCTCTTAAATTCTGATTCTAACTCTGGATCCCTTATCTCTTCTAAATCGACTCCAATTTTTTCTTCTATCACATCAGACCAATCTTCCCGCTAGTAGAGGCTTTCAATGTACGCCTTCCACTTATCCGCTCTCTCCTCTGCATTTAACAGTGGAATTCCCTATGCACTCTTTATGTTACCACCCTTGCTTTTAATTTCACCGAAGATTATTTTGACTTTCCTGTATGCTGAGTTAGTTCTTCCGACTATCATATCGTTTTAGATTTCTTCACTTTTTCATGCAGGTATTCCGCCTTCCGTGCACTTCCTACTTATTTAATTCCTCAGCGACTTGTATTACTGTATTCCTGAATTTCCCTCAACATTTTTTTACTTGCTTCTTTCACCAATCAACTGAAGTATTTTTTCGGTTACCCATGGTTTCTTCATAGTTACCTTCTTTGTACCCATGTTTTTCTCTCCAACATCTGTGACTGCCTTCTTTTAGAGGTGTCCAATCCTCTTCTACTGTACTGCCTACTGCGCTATTCCTTATTGCTGTATCTAGAACTTCATGCGTATCTCGTTATTGCTTAGTATTTCCGTATACCACTTCTTTGTGTATTGATTCTTCCTAACTAAACTTTTATACTTCAGCCGACTCTTCGTCACTACTAAATTGTGATCTGAGTCTATACCTGGTAATGAGTATGCCTTACAATGCAGCATTTGATTTCTAAATCTTTGTATGACTATGACGTAGTCTAACTGAAATATACCCGTATCACCCGGCCTTTTCCAAGTATACCTCCTCGTCTTGTGATTCTTGAACAGAGTATTCGCTGTTTCTAGCTGTAATTGATTACAGAAGTCAATTAGCCTTTCTCCTCTCTCGTTCCTTGTCCCAAGCCCATATTCTCCTGTAACCTTTGGCCCATTAGATCGCCAAAATCCCAAGATGACTGGATGACGTTGCCCATAATGCTCCGAAAGCTCTCAATTTGGGAGAGATTCGCCGACCCTGCTGGTCAGTTGGACAGAATTTGGCACGATATCAGGAGGACATCCAACAACTTTGTCAATCAAAATTATTCCATTCCATTGTGGCAGGTTGGTACAGCAACCAGTTTCGAAAGCATTTCGTAATAAAAAATATCTTGGTTGTGCAATTATTTAATGTTTGGGGCATCATCAGATAGTGTAAAAGTAGCTGAATATGAAACCCGTCCGTCATACAGCCATGAAAAATGGAAGCAAAAGGAACTGGATATATTATTATACACTACTGGCCATTAAAATTGCTACTCCAAGAAGACATGCAGATGATAAACGGGTATTCATTGGACAAATATATTATACTAGAACTGTCAAGTGATTACATTTTCACACAGTTTGGGTGCATAGATCCTGAGAAATCAGTACCCAGAACAACCATCTCTGGCCGTAATAACGGCCTTGATACGCCTGGGCATTGAGTCAAACAGAGCTTGGATGGTGTGTACAGGTACAGCTCCCATGCAGCTTCAACACGATACCACAGTTCGTCAAGAGTAGTGACTGGCGTATTGTGATGAGCCAGTTGCTCGGCCACTATTGACCAGACGTTTTCAATTGGTGACAGATCTGGAGAATGTGCTGGCCAGAGCAGCAGTCGAACATTTTCTGTATCCAGAAAGGCCGGTACAGTACCTGCAACTTGCGGTCGTGCATTATCCTGCTGAAATGTAGGGTTTCGCAGGGATCGAATGAAGGGTAGAGCCACGGGTCGTAAAACATCTGAAATGTAACGTTCACTGTTCAAAGTACCGTCAATGCGAACAAGAGGTGACCGAGACGTGTAACCAATGGCAGCCCATTCAATCACTCCGGGTGATACTCCAGTATGGCGATGTCGAATATACGCTTCCAATGTGCGTTCACCGCGATGTCGCCAAACACGGATGCAACCATCATAACGCTGTAAACAGAACCTGGATTCATCCGAAAAAATGACGTTTTGCCATTCGTGCATCCAGGTTCGTCGTTGAGTACACCATTGCAGGAGCTCCTGTCTGTAATGCAGCGTCAAGGGTAACCGCAGCCATGGTCTCCGAGCTGATAGTCCATGCTGCTGCAAACGTTTTCGAACAGTTCGTGCAGATGGGTGTTGTCTTGCAAACGTCCCCATCTGTTGACTCAGGGACCGAGACGTGGCTGCACGATCCGTTACAGCCATGCGGATAGGATGCCTGTCATCTCGACTGTTAGTGATACGAGGCCGTTGGGATCCAGCACGGCGTTCCATATTACCCTCCTGAACCCACCGATTCTATATTATGCTAACTGTCATTGGATCTAGACCAACGCGAGCAGCAATGTCGCGATACGATAAACCGCAATCGCGATAGGCCACAATCCGACATTTATCAAAGTCGGAAACGTGATGGTATGCATTTCTCCTCCTTACACGAGGCATCACAACAACGTTTCACCTGGCAACGCCGGTCAACTGCTGTTTGTGTATGAGAAATCGGTTGGAAACTTTCGTCATGTCAGCACGTTGTAGGTGTCGCCACCGGCGGCAACCTTGTGTGAATGCTCTGAAGAGCTAATCATTTGCATATCACAGCATCTTCTTCCTGTCGGTTAAATTTCGCGTCTGTAGCACGTTATCTTCGTGGTGTAGCAATTATAATGGTCAGTAGTGTAGAAAATGGGAAAAGCGCTCAGTGTTGTTTTAGTAACAATTCTGTCAGAAACGAGCAACAAATACATGACATAAGAATTGGTACAACTGTGCTGAGACTATAATGTCCCTGTTGCCGGTTGTCGTAGGTTCAGGTACGCGAGTACGCGTGATGTGTAAGATATGCCCCCAGCTGATCTGTACGGTAGTTTCTCGCTATCGTCGCTGGACATCCGTCGTCTGCAGAATGGCACCAAACCTAGTTTGAAAATGTTTTTACCAAGTGACCTAGAAATGGAGTACAACGCTTCATTTGCTTTGAAAAGTTGAAGATTTGTCTGCCTTTTCTGTGAAATAATAGAAGAGGAAGGAAAATATGGTAACAGTAATAAATTAAAAACTTAACAATTCATTCATAGCATACAATAAAAATAGAAAGTAGCTGTTCGCTTGAAGCCTTTGTAAACGGCCAAATTAACAGGAAAAACAGACTTCTTCAACCTCAGTTTTCATCCTTTAGCACTGATTATTCACAATGCCCAAATAGTGGTATGATCCCCGACCACAACATGGTTTTTGAGCAGAATTTCAAAAAATGAGAATCTATAGGAGAACACTGGTGATTTTTTATAGTATTCAACCACTTACTATTTTTAGAGCAAAGCAGCGAACGGTGGACTAAGTTTTCTTTTATTTGCCTATTTATTTTGAAATATTGATTCTGTGTGTCTTGGAACTGAGGGAGTTAAAATTTTTTAGTCTTTGTTCGATTTCTACGTTTATTACAGGAAATAGTATGAACAAAAACAGTCTGGTTAAACTGGTGTGGAATATTACCAGTATAACCGTGGGCGGGAATTATTGGCAAGCCCCCGTGAGAGAAGTCATCATTCAACATCGCTTCACAGGCTTGGCGTATGTGCACTTCTTGCGGGTTACGCTCTCTCACCTGTTCGGAGATGTACTTTTCATAGTACACATGGTAGTGTGGTTACTACATGATGGTGCTCCAGCTCACTGCTCTCTGGTGTGTGGAGCTAACACACTAGTACGGGCAGAACATTCCCACGTGTCTAGTGTGTTCTCACACGTGCTTTGAGCCAATGAAATCTACTCTGAGCATCTTTACGTGAGTATACATCCCATGGAAAGCATTTCCAGCCGTATGTTCACATTACTTTTCTTGCTCCTTATTCTCTCTATCGTTTCCTTTCCCCATTCGTCAAAACCATCCTATATTTTGACGATCTCGTACACAGCCCGACGAACTTGCTTGTGCCCTTCTTCGTTATTTGTCCCAAGCGCTACAACTGTATAAAAGAGTTTAAAACACTAACGAGAACATCGTTACGAAGTTAGTAATTATCTTTTATGACCATATCTGCTCTAGATATTTTTAGCATCCTCCAGAATAGCTTCCTTTGTAAACTTATAGTTTTTGAAGGTGTTCTATCCTGGGTATGGACTTATCGATGCTGTACAGTGGCATTCAGAGGCGTACACAGAGAATGAACTGTCTCCTTGTATCAGACTGGTGTATAAGTTCGTAGAGTTTTTCCAGAAATTTAATAAACACAACAGATACACATAACAGAGACTTAGTCACTATTTACTTCAGTCCGCCAACGCTGTGGTAACATTTCGATTCCGCTACTGTAGAAATCACGTGGTTTTGAGGTAAAGGACTCGTCGTGTAGGCTTTCACCGCCGGCGTCTTCATTAGTTGAAACTTCCGGGCTGAGAGGCCGTGGTCGATCTATGAATCTTCTTCTTCCTGGCGTTTCGTTGCCAACTGCATGTAGCATCTTCCGGGGTGAGTCAACGACTGGCTGGCTGGCTGGCGGACTAACGAGCCGACCTAAAGCCCGTCTCACACGGAGCAAGATTCGCTGTAAGTTTCCTTGCTGGCTCGCGCGACGGCTACCTTGCGGGCTCCGTCGTCAGCTAGCGGGCTACCTTGCTGAGAACCTTGTAAGATTTCCAGGATAGGCCCGGTGCTATTTTTCTCGTAAGGTTCCCTGCGTGCTACCTGCGTTGGCCAATCATGAGACGTTTCGTTTGTGACGTCAGACGCGGAAAGTTTGGGCGGGAGGCCTTTGTTGAGTCACTTTTCTGCTGTAGTGAGGTGCGGTAGGAAGTTCTTATAATTATTAAATAATGGCACCGCAGTGGTCCAAGGAAGCGATTGAAGCATTGGTATGTACTTATAGGGAATAACAGTGTCTGTAAGTCGTGAAAAGCGCAAACTATTATAATAAACACTTGCGTGCAGAAGCACTCGAAAGAGTTGCAAGTGCCGTGTGTCTTGTTCGACCATATACATCCATTCGTATAAAATTTGAAAAGGATGTACGATCTTCTGGCCTATAAAATAAAGTCGTATATAACAGTCATTATTGGTATATTTATAAAGTCAAACTGTAATGAAATGGTGATACTTTTCAAACAAAAGTAGGTGTTATGCGAACTAACCTCAACTCTTTATGAAGCATGGAGAGCGCACCTTTTCCAGCGTTTCTCCTCTTAATCCAGTTTTTCGTCCATTTTTTCTTTCTTCTTCTCTCATTAGCATGCATTCCTGCATCGTTTAGCACCAGAACAACTAATAACGCCAGTTTGCTTCGAACATCTATACCTGAAGCAGCCATCTTCGTTCGATACAACATGCAGCCGATCACAACACAACTAGCTGCTGCCGATCTTGCACCGTGCGAGAGCTTTGGCATGGAAAATAGCCGGCTCCTTTCCCTGCAAGCCGGCAGGCATGCACGTCATCTCGCAAACTTGCGGCGAACCTTGCTCCGTGTGAGACGGGCTTAAGGCACGTGTGGGTGCAGGATATGCACGGGACTGGCTGCCAGGACGTGGAGGTCCTGTTTATATAGAGAGCACAGAGGGCACCACCACACGTAACGTGGGGCCGACAGTAAGTCTATCTCACACTAATGCCATTATTCTCGATTGAAGGTATTGGATTGCCACATCGTTGGTGCAAAGTCGACCGCCATATCTTGTCTAAGTTTAAGCCTACCTCCTTTCTATTAAAATTATTGTGGCGTTTCTGCATCTCTATAGCTTCCCTATACATACGTGCATAATAATGCCAAGTCCTGGCTAGCACACCCGTCTCACTAAATTTTATTTCATGATCACCGTCTTTAAACAAATGTTCCGCTACAGCTGATTTCTCGGTATGTTCTAGTCGATAGTTCCTTTTGCGCTCGGTTAAGCAGGTATGGACACTTCTTTTCGTTGTTCCAATATAAACCTTGCCATAGCTACACGGAATTTTATACACCCGAGGAGTTGCTAAGAGGTGTCGTGCGTCTTTCAAAAACAATGGTTCAATGGCTCTAAGCACTATGAGACCTTACATTTGAGGTCATCAGTCCCCTAGACTTACAACTACTTAAACCTAACCAACCTAAGGACATCGCGCACATCCATGCCCGAGGCAGGATTCGAACCTGCGACCGTAGCAGCCGCATGGTTCCGGACTGAAGCGCCTAGAACCGCTCGATCACAGCGGCCGGCAGTAACCCTCTTGGTGGATCTAGAGATTGTTTCAACTTGAAACATGGCCATAACTTTCACAGTACAGTCCGTAATACTGCGAGTAAGTGGAAGAAAAACTTTTCCAGCTGACAGTTGCTGTTGCTGAATGTTGTCAGACACTTTTCTTCTGGGATGAAGTGCTCGATCTATCCCGTTGTCAGTGTATCGATTTTTCTTAAAAGCCGTTCGCAAAGGATTTAGTTCATCTTGCAAATAAACTGGCTCACAGATCTTATTAGCTCTGTCCACCAATGTTTTAGTGACACCTCTCTTCTGCCTGGGATAATGGTTCGAATCCTTATGGAGGTAACTGTCGGTGTGTGCATCTTTTCTATACACTTTATGCCCTAGACTCCAATCTGCCCTTTTACTTACTGATACATCCAAAAAAATCAGTTGTCTATTGCTCTCTTTCTCCATAGTAAATTGCATCTTTGGATTAATACTATTTAGGTGCACCAAGACACCATACGATTCCTCTCCACCGAGATTCCATACCGCAAACGTATCAACCACATACCAGTATCACTTCGAGGGGCCTTTACTGGCAGACTGCAGCGCCTGTTGTTCTAAAAATTCCATGAATAGATTAGCAACAGCTGGACCCAGAGAGCTGCCCATGGCCACTCCTTCGGTTTGTTCGTAAAACTCATTATCATATTGGAAATAAATCGAGGACAGGTAACGTCGAAACAGAGCTACTATATCAGTGGGAAACATATTAGCCATGTATGAAAGAGCTTCATCAACAGGAACCATGGTAAACAGGGATACCACATCAAAACTAACAAGGATATCAGCTGGGCTGATCGTAATCTCCTTCAGTTTTTCAATAAAGTGCACATAATTTTTTATATGATAATCAGTTTTACCAAAATGCGGTTGTAGCAAGGAGGCGATCCAATAGCACTCACTGTCGGTCTCAATGGGACATTAGGCTTATGTATCTTCGGTAGCCCATATAATCTAGGAGGGTAAGGTTACGTTTTACATCGAAATTTTTTATCCTCTGCAGGAATGGAAGACATTTTTATTAATCGATTGGTAGCACTTAACACTTTTCGTTGTAGGATCCTTTTGAAGTTTTTAATATTAGAATACAAAAGGTCACTGATCTCCCTATGGTAGTCCCCTGAATAATGACGTTAGTCAGAGATAGACTTACAGTCGGCCCCACGTGATGTATGGTGGTGCCCTCTATGCGCTCTATATATACAGGACCTGAACGGCCTGGCAGCCAGTCGTTGATTCACCTCGGAAGATGTTGCCCGCAGTTTTCAACAAAACGTCAGGAAGAAGTTTTACAGATCGACCGCGGCCTCTCAGCCCGGAAGTTTTAACTAATCATCGTCGAGCGATGTTCGGACCTTGGAGGTCGTTCGATAGAGAGCGGAAAATGTGAATATCCGAGGGCGCAAAATCAGGTGAGTAAGGAGGGTGCGGAATGACTTCCCAGTCTTGTATACTGTTTTTGTCAGTGTAGCAGAATGGTTGCGGTCGTTATCGGCGAGTAGTATCACTTCACAAGTTATCCTGGTCCTTATTCTTGGATTACAAGACGTCTCAGTTGTTGACAATGAATGTCAGCAGAGACTGTTAACCTCGGTGAAGTAAAAAGACACCATTTCTCGTCGCCAATAACATACAGGGTAGGAGTGGTCGGTGTTGTTCACGAGCCAACTGATCACGAGCAAGCAGAGATGCACATATGACCACCTGCTCATTTTTGTGATTTTGGCTCAGAGCATGTGGTACCCAAACATCCGATTTTTCAGCTTTTCCCATTGCATGGAAACGTCGTACGATGGTGGAATTATCACATTTAATCACATTTTTCAGTTGTCGAGTGCACTGACGTGGATCATTGTAGATTAGAGCGTTTAAACTATCTTCATCACTGTTCGGAGGTCTTCCTGAACATGGAGAGTCACTAATGAGAGAAACATACTTCTTAACACGAGAAACCCAGTTTTTCCCGTGCTCTGTCCAATGGGGTTATCTCCGTGCACCGTGCAAATGTTTCTCACTGCCTCCGTTGCTGTCACCGCTCTACTGAACAAACAGAAGAATACGTCGGAAATGTTCTGATTTCTCCACTTGGCGGTGTTTTCTTCCGGTCTCGGAAACTGACATACGGCTGGGAGAGCGGTGTGCTGACCACGTGCCTCTCTGTATCCGCATCCAGTGACAACTGTGGGCGGAGGATGACACGGTGGCCGGTCGCTACCTTTGGGCCTTCATGTCCTGTCGACGAGGAGGTTTTTTTGTTGTTTTTTTTTTAAGTTTTAGCTCTATTTTCTAGCGTCCACAGGTCCACTCACCATCCCCAAATGAGAAAATGACAACTCAAATAGCAGTAGTGACCAACAACAACAACAAAAAAAGACTATCGATAAATAAATCCATAGCAAACGGAATACCAACATGCAAAACAGAAACGCTACAAACTTGTACACCAACCCAATAGAACTTTTTAGGTATGATTCCCGTTTTGACACGAATGTACTTCCTGAAACTGACATTGATGTTTACCATTATTTGGATATTTTTATTGCAGTATGAACCATTATTTTTGTTCCTTTAGCTTGAAAAAATGCTCGGGTTGTCACAGGAACGCTGCATCTAATTTGTGACTTGTCTTTATTACACGTCAGCGTTTGACTATGAGCTGACCTTGTAACCTTATACATTATGTAACTCCTCGATGCGTAATGCGCCGAGACCAGTTCCAATCGGTTGCAGCGGGCACACGGAAAGTTAAGAGTATGATGGGCGGAGCCAGTGTTACGGGCTATAGCCACTGGAATGAGACCGGGCATCATGTGCTGTCTACCGTATGCGTCAGCGTGATTCACTCTGGTGCGCTGATTCAGTGCTTTGCCACGAAAGGGAGACGTCGAAGAGTCGCATCAGTCCAACTACGAACACTCTCAAGCTTCAGACGGATCCCACGTGGCTCGCTGGACGGATTTTTACGTCACGCAAGTATTTATCGCAATAACCAGATCAGTTCCTTCTACTGCCACTTACGATTCCTAATCTGTACAGTCTTGAATCAAGTGTAGTACACTCCTAAAAGATCGTCTAAATGATAACACGTTCGCCACTTTACTGTTATTTTTTATCCATGTAGATACTGTTGTTGTTACTGAGGTGGCCGCGCTTTTAAAGGCGCCATGTCACGGATTGAGCGGCCCCTCACGGCGGAGGTTCGAGTCCTCCCTCGGGCATGGATGTGTGTGCGTGTTGTTCTTAGCATAAGTTAGTTTAAGTAGTGTGTAAGTCTAGGGACCGATGGTTCAAATGGTTCAAATGGCTCTGAGCACTATGGGACTCAACTGCTGAGGTCATTAGTCCCCTAGAACTTAGAACTAGTTAAACCTAACTAACCTAAGGACATCGCAAACATCCATGCCCGAGGCAGGATTCGAACCTGCGACCGTAGCGGTCTTGCAGTTCCAGACTGCAGCGCCTTTAACCGCACGGCCACTTCGGCTGGCTAGGGACCGATGACCTCAGCAGTTTGGTCCCTTAGGAACTCAAATACATTTCAACATTCATTTAAATCTGCTTAATGTGTTCCTTCCAAAATCTCCCTCTAAAATTTCCCCCCTCACCCTCACCTCTCCCACTGAAGTTGAGACACGAATCTCATTTTTCTCCATTTCGAGGCAGCACATTAGTTATTCGATTTACCCATCTAATATTCCATAGCGCCACATTTCAAAACCTCCTTTTGTCTGAAACGTTTATCGTCTGTGTTTCACCTCCGTACAGGACTATACTCTCGACAAATACCTCCAGAAAAGACTTGCTAACACTTAAATTTACATTGCGGTGACAAAATTCATGGACTACCTTCTAATATCGCCTCGGACCTCCTTTCTCCCGGCGTAGTGCATTAACTCGACGTGACGTGGACTCAACAAATCGTTGCAAGTCCCCTGCAAAAGTACTGAGCATTGCTGCCTCTGTAGACGTCCATAACTGAGAAAGTGTAGCCGGTGCAGCCAGCCGCTGGTGTCCGAGCGGTTCTAGGCGCTTCAGTCTGGAACCGCGCGACCGCTACGGCCGCAGGTTCGAATCATGTCTCGGGCATGGATGTGTGTGATGTCCTTAGGTTAGTTAGGTTTAAGTAGTTCTAAGTTTTAGGGGACTGATGACCTCAGATGTTAAGTCCCATAGTGCTCAGAGCCATTTGAATCATTTTTTTGTAGCCGGTGCGCACGAACTGTCCTCTCTATTACGTCCCATAAATGTTCAGTAGGATTCATCTGAGGTGATCTGGATGGCCAGATCATTGGCTCGAATTATTCAGAATGTTCTTCTAACCAGTCGCGAACCATTGTGGCCTGGTGACACGGCGCATTGTCATCCATAAAAATTTATGTTGTTTGGGAACATAAAGTCCATGAATGGTTGCAGATGGCCTCGAAGAAGCCAACACCATTTCCAGTCAATGATCGGTTCAGTTGAACCATAGGAACAGTACACTCCATGTAAATACAGCCTACACCATTGTGAAGCCACCGTCAGTCTGCGCAGTGCCTTGTTGAAAACTTGGCTCTAAGGCTTCGTGGAATCTGCGCCAAACTCGGACCTGACGATCAGCACTTACCAACTACAATCGGGACTCGATTCTCCAGACGTCTGTCGTCCAACCGATATGATCAAGAGACCATGAAAAGGGCTGCAGACGATGACGTGCTGTTAGCAAAAGGCACTCGCGTCATTCGTCTGCTGCCATAACCCACTAAGGCCAAATTTCGCTGCACTGTCCTACCGATACGTTCGTCGTATGTCCCACATTTATTTCTGTGGTTATTTCAAGCAGTGTTGTTTGTTTGTTAGTATTGATGCCCCTGTTCTCGGTCGTAAAGTGAAGGCCATCGGCCACAGCATTGTCCATGGTGAGAGATAATGCCTGGAATATGTTATTCTCGGCACACTCTTGACACTGTGCATCTTGCTATATTGAATTCCTTAACGATTTCCGAAGTGGAATGTCGCATGCGTCTAGCTCCAACTACCATACCGCGTCCAAGGCCTGTTATTTCCCGTCGTGTGGCTATAATAACCTCTGAAACCTTTTTATTTGAATCACCTGACTACATATGACAACTCCTCCAATGCACTACCCTTTTATACCTTGTGTACGCGATACTACCGCCACATCTACATGCACATATCGCTATCCCACGACGTTTGTCACCTCAGTGTAAATTATACACACAAATCTTCCTCGTAAATCAATTAGCGAAAACCATATCAAAACCCCTACAGTAGTCTCTGAGATCAGCATGTTCAGACAAAAGACCGTTGCGGGTGAATAATGGTTGAGACCCAATTTAAACGAAATATTTGTAAATTATACACAATGTAAAATATACATTTTGACTTAGTCCAGCTATTAGTGAAACCCCTATCAAAATCCCTAAAGCATTTGCTGAGGTTAGATTTCAAATACATATAGGAGACTTTAATTTATACTGACAGTCTGCATTTCATATCATCAGTTAAAAAAAAAAAAAACGGATTTATTATCCGTCTTTAAAATCTTGAACATGGCAGTAATCTGCAACTGTAGAATTATGGATACAATGGAAATGACGTATGTGTACAACTAATCAGTTGCACGCCAAACAGTTTATTCAAACCTTTACCTAGATTTCGACGTATATAAACCTGTATTCCCCAGAAGGAGTAATAACACTTAAAATAGGATATATTACAACCGGTACATGGAAGTCAAATGTACAGCAAAAATAATCATCCAAAATTACGTCCTGTGGAAATATTAAATAAACTTACGTGTCACGTACTGCGTGAAAAGAGAAACGAAGTCACAGGGCTTGGTCAACGACAAAATGACACATTTAAATGCCATGGCCTAATCATAAGGCTTAGTCTGCAGCAAAAACGATCCAAGTAAAATCTGAAGAAGACGTGCATCATACATACAGACAGACATCTAATAGGACAGAAGGGGCAAGCCAGCAGGAAACTGCCCAAGTTGGGCTCACATACGAGGTGGTGCCAAGCACAAAAAACACTTGACGTATTAGTAAGATTGCATTAAAGTAACGTTACAGGAGCAGTAACATAATAAAAATTATAAGAAAATCATATAAACCTACGCAAATGGTGAACAAAACTACGACGCTCAGTAAAACAGGATAATAACAGATTACGTCTTTGAGAAAACTAACATCTCGAAACAGCGCGGAAGTCCGATACAGCTGCTGAGTCAATTTAAGAACAGGCCGAAAGCCATCGAAAAAGTTTCTGTTTATTAGCTATAATTGATAGTTAAGGATAAAGCCCCTGTAATTGAAATTGTGCTTAAAAATCTGAAATTCTTCCAGCTGGACCAAGCTGAATCTAAGGACGAGAAAGGTTTTAGATTGGACTTGTTGTAGGAATTTCAAATTTTTAAGCACAATTTCAAACATAGGGGCTTTGTCATTAATGATCGATTACAACTTTAAAACAGAAACTTTTTTGGTAGGTTTCGGCCTGTTCTTAACTTGACATAGCAACTGTATCTGGCTTCCACGCTGTTTCGAGATGTTAGTTTTCTCAAAGGTGCAATCTGTTACCATCCACTTTATTGACCGTTGTAATTTTGTTAACCATTTGCATAGGTTTATTTGCTTTCCTTGTAGTTTTTATTGTGTCAATGTTCCTGTGACCTTACTTTAATCTAATTTTATTAGCATGGCAGTGTCTTTTGTGGTTGGCACCACATCTTTGTGAGAGCCACCTGGGCGTAAGTTCCCTGCTGGCTTGTCCCTTCTGTTCTGTTAGTTGTGGCTGCGTGTGTGTGTGTGTGTGTGTGTGTGTGTGTGTGTGTGTGTGTGTGTCTGATGCACGTCTGCCTTAGATTTTACGTGGTTACGTGGATCATTTTTACTGCTGACTAAGCCATATGGCTAGGCCATAGCATAGATCATTTTACTGGTGACTAAGCCTTATGGCATAATCTCTTTTCACACAATATGTAACATGTAACTTTATTTTATATTTCCACTGTATGTAATTTTTGATGTTTATTTTTGCTAAATATATCACTATCATGTACTGGTTGTAATATATCCTATTTTTAGGTGTTATTTCTCCTTCTTAGGAAGACATGTTGATACCTGTCGAAACCTATGTAAAGGTTTGAATAAACTTTTGACGTACAAATGGTTGGCTGTATGATGCCCATTGTATCCATTACCGTTCTTGACTGTAAGATCGACATCAGTCATCCTCAGATCTGGTTTACCTCCAACTAAAGCTGGTCAATTTTTAAAAAATAATGTTACATAGTAAATCTGTTTTAAAACCAATGACAGCGGATTTTTTTCTCCTACGTCAGTTTTTCCATCATCAGTTATTTTTCTGCCCAAACAACAAACTCACTAAGTGCTTTTAGTTTGACGTTTCCCTATTCTAATTCCTTCAATAACGCCTAATTTAATTCGACTACAATCCATTACTCTTGTTTTAAATTTTTATGTTCTCCTCATAATCTCTTTTCAAGACACTATCAATTCTTTTGAACTGCTGTTCTAAGTCCTTTGCCGTCCCGGACAGTATTACAACATCATCAGTAAACCTCAAAGTTATTATCTGTTTTCCTTCAACCTTCACTCTCTTTTAAAATTTCTCCTTAATTTCCTTTAATGCTTTCGCACTGTAAGGATTGAATAACATAAGGGATACGGTCCAATCCCCTCACGCTCTTCTCAACAAATGGCACATGTTACGTCCTAAAACTCTTATAACGGCAGCGTAGGTTCTGTACAAGATATATATAATCTTTCAGTCCCTGTATTTTTATCCCTACTAACTTAAAAATTTCGAACGCTTTATTCGAGTCAACATTGTCTACACTTTTTCTCAATCTGCAAATTTTGTAAATTGACCTTTCTTCAAAATCTTATCTAAGATAAGTCGTAGGATGAGTACTGCCTCGCATTTTCCCACCTTTCTCCGGAACCAAAACTGATGTTCACTGAGGTCAGCTTTACAAATTTTTCCTGTTCGTCAATAATACGTTTAAGTACTGCAGTATGTTTCAGCCATGACTTATTAAAATGATGCTTCGGTACTATCCACGTATATCAGAACTTTACCTCTCCTCCTTTTTTATGGTTTCGTGTCTCAACCGGTACAAATGTCCCTTACAGAATTGCTTTGTTGTCCGTCTGTCTGTCCAATTGTTAAAAATACTTTTTCTTACGAAATGGTAGGCGTATCAAGTTGAAATTTGTGTCACGTATTGAAGTCTTTGATCCCTTAGCGGTGAAAAATGTTGAAACTTCTAAGTCAATGCAGTCAAAATATACGTCACTCGTAAACTCACTCATCGAAACCTACAGTGGACTTCCCGTTGGGCTAGAATCATGAAATTTGGCAGAAACTAAGGTTTCACCGAAGAACCAAAGAAAAGAAACCGAAAATTGTAAATTTGTAATTATATCAAAAAATGTTCAAATGTGTGTGAAATCTTACGGGACTTAACTGCCAAGGTCATCAGTCCCGAAGCTTACACACTACTTAACCTAAATTATCCTAAGAACAAACACACACACCCATGCCCGAGGGAGGACTCGAACCTCCTCCGGGACCAGCCGCACAGTCCATGACTGCAGCGCCTGAGACCGCTCGGCTAATCCCACGCGGCTGTAATTATATCAAACGTAAAAAAATTTTTTTTTGCCGTTGCTTATTTGACTGTCTATTCGTCCCTGTCTTAAGACGTCTTTTTCTTAGGAACGGTTAGACGTACGAGGGTAATCCCAAAAGTAAGTTCTCCTATTTTAAAAAAAGTACAGAACTCTGTTTGTGTGGCAGTTGGTCACACTGTTCTGAAGAGTGGTTCACGCGCTGTGTGTAAACATGCGGACGCTGCGCTGAGGCGCTCAGTCTTGGCTTGGAAGCCGTTGAGAATGGAGCTCCCGTTGGATGTTACCGTCAAGTGCGAATTGCGCGCAGTTATTCGGTTTTTGAACGCAAAGGGCACTGCGCCGATTGAAATCCATCGCCAATTGACGGAAGTGTATGGATGTCAAAAATGTTCGTAAGTGGTGTGGAGAGTTTGCAGCTGGTCGGACCGAAATTCACGTCGAACAAAGGAGCGTGAGACCATCAATTTCTGAGAAGACAGTCTTGAAGGTTGAGCAAAGCATGCGTGAAGATCGGCAGATCAGCCTGGATGATCTCTACACGTTGGTTCCTGAGGTTTCCCGAAGCACCGCTCACAGAATTTTAACGGAAACATTGAACTACCGGAAGGTGTGCGCAAGACGGGTTCCACGCCTGCTGACTGAGGACCACATGCGTCAACGAGTTGATGCTGCTCGCGCATTTCTTCACCGCCTCGCAGCCGAATAGGACAACTTTCTGGACTCAATTGTCACGAGGGACGAAACCTGGGTATACCACTTTACACCTGAGACCAAGCAACAATCATGCCAGTGGCGGCATCCTTCTTCGCCAAAGCCGTGGAGCTGGCGGCGAGCTGGTATGACATAGGCATACAAAAACGAGTTGATGCTGCTCGCGCATTTCTCTAACCGCCTCGCAGCCGAATAGGACAACTTTCTGGACTCATTTGTCACGAGGGACGAAACCTGGGTATACCACTTTACACCTGAGACCAAGCAACAATCACGCCAGTGGCGGCATCCTTCTTCGCCAAAGCCGTGGAGCTGGCGGCGAGCTGGTATGACATAGGCATACAAAAACTGCCACAGCGTCTACAAAAATGCATCGACAGAAATGGTGATTATGTCGAAAAATTGCTAAATGTTCAAACTGCAAACTGATGTAAACCATTGTAGAAATAAACAGGTCTATGTACATATAAAAAATAGGAGACCTTACTTTTGGGATTACCGTTTTATCAAGTTGATATTTATGTCACATACTAAGGCTTACGTCCCTCGTTGGTGTAAAGAATGAAATCTTCTAAATACGGCTATTTATGTCACATATTTTGATACTCACAAACTAACTCATCAAAACCTACAAATATTTTCCGTCGATCTACAATGATGAAATTAAGCAAGGAGTAAGGTTTCACATTTCAAGTAAAGGAAAAAAAAATCCCAAAATTGTCAAATTTGAAATAAAAGGGATCAGTGGTTCTGCATTCAGGCTGACTGGTTTATCATGGGAAAAGTCAAACGTCAGGCAAGGAATGACTTTGTTGCAGTAATCGCTCCTGGATATCTGACGATGGATAAATACCGAAACGCGTCATATGAGCATTAAAGTCATTCCTTGCCTGATGTTCGACTTTTACCATTGCGAAATGGTCACCCTGAATTGGAAACTACTGATTATTATAAAAATGGTCGCCGCGCGGGGTAGCCGCGTGGTCTTAGGCTTCTTGCCACGGTTGGGGCGGCTGCCCCTGTCGGAGGTTCGAGTCCTCCCTCGGGCATGGGTGTGTGTGCGTGTGTTGCCCTTAGCATAAGTTAGTTTAATTTAGGTTAAGAAGTGTGTAGGCTTAGGGACCGATGACCTCAGCAGTTTCGGTCCCTTAAGAATTCACACACAATTGAAAATTTGAACATAGAAATGGTCGCCTGCCTCCTGCATGACTTTGCCACATTTATATTATTGAAAGTAAGACATTCTCGAAAAGCTTGGAATTTTTAGGACCAGTATCCTGTCAGTATAAGAGGAAAAATGGTCGAGATTCTCGGTTCACGGAGCGGATAAACTGTCTGAATACATAATTAAGTTTGTACGGAGGCCCAGTGCACGAATCCTGCTCGCTCCTGGCCATTTTTTAATTATAACTACTAAATTCTTCTTATAGTCATGCAGTTTAGGCTTTATAGCTTATGTCAATTTTTTCTGCCTCTAACATCCACAATTCCGCAGCATAATACATGATTACGACACTATAAGTTCCACTATGAAAACTGTACCGAAAATACTGATTAGAACATTATAGGTATCTCGAAATTAGCCTTTTAATAAATTTGTTTACTCTACAAGATGTATGTGCGTTTTAATACCGTTTCATTTGACAATCGTGGAAAGTGGGAGGAAATTAGTAAAATTGTAGTGGGTGGTCAGAGTACTACATGTCATTTATTTATACGCTTTGTAATGTCAAAGGTTTTTACGATATAATTTTGTTAATATTTATTGAGATATTGCAGGACGTTCTGTGTTGTCGTTAAATTATAATGACTCAACTGCATCACAGTCGTACAGTACATTGTCGAAATGTCTTACATCACAAATTTGTTCATCTTTACCGAGGTTTTACAGAATAAGTTATGATTTCATTATTTTACCGAATTTCTTCCTATAGGACAATGTGACTTTAAAACGTACACTACGACGTAACACTCACTAGTAATGTTGGGTTAATGTAGATTTGATATGTAGCTCGAGTTTATTTGTTTGAATCTTATGTTGTGGTATTTGTTTAACGTTTTTAAAAGACTGTAAATAACAAGTTTTAAATCTGTCTTAAAAACATTCCTTTTGGACAACTCCTTCTATTCCATGGACGAGTATGTTTTAGAACTTGTAAAAAAAAATACCTCTAATGTAGTTGCCTGCGTAGAACTAAAAATTCCAGTAATATTAATATTAGCACTATTCATGTGTGTATCCTGTAATCTAACTTGTTCCACATCATATCTTTAAAATAATCGTGCAAATGATCTACAGAACATGACATAACTAAACTCAATTAATTATGAGAGGTATGGGTTAATTGGAATTACCTGACTTCTTATTCTGCCTGGGGGTGGTGGCTGGCTGCTGATGCATAATGATGATCATTTCACAATGGGGTGCAGACAAATCAAACGTCTCCCATACAATTTCTCTATTTACAAAGGATGAGGGGTAGGGAGGATCTTTTGATCCAGGTGAAGGAGGTTAGGGATGACCTCGAATGTACCATATAGCAGTGCATGGGTAGGGTTTCTGGATGTCTAATCAGTGGATTGAACCAGTAATAACCGATTAATACGTTGATTGAACCAGTAATGACCGGTTTGGCACCAGTACCAGCAATGCCTCGGGTGTGGGGGCACGCTGGGGGTGGGGTGGAGGAGAGTGGAGGCGGAGGGGTCACCTTGGATGTAACACGTACAAGTGTGTGGGTAGAATGGGGTTTCCCCTGTAACTTTCCCAGTTGCCTCAAGTGTAATCTGACACTGGATGTGTAACCTGACACTGCCCTTATCCTATCAGTGACCTTGAGATAAGATCTTTATCTGCACCAGAACTTAACTGTACATCTGTTGAAAGACTATGGGGAGGGCTACTGACTATAAACCTCCACATGAATAGTTTATTTCATTTTCTCGCTGTGGTCATTTCGCAGGATGTAAATTGCAGGGAGTAATACACTGTCTGACAAAAAGAGGTCAGCAACCAGAAGAGGATGTTGAAACAAACTTCACCATCTGGGATGGCATGTATTGTTACACTCCCGGAAATTGAAATAAGAACACCGTGAATTCATTGTCCCAGGAAGGGGAAACTTTATTGACACATTCCTGGGGTCAGATACATCACATGATCACACTGACAGAACCACAGGCACATAGACACAGGCAACAGAGCATGCACAATGTCGGCACTAGTACAGTGTATATCCACCTTTCGCAGCAATACAGGCTGCTATTCTCCCATGGAGACGATCGTAGAGATGCTGGATGTAGTCCTGTGGAACGGCTTGCCATGCCATTTCCACCTGGCGCCTCAGTTGGACCAGCGTTCGTGCTGGACGTGCAGACCGCGTGAGACGACGCTTCATCCAGTCCCAAACATGCTCAATGGGGGACAGATCCGGAGATCTTGCTGGCCAGGGTAGTTGACTTACACCTTCTAGAGCACGTTGGGTGGCACGGGATACATGCGGACGTGCATTGTCCTGTTGGAACAGCAAGTTCCCTTGCCGGTCTAGGAATGGTAGAACGATGGGTTCGATGACGGTTTGGATGTACCGTGCACTATTCAGTGTCCCCTCGACGATCACCAGTGGTGTACGGCCAGTGTAGGAGATCGCTCCCCACACCATGATGCCGGGTGTTGGCCCTGTGTGCCTCGGCCGTATGCAGTCCTGATTGTGGCGCTCACCTGCACGGCGCCAAACACGCATACGACCATCATTGGCACCAAGGCAGAAGCGACTCTCATAGCTGAAGACGACACGTCTCCATTCGTCCCTCCATTCACGCCTGTCGCGACACCACTGGAGGCGGGCTGCACGATGTTGGAGCGTGAGCGGAAGACGGCCTAACGGTGTGCGGGACCGTAGCCCAGCTTCATGGAGACGGTTGCGAATGGTCCTCGCCGATACCCCAGGAGCAACAGTGTCCCTAATTTGCTGGGAAGTGGCGGTGCGGTCCCCTACGGGACTGCGTAGGATCCTACGGTCTTGGCGTGCATCCGTGCGTCGCTGCGGTCCGGTCCCAGGTCGACGGGCACGTGCACCTTCCGCCGACCACTGGCGACAACATCGATGTACTGTGGAGACCTCACGCCCCACGTGTTGAGCAATTCGGCGGTACGTCCACCCGGCCTCCCGCATGCCCACTATATGCCCTCGCTCAAAGTCCGTCAACTGCATATACGGTTCACGTCCACGCTGTCGCGGCATGCTACCAGTGTTAAAGACTGCGATGGAGCTCCGTATGCAACGGCAAACTGGCTGACACTGACGGCGGCGGTGCACAAATGCTGCGCAGCTAGCGCCATTCGACGGCCAACACCGCGGTTCCTGGCGTGTCCGCTGTGCCGTGCGTGTGATCATTGCTTGTACAGCCCTCTCGCAGTGTCCGGAGCAAGTATGGTGGGTCTGACACACCGGTGTCAATGTGTTCTTTTTTCCATTTCCAGGAGTGTATTTCAGTGATTACGCCACCGAGTCAAATTTACAAAAAACTTGACAGTATGAGCCCACTTATCAGTAACACATTGCACCCCCTCTGGCCTGGATGTATGCAATTATACGGCTGGGAAAACTGTCCAAAAGCTATTGTATCCTCTTGCGATGCAATCTGGCCCACAACTGTTATAACCTTTGGGTTATACTGGGGCATAGTGCCAAGGGAGTACCTCAACATCACACAGATGGTTCACACAGACGTGGTCCAGTTGTACACGAGTATCATCAAGTTGAAAAATGGCACCACAACACTGCTATATGAGGGGTAACACATGAGGGTTCAGATATTCATGACATGCCACTGTACCATTTGAACCGTGAATTTACTTTCAAAATCTTTTCTTAAAGAATTTACTTTATTTACTAGCGATTCATCAAGAACATTAACACATTTAATCACACTATGTGAGCGTGGAAGTAGTTGCCAGTGGGTAACTGATGAAAACAAATTTCTTTCAACAAATGGCAATTTTATTCCTAAAAACCCTTTCTTTAAAAAAAACAGATTTAAAAATTATAATCAGAAAGCACTCTCTAAATATCAAGTTACAGAGACAGAAATAACTTTTTTTTTTTTTTTTTTTTTTTTTTTTTTTTTTTTACTGTATGATCTTTCGGGCTGAGAACCTTGCCGCTTCCTTCTGGCACGGCGGTAGTCACGACCGCTCACAACAACATCTGAAAGACTACACTTGTGCAAATCTGCAACTCACCAGATTACTTTAAACTAAAAAATTTTAACAACTAACACAAACACATAAACTATGCACCCCGTAGGAGGGATGGAAACGGTACAAAACACTCACATTAAAAAAAAATTACTTGCCACTGAAAGTGCAAATTGTTTTTAAAAGCCGGCCGGAATGGCCGTGCGGTTCTGGGCGCTATAGTCTGGAACCGAGGGACCGCTACGGTCGCAGGTTCGAATCCTGCCTCGGGCATGGATGTGTGTGACGTTCTTAGGTTAATTAGGTTTAATTAGTTCTAAGTTCTAGGCGACTGATGACCTCAGAAGTTGAGTTGCATAGTGCTCAGAGCCATTTGAACCATTTTTTGTTTTTGTTTTTAAAAGAAAACTCGTACGGTGGAAGGGTGGCAACTTTATATACTAAAATGACCATTTAAATAAAAACCCATAAATGCAGTCTTACATAAAATGTACAAACATGCTCTACATTACACATATACCGCCTCTCAAGATGATAGGCAAGATAAAAACATATTTCAGGAATTCGGCCTTTACACCTTAAGCAATAAATTCGTTAACACCGAATCCGACAAACATGACAGAGGCAGCTATTAACGTATGGCAGCTTGACAGGGAGATTACTGAACAACCCGAACCGCAGATTGCTCTAGTACGGGCACTCCACAAGGGAAAAACGACCACCCAATTCACAAATAACCACCTTCCCGCGGGTGGGCAAACGGAGAAGAATGGTGGGACGACCCCAAAACAAAGCGGCTGGTGACCTCACCACGAAAACAAGTAGAATTTAACAAGTAAATGAAACAACATATCTCCAATCACTTAACTTCTAATAAACTGCGATTTCTGGCGAAGACCTGGCACAGCAGCCCCAACGGTCTCCCGAACCGTCCGCTGCCAGCCGCTTCAGCGGACGCAGGAAGGCACGCCGATCTTCCGTCTCACGGCGTCGCAGCTCGCACCGGCCAGACTGATGTCATGGGTTGACGCCTGTTGCTCTCGTGTCGACCGCGAAGTCACTGCCCCTCGCCATACGCCGCGGGCCACTGGATTCACGTGGCGACCTCACATGCGCCGACGCTCAAGACGGACAAGTCATCTTGTGTCTCAGTGCGCGACCGACGAACCGATCGATCCAACGGCCAATGACCGTTGTCTGAGCAAACTCGAGCAGACTGGCGGCCTAAGGCGCAGGCTCAGATGCAGGAACTCAGCCTCGACCGGGCGACCACTAGCTGAGTTCTGTTACTGGCGGAGTGGCAAGACTCTAATTTTCTGGCTTTAGAGTTTGATCCAAACGACAGACATACTAGCACTCCGACGACAGACAGCCACTAACTGCCGCACAAATGCGAACGCGAGGCAGACCAGCAACTGGTGACGCGAGACTGACCCAGCCTCACTCCGACTGACCAACTGCCACTCGTGGCGAGCTCATAGCGCCCCTTAAATGCACGTGAACAGGCAACCTTTCCCCTTTCCCACCAGAGTGAGACACCAAAGCTACGACTGCCACAACGGCGCCACCACCAGAAACGGAGAGCGACTGCTTCACACTACGCGCTGCGGCGCGCTCTTCAAAACAGCAGATTTTACCACGGCTCACCATCAGTTCCCTCAGTCACTGCCAGCCATGGTCTGAAGTCCCACCGGTGGCTTCCCACACCGTGATGCCAAGAGTAACAGCTCTGTGTCACTCCAGACACTGGATGAATGTGACCTGACTGAGCTCGTCACCACATAGGCCGACGATGGTCGTTCGGGGCGGTGCTGAACCACGATTCATCGCTGAACACAATGCGACGCCTCTCATCAGCAATCCGTACTTCGCGATTAGACACCACTTCATTTGTGTTGTAATGTTGATGGCAGCCTGCTCCTGAGCCGGCAATTCCCTAACCTGCCTGCAGACAGTCTCCAATCGACAGAGTGGAATTGCACAGAATGTTGAAGGGGTCCATTACACGTTCTTCATGGTCAGGCAGAGATGTGGAAGGGTTACTATGTGCTTGGAGCACAATACGGCGATCCTCCCCTGTGGTGGTCAGATGTGCTTGTCTGGAACCTTGACAAATATCCCAGCTATCAAGTTCCCATGCAATCCAACATCAGGTCACTGCCATATCCGAATACTCCAAGAATCTGTGTACTGGATGATTCCATCATTGCCAAATGGAGGCCCACAATGAGGCCCCTTCCACCTACTGATAACGCTGTCTCACACAAAGCCCCTCTGTGGCCTTCACACTGATCACTCAACGCACCAAGATCCTATGCTGTTCAGTCCCGATATATACCCTACTAAGTCCAGTAACAACATCAGACACAGACAACACTAATGCACTCTAGCGGTCGTTCTACCTGTCACAGAGAATTCCAGTTCTAATCACTTGCGTATCCAGAAATGTTGTGTACATGTACGAAGTCACATTGACATCTGACCGTGTCTTCTAGGTGCTTCACATTTTTGTCAGCAATGTATATTGTATTGCCCTGTACTTCTTGGAATGTACAGTGTCCGAATTTTAACTGTAAACTTCTCCGTTGTGAACGAGCCTCCCTCGTAGCGGTTGGTACTGGAGTTAATATAGCTCTCACGCCATCTTAACTGCCGTGACGAAACGCGCCGCTCTTCGTTGCATCTTCTCGACCTGTTCTACAAATCCAGTTTGGTAAGTTTACAGATTGACAAACTGTACTTAAGAATCTGTCGAACAAGTGTTTTGTAAGCCACATTTGTCGTGGGTGAATAGCATTTTCTTATGATTCTATCAGGAGTCTCAGGTTACCATCTATTCTTCTTACTATTTCTTTTATGTGGTCATGCCACCTTAGGTCGCTTCGGACGCTTACTCTTGGATATCCCACTGTAGTTACTGTCTTCTGTAGTTTATTGCCAATAGCATAATCATACAGTTGACTGTGCTTTTTATTTACGTAGAATATGTTATATTTGAAACTTCCTGATAGATTAAAACGCTAACTTAGCATTCATGGGGTCGTAGCGCCTACTTCGTTCACAGCCACCGCCTATCATCATGTTGTATTGGATGGAACTGGGGATTTAGAAACGACGGAGAGCCTTTGTTCCCGCCATAGCCCGAAGTGGTACACAACCCCACAACAGGCTACAGCAGTACACTCACCGAACCGCCACCCCACACCGAACCCAGTGTTGTTTGTTATCGTGCGGTTCGGCCCCCAGTTGATCCCCCGCCCCCGGGAACGTCTCACACAAGACGAGTGTAATCCCAATGTTTGCGTGGTAGAGTAATTATGATGTACGCGTATGTGGAGAAAGTGTTGCGCGGCAATCGCCGGCATAGTGTAATTGAGGCGTAGTAATCTCACAGAACGCGCATATGATTAGTGAAACTGAACAGTTCAAATTCCTAGGTGTTGTGATGGATAGTAAGCTATCGTGGAAAGCCCACGTTCAGGATCTTGTTCAAAGACTTAATACTGCCATTTGCACTATTCGAACGGTATCGAAGGTGAGTGATACTTCGACACGTAAATTAGTCTACTTTGCTTATTTTCATTCACTTATGTCGTATGGTATTATGTTTTGGGGTAACTCTTCCCATTCTAGAAGGATATTTTTGGCTCAGAAACAGGCGGTTCCGGCAATAAGTGGTGTGAGTTCACGAACCTCTTGTCGAGCTCTGTTCACGAGTCTGGATATTTTGACATTGGCCTCTCAATATGTATATTCCTTATTGTCGTTTTTTGTTACCAATATTAGTTTATTTCCAACAATAAGCAGCTTTCACTCGGTTAATACTCGACAGAAATCAAACCTCCATTTGGATCGGACTTCCTCAACTCTTGTGCAAAAAGGTGTGCAGTATACTGCTGCATCCATTTTCAATAAGCTGCCACTCGAATTAAAAAATCTTAGCAGTAATCCACGCGCTTTCAAATTGAAACTGAAGAGTTTCCTCATGGGTCACTCCTTCTATTCTGTCGATTAGTTCCTTGAAAAATTAAGCTGATTCTCATTGTATTGCTAATAGCGTTTGCTTAAATTTATGGACTGATTTTCTTTCAGGTTCATGAACATTTATTTTTATCTGTTATTACTTTTATGTTGTAAGTTCATGTACTGACACGTTTCATGACCTTGGAGATTTGCTCCTCAATTTGGTCCTATGGAACTTGACATGTAAATAAATAAATAAATAAATAAGGGGAACCAGACCGGGTTCGCCGAGGCAGATGGAAAACCGCCTTAAAAACCATCCACAGACTGGCCGGCAGACCTGTCCTCGACACTAATCCGCAGGCGGATCCCGGAAAGCAGTGCGGCAGACCGCACGACTAGCCGGTATGATGAACGGTGTGCTCCGAAACACTTGTGCGTGCACCAGCATTGCGCTCTTTCGGCAGAGATGCTAGTTTACAGAGCAGGCAATCCTCCGAATCCCACGTGACCATTCGACCATCTTCGCCGCTTTAGAATAATCTGCCCCTTGCCAGAGTCACTTATCTCAATGTATTTGCCCATTTTCAACCGATATCTTCGTAGCTCCACTTACATCTTCTGTTATCGCGTCACGTGCCCGTGTCAAACGTCGTGGTGGGCAGTGGTCATGATGTTTTCGCTTATCAGTGTATATGTATTGTATACAGTAACATACCTATAAACGTTCCTTGGGATACTCCAGAAATTACATTTGTCGATTTCGTCCCGTTAAGAATAAAGTATTGAGTTCTATCATATAGTAAGTTCTGAATCCTGTCACAAACTCGATCGGAAATAAGATTATCTTTTATTTTGTTCACTAAATGACAGTGTGGAGTTGTACCTAAACTCTTCAGAAGGAACACTGCGTTAACTTGGACGACTTCGTCTTTGGCGGTCTGTCTCTCAAGGTGTGAGCTGCGTTTGCAATTATCTGCATATGATCCATGGCCCTTCTTAAAAACAGTAATCAATGTGCTTTCTTCCTTCGCTAGGTAACCTTCCTTGCCCCTCTTTCCCAAAAGTCACATAAATTCTCCTGTTCATCTAGCGGATGTCTCATTTCTAACAGGAATGGTACTGTGCAAAATGTCCATTATAATTATCCGGGCTGTTATGTCGTGGTCGGTTGATGAATTCTGTGTCAATTCCCAACGTGAGGACATCTTCAAGGTGGTCTGTACCTCGATGGAAGGTCCAACACACCCACTGGCTCGCTACTGACTGCCGCTAAACTGAGTTGTTCGACGCTGAGATGGAACATCTCCACAATGCACTAATGAAGAACGGATATTCGTCGGACGAAATAAAACGTGAGTCGAGACAGCCACGCAGAAACTATAGTGACGTACAGGCTACTGCAAAATGTAAGGTTTTCCTGCCGTTTGTTAAAAATGTAACGGAAAGAATAGGGAGGACCTTGACGAAGCGGAATATTACCGTAATTTACAAGCCCACCAGGAAGATACAGGAATACCTTAAGCCTGCCAAGGGCGCTCGCAAACCATTGGAAAGAGCTGGAGTGCATGAGATCCCATGCAGCTGTGGAGATGTTTATGTGGGTACCACTAAAAGAACGGTTTCAAAACGTTTGGAAGAGCACAAGGGCAATTGTAGAAGAGGAGAAACGGAACGATCAGCTGTTGCGGAACGCGCTTCCCAGCCAGGTAACCATCATATTCGTTTCGAAGAGACGCAAGTACTAGCGGCCACAAGCGTATATTGCGAAAGGCTTTACAGGGAGGCAATCGAAATCGCCAAACACCCTAATAATTTCAATCGAAAGGACGAGGGTGTGAAATTAAATGGTATATGGATGCCGGTTTTGAAGTCGATGTGTACCACCCGTCCACCACTGGGTGATGGCAACGGCGATCGACGGCAGCGGACAGCGGCCAATTGCACTGACGTTTTCGAAACACGTGACGTCACGCCTCGGCGCGGGAGCGCGCGGACACGGAATTTAGCGGCAGTCAGTAGCGAGCCAGTGGATGTGTTGTACCTTCCATCGAGCTACAGACCCCCTTGAAGATGTCCCACGCAGACGGGGACGAAACGTTGGGAATTGACACAGAATTCATCAACCGACCACGACATAACAGCCCGGATAATTAAAATGGACATGACATTTCCGGCCGTGAAAGTCTACATTTTAGTACCGTGTAAAATGTCGGAGAACAGCTCAGGGGATTGTTTTTGGCTTTGTACTGTGCGCTAATTCGAAGCTTCCTCGTAGATTAAAACCGTTACAGTCCTGTGACTCCATCCTGGGACCTTCCCCTTAACGGGCAAGTGCCCTACCTACTGGGCTTTCCTAGCACGACTCACGTCCCCCCTTCACAGGCTTACTCCGGCAAGTCGTGAGTCGTGCTTGGATAGTTCAGTCGGTAGGGCACTCGCCCTCGAAAGGCAAAAATCGCATGTTCCAGTCACGATCGGGCGCACAGTTTTAATCTGCCAGGGAGTGTCAAACCAGCCCACACTCCGCTGCGGAGTGAGGGGGGAGATGAGGTACTGGCCGAAGCAAAGCAGCGAGGATCGGCTGTGAGCCGTCCTTTGGTAGCTCTGACGGCAGATCATTTGCCGCTAAACGTAAAGCTTTCAGGTTCGAGACTTGGTTCGAAAGACAATTTTAATCTGCGACGAGGTTTCAGTTTTGCTTCCTGATACGTCCGCTAAACCCGCTGGGTAGAACAGGTAATCAGGATTGTGGAAAGGGCCAAATAAAGTTGGGGTCAGTTTCACCTTCTAATTGTAATTTATTGTAATTTAATAAAACTTTTACAACCAAAGCGGCACATAGCCGGACCTTTACCGAATGCAACTCTTTCACGGCTGAAGGCCTCCAAACAAGAAATCTTAACAAATCAACAAGATAAAAATCCAATTAAGATAGCAATAAAATAATTAAAAAAACCATCACAGCAAAGTAGATAGAACAAACGCATGCAAGGTGCAACAGCAATGGCTGAAGGCCACAATTAAGTTTCAAAATTTTAAATAATATCACCATAATCTTTTAAAAGCAGAAGGCCGCAATGTTTAAGCTTGAAAGATAAATTAAAGAATTAATTTTGCAAATTTTTTAAGAAAAAGAAAAAAAGAGCCATAAGTCTTGAATTTTAAGTAGCTGGAAACAGATAATTAAACACCGGTGGCACTCAGAAGCCTCCGTGGAGATCGGTCTGCCCTCGTTCACTTAGGCGAGACAGGTGCTGAGCCCAAGTACATTTGATCCGTTGGAACCCAACCAGGGGACAGTCACGGACCGACCGAAACAATGACCTGCTTCCCATCAATCAGTACACGAGAACTCAAACAGAAAAGGTTACCAAAGTGATAATCCACAATGGAGTATGTATCAGCTGTCAAAATTACACCATGTTGGACAGTGACAACAGGTGAGGAAAGGACGCTGCCCGAAATTACGTTAGTGGCCAGGGCATGTATCCACGGCCGCTAGGCAGAAAATTCCACTGGTGCACTCGAATTGTAGTTAACCAAAATAGTTAATTGCACCGCATGGCGGCTAAATTTCAGCAGTAGAAACACTCGGTGTTGCTCACAGGAAACCCTCCACAACAGCAAACCACCGAAACGAACCACCACAACATGAATGGACGCGGCTTGGGTAGTTGAAACTACTAATCAACTTTCACTTCCTGGGCCGGTGAACCACGAAGAACCCGAACTCGAATACTACAGACAACGACTGGGAAGTAATAGCAGTCGAGCAAAGATACTACGAGAGGAGATATACCAATACGCCCTGCTAACGCCGCTCACGGTGAGGCAGAGCAGCAACTCAGAGACAGTAATAATTAAAATCAACGTAGTGGGTGGAAGTACGTTAAAAACGAGGTGTAAAATACATGATGGCGGCAACACGATACACACAAGGCTCACTACCGACTGAACTATTTCAGATTCGAATTCCGGCACACAGCTTTAATCTGCTAGGAAGTTTCGCAACAGCTTCCTCTGAGGGGAGAAACATTCATTCTGAATACTTTCGTTAGTGTGTTTACCTACTTGTGTGGCTCAAGGCAAGAAAGATTATGAGCTTTTCTAGATGACATCACTTGGGCGCCATCGGTATCAGGTATCTTAACTGAGTGTATGTACAGTGCATTGTCTTCTTCTTATTGTTGTTGTTGATGATGATAGGCGTGGGACGGGGGACGAAAGTGGCGAAAGCCGATTCAGGCATTCATTCTACTTCCCTCGAATGGCGCCAACAAGCAGCAACATATCGTCCCCATCAGACTAAAGGGTCACCTTCAACATCGCCCTTTGCCCTCAGTTGATAAGATCGCTTGTCCCATTTACCTGTGTCATATCAAGGCACTCACTTTTAATACTTCTAACCTGTGTAATCTTTTAATTCTCAAGGCTGTAGTCTAAGTGATCAGACAGGGAGAGTTGTCCTGTCAGATATTTCTTGACGATGGTGCATTCTAAAGAAAGATGAATTAGACCAAATATCCCTGCAGGGTAATTAGCTGCAGATATGCAAGTTAATGCACATTAACAGGAAGAAGAAAAGGAAACAAATCTCGTATCGTACGATTGCAGCAGTATTGATAAACTTGTGGACTCTGCCACAGCGATTAAGTTTATATCGCGCCTAACTGAAGTACCTGTTATTAGTGATCAAGGATTAAGATATTCGGGATTGGCACGTACGTCTGCCGTCTACGAGAAGGTGATCGGACATTTGGTACTGTTCTTAGGCATGCAGCCGAATCTTCATATGACGTTGACCGTCAGTTGCAGGTGAGACGCAGCTTTTTCTCATTCTCGAAAAACTGAGAGAAACGCAGCTGTTGCTGAATGTTGACAAACTCAGCAACATCAGAGTTTCACCTGCAGATGGAGGCCTGTTAGCCTACCGAAATGCTGTATCGAAGACACCGCTGTGAACTCGAGAAGATTAACCCAAGTTTTTTCGCCGGGAAAGCCTTCAATGTTCCATCTTTTATTATTGTCGGTGGCTAGTTTCATTGTTGAAGAGCTAATCTAGAAATGAAGTTCTCAAAAAGTTAACAAAACAGCCGGATGACTGCGTGTGAATAAAAATATGAATGTCTCTGACCTTGAATGGATGTGCTGCAATGGACGTAAAACGTCTAGAAAGTAGATGGTGTATAATTTTTTAGTTTCAAAATGGATGTCTTAAATTATGTGTCTCTGTAACATTAACGGGCAAAAGAAGTCTCACTGCCGTATTTTGAACGGTACACTCGAGTGTATGGCTACACAGTGAGCATTTCTTTGATGAGATCTTCTACACGAAAACACTTAATTGGGGAAAACATGCTTTTCACTTGTGTCAAATCAGGTTTCTATATCGAAAATCAATATAAATTAGTTGACTTTTCTCATTTTGAGAGTACTGAAAGGCGATCTATTTTAATTGAAAAAAAAAAGGTCATTCAGCAGCCAAGATCACACAAAATATTTCTTTATTTAAGACAACCAGTTTCAACAGACTTTGCTGTCATCTTCAGGTCTTAAAATCTTTTTGTTGTAAAGTATGTTCATTTTTCTCTGAACCTCACGCACAAGGTGTCAAGTGGATAAAAATGTGCTGATTTTTATTCACTTGACATAGTGTGGGTGAGGTTCAGAGAAAAATGAGCATATTTTACAACGAAAAGATTCTAAGACCTGAAGATGAGAACAAAGTCAGTTCTAACCGGTTGTCTTAGATAAGAAATATTGTATGGGATCTTGGCTGTTGAATGGTTTTTTACAATATAAATTACTGGTTGCGCGACGTAGCCCTCAGATAAGTCATTAAGTGCAATCCATTGAGAGGCAGAGGAGAAGAAAGCTTGCTTCCGTAAAAGACCTCTGCTATCATCAGACAGTGACACTGAGTTGAGAAAGAAGACACGGAACGATCACGTCTGGGGCGCGGAACGAATGATAATGAAACGTGGGCTATCGGCAATCTGAAGAATAAAAAAACTGGAAACATTTGAAGTGTGAAGGTGTCGAAGGATGTTAAAAATTAAGGGGATACATGTAGTATGAAATGAAGAAGGATTAAGAAGAACAGGCCACGAAAGATATCTATTCAGTACACTTGGCAGAGAATGGATAGGTTTCTGTGATATAAGATGTGGTATCGATGAATAGTTATTTTGGCACTGAAAGGACTAGCAGAGGGGAAAAAAGTAGAGGCAGAAACAAAATAATAAACGAAAAAAAAATCTAGAGAATTGGAGTGTAATGGTAGCCAAAATACTATTCAAGCTGAGCGTAGAGTCTTTGAGTCTGAAGACATACGCAGTAACATCAGACTTTCGGAAAATGACATACACAGAATGCTGAAGATAGTGAGGCCAGGTAAGTGCGAGAAGTATTCCACAGTCATCTTACCATCTCACTCGTGCATGAATAATATGCAGGAGAAGGAAAAGAAAATTGAGAGTATTACGTGACGGTCAGTTTGGCTTTAGGACAGGCAAAGGCACGGAAGCAAGACACTTTCATAGGATTTGCCGACCTAGAAAAAGTACAAGATCTAAATTCTAGAGAAGGATGGGTCTAAGTTTCAGGAACAGACGGGTAATATACAATACTGAAAGGAACCAAGCGGCAAAAATTAGAATAGAACACTAAGAATGGTATGATTAGAATGGGTGTAAGACGGGGATACAGTCTTTAGCTCCCACTGCGGAATCGGAATTCAGAGTGAAATTATATCACTGATAAGATCTGCTGATGATATTTGTACCTTCAATGGCAAGAAGTCTTGCTGACACATGGTGGACGAACCAAGGAGGACATATGAAACAGACTAGAAGAGGCAAGGAGGGCATTCCTTAACAAAAGAAACTTACTAATGTCAAATATCACAATATTAATACGTGAGCACGAAAATTGAAGTACCGACTGTCAATATTTTAATGCATCGTTACTGAATTAGAATGCGCTGACCGTTCTGTGCATTCTTTTACTGCGATGAAAAATTACTGTGGAAGAGTCAAAAATGAAACGAGAGACATTTGTATGGTTATACGGTTAATAAAAATTTATACCTCTGGCGTTACAATGACGCAATTTAAAGTGATGAGGCCCCTATTTTCACCACAATAGAGGGTGAGCCAAGGTGTCTTTGTAAGAAACTCTGGTACAGTCAAAAAAGTCTCGGTTTTAGATTCGTCCCTAGATCTTTTGACATATCCATTATTGTTTTCTAATGGAGGTACTGGATGGCATGTTAATTTGCTCTATAATGCACCAAATACGTCCACTGCGAGACAACCAACAAACGAAGCCCTTATGTCTCAAAATGCAAGCTGTCACCTTCCAGTTAGAGCATAGTGTTCAAGTAAGAACTAGAAACCAGCATTCAAATAAATTGCTATTGTTTATATAAAACATTTGACTTGTGTTACTTTATACATAGAGCTGCTAATTTCGACCAAAGGCTATACTAGTAGGCCTTAATGGATGTGGAAATTTCTGAGAATGTACGTTTGAATCAGAGAATTATATGATAGTGAATCATGATGACCATAGATGTTAAGTCCCATAGCGCTCAGAGCCATTTGAACCATTTTTTGCCCTCTGCCCTCTTTGGAACACGTCGACCTCGTGAACAATCTGCGCTGATGCTTAGTCCGTACAGAACACTCACAGTCCAGTGTGACACATGCCTTATTTGCGTTGTTGATCGTCAAACACAGCCATACCATTACTACAACTGTTCACATTATTTTGCCTATCCCGTGTATATTATTGATGATTAAAGTTTCTGTTATGTGTATCTGTTTTGTTTATTAAACTTAGGGACAATCGCTACGAACTTATGAACCAACCCAATAGGTGCGGACGCGTACGCACCATCGCCAGGTATCTAAATGATATTAAATTTTCTATGCTTCGGTATTTTTAGTTTCATCAGAGCTGGAATGGTATATGAGGGCCGCGAACAGCTTCAGATGTTGAGCGATTACTATGATGGTCACGGAGTTGCCCTACACTGTTGTGAGACAGCGTTATCAGCATCTCACAAAGTTTGAAAGGGACATCACTGTGGGTCTTTATTTGGCCGTCTGGTATAATTGCAATTAGCACCAGAACACAAACGGCTGCGTCTGGAGTGGCATAGTCAGGGGAATTCACGGATTACTGATGAATGGCATCGCATTGTGGTCAGCAACGAATCGAGGTTTTGTCTCCAATAGAACACGTGTGGCACCAGCCTGGACGTTAACTCCATCCCACTCCTAGTATCGAGGATATCAAAGACCATTTACAACAGTTGTGGGCCAGTTTGCTTCAGGAGAGGACACAACAGGTTTAGGACATCCTTCCCAACCGAATCAATACATGAATCCCGCCAGAGGTGGTGCAATCATACAGTGATAAGTCGGCTCATAGTGCCAAGTTCTTTGTAAATTTCATTCGATTTTATAATCCCCGAAATAACACTGCATAAGCTCTCAGTCCGTGAAATTTCATTTCGTCTGACGAAAACTGGCATGGATCTGAAGCAGCTTGGAATGACGGGCCTATACGTGCCTCGATGCCTATACGTGTCTCGATGCCTAAGCGGACTGGAGCCACTGTTGCTGCCACCGTGATAGCACCGTGTAGTACAGATTTGATCTTTCTGCTTTGCTACGCATGCTCAGTAAGTATCATTTCGTAGTCCTCCATGCTTTCTGATGGTGTAGTTTTAGTGGCCAGTGATGCAGCTGAAGAATAATAATTGGTGAGCTACCATACCGTAGAATTATTACCGGATGGGGTTAAGACGCCACAGGCCCACACAGAGTCCATCAGTTCCCTACTCTTGAATCGGTAGAAGTCGGTAGAACTCGGAGGGTTACGGGCGGTAGTCATTAATTTTTGACTGCAGCTGATGTTACCTAGGTGACAGTACTTTTCAGTTGCCCTTGTTGTCTACTGTGTTGTACTTCACTCTGTTTTGTACAGTGTCCTTTTCTTACAAAGGGTGATCATCATTAAACATGTTAATACATTAGGAGATTTCAGTTTCGACTACGAACAACATTTAAACAATTTTTACCTCAGTGCGTGACTAGTGTTTTCGCATAAGCGTGAAGCACAGGTAAATGTGGCTGCACTAGGGAAGCAAAAGTGTTATTCCCCTCTCTATGTAGGGGCCGGGCGTGCATCCTCTGCAGATCGCTCTGGTAGTTGTCCAACTTACAGTTAACATGCTGTACACTCCGTCTCGTTGGAAGTCCCAAGGCACCGAGACAAGCATCATCTCAGAAAATTCTCAATTGGCTGCACGATGCAGGGAAAGTTGCCGGAACTGGTGCATCGTGATATACAATGCCACTCACCATTGGTGGGGTATGAACAGCTTGAATAAGAGGTAATGCACCCAGCTGCCAACAAGCCACCGTTCACGCATGTGCTGGGTGTAGTCGAACGTGGTGAATATTTGTGTCAGAAGAAATAGGGCTCATCATGGCGTGCCACCGTCTGTCACCATCTAACGATACAAGAACGAAATGTCTGGTCATGTGCAATAGTTTATATGCCTACTGTAACCTGAAAGCGACCTCTACCTTTGGCAATAAAATGGAATCACACTGGACAAAAAATTATTCACACTTGAGATATTCATTACTAACTGGCTTAAACAGACACGCAGTTCCATTTGCAGACTGCCTGTGTGGCAGCTTCCAGGGGCAACGAAAATTTTATTATTAGTAATTGAAAACTGACCGAATTAAAAAATTGAAATGCTGCCATATTTTATTCATTAACAGATGTTCTTGTTGTGGTCTTCAGTCCAGAGACTGGTTTGATGCAGCTCTCCATGCTACTCTATCCTGTGCAAGCTTCTTCATCTCCCAGTACCTACTGCAACCTACATCCTTCGGAATCTGTTTAATGTATTCATCTCTTGGTCTCCCTCTACGATTTTTACCCTCCACTCTTTCCTCCAATACTAAACTGGTGATCCCTTGATGCCTCAGAACATGTCCTACCAACCGATCCCTTCTAGTCAAGTTGTGCCACACACTTCTGTTCTCCCCAATCCTATTCAACACCTCCTCATTAGTTATGTGATCTACCCATCTAATCTTCAGCATTCTTCTGTGGCACCACATTTCGAAAGCTTCTATTCTCTACTTCTCTAAACTATTTATCGTGCATGTTTCACTTCCATACTTGGCTACACTCCATACAAACACTTTCAGAAACAACTTCCTGGCACTTAAATCTATACTCAATGTTAACAAATTTCTCTTCTTCAGAAACGCTTTCCTTCCCATTGCCAGTCTACATTTTATATTCTCTCTACTTCGACCATCATTAGTTATTTTGCTCCCCAAATAGCAAAACTCCGTTACTACTTTGTCTCATTTCCTAATCTAATACCCTCAGCATCACCCTACTTGATTCGACTACATTCCATTATCCTCGTTTTGCTTTTGTTGATGTTCATCTTATATCCTCCTTTCAAGACACTGTCCATTCCGTTCAGCTGCTCTTCCAGGTTCTTAGCTGTCTCTGACAGAATTACAATGTCATCGGCGAACCTCAAAGTTTTTATTTCTTCTCCATGGATTTTAATTCCTACTCCGAATTTTTCTTTTGTTTCCTTTACTGCTTAACTTAACAGATATAAACCTACATTAAAGGTTCAACACAGCTAACCAAGATAACAGTTACAAACAGCGTAATTCACGATTCACGACGAGCAAATCAAATCACCCACATTACATCCACCCACTGTTTGGCAATAAGACTACGTAGCGACTTCTAACAAACTTATGTATAATTTCAAACCCGTTCTACGGTTTTTTTTTTGAAGGAAATCAGTTTATCGGTCAAGAAATGTTCATTGCCCATGTGTTAAAAGTTCATCAAGCATGACGTTTTAATTAATTCATTTTCATACTAATAAATCTTGTCGACAGCCATTTTGGACATACGAAGGGCACTCAATAAGTAAGGCAACAAACTATTTTCTGAGAGCAGGTTGGTTTTATTCATGATTCCACTACAGCATATTATTCCCCACTCTTTTGGTTATAAAACCCTATTTTTCAACATAATCTCCATACAATGCGACGGCCTTACGCCACCTTACTGTGTGGGCGTGAGTACCAGCATGGTACCACTATACTGCTCGACATCGCAGCTGACATTCGACAACAAGTTTTCACGATCAGGCTCGTAACGTGCAAGCAATTCCAGGTGAGGAACCCATTTGGCACATACCTCTGAGTAATCCAACTGGCGGACGAGTGTGTCAGTACTACCAACAAAGACGTCCAGTTGAAGAGCGAGGTGTTTGATTATGATACGTCGATCACCTCGAATGAGACTGTCCGCACGTTCCAACAACGCAGCAGTCACAGCTGCGTTCGGCTGGCCGGCATGGCGGCGATCGGACAAGTTTGCGTCACCTTGCTGCGATGATAACAGACGCCTCGTCCAACCCACTTCACAGACACCGAAACGCCGGTAGTTTTATTTATTGACAATGCGGTCACAAACCCAGAAAAGTTTTATTGAATGTCACCTTGCGTTTGTTCACTGCCAGGTTTCAGTAGACATTTTGCAAGCGCCTACGGATGTCTGCGATGCTATGGTTTTCCCTAAGTAGAAACTTCAATGACAGCTCTCTACTTGGAACGCACCTCCATTACACATGCAACTTTGGAGGCTAGGTATAGAACCGCCACCTAACGCAACTTAATGAAACTATAGGGGCTGAAACGGGAACATCCCACGATGTCCCACAACAAACATACTTAGGCATGACATGAATGAATTTTGAAACACGATACAAAGAACATATCAGATGTTGGAAGTATGAAACAAACCATTCCACATTTGCAGAACATTTAAAACACCATAACCATCATCCTACAAACATGGAACAAGAAATGAAAATAATGAGAATAAGCAACCATGACAAACCTCTTATTCAAACGCAAGAAAACTTCCGCATCCAGAAAGCCATAGCAGTAAACAAACATGTGGTAAATGAACAAACACACATCAGCACAGGCTCCCTACTACACTTAATAAAGGAAATGATAAGAGAAAACAAAAAAAAACTCTTCCCCCTTCACCTTCTGGACACACACACAAATACACACACACACACGCACACATACACACACACACACACACACACAGCCCAAAAAACAAAAACAAAAAAATGTATCACACCGAAACACACACACAGTCCACAAAAAAAAAAAATATATGCCACACCAAAACACACACACACATACACAGCACAAGAAAATTATATCAAACCAAACCACACACACACACACACAGACACACACACAAACGCATACACGAACAGATCACAGATACTTCAATAATTACACTCGAAAGTTTGGCAATAACATTCGATCTTTGGCAGGAACATTTGACAGTCGGCAACAGAAACCAAAACATTGCATTGAAACAAGCGTTCAGTTCATAGCGCTGTGGAATGTGGGAAAAAAACCCGAAATTGGCATTCATAAGAAGAAGAACAACACAAAAAATGCAACAGGAGCGTAATATGTAAGAAATTGTCCCTGCAACCTGTAAGAACAGTTCTAAACATTACTACTTAATGGGAAATACCAACCACCAGAACTGTTTATAACCTATAGGTAGAGTGACAAAAACGTAAATTAAATAGCAAACATATGTACATATGCCAGGCCACTGATGATGCCTTGCAGAAAACAAAGGCGAAACGCGTATGGCACTAAAATTGTGTTTCATTCAGTTGCTGTCACACGGTCCATAAGTAAAAATTGTCAATATACCGTAATCCCACAACAAAATTTGCCTTTTTTAACCGAAACTGGCCGAGATAAAAAAGTGGTGCGTTACTTATTGAAGGCCCCTTGTAGTATCCACACATACCACCGAAGATACCTACAGAATAATGTCATTGTACGATTTATAGTTTAGGAGAGAAGCTTATACTTGGGATAGCCGTTTTGGTTTTGACTCTTCATCAGTCTAGGCGTGAATAATCCGAAACTAATGAAACAAAGATACTTAGGGTTTTCCGTCTTCAACCATCTTCATCTTCTTTATGAGCTTATCGGCACATTAACTCATTTCCAGTCAGACGTTTAAAGCTGTTTTATGCATTGGAGTTTATGTAACACCGCATCCAGTCTTGATAAAGGTTGAAGTTCGACGGTGAAGAGAGTCCACAAGTTTCTAGTAGACTGAGGAGATGTTTACGTCTCACCCATGGTTCAAAAGTATGCAAAAGTTGGCGTCATTTAGAGGAACAGTCAAAGTTCGATAGGATGCCCTATTATTTCTCAAACCAGGAACGCATGAGTTTCACGGTCCAGGGGTAGCGTCTTTGATTAGTAGTCAAAACGTCATCGGTCCCGGGTTAATAATGCTGACTGATAATCAGCATTGGCGGCCAAAGACAGTTTGCAATGGCTCCTAATTCTTCATTATCACATGAATCAGGGCATCATCTCCAGAGCCGGCCAGAGTGGCCGAGCGGCTCTAGGCGCTACAGTCTGGAACCGCGCGACCGCTACGGACGCAGGTTCGAATCCTGCCTCGTGCATGGATGCTTGTGATGTCCTTAGGTTAGTTAGGTTTAAGTAGTTCTAAGTTCTAGGGGACTGATGACCTCATAAGTTAAGTTCCATAGTGCTCAGAGCCATTTGAACCAGCCATCATCTTCAGATTTCTGCAAAGAATTTCGTGACACGGTCAAACGAGACCGAATGAAGTGTTTTGTTGAAGGTTCAACTTCAACAGATAAAGAAGGCGGCGATGCTAGCAATATCATGGTCGATGAACGATTACCGGTATTTATAGAGACAGTAGCATTGGCGGCCGAAGACTTTCGGCATAAGAAGTCACCCACATTCTGCCAACGGGCTTGTCAAAGAGAGTGGAGGAGCGGACTGAGGTTCAGGGCACTCTCCTCTCCTTGGGATGGGAAACTGCCGCTGAAGGCGGAAGAATCAGCAATGATCTACGGCATGACAATGCAGAAGGCAATGAAAACCACTGCATTAAAGACACATAACGTGTATCCACAGGACATGTGGCCAGTAATTGAAGAAGTGTCATGATGATCTCTACATTGTCAAAAGATTCAGAAGTACTCCTGCTTTCGGACCTCTGGGAGGGGACTGCCAAGGGGGAGGTGATCATGAGAAAAAGATTCAATAACGAACGATTCTGGCTTGACATGTCAGAAGCTTGAACATGGTAGGGAAGGTAGAAAAATTGAAAAGGGAAATGCAAAGGCTCAATCTAGATATAGTAAGGATCAGTGAAGTGAAATGGAAAGAAGACAAGGATTTCTGTCAGACGAGTATAGGGTGATATTAACAGCAGCAGAAAATGTATAACGAGAGTAGGCTTCGTTATGAAAAGGAAGGTAAGGTACTGTGAATTCAGTGATAGGATTTTTCTTATCTGTATCGACAGCAAACCATCACCGACAACGACAGTTCAGGTATACATACTCACGTCGCAAGCTGAAGACATTAAGAAACTATATGAGGATATTGAAAGGGTACTACAGTACATAAAGGGAGATGAAAATCTAATAGTCATGGGGGCTGAAATGCAGTTTCAGGGGAAGGATTACAAGATAAGGTTACAGGAGAATATGGGCTTGGGACAGGGAATGAGAGACGAAAAAGAATAACTGAGTTCTGTAACAAGTTTCAGCTAGTAATAGCGAATAATCTGTTCAAAAACCACAAGAGCAGGCGGTATACTTGGAATAGGCCGGGTGACACAGGAAGATTTCAGTTAGATTACATCATGGTCAGATTCCGAAATCAGATACTGGATTGTAGGGCATACCCAGGAGCAGATATAGACTCAGATCACAATATAGTGGTGATGAAGAGTAGGCTGAAGTTTAAGACATTAGTATGGAAGAATCAGTAAGCAGAGAAGTGGGATAAGGAAATACTAAGGAATAACAACATAATCTTGAAGTTCTCTAAGGCTATAGATGTACCAATAAGGAATAGCACAGTAGTCAGTACAGCTGAAGATTAATGAACATCTCTAAAAAGGGAAGTCACAGAAGTTGGAAAGAAAAACATAGGTACGAAGAAGGTAACTGCGAAGAAATCATGGGTAACACATGAAATACCTCAGTTGATCGACGAAAGAAGGAAGTACAAATATGTTCAAGGAAATTCAGGAATACAGAAGTATAAGTTGGTGAGGAAAGAAATAAATAGGAACTGCAGGGAATCTAAGATGAAATGGCTGCATGAAAAATGTGAAGAAATCTAAAAAGAAAAGAGTATTGGAACGACAGACTCAGCGTACAGTTAAGTCAAAACAACCTTCGGTGACATCAAAAGCAAGGGTGGTAACATTAAGAGTGCAACGGGAATTCCACTGTTAAATGCAGAGGAGAGAGCGGATACGTGTAAAGAGTACGCTGAAGGCATCTATGACAGGGAAGATTTGTCTGATGTGATAGAAGAAGAAGCAAGAGTTGACTTAGAAGAGTTAGAGAATCCAGTATTATAATCAGAATTTAAGTGAGCTTCCGAGGACTTAAGATCAAGTAAGACAGAAGGGATAGGTAGCGTTCAATCAGAATTTCTAAAATCGTTGGGGGAAATGGCAACAAACAGACTATTGGTTCATATGGTTCAAATGGCTCTGAGCACTATGCGACTTAACTTTTGAGGTCATCAGTCGCCTCGAACTTAGAACTACTTAAACCTAACTAACCTAAGGACATTACACACATCCATGCCCGAGGCAGGATTCTAACCTGCGACCGTAACGGTCGCTCGGCTCCAGACTGTAGCACCTAGAACCGCACGGCCACTCCGGCCGGCAAACAGACTATTCAAGTTGGTGTGTAGAATGTATGAGTCTGGCGCCATATCATCTGACCTTCGAAAAAATATCATCCACACAATTCCAAAGACTGCAAGAGCTGACAAGTGTGAGAATTGTCGCACAATCAGCTCAACAGCTCATGCATCCAAGTTGCTGACACGAATGATATACAGAAGAACGGAAAAGAAAATTGAGGATGTGTTAGACGACGATCAGTTTGTCTTTAGGTAAAGGCACCAGAGAAGCAATTCTGACCTTGTGGTTGATAATGGAAGCAAGACTAAAGAAAAATCAAGACACGTTCATAGGATCTGTTGGCCTGGAAAAGGCGTTCTATAATGTAAGATGGTGTAAGATGTTTGAAATTTTGAGAAAAATAAAACTAAGCTTTAGGGAGAGACGGGTAAAATACAGTATGTACAAGAGTCAAGAGGGAATTATAAGAGTGGAGGACCATGAACGAAATGCTCGGCTTAAAAAGGGTGTAAGACAGGAATGAAGTCTTTCGCTCCTATTGTTCAATCTGTACATAGAAGAAGCAATGATGGAAATAAAGACTCAGGAGTGGAATTAAAATTCGAGGTGAAAGGATATCAATGATACGATTCGCTGATGACAATGCTATCTTGAGTGAAAGTGAAGAAGAATTGCATGATTAGCTAAAAGAATGAACAGTCTAATGAGTACAGACTCTGGAATGAGAGTAAATCTAAGAAAGACGAAAGTAATGAGAAGTAAAAAAATGAGAACAGCGAGAAACTTGCCATCAGGATTGAGGGTCACGAAGTAGATGAAGTGAAGGAATTCAGCTTCCTAGCCAGCTAAATAACCATTGACGGACGTAGACTAGCACTGGCAAAAAAGGCATTTCTGGCCAATAGAAGTCTAGTAGTATCAAAAATAGGCCTTAATTTGAGGAAGAAACTTCTGAGAACGTATGTTTGGAGCACAGCGTTGTATGGCAGTGAGATGTGGACTGTTGGAAAACCGAAACAGAAGAGAGTCGAAGCATTTGAGATGTGGTGTTACAAAGGAATGTCGAAAGTTAGGGCGACTGATAAGGTAAGGAACGAAGAGGTTCTGCGCTGAATTGGAGAGGAAAGGAATATGTGGAAAACACTGACAAGGAGAAGGAACAGGATGAAAGGACACGTGTTAAGACATCACGGAATGTTTCCATGGTACTAGAGAGAGATGTAGAGGGTAAAAACTATAGGGGAAGACAGAGATTGGAACACATCCGGCAGATAATTGAGGACGTAAGTTGCAAGTGCTACCTCTGTGATGAAGAGGTTGGTAGGGGAGAGGAATTCGTGGCGGGCTGTATGAAACCAATCGGAAGAGTGAGAACTAAAAAAGAAAAAGTGTCCAACCCTGTGAACACGACTGCCGCTACCGTGCAAGACGGGAATGCCAACGGCAATCTGACCATAAAAAGGTACGAAAGGGCAACTCTTAGTTACCTAGAATGTTGAAATAAACATGCTGGCTCAGGAAACGACACAATTTCAGAAACATGACTTGTCTCATACTGATATGATTTTATGTAGAAGTATATAGACTGGAGCGGCGAGTGAAAATTTTCTACCAAGGACGGGTATGAAACCCGGGTCCCGTGCTTAATAGGGAGACGCATTAGCGACAAAGCCACCTTGGCACAGAGGTTCACAGAATTGCACGGATTACCCTGGCACTCCTCCCTCCTCGATCCAAATTCTCACTGTCGCTATTCCGAAATATTGAGAGCCTCTGCAATTATGTTCGTGTTTAAGGGAGGAATTCAAAGTAGTCTGGGGCAGCGGTGGGAATTTAGATCGAGGAGGGAGGCCTGCCGAGGTAAGCCATGCTGTTATGTGGGCAGCTGTGCCAAAGTGGCTTTGTGGCTAACAGAACTGCCTAGTAAGCAGGAGATCCGGTTTCGAATCTCTGTTCCTCTGCAGGCAGAGGAATGACACCACCCGATGGCTACCTTGATACCGTCCGGTCGATGGTGAACATGGAAACCCGGTAATTTTTATGGCCTCCATCTCTGTTCACAAAAGGCGTTTACATCACTGTCGGTACGCATTGGCTTGGCGACCTCGACTTCTCTCTCGCCGCTGCCCCTGCTGTGGCTAGAGGCGCCTAACACGTAGGTCCAGGTTGGCAGTTTTCACTGCATCTGGCTGGAACCTTTTCACGTGAATCACCTGAGTGCAAATGACAGCTCTGTCAACGCACTGCCCTTTTATGTTCTGGGTACATAATACTACCCCCATCTACGTATGTGCATATCGCAACCGTACGATTTTTGCCACCTCAGTGTATATGCCACACGTGGGGCGTAGGCTTTGAAGTTCTACATCTACATTCTACATTTATACTCCGCAAGCCACCCAACGGTGTGTGGCGGAGGGCACTTTACGTGCCACTGTCATTACCTCCCTTTCCTGTTCCAGTCGCGTATGGTTCGCGGGAAGAACGACTGTCTGAAAGCCTCCGTGCGCGCTCTAATCTCTCTAATTTTACATTCGTGATCTTCTCGGGAGGTATAAGTAGGGGGAAGCAATATATTCGATACCTCATCCAGAAACGCACCCTCTCGAAACCTGGCGAGCAAGCTACACCGCGATGCAGAGCGCCTCTCTTGCAGAGTCTGCCACTTGAGTCTGTTAAACATCTCCGTAACGCTATCACGGTTACCAAATAACCCTGTGACGAAACGCGCCGCTCTTCTTTGGATCTTCTCTATCTCCTCCGTCAACCCGATCTGGTACGGATCCCACACTGATGAGCAATACTCAAGTATAGGTCGAACGAGTGTTTTGTAAGCCACCTCTTTTGTTGATGGACTACATTTTCTAAGGACTCTCCCAATGAATCTCAACCTGGTACCCGCCTTACCAACAATTAATTTTATATGATCATTCCACTTCAAATCGTTCCGCACGCATACTCCCAGATATTTTACAGAAGTAACTGCTACCAGTGTTTGTTCCGCTATCATATAATCATACAATAAAGGATCCTTCTGTCTATGTTAAGGGTCAGTTGCCGCTCCCTGCACCAAGTACCTATCCGCTGCAGATCTTCCTGCATTTCGGTACAATTTTCTAATGCTGCAACTTCTCTGTATACTACAGCATCATCCGCGAAAAGCCGCATGGAACTTCCGACACTATCTACTAGGTCATTTATATATATTGTGAAAAGCAATGGTCCCATAACTCTCCCCTGTGGCACGCCAGAGGTTACTTTAACGTCTGTAGACGTCTCTCCATTGCTAACAACATGCTGTGTTAGCCTGTCTGATATTCCGTAGGCTCTTGAGGGAGTTGGCCTTGGACACTGAGTGCTGAATCCAGAGACCCTATTCTGTATCGTTAATACCGATCGGTGTAGTAGGTTAGTCTCGGTAGTGACGTCATTTTCGGTTCTTTATCGAAATATCCTATTCAATAAGCTTTTGAGACTTGTTACCGAACGGTCCTCCCGCCGATTTTACGACATTTGAACCGAGAGGTTTTGGATTTCGGTCTGGCCCTGTCGATCGGCGAGCTGTGGTTTATGTACACCTATAATTTGTTATTTTAAACACATTTAGCGGTTTTAGCTTTGGATTTAGTGACTGTTATTAAAGAATCACCAGAGGACACATCCAGCTGGAAAGTGAGTTCGTAATAGACTAGTTTTTTTCAATTTTTGTTTTTAAGACCCAAATCGTTGACGCATCATATAGTGAAGTGGGCAACTTAATCATTTGTGTGGTGTCACCGCCAGACACCACACTTGCTAGGTGGTAGCCTTTAAATCGGCCGCGGTCCGTTAGTATACGTCGGACCCGCGTGTCGTCACTGTCTGTGATAGCAGACCGAGCGCCGCCACAAGGTAGGTCTAGAGAGACGTACTGGCACTCGCCCCAGTTGTACAGCCGACTTTGCTAGCGATAGTTCACTGACAAATTACGCTCTCATTTGCCGAGACGATAGTTAGCATAGCCTTCAGCTACGTCATTTGCTACGACCTAGCAAGGCGCCATTATCATTTGCTATTTATCTTGTGATGCATGTACCGTCAGACCGATGTTCACCAATTATGGATTAAAGTTAAGTATTCCAGCAGCTACGTACTTTTCTTGCTAGTATAACTCCTTTAACTGTTCCAGACCTCACGCCAGCCTGCGTGAGCTTAAACGCGTGCCTTTCGGCTTCACCTCGTAGTGGCTTGGCTGTCTTGCCAAGTCACAACAATTAGGATCTCTAGGAGCGTTTTATAACCATATTCTGTTTACCTTCTTATTCTTTGAAACTCTCAGAATCAATTTTCGGGTGTTTTTATAGATCTATTACTACAGTGTGTAAATACACACTATTCCTAACTCATATTCCGACGGAGCGAGGTGGCGCAGTTGTTAGCACACTGCATTCGGGAGGACGACGGTTCAATCCCGTCTCCGGCCATCCTGATTTAGGTTTTCCGTGATTTCCCTAAATAGCTTCAGGCAAATGCCGGGATGGTTCCTTTGAAAGGGCACGGCCGATTTCCTTCCCCATCCTTCCCTCAACCTAGCTTGAGCTCCGTCTCTAGTGACCTCGTTGTCGACGGGACGTTAAACACTAATCTCCCTTCCTCCCTCATATTCCGAAACGTAAAATCCAAAACACGATGTCAGTGTGAATGAGAATAAGATGACATAATGCGGCATTTACGACAATCTGCAGAATACAGTCAAATGCGCTATCGTTATTATGCATGCATGGACCCCATGCGCTCAGAGAAAGTGTAAAATTTTATATGCATTTCAGCTAAGAATCATGGAAATGGATATACTGCGCCTGATACTGTTAAGAAGGAGGCAAGGGCGATGAAGGCGGGCACGTCAGGTCGATGGAATACGACGTCATGCGTTATGGCAACGTAACGCAATTTTCGGTACTTCGAAGAATAGCGCGCCTGTGTCGTCTGCTAGCCGCTTTGTGTTCGTGGCGCTGTGCGCGCTGCAGTGCGCATGCGCGGATCTGCGGCCGCTTGCTTTTGATTGGCTTGCGCGACACGAACCGACAACAGTGCTTCGCTTCTCTAGACCCGAACGGTATCGCTTCCGAAATGCGTACTGAGTAATGCAGGGGCTCTAATTCGAGTACTAGACCATTCAGTGCTCTTGAGTACCGAAACGATCGGCACAATGGCGGAAAGATACCGAATAGGCACCCTGAGCCCCACTGTGGTATCGCAGCCACTGGGCAGGCTGACAAGAGCCGCGGTTTCCGCCGTCGCTACGCGCGTAATCGGCGCGCGGTCTCTTCCGCGTCTGTTCCTACTGCGGAAGACGCCTTCCGGCTGGGTTCCCGCTTGTCGCCCGCCACTATCTGCGGAAGGCCTGGACGCCGGGACGCAAAACAAGATTCGCCTCCACTTCTGAGGGTACAGCTGCAACAACGTTGCCGAATCGGTCACCGGGCGAGGTGGTGCAGTGGTTAGCACATTGGACTCGCATTCGCGAGGAGAACGGTTCAAACCCGCGTCCGGCCATCCTGATTTAGGTTTTCCGCGATTTTCCTAAATCGCTTTAGGCAAATACTGGGATGATTCCTTTAAAATGGCACGGCCGACTTCCTTCCCCCTCCTTTCCTAATCCAATCGTCGCTGTTTGGTCTCCTTCCCCGAATCAACCAACCACCCAATTCGGTCCCCACGCATTTCAGGAGGAACACTAGTTTACGTTCGCAATCTTCCCATATTAGGGTTCCGTACCTCAGTGTTATAGGATCTACATCTACATCTACATCTACATTGATACTCCGCAAGCCACCCAACGGTGTGTGGCGGAGGGCACTTTACGTGCCACTGTCATTACCTCCCTTTCCTGTTCCAGTCGCGTATGGTTCGCGGGAAGAACGACTGTCTGAAAGCCTCCGTGCGCGCTCTAATCTCTCTAATTTTACATTCGTGATCTCCTCGGGAAGTATAAGTAGGGGGAAGCAATATATTCGATACCTCATCCAGAAACGCACCCTCTCGAAACCTGGCGAGCAAGCTACACCGCGATGCAGAGCGCCTCTCTTGCAGAGTCTGCCACTTGAGTTTATTAAACATCTCCGTAACGCTATCACGGTTACCAAATAACCCAGTGACGAAACGCGCCGCTCTTCTTTGGATCTTCTCTATCTCCTCCGTCAACCCGACCTGGTACGGATCCCACACTGATGAGCAATACTCAAGTATAGGTCGAACGAGTGTTTTGTAAGCCACCTCCTTTGTTGATGGACTACATTTTCTAAGCACTCTCCCAATGAATCTCAACCTGGTACCCGCCTTACCAACAATTAATTTTATATGATCATTCCACTTCAAATCGTTCCGTACGCATACTCCCAGATATTTTACAGAAGTAACTGCTACCAGTGTTTGTTCCGCTATCATATAATCATACAATAAAGGATCCTTCTTTCTATGTATTCGCAATACATTACATTTGTCTATGTTAAGGGTCAATTGCCACTCCCTGCACCAAGTGCCTATCCGCTGCAGATCTTCCTGCATTTCGCTACAATTTTCTAATGCAGCAACTTCTCTGTATACTACAGCATCATCCGCGAAAAGCCGCATGGAACTTCCGACACTATCTACTAAGTCATTTATATATATTGTGAAAAGCAATGGTCCCATAACACTCCCCTGTGGCACGCCAGAGGTTACTTTAACGTCTGTAGACGTCTCTCCATTGATAACAACATGCTGTGTTCTGTTTGCTAAAAACTCTTCAATCCAGCCACACAGCTGGTCTGATATTCCGTAGGCTCTTACTTTGTTTATCAGGCGACAGTGCGGAACTGTATCGAACGCCTTCCGGAAGTCAAGAAAAATAGCATCTATCTGGGAGCCTGTATCTAATATTTTCTGGGTCTCATGAACAAATAAGGCGAGTTGGGTCTCACACGATCGCTGTTTCCGGAATCCATGTTGATTCCTACATAGTAGATTCTGGGTTTCCAGAAATGACATGATACGCGAGCAAAAAACATGTTCTAAAATTCTACAAGAGATCGACGTAAGAGATATAGGTCTATAGTTTTGCGCATCTGCTCGACGACCCTTCTTGAAGACTGGGACTATCTGTGCTCTTTTCCAATCATTTGGAACCCTCCGTTCCTCTAGAGACTTGCGGTACACGGCTGTTAGAAGGGGGGCAAGTTCTTTCGCGTACTCTGTGTAGAATCGAATTGGTATCCCGTCAGGTCCAGTGGACTTTCCTCTATTGAGTGTTTCCAGTTGTTTTTCTATTCCTTGGACACTTATTTCGATGTCAGCCATTTTTTCGTTTGTGCGAGGATTTAGAGAAGGAACTGCAGTGCGGTCTTCCTCTGTGAAACAGCTTTGGAAAAAGGTGTTTAGTATTTCAGCTTTACGCGTGTCATCCTCTGTTTCAATGCCATCATCATCCCGTAGTGTCTGGATATGCTGTTTCGAGCCACTTACTGATTTAACGTAAGACCAGAACTTCCTAGAATTTTCTGTCAAGTCGGTACATAGAATTTTACTTTCGAATTCAATGAACGCTTCACGCATAGCCCTTCTTACGCTAACTTTGACATCGTTTAGCTTCTGTTTGTCTGAGAGGTTTTGGCTGCGTTTAAACTTGGAGTGGAGCTCTCTTTGCTTTCGCAGTAGTTTCCTAACTTTGTTGTTGTACCACGGTGGGTTTTTCCCGTCCCTCACAGTTTTACTCGGCACGTACCTGTCTAAAACGCATTTTACGATTGCCTTGAACTTTTTCCATAAACACTCAACATTGTCAGTGTCGGAACAGAAATTTTCGTTTTGATCTGTTAGGTAGTCTGAAATCTGCCTTCTATTACTGTTGCTAAACAGATAAACCTTCCTCCCTTTTTTTATATTCCTATTAACTTCCATATTCAGGGATGCTGCAACGGCCTTATGATCACTGATTCCCTGTTCTGTACATACAGATTCGAAAAGTTCGGGTCTGTTTGTTATCAGTAGGTCCAATATGTTATCTCCACGAGTCGGTTCTCTGTTTAATTGCTCGAGGTAATTTTCGGATAGTGCACTCAGTATAATGTCACTCGATGCTCTGTCCCTACCACCCGTCCTAAACATCTGAGTGTCCCAGTCTATATCTGGTAAATTGAAATCTCCACCTAAGACTATAACATGCTGAGAAAATTTATGTGAAATGTATTCCAAATTTTCTCTCAGTTGTTCTGCCACTAATGCTGCTGAGTCGGGAGGTCGGTAAAAGGAGCCAATTATTAACCTAGTTCGGTTGTTTAGTGTAACCTCCACCCATAATAATTCACAGGAACTATCCACTTCTACTTCACTACAGGATAAACTACTACTAACAGCGATGAACACTCCACCACCGGTTGCATGCAATCTATCCTTTCTAAACACCGTCTGTACCTTTGTAAAAATTTCGGCAGAATTTATCTCTGGCTTAAGCCAGCTTTCTGTACCTATAACGATTTCAGCTTCGGTGCTTTCTATCAGCGCTTGAAGTTCCGGTACTTTACCAACGCAGCTTCGACAGTTGACAATTACAATACCGATTGCTGCTTGGTCCCCGCATGTCCTGACTTTGCCCCGCACCCGTTGAGGCTGTTGCCCTTTCTGTACTTGCCCAAGGCCATCTAACCTAAAAAACCGCCCAGCCCACGCCACACAACCCCTGCTACCCGTGTAGCCGCTTGTTGCGTGTAGTGGACTCCTGACCTATCCAGCGGAACCCGAAACCCCACCACCCTATGGCGCAAATCGAGGAATCTGCAGCCCACACGGTCGCAGAACCGTCTCAGCCTCTGATTCAGACCCTCCACTCGGCTCTGTACCAAAGGTCCGCAGTCAGTCCTGTCGACGATGCTGCAGATGGTGAGCTCTGCTTTCATCCCGCTAGCGAGACTGGCAGTCTTCACCAAATCAGATAGCCGCCGGAAGCCAGAGAGGATTTCCTCCGATCCATAGCGACACACATCATTGGTGCCGACATGAGCGACCACCTGCAGATGGGTGCACCCTGTACCCTTCATGGCATCCGGAAGGACCCTTTCCACATCTGGAATGACTCCCCCCGGTATGCACACGGAGTGCACATTGGTTTTCTTCCCCTCTCTTGCTGCCATTTCCCTAAGGGGCCCCATTACGCGCCTGACGTTGGAGCTCCCAACTACCAGTAAGCCCACCCTCTGCGACTGCCCGGATCTTGCAGACTGAGGGGCAACCTCTGGAACAGGACAAGCAGCCATGTCAGGCCGAAGATCAGTATTAGCCTGAGACAGAGCCTGAAACCGGTTCGTCAGACAAACTGGAGAGGCTTTCCGTTCAGCCCTCCGGAATGTCTTTCGCCCCCTGCCACACCTTGAAACGACCTCCCACTCTACCACAGGTGAGGGATCAGCCTCAATGCGGGCAGTATCCCGGGCAACCACAGTCGTAGTCCGATCAGGGGATGCGTGGGACGAGCTAGCCGTTCCCGACAAACCCCCATCCCGACCCCCACAGTGATGCCCATTGGCAACAGCCTCAAGCTGTGTGACCGAAGCCAACACTGCCTGAAGCTGGGAGCGAAGGGATGCCAACTCAGCCTGCATCCGAACACAGCAGTTGCAGTCCCTATCCATGCTAAAAACTGTTTTGCAAAGAACGTCTGAACTAATCTACAGAGAGCGCAAACAAATCGACAAAATTTAAACGGTTATTAAAATACAAGATTGCCTAGTAAATGCAGTAATGCTGCTACTTGCGCACTGCTGACACTGCTCGGCGGCGGAAGGAGACTAAGCGAAATTACACTATTCAGGTACTAAAACACGATGCTACACTCTCAAATACTATAATACGCCCGAAATTTATGAATTAAACAATGCAAGAACCAAAAACACGCAAAGAAATTAAGAATTAAACTATGTAACAAATGAGTGAGCTAGGAGTATACGACTTGCTGCTCAGCTGCTTATCCAACGGCGGCAGGGAGCACACTGACTGCGACCAACCGACACTGGCCGTTCAAAACAAAACAGTAGACAAACGACTACGCGAATTTACACTATTCAGGTACTAAAACGCGATGCTACAACTCTCAAATACTATAATACGCCCGAAATTTATGAATTAAACAATGCAAGTACCAAAAACACGCAAAGAAATTAAGAATTAAACTATGTAACAAATGAGTGAGTGCATCTGTTTGTCTTTCCTCCGATTGTTAAACCTGGGTAGACGTGTCGAGTCGAAATTTATATGACGTACAAAAGTCTCTGGTGTCTTGGCGGTGTGAAAAGCTTCTGTCGATGTAATCAAAATATACGACCATTTATGTCACATACTTTGATACTCGAGAGCTGCCTCTCGTGGATCATAAAATTTGACAAGAAGAAAGGACCAACATTACAACCAAAGGAAAAATCGGAAGATCGTTAATTAGTAGAACGAAAAACCAGTCCAAATCTGCAAATTTTACTTTTTCATTCACTCGATCACTAGTTTCGAGCCGAGACCCGTTTTCAAATCATTGTAACATAGTCGAAAGTGGCATTTCCGAAAATGTGAAAACTACATCAAAAATGTGCAACGAACAGTTACGACACATACAGATAACTGGCGCCAGTTACCTGTATGTTATCTTCGGAAATGCCATTTTCGACTATCTTACGATGATTTTAAAACGGGTCTCGGCGCGAAACTAGTCATCGAGTGAATATAGAAGTAAAATTTGCATCCACTAACTGGGTTTTCTTTCTACTGATTAACAAAAGTTGCTGACCCGAAGTTACTCCAGCATGCTGGAAGTTTGTAAATCGTTAATTTATGATTATATCACATTAAAAAAAATTCCTGTTTGTTGTCGGTCTGTCTGTCCAGGTGTTAAGATCCCTTTTTCTTAGGAACAGATTGAGGTATCAAGTTGAAATTTACGGCAGGTACTAAGGTCAGCTGTTCCTTGCCGGTGTAAAACACTTAAGCTTCTAAATCAAGGCAATCAAAAGATACGGCCACTTATGTCACACATTTTGTTACTCGTAAACTCACAAACTGTCTACATACACGTGGGGTCTGTTTGGCTAGCGGCTGCCAGCACGGTGGTTTAGCGTATGTGCGAACTGAGTGAAGTATTGAACGATGAACAAGAAGCAATTTCATGTGACGTTCGCCCAGCCAAACTGTCGAGAACACTGAGGAACAAAATTAAGAAAAAAGGCTGGAAAGGGTATGCGTGGAGACATGTCGTGGGGTCGAATCTCTGTCGATCATGGATTTTACAGTCATCGTTAGAACGTAGCCTTCTCTTCTCAACGATGTAAGAAGTCGACAGAAACAACACGTGGTTCGAATGTCACGTTAAACTGCAGCTCCTCTTTCCCCGGTTGGATATCTGGGGCAGTTTCGGTACACACAAAGCGCCTAAGTAGCGCCAAATAGGAGCATTTGCTCCATACCACTGAGTCACAGAAAATTATTATTATTATCTACATATATAACTAAGATTGTATGGAGCCCTCAGGGCGCGAGTTCTACTAGCACTTGTCCGGTTTTAACTTTACGTCATTTACATTCCCCTCACCAAGGCCGACTACCAAATTGCTAGTTTACCACAATCTATAAAGTCGCATTTTAAAAAGTCATGATATATGTGTATGTTGCATATCTCCTAAACCACTGAATCGATATCAACTTGGTATACATATCACTTACTGTCTGTTCGACAATCATAGGGCTAGGGTGGGGATGAAGAAAATATGGTGATACAGAGCCTTAAATCAGGAACGTCTGGAGCTACGACCATTAAATTTTGTATTCGGGGTGAACATTAATAAAACCGACAAATAGCAGAGACGCTTTCTTGACTGGTAATGGAGGAAAACTGATCCTGCGAACATATGCCCGGAAATGCGTCATTACCACAGTGGATGGCGCTGATGAATGACAGTTGCTATGACCGCGTGCCGTGTGCTCCATGTGTGTTGTAGGCTCTGTGATTGACGGTGCGTACTGTAACCAGCAGCAGAATGGCCCGGTATTCATGTCAACAACAAGCCGAGATGGTGTTTGTGTATGGCCAAGGAGATGGAAGCGGTCGAGACGCAGCACGGCTATAACAAAACAAGTACGCTCACAGGCGCCAACCACATCACACAACATTTCAAGCCCTTGTTAGGCTCAAATGGTTCAAATGGCTCTGAGCACTATGGGACTTAACATCTGAGGTCATCAGTCCCCTAGACTTAGAACTACCTAAACCTAACTAACCTAAGGACATCACACACATCCATGTCCGAGGCAGGGTTCGAACCTGCGACCGTAGCGGTCGCGCGGTTCCACACTGAAGCGCCTAGAACCGCTCGGCCACAGCAGCCCCCCCCCCCACCTTTTTTAGGCGTTTGTATGATCACACTTGCAGGAATCCGCCCCTGAAGTTTGTCGGTTTTATTAATGTGTACCATGCAGACACGTCCCATTACCTATACTATTTGAATAATTCTTTATATAAAAATACGCTGCCGTAAAAGAAATTAGTACATCTGGAAAGACGACGCCGATTTTGATCCGTTGAAGGCATATGCTACCTGGGGGAAGATGTACCGACAATGGTTTCAACGTCGCCAGCCAACAGATAGCGTAGTGGTATAGCTAACACAGCGCCATCTGTGTCTACCCTTTAATAGGGAATGCTCACAGGCAGAAGGCTCAGTGTGGTGAAAACGTATCAAGCATGCAGGAAACCATGCAACGGAGACGCACTCGTGCTTCCTACAGCCAAATAAGCGAATTTCAGAGGGATAAAATTTTGATCTTTTGGCCGAGCGTGGTTGCGTGGCAGGATCGTCCTTTGGGAGAATTGCCAACAAGTTGGACGTGCTGAGTGAGTCGTGCAACGATCATGGTATGAGTGGTCACGTGAACATTCTCACACCTGTTCGCGAGGTCCTGGACGTCCACGGAGCACAGGACCGTCATATTGTGAGGGCAGCCGTGGTAGATCGTACAGCTATCACAGTGCAGATAAGAGAGTTTGTGAGGCAGACACGTGTCAGCACAAACCACTGCGAACCGGTTATTAGCAGTGGGACTACGGACTCGCGGAATAGCCGCGTGGTCTGGGGGCCGTGTTACGGTTCACGCGGCTGCCCCCCCCCCCCCCCCCCCAAATCCGTCGGAGGCTCGAGTCCTCCCTCGGGCATGTGTGTGTGTGTGTGTGTGTGTGTGTGTGTTTGTGTGTGTTGTATATAGCGTAAGTTAGTTTGAGTTAGATTAAGTAGTGTATAAGCTTAGGGACTGATGACCTAAGCAGTTTGGTCCCCCATAAGGTCTTACCACCAATTTACAGCACCGACGTGCGAGACTCGACTGATGCTGTCAGAGGATGGAAGACATAATTGCGCGCGGTAGTCTTCAGCGAAGAAAGCGGTTTCTGACGGACCGCAAGTGATGGTCGTTTGCGCGAACGACGTAGAACCTGACGGGCAGTGTCTCATAGAGCGTATTCGTCCGAGGCCCCACCAAAGGCCTCACGGTCTGGGTGCGATGAGCTACAACTCTCGTTCATCTTTCATGTTTCTGGAAGGGGCGCTAAACAGCGGCCGGTACCTGCAGAACGTTGTCAGATCTCTTCTTTTGCCGTTCGTTCAACGAGAAGGCGATGTGTTGTTCCAACAGGAAAATTCTCGCCCGTGAAACTGCAACACGTCCAGCAACTTCGCTGCCCAGCACGATTTGTGGACTTGACTGCAGTCGAACACGTGTGGGGTACGATGGGGCGAGAAGGGAATTGTGCGACTCGTCAACCAACAACTTTTACAGAACTATGTGAGCAGGTCGAGCAGGCGTAGTATAACGCATCCCAGGACAGTATTCGCCATCTGTACGACCGATTGGACACCAGAGTAAGAGCCTGCGTTTCCGCGTGTAAAGGTTACACCACGTACTAATATGCGTGCTTTGGCATGGGTCAATACTTGAGACCTGAGTACGGCTTGTACTACTGTAAATATAATCATTTCATGTACTCCATATGCACTGTTGCAACAATAAATCTTGATTGACTAGGAAACCCCTAAAAGGGTGTGCTATTTTTTTCCAGTAGTGTACATTAAGGTTAATTTACCCCAACCACCCTCAAATGACAAGGCTTTGGAAGAGGAGAGTGGTAAGGTGCTGGTAGAAACGAACAATTAACAGCAAAACTTTTATTTAAACCATTCCCAACTTTAAAAAAAAAATCTTCCTCTTGTACTGGTATATTTTTTTCTTCGATATAAAAAATATTTATAAAAACCGTTAAAAGATATGTTTAACCTAGTATTAATCATACTAGTCCAGATCATTGGCCTAAATCCATCAAAGATTACTATGCACTAATATTCCGAAGCACAGACACGTGTGTCCCTAAAACATAAAGGACGTTCCGTGTAACACTATCAGAGCCGATACACAAAATGTGCGCTTATTTTAACAGCATAAAAGTACCCTACATCAAAACGTGACGTATATCACCTTGCAGAAAGACAAGACTTTTATCTAAACTGAATCAAAGATAACATGTCAGTCTTATGAAACAAGAATTGCTTAAACAGAACCAAGAGAAACAACGAGGCTAAGCGTGGCGCATGTCACTAAACAAAATTAAAATGACTAATGTAGAATATACGTGTTGTATGAGTTTAAGGAAACGCAGCACTTTTAATTAATATTAATTAATATGATCTCAAATTATATATTAACTCGCCGTGACGTACGGTGCCATTAAAGGGAGTAAATCTTCCTTCCTTATTCTTACTAAACAATTCATACCCGTGTCAGGTGTGAAATGTAATACACTACTGGCCATTAAAATTGCTACACCTTGAAGATAACGTGCTACAGACGCGAAATTTAACCGACAGGAAGAAGATGCTGTGATGTGCAAATGATTAGCTTTTCGCCGGCCGAAGTGGCCGTGCGGTTAAAGGCGCTGCAGTCTGGAACCGCAAGACCGCTACGGTCGCAGGTTCGAATCCTGCCTCGGGCATGGATGTTTGTGATGTCCTTAGGTTAGTTAGGTTTAACTAGTTCTAAGTTCTAGGGGACTAATGACCTCAGCAGTTGAGTCCCATAGTGCTCAGAGCCATTTGAACCATTTTTTTTGATTAGCTTTTCAGAGCATTCACACAAGGTTGCCGCCGGTGGCGACACCTACAACGTGCTGACAGGAGGAAAGTTTCCAACCGATTTCTCATACACTAACACCAGTTGACCGGCGTTGCCTGGTGAAACGTTGTTGTGATGCCTCGTGTAAGGAGGAGAAATGCGTACCATCACGTTTCCGACTTTGATAAAGGTCCGATTGTAGCCTATCGCGATTGCGGTTTATCGTATCGCGACACTGCTGCTCGCGTTGGCCGAGATTCAATGACTGTTAGCAGACAATGGAATCGGTGGGTCCAGGAGGGTAATACGGAATGCCATGCTGGATCCCAACGGCCTCGTATCACTAGCAGTCGAGATGACAGTCATCTTTCTGCACGAACAGTTCGACGACGTTTGCAGCAGCATGGATTATCAGCTCGAAGATCATGGCTGCGGTTACCCTTGACGCTGCATCACAGACAGGAGCGCCTGCGATGGTGTACTCAACGACGAACCTGGATGCACGAATGGCAAAACGTCATTTTTTCGGATGAATCCAGGTTCTGTTTACAGCATCATGATGGTCGCATCCGTGTTTGGCGACTTCGCGGTGAATGCACATTGGAAGCGTGTATTCGTCATCGCCATACTGGCGTATCACCCGGAGTGATTGTATGGGCTGCCATTGGTTACACGTCTCGGTCACCTCTTGTTCGCATTGACGGCACTTTGAACAGTGGAAGCTACATTTCAGATGTGTTACGCCCCGTGGCTCTACCCTTCATTCGATCCCTGTGAAATCCTACATTTCAGCAGGATAATGCACGACCGCATGTTGCAGGTACTGTACGGGTCTTTCTGGATACAGAAAATGTTCGACTGCTGCCCTGGCCAGCACATTCTCCAGATCTCTCACCAATTGAAAACGTTTGGTCAATGATGGCCGAGCAACTGGCTCATCACAATACGCTCCAGTCACTACTCTTGATGAACTGTGGTATCGTGTTGAAGCTGCATGGCAGCTGTACCTGTACACACCATCCAAGCTCTGTTTGACTCAATGCCCAGGCGTATCAAGGCCGTTATTACGGCCAGAGGTGGTTGTTCTGGGTACTGATTTCTCAGGATCTATGCGCCCAAATTGCGTGAAAATGCAGTCACATGTCAGTTCTAGTACAATATATTTGTCCAATGAATACCCGTTTGTCATCTGCATTTCTCCTTGGTGTAGCAATTTTAATGACCAGTAGTGTATAACACCGCCCAAGCCTCAATAGGATAGAACGAGCAACCTTAAACAGCCAAGGCTATCTGTGAGACACGCAACACAAAAGTCAAATACCGTGCAAACATTATAGCAATCTGTCAACATTTTGGTGTAATCACAATTCCACACGGGAGCCTTAGCACTGAAAGATTAATGCAGTTTACTTCAGTTGCGTAATCAAATATCAGAACAGGTTTTAATTAAGGCATAAGGTGTAGCCGAGGTAGTACAACGCCTACTGCTGAAAAGATATTAGTTAGCCTTAAAATATTATATCCTCAAGATGATGCTATTCGAGGAACTAAATTACTCACTGGATTACCTGGACCCAAGCTTCAATAAACCTATACACAAGCTCCTTAATTACTGTCATCAACACCAACGACGAGAGAACACGCTGCACTACAAAGCAGAATTGTGCGGGCGATACACAAATTTGAACTGACCCAATGAACAACCGTCGCCTGCGCTCAGCTGACACTCGTTAACCGGAGTAGACAGCAAATTACAGTAATTAAACAAAATAACAAACAGAATACAGTCACCTTAGCACGAACTGCCTACATCAGTGGACACAGTCCTGCTATAATACAGTCACTGCGAGTGCGACTGAACATTAACTAACTTCGTGCCAACAACAGATCCATAGATCCAGCGCTGATCGGTGCTCGTGCGCTTTCGGACAAAGTTAAACAACGTCACCTGAAACTTGCACGACAGTTAGACACGGCCACAAAATATTTTAGCGCTAAAAAGCAATCAAGAAACCTCTCCAAGAGCAAAATTCAATACAGCCTCTCTAGATATTGGAAATGAGTGGTGCTGTGCACAAACTAAGATTTCACTCATCTAGGCTAATGAGCACTACTTGCAGAATAACTGACCATACACTCTCAAGCAGTTAACTGGCAGACGCATTTACACTGGGCAGCCCTTACTACTGTGACACTGGTAGTGAACAGGTTGGCGAGCGAAACCCACGGGCTTGACATATCTTTCCAGAACTAAGTTTTTCATAAGGCTTTCAATTCCACGTGGGCAATAGTGAGTAGCTCGGACTTGCCCCACGTTCTGTCAGTACTAACAGAACTACCTGTACCTTCCCTTGGGCCGGCCACGGTGGCCGGGCGGTTCTAGGCGCTTCAGTCCGGAACCGCGCGACTGCTACTGTCGCAGGTTCGAATCCTGCCTCCGGCATGGATGTGTGTGGTGTCCTTAGGTTAGGTTTGAGTAGTTCTAAGTTCTAGGGGACTGATGACCTCGGATGTTAAGTCCCATAGTGCTCAGAGCCATTTGAATTTTTGAACCTTCCCTTAGTGCCGTCCAAACATCGTCTGCCGCAACCAGCGTTCATTAGTTCAGATTACTCGAACCCCACAGCCCCGCTCCTCACTCTCGCTATCCTCAAAACCCCTCTGGTCTCAGCCGGGCACCAAAGAATATAGTGACTTCCAACCACGAGTATATCGATACCCGAGAAACCATGAGATACACGTTGCACGGCACACACCCGTAATTAAATGAAACAACAAGTTTACTGTGTGGTGTCACCGCCAGACACCACACTTGCTAGGTGATAGCCTTTAAATCGGCCGCGGTCTGGTAGTATACGTCGGACCCGCGTGTCGCCACTGTCAGTGATTGCAGACCGAGCGCCGCCACACGGCAGGCCTAGAGAGACTTCCTAGCACTCGCTCCAGTTGTACAGCCGACTTTGCTAGCGATGGTTCGCTGACAAATTACGCTCTCATTTGCCGAGACGATAGTTAGCATAGCCTTCAGCTACGTCATTTGCTACGACCTAGCAAGGCGCCATTATCATTTGCTATTTATCTTGTGATGCATGTACCGTCAGACCGATATTCACCAATTATGGATTAAAGTTAAGTATTCCAGAAGCTACGTACCTATTTTGCTAGTCTCTATTCCTTTAACTGTTCCAGACCTCACGCCAGCCTGCGTGAGCTTAAACGCGTGCCTTTCGGCTTCCTCATAGTGGCTTGGCTGTCTTGCCAAGTCACAACATACTGTTACCAGTCACTGTTTATTTATCTCCACGACGCCTTTCAAAGGTGTGAACCTCCATCATCAGGTGGATATGCATTTGTTAGCATGACATTTGTGTGTGTGTGTTGTGTCACGAGTTTTTGGAGGAACTTGTGGCACTGTCTAGTGGAGGAAACAAAACACTATTTCAGAACATGGTTTTGGGTTTCTTTTGACAAAAAATTAAACGTATATCTAACGGTGAAAGTAAAATAAGTAAAATAGAGTACCTCCAGTGGTCACAGGTTTCTTTTCTCTGTCGTAACACATCAGGTACTTTATGTTGTTACGATGTACTTTAAGTTTTATTCCAACCATGTATTCGACACCTCAAAACAAACACCTCCAAATCCTTAAAAATTTTCTGTAATAATATTGTTACGACGTATATTCTTTGTACTTTGCGATAAATTTTTTCTCTTCTGCTATACGATCCTTGCACCCAATAGTTTTCAGATACCATATTTGTTTGCAAAGTATGACAGTATACATGTGATGTGTTACGATACTCTGGAGGTATCGTTGTGGTGAGACGCGCATTCAGCATCACATTTGGTCCAAGAAGAGCTCCATTTGGAGTGGCCATTTCACGACCAGATTACAGTACAGAACTGAAGTAAAATTGTGATGGAAAATTTTAGCATCCTCTGAAACAAAACGTGTGTAATATTTTCCCTGATTCTTAAGTGGATGATGAAACTGAAAAGACCACATCCCTACATGATTCCAGGAAGGTCCAGTCAGGACGACCAGCCTCATTTGTAATCCTGGAGAATGTGAAACGAGTGCGAATTTTATTCAGCGAGGAGCCCATTAAACCAACAAGATTTGCGTCACAGCAACTCTGGATGTTATAATGGTCTCTGCAGAGGATAATGAAAGGGAAACTTACTCTTTGCCCTCACTAAATTCAGCGGCGCTAATCTTTGACGGAAAGGGATGTGGACTGCGATATTCTTTTGGAAATGAGGTGATTAAGGCCTTTGAAAATGGAAAAGTCGATGCAGATCAGAACTGGTTTAGTGAAGAGGCACACTTTCATACCATAAGTTCAAGCAGCTACTCCACCTCATCAACAAAAATTCAGTGTTTCATGCGCAATCAGTGCACAATGCATTACTCAGCCCATTTTTGTTGAGGGGCCTGTCACTACAGGTAAATAGAGACAGTTACTATAAAGTGAACTCGTCCACAAATGGCTCTGAGCACTATGGGACTTAACATCTGTGGTCATCAGTCCCCTAGAACTTAGAACTACTTAAACCTAACTAACTTAAGGACATCAGACACATCCATGTCCGAGGCAGGATTCGAACCTGCGACCGTAGCAGTCGCGCGGTTGCGGACTGAGCGCCTGAACCGCTAGACCACCGCGGCCGGCGAACTCGTCCACACATGTCAAACTCGCAGTAAAGAAACTTCATCAATATTGCACAAAATAAGCCTTAATACTAAAGTTGTATTATTACGCAATGAAACTTTCCGGTTTACCAGAACAGAGAAGTGATTTTTCTCGAGGACTAACACGAAAATAACAGCAACACTTTTGCAACACGTTTGATCATAAAAGAGCTTCCACCAAAGTAGCGTCGCATGTGTGAAATACGCCGCTGGTCCGTCTCACCCGGTGTTCCAATTCTCCTGAATTCCCTATAGTGCGTCTTTTGCCAAGCATGTCCATAACTATGCTTGCGTTTCGTTTTCATAGTCCCGCTTGGCAGCAGCACTATTTTTGTAATCTCAAACGGTGGTGGTGGTGGTGGAGAGGGTTGTATGTGCGCACGATGGCAAGGTCTTCAGCGCCCGCTCAGTAACAGATTGAGACGGGTGTCAAGAAAAGGCTCAGAACAGTAAGATAAAACAGAACGTAAAACACATGTAACAAGCTTGGAAAATATGGGCCTACCCACATCGAAGCGTGGGACTAAGCATGCCGCCAGCACAGGAAGAAAGTGGTAGAGGGAGCTAAACAATAATAGCAGAGGGAAGTGGCTGGCTGACCGCAAGGAAAAAGGGAGGAGCCAGTCACTGAGCAAAACACTAAAACCTCCAGCCTAAAAGTTTAGGCCAGAGTCCAGACACATCACAATACTTTAAAACCCTAGACACACGCGTCTCATCATTAGCTAAAACACAGGGCAGATTCCCATCAACCTGTGCTTCTGCCCTTGCATCACGGTATAAAATGCAGTCTGTTAAAATGCGGCGGACAGAGATGTGCACACCACAAGCATCACAAAACGGGGGATCCTCCCGCCGTACTAGAAAGCTATGTGTGAGAGGGCAGTGCCCAGTTCGAAGTCTTGTGAGGGTCACTTCTTCCCGCCCGAGCAACTGGCAGGAGGAACGCCACGGCCGAGTTGTTGACTTCACCAACTGCAATTTATTGGCCGTCACCGCCAGCCATTCTTCCTCCCACAACTCCATGCACTTCTTGTGGAGTGCAGAAATGACAGACTGCAAGGGAATAGGACACTGGACCACATCCTGCTCTCTGCAGCCCGATCGGCCTGTTCATTGCCCCATATTCCTACATGACCAGGCACCCAGCAGAAGGACACCTCCCTACCCCGCCGTTGGAGCAAGTACAGTTGGTCATATATCAGCTGGACCATCTCCTCAGTTTGGTACAGGTTCTGAAATGATTGTAAGGCACTAAGAGAATCGGAGCAGAGGAGAAATCGATTGCCCCGAACACGATTCATCTGCTCCAGTGCCTTCAGGATCGCGTGGAGCTCCGCTGCGAAAACGATATATTCATCAGGGAGGCGAATCCGGGTAACATTATCAGGGAACACTACAGAACAGCCAAGGAAATTCTCCTGTTTGGAGCCATCAGTGTAAACGACGGTAAAACCGTGATGCGCATCTAAAATGCGATAGTTAATTTAATTTAGAAGGGTTTCTGGTCCGTCAGAATTGGCGTCTACCACAGAGCTCCGTGAATTCTGGTGTGCGTGTGTGTGTGTGTGTGTGTGTGTGTGTGTGTGTTTGTACTTTTCTTGTTAGGTATCTACACCAAAGCAATTGGAGGACATAGCATCTAAACAACTAAATGTGTTTTTATAAGCGTAGCGGATTATTCATTTCATGGTGTACGATTCTCTTCGTGGTTTGTGTTCATTCGAAGATTCGTTAGGCCAGACCAGCGGGAGGGCAGCGTAAAACTGACTGCTGAACAGGTAGCGGACATGTGGATCGACTCTGAGTTCACAGAGTAAAAATGTAGGTTTTCAATCGAACATAACACTCCTGTCATTCCCCACTTACGCATGAAGGCAATTATTTCAAGTACACGTTGCGGGAGTGGTCTTGTGCATTTTTATCCGACCCAATTAAACCGATGCAGTAATTTTTCGTGACTAAATAGTCTGAGCTATATCTGTGGAGCGCGGTTCTGCTTCTATGCATGAATAATATTTTGACAGTTCAACGGAGGGATGAAAGATTTGTTACGAACTTTCGGCTGACATCCAGGTCTTGACAATACTTTTGCCATTCTGCCGAATTCTTCATGTTGTCCTCGTGACGTGTCTCAAAAAGCTGCATCGGTACTTCACTACAATCTATGAGATGTTGAGTCGAAGATAATGGAAAGAGGTTAGAATTGTCCATCATATATCTTGGGCACAGGATTTTACAGTAAGATTTATTAAGCTCATACAGTTTACTGTGGAACGACAGATTTTTATTATTGAATAATATTAATTTTTACCGTTCTCTGTTTTGTGTTATTTGATTAATGACTTTTTTAGTATGAATTATTCAAGACGCGTGCTCTAACTGACTTTGCAAACATTTGGATTTTAGCTCTCTCTTTAATCATCTTGACAAATTTACTGTAGAGATTTATTCCCTTGGAAAAAAATATCTTTGTCCATTAATAACAAAGTGAAGCCCATTCCTTTCAGCACTACAAATGATAGAAATTTATTTAAAGATATCAGCTTTCCGAAACGATTCGTGTGAATTCAAAACTTAGCGTTCGATTATCCTCAGCAGTACTGTCGTTCCCTTGCATATTGCAGGCCATGCCTTTCCCTCACTTACGTGGACGATTTTATCAGTTGTGAAACACGCTGAAGTGTCGAGATAATTACAGGTAATAGCCTAATGACGTAGCACCGGCAGACGAAATATATACACTGCGTCGTATTAGTAGAGTTCAGGGTAGGATGGGTTGTATCAGCAACGCCCACTTTCCTTATCGATGAACATTTCAGCTGCGTCGTGCCCAATTACTTCGTTATCATTTTACTGTCGCAGAGACTAGACGTTTTTTTGGAGAGATGGTATAATTCTACGCAGAGTATTACAGTGCTTTCCAACAACAAACCCTGATGTGTAGTACAGTGGAAAGTACCCTCTACCATGCTCTTCACAGTGGTTTGCAGAGGATGGAATTAGATACAGATATCGGAACTTTTCATCTATTTACTCATCGAAGGTTACGCTTCATTATGTGCACAGACTGAGGACGACATTTCGTACTGACGTTGATAATCTGAAGGTCTTCCTGAGTGAGACGTGGGACTTAGGTAAAGCAGGAAAAGGTCTGGACGGGGCCTAATCAGTTACCGTTGGTTACACAGTAAACACATAAACTTCAATTAAGGAAATAATTTTTTCAAAACAATCGCTGACGGCTTAAGGCCTTATTAACAAAGAATTCAAAATTATTTGTCGGCTGAAGGCCACAAGCAATACTTCAGAACAATTAGCGGCCGAAAGCCTGAATTACAAATGAGGAAGACAATTACACGTTAAAAATACCAAAATAATTTTTCAAACAATCATTAAAAAATTGACTGTAACACAAGCTACATTGAGGCCGAAGGCCTTATTAAGAAGAATTCAAATTGTCGGCTGAAGGCCACAAGCAATAGGAATAATTTAAACAAAATATTATTTTTAAACAATTGACACAATCAGACCAAATAAAGAAGGGAGTGATCCACAGACAGTGCTCCAGCGATCGACCTGAGAAAAGTCCCTACAGCTGCGAAAGCGGTGAGACAGGCAGCCAAGAGTTATGTTCACTCAACAAGATGGCAAACTAGGGACAGCTTAAACGCCGACCAGCACACGCAAAATCCACCTAAGACGCGATAACCAATACCACGATAGAATAACAGTTAACATCGTCAAATGACAAGCATTTAATTACACAAGTTGGCTCCATCAAATCCTAGAACGCAGACAGGGTTGAGACCAAACTGCCTATTCAAAAGCTGACTAGATGCACATGGAACCGCAAAAGACCATCTACAAACAACTCAAACAATTCTAAAACAGTCACTATACAGCAACAAGACGAACTGCACGTAGAGATGAACGCTAAGAACACAGAAATGGTCGAAAGATCAGATACACGTCGTCCAGTGAGACGACCGACCGAACGACCAACCATCGGTCGTTGCCAATCAAGTCAGGCAAGGGAAACGTCGGAGTATAAAACCGCCAACTGACAGCTTGATGGCATGAGGTCACTTCGACGGGCGGACACACACTCACACACAAGTGAAAGTTGCCTTACTCGAATATAACTATCCATTCAACTTAAACTCGCTGAATCCGGACCTCGACGTGGTCGTGCGCTCTCACGACCACATCCTTCCATCGGGCAGTGCATGTATCGCCAGCTCCCTCGACGAGTACTGGCGCTGTCGGACCTCAGTACTGCTCCGTCCCAACTGAACTCCGACACACGACGAGTCGGAAATACTCGAGGTCACTCCAAAGATAGTACCACAGTACTCGCCTACGATAAACGCCGCTGCTGCCACTCACAGACAGACACAGCGAGCAAACGTAATGGTTCCAGTGAACGGACTAAGCAAACGTAATGGTTCCAGTGAACGGACTAAGAAAACGAGAGGTCACAATCCGAATAACGACGCCAACCTGTCAACGGCACAAACACGATCCGGAGCAGGCTCACTGAGTTTTCCCACAAATTTCTTATGGTACGTTCCCACAAATGCACGAATTTGTACAAACAAATTTCTTTCGGTTTTAATTTAGTATAAACTGGCTTTAGCTGTATAATAAAGCAACATTCAACTGTAAGAAACAGACCTATACAATGCTGTGAATTTCACGGTACGTCTATCACTTTTCTTGTGCTAGATGATAAGAGTACAGCGATAAACATAAAATTTAAATAACTCTTTGCGAAATCGTTTCTACAGGGAATGGACAAAAATATTGAAATGCCACCGGAAATGCATGCTTGAGCGTAATGAAGACGCTAGCCAAGCCTGGAGGCTGCTCCAGCAGGTTGTGCTGTTGTGTTTGACATCGAACGACACCTTTGCCGCGCCCTCAACACGCTGCAGGTGTCAGTCGAGGTCAGAACAGCGCTCTGTGTAGATGTGAGTGCATCAGGTCGGAGCTAAGTGAATTCGAATTTTGGCAAATTATTGGTGCTAATATGGTGGTGATTCCGTAATAAAGGTAACAGTAGTGTTTCGTGTTTCCAGTGGCACCCTACGGAAGATTTATACCGCATACTGGGAAAGTGGAAAGACACTATCCACTAACAAGGGAAACTCCCCATTGCTACCCCCCCCCCCCCTCTCAGATTTAGTTTTATAATGGCACATTGGGATAGTATGTTAAAAACTGAATGCAGATCAAGCATGAAAACAAGAAGAAGGTATACTGAAGGGTGATAAACTAGCAAAATAGAAACAGTGAACGCTCCAAGATTAACAACTGCAACATCGAGCAAGTTAAAAGGTCTGCAGCATTGCTGTTAAGTGTCCTCGGTATTGGACTACAAACCGAATGAGCTGTTTTCAAAACTCCCTGGAGCCAATTCATTTTCATTGTTATTTTTTCACAAAATTATGAACTGTCTGTCCGGTCATTGAAATTTTTGATCTCTTTCTGTAGTCTTGGCAGTTGTCATGCTATGCATTGGTTATAGAACGTGAGTCATGTGGTAAGAATACCGTCGCGAGTAAATGTGATGAATAGTGAGAGCAGGCGAGATACCGCATAGACGTCTCACAGCAGTCAAAACAAAAAATAAACGGGTGTGAACTGTGTTTCAACAAATGAGTTCAAGAGTCAAAACTTCCAAAACAGAATTCAAAAACGTTAAAAAATATATGTTTTGACAGAGCACAGGGAAACTTCGGCCGGCCGGTGTGACCGAAAGTTCTAGGCCCTTCAGTCCGTAACCGCGCTGCTGCTACGGTCGCAGGTTCGAATCCTGTCTTGGGCATGGGTGTAATGTCCTTAGGTTAGTTAGGTTTAAGTAGTTCTAAGTTCTAGGGGACTGATGACCTCAGATGTAAAGTCCCATAGTGCTCAGAGCCATTTGAACCATTTTGGAAAACTGCGTGATTGTTGAACTGTTGCGTTCATTTATCGCAACTTATGCGAGAAACTATTGTGTTTACATCATTTCCTTGTGTGTTGTCAGTTTCACATTCATACGAACATCTACACCGGGAAAGGAGGCACATCTCACTTACTCACCAGGCATAGAAGTGCGGTGCGTCGTTAAGAGATTCCTATCATATGACACATGCACTGCCACTAATGCCTTGCGTGACACACCAAACGTGTTTTCCAGCTGAGACTTCGGTTGACTTGTCGCTTTGTCATCAAACGTCTGCAGTTCCCATTCGAAAGCCACTTCCGTTCGGCTGCTGATAGAGTAGTTCTGCAGAACGAACTTCCATTATAGGTCCCTGCCTTACACCTCGCTGTTGGCAAAGGACGTTACACCACGACAAGCACACAGATTTGAATACAGCGAGCACTGGAAAAAAAATTGGGGACCAGAGAGCTTTAAAGACAGCCTGCCCGCTCTATAGTCTAATATCGTGACCACTGAACCTCGACGCCGCGCCGTACCTCTTCCATTTAGCTCTGTGTTGCACTTCTTATGCTTGGACCATTCACTGTTTCTATTTTGCTTCTTTCTTTCACAGTTCAGTACACCTTCCTCCTGTTTTCATGCCTGTCTGTGTTCAGGTTTTGACGGACTGTCTACTCGGCCCTCTTAGCACTAGATCTGATGGATTCAAGAAAGGAAATAGGAGTAATCCATTGAATTACAGACCCATATCACTGACCTCAATTTGCAGTAGGATTTTGGAGCATATACTGTATTCGAACATTATGAATCACCATGAAGAAAATGACCTATTGATGCATAACCAACAGGGACTCAGAAAATATCGTTCTTGTGCAACACTTTATTCCCTTGAAGTAATGAGTGCTGTCGACAAGGGATCTTAGATCAATTCCATATTCCTAGATTTCTAGAAGGCGTTTGATACCGTTACTCACAAGCGACTATTAATCAAATTGCATGCTTATGGAGTATCGTCTCAGTTGTGTGACTGGATTCCTGATTTCCTCTCAGAGATGTCACAGTTCGTAGTGATAGGCGGCAAATCATCGAGCAGAACAGAAGTGATATCTCGCATCCCTCAAGGCAGTGTCATAGGCCCTCTGCTGTTCCTGATTTACATAAATGATCTAGGTGATAATCTGAGTAGCCCCCCTAGATTTTTTGCAGGTGATGCTGTAATTTACCGTCTACTAAAATCATCAGACGATCAATTCCTGTTACAAAATGATCTAGAGAGAATTTCTGTATGTTGCGAAAAGTGGGAATTGGCACTAAACAAAGAAAAGTGCGAGGTCATCCACATGGGTACTAAAAGGAATCCGATAAATTTTGGTTATACGCTAAATCGCACAAATCTAAGGGCTGCCAATTTGACTAAATACCTAGGAATTACAATTACGATCAACTTAAATTGGAAAGACCACATAGATAATATCGTGTGGAAGGCGAAACAAAGACTGTGCTTCGTTGGCAGAATACTTAGAAGATGCGACAAACCCACTAACGAGACAGCCTACATTACACTTGTCCGTCCTCTGCTGGAATATTGCTGTACGTTGTGGGACCATTACCAAGTAGGATTGACGGAGGACATTGAAAAAGTGCAAAGAAGGGCTGCTAGTTCTATGTTATCGCGCAATAGGCGTGAGAGTGTCACTGATATGATACGCGAGTTGGGGTGGCAGTCAGTGAAATAAAGGCGGTTTTCTTTGCGGCGAGATCTGTTTACGAAATTTCAGTCACCAACTTTCTCTTCCGAATGCGAAAATATTTTGTTGACACCCACCTACGCAGGGAGAACTGATCATCATAATAAAATAAGAGAAATTAGAGCTCGAACGGAAAGATTTAGATGTTCCTTTTTCCCATGCGCCATTCGAGAGTGGAATGGTAGAGAAGCAATATGAAAATTGTTAGATGAGCCCTCTGCCAGGCACTTAAACGTGAATTGCAGAGTAACTATGTAGATGTAGAGGTGCGCTGGGCAGTTTCCATTGTAAGCCACAACACGAACGAATGTGTGGGTTGAGTGAACGCGACTGGCGGTCATTGAGGAGGACTGAGACCAAAAGTTAGAGGATGACAGCTGCATTCATCACTCCAAAACTGAGTATCGCAATCGCGAACCCTGCCAGCACCAAAACAACATAAAGGGAGCTCCAGAAAAAGGAAACTGAGGGGCCCGCTGGAATCCCAAAACTACTCACCGGTGGCGCAGGGAAAACAGTGCGGAAGCACGAAATCCTGGTTTACAGAGCAATGCAAGAAATCTATTTGGTCGGATGAGTCTTGTTTCACATTGTTTCCAACTTCTGGCGGAGTTTATGTAACAAGAGCGAAACATGGGGGGTGGGGGGGGGGAGGGGGAATTCGGTAACGATTTGGGCAGCCACATCGCAAGATTTCACGGGCCCCTTGGTTACTCTGCACGGCCGCATTACTGCCAAGGATTATGTGACCATTTTTACTGATCAGGTCGATCCAACGATACAATGTTTGATCCCCATTGGTGATGCTACGCTCGAAGAGGATAGGGCTGCTGTTCACACCGCCCTCATCGTCCTGCGTTTGTTTTGCGAGAACGAGAATGAATTGTCGCATCTTCCCTGGTCACCATAGCCACCAGATACCAATATTACTGAGCCTTTGTGCTCTACTTTAGTGAAGAGGATGTCTGATGGCTATCCATCTCCATCAAAGTTACCTGAACTTGCCACTATTTTGCTCAAAGAATGGTATAAGGTTCTCTTGAAAATCATACAGGATCTGTTTTATGTATGTCGAGGTGACTGGAGGCTCAAATGGTTAAAATGGCTATGAGCACTATGTGACTTCACATATGAGGTCATCAGTCCCCTAGACTTAGAACTACTTAAACATAACTATCCTAATGACATCACACACATCCGTGCCCGAGGCAGGATTCGAACCTGCGACCGTAGTAGTCGCGCGGTTCCGGACAGAAGCGCCCAGAACCGCTCGGTCACAGCGGCCGGCGACTGGAGGCTATTTTGAAAGCGAGCTGTTTTTCAGCGCCGTACTGGGCTTGGTAATATATTGTGGTTTTGGTGCCTTCATATTTTTGTCCATCCTTCGGAAGTGCTATGTACCTGACTGAAAAATGTCATTACTCATCCAAGAACGGCTCACAAAGTTTCCTGGTAGGCGTGTCTCGTCAAACGTCTCTCGGTGCATGATTTTCACAATTCTGTGTCAGCATGCCGCAAGACACTGTAAAATACGCAACTTGACATTAATCTTCATTAGAGCCAGCTGTCGAGTCTGGTAACCGGATTGTATCTTGCCAATATTTGATTTCACATTTTTGCAGTTTTCCGTGACAGCATTCTGTCAAAGATAACTGCCTTCTTCATGAACGTCTGATTTAGCAACTGTTGATACCTACCTAGGAACTAATGCTCGACTTGATCAGTCAGTATTATCTCGCTTCTTTATGACGCCACCGAAATTTGCCTCTGCACGACAGCGCACGGTAGCAATCCACTGCAAAAAGCAGCGCTCGAAACTGCGTTTCTTCAGGGTTCATATCTCGGGGTCAATTGTTTTGTACAGCCCTTGGCCTAAGGACCATTTGTATACCCACTGAAAGAACGGGCATACTCTAGCGATCCTGCAGCACGGAGTCAAAATTTAAATATTACATTCTCCTTCCAGCCGAGGCAAATTGAGTAGATCGGTCGCTCGTTTTGCATCAGGTACGATCTAGGGTGAATCTTAGGCAGCTTATAAAATCACAATTTGTTCATGGGCCGTTCCTGCGAAAATTCAGAAAAACCGTTACTTTTGGGTACGGAAAGTACCAATTGAGATGATGGATACTTATAATTTCCATTCACGGAAGATCTTAGAAGTTTTTGCCATACATTCTTAAAATGATTTTCTCTGGGAAATCGAAAAAAATTTTCAATATCATTATCTGTTCCGGCATCCAGAGGTTCAAAGTTACCTTACTAATGCAGAAAACCACAAAGCCATCTTGTCACCGTGGGCCGCAATTGTCCAAACAACCAACCATACAAAAGGTTCAAATTTTAACTGTACATTCTTTAGACATTCATCGAGAAATGCTATTTTCCAGTTATCGAACATCTGAATCCGTTATCAAGATACAATCGCTAAACCTTAATTTTAGGAAACCAAAAGGACTAATATGGGAGGATGGTCATTTTAATAATTTTTGTTCATGACAAATCGTCGAAATTTTTATCATACGCTCTTAATACGAAATTTTTTTCTTATCATTATCCCTTACCGAGTTCCAGCGATTCAAAGTTATCCGTACTTATGCACCTAAAATATGCGCGTGATATGCGATCTGGGACGCACATGTAGTTAACACCTTGCAAGAGTTCTAGGGTCACCAAAAGGTTTCTGAGGTTACCTGACTATGTTTTTAGCCAGTATTTTTCACCAGTAAATCTTTATGACTCGCTGTCTCCGTATAATGGTCACTTCACGCCTGTACAAATATGCCCAAAGTGGTATTGCAATGACAAAAGGTGGACTAAAATGGGTTTTAACATGCCGGAAAAGAACTTAGAATGACTATCAAAAATTTTCTAAAACTGGAAAGAATCCAAAGTCAGTAAGTTATTTCTAATAGCATTTTTACTCTTTTACTAAACAAATCAGAAGCCGGACGTTTTCCACCCTTCATGCTTATGAACGGCATCCATTCAGGATTCAGCTACTCCAGCACCTAGCAGAGGATGGCCCAGAGAGAAGTATGCAGTTTTGCATGTGGGCCCTAGAGACACGTTCATTCAACAAGAACCATCTTTTGCGCAAAGTATCTTGTTCATGATGAGGCAAACTTTTTTTCACTGGTGAAGTCAACCGTCATAACCAAAGATACTGGAGAGACCCGAATCGACACTGGATGGAATCTTCGAAGGTAGCTGGTGGCGTAAGGTTATTGTGAGATGTAGAGTATGGGGTACCCGTGCAAATAGACACATTTTCATTGTCCAGAACCTAAATGCTACCTTGAATGCTGCAAGAAGTGGTGTTTCCCTTAGTTCTGAATGGAGGGGGCTGCTTTCGCTCTTACTTTCACGAGGATGGGGCTCCACCACACTACAGAGCAGTTGTTCGTCAGTGGTTAGATGATTAATTTCCTGGTCATTGGATTGGCCGACGTGGTTCTATGAAATAGCCACCCAGATCACCTGATCTCACACACTTGACCTTTATCTGTGGGGTCATTTAAAGCAACTCGTATATGCAAAGAAAAAAAAGAAAGAAAGAGCAGACGCCATCTCGATAACACGTTGAACAAGCGTGTGCCAGGATTTCTGGGGAAATCCCTCTGCGAGTGCAAGACGAGTGGATTCAGCACCTTCAGATGTGCGTTGTTGACTGAGAGGGAGACCATTCTGAAAACATTAAATAACTGTCCTTAATGGAGAACAGTCCAGCCTGTAAATCAAATAAAACGTAACTTTTGAACCATAACTGCTACTTCGAATCCGTTTACTGGAACGAACTTTTCAGAAAATATATATTTCTGTTAAAAAAAATTAACTTAGACTGAAGATGGCGGACTTCAAAATGATGCCCATGTTCGGTACATACCTTAAAAGATAGCCCACCTCACCCATACCTCGCTGGAATATTCATGTTTACCCTTTCCTGTATTGTTTTTGACATAACAGGGTGTACGGCAACGTTTGACTGACCCTGTAATCACGGTCGCTGCACCATGGACAAAGAGCGGGAGGATTTACTCGTTAACGAAAACTGTTCCGTATTTCTGATGTTCGTCTTGTAGCTTTAATTTCTCCTTTTACAAGGGATGTTTCCCGACCTAATATTCGGTTAATTTTTTCTGCAGCTGTAGTCACAGATTCAAGATGATCAGTTAAAGCTGCATACGACAACATTAGCTGTCTGAGCTCCCTGGTGTAACAGTGACAACGAAATCTGCCGCTGTCGCTATTGATAAATGACAGCAGTGGGAAAAGTACGGTGTATCCTAGTACAGAAGATATTTTTACACACGTTTTGCTCACTTATTGTGTTACAAAGAGTTCGAGGCGTTCAGTTTGAAGCTAGTGCTCTACCTTCACAATCCACATGATTGTTGAGCTCGCTTCTTTCTAAATATACCGTGTATGCAGGGTGCTTATAATTAAAATGCAGCTAACCATAGAGGTCCAGTGTGGGCTGTAATCATCGTATGGCAGTGAAACTGGGTTGATATGCTAATGCGGAACCGATATACGCTGGGAAAAAAATTACTTCCAATTTTGTCCACCAGGTGCAAATCTAGTGTTGTACAGTATCTCGTCAACGACTCGTCGCTCATATGGAACATATTGTGTCAGTGGCGGTTAATAATAAAATGAACATCATGCTTTTCTCACTTGTTTGACCTTTACTGCCCACGTCCGGTTCTCCATCCTTTACATATGGAAACATTTCTGTACTTCTTTCTTGCATTCACAGCACCAGAGTAGCACCTGGTGGTAAAACTGGAGCTAATATCTTTCGAGAGTAAATCGGTGTCACATTAGCTCATTAGAATATCCACCAATCTGCACTACCATACGATGATTACAGCTCACACTGGAGCTCTATGAGTACGTGCAGTTTAATTATAACCATCTGGTATGTGCTAGAGGCCGTCTTAAAGATTTAATTATCACTTCGAAAAAATGTTGTTTTGGACTTCAGTCCACAGACTGATTTGATGCTGCTCTCTACGCTAGTCCGTCCTGTGTAAGCCTCTCCATTTCAGTTTGTTGACTACATTCAAGCCCTGATGTTTCTCTACAGTTGTTACCACCTTCATTTCCTCCAATACCATCCCAAACTGACGTTTTCTTGATGTGTCGCATCAACTTTCTAACCTTCTTGTAATCAAGTTGTGTTATAAAATTCTTTTATCCCCAGTTCTGTTCAGTTCCTCTTCAGTAGTACTGCGATCTAACCGTCTGAACTACACGTTCCTCTGCAGCACCACATTCCAGGTATTTCTATTTGTATTTGAACTGTTTATCGTCCAACTTTCACTTCAGTACAAGGCTACGCTCATGACAAACGTCAACTAATATATCTCAGTAACAAATTCATGACTGAAGTTACGCCTTTATTGTTTCTACGAAGGTATATGTCTGCAGTCATGGTTGCCAATGAAATCCTTACTCCCCAATAAGCAGAATTAGTTCTTTTTGCAGATGAATCTAGTATTGTAATCGATCCAAGCTTGTATACAGAAACGTAAGAAATGGTGAACAAAGTTCTTTAAAGTATTATTGTCGGGTTTTTCTGCGACTTGTCTGATCCTCAGTCTTATAAAACACAACATATTCAATTCTGCACATTTAGGGGTACTACACCAGTGATAGTGTAACAGATGTGGAGGAAATAATAAATAGGGTGGAAACTACTGATGAGAATTTAAATTGGAAAAAGCAGGTTTTGGAAATCCTAAAACAACTTAGTTCAGTCACTTTTGCACTTAGAATCATAGCAAATCGTGGGGTGACACGAATGAGTAAGTTGACAAATTTTACATATTTTTGTTCAGTAATCTCATGTGGAATAACTCACCTTTAAGAAAGAAAGTCTTCATTCCACAAAAAGGTGCTGCAAGAGTAATACATGATGCTCACCCACGATCATCTTGTAAACATCTGTTTAAGGAGTTGGGCATTGTGAATGCTATTTCACATTAAATTTATTGTGCTCATGATGTTTGTTGCAAATTATCCACAACAGTTCAAAAGGAGCGCTGATGTACATAATTGCAATACAGAAGGGAAAATGGCGTTCATTACTTCAAATTAAGGTTGTCTGTAGCCCAAAATGGGGTGCACAATGCTGCAACAAAAATTTTTGATTACTTCCTCAGTGATGTAAAATGTCTGACAGACAGCGAAGTAAAATTTGACAACAAACTGCGAAGGTTCCTCCTTGACAACTCCTTGTATTCAGTAGAAGAATTTCTATTACTGTTATGTGTGGGTGGGTAAGAATTACTAACTCACACCTGTACTCTTTTTTCTTTTTGTAATGTATATATAATAAAAAGACTTAGAAATGTTCAGAATGTAACCATATGTAAAAATTAATTTTTTGATTTGGATTTAAGATTACACATTATTACGATCTATCATGCAAAATGATCCATGGAACACGTAGCTAACTGACAGTACTGCAGCACGCCACTACAGAAGCCAAAACAAAATGCTGTAGCCCAATGATAAAGTAGTGCGCCAGTACTTTTCTCTGTATTCGAAGGGGAACACTGTTGCCAGCTATCCAAAATGAAATAGGCTAAATGTGTCTACGAAAAAAGTTAGAAAAATACGAAATATACCAATGTGTGTTATTGTGCAGTTTTTGCAATAATTATTCTGTGTGAGGTATTTAAATGGGGGACGAAATACGAGTATCCAGTAAGGCAGATATTGTTAGACAACTCCAGCTACATGCAGAACAATTGGATGAAATTTTATACGCAGACAAGCCAAAATGTAATCACCGCTTCCCCAAGCCGGAGGTTCGAGTCCTCCCTCGGGCATGGGTGTGTGTACTGTGTAAGCTTAGGGACCGATGACCTCGGCAGTTTGGTCCCATAAGACCTTACCACGAATTTCCAAATTTAATCAACGCTGATATTATTTTCATGGATTTTTTTAAACTTTAGAATCCAGTTCTTGAAAAATTTCTTTACTCAGAGTAACTAATATCAGGTATGAATTTAGTTAGTTTAAAGGAATTTCAAGAAATAACAGTTCTACAGGATTTTGTATCATATTTTTAACGCGTGTACAATGTTTCAGTTTAATGGCTTTAATAGTCGGAGAGAAACGGACGAAAGAATAAAAAATTAGAGGTATGCCTTGTGCATCTCGATAGAGAAATGAATTCTGAATGTACAAGTACTTTGAGTGCACATATAATAATTTCAGTTTTTATTTCTATGATTTGCATTCAAAAAATCAACTCTTTTTTTCAACCTCGAGATTTTTACGTGAAAATGCATTTAAATAAACATCTTCATTCGCATAAATTTATTTTTCTCACAATAAAAGTTAAAATAATGTTTCTATGAGGTACTTGTAAGGAAAAGTTCTTAACACCTGCACTGCAATATTACATTATTTCTTACAGTTAGCAAACTACTGCACCAAATAGAAGTTCGCTGTTCCTCTTCTCAGTTCAATCGCTGGCACATTCTTTACTGCAACTGTGAAGCGTATGATTTCTGCTTCCTCTGCATAAATCAAAGCCTGCTTTGTTTAGAACAGCTTCCTTCATTAACGTATTGAGAAGTTGCGTACTTTGCTATGCTGCAACAGCGTTTCCACTGTTTATTTCTCGCAGAAATATTTTTGGTCTTGTGTGTGTAGATGTTAACGAGTCCAGAATACACACCAACAAAGCTTTAGTCTGCTGTGTTGTGCTTTGTAATTGAACCTATTAATACATTTTCATGGAATGTTGAAACAAGTTTTGAAACCTTAGTTCAATGGAAATAATTTTCCTTTAACCAACATGGATTTCAATGTTTTTCTTTTATCAAGGAAAAACCCTGGATAAGAAGCCAGATGACTGTGATAAATATTTAGTTCGAGCACCACCTAAATTACTCATTTGCCGGCTAAATGGTATTAAAAAGAAACCCGAGTTAGCTCTAAAGAAGCTGATTTGCCAGCAGTGAATGGGGACAGCCTTGCGACAAATCCATGGTGAGTTCGTGGAAATTTACGTCAACAATGCACCATCGTACGAGACTGTGGTTAGGTTGTGGTCAGACGAGTCTGAATGCCGAAGAACGAAGTGGCGGATTATCTGTGTGTGTGACGAACGGGGAATCGCAAAAGAAGCACCTCCACTCTGGGAGGACGGCGAATCACAGTCGAGCAGGTCGTGAAAGAAGTGAAAAATCAGTCACAGAGTTGCTTTTAGCACCTTACAAGACATCAGGGCAAGGAGGATGCTCCACTGAACAATCTGGGATAGGGAACCTGGGATCGGAGAAGCTAGCTTAAGGAGATAATAGGAATAAAATCTCATTGCTATGTACTTTTTAATTTAAATTACTTGCAGTTAACTGGGTAGTAGGAATCCTTGGGTAACAGAAGAAATATTGAATTTAACTGATGAAAGGAGAAAATATAAAAATGCAGTAAATGAAGCAGGGAAAAAGGAATACAAACGTCTCAAAAATGAGATCGACAGGGAGTGCAAAATGGCTAAGCAGGGATAGTTAGTGGATAAATGTGAGGATGTAGAGGCTTATCTCACTAGGGGTAATACAGACACTGCCTACAGGAAAATTAAAGAGACCTTTGGTGAAAAGAGAACCACTTGTATGAATATTAAGAGCTCAGATGCAAACCCAGTTCTAAGCAAAGACGGGAAAGCAGAAAGGTGGAAGAAGTATATGGAGGGTCTATACAAGGGCGGTGCACTTGAGGACAATATTATGAAAATGGAAGAGGATGTAGATGAAGATGAAATGGGAGATATGATACTGCGTGTAGAGTTTGACAGAGCACTGAATGACCTGAGTCGAAACAAGGTTCAAATGGTTCAAATGGCTCTGAGCACTATGGGACTCAACATCTTAGGTCATAAGTCCCCTAGAACTTAGAACTACTTAAACCTAACTAACCTAAGGACATCACACACACCCATGCCCGAGGCAGGATTCGAACCTGCGACCGTAGCAGTCCCGCGGTTCCGGACTGCAGCGCCAGAACCGCTAGACCACCGCGGCCGGCTCGAAACAAGGCCCCGGGAGTAGACAACATTCCATTAGAACTACTGACGTCCTTGGGAGAGCCAGTACTGACAAAATTCTACCAACTGGTGAGCAAGATGTATGAGACAGGCGAAATACCCTCAGAATTCAAGGAGAATATAATAATTCCAATCCCAAAGAAAGCAGTTGTTGACAGATGTGAAAATTACCGAACTATCAGTTTACTAACTCACGGCTGCAAAATACTAACGCGAATTCTTTACAGACGAATGGAAAAACTAGTAGAAGCCGACCTAGGGGAAGATCAGTTTGGATTCCGTAGAAATATTGGAACACTTGAGGCAATACTGACCTTACGACTTATCTTAGAAGCTAGCTTAAGAAAAGGCAAACCTACGTTTCTAGCATTTGTAGACTTAGAGAAAGCTTTTGACAATGTTGACTGGAATACTCTCTTTCAAATTCTGAAGGTGGCAGGGGTAAAATATAGGGAGCGAAAGGCTATTTACAATTTGTATAGAATCCAAATGGCAGTTATAAGAGTTGAGGGGCATGAAAGGGAAGCAGTGGTTCGGAAGGGAGTGAGACAGGGTTGTAGCCTCTCCCCGACGTTATTCATTCTGTATATTGAGCAAGAAGTGAAGGAAACAAAAGAAAAATTCGGAGTAGGTATTAAAATCCATGGAGAAGAAATAAAAACTTTGAGGTTCACCGATGACATTGTAATTCTGTCAGAGACAGCAAAGGGCTTGGAAGAGCAGTTGAATGGAATGGATAGTGTCTTGAAAGGAGGACATAAGATGAACATCAACAAAAGCAAAACGAGGATAATGGAATGTAGTCGAATGAAGCCGGGTGATGCTGAGGGTATTACATTAGGAAATGAGACACTTAAAGTAGTAAAGGAGTTTTGCTGTTTTGGGAGCAAAATAACTGATGATGGTCGAAGTAGAGAGAATATAAAATGTAGACTGGCAATGGGAAGGAAAGCGTTTCTCAAGAAGAGAAATTTGTTAACATCGAGTATAGATTTAAGTGTCAGGATGTTGTTTCTGAAAGTATTTGTATGGAGTGTAGCCATGTATGGAAATGAAACATGCACGATAAATAGTTTAGACAAGAAGAGAATAGAAGCTTTCGAAATGTGGTGCCACAGAAGAATGCTGAAGATTAGATGGGTAGATCACATAACTAATGAGGAGGTGTTGAGTAGGATTGGGGAGAAGAGAAGTGTGTGGCACAACTTGACCAGAAGAAGGGGTCAGTTGGTAGGACATGTTCTGAAGCATCAAGGGACCACCAATTTAGTATTGGAGGGCAGAGTGGAGGGTAAAACTCGTAGAGGGAGACCAAGAGATGAATACACCAAGCAGATTCAGAAGGATGTAGGTTGCAGTAGGTACTGGGTGATGAAGAAGCTTGCACAGGATAGAGTAGCATGGAGAGCTGCATCAAACCAGTCTCAGGACTGAAGACCACAACAACAACAACAGTTAACTGCAAATACCATCATTGACACAACGAACATACCATTTGTACAGTTTCTAACAAAATGTGCTGAAACTGAAAACCATCAACCTCAATACAAGCATGGCATCGGCGAACAAGATTAAGACACACTCTTACAAATATTTCGAATCACATCGCAGGCAGCTACAATTCTGGCAACTAAGTCCATTTCCGTATCCACTGGGACCTCATACACAAGCGACTTCACATGTCCTCATAAGAAATAATCGAGAGGATTCAGGTTAGGTGACCTCGCAGGCCATGAAATAGGACCTCCCCTTCCAATGCAGAGCCAGCGACCAGGAAATACTGTACCGGTACTACTCCACCGTTCTGTACTGTATGTCTCTGAATAGCACTGAGTAATGAATGTGTCTATCTACATCTACATGATTACTCTGCAAATCGCATTTAAGTGCCTGCCAGATTCGTGGATTCATAGCACGTTCTGTCATGGAACAATGTAAAAACGATACAACAGGCCACCTATGGACAAGGAAAGTGAACAAAACCTGCATCATGACTTCCGGGCAACCAGGCTCGTCCTTGCAGAAAATAACGAATGTACAGTCGTGGACAAAACGAGCGAGACCCCTCGCCTTTTCGTTATGCTGATCCGCACAGCTTTAAAGTCTGCTACACAGCATAACAGGCAAGGCGACGAAGTGCGCCCAACATACTATGTACAGACGTGAAATTGACGAACTATCCAAACTTTGTCAGACTGCTTCCAATCATATGTAAGACTATACGAGGGTTGGAACTTAGATAGTGGCAACTATTTATCCACAACCGATACAAAAGAGTTACATGTTTGCACCTGTTATTGTCCTTCAAAGTAGTCACCAGCGTTGTATAGAACCTGCTGCCGTTACTCGCTAATAACAGTATTTTGTTATTTCGGTAAACATCCCGAATGATTGTCACATAAGCGGTGACATAAAAGTAGAAAATTCATGTTTTAGAATCCAGAAAACTCTATGCAACAGAAACTGAAGATCATTTTGCCATTTTCATTGCGAAACTGCCGGCTTACTGATGTCTGGGGTAATAATAGAGGGCTGTTTGCCTGGGTTGTCTGCTAGCATAGTGAAAGGTGTTTGCTACTGCAAGGGAGGTCTGGTTTGTTTTCGGTTCTAATCTCGATGGAGGCAAATATACTACCAGTTAATCAATTTTAATAAATTCTCGCGCCCCCAATACGTTTTATTGCTACATTTATTCTGTATTGGCGCCCTGTGGATATCAATATGAGACTCTTGTAGAATTTCGTACTTGTTGCTGCCTTCCTTTTTCCGATTCTGTCAATAATTGAATTGACTTCCGTGTGGCACTGAATGATATTTAACTGAATTTCGTAATGAATCTTCACGGATTGCTAAATTTGCACACTTTCATTGTAGGTCAGCAACAGTAATCCACTATGACGGGTCTGAAAATTGACACAAAACTTTTCGCGGCCGAATGCGCATAATATTTTGCTAATTCGTAACGATCTGGGGTGCTTTGTCTTACTAGAACAGTTGTGTTATCTCGATAAGCTGAAATTCATTTTTATTAGTACAGTTCATAATAATTAGCGTTTCTTCTTTCATTTATATCTTATATTTACGTGTTGTGTTTAACACACTAATGAGCATTAAAATAGTCTTACACATGATTGAAAACAGTCTGACAAAGTTTGGACAGTTTGTCTATTTCACGCCTGTGCATAGTATGTTGGTAGCACTTCGTCGCCTTGCCTGTTATGCCGTGTAGCAGACTTTAAAGCTGTGCGGATCAGCATAACGAAAAGGCGAGGGGTCTCGCTCGTTTTGTCCACGACTGTACATGTAAATAAACAGCACAGTATGTGTAAACTAAACTTATACGTATTTTATTTGCAAATAAGCTGGAAAACAGAAATGCTAGACAAAGCAGTAGACAAATTTATTTGCCGACCGCTGTTCTAGGCGCTACAGTCCGGAACCGCGCGACTTCTACGGTCACAGGTTCGAATCCTGCCTCGGGCATGGATGTGTGTGATGTCCTTAGGTTAGTTAGGTTTAAGTAGTTCTAAGTTCTAGGGGACTGATGACCTTAGATATTAAGTCCCATAGTGCTCAGAGCCATTTGAACCATTTTTGAACAAATTTACTTCTGTATCTTCTTAAGCCGGCTTCTCCGACACCAAGTTCCCTGTTCAGTAGAGCATACAAAGGGGCAAAGCAAGCAATAGAAATCAGTAGATTGACCACAGTCACAAAGGCGGAGACGCAACAATCATCTGGCCTAAGTGACGCTGAGTGACTTTTGGGCCTGCCGTGTGTTTTACTGGTAGATTATGGTCATAAGGAGCAGACCGTCAGAGGAGCATCGTATGGGTGATTGTCCAGACCGAGGGCACCCAAATTTTTCCTGGACAGAACGCTTTGGGACTCCTGGTACTTTGATGAAACGCCATATTTATTTGGAAGGTTTTTTTTTTAAAATGAGGAAATACTTCTCATACTTAGCGACTAGCTGAAAAACCCGGCATTTGCAGGGTATTTACTTTGCCAGCATTCTGTTAGAAACGAAAACAAAAAAGGGATGTGTTTGTTTAAAAGTATCGAAAAAATATCATTTCCACGTATTCATGAAAGCACCTTTGAAATTGTCCTGGATATTCCATTGTTAATTATTGTCACGTAGAAGAAGGTGTAATTAGATGAATGACGAACACTAACTTCACTTAACGAAGATTTATTCACCACTTGCACATACAAGAGCGCAGAGCGAACTGTCTCCGGCCAGAACACATACGGTATATATACAGTTACGTAACATTCCAGTACAATGATTTTTGACATTTGTGGATACTTCTAGAATGGTCTCGAACCGAATACAGAAATTAAAATTTTGCAGTTTAGTTGAGTTTTGAACTCACGAATCTTCTATGCAATACTCTCGTATCATAACCACTACACCACGATAACTGCGCTACGCAGCTTCTTCTGCGACATTGCTCCCTCCTTAAGAGAACAGTGTCTCGGAGTTACGTCGTCCTAGTCCGGGAACGAGTCATCGGTCCTGCATACTCCGACTCCCGATGACTGATGTTCGCCCTGGAGGTGATCTTCTTAGAACTTCCTTTGCCGCTACGCTCTTCGTCACCTTTCCGCTTGTTGCCTGTCGCTGGAGCTTCGAATTTACCCTGGATTGCAGGATCCTTATAGGGCTTCATTCGAAGGACGTGGACCGTATCTTTGATATTTCGTCGTCTTGTGTCGGGGTCGAAATCTTCAACTTCATAAGTAACATCAGACAACTGTTTTACAACCTTATAAGGTCCAAAGTAGCGCCAGAGGAGCTTCTCAGAGAGACCAACCTTCCGAACTGGAGTGAAGATCCAGATGAGGTCACCACTCTGGTAGACAACAGGGCCGTGGCTGGCGTCATACATTCGGTGATCGTTTTCTTGAGCCTGCAGCGTGCGGAGTCGAGCTAACTGCCGAGCTTCCTCAGCTCTGGTTAACACCTGGCCGGTGTAATCGTCGCCCATGTCATCAGGATGTAACGGAAACATAGTGTTCATTGTCGTAGTCGCCTCACGCCCATGCACCAGGAAACATGGCGTAAGTCCTGTGGTGTCTTGTTTGGCCGTGTTGTGGGCAAACGTCACGAAAGGTAGCACCTCATCACAGTTGCTCTGCTCAACACTGACGAACGTTGATAGCATGTCGGCCAAGATCTTAATAAAGCGTTCAGTAAGCCCGTTAGTTTGCGGATGGTAGGCAGTCGTCAAGTGATGAGTAATGTTGCACTGATGGTTTATCTCTGTCACAAAATTCGATTGAAAAACTTTCCCTCGATCAGTAATTAACGACCTTGGGGCACCGTTTTTTAATACGATGTCTTCCACGATGAATTTGGCTACCTCGAATGCTTCGGCTGTTTTCACAGCTTTTGTAGTGGCATAGCGTGTCAGATAATCAGTGCAAACAATAATCCATCTATTGCCTCTAGCAGACTTTGGAAATCGTCCGAGGAGGCCAATCCCAACACGCTGGAAAGGCTTTATGGCTGGTGGAATTGGTATGAGTCGGCCAGGTGGTTTCTGAGAAACTGCCTTTCTCCTCTGGCACTCTCGACGGTGCGACACATAGTGACGGACACTCCTAAATAAACCTGGTCGGAAAAATCTCTTTCGGATTCTATGGTATGTCTTAATAAATCCCAAATGTCCGGCCTCAGGTGTCTCATGGAATTTCTGTAGGGCATCTAAGCGCATGTGTTTAGGAATCACTGGTACCCACCTGTTTCCAAATGGATCAAGTTTTTCTTGCAAAGTAATCCATTAACTACCTTAAATTGTCCTTTCACATTCTCTGACCGATTTAAGGCAATCATAATTTGTGATAACTTGGCGTCCTTCTTCTGCTCAGCAGAGAGATCCTGGAGTGCAGCGAGATAGTCACTATCTTCATCAAAGTCTTGCACAGGGGTTCTTGAGAGACAATCGGCATCTTGGTGTTTTCTTCCACTTTTGTGCACTACGGTAATGACATACTCTTGAAAACGTAGTGCCCACCTGGCGAGTCACCCTGATGGATCCTCAAGACCTGTCAACTAACAAAGTGAATGATAGTCTGTAACAACTGTGAATGGCCTTCCATAGAGACAGTCGAAATTTGCACATTGCTCAGATCACAGCAAGACATTCTCTTTCTGTAGTTTAGTAGTTTCTCTCGGCTTTTGTAAGTGTCATAGAAGCATAGGTTATAACCTTCTCTTTTCCATCCGAAATTTGCACCAGAACAGCACCGATCCCATACCCACTGGCGTCTGTGTGTAGTTCTGTAGGTACTCTCTCATCATACAGACCAAGTACAGGGTCAGTCGTCCGAACTTTTCGCAGCACATCAAAAGAATCTGGTTGAGCACCACCCCAGATAAATTTAGCATCGGCTTTTAACAACTCTTGGAGTGGCCTGGCTGTGATACAGAAGTCTTTGATAAAACGACGGTAATAAGAACATAATCCGAGGAAGCTTCTCACATTTCTAATACTTTTAGGAATAGGAAATTCCGTAACAGATCTCACCTTTTCTGGGTCTGTCCGCACACCTTCGTTTGACACAAGGTGTCCAAGTATTCTGATTTCTTTTGCTCCAAAGAGGCACTTTCTTGGATTAAGTTTCAGTCCGCCTTGTTGGAGACACTTAAGAACGGCCCTCAGTCTTTTCATGTGTTCATCAAATGTCTCTGAGAACATTGTAATGTCATCTCAATAACAAAGACACATCGTCCACTTCAGGTGACATAGAAGATTATCCATCATCCGTTCAAACGTTGCTGGTGCATTACACAAACCAAACGGCATTACCTAAAACTCATACAGGCCCTCAGGGATGATGACTGCAGTTTTCTCACGATCAGCCACATCTTCTTCGGTTTGCCAGTATCCCGAGTACATGTCCTTGGTTGAGAAAAACTTAGACCCCTTCAGACAATCTAGTGTATCGTCAATTCGTGGAAGGGGGTAAACGTCCTTTTTAGTTATTTTATTAAGCTTTCTGTAATCAACACAAAAGCGCCAACTGCCATCCTTCTTCCTGATGAGAACCACTGGTGACGACCGTGGGCTCTGCGAAGGCTGAATGATGTCATTCTTCATCATTTTCTCTATCTCGTCGCGAATTATTCGACGTTCCGTTGCTGACACACGTTAGGCTCTCTGGCTTATTGGTTGATGGTCTCCAGTGCTAAACCGGTGCTTCACCGTCGATTTGTCTAATTTGTTCTTCACCTATGGTTTGAAGCATTCAGAAAACTACTGAAGAATGGCAAGTAGCTTCCTCTGTTGTTCTTTAGTGAGATCTGGTGATAGTCCAGCTAGAAGACCTTGTCTCGTAGTGGTAGCGCCAATTTCGCCCACAGACTCGGCGTGGGACGTTTCTATGACGCTCAGCTGTTCGACAATTAACGACCCAGCGTTTGCTATGCAGATGCGTCTTGGAAGGATCTGCGGTTCTCGGCGACAGTTAACTATCCACAATTCACCGAATCCGTTCTTAAACGAGACGACAGAGGTTGAGATGATCAAGTTATGCTTCAGTGGTATGCTTCTCTTACATTCTACTACAAAATCTATGGGTTGATGCATGGCATGACACATGACAGTTACTTTTCTAGCTCTGACTGCAGGAATGATCACTTCATCCAGCATACATAGTCTCCACACACTCGGTTGCGCATCTTCCTGTCCACAGTATCTCATCTCATCTAGTATAATCTACGAGGGACCACAATCTATCTTTGCCTGAGAAGCTTTCAAAACGTGCCATCCGAGAATGACGTCATGACTACACTCTTGTAAGATGATGAATTCTAAGGGCTGTGTATGGCCACTTATACCCAAACGAATAACACATCTTCCTGTAGGTTTTACATATTTCCCATTAGCCACCTTCAACAGAGATATTTTGCTGTCGACGAATACGGTTTTCTGCAACTGGCGACGGTTCTTCTCCGAAATGACTGAATATGATGCTCCAGAGTCCACAAGAACTTGGGCTGATCGGCCATTTTTGAGGATATCGATGTAATTTCCTATCATTTTTGTAGTAATCGACGGTGGAGGATTTTTCTCTTCGGCGGCCTCACCTCCAAGGAAGGTCGCACTCTTTAATTTTCGAGGTTGCAGTGGCTAGGTGATCGGCTGGGGCTTCTAAACGGCGATGGAGACCTTGATCGGCGTGCTGGGTAGCGCCCTCTCCAGCGGCTAGCTTGCGGCGATGGTGACCTTCGTCGTCCTGCACCCACATCTTCTTATTCATCTTCGTCGTCCCGGAGTTGGAGTCGGCTAAGATAGGTCTACTGTCTTCTGGCGCGGGCGTCATCAAATATCCGCCGCATTTGTCGACAATAGCACACCACATGTCCCGGTCGTCCGCAGTGATAACATACTGGTTGGTTATCCTGGGTCTTCCAGACGTCAGCCTTCCTAGGTGCCCAAACAGGTTCGTCATGCGGCATTGTAGGAACGTAACTTCACCTGGGTCTCGACTTTTTCATCGTTTTAAAGGGAAACGAAGGACGAGAGATTGGTTTCAATGTCTGTTCCACTTCCTCCCTTATGACCTCTTGAAGCATCTCGGTTTTTTTGCTCGCCGTGCAATCCAAGTGCCATCTGAACTTTCTCTCTCACTATCTGACGAAGAACACTTTTGAAATCAGTTCCTTCCTCCATCACAGACATCAATACGACGTTTGGAAGCCTTTCAAACTTCTTGCGTGTAATTATTTTTTGATGCATTTTCTCGATATACCCTCGCCATTTTATGAAGTCGTCTGCTGTCGAAACCTCCTTCAGAAGTAGGGCTTGATACATGTCCTCAACAACACCCTTCATGAGATGTGGAACCTCATGTTCCTCCTTCATTCTAGGATCCACTATTTTACACAGCTCCAAGACGTCTTGATTGTTGGATGCTGTAGTTTCTCCTGGACGGTGTGCCCTGCACTTTAATTTATCTTCAGCCTTGCACTTCTGTCCTTGTCTGTTGCCGAAATACTTGCGCAGTTCCGCCTGGAATATTTCCCAGCTTGTGAACTTCTCCTCGTTGCTCTCATACCATCTCTTGGCAGTGCCCTCCAAGCAGAAAAATACGTTACCCAAACACACGGTGCCATTCCATTTTTTAAATCTGATACCTTGAGCCACTTGTTTGGGTCTTGGCCATCGTCACCAGAGAACCCGGATGGATGTGTCATGTGGTGACACACAGTTGCTGTCATCGTAACGTCCTTCTCTTCTTCTGTCTCCGATAGATTGCGATCTGTTGAATATAGCTCGTACTCGGATTTCTCGCAACGTAAACGGCGGCTCTGTCGTGGCTTAATGGGAGCCGCTGTGTCGCCGATAACGTGCGCTACCACAAGTTCCAATACCCAGCGTCTCCACCAGAATAATGTCACATAGAAGAAGATGTAATTAGAGGAATGACAAACACTAACTTCACTTAACGAAGGTTTATTCAGCACTTGCACGTACAAGAGCGCGTAGCGAACTGCCTCCAGCCAGAACACATATGGTATATATACAGTTACATAACATTCCAGTACAATGATTCTTGACGTTTGTGGGTACTTCTAGAATGTACTCGAACCGAATATAGAAATTAAAATTTTGCAGTTTAGGTGAATTTCGAACTCACGACTCTGTATGCACTAGTCCAGTATCATAATCACTACACCACTTTGACTGTGCTACTCAGCTTCTGCGACAGTATTGTTACGATCCATCCTGAATTTTCCATTGAAATAATGAAACGGTCTTAGAAAGAAATATGCATAATGTACAAATATAAAAGTGCAGTATCCAAATTAAGAGACATGATCCCGGACAGTTTCTGTACGCTGGATGCCTCTGCTTGGCGTGTCTACAACGCTATTTCGTAAACGTCTCTCATGCCAGTGCCTCTTCGTCCTTCTATAGACGACTATCGTTTTCGCCTACAGCCGTTTGCACTTCGCAGTTGAAAGCTGTCAAATGCGCTGCCAGTATACTGCTGTGTTTATGCATTTCGTTAGTACGGTTACCTTCCAAAGTCATGTGTGTTGTACTGGAATTCATGGCATGCTCCACATATGAGACGTGGCCGTTATTCATGAAATGACAGGTGTGATGATGTGACTTACACTGCTTTAACTTTAATCCGTGAAGATGGTCAGTGACCGAAAACGGTCGATATTTGGGTTTTAAATAAAGTAAACAGCTGAAGGTCAAACATGTTGTTGTGGTCTTTAGTCCTGAGACTGGTTTGATGCAGCTCTCCATGCTACTCTATCCTGTGCAAGCTTCTTCATCTCCCAGTACTACTGCAACCTACATCCTTCTGAATCTGCTTAGAGTATTCATCTCTTGGTCTCCCTCTACGATTTTTACCCTCCACGCAGCCCTCCAATACTAAATTGGCGATCCCTTGATGCCTCAGAACATGTCCTACCAACCGGTCCCTTCTTCTTGTCAAGTTGTGCCACAAACTCCTCTTCTCCCCAATTCTATTCAATACCTCCTCATTAGTTATGTGATCTACCCATATAATCTTTAGCACTCTTCTGTAGCACCACATTTCGAAAGCTTCTATTCTCCTCTTATCCAAACTATTTGTCGTCCATATTTCACTTCCATACAGGGCTACACTCCATACAAATACTTTTAGAAAGGACTTCCTGACACGTAAATCTATACTCGATGTTAACAAATTTCTCTTCTTCAGAAACGCTTTCCTTGCCATTGCCAGTCTACATTTTGTATCCTCTCTACTTCGACCATCATCAGTTATTTTACTCCCCAAATAGCGAAACTCTTTTACTACTTTAAGTGTCTCATTTCCTAATCTAATTCCCTCAGAATCACCCGACTTACTTCGAGTACATTTCATTATCCTCATTTTGCTTTTGTTGATTCCTCCTTTCGAGACACTGTCCTTTCCGTTCAACTGCTCTTCCAAGTCCTTTGCTGTCTCTGACAGAATTACAATGTCGTCGGCGAACCTCAAAGTTTTTATTTTTTCTCCATCGATTTTAATACCTACTCCGAATTTTTCTTTTGTTTCCTTTACTGCTTTCTCAATATACAGAATGAATAACGTCGGGGAGAGGCTATAACCCTGTCTCACTCCCTTCCCAACCACTGCTTCCCTTTCATGCCCCTCGATTCGTATAACTGCCATCTGGTTTCTGTACAAATTGTAAATAGCCTTTCGCTCCCTGTCTTTTACCCCTACCACCTTCAGAATTTGAAAGAGAGTATTCCAGTCAACATCGTCAAAAGGTTTCTCTAAGTCTAAAAAATGCTACAAACGTAGGTTTGCCTTTCCATAATCTAGCTTCTAAGATAAGTCGTAAGGTCAGTATTGCCCCACGTGTTCCAACATTTCTACGGAATCCAAACTGATCTTCCCCTAGGTCGGCTTCTACTAGTTTTTCCATTCGTCTGTAAAGAATTCGCGTTAATATTTTGCAGCTGTGACTTATTAAACTGATAGTTCGGTAATTTTCACATCTGTCAACACTTGCTTTCTTTGTGACTGGAATTATTATATTCTTCTTGAAGTCTGAGGGTATTTCGCCTGTCTCATACATCTTGCTCACCAGATGGTAGGGTTTTGTCAGGACTGGCTCTCCCAAGGCTGTCAGTAGTTCCAATGGAATGTTGTCTACTCTCGGGGCCTTGTTTCGACTCAGGTCTTTCAGTGCTTTGTCAAACTCTTCACGCAGTATCGTATCTCCCATTTCATCTTCATCTACATCCTCTTCCATTTCCAAAATATTGTCTTCAAGTACATCGCCCATGTATAGACCCTCTATATACTCCTTCCACCTTTCTGCTTTCCCTTCTTTGGTTAGTACTGGGTTTGCATCTGAGCTCTTGATATTGATAAGAGTGGTTCTCTGTTCTCCAAAGGTCTCTTTAATTTTCCTGTAGGCAGTATCTATCTTACCCCCTAGTGAGATAAGCCTCTACATCCTTACATTTTTCCTCTAGCCATCCCTGCTTCGCCTTTTTGCACTTAATGTCGTACTCATTTTGAGACGTTTGTATTCCTTTTTGCCTGCATCATTTACTGCGTTTTTATATTTTCTCCTTTCATCAATTAAATTCAATATTTCTTCCGTTACCCAAGGATTTATACTAGCTCTCGTCTTTTTACCTACTTGATCCTCTGCTGCCTTCACTACTTCATCCCTCAGAGCTAGCCATTCTTCTTCTACTGTATTTCTTTCCCCCATTCCTGTCAATTGGTCCCTTATGCTCGCCCTGAAACTCTGTACAACCTCTGGTTTAGTCAGTTTATCCAGGTCCCATCTCCTTAAATTCCCACCTTTTTGCAGTTTCTTCAGTTTTAATCTATCTACAGTTTATAAATTACTTGGCACCTGTTAATAGTCACCTTCCAAAAATGATATTTCCTTGAAGTTGAGTCGACCTGAAGAGTGGTTCAAATGGTTATGGGTAGTGTGGGACTTAACATCTGAGGTCATCAGTCCCCTAGAACTTAGAACTACTTAAACCCAGTTAACCTAAGGACATCAGACACATCCATGCCCGAGGCAGGATTCGAACCTGCGACCGTAGCGGTCGCTCGGTTCCAGACTGAAGCCACACCGGTCGGCGACTGTAAGAGTGTTTTAGTAGTAAAGAAAAATGTACTACAACTTTGTGCATGATTCGGCATTTTTTCCACGTATCTCAGTGTTTATGACGTAATATGTCTTGAACTATGCCTCGTACAATGGCATAATTTTGTAGGTACATTCAGCCGCATAACAGATCAGTGATACCCGTCATCCACTGCACTATTGTCAAGCTATCTAACAATACACAGGAAGAGCTATTTCGCCAGGACTCAACTACTGGAGAGAACACCTGAACGGTACTGCAATCGCCAGATGGAAGAGTAAGCTGCCGCCGGATATTCTTGCAAAGGAAACAACCTGCCGCATCTTGCGTGGACATCACCCAATCGTCTTAAAGTGCATTTACACCTGTTCAATCTTCCGTGCGTATTAGGTTCATGAGATCGTCGCACGAACTGGAAAGAGGGCGCAAGGCCAAGTGCAAGGTCACCCATACCTCCGACTTCGGCCGACGGGCTGCCCTGCGCAGGCGCAAGAGTCTCCCCATAGCAGACACGGAGATACGTGCAACAGTCATGCACCTGTTTGCTGTTTTCTCCTGTTTGTGCTTTGTTTTACTACGTCTCACTGATACAAGATGTACGTATTCGCGCTTTATCTTTACGTAAGTACTTTGGCCAAGTGGAATCTGGACAGTATTATCATGCACCTTCTTCTGTCTGACTGGTCTGTTTCATGGGTTATAATAACTGAGTCAAACTTATCAACTACCTACAGTTCCTCGCAAATAAGAACAACCTGGAAGCAAGATAGGGAAACATGAACAAAATAAAAAGCCTTCGTTCGTACTTCAGATGACTACTTTTTAAAGAAGAGGAGTTACTCTGATACTTTTGATTAGTCGAAGTCATCTTGGACCCTTTACAAGCCGGTTTGATTCGTAAATAGTTATCGAGCAAATAATAATAATAATAAATCTCTTGCAGAAAAACTCATCCATGAAATACGTTTTTATTTGGAAATGAAATCGGAAACCCAAAGTCTAACGTTTGGCATTTCTTCATTAGCTGGCAGCCAGTCCTCATGTTTTGCAGATCAATAGACTGCAGAAACTTCTCCCCTAAGGGGAGCGCACGTGGCTTAGCTAGCGAATCGGCGTCAACATACCAACAATAACATGTCCAGACGCTTCAGAGGCTTCCAATTGTTTTATTCTTTGAGCTCATCAAGCGAAGAAAAGAATATGCATTTGTAATGTATACTGGGCATATTTGCTGTGAGTGATTGTTACTTCTTTCCTTAATATGAAGTTTTCTAGTATTTCGAATTCGTCATTTCAGTTACACAGCAATGGTCGCAGGTTCGAATCCTGCCTCGGGCATGGATGTGTGTGATGTCCTTAGGTTAGTTAGGTTTAAGTAGTTTTAAATTCTAGGGGACTGATGACTTCAGATGTTAAATCCCATAGTGCTCAGAGCCATTTGAACCATTTTTTAGTTACACGTTTTGCGAGATAAATAAAATACACCCACTAGCACATTTTGCGAAGTAAATAAAATACACACACTAGCACATTCTTCTATTTAGTGTAAATGATGAGACTATACATTGCAAGTGCTTTCTTTCCCACAGTAAGAAATATAAGTAATACACACATAAAAAAAAAAGTTTTGCATCACTGCTGCTCCGGGAGTTCCGAAACCTGTACAGAAAATTGGAAACATTGAATTGTACAAACATCAGTTCCGCCCTTTTTATTACCCATGAAAATCACACATTGCATGTTGTACCACCATACGGTGAGACCTTCAGAGGTAGTGATCCACACTGCTGTACACACCGGTACCTCTAGTGCCCAGTAGCACGTCCTCTTACATTGATGCATGCCTGTACTCGTCGTGGCTTAGTATCCACAAGTTCATCAAGCCACTGTTGGTCCAGATTGCCAGATTGTCCCACTCCTCAACGACTATTCGGCCTAGATCCCTCAGAGTGGTCGGTGGGTCACGTCGTCCATAAACAGCCCTTTTCAATCTATCCCAGGCATGTTCGATAGGGTTCATGTCTGGAGAACATGCTGGCCACTCTAGTCGAGCGATATCGTTATCTTGAAGGAAGTCATTCACAAGATGTGTACTTTGGGGGCGCGAATTGTCATCCATGAAGACGAATGCCTCGCCAGTATGCTGCCGTTATGGTTGCACTATCGGTCGGAGGATGGCATTCACGTATCGTACAGCCGTTACGGCGCCTACCATGACCACCAGAGGCGTACGTCGGCCCCACATAAAGCCACCCCAAAACATCAGGGAACCTCCACGTTCCTGCCCTCGCTGGACAGAGTGTCCAAGGTGTTCAGCCTGACCGGGTTGCCTCCAAACACGTCTCCGAAGATTGTTTGGTTGAAGGCATATGCGACACTCATCGGTGAAGAGAACGTGATGCCAATCCTGAGCGGTCCATTCGGCATGTTGTTGGGCCCATCTGTACCGCGCTGCATGGTGTCATGGTTGCAAAGATGGACCTCGCCATGGACGGCGAGAATGAAGTTGCGCATATTGCAGCCTATTGCGCACAGTGTGAATCGTAATATGATGTCCTGTGGCTGCACGAAAAGCATTGTTCAACAGGGTGGCTTTGCTGTCCTCGGAGCATTAATCCGTAGGTAGCTGTCATCCAATGCAGTAGTAGCCCTTGGGCGGCCTGAACGAGGCATGTCATCGTCAGTTCCCGTTTCTCTGTTTCTCCTCCATGTCCGAACAACATCGCTTTGGTTCACTCAGAGACACATGGACACTTTCTTTGTTGAGAGCCCTTCCTGGCACAAAGTAAATGGGGACGCGATCGAACCGCGGTATTGACCGTCTAGGCATGGTTGAACTATAGACAACACGAGCCGTGTATCCCCTTCCTGATGGAATGACTGGAACTGATCGGCTGTTGGACCTCCTCTGTCCAATAAGCGCTGCTCATGCATGGTTATTTATATCTTTTGGCGATTTTAGTGACATCTCTGAACGGTCAAAGGGACTGTCTCTGTGATACAATATCCACAGTCAACGTATATCTTCAGGAGTTCTGGGAACTGGGGTGATGCAAAACTGTTTTTGTTATGTGTATTTGGTGATCCTCAGTCAGCCTGTAGGGGACACGTCTATGTTGCAGACTCGCTTGTGCACTTCGTCAGCTCATCTGGCTGGCTCTGATAAACAAAGCGACTGCCCACTTGCCAGCCACACAGGCGCATTTGGGCCAGCAAGTGCAGCTTCATAACTAGAGTGGCGTGCGTGTTTCTCCCCATGTGTGAATGGAATCACTCATGCGCACATGTTGACAAAGAGCCTCTACTTGCATTGTGGGCTGGGCGTTCCCCGTTGCAAGACAAACATGCAAAAACGGGGCAGCCTTACAGCTAATGTGAACGAGTCTTGCGTGTGTGGAACAACGCAAGATCTGGGTCACTTGCTGGTATGTCCTCTACTGGAAGAGCCGCAAGGCAGGACTTGATTGGGGCAAATGACAAGGTCATCAGAAAAGCTGACTCGACACGGAAATGAATGAATGGACGCAACTTGATTTTTTTCGAGATGATAACTAATATAAGATAAACATCAACAAAAGCAAACCGAGGATAATGGAATGTAGTCGAATTAAATCGGGTGATGCTGAGGGTATTAGATTAAGATATGAGACGCTTAAAGTAGTAAATGAGTTTTGCTGTTTGGGGAGCGAAATAACTAATGATGGTCGAAGTAGAGAGGATATGAATGTAGACTGGCAATGACAAGGAAAGAGTTTCTGAAGAAAAGAAATTTGTTAACATCGAGTACAGATTTAACTGTCAGGAAGTCTTTTCTGAAAGTATTTGTATGGAGTGTAGCCATGTAGTGAAACGTGGACGATAAATAATTTACAGAAAAAGAGAATAGAAACTTTCGAAATGTGGTGCTACAGAACAATGCTGAAGATTAGATGGGTAGATCACATAACTAATTAGGAGGTGTTGAATAGAATTGGGAAGAAGAGAAATTTGTGGCACAACTTGACTAGAAGAAGCGATCGATTGGTAGGACGTATTCTGAGGCATCAAGGGTTCACCAGTTTAGTATCGGAGGGCAGCGTGGAGTGTAAAAATCGTAGAGGGAGACAAAGAGATAGAAGAAGCGATCGATTGGTAGGACGTATTCTGAGGCATCAAGGGATCACCAGTTTAGTATTGGAGGGCAGCGTGGAGGGTAAAAATCGCAGAGAGAGACCAAGAGATGAATACACTAAACAGATTCAGAAGGATGTAGGTTACAGTAGGTACTGGGAGATGAAGAAGCTTGCACAGGGTATAGTAGCATGGAGAGTTGCATCAAACGAGTCTCTGGACTGAAGACCACAACAAAAACACGACTAAAACCTTGTGACTACCCCTCGTACGAGCAGAAGCGAGTTGGGCCCAGAATAGCGACCGCCGGTAAGCTGTATTCAGCGTCCACTCACTAGCCACGAGTAGTCAACTGAGAGCAGAAATTCGTCCGCCTAATAGGGGCCTAGCAAGAGGCCGCACAGAGCCAGCGAGCAGCAGCAATCTACGCTGCGCGCACTGAGGAGGCGCCTTATCAGCTCCGGATGCTGTGGACCGGCGCGCGTTGCTCAATGCGTAATCCGTGACGCCGACTGGAGAGGCACACACATCTCTGCCTGCGCCAGTCGTACGGCGCCGCGGGGAGGCGAGAGGAGCCGAAGCATCGCAGCCCGCCAACAACTCTGCTTCTCCGTGTGGGCGGCGCTGTCTGTCACGTGGCCCGCGTGACGTCATCACCACTGCTGTACGTACCAAAGTGATCCAGTCGTACACCGTCGCGGCTGCTATTGTGGCTGTCCGCTTCGGTAAGAGTGAACTTAAGGGTATCCGTGGCCTTGTCCGTTTCGTACTGCTGTTTGGAAACGGTTCACTTGATGGATGATAGGAACAGAACACGGCCGCAGGCGGTTGATACGCGTAGCCAACAACATTGCCCGTTCGTAATTTTCTGTGTTTCGTAAATGAAGCTAGCTTGTATTTTGTTTCACTTGTAGCTTTTTAAGATGGCCAGTTAGGTCCCAGCCTAACCAAAAATTCGGAAATCATCACATATTTGGAAAAAAGAAACAGCCAAATGTTCGTGACAACTAAGATTATAAATAGAGGGTATTGAAAAGAAGTATCCATATTTTCAGAGCTGGTAATATGGACCAAAACAAGAAAAAAATGTCCAGTAAACACGGGGTGAGCTGTGAGCTCTACATCGTCTTGGCTACAGTGAAAACCATCTCTTCTACTGGGGGGCCTGTGCTTTCCACATTTTGCGAAGTGGTATTATGGATCAAAACAAAAAAAGTCCGGTAAACACGGGCTCTTAAATGCATTATCTTAAGAGCTATGAGTTCTCATTCATTAGAAGAAATGTGTTTCGCAGTAGCGAAGATGAACAAGTGTTCAGAGATCTTAAAGTGTACATTTAAGATCCAGATTTACATTGGTCATTATTTTTTGTTTTGGTCCATTCAACCACCTCTCAAAATATGAATTACTTTTGTGCCACCCTGCATTATTGCAGCTCGTGAATGTACTATCAGGCTACAACCTACAAACAACATCAAAAATCGTGCAATATTCGGAAAAAATAGTCAAATATTTGTGCCAGCCAAGATTACAAGATTGAGTGTTTCTCATTGGCTACCGTATACCGTGACCTGATTGGCTGCGAACAACGATAACGAACTGCCAACAGCAGCACGCAGCGGAAGGGCAACTGACACCGTAAGTGCACTTTAACCACCGCTTCAGTAACTTTTTGTTTATTTCTTCCATGACAGCAACCCTTGTTTTTCATTTTAACTCAGGAGTCACGCAGCAAAGGAGGCATACATTATTTCGATGTATTCTCGAAGCGTGATAGTTGGTGATGGTAGTGGCATACAAAAGAAATATGGAGAGGGGGGTGGGGAGGCCGGTAGAGGGGAGTAGATAAGTATTTCCTTGGACATGTTTCATGCGCAGTGAAGGTTAATTTTATCTTGTTTTTGTTGGATGCTGTAATTGGAATTACACGTTAAGAATACATGTGACGTAAGAATGACACCAAATATCTTTTTTACTTTGTTGCCTTTTCATAAACAGTATAAAATATACCAATGGACGCACGACTACTGATATTTTTGCAAATTATGTCATTATTTTCATAGAGGGATAATGTCTATGGACTGAGCATTTAGTTGTACAGAATGAAACTTTCTTCTTTTTCTGCCAATCTAGGGTTACACCTTCCTGCCTCTTGTGGCATGACCATCTCTTCATCGGGCTTTCCGCACTCCTCCTTCCAGTAGGATTGTATTCCATTGTTTGTCGAGGTGTTCACTGAGTTAACATACGATGAACATGCTCTTTCCAATCTTGCTTTCGTTGTAGCACTTTTTCAGTTAATGGCTGAACCCCCCTGTTCTTTGCTGATTTCTTCATTCCGTATTTTGTCTTCTATTGTGCAGCTATGGACGGATCTAACTGAACTTGATTTCTGATCTTTGAAATTATCTTGGATCTTTTGACCTTAATTTCCAACTTTCTATTCCTTATAGCTCTGTGGTTACTGCCATGACTTCATAAAATTTCGTATGCGTTTCTCCTTCCGTTTTACCCTTTAAGGTTCTTCTTACCATGTCACATTTATGTTGATGTGTGTTAATTTTTTACTCACGTGTTTCTCTTCTTAAAATGAAAATCGTGGGGTGTACGTAATACATAACTGATGCATCAATAGCCCATCTCCTTACTATAACTCTACTTAATGTCTGATGCTCGACATTCATCTAGTATTCTGTAATGCTTCTGCCCCAAGTTTTTCATTTATAGCTATTAGAAATCCGCACTCACAAATGTTCAGGACTATCCGTATGGAGTATAGACTCTATATGATGCCAGGAAAAATAATTTTATACTTTTCAGTCTGATTTAAAAACATGCTACTTTACAAATAAGTTTTTATTCAAACAATTATTTTACGGTGTGCTTATTACTCAGAAAGAAACTAGCAGTGATGCTGCACATCATTTGTGGAATACGTGATGATAAAATCTGTGCTACGAAATGTACATTGGCGTCAAATAAAATAGCTGCTTTAAGTCAGCTACTATACCGTGGACGTTCTCACAATAGCTCACTCAAGTAAATATGACTGTTACTCTTGTTGCTTGTTTTTCAGCGAAATAGATACTCCCGATTTGTTCACAGTATTAGTTTTGATAAGGAAAAGGGGAGGAAGACAAGGGATTGAGGAATGCCAAAGAACTTGCGATGTGACGCTCTAGCTATCTGGTAGCTACACAGGTTGCAATTAAAACTGCAACATGTCACTTATTGCGCATGCAGTGTACATGACAGATTCGTGTACGTAGCGTTGTAAAATTACAGTAGGCTACCGTAACACTACCAAAAGAGTAGACTATGGTAATTTTCCTAATAACTTTTGTCAGTTAAGGTCATGTCCGCATTAGCTGTACGACGTGTGTGTTACATACCTATCGGGCGTTACCTTGTAACGATCGTTTTCTTCACATATAAGATCAGTGTCTTACGAGATTTCCCTAAAAACCGAAAACGGTGAATCGTCTAGAAACAGAGTGAGGATATATAAAGAACTGGGCAGTCTACAGAACATATTTGTTCTAGATAGTTATCCTCATGTCTATTGTATTGTATTGTATGTTAACCGGGGGCCTAGAAACGTCGGAGAGGCTCCGTCCCCGCCGCAGCCGCAGTGGTCCACAACTCACGAAGACTACCGCAGTCCACTTCACCCCTCCGCTGCCCCACAACGAACCCAGTGTCATTGTGCGGTTCGGTCGCCGGTGGACCCCCGCCCCCCCCCCTCCCACCCACCTGGGAATGTCTCACACTGGACGACTGTAGCCTCTATGTTGGCGTGGTAGAGTAATGGTGGTGTACGCGTACGTGGAGATGGTAATGGCTCTGAGCACTATGGGACTTAACAGCTGATGTCATCAGTCCCCTAGAACTTAGAACTACTTAAACCTAACTAACCTAAGGACAGCACACACAACCATGCCCGAGGCAGGATTCTAACCTGCGACCATAGCGGTCGCGCGGTTCCAGACTGAAGCGCCTAGAACCGCTCGGCCACTCCGGCCGGCCGTACGTGGAGAACTTGTTTGGGCATCAATCGCCGACATAGTGTAGCTCAGGCGGAATAAAGGGAACCATCCCGCATTCGCCTAAAAACCATCCACAGACTTGTCGGCTCACCGGACCTCGACACAAGGCTGCCGGGCAGATTCGTGCCGGGGACCAGCAGCTCCTTCCCGCCCGAAAAGCTGTGCGTTAGACCGCACGGCCAACCGGGCGGGGCCTCATGTCTGGACTCAAGAATAAACAGTGTATGCAGAAAAACTGAAATTATCAATGTTGCATTCAGGTTTTATTTGAAAATTGTTGAATTCAACGTGCATCAGAGTGATGTCGTAGTAACAATAAAAAAAAACCAAGAGAGATTTATCATATAGCGCTGGAAGATGGAATTTCCCCAACAAAAATTAAAAAAAAAAAAAAAAAACGCAAAACAAAAATATATCAAACATCATTTCACTACTTCGTCGAACTTATATAAAACATATTTCTGTTATTCAGAATTAACTTACGCGTTTATCAATAATAGCAGAAATTCTTGCCTTTGATCATGATGAGCAATGTTTTATAGAGTACTGAATAACAACAGTAATTATATATACTTATTTATGTTTATGCATGCAAACTGTACTTGCATCAAAAGTAATTGCTTTGGTTACATGAAAGTGCAGAAGTTATGCGATCAACTAATTTTTACTATAAAACGCCATTTTAAAGTACGCAATGGCCTAACACTGAAAGATGTGAGGGTCTAATTATTTGCAAAACGAACAAACAAACAGAAACAAAGAGAGGGTGCCGACTCCCAGTTTCTTTATTAGACATTCGTTTTTGTTTCCTTCCCTATCAACTATACTAATATTACCGGTAATCCTACCATTTCTTGCGTCCTTTGTGTAGTGTACCAAAGCTACCGAACGGTAGTTCTGGTAGAGTGAAGCTCTACATGTACGTTCGTCCCATGGTGCTTCCACTCTGCGCCAGCGTTCATCCATCATAATGTCAGTCTCTCGTTAATCCATCACCTTTCTGTGGCTAGAGATCTGGAGAACACTCTGGCTAGGGCAGCCACCAACAGTTCTCAAACGCGATGTATCAAGACAGTACAGGGAATATGCGGTCTTGCTTAATCGTGTTGAAAGATAGCATTAAAAAAACATCGAAGCCATCGGTCTTAACAAGTCCTACATTTGTTTCTTAGTGTCACAAATTATCGGTTATGTGAACCAGAGATTATCGTATTGTGCATCCGATGGCGCCTCTTCAGTCACGCCACGTGCTGGGTCCGTTTGAGGACGGTGATAACAATCTGCCGAAATTACTTGTACTCTGAGCCTCCACTCGTGGTTATGCTCATCGTGATGCTGTTTACAGGACAGAGAATAGTGTGAAGAAGAGGATGTGTCGCTCCAGTGTTGCCGTTTGGCGATGTACTGTCGCCATCTCTCTCTCTCTCTCTCTCTCTCCCTCTCTGCTGACGCATCAAATGAAGCCACAACAAAGGAGCCTAGCTGACAGTCCGTGGCGCTGCTGAGGTTGTCTCACTGTCTGTGTGGACACATTTTGAGTTGCAAACAAGCCTGTTATCTGCCCTCAAGGTCTTGTACACGACTTCGTACTCAGCGGTAAGGAGAGCTGGGCTACAGAGCAATGTGGTAGCTGTCGTCGTAGGAAAGCTGGAAAAGAACGGAAATGACTGACGAATAAGATAATACAACAAACAGAAGATTTATTTATGCAACTTGTATTCTCCAACCTTACGAAGACTCATTGCAAATAATGATGTAAGAATTAGAGTTCACCTATCACAAGGACGAAGCACAAATGAAGGTGAAGTAGCATAGTGCTCCAAGTGCCAGTGGGCTCAGCAGCGTCACCGGCTGTCCTAAATTATAGCAGCAGACGTGGCTTGTGGTGCAGAGCTGCTGCAAGTGTGGCTCAGTGGATGCGCACCATTGGGTCCAATATGACTGCTATCGGCGTGAGACAAAAATTTGCCATTCTGTACCAACCTTGATATGCCGTGGGGCGGTATCAATAAGTGATACCAAACGAGCAATATGACGTGGCTGTACAGCCTTGAATGGCTGACCGAACAATACGACTGTCGCATGGAACCGTTGAGATCCTGCGTGGCGCTGTTGATCCTATCAACTCCATAATTGACAGTCGTGGGACTCAATCAGTTCCAGCAAGAATATGACGAGACGATAAACTGTAGCTTCAACACGTCAAGATCCTGCTACTGTTCAATCCGACACCTGGTGACATGTGTTTCTTCTTCCTACAGCAGACATAACACCTTCTTATAAACATTCAAATGCGATTTCTGCCGCCTGATCTGTCCTTATAAACAGAATGAACATGATATAATTGCGTAGGCTTCCGCGACCAGAGTCAGTCGACATAAAAGTTTTCTGGGTTTGGTACCGCGTCATAATGTAAAAACTACTGCTGCTATAGAAAAGCCAACGTTTCGGCCACGATTGCAGCGGCCTTCTTCTGGGTCTAATGGCGCGTTCTAGCTATGCAGTGTCCTTTATATTTTGTTGTTAGTGTTCACTGCGCATGCCATTACGTCATAATTTCAAAAAGGTAGTTGGTTTATTGGTCGCTTAAGGAAGAAGGAGAGGGAAGTTTATTTTAATAGATTATTGCGGTGGAGGGACAACGTGACCTATGTTGTCTATTGGCTCTTGTGTTATGTACCATGATTGGTGGTCACCGTCGAATGAGAAGTTTGCTGCTGTTTACCAGCTGCTGGACGTCGGCCGCGCGGCGGCAGTTACTCGCCGGTAGTGCTCGTGCCTCGTGTTGACAGTGCGGTCTGTTGGGCTCTGATTGCTGGCAGCCAAGATGGGGCAAGCCTGAGCCCATCCTCCCTGTTCATGTTGTTAGGGTGTTTAAGTATTTCGATGGCCTCTGATTATCACATAGGCGGAGGAGGTGGAGATTAGTGTTTAACGTCCCATCGACAACGAGGCCATTAGAGTCGGAGCACAAGCTCGGGTTAGGGAAGGATGAGGAAGGAAATCGGCCGTGCCCTTTCAAAGGAACCATCCCGGCATTTGCCTGAAGTGATATAGGGAAATCACGGAAAACCTAAATCAGGATGGCCGGACGCGGGATTGAACCGTCGTCCTTCCGAGTGCGAGTCCAGTGTGCTAACCACTGCGCCACCTCGCTCGGTATCACATAGGCGCTGAGCACGGATTGCCAAAGAGCGGATGCCAGAGTTCTTCTGCGCTGGGTGGTGGTAGGATTGGGCGTGCAGATACATGTCAGTATGTGTGGGCTTACGATATACTCTGTGCCCCAGTGTGCCCTCCGTTCTCCTGTTCACTTCGACGTCTAGAAATGGGATAGTACCATTCTTTTCTACTTCCGCAGTGGCAGAACATTACCATGACTGCGGAAAAGAAATAAAATTCAACGAAGCCTGTGTGTTGGCCAAGCAGCCAATTATGACGAAAAGCAAGATGAGAGAGGCTATCGAAATACTTAAACACCCTAACAACATGAACAGGGAGGATGGACTCAGGCATGCCCCGTCTTGGCTGCCAGCAATCAGAGCCCAACAGACCGCACTGTTAACACGAGGCACGAGCACTACCGGCGAGTAACTGCCGCCGCGCGGCCGACGTCCAGCAGTTGGTAAACAGCAGCTAACTTCTCATTCGACGGTGGCCACCAATCATGGTACATAACACAAGCGCCAATGGACAACAAAGGTCACGTTCTCCCTCCACCGCAACAACCTATTAAAATAAAGTTCCCTCTCCTTCTTCCTTAAGTGACCAATAAACCAACTACCTATTTAAAATTATGACGTGATGGCATGCGCCGTGAACACTAACAACCAAATATAAAGGACACTGCATAGCTAGAACGCGCCATTAGACCCAGAAGAAGGCCGTTGCAATCGTGGTCGAAACGTTGACTTTTCTATAACAGCAGTAATTTTTACAATATGACGCGGTACCAAACCCAGAAAACTTTTATGTAGAATGACCATGATGTTACTCCTTTCTAGGTTGTACGTTTAGACTTAAGTACGCATCATTTGCATGTCAAAGCATGAACGCTTCGAGCCAGTCTGACACTTGTTACACGCCGTCTTCATGATGTTGCAGTTTAAGTGGCCAGAAGTGTAGCAGTCTCACTGTGTTTGTGTGCTTACGTTGGTCACGATGCTATACGCGTGACCGCGAGTATTGAGTAATACACAGCCTGACGTCATCTGACATGTCGGTTGCTGGCGCATCAGAGGCAACTAGGAAACCACAGAATGATTATGCAAAAGCGCCTGGCTGCCTCTCCCTCTCGCAGTGGATCCTTCAGCGCCGATAACACCGCAGTGCTTAACGAAGCCTGTTCGCAGCTTGCGGTGACCACTGGAAGAAGGAACGGAGTTGGTGATTTAGCGTCACGTCGACTACGGTGCCATTTGAGACTAATATGCAGTTTCAGATTACACAAGAATGGGAATCGGCCGTAGTATTTTCTACACGTATACTTCGCAAGCTAAGTTTCCGGGTGTGGCGGAGCGTACTTCTGGTGCACTTCGCCTGTTCTCTGTTCCACTCGGGAAAAGCGCATGGGAAGAACAGCTGCCAATAAACCTCCATACGGTCTCCGAATTCTTTGATTTTCGAATGCTTAGTTCGTTAGGCATATGTGGGAGGAAGCAATATGTTGTCCGACTCATCTCGGGATTTCAAAAGTAAACATCTCCGTGATACACAACGCATCGCTTGTGGCATCTGCCGATGGAGTTTGCTGATGTTCTCAGAAACGCAAACAGACGATCCAGTGACGAAACGCGCCGCTCTTAGTTCTCTATCCATGCCATTAACTCAATTTGGAAGGATTACTGACTGATGACAAATACTCAACAGCTATCCGAACAAGTGTTTTGCTCCTCAGTATACAGAAGACGAATAATATACAATATTTCAAAAATATAATAGCCATTGCTGAAAAATAATGACAATTTAATAATCCGTTTCACCCTTCTGATGCATCATCAGATTATATACAAGGAAATGGAATAATAAAAATTAATATGGAAAAGCAGGAAGGGGTCCTATCATGCCCCTCTACAATGAGTAATTAAGTAATTTAAAAATAGTCGTAAGGGAAAACTTACGTAGTATGCTGTAAATAAGCGTTTGTCAAAACGTACGAGATAGGCCTTGAAGCTATAAGTCAAATATCGCGGTAATAAGTTTCGAAAGAACAGGCAAAAGGAGCAAAAAAACGCTAGGAAGCCAGGGCAGACATTGCAAATTTTACCTTAAATACACCAACCAGCACCCAGAGACGTAGAAGCACAGAGCTAGGATCACGCTTATAAATCCGTAAATATCTGGCGTCATCTGTATACATAGCAGTAGTTTCCTTAAGACAAACATGTAACCATATACGTCAAACCAGAGGAAAACTGTACTCCGCGTGACGTTTAGTAACGGAAAAAATGGTTCAAATGGCTCTGAGCACTATGCGACTTAACTTCTGAGGTCATCAGTAGCCTAGAACTAATTAAACATAACTAACCTAAGGACATCACACACATCCATGCCCAAGGCAGGATTCGAACCTGCGACCGAAGCGGTCGCTCGGCTCCAGACTGTAGCGCCTAGAACCGCACGGCCACTCCGGCCGGCAGTAACGGAAACCCCAGCTAGGTGGCGTTGATACACGTAAAATAGAAATTACTGCATTTAAGATATGATGAACAGTTATAATACACAACAACAACAAAAATTACAAACGTATAGAAACGAATTACAAACAATGGCAGAAAAGATGATAAAAGTAAAAAGTACTGACGTGCAGCTTGAATGTATGGAAAAAGTGCTGCCCTAGAATTAGCAGCGGACAGCCTACGCACTAATATGTACAACCAGATACGGTATAATTATCATGATAGGGCCATGCTCCCTTTTCGTATTAATATTTTCCTATTTTCCCCTTTCTTTTTTAGGTAATCTGGCGATGCCCAAAAAGGGTGAAACGCGTTATTAAATAATCGTTATTCTACAACCAAGGCTGTTTTATTTTTGAAATACTTGGTAACGGTTGCTGTACAGCCAGCCAATGCAGTGAAAAGGTTTTAATATACAAAAGTACGAGAAACAAGAAGAATACGTGCTAATGGAAGGCTAAGAAGGTAGTACTCGGATTAGAAAGACGGGGATGTAGCCCTGCCCCCCCCCCCCCCCCTTATTCTTCAGACTATAAACTGAAGAAGCAATGACGGAAATAAGTGAAAGGCTCAAGAGTGGGATTAAATTTCGGGGTGAAATAATGTAAATGACAAGATTCACTGATGATATTGCTGTCCTTAGTGAATGCGAGGAAGCGCTGCAGGTCTTGTTGAATGGAATGAACAGTCTACTGGGCACATACACTGAGGATTGAGAGTAAACCGAGGAAATACGGATCTAATGAGGACCAGCACAAATGGCACCAACTTAACATCAAAATTAAAACTAAATTCCTCCTAAACAGGCAATGAAGGCCCAACAGCACCGACCGCCAGCCGTGTCATCCTCAGCCCAAAGGTGTCACTGGAGGCGGATATAGAGGGGCATGGGGTGAGCACACCGCTCTCCCGGCCGTATGTCAATTTACGAGATCGGATCTCAATCAAGTAGCTTCTCAGCTACCCCCTCTTGCCAACAGCGCTCGGCAGATCGGATGGTCACCGATCGAAGTGTTAGCCAAGCCCAACAGTGTTTAACTTCGGTGACCTGGCGGGAACCGGTGTTACCACTGCGGCAAAGCCGTTGGCTTAACATCAAAATTGGAGACCACAAAGTAGACAAAAGGGCTACCTTGAAAGCAAAATAATACATGATGGACAAAACAAGAAGAATATAAACAGCAGGCTAGTACAGGAAACGACGGCGTTGTTGATCAAAAGAAGTCTACAAGGAACTTCTGAGAATGTACGTTTGGAGCACGACACTTTATATAAGTGAATCACGGACAATAACCAGAGCAGCAGAGAATAGAAGCATTTGAGACGTGGTGCTATAGAAGGTTTTTGAAAATAGGGTAAAGTGATAAGGTAAGAAATGAGAACGATCTCTGACGAATAGACGAGGTGTAGAACGTGTGGCAAACATTGACAAGAAGGGACAGGTTGATACTTGTGTTAAGACGCCAAAGAATATCTACCACGATACTTGAGGACGCAATAGAGGGTAAAAATATTTAGGGGAAGACAGAGATCTGAATATATCCGACAAACAACTCAGAACGTTGAGTGCAAATGCAATTCTGAGACGAAGAGGTTGGCACAGGAGAGGAATTTGTGACGGTTAGAATATCCATGATGCAAAAAAAAGAAAAGAGATATTCTTCCAAGGATCACAGCCTGGCATCTGCATTTGCTACAGTTAGTATTTTGTGGTCATTCAACTTTAGGTCGATCCGAACGATTCGTGCTAAAGATCATACGGTAGCTACTGTCTCCAATACCATCATGCTTCGTGACACCCACGCCAAATCAGAATCTGAGTGGCCAATTTTGGCTTTGAACTACTCTGTGCAAGTAGTGCTGTTCTGGAATGCTTGTACTGAAATACTGCATAATGCGCACGTAGATGGTAAACAAAAAATTCAACAGTATTAAAAACTTACATTCGTGAAGATCTGTGTGTGTGAGATTTACGAGATATATCTCGATTAAAGTAACGCCATTTAACGCTTTACAGAAGTTTACAACAGCCGGGGATGGTGAATCCAAAGGCGAAATACTTCGGCCGAAAGACGCTTCCAGTATTACAAAGCAGAATGAAAACTGCGCTCAGAGAAAAAGAAAACCAAGAGGCTGCAAGTTATCTGCAAGAAACAAAGTCCAAGGATGGCGTGGAATAGCTGAACCATTACATAGGAATAATGTGTAGCATTTCAAGGAGAACGCGCTGGATAAGTACCATGCCGCAAATAGAGTAAAAACCTTAATTTTTAGCATACAAAGTTTCCAAATAGCCAACTTATGTTAAAGTTTGCGTTGACATGACCTTCAAAACGAGTTACATTTGGCGAATGTGATATTTTGGTGTAAGTGTAACAGATAAATGCGTGCATGATTCCGGCGCTGAGATAAAATGTTTAGGTCACCCCAACGATAAAACCGCAAAAATTTGCGAGGTTGCCGACAAGAATATTTTTAAATGTGCTACGGCTTTAGTCGCACATCCACTCTTAGTATCGGCCAGGCGAAAAACTGAAGGGTGAGACTAGCTGGTGCAGTGGTTAACACGCTGGCCTTCTCTTCCAGAGAACCTGAATTCAGTTCCTTGTCCGTCAGAATTTAAATCTTGACACCTGGTCAAGTTCCTTTCGATAGAATTCCGACTATTTCGTTCTTGTTTCTAACTGGACGTTAAACTCTGAATTTATTTCTTTTTTTCCTTGAATCACTAACCAAGGGTGGCAGCCCATTCTACTATGAGAGCAGGTACCGATGCGAGTCTCAACTTTCTGATACGTTGGCTTTTCAGAATAGGCCATGAATGTTCTTTCGCATCTACTTCTCGTATTCAGTAATAGCACCTAATTATTTGCAAGAACCGACATACAGTCCTCGGAGAATATCCGCAATCACTCGCTGTAAAATTGATTTTTTCTGACCGTCTAGATTGTTTTGAAATTTTTAGATGACTGGTTTCGTTTCTACAGGAACCATTCTTGGATCTATACATAAATATAAAATAAAAATAGACATATACTCTACGATTTAAAGCCGTGTGTTATACCGTATTATCAGACATCAAATGTACTAGAACATACATGACTGTCTCCGTTACAAGAGAAATCGGTCCAGCTTGTAACCAAAATATGCATGCTACGTCACAGGATGAAAAAGTAGTTTGCTAGAATCCTCGTTATTCATGTAGCCCGCAAGGTAACTGCCAATACGTGGCATCTGGTAAATTAGACAGATGTGAATGACAAATACATTTTAAATTAATGTTATCTTGTTGCTGCTGAAGTTCTCGGAAGTACTTGATTGAGTCTTATGATCTGTCACCTGTAAAAACATTATGAAAACTTCACAAAAACATGCAATTTGAACGGCAGATGGCTCCTGCCAAACCACAAGTTGTAATCAATTCAAGAAGAGTATTCTCAACAATAAAACCTTGTTATTAGTTTTATTTTCGATGTATTTTTCTTTCGTACGTGACAACGGGGATTCTATGATTTTTTTTTAGAAATAATTTTTTCTCCTACCAGTCATGATTTTCTTTTATTTATATCTTACACGACGCCTATAGAGAAATGACTCCCATTTTCAAGTGCGTTTTTGTCAATGTACTGTGCCATACACAAAGAAAAACGACTCGGAAACGGGAATCATTTCCCTATACGCATCATCTAAAATACAAATAAAAGAAAATCGTGATTGGTAGCAGAAAATTTATTTATAAGCAAACCGATTGTTTCCACAGTCGGAGGTTTTCATTAACTATCCATAATGGATCAAATCAAACGTGGATTCTACCAGACCGCTAATTTAGCCTGCGACGTAGCATCTCAGGTGACCTTGTTGCTGTTTGATGGAGGCTGTCCTCCATATATTAACGTTCGAATAAGTGCCTTGTTGTTTCAATGGCTGTCCCGGCAAATTGTTCTGCATCAAAAAAAAAAAAAAAAAAAAACCAAACAAAGAGATGAAGAGGTGATTCGTACTAATTGTTCGATTCTATAATTTAATTTCGTACACCGCTTGCAGATTGGTCCTTTGTGTTACATTCTCTTCTAAAGCCGGCTTGTTCCTCTAGGTAATTAAATTTTAAGGTGTTTCTTTCGTGGTTGGTGATGACATTAATGAATATCTGGTAAATTTCTCACAGTGACCAGAGATTTCTTGACAGTCTTGTCAAGTAGAATAATTTGTGTTTTGTTCCAGTATGGATGAATCGCCCTTCTCCTCAGACATTGTGTGTTCAGGTTTGGATGTTTGTATTATTTGGCTTCCACGTTCATCAATTTCTAACAAAACTTCATTGTTTCCGTTCGCCTTCAGTTTCGCTACGCTCAGTTGGCTTTATGCATCTCATCAGACAGTACAACCGTAATGCTACTTTTTACTTTGTTAATTCTCTGTGTTTGTTGTTCATCTCTTCAACTACGCGAAGAAATCTCCAAACGCTTGTACTTAATTCTCACAGCCTTTACTTCCGTGTCGTATGGTATCTTAGCCGATGTAACAGGGTCGCTTCCAGTTCTATTAAATCGTGAAGAGGTTGGGCGTGGGCCATCGTCGAATGACGACTGTTAAGTTTGCCGCACATTCATTTCTACCGTTCGTTACACACTGTGTGAAACGTGAAACTGCTGAAAATTACCTTCTGAATATTCGGAAGTTCCTGACGGCACTGCAGCACTCCATCGCTAACGAAAGACAGTAGCAGAAGACGTTCAACTTCCTAACGACGCCTTGCATACAAGGATATGATACTGTAGTCAACAAAAACTGCACGAGTGCCACACTCCTGCTGGGTTCGTTGTATTACATTTGTTTCATTTAACTTCGCATTTCTAATGTTAAATATTATAGTCGCATTTTACCGGATTACAGAACTGTTCAGTAGCTTGTAAACCGCTGTACGTCTGTTTCTCTCTGCGGCTGCTTACTCCACCAATACGTTCTGACCACTCCCTGCTTTCATATAGCACAGTTTAAATGGAACACTGAACGACGTTGACGTCAGACATCGTTTCTGTCCACACTGCTGCTAACTTTTGCCTTTTGGTCCTTCTGCCTCCATCTCACTACCGCCACTTTCTTTCTGAAAACGTCTTACGATTACGAACAGGTTTTCTCCATTCTGATCGGTGAATTTGTTTCTTTTTTCTTTGCTAATCAATGCAAACTGTGTACTGCTTCTTCTTGAATTACCACTACCTTTTCTGCGCTTTAACATTTTCCTGAATCGAACCTTAACTCTCCTAACATTACCGCAGTTAATATTTTACGTGCATCAAATAGCACAAACATAGGTTTTATCTCTTGGCTTTTTTCGTTAATGTTGCTACGGAGACACATTTATTAGGCATCATTGTTAATACCTAATGGTTCATAATCTTCACACAATAATTGCGTTCACTGTATATCACGTCTGCAGCTGTTGAAGTCTCCGCAGATGATTCACAAATCCCACGCATTTTACTGTTCTTTTTATTTTAATATCTGCTTCATGAGGAGCATGACGTGATTGTCTTCGTCATCAGACTCTATTATGTGTATGAAAACATTCGGGGCAAATTTTTATTGCGTATTAACTTGGCCCTGCTTTGCTGTGACTCAGTCTACTTAAATACAAAAGAAAGAAGATAGAAAGCGCGCGTTTCCGATGTATATGGGAGTTGGATATACGTCCTGATCTCTTTCCTTCTCCTCTCTCTGTCCATCACCCCTCCTCCTTTCCTTGTTGTCCGTCTTCTCTTGCTCCCACCTCCTCTCTCTCTCAGTCCGTCACTTCCTCCCCACTTTCTCTGCCCATTTCCTCCCACCCGTCTGTCCATTTCTTCTCTCCCTCTCCCTGACCTATACATATATAAAGTATGTATTGTAGTCGTTTATTAGTAGAATGTAAAATTTAAAGTAACTCGTACATTTTGAGATTTTTGGTAATAATGTTTTCCATTTATATACGTCCATATATTACAGAATTAGGTACCTGAAAACATGCCCACATTAGAATTCAACGTTTCGTCAAAATTTCAAAGCAATCAGCGAAAGTCATCAGAAGATCAAAACCAACTGAAAAACGATTTAGAAAGGATATCAGAATGGTACGAAAATTGGCAATTGACCCTAAATAATGAAAAGTGTGAGGTCATCCACACAAATCATCATCATCATCATTTAACAGTTCCAGTTTCCCAGGTACTGGTAATGAGCCTCTTCCACTTCGTTCTGTCCAAATACACGTGTTCACGGAGCACATCATCCACCGTCCGTCCTCTGGTCACTAGGTTAGCCGTAATCAAGTCCATCCATCGGGTTCGAGGTCTTCCTTGAGGTCTTTTCCCATCCACCTGTCTTTTCAAATTTATTTTTGGCTGTTCTAGTTGGCTCCATTCTCATCACATGCCCGTGATGTAACACATCTACTAAAGAGAATGCCTACACTACGCTTGTCCGTTTTCTTTTGTAGTACTGCTGCGCGGTCTGAGCTCCTTACCAAATAGGATTAACGGAGTATGTCGAGAAAGTTCAAAGAAGAGCAGCATGTTTTGTATTATGGCGAAACAGGGGAGAGAGTGTCCCGTACATGATGCAGGATTCGGGATGGACACCATTAAAACGAAGTCGTTTTCCGTTGCGGCGGAATCTTTTGACGAAATTTGAATAATCAGCTTTCTCCATAGAATGCAAAATGTTTTGTTAACGCCGACCTACAAAGGGAGAAATGATCATCATAATAAAATCAGGGAAATCAGAGCTCGCACGGAAAGATATAGGTTTCGTTTTTCACGCGCGCTGTACGAGAGTGAAATAATGGATAATTATTGTGAAGGTGATTCGATGAATCCCTCTGGCAGGCAGTTTAATGTGATTTGCGGAGTATCAATGTAGATGTAGATGTAGGAGATTTTTCGGAAATTTGAGACGTTGAAGAAACGAACATCTACATTTGTACATATACAGAAACTGTAAATGTTACTAATCGCAAATTTCCGAAAGTTTTTGACCGAACGCTTTGTAATTTTGAAACAACGTTGCACTGAAATACGCTTTCGTTTTATATACCTATTTTTTAATATATGTAACAATTTTTTGTAAATTTAATATTAGGAAATAGTTGTTACAAAAATCTCAAAAAGTTATACTCAGACACGCGTATGTATTAAAGAAATAGGCCTAGGTACCTAAAAACACGCCTGAAAGAGACTGAAACGTGTCAAATTTTCAAAACAAGCGGTCAAGAACTTTCGGAGACAAATTATTTTGAACAAACGAACATTTACATTTTTATTTATATAGATTTTGTGAAGGCTGTCGTATTGTCTTTTGAAGGTACAGCAACTGTTAATGGCTTATGAGTGATTATCAGTTTCATTCAGAGCGATATGTCCTCTAGTGCTTATTATGTCGGTAAATATTTGTCCTTTAACTCTTCCTCGTCGGATTTGCCACATCTTGTGTTGTGTGCAGAGCAGCGCCGCGCCGTCTGCGTCTGCTGCCGCCGTGCAGCAGCGCTAGGCGGCCGCTGCTGGACTACCCGTTAATCTCTGTATTTTGCGGGCCCTGTTAGTAAATGTCGTTAAACCCAATGTCGTACTAGACTAATCTGGGACCGCTCTGTAGAATGAACTCATAAAATTCCACATTAAAAAAGTTTTATTTTTAATGATAAGAAAAATATGTTTTCCGTTGCATCTGCACAATGCAAAAATGGAATTACAAACATCTGTCAAAATATTTTACGAAATATTTTATGTTCGAGCGAATATTAACTTACTTTCGCGGTCACTCGCCACCAAGCACACCGACGACCAACATCAAACTTTAGCCTGTACTTTTTCTTTGGAACTAAAAATATTCAAAAATAATTTATCAGGAAACTTAAGAAAGCAAATTTATTAAACCCTAGAATACTAAACTGGGGGGGAAAATGTTACACTGTTACAAAATCATCGTAAATTTTACTGTGAGTACTCTATATTTTATTCAAAGGAAGTCATAATTTATAGTTTATGCACTTGTCAATGACAATACCACATTTTGTATACCACATACAAAATACGTACAAAATGTCCTGTTTTACACCCTATACTGACAATACCAGTTGGGCACGAACCGCGAATGGGTACCAACTGCTATCGTAAATTTTACGAGAGTATAGTAATCTAAGGTTAAATGGCTCAACGAATGCATGAGACTAATAAATTCTTTTCTATCGATTTTGAAGTAGATCCTTTCGACGAATACTTCAGAATTTATCAATACATTAAGAATTAACTGCTAGCACGGAAGGAAACACTTTATAGCTTTTGGACACACTTTGTAACTAAATATTAAACTTGTGCAACAGACACTTGAAGAGTTGGTTGAGTTTTCCAGAGAAGTAGATAAAAAAAAGACGTAACCGGAAACATGCGATAGTAATGATTTCACAATGCAAAAAGGCTTTCGGTGAAAAGGAGTAAGCACTAATATTCCAATAATAAACTTTTAAACTGAAAAATGGTTCACGAAGAACTATGTTTGCAGACCGCAGCTATATACCGGTTCAAACCATGAATACTGGGAAAGACAGAAATGAAACGATTTGTGGCCTCTGAAATACCTCACTGGAACTCTGTCTGTACAGGCTGTTCTTTTATATTGAAATAAACACTTTCCTCCATTATTAGCGGTTAGCTATTCGCACCCTAGGTCATTATCATGCTACATCAAAATATAGACTGTTAAGCTGCAGCACACAACGGTGCAGGGAAAAGCAATATGCCAGCGCCGTCCCTAATAAGAGTTTCGTACAATTACAGTAGCTACTGGCACAATTATCACAGATATCAAGTCCATTTGTAAAACAAAAAAACAGACAAAAAGTATTATTCGTAAGAAGTTGTACCTACTTAAAACATATAGGCCATTGTATAAAAAGTAAAGAAAGTGACAGAGAACATACCACTGAAATTTGCTTACAGTGAGTAACTCGTCTCATGTAGTGCAGACACTTACTCTGCTGTGAAAATTGCTCTGTGTTCTATGGTGCTAGATATTTAAGATAGAGACAAACGCGTGTATGCTGGAGGGCACAATAGGATGCACAGTCACTCGATTAAATTTATCGTGTAAGAAACCGAAGAAAATACACAGAAAGAATGTTGGAATTTTAACTGAGGGTAGATGATAAATTTCACAACCGATAATCACGAAATGAAAAATAATTTGACATATAAAGCACAAGATAAAAAGGAACAGAGTTCATTGGAGCAAGGGGGTTAGTTTTCTTCAGGGAAACAAAACATGGAAGTGCAACTTGCAACAACACGGCTCTTATTTGCTAGAGGAAACGGTAGTCTTCAGCATCAAAAAGCAGTCTCAAGAACAGATTTTAAATGAACAGTATAAGTTTATCTAGAAGAAACATTTCTAAGAAATTACGTTAGTGATATATTTTAACGCCGTGTTTTACAATATGGAGCATTAAAGTTTAGCACAAGAATGATTCTGACACATACTGCCTCTTCAGTGAATTAACCGGCGGTGTAACGTTTCATCTCAATCCTTCTGCATCCCGTAAAAGTTATTTCTTATTTTGTAGTTATTGGTTGTGGATACTTCTTACTAACCTCAGTTAAACTTGCAATGCATTTTTCTGTGAATTTAATTTCATATTTTATGCGATAAACTTAATAATGTAATTGCCTATACCGCTGCGCCCTGTAGCAGATGTGCGTTTGTCTCTGTTTGAAATAGTAATATCAGAGAACACAGAAAAAAAATTTCTTCCACTCCATTAGACCGTCTGGTACAGCAACCGTATGTAGAATACTTGAATTAAAAATAGTCTTGGTTGCAACCTATTCTTTTATAAACAACGCGTTTCGCCTTCGTGGGGTACCTTCAGATTATCCTTAAGGACAACAAAACAAGCAAAACTTGGCGTACGGTCGCAGTTTGCACGATTCTAGATGTGAATAAGGAAATATTACTGGCCTTACAATTTTCCCTTCACAACATTTTAAAAACTCATAACACGGCTCTGCGCTAGACTAAAGCACACGTCGAATCACATGAACCCGCAGAGACCCACTCAAAAACAACTAATATAATATCGTGTAACCGCGGGATACAATTCTAAATTTCTATACATAAAAGGCAATGTTCTGACTGACTGACCCACTATTCATCGCCCAGCCCAAACCTCTAAGGATAGAGACTTAAAAGTTTGTAGAGGGTGTGGATCTTGTACTGTAGGCTTCTTTTAAGAAGGGATTGTTTTTAAATTCCGCTCTTAAGGGGGTGAAATAGGAGATGAAAGCCTATTTGAAAGTATGTTGCTATTAAAGGAATTTTGAAACTAGAATTACGAAAACTGGTATTTGGTTTCTCAATCAGAAAACAAAAAATCCGTGTTTCAGCATCTTTGGAAAATCAACCGCTAAGGGAGTAAAATAGTGGGTGAAAGTTTTCTTAAAATAAGTAATTACCGAAGAACTACTAAACGATTTTTAAGGCTACATCTATGGAAATTGGCATTTGACTTCTCGGTTAGAAACGAAAAAAAGAAAAAAAAAAAACAACGTGTTTCAATGCTTCTGGAAATTCAGCCCGTAAGGAAAAGAAATAGGAGATGAAAATTGTTAAGAAAATATTTTGTTACATTGGAAACATTTTAAAGTTATGTTTATGAAAATTGGTATTTTACTTCTTGGTTAGTTATAAAGAAATATTTGTTAGTGAATAAAAGTTGCTATGGAAATATCTTTGCAAGAAAGGAAAAGGCGTAGGTAACAAAAACTTTTGATTCCAGCTAAAAGCATCGGTTTTCGATCAGAAGTACATTCGGAAAAGACCGTGCTTATATGACCTTAATTCGCATGAAATTAGAAGGTGTTGCAGTTTGTGAACAACATAAAATTTCGATTAAATAGTAACAAAAAAAAGTGTTTGCAGGCCATACAGTCTACACGAACGAAGCAGCGAATGCTAAAGTAGTAAGTAAATCAACTGAACGAGACATGCGGCATTAAAGTCGTACCATCAGACTAAAATTGGGCAATGTAGGACTACAGTCACAAAGACGTGTGCACATTTAAGTACAGGACACAGAGCTGCCGCCATAGCTTCACGGCAGAAGCGACAAGTGGCTACACAAGGGAGCAATGGCATGAGGCTGGTATACATCCTGTCGTGCCGGTATGACTTCAAGAAGGGACAGCATGACAATCATTGAACTATATGAAAAAAAAACGTAAATTAGTTACAAACTACAGCCTTCACACACTTTATTCGGCATGTGCACTGCACTCCGTCTTCAGGCCACAAGTGGCCCATCGGGACCATCCGACCGCCGTGTCATCCTCAGTTGAGGATGCGGATAGGAGGGGCGTGTGGTCAGCACACCGGTCTCCCGGTCGTTATGATGGTTTTCTTTGACCGGAGCCGCTACTATTCGGTCGAGTAGCTCCTCAATCGGCATCACGAGGCTGAGTGCACCCCGAAAAATTGCAACAGCACATGGCGACTGGATGGTCACCCATCCAAGTGCCGACCACGCCCGACAGCGCTTAACTTCGGTGATCTCACGGGAACCGGTGTATCCACTGCGGCAAGGCCGTTGCCATTTCGGCATGTAGACGTCACTATATATATTTGGATTTTGGTTATGATATGTTCGACATGCCTTCCATCATTGAAGATGATGTGGCGCAGACGAATAACGAAATTCTATATGACCCGCTTAAGTGTCGGAACATCGATATTGACGATGACCTCCAGAATAGCTGTTTTCAGCTCAGCAATGGTTTTGGGTTTTTTGCTGTACCATTGTGTTTAATATAGTCCCACAAAAAGGTGTCGCATGTGTTCAGATCCGGAGAATATGGCGGCCAATCGAGGCCCATGCAAGTGGCCTCTGCGTATCCCACAGCCCGAATGCGGTCCCCATGGTGCTCCTCCAGGACGTCAAACACTCTCCTGCTTTAATGGGATCGAGATCCGTCTTACATGAACCGCATCTTGTCGAAATAAGGGTCTCTTTGTACAATGGGGATGCAATCATCTTCCAAAACCTTTACTTACCGTCCGGTAGTCACCGTGGCATCAGGAATATGACACCGATTATTCCGTGACCGGACTTTGCACACCAAACAGTCACCCGTTGAGGGTGAAGAAACATCTCGATGGCGAAATGTGGCTACTTAGTCCCCAAATGCGCTGCACCGTGACATTTTCACGTGCAAATGGCCGTCAACAACAAGGCGCATGCGCATCGTAATTCCTATCATGCCCCGTGCAGTTTGAAAGTCCTAATACAAACCTTTCAGAAGTTGCGACGATTTCACAGGGTATTTCAAAATAAATATACGGGTTTTAAGGCTTTGTAGCACGTATTACATTCACCATATAGTTATAAATAATACACCAAATGAAAGAGAAACACGAACAGTTTTTTCTTAAAATTATTCAGTGTTAACACCGATCACACATCGATTCGATAGGCGAGTTGTTCCGAAACCTTGATCAATGTGTCAGGAGTAACTCTTGCAATAACACTGTTTCTAAAGTCGGATAGGTTAGCTGGTATCGGAGGTACACTCACATGATCGCGTCAGATCGTGTGTGAACATGGAGCTCATGCATAAAGTGCTGTGTCAACAGGCCCTTTGCGCCCAATCCAACAGTCGGATACCACATTGTGTCGCGTACTGAGTTATGCCAGCGAGGCGGCGCACCGTCTTGCTCCCAAATACAGATGTGTTGTTGAGCTTCGTTCCATTGAGGCACTAGCCATAGCTGTAGCACATCAAGATAAGAAACATCAGTTACAGTTGATCTACCGAAAAATAAAGGCGGGGATATTTCTTGGGGCTAAGAGTGAAAGATTTGCACTCGTTCGACACGTTTTTTAAGTCACTCCTTGTCATTCCATACTCTCCCCATTGCGCACAGGTATGCAAACAAAACTGTTTGAATTGCTCTTTCATTTGCTGTATTATTTACAATTGTAAGTTGAACGTAACAAATGCTACAACGAGTTAAAAACGGTATGTTAATTTTGAAACACCCTGTGTTTATATAGTTCAACAATTGTTACCCTCTATGTCTTGTCCAGTTTATTTATTTAGAATTCTATTCCGCGGTTACCAGATATTACATTAGTTGTTTTTGACTTGGTCTGTGCGGGTTCACCTGTTTCGACACATGTTTGATTCTAGCACAGAGCCGATTTATGGCTTTTAAAATGGTGGAGAAGGAAAATTTTAAGGTCAGTGTGGGTTCATCTGATTCGATGGATGCTTCAGCCTAGCGCAGAGCCGTTATACGGGTTTTTAAAATATTGCAAATGGAAACTTTTACGAAAGCGATCCGATAAGTAAGGTCACCAATTTATTAAAAAATATACAGAAACCTTTATTTACAATAAATTTTACGTCGTTTTGAAGCTTGAACATTTATCGATTTTTCCACAAATGTTCAAATCTGTGTGAATTCGTAAGGGACCAAACTGCTGAGGTCATCGGTTCCCCTACGTACACACTACTTAAACTAACTTTAAATTATGGCAAGAACAACAGACACACCCACGTCCGAGGGAGGACTCGAACCTCCGACGGGAGGGGCCGCGCAGTCCGTGACATGGCGCCTTTAACCGCGCGGCCACTCCGCGCGACGATTTCTCCACTTAATCGCCATTGCGATCGATGCATTTCTGTAAATGCTGTAGCAGTTTTTGAATGCTCCTGTCATTCCAGCCCGCCGTCATGCTATTAAAGAAGCGTCGGAACTCTACTTTCACCTTGTCGTCGTCGCTGAAGCGCCTTCCTGCCAAGTGTTCTTTCATCTTGGGAAACAAGTGGTAGTTCCTGAGCACTAAGTCCGGATTATGGGGTAGATGGGTGATGATGTCCCACCCAAAGTGTTGCAGAAGATCGACGGTTTGACGACCGACTGTCGTGGAGAAGGCTTATACCCTTGCTCAACATTCCTCTTCTTCGATTCTATATCGACTGTCTGAGTTTTTTTAAATGTCTGACAATAACCGTCGGCGTTTATTGTCATCCAAGGAACCGTGAAGTCGACAAAGAATATTCTCCTTTCGATCCCAAAAGACACCAGTAGATTGTGTTCTTTTGAATTTTCGCGGCTTTGGTGAATCGGAATCCCGCCACTCACGTGATTATTATTTGGTCTCAGGTGTGAAGTGGAAAGTCCAGGTTTCATCAACTGTGACAACTGAATGCAAAAGGTTGTCCTTTTCATCTGTATAGAGTTGCAGAAATTGGCGAGAAGTCTCAACGCGTTGCTTTTTGTGGTCTTCTGTCAGCATTCCCGGGATCCATCTTGCGCACACCTTCGAAATTTCAACACTTCAGCCAAAGTCCAGTGAATGGAGCTTCGAGAAACCTCAGGAACAACATTGCAGAGCTCATTGAGAGTGATCCGTCGATCTCGAAGCACGAGTTGTTCAATCTTCGCGATTGTCTGCTAGCGAATTGGCGGTCTCCCGCTTCTTTGGTCGTCATGAATTTCAGTACGGCTACCTACAAGCCTTCCATACCACTTGCGGACGTTTTTGACATCCATACACGACTCTCCATACACTTCCGTCAACTGTCGATGAATGTCGAATCGAATAACTGCTCTAACTTCACACAAGGCGGTAGTGTCTAACAACTGACTAACCCACTGAAAGCTCCAGCGAATGTGTAGTGATTTCTGTACAGAATGGAGAGGGCAAAGGAAAAAGCAGCCACTAGCCACACAAACAGTTTTCCTGCGGCCTCAGCGCTTTGGAGACCTTACTTTTAGGATTACCATCGTTAAGGTCAGTGAAAATTCGTTATCCACTTTTAGCATCATGCAGGCTACGACCGTACCCTAATTTTTGCTTATTTATTATTCTTATAGATAATCTGTACATCTCCCACGAAGGCGTAATACGTTGTTAATAAAAGAATAAATAACAACCAAGATTGTTTTTAATTCGAAAGAGCGCAGAATAAATTACAACCAAGATTTTTTTTAATTCAAAAGAACGCTGATTAGTTTTAATAACACAGTTGGCGTTTGTACTACACGTGACGGGTTACGCATTGTAACGGAATTTTAATGGTATGTACCCTTTCACCTTCTTTTCTTTTTATACAGTAGGGGAAAGTATCGCGCCTTGGAACGTTTTTCAGACTTTCGCCTAGGCCAGCTCTGCAATAGGAGTTTAGTAAATGTTTTTCATTCCATGTTTAAATGATTGCATTCGCTTTATACGTGCTGCAGCGTTTTTTCTGGAGTTTCAAAAACTTCTCTGGAAAATTAAGGTTTTTCCAAATAAGAAACATGTTGCAATGTGCAACACGTTCATGTATGTAGGTAAAAATATACTATTGAAATTTAAAGGCATTATAATCGAGAAAATCTTCTCATAGATGTATTCAGTCTTTTATCCGTTTCATTTTTACTCTACAACAAACCAACAATCAGACTCAAATCAAATAAAGGAGACATATTATCAAAAGCCAGTTACAAGTTTAATTACTACTGAAGTCGAAGCTATTGGAAACTAACTCATAATTCTATTAAAACCGAGACAGTACAATTCAGTCGCTAATAATCTGTTTATTGCCGATATACCCATATTACAACCAATGAAATACTGTTATGAATGGTCTAGTAGGGGCTACTTGTATAGGCAAGCGATAATGATGTTTTGTTTTATATCTAACCGCACTGATGATACCCATACACTGGTTAAAATGGGAATAGGTTATTAGCGATTGATTGCTATACATTTGTCAATTGTAGTAAACACAGTAGTTGAGCACACCGGTTCCATATGGAATCGAACCTGACAAATTACCATTTTCAAGACGGGTGAAATTTTTAAGACATTAACGAAAATCAGTTAACTTGCGAATATCTCGTCTTCCGTGGTATAACACCTTCTTCTCTTTCAAGGTACAAGAGATGCACTCCTTGCGAAGTATGATTACTCCGTTCATACGTTATACAACTAGTTTTAGAAAAACGCAGAAGTCTACTTGCAGCAAAGATGTATGACTGAAGAATTAATTGTATATTGGAAATAACTTTAATATACTATACAGCACTTAAATGTGTAGAACTCGAAATGTATACACGATCTGAACAAAACACAACGTCATCTCTAACAACTGTAGAAAATGGCAGTCGCTGCTCATGGCGATCTCTAATAAACGTAAGTCATTACACTGAAGACCAAAAAATATCATGTGCTCCTAGGTACACTGTCCTCAAAATATTGTAAGTAGGTTGAACTTCAGACATATAATATTTTTCCGTCTATTTGAGTCTGAAGGTGACTGCTCGATCAATCGAAACCGGCATTTATTTTATAAATGTGAGACCAAGACAAATTTTGTGTATTAAAATAAGTTTATGTAATTGCTGAAGTAGAAACATAGAGGGCGTCGTCAATGTTTTAAAATCCAAAAACGACCTTTAAAATGTGGTGTTTCAGGACAATGGAATGTCAGATGGATTGACCGAGTATGGGATGAAAATGTCCTACAATGAGTGGATGAGAAAAAATGTCTAATAAGGTGGACGAATCAAAGAGTAGGAATGGTTGAGCACATGTTACGGAACGTGTGTTTGCTGAAAGTTGTAACTGAAGGAATCGTGTAAGGAACGAATCACAGGAAATGTCTTAGATCTGAGTAGGCAAGACAGATCGTCCATGATGCAGGATTCAGTAATTATGCTGAAATGTGGACAAGTGACAGGAATCGAGAAGAGTATCAAACCGGCTATTGGGTTCACGACCGAAACAAACAGCTCTTCAGACCATGCATGGATGCTGCTATAATTTGGAAAATATATTCTGGAAGGAAGAAAGTGAGTGATTTAATAATAAAATTTTCAGGCAGTGAACTCTTGTACTGGAAAAGTGTGGAGTTGAGTTAGGTCATGGTAGAGTATTTACGTGGACAAATAGCACAGCTCTGAGAACATTTTTCACCAATAGCTGTGTCGTCGTTGTTCGTTGCGTAGAGACGATGGAGAAGGACTACAGTGCGTCAGTATTGTTTTTGCGGTAGCGTTGCTTAGTACGGTTATTGCGATGACACACTCGACTTTCGTGTGAATTACTTCACATACTCGCTATTTTTTGCTGTTGGTGTGACAGTGACGTAATTTACAGAAACTGGAGTACCAGCTATCCTGTGCAAATTCCTCATTTCTGTGTACATAATTATCAGTGGCCAACGAATAAGGGAACCAGAAATGTGCTAGTAATTGTTCCCCACAGTTTTCCTCAAACTCATTCTCCATCGCACTACTATGCACTTAATATCAGATCATTTTTGTTTCTCCCCTGCCCCTCCCACCTACTCACTACACAAAATTTAAACTCCATCACCACTTTTTCACTTCTCTTGCAGAGTACATAAATACACAGTAACATGATTAAATAGAATAACAAATATAATGAAGTACAGAGAGCAAATATATATATATATATATATATATATATATATATATATATATATATATATATATATAGATGACAATGTTAGCAACGCCACAGAACATGATACGCACTTAAAAATATACAGATAAACAGTGAAAATTATGCTGTGTTAAGCATCAAAAGCGCATAGTTCTGCAAAGCAGAGTAAAATTAGACCACAATTACCGGTGCTTAACGAAGAAAGGAACCAAAAACGTGCTAGCAGACGACATTTGCTTATGTAGGCGAAACACCAAGCAGCAATGGCCGTAAGTAAAAACCAACAATTTGTTAACTAACAGTTTTTCAATTTAGAAAACAAATCAGATTGTAACTATCTTCAATTACAGACCACTGATGATGCTTTACATCAATAAAGCGAAACAGTTCTGGTGAGAAAAAGGCAGATTTTCATATAGCTGTATTGACGGACCAAAAATACCCTCAGATGTTATATGCAAGTCTCTTCATCTCTACACACCGACTCATCCCACATCCGCTAGAACCTGCTTACCGCACTTAAGCCTTGCTCTCCATAAGCAATTTTTATCCTCTATATTTCCCACAATTATCACACGGATGAGTCCTTAATGCTTCAGGATATGTACTATTAACCAAACTATTACTTACTCGAGTTGCGCCACAAATTTCTTTTCTGTCTTATTTGATTCAGTGCGTTGTCATCAGGTATTCGATCCACTCACGAAATCCTCAACATTCTTCTGTAACAACACATTTCAAAATTCTCTATTCTCTGCTTTCCTGGAGAGTTTATCGTCCACATTTCGCTCCGTGAAGGGCGACATTCCAGACAAATACCTGCGCAGAAGACTTCGTAACACATAAACTATCATTCTTTGGTAACTAATTTCTCTTGCTCAGAACAGCTATTCTAGCTATTGCCAGTGTACCTTCCATCGGGATTTATTTTGCAGCACAGAGAGCAAAAATCATCTACTATTTCCTTTGTCGCGTTTCCTAATCTAAATCGCTTAGGATCGTCCGATTTGATTCGAGTTCATTCCATTAAACTTGTTTTAGTTTTATTGACAGTCGCCTTATAACCCTTTTTTCAGACACTACCCATTCCGTTAAACTGGTGTTCCTGGTGCTTTGCTTCCTCTGACTGAATTAAAATATTATCCATGACCGCTTCGAGAACATTTTAGCACAGAAGCGACATATTATATGCCTCCTCCCCCCCCCCCTCCCGCCCACCATCCCACCTCCTCCTCGGAAATTTGGCTCCACTGAACCACCCCCTTCCTCAGACATTAGTGCTTTTCCTTGGGCTCTCTGTAAGACCTTTAAAACTTTTTCTTTTAAAATCCTCTTCTATAATACAATCAAATTTTTGAATGTTATTGTATTGCTTAATATTAAAAGAAGAGATAACTCATTTCGATTTAAAGCAGTTGCCGATATCTTTGAAATCTTTTAGTGAAACAACTACACCTACACCTATTCTATTTTTCTTGCTTCAATCAAAAGATGATATCTATTAAACAGAGTGGAAAGGAAGAAATACAAAATTTCTGCTATTTTTATTTTAACATTACATCTTTTTAATTCCGTAATTTACAAATTATTTCGCTTATCGTCGGAAAATATGAGACAGAAACACGGAAAAAGAAATCTAACTTGATATTGAGTGTTAAACGTAAGACACTGACGAAATGCATAAGTAGTGTTTTCCATGTGAAGAAAACTCACTAGTAAGTAGTTAAATTTTAGAAAATTCAGCATTAAATTATTTCAAAACTAATAAATATGGTCAAAATTTTTATGTATGCAAACTGACGAGGAAAACACAAAGTCAGACGGTCCATAAGTAAAAATTATTGATATACCGTAATAAGGAAACCACAAATTTGGATGTGATACGAAACAGAAATATTTTATTAATGAAGTCATGTATAATTCTTCGAGTTATGTAATATACGTACTGACAATTTTCCCCTTGGTTAAAAATCTTTCAGAGGACAGTCTAAGTCTCACGATTTGAAGGTATGGTTTCAGTGACTAAAGCTGACATTCCACATAAGCGTTCTTGAAAAAGTGTTGAACTAGGGTATGAAATTTAAACTTCAGTTTTGAAAACCTCCTTCCACCCAGACCCACGCGTCATGGATCAATTTTAAGAAATACTAAAGATCCAAAGAAGAGCAGCACGTTTCGTTACAGAATCGTTTAGTAAGCTCGATAGCTTCGCGGAAATGATCAGCCAACTCCATCGGCAGACGCTGCAAGATGCTCGTTGTGCACCACGGTGTGGTCTACTGTAAAAAGTTCCGAGAACGTGCATTCCTAACAGAATCAACCAATGTATTGTTTCCTCCTACGTATATATATCTTCCGAAAAGACAATAGAGATGAAATTAGAGAAATTCTAGCCCATCCTGAGGCTTAGTAGCAATCGTTCTTCTCGCGAATCATACACAAGGGGAAAAGGAAAAGTGATAACTGACAATGGTATACAAAGTACCCTCCACCAAACACCGTAAGTAGCTTGCGGAGTGAAGATATATGTAGGTGTAATCAGATATGGACATAGTTAAAAAGTGCACATCTCAAATACATTTTTACTCACTAGGACAATATTTGATACCGAAACCAGGGGCGGGTCGTAAACACACATTCGCATTTTTTACTGGAACGTTTTCTCTTCTGCTATCGTATACTTTCTGCCGTGTCAATTTCCGCTACTAATGGAAGACCGAGAATACAAATTCTGCACCTGGGCGCACCTTTCAGCTTGGCGCCTGTGTCGCTTGCAACTTAAGCTGTCCCTAATGTCGTCGGCAAACCTCAAAGCTTCCATTTCTCCTGCCCGAAATTTAATTCCCTATTCATCTCTTTGTTTTTCTTTATCACATGCCAAATATACATACTGAACAGTACCGAAGATTAGCTGCACCACTTTTCTCACTTCTTTCTCAGCTGTCTTCGTATATATCCTTAGCATAGTGATGGAACAACCGGCTGTTTTTAACACCGATTGGCCAGTCGATTGTCTTTTCGTTCCGTCGGTTTTTTCAGTCGAATGAATTAGCCGAATGATACTAGTCCCTGCGACCAAGTCAGCTACAGTATATGAATGTTCTTATTCACTCAGCGGGCTTTAGTGGTTTCATTCAGTGCGAGACAACCGACTGAAACAGGTGTTCGTTGGTTTGCGGCCGTTATATGCAAGTGTTCACTTAATTACCGTGTTTTGAGTGGTTTCATTCAACGCGAGACAACCAACAGAAAATTTTCTGTCGATTTGCCGCCGTTGTATGAATGTTTTCTCTCTGCCTCCAGATTTGAGTGATTTTATTTATATACTTTTTCAGCTTTTTCGGTTATAAATGAACGATTACTAGGACTGACAACTTTTTAGAGACAAATCAAGTATTTTATTCCAAGGACATGTGAATAAAAATTGTATTAACAATCAAATTTTAACACTATTTATTATGTCGGTTTCTTGTCTGTATTTTCGGTAAAAATTTTGCGCTTGATTTTAAACTAACTTCCAGATGTTGAAACTTTCAACATAACTCAGAAAAGAACAACATTGCAACATTAACTCTCTTTCCACACTGATGTTTGGCGGAGGGTACTTTGTTTTTCTGTCTGTCTGTTCGGTATAAAATTTGCAACTGATTTTAAACTCACTTTCCGATAAGCTAAAGGCGTGAAACTTTCTACGTAGCTCGGAACTGTACGACAATGTAATATTAACTCGCTTTCTTTTCTGGTGTGTGGCGGACTGTATTGGTGTAGCATTGCTATTTCCCTGTTTTCCCGTTCTAGTCGCAAATGTTTCGCATTTAAGAACGATTGGTACTAAGCTTCCGTGTGAGCTCGACCCTCTCCAACTTTTGAAGTCGGGTTCCTTTTGCGAGATATACGTAGAAGTGAGCAGCATATTGGTTGATTCAGTAGAAGAAGAACCGAAATAAACCGGAAATGCACCACATGGTTCTGCTGTAATCTCATCAAAGTATTAGAAATAAAAAATTTCACACACACAAGACTAAAAGGCAGAAAATAACTGTTTAATTAAAAAACATTTTGACTTGAAAAGAAGGAATGAATAATTCAGTCAATGTGCAAAGCTACAGCGGTGTCGAATGCTTTCATTCAATTGCTTCCACAGACTGCGTTCACTCGAAAAAAGTAAATGAGTAATAGTCCAAACGAAATGTAAAACTACCACCGGGGAATCGATTGTTTTCGTCCGGGTGCCCTCAAGGACTAGTTTCACTCAAAAGAATGAAAAAAATCAACCGATACGTAAAACTACGAAAAACCGAATGAGTCGATTATTTCCCGAATCAATCGATTGTTTACAAAAAATTGGTTCAAATGGCTCTGAGCACTATGGGACTTAACATCTGAGGTCCAGTCCCTTAGAACTTAGAACTACTTAAACCTAACTAACCTTAGGACAACATACACATCCATGCCCGAGGCAGGATTCGAACCTGCGACCGTAGCGGTCGCGCGGTTCCAGACTGAAGCGCCTAGAACCGCTCGAACACATTGGCCGGCTCGATTGTTTACATTCGGTTGTTCCCGTCACTACGCTTAGCTGCTCGATATTCGACTGAAGCAGTCGAGGTGCTCGGTCGGCCCGGATAAAATTCCCCAATGGACGGATATGCTCCCAGGGACCCGGGTCCCGAGCTCAAGACTGGCTGCGACACTTGTGGAGGAGGGGATAAGGGTCCGCGGCCATTTTAACGCTGCGATAGCGTACAGATAAACCGACGAGTTGACGACGGCGCCTGCCTCGCCGAGTTCCGACATAAACATTGGCCTGGCCGTCTGCCAACTCGTTACTGACGACAGGGAGACTTCCGCGTTCCGAAACGCAGATAGCCCACCCAGCGGCGGACTCATCGAAGCGGAGAGTCGGCTCACCGCAACCCCGCAGGTAGTACATGCACTTCGGTACTGCTTAAAGGCCACCTAATGTGGATGCGCGCCGCTTCTACATAAGGTTTTCTGAATAAGGTTTCATTCAAATAATGAAATGAAACACAATGAATATTTGTCTGTGCGATATAAAATATTATTTACCTTGATAGCAAATTTGTGTAAGGCTGATCGGGCAATCTCCTTTGGACCATTGAAATGTACATGGTCGTTCTACATTCGACGAGTTACCCACTGTAACGAAATTTTAATGAATGAAATCGTTGTCCTGCGCATGTTGTTGGTATTCATAAGTAATCATTCCGTTTCACGATTTGGCGATTTAGCTATTAGCTTGGAAAGGATCTAATTTTCTCAATTTATAACGGACCTTCCTGCCACAAATAGTACCTAGTGCAATCATCTTATTTTATACTGTACCTTCCTGCCAGAAAGCATACGATACAATTTTTTAAATACCGGTATATTTTCATATACGTGGGGACCATTCTAGGTTTTCTGTATTGTTTTCAAACCTATACTCTTGCTTCTGCATTTTGCTTTTTATTTGCACTGTAAAACCATTAATTTGCGTCATGCCTGTGCAGCGTCCCTATCTATTGGCCTCACTGGCTGTGGAAGTATTGCATACAGTCGCCTGTCAAGCCAGCAGAAGACTTGGAAGACATTCGTTTCACACCTTTATGATAACCGCTTCGTGACAGAAACAAGTTCTAGGATGCTCTTTATTGTGATTTGGCTGGCAATTTGCTCCCCATGCATGTAATAAAAACCTTGAACACTCCTCATCCTCCCTTATCTGTATGCTTCAGATGTCTCGTATACGAGATTCTGTGCAAAACTTTCGGATTAAGCATATGTAGTAATGTCTTTCACCAAGTGTGTGTTTCTCTTCCTGTAAGTTTTTATATATCTTTGACAGCACAGTCGTGCTGTTAAATTCGCTGACATGCAAGCCTTTTGACTTTAAGCTATTGACTACTTCATGCGTAATGTCATTTTAAGTTTTACATTATTTTAATGTGTAGAACGAAGGCACCGTCGAAAACTCGACATAAGGGACGCGTTTTTCTCTTTCTACATACGGATTTCATGTCTGCTTAAGTTGTAATGTCATTTGACGGCAACGTCACTTCAGATTCATATTAAATTCATATTTTTAGTGAATTATGTTAAAGAATGTTGCATATACAGGTTCTGCTCCTAACTACCACGGTCGTGAAGAATCGTTATTGAGGACGCTGGTATATGTTACTTCCTTCGCACAGATGAGTGCAATGTAAGACGCTTTATGATTACAGTTTTGTTACTATGATGCAAATGAGAGACGTGTGTAAATTTTTATGTATCCATATTTTTTATTTTCTTTCTTGTTTCTGCTTGAAGCCGCTGTAAATTTTCATATTCTTTCTACCATATCACTTGAAAATGCCAAAAGGAGGCAAAAATAGCTAATAGCAAAATCGCTGAATGATGAAATACATTGATTATTCCAAAATAAAAACAACCTTACGCAGGAAAAAGACTTCCCCAAGCATCACACAGCGGTTGTATATATACACAAAAATATTGAGATTTCAATGATTTCAAGATGATTTCCTGATCAATCAAAACTGATTATCTTAGTATATTTTTGGAGTCAAGATGGATACAATTTAACATTAAAAATTAAGACCTAGCTCCCAGTAAATTTCACAATGTCAAATCTTATTAAATTTTTCTGTACTCTATAAATTCTTACAGGTCTAAGAAACTCATTGTAAAGAATAAAAACTATATATTCTCTTATCATTAACCTTCAGTCAGCTGTGTGTATTATTTTTTTAGTCGTTTACGGTAAATTTCTAAGCACTAAGGCGATACCAGATGATGCTAGATTCCGTTTACCCAATACATTTGCTCGTCTATACGATATCGAATATCATCCTAATTTTCCTGGAAAGGAACCTTAGAACTTTACAATCGATTGTAAATCTTCTTCTCCTTCCTCCTTGCACACGTTAGGCCTGTTGTTCTGTTATGCTCTCGTCGAGAAGTTCTCCTGCCGGCTGTTCATTATCGACCTAACGATCTTATACCGTAGGCGGTGGCACTGTAGCAAGTATTTTGGGATGCTCTTTGAGCTTATTCGTTGTAGATGCTTTCTCCGATTATTTTGGTAGTTCTGTGTATGATGTGTGATAGGATCCATTTTAAATTCCTTCATCGTATCTTCATTCCTTTTTTGATTCCAGTTGGTGTAACCATCTATTCCTCTCAAGAATTTCATCTTATAGCCTTTCAGCCTATTCGAATCCTTTGCTTTTATTGTCCAGGCATCGGTGTCATAGTACAGCACAGACCTCGCTAAGGTCTTACAAAGGTGCGCCTCCCCTATGATTTCATTACATTATTAATGACACCTGCTGCTTTTGTATCCCTGGTGACTTTATTAGTTATGTTTGTTTCTTCCAGAAAGGATAGTTTACGGCCTAAATATGTGAATGAGGTCACTCCTTCCAGAATTTCATTTTGCTGACAAATCTTTCTTTGCGCTGGGTATTTCCCACGGAAGGTCGCAGTTTTTGTTTGATGGCAAATATTTAATAATAATAAAAAATAACTGCTGATAGGAGATAACATTAAGAGTATAAATAGATTTTACTCATAATAATAAGATAGTTAGCAACTTAAGTCACTAATTCTTGCAACACAACGGAATCAACAAGATTATGCAGAAACTATTTTGTTATTCAATCCTAGAATCGAATTTTTTAACGATACCTCATTTCTTCCGAAAATAAAATGGAGTTTTGTATTTTTAAAACTTAGTATTATCCTTTTTGCATTTATTCCAGGGCTATGACTATTGTCACTTCCTGTACAAATCAAAGAAACTGTTTAAATCGCTAATAGTATTTATTGTAAAATCTCATCGCGAAGTAGATTACCACATCTAGGTTACTGACATGCGAGCGATGTCGATTTTACGGTAACTTATAAGAAACATTGCGAAGTCACAGCAGGCACAGTCACAAATTAGTCGCTTGTGAAAAATATTACGTGTGTACCTACTGTGCCTTAACCACTTTTCCTCTAACTATTTGTACATAAAATGTGAGAAATATTACGTTAAATTAATAAGTAGTATCGATTCTCAATGACAGTAATTATTTACTCAATTTTGTTAATGTGATATTACGTACCGCAGGTGAAACATTCGTAAACTGCCATAAAATTACACTGTATGGCTCTCAATGACGTAAACGTGACCTTCCTTCTGCAAATGGGAGGTTAAAACTGTTGAAATGCTTTGTGGATAAAATAGATATATTTCCTATTTTGTAAATCGTGTTTTACTTTTAATTAACGTTTAATATATTTTAGAGTCATTTTATGCATAATAATTACCCGAGGGAGTGATAAATGTTTGTGAGCATAAAAGACACCTTTGGTCTTGTGACCCCTTCTTCAGAGCCATGTTTCCGGTGACATTTCACATACCGTATTCGCATATTTCAAAACATGAAAAAACCTACATGATAAATACTTATTGTTTGAATAGCTATATAATCATATACCTTCATTACAACCATTACCTTACTCCCACCGATCGTGATTTTCTATTATTTATCCTTGTTTATTCACTACTTTTCCTATGCTACTGAGCTATATAAAGCTTTTCAGTATGTTTCTTGCCCTACAGTGCCACAGCTTAGCGGACATAGTCAGCCTCGAAACCTACCGGGATACCCCCGATTTTGATCACCCCTTGGAGGTGACTGACTGAACGCGATAGTTTGTTGACTCAGTGTTTATGCATCAACACAGAGACCTAATAAATATAGTTTTACAAGAAAAGTTGTATATTCTCAAATACGTTGCAATGCCTGCTTTAAATCTAATACAGAGTGCGAGCGACATTGGCAGGGATATAACGCCGAAAGGTAATACAGCAGTACCGTTTTGTAAAAATTCCCATGAAATGCGACAGATATAAGGGCGAAATTTTTCCGTCAGATGCAATTCCTGTCCTCTCCTCCTGGTAAAAACAGGCCGAGTTTGGTCTTCAGATTGATCAGAATAACAAAATCCTCTTTGTAAGAGATAGAGTGCCGTTACAAAATATTCTTCGTTTCAATAAAAAAATCTTGTTGCATAAGAAATTTACGATTATTAACCTCATAACACACTCTCCGCTTAGGGTGCTCTTGCGGAAAATGTAGTTTTTATACCCTGTAACGTTTAAGAGCTAACATTATGGATGCCCGATGTTACGTTTGATAGTCTGTCTAGCGATGACCGTACTGTAGTCTGGGGAACGTTCTCTTAATTATTACACCACTATTTTTTAATGTCATTTGTCATCGATAATAACAGTTAGGAATGAAATATAATATGATATTCACACACAAGAAGTAAAAAATATATATATATTTCGCAGACTTGTATATGGTCTGTGTTAAAAGTCTTTAACATTCTTTTGTTTGATATAAAGCAAAATTTGAGAACCTTTAGAAATTTAAAAATAAGTGCCTTCTCTATCACTGTATTCACAAATTAACTGAACGTCTGTTACAGGATTATAAATATGCACTGTAACTCTACCTAGTGTAATGTATGTAGAGAGATTAATCCGTAGTCTTACACCACATAAATGAAATACTTTAAATCAATTACAGTCATTGTGCTTACACGCAGCGGCAGACAAACTACAGAAGAATTAATGTACACTAAAAACAGCAGTCTTGTTTTTGAAGTAGCGCATTTTCTCCTAAGTAAACTGTTCATTTACAAACACTTTATACAAATAAAGTTGACACTTATTATATTAATAATGAGAATAAATTAACATAAATTAACATAAATAACAGTTATTTGTCCCAGAAGCAGTTTTTATTTATTCATTTTGCAATTACTTCTCTCAGCTAAATGCCTTTGACTCATGCCAAATCTCTGAAGCCTTGTTGGCCTTGAAGCCCAGTTGGAGGAACTGTCTGAAGGAACTCAGCAGTTCCACTAAGTTCCAGTTTGCAAAACATGTAATGTAACAGACGCATTTACCTAATGGCAGATTCGAAACTGTACGTTAATAATTGTTGATCTCGAAGGATCTTTCCAGAAATCTCTGTATTTTTGACCAGACATTTCGATTCATTTGTCTCTTATGCTGCTTGTTGCTGATGGTAAATATATATATTCACGCTAATTGGAAAGCACATATGACTCTTTTTATTGCTCAGACGGAATTCTAATACTTTCTAAACATGCAGTCTGCAGATGTAAGTCGTGGTTTTGCCGACCGTATATGCAGAATTTACAAATACGTTTTACTGATTCGAGAAGTAAATATTTCTTATGTACACATCAGACAAACTAAAGAGAGAATATTAATACGTTCTAACAGTAATAAAGTATATAATGTAATTTAATTCTTTGTGGGAAACGAGAGAAAAAAGAAAATTAATTCCTGTAAATATTCTTTAGCATACGCTACGACTAACATTCGTGACAAGAAAGTGTTCTGTGCCAATTGATATTAATTTGGCAAATTACTAATATTTTAGAACGCTTAGCTGTTTAATTTAATTGCATCATTTCCAATACAAACATTCTTGTTATATTTGGTCCTTTTTCTGGAGCTATGGCTATCCAGATGCAAACCTGTACGTCGTTATAAACAGCAGGAAAATCCCAACAAATATTAAACATGAAGAATTTTCCTTTTGTATTTTCTTTGTTTGAAATTATTTGGTCTTAAATTCAATCTCCGAGTATTTGTGGCTCTCAATCAGGGCGCCGGCGCGGCTATAATATTATCGGAATACGGGTTTGAATCTGTCAGTCAAACAATCTACAGCACAATGTAACTTGTGTAGGGTTTGTGCTTCAGAAAATTCTTTGCAAGTAAAGGAAAACGTAAAAATGCATGAAATATAATTTCGAAAAAGTACCCGTTCATTGTACGCAAATATAGATGGTACAGGGACGATATTGGCATAACAATATAATTTGTTTCAGGTATAATACATAATCCTGAAAGTAATGGGGAACCAAAGAAATTTGATAGTCCTGATTAACTTGGTGTCACTGCTTGAATATTTAATTAAAAAACAGTAATCGTGTTAAGGTTTAAATTTGACTTTGACGGTGCGCAAAATTTCCAGTGCCTAAAACAACGCTAAGACAGAAATTACCTACTAATATCTGCTTCTTAAGAGGTCACAGTAAGAGCAGCAGATGAAATTTCCTCGAAGCTTCAGAATTTCTATTCCAAGCGAAGAAAATGCAGACACCTTAGCAACAAGAGTCAGAAAACCGTCAGAAAACATATGAAACCTCCCCTTAGAAAATTTTAAATGTCTGTGTTGATAAACCTCTTACGCTATTTGATTTTCAAACAGCTGAGTAAAACTGAACGTACTCAGACATTTCTCTCTTTACTTATTCTGATCATCACTAAACTGACACACAATATTTTTAGCGCAACGCAATCTGACTTTCAATAATCCCTACAAAAGAATCGCCGTGACTGACAATAACGTATACCTTTCATGAATCACTTACCTCACAAAAATCTTCGTCACTCGAACTACGGCAATACAGCGAGCGCCAGTACTGCCACCTAAATAAAGGATTCTAACTACTGAAGGCACTAACTACGGATAGGCATAGTTAGCAAATGAAAGATTTTGATAGAGAACAAACAATGTATTTACCTAAATAGGGTTTCAATTCTTGCAGAAGCGTCTTGGAAATGTGTGACGCAGAACAAACCCCCCTCGTCCGATCCGTAACAACTGTGAACGTACATAATATTTCTAACCCCATACAGACAGACTTGAAAATTTTTGCTTGTGGATTTTTGGACAGCTATGAAAATACTTCTAAGATCAATAATGAAAAACGTGGATTGCATGCTCCACATAACTAATGCATAAATAGCTCACCTACATGTTATACTAAAACTTTATTTTTCTACAAATGATTATTTTGCGCTTTTTAACCTTGTGTGTGTGTGAAATTTCTGAACGGATATATATATATATATATATATATATATATATATATATATATATATACAGGGTGGTCCATTTTATAGTGACCGGGCCAAATACCTCACGAAATAAGCATCATACGAAAAAACTTGTCTAGCTTGAAGGGGGAAACCAGATGGCGTTATAGTTGGCCCGCTAGATGGCGCTGCCATAGGTCAAACGGATATCAACTGCGTTTTTAAAATAGGAAGCCCCATTTTTATTACATATTCGTGTAGTACGTAAAGAAATATGAATGTTTTGGTTGGACCACTTTTTTCGGTTTGTGATAGATGGCGCTGTAGTAGTCACAAAGTATAAGTACGTGGTATCACGTAACATTCCGCCAGTGCGGACGGTATTTGCTTCGTGATACATTACCCGTGTTAAAATGGACCGTTTACCAATTGCGGAAAAGGTCGATATCTTGTTGATGTATGGCTATTGTGATCAAAATGCCCAACGGGCGTGTGGTATATATGCTGCTCGGTATTCTAGACGACATCATCCAAGTGTACGGACCGTTCGCCGGATAGTTACGTTATTTAAGGAAACAGGAAGTGTTCAGCCACATTTAAAACGTCAAACACGACCTGCAACAAACGATGATGCCCAATTAGGTGTTTTAGCTGCTGTCGCGGCTAATCCACACATCAGTGGCAGACAAATTGCGCGAGAATCGGGAATCTCAAAAACGTCGGTGTTGAGAATGCTACATCAACATCGACTGCACCCGTACCATATTTCTGTGCACCAGGAATTGCATGGCGACGACTTCGAACGTCGTGTACAGTTCCGCTACTTGGCACAAGAGAAATTACCGACGATGACAGTTTTTTTGCACGCACTCTATTTAGCGACGAAGCGTCATTCACCAACAGCGGTAACGTAAACCGGCATAGTATGCACTATTGGGTACCGGAAAATCCACGATGGCTGCGACAAGTGGAACATCAGCTACCTTGGCGGGTTAATGTATGGTGCGGCATTATGGGAGGAAGGATAATTGGCCTTCATTTTATCGATGGCAATCTAAATGGTGCAATGTATGCTGATTTCCTGCGTAATGTTCTACCGATGTTATTACAAGATGTTTCACTGCATGACAGAATGGCGATATACTTCCAACACGATGGATGTCCGGCACACAGCTTGCGTGCGGTTGAAGCGGTATTGAATAGCATATTTCATGACTGGTGGATTGGTCGTCGAAGCACCATACCATGGCCCGCACCTTTACCGAATCTGACGTCCCCGGATTTCTTTCTGTGGGGAAAGTTGAAGGATATTTGCTATCGTGATCCACCGACAACGCCTGACAACATGGTTCAAATGGCTCTGAGCACTATGGGACTTAACAGCTGTGGTCATCAGTCCCCTAGAACTTAGGACTACTTAAACCTAACTAACCTTAGGACATCACACACATCCATGCCCGAGGCAGGATTCGAACCTGCGACCGTAGCAGTCGCGCGGTTCCGGACTGCGCGCCTAGAACCGCGAGACCACCGCGGCCGGCTGACAACATGCATCAGCGCATTGTCAATCATGTGTGAACATTACGGAAGGCGAACTACTCGCTGTTGAGAGAAATGTCGTTACACGTATTGCCAAATGCATTGAGGTTGACGGGCATCATTTTGAGCATTTATTTCATTAATGTGGTATTTACAGGTAATCACGCTGTAACAGCATGCGTTCTCAGAAATAAGTTCACAAAGGTACATGTATCACATTGGAAGAACCGAAATAAAATGTTCAAACATACCTACGTTCTGTATTTAAATTTAAAAAACCTACCTGTTACCAACTGTTCGTCTAAAATTGTGAGCCATATGTTTGTGACTATTACAGCGCCATCTATCACAAAGCGAAAAAAGTGGTCCAACTAAAACATTTATATTTCTTTGCGTACTACACGAACATGTAATAAAAATGGCGGTTCCTATATTAAAAAAAACGCAGTTGATATCCGTGTGACCTATGGCAGCGCCATCTAACGGGTCAACCATAGCGGCCATCTGGTTTCACCCTTAAAGCTAGACAAGTTTCGCCCTTTGTAGTTTTTTCGTTTGATGCTTATTTCGTGAGATATTTGGCCCGGTCACGATCAATGGACCACCCTTATATACAGGGTGTTACAAAAAGGTACGGCCAAACTTTCAGGAAACATTCCTCACACACAAATAAAGAAAAGATGTTATGTGGGCATGTGTCCGGAAACGCTTAATTTCCATGTTAGAGCTGATTTTAGTTTCTTCCACCTACGCTCAATGGAGCACGTTATCATGATTTCATACGGGATACTCTACCTGTGCTGCTAGAACCTGTGCCTTTACAAGTACGACACAACATGTGGTTCATGCACGATGGAGCTCCTGCACATTTCAGTCGAAATGTTCGTACGATTCTCAACAACAGATTCGGTGACCGATGGATTGGTAGAGGCGGACCAATTCCATGGCCTCCACGCTCTCCTGACCTCAACCCCCTTGACTTTCATTTATGGGGGCATTTGAAAGCTCTTGTCTACGCAACCCCGGTACCAAATGTAGAGACTCTTCGTGCTCGTATTGTGGACGGCTGTGATACAATACGCCATTCTCCAGGGCTGCTTCCATACGACGGAGGGTGGATGCATGTATCCTCGCCAACGGAGGACATTTTGAACATTTCCTCTAACAAAGTGTTTGAAGTCACGCTGGTACGTTCTGTTGCTGTGTGTTTCCATTCCATGATTACTGTGATTTGAAGAGAAGTAATAAAATGAGCTCTAACATGGAAAGTAAGCGTTTCCAGACACATGTCCACATAACATATTTTCTTTCTTTGTGTGCGATGAATGTTTCCTGAAAATTTGGCCGTACCTTTTTGTAACACCCTGTATATATCCATCGGCTTCCCCTGTGTACGGGTATGTCACACATATTGTATGTCACACATACTGCACAAATTTCTTCCTCCCCCTCTGTCTACCCATCGTCTCTTACCGCTCTGCTCAATCGTGCCGTACTCTCACGTATCGCCTGGAACACATTATGATGCTGCCTACACAACACATTGATCCAGCAGGGCATCCAGCATGTCAGGTGTAACCAACCTTTCTCACCCCCCCCCCCCCCACCCACCCACAGACTGACAAGAGAGCGATTTAACACTGCAGTGTCATACAGTTCTGAACTATATTTAAAATTTCATGTGGCTAGCCCATTAGGGAGCTAGTTTAAAACCAATTGCAAAATTTTTACAGTCAAACAGACAAGATGGTACCCCAATAAAACACATTAATAAAATAGATTACTGTGAAAGTTGAAGGTTCATCAGCTTATTAAATAATAGCTTAGTAGTGTTTGGTGAATTGAATCCACTTTCTCCATAAGGCTTCTCATTTATTTTGAATTAGAGAAAACTTATGTCGGACATATCACTTATCATGTTACCAGCGGAAGAATATGGATACCTAACAGATTCCACTAACGGCTCCAGTAAAAGGGTTCATGTTCTCTGCCTCACGTATCCACGTCGATCCTGCTTGTTATTTATTCAAATTTTATTAGATTGTTGCTTCAATCCATCTCTTAGTTATAATTTCCATCGTCCATCTGCCGTCCGTTCGCCTCCCTACATGCACAGCCTTCTCGCATCCACTTAATTTCCCTTACGGCCATAATTACTCCTTATACACCTTTATATTCCATGATTCAGTGTGTTTGTTTGTAAAAAAAACTTTTTCTAGTACCACTAAAGATTTTCTCTATGTGTATCTTTAGCACGACTCGTTTCGGGAAATGCTTTCCATTTTCAAGAGCATTTTTGTGTGCTACGCCATTTATTCGTCATGTTTTCGATGCAAGAGGTGCTGCACTGCTCTGTTATCTTTGCTGGTAAATACCATGATCTTTGATCTATGTGATTTCTTCATAAGTGGACGACTCCGGAAGTAGAAATTTTTCCCAAATTCACCGTTAACTATATGTAAAGATCGACCATTCATTACAAAATTACGCAGGCAACACAGCAATGGGGCATCTCACACATCACGAATAAATGGCATAATAAACGAAAAATCACTTGAACATGGGAGTCATTTCTCTAAATATGTCGTGCAAAAGCTAAATAAAAACATAATCGTGACTTGTAGCAGAAAAAATTATTTTATAAAGAAACCCACTGGTTTTTCAATCGCAGACGTTCACCAGTTATTTCCAACGGATAAAATCGAATTCACTGCTACATTTTTTTCGTTTTCTGGCCTATCTAGTAATTCCCAACTTACGTAGCACCATTGCATGCTGAACAACCATCTGGTTTCTAACGTTTTTCACTCTGGAACTCTGTGGCCCCCTATTATGAGTCGAAAGTAGTAATACACGTTGATAGTAATTTTTCCGTTTCAGAAACGTCGCGAGCTTACTTTTGAAAACCTTTTGCATTCTACCAAAACCACTTCAGATAGGCCTATTTTTTAATATTCTCTTTCTATTTGTTGTCTTAATCTGCCATAAATACAAACTCACCATCAACTCGTTCTGTCAGTACACGTCAATTTGTACCCCTTTAAGCTAAGGTGCACCTGTATTGTCGGGAGTTTTCATTATGTTCTGTTGTTGCCAATTCGTTATCCTTGGTCGCAGCCAATCAGATAATAGCATACGGTAGCCAACGAGAATCACTCCGTTAAGTTCTTCCATTAGTTGCTGAAACCTACCTGCACTTCCACCTTTTTAGCTATGAATTTACAACTTTATTCCTTGCATATGTTATTTACGCTTTAATTATGTTGTTGTCTTGAAACCGAATACAGCCTCCTCCAGATGAGCAGTCACGGAAGCAGCAAACATATGACTGTCAGAGATGGACTGATTATTACTACTGTACATATCCTATTCCATTCATAATTAACCTGAACGTAAAATAGAAGAGGCAGTTCTTTGTATCAGAGGCACTTTGAATTTTCTGTATTTTCCTTATTACGTCATTCATGGTGTACTATATTGTTTCTTCTTATTTCCATAGCTGCCGCTGCAATAATACCGATGTAATGAATGAAAAATACCACCTGGATCACTATTTTTTTATTAGTAAAGACCGGTTTCGATGTGACTAGCAGATCATCTTCAGATCTAAATTGAGAAAAGGAAAAATAAGGGATACACCAGTGTAACACTATAAATGCCACCGACAATGGTACTACAAATAACATTAAAACGTGAAGAAATTGTTCATATCTAGTGCTGAAAGGTGCAGTTTGTTAGTAGCGGCGTGAACGTAACATGAATCTACGTTCCGTACAACAAATACAGTCATACAAAAAACTGGTGTAGCAATTGAACAGGAGTCACTAAACAGAACGCTCCAAATTTTTGGTGAACATATTAATGTAAACTCGAACCGGAAAAAGCATATTGATGACCTGTTGAAACAATTAAGTTTAGCTACCTTTCCTATTCGTAAAATTTCGAGTCTTTGAAATAAGTGAATCAAGCTCCTAACAAAATGCAGGAGAGGTAATAAAGCAAGTTTTAAATCTAAACTAAAATCTTTTCTTGAACTCAACTCCCTCTATTCCATGGATGAATTAGTAGTTTCTAAAAAAATGTTACACTAGTAGGACTGAACGATAATAAGTTAAGAACGCTATATCTGGGCCTGGGCTGCGGAGTTTTTGAATGGCCATCATGTACCCATTCACGGAACTTAATAATACAGTATAATATCTCGTTAGCTTGCCGGCCGCGGTGGTCTAGCGGTTCTAGGCACTCAGTCCGGAACCGCGCAACTACTACGGTCGCAGGTTCGAATCCTGCCTCGGGCATGGATGTGTGTGATGTCCTTAGGTTAGTTAGGTTTAAGTAGTTCTAAGTTCTAGGTGACTGATGACTACAGATGTTAAGTCCCATAGTGCTCAGAGCCATTTGAACCATTTTTGTAAATTGTGGAAGCAGAAGGAAATGCTTGGGGGCCTTTTAACAATTAATACAATAGCTGAGTAAGTTTTTACCACAGTTGTGTTGCATCGAATAACTACTATCAAACTACCAGTGCTAAATCCACTTCTATCATCTTTGTGCAGCAAGCAACTACAGGATTAAGGATAGGACCGTAGTTAATGGAACGACAGTAACGAAGAGATTTAGTATAGATAACTTTGCTGAAAGGCGTCGAACGGTCACTTAAGTCTACATACGCACTCCTCAAATCACAATTAAGAGCACAAGGCACTATTCATTTTGCTATATTTATTAAGGCTGAGTCCATGACTATGCTACACTTTATTTCAAACTACATCAAATTTTAGTTCGTAAACATAGCTCTCTGGGATACCAGAACGTGGCAATTTCTCGTTGAATTGGACTTCTCGTTGAATTTCAACATTTTTATAGAAACTTAATTCTTACAAAGAAATGTTATATCAGTATCTGTAGTTGCGTCCCTATTTTGCTGTGTATGTACGCAGCGTTACAGTAAAAGAAGCACATGTTTGTGAGAAATGTGATACTTATTAAACGTCGTAACAGTACTGATTTCTTGAGATCTATGCCGACGAATGAAAATCCGAGTCTCTGACTTGCAGATGAAGCTCAAGCTTCGATGTGCGACGTGACGTAAGTAAATATGCAAATTTTAGTGCCTAATTACAGAGTACTTTTTTGAATTCGCGTGTTAATATTTCATAAACTTCTGTGATATAGTTAGGTGAAGCATTTATCGAGACACTTGGACTCGCATTCTCGAAGACGGCGATTCAAACTCTGGACCTGTCATTTGATTTAGGCTTTGCGTGGTTTCCACAAACTGCTTATGGTGAAATGCCAGGACCGTTTCGTTAACAATGACACGGGCGAGTTCTTTTCACATTCATAGGCTATCTGTTCCGAGCTTGTGTATCGTCAATAAAGTCCTTCTGCAAGACCGAACGTTATGCTCAGTCCTTATTACTGTTTTCAGTTCAGTTCTAGAATGAAACGTAGGATGATGTCTTTTTGCCAGCTGATATTAATTTCATCTTCACGGTCTATAGTGTGTGACGCGTAGGGGAGTGAAGAATATTTGTGAATTTTGCTTTGAAAATGAGCTCTGACAAGATAGTAAGGTATATTTATTCAATTGCATACCAATTCAAAAAATTCGATGTTTCTGCTGCATTTCTTCCAATCACATTAGACTCTACGCGTCTGCATTGTCCTTACTTGCGCGTGGACGAAGTGCGATGGAGGGACATTGGTACGTTGGAGGGAAATCCCAACAGCACACAGGCAACCAGCTGCTTACATGTTCGTCTGTCCGCTATTCACAGACTGTGCTAATGGTTTCTAACCACGCGTTTGATTTGCAGGAGGTTTATCCAACGACTGCCAAAGCCTGCGACGCACATCGATGACAAATATTTGCTGTTCGGCGTTATACCCATTCCTATTACGATGTACTGTTGGTGCACCGACGATAAACGTGGTTCGCACTTTCGATACGCGTAGGCACACTTCGCAATGTAGCGCTGACTGGTCCCATTTTGCCTCTTTGGCAGTTAAACCTCTAGAAATTAAATGATACGTCATTACTCATTACCACAATTATACATCCTCACTCGATAAAACATATGTATTGCTGCAAAACAATGGCCGGGGTGAAAATTTATTAACGAACATGAGAATTACGGAGACAAGATACTGTAGATAAGCAGGCAGCACCAATACACGGTCATGAACCGCGGGTAAAAAGGCATGACACATATTCGAAAAAACACAATTTTAATAGCTAAACAACAAACTATGTATGTGACGACAATATTAATTTCGTATGACTCAATGGCCCGATCAAGACCGTCAGCTAGACGCCACTTCAACAACTATCGTGTACGTAACCCAACCAGGGAAAGGTGACCCACAGTTTAGCGTGGCACACGAATCAATTTTCGTACCTGGCGACTTTTCACTTCATTGAGAGGCCGAAGCTAGGTTAAAGGCAGAATAAAAGTTTCCATAGTTAGGCCAGGTTTCCAGGCAAGCGCTTAGAGATTATACCACTAGGACCGACATACCAACATCTATAGTCCGCAAACCATTCTGAAGTGCACGGCAGAGAATACTTTCCATCTTGCCAGTTATTACGGCTTCTTTCCGTTCCATTCAGTCACATGATGATACAGTGCGTCAAAAACCACTGAGTTATAAGTTTCTTCTTCAGTATTTTATCCTTCTCAGCAACTGTAGTTGTATATATCAAAATAATGAGCAACCAGCTGTACCTGTCACATTATTTGCGAGCGTCAACAGTAAGATGCATACAACAAAATGATGTGGCCATGTGGTTCATAGTGCCTGTACAAAAATGATAAAAAGAAGCCAAACAACAAGTGCAGATATCATGCCAGAACTGGTTCAGATTGTTTCAGTAGTACATTTATTTACCAGTTTTGCTGTGCCCTTAATTTAACCTAAGATAAAAATGGTAGTAGGAATCTAGTTACAGACAGTCATACACTTTAGCAATAATATTACTACATATAAAGGTTCTGCAAGATAAGAGAGTGAGGAAACATAGTAATCAGAATATTTAGTTCATTTCGCATTTTATGTCTTACAAAATACACAAACGTACACGAAAATGTACGATGTACAATTTACTATGTAGTTAGTAACTACACTTGCATTTTTAGTTTTATCTTCTAACACATCATACCCACTAAAATTTCACTCAATAGAGGAAAGTCCACTGGACCTGACGGGATACCAATTCGATTCTACACAGTGTACGCGAAAGAACTTGCCCCCCTTCTAACAGCCGTGTACCGCAAGTCTCTAGACGAACGGAGGGTTCCAAATGATTGGAAAAGAGCACAGGTAGTCCCAGTCTTCAAGAAGGGTCGTCGAGCAGATGCGCAAAACTATAGACCTATATCTCTGACGTCGATCTGTTGTAGAATTTTAGAACATGTTTTTTGCTCGAGTATCATGTCGTTTTTGGAAACCCAGAATCTACTATGTAGGAATCAACATGGATTCCGGAAACAGCGATCGTGTGAGACCCAACTCGCTTTATTTGTTCATGAGACCCAGAAAATATTAGATACAGGCTCCCAGGTAGATGCTATTTTTCTTGACTTCCGGAAGGCGTTCGATACAGTTCCGCACTGTCACCTGATAAACAAAGAGCCTACGGAATATCAGACCAGCTGTGTGGCTGGATTGAAGAGTTCTTAGCAAACAGAACACAGCATGTTGTTATCAATGGAGAGACGTCTACAGACGTTAAAGTAACCTCTGGCGTGCCACAGGGGAGTGTTATGGGACCATTGCTTTTCACAATATATATAAAAGACCTAGTAGATAGTGTCGGAAGTTCCATGCGGCTTTTCGCGGATGATGCTGTAGTATACAGAGAAGTTGCAGCATTAGAAAATTGTAGCGAAATGCAGGAAGATCTGCAGCGGATAGGCACTTGGTGTAGGGAGCGGCAACTGACCCTTAACATAGACAAATGTAATGTATTGCGAATACATAGAAAGAAGGATCCTTTATTGTATGATTATATGATAGCGGAACAAACACTGGTAGCAGTTACTTCTGTAAAATATCTGGGAGTACGCGCGCGGAACGATTTGAAGTGGAATGATCATATAAAATTAATTGTTGGTAAGGCGGGTACCAGGTTGAGGTTCATTGGGAGAGTGCTTGGAAAATGTGGTCCATCAACAACGGAGATGGCTTACAAAACACTCGTTCGACCTATACTTGAGTATTGCTCATCAGTGTGGAATCCGTACCAGATCGGTTTGACGGAGGAAATAGAGAAGATCCAAAGAAGAGCGGCGCGTTTCGTCACAGGGTTATTTGGTAACCGTGATAGCGTTACGGAGATGTTTAATAAACTCAAGTGGCAGACTCTGCAAGAGAGGCGCTCTGCATCGCGGTGTAGATTGCTCGCCAGGTTTCGAGAGGGTGCGTTTCTGGATGAGGTATCGAATATATTGCTTCCCCCTACTTATACCTCCCGAGGAGATCACGAATGTAAAATTAGAGAGATTAGAGCGCGCACGGAGGCTTTCAGACAGTCGTTCTTCCCGCGAACCATACGCGACTGGAACAGGAAAGGGAGGTAATGACAATGGCACGTAAAGTGCCCTCCGCCACACACCGTTGGGTGGCTTGCGGAGTATAAATGTAGATGTAGATGTAGATATTATGTTAACTTTTTTATTTTAATCATTTTATTTACTCTATGACAGAGTAATCTTCTGTATATCGTATAATTGTACTGGTCACTGATGTGAGTAGGCTGACTTGTGCACATGTCACACGAAGCCTCGCCCAGTGCATTCTCTTTGTGTTTACTCAGAATTCAGGGAGTCCATTTTCAAAGAACCAACTAACAATTCCTTGAGAAACTTCATTAACAGCTTATTCCGTTGCTTTATCTCAAAAGGGAATTTATAAAATTACAATATCGTCTGCAAAAAACGCCACTTACGATTTTTGAACGTTAGTTAGAAGGTCATTCACGTACACAGTGAATAGAACTAGACCCAAAATTGAACACCATGGTACGCCATTCGTCATTTCTCCCCAATCACAACAATTTTCTCTTACTCCAAAATCGTTTGAATAATCCAGCTTAACTTTTTTATTACCTTTGTTAGGTGCTATTCAAACTAATTGTTTGTAAAGCCTTTAATTCCGTTAAAGGTTTCTCTATGAACTATGGTGTCCTCAGCTGGATTCCAAGAAATAAGAAAAAAATATTATAGTAGGGTGGTGGATGACATTAGAAAACATAAAGGAGCATAATGAAACTGTATCTTTTTAGGTGACAGTGTGTGGAGAAACCCAAGATCTTTATACAGCAACCATTGTCATTTTCATCGACCACATGGTATCCAATGCCGGATAATGATCTTGTCTAGAATTTTCTGTGCATTATGGTCTTCATCTGTGTTGTGTCGGTAGCTGGGCCGACACCGTGAAGTTGAGATGGCTGAAAAGGCAAGCTAGACTAACGCAGACGGGCGTGAAGTACTGGAACAGGATACGTAATTAATGTTAGGAAGACAAGTACGTAGCTTGATTAATACTTATCTTTAATATCATTGTGGTACATCGATCTTGACGATACACAGAAGACTTTAAGTACAATCACTGTATGGCTAATGGCGCCTTGCTAGTTCGTAGCCATTAACTTAGCTGATGGCTATTCTGTCTCTCGGCTAATGAGAGAGAAAGGCTTCGTACATCTGGTCGGTAGCTAGGTTCTCGTACAACTGGGGCGAGTGCTCTCTCGTATCACGAGACCTGCCTTGGTGGTGGCGCTAGGTCTGCGATTACACAGTGGCGACACGCGGGTCCGACATGTACTAAATGGACCGCGGCCGATTTAAGCTACCACCTAGCAAGTGTGGTGTCTGGCGGTGACACCACAATCTGTACGCATTTGTGTCGCTCCTGTATGTTCTCTAATGTCATCTACTACATTACATTAGGCTGCATCTTGATCCTTAATGTTAGAATCTTGTAAAAGAACTTGTTTAGTCCATGTGCCACTTGTTCACCCGGTTGCATTACCGGCCGTCTCCATCGTTTTCTCTATCGTGATCACAATTAAGTCTTACACTCCGGTCTGTTTCCTGATTCATTTGTTTCCCAATCTCTCCCAATAATTTCCAACATTACCCTCTCCATTGTTCGCTGATTATCCCCCAATTTTTAATGATTTTCGAATTTGAAGTTCCTGTCTCACTGCTGTGAGTCAAAACTTTAATGCTCACTAGTGTAGATCAAAAGAACTGGAAGCTTCGTATTACTTTGCACACAAAGAGCACTCTAGATCATTTTCGATCTTCTTTTAATTTCTTTTTCTGTTCACCCAGTCTTCATCTTCAAATGTTCTGAAGATAGAAAGTTGTTCACTGCTTCCAAAACTTCATTTTCTTTTGGATATGTTTATTATACATCAGTTTAGTTTTATTGCAATTGATTTTAAATCATTTATTCGAGCTTACTTTAATATGGCCTTACATTTGTTGTTAAAGTTTATGTGCACCACACTAGTGGTAAACAGCACTACATTATCAACAAAAGAAAACCAGTTCAACGTTGTTGCATTAATACCTATTATTTCTCCGTTGCATCAGTTTCAGTATCTGTGAAAGTCTTCTAGGACTGCTAAGAACAGTTTTAATGATATGGAATATCCTTGCTGTCTCCTCAACCAGTTCTGAATTGGAAGCTTTAACCTTTGTGTAAGTTTTCTTCGGTATTTTAACAGAGACTGAATCATTGCTTTAATTCACAAAGGTTGTTGAAACTGAGTCGAAAGCGTTCTCAAATTCTACGAATCCGACATAAAGCAGAAACACTCACTGCAATATTCTATAGTTTCATTGTTGACTTGCATATGGCATGTGTGCTCTAACCACTTCTAAATGTAGCTTGTTTCTGATTAATGTCTTCATATTCTAGATCATAATTTTAGTGAATATGACGTATCTCTTATTGACTTTGATATGGGGGTCTTCAACCGACGTTTGTTTAATGATTTTTTTCTTATTTCGTGCACCCTTAGCTGGCATTGTTGAAAACTCACCCTCCATTGGTCGGTACCAGCAGAGGAGGCTGAAACTTTGACAGTTCGAGCGATTCGTGCTGGCGAAATGTCAGAGAAAACATTAGATAAACATGACCCAAGATCCCCAAATGCAAGCCATCAGGCAGTACATCAGCAACTGACCACGGAAGCCTTAGCATTTTTGTGAATATCTTGTCCAATACAGTGATCACTTCTACGGTTTTTTATCTTAATCTGTTCCTCTTCCTGTGAAACGTTTCGAGTTTTGGAAAACAGTCTCCTTTCGCGAAGATTATGAGAAGAATTTGTATAGCGTTTTCAGCTGTTTAATCATTTCTTTTAAAGCACGACTATTCCTCGACGATTTCCCTTTGTTCATATCTCGAAGGAATTTATAAATCTCGTCTGACATTACTTCTGGAACAGTGGTTCCTATCTGGGTGTAGTTACCGCCTGATGGTAAAACGAAATTTTGTAAGGGTCAAAACAAGGAGCTTCAATTGTGTTCCGTTACTATTATCGTTATTTCGTTACACTGTAACACTGGTTAAATAAGTTACCAATAATTACACTTTTTTCACATAAATGGTGCGTGGAACACTGTTGTGGAGGTTAGAGATTATGGAACGAAAGTGTGAACAATACCTTGCTCACATTCTTTGTACTTTGTATCATGCATCTATGACAGTAAAACTGTGACATATACACCACATATGCTTAAATAACTCACGACAATGCGTTCTCCAAATTGTAGGTAGTTCCATAAATATTATTGCGTTACTCATGTCACTGCAATACGTCCTGTTGTGCACATTATTATTATTATTATTATTATTATTATTATTAGCAGTGGTTAGATGCAAACTGTTGGCAGGCTGAAGTCTTCCAGCTGCTGAAACTCAGAACTAAAGTGTCAAGCAACCGTGTGATTTACAAATAATAAGTTCGTACGAGCCGATGCGTGCAAATAATTCGCATTCTATCCTGATTAGTCACTGATAGGTAACATGGTAATGGGTGAATAAGTAAATGCAAGTATTCATGAGTAAAAGGTACCATATTTTGAATAGCAGTCACAAATATTAGTCTCACTGTAAGAATCCATATTATTCTGTACAGTATGTTTAACTGTGAAATATATAAAAAACCAATATTGTCTTTGACAGCTTAATTTTATATTTTAAAATTTCTTAATTTTATAAAACTTCTTTGGTGGTATGTGTATTTAGTACACACATGAATATCACTCTGACTTTGTGCTCTATTAAGAGTCAGAGCAAAGGCTACTTTTATTGGACATTATTCTCTTTCATTTTCTCACAGTACACAACGCTTGCTCAAGAAATGTGAACAACTTAGACACAACAGTAAAATCAGATTATCAATAGATGGCGCCTTCTAAATTCCTTACATCGACGTGTATGACTGAACTCTCGTGATAGACTGCGCTTGGGTCAATAATCTGGACAACTGTAACACTTTTTGTCCATGTTTGTTAAACAGATTGTCAGGAGATGGCATCGTCTACAATGTTTTCATAAAAATGTTTTCAAAATAAAGTTTTTTAACGAAAAATGTAACTGTATTTGTGTATTTTTCGTCATTAGTAGTGAATGAAATCTTGAAAATGAAGTTTCAATCATTAATTTTAGTTAATAGGGAGATATGGCACACCAAGAAAAAAATTCACCATTGAGAAATAAAATATCTGACAGCGAATAAAATTTGATTTTAAATGAGGGAGCAGGGAGTTTTTTAAATAAGTATCGCTAGGGAGAGGAGGGGCAGAGAGGAAGCAAGATCTGTAACAAGTGTCTACCCTTTTATCGGAGAAGAAACTATTGGTTGCCCTTGCGATGTACTTAGAATTGCTTCAACATTCTAAAAAATGTTTTTAAAAATTTGCAGCACCAACTGCCTCGTTAGTTTGTGGTTTAGTAAAAATTTTAAAAAGTCTAATACCATCTATCTCTCATCAATTGAAAATGAAGTTTTCAAACGAAGTTATGTTTCCTTCTAAAGTTGCACTCTAATGTTAATGATGGTAGGGGAAAGACGGGGTAGGTACTAGCTATTATCTGACTTCACTCAGGGGTAATAGCATCAGGAAAATTGGTAACCACTGTAGATTCCCATTATCGGGTAATGGTGGATGTTCAGTAGCGGATGATGAGGAACACACAGAGACCAGTGTGCTGTCTGTCCACTTTATTAACAGTCGTCACGGCCTGTGCAAACCAGATATTTCTCTGCCAGTGGTAATCACTGTGTAACAAGAATGCTAGTCAGCAAGAGGAGGAGCGGATAAGAGGAGAAAGGGAAGTCACGTCCTCATCCGGAGCAAAGTGTCGACAAGGCACGGAGGAAACGGAACGGGAAACTTGTAGGCGGCGGCGGAAAGCGACTTCCTCGCCAGGAGGCAACCTTGTGGCTGAGTCTCAGTGCACCCCAGAGCTGCAGCCAGCCACCAGCCACCAGCGGCGCAGGTACGAAGCGAGTCCTGGCACGGTCGCCACTTAACCAACTGCAGTATTGCTATGGCGGTCTGCCAGTCTCTGGTATCTACTTCTCTCAATAAGCAATAGTATGCAATCGTTGCCTATTGCTTTCTGTACTCCTGACGGGTCTTAGGCAGCACTGGGTGTGGATCTGAGAGGAGCGTGTTTCAAACCCCTAATTTAGGTAGTTTTTGTAAAATTCTAAAGTTAAAACCGTTACATACTTTACACTTGTCCAGTCCTAGCTTGCATTCCAGGTTAATGAGATGTGAATACGCTATACTTGAATGTACCTCCTTTTTTGGGTTTCTGGTTTCTTATTAGGACCAGATTATCGTCATCTACACTCCAAGTAGCAACTATACCGTGGTACAGTACCTATCCTTTCTTAGTCTGCTCCTATTTCTTTAACCTATTACTTTTCTATATTTTATTTTGAGAACTAGCCTGTAATTACTCAAGTCCAAAATGTATCCGTTCCAGCTTCTTTGATTAAGGTGCATTCTATTTATTGGGTCTTAAATGATAAGTTATTTTTCCAGCATCATTACTTCTCACTCTTATCAGAGCAGAACCATTGTTTGATTAATTTACTAAGTATGACTGTTTACATATGTGACTCTCTTGTCACTTGCTTTGCTCTGTATATATTATTGGAAGCCATTATTTTAAAGACTGGAGACACATTTGTTAAGATAAGGAATTATTATTCTGCTTTACGAGAATTGCTTCACATATCGATTTTTCTTTCTCCATATAATCTAAAACCTGGAAATCTTTCAGTCATATTCGATAATGATATTTCAAGCTAAATAGTTAAAATAAGTCTCTGATTTTGTTATTTATTGACAATTATTTTTATACTTAAATGTCTCACGTCTCTTGTAGTGGCCATTTCTTTGAAACAACTGCAATTTAAAATGTCTCGTTGAAATTCTGTGTCTAGTTATGGCCATGCTATTTGTTGGCGAAATATCTGCAGGCAGTCGTCTATGCATGAACACATCGTGTCACTGGACATAAATCTTAAAGCAGTAAGTCACATTAGATGTCCCGATGTACCATCTTCTGCACAACAGTCCACAAGATTTTGTTCTTAGAATTATAATTTTGTTAATCTCTATCAGGACTTCTACATCGTGAAAAAATCCATTAGTCGCTCATAATCGCCTAACAATCTTTTCGATATCACACACAAATGTTTATTACAAATTCTGGTTTTAAATTTGTGTTTCCAAATGAAAGCATCGTCTTAAACAGTTTACATTTATTGTAGGTTAAATCAACTGAATACTGGCAGCACTTTCTTCTGATAATGTGATGCTGAAATCACATTTAATGCCTTTCACTTTAAAATTGAGCTTCGTTCTTCTTAACCATTTTATTACAATCGCTAGCTCTGCATCACTGTACATGTATTCTGCAGGTAAGTTAAGGGGAACGTAAAAAGTTCTTCGCTCACAAATATTTATCCTCTAAGAATTATAATTTTGTATGTTTCTGGGTGCAGTTTTTCCACAAACCGTGGTTTCATAGTCCGCAGCTATTGTGACATATGTTTGATAAACGCAGAGCACGCTGTTTATGGACAAGAGCGGTTTGGTATTTACTGTAGTACAAAAAGCAAATATATATATACACACACACACACACACACACATATATATATATATATATATATATATATATATATATATATATATATATATATATATTGTACTCTTACTATCCACTTTCGTGCAATCATATTGTATTTCGAAGTGATAAGCTGCATCGAAAATTAGGTCATAGGACATTATTGAGTAGAATGGTGCAAAACAGGTTTTAGGAGACTGATTCTTTTGTTGCCAAGTCTAGCAATTATGCAAAGAACAAAAACACCTGAATTTAGCTGTTTGAGTGGCTAAGTAATGTTTCTTCCAGTTTGAGTTTCCAACAGTATGTACACCCAAAAATTTAGAAGAATTTACTCTGTTTGCTGATTGTTATTCGCTTGCTACTTCAGCTGTTGGTATGGCTCTATTTTTTGTACAGAACTGAATATACTGTGATTTCTCAGAACTAAGGAAAAGGCTACTCTTCGGGCAACCACTAAATAATTCTTTCAAAAACTTCATTAACAATTTATTCCGTTTGTTTCTCTCTAATTGTTTGCAAAAAGTGCTAAATCTGCTTGATGGATGTTAAGTGGAAGGTCATTCACATATTCCTTCAACGGTCCTTCGACGCACAAGCTGAACAACGGATATGATTATCTGCAATGCTGCCTTACATCCATTTTCATGCAAACTTGTCTTCTTGATTAGCTACTTATATTACTCTCGATGGGTTTGATTCATCGATTAGGTTATTGATCTGCCTCCGTATTTAAGCCCTTATCTTCTCACTCTCTTACCACGTTTCGGCCAAGATTAACCGATTTTCCTCAGGGACTTTGCTGGAGGCTATTGCAACGTGCCCAGCACGGATTCAAAAAATATATTTCGTGTGAAAGATAATTGACTGTTTATTCAGACGAAGAAAAGGGTGCTATTGACAGGAGATCTAAAGTTGATTCTATTTTTCTAGGTTTCCAGAACTGTTTTGACACCGCTCCTCACAATCGACCTCTAATCAAATTGCTTGCCTATGGGTCATCGCCACAGTTGCGCTCCTGGATTCGTGACCTCCTGTCAGAAAGGTCACATTTCCTACTGGTTGACTGAAACTTATCGAGTGAAACAGAACTGGTTTCTGGGGTTCCCCAAGGAAGTCTTATAGGTTCTCTACTGTTCTTAACCAATTTAAACAATTTAGGAGACGATGTGAGCCGCTCTGTCATATGATGCTGTCATTTACCGTCAATTAAACTCGTCAGAAATTCAATACGAATTGCAAAACGACTTAAACATGATATCTTTAAAGCACAAAAAGTGGCAATTGACCATTAACAGTAGAAAGCATGTGGCCTTCCGCTTGAGTACTAAAAAGGACGCGTTAAATTTAGATGACGCGATGTATAATACAAATATAAAGGCATAAAGGCAGTCAGTTCTACTAAATACTTAGGAATAACAATCACGAACAACTTAAACCGGAACGAACACAAATTCGAGAGAGAGCGAATCAAAGACTGCATTCTAAGACTGCATTCTATTTGGAGAACACTTGGAAGATGCAACAAATCTACTAAAGAGAATGTCTATAATACGCTTGTCCGTCCTCTTCTAAGGTACTGCTGTGCAGTATGGGATCCTTACCAGATAGGATTGACGGAGGACATTGAAAAGGCTCAAAAGGAGGGCAGATCTTTTCACCTACATCTATATCTACGTGGATACTCTGCAAATCACACTTAAGTGCCTGGCAGTAGGTTCATCGAAACACCTTCACAATAATTCTCTGTTATTCCACTGTCGAATAGCGCGCTAAGGAACGAACACCTATATTTTTCCGTGCGAGCTCAGATTTCCCTTATTTTGTTATGATGATCGTTTCTTCCTATATAGGCCGTCGTCAACAAACTATTGTCACATTCGGAGGAGAAAGTTGGTGACTAAAATTTCAAGAGAAGATTCTGCCGCAACTAGAAATGCCTTTGTTTTAATGACGTCCACCCCTCGTTCTGTACGTATCCGTGACTCTCTCTGTCCTATTCCTCGATAATACAATCCGTGCTACTCTTCTTTGAACTTTTTCGATGTACTCCGTCAAATCCTATCTGGTAAGGATCCCACTCCACGCAGCAGTACTCCAAAAGAGGACGGACAAGCGTACTGCAGTCAGTCTCCTTAGTAGATTTGTTGCTTCTTCTAAATATTCTGCCAATAAATAGCAGTGTTTGGTTCGCCTTCCCCACAACGTTAACAATATGTTTTTTCCAGTGTAAGTTGTTCGTAATTGTAATTCCTAGGTATTTAGTTGAATTTACGGCCTTTAGATTTGATTAATTTATCGTGTAACTGAAGTTTAACAGATTGCTCTTAGCACTCATGTGGATGACCTCACGCTTTTCATTATTTAGGGTCAATTGCCAATTTTCACACAATACAGATATCTTTTCTAAATCTTTGTGCTATTTGTTTTGATTTTCTGATGGCTTTACTAGACAATAAACGGTAGCGTCATCTGCAAACAACCTAAGAGGGCTGCTCAGATCGTCTCCAACATCGTTTACGTATATAAGGAACAACAGAGGGCCTATAAAACTACCTTGTGGAACGCCAGAAATCACTTCTGTTTTAATGGATGACTTTCCGTCACTTACGAGGAACTGCGACCTCTCTGACAGGAAATCACGAATCCAGTCGCTTAACTGAGGCGATATTCCATACGCACACAATCTATTACAAGCCGCTTTTAACGTGCAGCATCAAAAGCCTTCTGGATATCTGGAATTACGGAATCAATTTGGAATCATTTGACAACACCAATGAACACTTCGTGTGAGTAAAAAGCTAGTTGTGTTTCGCAAGAGCGATGTTTTATAAATCTGTGCTGGCTGTGTGTCTATACATCGTTCTCTTCGACGTATTTTTTAGTGTTCGAACACAATACATGTTGCAAAATCCTGCTGCATATCGACGTTAATGATATGGGCCTGTAATTTAGTGGATTACTCCTATCGCCTTCGTTGAATATTGGTGTGACCTGTGCAACTTTCCGGTCTGTGGGTACGGATCTTTCGTTTTGTATTGTAATAGGGGAGGATGTGTCACGAACACGATAAGCGACTTAGAGGGGCAGTCATTGAAACAAAGGCGTTTTCACTGTGGCAAGATCGTCTCTCGAAAATTCCATCACCGTCTTTCTCCTCAGAATACAAAGATATTTTGCTGACTCCGAAGTATATAGGGAGAAATAACCGCGTCATAAAGGAAATGACGGCTCTGACAGAAAGATTTAGGTGCTGCATAGGCAGAAATGAGCACCGTCATAAGAGAAATCAAGGCTCTAACAGGAAGATTTTGATGTTCATTTTTACCACGTTCTGTTCGAGGGTGGAACGTTAGGGAAGTAGTCTGAAAGCGGTTCTATGAATCGTCTGCCAGCACTTAAGTGTGAATTGCGAAGTAGTCACGTAGATGTAGATGTAGGTACTTCCTCGTAATGGGTTTCTACCGGTGACATAAAACTACCAATATTAATGCTTTAACTTTAACTGGTCGTAAAATGTCTCCGGTTGGTCTTGGAGGGAGGGGATTTCAAAACTTACTGATAAATGGTAGCCCACCGAGAATCGGCGACAGGCTTTTGAGCGCCGTGTGTTTTCCTGCTGATAGTCGAGGAATGCGGCGCCAGTTCTGCCTGTGCAGTTTGCCTAGACGGTCGCCGCTATGTGCGACGAGGTCAATGCTACACGTCCGCTCGTGCCCTGCCGTGCTGGGACGTCGGGAGCCTGTAGTTGTCTTCTCGCTTGACGCTGTCAGGACTGCAGATGCCATTCCTATTTTGTTTGTGGACGTCCGCTGATGCCCCGCAAGTACTCGGAATTACCTGGACTTTTATCGGCTACCGACACTCACGATGGTACTCCTTTCGCAATAGACCTGTTGTGCTATCCCACTTAAATGAAGCGTTCGTATTCTGCTGTGTGGGTGCTAGCTAAGAGGCCTTCCTGTTTCCTGTATTTTGAGGGATCACACTCAGAAACGTCTCCTAAACGCCTGCAGTACTGAGACCGCTCACGGCAACTTTTGTGGCTCCTGCTAAACACGGGATCCTGCGTCCACTGCAGAAAATTGGTTTCGATCCGCCTCCGCATAAAAAAAAGAGCCTTATAGCTGACGCCCTTGACGCGAGGTAAGTCTGTTTCTAGGAGTTATTCCTCTGTTTCATGAGCTCTGTCTTCCTATCTGTGGATTTTGTATCTCTAGCTCTCCCTCTCTCTCTCCCCCCCCCCCCCCCCAACTGCCTCCTTCCCTCTCCCTCTCCCTCTCCCTCCCCCTCTCCCTCATTCCTTCTCCCTCTCTCTCCCCCCTTAGCACTCTCCCTTCCCTCCCCCCTCCCCCCCCCTCTCTCTCTACATCTGTATCAACATCTACATCGATACGCCGCAAAACACCGTACGGTGCATGAGGAGGATACCCTCTACTACTACTAGTCATTTCCTAATTTCCTTTACTCTTCCACCTGCAGATAGTGTGAGGAAAAAACGACTGTCTGTATGCCTCCTTATGAGCCCTAATTTCTCGTATCTTATCTTCGTGGTCCTTACGCACAATGTATGTTGGCGGCAGTAGAACCGTTCGGCAGTCAGCTTCAAATGCCGGTTCTCTTAATTTTCCCAATAGTGTTTCTCGAGAAGAACGCCAGCTTCCCTTCAGGGGTTCCCATCTGAGTTCCCGATGCATCTCTTTAATATTTAACCTATTGCTCGAACCCACTGGCAACAAATCTAGCAGCCCGCCTCTGAATTGATGTGATGTCTTCCTTCAGTCCGACCTGGAACGCAACCCAAACACTCGAAGAATACTCAAGAATAGGTCGCAACAAGGGCCTGTATGAGGTCTCCTTTACAGGTGAACCATTCTTTCCTAAAATTCTCCCAATAATCCGAAGTCGACTATTCGCCTTCCCTACCACAGTTCTCATATACTAGTTCCACTTCATATCGCTTCGCAACATTACGCCCAGCTATTTAAACGACTTGACTTAACCATATCCCTCCCCCTCTCTATCTGTGCCATTCCCCTCCTCCCCCCTTTCGCGCTCTCTCTTTCTCTCTGCCTTCCCGTCATATTCCCTGTTCTCCCACTCTCTCTCCTTTCTCCATCCTTCTCTTCCTCCCTCCCCCTTCCTTCTCTTGCTCACTTTCTCTCTCTTTCCCTCGCAGTCCTCGCTCTCCCAATCCTCCCTTTTCTGTCTTTATGTCTTATGTATTGGCACAGAATATACTATGTATTTCTCTCATTTCTTGTTTGGTATGCAGTGGATTGGAGCAGTCAACGCGCGCACTTCCAACACAGATGATGGTGGGATTCACCATGTACCATGGGTTAGGTTGTCCTTCATTATTCTCATTGTCAGTATCCCGTCAGGATTTCTGAATACCTTCACGTTCATGGACTAAAACACGCCATTCCTGTTCGGATACTAACTGTCTGATGGCGCTGCAGAGAACTCTGATTTTTAATAAAATCTCCCGTACCAGTTGTGTTCGTATGAAAGTAGCCTAACGCTCTTTCCACAGATGTTACCTCCTCCACTACACCAGAATTTTAACGAACGCAGATTGTCTCACTTTAGTATTCGTTTTTTACAGCTGATGACATATTCGCCTCCGCGGAAGTTATTTGGGCTTAAACTCACTAACAAACAAGTTTTCAGTGTTTAGCCAACTTGCTAGGAAGGAGGTGGAAGTAAAAAGCAAGCTGACGAAACGAATGCTAGACGGTATCTAAGTGGGCATCCCGTATCAAGGCAAACATTTGCAGAGCTCTCTTATCGGACTATGACTGGCGTTCCAAAACGTGAAAGGAAAAATGTATGCGTTTCATGAAAAAATGATTTGACTTACACGTTCCGAGATTAACAAGGGATGCCAACAGCCTGCCCCTACACTTCCCCTTACGAAAAAAAAAAGAAAACAAGGCCACAGGATCGGTTTCGGACCAGATAGAATCGACAAAACACTCAGAACAGATACATTTTGTTTCACTTGTCAGGTATGTAACCCAAGTATCTCCATCGTCAGCCCAGCCGTTCGACACCCAGTAATGGATAAAGGTCACCTCTACTTTTTCAATCTTCTGCATTCAGCCGTTCGAAACCCAGTAATGGATAAAGGTCACCTCTACTTTTTCAATGTTCTGCATTCAGCAATATACATACGTGTTTTGTAATGTAATCTACTCACCCTCCGATAAGTCATCGCTTCTCTTCTCTGTTGGAATCCAACAACGATTTTGTAATCCATCTACTCTTCACTCTCGTTTCTACCTGTCCGGCCCATGTCTTCTTCATTTTCATTGCGCCCTCTGTTCCAATCTGTTGCCTGATCCGTATGTTTTTGTCGTTTCTCTCCTAATAATATCCGACACAGATGTGTCCGTTGCTCGTTGAGTCACAATCAGTTTATGAATGATTTTCGCATAAATCGAAACTGGAAATTCAAACTGATCATGAACTTCCCTTTTCAGTCAAATCGGAAACATTTTTTTCGAAGTTAGATTTAGTGTATCAAATGTAATCCAACCCAGTTTTATTCTTCTCTTTATTGATTGTCCGAACAATATTGGCAGTTCATCTCCACGGGAGCAAAGAGTAAAATGCTATCAGCAAAAGTAAGACGATTCGAGTATGTCCACCCAACACGTGTTATTTTCTTGTTTCCGCAACTGAAGGAGCTAAAGGCTATTCTTCTAGTGGTCCTTGTAGTAAGGGTATAAGACAATCCGTGTAGTAAGGGTACAAGACAAGAATGAAGTCTTTCGCCCTCTACTACTCAATCTACACACTTGTGTAACTTCGTACCAGGGTACGACTTAACTAATGCCTACTTTGAATTGTCAATACAAAGTGTAATCTGCAATACAACGTTTCCAGTGTTGTGATGTCTATATGGGCACGTTCTCAAAGCCAATAAAAAAAGTATAATCGTACCCATGCATACACCTCTCTGTACAATGGAAATCGACGGTGACGAATGCCTTTCTTCAGACTCCAAAAATTTGGAAATCTCATGGGAAGAGATCATGAATGTATGGAGGAAACAAACTTGGCAACATGTGGGCCTTCACATGCTTTTCGACTAACGCTGCATAAGTTTCGCTGCAAAACCCTCACACATCCTCCGTACATTCCCGATCCCTACGCATCCGATTTCCAAACTTTCGGATCCCTGGAGAAGGACATTCGTGGCCGTCAATTTGCTTTGAACGAAGAGGTCCTCGCCTGGATACAATTATGGTCCTGCAAGCGCAAACTTTTTTCCACGAAGGCACTGACCGTCTTGTCTCACTGTGGAATAAACTTATTAACAATTATGACGATTACTTTTGAAATAATGAACAGTTTACTTACTTTTTTACGGTTCCGTGCCTCACTCGGTAAAAAAAAGGAACGATTACAGGGCCACTTTGTTGTCCTTCTGCCTGTACGACTGTTAAAAACCCTTTTTGTCAGGAAAAGATGGACATATTAAGTTGTAATTTACATAGTAAGATCTGTAGTCCCTTGGTGGCACAATAAATGTAAGATTCTAAATCAGTACAGTCAAAAGATATGGCTATTTATGTCGTGTATTTTGATAGTGGCGGATTCGCACATCAAAATCAATAGGGGTCCTCCCGTTGACTTTAATCATGAAATTTGGCGATAAGCAAAGTTTCACAGTAAAACTAAAGGAAAAGAAATAAGAGTATTGTTAATCTATAATTACAAACACAAAAATATTTCTTTTGTCACTTATTATCCGACTTAAAATTAAAATCTGATAGAATTAAATTTTCCTCGAGACATTTTAGTCTCAGCTTTGCCTATGATAATGATGGAAGGTCAAGAAATGAATTAAAATTTTTGCTGTTACTGGGACTTGAACCCAGCTGTCCATACTTTGCTAGGTAGGTGCGCTAGTCGGAAGAGCGCCACAACACTAAGGCTGCACGGACTAGACTAGTCTATTACCCTCCCTAACACAACCTTCAGTTCATATCTAAAGCTTCTTTTCTCCTTCTTTGATCGTCACTACTGCCGAGGCTCTCGGGTATTGGAATAGCATCCCAGAGTTGTATGTAATTTAATTCTATCAAATCTATAATCATTCTTTAAAGATTTTTTTTTAAAGAATGGAAGGGCTACAGGCATTGGAGGTATTCCTGCAGAATTATTAAAATTAGGAACAAAGAAATTAATGGAATTGTTAAGAAACCTTTTCGAAAGATGTTTAAATGGGGAAGATGTCCCAAATGATTTGAAAGTAGGATATATTTCAGTGATACATAAAAAAGGAGCGAAAGATGAGTGTAAAAATTATAGGGGATTAACAGTGACGAATACCTTCAGTAGATTATATGGAAGAATTATTAAATATTTGTTAGAACAAGAATACAAAGAAAAGGAGGCTGAAGAACAAACAGGTTTTAGAGCTGGAAGATCAACAATTGATCATATCTTTTGCCTACAACAAATTATTGAAAAAAAAATGGTTCGGGTACAACCTATACATTTAGTATTCATAGATATAGAAAAAGCCTATGATAGTGTGCCTTTATCCAGTTTATGGAAAGCTTTAATATCAATAGGAATAAATCCAAGAATAATTAAAGCAATTCAAAATTTATATAAAAATTCTATTTCAAAAATAAAAATTGGTAAATATCTATCACATGGATTCCAAGTCACAAAAGGATTATGTCGAGGATGTAGCATCTCACCTACATTGTATAAAATATATACAGAAGTAACTTTACAGAATTGGAAGAAAAAATGTCACGCTATGGGAATTCCAATAAATGATAGAACAATATACTCGTTACAATTTGCAGATGACCAACTGATTATAGCCCAAGACTATGAGGACATATGATGGGAAACAGGACAAAGAAATTAGATCAAGAATAAATTCTGGAAAGACGACAATCTCTTTATTGAATGGAATTCTCTGGGACAAACACATAACAACTGATAACAAAATAAGGATTTTTAAAACAATAGTTAGGAGCATTATTACATATGGTTCAGAAGTGTGGACAACAAAATGGCAACTGAAATCAAAATTATTAGCCACAGAAATGGATTTCTGGAGACGTTCAGCAGGAATATCAAGACGAGAAAGAATAAGAAATGAAGTAATCAGAGACAAGATGAAATGTAAAAATTCAATTATTGATTTCATCGAGCACAAACAACTTAAATGGTATGGACACATCAGACGAATGGAACAGGAAAGGCTACCAAAATGCATAATCGACTGGGTACCAATTGGAAGAAGAAAAAGGGGACGACCACCTGATACATGGATACAGGGAGTTCAGTCAGCAATGAGGAAGAACAACATTCCTGAAGATTTATGGACAAATAGAGAAGAGTGGAGAACAATAATTAGTGACTTACTGTAATCTAGAATAGGTGCTGGAAAAATGTACTCATATTGTAAATCCAGAATAATAAAAATAAAAAATCTATAATCACCTATACCTGAGGTACAGGCAGGATGTCCCCATTACATCCAATGCTGGGATGCTACTCCAACACCGGAGAGCCTCAGCAATAGTATGACTGTCTGAGAAGGGCATAATAAGTGAAGATGTGAATTAGAGTTTGTGCTATGGAGGGCACTGGACTAGTCCATGCAGCTGTGTCAGATATAGCGCTGTGGTGCTCTGATGGCTAGTGTACCTGCTTAGTGAACAAAGAGATCAGGGTTGAAGCCCTGGCCATGACAAAAATTTATTTCATTTCCTCAACTTCCATCATTACCGAAGTTAAAGTTACAACATTCTCGAGAGTCTTGGGATTCCCAGGGACAATATCTTCCCAGTATCAATGTCGGTAACAGGCAGTGAACAAAGAGATCAGGGTTGAAGCCCTGGCCATGACAAAAATTTATTTCATTTCCTCAACTTCCATCATTACCGAAGTTAAAGTTACAACATTCTCGAGAGTCTTGGGATTCCCAGGGACAATATCTTCCCAGTATCAATGTCGGTAACAGGCAGTGAACAAAGAGATCAGGGTTGAAGCCCTGGCCATGACAAAAATTTATTTCATTTCCTCAACTTCCATCATTACCGAAGTTAAAGTTACAACATTCTCGAGAGTCTTGGGATTCCCAGGGACAATATCTTCCCAGTATCAATGTCGGTAACAGGCAGTGAACAAAGAGATCAGGGTTGAAGCCCTGGCCATGACAAAAATTTATTTCATTTCCTCAACTTCCATCATTACCGAAGTTAAAGTTACAACATTCTCGAGAGTCTTGGGATTCCCAGGGACAATATCTTCCCAGTATCAATGTCGGTAACAGGCAGTGAACAAAGAGATCAGGGTTGAAGCCCTGGCCATGACAAAAATTTATTTCATTTCCTCAACTTCCATCATTACCGAAGTTAAAGTTACAACATTCTCGAGAGTCTTGGGATTCCCAGGGACAATATCTTCCCAGTATCAATGTCGGTAACAGGCAGTGAACAAAGAGATCAGGGTTGAAGCCCTGGCCATGACAAAAATTTATTTCATTTCCTCAACTTCCATCATTACCGAAGTTAAAGTTACAACATTCTCGAGAGTCTTGGGATTCCCAGGGACAATATCTTCCCAGTATCAATGTCGGTAACAGGCAGTGAACAAAGAGATCAGGGTTGAAGCCCTGGCCATGACAAAAATTTATTTCATTTCCTCAACTTCCATCATTACCGAAGTTAAAGTTACAACATTCTCGAGAGTCTTGGGATTCCCAGGGACAATATCTTCCCAGTATCAATGTCGGTAACAGGCAGTGAACAAAGAGATCAGGGTTGAAGCCCTGGCCATGACAAAAATTTATTTCATTTCCTCAACTTCCATCATTACCGAAGTTAAAGTTACAACATTCTCGAGAGTCTTGGGATTCCCAGGGACAATATCTTCCCAGTATCAATGTCGGTAACAGGCAGTGAACAAAGAGATCAGGGTTGAAGCCCTGGCCATGACAAAAATTTATTTCATTTCCTCAACTTCCATCATTACCGAAGTTAAAGTTACAACATTCTCGAGAGTCTTGGGATTCCCAGGGACAATATCTTCCCAGTATCAATGTCGGTAACAGGCAGTGAACAAAGAGATCAGGGTTGAAGCCCTGGCCATGACAAAAATTTATTTCATTTCCTCAACTTCCATCATTACCGAAGTTAAAGTTACAACATTCTCGAGAGTCTTGGGATTCCCAGGGACAATATCTTCCCAGTATCAATGTCGGTAACAGGCAGTGAACAAAGAGATCAGGGTTGAAGCCCTGGCCATGACAAAAATTTATTTCATTTCCTCAACTTCCATCATTACCGAAGTTAAAGTTACAACATTCTCGAGAGTCTTGGGATTCCCAGGGACAATATCTTCCCAGTATCAATGTCGGTAACAGGCAGTGAACAAAGAGATCAGGGTTGAAGCCCTGGCCATGACAAAAATTTATTTCATTTCCTCAACTTCCATCATTACCGAAGTTAAAGTTACAACATTCTCGAGAGTCTTGGGATTCCCAGGGACAATATCTTCCCAGTATCAATGTCGGTAACAGGCAGTGAACAAAGAGATCAGGGTTGAAGCCCTGGCCATGACAAAAATTTATTTCATTTCCTCAACTTCCATCATTACCGAAGTTAAAGTTACAACATTCTCGAGAGTCTTGGGATTCCCAGGGACAATATCTTCCCAGTATCAATGTCGGTAACAGGCAGTGAACAAAGAGATCAGGGTTGAAGCCCTGGCCATGACAAAAATTTATTTCATTTCCTCAACTTCCATCATTACCGAAGTTAAAGTTACAACATTCTCGAGAGTCTTGGGATTCCCAGGGACAATATCTTCCCAGTATCAATGTCGGTAACAGGCAGTGAACAAAGAGATCAGGGTTGAAGCCCTGGCCATGACAAAAATTTATTTCATTTCCTCAACTTCCATCATTACCGAAGTTAAAGTTACAACATTCTCGAGAGTCTTGGGATTCCCAGGGACAATATCTTCCCAGTATCAATGTCGGTAACAGGCAGTGAACAAAGAGATCAGGGTTGAAGCCCTGGCCATGACAAAAATTTATTTCATTTCCTCAACTTCCATCATTACCGAAGTTAAAGTTACAACATTCTCGAGAGTCTTGGGATTCCCAGGGACAATATCTTCCCAGTATCAATGTCGGTAACAGGCAGTGAACAAAGAGATCAGGGTTGAAGCCCTGGCCATGACAAAAATTTATTTCATTTCCTCAACTTCCATCATTACCGAAGTTAAAGTTACAACATTCTCGAGAGTCTTGGGATTCCCAGGGACAATATCTTCCCAGTATCAATGTCGGTAACAGGCAGTGAACAAAGAGATCAGGGTTGAAGCCCTGGCCATGACAAAAATTTATTTCATTTCCTCAACTTCCATCATTACCGAAGTTAAAGTTACAACATTCTCGAGAGTCTTGGGATTCCCAGGGACAATATCTTCCCAGTATCAATGTCGGTAACAGGCAGTGAACAAAGAGATCAGGGTTGAAGCCCTGGCCATGACAAAAATTTATTTCATTTCCTCAACTTCCATCATTACCGAAGTTAAAGTTACAACATTCTCGAGAGTCTTGGGATTCCCAGGGACAATATCTTCCCAGTATCAATGTCGGTAACAGGCAGTGAACAAAGAGATCAGGGTTGAAGCCCTGGCCATGACAAAAATTTATTTCATTTCCTCAACTTCCATCATTACCGAAGTTAAAGTTACAACATTCTCGAGAGTCTTGGGATTCCCAGGGACAATATCTTCCCAGTATCAATGTCGGTAACAGGCAGTGAACAAAGAGATCAGGGTTGAAGCCCTGGCCATGACAAAAATTTATTTCATTTCCTCAACTTCCATCATTACCGAAGTTAAAGTTACAACATTCTCGAGAGTCTTGGGATTCCCAGGGACAATATCTTCCCAGTATCAATGTCGGTAACAGGCAGTGAACAAAGAGATCAGGGTTGAAGCCCTGGCCATGACAAAAATTTATTTCATTTCCTCAACTTCCATCATTACCGAAGTTAAAGTTACAACATTCTCGAGAGTCTTGGGATTCCCAGGGACAATATCTTCCCAGTATCAATGTCGGTAACAGGCAGTGAACAAAGAGATCAGGGTTGAAGCCCTGGCCATGACAAAAATTTATTTCATTTCCTCAACTTCCATCATTACCGAAGTTAAAGTTACAACATTCTCGAGAGTCTTGGGATTCCCAGGGACAATATCTTCCCAGTATCAATGTCGGTAACAGGCAGTGAACAAAGAGATCAGGGTTGAAGCCCTGGCCATGACAAAAATTTATTTCATTTCCTCAACTTCCATCATTACCGAAGTTAAAGTTACAACATTCTCGAGAGTCTTGGGATTCCCAGGGACAATATCTTCCCAGTATCAATGTCGGTAACAGGCAGTGAACAAAGAGATCAGGGTTGAAGCCCTGGCCATGACAAAAATTTATTTCATTTCCTCAACTTCCATCATTACCGAAGTTAAAGTTACAACATTCTCGAGAGTCTTGGGATTCCCAGGGACAATATCTTCCCAGTATCAATGTCGGTAACAGGCAGTGAACAAAGAGATCAGGGTTGAAGCCCTGGCCATGACAAAAATTTATTTCATTTCCTCAACTTCCATCATTACCGAAGTTAAAGTTACAACATTCTCGAGAGTCTTGGGATTCCCAGGGACAATATCTTCCCAGTATCAATGTCGGTAACAGGCAGTGAACAAAGAGATCAGGGTTGAAGCCCTGGCCATGACAAAAATTTATTTCATTTCCTCAACTTCCATCATTACCGAAGTTAAAGTTACAACATTCTCGAGAGTCTTGGGATTCCCAGGGACAATATCTTCCCAGTATCAATGTCGGTAACAGGCAGTGAACAAAGAGATCAGGGTTGAAGCCCTGGCCATGACAAAAATTTATTTCATTTCCTCAACTTCCATCATTACCGAAGTTAAAGTTACAACATTCTCGAGAGTCTTGGGATTCCCAGGGACAATATCTTCCCAGTATCAATGTCGGTAACAGGCAGTGAACAAAGAGATCAGGGTTGAAGCCCTGGCCATGACAAAAATTTATTTCATTTCCTCAACTTCCATCATTACCGAAGTTAAAGTTACAACATTCTCGAGAGTCTTGGGATTCCCAGGGACAATATCTTCCCAGTATCAATGTCGGTAACAGGCAGTGAACAAAGAGATCAGGGTTGAAGCCCTGGCCATGACAAAAATTTATTTCATTTCCTCAACTTCCATCATTACCGAAGTTAAAGTTACAACATTCTCGAGAGTCTTGGGATTCCCAGGGACAATATCTTCCCAGTATCAATGTCGGTAACAGGCAGTGAACAAAGAGATCAGGGTTGAAGCCCTGGCCATGACAAAAATTTATTTCATTTCCTCAACTTCCATCATTACCGAAGTTAAAGTTACAACATTCTCGAGAGTCTTGGGATTCCCAGGGACAATATCTTCCCAGTATCAATGTCGGTAACAGGCAGTGAACAAAGAGATCAGGGTTGAAGCCCTGGCCATGACAAAAATTTATTTCATTTCCTCAACTTCCATCATTACCGAAGTTAAAGTTACAACATTCTCGAGAGTCTTGGGATTCCCAGGGACAATATCTTCCCAGTATCAATGTCGGTAACAGGCAGTGAACAAAGAGATCAGGGTTGAAGCCCTGGCCATGACAAAAATTTATTTCATTTCCTCAACTTCCATCATTACCGAAGTTAAAGTTACAACATTCTCGAGAGTCTTGGGATTCCCAGGGACAATATCTTCCCAGTATCAATGTCGGTAACAGGCAGTGAACAAAGAGATCAGGGTTGAAGCCCTGGCCATGACAAAAATTTATTTCATTTCCTCAACTTCCATCATTACCGAAGTTAAAGTTACAACATTCTCGAGAGTCTTGGGATTCCCAGGGACAATATCTTCCCAGTATCAATGTCGGTAACAGGCAGTGAACAAAGAGATCAGGGTTGAAGCCCTGGCCATGACAAAAATTTATTTCATTTCCTCAACTTCCATCATTACCGAAGTTAAAGTTACAACATTCTCGAGAGTCTTGGGATTCCCAGGGACAATATCTTCCCAGTATCAATGTCGGTAACAGGCAGTGAACAAAGAGATCAGGGTTGAAGCCCTGGCCATGACAAAAATTTATTTCATTTCCTCAACTTCCATCATTACCGAAGTTAAAGTTACAACATTCTCGAGAGTCTTGGGATTCCCAGGGACAATATCTTCCCAGTATCAATGTCGGTAACAGGCAGTGAACAAAGAGATCAGGGTTGAAGCCCTGGCCATGACAAAAATTTATTTCATTTCCTCAACTTCCATCATTACCGAAGTTAAAGTTACAACATTCTCGAGAGTCTTGGGATTCCCAGGGACAATATCTTCCCAGTATCAATGTCGGTAACAGGCAGTGAACAAAGAGATCAGGGTTGAAGCCCTGGCCATGACAAAAATTTATTTCATTTCCTCAACTTCCATCATTACCGAAGTTAAAGTTACAACATTCTCGAGAGTCTTGGGATTCCCAGGGACAATATCTTCCCAGTATCAATGTCGGTAACAGGCAGTGAACAAAGAGATCAGGGTTGAAGCCCTGGCCATGACAAAAATTTATTTCATTTCCTCAACTTCCATCATTACCGAAGTTAAAGTTACAACATTCTCGAGAGTCTTGGGATTCCCAGGGACAATATCTTCCCAGTATCAATGTCGGTAACAGGCAGTGAACAAAGAGATCAGGGTTGAAGCCCTGGCCATGACAAAAATTTATTTCATTTCCTCAACTTCCATCATTACCGAAGTTAAAGTTACAACATTCTCGAGAGTCTTGGGATTCCCAGGGACAATATCTTCCCAGTATCAATGTCGGTAACAGGCAGTGAACAAAGAGATCAGGGTTGAAGCCCTGGCCATGACAAAAATTTATTTCATTTCCTCAACTTCCATCATTACCGAAGTTAAAGTTACAACATTCTCGAGAGTCTTGGGATTCCCAGGGACAATATCTTCCCAGTATCAATGTCGGTAACAGGCAGTGAACAAAGAGATCAGGGTTGAAGCCCTGGCCATGACAAAAATTTATTTCATTTCCTCAACTTCCATCATTACCGAAGTTAAAGTTACAACATTCTCGAGAGTCTTGGGATTCCCAGGGACAATATCTTCCCAGTATCAATGTCGGTAACAGGCAGTGAACAAAGAGATCAGGGTTGAAGCCCTGGCCATGACAAAAATTTATTTCATTTCCTCAACTTCCATCATTACCGAAGTTAAAGTTACAACATTCTCGAGAGTCTTGGGATTCCCAGGGACAATATCTTCCCAGTATCAATGTCGGTAACAGGCAGTGAACAAAGAGATCAGGGTTGAAGCCCTGGCCATGACAAAAATTTATTTCATTTCCTCAACTTCCATCATTACCGAAGTTAAAGTTACAACATTCTCGAGAGTCTTGGGATTCCCAGGGACAATATCTTCCCAGTATCAATGTCGGTAACAGGCAGTGAACAAAGAGATCAGGGTTGAAGCCCTGGCCATGACAAAAATTTATTTCATTTCCTCAACTTCCATCATTACCGAAGTTAAAGTTACAACATTCTCGAGAGTCTTGGGATTCCCAGGGACAATATCTTCCCAGTATCAATGTCGGTAACAGGCAGTGAACAAAGAGATCAGGGTTGAAGCCCTGGCCATGACAAAAATTTATTTCATTTCCTCAACTTCCATCATTACCGAAGTTAAAGTTACAACATTCTCGAGAGTCTTGGGATTCCCAGGGACAATATCTTCCCAGTATCAATGTCGGTAACAGGCAGTGAACAAAGAGATCAGGGTTGAAGCCCTGGCCATGACAAAAATTTATTTCATTTCCTCAACTTCCATCATTACCGAAGTTAAAGTTACAACATTCTCGAGAGTCTTGGGATTCCCAGGGACAATATCTTCCCAGTATCAATGTCGGTAACAGGCAGTGAACAAAGAGATCAGGGTTGAAGCCCTGGCCATGACAAAAATTTATTTCATTTCCTCAACTTCCATCATTACCGAAGTTAAAGCTACAACATTGTCGAGAGTCTTGGTATTCCCAGGGACAATATCTTCCCAGTATCAATGTCGGTAACAGGCAAAAATAGTCGAGATTCCCTGTTCCCAGGATGGATGAGCTGTCTGTATACATAATTACGTTTGTACGGAGCCGTAAGAGCGCGGGTCGTACCCGCACCAGGCCAATTTTTTCCGTCTATTTCATTTTCATTTGACTGCCGCTTGTAGTGCCAAACCTAGGCCGTAATCTGAGGAACAAATTTGTGAGCATGTATGTCTGGAGAATCGAAGTGTTGGAAATGTGGTGCTGTAGAAGGGTTTTTTAAAAAAAGTCTACGTACTCCACAATCCATCAAATAGTAGAGTCATATTGTATCTTCCCATATATCGCTGCATCATCAGCAGACAGTCGCAGACTGTGCTTGAGGAGGTTTATGTGGCAAGTAACTTTACAAAATGAATGCTGGCCTATATCTCAAGTCAGCACCCTGTGTCACGGTAAATATTTGCACAGCTCTCTTATCTGAATCTGCTGGCATTCCAAAATACGCTATGAAGGATGTGCGTAGTACACGAAAAAATGATCTGAGTTAGGCATTTAGAGTATGAGAACCAACGCCAGAAGTCTGTGACCCATTTATTTCAACAGACTGAACACAGTAATCATGATGCACCCAAAAGTAAGTTGTGTAAAAGTGTTGCTGTTATTACACTTCCTTAAAAATGTAGGCCAAAGTTCATTACATAGGATCCGCTTCAAAACACATGGGATCGACAGAAAACTAAAATCAAAGAAAATTTACTTATATATCAAGCCTGTGACCATCATCATCATCGATGCGACATCCCGTGAGAGGTAAAGGTCTGCTTTACACGTTTTAATGCACCATGGTCAGCGACATACGTTCTTGTTGTTATATCATGTTTTCCCAATGTCTGCGTCACATCTTCTGTCACGTCAACATCTTGTTCTTTTCTTATCTCTTTAATTATGGTACGGAACGTTCTTGAATCTTATATATGCTTTTGGCTTGCTACATTCCCCACACACCTGTTCATTCTCATTACGTCTGCTACTCTCCTCTATCCGCTAGTACTTGTTTCCTACTAGTATAAGTGACGATCAAAAATTTCGCTTTGAGGGCTTCGCTGCAGCGTATACGCAACGATGCGCAACTCCGGTACGGTTATATAAGCACCGATATGTGGGCACGAGTTTAGTGTGGTATTCGTGTCTTTCTGGCGTGCGCGCAGTAAACGCCGAAACGCAGCCTACTGCAACCTTGTTACGAAATGTATCCAAACGGGCCCAACGTGCTGTTAGTCTTTCCTTGGCTGCCGAAGGAAAATAAACGGGAGACATTCACCAGAGAAAAATAACATGCATGGGGCAACACATATGTCGAAAAACGCCGTCTTGGGATGGTGCGGCAGGCTCCGTGCTGTTCCCGATTCGACAGCGGGCGCCAGTCGACCTTGGAGTCACACAGAAGTTACGCCAACTCAAGTGGGATACAATCGAGCAGCCCCGATCTCTCCCCAAGCGATTATCATGTCATCGATCCCCTAAAAAAGACCTTGAATGGTCGACCATTCCTGTATACCAGGATGTGCAGCAGGCGGTTGCGCAGAAGGGCATAGTGTTTTACCAAACAGGTACCTTGAACAGGCACCTGGTGCGTTGATGGCATGATTGGCTCACGGCGATTTTGCCTCGTGATTCTCAATCCAACATGTAATGGAAGAGATATGTATTAACCATGGGAGACTGGAACATTCTAGTAGGGGAAGGAAGAGAAGATAGAATTGCAGAAGAGTGTGGACTTGGTAGAAGGAATGAGAGAGGTGCAAGACTGAATGAGTTCTGCGATAAATTTCAGGTAGTAATAGCGAATATAGAGTTTAAAAATCACAAGAGGGAGAGGTGTACTTGGAAAAGACCCGGAGATACTCGAAAATTCCAGCTGGATTACATCATGGTCAGACGGGGGCTATTGGGTTACGAGTATAAGGCGTACCCAAGAGCAGTTCACGGAAATTGTACAGATAAATATAGACAAAGAAGATAACCGCAATGAAAATCTTGGGTTATCATCAAGAGTTTACTGCTATGTTAGCGAGTCATTTGAGTTTCCATTTTCTGCAAACCAATAATGTTGCTGCATGCCCTAGCCTCCAGTAGATCACAATTTAGCTGTGATGAGGAGACTGCAGTTTTTTAGAGAATCGTCCGGAAGAGTCACTGTAGAAACATGAGGGGTACTGGAGCACTGAGGAATGATGATGTCCGTCTGAAGTTATCTAAGACTGAAAAATACTTAAACCTAACTAACCTAAGGACATTACACACAACCATGCCCGCGACAGGATTCGAACCTGCGACCGTAGCAGCAGCGCGGTTCCGGACTGAAGCGCCTAGAATCGCTCGGTCACAGCTGCCGGCTCTAATCCTGAAGATACTGCGATAGTGAATACCACAATAGTCGTTTCAGGTGGAGAGGAACAGACCTATGTAAAAACAGCAATCACGGAAATTGTACAGATAAATATAGACAAAGAAAATAATTGCATTGAAAATCTCGGGTTATCATCAAGAGTTTACTGCTATGTTAGCAAGTCATTTGAGTTTCCATTTTCTGCCATCCATTAATGTTGCTGTTACCGTCCAGCGTGCCAGCCAGACCCTAAAATTTCTTTCTCTTTTCCTCTGCTTCCCTTCCACATATCGCTCTACGACTTTTCTTATAAGCTTCCCCTTTTTTCTTACTGCATGTCAATTTTGCTTCTTTTTATTGCGTACATTCAGTAATTGTCTTTGATCTCCCACTTTACTCAATACCTCTTCACTTTTCACTCTATCCATCTAACTTTTACTTTCAGTCCTCCTCCTATCCGCATCTCAACAGCCCCTCTTTCTATCTTAATGTCCATGTTTCAATACCCCTGTAGGTGGATACACTACACAAAACATTTTATTAGTCTTTTCTTCATATCTCTGTCCATACTGATCGAGAAAACCCTCTTTTTCTTACAAAATGTCTCTTTCGCTATTGATATCCTAATTTCAGTTCTATTGTTGCTCTTAGTTTTGTAACGGAAATAATACTTCACTTCATCGGAGAAAGAAGGAAGTCCAAAAATGTTCAGGAGAAGTTAAGGGGTAAAGCGATATACGTCACTTAAATAAATAGGAACTGCGAGGAAGCGAAGGCGAAATGGCTGCAGTAAAAATGCGAAATAGTTAAATGGTAATGGCCGTTGGAAGGATTGATTCAGCATATAGAAACGTCAAAGCAATTTTCGGTGGAATAAAAAAAGAACTCGTCAACATTTTGATTGCAATAGAAATTCCACTGTTAAGTGCAGAAAAGAGCGCAGATGGGTGGAAAGGGTACACTGAAGGCCTCTACGAGGGCGAGAAACTGTGACGAAAAAGACATGTCGATATGGACGACATAGGGACCGGATATTAAGACTTTAACAGAGTTTTTGAAGGCTTGCGACCAAATAAGGCGGAAGGCATAGATAATATTCCTTCGGAGTTTCTAAAGCCATTGAGGGAATTAGCCACCAAATGGCTGTTCAAATTGATTTGTAAAATCCATGAGTCTGGAGACAAATAGTCAAACTTTCGGAAAACATGACCCCGAAGTTTGTCAGGGAAGATAAATGATTGAAGTGTATCAAAATCACGAGAATAGAAAAGAAAATTGAGGATCTGTTACATGACTATTAGGCTTTAGAAAAGGTAAAGCCTCAGCGAATTGTCGACGTAGAAAAAGCGTTTGACATGTAAAGTGGTACACGATGTACGAAAAGCCGAAGAAAATAGGTTAAGCTATAGAGACAGAGAAGTAATATGCAATATGTACAACAAGCAAAAAGGAAAAAGTAAGAATGGCAGACGAAGAACGAAGTTCTGTGATTAGGAAGGATATGGGAGATAGTGTTCGAAGTATGAGTCGAACAAGCAATGCCGGGAATAAAGGAAAGCTTCATGAGTGGTATGAAATTTCGAGGTGTAGGGATATCAATGACTGAGATTGCCATCCTCATTGAAAATGAGGAAGAACTGCAACACATGCTGAATAAAGCCGGCCGCTGTGATCGAGCGGTTCTAGGCGCTTCAGTCCAGAACCACGAGGCTGCTACGGTCGCAGGTTCGAATCCTGCCTCGGGCATGGATGTGTGTGATGTCCTTAGGTTATTTAGATTTAAGCAGTTGTAAGTCTAAGGGACTGATGACCTCAAATGTTAAGTTCCATAGTGCTTAGAGCCATTTGAACCATTTTTTGCTGAATAAAATTAGTAGACTAACGACCACACCCTGAAGTTAGTAAATAAACGAAAAAAGATCAACTGAAGGAGTTTCACCACCTTGGAAGAAAAATATCAAATGATGAAAGAGACAAAGAGGACTTAAAAGGCAGACTAACATAGGCAAAGAGGGCATTCCTGGCCAAATGAAGTCTACTAGTATCAAACAACCTCCTTAACCAGCGGAAGAAATATCTGAGAGTGTACCTTTGGAACACAGCATTGTCTGGTAGTGAAACATGGACTTCGGGAAAAACGAAAAAGAAGAGAATCGAAGATCTGAGATTTGGTGCTATGTATGAATGTTGAAAATTAGATGAACTGATGACAATAGGCGATTAAAAGGGAGTGTGGAAAACGCTGACTAAAAGAACGCACACAATGATGGGACATGTGTTAAGACATCAGGGCATAACATCCCTGCTACTAGAGGTAGCTGCAGAAGCTAAAACGATAGGGGAAGACAGAGATAGGAATAAAGGAGGAGCAGATTTAGTGTTTAACGCCCCGTCGACAACGAGGTCATTAGAGACGGAGCGCAAGCTCGGGTTAGGGAAGGATGGGGAAGGAAATCGGCCTTGCCCTTTCAAAGGATCCATCCCGGCATTTGCCTTAAGCGATTTAGGGAAATCACGGAAAATCTAAATCAGGATGGCCGGAGACGGGACTGAACCGTCGTCCTCCCGAATGCGAGTCCAGTGTTCTAACCACTGCGCCACCTCGCTCGGTCAGATAGGAATACATCCAAGAAATAATTGAGGACGTTGGATGCAAGTGCCACTCTGAGATGACGAGGTTAGCGCTGAAGAGGAATTCGTGGCGGGTAGCTTCAAATTAGTCAGAGGACCGATGAGTAAGAAATTTAATACAAGGAAAAATTCTTGCAAACTAAAATTTTGAACGAAGTCTGAAAACCTTTCGCGATATGTACATAGCATTTTCTTTTCTTTTTTTTTCTTTTTGGACAAGGCGAGGTTAAATACAATATAAGCTGGAACGATCATGTAAAGGTACAAAGATTAGAATTCGAATATCACCTAGACGATTGAGGGTGAAGAGCAAGTGTAAGCCAACGTGATGAATACTATGTAAGTGATATGTCGGATAGAGAACAACAGACTCATTGGGGATTACTTGTAAGGGAAGGTGTCGTCGTTGATTGACTGTTGGATTCAGTATAATTTGGAAGAAATTTGTATCAGGTCTTATGAATGGCAGATTGCTTTCAGTGTGGATACATGGAAGTTAAAGCGAATGGGGAAGAAACATTCTCGTAACGTCCCAATGACATTCGTCATAAATAATCTATCACAGCCGGCAACTGTGGCCGAGCTGTTCTAGGCGCTTCAATCCGGAACCGCGCTGCTGCTATGGTCGCAGGTTCGAATCCTGCCTCGGGCATGGATGTTTGTGCTGTTCTTATGTTAGTTGGGTTTAAGCAGTTCTTAGTCTAGGGGACTGATGACCTCAGATGTTAAGTCCCATAGTGCTTAGAGCCATTTGAACCAATCTATCACAATTTTAGAAGAACAGTGATGGTCATACCTACAACACTAGAAGCAAAAAATGAACTTTATTACCTATTGTTAAAGCTGACTCAGAAAGGAAGTCAAGTGGCTCAGAAAGGAATTGAATATACAACTACAAAAATTCTTGATCGTTTGCCAAATAACATGTCTGACAGGAGCGAATCAAGTTTTAAATCTAAGGACTACAAATATTGAAGTGTAAATGAATATTAACACTAATCATGAATAAATATCTTGTAAACTGACTCGTTCAACATCATTTCGATAAAAGAATCGTTCAAATGATATGTGGAACATGTAAATAACTAATTAATCAATATAATATTAATGTTTTGTTGTTCGACTCTGCCAAATCGATTAAATATCTAGGCTGAACGAGCACGTCTATTCTGCCGCAGGTACGACGAATGGGCGATCACAGTATTTACTGGGGGAGTTCTGATAAAGTGTAGCCCATCTACAAAGGATGACCGCGTATAGTACGCTTGTACGACCTATTCTTGAGATCTGCTCGAGTGTTTATGATCCCTAGCAGGACGGACTGAAGAAAGATCATCAAACTAATTGACAGGCGTGTTGATAAACATGTCACTGGTCGATTCACTCAGTACGCAAGTGTTAGAGAAATACTTCTTGAGGTTAGATGGGAATCAATGGAGGGGAAAAAAGACATCTGAGGAAATTTAAAAAACCACCATTTGCAACAGACTGCAAAGGAACCCATTATTATACGATAAAACTATTGGCCATGAATCACTGGAAACAGTAAAAATTGTAAAGTATGTAGCAGTAACCGCCTGGAGCGTCCCAATGTGGAGTGGCCACACAAAACCAGCAGTAGGTAAAGCACAGTACAGGATAAGATCATGGCCCGAATCAAGGAAATCCACGAAAGAGTCGGCTCACAAAACACTTCTTCGACAGACGATTGAGTATTGTCCGTCAATTTGGAACACTTACGACGCTGGATCAACAGAAGATATACACAGGACCCAACGAAGAGCGGTACGTCTCGCCACGGGGCAGTTTAGATGCTTAACAAACTTCGGTGTCAGGCGTTACAAGAGAGGAGTAGTGCATCACAGAGTGGTTTACTGTTGAAATTCCAAGTTAGTACACTCCACGAAGAGTGGGACAACGTATTTACGTTCTCCCAACTACGTCTCGCGAAATGACCACGACGCGAAAATCAGTGAAAACAGAGATCGTACGGTGGTTCATCAACAGTCGATCTTCACGCGTCCCATTCGCAAGTGGAATAAGCAAGGAAAACGATGGCGGCAAATGACGGTGGTACCACAAGTATCCTCCGTTATACACCGGAGTGTGGCTTGCGTGAGTGTAGACGTAGAATCGAAAGCAGGTGCTGTATGACAGGCGTAATGCAGACAATTTGAAGGAAAGAGAACATTTATGCCATGAAAGCGTGAATAATGAGAATTTCGTTGTTAACGCGACTGTTCACAAATAACCATGACATCAGAGTTCGAAAGCCGTTCTACCACATATCTTCGTTAGTGAGGACATAATCATATCATAGCAAGTATTGCTTTTGTAAATTGATTTCAGTGCCACATGTCGTGCCATTACAGTACAGTGATTTCATCTCCATTCACTTAATGTCGGTGATATTAATTTAAAGGGTAAATGAATGTGAGTTTTAGAGCAGGACATTTAGGTGAAGCTAGACAGTGATTCACGGTAATGGATGAAGTAAAGAAAATAAGAGCAAATTGCAGTTTCATCCTCAGTTGAATTACTGTGAAGCGCAGGTATTCAATTGGCAAACATCTACATCTACATCTATACTCCGCGAACCACCTTACGGTGTCTGGCGGAGGGTACTTATTGTACCACTATCTGATCCCCCCTTCCCTGTTCCATTCACGAATTGTGCGTGGAAAGAACGACTGCTTGTAAGTCTCCGTATTTGCTCTAATTTCTCGGATCTTTTCGTTGTGATCATTACGCGAGATATATGTGGGCGGTAGTAATATGTTGCCCATCTCTTCCCGGAATGTGCTCTCTCGTAATTTCGATAATAAACCTCTCCGTATTGCGTAACGCCTTTCTTGAAGTGTCCGCCACTGGAGCTTGTTCAGCATCTCCGTAACGCTCTCGCGCTGACTAAATGTCCCCATGACGAATCGCGCTGCTTTTCGCTGGATCATGTCTATCTCTTCTATTAATCCAACCTGGTAAGGGTCCCATACTGATGAGCAATACTCAAGAATCGGACGAACAAGCGTTTTGTAAGCTACTCCTTTCGTCGATGAGTCACATTTTCTTAGAATTCTTCCTATGAATCTCAACCTGGCGCCTGCTTTTCCCACTATTTGTTTTATGTGATCATTCCACTTCAGATCGCTCCGGATAGTAACTCCTAAGTATTTTACGGTCGTTACCGCTTCCAATGATTTACCACCTATGGCATAATCGTACTGGAATGGATTTCTGCCCCTATGTATGCGCATTATATTACATTTATCTACGTTTAGGGAAAGCTGCCAGCTGTCGCACCATGCATTAATCCTCTGCAGGTCCTCCTGGAGTACGTACGAGTCTTCTGATGTTGCTACTTTCTTGTAGACAACCGTGTCATCTGCAAATAGCCTCATGGAGCTACCGATGTTGTCAACTAAGTCATTTATGTATATTGTAAACAATAAAGGTCCTATCACGCTTCCCTGCGGTACTCCCGAAATTACCTCTACATCTGCAGATTTTGAACCGTTAAGAATGACATGTTGTGTCATTTAGTTGAATCATTAGTGTTTTAACCGAATCTTTGCCAACTGACTGCAATAATTCGTAGGTAATAGATCTGAGGATGACCTAAAAAGGCTCGAAACAGGTTATCCAATAAAATAAAAAAGTGACCGAGGCAGTGCTTGTCTTTCTATATATTGGAAGTCTTCATCGTGCTCTATGGACATTATGTCTTCAATGGTATGTCAAGAGAGGGAGTCTGAAAAATAAGCGGCGTAAGTTTTCTACCGGGCGAGGTGACGCAGACGTTAAGACACTGGACACTCATTCGGGAAGCATGCTGACCAACTAAAGCCTTGCGATGAAGCAATGCCTCTGAAATACCTCATGATGGAGCGGCGAAATTTTCTGGCACGATCAGAATTATTTAAAGTCACTAACAGTGCCAAGCATACACATTGTCTCTTCTACTTTGCAGGCGCATTTTCGTTTACCACTGGACATTTTGTCTGAAATGAAATGCATTTTTAAACCGCCTTCACAGATTTTCTCATGGTAATTCAGCCAGTTTGATAATAAATCAGCAAGTGCTCAGTTTATTCGAACGTTAAGAAGGAAGGCCGTTGTTGAGTTCTAGGAATAGCTGGGCGCGACCCCAGAGCGATATCGTGTGTTTGATCTTCATTTAATTTCCATGGAAATTTTCAACCGATCTTTTTTTATTTTTTTTTGCGGCATCTGTGTACAACGAGGTTTGGAAAATGGAAAATGATATCTAATTTCAGCAGTCTTCGTCGTTGAGCGGTAGACCGGAGTCACAGTTTCTTAAATATTTGCTGCGCGGTGTGTTATTACTGTTCGAGGCTTTATCACGACCATTTTCGTAATAAGAAGCGTTCTCAGTACTTCTCCTTCAAACAGGTTAGACCTCATTATTCCAGTTTGTACGACTGTCTGAGATTAGTGGAAAACAGTACATTTGTGATTCATTATCAAAGTAAAACCTCTACCTTGATTTCTACCTGTTCCATGAAATGCAGACAAGGTGTTAGATAGTTACGCGGATGGCAGACAACAGATCCGTGGATACGGGTTGGAATCCCAGCTTGGTTCTAACAATTTTTTACTGTCACCGATACTTTACCTGCAGTAATATCATTGTTGTTGTTGTTGTTGTGGTCTTCAGTCCTGAGACTGGTTTGATGCAGCTCTCCATGCTACTCTATCCTGTGCAAGCTTCTTCATCTCCCAGTACCCACTGCAACCTACATCCTTCTGAATCTGCTTAGTGTATTGATCTCTTGGTCTCCCTCTACGATTTTTACCCTCCACGCTGCCCTCCAATGCTAAATTTGTGATCCCTTGATGCCTCAAAACATGTCCTACCAACCGATCACTTCTTCTAGTCAAGTTGTGCCACAAACTTCTCTTCTCCCCAATCCTATTCAATACCTCCTCATTAGTTACGTGATCTACCCACCTTATCTTCAGCATTCTTCTGTAGCACCACATTTCGAAAGCTTCTATTCTCTTCTTGTCCAAACTGGTTATCGTCCATGTTTCACTTCCATACATGGCTACACTCCATACAAATACTTTCAGAAACAACTTCCTGACACTTAAATCTATACTCGATGTTAACAAATTTCTCTTCTTCAGAAACGCTTTCCTTGCAATTGCCAGTCTACATTTTATATCCTCTCTACTTCGACCATCATCAGTTATTTTGCTCCCTAAATAGCAAAACTCCTTTACTACTTTAAGTGTCTCATTTCCTAATCTAATCCCCTCAGCATCACCCGATTTAATTTGACTACATTCCAGTATCCTCGTTTTGCTTTTGTTGATGTTCATCTTATATCCTTCTTTCAAGACACTGTCCATTCCGTTCAACTGCTCTTCCAAGTCCTTTGCTGTCTCTGACAGAATTACAATGTCATCGGCGAACCTCAAAGTTTTTACTTCTTCTCGATGAATTTTAATACCTACTCCGAATTTTTCTTTTGTTTCCTTTACTGCTTGCTCAATATACAGATTGAATAACATCGGGGAGAGGCTACAACCCTGTCTCACTCCTTTCCCAACCACTGCTTCCCTTTCATGCCGCTCGAGTCTTATAACTGCCATCTGGTTTCTGTACAAATTGTAAATAGCCTTTCGCTCCCTGTATTTTACCCCTGCCACCTTCAGAATTTGAAAGAGAGTATTCCAGTTAACGTTGTCAAAAGCTTTCTCTAAGTCTACAAATGCTAGAAACGTAGGTTTGCCTTTTCTTAATCTTTCTTCTAAGATAAGTCGTAAGGTTAGTATTACCTCACGTGTTCCAACATTTCTACGGAATCCCAACTGATCTTCCCCGAGGTCCACTTCTACCAATTTTTCCATTCGTCTGCAAAGAATTCGCGTTAGTATTTTGCAGCTGTGACTTATTAAACTGATAGTTCGGTAATTTTCACATCTGTCAACACCTGCTTTCTTTGGGATTGGAATTATTATATTCTTCTGGAAGTCTGTGGGTATTTCGCCTGTCTCATACATCTTGCTCACCAGATGGTAGAGTTTTGTCATGACTGGCTCTCCCAAGGCCATCAGTAGTTCTAATGGAATGTTGTCTACTCCCGGGGCCTTGTTTCGAATCAGGTCTTTCAGTGCTCTGTCAAACTCTTCACGCAGTATCTTATCTCCCATTTCATCTTCATCTACATCCTCTTCCATTTCCGTAATATTGTCCTCAAGTACATCGCCCTTGTATAAACCCTCTATATACTCCTTCCACCTTTCTGCCTTCCCTTCTTTGCTTAGAACTGGGTAGCCATCTGAGCTCTTGATATTCATACAAGTGTTTCTCTTCTCTCCAAAGGTCTCTTTAATTTTCCTGTAGGCAGTATCTATCTTACCCCTATTGAGACAAGCCTCTACATCCTTACATTTGTCCTCTAGCCATCATTACTATGTGATAAAAAGTACTTCTGCACGCTTATTGTAAGAGACGATTTTTGTATGGTTAAGACAACCTCGTCTTTGTGGGAACTCCGTTAAGTAGACAGCTTGTAAGGTACCCGTTATTTGCGGATAGAGAGCATTTTACTTTATTTCCAGTGTTGCTATTTCACATACATGAAGTGAATGTATCAGCGCCGAAGTACGTACGGAGTAGGGAGCAATCGGTAGGTTCCGACGCTGTCTAGCAAAGGCCGTTGGCCATCTGGCGCATTCAGAACCAGTAGGATGAGGTGCCAAGGCAGAAATCGCTCGTGACGTCAGCAAAGAGCTACGTAGGAAAAGTACGTTCATTCTGGTGGGAGTCAAGTATCTGTTCTTGATCAATATTTGCTAAAAAAGTTACTTTTTGCCACTCAGACATTAGGAGGAATCTACGGGTCACAATTTTACGACGCCAGTAAACGTTGGTATTAATAAATAGATGAATAACTTTGGCATATCCGAAGACGTACGATCTTATACGAAATATACCGATTGTACGCTCAAGTTAAGACTGTGCGCCATATTCTGCATCGTCGATAGGATGCCTTTCGACCTAGTCATGCAGTAGACCATGCTCTCGTGCGGTTAATAATTAGCTTATACTCAGTACGAACAAGTTCATTTTGCTGTGTTTCTTATACAGACGCACTTTAATGGCATCCTGTGTAAAAATCATTTGCACAAAAAAAAAAAAAAATTCTTTCCGCTTCATTACGTAAAACGTAGACAGTAGTATTGCACTTTCAGAAGCCGACGGCGCTGCTACGGCTCTGCAAGAGGATATAAAACTACGAGAGAATCTCGGCTCACTAAGTCAACTAGAGACCGGACTGGCATAATCGTCTCAAAACCCGTCTGGAAAATCGTGCCCAGTTATACTGCACGCCCGTTAAATCAGTGTCTACGGACTCACCGGCTAAACTGAGACGTTTCTGGAGGTCTGAGTACGACTGGGGGGTTGTTGCATGCTGCAGTAAAATTGGAATCGGTTCTTATAATGTGCTTCATTAGCAGCATGATGTGGATGTTGATAGACGTACTGAAACGAGGAGACCTCCAACAAAGATCTTGCGAACCTCAACTCGCCCTGTTCACTCATGAGATAAAGAGCGCCGTAGACAAAGTCGTTCAGGTTGGTACTGTGTTGATTTCCAGGTGGCACTCGATACAGTTCCGCACTTCCGCTTGGTTAACAAAATGAGCTTGCCAAGTATCGGATTAGATTTATGATTTTATACAGGACTTCCTTGCAGATAGAACTGAACACGGCGTTCTTAACCGCACAGAACCGACAAATGTGAAAGTTATGTAGGGAGTGCGCCACGGGAATGTTATGTTATAGCAGCTCCACATTCTGACCATGATGGGCCAGTAGGGACCGACCGACCGCCGTGTCATCCTCTGCCAAATGCGTCGTGCAGCTGCGGTATGGAGCAGCATGGGTTTAGCATATCACTCTCCCGGTTTATATAGAGCAGATCCAGAGAAGAGAAGCGTGTTTCGTCATAGGATGGGCGGTTACTTTCTCCCACATGTCTTCCAAAATGACCACGACGAGAAAATGAGAGAAATTTGAGGAGGTCGTCGAAGCCGTGGGGAGAGGTTTCTAGGCCCGAAGCTTGTTTTCAGTAAGTGTAGACCAATTGGCATGCCACAGCGATAAAATGCACTGACAAATGACCCTGCTAAAATCAGATGAAGGCACACAACAAGAAGTTGTCCGAGGCTGGAGGACCGCAGCCTTGGCCGCGGCATCTGCAGCTTCGTTCCCTGGGATACCGACATGGCCAGGGACCCACATAAAGGTAACCGGAAAACCGTCGTCTGCCAGCTGCTGATGAGAGCGTTGTATCCGTGCACGAATGGGTGAACCGGATACGGATCACTGAGGCTCTGGATGGCGCTCAGGGAATCAGAGCAGATGACATAAGCAGAATGTCGGTGGCGGCGGATGTAAAGAACAGCCTGATAGAGGGCAAATAGCTTAGCTGTGAAGACCGAACAATGGCCATGGAGCCGGTATTTGAAACTGTGTGCCCCGACAATAAAAGAACACCCGACACCGTCATTGGTCATAGAGCCATCTGTATAAATGAAGATCGTATTAATGAACTTCGAAGTCCGACAAACCGCGAGCGGTATACCGAAGCTGGGGTAACCTCCTTTGGGAGCGAGCTGAGGTGAAGGTGAACGCGAACCTGAGCCTGGAGCCAAGGTGGCGTTTGGCTTTCGCCCACTCTAAAGGTTGCAGGGAGTGAAAAATCAAGGTGCTGAAGGAGGCGACGAAAGCGAACTCCAGGGGGTAGCAGGGCAGATACATACAACCCGTACTGACAGTCGAGAGAGTCATCAAAAACGGAACGATAAGACCGGTGGTCGGGCATTGATAATAGCCGACAGGCATGCCGACAAAGCAGTATATCGCGCCGGTAGGTTAGTGGCAATTCACTGGCTTCGGCTCCCATAATCCAGCACTGCTATACTAGCAAAAAATGGTTCAAATGGCTCTGAGCACTATGGGACGTAACATCTGAGGTCATCAGTCCCCTAGAACTTAGAACTACTTAAACATAACTAACCTAAAGACATCACACACATCCATGTCCGAGGCAGGATTCAAACCTGCGACCGCAGCAGCAGCGCGGTTCCGGATTGAAGCGCCTAGAACAGCTCGGCCACAGCGACTGGGAGAGGGAGATTGTAGTACCAGAATTACGCTCCTCCACAAAGCGTAGCGTGGCTTGTGGTGTATAGATATAGATGTAGACCAATGAACAAGCTTTCGTGTTATGAGTTACACGTGCTGGGAATTACAAACCAGCATAATATTCTTCTGAACTGATGAGACATAGTGCCAGACTGGTTAGTCGTGTTGTTTAAAATATAAGAGCAGTCGTCTTGTTTGATTCTAGATAGCGTTCGGAGTTTCTTGTCGCACAGGGAAATTTTTCTCTCTGTTTTATACGAGCAACAGATTCTGGAAATCACAACATTCAACGTACAATGGTGGTTCAAGTCAGCGAGCTAATTTTGTCACTGTCGTCCTTCAGTTTCGTTCTTTCTTTCGTTGTCATAAGTAGATGTAAGAACACACTATCTGTGCTAAATGAACAAGTCCTGTTTTTTCCGCGCCCCTATTAATTGATTTACGAAGGTCGGGTACGATTTACCACATCAGCTCAACCGAAAACACATTTTATTACGTTCACAATGTGGAAAAATGTAGGGAGGGTTGTGATGCAAACACTACACAGTTTGGTTGGTTGATCTGGGGGAGGGGACGAAACAGCGACGTCATCGGTCCTATCGGATTAGGAAAGGATAGGGAGGAAAGACGGTCGTATCCTTTCAAAGGAACCGTCCCCATACTGGCCTGAAGCGATTTAGGGAAATCAAGGAACACCTAAATCAGGAATGGCCGGATGCGGGTTTGAACCGTCGTCATCCTGAATGCGAGTCCAATTTGTTAACACCTGCGCCACCTCGCTCGCTACTCGTTTAATTCCAGTAAGAATTCCTACACATACTGTAACATTTCTCTTGTTAAATGAGAATGCTTGCTGTACTCTGTACATTAAGAAATACAACGCCAAACTTGTTTTCTTCATTTGCAGTATCTCGTCACCAGTAAATTCGACGTGAAAATGCTTAGAGGCTGTTAATCGCTACCAGTAATTAAACACGCCAAAACAGCTAAAGGCGACGTTCTCGGAAAGGTTTGGATCACTGTGTCTTAATGGTCATTATAAGGAGGGAGCACGCGAAACGTATTACCGATTATTGTAACAATAGAACCAGGGCGGCGAGGCGACAATATCGCACCCGGTTTCCGCGGAAACGGCCGCTCAACAGAGCCGCAGTGGCTATATAAGGCGACGCGCTGTCCCTGAAATTCAGTCGAGTCCGGCGGCAGGAGAGGGCAACACGGGGTGGCGGTCTCTGCGAGTTGTCATCTGAGTTCAGCCAAGTCTGCGACTCCACAGGTTCGTCGGCGAACCCGCGCCTGCGGCTCTTCACATCTAAGGCTCACACGACTGCACGTTGTCGACTTACCGCGTCGGTGGTCGACACATCTGTTTGGGACCTCTCTTCCGTCACTTCTATATGTGTGGCACAGTGCGTCTGGGACTACCATTTGTGCTACAGAGTTCTGACATAGAAATATTTTGTGACTGCTTATCTAAGACTCCTACGTTCCTGAACTCTACTTGTCTGTGAACCAAGTCGTTGAGGACTAAGCTGAGCGTTTCAGAATCTTCGCCAGCTGTCTGCGGTCTGTGAGTCTGTACTATGCATCCACAAGTCTATGTACCCGCGACTCTGGACCACGCGTCCGCGAGTTTACGCTGCGCATCCTAGAGCCTGCGATAACGTCCACGAGTCTACACTGTGTGTCCACGAGCTTACGTGATGCTTCGGTCAGGAGAACACTGCGCGAGAGGACAGAAGGCGTAGTTCGTGGACGTGTAGCGTAGGCTGCGTAGCGTAGGCTGCGTAGCGTAGATTCACGGACCTTTAGTGGAGAGTCGTGGACGCTTAGACTTGTTGATGCATCGTACAGACTTGCAGATCGCGGACTGGTAGCTGAGATTCTCTGACGCGGAGCATAACATCCCCAACGACTCGAATCATCGATGTGTAGAGCAGACATGGAGGAGGATTCGGTGTGTGGTCCTAAATGTGAGTCACAACCCTGTAGGCAAAACTTGTGTCCCAGATGTACCGCTCCAGACATGTAGGAGTCAGAAGAGCAGTCCCAGACAGATGTGTTGAGCCACAGGCGCGTAAAGTCGCCAACGCATAGTCATGCAGTTGTGTGAGCTGCAGATGTGAAGAGTCACAGACACGAATCCATCGACGAATCTGTGGAGTCACAGGCTTGTCTACACCCAGATGAAAATTCGCAGTTGCCATCACCATGTGTTGCTCTCTTCTGCTGCTGGACTGGATTAACTTTCAGGGGGCAGCGCGATACTACACTACGGGTCAGTGGCAGTCTGGTACGCATCGACCACTCTGCGGGACACCTCATCGACTCTGCGGGACACCTCATCGACTCTGCGGGACACCTCATCGACTCTGCGGGACACCTCATCGACTCTGTGGGACACCTCATCGACTCTGCGGGACACCTCATCGACTCTGCGGGACACCTCATCGACTCTGCGGGACACCTCATCGACTCTGCGGGACACCTCATCGACTCTGCGGGACACCTCATCGACTCTGCGGGACACCTCATCGACTCTGCGAGACACCTCATCGACACCACGCGACATCTGCTCAGCGACGCTGCCCCCTGCAGTGCCACGAGATGTCTACGGGCAGCTGGGCCCTCAGTTCCGACCAAGGTTTTTGGGAGGTTTTCCTTGGTTGTAAGGCGAATGCCGGAACTGTATACCCCCTCCCATCGACACAAAAAAGTGGAAAAATAAATTCTAAAATCTTACTTCCTCTTGTCTTTTTATTCAATTTTGATGTAAATAGAGCAATAAGTGACACCATTTAAGTGACACAATTTACTGTACCTGTAATTGCAGTGTATAGCTAGCTGACTGCATCGCTGAAGATGTAGTATGTAAAAGAGATCAGTGGACACACTGCAGTTGCGAGAGTACAGTGGCACACAGATTTCAGTTCAAACACACACACACACACACACACACACACACACACACACACACACACACACAGAGAGAGAGAGAGAGAGAGAGAGAGAGAGAGAGAGAGAGAGAGAGAGCTTTCAGAAAGGTCGAACAAAAGGGACAGAAAATTGTCTTTTTCTGCCTAATATCTTTCCCGCTGCTGCTTGATACCCTTTCTTATGATACAGTATGAATATTAATAAAATCAACAAACAGCAGACGGATTCCAGTCCTGACTGGCAATGGATGGAAAAAGGTCCTATGAACCCGGAAATGCATCGTGGCGACGGTAGATGTTCCTCCGACCAACTTGCCGCGTGTTCCTTGTGTGTTCCAGGCTGTGCGACTGACGCAGCGTACTGTAAGCAGCAGAACGGTCTGGCATTTATGTCGGGAAATCAAACCGTGATGGAGTTTGTGTACGGCCATGCAGATGCAAACGGTCAAGAGGCGGTAATGTGATAACAAAACAAGAGTCCTCACAGACACGAAGCACGTCACAAAACATTTGAAGCCCTTTTTGGGCGTTAGGGCTTTGTATGTTCATTTCAGAAAGACGAACCTGCAGGGAGGCGGTGGACTGTGCGTCACCAGATTTGGAGGACCAGGTTGTACACGATATTGAGACAAACCACAGTACACGCTCCAGGCCACTGCCCCACCAACTTGGTGTAAGCTAAAGAGCGATTATGTGTATCCTGCATGACAACCACTACCATCCCTATCACGTACAGCTACTGCAAGGATTACCAGCAACGGATTTCCCTCCATAGGAAGGATTCTGTGAATGGGTTTTGCACCAGACCATCGCAATTATGGGATTTCTGTCATCAGTCCTCTTACCGACGAAGCAACCTTTACCAGAACTGGCATCAGTCTGCATAGTCATCTGTGGGCTGCAGACAGGGTAAGTGACCAAAGGAACTTTCATTCGTCAGCGCCATCTACCGCGATAATGATACATTTCCGGAAACATGTTCATAGGAGTACTTTTCCTCCGTATCCAGTCAGGAATCCGTCCCTGCAGTTTGTCGATTTAAAATTATTGTTCACTCTGTATATTCAGCGAATGCTTTTCGTAATATTCCACTGTTCAGAGCTCATCGAAGCGTCAGATTTTATCTCTGGACTACAGCAATCTCTGGAAATCCAGCTTTTACTGGTGTACCTTAAAAGAGTTTCCTGTGTGTTTCACAGTAACCATTCACTTTTACCGAGAGAAATGGTACGGCGCGTGTAGATTCTTACTGGAACCAAGCTGATGTGCTAAATCGTATTCAGCCATCATAAAGCAATAGCCTGTGGCGCTCTGAAAAATAGAAATAGGTCCATTTAGTTTAGCGTCCCCTTATGCAGGGTGCGGCAGCGTTCCTAGTAGGATATTAAAAACACACCATCAGGCAGTAACTGTAATTTATTTATTACATGAAAGGTCAGGTAAGAGAGGCGGCCAGGAAATGTCATCAAAACGGGAAATTAATCTACTGGGATATGTCTGTCGCAAGAAACTCATGCAAATTCTGGCCACCATCCCTGAGTTGGATCGCATCAGAAGTGCCGTCGGTAGTGGCCAAGGGAATACGTTACGCCGAGTTATGGAAAGCTTCCAACAACGCCTAGATGAATGTGTCGTGCAGAGGGGGCATCATTTGACGGGAGTCATATTCAAAAAGTAATTCACGTAATGGACAGTGACTTACACATTAATAAATGGCATACCTTTAACTATTAATTGACATAAGAGGTAATAAATAAATTACAGTTACTGCCTGATGGTGTGTTTTTAATATTACACTAAGAATGCTGCCGCACCCTGTATTTACTTGTCACCGTAATCGAGGCCGCTAACGCATGCTTATGCGATGGCGCTCGACTCTGAGAGCCGTCGGTTCGAACCCTGGTGGTGTAAAATTTTCACTGCCAGTATTTGGCTGGTAAGAGGAAGAGAGAGATGGTGTAAAGTTCCTGAACGCCAGTCCATGCGGCAGAGTCTCATGAAGTAGGGCCACGTAAACCTGTTGATGGTATTCCGTCCGTCGAATACGGAAGTTAAGCTGGGCGCCCCCTTTTGGAGCTATTCTACGTATCAACACCGGGTTCCACCCTCTCCCTTCGCTTCGTCCATGACAACACAAACCGCACCACTGTACATACAATCATCACTCCCCTAGATATATTCTCTGAGTATGGGACTTTATGTCACGTAGGCGCCTTACATTTACTTACGACAGGGGGCTTTATGTTATGTATGTGTCTTACATTTACTTGTGACAGTGAGAAATGATTAAAAGATAACACACACTGCGACATGTGAAACACAGTCAGTGGACAGCTATCGTATGCAGTACCGAGGTGACTGTCGTGAAACATTATTCGAATGTCCAGTTACAGAATCAACTGCTCGTATAGTGCCGTGTGAAAATTTTGCCCCGCGAGACAAGAAAATAACTCCCCATCTCGAATCAAATAGGTGCGTCGTATTATCGGCCGCTGCCCTTGTATTTTAACCAGTATTGTACTTGATTGCGATCCCTAAGACATAAAATTGATACGAAAGGCTTATTTATCGGTCTAGCTGTAAGTCTATGTCTACACTCCGCAGATCATCTTACGGTGTGGGGCGGGGGTATCCCTAACATTTCCTAATATTTGGCGTTGTATTTCTTAATGTACAGAGTACAGCAAGCGTTCTCATTTAACAACAGAAATGTTACTGTATGTGTGCTTCTAAAATCCTTGTCCTCTGTATATTTCGCATGGAAACGAAATACATCATTCGATTCGTAATATTTCTGAAATGAAAGACCTTATTGTTTTTAAGAATGTTCGTACAAGTTTTCATTTCGTTGTCTCCAAAATAAGCACATTACTTACATTCGAGTAGATACTTAGAAGTTCATACTACATTACAGGGCGAACACACAACAAACAAAATGCGGATTTTTGTCTAAGCTTTCGAAACGTTTTCAGCAATTTCGGTGTGTGAGATGAAACGAATTCGCGTAGATAATACACTACTGGCCATTATTGCTACACCAAGAAGAACTGCAGATGATCAACGGGTATCCATTGGAGAAATATATTATACTAGAACTGACATGTGATTATATTTTCACGAAATTTGGCTGCATAGATCCTGAGAAAGCAGTACCCATAACAACCACCTCTGGCCATAATAAAGGCCTTGATAAGCCTGGGCATTGAGTCAAACACAGCTTGGATGACGTGTACAGGTACAGCTGCCCATGCAGCTTCAACACACTACAGTTCATCAAGAGTAGGGACTGGCGTATTGTGACCAGCCAGTTGCTCGGCCACCATTGACCAGACGTTTTCAATTGGTGAGAGATCTGGAGAATGTGCTGGCCAGGGCAGCAGTCGAACATTTTCTGTATCCAGAAAGGCCCGTACAGGACCTGCAACATGCGGTCGTGCACTATCCTGCTGAAATGTAGGATTTCGCAGGGATCGAATGAAGGGTAGAGCCACGGGTCGTAACACATCTGAAATGTAACGTCCCCTGTTCAAAGTGCCGTCAATGCGAACAAGAGGTGACCGAGACGTGTAACCAATGGCACCCCATACCATCACGCCGGGTAATACGCCAGTATGGCGATGATAAATACACACTTCCAATGTGCGTCCACCGCGATGTCGCAAACACGGATGCGATCATCATGATGTTGTAAACAGACCCTGGATTCATCCGAAAAAATGACGTTTTGCCATTCGTGCACCCAGGTTCGTCGTTGAGTACACCATCGCAGGCGCTCCTGTCTGTGATGCAGCGTCAAGGGTAAACGCAGCCATGGTCTCCGAGATGATAGTCCATGCTGCTGCAAACGTCGTCGAACTGTTCGTGCAGATGGTTGTTGTCTTGCAAACGTCCCCATCTGTTGACTCAGGTATCGAGACGTGGCTGCACGATCCGTTACAGCCATGCGGATAAGATGCCTGTCATCTCGACTGTTAGTGATACGAGGCCGTTGGGATCCAGCACGCCGTTCCGTATCACCCTCCTGAACACAACGATTCCATATTCTGCTAACAGTCATTGGATCTCGACCAACGCGAGCAGCAATGTCGCGATACGATAAACCGCAATCGCTATAGGCTACAATCCGACCTTTATCAAAGTCGGAAACGTGATGGTACACATTTCTCCTCATTACACGAGGCATCACAACAACGTTTCACCAGGCAACGCCGGTCAACTGCTGTCTGTGTATGAGAAATCGGTTGGAAGCTTTCCTCATGTCAGCACGTTGTAGGTGTCGCCACCGGCGGCAACGTTGTGTGAATGCTCTGAAAAGCTAATCATTTGCGTATCACAGCATCTTCTTCCTGTCGTTAAATTTCGCGTCTGTAGCACGTCATCTTCGTGGTGTAGCAATTTTAATGGCCAGTAGTGTAGATACTTAGAAGTTCACATGGCGAACACACAGCAAACAAAATGCGGATTTTTGTCTAAGCTTTCGAAACGTTTGCAGCAATTTCGGTGTGTGAGATGATGATCGTGTAATAAGTCAGAACATGAAGTCCAATGCTTTACCACTGAAACTAATTCGCGTAGATAATGTACAGGCAATATGACGTAGCACAATAACAGTATGATCTGTCTTTGGTAGCAAACTGGATCAGTAGGAACAGGTCCTCTGGGTCAGTTTATTGTGTTGCTAATAAATTCTGGAGGCACAGCGACATGTTGGAAAACGGTTGATTTATATCCATAGGATACATCAGCTCCGGGATGGGTGCATGGAAACATTGTGCGTAGTTGTAACAGCGCAGAACGGTGCGTAATCAACAAAAGACTAGAATGAGATTTTCACTCTGCAGCGGAGTGTGCGCTGATATGAAACTTCCTGGCAGATTAAAACTGTGTGCCCGACCGAGACTCGAACTCGGGACCTTTTCCTTTCGCGGGCAAGTGCTCTACCATCTGAGCAACCGAAGCACGACTCACGCCCGGTACTCACAGCTTTACTTCTGCCAGTACCTCGTCTCCTACCTTCCAAACTTCACAGAAGCTCTCCTGCGAACCATGCAGAACTAACACTCCTGAAAGAAAGGATATTGCGGAGACATGGCTTAGCCACAGCCTGGGGGATGTTTCCAGAATGAGATTTTCACTCTGCAGCGGAGTGTGCGCTGATATGAAACTTCCTGGCAGATTAAAACTGTGTGCCCGACCGAGACTCGAACTCGGGACCTTTGCCTTTCGCGGGCAAGTGCTCTAGAGCACTTGCCCGCGAAAGGCAAAGGTCCCGAGTTCGAGTCTCGGTCGGGCACATAGTTTTAATCTGCCAGGAAGTTTCAACAAAAGACTAGATTTAAATCGAATGCGTGGTCATGGAGAAAGCAGTCTCCTTGGTTTCCCCCAGGGGAAAAAGTTGAATGTTAGATTGTTACAGAGTAACGACTTCACGCTGTACAGAATTTAACAAAAACAATATATTTAAATGCTGCATTTAAAAAAATAAAAATGAGAAATAACAGGTTCGGCGGATGTAATCATCTATGAACCTCCCATACAGGAAGATACTTACAGTTTTTGTAAAATAATGTTTCACTCATAGAGAAAGGTATCACGTCATGACCAATTTCAGCCATTTGACATCCACTAAGATCTTCTGCTACGTGCGCCCGCATTGTCCATACCTGTTTTCTAATATCATCTACCTACATTTTGTTATGTTGTAGTCTTGGACTTTTCTTGCATCTTTGAATCAGTCCACCAGAGAAATTCCTTGGTCTAACTTCCAACTATTCGCCAGACTAAATGCCTGTATCCACATTATTATCTTTACAGTCATAATTATCTTTTCCATTTCAGTCAGTGCAACGATCCACTCGTCCGTAGTAACCCCAAACACGCGTCTGTCCATTTTTCTCCGAGCATCTCACATATTTTGAATGGATTACATGTCAGAGCCATAAATCGAAACTGACAAGACCTAGTGTTTCTAAATTTTCAGTTTCAGGCACATAACGCGTCTCTTCGCGTGGTTTGCAGTTGCATATATGACTGGCACAACGGCATAAAATTGTACCTAAGGCAATGAAGACCTGCACGTCATCTACGCTCTGTGCAAGGACTGGAAACTGATCCTCGGAATAAATAAATATTAAGCATTGCGCGTAAATGGACAGAGTGATTTAATGTGGACCAGCGACATAAAACTAGATGTAGGAATGGTGGATGCTGCGTTAATTAATCGAAAGGCTTCTTAGGGTCATGTCGTTCATCTCTAAAACGATCTTGATTATTAAACTGTGGTGTGCAAACTGAACACCAGGTTGATTTCCGGAAAGTATGTGACTCGGTGCCGCACTGCTGACTGTTAACAAAAATGCGAGCATATGGAATAAGTTTGATGATGTGTGACTAGCTCTAAATCATTTTAACGTAATAGTAACGAGACAACTGAGTCGTTGGGAGTGTCCCAGGGAAGTGCGATGGGACCGCTCTTGCTCGCTATATACAATTTTACTATAGTGATCATTCCTTCCTTCGCAGGTGAGCGCCAACAAAATGTTTTCATACTCCAAGGAGAAAGTTGGTGATTGCAATTTTATGAGGAGGTCCTGCCGCAGCGAAAAACATCTTTGTTTTTATGACTGGAGTCCCAATTTGTGTGTCATATCCCAGGCACTATCTCCCCTATTTCATGATAAGACAAAACGAGCTTCCCTTCTTCGATCTTTTCCGATGCCTCGGTCAGTCTTATCTGGTGCGGATCCCACAACGCGCAGCAGTACTCCAGAAGAGGGCGGACAAGCTTAGTGTAAACAGTTTCTTTAGTAAATTTGCTTTCCCATTACATTATCTTTGACATCGTTCCAATGTACGTTATTCGTAACTGTAATCTCTAAGTATTTAGTTGAGTTTACAGCCGTTAGATTTGTGTGATTTATCGTGTAACTGAAATTTAGCGGATCCTTTTTGTGCTCATGTGGATAACTTTACACCTTTCATGTTTGGGAATCAGTTGCCACTTTTTGCACCGTACAGATACCTTGTATAAATCATTTTGCTATTAGTTTCGATCATTTGATGACATTACATGACGGTAAATGACAGTATCATCTGCAAACAATCTAAGAGGACTGCTCAGACTGTCTTGTAAATGATTTATCTAGATCAGGAACAATAGGCCTGTAACACTTCCTTGGGGAACGCCAGATATTACTTCTGTTTTACTCTATGACTTTCGGTCAGTTATTACGAGCTATGATCTTTCTCACAGGAAATCACGAAGCCAGTCACACTATTGAGACGACACTCCATAGGCACGCAATTTGATTAGGAGTCGTTTGTGAGGAACTGTGTCAGAAGCCTTATGGAAATCTAAAAATACAGAATCACTCTGACGTCCCCTGTCGATAGAACTCATTGCTTCGTGAAAATAAAGAGTTAGTTGTGTTTCATAAGGACGATATTTTATGAATCAGTGCTGGCTATTTGTTAACAGTTAGTTTTCTTCGAGGCTATTTTTTATGTTCGTGCACAGTATATGTTCCACGATCCTACTGCGGAATCGAAGTTAGTGATATGGGTCTGTAATTCAGTAGATTACTCCTGTTTCCTTCCTTGGGTATTAATGTGACATGTGCAGCTTTCCATCCTTTAGGTACGGAACTTTCGATGACGGAGCGGTTGTATATGACTGTTAAGTATGGGGCTATTGTATCAGCATACCGTGAAAGGAACATGATTGGTGTACCAATCTGGGCAGGAAGCCTTGCCTTTCTTAAGTGTTTTAAGCTGCTTCACTATACCAAGCACATCTACTTTTAAGGAATTTCAAAAAACAGTTTTTAGTAACTTTGCTTCAGAGTAGCTGTCGTCAATAACGTCACGATTTTTATCGTGCAGTAATGGTATTTATTGCGTCTTGATCTGGTATATTATATACATATGACCATAATCTCTTTAGGTTTTCTGTCAGATTTCCAGACAGAGTTTCCTTGTGGAAACTATTAAAAGCATCTCGCACTGAAATTTTCGCTAAATTTCGAGCTTCTGCAAAACTTCGAGAATCTTGGAGATTTTGCGTTCTTTTAAATTTGGCAGGCTTTTTTCGTCGCTTCTGCAATAGTATTCTGACCTGCTTTGTGTGTCATGGGAGACCAGTACCATCTCTTATTAATTTATTTGATATACTGTTTCTTTGAATTAAAACCACATCTGGTCATCGCTTGCATAGTCAGATTAGATGGAGTGGTGACTGTATCTTAGGAAGGTGTCAAGCGAATTTTTATCTGCTTTCTTAAATTTCCGTTTATTTTTGGTAAGTTTGCATATTACGATATTCACTCTAGCTTCAACAACCTTATGGCTACTAATCCCAGTATCTGTCATTATGCTCATTATTTGGTCAGGATTATTTATTGCTAAGAGGTCCAAATATGTTTCCACAACAATTTACTCTTAGAGTTATTCAAAACAATAGTCTGAGAAAGTATTCAGTACGATTTCGGACGACGTTTCATGCCTACAACCGAGTTCAAACACGTATTTTCCCCAACATATCGAGGGTAGACTGAATTCACCACCAACTATAATTGTAGGAGTGAGGTACCTATTTGAAATGACGCTCAAATTTCTTTGAACTGTTCAGCAACTGTATTATCTGAGTCGAGGGGTCGAGAAAAGAAACCAATTAGTAATTTATTCCAGTTGTCAAGTATAACCTCTACCGATCTAAATCACAGGAATTACCTTCGTCAATTTCACTGCAAGTTAAACTGTTTCTGATAGCAATAAACACTCCACCACCAACTGTATTTCACGTATACTTTCTAAACATGGTTAGTTTCTTTGTAAAAATTTCTGCTGAACATATTTCCGGCTTTAGCCAGCTTTCCATTCCTTTAACGATTTGAGATTCAGTGCTTTTTATTAGCGTTTGGAGCTCTGTTTTTTTTATTTTCCAACATAGCTACGACAGTTTACAACTGAATTATTGATTGTTCCCATGTCGACCCTCTTACTGTGGTCGTCCTACACCCATTGAGACAGAAGCCCTTTCTACTCTTTCCCAACATCCTCTAACCTAAAAAACCACCCATTCCCTTCCACGCAGCCCCTACTTCCTGTGTATCCGCTTCCTGCGTGTAGTGGACCTCTAACTAATTTAGCGGAACTCAGAAACCCTCCACCGTATGGCACCTACACCATCGCAGAACCGTCTGAGCCTCTGATTGAGAACCTCCACCCGGCTCTGTACTAAAGGACTGCAATCTATTTTGTCAACGATACTACAGATGGTGAGCTTCGCCTTCATCTCGCCAGCAAGACTGGCTATCTTCTACCTGAGCTAGCCATCCGAAACCAGAGAGAATTTCTTCCGAACCGTGACACACTGCCTCTGTTTCTTTAGAAGTTTCTCTACAGTGACTGTTTACCATGAGGTGTCAATGGGTCTCGGTTTTTTGTGTATTTCGGCAAATAGACCACCTCCATTTACCAATAGCCAAACTTAAGGTATATATTTTTACATTGTCCCTAAAAATCTCACTGCTGTCAATTTCGGGATGTAAACAATTTTCTGCACTTTGTATTTTGTGAGCTCCACTGTTTTGTAGGAGCACTTGAAACTCTGGAAATTTGTTGCGAATGCTTCGGGAATTAATTGCCTGAATTTTAATAGTGTCGCCGGGTCCAGAGCTATATGTACAGTAGAGAGAAATTTTTTAGTTAGATATGTTTGGATGGTTGCGGGGATGCAAGTATTTAACGATTAAAAGAATTAAAAAACTGGCTTTCTGGCTACCCACGTAATTTATTTGATGTTTCATCACATAATCTTTTTGGCTCCTCCGACAGATTTTGCATCCTAATTATAGTGTAAATTTGTAATTTCTACTTGTTGATACGTATAACATACTTGTCAGGGATGTGTTTTCTCATATCATCCTTGTATTAGATGTTTCGCATTGTAATACAGACAAAATTGTGTTTTCTTGTTCTTGCTTAGGATGGTTTTAATGTGTATAATCAGTTCGACGCTGGAATGTATATTCCGAAACCGATCATACATGTTGTACGAACAATTAACATCAATATGTTATCTTGTAGATACGAGATATTTCGTCTTTTACAACAAAAGTTTTTTTTTACTTCTGATCAAACGTTTCGCCTCTTCCTGCTAGCAGTCATTAGTGGTTCTCATTTTTCGATTCTTTTCATGTTTCCATCCGTTTTTCTGTAGGCACTAGATGCCCACAGTACGCGTTTCCAGTTCATCGTAGGTCACATTTACATAATTCACTAATCTAATCTTTTGAATGGCTGCAAATATTAAGAATAATATCCATAAAATGCAGCCTTTCTTTCACATAATAAGACCTCATAGGCTTAGTGTACTTTGGTTAGGTTAATTTTATATATTGGGTAATTTTGGGCAACTAAATGACACACACTTCATTTCTTGTTGCAGAGAAGCATGCCTTGGACGATGATCGCCCGCTGGTGCTAGGGAATATGGTCTCTCAACGCCAGTGCAACGGATATTTGTACAGTTACACAGATGCTTCCATTGTCACCAGAGTCACCGCTTGATGCAAGAGAGACAATGGATTCAGTGCCAGAAGCAATGAATCTGGTGAAATCTGGTAGGAACGGCGCCGGATCCCCTGCTAATGACACCCTGCGTGGTTCCACAGCAGTGGAGGGCAACGGAGAACTGTCTGTGACAGTTGTAACGCGTTCGAGAGAAGACGTTCAAGTCACAGAGGGGTTCAAGCAGAGCTCGATCACACACGTTGCAGTAACTGCCACTAGTACTAATGGCCAGACTAATCGACAGGGGATTAAGAGATATCTCTTCCGCGAGCCTCCACAGTTACAACCGCAGTCAGGCGCCGAAAGGAGAGTTTCTCAGGGTGAGATTGTCGGGACTGAAGACCAGGTTTCTCAGAAGACAGCCGCAGATGGTGGGAAACTTAGGGCAATGGAGAATGGCCGATGGATGGAGATGTCTGCTGCTCGTCCCGACGGAACTGACGTCCGAGTGTCGGCCACGAACATGACCCGGGACACCAACAGTGACGACGAATACATCGATGTCGAAACTTTCGACCCAGTCGAGGATCGACGCCAATGGCTGCTGGAGCAGAGTAGGAGGCTGGTCGCATCCAACCGGGTCCAGTACGAAGACATCACTCCACATCCTGAAATACCCTCTTCTGCTGAACAGATCAGTAGAGACACCACTGAAGCAGGAGGAGAGCACACTGCTATAGATGATGACCGCGTCCCTTCGCTGGACAGTGGCTGTTATTCTGATGAGGAAGTCAGAGTCAGGATGAGGGTATCCAGTTCTGACTGGAGCGACTCAGTTGGCGAAGCACACAGGAATAAAGAGAGTGGAACAGGAAAGCTTTCTTCTTCCAGTGTGACACCTGAGGATGCTGACAAATCTCACAGGCATAGCTACCGAGGGGTGTATTCTGTGAATGACGACAAGATGGCATTTTCACCTCCAGAGCCGACTAGTAGCTCAGACCGGCCAGCACCTAATCACGAACTTCGGCAAGTAGCGACTTTGAAACACAATGGAAACTCCACAATACATTCTCCCATCCACGTCCCGTACGTCAAGTCGTGTGGTGGATACACACTATATATTCCTGGAAAAGTCCTGCCGCCTGAGAAGGATATTTCTGTATCCAGCAATGGCAACGTGAGAGTTTCTGACACACTAAGTGGCCCAGTAAGTCGCAACAGTACCGAAGTGGTGTACACAATGGATACTTCTGCAGTGAGGATGTCTACCAGCACATCATCAGCAATTGACTCACATGTACTCCTTGACAACGTGAAATATGCTGCGGCAGTAGTTCAGCGCAAAAGCGTAGTGGTATCGACAGGTGATGATAGTACTCCACAACGAGAGCTCAACAGGTGTACTCCAGAAGAAGCTAGAGGGCATGATGAAATTCTAAGAACGAAATCTGTTGACAGGGCTAATGTACAGTTGTTACCTAACAACAGAGATGAGGCGCCGAATCGATATTTACAACAATTTAGCAGTTACAATCCAAATCGTGCAGTAATTATTCCAATTCCGAGTGAAAAATCAGCTTTCGTAAACACTTCACATAGTAGCGTGCACAGTGGATTAAAAGCTGTGGTCGCCCCGGGAAGGTATCTTCGTGTGGAAGGAAGTGTGTCTGAGACTAGAAATTCCAGGGACAGGAATGCTGTGGACTTTGAAAAAATGGCACCACCCCTGGAGACAGTGCACAGATATATTCCCAGTGGAACATTTATTCCTCGCGGTTACATTACTCCCCCACCTAGAATGGTAGTGAAGAACCCAGTAAGTAGTCGAGCTGATTTTAACGCAGCAGTGATAGGAGGTACAACACACCCAAATGGCGTCAACAGCAGCAATGCGCGCCGTAGATCTGATGCCAGAATGACACCTGATAATTCAAGAGATAGCGAGTATGCATACCACCACAGCAAACCCATAAGGGTTGTTTACACCCCAATAAGTGACATAGCTGACGACGAACCTCCAAGAAAAGTGTCCAGGTTTTCTTACGGCAACGAAAGGCTGTTATCAATTGCCGAAATCGAGCACGAATCTCAAACTGCTGTGCGACATGCTCGCTATCTGACGACAGAAGCCATGACTGTCGGAGCGCAATCGCGAGATGCTGAACTAAGATCGATTAATCATTGGCCAGTCGCATATGGTTCTCATATCCTGAAGACTTACCTAAGAGGGCAGGATGCGCTCGGCCAGGAATCGGTGCACCGCTCTAATAGTCCCGCATCTAGAGATGCAGTACCCGATTCGGAAACCAGCTCTGTCAGGCAGTGGCGCATGAGATTTGGGGATCGCCTACGTGCAGAAGAGGAATTTAATCCAGTTGACAGGAAGGAACGGATTTCAAGACCAGAAATTGAGAGCGTCACTTACGAAGGTAGTTGTAGGAAGCCATTGAACGACTATAATTCTAAGGGCGATGTGAATGGCACGCTCGACCTAAGTAAGAAAGATCTAGTCCAACAGAGGGACGGGGCTGTGTCTGCGAAGGAAGCGGTCCATTTTGAACGTGGGGAGTCACGATACGTTAGTTCTGACGAGCGTTGTTCGCCAACTGAACGGAACCCAAAATCACACAGGGACCCGGTGGTGACTCCCGCCAGTGTGATAGTGACAAGTGGGGCGGGAGGCAGTGGAAAAGGAGTCCACTCTGGTGGAGAGCACTCGAGACAAGTCGTCAGGACAGTTATAGTTTCAGCTGACAGTCGGAAGGTCGGTAGTGGGCAGAAGTCGTCGCCACTCCAGCCCGAGGTGGAAACTGAGCGGTTTAGAGAAGTGAGGTCCGAGGGTCGCACCGCGGAACCTTCTACGGTGTTGGCTCCAGAACCGGGTGGACAGAGGAGTAGGTACATGATAACGAGAGAGGGAGACGGAAACAGGTTCGTAATCCGTGAGGTCGGAAGTGATGTGAGGACAGCAGCAGGACAGCTGATTGCGATTAAGGAAAGGATAGAGAGTGAATTGGGTGGAAGTCCAACTGGTGCGGTGCAGGGGAGGCGCGTGCTGAAAGATGTGAACAGGGGTGAGGTGGGTGCCGTCCGTTCCTCAAAGAGTCCGCCAGACGACCGGCACCGCCCTCCAGCCTCGGTCATCAGGACGGCACCCCGCGCACCGTCTCGGGAGAGTCGACCGGAGCAGCAGAGACCGACCGAGGGAGACCTGTCGGACGACGAGGTGGTGGAACTGTACCGCGTGCGACGGGTCCTCCCCGGCGGGATGCCGCACTTCGAGCCCACGGCCGGCGAGTGCGCGTGGGCGGACGCCGAGTGGGCGTCCGGCGGGGGCAGGGTCGAGGACGAGTCGGTGTACGGCCCGTCGGACAGCGACGAGGACCGCGCGCTGCGGCTGCGGGTGTCGGTGATCCTGTGGGCGCTGCTGGGCGGCGAGCGGCTGCGCGCCGTGGGCTGGCCGCGGCAGGCGGCGCGGCGCGTGCTGTGGCGCACCGTCGACGTGTGCTGCGCCGTGGCCGGCGCCAAGAGCCCGGCCGCCGTGCCGCTGCCCGCCGACCACGACTGCGGCGCCGACATGGCCTGCTTCCGCGACCACGCGCACCGCTTCCTCGAGGTGTGCGCGCCGACGCGCGACCACTGGAAGCGCTACGGCTGGGCCTCGCTCACCATCGACGCCGTCGTCGCCAAGGTCTACAGGGAAGGTGAGCCAAGCGCGAGCGCACACAGACTCCAGGAAGGCATTAGTCACGTATTCCTTTCCTTACCCTTAGGTTCACAGACGAATGGGAAAACTGGTAGAAGCCGACCTCGGGGAAGATCAGTTTGGATTTCATAGATATATTGGAACACGTGAGGCAATACTGACCCTACGACTTATCTTACAAGGGAACCCCCCCATCGCATCCCCCTCAGATTTAGTTATTAGTTGGCACAGTGGATAGGCCTTGAAAAACTGAACAAAGATCAATCGAGAAAACAGGAAGAAGTTGTGTGGAACTATGAAAAAAATTAGTAAAATATACAAACTGAGTAGTCCATGCGAAGATAGGCAACATCAAGGACAAAAGGAGTCAAGGAGCGCAGTTTGAATGCGCCGCGACAGCGGCTCGTTCGTTCGTAGCGCAGCTCTGCACCACGAATAATATTTAAAGAGCTGAAAATGTTTTAAAAGGATGGGATAAAATACCAGGCAAGCTTATTACAAATCATAATGCAAGTTCTCACTAAGTAGCTCTATTCAAAACATTTAGACAGATTAAATTATTACACATCTTTACGAATCAGTACCCAATGGCGTCCTTCTCTCAATCTTGACAAAAGAATGCTACACAAGCATACAATATAGCGTCACAGGCTCTTCTTACTCACGTAACTCCAAGAAGACGACAGAGAAATTAATTCTCGATCACTACTATTTATACTTGTTATGACATATTCTCACCTTTGTTTGATATTTAATAAGTATCGTCTGTGGCGGTTTCAGTACTCGCTGACACAGATATCTTTAAAAAAATCGTTACGTAATTCTATACAAGTATAAAACATGGCACATAATGGTTTTCTTTATTACATAAAGTTCACACAATCGTTGTCCACGCAATTACAATCATCCAGTTCAATTATTCTTTTCTCCTTTATTACCACATATAATATGTGTTTTGCTAGGAGAAGTTACATTATGTAAGAAAAAACATACAACAGTGACGTACACTGCACCTCCACCCCACACTCACTCCTCACCAGATAGGTTTTCCAGTATTTAATTAGTGGCACTCCTTCCAACCACAGTACAAGAATTTCCGACTATATGAAATATTCCAGAAATCTGACCTTTTTTGATCGCTATTGACTGGGCTGTGATGCCAACAGCACAGTCGGCTATTTCTTTAACATTATTAATTTAAACGTGCCTGTGACTTTTGTAAATGTTACCCTAAAACTGATTACGTTGACAATTTGATCCAGACATAACCCTAATAAGCAAAGCAGTTTCGTAGTGAAGGCTTGACGAGTACAACTGTGTACAGTTTTGTGAATTTCACACAAACGTCAATTTTTACAGGTTAGGAGTGCTCGTCTAAGCCGGTGGCGTAACAACGGCAGTCAGTAAAGACCAAAGGATGTCGAAAGTTGGAAACCATTCGTACAGTCGCAAATTTTTTGTGCAGTGGTAGGACAAAGTGCCATTGAAAACATAGTAGAAATCCTGACCGGTGGGGAGCTGAGAGTGGGAGTGGAGGTGCGTTTGGAGGTCACTTTCGTACTTTTTTCTTGAATAACTGGGAAAGTACAATTTCTAACGAGAAATTTCCCCAAGAAAAAGTCGTTTAATTTTTTCTGTAGGACTAAAAGACTGCACGTAGCCAGCGAGAGAATACGAAAATCCCACACGTGTTTTATGAAGGCCAGATGTAATATTTCGGGTTGCATAACACGACAGTGGTAGGGGACGTGGAATCACCCTTTGTTCGTACATTACGCGTATTCCCAGACTTTATTCATCTGGTATTTGAGAACAATATCACTTAGTTACCTGCAAAAAAATTTACGTATAATTTTAAACCTTTATGAAACTTTTTCTTGCTGAAATCCTCCACAACAAGAAACACGTGAATTGCTTACTACAACATTTTTGTTGTTCATGCGTTAAAGCTGCCGCATCCGACATGATGTTTAAATTTATTACTTATTTGCTACTAACTATATTCGCAATACATTACGTAGACAGCGGGCCGGAGTGGCCGAGTGGTTCTAGGCGCTACGGTCTGGAGCTGCGCGACCGCTACGGTCGTAGGTTCGAACCCTGCCTCGGGCATGGGTGTGTGTGATGTCCTTAGGTTAGTCAGGTTTAAGTAGTTCTAAGTTCTAGGGGACTGATGACCTCAGAAGTTAAGCCCCATAGTGCTCAGAGCCATTTGAACCATTACGTAGACAGTATCAACATATGCCGCTGAATGTACCTGTCATATCATTATACGACAAAATGGTTCAAATGGCTCTGAGCACTATGCGACTTAACTTCTGAAGTCATCAGTCGCCTAGAACTTAGAACTAAATGAACCTAACTAATCTCTGGACATCACACGCATCCATGCCCGAGGCAGGATTCGAACCTGCGACCGTAGCGGGCGCTCGGTTCCAGACTGTAGCGCCTAGAACCGCACGGCCACTCCGGCGGCCATTATACGACAAATATTTCAGGAGATGTGACGTCAAAAACATTGAACTACGTGAAAACGCAACTGCAGGACGAATTCGCTAGCTATAGAAGTGAAATGAATGTACAAGTACCAGTGAAATATGTTGAATATATTTGAAAATATGTGACATGAGGTTATGCAAGAGCAAAGCCCCGGATAAAGTACTTCTCCTAAACTCCTGGATGATTTCGCCCAAAAGCTGGTATACATATTTTTACAATCTGGAAAGAAACACTGTGAGAGACACAAGTAGCAACCTGTTATTACAGTTGAAGTGGTATCGGAAAGAGGACAGGGGAGGAGGTGATGGACAGACAAAGAGGGGGCAGGAGGAAATGGACCCAGACATAAGGGAGGAGGAGGAAATGACAGAGAAAGGGAAGAGGCGGAGATGCAGAGAGAGAGGACTGGGGAGGAGATGAACAAAGAGTGAGAGGAAGAGGAGATAGAGATGGCGCGGACGAGATAGAGGGAACAGAAGGAGATGAAGGAGGAGTAGATTGAGAGAGGAGAAAGAGCACACGGACAGAGGGGGACGAAGACTAGGTGCTCCGAGAGAATGGGGAGGAGGAGATGGAGCCGGCCGAATTGGCCGTGCGGTTAAAGGCGCTGCAGTCTGGAATCGCGAGACCGCTACGGTCGCAGGTTTGAATCCTGCCTTGGGCATGGCTGTTTGTGATGTCCTTAGGTTAGTTAGGTTTAACTAGTTCTAAGTTCTAGGGGACTAATGACCTCAGCAGTTGAGTCCCATAGTGCTCAGAGCCATTTGAACCATTTTTGAGGAGATGGACAGAGAGTGTGGGAGTAGCAGATGGCCAGAGAGGGGGGGTAGAAGGGGATGGACGGCGGATGAGGGGTGGAGGAGGTGGAGAAAGAGAGAAGGGAGAAGGACAGAAATAGGGCCGGAGGAGATTGACAGATAGAGCAGGAAAAGGGGGATGGACTAACAGAACTGAAATAAATTCATACCCAGGCATTGCCGAGTATTCACCTAATCTCGAATAAAACACATTGTTCCATTGAAGCTGTCTTGTTGGTCTTCAGTCTGAAGACCGGTTTGATATAGCTTTCCCCGTTACTGTAACCTGTGCTATCCTCTTCATCTTTGAGTAACTACTGCAATCTATATCCTATTGAACGTGTTTACTTACTCATCTCTTGGTCTCCCTCTATAATAACCTTTAATTCTGTTGCGCAGTGCAGTTGTGACTTAATAAAGCAATGAAGTACAGCTGAGAAACAGTTATATCGTGAGATATTCCTGAGCTCGTTATAGACGTAATTGATTGGAAGTGCATATGTTTTTACCGTGAACTTAGGACAGAATGCCCTATACCAATCGAAAGCTGTTACAAGTTCGTTCAAAATAGTTCAAATGGCTCTAAGCACTGTGGGACTTAACATCTGAGGTCGTCAGTCCCCTAGATTTGAACTATTTAAACCTAACTAACCTAAGGACATCACACACATCCATGTCCGAGGCAGGATTTGAACATGCGACCGTAGCAGCAACGCCGTTCCGGACTGAAGCGCCTAGAACCGCTTGGCCACAGCGGCTGGCTACAAGTTCGTACTAAAAATATATAGTGAACTGTATTTTATTCAGCTGTAGGGATATAATATTTTTCAACGAAATATATTGAAGTAGAATCATGTATTCCATTGTCTACGTTAATGTATACAGAACCATTTTCTGAAACTTAGGATGAAATTTTCCTTTCTTTCTGAATGTCTATGGCAACAGCGTGCTGAAACGAGTAACGTGAATATATTCTAATAATTAGTGATCCTGATGTAATAAAAATGACAAAGGGGGCAGCATGATTCGCTACTGACATTATGTCTGTCTTTATGTAAAATTAGGACGTGGACAAAGAAGCTGATGTACTGCTGCGTATTTGGTTTGGACCAGACTTCAGCTTTAAATTCTCTAACTCCTTCCTTCTACGTCATTTTGGACGTTCCATCTTAGTTGGAACATACTAATTATTTCAAACATAACAGAAAACGTCAGAATTGTTTCGTTAAAATAACACGTGTGTAGTCTTTTGATTCTACACGGAGATGCTGTAATATGATTAGTTTATATCAGGGACGTTTAAGTCGTCTGACTTGTTCACTTCCACCTTTAATTAGTTTGATGGAGGTCGATCTTCTGGCCTCCTTGCCTGTCTTGCGCTCTGCTGCCCTGGCAGCGCTTATTTACTTACTGATAATGTATTAAAAACTATTGACGTTAATAAATATTGGGGTTATCTGGCCACCCATTACGGGGCAGTTAACGTTCTCATTGTTCCCGCTGGAATGACATGTGAGTACGATACGTTAACTTGCTGACGTCATAACACAAATGTCGAGGTTCCGCAGAGTCTGTCTCCTTCAAATAAAATATTATATTCGTCATTACTGACCAATTTCGACTATTTGCTCATAATCATCTCCCATGTAGAGCATATCTTTTGACACATATGTACTGATAATGTATAACAATGTTTATATGCCACACGTAAAGTGTACCAGGGTTGGACAAAAATATGGAAGCAACACGATAAATTCATACTTGAACATAAACGCAGACGCTAGACAAGTCTGCAGATGGCGCTGATGTATTTGCAACGAACGGGACCTGTGCGACGCCTTCAATTCGTTGTAGATGTCAGTCACATTCAGGACAGTGTTCTGTGTAGTTGTGAGTGCATTATATCACAGCTGAGTGAATTCGAACATGCGATGGTGCTCTTATGGTGTGTGCTTCCTAACCAGGGGAGCCTAAGTGTTTGGTGTTTCAAGGAGCACCACATCAAACATTTTTACCGCATGCAAGGAAAGCGGAGAAACTTCAATCCCTGTCAGAATTCGGACGAAAGTGTGTGTTGAGTGATCGTGATAGAGGGTCATTGAAAAGCAATGTTCCGGGAATAAGAGGACGATAGCTGCAAACGTCACTGAAGAACTTGAAACTTCTTAGTGCTTTCTTAAACTGCTGAGTGCAACTGCTGCTACTGAGTGAAACTTCTGGTCTTTACCGCCAGATGAAACTTCTGGTGAACCTACTGAGTGAAACTGAACCTACTGTCTCGTTACTTATTTTTAACATTTCAACACTGACCTACGGAATTTTCCCTGACAAAGACATCACAAACGTAACCTGTTCATTCATTAGCCACAATATACAAGCCCAACATAATCTGACTGCTATAGAATAACAACATGGCTTCAAATAATTAACACAAAAGAATGGCTCTGAATTGGAAGCAATCCTAACAATAACCCATACTTTTCTTAAGTCACTTACCTCACAGAAAATCTTCATAACACGACCTAAAGCAATTACAGCAAGCATCAACTACAGCCAGCTAAATAAAAATATTCTAACTACTATAGGCTCTACCAACTAGGAGGCATGCTGTTGTTGTTGTGGTCTTCAGTCCTGAGACTGGTTTGATGCAGCTCTCCATGCTACTCTATCCTGTGCAAGCTGCTTCATCTCCCGGTACGTACTGCAGCCTACATCCTGAATCTGCTTAGTGTATTCATCTCTTGGTCCCCCCCTACGATTTTTACCCTCCACGCTGCCCTTCAATACTAAACTGGTGATCCCTTGATGCCTCACAACATGTCCTACCAACCGATTCCTTCTTCTAGTCAAGTTGTGCCACAAACTCCTCTTCTCCCCAATTCTATTCAATACCTCCTCATCAGTTATGTGATATACCCATCTAATCTTCAGCATTCTTCTGTAACACCACATTTCGAAAGCTTCTGTTTTCTTCTTGTCCAAACTATTTATCGTCCACGTTTCACTTCCATACATGGCTACACTCCATACAAATACTTTCAGAAACTGACACTTAAATCTATACTTGATGTTAATAGATTTCTCTTCTTCAGAAACGCTTTCCTTGCCATTGCCAGTCTACATTTTATATCCTCTCTACTTCGACCATCATCAGTTATTTTGCTCCCCAAATAGCAAAACTCCTTTACTACTTTAAGTGTCTCATTTCCTAATCTAATCCTCTCAGCATCACCCGATTTAATTCAGCTACTAGAAGGCATATGATTAGCAAAAGAAAGAGTTTGTTGAAGAGCAAACAATGTATTTAGCGGATTTTATCTTATTCATGTGACATCCAGTTCCAAAAATTATATAGTCGTCAATAATTCCACTACCCAAACATTACCAACTACATCCATCCTCATTTTACAATGCATGTCCTACCAACACTGAGTCTCCGCGAAGGACTCATGTTCAAGCCGTCCGTTCACTAACTGCTAACTGCTAGTCCGTCTAACCACAGAGTCTTTTACCGAGAGCGCAGAGCGCTGTCAGCGATGTTAATACAGTCTGCAGGGCTGCCAACATACACACATATAAACAGACTGCTTACAAAATGAATGTTGGACTCGCGAGCCCTGTCAGCACCAAACCAACATGAAAGCGGCTCCATAATTTGGGAACTGCCGGGCGAGCTAGAATTCCAAGTCCACACATCAGTGATGCAAAAACCCTCAACAGGAAAACGTGATTTTGAAGCCATGAAACCTGGACTGCAGAGTCATGGAAGGAGCTCATTTAGTCGGATGATTTTTATATCGAACCGTTTCCAGGTTCTGATTGGCTTTTCTTCCAATGAGCGAAACATGGCGGGTGTTCGGTGAGGGTCTGGACAGTCATATCGTGGTATTTCACGATCCCCTTAGATACTCTCCAAAGTCGCATTACTGTCAAGGATTACGTCGCGTCTCCCCAGGCCACCTACGTCACCAGTTCTTAGTGTTACTGAGCGTTTGTCGTCCACCGTAGAACGAAGGATGCATGGTCGTTAACTACCTCCATCACCAATCCTCGAACTTGCTACTATTTTGTAAGAAGAATGATACAAGATTCCCTCGAAAACCATAAACAAACTATATTTATCCATTCCTATACGACTGGAGCCGTTGTGAATGCCAGCGGTTTTCGTACACTGTATTAGTCGCGGTAATGTTTTAAGTTTCTGGTGTTTTCCTATTTTCGTCCAGCTCCTGTAACTGTTGTCAGTTGCACTGCAGGTATCGCCTGATGACGACCCTGAGGTCACAGATACCAGAGGAATAAAGACGTTTCAACAGCAGCAGCGGTGCAGAAAAATTGTATGATTTATAAATTTTTTTGTAGCTGTGGAGTATAAAAGGCATGAGACATATTCGTTCATTACGACAAATGCAATGTCTCCTTTCACCTACCTAGTGTAGCGCAGATTCGTCTTCGCCGTTCACGTCGCCTTCTGTAGTACTTCGGAAAAGGCTCTGGTGCCCGCATTGATTGCTGTACTTAGAAAGCTCGCTGTAGGCACAGGGATAACCACTGTACCATTCGATCTTATCTGAAAATAAAGAGGGTATGTCACAGTAAGACAAACAAAGAGATGCGTTTCATACCAATGTTAACATGATTACTGGAGGGTAGCTTTTAGACAATTCAGCTCATGTGATTCGCTGTGGATTCACACAACACGTGAATAGTGGCCAAAAAAATACGAGGTCAGTTGACATGCGATGCAGTATTTAAGTATCCTGACCAACGAAAATAATCGAAATATCGAGGATCACTCACAAAGTAACTATCGAATTTCCTTGAAACTGCTGAATAGCCCGCCACAGAGTTGAGCCAATTTTCTTTTCATAGGATGCATGTAATCCTTGATTTACTGACTTTGAAGTCTAGGGATCGACTGCCGATGACAGTCTCAGTATTTTATGGGGTGAGAAGTAACGGGAATTCTGCAACATAGCACGTTGTATTCGCCAGATTCGCGGCATTTTTTCCATTGTTCTGTTAGTAAACATGTCCGAAAAGTGCCTATACAGTTTTAGCTATATTCTGTATTTATATGTTGTTAGCTGTCGACAATGTTACATGTGCTTTTGCGGTACTCGCGATTATATATCTCTATATATAAAAGACAATGTCCTGAATTACTGGCTCTTCATCCCCTAGCCCATACTTCATCTACATCTACATCTACATTGATACTCCGCAAGCCACCCAACGGTGTGTGGCGGAGGGCACTTTACGTGCCACTGTCATTACCTCCCTTTCCTGTTCCAGTCGCGTATGGTTCGCGGGAAGAACGACTGTCTGAAAGCCTCCGTGCGCGCTCTAATCTCTCTAATTTTACATTCGTGATCTCCTCGGGAAGTATAAGTAGGGGGAAGCAATATATTCGATACCTCATCCAGAAACGCACCCTCTCGAAACCTGGCGAGCAAGCTACACCGCGATGCAGAGCGCCTCTCTTGCAGAGTCTGCCACTTGAGTTTATTAAACATCTCCGTAACGCTATCACGGTTACCAAATAACCCAGTGACGAAACGCGCCGCTCTTCTTTGGATCTTCTCTATCTCCTCCGTCAACCCGACCTGGTACGGATCCCACACTGATGAGCAATACTCAAGTATAGGTCGAACGAGTGTTTTGTAAGCCACCTCCTTTGTTGATGGACTACATTTTCTAAGCACTCTCCCAATGAATCTCAACCTGGTACCCGCCTTACCAACAATTAGTTTTATATGATCATTCCACTTCAAATCGTTCCGTACGCATACTCCCAGATATTTTACAGAAGTAACTGCTACCAGTGTTTGTTCCGCTATCATATAATCATACAATAAAGGATCCTTCTTTCTATGTATTCGCAATACATTACATTTGTCTATGTTAAGGGTCAGTTGCCACTCCCTGCACCAAGTGCCTATCCGCTGCAGATCTTCCTGTATTTCGCTACAATTTTCTAATGCAGCAACTTCTCTGTATACTACAGCATCATCCGCGAAAAGCCGCATGGAACTTCCGACACTATCCACTAAGTCATTTATATATATTGTGAAAAGCAATGGTCCCATAACACTCCCCTGTGGCACGCCAGAGGTTACTTTAACGTCTGTAGACGTCTCTCCATTGATAACAACATGCTGTGTTCTGTTTGCTAAAAACTCTTCAATCCAGCCACACAGCTGGTCTGATATTCCGTAGGCTCTTACTTTGTTTATCAGGCGACAGTGCGGAACTGTATCGAACGCCTTCCGGAAGTCAAGAAAAATAGCATCTACCTGGGAGCCTGTACGCTACAGACGTCGCTGAAGAAGGGATTTTCCGAAATTCAGTCTCTAAAGGGGTGAAATATAGGATGACGGGTTGATTTAAAAATGTCGCTATTAAGGCAATTTTGAATCTGGACCCACGAAAATTGGTATTTGCTTTCTCAATCAGCAATAAAGAAATACATGTTGCAGCATTTTTTGGAAATTTTATCCTATGGGGGTGAAATAGTGAGTCAAAGCTATCTTTGAAAATATAACATTATTAACGAACTACCAATGTATTTTTAAAGCTTCATTATGAACACTGGTATTTGACTTCTCGGTTATAAATATAAAAAAATACATGTTCAGTGTTTTTGGAAATTGACCCCTAAGGGGGTTAAATAGGGGATGAGATATTTTATGAAAATATTTTATTATGAAAGAATTTTTAAAGCTAAATCTATGAAAATTTGAATTTTGCTTCTCAGTTGGAAATAAAAAAAACTCGTGTTTCACTGTTTTTGGAAATGCAGTCCCTATGCGGGTGAAACGGGGGATGAAAGTTTTTATGGAACTATTTCATTGTGCAAGCATTTCTGAAGGAAAATCTAAGAAAATTTGTATTTGGCTTCGTGTCACCGTTTTCGGAAATTCAACTCCTAAGGGGCTGAAATAGGGTTACACTGATTTACTGACTCATCATCGCTCAACCCAAACCGCTAAGAACAGAAACTTGAAGTTTAGAGAGGGTGTGGATCTTATACTGTAGGCATCGTTTAAGAAGGGATTGTTCGAAACTACGCTCCTAAAGAGCTGAGACAGGAGATGAAAGGATTTTTGAAAATATGTCACTATTAAGGCAATTTTTAAGCTAGACTTGCGAAAATAGGTATTTGGTTTCCCAGTCAGAAAATAAAAAAAATCGCGTTTCAACATTTTTGGATATTCAGCTAAGGGAATAAAATAGTAGACGAAAGATGTTTTGAAAACAAGTAATTACTGAGGAGGTGCTAAACGATTTTTAAGGCTACATCTATGAAAACTGATATTTGACTTCTCGGTTAGAAATAAAAATAGACGCATTTCAGTGTTTCTAGAAATTCAACCCCTAAGGGAGTGCAATAGCGGATGAAAATTTTTAAGAAAATATTTCGTTACATTGAAAAAACTTTAAAGCTAAATTTATGAAAATTGGTATTTCACTTCTCGGTTTTAAAGCTAAATTTATGAAAATTGGTATTTCACTTCTCGGTTAGGTATAAAGAAATTATTTTCAGGGGATGTTAGTTGCTAAGGAAATATATCCACAAAAGCGCAAAAAGCATAACTTCGGGCTCCAGCTACCAGAATCGCTTTTTGGTCAGAACAGCAGTCTGAAAAGACGGCCATAATTAGCGTAAAAAAGCTTAGAATGTGTTGAAGTTTGTGAACAGCATTAAAATCGATTAAATAAAGAAGCAGCGGTCGCTAAGCTAGTTTTGTATAAAAATGAATCAGAGAATTTATACTAATTTTGATGTAATAGCGAAGTAAAGTGCAGCAACCTCTGAAATATGTTAAATATTGTGAAAGTTAAATACTGCTTTTGCCTAGTTTGCCGTGAGTGACTTGTTTACGAGTGGTGTCAGCCCTTTAAAGAAGGCTGTGAAGTCGTTGAAAATGCCAGCGCACCATGGACTTCCTAGCACATTATCAATCAAGTGAAAGAAATGATTATGAACAATCTCCGAATCATAGTCTCAGTAGTCAGTGATGACGTTGGCATACCAGCTGGTTCAGGCCATGAAGGTTTTCGGGATGCTTTAGGCATGAAACGTGTGACAGGGAAGTTTCTTATAAATTTGTAGAATTCCGAACCAAAACGCCCAACTGTTCAAGTGAAAGCATTCTATATAACGCCACAGAAGCTCGATACATGCTGTCACATATGAAGTTCATGCTCACTGTATTCCTCAGTTTTAACGAAATAACGCACGACGAGTTCTTGCCACAACGTCGAACGATCAGTAAGGAGTATTACAACTTAATGCCGTTTGCGTGAAGCGGTTTGACAAAAATGCTAGGATTTGTGGCTTTAGCAATTCGTTAATACACCCGGCTAACACCTCGTTGCTTGTCGTGATTTTTTTTAACTGCAATGATACTCAAGTCTCCATATTCGCCAGACATGCCCCATGAAACTTTTTTCTGTTTCAGAAAATAAAGAAAATCTTAAAGAGCCGTTATTTCAGAAGCATAGACATTAAAAACGAGTCGCTGAGAGAGCTAGAAGCTATACGAAAGATCCAGTTCCAGAAGTTTTTCGGGGCTTGGAAAAAGTGTATAATTTACCAAGACTACTTCTAGACCCTCGAAGTTTCTCGGTATCCTTTTCTGTTCATAGTGCATCGGGAACTTGGGTTAGGTTGAGTAAATTATGTTAGCTTATATAAAATTTTCTAGAGCCACAAAATTGTTCACCTGCATTGAAAACTAAGAAAACGGTGCTCCAAAGATAACTTCTGTCGAAGAACACACGTAATCTCTATAAATATGGAAATATTTGAGTTACACGATAAAATTAAATGAATTTTATGAGTAGAAATTATTCGCACAATAAATTCCTCTCTAGTATGCGGTGTCCAAAATCAATATTGAAAGCATAAACATCGACTAGTGGGTACCTTTTTCTTGCGTATAAACTCTGCTTGTGTATATCGTCTCAGTTCTAACTTGAGATTGTCTCACTCCTCCATTGCTTATACGGCCTAGCCATGAGACTTCTACCACCTCTCAAAGAAATCTCATTGCGGTTATTTGAATTCTGCTTCTGTCTTTAGATGTCGTGTTCCGTGTCTCACTTCCATAGGTGATTGTTTGTAATGTCACGATGAAATCTACTAAATTTATATCAGAAGCCTGCAAGATTTAATTACGCTTGTGGGTCAAACGAAAAAAATCCAGAAAAAAATGAAGTCAGTCAATACACACAAATAAATGCTGATAAATGGTACAATACGCCAGTCACTACACTTGATGAACTGTGGTATCGTGTTGAAGCTGCATGGGCGGCTATACCTGTACACACCATCCAAGCTCTGTTTGACTCAATGCCCAGGCGTTTCAAGGCCGTTATTACGGCCAGAGGTGGTTGTTCTATGTACTGATTTCTCAGGATCTATGCAACGAAGTTCAGTGAAAATGTAATCACATGCCAGTTCTAGTATAATATATTTGTCCAATGAATACCCGTTTATTATCTGCATTTCTTCTTGGTGTAGCAATTTTAATGGCCAGTAGTGTATTTGAGTACGAACCGCACCTGTGGAAAGTCCTCAATAAATTGCAAGAGTCAGTCGCGGTCAGCACAGTGTAGGTGTGAGTGAATTACGACGAAGCTAAGTGAATCTTAAGGTGGGAATATTGTTGTTACTCGTATGGTAGGCGCTGCCGTAGCCAGGGGAGCCGAAGTGTGCTCGATGATGATGTTGGCAGCCTTATTTTGGTGTTCCATGGGCCCCATGATTACTCTGTAAGGTCGCATTACTACCAACGATTATGTGACCATTTTGGCTGATCAGATTCCTTGGTATAATGTTTCTTATCCAATGGTGAGGCTGTGTTCCAAAACACCTGGTCACCTGTTGACACAGCTTGCGTCGTCCAGTACTGGTTTTGTGAACACGAAGGTGAATTGCCGCACCTCCCGTGGGCCACCTCAGTCTCCAGATCTCAGCATCATTGGGCCTTTGTTGTCAATATGGAGAGAGGGGTGCTTGTTTGCTATCAACCTGCTTCATCATTACCTGATTTTCTCACCATTTTGCGGGAAGAATGGTTTAAGATCCCCTTGAAAACGGTAGAGGAACTGTATTTATCCATTCTGAGATGGCTGGAAGATGTTTTGAATGCCAAAGGTTTGTCTATAGTCTACAACGTATTAGGCATGATAATGTGTTGAGTTTCTGGTGTTCCCATTTTTTGTTCAACCCCTGTGTGCCGACAGGCACTCATAAACAGTAAGTTAGAGGCAAGAAGTGTGCACAGTTTTCTTTTTTATAGTTAGTACTCCACTATGCTACATACTTCAACTTCGAGTTTGAGGGCAGTTGGCCATAGAGGTACAAGAGGGAGGCGGTTGGAATCCTGTCGATGAAACGCATTTCAATCACAACGACTTGGTCAGCGAGCGAACAAGCGCTGGCGTATACACTACTGGCCATTAAAATTTTCAAGCAGTTTGGGTGCATAGATCCTGAGAAATCAGAACCCAGAACAACCACCTCGGGCCGTAATAACGGCCTTGATACGCCTGGGTATTGAGTCAAACAGAGCTTGGATGGCGTGTACAGGTACAGCTGCCCATGCAGCTTCAACACGATACCACAGTTCATCAAGAGTAATGACTGGCGTATTGTGACGAGCCAGTTGCTCGGCCACCATTGACCACACTTTTTTAATTGGTGAGAGATCTGGAGAATGTGCTAGCCATGGCAGCAGTCGAACATTTTCTGTATCCAGAAAGGCCCGTACAGGACCTGCAACATGCGGTCGTGCATTATCCTGCTGATATGTAGGGTTTCGCAGGGATCGAATCAATGGTAGAGCCACGGGTCGTAAAATATTTGAAATGTAACGTCCACTGTTCAAAGTGCCGTCAGTGCGAACAAGAGGTGACCGAGACGTGTAACCAATGGCACCCCATACCATCACACCAGGTGATACGCCAGTATGGCGATGACGAATACACGCTTCCAATGTGCGTTCACCGCTAAACATGGGTGCGACCATGATGATGCTGTAAACAGAACCTGGATTCATCCAAAAAAATGACGTTTTGCAATTCGTGAACTCAGATTCGTCGTTGAGTACACCATCGCAGGCGCTCCTGTCTGTGATGCAACGTCAAGGGTAGCCGCAGCCATGGTCTCCGAGCTGATAGTCCATGCTGCTGCAAACGTCGTCGAACTGTTCGTGCAGACGGTTGTTGTCTTGGAAAAGTCCCCATCTGTTGACTCAGGGATCGAGACGTGCTTGCACAATCCATTACAGCCATGCGGATAAGATGCCTGTCATCTCGACTGCTAGTGATACGAGGCTGTTGGGATCCAGCACGGCGTTCCGTATTACCCCCCTGAACCCACCGATTCCATATTCTGCTAACAGTCATTGGGTCTTGACCAACGCGTGTAGCAATGTCGCGATTCGATAAACCGCAATCGCGATAGGCTACAATCCGACCTTTATCAAAGTCGGAAACGTGATGATACGCATTTCTCCTCCTTACACGAGGCATCACAACAACGTTTCACCAGGCAACGCCGGTCAACTGCTGTTTGTGTATGAGAAATCGGTTGGAAACATCCTCATGTCAGCATGTTGTAGGTGTCGCCACCGGCGCCAACCTTGTGTGAATGCTCTGAGAAGCTAATCATTTGCATATCACAGCATCTTCTTCCTGTCGGTAATATTTCGTGTCTGTAGCACGTCATCTTCGTGGTGTAGAAATTTTAATGGCCAGTAGTGTAGTTTGCAGCATCCCTCGGCTCCTATACATATCGATAATAAGTCGTGAACCGTATGTTCCTTAAACATGTATTTACACGCAACCGATCAGCGACGCGAACTCTAGTTAAAAGGTGGATATGCTGAGAAAACCTATTTTACATATAATTACTTCAGAATCATTCTTTATCCTCAGCCTAGGCTCATTCGTGCCCATTCGTCCCTTGATATGTCCTTACAGTGGCTAGCACGTTGTGTACAGTGGATTTTGCAGGTGTAGACGAATGTGATGATAAAACCATCACTTTTAGCCACATTCTCATCGTAAATATTTTAGTATAGGTACTAAATTCCTGGAAAGAATAATCCAACCTCCAAATAGAACATGAACTGATACTGAAGCCACGTGTCGGCAACCTCCGTAGGAAAAGAGAGAAAGAGGAAAAGGAAGTTGTGTTATAGGAACAAAGACTCAAGGTGCTGTGTAGGAAATATGCAAACATTGTTCGATGGCGCGGAACTGTAGTGAACGCAGCAGACACCAACAAAATCCCAGGCAACCTTCTGAATACAGTGTCATGAAGAGCTGATAAATTGCCGGCCGGGATGGCCAAGCGGTTAAAGGCGCTACAGTCTGGAACCGCGTGACCGCTACGGTCGCAGGTTCGAATCCTGCTTCGGGCGTGGATGTGTGTGATGTCCTTAGGTTAGTTAGGTTTAAGTAGTTCTAAGTTCTAGGGGACTGATGACCTTAGAAGTTAAGTCCCATAGTGCTCAGAGCCATTTGAACCGTTTTTTTTTTTTTTTTTTTTTTTTTTTTTTTTTTTTTTTTTTTTGCTGATAAATTGCGCAGTTGTTTACTGGACTCCTGCAATAGCTTGCGGAAGAGAGGCCTTTATCTGCGGGCAACTTTTCCTCGTCAGATACACCGCACGACCACCAGTCGGCCACAAGGAAACAACCAGCGCTAAGTGTTGATAAACAAGCGCGCGTGTTTGTACCGATAAAGTTTCTACGACGGGAGTCCTGCTAGGGAATCAGATAGCACAAGGAAGCAGATAGACGCCACCCGAAGAAGCAATTAAAAGGGTGTGGCGTGCATTATGTAGATACTGTGTGCGGTTACGAATATAACTTGCACTCAGCTCCTGAGTTCTACGCTGCAGATATTTTGAGCTGGTAGATCATATTGCTGGAGGCGGAACAAAGTGACATCGCCAGTGTTGCGTTGAAAACGGTAGCAGAGGTGTGACGTACAGATCTATTTATGTTAATAAAATTTGTATTAATAAAAAACCTCAAGAGTTTTCACATAAAATATTTGGAGGCATTACTTTTCAGTATGTCCGTGGAAAGGCTGAAACTGAATAAAAATTATTTTAAAATATAGAAATGTGTTTGTTCTACAATACTTTAAGGTTATTTACCTGGAAAACTTTGCCCTTGTGTGCAATTGATGTTTAAACATTAACGAATCTGTAATGAAACATGTCCACATATTGTCTTTATCAAGAGTTTGTATCGTTGCGTTCCGCTGTATTATAATCATTGAAACTCCACATTTTCACGTCGAAGACGAATAAGATGAGAATGTACAAAAATACAGCAACTTTTATTTTGCGAAATACACTGCCTGACAATAAAACAGAAGCACCCGGAAGACACTGGCGGATGTCAATGTAAGGAGTTCAATATTGATGCAGCAACAAAAATTTTTGATCATTTCCCCATCAACATAAAATGTCTGACAGGTAGCAAAACAAGTTTTAAATCTAACTTAAAATCTTTTGTGCTGGACAACTGCTTCTGTTCCATTGACAAATTTCTACTTAAACACTGCCAGACAGAGAAAAAGGAAATATTATTTCTAAGTGAAGTTGCATGAGTAGGCTCATTAATGTCAACACAAATCATGAACAAATATCGTGTAAAATGACACTCACCACATCATTTTGATAAAAGAACCGTTCAGGTGATCTATGGAACATGTAAACTAACTAACTAGCGCCGGCCGGGGTGGCCGAGCGGTTCTAGGCGCTACAGTCTGGAGCCGCGCGACCTCTACGGTCGCAGGTTCGAATCCTGCCTCGGGTATACATATGTGTGATGTCTTTAGGTTAGTTAGGTTTAAGTAGTTCTAAGTTCTAGGGGACTGATGACCTCAGCAGTTAAGTCCCTTAGTACTCAGAGCCATTTGAACCATCTGAACTAACTACCGTCGTACACATACGTGCCATCAGAGAGTATGTTAAGTGATTTAGAGTTACAGCTCTCTGTGACAGGTGGAACAGCCACCAGAGTGCACTAATGTTGCGGTACCTAATGTTGTTACGAGACCTGGCAGGGCATACAAGGGGCTGAACAGCTTCTGATGTTGAGTGATCGCCTTGCGATGCCTCGTACACGTGTGAGACAGCGTTATCAGCACTTGAGAAAGTTGGAAAGGGCCCTCATTGTTGATCACCATTTGGCCGGCTGGTCGAAAGATACAATATCAAGATTTGTGAGGCAATCAGATGTGACGTCAGCCCGATACTGAAGTGTGGAAGGAACGAGAGGGGAGACATACTCGTCATCAAGGTTCCGGACGACCACGTCTGGCCACCAGAAAGAAGGATCACTGTATTGTGCACCAGTCACAACGTAACCCTTTCTTATTTGCCATGCGAGAACAGGCAGTGGAGTCCCTGCAACATTCTGGGCCATCCGTCGGCATTGGTTGGAGACTAGCAGCATACGGACTAGGAAATTACCATCCTGCTCATGGACTGCGGTTAACACCACAACAGAAACAGCTGCATTTGGAGCAGCGCCGTGGCTGAGAAGCGCGGGCTACTGGTGAATGGTATCATATTGTCCTCAGGGATGAATCACGGTTCTGCGTCACTTGGATAACTACCGTCGGCTAGCATGGTGGCGATGTGGAGGGAGATACTATTATTCCAATGTTTTGGAGAGGCAGAGTGGTGATACTCCTGGCGTTATGGTGTGGGGATCCATTGTTTGGTTGGTTGATTTGGGGGAGGGGACAAACAGCGAGATTATCGGTCCCATCTGGTTAGGGAAGCACGGGGAAGGAAGTCGGCCGTGCCTTTTCAAAGGAACCATCCCGGCATTTGCCTGGAGCGATATAGGGAAGTCACAGAAAACCTAAATCAGGATGGCCGGACGCGGGTTTGAACCGTCATCCTCCCGAATGCGAGTCCAGTGTGCCAACCACTACGCCACCTCGCTCGGTGGGGAGCCATTGGGTATGACTTCAGGTCACGGGTGACAGTGATTTAGGGAACTATGACGGCATATGTTGAGAAGTCCTGCATCCTCATATGTTAACTCTCAAGCGTTCTGTCACTTTACAACAGAACAATCCTCGTCCACACATAGCATGAATCTGTATGAACCGCCCGCGTGATGTTGAAATATTCTTGTTAGCAGCAGGATCTCTAGATTTATCCTCGATAGAATATGTTATCAACATCTGCATTATTCCTATCAGTTTGCCGGCCGGGGTGGCCGAGCGGTTCTAGGCGCTACAGTCTGGAACCGGCTGACGGCTACGGTCGCAGGTTCGAATCCTGCCTCGGGCATGGGTGTGTGTGATGTCCTTAGGTTAGTTACGTTTAAATAGTTCTAAGTTCTAGGGGACTGATGACCTCAGAAGTTAAGTCCCATAGTGCTCAGAGCCATTTGCACCAACCTATCGGTTTGTCTACGCAAAATCTGTGTCTCTCTAGCTCTTCGTCTTTCATGCCGACCCGTTAATGTTCTTCTTCGAGGCATAGCCTAAATCAAACGTAGTTTCCTTATAGGATGGGACGTTGTAGCAACTCAAGGTGAAGATACTGAAAACTAGGAACACTCTGAATTTTGTGGTGACGGCAGAAAACAAACACAGAGTTAGTTCCGTTTAACAAAGTAAGTGAAAAACGACGATAATAAACAATGTTTGTTGTCCACGGCGGCTTCGTTACTAAGTTTCGTTTTCCACTGTTGACAACATCAGTGACATAGCAGTTGCTGCATTATAGCTGCCCGGTATGCGAGTGTTAATGCAGATCAACCATCTGCAACATTTAAACATGAACGTCCCTTCAATGCAACTTCACGAAACCTTGTTACCTCCGTGTGTTGTTTCTACCATAACACCCGGCCGTTACGCGTGATAGAGGTTGGTAGCAATGTCAGAGGCCCGCGAACCTCCCCCTCATGTGTATATGTCTACTTCCTTCTACTTCTCCTTATGGCTATGCATGCACATGATTTTTTCTTTTGTGCACATCTGCGTCAAGCTTCCATTCAATCTTCATTCGCCTCCTTGTATAATTAATGTTAAAAATCGGTTCTTCAATTTTCGATGCTCACATATTAATATTATGGTAATTAAATAAAACAGATGAATTATCGTTGTGAATGTCCATCTTGGTATTTCTCTACGCAAAAATTTTGTCTGTCTAGCTCTTCGTCTTTCACTCTGACCTGTTAGCATTCTCCTTCTCGGCATACCCTAAAACAAATTTACTTTCACCATAATAAATGAAGTCGGAAGACGTAGTTAGTCAAAATGAAGAAATTAAATATTAGGAACTTACTTAAATTTTCTGGTAATGGCAGCAAATGGCCGCCCAGTTACTCTTATAGGAAAGTAATCGAAATGGCGACGCCAATATACAACGTTATTTACAGACTTCGTTACTACAGTATGTTCACTGTTACTGCTCGCAACATCATCGACTTAGCAGTTGTCGCATTGTAGCTGCCCGATATGCACTATTTACTGAAAATGAACCATGTAAACAAGAAAGCCCCAAGAATGCGATTTGTTTCTTTCATGTGTCATTTCTATCACAGCACCTGATCGGTGTGCGGAGCAGAGGTTGGTAGCTCTTCAATCTTCGATGTTCAGGCATTAGAGATTGTAATGTGTGATAATGTAACATCAGTGTTATGAATATGAAAGCTTCTACTTCCTTTTATCACTCTTAAATGCTACATACCCATTATTTTTTCTTTGTGCACATCTATGACAGAGTACGTTGCGAATTATGTAAGGATTATTGGCAATTAATCATCCGCAGTTAGTATTAAAAATCAGTACTTCAATTTTCGTGTTCACGTATTAATAGTATGATGCCCTCTCAACTAGTGAGGTTTCATTTCGTTTCCTCGTCGCCCTGTGGATGCTTCACTTTTTTCACTTTTGTGGTGTTGCAGTACCGCATATGTTAACGGTTTAGCTTTTAGCGAAGTAATATCTTATTTACGACTCTTGAATCTGCTATTCATAAGTAATTTTACAGATGAAGGGCTTATATTTGTGGAAGAAGATACACATCTTGGTATTTTAAAATAACTTTTGTTCCAAATTCAAATGGTTCTAATGGCTCTGAGCACTATGGGACTTAACATCTATGGTAATCAGTCCCCTAGAACTTAGAACTACTTAAACCTAACTAACCTAAGGACATGACACACATCCATGCCCGAGGCAGGATTCGAACCTGCGACCGTAGCAGTCGCGCGGCTCCGGACTGAGCGCTTAGAACCGCTAGACTACTGCGGCCGGCAACTTTTGTTCCGTTTTAGCCGTTAGAGCTAGAGTATTTCTCAGGTAAGGCCGAACATTCTGATGCTCCTGGAGGAAAGTAAATTCTCTCAAAGATTCGGCGCGGATTCGGGATGACCCACTCGCGTAAAAACAAAAGTTTTTCGACATTTAAAGAAAGTTGCCGATCTTACCGCAATTTTTATGAATGATGGAGCAGTTTTTTTCAGATAGTACTTCCTTATAGATAACTGCATCATCTGCAAAAAAGGCTGAGGCTACTGTTAATACCGTCTGCCTGGTCATTAACATGCGACATGAACATTAAGGATTGGAACACGCTTTCCTGGAGGATACCTGCACTCTGAATAATTCTCTGTCAAAGATAACATGCTGCGTCCTCACTAACAATAAATCCCTCAACCCAGCCGCAAATTTCGTTTGGTATCCCAAATGATCGTACTATCGTTAGTAAGCAGGAGTTGGGTCCCTTGTGAATGGTGTTTCCGGAATCGCTGCTCTTTTGTAGGCTCTCGCTCTCGGGTTCGGCTGATTCTCACTCTTTCAGCGGATCTTGAAAGGAAGTTACAGCGTTCGCCACATCGGTGCTCGGTTCGGTGTGAACAGTACTGAGAACAATCACTTTGTGCTTTACAGATTTTCACACGCGAACTACCTTTGATTTTCGACGTAAATCGTATGGGCGATGGAGCAGTCGGAGGAGAATGTAATAGAGGTCAGACGTAATGTCTTTCTATGATTACAAATATTTATTTCTAAGGAACTATTCTAGATACGGCTAACAGCTTCTTGCAAGTCGTAGCTTAACTCAAAAAGCTTTTTATGCATACACCTACAGATATCTATGAGACTGGAGTGCCTGTGTTATTTACGATGCATAGCTCCTTCGCACATCGTAATTCAGAATAAGAAAAATGGCTCTGACAAGGGAACCTCCCCATCGCACCCCCCTCAGATTTAGTTATAAGTTGGCACAGTGGATAGTCCTTGAAAAACTGAACACAGATCAATTGAGAAAACAGGAAGAAGTTGTGTAGAACTGTGAAAAAATACGCAAAATATACAAACTGAGTAGTTCAAGGGAAGATAAGCAACAATAAGGACGACAGGAACGCAGGAGCGCCGTGGTCTCGTGGTAACGTGAGCAGCTGCGGAACGAAAGGTCCTAGGTTCAAATCTTCCATCAAGTGTGAATTTTAATTTTTTATTTTCAGTTTATGTGACAAACTCATCACTTTTTTGGGAGTGACTATCACATCCACAAGAAAACCTAAATCGGGCAAGGTAGAAGAATCTTTTTACCCATTCGCCAAGTGTACAAGTTAGGTGGGTCGACAACATATTCCTGTCATGTGACGCACATGCCGTCACCAGTGTCGTATAGAATATATCAGATGTGTTTTCCTGTGGAGGAATCGGTTGACCTATGACCTTACGATCAAATGTTTTCTGTTCCCATTGGAGAGGCATGTCCTTTCGTCTACTAATCGCACGGTTTTGCAGTGCGGTCGCAAAACACAGACACTAAACTTATTACAGTGAACAGAGATGTCAATGAACGAACGGACAGATAATAACTATGCAAAAATAAAGAAAGTAAAATTTTCAGTCAAGGGAAGACTTGAACCAAGTATCTTTCGTTCAGCAGCTGCTCACGCTACCACGGGACCACGGCGCTTCTAAACACACTTCGTCCATGATGTTGCTTATGTGGCCCATGGACTACTCAGTTTGTATATTTTGCTTATTTTTTCACAGTTCCACACAACTTCTTCCTGTTTTCTCAATTGATCTGCGTTCAGTTTATCAAGGCCTATCCACTGTGCCAACTTATATCTAAATCTGAGGGGGGTACGATGGGGAGGTTCCCTTGTGAGCACTATGGGACTTACCATCTATGGTCATCAGCCCCCTAGAACTTGGAACTACTTAAACCTAACTAATCTAAGGACAGCACACAACACCCAGTTATCACCAGGCAGAGAAAATCCCTGACCGGGCCGGGAATCGAACCCGGGAACCCGGGCGCAGGAAGCGAGAACGCTACCGCACGACCACGAGCTGCGGACTCAGAAAGAGAGGCACTGCAGTATCGTATTTATATGCCGACACTGGGCAAGCGAATTTCAAGTGAAATGTGTTACCTGTACGGGAATATACGTGATGGATATACGGGTACAGGCTGAAGACGCATGGATGACGACATATGGAAGTTAGGGGCTGGCCGTGAGTCGCGCATGGATAGCCAAATGGTAGCCGGCACGGTAGCTCAGCGTGTTCGGTCAGAGGGCTGCGTGCTCTCTGTAATAGAAAAACTGAGTCAAAGAATCAGCTATCAACTTGAACGGACGTCTTGTGACGTCCGCCCAGGAGCGCAGACCAAACGCAACGAACTATATAGAAATATAGAAAAAAAGATGGTAAGGCGACCGCTCGCAATGAGCGGGAAATCCGGGCTCGAGTCCCCGTACGGTAAAAATTCAGTTCTACAGCTGACGGTTGTCCAATTGCGAATACATTTAGTGAATTCCTAGTGTATGCATGGTCTATTTCAATGAGCCTACTATTACCGCACCAGCGGCCTTGCCGCAGTGGTAACACCGGTCCCCATCAGATCATAGGAGTTAAGCGCTGTCGGGCTGGGCTAGCACTTGGATGGGTGACCATCCGGTCTGCCGGGAACTGTTGGCAAGCGGGGTGCACTCAGCCCTTGTGAGGCAAACTGAGGAGCTACCTGATTGAGAAGTAGCGGCTCCGGTAAACTGACAAAACGGCCGGGAGAGCGGTGTATTGACCTCATGACCCTTCATATCCGCATCCAGTGACGCCTGTGGGCTGAGGATGACACGGCGGCCGGTCGGTACCGGTGGGCTGTCCACGGCCTGTTGGGACGGAGTTTAGTTTAGTTTTACTGTTACGGCAACGTTTTACCTGGACAAGTTGGAACTTGAAATTGCACCTCAGTTACCAGAATTTAAACAATTCAAACTAGTTTCTACAAGGTGCTGCACAGACAATTTATGTTTGCAAATTTTTCGATGAAACGTTTCCGGAAAGGTAGACCACAAAGACGGTAAAACACAATAGAACCGCGTTCATCAAAGGCAACCTCTCTTAACTTTTTTGTGGGGTTGCCTTAAGGATAAAGTGTTCAGTTGAGCAGTCCCTGGTGGTGCAGACTCTTACAGCAGGAATACGGGAAGCCGTAGAGGCGGTGACGGAAGAGATGTTGACAAAGACATGAAAAGAGATTGAGTATCACCCAGACGTTCAAAACGCAACAAACGGAGTGCATGTGGAAGTGCATCTATAAAAGACTTTGTGATTTCAGCTACCATTTGCAACAAACGGCATAGCTGTATCCAACAAAGTTCCTTAGAAATAAATTTTTGTGATCAGCGCTGGACTTCAAGCTCAACCTCTAGAATATAAGAGATGTTTCTGCCAGCCAAGACACCTACAGCACAAGACAGAAAACAAATAATAATAATAATAGTAACAGTAATAGTAAAAGTTCCAACTGAGGAAAAGAAGAGGGAGTAAACTAAGTATTTGCCTACGTGAGGCGGGACAGACTAAAGAGGGCAAAGGCCAGGCAATAGTCACTACGAAATAATACTTAAGACTAGTATGAATGTCACTGGAGAATGCTAAAAATCCGTTAGTGCTTTCTCCACCTGATATTCTCTGTCGGTAGTTTGTATTCAATTCCGAAATTAACTCCTCAACTGAACTGAGCAACGAGTGATATACCTGTAAAGTTTTGATTGGTTGGTTGGTACATTTGGGTGAGAGGACCAAATAGCAAGGTCATCGGTCCCATCGGATGAGGGAAGGAAGTCGGCCACGCATTTTGAAAGGAATCATCCTGGCATTTGCCTGAAGCGGCAATCTAAATCAGGACGGCCGGACGCTGGATTGAACCGTCGTCTTCCCGAATGCGAGTAGCGTGCTAACCACTGCGCCACCTCGCTCGGCGCAAAGTTTTGGAATAAGGCTATATAGAAGGCTGAAGCTGCAATTAAGTTGTCAGTGCCCTGCCAAAAAATGCTTCAAATTTCATACATCCTGCTGTTACTTTTCCTACGACACTTTGCTTCCTTGATCCACTAGGACTGCTCAGCGGATCGGGTTAACTGGTAAGAAAAACGGAGTGTACGACTAGTGCGCGCCTTGCGGCTATCCCCGATACTACCGCACGGGGGCGACGGACGAGTCGCAGACCGGCGAATGGGGCAGTCATTTGAGCGGAGTGTGGCTGCGGTTCGATCGGATTATCCGACAGCTTATCTACAGTGCTATCATAGATTGCGATGAGGAAATGACTGAGGCTGCCATTTGATGAAGGGCAGCGGGTGGACCACGTCACAAAGAGGTGCAGGTATGATGAGTTTTACAAAGACACTAGCGCTTTACCTGATAATACTGTAGAATACTGCAGCACATGTGTACATTTGTTTGTTGATGGGGTACATAGATAAATACAAAGTGCATAAATATCTTTTTGACGTGATTCCAAGGTTACTAACATTTTTCTGAATGATTCCATGCCATCTGCAAGTGTCAATTTTTATTTTATTTTGTTTTCTATACTCTTACTCAGTTGTAGACTTACGCCATTTTCAAGCAGATTGTTGGAAACTTTTTTTAATGTAAACAACGATGGATATTCAGTATGTTATTTTTTAGTTAAAGTTAAAAGCAATGATTAGCCGTCATTTGCTTGGCTTTGATGCATTTATAGTACACTTTACCCCGTGCCTGATGGGGCAGTGATTTAATAATTTTCTTTGAATGTAGGTTCATAGCATCCACGAATTTTTCAATGACTGCATGCTGTCTGCAACTGTAAACTTTTAGTTTATTTTCGCTACCGTATTGCAGAATTTCTGCTGGTATAGCATTTCTTTTTTACAAAAAAGCCGTGTAATGGTGCACTTTAAAACGTCGAAACTCAGCAGTGGCACAAAAAACAAGATAAATATTAGCAGTTACCGATAGCAGGGAAACATTTAAAAAAATAAAAAAATAAAAAAAAACGTGTCGGCTCTTCGGGTGAATAACATTTTTGCTACACTTGGTCGAGGGTCGTCTTCACAAACGCCGTCATCGAGGTGAACGGATGCTCGAAACGTGCAGTGCGTTACGGACGCAGGATGTTGGGAGCAGTGTTATTCTGTGGGAAACATTTTCCTGCGCTTGCATGGGACCTGTGCTAGTAATGGAAGACAAACTGACAACTGCAAACCACAAGCATATCTGAGCCAGAACCGTGCTACAGTGGTTTGAGGAACATTATAGTGAACTCTCGGCGACCAAATTTGCCTGATTTAAATCCTATGGAACCCATTTGGGTCGCTATCGGGCGCCATCACCGCGTACGCAAATCGGCGGCTCGTTATTTATGGGATTTACATCTAATGCCACATAACTCCACAAGCCTGCCAGCGAACTGTCGGATCCCTGATACGCAGAATCAGTGACGTATTTTGTTCCAAGGACGGACAAACAACCTATTAAGCAGGTGGTCATAATGTTTTGGCTCATGAGTGTATCAGAGTTCCCTTCACAATATTCGCTCGGAAACCGGTTGATAATGGCCTGCATTCACTGACACCAGAAATTTATGTCGTGTTTGTAAACGATTTTCGTTAACAAGGCGTGACACTCGTTTCCGTTTCCTGTCGATTAGGATATTTTTTATAATCACTTTTATTACGACATATTTCATGTGGGACATCATTGTTTGCAGACGCGCTGGCAGTCGTCACTGATACAGCAATAAACTGTGCGGCTTGATTCACGGTGTGGTCACGACCAAGTTCAGTCACGACAGCTATTTCACCCATTCTGGCCCGTCTTTACCTAAATCCGCCTTAATAGCCTACAGTCACATAGACACCATATCAGTGCCATGACTTACGTTAGTGTCGAGGGTCAGTTTAACACAGCCGGCCGAAGTAGCCGTGCGGTTAAAGGCGCTGCAGTCTGGAACCGCAAGACCGCTACGGTCGCAGGTTCGAATCCTGCCTCGGGCATGGATGTTTGTGATGTCATTAGGTTAGTTAGGTTTAACTAGTTCTAAGTTCTAGGGGACTAATGACCTCAGCAGTTGAGTCCCATAGTGCTCAGAGCCATTTGAACCATTTTTTTTTATCAGTTTAACATCAGTTCTGGATCATTTACAACGCTATAAAGTGCCACTTTCTGTACAGGATGTTTAAAAACAACGTATTCTATTTCGCTACATATAGTAGTATTGGTCAAAACACGAAGAAAAGCTCCCATAATGAATGTCCGGAAACCAGTACCTGTTGAGTTATTGGCCAATCTATCTTCTCGTTGTTATCCATCTGTTACGTAGAAGTAGACACTACAGGCTTTGCTGCATGTGGTTCGCTTACACATTGTTAAGCCCTTCTTTGCAGTGAATCACACACTCTTCACATATAGGTGGCTGCATTCGGATTGTGTCATATGCAATGGTCACGCGCTCCTGTTACCTCCATATGTGGTCGCAAGAAACAACAACAGAACTTCTGCTTCAAGGCACGAATAATTCCGTACACTTGCACAAAGACGACTATGGTTTATGCATGACGAGGACCCACCATATTTTCTACGGATCGTGCGACAGTACTTCACCGAAATATTTCATGGACGATGGATTGGTCCGTTCAGTTTCTGACTAGGGAGACACACAAGGCATTGGTATCAGCCGAACCAGTCGACAATAACAGATGTTACAAGGTGGTGGTGGTTAGTGTTTAACGTCCCGTCGACAACGAGGTCATTAGAGACGGAGCGCAAGCTCGGGTTAGGGAAGGATTTGGAAGGAAATCGTCCGTGCCCTTTCAAAGGAACCATCCCGGCATTTGCCTGAAACGATTTAGGGAAATCACGGAAAACCTAAATCAGGATGGCTGGAGAAGGGATTGAACCGTCGTCCTCCCGAATGCGAGTCCAGTGTGCTAACCACTGCGCCACCTCGCTCGGTGGATGTCAGAAGAGCGTGTGACGAGTGCATGTGATGTAGTCTGAATGGATAGTGTATTTGAAAGAGTCCATCTGCGAAGAAAGGCTGTGTCAGGACGTGTGGTAACCAAGTTGCAGCACTGCCTATAATGTTTGCATTTATGTGACTGATGGGAATGAGAGGATAGACTGAACAGTATCTGAACAGGCATTGGTTTCCAGTCATATCATTATAGGAACTTTTCTTCTGATTTCGACCAAAATCACCTCCTGTAGAAATATGTTAGACTTTTTTCATTGTAACTTGTCCTGCAATAGAATCGGTGGCTTCACGAGAAAGCAAAATTTATAAAATGGTGGTTTGAGGGTGAAACTACTGGTACTCAGAGAGTTAAGCATGAGTAATATTTTATCCTGTGAGCCAATTACTTCCTCCTACATACTTCTCGTCCAGTGACCACATCGAGAAAATTAGAGCGACCAGCAGAATTTTTCTGCGAGTGTTCATTCGCTTGTGATGGCACGCAAGCAGTGTGTTACGGAACAGTCCAGTGAGGTCATGTATCAGTGATCATCATAATCTTCGGAAACCGAGTCCTCGATAAGGTCCACGTTCACGTACTCATCCACGCCTAGTCTGAGGACACGTGTTCTCTATTCGTCTCCTAGATAGGGTGTTAGTCGCTATCTGCAGGGCGATGAAACTACAGGCAGCACCTGTTGCTAAGACGGCGTGTTTTATAGCGCGCGGTGCGTGTGTTCGCAGACATCGCGCCGTGGTTGCGGACGCTGCCGGACGAGGTGGTCCCTGCAGCGGTACGCAGCTGCGTGCGGCAGCTGCAGGCGATGCGCGCCACCGACTCGCCGCCGCAGGCCACGCCCCCTCCGGCGCTGCCGACGCCGCCTCGCGACGCCACCCCCGCCGCCTCCGCCACCCCCACAGCGGCCGGCCAGTTGCAGAGCCCGACGCTGGGTCTGTCCCCGGCCGTCGCCGCAGCGTCTGAGGCGACGCAGGACGCCAGGAAGAAGCGGGGCCGCCCGGCCAAGCCTGCCTCCAAGGCCGATGCAGGTATGTGCACAGCCACAGTACTTTCTGATCTTGCTACACTGCGCTGAAACTCATATCTAGTCAGAACTCTTTTTGTTGGACCAGCAGGAGAGGAGTGATTCTTCAATTTCTCCAGGCGTATTTTATGACGAAATAAATCTCGGGTGAACAGCCTGGTATGAATGTGCATATGACACAATATTTCGGAAATCGACTACGTTGTCATCATCAGGTGCGCTGATGTACTGACTCCCGCGTTGGCAAGGTATCTGATAAATCCCTGATTTACGTAGACCAAGGTTGTCCTTGACACTATCAAGAAGGCCCTTGGTTTTCCTCCAGCAATGCGGGAGTGTATACATAGGTCAGACCATTCATACCATTGAGGACCGATGGCGAGAACATCAACGGCACACTAGACTGCAACAGCCCAGTAAGTCGGCAATCGCTGAGCATTGCCTGTCGGAGTTCCACAGCATGGATTATGACCAAACCAAAGTCCTGACACAGACTTCCAACAAAGAAGTCATAGAGATTAGAGTAAGGGAGCTACAGCTAAATCGTGACAGCGGTTACATCCTTAGCAAGGCGTGGGAACCCGCGATCACCCGGATTAAGAAGAAAAAGGATATTTCCCAGAGTGTACCGACTTCGGGGGGGGGGGGGGGGGGAGGGAAGAATAACGACAGCGGTGCCGGCAGACCCTCCTGAATGAGGAGACCTAGGACGCAGCGCCCAGACGGCGGGAGAACGGACGCTGTACCTGGACCGCGCGCGGGGCGCGGACTGCACCGACTCATAGGAAGCGCTTGAGCGAGGACGGGGATTGTCCTGTATATACCTGGCGCCGGCCCACCGCTGCAGTACATCAGCGCACCTGATGATGGCAACGTGGTCGGTTGCCGAAATATTGTGTCCTATGCACACTCATACCAGGCTGTTCACCCCAGATTTATTTCGTCAGGAGGAGAGGAATTGGGAGAGAAAGTCCTCTGTTTTCTGACTGGTTTGATGCAGCCCATCACGACTTCCTTCTAAACACTTCATCTCATAGAATCACCTATTCCCAACGTCCTTAGTTATTTCTTTGCTATTTTTCAGTCTCCATCGTCCCCTGCAGTTTTTGCTCTCTCTCGTTCTGTCAAGTACCATTGGAACTTATTTCATCTTAGCTCACTTCCTACCATGCTGGTTGATGATAAAATCTACTAATACATTTGGCCACATCAAACCTCTCCACTGCCCAACGTTTCTATCCCTCTGTTGGAATCTTCTTCAGGATTCGACTGGGGTCTCTGGATCGCTGAACACTGTCTATCCACGGGTTTTCGATCCCTCTGTTGGAATCTTCTTCAGGTTCGATTGGGATGCCTGGATGGCAGAACACTGTCCATTCAGAGGTTTTGCATCTTCTCAGGGCTCCACTGGGGTCCCTGGACAGCTGAACACTGTCCTTCTAGGGGTTTTATATCCATCTGCTGAAATATACTACTGGCTTCCACTGGGGTCCCTGGATGGCTGAACACTGTCGATCCAGGGACGCTAGAGGAATTCTGAAGAATACCTCAGCAGCGGTTCGAAACGCCGAAAAGTGAAGAACTTTGAAGACGAATGTTATGTGGCCTTAAGATTCATTAATGACAAAGGCCACAAAAGCGTGAAGGGTATATCATATCGCCCTATACATTCTTCTACTCAGTGAGATCCTTTTATCGTCAGTTCTGTGGATAACCTCATTTTTTACCTTATCATTCCACTTCATTTCGCGCATTCTGCTGTAAACCACTTTCCAAACGCTTCGATTTTCTTCTTTTCTTGTTTTTATACCCCAGGATCCACTTTGGTACACTGGTCGGATATAAATGTCAGAAATTTCTTCCCCAAATTAACGCCTATGTCCGATTTAGCTCAACGGACAAAACAATAGTTTCCCTCTTAACAGAGCACATTTGTCATTTTGGAGCGCTGTAGATGCTGCAGAACTGGTACCTGCAACTAAGACAGACCTCACCGCTGGTGTTGGTCATGGTAGTAAAATGTTGTTTACGCGCCAGTTGGTTGTATGGAATCAGCGTATTAAAATGGTTCTATGTGGAGACGTAACAGAACTGCGGAAATACCATGTTTTGACGTGCCTATGGACGCATCATGAATGAAGTCCCTCGATTTGTTGGTATTTCACTGTGGACTGTCCAACACGTCTGCAGGGAATGGTGTTGCACTAGAAGCTATATAACACAACGTAAAAACAATGGTCGTAAAGAGATACTATCCGACAGGTATCGAGGTTGAGTGTCACTCATTGTCAATAACAGTCAACTCATAACCATGCAGAAACTGCTGTTATCAATTAATGCAGGCCCATCTCAGTCAGCTTCCGAGCGAATACTGCGAAGAAAAGTGCATACAACGGTCATTAATACTCAAGTACCTTGCGAAATGCATTTGTCTTCGCGATTTTATAATGACAAAAAGCGAGGTACGAACCATAGGTACAATGAAGCGTGAGTGGAGGATGTAGTTTATGACGAAGGTCTTTCAGTGATGTTTTGGCGGTGTTTTATGCACCACAACTTAGGCCACTCACTTAGCTTTCCATGACCATGAACCAGGATGTTTATTTCAACATTCTCGGAGACGAAGGCTTAGCCTTCACTCTGTGTCTGCATAATGGATATGCTATTGACACTGCCGTTCTCCAAGGTGATAGTAGTCTTTGTCACATGCGACACGTGTATGCTGTTGGTTTGATAAAATCTTAGGCACGATGTCGCATCTCGACTGTCCTGATAAATCAATCAATCATAATCCCATAGAAAATGTTGAGTGTTTGGAAGATCGGATAAAACGTATCGACTGGTAACGCATTTTATTATGATAAAACGATGTGTTTTCATGCAGCCAGTCAGTGATTCCTCTCTTGTGCCAACGTTTCACTTATACCCAACGTCCTCAATTATTTTTGGGGTGTGTTCCAGTCTCTGTCTTCCCCTATAATTTTGACGTTCTGCAAGTCCCTTAAGTACCATGGATGTTAGCCCTGACGTCCTAACACATGTTCTACGTGCTGTTCCTTCCTCTTGTGAGTGTTTAACACATGGTTCTCTCCTCAATGATTCTGCGCAAAACATTTTCTAAATATCCTCCACGACGTTGTCTTCTAAAACGTTAGAGGAGGCTAAGAAACTAAAAGAAAATGAACCTTCCATTATAAATGTAGCTAAAAGGCTTGGATGTAATGAATTCACATTACGTAAAAGATTTAAAGAAGGCTATGGAATGTCATTATTGGGACGTTTAAGGAGAGTTTTTTTCTGAGTCAGAGGAAACAGAATTGGTGGTACACTGTGTCAGTCTGGATTGTATGTTCTATGGCCTTACCTTTAAATCCTTCCGACATTTAGTACATTATTTGCGGAAAGTAGTGGTGCAAGCCACCCGTTTAAAGTGAGTTCGCTCATTGATCGCTCATCATAATTTGAGTTTAAGCCACCGGAGAAAATCCTCCATCTGGAGGGTAACGGAACTTTTTTCCAGCAACTTGGAAACTTTGGAGTCTAACCATAATTTTCCATCCCATCGAGTCTATAATGAAGACGAAGCAGGAATCGAGTGTACTGGGAAAACTGCAGAAAAGTGTGGCAAGAAAAGGCCAAATAATAATATTACAATGTGTTTTCTTGTTTTAAAATATTTTGTATTTAAATTAGTGATACGTTATGTCATGTTTCGATGTTGAACGCGATCAAAACGATGGGAACAGTGATGATGATGATGATTGTGATGATGGTGTTGATTTTGATGCAGTACAACATTATACAAGTGAATAATGCCAGTAATTGGCAAATACTGTAATTCTCCTGTAGTCTGTTATAATTATAATAATTTTTTTGTGTTGAATTTTGTCCTGTAACAATAAGATGTTTACCCGAGATGTCTAGTTTCTTCATTTGTAACATTTTGTGAAATATAACTTTAATACATCATACAAATAGTCTAGAACTTGTCGTGTCGTGTAAAGTATGATCCTAGGAATATTGCGTAAAATGTTCATTGTCGGTAGAATGGAAAAGTAGAAAAGCATTAAGTATGCACCTTTGGCCTCAGCCTACCCTAACCCAAAACGAATGACTTTGGGTCTCTACTTTCATTTAATCATTTTCCTACTGATAATAAACAAAAAAGCAACCACGCACCCAACCAGTGCTCACCGCTATATTCCACGTAAAAGAAAGTATATTTTTCGGTTTCTCAGAAGACGCTTCATCAAATGTACAAGATGGGTCGTAAGACTGTTTGAATATGAAGACTGTGTAATTTGGTGCTCATGGGTAAAAACTGCAAGTTACAGACACTTTCACCACATTTCACCGGCCACTGTGGCATAGCCGTTCCAGGTGCTTCAGTGCGGAACCGCGCTGCTGCTACGGTTGCAGGTTCGAATCCTGTCTCGGGCATGGGTGTGTGTGATGTCCTTAGGTTAGTTATATTTAAGCAGTTCAAAGTCTAGGGGACTGATGACCTCAGATGTTAAGTCCCATAGTGCTTAGAGCCATTTGAACCATTTTTTGAACCAACATTTCATTTCGCAGTCAGATTACATCATATAAAGAGGTAGACATTTCAAACACATATAGACCCATCATTTTTGTTAAAAAACAATCCAGATCGCAATTTTTTTAATTTTTAAGTCTGGTTACCTGTTTTGGTCTATAAGATCATCGACAGATCAAAACTCCAGATGAAGTGAGGAGCTAGTGATCGGAGCCATTGTGTAGTACCAACTTGTACCCATCGCCAAACTGCAGGGAATGCTTTTTATTAAAAATATTTTGTCCAGTCGCTGTTCTTGAAAATGTTATGAAATAAGAGCGACTGTGAAACTCGAAATTACGAAGAATTGTCCGTTGCTGGACTTCCTCCTTTTACATGTCCACCAGTTGTATTTTGTTTAAAATGTCGTCACAATAATTTAAAAGTTCACCAATACGCAACTGAAAGACAGCTGTTTCTTTCGTCATTGTTTGAGATGAACTAGTAGCATATTTCATATCCTTCCTATAGTGAAATTTTGCACAGTTTGCTTCAGGCAGGTAAAAGCATCAGGCCAAGTCACTTCTCTCATTTCTGAAGACATGCATCGGCCAGTTGAGGAAGTTGTTACTGATGCCAAACAAACGCGTCGTGACTCCCCAGGCACAGTGTCTGTACCCAGCTCTGCCACGACTTTCGTAGCCCTTCTAAACTTCAGTAATACTACCGATTATTAAAGCACGGTAAGATATCGCACCTGTTGAGCAGCAATGAACTGACGAGTGACTGCCCTGTCTATTCCTTATTACAGTCCACGAGACTTATAGTGATCCTCCCATGGCTGGTGTCCATGGCCGTAGACTTTTTGCCTGAACCGAGGTACTCCTGGCAAACCATTAAAACACTGGCACGTAAAAAGAACAATACCTGCAAGAATCAGTGTCCCATGCATCGAGCACCTATATCCTGATCATCATTAAAGATGACGATATTGTGCGTGTCGCTCATCCTGCGCCGTACTGTCATGAAAACGGACAGTACAATGTCAGTAGACACCTCTGCCGAATGACATACCACAATGATTCATTAGCTGTAACAACAGGAATCGAAGTCAAACGGCAGTTTGCTAATGGGTATGACTCTCATATCACTCCGTTTCCCACACAATTTGGAAGTGCTCAGCTGTACATTCTTGATGGTAATTGCTCAAGGTCAGTGCTTCTTATTTCGCAAGAATTTAGAATTGTTGTGTTCCAGTGTCATTACACTACATCTCACTGATTAACCAATAAACATGATTTACGATCATAATATATACTGCCTGACAAAAAGGAGGAAGAAGGAAGCGAAATGAAACCACTGGTTCAGACGGTATGTTGTGTTACTTCATTCATTACAAATACGAGGTGCATTCAAGTTCTAAGGCCTCCGATTTGTTTTCTAATTAACTACTCACCCGAAATCGTGAAACTGGCTTTACTTCTCGACGTATTCGCCCTGCAGACCTACACATTTTTCACAACGCTGACGCCATGATTCCATGGCAGCGGCGAAGGCTTCTTTAGGAGTCTGTTTTGACCACTGGAAAATCGCTGAGGCAATAGCAGCACGGCTGGTGAATGTGCGGCCACGGAGAGTGTCCTTCATTGTTGGAAAAAGCCAAAAGTCACTAGGAGCCAGGTCAGGTGAGTAGGGAGCATGAGGAATCACTTCAAAGTTGTTATCACGAAGAAACTGTTGCGTAACGTTAGCTCGATGTGTGGGTGCGTTGTCTTGGTGAAACAGCACACGCACAGCCCTTCCCAGACGTTTTTATTGCAGTGCAGGAAGGAATTTGTTCTTCAAAACATTTTCGTAGGATGCACCTGTTACCATAGTGCCCTTTGGAACGCAATGGGTAAGGATTACGGCCTCGCTGTCCCAGAACATGGACACCATCATTTTTTCAGCACTGGCGGTTACCCTAAATTTTTTTGGTGGCGGTGAATCTGTGTGCTTCCATTGAGCTGACTGGCGCTTTGTTTCTGGATTGAAAAATGGCATCCACGTCTCATCCATTGTCACAACCGACGAAAAGGAAGTCCCATTCGTGCTGTCGTTGCACGTCAACATTGCTTGGCAACATGCCACACGGGCAGCCATGTGGTCGTCCGTCAGCATTCGTGGCACCCACTTGGATGACACTTTTCACATTTTCAGGTCGTCATGCAGGATTGTGTGCACAGAGCCCACAGAAATGCCAACTCTGGAGGCGATCTGTTCAACAGTCATTCGGCAATCCCCCAAAACAATTCTCTCCACTTTCTCGATCATGTCGTCAGACCGGCTTGTGCGAGCCCGAGGTTGTTTCGGTTTGTTGTCACATGATGCTCTGCCTTCATTAAACTGTCACACCCACGAACGCACTTTCGACACATCCATAACTCCATCACCACATGTCTCCTTCAACTGTCGATGAATTTCAATTGGTTTCACACCACGCAAATTCAGAAAACGAATGATTGTACGCTGTTCAAGTAAGGAAAACGTCGCCATTTTAAGTATTTAAAACAGTTCTCATTCTCGCCGCTGGCAGTAAAATTCCATCTGCCGTACGGTGCTGCCATCTCTGGGACGTATTGACAATGAACGCGGCCTCATTTTAAAACAATGCGCATGTTTCTATCTCTTTCCACTCTGGAGAAAAAAAATCGGAGGCCTTAGAACTTGAATGCACCTCGTATAGTCAAATTTACAGAACACTTGGCACTATGAGTCCACTTATCAGTATAATGTTGAACCTCCACCCCTTATAGCCTGAGTGAGAGCAATGATACTGTTGGCAAGGCTCTCATAAACCCGTTGTACCCTCCGCTGGCTGGTGAGTGTTGCAACAAGTCCTTCACATCCTGGATTCTGACACCGGGCAAAGACGACGTATGAGCTGATGCCACACATGTTCAGTCAGGGACAGATCTGGTGATCCTACTGGACAGAGGAATACCTCAATGTCACGCATAGGTTCATAGAGAAATGTGCCATGTGTGTACGAGAACTGCCCTGTTAAAAATGTCACCACATTTCTGTCACATGAGTCGTAATGCATGAGGACGTATTACGTCCTTGGCATACGATTGTGCCAATAGAGTTCCTTCAGTGACTACTAGCCATGACCTGAAATCATAGCCGATGGCTCCCCACAACATAACGCTGTGAATAAATCCGGAGGAAAGACTGCCCAAATCAGTAGAAAGGGACGTTTATCAGGTCTCTGATATACTGCCCGACGAACGTTGACAGTGGTGGTGGTAGAGAGCCGTGATTTATCGTTTAACATAATGTGATGTCGAATAAAAATTTCTCGGTTCGCTTGTTGAGTCAAATTCGGATAAAATTCTAAGCTTTCGATTATATCTACAGGCATATTCGTCAGGGACCAAATCTGACTGTTGTGAACAGGCAAGGTTCCGCTATTATGTCCAAAGAATGGCATCTGACTGGCTGGATTACGTCATGATAGCGCGTACAGTGGTGGTGCGCTCTACGTTCAAAAATTTTTGCTTGCGCTCTCTACCTATCGTTGATTGCAGCGCAGTCCATCGTATGAGGCGGTTAACTGCGAGAAGTATTCCTCTGTGTCTTTTCCTTGTCTAGTGCACGTTTCCATGCAATACTAAATCCATAGCCAGTGTCTCTGTTGAAAGCGTTCTCACAAACTCTGCTTTCAACAGCTTCTCTGATCACAGAGAACCAATACTTCCAAGCGTAAGCAATTATTCTCTTTAGTTAAGAGAAAATGTTGTGCTGATTTTACAGGTTGTGCTCTGCCGTCGCTGGTTAATCCAGATGCTGTATTTCAGGTGACATTGATGCTCGACTCAGCGATCTCGTAGTTTCTGTAAGATGAAGCTGAACTAGTCTTATTAATACTTAATCACTCTGTGTGAAACAGCGAACAATAAATTAACGTCAATTAATAATGTAAATAAATCTATGCATTTAGTGATCAAACCGAAGAAACAAAAGACAAATGTTTTGGGGCAAAGGTATGCATGCGGTTTGTAGGATCTTTGCCTCATGACACTGGTTTCTGAGCTTCTGGTATCAGCTGCCATATATGGCAACTTGTTGAACTAACAAGTAAGCTTAATGTGCGAGCTAGATTGTGTACTTAGATACAAAATATTGGTAAATCTTTGTTTTTTCTTTTTGTTTTTTTTTTTAAGCAGACAGATAGCTATCAATTACATGGTAAATTTTTACATCCGAAAATTCCAAAAAACTAAGTCACATCACCTCTCGAAAACTTCAAAGCGCAAACTATTAACACAACACGCCTGATTCTTCCACCACACAAGCTCTCAAATGAGGGTGCAGGGATGCCACACCACGCCTACAAGTAGGAGAAACAGTAGATTCGGATATTTCCCCTGTGCGCACCTTTCCTCTGCCCACTGTATCGATTATTATTTCCACTTTTCGGCGGCACCAACTGTAAACATACAGAACTAACACCGATTAAACGACATCGATTTCTCATTTTCTACACTTTATCGAACAGAACTTGCTCATTACCTTACGTGCAATACTCACACATTTCTTACGCCCTCGATATTCTACCCCAATTTTAATTTTACCTATGTTTTTCATGCATTTCCACGTCATCCATCGGCGATTCCTCCAGTGCTACGGACCGGCTCGCCCGGCGACGCCGCTCCCTCTGCTCTGGCTGGGGAGGTCTCCACTTAACGCCGCACGCCGCGATCACGTGAACAGCCCTTAGGGGCTAACGACAACAACAAAACATGTGCCTTTTACGTGACTGCCAGAAGAACGCGACACTCTTCTGGTCAACAGTTTCTTTCCTGTACGGTACATTTATAATAAAATAACTACATTAAAAGGGATACTTAGTCCGGGGCCTAGTTTAAATATTCATTAACATATTAATGTTATCTTACAATGTCAGTACGACCAATAATTCGACACATGTAGACGTTCAAAGTCAATAGTTTCTCAATAGAGCACAAAAAAAGAAAATTCATGTAAACAAAGGACCAAACGAAGCAACGTAAGACTGAGAATGCTCTGTGGTAAACAAAAAAGTGGTAAAATGTAATATAGATGACAACATTGCTTCCTACGATACTGACCGTATAAAATAAAGGTGTATCACGTGGGAATTGTGTGTCAGTTCCCTGTAGCCTGTTCCGAAATACTACATAAAAATAAAAATATATTCTACTTCTTCTGCTTCTTTCTGAAGTAATAAAGCACTGCAAGTACTTGTAGCTGTATTTCCCCGTTTTTCTTCTTTATGTTCTTTACCGAGCGTCTGGAATAGTTAGCAGTTCCTGCAATTGGTGAATCTCCCCAGCTGTACGCTCAAGGTCCACGAAACTTTTTCGTTCAGGAGTCACCAGAATCAGCAGCATGTATAAACATCGCAGCTCTGGACAAGTCAGGAAGGATAAGACTTCATGGGCCACTGTCACACAAACCGATGGACTCACCAGGAGCTAAGGTGTCTGCTCCTGGTTAGTTCCTGCAACCCTTTCAGGCATAGTTTTCAATGAAATTTTTGTTTCTCTCGTCTGCCTTTTCCGGTGAACACATGCCGCATAAGAGAGAAGTTCCTCAGCACCTATGATGCACACAGACTGGTCAAAAGTATCTGGGCACCTATTAGTAAAGACGTTAAGATGGAATATGTTCACCCTTCACCTTTATCAAGACTTGAACGCTGCTGGGACACTTTTAATGGTACGCCTGAATGGCTGTGGGGGGATGGCAGCACATTTTTGCTCAAGAGCCGAAACCAGGGAAGGTAGTGATGCGGGTCGCTGAAGTCTCGAGCGTATCAGAGGTTTTAACTCATTCCAAAGGAGTTCCACTGGATTAGATTGGGACTAGTGGCAGGCGAGTCCATTTCTTGAATGTAATTGTCCACAACCCATTACGTCACACATGGTGCTTTATGACAGGGTGCATTCTCACTCTAATACAGCCATCATCTCCGAACTGTTCCCTACTGTACGCAGTACACAACAATTAGAAAATGCGTTCATATCCTTCCGCGTTTAGCGTTTTCTTAAGCGCAATAAGGGGACCACAGCCTAACCACGAAAAACGTCCGCACATCGTAACACCACCTCCTCTTTACTTTTCTGTTGGCACTACACACGATGGTAGATGGCGTTCTCCAAATATTCGCCAAACCCAAACCCATCCATCGAATTGCCGCTCCCAGTTACTCATGTCCAGTCATTCACCGTCTAGCGGCCTCAGTCTACACCACCGCAAGCAACATTTTGTACTGACTACATAAACGTGTGGCGCATGAAGTTATGAGCAGCTGCACGGCCATTGCACCACACCCTTTTTGACTCTCTGCCCCCAGTCACTGTGCCAGCTGGATTTCTGGTAGCTGACCGTTGTGGCCGAGCGGTTCTAGGCACTTCAGTCTGGAACTGCGCTTTTGCTGCAGTCGCAGGTTCGAATCCTGCCTCGGCCACGGATGTGTGTGATGTACTTCGGTTAGTTAGGTTTAAATAGTTCTAAGTCTAGGGGACTGATGTTAAGTCCCATAGTGCTTAGAGCCATTTGAACCATTTTGATTGCTGGTACCACTTTGGAACTCAAGACTGATTCATTCCGCGAATGTCATGCGACTTTTTACAACCACCCTCCACCATTTGTGACGTTTCCTGTTCGTCGGTACATGAGGTCTGTTTAGTCAACCACATCACCAACTGGGCAACTTCAGAAGAGCTTAAATATCTCTGATGGATGTTGATCAGGTGACGTGCAATGACTACTACACGTTAGAAATCACTGAGCTCTTCTGACCCACTCAGTCTGCTACTACTGCTCTCTGTATTTTTTTACGGCACGATATCTTCGTCTCCTTTTGTACTGGCGTGTTCGCTTTTTATGACATCTAATGGAGAATTCCGCATTATACAGTTGTGTCTGAATGCTTTGGATGACGTACTGTATGCACGAGGACTGTTCAACACAGAATGATCATAATTTTTTTGACAACATACCTTTATTCATCTCATAATTTTGATGGTCCTTTTCAATGTAGTCTCCCATGAATGCGGTGCACTTGTTCCAGCATTTCTGCCAGTCTTCAGACACATGCTGAAACAATTTTTTGAGAGGTCCTTCAAAATCGCCTCCGCAGCCTTCACCACTGCTTCTGATTATTAATACTGCCTCCCAAGAAGGCGTTTCTTCATGTTAGGGAATAGGAAAACGTCACATGGGGCTAAATCCGGACTATATGGAGAGTGAAGGATGCACTTCACGTTAATTTTTGCAAGATATTCAGCAACAACATTGACAATATGCGACCGCACATTATCGTGGTGCAGCATCCAGCATGCTTCACGGAAATGTGGTCTTTTGCGACTGATGTGGACTTGCAATGTTTTCAGGACATCCCTGTAGTATTGTCCAGTTACTGATGTGTGTGCAGGTACAACATTCTGATAAACCGTTCCACGAATATCAAAGAATGAGATGACCATAACATTCCAAGCAGAAGCTACCACTTAACCTCTTTTAGGGGGTCGGTGATGAATATTTCCACACTGAGCTTTACTGTTTGCTCACAGGCTCAAACTGGTGTAGCCAAGTTTCATCAGCAGTGATTACATCTGAAATAAACTCGGGATCTTCCTTTAACATCAACTTTAATTGCATGCAGACCTTCATGCGAATGTCCTTTTGTTCGGGAATCAACAGTCTTGGAGCCCATCGCACACAAACACGTGTCATGTGTAATTTCTCTGTCACCAACGTGTGCGTAGCACCCGATGAAATGTTCAGTATTTCAGAAAGTGATCTTAAGGTAATTCGTCAATCCTCTCTCACAATGACAGCAGCAGTGGTGATGTTTTCTTCCGTAAGAGCACTCACTGGAGCACCGGGTCCACATTCCTTTGAAACTGATTGTCTCCCCTATTTAAACATTTTAAACCACCTTCGAGCTGTGCTGTAGGGAAGAACAGACTCTCCGTAGGCCTCCTGTAACATTGTGTAGGCCTCAGATGAAGATTTGTTGAGACGAAAGCAGAATTTCAAAGCCGCGTATTGTTCCTCGCGTGTTACCTCTATTGCAGCGGTAGGCGATACTGAACATGTCTGACCTTGCCTACCTCTCACAGGCGGGAACCAGGAGTCCCAACAATGAAACTACTAAGGCGTGTTTCATGCACATAAGCTAACAGAATATCATAAGATTAAATTTCAGCACAAGAAATTAAGGCCATAAAAATTGTGATCATTCTTTATTGATGAGCCTTCGTATATATGAAGAAAGATATTTGAGAGTAGGACTGTCAGAAAGACAATGGGTGCAAAAAAAAGCTACGGATAGTTGTAAATTAGAAATAATGAAGAGGTGCTGAATAATGTGCAGAAAATGTCAGAAATAATGGCAAAGCCAAGGTTAATCTTCATCTAGACATCCCTATCGAATGAATAAGAACAGGCTTACAAAATAAATATTTGTGTATTTCTGGAAAAATAAATCGACAGTAGCATAGCGTGCAGAAATAAGAAAAGAACTAAAATAGTACAACTTCAAAGAATCGGCAATAATACAAAAAAAATCTTTTAAGGAATAAAATAATAAATTTAGAAGGCTTTCAAGAAAGAAGAAATCGGGAACAACATGAACAGAAAAAAGGGAAAGACGGCAAGGGGAACAGAGTAAGGAGCACAAGAAAATAAGAAGCGTAGGAACTGAAGTTGTTGATTTAAGAACATTCCGAATTTTTCAGATGTCTTTCGGCCAATAAAGTAGTGTGAGAACTAAGAGTATTGGAAATAGCAAGAAATTAAAAAAAAATAATTACAAGTTTCGTTTGACACAGGATACCTCCTAGTTGCTTTCTGGAATACAAGCCGATGAGAGTTGGTTTGCGACCTAAATGGTGAAAAAACACATTCGAGCCAGGAAAAAGGATCCCATCCACAGATTACTGCATAAAGAGTGTAACAAAATGACATTTCAAAAATTTGGGAGGTTGTAGAGGCTGAAATTTTGAACATTTTGATGCAAGAAGCCTGTAGTCTTAATATGTGAAATAATGTTTCCAGAGTACAACGAACTCTTTCTCCGCATTTGGTAGGCTAAGTGAATCACCAGAATAGTGTGGCTTGGAAAATGTTTATTGAGAGTAGAGTACAATTAAATAATGCAAACCGAATCGGTGATTTCTCTGCTGTAGAGTAAATGCTCAATGCGACGACTACGAACTTCGTTACAACAAAGTGTAACGACGAACCATGTTTCATTTGATTCTCTGAAAGATTCCTCGCTCTCATCTGATGGCATCAAACGCTGTAAACATACACTCGATAAGCTCAGGTACTGCCCCTGCTGGTGTTGAGTTCGCAAAGGACTTTATGTAACCGCAGAAGAAGAAGTCAAGAGGAGGGAGGTCAGGAGAGCGCGCAGGCCAGGGGACTGAGCGTCCCCTTACAGTTAGTCTCTCCCTGAAGCTGTTTGTGAGATAGGCCCTGGCCCGACGATCAAAGTGCGCTGGAACACCATCGTTCTGAACCCACAGACCAGTGTGTAGTGTAAGTGAACTGCTTCCAGAAGCTCAGTCTAGGCATTGTCCAGAACGTTCAAATACCATGCATCATTAAAACGATCTGGTACGATGAGTGGACCACTAAGATGACCTCCAAGAATTTCAGCCCAAAGTTTCACTGACAATCTCACCTGGTAACTGCTCGTACAGGAAGTGCGTGGCTTTTCAACAGCCCTGTGATGGCTGTAGAAACTTTACTTCACATTTCCGGCTATAGGTCCCTTAAATCAAAACGTTCAAAATTTCTTTCTCTGAAATCTTCCAAATTTTTAAAACGTCTATCTGTTACACCGGTACAGCATTACCCACATGTACACACTCGATCTTACTGCTAAGTCAAATACTGATATTTCTGAGTGTATATTTTGATTTCATGCCTCGCAAATTACGACGCAGTCAAATTTGTGTTAGTTCGTTGCTGTTTTCGTTATTAAGTCACTTGCGTCGCATAGGTACTTTTCAAATTTTGACGAAATGCTTTTCACCGAATTTCAACTTCTTGGTACTTATGAGAAAGCGCTGTAGTAATTACTAATTTAAACAAGTAATCATTGTGGTATTAAAATATCTAACAAAAAAAAGGTGAAGCACCAGAAGACATGGTCGGATGTCAACCAAACTTTGTGCACGTATACATTATCAGGTGGTATTTAAACGGTTAGAATTACAACTGTCTCTGTTGCAGGTGTGATTATGACGATTAACGTTTTAGTGCGCTAAACGGTGAGGCCATCAGAATCCTATGTGACAGGTAGAATGGCCACCAACGTTTATTCTATTGTTCGTGTTTAGTGTTGTTACCAAGCCAAATAAGGTACACAAAGCACGTCGGACGGGGTGTAGAGTCGTACTTATTGTTGGGCACATATTACCATGTTCTTTGTAAATTTGACTGGATTTAGTGACCACGGTAACAGCATCACATAGCACCTCACCCTGCAAAATTTTATTTACTTTTCTCGTCCACTTCTCGCTGCCTCACTTCTTTTGTCAGGCAATGTATTTTATATTGGAAATTTGTGGTAAGGACTATGTGACCAAACTGCTGAGGTCATCGGTCCCTAGGATTACACACTACTTTAACTTACACTAAGGACAACACACACACCCATGCCCGAGGGAGGACTCGAATCTCCGACGGGGGAAGCCGCGCGAACCGTGACGTGACGCCCTTAGACCGCACGGCTACCCCGCGCGGCCGTATTTTGTATGTTTCATTAGTATCAGTACTAAAGTCTTAGGCATGTGTGACTAATTAAAAGTTACGTGTGACAGTAAGTTATATTTGAATTTGGGGTGTGGGGGCAGGGAAGGAGGAAAAATAGTAACACAACTATCAATTGAGGATAGAATCCTGAGATCCGTCTGAGGAACCTACTGTTGTATCATATTGCATCTATTTGTTGGCCTGCAGCACCCTTCTCGAGCTTGTACCTTCAGAAAGTTAATGTACTACCCTGTCGGTCTCAGAATGTAGCAGAATGGTTTCAGAAACTCAACGAAAATGAAGGTATTAGGTAAAATCTTCTAGGTTGTTGGACTACGTCATATTCCCTTCCAGTTTCTTCATCGCGATCAATATTTCGATCCCACTGCTCTGATCTTCTTCAGCAAGTTGTTGTGTTCACAGCTAGCTCAATACAAAGGATCCTGACGAAGATTCCAAAAGTAGGATCGAAATGTCAGTCGTGAGGAAGAGAACAGATGCTTTTGAAATGTGGGGCTACAGAAGAATGCTGAAGATTAGATGGGTATATCACGTAACTAATGAGGAGGTACTGAGCACAAACGGGGAGAAAAAATATTTATGGCACAATCTGATTAGAAGAACGGAAGCGGAACATAATGCGGCCTTACAACCTAGAAGATTTTACGTAGAATGACAACGACCACGAAAGCCTGTAGACTTACGTGGGTTGAGTGCCCCCTTCCCTTTCCACATCACATGGCCTCATTCCTAGTAAGGAAGTCTGTTGTTGTTTTTGTTGTTGTTGAGGGCTTCAGACCAAAGACTGATTTAATGCAGGTCTCCATGCTACTTTATTTATCCTGTGCAAGCCTCTTCATCTCAGAGTAACTACTGCAACCTACATCCTTCTGAATCTGCGTACTGTATCCACCTCTTGGACTCCCTCTACGATTTTTACCCGCCACGCTTCCCTCCAGTAGTAAATTGGTGATACCTTTGATGTCTCAGAATACTTCCTACCAACCTATCAGTTCTTCTAATCAGATTGTGCCATAAATATTTTTATCTCCCCGTTTCTGCTCAGTACCCCCTCATTAGTTACGTGATATACCCATCTAATCTTCAGCATTCTTCTGTAGCCCCACATTTCAACAGCATCTGTTCTCTTCGTGTCTAAACTGTTTATCGGCCATGTTTCACTTCCATACATGGCGACACTCCACAGAAATACTTCCAAAAAAGACTTCCTGACACTTAAATCTGTTCTTGATGTTAACAAATCTCTCTTCTTCAGAATCGTCCTTCTTGCCATTGCCAGGATTCCAAGGTGCCATTTATCGAATGCCTTGGAACCATCTCCGACAAATCTCCTCAGGTTTTGGGCAGAATCTTATCGTTCATGAATGTCGATAGCTCTCCAACGCTTTCAGTCCTTCACCTTCAGGCCATCTGACAACGCCTCTGTGCCGCCATCAGGGCGATTGGGGTCCTACACGTTACTAGGAAGGTGTCTCTAAATCAATCACTCGCTCGTCTATCTAGGAGAATGCCCGTAGATACAGTGGAAAAGCAGCTATTTAGATAAACCTATCTCCTGTCCTGTGGAATATTTCATCACTCCTCCGAATGACGGCGTTATCTCGAAGAGGAATTGTCTCCACTTGTTTTAAGGCCTTCTTATCTCCAGACCAAACTCGAGCTCTATCTCTTATCGCGTCGGCTCTGGCGCCTCGCCAGATATAATATAGGTGTCTCTTACCAGCTTCTCCATCTCATCAAGTTTTTAACGAAGAAATGTTCTGAGGTTCTAGGGTCTTCTTCATATTTTGTATTTTTCCAACCTGTGGTTTAGCAACCCATTCGGCAAATCGAAATATTTTCCTCGATAGTCAGCACTCTTAAAAATGGGACGTCCCCTTTTATCAGTGCTTTGAAGTTTTCCTCTTACCCATCAGGCGGACACATAAAAGATGGCTACAAAAAGTGAGTTTCGCATGTCGCCCTACTCTGAGACCATTGCGAAACAACAGCGACGCAGTGTCAGAAGAGGGTACATGTTCCGGGTTTCGTACAAACACAGTTGTACTGCGATACGTGTAACAGGTGCATCACACGAAGTGCGTGAATGAAACGGAGTGGCAGCTTGAAACTTTCTCCAAAGCTATTCGTAGTAGCCTACAACCAACCGACACACATACGGCACTTCTTGATGTGTGCCACACTTCTATGACTCTGTCTTGCCATGAAGACATAGCAATATTTTTTTTAATGTCCTACTCTCTTTTTATTACTAGTCCGTTACGATGGTACAAATACAAACGCATAGTTTATTGTGGAGCATGTCTTCATAACCTGTGCTCTGTGGATCAGAAGATGGAAGCTTAGTCCTGCCGAAATTATTAATTAATCCAATGTACATAACGCCGTCAAGGCAATAAAAAAGTTCATATCGGAAGTTTTCTTTACATGGAATTAATTGATCGCCCTCCAACCGACAACCGACAATGTCAGGAGTTTCTTCTCCTGCCAGAATAATGTGTAACCTACACTTTTAGGTCGCCTCGTACATGACAGACATGCAGTTGTGCCATGGGTTTATGGTTTTCCTTTGCAAAATGTGCTTCTCAAAGACACTATCAATCTGGGAAATCCCTGCAGTAAATCGTGATAAGGTAAAATAGTCTGCCATGACACAAATAAATCGTAAGATTTCCTGGTCCGAATCACACTTTTCACTAACACAAACTGACACTTTTATTGTTAACGAGTAGTACGTAGTAATAAATTATCTGTTTCCTGGTTATTTTATATCTATTACTAACTGTAAGATCCAACTCGGGGAACGTGACAGACATTACTGTTACTTTTTGTGCCGCCTGTCAAAAGAACATCACTCAGCCATAAGTTTGTGCACAAAAAGAACGTAATTGTCTTAGCTCGACAGATTTATGACCAGCTTAAAATGGCACTGCGAGATAAAAAAAAAAGAAAAAAAGAAAAAGAAATCGCTTAGTGGAATACAATATTTAAAGAATGATATCATGGATCCACCAAAAGATGTTGCGTACTTATTCACAGAAAGATAGTTCCGGACAAACGACCATATTCTAGTCACAAACTAACATCACATCAAGGTAAAAGAAGGTTCCTTCGCGTTAATACGAAATTGTTTTGAGCTGCAGCACCTGTTACACGTACATCTACAGTCTCATAGGCATGTGACTGACGCAGGCAATGAAACACTCACGTTTTTGACGCCTCTAGCTTGGTGTAGTGTTAATCCGTGACTTGAAAATCACCACCTGCTGAACTCGTTGTATGTGGGTAAATGTAATTACTTTTGGTGGTTCAATGACGCCGTTCTTTAAATACGTTGACTCTGTGTACACTATTCACAGTCAATATTTTGGAGTGAAATAATTCGCAATATTAAGCGCTGTCTTGGAGACAATAAATCACACACATAACGCAAAAGCTAATGCTTTCCGTGACCATGACAAGGCCTTGTTTATAAGGATAACATGGCTACACTCAAATTCCTGAGCCAAGATTTTTCTGCACTGTATGGTATACATAAACTAAAGCAGTAAAATAGGAACGAACGTTTTTCGTTAGTTACAAAACACGGTCTTATTCGAGAGGGCTATACCTTGCCTTGCTCTGAATTTTCAAATGATGTATCCATGTAGGACCAACGGTTTAACACGAAAGACGAGCCAAGGCAGAAAGTGGCATTTTTCGCAAACCCAAAACATTGTCAAAAGTGAGAGGCATTACCGGCACACGAGTCTCGTACCTTAACTGCTCAGCTGCCAGTATGTAACCAGAAAAAAAGGGTTGTTAGATCCCACCGATATAAAAAAAGACTAGGAAACATAAAATGCTCAGATTCCTTATCAGACTATCATAAAAACATTCTTAAAAGGGTACCAAAATGAAGTCCGATCAGAACTACATATCACTAACAGCAAACTATTATATACATGAATTAGTCTACCGGCAGTGGAGTTTGAACAATTTCCGCAGATTTATCAAGAAAATTATGTGATAACGGATACCACCGACCAGGGAAAAAAACATTATGAAGGGAGTAATGAAGTAGCAACGAAATAAGCATGCTCTAAATTTAGAAATAGACGAAGAGATCGCAGAATCGGTTAACCTTGATGCTGAAAGAATGCAACAGACACTACGTCGATAGGTACCCTTTCACAGTTTTTCTAATTAATAAACAGTAGGCACTAAATTCATGTATATTCGTCTTAGAGTTGTGGTCAACACAGAAACCATGCAAGCAATGCATCACTACTGATTTTCTTCTCGAGTTATTACACTATTCGTGCGTTTTGCACATGGCAGTTATCGTATTACTGCAACAATCCACTTATTACTGCCGTCAACGCGTTAGACGCATACCAGTCTCAATCTTCAGGCTCTGTACGCAGCAGAAGAGTAAGAAACTTGGCTCCTCCAGCGAAAAATAGGATACACATGCATTGATCAATGACACTGATTGGAGCGAAAATCTGCAAATACGTCCACACGGTGCATCCACTAGGTCAGTTACAAGCGGCGGACTGTACTGGTGGGAACTAACAATTGGTTAATCACTTCTGTCACTAGGAGTGGAGAAGCGTGGTGGGAGGGACTTTCCCTCGAGAATCAGAGATAACGCTGGGCAGAGTGCTGTAGCTCGTTGCCAGCGCTACCTGTGGGCGAACACGCAGAATCAATAGTCCATCGCATTTCTTACGAAACTCACCTGTGTCGAGATAACTGGGTATTTGTGTTGTCCTCGTCATTTCATCATCACTCACGAAAGTGGCGAGATTGGGCTGAGCAAAGGTTGGGAATTTGTACGGGCGCTGATAACCGCGCAGTTGAGCGCCCCACAAACCAAACATCATCATCATAATCATCATCATCATCATATCATCATCATCATCATCTTATGAAACATTCAGTAGATTTATTGCGTGACCACAGTCCAACTGTTTACCTGTGGAAGCTTGTCAGATATCATCATGATGTTTTTAATGTCTACAGTTAAAAAAAAACTCTTCGGATATAGCTCTTTCTTCACTCTAGCCAACAATTACAGGTGCAAATGGATACTATATTCCCCGAATACTTCACTGTACCCCACTCTTTACTTTCTGATAAAACCAGTTGTTGTTCAGAATACATCTTTATAATATCTAGATAGTTACTGTAGGACAGGCCACATGCAGATCCTTCCTCCACATAGATTACTGTCTCATTGATCACATTTTTCGTATATAACCAGCTAACTAACCTACCAAAATACCTCAGAGTAGCTCTTGACCCTAAATTATCATCGAAAGGCCACGTACTAAACACTAATCTGAGACCCCACAACTTATTGAAGCTGCAGTCTCACGTGTTTACGTTCCGCAAAATCAGTCCCTCCAAATCCTCAAACGCCATTAACTTTACCTAGTTTTCCATATCTACCTACCTTACTTACATGGATTTTTTATATTTATAAATCAGAAGCACAACAGTGTGAAGTTTCTATAGTATGTATTTATTTAGTTAATCGATTTTCGGCTTGAAAGGACAAGAAAATCTGCATGTACAGCCGTACTCTGCAAAGCACTGTGATATGCGTAGTAGTGGGTACTTTCTATTGTGCCAGTTACTAAGGCTTTCTGGCGTTCCATTCACGTATGGGGCGCGATAAGGATGGTTGTTTAAATGCCTCCGTGCTTGCTGTCGTTAATCTAATCTTGACCTACACGAGCAATACTTCTGAAATGTAGTATATTTCTTGACTCGTCATTTAAAGACGATTCCTGAAACTTCGTAAATAGGCTTTCTAAGGATAGTTCGCATCTATCTCCAAGAGTCTGCCAATTCAAGTCCTTTAGTATCTATACGACAGTCTCCCACGGGTCAAACAAACCTGTGACCATTCGTGCAGCCCTTCTCTGTATACGTTTAGCGTTTAGCAAGGGGCCCCTCACTCTTCAGTAACATTCTAGTGAGTGATTTGTAACCAATCTTCTTTTTGGATTCATTACATTTCCCTAGCCCTCACCGAGCGAGGTGGCGCAGTGGTTAGACACTGGACTCGCATTCGGGAGGACGACTGTTCAATCCCGCGTCCGGCCATCCTGATTTAGGTTTTCTGTGATTTCCCTAAATCGCTCCAGGCAAATGCCGGGATGGTTCCTATCAAAGGGCACGGCCGGCTTCCTTCCCCGTCCTTCCCTAATCCGATGAGACCGATGACACGCTGTCTGGTCTCCTTCCCCAAACAACCCTACCCAATCCCTAGCCCTCTACCTATAAACCGAAGTATTTCTCCTACTTCCCAAGTGATAGTTCCTTTTCATATCTCTGCGACTTGTTACACTCAAAAACTCGATGAGCTGATCGATTCCAGCTGTGAGTCGTTGATATTGTAGTCAGAGGACACTACGATTTTTAGATTTAAAGCAAGGAGCCAATATTTGCACTGCCTTGAAATCTTATCTATATCTAACAGAATATTTGTGCAGCTTTTTTCAAACAGTAATTCGTTATAGAGAACTGCATAATCTGCGAGAAGTCTGATTTTACCATTAATATTGTCTGCAAAGTCATTAATATACATCATTAACATCAGGGGTAACAATATGCTCTGTCATCCATATTAAAAAAATCTTCAAATTACTCACAAATTTTGCTTGACATTCCATAAGATCTACTTTTGATAATGAGCGTAGATGTGCAACGGAGTCATATGCTTTTCGGAAATCGAGAAGTACCACATCTATCTCACAGGCTTGATCCATGGCTGTCAGTATGTCATGTGAGGAAAGTATGAGTTGGGTTTCACTTGATCGATGTCTTCGGAATCCATACTGCTTGGCGTGAAGGAGATTATTCTGTTCGAGATACGACATTAATTTTGAGCTCAGAATATGTTCTAGGATTCTACGGTGGATATCAAAAAAATTGAACAACAGTTTTGTGGACCACTTTTGCTACCCTTCATGTAGGCGGGAGTGCCTTTTGCTTCCTTTCAAGTAATGTGCAAGGTTTTTTGTTCGGGAGGCGTACAATAGACACCATCTACCGTAGATTATGGTTAAAAGAGGGGCTAACTCAGTCACAAGTCCTCTTTCTCTTCTGTCCCATCTAGCGCCAATGCAGCACTCAGTTCTTTTTTTTTTTCTGCATCTACGCTAAATGTTTTCTGGTATGTTCCCTTTGCGTTTGCTTACTGTTTGATTTTAATATTTTCAATTACGTCACCACTGCACTGTGAGGGTTGACGTTTACTCTGTTTTCAGACGTCATTGTTTTTGTGTAATATCTTTTTCAAATGTATTCACGACTACAGTATCCTCTTTGATGTCTATAGTTACAGTCTGTTAATAGCCTTGTAATTCGAAAACAGATCAACAAGCCAATTAATATTGCAGAACATCCACAATTTACCGCTTTTTTCCTATAAGTATGAAGTTGTTGTACCAAGTAGCATTGGAGGAATCAATTATCGCTTGTTTTACATGGTGTCCAGTGAATCAGCACTGGAAAATTTAATGTTGTGGTATAAATTGCCTATGTCTCCGAGACAATGAGAATGCTATTTGGTATTAAGATATCAATGAATTACTGTACCAGAAGGGAATGGTCGACCTAAATCTAAATAGTGTAAATGACTTCGTAATCAAATGGTGACCTAATCTCGTAATGTTACAATGATTGAACTTAAGTGTGTTACTCGAGAGTTATTAATTCTCTGTGTGGGATTCTGAGGTGAAAATGAAATTAAATTTACTGTGAAACTCAGAAGCAAATAAAACTGTAATCATATACTCGCTGTGAATCGTTACTCATAATGTAAAAAACAGGATCAAGAAAATTAAAGAAACGTCATTCTCTGGTATTAAAATAGATGCCACATATAAACAGCATCAGTGATGTTGAATAACAAGTGTGTATGCACCCAGAGACCATCGGTTTAGAAAACATGGGGATGGAAGTCGGCCATGCCCTTTCAAAGGAACCATCCCGGCCTTTGCCTGAAGCGATTTAGGGACATCACGGAAAACCTAAATCAGGATGGCCGGACGCAGGCTTGAACTGTCGTCCTCCCGAATGCGAGTCCAATGTGCTACTGCGCTACCTCTCTCGGTCAGTACAGGCTGTTTGTAAATCGGCTCATTTAATGAAGTGTTTATTTATTACATGACGAATCAGAATCTGAGAAACATGACCAATGCACAAAATGAATGGGAGCAGCTATGACTATTATTTTACTAACGAAAAATTGTAGGGAGGGTTGTGAAGCAAACAGTACATTTATGTATTGGTACTGTCGCAGTGAGAATGTTACCTTAGAGTGACAAATTCCAATATGACAGCTAGAACAAAATTTCATTTTAAAGCGAATTCAAGTACTAAATTACTTTTGCAATTTAGAACAGTTTTTCTATGGCAGACTTTTTCAAAAATCTCCGCTATGACTGCACTTCATCTCGTTGCAGTATTACGAGAAAACGTGGCGACAATGATTCTGGTGTGTGGCAATAATGCGTTGGAAGTAAGGTCTCCAGATCCGCTGTACATCTGTTTCATCTAATGATAAGACTCCTTTACTGTCGCACGTGTCATTCTGAACTTGATGTCGTGGTACTGCACTTCGAGACTGGACATAATTTGAAACACGCAGCACTAAAGTATAGGCGAAGTATATTCGCCTATATGACGTCCTACTCCGTGGCACCCGCGAGACAGTCTCAATTCTGTGACTGATACGACACAGTTCAATGATTATTCACATCAATGCAGAGTCCATGAAACGTGCAAACCTGATCTCGCGCACAAGCAGTGTTCCACCAGTAACCCACCGATTTGTAGCCGTTATACATGCGAGAACTGTTTTAGGTCATTACAAATAAAAAGTGCAGCATACGGTTCACTCAGTGTTAATTACTGCCTTTTTGCGGTTCACGTCGATACAGTGTACATTTTAATTTAAATGATCAGTCCGTATCCTCACACGCGAGCAAGTACATCAACCACGCCATCACGTTACCAATCAGTACTCTTCTAGTCATCGCCCTACAACTTGATTGCTCACTGTCGATAGTAGAGAACAGACTCTCTTATAGCAGAGGTATATACAAATACATTGTAACTTTTACGTTTTGACAGATATGTATGGAAATTTATTAATAAACATAACGAGTAAAATAAAATAATTAAGGAAAAAGATATTGGTATAGGTCCCCTATACATTACTAACCAAACTCCACTAGTTATATAACAATAGCGTTTTGAATATTTTGTGACAAATGAAAATTTTTGACAGACAGAGATTCCAAAGAGAGTCCACTGCACACCGCTAGCATGTCTCCAGAACCGATTCCCCTGAAATGAGTTTAAATAACACCGCTGAGTATTGATGCTTAACTAGTACAAAATTAGTACTCCAAAGTACTTGATCGAAGCGTCAACCATGACTTTAGCAGAATGAAGTACCACATATGATGTACTGTCGTACAGTTAAGGAAGTCCGCAGCTCGTGGTCTCGCGGTTGCGTTCCTGTTTCCCGAGCACGGGGTTCCGGGTTCGATTCCCGACGGGATCAGGGATTTTCACCTGCCTCGAGATGACAGGGTGTTTGTGTTGTCGTCATCATTTCATTATTATTCATGAAAGTGGCGAAATAGGACTGAGCAGAGGTTGGGAATTTGTACGGGCGCTGATAACCGCGCAGTTGAGCGCCCAACAAACCAAACATCATCAACAGTTAAGGAGACTGGAGAAAAGTGAGTTGGCGCTGGATTGGCGAGGACAGTGGTTCGACTTTCGTTTTCCATCGTTTCCCCAAACTGTTGAAGATGAAATTTGGGATATTCTCTTTGACCGATTCTCTTCCTCATTGTTGTGCTTCCCGAGCTTACACGACATCATCGATGCAATTTTATGCTCTAATCTCCTCTCTCCCCCTCCCCTCGTCATTTCTTTAACTATCGGTAAATACGATCTTTACGCGAACATTTCAAAGCAAGTCCGTCTGAGTCATATCTGGAAATGTGAGTCATATCTGGAAACTGAGTACGGCACAGGACAACCGTACCGCGACCAGTCCATCGGTGACCGAACTGCACGCCAAGGTGGTTCCAAACATCACCACATAGTTTATCAGCGGCGTATATGCAGAGAAATGAGGCAGAGAACGTTTGTAAAGCACTGCCCTTAAGATGTGCGTATATATTGCACAGCGCGTATTTGTGGAAAAGTCTATGTTGGAGTGATCGGACAATCCAATACTGTTATGATCATCGAACATAAACGCGCTGTGGAATCGATCGCGTAATGAAATATAAAATTCGTCGACGCCCAAATTCCTGAAGCCAATGAATGGCTGTAAACCAGAGGACCCAGTGTATTCCATTTAAATACGTTATGGAGCTACTACGCCCGTGTGTTCTGATAAGCCATTGAAATTCTGGAACAGGCAATAATTTTAACAGGAAAGGAGACAGCATCAAGGTAAACGGATCCTGTATTTCTATGCTGCAGCGAACGACCGTTGCAGGTAACAAGGGAGAACAGCAGCAGTAATGACTAGGGGGAGGCCCTCGGATGTTACCGTAACAGGTACACTTCCAGGTACGTACAAGGAGGTGACTGAAGTCATGGGACAGCGATATCCCCGTATACACGTGGCGGTGGTATCGCGTACGTAAGGTAAAAAGGGCAGTGCCCTGGAAAAGCTGTTATTTATATTCAGGGGTTTCACGTGAAAAGGTTTCCGACGCATTATAACCAAACGACGTGAATTAACAGACTCTGAACGCGGAATTCTAGTTGGAGCTAGACGCATGGAACATTCCATTCTGGAAATCGTTAGGGAATTCAATATTCCGAAATCCACGGTGCCAAGAGTATGAACACCACATTTCAGGTATTACCTCTCACAAAGGACTACGCAGTGGCCAACGGCCTTTACTTAACGACCGAGTCAGCGGCATTATCGTAGAGTTGTCACTACTAGTAGGCAAACAACACTGCATGAAAGAACCGCAGAAATCAGTGTGGGACGTACGACGAACGAATCCGTTAGAATAGTACTGCGTGATTTGGCATCAATGGGCTATGGCAATAGACGAACGACGTGAATGCCGTAGCTAACATCTACATCTACATTTATACTCCGCAAGCCACCCAACGGTGTGTGGCGGAGAGTACATTATGTGCCACTGTCATTACTTCCCTTTCCTGTTCCAGTATCTCATGATTCGAGGGAAGAACGACTGCCGGAAAGCCTCCGTGCGCGCTCGAATCTCTCTAATTTTACATTCGTGATCTCCTCGGGAGGTATAAGTAGGGGGAAACAATGTATTCGATACCTCATTCAGAAACGCACCCTCTCGAAACCCCGATAGCAAGCTACACCGCGATGCAGAGTGCCTCTCCTGCAGAGTCTGCCACTTGAGTTTGCTAAACATCTCCGTAACGCTATCTCGCTTACCAAATAACCCTGTGACAAAACGCGCCGCTCTTCTTTGGATCTTCTCTATCTCCTCCGTCAACCCGACCTGGTACGGATCCCACACTGATGAGCAATACTCAAATACAGGTCGAAAGAGTGTTTTGTAAGCCACCTCCTTTGTTGATCATCATCATCATCATCATCATCATCATCATCATTTAAAACTGATTATGCCTTTCAGCGTTCAGTCTGGAGCACAGCCCCCCTTATAAAATTCCTCCATGATCCCCTATTCACTGCTAACATTGGTGCCTCTTCTGATGTTAAGCCTATTACTTCAAAATCATTCTTAACCGAATCCAGGTACCTTCTCCTTGGTCTACCCCGACTCCTCCTACCCTCTATTGCTGAACCCATGAGTCTCTTGGGTAACCTTGCTTCTCCCATGCGTGTAACATGACCCAACCATCTAAGCCTGTTCGCCCTGACTGCTTCATCTATAGAGTTCATTCCCAGTTTTTCTTTGATTTCCTCATTGTGTACACCCTCCTGCCATTGTTCCCATCTACTAGTACCTGCAATTATCCTAGCTACTTTCATACCCGTAACCTCAACCTTGTTGATAAGGTAACATGAATCCACCCAGCTTTCGCTCCCATACAACACAGTTGGTCGAAAGATTGAACGGTGCACAGATAACTTAGTCTTGGTACTGACTTCCTTCTTGCAGAAGAGAGTAGATCGTAGCTGCGCGCTTACTGCATTAGCTTTGCTACACCTCGCTTCCAGTTCTTTCACTATGTTGCCATCCTGTGAGAATATGCATCCTAAGTACTTGAAACCGTCCACCTGTTCTAACTTTGTTCCTCCTATTTGACACTCAACCAGTTTATATTTCTTTCCCACTGACATTACTTTCGTTTTGGAGATGCTAATCTTCATACCATAGTCCTTACATTTCTGATCTAGCTCTGAAATATTACTTTGCAAACTTTCAATCGAATCTGCCATCATAACTAAGTCAACCGCATATGCAAGACTGCTTATTTTGTGTTCACATATCTTAATCTCACCCAGCCAGTCTACTGTTTTCAACATATGATCCATAAATAATATGAACAACAGTGGAGACAGCTTGCAGCCTTGTCTTACCCCTGAAACTACTCCGAACCATGAACTCAATTTACCGTCAACTCTAACTGCTGCCTGACTATCCATGTAAAGACCTTTAATTGCTTGCAAAAGTTTGCCTCCTATTCCATAATCTCGTAGAACAGACAATAACTTCCTCCTCGGAACTCGGTCATATGCCTTTTCTTGATCTATAAAGCATAGATACAATTCCCTGTTCCACTCATAACACTTCTCCATTATTTGCCGTAAGCTAAAGATCTGGTCCTGACAACCTCTAAGAGGCCTAAACCCATACTGATTTTCATCCAATTGGTCCTCAACTAATACTCGCACTTTCCTTTCAACAATACCTGAGAAAATTTTACCCACAACGCTGATTAAAGAGATACCTCTGTAGTTGTTACAATCTTTTCTGTTTCCATGTTTAAGGATTGGTGTGATTACTGCTTTTGTCCAGTCTGATGGAACCTGTCCCGACTCCCAGGCCATTTCAATTATCTGTGTAGCCATTTAAGACCTGACATTCCACTGTATTTGATGAGTTCCGACTTAATTTCATCCATCCCAGCTGCTTTATTGCACTGCAATCTTTTGACCATTTTCTCCACTTCCTCAAATGTGATCCTATTTCCATCATCATTCCTATCCCATTCTACCTCGAAATCTGAAACATTACTGATCGCATTTTCACCTACATTGAGCAATTCTACAAAATATTCCCTCCATCTGCCCAAGGCATCCACAGGATTCACCAGCAGTTTTCCTGACCTGTCATTTCCTTCTTACCTCCCTTTCGAAGACTGCTAATTACACTCCAGAATGGTTTTCCAGCAGCTTGACCCATAGTCTCCAACCTGTTTCCAAAGTTTCCCGAGATTTCTTCTTGGACGCTGCAATTATCTGTTTGGCTTTGTTTCTTTCTTCAACATAACTTTTTCTGTCTACCTGAGTTCTAGTTTGTAGCCATTTTTGATACGCCTTCTTTTTCCTTTTACAGGCTGCCTTGACTGTGTCATTCCCCCAAGCTGTTTGCTTAATCCCACTTTTACACACTACTGTTCCAAGACATTCTTTAGCCACTTCTAGTACTGTGTCCCTGTACCTTGTCCATTCCTTTTCCAATGACTGTAATTGACTACATTCAACTAACTGGTACCTTTCTGAGATCGCTGCTATGTACTTGTGCCTGATTTCCTTATCCTGAAGTTTCTCCACTGTTATCCTCTTACATATGGACCTGACCTCCTGCACTTTAGGCCTCACAATCCCAATTTCACTGCAGATTAAATAATGATCAGTGTCATCAAAGAATCCTCTGAATACACGTGTGTCCCTCACAGCCTTCCTGAATTCCTGATCTGTTATTATATAGTCAATGACAGATCTGGTTCCCGTGCCTTCCCAAGTATACCGGTGAATGTTCTTATGTTTAAAAAAGGAGTTTGTGATTACTAAGCCCATACTGGCACAGAAATCCAAGAGTTGTTTCCCGTTCCTGTTGGCCTCCATATCCTCTCCAAATTTACCCATAACCTTTTTATACCCTTCTGTTCGATTTCCAATCCTGGCGTTAAAATCACCCATGAGCAGAACACTGTCCTTGTCCTTTACTCTAACAACTACATCACTGAGTGCCTCATAAAAACTATCCATCTTATCTTGATCTGTCCCTTCACAATGCGAATATACTGACACAATCCTAATTTTCTTGCTAGACACTGTCAAATCTATCCACATCAGTCGTTCGTTTACGTACCTTATTGCAACTACGCTGGGTTCCATTTCTTTCCTGATGTAAAGCCCTACACCCCATTGTGCTATTCCTGCTTTGACTCCTGACAGGTAGACCTTGTATTCTTCTTTGTTGATGGACTACATTTTCTAAGGACTCTCCCAATGAATATCAACCTGGCACCCGCCTTACCAACAATTAATTTTATATGATCATTCCACTTCAAATCGTTCCGTACACATACTCCCAGATATTTTACAGAAGTAACTGCTACCAGTGTTTGTTCCGCTATCATATAATCATACAATGAAGGATCCTTCTTTCCATGTATTCGCTTTGCATTACATTTGTCTATGTTAAGGGTCAGTTGCTACTCCCTGCACCAAGTGCCTATCCGCTGCAGCTAATAGCACAACATCGCCTGTAGCGCCGCTCCTGAGCTCGTGACCGTGTCGGTTTGCCTCTAAACGTCTGGAGAACCGGACCCTAGTCAGAAGGATCCTGATTTCAGTTGGTAAGAGTTGATGGTAGGGTTCGAGTGTGGCGCAGACCGTGGATGCAAGTTGCTAACAAGCCACTGTGCAAGCTGGTGATGCGTCCATAATGGTGTGGGCTGTGTTTACATGGAATGGATTGGGTCTTCTGGATGTTTTGCTACTTGGAGACCATTTGTAGCCATTTCTTCACAGTGATAGCTATTCATTCTGGTGAAACATCAGACAAAACATTAAAAAAAACTTCGGCTGAAGTTTCGAAGACAAAAGCCAACAGGAAACTCGTATTGTATGACACACACTGCTTACATACAAAGCTGGACTGAAGAACGACAATATTTTACGCAAATTATATACCAAGAGCCGTTAGAGAGGAAATGAGGGAAGGGTCATGAGAGAAAAAAAAGTATCACTCATACGAAGTTATGTTACGTGTCAAGAGTGAGGGATTTAGAGAGCAAATAAAATTATTTTTTTATCTAATCGGTAGAAGGAAAGTGAGTAACTCATCCACATCCCGGATGATGTAAGACGCTGACTGTTGCAAGGTACTAAAGACACCTGTCACACGCTCTCAGTGGAAGACATTATCTCTCTTTACACACAGCTTAAACGCTTTCCCTACAGCATGAATTTAGCTTCACATCTTGACTTCTGATCGATTCTGATAAATATCCTCGGTATCGTTTAATAAATAAGGTAAATGCTTCTGGCAAACCGTTCAGATGTTCTACAGTGTTTAATGTCAGGAAGCTTCCAGTACGACGCATTTGATTTAGTAAATAATGGCTATCGAGAAACGCCAGGGATGATCAAGAATCTTATTTGTGAAACTTTCGGATGAATTATTTATCTATCGAACATAAACGAACATAAACAAAGGATAACAGTAATAAAGATGTATAGGTAACTGAAGTACGAGTCGTATTCAGGAAGTCTTCAAATTGTTTCTTGGGGAGTCTCTCTGAATATGTCTGATTTATATACTGGATTATCCCCCCCCCCCCCCTCCGGCTGCAGGCTGGAGCCGTTTTCTTCCGATTGACATGTTGTCCGTATGGTCGTACCACTAGGGCCGAAGGATGAAGCTCGTCCATTGCAACCAGTAACATCCGACACACGGTCGGCAACTGAACTGAAGTCTTACCTGATGAGATCATTCCTAGTGTCAAATCTTGGACCAATGCAGAAACTACTTTCAAAAAGTGTCTTTCTAATTGTCGACAGGGGATAGAGTGTACGTTTGAAACAAAAACTGGTAAATGAAAACTGCTGCAAAGTAGTACTGAAATTGATGACTGCATTCACTTGCCAACCAACACAGTTGACAGAAATATATTACGCTTCTGTCGGCGAGAACTGTGGTGTCAGTGCGGTGTATTCAATACGAGATAAATTTATGACGTTTATTTACTCAGTGGAAGTGCACAACGGGAAGTGGGATGAATACCTTGCAGAATACTAGTCACAGACGATCAACAGTGGTTGAAGGTGTTACTGTCAATATTGTTTTTAAATACAGTTTCTGCAATTCTTTTAAACGCGTTATTGAATGTACACTATAGGTCACGTATTAGATACTGAATAAGTCTGATCGGACGTTCTTATGTTTTTGCTACATCATAATTAGCTTTTCCGCTTACCTTCAACACTCTTATCCTCTGCAACTTACAACCATAGTTTCCTCTGTGAGACGCGATGGTAGTAGGTGCACCACGTGATCAAAAGTATCCTGACATCTGGCTGAAAATGACTCACAAGTTCGTGGCGCCCTCCATCGGTAATGCCGGAATTCAGTATGGTGCTGGCCCACCCTTAGCCTTGATGACAGCTTCCACTGACGCACGCATTCATTCAATCACGTGCTGGAAGGTTTTTTGGGAACCTGCAGCCCATTCTTCACGCAGTGCTGTTCTGAGGCCTGGCACGAAGTCAGCGTTCCAAATCATCCCAAAGGTGTTCTATAGGATTCAGGTCAGGACTCTGTGCAGGCCAGTCCATTAGAGAGATGCCACTGTAGTGTAACGACTCCGCCACACGCCGTGCATTACGAACAAGTTCTCCATCGTGCTGAAAGATGCAATCGCCATCCCCGAATCGCGCTCTTCAACAGCGGGAACCAAGAAGGTGCTTAAAACATCTGTGCTGTGTTAGTGCCACGCAAAGAAAACCAGGGGTGCAAGCCTCCTCTATGAAAAAGACGACCACACCATAACACCACTGCCTCTTAATTTTATTGTTGGCAATACACACGCTGGCAATTGACGTTCACCGGGCATTAGCCATACCCACACCCCGCCATCCGATCGCCACAGCGTGTACCGTGATTCGTCACACCACACAACGGTTTTCCACTGTTCAGTCGTCCAATGTTTACGCTCCTTACACCAAGCGAGGCGACGTTTGGCATTTACCTGTGTGATGTGTGGCCTATAAGTAGCCGCCCGACCATGAAACCCAATTTTCTCACCTCCCGCCTAACTGTCGCAGTACCTGCAGTGGATCCTCATACGGTTTGGAATGCCTTCTGATGGTTTGGATAGATGTCTGCCTATTACACATTACGACACTCTTCAACTGTCGGCGGTGTCTGTCAGTCAACAGACGAGATCGGCCTGTACGCTTTTGTGCTGTACGTCTCCCTTCACGTTTCCACTTCACTATCTCATCGGAAACAGTGGACCTAGGGGTGTTTAGGAGTGTGGAAATCTCGCGTACAGACGTATGAGAGAAGTGACATCCAATCACCTGACCACGTTCGAAGTACGAGTTCCGCGGAGCGCCCCACTCTGCTCTCTCACGATGTATAATGACTACTGAGGTCGTCGATCTACATCTACATCTCCATTTACACTCCGCAAGCCACCTAACGGTGTGTGGCGGAGGGCACATTACGAGCCACTGTCATTACCTCCCTTTTCTGTTCCAGTCGCTTATGGTTCGCTGGAAGAACGACTGCCGGAAAACCTCTGTGCGCGCGCGAATCCCTCTAATTTTACATTCGTGATCTCCTCGGGAGGTATAAGTAGGGGGAAGCAATGTATTCGATACCTCATCCAGAAACGCACCCTTTCGAAACCTTGACAGCAAGCTACACCGCGATGCAGAGTGCCTCTCTTGCAGAGTCTGCCACTTGAGTTTGCTAAACATCTCCGTAACGCTATCACGCTTACCAAATAACCCTGTAACGAAACGCGCCGCTCTTCTTTGGATCTTCTCTATCTCCTCCGTCAACCCGACCTGGTACGGATCCCATACTGATGAGCAATACTCAAGTATAGGCCGAACGAGTGTTTTGTAAGCCACCTCCTTTGTTGATGGACTAGATTTTCTAAGGACACTCCCAATGAATCTCAACCTGGCACCCGCCGTACCAACAATTAATTTTATATGATCATTCCACTTCAAATCGTTCCGCACGCATACTCCCAGATATTTTACAGAAGTAACTGCTACCAGTGTTTGTTCCGCTATCATATAATCATACAATAAAGGATCCTTCTTTCTATGTATTCGCAATACATTACATTTGTCTATGTTAAGGGTCAGTTGCCACTCCCTGCACCAAGTGCCTATCCGCTGCAGATCTTCCTGCATTTCGCTACAATTTTCTAATCCTGCAAATTCTCTGTATACTACAGCATCATCCGTGAAAAGCCGCATGGAGTACCTGGCAGTAGGTTGCAGCACAATGCACCTAATATGAAAAATGTATGGTTTTGGGGGTGTCCGGATACTTTTGATCACACACTGTATCTTTTGTCTTGGATATTCCACAGTGACTTGTTCTCATTCACGTGACTTATAAACTTCGCTCCGTCCATAGTTGATAATTAAATCAGAAACACACCAAGGCACAAGCAAGAACAGGTGGTCGCTTGCAGCTGCTACTACGTGCGACTACGTCTGATCAGATTCATTTCACTGGCATCCGGCCGTTAGATGACCGTCCGGCCAACTCGGTCGTGTGCAGTGGACGCATGCCACTGTCGCTACGTCTCTCGGGATTAGTCGCCCGTGTGCAGTCGTATGCGGCCGTCCAACTAATCCAACGAATACACCTCCAGTGGGCGCTCAGCCTTAGTTTACAGTTATACAATGAAATCGCACGTTTACCATGTTCGGTTCTGTTTCCGTTAAGAATTACGTAGGATTTTCTTATGATATCAAAACCAGTTGGTTTTTCATAGGTACAGTGGAATTTGTTTAGATCCACAGTTACGGTATCTTCCTAGGCTTCATTCCAGTAATGAACAATTGCAAAGTTGTTATTTCATAAGCGTATAGATCCGTTAATATTTGTTTCTAGAGTGGACTGATTTAATACTTAAGTAATCGTAGAAGGAATGAAAAGAAAGTTGTTAATTGTTTTCAGTTTTTCTAAATTCTATAAGAAGTGCTTGGTGCGTTGGAACCGTGTGACATAGGTTTGATAGCCAGAAGGTGGGAGTGCTCTCAGTGGTGTCCGAAGTCATTGGTACTGCGTGATTTAGGTCGATTTCTATTTTCTTGCTGTGACGATTGCTAAACTATATGGGGCAGCAGTATTCAGCTACCGAATAAACCAGAACTAAAGCCGTGGTTCCTAAGGTAGACAGCGAAAAGCCGCGTGTAGTGCCACACAGCCTCTGTATGTTGTTGTTCGTTGTATGGAGTTTCTCAGGTCTTCTTTACAGCTTAAGCCTGAGTGTAAAATAGCTCCTAGATATTTAGGAGTTTAAGTCTGAGTTAAGGTGAACCTGTTATAAGGAATTCCAGGTTCCATGTACTCTAGTTTATTGTTCTGGTTCTGGTTTTGTACGAAACGTCCGCCATAGTTGAACTGGACTGGAGTCTCCATTCACGGTAATAGTTACCAATTGTAGCTAATTCCCAGTCGTTAGCGCATCCAAATTTTAAAGATGCCGATGTTCGTATATCAGCAGAATTCATGTTAACGTGCAGAGGAGCTAAGACAGAACGTTGAGGAAGACAGTCATGCAATTTAGTTTGCTTACTCAGTGCATTCCTAATAATCACTTTGAACTATTGCTAAGCATGTTTTCTAGCGGTCTTGCGACGATAGGACAGTGATAACCACGAAGGAACTTACATATTGATCCTTATCTCCATATATGTCATATGCTGGCGTTAAATTTAAAAATACCACTGATGATTTTAGTTGCCTTTGAAATCCACTTTCAGTATAAGTAGTTAACGAGAGAAGCTGGTCTGAGCATCTTCTGTTTCGTCGGAAGCCAACTTGTTCAGACGGAACTGACTGACTCGATTATTTTATGGCCGATCCTGTTCAGGGTGATTCTTCTTGACACTTTGCGGATTATGATGAGTAATGGAATGGGCAATGGCATTGAGGTCCTTCAGTTTCTTTCTCGAATTTTAACACAGGTACAGTTTTTTACTTTTTATATTTCAAGAAACTCTACTGGAGACGCTGACAGAAATGAGTCTGTTTCCTCCATAAATATCTCTCCACATGCACTATATGATCAAGACTAGAGAAAATGAGACACGAACAGAAGGATACGGGCAACCCTTTCTGCAATGTTACATCACAGATGAAACACGAAGAGTAAGAATGACAACTGATATAATGTACTCTCTGCCACGTACATTACAGTAGCGTGCTGATTATTTATGTCAATTTAGGTACACCAGTGGAAGAGTGGTTATTTTCTTTCATGTTGAAAATGCTAATGACGATGCACAAAGACATAAATTCTGGGATTCTCTTGAGAATGGGCAAATATCAAATACCCCACATGAGAGCCAAAAACCGTCACATACTCTCGCAAATAAATTGTAGATAATCAGGGCAAAACACTGCATACAACACTGCAAGAAGGAGATGCAGCACCACTCCTTTTATGTGACACTAATTCAAGAAACAGTTAAGAGTGGTTAAAAAAAGGTATGAAGATGATTTAGTGGTATGGTAGCGAATTGGAATTTAAATGTAACAAAAACTGTATGACTGGAATTTGCCGTTGAGGTGAATTAAGCGAGAACATTGATATTTGCAGCCTTTCAACACAATTACCTCATTAGCTTCAACTAAGAAGACATCTGCGCAACTGTATAAATTTTAAAATCTTGAAACTGTTCCGTAACTAATTACTAATCCCCAGGAGAAATCACTTGATTACGAAAGAGGGGCACAGTTTTATCCACTTAAACGCGTGCTCTTGAAAACATTCTTTTTATAACAATTATGTACCCATAAACGTGAAGTAAAAACGACTTATTGCGTTCATAACATATAGCAAGGAATGTCATGAGGGACACACGAAATAAGAATGGTTATGTTAGCGCTAGCTATTAATATTTTTTTTCGTATTTTTTGTCATATATAAGCATGAGAGACGAACTCTCGAAACAAGTTATATACAAGTAAATGGTATAATGATGGCTGTTCGGAAATAATTTCCATCATGTTTCCTTCTTGATATCTGTTACCACGCACAGACTAGAGTCTAGGAGAGATACCAGTCATCTACAACATATGAGCACCATATTCTCAAAAATAACGGCTCGTAAGTCTAGGAGGTACAAGATAAGTAATGGCACATACTCCAGCAAGCCTATGTAGAACAATCACTCAAAACTACCTGTGACGAGTCAAGATTAAAATCATGCAGTCAGGTGGAAAGAATATAAAAAGAACGGTCAGGAAATGGCTTGAGATAGAAGATAAGCGAGCAAATGAATAAAAGATACATCGACGAGATTAGGACATGGAAGGAACAGGATGTAAATGTCATCTGGTTACAAGTGAAGAAGACTTTCTGAAAAACAGTAGATAGCCACAATTCACTGCAGAGGAGTAACTGGGGAATTAGATAACGTTGTTCAGAAAATCTGTGTATTGTGTGCTGTTTTCCAGTTCGTGGTTTTAACGTTATGTTAAGTGAGATGGAACGTCATATACGTATCGATACAGGTACTATCACTGAAAACCTTCGTGTGGTTAAAGATATTAACAGGTGAAACTGGTAGGCATAACAAAGATTTTCATAGCAACAAACGGCGCAACAGCTCGGAAAAATATCTGCAAGCTGTGGGTACCAACAAATGAAAAGTGTTTTTGTTTCTTTATTTTGATATTGGAAAATTTGTCCGTACATCCAACATCAAACAAACGTTTAGTGCTTCAAGGAAACATTACAGGGCGCACCATATAACATAGGTACATTCCACTGATCTTAAGCCTGATTACTTTACTAAATGAGTTAATGTGTTAAATATTTGACGTTAAGCACATGAAACGTTTACGGCTTAATATGCAAAATATTAAGTAACATATGTGGGTACTGTCTACATAATTTGTTGCAAACAGAATTAGTAGTAAAGAAGCAATAAACTAAAACATCTTGTCTGATGCTGTAGCTTTACCGTACGAAAAGCGAAAATGTAATGAGCGATAAACTTTATTCCTGTCGTTATTGTTCGTGTGTGTGTGTGTGTGTTGGGGGGGGGGGGGGAGTGAGGATCAGAGAGAAAAAGTTTCGAAATGGTTCGATATCACGTGTAAAGTTTGTTGGAAGTCGCTAAGTGCTCTCTTCTCATTCTCAAACACTGGATGAATATAGTCTGGGTAATTTGTGCGCTGTGAGTAAGGCTGTCGCAAGATATATACACAGCAATACTTGCCTTATTGTGTTAAACATCGAATGTAAGATTGTACTTATTAATTAGTATTTATTTTCTTTTCATCGCATTACAGAAAACACGAGTGTTTCATTAAGAATCTTAAACAAATTGAGCCACTGTACGTTGCGTGGCAGATGACCCCATGTAGCATTACTAGTGATTTCCTTGTCTGTTCCAGTCGCAAAAAGAATGAGGGAAACACTACTGTTTACATTATACATGTGTAAATTGGTGGTGGAAAGGGAAGACAGGAAAGGAAAGGGAGGGGATTACTGACGTTAGCTGCATAGGGACATTACCGGTACGCGGAATCAGCGGCGACGAGAGAAAATGTTTACCGGGCCGGGACTCGAACCTGGGCTCTTCTGTTTATTAGGCAGGTGCGTTAACCACTGTACCATCCGGCACACAGCGTTATCGCAACTGCGCTGACCATCTCTGCACGCCTCACGGCCGACCAACACTCCCACCGGGCGTCATCTGTCAGCAGTCCATATCGATTTCCTCCATGCTCTCTACTCTGAGATTCCCACTGGAGGTTCCGCATACTTGTGTATCCACACCGAAGAAGGCTGATCCGTTGCCAGTCTCGGCGAATCAGTTATATGAATGCGTGATGTCTGTTCTTTTGGATCTGTTGGAGAAAAAGACACCACGCGGGATCCATAGCTGCTATACATTATCTTATGCAGCTAACATCAGTAATCCCCTCCCTTTCCTTTCCTTTCTCCACCCTTAATTTACATGTAATGTATCGCAGCAACACATTCGTATGACTATCTATATGCCTCTGCATGAGCCCTAATTTCTCGTGTCTTATCTTCGTGGTCCTTACGCAAAATGTATGCTGGAAGCAGTAAGCTCGTTCTACAATCAACTTCAAATATTGGTTCTCTAAATTTTCTCAATATCATCCCTGTAAAGAAAGTTGCCTTTCCTCCAGGAATTCCTATGTCAGTTCCCCAAGCATCTTCTTTTATGGCTGCGAGACCTAGGCCTTGAAAGCTAGTAACAAGAGCTCAACTGATGCCTCTCAGATGTGGCGTTGGCGGAAGATGTTACGCGTAACGTGAACAGAAAGAAGAACCAACGCTTTCATTACAGAAGAACTTAGCGTCACAAGAATTTTATCTTCCCCTTCCAGCCAAAAATACTTAGAGTCCGTTGGATACATTTTGCGAACAGAATTAGATGATTTAGAGGAGATCATCCTGCAAGTCAAAATCGAAGGCAGAAGACCACTAGCAAGAGCAGCAAGTAGATGATTGGGTGAAGCGAAGAAGATTACCAGCCTACCTCATCACATTATATTAAGAAGAGCTGAAGATTGCTGTGAAGTCAGACGTCTAGTCACTGCGGAAATGAATAAAGACATGAGGTCACGACATTGAGCAATGCGTAAACAGGCTAATGATAAGGATGAAGAAAAAACCTAAACTATGTTCCGGGCTGCTACGTCTGCCATTTACGCAATCCTTTCCCGACGCTCCGTCGGATAGACGCGGTGGCGTTTCCAAAAGACTATGCCTTCACGTGATGGTCACAGACCAAAGTAGTATTCCACACATCTGAGACGTAAGAGGACGGATGCATTTCTCAGCGTCCCGTCAAAAGGCTTTGAGGCCCGGAAGTGTGACACAACGCCGGCGGAAACCGGGGGATTGTTTTTTCCGAGACTTTCCTCTTCCTGTTTAAGTCGTCGTCACACTTGTGAAACCCAGGGCACTCCCTAAGTGAATGGCAGCTTGGACATCGTAACTCATAACGGAAAACGATAAACAGCTAAAATTCCGTCGAGAGACGGCCTCTTAAATCAGTGATAGTGGAATAAATTTTCTTAGGCAAAATTTTATCTCCACGAATCAGATTGATCTGTATAACAGGTGTTTTAAAAGAGTGTCGCGTATTCCTACTGGAGACAGTATTGGCCAACATTAGAAGAAAGTTCGTATAATTGTATCCCCGGAAACCAATACCTGTTGAGATATGTGCAAATCTGCCACGCCTCCTTCAGCTCTTTCAAATATTATTATTGCGTCACATACATTGGTCACACGCTCCTATAAAGTCAGAACATTGTCACTGCGTTGGGCATAAACCACTGCCTTTAAATGTCTCCGTAGCGGGAAATCCAAACGAGTCAGGTTTGGTAAAAGCGGCCCATAGCTCAACAGGTACTGGGCTTCGCACATGTAGGGCCTTGTCTTCTGGTTTTGGCCAATACTACTTCTTACAGGCATAGGTAACAGTTATTTTTACCATCCTGTGTAGGTACTAAAGACTGTTCGTCAATCTCGTTGCGTAAATAAGAAACCTTTGCCCAGCTTGTCACTTCTGGTGGTGACCCTAACATCAGATGGGAAAGTGTTCTTTGCTTCTTTCCAAGTGCATTAGGCTATGGTCCAGCGTCAAATCTAACACATTCACAGGCTTTTTCGACAATACTTTTCGTTCCGTAGGTCCAAGTTGAAGAGACCCACAAGGGTCTAGAATACCTTGAGGAAAGTGAATTTCCTCCTTAGGCTGTTTTTTAATAAAAAATTGATATAATGTTTTTGCTTTTAGCTAATTACGGCCCATTTGGCATTTTCAAACTATCTGTTGCAGTGAAAAACTGTAGCCACATAATATCTTATCTTCCACACCTTTGTGTAGAGGAAGCGCATTAAGATTTATTATGATTACGGTGATAACGAACATACCTATCACAGGTTAAGTTAGGGATGTATTTTTCTCATTCTGCATAAGGAATTCGCATTTGGCTGAGCATAAGACACCTTTGTTAAGGATACCATTAGATCGAGCTTTCTCCACACAAATGTGTGCTTATAGCTTTTCATTGTGACAAATATCCAAAGGGAGCGGAATTAGCTAATAGTAAAAGCATGAAATTACATGTTTAGTTTGGATGAAAAATAAAAGGTACCTGCGCAGGAAAATGACTTCCATCGAAAAACTCACAGTGGCTTCGGACTTATGTAGACAAATGGCTATTGATATAGAACATATCATAAAAGCCGGCCGCGGTGGCCGTGCGGTTCTGGCGCTGCAGTCCGGAACCGCGGGACTGCTACGGTCGCAGGTTCGAATCCTGCCTCGGGCATGGGTGTGTGTGATGTCCTTAGGTTAGTTACGTTTAAGTAGTTCTAAGTTCTAGGGGACTTATGACCTAAGATGTTGAGTCCCATAGTGCTCAGAGCCATTTGAACCATATCATAAAAACAAAAAGTACATGGCGTATATTTACTAACATTTGCGTATGACATCGCAATCCTCTCCAGTAACAGGTCAGAAACAATCCATTCTCTAGAGGATCTCTTTGAAAAAGCGAAAAACTGTAGCTCGCCCTTTCATACGTTATTCCTTAGAGTTTTATGAACCGTTATTCTTAACAATATGATTTCCACAACTTGTAGTTGGCAGTTATCTGTTTTAGTTTGAGTACATTTTTTGTGGTCTGTGCATAGTAACATATATCAAGAACTTTAAACCCCTAATCGAAAAACACAAATTTTCAGAGACGCCTATCCACCAGAATTCAGGATGGACGCTCCAGCCATTGACAAAACCAGACTGTCATTGACGAAGTGGTTTGCTCAGTAGTGGCAGAGTGGCAGTGTCTCGTGATCTGCATATTGACAGTGGTGGCCGAAGCTGGTAATTTCATACCGAAATTTTGTGATATGGTGCCAGAAAATAAATTATTTTCAAAACAGGATGTAGGGTTGAGTGAAGTTTTTCAAGGTTTCCCTAAAACGCCTGAAGCGAACACCGGAGTGAGTTTTTTGAAAAAGGCCATGGGCGATTTTCTTCCCCATCTTTTTCCATTTCGAGTTCGTGCTTCATCGCCGACGAGGAATTACACTCTAGCCCTCCTTCCTCCTACTAGCTGCTCCCTCGAGAAGATTACGGCCTAATAATAGCGCAGAAATGCGTCACAGTTTCAAAAACCCGCCCTTAACAGGTAACACAATGCTTTCATTAATCAGTATATACCGCTAAATGGCGTTCTTCAGTTAAAAGGCGTTGTCTCAATTAGTCTGACATAAAAAAGAACTTTATCTCGAATTTTCTCACGTTACAATCGGCCGTAAATAGCCACATCGTAGCCCCACGCGCAGATTACCCATCACCGTTCATTCATAGCAGATTACTAGGCGCTCGTGATGTTCTATGACAGTTCTGGGGAAGTCTGAACATCGCAACGCGATACGCCGAAACGATGACTCCGCACGCCCGCGCCCATGCGTACCTCTCAGAGGTTGTCCTCGGCCTCGTTACACAAGAGCGCGGCGCTGCAACGCCTGGCCGGGAGATAACTTTTCCGTCCGCACAGGAAACCGTCTCTGATAGCTCGCATCTCGGCAACACGGCACTTCGAAACCGTCTCCTAGCGTGGGTTATCACCAGATAACACGAAACTGCGCCATATTCTTCCACGCTACGCGAACTGTTTGATCACTGCCTCCGCTAGTGAATTACTGAGTTTCGCATAGAACCCGATATTGTGAGTATCTTCCTCCACTAAAAACTAGAGGAGCGAAACAGTGTAGCACTACTTTCCGAAAGGCACAGAAAAAGTCGCAGAACAGCGATCCCTATCGATTCGATGGACAATATACACTACTGGCCGTTAAAATGCTACACCAAGAAGAAGCGCAGATGATGAACGGGTATTCATTGGACAAATATATTATACTAGAACTGACATGTGATTACATTTTCACGGAATTTGGGTGTATAGATCCTGGGTGTATAGATCCTGAGAGAAAAACCACCTCTGGCCGTAATAACGGCCTTGATACGCCTGGGGCATTGAGTCAAACAGAGCTTGTATAGCGTGTGTAGGTACAGCTGCCCATGCAGCTTCAACACGATACCACAGTTCGGCAAGAGTAGTGACTGGCGTATTGTGAAGAACCAGTTGCTCGCCCACCATTGACCAGACGTTTTCAATTGATGATAGATCTAGAGAATATGCTGGCCAGGGCAGCATTCGAACATTTTCTGTATCCAGAAAGGCCCGTACAGGACCTGCAACATGCGATCGTGCATTATCCTGCTGAAATGTAGGGTTTCGCAGCGATCGAATGAAGGGTAGAGCCACGGGGCGTAACACATCTGAAATGTAACGTCCACTGTTCAAAGTGCCATCAGTGCGAACAAGAGGTGACCGAGACTTGTAACCAATGGCACCCCATACCATCACGCCGGGTGATACGCCAGTATGGCGATGACGAATACACGCTTCCAATGTGCGTTCACCGCGATGTCGCCAAACACGGATGCGACCGTCATGATGCTGTAAACAGAACCTGGATTCATCCGAAAAATGACGTTTTACCATTCGTGCACCCAGATTCGTCGTTGAGTACACCATCGCAGGCCCTATAGTCTGTGATTCAGCATCAAGGGTAACCGCAGCCATGGTCTCCGAGTTGATAGTCCATGCTGCTGCAAACGTCGTCGAACTGTTCGTGCACATGTTTGTCGTCTTGCAAACGTCGCCATCTGTTGACTCAGGGATCGAGACGTGGCTGCACGATCCGTTACAGCCATGCGGATAAGATGCTTGTCATCTCGACTGCTAGTGATACGAGGCCGTTGGTATCCAGCACGGCATTCCGTATTACCCTCCTGAACCCACAGATTCCATATTCTGCTAACAGTCATTGGAACTAGACCAATGCGAGCAGCAATGTCGCGATACGATAAACCGCAATCGCGATCTGCTCTAATCCGCCCTTTACCAAAGTCGGAAACGTGATGGTACGCATTTCTCCTCCTTACACGAGGCATCACAACAACGTTTCACCAGGCAACGCCGGTCAACTGCTGTTTGTGTATGAGAAATCGGTTGGAAACTTTCCTCATGTCAGCAAGTTGTAGGTGTCGCCGCCGGCGCCAACCTTGTGTGAATGCTCTTAAAAGCTGATCATTTGCATATCACAGCATCTTCTTCCTGTCGGTTAAATTTCGCGTCTGTAGCACGTCATCTTTGTGGTGTAGCAATTTTAATGGCCAGTAGTGCACTATCCTCTCCTTTATTCTACGAGGACTGTTCGAAATTGGAAATTGAAACCACAGTTAAAATCCGGTGAAGCTTTGCACACATATATTGGGTATTGTCTCTAGTATGACCATCGATCTTTTCAGTTCTGAGTGCACAGAGAGCGATTAAAGATACCTGGGGAATAATGTTTTCCTCCAAGTATCGGTGTCTGCCGAGAGACTTCCCCTGATGTCATGCAGCCCACATAAATGTCATGCAGCCCACATAACACAAGTGTCAAGGGTTTCCTCCTTCTTGACAGTTCTCGGCCGACTCTGCAGGGGTAATGAAGATGCTCCTACAGCCTTTACGTTGGGAAGTGTTTGATCACCCACAATACAGCCCGTAATTGTCTCTATCCTGAGTTTCATCTCTGCTCCCTCGAACTGCTGGCTATGAAGACAACATTTTAGCATCGACAACGAGCCGTAAACGAGCGTAGAGAATTGGCAGAAAACACAGGCTGTTGGCTTCTATGATGCGTGTTTTGAAAACTTGCTACAATGTTACGACAATTGTCTAAGTCGGAGCGATGATTATGCAGAGAAGTAGCTGGAAGGTGTAGTAAAGGTATTGAAAATAAATGGTTTTTGATTTTCGCAGTGGTTTCAGTTTTGCGAGTAATCAGAAAACCTTACTTTCCGAATAGACGTTGTAGAGCTGAAGATAGCCTAATTCGGAAGAAAACATTTAAATAAAAATAGAACATGCTTTGCTTATAACATTATAAAAAAAGATCAATATTGTCGCCGTCGACACAATGCGGCCTATCTATATGCTATCGAGTCAGAACAGGCGTTACACTAGAAGATGGACTATGTTATTAAATTAAGTTTGAAAATGTGAATAGCCCAAGAAAAGCGAAAAAAAGGATGCATTAACTTGCTTAATAAAACACGTATTTTACGGACTAAAGGAATCATTTTTTTCTTCAAATAATTGCCTCCAAAACTCAGTTGCGTCTTATACCCGAAGTTGATATAAAAATGTCTAGTGTTTGATTTAAAATTCCCGCCAGTCTTAAAAATGGCCATATATTCGACACCGCGGGAGACTTGTCTCTGTCTGGCCACATTGGATTCAACTGGAAGCAGCATTGCGCCGATGCGAGGAACATAAGTTGCAGGAATGTACAAGCTTGCTAACATGGTCTCGCTCCTGCCCCGTCATAACAAACCCAGAACATTGTCTAGCTTATGAGGAGTCGCTGCAATCTATGGGCCAGTGAACTTGAATTGAAAGTGATTTATGTTATCGGTAACAGTACAATATATTTTTAGTATTAGTAAGTTTCGTAATGAAAAAAATAAATAAATAAAAGCTCTTCACATGATTCGGGCTATAAATGGAAAGTAATAGCGTATGCAGAAGAAAATGGAAACATAGCAGGTGAGCGGCATTTCGGCCCTCCACCACCAGAAAAAACCATTCGCCATTGGCGGGCTAGTAAAGAAGAACTCAAAAAATGAGTAAGACTAAATGTGCGGAATGAAAAATAGCCAAAACTATAAAATGGATGGATTCAAGGACGCAGTCAAAATGGCATTGGAATTAATACAAAAATGATTCAAATACACGCTGGTGAGCTAGCGCTACAGTGGAACTTAACAGACTTTAAGGATGGAGTTGGTTGGTGCCACAGGTTTATGAAGCACCGTCTCAGATGACGATTTTCAGGGATTTTAAAGGTCAGTTGAGTTTTATAAACTAAGAATTTTTTTAATCTAGCTTTGCAATCTAACAATAAAAATGGTAAAAATGTTATTTTCTTAAATTCCCTAAAAATTAAGTTGCGTCTTATAGTTCGTAAAATACGGTAGACAGGATGTTTCAATCTCTTTGCGTCAGACGTCTAATGGTGATAGATTGCTTCACGGGGAACAACTTTTGTTAGAGACAAAATATTCCCTGATGCTTCCCGGCAACATTAGGCGCCTGGGACGACGAGATTTCATCGAACTTGCAGGATCTAATAGGCAGGTGTGCTATATACTACCTATCCCAATGAACTGATGCCTGATTTTCAAAAAGAGAACCTTAAGAATGAGCGTGTCTGACAAGGGGACCATCAGACCTGTTAATCATGGACTGTGATGAGTCTTAGATATGCTGTAGAGGGACATGTCCTGAGTGCGTGGCTAGCTTTCATCGCCTATTTTCCGAGGAAACAGGTATGGAAGTCTTATGCCTATTTCCTATGGCTGTAACGTTAGTCATGATTATATCAAGCGAGCGTAGCGCAGCGGCAAATTTTTGGCGCCGATCACGTTAGCGGTACGGGTTCGAATAATGGCCGTGTACGATTGGTCCCATGCAGAAGAAGGCGCGAAAACTGTCCCTGTGCAGAAAAAAATATTTGAACATTATTAGTCGTTCCTTCACAGGACAGTATGCTGTAACTACGTCAGGAAACATATTCCCTTACTTCTTCTTATGTTTGGGAGAATCATTCAGAAAATTTGGTTGGATTGTTCAAAAAAGAAGTGACCCATAAATTTTAAAAAATGTGACCTGCACGAAATCAGGTAAGTTCACGAGAGTACTGTATTGAGAGTTTCAAAAATCTGTCATTCTTCTGTACTTGGGACAAGATAAATTTGTTTTTTATTTTACATACTTGGGGAGGGCTGACTGATCAGACAGTATAGAGGTAAATTAAAGATGAACCAAAAGCCTGCACCGTAAAAATTATCCCACACAGATGTATCCCACTTTGTCATCCACTTGACTTTTAATTTTACAGGCAGGTTAAAATATTCACGGAAAAAACTCTAAATGCTGAAGACTAGAGAAATCGGTTCGAGGGAAGAGTTCGTAAAAAATACATTTTCTGCTGTGACATTAACTTAGTGCAACTGCTTTTACAGGATGATGTGCATCGTAGTAGATCGAAGAAAGAACTGTCTTTTTCAGTTTAAACTGTGTTTTGTGGCATCACATCTGAAAAATCCGTGTGCCTGCAAGGCAATAGCTTTATTAAATGCGTGTGATGGTCTACAAAATTCGAGTTTCGATTGCTTCTACAACAAACGCCATCCGGAAAACAGTAATACCAGAAATTGAGTCCGCCTTGATGCAAAACACCTTGTTATTCGTTTATTTCTTTATTATCCCAAACTAGTTTCGGCGACAAATATCACCATCATCAGTGGGGTTTTTTAATCTAAAACATACTACCTTATTTATTGTATGTTACGGCATGTTTTAAGCAATTATTGGCGCTGTTTGCGACATATTTTCCGTGCTCTTTTTTCTGTTGCCGTTTTTTACTTAGTGAACATCATCTCATCTGCAACCATGTGAGCGGCTGTTAGTAAACAAAATACTAAAAGGTGAATTTCGTATGTCAGCAATATATACCTGGGGTTGTGGTAATGTTGTGCTTAAAACATGCTGTAACATACAATAAATAAGGTAGTATGAAAGTATCCATAGAAAACTATATTTCAAAAGACGAATAGTAAAAATGTAATAATGTTTTACTGTGTTTGTATGACCATGCTATTTTCTGCATGTTTTAGATTTTAAAAAACCACTCATGATGGTGATATTTGACGCCGAAACTAGTTTGGGATAATAAAGAAATAAACGAATAACAAGGTGTTTTGCATCAAGGCGGACTCAATTTCTGATATTACTGTTTTTCTATGCAAACACGGGCCAAATGGAAGAGTTCCAAGATAAAATCATTGCCATCCGGATTTCTATTCTAGCAAGCAATAATGAGTGAGACGATTCCGTAATATATCCCGTAGCAAACTCGATACGCATCTGAAGAAAGTTTGATTGATTTATTAATGAAATTACCACGGCGAAAGTGACTATTCTTGCAAAATTTTGAAGGACATGTACTACTTAACGATACTCTGTACGATAATATCGAAAAAAATTGAAAATAAAGTATAAGAAAGAAAAAAGCGTAAGTATACGTGCAGGATTAGAACATTTGCCGCCAGCATGATAGTCCCGATCGTTACCCAGTGGGCTGCACTAACTTGGCCAAAAGGCGATTAACGTTACAGGTATAGGAGGTACGTATAAAACTTCAGCATCGATGTTCTCAGAAACTAGATGCAGTCGCGTGAAAAGCCGCTAGCCAGGACTCAGGAGAGGTATCTCTGCAACATACCTAAGACTCATCAAAATATATGATTAAGAGGTCTGTAAGTGGGGGAAGATCTTTAGAAGAGGTGAATCAGGAACTTTAATTTTTCTGAGCCTGCTCCTTCCACGCAGAGCAGATGACTGGATTATGGGCAACACACAAGGCATGCAGACACAGTAGAGTGCCTATGCCTTCATGCCTCTCAGGGGCATAATCAATACAAAAGGAACCTTAGCATCACCAGGAAGCGTGAGTGAACATCTTGTCTCCAACAAAAATCGTTCCCCATGATGTGATCAGTCGCCCCCTAGATGTTTGATGCAAAGACTTTGAAACACCCTGCACATAATGTATTTAGTGTTTAACTGTTGCTGATAATTTAACAGTATTGTTTGCAGACACGACAATAGCAAAAAGAAAGACCAATATTTTGAAAATATTGCAGAAAAAACGTGTTTTCAATGATTTTCCCGCCAAAATGGAATACATGATGTCTTTAAAAGATTATCCGACCTATTTGAACCCAAATTACTGAAAGATTTCAAAAAATCGACAAAATAACAGCCACGAAAGAGAGCCAATAAGCTTAGGGAAATAAAGACGAAAATGCATTATCCGTTGAGAGAGAGGAGAACCTCAAGAGAGATATTGCGACCACCAGAATTCAATGATGGATGCAGGAAGAGAAGTAATGACGATCTTTACAAGAAAATCATGTAACCAAATGCAACCGTGAGAATATGCAAAACGATATTTTACAGGCATCTGGTTCGGATAATTAAACACTAGGATTGCAAGAGGATTGTCATATACATCAACCAGAAAATATTTACCTGGTAGAGATGAATCCGGGAAATCAGAAACTGTATGAAGAAGATGAACGTCGATGTCTGTGCAATACATATCGAAAGAAGGTTTTAGAATTGCATCTCCAAGAGAAACCAAAAACAAAAACTCGAATGTTATTGTTAGTAATAGGAAACGACAACACTTTGAGTCAATTAAACAATATTACAATAACGTAAAGTTCAATCAGAAATAGTTGTTCACGTGATCCAAGGCAAGCCCACATAAAAGTGTAGATAAAATATTGTGAATCGACTGTCATAAGACTTCCAGTTAGCTAAAGTGCCGACGATGTAATACGGCATGGATAGAGAATTAAAACGTGATTCCAGACTGGCTATGTTTGATTGGAGATGTTAGACATGAACAGAATTGAAACTTCCTGGCAGATTAAAACTGTATGCCTGACCGAGACTCGAACTCGGGACCTTTGCCTTTCGCGGGCAAGTGCTCTACCATCTGAGCTACCGAAGCACGACTCACGCCCGGTACTCACAGCTTTACTCTGCCAGTACCTCGTCTCCTACCTTCCAAACTTTACAGAAGCTCTCCTGCGAACCATGCAGAACTAGCACTCCTGAAAGAAAGGATATTGCGGAGACATGGCTTAGCCACAGCCTGGGGGATGTTTCCAGAATGAGATTTTCACTCTGTGAAAATCTCATTCTATGAACAGAATTAATAACACTTACGTATCCCATAGCATGATGAAGACTAGCCGCGCTTAACATAGAACGATGTTTAATACTACTCATCGGGGGGGGGGAGGTAGATCTACTCACAAGTGGTGAATTTCAATTTTCTTGTAATGCTGTTCTCGAAGCAGCTGGTCTGGAAATAAAGACAGCGAGCCGCAACATTCGCTGCCTTGAATAATTCTAGATTTACTCCTATACTCCATAAACCATCCTGCGGTATCTGGCAGTGGGTGTTCCCACATCATTGTCAGATTCCTCTTCTTGTGTTCCAGTCTGGAATAGCACGCGGAAGGAACGGCCTTTGATTTGCCTCCGTATGACCTGGAATCCCTCTGATTTAACTGACAAGGTATTCTCGCGAGAGATAAGGCGGAGAAAACAATGCAATGTTTGACTCTTCCAGGAATTCATGCTCTTGGAATTTTAGCAGTAAACCGGACCGTGACGAACAAGGCATCCCTTCTAGTCTACCGCTGGAGTAGGGTGAGCATCTCTGTGGCGATTTCGCCCTTACTAAGTGAGACTGTGATGAAGCGTGCTGCTCTTTTTTCCAGTCTTCTCTATTTCTTCTATTAAGTCTATGTGGTTGGGATCCGAAACTCAGATACTGATCGAAAGAGAATTTTGAAAACTATATCTTTCATGGGCGAAGTACACTTCTTGAGGATTCTTGTAATGAATTTCGGCCTCATATCTGCCTTTCTTACGATTACTGAGTATGACTGTTTCAAATAATTGTGAGGAAGTTATACAATTAAACAGAAACTGATCTTTCAACCCATTTATCCGCAATATATACGGACTGCATTAATAATCAGTAGCGTAAACACAGTTGAAAGTACACGATACTCGTAGCAAAAAGCTCTCGGTAAACACGGTCTCAAAAGCTCATATCCTTACACTAAAAGCAATGACCATTTCTTCACTTTAGTTACTGTGAAACAAATCTGTTCTTCTGCAAGCTCATTGATTTGCATATTTTGGGAGGAGGTATATGGACGTGTAGAAGAAAAAATGTCCAATAATGATGGGCTCCAAAGTGCATACCTTAGGAGGTATGGGCACTTTTTCAGTAGAGGTGATTTTCACAGTAGCGATGATGAAGAAGAGCTCATAGCTTTTAACGTATGCGCTTTGGAGTTCACGTTTAAAGGACAATTTTTTCTCATTTTGGTCCAGACCACCATCTCGCAAAATATGGAGTGGACTGAGCATGCAGTAGAAGACGTTTGTTTCACAGCATCGAAGATGAAGAAGTGCTCATAGCTCTTAAGGTATGCGTTCTGGAGTCCATGTTTACTACTCTTTTGCTTGAAGTATCGTGTACTTTCAACCGTATGCGTTTACGTCATTAATTACAATATACCCTGTGTATAATTATATCCGTTAGATTCCTAGTCATTCACGAACGAACCGTTTTGCATTCGCCAGGGGATGACGTTCCTCAGGGTGAAATACTCACCTATCATAAAGAAGTTTAACTTGTGCATCTCCCTATATTCACATAAACCGTACATATTGCCACACCCTCTCCCCTTTCATAGACACTGCTTCACGTAAAGGATGTTCAGATAACCGGACTTCTTTTTCGCTCACATTATTTGCAAATAGAATCGACGACAGGGGGAATGATGTTGGTGCTAATTGCCATCACCGTACAGTAAGCACTGGCTTAGAAAGCACGAATTTAACTGTAATACGCTGCGGAAAAGCTACGCGTTTGTTTCAGAGTGCAAGAATTGTCAATTTTCTGGAATTCTTCCCCCTCTTGGTTTTCGGTGTGCTAACCTGCGAGATCTGCGGAGTATGGAAAGGTAACCACGACGTTTGCTCATGATTTCGTTCTACGCAGTATTTTCTCGCTCAAACTAAGGAAATGGTCCTTGGAAGTGAACAGTAGCAGTGCTGCTTGGAACCAGTGTTCTGAGGTTCGGACGACACACCACGTGTTATTACACCTTCAAGAGTTTTCCTTCTACATCTAACCTCTGCAGAGGTATGATTCGCAAAAGGGATACGGTGGCAGCCAGAGAAAACAATGAGATATTGTTGCATCTCCTTCTGTGGGAACCTTGATATCTTCCTAACCTTGTTTGTCAATTTATCATTCCTTTCACACACCATGCACGTAAATAGGTATAGTAAATAAGTAGAACGTCAAACTCACCCGTTTGACAAAAGAATAATTATTTTTAGCCTCTGCAATGTTTTGTCATTTAAGATGTGTTTATTCAAGTGGTCATCGAGTAAAGGCGGCGGAGTACTTATCATCCATTTATTCGCTCCTTCAATACAAAAACAGGCCTACTGATAACACTGTATATAAGATAAACATCAGTGTTACGAATCTGAGACACGTTCACAATGGCAGCTACTTGAGTAATATGCTTGGGACGCATAGTGTCTCTATATACAACACCCTGACTTCTGCTGCGACAGATGTTTTCTAGTTATGGCTAGTGGCCTCACTGTTTCGACCAGCATGCGAGCTGTACCTCGTAATGACGACCTGTCCTTAGTTAATCTTCTTCTATTTTCTATCTACCTATTTATTTTTCTGTCTATCTATTTATCTTCTATCTATTCTATACATATACAATGCGTACAAAAAGAATCACATTTTAGAATGCTTGTAATTGTCTCCCATTGCAACACATAGTTTGAAATATGGGTCAAAGGTGCCTACAACCTTCCTCTGTGATGGTGCAAAAGCGTGGCGCCCTGTAACGTCATCTTCGGGCTTGAAAACGCTTCGAACAGCAACTCTAAACATTCTGCGTGGTGTCTGTTTGTTCTATATCGTGTCTCCCTACCACTTTCGCGCAACGACGCTCTGAGCGTGTTTTTTAGGGAATTGACTAGTTTGAACCTGGGACCTGTTGCTGGTAAGGAGACGTCAGACCACACATGACATGTAGAATTCAGAAGAGCTCAGTGAGACTAGCGATGATATAACCAAATACTTAATGATTTCAGCGTCAGCTCCACCGCACTCCCTGTAAAGGAATCTTAATACTAACTAAATTTAGTGGAAGGGGTTCAAGGCTTTCCTATTTTTAGTTAGCTGGTAAAATAACGTCGAAAAAGCAGTTAAGTTTACCATTGGAAAATTTATTCTACTCACAAAACATCGTTTATAAATTGCACTATTGATAAAAGGAAATGTTTTAATACAGGATGGTAAAAACCGACTGCATTCAACAAAAATGTGAACGAATATTCCCTGAATGGGTTTCCAAGTTCTACAATGGATCGAAGGATGACCTATGCCATATCACATCTATAATCTAGGTTTAAATTAAGTTTCACAAAAGAGAAAACTATCAAAATGGTCTACAGTGACCCTCAATTATCTTTAATTACTTATCTAACTTGTCGTAAATTACAGTGGCTGATGTGGCTTCTCAATAACTATGTAACAGAAAAATCATCGCGTTTCAGATTTTAACATCAAGTGGCAAATGTGAACACCATGAGCTTTAATTGACGATCGACACTAGTATTACGCAAAAAGGGGATGTAACAGATGAGACTTCTGCAGTTCTGAGTGAAGCTTTATGCGCTGTTATGCGGCATCGCGTGCGTTCATTACCTTGTCGGTGTTTGTCAGGGGGCGGTGGGCAGCACAGCTCCGCTCACCTCGCCGTCTATCAACTATCAACTCTCGAGCTACTCCCTCCTAACTTCTCCTTACTATAATTTACCGAAGTTGGTTTTAAAAAAAACTATCTGGCTGTGTTTTCATCTGACCAATCAGGGTCTCAATGTTAACCTTAAGCTCCAACTACAAAAATTCTGTGTATCCAATGAGAAACGTTATACTTTTTGTGGTGGGGCAATGTTTTTAAAGTTTGCAACGTAACAGAGACGCAAAAAAGTCTCACGCTAAAACTTGCAGCTGGTGTGGTCCTTTTAGCGGTATCGTAAGATCTATACTGTTCTTCTGGAGGGCTCTATCTTCTAACATGGGCTGGGGGGTGGTTCTAACGTAACAGAGACGTGAAAAAGTATCACGCTAAAACTTGCGGGTGGTGTAGCCCTTTTTGTGTTATCGTAATATCTATACTGTTCTTCTGGAGGGCTCTAGCTTTTAACATGGGCTGGGGGGTGGTCCTAACGTAACAGAGACGCGAAAAAGTCTCACGCTAAAAACTTGCAGGTGGTGTGGTCCTAGCGGTTAGCTGGCGACGTGGGTGTCCGTCTGTCCCTTATCGTAGGGCCTTCCAGCTTAACACGGTTCTGCTCTCGGCTTCTGTTCTCGTTTCTCCCCTCGAAACTGCGTCTGTCTCGCGGTGGGAAGGTATGACATGCATTTAGGCATTCTTGTGTTAGTCTGTGGTATTCCATTTGCTCACTCGTTACTCGTATTACTTTGGTTAATTTAATGTCACGATTTATTCAGAGCTATGTGACATACTACTGGATTTGCTTATCATGTCAGGGTTTTCATGGAAGGTGTTGGATTTGCCTGATACCTTAAACAACTTGTCGACAAATGAAAAAAAAAAAGATCCACACAGCTCAGAAGTTCATTTGAGATGTAAGGTGGGTTAATTATGTCGCATTGGCACCAAACTTCACTAAACTTCAGCCCGTTGTGGACGTGTCACACTATGAGAAGGTCCTCATACCCCTCTTACTCACATTTTACCATTCTTTTGACGCCTCTACGATAGAGGTCAGAACCGCGACACCCAGCGTTGAAATCGCAGGGCTTTGGCTGAAGAAAGAATTTCAGACACACCGCCGCTCATAACTGACACGAAAGTATTCAACAGGTGCCCTTCCCTTGGGATGTTGATTCCCCACATTTCGTGGTCGAAAACGATAGTTGTTGATCTTTGGCACTGCTCACACCACTGGACGATTCAACTCAATGCCAAGGACATCATGCTGCTGTGGCCCTATCCAATGCGATCTAACCACTTAGGAGTGTGTGCGATTGCAATTTTTGCTCCGGTATACAGGGTGGAACCACTGAGTATTATTTAAGCCTATTCTATGAAATTTGGACGTGATCCGAAGCAGCCAATGGTGTTTATGCTTTTCCAGCCCTCTTGTTTCGCACCCACCTGTGGCATCATGAACGAAACGGAAAAAGGCTGTCCAAGCCCCCCTCCCCTCCGCCCTCCCAAAGTTCGCTAACTACATTGCTACCCACAGACCTTTGTTAAAAATTAAAAATTTTCCTGTAAGAAACTTCTACACACATTCAGCTTAGTTGTGCTTTGTGGGTGCTCTAGTCCCTTCGACACCCATCAGGTGGAGTTGCCTGGACCCAGGCGTTAGAGTAGCCTTGAGACACCACTCAAGTGACTGGATGTCAAAGTACCTGACAGGTACACTTCTAACGACCTCAACAAGTCGTCAGGATGGCACCGAGGTTTTTGCCATACTGGGAGGTCTTAGAGGGATATTTTGGCATTTTATTCATGTACATGTCAATCCAGCACACCTTCCATGACCACACCACAGGAGGACGTGATACAGGAGCATAGAAAAAGCATAAACACTCTTTACTGCTTTGGTTATACTCCAAACGCAGTTTAAGTATGGAGCAGATAACATTTTGTGCTGCTTAAATGATTTAAGTTATATTGAAGTAATGGTATTTAGTTAACTAATGTTCTTCTTTGAATTGTTTCATAGCTGTATGCAGTGGCCTGTAAGTAAAACTACTGCTATGCCAGACATTTCATCCAGCCATAGAAATTTTACGCTATCTGTGTGAAGCTGGGACATGTCACTAGCACTTAATCATTTTAAATTTTTTTTTAATTTTTCACGTGTACGAATAGTTCTGTGGGTTCAAACTGAGGAACAAATCTCCATCATCATGGATCGAAAACTGAAACAGATAGAATAAAATGTAAACAGGGGCTATACAGATGATAAGCCTCAAGTATCTATCATCAAAATCAACATTATAACACAGGAATTAGCTTAAGTTTTTTCCAAGAACTCCCCAACAGAACAGAAGGGGTGATCCATAAGGAAATTCTTCTTTTAGAGTTGAACGTGCGAAGATCGCTGTTAAGAGTTTTTAATTATTGCGGTAACTTGTTGGAAATGGATGCAGCAGAATACTGCGCACCTCTCTGCACAAAATCAAGAAGGTACGATCCAAATGCAGTTTGGATTTCTGCCTAATATTAACTGATTGAACGCTGCTAATTCTTGGGGATAAGCTCATACAAACGACATTACAGAAAATAAATATCGAGAGGCCAATATCAGTATTCCCTGACTCCTGAAAAAGAATCTACAAGAGGTTCATGAACTTACACCTCGTAGTGCTCGATTTTGCTCGTTTCTGAGCCAAAAATATACCCTTTGTGAATGGGAAAATATGCAGGAAAGACCAATTTTCGATTGGGACCCTCACTTATTGCAGCTAGTGGTAAATATAGCAACACTGAGTTTTTGAACAAGATCCTGAACATAGACTTTCCATGAAATTTTACTCTCTATTTGAACGTCTAGAAATCTGAACTGTTCAGACTCTCTAATTATATGCCCATTCTTTGTAACCAAAGTGCCAGTTTAGTTGAACTGTGTGTTGCAAACTTTAAAAACTGAATTGTACTGTGATTTAGCACCATGTTATTTTGTATAAATCACGAATCTGTGTCTTGAGTTGCATTATTTTATTCGCTGCCTGTTCTGCACCCAACTTCCGTCATCACTAAGCTAGCATCATCAGCAAACAGAAATATTTTAGAATCACATGTCATATTAGAAAGCATATCATTTATAAACATAAGAAACAGAAGCAGTCCCAGCACTGACTCCTGAGGGAACCCTCACATAACTGTGCCTCACATAACGCCAGCTGCTTCCCACAGTCCTGAACAGGGGTGGAACTGCCTGTTTCTCAACCAAAAATACCCTTTGAGGATTTCTTCTGGAAAAGTAATTCTGGTTGAAGTTCGAGCTACAACTTAATTCAGTGACTACAGGTAATCTGTCGCATGGTGCCGATTCTGTATACATGCTACATACGTTTTCGAGATAGTAACAGAAACCGAGATGGCATGAGGATAGTACTAGAAATATAAAAATATGTAAGATAATATTATCAAAATAAAAAGTAAGTGGACTGTCTTCGTCATACATATTACACAGTATCACCCGATCTCAGAAATATGTGTGTTGAATCATGTATTCGTTAGGCAGCGTATATGAAAATTAATCAATATTTCTGTTTTCATGTTTTAATTAATTTATGTTTAATGGTAAATGTTCATTGTGTGGAAATCTGGGCATCTTAACCTATTTTGTCAGAGATAATTCATTTACACTGGCAAATACCGAACACTACATTGTGCAGTACTTTCGTGTTAGAGGTTTGGTGCTATCAGTTCATGGAAACTATTCTACGAATTATATTTTCTCGCTGTGAATTTATGTTTCCAGCCTTCGGAATAATATTAGAAGGGAAATAGACACTGAAAACTTGAATCATATGCGTAAACGTTTTAAGTGAAGATATGTAAAGTGCTTAGTACCAACCCACGAAGCAGGAAATTAGAATCAGTAATGTTCTGTATTCAAAATTGCATATTATGCTGCATCAGAGACAACTTGTCTTATGTCTCAATTTTCTTAGGAAAATAAAGAGCTTACAGTCGGAAGCAATCGATCAGTTATCGATCGTGTGCTAGCTACCAATCTGTGGATACAGAAAGTGGTACATTTAAGATCATATCAGAACCTAATAAATAGTTAAATCTAAAGAATACAGAGCCAATGTAAGGTGTGCTCCGTGATGCTCAGGGCAATACGCAGTAATTGGGTTTACGACTCTGTTTATCAAAATGTGTACATGCACATGCATAGAGCTTCAGATGAAACTTCTTTAGGGGACAGTGACACCTCCTGGGAAACAGGGCGAGCAGTAAAACTAAGGTACTACATCTGATCTGATCGAACAGTTGGTTGATAGTGAGAAACACAGACAATGAGCTGAAGTTTAACTGTTTAGCCTTTGTAAATTTTTCTTTGATATGGTAAAGAAAACAAATTCTATGTACGCACCAGAACACCTCTGGGTCTAAAAATTTTCTGAAGCGTTCTAATCGTTGAACAATCAGAACGGCTGGTGAAAAATCACTTAAGATGTCGTGAAAGTTCTTCACCGATATCAACATAAACTCACTAGATAGCTTTCGCATACCTTCGATCAACGCCACTTCATCCGGGGGTTACTTTGGACCTGAAGACCTTAAATCCCACCAGAGATTCTTGAACAAAGAAGTTATCAAGCTGCCAAAAAAGACTACCCTCCATTGAGGAGATGCCCAGTTAGAAAACGTGAAATGAAGAATTAGGAGTCCGCTGAACTGAATTGGAAAGGAAGTAGCACCAGTGAAGGCAAACCTGATCGAGTGGTGCCTCATGAATGAATGTGACAATAAATGTGACTGTGGCGAATATCAGCGTACGGAACATCTCTTGGTCTATCCTAAATGTACTAGTAAATGTACCCTCCACCAATTATGGCAGAAATTCAAGGAAGAATTGCACATAGCCCAATTTTGAACCGAAAAAGCTTTGATCTCCAGACACTAAAAAGTAAAGTAAGTATTTATTGTATAATCTAAACCTATGCTGTCCGATTCTGGACATATGTTTTACAAGTATAGAAAATTTGGAGGATGCCTAGTAGGGAGACATGTAAAAACAACAATATGAAAGCATAAGCGATCTGAAGAGAGGAAATGCCCCACAAGACACTAGGATTATAATGAAGAGTAATGGCGGAACCGTCCGCTTATCTGTATTAGTGTTAGCAATATCTTCTATAGGGTGTCCCAGAAATGTAGGGTCAAAATTGTACAGATGGTCAAGGACCTTAAGATGAGTGCTGTGAGAAAAGGAACTAATGGTTGGAAAATGGATATTTAGCTTTGTACTTATGTACACGTGGTTAGGACACTACCAACCTCTTTCTCTCCATAAACATATTTTGTTTCAAACAACACTTTTCAGATGGGTACAAATTATTGATTATTCGTCTTGTGTTTGGAACTAACTAGTCAGCAGGAATTTTACACTGACACACATCTAAGTTCACACATCTAAGTTAGCGTAATGTAGACTTTCTACAAATTTCAAAATTGTTTTTGCCAAGGGGAAAGTAAACACAGTGGGGCTTAATAAAACAAACAGTTCATGTAGTACGAATGGAAGACCAACTGTACATAATCCACGCACATATGACGGTAGTATGGCTGAGCCTCGTATTTGCCAGTTGGATGTGAGATCCATATCAACGCACACTGTGGAACACCATAACACATGGATTCAGTACAGTTGGCCTTCTTACACCAATAACTTCTTTTAATCTCAGTGTTAAGAAATTCATCTAGAATACAGACGACAGCGGGGCCACCAATGTCGGTGCTGAAACGTTAACACTTTGGAAACATGTGCCCCACGCCTATTTCAAATTCATGACCTAGTAATGCATTCCCGACCAGTGGTTCCTCAACTCACAGTACTCACTTTTGGAGTGATCCTGTACTGCCTGTGGGATTTTGACCCTAAAGGTTTTGGACGGCTTGTGGAACGTGTGTGATGACTTTTCCGGCGGTGGGGCTTACGAGTGGTTTGTTCTGTCGGTGGGTAGCAGGCCGCGTGGAGCGGGTCATGCTGTGGCGCTTCCTGCTCAACCTGCTGGAGGACCCGCGCAACGAACCGTGCATCCACTGGGTGAACCGCGACCAAGGCATCTTCCGCATCCTCAACACCGACTGGCTGGCCAGGCTGTGGGGCCGCCGGCACGGCAACCCGCGCATGACCTACGAGAAGATGGCCCGGGCCATGAGGTGAGGTTCCTCCACTTGTCCTGCACGAGACTCACTCAGCACCCAGCTTCTGCTTTCGCACTCACTGCTCGGCTCTGGCTCTCCCAATCACTTTCCACTCCTCCCTGCATGAGCAAGGGATACTCGGCAGCATGTCACGAATGCACAGCTCTCCTTGACCAGTTCCTCTGTGGCTATTCCGGTGATGCCTTGCTTATATTCATATTTCAGCAGGGCTACACATTAAGTTGGGAACTGGAGGTCTAGCATGGCCTAAACAAGAGCGTCTGATACTTTTGCATGTTGGAATATCATGGGAATAGGGCATAATCTCAAGAATGATACACTTCTTATCTGGAAAGTAGGAACCAGAAGCTCCAAATGTTCAAATGTGTGTGAATTCCTAAGGAATCAAACTGCTTAGGTCATCGGTCCCTAGACTGACACACTACTTAAACTAATTTATGCTAAGAACAATACACACACACACACACATGCCCGAGGAAGGACTCTAATCTCCGTCGCGAGGGGTCGACCAGAAGCTTGTTCTCCACTGTCAACAAGCGAGGAAGAGATCTTAATCTGACTGGGATCATGTAAAATGTTGGACACCACAGGGTTCTGTTCTGGACCGTTACTCTTCTTCATATACAACGTGATTGTTTTCACTTGACAGTATGAAATATCTCGAAAGCGACAGATACTACGAAACGAATGTTCTACGTGAAAAGTTAATATTAGTAAAGGGGACATCTGCCAGTGGTACAACTGGCCACCTCCTAACCACCTCTCCTTCGTGGGTGGGGTCAGCTTTGATTTTCAAATGGAAACCACCCCATTTTATTGCACATTCGGATTCTACGCCAAAAAATACTTACGGTTTACCAAACCATTGTTTGCCATTAGTGGTAGATAGCGCTGTATCTACAAATATCAAGTGTGCCTGTTTTTGCAGTTGAGATCAGAGGCATTTGATTCTACATATCATTTACAGTGTAAATTTAAACCTTTGTGTTCTAACGCCTGATATTTGTATTCAAACGGTACTAGAAAGTTGCAAATTTGATTGTATAATACAAATAACATGGCTAGAAATTGACATTTCCGGCAAATGAGCTACTTGTATGGCAACGTAGTTTTCTGTTCCCCACGGAGTTCATTGCGGTGAGTCCCCAAACCACTGGATGCTTTATTTCGGTAGCCGCCCTCGAACCCCGCCATCAGGGTGACTGATGTCGGGGTATGTTACCATCCAACAGTGGTAACTCTGGCGCTGGCCGTTACACGGCGATCGGCAGAATACGAACGACAACCACTGTAATGACGTAAAATGTTCGTGAAGTGACAGTGAAAGGCACACCTGCCACGGATGGTCACCGAAATCAAGCATCCCGATGGAGAGAAGCAAGGGGACTCACCGAAATGAAGCATCCCTATAGAAACCACAAAAGTATTGCGTCCATGTCGTTGTTCCTCGATCACATTACACGTAGTTTCTAGCCACACGATGAAACGGCTAACCATGTTGTACTGTGCAGTCTCATTTCCAACACTCAAGTAATGCCTGAACATCAATCTCAGCCGTTAGAACCCAAAGGTTTACATTTACATCATAAGTGAAATTCGTAGGTTCTTAATTGCAAAAACAGGCGTACTTTACATTGTCGATTACAGTGCCACCTACCACGAATGGAACACAACGATTTGGTAAACTAAACGTATTTTCTTGTATCCGAATACGCAGTTAAAATGGGGGGGGGTTAACCATTTGAAAATCCAAAATTAACTCCGCCCACGTAGGAGAAGTTGTTAGGAGGTGGCCAGCTGTAGCACAGAAAGATGTTCTCTTTAATAACAATAACTTTTTACCCAGAACATTCGTTTCGTAGGATGCGCCTCTTTCGAGTTATTTAGTTGCCTCAAGTTAAAACAAACACCCTATATAGTATTGATATCGCACTTAAGATGACATTTATCTTTGCAGACGAAAAGAGTATTGTGAAAGACTTGGAATGTAATGTAAACGGTGTAGCAAAGAAGGTGGTCCATTACACTCGAGGGAAGTCATTTTCCTGCTTAGGCGGTTTTTATCTTGAAATAATCACTTTATTTCAAGATTTAGCTATGAACTAATTTCGCCCCTTGGGTATTTTCAAGTTAGAAATAACATCAAAGGTTACATCAGCTTCAAGAGGAAACAAGAAATAAAATAAAACATATACAAATATAAAAATTTACTCATATGTGTTATGTGCATCACAGTAAAAATTGTAAACATAAAGCATCATATAACCCACACGTCTCTGTGCATGCCGTAACATATCCTTAACAACGGTTCCTCTTAGTCATGGTAGTTACGCGCACAACATGCATATGCAACACTGTTGAGCATAATTCACATGAAAAAAGTAAAAATATGAATTTCGTGAGATATTATTGTCAAATTATGTTACAATTTAGTATCTGTGATGTGAAATCTATATGAAGAATGAGAAAATGCAGCAGTTATGGGGTTTTGTCAATGTGTCAACGCACAACACATTAAAATACTTTAGTGTAACATTAAAGTGAAATTACACACGGCGGGCAATGTCTTAAAGCCAAATTTGACAAAACAACTGCACCATCAAAAACCTAAGAAACCTTACACAAAAAGAATACACACTTGATCAACGATGTTACTACATATACTTAACCTAAAAGTGTGGAATATATGATACTGTATGCTTACAATATCTTACTGTGATGCAATTAACAAAGCTGTGTAATTTTTTTTGTATGCATATTTTTTATTTAATTTTTTTGTTTCCTCTTGAAGCTGTTGTAACTTTTGATATTGTTTTTATCACGAGGTAGGTTGAAAATGGCCAAGGGGGAGCAATTAGCTAACAGCTAAATCATGATATAAAGTGACTATTTCAAAATAAAGCAGCCTGTGCAGGAAAACGACTTCCATCAGGAAATTCACAGTAGCTTTGTTATACAAAAGACTGACCCGTAATATCAGCACCTGTCTTTCAGAGAACAGAAATGCTTAACTGCAGCTATAGGTAGTGCAAACAGTTTAAGACACGGAACTATTCTAAAATCGAAACTGAATGTAGATGAAAAGATTTCCTGTAAGTATCACGTTAACAATCTTGTGCACAAACGTAATGCTACTACTTTCACTATAAGAATGATCTCTACCGGCTGTGACATTTTGCATACTTGCACCCCGTTATTTCGTGTGGTGTTATATTTTGGAAGAACTCTTTGCACTCACCAAGAATAGTCTTAACAAAGAAAATCAGACTGATCCGTGCTGCGACCTTGGTGTAAAGCGTTGTTCAAGAATCTAGGAATTAAAACTCTGCCATCCTCGTGCATATATCTCATTGTTAGATTTGTTGTTGAAAATATTAAGGCATTCGAAAAAAATAAACTGTAACATTCATTCAGTGAACACTAGATGGAAAAGTAATATCCACCCGGATAGCACCTCTTTAACTAATGTACAGAAGAGGCCTGTGCACTATTCAACAGGCTTCCGGCATAACTGAAAAAAGTTGAGTGATAAACCCCAAGCATTCAAATTTAAATTGAAAGGTAAATAACAAAACTACAGTAGACTCTAAGCTTTGTCCGACGTGAGAACCGTACTAATACTTTAAAGTAGATGCAGCCGGGTACAGTAGTACAGTGCAGCCAATATTACGACAGGTCACATCTAAATCAAAGTACTAAGTGTACTTAGATCTGTTTTACGTCTTCTACTTTATTGACAACTGACGAAGATAGTGAAGACAGTAGCTATATGGTAAGGAAGCTGTTTGCAGAATATGAAAAGTGAGATTTAATACTAAACACTATGATAAATAGGTGTATGACACTGGGTAGTGACGAATAGCATAAATCAGGTACTGGGAGTTTCAGTATTAACTGTTATTCTTTTTTAAATATCTGTATACTATATGCTAACGGCCATGCCGCAGTGGTAACACCGGTTCCTATCAGATAACCGAAGTTAGGCCTGTCAGGTACCGTGGTGCACTCGGCCCTCGTGACGCAAACTGAGGAGCTACTTGATTGAGAAGTAGTGGCACCGGTCTCGTAAACTGACTTACGGCCGGGAGAGCGGTGTGCTGACTACATGCCCCTCCATATCCGCACCCATTGATGCCTGTGGGCTGAGGATGACACGGCGGCCGGTCGGTCCTTTGAGCCTTCCAAGGCCTGTTCGGACGGAGTTAAGCTTTTAGTTGAGGTGTAACTATATAAATGGAATGAATGTAAAAGATACTAAAAATCGTATTGGACAAGTGTATTCGCCAAAATAAACTCAAAATTTTGGAGCAATAAGATCACAAATAAAAGATTATCTGCGAATCAAAAGGGAAACAGTATGTATGTGAGAGTCATGCTCTTGAAAAACAAGCAGCAGAAAAGAAATGCAAGTGACATCTGTTGAACTACATTACTGGAAACGAAAACAGAACATCAAGGGTCTAAAGAAGAAGGTAGATGAGCTAAACTATGCATGTTCTACACTACTCCGAACACCACATAATCACAGGAATAGAGAAGTTAAATGCCAGGGATTAACGACTAGCATTATTTTCGTGTGGAACCAATACGGAACGTACATAAAAGTTGTCACAATGTCAAAAATATTGAAACAAGCAGTTTTGTCTAAATCTAGCCTAGGAACATGTACTTATGAGCTGTTACTGCAGAATACTTATCTTATAATTCTAAGAGTCTACAGATCTGCTGCAGGAAACTTTCAGCTGCTTATTTCACATTTAGATTCTTTATTGAGTGACGCATCACACAACAAGAAAAAGTAATTTGTGTAGATTTCAATGAAGGTTTCTTAATATATTCTGACAGAAAAAAATGTACTGGTATCATTATTTTCCTATTTCAATCTGATTTCAGTACTTAATTTTCCAACTTGTGTGCAGTAAACTAGCAGAATCCTGACTGATAACATTTTTGTAGATCATGCTCAGTCTGAAGCAATTAATGTGCACTCAATTATTGCAAATGGAGAATTAATGGAAATAAGCAGTGTGTCTTAAGAATAAGATAATAGAGACGGTTGGGATAAGGTATTTTTGGAAAGAGATGCTGATGTGAAACTCTATCAAGTAAATAGTAAATTTGTGTCAATATTTGAAAATAGATTTCCTAAAAATATTAACTAGGAAGTGTACTTCTTACTAGGTCATTTCACCTGCTCTGGTCAACAAAGTTCAGCCATCTCTTCCAGGGTCTTCCTCTCCATCTAGACCCTCTAGGTTTGTGACAACGAATTTGTCTTGGAAATCCATTCTTATCCATAGTAGCTACACATTCCCAGCATCTGTTTCTGTGCAGGTCTATTTTCTTAGGCACTGAATCAACTTGTAATTCATTTCTAATGTCTTAATTTCTGAAGCAGTGTTCTGCAGTGCCCTTTAACACTACAGAGCCATCTTATTTCACAGCCAGGATCCTGCTCACATCCTTTCGGTAGGAACCCAGGGGTCAGATCTGTACAGCATAGTAGACAGTGCAGTAATTTCGTAAAAATTCATCTGTGTTTCTTTCGTGCCTTTTTTTGGAACTTATGTTTTATTTGTTCCGCATATTGTGATAAATTTTATGTCCTTGTTATCAATTTCATTGTCGAAGTTTCGTTGCATTTTATAGCCGAGATACTGAAAGTGGTTTACCTTTTCCAGTATTATATCATTTATTACAATTTTAGATCTTATAGGCGATTTTCTCTTGAATGCCATAACCTTTGTTTTCTGACTGAAGGTGTTTGTTATATTTGGAAACCAACAAATTAAGGTGATAAACAGGTTATTTTCATTTTCTTGAATTATTATTTGATCATCCACTTACAGCAGAGTATTAAAGCATTTCTTCCTGTTGATCTTTATGGCGTAGTTCATATTTTGTCTTTGAGCTCCAGTCAGTGCATAGGATACCGTCAGAATTGAAGTGAATGCCAAAGTTGTTACTGTTTTTTGCTGTTTTTAAAAATCACTTTCTAAATGCAGCAGCAAAAAAATACTAATGATTCAGGTGATGAAGCAACAAAATGTATTTAAAATATCATTTCACTGGACTTTGAACAACTAGAAGTAAAACAAAGATCTTTCCCTGAAATTAATCATAAAAATTCTCTAAAGCAATGAAAATCTTCTAAGGCGTTGATGGAATTTCAAACAGAATTTTTAAAAGATGTTTTAATGACCTTAGTGGTAGACATAACACGTAACTGGCAAAGGGAATTTTTGCAGGCAGGTTAAAATATGCCACTATTAAACATCTGTAGATGAAAGATGATAAGAAAGGTTTAAATATCATAAACCAGTTTCTTTACTGAAGTCTTTTTCCAAAAATATGGAAAAAGAAATGTGCTCAGAAGTACTCTCACATTTAATTAGAAGCGATCACATCACATATTAGATTCCAGGAGCACTGCTCGATTGAGGGCAATATTTATACATTCGCTCATCAAATATTACAACCCTTAAGTAATAAAATAACACCAGTTGTAACTGTTTGTGATCCTTCCAAGCGCTCTGAATGTGCAGATCATGTTACACTCTTAGAAAAATTCCAGTTTTAGGGAATCGATAGCTATACATACAATTGATATGAATTACACTTAATAAACAAAAGGCAAAAACTTTGTGCTGCTGCATAATCCAAACAATTTTTGGCAGTTAGAATGTTTTGGTGGCTGGGGAGAGATCACTAAGAGTGTCCCACATGGTTCAATTTTGAGTTCACTCCTATTACTTATGTATGTAAATAACCACTAACTCAACATTCAACAAACAGAGTATTTATTTTTTGCAGATCATACTATTGTTATAAATGTACCCATTAGAGAGAAAGCAATACAAGAGATTGTTACTGTCACTTTTGAAAGATTTATTAAGCGATTCTCTGAAAATGGGCTCTTCTGAAATATTGGGAAAACGCAGTATACTCAGTTCTGTACAAAAAACAGAGTCATACCAACAAATGATGTAGCACGTGAAATGGAGTCACTAAATAGGGTAGAATGTTCCAAATTGTTGAGTGTACTTGCTGAAGAAAACTTGACCTGGGAGAAGCACATTACTGAGCTGATCAAACCATTAAGTTCAGCTACTTTTTCTCTTCGTACAATTTCTAGTCTTGAAAATAAACGAATCTACGTCCTAATACATACTGCTTATTTCCACGCGATAATGCCATATGGAATAATTTTCTGAAGTAACTCAAAGTTCTGACCTCACAAAACCGAGTAGTAAAAACAGTATTTGGTTTTCTCCCTCAGTCATCTTGTACGTTCCTCTCAAGAAGGTATGCATATAAATTTAAAGAAAATTGTTGTATAAAATCCATCAGATAGTGAGATTCATACCTACATGACCAGAAGAAAAAAACTGTCTTTATTATGCGTTTTTGAAGCTGTCCGTCGCTCAGAAATGTGTTCAGTATCCAGCAACAAAAATCTTTGATTATTTGCCAAATAAGATAACAGCAGCAAAATAAGTAATCAGTTCAAACAAAAATTATTTCTTCTAGACAACTCTTTCTATTGTACAGACGAATTTTTACTTATAAAGAAATAATTCTAGTATTTTTTGGATATGCATGACAAGGTCTGTAAAATATAGATTCATTAATAAAAAGTTGAACACTTATGCATATGCTGTAAACGGATTCGTTCCATATCATTTCGAGAAAAAAAAATCGTTAAAATGATCCATGGAACACGTAGCTAACTAACGAAGGGCTGTAGTCTACACAGTAGACCATATCAGAAATAATTAAGCCAGGAGTATCATGGAAGCTGCTAAAAGGAAAGGGATGCTGTCGCCTGGATGTCTAAACCGAGTGTATGATAATAAATGGCCTAAGAATGTATGAAGGTGGATCCCAAAGGCAAAAACAGAATGAGATTGATTGACTGGAAGATGCGTGAGAGACTTCAAGGAAGATATGGAGTCTAGGACTGCCCAAGAGATTGTAAACTGAGGATCGAGAAATGAAATTAGCTGTAATCGATATATAGTACGTGTGTATGTGAGATTTTATCACAGTTTTATCATTCTTGTGTTGGAAACTTATCTGAAAAGTACCGTGTTAGCCACTTCGATGTTTATTTAGTCTGTTGTTAAAAAATCGATCAGAGGATATGTATTAAATTTTGCAGCAAAGTTTTAGAAATGTAAACTATTGCCTATGGCTCGTCTGCAAAATGACTGGTATAAGCGTTTCGAAGGAGGTCCTCTACGCACCAGCATCCCACCAGCAAATCACAAACCTACGAGGTTGTGGAAAAAGTGAAAGAAATGATTATGAACGATCGCCGGATCGAGAAGTCGCTGATGTTGTTGTCATATCAGTTAGCGCATTCCGTGAAACTTTTTCGAATGTTTTAGAAATGCAACGTGTGAAGGCAAAGTTGGTTTCGCAGTTGTTAAATTTCGAGGAAAAATAGCGCCGAACGCAAGTTGCTTGCTGATGGCTAAATGAAAACGACAGCGATGTAAAACAACCGAAACATATCATAACAGATGACTAAACATGGGTTTACAGATATGACGTCGAAACTGAGGCTAAACCATCAAGAAGCATTCTGGGTCGGCAACACCGAAAACGGCTAGATAATTGCTGTCAAATGTAAAGAGTACACCCACAGTTTATCTCGATTTTAACGGTGTAGTGAACCATGAGTTCTTGCCACAAGGTCGAACCATGAACAAGAAGTACTGCTTAGAAGTTCAACAGCGTTTGCGTGAAGGAGTACTATAAAATCGGCCAGATTTGCGGCAGATAATTCATGGCTATTCGTTCTGAACAAAAAACAACACTGTTATGATGTCGAAGCCTCCATATTAGCCAGACATGGCCCAACGTGACATTTTCCTGTTACCAGAAGTAAACAAAAAATAAATGAACCGTCGTTTTACAAACAAAGCATCGCTGAGAGAACTAAAAGTTGTTCCAAAGATCGAGTTCGAGAAATGTTTTGGGGACTGAAAAAATAACTAACATAAGTATATAACATTATTGTGACGGAGTTAACAGTGATGCAGACGAAGGAATAAGTTGTTTCCAAAACACAAAAAATCCAGTTTTTAACACAAACACACACACACACACACACACACACACACACACGCACACACACACACACACGGACACGGACACGTCCGAAAGAACAGACACCATATCCATACAAGTATATAGTTCTGGCCATACCGGCCATGACCTCCTCCTTCTGTGCGGATGCACACATATTCCCCGGACTCTTACGGGACTTGGTAAGAATGTCTTCCACTAGTAATGAGTGTGTTGGGGTGGGACACTACGAATGTAGTGTGTGGACATACAAGGTGAGAATGTGGATCTCGCGGGAGGCGTGCGCGAGATAGTCCCTGCAGTCGCACTATCCTCTACGCCTTCGGTGGCTCAGATGGATAGAGCGTGTGCCTTGTAAGCAAACGATCCCGGTTTCAGGTCCCGGTCGAGGCACACATTTTCACCTGTTCCCGTTGATATATATCAACGCCCGTCAGCAACTGTAGGTATTAAAATTAATTCTAATTACTGCTTGGACTGTCACACATTGACTGAGTAGCAGGTCGCGATGCACTCCTTACACACACACACACACACACACACACACACACACACTGTAAGCAAACATAACAACATCGTTCCTAACAACTAAGCCGGTTGAATTGCACAGATAAGTGTCGGTGAGGAAACTTTCCAAAATACGATGTCTCGTAAAAGGCTTGCAATAGACTTCTGCATAAAATACGATTGACATTCTAATTTACCCCACTTTTGGTTTGTTGATGTGAATAGGCATTATTCCATTCAAAAAAGTGCCTGTTTGCACAAAAATATGCTTCCTAGGTGTTAATACAATCTGTTTATCGGCTATCAGTAGGAGCCACTAACTATCAATTCATTCTGCGAAAACCGCACATCGATAGCACTTTCCATTTCCGCAATATTTGCGGTGCAAATTTTAGGTGTCTTGAAGCTCATCACGTTATGGCAGTCCCATTCTTAAATAGCAGTGGAAAGTAAAAAGCGATTACAGTTTAACGTCACGTCGACGACAAAGTCATTATAGGTGGAGCACAATCTGGGATTGAACAAGAATGGAGAAGAAATCGGTCGTGGGCTTTTCAGAAGAACCAACCAGACATTCTCCTTCACCTTTATAGGGAACACATGAAAACTTCCATTTGGATGACCGAGCAGGAATTGGAATCTCGTTGTTTCATAATACTAGTCCACTGTCATAGCCGGACGCGGTGGCCGAGCGGTTCTAGGCGCTTCAGTCCGGAACCACGCCACTGCTACGGTCGCAGGTTCGAATCCTGCCTCGGGCATGGACGTGTGTGGTATACTTAGGTTAGTTAGGTTTAAGTAGTTCTAAGCTCCAGGGGACTGATGACCTCAGATGTTAAGTCCCATAGTACTCAGAGCCATTTGAAGCATTTTGAACCACTTTCGTAATCACTTTCGTCGGCATACACCTGAGTGCAGAAACATCCAAGTGTTTTATTGCTGCTTACAAAGTGTGACTAGCAACATGAGAAAACATCCGTTACGAAGGAAATACGAAACCTGTTGAAATGGACGAGGAGGAGGATATAGACAGTGTAGCATTTGTGATTGTGGCTCTCTACCACTGGGTAAACCGAACCACTCTGGAATTTCCTTCCTCCACGAGATAGGCTAAAGCTTACAAGTACTTGAAAGATTCTCCTTTGTCCCGTGAAATTCGAACCGCTCATCTTGTAGAAGCGTCACGTGTACTGGTCGTGATACAGAGGCAGCATCCGATATCCGCTATCTGTAATTTCTTTCGCTTTATCAAGGAGTGCTCTAAGGTGATGCAAAGAATTTGGAGAGCTCCCACACAAGATTACTGGCCTCGTGGTGGTATCGCTGCTCCACGAGTTATTCCCAAGAGATCCGTATAGCAAATGCTGTGGATCATCTGTAGATAATACCCTCGTATCAAACATCTCACACTCGTTCCGCTAGATGAACAACAGTTCTCCTTTAGTGAAGGTTTTTTTTTTTTTTTTTTTGAGTGCTTCTGAGCGTCCGTGATAAGGTTACCTTCTCGTCGTGTTGCCCTTTGGCCAGTGTGATCGTCTGGCGATAGGAAATATTCTTCAAAAAAGTGTCGTCGTTTGACTTTTCCCATGATCAAATATTTCCACTTCAGTTTCTGCTTATTAGGCAGTACAGGTCCCGCAACCATAACCGAAATGAAACTAAAGCACGCCTGCGGCGCTCAACCCGGAGGTAAGCCGGTTCGAATCCCGCTGGTGGACGAAATTCTTCATTGGGCCGGTAAGAGGTGCAGAGATGGTGGCGTTGCGTTCCTGATCGCTAGGCTTTGCACCAAAGCCATGGATTTAATTGCAAATCTCTCCTCAGTATGTCATGAACTGAAGGTATGCGTCACTGTTGACTATGATCCGTCCATCGGATGGGAATGTTAAGCCCGGCGCCACCCTTTCTGCTATTTGGGAGAGGAGTAGCTTACGTGCTAGCACGGGGTCCCGTCCTCGCCCTTTCCTTCATCTACAGCATCACGAACCCAGCCTCACACTATACAACCACTCGTCACAATCCTCCACACGACACATAACGAGTAGGCGGAAGCAATGACAAACCACCTCCACTAGGGTCTTCCCAAGAGCGGCTGTGCAGGATTCCCGCACCTGCTTCATTACGGTCATTCCCTGAGTGTGGGATTACTACGAATTTTGACTCAGAACGTGATAAGAAACATTTCCAGAAAATTAAATATCGTTGATAAAGCACATTCGGATGAACAGGGAGTATCGAACTAATGACATTTTTTTCGAGATTTTCTTTACTTGGCGATTTGTAAGTAACAATTTTCCGAAAGTGAGAGAAGTAGTTGGTTATAGCCATAAACCATGTCTGGTTCTTCAGGAGGGTTGCAGAAACCTAAGATATTTCGTTTATTTGAACTACAAGGAATATCGAAAATGATTTGTGCTACAGGCGTATTAAAGCCTTGGTAATGGAAATAGTCTCAACTGCTAATTCTTTGTGACACTACTATGCGTTCCATAAGTTATTTTTGATTCGTGAGAATGTCGCACACTTGTTTATCTTCTGCTTAAGTTTTTTTAGAGTTGGACGTTTCGTTGACTTTCAAGTTAAAGTGGTGGAAAAGGCAGTAAACCATGTGCCACTAATCATACTGTAGATGCAGCTATGTTTGATAACAGTCTTCTTGAAGATAACTAGGCAGCTGCTAGAAGAAGGAAAGGATAAGGTTTAAAAATGAGAATATTAGCTGCAGTCTTTCTTGCTCGTTCAAAAGGCAAAAGGAGACTTAACAGTGGCCATGTCCCCTTGCCAGAGTCGTAGCTGATGTGGTGATATGTTACCCTCGACAGATCAGTCATTTTGTTATCAGTATAATATTGTCACGTAGATGGCAGCAATATGAGACTATGAAGTGTAGTGTCTCTCTATGTATTACTACAGACACTGTTATTTTTCTAAACAGAGTTTTGGGGTACTCTACACTAGATTTAATGCAGCGACAATTACTCAGTTTTTCAATATAGCTGATTACTTATTTACCTACAAAACTACATCGTAATTAAAAACGAAATAAATCCGATTTACGACCGTGAGATAAATCGTTGGCGAACTTTTTTAAGTTTTCCAACAGCAACAGGAAGTTACATTCCGGACAGAAAAGTTCATGGATGCGCGTCCACCAGCGTTCCCCCAGAAATAGAGTACTGCGTATAGCTGCAAAATAGGAGATGATAAGAGATTTCAGTTCTGTTCATTCACGAAACTGTAAAGAGGTTACTGCGTTTGATTTAATCATCAGAACGGCGAATTACTCTCAATAGTTTTACAAGAAATAAATTTTCAACATGCAAATAACATATTTCATTTGTTCCCACACTATTTTCGGAGCATTATAACTCACTTTTCAATGCAGCCATCCTTGTCATTAACTTAGGGTCGCACCATGTTCCACTAGAACATTCTGCTCTGATGCATCTAGAATATTCTGCACAGAACTTTCGCTTGTAACCTAGAATGTGGAACCGAAATCAGATGATCAGCAACTGTGCGCCACTATCCTGCTATCCAAACATTACCGAAAGTCATTTGCACCTCCAGGGGAGGTGCGCTACCGCATCAAAATTGTTTAACAACATGAATTGCAGGAGCACTCTATATGAACAGATACTACTTATTATAGTGGAAAAGAAGACCACTAAAAGGTCGAAACACCCAGAAATAGCCCTTTAGAGAACCAGGCGCTCACGTTCTTATCTAGAATTCAGAAGAATCCATCATAACGCCTAGATAAAGTGGAAGCAGAAGCGTTCCTCGATACCTGCAAAATTCTGAGAAGTTGACACCCCACTAGATGCTCTAGTGCCGAGAAAACATTAACAAGAATCCTTTTGTGACTAAAGCGAGATAAGAGATTCCTAATTTCGGTATCAGTGTCAGTCGTTTGATAAGATAGGTGGGTACCGACGAAAGATGCTGGCATCTCATCTCGTCAGCTAAAGTAGTGTGAAAAATAGTGATCTGTAGGTGTCATATTCGGCGTAAGGCAATATACCTCTGTAGCGTATAGTAAAGTGGTAGTTTCAAAAGCGACAATATTTCGAATATTTTAAAGCCATTTGAGTTGACTGCGAAATATACAGCAGAAGCTACAAATAACGTGTATTAGCAGCACTTTTGTAACTTGGCTTTTACTTTTCCCGTTTCACTTCTTTTCCTTTCTCACAGATAAGTAATGTCTCCCCTCCAGTATATTTCTCCTGTCACCATGACAGAGGCAGCATTGGACTTCAAGTCTTACTGCAGATGGTCCTGCCCAAACTTGATGTGTGAATGCACTGGGACAGGATGCATGAGTTACAGACAAGAAACACTTAGAGAAATTATAGTTGATTTTTCTACATTTGTCAGCACGAATGAAAGCTGAAACAGCTTTTCCATCGTCAATCAATAATACGCATTATTAGTGGAAATAATCCTGTTATACATTGGTAATTGGTAAAACAGATAAAAAGTATGAAAAAGGTAGAACAGTTTCTTTATTGCAGCTCATAGACTCAGAGGGCCATAGACACGGGTTCCTAGGTAGATGCCGTGTTTCTCGACTTCCGCAAGGCGTTCGATACAGTTCCCCACAGTCGTTTAATGAACAAAGTAAGAGCATATGGACTATCAGACCAATTGTGTGATTGGATTGAAGAGCTCCTAGATAACAGAACGCAGCATGTCATTCTCAATGGAGAGAAGTCTTCCGAAGTAAGAGTGATTTCAGGTGTGCCGCAGGACCGTTGCTATTTACAATATACATAAATGACCTTGTGGATAACATCGGAAGTTCACTGAAGCTTTTTGCGGATGATGCTGTGGTATATCGAGAGGTTGTAACAATGGAAAATTGTACTGAAATGCAGGAGGATCTGCAACGAATTGACGCATGGTGCAGGGAATGGCAATTGAATCTCAATGTAGACAAGTGTAATGTGCTGCGAATGCATAGAAAGAAAGATCCTTTATCATTTAGCTACAATACAGCAGGTCAGCAACTGGAAGCAGTTAATTCCATAAATTATCTGGGAGTAGGCATTAGGAGTGATTTAAAATGGAATGATCATATAAAGTTGATCGTCCATCAAGCAGATGCCAGACTGAGATTCATCGGAAGAATCCTAAGGAAATGCAGTCCGAAAACAAAGGAAGTAGGTTACAGTACACTTGTTCGCCCACTGCTTGAATATTGCTCACCAGTGTGGGATCCGTACCAGATAGGATTGATAGAAGAGATAGAGAAGATCCAACGGAGAGCAGCGCGCTTCGTTACAGGATCAATTAGTAATGGCGAAAGCTTTACGGAGATGATAGATAAACTCCAGTGGAAGACTTGCAGGAGAGACGCTCAGTAGCTCGGTACGGGCTTTTGTTGAAGTTTCGAGAACATACCTTCACCGAGGAGTCAAGCAGTATATTGCTCCCTCCTACGTATATCTCGCAAAGAGACCATGAGGATAAAATCAGAGAGATTAGAGCCCACACAGAGGCATACCGACAATCTTTCATTCCACGAACAATACGTGACTGGAATAGAAGGGAGAACCGACAGAGGTACTCAAGATACCCTCCGCCACACACCGTCAGGTGGCTTGCTGAGTATGGAAGTAGGTGTAGATGTAGATGTAGAAGTGGGACGACAATATAGCTGCCGACCAATTAACTAACGTGTGTGCATAAGAAAGAAAATCGTGCGAATTTCAAACGTACTCTGGGGAAACCGTACTGAGAGTGAATAGGGTTGTTAACTAGCCGTGATAGTTCTAGGGATTCTTCGCAAGTGGCGGCATCGGCCTTATTATCCGCACATAGGCGAGCGGAAAGTCGCTTCGACTCGAGGTGTGCATGGTCTTCACTCTGGCATATTCTCACGATGTGACGGAATTTGTAGTGAGACTGACTCGAAGGTAATGGATGTCAGAGCAGGCTGTTATCTAGCACGTCAGATGACTGCTGCACCGAAGTGCTGTGCCCGTTGACACAAGACACGCATTTCACAAATGAGATGAAACGAGTCAGTGAACTGCGCGAGTGAGGGGGCCGAAGATTGACGCGGCAAGAAGTCCGAGAATGTTTTATACGACTGTGCCGTCGCGAAAGACTTAGTTCTCATAAAAACGATTCATGCTACTCACAGAATGGTTCTGATATCAATGTTTAATAGTTCAACCTTTCCATGGTAGTTTCAGAATTTCGCTCATAACTGATTTTACCAGAGAGATTTGCATATTAAATTTATGCATTTGCTTAACATATAAGAGGACTTCAAAAAGTAGGTGATACATTATTACTGCAAGCCAAGTAAGTTTCTTTGTGCGCTGCATTACATTTAAAAGCTGCACAGATACAATGAGATGACACAACTCGTGACATACCTCCTAATACTGTATCAGACCTTCTGCCCGGTGTGAACTGCCAGGTTAGCCGAGAGCGTAAATGCGCTGTTTCCTGGAGTAGGGTAGGCACGCCGGCCCCAGATCGAATCCGCCTGGCGGATTAACGACGAGGGCCGGTGTGCCGGCCAGCCTGGGTGTGGTTTTTAGGCGGTTTTCCACATCCCGCAAAGTGAATACTGGGGTGGTCACCACATCCCACCTCAGTTACACGAGTTGCAGACATTTGAAACACGTTTGCACTGCTTCATGATTTACACTAAACACAGACAGCTGGGGTACACTGATTTCAACTCGTGAGGGGGGGGGGGGGGGGGGTTACGGGGTGCCAAATCTGATTGTAACAGTGCCGACCCTGCTCAAGCTGCGCGACCAAGGCTCAAGCGATACATACATACATTTTGCCTGGTGTAGTGCAGCAACTCGACATGGTGTGGACTCAACACATCATATAAATATTGAGCCATGCTGCCCATAAAGCGGTTTATAACTGCGAAAGTGTTCCTGGTGCAAAACTGTGTACACGAACTGATCTCTCTATTATGTCCCATAAATGTTCGATGGGCTTCACTTCGGGCAATCTAGATAGCCGGAGCTTTCTCTCGAATTGTCCTGTCCAGAACGCTCTTCAAACGAATCGTGAACAACTGTGACCTGGTGGCATGGTGCATTGACATACATAAAAATTCCATCGTTGTTTGGAAACAAGTAGCCTAACGTAACGATTTCCAGCCGCTGATCAGTTAAGGTGGACCAGAGGACCCTGTCCATTCCATTTCAACACAGTTCAAACCATTATGGATCCGCCACCAGCCTCCACAGTGCCTTGTTGACAATTGGGTCCTTGGCTCTGTGGGGTCTGCGTCACATTCGAATCCTACCATCAGCTCTTACCAATTAAAAACTGTGGTTCAGCTTACTAGGCCACGGTTTTCCAGTCGTCTAGGGTCCAGCTGTAATGGTCATGATCCAAAAGGAGGCGCTGAAGGCAACGTCGTGCTGTTAGCAAAGGCACACATGTCAGTCGCCTGCTGCCATAGCCCTTTAACGCCAAATTTCGTCTCACTATCGGATACGTCCGTCGTACGGGCCACATTTATTTCTGTGGTTATTTCACGCAGTGTTGCTTGTCTGTTAGCACCGACAACGCAAATTCCGCTGCTCTCGGTCGTTAAGTGGAGGTAGTAGCCCGCTGCGTTGTCCATGGTGAAAGGTAATGCCTGAAATGTGGTGTTCTCGACACGCTCTTGATGCTGTGGATCACGGAATATTGAACTTCCTAATGATTTTCGAAATGGAATGTCCCATGCGTCTAGTACCAACTAACATTCCGCGTCAGTTTTATAATTCTCTTCCTGCGGCCATTATCACGTTGGAAACATTTTGATGTGAATCACCTGAGTACAAATGATTGCTCCGCCATTGCACTGTTTCTGTTTATAGCTTTTTTGCGCTATACAGTCACCATCTGTATGTGTGCGTGTTGCTGTCCCATTATTTTTTGTCACCTCAGTGTTCATTCAGCATAGTTATCGTGTCCCTGGAACCAACTGTCGGAGCGACCGACCAGTCGTTCAATTCCTAGACGACAGAAATCTGCTACTTGGTCACAGAGGCATTCGACAACCGCTTTGTGAGCGCCCTCATCGTTATAAACTGTTTTTCTTCCCAAATGTTCTTTCAGCTTGCCAACAAGATTCCCTGGACATTGTCGTCTGTGGCTGATGTCGACGACCTTCCTTCTGCATTAGCATCATCCATGTCCGTTGGAAACTGATCAAATTGTTGGCACCTTTTAAATAGGACTGGACCAGACATTGGATTTGGTCCACATACCGCCAGAAGATCACGGTGAATAGCTGTGCAGTTTAGACGTTTTCTCAGCAAACATCGTACTCTTTCCTGTGCTGTAACTTTGGAGTATTTTTTTAGTTGTCGCGCAGTTTCATTCACACTCTGTGATTCACCTGGTTTCCATACTTCTGCTGAACTGTATCTCCTGGAAAACCCTAGAACATAGAGTCTCTTCTGACAATGTGACAATGCCTCACTCTTCTTACACAGTGGTCTTAGCGTTGGATGACATCTTTCTGAAGTCCTTGCGTAGGATTGGGATAAGCAACAAGAAACATTTTCCCTGGTTTACAAGTAAATGAAATATTTGTCAGAGAACAGAAGTATCTGTGACACCAGAAAATCAGCGTGTCTAAATAATGCATTTTAGAACATTTGTCGCTTCATCCTGTCTGCGGTTTCTCCTTTGCCTTTATCACACAGTCGGTTGCACCTACCACGAAACATTTCTTACAGCGCTGGATATTTCTTACCGCAGTCTTTTTTGCTGCATTTCTCAACGATAGCAGAAGTTGGTGGTTCTGATAAAATCTATTTGCTTTAAAGGGGTTTTCAACTGGCCGCTAGATACTTAAAGGAAACTCTCAGCAATATTTTCTGTAGGCCGATTCATTTTGCAATCTTATTCGAGTTCTTGGCAGGTCGTTGTCAAGCCGCTACTCTAGTGCCACTTCTAGACGTGATAACGCTGCGTATTCAATGGACCTACTTTTATCATTATCGCGGTTTCTCATCATCCATTCTCAGGACCCCATCACCAGATTTTAAAAACTTAACTACTGTCACCTGTATCTTTATGATGGTACAACGTTCTGCCGTGCAAAGAGTACTGTAGAATCCTTTTAGCAGGTCTTAGTTAACTTGATTTCAACGTCAGTGCTCCTTACAGACTTCTCCGTACATCGCAGTCTGTACGCATCCATGTGCAACGCATTTTTTTTTTCGAATGGTCTCCACCAACCGTCCATCACTTCGTCGTCATCTCTTGGAAAGTAATTTCTTGATACATCAACCATCGTCTTGTCTGGCAATACGTTGAGACCACCTCCGTTTTTATTGTGGTCATAATTACATCTTTCCCTTAGGATGATTCCATGATCCTTGCCTTTCCTTTCCAGGCTCTCAGTGGGTCACCATTAACGTCCAAAAGTACTGCATGATATTTCTACTCTTCCGTTTATTTCTCTTCCTGTTCACCCATCTTATTCAATCACTCTACACAAAATATCTCATCACTTATTTTTAAGACTCATTGTTAATTTTTAGTATTGTCTTTTCGATGTGTCGTTTGTACATTTCTGTAGTCTCATATGCAAATCATTTCCAGGTCAGTTTTCAAACTTTCCCTACTGCGATTTTCTGTTTGTTTGCCTGTACTAGTTGCGAACAGTAGAACGTCATTAATATAGCGTACGTGGTTCACATACGGCTGGGTCTTTCTCCGTGTTCGTAGTCTAAGGATCTGCTGAGAATTGTTTTGCTGATATGGAATCTCTTTGACTGGCTCCTCCCACTATTCTGCTGATGTGCAATTGTAGCAGTAGCATTTAAATACACATTTTTTTAGTATTTATGTCTTTTTTAGTTTCGTAGACGCCTTCAGGTGACTACCCGAAAGGCTCTTTAAAGAAAGTCACTACGCACTTCCTGTTCAGTCCTTATCCACCTGAGCTACTGTCCTAAAATAACAAACCTCCGTCCCAATGTCAAGGGTATCTATAGGACACAGTAGAATACCGAAGGATAGATAGATCCGTTTTCTTCAGCCAATATCAGACTTTTATTTGAATCTTGGTTGTATAGTGTAGGAGGATCCCATCGAAAGAAAAGGAAGGGATATTTTCTGTCTGTTATAGAGTCGAGTAGGTATCACAATTCTATCGAAGAAGTGATCATAGAAATTTACCGCTGTTGATGATTAATATGCGGAAACGAAATGAGTTTTCCAGAGAGACAGACACGGACCTGAGATGTCAAAAAATATAAATAAAGAAAGATACGAAGTGATCTCTTGTACAGGCACGAAGTCTGCTTCCTTTTTAAAAAACAACATCGAGAGTCCACCAAATTGAACGTTCCCATCCGAACTGTTTACCATCAGGAATGTCACACACCGTCATTCGATAAGACATTGAAACGTAATTGCTTTACATTGGGACAAGGTCTGTTTATATACGCCATCACTTGCTCTCCTACTGCCGGCCACGCATTTTCCCTCACCATCTTGGTTCAAATTGTCCACCATCGTATCAAAATCACCACACCACTATATGATTCTAGCTACTTAATTAAGTCAATCAGTGTATTAGCTAATGTATCATATTACAGCATAAAGTATTTGGAGCTTCATCATTATTTATTTTTTTGGTTAGGCCTGTGTGCCTGTTCTAGCCTATTATCATCCCTCTTCCCTCGCCTTCCGAATCACGTGTTCCTATTCGGTTGTTATTCTACAGCCTACATGGGTGGACACTACTGTCCATTTGTAGAATATCTTCATGTTATTTTCACCTATATCCTCCGATTTTAATCACTTATTTAAAATATATTCATTGAATTGTTTTTTGTCTATTGCTAGTGTGATACTATTAGTTATTGTTCCAACTTCATTCATAAACTTCAAGTATGAGTCCTGAGATAGGATCCTGCTGAGGACACACGCAACTCAATCCATACAGAAGAGTTTTGACTGTCAGTTTTATACAGGGTGTAAATTTTAAGTTGTCAGACCAGAATAACTCGAAAAATAAGCTTCACACGAATAAATGTGTAGAATCCAAAGTTGATTATTTTCGAGGGGGACATCTTCTGGTGCTAAAATTAGCCCGCCATCCCAGACCCTGGGGGTGGGGCGGAAGGCAACTTTAAAATTTCAAATGGGAACCCTCATTTTTTATTGCAGAGTCAGATTCTACATAAAAAACTACGTACATTTTGTCTTAAACATTTGTTTTGATTCTTGGTAGTTGGCGCTCTAATTCAAGAAAATCAATGTTCTCATTTTTGCGTGGAAAATGGGTACGGATAGATGAAATATATTTATTTACTTCGTAAATTTTGATTCATTAAAACTAAAACTTTTCCTCCCTCCCCATAGGGTGGGGTTCGAGATAGAGGAATTAGAGTTTTACAAATGTTGATCCACATATTATTTTTTTTCGCAGACTCGCATATGTTTTGTTCGTTTCGTGGTCATGAGGCCACACAACTTTTAATTGTCAAACAAATCATGTGACTGGCTAACTAAACTAACCAAATATCCTACTTACTAACGAACAAAAGTTGTGTGGCCTCACGACCACGAAACAAACAAAACTTATCCGAATCTGCGGGAAAAATTAATATGTGGATCAACATTTGTAAAACTCTAATTCCTCTCTCTCAAACCCCACCCTATGGGGAGAGAGGGAGAGTTTTAGTTTTAGCGAATCAAAATTTATGAAGTAAACAAGTATTTTTTATTTATCCATAACCATTTTCCACGCAAAAATGAGAAAAAGGATTTTCTTGAATTTGAGCGCCAACTACCAAGAATGAGAATAAATGCTTAGGACAAAATGTACGTAGTTTTTTTTAAATGTAGAATCTGACTCTGCACCAAAAATGGGGGTTCCCATTTGAAATTTTAAAGTTGTCTCGCGCCCCACCCCCCAGGAGGCTGGGGTGGCGGGCTAATTTTAGCACCAGCAGATGTCCCCCTCGAAAATAATCATCTATGGATTCTAGATTTTTTTCGTGTGAAGCTTATTTTTCGAGTTATTCTGGTTTGTGTTATGTGAAATATATCCCTGTTGGCCTTCTTTTTTTCTGTATAGCTACGAGACTAAATCAAGCGCTTTATCTGTGCAGGACGTACTACAGATCCAAGGTGCTCCAGCCAGTCCCAAGGTCTCCCAACCTGCCACGGAAGCTCGTCTACAAGTTCAACCCAGCCGTCGTCCAGAGGGTTGCCGCGGCAAACAAGCTAGCCCAGCAGCAGCAACAGCAGCAGCAGCATCACCAGCAGCGGCTCCGACAACCCAAGCACGCCCTGCAGTACGAGGCTGACCAGGCACGCAAGATGGGCCCCGACCCTCAAACCCCACCCCAACCGCAGGCGAAGGACCGCAGCCAGCAGGTGATGCTGCTCGGCCACCAGCAGCTCAGGCAGCTGCCCCAGCATGAGCACTACTACCTCAGCCAGAGGGGTCAGCACCACAAGCTGCAGCTGCACCAGGCTGGCGACTTTCTGAAGCCTCTGGAGAACGGTAGGCATTGGGAACCTCATCACCACGAGCAGGTGCTTCACCAGCCTGAAGACCATCGGCTCTCACCCGAAGATGGCAATAAGGAATTGTTACAACTGCGCCTGCACCAATACCACCAACATCAGTTACAGCTCTATCAGATGCGTCATCTCAACGATGAACAAAAACCGCTGCTGCGTGAAGTCCACAACACTGTACATAAAGAAACCCATCAACTGCCGCATCACCATCAACAGTGGACTCATCAGATACACAAAAATACAGATCAGCACAGTCCTCAGTCACACGGTGATAGTCAGCACTTGGAGGATCACAAGCAGGATCACCAACAGCACCTACGAGCATCTGAAGGAAACAGTCATCATCAACCGGCCAGGTCGCTTTCTGATGATCAACACAGTCACTCACCCAAAGAACTGCATAACCTTCAAGTGATGCAGCGAGTATCCGCCAGTCCTGACGATCGCCTAAACCCCACAATCAAGGACAACCTTCGCCAAAAGGGAGAGCAGCTCCAACTGGAACAAGCTCGTACTCAACGTGAAGATTCTCGCAGTTCCCCTGCGGAGCACGACCTTAATGACATTCAGCGACAGCAGGTGCCAAACGAAAGAGAGTCTTCATCACCTGACGTTCAACAAACCTGACCATCAGTGATCAAAATCCTGACAGTGACTATTGTGTACACGACTCAGTCTTCGGAAAAAGCAGAAACGGACAATAAGTTTCGATTCATACTGTTCTAATGTTTATTTTCTGAGTACAATAAATACGTTGTGGAGTATGTAGATGATCTCAGATTTCTAGTTTCAGTGACAATTCAGCTGACTGAGCTATAGTGGGTGATCACGACAACCTCCATTCGAAGGACTAATCTAAATGATTCTGAACGTTTGAGTGAAATAAAGATAGTTCCTAAGCCAAAGAACTTGTAGTCAGTCTGTACTTAAGACCTAAGTTTACTGCCAATTTCTTATTAATATATTTTAACTATTCAAAGATAATTAAAAAACAAAAAATTAAATGAATCTGAAGTGTTTCCACGAATTTTCTTTACCAAGATTTTTAACTTATTTAAGAAGATGCACGTAAATGCTAGTTTACGGAGCAGCCTGAACGGTTTATTGTCTCTCTGTACCCTCCTCAGGTCTTATGTAGCATATGTCCTGCAAACAACTTTTACAATTTACTAGCTAAGAGAATAAACCAAACTCGCTGTGACAGACTGTAGTATATACCGGGTGACGACTATTAAACTACACGAAAAAAACGTAAATTAGTTACAAACTACGGCGTGCACACACTTTATTCAACATGTAAATGTCACTACAGGTATTCGGACTTAGGTTATGACACGTGCGATGGTGCGATGGTGTGGCCCAGACGAATGGTGAAATGTTGTCGATGACCTCCTGAGTGGCTGTTTTCAGCTCAGAAATTGTTTTGGGGTTATTGCTGTACATTTTATCTTCAATATAGCCCCACAAAAAGTGGTCTCATGTGTTCAGATCCAGAGAATATGGCGGCCAATCGAGGACCATGCCAGTGGCTTCTGGGTACCCTAAAGCCAAAATTCAGTCCCCAGAGTGCTCCTCCAGGACACCAAACACTCTCCTGCTTCGATGGGGTAGAGCTCCGTCTTACTTGAACCACACTTTATCGAAATCAGGGTCACTTTGGACAAAGGGGATGAAATCACCTTCCAAAACGTTCACGTACCGTTCGGTGGTCACTGTGCCATCAAGGAATATCGCACCGATTATGCCGTGACTGGACACTGCGCACCACACAGTCACCCGTTGAGGGTGAAGAGGCTTCTGGCTCACGAAATGTGGATTCTCAGTCCCCCAAATGCGCCAATTCTGCTTATTGACGAACCCATCCAATTTAAAGTGCGCATCGTCGCTGAACCAAACACCAACGCGCATACTAATTCCCATCATGCCCCGCAGCCAACCGTGTAGTTTGAACATGTTAATGCAAACCGTTCACAAGTTATGACTATTTTATTTCATGTAGTTCAATAATTATCACCCTGTGCTTTCCACCAAGAGATTTCGTTCTACATGTTGCCAGTAGGTGGCAGCAGCTGCCTGGACGAAACTCCTCATTGCAGTTTCAGCATGTCTTCGAGAAATAAAGTAAATTTTTGTTTGCTTTTTGTAATTTTCCACCAGAAAATGCTGTAATTTGCTTATACACCCTACTCTTTCAAATAAGTGATTGCTTATTTCATCACAACAGTACAGCGATATATATTTTTTTTTCGATGTTGCACTATATCTACATTCGGCTGCAACCAATACCTTTTCGCATCCAGCGGCATTCTTTCATAATTTTCAGGTGTTTGACATTGAGTTTCCTGAGTACTGCACATATTTCAGTTATTTTTTGACGCAAGTAGTATTCATTTTGAAAACATCCTAAATTTTTGATCAATCGTAGCAGTCTTTTTACAGTGTGTACAGATGTTCTGTGTGTCTACCATCAGTCACAGGGCACACACCTAATCGGTAGTGCAATTCTGTTCATATCAGGAGCACATCAGGAGCAACGGTAAGAACAGTTACTGCGATGTGGTTTCGCAGATCTGCGGTAAAGATGGAACATAAACTCAGCCCTTGATTTAACTCCACATTAAAAAATCAAAACGCATCAAATCATTATTTTTTAGAGTGTTCATTCATTTGAAAAGATGGTGAAGGGAGCTTATGGTAAGAGAGTGGTCATCCAGTGACGATGTAAAAGGAAAGCGGAATTGCTATGGACTACTGGTCTGAGTAATAGCTATCGTGGGCGGCCCCTCCAATTGTGTTAAGACTGGCGTGATTATGATACCATACGTTTCCCGATTGGGTTATGTACATTTATGCTCTCCTCCCGCCCACCTCATGAAGGGTGACAATTATTGAACTATATGAAATAAAATTGACATAGCCTCTGAAAGGTTTGCGTTAGGATGTCCAAACTGCTCGGGTGGCCGCGGGCATCATTGGAAATATATGGTTTGGTTTAGCGACGATGGGTTTCTCAATAAGCAAAATTGACACATTTGGGGGGCTAAGAATCGGCATTTCGCGATCGAGAAGTCTCTTCGCCCTCAACGAGTGACTGTGGCGTGCAGCGTCCAGTCACGGAATAATCGGTGCGATATTCCTTGATGGCACGGTGACTACCGAACAGTACGTGTAGATTTTGGAAGATATTTTCGTCCCTGTTATCCAAAGTGACCCTGCTTTCGAGAAGATATGGTTCATGCAAGACGGAACTCGACCCATCGAAGCAGGAGAGTGTTTGATGTCCTGGAGGAGAACTTTGGTGACCGTATTCTCGCTCTTGGGTACCCAGAGGCGACTGGCTTGGGCCTCGATTGGCCACCATATACTCTAGGTCTCAACACATGCTACCCCTTTTTTGTGCTTTATTAAAGACAAGATGTACAGGAATAACCACAGAACCATTGATGAGCTGAAAAGAGCCACTCAGGTGATCATCGACAGCATCGATGTTCCGACACTTCAGCGGGTCACGTAGAATTTCGCTATTCGTCTGCGCCACATCATCGCCAATGATGGCAGGCACATCGAACATGTCTTAACCTAAATCTGAATATCTGTAGTGATGTTCACATGTTGAATAAAGTGTGTGCACACAGGTAGTTTGTTACTAATTTACGTTCTTCTCAGATAGTTTAATAATTGTCCAAATACATAATTTCAGATTCTATAAATGATTATTTACTGTACGGATGGTTTAACATAAGCTAAGCGGACGAGATACGTGTCAACCTACGACCTGCAACCACTCTACATGCGACCTGAAAGGAGTGTTGGTCTGTTGTCGTCGAAGTCTTTTAGCTCCTTCTCAGTGGTGACCACACACCCGTGCAGTATGTTCCAGTTTTTTGCAAAGTTCGATAGTAAATATCAGGAAAATGGCAAGAGATGGTCAATAACTACGAGGTGCGGCTAGAAAAAAACCGGACTGATGCTGGAAAAAACATTTATTTACAATTATTTACAATTTCATGTTATCTCCTTCAATGTGCTCTCCTCCTCGGTCTCTACACCGCTCCATTCGAATTTTCCACTGTTCATAGCAATGCTGCAGATCATTTTCGGTAAGTCCATACATTACTTCCGTCGCTTTTTCTTTTACTGCTTCAACAGTCTCAAATCTAGTTCCTTTCAAAGCTGACTTGACTTTAGGGAAAAGAAAAAAGTCACAGGGGACCAAATCAGGTGAGTAGGGTGGATGATCTAAGATGGGAATGTTGTGTTTTGCCAAAAACGTCTTCACTGACAACGCACTGTGAGCTGGGGCATTATCTTGGTGAAGGATCCATGACTTTTTTCTCCACAAATCGTTCCGTTTCCTCCGTACTCGCTCACGTAGGGTAGCCAGGACGCTAATGTAGTAATGCTTATTCACTGTTTGTCCCTCTGGTACCCAATCAATGTGCACAATCCCTTTGATGTCAAAAAAAAACAATCATCATTGCCTTGAATTTCGATTTTGACGTTCTTGCTTTTTTTTTGTCGTGGAGAACCAGGAGTTTTCCAATGCATCGATTGGCGTTTAGTTTCGGGATCGTAAGTAAAAAACCACGATTCATCGCAAGTAATAACATTTTGTAAGAAGGTGGGATCACTTTCAATGTTTTCCAGGATGTCAGAACAAATCATTCTTCGGCGTTCCTTCTGTTCAATTGTGAGACACTTTGGAACCATTTTTGAACACACTTTGTTCATGTTGAAACTTTCATGAAGAATCTGCCTAACACTTTCCTTGTCAACTCTTGTTAACTCAGACACTGCTCTGATTGTTAAACGGCGATCTTGTCGAACAAGTTTACCGATTTTTTCAATGTTTGCATCAGTTTTTGCTGACAATGGTCTGCCAGTGCGAGTGTCATCACTGGTGTCTTCGCGGCCATCTTTAAATCGTTTAAACCACTCAAACACTTGTGTTCGCGATAAACAATCATCGCTGTACACTTGTTGTAACATTACAAACGTTTCACTTGCAGATTTTCCTAGTTTGAAACAAAATTTGATGTTAACACGCTGTTCTTTCTGTACACTCAACATTTTCCGACGCACAGACAAAACGTCAACTACTTAAAACAGACGCCACGGGCAGACTGAGTGCAGGAGGCAGATGAAACTCGAGCAGTAGGCGGAGCGAGAGTCACGTGACAGGCCACGCGGCTTTCAGCCTTATTGCATTCGTTTTATTGTTTCACCAGTACTAGTCCGGTTTTTTTCTAGCCACACCTCGTATAGCAGACACTGAAGCTTATTGCCAGCTTAATTCATTCTCACTTATATTAAACCTCTGAATATTGGTAGTGGTACGAAGAGCAGTGACGAAGTCTGAAAGAATGGAGGCCTGTCTAAACTCACTGTTCAAGAGGATCGATCGACGAAAAAGTCAGCCATCGGAAATCCGCTGATTTAACACACAGACTTTGAAAAGTATGTTGCACACTTCGTTCCCGTGCTAAGACCGTTGCGCAACGAGAGTGTCATATTCTCAGAAGAGAGTGTACATTACTACAGATTTCCTGCAGAAGTAGTTATGCTGCGAACCAATAACAGCAACATCGTAGTGTGGGGCTGAAATGGTGCAACAACTGGAAACGTGCTACAAAGTTGAAGTACGAGGGACAATACGAGTCTTGTGGGCAAAATGTCTAAACTGCGCACAACTTCGCCGTGCGAGTCTGGCTGTATCTGGAACAAATTCAGTCTCGCGCCCTGCCGTAGTGGAAAGGAACATGGCCGCACAGACGTGGGTGACGCTGGTCGGAAAGGCACGCCATTGACTTCGACTGCAGACATCCAGGCAATCGAAGAAATGATTCACAGCAGTCGCAGGTTTCCCAACGATGAGGACGTACACACAGTTCTCGAATGCCACCGTGACCAAGGAACGGACTTCTATTGTCGAGGAGCTGAACGATTCGTACAACGCTCCGACCGCTAATTACAAAGACTTGGTGACTACCCAAATCCGCGTCCGACTATGAAGATTTACATTTTCCGTGATTTCCCGAAATTCTTCCAGCAACTGCCGGGATGCTTCCTTTGGAAGGGCGCGGTCGATTTCCTTCCCTAATCAACGAAAATTTTGTATTACAGAAACTAGAGTCGGGATGTGGTCGGTGTCTCAGCGGCAAAGTGCCAGACTATTTATGCAAAGGCATCGGGTTCGATCCCCAATCAACCCCAGGATTTTCACCTGTCACTTATCACTTCTTTCACGTCTGGCACTATATTTTATGTACAGCTGGATTTAAATACCTATTATTGCACTCGCCAATCGTGAACCTCACTTGTTTATAGCAAATTGTTAATACTAAACGCAGTGGCCACTTCAGTGGTTTTAAAAATGTGTTTATTCTGTCCAAAATAGTTCCCATGTAAGTCATTTTAGTAAATTGTCTATTGTGAACTACAGAATGCTATTGGACTGTTGTAATTTATGAAATAACGTATCAACTAGATCAGTGTTAAAATGATTGACTGTGGCAATTTGCTTTAAAATATCTAACCCTCCCCGGATATCAACGGCTTTAAGGGCCGATCCCAACACTCTATGAATCATAGATCAGTAATATGATTTTTATGCTTAATTAGGTCACCAAGTGACGCATTTATGATCACTTCACATGCAGTTGACTTTCTGTAAATTGTGAAACAATGTTTAGCATTGCAATCTGAGACTGTCAAATCAAGAAAATTTGTCCTTCTATTATTCTCAAGTTCAGTTGCAAACACTAATTTGGAATGAATACCGGAGAAAATATTAGTGGCAGCATCTAAATCTACTCTGGGGCCGTTACATAAAATTATCGAATCGTCCATATAATTTTGTAGAGAAGAAATTTATTTGCTGTAAAAAATTGTAATTCAATAAAATTTACAAAAATAACAGCCACAATTCTGGGCAAAGAATTACTCCTTGATAGACCATTTTTTTGATAATATGTTTTATCATTAAACGAAAAACAACTGAAACTGAGCGCATTTTCGAGTAGAAAGTCTTCTATTTCATCTTTTTTCATAACTTTACCCTGCAGTAAATTCTCTCTAATTATGTTAACGGTATCGGAGATCGGCACATTTGTACAGAAATTTTTGATATCTAAATTGCCAAATCTTGCACTGTCAGGGATGTCAATGTTGTATATTGCTTTTATTGACTCGTGACTGCTCTTCATATTACAATTATTTCCATATATGTAAAATGATTTAAAATCTCTTTCAGTTTTTTGTCTAATTTATATGTGGGACAATTTCTACAATTGAGAATTGCCCATATTGCCAAATTATGCTTATGAAGCCTTAATTGCGATCTTAGCTTCGGCAGACTAAATAAACTTCTGTTGCGATCGAGACTGTTTTACTGAATTTTAATATTTTATACCGATCGCCGTTGACACTCCATTAATAGAATGCTTTCTAAATCATAATGTTGTGGCTGAATGACTGGAAGGCAGGGAAGGATAATTTATAAAATTGACGCTCCACGTTCAGACTTTTAGGAAACGCTCAAGAGATAATATTGTCAATGCAGTACCCAAACAGTTTTCTTTTGCATAAAGAACACAATTTTCTGTTTATACGTTTAGCTAAAAGTTGGCAACAGCCTGCAGTTTCTGTAATTAGTGTGCTCCATTAAGTCCTGATTATGTTTTAAAGAATTTTAGTAAAATATGTGTTACAAGTGATGTGGAATAGGAAGAGATTCACACTGAAAATTCCGAATACTGAAACGAATATTCATTCAAACTTCCTTCCATAAGTCCTCAAAGTGAAACTTAAACTGATACTATGCACGAAGTTTTCAACACCAGAAACTTACCTTCTCTACAGAGTTGCCAAGACACCGTAACCAAGCAGAGCAGTAGGAGTGTGTGTGTGTGTGTGTGTGTGTGTGTGTGTGTGTGTGTGTGTGTGAGAGAGAGAGAGAGAGAGAGAGAGAGAGAGAGAGAGAGAGAGAGAGAGCTATACTCCGGCTACACATTACAAAAACATAAGTGCAAATATATGCCAAAAAATCAGGGAAAATGCGCCTTACATGCGCAAGCACATGTTTTCTGCAGCTTTAATCGGTGTAGCAGGCTAGAAAACTTAAAAAGGGATTTTGTGTTCTTGAGACACAATAATAATTGCAAGGTTACTCGAAAATCTTATACATATACTTGAAATTCATATTTTTCATAAATTCAGGTAAATGAAACACAAGTTTCGTGAGATAATGATATGATCACCCATTAGGCCCTTGCACGAATGTTTTTTGCGGAAGTAACTAAGCTATATATTTCCGTGTGTAAGTCAATCAATGTTTCACTCAGCATCACTTCTGCTTGTAACGAACAGATCAGAGGTAAGCCACTCTTTGCATCAGTAAGTTACTTTCAGATCAGGGAGTGACGTTTGCCTCAAGAACTTCGAGACGGCAGCTCTGCCACATTCTGATTAGATGCTTTATCATACTCTAGTATTTCAAGCTCACCACGACCAAGTATAACCATTTTATGAATGAATGCACAAGTTTGGGTCCGTGTTTTGTTAATCACGGGAAAAGTAAACGCTATTATGAAGATTCAACTTGCTTTCAGTTGGGGGGAAGTTAGCCAGTGGGCAATATCAAATTATTTCTGGCATGAAATATAATGCCCGTTGTACTATTTAAGTATTGGTGTTTGAAGAACCAGAACTGAGCTTAGTCACATTCTGTTATGCTAATTTATGTGGGCATTTCAGAAGAGCAACCTTATCTCGGACTTAAAAACAACTGAGCGTTGCAGTACAGAACACAAAAGTCAAGGCATTATACAGACACCAAAAAGCCTCAAAGATACAGATAGCCGTACTGTACGTCTAGTCACAATAAATTTGTATCTTCGGAGAGGCCAGACAATCTTGTAGCATCCTCAAGAGGGGCGGTAGCCTTTTCAGTACCTGGAGAGGTAACATTCTGAATGATTGTTTTGCTGTACTGGTGTAGTGAACGACATAAAGCAAGGAGCAAAGTACAGACGCTATTTTTACCGAGGAGAGACAGCTCTGCTGTGTGGTTAAATGATGATGGCACCCACTTGCATAATAGCGAGGAGGTAAAACAGTCACGCATTGTTATCTCCGGACGGGGACTACTCAAGAAAATTTCATCGTCAAGGGAGATGTGTCGGCCTGCAGAACGTTAAATTCCTTAATCTGGTAATTAGGCTAGAGAATTTAAAAATGTATAATGGATAGCTGAAGTTGGATATAGTTGGAATTACTGAATAGTGGTGGCAGGAAAAACAGAATTTAAGGTCAGGTAAGTCCGACTTATAAATACTCTACTGCTTGTGAAAACCGCGACACCAAGAAGGAGACTTAACTGCAAAGATTACCTCAGTGACAATAAATGAATGGAATTACAGAACTGTAAAATCAGTATGGCCAAGAAAATTCTGTACGGATCGACGTCGCCACGTGGTGCAATCAGAACCTCTAATCATCGAGGCATGGAGTCAAAGAGGACATGGACATGCTGCAGGCTGTTTGTGGCCGCTTCCACAAATTATCCACAGTGGTTGAAGAAGGACCAGAACGAACAAGTTGCTGACAGACTATACCCCAGATATATTCGATGTGTGACATGACAGGCGAAGTTGCAGGCCTGAGAAGCAGGGGTTCACTTCGTTCTTCGAAGAAGACTTGCACACTTCTTGCGACATATGGCTAAGCATTGCCCCTCTGAAATATGACTTGGGGAGCTACCTGCAGGAGAGGGAGTTTCTCTGGCTGTAAGGCCTGTCTGATGTAGTTGCTGTTCAGATTGTTCTCGCTATGCAGGAGGCGACGTTGCGTGTTTTAGCCAATGGTGCCGCCAAACCATTACACTTTACTTTTGTCCGCTGTGTCCCTCAACAGAGCATTTTATCCGATTGCGTTTACCAAGGTTGCGTCTAACACATACACAGCTCTCGCTATAAAAGTTGTAGGACTGGTCCGAAAAAGACTACGCTTTGCCTCCCAGCTCGCTCCATTGTAGTCTGAGGCCTTGATGGTTTCTGGGCACTGGAGACAGACGCAACGGAATTCGCGCAACTAGCCTTCAGATGATTCTGTCTGAGCCGGCCGCTGTGGCCGAGAGGTTCTAGGCGCTTCAGTCCGGAACCGCGTGACTGCTACGGTCGCAGGTTCGAACCCTGCCTCGGGCATGGATGTGTATGGTGTCCTTAGGTTAGTTAGGTTTAAGTAGTTCTAAGTTCTAGGGTCGGCCGGAGTGGCCGAGCGGTTCTAGGCGCTACAGTCTGGAACCGCGCGACCGCTACGGTCGCAGATTGTAACTAACCTGTTACTACGGGTTATCACGTTATTATTGGGAATGGAAATACTTACTGCTTATGAAATTAACGTGAGAAGATTAGGGTCGCCACCGACTCTAACCATTCAACTAATCAAAGGTTTGGTCGAGTCGAAAAATAAATTAATTTGATCACAGACCAAGAACTCACAAAAATGCATACGTTGTGATGTCGCTCATAGCGGATACGATGTAATTAACAGTATTCCCCGTGCACTGTTCACGACAATCAAATATTTAAAATAAAATAGAAAGTGCATGAACACTGCATAAGATCAGCTCCCAGCAACACACCTGAAAATAAGACTTAATCTAAAGCATTTGTTATAAAATACAAGGGGAAACTAATCACTGGACCTGTGTGTAAGGAAACGCGTTGGATGTGCTAACGGGAAAGCTACGAGGTGAGTGGCTTAGGTGCAAAAACGTAACCTCGGTACACAAGAGAAAATTGTAGATAAAATCATTTATTCCTAAGATAAGGATGTGAGGCATGTACACAATTCCTGATAACATTAATTCCTAAAACATTAAGAAAAGCATCGATACATACACCGTTATAATCTACACCTAAAATAATTGGTGTGAATCATTCATACAACTGCTGTTGCCTGATAACTGATCGCAATAACTCGTGAACGGTGCACGTTTCGCAGTACACCCGCGTGCCCACGTGGTTTGTGGAGACGCAGTTTCTAGGTATCGTGGCCAATTTGCAACAATATCACATCACACAATCATGAACAGTTAACGTTCTTTAAAACAAACATGAGACCGGACAGTTAGTGATGACGGTAGCCCAACAAACTCTAATGTTCAACCACCTGGTCGGCTCCCCACGGACGAAAGATACATAAAGCAAGGAAAATTTACGAGAAGGCAAAGCTATTACTATGTAGAAAAATGAAAGCTTATACAGGCACAGCTGAAGGCAAACAGACATTCATACAGAAGCGAGTGCTCACTTCTTATCGACACCTTTGTGTGGCGCTCATCCGGTGGATCCAAGTCTGTTATAGAAATTTACTGAAAGAAAAATATGCCAAAGTTTTGGATTCCTAGCTGCGACAAGGCAAAGCAATCTTTCAGAGCTGAAAAGCGAGACCAAAAGCTAACAGCTCTCCCCTCGCCAAGTAACAACGCGCCACGCGGTCAGTCTAACTCACCCTTCTTCGACTGGAGCACAGCTGTGGACGCTTCCCGTACCGGCGGCAGACTGCCTCCCATTTTCATCTCCAGCCTCCTCCACGCTCCGCGTGGCCCGGTAAACCCAAAGATGCCATTTCCGCCACCAACCTAACGCAGGTGGATTTCTCACAAGTAGCGCAAACCTCTTTGCCTACTTGACCACTACGAGAGTTGGCTATTCTGTGCAACTGCTGCTGAATCTGTACGACTATCGCAGACTTCCTGCAGCAGACTACGCCACCGTCTAGCAACGTGACACACAACCACATTCATTCAATCACACCACTATGAGAGTTATGAGGAAAGAGAAATAAGGAAAAGAAAGAGAAATGCTAGTGAAAATGGGCTACCGGACTAATGAAAGGTGGCTACAGGACCCTTTCATCGTTCGAATCCTCCCTTGGGCATGGATGTGTGTGATGTACTTAGGTTAGTTAGGTTTAATTAGTTCTAAGCTCTAGAGGACTGATGACCTCAGAAGTTAAGTCCCATAGTACTCAGAGCCATTTGAACCATTTTTTTAAGTTCTAGGGGACTGACGACCTCAGATGTTAAGTCCCATAGTGCTCAGAGCCATATTTGAACAAATTTTTATTCTCTCTGACCGTCGACGCAGATATGTCCACATCTGTTCCACTCCTCCGACATTGAGCCAACGTTGGGCAGGAAACTGTTCTTTTGGTTACGACCATGTGGACAAGACAACAGTCGCTCTGCGCTGTGTTCACATTGTGTGGTCAGTAGCTACTCGTCGCTGTGCACGATATTCTTGCACCCATTGGTACCACAAATGCAATACTGTCGTACCAGCGTTCCCTGTACGAAATGCAACGTCACAGTACAACAAACTCGTTTCCCAGAGGCTAATCATTCTGTCCCGCTGTAACCCTTTCACAAGCTGATATTGTGGTCTTTGTCATCGACGAGTTATAACGGCACTTGCTTCCTTGCTTGCACGTTTCTACGCCGTTTGGTGGCTCTGCCCCGACTGAGTGTGGTGTAACTCGCAAAAGAGGCCGCTGCTGGGTGTACGTCCACGCCTCCTCTCCTTTGGAGTGATCGCGGCTATAGCTCCTGGGTGATGTAATTTTCACAAACATTATTGTACTAAATCAGACAGGCGTAGCCCAGGAGTAAGGTCAATGACACACCTGACAATAGGAATGAAAGTAAGCTTCATTGAGTAGAATAGTGGATGCATTACAGTATCCAAGAACGACACGTAGCCAACAACCACCAAATACTCGTTTATGAACCAATTAGCTTAGCAGGTGAGGAGTTTCAAAGAATGTATATGAGGTATAATAAATCAATTATATATTTATTTGTGCCCTGGGACTGGAATACAATAATCTGAAAAGGAAGTGAAAGGAAAATAGGAGAACATGGGCAGCGGGAAAAGAAAAAAAGGAAGAAGCCCTGTGATAGTATCATGACAGAATATAATTTAATCATCGCTAAAACTTGGTTTCAGAATCATATAAAAAATTTATATACCCGGGAAGAGACCTGGAGACGCTGGAATCTTTCAGATAGGTTATATACAAGACAGTTTTGGGTCTTGATACACTTTTCAGACTTCCACCTCTAGCCCGCCCTGTAATAAAAGTTTAATATATTTTGTTACTTCATGTTTGTCCTCAGCTTGTGGTCTCACGGTAGCGTTCTCGCTTTCCGAGCACGGGGTCCCGGGTTCGATTCCCGGCGGGGTCAGGGATTTTCCACCTGGGTATTGTTGTGTCGTCTTCATCATCGTCATTCATTCTCATTACGGCCGGTGGAAGGCAATGGCAAACCACCTCCGCTAGGACCTTGCCTAGTACGGCGGTGCAGGTCTCCCGCATCGCCTCCTACACTCTGTCGAGGAGTTTAAATGTTTAAATGACGGCGTTCACTTTTTATGTGCTGCAGTCTTTTTTCGAAATTACAAAAATTGCTAAGGACAATTAAGATTTTTCCAAATGTTAAAACATATTTTAAGGTACTACATGGTAACGTACCTAGGAACAAATATTCTTTTGAAATGTAGAACCGTTGTATTCGAGAAAATTTTGTCAATGCTGTATTGAGTCTCTATTACATTATTAGTCTGTTACACACCAATAATGAGTAAGTGAAATAAATAAAGCACGAGACTAATCAAAATCCAGTTACAAGTTAAATATCTTTTAAAAGTGAAGGTATCGGTTACCAACAAAAATTACCATTTCACAGTAGGTAAAATTGTTAAGACATTACCGAAAATTTGCAAATATTACATGTTCCATAGTAAGAGACCTTCTTCTGTTTCAAGGTACAAGATGGTACACGACCGACGAAGTTTTAAAAATATACTGAATTCTACTTGCCATGAAAATCTGTAACTGAAAAATTAACAAAATATTCCAAATAGCTTTAATGTATTATACGGCACTCACATGTGTAGAACACGAAATATTTACAAAAGCTGCACGGACTGTACTACTGGACTACGTGGTAAAAGGCCTGGGTGAATAATGTGCAGAGTGACGACTTCAAACACTTATTAATTAGAAACATGCAACTAGTAAATAAAACAATTTTTTGAAATGAAGTTTATATGGGCAAGAATTAAACAAAATTTTACAGTTTTGTTAGTAAAATGATCTTGAGAAACCAGGCTCATGGCCTGAAAGAAGAGTCTGAAGGTGACAAATTAACTTTCGAAACCGGTAAAGATAATAAAACTTATTATTTGACTGAAAATTATTCTGAAAAATCATCATACTACAAGAAATGGTGCTGGTAGGTAGTTAGAGGGAGTGCGTCCTCCAGATACAAAGTCACTGATTAATTTCCATATGGGACACTGTAAGAGATTACGTAGGGCAATAAGTCTGTTCACCTGAAAAACAAGAAATACTAGCATTCATCAAACAACGATTACAATTCTTATCGTACCAATTTGGACATGTGGCTATTCATTCTTACACCACCACGTCACTAGCTACTATAATCAAGTAACACTTGAAATTACTCTTAAAATTACTGTAAGAACTTCATAAGAAGTTCCTCAACATTATGTACAGTAAGATATGTAGCAACTGACGCCGGGCAAGTTAAAATTTTAATGAGCAGGAGAACTAAATAATTTAAGATTTTATCTCATGAAGGGAGTAACGAAAGGAGTTCCACTTACCATCTAAAATATATCTGTAACCCTGTAAATATAAAACAATTCATAACATTCAAGATAGCAACAATCAAAAAATATTTCTTAAAATATAATCGTAATTCTTTCATCATTCTTCCTTGACACCATGTGGTCAATAATATTCGATCAGTTTAGCGTATGTGTGGCTATGACTTACACTTCGTGAACTGGACATTAGTGTCAACTGCACACAGCGACAAAATCTTCAAAAATAAGAGCCCCAATGTCTAATTACACAAGTAACTACCAATTTAAAAGCGGGGGTGCCGCCTGTAATCTCTGTACCAATTACTTGTTTAACCGAATGGTAGAATACGACAGGGAAATTTAAATGCAGTTACTGGAGTCACGAACTGGGGAAGGCAGCACCCGAATACAGTTCAGCTAAATCAAGCACTTTAAACCACAGAAGAAACGTACCGATAAATTTAATGTTTCTTTTATTGCATGGTTCCACAAGGAAAATAGTCCCCTCCTGGAAATTTAGCTGTGAAGATGTAATTCAGCACCGTATCTAGTTACAAGACGTGCTTGTGGAACCGCACTGCTCTCCGGCTCACAACGTACGACCCATTTGTCCAAGCTCCGGTCACGTCTAGGCGCAACATCCCACAGGTGACCTCACAGCCGCGGGACAAATATACTCATCGCAAATCGAATGTGCCGAAAGTTGGCAAAGAGCGCAAGCCCGTGTCTAAGAACAACAAAAACAGCAGAAAATGGAGGAAACTGCTTAGGGTAGTCTCTAGTGGGCATTCTTTCACGTATTGTAAAATCAATCACTAGATAGGAGTACCTTCCAAAATCCTTCATGTACACCTAGGTACACTATCCTCTAGTTACAACACTGTCCCATAACGGTAAAACACAGAATTCATAATCATAATCAAGTGCACCAGATCTACGTGAAAAGGCCAGGACAGTGTTACAGTGGTTTTAGATGCATGACAGTGAAATTCTGAGGCCTTGGCCTCCAATTTCACCTGATCTTAATCCGATGGCAGTCATCTGAGACACTCACGCGCGCTACCTCCGTGTCCACAAAACCAACAGCCCGTAATTGTCAGGGATCACGTGACCTGTGTAAGGGCATCAAGTACCAAGGACTTTCTGCTCGCATTTTTGATTCGATACGATATTGCAGTGCCTTTGTTGTTCGGAGCCGGCCGCTGTGGCCGAGCGGTTCTAGGCGTTTCAGTCCGGAACCGTGCTGCTGATACGGTCGCAGGTTCGAATCCTGCCTCGGGCATGGATGAGTGTGATGTCCTTAGGTTAGTTAGGTTTAAGTAGTTCTAAGTCTAGGGGACTGATGACGTCAGATGTTAAGTCCCATAGTGCTTAGAGCCATTTGAACCATTTGTTGTTCGGAAGTACGATGCGAACGAACAGGCACTGCGGCAACTACACCTGCTATGAAATACTCGCTCATGAAATTCCATCAGCTGTATAATGGAATGACGGCAAGGAAAATTTGTGCCAAACCGGGCTGAAACTTTGTGCCTGGGGCCCTATTCGTATATCGTTCATACTGATCGGTGCAGCAGGTTAGTCTCGGCAGTGACATCAGGTTTTGAATTTCGGTACGGTTCTGTCGTTCGGTTAGCCGTGGTTTATTTGCACCTGTAATTTGTTATTTTAAACACAGTGAGCAATTTTAGCTTGGGTTTTAGTGATTACGTTTCTAAAGAATCACCACAGGACGCATCCGGCTGGAAAGTGAGTTCATAACAAACTATATTCCTTTGTTAGGAATATGGTTAGGTTAGGTTGTTACTGTGAATGATTACAACATCCAAAAAATGTTTTCCGTCAATATTCTCTCAAAATACCTGTTACTTTATGCAATTAAGAGACACCGAATCTGCTTACGTATATTACATGAGTGTTAGCTGAAATTACTAGTGACTTCGCGTACACTTTTCCGCAAATAATTTACTTATTAACTATCGGAAAGTGTTTAAAACTTTTAAGTAACAATGCAAAGGAATTTTGTGAAGCCTGATAGAGGAAACCATCCAAAATTTCATGCATTTACGGCTTACTCCCTCATCACTTGGCAACGAAGTCAGCCTGCGTCTCTCTCAACTGGTTACATAAAATAAAGAGCCAGTAGTACGCAAGCTGTATTAACGTAGTTGATAAGGCGACCAACTGCCGTGGCAAAGCACATAGGATTGTGTACTGATGGATGCGAAAATATTTTTTTCCCCTCTTCGTGTTTGCAACGCACTCTGAGACTTCGTTAATCGTCAAAGTTAAACATTTTTTTAAAAATATTCGTTCTAATTTACACGTAAGAGCGCGCTTTCTCAGTAACGAGTATCTCCGATTTCGTGACTGCCATAGGTTCCAGAAATAAAAGAGGAAATTATTGTGCTTGAAACAACTGACAGTGACATTTATAATTCTTTTTGTCACAAATAATTCACCACTTTTTGGGAACACGTAGCTATTTCCGAGAGTGTGGTCAGACAGGAATCTAAGATCACAACTTAAATTAACTGCAAATGAAACTAGCAGCAACCCTCTTTATACTCTAGCTTTTCACAAGTATTTATCTTCGATCGAATCGTTAACAGCAGTAGACAGGGATGAAAGGTTCCCACCACAATATTTTCCGACTATACCACCATATAGGAAACATTTTGATTCACTAGATGCGTGTTATAAACTACAACGAACTTCTACAGCTGCACGTGCCACACGCTCTTGAAGAGGCAATTTTTTTAAACTTTGTTTTTATGAACCAAATCGTTAATGTATCATATGGGGAAGTACGCTAGTTCTTCATTTGGATCTCTAGGAGCGACCTTCAACCATATTTTATTCATCTTCTTGTTCTTTGACACTCTCTGAAACAATTTTTCGGGTTCGTGGAGATGTGTTCTGTCCAAGCAACTAACTGAAGGCTGTTTATTCTCATACGTGTTTCGCATCTTTTATTTCTGAAGCATCACGAATAAAGGAAGTGGAATGCGTATTGCAGTAAACAAACTGCCTTCAATTAGTTGTGTAGACCTCCATGATTTTTCAACCAACTAAGGAAAGAACTGGGTAGATCACATAACTAATGAGGAGGTATTGAATAGAATTTGGGAGAAGAGAAATTTGTGACACAACTTGATTAGAAGAAGGGATCGGTTGGTAAGACATATTCTGAGGCATCAAGGGATCACCAATTTAGTGTTGGAAGGCAGCGTGGAGGGTAAAAATCGAAGAGGGAGACCAATACACTAAACCGATTCAGAAGGAATTACACTCCTGGAAATGGAAAAAAGAACACATTGACACCGGTGTGTCAGACCCACCATACTTGCTCCGGACACTGCGAGAGGGCTGTACAAGCAATGATCACACGCACGGCACAGCGGACACACCAGGAACCGCGGTGTTGGCCGTCGAATGGCGCTAGCTGCGCAGCATTTGTGCACCGCCGCCGTCAGTGTCAGCCAGTTTGCCGTGGCATACGGAGCTCCATCGCAGTCTTTTAACACTGGTAGCATGCCGCGACAGCGTGGACGTGAACCGTATGTGCAGTTGACGGACTTTGAGCGAGGGCGTATAGTGGGCATGCGGGAGGCCGGGTGGACGTACCGCCGAATTGCTCAACACGTGGGGCGTGAGGTCTCCACAGTACATCGATGTTGTCGCCAGTGGTCGGCGGAAGGTGCACGTGCCCGTCGACCTGGGACCGGACCGCAGCGACGCACGGATCACGCCAAGACCGTAGGATCCTACGCAGTGCCGTAGGGGACCGCACCGCCACTTCCCAGCAAATTAGGGACACTGTTGCTCCTGGGGTATCGGCGAGGACCATTCGCAACCGTCTCCATGAAGCTGGGCTACGGTCCCGCACACCGTTAGGCCGTCTTCCGCTCACGCCCCAACATCGTGCAGCCCGCCTCCAGTGGTGTCGCGACAGGCGTGAATGGAGGGACGAATGGAGACGTGTCGTCTTCAGCGATGAGAGTCGCTTCTGCCTTGGTGCCAATGATGGTCGTATGCGTGTTTGGTGCCGTGCAGGTGAGCGCCACAATCAGGACTGCATACGACCGAGGCACACAGGGCCAACACCCGGCATCATGGTGTGGGGAGCGATCTCCTACACTGGCCGTACACCACTGGTGATCGTCGAGGGGACACTGAATAGTGCACGGTACATCCAAACCGTCATCGAACCCATCGTTCTACCATTCCTAGACCGGCAAGGGAACGTGCTGTTCCAACAGGACAATGCACGTCCGCATGTATCCCGTGCCACCCAACGTGCTCTAGAAGGTGTAAGTCAACTACCCTGGCCAGCAAGATCTCCGGATCTGTCCCCCATTGAGCATGTTTGGGACTGGATGAAGCGTCGTCTCACGCGGTCTGCACGTCCAGCACGAACGCTGGTCCAACTGAGGCGCCAGGTGGAAATGGCATGGCAAGCCGTTCCACAGGACTACATCCAGCATCTCTACGATCGTCTCCATGGGAGAATAGCAGCCTGCATTGCTGCGAAAGGTGGATATACACTGTACTAGTGCCGACGTTGTGCATGATCTGTTGCCTGTGTCTATGTGCCTGTGGTTCTGTCAGTGTGATCATGTGATGTATCTGACCCCAGGAATGTGTCAATAAAGTTTCCCCTTCCTGGGACAATGAATTCACGGTGTTCTTATTTCAATTTCCAGGAGTGTAGATTGCAGGAAGTACTGGGAGATGAAGAAGCTTGCACAGGATAGCGTAGCATGGAGAGCTGCATCAAACCAGTCTGTGGACTGAATACCACAACAACAACAACAACAAGGAAAGACGGAAAACAGAAAAAACGACGAATTTTTCGGGTGTTTCTATATATGTATTTATACAATGTGGTACTACATTTCATTTCTAACGCATATTCAGAAACGTAAAATCCAAGACGAGACGTCGATGTGAATGAGAATAAAATGACGTAATGTGACATTTATGACAGTTTACAGAACACAGTCAATATTCTGTCATTATCATGCATTCATGGAAGCCTGTGATCAGCGAAATTTGAACAGTATTACTCTAACCAAACTTTTCAGTACTGTGAAGAATTTCATGCCTGTGTCGGCTGCCAGCCACTTCGAGTTCGAGCCGCTGTGGCGCTGCAGTGCGCATGTGCGTATCTGAGGCAGATTGCTTTACATTGGTTGGCGCGGGGAGAACTGACAAGTTCACTAGGACCCTTTGGCATCGCTTTCGAAATGCTTACTGAATAGTGTTGGGGCTCTGTTTCGAAAACAAGGCCGTTCGGTGCGCTCGCGTACCGAAACGATCGGCAAAATGGCGGAAAGATACAAAATAGGGCCCCAGGGCGGGAGCCGCGAAGCATGCTCCGATGGTCTAATGGGAAGGCGACCGCTCGCGATAAGCGGGAAATATAGGTTCGAGTCCCAGTCCAGCACAAATTTTCATTGTCGCCATTCCATTACACAGCTGATGGTTGCCGTATTCGCAACTGCGAATACATTTCATATACTGCTGTATTTCGTTCCAAAGGTGGACCAACATACGATTAAGGAGGTGGTCATCAGCGTATCTGTAGAAAATTGTCGTTTTATGGTAGCAAGTAGAGCACCTCTTCCCATACGTTTTCCATGTACACACTGGCAACCACCAGTGATGGAGTGCTGTCCATAGGCACGTCATCGTTCTGTTTATTGATGGTTGGTTGCTTGCTTGATTTGGTGGAGAGGACTAAGAAGCGAGGTCACTGGTTCCATTGGATTAGAGAAGGATGGGGAACGAAGTCGGCCGTGCTCTTTCACAAATGAACCATCTCCGCATTTTTTTAAAGTGATTTAGGGGAGTCACAGGAAACCTAAATCAGGATGGCCAGACGTGGGGTTGAACCGCTGTCCTCCCTTATGCGAGTCCAGAGTGAGAACTCCTGCATCATCTCGCTAGGTACAGTTCATTGTAATACCTACTGAAGAAGCGGTATGTGGATGTCAGTAAAACACTTAAAAGTTTGTGAATGTAGAGTCAAATTTCTTTCTAATTAGACCTAATGATTCAAAAAATGGTTCAAATGGCTCTAAGCACTATGGGACTTAACATCTGAGGTCATCAATCCTCTAGACTTAGAACTACTTAAACTTAATTAACCTAAGGATATCACACACATCCAGGCCGAAGGCTGGATACGAATCTGTGACCGTAGCAGCAGTGCGGTTCCGTACTGAAGCGCCTAGAACCGCTCGGCGACAACGGCCGGCCCTAACGATTCCTTGGTTGGGACCCCCACGAAGAGTGAAGCAACGGAGGGGCGAATCTGGAGAGTACATTCTCGTGATCACCGCTGCTAGCAACTATGTACAGTGGCTACATTCCTTCTAAATCTTACTTTAATTTCGCAGAAGGAAACTCCAGCTTCCCGTAGCCCTATTACACGATCTCGTTCAAACTCAGTGAGGTGTTAATACTGGCGTCTTTATAACCTTAAAAGCATTCTTGATTAACATCAACTCACCACGTACAGTCTCAAAGCCAACTAACGCTCACGACCGTTACAGCATGTATTCAAAGCAAACCTGATTTGGGCCGTCAAAGAGGCGCTGCTAAGGCCGCTGTTATGCAACTTGCCTGAAATTAGAACAGACATCGTCTTTCAGATGTAGAAACACGCCTACCAACTTTCGTTTATGTCACGCATTTCCTTCTTGGTGTTGGGATTTTTTTCCGTCAGTGAATAAAAGTGCAGGCAATGAAGGGGATAAACTCTAATACAGACAACGAATGACATTAACAGGGAGGATACTCAGGTAAAGCAGGAAATTTCAAACAAATAATGCAAAGCAACTGAAGTGTGAATTACTGTGGCAAAGAGCGAAGCAGAGTTAAAGAGACCTTTTGAGGAAAGAGAATTAATTGTCTGACTATTAAGAGCTCAACCAGTCTCAAGCAAATAAATTTGGGAGGAATATATTTAGTTACACGAGAGAAACGCCGGAAGTCGATATTACAGAAAGGGAAGAGGAATTCGATGAAAATGGGGTGGGAGTATGATACCGCGAGAAGATTCTGACACACTGAAATGCGTAAGTCGAAACAAGTCATTACTGAGAAATATGAGGGAGCATACCACGAGAAGAATATTCCACTTGCTATGACAAATAAAAGAAATAGGGAAAATACCCATAAACTTAAATATCACTGTGATAACTGCATCTGAAAAACATGACAGGTGTTTGCAAACGACATAAGCCAAAAGGTAAGCACTGAGTTGTAAAATAAACATCAATGAAATGATAATTTAATCGAAACCCTTAGCTGCCGATAGGTGTTGTTGACATACATCAATGGGGACAACTGAAAATGTGTGCTCCGACCGGGACTCGAACCCGAGATCTCCTGCTTACATGACAGACGCTCTATCCATCTTTTTTTTCTGATCTCATTTTGCTCGTAATTGTTCGTTGGATATGTTCGGGGAGGGGAGGACGTCCCATGACACCCCATAAAGTTCATCGTTGATCTGTTCACCTTTTTTTTTTTTTTTTTTTTTTTTTTTTACAGAGGGCGGCTAACCCTCTGGGAACGTGGATCTGACGGGAAGCGTGCAAGGAATAAGTCCCTGCAGTCGCACTATCCTATGTGTCGTCGGTGGCTCAGATGGATAGAGCATCCGCCATGTAAGCAGCAGCCGGCCGCGGTGACCGAGCGGTTCTAGGCGCTACAGTCTGGAACCGAGCGACCGCTACGGGCGCAGGTTCGAATCCTGCCTCGGGCATGGATGTGTATGATGTCCTTAGGTTAGTTAGATTTAAGTAGTTCCAAGTTCTGGAGGACTGATGACCTTCGAAGTTAAGTCCCATAGTGCTCAGAGCCATTTGAACCATTTTGTAAGCAGGAGATCCCGAGTTCGAGTCCCGGTGGCCGAGCGGTTCTAGGCGCTACAGTCTGGAACCGCGCGACCGCTACGGTCGCAGGTTCGAATCCTGCCTCGGGCATGGATGTGTGTGATGTCCTTAGGTTAGTTAGATTTAAGTAGTTCTAAGTTCTGGAGGACTGATGACCTTCGAAGTTAAGTCCCATAGTGCTCAGAGCCATTTGAACCATTTTGTAAGCAGGAGATCCCGGGTTCGAGTCCCGGTTGGGGCACAAATTTTCAGCTGTCCTCATTGATGCATATCAACAATACCTGTCGGCAGCGAAGGGTTTCGATTAAATTATCATTTGATTCTAGAGAAGCTGCACGGTCATCAGTGGTACATATTCTTTCGGGAACAGATACCATCTTCATATATAAATAAACTTCATGTTATCCTTTTAGCGAATTTGGAAGTCTTACATGATACGCTACTTGGTTTTGTTTACTAGTTTTTCGTTCGAGCGCAGGATGCAGAATTAGTTGTGAGAGGTCTGTTATAGACTGACGTAACAATAGGCAACGTGGTAGCGGCTGCGAGTTGTGATGTTTTGTCACACGATAGAGGCTGGCACGCTCGCTTTCGAGTAAAGCCGTAGGCACATGGGAGGAGTAGGAGGAGGAGATTAGTTCTTAATGTCCCATCAACAACGAGGTCGTTGAAGATGGAGCACAAGCTCGGATTAGGGAAGGATGGGGAAGGAAATCGGTTGTACCCTTTCGAAGGAACCATTTGAAAATAGCTTCCCGCATAAGCTAATCAAAAGGGAAATTAAACAGTGTCGTAAAAGACCACGGATCACTAAGGGGATTAAAGCATCTTTGGAAAGGAAAGGGGAAATGTATCTTTTTGCAAGAACAAGTAGAGACCCTGCAGTAGTTGCGCACTACAAGAACTACTCAAAATTACTAAGAAAAGGTATTAAGAAATCAAGAAACACGCAGCTAATGTCAGAAATCAGTACGTCTGACAACATAGTTAAGGCAATATTGAACATAGTGAAGCAAGAGACAGGACAACCAACCACAAAAGAGGATAACATTACTATTGATTTGAATGGACGAGCTATAAATGACAAGGCACAGGTAGGAGATGTATTTAATAATCATTTCTTAAACACATTAGAAAGCATGGGGACCAACAGTTCAAGAGAAAGATCACAGCAATATGTTGAAGAAGTAACTCTCATAAAATTACATCAAATGAATGTACCACCAACGTCTACTTCTGGAATTAATAGGGTCATACATTCTCTTAAGAATAGAAGCTCTTCTGCTTTTGATGGTGTTTCCAATATAGTATTAAAGATTTGTTCCCATATAATAAGTCCGGTATTGTCCGAAATATGTAATGCATCACTAACTCATGGCATTTTTCCAGAGAGACTAAAATATACCGTTGTTAAACCCCTCTTTAAGAAAGGCGATAAGAGAGACGTCAGTAACTACTGACCTATTTCACTGCTGACATTATTTTCCAAAATTGTTGGTGAAGTGATGCATTCTAGAATGATATCTCACCTTGGTAACAATGATATCCTCTGCAAATCACAGTTTTGGTTTCAGAAGGGTTGCTCTACTGAGAACATTTACATGTACGCACACAAGATATTACAAGCATTAAATAACAAAGTAGCACCGGTAGGTATTTTCTGTGACCTATCCAAGGCATTTTATTGTGTGTATCATAGCATACTCCTAGATAAATTGAAGTTTTATGGGACTGATAGTGTAGCCAACCAATGGATCATGTCATACCTAACCAAAAGAATGCAGGAAGTTGTGCTTAGTAGTAACTCTACCAACAGAATCCAGGGACATAATTGTGACTGTGGATAAATCACATATGGGTTTCCCCAAGGCTCAATCTTAGGTCCACTACTGTTTCCCATATATGTAAATGATCTACCGTCTAATGTACAACAAGCAGAATTATATCTTTTTGCAGGCGACTACAGTATTGTAGCCACTCCAAGTATACATATAGCTATGGAAGAAATGGTGAACAAAGTTCTCAGATGTATCATTGACTGGTTTTCTGCTAATGGTCTCAAACTGAATTTCACAAAGACACATCATATTCAGTTCTGGACATGTAAGGGTACTGCACCAGTGATAAGTGTAACAGATGGTGATAAAATAATACATAGGGTAGAAACTTCAACATTCTTAGGTGTCCATATTGATGAGAATTTGAATTGGAAAAAACACATTTTGGAACTCCTAAAACAACTTATTTCAGCCACATTTCCATTTAGAATCATAGAAAATTTTGAGGAGAGGTAAAGCAGTAAGTTGACGTATTTTGCTTATTTTCATTCATTAATGTCATATGGAGTAATGTTCTGGGATAACTTACCTTTAAGAAAGAAGGTCTTCATTGCTCAAAAATGTGCTGTAAGAATAATACGTGGTGATCACCTGCGATTATCTTGTAGAGATCGGTTTAAGGAGCTGGGCATTCTGACTACTGCTTCACAGTATGTTTATTCCCTCATGAAGTTTGTTGTAAATAATCTACTACATTTCAAAAGGAATAATGAGGTATATAATTACAATGTCCGCAGCTTGTGGTCTCACGCTAGCGTTCTCGCTTTCCGAGCACGGGGTCCCCGGTTCGATTCCCGGCGGGGTCAGGGATTATCACCTGCCTGAAAATTTTGATTCAGATGTACCATCGTCAACGTGCTCGTAGGTTTTTCAGGGGCCATTCTCCATCGATTGTCATCCCGATCGTTGTAAGTCGATTTTCGATGCCTGCTTGTCTTCTTCGCATCTTTGGCGGATGGCTATTTAACTGTGGCGAGCGCGCTCTGCTGGGGCTTGAGTTCGGGTGTCAGCTGTGTGAGCGACAGTGACGTGTGAGCTGTGGATGTATGCTGCGTGGCGAGTGGCCGAGTCGGTACGACGGAGGGGCGTGGGCAGCTGCTGCGGCGTGTCTAGCCGTTAGAATGCAGATCCGCGGCCGACGATGATTGGGAATTCGTTGAGATTTTAAGGACAGATTTCCTTCGCGTCTGTCACATGTTACTCAAAGAGAATTAACTGGAGTCGTCGAATTGTTCCTTGGTGGGTTCTATTCATGTTTATTAAATACCCGAGTGCACTGAAAACTATCTTGATTGTTTCAGTTACTTATCACTGTATTTGGTATGGCTGCCTGATGCGTTGACGGCGTTTAAGGGACTGCTAGCTACGTACAACAGACGTGAAGCCGCGCTTAATGCGTAGCTAGAGGTCATACCAAGTAGTGCGTAAGTCTGTGCCTGGCGTTCGAGAGCGGGCCAAAATAATTTTCCCTATTTCCTTTTTCTATGTTATTATTTTATTTGTTTGTTCTAGAGAAATGTCTAATCAAATTTTAAGAGTCGTTACTGGGCAAGTGGCCACGTAGATTAGTTCTGCTTGGGTTCATTTTGTACAGTGTATAATTAAAGCTTTTCTTTATAACCAGTTGGGCAGATATGTTTTGTGTATCTGATGCGCCAGAATGTTGTCTGCTGCTGATGTGTTTATGTTTCAGATAATTGGCAGTGGTCGACGCGAGCAAACTCCGATCGGGATATCACGGTGGAAGAGGGGAATTTAAGGACCTGGATCGGTGTCTATGGTTAAGTTACGTTAGCGGCGGAGCGTTGTGGTTTTCCCGAAGCTTAATTGTAGCTCAAAGTTGAGTATAGTTCTACTTCACCTTCCGGTCCGTGAATCTCCTGTATCTGTTAGAACCTTTCGGTCTGCTCGCGTCCATCTCTAATTTTCACGGTAGAATTGAAACGGCCCCATTTTAAGACTATTTAATATGCTATTATTATATTCTGAGGATGAAATGTATGTGAAACTCGTACCTGTAAGTAATACTAAAGAGAAGCCTAGTTGAGTGTATTAATCTGATAATATTTTTAATTTGTTAGAATTGCTTAAGATCAGTCCATGGAAGATGTCTTATGTGGAAGTAGTTTTAGAATTTGATATGAGTTATGTGAAAGCCAGTTTCTATGTAAATCATGAAGCATGTTTAAAAGGTTTGTGTGAATCAGTTATGTCAGTTAAATTTGATTAATGGTGGTTTTATGAACATTGTTTTAATTGGTGAAAATTGATTGAGTAAATTTTGAAAGATCTGTGTCTATCGGGTTTTAATGCATTAATGTTTTAATCTGAGTCCTGCTGGCGGTTCGGTAGGGCAAGTGTCTTTTATTATAATCGTTGTTTCTATTAATCTCATTAAGAGCACGTGTTTGTAATAAAGAAATGTATGGCAACTGCAAACTGGTTACGTGTTTAATTTCGATGTGTCGAAGGGAATAACACATCGGCTATATAGCAGCTGGCTTCAGGGTGTAACAGACTTTGGCCATAGATAGTGGTCAGTAACCGAGACTGAAGGTACTGAAGTTATCTCTTTCCGAGCTTGATGTTGTTGACGAGGCAACTAGCTTTCTTTTTGCAGCAGAGGGATTGTCTTACAGAAATATATATTATTCGTGTTCATTATAGCAATAAAAGAGTCTTTTGAGCATGCAGGTTTATTCATAATATGTCGAAAATTGGACCACAAGCAAAATACAGCAAAGCAGACAATGATGAGGCATGTTTCATGTTTATTTTGTCCATCCTACGCTGACCACTGGCAAATACTGTCACAAAATGGTTTCTGCTCGTGAGGAATGTATTGTAGGATTCTCCTTACATCGTCTAGTTTCTTCTTTATTTACTGGAAATGGTTCACTATACGTGGCCCCTTCTCTAATCAGTATCCTAACGAGCACTTCTGTTGGTGAGACATGAGTCCCTTTTACGTCAGACGATGGGTACAGATATAAAGATCAGTTATCTCTAAAGATCAGTTATCTCCGGTAAATGTAATGTGAAAACAGAAAAGTGGACATGATCCCTTTTCCAACTCATCGATTCAGTTGTAAAAACGGAATTACATGAACACATTGGACATCGTCAGCATGCACCTAACGAAACAGCTACTCTCATTACTCAACAAAACACCGAGATTATTAGAATTTAACGTGACTTTGTCGCACGACACAATGAAATTACATTGTTTACGGGTGTTCAGACGATACACGTCACTCGAAACTAAACTAAATTTAACAGTGTTAATGGTATCACCGACAATCATGGCAATAGTTGGAATGGTCTGACTGCGAAATATTAAAATGGGAAATTAACGCGTGTTTTGAACAAAAAAGTCCTGATTTAATAATGCCGCTGTTATACCAATGAGTTAGTGGTTACTCCAGTTTGCAAAAATTTCAGAATTCTATTCAGGAAATGCAACACATTCCGATGCATTTTGTTCGGAGTAGCATCAAAACGCCTGTATCCATTTAAATTCAAACACGAGAGGGATTAACGTATGTTCCAGCTAGACAGTTCAAACCCTGAAAAACCCAGCTGAGCTTGATAACACTGTATCTGTGGATTTAATTGATATGGTTGATGAATAAATATATACATATTGTCTTCTTGTTGTTGGGGTCTCTCCTTCATTCACAGATTTACAAGGTTAATGAGAAAGATTCTGTCTTTTGCGACTTCATAAAGTCTTATTCGGATCAGATGTGTTTCTCTTTATTTAAAACACCTTCGTTCCTACATTGTCTCCATACGGTTTTCTACACACAGCGTACATGAGGTGAAAGTGGATATACAGCGCGAGCAACAATTCGCGCATTCATTACATTCTAAGATTACAAAAATGTTGACAGAATTTCGTCCTATGCATATTTGTGATAGAAAATAAACATCAAAGAAAGTCAATTTGTCAGCGGTGTAATCACAGTGTGATAAGTATTTCATTCAATAGTGTCTTGCTATGCTACCGACTTAGTGCAGTGATAAGAGCACTACGTTGGAAGACTTGAGATCGTGTGTTCGGTTCCGGGAGTAGGTGTATTTTTTATTTTTTATTTTCTGATTTGGTTCTGTTCAATAGTGCTGTAGTATACGCTGTTTCTTAAAAGCTACGTATCCTACGACTATAGTTCTTCTAGCATTGAACATGACGTAAGGACCCAATTACGCAGTTTCTCTGGCATTAATAGACAAGATTTTTCCAGGTATCTATTGATTTCGTCACTAATAATAACCGACTGAAAGACGAAACACGTAATTGGTGGTTACATGATTATGAAAATAAAAGTAGTGCCATAGTTTGGTGAATAGTTGTGAAGCGGTTTGATAACTGTGCTGGTGACGTAATGCCCAGAGAAATGTAATGGACCGGAAAATGGAAAACATGATAGTTGGTACTAATCAGCAAAACTAATAACAGGAGATAATAATGGAAACTACGTTTTAAGTAATGCGAAACAACATATTTAGATGATGTGCATGGTTTCACGGAAACCACGTAAGATAAAATAAGCGGGAATCGACCGTGAAGGAGAAGGTGGCGTCAGGTTTTTTTTTATTTTACTTTAGGAGAATGGGCATAGCTGAAGAAAAGGAAAGAAATGGCGATAGTGGAATAGAAAACATGGAGAACTGCAGTGTGTTTAAAAGCACAGAGTGAGCTTTTAAAGGCAAAATACGCCGTTATAAGTGGAATACTAAAGAAAAATCAAGACACGTTCATAGGATCTGTCGACCTGGAAAAAGCGTTCGACAGCGTAAAATGGCGCAAATTCTAGGAAAAATAGGGGCAAGCTATAAGGAAAGACGGGTAACGTATAATATGTCCAAGCCAAGAGAGAACGATAAGAGTAGAAAACCATGAACTGAGTGCCGGGGTGTTGTCTTTCATCCATATTGTTCAATCTATACATCGAAGACGCTATGACAGAAATAAAAGAAGGGTATGGAGTAGAATATTAAAATTTTAGTGATAGGATATCAACGATACGACTCGCTGATGACATTGCTACGCACAGTGAAAGTGAAGAATTACAGGATGTGTTGAATTAAATAAACAGTCCAATGAGTACAGGATATGGAGTGAGAGTAAACCTAAGAAAGACGAAAAGAATGAGATGTAGCACAAATGACAACAGCGAGAATCTTAACATCAGGCTTGGTGATCACGAAATATGTGAAGTTAAGGAATTCTACTACCAAGGCTGCAAATTAATTCATGACCGACAGAGCAAGGACATAGAAGGCACTGTAGTACTGGCAAAACGGGACTCCTGGCAAAGAGAAGCAAAGAGAAGCAAATATAGGCCTTACTTCGAGGAAGAAATTTCTGAAAATGTACGTTTAGAGCACAGCATTGTATGATAGTGAAAATGGACTGTGGGAAAACCAGAACAGGAGAGAAACGAAGTATTTGAGATGTGGTGCTACGGAAGAACATTAAAAATTAGGTGGACTGTTAAGGTAAGGGATCAGGATGTTCTCTGGGGAATCGGCTAGGAAAGGAATATGTGGAAAACACTGACAAGAACGGTCAGGATGGTAAGACATTTGTCAAGGCATCAGAGAATGACTTCTATGATACTAGAGGGAGCTGTAGGGAAAGACATAGATTAGAATACATCCAGCAAATAATTGAGTAAGTAGGTTGCAAGTGCTACTTTGAGATGCTGAGGTTGGCACAGGTCAGGAACACTTTTCTCGGTTAGTAAAGGCTGATCAACTGAACGTGTGTGAACGATATCGTTTAGTAAAGTTGGTAAGAATGTTTAGTCGACCCGATCCAGTAAGGTGAATAGTAACAGGGCAAGTAGCTTCCCCCCTCTCCAGCGTAGCTTCCCCCACCCGAGCTCACTTACCACGGTGCGCCCCATTAGACACGAGTGAACACCTGTTTAGCAGAGTGCATGGTTGTCTGTTTTCTGTCCCATTCCTCTTTTCAGTCATTTATTTCTTGTCGATCAGCAACATGGCTCGTTGGAGTGAAGATTCAAAGGTTAAGTTTATTTCCATTTACATAGAATTGGAGTGTCTGTGAAACGTGAAACGTCCACTGTACAAAAATAAAGCAGGCAAGGCAGCTGCAACCACACAGCTGGAAAAGAGGAGGGGAATACCAGGGTTTCAGGGGGACGAGATTAAACAGAAAATTGAAAACATCAAGAAAGTAATTGGTGTTTACTTTTAGATTCTCAACATTGTAACACAACGAGCAGATCGGATTTAGATTCTAATATTGACTGTACCGATACAGTATTAAAATTATTACATTACATATTCCTAATAGATCTACCTACTCGCAAGAACTGAAGAACATGAAGGAACCAAAATCGGCAGGGGTGAGCGCTGATGCAGCGTATGTGCCAAATGTTTAATGGTCCATGATACTGGACGAACGTTGCAGAAACTTGAATACAGAAACAAACTTGGTAAGACAATCTTTAACATGCATGTTGATCGTTCAGGCTTTAAAATACGTGTATAAAGAGTTTGAAATGTACGTTGATACCACTAAAATTGTCCACGAGTTGTCTGCTAGGAAATCATACGTGACTGCCAAAGAATCGATCGTTTCCCTGCAAAGTAACCGACGTACTGTTCTCCAGAAGCTGTGTGATGTATGATGGGATGAAGTTCTTAGTACTGACTAGAGTCCATTGGTCTGTGGCTGGTCTCTCAAACTGCCGTCAAAGATTGTTCCTGTCTGAATATTTTCCGCGTCCACAGGAAACTCCATAAGCCTGTTTTGTAATGTAGTTCGTCTTAGCCAGTTATGCAGAGCGCAGCAGACTTTGACAATACCGATTACTTTCTCACGCGCATAGGGTATTGGCTCCTCAAATATTTGAAATCCAGCTACCAGAATGCCAAAAGTATTTTCTACAATCCATCTAGCCCTTGATAATCTTTCGCCTGGTCGCAAGCTGACTTCCTGAAATGGTTTAAGAAGGTAACATTTAATGGTAAATGCATTGTCACCAAGTACAAAGGAATCTGCTGGCAGCATACAATTTTCGAGTGCACGATATAGAGTGCAGTTTTTAAATACACCGACGTCACTAACCCTCCCATTGCATCCTATATCCACGTAAGAAAATAAGTACTTAGAATCTACAACTTCCATTCGAAAGATACTGTTTGTTTGCTTATAGGTAGGAACTCCCTGAATCACGAGGGCATTTAATGATAACATGTTTCCCATCAATAGCTCCACAGCATCCTGGGAAATTCCATTGTTTTCGAAAGTCATCCTCAATAGTAACCCACTCAGTTGCATCAGGGACCTGAAAGCTTATTACAACAATATATCGATTTTTCTGGCCAGTAATGCCCTGAGTAATAATGTACTGCGCTACCTAAAATCTTTTCCGTTGCTACTGGCTCTGGAAATTCAGGAGTACATTCAACTTTGTCTAAACAAGATTCGTCGACAGCATATATTAAATAAGTCAATTGAGCAAAACAAAACAGAGATCATCACGCACACTTCGATGGAATCGCCTTCTTCTTATTCTCCAATCCAAAAAAGCAATAACTGCACTGAAACTGGATTAAGGACGGGAGAAACATTCCCTTCATTCGTGTGGGATAGCACTATGTGTTACAGCACACACCAGACTGTGAACAGGAAATGTCAGAATGTACTGAAACACGACGACATGCTTCTCATTAGTCACTGAACTCAACAGACGTATTATGTCAAGAGTGATAGCTGATAAATTCAATTTCATTCGATGATGTGTGATAAAATCTTTTTTTAAATGTGTTTTGTTGTATCTTACAATAATTACTTTGAAAATATATTGTACTAAAATAAATAAAATAATAAATACGAGTATATAAAACCATTCTGGGACGATTGTTGAGTCCTTACCTTCATGAATTCCTTCTGCGCTTCATTAATAGCATCACAAACGTCTTGAAGGAATAAGGAAATAGTTGACATCCTTAGTCGAAAGAGGCGTTTCAGGGTCCTTAAATTACACCCAGTAACAAAAAGATACAACACCTGCAGGGATGGCTTCTCTTAGATGAATGTCAGTACAATGGATTTTACTGCACAATTTTTCTGATAGAAAACTGAAGCAACTTTCCGATATTCGCAATGTTGAAAAGTATTTTTTTCAGTCTTCAGTCACGAGAACCTTGAGAAACACTTTGTATGCCCCATGCAAATCGCTTCGGCCAATCCATTTTCGTACCCAATTTCTATTCCTCGCAGTTTCAGTCTCTTCCAGCATAATCATTGCTGCATGACGTATAGCTTGGTTAACAGTAGCCAACACTTGACTGCCAACTAAATCATGTGTGAAGGCGCAGCTGCCTCTTGTCGTTCAGCCGTCAAGTAGAGCTACCAAATCACTTGCTACTTAACTAAATTATTGGCCTAGTGCGAACCAGCTTTAACAAATAATTGAACGCGTTTTGTATAAGACCTGCTGTAATTCCTGTATACCAATTAAGAAGCCAGCCACCATATCACACAGTGAAGTGCGGAAATAACAAAAAAATGCTACTAGACCCGGAACCCAACTCTCGAACTCGAGTCTTACAACACAAAAATGTAACAACTACCCTAATTCAGCGCCTTCTAAATGAAATTGCTTGTTTTACATGTTTTTTAATGTCAGTTTACTACCGAATATATACACGGAACGAAATTTTGCTACAGATACTTTTATAATCTTAGTATGCAAGGAATCCAGCTGCAGCGTCAAAGTGGTTCATATTTCATATACAGAGTGATCCATTGATCGTGACCGGGCCAAATATCTCACGAAGTAAGCGTCAAACGAAAAGACTACAAAGAACAAAACTTGTCTAGCTTGAAGGGGGAAACCAAATGGCGCTATGGTTGACCCGCTAGATGGCACTGCCATAGGTCAAACGGATATCAACTGCGTTTTTTAAAAATAGGAACCCCCATTTTTATTACATATTCGTGTAGTACAAAAAGAAATAAGTATGTTTTAGTTGGACCACTTTTTTCGGTTTGTGGTAGACGGCGCTGTAATAGTCAAAAACATATGGCTCACAATTTTAGACGAACAGTTGGTAACAGCAGGGCTTTTTAAATTAAAATACAGAACGTAGGTAAGTTTGAACATTTTATTTCGGTTGTTCCAATGTGATACATGTACCTTTGTGAACTTATCATTTCTGAGAACGCATGCTGTTACAGTGTGATTACCTGTAAATACCACATTAATGCAATAAATGCTCAAAATGACATCCGTCAACCTCAATGCATTTGGCAATACGTATAACGACATTCCTCTCAACAGCGAGTAGTTCGCTTTCCGTCATGTTCGCACATGCATTGACAGTGCGCTGACGCACGTTGTGAGGCGTTGTCGGTGGATCACCATAACAAATATCCTTCAACTTACCCCACAGAAAGAAATCCGGGGACGTCAGAGCCTGTAAACGTGCGGGCCATGGTATGGCGCTTCGACGACCAATCCAACTGTCATGAAATATGCTTTTCAATACCGCTTCAATCGCACGCGAGCTGTGTGCCGGACATCCATCATGTTGGAAGTACATCGCCATTCTGCCATGCAGTGAAACATCTTGTAGTACCATCGGTAGAAAATTACGTAGGAAATCAGCATACATTGCACCATTTAGATTGCCATCGATAAAATGGTGGCCAATTATCCACCCTCCCATAATGCTGCACCATACATTAACCCGCCAAGGACGCTGATGTTCCACTTGTCGCAGCCATCGTGGATTTTCCGTTGCCCAATAGTGCCTATTATGACGGTTTACGTTACCGCTGTTGGTGAATGACGCTTCGTCGCTAAATAGAACGAGTGCAAAAAATCTGTCATCGTCCCGTAATTTCTCTTGTGCCCAGTGGCAGAACTGTACATGACGTTCAAAGTCGTCGCCATGCTATTCCTGGCGCATAGAAATATGGTAAGGGTGCAATCGATGTTGATGTAGCATTCTCAACACCGACGTTTTTGAGATTCCCGATTCTCGCGCAATTTGTCTGCTACTGATGTGCCGATTAGCCGCGACAGCAGCTAAAACACCTACTTGGGCATCATCATTTGTTGCAGGTCGTGGTTGACGTTTCACATGTGGCTGAACACTTCCTGTTTCTTTAAATAGCGTAACTATCCGGCGATCGGTCCGGACACTTGGATGATGTCGTCCAGGATACCGAGAGCATACATAGCACACGCCCGTTGGGCATTTTGATCACAATAGCCATACATCAACACGATATCGACCTTTTCCGCAATTGGTAAACCCTCAATTTTAACACGGGTAATGTATCACGAGGCAAATACCGTCCGCACTGGCCGAATGTTACGTGATTCCACGTACTTACACGTTTGTGACTATTACAGCGCCATCTATCACAAAGCGAAAAAAGTGGTCCAACTAAAACATTCATATTTCTTTACGTACTACACGAATATGTAATAAAAATGGGGGTTCCTATTTATAAAAACGCAGTTGAGGGTTCCTATTTATAAAAACGCAGTTGATATCCGTTTGACCTATGATAGCGCCATCTAGCGGGCCAACCATAGCGCCATCTGGTTTGCCCCTCTAGCTAGACGAGTTTCGTTCTTCGTAGATTTTTCGTTTGATGTTTATTTCGTGAGACATTTGGCCCGGTCACTACCAATGGACCACCCTGTGTATACAAACATGCAAACGAGTAAATATCGACTGTCAGAAAAAATCGAACACCTGTGTATAGGAGAACGTATGGATAATGTAGGAGTTAAAAAAACTGAGCGTTGAAGATTCTTTCAATATACTGTAGTATATCTGGTCGAATTAAGGCTTCATATACTGCCAGCAGAATAACTCACATATGACATATAATTAACGTATAATTATTTACAGTCAAATTCTCCTATCTCGGCGACTGTTTATAGGGAAATTTAAAATTATATTATGTTCGCACAGTGCACATCATCTCCGCTGAATACTCAACGGAAGTATTTCTAAGGGTATACGACACGTTCCTAGACACAGTGAGCTGAGACTTTTCCACTTTGGTTTTTTCGTTTTACATGCCAAGTGTAAGAAATTAGTCTGCAGACGACACTAGTCCTCTTAAAAAGAAATGGAAACACACTGGCTGCAATTATGATTGTGGTGAGTTAATTATAAACAGGCAACGATTTGAAACAACTGGAACTCAAATAAAAATAATAAGAACAGCGAAACCAAAATGGCTCAAAGTGATAAAAGTACAGCATATAAAAGGTCAGCTAATGTAAATTGAGTCATATTTTAAGCAGAACAACACAATTAACTTGTATAAAGCAGTCAAAAATAGTTTAAAGAAGTTCACAGTACCAGGTTTGCAGTTTACATATAAAAAGTTAGTAGTGTTGTTTATAGAATCACTGCGAGCTACTTCAAAGAACTGCAGAACTGCGATCCACAAAAAGAAGTATTTAATTTTGGCGGCAGGATCCAAACAATAGAAGAAATCATAAAAGTATCAAAGCATCAGGAAATGACAGCATATTTACTGATTATGGAAACACTCCAGTGATAACATTATCCTTAGTTTAACAGAAATCATTAACTGAATGTAGACAAGAAATAGCTTATCTTCAGAATGGATCTCGGTATTAATACATCCACTACATAAAAAGGAAAGAAAATAGAGCCTAACAGAGTGGTCTCTCTCTTGCCAGTGACGAATAACACACTTCTCAAGAGAGCTGAAGATATACTCAACACACAACTAAGAAAATATCTAGTACGATTTAGGAAGATCGTGTAGACTAGACATTAAATTTGAAGTACGTAATAGAAACGAGGAATATCAGGAACCTTAATCACGTGATAATTCTGCAGAAATTAAAAAGGTGTGTGACTCAGTCGACAGAAACACACTAATCATCATTATATAGGAATTCAGACTCGGTCACGAAGCAAAATAAATAATTACAGCCGCTAACAAGTACAGCATCGAAAGTAAAATTTACGAACGAACTGTCAAAGCCTTTTAAAGTAAAGTCAGGAGCTCTGCCACCTGTACATTCCTGTTGTGCAGCGGAGAAAATAGTGACAGAATGGAGGAATTCCATCAATTCTAGGTGTATTCAACTAGGAAGATATCCAAATAAAATCACCACAGACTGTTCAGTTCTTGCAGACCACATGGCATTAGTTACTGACATACTGGATAGTGCCAAAGACCAAATCATAAAACTACAGAAATGGGCTACTAAAATAATACGGACAAAAATGTAAAAATATCATTTCAGTAACACAGCTCTTGAAAAATATCAGTGATGCCCCCAAAAATCTTAAAATTCATAACAATATAACGCCTAAAATTTAAAATTGATATTTTTAAATACGCAGGAGAATGGATAACATTCAATACAACAGAAAGATAGCAAGACAGACTGCATAAATTGTGAAGGTTATTCCACATGACAAAAAACACATACAGCAAAATGTCTTCGTTCTGGAATACACAGCAACGGCCCCATGAATAACTGTATACAGCAGATACAATTAAAACTAACAACATTTCAGAAAAAGTTGGAAGGAAAATACTGGGAACTAAAGGTGATAGTAATGCTCATTCACTTAATACCAAACATAGTGCACTATTTAGAAAATAGAAAAGCTAACTGATTAATAAAAAAAGGAAGAATACACTTTTATTTCCATATAATCTTTGACCAAAAAACAGACTGCAAATCTAAACCTACAAGGTTCACTGAAATTGATAAAGATATGGAAAACATCCCCCCCCCCATGAACCATGGACCTTGCCGTTGGTGGAGAGGCTTGCGTGCCTCAGCGATACAGATAGCCGTACCGTAGGTACAACCACAACGGAGGGGTATCTGTTGAGAGGCCAGACAAAAGTGTGGTTCCTGAAGAGGGGCAGCAGCCTTTTCAGTAGTTGCAAGGGCAACAGTCTGGATGATTGACTGATCTGGCCTTGTAACAATAACCAAAACGGCCTTGCTGTGCTGGTACTGCGAACGGCTGAAAGCAAGGGGAAACTACGGCCGTAATTTTTTTCCGAGGGCATGCAGCTTTACTGTATGATTAAATGATGATGGCGTCCTCTTGGGTAAAATATTCCGGAGGTAAAATAGTCCCCCATTCGGATCTCCGGGCGGGGACTACTCAAGAGGATGTCGTTATCAGGAGAAAGAAAACTGGCGTTCTACGGATCGGAGCGTGGAATGTCAGGTCCCTTAATCGGGCAGGTAGGCTAGAAAATTTGAAAAGGGAAATGGATCGGTTAAAGTTAGATATAGTGGGAATTAGTGAAGTACGGTGGCAGGAGGAACAAGACTTCTGGTCAGGTGACTACAGGGTTATAGACACAAAGTCAAATAGGGGTAATGCAGGAGTAGGTTTAATAATGTATATGAAAATAGGAACGCGGGTAAGCTACTACAAACAGCTTAGTGAACGCATTATTGTGGCCAAGATAGATACGAAGCCCACAACTACTACAGTAGTACAAGTTTATATTCCAACTAGCTCTGCAGATGACGAAGAAATTGAAGAAATGTATGATGAAATAAAAGAAATTATTCAGATAGTGAAGGGAGACGAAAATTTAATAGTCATGGGTGACTGGAATTCGAGTGTAGGAAAAGGGAGAGAAGGAAACGTAGTAGGAGAATATGGATTGGGGCTAAGAAATGAAAGAGGAATGCGCCTGGTAGAATTTTGCACAGAGCACAACTTAATCATAGCTAACACTTGGTTTAAGAATCATGATAGAAGGTTGTATACATGGAAGAACCCTGGAGATACTAAGAGGTATCAGATAGATTATATAATGGTAAGACAGAGATTTAGGAACCAGGTTTTAAATTGTAAGACATTTCCAGGGGCAGATGTGGACTCTGACCACAATCTATTGGTTATGAACTGTAGATTAAAACTGAAGAAACTGCAAAAAGGTGGGAATTGAAGGAGATGGGACCTGGATAAACTGAAAGAACCAGAGGTTGTACAGAGTTTCAGGGAGAGCATAAGGGAACAATTGACAGGAATGGGGGAAAGAAATACAGTAGAAGAAGAATGGGTAGCTTTGAGGGATGAAGTAGTGAAGGCAGCAGAGGATCAAGTAGGTAAAAAGACGAGGGCTAGTAGAAATCCTTGGGTAACAGAAGGAATATTGAATTTAATTGATGAAAGGAGAAAATATAAAAATGCAGTAAATGAAGCAGGCAAAAAGCAATACAAACGTCTCAAAAATGAGATCGACAGGAAGTGCAAAATGGCTAAGCAGGTATGGCTAGAGGACAAATTTAAGGATGTAGAGGCTTATCTCACTAGGGGTAAGATAGATACTGCCTACAGGAAAATTAAAGAGACCTTTGGAGAGAAGAGAACCACTTGTATGAACATCAAGAGCTCAGAAGGAAACCCAGTTCTAAGCAAAGAAGGGAAAGCAGAAAGGTGGAAGGAGTATATAGAGGGTCTATACAAGGGTGATGTACTTGAGGACAATATTATGGAAATGGAAGAGGATGTAGATGAAGATGAAATGGGAGATACGATACTGCGTGAAGAGTTTGACAGAGCACTGAAAGACCTGAGTCGGAAGATGGCCCCCGGAGTAGACAACATTCCATTGGAACTACTGACAAAACTCTAGCATCTGGTGAGCAAGATGTATGAGACAGGTGAAATACCCGCAGACTTCAAGAAGAATATAATAATTCCAATCCCAAAGAAAGCAGGTGTTGACAGATGTGAGAATTACCGAACAATCAGTTTAATAAGCCACAGCTGCAAAATACTAACACGAATTCTTTACAGACGAATGGAGAAACTAGTAGAAGCCGACCTCGGGGAAGATCAGTTTGGATTCCGTAGAAATACTGGAACACATGAGGCAATACTGATCTTACGACTTATCTTAGAAGAAAGATTAAGGAAAGGCAAACCTACGTTTGTAGCATTTGTAGACTTAGAGAAAGTTTTTGACAATATTGACTGGAATACTCTCTTTCAAATTCTAAAGGTGGCAGGGGTAAAATACAGGGAGCGAAAGGCTATTTACAATTTGTACAGAAACCAGATGGCAGTTATAAGAGTCGAGGGACATGAAAGGAAAGCAGTGGTTGGGAAGGGAGTAAGACAGGGTTGTAGCCTCTCCCCGATGTTATTCAATCTGTATATTGAGCAAGCAGTAAGGGAAACAAAAGAAAAATTCGGAGTAGATATTAAAATCCATGGAGAAGAAATAAAAACTTTGAGGTTCGCCGATGACATTGTAATTCTGTCAGAGACAGCAAAGGACTTGGAAGAGCAGTTGAACGGAATGGATGGTGTCTTGAAGGGAGGATATAAGATGAATACCAACAAAAGCAAAACGAAGATAATGGAATGTAGTCGAATTAAGTCGGGTGATGTTGAGGGTATTAGATTAGGAAATGAGACACTTAAAGTAGTAAAGGAGTTTTGCTATTTGGGGAGCAAAATAACTGATGATGGTCGAAGTAGAGAGGATATAAAATGTAGATTGGCAATGGCAAGGAAAGCGTTTCTGAAGAAGAGAAATTTATTAACATCGAGTATAGATTTAAGTGTCAGGAAGTCATTTCTGAAAGTATTTGTATGGAGTGTAGCCATGTATGGAAGTGAAACATGGACGGTAAATAGTTTGGACAAGAAGAGAATAGCAGCTTTCGAAATGTGGTGCTACAGAAGAATGCTGAAGATTAGATGGGTAGATCACATAACTAATGAGGAGGTACTGAATAGGATTGGGGAGAAGAGGAGTTTGTGGCACAACTTGACCAGAAGAACGGATCGGTTGGTAGGACATGTTCTGAGGCATCAAGGGATCACCAATTTAGTATTGGAGGGCAGCGTGGAGGGTAAAAATCGTAGGGGGAGACCAAGAGATGAATACACTAAGCAGATTCAGAAGGATGTAGGTTGCAGTAGGTACTGGGAGCTGAAGAAGCTTGCACAGGATAGAGTAGCATGGAGAGCTGCATCAAACCAGTCTCAGGACTGAAGACCACAACAACAACAACAAAATGGAAAACATTGGAATTAGAACGGACATAATTGATAACGTAACTCTTTTTACAGATCAACATAAAAGGCAGGATTTCAGGGAAGAAAGAGGTCAAGAGATGGAAGGAAGTGAGCCGAGAACGTAGAGGAACGACGCTCCCGAAGAATGAAGAAAGTTGAGGAGTAAAGAAACAATCACAAAGAATAAAAGCCAGAGCTGATTTACCGCAGCCCCCAAAAGGATTATTCGAAGAAATAAATAAAATGAGGAGGTTCTCCATAGAACAGACGAGGACACGTGTTAACAAATTATGGAATGACTCCCATTGTACTAGATCGTGTCGTACTGGGGAATCATAGTAGAAAAAGATTAAAAAATTTACTACAAATAACCGAGGACTTTGGTTGTAGGTGCTGCCCTGGGAGAATGAGATTGGAACAGGAGAGGAAATCGCACGTGCCGCTTGTAACAAACCAGAAAACTGATAAAACTACAAGTAAACTAAAAAGACAGGGCGTGGCGGCCTAGTGTGAGATATTCATGCTACGGAACGATTGACAAATCAGTTTCTGACAGCTGCTACCTCTTTATCTAATTGACGTTGATCATTATGTATGCTCTTCCCATGTCTTGAGAATCTCTCACGTCAAAGTGTACTTCTTTGAAAGCATAAAACTACCGTTCGCAACTCTTCAATGCTGATATCGAATAACAAACTCTCGAATCAGCAGTGGTAGCAGTGAAATATTACTTCGGAAATTCATTGTTTTGAGCATGTAATATCTACCTTATCACTGTGTACATCGTCTAAGTCTTCCCGTAGTGGAATTAAACATGAATTCCATGTGATGTTCTGTTTGAATATGACAGTCACTTATTTCGAAAGTTGTTTTTTACGTTGTGTGCATATGGTTCGTTGCTGATTTCTCGTTATGATCTTCTCCAGTATGAATTCATTCCTCGGTAACTACCGCTTCCTGGGAAAACTGGATGAGTGGAAATATAGTATTTTATACAGACCTTTCCTGCAGCTTCAAACGCTGTTTTGGAACGCGTATGGTTTTTGTTTTACGTGTTCACTCAAATGCCGTTGTCATCGTGGACGGTGAAAGTGTATCGGGTGACGTCTGCTTCCTACGCTCTTCTGTTTGTAGAAAGTACTGCTAAGGGCTATTTTGCTCATGTTTCGGTGGTTACTTATTCTCTCTTTCCTTCTCTCTTTTTTTTCTTTTTTTTTTGTTCCAACAGAACAATGTATCCTTTAGCTATCAAATGCATACCAGTATCAAGGCCCACTAAACTCTCACACTATCAAAGCTTTTTTAAGCGTCAAAGTTACCCCTCGTGTGTGGTTTCTTTGCCAAGACATTGAAATACAACTTATGTCAAATATGTAAGGCAAACAGGTGACTCTGACATCATTTTGATAGAAAATATTAATATTTTATGCATTATACAGAAAATTAAATAAAAAACGAGTTTTGACAATCAAGTCATCATTTTTATTAACGAAATACTTAACACAGTAATACCAAACACTTACGGCGGAATAACAGGAACATTCTCTGTCTTGTATTTAGCTTTGATTCATAATTAACTTTAGCGTTACTACAAACAACTTTAGCAATATACTTAACTAATAAACTAAACAAAGTTGAATAACAATAGAAGGAGCTATAAATAATTGCTAATCCGCATCCTCGCACACCATACATTCGTAGGCAGGCTTGGTTAAGCCTTTGTTACACATCCAACAAATCCAATTTTTGTGAACGAGACAGAAAATCCAGCCAGCAGCATGGTGGTAGAACCGGAAATCACACTTACAAATATATCAAAGGTTGTAGTCCTCTTGTTTGCCTGTCTTCTTGCCATTCTTTTTGTTTGTTATTTCCTTCTCGGGAGGCAAATCACTCGGAGGTATCTCTACATTGTAAAAAGTCTGGTCTGTCGCAGGTGGTACAGGAGAAGTTGGGAGGCATTAAGAGGAAGGTCGAGTCATCCTCGACAGCTGAGACAGTTTCAACAACTGAGACATCGGTTTCGATACCTGTGGCATCATAGATTGTTGCAGATTTTTGTGTACCTGGTTTACTCTTCTATGTGAATTCTTTCAGATTTGTAGCCCCTTGTCTCCATTTAAACCTCCAGCAGATTGCTGTCAAGGACGTGTCCAGTCTCATCTGAGCAATATACTGGGAGCTTTTCGGATCAGAAGAGCAAAGACCTGTAGTTCTGAAGGAGTTCTGTAGACATTTCTTTATATTAAGAACCAATACATCCATCAGCCTCTTTATCAGTGTGGGAAACTTTGGCTTTGGGGTGGTACCTCGTGTTCTTGATTCTTTTCTCGAGTTATCCACACTGCTTCTTTAAAGGCCCGTAGATACCGATGTCCAGTGGTTACATAACATGCATCGAGTTTGGTGTCAGAGTTGTAAAATAAATGTTGTTTTCTAGTGCAGTTTTGATGACTTCTGGTGCAAAATCAGAAAACCAAGTTGCCCTCAATGAGAATAGCTTTTTCATTTCCTTCTCTGTGTTCCTGGACGAGCGGTAACAATATTCTGAAGAACGATACCTCGAAGAGGTTCATATTAAACTAGCCGCTGCTACTGTTCCTGTAAATAGTTCCAGGTGGACCACATGTTGTCAGCTGTCGAAAATATGCTTCGATTTGTAGACAGCCATTTGAGTAATCAATTGCCCTTCAGCTGTGCCACGGAACGAGATGCTCATAGATGATTTCGAATACTCCTGGATTCCTTGAACGCGTTTGTGCCCTCGGAGATCTAGGACTTTTATCGCCCGTGGGTCACCTGTAATATCTGTCTCACCATAATTATAATTTAGAGCAGGACAGGTCTCCTCTAAACCTGATCTCAAAGTCTCAAAAAACTCTCTGATCTCGTTAGATCCCACTGATGCCCTCGAACTTTTAATGTTCAGTCTCAAGTAACAAATTTGTTCACAAAGACATAACCCGGCAAGCTGTCTTTCTACTGGTTTGTGTATTGTGTGTTAAACTGGGTACCTAGAAACGATGGAGAGGCTTCGTCCCGCCATGGCCCTCTGTGGTTCACAACTGTACAATAGTACAGCAGTCCACCCACCCTACCGCCGCCTCACACCGACACCAGGGTTATTGTGCGGTTCGGCCCCCAGTGGCCCCCCGCGGGAACGTCTCATACCAGATGGGTGTAATCCCAAACGTATGTGTGGTAGAGTCATTATGGTGCACGCGTACGTGGAGATAGTGTTTGCACAGCAATCGCCAACATAGCGTAACTGAGGTGGAATAACGGGAACCAGCCAGCATTCGCCGAGGCAGATGGAAAACCGCTTTAAAAACCATCCACAGGGTGCCCTGCACACCGGACCTCGACACTAATGCGCCGGGCGGATTCGTGACGGGGACCAGCACACCTTCCCGCTCGGGAAGCAGCGCGTTAGACCGCGTGGTTAGCCGGGCGGTGTTCCCTTGGTTTACAACTCGACATTTCTCGCTGATAATCATTTCAACGGTGGTTCGAATGTCGGAATTTGTCAAAGGAAAATCTTAGTCTGCAAGTACACACAATATACCTGCTATTGATCTCTCACTCTGAGGCTTGAAAACAATGGATTGGGCTTGTTCGTGATGCATCCTATTAAGAATGGTGGTCCTATTGGTTTTGTACTTTTGGCAGCACCTGCCTGGTTAAGTGTTCTCTTGCTCACTTCCGCAACGGGTTTTGCATGATCTTCATCGCTATAATTTTTGTAGTTTCGGGCATCGGGTTTTCTATTGTGCGTTCTGATCTTTGTGATGTATTCTTAATGCAAGTAAACACAAGGGTAACCTGAAACAAATGGATAAACCATATAGACCTCTAATTAACTCATAGACGCACATGCATACGTCTTAATCTACCCAAATCTATATACGTTCACGTAAATAATACCATAATCTTACCAAAAACTAGGCATCCAAACAGTACGAAGCCGTATGTACGCACCACACTACAAACGCCAACGATGGACACGCCTGGACTTAGCGAGTCACGTGATCGCAACGCAACCCACTCTGCGCACTGCCCTCCTGTCACACAACGGCACGCGAGTTCGTTCCGCATACGTTTACTCCGTGTTTTGGCATTCAGTTAAAGCATCCCCAAAACTGTCAAAGAAACGACGTTTTGCGGTACTTACCACTGGCTTCTAGAATTCTCGAAGCCGAGTGAGCTTTTTCTCTGGCGAAGGTACAGTCTTGCTGTTTAACATCAACAACGTTCACCCCCGGTAGTTGAGTGGTGCCAGCACGGTAGCTCAGCGTGTTCGGTCAGAGAGCCCGTTGGCCTCTGTAATAAAAAAACTGAGTGGAAGGATCAGCAAAACGAACTTTAACGTATGTCATATGACGTCCGCAACGACCAAACACAACGATCAACAACGGGTCGGAGATTTTCTCCGCTCAGGGGCTGGGTGTTGTGTTGTCCTAATCATCATCATTTCATCCCCATCGACGCGCAGTCGCCGAAGTGGCGTCAGATCGAAAGACTTGCTCCCGGCGAACGGTCTACCCGGCGGGAGACCCTAGTCACAAGACATTTACACTTTTACCTCAACAACGCCCGAGCGCTACTGGTCAGGCGCTGACTCAGTGTGCGGAGAGTTGTGTTGATGGCTAAGTAAGGAGCGGTCGCGCGCTGCTGCGTCGTGCATAGCAGATCGAAAGAATTTGCTTGGAAGTCTAATCATAAGTTGAAAACATTACGTCGGTTAGTATTGTAAATGTATTTCAGTGATTCGGTTTATTCGCGGAAAGGCGTGCGGAATTAGTTATAAAAAGTTGTGGTCGAAACAGCATTACACTTGTTAATCAGTAACTTCGGCAGTGGAACGTACTGCTGTTAGAACATAGTGCAGAAACGTTTCCGTGATCAATGATTGCCTGCTAAATTTGGAAACGCAATACAGCGATGGTTTCTTCGGTACCCATAAGAAGTGATCTTCACCATTAACACAAGAGTGGACGCACCTAGGCACTGGTACAGGGTGTGTTACCTGCCAATGGAATAATGAAACGAATTAATATTATTTTGGACTGTTATTACTTCAAAGTGACATTCCGTTCATTTTTCTAATTGAGAATATTTTGTTGCAAGGAGATACGCATTCGTATTAGACACTTGGTTGAGTTTATTTAGTAAGGAAGCGTGTTATTTATGTAAAGCACCCATACTCAAGTCCGATAGCCAATAAATAACTAATATAACTAAAAAACATCTTTACATGGTCAGGCAAAAAGAAAAGAACATATGAGGATCATTCTGACAGTAAAAAATGTTTCTTTCTCCAGACTTTTTAATCAAGATAATGAAGGAAAACATATTTTGATATCTTCGCAATTTATCCACGTAGCAACCTCTCCCATTTAAACATTCGTCGTAGTACTTCACAAGCTTTCCAAAGCCTCCTGCATACTCTGTTGCCGCCAAGCTGTTGAACCAGTCACTAACTACCTCTTTCATTGCGTTGTCCTTCCCATTGCGCTTTCTCCCAAAAAATCCTTTAGTTTGGAGCTAAGATAGTAACACTCGGGGCCAAGACCGGGCTATAAGGTGGATGTTAAAAAATTTCCCACTTAAAATACCGAAGCAAATCTTTTCTCAATGCAGCAGACTGAGAGCGACCATTAACGTGCATAAATTCATTTCTGCTCATTTCTGAAAGTATTTGCATGGAGTGTAGCCAAGTATGGAAGTGAAACGTGGACGATAAATAGTTAGGACCAGAAGAGAAAAGAAGCTTTCGAAATGTGGTGCTACAGAAGAATGCTGAAGATTATATGGGTAGATCACATAACTAATGAGGAGGTATTGAATAGAATTGGGGAGAAGAGGAGTTTGTGGCACAACTTGACTAGAAGAGGGGATCGGTTGGTAGGACATTTTCTGAGTTATCAAGGGATCACCAATTTAGTATTGGAGGGCAGCGTGGAGTGTAAAAATCGTACAGGGAGACCAAGAAATGAATACACTAAGCAGATTCAGAAGGATAGGATGTAGGTTGCAGTAGGTACTGGGAGATGAATAAGCTTGCGCAGGATAGAGTAGCATGGAGAGCTGCATCAAACCAGTCTCAGGACTGAAGACCACAACAACAACAACAAGCTCATTGCGACTGGACAACAATCCATGCCCTCTGCTTTCTTCGTGTAAGTACCCCATGATGGATGAAATGAATTTTTTTAGGTATAAGAACTGAACGGTTCGATTCTGTCTCAGTCACGAAACTAAATTATTTTCAAAAGATAATTACTACACACATCAAAAAAATTTTTGCATCACTCTGGTTCCCAGAACTGCTGAAGATAGACGTTGACTGTGGATATTGTATCACAGACACAGTCCCTTTGACTGTTCAGAGATGTCACTAAAGCCACCCAAAGATGTAAACAACCATGCATGAGCAGCGCCTATTAGACGGAGGGGCTCAGACAGCCGATCAGTACCGAGCGAGGTGGCGCAGTGGTTAGCACACTGGACTCGCATTCGGGAGGACGACGGTTCAATCCCGTCTCCGGCCATCCTGATTTAGGTTTTCCGTGATTTCCCTAATTCGCTTCAGGCAAATGCCGGGATGGTTCCTTTGAAAGGGCACGGCCGATTTCCCTCCCCATCCTTCCCTCACCCGAGCTTGCGCTCCGTCTCTAATGACCTCGTTGTCGACGGGACGTTAAACACTAATATCCTCCTCCACAGCCGATCAGTTCCAGTCATTCCACCAGGAAGGAGGTACACAGCTCGTGTTGTCTGTAATTCAGCCATGCCTAGACGGTCAGTATCGTTGTTCGATCGCGTCCGCATTGTTACTTTGTGCCAGGAATGGCTTTCAACAAATGAAGTGTCTAGGCTTCTCGGAGTGAACCAAAACGATGTTGTTCGGACATGGAGGAGATACAGAGAAAAAGGCACTCTCGATGACATGCCTCGCTCAGACAGCCCAAGGGCTACTACAGCAGTGGATGGCCGCTACCTACGGATTATAGCTCGGAGGAACCCTGACAGCAACGCCAACACGTTGAATAATGCTTTTTCGTGCAGTCACAGGACGTGCTGTTACAACTCAGACTGTGCTCAATAGGCTGCATGATGCGCAACTTCACTCCCGACGTCCATGGCGAGGTCCATCTTTGTAACCACGTCACCATGCAGCGCGGTACAGACAACAACATGTCAAATTGACCACTGAGTGTCGCACATGCCTTCAACCAGACAATCGTCGGAGACATGTTTGGAGGCAATCCGGAAAGGCTGAACGCCTTAGAAACACTGTGCAGCGAGTGCAGCAAGGTTTGACGTTCCCTGCTGTTTTGGGGTAGCATTACGTGGGGCCGACGTATGCAGCTGGTCGTCATGGAAGGCACCGTAACGGCTGTACGATACCTGAATGCCATCCTCCGACAGATAGTGCAACCATATCGGCAGCATATTGGCGAAGCATTCGTCTTCATGGACGACAGTTCGCGCCCCCATCGTGCACATCTTGTGAATGACTTCCTTCATGCTAACGACATCGCTCGGCCAGAGTGGCCAGCATGTTTTCCATGCATGAACCCTATCGAATATGCCTGGGATTGAAGAGGGCTGTTTATGGACGACGTGACCAACCAACCACTCTCAGTGATCAAAGTCGAATCGCCGTTGAAGAGTGTTACAATCTCGACCAACTGTGCCTTGATGAACTTGTGGATAGTATGCCAATACGAATACAGTCATGCATCAATGCAAGAGGACGTGGTACTGGGTATTAGAGGTACTGGTGTGTACAGGAATCTGGACCACCACCTCTGAAGGTCTCGCTGTATGCTGGTACAATATGCAATGTGTGGTTTTCATGAGCAAAAAAAAAGGGCGGGAATGATATTTATGTTGACCTCTATTCCAATTTTCTGCACATGTTTCGGGACTCACGGTAGCGAGGTAATGCAAAACTTTTTTTAATGTGGGTATTATCACAATCTTGTAAGACACTACTATTGTTTATATGAGATATAAATAATTTATTTCTCAATTAGTAGCCTTATTGCAGTGCAGTTTACAGGTTCCTCGCATAGTCGACCCAGTATATACATATATTGTGCTTTGTCCCGTACATCGCTGCTGATAAAAGTGAGATGTACTCGAATACATAACAAATGCTAAATATCTCAGGAACATATCTTCTCCAAGTTGTAGATAGTACCTGGAATAGTCAGATATTGCTTCATTACTCGCTTCAAAATAGATAAATGAATTAACTGACAACACGAAACGGCAGTGACTACATAAGGGCTACTATAGTGTTGTAAACATTATTATTACCCTTTCTTTCTTTTCTCAGACGTTATGTCTGGTCAAAAATGGAAAGTGACGCGGACCTTGATCAAGCGTGACTTCCTTTTAACTGTGCGGTATATGTTATATTGCATTTAGGAACTTTCGGGTGATTGAACATGTATCAATAATTACGGATTTCTGTAGTTGTATATATAAGTTTGGATGTAGCTGTATTGCATTGATGTACTGGTGGATATTGTGTGGTATGACTCCTGTAGTTGATAGTATAATTGGTATAATGTCAACTTTATCCTGATGCCACATGTCCTTGACTTCCTCAGCCAGTTGGATGTATTTTTCAATTTTTCTCCTGTTTTCTTTTGTATATTTGTTGTATTCGGTATGATATTTCGATTAGTTGTGTTAATTTCTTCTTTTTATTGGTGAGTATAATGTCAGGTTTGTTATGTGGTGTTTTTTATCTGTTATAATGGTTCTGTTCCAGTATAATTTGTACTCATCATTCTCCAGTACATTTTGTGGTGCATACTTGTATGTGGGAACGTGTTGTTTTATAAGTTTATGTTGTAAGGCAAGCTGTTGATGTATTATTTTTGCCACATTGTCATGTCTTCTAGGGTATTCTGTATTTGCTAGTATTGTACATCCGCTTGTGATGTGATCTACTGTTTCTATTTGTTGTTTGCAAAGTCTGCATTTATCTGTTGTGGTATTGGGATCTTTAATAATATGCTTGCTGTAATATCTGGTGTTTATTGTTTGATCCTGTATTGCAATCATGAATCCTGCCGTCTCACTGTATATATTGCCTTTTCTTAGCCATGTGTTGGATGCGTCTTGATCGATGTGTGGCTGTGTCAGATGGCTCTGAGCACTATGGGACTTAACTTCTGAGGTCAGCAGTCGCCTAGAACTTAGAGCTAATTAAACCTAACTAACCTAAGGACATCACACACATCCATGCCCGAGGCAGGATTCGAACCTGCGACCGTAGCGGTCGCTCGCCTCCAGACTGTAGCGCCTAGAACTGCACAGCCACTCCGGCCGGCTATCGTGTAAGTATATTGAGTGCTTCTAGGTCTGTGTTACTCCATTTCACTACTCCAAATGAGTAGGTCAATATTGGTAAAGCATAAGTATTTATAGCTTTTGTCTTGTTTCTTGCTGTCAATTCTGTTTTCAGTATTTTTGTTAGTCTTTGTCTATATTTTTCTTTTAGTTCTTCTTTAATATTTGTATTATCTATTCCCATTTTTTTGTCTGTATCCTAGATAATTATAGATATCTGTTTTATCCATCGCTTCTATGCAGTCGCTGTGATTATCCAATATGTAATCTTCTTGTTTAGTGTGTTTTCCCTTGACTATGCTATTTTTCTTACATTTGTCTGTTCCAAAAGCCATATTTATATCATTGCTGAATACTTCTGTTATCTTTAGTAATTGGTTGAGTCGTTGATTTGATGCTGCCAGTAGTTTTAGATCATCCATGTATAGCAGATGTGTGATTTTGTGTGGGTATGTTCAAGTAATATTGTATCCATAATTTTTATTATTTAGCATGTTGAATAGTGGGTTCAGAGCAAGGCAGAACCAGAAAGGACTTAATGAGTCTCCTTGGTATATTCCACGCTTAATCTGTATTGGCTGTGATGTGATATTATTTGAATTAGTTAGGATATTAAGTGTGGTTTTCCAATTTTTCATTACTATGTTTAGGAACTATATCAATTTAGGATCTACTTTGTATATTTCCAATATTTGTAGTAACCATGAGTGGGGTACACTATCAAAAGCTTTTTGGTAATCAATGTATGCATAGTGTAGCGACCTTTGTTTAGTTTTAGCTTGATATGTCACCTCTGCATCTATTATCAGTTGCTCTTTACATCCTCATGCTCCTTTGCAACAGCCTTTTTGTTCTTCATTTATAATTTTGTTCTGTGTTGTATGTGTCATTAATTTCTGTGTAATGACTGAAGTTAATATTTTGTATATTGTTGGTAGGCATGTTATGGGGCGATATTTAGCTGGGTTTGCTGTGTCTGCTTGATCTTTAGGTTTCAGATAAGTTATTCCATGTGTAAGTGTATCAGGGAATGTGTATGGGTCTGCAATGTAACTGTTAAATAATTTAGTTAGATGTGAATGTGTTGAGGTGAACTTCTTTAGCCAGAAATTTGCTATTTTATCTTTTCCAGGGGCTTTCCAATTGTGAGTAGAATTAATTGCTTGGGTGACTTCATGTTGCAAAATTATCACTTCATTATTATTATTATTATTACTATTACTATTAGAGTTATTACTATCACTATTGGTGCCTATGGTCAAGCACAAAGCATTGACAGCCTGAAGTCTTCCAATTTCTCCCAGCTCAGAAGTAAGGAGCGCAGCAATCAAATGATTTACGAACAGTAAGTACAGTGCACATATTTTAACTTCGTTGATTTTAAAAGACTTGCAGTGGTGCAGGTCAAGCAAGTGATGAAATGGAGAGAAGTAATGCAGGGGAAATATGTTCCGTAACAAGTGTCTACCCTCACTTTGGATATGTAGCTTTCTTCGCTGATAAGGAGTTGCGGAGGCACTTTTGTTGCACCTTGGATTCCTTCGTCATTTCTTCTCTCTTTCGCACACTCACACAAAACTAAATATCATACACCATTTTAAAAATAAAAATCCTGCAAGAAAAGTCTTTCATCCTACTGTTTAGTTAGATGCTAAAGTTGGTGATTATGTGGGGTCGGGCAGGGGCTACAGACGGCAGGGGCGAGGGGGAGGGACATGGCCAGGGGGGGGGGGAGGTCAGGGTGAGGGTACTAGCTAATGAGTAATTGGACTCAGGGGTAATGGCCAAAGAAAGGTTGGGAACCATTGGCGTAGTCGGTGAAGTGTCTGTATTTCTGGTCCCTCCACATAAACTCGCCAAGCCGGATGCCACAAGACGGGGTGTGTAGAATCCAGCTGGACACTTTGCCAGGGAGCGACACTACATTATAGTGAGATCCTCTCCTGGGAATGCAGAATATATAGCAGAAATAAGTTGATAGAGGAGCAGGAGGATAAGATCTGTGCCCATCAGGTGCAGCTACAATGCGCAAAGGAGGAACTAGACAGGTTGAGGCGGGTGATGAGTATTGGGAAATGTGAACAGGCAGTTGGCAAGAAGGCAGCTAGGAGGAGGAGGTATTCAGACAGTTATACTTTGCATATATGCAATTGATTTGACCAACTGTCAGAGCTGAGTAGAGAGGAGCTCTTGTAGCTGTAGGTGTAGGAAACATACAGCAGTCCTCAGTCGTTAGGAGGCCTAAGACAGTTGCATAGTCTAACAGAAGGAAGAAGCTTCTGCTGCTAGGTAGTTTGCACGGTAGAGATGTGGTCCAGCAGTAGCAAGAAGTGTTGGGGAGAGAGTACCAGATCACCAGCATAGTGAAGCCTAGTGCAGGGTTGGCTCAGGTGACTGACAGCATAGGGGAGTTATGTAGGAATTTTATGGAGGAGGCTCAGGTAGTGATAGTGGGTGGAGCAGGGAAAGGTACCGATGGGGACAGGGAATATGATGTAGGTGGTGGCTTGGTAGAGACAGCTACACAAACTGTTGGCGCTAATGTGCATTTCATACTACTGTTCCAGCGTCATGATCGGCCTCATCTTAATGTGGCTGTTAGCCGCATTAACATGGGGCTGTAGAGGGCACGAATGCAGGGGGCATGGGTCACATCGCAGTGGTGCCAGTTAAGTCTACCAGCAGTTCGGGTTTCACTAGGCATGGCTTGCACTTCATTAGTATGGGAAGGGGAGGCTGGCAAAGTTTATAAGTGACAGTGTAGTAGGGGGTGGTGGGATCACTCGTGGAAAAATTCCTGCAGTATTTGGTGTTAGAGCTGCACGTTTTTTAGACTGAAGTTAGCTGATAGGTATACCTGCTTAAAGGAAGTCCCTCTAAGGAATCACCTTCAGAGGACGTCATGTTCCCAAGTAAAGAAGAAATTAGCATATTTCATCAAAAAATAAGAGGTATTAGAGATAAAGATAGTGCACTGCTTATAGATGTTGACTCTGAAATTATTGGTATATCGGTGCACCACTTAATTAATTTGACAATCCAGAGGTTTCCATTAGCAGGTTACAGATTAGCTGGCTGTTTTTCAAGGAGTTCCTTGTGGGGTGGCGTCATGGCCATGTTCGTAAAAAAAAAAAATAAAAATAAAAAAATAAAAAAAAACAGTAGTCCATTTGAGTCCATAGACTTTTCACGGCACTGCACTGAATAGATATTTGGATATTGTGCAAACGCAGTTAAATTTAATAAAACTAAACTTCTAATTGTTGTTGTTTGTAGGTTGTAGGTCCCCTAACTCTGACTTTAGGAGCATTTCTGCTCAAGCTAGAGAGCGCTCTTGATTCACTTTATAGGAAGCACCAGAAATTAGTTATTAGGAAGGCAAAGAGTATTTGCTGCGCAAGTAGAATAGCTAATTAACAGGATGAAATTAAAACCATGTGGTCAGTTGTGAAGGCAGCGTCTGGTCAGCAGCACCAGATCGACGATATTAAGTCAGTTCGTAGTAAAAATATTTCTGGTACTGACAAATCAGACATATGCACAGTATTTCCCAATCATTTTCTGAGCATTGCCGGTGAATTAAATAAAAATTTAGTTTCTACAGGGAGTCATATAACTTTCTTGGCAAATGCCTTTCCGAGGTTGACGTCTGAAATACTCCTCTGTGATACAGACAAGGGGGAGATTGAGTCAATAATTAAATCACTGAAGACTAAAGACTTTCATGGATATGACGGAATGCCTAGTAGAATATTGAAGTACTGTGCTGCACATGTTAGTCCTGTACTTAGCCATATTTATAATTTTTCCTTTAGGAATGTTCAGCTTCCTGAACGATTGAAGTACTCAGTAGTAAAGACGCCATATAAAAAGGGAGAAAGGAATAATTTAGACAATTTTGGACCTATTTCTATGTCATCAGTGTTTGCTAAAGTTGCTGAAAAGGTTGTGTATGTAAGGATAATTGATCGTTTCATATCACATAATTTGCTATCAAACGTACAGTTCGACTTTAGTAGTCGTTTAACAACTGAAAATGCTATATTCTCTTTTCTCTGTGAGGTAATGGGTGGGTTAAACAAAAGGTTTCGAACGCTAGACATATTTTTTGATTTAACTAAGGCGTTTGAGTGTGGTGATCACAAAATATTGTTCCAGAAGTTCGACCATTATGGAATATGGGAAGAATCTCACAATTGGTTCACTTCTTACTTTAACAACAGACAGCAAAATATCATTATTTGCAGTGTTGAGAATGGCTGCTATGTGGGGTCTGAGTGCAGTACGGTCAAATGGGCTGGTGCCCCAGGGATCAGTGTTGGGGCCACTCCTCTTCCTTATTTACATAAATGATATGTTCTCTAGTATTATGGGTAACTCTAAAATATTTGTTTGCTGATGACACTAGCTTGGTAGTAAAGGAAGTTGTGTGTAACACTGGCTCGGTTTCACATAGTGTGGTTCATGACGTAAGTTCATGGCTTGCAGAAAATAAACCAACGCTAAATCATGGTAACACTTAGTTTTTACAGTTTCTAACACACCATTCAACAAAACCTTCACAGAATGGGCATATGATTAGTGAAACTGAACAGTTCAAATTTCAAGGTCTTCAGATAGACTGTAAACTGTTGTGGAAAGCCTACGTTCAGGATCTTGTTCAAAGAATTAATGTTGCCATTTTTACTATTCGAACAATATCATAAGTAAGTGATCGTTCGACATGAAAATTAGTCTACTTTGCTTATTTTCGTTCGCTTATGTTGTATGGTACCATATTTTGGGGTAACTCTTCCCCTTATAAAAGGATATTTTTAGCTCAGAAACGGGCGGTTCAGGCAATAAGTGTTGTAACTTCGCGAAACTCTTGTCGATCCCTGTTCACTAGTCTGGATCTTTTGGCATTGGCCTCTCAATCTATATATTCTTTACTGTCGTTTGTTGTTAAAAATACTAGCTTATTCCCAAGAATAAGCAGCTTTCACTCAGTTAATACTCGGCAGAAACCCAAGCTGCATTTCGATCGGAATTCCTTAACTCTTGTACTGAAAGGTGTGCAGTATACTGCTGCAACAATTTTCAATAAGCTACCTCAAGAATTAAAAAATCTTAACAGTAATCCTCGCGCTTTCACATAGAAACTGAAGAGTTCCCTCATGGTTCACTCCTTCTATTCTGTTGAGGAATTCCTTGAAAAAATAAGCTGATTCTTACGTTATATTGTTGACTGCATTTACTTAAATTTATAGCTTAACTTTTTCTGGGTTCATAACATTTGATTTTTATCTGTTATTAGTTTTATGTTGTAATTTCATGTACTGACACGTTCCTTGACCTTGGAGAGTTGTTCCTCAGTTTGGTCCAACGAAACTTGATGTGTAAATAAAATAAGATAAGGGCCCGACTGACTTGTCTCCTCTGCCGAGGGCCAGAACACTAGCGGCGACTTTCATACCAAGTCTGGTTCAATCAAGCCTAGTATTCACACTTCAGACGGACCAGGAGTTTACGCGACTTCTGGCTCAGACCACGTGAGAAGAAATCAGACGTGCTAGCGCACATACAATCACATAGGCTACTGAGCACACCTCTGATAGCAAAGCTCCTGGTCCTGATATCATTCAAAGCCATGTCCTAAAGGATTTCACGAATAAACCCACAGTATATTTAGCACACATCGTGAATGCAACCCTACTACAACAACACTTCCTTGTCTTTTGGTAGGCGACCAAGGTCCTGACGTTCAGGAGGCCACGGAACACCACTCCGTCCCAGAAAATTACCGGACCAGTAGCGTGCTGAACTCGCTCAGTAGGAGTGTTGAGAAGGTGATTCTAAAACGACACTCCGAGACCGGTGCAATTCAGAGTCAGGAAAAAAGGACTGTATTCGTGGGTATCGAAAAAGTCTTCAATTGGCACAACGGCCTCATCCGAAAACTCGGCGACACTGGTTTCCCCGACGGATTCCTATGTCTCCTATACTCATATCTCACAAACGTAATTTTCAGCACTGGTATCAACAAGCCCGTTTACCCAAAGGCAGTATCTTGGGGCCCCTCTTGTTTAAGCTCCACATTAAAAAAGATATTCCAATGACACAAAACAAGCTATCTACATAGGTGACACAGACATTCTAGTGCAAGACTGGAAACCATCAAACTTAAAACTCTCCACTACAGACACAATTCAGAACTGTAGATCCTTGTTTGGAGAAATGGCAGTTCTATTTACACATAGGCTGAAAGAGCTACACAAACACAAACACTGTGAACAAATTATTCTACACCCATACCCAATAAGTTTTCGTGAGGAAGTCAGTTACCTCGATATGCAGTTGGATCGGAAGCTCTCTTTGGTACCAACACACATCATGTCGCCAACACAGCACACGCAAGGCTCAATAGTTACACCCTACGCTTAAAAAGCAAAGCACACTGAGTAGGAAAGTATCGAGGTCCACATACGAGGGCGTGCTGAAAAGTAATGCCTCCGAATATTTCAGGTGAAAACTCTTAAGGCTTTTTAAATAAAACAAATTTTTATTTAAAAACCATTAACAATTTTCACATCTTTATTCATCTTAACAACATATTTATATTTCAACATAGGCAACCTGACACAAACACACGTGGTTAGACACTGGACTCGCATTCGGGAGGACGACGGTTCAATCCCGCGTCCGGCCATCCTGATTTAGGTTTTCCGTGATTTCCCTAAATCACTCCAGGCAAATGCCGGGATGGTTCCTCTGAAAGGGCACGGTCGACTTTCTTCCCCATCCTTCCCTAATCCGATGAGACCGATGACCACGCTGTCTGGTCTCCTTCCCCAAAACAACGAACGAACACAAACATACTTCTCACAACGAGAGAACAATTTGTTGATACTGCCACTGTAGAATGTTTGACATTTTTTACGCAGCTGCAACCTCACCTCTGTTTACACCGCTTCATTACCACCAAAGTGATGCCCTCGAAGTTGTTCTTTAATGTTTGGAAACACATGAAAATCGGATGGCTCCTAGTATGGGATGTGTGGAGAGTTCAAATGGCTCGGAACACTATGAGACTTAACATCTGAAGTCATCAGTCTCCTAGACTTAGAACTACTTAAACCTAACTAACCTATGGGCACCACACACATCCTTGCCCGAGGCAGGATTCGAACCTACGACCGTAGCAGCAGCGCGGTTCCGGACTGAAGCTCCTAGAACCGCTCGGCCACAACGGCCGGCGTGTGGAGAGTGATCGCGTCGGAATGTTGCTGGAGCCGCAACGCTCGTGTGTAGTCTGGCATTGTTATGCTGAAGGAGAGGGTGCTTCACGTGTGGACGGTTAGAAATTCGATTCCCCAACACTGTTTCTCACGTACCGACGTAGTTACGTTACACACCACCATGTTACACGTTGCAGTTCAGAGCCCTCTAGCTCCTCGGGGTTGTAACAACAGAATACAAAATTCGGAGGCATTACTTTTCAGCACGTCCTCCCAGAAGATCTGCGCCGTTTGCAGGTCATACAGAACAAGGTATTAAGAGTCATAAGTAACGCTTCAAGATTCACGTGCATCACAGACTTAATAATGAATTCTGCCTCGCCACGCGACTGAGCAAGAACTCTAGACATTCAAAGAACCCCTACATTACACCTACAGGTGGAAGCACAACAGCCCAAAACACTTTTCCTTAGGGACAACGGACCACCTTTGGTAGGCTTAAACTAAGCACACAAACAATGCCATATCGGTGAACCCCTGTACCACAGCAAATCTGACTGGTCCCTCCGGCTGCCCTTTTACAGTCGGCAAAAAAACACGGAAACCGAACACACGAAATACACTCCTGGAAATTGAAACAAGAACACCGTGAATTCATTGTCCCAGGAAGGGGAAACTTTATTGACACATTCCTGGGGTCAGATACATCACATGATCACACTGACAGAACCACAGGCACATAGACAGAGGCAACAGAGCATGCACAATGTCGGCACTAGTACAGTGTATATCCACCTTTCGCAGCAACGCAGGCTGCTATTCTCCCATGGAGACGATCGTAGAGATGCTGGATGTAGTCCTGTGGAACGGCTTGCCATGCCATTTCCACCTGGCGCCTCAGTTGGACCAGCGTTCGTGCTGGACGTGCATACCGCGTGAGACGACGCTTCATCCAGTCCCAAACATGCTCAATGGGGGACAGATCCGGAGATCTTGCTGGCCAGGGTAGTTGACTTACACCTTCTAGAGCACTTTGGGTGGCACGGGATACATGCGGACGTGCATTGTCCGGTTGGAACAGCAAGTTCCCTTGCCGGTCTCGGAATGGTAGAACGATGGGTTCGATGACGGTTTGGATGTACCGTGCACTATTCAGTGTCCCCTCGACGATCACCAGTGGTGTACGGCCAGTGTAGGAGATCGCTCCCCACACCATGATGCCGGGTGTTGGCCCTGTGTGCCTCGGTCGTATGCAGTCCTGATTGTGGCGCTCACCTGCACGGCGCCAAACACGCATACGACCATCATTGGCACCAAGGCAGAAGCGACTCTCATCGCTGAAGACGACACGTCTCCATTCGTCCCTCCATTCACGCCTGTCGCGACACCACTGGAGGTGGGCTGCACGATGTTGGGGCGTGAGCGGAAGACGGCCTAACGGTGTGCGGGACCGTAGCCCAGCTTCATGGAGACGGTTGCGAATGGTCCTCGCCGATACCCCAGGAGCAACAGTGTCCCTAATTTGCTGGGAAGTGGCGGTGCGGTCCCCTACGGCACTGCGTAGGATCCTACGGTCTTGGCGTGCATCCGTGCGTCGCTGCGGTCCGGTCCCAGGTCGACGGGCACGTGCACCTTCCGCCGACCACTGGCGACAACATCGATGTACGGTGGAGACCTCACGCCCCACGTGTTGAGCAATTCGGCGGTACGTCCACCCGGCCTCCCGCATGCCCACTATACGCCCTCGCTCAAAGTCCGTCAACTGCACATACGGTTCACGTCCACGCTGTCGCGGCATGCTACCAGTGTTAAAGACTGCGATGGAGCTCCGTATGCCACGGCAAACTGGCTGACACTGACGGCGGCGGTGCACAAATGCTGCGCAGCTAGCGCCATTCGACGGCCAACACCGCGGTTCCTGGTGTGTCCGCTGTGCCGTGCGTGTGATCATTGCTTGTACAGCCCTCTCGCAGTGTCCGGAGCAAGTATGGTGGGTCTGACACACCGGTGTGAATGTGTTCTTTTTTCCATTTCCAGAAGTGTACAAACGTACCCCACACGACTCTACACAACAAGCAGCCAATTTTAAAGGCAAAGTGACCTCTCTGATGAAGACTTTAGGCATGTTATAAGCACTCTTATGCTGAATTTGGGCCAGGAGATACCGTCTTAGTCCAGTTACAACGATAACACCTCTCTACTAACATTTCCTCACACCCACACATGAACTATCGTTACTGGCACAACTCCGCCAGCGTTATCGCTTCCCGCGCCCGGGTTCCTGGATTCGATTCCCGGTGGGGTCAGGGATTTTCTCTGCCTCGTGATGACTGGGTGTTGTGTGATGTCCTTAGGTTAGTTAGGTTTAAGTAGTTCTAAGTTCTAGGGGACTGATGACCATAGCTGTTAAGTCCCATAGTGCTCAGAGCCATTTGAACAATTCCGTCAATAACCCTACTACCCGACTACGCTGTCGCAGAGGTTTCTTTCCCAATGCGATTTCTGTGGCGCTTTTTTCCCTCACCCTTAGAAACGCAACCCTTTCTATCTACCATCTCATGGATGGGACCGTATTAGTGAGTGATGTCACTCAGACATACGGTCGAAATCACAGTCCCGCATCGTGTGACTCCTCGATGAGCGTACTAAACTTTATTGCAGAGGTGATGGTAGAACTTCTTCTGTTGATCACCACATTAGTGCTGGCGCGGAGGGGCTTCACGTCTTCGTTCGTCTGTCTCTCCTCTCTCGTCGAGCAGCACGCCGATTCTCTCCCAAAAACCTCTGGTCGTAGCCCTTTTTGTGTTCAGAATTCGTTTGGTTTTTATTATGTAGGAACACTTAAGGCAATATTGCCCCTACGACTAATCTTAGAAGATAGATTAAGGAAAGCCAGTCCTATGTTTACAACTTTTGTACATTCGGACAAAGCTTTTGACAACGTCGATTGGAATACAGTCCTTGAAATTCTGAAGGTAGCAGAGGTAAAATACAGCAACGAACGGAAGTTCAGAGAAAAGTAAAAAAAAATTCATGGTTTGCCAACGATACCGTAATTCTGTCATGAGAGCAAAGGACATGGAAGACCACTTGAAGGCAATGGACTGCATCTTGAAAGGACGATTTAAGATGAATATAAATAAAAATAAAACAAGCGTGATGGAATGTAGTCGAATTATTCAGAAGATGCTGAGGGAGTTAGTTTAGGGAAACGACACACTTAAAGTAGAAGACGGATTTTTCTATCTGAGCAGTAAAATAACATGATGGCCGAAGTGGACAGGATATAAAAAGTAGACTGAAAATGGTATGAAAAGCATTTCTGAAGACGAGAAATTTATTAACAATGAATATGGGTTTAGGTGTTAGGAAGTCTTTTCTGAAGATATTTGTCTGGAGTATTGCCTTGTATGGAAGTAAACGTTTACGAAACATTTCAACCAAGAAGAGAATAGAAGCTTTTGAAATGTCCTACAGAAGAATGCAGGAGGTTAGATGGGTAGATCATATAATCAATGAGAAGGTAGAGAATAGAATTACGAAAAAAAGAAATCTGTGGCACAATTTGACTACAAGAAGGGATCGTTTGACAGGACACATCGTGAGACGTCAACGGATCATCAACTTAGCTATGGAGGAAAGGGGGGGGGGGACGTAAATGTTGTAGAGGGAGATAGGATGTAGGTGGCACTAGTTATTCGGAGGTGAAGAAGCTTGCATAGGATAGTGTAGCGTGGAGAACTTCGTGAAATCAGTCTTTGAAATGAAGACCACAACTTTGAAAAGTAGAGGAACCCTTCTGGTACACACTTTTCTATAGCCCAAACTGGCACTAATAGTTCAGCAAAGAACTGATAGCGTAAATTCGAAGTACAAGTTCAGCCCATCATCAGTGAAACATCTGTTCTGTTGAATTTTTCCCTCAATCCTTGATATGAGTTTGTTAGTGACAGCTGAAGACCGGTCTAACCGTTTTGGATCATGAATAATCTATAGTCTGCCGGCAAAGATGGAGCACCATTTTTGAAATGAAGCTTCATTCACGTACTACACTACAGGCCTAACATGTGACGTGGCTGTTAATTTTGTCACATTTTGTCACACATGAAATCGTAAAAATGAAAAGTAAATGCTGTTAACGTAGCATGCTTACGCCAAAAGTCTATGACACGGCGGCGGGGGTGAAATGCGTAGCTCGTCAGAACAAAAAGTTCTTTACCTTGCATGTCCGAACTGTCAGTTTTTATCGAGCAGATGCTGCATCGCTTTTAGTCGTCACTACCGTAAACGTTCTCCAGATGTGCAAAATCAGAAGTAACACAATAAGTGCCGACTGGTGACGAAGGGAATACTGTGTCACAGTAACGCACTGTTTCGGTAACTAATGTAAACGCTAGAATTTACAAGTTAAACTAAAACTTTATTTGTGTAATCTGGATATTAACCAGCAACAACATACAGTAGGGTACTGGCCTTTAGCTAGTTGTGCAGAATTTTCTATCATCTATGCGCTTATCCTGCCTCCCTCATGACGATAGAGATCTTCGTTCAGCTTTTCCGCAATTTTAATGTCCCTGTCGCTAATTACCAACTTTCGAGAGACACCACATTTGCGATAGGTGTTCCTGCGATAAAACGCTTCAAGAAGTCAATTTCTTGGAAAAACACGGACAACAAACGCGAAACCGTTATCATATCGTCTGAAAACTAAAGGGCAGCACCATTATCTTTCGAGATTAGTTATCACATAACACATTTACCGTGTCCCTGAAATCCCTGAGAAATGATATTTTGTAGCACGTTTAACGACCATCACTCTTTTTTTTTCTATTTTGAGATCTTTACTCAGCTGCAAGCCACGGATGTACTGTCTCCTAATGGCGGATTACCAATGCTGTGATGATGCAGTATTTTCCTCTTTTTGTTCAATGCTCATACATCGTTTTCACAAAGCATCGTCAGGCTGAAATGAATGTACACGATATCTATTTATACAGAGAACAAATTCCTAACTAGTAGAGGCCTCTGTAAGCTTCGAAATCATCCGTATTTACGGTAGTGGGTAGCTGAAAGATCAGTGTCTAAGTATGACGCAGGTAAAATAACGGCACACAAGACCTATTTCCTTTTCGTCAGGACTACTTTCTAGACATTTCGGAGGAGACTGTAAGCGAAAAATTAGGTGACGAAGCTTTCTCATTGATACTTAGCAACGGTTCAAGCACCTTTATGAGCAATTGATACCGAAGCTATCATCTTGAGAATATAAGGAATGAAAAATCGAATGAACAGAGGACGGAAATCGCCCACAGTTCTCGTAAGAAAAATCTTACGTTCTTGCTAGATCAGTAGTGGTATTTCACGGGAATTAGCTTACGAAATATGAAATCAGCAAAGCAAAAAGGTCGTAACGTGATCGTAAGTGACGTGACAGTGCGACGTCTAACCTGTGACCAAGAGGAAAAGCATGCCCTGATCAGCTTGAACGTCATGACCACCGATCTGCAGTCGATGTAAGCGTCGCCTGGCGAGGCATTACTGCTAGTCAGACACACGCATGATGCATGTAGTATCTACATCTCCATCTACATCTACATCCATACTCCGCAAGCCACCTGACCGTGTGTGGCGGAGGGTACCTTGAGTACCTCTATCGGTTCTCCCTTCTATTTCAGTCTCGAATTGTTCGTGGAAAGAAAGATTGTCGGTATACCTCAGTGTGGGCTCTAATTTTATCCTGTCCTATCCTAATTTTATCCTCATGGTCTCTTCGCGAGATATACGTAGGAGAGATCGATATACTGCTTGACTCCTCGGTGATGGTATGTTCTCGAAACTTCAACGAAAGCGTCTCTCTTGTAGAGTCTTCCACTGTATCTATCATCTCCGTAACGCTTTCGCGATTACTAAATGAGTCTGTAACGAAGCACTCTGCTCTCCGTTGGATCTTCTCTGTCTCTTTTATCAACCCTATCTGGTACGGATCCGGATCCCACAGCGGTGAGCAGTATTCAAGCAGTGGGCGAACAAGCGTACTGTAACCTACTTCCTTTGTTTTCGGACTGAATTTCCATAGGATTCTTCCAATGAATCTCTGTCTGACATCAGCTTTGCCGACGATTAATTTTATATGGTCATTCCATTTTAAATCACTCCTAATGCCTACTGCCAGATAATTTATGGAATTAACTGCTTCCAGTAGCCGACCTGCTATATTGTAGCTAAATGATAAACGATCTTTCTTTCTATGTATTTCCAGCACATTACACTTGTCTACATTGAGATTCAATTGCCATTCCCTGCACCATGCGTCAATTCGTTGGAGGTCATCCTGCATTTCGGTACAATTTTCCATTGTTACTACATGTCAATATACTACAGCATCATCCGCAAAAAGCCTCAGTGAATGTCCGATGTTATCCACAAGGTCATTTATATATATTGTGAATAGCAACGGTCCTACGACACTCCCCTGCGGCACACCTGAAATCACTCTTACTTCGGAAGACTTCTCTCCACTGAGAATGACATGTTGCGTTCTGTCAGTGAGCATGCTGTCCGTATGTACTATGGGGAAGGCCTGGAGACTCTACACGAGCATTTCGGAATCAGCCGACTTGTCAGATGTTCGAGGAGTGCTGTGGTGAGTGTCTTCAACACATGGCGAAACCAAGAGTGGCCACCCCTCATTACAGATGGCAGATGTCGTAGGCTGGGCAGACTGGTAAAACAGGACAGGCGGCGAACTGTGGCGGCATTAACATCTGAATTTAATGCCTTGCAGAGCACAAGTGTGTCTCAACACACAGTGCACCGAACACTCCTAACGATGGGCCTCCGCAGCCGACGACCAATGTTAACACCACGACATCGGCAACTGCTACTGAAATGGGTACTTGACCATTGGCACTGGACGTTGGCGAAGTGGCAGAGCGTTGCATGACCGGATGAACTCCGCTACCTTATTCGTCATGCCAATGGGAGGGCGCGAATCCGTTGTCTTACAGAACTGGTCCTTGACACCTGTACTGCGGGACGGAGATAAGCTGGCGGCGGCTCCATTATGCTCCGGAGAATATTCACGTAGGCATCCATGGGTCTAGTGGTGCTCGTTCGAGGCACCATGAAGACCAAGGTGTATCGTACACTGGTTGCAGACCACGTACGCTCCTTCATGACGGTCGTGTTTCCCAAAGATAGTGGCATTATTCAACGAAATAATGCGCCATATCTCAAGGACAGGTGTGTGATAGAGTGGTTCGAGGAAAAAAGTGGCAAGTTCCTGTTGCTGCGCTAGCTACCCGACTGGCCAGGTCTGAGCCCATTCGAACGCATCTGGGACGTGATTGGACGTGGCGTCCGAGCTCATCGCCACTCTCCCTGGAATTTACGGAAATTAGGTGCGCCCGTGATCTAGGGGTGGCGTCTTTTATTAATAATCAAAACGTCCTCGGTCCCGGGTTCGAAACGTTCACCGCTTAAATTTTGATTAATAATCAACATTAGCGGTCGAAGACTTCCGGCATAAGAAGTCTCCCTCATTCTGCCAACGGCCTTGTCAAAGAGGGCGGAGGAGTGACAAGAGGTTCTCTTGTCCTTTGTGATGGGAAACTGCCCCTAAAGGTGGAAGAATCAGCAATGATCAACGGCATGATGATGCAGAAGGCAATGGAAACCACTGCATTAATGACACATAGCGTGTATCCACAGGACATGTGGTCTGTAGTTGAAAAAGTGTCATGATGGTGTTTCCATTTGTAAAACATTCTGGAATAGTCCCCCATTCGGATATCTCGAGGGGATTGCCAAAGGGGACGTAACCATGAGAAAAAGATTAAATAACCAACTAAAGGATAACGATCTACGAGTCGGACCGTGGAATGTCACTTGAACCTGGTAGGGAAGCTAGAAAATCTGAAAAGGGAAGTGTAAAGACACAATCTAGATACAGTAGGAGTTAGTGAAGTAAAATTGAAAGTATTTCTGGTGTGATGAGTATAGGGTAACATCAACAGCAGCAGAAGATGGTATAAGGGGAAAAGGATTTGTTATTAAGATTACAGTGACAGGGTTGTTTTTATCAAAATCGACAGCAAACCAAAACTGACAACGATAATTAGGTTTATATGCCGATGACGCAAGTTGAAGATGAAGAGACAGAGAAAGTATATGAGGATGCAGAAAGGGAAATACAGTAGGAAAAAGGAGATGAAAATCAAATAGTCATGGGGGACTGGAAATGCATTTGTAGGAGAAGAATAAAATGTTACGGGATAATATAGGCTTCGGACAAGGAATGAGAGAGGAGAAAGACTAACTGAGTTCTGTAATTTACAGGGTGATTCAAAAAGAATACCACAACTTTAGGAATTTAAAACTCTGCAACGACAAAAGGCAGAGATAAGCACTATCTGTCGGCGAATTAAGGGAGCTATATTCATTTAGTTGTACATTTGTTCGCCATTTCAGCCAATAAAGTTTTTGGTCCTTTTTTCTTCGAAGGTGCTACTGTAACTGGACTACAGTATCTGGAGATGTTAGAGAATTGGCTGTTCCCTCAGCTCGAACAAGAAGCACAACAATTCATATTTCAGCAGGATGGAGCGCCACCACATTGGCACTTACCTGTCCGTAACTACCTGAACGTCAACTACCCGACGTGATGGATCGGCCGCCAGGCAGCCCGTGACAGAGCACTACATCACTGGCCTCCAAGAAGCCCTGATCTTACCCCCTGTGATTTTTTCTTATGGGGGTATGTTAAGGATATGGTGTTTCGGCCACCTCTCCCAGCCACCATTGATGATTTGAAAAGAGAAATAACAGCAGCTATCCAAACTGTTACGCCTGATATGCTACAGAGAGTGTGGAACGAGTTGGAGTATCGGGTTGATATTGCTCGTATGTCTGGAAGGGGCCATATTGAACATCTCTGAACTTGTTTTTGAGTGAATAAAAACCTTTTTAAATACTCTTTGTAATAATGTATAACAGAAGGTTATATTATGTTTCTTTCATTAAATACACATTTTTAAAGTTGTGGTATTCTTTTTGAATCACCCTGTATTTCAGCTAGTAATCGCGTTCAAGAATACAAGTGGAGGACGGAAGGAGGAGGTATATTTGGAAAAGGCAGGGTGATATGGGAAGATTTCAATTAGATTACATCATGGTCAGGCAGAGATTCCGAAATCAGATAATGGACTGTCTGGAAGAACAGACTCAGATCACAATGTAGTAGTAATGAAGAGTAGGCTGAAGTTTAAGAAATTTGTCAGGAAGCATCAATACGCAGAGAAGTGGGATACAAAACTACTAAGTAATGGCGAAATACGCTTGAAGTTCTCTAAGGCTACAGATACAGTAATAAGGACTAGCTCAGTAGGCAATACAGTTGAAGAGGAATGGACAAGTCTGGAAAGGGCAATTACAGAAGTTGGATACAAATGTACAGGTACAAAGAAGTTAACTGCGAAGAAAACTTGAGCAAAAGAGGAAATGCTTCAGTTGACCGATGCAAGAAGGAAGTACAAAAATGTTCAGGGCAATTCAGGAATACAGGAATACGAGTTACTGAGAATGAAAGAAATATAAAGCGCAGGGAAGCTAAGACGAAATGGCTGCATGAAAATCTTAAGAAATCGAAAAAGGAATGATTGTCGGAAGGACCGATTCAGCTTACTGGAAAGTCAAAATAACCTTCGGTGGAATTAAAAGCAAAGGTGGTAACATTTAGAGTGCAACGGGGATTTCTCTGTTAAATACGGAGGATAGAGCTGATAGGTAGAGTACATTGAAGGCTTCTATGAGGGGGAACATTTGTCTGATGTGATAGAAGAAGAAACAGGAGTCGATTTAGAAGAGATAGGGGATTCAGTATTAGAAACAGAATTTAAGAGAGCTTTGGAGGACTTAAGATCAAATAAGGCAGAAAGGATAAATAACAATACATCAGAATTTCTAAAAGCATTGTGGGAAGCGGCAATAAAACGACTATATTCGTGGGTGTGTAAAATATATGAGTCAGGCGACATACCATCTGGCTTTCGGTAAAATATCATCCACACGATTCCGAAGACTGCAAGAGCTGAAAAGTGCGAGAATTATCGCACAAGCCGCTTAACAGCTCATTCATCCAACTTTCTGACGAGAATAATGCACAGAAGAATGTAAAAGAAAATTGAGAACGTATTACATGACGATCAGTTTGACTTTAGGAAAGATAAAGTCATCAGATAGGCAATTCTGGCGTTGCGATTGTTAATGGAAGCAAGACTAAAGAAAAATCAAGACACGTTTATAACATCTGTCTGCCTGGAAAAAGCATTGGACCATGTAAAATGGTTCAAGATGTTCGAAAGTCTGAAAATAATATGGGTAACCTGCAGGGGAAACGGGTAATATACAATACGTAAAAGAACCAAAAAGGAATAACAAAAATGGACGACCAAGAACCAAGTGCTCGGATTAAAAAGCGTGTAATACAGGGATGTAGTCTTTCGCCCCTAATGTTCAATCTGTACATCGAAGAAGCAATGACAGAAATAAAAGAAAGGTTGAGGAGTGGATTTAAAATTCTAGGTGAAAGTATATCAGTGATACGATTCGCTGATGACACTGTTATCCTGAGTGAAAGTGAAGAAGAATTATATGATCTGCTGAATGGAATGAACAGTCTATTGAGTACAATATATGGATTAAGAATAAATCGAAGAAAGACGAAAGTAATGAGAAGTAGCAGAAATGAGAACAGCAACAAAATTAACATTATGATTCATTATCAAGAAGTAGATGAAGTTAAGGAATACTGTTACCTAGGCAGCAAAATAATCAATGACGGAGGGAGCAAAAAGGACATCAAAAGGAGACAGGCACAGGCAAAACGGGCACTTCTGGCCAAGAGAAGTCTACTAGTATCAAACATAGGCTTCAATATGAGGAAGAAATTTCTGAGAATGTACGTTTGGAGCACAGCACTGTACGATAGTGAAACATGGACTGTCGGAAAATCGGAACAGAAGAAAATCGAAGCATTGGAGATGTGGTGCTACAGACGAATGTTGAAAATTAGGCGGACTGATAAGGCAAGAAATGAGGAGGTTTTGCGCAGAATCGGGGAGAAAAGGAATAAATGGAAATCACTGACAAGGAGAAAGGCTAGGATGATCGGACATCTGTTAAGACATCAGGTAATGACTTCCATGGTACTGGAGGGAGCTGTAGGGGCAGATACTATAGGGGAAGACAGAGATTGGAATACATCTAACAACTGAGGACAGGTTGCAAGCGTTATTCTCAGATGAAGAGGTTGGCACATGAGAGGAATTCGAGGCGGGCCGCATCAACCCAGAGATAACTCAAAAAAGAAAAAAAAGTAATCCTGTGTGCAGATGTGGTGCCAACTCTCCCCAGTGACTAACCAAGTCCTCATTGCTTCCATGCCACGACGCCTCGCATCGCCGCCGTTATCCGTGCCAAAGTTGAACAGACTGGCTAAATGGTAGGTGGTCATGATGTTCTGGCTAACAAGTGTATATAAGCCAGAGAGACAAGTCAGCAACTAAATCGACTGAAAATGTCCTGAACGCAACAGGCAAATCGCATCTCACACATCAATATACCCTGCAGCAAGAAAACGGGGTTTCATTTGATGTAATATATATTTAAATACTTGTTTTTCTTGTGACTTTGTCCTGCGTCGGCATCGGGTCGACGTGGCTCTTTACGGATTTGGTTTCGTCGCCGGATGCCCCATTATCCCATCATACAAAAGTTTGTCATGAATAAAACATTTAAAACCAAAGCGCTCATTGTACTGAAAGCTATGTCCATGTAACCCTCAAAGATTATTGTTACGTCGCAAAAATCACAGTAAATAGTTGTATCTTCTGTGATGTCTTAGTCGGATCTTCAATGATTAGAACATGTCCGGCTCACGTAAACAAATGGGCTGCTGTACTGTTTATAGTGTACTGTGATTTTTATGACGTAACAATCATATGTAAGCGCTACATATATGGACATGACCATGTACAAAAGGTGCTTTTTGGTTTTAATGGTTTTATGAATGACAAACCTTTGTATAACATCATGACAACTTGGCGTGAGGTTTCAACTAAAAATGAACACGTTTTACACCAAAATCTTTGAATATATGTAAATGTACAGTACCATTCCCGCTTCTTGTAATGCCAAATACTACGTCGTAGCTCATGATAAGAGATATATTCCATGTATATACAGTATGTTACTGACCTGAAGATGACAGCAAGGTCTGTCGAAACCGGTTGTTGTAAATAAAGAAACATTTATGTGATATTGGCGTTAGAAACTTTTTACCAATGAAGTAGGTGCTGGGTACCAGTCCGGCATTCACCTAGTGGGATTTGGGAAACCACTTAAAAACCAACTGTGGGGTACCCGGCACACCGATCCTCGTCATTAATCCGCCGAGCGGACGCGATCCGGGATCAGATCATGTACCCCTCTCCAACGTGGTGCGTGGCACTTTAAGACGTACGGCTTATTGGACAGCTACATAATTGATACGGAACATGGCCACACCAAAATAACATGTACGGAAATTCATACGTTCCTTAAATGAGACACAGAAGATGAACTTCGCCGTCCCACATTGCCAGATTAAAGAGTTCTTTGATAGTATTAAGTCTGTTTTAAAGAATGTTGTTGGAATTCTACGTTGTTCTGGATTTGCTTAGGCAATGACTTTTCCAAGTGCCCATTATTGCAATAAACGCAACTGTGCCTCATCTTCAAAATATGAGCCAAATCAGAATGAAGATTCGTCAGGCAAGGTTACATCTTGCGGAAATGATTCTGATATAAAATATTAACTCTAATTGCAGGGATAATTATGATTTTCAGATTTATTTCTTTTTCTGAAAAATGACATGGCACTGAGAAACCACGATCGCAGTGGGATTTATTAAATGATAACAGCCTGTCTTCACGACACCGTTTCAATAGAAGCACAGTAGTAATGCTGTCCCTGTCTGTTATACAACCTGCACATCATATCAATTCTGCTTGAAGTATAAAGCTGCGCGAAGGCATAACCACACTTACGGAGACATGGTGGCGAAAAAGAAAATCACATACGTTCTCCACACCACAGTATAACATTTCGAAGGGCATATTGTACAATTAATCAAATGTATGTCATATTGTTTAAGTCGCCGCTTCGAGCTCCTGTTATGGCACGCCAAACACGTGTGTGTCAAATTTTCTAAGAGTCGTCAGGTGTATGTTGATGTTGGGTAACGTCTTTCACCAGCCAACAGAAACGACATGGGTCCCTGTTTTGAACTCCGTCACTGAGTAAATTTCGGTTAATACTTAGCACCAATGGCGTTCGAGGACTTCCGGAATAAAGAATCATCATTGTTCTGCCAACGGTCTTCTCAAAGAGGACTGAGGATTGGTGAGAGTTTAACGGTTCTGACTGGGATCTGTCCCAAAAGCTTGAAGAATCAGCCATGGTAAACAGCATGAGAATTAAAATGGCTATGGAAATCACTGAATTAAAGACACATATTGTGTATCCACAGGAGATGTGGCCTGGAATTGAAAAAAGAAATAATAATTAAGATCTCTGCATTGGCGAAAGATTCCGAACTACCCCCGTTCAGATCTCCTGGAATGGACTGCCAGGGCGGAGGTATCCACGAGAAAAAGATCGAATAACTAACGAAAGGAATCGGAGCATGGAATGTCAGAAGTTTGAATGTTTTAGGGAGCTGGAAAGCCTGAAAAGGGAAATGCAAAGGCTCAATCTAGATTCAGTGAGTGTAAGCGAAGAGAAATGGAAAGAAGGTAGGGACGTCTGATGGGAAGAATTTGGGCGGTATCAACAGCAGTGGAAATGCTACATGTAACAGCTACAGGATTCATGATGACTGGGAAGGTAGGGCAGAGAGTGAGTTACCGTGAACAATTCGGTGATAGGGCTAATATCATCAGAATCGACAGCAAACTAACAACAATTTTTCAGGCATACATGCGTACGATACGAACAAAAGATGAAGAGAAAGTATATGAATATATGGAACGGGTAATTCAGTATGTAAAGGAAGATGATAATCTAATGAACATGGATTGATTGGAAAGCGGTAGTATGGGAAGGAATGAAAGAGTTATGAGAGAAACAGGACATGATAGCATGACTGTGAGAGGAGGAAGATGAATTGAGTCCTGCAAAAAATTTCAACATTCAAACGCGAATACCCTGTTGAAAAACACAGTAGAGGGAGGTATACATGGAAAATCACCGAAGACACGGCAAAATTCCAGCTGTATTACATCAAGTACTTTCTCAAATCAAATATTTAATAGCAAAGGCTACCCAGACTGTGATCACAATTTAGTAATGATGAAGGTTAGACAAGTGTAAAAGAATCTTCCGGAGGGGTATACGAACTACCGAGGAATGATGAGATGCGCTTAATTTCTCTAAAGCAGTAGGTATTGTGATGATGACTACCACAGTAAGCAGTTTAGTGGAACAGCAATGAACATCTGTAAAAAGCAGAATCACAGAAGTTGGACAGAAAACATGAGTACAAGGAAAGCAGCTGCAAAGAAACGCTGGGTAACAGAAGAAATGGTTCCATTTTTAGACGAAGGAAAGACGTATGAAAATGTTCAACGAAATACACTCCTGGAAATGGAAAAAAGAACACATTGACACTGGTGTGTCAGACCCACCATACTTGCTCCGGACACTGCGAGAGGGCTGTACAAGCAATGATCACACGCACGGCACAGCGGACACACCAGGAACCGCGGTGTTGGCCGTCGAATGGCGCTAGCTGCGCAGCATTTGTGCACCGCCGCCGTCAGTGTCAGCCAGTTTGCCGTGGCATACGGAGCTCCATCGCAGTCTTTAACACTGGTAGCATGCCGCGACAGCGTGGACGTGAACCGTATGTGCAGTTGACGGACTTTGAGCGAGGGCGTATAGTGGGCATGCGGGAGGCCGGGTGGACGTACCGCCGAATTGCTCAACACGTGGGGCGTGAGGTCTCCACAGTACATCTATGTTGTCGCCAGTGGTAGGCGGAAGGTGCACGCGTGCCCGTCGACCTGGGACCGGACCGCAGCGACGCACGGATGCACGCCAAGGCCGTAGGATCCTACGCAGTGCCGTAGGGGACCGCACCGCCACTTCCCAGCAAATTAGAGACACTATTACTCCTGGGGTATCGGCGAGGACCATTCGCAACCGTCTCCATGAAGCTGGGCTACGGTCCCGCACACCGTCAGGCCGTCTTCCGCTCACGCCCCAACATCGTGCAGCCCGCCTCCAGTGGTGTCGCGACAGGCGTGAATGGAGGGACGAATGGAGACGTGTCGTCTTCAGCGATGAGAGTCGCTTCTGCCTTGGTGCCAATGATGGTCGTATGCGTGTTTGGCGCCGTGCAGGTGAGCGCCACAATCAGGACTGCATACGACCGCGGCACACAGGGCCAACACCCGGCATCATGGTGTGGGGAGCGATCTCCTACACTGGCTGTACACCACTGGTGATCGTCGAGGGGACACTGAATAGTGCACGGTACATCCAAACCGTCATCGAACCCATCGTTCTACCATTCCTAGACCGGCAAGGGAACCTGCTGTTCCAACAGGACAATGCACGTCCGCATGTATCCCGTGCCACCCAACGTGCTCTAGAAGGTGTACGTCAACTACCCTGGCCAGCAAGATCTCCGGATCTGTCCCCCATTGAGCATGTTTGGGACTGGATGAAGCGTCGTCTCACGCGGTCTGCACGTCCAGCACGAACGCTGGTCCAACTGAGGCGCCAGGTGGAAATGGCATGGCAAGCCGTTCCACAGGACTACATCCAGCATCTCTACGATCGTCTCCATGGGAGAATAGCAGCCTACATTGCTGCGAAAGGTGGATATACACTGTACTAGTGCCGACATTGTGCATGCTCTGTTGCCTGTGTCTATGTGCCTGTGGTTCTGTCAGTGTGATCATGTGATGTATCTGACCCCAGGAATGTGTCAATAAAGTTTCCCCTTCCTGGGACAATGAATTCACGGTGTTCTTATTTCAATTTTCAGGAGTGTACAAGAACAGCGAAATACGAGGGTTGCCCAGAACATTTCTTTATTGAAAATAATGAGAATTACACACACGAAAGAATGATGTTTCATCTACACACTCTATTTTTCCACGTAATCTCCATCCCGTTCTATGGCCTTTTGCCAGCGTGATACGAGGGCGTCTATACCCTGTCGGTAGCAATTCTTGCCCTGGTGGCGGAGCCAGTGCCTCACCGTGTGAATTCCTTTCACATCGTCCTCAAAATGTCTTCCACGCATGACATCCTTTAATGGTCCAAACAAGTGAAAGTCTGAGAGGACTAGGTCAGGACCGTGGGGTGGATGGGATAACACTGTCGAACCTTGTTTAGCGATGAGCTCAGCAATCATCAGACTTGTGTGGGGCCGAGCGTTATCGTACTGCAGGAAAACATCTGGGTTGCTGTGGCGCCGAAGTCGCCGGAAGCGCGCCTTGTGTTATGTGTCGACATATGCTTTTGCATTAATGGTACCGCCTATTGGCTTCAAATCAATGATAATCACACCTTGACAGTCCCATAACACGATGATCATGACCGTATCGGCGGAAGCAGCTGTTTTGAATTCCTTCTTCAATGGGGAGTGGGAATGGCGCCATTCCAACTACTGTTGTTTTATTTCGGACACAAATTGGTGAAACAAGGTTTCATCACCCGTCGCAATTCGGGACAAGAAGACCTCCACCTATGCTTCAAAACGTTGCGACAAATCGAGACAAATGTTTTTTTCTGTGCGATTTCTGATCCACCGTGGGACCCGCTTTTGAATATCCAAGAGTGCGGATAATTGCATCCACATTTCCTTTACTGATTGATAGATGTAGCGCCAACTGCCGATTCATAATGCGTGTGTCCTCGCGAATGACAACATTAACTCGCTGCAAGATGTCAGGTGTGACAGCCATGGGTAGTCTCCCCGACCGCTGCAAATCGTGGAGCTTCACCAAACCGCCTTCTGATGACTTCAACCTCCTTCCCAGCGACTAACTGTACTTCTATTGACAGCAGATGCTCCATAGATTTTGCACAAGCGTTTGTAAATATTCCCCACAGTTCCTTCCTCTGCAGCGAGAAATTCAATGACGGCACGTTAATTGTAACGTACATCAACTACAGGCACCATTTTGAAACTGCCCTGCAGATACGCTATCCGTCGAAAGTGATGGAAACTTAGCGCGCTCACTAAGGAGACTTCGAATAATGCATGCGTAATGTTTCGCATTGGTAGAATTGTTTTCGTCTGAGGAGGAAATTGCGGTGCTTTGCGTTCTGGGGAACCCTCGTACTACAAGTACAAAATAACTGAACTATGAGACACTTAGGAACGGAAAAAAAGAAAGGAAATGCCGGGATGTCAATGCAATATTGCTGTAGGAAAAATGGAAATTAATAGAAAAAGAAATGGTCGTCGTAAGGACTGATCACGGATGTAGAAAAGTCAGAACAAACTTCGACGCAATGAACGTCAGCATTAATAGTGCTATGTACATTCCACTGTTAAACCCAGAGGAGAGAGAGGATAGGCGTAAAGAGTGCATTGAAGGCATCTACGAGGAGAATAACGTATCTGATTACGTGATAGAAGAAGAAAAGACAGTCAGTACGGAAGACATGTGGGATCAAGTATTAGAGTTTAATAGAGGTTTGGAAGACTTGCGATCAAATGAGGCAGTTAGGATGGATGATTCCTTTTGAATTTCTAAACTCATGGGTGGAAGTGGCATATAAACAACTATCCAAGTTGAAATGTACAATATATTTGACTTAAGACACTACTGGCCATTAAAATTGCTACACCAAGAAGAAATGCAGATGATAAACCGGTATTCATTGGACAAATATATTATACTAGAACTGGCATGTGATTACATTTTCACGCAATTTGGGTGCGTAGATCCTGAGAGGTCAGTATCCAGAACAACAACCTCTGGCCGTAATAACGGCCTTGATACGCTTGGGCATTGAGTCAAACAGAGCTTGGATGGCGTGAACAGGTACAGCTACCCATGCTGCTTCAACACGATACCACAGTTCATCAAGAGTAGTGACTGGCCTATTGAGACGAGCCAGTTGCTCGGCCACCATTGACCAGATGTTTTCAATTGGTGACAGATCTGGAGAATGTGCTGGCCAGGGCAGCAGTCGAACATTTTCTGTATCCAGAAAGGCCCGTACAGGACCTGCAACGTGCCGTCGTGCATTATCCTGCTGAAATGTAGGGTTTCACAGGGATCGAATGAAGGGTAGAGCCACCGGTCGTAACACATCTGAAATGTAACGTCCACTGTTCAAAGTGCCGTCAATGCGAACAAGAGGCGACCGAGACGTGTAAGCAATGGCACCCCACTCCATCACGCCGGGTGATACGCCAGTATGGCGATGACGAATACACGCTTCCAATGTGCATTCACCGCGATGTCACCAAACACGGATGCGACCATCATGATGCTGTAAACAGAACCTGGATTCATCCGAAAAAATGATGTTTTGTCATTCGTGCACCCAGGTTCGTCGTTGAATACACCACCGCAGGTGCTCCTGTCTGTGATGCAGCGTCAAGGTTAATCACAGCCATGGTCTCCGAGCTGATAGTCCATGCTGCTGCAAACGTCTCGAACTGTTCGTGCAGATGGTTGTTGTCTTGCAAACGTCCCCATCTGTTGACTCAGGGATCGAGACGTGGCTGCACGATCCGTTACAGCCGTGCGGATAAGATGCCTGTCATATCGACTGCTAGTGATATGAGGCCGTTGGGATCCAGCACGGCGTTCCGTATTACCCTCCTGAACCCACCCATTCCATATTCTGCTAACAGTCATTGGATCTCGACCAACGCGAGCAGTAATGTCGCGATACGATAAACCGCAATCGCTATAGGCTACAATCCGACCTTTATCAAAGTCGGAAACGTGATGGTACACATTTCTCCTCATTACACGAGGCATCACAACAACGTTTCACCAGGCAACGCCGGTCAACTGCTGTTTGTGTATGAGAAATCGGTTGGAAACTTTCCTCATGTTAGCACGTTGTAGGTGTCGCCACCGGCGCCAACCTTGTGTGAATGCTCTGAAGAGCTAATCATTTGCATATCACAGCATGTTCTTCCTGTCGGTTAAATTTCGCGTCTGTAGCACGTCATCTTCGTGGTGTAGCAATTTTAATGGCTTGTAGTGTATATACCACCAACTTCCGAAACAATATCATCATACTACTCCGAAGTAGCAATTTCAGGTTAGTGCGAGTTATATCGCTTAGCAACACGTATATCTAAGTTCCTGGTAAGATTAATATTCATAAAAATGGAAAAGAAAATTGAGGAGATGTTAAATGTTTATTGTCGCTTTCCGGAAGCTAAAGGCATCAGAGAGGTGGTCTGCAGTTAGAGGTTGATACTGGAAGCAAAATGTAAGAAAAAGACATTTGGGTTTGGTCTGTCATCCTGGAAAAAGAGCGACAGTTTAAAATGGTACAAGGAATCTTGAGAAAACCGGGAGTAAGCTTTAGGAAACACGGGTAAACACAATACGTACGAGAACTAAGAGGGGGAAAAAAGAATGTAAGACCAAGAACGAACTGCTCGTATTAAAAAAGAGTGTAAGACGTATTTAGTCACTTGCCCCTGCTGTTCAATCCATGCATCGAAAAAGCGATGACGGAAATAAGAGGAAAGGTTCAAGAGTGGGATTAAAACTCGGAATGAAAGGACATTAGTGATATCATTCACTGATGGCATTGCTGTCCTCAGTGAAAGTAATGAAGAATTACAGGACCTGTTGAATGAAATGAACAATCTAATAAGCACAGTAAAGGGACTGAGAGTAAACCAAACAATAACAGAGGTAATGAGGAGTATCAGAAAACATATTAGTGATGAAATTAACATCAAAATTGATGACTGTTTTGGAAGAAAAGTTTTTGAACATCTAGCACCATTTTGCATTGTGAAACACATTTTCTCGTCTGACATATCCTCTGAAGATTTCTTGATATTCTTAAGTCTTGCTTTCAGTAGCAACATTAATGGTTGTAGAAGCATCTTATAACTGCTGCACAGTGGACTTGCTTGTGATGATATGTTTTAAGTGTCCTTAGAAAGTTTATAAACAGTGATTATCAAGATCCAAGGAGCCACACCAATGGACATAACTGAACACACCACAAGAAGGCAACCATTTTATATGAAAAAGGTGGCGCAACTTTAATATCTGTTTGTATCTTTGTTATTGTTTTGCACCATCATTGTATTATCAAGATGAGGTTTGAACCATGTAACATGGCGTTTTATAAAATAATTGAAGTAAATCAGTCAACGTTTGATATCGTTTTCTGAAAAACCTTTTCCATTTCCGAAGTAGTCACCGAAGATTAACAGTTAATATGGATTTAATAAATAAGTTTTTAAAAACAGCCACAAGTGACAGTTAGTATTTTTTATTTATCGGTTTCACTCTGCAGATGAATAAGAGCATCACTAGAATATACAGTTTAAAGCTGGCTGACAGCACTACAGATTAAACTGGCTCTACTATTGTACTTAAACTTACTTTTAAAGTACGTTTAAAGTAACTTTTAAAGTGCATCAGTTAATTCCAACTTAAAACGCAATATTTATTGTTGTCAGCCTGCTTCAAACTGTATATTATGATGATTCTCTCGTTAATTTGACGAGGGAAACATAATAAAAGATACTAACGGCGACTTGTGATTCTTTTCAAAAGCTTCGTTATAACAGACGTTTCCTCCAGTAGGTACTGGCTGATTTGCTACATTTTTAACAAGAATATTTTACACGTGTGAATTAACATCGTTTGTAAGGTTGCTAATACCTTAGAAAGATGAAGTACCAGGCAGGTTTATGAAGATCTGTGTACCACCTATAACTTCCGTATTTTGCCGCCAGTACAGAGTGCCATGCTGTTTTGCCACGGATAAAACAATCGTTAGTAAAATCCGCCTTACAAAAACGGAGAAAGACATTGTAGACGACAAAAGGCAAGCTTCCTTGCAATCAGTGCATTCGAAAATATTTGGGAAGGTAGGGCGTAGTTTAACATCTTATTAAACATGATTTATTGTGAGACAGATTTATTTATTTATTTATTTATTTTTGATATTTCACCCATCACCAGGATTGCAACCGGCTTACCTCCGCACAGACATTTGTCAGCGAACTCGGGCACGAAATCGAGTACTGGGGTAACAATCGCAGTAGATATGATATGTTTTAGGACTAATTTTCGTTCCAACCATTATTACTTAAAACATCTTTACGTAATTCAGACCTGAATAAAAGTACCTACTGATAATGGCACTTCTGTGCTGAATTATGTTTGAGCAATAAAATACGCAGTGGTTTCACGTAATAGACGGACATGAATTCCCAGAGTTTAGTCTGCCAGCACAGATGCCGCTAGCGCTTCAAACTCAAAGAACGCCGAGGTATTAAATTACAACAACTTTTCTCAGTGTGTAGGGGCTGTTCATCATTTCTAACCTTTATTATGTTTGTGCTAGGTTTAACACTGAGTGCAACATTTCGTCGTGGTGCATTCGAAGGAAAGGTGACTGATATGTACAACATCGTCGCGTTTTGTGAAACGGTATGCCTCGCCTAGAAGTATGCAACCCGCTGGACAGGTATGTCTCTCCGGCGGCCAGGTGTGCCGGCGAAACCACTGATTCTGCAGGAAACAGGAGGAAGGAAGGAAGACATCCAGGACATTAGAGACGGCAAATGATACGTATACTTGAGCTAGACGGTTGTGGTACGAGGAGAACTAAACAAGCTGCTACATTCTCTACTCATCCATCTCTCACTGTTAGTCATTCTCTTTATAATAATCAAAATATTAGCACAGACTGTATATCTTTTGCAGACCATCTGGCGATTCTACGTTAGCACAATCACACAGCACAAAACAAATAGAAATTCTCGAAGAAACAGCAAAAATATTAGGACTCTAAATATTGTCTGAAAAATAAAAGACATGTATAGCAATATACTGGTACTCAAAATCCTAGAAACTTAATACGGGAGAATCGAGATTGTTTATGAGTACAAATATTTAGGCGAAGTTATTCAGCAAACTGTTGAGGAAGAAAATAATTACAAAATTCGATGCCACAAAATGGAAACAGCTTTCAGGCTTACAAAGGACATCTCTAACAGAAACTGCGTCTCAAAATGCTCAAAACTGAGACACTGTAATGCAGTCATTATATCATAGGGTCTTTATGAAGGTGAAACACACACTTTAAACGGAAAGAGACATTTTATAGCTCAAACTATAGCTGTTCTGCGGGTTATCGTAGACTTCCACATACTGTGTAGTTGATCTGATTGACGACTCCATTCTTTTAATATGTGGATAGAATTTTAATCTGCTTTTCTTCAGATTCTAATGAATGTTAGAGTACTTTTCAATTACTTATCTTGCTCTTTATCGGTACACCCCTTTTCAATTTCCTTTGCACCTAAAATTTCATTGACTACTTTTCGTTCTCTCTTTTGGACATCTCCAAAAGAGAGAATGGAAAGTTCTTTACTTGTTCTCAGTCGGTACACCCCTGTTCAATTTCCTTTGAACTTAAAATTTCCCTGACTACTTTTCGTTCTCTCTTTTGAATATCTCCAAAAGAGAGAACGAAGATTTTAGGTCCAAAGGGGTATACGGACTAAGATCAAATAAAGAAATTCAAAAGTACACCAACATTCGTTAGGATCTGATGAAAAGCAGACTAAAATTATATACATATTTTTAAAAAATGGAGTTGTCAACCAAATCGACTATACATCATATGGAAGTCTACGAGAACTCGGAGTAAAGCAACAATGCGAACATGCCTGAAGGAAGCGAAAAACACCAAGGGGACCGGAAGATTTTGGTCTGACGAGCAGAGAAAATCTTATTTCGAGATCAGGTAAGTAATGCGTGAACAAAGAAAAGCTATAAATAAACACTGAAAATTCCGTAATTGTGGATCGCGTTTCCACTTGGGTCCTAACGTGAATGGTAACAGCAACAACAACAATAATAATAATATTTCCATGTGGTTCAGCAGTCTGGTGCATGTTCTTTCACTCAGACGCCACTTAACCTACCACGCTAATGCTAATAGGAAAATAACCCTACAGTTTAATGTGGGATCCGAACCGTTTACGGACCGAGATTCGGTACCACGAAATTTTGTTTTCCAGGCACGTGCTTTACAACTGTAGCACCAGGCCCGATACCACAGTAATTCTGCTAGTTTGTACTTCATTTGTACGTAGTGGGACGCATACACCATAGAACACTTCATAAAATGCAGAAATCATTGGTTGTGGTATGTCAAGGCCATCTTCAAATGTTATCTCGAAACGATGTCTGCGATATTTCATGTTTTTCATTGTCAGCAAAATAAATGTATTTTGGTATTGATTTGCTATACTTTTTTCCGTAATTACCATACTGATAAAAACCACTCCAAAGATAAAAATTTAACTCTGAAATTCTAGGTTTACATTTAAAAGTGGATTTAGTTTGGTTTGTAGGACACTTCACTGATTTTAAACTCGATCAACATAAGTCGTTTTTATACTGAATGTGTATTATTTATCACAAAGGAAGACAGTTTTTAACCTTTGTTTTTCAAGTATACACAAAATTAGAGTTTTCCATTTATTCCTTTCGTCGCCGATCTGCAGAGAACTTCCTCATAACTTACTTAATCAGTCCACCTAATTTTCAATACACGTCACTAGCATCATTCCGCGGACGCTCGGCTCTCTTCCGTTCCGATTTTCCCACAATCCACGTTTCACCACCATAGTACAGTGTAGTTATTGTCTTAATAAAAGTGTCATTTCTCTTCGTCTCATTACGTATTTCTTTAATGCTTGGTTCTCATTCAAAATGTTCGAAAATAAGCTTGTCTTGATTTTTATTCTGTCTTGTTTCCACTGTCAAGCGCAACGTGAGAACTGCCTCTCTGGTGCCTTCACCTTCCCTAAAGCTAAACTAATCATCATCTGATAGATCCTTAGTTTTCTTTTCTATTCTATTTTGTATTATTCTTGTCAGTGGCATGCATTCATGAACTGTTAAGCTGATTGTACGATAGTTCTCGCATTTATCTGCCCTTTCTATATACGGAAATGCTTGGATGATGTTTTTCCCAGAGTCTAACGGAACGTCGCCACTCTCATGGTTCTACACACCAATTGGAATAGTCGTTCATTTGTCACTTCCATCAACGATTTCAGAAATTGCGATGGAATATTATCTGTTCCTTCTGCTTTGTTTTATCTCAATTCTTCCAGAGCATTGTCATCGAAAGTAACAACCGATTTCGAGTCACTAGAATACCCATCCTCAGATGATAGAGATTCCTTGTTAACAAGTCATCGTCGCAAAAAACAGCGCGCTAATAGCGGTACTCCATACGTAAAAGGAAGAGGATAGCAGGACGGCGGCACAAGCGGGAAGTTGGTTGAGCAGCAGCAGATAAGCCAATACTGACCGCTATGCAAATGCAAATTCACAACTTGACGTGAACGATGGGGAGTGGATCTAAGGAAGATACATTTCGGCGATGACTTGTTAACACGGAATCTTTATCACGTGAGGATGGATCTTTCCGTGTTTAGCAAGGGCAGATATCGCAAAGTCAGCTTAACAGCTCATGAATGAATGCTACTGACAAGAATAATATAAAGAAGAATAGAAAAGACAATTGAGGACATACCAGATGATGGTTAATTTGGCTTTAGGGAAGGTAGAGACGCCAGAGAGGCAGTTCTCACGTTGCGCTTGACACTGAAAACAAGACTGAATAAAAGTCAAGGCACACTCATAAGAACAGTCGACCTAGAAAAAGCGTTCGACACTGTACAATGGTGAAAAATCTTCGAAATTCTGAGAAAAACAGGAGTAAGCTACAGGGAAAGACGACTAATATACAATTATGTACAAGAATCAAGAGGGAACAGTAAGAATGGAGACCACAAACGAAGTGCTCGTATAAAAAAGGGTGTTAAGATACATACAGTCTTTCATCCTTATTGTTCGGTCTACCTCGGAGACACAATGACGGAAATAAAGGAAAGGTTCAAGAATAGAATTGAAACTTAGGGTGAAAGGATAGCAGTCATAAGACTCGCTGGTGACACTGCTATCCTCAGTAATACCGGGGAGGAACTCCAGGACCCCTCGGATGTAATGAACAGTGTAATGAGTACAGAATATGGACAGAGCGTAAACAGGAAAAAGAGGAAAGTACTGAGAAGCATCAGATGTGGGAACAGCGAGAAACTTAATATAAAAGTTGGAGGTCATGAATAAGACGAAGTTAAGGGATTCTGTTACCTTGCAAGCAAAATACACATAACGGACTGTATTTCTGGAGCACTGCATTCTATGGTAGTGAAACAAGGATTGTCGGAAAACGGGAACATAAGAGAATCGAAGCTTTTGAGATGTGGTGCTACAGAAGAATGTTGAAAGTTAGGTGGACTGATAAGATAACAAATGAGGAGATCCTCTACACAATCTGTGAAGAAAGTTAGTTAGTTCGTTAGCTAGCTAGATGTTTCATAGATCATTTTAACCATTCCTTAATCGAAATGACGTGGAACAAGTCAGTATATAGGATATGTATACATGACTGGCGTTAACATTAATGAACACATTTTTTTAGTCCTACAGATGCAACTACAGTTAAAAACAGGTGTTATTTTCCTTTTCGGGCTACCAGTTTTCAAGCAGAAATTCTTCAGAGCCACTGACAGCTTAAACAATGGCAGTAGCAGCCGACCGAGACGGACGCAGCAACCGAGAAGTAACCGCTTTTGTGACATTTACGAGTTCCTAACCAGGAGCGAACTTTTTATATCATCTATGTGCTTTAATAGTTTAGTTTCTTGAGTTTCTGCTTGTAAGATAAATATCTAATAGGCACTGTTCTCGCGTTTTAGTTTGCGTCAGAAAGTAAACCGATTTTGTGACAATTACAGGTTCCTAATCAGGGGCGAATTATTTCGTTTCACCTGAGTGCTTCGGTAGTTAGGTTTTTGAATATCTGCGTATTACTAGTCACAGTTCGTGCGTTTTCTTCAGGGTTTACAGTAGATTTCCGTAGCGTTAGTCGATAGTCCCTTTATCTGCATAATTTAGTTTTCCACGGTCTTTAGTATGGACAGAGACTGCGATTGTTGTGTGCGGATGCGAGCCTAGTTGGTGGCAGTTCGCTCTCAGCTTCAGGCTGTGATGGCTTCGGTTACACAGCTTGAGGCTGCAGTGGACGGGCACCACTGTTGTGGGCCGGCCGTGGGGATCGAACGGACGTCCAGCACATCCGAGTCCTCCGATTGGTCCTCACCGGTGGCCAACCCAGTTACTCTCGCACTGAGGCTGACCCCTCACCTGTGGTCGAGTGGGAGGTCGCCCCGGGGCGAAGCAGGCAGCGAAAGACTTCCCAGACGGCCCCATGTAAGGCCTCCCCGGTTTGTCTGACAAATAGGTTCCAGGTGTTGTCTGTGGCTGACACTGTCGCTGAGCCAGTTGCTGTCGCCTGTCCTGTTTCAGAGGAAACCACTCAGCTCGCAAGATTCGGGCAGTCGCAGAGGGTGGTACTGTTGGTAGTTGGGAGCTCCAATGTTAGGCGCGTTATGGGACCCCTTACGGACTTGACTGACAAGAAGGGTAAGAAAACCAATGTGCACTTCGTGAGCATACCGGGTGGAGTCATTCCTGATGTGGAAAGGGTCCTCCCGAATTCCATGAAGAGCACAGGGTGCAGCCAGCTGCAGGTGGTTGCTCACGTCGGTACCACTGATATGTGCACTTTGTATCTGAAGAGATTTTCTCTAGTTTCGAGCGGCTAACAGAAGTGGTAAAGGCCGCCAGTCTTGCTTGCAAGCTGACCATTTGCAGCATTGTCAGCAGGACCGATTGCGGACCTCTGTACAGAGCCGAGTGGAGGGTCTGAACTAGAGGCTCAGACGGTTTTGCGAGCGAGTAGGCTGCAGATTCCTCGACTTACGACAAAGGATGGTTGGGTTTCGGGTTCCGCTGAATAGGTCAGGTATCCACTACAACCAGGAAGTGGCTACACGGGTAGCAGGGGCTGTGTGGCGTGGACTGGGCGGTTTTCTAGGTTAGAAGGTTTCGGGAAAACACAAGAAGGGCTTCAGTCGCAAAGGGTGCAGGCTGAACACAGGAAGAACGCAGATACAGGAACCATTGGTATAACAGTAGTAAACTGTCGTAGCTGTGTTGGGAAAGTACCAGAGCCCCAAGCGCTAATAGAAAGCACTGATGCTCAAATCGTTATAGGCACTGAAAGCTGGCTAAAGCCGGATATAAGCTCATCCGAAATTTTTGTGAAGGATAGGCTAAACACGGTTGGTGGTGGCGTGTTTGTTGCTGTTAGAAGTAGTTTAACGTGTCGCGAAACTGAAGTAGTTAGTTCCTGTGAGTTAGTATGGGCAGAGGTCATTGTTGGCAACCGAAATAAAATAATAATTGGGTCCTTTTACCGACCTCCCAATTCAGATGATACAGTTGCTGAAAGGTTCAAAGAAAACTTGAGTTTGATTACAAACACGTACCCAACTCATACGGTAATAGTTGGTGGTGACTTTAATTTACCCTCGATATGTTGGCGAAAATATATGTTTAATTCCGGAGGTACGCATAATATATCACCCGAAATTGTGCTAAACGCATTCTCTGATAATTATTTCGAGTAGTTAGTTGATGAGCCCACGCGAATAGTAAACGGTTGTGAAAACACACTTGACCTGTTAGCAACAAATGATCATGAGCATCAAAACCGAAACAGGGATTAGTGAACACAGGGTTGTCGTAGCGAAATTGAATACTGTAATCCCCAAATCCTCGAAAAATAAGCGAAAAATATACCTATTCAAAAAACCCAGATAAAAATTCACTAGACGTCATCCTGAGAGACAATCTCCACTCATTCCAAATTAATAACATAAGTGTAGACCGGATGTGGCCTAAATTCAAAGAAATAGTATCGTCAGCAATTGAGAGGTTTATACCAAATAAATTAACAAACGACGGAGCTTATCCACCTTGGTACACAAAAAGGGTTAGAACACTGTTGCAGAAAGGACAAAACAAACATATCAAATTCAAACAGACGTAAAATCCCCAAGATTTGCGATCTTTTACAGATGCTCGAAATTTAGCGCGGACTTTAATGTGAGATGCTTATTACAGTTTCCACAACGAAACTTTGTCTCGAAACTTGGCAGAAAATCCAAAGAGATTCTGGTCGTATGTGAAGTATGTTAGCGGCAAGAAACAATCAATGTCTTCTCTACGCGATAGGAATGGAGATACTATCGAAGACAGTGCTGCCAAATCAGAGTTACTAAACACAGCTTTCCGAAATGCCTTCCCAAAAGAAGACGAAGTAAATATTCCAGAATTCGAATCTAGAACAGCTGCCAACATGAGTAACGTAGAAGTAAATATCCTTGGAGTAGTGAAGCAACTTAAATCACTTAATAAAAGCAAGTCTTCTTGTCCAGACTGTATACCAGTTACGTTCCTTTAGAAGTATGCTGACGCATTAGCTCCAAGCTTAACAATCATATACAGCCGTACGCTCGACGAAAGATCGGTACCCAGAGTGTAATCTCCTCACGGAAAATTACCCTCTACCACGCAATAATTAATAATGGTCAATCAAATCATCCACATTTATTCACTTTTGAAAAGTATCTGATCGGGTTTTCTAGTAATATATGCGTCGACAGCTCGTCGACGCCAAGGTATTTTTCTAGTACGTTTATTCTTTGGAATAACAGAGATACATATATGTATTCTCCATGGTTATTATAAACGGATAACTAGGACAGCTTCGGAAGTATCTGTTGGAAGATTGTCGGGTTGCTAAAAGAGACACATTTGCTCTTCTTCTCGCTAAAGCGAGCTATTAACGTTTGTGCCACTAGCGGGTTATTTGAAGAGAGAGAAAAATTGTAAACGCAAATTAAGTAAGACTGGGAATCAACAGAAAACGGAACGTGTAATGGAGATGGATTGAATATACAGTTTTCCTCAGAAATAAGGTTTGTGACCCTTTTATTCTAGAGTAAATGACGAATGAGTTCTCTGTCTGAATCATTGATGATTGTCTTGGCCCTGTAATTAGTGGGGAAGTTTCAGTTGTGACGAAGAGAGCCTGCAATCACCGAGATTTTATAAAATCGTCCAAAAAGGCTTCGGACACATCTGAAATTCTAAATCTGTCGTAAAATGAACGAATTGTTCAAACGATCGATTTTCCCAACTGAATGCAGCGCTTAACAATAATAATAGATATAAAGATCTTATACAGCAAGCCAGCGGCTGAATATTAAGACGAAGGGCTCCACCAGAGATTCTATTGGGCTGAGTTCACGTAATGAAATATTATATTTAAAACTGTATATAGATAAAGGACAGAGAGAGAGAGAGCGAATGAAATTAGAGAAAATACGCAGAATCCTCCATTAGTATAATTGTTTGCCTGTCTTATCACGGATCAGCCTAAAGATAAAACAGGAAGCCCTTACTTTACTGTACAGGTTTATGTGTGAGAGACATTACACCAAGTTAGCGGCAAGCTGCATTCACATACTTTCATCATTTACAGTATAATCCATTATAAGAGGCTGGAAAGTTGCACAGGTCACATCAATATTCAAGAAATGTAGTAGGAGTAATCCACTAAATTACAGGCCCATATCGTTAACATCGATATGCAGCAGGATTTTGGAACATATATTGTGTTCGAACATTATGAATTACCTCGATGAAAACGGTCTATTGGCACACAGTCAACATACGTTTAGGAAACATCGTTCCTGTGGAACACAACTAGCTTTTTATTCACATGAAGTGTTGACTGCTATTGACAAGGGATTTCAGATCGATTCCGTATTTCTGGATTTCCGGAAGGCTTTTGACACTGTACCACACAAGCAGCTCGTAGTGAAATTGCGTGGTTATGGAATATCGTCTCAGTTATGTGACTGGATCTGTGATTTCCTGTCAGAGGAGTCACAGTTCGTAGTAATTGATGGAAAGTCATCGAGTAAAACAGACGTGATTTCTGGCGTAGTGTTATAGGCCCTTAGCTGTTCCTTATCTATATAAACGATTTGGGAGACAATCTGAGCAGCCATCTTCGGTTGTTTTCAGATGACGCTATCGTTTATCGACTAATAAAGTCATCAGAAGATAAAAACAAACTGCAAAACGATTTAGAAAAGATGTCTGAATGGTGCGAAAAGTGGCAGCTGACCCTAAATAACGAAAAGTGTGAGGTCATCCACATGATTGCTAAAAGGAACTCGTTAAACTTCGGTTACACGATAAATCAGTTTAATCTAAAAGCCGTAAACTCAACTAAATACCTAGTTGTACAATTACGAACAACTTAAATTGGAAGGAACACATAGATAATGTTGTGGGGAGGGATAATCAAAGACTGCGTTTTATTGGCAGTACACTTAGAAAATGAAACAGACCTACTAAGGAGACGGCCTACACTACGCTTGTCCGTCCTCTTTTAGAATACTGCTGCGCGGTGTGGGATCCTTACGAGATAGGACTGACGGAGTACATCGAAAAAGTTCAATGAAAGGCAGCACGTTTTGTACTATCGCGAAATATGGGAGTATCACAGAAATGATACAGGATTTGGGTTGGACATCATTAAAAGAAAGCCGTTTTTGGTTGCGACGGAATCTTCTCACGAAATTCCAATCACAAACTTTCTCTTCCGAATGCGAAAATATTTTGTTGACACCGACCTACATAGGGAGAAAGGATCACCACGATAAAATAAGGGAAATGAGAGCTCGTACGGAAAGATAGAGGTGCTCATTCTTTCCGCGCGCTATACGAGATTGGAATAATAGAGAATTGTGAAGGTGGTTCGATGAACCCTCTGCCATGCACATAAATGTGATTTGCAGAGTATCCATGTACATGTAGATGTAAATTTAATAAAGGTAATTTTTTCGCCAATGTTATAGGTGTTAACACCACAGTTTCCTCAAATTATGGATTATTTATGACGAATTTCACAAGTGAAAATAAGTATTGCGACGGCTCAGCTAAAATGCCTGGCTCCTTGAAGAGGTACCCACGTGATGCGCCTCCGTTAACACCATTGCTCGCTTTTGTGCAATCAATACTTTCTTTCTAAGTGTTGAGTTGCCCCAGAAAATTACTCCTTGCACCATTATTGAGTGGAAATATGCAGAACATGACAGGAGGTTGGTGTGTTTATTTTCAAGAATCGCAATTATACGAAAAGAAAAAGTAGCTGAACTTGTTTGAGAAGTAATACGCTTCTTCCAGTTCAAAACATTGACAAGAACAAGGGTCAGGATGATAGGACGTGTGTTAAAACATCAAGCAATAGCGTCGATGATATTAGAGGGAGCTGTAAAGGGTAAAAAGTGCAGAGGAAGACAGAAATTGGAATACATCCAAAAAATAATTGAGCACCATCGGTGCAAGTGCTACTCCGAGATGAAGAGATTATCGGTAGAGAGGAATGGATGGCGGTCCCCATCAAACCAGTCGGAAGGCTGACGACTTAAAAAAAAGTTACAGCTAGACATGGCAGAACGCAGTATGCAAAACACCGCAAAAAGACAACTGTCGCAGTGGTGACACCGGTCCACGAGCTGCAAATGCGTTCAGCTTCTGGAGTGAAATGTCGGCTACCTCCGTATTAGGAAGCTTACTTGTGACAGGGCAGACGACGTCCTGTGGCGCGTTCCACGCTCGTTAAGGCGCAATAGTCACCGTGGGAAAACACATGAAACGGCTTGATATTTTCTTTTACCCTATTTCTTACAAGCACACGTTTCAGTTTCTACTAACACTAAACACGACTACAGCATGGGGCGTTGGCGTGTGAGATTACAGACTTGTTGACGATCAACCATTTTTTATAGTTTCATTCTTGAAAGTTTTTTTAGTTGGAATTTATTGGTAGAACGGTCTCTTATCGTATTGTATATAGTTGCATAAATTTTTGTTTCAGTGTAATCACAATTATTTTGTAAATTTACAGATAAATGTGCAAAAGAGCAATACCTATAATTGTTGAATTTTTATTTTTTATTTTTAGGAAGTATAATATAACATGTTCGTTGGTTAAACATCGACCTCATTACCCACTGAATAGCACGTGTTGGTGAAATTAGCTGAAAAGTCAGTTATTTTTATTAACAAAAATCGGTCAAAACATCTTCCTGCTCCAAAGTACGAGCAGTCCGCATTGCATCATGTGTAGCATTTGCGACACTATCAACCTACATATGTTTATAGAAGAATGTGTTATAATATTTGCGCGTTGCGTATTGTGACTTTCAGTTTTTTCACACCTCATCTTTCTTTAGGTCATGGTTTAAAATCAACAATATTTCGGCAGTCTTTAGGCTTAATGGAAGCACTGTTCGTTGATGGTCCCTGTTCTTCAATTTTCTACACCAGATGTTCATCGGTAGATTCGTTCGCAGTTGCTGTAGGTTGCCCTTGAAGTGCTGCAGGCGGAGTAGGAATATTTTTGGTTTCTGTATGGCACACAACAATAGCAGGAACTTTGGTTAACACTGCTGTAAAATTATGCACACAAAGGAATCATAAAGTTCGATTCCACAGTCTTTGAACACATTAACTGCACTGCTGGCTGTAGCTGCTTTGAAAGAGTCATCGCTCATCAGATGACTACGTCATCAATATGCTCCAGTCAACTAGCCCTGGAAGGCTATTTTAAAATTTGTAGATTTTATTAGTGGGATTAACAAGAAGCGCTACTAACAGTAAACTGAGAGTGTGATTTACAACAAAGGATACCATATATCTTGAGAGTGTCTTAATTTGTGTGTTTTTTGATTGTTCGAGGAGTCGATCCTCGATGTTATCCCGCCATAATGAGTATTCCACGAGGGTTCAGGCTTGCAGCCAGACGACGTCGACACCCTTTCACCTGTCATGCAGTTGAAAACTACGCACGTGCTTCACCACGAGTTTTTTGGTATGAAGTCAGTGGTGTGCAGCAGGAATATCCAGCGTGAAACTCTTCTGAAAATGGCTGAATAATTGCCGGCCGAAATCCGAGTGTCGTGGCCACATATATACGTCATCCGGCTGCAAGCCAGATACCTCATGGAACATACAGGGAGTCCTTTACTGATGTCTTAGGATGGCAATTTATGGTTGCTGGATATATTGCAATGTACGCTACTGGCCATTAAAATTGCTACACCATGAAGATGAAGTGCTACAGACGCGAAATTTAACCGACAGGAAGAAGATGATATGATTAGCTTTTCACAGCATTCCCACAAGGTTGGCGCCGGTGGCGACGCCTACAACGTGCTGACATGAGGAAAGTTTCCAACCGATTTCTCATACACAAACAACAGTTGACCGGCGTTGCCTGGTGAAACGTTGTTTTGATGCCTCGTGTAAGGAGGTGAAATGCGTACCATCACGTTTCCGACTTTGATAAAGGTCGGATTGTAGCTTATCGCGATTGCGGTTTATCGTATGGCGACATTGCTGCTCGCGTTGGTCGATATCCAATGGCTGTTAGCAGAATATGGAATCGGTGGGTTCGGGAGGGTAATACGGAACGCCGTGCTGGATCCCAACGGCCTCGTATCACTAGCAGTCGAGATGACAGGCATCTTATCCGCATGGTTGTAACGGATCGTGCAGCCACGTCTCGATTCCTGAGTCAACAGATGGGGACGTTTGCAAGACAACAAATATCTGCAGGAACAGTTCGACGACGTTTGCAGCAGCATGGACTATCAGCTCGGAGACCATGGCTGCAGTTATCCTTGACGCTGCATCACAGACAGGAGCGCCTGCGATGGTGTACTCAACGACGAACCTGGGTGCACGAATGGCAAAACGTCATTTTTTCGGATGATTCCAGGTTCTGTTTACAGCATCATGATGATCGCATCCGTGTTTGGCGACATCGCGGTGAACGCAAATTGGAAGCGTGTATTCGTCATTGCCATACCGGCGTATCACCCGGCGTGATGGTATGGGGTGCCATTGGTTATACGTCTCGGTCACCTCTTGTTCGCATTGACGGCACTTTGAACAGTGGACGTTACATTTCAGATGTGTTACGCCCCGTGGCTCTACCCTTCATTCGATCCCTGCGAAACCCTACATTTCAGCAGGATAATGCACGCTCGCATGTTGCAGGTCCTGTACAGGCCTTTCTGGATACAGAAAATGTTGGACCGCTTCCCTGGCCAGCACAATCTCCAGATCTCTCACCAACTGAAAACGTCTGGTCAATGGTGGCCGAGCAGCTGGCTCGTCGCAATAGGCCAATCACTACTCTTGATGAACTGTGGTATCGTGTTGAAGCTGCATGGGCAGCTATACCTGTACACGCCATCAAACTCTGTTTGACTCAATGCCCAGGCGTATCAAGGCCGTTATTGCGGCCAGAGGTGGTTTTTATGGGTACTGCTTTCTCAGGATCTATGCACCCAAATTGCGTGAAAATGTAATCACGTGTCAGTTTTAGTATAATACACTCCTGGAAATTGAAATAAGAACACCGTGAATTCATTGTCCCAGGAAGGGGAAACTTTATTGACACATTCCTGGGGTCAGATACATCACATGATCACACTGACAGAACCACAGGCACATAGACACGGCAACAGAGCATGCACAATGTCGGCACTAGTACAGTGTATATCCACCTTTCGCAGCAATGCAGGCTGCTATTCTCCCATGGAGACGATCGTAGAGATGCTGGATGTAGTCCTGTGGAACGGCTTGCCATGCCATTTCCACCTGGCGCCTCAGTTGCACCAGCGTTCGTGCTGGACGTGCAGACCGCGTGAGACGACGCTTCATCCAGTCCCAAACATGCTCAATGGGGGACAGATCCGGAGATCTTGCTGGCCAGGGTAGTTGACTTACACCTTCTAGAGCACGTTGGGTGGCACGGGATACATGCGGACGTGCATTGTCCTGTTGGAACAGCAAGTTCCCTTGCCGGTCTAGTAATGGTAGAACGATGGGTCCGATGACGGTTTGGATGTACCGTGCACTATTCAGTGTCCCCTCGACGATCACCAGTGGTGTACGGCCAGTGTAGGAGATCGCTCCCCACACCATGATGCCGGGTGTTGGCCCTGTGTGCCTCGGTCGTATGCAGTCCTGATTGTGGCGCTCACCTGCACGGCGCCAAACACGCATACGACCATCATTGGCACCAAGGCAGAAGCGACTCTCATCGCTGAAGACGACACGTCTCCATTCGTCCCTCCATTCACGCCTGTCGCGACACCACTGGAGGCGGGCTGCACGATGTTGGGGCGTGAGCGGAAGACGGCCTAACGGTGTGCGGGACCGTAGCCCAGCTTCATGGAGACGGTTGCGAATGGTCCTCGCCGATACCCCAGGAGCAACAGTGTCCCTAATTTGCTGGGAAGTGGCGGTGCGGTCCCCTACGGCACTGCATAGGATCCTACGGTCTTGGCGTGCATCCGTGGTTCGCTGCGGTCCGGTCTCAGGTCGACGGGCACGTGCACCTTCCGCCGACCACTGCCGACAACATCGATGTACTGTGGAGACCTCACGCCCCACGTGTTGAGCAATTCGGCGGTACGTCCACCCGGCCTCCCGCATGCCCACTATACGCCCTCGCTCAAAGTCCGTCAACTGCACATACGGTTCACGTCCACGCTATCGCGGCATGCTACCAGTGTTAAAGACTGCGATGGAGCTCCGTATGCCACGGCAAACTGGCTGACACTGACGGCGGCGGTGCACAAATGCTGCGCAGCTAGCGCCATTCGACGGCCAACACCGCGGTTCCTGGTGTGTCCGCTGTGCCGTGCGTGTGATCATTGCTTGTACAGCCCTCTCGCAGTGTCCGGAGCAAGTATGGTGGGTTTGACACACCGGTGTCAATGTGTTCTTTTTTCCATTTCCAGGAGTGTATATTTGTCCGATGAATACCCGTCTATCATCTGCATTTCTTCTTGGTGTAGCAATTTTAATGGAACAGTGACCATACTAAAACCACTTTTCAATGTACCTGACATTAAAAGTTGGTTTTAGCGTGGTCACTTTTCCATACGTCTTGGGATGAGCCGTGTACAGCAGATGTGCTGCCGCTCAACTTGACTAGGACATGTGCGCTATTCACTAACGGGCCAGACACCCCTAACCCACGCTGTCTAAGATTTCAGTAACAAATATTTTGTATAACTGTATTGGAAGTTTGAATTATGAACAATTTAGATAACAATTGTGGATGTCCCTTTAACTGCTCAGAGGCTTAAGAATTTCTGGAGTGAGATAAGGAAGAAGAAGAAGAAAAAGATTTACAAGTATTAAAAATACACCCAAATTTTTGAAAACCGATATTGGCCAAATTGGAAATGTTAAAAAATTTAAGTATCTTGGAGAGATAATACAAGAAAATGTTTTGGAAGAAGACGCTGCAATAGGAAAGGGTACATAAAATGGGAAGGGAATGTGGTATAGCTCAAGACCTTTACAATAATAAATTATCGTCCAAAAATGCAAAAAATAAGGCATTACAGAGCAGCAGTGAAGCTAGAATGTCTATGTGGCAGCGAATATCTACCATTAAATTATAACTTGGGTTAATTAGAAAACAACACAGCTGGGAAAAGCTATGTTGACAATGTCTTTTTCTATACGCCAGATGTGTCAGAAAAATCTAGATCTCTATTTGGAGTTCGTTGGTTTAAAAAAGGATTGTGATTCTGTGACTAGGAGGTTACTATGGACAGCACCGTAACAGGTTGGAGTGGATGGTGCATTAAAGTAGTTGGTGAAAAGGAGGTAACACCTGTAGCCACGCGGAATGGCAGCGCGGTTTGAGGCGTAATGTCACGGATTGCGCAGCCGCTCCCGCCGGAGGTTCGAGTCCTCCCTCGGGCGTGGGTGTGCGTGTTGTTCTTAGCGTAAGTTAGTTTAAGTTCGTGTTAGTAGTATGTAAGTCTAGGAACCGATGACCTAAGTAGTTTGGTCCCTTAGGAATTCACACACACACATTTACCACCAATGCGAGACAATTGTGAGGGTTGGATGTAAGACATCAGAAAGCTTTAAAACGAGTAAATGATTAAGACAAGGATGTTCTACGTCACAAACCTTATTTAAGTTGTATTCACAAGCTTTTCTCGGTTACCGGAACAGATAGTGCAGAAGTTTGAGTGTGACAGTACAGCAGCAAAGTTTACATTCATTACTGTTTGCCGACGATCAAGTGCTTAAGCTCTTGATAAGGGTGATGCCACGTATGAAATGAGAGAATTAATGGATACTTATAAACAATGGGGACTAACAGTGAATATGGATAAAATAAAATATCTTGTTGTGGGAAGTGGGCAAGGTAAGCGTTTAGATTTTGAATCTGACCGGATAAGAAACGTGGAAGTGTCCAAGTATCTGGATTCACTAATCGATATGACTGAACAGTGTGACGTGCACTTATCGCAAAGGATAAGTAGAGATAAGTAGAGCGGGGATGGCTATTAGATCATGAAATGGTATCTATTCGAGCAGGGACATATCGAGACGAACAGAGAAGGTAGTGATCGTGCTGTGGTTGAAAGCAATTTGACGAATGGCTCAGAGTGTTGAACACTGTACGAAAGACAGAGGGGGAACACTGAGGCTGTCGAAATGGATGGGATACGATGGAGCATGAGAGAGACCCTCTTGGATGGTCCGAGGAATGTATACGTACGAATGGAGATGGATGCAGTGGAACCAGTCACAGATACGATTGAAGCTCGAGCACTGAGATGGTGTGGGCACGTCCGACGGATGGAGCAACAACGAGGGCCGCAGTGTTTGTTCATCTGGTCTCCGCCAGCGAGGAGCCAGGAGAGGCCGAGGGCAACATGGAGGGGATCTGCAGCCAAAGCCATGGAAAGGAGGGTCTGTCGGAAGCAGACAAGCAGGATACAAATTTGTGACATTTGAGAACAGCCAATGCTGATAAGTGGAAAGACTGCTCAAGAAAAGTAAAGGTAAGTAGTGTAAGTAGGCTGTTTAGGTTTTTATGTTGGTAACGCCACGTAGCGCTCTATATGAAAATCACTGACTGTGCTGTGTGAAGGCTGTAGTTGGTTTGCATTGTTGGAGTATATGCTATTGTAGTGTTGGAGAGTTGGCTGTTAACAGCGCGTAGCGTTGCGCAGTTGGAGGTGAGCCGCCAGCAGTGGTGGATGTGGGGAGAGAAATGGCGGAGTTTTGAGAGCGGATGACCTGGACGTGTGTCCATCAGAGACAGTAAATTTGTAAGACTGGATGTCATGAACTGCTATATATATTATGACTTTTGAACACTATTAAGGTAAATACATTGTTTGTTCTCTGTCAAAATCTTTCATTTGCTAACTATACCTGTCAGTAGTTTGTGCCTTCAGTGGTTTGAATCTTTTATTTAGCTGGCAGTAGTGGCGCTCGCTGTATTGCAGTAGTTCGAGTAACGGAGATTTTTGTGAGGTAAGTGATTTGCGAAAGGTATAGGTTAATGTTAGTCAGGGCCATTCTTTTGTAGGGATTATTGAAAGTCAGATTGCGTTGCGCTAAAAATATTGTGTGTCAGTTTAGTGTTGATCAGAATAGGTAAAGAGCGAAATGTCTGAGTACGTTCAGTTCTGCTCAGCTGTTTGAAAATCAAATAATGTAAGAGGTTTATCAGCACAGTAATTCATTAATTTTTCTAAGGGGACGTTTCAGTAGGAATACTGGAAAGATGAAAAACCATGAAATCTTGAAAATTACTTAGTAATGATGAAGCCTATCGAAAGATAGGAAACATATCAGAAGTAATGAGACAATATATTTTGGACGTTTATATCGAGTGCAAGAAAACAACTTTGTGGGATAAGAAGCCAACAACAAGCTACATCAATATATTAAAAAAGGATTTAGAAAAAAGTAATACCAAAGCTGAAAAACAACTGACACAGAAGTGTTTAGGGAAATGTACTGAATATGGAGGGGTTCCAAGGTAGAATGGTGAAAAACAAGTGGGCAGAAGACAGGGAGAAGAAACAAGAATAGAACAACGAATAGACGAATAAGTAATTTAAATTGGCACGTGGTCCTTTGTTGGCCAATCCGAAGAAAGGGTCGCCCCTTCCTGCATACCTTTGTAAAAACGTTGCCACCATGGAGTTAACTGCAGACCGTTGCAAATCGTTATCCACCGCCATGAAAATCCTTACGGAAGTGCGCTGTGATGTGAGCTGCCGAGTCAACGGCGACAAAACAACAACAGCCAAAATGAAAAGAGAAGAGAAAGATACGGTGGTCGGTTGGATGTGAACCAGGTCAGGCCACCTTCCCAGCATCCCGCGCCGAACAAAACATTTATAGCGTCGGAGATAACCTGTTGTGCGGAGCTGCATTTGCATACGCGACCGCGACGGAACAGGTTCTGGCGGGCCGCAGTTTGGGCGTCTGCGCTTTCCGACAGGAATAGCAGCGCCCGCCGGTGCTGGCGCCAGGCTGTGCCACTACTGGCGCCAGTCCGGGACCAGTACTGGCCCCAGTCCGGAGCGCGCACTCCCACTTAAGCTATAGCTGATCTCAGGACCCGCTACTTACACGTTACGCGGACCCGCTGCGGTCCCAGCGAGGCTGAGTGCGCAGGCTTTCAGGCCTCACACATACAAGTTATAAAGCACACTGGTGTGCGGTATTTAAGGACGAATTTAACTTTCACATTGTGTCACTGACAAGTAATATAGCTTCATGGAACTTGGATCATAGTGTAATGTTATGTGAGCCTCACTGCCCCTTTTTTAACTAATTTGTACCTGATTTTATTCTGAGAAGCTCAGTAATGTATGTAAATACCGTAAATGTAAATTTGATTCAAAAAGTACTTGAAGTTAAGTGAAGCGCAGCTGGACAGTAACAAACTCTTTAGCGCGCAATCCCCGCAACAATAGTAGTTGTGAAGCTTTGAGTATGGACTCTAAAAAAAAAAAGAAAATTAATTTATTAAAAAAAGAGGACTGTTAATCTGTATCTGGTGGGAAGAGGACGTGTTTCTAGACCGTCACTCAGAACTTATAGTGACATTTAATGAAAATTGCTATTTCAGTGATAAAACCGTGTAAAGCATGTGTAATAGTTGCCAAACATTTATGTACACAAATTTTATGGAAGTGAAGAATAAAAATATCTTCTATTTTGGAAAAGGAGGTGAACTTCATTGTCGTCGCTGGCTATCAATCGACAGAAACGTAAGTGTACAAAGTTCACTAAAATACAGGAAAGGAAATGCATTCTCTATAGTTTTCATTCAATACGTAACAACCTCTCATAATTTTTTAATTGAAGTAATTGGATTATGTTCTTGTGTAATAGTATGGTGCTGAACTCCACTGACCAATTTTAATGCAGCAGGACGTGTAGTTTGAAGGAAGTTTGGGTGCCAAGCGATCTCCTTTTCTCACGAAAAGCAGATTGCTGTTTGATCTTATTTACTTACAACAGTGGTCCCTTAGGTATGAAAAGTTACGAAAACTTGGACTCAAAGCTATCCGCAATAAGGCCAGGTAACAAACAGAGACGTATTTTAAACCTTAAAGAACAATAACTTCCTCCAAGTTATAATACGTCACCAACTGGTGCAGAGGCTGGTCATTCAAGGAGGCAGCAACCAAAATTCAGGTACCAGTTACGACTTAAAGTAAAAATCTCAATCAAAAATCACTCTCTCTCTCTCTCTCTCTCTCTCTCTCTCTCTCTCTCTCTCTCTCCAAACACATACATAAATATTCATATTATTAAGATAAAAGTCATTTTATAATAGGAAGAACTGCAACAGTATAGTAGAAGAGATAACTGAAAGAAATGGCATTTTTCAAATGAAATTATATGGCCCCAGAGACACTTTAAAGTGTCAAACATCTATTATGTATATGTGCAGACTGATGCGACGAAATTTGTACCAACGCCAGGACTCAAACCCAGGTCTCCTGCTAACTAGACAATATGCGCTAACTACTACGCCACCATGATACAGTGGCTTTGCACAACACTACTCACTAACCGAGCATGCCTCCCTTCTCAATAAAATTCCCATTCATGGCTCAGCTCACTTGGTATTCCCCCTAAACTCGAACAGAATTGTAAAGGCTCTCCGACTGGATTGGAATAGCACCTTAGCATCGAACGAAATGGGGGATCCTGCTTCAAACAAAGTTAATGAAGTGAAAGTATATCGTTCAAGAGACCTTTTCAAGTGTCAAATATCTGTGACGTATATATGCAGACTGGAGGGACGAAGGAAAATTTCTACCAAGGCCGGGATTCCAACCTGTGTATCCTGCTTACAAGGCAGATACCCTAACCGTACGTCAACCTCGCATAGTCGCTTTGCACAACTGCGCGGACTGCCATAGCACGTTTCTCTCAACCTAAATTCCCATTCAGGCCTCATTTTCATTCCCCTCTTCAGCCTACACATATACATCATAGATGTCTGAGACTTGAAAAGGTCTCTGAAACGATACAGTTTCAATTCATTAATCGGGATTCGACCGTCGATCAATGCAAATGTCTCGGCCCATCGGGTGAATCACATCCGCAAATATCATCGAGACTAACGGCGGCTAGAAACGTGCAGCCAACCACGGACGCTGGCTAGTTGGAGCAGTTTAATGCTAAAAGAGACATTCTTCTGTGCTTGCATAAGACCTGTGGCAGTAATCGAAGACACGCTTACAGCTGCTAAGCACCTGCATCCCTTCATGTCATCTTTCAGCAGTACGATTGTTCGTGTCTCGGAGCCAGAACCGTGCTACAGTGGAGCATCATAGTGAACTCACGCTGATGTCTCGGCGACTAAATTCGCCTGATGCAAATCCTAAGGACCCCATCTGGGTTGCTATCGGGCACCACCGCCGCGTACGCAAATCGGCGGCACGTCATTTACGCGAATTACATGACCCGCGCGTAGACATCTAATGCCACATGCTTCCACGAAGCTACCTGTGAATTGTCGTTTCCCTGACACGCAGAATCAGTGATGTATTTCGTTCCAAAGACGGACAAACAATCTATTAAGCAAGTGGTCATAACATTTTCGCTCATCAGTGTACAGTTTGTAGTGCCACCTATTGCCAAAAATGCTTTCTTGTTCTGCACTCTGCAGAACTGTGTCAGTAGCCTGCAAATTTTCGTGTCACATGCAACTTTAAGCACCACTTGTACGTGCAGCAATAGCTCCAGGTTACGTGTATTATACAGGGTGTTTCAAAAATGACTGGTATATTTGAAACGGCAATAAAAACTAAACGAGCAGCGATAGAAATACACCGTTTGTTGCAATATGCTTGGGACAACAGTACATTTTCAGGCAGACAAACTTTCGAAATTACAGTAGTTACAATTTTCAACAACAGATGGCGCTGCAAGTGATGTGAAAGATATAGAAGACAACGCAGTCTGTGGGTGCGCCATTCTGTACGTCGTCTTTCTGCTGTAAGCGTGTGCTGTTCACAACGTGCAAGTGTGCTGTAGACAACATGGTTTATTCCTTAGAACAGAGGATTTTTCTGGTGTTGGAATTCCACCGCCTAGAACACAGTGTTGTTGCAACAAGACGAAGTTTTCAACGGAGGTTTAATGTAACCAAAGGACCGAAAAGCGATACAATAAAGGATCTGTTTGAAAAATTTCAACGGACTGGGAACGTGACGGATGAACGTGCTGGAAAGGTAGGGCGACTGCGTACGGCAACCACAGAGGGCAACGCGCAGCTAGTGCAGCAGGTGATCCAACAGCGGCCTCGGGTTTCCGTTCGCCGTGTTGCAGCTGCGGTCCAAATGACGCCAACGTCCACGTATCGTCTCATGCGCCAGAGTTTACACCTCTATCCATACAAAATTCAAACGCGGAAACCCCTCAGCGCTGCTACCATTGCTGCACGAAAGACATTCGCTAACGATATAGTGCACAGGATTGATGACGGCAATATGCATGTGGGCAGCATTTGGTTTACTGACGAAGCTTATTTTTACCTGGACGGCTTCGTCAATAAACAGAACTGGCGCATATGGGGAACCGAAAAGCCCCATGTTGCAGTCCCATCGTCCCTGCATCCTCAAAATGTACTGGTCTGGGCCGCCATTTCTTCCAAAGGAATCATTGGCCCATTTTTCAGATCCGAAACGATTACTGCATCACGCTATCTGGACATTCTTCGTGAATTTGTGGCGGTACAAACTGCCTTAGACGACACTGCGAACACCTCGTGGTTTATGCAAGATGGTGCCCGGCCACATCGCACGGCCGACGTCTTTAATTTCCTGAATGAGTATTTCGATGATCGTGTGATTGCTTTGGGCTATCCGAAACATACAGGAGGCGGCGTGGATTGGCCTCCCTATTCGCCAGACATGAATCCCTGTGACTTGTTTCTGTGGGGACACTTGAAAGACCAGGTGTACCGCCAGAATCCAGAAACCATTGAACAGCTGAAGCAGTACATCTCATCTGCATGTGAAGCCATTCCGCCGGACACGTTGTCAAAGGTTTCGGGTAATTTCATTCAGAGACTTCGCCATATTATTGCTACGCATGGTGGATATGTGGAAAATATCGTACTATAGAGTTTCCCAGACCGCAGCGCCATCTGTTGTTGAAAATTGTAACTACTGTAATTTCGAAAGTTTATCTGCCTGAAAATGTACTGTTGTCCCAAGCATATTGCAACAAACGGTGTATTTCTATCGCTGCTCGTTTAGTTTTTATTGCCGTTTCAAATATACCGGTCATTTTTGAAACACCCTGTAGCTAGTGCCAGGTGATTTCATTCAAAGTGGAATGCTATAGCCATCCATTATTATGTTTTACAAAATATTTCTGTATCTGATTTTTTCTAGATATGATACCCCAAACGCGTTACACGATCAATAAAGTCTTTCCTTGCCTTATATTTGACTTTTACTATTGCGACCCATACAGCCTTAATACAGAACTACTGATTAATGATGACAATGACCACCTGCCTCCTGTATAACTTTATGCCACATTTATATTATTTGAAGGTTAGTATGCCCATGAAAAATTATGCCTTCCACTCACCATAACAACTGGACCATCAAAACCAGCATACTTGACGACGCTGGACGCATGTTCATATGGCGAGAGGAGAGCACACGTAATGCACCCAGGAACATTGTCGAACATGATCATTTTGGTGATGCTTTTGTTGATGTTCATCTTATATCCTCCTTTCAAGACACTGTCCATTCCCTTCTGCTGCTCTTCCAGGCCCTTTGCTGTCTCTGACAGAATTATAATGTCATCGGCAAACCACAAAGTTTTTATTTCTGCGCCATGGATTTTAATACCTACTCCGAATTTTTCTTTTGTTTCCTTTACTGCTTGCTCAATATACAGATAGAATAACTTCGGGGAGAGGCTACAACCCTGTCTCAATCCCTGCCCAACCACTGCTTCCGTTTCATTCCCCTCGACTCTTATAGCTGCCATCTGGTTTCTGTACAAACTGTAAATAGCCTTCCGCTCCCTGTATTTTATCTCTGCCACCTTCAGAATTTGAAAGACAGTATTCCAGCCAACACTGTCAAAAGCTTTCTCTAAGTCTACAAATGCTAGAAACGTAGGTTTACCTTTCCTTAACCTATTTTCTAAGATAAGTCGTAGGATCAGTATTGCGTCACATGTTCCAACATTCCTACGGAATCCAAACTGACCTTCCCCGAGGTCGGCCTCTGCCAATGTTTCCACTCGTCTGTAAAGAATTCGAGTTAGTATTTTGAAACCTTGACATATTAAACTGATAGTTAGGTAATTTTCATACTTGTCAACATCTGATTTCTTTGGGATTGGTATTATTATATTCTTCTTGAAGTCTGACGGTATTTCGCCTGTCTCATACATCTTGCTCACCAGATAATAGAGTTTTGCAGGGCTCGTTCTCCCGAGGCTGTCAGTAGTTCAAATGGAATGTTGTCTACTCCCGGGGCCTTGTTTCGACTTAGGACTTTCAGTGCTGTGTCAAATTCGTCACACAGTGCCATATCTCCCATTTCATCCTCATCTAAGACCTCTTCCGTTTTCATAATATTGACTTTAAATACATCGTCCTTGTATAGACTCTCTATATACTCCTTCCAGCCGGCCGTTGTGGCCGAGCGGTTCTAGGCGCTACAGTCTGGAACCGCGCGACCGATACGGTTCGAATCCTGCCTCGGGCATGGATGTTTGTGATGTCCTTAGGTTAATTAGGTTTAAGTAGTTCTAAGTTCTAGGGGACTGATGACCTCAGAAGTTAAGTCCCACAGTGCTCAGAGCCATTTGAACAATTTGAACCCCTTCCACCTTTCTGCTTTCCCCTCTTTGCTTAGAACTGGTTTTCCGCCTGAGCTCTTGAAATTCAAACAAGTGGTTCTCTTTGCTGCAAATGTCTCTTTAATTTTCGTGTAGGCAGTATTTATCTTACCCCTACTGATATACGCCTCTACATCCCTACATTTGTCCTCTAGCCATCCCTGCTTAGGCATTTTGCAGTTCCTGTCGATCTCATTTTTGAGACGTTTGTATTCCTTTTTGCCTGCTTCATTTACTGCATTTTTGTATTTTCTCCTTTCATCAATTAAATTGAATATATCTTCTGTTATCCAAGGATTTCTACTAGCCCTCGTTTTTTACCTACTTGATCCTCTGCTGCATTCACTATTTCATCTCTCAAAGCTACCCATAAGTCTTCTACTGTATTTCTTTCCCTCGTCCTTGTCAATTGTTCCTTAATGCTCTGTCTGAAAGTCTGTACAACCTCTTGTTCTTTCACTTTATCCAGCTCCCATCTCCTTAAATTCCCACCTTTTTGCAGTTTCTTCAGTTTTAATATGCAGTTCATAACCAATAGATTGTGGTCAGAGTCCACATCTGCCCTTGGAAATGTCTTACGACTTAAAGCCTGGTTCCTAAATCTTTGTCTTACCATTGTATAACGAATCTGAAACCTTCCAGTGTCTCCAGCCCCCTTTCATGTACGGAACCTTCTTTTATGAGTATTAAACCAGGTGTTAGCTATGATTAAGTTATGCTCTGTGCAAAATTCTACCGGGTGGCCTCCTCCTTTATTTCTTACCCCCATCCCATATTCATCTACTACTTTTCCTTCTCTTCCTTTTCCTACTAACGAATTCCTGTCAGCCATGACTATTAAATTTTCGTCTCCCTTCACTATCTGAATAATATCTTTTATCTCATCATACATTTCACCAATCTCTTCGTCATCTGCGGAGCTAGTCGGCATATAAACTTGTACTACTGTGGTAGGTGTGGGTTTCGTGTCAATCTTGGCTACAGTAATGCTTTCACTAAGATGTAATAGCTTATCCGCGCTCCTACTTTTTGTTCATTATTAAACCTACTCCTGCATTACCCCTATTTGATTTTGTATTTATAACCCTATATTCACCTGAACAGAAGTCTTGTTTCTCCTGCAGAAGAGCGTCAATAATTACCACTATATCTAACTTTAACCTATCCAGTTCCCTTTTTAAATTTTCTAACCTACCTGCCCGATTAAGGGTTCTGACATTCCACGCTCCGATCCGTAGAACGCGTTTTCTTTGTCCTGATAACGATGTCCTCCTGAGTAGTCCCCGTCCGGAGATCCGAATGGACCGGCGCAAATACACATCAATTACTGTACACTTATTATACCATAGGTGTAACGACTGTGACCAAGGTTGTTATAAAATAAATATTTTCTTTACGCACATGGTAATGAGTTCAAAGCGATAAAAGTAACTGTTAAATTCGGGAGTACTACCCGAAGCCACGCATTATCTAAATCTGCAGTCACAACAACTATGTGATATGACAAATGACATAACGTTAAAATTACAATACCAACTGAAACACATGACACAAGTTTTCATATAGGCAGTAAAAAAAGGGGAAACAGAATAAATCTTTGAACACGGTTCACTCACCGGTCAATGTTGTTGTGACACTGTACACATGCCTCGGTGTCCGTCCTTTCAAGAGTGCTTCCGTCCCTGACTTTATTTTTATGGATGACAATGCGCAACCACAAGGAACATCGCAGATGGGAGAGTCCTTGGAACGATGGGACACTCACAAATGAATGACTGTTCGTTCCTCTGTGTTAAGCCCCATCGAGCCCATATGGGATGCTATCTACATCTACATGGATACTCTGAAAATCACATTTAAGTGCCTGGCAGAGGGTTCATCGACCCACCTTCACAATTCTCTATTATTCCAACCTCGCACAGAGCGCGGAAAGAACGAACACCTACTCGTATATCTTTCCGTACGAGCTCTGATTTCCCTTATTTTATTGTGGTGATCGTTTCTCCCTATGTAGGTCGGTGTCAACAAAATATTTTCGCGTTAGGAGGAGAAAGTTGGTGATTAGAATTTCGCGAGAAGATTCCGATGCAACGAAAAACGCTTTTCTTTCGTATTAAAGAACAACCACGTGCACCAACGAAGTCCAACAGTTGTGAACAGCACTGATAGAGGAACGAAATGCCGTACCACAACAACTGTTCACCTGGCTTGTGACCTGAATGGGTGCTCGTTGCAAAGCTAGCACTGCTGTCTGTGGAGGTCACATACTCTAATAAGGACCACGTCTTATCTTTGTGATGTACAAGGGACGTTCATAAATCGCCGTGACTTCAGCTCAGTTATTAGCTACACTATGTGATCAAAAGTATCCGGATATTCCCGGATATTCCCCCCCCCCCTCCCCCCCCCCCCCGATAAAGTTTCTCATATTAGGTGCATTGTGCTGCCACCTACTGCCAGGTACTCCATATCAGCAACCTCAGTAGTCATTAGACACCATGAGAGCGGAGGTCCTCACGGACATAGAACGTGGTCGGGTGATTGGTTGTCACTTGCGTCAGACGTCTTTACGCGAGTTTTCCAAAGTCCTGAACATCCATAGGTCTACTGTTTCCGATGTGATAGTGAAGTGGAAACGTGAAGGGACACGTAAAGCACAAAAGCGTACAGGCCGACCACGTCTATTGACTGACAGAGACCGCTGACTGTTGCAGAGGGTCGTAATGCGTAATAGGCAGACATCTATCCAGACCATCACACAGGAATTCCAAACTGCATCAGGATACACTGCAAGTACTATTACAGTTAGGCGGGAGGTGAGAAAACTGGGATTACATGGTGGAGCGGCTGCTCATAAGCCACACATCACACCGGTAAATGCCAAACGACGCCACACTTGGTGTAAGAAGCCTAAACATGGGACGGTTGAACAGTGGAAAGACGTTGTGTGGAATGACGAATTACGGTACAGAATGTGGCGATCCGATGGAAGAGTATGGGTATGGCGAATGCATGGTGAACGTCAACTGCCAGAGTGTTTGGTAAAATTTGGAGGCTTTGGTGTTATGGTGTGGTCGTATTTTTAATGGAGGTGGCTTGCACCCCTTGTTGTTTTGTGTAGCACTATCGCAGCACAGGCCTACATTGATGTTTTAAGCACCTTCTTGCTTCTCACTATTGAAGAGCAATTCGGGGATGGCGATTGCATCTTTCAATACGATCGAGGACCTGTTCATAATGCACGGCCTGTGGCGGAGTGGTTACACGACAGTAACATCCCTGTAATGGACTCGCCTGCACACTGTTCTGAACTGATTCCTGTAGAACACCTTTAGGATGTTTTGGAACTCCGGCTTCGTGCCAGGCCTCACCGGCCGACATCGATACCTCTCCTCAGTGCAGCACTCCATGAAGAACGGGCTGCCATTCCCCAAGAAACATTCCAGCATATGATTGAACGAATGCCTGCGAGAGTGGAAGCTGTCATCAAGGCTTACGGTAGCCCAACACCATATTGAACGCCAACATTACCGATGGAGGGCGACACTAACTTGTAAGTCATTTTGAGCCAGGTTTCAGGATACTTTCGATCATATAGTGTATGTTCCAAGTTCCATAGTGCTTTGTCACTTGCCAATGACACATCATGCGAAAGTTACTTTCGTCCTTAAATTTTACACTCCAGCGTATTTTCACCTTGAACAATAGCTACAAATGTAATTTTTCGAATTGTGTCAATCTACCGCAACGGCTGTTGTTGCTGTAATGAACATATCCTTTTATTCTATAATGTCTACCATCACGTTGAAAATCGTCTGCTGTTAAAACATTTCAAGCTGTGCATTTATGCGCGCGTCGACAGCCAATTGTCTGTCTCAAGAAATGAGTATTCCTCTGTTTGCTGGGAATGTACCTCGCTAGGTGGAAATTCTAAAGTAGGGTTGTGAGCTTGAAAACCCACGCCTTCTCAGGCTCAGCGGAGCAGTTGCGGGTTGATGGGGAGTGAGAAGAATGCGCGCCGAGACAGTGGTAGCGACAGCGAAGGAGAAGCGCGAACTACTGAATACGGGGCGGTAACTTTTGTCAGTGGCGCCACCTAATTTCAGCAGTGTAAATGTTGTGTAACATCAATAATGTCTTCGCATTAAAACCAGCAGAGAGAGGTACCTTATCACTGTGTACGAAAAAATGGGTTTCGCAAAATGTTTGGTGTATCAGTAGATACAGCATACTTTCAGGTAGTTCAACTTGCACATGTCTTACCCGCAAAAGATACAGAAAAGGAAAATCTGAAAGACATGAACGTGTCGCATAGGTTTTAGAAGTTAAAAGGAAGCTCTCTGAACGGGAGGAAGAAGAAGAAGAAGAAGGAATATCAACTGAATCTGCCGTTTGGGTGAGCTACAAAAATGCACTATTTGTAGGCCTCGAGGCGTGTGAAGAATGGTGATTTAACGAATGAATGGTTGATAACTGCATCTGAATATTTAAGTCCACTTCGGACAGAACACTTACGCGTGGTGCAGTTGTGATAATCACGCCACCCGCAGGTTATGGCAGATGACGTTCAGAGCCAGCTTGAAAATATTTGTAAAGAGTTTAATACGTATTCTTTAACGCTCTATAGAAATGTAGATATCGCAGGCGCACTGCTGGTTGTTACATTCTTAGTAGCGTTGAAGAAAGGCTAGAAAATATTGGTTTGTCATTATTAGTTTGTCTACACATGGAATGCCAATCATGTTGGAAAATAAATCAGGATTCTTAATGCAACTGGACGGGGAAGTAAAGAAGTCTGTCGTAGACAGCTGGCTCTGATCTACAGCTTAAAATAATTTATCTGTGACGCAACAGGAAATATAAGATATTCTAAATATCTGCAGGAATTTCCCCCAGGACTGAATTCCTCATTTGTACAAGTCACCACACGGTTCCCCACCGTATTCTCCGTGGCGATGGAGGAGTATATACTTCCGCTCGCAGGTTTACGCTCATCACCTTGCCCTGCTATAAGGCATGTCTTAGCAAGACGTCTGAACATTAACGTGACAGCGAATAGAACAGCTTGTGTGTGTGTGGGGGGGGGGGGGGGGGGGGGAGGAGACAGAATCAACTATCAAGGGCCATGGGCCATGCGGTCATTCTCGTCTGGACACCGTAAGAACGTATCTGTTTAGAATAGATTGTTTGTCTAGTGATAATGAAGTGGGTACGCTGAAGCGACTTCGTTCTGAATTACGATGAGATGGTTGTGGGTTGTTTGCTTGTGCTGCCCTGACGTCATTGTATGTTATATCCTTTCCAGATTATGGAACATTAGACTTCATTCCGTGAGGTACTTTGCACTCGTGTTTAACGTGGGCAACATTAGATCTCTCTTAGAATTCATAACTTCTTTAGTACACGAGGAAATAAATATCTTTATTTAGTCATCCGGGTTGGTCTGCCATTCATTCGTGTTTCAGGCCTTAGTGGTAATATACGGTGTTTTTCTTTATTCGTTGTGTACGGATGGTCGTATAAAGACACGAGCCAACTGAGTTGAATTTTTATGATACATGACATTTCTGAACAATGTATTAAGTATGCATGTTATTTTGGATTCTTAAGAAATTATTTTTAAATCCCCTAAACTTCATTCGTGTTAATGTTTTACGTGTTCCATATCTCTATATGTGTTTACTTAAAGCCTACGTTTTCGAACGTACTACGTTCGCTTTAAGTGCCTTCAAAGCCGAGAGGGAATAAATTGACTTCCACTGTGCTGGAATTTATATTTAAAATGATTGTCAGCAATGCACGTGCGTTCGTGTTGCTGCGGAACTTCAAGACACATGCTTACGGAGACTGAGACTACGAAACAGAATTCTGTTATCACACTAGCTCAGATTTTTCCAACTAATAGCTGTTGAAGGACACAGAGTACACAAACACATTTGCATCACACGAATTACACTTTTAAGGTGGAATCCATACACGCATATAGTGAGCAGCTGCATGAGATCTTGTGTAAGGATTATATTTTCTATTTTATCTTGGTTTAACTTGTGTTAAATAACCCCTTTCATTATTCCGTTGCCCTACGAGAAAGTTCTTGTCACGACGAAATTTAAAAACAAAGTCAGGTTGCGTTTATTTACATATGGGTCGGATTCTAAAGGCCGATTAAGTGATGGAGTTACAAGTTTCAGGGATCATGGAGAAGGGTAAACATATCAATTTGAGGTAAGGAAGCCTGGTATGGGAAAGAGTGAGTCCAAAGTTATAATTGAACATCGTTCTGATACTTCTGACGTTCGAATACATGTACCGGTATTGTTGTTGCTAACTTTCAGAGGTAGTAGCACGGACAAAAAAATTAATAAACATGGGCTTTAAAATAAATACCTTTAGTGCTATGAGAACTTGTTCCTCTTCGGCATTGATAAACTTATCTCTTCTACTGCAAGCACTTTAAAATGCATAACTTCAGATCTATGGGCACTTGTTCAGTATAAGGGATGCGTTTCATAGCAGTGAAGATGAACAAGTGCTCACAGCTCTTAAGGTATGCATTTTACAGCCCATGTTAACTAGAAATTTTTTTTGGTATGTACCACCACCTCTGAAAGCATCCTGCCTTAAAGTCTTAGCAACAGCGGTACCGGTACATGTATTCCACTGTCTCAAGTATCAGATTGTCGCGTATAACTTTCGAGTCGGTCGTTCCCGGAGCAGGATCTCTTATCTCAGATTGATACATTTACCCATCTCCATCATCTTTGAAATTTTGTAACATCTTCAAGGAGCCAGCCTTTATACAGGGTGTTCCAGCTATTTGTTCAAATTTATACTGGACGTAGAGAATACACTTACTGAAACTTCCTGGCAGATTAAAACTATGTGCCGGACCGAGATTCGAACTCGGGACCTTTGCCTTTCGCCGGGTGGGTAATTGCTCTGCCAGAAAGTTTCATATCAGCGCACACTCCGCTGCAGACTGAAAATCTCATTCTGGAAGCTTTCCCTACTCTGTGGTTAAGCCAAGTCTCCCCAGTATCCTTTCTTCCAGGAGTGTTAGTTCTGCTAGTTTTGGCAGAAGTGGAGCTGTGAGGACGGGTCGTGAGTCGTACTCGGATAGCTCAGATGGTAGAGCACTTGCCCGCGAAAGGCAAAGGTCCCGAGTTCGAATCTCTGTCCGGCACAGTTTTAATCTGCTAGGAACTTTCATATCAGCACACGCTCCGCTGCAGAGTGAAAATCTCATTCTGGGAATATACTTATTTATGAGACCTGATGGCGATTTCTGATGCTGGGGTCGATTTACACAGACGGTTGTTTAGCACGCTAATTAAAACAGTGGAAGCCAGAGGAACTACTCGAATGCGGAACCACTGGCACGCATGCAAGCAGTCCATCGTCGGACCATTGACTGTTACGTAATAAAATGTAATTCCTAGCCCATCCTTACAATGCTATTCATTATAGGGCTACCTGTTTCAGTGCTTCAGTACATCTTCAGCCCTTAACTAGCGGTGAGAGTGTTAACTCCAATCGTATTTATCAGTGACCAACATCTGTGAACTGGTTTTCGCTGAACTGGTTTTCGCAGACTATCTGTAACAACGTTGTTGTGTCTCTAACCATCAACTTCCTTCTTGGCTACTGAAGAATCGTGTATACGATTGGAGTTAACCCCTTCAGCATCAGTTAAGGCCTGAAGATGATGTACTGCGGCACCGAAACTTGTAGTCATACAAGAAATAACATTGTAAGGGCGGATATAGGTGTTCCATTTTATTACATACGTGAACAGCAAAAGCCCTCAAACCTCCAGTCATGGACGTGCATTGATTGTCATGTCCGTTCAAAGATTCATGGCATGTGCACAATAGTACAAGCAGTGACGGCAATTCCAGCAACGAGCCCTCCTTCTCTTTCCATAACGGCTTCATACACCAGTTGTTTAATATGTCCCCAAACAAGGTCAGATGATCTGGATGGCCAGGCCGCGTGGTCGATTCCCAAAAGCGGCTCTCAGATGATTCATCACAGAAATCCTGATGTGGGTTGGCGCCTCATCGTGCTAGAAGTACATTCTTTGACTAACATTCAGAGGCACTTCCGGCAATGATACTCAACGAAAATAACATATCTCCGTCGTTTGAGACGGGATGAGAGAAACTATGCTCCAGTCAACCGCTCGTGGATTGACATGTGCTCAAACATGAGAGTTGTGGATCTTTGAATGTCACTACTCGATCCCAGTCAGCGATACCGACACGACAGTTTACGTCAGTACCACTAACAAAATGTTCGCTAACATTTCAAGCTGACTTGAGAGGAACATGTTCTTTATCGAAATATATTTGTTTTGATGTTCTCTATCTCCTCTATTCATTTGGACGAATAATTTAGTTACACCCTGTGTAAAGAAGTAATTTTTCAGGGAATTAAAAACGGTGCTTATAGTTTCTTATGAACTCACAGGTTAAACTATAAAGTAGTGCAAGCCATTCAAAGTACACTAGTGATTGTGAAAATTGCATCAAGGAGACAACTGAGTACATTGAAATTTCTTCCATAGAATAGCGACAGACAATACACAAATGATTCAAATTAGAGAACTGTAGATGCACTTGACCGTGAGAATTCAGTATGGTGTGAAACAGTCACGTGCTGCAATGAGAGGCTCTAGAAATCATGGCAGCGTATCGAAGACCGACAAGGCATGTTACTGAGAAGCAAACTGAAACACCGTTTGTGGACATGTCCACGAAGCATTCTCAGTGGATGCAGGAGGACCAAAACGAACAATTTTCCAATAGAACATATCCCAGAGTGTTAAAAACCATTCAGAAGCCAAGATCGCATAATTTATTTTTTATTTAAGACAGTCGGTTTCAACAGACTTTGCTGTCTTCTACAGGTCTTAAATATCTTTTTGTAGTAAAACATGTTCATTTTATGCTAAACCTCATGCACATCTTGTGCGTGAGGTTCAGCGTAAAATGAATGTATTTTACTACAGAAAGATGTATAAGACTTGAAGAAGACAGCAAAGCCTGTTGAAACTGAAAAGCTAGTGTAGTGATAACTCGCCTGAATCACGAGAAAGGGAAAACCTAACTACAAGACTGGACAGGGCAAGAGGACACGTGTTAATACCTCAGGTAATAATTTTCATGATACCTAGGTGAAATGTACATGGTAAAAGTTATAGAGAGATCAATATCAGTATCTTCTTCACTTGAGCTGATCTTCCTACAGACCGTGTAAATAACTGCTCTTCATTTAACTTCTGCTTTATTCAATCATTTTTCATTCAAAAAGTGTTTCCGGATTTCTACTTTGCTCCAGTTTTAATTTTTGGTTTTTGCTGGATGTGGGAATCTAAAACGTTCTTTTGAAATGTATCTCAGTTCAGAATTGCATGTGCCTTAATACAAACACCGAAAAAAGTTTTGCATCACCCCGGTTCCCAGAACTCTTGAAGACATACATTGACTGAGGATATTTATTACAGACATAGTCCCTTTAGCTATTCAGACCTGTCACTAAACCCGCCCAAAGATGTAAACATCCATGCATGAGCAACGCCTATTAGACGGAGGAGGTCCGACGGCCAATTAGTCTCAGTCATTCCACCAGGAAGGAAGTACACGGCTCATGTTGTCTGTAGTTCAGCCATGCCTAGATGGTCAGTACCGTGTTTGATCGTGTCCGCATTGTTACTTTGTGCCAGGAAGGGCTCTCAACAAGGGAAGTGTCCAGGCGTCTCGGAGAGAACAAAAGCTATCTTGCTCGAACGTGGAGGAGGTACAGAGAGACAGGAACTGTCGATGACATGCCTCGCTCAGTCACTCAAGGGCTGCTACTGCAGCGGATGACCGCTTTCTACGGATTATGGCTCGGAGGAACCCTGACAGCAACGCCGCCATGTTGAATAATGCTTTTTCATGCAGCCACAGGACGTCATGTTACAACTCAAACTGTGTGCAATAGGCTGCATGAAGCGCAAATTCACTTCTGACGTCCATGGCGAGGTCCATCTTTGTAACAACGACACCATGCAGCGTGGTACAGACAGGCCCAACAAACTGCCAAATGGACCGCTCAGGATTGGCGTAACATTCTCTTCACCGCTGAGTGTCGCATTTGCCTTCAACCACACAATCGTCGGAGATATGTTCGGAGGCAACCCGGTCAGGCTGAAAGCCTTAGACATACTGTCCAGCGAGTGCGGCAAGCTGGAGGTTCGTGATGTTTTGGGATGGCATTATGTTGTGCCGACGTACGCCGCTGGAGCTCACGGAAGGCGCCGTAACGGCTGTACGATGCATGAATGCCATCCTCCGACCGATAGTGCAACCATGTCGGCTGCATATTGGCGAGGCATTCGCCTTCATGGACGACAATTCACCCCCCCCCCCCCCTCCCGCATCATGCATAGCTTGTGAATGACTTCCATCAGAATAAAGACATCGCTCGACTAGAGTGGCCAGCATGTTCCCGAGACATGAAACCCATCCAACATGCTTGGGATAGATTGAAAAGGGCTGTTTATGGACGACGTGACCAATCAACCACTCTGAGGGATCTACTCTGAATCAACGTTGAGGAGTGGGACAATCTGGACCAACAGTGCCTTGATGAACTTGTGTATAGTAAGCCACGATAAACACAGGCATGCGTCAATGCAAGAGGACGTGCTAATGGGTATCAGAGGTACCAGTGTGTACAGAAATCTGGACCACCACCTCTGAAGGTCTCGCTGTATGGTGGTGAAACATGTAATGTGTGGTTTTCATGAGCAATAAAGAGGTCGGAAATGATGTTTTTGTTGATCTCTATTCCATTTTTCTATACAGGTTCGGGAGCTCTCGGAACCAAGATGATGTAAACTTTTTTTGATGTGCTTATTTCATGCCTTTGAGCTGATTCCTTGGAGCAGCTTTCACCAGGGAGGTTTTCATTCGCCTTCAAAAGTTCTCTTGCACATCCTGTTTTCGTACTTTTGAGTCAGATGTCCGTTTTCTCATCGCTGCATTCAGTTGTTCATTTTTGTTCTACAGACCTTTGTTATTCCTGCCCGTGTATTCACCGTTCTGTTTTATTGGTCCCAATGTTTTTCTTCCTACGTTCCTCTCCTTCTTTTCCGTGTTTTCAATTTGAGCTGTTTTATTCCAATCCAAGAATATGGCTGTGTAAAAATCTTCTGGTTTACTGTAACATACCATTGTAACTTTGCTTGAGAGAAGATAAGCTCTTATTGTACATATCTGTAGTCGATCGGAAGGTCATCCCCGTCTTTCTTGCCCTGAGTTTATTAACCTTCCCGTCACAGCCGTTCTTCTTTAATACCCCACCCACATCTTGAAATTTATTTACTCATTTCCGTACTCTGCAATCAGCATGCACTAACGCTCTTTCTCCGGCTTCCCTTTGTAGCAGTATCTATGGACGGACAATTTGTCTGCCATGTTGGTAATAAATTTTACAACCGATCTTTCCTCGTTAGTACCGGCTGCTTATAATTAAAGTGCAGCTACAGAAAGTGTTCCAGTGTGGACTGTAATTATTGTATGGCAGCCAAACTTTATAGATGTGCTAATACGTCAACGGGGAGCCGATTTACGATGGAAAACTAATTTGTTCCAATTTTGGCCACCAGGCGCATGTCCGGTGCTGTACACTGTTTTTATGACGGTATGACTTCCAGTGTCCTTTGACAAGCCATGACGTAAGTGAACAGTATGGCTATTTGCAAGAGAGATCGTGTGCTGTTTGTCAAACTTTTTCTGAACAGCAGGAACTACTGTGCTGCGTATAGAGAGTATCACCGACTGAAAGGTCCGAGCAGAAGCGCGATGTCATTAAATGGTTCAATGAAAATGATAACGAAATTTGAAAACAGCAGTGAACTTGGTGTGGCACCTGGAAGAGGAAAGTGTCCTATCTCGGTGGAAGTTATTGAAGAGGGCGCTGTTGTTGTACCTGACCGTGCATCACGTGCCCCGTGCAATGTTATTGCTCGTGCAGTACCGAGAGAATTGTCCATCCATGGTCAGCGCATCAGCGATCTATTTTACACTAGCACAAGAACAAGATCCAGATAGAGCAGCAACTGAAATCTCGTGATTCGCAGCAACGTTCTGAATTTGCTCTTCAGTTTCTGGCACGGATCGAAGTTGTTGACATGTGCCGCCCAATGTGCTATGGAGTGACGAGGCACATTTTACACTAGAGGTTGTAGTGAATTTGGGGAATTGTTTAACCGCATGTTGTGCACTTGCCGTATGTTACTGTGTGGTGCGGAGTCATGTTGTTGTTGTTGTTGTGGTCCTGAGACTGGTTTGATGCAGCTCTCCATGCTAATCTATCCTGTGCAAGCTTCTTCATCTCCCAGTACTTACTGCAACCTACATCCTTCTGAATCTGCTTAATGTATTCATCTCTTGGTCTCCCTCTACGATTTTTGCCCTCCACGCTGCCCTCCAATGTTAAATTTGTGATTCCTTGATGCCTCAGAACATGTCCTACCAACCGGTCCCTTCTTCTTGTCAAGTTGTACCACAAACTCCTCTTCTCCCCAATTCTATTCGATACTTCCTCAGCAGTTATGTGATCTGCCCATCTAATCTTCAGCATTCCTCTGTAGCACCACATTTCGAAAGCTTCTATTCTCTTCTTGTCGAAACTATTTATCGTCCATGTTTCACTTCCATACGTGGCTACACTCCACACAAATACTTTCAGAAACGTCTTCCTGACACTTAAATCTATACTCGATGTTAACAAATTTCTCTTCTTCAGAAACGCTTTCCTTGCCATTGCAAGTCTACATTTTATATCCTCTCTACTTCGACCATCATCAGTTATTTTGCTCCCCAAATAGCAAAACTCCTTTACTACTTTAAGTGCATCATTTCCTAATCTAATTCCCTCAGCATCACTCGACTTAATTCGACTACATTCCATTATTCTCGTTTTGTTTTTGTTGATGTTCATCTTATATCCTCCTTTCAAGACACTGTCCATTCCGTTCAACTGCTCTTCCAGTCCTTTGCTGTCTCTGGCAGAATTACAATGTCATCGGCGAACCTCAAAGTTTTTATTTCTTCTCCATAGATTTTAATACCTACTCCGAATTTTTCTTTTGTTTCCTTTACTGCTTGCTCAATATACAGATTAAATAACATCTGGGAGATGCTACAGCCGTGTCTCACTCCCTTCCCAAACGCTGCTTCCCTTTCATGCCCCTCGACTCTTATAACTGCCATCTGTTTTCTGTACAAATTGTAAATAGCCTTTCGCTCCCTTTATTTTACCCTTGCCATCTGTAGAATTTGAAAGAGCGTATTCTAGTCAACATTGCCAAAAGCTTTCTCTAAGTCTACAAAGTCTAGAAACGTAGGTTTGCCTTTCCTTGATCTATTTTCTAAGATAAGTCGTAGGGTCAGTATTGCCTCACGTGTTCCAATATTTCTAAGTAATCCAAACTGATCTTCCCAGAGGTCGGCTTCTACCGGTTTTTCCGTTCGTCTGTAAAGAATTCGTGTTATTATTTTGCAGCTGTGACTTATTAAACTGATAGTTCGGTAATTTTCACATCTGTCAACACCTGCTTTTTTGGGATTGGAATTATTATATTCTTCTTGAAGTCTGAGGGTACTTCGCCTGTAGAGTCATAAGCATCTTTATTCTCGGTCAGTTCTTCTTTGAAGAGAATAAACTGGTGTCCAAAATTAAAGCAATTCACGATGTGTCTCATTCACGATATAATCATAGAAACTGTCAACAGATGTTACGACTGTGTTCTGCACGGAATATGGCATTCTGATCAGCGGGCAACCATGCCAGCAGTGACGTCAGGATACCTATTAAGCAGGATAGTGTTTGCAGGATAGTCTCGCATCCACAACCACTGTGTACACAGTATGGCACAGGGAAAACGCCTACAGACTCCATGCTGGTGGAGGCGGGGGAGGGGGGGGGCGTGGGGGGGGGGGGTGGGTGGAGAGGGGCGTAGGAAGAGTGAAAGCAGGAGAGTCGCAAGCTGATGTGGCCCAATGGCTTAATGTGAATCGTTCTGTTGTTCCTCGGATGAGGCGACAGTTTACAGAGACCGAAACAGTATGCAGGAGACCAGGACAATGCCGACCATGTGTCACAACGGAAAGAATTGACCGTTATTTGACTGTATGGGCAGGACGATACCGAGTTAGTACTGCACTGCAACTGGCATCTGACCTCACAGCATCCCCTGGACGTGGTGTATCGAGGCAAACGGTGTACAAAAGGCTTCAGCAGAGTGGTCTTTATTGTTGGAGACCTGACGTCTGTTGACCTCTGCCGTGTCTTCACGAAAGAGAACGTTTAAAATGAAGCCGTCAGCATGTCACCGTGACAGTCGAAGTGTGGTCCAATGTTCTTTTCACAGATGAGTCCAGATTTTGTGTGGAGAGCGATTCTCGACGGAGGGCACATGAACACGGTTTTGGGATCCAAACATTGTGGAAGGAGACTGATATCGAGGGTGGTATGGGCAGAGATTATGTTGAGAACTCTAACATCTCTTCATGAAACTACATGGGTGAATCAGCAAGATTTAACTGCTGTGAGGTATCGTGAGGAGATCTTGGGATCTCATCCGCGGTTATTGCGAGGTACTGTGGACCCTGAGATCGTATTGATGGACGACAATGCTCGACCTGATGGAGCAAGGGTGGTTGATGTTTTTTCGGAAACGGAAGACGTTGCATGCATGGTGTGGCCTGCTCGCTCTCCCGATATGAATCCCACAGTGTATCTCTGAGATGCACGACGGAGACGGGTTGCATCACGTCAGCAGCCATCAACCACTCTCCAAGACTTGTGGGCACCTCTGCAGGAAGACTGGGTGTTAAGGTCTCAACATGAAATTGATGACACCATTCACAGCATGTCCCATCGTTGCCAGGCCTGTATTGGTGCAGTTTTCAGAATGTGTGTGTGCAAATCTGTTAAATTGGAAAAGAACGAAGAACATTTTTGTCTATCGTTATATATATTGCAGTTGATTACGTTCTGTATTCGTTACATTGTTTCTACTTTACTATAACCTGTTTATACTGTTTTGTGGCAAAATAACGAAACCTTGCAAAAATGTCCGTTTGTTGCTTTAATTCTGGACACCAGTGCGCCTGTCAGATGTTCTGCGACGTCTTCACGTCATCGAGACCTCCATGTACAGCATGTAATTCCTGATTTGGAATAGCGCCAATGTGTGGAAACCACTGTTTTCATGCAAGACGTAGCAACACTTCATGCCGCTCTCCCTGTGAAAGGTCTGCTTAATGCAACCTTCCACGAACGTTTCATCGCCAGAGATTTTTCAGATGCATGTCCTGCAACATCGTCTGTCTCTGGGACTGTTGTCGAACGCGTTTATCACGTACGGTCTCTACCTAATCTGAAGGCCAGTATACAGGAACACGTTGCTCGAATTCCACCGGAACAGCTGCGAACAACAGTTGACGCGTCGTTTTATGGATACAGCATCTCGTCAACGTCTGCGGTACTCATTCTGAACAAACTTTGTAAACGGCAGTTATTAATGAAATCAACATACGCCTTTCTCACTAATTTGATCTTTTCTGCCCACATCCCATTCCTAATCCACTACATATGAAAACATTTGTACCCATCTTTCTATCATTCACAGTGACAGATTTGCGCCTACTGACCAAAACTGGAACTAATTTTTTTTTTTTTTTTTCAGTGTGAATCAGTTTTGCATTCAAGTGTTGGAATATTTACCAAGTTCCAATGCCAGACGATAATTGCAGCCCACACTGGACCTCTTTGAGTAGCTGCACTTTAATTATATTCAAGCGGTATCTGTCTGTTAGCGAAAACCGTACCAGATTGCTGCAATAGTTCCTAAGATTAGGCCTTGACTTAGAGAGAGAGAAACACTACGGAGCACTTTAATTTAGTAGTATACGTAGATATTGATCGACAGATGGGAGAGACAATTGACTGTAGTGCAATGATTGCAAAACGTTGGTTTCGAGATTTAGCCAGGACAACAGTGGCAAAAAGACTAGTACGGGGTCCTTCCAGTGGGACTACACAGTGAGAAATTCGTAGGGTTTTTCGACTGTCCCTGGCGAATAGACAGCTGACGACAGCTGAAATCAAGGCAAAGGCTACGGGCACAGTTTCGCCACGAACCGTCGGGAAAAGATTACTGGAAGCTGGTTTGAGATCTCGAGTTGCCGTGCATCGTTTATCACTGACACAGTACATCGGCAAACAAAGACTGCAGGTGTAGCGTCAGCGTCAATTGTGACATTGAGTACCATTCTGTGGTTTTCGGGCAACAGTCTTGCTTTTGTTGTGCGGTCGTAACCACAGTGTTAGTAGACGTCCTGATGAAAGGGAGTAACGGTTTCAATACTCATACAATCCTTGGAAGCATGGTGTGAGACACAGGATTCGCATTCGGGAGGACCACGGTTCAGACCCTCGTCCGGACTTAGGTTTTCCACAATTTCCCTAAATCGCTTAGGGCAAATTCCTGGATAGTTCCTTTGAAAGGGCACGGCCGATTTCCTTCCCCATCCTTCTCTCATCCGATGGGACCGATGACCTCGCTGTTTTGTCTCCTCCCCCAGATCAACAAACCAACCATGGTGTGGGGTGGTACTGGAAATTATAAGACGACTTATTCGGTTTTTTGGTGAAAGGAGGTTGAATTCTCACAGCATGTTGCAAGGATGGTAAACCCTATTGTCATACACCGTTCAGCGCACAGTGTTGAACATGGTGTTTCGCAGCAGAGGACCCCCATGTGTTCCGATGTTGGCCCAACAACATCGTCAGTTATGATTACAGTGCGCACGGGATCATAGAGATTGGACCGCAGATAAATGGAATCGTGTCGCCTGGTCGGATGAATCCAGTAAACCAGATCGATCCTCGTGTCCAGATACGTCGTCATCCAGACAAACGGCTGCCGATGGGGCCAGTGCTATGTTGTGGGGGACATTCCATGGAACCTGCTGTAGTGACCGAAGGCACCATAACAGATGTGGACCACATGAACATTATTGGAGACCAGCTGTAACCTCTCATGCATGACGGTTTCCCCCTTCCAGCAGGGTAACTGTCGCTGTAACAAGACCAGAATAGTGCAACAATGGTTTGACAAACATGATAGTGAACTCATGTTGCTGCCTTGGCCATCAAATTCGGCTTATCTGAATCCGATCAAACCCAGCTGAGACGCTATCGGATGCCAGCTCCGCTCCTACAAACCAACTGCCCGTAAATTGCGGGAAGTGTGTGACCTGGTTGGCAGACATCTGGTGCTACAAGCCTCTGGAAACTTTTCAAGTACTTTTGGAACTCGTGGCATGCAGAATCACTGCTGAATTGTGTTGCAGAGGCAGACCAACACACTTTTAAGTAGACGGTCATAATGTTTGGGCTCATCAGTGTATTCGTGTTATATATTACAATCTCTGTCTTCCCCCATATTTTCCCTCTGCATCTCTCTCTAATACCATCGAAGTTATTTTCTTCCCTTTTATTCTATCCTTATTTATTGCCTTCCTCTCTGCATTTTCCTTCCCTCGCTTATTCTGCGACCAATTATAGTTTCTCGTCATTATACAGGGTGTTCATAAATGAATATTGGGATTTTAACGCTTCATAATATTTATTACATTAAAATTACAATTATAAATGATATGTCAAATGAAAGAGCAACTCAAACAGTTGTGTTTGGCACCAGTGCGCATGCGCAGCGTGCAATGTTCCCGCCGCAATCCGCTAGACAGCGATAGTAGCGAAGATGGCGGCTAATGAACAGAAAGCGTTTTGTATTTTGCAGTTTGCAAAGACCGAATCTGTAGTTACTCTGCAACGTGCGTTCAGGCTGAAGTTCGGTTCTGATCCTCCAAGTGATGATAACATTCGTAGATGGTATCATCAATCTGAAGATACCAGCTGCCTTTGTAAAGGGAAGAGCACAGGACAACCAAGAGTCAGTGAAGAGACTGTTGAGCGAATGAGAGAGTCGTTCACTCGTAGCCCAAAGAAATCAATCCGTAAGGCTAGTCGTGAATTACAAGTCAACTGTCTGGAAAGTTTTAAGAAAACGCGTACAACTACGCCCTTACCGTTTACAGTTATTACAGGCTCTAAAGCCGGCAGACCATGGATTACGTGCCAACTTCGCAAACGAAACGTAGTTTCATGACGATGAAGTTTTTCTGGATCATGTTGTCTTCAGTGATGAATCGACCTTTTACCTTAGTGGACATGTTAACACTCGCATCTGGAGCTCAGAAAATCCTCAGAAGGTGGACAAATGCTACGAGATACCCCTAAAGTGACTGTTTTTTGTGCCATATCCCGGCGGAAAGTTTATGGGCCTTTCTTTTTTGGTGAAACTACTGTAACTGGCACTTCTTACCTTGATACACTAGAGCCATGGCTCTTCCCTCAGTTGGAAGAAGAGGAGCCAGAGAAATTCATTTTCCAGCAAGATGGTTTCGATGTCTCGCTTCTGTGGAACGTTCGCTTTCCTGTGCAGCATACTTAATTTTACCAAATGGTTATAATTAAACTGACGGTATTCAGGGTGCTACAGTGCGGGCCTTTATATATCACAGGAAGCTGAAGCATCGTAACTATGTTTATTAATCAGTGCACTCACGGAGTATACTGGAAAAATAAATAAATAATAGTTCTACCTTCTGACAGGAGGTGAATGTATTGTGCTATAAGCAGTAAAAATATGGTGTGGGTGCAGGAAAAGGGGCACATTTATTGGAATTGGTCACAAGTTACAACATGCGCTTAACGTTGTCTACTGACTCAGCAACATGCTGCATCCATTACATGGCGAGATCGGTAGTTCCTCGCAGCATATCCGATCAGGAAGAGTCCGGATACATCCCTGCTGCACGTGATCTTTCAGATATCCCCACAATCAGAAATCATGGATTCAGGTCAGGGGATCTGGAAGGTGACACTTTTAAAATTACATAGAGATGATGCTGTCATTACCAAAGGTTTCTTGAAGAAAACCTTTCACATGGCAAGAGACATGTGCTGTCTCCCATCTTGCATGAAAATGGTGGTGTGGATACAGCTGTGTTCTTGCGAAACCGGCATAACGTGTTTGCACAAGAAGGTTTTTATAATGTGCAGATGTTGTTGTAACCTAACAGGTTCGGGAAGTGTCGTCTCCTAGAATAAAAACGGACCGAGAATGAAGGAGCTTGTGAAACAACACCACATAGTGACATACGGTGAGTGCACTGGAATGTGCTGCACAATATGTGGTGAAGCAGAACCCCATATGCGACAGTTCTGTGCATTCACTGTCTAGTGTAAAATTTACCCCGTCCATCCAAAGAATATCCCTCAGCAACATGTAGTCCATTTCCATGCGTGCCAACAAATGAAGGGGAAGCCTACTTTGGGGGTTCATTTGGTGTACATTCTTAATCTTATAGGGATACCAGTGTAAAATGCGCCGCAAAATAATTTGAACTGCAGCAAGGGGAAGAGAAAATTCCCATGCCACAGCTCTAGCACTGGTTGCAGAATTTGAAGCATGTGCTGCACGTACTATAGCTACAGCAACTTCAGCAACAACTACCTGGGAATGGACCCCTTCCCATTTTCTGCTGCACTGCTTAGTTCACTTGTTACTTGTAATTTCTTGTTCGTATTCCTTATCCCATTTATTGGCATGTGGTCTCTTTGCAGCTGTTTCTGTCGCCTACATGCCCGCAGTGCAGCGCTGATATTGCTGCCGTTACGATAAAACAACTTTACGGGCAATGCACGGTCTTTCTTCTGAATAGCCACTGCCTTTTGTATCTTAATCTTCTTAATCCTTTCCACCAGCAGTCGCTTCACATAAGAAATCAACACGTATCGCCAAGTGACAAACAGCATACTGACGTCAAAACAAGAAACATTTCACAATTTGCCTGCTTAGAGTACCATATTTTCAGTTTATGGCAGGAAATGGATGTTTTTCAGCATATTCCACGGTCGCACAGATTAATGAACGTACCTACCATGTTCCAGCGTCCTGCGACGCATTCAGCCAGCAGTGGAGCCCTCAGGACACCATCAATTTAATGATTAGTGCCCTCTGTTAATTAGTAACTTATCGAATCACTCACGTACTTGTGAACACATCTTGGATATTAATCGTAGCATGGTGCAATTTTGTTCATGGATTAGTCGTTTACCCTGAATTATTCGTTGGGTAAAATAATTTCTGCAGTCTGCACAACGATATGTTACCATATAGCTAGAAGAGGTAGAACAGCATGTCGCAGCCCACTATTGGAGTGTACGTGTGGTAATTCGTTTTTGGCAGCAACGCAGCTTCGTCATACACTCCTGGAAATGGAAAAAAGAACACATTGACACCGGTGTGTCAGACCCACCATACTTCGTCCGGACACTGCGAGAGGGCTGTACAAGCAATGATCACACGCACGGCACAGCGGACACACCAGGAACCGCGGTGTTGGCCGTCGAATGGCGCTAGCTGCGCAGCATTTGTGCACCACCGCCGTCAGTGGCAGCCAGTTTGCCGTGGCATACGGAGCTCCATCGCAGTCTTTAACACTGGTAGCATGCCGCGACAGCGTGGACGTGAACCGTATGTGCAGTTGACGGACTTTGAGCGAGGGCGTATAGTGGGCATGCGGGAGGCCGGGTGGACGTACCGCCGAATTGCTCAACACGTGGGGCGTGAGGTCTCCACAGTACATCGATGTTGTCGCCAGTGGTCGGCGGAAGGTGCACGTGCCCGTCGACCTGGGCCGGACCGCAGCGACGCACGGATGCACGCCAAGACCGTAGGATCCTACGCAGTGCCGTAGGGGACCGCACCGCCACTTCCCAGCAAATTAGGGACACTGTTGCTCCTGGGGTATCGGCGAGGACCATTCGCAACCGTCTCCATGAAGCTGGGCTACGGTCCCGCACACCGTTAGGCCGTCTTCCGCTCACGCCCCAAAATCGTGCAGTCCGCCTCCAGTGGTGTCGCGACAGGCGTGAATGGAGGGACGAATGGAGACGTGTCGTCTTCAGCGATGAGAGTCGCTTCTGCCTTGGTGCCAATGATGGTCGTATGCGTGTTTGGCGCCGTGCAGGTGAGCGCCACAATCAGGACTGCATACGACCGAGGCACACAGGGCCAACGCCCGGAATCATGGTGTGGGGAGCGATGTCCTGCACTGGCCGTACACCACTGGTGATCGTCGAGGGGACACTGAATAGTGCACGGTACATCCAAACCGTCATCGAACCCATCGTTCTACCATTCCTAGACCGGAAAGGGAACTTGCTGTTCCAACAGGACAACGCACGTCCGCATGTATCCCGTGCCACCCAACGTGCTCTAGAAGGTGTAAGTCAACTACCCTGGCCAGCAAGATCTCCGGATCTGTTCCCCATTGAGCATGTTTGGGACTGGATGAAGCGTCGTCTCACGTTGTCTGCACGTCCAGCACGAACGCTGGTCCAGCTGAGGCGCCAGGTGGAAATGGCATGGCAAGCCGTTCCACAGGACTACATCCAGCATCTCTACGATCGTCTCCATAGGAGAATAGCAGCCTGCATTGCTGCGAAAGGTGGATATACACTGTACTAGTGCCGACATTGTGCATGCTCTGTTGCCTGTGTCTATGTGCCTGTGGTTCTGTCAGTGTGATCATGTGATGTATCTGACCCCAGGAATGTGTCAATAAAGTTTCCCCTTCCTGGGACAATGAATTCACGGTGTTCTTATTTCAATTTCCAGGAGTGTATATATTGAGAAAGATAGAAAGGAGTGTCCGTAAACAGTGTTACTTATATGTTTGTATTGTCTCGTGATCATCTGAGAATGCAGAGCAACTGGTTGGGTTGTAAAAGATTACTTATAATAATTTCCACAACGAAACTTTGTCTCGAAACCTGGCAGAAAATCCAAAAAGACTCTGGTTGTATGTAAAGTATGCTAGCGGCAAGAGACAGTCAATACCTTCTGTGCGCCATAACAATGGAAATACTATCGATGACAGTGCAGAGTTAGTAAACATAGCCTTTCGAAATTCTTTCACCAAGGGAGACGAAGTAGATGTTCCAGAATTCGAATCAAGAACACCTGCTAACATGAATAAATTTGTAGATATTCCCTGAGTAGTGAAGCCATTAAATAGCTTAATAAAATCGAATCTCCTAGTCAAGACTGTATACCAATTAGGTTCCTTCCAGAGTATGCTGATGCAGTAGCTCCATACTTAACAATCATATACAACCGTTCGCTGGACGAAATATCCGTACCCAAAGACGGGAAAGTTGTACAGGTCACACCGATATTCAAGAAAGGTAGTAGGAATAATCCACTAAATTATAGGCCCATATCATTAACGTCGATATGCAGCAGGATTTTGGAACATATGTTGTTTTCGAACATTATGAATTACCTCGAACAAAACGGTCTATTGACACACAGTCAACACGGATTTAGAAAATACCGTTCTTCTGAAACAAAACTATCTCTTTACTCACATGAAAACGGATTTCACATTTATTCCGTATTTCTAGATTTCCAGAAGGCTTTTTACACTGCACCTCACAAGCGGCTAGTAATCAAACTGCGCGCTTACGCAATATCGTCTCAGTTACTGTTGGATTCGTGATTTCTTGTCAGTGAGGCCACAGTTCATAGTAACTGACAGAAAGTCATCGAGTTTGACGTTCCCCAAGGTTGTATTCCAGGCCCTCTGCTGGTTCTTATCTATATAAACGATTTAGAAGGCGATCTAAGCACTCGTCCTAGGCTCTCTGCAGATAGCGCTGTCATTTACCGCCTAGTGAAGTCATCAGAAGATCGAAACAGATTGCAAAACGATTTATAAAACATATTTGTAAGGTGCGAAAATTGGCGATTGATCCTAAATAATAAAAAGTGTGAGACCATCCACATGAGCGTAAGAGGAATCGGTTACACGATACACAAATCAAATCTAAAGGCCGTAAATTCAACAAAATGTATAGAAATTACAATTACGAAAAACTTAAATTGGGAAGGGCACACAGAAAATGTTATGGGGAAGGCGAACCAAAGGCTGCGATTTATTGGCACTATTGAACGCTTAGAAGATGCGACAGATCCACTAAAGAGATTGCCTACACTACACTTTCCATCCTCTTTTGGAGTATTATTGAGCAGTGTAGGATCCTTACCAGAAAGTTGGAAGACGCGTTTTGTAATCGCGAAATAGGTGTTACGGACATGATACAGTATTTGTAGTGGACACCATCAGAACAAAGGCGTTTCTCAATAGGGCGGGATCTTCTCACAAAATTTCAATCACCAACTTTCTCCTCCGAATGCGAAAATATTTTGTTGACGCCGACCTACATAGGGAGAAATGATCATCATAATAAAATAATGGATGTCAGAGCTCGTACGGAAGTATAAACACTATGCGATCAAAATCATCCGAACTTGCAAGTTCGAGGCATCCTCCAACGGTAATGCTGGAATTCAATATTGTATTGGCCCACCCTTACTTATCCTTGGCGACAGCTTCCACCCTCGCAGTCATACATTCAACCACGTGCTGGAAGCTTTCTTGGGGAATAGCAGCCCGTCCTTCACGGAGTGCTACACTGAGGAGAGATATCGATGTCGGTCGGTGAGGCCTGTCACGAATTCGGCGTTTCAAAACATCCCAAAGGTGTTGGGGTCAGGACTCTGTGTACGCCAGTCCATTACAGGGATGTTATTGTCGAGTAACCACTCCGCCATGGGCCGCGCGTTATGAACAGGTGCTCGATCGTGTTGAAAGATGCAGTCACCATCCCCGAATTGCTCTTCAACAGTGGGAAGCAAGAAGGTGCTTAAAACATCAATGTAGGCCCGTGCTGTGATAGTGCCACGCAAAACGACAAGGGCTGCAAGTCCCCTCCATGAAATACACGACCACACTATAACACCACCGCCTCCGAATTTTACTGTTAGCAATACGCACGCTGGCAGATGACGATAGATCGCCATACCCACACCCTGCCATCGGATTTCCACATTGTGTACCGTGATTCGTTACTCCACACAACGTTTTTCCACTGTTCAATCGTCCAATGTTTACGCTCCTTACACCAAGCGAAGCGTGATGTGTGGCGTATGAGCAGCTGCTCGACCATTAAATCCAAGTTTTCTCACCTCTCGCCTAACTGTCATAGTACTTGCAGTGGACACTGATGCAGTCTGGAATTCCCGTGTGATGGTCTGGATAGATGTCTGCCTATTACAAGTTACTACCCTCTTCAAATGTCTGCGGTCTCTGTCAGTCAACAGACGAGGTCGGCCTGTACGCTTTTGTGCCACGTTTGTGTCTCTTCACATTTCCAATTCACTATCTCATCGGAAACAGTGGGGCTGGTATGTTTAGGAGTGTGTAAATCTCGCTTGCAGACGTATGACACAAGGACACCCAATCATCTGCCCACGTTCGAAGTCAGTCATTTCCGTGGAGCGCCCCATTCTACTCTCCCAAGGTGTTTAACGTCTACTGAGGTAGCTGATATGGAGTACCTGGCAGTAGGTGGCAGCACAATGCACCTAATACAAACAATGTATGTTTTTGGGGGTGTCCGGATACTTTTGATTACTTAGCGAAGGTGTTCGCTTTTTTCTCGCGCCGTTCGAGAGTGGAATTATAGAGTATTATTATGAAGCCTCTGCCAGGCACTTAAGCGTGATTTGCAGAATATCTGTGTAGATGTAGACATAGGTTTCCTCCACTAGGGGCCCATTTCGGGGCTTTATGAAGTACTGCGAACACCTCAGAGGACGCCGCCTTGACTCCTTAACGTAGCACTGCCCATGCGGACGTAAGGATTTGCGTGCTCTGGATCAAAAGGGCTATGCCGGCAGTTGCTTAGCTACCAGAAATGTCACCCAAACCAGACTGGCAGAAGGGGAAGGCCAAGTGTTTGCCACCACTGCCTATTGATCCCCTTCTGCAATCGTAAGCCTGTCCATACCACGTCCTTTTCCAGTCAGCTTTCAGTTTGGGGAGGGGCGTGGGGAGGGGGACACTCATAGGCTTAGGGAAGTAGCCCCCTATGGGAATTAACCCTTAAATGGAGATCGGGCAGGTTGGAAGCCCGCGAGGCGGCAGCCCCACTACCGTACTTGTGCAACCAGGCCTAGTGAATTTTCAGTTACCACTGCTACCCAAAACAGCCTTAGACCTAGGTCAGAAATACCGACGGCAGATCCAAGGAAGAGAAAAGAATAAATAGATTAAGGTAGTAACATGGAATGTCATAAGATAAGCAAGCGAAGAAGAAGAGTAAGCAGAACGTTTTGTATGTAGGCTGTTTAGGTTTTTATATTGGTAACGCCACGTAGCGGTCTGTATGAAAATCACTGGCTGTGCTGTGTGCAGTCTGTGGCTGGATGGCATTGTTGGAATTTGCTATTGTAGTGTTGGGCAGTTGGCTGTTAACAGCGCGTAGCGTTGCGCAGTTGGAGGTGAGCCGCCAGCGGTGGTGGATGTGGGGAGAGAAATGGCGGAGTTTTGAGAGCGGATGATCTGGACGTGTGTCCATCAGAGGCAGTAAATTTGTAAGACTAGATGTCATGAACTGATATATATATTATGACTTTTGAACACTATTAAGGTAAATACATTGTTTGTTCTCTATCAAAATCTTTCATTTGCTAACTATGCCTGTCAGTAGTTAGTGCCTTCAGTAGTTTGAATCTTTTATTTAGCTGGCAGTAGTGGCGCTCGCTGTATTGCAGTAGTTCGAGTAATGAAGATTTTTGTGAGGTAAGTGATTCATGAAAGGTATAGGTAATTGTTAGTCAGGGCCATTCTTTTGTAGGGATTATTGAAACTCAGATTGCGTTGCGCTAAAAATATTGTGTGTCAGTTTAGTGTTGATCAGAATAAGTAAAGAGCGAAATGTCTGAGTACGTTCAGCTCTGGTCAGCTGTTTGAAAATCAAATAACGTAAGGGGTTTACCAGCACAGTAATTCACTAATTTTTCTAAGGGGACTTTTCAGTGTCTTGAATTTTCTTCAGTCTTGCTTCCATTATCAACCTCAACGTTAGCACTGCCTCTCTGGTGTCTTTACCTTTCCTAAAGCCAAACAGATTGTCATCTACAAGATCCTCAAATTTCTTCTCCAGTCTTCTGTATATTACTATTGTCAGCAACTTGGATGCACGAGCTGTTAAGCTGATTGTACGGTGATTCTCGCACTTTTCGACAATCGCTATCTTCAAAATTGTGCGGATGATGTTTTTGCGAAAGTATGATGGTATATCACCAGTCTTACACATCCTACACATCCACCCAAATAGTTGCCATTTTCTCCAACGATTTTAGAAATTACAGTGGAATATTATCTATGCCTTCTACCTTATTTTACCTTAAGTCGTCCAAAGCTTTTTTAAATTCTGATTCTAATATTGGATCCCCTATTCCTTCTCTGTCGATTCTTGTTTCTTCTTCCATCCCGTCTTCAGACAAGTCCTCCCTCTCATAGAGGCGCTTAATGTACTCTCTCCTCTGCATTTAACAGTGGAATTTCCACTGCTCCCTTAATTCGCCCTTGTTTTTACTTTTACCGAAGGTTGCTTTGACTTTTCTCGATCTGAGTCAGTCCTTCCGACAGTCATTTTTTTCTCTTACTTCACATTTTTCAAGCAGCCATTCGCCTTACTTTCCCTGCACTTCCTTTTTATTTCATTCCTAAGTGACTTGCATTTCTTTGTACTTCCTTCTTTCATCGAGCAGCTGAAGTACTTCTGTTATCCATGATTTCTTGCAGTTACCTTCCTTGGACGTGATTTTCTTTCCAGCTTCTATAATTGCACTTTTTAAAGATGTCCTTTCCTCTTCAACTGAACTGCCTTCTGCGAAGTTCATTATTGCAGTATCTGTGCATCAGAGAACTTAGTACTTCCACATACCACTTCTTTACGCATTGATTCTTCCTGGCTGGTCTCTTAAAGTTCAGTCTGCTCTTCATCGTTAATAAAGTGTCACCTGAATCTATATCTGTTCCTCGGTACGCAGTCGAATATCTGATTTCGGAATCTTTGCCTGACTTTGATGCAAACTAACTGAAATCTTACGTTCTCTGCCGGCCTTTTCCAAATATACCTCCGCTTCTTGAACAGAGTATTCACTCATACTAGCTGATGTTTATGGCAGAACTCGATTTGTTTTTCTCCTTTCTCGTTCGTACTACCAAGGTCACATTCTCCTGTAACACTTTCTTCTACTCTCTCCCTTAAAAATGCATTCCACTCCCACATTACTATTGGATTTTTGTCTTCATGTACAAACTGAATTACCTGTTCAGTATCCTCATTTACTTCCTCTATCTCTTCATCCTCTGCATACGACGGTGGCATGTACACCTACACTATTGTTATCGATGTTGGTTTGCTGTCGATACTGATGAGAACAACTCTATCACCGAACTGTACACAGTAACTCACTCTCTGCCCTACCTTCCTATTCGTAACGAATCCTATTCCTGTTATGCCATTTTCTGTAGCTGTTGATATTACCCTGTACTCATCTGACCAGAGGTCCTTGTCTCCTTTCGATTGCACTTCACTGATCCCCGCTATACATTGATTGAGCGTCTACACTTCCTTTTTGTTTACAGAAGTGAATCGTTGGTTATAAATAAACACCAAGAAAGTCACAAATCGGCAACAGAGATAAAATTTGCAAGAACAGTAAAAGGTGTACAAGAGCTTACAGATTTAGAATTTAGGAAATTAAGGAACCGAATATATTTAATATCGACAAAATTCAAGGAAACAGGATGAACATCTCCAGTTAATTAGTGGAGAATGATTACCGCTCAAAACAAGAAGATTTAATCCCGTTGAGGAAGTCACAGAAGATCAAGGGAGGGATGAGTATTATAACAGGAGAGAGAACCTAATGTTTGAAGGGCCGAAGAGGCTATTCAAGCTCCGTGCCATGCCCGAGGAGAGGTTAAAGAAGCTGAACGACGAGGAAATGAAGAGAGCAAGGTTCCATTTTTGAGTCCTGGTTCTCCACCAGCGCGGTTGAGAATGGCTGGGAGATCGTTTCTGCGTGTGGAGTGCTGCAATACGTCCCTCGAATACGAATAAATCACACACGTGCTCCACGATATTTAAATCAGGGGAATGAGCAGGCCGAAAATCCTGTCGTTCCAAGAGCTCCTCCACCTGCGCATGGTCGTCCATAAAAATGAGTTCAGGGCCGAATGCACCGCCCAAAAGCGCAGAAAGGGAGGGAGTATAGCGTCAAAATAACGTTGATTCGTATGCGTACCGTGTTCGTTGATTCAGGGGTCAATACACCAGTGGAACTTTAGGCCTCGCCATGCCACAACACCCGAACCAGTAAAAAATTGTCGAAAGTGAAGAGTAAAAATATCTGACAAAAACGTATTTTTACAATAATATTATCTTGGAACTCTTCCATTTGGTCCGTGTTTGCATAGAAACACAGTAATGTCAGAAACTGAGTCCGCCTTGATGCAAAACACCTTGTTATTCGTTTATTTCTTTATTATCCCAAACTAGTTGCGGCGACAAATATCACCATCATCACTGGTGTTTTTTAATCTAAAACATGCAGAAAATGGCATGGATGTACAAACACAGTAAAACATTATTACATTTTTACATGTTTACAATTCGTCTTTTGAAATATAGTTTTCTATTGACACTTTCATACTACCTTATTTACTGTTTGTTACAGCATGTTTCAAGCAATTATTGGCGCTGTTTGCGACATATTTTCAGTGCTCAGTGCTCTTTCTTTTTTTCTGTTGCCGTCTTTATACTTAGCCAACATCCAGATGACATGATGTTCGTTAAGTGAAAAGACAGCAATAGAAAAAAAAAGAAAGAGCACTGAAAATATGTCGCAAACAGCGCCAATAATTGCTTAAAACACGCTGTAACATACAATAAATAAGGTAGTATGAAAGTATCAATATAAAACTATGTTTCAAAAGACGAATTGTAAAAATGTAATAATGTTATCCTGTGTTTGTACAACCATGCCATTTTCTGCATGTTTTAGATTAAAAAACCCCACTGATGATCGTGATATTTGTCGCCGAAACTAGTTTGGGATAGTAAAGAAATAAACGAATAACAAGGTGTTTTGCACCAAGGCGGACTCAATTTCTGATACTACTGTTTTACGTGTTTTTACGTTTCCGTAACTACAAGAACTATTATACTTACCGAGACATGACAGAAAGACTTTCCTATAGCTGCAATATGATCACTCCCAACTGGACGTCACTTGATAATGGCAATAAGCCGAACCATGCCTCTCGTGTAAAATATTTAAAAAACAAAACCTTATTGCAGCTGGTTTGGAGCCTTTATCTTCATAATGTCTCACGCCGAAATATAGTACGCTGCGGGCCCAACATAACGTAGAAGAAAACGATCATGTTCCACAATGCTTCACGTACACTCATATGGCGAGAGTTGGGAAGACGTAACGCATACAGGAATATTGTCGGGCAAGATCGTTTTGGTGGTCCAGCTGATATTGTGTTTTAAGATGTACTGACGTCCAGCCCATTGAACACGGTACACTCTCTGGTAAAAGTTACTGCGATACTGAACTCCTGAGATATGTGCGTCTTTCCAGGGATGTATTAGGCGCTGACTTAATTTTCATGGGAGAAACTGTACGACCGTGTGCAACAGCGCAGCTACAGGATCTCCTCGAACGAGAGGATATTCGGCGAATCGACTGGCCTGCCCATCCCCCGATTTAAATCCCACTGAGCACGTTTGGGATGCGGTGAGGAGACATATTCCAGCAGTTGTCAACTATGCTGGTTGAAGAATGGAACTCCGTACCATTATAGCTCCCTATCAAACTTGTAGTCGGCACGGGAGTTCGTTGCAGAGCCAGGCATTGCCTGTGGTGATCATACACCCTATTATGACCCACGTCCCGCCGTTTATAATGTTCAGGGGACCATCATGAGTCGCGGTGACTTGGAAAACTGGAAATTTGTGCTAAGGTTATGGGACCAAACTGTTGAGGTCATCGGTCCCTAAGCTTACACACTACTTAATCTAACTTAAACTAACTTACGCCAAGGACGACACACACACCCATGCCCGAGGGAGGACTCAAACCTCAAACAGGGGAAGCCGCGTGGACCGTGACAAGACGCCCTAGACCGCTCGGCTACCCCGGTGACTTCAGTGTATATCATTGTCTTCCAATAAAATTGTTATTTTTGTTCTAGTGACTCCAAGCACATTTATATATAAAAACACATTGCACACGTCACTGGATAGAGGAAGGTTCAAAGTTTTGAAACAGCTGCGATGTTGTTTGTTTGCTGCAACATGGCGACCACACCACAAGAGAAATCATTTTTTTGTGTTGGAATTCGCGCGAAGTCAAGCCATTGTTCAAGCGCAACTTGCATTCCGCCGTTGATTCAGCATGAAGCCGTCTCTGCGCAAGTAGATTTATGACTGGCACAACGGAAGTCCGCAAAACGGTCAGGCCAGAAACTTCAGCTTTCTCGAACAACGGTGTGGAGTGTCCTAAAGTGACGCCTGCATTTGAAGCCTTAAAAACTGCAGTCACTACAACAAAAGCGTATCGGCGACCATAACGGAAGGTACGAATTTTGCATGTCGGTGCTCCAGGATACTTTCTCCTGACGACTCATCTTTCGCGACGATTTGAAGTTTCATCTATGGGGTAAAGTAAACCGCCACAGTGTACGAATTTAGGGGTCACGCAATGCTGCCATCGTCGTTGAATATGAAAGAGACTCCGAAACAAAATGAGTTTTGTGCCGCTTCTGTTCATAAAGTTTGTGGATCTTTCTTTTTTGATGAGGAAGCTGTGACAGGACTGTCATATCTAGACGTGCTGCAAAACTAGTTTTTCCTCAACCTCACGAAGATTCAAGTGATTTCATTTTTACGCATGACGGTGCCTCGCCTCACTTTCGCTTTGAGGTGCGGCGTTATCTTAACACCATCCCACAATGTTGGATTGGAACAGGTAGAAAACAATATCTCGTTCATTGCTTCTCCTCTCCCATGTAACCATGTCTCACACCTTGTGATTTTTTTCTGCGGTTGTATACAAAATACACAGTTTTTGTCCCACTAATGGCAGCTACTCTTTAATAAAGCTGTCGATTCAATAAACAGGGACCTGTTGACTCTTGTGTGCAATGAAATGGACTACCCTTTCGATGATTCTCGAACAACGCATTGATTCTCAAGCTGGTATAGTGTCTGTGCGAACATAAAATTCTAAACCTTCCTCTATCCAGCGAGATCCGCAATGTGTCCTTATCTTTTCTAGTTTGTCTATAATAACTAACTGAAATACACTACTGGCCACTAAAATTGCTACACCACGAAGATGACGTGCTACAGACGCGAAATTTAACCGAAACCGATTGGAATCAGATGCTGTGATATGCAAATGTTAGCTTTTCAGAGCATTCACACAAGGTTGGCGCCGGTGGCGACACTTACAACGTGCTGACATGAGGAAAGTTTCCAACCGATTTCTCATACACAAACACCAGTTGACCGGCGTTGCTTGATGAAACGTTGTTGTGATGCCTCGTGTAAGGAGGAGAAATGGGTAGGAGAAATGGGTACCATCACGTTTCCGACTTTGATAAAGGTCGGATTGTAACCTATCGCGATTGCGGTTTATCGTATCGCGACATTACTGCTCGCGTTGGTCGAGATCCAATGACTGTTAGCAGAATATGGAATGGGTGGGTTCAGCATGGTAATACGGAACGCCGTGCTGGATCCCAACGGCCTCATATCACTAGCAGTCGATACGACAGGCATCTTATCCGCACGGCTGTAATGGATCGTGCAGCCACGTCTCGATCCCTGAGTCAACAGATGGGGACGTTTGCAAGACAACAACCATCTGCACGAACAGTTCGAGACGTTTGCAGCAGCATGGACTATCAGCTCGGAGACCATGGCTGCGGTTACCCTTGACGCTGCATTACAGATAGGAGCGCCTGCGATGGTGTACTCAACGACGAACCTGGGTGCACGAATGACAAAACGTCATTTTTGCGGATGAATCCAGGTTCTGTTTACAGCATCACGATGGTCGCATCTGTGTTTGGCGACATCGCGGTGAACGCACATTGGAAGCGTTTATTCGTCATAGCCATATTGGCGTATCACCTGGCGTGATGGTATGGGGTGCCATTGGTTACACGTCTCGGTCACCTCTTGTTCGCATTGACGGCATTTTGAACAATAGACGATACATTTCAGATATGTTACGATCCGTAGCTCTACCCTTCATTCGATCCCTGCGAAACCGTACATTTCAGCAGGATAATGCACGACCGCATGTTGCAGGTCCTGTACGGGCCTTTGTGGATGTTCGACTGCTGCCCTGGCAGGCATATGCTGCAGATATCTCAATAATTCAAAACATCTGGCTCGTCACAATATGCCAGTCACTACTCTTGATGAACTGTGGTATCGTGTTGAAGCTGTACCTGTACACGCCACCCAAGCTCTGTTAGACTCAATGCCCAGGCGTATCAAGGCCGTTACTACGGCCAGAGGTGGTTGTTCCGGGTATTGATTTCTCAGCATCTATGCAGCCATACTGCGTGAAAATGTAATCGCATGCCAGTTCTAGTATGATATATTTGTCCAATGAATACCCTTTTATCATGTGCATTTCTTCTTGGTGTAGCAATTTTAATGGCCAGTAGTGTATGTTCTATCTCTTTCAGTCACCGTGTGCTATACTGTAGATTTTTTTTCTATTAACGGTTCAAGTTTCATTGAGCGGTGTTACTTGGCAGTCACGTGGCAGTGACAGATCATGTGTAATTACTTCCGTTTTTGTACCGTGCACCTGTTCTCTCTCTCGTCTGCGCTAACAGTGAAGTCTTAATGGTGACGTGAAGGTGGCGAATCGAAACGTCGGCCTCGCTGCAGCAGAGCCAGCTGCTGCTCCGCTGTGGGGCCGCGTGACCCCCGGCGGATGCTGGACGGAGACGGCTCGCAGCCCCCAGTGCCTCCCCGGCCCCCGGCCTCCGGCCCCCAGCGCCCACCTCCTCGGCCCCCGGCCCCCGGTCGCAGGAATGCGGGGTCGTGAGAGCCCCGCGTGCGCCTGCGCCTACGCCAGGCTATTTCGTGGTGTCACACGGCGGCCGCATACAAATGCAGCGGTTCCCACGCTGCCGCCTTTTTCCGGCCGGTCGCGCTCCGCCGGGGGATGGGGGGCCGGCCGGCCTCCGCGCGTGACCCTCTGGTGGGAAAGTCTCCGGAAACGACGGAAAAAATAACAACCGTGGGAAGCCAAGCGCCGCTCCACACGTCGCGCGCCGGGACGCGCCCGGCGTCCGCGAGGGGGCGGCGCGTGCCGACTGGCTGCAGGGGACCGGCGGGGGAACGAACCGGCCGCTGCGCTACTCTTAGACTGTGGCACCTGTCACAGCCAAAACACGTTAATGACGGAGCTCTTCGGGGCAGCATAAAAGGACCAATCAGCAAATCCACGACCCTTTCAGACCCTCTGGATACAATTGCGTACGTTAACTTTTATTGTATCTTAGTCGCAACAGCTATGGAAACCTGAGGCATACATTTCTGAATATTCAACCTGTTCATAATTGGCAAATGCTGCCAGCTGTTGAGCATCACTATGAAACTACTGCATTGGCTCCTTACTTAGCTTGCATTTATCGCGAATCTCTTGCCCAACGTAAAGTCCCGAGCGACTGGAAAAAAACTGCAGGTGACTCCTGTGTATAAGAAGGATAGAAGGACGGATCCTCAAAATTACAGACCAATATCCTTAAACTGAAGAAACTGCAAAAAGGTGGGACCTGGATAAACTGAAAGAACCAGAGGTAGTACAGGATTTCAGGGAGAGCATAAGGGAACAATTGACAGGAATGGGAGAAAGAAATACAGCAGAAGAAGAATGGGTAGCTTTGAGGGATGAAGTAGTGAAGGCACCAGAGGACCAAATAGATAAAAAGATGAGGGCTAGTAGAAACCCTTGGGTAACAGAAGAAATATTGAATTTAATTGATGAAAGGAGAAAATATAAAAATGTAGTAAATGAAGCAGGCAAAAAGGAATATAAACGTCTCAAAAATGAGATCGACAGGAAGTGCAAAATGGCTAAGCAGGGATGGCTAGAGGACAAATGTAAGGATGTAGAGGCTTATCTCACTAGGAGTAAGATAGATACTGCCTACAGGAAAATTACAGATACATTTGGAGAAAGGAGAACCACTTGCATGAATATCAAGAGCTCAGATGGATACCCAGTTCTAAGCAAAGAAGGGAAAGCAGAAAGGTCGAAGGAGTGTATAGAGGGTCTATACAAGGGCGATGTACTTGAAGACAATATTATGGAAATGGAAGAGGATGTAGACGAAGATGAAATGGGAGATATGATACTGCGTGAAGAGTTTGACAGAGCACTGACAGACCTGAGTCGAAACAAGGCCCTCGGAGTAGACAATATACCATTAGAATTACTGACAGCCTTGGGAGAGCCAGTCCTGACAAAACTCTACCGTCAGGTGAGCAAGTTGTATGAGACAGGCGAAATACCCTCAGACTTCAAGAAGAATATTATAATTCCAATCCCAAAGAAAGCAGGTGGTGACAGATGTGAAAATTACCGAACTATCAGTTTAATAAGTCACAGCTGCGAAATACTAACGCGAATTCTTTACAGACGAATGGAAAAACTAGTAGAAGCCAACCTCGGGGAAGTCAGTTTGGATTCCGTAGAAATGTTGGAACACGTGAGGTAATACTGACCCTACGACTTATCTTAGAGGAAAGATTAAGGAAAGGCAAACCTACGCTTCTAGCATTTGTAGACTTAGAGAAAGCTTTTGACAATGTTGATTGGAATACTCTCTTTCAAATTCTGAAAGTGGCAGGGGTAAAATACAGGGAGCGAAAGGCTATTTAAAATTTGTACAGAAACCAGATGGCAGTTATAAGAGTCGAGTGACATGAAAGGTTCAAATGGTTCAAATGGCTCTGACCACTATGGGACTTAACATCTGAGGTCATCAGTCCCCCTAGAACTTAGAACTACTTAAACCTAACTAACCGAAGGACATCACACACATCCATGCCCGAGGCAGGATTCGAACCTGCGACCGTAGCGGTCGCGCGGTTCCAGACTGAAGCGCCTAGAACCGCTCGGCCACCAGCGGCCGGCGACATGAAAGGGAAGCAGTGGTTGGGAAGGGAGTGACACAGGGTTGTAGCCTATTCCCGATGTTATTCAATCTGTATATTGAGCAAGCAGTAAAGAAAACAAGAGTAGGTATTAAAATCTATGGAGAAGAAATAAAAACTTTGAGGTTCGCCAATGACATTGTAATTCTGTCAGAGACAGCAAAGGGCTTGGAAGAGCAGTTGAACGGAATGGACAGTGTCTTGAAAGTAGGGTATAAGATGAATATCAACAAACGCAAAACGAGGATAATGGAATGTAGTCGAATTAAGTCGGGTGATGCTGAGGGGATTAGATTAGGAAATGAGACACTTAGAGTAGTAAAGGAGTTTTGCTATTTGGGGAGCAAAATAACTTATGATGGTCGAAGTAGAGAGGATATAAAATGTAGACTGGCAATGGCAAGGAAAGCGTTTCTGAAGACGAGAAATTTGTTAACATCGAGTATAGATTTAAATGTCAGGAAGTCGTTTCTGAAAGTATTTGTAAGGAGTGTAGCCAGGTATGGAAGTGAAACGTGGACGATAAATAGCTTAGACAAGAAGAGAACAGAAGCTTTCGAAATGTGGTGCTACAGAAGAATGCTGAAGATTAGATGGGTAGATCACATAACTAAAGAGGAGGTATTGAATAGAATTGGGGGGAAGAGTAGTTTGTGGCACAACTTGACTAGAAGAAGGGATCGGTTGGTAGGACATGTTCTGAGACATCAAGGGATCACCAATTTAGTATTGGAGGCAGCGTGGAGGGTAAAAATCGTAGAGGGAGACCAAGAGATGAATACACTAAGCAGATTCAGAAGGATGTAGCCCGCAGTAGGTACTGGGAGATGAAGAAGCTTGCACAGGATAGAATAGCATGGAGAGCTGCATCAAAACAGTCTCAGGACTGAAGACCACAACAAGAAAAACAACAACATCCCATCGATTTGTTGCAGGATTCTCGAACATATTCTCAGTTCGGATATAATGAATTTCCTTGAGTCAGAGAAGTTGCTGTCCATGCATCAGCACTGCTTTAGAAAGCATCGCTCCTGCGAAACTCAACTCGTCCTTTTTTCATATGATATCTTGCGAACCATGGATGAAGGGTATCAGACGGATGCCATATTCCATGACTTCCGGAAACCGTTTTACTCGGTGCCACACTGCAGACTCCTAACTAAGGTACGAGCATATGGGATTGTTTCCCAAGTATGTGAGTGGCTCGAGGACTTCTTAAGTAATAGAACCCAGTACGTTGTCCTCGATGATGAGTGTTCATCGGAGGTAAGGGTATCATCTGGAGTGCCCCAGGGAAGGGTGGTAGGTCCGCTGTTGTTTTCTCTCTACATAGATGATCTTTTGGATAGGGTGGATAGCAATGTGCGGCTGTTTGCTGATGATGCTGCGGTGTACGGGAAGGTGTCGTCGTTGAGTGACTGTAGGAGGATACAAGATGACTTGGACAAGATTTGTGATTGGTGTAAAGAAGCGCAGCTAACACTAAATATAGATAAATGTAAATTAATGCAGATGAATAGGAAAAAGAATCACGTAATGTTTGAATGCTCTATTAGTAGTGTAGCGCTTAACACAGTCACGTTTAAATATTTGGGTGTAACATTGCAGAGCGATATGAAGTGGGACACGCATGTAATCGCAGTTGTAGGGAAGGCGGATAGTCGTCTTCGGTTCAATGGTAGAATTTTGGGAAGATGTGGTTCATCTGTAAAGGAGACCGCCTATAAAACACTAATACGACCTATTCTTGAGTACTACTCGAGCGTTTGGGATCCCTATCAGGTCGGATTGAGGGAGGAGATGGGAAGCAATTCAGAGGCGGGCTGCTAGATTTGTTACTGGTGGGTTTGATCATCACGCGAGTGTTACGGAAATGCTTCAGGAACTCGGATGGGAGTCTCTGGAGGAAAGGAGGCGTTCTTTTCGTGGATCGCTACTGAGGAAATTTAGAGAACCAGCATTTGAGGCTGACTGCAATACAGTTTTATTGCCGCCAACTTATACTTCGCGGAAAGACCACAAAGATAAGATAAGAGAGATTACGGCTCGTACAGAGGCATATAGGCAGTCATTTTTCTCTCGTTCTGTTTGGGAGTGGAACAGGAAAAGAAGATGCTAATTGTGGTACGAGGTACCCTCCGCCACAAACCATATGGTGGATTGGGGAGTATGTAGATGTAGAACTACCAGGAAGTCAGCGCAGCACTGCGCAGCAATTAGCGACCACCACAATACGCGGATCAGGTCATTTCGCCATAGTCCATACCATAATTGAATGTTGTTACGTTTATTTTGCTTGGTAATTACTGAATGATCACTTTAGTATTTATCTGCACAGAGAACACTTCATAATAATTTATTTCAGTCCATAAAATGTGTTCTGAAAGTGGGTACATATATTTTTACAAATCTAGCAGCTAGAACCATTTTAAAAACTCCTAAGAGAATTATCACATAAATAAAAATTTTCCTTCCTACAGAAAAATTTAGGTGTGAAAGAGTTAAAGAATCATACTCCCATCTATAAAACAGCTTCAACCGTAAGGGGCAGCATTATGAGGCCTGCGAATTTTGATAAATAGAAGTAAAACTGTTTCTGCGCCAGTCACTTTGTTATGTTGCCACTATGCGTTTCGATGTTTCACACCATCATCTTCAAGAGGAGGATTCTTTATTTACGTGGCTGGTATTGGTGAAGAGTACAGAGTTCTTTTGATAGTAGCAGACCAAGTGCAGTGTGGGTTATGTTTAGTCTTTCGCTAATGATAAAAATTGTTTATTTAGAAAAGGCACTTTTTTAGGTTAAAAAACGTGAATGTTTGGACAGTAAATTGTACATAAAGGGACGGTAGAGTCATAAAAAGCCTGCATACTGTTGGCTGATGTATACCCTCCCCACTGTACGTCACGCTTACGCTGTCATTTCAAAGATGTGCTTGTTTACAATGGATACAAAAATGAACGATTAAATGGTTTCTGCATAAATATCTTTTTTCTTTATTAAAAGATATGAATAGGTTGCAATTCAGGTATTGTCACGTAGTCATAAATATTTATAAATGAACACCCCGCCATTTGACTGTATTGTTCTTTATTTAATTACGAACTAGGCTTTGGCCTTTTATGCTATTTTCAAGCGATTGAGTTCATGTCATTAACACTGCAGGACAAAAACTCAATCATTTGAAAATGGCATACAAGTCCGAAACCTAGGTCGTAATTAAATAAACAATACAGTCAAATGGCGGTGTGTTCATTTAAAAATTGTTGTATGACTGTTGCTCAGCAATTTGAAAAACCAGTTATAAATATGTTTTCTTATGTTTTTTTAAATATTAATGTGCTGTAACAATGGACAGAAAAATAAAAGATTAAATGGTTATGTCATAAGCCCTTTTTTTCAGCTTCAAGAGAGCGTTTTCCAAGTAAACAATTTTTATCACTAGCAAAAGACGGAACATAGTCTACACTGTCCTTGATTTGATACTGTGAAAAAACGTCTGTACTCTTCACCAACACCAGCCACATAAATAAACAATTCTTCATCTGAAGACGATGTGAACCGTCGAAATGCGTAGTCGCAAAATAAACAAGTGACTGCCGCAGAAACTGTTTCATTTATTAACGTCTGATTACAAATGATGTTAAACAAGCAACGTTTGAAATTATGCTTAAAGTTTGTTGGTAGTAGCTAAGTGCTCTTCTCAAACAGTGGATGAATATAGTCTGGCTAATTTGCTCTCCATTTCAAGCAAAAGCTGCTGCTACGGTCGCAGGTTCGAATCGTGCCTCGGGCATGGATGGTTGTGATGTCCTTACGTTAGTTAGGTTTAAGTAGTTCTAAGTCTAAGGACTGATGACCTCAGATGTTAAGTCCCATAGTGCTGAGAGCCATTTGAACCATTTGAAGAAAAGTGCCGCTTGATATTCTACTTTCGAAAATTTGGGATGTAACATTATGCACAATGATTAAACTGCCATCATTACTTATCAGAACTGCTGAAGTTGATGTACTAGGGCGTGCTGAAAAGTAATGGAATAGAATTTTTTATGTCAAAACTGTTAAAACTTTTAAATAAAATAAACTTTATTAACATTCTATCTCTATATTTCTCCTGTCTAGATATTCATTTCTCAACATAGTCATCCTTGCGATGAACACATTTCTCCCAACGCGTTTCATGATACCGTCACTGTAAAATGTTTCACTTTTTGACGGAGCCACAACCTCATCTCTCTTTCTTTAAGTTTTGGAAACAGGTGAATATCGGATGTGGCCATGTCGGGACCCTATGGGGGATTATCGATGACAGTGAACCCAAGGTGTCGGATTGCTGCATATGTCGCAGAGTTCGTGTATGGTCTGGCATTGTAATGGTGGAGGAGACAGTGCTCGATGTGTGGACTAATTCTTCGGATTCGAAACGCTGGTCCTCACGCGTCGATATAGTTACATTACACACTGACATCTTACACGCTACAGTTCGGAGTACTCTAGTAGACTGCAAATATGTAGACACAATGAATAAAGGTGTACAATGTTAATAACATTTGTTTTATTTACAAAATTTTAAGTGCTTTCACATAAAAAATTTAGAGGTATTACTTTTCAGTATGCCCTCGTATACTGTTGATGTATGAGCCGTACATAAATAAAATAAAAAATTGTTTACGATAATACGAACCAACAGATGTTGTTTTATTGCAACTGAAACTGGCCAGGAAGTTGCGTTATAAACATCAGTCCCATCACTGTGCGCGGCTTCTCAACATCGTGACGAGGATTTGCATGTAGGAGTGAATTGTGTGAGTTCCCATACCCAAACGGACTGCAAGGTCTCATCTGAAGAAATGAAAACATGAAGATCCAAATGCTTCGAGACCCTTTAAATAAGAAACATGGTTAGGACTAAACATGCTCTAGTTTGTCTGCAAGCGTAATAACGTTTTGCGATGACAATCTTTTATTTCTCACCTGCTCTGCTAACCGGCGCAGCGACTTTATCGGGCATTCTTGCAAAATTCTCTTTCATTTGAGCAATGTTCTCTGGCGGTAGGAATCGTATTGAATAGATTTATAATGGTGTGTTTTTCAGTTTGGATTCCGTTATCATGAAATGCCTAAAACTTTTTTTCAGGCCAGTGTTGTCTTGGAAGCACTGTAGAACGACGTGGAATAATGGACTCAGAAATGAATATGAAATGAATACACTCCATAGTTTTTTACGTTACTTGGCGATAGGGGCAATATGGATTGGTTTCCCCGAGGACAGCTACGTTGGTGCAGATGTAAAGGCAAAGGACGGGCATCAAGTAGTACTGCGGTTCGAATCCATATCCATTAAAGCGAATGTCGGGACGTTTCACTTGAAGAGAATTCCTTGCGCATCAATGTTCTACGCGAAGTTGAGATTATTCAATAACGTCATCGTCAATGGGACTTCAATTTCCGAACTTGGTTACTTCCTGCGAATTTTCTCTTGATAGTAATAATAAAAACAATAGGAAAGAAAGATAGAGTACCCTGCGTGGGATATGGATAGGTAGCTTTCGTATCAGATCCGACTGTCTGTAAATGTTTTGTCACGTCCGTTGTTGTTAAAATTACAACTTTTGTTGAAACGTGTTAGCGGAAAAGCAAGAACAAAAGTACGATGTAGGCCATTTCTGAGGCGAAAACTGTAATTTACCGTCCTTTGTGACTCGTTAAAGCACTTGCCTTGCAACCTTAGAAAATATGCTTGTATTTCATAACACTATTACAAAACTTTTCAACAAATTGAAATTATTACTAAATAATAGATTCCTAAAATGAAAATTATAGTTCTTGGAAAGAACAAAGAAAAAATACTCAAAGAACAAATAGAAAATAAATGCACGGCCTAAGATGAAAAACTTCATATCTTTGATTCCACAAAACAATATTTTAAATTAAAATACTTACGCAGTTTATACAAAGAAATACTCACCTTTCAAACAAAGAATATTTAAAGGTAATCAATGCAAAATGCCCCACATGTTACCTAGCCAAACATTTGGCTTCTCTTCTGAGCCACTTGGTAGGAAAATGTGAACACCACATTCGAAACTCAGAAGATTTTGTACAACGACTGAAGACTTTGCGTCTCTAACCAGCTGACGGATTCATTACACCTTATAGGAACTAAGTAGTAGGGGGACATTTTGCATCTATTCCAACGTGTGCTTACGTCGACTTACTTTTTATTTAATGAACAATATTTTGAGCAAGCTGACTGTATTGCTACGGCTAGTCTTTTGCCTCCTAGAGCAGCTAACCTTTTTGTGAAACACTTCAGCAGCGTTGGAACTTAAATGTTTCCGGTGATATGTGGACGACACCTTTGTAGTTTTTATTTTATTTTTGTTTTTTATTGAAAATGTAACTCCTCCAGCTGTATTTAATATTTCATATTTATTTTGCTAGTAGTTTAGATGTTGCGTCAACGTCATCTTCAGGCCCTATATAACACATCATACATCAAACAAACAATGTGAGACATTAGTAGTCTATAGTACAAATTAAATATATTATAAACATATAAAGGATGACTTTATTAAAAGTAGTTACGTTTCTTTCATTTTCATTAAGATGGAATTTACCTTGACATTAGCAATTTACATGGCATAAACAAGTGCAAATGAGGTTATATATACACGGTTATTTCCATTACAGATCAGTACCAGACATTTGAATAAAGTGGGGGTATATATAAGTCTAAGTGGCAAACCGTTACTCTTAGAGATAATAATACAGGCATGAAACAGTACTAAAATTGTTTTACAAGCGAATAATGATACCCTAAACACTTCTTTGTGTGCACAATTTAACTAGCAGGAAGGAAAAAATGCATTGCCAAACAGACATTATGTAAGGCATAATTCCATTGTTTATAAATAGTGAAAGGTGGATGGGAAAACCAGTGCTATTTACATAAAATACATGTAAACTATATACTAGAAAGCTAGGGTTGCGTTGTGTGAGTAGGCTTCTGTAAAGAATGGCTGAGATCGAGCAAACCAGCAGGTAATGTAATCTGGGGGAGGGGGTGAAGTTAGACTAGTAAATAGTGACCGAGGGAGCAAAAGACGGAATGGAATAATAAAGTGAACGTATTAACGGGTACATTTATCGTAGTCATAATCATAGCGACATATACAGAGATGAAGTCATATTGAAAGAAGTACTGTAACATGGGACTTTATGTGTATAATGTACCAATGTGTTCTCAACATAGGCACCTCCTGTAGAGATGTGGGTAAATACTTCTCACCTACAACGACAGACCAGTTATCTACGCAGTAGTTTGGCCACATGGAGCAGCAACGCTTCCTGCATTCCTGAAACATCACAATTCCCTCCTTCCGAGCATTTGCTTCACCATGGAAGTGGAGAAAAACGGAGATCTTCCATTCTTAGATATCTTGGTCGGAGAAAAGACGGTTCCTTGTACGCAGTGTGTTTCGCAAACCGACTCACACTGACCTATATCTACGAGCTACGAGCTGCCATCACACACCGCAACCCAGTGGCGTTTTACGGACTCTTGCTCGTAGGGCCAGAGTTATCTCTTAGCAGCAGAGCTTAGCTCAGGAACAGCCAGATGGAAAGGGAGAAGTCCACGGGGATGGTTTTTCTACACTAAGTTGGTGGCGTATGCTTTAAAATTGTCAGGTTGTTCAAGAAACACCAAATAAAACGTCTCTTCCGCCGTCCAGCGCGAGTGCAAACTAAGCTGGGCTCTTTTAAAAACAACTTAGGTCTAAGTAGGCCAGGGATGTATAAAATCGAGCGCCACTGTAGGAAATCATACATTGGCCAAATACACTCCTGGAAATGGAAAAAAGAACACATTGACACCGGTGTGTCAGACCCACCATACTTGCTCCGGACACTGCGAGAGGGCTGTACAAGCAATGATCACACGCACGGCACAGCGGACACACCAGGAACCGCGGTGTTGGCCGTCGAATGGCGCTAGCTGCGCAGCATTTGTGCACCGCCGCCGTCAGTGTCAGCCAGTTTGCCGTGGCATACGGAGCTCCATCGCAGTCTTTAACACTGGTAGCATGCCGCGACAGCGTGGACGTGAACCGTATGTGCAGTTGACGGACTTTGAGCGAGGGCGTATAGTGGGCATGCGGGAGGCCGGGTGGACGTACCGCCGAATTGCTCAACACGTGGGGCGTGAGGTCTCCACAGTACATCGATGTTGTCGCCAGTGGTCGGCGGAAGGTGCACGTGCCCGTCGACCTGGGACCGGACCGCAGCGACGCACGGATGCACGCCAAGACCGTAGGATCCTACGCAGTGCCGTAGGGGACCGCACCGCCACTTCCCAGCAAATTAGGGACACTGTTGCTTCTGGGGTATCGGCGAGGACCATTCGCAACCGTCTCCATGAAGCTGGGTTACGGTCCCGCACACCGTTAGGCCGTCTTCCGCTCACGCCCCAACATCGTGCAGCCCGCCTCCAGTGGTGTCGCCACAGGCGTGAATGGAGGGACGAATGGAGACGTGTCGTCTTCAGCGATGAGAGTCGCTTCTGCCTTGGTGCCAATGATGGTCGTATGCGTGTTTGGCGCCGTGCAGGTGAGCGCCACAATCAGGACTGCATACGACCGAGGCACACAGGGCCAACACCCGGCATCATGGTGTGGGGAGCGATCTCCTACACTGGCCGTACACCACTGGTGATCGTCGAGGGGACACTGAATAGTGCACGGTACATCCAAACCGTCATCGAACCCATCGTTCTACCATTCCTAGACCGGCAAGGGAACTTGCTGTTCCAACAGGACAATGCACGTCCGCATGTATCCCGTGCCATCCAACGTGCTCTAGAAGGTGTAAGTCAACTACCCTGGCCAGCAAGATCTCCGGATCTGTCCCCCATTGAGCATGTTTGGGACTGGATGAAGCGTCGTCTCACGCGGTCTGCACGTCCAGCACGAACGCTGGTCCAACTGAGGCGCCAGGTGGAAATGGCATGGCAACCGTTCCACAGGACTACATCCAGCATCTCTACGATCGTCTCCATGTGAGAATAGCAGCCTGCATTGCTGCGAAAGGTGGATATACACTGTACTAGTGCCGACATTGTGCATGCTCTGTTGCCTGTGTCTATGTGCCTGTGGTTCTGTCAGTGTGATCATGTGATGTATCTGGCCCCAGGAATGTGTCAATAAAGTTTCCCCTTCCTGGGACAATGAATTCACGGTGTTCTTATTTCAATTTCCAGGAGTGTATGTCGCACTGCTAAGGATAGATGCGCTGAACATAGACGTCACATGAGACTGGGTCAACCGGAAAAGTCTGCTGTGCCTGATCACTCTTGACATGGGACACAGCATGAACAACGGAGAGACAAAGATTCCTTCGTCCGCTTCTACGCACTGAACATTCATCAGTAAAGAAGCAGTCGAAGTACTTGTAAGTAAAGACTTGAATAACAGGGACAGAAGTTTTCAACTCAGCAAGGCATCGGAACCAGCATTGGCGCTTCTAAGGCATTGCTGGCCGCAGACGAACGAATCCGAGTCAACACAGACGGAGGAAAATCGGCGTTCGCACACGCAAACTGGGCGCCAACACATAGCCCGCGCACTTTGGGCAGCAATTCGCGGCCGCGATTTTCCCACGTCGGGCATGAGAAGGCCGTGGGCCGACTTTTAACTTGTATTTGACTCCAGTGTATTTTAAGTGCCTCACGAATTGCCAGTTGTGTTCTTTTAACTTTATGTCGACTTTTTTTTAACTGTTCTCCAGTGAATCGCCCTGTGATAGTGTGTATTTTAACTTCCATTATCTCCATTTACAGTGATTATAGGTTCCACATTTTTTCGCCTTTTTATGTGTGTGAACCGTGGCACCACTAGCTCAAGGGTAGTCTCGACTATCCCTCTTGCGCCCCCGTTGCCAATACCTATGAGGAAGAGCTGGTATCTGTGGGTTGCGTCCTCAGACGCTCTTTGCCTGCCGATATATATACGAGTTCGCTGGCCCGAGTGAGGAGGGACCAAGTTTGGGGGATTGGCGGTAGCGTCGCGACAAGAGACGGTCACAAGATCCGAATGGCGGAAGCCACGAGCTACGCAAGGAGGGCCTGTGCAGAGGAAAGATACCGGAGTACTTCACCGGGGCAAGCGTACGCCCCTGGTAGTTGAGTGGTGCCGGCACGGTAGCTCAGCGTGTTCAGTCAGAGGATTAGCTACCCTCTGTAATAAAAAAAACTGAGTGAACGGATCAACGAACAACCTGTACGGGTGTCATCGGACGTCCGCCCCGAACGAATTCAAGGAACAATATAGAACAAAATGAGAGAAAAAAAAGTGGTCAGCGCGAAAGAATGTCATACCTAACGGCCCGGGTTCGATTCCCGGCTGTGTCGGAGATTTTCTCCGCTCAGGGACTGGGTGTTGTGTTGTCATCATTTCATCTCCATCGACAGGCAAGTCGCAGAAGTGGCGTCAAGTTGAAAGACTTGCACCAAGCGAACGGTCTACACGACTGGAGGCCCTAGCCACACGGCATTTCCATTTACCGGGGTAAGCGTCGACTACAAGCAGCAGGCCGACATCCCGTTGGTTGATTGGCAACATTTGTGTCGGTCGTCCGCTCGTGGCCTGGCTGCCCCCTTTCTGCCTGGCTGTTATCGGCCGTTCTGGCGTGTGCCGAATCAAACCACTTGGCACGTATCCACGACAGCAAACTTCCCACATCTTTCAACAGCGGCAGGTGGCGCCGCGGATACAACCCGGATCTCCTATTCGTCGGCGAAGAAATTGCACAACAGTGCTTTAAGTCCATCTGCGCCCTCATCCCAATGACACAACATCGCCCAATAATGTGCCAAATGTTGCCAATAGTTATACCACGAAGAGTAAAGTTCAGAAGGAGATATAATTTCAGGAAGGCAGACTGGCCCAAATTCCCCAGAATACTAGAAGAGAGAATCCAGACATATAGCCCAGATCCAGAAAACTATGACAGCTTCGTGGACACCGTCAAAACCTGCTCCCGAGCGTCTATTCCAAGGGGATGCAGAACAGGACTCACCCAGGAAACAGTAGCCCTACTGGAAGAGTATCAAATGCTCTTCGAAAGAAACCCCTTCAGTGAAGAAACCCTCACCGAAGGAAGAGTTATTACTTCCTGGATATCAGAAGTGAGAAGGGAGCAATGGACCAAACTGATGGAAGAAACTAATTTTGGTAGAGATAGTCAAAAGGCCTGGAAACTCATAAAACGCCTAGCCAATGACCCCACAAACCAAATCTACACGCCAACGTCACAGCAGACGAAATTACACACCAGCTTCTCACAAATGGGAAACCACCAAGACACGACAACCTAAAGACAAAAAGAGGGGCATAGAACGAAACCCCTCACAGGAGACCGAAGAACTATCCAAGCCATTTACCTTGGCGGAATTGGATAAGGCGAACAGTAAGTGCAAAATGCGGAGAGAAGCCGGCCTTGATGATATATGCGTTGAGAAAATAAAGCATTTTGGACCTGTAACAAAGAAATGGCTTGTCGATAGGATGAACAACTGCATGACATCCTGCAAAATTAAAAAAATCCGGAGAAAATCGCGAGTCATTGGCATCCTAAAACCAGGCAAAGAACGTGACAATCCCAAAAACTACAGGCCGATCTTTCTGCTATGCCATATGTACAAGGTTTTGGAAAGGACGATACTCCACAGAATCACGGGCGCCATCGAGCCCCTCCTGATCCCACAACAAGCAGGCTTCAGACAGGGCAAATGCTGCAAGTCACAGGTGCTAAAATTAACGCAACACCGAGAACAGGAAGTTCACCGTGACTGTCTTCCTAGACCTATCAGCAGCCTACGACACAGTCAACCACCGACTTCTCCTGGGGAAAATATACGCAATGAGTACAGACTAACCTTACTGATTGGAAACTTACTCCAGAATCGAAGATTCTTCGTGGATTTTCAGGGACAGAGAAGCCGGTGGAGGATACAGAAAAATGGCCTCCCCAAAGGAAGCTACTGGCCCCAATACTTTTTAATATATATATTAATGACCAGCCCCTCCCACAAGGCACCGAAAGCTTCATATATGCAGATGATTGCGCCATTATCGCTCAAGCAGACAGCTTTGAAACTGTTGAACAGAATCTGTCAGAAGCCCTCGAACAGCTTGCCACCTACTACAAGGGGAACCATCTCAAACCCAACCCAGGGAAAACCCAAACCTGCGCCTTCCACCTAAAGAACAGACAATCTGCAAGAAGACTACAACTTAACTGGGAAGGTGTGCCCCTGGAACATTGTGAAACACCAAAATTCTTAGGCATCACCTTGGATAGAGCACTCACCTATAAAAAGCACTGCATGGACACTATACACAAAGTAGCCGCAACAAACAACATTGTGCGCAAACTAACGGGCACTACATGGGGAGCACAGCTTGGAGTAGTGAGAACCACAGCTCTTGCTTTGTGCTATTCAACAGCGGAGTATGCGTGTCCAGAGTGGTACAATTCTAGCCACGCCAAGCAAGTGGACATACCGCTTAATGAATCCTGCCGAATCATCACAGGCTGTCTGAGTCCAACCCCGACTGATAAATTGTACTGCCTGGCAGCCTTGGCCCCACCAGATATTAGGAGGAAAGTAGCGTCCAGGAGGGAAAAGACAAAGGCGTTGACCTCACCTGCCCACCAGCTGTACAAACACCAGCCAGCCCGCCGTCGACTAAAATCTAGAAAAAGCTTCCTGCACACAGCAGAAAACATCGTCGGGACAGCGCAGCAAATGAGGCTGGCAATGTGGCGAGAAGAAAATGCGCACCTTGCGAATGGTTAGTCCCAGAGTGCAGTGTGTGCTCCCTCCCTGCCATATGGAAGGATGGATGACATGGAAATCTCTTAATAGGCTGCGCTCTGGTGTCACACAATCCAAAGAGAATATGCGAAAATGGGGCCTCTCAAACGAACCGGCGCTGTGTGACTGTGGACACACTGAAACCACCATCCACCTCACGCAGTGTGTGCTGTGCCCAAGCACCTGCACCATGAAGGATTTGATGAATGCCACCCCGGAAGTGCTGGACGTGGCCAGGTACTGGTCCAAGACTTCATTAAATAAAAAAACTACTTGACCCTGCTTACATATCTGTAAACTTTTATACTCTTTTTGTATTTGTTATATACTTAATATGTATGTGTTAATCATTCTGATTTTATGTACCATGCTTCTGACACGATTAAATAAATCGGTACCACTCAGTACCGCCGCGACGCACCGTGGATCCAAGGAGGTGCTTGCTGATAAAGGGGAGTAGCATTCTGTAATCCTCGTGGTGGTTGATGTCTTTGTCTACCTGACCTCTTAATTATTTTCTGGTTTGTACCCGACCCTCAGTGTCTTACTCGGTCGGCTCTTTGGTCATAAATATAGACCTTAGTATTGTACTAGACACTAGGTGTCTTTTGAAAATTTGTTCTGATATTACATTGCCCTTACTTTCTAGTTTATACCCGATCGTTAATGTTTTAATGAATCCACTCCTGGTCAGAAATACAGTTGGAACAATTGTGCCATGGCATAGGTTGCCGTTAAACAAACAGGGGTCTTGTGATTAGACTTAGATGTTAACCGGTTCAATTCCTTGATTGTAATTGTATTTGAGATAATCTGAACTACCTGTTGTATTAATTAAGCTGTGCATACCAGTCTTTGAATGACCAGGTCATTACTGGTGAATTTTAACTGAATCATGTGGTTCCGCCGAATGAGTTTTCTTGTAATAAGTGCTCATACTTAATGTTTTAAAAACGTTCCTTTAGAGCTGTCTCCACAACTGAGAAGCAATTTAATTTTTGACATATTAACAGCTAACTGTCACCAGGGTTTTAGTCTGAATGGTTCAAATGGCTCTGAGCACTATGGGACTTAACATCTGAGGTCATCATTCCCCTAGAACTTAGAACTACTTAAACCTAAGTAACGTAAGGACATCACACACATCCGTAGAGGTCGCCCGGTTCCAGACTGAAGCGCCTAGAACCCCTCGGTCACAACGGCCGGGTTTAGTCTGAATAAGATTGCCAAAAGGGACAGATTGGAATCCAGTCACACCTTGGTTGCTGATTGAAATGTAAAGGTTGCTCGTTTTGAAGCAAACCTTATTCTTGTCATAATTGTTGTAATGTTGATGCATTAAGTTGTTCTGAAAGCGGTGCTGATATTCAAGACAATAAAAACGGGTTAAAAGTCGTGAGCTATCTGGGGAAGGTAGCCTTGAATTACTGAGTAACTATTTCACCAGGTATCCAGTCTAGCTTACCAAATTTCCAAGCAGACTAACATTAATTATAATCTTTTAATAGTCATCTTATGACAACCGGTGATATATATAAATGTCCAAATATAAACTGATTTATATATATATATATATATATATATATATATATATATATATATATATATATATATGAATCAGTTTATATTTGGACATTTATTTTAACATTGATCATTGTTCTGTAAAAATTTCAGCATATTATACTTGATTCATAATTAAACTGGTGCCTTATTTAGGATTGTGAAAATGTGAGTTTGTCATCTTACGGAACACATCAAATATGGAGCCACGCTTGGGAGACTGCATACAACACTGCATTCATAAAATAACACACGAAGAACGTTGAAACATATGCAAGAGGAAATTAACCACACGTCATCTGTTTGAGTAATTGAAACACTCTTGTCATCAATATTACTGATGTTTTCGTGTGTTGCAGAAGGGCATTTAATAAGAGAAATTGTGTCCAGCGCAGTAGTAAACACCGCTGTTTCACCGACAAAGGGCGGGCTGCACGTCCGGGGATTTGTAATTATTGTCATATTCTTGTTTTGATTTCTCTTGTAAAATCCTATTCATTTCACAAATTTCTTAATTTGTACAGAAAATATATTTATGATTATATATTATTAAATAAACAGGTTGTGTGAAAAGAAAGTTACATTGGTGGGTTCTACCTTCCATATTTTCCTTAATACCAGTAAATACCACGTCTCAGTATGATTTACCCATTTTTATATATTTTTTAAAGCCACACTGCTGAAGAGCGGCGGAGTGTGCCGCTGCCAGCCCTCTCCTACCCATATGGGGCAGGGGCATGAAATTACAATAAAGGGAAAAAAAACAGAAACACGTCAGTAAGCACTTCAAGATTATGAGCAGCTGTCTCGTTGAAATACTATGCAGCTTCCATAACATTATCCAACGCGACACTCCTCAACCAATGAAGCAACGTTACTACTGTATTTGATGGCCACACTGGCTTGGGAAATTATTGCAACTTATTTCCCACAGTGTAAAACTGCACTCATGATATATTCTGTCTCTCTCTCTCTCTCTCCCAAAAAATAAATAAATAAATAAATAAAATGAGCGTCACAAATTGAGCAAGTGAATAACGCGTTGATCCGCCTCCAGCCCTTATGCAAGCAGTTATTTGGCTTGGCACTGACTCATAATTCGTGGATGTCCTCCTGAGGGATATCAGGCGAAATTCTGACTAATTGGCGATCTAATTGGTCAGATAGATCATCAAAACCTCTAGCTGATTGGAGGAACCTGCTCATAACGCTCCAAATATTCTCCATTTGGAAGAGATCTGGCTACCTTGCTGTCCAAGGGAGGCATTGGCAAGCACGAAGACAAGCTGTAGAAACTCTCGCCGCATGCGGACGGGAATTATCTTGTGAAACGTAAGCCCAGGATGGCTTTCCATAAAATGCAACAAAACGGGGTGTAGAATATCGTCGACTTACCGCGAATGGCAACTAAAGCGGTCCTGGTAAGAAAAGAAATGTCACCCTAGACGATTACTCCTAGTTGTCGGACAGTATAGCGGATGGCAGTAAGATTGGTATCCCACTGCTGTGCGGGACGTCACCAGAAACGTCTTCGCAGGTCATTGGGGCTCACTTCAAAGTGACATTCCAGACCAAAGACGCGTCTGGAGACGCCCGGACAGCGTTGGGACACCAACCTAACTGTCGCCTGCCATACGTCCCGACAGCCGAGAGTGATGGTCTGAGGTGGCATTTCTTTTCATAGCAGGCCCCCTCTGTAGTCTGCGGCACCCTCCTTACAGCATAGAAGTACGTCGACGATATTCTACAACCTGTTTTGTTGCCTTTATTGCATTCACCCTGGTCTTATATTTCAGCAAGATAATGCCCGCCTGCTTTTCCTCGTGTTTTCCAAACCTTTCCTTGGCCAGCAAGGTCACCGTACCTCTCCCAAATTGAGAATGTTTGGGGCATTATGACCAAAGCTCTCCAGTCAGTTTGGGATTTTGACGATCTAACTCACCAATAGGACAGAAATGGGACGATATCCCTTAGTAGGACATTCAACAACTCTGTCAGTCAATGCCAAACCGAGTAAATGCTTGCATAAGGGCCAGAGGTGGACCAATGCGTCATTCACTTGCTCAATTTGTGAAGCTTTTTCTCTTGAATAAATCATCCTGTGTTTGATTTGTTTTTACATGTACATCACACCTAGAATAAATCATCCTATGTTTGATTTGTTTTTACATGTACATCACACCTATAGGTTTCCGTCTCATTCGGATAATTCCTGTCCTCCTTTTTTTTGGTGTCCTCCTTGAACAGGCATCCTCGTGGAAGACTTGACATTCTGAGTTCTGCATTTTGTACTTTGACACGGCAATCAACATCATGTAAGACATACCATGATCGTAAATTCTAATAGCTTTCGTTACCCCTAGAATTGAAATTCTGTCATTTCTGTTTCACAGGGTGGTCACAGCGGCGACGCTCATTTTCGTCTATGGATTGTCGACATCTAACACCTATTTGACATTAGTTATTTCACAACCATTCGACAACACCAGAGGAAACACCTAACAGTATCTGAGTACGTTCACCGTTTCTGTGGTTATCCTATAGCCCAGACAACCATCATGACCTACATTTGTCAAAAGTACGTAAAACAGCAAATTATCCCACACTCTGCACAGGTAGTCAGTCCAACGATTAGCCTGTGTCTCTGGTGACGTTACATTCTCACTATACCCCGCCACATTCCCTGTATACGATCTACAAGAATTCGTTTCGATAGTAGAGACTTGGACTTTATTTTATGACTTATTACACGATTATTACCTCACAACCGGAAAATTCTACACGTATTGCATAAGATTAGACAGAAATCTTTGTTTGCATTGACTGTGCATTCGCCTTGTAACGTATCATTAATTTCTATGTGTCTACAAAAATGCTATCCATTTTTTGGATATAGCGAATATTTTTAATAATGATAGGGTATTTCGGTTCAGAAACCTTTCTAAGCGAGCGATGTATTTCTTTATTATCCAGATTAGCCAGACGATAAGGATTTCAGAAGGGCGCGGATAAAGGTCTGCTATTTTCCGCGTGAAAATCCTAGCAGCCATAAAAAAAAAACCATAATGAAGATCAATATTAGAGAATACGTTTCTGCCATTGCTTCTGGTTGTGGCTAATTAAAATAGTCAGAATAATCAAAAGCAACATCCACGGAAAGGTTTTCTATCATTGTGTCTTATCAGGCATTATAAAGAGGATCCACATGAACCACCTTACTAATTACTGAGATATTAGAACCAGGGCGGCGTAGGAGCACTATCGCTCCCGGTTTTTTCGGAAACGGCAGCTCAGTCGAACCGCAGTAGCTATATAAGGAGTCTGCGCCAGAAATTCATTCCACTTCAGCAGGAGGAGAGCGCAAGAGGGGGTGACGCCAACTTTACACTGAGGTGACTAGTGTCATGGGACACCTCCCAATATCGGGTCGGACCTCATTTTGCCCGGCCTTTGACTCAACAAGTCGTTGGAAGTCCCCTGCAGAAATACCGAGCTATGCTGCCGTCCATAACTGCGAAAGTGTTTCCAGTGCAGGATTTTGTGCACGAACTGACGTCTCGATTATGTCCCTTAAATATTCGATGGAAGTCAAGTCGGGCGCTCTTGGCGGCCAAATCATTAGCTAGAATTGTCCAAAATATTCTTCAAACCCATCTTGAGCAATTATGGCCCGGTGACATAGCGCATTGTTACCCACAAAAATTCCTTCATTGTTTCTGAGCATGAAGTCGAAGAACTGTTGCAAACGGTCTCCAAGTAGTTCAGCAGAACCACTGTCAGTCGATGGTCGGTTCAATTTGACCGGAGGGTACAGTTATTCCACGTAAACACAGCCCACACCATAACGGAGCCACCACCAGTACTTTGTCGACAACTTGGATTCATGGCTTCATGGGGCAGCACCACACTCAAATCCTACTACCGGCTCTTACCAACTGAAATCTGGCTCTTCTGACAAGGCCACGATTTTCCCATCGTTGAGGGTCCAACGTATATGGTCACAAACCAAGGAAAGGCGCTGCAGGCGATGACGTGTTCTTAGCAAAAGCACTCGGATCGGTGGTCTGCTGCCATAGACCATTAAAGTGGAAATTCAACACAGTCTCCTAACGGATAGGTTCATCGTACATCCCGCATTTATATCTGCGGTTATTTCAAGCAGTGTTGCTTATCTGTTAGCACTGACTACGCTCGACACATCTGCGGTCTGCACATCTGCAACTCTACACGCCTGCATGACAAAATGTTGGCGACTCTTTACGTGTCTGGGGATATACTTTTGTGTCCCATCTGCCTGGATTTGCAGGCTTGTGACTTTACTTCTCTAGGATTACAAGTGTGGAATTCATAATGTGTGCCTGATTCTACATGTATGGAAGTCTTCAAAATGGTGATTCTACGTCTGTAACTATATGCCTGCTCAAATCAACAAGGCGCCTGTCGCTCAAGACATCTGTCTGGGATATTCTTCTGTGACTCATTCAATTTCAGGGCTGTATGTCATGGACTCTTTGATTAGCTCCCACGAGTCTATGAAACGTACCCACGAGTCTGTGCAGCGCACTCACAAGTCTACGCTTCGCGCCCGTGAGTCTACGCTTCGCGTCCATGAGTCTACGCGCCCATGAGTGTATGCTTAGCGCCCACGAGTCTACGCTTCCGGCATACGCGTGTATGCGACACATCCAAGCATCTACGCTATACATCCCTGAGCCTACGCCGTACTTCAACCAGGTAAAGTTAGACGGTTGCCGTTCCAGGTTACACATCGGGCCAAGTAGGCTATGCGACGGATTGGTGTGACAATCAGCGACTCCTCGAAGCTACACGTAGGGTTTTCTAGGCTGTGGTTTGGCTACGGGATATCGGGACTACCCGTCGGAAAAGGGACGCAAAGCATCATTGGGTAGGAGCTATCCACACGCGACTCTGCACTACGCGCCGGTCTCTCTACGCAGTACTTCAGAATCTGTGACACACTAAATGCGAACGAAATTATATGTATAAATCGTATTTTCATCTGTTCCAAATCGAAACTCCATTGGGAATCTGTAACACAAGGCTGTGTTTATAACTAATTTGTTATTAAGTTTCCTGGTCAGTCATGTGTTTGCACCTTCTCTGTTATCAACAGCAGTTATCTTACTGAGGTCGTGAAGAACTGTAAATAACGATATGTGACTACGTTGAAAAAAACTTACTTTCTGTAAGTGTCATCAGTAATTTGGCCAATGACGAATATTCGTTTCCCTAATAATTTTACAATAGCTCTATACCCATAGAACACTTGCTTGCCTTTTCCGGAGAGTTTGCGCGAATTATACCCGTTATCCTTGTTCCTCCCCACCCTCCATATTTGCCATACACGAAATCCATGTCTGTAGTAGCAGTTAATAACAATTTATTGTCCATGATCGTGTTTCATTAAATGCATTAAGGGACTGATTCATTAAATAACGCTACCCTCGTTAACAGTATATTTACATACTGAAGACGTTTCCGTCTACCGTTTGTAAGGACTCATGGCAACCACATGTCTGAAGAACAAGTAAATGACCATTCGTTGTACCTACATATCGCCCATCTTTTATTGACACCACGTGTAAATACAAACTTGATTCCGTCCTCAATGCTTGAACCGTTCCAACGAAGAGATGTATGGTTTAGAAGGGGAATGAATGTAATTTACTATGATGCATATTAGGTCACTCCACACGTTTCCAGAATTCAGTGAGCTTCTGTGCTGATATAAAACTTACCCTTTGCACATAAAATCACTAGCTTATGGCGCTATTGGCCGATTCATCTGAATAGATATAAACATTTTCTACATTCAGAGATCTCATGCAATAATAGTAGAATGTCACAGCACGTGTATCAGGTGATACGAGTGTAATTTTTCTTTTAAATACCCTTTCCCCTTCTGTTATCTAGCGTCTTAGTCTAGACATTCCTGTGTAATCACGAAATTTTAATTTCCTTTAAAACATCACCTCTCATTTTGCGATCTCACATATGACGGTTTTTATACTCACAACTAGAATGAAAAATCTTTACACGATCTTTAAAACACCCCCCTTCAATAATTTCGTTTCAACTTCAGCGCCCACTCTACGCTGATTCTCTTTGCGTAGGCTCTTTCTTCCTCGTCAGACTCGTCTTCTTGCGTTTTTTTTGCTAGGCCAACTGTCCCGTCATGAACTTTATGCCTAGAAATTTTTCTGCCTCATACATCATATTGTCTTATTCCCACTTCATTTCGTCTTCCTTTACTGCATAGATTTTTTTCTTTTTTTCAGTTTCAGCTTTATTGAGAGTTTCGCAGAATTCCACAACCTGTCTATTCATCTTGTTGGTTCCATTATTTTAATTTTGTTGTGGTCCAAAGTCTGGTCTGATGCAGCTCTCCATTCTACTCTATCCTGTGCGAGTCTCTTCATCGCAGAATAACCTTAGCAACATGCATCCTTCTGAATCTGCTTACTGTATTCATCTCCTGGTCTCCCTCTACGATTTTTAACCCCCCACACCTCCATCCAGTGCCAAATTGTTGATCCCTCGATGTCTCAGAACGTGTCCTATCAACCAATCTCTCCATTTGATCAAGTTGTGCCACAAATTTCTTGTCTCGCCGATTTTATTAAGTACCTCTTCATTAGTTACGCGATATATATATCACATTTCAAAAGCTTCTATTCTCTTTTCGTCTAAACTGTTTACCGTCCTTGTTTGACTACAATACATTGCTACACTCCAGACACATACTCTTTAAGCTACCCATTCGTCTTCTACTATATTCCTTTCCCCTGTTGTAGTCAATCATTGCCTAATGCTCTCTCCGAAACTCTCAACAACCTCTGGTTCTTTCAAGTTATCCAGGTCCCATCTCCTTTATTTCCCACGCTTTCCCAATTACACCGTTTTAATCTACAGTTCATAACCAATAAATTGTGGTCAGAGTCCACATCTGCCCCCTGTAAATGTCTTACAATTTAAAATATGGCTCCTAAATCTCTGTGTCACCGTTATACCTGTATAATAAATCTGAAACCTTCCGGTATCTCCAAGTTTCTTCCAAGTATACAGCCTTATTTTGTGATTCTTAAACCAAGTGTTAGCGATAATTAAATTATGCTCTGTGCAAAACTCTACTAGGCGGCTTCCTCTTTCATTCCTTTCCGCCAGTCCGTGTTCACCTACTATTCTTCCTTCTCTTCCTTTTCCTACTATCGATTTCCAGTCCCCCATCACTACTAAATTTTCGTCTCCCTTAACTATCTGAATAACTTCTTTTATCTCGCCGTACGTTTCTTCAATCTCCTCCTTATCTGCGGAGTTAGTTGACCTATGAACTTGTACTACTGTGGTGGGTGTAGACTTCGTGTCTGTCTTGGTTACAATAACGCTTTCACTATGCTGTTCATACTAGCTTACCCGCGTTTCTATTTTCCTGTTCTTTATTAATCATACTCCTGCGTTACCTCTATTTGATTTTGTATTTATAACCCTGTATTCATCTGGCCATAAGTCCGGTTCCTCCTGCCACCGAATATCAGTAATTCCCACTGTATCTGACTTCAACCGATCCATTTCCCTTTTTAAATTTTCTAAGCTACCTGCCCGATTAAGGGAACTAACAGTCCACGCTCCGATCCGTAAAATGCGAGTTTTTTTTCTCCTGATGACGACATCCTCCTGAGTAGTCTCCACCCGGAATCCGAGTGGGGGACTATTTTACCTCCGGAATATTTTACCCAAGAGCACGCCATTATCATTTAACCATACAGTAGAGCTGCATGCCATCGGGAAAAATTACAGCTGTACTTTCCCCTTGCTTTCAGCCGTTCCCAGTAGTACCAGCACAGCAAGGCCGTTTTGATTGATGTTTCAAGGCCAGATGAATCAATTATCCAGACTGTTGCCCCTGCAACTGCTGAAAAGCCTGCTGTCCCTCTTCAGGAACAACACGTTTGTCTGGCCTCTCAACAGATACCCTTCTTTTAATATGCCCACGGAAAATTAGCCTGCCATTTCTCATATCCGATACAAATGCTGGTACCCTTTTTCTCTATTCGCTATTAGTCTGAATGTTCCTTCTCGAGTGTAATTCGGACCTAAAATTTTTCTGATTGCATTTCGCTCATTTATATATATATATCTTCAACGTATCCCTTACTGTTTAAGTTGAGTGTTTCAGTCTCAAAAAGAGACTAATGTTTGTTGCAGAGCCTCAGTTTTATACAATTTTCACCATACTCTGGCAATGAATCAATGTATTTCGTGACCAGTCTTTTTGAGGCCTGTTTCCTAATGTTTTCCATAAATGCTTGAATCGAGATACTCTATTTCCTCATATTTAGTTTTCAAAATTTTGGGTACCAGGCGTGTATTTTTTTTTTCAAATGACATGTGGAGCTCCCCCCCCATGAACCATGGACCTTGCCGTTGGTGGGGAGGCTTGCGTGCCTCAGCGATACAGGTAGCCGTACCGTAGGTGCAACCACAACGGAGGGGTATCTGTTGAGAGGCCAGACAAACGTGTGGTTCCTGAAGAGGGGCAGCAGCCTTTTCAGTAGGTGCAAGGGCAACAGTCTGGATGATTGACTGATCTGGCCTTGTAACAATAACCAAAACGGCCTTGCTGTGCTGGTACTGCGAACGGCTGAAAGCAAGGGGAAACTACAGCCGTAATTTTTCCCGAGGGCATGCAGCTTTACTGTATGATTACATGATGATGGCGTCCTCTTGGGTAAAATATTCCGGAGGTAAAATAGTCCCCCATTCGGATCTCCGGGCGGGGACTACTCAAGAGGATGTCGTTATCAGGAGAAAGAAAACTGGCGTTCTACGGATCGGAGCGTGGAATGTCAGATCCCTTAATCGGGCAGGTAGGTTAGAAAATTTAAAAAGGGAAATGGATAGGTTGAAGTTAGATATAGTGGGAATTAGTGAAGTTCGGTGGCAGGAGGAACAAGACCTCTGGTCAGGTGACTACAGGGTTATAAACACAAAATCAAATAGGGGTAATGCAGGAGTAGGTTTAATAATGAATAGGAAAATAGGAATGCGGGTAAGCTACTACAAACAGCATAGTGAACGCATTATTGTGGCCAAGATAGATACGAAGCCCACACCTACTACAGTAGTACAAGTTTATATGCCAACTAGCTCTGCAGATGACGAAGAAATTGAAGAAATGTATGATGAAATAAAAGAAATTATTCAGATTGTGAAGGGAGACGAAAATTTAATAGTCATGGGTGACTGGAATTCGAGTGTAGGAAAAGGGAGAGAAGGAAACATAGTAGGTGAATATGGATTGGGGCTAAGAAATGAAAGAGGAAGCCGCCTGGTAGAGTTTTGCACAGAGCACAACATAATCATAACTAACACTTGGTTTAAGAATCATGAAAGAAGGTTGTATACATGGAAGAACCCTGGAGATACTAAAAGGTATCAGATAGATTATATAATGGTAAGACAGAGATTTAGGAACCAGGTTTTAAATTGTAAGACATTTCCAGGGGCAGATATGGACTCTGACCACAATCTATTGGTTACGACCTGTAGATTAAAACTGAAGAAACTGCAAAAAGGTGGGAATTTAAGGAGATGGGACCTGGATAAACTAAAAGAACCAGAGGTTGTACAGAGATTCAGGGAGAGTATAAGGGAGCAATTGACAGGAATGGGGGAAATAAATACAGTAGAAGAAGAATGGGTAGCTTTGAGGGATGAAGTAGTGAAGGCAGCAGAGGATCAAGTAGGTAAAAAGACGAGGGCTAGTAGAAATCCTTGGGTAACAGAAGAAATATTGAATTTAATTGATGAAAGGAGAAAATATAAAAATGCAGTAAGTGAAACAGGCAAAAAGGAATACAAACGTCTCAAAAATGAGATCGACAGGAAGTGCAAAATGGCTAAGCAGGGATGGCTAGAGGACAAATGTAAGGATGTAGAGGCCTATCTCACTAGGGGTAAGATAGATACCGCCTACAGGAAAATTAAAGAGACCTTTGGAGATAAGAGAACGACTTGTATGAATATCAAGAGCTCAGATGGAAACCCAGTTCTAAGCAAAGAAGGGAAAGCAGAAAGGTGGAAGGAGTATATAGAGGGTCTATACAAGGGCAATGTACTTGAGGACAATATTATGGAAATGGAAGAGAATGTAGATGGAGATGAAATGGGAGATATGATACTGCGTGAAGAGTTTGACAGAGCACTGAAAGACCTGAGTCGAAACAAGGCCCCCGGAGTAGACAACATTCCATTGGAACTACTGACGGCCGTGGGAGAGCCAGTCCTGACAAAACTCTACCATCTGGTGAGCAAGATGTATGAAACAGGCGAAATACCCTCAGACTTCAAGAAGAATATAATAATTCCAATCCCAAAGAAAGCAGGTGTTGACAGATGTGAAAATTACCGAACTATCAGCTTAATAAGTCACAGCTGCAAAATACTAACACGAATACTTTACAGACGAATGGAAAAACTAGTAGAAGCCAACCTCGGGGAAGATCAGTTTGGATTCCGTAGAAACACTGGAACACGTGAGGCAATACTGACCTTACGACTTATCTTAGAAGAAAGATTAAGGAAAGGCAAACCTACGTTTCTAGCATTTGTGGACTTAGAGAAAGCTTTTGACAATGTTGACTGGAATACTCTCTTTCAAATTCTAAAGGTGGCAGGGGTAAAATACAGGGAGCGAAAGGCTATTTACAATTTGTACAGAAACCAGATGGCAGTTATAAGAGTTGAGGGACATGAAAGGGAAGCAGTGGTTGGGAAGGGAGTAAGACAGGGTTGTAGTCTCTCCCCGATGTTGTTCAATCTGTATATTGAGCAAGCAGTAAAGGAAACAAAAGAAAAATTTGGAGTAGGTATTAAAATTCATGGAGAAGAAATAAAAACTTTGAGGTTCGCCGATGACATTGTAATTCTGTCAGAGACAGCAAAGGACTTGGAAGAGCAGTTGAATGGAATGGACAGTGTCTTGAAAGGAGGATATAAGATGAACATCAACAAAAGCAAAACGAGGATAATGGAATGTAGTCTAATTAAGTCGGGTGATGCTGAGGGAATTAGATTAGGAAATGAGGCACTTAAAGTAGTAAAGGAGTTTTGCTATTTGGGGAGCAAAATAACTGATGATGGTCGAAGTAGAGAGGATATAAAATGTAGGCTGGCAATGGCAAGGAAAGCGTTTCTGCAGAAGAGAAATTTGTTAACATCCAGTATTGATTTAAGTGTCAGGAAGTCATTTCTGAAAGTATTCGTATGGAGTGTAGCCATGTATGGAAGTGAAACATCGACGATAAATAGTTTGGACAAGAAGAGAATAGAAGCTTTCGAAATGTGGTGCTACAGAAGAATGCTGAAGATTAGATGGGTAGATCACATAACTAATGAGGAAGTATTGAATAGGATTGGGGAGAAGAGAAGTTTGTGGCACAACTTGACCAGAAGAAGGGATCGGTTGGTAGGACATGTTCTGAGGCATCAAGGGATCACCAATTTAGTATTGGAGGGCAGCGTGGAGGGTAAAAATCGTAGAGGGAGACCAAGAGATGAATACACTAAGCAGATTCAGAAGGATGTAGGTTGCAGTAGGTACTGGGAGATGAAAAAGCTTGCACAGGATAGAGTAGCATGGAGAGCTGCATCAAACCAGTCTCAGGACTGAAGACCATCACAACACACACACACAATGTGGAGCTCCATTGTTTTTGCTGTTTCTTTAAGAACTTGTATTTCTTTTTGTGCTATGCGTGTCCCGACATAGAACCGCCAGGCGCCAGGTCGTCTGCGATAGCTAAGCAGCTTATTGTTGTATATGTTTTTCCTAATTTGATTGGCTCGTCAACAGTGAGTTCTGATTTTAGTTTTTCTGTTATGTGTGTGCTTTTCTAAGACACAGCTTACTGTTCAAGCTGTTGGAGACTCTTTAATGGTTTAGGGTGTGTGCAGTTGGAGCGATATGGAACCCTTCATACAATTCAAATGGTTCAAATGGCTCTGAGCACTATGGGACTGAACTTCTGAGGTCATCAGTCTCCTAGAACTTCGAACTACTTAAACCTAACTAACCTAAGGACATCACACACATCCATGCCCGAGGTTGGATTCGAACCTTCGACCGTAGCGGTCGCGCTGTTCCAGACCGTAGCGCCTAGAACCGCTTGGACACTTCGACCGGCCCCTTCAGACATCTAGATACCCTTGTAAAAGGTGTAACGCACATACGCATCCTGTCTGATCACCTGCATCCATTCATATCAATTGTGCATTCCGAAGGACTTGGGAAATTCCACCAATACAATGCGACACCGCACACGTCCAGAATTGTTATAGAGTGGCTCCAGGAACAATCGTCTGTGTTTAAGCACTTCCGCTGGCCACCACACTCCCCAGATATGAACATTGTTAAACATATCTATGATGCCTTGCAACGTGCTGTTCAGAAGTGGTCTCCACCCCTCCTACTCTTACGGATTTATGGACAGCCCTGCAGGTTTTTTGGTGTCAGCTCCCTCCAGCGCTACTTCGGACGTCAGTCGAGTCCATGCCACGTCGTGCTGCGGCACTTCTGCGTAATCGCGGGGGCCCCTACACGATATTAGGCTGGTGTACCAGTTTCTTTGGCTTTTAGATGTAGATGTACAATTTACTTACTTTGTGTAATACTCTGTTTCATACGTTCTGAAGTTAACATGATCTCCCTTCGCTGCTAGCGCAGGCTGTGGTCGAAAAATTTGGTTGCTCTTTCACCGTTCACTATTTTTTTGATTTTCAGGAAGCCGCTTTACCTGTCGTTGCCTTTCTGTTCTCTGTACTTCACTTTCCTTCCCAGAAACTTAAATCGCGTTGTCTTCGCAGCAGATTTTCTGTGTTTTCTTCTGTTTTGCATGCATCACAAAGGGTTTGTGGAGTCATCCGTTTCTCAGGTGGGCTGTGAGTACCTAAAACGTCGAGTGTGCAACGTTCTCCACTTCACGGAATGCGTTCTTTGAAAATTACTCATCCCAAAGCTTGGGGAACACGTGTGTCACGCAACTAATGTAGTAATTGTAACAGGAACAAACTGTCACAACTTTGTCGATATGATGCTGTATACGATATAAAATCGGATATTACGCTCATCAGTATCAGTATTTCACTTAGCATTATAAATGTGGCAACGAGTTTGCAGACTATGGCTACACAAGCGTGTAAAAAGCTGAGAAATACTGCCTGTTGTAGTCGGTTGCACCTACCTATCGGAAAAGCATTTATTTTTTTCTTCTTTTGTGGAAGGTCTTTTCTTTCTTATCTCTCAGACAAGTCAGTAAAACATGGTCTGCCTTGTCATTCTCGAGCCCACAAATTTTCTGTTACTTTGTTCAATCACAGCTAGACTAAGAAAATCCGGAAATTCAATAATATGAAAGTATTAATGGTTTAACCAAATTGTTCTTTGGCGGCTGTCACGACCCGCCCCTTCGATCCGCTCCTCCATAGTGCGTGTGATCGGCGGTCCCCATCCGACAGTGTCGATTCTTTATTGGCGTACACGGCGGGTGCTTGCGTCATGATTTTTGGTGACAGCTAGAAGATTCCCGTTCGCGGAATTCCTATTTGTTGTAGAAGTAGTTAGCAACAGCCTCGAGGAAATGGGACGTCTAAATTTAGCTAAGTGCTACGGAAGACGTTACTATTTGCGACGCTAAAACTTGGCTAAAAATGAAGAACACGGTTAGCAGAATGTTACTGCCATCCCGTCAGAAGGGTTGGTACCACACATATACGTCCACATAGAAAAACTTGAAGGTTAGTGTGATCTTATCCTACTAGAGATGTCATGCCCTTATTTTTCCTCCGTCCTTCGAGCTGATCACCAAGCCAGTTATACACGGACTTACAGTAATAGAGAGTAATAGTAGCATGACATTGGAGGCACAGAGACCCCAATGGTTCGCTCAACCGCTCAAACGGCAAGGGCTTTCTTCGTCCGCGAACAATAGTCCCATTTCCCGCAGTGTGCGAGTGTTCTGTCTTAAGTGAACATCATGACTACGGGTATGTAATGAGTTGTGTGTAGTGTGGCTGCAAGTTAGGTGTTGCTTGAAGAGAGGAGGAAGAGGGCGTGGCCCGGTGCTGGCATACAACCTGCCACCGTGCATTGCATAGTTAAAGATCTGTTACTTAGCTTTCGTAACAGCTAGATTTTACAATTTTCGTCTTATAATAATAATATATAGTTTTTACAAAACATTTTATACTAAATTTTAAAAAATCAGTAATAATGAATCATAAATAAAATTTAGCAAATTATAAATTGCAAGTTAATTAAAGGAGACAGCTACCACCGCTGTAACATATTTGAGGACGGGCAAAAAGGGCAGAATCGAATTGGAAGAAATTTGTACAGGGAGGCATCCAGTCAAGCAAGGAATTGGTTTAAAAAAATTTATTTCAAGGACCCCAGTCAAATCTTTAAATGTTGTCTCCCGGAGAAACGTCCACTGTGCCTGCGTGAAACAAGTTGCCTGCCCGTCAGAACCAAGGCAGTTCTGTCCAGTTAAAGTTGCTGAAAAGAGGCGCCTAGAGCCCTCTGCTGAAATCGCTAGCGAATTTACGCCATCGGTTTCAGCCAATAGCGTGCATGATTTTGCAGCGCCGAATACAGTTGATTCTCTCTCTAGTGATCGAGACATCGACTAACACAGACGTCTTTTTCAGGAGGAAGAGCCTGTGGCTCTGCGGCCGGCGACCGGTCGAACCGCCTCCCCTTCAGTTGCCTGCCTTATTTAGTCATTCAACCTCCTCGACTGGCCTACACCTGCTAACTTCCTCCCTAGGCGCGTTGTATTCTGTACAACGATATATATTATCTTTATTAGACTTAATTTCCTTTTCTTTCATCTAACGGCAGGCTGGATGCCCACTCACAAGTGTTGACCGCTCGACCTGCTGTACATTGTCGTCGTAAGCTGGATGCAACAACCTTCTTCCCTCTCTCCGACCATGTACAAATCTGATGATTTTCTAGGTTAGTTCATCAGCTACGGCAGCCGAAGACTTCGGGTATAAGAAGTCACCCTTACACTGCCAACGGTCTTGCCAAAGAGGGCGAAGAAGCAGACAGTTTCAGGGCAACTTCTTGGTGTTGTGGCAGGGGAATGGCCCTACGAGGTGGAAGAAGTAGCAGTGATCATCGTGATGAGGATGCTGAAACCAAAGGAAACCACTGCGTTGGGGACACATAGTGCTTATCCACATGACATGAGGCCTGTAATTGAAGAATATCACGATGATGTCACAGTTGGCAAAAGCGACTGGGTTACTATTAACAGTTCAGTTATAGGGTTATTCTCATCAGAAGTGACAACAAACCAACGACAACTATTATAATTGAGGTATATATCCCGGTGTCACAAGCAGAAGATAGTGAAGTAGAAAATGCATATGGTTATATTGAACGACTAATTCAGTACGTAGAAAGGTGACAAAATAATGATCACGGGGGACTGGAATGTGGTAGAGGGGAAAGGAAGAAAGAGTTACAGAAGAAATGGACGTTGGAATATGAATATGCCTACGTGGGTTTTGCAATAAATTTGAGCTGGTAACATGAAATATTGCAAAAATCACAACAGGAGAGATGTATTTGGAATAGACCCAGAGACAAAAGAAAATTCCAGCGATATTACATCACGGGCAGTTAGAGGTTCTGAAATCATACATTGGACTGTAAGGCATAGCCAGAAGCCGGTATGGACTCAGGTCACTATTCAGTAATGATAAAGAGTAGACTAAAGTTTACGACAACAGTTTTACAGAGAAACATAGGTACAAGGTAGGCAATTGCGAAGATAAATTTGGTGTTAGAAGAAATACTTCGTTTGCTCGACGAAAGAAGGAAACACAAAAATGCCAAGGAAAAGAGAGGAACGAAGTAAATCGAAAATGCAGGGAAGCTAAAATGAGAAAGCTGCAGAAAATAGTGCGAACAAACTGAAAAGATAATAATTGGCGGAAGAACTGGATTACCTTAGGTGAAATTAAAAGCAAGAGTGGCAGCATTAAGAAAGCACCTGGATTTCCACTGTACAAAGCAGAGGAGAGAGTGTGTGGGTGGAAAGAATAGGTTGACGGCCTCTGCGAGGGAGAGGAACTGATGACGTGATAGGAGGAGAAATGGAAGTAAATATGAAAGATATAAGGTATACAGCATCAGCTAGAGTTAGCTTCGGAAGACCTAAAATCACATAAGGTGGATGGCATGGATAACATTTCGGAGGAACTTCTAAAATCATGGGGCAAGTGGCAATCAAATTACTATTCACACTGGTGTATAGAATCTGTGAGACAGGAGACATACTATCAGACTTTCGGGGAGTATTATCCACACAAATCTAAAGGAAGAAAGTGTAGAAAAGTGCGAGATGTACGAGATGTATCGCATAATCTTACTGGCTTTAAATAATAATAATAATAATAAACCCCGTGGAGGCCCGGGAAAAGAATAGGCCTCCGGTATGTTTTCCCAGTCGTAAAAGGCGACGAAAAGAACAAACCACTAATAGGGCTAACCCTCCTTTTAGTGTGATTACTTGGTTCAGGACAGAACTAAAGAAGCCTCGGACAAGCGTCGTCATGGTCGGGGACGACGCTTGAACCCTATGCCCGCCCACAATGGTAACGACACTGCTAGCCAACTGGAAAATGATTTAAATCCAAATAGAGGTGTTTTGCAGGATATGCTTCCTGCAACCACCCTAGAAGGAAAACAAAGACAGAGGATGAGATGGTCAGATGAAGTTAATCGACACCTCATGTTCTGTTATTACCAACCAACAAACCTAGGAACCAACACAACTGGATACAGATCACAAGTATACACAACATTTATTACCAGATACCCGAAATTAAAATTTTTAACAGAACAACGACTAGCTGATCAGATCCTTGTAATAATAAAAAATAACAGAATACCTCAGTCAGAATTAGAAAACATCAAACAACAAGTACAATAAATACTGGAACAAAATAATGTGCAATTAGAAGAAGAAGAAAATACAGTAATGGACTCAAACATCCCAGAGAAAACAAACAAAGAACAAAACGCGTCAATTAAACAATGAGAGGAAAACGAAATCTTAAGACAGCCACCAGAACAAGCACAAATAGAACATGAAGTGACACACATGTTAGATATAGAAGAAAAATTTCAGCTGACATATATAGAATACAAAGACACAAATACAGACATCAGACCATTCTTGCATAGACCACCAAATAACCCACAAGTCGAAACAACAATAACGACTATCAACACAATCATACACAACAAAATAAATGAAAATACAACTATGGAAGAGTTACAACTACTGGTTTATGTAGGAGCACTCACTACACTAAATATACACACTAGGCAGAGATCAGAACCAACCAACACACAGAAGAAACCCACAAAACCTGCTTGGCAACACAGGCTACAGATCAGAATAGAAAAACTGAGAAAAGACATCGGACAGCTAACACAATTTATAAGAAATGAAATATCAGACAAAAAACGAAAAAGGTTAGGTAAAATCTCACAACAATAAGCAATAGAGCAATTAGATGAAAAGAAGCAGAAATTACAAGCATTGGCCAAACGACTTAGAAGATACAAAAAAAGTGAAAATAGAAGGAAACAAAACCAAACATTCAACACAAACCAAAAGAGATTTTACCAAACAATAGATAACACACACATTAAAATAGACAATCCACCAAACATAACAGACATGGAACACTTCTGGAGCAACATATGGTCAAACCCGGTACAACATAACAGGCATGCACGGTGGATACAAGCAGAATCAGACTCATACAAGATGATACCACAAATGCCTGAAGTGATAATTTTGCAACATGAAGTCACCCAAGCAATTAATTCTATGCACAATTGGAAAGCCACTGGAAATGATAAAATAGCAAATTTCTGGCTAAAGAAGTTCACCTCAACACATTCACATCTAACTAAATTATTTAACAGTTACATTGCAGACCCATACACATTCCCTGAAACACTTACACATGGAATAACCTGTCTGAAACCTAAAGATCAAGCAGACACAGCAAACCCAGCTAAATATCGCCCCATAACATGCCTACCAACAATCTACAAAATATTAACTTCAATCATTACACAGACATTAATGACACATACAACACAGAACAAAATTATAAATGAAGAAAAAAAGGCTGCTGCAAAGGAGCATGAGGATGTAAAGAGCAACTGATAATAGATACAGAAGTGACATATCAAGCTAAAACTAAACAAAGGTCGCTACACTACGCATACAATGATTACCAAAAAGCTTTTGATAGTGTACCCCACTCATGGTTACTACAGATATTGGAAATATACAAAGTAGATCCTAAATTGATACAGTTCCTAAACATAGTAATGAAAAACTGGAAAACCACACTTCATATCAAAACAAATTCAGATAATATCACATCACAGCCAATACAGATTAAGCATGGAATATACCAAGGAGACTCATTAAGTACTTTCTGGTTCTGTCTTGCTCTCAACACACTATCCAACGTGCCAAATAATACAAATTACGGATATAATATTACTGGAACATACCCACACAAAATCACACATTTGCTATACATGGATGATCTAAAACTAATGGCAGCAACCAATCAACAACTCAACCAATTACTAAAGATAACAGAAGTATTCAGCAATGATATAAATATGGCTTTTGGAACAGACAAATGTAAGAAAAATAGCATAGTCAAGGGAAAACACACTAAACAAGAAGATTACATATTGAATAACCACAGTGACTCCATAGAAGCGATGGAAAAAACAGATGGCTATAAATATCTAGGATACAGACAAAAAATAGGAATAGATAATACGAATATTAAAGAAGAACTAAAAGAAAAATATAGACAAAGACTAACAAAAATACTGAAAACAGAATTGACAGCAAGAAACAAGACAAAAGCTATAAATACTTATGCTATACCAATATTGACCTACTCATTTGGAGTAGTGAAATGGAGTAACACAGACCTAGAAGCACTCAATACACTTACACGTTCACAATGCCACAAATATAGAATACATCACATACATTTAGCAATAGAAAGATTTACATTAAGCAGAAAGGAAGGAGGAAGGGGATTCATCGACATAAAAAACCTACATTATGGACAGCTAGACAATTTAAGAAAATTCTTTCTAGAACGAGCAGAAACTAGCAAAATACACAAAGCAATCACTCATATAAATACATCGGCTACACCACTGCAATTTCATAACCACTTCTACAACTCTTTAGATCACATAACATCAACAGATACGAAGAAAGTAAATTGGAAGGGGAAGGCACTACATGGCAAGCACCCGTATCATCTAACACAGCCACACATCGATCAAGACGCATCCAACACATGGCTAAGAAAAGGCAATATATACAGTGTGACGGAAGGATTCATGATTGCAATACAGGATCAAACAATAAACACCAGATATTACAGCAAGCATATTATTAAAGGTCCCAATACCACAACAGATAAATGCAGACTTTGCAAACAACAAATAGAAACAGTAGATCACATCACAAGTGGATGTACAATACTAGCAAATACAGAATACCCCAGAAGACATGACAATGTAGCAAAAATAATACATCAACAACTTGCCATAAAACATAAACTAATAAAACAACACTTTCCCACATACAAGTATGCACCACAAAATGTACTGGAGAATGATGAATACAAATTATACTGGAACAGAACCATTATAACAGATAAAACAACAACACATAACAAACCTGACATCATACTCACCAATAAAAAGAAGAAATTAGCACAACTAATCGAAATATCCATACCCAATACAACAAATATACAGAAGAAAACAGGAGAAAAAATTGAAAAATACATCCAACTGGCTGAGGAAGTAAAGGACATGTGGCATCAGGATAAAGTTGACATTATACCGATTATACTATCAACTACAGGAGTCATACCACACAATATCCACCAGTACATCAACGCAATACAGATACATCCAAACGTATATATACAACTACAGAAATCCGTAATTATTGATACATGTTCAATAACCCGAAAGTTCCTAAATACAATGTAACACATACTGTACAGTTAAAAGGAAATCACGCTTGATGAAGGTCCGCGTCACTTTCTTCCATTTTTAACCAGACCTAAGGTCTGAGAAAAATAGAAATAATAATAATAATGGTGGCCCTCAACTACGTGCCCTCAGACTCAGAGTTGAAATATTAAAAGTTTTTGCTGGTTTCGTTGCCTAGGGGTTGGGATAAGTAGTTTCCGCATTACACGCCAAATACTGATGAGTCTACAGTATACAATATGTATACACACATGAATCGATTGGTAGAAGGTTGCTATCACTCGGCAATTGCGAATTTTGAACGTAACATAGAAATTTGTAAATGACAGATTGCAATTAAATAAAATTTGCAGGTACTATTTTAACGACTTTAAACGATGAGTACGATAGTAGAAGTACCTTTAAGAATGCCATTTATTACTGTAACACACTTATTGGTGTCGATGGTCCAGCAATTAAGTAAAATATAAGTTGAATAACAGAGAAATAATAGATTCCTAGTTCACATAATTAATTATGAGCAACAACATAGCTCACAAAATATTCACTTCTAAACGCATACTACGTCTTAACTGCAGAAGTCACGGGAATCTCAGAAGTGAACATCTCCCACACTCATGCGCAAACTGCTCAACACTCTCCAAGTATTTCCTGCAACCGTCCATAGCACTTTCCCGTCCAGCACTCCCCTTTTCCTGTCATCCGAGGCTCCTCCCCCACTTCCATACAGTCTCTCCATTGACTTCGGTAGTCGCCTACCGTAGTAAAGAACACTGTGATTGGCTAGAACGCTCCCGCCATGTCTCCAAGCCAATGCACACTCACAAACATATTGAAACACATACGAAATACTGGATTTACATTTAAATAACTTGAAATTAAATAAATATTCCTATGGCTGGGCCATAAACACGCTCTAACACACATTATTAAATACATAAACAAATTAAATAAACATATATCAAAGGAATAGCAACAAAAGGTAGGCCAGTAGCCTAATGTCTCTGTGCTTTCTAAAACACAGTAAATATTTGGCCAATTTCTTCATGAATAGTACATATAGGATATAAACAAAGACATAGAGGAATAAATATATATTTATAAGCATGGTGCTATCGTTTTTTCGTGTAACTGTGGAGTACTTATGGCCTGACGCGATCAATCGTAATCGGCCAATTTGACCTCCAATAACTCATGTACTGTTCAAGTTACATGCCTGTAATTCATACCACTTTAAGTTTAGACTAATAGCTTTCTAAAGACATGTCGATCGACAAAATCTGATGAACCATTAAAGTTTGGGAACTCGTTGGGTGTTACTTGTATAATTTACAGTCAGATATTAAACTTTAAACTAATAAAGATATTGAAAATATGATTACACCATCAGAATCATCGTGCAAATAATAGTAATGAACATGTTTCTTTTTAAGGTATCATGGTTCCTCTGGCTATTATTAATTTCTACATGAACCGTGAAGTGTCTGCAGATATGGTTTCACAAATTCCGCCATCTTTGGCACTCCCGGCATACAAATCTCCTTCATCGACACAAAGCACAGTCATCGACATAGTGTCAACATGGACTTCCCAGCCACGCGGTCATCATGGACCACGGTGCTGGGGCTACCCCTCTTGCTCCAGCTAATGCGCAGCACCACGTCGTTGCTGACGAGTGTGGCCACGCCTAACTCCGAATTTAGAATATTTTCAGGGCGCCACAACTCGCCCGTTACCTCACAGTCTGCTTAACAACTCATGCATCCAACCTGCTGACAAGCATAATATACTGAAGGATGGAGAAGAAAATTGATGACCTGTTACATGACGATCAGTTTGACTTTCGGAAAGTAAAGGCACCAGGAGGCAGTTCTGACTTACTCACGTCAGTAAAAGCAAGACTTACGAAAAATCAGGATCTGGTTACTTAGAAGAAAATTTTTTCCAGTGCAACATGGCGTAGAATGTAAACTATAGAGAAGGACATATAATCTGCACTATGTTGAAAAACAAAGATGGAACAGTAAGAACGGAAGATGAAGAACGACGTGCTTGGATTGAAAGGGGTATAAGACAGGGATAGTTCTCGGTCCCATATTATATCTCTTAAAAAAAGTAATGTAACTATTTATTTAGAGGAAACACTCTCCTAGTAAATTTGTTTGTCCTTTGATTTATCGTGATCTACAAATTACTATAAATGCAATAGCGTAGTATTACTCAGCTCCAGTTCACTATCATAGAAAATAGACAAGTTTTAATAAAATTATTTCACTGGATCTCTTCAATTAATCTCACTGAATATTTTTACATAATTTCTTCCGCTCCGGCTATCAGACATTGTGCTGTGAAAAAATATTTTTAAATGTACCGCGTAATGGCGGCTAATTCTTAACAATCAGAGATCACTGTTACTCGCTCCGCAGCAGCTGGAAACATGCTAAATAATTTTCATTAAATATTCTTTTCATAAGATAAATGTGGCGTAGGTTCTTGAAATAACACACGGAGATCACTTTATACTAATATATTCTTACTAAGACACAGTTTACACCATTAAATATTTGCAATTACGTTACGACAGAAACAAATGCTAGCGCAGCACAATAGCTTGCGTACCTTATTCCAGCTAACACCAGAACGAACAGAACAAAACAGACTAGACAGAAGAATGAACATTGCATTGTGTTTTATACTCTTACAGAGATGATAATACTTCATTTAATTGCCGGCCGAAGTGGCCGTGCGGTTAAAGGCGCTGCAGTCTGGAACCGCAAGACCGCTACGGTCGCAGATTCGAATCCTGCATCGGGCATGGATGTTTGTGATGTCCTTAGGTTAGTTAGGTTTAACTAGTTCTAAGTTCTAGGGGACTAATGACCTCAGCAGTTGAGTCCCATAGTGCTTAGAGCCATTTGAACCATTTGAACTTCATTTAATTACTTACACATTACAATCTCATACACTAAAAATAATGTCTTTTCTGCATCTATCGATCTATATTGTATATTTTTACAGTTAGTGTCATTTCCTTTCGCAGATAAATCGATGTTTGCAGTTCATTTTCAGTCACATACAATCATTTTTATTTATGTTTCACCTCGATAAGGGTGAATATTGCAAAAGGGACACTACACCCACTGTCCAGTGCATACATTGACGCTGCTAATAGTGGATAATGGCATTTCTACCCTCAGTGTAAGTGAATGACGTGTTGAATGGAAATAAAAGTCTAATGAGTACAGAATAAACTGAAGATAGGAAAACGTAATGAGGAGCAGAAGAAATGAGACTACCGATAAAAATAAAAATTATGGAACACGAAGTAGATGAAATGAAGGAATTATGCCACCTTGGAAGCAAAATAACTTACTGTGGGGAGCTACGTTTGTAGTGCACGCAGTGTCGCGTGTCAGTGAGTGTCGCTGTTTGGCGAGCTGTGGGTACGTAGTTCAAACACGATGACAACCAATTACTTTATCATTTTTGGAAGATTCTCGGACTTTCTTCAAATGGCTCAAATGCCTCTAAGCACTATGGGGCTTAACATCTGAGGTCATCAGTCCCCTAGACTTAGAACTGCTCGAACCTAACTACCCTAGGGACATCACACTCATACATGCCAGAGGCAGGATTCGAACCTGAGACCGTGGAAGCAGAGCGGTTCCGGACTGAAGCGCCTAGAACCGCTCGGCTCGGCCACAGCGGCCGGCCGGACTTTCTTATGTTTATGTATTCTGGAATATTCGATATTTATATAAACAGCAGCACTCTCCGTCCAAGAGTTCAATTCTGTTCTAGCTGTACGTCGATCTTCATTATCAACATGCTTCCAGTCCTGAGTAATGTACTTCATTGACGATCCTGTTGTCGGACTTGGACTGGTTACTACGTGACGATATGACGGACGAAGTAAGGAGGGCATAAAAAGGAGACGAACACATGCATAGAGGGTATTCCTCGTCAAAACAACTCAGTTATTATCATAAACTTATCTACCACAACAGCCTGGGTGAACACAACTGCAGCCTGCAAGACTGCATCAGTGGCTCTCCGTATTCTATCGGCACACATGCGCTACCTAATGTGTTACCAAACGGCGCGCATAACAACGGGACTCTTCCGAGGCTGATACCTCGGATTCTATTGGTGATAGAAAGGTAGGGTCAAGTATTTTGGATAGCTCTTAGGCTGGGGACCGTTTGTACACCCAACAGCAGTACTGTCTTTGTGTCACTATCCTACAGTACAGGATAGAAGTATGAATACTACACACTTCCTCCTGCTTAGGAAATGGAGGAAATCAGTTGGGGCTTAACGGGCTTATGGAGGAACCATTAGTTCGTGTGCAGTTCCCTTTATAAAAAGCTCCAAAAACAGTTTTCTCGTATCTAAACCGAAATGCGGATTCTAAGATGGGTATGCACAGTAAATCCCAGAAATTCTAACGATATATTCCTAACACTCCTATCTCCAACAACCTTGAAAATTTTCTTGATATCTTTCAGAGAGACAGAGGTTCAAAGTTACACTACGTGTATACGTAAATAGTTCAAAGTTACCCTACTTGTACACGTAAAGTACAAGGTGTTTCCAAAAGAATATACATAGTACAAAGTATTATTTTGTGCAAACTATCGATCACTGCGCCTCGGCTCTGCTCTTCGAGAAACGAATACTTAGTCTAGTTTATATTAATAGCCGCTAGATGTCAGTTGTCTTCTGTTTTTCTTGGTGACCGTAATATGTTTAAAATGGCTACTTCGCATCAGAAATCATTTTGTGTTCTCGAGTTTGCAAAGTGCGTTTCCGTGATAACAGTGCAAACACGTTTCAGGTTGAGGTACCAAATTGATCCTCCGAATGGGTGGAAAATTCGCAGATGGTATCGACAGTTTCTAGATACAGGATGTGTATGGAAAGGAAAGAGTCCTGGCCGCCCTCGTAGCCGGCAGCTGTGACCGAGCGGTTGTAGGCGCTTCAGCCCGGAACCGCGCTGCTGCTGCGGTCGCTGGTTCGAATCCTGCCTCGGGCATGGACGTATGTGATGTCCTTAGGTTAGTTAGGTTTAAGTAGTTCTAAGTCTAGGGGACTGATGACTGCAGATGTTAAGTCCAAGAGTGCTTAGAGCCATTTGAATCATTTCAGAGCCGCCCTCGTGTTTCTGAAGGAAATGTTGCACAAATTCAAACTGCTTTCCAGCGTAGTCCTTCAAAATCAATTCGTCGTCGAGCCAGTCGGGAGTTACAAGTGCCTACAATAACGTCGGTTGGTTATGAAGCCGTGCAAGTTAGAGCTGTTACAAGCTCTGCATCCTGATGACAAACGCAAACGTGTGGCATTTTGTAACGAGATTCTTGATGTTATTGACAATGATAACACTTTCGCACAACGCATTGTGTTCAGCGAGGGAGCGACTTTCCATGTTAGTGGTCAGGTAAACAACTATGTTCGAATTTGCGGCCTATGCAACCCACATGCAGCCCTTGAACGTGTACGAGATTCGCCTAAAGTCAATGTGTTTTGTCGATATCCCCACCATCTGTTTACGGCCCATTCTTATTTGATGGAAACACGGTTAACGGTCAGCAGTATCCCGCTATTTTACGAGGTGCATTCAAGTTCTAAGGCCTCCGATTTTTTTTCTAATGAACTGCTCACCCGAAATCGATGAAACTGGCGTTACTTCTCGACGTAATCGCCCTGCAGACGTACAGATTTTTCACAACGGTGACGCCATGATTTCATGGCAGCGGCGAAGGCTTCTTTAGGAGTCTGTTTTGACCACTGGAAAATCGCTGAGGCAATAGCAGCATGACTGGTGAATGTGCGGCCATGGAGAGTGTCTTTCATTGTTGGAAAAAGCCAAAAGTCACTAGGAGCCAGGTCAGGTGAGTAGGAAGCATGAGGAATCACTTCAAAGTTGTTATCACGAAGAAACTGTTGCATAACGTTAGCTCGATGTGCGGGTGCATTGTCTTGGTGAAACAGCACACGCCCTTCCCGGACGTTTTTGTTGCAGTGCAGGAAGGAATTTGTTTTTCAAAACATTTTAGTAGGATGCACCTGTTACCGTAGTGCCCTTTGGAACGCAATGGGTAAGGATTACGCCCTCGCTATCCCAGAACATGGACACCATCATTTTTTCAGCACTGACGGTTACCCGAAATTTTTTTGGTGGCGGTGAATCTATGTGCTTCCATTGAGCTGACTGGCGCTTTGTTTCTGGATTGAAAAATGGCATCCACGTCTCATCCATTGTCACAACCGACGAAAAGAAAGTTCCATTCATGCTGTCGTTGCACGTCAACATTGCTTGGCAACATGCCACACGGGCAGCCATGTGGTCATCTGTCAGCATTCGTGGCACCCACATGGATGACACTTTTCGCATTTTCAGGTCGTCATGCAGGATTGTGTGCACAGAACCGACAGAAATGCCAACTCTGGAGGCGATCTGTTCAACAGTCATTCGGCGATCCCCCAAAACAATTCTCTCCACTTTCTCGATCATGTCATCAGACCGGCTTGTGCGAGCCCGAGCTTGTTTCGGTTTGTTGTCAAACGATGTTCTGCCTTCATTAAACTGTCGCACCACGAACGCACTTTTGGCTCATCCATAACTCCATCACCACATGTCTCCTTCAACTGTCGATGAATTTCAATTGGTTTCACACCACGCAAATTCAGAAAACGAATGATTGCACGCTGTTCAAGTAAGGAAAACGTCGCCATTTTAAGTATTTAAAACAGTTCTCATTCTCGCCGCTGGCGGTAAAATTCCATCTGCTGTACGGTGCTGCCATCTCTGAGACGTATTGACAATGAACGCGGCCTCATTTTAAAACAATGCGCATGTTTCTCTCTCTTTCCAGTCCGGAGAAAAAGAATCGGAGGCCTTAGAACTTGAATGCACCTTGTACAAAACTGGTTTTTTCCGAGGCTGCACGAAGACAACTTCATTTTTCAACAAGACGGGGCACCCTCTCACTGGAGCCGCCAAGTGCGTGAATATCTGGATGAAACTCTACCGAAACGTTGGATTGTTCGTCAAGGAGCTCGTGACTTAGCATGTCTCATCTGGGTTCTACGGTCACCGGACTTGACACCCTCTGACTTCTTCCTGCGGTGTTTCGTTAAAGACTGCGTTTATGTACCACCACTCCCACAGAACCTGGAAGAGTTAAAGAACTGGATCTGTACTGCCATAACGTCAGTGACGAAGGACATGCTTGTCCGAATATGAGAGGAATTTGAGCATCAATGTGATACTGTACGTGTCGCTGATGGACGACATATTGACTGACATCTGTAACCTGAACTTAAGAGGTTCGCAAATATGTGTGTAAAGTTTCATATTCGTACGTCTTAAGTTTTAATAAATATATGTATTCGAAATACATATATTCTATTTGAAACACCCTGTAATTCAAAGTTACCCTACTTGTACACGTAAAATACATAGGTAAAATCCGGTGTGAGGCGAAACCGTAGTTCGTAAAGTGACTTAAAACGGAGAAACATTCTGTAAAGTGTATCAGCTATCGTAGGAAGGTTTATAGGAACCCTATGTTTTAGTACTGAAGCATATACAAAATTTTTGAGCATGTAAAATCCGGTCTGAGGCGCAAAATTAGTTTTGCGTTATTTCAGTGTCATGTAAGTAAAACGTGAAAATTTTACTGACTCATGAAATTCTTTTCATATGAGTGACACACTTTGCTGTGGTAGGTAAAAGAAGTGAACCAGCAGAAAAATGCTCCTATCGGAGGACAAAAGAAAGCGTATATGCTCCTGTTTAAAAGACTGATTGAAAATTGGGGTACCAGCTACCTCATTCCACCTTCCACAGCACCTTTCAAAATTTTCGCAAAAAGTTTGGCATGCGAACATATTCGAGCATTTTTATGCTACGAGTGGAGGAGACATTGACAATGGGAAAGGGACGGAAAATTAATAAATACTAGAAGATAGTTGACACTGACTGTGGTATAGAAAGAGCGAAGGAGAGAAACACAGTGGCGGTGGAATGTAGTTGTCAGTGACAGTTCGAGGACAAGAGTGAAGGAAGCAGTGCGAATGGGACAGGAATAAAGAGAAGGAGAAAGTGGGTGTGGGCGAGAACCAGTGATGATGAGAGACAGAGTCTATGAGAATGACAGCGAGGAAGAGAGAGATAAGGACAGTGAGTCAGAAGAGACAGCAACAATGGGAAGGAGTGAATGAATTAGTAGCAGAAAGACAGAGCAAGAGGGAGATAGTGACAGAGGAGACAATAGTAGTAGGACAGACCGAAGGAGCCTGTGGCTGTGAGACAGTAGGCAGTGACAGTTATAGAAACGCAAAGAGGGAATGACAATGAGTTGGGCTGAATGAGTGAGTGAGAATGAGCAACTGGGAATGGGTGAATATGAGCGGTTTACAGCGATGGACTACTGTGTGTAAGCGAATTACAGCCAGGGGAGGTTGCAGGAATGAGAGGTGATCTCCATATTAAAAAGAGCACGAATATGTTTGCATGCCAAGATTTCGGGGAAAAATTTTAAAGGTGCTAAGGAAGGTAGAATGAGGTAGCTGGTACCCCATTTTTCAATCAGAGTCTTTTAAGCAGGAGCATATTAATCTGTCTTGTGCTCCGATAGGAGCATTTTTCCGCTTGTACTTACTTTACACGTGGCAAGGGCCTTATCAACCATACGCCTACTTTACGAGCTTCTTCCTTCATGCCCTATAAAAATATGTATTTCGTCTTGAGCTTAAGAAGTAACTCGCAACACGCAAGTACTCCCAGTTGTCGATTACAGTGACGGTATTATTCAGTCATTCACGTCAAGCAGAAGTGTCGACGAACGCTATTGTGCAATGTATTTTTGATATTCGGTTTTATGACCATTTCACTCCTGCAAAAAACACACGAAGACTAGCGTAGAGACGATCATACACTATGCTTGTCCTTTTTTTATTTATCTTCTGCTCTAATGCAGCTGTCTGAACAGTAAGATAAACAAACATAGTCATTCCCTACAAAGCAAAATTCTGTTTATACAACTACCGAGAATATGCCAACTAGCTCTGCAGATGATGAAGAAATTGATGAAATGTATGATGAGATAAAAGAAATTATTCAGGTAGTGAAGGAAGACGAAAATTTAATAATCATGGGTGACTGGAATTCGACAGTAGGAAAAGGAAGAGAAGGAAACGTAGTAGGTGAATATGGATTGGGGCTAAGAAATGAAAGAGGAAGCCGCCTGGTAGAATTTTGCACAGAGCATAACTTAATCATAGCTAACACTTGGTTCAAGAATCATGAAAAAAGGTTGTATGCATGGAAGAACCCCGGGGATACTGACAGGTTTCAGATAGATTATATAATGGTAAGACAGAGATTTAGGAACCAGATTTTAAATTGTAAGACATTTCCAGGGGCAGATGTGGACCCTGACCATATTCTATTGGTTATGAACTGTAGATTAAAACTGAAGAAACTGCAAAAAGGTGGGAATTTAAGGAGATGGGACCTGGATAAACTGAAAGAACCAGAGGTTGTACAGAGTTTCAGGGGGAGCATAAGGGAACAACTGACAGGAATGGGGGAAAGAAATACAGTAGAAGAAAAATGGGTAGCTCTGAGGGATGAAGTAGTGAAGGCAGCAGAGGATCAAGTAGGTAAAAAGACGAGGGCTAGTAGAAATCCTTGGGTAACAGAAGACATATTGAATTTAATTGATGAAAGGAGAAAATACAAAAATGCAGTAAGTGAAGCAGGCAAAAAGGAATACAAACGTCTCAAAAATGAGATCGACAGGAAGTGCAAAATGGGTAAGCAGGGATGGCTAGAGGACAAATGTAAGGATGTAGAGGCTTATCTCACTAGGGGTAAGATAGATACTGCCTACAGGAAAATTTAAGAGACGTTTGGAGAAAAGAGAACCACTTGCATGAATATCAAGAGCTCAGATGGAAACCCAATTCTAAGCAAAGAAGGGAAAGCAGAATCGTGGAAGGAGTATATAGAGGGTCTATACAAGGGCAATATTATGGAAATGGAAGAGGATGTAGATGAAGATGAAATGGGAGATATGATACTGCGTGAAGAGTTTGACAGAACACTGAAAGACCTAAGTCGAAACAAGGCCCCAGGAGTAGACAACATTCCATTAGAACTGCTGACAGCCTTGGGAGAGCCAGTCCTGACACAACTCTACCATCTGGTCAGCAAGATGTATGAGACAGGCGAAATTCCCTTAGACCTCAAGAAGAATATAATAATTCCAATCCCAAAGAAAGCAGGTGTTGACAGATGTGAAAATTACCGAACTATCAGTTTAATAAGTCACAGCTGCAAAATACTAACGCGAATCCTTTACAGACGAATGGAAAAATTGGTAGAAGCCGACCTCGGGGAAGATCAGTTTGGATTCCGTAGAAATGTTGGAACACGTGAGGCAATACTGGCCCGAAGACTTATCTTAGAAGAAAGATTAAGGAAAGGCAAACCTACGTTTCTAGCTTTTGTAGACTTAGAAAAAACTTTTGACAATGTTCACTGGAAGACTCTCTTTCAAATTCTGAAGGTGGCAGGGGTAAAACACAGGGAGCAAAAGGCTATTTACAATTTGTACAGAAACCAGATGGCAGTTATAAGAGTCGAGGGACATGAAAGGGAAGCAGTGGTTAGGAAGAAAGTGAGACAGGGTTGTAGCCTCTCCCCGATGCCATTCAATCTGTATATTGAGCAAGCAGTAAAGGAAACAAAAGAAAAGTTCGGAGTAGGTATTAAAATCCATGGAGAAGAAATAAAAACTTTGAGGTTCGCCGATGACATTGTAATTCTGTCAGAGAAAGCAAAGGACTTGGAAGAGCAGTTGAACGGAATGGACAGTGTCTTGAAAGGAGGATATAAGATGAACATCAACAAAAGCTAAATGAGGATAATGGTCTGTAGTCGAATTAAGTCGGGTGATGCTGAGGGGATTAGATTAGGAAATGAGACACTTAAAGTAGTAAAGGAGTTTTGCTATTTGGGGAGCAAAATAACTAATGATGGTCGAAGTAGAGAGGATATAAAATGTAGACTGGCAATGGCAAGGAATGCGTTTCTGAAGAAGAGAAATTTGTTAACGTCGAGTAATGATTTAAGTGTCAGGAAGTCGTTTCTGAAAGTATTTGTCTGGAGTGTAGCCATGTATGTAAGTGAAACATGGACGATAAATAGTTTAGACAAGAAGAGAATAGAAGCTTCCGAAGTGGTGCTACAGAATAATGCTGAAAATTAGATGGGTAAATCACATAACTATTGGGGAGGTATTGAACAGAATTGGGGAGAAGAGGAGGTTGTGGCACAACTTGACTAGAAGAAGGGATCGGTTGGTAGGACATGTTCTGAGACATCAAGTGATCACCAATTTAGTACTGGAGGGCAGCGTGGAGGGTAAAAATCGTAGAGGGAGACCAAGAGATGAATACACTAAGCAGATTCAGAAGGATGTAGGCTGCAGTAGGTACTGGGAGATGAAGAAGCTTGCACAGGATAGAGTAGCATGGAGAGCTGCATCAAACCAGTCTCAGGACTGAAGACCAAAACAACACAACAACTAAAGAGCATATCCAAATAATCCCAATCCATTCTTGTGTCAATAACCCGACTTTGGTACCATCTTCTCCCAAAAACTCACAGAAATTACTCATCTTTCCACCCGCCAAAGACCGTTTACTCAATCTACAGTTCTCTATGGAAACTATCTGCATTATCTTCCATAGAATTTACTATCACTGCTATCTCGATTTTGTTATACGTGGGTTATTCGGAAAGTAAGGAACATTGAAATACAGTGAAAATCTGATGAAGCTTTGCACAGATGCTTTGGGCACTGTGTCTAGTACTCCCATCGATCGCATCATGTCGCTCTTTTCAGTTCTGAGCTCACAGTGAGAACGTAAAGATGGCTAAAAATTAGCGTCTCCCGCAAAGTACGAGGGCCTGGTGAAAGATTTCGCCTGAAGCTATGCAATCCACGTAACATAACTATCATGTGGTTCGTTCTACATGACAATTCTTGGCCGCACTCTGCAGGGGCAATGAAGATACTTCTGCAGCGTTTTCGATGGGAAGTGTTTGATCACCCCCAATACAGCCTGTAATTGGCTACCCCTGAGATTCATCTCTGCTCAAATGAACCGCTGGCTATGAAGACAATATTTTGACAAAGACAAAGAGCTGTAGTCCAGAATAGAAAATTGTCGAAAAGCACAGGCAGCTGTCTTCTATAACGAGGGAATTGAAATGTTGGTACAACGCTACGACAGATGTCTGAGCGGCGAATGTGTAGAGGGGTAGCTGGAAGGTGTAGCTAACCGTTGCAAATAAAACAGTTTTCATTTTCACTGTGGTTTCCATTTCGCGACCTATCGTTCCTTACTTTCCGAATAGCCCTCGTATATCGTTATCCAACCTGTTTCCCATTCCGTTAGGCAAGGCTTTGAAAGTGCTAAACTAAAGGATATTGTTGTTAGTCCTAATGCCTACTTTTATTAGTATGATTGTTGCTATTCGCTTTTCTTGTTATAGTAATCCCAATAATAGTGGCTGTATACAATTGAAACACAAAACTGAGAAGCTTGGAAAAAAAATATTTCGTAGTAGTTTGCAATGCATGTAGTTGCTGCTTCGATGTAAGAGAGGGCCTGAAGACGTTAATTTCGTCAAGCTAAATAAAAGAATAAATAAATGAGTAAAAGAAGAACACAAAAACAAAAAAAAATAATTACGTGCTAAATACCCATTTTTACTTCCACTTACCTTACAGCTGCACTTACTTTACACCAATATGCACACACACACATTAGCAAAGAAAATGTCATCAGCGTGGAGCAGACAATATCTTAGTCATATAAATGACATACTCTCTAGTATTACGGGTAACTCTAAAATATTTCTGTTTGCTGATGACACTAGCTTGTTAGTAAAGGATTTTGTGTGCAACATTGGCTCGGTTTCAAATAGTGCAGTTCATGATATAAGTTCATGGCTTGTAGAACATAAAATAACGCTAAATCAGAGTAAGACTCATATTTTACAGTTTCTAACACACACTTCAACAAAACCCGACGTTTTAATTACACTGAATGGGCACATGATTAGTGAGATTGAACAGTTCAGATTTCTAGGCGTTCAGACAGTAAACTGTCATGCAAAGCCCACGTTCAGGATCCTGTTCAAAGACCCGATGCTGCCATTTTTACTGTACGAACGGTATTTAAAGTGATCGTGCGACAAGAAAATTAGTCTACTTTGCTGATTTTCATTCGCTTATACGGTATCGTATTATATTTTGGGGAAATTCTTCCCATTGTAAAAGGATACTTTTGGCTTAGAAACGGTCGGTTCGGGCAATAAGTGGTGTAAGTTCGAGAACCTCTTGTCGACCCCTGTTCACGAGTCTGGGTATTTTGACATTGGCCTCTCAAAATATGTATTCTTTACTGCCATTTTTTGTTAAGCATATTAGTTTATTCTCAAGAAGAAGCAGCTTTCACTCAGTTAATACTCGGTAAAAATCAGACCTGCATTTGGATCGGACTTCCTTAACTCTTGTACAGAAAAGTGAGCAGTTTACTGCTGCATCCATTTTCAATAAGCTACCACTCGAATTCAAAAATCTTACCAGTAATCCACGCACTTTCAAATCGAACCTGAAGTGTTTCCTCATGGGTCACTCCTTCTATCCTGTCCAGGTGTTCCTTGAGAAATTAAGCTGATTCTTGTATTTTTGATTGCATTTACTTAAACTTATAGCGACTTTTTTTGGGTTCATAAACATTTTACTTTTACCTTTTATTACTTTTACGTTGTAATTTCATGTACTGACACGTTTCATGTCTTCGGAGGTTTGCTCCTCAATTTGGTCCTATGAAACATACTGTTCCTGTATTCACTCGATCTTCAGCTGTGGAATCATTTTCTGGGTGGCCCACATACAAAATATGGACACAGTCATCAACTACTTAAAAGGGTCATAAGAATAATAACTGAAACTAGCATCATGCTCCAGGTAGAGATCTTTTTAAACAGCTGGGTATTCCAGCTCCACAGCGTGAGAACATCCACCATTCTTTTATGAACATCAAGGATTACATCAACAATTTTCTCACAACTTGAAGCATTCACGATCATGGAACAAAAATCAAACTACACCTACGTCTCCCTAAAGAAAAGGAAAAACACAAATCAGCATTTTCTACAAGGGAATAAAATTGTAGCGAAGGTGATTAAAAAGATAACTGAAACCCAAATAATTAAAAACTTAGTTAAAGCATATTTCGCGAGTGACTCATACTGCGAAATCAAGGATTATTTAGAGCAGACAGAGTGGAAGATGGTAAAAATTACTATTACTTAATAATACCGCATACGTAAATGAATGATCAGTGGATGATTTATTGTTTTAAATGCTTCTTTTTTCAGTTAAGGTGACATGCCTGATATGGTTTTGTAAACGATCTATGCATTAAAAACCGCTGAGTAACTAATAAACAACTATCAATTTACAGTAAACTGTCATCGTCTACATTTAAAACCTCCGGGCTGAGAGGCCGTAGTCGATGTATAAAATTTCCACCTAACGTTTCGTCTTCATCTGCGGGAGACATCTTCGTAGGTAGCCGGACTATCTCAGAAGATGTCTCCCGCAGATGGAGACGAAACGTTAGGTGGAAATTTTGTACATCGACCACGGCCTCTCAGCCCGGAGGTTTTAACTGAAGACAACACCGGCCGTGGAAGCCTACATTGTGTGATTGCCATCGTCTAGTTATTCTTACTGTAAAATTTTGTGGCTAGGGTCTTAGCTAGATAATTCTTTTTTCCATTTTCTACTGCTCTGAGTCTCAAGCATTGTGGTGATGTGCTGACTCAGCATTTTCGGACGGGACAGGGGACTACACGAAGAATTCAACAGATTGGCGGAATTATCGTCAGAGTCCCGGTGCCAGCCGAAAGTGTGTGTCTGTATGTGTATGTGTGTGTGTGTGTGTGTGTGTGTGTGTGTGTGTGTGTGTGTATGTGTGTGTGAGAGAGAGAGTGTGTGTGTGTGTGTGTCATGAATTAGTTAATTATTAAAATATTGTTTTTCCTTATTTCCAATTTCGATGACATGGCTGATATCATTTCGTAAATTTATCTATAGATGAATAAACAGCTAACTGTCTCGTATAAATACTCGCAACGTTGACGCCACGGTGCTGGCTGTGTTACACTTCAGTGTATGACGATGTTATTGGGATGAGCGGCCGGTCTGATCGGACGTTTTCGCGAATCGTTGCGTGATAACTCCCGCTAGAAGCGTTCACAGAAATATTTGACAGGGGGGTTCCCATCCACTCCAAGCTGTTACTCCCTCTACGCGATTCTGAGCCCCATCGAAAATTATCTTATCGCGGGAGGTTATTATGTGGGTAATGGAGTGGCAGGCTTACCCGACCGTGTCATAACAACGGGCACGATAACACGTATTATCTTGTTTTTCGGTTCCGCCGGCGCTAGCCCGCTGTCCGGAACCCCACGCAATCAAGTCGCCGACCAGTTACCGCCTTTGGCTGGAGAGGGTCCTTACTATGCAAATGGTCGAGTCATTCAGAAGAGCCGCAGCGTACGCCGCACTCTGGCGTTGATTACGAAGACGCCGTATGACGGAATGTCCATTGATTGTTCTCGTCTTTGGCGTGCGTCTGCTTGTGGGGGAACGGGGGGGGGGGGGGGGGGGGGAGCGTACCTTGCAGGCGCAAATCAGACACGTCCGAACCATAATCGCTGAACTAGTATCATCACTTGCGTATGTTGAAAAGAAACGAATGTAGCGTCGCTTACGCGCCAAGGAAACGTAATACGACGACTAATGTTCTCAGCATTCACAAACTACACTCCTGGAAATTGAAATAAGAACACCGTGAATTCATTGTCCCAGGAAGGGGAAACTTTATTGACACATTCCTGGGGTCAGGTACATCACATGATCACACTGACAGACCCACAGGCACATAGACACAGGCAACAGAGCATGCACAATGTCGGCACTAGTACAGTGTATATCCACCTTTCGCAGCAATGCAGGCTGCTATTCTCCCATGGAGACGATCGTAGAGATGCTGGATGTAGTCCTGTGGAACGGCTTGCCATGCCATTTCCACCTGGCGCCTCAGTTGGACCAGCGTTCGTGCTGGACGTGCAGACCGCGTGAGACGACGCTTCATCCAGTCCCAAACATGCTCAATGGGGGACAGATCCGGAGATCTTGCTGGCCAGGGTAGTTGACTTACACCTTCTAGAGCACGTTGGGTGGCACGGGATACATGCGGACGTGCATTGTCCTGTTGGAACAGCAAGTTCCCTTGTCGGTCTAGGAATGGTAGAACGATGGGTTCGATGACGGTTTGGATGTACCGTGCACTATTCAGTGTCCCCTCGACGATCACCAGTGGTGTACGGCCAGTGTAGGAGATCGCTCCCCACACCATGATGCCGGGTGTTGGCCCTGTATACCTCGGTCGTATGCAGTCCTGATTGTGGCGCTCACCTGCACGGCGCCAGACACGCATACGACCATCATTGGCACCAAGGCAGAAGCGACTCTCATCGCTGAAGACGACACGTCTCCATTCGTCCCTCCATTCACGCCTGTCGCGACACCACTGGAGGCGGGCTGCACGATGTTGGGGCGTGAGCGGAAGACGGCCTAACGGTGTGTGGGACCGTAGCCCAGCTTCATGGAGACGGTTGCGAATGGTCCTCGCCGATACCCCAGGAGCAACAGTGTCCCTAATTTGCTGGGAAGTGGCGGTGCGGTCCCCTACGGCACTGCGTAGGATCCTACGGTCTTGGCGTGCATCCGTGCGTCGCTGCGGTCCGGTCCCAGGTCGACGGGCACGTGCACCTTCCGCGGACCACTGGCGACAACATCGATGTACTGTGCAGACCTCACGCCCCACGTGTTGAGCAATTCGGCGGTACGTCCACCCGGCCTCCCGCATGCCCACTATACGCCCTCGCTCAAAGTCCGTCAACTGCACATACGGTTCACGTCCACGCTGTCGCGGCATGCTACCAGTGTTAAAGACTGCGATAGAGCTCCATATGCCACGGCAAACTGGCTGACACTGACGGCGGCGGTGCACAAATGCTGCGCACCTAGCGCCATTCGACGGCCAACACCGCGGTTCCTGGTGTGTCCGCTGTGCCGTGCGTGTGATCATTGCTTGTACAGCCCTCTCGCAGTGTCCGGACCAAGTATGGTGGGTCTGACACACCGGTGTCAATGTGTTCTTTTTTCCATTTCCAGGAGTGTATTTTGTGGGTTGGATCAGCATCACTGTAACATAGTTCACAGGCCTCAGTAAAGTATCGTCGCTGGGTCATCGTAGTAAAATGCAGAAAGACTTGAACAAAAGTGGTGTAAGTTCACGAACCTCTTGTCGACCCCTGTTCACTAGTCTGGATATTTTGACACTGGGCTCTCATCTCCTGCCTTCTAAACCTATGCTTGGGGACCTCAGTCAGTGGAGCACTTGCCCACACATTTCTCGTTACCAATATTAGCTTATTCCCAAGAATATGCAGAAATCAAACCTGCATTTGGATCGGACTTCCTTAACTCTTGTGCAGTACTGCTGCATCCATTTTCAACAAGCTACGCAGTCTGGAACAGCAAGACCACTACGGTCGCAGGTTCGAATCCTGCCTCGGGCATGGATGTTTCTGATGTCCTTAGGTTAGTTAGGTTTAACTAGTTCTAAGTTCTAGGGGACTAATGACCTCAGCAGTTGAGTCCCATAGTGCTCAGAGCCATTTGAAGCCATCAACAAGCTACCACTCGAATTCAAAAATCTTAGCAGTAATCCACGCGCTTCCAAATCGAAACTAAAGAGTTTCCTCATGTGTCACTCCTTCTATTCTGTCGAGGAGTTCCTTGAAAAATTAAGTTGATTCTTGTTGTATTGTTGAGTCCGTTAACTTAAACTTATGGACTGACTTTTTGTGTTCATAAACATTTTATTTTTATCTGCTATTACTTTTATGTTGTAATTTTATGTACTGACACGTTCCATGACCTTGTAAATTTGCTCTTCAGTTTCGTCCTACGGAACTTGGCGTGTAAATAAATAAAATAAATAAAAATTTCCTCTTCTTGTAACGAGTGGAAGCTCTTTTTAAATGAATGTAAATGTAACATGATGCCTGTAACAATGAGAAACAACCTGACGGTACCCAATTGCAACATTACCAACAAACATCTTGACCGTGTCATACCGTATAAATATTCAGTTATAATACTAAAGAGCGGTACGAGATAGGACGAAAAGACAAGATTTATATTGAGAAATGGTAATGGAAGAGCTATATGTGTGGGAATGGTTACGGAAAAGAGCAGTGGATTTTAAAAGGAAACTGTATGAATGATGCAAATTCAATAAAATAGCTTCAATCGTCACATTGCTACACAGATGAATTAATATGTTAATTATATGATGTTAAGCATTAAAACTTCTATAGTTGAAAACGTAAAACCCTAATTATGGTACTTTTGTTAGTTTCTTATTACTCACCCTTAGATTAGTGAAAAAAATCAATACCAGTATTTATGACGTCGTATCCCCTGCACCAGGCAATGTATAATGCGGTTATTTTACAGGTGCGTTATGTGATGTTTGTGGATACTGTCGGCAAAATGTGATACAAATAGAGTTATTAGTAAAGAAGTAATAATCGTCATGCCTGATAAAACGTCCTAGCAGATTAAAGTTGTTTCGGACCGAGAACTGAGCTCGGGACTTTCGCCTACTCCTAGCAAATGCTCTACCGCCCTCTTGTCTTCTGTATTCTCATATTTTAGTAACAAAAGAAAGCTAATCATGAGGAGACGTTTTACACATTATACGAGCTTCATTCCTCATCCTTTCGTTTATTTTTCTCGTTTTTGTTGTTTGTTTTACGTGATTAGCAAATGGCTACAACAACAGTGCACATGAAAAAGAAAAACAAATAAGGCTGCAGATGCAGAGCCACCCGTGAATAAACATGTGTAAGAAGACATGTTTGGAAGATGAATAGGAAAGAGGAAGTTACGGAAAGAAACTAGGAAGACTTGCTGCACGATGCTCCACGTTGTCTCGCCGTCAGAACAACGTCCTTTCTATCGTTGTTGGGGGGGGGGGGGGGAGGAGGGGGGGGGAATCGTCCTGGCTTAGCTGGCGCTTTTCAAGATTCCAACGGGGCGGGTTGGAGAAAATACGCTGTAAACAGTTCGCGAAAGTAGCCGTATGTTGTAGATGTCGGTGCAGGGTGTGGTGTTGGAGATGTGTCCGGAAGTCCGCCGGATTGATGATGTCGTCCCGGAAACGGTAGTTGATTGACATGCCACTTTTCCATGTGTTGGCTTGCCGCTTGACTGAGCTACCTAAGGGCGACTCAAAACCACTCATTATGGCTTTACTTCCCCGGTATCTCATCTCCTGCCTTCTAAACCTATGCTTGGGGACCTCAGTCAGTGGAGCACTTGCCCACTATAGCAAAGGTCCTCAGTTCGAGTCTCGGTCCGGGACACAGTTTTGATCTTCCAGGAATTTTCATACAAGCGCACATTCTGCAGAAGAATGGAAATTTCACATTCGTCATGGCTGATTCTTAAGTTTTACTGCATGAACAGCAAAATATAGTAAGCGATAAACTTTGTTCCTTTCATTATTATTTATTTCTGTGCGGGAGGGGGGAGGTACAGCAAGAAACAGCTTTGAAAACTTTCATAAAATTTCGAGGGTGCAGCCGTATAAATTCAGCTTCTTCTTCTAATACTTCGGCTGAATACCGTCCAGCCATCTTGGGAGTGAGCCGAAGTGTCTGACGCTCCAGCACTTGCTCGGTCCTTTTAAAGCCGTGGACCGATTCAAATGGTTCAAATGGCTCTGAACACTATGGGACTTAACTTCTGTGGTCATCAGTCCCCTAGAACTTAGAACTACTTAAACCTATCTAACCTAAGGACATCACACACATCCATGCCCGAGGCAGGATTCGAACCTGCGACCGTAGCAGTCCCGCGGTTCCGGACTGCGCGCCTAGAACCACTAGACCACCGCGGCCGGCCCGTGGACCGAACCACTGCGCATGCGGCCAAAGATACACAAGGCGTCACAGACGTTGATCGGCGGCGAAGAGGTGTAACATATTCATGGAAATTAAATCTATGACTGCGCAGTCGATCCTCACGATGTATGGAGAGTGCTGCACGAAAACCTGCTGTATCCACACCACGTACGGCGTGTACAGGCATTATCGGCAGTTAATTTTGCTGCACTTGAGTGTAACTGTGCGGCTCTCGGATGAGGCTTCATCTTAACGTTATCGGATCGTAAATTTTCACAATCAGCACACATGAGGTGTCGAAAATCCCCACGAAATTGTGCAATCACGTCTTCAACAAAGATTTTTCTGGCAATGTTTGGGCCGGAATTGATGGTGACTTTTTCTTAGGCTTCATGTTTTTCCATCCAGGCTCAATGGAGAAACTTAGCACATACCATACTTTCTGTAGTGACAGGAGCGGGGAGGAAGTGGTAAGGTATAGTGACAGGAGATGGGAGGAAGTGGTAAGGTACTTGCCCGAAATTACTTTACATATTTTACCAAAAAAGTTATTTATTAGACGAAGATTGGTTTTAATATTAAAGCACAAAACTTAATTTACATTCGTAACTAAACGTCACATACCATCTTGCAAGAGCGAAAGATTATCAGTTTGATGATAACGTACACGAAATCAAACTCAAATTTCAAATTTTAAACGCTGACGGCTGGCCAAGGAAAAGAAAGTTTCATAACTGACATGAATTTCTTAAAGCTTAGGTAACAACCACACAAGTTACAGCCTCTGTCGAGCGAGGTGGTGTGCTGGTTAGCACATTGGACTCGCATTCGGAAGGACGGCAGTTCTAACCCTCGTCTGGCGATCCAGATTTCGGTTTTGCGTGACTTCCTAAATCGCTCCTGGCAAATGCCGGGGTGGTTCCTTTGAGAGGGCAAGGACGATTTCCTTCCCCATATTTGACAAAATCTTCCGGAAGAATAATTTTGCAATTACCATACAAATTTTTAAAACTTGGAAAGGCCTCATAGCGAAGTTCACTGCAGTGAATAGATTTTAAAAAGAGCAATAACAATCACATAACTTCAGCTAGAGAACACTTTAAATCAATGACAGCTTAGAATTAAATAGCGATTTTCTGTAACTAAAAGCAAGTAATAATTACCATTGGCTAGCTTACAGATTGATAAATTAAAGCCGGCAAGAGTGGCCGTGCGGTTCTAGGCGCTACAGTCTGGAACCGAGGTGCCGCTACGGTCGCAGGTTCGAATCCTGCCTCAGGCATGGATGTGTGTGATGTCCTTAGGTTAGTTAGGTTTAATTAGTTCTAAGTTCTATGCGACTGATGACCTCAGAAGTTAAGTCGCATACTGCTCAGAACCATTTGATAAATTAAAACACTGTCTAGCTTACAGCACGACAAGTTGAAACCCAGATTACTTAAGAGGAGGAGGAGGATATTAGTGTTTAACGTCCCGTCGACAACGAGGTCATTACAGACGGAGCGCAAGCTCGGGTGAGGGAAGGATGGGGAAGGAAATCGGCCTTGCCCTTTCAAAGGAACCATCCCGGCGTTTGCCTGAAGCGATTTAGGGAAATCACGGAAAACCTAAATCAGGATGGCCGGAGACGGGATTGAACCGTCGTCCTCCCGAATGCGAGTCCAGCGTGCTAACCACTGCGCCACCTCGCTCGGTGATTACTTAAGAGCCTGGGTCCATATAATAACACATAGGTGCGAGCCCCATTGTCAGATGGCTGCTTCCTGGGGTTTTAACAAAACATCTTCATCAAGGTGGCCTTTACAACGATTTAACAAAGAACATTTGGGCAGAAACAGCTGAAACATAGATTTGTTACCACAGGCAACTAACACAGCTAAAACATAAGGCATTCCGTGTAATAGCTATTGATCTGAATGTTAACAAAACACAGCCATCTTGAGGTCACGGCACTGTTCAACAGTCGACATGAGAACAATCATAACACGGCTTTCAGATGTAACAAGGACGTGGGAACAGTATCAGTGGTACAAAAAGTCTCATCATTTTCGGGAGGTCTCGGTAGAAGAAAACCACCAGAGTATAGCTTAGCTCTCTAGACCAGCCAGAATTGACACGGTGCAAACAGGGCACCAGAGTAAGAATAATTGACAAGACTCCCACAATAATCTGTCACAATGTCACAAGCTCACTGCAGGCTCCACAAGAGTCCGTTCCACAGAATTCCAACACAACACACAGCCTCCTGGCCTGTTCTTCAGGATGCTTCGAGACACACGCGTCTCTAGCAATGGCAAGCCGGACCACGCCATTACACAAGTAACAGCCACGGCATACAAACTGCAGCCGACTGCCCCTGCATCTGGTGTCGTCGTGAACGTAACTCGGGGCAAGTCGCGGGGAGCTACCATAAAGCCCACGGCGTTATTTTGGAAGAGAACGCCACGACAACGCGCACGAGTTGAAATACCCCTCCGCTCACTGCGCAAAATTATACAAGAACTTAGGGGCACAGCAAAACAGTCGCAAAAGATATGTGTCCTCAGTGTCTTTTCGCGGCGGCAGGGCTGAATAAAATCTTCTTGCAGGATTGTTAGGGCCAAAACTGGGACATTTTGAACACCATGTTGGATACTCGTAGACAGTTGTTGAGCCACTGAAGAAAATAACGCAATGGTTTGTCTGAACCTTAGGTTACTCTTGACGAGGGTGCCAGCACAAGACATGCTGGATCTTTTGGCCCAATAGTTTCCACCTGGAATCTTCAAATCGCTCCGTCATGATCTAACAACAACGTACTTCTTGTATCGCGACCAATATTATGAAATGACGGGTGGCAAAGCGATGGACTCACCACTGCCTCCGACAGTCGCGAATTTCTTCGTGGAACACTTTGAGGAGCAGGCTCTGAACCTGGCGGCGTTGCGGCCGTCTTGCTTCCTAAAATACGTCCATGACACCTTCCTGATATGGCCTCAGGGTGAAAATACACTAGAGCAATTTGTGGATCACATGAACGGTGTCCAATCCAACATTAAATTTACCATCGGGAGGGAGAAGGATGGCAAGTTACCGTTCTTGGACGTTTAGCTGAGCGGGAAAGAGGCCAAACGAGCTGCTTTCTTGCCATACTGTTGGGCAATGAGCAGCAAATGAGGACTGTGTTGCCTGAAAAATGGCACAAAATACTGTTTGAAAACACGGGAGTCTAGGCTCATGCGTCAATATGCTGGGATTCCGTTATAAAAGGGGTGACTGCGATAAGAATGAACAGCAACTATTTTAACAGAGACCAGGGCTATACACTGTGGGGGCGGGCTTTGGATGTCGAAAGGAAGCAACGACGAATGCTTGACGCTTGTGAGGAGGAGGGGCGGCAGTTTCAAATGTGGCGACGGACCCTCGCGCCACCTGACGTCACTCGGTACCCTGGCGGGACGGAGCTGCAGTGAGCCGCCAATCGCCTTTAGGCACGAGTAACTCTGAGCCTCTCTGACTGGTGCCAGAGGCCACAATAGTGGCTATACAGGGTGGTCCATTGACCGTGACCGGGCCAAATATCTCACGAAGTAAGCATCAAACGAAACTCGTATAGCTTGAAGGGGGAAACGAGATGGCGCTATGGTTGGCCCCCTAGATGGCGCTGCCATAGGTCAAACGGATATCAACTGCGTTTATTTAAATAGGAACCCCCATTTTTATTACATATTCGTGTAGTACGTAAAGAAATACGAATGTTTTAGTTGGACCACTTTTTTCGCTTTGTGATATATGGCGCTGTAATAATCACAAACATATGGCTCACAATTTTAGACGAACAGTTGGTAACAGGTAGGTTTTAAAAATTAAAATACAGAACGTAGGTACGTTTGAACATTTTATTTCGGTTGTTCCAGTGTGATACATGTACCTTTGTGAACTTATCATTTCTGAGAACGCATGCTGTTACAGCGTGATTACCTGTAAATACCACATTAATGCAAAAAATGTTCAAAATGATGTCCGTCAACCTCAATGCGTTTGGCAATACGTGTAACGACATCGAGTAGTTCGCTTTCCGTAATGTTCGCACATGCCTTGACAATGCGCTGACGCATGTTGTCAGGCGTTGTCGGTGGATCACGATAGCAAATATCCTTCAACTTTCCCCACAGGAATAAATCCGTGGACGTCAGCTCCGGTGAACGTGCGTGCCATGGTATGGTGCTTCGACGACCAATCCACCAGTCATGAAATATGCTATTCAATACCGCTTCAACCGCACGCGAGCTACGTGCCGGACGTCCATCATGTTGGAAGTACATCGCCATTCTGTCATGCAGTGAAACATCTTGTAGTAACATCGGTAGAATATTACGTAGGAAATCAGCATACATTGCACCATTTAGATTGCCATCGATAAAATGGGGGCCAATTATCCTTCCTCCCATAGTGCCGCACCATACATTAACCCGCCAAGGTTGCTGATGTACCACTTGTCGCAGCCATCGTGGATTTTCCGTTGCCCAATAGCACATATTATGCCGGTTTACGTTACTGCTGTTGGTGAATGATGCTTCGTCGCTAAATTGAATGCGTGGAAAAAATCTGTCATCGTCCCGTAATTTCTCTTGTGCCCAGTGACAGTACTGTACACGACGTTCAAAGTCGTCGCCATGCAATTCCTGGTGCATAGAAATATGGTACGGGTGCAGTCGATGTTGATGTAGCATTCTCAACACCGACGTTCTTGAGATTCCCGATTCTCGTGCAATTTGTCTGCTACTGATGTGCCGATTAGCCGCGACAGCAACTAAAACACCTACTTGGGCATCATCATTTGTTGCAGGTCGTGGTTGACGTTTCACATGTGGCTGAACACTTCCTGTTTCCTTAACTAACGTAACTATCCGGCGAACGGTCCGGACACTTGGATGATGTCGTCCAGGATACCGAGCAGCATACATAGGACACGCCCGTTGGCCATTCTGATCACAATAGCCGTACATCAACACGATATCGACCTTTTCCGCAATTGGTAAACGGTCCGTTTTAACACGGGTAATGTATCACGAAGCAAATACCGTCCGCACTGGCCGAATGTTACGTGATACCACGTACTTATACGTTTGTGACTATTACAGCGCCATCTACCACAAAGCGAAAAAAGTGGTACAACTAAAACATTTATATTTCTTTACGTACTACACGAATATATAATAAAAATGGCGGCTCCTATTTAAAAAAAACACAGTTGATGTCCGTTTGACCTATGGCAGCGCCATCTAGCGGGCCAACCATAGCGCCATCTGGTTTCCCCCTTCAAGCTAGACGAGTTTCGTTCTTTGTAGTTTTTTCGGTTGATGGTTACTTCGTGAGACATTTGGCCCGGTCACGATCATTGGACCACCCTGTACAAGCGGAAAGCGTGCCAGCCCCGGCAGTAAGTGGTTTCACTCCTGACGACGGTGGCAGAGGTGGCTATCGAAAGCTCGAAAATTTTATTCGAATTGACGCGGATTGAAAACTGAAAAAATTTTATTCATCGCAAAAGAATTTGATAAAGCCGAGCCTCACGGCTGACTTTCTTAGAGAATACCTATCTGTTCTGCTAGAGCATGTGCCTCTACGAGTGCGACAAAGCATGTACTTTACGCACGAGGAGCTCAATTCGTGTTCGTAGTCTTGTAGATAAATTTCGTGACAGATAGGTAGACGTGGACCAACTCCTTGGACTACACACTGTCCAGAACTAAAACTATTAGACTTTTGTTTGTGGGGGCATTTGGAAGCTCTGTATGTGTATCCTGATATGAATTTGTTTAGAAAAGTGTTCATACTGTGCTGATACGTTCTTTTCCTGTTTGATTCCCACGATTAATGTGCTGAGTTGCTGTAGAAAACGAGCTCTAACACGGAAGTAAGCGGTTCCAGACCCACATTTATGTAAGACATTCTTCTTCCTCTACGTGTGAAGAATGTTTTCTGAAAATTTGACCATACATTTTTGATTCACCCTGTATAATCTGGGTAACTTGCGTGAAGTGATTTGCTCTTCCTCAAGGCATATTTACGGTTTTTACCTTTAATGCTTGGCTTCTTACGTTAAATCCTTAAGGTAAGATTATGAGTAGATAATGCCTGCATTTAAAATTTTTAAAATCGATAAGCAATTAGGGGCACATATGAAATACGGAAAATCAAAATTTTGTTGGCCTTGGAAGCCAGTAGACATCCGACCTACAACTGGGAGCGGGTGCCCGGTTGAGCGTTTTAAGCGTTCAGTAGTATAGATTGTTAAAATGGTCGGCACAGTAGCAGACACCGACGGGATTCAACAACGTGCTACTTGGATCGTGAAAGGTTGGTATACACCCGTTTGAAAGTCTAACAGAGATGTTCGGGAAATATAATCTGGAACACTTGAAAAACAGATTGCGTATTCTTCCGAAACATTGTTGGGCCAATCTGAAGGACCAGTATTGAAGGCAGACTGAGTGGTCACTCTGCTGCCATAATCATACAGAGAGCGCCTAGGGATTGCGAGAATAATGTAAGACAATCAGAGCGTGTATGAGGGCATACAGACAGTCGTATTTCCCTCGTACAATACACGAATGGAACTGCACAGAAAATCGTTAATACTGGTACCAAGCACTCCGTACCAGGCACTGTACACTGGCTTAGGCAATGCACATCAAGGTGACAAAAGTCATAAGATACCTTCAAATATCGTGCAGAACTGCCTTTTGCCAGGCTTATTGAAACAGCTCGAAGTGGCATGGACTCAGCATGTCGTTGGAATTCCCCTGCAGAAATACTGAACCGTGCTGCCTCAATAGCTGTCCACAACTGCGAATGTGTTGCCGGTGCAGGATTTTGTGGACGAACTCACGTCTCGATTATTTTCCACAAATGTTCGAAAGGATTCACGCTGGGAGTACTGGGTGGCCAAATCGTTATCTCGAATTGTCCAGAATGTTCTTCAAACCTACCGCGAACTAATGTGGCCCACTGAAATGCCGCATCGTTGTTTCGGAACTTGAAGGCAATAAATGACTGCAAAAAGGTCTCCAAGTAGCTGAACATAGCCGTTTCCAGTCAATGATAGTTTCCGTTTGATCGGAGGACCCATACCATTCCATGCAAACACAGCCCACACCTGTATGGAGCCACCACCAGCTTCCACAGTACCTTGCTGACAAATTGGGTCCATGGCTTTGTGGGGTTTGTGCCACACTCGAACCCTACCATCATCTCTTACCAACCTAAATCGGTACTAATCCAACCAGGCCACGGTTTTCCAGTCGTCTAGGGTCCAACCGATGTGGTCACGAGCCCAGGAGAGTCGCAGCAAGTGATGTCGTGCTGTTAGCAAAGACACTCGCGTCGATCGTCTCCTGCCATAGTCCATTAACGCCAAATTTGGCCGCACTGTCTTAATACAGGGTTATTACAAATGATTGAAGCGATTTCACAGATCTACAATAACTTTATTATTTGAGATATTTTCACAATGCTTCGCACACACATACAAAAACTCAAAAAGTTTTTTTAGGCATTCGCAAATGTTCGATATGTGCCCCTTTAGTGATTCGGCAGACATCAAGCCGATAATCAAGTTCCTCCCACACTCGGCGCAGCATGTCGCCATCAATGAGTTCGAAAGCATCGTTCATGCGAGCTCGCAGTTCTGGCACGTTTCTTGGTAGAGGAGGTTTAAACACTGAATCTTTCACATAACCCCACAGAAATAAATCGCATGGGGTTAAGTCAGGAGAGCGTGGAGGCCATGACATGAATTGCTGATCATGATCTCCACCACGACCGATCCATCGGTTTTCCAACCTCCTGTTTAAGAAATGCCGAACATCATGATGGAAGTGCGGTGGAGCACCATCCTGTTGAAAGATGAAGTCGGCGCTGTCGGTCTCCAGTTGTGGCATGAGCCAATTTTCCAGCATGTCCAGATACACGTGCCTTGTAACGTTTTTGTTTTTTTGCAGAAGAAAAAGGGGCCGTAAACTTTAAACCGTGAGATTGCACAAAACACGTTAACTTTTGGTGAATTTCGAATTTGCTGCACGAATGCGTGAGGATTCTCTACCGCCCAGATTCGCACATTGTGTCTGTTCACTTCACCATTAAGAAAAAATGTTGCTTCATCACTGAAAACAAGTTTCGCACTGAACGCATTCTCCTCCATGAGCTGTTGCAACCGCGCCGAAAATTCAAAGCTTTTGACTTTGTCATCGGGTGTCAGGGCTTGTAGCAATTGTAAACGGTAAGGCTTCTACTTTAGCCTTTTCCGTAAGATTTTCCAAACCGTCGGCTGTGGTACGTTTAGCTCCCTGCTTGCTTTATTCGTCGACTTCCGCGGGCTACACGTGAAACTTGCCCGCACGCGTTCAACCGTTTCTTCGCTCACTGCGGGCCGACCCGTTGATTTCCCCTTACAGAGGCATCCAGAAGCTTTAAACTGCGCATACCATCGCCGAATGGAGTTAGCAGTTGGTGGGTCTTTGTTGAACTTCGTCCTGAAGTGTTGTTGTACTATTATGATTGACTGATGTGAATGAATTTCAAGCACGACATCCGCTTTCTCGGCTCCTGTCGCCATTTTGTCTCACTGCGCTCTCGAGCGCTCTGGCGGCAGAAACCTGAAGTGCGTCTTCAGCCGAACAAAACTTTATGAGTTTTTCTATGTATCTGTAGTGTGTCGTGACCATATGTCAATGAATGGAGCTACAGTGAATTTATGAAATCGCTTCAATCATTTGTAATAGCCCTATAGATACGTTCGCCGTACGTGCCAAGTTGATGTTGATGTCTGCAGTTATTTCACGCAGTGTTGTTTCACTGTTAGCACTGACTACTCGACGAAAACACTGCTGCTCTTGGTTGTTAAATGATGGCTGTCGGCCACTGCATTGTCCGTGATGAGAGGTAATGCCTGAAATTTGGTATTCTCAGCACACTCATGACACTCCGGGTCTCAGAATACTGAATTCTCCGACGGTTGTGAAATGTAATGTTTCTTGCGTCTAGTTCCAAGCACCGTTCCGCGTTCAAGGTCCGTTAATTCACGTCGCGCAGCCTTTATCACGACGGAAACCTTTTCACGTGAAACATCTGACCACAAATGACAGCCCCGCCAATGCTCTGCCATTTCATATCTTGAGTACGCCACACAACGGCCATCAGTATACGTGCATATAGTTATCTTAAGACTTTTGTCCCCTCCGTGTATACGTAGATGTTGATTAGGCGTGGACTGGGCTCAGGATTCCAATTAATATCGTATTTACGGGAAGCACACTTTCGATTCTGTCCTTTGAAATACTCATCTCTGTTTTTTTTCCTCTTCTGCAATTAGACTACTTGATAACCGCACTGATCATTTCAATGACTGTCAACTGAAGTGTGGGTTTCATAGTACCGAACAATCCATATCTCAACAAGTATATGTTTCTCAAAATATGTTTATAGAACTTTTTTATCTATGTTTGACAAGTAAGAACATGGGGCATTTTGTGTGGAATATGCACTATGCACCTTTGCAGCATCTTACAAAATGTGAATCTACGCTATTTTCTTATAAGTTCACATTAGCTCCTCTATGCATCACATATGCATGTTCAAGTATGACAATGTAGATTTAGAAGAAGCTTTTGATAATGTTGACTGGAATACATCCTTTGAAATTCTGAATGGCAGAGATTTACAAAAATGTTCAAATGTATGTGAAATCTTATGGGACTTAACTGCTAAGGTCGTCAGTCCCCAAGCTTATACACTACTTAACCTAATTTATCCTAAGGACAGACACACATATCCATGCCCGAAGGAGGACTCGAACCTCTGCCGGGACCAGCTGCACAGGAGATTTACAGAGAATGAAAAGTTATCTCCAACGTATATACGAATCAGTTTGCAGTTAAAGGGTCCAAGGAGATATTGTTTGCATAGGGAAGAGAAGAGTTTTAGATTGGACTTGCTAGAGGAATTTAAAGTTTTTAAGCACAATTTCAGTTATAGGGAATTTACTCTTAATGATGAATTACAGCTTAAAAACAGATACTTTTTCGATGGCTTTCGGTCTGTTTTAAGTTGACGAAGCAATTGTATCGGATTTTCCGCGCAGTTTCCCTAGATATTATTGAGAAAATGTGTCATTATCCTACTTTAATGTGCATCGTAGTTTTGTTCATCTTTTCATTGGTTCGTATGGTTTATTTATAATTTTTATTATGTTGCTGTTTCTGTAATGTTATTTTAATGTAATTTTATTAACATGTCATGTTTGTGGTTGGCACCGCTTCTGATGCGAGCGCCACCTGCGTGTAAGTTTCTGCTGGCTTGTCCCCTCTGGCCCGTTAGTTGTCTGTTTGTGTGTACGATGCACGTATGTCTTAGATTTTACGTGGATCGTTTTATTGTTGACTAAGGCTTATGGCTTCGTATTTCTTTTCACTCAACATGTATCACGTAAGTTTATTTCATGTTTCCACTGTATGCAATTTTTGATGCTTGTTTTTGGTGATATATATATGTCAGGAAGTCTTTTCTGAAGGTACTTTTGCGGAATGAAGCCTTGAAGGCAAGCGTGGATGATAAATAATTCTGAGGAGTAAAAAACAGAGGCTTTTGAAATGTAGTGCTACAGAATAATGCTGAAAATGGGTAAATCGAATAACTATTGAAGATGTGCTAAGTCGAATTGGGGATAAAAGGAATGCATGGCACATCTTGAGTGAAACAAGAGATCAGTTGATAGGACACATCCTGTGGCAGCAACGAATCATCAGTTCGGTAATGAACGAACGTGGGAGGGGGAGGGCGATTCGGGTGGGGGTAAAAACTGCAGAGTGAGACCAAAGCAGCTATAAATCGATACAGGTTGCGGCAGTTTGCAGAGATGAAGAAGCTTCCCAGAGTATACTAGCGTGAACAACTGCATTAAACTAGTGTAGGACGGAAGATCACAACAATAACAAAAATGCTGGGTTATGTTGAGGTTATGTACCGGCTTCCAGCGAAACATCAGGCACACCATTTCCGGGAAAGTCAAGATGTCTCTTTTCTTCCACTACAAGGACCCACTGCTCTCAATTAACGCACAAATGATTGATGGATTGATCGACTTAAAGGGACCAAACTCCAAGATCATCAATCTAGGAATTGTCCCCAGAGAGGGAGGACACAAAAGACAAATCCCAATGGACTCTATTGTTTCAGATAATCGAGAAAATTAAGAGACAGAAGTAATCAGAAGTGAGAGAGGGGGAAAGTATGAATATGGGAGAGTTGCACTGCCCAGAAAGCAGTTGGAGGCCCCTGGTATACATTATGTGATCGGAGACATACCTTCTACATTCGAATAATGCTTCCACACCACAAGAAACTAGCTACACACACACACACAAGATAAAATCTCAGGGAAGAAAATAGTGACGACGGCTCTGTCAGTCATCGACAGATGTAAAAGACTAAGAAGAACCAAAAATGTGGGAAGGGCAGGAGCCAGGCCAGACCACCGAGCAATGGCAGCCATGAGCCCCTTGGTCGGAGCAGGTGACTGGGTAGCCTTTGCTCCAATCCCTCAAGCGACCGACGAGGCTAAAGAGCCCTACGTCACAAAGAGAAGAAGAAAAAAAACAGTTTCATAAGTAAAACTTAAAACGAAATCTGCCGTTTTGTTGTCGCCCGCCGTCACCAGAGGTAGTGTTCCACGGGCACTACACTGACAGTGTCGTGGACCCTCACGTTGGAGGATGTGGCCGTAGGTCAGCCAAGTGTGGTCACTGCGAAGCCACCAGACGACAGTAGTTTGCCTGCCAGATTGACCGAAGGTCCGGTTCCGGTACCCCTATCTCCAAAGTGGGCATCCTGGTAGTCAACTTGTCGGCATTTGCATTCCCAGGGATGCCAAACTGACCAGCCTTCCATACCAAGACCAGCGGCCTTCCAACGTGATAGAAGTCATACAGGAGAACCTAGATAGTAACAACGAATGGGTATCGAGTGCAGCACCGGTCGCCAACCGGAAGACTTGTCAACGAGTCACTGCCAGTTAAGAATGACTCGCTAGTGTAAGAACGAAGGTGGATGAGGGCTCGAGGTAGGTGGACACTTTGCAAAAATTGGAGGGCACCGTCAGGTCCAAACTCCCAGGAACGTTGGCGGACGCACCGTATGGTTACAGGATAATGCCCCATGTTGTTTCGATTACGCTGTCTAAGTTTCGCTGCGAATCCTTCACACATGTAGCACACAGTCTAGATCTCTCCCCAGGCGATTTCCGTATTTTTGGAGTCCTGAAGAAAGACATTCGTGGCCGTCGATTTGCTTCGGTAGAATCATGTTTACGTACGCAACCACAAACATTTTTCCATGACGGAATTGACCATCTTGTCTCACACTGGAATAAATGTATCAACAGCTAAGGAGATTACTTTTGAAGTAATAAACACTTTACTTACCGTTTTCCTATCTGTCTCGTTTTATTTCACTGCCACTTATACATTAATCACGGTAGATAAACTCCGAACACAAATGAAAGAGGAAGCAGTTCTAAGCTTCATGAACAATACAGACCTTCTGTGTAGATCTAAGGAAGAGAATTTCTGAAGGGCTACAAATCATTCTTAGAACAGAACATGGTTTAAGGATTAAAAAAAGACGAAAGCGATTAACTAATCTGCGCTCCAGAAGATACGGGACACTGCCTACCTAGAAGAGCAGCGAGATGCCTATAACTCAGGCGTTCACGTCACTCGAAATGGGAAGTACGGTGGCAGCAATTATTATATCTTCTGTGGACGATGCCGATGCAGTTGTTACCGTAAGACTCTAAAAACATTTTCGAAAAGATATTTCCGCCATTTGACTTTACATAATATGCTTAGGCGAAGAATATCAATGATATGATTCGCTGATGACACTGCTACCCTGAGTGAAAGTGAAGAAGAATTACATGATCTGCTGAATGGACTGAACAATCTAATGAGTACAGAATATGGACTGAGAGTAAATCGAAGAAAGACGAAAGTAATGAGAAGTAGCGAAATGTGAACAGCAAGAAACTTAACAAAAGGACTGATGGTCATGAAATAGATGAAATTAAGCAATTCTGCTACCTAGTCAGTAAAAAGGCGAGTGACAGACGGAGCAAGGACGACATCAAAAGCATACTAGCAGTGGCAAAAAGGGCATTCCTGACCAAGAGAAGGCTACTAATATCAAATACCTGCCTCAATTTGAGGAAGACATTTCTGAGAATGTACAGTCATACACAAAAGTATCCGAACGACCTGAATTGTATTTCGCCTGATTCGCATGCAATCGGCATAACGCAGCTGTGTAGCAGGTCCTCTAATCGCTCCTTGGTACAGTCGTTTGACTATTGAAAATGGTTCCAACATGTCACCGCTAGAAAACACTGCTCTGTATCACAGTAACTCAAGATGTAAAGTAATACCACGATGCTACAAATATCGGGGAAAACCTTATCACAGATAAGACTGTCCTTAAGGCTTGTAAGCTCACATTTATTACAATAAATGACATACCTGAAATGTTACCACTCTCATTATTACGTCAGGTAGGTAATGCACGTAGTAAGTTCGTCGTATTCATGATTACCTCTTCAAAGTAACGTACAGTACTTATTATTTAACACAAAATGACATTAAAAATTTAAGTTATCCACGAGCAGCTAGTTGAGAATATGTATGAACTTCAAGTGACACGACGAGCCGTCTCGTTCTGCATATGGATTCAAACCCAGGTCAGGCCAACTAAGCAAAGATTTCGAGACTGACGCAAACTAACAGTCATTCCTCATTAGGCATCCAGAGAGTGATATACCTCGATTTTAAAGAGTATCATTAGCAAATATCAACTTTAAATTACATAACGCAAACATTTTTAACGGACGCGAAATCCTCCCCAGCATCTCTTGTCTCTGTCAACGATCTACGAGAGATGTTAAATATTGCTTCTTCACAAGTAACTTACTTGATATGCCGTGAGGTAAAGCTTTGTGTTGGACAGGGATTCGAACCTAGAACCTAATCAGATTGATATCGAAGCATAACCAACCGTGACATATCGGGTTTTTTCGGCAGTAGCTAGATGTTTTAACTGAAATGACGAGGCGAAACATATTTTTTTCCTTCCCAGGACTCCAACCCGGCACCTATCGCTGTTATATTCTACAGAAAACGAACGTTAAATATGGGTTTGTTGCACCAGCAGCGGCATGTGAGCATGTAAGTAACCTAATGTAGCGAAGACTGTTTGACAGTGCTCTTTCTCACCCTAAAACATTCAATTCACTCATTTGGCTCCGTAAGTACACTGTAACGGTAATTTCTGAGTGTATGCAATGCATACAGATTGTAGAATTTAGTGGTGCTCTCTCTTCCAATTCTGTATGCAATATGCCTGACCTAAACACGCCGTTTATCATTACAGGCGCTGGGCAGTGCAACATCATACTGACAACAGTAATGTGCTTATACCGACAACCTGACTGTTCGTTTTACCTGATTTTGTAATCGTATAAATAAAACATTATGACCTTTCAATGGGAGACATTTCGTCCCCCTTTTCCTTCTGTGAAATTTGTCAGTAAGCTTTCTGCCTTCCAACCCGCGAAATACGGCAGAGTACGGCAGGTAAACGATTCACGAACTCCGATTTAGTGCCGTTAAGACGATTTCTCCAAACATTGTCGTAGCTGAAGGAATTTAGTTCCTTCTTAAATCGTCTTCAGCAGCAACGTTTACAGATATCTCAAATAGGAAAAAGCTCATTATCCAGGTACGAAAGTTGTAAAACAAACTTCCCACAGTTTGTGTCAGGTTGATCGTTTCGTCTGATAACACTGCGTAAGTATTTTGTCTAAGAGGTATCACAATTGTGTTCCTGTAGCTGTGGGAATCATCGGTTGAAAACCTAAACTGGTGTCACTCTGAGCTAGCATTTATGGTCAGCGACTAAGTGTAAGGTCAATAAGCCGGATACGAGTTTTGCAACTGTGAAATACTTTCCTACATTATAGAAGCGAATATTAAATTTCAACTAATACTGCGAAAATTTTGTACTTGGACAGCTTAGAATGAAAATCTTTCTGATTATTTCAAAGGAAAACAATTGATGTTCTAAAACATTGTCTGTCATACACAACTTGAAACAGGTTATGTCGACCAAATCATATGGAAGAACTGACAGCGACGTATATCGGAAGGCAGTAAGATCTCTTGCCTTTTAGTTTGGCAGTACTCGATAGCCATTTCTAGGCGCAAGTAAATGAAGAAAGGCAGCGCGTTTTTGTTATCAAGTAACGTCTTCATCAATTACTTTAGTTTTAATGTAATCTACCAGAAACGGCTGATGTTTGATATTAATGAAAAGGATTCCGTAGACAGGAAAGGAACCTGTCCTTGGGAAACTACTTCTATATTTACCAAATGGCATTAAATGATCTTCAAGCACGTGTGTTACAGCAGCGGTATGAATAAAATGATAGTAATAATTACGGTAATAATCGAATTATCCGGTAACTTCACTCTTCACAGTGGATTTTCTCGAACTAAGAAATTTGCTCAATTTATGAACATTCAAAATGGCTCTACTTCGAGCCTATGATGCCTAGAAGAGTCTTTACATCGTGCTGACATGAGAATAGCATAATCTCCGCGTCAGAAGCTTGCTTCTACTTAACCATTTAATAGACTTGCATTTTTTCCACCGTGACTAATTTTGTAAGCTAAGCACATCATCCGTTTCAGCACACTCTTGAGGCTGGGAAATGTGGCCACAATGGTCTGGTGGAACGAATTATCACAGGTGCACTGCGTGGGTTCAGGAATTTACTTTTAAGAGGCAGAAACAGATTTATTTTACCTCTGGTAACCTCAAGAGAAAGACGTTATAATCCATAATTCGCATTAAACATCACGTTCCTTCATTACCAACTGGGCAGAGCCGGTTTACGTTGGGAAATGACATAACGGAAGTCATGGCAAACAGAAATACAGTCGCCAGTAAACTTACTTACATTAGAAAATTTTATTTTATTTGATGAACCGATAGCCATTTAAAGGAACAGGTCTCTTATTTTACTTGTACTTGATTGAACAAGAGACGTTGAAAAATTTGGTGCTGGACTGTGATTCGAATTCGCATCTCCTCTTTCGAGGATCTGAATCTCTCAGAACAGTATAGTTCAATCATTTCGTTCCTTTTCCCAAGACTGAAATCTTCTCTAGGTCTCCTCCAAAGGATCCAGTACAAAAATACTCATAATTTCATTTCAAGCCCCCTCAAGTGCACACCCACCTGCTAGTGAAAATTAACGTGCATTTTTAATGTCTGTTGATGTGTTGCCAACAATCGCAATAGCTGTCGTTACTTCTGGTCAACCACGCACACATCTTACTGTTGGTGAGTAAGCAACTGATACTTAAGCTATATTCGCCGATGCACGGTAGGTGTGCAGTTCGATTGTCGCTTACGCACAAAAGTTTGTATCCTTTTTTTTTTTGGATTCAAACATCTAGCAGCTAGTAAGAAAAACTGATTCGCAACATTTTATTTTTCTTAGTTAACAAGTCGATTACGTGTTGGGTTCGTATCTCCGTCACAGAACTTCACATCATGCACTTCATCTTTAATTGCATGCACATTTTACATCAGAATGGAGGTATATCAGACATCTTTCGTGGTTAGCTAACAGGGACGAAAGGGTCATTAATACGACATTTTGTAATGATGTGGAACGTGTCATTTTAAATGAAAGATTTCTTTACGTACCATGAGTCAACTTCTTAACAACAATTTTTTGCACACTCTCTCTCTCTCTCTCATTCTTTTTTAAATTCTCTCTCTCTGCCTCTCTCTTTCTATCTCTCTCTCTCTCTCTCTCTCTCTCTCTCTCTCTCTCTCTCTCTCTCGCTCTCTCTGTCTCTCTGCCACACACACTCACACACACACACACACACACACACACACACACACACACACTCACAAACTCACACACACACATTCTTTTTTTTTTAATTTGTTTTTTGTGCTCGACTATCGGTGAGGCACGAAAACGCCTGTGAATGAGTTTATTAGCTTTGAGTACACTTACGAAAGAAATATAAAAACAACTATGAGAGTTACTGATTTATGATGCTTAGTTCGCAGTCAGTTCTGAGTATTTTTAGTAACTACGCTCCAGTCCCTAAACCTAGTTACAGAAATGCGAATCAGACACATTACGTATTCCAGGCCGTAGGATCCTACAGCGGGCTGGGAAGTGACCATAGCTGGTGTCTCCAAGTCGCAGGACTTGGAGACACCAGCTATGGTCACTTCCCAGCCCGCTGTAGGATCACATCGGTTCGTCTTCTTCCTGCTGGTATTGTAACTGAGATCTGGCAACAAGGCAACGTATGTTTGACAACTCTGTGATCGACGAGTTACTTCCTGGTGCGCATGGAATTAAGCCTCAAAGTTCACTTGATTTTACCTGCCATTTCAATTGAATAATCTCAGTTATTATCGCTTGAGGTATAACAAAAGATTGTAAACTTACGGTTTTCAGCCCAGGAAAGTCGCTGCAGGTGGAAATCGCAACTAGTCTCGTCCTTTAAACAGCGGGTTATGATTTCTAGCCACTATTGGCCTCGTAAGAGGAAGTTCGTACATGTACCTGCTCGCCAGCTCTGTGGTAACGTACTGAGCTATGAAAAAGCGTATGTTGTGGTTCGCAGTTCCAGTCTCACTGAATTCAACGTTTTTATCCCTTCTCTGAAAGAGCTACAAGCAGTCGGATCAAACATCAATAAGGAAATTGCAAGAAAATACTTTCGGCTCATAGTGCAATGGTGAAAAACTTACAATGCTGCACAACAGGTAACGCCTCTTTCCGCTGCTGATAAGCAAATTTTGGGTTTCTAGAAATACATAACTATATTTATGAAATGCCACATTTGCGTACCTCTTGAGTATGACAAAGCATACCAATTAAACACAGACCCAATCAAAATGTAAGTGAGTAGTATTTTACTAATTCGTGTCGATAGAGGCATGCTTGTGTACAGATACTCAGTTTTAATAAAACAAACTGCCGTCGTAAGGTTATCGTGGGTAGTTTTATTTCATACAGTGCACAATTTTCGTAAGGTTTCCTTTAGTGTTGTTGAAACAATAGTAAACACAAGAGCGAAATTAATCATCAACGACATATGCGAATTCTCTGATGTTATCTATAACAGTCTGACGATGCACATGCAGTTTATCTGAGCACTGTGGGACTCAACTGCTGAGGTCATTAGTCTGCAGTTTATCGATTACATGCATGTAGAAAACTTGTTCTGAGCTAAAAGTGTCAAACAATGTTTGAAGAAGAATAAAATAGCACTACCGCACGACAGCTAATGTAGAAAATACTTTCCTGACATATTTGGGCACGATGCGCTCTTCTCATACATAATACAAAAGATTCGTGATGCACCTGCTGCCTGGCTGTCTATTAAACCTGAAAAGAACAAAATGTCACAGAAATTAGCCCTTTTTCCACTTGCGACTAATTTGGGTTGAGAAGTGAAGGGAATTATGTTCAACGTTCCATTAGATTAGTAACTTCAGCAGACAGCAGAATTCCATTTTAAAAAAATTTGGCAGTAAATGTTTTCGAACTCGCGACATTTTATCTACGGTGCATGACACTTACCATTACGCTAATAGCTGACACATAGTTAGAACAGCTCCAAAGCTGAACAACTAAGCTCCAGAACTTCTGCATCCACAGCGCTGCGAGATAATGTAAATGGCCGGGTCTAGACTTCTGAGAGAAACAGTTACAGCTTTTCTGTTGCGCTGCATGACGTTTTTTACAAACATATAGCGCAATAGAATAGCTCAAGTGGAAAGGAACACTTCCTATTTAAATTTCTGCATCCTACACTGTTGGTAGTTCTGTGTAGGTGGCAGTTACGTGATTTTATTTTGGTGATTACAAAATAGAGTCAAATGTATGCACTGGGTAGCCGAGGCAGCTAGTACATGGTGATTTGGTCAACCAAGTAAATGAATTTACTGAACATGCTGCAATTTACTTTAGGGAGCCTGTGTGTCAGAATTCTCATCCAGTGTGGCGCAACGGCGTTACGATAGAAAAATGAGACACAGAGGAGAGGGTTTGTTGGTGTGTTGGACTGATGGTAATTTCTTATACCTATGGTCTGGGTTCGATTCCCACTTCTGTCAACGATTTTAGATATGGAGAGAAAGATTCTATTCTCTTCTGACTGCACCACGTGAAGAAGATATAATGGCAATGTGGTCTGAAATTCACATTAAAGATGATATTCCTTCTCTGCCAAGTAGACGTTAGGTTGAACCACAATAAAGCCTGGAGTGGCGACATGTAGAAACTCTATCACCAGTAACCGTTCTTATACTAGTTATTTATTTCTAGTGACGAAACAAACGCTATGTAGGGTCACAGTACACTTATTCCATCTTTTATCTGAGCTTCTGTATGTCGATAAAATTGGTTCTGAACTGAGAATGCAACTCAGACCGCCCTTAACGCGGAATTTGATCCCTTCGTGACAATACAGCTCGGCTACAAATTGTTGTTAGTTCAAAACTGCAGATTCCTCAACATCTCAACATATTACGCGTGAATGGGTTCGAATCCTGGCCCGGCATAAAAGATTTCATTCTGTATTATCAAGCTCTAGCATGAGAACACCTATATGCTAGTGGATAATAATTTTGATTTTTAATGTTTTTTCATTCGTTGTCAACACTAACGATAACTGACGTTTATGACTCCCAGTGGGGGACAGAACTATTTGCGAGATCACTGTAAGTTCAAGATGTTATTCCGAGCTGCTGGTGGAGAAAAACGAGGTAGCTGACGTCTCTTTGTGTGTAGTCAACAACGATATGTGCGGGGCTCTATTCCCAGTGAGCACCAAACTCTTCGACATATTATTTCTAGTTCAAACATGCTCACATGTCGCTGCTAGTGCAACAACCCATATTTAACGTTCGTTTTCTCTAGAATATAACAGCGATAGGTGCCCTGTTGGAGTCCTGGGAAGGAAAAAATTAATGTTTCGTCTCGTCATTTCAGTTAAAACATCTAGCTACTGCCAAGAAAATCCGATATGTCACGGTTGGTTATGCTTCGATATCAATCTGATTAGGTTCTGGGTTCGAATCCCTGTCCAACACAAAGCTTTACCTCACGGAATATCAAGTAAGTTACTTGTGAAGAAGCAATATTTAACATCTCTCGTAGTTCGTTAACAAGGACAATAGATGCTGGGTAGGAATTCGCGTCCGTTAAAAATGTTTGCGTTATGTAATTTAAAGTTGATATTTGCTAACTGATACTGTCTAAAATCGAGGTATATCTCTCTGTATGCCCAACGAGGAATGACTGTTAGTTTGCGTCAGTCACGAAATCTTTGCTTAGTCTGCCTTACCTGGGTTTGAATCCATATGCAGAACGAGACGGTTCGTAGTGTCATTTGAAGTTCATACATATTCTCAACTTACTGTTCGTGAATAACTTAAATTTTTAATGTCATTTTGTGTTAAATAATAAGTACTGTATGTTACTTTGAAGAGGAAATCATGAATACGACGAACTTACTACGTGCATTACCTACCTGACGTAATAATGAGAGTGGTAACATTTCAGGTATGTCATTTATTGTAATAAATGTGAGCTTACAAGCCTTAAGGAGAGTCTTATCTGTGATAAGGTGTTCCCCGATATTTGTAGCATCGTGGTATTATTTTAAATCTTGAGTTACTGCGATACAGAGCAGTGTTTTCTAGTGGTGACATGTTGGAACCATTTTCAATAGTCAAACGCCTGTACCAAGGAGCGATTAGAGGACCTGCTAGACAGCCGCGTTATGCCGGTTGCATGCGAATCAGGAGAAATGCAATTCAGGTCGTTCGGATACTTTTGAGCACGACTGTAGGTCTGGAGTACCGTATTGTATGGTAGTGAAACATGGACTGCGGGAAAACATAGAGAGAGAGAGAGAGAGAGAATCGAAGCATTTGAGATAAGGGGCTACAGGCGAATGTTGAAAATTAGGTGGACTGTCAAGGTAAGAAATGAGGAGGTTCTGCACAGAATCGGAGAGTAAAAGAAAAATGTGCAAAACACGGACAAGGAGATGGGACAGGATGATAGTACACCTGTTAAGACATCAGGGAATGACTTCCGTGGTACTAGAGGAAGCTGTAGAGGGCAAAAACTGTAGTGGAAGACAGAGATTGGAATACATCCAGCAAATAATTGCGACGAAGGTCACAAGTGTTACTGTGAGATGAAGAGGTTAGCACAGGAGAGGAATTCGTGGCGGGTCGCATCAAGAAGATTGAGGACCCGGAAAAGAAAAAAATTGTTCATTTCACTATCTAGACTTCGGCCTTAGGCCACTCTGATGAGTCAGAAGTCACTGAGTTGTGTGAAACACATACATGTCTGACATGTCAGACTATATTTTTCGCCAATGACTTGTGTTTCATACAAGTCGGACGATTTTTGACATTGTTAACTCTTCAAAATGGACTAAGGGTGAGATCTAAACAGTGGAATAATCGCATTGTATACAATCCAATAGCGGAAATATCTTTTCGAAAATTTTGCGAATGTGGCTCCAGAGAAAGAAAAAAAATTTATCAACTCTGAAAAGAGTTGGTTGGCTTGTGTTCAGTGCTCCTGCAACGCACCGATTAGTAGAGGCAGGATCACCATAGTGAGTGTTGTGGCACCCCTCACACAGCCAGTACCTTCCAGTCTAACGTGGGACCAAGTTTCTCGTAGGCGCCTATGTACAGATGCAAACGTGTTGTGATATGGTTGCTTTCGGTGCAGGCTCTGCCAAGTGTAAAGTCGGTGTGCCGCTCATACATTCCATTCGTGTAAGGAGGAGAAATGCGTACCATCACGTTTCCGACATTGATAAAGGTCGGATTGTAGCCTATCGCGATTGCGATTTATCGGATCGCGGCATTGTTGCTCGCGTTGGTCGAGATCCAATGACTGTTAGCAGAATATGGAATCGGTGGGTGCAGGAGGGTAATACGGAACGCCGTGCTGGATCCCAACGGCCACGTATCACTAGCAGTCGAGATGACAGGCATCTTATCCGCATGGCTGTAACGGATCGTGCAGACACGTCTCGATCCCTGAGTCAACAGATGGGGACGTTTGCAAGACAACAAACATCTGCACGAACGGTTTGACGACGTGTGCAGCAGCATAGACTATCAACTCGGAGACCATGGCTGCGGTTACCCTTGAAGTTGCATCACAGACGGGAGCGCCTGCGATGGTGTAATCATCGACGAACCTGGGTTCACAAAAGATGCATATTGGTCAAATCTCCGTCAGTAAACCTATCCATAGAACTGCTGTGTATCACTACTAACGAGTAACTAACTATGTCGGAAAACAAAAACCCAGATAGAACCGAGCAGTATTGAATGCAAACTTCAGGGCAAAGAGGTAAGGAGGTACATCGCGTCTCGCAAAATTAAATATTGTCGTTAGAGACGGAGATTTTCACTCTGCAGCGGAGTGTGCGCTGATATGAAACTTCCTGGCAGATTAAAACTGTGTGCCGGACCGAGACTCGAACTCGAGACCTTTGCCTTTCGCGGGCATGTGCTCTACCAACTGAGCTACCAAAGCATGACTCACGCGCCGTCCCCACAGCTTTACTTATGCCAGTACCTCGTCTCCTACCTTCCAAACTTTACAGAAGCTCTCCTGCGAACCTTGCAGAACTAGCACTCCTGGAAGAAAGGAGTCTGCAGGAGTCCCAAGTTCGAGTCTCGGTCCGGCACACTGTTTTAATCTGCCAGGAAGTTTCAGATATTGCCTTTGTTAGTTGCAAGCAGACGGTTCTAACCCAGAAATCATTTACAGAATATTAATAGTATCTTAAGATTGACAGATCAACAGTACTACAGTTTGCAGTTAAGGAGCGTCCACCGTTCGTATTACGTTTAGCCGGAAGATTTGAGGGACAGCCAGTAAGTCTAAGAGTTACTGCAGGAATGTAGTGATGGAATGTATATTCTTTGATGTAACTGTAACCAGGTGCCGGCCGGTGTGGCCTAGCGGTTCTAGGCGCTTCAATCGGGAACCGCGCGACCGCTACGGTCGCAGGTTCAAATCCTGCCTCGGGCAAGGATGTGTGTGATGTCCTTAGGTTACTTAGGTTTAAGTAGTTCTGAGTTCTAGGGGACTGATGACCTCAGCTGTTAAGTCCCATAGTGCACAGAGCCATTTGAACCTTTTTTTTTTTTTTTTTTTTTTTTTTGTAACCAGGTTCATGCAGCTCTATTTCGTTTTATACTAACGTATCAATTATTTTTTGTATGTGTAAATTGTTGCACTTTCCACGTATATAGTGTCCTGTCGCATTAATGTTTCAAAATTAATCACCTTTCGCAACGTGGACCTCTGTGAAACGTGCAAGAAGAGAGTCAGTGATGTTTTGGAAGAAACGGACAGGAACGTGGATTTATATTTCGGGGATTTATTTTTCGGAATCCCCATGTATTGGCGAGAACCAGCACGTCACACAGTTCACTGCTATTTTTGTATCATTATACAAACGGAAGTGGTCCGAAAAACAGATATAAAATATCGAATGCTAATATCGCCAATTTATCACACAGATGAACATCAAAGAGAGGGGTACATGGGTGTCACTCGCGGCGGCAATGGAAAACTTTCTTGATAGTAAAAAAGCTGCTAAGTAGGAAGTCACATAGCTGATATGTTGTCAGCATTTCATATCTTGGGGTGTTGTAGGAATATCAGACCCCGTTTCCCATACAGCCATCTTGATAGATTTCCTGACAATTTAGGAGACGTCAGAGACGAGCTTAGCGAACGGTTCCATCACGACCGCAAGACTCTGGAAGAGCGCTATCAAGGGAGATGGGACAAACATATGCTGGTAGACTATTGCTTGAGCATTAAAAGAGTCCTTTGCCTCCCTCAGTACTCTACAGACTAAACAGCTTGAAATGAAACTCTGCTTCAACAGAAAGTGGTAGTTATAAGTATCTTATATCGAACCGTAATCTTCTTCGCGATGGTATGCTTTTTTTTCAATTCGTACCACTGAATAGATTTAGACTGTGATTCTATTTCATTAAATCACTTCAATAAAATATTTATTCAGCTACATTGCCATTTAATGAAAAAAAAAACATGAAGTATTCACTTTTGCGAATGCAAAAAGCACTAGAGCCTTCAGAAAAAAAACCGACCTCGGATCTGAAATCAGCGACCTTCAATTTGACAAAAGAACTACTACCGGCAATGCCACAAAAATGTTATTGACCAGTGTAATTCTTAGCGTATTCCATCCAAGCACAAACAAGTAGAAACACCATTTTACAACACTTATTTACATTGATAGCATTACTTCGCTGAATTTTTACAGAACTTATATTGTACAGAAGTCAGTACTCGCACTGTATGATATTATTAACAAACAAATACACCAGTCGTTTCCGCAATGACATTTGACATTGGAGCAGGAGTTGGCAACCAATATAACCAGTAGGCTGCTCTAAAACTGATCTTTATTAGCCATTTAACTTTTCACAGCTGTTGGTAAAGTCCTGAAAATGTGTGTTCGGCAGTAACATGCACCTTTCTGAGCCAACGTAAGTGGCTTTAAATCTTTGAGGAGATTGTTCTCATTTCTAGTACTGATTCCATGAGCTGATATGTGGGTTGAAAGAGAGATATATATTTTAATGAAAAATTTCATTAAAGAATAAATATATTGGTAAGCAGTAGATAGTATTCACAGTTCATTAAACAGGGCTCGGCAGGACGATCTTGTCGTCACACCAAAAATAATTCGTATTACGCGTTTTTAGATTTGGAAAACTTCAGCTTGTCTTGATGAAATACTCCGAGAAAATGATTCCGTGTGACATTGTGGAATAAAAGTAGGGAAAGTGAGCTACCTTTTTCACTTGTGTATCACTATTGTCTGACAAAATCCGAATTGGAGATAGAGATAAGATGCTTCATCAGCTCTGCGGTATGCTCCTCTCAGCTGAATATAGTACCAAGCTGTAATACCAAGAATTTAACAGTGTAACAGTGTCCTTCTATCAGCTTGTCGTATTTTAGGCATTAGTGCGGCGAGAGGGAGGGGGGGGGGGGGGACGAAAACCCTCTTACAATTGTATATTGAGTGTTTCTTTAAAGTTTAGCGCCAAAGTATTGGCATTGCTTAACATCCGTGAAAAATTAACATTTATGAAAAATTTATAAACCGATCTTTCTAAGACTAAATTTGTTATTCATTGTTATTTTCTATATCTGCAACCGAACAAAATCGACATCAGGTAATGTTAGTATGAAGGGTTGTTGATACATACAAGTAAAAGCATGGACCCTATGGTGGAACTTTGTGAAACACCATTGGTAATTATTTCCGAATTGGTTGATGCGTAATGAAGCAAGCAACTGTATTCACCTGAAGACGGGCACAGTTTAAAGAAAGCGCTAATGAAATGAAGACTTTTTTTAAAGATATTTGTGGCTGGGTGCCCTTGATTGAAACCGACGTCAGAGATCCACAACATCCATCATGGATGAAGAAACACAGCGACTGTTTCGTGGTTATATCTGTCTCGCTTAGTAGTGTATTATACGGGTTGATAAATTATGTAATATTGAACAAAACAGTACAAAAATGTCGCAGATCGTTTAACGCGTTCAGTTTTTGATGCGTCAGTGTGAGCTAATCTCATGTTTGTCTGGCAGCTCACAAGCTTATGCTTGTGATTGCTCTCGCGATCAGGCGTAATACGTTTAGTGGGCTAGTGACGATCTACCGTTAAAAACTTTCTACGAATACTACCTGTTTCACTTATAGTTTGAAAACATATCCGAGGACAGCCACGATTATATGCGTTACGCAAACTCTTGAAACATGCATGCCTTGTAATGAATAGTCGTCACATCAAATATTCGTAGATGACACGCAGAAATTTGAGCGACCGCGTTTACGGCAGCAGCAGACGAAGAGAAACATGTGCTGGGGATGAAAAAGTACCCGGACAAATCAGCAACACATTTCGTTCGCACCAGTTAAAACGATGGTCCGGTACTTACCGCTGCCACCTGCTGCTTCTCTCAGACCCGTACAAGCACTGTCAGATAGTGGAAGCAGCCGTCCATTTATAAGCTCGAGTCGCTCGAACTTTCGCGGCTGCCCGATAATGTACAGAGCTGTTTTGGCAAGTCAGTTAATGCTGCAGACCCCACTCCACCCCTGTGAAAGTTGTATCTCGTATGTGAAGTAATCTCTGACCTCAAAAATAACGCAATAATTTCTATTACAAAGAAGTCCAGTGATGACGGGCTGTAATATCCCCCCTCCTTCCTTCTTCCACCCGTTGTCCACATTAAACAATGCCCAGTCTTAGTAATTAATAAGTAAAGTCTTTTATGAAGATTCGAGAGGAGCGAAGATTAGAATAAACTTTCAAATTTACTAAGCTTGTCGTGTTGAGATGGCTTCAGTTCTTGTCTAGGCGTCTGATTCTTGAAGCTAAAAATCTAACATTCGGTCCTCAGGGTTGTTTGAACTAAAAAAATTTGAAGATTGTTATTGCAGATTTTTTTTACGTAAACATATTTTCCACTGATTTTCTCACATTGCAGTATATCATACAATATTTTGATTTTTCACATTAACAAAGCCCAGATTACATTGTTCGCACTTATTGAACAAAAATATGTCCGATCATATCAGAGGCAGGCTTACGACTCTCACACTCTGCGGAAATAACAGTAATCCAAGGGGTTTACAATTTTTCTTAACAAATGAATTCCTACTGATTTTCTTTACATTATTAATGTCGATTATTATTTCATAAATGAATCCAGAAATAAACATGGTAAGAAGTACAGGATTGCGTAATAAACAATAGAAATTTTAAGTGTGTAAGTAATTAGGAATTTCAAATGTTTCAAAAAAAATATTAACTCCACATTCAGAACTAGTACTAGCTTTTCATAAATTTTATCTTGAAATATAACATACTGTGCATAAAATTATATGAAAGTTTTCAGAAAAGTAGCTGAGATAATATTGGCCAGTCCAAAATTAGAAAAATAATACTGGTATCGGCAACTGCAGTTGGGGAAAAGTAATGCTAGAGGAGGGTGTTCCGTTACAAGACATGAACGTTACCAAAACACCAATGTAATAAGTCGTATTCGCAAGGTATTGACAAGAGTTACGCGTACATCCGGACGAGTGGGAAAAGTGATAGAAGCCAACATCAGGGTACGTTCGGTTCGGTTCCACAGGAATATAGGAACACGGGAGGTCACACTGGCCCTCCGACTTATCTTAGAAGATATGTTGAAGACAGTTACAGTATTTGTAGATTTAAAGGAAGCTTCTGACAATCTTGGCAGATGTCAAAATTCTGAAGGTATAAGGGGTAAAATAGAGGGAGCGAAAGTTTATCTACAACTTGTACATAAGCCTGATTGTAGTTATAAGAATCGAAGAGCGTGAAATGGGAGCAATGGCTGAGAAAGGGAAGCAATGCCTGAGAATGGAGTAAGGAAGGAGTATAGCTTCTCCACATTCTTATTTAACCTCTACACAGAGACGCGGTAAAGGCACTCAAGGAAACATTTTGAAAGGGCGTTAAAGTTCAGGGAGAAGAATTAACTACCATGCCGTTAGCCGATGACATTATAATTACGTCAGAGACGGCAAAGATCTTGCAAGAACGATTGAACGAAATGGATAATGTATTGAAATGAGGACGGCAGTCGGGGCCACTTTACTTTTTTTACTTGAAGGGAGAGGACACCGCTACATAGGGCTAGCCAATAGAACGGATCAAAAAAACTTGAAAGCTCTGAGTTTGCAGCACGTTATAAAAAATGGTTCAAATGGCTGTGAGCACTATGCGACTTAACTTCTGAGGTCATCAGTCGCCTAGAACTTAGAACTAATTAAACCTAACTAATCTAAGGACATCACACACATCCATGCCCGAGGCATGATTCGAACCTGCGACCGTAGCGGTCGCTCGACTCCAGACTGTAGCGCCTAGAACCGCACGGCCACTGCGGCCGGCGCACGTTATATTACTGGACATCTATGGAAGAGACTATTGAAGTTGGTGCTGGTATGCTCTGACGGAATGGAACTTCTATAACCTCCACTGGTACGCCTGAAAGCGCTCACACACACATCCATACCTTACAGGCCTTGGCGAGACAAAGGAAGAGCTTCATGATCCTAAAAGAAATAAGACAACAGCACTGCACCATTTTCTTTCCCACGTACCGACAAACGTCGACCTGACAACATAATAATAACCTTGAGACCGTAGCAATGGACGAAACTACAAAAATGTGTAAAGAGGTAAAAAGACATTACCCTTGCAACTTTCCTTATAGCGTCAGGTGCAAGTAACGCTACCAGATGCGTTCAGTGTCGTGGTGGGCACCGTGATAACATGTGGCTCATTAGTGTACACTCTGCCTGAAAATTTTCGGTGTCTACCGTGGAGGTATAATAAGGGGAGATGCCATGACGTCACAAACTTGTAGCCCACGTCCACCATGTTAGCAGGGCCAAACATTAGATTCTGGTGGAAACGTTGCATCATTTACAGGGGTACTAATCATTCTGATTATAGTCTAAAACTGTAAGGGAATCACGTTTCATTCATGAATGCGTTCCTTCAAGCGATATTTTCCATTATATAGTTGAATTTTAGTTGCGCTGTTTACATTTATTGTAATGGTTTTATTTCTGTCATTTGACTTAAGATTTCGTATCATATTATTAAAAAGATGACCTCCAAAGATCAGCATACCGGCCGAAGGAAATTTGCATGAAGTACAACTTTAAAATATCCAGCAACAAACAAAAATACTGGCATTCAGAGAAAAATATCCAGTCAGATCAAAAATTGTGTTGAAAAATTTAGTTTTAGAACAACTGTCTCAAATGTCTTATTTAGGCTGTGCTATAGGTTTTGATATTGACCTGATACTGAAAACAAAATACACAAATTCCAAGCTGTCTGTGGTACCATTCGCAGAACATTTGCTTTTATAATTACTTTACACATTTCATTAATATTTTCGATTTAATTATTCTTTGTAATAGTGTACAAAGGGAACGGCCGTGCCACAGTGGATACACCGGTTCCCGTGAGATCACCGAAATTAAGCTCTGTCGGGCGTGGTCGGCAATTGGATGGGTGACCATCAAGGCCGCCATACGCTGTTGCCATTTTACGGGGTGCACTCAGCCTCGTGATGCCAATTGAGGAGCTACTCGACCGAATAGTAGCGGCTTCGGTCAAGAATACCATCTTACGACCGGGAGAGAGGTGTGCTGACCCCATGCCCCTCCCATCCGCATCCTCCACCGAGGATGACACGGCGGTCGGATGGTCCCGGTAGGCCACTCGTGGGCTGAAGACGGAGTGCTTTTTTAATAGTGTACAAAAAGAAACCATTATGAAATTCTATGAAGAGAGGCTTGTTCCTGTATTATCCTATGGAAGTAAAAGCTGGTTTACCACAAAAAAAGCAGCAGAGATGAGGTTCCTAAGAAGGACGAAGGGCTGAACAAGAAGAGATATGATTAGAAACGAAGATATTAGAACATAATTAAATATTTTCGCCGTGAATGAAAAAATTCAAAAAATCGTGAAGATTGGAGACAACACTTCATGTGGATGTCATGTCACAGAATTCCTAAGAAGTTCCTGAACTACCAGCCGAATGGGAAATGAGATATTGGAAAACCTCGAAGTTTATTAGCTAGGAACAGACGACAGCCTAATCCTTGAAAGGAAGATAATGATGATGATGACGATGAGGAAGAGATTTCGTATAAATACAACTCGAAGAGCGTTTTGGTTTAATGCAGTGAGAAGAATATATTGCATATCGTTCAGAGATGTTCTTGGAATTTTCTGGAAGAGAACATAGGCAGAACATCATTTACGTATTAAGAAAAACGCTGGATTACGAAATCAGCCTTTTCTCATCACATACTTCGCTTCTTGATTATTCGAAACGTGTAACAAAAAGAAAGTTACATTAACTAGGCCAAATTCATTGTATTACTGAATGAGTATTCCTTTAAGGCCAGAGAAACGTCTGAAAATGCGTTCCTGACGTTGCGTTATTCACGAAAGTGCTGTAATATTAACCATTTAAAACTACTTTCACGTGGACACGATCGAAATTGAAAAGAAGCAATTGTATGAAGCAAAGAATTTGTCCGCCAAAGGCAGGGGTCCCGAGTTCGAGTCTCAGTCCGTCACACAGCTTTAATCTACCGGGAGGACTTAGTATTCTAATGGCTACCGACTTCAGAGCCTCGTAAGCCTGCACGCTACCATGGTGTCTCCAGGTCAGCCTACTTTTATATTTCTACTAGATGTGTTACCAACGATTAAAGTAGCCGGCCGAAGTGGCCGTGCGGTTAAAGGCGCTGCAGTCTGGAACCGCAAGACCGCTACGGTCGCAGGTTCGAATCCTGCCTCGGGCATGGATGTTTGTGATGTCCTTAGGTTAGTTAGGTTTAACTAGTTCTAAGTTCTAGGGGACTAATGACCTCAGCAGTTGAGTCCCATAGTGCTCAGAGCCATTTGAACGATTAAAGTCTTCTGTGTGCTACTAGGTGGCTTACCCTTTCATTACTTTCCCCCAGTTCATGTTCTCTATTTTTCCTCCCACACCCTCGTTACAATTAAATTTTCGTCTCGCTTAACGATATGGACAATTTCCTTTACATTTCCGTACATTCTTTCAATCTGTTCATCATCTGCGGAGCTTGTTGACATGTGACTAATGTGTTCGGAGACGATTTTGTGTCTTAGCTTGACTACTATAATTTTATATCTACGCTGCCCACTTACATTCCTGTTTTCTCATTCATTATTAGACCTACTTCTACCCCTATTTCATTATATGAGGATAACGGAGCACTTACCTGACAAGAAATCATATTCTTCCTACCATCATCCTTAACTTATTCCCAGTATAACTTCAGCCTATCCATCTCTTTTTACAAATTCTCTGACGCACCTGATTAAGGAATCTCGTTGTGACTTGGCAAGACAGCCAAGTCACTATGCGAGGATGCCGAAAGGCACGCGTTTAAGCTCACGCAGACTGGCGTGAGGTCTGGAACAGTTAAGGGAATTTATAGTAGCAAATAAAGTACTTAGTTGATGTAATACTTAACTTTAATCCATAATAGGAGAACATCGCTCTTGTTCATACATTAATAACAATCTCAATATAAACTGGTAATGGCGCCTTGCTAGGTCGTAGCAAATGACGTAGCTGAAGGCTATACTAACTATCGTCTCGGCAAATGAGAGCGTATTTTTCAGTGTAGCATCGCTAGCAAATTCTGCTGTACAACTGGGGCGAGTGCTAGGACGTCTCTCTAGACCTGCCGTGTTGCGGCGTTCGGTCTGCAATCGCTGACAGTGGCGACACGCGGGTCCGACGTATACTACCGGACCGCGGCCGATTTAAAGGCTACCACCTAGCAAGTGTGGTGTCTGGCGGTGACACCACAAATCTAACACTTTAAATTTCGATCTGGTGATCTCTGGATTTTGCTCTTGACCATCTGTGGTTGTGGCAGGTGGGAACGCAGCTACTAGGTGGCGTGACCTTTCATTACTTTACCCCAGTTCATGTTCTCTATTTTTCCTCCCACACCCTCGTTACAATTAAATTTTCGTCTCGCTTAACGATATGGACAATTTCCTTTACATTTCGGTACATTCTTTCAATCTGTTCATCATCTGGGCCTGGGCGGTATCTTGCTATAATCGGTTTTTGTGTTCAGCTGCCTGAGTTGATTACATTGCCATCTTCAGGATGCGCCTCAGGTACACGTATAATCGACGTTAGGTATTATGTTCATGATACCACGCCAAGACGACACTTCACTCCTGGACGACAGACACCGTACACGGGCACACGGCTCTAATTCCTATGAGAGGTGTGTATATGAGGTTGTACACCATACCGTGTTTTGTTACCAAAAGAGTGGCAACGCAGTGGGGGCCTTTCTACAACATGACTCTGGTGATTTAGCGTTCGATCTGTCCTGTCTGTCTTTTGGGGATATCCTTGATACTTTCGTATCGTTACAAGTGGTACGCTAGAGGCGGTGCCTTGACTTGGAGCTTCCATAGACGCTTCGAGGAGTAGGCACTTCCGCATGTGCCGCTACTGAAGACCATGCGTGAGGGCGAGGGATGGCGGTGTAAGCACGTAGAGGTTTTCCTTTCTGGAGGTGGCTGGGTGATGGGTGGCCACATAAAAAGTCGTCGGCTCCTTCGTGGCATTTCCATGCCTAGTTTTGAGTATTTCCATGTGGATTTCCGAAATGAAGTACTTCATTGAGGTGTACATGCTGTGGGACCATTGTGGCACTTATTGTTATCACACTGGTGTACTACTTAGTTGGCCCAGGGTGCGTGAACAGCGTGCTGGTGCGCTTGTGGGACTAAACTGACACATTATTTATGTTTTCTTTTATTTACATTCCGAAGGGACTTCCGGCAGTGATTGTGAGTATTTAGACGGTAAATTTATCTGAAACTACTGCACCGCCTGGGCGGTATCTTGCCTTAATCGGTTTTTGTGTTCCGCTGCCTGAGCTGAAACTCTGTTTCAATGTGCGTGTCTCGGCCAAAGAGGCCGTGTAGTTAACTATGTAACGCAACATTGATTTTGATAAATGTTTTTTTGTGTCAGAGTGTCGTAGAGGTGCAAAACTGACACCTTCTCTCAAGTTTAATGGAACTGTTTTAGATGTTATGATGTAGTGGTAATATTGTTGTTTTTCTTTTTCAGAGCTCTAAAATTTAATTATCATATTTTGTACTTAAATCTTAACCCAAAACAGCTCTCAACTGTGCAAAACTAGAAAAATGCAGGCTATTAGACGTCATAAGGTTTTTTAATCACATAACTATTCATTAGTTGACAAAAATTACATAAATAGTCAGATAATTCATATCACAAGTAAATTTAATACTAGTCAGTATGTAAAAGGCTTTGTTGTTTTCATTATCTGAAACAAAATGTCACGAAAATGTGCAGTCATTTAGTGTCAGTTTTCAATTAATTGTCAGTATAATTACATCAGTCACGATATTCATGAATATAAATGAAAGATTGCAGAAAATGTAGCTGAAGGTAATAATCAAATGAACTGATAATATTAAATCACAGTACTTTTGTACAATCGAAGTACATTTTTGCACTATACCAAATGAAACTATATGGTTATAAAGGTCATTTCAAGTCTCTAACATCTATGATGTATACATGCAGACTGAAGCGACGAATGAAAATTTGTACCAAGGCTGGGCTACTATATTCCTTGTAAATTGGTTGACAACATTTAGTGCACTTGTACGCCGGTTTCCATTTGTTGGATCCAGGACACTTTATACAAATTCTCCTATTTTGCATTCTATCACTTGGTATGATTCGAACGTATCGGTATCAAATAAGTTCTCCCACATTTGAGATAAACCTTTGGTTCAAAATTCGACTTTTGGCTGTTAGTGCAGGAATTTTTCTCATAAACTTACACTTTGAATTATTTTTGCCCTTAAAGTACTATTCTTGTCGTGAGAAGCAATCTGTGATACAAATCACAACAGGCTCTTCTTTCAATAAAGAATTTTTCACTAGTATCACATTCTGTTTCATAGTGATCATCAGTTACCACAAAAACAGTATCAACATCAGAATCGTCAAAAATGTTGTAGTTGTTACCCTTTCGTCTTCATCTATAGCACATAATTGCTCATTAACCCAAGCTTCAAAATTTGGATCAGCTGCAGAAAGTAGCTCTATTTGGTAACTGAAAAATTATATAAATTCACACATATAATAAAACAACACAAAAACCGAAAAAGCAATTGAAAGCAAAATATGTGGCACTTAGAAAGATGTAGTCTATTGGACTTAATTGAGTATTATATGTAATGCGAAATATGCGTTCGAGGCACCCAATTTCGCACTACTCAGCTCTAAATGACACACTTTATCGATAGACTGACAAGGTCAAATATATTGCTGAATGTTACTTTACTCACGACAAGTATTAATATGAAGATACTGAGACATTTCTGTTTGCTGATGACACCAGCTTGATAGTGAAGGATCTTGTGTGTAATATTGAAACAGTAACAAATAATGTAGTTCATGAAATAAGTTCGTGGCTTGTGGTAAATAATTTGATGCTAAATCACAGTAAGACTCAGTTTTTACAGTTTCTAACAATTCAACAACAACTGATATTTTGATCAGACAGAATAGGCATATTATAAGCGAAACGGAACAGTTCAAGTTCCTAGGCGTTCGGATAGATAGTAAGCTGTTGTGGAAAGCCCATGTCCAGGATCTTGTTCAGAAGCTAAATGCTGCTTTATTTACCATTAGAACAGTATCTGAAATAAGTGACACTTCAACACGAAAAGTAGTCTACTTCGCATATTTTCATACGCTTATGTAGTATGGTATTATTTTTGGGGGTAATTCTTCTGATTCAAAAAGGGTATTTTTGGCTCAAAAACGGGCTGTTCGAGCTATATGTGGTGTAAGTTCGAGAACGTCTTGTCGATCCCTATTCAAAAATCTGGGAATTCTGACATTGCCCTCACAGTATATATTTTCTTTAATGTCGTTTGTTGTTAGCAATATTAGCCTATTCCCAAGAGTTGGCAGCTTTCACTCAGTTAATACTAGGCAGAAATCAAATCTGCATGTAGAATGCACTTCCTTGACTCTTGTGCAGAAAGGAGTGCAGTATTCTGCTGCATCCATTTTCAATAAGCTACCACAAGAACTCAAAAATCTTAGCAGTAGCCCAAACTCTTTTAAGTCTAAACCGAAGAGTTTCCTCATGGGTCACTCCTTCTATTCTGTCGAGGAGCTCCTGGAAGAGCTAAAAAATTAAGCAAATTCCAGTGTTACATTGTTGATTTTCTTCATTTAAACTTACGACTTGTCACCTGAATATGTTTTTATATATTTCATTTTACCTGTTTCTAATATCGTGTTATAATTTCATGTATTGACTCGTTCCATGACCATGGAGACTTCTTAATTTGGTCCCATGGAACAATAAATAAATAAATAAAATAAAAAGGATCACGGCGATTTTTTACAGTTTCCAAGCTCGACCTTTAGAATGAACGATGAAAGGCTGATGATTCGGGTCAAGGATTAAGTCTGCTGGGATGGCTGGTTGGAACCTGCACAGAATGTAAGTGCAGTATGCTTATACCAGCTTCTGAACAGTTTTCAGGATGAACCCTCGATGTCCGTTGTCAGTTTCTGGCCGGCGATTTCGGGGTAAATAACGAGTTGTAATTCGATCGATGTCACTGCGATACTGTCTGTATTAAATGTTTCACATTGGCGCGTGTAAACTATTTTGTAGTAGCGACTGGCAATGAAATTATTCTGATGTTAAACTCTATGCTTTAAACATTGGGGTTTTTAAATAAATGTTGAAGCTTAGTTGATGCTTTAATTAGTGGATTTTAAGTATTTCTTGAGATGTTACACCATTTGATTTTTTCATATTTTTTTGTAATTTTTGATGTATTGTAGACAGTTTAATAATCATTTCCAAGTGCTTGACAGAATAATTAAATACACACATGTTATCAGCGTATGTCTTACATAAATTGTTTGTGTTGCATAAAGTTGTGAAATCTTTCTTCTGAGAATGTACGAACTCGCTTACCACTACTAGATCCCCGCATCCTTAATCCGTGTCAATCCTAATATTATGTGGTTGATGTCTTCTTCTTACCCATAATTGCAAAGTGCGTTTTCGCGCCAGAAAAAATTACTATTTTAAAAACATATCCGTAACGCAAATCCATTCTCTCTCTTCCATAAATGCTGCGTCTGTAAGTCCTTCCATCAGATTAATATTTCCTAGCAGTTTTCTTCAGCAAAATCCTCCTCCAATGTACACTACGCCAAAACGTCTGCCAGCTTACTCCATGTTCAACACTCGACAACTCTCTGCTCTACAACTGAGCCAAAGATACATAAGTTCAGAGATAATACTGTCACTGCTGTAAGTCGACCATTTCACAGGTGTGCTTCGCTCTCTTGACATGGAATTTCCACTCATTCTGAAACTATCAGCAAATAAATATCCAGCCCACCTACATATGTCCACTTTTCGTGTTGTCACCAATTCTATACAGTACCTCCTCATTAGTTACGTGGTTTACCCATATAATCTTCAGCATTCTTCTCTAGCACAACATTTCGAAAGCTTCTACTGTCTTCTTGTCTAAAGTATTTATCGTTCACGTTTCACTTCTATACGTGGCTACACTCCAAAATCTTCATTCTATATCGTAAGTCTATATTCGATGTTAACAAATTTCTCTTCTTCAGAAGCGTCTTCCTTAACATTTCCAGCCTACTTTTTATGTCCTCTCTACTTCGTTCATCATCAATTATTTTCCTGCCCAAATAGTGAAAATCGTCTGTTACTTTGAGTGTCTAGTTTCCTTATCCAATCCCTCAGCATCGCCTCATGTAATTCGACTGCATTCGATTATCCTCGTTTTGCTTTTCTCGGTGTTCTCCTCCTTCCAAGACAATGTCCATTCTGTTCAAGTGTTCTTCCAAGTCCTTTGCTGTCTCTGACAGAATTATAATGTAACTGGGAAACATCAAAGTTTTTAGTTCTTTCTATTACGGTATATTGATAATTTATACTTTTGAACCATCTAACTACAACTGAATGAAACACAATTTTCGTGCCACACGCCTTTCGCCTTTATTTTCTGCAAGGCATTTTCAGTGGGCTGGAATATGTACACAGTTTTAGTATTTAGTTTACATTTTGGGACAATGTACCTACAGGTTAGAAACAGTTTTGGTGTTTTTTTCTATGACGTAGTAATATATCAAATTCTACTTAGAGGCAGCATGGACGATTTTCTACATATTAAGTATCAGTTCCATTTTTAGTGCTGTTCCTCTTTTTCTAATTGCCACTTAGAGTTTTTCGTTTCCCACATTTGACAGCAGTAGGAGATGAACACTTGTTTTGATGCAATGTTTTTGTTTGTGTTGCCGACTGTCGGATGTTGTTGTCAAAGATCGTACGTTATTGCCAAGTTCCGAGCGTAATTTTTGACAGAGCTGTGATCTCTTTGTGTATGCATGTGTGTGTGTGTGTGTGTGTGTGTCTGTGTGTGTGTGTGTGTGTCCAGAAGGCGAAAAGGGCGGGGGAGAGAAGGAGAGGGAGAGAGATTATTTTGTGGTTTCTTGTGTGAGAGGGATGATTTTTGTCTTATCATTTCTTTTATTAAGTGTAGTAGGGAGTCTGTAATGATGTTTGTTTGCTCATTTATCACATGTTTGTTTTCAGCAATGGCTTTCTGGATGTGGAAGTTTTCTTGGATTTTTATAAGGTATTTGTCGTGGTCGTTTATTCTCAAATGGTTCTAAGCACTATGGGACTTAACATCTGAGGTCATCAGTCCCCTACACTTCGAACTACTTAAACCTAACTAACCTAAGGACATCACACACATCCATGCCCGAGGCAGGATTCGAACCTGCGACCGTAGCAGCAGCGCGGTTCCGAACTGAAGCGCCTAGAACCGCTCGGCCACAGCGGCCGGCGTTTATGCTCATTATTTTCATTTCTTGTACCATGTTTGTAGGATGATGGTTATGGTGTTTTAAATGTTCTGCAAATGTTGACTGGTTTGTTTCGTACATTCAACACTTGATATATTCTTTGTATTGTGTTTTATAGTTCCTGCATGTCATGCCTAAGTATACTGCATTGCAAATTTGCCATTCAAGTTTATGTATTTCTGATCCCTGGAATTTATCCGTCTTGGTAGTTGGGTGGCTTAGGTGATTTTGGAGGGTTTGCCCAGTCTTATATGCTATTTGGAAGCCCTGTCTTTTTAGTATGTTTGTCACTCTGTTAATTTATGTGTCTAAGTCGTAGTGTATCATCTGCTTCTTTTCTGTGTGGTGTTGACACTGTGTGAGTTTGTGAGATTGCAGTTTGTGAGTTACCTTGTATTCTGGAACTGTCGCGTTGTTTTGTATTTGTGTTTTTATTGTTTGATTGAGTCTGTGTACTACATGTGTGTCATAGTCATTGTTCCTAGTTATTTGTATGATTGTACTCATTTCTTATCCATATTTTCTCTTGTTGAGTGTGATCGTGTTTAACATGTGTGTTAGAGCTATATTAAATAAAAATCATCTCTCTGACGTAAGCAGCCACAAAAAGAAAGAAAAATACATCTCTCTCTCTCTCTCTCTCTCCTTTCGCCTTCTGTACTTACACACACATACACACACACACACACACACACACACACACACGTACACATGCATACACAAACAGAGCACAGATATCTGAAAAATTACACTCCAAAGTTGGTAATAACATTCAATCTGTCAGTAACATCCGACAGTCGGCAACACAAACCAAAACACTGCATCAAAACAAGTGTCCAGTTCCTACTGCTGTGAAAAGGGGGAAACAAAAAACCGCAAGTGGCAATTAGAAGAAGAGGGACAGCACCAAAAATGGAATAGAAACGTAATATGTAGAAAGTCGTCCACGCAACCTGTAAGTAGAATGTAAGATATTGCTACCTCATAGAAAAAAACAACCACCAGAACTGTTTATAAACTATAGATGGATTGCTCCAAAATGTAAAATAGTAATAAAAAAACGTACATATTCCAGGCCACTAAAGATGCCTTGCACAAAGTAAAGTCAAAATGCGCATGGGACGAAAATTGTGTTTCATTCATTGTAGTTAGACGGCCCAAAAGTAAAAATTGTCAATATACCGTAATATTACAAGCAACTGAGATACAAGACTAAAAAAGTTATAATTTCTTTTCCCTGAAGTTTAATTGCTATTCGGAATTTTTCTTTGGTTTCCCTTATTGCTTGCTCAGTCTACATATTGTAAAATGAAGGTATACATTTGTCATAAGCAATTGTCTACTATTTTCTCCTGTCGCCATACGATAATTGACAGGAAAGAGGACAACGTCCCTGGCCCTGCAGCACAACCCACAAAGGGCACCTTACCTAGATTAACAGCCTGAGATGCTCTGAGAGGGCAGTGTCAGTCAGGCAGCAAGCAGGGATCGCTGCAATTGACTTCCCACGACTGTTGGCCAGCGTCCCGTAGCGCTGGCAGCGGCTGAGGCCGCGGCGGAGGCAGCGGCGGCGGCAGAGGCAGAGGCAGGTCCGCAGGTGTCGGCGGCAACGACCTTGCTCCAGATGCCGTGGGAAGCGGCCCAGCCCGTGGGAAACGGGCGGGGCGACAACACGGCCGGCCACGGCGCTCGGCGCGCCGCCAGCGCACGACGCATCAGTCACACTAGCATTTCGGGCAATCGAGCGGACGCGACGCCTGTCTCCTCTGCTGCTCAGCGTCTGCACTACACGACCAAAAAGTATCCAGACATCGCTCTGTAAAGCCGAACTGATCACTAAATGCCGCGAGAGGTGGACCCAACAGTACAGAAGTAGGCAGGTAGTATTGTGTTGACAGCAGAGAAGCAGTAACAGCAGAATGGCTACGTCAGAAGAGATCAGTCACTTAGAACGTCACTATACTGCGTTCATCGTAAGAACAAACGTGATACAGATTGCCGTACCTGGCGTGAAACCATAACGGAAGAGTATCCATTCAGAGGTCAGACAAGCGTGTGGTTAAGAGCATTCTAATTGGTTGCAGAAGCGAAAGTCTGGATGACTGAATGATCTGGCTTTGCAACATCAACCAAAATGGTCTTGCTGTGCTGGTACCACGAACGACTGAAAGCAGGGGGGGGGGGGGGGGGGGGAACTGAACCTGTAATTCTTCCTGAGAACGTGCATCTACTGTATGGTGTCCTTTTGGGTAAAATATTCTGGAGAAAAACAGTCAACCATTCAGATCTCCAAGTGGAGACTATTCAGGAGGAGGTCGGCATCAGGAGAAACAAAATTGGCATTCTGTGGATTGGAGCATGTAGTGTTAGATCCCTTAATCGGGCAGGTAGGTCCGAAAACGTAAAAAGGGAAATGGACAAGTTGAAGTTAGATATAGTAGGAATTAGTGAAGCTATATCTAACTTCAACTTGTCCATTTCCCTTTCTAAGTTTTCGAAGCTACCTGCCCAATTAAGGGATCTAACATTACATACTCCAATCCGTAGAATGCCAGTTTTGTTTCTCCTGATGCCGACCTCAACCTGAGTATTCCCCACCTGGAGTTCTGAATGACTCACAATTTTTCCTCCGGAATATTTTACCCAAAAGGACGCCATTGTCATTTAACCATACAGTACAAGCATGTTCTCAGTTTTGGTTGATGTTGCAGGGCCAGATCAGTCAATCGTCCAGACTGTGAAGAGCATAGTGATCGCTTCATCGTATCCACACTAGGCACAAAGCCCATGCCTACCACAGTAGCACAAGTTTACATGTCAAATAGCTCCGCAGTTGACTAAGAGATTGAAGAAATGCAAGATGAGGTAAATGAAATCATTCAGATAGTCGAAGGAGATGAAAATTTATTGTTGTGGGAACTGTAATTTGACAGTTGGAAAAGGAAGAGAAGGAAAAAATCAGGTGAATATGGACTGGGAAAAACGAATGAAAGAGGAAGCCGCCTGGTAGAATTTTGCAGAGAGCATGTTTCAGTCATCGCTAACATTTGGTTTAAGAAGGTTGTATATGGCGAAGAGACCTGGAGACATCAGAAGGTTTCAGACTGATTGTATAATGGTTTAACAGAGATTAAGGAACCAAATTTCAAATTGTATGACATTTCCGCAGCAGATGTGGACTCTGACCGCAATTTATTGATTGTGAATTGCAAATTAAAAATGAAGAAGCTGAAAAAAGGGAGGAAATTAAGGAGATGGAATGTGAATAACTTGAATGAAACAGAGGCTGTTGAGAATTTGAGAGGGAGCATTAGGCTACGGTTGACTAGAACAGGGGAAAGGAATGCAGTAGAAGAAGAACAGTCAGCTTTAAGAGATGAAATTATGAAGGCAGCAGAGAATCAAATAGGTAAAAAGACAAAGCCTAACAGAAATCCTTGGATAACACAACAGATGTTGAATTTAATTGATGAAAGGAAAAAATGTAAAAATTGCATTACATGAAACAGGCGAAAGGGAATACAAATCTTTAAGAATGAGATTGACAGAATGTTCAAAACTGCTAAGCAGGAATTGCTAGAGGACAAATGTACGGATTTAGAAGCATATTTCACTAGGTGAAAGAAGGAAACTGAATACAGGAAAATTAAAGTAATCTTTGGGGAAAACAGAATCAGCTGTGGAGCTGTGTGAATTCAAGAGCTCAGATGGTAAACCAGTCCTAAGCAAAGAAGGGAAAGCTGAAAGATGGAAGGAATATGTATCGAGTCTATGCAAGGGAGATGATCTTAAAAGCAATATAAGAGAAAGGATAGTTGACGTAATTCCAAAGAAATCAGTTGCTGACAGGTATTAAACTTCTCAAACTATAAGTTTAATAAGTCGTGGTTGCAACATACTAACACGATTTCTTTAGAGAAAAATCGAAAAAATTGTGGAAGCCGCCCTCAGGGATGATCAGTTTGGATTCCAGAGAAACGTAAGAACACATGAGGCAATACTGACTCTGCAACTCATCCAGAAGCTAGGTTAAGGAAAGACAAAGCTACACTTACAGCATTTGTAAACTTAGAGAAAACTTTTGACAGCGTTGACTGGAATCCTCTCTTTGGAATTGTGAATGTAGCAAGGGTAAAATACCGGGAACAAAAGGCTATTTACAACCTGAACAAAAACCATATGGTCTAGGGACATGAAAGGGAGCTAGTGGTTGGAAAGGAAGTTATTCAGTATGTATACTGAACAAGCAATAAAGGAAACCAAAGAAAAATTCCGGATAGGAATTAAAGTTCAGGGAAAAGAAATAAAGACTTTGAGGTTTTCCAGTGGAATTGCAATTCTGTCAGAGACAGCAAATACTTATAAGAGCAGTTTATTGAAATAGACTGTGTCTTGAAAGGAGGATATAAGATGAAAAAAGCAAAAACAAAGATAATGGAATGTAGTCGAATTAAATGAAGTGATGCTAAGGGAGTCAGACTAGCAACTTGTAATATTGTTACAAGAATTTGCTATGCTGAAATCGGGTGCTAATAGTAGAATAAAAGCGGGTTAAATGCTGTGAGCTGTCTGGGGAGAAGTTAACCGTGGATTACTGGGCAACTGTTTCATCAGATATTTAGTCTAGGTTTACCAAGCAAACTAACATTAATGATAATCCTTTAATAGTCATACAAAACCGGTAATATATATATATATAAGAGAGAATTTAAATAAAAAGAAAGAAATCAGTTTATATTTGGAAATTTATTTTAAGATTGTTCATTGAAATTTCAGCATATTATACGTGAGTTATAACTGAGCTGGTGCCTTATTTACGATTGAAAAATGTGAGATTGTAATCTTACGGAACACATAAAATATGGAGCCAAGATTGGGAGACTGCATACGACACTGCATTCATAAAATAACTCATGAAGAACATTGAAACATAAGCAAGAAGAAATTAACCACAACCAACAGATTCAGTTTTTACCCAAAGAAATTACGTTCATACCACAATCCTGTCCATCATGTAATTACCACACACTGGTATACTAAATTCATATTAACTCTTTGTGAAGTCTTCGCAAAAAGAATAGCTGAGGGCTACTTTGATGATTACACCACATGCTCCACGTGGTCAACTTGGTTTACACAAAGCGTACAACTCCACAATAATTTTGATAATTAAAATACATTAGATCGAAAAGCAATTGACAAAAGCAAAACCTTGAACTGGTTACTAACGTCTTACTATTAACCTGATGGGTCAAACAGTTATATAAGCACGTGGTACTGGTCTCGCAAAGTACACTCCACGTGGGTTGAACATAAAGAAAAGCATAAAGAAAAGTTGCTATATTGTAAAATATTGTCAAGACGAGACGTTATAATCACACAAGCATTCACATTTAAGATTGATGAACTTAGTTAGAGTTACTGATCAACACGTGGTTCCACTTTACTCACAAAGTAGTAACAAAGCAACAACCGGAAAATAATATGAACTTCACACAAGAATTACACTACGCTGCAATTTAAGATAACCTTAGATATTTTAGAGCTAAACCCGAAATAAAGATGATTAAATTTTCAGTTAGGCTGAACTTAACAAATCCATTGTCCTATGGACTTAGCAGACACGCGCTTAGCCGGAGATCTTACCACTTCAGACGCTCGCCACGGTCCCACAGCAACTGCCTACTGCTGAGCGTGTTTCCTGAGGGTGGCTCACAAAGACAAACGGAAGGGGCCAGAGGGGCAGCTTCCTATACCAACATGACAACGGACGGACAGAACCATACTAAGGATAGAAACCTCTCTGCTTTAAGAAAGCGTAGCTACCTGTTCCGACGTTGGTCCTACTGTTCTCTAGCAGACAGCCTTGTCTGCTACGCTCAAGCATGCAACTACAAACACATTTGATCATTCATCCTCTCACACAGAAGGGAAGGGGAATGACAGTATCTTATCATATACAGTATATAACAGAAAGCGGATGTAGGTTCCGTATGAGACTGTGTGACATGAATTACATATAAACTGTGTTTTAAAGTGTAGTAGTGTGACAGATCGTTCTTGTTTACGTGTAAAAGTAACACGTTCCACTACTCAGTCTCCTCCCAGATAGTCAGAAACGTCACAGTAAATTTAGAAGAGGAATTTATTCCATAAATGACAACAGATTTAAGAAATCAAACATGAAAGGAATCCAACAGAGACCTTTCACAACCCCAACGCTCCGGGAAAAGACTGTGCAGGGAATTTTCTGGCCATGCTAGGACATTCCCAAGCAGGCTTCTCACACCCTACTTAAACCAAAAGTGTAAAGAAAAGGCAAAAGGTCACCAGCTACTTGCTAAAACACAATAATTTCAACACATCTTTAGAATCTACCAATTTCAAGGAGGAAACAAAAAAACAATCTGTGACACCTATTTGAAAGATATTGTAGACCTAATTCGGTCAGCAAGTAAAAACAATGGTTCCTGTGTCATTAATATGAAAACAATTTCTGGTTGTTACCCTTATGGAGTTCACCAGTATTTGCTCATTGCAAGAGCCAACTGATCACAGGAAAATTTATGACTGTTTATTAACAAGTAAAATTTATGAAAATAGCAAAGATGCCACAGCAATTAAAAAAGAACATCAAATAACATCGGTATTATAAAGCAGAACATTACAATGCACAATCCGCAAAAGCAAAAAAGAAAATGATAAGAGAAAAAACATGTTTTACAAAGTGGTTATCGCAAAAAAATTCTATATCGTATAAAACTAGTAATTTGTAGAATTAAAATAACTATGTGGCACAATTTAATCACTCTCCTATATTTCAATTAGCTAGCAAACAATGAGCACTGTGTCATTATACTGAAACTTCAATAATTATGTGATTGTTACCCTTAAGGGGTTCCTCACAATAAATATGCCCCATGCAAAGGCTAATCGACCACAGTCCAATGAGAATGAATAGCAATCTGACTGATAAACTATGCAATGCCACATGAATGAATTTACGAAACAAAATAACACAAATCTAATACATCACACAAGAACAAACATTGATCAATAAAACAGTACACTAGTCAACATCTAAAAAAAACACCAATAAATAAAACACCTTGCAAAATACAAGAGTCAAAGTCTAAAAAGAACAATAAATAGAACACCTGCAAAATACGAGAGTCAAAGTCTAAAAAAAATTAATAAATAGAACACCTGCAAAATTCGAGAGTCAAAGTCTAAAAAAAAATTAATAAATAGAACACCTGCAAAATACAAGAGTCAATCTAGTAAACACCAATAAATCGAATCCCTGCAAAACACACGAGTCAAAGTTTCTGTGAAAGAAACACACGTATATGCATTGAACTAAGAACCGTATAATCACTGTTCACTGATACACTCACTAGTTCCACTGTTCCGAGGCACAATATAAGGGGAGGGGAAGGGGGTGCGTTGCCGCAGCTGTCAGTAGGGATTTTTGTCCATCTGTTGCGTGCAATCCCGCCGTCTCTGCCCTCTTATGAAGTTTCTCTTGGTGGTCTGTGTCACGTACATCTCGATTTGGTTCCATGTTTGTGTTGTCAAATTCGTGCGGTATCCTCGATTGACACGCCAGGTTGATATTCCTGGGCAAGGATGACACTTAATGGCTCTTCTTTTGTGCCACCCTTAGCGACCAGAGAACATCGAACCATGATTTACTGTCGCTTGACAGTGGGCATCCGTCAGGAAATGATAGGCGTCGTTGAAGTCTGCCAGTTTCTCTGGACAGTATGTGTCAAAAGGCTCCACGCCCTTTGTGTTGTTACATTCTTGAGTTATCCTCAATTGACTCGCCGGTTTGATATTCCTGGGCAAGGATGACACTTAATGGCTCTTCTTTTGTGCCACCCTTAGCGACCAGAGAACATCGAACCATGATTTACTGTCGCTTGACAGTAGGCATCCGTCAGGAAATGTCGATAGGCGTCGTTGACGTCTGCAAGTTTCTCTGGACAGTACCTGTCAAAAGGCTCCACGCCCCTTGTGTTGTTTCTCCGCGGCCGTCTCGTCACGGTCGCGTGCGTGTGGTGCTTTGCCAGCAGATGGATTTCCGCGCGGTGGACCGCTCGCCAATCTCAGGTCATCGCCTCGAGGAAGGGTCGCCCGGGGCGGCCGCCCATTAGCTCCAGGTACAAGGGAAAGTGTTTGCCGCGTACCCTTCTTTTGTTGTCGGCCGCGCTCCCGAAGTGGCCCGGTTGACAGTGTGTCCTGCTGGGAAACCCGCCAGTTTACAACTAGTCCGGCTGCTCCCGCTGTCTCGTAAGAGTTTAGCCGGTTCGCTTTCACGTTCTCAACTGCATTCACAGAAAATTTTTTTATCGTAGTTATGTGATTACACAATGTCATACATAATACCACTTAGTATTGTCTTTCACAATTTTTAAGAACAAACGTGAGACTTAATTTTTTTTTTTATAAAAATAATTAGATGAATCGACAATATAAAATAAAATTTAAATGACTTGACAATGTAAAAAAAATAAAAGTGAAATACTTTACAATGTAAAAAAAATAAGAACTAAATGAACTGACAATATAATATTTAAATCCACATCACTAATGTGGTTCACTTACGTTTTAATAAATCCAATGCAACTTATTAATTCACTAAAATGAATAGGATTATGCCTTGTGCAAGTATAGGTCAGGAGAGCATAGGGTTCACATGTTATTTACACACACATACATGCACACCTGTTGTCTATTCTACAAACTAACTACCCATAAACATGCATTACTCAATATTCTACTTCTATCCACTACTAGTTAAGCCAATAAGCTACTTCAATGCTATTTCAACACCGTGTATATACCACTACAACATTGTTCTAATTCGTCCTCTTCTTGACGCTCGCGGCATACGTCTTGTCACATGATAAATATCGAGAAACTTTCCTTAAACATACACAGTAAAAAGAACAATGGTTATTTACACACCAAAACATTTATACCAGTTCGCACACCTGAAAAGAGACTCGCAATTATACATTTATCATACTCATATATTCACACATAAAACAGTAAGAAAATTTTACCTAAAATTACGTTATCACAACAATTAATCACGCAGATGACTCTGAGAAGGTTAAAAATATTTTCATTATACAGGTTATATTACATTTTCTTATCCATTTTGCTGCGATTTCGTTCCTTCTTTACGTTACCTTTCGCATCCAAATCAGTTATTTCGCCTGTGGTGGTTATTCTGGATTCATTTCTCATGAATGGCAAAATTGTGGTCACCTCTATTCTGTAAAACAGTATCATCTTAACATATTGAACTTACAACAGACACAAAAGATCCGAATCCTCCTGTAGTTTAAATGACAAATGTTTTGCTTTATCCTTATTACCTTAAACCAAGCTTTCCTTCGTTCCCATAATCAAAATTATTTAATCATCCTCTACCTTTAAGAGGGAAATTTCCTCAGTACAAATCATATACGCTGCAGTGCATCCCGCACCAGCGAAAACAGTAAGCTGTAATGCTCACAGCATCAGCAAAACACATAAACGTCGCTTTTCTGGGACAAGTATTAACGCAGAATAAGTTTTCAGGCTCTGGCTCAACATCAATCAAGACTATCGAAAGGATCCATATTTCTGTACCAGTCTCCATTTGCTGAAAAACTGCTCGTATTTGACTGCCACAATAATATTTCAGGGCGACGTAAATTACACAAACCACAATTCTTCTTTCACCTTGAAGGGAATCTATCTACTTACGAAATCCACAGACAGCACTTTCCGTACTCAGCTATAAAGAACAAAAAAATACATATATCATCAATATTAATATATCATCGCATATTGGGAAGCCAATGGTTAAACAATCGTATTATCGCGTCCTGTTTTCAAGATTCCAGATTTACTCATTCCTTTCTCAGAGTTCTCCTGTCTTAAATATTCATAACAGCACTCATACTATAGTAAGAGATCCTCATTTATACTGACAGATATAGAATAGTAATAGATAGATAGTAGCACTGAAAGCAGAAAATCGGAAACAAGGCTACTAACAGCTGGGGACCTGGGTTTGCCAGACCCATAATACCCACAGATCGGATATTCCCCTGAGTTTTGCATTAATTCAACATAGATCTTGGTTCTCTCAGGAGCGACTCTTTTCAATTTACACAAAAAAAACATAAACAGCATTTCACTCGTTCACAAAGAAACCTTTTATCTTCACGTTTGAATCAAACTAAATCCTAATTGCACAAGGAAAGAAAACAAATTAACAACATCACTTCAATCAATCACATAAAAACATCTTTATCATTAATTTTTACCACCATATTATTCAAAATGCATGTCACAAATTTAAACTAATCAATTCATTCTCTTCACCGTCCTCTCTACTCCCCACTGTCCTTTCTACTCATTTGCCATGTCGCTCATTTGTTCCGATTGGGCACCTTCTGCGCTGATCATTTGTCATTGCCGGTTTTGTTCATTTCCATTTGCTGGATTATGTCTAGGGTTGGCCGGCCGAATTTCCACATCATGAGGTGCTCCGCCTACAGTCCTATTCCCACCGTGTTCACCGTGATATCGATTCTGGTTGCCGTACCTGTAGCGTTCACGATCTTGTCCACGTCCTCGATCATTTCCGTTGTTCCACCTGTGTTCGCGACTGTTACCCCAGTTTCTATACGGCCGGTCCCGATTATTGTTCCGTTCGCGTCGCGACGACTAGTCACGCCGTTGATTAGTAATACGGCCACGACTGCGGTCGCGCTGCTGTGCCCCGTAATAACTTTGTGCCTGATTAGGCGGGCATTCTGCTGTATTATATTCCAACTCTTGGAGAAGTGTTTTAAACGTTTCCACGTCCTCTTTGCATCGTCCCGCAAGATTGACGTGCCGCAAGTGCATCGGCAATTTGGTGATGCATATCCTAATTAGTTCCGCAGGCCCGTATGGATCGTATAAAAATTGATTTGCCTGCAGCATGTGGTCGAATAGGCGTGCAGGGCTGCCGAAACCAGACTGGTTCAAATTTGGCAGCATAATTATGCCATGTTTGACCCTATCTTGTGCCGCTTCCGACCAATAGGCGGAGAGAAAGGCTTGTCGAAACTCCCGAGTGGAGTTGCAGTGACGCGCTGCCGACCTCATGCGAATCGCCGGTTCGCCTTCCAAATAGCCACACATATATTCTATCTTATGTGAACTTGCCCAGTCGGGAGGAAGACAGAACTCAAATTGCTCGAGCCATGCTCGTGGATGTATTCCTTTTTGCGAATTTCGGAATATCTCAAACTTTCTTACCGTAAGGAAATGTTTGAAATCAAATCCCCGCATTTCCTCCTGTCGAGGCCCTTGAATGTTTCTATTTTTCTCATGTCTGCCCCTCAAATTACATTCTTCCCTGTCGTCAAAATCTCCCTCGTGGCCGGAGTCCCTCTCTGCACTGTTCGTACGGCTATTTTTAGTGCTATTGGCGAGTTCGGAATCAGACGCCATGCGGTTTTCCAGATGCGCCACGCGTTCTTGTAATTCGCCTGTTACAGCTTTGTGTTGCCTGTTCACTTCGAATTGTCCCTTCTGAAATCTCAGAAGCGAACGCACTTCTTCGGTCTCTGCGGCCGCTACCGGTGTAGTATTGTTCTCGCTTTCCGTCAGCTTCATCGTGCCTACAATGTCCGCTAATGCCGCAATCTTATCATCTATTTGTCTCTTGTCCTCCGCCCCAGTCTGCTTCAATTGTTCTACTTGCTGTTCCAACGCGTGGATCGCTAAACTGTTGTCCGCTATTGTGTTGCTAACGGACGTGGGACAATGCGTTTCTGCCTCTTGGACCCTCGAGAGTACCTGCTGATGTTCCCTTTGGCATTCTTCCCTCAGCTCTTGGAAATTCCTAAGTAGCTGTTCTTCGCTCTCTTTAAATTCGGCATCGCCACTCCGCTTACCCTGTTCTAACGCTTGCAGACGGTCATTGATTTGTTCAAATGTACGGCCTAATTCTTTCATAATATCACTTTTTATTTCACTTGCCAGATTGTTTATTCTTTGTGAGATATCATCGGACACTCTCTGCATCGACTTGTCGACTTTATTTGTCTGCTGGATTAGTTTTTCGTCTATTTGTTCGCCTAGCTCGAGGATAGATTTTTCAGATTTCTGCGTCATTTGTTCGCCTAGCTCGCGGATCGATTTTTCGGATGATTCTTTTTGTTCTCGGAACGATTTTTCTGATTTCTGCGTCATTTGTTCGCCTAGCTCGCGGATCGATTTTTCGGATGATTCTTTTTGTTCTCGGAACGATTTTTCTGATTTCTGCGTCATTTGTTCGCCTAGCTCGTGGATCGATTTATCGGATGATTCTTTATTTTGTTGCAATAAGGCTTTCATGAGTTCTGCCAAATCAATTTGGTTAGTAGGAGGCAAATTAATTTGTGGCTCTGATGTGAGCCCGTTCGTGCTGTTCTGCATTTCGTCTGAAGTATTTCCCATTGCATTTTCGGAACCGCCCGACTCGTTAACATTCGAAATCAAATTATCCCCTTGGTCCATGTTGCTTAAGTTGTCGGACCGCTTACTTTTAGTTTGGTTACGTGTCTGCATTAGTTCAATTTATACCCAGTACGCAACACACTAATCACAGTAAATGTATCCCCCAAAAATTTCGACAGTTACACGAAAGGTACCCAACCTAGTACTCACTTTTTCACACGCAAACCAAATTTTTATCTTTGATCGAAACAGTGGAATTTACAAGCGAGAAAAAAAAACCACACACACATATAAAACACACAAATATAGAAAACAAAACAACAAGACAAACAACACAACGCCGCTCAACAACGCAGTGAATCTTTAGAAAGTCTCCTCAGAAACAACGCAGAAGTTGTTTGAGCGCTGTAGGGACAAAAATTAAGATTATACAACGCTTGCAATCTAACGTCTCAGAGATTCCAGAGTCTAGCGGAATCACAGAACAGGGTCGCCATGTGTAATATTGCTACAAGAATTTGCTATGCTGAAATCGGGTGCTAATAGTAGAATAAAAGCGGGTTAAATGCTGTGAGCTGTCTGGGGAGAAGTTAACCGTGGATTACTGGGCAACTGTTTCATCAGATATTTAGTCTAGGTTTACCAAGCAAACTAACATTAATGATAATCTTTTAATAGTCATACAAAACCGGTAATATATATATATATATATATATATATATATATATATATATATATATATAAAGAGAATTTAAATAAAAAGAAAGAAATCAGTTTATATTTGGAAATTTATTTTACGATTGTTCATTGAAATTTCAGCATATTATACGTGAGTTATAACTGAGCTGGTGCCTTATTTACGATTGAAAAATGTGAGATTGTAATCTTACGGAACACATAAAATATGGAGCCAAGATTGGGAGACTGCATACGACACTGCATTCATAAAATAACTCACGAAGAACATTGAAACATAAGCAAGAAGAAATTAACCACAACCAACAGATTCAGTTTTTACCCAAAGAAATTACGTTCATACCACAATCATGTCCGTCATGTAATTACCACACACTGGTATACTAAATTCATATTAACTCTTTGTGAAGTCTTCGCAAAAAGAATAGCTGAGGGCTACTTTGATGATTACACCACATGCTCCACGTGGTCAACTTGGTTTACACAAAGCGTACAACTCCACAATAATTTTGATAATTAAAATACATTAGATCGAAAAGCAATTGACAAAAGCAAAACCTTGAACTGGTTACTAACGTCTTACTATTAACCTGATGGGTCAAACAGTTATATAAGCACGTGGTACTGGTCTCGCAAAGTACACTCCACGTGGGTTGAACATAAAGAAAAGCATAAAGAAAAGTTGCTATATTGTAAAATATTGTCAAGACGAGACGTTATAATCACACAAGCATTCACATTTAAGATTGATGAACTTAGTTAGAGTTACTGATCAACACGTGGTTCCACTTTACTCACAAAGTAGTAACAAAGCAACAACCGGAAAATAATATGAACTTCACACGAGAACTACACTACGCTGCAATTTAAGATAACCTTAGATATTTTAGAGCTAAACCCGAAATAAAGATGATTAAATTTTCAGTTAGGCTGAACTTAACAAATCCATTGTCCTATGGACTTAGCAGACACGCGCTTAGCCGGAGATCTTACCACTTCAGACGCTCGCCACGGTCCCACAGCAACTGCCTACTGCTGAGCGTGTTTCCTGAGGGTGGCTCACAAAGACAAACGGAAGGGGCCAGAGGGGCAGCTTCCTATACCAACATGACAACGGACGGACAGAACCATACTAAGGATAGAAACCTCTCTGCTTTAAGAAAGCGTAGCTACCTGTTCCGACGTTGGTCCTACTGTTCTCTAGCAGACAGCCTTGTCTGCTACGCTCAAGCATGCAACTACAAACACATTTGATCATTCATCCTCTCACACAGAAGGGAAGGGGAATGACAGTATCTTATCATATACAGTATATAACAGAAAGCGGATGTAGGTTCCGTATGAGACTGTGTGACATGAATTACATATAAACTGTGTTTTAAAGTGTAGTAGTGTGACAGATCGTTCTTGTTTACGTGTAAAAGTAACACGTTCCACTACTCAGTCTCCTCCCAGATAGTCAGAAACGTCACAGTAAATTTAGAAGAGGAATTTATTCCATAAATGACAACAGATTTAAGAAATCAAACATGAAAGGAATCCAACAGAGACCTTTCAAACTGAAACACTTAAAGTAGTATATGAGTATTGCTATTTTTGGCAGCAAAATAACTGATGATGGCCGAAGTAAAGAGCATATAAAGTCTAGACGCAAGGCAAGAAAGAGCATTTCTGAAGAAGAGTAATTTGTTAACATCGAATACAGATTTAAGTGTCAGGAAGTCTTTTCTAAAGGTATGTATCTGGATTATAGCTATGGAAGTGAATGGTGGACTACAAACAGTTTAGATAACAATAGAACAGAAGTTTTCGAAATGTGGTGCTGGAGAAGAATTCTGAAGATTAGATGGGTTGATCACTAAACTAATGAGGTAGTACTGAACAGAATCGACGAGATAAGAAATTTGTGGCACAACTTGACCAAAAGAAGGAATAGGTTGATAGGGCACATTCTGGGACATCAAGGGATCATCGGTTTAGTAATGGAGCATGGGGGGGGGGGGGTAAAAACCTTACAGAGAGACCAAGAGACGTATATAGTTAGCAGATTCAAATAACTGTAGGTTGCATTAGTTATTCAGAGATGAAGAGATTCGCACAAGAAAGAGTAGCATGGAGAGATGCATCAAACCAGTCTTCGGACTGAACACCACAACAACAACATTCTTCCGCGTTTGCTGGAATCTCATTGGATTTCATTTCACGTGGAGCGAAAGCCAAACTGTCTCGAGAACATACAAGTACGATAATAGGGTTACCTTTTAAGCTGGGCGTTACGCGCCCTGCGATTGAGTTTTAATACGGGACAACAACTTTACTGGCGCGGTTAAGTTTAAGATCATTGACCGGCCAAGTGGTCCAGCTAATCTGCAATGATATGAAGAGTTGTAGTTAAGACGTAAAAGAGACGAGCAGAGAAACAATACAGCTTCGAATATCATTTAACTTTTAAACAGAATGATTATATTTAGCAAAGTTGCAGCAATACCGTACTCTTTTTCCAGGACCAGACGAAAAACATATTATGCTCTCGTTCTTAGCGAACGTAGTATTTTAATTAAAAACAAGGCTAATGAAAGTTCCTAACGTAAACACAGGTTAATTTTTCTCAAAAACATATTGCAGGAATTTTGCCGTACAGTTAAATATTGAAGCCACTGTTGGTAGTCGTCTTGTAATTCTGATTTCTTTCCATATTTGGAACTGAGAAATGAATTTCAATATTGGATCTATCATCTGCCACGTTGATTATGAGTCAGTCAACAACGGAATACAGAAAGCTATCCAAGCACCACATTTTATCCTCTTCCCTTACGACATGCCTGTCTCTATCCTGCCAACGTTCGAGAGTGACATTTGACAAAGCTTCGTACATTAGTTCCAGTAGGTATGACAGCCTACCCCCATGAACCATGGACCTTGCCGTTGGTGGGGAGGCTTGCGTACCTCAGCGATACAGATGGCTGTACCGTAGGTACAACCACAACGGAGGGGTATCTGTTGAGAGGCCAGACAAACGTGTGGTTCCTGAAGAGAGGCAGCAGCCTTTTCAGTAGTTTCAGGGGCAACAGTCTGGATGATTGACTGATCTGGCCTTGCAACACTAACCAAAACGGCCTTGCTGTGCTGGTACTGCGAATGGCTGAAAGCAAGGGGAAACTACAGCCGTAATTTTTCCCGAGGGCATGCAGCTCTACTGTATGGTTAAATGATGATGGCGTCCTCTTGGGTAAAATATTCCGGAGGTAAAATAGTCCCCCATTCGGATCTCTGGGCGTGGACTATTCAAAAGGACGCCGTTATCAGGAGAAAGAATACTCGCGTTCTACGGATCGGAGCGTGGAATGTCAGATCCCTTAATCGGGCAGGTAGGTTAGAAAATTTAAAAAGAGAAATGGATAGGTTGAAGTTAGATATAGTGGGAATTAGTGAAGTTCGGTGGCAGGAGGAACAAGACCTTTGGTCAGGTGAATACAGGGTTATAAATACAAAATCAAATAGGGGTAATGCAGGAGTAGGTTTAATAATGAATAAAGAAATAGGAGTGCGGGTTAGCTACTACAAACAGCATAGTGAACGCATTATTGTGGCCAAGATAGACACAAAGCCCATGCCTACTACAGTAGTACAAGTTTATATGCCAACTAGCTCTGCAGATGATGAAGAAATTGATGAAAGAGAGAGAGAAAGGGAGAGAAGGAAACATAGTGGGCGAATATGGATTGGGGGAGAGAAATGAAAGAGGAAGCTGTCTGGTAGAATTTTGCACAGAGCATAACTTAATCATAGCTAACACTTGGTTCAAGAATCATGCAAGAAGGTTGTATACATGGAAGAATCCTGGAGATGCTAGAAGTATCAGATAGATTATATAATGGTAAGATTTAGGAACCAGGTTTTAAATTGTAACATTTCCAGGGGCAGATGTGGACGCTGACCACAATCTACTGGTTATGCACTGTAGATTAAAACTGAAGAAACTACAAAAAGGTTGGAATTTAAGGAGATGGGATCTGGATAAACTGAAAGAACCAGAGGTTGTACAGAGTTTCATGGATAGCATAAGGGAACAATTGACAGGAATGGGGGAAAGAAATACAGTAGAAGAAGAATGGGTAGCTCTGAGAGATGAAGTAGTGAAGGCAGCAGAGGATCAAGTAGGTAAAAAGACGGGGGCTAGTAGAAATCCTTGGGCAACAGAAGAAATATTGAATTTAATTGATGAAAGGAGAAAATATAAAAACGCAATAAATGAAGCAGGCAAAAGGGAATACAAACGTCTCAAAAATGAGATCGACAGGAAGTGCAAAATGGCTAAGCAGGCATGGCTCGAGGACAAATGTAAGGATATAGAGGCTTATCTCACTAGGGGTAAGATAGATACTGCCTACAGGAAAATTAAAGAGACCTTTGGAGAAAAGAGAGCTACTTGTATGAATATCAAGAGCTCAGATGGAAACCCAGTTCTAAGTAAAGAAGGGAAAGCAGAAATGTGGAAGGAGTACATAGAGTGTCTATACAAGGGCGATGTACTTGAGGACAATATTATGGAAATGGAAGAGGATGTAGATGAAGATGAAATGGGAGATACAATACTGCGTGAAGAGTTTGACAGAGCACTGAAGGACCTGAGTCGAAACAAGGCCCCGGGAGTAGACAACATTCCATTGGAACTACTGACGGCCTTGGGAGAGCCTGTCCTGACAAAACTATACCATCTGGTGAGCAAGATGTATGAGACAGGCGAAATACCTTCAGACTTCAAGAAGAATATAATAATTCCAATCCCAAAGAAAGCAGGTGTTGACAGATGTGAAAATTACCGAACTATCAGTTAATAAGTCAGAGCTGCAAAATACTAACACGAATTCTTTACAGACGAATGGAAAAACTGGTAGAAGCCGACCTCGGCGAAGATCAGTTTGGATTCCGCCGAAATGTTGTAACACGTGAGGCAATACTGACCCTACGACTTATCTTAGAAAGTAGATTAAGGAAAGGCAAACTACATTTCTAGCATTTGTGGACTTAGAGAAAGCTTTTGACAATGTTGACTGGAATACTCTCTTTCAAAGTCTAAAGGTGGCAGGGGTAAAATACAGGGAGCGATGGCTATTTACAATTAGTACAGAAACCAGATGGCAGTTATAAGAGTCGAGGGGCATGAAAGTGAAGCAGCGGTTGGGAAGGGAGTGAGACAGGACTGTAGTCTGTCCCCGATGTTATTCAATCTGTATATTGAGCAAGCAGTGAAGGAAACAAAAGAAAAATTCGGAGTAGGTATTAAAATCCATCGAGAAGAAATAAAAACTTTGAGGTTCGCCGATGACACTGTAGTTCTGTCAGAGACAGCAAAGGACTTGGAAGAGCAGTTGAACGGAATGGACAGTGTCTTGAAAGGAGGATATAAGATGAACATCAACAAAAGCAAGAAGAGGATAATGGAATGTAGTCGAATTAAGTCGGGTGATGCTGGGGGAATTAGATTAGGAAATGAGACACTTAAAGTAGTACAGGAGTTTTGCTATTTGGGGAGCAAAATAACTGATGATGGTCGAAGTAGAGAGGATATAAAATGTAGACTGGCAACGGCAAGGAATGCGTTTCTGAAGAAGAGAAATTTTTTAACATCGAGTATAGATTTAAGTGTCAGGAAGTCGTTTCTGAAAGTATTTGTATGGAGTGTAGCAATGTATGGAAGTGAAACATGGACGATAAATAGTTTGGACAAGAAGAGAATAGAAGCTATCGAAATGTGGTGCTACAGAACAATGCTGAAGATTAGATGGGTAGATCACATAACTAATGAGGAGGCATTGAATAGAATTGGGGAGAAGAGGAGTTTGTGGCACAACTTGACAAGAAGAAGGGACCGGTTGGTAGGACATGTCAGGAGGCATCAAGGGATCACCAGTTTAGCATTGGAGGGCAGCGTGGAGGGTAAAAATCGTAGAGGCAGACCAAGAGATGAATACTCTAAGGAGATCCAGAAGGATGTAGGTTGCAGTAAGTACTGGGAGATGAGGAAGCTTGCACGGGATAGAGTAGCATGGAGAGCTGCATCAAACCAGTCTCAGGACTGAAGACAACAACAACAACAACAGGTATGACAGCTGAAACGCCTTGTCGTTTCTCGCTACAAATCGCGTAACTTTGCTCCAGATTAGTTCTGCTGGGTTCATATTGAAGTGCTACAGTGGCAACTGTAACAGTGCAGCACTTGTATAGTGTGTTAAATGTCGTGAAAATTATTGTTTTCCATATTTCTATGACGCGTATCGCTCTGGTTCCTGTGGGACCACATCTGTGGTATCAAATAACGGACGTAATCCAAATAAAGAGAACTCGAGTTTTCATTTTTATCCCAAAAATGTAATTTGTTATGTTTCCTTAACTGAAACAACCTTGGATAACCAAGAATATATGGTTGCAAGGAAAACCGGAATTTTGCATGCAATGTGTAATTAGAAACAAGAATACGTGTATATTTATAAAAATGATTAATAGTTATCTGCTAATTATCATACATTTGATAACTTTTGTATTTAAAACTGCAAGTATTCCACTCTGAACGAAGAAAAGACCAGCATGAGCTTTCAACCAACAGTCTATGGACTACACCAAAATACAAATCCACAACGCTACCAATTAAGCTATGCATCCCGTTTTCAAACGCCTTGTATTTAGTCTTAGGAAAACATCAAAGGCGGTTTCTTCTGTAAACTTCTGAAAAACTTTGAGAAGAATCTTTTTCTCGTCATTCTTAACGGTGTTATAGATGCGTGGTTCACTTGGGAACAGGAAGCAGCATCAGGCATTTTCACACTGAGTATCAACGGCAGAGGCTGCGGCTGTATACGATTTTTGAAATCAAAATTACATGGATAAAGTACGGCTAAGAAAAAAGTTAATGGCTGTTTGTACATTAGATTATCTTAAATTTCATTTATGGTAAAATGATAACAAGATATTTACAGTGAAGTGCCAAAGAAAATGGTATAGGCATGTGTATTCGAATACAGAGACATGTAGACAGGCAAATATGGCGCTGCGGTCGGCAACGCCTATATAGCAGAACAAATGTCTGGCGCAATTGTTAGATCAGTTACTGCTGCTATAATTGCAGTTCATCAAGATTTAAATGGTTCAGATGGCTCTAAGCACTATGGGACTTAAGATCTGAGGTCATCAGTCCCCTAGCCTTAGAACTACTTAAACCTAACCAACGTAAGGACACCACACACATCCATGCCCGAGGCAGGATTCGAACCCGCAGCAACAGCGCGGTTCCGGAATGAAGCGCCTAGAACCGCTCGTCCACAGCGGCCGGCTATCAAGATTTAAATGAGTTTGAACATGGTGCTATAATCGGCGCACGAGCGATGGGATACAGCATCTCCGAGATAGCGATGAAGTGGGATTTCCCCGTACAATCATTTCACGAGTGTACAGCGACGATCGTGAATCTGGTAAAACATCAAATCTCCGACATCGCTGTGGCCGGAAAAAGATCCTGCAAGAACGGGACCAACGACGACTGAAGAGAATCGTTCACGTGACAGAAGTGCAACCCTTCCGCAAACTGCTGCAGATTTCAATGCAGGACCATCAACAAGTCTCAGCTTGCGAACCGTTCAACGAAACATCATCGCTATGGGCTTTCGGAGCCGAAGGTCCACTCGTGTACCTTTTATGACTGCACAACACAAAGCTTTACGCTTCGCCTGGGCCCGTTAACACCGGCATTGAACTGTTGATGACTGGAAACGTGTTGCCTTGTTGGACGAGTCTCGTTTCAAATTGTATCAAGCGGATTGAGGTGTAGAAGTATAGAGACAACATCATGAATCCATGGACCCTGCATGTGAGCATGGGAATGTTCAAGTTGGTGGAGACTGTGTAGTGGTGTGGGGCGTGTGCAGCTGGAGTGATATTGGACCCCTGATCATCTAGATACGACTTCGACAGGTGACACTGAAACTTCTTTATTTAATTATGGAACTGATACTGCTGAAATAACTGATTAGGTGAAACTACTTCGTTTTTCTACTTAAACTGCTGAATGCCTACTGAATGTTCTGAAACTACTGCTTGTTTTTATCATTTCATTTCAAGACTGTCCTACAGAATTGTCCCTACCAATACAACGCAAACTTATCCTAAACTTTTATGACCAACAATATACAAACGCAACGCAATTCGACCTCAAATAGTTAACACAAAAGAATGTCCCTGAATTAGAAGAGATCATAACAATAACCCATACATTTCATAAGTCAGTTACCTCACAGAAAATCTTCATGACACGAGCTACAGCAAATACAGCAAGCATACAGCCAGCTAAATAAAAAGATACTAATTACTGTAGGCCCTAACTACTAATAGACATGTGGCGAGCAAAGGAAACATTTTGTTGCAGAGCAAACAATGTATTTAGCAGATTTCACCTAAACCATGTGACATCCAGATCCAAAATTATATAATCGTCAATAATTAGATTTCCCAGACATTAACAAACACATGAAGCATCATTTTTACAATCCATTTCCAGCCAATACTAGATCTCCAAAACGGAGACACGTCCAAACCGTCTGCTCGAGCTAACACTGCTAACCTCCATCACTGCTAACTATTAACATCTAACTCGAAAAATATAGCTGCCGCTAGTAGTGTGGGCTGCTGGTAGTCCTGGTCCGCCGTACCCGGCTGTCCGCTTGCCCTCGTAGTACTGGTTCCCTCCGCGTTCCGCCCCGCAGGCCGCCGTCGCCGCCGCCACCTACTGGATGCACCGCCAGAGATGTTCCTTCACGAGAAGAACCGATACAAAGAGGCAAATGTGGCACCACTGACACATACGACTACGGGAGACAGGGAAGAATCGAAAAGGAGTGGTCGAATAAAAAATGAGGAGGTACTGAATGGAAGTGGGCAGAAAAGAAAGTTGTGGCCCAACCTGAGCAAGCATGTGATTAGTTATTGGGACACACCTTAGCCCTCTATGAATCGTCGGTTTTGAAACGTGAGGAAGTGTGAGGGGTTAAAATTGTAGAAGGGGACAAAGGCTTGACTACAGGTGCAGATTTATATAGGTTGCAGCAGTTACGTAAGAATGTAGAGTCTTTAGATTAAAGACCGCAACAACAGTTACTTTCATCCTTCAATGTGACGCATTTTAGAAGGAAAGGAAGGAAAAAGATTAGAGGTTGTTTTATACTCAGTCACTTATCCAGACAGGGTCCTACTCCAAGTACTACGATATTTCCGAGTACCCCATTTTATTGAAATGAAAAGTAAATACCTTCCTTAACAAAAAAATGGTTCAAATGGCTCTGAGCACTATGGGACTTAACATCTATGGTCATCAGTCCCCTAGAACTTAGAACTACTTAAACCTAACTAACCTAAGGACATCACACAACACCCAGCCATCACGAGGCAGAGAAAATCCCTGACCCCGCCGGGAATCGAACCCGGGAACCCGGGCGTGGGAAGCGAGAACGCTACCGCACGACCACGAGATGCGGGCCCTTAACAAAAGCTAATAATTTTTTGGATTAGTAAATTTCATAATTTTTTTGTGGGCCATATGTTGGAAGTACATCCCGTATTTTTCATAAAACGGCAGCTTAAATTTCCCCAAAGTACAATCACAAAGCTTTAAAGTATCAGCTTAAAAATTCTTCTTATTGAAATCTCAGTTCAGTATAAAAGTTATTGTATTGTATTTTAACCGGGGATCTAGAAACGACGGAGAGGCTCCGTCCCCGCCGCAGCCACAGTGGTCCACAACCCCACGACGACTACCGCAGTCCACTTCACCCCTCCGCCGCCCCACACCGAACCCAGGGTTATTGTGCGGTTCGGGCCCCGGTGGACCATCCAGGGAACGTCTCACACCAGACGAGTGTAACCCCTATGTTTGCGTGGTAATGGTGGTGTACGCGTACGTGGAGAATTTGTTTGCGCAGCAATCGCCGACATAGTGTAATTGAGGCGGAATAAGGGGAACCAGCCCGCATTCCCCGAGACAGATGGAAAACTGCCTAAAAACCATCCACAGACCGGCCGGTTCACCGAACATCGACACAAATCCGCCAGGCGGATTCGTGCCGGGGACCAGGCGCTCCTTCCCGCCCGGAAAGCCGTGCGTTAGACCGCACGGCCAACCGGGCGGGCAGTATTAAAGTTACTAGCAAAAACTATGGTGATCCATAACAGTTGCCGGATAGTCGATTTGAAGATCTAGCACAAGTATGAATACTTGTGCAGGTTTGGAAATAACAGCATATATAATTTCATATGTATGTAGCAGCAGAAAATGGTAAACAGCTGTAAGATCCGTTAGCAACAAGAAGATAAGGCAGAGAGTGTGCTATTGTGAACAGTTCAGTGATAGAGTTATTCTCATCAGAATCGACGGCGAACCAACAACGACAACGATAGTTCAGGTATACATGCCGACGTCGCAAGCTGAAGATGAAGAGACAGAGGAAGTGTATGAGGATATTGAACGAGTAATTCAGTACGTAAAGGGAGATGAGAATCTAATAGTCATGAGGTGCTGGCAAGCATTTGTAAAGGAAGGGATAGAAGGAAGGCTTAGGGGAGAATATGGTCTTGGCACTACGGTTGAGAGAGGAGAAAGATTAACTGAGTTCTGCAATAAATTTCAGCTAATAATAGCGAATACTCTGCTGAAGAATCACAAGAAGACGAGTTATACTTGGTAAAGGCTCGGAGGTACGGGGAGATTTCAGTTAGATTACGTCATGGCCAGTCAGAGATTCCGAAATCAGATACTGGATTGTAAAGCGTACCCTGTAGCACATATAGACTCGGATCACAATGTAGTAGTGATGAAAAGTAGGTTGAAGTTTAAGATATTAACCAGGTAGAACGAATGTGCAAAGAAGTGGGATACGGAAATTCTAAGGAATGAGGGGATACGCTTGAAGTCTTCTTAGGTTATAGGTTCTGCGATAATAAATAGCTCAGCAAGCAGTTCAGTTGAAGAGGAATGGATATCTCCAACACGAGTATTCATAAAAGTTGGAAGAAAAACGTATGTATAAAGAAGGTAACTGCGAAGAAGCCATGGGTAACAGAAGAAATACTTTACGTGATCGACTAAAGGAGGAAGTAAAAAAGATGTTCAGGAAAAATCAAGAACGCAGAAATACAAGTCACTTAGGAATTAAATAAAAAGAAAGTGCAGATAAGGCGAAATGGCTGCATGAAAACGTGAGGAAATCGAAAAAGAAATGATTGGTGAGAGAACTGACTTACCATATGGAATGACGAAACAACCATCGACGAAATTAAAAGCAAGGGCTGTATATTAAGAGCCCATTGGAGTTTCCTCTGTTAAATGCATAAGAGAGAGCGAGTAGGTGCAAAGAGTACATTGAAGGCCTCTATAAGCGGGAAATCTTGTCTGATGACAATGATAGAAGAAGAAACGGGAGTCGATATGGAAGAGATAGGAGATCCAGTATTAGAGTCTGACTGAAAAGGCCTGTTGAAGACTTAAGATCAAGTAAGACCGAAGGGATGGATAACATTACATCGGAATTTCTAAAATCATTGAGGGAACTGGCAGCTACACGACTATTCACGTTGGTTTGTAGAATATATGAGTCTGGAGATACACCATTTGACTTTCGGGAATAACATCTTTCACACAATCCCGAGGACTGCAATAGCTGACAAGTGCGACAACTATCGCACAATCAGAGTAACAGCCATGCACCCAAGTTGTTGTCAAGAATAATATACAATAGAATCGAAAAGAAAATTGAGGATGTGTTAGATGACGACTAGTTTGGCTTTAGGAGAGGTAACGATACAAGAGAGGCAGTTCTGACGTTGCGGTTGATAATGGAAGCAAGACTAAAGAATAATCAAGACACTTTCATAGAATTTGTCGACCTGGAAAAAGCGTTTGACAGTGTCAAATGGTGCAAGATGTTAGAAATTCTGAGGAAAATAGAGGTAAGCTATAGAGAGAGATGGTTAATGTACAACGTGTATAAGGAGCAAGAGTGAATAATAGGAATGGAACACCAGGAACTGAGTGTTCAGATTAAAAAGTGTGTGAGACGTGGATATAGTCTTTCGCCCCTACTGTTGAATCTATACATCAAAGAAGCAATTATGGAAAAAAAGAAAGGTTCAGGAGTGTCATTAAAATTCATGGTGAAAGGATATCAATAATACGATTTGTCGATGACAATGCTATCCTCAGTGAAAGTGAAGAAGAATTACTTGCTCTGCTGAATTGAATGAACAGTCTAATGAGTATAGAACATGGACTGAGAGTAAATCGAAAAAAGACGAAGGCAATGAGAAGTAGCAGAAATGAGAACAGCCAGAACCTTAACATCAGGACTAAGGGTCATAATGTAGATAAAGTTAAGGAATTTTGTTACCTAGGCAGATAAATTACCAATGAAGGACAGAACAAGGAAGACATAAAAAGCAGACTAGCACAAAAAAGGTGCATTCCTGGCCAAGAGAAGTCTACTAGTATCAAAAAAAGGATTTGATTTGAGGAAGAAATTTCTGAGAAGGTACGTTTGGAGCAGAGCATTGAATGTATGTAATTGAAACACGGGCTGTGGGAAAATCACAACAGAAGAGAATTGAAGAATTTGAGATGTGATGTTACAGGTGACAATTAAATGGACTGGCAAGGTAAGAGTTGAGGAGGGTCTGCGCAGGATCGGAAAGGAACAAATATATGGGAAACACTGACAAGAAGAAGGTACAGGATGATAGGACATCCCTTATGACATGAGGGAATAACTTCATGATACTGGAGGTAGCTCTAGAGTGTTAAAACTGTAAAGGAAGGCAGAGACGGTGAATACATCCCGAAAATAATTGAAGACATAGGTTGCAGGTGCTACTCATAAGTGGAGAGGTTGGTACAGGAGAGGGCTTCATATTGGGCTGCGTCAAACCAGCCAGAAGACTGACGACTAAACAAAATTTTAAAAAAATTGTATAGTTAATAGTGCTTCTCATATTTTGTTGAGACTAAAAGCCGGCCACGGTGGCCGAGCGGTTCTCGGCGCTTCAGTCCGCAACCACGCGGCTGCTACGGCTGCAGGTTCAAATCCTGCCTTGGGTATGGATGTGTGTGATGTTCTTAGGTTAGTTAGGTTTAAGTAGTTCTAAGTTCTAGGGGACTGATGACCTCAGATGTTAAGTCCCATAGTATTCGGAGCCATTTGAACCATTTTTTTGAGACTAAAATGTTCAGCTTGATTTGAGCCTACTGACGAATTAGTTTCTGGGTCACCACGCTAATTGCTGAGCCCTCTTTAAAGTTCGTGTTACAACCACAGCATTAATGAAAAGCACGTGCATGTTTCTAACTTTTGTGTGCTATAGTTAGAAACTGGCTACAACTATTCAAACTGTACTAGATACAGATACCACATGTCCCGTTTGATCAAATAGTCTAAGAAAGTGAATGCTCCTTGCTAATACAAATAATAATCAGTACAAATAATTCAGCTACCTGGAAAGTATTTCAGTGACAGCATTTTCCAATAATCCAACTAATAAAAGAACCCCATGTCCAAGTTATTTGCCCTACCGTTAGTAACCATTTACTTGGAATGATCATTAGCTTTCTGCTTTAATATACCGATAATTAGTGTTACTGAGAGCCAGTTGTTGGTAAAACTTATTAAGAACTCCTGCTGTGTTAATAACGACAAACCACTGTTATACTGCATGCGAAAGCATACTACCGTCTCGTGCCCTAAACGCAAAAATAGTATTTCAGTATTACGTAAACAAAATAGCAACAGTTAACTTTCTTTAGGAACAGTGCTAGTTCCTGAGACAACTTTGCCTAATTACGCTAGCTACCGTTTTCTTTTGCGTAATTACTTATTGCTTTATTACTGATAGAGCCTTGTTTCGATTTTCATTTGTTCTACTATTGCTTCCTTTCAATAGAAATCCTTCGTGGATTGAGGTCGATACCTTATTCATGCCCCTCTCATGAACCATGGACTTTGCCATTGGTGAGGAGGCTTGCGTGCCTCAGCGATACCGATAGCCATACTTAGGTGCAACTACAACGGAGGAATATCTTGAGCCGTGGTTGGCTCGAGTCATGCTTCTCTTGGGTTAAACCTTGGTTGCACTCCTGTGGTTTTATTTCTCCTGCGGCTATCGCGATAATGTTGCTGTCTTTCCATCAGTGACAGCAGCAGCGTGTATCGATACTAGTACTGCTCTACTATCTTTGGTGTGGCGGATATAGTTTCCGACTGGGCGGTTGCCGCTTTTGGGACATTCCCGCGAGCAATAACGTGTGTGTATTCAAGTCGGCTAAGATTCCAGCCGTCTTCCTGTGGAGTTTAACTTAATTTATTCCCTGTTATTGGAGTTGACCAGCGGTATCTTCTGCCGTGTGGCCGTTGACGTTCCGGTTACCTTCCCTGGTCACTGACGTAATTTTTTGCAGTGTATTTTCCTCGTCGTGTTGTTGCTGCCGAGCGCGGCGTGTAGTTCGACAGCTGAGATGTTGTTGGTCGTTGTGGGCACCAATATTCTGTGTGTCGTTATATTGAAATCTTGTGATCGTTTTGCTGGTTGCGTGGAGCGAAACTAGCCTTGTTGATTGGTCGGTCGGCTGTCTGTCGGTTGGGTTGCCTTAAGATTAAGAAGTCGTTGGACAGGCAGCCTGTCTCACCTAAGCGGGCGTTAGTGTTACAATCCCAGGCCGACCCTTGGAAACTTCTGAGCGCCATTCCTTGTGTGTTACATCGTAATTTCCTTGTTTGGGTTTGAGTTATTTGATTGATGTGTGGCCTTCAACTGACTATCAATACCTCTTAAATTAATGTTCTTGTATTGCCCTTAAGGCATGAGATTGTTATTCTTTTATATGGGGCCTTCAGCCGAATGGCAATTTGAAACACAAGGTATCCGAAATATCCAAGGAAGGTACTTTGTCATTTTCTGTTTCGATGGTTAACTGGATTTTTAGGTTTATATTATTTAGAAAACTAAGGAATTTGTCTAAAACGTTTTTTACCAAGTGGCCAGACCACAAACCGATACCAGCGAGATAGTTTCTTATTTGCTTTTTCTTAAGCCTGTTCCAATTTATCTGTGTATAAATTAGCTATAGCAGCACCTAACGGGTTACCTATTGCTACACCATCCTACTGGAAGAAAGGTAGTGTCTGAAAAGAAAAGACAAATCTCCTGGAGAAATATCCGTTGATTGGGATCATAGTGAACAAGGACACTATGTCGAAACAGACAAGGATATCTCCAGGAGCGAACATTAGTCCTTCAATTTTGTCTATAAAATGATGCGAGGCTTTTTTTATATGGGTCAGTTTTCCAAATATATGGCAGTAAATGAGTTGCGAGATATCTTCCTATTTCATACATGGGAGAACTGATAGCGCTAACAATGGGTCTCAGAGAAGGATCAATTTTATTAATGTTGGGTAGGCAACAAAGTCTAAAACACAAAGCTTCAAACTTCAATAAAAGAAATAGATGACTTTATCAGTATATTTGTTTTTCCCCAGTACGCCTGCTGTAGGATCTATCTTAAGGTTTTGGACTGTCCTCACGTTTAAAGATTCAGAATGTTACTTCTATAATCCTCTTTATTCATAGGAACAGTAGCATTCCCCTTATCAGCAGGAAGAATCACTATCTCTTCATCTGAATATAAAGCTCTAAGAGCCTTTCATTACTTTCCAAAGGTTTACTGTAGCACAATCTTTGGTGGTTTCAGTCCGGAATGCATCTGTAGTTTCTTTGGGGAGAGTACGTTAGCGATAATACCATCAAATGGTATTTTCGTGGGTGTTATAGCGTTTTTTTGTCCTTGGCCAAGAGCAGAAATCTCATCTTGAAGTAATACTCTTCCTGACTTGTTAATAAAATGAATGTATTATTTTTACTTTCCATATAAGTTTGTTAATTGTGTGCTTCTAGGTGCTCCGCCGAGTTGTTGTTTCCACTTTATGCACAATATTTCGGCTACTGATTCTGTCTTCTTCTTCAGGGCCCGTGAGTTTTACTGTTGTGTGTACTCGCTGCCTGGAGCCCAAACGGAGTGTGAACTGTTGTCGGTCTCCCCCTGATATTTAAGCAGAGTTCGACTCCCAACACTAACTATACCCTGTGATGAGCTCGCACTGATAACCAGAGAAAAAAAATTTTTTCTGCATTTTCCAGCTCTAGTGGATATGATACCCGGAGAATTCTTAATAAACTCAGTGCCCGACTGGAAGCCTTGTTTAAATTGATACTACATACAGTTTTATTTAATTTTGACATCTTAATTTTGACACAATCCGTAATTATACTGTTCCGGAAACTAGGCGTTTCCGCTCCGATACTGATCTCATCGTATTTCATTTCGTGATTATATTCCAATCAGTGCTCGGCGACAGCCGATTTGATTGATCATTTTAGTGAGGTATGTCGCTAATGTTCCTTGAATCTCTCCTTGACTGTTATGGTAGTCCGCCACTCGTAAGACATGCCTCATTCGCATGGAATGCGATGTACACCCATTTCTCGGAGACCTAGATTGTATTTTAACATCTCAGTTGAAGGGAGCGAAACACACTGGATTCTATGTTTCTGGACGAGTCTACCGATCTTTCTAGATATTGGACCAACCTAATGTACATATAAGTTTCTTCGGAGTTATTCCTCGCTCTCAGCCTCGACCTTTTTCTCAGATTTTCTTGATTTTTACTGCATTGCCAATTCAATTTGATGACCTGAGTACACATTCCTTCAGAACACTATTCGTAGGCACTGTAATTCTTTGGTGTTGCTCTCCTTGTCTGCAAGTGTTTAAGCACTGTGGACCAGAGTCTTTAGCACCGAATTAATTTGTGACAGGCAGTCATGGCTCGAGGCATGGAGAAAGAGGGCCGGCTCGCCATGCTGTCTGAGCGGGAGGAGGGCGAAGAGAAGTAAAAGGTGGAAGTGCCACATTTAAATGGCAATGCAGTCACATTGCGTACGACTTGATTCCATATTTCTTAGTAATGTAGATCGAAACGCAATATATTTTCAGTATTATTTAATTATTTATGGTTTGCTGAAGACGTAATGTAATTTTCATCTGGTACATACTGTCGGTGTACAGACACAGACAGTTTCACAGATTTTCACACTCAGTTTGACACATAATCGGGACTTATTAGCTTCATAATTGAAAAAAGTCTTTCACACACACATGTTAATCGAAATATTTTTGCAACCTCATTATGGACAGGTGGAAACTCCACATGACGAAAACGTGACAGACTTCCTGGACAGTTTTAACGTAAATGAACTTGACATAAAAATGGGAAGTAGACTTGAGATCAGAAGGTTATATCTACACAGACACAGGGAAATTTTCAACTGAAACGACAAACGTTCTCGAAAACAGCTCGAAAACAGATGTAAGATTGACAGTGTCGTCAAAACGTTTAGAAAACTGTCCCTGTAATTCCCTCTGCGCCGCAACGATTTCTTCAGACCTTGCGTTTTGTTTAACACCAGTGCGGTTATGGACCTGAACTGCCTTTGTCAGAATTCGTCCCTTATACAACGCTACGTTATTTTTAAATGTATCCCCCCATCATATCAGAAATAAGTTCATAAACTCGCCCACTGAGCTTTTAAAACGAAAAGCCGTTCCAAGCATGCCCCTTTTTTAACCAACATATTTATTTGTAATGTATAAGAACTCCACACTCTTCAATCAGTTTCACCGAAAACTGTTACAACTGATAGTGCAATAATGCGTGTGACTTTACAAATTTTACTATTCGTACCACTTATTTCTTCACGAGCTGCATGCTTACGAATTTAGCAGAAAGTGCTTCCTGATGTACAGAACAATGAATTCCGTCTGTCGAGCATACTAATTTTTTGCTCTATGAGTGTGAAGTAAATCTTTAAATTCTCTCTGCGTGGAGTTGTAATGTTTCATAGCAAATTTGCAATAAGCTTCGATTATGCGACTGCATAATAGATACTGAAAATTCTCATCCCTCTCCTGTGTCATTTTAAAGAACTGTGATGATAGATCACAGGACCCCCTCTTTTGTGCACCCGACCACTGGGACTCTCAATGCCCTTCATACAATGAACAAGTAGTGAAGGGTAGACACCGCTGACACCACGACTATACCAACACAAGGAAAGTCGTGCTGATCGAAAAATCCTGCACCGCGATACTGTATGAAATGTGGCGCGGGACGGGTTGCTTCCGAGAGAGAACGAGCATAGTCGAAGCAGACCGCACGCGACCCACACGTGAGACTCACGATCGTGGCACGCCGTGACCGACCATGTTCTAGTTGCTCTTCAAGTTTTACCGCTTCCTGTGGCCACACCAGAATCGTGTCGCCCACTTACCAATAAAGACTGGTTGCCAGAATGAGATTTTCACTCTGCAGCGGAGTGTGCGCCGATATGAAACTTCCTGGCAGATTAAAACTGTGTGCCCGACCGAGACTCGAACTCGGGACCTTTGCCTTTCGCGGGCAAGTGCTTTACCATCTGAGCTACCGAAGCACGACTCACGCCCGGTACTCACAGCTTTACTTCTGCCAGTATCTCGTCTCCTACCTTCCAAACTTTACAGAAGCTCTCCTGCGAAACTTGCAGAACTAGCACTCTTGAAAGAAAGGATATTGCGGAGACATGGCTTAGCCACAGCCTGGGGGACGAGATACTGGCAGAAGTAAATCTGTGAGGACCAGGCGTCAGTCGTGCTTCAGTAGCTCAGATGGTAGAGCACTTGCCCGCGAAAGGAAAAGGTCCCGAGTTCGAGTCTCGGTCGGGCACACAGTTTTAATCTGCCAGGAAGTTTCGTATCAGCGCACACTCCGCTGCAGAGTGAAAATCTCATTCTGGAAACATCCCCCAGGCTGTGGCTAAGCCATGTCTCCGCAATATCCTTTCTTTCAGGAGTGCTAGTTCTGCAAGTTTCGCAGGAGAGCTTCTGTAAAGTTTGGAAGGTAGGAGACGAGATACTGGCAGAAGTGAAGCTGTGAGTACCGGGCGTAAGTCGTGCTTCGGTAGCTCAGATGGTAGAGCACTTGCCCGCGAAAGGCAAAGGTCCCGAGTTCGAGTCTCGGTCGGGCACACAGTTTTAATCTGCCAGGAAGTTTCAAAGACTGGTTGGTTTGAATTAGTCAGATTCAAGTGCCTTGGTCCAAGGTGTTCCATGTATAGGTTCGCCACGACACCAACAGACTACCCATAGCCACACCATAGGTTTGTTCAGAATACATCCGTAGAACAGGACACAAGTTGACGTGTTGATTACATACAATCCAGTTAAGAAAACCCGGCATTGTCCGAGTATTCATTATGCCATCTTCTATTACAAACGAAAACAGAAAATGAACTGTATTACTAGTGACAGATTGAAAAAATTTCATTTCCATGTATACGTCAAACAATGAAACGGTCGTACAAAGAAATATGTTAATGTACAAAAGTACACGTACTGTGTCCAAATTAAGAAACATGAGCCGGGACAGTTTCTCCGTACTGGGCGCACCTTCTTCGTGTGTCTACAGCGCGATTTCGTAAACGTCTCCATGGCGACTCCTTTTCATTGCTCTATAAACAGCTACTGGTTTCGCCCACAACCGTTTGCGCTTCGCAGTTGAAAGCTGTCAAAATCGCTGCCAGGTGTCAGAGATATCCTTAACGTGACTCGGCTGTTGGAAAATAGTACAAATGGCTCTGAGCACTATGGCACTTAACATCTGAGGTCATCAGTCCCCTAGAACTTAGAACTACTTAAACCTAACTAACCTAAGGGCACCACACACATCCACGCCCGAGGCAGGATTCGAACCTGCGACCGTAGCAGTCGCGCGGTTCCGAACTGAAGCGCCTAGTACCGCTCTCGGCTGTTGGATGTGTCTTAGTATTAAAGAACAAGTGTATTGAAACAGCAAGCATGATGTGGCATTTTTGCACGTATTTCAGTGTTCATGACGCATAATCTCTTCAACTATGTATAGCAGAAAGATATATTTCTGCAAGTAGCGGCAAATGTGGATACTCTCAGCGAAGTATGTTACGAATAGAGTTAGTAACAAATCAATAATAAACGTAGCGCATGATGTGGCAGTTTTTCAGGCATATCCGTGTTTATGACGTCACATTTCTTGATCTCTGTCATTTATTTTTGAGTCACGGGCGGTTTTCGGACTGATTTGATGCGGCTGCCACTAACTCCTATCCTGTGCCAACCTCTTCATCGCCGAGTAGCACTTGGAAATCTACGTGCTCAATTATTTGCTGAATGTACTCCTCTTTCTGTCCTCCTCTACAGTTTTTGCCCTCTACAGCTTCCTTTAATACCATGGAAGTCATTTCCTGATGTCTTAACAAATGTCCTATCATCCTATCCCTTCTACTTGTCAGAGTTTTCCACACATTCCTTTCCACTCCGATTCTGCGCAGAACCTCCTCATTCCTTACGTTAGCAGCCCATCTAATTTTTAATATCTGTCCGTAGCACCACATCTCAAATGCTTCCCTCTCTGTTCCGTTTTTCCCACAGTCGCGTTTAACTAGCTTACATGGTATGCACCAGACGTACATTCTCAGAAATTTCTTCCTCAAATTAAGGACCATGTTTGACGCTAGTTGACTTCTCTTGTCCAAGAATGACCTTTTTACCTGTGCTACTCTCCTACTGATGCTCTCCTTTCTCAGTCCATCATTGGTTATTTTGATGTCTAGGTATTAGAATTCCTTAAATCCATCTACTTCGTACCCGTCAGTCCTGATGTTTAGTTTTTCGCTGTTCTCATTATTGCTAATTCTCCCTACTTTCGTCTTTCTTCTATTTACGCTCAATCAGTATTCTGTATTCATTAGATTGTTCATTCCACTAAGCATATCATATAATTCTTCTTCACTTTCACACAGGAGAGCAGCGACATCATCGAATCGAATCATTGACATCCTTTCACCTTGAATTTTAATTCCAATCCTAAACCTTTCTTTTATTTCCATCATTGCTTCTTCGATGAACAGATTGAACAGTAGGGGCGAAAGACTACATCCTTGTTTTACACCCTTTTTAATCCGAGCGCTTCGCTCTAGATCGTCAGCTCTTATTATTCCGTCTTGGCTCTTGTACATATATTACCTGTCTCTCCCTATAGCTTACCCCCATTTTTTCAGAATTTCTAACGTCTTGCACCATTTTACATCGTCGAACGCTTTTTCCAGGTCGACAGGCCCCATGTACAAGTCTTGATTTTTCTTTAGTCTTACATCCATTATCAACCGCAACATCAAAACTGCCTCTGTGGTGCCTTTACCTTTTCTAAAGCCAAATTGCTCGTCATTTAACACATCCTCAGATTTCTTTTCCATTCTTCAGTATATTATTCTTGTCAGCAACTTGGATGCATGAGCTGCTAAGCTGACTGTGCGATAATTCTCGCGCTGGTCAGCTCTTGCAGTCTTCGCAATAGTGTGTATGATATTTTTCCAAAACTCAGATGCTATTCCGCCAGACTCATAAAATCTACCACCAACATGAACAGTCGTTTCTTGACACTTCCCTTAACGATTTTCGAATTTCTGATGGAATGTCATCTATCCCTTCTGCCTCATTTGATTTTCCGATTCCAATACTGGATCCTCTATCTCATGTAAATCTACTCTTGTTTCTTCTTCTATTCCATCGGACAAATCTCCCCTCTCATAGAGGCAATCAATGTACTCTCCACCTATCCGCTCTTTCCTCTGCATTTAACAGTGGAATTCCCGTTCCGCTCTTAATGATACCACCCTTGCTTTTCACTTCACCGATAGGCTGTTTTGACTTTCTTATATGTTGAGGCAGTCCTTCCGACAATCATTTCTTTTTTGATTTCTTCACATTTTTCATGCAGCCATTTCGTCTATGCTTCCCTGCACTTCCTATTTATTTCATTCCTCAGCGGTTTGTATTTCTGTATTCCTGAATTTCCCTGAACAACTTCGTACTTCCTTCTTTCGTCGATTAACTGAAGCATTTCTTTGAGTTACCTTCTTTGTACCTATGCTTTTCTTTCCGCTTTCTGTGATTGCCCTTTTTAGAGACATCCATTCCTCTTCAACTGTACTGGTTACTTGACTATTCTTTATTGCTGTATCTACAGCCTTAGTGAAGTTGAAGCGTATCTCGTCATTCCTTAGTACTTCCTTATCCCACCTGTTTGCATACTGATACTAACTGACTAATCTCTTAAACTCCAGCCTACTATTCATTCCTACTACATTGTGATCTGAGTCTATATCTGCTCCTGGGTACGCCTTACAATCCAGAACCTGATTCCGGAGTCTCTGCCTGACCATGATGTAATCTAACTGAAATCTAGAAATCTACCCGTACCTACCAGCCTTTCCAAGTATACCTCCACCTCTTATGATTCTTGAACAGAGTATTCGCCATTACAATCTGAAATTTATTACAGAACTCAATTAGTCTTTCTCTTCTCTCATTCCTTTTCCCAAGCCCATATTCTCCTGCAACCTTTTCTTCTAATTCTTCCACTACAACTGCACTCCAGTCGCCCACGACTATTAGATTTTCATCTGCCTCCATGTACTGTATTACGCTTTGAATACCCTCATATACTTCCCGTATCTCTTCATCTTCAGTTTGCGACGTGCGCATGTATACCTGAACACTCGTCGTCGGTGTTGGTTTGCTGTCGATTCTGCTAAGAACAACACTATCACTGAACTGTTCCCAGTAACACACTCTCTGCCCCACTTTCCTATTCATAGCGAGTCCTACTCTCGTTATACCATTTTCTGCTTGTGATGATACTATTTTTCCATTTCACTTCACTGACCCCTACTATTTCTAGATGAGCTTTCGCATTTCCCTTTGCAGATTTTCTAGCTTCTCTACGACGTTCAAGCTTGTGACTTTCCACGTACCGACTCGTACAACGTTATCCTTTCGTTGGTTATGAATCGTTTTCTAATGGTTACCTCTCTCTCGGCAGTCCCCTTCCCGGAAATCCGAATTGGGGACCATTCCGGTATCTTTTTGCCAATGAAGAGATCATCATGACACTTTCTCAATTACCAGCCATATGTCCTGTGGATACACGTTATGTGTCTTTCATGCGTTGGGTTCTACGGGCTTCTGCATCCTCATCTCGTTGATCATTTCTGATTCTTCCGCCTCTAGGGGCAGTTTTCCACCCCAAGGACAAGAGAGTGCCCTGAACCTCTGTCCACTCCTCCGCCCTGTTTGATAAGGCCTTTGGAAACGAGTGTGACTTCTTATGCCAGAAGTCTTCGGTCGCTGATGCTGATTATTAATCAAAGTTTAAGCAGAGGAATGTTTCTAATCTGGGACCGAGGGCGTGTTGATTACTAATCAAACACGGTAGGCCACGGTGCAGCTACATATATGTTACGCAGTGATACAACTTTGTAGGTACATTCAGTGGCATACTTGGATACTGTACGCATGATGTGTTGCGAATAGAGTTAGTAGAAAAGAAGATATAAATTTAAACGTCGGGCACAATACGGTAGTTTTCCTGCATCTCAATGTTTATGACGTCCTGTCCCGTGGTTCTTACTCACACAGTGATTATTAACTCACAATAAGGGATAAGTGTACCAAGTTTGGTTGAAATCCATCCATTGTATTAGGAGGAGAAGTGGAAATAGATACATACATCGATTTTTATAATATGTATGGATTTACATATCTGTCATATTTCCGATACTCCTTGTACCAGCTGAAAATGTTCTAATACGAAGGCCAAAACCGGTAGTGGATTCAGTGCAGGCCTCAGTAACAACTGGAACTTTTTTCATTAATTAAAGAAACGGTTACAGAATCAGCATACCATCCGAATACGAAGAAACTGATGATCAGACGGCGTCGACTCAGTGGTGAGGTATTCGATAACTCGGTCCACCTTTGGAGCTTTCTTCCTGGATACTGCTGTTGCTGCTGCTGCTTCCGCCCTGCGCTGAGTGAAAGAAGGCATCAGGCTAAGAAGACATCAGGCTATCAATTTTGGAAAACAGCGTTATGTGATAAATAGTAATGTTTTATGGATTCGTATCTCCGATGTAAAAATAGTCTCATAGCCAAAATTTTATGAACTTACGAGCACGTTTGGAAGCTATTTTCATGTTATCGATAGTTAAAATGTAGTTGAAATCCTACATCAGATTGCAGAGCGCATAACAAATACTTGTTACAAAATACGAAATGATCATTAGCGCCAATGAGGAAAAGGCGTCAGAAATTTGTCATATCTGCTAGGAACACTTCGAGCAAACAGATGCGTAACACGGAAATCACTGTCATTAAGATTTTGTGATGCTGTACATGAGAGATGCAGTTTAAATTACAGGCCTAAAGTTACGCTGCCTGTTGTCTTTTACAATCTGGCAAATTACAAATTACGGTGCGCGTTTTATAATTAGGAATCTATATGTACTGGAAAGGAACAGAGCGAGGAGTTGGAAATAGAAGCTGAAAAAAAACAGTCACCTATTTTGACTTGACGTCAGTGCTACTCTTAACAGAAAACTATGAAATACGCACAAGTTTTATTTATATTAAATTTCAGCCTCCAGTTGCATAAGCAAATAAACTTTACCTAGGTTCCGGCTATAATAATGTAGCCTTCTTCAGAATGTGACAATATAAAATTAAAATTAAAACATGCCAGATATTGGTCTTGTCAAACTTAAAATGTTGGTGCTAAAGTACATAGTCATAAGACTGCGTCACTCCACTGATGTTCTGCCGATAGGTCACACCAGCGGGTGTAAAAAATAATGACAAAAATAATGATGAAACAAAAAAACACTCACCCTTACACGGCTAGTCAGATAGAAAGAACTCTCCTTGACGCTGTGGTTGTTCTGTTGGAACCGTAAGAGGCTTGTTGATAACATGGCGATCCCAAAGGCCATGGAATGTACATCTGTATTCCAAGAATCTGGGATGCTCTTTTGCAGACGCTAATTCTCTTATTGGTCTAGAAGGAAATGGGCATATCTTGAAATATAACCGATCGAGGTGTGTAGACCAATCTCTTACAAACTCCCTGTCTACTCCGACAAGATGAAAAGGTGAGGATTTTGCTCTTGCACTCTCTATTTCCTTTATCCAGTCTTTGGGCATTTCAACCCTTTTTTTGTTGATAATGGCCAAGTTACAATCACATTCGAGATCCGAGTGGCCACGGATTGGAAAAATCGTTTTCACTTGCTCACGATGTAATGCAGCAGGCGGAAAATAGTCCATTTCTTGTTCTGCCCCCTCAGGAGTCTGAAAATACGACTAATTTTCTAACAGATGGATGAAGAATTGTCGTCAGAAAACAAAACAAAACGAAAGAGACCTCGTTAGATTCTTTGTAGGCTACTTTTTCATCATACACGCAGAAATATGATTCGTCGGTTGACAATATATGAATACTAAACATGCCCAACGTTAACTGTCTATTGTAGTACACTTCATTACTTGTGATGTTAGCGATAGGTAAGCTCTTCTTGAAATCCATAGTAATACTTTCAGATTCTTTCGATGCCCTACTGTTTGCTTTAGAACTTCTTTTACGAATATAAAACATGTCAGATTTTAATAAGTGAAGCTTTTTCATCGTTGACAGTTGATTGATTTTTTTTTTTCACACGCCCTATCTGAGCTACTTTTCGGGTACGATTTTAAAGCATGTTCAACAGCTCGAATTTCGGCAGCATGCCAATCACAGTAACTACACTACTGGCCATTAAAATTGCTACACCAAGAAGAAATGCAAATGATAAACGGTTATTCATTGGACAAATGTATTATACTAGAACTGACATGTGATTACGTTTTCACGCAATTTGGGTGCATAGATCCTAAGAAATCAGTATCCAGAACTACCACCTCTGGCCATAATAACGGTCTTGATAACCTGGGCACCTCTGGCCATAATAACGGCCTTGATACGGCTGGGTATTGAGTGAAACGGAGCTTGGATGACGCGTACAGGTACAGCTGCCCATGCAGCCTCAACACGATACCACAGTTCATCAAGAGTAGTGACTGGCGTATTGTGACAAGCCAGTTGCTCTGCCACCATTGATCAGACGTTTTCAATTGGTGAGAGATCTGGAGAATATGCTGGCCAGGGCAGCAGTCGAACATTTTCTGTACCCAGAAAGGACCGTACAGTACCTCCAACATGCGGTCGTGCGTTATCCTGCTGAAATGTAGGGTTTCGCAGGGATCGAATGAAGGGTAGAGCCACGGGTCGTAACACATCTGAAATGTAACGTTCACTGTTCAAAGTGCCGTCAGTGCGAACAAGAGGTGACCGAGACGTGTAACCAATGGCACCCCACAGCATCACGCCGGGAGATACGCCAATATGGCTATGACGAATAAACGCTTCCAATGTGCGTTCACCGCGATGTCGCCAAACACAGATGCGACCATCGTGATGCTGTAAACAGAACCTGAATTGATCCGAAAAAATGACGTTTTGTCATTCGTGCACCCAGGTTCGTCGTTAAGTACACCATCGCAGGCGCTCCTGTCTGTGATGCAGCGTCAAGGGTAACCGCAGCCATAGTCTCCGAGCTGATAGTCCATGCTGCTGCAAACGTCGTCGAACTGTTCATGCAGATGGTTGTTGTCTTGCAAACGTCCCCATCTATTGACTCAGGTATAGAGACGTGGCTGCACGATCCGTTACAGCCATGCGGATAAGATGCCTGTCATCTCGACTGCTAGTGATACGAGGCCGTTGGGGTCCAGCACGGCGTTCCGTATTACCCTCCTGAACCCACCGATTCCATATTCTGCTAACAATCATTGCATCTCGACCATCGCGAGCAGCAATGTCGCGATACGATAATCCCCAATCGCGATAGGCTACAATCCGACCTTTATCAAAGTAGGAAACGTGATGGTACGCATTTCTCCTCCTTACACGAGGCATCACAACAACGTTTCACCAGGCAACGCCGGTCAACTGCTGTTTGTGTATGAGAAATCGGTTGGAAACTTTCCTCATGTCAGCATGTTGTAGGTGTCGCCACCGGCGCCAACCTTGTGTGAATGCTCTGAAAAGCTAATCATTTGCATATCACAACATCTTCTTCCTGTCGGTTAAATTTCGCGTCTGTAGCACGTCATCTTCGTGGTGTAGCAATTTTAATGGCCAGTAGTTTACAAGTGTCCATTCTAGGGTACCCGAAACCGACGTTAAATTCTGTATTGATAACAGGTCTATATTTTTCGTACGACACAGATTGAGTAGGGTATGAGTTCTTAAATAACTCTTACACCTTACTGATGTTGAGATCTGGTGGGAGACACACTTTCTTAGAGGATTTCAAGCTGTAATGGCTTCGCTCACCTTTAAATGAACAAATGTTTTGGCGAACAGCTTCAAGTGCCTCCGATGTCACACGATGTTTCTGATTAGAGTGTTGGTCACACCTTTTTTCAGATGACGTTGTATTACTTCTAATTTTTTTAGATACTCGATGAAAAGATGTAAAGGCTTTAGAACAAACATTTACTTCAGTGACAGAATTCTCCCCCTTCACTCTTATACGATATGAATAACTGTTGTCACGAAATTAGCTTCATTTTCTGGTTGCATAAGTCTCCTTTTAGATTTACTATTTACATTAATTAGGCCTGCCAAGTAAGCATTCTGCTCATTCACAGTCATTTTGTTATAACTAGATATAATATACCCACGTTCTGCGTCAGTGGTACTCTGAAAACATTTAAATCTGGAACATTTACAATATGGCCCTAATTCATGGGTGGATGAATGTCGCCCTGTTATCTTCCTATTCTTCGTTGAATGTGACAGTTGGCTGAAGGTGATACTTTCCTCATCTTCATTTTCCATGTCCACTTCCACAATTCAGTTAAAACGTAAAACAAACCAAACAATTCACACAACACACAAAGCACTAACTTAACCTCTCCTAAAGCTCATAGTCAACACCTGATAATCATATGCAATGGAACGTAAACTACAGCTGCGATCCGTACTGCCAACTGATTAACCCCCTTTTTTCCTAGTTTCGTATTAACTTACCTCCTTTTTCCCGTCGACACTATATTTTTAAACCGCTGTAACTTTGAGACTCTCCCCCTTCTTTCCATGAAACAAAAACTGATAAAAGCAGCTTGTTGAAAGCTTTCTGAAACTGTAATAACCTAAAATTGCGTTGTTTTTACTTAACCCCTTTTTCCCGTGGACCTTTCATATGCATATTAATGGTTATAAAGGATGACAATGCTCTTGATAAAGGGTAACTCTGCGTGACGGAACGTCGGATTGGTAATGGTTTCGCGGGATGTCCGATGACTTACACTTTCGAAACCTTTTGTATTGATGTGGTACCAGTAAATCTTTGGCAGCAGTAAATTTACTGTTGCTTGTGTAAATCTGAAATTCTGCAAGATACTCGTAACGAATTGTTAGCTGAACTGTTAATTGTTAGATGAACTGTTAAGGTAAGGTATGAGGAGGTTTTGGGTAGAATCATAGAGGTAAAGAATATGTGGAAAATTTCGACAAAAAGAAGGGTCAGAATAAATAAATGTTCAATGGCCCTAAAGTTTCTGCCTGATGCTGCCATGAGAAGAACGACGTACGTTGTAAAGAACAAATTACATCTATGATACTTTTGTTAGGTATGTAGTACGTCTGTTCCAAGTTGAGGAAACCTGGAAAGGCTAGTTTTAATCTTGTTGCTATGGCGCGAGTTACGACCTTCGATTCTGTGCATAACAACGTTAATGGCCAGAAATCAGTTATCTTGCTGTTTCGATGCTTGGAAACGTTGGCGATTATTACGGGTTCTTTTTCAGATTGTAAGCGTCCACAACATTTATCCCTCGCTACCTCCGTGAACTATCTCCTGCTAATCAGTCAAAAGTTTTTATGGTATTCCTACGAGCACTGTCTACCCTGGGGTTCTGCGATATAGCATGATTTTATTATTTTTTCTGCTACCTAGACACCAAAATAATCGATGACGGGTGAAGCGAAGATGACACAAAAAGCAGACTAAAACTGGCAGAAAGGGCTTTCCTGCTCAACGGAAGCCTATTGATACTTTTTTGTTTCTTTTTTTTTGATTTGATGCGGTCCGCCACGAATTCCTCTCCTGTGCTAACGTCTTCACCTCAGAGCAGCACTTGCAGCCTATGTCCTCTGTTATTTGCTGGATGTATTCAAATCTCTGTCTTCCTATACAGTTTTTTCCTTATGCTGCTCCCTCTAGTACCACAGAAGTCATTTCCTCATGTCTTAAACAGATGTCCTTTGATCCTGTCCCTGCCCGCATCTCGTGGTCGTGCGGTAGTGTTCTCGCTTCCCACGCCCGGGTTCCCGGGTTCGATTCCCGGCGGGGTCAGGGATTTTCTCTGCCTCGTGATGGCTGGGTGTTGTGTGATGTCTTTAGGTTAGTTAGGTTTAAGTAGTTCTAAGTTCTAGGGGACTGATGACCATAGATGTTAAGTCCTATAGTGCTCAGAGCCATTTGAACCATTTTTTTGATCCTGTCTCTTCTCCTTATCAGTGTTTTCCACATATTCCTTTCCTCTCCGATTCTGCACAGAACCTTATCAGTCCACTTAGTTTGAACATTCGTCTGTAGTACCACATCTCAAATGCTTCGTTTCTATTCTGTTCCTTTCCCAAAGTCCATGTTTCACTACCATACAATACTGATATTAAGTTTCTCACTGTTCTCATTTCTACTACTTCTCATTACCTTCATCTTTCTTCGATTTACTCTCAATCCATACTCTGTACTCATTAGAATGTTCATTCCATTCAGCAGATCATGTAATTCTTCTTCACTTTCACTCAGGATAGCAATGTCATCAGCGAATCGTATCTTTGATACCCTTTCTTTTATTTCCATCGTTGCTTACTCGTCTCTCCCTATAGCTTAACCCTATTTTCTCAGAATTTCGAACATCTTGCACCATTTTACATTGTCGAACGCCTTTTTCGGGTCAACAGATCCTATGAAGGTGTCTTGACTTTTCTTTAGTCTTGCTTACATTATTAACCGCAACGTCAGAATTGCCTCTCTTGTGCTATTACCTTTCCTAAAGCCCATCTGATCGTCATCTAACGCATCCTCAAATTTCTTTTCCATTCTTCTGTATATTATTCTTGTCAGTAACTTGGCTGCATGAGCTGTTAAGCTGATTGTGCGATAATTCTCGCACTTGTCAGCGCTTGCCTTCTATACGCCTTCTATAGGCCTAAATTTAAGGAAGAAGATGGTGACAATGTACGCTGGGAGCACAGCATTGCATATAAACGAAACATGGACTGTGGGAAAACCGGAGTAGAAGAGAATTGAAGCGTTTGAGATGGGGTGCTACAGACGAAAGTTTAAAATTAGATGAACTGTTAAGGTAAGGATTGAGGAGGTTTTGCGTAGAATCGGAGAGGTAAAAAATATGTGTAAAATTTCGACAAAAAGAAGGGTCAGAATAATAGAACATCTGTTACGACATCAGACAATAACATCCATGGTACTAGAGGGAGTTGTAGAGGGTAAAAACTGTAGGGGAAGACAGAGATTGGAATACATCCGGCAAATAATTGAGGACGTAGGTTGCCAATGCTACTCTGAGATGCAGAGGATAGCACAGGAGAAAAATTCGTGGCGGGGCCGCATTCTACCAGTCAGAAGACTGCTTCTACACTTGGTTCGAAAGCCAACAGTCGTGGGGTTTTGGACGTCAGATATATCGCTCCGTTTCCGATTTTCGACGACGACTGCACGGTTTTCTGCGTGTGTAGTACATTCATTACACGACATCCACTGCTTACGCTGCCACCTGTTGTTTTTATATGGCTACTGCTTGTTGACGTCTAACGTACGTTAGTGGTGACAATAGTGTGACTGGACCGTGAATATCATTTGTGGACGATTCCAATGCCACGTGGTGTCGGTTGCAAATACCAGCGTGGGCAGGTGGTGGTTTCCTGGACTGGTATTTGCATATACTGACGAACAGAGGCTTTCACAGACATGAGAGGCTCTGACAGCAGTTGACTGTCTCAACAGCACTTCCCCAGAGCAGTGGGGTGTCACGGCGAGACTTGCACTGACTTCAGATACTATTAAATTCGAGACGCCAATTCATAATGTTTTAGTTTGGTTAAAAAATATTGCTCGTCTCTCCTTCCAGTGAAGATAAATGTTGCAATGAGTTGTCAGTGGACTTTTTCCATGGCTATTTACGGGTCTACTTAATCTCATAGAATCCAACTCCTCTAACGGAGCCGTATAGTGCATCATTCTTTTTTAATACAGTAATAACGCAGTGGCGAGATTCTCATAACTATGGTACGTACTTATTGCAATATGCTATTTGACTGACATTGAATAAGGGTGTTTCTCTTAAAGTATATCACTCTGTGCTAATTGTTAAAGTGAGATATTAGTGTCTTTTTTAATATAGCAACATGCTAGTTTTTTACTGTGTGATATCTATGTATATGTTTACATAGCCCTGTTTGCTAATTGTTAAACTTCTCAAATCGTGGTTTTTCGTATATCTTAGATGAAAATGTGGGTATTTCGAGAAAATTGGTCAAAAACTGTAAATTACAGTCGGAGGTGCTAATACTTTAGAATGATCACAGAAAACGTCATGATCACATTAATTTGTATTAATTTAGCAGTGCCCCAGTCACAAACTTTAGTGTCAAAGTGCGTTACAATATAAATTATGTTAATATTATCCGATATTTTGCATAATAAGCATGACGTCAGTAAAATATAGTAATTCAGCCACACCTCAGTCACAAACTGTACTACCAGACTGTCTTACCTCGTAAAGTATGGTGATATTTACCGCCATTTTTTATGTAGGATGACTCTGCTGCCGGTCGTCCTCTCCCTACAGAGTGCAGACCTCGAATGAGGATACTCACTCAACTGGGAGAGTAATAAAAGAGAGGGGTGAAAGGATAACTGATTCCTATTGATCTAGGGAGAAGAGGGGGGGAGGTTTCCCACCGTTTTTAAGCCATTCTATCGGCCAAAACCAGTGGGGGAGGGTAACCTCGTATAAGATGTGGCAGAATTCACACAGTCAGTATTCCCGTCAGTTTTTACGCACGCAATTTCCCAAAATGCGTGGGTGATCTGGGGGGGGGGGGGGGGCGCTACTCTTGAAGCATGACGTGTATTAGGTTACTTCCCTACTTTTAAGCTATTTCACGAAATTGCCTGACAGATATGAGGGGTGACAGGGTGTTCTTCGCGATCTTGCAATTGGTCTGCTTCACCACTTTAACAGAGCTAAAAAATCTCAAAGGCAAATGTAAAAGGCTAAGTCTACATATAGAGGGGGTCAGTGAGATAAAATGGGAAGGAGTTAAGGAATTCTGGCCAGAAGAAGATAGTGAAATATAAACATCAGAAGATAATAATATAATGGGTGTTGGATTCATTACGAACAATAAAACTGGCAGAGAGTGAGTTACTTTGAACAGTACAGTGATAAGGTTATTCTTATCAGAATCGACACAAAACCAACACCGACAATGGTAGTCCAGGTAAACATGCCAATATTGGAAGCTGAAGATGAAGAGATAAAGAAAGTATATTAGGGAATTGAACGGTTGATTCAGTAAGGAAAAGAGAGATGATAAGCTCATAGTCACGGGGGACAGGAATGTGGTTGTGGTGGAGTGAGTAGGAGAAAGGGTTGCGGGACAGCATGGACTTGGTAGTAGGCGTGAGAGAAAACTGAGTTCTGCAATAAATTTCGACTAGTAATAGTGAATCCTATGGTCAAGAATCGAAAGAGGGGGAGGTATACTTCGAAAAGGCCGGAGACAAGAGAAGATTTCAGTTAGAGTACATCATGGTCAGGCAGAGGTTCTGAAATCGGATACTGGATTGCAAGGTGTACCCAGGTTCGGATATAGACTCAGATCACAATTTAGTAAACGAAAAAAGTAAACGTAATTTTAAAAGATTAGTCAGAAAGAATCAATGTGCAAAGAAGTGGGATACGGAAATGCTAAGGAATGGCAAGGTATGCTTCAAATTCTCTAAGACTATATATTCTGTATACGGAGTAGTTGAGTAGGCAGTTCCGTTGAAGAGGAATGGACGTCTCTAAAACAAGCAATCACAGAAACTGGAAAGGAAAACGTAAGTACAGAGAAGAAAACTACGAGGAAACCATGGGAAACAGAAGAAATACTTCGGCTGATCGACGAAAGAAGGAAGTACAAAAATGTTCAGGAAAATTCAGGAATACAGAAATAAAATCACTTAGGAATGAAATAAACAGTAAGTGCAGGGAAGCAAAGGCGACATGGTTGTCTGAGAAATGCAAAGATATCGAAAAAGAAATCACTGTCAGCAGAACTGATTCAGCATGTAGTAATGTCAAAACAACCTTGGGCGAAATTAAAAGCGAAAGTGGAAACATTAAGAGCGCAATCGGAATTCCATTGTTAATGCAGAGATGAGAGCGGATACGTGGAAGAGTGCATTGAAGGCCTCCGTGAGGGAGAAGACTTGTCTGATGTGTTAGAAGAAGAAACCGGAGTCGATGTAGAAGAGAAAGAGGATACATTATTAGAATCAGAATTTGAAAGAACTTTGGAACACTTAAGATCAAATAAAGCAGAAGGGATAGATAACTAAAATCATTGGGGGTAATGGTAACAAAGGACTATTCACGTTGGTGTATAGAATGTATGAATCTGACGACATACCAGCAGACTATTGGAAAAACGCCATCCACACAATCCCGAAAATTGCAAGAGTCGTAAATTGCGAGAATTATTTTACAATCACCTTAAAAACTCATGCATCAAGTTGCTGTCGACAATAATAGGGGTACAGAAGAATGGGAAAGAAAATCGATGAGGTGTTACATGACTACAAGTTTGGCTGTAGGGAAGGTAAAGGCACTAAGTAGGCAATTCTGACGTTGCGCGGTTGATAATGGAAGAAAGACTAAAGAGAAATCAAGAGACGTTCACAGGATGTCAGCCTAGAAAAAGCGTTAGACGTTAGAAAATGATGTAAGATGTTCGAAATTTTGAGGAAAGAGAGGTAATCTGTAGGGCAAGACGGGTAATATATAATAATATGTACAGGAACCAAGAGGAAAGAGTGGGAGACGAAGAACCAACTGCGCAGATCAAAACGGATGTAAGACAGAGACGTAGTCTTTCACCCGTACTGTTCAATCGTAGAAGCTATGACAAAAATAAAAGGAAGTTTCAAGAGTGAAATCAAAATTCAGTTTGAAAGAAAATCAATCATAAGATTGACTGATGTTGCTATTCTCAGTGAAAGAAGAGTCACAGTACATGTTGAATGGTACGAACGTCTAATGAGTACAGAATATGGTTTGAGAGTAAATCGAAGATAGTTGAACGTAGTGATAAGTTACAGAAATTCGAAAACTGAGAAAATTAACAAAAGCACACTTCCATACAGTCAGCACCAGCTTTCTTTGAAATTGGGATTATTACATTTTTCTTGAAGTCTGAGGGTATTTCGCCTGTCTCATACGTCTTGTTCATTAGATGGAAGAGTTTTGTCATGGCTAGCTCTCCAAAGGCTGTCTGTACTTCTGACGGAATATCATCTGCTCTCGCGGCCCTCCCTTCTCATCTTCCTCTACATCCTCTTCCACTTCCATAATATTGCACTCAAGTTCATCTCCCTTATTTAGACCCTCTAGATACTCCTTCCAACTTTTTGCTTTCCCTTGATTGCTTAAGACTGGTTTCCCATCTGAGCTCTTGATATTCATACAGGTGTTTTTCTTTTTTCCAAATGTCTCTTTAGTTTTCCTGTAGGCAGCATATATCTTACCCGTATGATATATGCTTATTTGTCCTTACATTTGTCCTCCGGCGATTCCTGCTTAGTCATTTTGCACTTCCTGTCAGTCACATTTTTAGACGTTTGTATTCCATTTCACCTGCTTCCTTTATTGCATTTTTTATATTTTGTCCTTTCATCGATTAAATTCGATATACACTATGTGATCAAAAGTATCCAGACACCTCTCTGAAAATGACTTACAAGTTCGTCGCGTCCTCCATCGGCAGTGCTGGAATTCAGTAAGGTTGGCCCACCCTTAGCCGTGATGACAGCTTCCACTCTCGCAACCATATGTTCAATCGGGTGCTGGAAGGTTTCAGGGGGAATGGCAGCCCATTCTTCACGGAGTGCTGCACTGAGGAGAGGTATCGATGTCGGTCGCTGAGACCTGGCGCGAAGTCGGCGTTCCACAACATCCCAAAGGTGTTCTGTAGGATTCAGGTCAGGACTCTGTGCAGGGCAGTCCATTACAGAGATGTTATCGTCTTGTAACCACTCCACCACAGACGGTGCATTATGAACAGCTGCTCGATCGTGTTGAAAGATGCAGTCGCCATCGCCGAATTGCTCTTCAACAGTCGGAAGGAAGAAGGTGCTTAAAACATCAATGCATGCCTGTGCTATGATAATGTCACGCAAAACAACAAGGGGTCCAAGTCCCCTCCATGAAAAACACGACCACGCCATAACACCACCGCCTCCGAATTTTGCTGTTGGCGCTACGCACGCTGGCAGATGACGTTCACCGGACATTCGCCATACCCACACCCTGCCATCGGATCGCCACATTGTGTACTGTGATTGGTCACTCCAAGCAACGTTCTTCCACTGTTCAGTCGTTCAATGTTTACGCCCCTTCCACCAAGCGAGGCGTCATTTAGCATTTCCGGCGGGATGTGTGGCTTATGAGCAGCCGCTCGACCACTAAATCCAAGGTTCTCATCTCCCGCCTAAGTGTCATAGTACTTGCAGTGGATCCTGATGCAGTTTGGAATTCCTGTTGATGGTCTGCCTAAATGTCTGCCTGTTACACATTACGACCCTCTTCAACTGACGGCGGTCTCTGTCTTTTAGCAAAAGAGGTTGGCCTGTACGCTTTTGTACTGTTTGTGTCCCTTCACGTTTCCACTTCACCATCACATCGGAAACAGTGGACTTAGGGATGTATAGGAGTGTGGAAATCTCACGTACAGGCGTATGACATAAGTAACACCCAATCACCAGACCACGTTGAAAGTCCATGAGTTCCGCAGAGCGCCCCATTCTGATCTCTCACGATGACTACTGAGGTCTCTGATACTGATATAGCAGTACAATACACCTAATATGAAAAACGTACATTCCTGTGGGTGTCCGGATACTTTTGATCACATAGTGGATCTGATATGGAGTACCTGGCAATAGGTGGCAGTACAATACATCTAGTATGAAAAACGTATGTTCTTGTAGGTGTCCGGATACTTTTGATCACATAGTGCATCTTGTGTTACCCAAGGATTCCTACTTACACTCGTCTTTTTACCTACTTGATCCTCTGCTGTCGTCACTATTTCATCGCTCAGAGCTACCCATTTTTTTTTTCCTTTGTATTTCTTTCCCTACTGCTCCTCTGAAACCCTCTATAACCTCTGGTCCTTTCAATTTATCCAGGTCCCATCTCCTTAAATTCCTGCATTTTGCAATTTCTTCATTTCTAATCTGCAGTTAATAACCAATAAATTGTGGTCAGAATCCACATCTACCGCTGGAAAAGTCTTACAATTTAAAATCTATTTCCTAAACCTCTGTCTAATCATTATATAATCACTCTGAAACCTTACAGTGTCTCCAGGTCTCTTCCACGTATACAACCTTATCTCATGATTCTAAACCAAATTTTAGCTATGATTAAATTATTCTATGTGCAAAATTTTACCAGATGGCTTCCCCTTTCGTTCCTTTCCTCCAATCCATATTCACCTACTACTTTTCCTTCTCTTTCTTTTCCTACTATCGAATTCCAGTCCCCCGTGACTATTAAATTTTCGGCTCCCTTAACTGTCTAAATAATTTCTTTTATCTCATAATACATTTCCTTAATCTCCTCCTCATCTGCAGATCTAGTTGAGATATAAACTTGTGCTAATGTGGTAGGTTTCGGATTGGCGTCTATCTTGACTACAATTTTGCGCTCACTATGCTCTTCATAGTAGTGTATCCGCGTTCTTTCTTTAACACATTTTTGAATCTACTGCTGCAATAACCCTATTTAATATCTTATTTATAACTCTGTAGTCTTCGGTCCAGACGTCATGATCCTCGTGCCACCGAACTGTACTAATTCCCACTATATCTAACTTTAACCTATCTATCTCCCTTTCTAAATTTTCTTATCTACCTGTCCGATTAAAAGATCTGACATTCCACGCTCCGAACCGTAGCAGATTTGTTTCTCCTGATGACAACGTCCTCCTGAATACTCCCCGCCTCGAGATACAAATATGGGACTACTCTACCTTCGGAATATTTTACTCTAGAGGATGCCATCATCACTTAACTGTACAGTACAGCTGCATTTCATAGGGGAAAATTACGGTTGTAGTTTCCCATTGCTTTCAGCCGTTCGCAGTACCAGCACAGCAAGGCCGTTTTGGTAGACGTTACAAGGCCAGATCAGTCAATCATCCAGGCTGTTGCCCGCTGCCGCCCCTCTTCAGGAACCACATGTTTGTTTGGCCTCTCAACAGACTCCCCTCTGTTGTCGTTGGACCTACGGTACGGCTATCTGCATCGCTGAGACACGCAAGCCTCCCCACCAACGACAAGGTCCATGGTTCAGGGGGAGGGGGTCCACCTTTACATCGTTAATTTGGGAGGAGTGGAGATTTTCTATCAGGAAGGCGTGAAGTGAATCTTTATCTGCTTTTATGAACAGGTACATTTTTCGTTTACTTTTGGAGGATTTGGGGGTTACAATATTCAGTCTCGCTACGACAACGCAGTGTTCGCTAATCCCTGTACTCCTTTTGATGCTCTCTGTTACATCAGTTTCTTTCTTTCACGCACGCGATAATCGAGAAAGTCGTGTTCGTGTCCCCGTCCGGGAGAAATTTTCATTGCGTTCATTCGATTGTACACCTCATGGTTGTCCATATTCGGAAATGAGAATACATTTCAAGTATTCCACAACGGTTGTAGTCGTCCAGTGTCTTTGCATCGTACTTATGAGCGACACAGGCTGTAATATCGTATTTATCGCCGACATCGGGCAAACAATTCTCAATTGAAAATGTCTGCCCTGTACGGGAACATGCACTGATGAACCAAGACATTATGAACACTGTCCACCGCGACGATTGATCCTCCTGGTGGCGTTGCGGGCAGGTGACGCGATAACAAAAATATGTAAGCGGAGTAGCCGGCCAGGGTGGCCAAGTGGTTCTAGGCGCTACAGTCTGGAACCGCGCGACCGCTACGGGCGCAGTTTCGAATCCTGCCTCGGGCATGGATGTGTGTGACGTCCTTAGGTTAGTTAGGTTGAAGTAGTTCTAAGTTCTAGGGGACTGATGACCTAGTCAGTTAAGTCCCATAGTGCTCAGAGCCATTTTTGTAAGCGGAGTAGATACTGACGTGAAATCACCCGAGAGAAGATACAGGCTGCGAATGGGGAAATCCATTGAGACAGACGATTTTGACAAAGGGCAGATTGTTATTACATAGAGCCCGTGAACGAGTATCTCGGAAACGGTGAAACTGATAGAATATTCATCTTCTACTGTCGTGAGAATCTACGTAAAATGGTAGGAGGATAGTAAAACTACCGATAGGGGCTAAATGGTTAGACGTCGACGACTCTTCACAGAACTTTGAGGTCGGAGTCCAGTCTGCTCTGTAAAGTAGGAAAGATGGTTATCTGTGGCATCTCTACCGAAAGAGCACAATGCTGGTGCACGCACAAGTATTTCGGAGGACACCGTTCATCGAACGTTGTTGAACATGGAGCGCCGCAGTAGACCTCCCTCACGTGCTCAATTGTTAATCCAACGACATCGTCAGTTGCCATTTCAATGGGAACGGGACCATCGGGATTCGACCGTCGATCATTGGAAACGTCTCAGCTCTCCAAGCGCATCACATTTTTGTTACGCTAGGTCCATGGTCGTTTCCAAAAACGCCGTCTTCGAAGTGAACGGCGGCTCGAAACGTGCAGCGTGCAACAGGTGCAGGCTGGTGGGAGCTGCTCTCTGGTGGTAATCGAAGGCACGCTGACAGCTGAGCACCACTTGCATCGCTTAATGCTTGGTACCTTCCCCGATGGCGATGTCATCTTTCAGCGGTTTAACTGTCCGTGTCTCGGAGCCAGAACCGTGCTACATTCTGTTTGAGGAGCACTGTAGTGAACTGACGTTGTCTCGGCCATGTCAATACTATGTAAATACTATGGAGCCTATCTTGGTCGTTATCGGGCGCCATCAAAGCGTACGCAAATCCACGGCCCGTTATTTACGCAATTACATGACCTCTGCGTAGTTGTGTTATACCACATACCTCCACAAACCTACCAACAAACTTTCGGATCCCTGATATGCAGAATCAGTGGTGTATTTCGTTCCAAAGACGGACAAACACACTATTAAGCAGGTGGTCATAATGTTTTGACTCATCAGTGTACGTCATGACCGTACGAGTGCAGGTTGTAGACACATGGTTAAAGACATACGGACTTTTGGATCTGGTCGTGAGTCGTGTTCAGATATATGTGGGAATCCCCCAACGTCAGTGCCACAAATGACCATGTCCTAACTCTGTGTCGTCGAACTGTTGAGAGCTACAGTTCTAGACCCTAAGTCTGATAGTTAAAGCCACTACCTCATGGTATCGGAATATCATCGTCGCCCCTACATTCACCGATGCCGATAGGTCAGCTTCTGCAGCCCCTGTCACCTCACGTCGCTACGGCGACCAAGCCATCAAATCGAGCAGACGGCCCGAAACCGAACAGCGGCAGTCTACACAACACTGCTTCCTCCCCTTCTCTACTATATCGCAGCACTTCCTTGTATGAATGCTCGAAGTTTCAACAGACATTTACTTGGTACCGATACATTAGGTGAAAGTTACTTTCGTCCCACAGTTTCACACACCAAAGTATTTCTGTACGTTTGAGACTCTCAACCTCACTTTTTAAGAAAATATTTTGTGTTTTATGTATACATCACATTTCATACACAGTAATATATTATACAATCCCAAAGAAAGCAGTTGTTGACAGATGTGAAAATTACCGAACAATCAGTTTAATAAGCCACAGCTGCAAAATACTAACAAGAATTCTTTACAGCCGAATGGAAAAACTAGTAGAAGCCGACCTCGGGGAAGATCAGTTTGGATTCCGTAGAAACACTGGAACACGTGAGGCAATACTGACCTTACGACTTATCTTAGAAGAAAGATTAAGGAAAGGCAAACCTACGTTTCTAGCATTTGTAGACTTAGAGAAAGCTTTTGACAATGTTGACTGGAATACTCTCTTTCAAACTCTAAAGGTGGCAGGGGCAAAATACAGGGAGCGGCAGGCTATTTACAATTTGTACAGAAACCAGATGGCAGTTATAAGAGTCGAGGGACATGAAAGGGAAGCTGTGGTTGGGAAGGGAGTAAGACAGGGTTGTAGTCTCTCCCCGATGTTATTCAATCTGTATATTGAGCAAGCAGTAAAGGAAACAAAAGAAAAATTCGGAGTAGGTATTAAAATCCATGGAGAAGAAATAAAAACTTTGAGGTTCGCCGATGACATTGTAATTCTGTCAGAGACAGCAAAGGACTTGGAAGAGCAGTTGAATGGAATGGACAGTGTCTTGAAAGGAGGATATAAGATGAACATCAACAAAAGCAAAACGAGGATAATGGAATGTAGTCAAATTAAGTCGGGTGATGCTGAGGGAATTAGATTAGGAAATGAGACACTTAAAGTAGTAAAGGAGTTTTGCTATTTGGGGAGCAAAATAACTGATGATGGTCGAAGTAGAGAGGATATAAAATGTAGGCTGGCAATGGCAAGGAAAGCGTTTCTGAAGAAGAGAAATTTGTTAACATCGAGTATAGATTTAAGTGTCAGGAAGTCATTTCTGAAAGTATTTGTATGGAGTGTAGCCATGTATGGAAGTGAAACATGGACGATAAATAGTTTGGGCAAGAAGAGAATAGAAGCTATCGAAATGTGGTGCTACAGAAGAATGCTGAAGATTAGATGGGTAGACCACATAACTAATGAGGAAGTATTGAATAGGATTGGGGAGAAGTTTGTGGCACAACTTGACCAGAAGAAGGGATCGGTTGGTAGGACATGTTCTGAGGTATCAAGGGATCACCAATTTAGTATTGGAGGGCAGCGTGGAGGGTAAAAATCGTAGAGGGAGGCCAAGAGATGAATACACTAAGCAGATTCAGAAGGATGTAGGTTGCAGTAGGTACTGGGAGATGAAGAGGCTTGCACAGGATAGAGTAGCATGGAGAGCTGCATCAAACCAGTCTCAGGACTGAAGACCACAACAACAACAACAACAACAATATATTATAATTTATCTTACGCTGTAATCTGGATAAAATAATTTATATTATACTAACAGTTTCCTATTAAAATGCTTTGAGACATATTTTGAAAATATTCATGTTGTTTCTTTCTCAAGTTTGAATGGAATGTTTCTTAGGCTGCTGGTCCTGCATAGTATGACTTTTATTTGAATTTCATGGAGCAAGTTTCGTTTCTTTGTGGCATAGTTGTGTTCTATCTTGATATCTTGAGAGTCGAGAACATATCTGAATTCTGTCCAGCGTAAGAATTCACATACGTATAAGCTTGATAGTGCTTTAAATGCTGATCAACATGATTCTCTCCATTTAAGGTTGGCTGTCGTTCTTATTGCCCTTTCTTTGTACATTTTGAATACTCTACCAGTGTTTGATTCGGTGGTACAGCTCCTAAAAGTTATGTCGTAATTTAATGTCGAATGAAATATCGTAATATTTATGTTTCGTAGGTAGCTTAGACTCTGCGGGATGTATAAACTTGATCTGAATTTACATATACGAGGTGTGTGAGAAAAGTAATGAGACAGACAACACTCCCAGCGACCTGACAACACTGTGTGGTTCTGCTTGTGCGGTCCGGTGTGTTCATCCTTGACAGATGCTCAGTCAGAGTTTCAGCTGCGTACACCCATCAGTTGATTTTTGAAAGCGCCATCACTGAAGTTGTGTTTTTCTTGCGTGTTATGGAAATGGAACAGTGAAATTTAGAGCAGCATTATGCCATCAACTTTTGTGTTAAACTTGGGCAATCCGCGATGTCACCTTTGGAAAGTTGAACAGGCCTGTGATAAAAGTTCTTTATCAAGAGCATACGTTTTTCGTTGGCACAAATAATTTTTGGAGAGCGGAGATCACGTTGAAGATGAACCTCGCTCAGGGAGACCTTCAACTTCAAAAACCGACGAAAACACTGATCGTATGCGTTCTCTTTTGAGACGAGACCGACGTTTAACAATAAGGATGATGGATGACCTGTTAAACTTTAACACTTTCACCGTGCACCAAATTTTGACCGACGTTTTGCGTATGCGAAGCGTTTGTGCCAAAATAGTGCCGAAAAACCTCACAGCTAGGCAGGTGGAAAAGCGAAGAAACGTGGTCGGCCGGTGTGGCCGAGCGGTTCTAGGCGCTTCAGTCTGGAACCGTGCGGCCGTTACGGTCGCAGGTTCGAATCCTGCCTCGGACAGGGATGTGTGTGCTGTCCATAGGTTAGTTAGGTTTAAGTAGTTCTAAGACTGATGACCTCAGATGTTAAGTCCCGTAGTACTCAGAGTCATTTGAACCATTTCGAAGAAACGTGTGCCTTGATCTTCTTGAGAGGATTAAAAACGAACACGAATGGTTCAGCCGTGTGACTACTGACGAAGAATAATGGATTTTTGGGTACGATCCTGAGACAAAGCGGCGATTTGAGGAGTGGCACACCGACACTCTCCTCGACCGAAAAAAGCTCGAACGAACAGATAAAAATCAAAACAATGCTGATTTCCATTTGTGACTGTAAAGTAAAGAATTTGTTCCTCCAGGGCAAACTGTCAACCAAGTATCCTACCACAGGCTCAGGAAAAGGATGAATCGAGTGAGGTCAGACATTGCAAAAAAGTGGATGATACATCATGACAACGCTCTGTCACGAGGTCACCTCCATCACTGAAATAAAATGCATTCCTGTTTTTCCACAATTGTCTTCCTTACCGGATGCTTTACCGAAATTGAAAAGTGTTTTAAAACGATGTCATTTAGTCACTCTGGAGGACATTCAAAGGAATATGACCGACATGTTAAAGGAGCTACCAGTTGAAGCCTTTCAGCCCTGCTACAAAGATTGGGAAAGAATGACTCCACCGCTGTATAGCTCCCAAAGAGAACTAATTTGAAGGGGACAATATGGTAGTTTGAAAAAAATTAAAACTTCGTTAGATAAAACATTAGTCTCATTACTTTTCACACACACCTCGTATATTCTATGAGCTTATGGCAATTTGCATTTTCATCGATTCTTATTTTTTTATTCCAAGTGTCATGTTCTGTAGGACTAAACTAAGGAGCGAGGAAGTCTCCAAGGTCATGGAACGAGTCGGTACATGAAATTATAACACTAGAGTAATAACAGATAAAATAAAACCTATACGAATCCTACATAGACGACAAACCGCAAGTTTAAACAAAAATAATGAACATCGGAACACAGGAATCACCTTAACTTTTTTAAATTTTTCCATTAATTCTTCGACAGAATGGAAGGAGTGAGCCATGAGCAAACTCTTAAGTTTGGATATGAAAGTACTGGATTACAGCTAAGACGTTTGAATTCTTGTGGCAGCTTATTGAAAATGGATGCAGCATTATACTGCACGGCTTTCTGCGCAAGAGTCAAGGAAGTGCGTTCCAAATGCAGATTGTACGAGGGTTGGAACTTTAAAATAGTGGTAGCTATTTATTTACAGCTGGTACAAAATAGATACGTTTTTCAAAGTTTTACTTACCTTCAAAGTAGTCACCAGCATTGTGTATAACCCGATTCCAGCGATGTGGAAGTCGTAGGATACTCTTAGCAGTGCCAGTTGTGTTGACAGTTCGAGCGGCGCGGTCTATTGCCCGACGAATTTGTAGCAGCTCTGAAGCGAATGCCGTGAAGTGTTTCCTTCCGTTTAGAAATCAAGTTGAACTTACGAGGGCTTAAGTCAGGGGAGTGCAGTGGGTAGTGTAGCACTTAGCAGTCCGATCAGTCAGACAAATCAGTAACAGCTTGAACTGTACGTGCTTGAGCATTGTCCTGCAAAATGATGGTCAGGTCCTGCAGAAAGTGTCATCACTTCTGTCTCTTTGCTGTTCATTTTTGGAACACAATCTGCGACCAGCTTAGAGACAGAAGTGCTGACACTTTCTGCGGGACCTGACCATCAGTTTCCAGCACAATGCTCAAGCACGTACTGCAAGCTGTTACTGATTTGTCTGACTGATGCGGCTGCTAAGTGCTACACCACCTACTCCACTCCCCTGACATAAGCCGTCGTAAGTTCAACTCGATTTCTAAACTGAAGGAAACACTTCACGGCATTCGCTTCAGAGATGCTACAAATTCGTCGGGCAATAGACGGCGCCACTCGAGCTGTTAACACAACTGGCACTGCTAAGAGTATCCTATGACTTCCACATCGCTAGCAACGGGTTATACACAATGCTGGTGACTACTTTGAAACACGTCTCTATTTTTTACTAGCTGTAAATAAATAGTTGGCACTATTTAAGTTCCAACCCTCGTATTTCTGCCTGGTATGAACTCTTGAGAATAAGCTGATATTGTCAACAACAAACGACATTATATAAAATATGCATTGAGAGGCCAGTGTCAGAAATCCCAGACTACTGAACAGAGGCCGACGAAATGTCCGCGAACGTATACAACATACTGCTCGAACCGCCTGTTTCTGAGCCAAACATGCCCTTTTTGAATCAGAACAGTTACCTCAAAAAATAATACCATACGTCATAAGTGGATGAAAATAAGCAAATTAGACTACTTTACTACTTTTCTTGTTGAAGTATCACTGATTTCACATACTGTTCTAATCGTAAATAAAGCAGCATTTACTTTTTGAATAGCTTCCTGAACATGTGCTTCCCATTGACAGCTTACTATCTATCTGAACCACTGGTAATTTAAACAGTTCAGTCTCACTAATCATATGCCCACTTTGTGTAATCAAAGTGTCTGTTTTTCTGACTTGTGCGTTATAAACTGCAAAAAGTGAGTATTACTGCGATTTAGTATCAACTTATTTTGTACTTATGTCCTGAAGTGCGTTATTTGATACTGTGTCAATCCTTGACTTCCAAGATGGTGGCATTAGCAAACAGAATTTTAGGATTACATGTAGTACTAGAAGGCGTGCCACTTACATAAATAAGAAACAGTAGCGTCCTCACCACTCACCAGCACCAACCCCTGGGGCACCCCCCCCCCCCCCCCCACCTCCTCCAGTAAAGTGAGCTCCATCGGGACTGCATGTCGTAGCCATTCTCAGTACTTCAGAGAGATACCTTATGCTGCTGCTCGTAAAGTAAAAGGTGAACCTATTGTGAACTCCTCCGCGTATTCTATGAAAGTCAAACTTCTGCAGTAATAGTTTGTGATCAACCCAATCGAACACCTTAGTTAAAAAAAAGAAGATGCTTAGAGTTCGCAACATTTTATTTAATCCCAGCAGAGCCTAACAGAAAAAAACGCTTCTAAAACCAAAACGTTCATTTGATAGCAAGTTACGAATTAAAATGAGCAGATACCTTTGTATATACAGTATTTCCAATAACTTTAGCTAACATCTATGGCTACATTATCCCTTTCTCCTTTTTATAAAGTAACTTCACTACTACAAGTAGCTTTATTTCTGTGAAATATCTGGGAGTATGCGTGCGGAACGATTTGAAGTGTAATGATCATATAAAGTTAAAGTTAAAGTTTTTGTAGACAGTTTAATCTAAAATTAATGTCGACATGTTTCAGGAAACTTGCAAGAAAGAAAAAAACGTGGGTATCACCTAACCAAATCAAGGTGAATATCAGTTGGACCATGTGGCAATAACGACTCGCAACTACAAGGAAATCTTGGATGTCAGAGTGAGGAAGGGCCTAAACATAGACTCAGATCATTATCTGACAGAAATAAAGACCATGTTCCAACCAAACAAACCTAAACCAAAACCAAGATTTCCAAGAGTAAACACTAAATTTCTCCTGCAAAAGCAGGACAAATTCTGTCATATATTAAACACAAGAAAAATGGATAATTGGGAAGAAATTAAAGAAACAATGATAGAGTCAGTTAAAGAAATGGGACAGCCACGAAGAATACCAAAACACAGATGGTGGAATGAGCTGTGTGATGAAGCAATTGACAATCGACTAAAGCCATGGAAAAAATGGAACAGTAATAAGAAACACGAATACTGGGAAGAGTTTAAAGAAGAAAGGAAAAAGACAGCAAAAATCATCAGATCAGTGAAAAGAAAATATGACAAAGACAGATTAGAAGAAATGGATTCTGATTTCAAAAGGAATAACACTAGAGACTTCTATAAGACTTTCAGAGAAGTTTTAACAGGATTCCAGTCACCAAGTTTACATTTTAAAGATAAAAACGGAAAAATGGTTTTAAGCAATAAAGAGAACTGCCAAATCTTAGCTGAATACTTTGAAAATCTATTAAATTGTGAGGAGCCTAATGACAGGCTACAATTTCAAAAACCACAACATGAAAATCCACCGTCGGAACCACCTACAGTTGAAGAAATAGAAAAGATTATCAAAGCATTGAAGAATAACAAAGCACCAGGTGAGGATGGGATAGTGGCAGAAATGTGGAAACTAGGGGGCTTATCCGCATGTCAGAAAATTCACAAAGTAATTAAAGACATTTGGACAAAAGGAATCATACCCAGTGACTGGAAACAAGCATTGATCCGCCCACTCCATAAAAAAGGAGATAAAACAGACACCAACAACTACAGGGGCATATCGTTGTTACCAGTGACATACAAAATACTTTCTAAAGCACTTTTAAATAGAATAGAGGAACAAGCAGGACCTAATATAGGAGATTATCAAGCAGGATTTAGAAAAGGTAGATCATGTGCAGAACAAATTCTTAATTTAAAAACAATTTTGAGAGTGAGAGCTATACAGAATAAAAATACAGTAGTTACTTTCGTAGACTTCAAGAAGGCCTATGACTCAGTTGACAGACAAACACTATTCCAGATACTTTATGAATCAGGGATAGATGAAAACACCAGAAGACTTGTTGAACAAACGCTCACAGATACAACATCAAGAATTAAGTTTCAAGGCGAAATTTCGGAACCATTCAAAATCAAAACAGGAGTTCGACAAGGTGACGGACTGTCCCCAATTCTCTTTAACTTTGTTTTAGATAAAGTAGTAAAAACATGGGAAAACACATTAAAAAACAGAGGCACAAGGGGTATAAGCATGGGCCAAGGAAAGAACAAATTTGAAGTAAAATGTTTAGCCTTTGCGGATGATATGGCATTGATAACTGGAAACCGAACAGAGGCAACAGTTATGCTTGACATGTTACACGAGATTGCTGAAAAGACTGGGCTAAAAATATCCTACGAAAAAACCGAGTATATAGAACACAAACATAACACAGAAAAGTTCATGAAAACAAAGTATGGAAAAATTAAAAGAGTTGATAGATTCAAATACCTGGGGGAGTGGATCCAAGCCAATGGACTGGATAACACAACAAATAAAGAAAGAATAAAAAAGTTGGAATTTGCATATAAATTAACACAAAACTACTACAATAAGAAATCAATGTCCATACAAGCAAAGATTAAACATAATTCAGTTATTAGGACACAAGCAACATATGGATCAGAGTGCCTAACATTGAGTAAGAAAGGCGAATTAAGAGAACTAGAAAAAAGAGAGAGAAAAATATTAAGAAAAATTCTAGGTCCTGAGAAAAACAAGGAAAACAGGTGGATTAAAAGGAGAAATGAAGACCTATACAAAAATACAGAAAAGATCACAGATACAATGAGGAAGAGATGGCTAAAATTTTATGGACATTTAAAAAGAATGGAAGAAACACGGATTACAAAGAAAATTTTTAATTACGTTAGTAAGCTGAAAAACACTGTAGGATGGATAGAAGCAGTAAAGAAAGAAGCCAACAAAATAGGTGTTACAGAAGAAATAATACGTGACAGGAATAACTTTAGGCTACTTATAGAAAACGCAAACTATGAAGAAGATGCGCCAAAACCTCGACCCAAGAGAGTGTGGACAGATGAGCTGAGACGAGCAGTTGGCGAGAAAATGAAGAAGTACTGGGAAGAACGGAAGAAAAAGAAACACCATAAGTCTTAAGTTGTATGCGGTCCATAGCTGGACAAATTCATAATAAAAAAAAAAAAAGTTAATTGTTGGTAAGGCGGGTACCAGGTTGAGATTCATTGGGAGAGTCCTTACAAAATGTAGTCGATCAACAAAGGAGGTGGCTTACAAAACACTCGTTCGACCTATACTTGAGCATTGCTCATCAGCATGGGATCCGTACCAGATCGGGTTGACGGAGGAGATAGAGAAGATCCAAAGAAGAGCGGCGCGTTTCGTCACAGGGTTATTTGGTAAGCGTGATAGCGTTACGGAGATGTTTAGCAACCTCAAGTGGCAGACTCTGCAAGAGAGGCGCTCTGCATCGCGGTGTAGCTTGCTGTCCAGGTTTCTAGAGGGTGCGTTTCTGGATGATGTATCGAATATACAGGGTGTTACAAAAAGGTACGGCCAAACTTTCAGGAAACATTCCTCACACACAAATAAAGAAAAGATGTTATGTGGACATTTGTCCGGAAACGCTTAATTTCCATGTTAGAACTCATTTTAGTTTCGTCAGTATGTACTGTACTTCCTCGATTCACCGCCAGTTGGCCCAATTGAAGGAAGGTAATGTTGACTTCGGTGCTTGTGTTGACATGCGACTCATTGCTCTACAATACTAGCATCAAGCACATCAGTACGTAGCATCAACAGGTTAGTGTTTTTGCAGTCAGTGCAGTCAGTGCAATGTTCACAAATGCGGAGTTGGCAGATGCCCATTTGATGAATGGATTAGCAAGGGGCAATAGCCTTGGCGCGGTACGTTTGTATCGAGACAGATTTCCAGAACGAAGGTGCCCCGACAGGAAGACGTTCGAAGCAATTGATCGGCGTCTTAGGAGCACAGAACATTCCAGCCTATGACTGGAGACTGGGGAAGACCTAGAACGACGAGGACACCTGCAATGGACAATTATTCGTGCAGTTGACGATAACCCTAATGTCAGCGTCAGAGAAGTTGCTGCTGTACAAGGTAACGTTGACCACGTCACTATATGGAGAGTGCTACGGGAGAACCAGTTGTTTCCCCACCATGTACAGCGTGTCCAGGCACTATCAGCAGCTGATTGGCCTCCACGGGTACACTTCTGCGAATGGTTCATCCAACAACGTGTCAATCCTCATTTCAGTGCAAATGTTCTCTTTACAGATGAGGCTTCATTCAAACGTGCTCAAATTGTAAATTTTCACAATCAACATGTGTGGGCTTGACGAGAATCCGCACGCAATTGTGCAATCACGTCATCAACACAGATTTTCTTTGAACGTTTGGGCAGGCATTGTTGGTGATGTCTTGATTGGGCCCCATGTTCTTCCACCTACGCTCAATGGAGCACGTTATCATGATTTCATACGGGATACTCTACCTGTGCTGCTAGAACATGTGCCTTTACAAGTACGACACAACATGTGGTTCATGCTCGATGGAGCTCCTGCACAGTTAATTCGGAGTGTTCGTACGCTTCTCAACAACAGATTCGGTGACCGATGGATTGGTAGAGGCGGACCAATTCCATGGCCTCCACGCTCTCCTGACCACAATCCTCTTGACTTTCATTTATGGGGGCATTTGAAACCTCTTGTCTACGCAACCCCGCTACCAAATGTAGAGAGACTTCGTGCTCGTATTGTGGACGGCTGTGATACAATATGCCGTTCTCCAGGGCTGCATCAGCGCATCAGGGATTCCATGCGACGGAGGGTGGATGCTTGTATCCTCGCTAACGGTGGACATTTGGAACATTTCCTATAACAAAGTGTTTGAAGTCACGCCGGTACGTTCTGTTGTTGTGTGTTTCCATTCCATGATTAATGTGATTTGAAGAGAAGTAATGAAATGAGCTCTAACATCGAAAGTAAGCGTTTCCGGACACATGTCCACATAACACATTTTCTTTCTTTGTGTGTGAGGAATGTTTCCTGAAAGTTTGGGCCGGCCGGAGTGGCCGAGCGGTTCTAGGCGCTTCAGTCTGGAACCGCGCGACCGCTACTGTCACAGGTTCGAATCCTGCTTCGGGCATGGATGTGTGTGATGTCCTTAGGATAGTTAGGTTTAAGTAGTTCTGAGTTCTAGGGGACTGATGACCTCAGATGTTAAGTCCCCATAGTGCTCAGAGCCATTTTTTGAAAGTTTGGCCGTACCTTTTTGTAACACCCTGTATTGCTTCCCCCTACTTATACCTCCCGAGGAGATCACGAATGTCAAATTAGAGAGATTAGAGCGCGTACGGAGGCCTTCCGGCAGTCGTTCTTCCCGCGAACCATACGCGACTGTAACAGGAAAGGGAGGTAATGACAGTGGCACGTAAAGTGCCCTCCGCCACACACTGTTGGGTGGCTTGCGGAGTATAATTGTAGATGTAGATGTACTGATACTGTAATCGGTTAGGAAACTGCCCAATTCGAAAGGAAAAGTTACATACATGGCTAAGTATTGGGCTAACATACGCAGAGCAGTACCAAGGAATTCTGTATGTTTGGAAGGTTCTGTTGCAGTATCCTTTCCCATATTAGTAGAGAAGCGAAGGTGAAAGTTCGAACTCCGTGCGAGTACTTTCGCAGGCTTCATCAGAATGTGATTTATTTTGCGGAGCATCGTGTCGGGATCATGTATCAAACCGGCGGCCTTCCCAGTGCATTCCTGCAGCGGGCGTGCCTGTGGCGGGCTCCGCCAGAGCGAGACGGAGGGACGCCAGCGCAGGAGACGACTGGACTGCTCCCGTTTCCCTCGGGGGCGGAGTCCCGCGCTGGCCTTGCCGACTGTGGGATTTACTTGAAATTTAGCGCCCCGGGCGCCGTGTCCTTGGACAGATGTGGCCGGGCGCGGCCTGCATTACCCATGAGGAGCCGCGACGTGACGGATCGCGGGCACTCGCCCGCCTGCAGCCAGCAACCAGCGCGCCGTGACTGCGCTCCGTATGGAGGGGGGGCGCCCGTTCTGTTTACATTATGCCCGCGCCGCTCCACGCCAAATATCCCGGCCTGCGGGGAACAGTGTGGCGGGCGTCACACGATATCAGTTCGTGTTTTTGCGCTTATTTGGCCTCTGCTTGCCAACTGCATCGGTAAGCATGAGACAGCATGCGCTGCCTAATAAGTTCCAAACTGCCGCGAGTAAAAATGGGATTTTCTGGAGCTGATATCTCGGGTACCCCCTTGACGATAGAAAGATAGGGTCAGGTGTTCCGAGCAGCCCTTGAGCTGGGGACCACTTATGTACCCAGCAGAAGCATCGTTTTAGTGACGCTGTCCTACAGCAAAGGGTCAAAGTATGAATCGCTCTAAGCGCTATGGGACTTAACATCTGAGGTCATCAGTCCCCTAGAACTTGGAACTACTTAAACTGTAAGTAGGCTGTTTAGGTTTTATATTGCTAACGCCACGTAGCGCTCTGAATGAAAATCACTGGATATGCTATGTGCACTCTGTAGCTGGTTGTCATTGTTGTAATATTCGCTATTGAAGTGTTGGGCAGTTGGCTGTTAACAGCGCGTAGCGTTGCGCAGTTGGAGGCCAGCCGCCAGAAGTGGTGGGTGGGGGAGAGAAATGGCGGAGTTTTGAGAGCGCATGATCTGGACGTGTGTCCGTCAGAGACAGTAAATTTGTAAGACTGGATGTCATGAACTGATATATATATATTATGTCTTTTGAACACTATTAAGGTAAATAATTGTTTGTTCTCTAACAAAATCTTTCATTTGCTAACTATGCCTGTCAGTAGTTAGTGCCTTCAGTAGTTTGAATCTTTTATTTAGCTGGCAGTAGTGGCGCTCGCTGTATTGCAGTAGTTCGAGTAACGAAGATTTTTGTGAGGTAAGTGATTTGTGAAAGGTATAGGTTAATGTTAGTCAGGGACATTCTTTTGTAGGGATTATTGAAAGTCAGACTGCGTTGCGCTAAAAATATTGTGTGTCAGTTTAGTGTTCATCAGAATAAGTAAAGAGAGTAATGTCTGAGTACGTTCAGTTTTGCTCAGCTGTTTGAAAAGCAAATAATGTAAGAGGTTTATCAGCACAGTCATTCATTAATTTTTCTAAGGGGAAGTTTCAAAACCTAACTCACCTAAGGACATCACACACATCCATGTCCGAGGCAGGATTCGGACCTGAGACCGTAGCAGCAGCGCGGTTCCGGACTGAAGCGCCGAACCGCTCGGCCACAGCGGCCGGCTAAAGTATGAATACTGCACACTTCCTCTTGCTTACGCAAATGGAGAAAATGTGCTGGTTCTTTTCGCATCTAATGTGGTCTACTGCGGCCCTTAAGGGTCTCATAGAGTCATCATTAGTTCATGGGCAGTTTTACCATTTATTCGTACCAAAACTGAGCCACTAAGACGGCTATGCACAAACAATGCCTGATTTTTTTTTTCAATATATTCCTTACATTATATTGCAAATTTTCTTCGTATCTTTAACCCTTTCCGAAATACAGAGAGATTCAAAATTTTTAGATCACGCGTCGTTCCTTAGAGAACCTCAAGAATGCGTTATTTACCATTTTTTCATACCAAATCGAGCCGCAGATTCTAAGACGGTAATGTGCAGCAAATGGCTGAAACTGCTTCGCTGTTCTTGTAAGATTCCGATCTCGAGAAATCTTGAAAATTTTATCGATATCTTTATCTGTTTCCGAGACACAGAGATTCAAAGTTAGGTTACGAGTACAGGTAAAATTCGGTGTCAGGTGAAATAATAAATAATGGCAGAAAACTGCTCAAATTTTAACTTCATACCTGGAATTTTTGGAAACATTGTGGTAATGTTCTATGGGACGAAACTGCTGAGGTCATCGATTCCTAGTCTTACACACTTATTAATCTAACTTAAGCTAACTTACGCTAAGGACAACACACACACACACGCCCGAGGGAGGACTCGAATCTACGACGGGAGGCGCTGTCACGAACCGTGGCAAGGCGCCCAAGACCGCGCGGCTACCCCACGGGGTTAACTTCATGTTCTTTAGGCATTTATGTAGATGTGCCATCTTCCCGTTCTCAAAAATCTTTTTCCTTATTGACAAAAACCCCAAAAACGTGCTTTTTGAGTACTAAAATCCAGTCACAGATTCCAAGACACCTATGCTCAGTAAATGAGCGTAATTTTTACGATATTCCTAAGAACATTGAAGATTTTCTTGATATCTTCATCCATTTTCAAGATACATAGGTTCGAATTTACCCTACTTCTGCATCTAAAATACGAACGTAAAGTCCGGTGTGAGGCGAAAACGTATTTTACAAAAAGTCGTAGCACGAAGAAATATCCTGTAAAGTGTCCCCGTTATAATGAGAAGGGTTCTGGGAACCCAGTGTTGTAATGCTGCAGCATATGCAAAATTGTTGTGGACACGAAATCCGGTGTGAGATGTAAAATTAGTTTTGCGTTATTTCAATTTCACGTAAGTAAACTAGCTAAATTTTACTGACCCATAATGTTCTTTTCATATGAGTGACCTGTCCCGCTGTGGGACGGGAAAAGAAGCGAACAGCTCCTATTGGAGCACGAAAGAAGTGAATTCGCTCCTGTTTAAAAGACTGACTGAAGAATGAGGTACCAGTTGTCTTATTCTACCTCCCGCAGTACCATTAAATATTTTCCCAAAAAGTTCGGCATGCGAACGTATTCGATTTTTTATATGCTGAGAGAGAGGGAGACAGAATAGGTAATAAATACTGGAAGATGGACGGTGATTGGTGTATAGAAACAATGAAGGAGACAATTGCAGTGTAAGAGAAACAAAGGGACACAGCTACATACAGCGCCAGTGGCTACGTAGTTCGCCTGGCTGCCGCTAGAGCTCGGAGGATCGCGCTAGAGTGACAGAGAAGTGCTAGGAAAAGCGTGAAGAGGTCAAGAGCTATTGGGAGAGGAATGAAGAAAGTGGAAGTGGGTGAGAGGCTAGTATTAATGAGAGACATTATGATCATCACAACGAGGAAGGGAGAGATAGTGTCAGAAGAGACAGCTGCAGAATTAATTGATGAAACGGTAGCAGTAAGAGAGAACAAGAAGGAGATAATGACACTAAGAGGCAGTAGTAGTAGAACATGGTAGTAGTAAGAGAGAGCAAGAGGGAACAATGGGCGGCCCGTGTGGCCGAGCGGTTCTAGGCGCTTCAGTCCGGAACCACGCGACCGCTACGGTCGCAGGTTCGAATCCTGCCTCGGGCATGGATGTGTGTGATGTCCTTAGGTTAGTTAGGTTTAAGTAGTTCTAAGTTCTAGGGGACTGATGACCTCAGATGTTAAGTCCCATAGTACTCAGAGCCATTTGAACCATTTTGAGAGAACAATGACAGTGAGAAGAAACGGTAGTAGTATGACAGTTCGAAGGAAATTGTGGTTATGACATAGGAGACAGTGACGGTCAGAGATACACAAAGCGATAATGGCAATGAATTGAGCTGAATGAGTGAGAATGGACACGTGAGAGTGGATAGGTGTGAAAGACTTAAAGCGATGTACCAGTGGCTGCAAACGAGTTACAGTTAGGGGAGCTTTTGGGAGTGAGAGGTGAAATGCATGTCAAAAAGAGAGCCAATATGTTCGCACAGCAAACTTTTTGAGCAAAATTTTTTAACGTGCTGAGGATGGTTGAATGAGGCTGCTGGTACTCCACTTTTCAATCAGAGACTTTCCATAAAGAGGAGCATATTGCCGTTTTTTGTGCTGCGATAGAGTTTTTTTCTGCTGCACTGTATTATTAACGGATAAAAGCACCAATTGCAATTCCATGCGCTGCCCCTCCCTCCAGAGGTTCAAGTCCGCCCTCGGGCATGGGTGTGTGTGTGTGTGTGTGTGTTGTTGTTAGCATAAGTTGGTTTAAGTTAGTTTAAGTAGTGTGTAAGGCTAAGGACCGGTGACCTAAGCAGTTTGGTCCCTTAGGAATTCACACACACATTTGCAATTCCATGTTACCTCTGTCACAGCTTCCAGGGGCAACAAAAATTTGATTTACAGTATTTCTTCTAATTATTGATCGGATTTAAAAATCTGTGATGCTGTCATAATCTACTGTTTAAGATGTATAATGTAATGTTATGTTAAAGGTTCAACAGGATAATCCAAGTATTAAAGTTATAAACCGTGTGAACGTCTTGAGGAAGCGAAACAAACGGCGCGCAGATGACTAAGTATTTGAAAATAAGAGCGCTTACTGTCATCCAACAAACTTTACACACAATTTCGACCCTTTTCGAAACTTTTTCTAGCTGACCTTCCCCCCAAAAGGATGAAAGGGGAGAAATTCATCGCTTCTTACATTTTTGTTGTTCATCAGAAAAACTTCAGCATCATGCAACATTATTACTTTACTATCAACTCTATTTGTAATACATTTTTCGCACAGTACACAAATACGTATATCACTGAGTGCATCTGAAAAATTACATCATGGTACGACTCATAGTTCATGAAATACGTCGTCATAAAATTTGAGATGCATGAGAAACTACGAGAGTGGATAAAAAAATAATACCTCCCGTATCATAAAGCATTTAATATTGAACATATAACAGCATAATTAGTACAGATCATAGTAAACTGTCCTCTACACAATACCGATCAACATAGTCACCACGTACTTGTATACATTTGCGACGCCGTTGAACCCAGACAACAAAACTAGTCTGAAAAAATTGTGTGTTTCTTAAGTGCGTTACATAGCTTTCGCTGTTGACTGTGATCTCTAATGCGTCTGTCTCCTCGAATCACTTCACCAGCGCGTCCTGAAAAAAATGGTTCAAATGGCTCTGAGCACTATCATCAGTCGCCTAGAACTTAGAACTAATTAAACCTAACTAACCTAAGGATATCACACACATCCATGCCCGAGGCAGGATTCGAACCTGCGACCGTAGCGGTCACGCAGTTCCAGACTGTAGCGCCTAGAACCGCTCGGCCACCCTGGCCGGCAACGCATCCTCGATTGGCATTTGTGAGAGATGTCTTCAGCTGGCAGCTGCATGGTTTATTTGCAATGTCCTTTTCTCCATTACCATTACCATTTTCGTACTGGAAAATCCCCACATAATCGCTATCTCGGAGATGCTGTGTCCCATCACTCGTGCGCTGACTTTAACAGCACGTTCATACTCACTTAAATCTTGATAACCTGCCATTTTAGGAGCAGTAAACCATCTAACAACTGCGCCGGGCAGTTGTTGTTGTCTTTTATAGGCGTTCCCGACCGCTGCGCCGTATTCTGCCTGTTTAAATATTTCTGTATTTGAATACACATGCCTATACCAGTTTCCCTGGCGCTGCAGTGTAACATTTTAAACGATTTTAAAGTATACCACGTTGTTAGTAAGAGTATGTGACGTGACTGTAATAACTTTTTAATATGAAATGTTTTCGGAAAGAATACGCATACGCGCGGACAGCGAAGAACGCTGAAGTGCCGCTTCCGGTCTTCTGAGAGGCGAGCCTGCCCCGGGGTTTGGCTGTTTCCAGTATCCAACTAGGTAAGTACCGGACTAGCACACCTTTCCCGCCACAGGGACAAGCTACACAAGCAATTATAAAACATTCACATACTCGAACACGAGATTTACTCCAGGCGCCAACGGATGGGTCAGATTTCTAGTGAGCTGGTGAGGCGCATGAGCCTAATTAAGTATTGGTTGGGAATTAGATTTATTTTGGTGTGCATCAGTATGAGACTTAGAAATATTTTGAACTCCAGGTGCTAGAATGGCTAGTAGTGGCTTAAATATTGTCAAAGTGAATTTATTACTGTTAACTGTCTTAAATTAACCTTTGAACTTTAGGAACTTAAATCAGTTTAATTGATCTGGTGCATGGCTCAAAGCCTTTGGTTTATATTTCTTTACTGCCTGCAATTGCTTTGCTAGCCAATCATCGATTTCTTGTTTCCTTACTGTCTTAAAATAACAACCTCCGTGACGCAATCATCCGGAGTAAATGCGTGTCTGGTTTGAATAAACTGATAGTGTACATTTATTCTGTGACTCTAGCCTACATAATTTCCTACATAATTTTCCAGGGGATCAAACATTTAATATCCCCTTTATTCCATAAATCCAATCATTAACGTGTTAAAAAATTTTCACTTAATTCTATTTGCTAAATTAATGTGCCTCGTGACAGATCGATGCTTTTCTAATGCTTAAGGCAACAGTGCATTGCACAGATGCTGCGTAAACAAATTTAAAGTCGTGCACTTGCCCTGTGGTGGTCACATAGCAACAAACTAATCCCAACTTGCGATTAATTTCTCATCATTTAATATTATCGAGCCCGCAGTAGCGTTTCAGGATGTTATAATAATTTTTTTGGTGGCTGAAACACGCACAAAATTGCAGAAACTGAAAGATTGTGGAATGATAAGACAGTGAGACGTAGGAAACGTTAAACAAGGAATTGAAAACATATCTGAATATATCGTCTGAGGTTATCAGTACAATGAGAACACATACACTTCAGCATGTCAAAAATACCCAAGGCTCAAAGAGAAAGGTAGGACACTGAAAGGCAGGAATAGTGAAGAAACAATGTGATTGTATAACAGGCTTAATAATGAATAACGAAGAGAAGTTGAAGAAAAATGTAAGAAAATTAAGGAATCTAAAAGAAAGACAACGTTTGAAGCCGTAAGAAATACTATATGGTATAAAATAGGATGTGGAAATTTTTACTATCGAAATTCATAGCGAAGGCAAGAGGACAATGTCCAAAAATCTTAAACCCTACAATATGATAAAGGGCATGTACCCGGAATTCTAGTAGGGCTGTTGATAAAATGTCGAAATATGTACAACTTTTCCAAAAAATATCGATGTATATTGGCGATATATTTCACCTGATATAGCGATATCAAAATTGCAATATTGAGTACCGATATTTTTATTTTTCATTATTTTTTCACAATTTTCGGTAAATATTTGAAGTTGTTCTTTTGAAATTGTGGTGGAATATAATTTTACTTTCACTGGGCGAAACAGTCTTACTACTTTTTGAGCTTTCTCTTTGACTGTGCGAAGCAATTATATGTGGCACAAAAGAAGTACAGTAGAGTCCCGTTAATCCGAACTAATTGGGACCGGACCTTGTTCGGATTACCGATTTGTTTGGATTAGCCGGAATTACGGTGACGAGTTTCTAGAATGAAGTATACCGAGCGGATCAGTAGGTACACCATGGTAACAAATGGGAACAAGTGTGGGAACAATGGCTCACTCTCACTCCCTGCCCTTGTTGTGCATTGTTGAGGTCTTTGTAGTGTCTGCAGTCAGTGCACTGCCAGATGTCTCGCAAAACGCTTGGTTATGTTAGTTATCGATCGCTGGCACGCGTAACAGTTGTATTGTAATCGTTCAGGTGTAGTGGTGTACGTATTTTCGTCATGAGTAAACGGAAAAATACAACGTTAACTCTCAAAGAAAAACTGAATGCTTTGAAGCAGATAGACAATTGTGAGAATGTATCTAAACTGGCAACGGAACTGGGTGTTGGCAAAGTAACCATTTGTGATTGGAAGAAGAACCGAGTGAAGCTTGAACAGTCCTGTGCAACGTCTTCGGGAAAAACACTCGAAATTCGCCAGACTTTGAAACAGTCCCAGTACGATAAAGTGGATGAAGCACTTTTCTTTGGTTTACGCAGGAAGGAGAAAGGGGAACTCCTTTGTGTGGAGCACTGGTTCAGGAAAAGGCTGTTTACCTGAACAAGTTAACGAATGGTGATGAGTCTTTTATTGCTAGTACAGGTTGGTTGGACAGATTCAAAAAACTTCATGGAATCCGTAAGCTAACAATTGCTGCAGAGGAGCTTTCTTCTGACCGTGATGCAGCGAGGGAATACTAGGGTGAGTTTGAAAAAATGATAGGAGAGGGAAAGTATTCTCCCCAACAAATTTATAACGCTGACGGGACTGGCCTTAATTTTAGGGCATTGCCAACAAAAAGCCTGGCATCAAAAGGAGAAGATCATGCTCCTGGTTTTAAAATGTGCAAAGATTATGTGACTTTATTAGAGTGCAGCAAGGCTGCTGGTAGTCACAAGCTGCCTTTAACGCTGATCGGCAAATCTGCTAGGCCAAGAGCTTTTAAAAACTGCAACATGATGTCCCTGCCCGTATATTATCGCAACCGGAAAAAAAAGGTTCAAATGGGTCTGAGCACTATGGGACTTAACATCTATGGTCATCAGTCCCCTAGAACTTAGAATTACTTAAACCTAACTAACCTAAGGACGTCACACAACACCCAGTCATCACGAGGCAGAGAAAATCCCTGACCCCGCCGGGAATCGAAACCGGGAACCCGGGCGCGGGAAAACCAGAAAAAAGCTTTGATGGATAATAAGTTGTTCATAGAATGGTTTCACGGCCAGTTTGTTCCCTCTGTTCGACGGTTTTCTAAGGAAAATCATTTGTCTCCCCGTGCAATCCTTTTGACTGATAGCGCGCCATCTCACCCCAGCACTCAGGAATTATGTAATGGAGAAATTGTGGCGAAGTTTTTGCCGCCGAATGTTACGCCACTTCTACAGCCGATGGACCAGGGTGTACTGCAAGCATTAAAACTGATTTACAGAAAACAACTTTTAAGAATGCTGATCCAAGATGATAGCATTCCTTTAGTAGACAAAATAAAAAAGACCAGTGTGAAGGATGTTGTTTATTGGGCCGCTGGGGCATGGCAGAATATTTCGTAAAATACTCTGAGAAAATCGTGGAGAAGATTGTGGACGTCTCTTGAATTTCAGGACAACCTAGTTGAAAATGAAGAGGAAAATCTTCTACAAATGGTACAGACAATCCCTGGATGTGAAGAAGCTAGTGAAGGAGACCTAGATGAGTGGATGGTAGCGGATGGGGCATGTGTGGAGAACCTTACTGACGCTGATTTAGTTGCTGCTGGGACTCGAGACCAGGAAGAAGTGGACTGACAAAGAGCCTGAAAGCGACAGAGGAGAGCTGGTGCCACACTGTGACGCAGCAGGAGCCCTTGACCTCGCTCTATGTTGTTTGGATCAACAGCCCACTGCTACACCTGCTGCTTTGATGTTTATGAGACGATGGGGCAACTATGCGTCATATAACAGACTGTCTTCATTACGCCAAAAAACAATATCTGAGTTTTTGTCATCTAAAAAGTAGGGATGAAACGTCCGCTGTATTTTAGTAAGTTTGACAGCTTTTCTTTAATTGTTATGCATTGTTTAAACCTAATGTTTTCTTGACAGTTTTTCTAATACATGTTTACTGTATTGTGTAAATTAAAATAGTGTGTATGTACTGCAGTTTACCACAGTTTTCCATACTTAGACTAACAATTTTCATGTTCGGATTAACCGAACGTTCGGATTACCGGGGTTCGGATTAGCGGGACTCTGCTGTAGTCCGATTGCACTGTGGGTAGCGTTGTGAATGGAATAACAAGACTTCCGATGTGAAGAAACACCACACAAATTGGATTAAAAACCAATTTTTTAACACAACCAGTGCGCTATTTCTTCACATCAGCATTCTTCAAAAACAGTAGCTGAAAATGGTGAACAAAAATTTAAATGACAAGATTGGTCTTTATGGTGGGCAGAGACGTGTGAGGAGAAATACTGACGTAATCTTCGCTCGGCGCTAACAACAGATACTGCAACATTTAGCTTCACCACGAAATTTTGACACTATAGCTGCTAGGTTGCTAGCGTCGGCAGAAATAAAAAAAAAAACGGGGAAGTCGGCATGAAGTGTTCCGGACAAATTCGATACGTGACGAAACCGAACGTTGTGCTCATTGGACACCTTTTATTCTGCCACTTTACCGTTGTTGACATTGTGGTTATCGCAAAGCGTGAACGTGCATCGTTTTCCCATCATTTCTTGTTGTAAGGGGCTGCTAGCTTGTTGATGTACAGAGTATTTAATAATAAATCATTACTTAAATATACAGCACTAAAACCGGCAATGTATTTACAATCTTCAGCTGATATTTTTATAGGCAGGTACATTGATACTTTTCCGACGAAACATCGATATATTGATATTTTCCACAATATTGCGTTCCGTTAACTACATCTTTTAAATATCGATATACAGGATTCTCGACATTTTTACAAATATCAACACTGCTAAGTTCTAGAGCTCGAGTCTTTGGATGACAAGCACAATGATGACACAGGATCATCAATACCACTACAGGAAGTAATGAATGCATTATTTTCTGTAAACAATGGAAAAGGGATGAGAGAGGATATGATCCTAGCACTGAAATGCTCGAATGAAGAAGGATTTAGAAACTTTCTGGGACTACACAATATAAATAGGTGGAAGATATGATCTCATTACAAAGACACAGGGTAGCGGAAAGTCTGGTGACCTCAAGCTATCAAAATAACAACGGTAGTAAACAAAAAGCTGAAAAAATCGAAAAATGAAACGGATGAGAAACAGTTTCTAACATTCTGCGTGGTGTCTGTTCTAAGTCGTGCCTCCCTACCACTTTCGCGCAACGACGCTCTGAAAGTGTTGTTTTAGGAAACTGACTAGTTTGAACCTGGGACCTGTTGCTGGTAAGGAGACGCCAGGCCACACATGACATGTAGAGTTCAGAAGAGTTCAGTGAGACTAGCGATGATATAACCAAATACTTAATGATTTCAGCGTCAGCTCCACTGTACTCCCTGTAAAAGAATCTTAATACTAACTAAATTTAGTGGAAGGGGTTCAAGGCTTTCCTATTTGTAGTTAGATGGTAACATAACGTCGAAAAAGCAGTTAAGTTTACCATTGGAATTTTTATTCTACTGACAAAATATTGTTTATAAATTGTGCTATTGATGAAAGGAAATATTTTAATACAGGATGATAAAAACCAACAACGTTCAACAAAAATGTGAACGAATATTCCCTGAATGGGTTTCCAAGTTCTACAATGGATTGAAGGTTGATCTATGCCATATCCCATCTACAATATAGGTTTAAATTAAGTTTCATAAAAGAGAAAACTATCAAAATGGTCTAAAGTGACCCTCAATTATCTTTAATTACTTATTTAACTTGTCGTAAATTACAGTGGCTAATGTGGCTTCTCAATAATTATATAATAGAAAAATCATCGCGTTTCAGATTCTTAACTTCAGGTAGCAAATGTGAATACCACGAAGTTTAATTGACGATCGACACTAGTATTACGTAAAAAGGGGATGTAACAGATGAGACTTCTGCAGTTCTGAGTGAAGCCTTATGTGCTCTTATGCGGCACCGCGTTCGTTCATTACCTTGTCGTTGGTTAGGCAGCGTCAGGGTTGGCGGGCAGTGCAGCTCCACACACCTCGCCATCTCGGTAGCAACTCTCTAACTTCTCTTTACTACAATTTACCGAAGATGGTTTAAGAAAAAAGTATCTGGCTGTGTTTTCAACTGACCAATCAGGGACTCAATGTTAACCTTAAGCTCCGCCTACAAAAATTCTGTCTATCCAATGAGAAACGTTATACTTTTCGTGGTGGGGCAGTGTTTTTAATGTTTGCTACGTATCACAGACGCGTATAGTCTCACGTTAAAACTTGCAGCTGGTGTAGCCCTCTTAGTGTTATCGTAAGATCTATACTGTTCTTCTGGAGGGTTCTATCTTTTAACATCGGCTGGGCTGCTCTTGGCGATCGGCCGGCGATGTGGGTGTCCGCCCCTTATCGTAGGGCCTCCTAGCCTACACAGCTCTGCTCTCGGCTTCTGTTCTCGTTTCTCCCCTCGGAACTGCGTCTGTTTCACGGTGGGAAGGTATGACATGCATTTAGGCGTTCTTGTGTTAGTCTGTGGTATTCCATTTGATCACTCGTTGATCGTATTACTTTGGTTAATTTAATGTCAGGATTTAATCGGAGCTATGTGACATACTGCCGGATTTGCTATCGTGTCAGGGTTTTCATGAAAGGTGTTGGGTTTGCCTGACACCTTACAAATTTGGATTTTGAATAAACTTGAGGACGTCATGCAATAGGACACATATTAGCAGAGAGAGTTGCTGCGCAGGGAAAGTGCTTACATGTGTGTTCTGTACACTTAGTAAAAATTTTTACAATTTGAATTGGGAAAAAAGTGTATGAATATCTCCAAGGAAAATTAAAACAAAAGACGGCTTATAAACTCAATAAATCTTAACGAAAAGGCTTCTGTGAGACTGCAAGGACAGAATATCAGCTGGATAGAATTTGGGTAAGATATAAGACAAAGATATTGTTTTTCTACTTCCGCTGATATAATTTTTGTTACATGGGAGTACAAAATTTGATTAATGTGTCGCAGTGAATAATTTGCTAACCGAGTTTCTTTCCTACCCCTCCCTTCAGATTTTCGTATCTATGTGAGACTCCTGTAATTCTGCTGAAAGAAGCCATAGCACTGCATGTAGATAGGGACTGCTTCTATGTAAGATGGTAAAAAGGGGTTATGGGTTATGTTTCAATAATTTATGTTTTGAACAAGCTTGTATATTCGGTTTCTTAATAGGTTTTCGTCGTAATATAATCAGGATTAGTTATAATTCAGTAGTATTATTACAGTTCACATTTTTAGCTCATTTTCGTTGATTTTGTAGAACACGTTCCGCCTGGTGACGTTGCGGGGACTTGACGCGGTGACAAAAGGATGTAAGCAGAGCAGACAAGGACGGGGGATTAAAAAAAATGGTTCAAATGGCTCTGAGCAATATGGGACTTAACATCTGTGGTCATCAGTCCCCTAGAACTTAGAACTACTTAAACCTAACTAACCTAAGGACATCACACACATCCATGCCCGAGGCAGGATTCGAACCTGCGACCGTAGCAGTCGCGCGGCTCCGGACTGAACGCCTAGAAACGGGGGATTACCATAGCGAAGATATGGGCTGTAAATGGGGAAATCCATTGAGATAAGCGACTTTGACAAAGGGAAAATTGTTATCACGCATGCGGACGAGTATCTCAAAAACGGTTAAACTGAATGTGCACGTGCTACTGTCGTGAGCATCTACGGAAAGGGGTGGAAGGACAGTGACACTACCACTAGGAGCTAAATGATTGGACGTCCACTGCCATTCACAGAACGTCGGGTTCGGAGGTTCGTCTGCTCTATAAAGTAGAATAGATGGTGATATATGGCATCTCTGACGAAAGAGCACAATGCTGGCGAACGCACCAGTGTTTCGGAGCACACCGTTCGCCATACATTGTTGAACATGGAGCTTCACAGCGTAGCACCCCAACGTGTTCACATATTGACCCAACGGCATCCATCGGGATTCGACCGTCGATCAGTGGAAACGTGTCGGCCCTTCGCGTGAATCACATTTTAGCTGCACTGAGTAGCTGGTCGTTTCCATGAATGCCGTTATGTGTATCACTTCATGCTTGATGTCTTCCCCGATGGTGACGTCGCCTTTCAGCAGTATAATTGTCGGTGCCTAGGAGCCAGATCCGTGATACACTGGTCTGTGGAGCATTGTAGTTAACTCACGTTGATGCCTCGGTGACCAAATTCGCCTGATGTAAATCGTATGGAAGCTATCTGGGTTCGCTATCGGACGCCGTCGTCGCGTACGCAAATCAGCGACCCGTTACGCGATTTACAAGATCTGTGCACAGACGTCTAACGCCACATACCCCCACAAACCCGCCAACAAACTGTCGGATCCCTGACACGCAGAATCAGTGACGTATTTCGTTCCAAATATGGACAAAGAAGCTATTAAGCATGTGGTCATAATTTTCCGGCTCATCAGTGTATGTACAACATCATCGTTAATAAGTGTAACGCTGATCATACTTTCTAAGTAATATACCTGAAGGTAATGTTGACCATAGCACTATCATTACTAAATTGAAATCAAATCATGCTTATTAAAGAAACTGTACATAAGTACAATGTGTACTGCATCATCTTCAGTAACTAAAACACGTCAGTAGTAAAAAGTTGGGTAAAGCATGGCTGTTAACCGATAAAGTCAACACAAGACGATAGTTTTTTGCCCAACAGCGTACTTAAGAACTGGTTCTTTAATAATAATAGTCTGACATACACTTACAAAGAGTGATGTTGTAGCCAACATTTTACATAGAAACTGATTCTTTAGTAAGCAAAGTTTAAAGGTGATTGATAATCGACGGAAACCGGTTTTTAGCAAGATACACTACTGGCCATTAAAATTGTTACATCAATGCAGATGATAAACCGGTATTCATTGGACAAATATATTACACAAGAACTGACATGTGATTACATTTTCACGCAATTTGGGTGCATAGATCCTGAGAAATCAGTACCCAGAACAACCACCTCTGGCAGTAATAACGGCCTTGATACGCCTGGGCATTGAGTCAAACGGAGCCTGGATGGCGTGTACAGGTACAGCTGCCCATGCAGCTTCAACACGATACCACAGTTCATCAAGAGTAGTAACTGGCGTATTGTGACGAGCCAGTTGCTCGGCCACCATTGACCAGACATTTTCAATTGGTGAGAGATCTGGAAAATCTGCTGGCCAGGGCAGCAGTCGAACATTTTCTGTATCCAGAAAGGCCCGCACAGGACCTGCAACAGGCGGTCGTGGATTATCCTGCTGAAATGTAGGGTTTCGCATGGATCGAATGAAGGGTAGAGCCACGGGTCGTAACACATCTGAAATGTAACGTCCACTGTTCAAAGTGCTGTCAATGCGAAGAAGAGGTGACCGAGACGTGTAACCAATGTCACCCCATGCCATCACGCTGGGAGATACGCCAGTACGGCGATGACGAATACACGCTTCCAATGTGCGTTCACCGCGATGTCACCAAACACGGATGCGACCATCATGATGCTGTAAAAAGAACCTGGATTCATCCGAAAAAAATGACGTTTTGTCATTCGTGCACCCAGGTTCGTCGTTGAGTACACCATCGCAGGCGCTCCTGTCTGTGATGCAGCATCGACGGTAACCGCAGCCATGGTCTCCGAACTGATAGTCCATGCTGCTACAAACGTCGTCGAACTGTTCGTGCAGATGGTTGTTGTCTTGCAAACGTTCCCATCCGGTGACTCAGGGATCGAGACGTGGCTGCACGATCCGTTACAGCCGTGCGGACAGATGCCTGTCATCTCGACTGCTAATGATACGAGGCCGTTGGGATCCAGCACGGCTTTCCGTATTACCCTCCTGGACCCACCGATTCCATATTCTGCTAACAGTCATTGGATATCGACCAAGGCGAGCAGCAATGTCGCGATACGATAAACCACAATCGCGATAGGCTACAATGCGACCTTTATCGAAGTCGAAAACGTGATGGCACGCATTTCTCCTCCTTACACGAGGCATCTAAACAAACTTTTCACCAGGCAACGCCGGTCAACTGCTGTTTGTGTATGAGAAACCGGTTGGAAACTTTCGTCATGTCAGCACGTTGTAGGTGTCGCCACCGGCGCCAACCTTGTGTGAATGCTCTGAAAAGCTAATCCCTTGCATATCACAGCATCTTCTTCCTGTCGGTTAAATTTTGCGTCTGTAGCAAGTCATCTTCGTGGTGTAGCAATTTTAATGGCCAGTAGTCTATAATTTAATTTTTATAGCGATCAAGATTATTAAAATTTTTAATAAATGTAAATGTGGCTGTAATTCCTTCACCCGACAATGTCACTTCTTACAAGTAAGCATCGTGACTGAGATTCAATCGAATGTCGGGAACAGCTCTAGAGAGACAGGATGGACTGGTCTGGAAGAGTCAATAGCGAATCTCTGATCGGGAGTAGAAAAGACAACAGTGAAACGGAACGGTGGAGACAGCGCTAAGGATAACCAAATCCAACAAATAATCCGTGGCCAGTACCATCTCCCGCAAGAATTTCGCCCCTCCTTGGAACTTATATGGCGCCTCTCGAAGTCAACATCTCAACCGGGACCGGAATCCACTTGATAACACCAGCTCCACCCCAGACAGCATGCCAAGACGCTCCTAATCCCATGACGACTGTCGGCCGACTCCTGCTTTTCACAAGCCCCCAAACCGTTCGAAGAAATAGTTTTTAAAATCCCTGTGTTTCACGCAAACAGACTCGGTAGCCAGAAGAAGGCAGTTTCATCACCGACTTCCTGCTCGCTCTAATAACTCTCAACTGCAAAATGTCACTTCCTGCCAGAACGACTCAAAAGTTGATTCGAACAGGTATTTACGACGCCAGCTCCTCCTGATCAACTACGCCATCATTATCAACAAGCACCCAGAATGCCATTGGTAATTCACTCTGTTCCAAAATGTAATATCTCATCCCATTGATTATGCAACAAAGTTATACGTCAAACAAAGTATGTGCATTTTATGTAAAAGCATTCACCATTTTCCATTAAGTAATCATCACTGGGAGCAAATAATTATTACAAAGTACGCTTTATGTATAGGTGTTACTTTCTGTTCGTTGTCTAAGGTACAGTTTCTTAAGTCGTGACTGAAAATTTTGGAAATTTGTGGTAAGGTCTTATGGAACCAAACTCCTGAGGTCATCGATCCCTAAGCTTACGCACTACTTAATCTAACTTAAACTACCTTACGCTAAGGACAACACACACACACCCATGCCCGAGGGAGGACTCGAACCTTCGACAGGGAGAGCCGCGCGGACCGTCACAAGGCGCCGTAGACCGCGTGGCTACCCCGCGCAGCGTCATGATTGAAGCACATCTCTACGCCTTTTTCGATTTATTAACATCACTTCAGCTGCTCACGACGCAGGACAAGCGAGACAAATGACAGACACCTTCAGACGAACGGCACTGTATATTTCAGGTAGTAAGTTAACCGCAGACTGGCCTAGAATCTTTGAAGGTCAAAAACTAAACAAAGACTCACAGAATTGGCGCGCAATCCCCATATGTATAAGCTTCTACTTCCCGAAAAAATTTTCTCGAAAGAAAAAGTTTTTAATTTCAATAATTTTATAGTTGTCACATTAAATTTGACGAAATTACGTATTTTTAGAAACCTGAGGGTTAAGGCCACAAGAACATACTATTGGTTATTCAAATATTATTCAACATTACAAAAGAATGTTCCATAATGCGAAAGCTTTTCTCATAAATAACTTTTCAAACAAAATACTTTTGGAAACAGAAAACTATTCTTTGAAAAGTGGATAATAAGAGACTTCAGTAGACAGTTGAGAAAGCTGATGTAAATTTAAAAAAATGAAAAAAACCTGTGTAGAAATTTTAGGAGTAACAAAGTTTTTAGGTGTCAAAACTTTTAGTGTTTATTTAAATAAAATGTTTTTGATAAAATTAACTACACCATTACATTCATGAGATTGATATCTAAATATTGAACAATAAAGTTTAATGTAGACCGTAAAAAAGAAATGTAGAGTTTTATTTGCATCATTAGTTTCCTTCTTGTTTTTAACTACTTTTTTTATTTTAAAATGCGTAATGTCATGACGAACCTTTAGTACTACATGTCGAAGATACGTGTCGTACTAGACTATAGTTCAAAAGAAATGCTTTCACTGGTTACAACACATTCTGAATGACATAATTACTTGTCTATGATCGCGCGTGTAGCCATAATTCAAATATAAGTTAATAATCAAAAATGGTTCAAATGGCTCTGAGCACTGTGGGACTTAACTTCTGAGGTCATCAGTCCCCTAGAACTTAGAACTACTTAACCCTAACTAACCTAAGGACATCACACACATCCATGCCCGAGGCAGAATTCGAACCTGCGACCGGAGCGGTCGTGCGGTTCCAGACTGAAGCGCCTAGAACCGCTCGGCCACACCGGCCGGCAGTTAATAATCGAGAGCTTTTATAAACATTAGTATCGGCTATTACAGTAATGGAAATTTGCCTACCACCCACCCCAAACTTTCAGATACATTTCATTACGAACTGCCTCCGGAAAGGACGACTAGCTGCAGTACGATTTGAGGACCTATGCAAAGAACTCCATGATCTCGACAGAGCAGGACTATAATTTGTCTTTGGACTCCCAGTCACGTGGGAATCCCAGGCAATGAACTTGCCGGCAGACCCGCCAAGGACGCAACCTCAGTGGAAACAATATCACTGAGGGCCCCAAACACTGACATTCGGTCACATCTGAGACATCGTGTTGTAATATTTCTGGCTTTACAGCCATCATATTCATGTACAAGAAGCTGTTCTTGGAGCAGTTGAAAAGGTAGAACTGCCGAAATGACGTAATGTGGTATGAGATACCGATGACAGATGGTTTGTTCGGTACGGGTATGGTGAGAAAGACTGCCTAAATTGTGATCCTTTTCCGCGATTGGTTGCTGCATTCTGAAGTTGCGCACCAAAATGATAATCATCTGTTACTAGTATTAGACAAACTAAATAGCTATTTGCTTGCATTCCTTATTGAAGGATGTCTCAATAGCATGCTCTCATTACATTACCTCACAAGTATTAATAACCAGAAGAATAATAAACAACTGCTAAACGAGAAGGTAGACAAAACACTTCAGAGATCTCCGGATCGCGCCTAAAGATGGAGGAGTAAGTGGATCGGCTGTAAGGTCAGAGGTGGTTCGGCAGTAGTTGTTGAGAACAGTTGTGGAAATACGCAGTTCATTATTTTGTCGAAGAATCGAAATTAATTGTGACTCTAAAGTGGAATGTAACAGTGCAGTTCCTCGTGTTCTGCGAATAAAGAGTGTGGCATCCCACATAAACAAACGAATTGGAAATTTAATTATTCACATAATATCAGTTTCTCGCTAAGAGTTTCTTACAGCCTCAAGATAACGGATTCAGGACCTCGTGTTGTTTTCTGCGCAGGGGTCAACAACTAAGGAAGACTGCAGGTTGTGATCATTTATTAGAACTTATGCATTCAGGGCGGTGGAAGCAAATACGCACTCTTTGTAGTACAAATGAGATCAGTGACACGTCATATGTGGTAACACAGAGGAGGTATGAATGAGAGAAATTTGGGAGAGAAAGGGTTTATCATATGCACGTATATATCATACACCCTCTCCAACTCTCTTTTTCAACTTGCCGTAATACCTTCAGGGATTCGGACACGGAATGAATACTGCACACGCCAACAAATTCCGAATGGTCAAAGAGACTACTAAAGAGTAACTAGACAAGCTTTTCGCAAACAGCAGTCGAATTTTGCCGTTTACGTATTTATCGCACAAACTCACAGACGAATATCTATAGCAACAAGAAGATCCCTTTCCTCTCACTGCCCTCCTCCCCTCCTTCCTCTCCCACCAAAACACATGTGGACCACTCAAAGTGTACAACATTCTCACTGACCTACGATGTAAACTCAACTGGACCTCAAATGATAGCCTACGACAATACACCTGCTGTTTTCCATTTTTTAAACACATATTGAATACTACAGAAGAACCTAAAACCTTAATTCATCCTGCGTGAGTGTGAGTGCGTAGATAGGGTGACTCACTAAGATCCTGACTCCTTGAACCTGAGATGTAGCTATTGTCTGTTGTAAGTGGCATTAAATCGAGCCCCACTTCTAATGTAGTATCTAAAATCCACAACTTCTACAGATACACTTACTTTGCAGTCGTTTGTTGCACAGAGTGCAGGTCCGCGACATCATACACTGAAGCCCCAAAGAAACTGATATACGCACGTATATTCAAATACAGAGATATGTAAAGAGGCAGAATACGACGCTGCGGTCGGCAACGCCTATATAAGACAACAAGTGTCTGGCGCCGTTGTTAGATCGGTTACTGCTGTTACAATGGCAGGTTATCAAAATTTAAGTGTGTTTGAACGTGCTGTTATAGTCGGCGCACGAGCCATGGGACACAGCATCTCCGAGGTAGCGATGAAGTGGGGATTTTCCTGTACGACCATTTCACGAGAGTAACGTGAAAATCAAGAATCCGGTAAAACATAAAATCTCCGACATCGCTACCGCCAGAAAAATATGCTGCAAGAATGGGACCAACGACGACTGAAGAGAACGTTCAACGTGACAGAAGTGCAACCGTTCGGCAGATTGCTGCAGATTTCAACTCTGGACCATCAACAAGTATCAGCGTGCGAACCATTCAACGAAACATCATCGATACGGGCTTTCGGAGCAGAAGGCCCACTCACATAACCTTGATTACTGTACGACACAAAGCTTTACGCCTCGCCTGGGTCCATCAACACCGACATTGGACTGCTGATGACTCGAAACATGTTGTCCGGTCGGACGAGTCTCGTTTCAAATTGTATCGAGCGGATGGACGTGTACGGGTATGGAGACAACCTCGTGAATCCATGGACCCTGCGTGTCAGCAGGTGACTGTTCATACTGGTGGAGGCTCTGTAACGTCGTGGGACGTGTGCAGTTTGAGTGATATGGGACCGCTGATACGTCTAGATACGACTCTGGCAGGTGACATGTACCTAAGCATCGTATCTCATCACCTCCATCCATTCAAGTCCACTGTGCATTCCGACGGACTTGGGAAATTCCAGCATGACGATGGGACACCCCACACGTCCAGAATTGCTACACAGTGGCTCGAGGAACAGTCTTCTGAGTTGAAACACTTCCGCTGGCCACCGAACTCCCCAGACATGAACGCTATTGAGCATATCTTGCATGCTTTGCAACGTTCTGTTCGGAAGAGATCTCCAGCCCTTCGTACACTTACGAATTTATGGAGAGCCCTGCGAGATTCATGGTGTCAATTTACTCCAGCACTACTTCAGACATCAGTCGAGTCCACGACACGTCGTGTTGCGGCACTTCTACGTGCTCGCTGGGCCCTGCACCAGTTTCTATGGTTCTTCAGCTTATGAATGTCTGAAGCGGTTTTTCAAACTTCATAAATGACACACAAGTACATCGAATTAGCTTGTTTTTTCTGTTCTGTTTATAAACAACGTGACATCAATACTCTGAACTGTTTGTGAGTCAGTATTGCATCTTTCACCATACTAAAAACATTTCAGCGTGGTCTTGCCAACATACGCACATCAGTCATCTGACCGACCGCAACCACCTCTCTCGCAAGTGCTACTTCCAAAAACGATCGCCCTTCAGTCGAGGCTGTTGTGGTTTTTCTACTGCCAAGCGACGTCAGAAGCGCCCTATGTCAGAATTACATGTACAAGGATACAGAATAAGTTTTTTGTAATGAGAAGAAGGAAGGCTTCTTCAATGACCTACGGGAAGTGGTTGACGAATGTCGAGATGGATGTTAATTTTTAATAATGGGAAACTTAAATGGGAGAAGTGGAAGAAGATTAAATGATGACAATGTAGGACCACGGTTGAGAATGTAGACAGCCATAACGAAGGAAGTTGACTAACTTCTGTAAGGGTCAGAAATGCACTGTTATAAACGGCCAGTTCCAGCACGAATAGGTACGTAAATACATATCGGCTAATCTGTCAAGGAACATAAAATCAATTACAGACTATGAAACACATTAGTGCAAAGGCAGCGTTTGTTGAACCTACAAGATGCAAGGATAAAAAGAGGAACAGAGCATCCTTCCGATCATTTTACAATTACTTTAAAATTATTTTCCCGATTAAGACTAAGATAAAACAGAAGGAGAAAGAGGAGGATGCTGAAATTACAGCTAAAGAGATTCAAAAATATAGGATACATCTAGTACAAGAAAAACTTGTGAAAAGTTTGTATCAGCAAAGGTTAAATCCATGATTGGATGCAGTGGAGGAAGACTGGAGTGGTAGCGAGCTGTACAGTTTTCTGAAACAGTCGATTAAGGAAACAGCGGAGGAGATTTCAGGAATGGAAATGGAGAAAAGAGTACAAACTGAATGGAAGACGACGTAGTAGTTGGAGGTGCTTGATGAAAAGAAGAAACTAGATCACATATGGTTAAGCTCTTGGAGTGAAGAGGTTTGAAACAGGTACAAGGTATGTAAAAAAGGGCTAATAAATTAAGAAGACAGTGTAAGCAAATGGCATGAAAAATAGTATGTGGGGAATAGGAGCATTCGGTTGGATGTAGGAGATCAGAATAGCCATGAAAGATGATAAGGAAGATGAAAATGACTGAAATTGTACACCCACAATACAAATTACAACTTTTGATCAGTGGAGAAAGCACTTTCAAGAACTTCTGATAGGAAGAAGAGAGACCACGTGACACAAGCCTAAAACAAAGACAATACATTAATATACAACCTTTACTAGTGGAAGAAGTAAAAGGGACCCTGGAAAGGGGCAATATCAAAAGAAACAAAGAAGAGAATTCCACAAATTGTAGTTGAAAGTACAATAACATGTGACGCAGAAAGATAGACACTGGAGCAGAGGCAAGGAAACAGTGTACAGGCAGCAGAGATGGCTGGAATAAGGAGGGCAGCCAAGATACGCATGCCAGAGAAGAAATAAGGAAATCAGGGAGATAATGGATATGAAACAACCAGTCGTCTAAGAATTGAGAATAGAGCTCTTCAAGGTACGATCATGTACGGCGAGTGGAGCAAGGACGATGGACAAAGGCAATCGCAGAAAGGTCACCGCCAGGAAGGAGGAAGCGCGGGCGGCCGATTCTACATCGAGAGCGGGAGTGATTGAATGCGGAGGAAGAGAGATCGGAAAGAGTAAGACTGTCTTTAGAGTGAACGTTGACGAATAGGAATACAGGGGAGCCCTAGCAAGTAAGTACGTAAATGTAAACTATGTTGATGGCCAATAATACAGATAGCTTAGTGCATCCAAATGACACTGAGAGTTCCTCGCGTATTACTAGTTGTCGTCACACGCAAATGGTGTTTTTAAAGTTTTGACTGAACCAAGCTGGAAAGGGCTAAAAGCAGGGAAAAGCAAAAATCACTATAAAAATGCAGAAACGAAAGTGTAAAGGAATGTGTACATAAAACGATACCGTTTCGTGACAGGACTGACGTTTTAATTAACGGACGGAAACTAAAATATCGCCTTTTAAGTGAAACTAGTCATATGCGAGATATTTAGACGTTCTGCTTCGACTTAAATACATCTATTCTTTCAAAAGGCTTTGCTGAAAAGTGTCAAAATTAATATGAACTGTGTTCTCATATCAGGCTTGGTTGCAGATTTATTTGATGGAATACATCCCATCTGTTTTCTCGCCGCTTATAAGAGGTGGTTCTGATTTCAAGTACGCAGCGGTAAAACTAATTTCTAGAAAAGAAGCTAAATAGGAAAACTTCAACCCCTCGAAGAAAGCTGAGATATAATGAGGTGACAACAGTCATGAGCTGGCGATATGCACACGCAGATGGCGGTGGTATCATAGATACAAGGTACTGGCGGAGCTGTCATTTGTACTGAGGTGATTCACTGATTGCGGCTGCATGACCGGAAGTAACAGACTTTGAACGCGAAATGGTAGTAGGAGCTAGACACATCGGGAAGTCCATTTCAAAAATCGTTTGGGAATTCAGTATTCCGAGATCTACAGTGTCAAGAGTGTGCCGAGAATACCAAGTTTCAGGCTTTACGTCTTACCAAGGACAACGCAGTGGCCGACGGCCTTCACTTAACGTCCGAGGGCAGCGGCGTTTGCATAGAATTGTCAGTGCTAATAGACAAGCACCACTGCGTGAAATAACCGCAGAAATCAATGTAAGTCGGACGAAGAACGTACCCATTAGGACACTGCGGTGAAATATGCGGTTAACGGGCTATGACAGCAGACGACCGACGCGAGTGCCTTTGCAAACAGTACGACATCGCCTGCAGCGCCTCTACTGGGCTCGTGACTATATCGGTTGGACCCTAGACGACTGGAAAAGCGTGACCTGGTCAGATGAGACCCGATTTCAGTATGTAACAGGTAATGGTAGGGTTCGAGAGTGACGCAGACCCCACGAAGCCATGGACCCAAGCTATCAAGAATGCGCTTTGCAAACTGGCTAAAAACGGCTCTGAGCACTATGGGACTTAATTTCTGAGGTCATCAGTCCCCTAGAACTTAGAACTACTTAAACCTAACTAACCTAAGGACATCACAGACATCCATGCCCGAGGCAGAATTCGAACCTGCGGCCGTAGCGGTCGCGCGGTTCCAGACTGTAGCGCCTAGAACCGCTCGGCCACCTCGGCCGGCTTGCAAGCTGGTGGTGGCTCCATAATGTTGTGGGCTATGCTTAAATGGAATGGAGTGGGTCCTTCGATCCAACGGAACCGAATAGTTCCGCTACGTGGAGACCATTTGCAGCCATTAATGGGGGTACATGTTTCCAGACAACAATGGAATTTTTATGGATGACAATGCGTCATGTCACCGGGCCACAATTGTTCGGGATTGGTTTGAGAACATCCAGGACAGTTCGAGTAAATAATTTGGCCCCAGACGCGTGGCATTAGCCGAGCGGTCTGAGGCGCTGCTGTCATGGACTGCGCGGCTGATCCCGGCGGAGGTTCGAGTCCTCCATGGGGCATGGGTGTGTGTGTCCTTAGGATAATTTAGGTTAAGTAGTGTGTAAGCTAAGGGACTGATGACCTTAGCAGTTAAGTCTCATAAGATTTGACACACATTTGAACAGTTTGGCCACACATCTAACGTTCGTGTCACGTAGTCGAAAGTTCGTGTGCAAAATCCTGTGCACCGCCTTATAACGGTACGGCCTCCCCCCCCCCCCCCCCCCCAGGACTCATATCAAATGTCCGATACAACCTTTTTTATATGCATCCGGATAGTTATCAGACAATTCAGTTGTTCCTAAGGCCTTATATACGCCAACTACAAACTGAAAAATTCTGGACTAAACTTGAAGATGTCATGGCCAAAATTCCCCGGGATGATATCAAAATCTTAATGGGAGATTTCAATGCACAAATTGGCAGAGAGAAAGAACACCAAAAAACTGTAGGAAAATATCCAGCACACAGATTCACCAACAGAAACGGACTGAGATTTATTGAACTATGGCAACAAAATAATCTAAAAATAATGTCTACATCTTTGAGAAAAAAACCTAGAAAACAAAAGACCTGAAGGTCCCCCATACAAGAGATCGGCGAATATCAGATTGACCACATTGCCATCTCCTATTTCGTACAGAAAGAGATCCATGATGTCCAAGTCCGCAGAGGGGCGAACATTGACTCAGACCACTACTTAACACGCATTAAAATGAAATTCACCCCAAAAAAATTCTATCCGAAGAAAACACGCATGATGAAATTTGACACACGAACAATCAAAGAAACCAATCTGAAGGAGGAGTGGGAAAAGGAACCAGCTGACTCTTGGGAAAAATTTCGAACAAAAATTACAAAGAAGGCAAAAGAACTGATCCCATTGAAAAAGAACACAAAACATCCCTGGTGGGACTCTGGAAGTGAAAAAGCGCTGGAAGAAAGAAAGAAAGCCTTTCTGAGTATAACAGTAAAAAATCCCCAGAAAATCTAGATCACTTCCACAACACCAGAAGACAAGTGGCAAAAACAATCAGACAAGTCAAGAGGAAGTACCTCAAGGAACAGTGTGAGTCTATTGAAGAAAATTTCCGTAACTATAATGTACGAGACTTCTATAAGACCTTTGCTGGGAGAATCAATGGATACGGCTCACGAAATCTATGTTTCAGAAAACCAGATGGAAAACTAGCGCTCACAAATCGGGAAAATTGTGAGGAGCTGGCAAGATACTTTTCCGGACTCCTCAATTGCCCTGAACCTTCTTCAAGATTCCCTCAAGAAACTGCTATCTACACAAATCCAGAATCCCCACCATCTACACTAGAGGAGATCCAAAGACATATTCATAGACTGAAAAACAACAAGGCATCCGGAGAAGATAATATCACTGCAGAACTACTTAAAAATCTTGGACCAAATTCCCTCAAAGAACTCACTCAAATCATCACAGACATTTGGCAGACAGAAAAACTACCAGAAGATTGGAAATGCGCCCTAATTCATCCACTGCATAAAAAGGGAGACATGGCAGATATAAACAACTATCGAGGAATCTCCCTTCTCCAAGTCACTCATAAAATCCTCTCAGCTTGTCTTCTTCAACGAACACAAGAACAACTCGAACACAGTATTGGTGAATACCAAGCTGGCTTTCGCCCTCACCGATCCTGTGCAGAACAAATTTTCAGTTTGAAGACAACACTAAAATACAAAGCAGTCAGGAACAGTCCGATCATTTGTTCCTTTGTTGATTTCGCAAAGGCTTATGATTCAATCTATAGGCAATCTCTCTTTATTATCCTTGAGGAGCTAGGACTCGATCCGAAAACCCTAAACCTTATCAAAGAAACGCTCACAAACACAACTTCTAAGATAAAATTCCTGGGTGAAATATCAGAGCCCTTCCTGATCAAAACCGGCGTCAGACAAGGTGACGGCTTGTCTCCACTTCTCTTCAACCTTGTCTTAGTCAAAGTCATCCGAGAATGGGAAAAAGAACTGAAGAATCAAAATTACTGGAAGCCTATACAACTAGGAAGATCTAAAGATGGTATTAAAATTTCATGCTTGGCATTTGCAGATGACGTGGCCATTCTAGCAGAAAACGAGACCACAGCAATTAAACAGATAGACATTCTCAAAGGATGCGCCGAAAAAGTTGGGCTACAAATTTCCTTCCAAAAAACCAAATTCATCTGCTCAAAATTTGAAACTCAAAAACTGACTACAAAATATGGACAAATTGAGAGAGTTCCATTCTTTAAATACTTAGGCGAGGTCCTAGAACCCACAGGGGGAGAGAAAACTGCACAAAAAGTTCGACTGCAAAAACTGAAAAGAGCATACTGGAAAACCCACATCTACAATAAAAAGTGTCTCTCCTTTCACTCAAAAATACGACACTACAATACAGTAATCAAGCCCGAAGCACTATATGCCAGCGAAACACTCACACTCCATAGAAAAGGCGACCTGGAAGGCATCCTGAAAGAGGAACGCAAAATTATCAGAAAGATTCTTGGCCCAAAAAGAACGGAAGATGGATACAGGTTACAGTCTCGGAAAACTACAGAAAAATTATCTAACCTCGCCGCAGACATCCGGAAAAGAAGACTAAAATTTTACGGTCATATCCACAGACTCCCAACACCCAGACTCTCCCACAAAATTTTAATATACACTCCAGGAAATTGAAATAAGAACACCGTGAATTCATTGTCCCAGGAAGGGGAAACTTTATTGACACATTCCTGGGGTCAGATACATCACATGATTACACTGACAGAACCACAGGCACATAGACACAGGCAACAGAGCATGCACAATGTCGGCACTAGTACAGTGTATATCCACCTTTCGCAGCAATGCAGGCTGCTATTCTCCCATGGAGACGATCGTAGAGATGCTGGATGTAGTCCTGTGGAACGGCTTGCCATGCCATTTCCACCTGGCGCCTCAGTTGGACCAGCGTTCGTGCTGGACGTGCAGACCGCGTGAGACGACGCTTCATCCAGTCCCAAACATGCTCAATGGGGGACAGATCCGAAGATCTTGCTGGCCAGGGTAGTTGACTTACACCTTCTAGAGCACGTTGGGTGGCATGGGATACATGCGGACGTCATTGTCCTGTTGGAACAGCAAGTTCCCTTGCCGGTCTAGGAATGGTAGAACGATGGGTTCGATGACGGTTTGGATGTACCGTGCACTATTCAGTGTCCCCTCGACGATCACCAGTGGTGTACGGCCAGTGTAGGAGATCGCTCCCCACACCATGATGCCGGGTGTTGGCCCTGTGTGCCTCGGTCGTATGCAGTCCTGATTGTGGCGCTCACCTGCACGGCGCCAAACACGCATACGACCATCATTGGCACCAAGGCAGAAGCGACTCTCATCGCTGAAGACGACACGTCTCCATTCGTCCCTCCATTCATGCCTGTCGCGACACCACTGGAGGCGGGCTGCACGATGTTGGGGCGTGAGCGGAAGACGGCCTAACGGTGTGCGGGACCGTAGCCCAGCTTCATGGAGACGGTTGCGAATGGTCCTCGCCGATACCCCAGGAGCAACAGTGTCCCTAATTTGCTGGGAAGTGGCGGTGCGGTCCCCTACGGCACTGCGTAGGATCCTACGGTCTTGGCGTGCATCCGTGCGTCGCTGCGGTCCGGTCCCAGGTCGACGGGCACGTGGACCTTCCGCCGACCACTGGCGACAACATCGATGTACTGTGGAGACATCACGCCCCACGTGTTGAGCAATTCGGCGGTACGTCCACCCGGCCTCCCGCATGCCCACTATACGCCCTCGCTCAAAGTCCGTCAACTGCACATACGGTTCACGTCCACGCTGTCGCGGCATGCTACCAGTGTTAAAGACTGCGATGGAGTTCCGTATGCCACGGCAAACTGGCTGACACTGACGGCGGCGGTGCACAAATGCTGCGCAGCTAGCGCCATTCGACGGCCAACACCGCGGTTCCTGGTGTGTCCGCTGTGCCGTGCGTGTGATCATTGCTTGTACAGCCCTCTCGCAGTGTCCGGAGCAAGTATGGTGGGTCTGACACACCGGTGTCAATGTGTTCTTTTTTCCATTTCCAGGAGTATATATATATACCATGAACTCAATTTACTGTCAACTCTAACTGCTGCCTGACTATCCATGTAAAGACCTTTAATTGCTTGCAAAAGTTTGCCTCTTATTCCATAATCTCGTAGAACAGACAATAACTTCCTCCTAGGAACCCGGTCACATGCCGTTTATAGATCTATGAAGCATAGATACAATTCCCTGTTCCACTCATAACACTTCTCCATTATTTGCCGTAAGCTAAAGATCTGGTCCTGACAACCTCTAAGAGGCCTAAACCCACACTGATTTTCATCCAATTTGTCCTCAACTAATACTCGCACATTCCTTTCAACAATACCTGAGAAGATTTTACCCACAACGCTGATTAAAGAGATACCTCTGTAGTTGTTACAATCTTTTCTGTTTCCATGTTTAAAGATTGGTATGGTTACTGCTTTTGTCCAGTCTGATGGAACCTGTCCCGACTCCCAGGCCATTTCAATTATCCTGTGTAGCCATTTAAGACCTGACATTCCACTGTATTTGATGAGTTCCGACTTAATTTCATCCACCCCAGCTGCTTTATTGCACTGAAATCTATGAACCATTTTCTCCACTTCCTCAAATGTGATCCTATTCAAAATGGCTCTGAGCACTATGGGACTTAACATCCATGGTCATCAGTCCCCTAGAACTTAGAACTACTTAAACCTAACTAACCTAAGGACATCACACAACACCCAGCCATCACGAGGCAGAGAAAATCCCTGACCCCGTCGGGAATCGAACCCGGGAACCCGGGCGTGGGAAGCGAGAACGCTACCGCACGACCACGAGCTGCGGACTGTGATCCTATTTCCATCATCATTCCTATCCCATTCTACCTCGAAATCTGAAACATTACTGATCGTATTTTCACCTACATTGAGCAATTCTTCAAAATATTCCCTCCATCTGCCCAAGGCATCCACAGGATTCACCAGCAGTTCTCCTGACCTGTCCAAAATACTTGTCATTTCCTTCTTACCTCCCTTTCGAAGACTGCTAATTACACTCCAGAATGGTTTTCCAGCAGCTTGATCCATAGTCTCCAACCTGTTTCCAAAGTCTTCCCAAGATTTCTTCTTGGATGCTGCAGTTATCTGTTTGGCTTTGTTTCTTTCTTCAACATAACTTTCTCTGTCTACCTGAGTTCTAGTATGTAGCCATTTTTGATACGCCTTCTTTTTCCTTTTACAGGCTGCCTTGACTGTGTCATTCCACCAAGCTGTTTGCTTCATCCTACTTTTACACACTACTGTTCCACTTCTAGTACTGTGTCCCTGTACCTTGTCCATCCCTTTTCCAATGACTGTAATTGACTACATTCAACTAACTGGTACCTTTGAGATCGCTGTTATGTACTTGTGCCTGATTTCCTCATCCTGAAGTTTCTCCACACTTATCCTCCTACATATGGACCTGACCTCCTGCACTTTCGGCCTTACAATCCCAATTTCACTGCAGATTGAATAATGATCAGTGTCATGAAAGACTCCCCTGAATACATGTGTGTCCCTCACAGCCTTCCTAAATTCCTGATCTGTTATTATATAGTCAATGATAGGTCTGGTTCCCCTGCCTTCCCAAGTATACCGGTGAATGTTCTTATGTTTAAAAAAGGAGTTTGTGATTACTAAGCCCATACTGGCACAGAAATCCAAGAATTGTTTCCCGTTCCTGTTGGCCTCCATATCCTCTCCAAATTTACCCATAACCTTTTCATACCCTTCTGTTCGATTTCCAATCCTGGCATTAAAATCACCCATGAGCAGAACACTGCCCTTGTCCTTTACTCTAACAACTACATCACTGAGTGTCTCATAAGAACTATCCATCTTATCTTGATCTGTCCCTTCACAATGCGAATATACTGACACAATCCTAATTTTCTTGCTAGACACTGCCAAATCTATCCACATCAGTCGTTCGTTTACATACCTTATTGCAACTACGCTGGGTTCCATTTCTTTCCTGATGTAAAGCCCTACACCCCATTGTGCTATTCCTGCTTTGACTTCTGACAAGTAGACCTTGTATTCTCCCACTTCCTCTTCTTTCTCACCCTTACCCGAATGTCACTAACAGCTAAAACGTCCAGCCCCATCTTACTTGCAGCCTCTGCCAGCTCTACCTTCTTCCCAGAGTAGCCCCCATTGATATTAATAGCTCCCCATCTCATTACCATTTGTTTGCCAAGTCGTATCTTAGGAGTCCCTGGTTTGTCAGTTAGAGATGGGACTCCGCCACCTCGAAAGGTCCGAGGCATTTTGCTCTGATTGTTGCTAGCATCATATTTAAAGTACCAGGGAATCAGGTTGCTAGCCTTACTTACCCCGAGTCCCATTGGGTTTTACCCCTAACGGTTGAGGGACTAACCGGTGAATTTGGTAATCTTTGCCGTATTAGCACAAAGGTGACCACGACTCAGAATATGTCCGAGATGCCCAGCCTTATTCCAAAGTAACTGGTATCCCGACTGTCGGGACCACTTACTTGGCCACTCATACGTTGCCCGTGGTTCATGAACTAGGACATGACTACAGGAACCCACACCATGAACCACATTAATGTGATTAATTATACAATTAATGTGAATAAAATTTTGTGAAGCATGAAAAATTTCCACTCATTCGTCAGTGGACCAGGCAGAAGAAAATTAAGTTAAGCAACATTCAACATGAATCGTTACAGCCTACTCTTTCGCAATTGCGGACTGCTATAAAGACAGCATGGCTTCTTACTTCTGCAGGGGACTTCCGGCGACTTGTTTAGTCCACGCCACGTGGAGCAGCTGCGCTATGACGGGCGAAAGGTGGTCCCACACGATATTAGGAGATATACTATGGCTTTTCGTCACTTGAGTGTAATACGCATAAGTAAAGGATAACTATGAACAGGGACAGATAATTTGAAGCAATATTCTGTAGTCTCTGTTACCTTACATCAGGACCAACTTTTATTTCTTAGAATTTAGGATACAGCGAAGAAAAAAAACAGTTTACATTTTCAGCAATCTCCGTAGAACAGATCGATTGGTAGGAAGCGGTATATGAAAAGAGGCGCGAGTAAAATAGATCTATATTCCAAACTTGCAGGTTTAATTTCTTTCCCTTTTGGCATATCATACTATTGTATGCGCTTCCCTCAGTATATTTTATGTACTATGGTTGGGGGAGAACTCGGATGAGAAACGTCTCTCACCACAGATAATAAATATGGGAACAACCGTGCCTTCCCCAACCTTTTGACATACAATCGCCTCCCCCCCCCCTTTTAGATCCCATAACTTCCACTACTTCTACTGCGTGTATTTATTCTCCTTTAATACACCTCGTGAACGCAAAACACATCACATATTAATCAAGACGAGAAGGCTACTAATCTTCGAAACCCGACTGTTTTTGTCGCACCATAGACCTCAAGTTGGTCACTTTAAATCATGTTTATTGAAGACGTGCTGGGAAATATCTGCCATCCTAGAAGCGTAACTCGTCCTTGAACCAGTGACGAAGGCTTCCAGCACAACCCGTTTAACAAAAGGAAGAGAAAGGCCAATCATGTCCCAATTGCAGGAATCCTTCTTTTCTCTCTCTCTCTCTCTCTCTCTCTCTTTCTCTCTCTCTCTCTCTCTCTCTCTGTATCTCATATATGTAAATTATTCCCTGATGTTTCAACATATGTCCTGTCAGCCTTTCCCCTCTTCTTGTCGATGTTTCCCACATGTTTGGTTCTAGGCGCTGCAATCTGGAACCGCGCGACCGCTACGGTCGCAAGTTCGAATCCTGACTCGGACATGGAGGTGTGTGATGTCCTTAGGTTAGTTAGGTTTAAGTAGTTCTAAGTTCTAGGGGACTGATGACCTCAGAAGTTAAGTCCCATAGTGCTCAGAGCCATTTGAAACCACATGTTTATCTCCTCGTCGATTTCGTGGAGAAACTCTTCATTTCATATCTCATCAGTACATCTTTCAACATCCTCCTCTAGCACAACATTCCAAACGCTAAAAATTTCTTCTCCAGTTTTCCTAGTCCGTGATTCACTTCAATACAACGTTGAGTTACAAACGTACATTCCCAGAAAGTTCTTCCTTCATTTGCCGGGAACGCTCTCTTTGTTGCTTCTAGACTGCTTTCTATGTACTCTTTGCTTCAGTCCGACATGTGCTCTTTTCCCTCCAAGGTAGCAGAATTCCTTATAGTTGTCTACTCTGTTGGGCAGCCGCCTTGCCGCAGTGGATACACCAGTTCCCGTCGGATCACAGAGGTTAAGCGCTGTATGGCGTGGCCGGCACTTGGATGGGTGACCATCCGGGCCGCCATTCGCTGTAGCCATTTTTCGGAGTGCACTCATCCTCGCGATGCCAATTGAGAAGCTACTCGACCGAATAGTAGCGGCTCCGGCCAAAGAAAACCATCACACACCCTCTCCTAACCGCATCCTCAGCTGAGGATGACACGGCGGTCCGTTGGTACCGATGGCCTACTTGTGGCCTGAAGACCAAGTGCTGCTGCTACTACTGTCTTTTTTGTGCCCAATTTTTATGTTATGTTCGCCGTGAATCTCATTTCTAATTCATCTTTCTTCGGATAACTCTCAATCCACATTGTGTACTCATTTTGTGTATCATCTTATAGCTGATCCTAAATTTTCTTTTCGATTTAGCTTAACAACCTTAACGGGAATGTTGGGCGGTGTATGTCGCTTATCAACCGTCCGTCAATACGAGATTTAGTAGAATAACTGGGCGCTGTACAAAGCGAAGAAAAGCGAACGTCCAACAGTGAACGTGAGTCCTCTCTTGAGTAAATGCTAGGCATGCATGAGAAAACGGCATTCAGCCGTGTTCGGTTTGCATTCGCTTGTGTCCTCGCGTGTTCCGCTGGTTGTCGGTCTTTTAGCGAACCGTCGCAGGCAGTTCGTGTCCTCTCCATTTGGCCATTAGCACTACGGAAAGCTTTCGTCTTCCGTCTTGTCTACTTGGCTGTTGACATGAGCTGAGGAAACGATGGCGTGTTCCGAAGAGAATGTAAATTTGCTAATAGAAGAATACACATATAATACTTGCTTCTGCGATCCAAGAGATGCACAACACGAATGCCGAAGGAAGAAACTAAAGATTCTTAAAAAATTGCTGAAGCACTCAAAGGTCCTAGTTAGGATGTGATAACGCTGATAAATTCATTAGAAGCTTACATCAGACGAGACCTAAGTGAGTAAGCAGAAGCTTTGTAATTCTCTTTGTTAAAAAGGAAAAGTACAGTAAATTTCCTTGAAAGTAAACATGTGCGAAAGTGTACTTATTTTGCTGATTAAAATTAAAAATATACGCAAGATCTGATCGTTCACGTAGTTCTCGTTCACGGTACCTAATTATAGGGCTGCCGTATCAGTCTAACACTGTTATGTTAGTGATTTTTGCTGATAAATCCCAAATGTTTTACCCAGGGTAACACTATGTGCCTTCTAACGAATAACATAACAGCTTTTACCAAGTAGTTTACGTGATAGGTCTTGGGTATACTTCAGGAATAATATATTATTGACATTATCTTCTTTAAAAGTGCTTTAACAAAAACCTTGAAGTGCTTCCATGAGCGACTGCGTACAGAAACTACGTAACATATAGCCGCTACTGAAATGCGAATCAATCACAAACGTAAATGTCTCCGATTCCTAATAACCAGAGTGTATATACCAGACTGACTTCAGTTTTTGTTGATCATCAGATATTAGCGTTCTGTTTTTACGTTTCCTGCTCAACTGCAATGAGAAGACAGCAACAAGAGTTAACTGGCATATGTGCAAAGTTTTGGACTAAAGGTAAAGAAAGCTGGAGTATCAGTTCAGTGGAGAGTGCACCGCCTCCACATGTCTAACGCTTGCTACAACCAGTGACGCCTGAATCTTTCCTCTGCTGCTCGATTCACCTTTCTTCGTCCCAAAGAGTGCCCTCGTCATTGCAAGATAATGTTCTCTGCTTACGAAAATTTTGCATTCTGGCTCTAACTATATGAAGGCATTGGCCAAAGCCATGAAAACATCGCGAGAAAAGTGTGTTGTGTGAGCGTAATAAATGGTCTTTGAAGAGGATTGTGACGAAAACTAAGAGGACGACAGCTGCAAAAGTCACTGCAGAACTAACGTCGCACTCGCACCCTGCCAGCCTAAAAATAAAATGAAGGGATCTCCATAAGTATGGAATTGTAGAGCGAGTTGGAAGTCCAAAACCGCTCATGAGTTATGCATATTCTCGTAACAGAAAGATGCTGCCGAACCCATAAAAGCTCGGCTATGAGCAGTAGAAGAAAGTCATTTGTCCGATGAATCTCATCAGTGGAAATTGACGGAGGTTCGGTGATGATTTGAGCAGACATTTCGTGGTATTGCATGGGTCGCATGGTTACTCTGCAAGGCAGCATTACTGCCAAGGATTTCTGTCTTCACTGAGCAGGTCCATCCCATGGTACGATGTTTGTTCTTTAATGGTGATGCTGTGTTTCAAGACGACAATGCCCCTGTTAAGCCGGCCTGTGTGGCCGAGCGGTTCTAGGCGCTTCAGTCCGGAACCGCGCGACTGCTGCGGTCGCAGGTTCGAATCCTGCTACGGGCATGGATGTGTGTGATGTCCTTAGGTTAGTTAGGTTTAAGTAGTTCTAAGTTCTAGGGGACTGATGACCTCAGATGTTAAGTCCCATAGTATTCAGAGCCATTTGAACCATTTGAGCCTCTGTTAAAACAGCTCACATCGTTGAGGACAGGTTTCGTTAGCACGAGGATGAATTGCCTCATTTCCCTAGCCACAACAATCACCAGCCCTCAATATTACTGAATCTTTACGGTCAACTTTCGAGAGAAGGGTGCATTTTCGCTATCAAATGGTTCAAATGGCTCTGAGCAGTATGGGACTTAATGTCTGAGGTCATCAGTCCCCTAGAACTTAGAACTACGTAAACCTAACTAACCTAAGGACATCACACACATCCATGCCCGAAGCAGGATTCGAACCTGCGACCGTAGCAGTCGCGCTGTTCCAGACTGTAGTGCCTAGAACCGTTCGGCCACACTGGCCGCCCATTTTCGCTATCCACCTGCATCATTGTTACCGGAACTTGCCACTATTTTTTTGGAAGGATGGTATAAGATTGTCTTGAACACCATACAGGTACTGTGGTTATCCATCCAGAGACGGCTGGAAGCTGTATTGAATGTCAACTGTTTTTCTACACCATATTAAGCATGGTAATGTGTTGTTTTGGTATTCCCATACTTTTGTTCATCATCTACATCATACTCCGCAAGCCACAGAATGGTGTGTGGCGGAGGGTACTTATTGTACCAATACCTGCGCCCTCCAACCCTGTTCCCCTCACGAATAGCGCGTGGGAAGAGTGATTCTCGGTAAGCCTCTGTATTAGCTCTAATTTCTGCATTTTCTTCTCATGGCCATTAAGCAAGACTTGTATGAAAGAGGGGGGGGGGGGGGGGGGGGAGTAATGTGTCGTCCGACTCTTCCCGGAAAGTGCTCTCTCGAAATTTCAATAGCAAATCTCTCCACGATGGACAACGTCTCTGACAGTGGAGTTCGCTGACCATCTCCGTAACGCTTTCGCACCTGCTAAACGATCCCGTGACGAAACGTGCCGTTGGATGTTCTCTATTTCTTCTATTAGCCGTACCTGGTAAGGAATACCAGTAGAAGAACAATATTCAAGAATCGGTCCAACAAGCGTTGTATAAACCACTTCCTTTTCTGAATGAGTTATATTTGCTTAAGTCTCTGCCTAAGAATCTGAGTCTGGCATCTGCTTTTCCCACTATTTATTTTATATGGTAATTCCACTTAAGGTGCTGTGGATAGTTACTCCTAGATATTTTACGGCAGATACTGTTTCCAGCGGTTTGTCATCAATAATGTAACTATACAGTAGTGGATTTCTTTTGTTACGTATGAGCAATACGTTATATTTATTTACGTTTAGGGTCAACTGCCAGAGCCTGGACAGTTCTTCGATTCTCTGGGGGTCATTCTGCGAATCGTTACTATCTTCTGGCGTTGCGCTTTGTTATAGACAACCGCATTATCTGAGAACAGCCTTCGAGAGCATCCGACGCTTTCTACTGCATCATTTATATATATTGTTAACAGAAACGGTCCTATCACACTTCCTTGCGGTACAACGGAAATTACATTTGCATCAGTCGATTTTGCTCCGTTTAGAGCGACGTATTGAGTTCTGTCTGCAAGGAAGACTTGAATCCAGTCGCAAATCTGCTCGGATACTAGATGAACTCGTTTTTTTTTTCTTTTTTTGCACTAAACGACAATGCGGGACGTGTCAAATGCCTTCCTGAAGTGAAGGAACACGGCGTTGTCTACGGCACTGTGGATCTTATGGAGGAACAGAGCGAGATGAGTTACGCAGGATCTCTGTTTGTGGAATCTATGTTCATTTTTACAGAGGAAATTTTCCTTCTCCAAAAACCTCAAATTTCTGAGCGTAAAACATGCTCCACTATTTTACAACATAGACGTCAACGATATAGGTCTATAATTGTGTGCATCTGATCTACGGCCCTTCTTAAAAACGGGAATGAACTTCGCTTTCTTCCAGTGGCTAGGGACCCTTCGTTGTTCAAGCGATCTACGATAAATTACTGCTGGAAGGAGAGGAAGTTCTTTCGCTGAACTTTGTTGCATCTTATAGGTATGTCAACTGGTCCTGACACCTTTCCGCTATTAAGCAGTTGTAGTTGTTTTTCTATTCCGCGATCGGTTATCTCAATATCTGCCATTTTGACGTTCGTACAACGATTGAGAAAAGGGACCATATTACGATCTTTCGTGGTCAAACAGTTTCGGAAGACTGAATTCGGCATTTCGGCCTTCTCACTATCACCTTCCGTTTCGGTGCCAGTACGGTCACTGATTGAATGAATAGGTGTTTTGACCCACTTACTGATTTTACAAATGGTTCAAATGGCTCTGAGCACTATGGGACTTAACATCTGTGGTCATCAGTCCCATAGAACTTCGAACTACTTAAACCTAACTAACCTAAGGACATCACACACGTCCATGCCCGAGGCAGGATTCGAACCTCCGACCGTAGCAGTCACGCGGTACTGATTTTACACACTGCCAAAACCTATTAGGGTATTTCACAGATCGGTAGACAAAGTTTTGCTTTCAAAGTTCACTACTCGCCATTAAAATTGCTACACCAAGAAGAAATGCAGATGATAAACGGGTATTCATTGGAGAAATATATTATACTAGAACTGACATGTGATTACATTTTCACGTAATTTGGATGCATAGATCCTGAGAAATCAGTACCCAGAACAACCACCTCTGGCCGTAATAACGGCCTTGATACACTCGGGCATTGAGTCAAACAGAGCCTGGATGGCGTGTACAGGTACAGCTGCCCATGCAGCTTTAACACGATACCACAGTTCATCAAGAGTAGTGACTGGCGTATTGTGACGAGCCAGTTGCTCGGCCACCATTGACCAGACGTTTTCAGTTGGTGAGATATCTGGAGAATGTGCTGGCCAGGGCAGCAGTCGAACATTTTCTGCATCCAGAAAGGCCTGCAGAGTACCTGCAACATGCGGTCGTGGATTATCCAGCTGAAGTGTAGGGTTTCGCAGGGATTGAATGAAGGGTAGAGCCACGGGTCGTAACACATCTGAAATTTAACTGTTCAAAGTGCCGTCAATGCGAACAATAGGTGATCGAGACGTGTAATCAATGGCACCCCATACCATCACGCCGGGTGATACGCCAGTATGGTGATGACGAATACACGCTTCCAATGTGCGTTCACCGCGATGTCGTCAAACACGGATGTGACCATCATGATTCTGTAAACAGAACCTGGATTCATCCGGAAAAATGACGTTTTGCCATTCGTGCACCCATGTTCGTCGTTGAGTACACCATTGCAGGCGCTCCTGCCTTTGATGCAGCATCGAGGGTAACCGTAGCCGTGGTCTCCGAGCTGATAGTCCATGCTGCTGCAAACGTCGTCGAACTGTTCGTGAAGACGGTTGTTGTCTTGCAAACGTCCCCATCTGTTGACTCAGGGATCGAGACGTGGCTGCACGATCCGTTACAGCCATGCGGATAAGATGCCTGTCATCTCGACTGCTAATGATACGAGGCCGTTGGGATCCAGGATGGCTTTCCGTATTACCCTCCTGAACCCACCGCTCCATATTCTGCTAACAGTCATTGGATCTCGACCAACGGGAGCAGCAATGTCGCTATACGATACACTGCAATCGCGATAGGCTACAATCTGACCGTTATCAAAGTGGAAACGTGATGGTATGCATTTCTCCTCCTTACACGAGGCATCTCAACAACGTTTCACCAGGCAACGCTGGTCAACTGCTGTTTCTGTATGAGAAATCGGTTGGAAACTTTTCTCATGTCAGCACGTTGTATGTGTCGCCATCGGCGCCAACCTTGTGTGAATGCACTGAAAAGGTAATCATTTACATATCGCAGCATGTTCTTCCTGTCGGATAAATTTCGCGTCTGTAGCACTTCTTCTTCGTGGTGTAGCAATTTTAATGGCCGGTAGTGTATTTGAATGCTTCTCTCAATGCTCTCCTTACGCTCATTTTCGCTTCGTTCAGATTTTGTTTGTCAGCTGGGTTTTTACTTCTGTTGAATCCGAGGGAAGTTCTTTTGTTCAGCAGTTCTGTAACGCTGCTATTATACGATGGCGGGCCTTCCGCATCCCTTAAGCCCTTACTCGGAGCACATTTGTCTAGGGCATATATCTGTAATGTTATATCCTGTCTGCCGATTATTAGTGACAAAAAAGAGCAACGTAGTATTGATAGGCTATGTTCGTTATCTCACGTTTCCTTGCGTTCACTCTCATGAATGGTACTGGCGAACTGTCGTTCGCTTGTGTACGCTTCTATCCGCTCCAGTGTGAAGAGTACTTAAAACGGAGCCAGTGAGCACCGCTGGGCTGGCTTTTATGAGTCACAAGGAGGGTGCCCCAGATCCGGCTGGCGACAGCGGCCGCTGCTGGGGTCGTTGACCCCCGGGGCGCTCTGCCAGCGGTTGGCGCGCCTGTCCTTCCCTGAGGTCGTATGCTGCTGCCGCTGCCGGCGCCTTTCGTCCTCCGCGCCTCCCCACGTGGTTCGCACGCTCCGGAGACGTCGCCGCATACTCAGTATGTGTGGAAACGTGGCCATCTTCCCACTGGCTGTCCCAGCCAGTCAGCTGGCTTGGCGGGCCGTTAGACGCGGCCAACTGCTTATCTAAATCTGCGTTTGTATTCCACAAGCCACTCTAGGCTGTATGGCGAGAGGCACATACCACTCCCCCCTCTCCCCCCCTACGCTCCCCCATGTCTACCCTTCCCTGTCCCATCCAATTCTGCTCCTATTCTACGAGGGTCACTCCGAAAGAAATGCACACTATTTTTTTTAAATCCATCTTTTATTCTGTATGTTTGAAAGTTTTACAGTGTGTAGATACATCCTTTAGGAACAATATTTTCATTTCTCCACATAATTTCCATCCCTCTCAATTGCATTACGCCATCTTGGAACCAGCGCCTGTATACACGCACGGTAAAATTCTGGACAAAACTGTTGGAGCCACCGTTTGACAGCGTGCTGTAATATTTCTGGCTTATTCAGCCATCATATTAGGCTCCAGGAAGCTATTCCCAGGGCAGTGGAGATGCAAGAAGCATAGAGATGACGCAATGTGGGATGAGGTACCGGTGACAGATGTTAGATTCGGTACCGTTCCCGTGAGAAAGACCGCCTGTATGATGGTGCTGCTCTGTGATTGACTGCTGTGTTCGGCGGTAGGGCGCCAAAACGTTAAACTTTAGTTGCTGTTATTAATTAAACCTGTCATCCAAATTACTTCATTTTTTAAATAAACATCTCTCAACAGCCAGCTATCAATCAGTCATTTCAAAATTATTAAAATCAAAGTATTACTAAAACAAAAGACTGACGATATTACTGCCGATGCACTTCGGTGGCGTTCGGGTTCCGCCTTGCTGGCTTGGCACGCGAAGTGTCTCGGGCAGTCCTCTCTCCAGTTCTGACCGTTCCAGTAGACAGACATGTCTGTTATAGCAGTATTTGTTTCATGCAATTTTATTTACTACAGTTCCGACCGTCGCTAGGTACAGACATGTAGTCTGTAATAGTAGTATTTGATTCATGTAATTTTATTCTCCAGTTCTGACGGTTCCAGTAGATAGACATGTTGTCTGTGGCAGGATGTATTTCATATTATTTTAGCCAGATATAATGACTGTGGAAAGATATGTTCAATACGTTGTGATCAAGAATAGTTTGTCGTGTCTATATCAATAAAAACGCTAGTGGCATCCCAAATGAGTTACAGTTTATTCGTAGCAGCAGCTCCTTGCGAAGTTAATTTCAGCCTCAAGAAAAAGATCCACGACCCCCGTGCTGTTTTCCGCGCTGGGGACATCATCATCATGAAGACAGCAGGTTAGTGAAGTGTACAAGAACTTATGTACTCCACACAGGGCAGTGGAAACAACTAGGTACCTCACGTGTACTGCATGCACAGTACAAATGTGCTCAGTGACGCGTCATCTGCAGTAATGCAGAGGAGGTAAAGAAGGATCAAAGTATTAACACTATCTCACATTTATTCCTTTTTTCTTGCCGTAGTGCACAAGGGAGTCATCATCTTCGAAGAGAGTCTTTCAGTGTCCCAAAGAGATGATAGTCACATGGAGCCAGGCGAGGACTGTAAGGCGGGTGTTTCAGTGTTGTCCATCCGAGTTTTGTGATCGCTTCCATGGTTTTTTGACTGACATATGGCCGTGCATTGTCGTGCAACGGAAAAACATCCTGCTTTTGCCGAAGTAGTCGAACACGACTCAGTCGAGCTTGAAGTTTCTTCAGTGTAGTCACATATGCATCAGAATTTTTGGTGGTTCCACTTGGCATGATGTCCACTAGCAAGAGTACTTCGGAAACGAAAAACACCGTAGCCATAACTTTTCCAGCAGAAGGTGTGATTTTGAAATTTTCTTCTTGGGTGAATTTGCATGATGCCACCCACAGATTGCCTCTTCGTCTCTGGTGAAAAATGATGGAGCCATGTTTCATAACCTGTCACAATTCTTCCAAGCAGTTCATCTCCACCACTCTCGTACTGTTCCAAAAGTTCGCTGCACTTGCCCGCGAAAGGCAAAGGTCCCGAGTTCGAGTCTCGATCCGTCACACAGTTTTAATCTGCCAGAAAGTTTCATTTCAGCGCACACTCCGCTGCAGAGTGAAAATCTCATTCAAGAAGCTAACTCCTCGGCCGATGGTCTCAGATAGTTGAAATTACTTCACTGTCTTCCACAATAATTTCTTTCAGCAAAATCGCGGGCATGTTTTATTTTTTTTATTTTTTTTAAAATCCAGTCACGGGCCCAAACCTGTCTCATTTCTTTTCTTATGTGTCGATTTCATACAGACATGTAATAACTCCTATACCACCTGTGCACCTGCCAAAACTTTCATTTCAGGAACGACTTCGGCACTCACAAAACTACGAAATCAAATGTACTCTAGTGTCGCTGTGTCTACTGCTGTACACGAAAACAGTTTCGAAAAATTGATTTCACAAATCGAGTTTCACAATTTAGGTTCGTCGTGCAAAGTAGCCTACACACAGAATTTAATATGTACTGAATGACAACTGAGATGGATATTCTCAGACACCGGAAGGGAAACGTTTCAGTTTCTTCCTGATATATATGCTATTTTCCTTGACTTCCGGAAGGCGTTCGATACAGTTCCGCTCTGTCGCCTGATAAACAAAGTAAGAGCCTACGGAACATCAGACCAGCTGTGTGGCCGGATTGAAGAGTTTTTAGCAAACAGAACACAGCCTGTTGTTCTCAATGGAGAGACGTCTACAGACGTTAAAGTAGCCTCTGGCGTGTCACAGGGGAGTGTTATGGGATCATTGCTGTTCACAATATATATAAATGACCTAGTAGATAATGTCGGAAGTTCCATGCGGCTTTTCGCGGATGATGCTGTAGTATACAGAGAAGTTGCAGCATTAGAAAATTGTAGCGAAATGCAGGAAGATCTGCAGCGGATAGGTACTTGGTGCAGGGAGTGGCAACTGACCCTTAACATAGACAAATGTAACATATTGCGAATACATAGAAAGAAGGATCCTTTATTGTATGATTATATGATAGCGGAACAATCACTGGTAGCAGTTACTTCTGTAAAATATCTGGGAGTATACGTGCGGAACGATTTGAAGTGGAATGATCATATAAAATTAATTGTTGGTAAGGAGGGTGCAAGGTTGAGATTCATTGGGAGAGTCCTTAGAAAATGTAGTCCATCAACAAAGGAGGTGGCTTACAAAACACTCGTTCGACCTTTACTTGAGTATTGCTCATCAGTGTGGGATCCGTACCAGATCGGGTTGAGAGAGGAGGTAGAGAAGATCCAAAGAAGAGCGGCGCGTTTTGTCACAGGGTTATTTGGTGAGCGTGATAGCGTTACGGAGATGTTTAGCAACCTCAAGTGGCAGACTCTGCAAGAGAGGCGCTCTGCATTGGGTTGTAGCTTGCTGTCCAGGGTTCGAGAGGGTGCGTTTCTGGATGAGGTATCGAATATATTGTTTCCCCCTACTTATACCTCCCGAGAAGATCACGAATGTAATATTAGAGAGATTCGAATGCGCACGGAGGCTTTCCGTCAGTCGTTGTTCCCGCGAACCATACGCGACTGGAACAAGAAAGGGAGGTAATGACAGTGGCACGTAAAGTGCCCTCCGCCACACACCGTTGGGTGGCTTGCGGAGTATGAATGTAGATGTAGATGTAGAATGGCTTCAGGTAACACATTTAGAGCCATATAGGGGATTCGTCCATTACCTTTCCGAGCACGTTGCATATCCAAATTATGTGAATAGAATTTGTAAGATGACAACGAACAGCTTTGCGACTGTGGTGAAATCGGCACACCAGATCATGTTGTATGGGAAAGTCTCCTAATTGAAGAAAGATAAAGGATTACTAGGCAGGCTTTAAGAAGTAAAACTAAAACGTAATTAGAGCAAAACCGAACTTTGCTACAGTAAGTCCTCAAACTGGCGCTGTCTCAGAAAAGAAGGCTAACTATAACCAACAGACACCTCATTAGGGATGAGGGGGACTTGCAGAAGACCCAAGGGAACACCGAGCGAGGTGGCTCAATGGCTAGCACACTGGACTCGCATTCGGGAGGACGACGGTTCAATCCCGCGTCCGGCCATCCTGGTTTAGATTTTCCGTGATTTCCCTAAATCGCTCCAGGCAAACGCCGGGATGGTTCCTTTGAAAGGGCACGGCCGACTTCCTTCCCCTTACCTTGCCTAATCCTATGAAATTAATGACCTCGCTGCTTGGTCTCTTCCCCCAAACAACCCAACCCAATGGAACGAGAATGAAGGTAGTTAATTCTGCGATCCCTAGGTCCACTAATGGAAGAGTGGAGGGGGGTCGCCGCAAGCCTGCCTAAGCAAAACGGAGAAGAATCAGTGAAAAATACCGTACCAACACAATAATAACCCGCCACCACGTATAAAGCACACAACTAAATTTCGAAGGAGAAATAAAAATTATTTGCCAAAAATAAGCAGCCCACTGAGAGGAGAAAAATTACTATAAATTTACACGTACTTACATGCAAGACGTAGGTATGGAGCGTAAACATTTGTTCTAACATGCGATGCAACAAATTGGCACCAAACATATCGGCACCATATTTTGTCGTACTCACTCTCTTCACTATCAGCACCAGTATTCACTTCATCACTGTCACTCTCATTCCTTTTATTTTTTTCATGCTCTTTCCGCAGTATGTTATCCTCGCCGTCATACAGCACATTCGATATGCGCTGTTTCTTGAACCCCTTGTCGATGGACTCTAATGATATGGAGAACTATGAAGCAAGAAACCACTAGCATACAAGGATGAATGATGGCTTCTTAATCTTACTAGATGGCGTAAGTGCTTGGTCTTTTTCCAGATGCCATCTGAATATACTTTTCGGATATTGTCGCTGAACGGCTTGTTTATGACCACATTAGCACATGTAGTTTTCAAGACGTTCCTCCGGGCATTGCAGCAATGTCTGTCTTTGTGCAGGAAGTTTATTTTTTATTTCAGCTGTTACATGTCTTAAAAGCATCCAAAACCAGCATGGCTCTCTTAGCAATCAGTCACGCAGATCTGCGATTCCAAACAGTAGGCAGCCACCAACAATCAATTGCGATATCATCCAACTCTTTCTTTGGCAGCGAATCGGTAAGTCCTTAGAAAAGTTTCCTTTGGGGATGGTTTTTCTCTTCAGAATAGCATAAGGCTGTAGCAGCTTCCGTCACAGTTATTCTATTTTCATTCCTGGATCCTCTTTAATATCATACTTTTTTGCTATTTTGGTGTCTAAAGCCGTATTGCTTCGCATGTCAAAAAATACAGACGTTTCGTCAACATCGCCAATATATTGAAAAGAGCAGGAGTGACTCTTTCGCAAATCGATGACGTACCGTTGGCAGTTAACCAGGTTTTCCTCGAAATGCAAGAGATCTACTAAAGAGACTACCCACAATACGCTTGTCCGTCCTCTTTGGGAGTACTTCAGCGCGGTGTGGGATCCTTACCAGATAGGATTAACGAAGTGCATCGAGAAAGATCAAAGAAGAGCAGCACGTTTTGTATTATCGAGAAATAGGGGAGAGTGTGTCACTGGTATGATACTGGATTTTGGGTGGACATCATTGAAACAAATGCGATTTTCGTTGCGGTGGAATCTTCTCAAGAAATTCCAATCACCAACTTTCTCCTACGAATGCGAAAATATATTGTTGACGCCGGCCTACGTAGCAAGAAATGATCATCATAACAAAATAAGGAAAATCAAAGGTAGCAAGAAAATATGTAGCTGTTCGTTCTTTCCGCTCGCTGTTCGAGATTGGAATAATAGAGAATTATTGTGAAGGTGGTTCGATGAACTTAAGTGGTTGCAGAGCATCCATGTAGATGAGGTGATGTAGATGAAATCTCCTGCCGTCAACTGTGTTAGTATAGTACTTCGTTGGAGAGCGAGGCCATTTCACAGCATGAACAGACCGCACCAGCCAATACTCGCACGGTATTGTTATTGTGATACATTTAAGACTGTTTCGATTTCTAAGCTCTTCAATTGGATTACTTCTCGTGGGATAGGCATCCTCTATTTCCTCTTATCTCGCACAATGGAAATTATTCTAGCTTCAAAATCGTTCCCATGAGTGATTTTTTCGTTGAAACTACCTTCTCCCGTTTTTCTTCTGAAACAACCTGGCGTCGCACGTTAGATTCGTCCAGTCCACATTTTCTTCCGGCTTCGTTGTTGGTCATGGTTTCATCATAACACGCAACCGTAAGTTTGAATCTTGCATCGTAACTGTGTAATGTTGATGCATTAAGTTGTTCTGAAAGCGGTGCTGATATTCAAGACAATAAAAGCGAGTTAAAAGCCGTGGGCTATCTGGGGAAGTTAACCTTGCATTACTGAGCAACTGTTTCACCAGGTATCCAGTCTAGCTTCCAAATTCCCAACCAGACTAACATTAATTATAATCTTTTAATAGTCATCTTACGACAACCGGTGATATATATATATAAGAGAATTTAAATAAAAAGAAATAAATCAGTTTATATTTGGACATTTATTTTAACATTGATCATTGTTCCGTTAAAATTTCAGCATATTAAACTTGATTCATAACTAAACTGGTGCCTTATTTAGGAATGTGAAAATGTGAGTTTGTAATCTTACGGAACACATCAAATATGGAGCCAAGATTGGGAGACTGCATACAACACTGCATTCATAAAATACGAAGAACGTTGAAACATATGCAAGAGGAAATTAACCACAACCAACCGATTCAATTTTCACTCAGAGAAGTTACGTTCGTAGCGCAATCCTGTCTGTCATGAAATTACCACACACTGGTATACTAAATTCTTACTAACTCTCTGTGAAATCTTCCCGAAAAGAATAGCTGAGGGCTACTTTGATGATTACACCACATGCTTCATGTGGTCAACTTGGTTTACACAAAGAGTGTAACTCCACAATAATTCTGATAATTAAAATAAATTACATCGAAATGCAATTTACAAAAGAAAAACTTCGAACTGGTTAATATGGTCTTACCATTAACCTGACGGGTCAAACAATTGTATAAGCACGTGGTACTGGTCTCACAAAGTACACCCCAAGTGGGTTGAACATAAACAAAAGTTGCTATATTGAAAAATATTGTCAAGACGAGACGTTATAATCTCACGCACATTCGCATTTAAGATTGATGATCTTAGTTAGAGTTACTGATCAACACGTGGTTCCACTTTACTCACAAAGTAGTGACAAAGCAACTACCGGAAGATATTCTGAACTTCACACTCGAATTACACTGCGTTGCAATTTAATATAACATAAGACATTTTAAATCTAAACCTGAAATAAAGATGATTAAATTTTCAGTTAGGGTGAACTTAAGAAATCCATTGTCCTACGGACTTAGCATAGACGCGCTTAGCCAAAGATCTTACCACTTCAGACGCTCGCCATGGACCGACTGCCATGGGCCCCTCCCTAGGGTGCTTCACAAGTGACCAGAGAGGCAGCTTCCTATACCAACATGACAAGGGATGGACAGGACCATACCAAGAATAGAAACCTCTTTACTTTTAGAACGCGTAGCTACCTGTTCCGACGTTGGTCCTACTGTTCTCTAGCAGACCGGCCTGTCTGCTACCATCGAGCATGCAGCTAGAAATACATTTGCTCATTCATCGTTTCACACAGAAGGGAAGGGGGATGACAGTATCTTATCATATACAGTATATAAAAGAAAGCGGATGTAGGTTTCGTATGAGACTGTGTGACATGAATTACATATAAGCTGTGTTTTTAAGTGTAGTAGTGTGACAGATCGTTCTTGATTATGTGTAAAAGTAACACGTTCCATTGCTCAGTCTCCTCCCAGATAGTCAGAAACACCACAGTAAACTTAGAAGTGGAATGTATGCCGTAAATTACAACAGATTTAAGAAATTAACATGAAAGGAATCCAACAGAGACCTTTCAACTGCGCCGAATTCCCTGGCTTGATGATGGTTTTCGTTCTAAATGGTAGTTCATATCGACGTAAATAAGGCTTTCTTACCAGCAGACAAGTAAAACTGAATTATAAGCTAACGAAACTATATTGGTTGACCTACGCAACGATAACGCCAATACAATTTCGGTAGATGTTACCATTATTGCGTTATAAAATTCCTTGATGCCACTTTCGTTTACAGACGCTAATTGTATCTTTGCAAATGAGTATAATTTTATTACAGCAAGGGTGAAACTTGGATAAGCGGATTATTTTCAGGCCAATAAGGTAATTCCTGCTCATCTGACCTGTTGCCGTGCTGGTTGGAAGCAGCGAGACATTGCTGCACCCGATAGCGTGACCGTTCTGGTAAGCAATATACTGAGAAACTGCACTTCCGAAAAACAATTGCCGCCCGTTGTGGCCGAGCGGTTCTAGGCGCTTGAGTCTGGACCCGCGAGACCGCTACCGTCGCAGGTTCGAATCCTGCCTCGGGCATGGATGTGTGTGACGTCCTTAGGTTAGTTAGGTTTAAGTAGTTCTCAGTTCTAGGGGACTGATGACCTCAGATGTTAAGTCCCATAGTGCTCACAGCCATTTGAACCTTTTTTTTTTTTTTTTAAAAAAAAGAAAATAATTATCACAATCTTTTAGAGATTTCCCTTTTGCTCAAGATTTATTGTTGCAACAGTGGATATGGACTATATGAAATGATTACATTTACAGGTCAATAGCACAAGCAGTTCTGAGGTACCATGTATCGACACACGGTGTCCCGGCGGGGTCAGGGATTTTCTCTGCCTCGTGATGGCTGGGTGTTGTGTGCTGTCCTTAGGTTAGTTAGGTTTAAGTAGTTCTAGGTTCTAGGGGACTGATAACCATAGATGTTAAGTCCCATAGTGCTCAGAGCCATTTGAACCAATTTGACACACGGTGAAGCACCTATATTAGTACGTGGAGTAGCCAGCACGGGCGGCAATGCAGGCGCTCACTCCGTCATCCAGTCGACTTCACAGATGCCGAGTACTGTCCTGGGATACGTTATGTTACTCTTGCTCAACCTGTTCACTTACGTCTGTCAGAGTTGCTGATTGAGTCACACAAGTCACTTCTCGTCCCATCATATCTCACACCTGCTCGATGGAGACAAGTTCGGAAGTCGTGTTGGACAGGAAAGTTGCTGCACGTCTTGTAGATCACTTTGAATTTCAAGGGCAGTGAGTGGACGGGCATTATCCTGTTCGAATAGCACATCGCCTTCCTGTTGCAATAACGGAAAAAAAAGAAAAAGCGGGTCTAATAACATTCTACACGAACCGAGCGCTGGTTAGTGTCGTCTCCAGAGATACCTAAGGCGTAGGATAGTTGAAGTTTGTCGCACCCCAGAGCATAAATCCTGGGCTGCAAACGACCATCACATGCGTGCAGGCCGAATCTGCTTTCATCGCTGAAGACCACGGCGCACCATTCCAGCTTCTAAGTGATCCTCTGTCGGAACCAGTCCAACCGTGCACTTCGATGCTGTGGCGCGAGTGGAATACGAGCTAGGGGAGAACCTGTCCGTAGCCCCACTACTAATAATCGGTTCGCAATATTTCGTGTTGGCAGTCTGGTCTCACAGACCCTCTTATCTGTGGCGTGGTAGCTGTATGCTCTACCAGTGATGCCCTTACAATACGAGGTCCATTGAAGTTCTAAGGCCTCCGATTTCTTTTCTAATTAACTACTCACCCGAAATCGATGAAACTGGCGTTACTTCTCGACGTAATCGCCCTGCAGACGTACACATTTTTCACAACGCTGACGCCATGATTCCATGGCAGCGGCCAAGGCTTCTTTAGGAGTCTGTTTTGACCACTGGAAAATCGCTGAGGCAATAGCAGTACGGCTGGTGAATGTGCGGCCACGGAGAGTGTCTTTCATTGTTGGAAAAAGCCGAAAGTCACTAGGAGCCAGGTCAGGTGAGTAGGGAGCATGAGGAATCACTTCAAAGTTGTTATCACGAAGAAACTGTTGCGTAAAGTTAGCTCGATGTGCAGGTGCGTTGTCTTGGTGAAACAGCACACGCACAGCCTTTACCGGACGTTTTTGTTGCAGTGCAGGAAGGAATTTGTTCTTCAAACAATTTTCGTAGGATGCACCTGTTACCGTAGTGCCCTTTGGAACGCAATGGGTAAGGATTACGCCCTCGCTGTCCCAGAACATGGACACCATCATTCTTTCAGCACTGGCGGTTACCCGAAATTTTTTGGTGGCGGTGAATCTGTGTGCTTCCATTGAGCTGACTTGCGCTTTGTTTCGGGATTGAAAAATGGCATCCACGTCTCATCCATTGTCACAACCGACGAAAAGAAAGTCCCATTCATGCTGTCGTTGCGCGTCAACATTGCTTGGCAACATTGCACACGGGCAGCCATGTGGTCGTCCGTCAGCATTCGTAACACCCACCTGGATGACACTTTTCGCATTTTCAGGTCGTCATGCAGGATTGTGTGCACAGAATCCACAGAAATGCCAACTCTGGAGGCGATCTGTTCAACAGTCATTCGGCGATCCCCCAAAACAATTCTCTCCACTTTCTCGATCATGTCGTCAGACCGGCTTGTGCGAGCCCGAGGTTGTTTCGGTTTGTTGTCACACGACGTCCTGCCTTCATTAAACTGTCGCACCCACGAACGCACTTTAGACACATCCACAACTTCATCAGCACACGTCTCCTTCAACTGTCGATGAATTTCAATTGGTTTCACACCACGCAAATTCAGAAAACGAATGATTACACGCTGTTCAAGTAAGGAAAACGTCGCTATTTTAAGTATTTAAAACAGTTCTCATTCTCGCCGCTGGCGGTAAAATTCCATCTGCCGTACGGTGCTGCCATCTCTGGGACGTATTGACAATAAACGCGGCCTCATTTTAAAACAATGCGCATGTTTCTATCTCTTTCCAGTCCGGAGAAAAAAAATCGGAGGCCTTAGAACTTGAATGCACCTCGTACAACGTCCCTAACGGGCGTCTGTGCTGCGTGGATGTCCAGTCCTCGTCTAACGGTGTGAGAATGTTCACGTCACCATTGACACCACCATCGTTATATACCTGACAAAGTACATCTGTTTGGCAGTTCTCCGAAAGGACTATCCCGCCACTCGAAAAGCCACAATTTCACTCACTTCAGACTCGATCAGCTGGTTGTGGGAAGCATGAGTGAATCTCCGTGGCATGGTTGCCTGCTTGCCTCACTCATTTGCACCACACTGAGCTTTCTGGCTGTGAGCATTCCTTTGGGTTCTTCACATCGAACCGGAAACTACACGGCAGTCCACGGGGTGACGCCACACGACCTCTCTTCTGAAGAAAAAGTTCAAATTTCGCACCCTCAGTCGGTTAAAGTCATAGCGGTGGTCTTTAAGTACTCTGACGGGATTATTCTGTTTGATGTTCTCCATCATGGTGCAACGATCAACTCTGAAGCGTATCGTGCTACCTTCAGGAAATTGAAGAAATTTCAGCGTGTTCGTCAGCACTAAAATGAAAACGAACTTCTCCTTCTCCATGACAAGGTAAATCTGCGCACCCGAGAGGAGCTGAGAATACTTCAGTAGACTGTTCTTCCTCATCCACCATGCAGCCCGGTTTTTTTGGCTTCGCCGTCGGCCAGCAGAGTGATAGATACTCTGCGAGCATACAGGCTCTACCAGTGAAGTGGTGAAAGGCCATCCCATTGAACGGAGATTATGTTGAAGGGTTTTGTAGCAAAAAGAGTGGGGAATAATGTGGTGTTTCGGAACCCTGAATACAATGAACATGCTTTCAAAAAATAAATAAATAGAAATTTTCATTACATATTAAGCGCCCCTCGCAAGTACTGTGTAATTTGTTAATTCTTTCTTCTCTACATTTCGCAGCGGCTTAGTAAAGAAATGTTTTCCTGCGGACAGTGCGGCCGCCATGCGATCTGACGAAGTCGTTATCTGACTCGTGTCTATCGTTAGCGATAGACACGATAACGACTTCTTGTTTCTCTTTCAATGCCCTCAAGATGGCGCATTTCTTTTCCTGTCAGGAAGTCCACGCGTTCTCTCTACACAAAGAGATCGTGCGAACATGGTCGTAAGAAGTTTCCGGATGTCTCTAGAGCCGAAGGTGCAGGACCCTCAACTCTGACCCCGAGCTGCGTCATGCACACAGAGGCATCCTCCGACTGGAAGCCGTGATCCCATAGGCAGCCAGTCATCCCTCTGACTCACACCTAAGATTACAACTTAACTACTTGCTCCGCTGCGCAACTGAGGTGTCTCTCCACTGTTTATTACAGATTTGTGACGTATTATCTGCCTCTCTCGAAATGATGTTGAAGCTACGTCCGCAGTGGTTACCAAAATTCTTGCCGATTCTCTATCTGAGTTTCCTGCGCGTCGTTGTTAGTATCGATGCTAACGCTTTTGACTTTTGCATTGACCAAGCCTGTAGGCATTCGTAAGGGAAAACTGTGTGGTGGGGGCCGGGGAGGGGGGTGGCGGGGGGGGGGGGGAGGAGGTTGCATGAAGGATCACTTGCCCCTCTTGGAGGTACAGTTTTGTGGCTTTCGGTGTCGCAGTTACCCGATGGCTGTCTAGGGGCCCTGTCCACAAAGTAACCTTCATCACAAAAATTTGAAGTAAAAAGTCGTTCTTTTAATACTCTGGTGCGGGATTTCCTGCACTCGTAAAAGACGCTGTATCTTACAGTAAAAATGTAAATGTAGTATGGTATTGTCGGCTAGCATACCGTACGGGATGGAATCAGGCGCCTGTAAGAAAGCTTCTTGTTCCACGCACATTGGCCCATTTCAGTACTGATATATGAGTGTTGTACGTGTAATTGTAAATTATAGGTGAGTATTTAAATATAAATGATGTAAGAGTTGTGAGAGGTGCTGAATGCGAGCCGGATCACTATCTTAAGATCTCGAAAGTTATTCTCCCATTTAGGAAAGGTGTGGCATTAAAACGAAACACACAAAAACTATTAAGTCAATCTCAATATAATTTCGGCAGTCTGCGAGATGATTTTATCAGGTTCCTCAGACTAGTAGGTATGTTGTGCAACATACAGGGCAAGTCTGCATGTAATATGTCTGAGGAAAATAAAGAAACAACTCACCAGTCAGCTAAGAAGGCTTAGGGAAATAACAGCCTCAGTGTATGACATATGAAGTTGAACCCTGGCGGGGCGAAACAACGGGAAAAGAATACCAGATGAGGACCTTAGAACAATAGAGGAGTAGCGCGCGTCAAGAGACAAACAAAATAAAGAATGGTTATTAGCAAAAAGATGTGACTAAGTAGAAAATTGTACAGGTAATGTAAGAGCCAATAAGGCCTGAAAAACAATCAAAGCAAAGAGGACGCAGAATTTAAATCGGGCTGGTATCAACAAGATATGAACGTATCGTTGGATTCGGCATTATCAGCGTTGAGAGAAGATAGAGTTAAATATGAAAGCATTAGAATACTGAGGCAGAAACGTGAGGGGTATAACGACGTGGCGACAATAAGCCGTGATGAAGTTGTGTGTGTTATCAAAAAAATCAAGACCGATGAAGTTTATGGGACCAGGCAATATACTATTGAGCTAATAAAACTTCACGCTCATTTTTTGTGGGATTCTGGCAAGGGTGTTTGACAAATGTTCCAAAAGACGATCAAATTGCATATGAATGAAACAGCGTATATGACTTCCATATACATGCTGTAAGGTGTAAACGTGTAGATATTTCTGTTGGTGACTGAGGAACGTTTACTCACCAACATTACACTAATGTTTACGTCATTTGCAGACTAGTAGTTATAGCTATTACAAGTCGTATTTTCTTCGTTTGATTAATACCTCCAATTGCATGTGACAAGAGCAAGCCATTAACGCTCACTTTCCCTGGGCAGCAGGTCAGGTGTTGAAGTACGGTCACGTGGACGCAAAAGTTTATGCATTAAATGAATTCGCAAGTGAAATTCATAGGAAAATGCGTGCTCTGTATGAGGACGACTGTATGGACCGTAGCAATGCCTCCAAGTGGTGTACACTCTACCAAGAGGGCCGTGTGAACCTTAGTGACAGCTGCCATCCCGCGGAATACGGCACCCATTGAGGTAGCAATTCTGAACGACCTGTGTGTGCAACTGCGAATCTTACTGCAGTAGTTCAATATTTCCTGTGGTGCGGTGTACGATATTGTTCAAGACACGTTAAAATTTCGTAAAGTTAGTACTCACAGTGTGCCTAATAAACGGACAGACAACCACAAGGGTCAGCGAATGACGACAAGAATAGCAGAAGCGTTACGCAGCAGAACGTTATGACTTTCTGAAAGGGATCGTCACTGGTGATGAAACGTTAGTGTGCCACTACACGCCCTAAACCAACCAGGCTTCTAAAGAACTGAAATATACTGATTCCGCAATACTAAAAAAATCCAAAGTGACTCTGCTTGGAAAACGCTTGACAGTGTTCTGGGATAGGCATAGTGTGTCTTGCGGATTTTCTTGAACAGGAGTCCACTGCGAATGCTGCAGCCTACGTTAAAACTTTAGTTAAGCTGCGTCTTGACCTTCGTGACAAACGTCACAACATTAATGCTGACGGTGCCAAACTTTTTCATGACAAAGCTCGCCCCCATGTTGCTGCTCCTGTTCGTGAGAAAATCGCCAAATTTGGGTGGGAGGCGTTCCAGCATCCGCCACACAGTCCGGACCTTGACCCGTCGGTCTTTTGTCTGTTTTCTCCCATGAAGAAATTCCTGGCCAGCCAACGCTTTGAGACAGATTCGGAAGTGAAATCAGCAGTCCACAGATGTCTATACTCCAACCAAACGGATTTCTACGAACAGGGCTTACTGAAACTGATACCATGATGAGAGAACTGTGTTGAGAAAAGACGTAAGTTCTTTTGTAACTTTTTATGTTTCGTTACCTATTAAACTTTTTGACAATGATATTATTGTGCATTACTTTCTGACTATCCCTCGTGTGTTCTGAAAACCACCTTACGGTGTGCGGCAGAGGGTACTCCCGATAGCACTGTCTTCCCCCTCCCCTTTCCCTCTTCAACTCTCGAATGGCACATGGAAAGATCGGGTGCCGGAAAGCCTCCTTTGTTTTTCTTTTTGAGCCAGTAGTCGTACGAGCTGGTCGATGCAGCCAGCCACGAATTCTTCTCATGTGCCAACTTCTCCATTTCAGAGTAGCAATTGTAACCTATGTCCTCAATTATTTACTGGAAGTATTCCAATCTCTGCCTTCCTCTACAATTTTTGCCCTCTACAGCTCCTTTTAGTACCATGGAAGTCATTCCCTCAGGTCTTAAAAGAAGTCCTATCATCCTGCTGCTTCTCCTTGTCAGTGTTTTCCGCACATTCCTTTCCTCTCCGTTTGTGCGCAGAACCTCCTCATTCCTTACATTCTTAGTCCACCTAATTTTCAACATTCGTTTGTACCACCACATCTCAAATGCTTCAATTCTCTTCTGTTCCAGTTTTCCCACAGTCCATGTATCACTACTATACAATGCTGTGCTCCAAACGTACATTCTCAGAAAATTCTTCCTCAAATTAAGGCTTATGTTTAATACTAGTAGACTTCTCTTGGCCAGGAACGCCCTTTTCCCCAGTGCTAGTCTTCTTTTGATGACCTCCATGCTCCATCCGTCATTGGTTAGTTAGTGTTGTGTAGCGTCCCGTCGACAACGAGGTCATTAGAGACGGAGCGCTACCTCGGGTTAGTGAAGGATGGGGAAGGAAATCGGCCGTGCCCTTTGAAAGGAACCATCCCGGCATTTGCCTGAAACGATTTAGGGAAATCACGGAAAACCTAAATCAGGATGGCTGGAGACGGGATTGAACCGTCGTCCTCCCGAATGCGAGTCCAGTGTGTCATTGGTTATTTTGCTGTCTAAGTAGCAGAATTCCATTACTTCATCTACAGTGTGAGCAGCAGTCCTGATGTTAAGTTACTCCCTATTCTCATTTATACTACTTCTCATTACTTTCGTCTTTCTTCGATGTACTGTCAATCCGTATACTGAACTCATTAGACCTTTCATTCCATTCAGCAGATCATATAATTCTTCTTCACTTTCACTCAGGATAGCAATGTCATCAACGAATCATATCACTGATATCCTTTCGCCCTGAATTTTAATTCCACTCATGAGCAATTCTTATATTTCCATCATTGCTTCTTCGATGTGCAGGTTGGACAGTAGGGGGCGAAACACTACATTCCTGTCTTACACCCTTTTTAATCCGAGCACTTTGTTCTTGGTCGTCCACTCTTATTATTCCCTTTTAGCTCTTGTACATATTGTATATTACACGTCTCTTCTAGTCGACAAATCCTATGAACGTGTCTTGATTTTTTTTAGTCTTGCTTCCATTATCAACTTCAACGTCAGAACAGCCTCTTTGGTGCCTTTACTGCTCCTAAAGCCAAACTGTTCGTCATCTAGCGCATCCTCAATTTTCTTCAGTATTAATTGTAATTTCTTAGATTTTCTAGTTTTGGTCATTCTGTGTGAGGTATCTGGGAGGAAACATTAATTTGTCCAACTCCCTTAGAACTCCAGCAAGTAATCACATCCTGATATCAGCACTCCATGCAATTAGAATTTTGTGGCAATTCCACTTCAGGTCGCTCTGGATGGCTCCTACTAAGTTTTTTACCGTAGTTACTGTTTCCAGTGGTTTCTCGCCAATAGTGTAATGGTACGTACAATGGTGGATTTCTACTCTTATTTATGAGCACTACGTTACATGTTCAACTGCTAATCCATTCACCAGTCATGGATCCTCTGCAGGTCTTTTGCTGTTGTTGCTACCTTCTTACAGATATCCCCTATCATCTGCGAGTAGCCTCATGGAGATTCCACCGTTATCCACTAGATCATACATACAGGGTGCTTCAGTTGCCCCTACCGAAGTCGTTTTATGCAACCCTCAACGTTATATCTAGCTTCCACAAACCACTTGCGAGGTTTCCATATTCTCCCGCTCTCTGTGGGCAAACTATTAGTCCTACACAAAAAAAATGAATACTCTTGGGGGAAATTTGATGTAGTTAATTATTTGTGCTGGGACACGTTTTCGCTGGAGCCCACGGTTTTCGAGTTATTCAAGAAAACCGTACAAAAGTGATCTTCAAATGCACCTGCACCCCACACGATCATCCCTCATCAGTCAGGATTTTTAGTATATTCTTCGTGACATTCGCTCTTACCACTTTACAGAAATTTCCAACCTCATCATTCCTGATTTTCGACCTTTTGTGGTCTCTTTTGACTGAGTTATTACGCCACCGGCATAGTCCGCCATTTCGTTAACGTTATTAAGTTAAACGTGTCCATGAGGTTAGTGAGAGAAAAACGGCTTTTGTAAACGCTGCACCAAAACTAACTATGTTGACAATTCGATCCAAACTTAACCTTTACAAGCACAGTAGTTTCGTAGTCAGAAGCCCTGTAGTCCCGTAGTCAGAAGCCTTGAAGAATGCAACGATGTAATTGTTTATTTTATGCTGTTAAAATTCATAAAATTGCTACGTCAAATTTACACTAACGTCAATTTTACGATTTGTATGTGTTCAACTGAGCAGGTGGCCTGATAATGCAAGTCAGTGAAGACCAAAAAAGGTCGAATGCAGAAAATAATTCGTGCAGTCGCAAATTTTTGTACAGTATTATGGAGGAGCGACATGGACAACATACTCGGAATCCTGGCCGCTGGGGGCTGAGTGTGGGAATGGGGGTGTGTTTTAAGGTCACTTTCGTACGTTTTTCTTGAATAACTCGAAAACTATAGTCTCCATCGAAAACGTATCGCAGAACAAAATTTAACTAATTGTCCACAAGAAAGTGCGGTTCATTTTTTCTGTAGGACTAACAAACAGTATGCACGTAGCGAGCGAGATAATGCTAAAATCTCGCAAGTGATTTGTGAAGGCCAAATATACTATCACTGGTTGCATAAAACGATATCGGTAGGGGCAGCTGAAGCTCCCTGTATACAGAGTGTTTGGAAGTCTACATGGCAAACATGTAGGGGTGAAAGATCGCGTTGTGCGGAACAACCTTTTTTAACGACAAAATGTTCGCTGACTCCGTTGTTTTATTGAATTCTCCGGCCCTGGGACTTTTCACCAGAGTAATAGGGTCTACTAACTAGGCGTGCTGCACCTGTATACTATCTACTCCAGTAAATTGTTAAGGTGATTTTCAAAACGAAATCAATAAAAATGAGTGTCCCAAAGCGGAGAACGATCTTTTAGAAGCACAGCCTTCCTCATTTCACGCACAGTAGATGACTGTCATGTAGGCAACACACACTGCATACGGACGCGGCAGCGTGCCTACAACCTGCCATAAAAAGATGCTGGGAATTGTAGGTTAGCATTTTCTCTCCAACGAAAATTGTTACCCATAACGTGATTCATCGCCCCCAAAAATTTATCGCAATAACTGTAACACATTCCGTATTCTGTAAAAAGTAACATTTGGCATGGTTGCACTACAATAAGACAGTTCTAAGCTATTTAATGGCCAATGTGGGGGTCGATTTGGGTTGTTTCCCACGTTCATCTGATCGAATGTTCTCGTTACAGTTTACACAAACAATCGAAAACTGTAGCTTTCAAAGCACGTCTTGTTCCACTGTACTTTAACAGTCAACATTTAAAAATGGAAATCGTGTTAACAATTCAATAAATCTATTAACATGGTCACTTATAAAAGTTTTTAAGAAAACAGAGGTATAGATGGCACCACTGCAATCGTTTTTCTTAGATTTACTCTCAATGCATAGTGTGTGCTCATCCTGTGGGTCATTCAGTTATAAAGACATTGTAATACATCCTCATTTTCACCCTACATTTTAATGCCACTCGTAAGCTTTCTGCTTATTTCCACCATAGCTTCTTTGATGTACAGATTGAACAGGAGGGACGAGAGATTCCACCCCTTAGACCCTTTTTGAAAAGTTGCTTTTTTTTTTTTTTGGTCGTCAGTCTACTGACTGGTTTGATGCGGCCCGCCACGAATTCCTTTCCTGTGCTAACCTCTTCATCTCAGAGTAGCACTTGCAACCTACGTCCTCAATTATTTGCTTGATGTATTCCAATCTCTGCCTTCCTCTACAGTTTTTGCCCTCTACAGCTCCCTCTAGTACCATGGAAGTCATTCCCTGATGTCTTAGCAGATGTCCTATCATCCTGTCCCTTCTCCTTATCAGTGTTTTCCACATATTCCTTTCCTCTCCGATTCTGCGTAGAACCTCCTCATTCCTTACCTTATAAGTCCACCTAATTTTCAACATTCGTCTATAGCACCACATCTCAAATACTTCAATTCTCTTCTGTTCCGGTTTTCCCACAGTCCATGTTTCACTACCTTACAATGCTGTACTCCAGACGTACATCCTCAGAAACTTCTTCCTCAAATTAAGGCCGGTATTTGATATTAGTAGACATCTCTTGGCTAGAAATGGCTTTTTTGCCACAGCGAGTCTGCTTTTGATGTCCTCCTTGCTCGCCCCGTCATTGGTTATTTTACTGCCTAGGTAGCAGAACTCCTTAACTTCATTGACTTCGTGACCATCAATTCTGATGTTAAGTTTCTCGCTGTTCCCATTTCTACCACTTCTCATTACCTTTGTCTTTCTTAGATTTACTCTCAAACCATACTGTGTACTCATTAGACTGTTCATTCCGTTCAGCAGATCATTTAATTCTTCTTCACTTTCACTCAGGATAGCAATGTCATCAGCGAATCGTATCATTGATATCCTTTCACCTTGTATTTTAATTCCATTCCTGAAACTTTCTTTTATTTCCATCATTGCTTCCTCGATGTACAGATTGAAGAGTAGTGGCGAAAGGCTACAGCCTTGTCTTACACTCTTCTTAATACGAGCACTTCGTTTTTGATCGTCCACTCTTATTATTCCCTCTTGGTTGTTGCACATATTGTATATGACCCGTCTCTCCCTATAGCTTACCCCTACTTTTTTCAGAATCTCGAGCAGCTTGCACCATTTTATACTGTCGAACGCTTTTTCCAGGTCGACAGATCCTATGGAAGTGTCTTGATTTTTCTTTAGCCTTGCTTCCATTATTAGCCGTAACGTCAGAATTGCCTCTCTCGTCCCTTTACTTTTCCTAAAGCCAAACTGATCGTCACCTAGCGCATTCTCAATTTTCTTTTCCATTCTTCTGTATATTATTCTTGTACGCAGCTTCGATGCATGAGCTGTTAAGCTGATTGTGCGATAATTCTCGCACTTGTCAGCTCTTGCTCTTCGGAATTGTGTGGATGATGCTTTTTCGAAAGTCAGATGGTATATCGCCAGACTCATATATTCTACACACCAACGTGAACAGTCGTTTTGTTGCCACTTCCCCCAATGATTTTAGAAATTCTGATGGAATGTTATCTATCCCTTCTGCCTTATTTGGCCGTAAGTTCTCCAAAGCTCTTTTAAATTCCGATTCTAATACTGGATCCCCTATCTCTTCTAAATCTACTCCTGTTTCTTCTTCTATCACATCAGACAAATCTTCACCCTCATAGAGGCTTTCAATGTATTCTTTCCACCTATCTGCTCTCTCCTCTGCATTTAACAGTGGAATTCCCGTTGCACTCTTAATGTTACCACCGTTGCTTTTAATGTCACCAAAGATTGTTTTGACTTTCCTGTATGTTGAGTCTGTCCTTCCCACAATCATATCTTTTTCGATGACTTCACATTTTTCCTGCAGCCATTTCGTCTTAGCTTCCCTGCACTTCCTATTTATTTCAGTCCTCAGCGACTTGTATTTCTGTATTCCTGATTTTCCCGGAACATGTTTGTACTTCCTCCTTCCATCAATCAACTGAAGTATTTCTTCTGTTACCCATGGTTTCTTCGCAGCTACCTTCTTTGTACCTATGTTTTCCTTCCCAACGTCTGTGATGGCCCTTTTTAGAGATGTCCATTCCTCTTCAACTGTACTGCCTACTGCGCTATTTCTTATTGCTGTATCTATAGCGTTAGAGAACTTCAAACGTATCTCGTCATTCCTTAGTACTTCTGTATCCCACTTCCTTGCATATTGATTCTTCCTGACTAATGTCTTGAACTTCAACCTACTCTTCATCACAAGTATATTGTGAACTTACTTAGGGATACATAAATATAATTTCAGCTATTCGCGCTTTAATAGTGGCTCCTTCGATTCCGTCGACAATAATTCGCGCCTTGGAAAAAATAACTTTGAAGTGTCACCACTGGTGGCCTGGGAGCGAGCAGAAGACAGAATTAAGTTGTTTCACGGCACTCTCATAAGACTTTTATGCTTCTGCAACTGAGTGTGAAACAGACGGAAGTAACTTTTTCTTAGCTTTTTAAGATATGCTCAGCTCCTCTGATTAAACCTGAAAATAATTAATGTAGCCGATGCCAACGAATTTTTGAGACCCACTACTTTAGCCAATCTGATACAAACACATGACCCGCCTCTCTTTCGAAAAAAAAGGAAATGGTTTAACCTCTCATTGTAGTCATTAGAGAAGGAGCACAAACTCGAGTGTTGAAAGGACGGGGGAAAAGCGGCTGCGCCCTTTCAAGGGAACCATCCCGGCATTTGCCTATAGCGATTTGGGGAAATCATGGAAAACCTAAATCAGGATTTCCAATTGCTGCACCCGGATTTGAACCATCGTCCACCCGAATGCGAGCCTGGAAAGAGCTATGTCGCAGCCAGTAGAGGAGTGATAAATTACAGCATTTCCTAAGATTGATTTTTTAGCTCGTTAAAGTTGTGGTTACATATTGACTAACTATTTCCTTAGAAACTGATGTTTCCGTAGCTTCTCCCCCGTCCACAGCTACTTGCACTTCATTGCTGAATGGCAGGACATCTGTTACCAACCTTTATTATGCAAACGACAATGAAAGTTCCCTGTGATATTTTGGGAGGGCCTGTGATGATCAGGCGACCGCAGGAAACTTCTATGGTTTATTGTTTAATTTACAAAAAGCGAGTTCCAATCAGCAGTTTCACAAATCCACGACTCCCATGGATATGCTTAGTATGGGCTCGCCGATTGTCCAGTGTTTCAGATCCACGGATCCAATTTTTTATTTGAGGTGTCCTTGGGTATATAAACTACTACACTTTTTTCCACAGCTTTGACCTCATGTGCATTCGAAACAATAATGCCCACAACACCTCCCCCCTCGCTGCTTCGACGTCTTTCTCCCTCATTCTGTACATCTCATCCTCCAACTTCTACCTCCTGCTCTCCACTCTCTTTGTCGCTTCACCTCCTACTCTTCCTTGCTCTGTTTATCTTCTCCTCCTGCTCTCTCAGTCTCCTCCCACTCTCGCTGATCGTTTCCTCCTGCTATCTCTGTCCATCTCCTCTGCCTCCTCTCTGTGGTGTCCTCCTCCTCTACAGTCACTGAGTATTCCCCCATTCTCTTTCCTCCACCTCCCCATGTCACTGTCCCTGCCCTCCTAACATTTTCTCTATATCGACCCCCTCCTCCCTCCCTCTGTCCCTACCAGTCCCTCCATCCAAGCCAGTACCACTCCAATACAACACGACCGTCATGAAAGACAACTTACATGTCAGGCACTGGAAAACCATTTCTTGCCTCCGATGTACAGGCTGCCATGCAAGACAAGTCGACATGACAGGCCGGTACTACTACATACCTCTCGCACAGGGCGGCATACGTGTTGGGGGCTGGAAAACATGTAGCCTGCCAAGCAAAGCAGCTCAGTTAGTAGATGGAACACTTGCTACACAATATGCTTGTTGTATAAGGCAGCCTATACATCAGGCGCTGGGAAAAAAATACGTTTTGCCCCACCTTCACTCCTGTTGGAGGTAGGAGGCTATAAACCCTAAAGTGTTAATACTTGTGAGGCATTCTGTTACTGTGCCAAATTGGGTTGAAATCTATCCAGTGATTGTGGAGGAGATCCAGGACACACACACACACACACACACACACACACACACACAAACAAAACATTCCAGAATGAAAGTTTCACTCTGCAGTAGAGTGATACTGATTTGAAATTTCCTGCCAGATTAAAACTGTATGGTGGACTGAGACTCGAACTCAGGATTTTGTCTTTCAGGGGCAAGTGTTCTACCAACTTGTTATTCCGATTTTTCTTTTTCATTTTTCTTTCTTATTTTTTCTTTGTTTCGTTTTTTTCGCCGCTTTTGGTTGGTGTGGACGTCACATGGCACTCGTTCCAGTTCGTCGATGATCCTTTCACTCACTTTTCTTTTTTATCACAGAGGGCAGCCAGCCCTCTGACTGAACACACTGAACTACTGTGTCAGCTTGACCTACCAAAGCACATGACCCATCCTCATAGTCGTGGAAGGTGGAAGACGAGGTACTGGCGGAAGTAAAGCTGTGAGAAAGAGTCGTGAGTCGCGCTTAGGTAGCTCTGTTGGTAGAACACTTGCCCACAAAAGGCAAAGGTCCCGAGTTCGAGTCTCCAACCAGCACACAATTTTCATCTGCTAGGAAGTTCCAAACAAAACATTATTTGTCATCCAAAATAAACATAAGAACATGAATGAGATATACTAAACTATATTGCTGCGTCAGTGTTACCACTTACACACTATACAAATACGTTACAGCAAATGTTAGGAGAAATATCTATGTTGTAGTTAAACAAATGATTAATTAGCAAAATTCTTAAATTTCAATTTACTTGAAAACAGGCTTTTGGAACATTTATCAGTCATCTGATTATTTAACATGACTTGTGCACTTAATGTATCAGGAAAATAACGAAAAACCAATTAGATCAGTTAAAATTAACTTCTTCATTAATGATGCTCGAACATTCTGATGCAAACAATATTGATTTTCAATCAGTTTGATACTACGAAATTATCGTACAGAACTTTAACCTAAAATTCCATTTTGGCATTTTGTACTGTACCTCATTTAATGTCAGGAATAAAACCCAACGTGAAATCAAGGTGTAATTAATGATTTTACGATAGGTACTGTTATCGTAACTTCATAACCAAATTTCCACACAAAAGTAAAAGAAAAATAATTGGAAATGTATTCGGAATTAATAATCATTTATTGTCTTTAAAACTGTAGCAATAATTTCTTGTATATCATTAACTTTTCATTAGAAATCAGTAAATGAGATTGTTTTTGACAACAGGTCGAAGAACATACCTAGTTGAGGTAGGGTATATATTGAGAGGTGCAAAGCACTTAAGGTGTCATCGTTTGATCAATTTGATGACGCAAAGTCTGTAACAGTTGCTGTTTTGTGAGTGTCGTTGGCATAAAACAGTTTTTGTATGAGTATCTTTGTGAATGCTTACGTACAATACATCTGCTATTGAAAGGACTCGTCAGTGTGTTGGAAAATATTGTTTTAACTTCCAGGTTCTCATCACGTCCAAAATCCAGGCACATCTGCAATATATATCCCCTAATGTACTTTATTGTGGAGGAGATTCGACGGTTCAAAGCTAAGTATTCTGCTGCAAAAACTACATCACTCTCATACTACGATGAAGCTCCCATAATGAGAAGTGTTTGAGCCACAATGGTAGGTGGAGTAATATTAGAGTGACCCCCAACCAGCACGTCATTCCTCTCCTACACACCTCATTGGTCGTTCAGACTTCGCACCATGGAACTGTGCCTGTCAGCGTTCTTCCCAGAACAAGCAATTTTATGTTTGGAACTTAGGCCACAAGAATTGGTATAGGAGTTTGAAAGTGAAATTTTGAAGTAGTAAAACTTTTAAATTGACAGCAAAAATTCCCTGTTCCCCCAGACGCAGCGGCATGCATAACGCTAAGCTGATGGCTAATTTTACACATATTTCATTGCGTCAAAATTACAGTGAAAGACCTTCAAAAACTGTCGGTTCTATTCGCATGCTTTTTTGTTTGTAAGACATTGATTGAAATGGGGATGGGTTAGGAATTGAAACCTTCCCGTCTCCTCTATACCTCTTGTGTTATTGATAACCTTCCCTTTTACAACAAACTATGTAACCTTTTCTTAGTATTTCTATCTCTTGCTTAATAATAACAAATGAAATCTTCCCATTGAAATTTATTCTCTTTCTCAATCTTCGCATACAAATTAAATTGCTGCTTATTAAAATTGACTTTCTGATTATTTCGACGAAACATAGAATGTGTCGTCGTCGTGGCCCTCAGTCGTTATCTGCAATAACTCAAAACTGTTCCTTACCTTTTTTACTGTTACTGGATCGCCATCTGACTGCTACATCGAACTGCGACATGAATATACTTACTCTGTTTTACTATTCTCTATTAGCTGCTGGTGGGCTTTCATAATAAGTGGCTGTATTTGTTACCAAAGCTGACGTTATTCTTTAATAGCAAAGCTGACGTTATTCTTTAATTAATTTGACTGAAGTTACGTAATTCATAGTTAAACTTTTTCTTGACAACAATAAAATTTTGCAAAGTTTTACGTTGATGGTTTTTGGGATGGATTATAATTAGAAATGCAATATTGCTGGCAAAAGTTAATTATATTCTGAATGAAATGATTTTACAAACGTTCAAATGGGACTTACTTTTTACAATAATCTTACAATTAGCAATGCGCAAACATACCTTCAGTAGTCTTGAGTTTCTCAAAAAATTAATTCAATAATATTAGTTCCTCTTATTATAATAGTTAGCTGATGTCTCTGTACATCCGTTTATAATCTCTTGTAAATCATAGCTAGTGGCTGGCAGGCACACCGCTCCTCTCAACCTCTCGCTTCAGACCTGCTACCGACTCGCTTCACATCTCGCTTACTACTGACTTCCTACGAACGCTAAAGTGCCGTCTCTCCTGCCAACAATGCTTTCTGGTGCAGACAATCCCTGCTACCATTACAAAATGTATCAATGCGCGGTCTTTCCTGCTCTTTTCTTAAAATGTATCCATACGCGGTCTCTCCCGCCCTTTTAAAAATTTTATCAGTTTGCTGTGTCTCTTGTCAACAATACTTTGGTGCAGACATTCCCTGCTACCACAATTATTTCCAACATGACAAATATTAATTATTCCTACTTAATCCTATTAATAAAATATAAACATCTTTCATAAATTGTGATTTGACAATAAACAATAGAAATATACACTTCTTACAGTATATACAAAACCGAAAAAGCACTGGGAAAATGGCAAAATAAAAATCAGAATGTTATCATGATATAGATTATAAGGGACGGTCAAAGAGTTTCCGTTAGAAGGCTGCACACCCCAGAATCGGTATGCCAATCACGTAAAATCGCAGTGAGCACTGGAGCAATCATTCCACCGCCACACCAGGGTGGAGATACACATTTGGTAAAACGCCGTGTCCTGCTGCGTGAAGAAGTCCGTAACTGCCTGCTGCACATTCTTGTCCGACAGGAGTCGTCGATCCTTCTAGGTCTAAGAAGGGGACCCTCCATACTGTAAATCACGGATTTTGATGCGCTTCAATTATGTTATAGAGGCACTTACCCTAAGTACATGGCTATCCGGTTTTTTAGCGACGGGCCTTGGTTTTTGAGAAAATTGAGTTGGAAGTTCTTGGCGTGCTTTGTATACGCGTAACACAGGGCTTCCCAACTTGTGGTCCGCGGACGCCTTAGGGGTCCGCCGGCTCTTACTAGGGGGTCTGCGGCCACCCTTCACCAAATCGTGTAAAATAATGAATAAAATTACCGAATAAAAATGTGAAAATCAAATTCACCACTTTTTTTTTTCGTGTGATCCCCAAGCAGCCTTTGCGGTTCCTAAGTGAGAACGCATACACAGTTTAGTGCCGGACAATGCGGCTTCTCTGATCGACTGTTTAGCAACAATACGGGGGGCGTTTGTGCCACGCCTCACGGCGCTAGATGAGCTGAAACACTTTACGCATGAGCGGAGCGAGCTTTATCGACCAATCACAGCGCTCGCTGGCACGTATGCGGTCCCTGGCATCATTAAATGTTAAACTTGCTTTGTCAGTGCACTACCTATTTCATAAGTCGAGTTTTGACCAGTTTATTACTTCTAACATGGATCGGTGGCTGAAGTCAGGATCAGTGAAGAAGGGTGGAGTTTCTCCATAGCCTTCACAACGAGGGAAGTTTCCAGTTGAAATGAATGAGGAGGGAGGACGACCAAAGGAAGACTTTACATACATTTGAACATTTTTCTTCGGATTTCACGAACCCCCCCCCCCCCCCCACACACACACACATACAAACGACTGTTACGAAATATGCATGCTCCTTACACAGCAGTAGCCAAATAGTGAACAGACCATAAGAGGCAGCTTGTCAACAGCGAACAGTTTGGGCGTGACGTTGATTGCTCTTGGAGGAAGACAGCTCCATCGTGTAAAATTTCAATTACCAAGAAATTTTAATCAGGCTATAGTGTTTTGAACAAAGTGAGTAAATCCACTAGTAAGTGTCTGGATACAGTGGGAATTCAATTTGGATCGTTAATTTCAAGTTGTTTTCATTCATCTCTAAACCAAAGACTATTGATACTTCGAGGGGGGGGGGGGGGGTCATTGGGAACATGGCACTTGCATTAAGAAGCTTTTAGTTTCCATGGGTTTCGCTCTGGAATTTAAAGTTACTGTGCTCTTGACTGACTAGGGGTCCGCCATGGATTTTCAACTGAAGAAGGGGTCCGCCAGCTGAAAAGGTTAGGAACCCTGCCGTAACATAAGATGTATACCGAGCAAGTCAGCGTAGCGCAGTGGTTAAGGTGCATGGCTACAGCGCTGGAGGTACCTTGTTCAAATCCTGCTCCAATTACTCTTTTTTATGTATGCAAGACCGTCCGGAAAATTTGATCCTGACGTTCAAAAACGAGTAGATGAATTAACGGGGAAATACAGAAATGTAGTCGTGTCCTGCACGAAACGCGGGAAGTTCACGAAACTGGTATACGAAGAAGTTTTGCGTTCTGTAATTCTTCCGTACGTGGAACAGAAAAATTTTTTGTACATTGTCAATTCGTGGGGAGGGAAAACTGATTCAACTTTATACGATATTCACTGGTGAAAGGAAGGCGAGAAACTGCACCCTAGAAATGGTCCCACCAATGTGCACTCCTTATTGGCAGCGCTGCGATGTTTATTTTTACCGACAAGTGAAAAGTTTCACGAAAATTGATCCGAATGGTCCCGACTTGATGGAAGACAATATGGAGATCGATTCTAGGGAAGATTCGATAAAAATACATTCGCTAATCGTACATCAATTCAGGGCACCTAATTTTGAAAGCATGATTAGATATGCATGGTTCGCATCGAAATTAGCGGCTGAAAGAGAAATCTTTTTGAATGCAAAAGAATTGTGTTTCCCGGTATCGCTCATGATGAAACCGTACGCCTACAAGACGGTTGCTTTCATTAAATGCGCGTGGTGCTGCGAAAATTTGTGCTTCGGTTGTTTCTATTAATTATCAACCAAAATATCGTTCTGGCACATCAAGCAATGCTGACGATGAAAAATTAGATTTTGTGGTATTGTATGACAAAAAAATTAATAACTGAATACGTCTTTATAATTTCGCACACCTTACACTGTTTGTTGATATTATTTGAAATAAAATTGAAAATTTCGGTCGATTTTGAAAAAAAAGTACGCAAACAGGATTTGAACACGGTGCCTCCAGCGCTGTAGCCGTTAGCCTTTACCATTGCGCTAAGCTGACTTGCTCATGTTACGGGTATACAAAGCACATTATGAAATTCAAAATCGACTTTCTCAAAACCAAGGCCCGTCGCTAAAAAACCGGATAGTCAGATACTCAGGATAAGTGCCTCTACAACATATTTGATGCGCATGAAAACCCGTGATTTACAGTATGTAGGGTCTCATTGTAAGTGTTCGAAAGCGTGATAATCGCATGGGGAGAGAGCAGAACTATAGGGGCGAGTGCCTCTGTTTCTCCCATTTGAAATGGGGCAAATTGTAAATTATTGTAAATTACGACATTTGCTATATGGGGACGTGCATTATCATGAAGCAGCAGTATCCCTCGGTCACCTCCAAAACGGTGGTTTTCGACAAACAAGCATGTCTGCCCGGTATACATTCTTCACTCTCCGACCGACCTCTACCGGTGTTCGTCCTTCCGCGGCCAAGAAAAAAATAAGAGCACGTTGATCCTGTTTGGACACATTTCCTAATAACACCGCCATAGTTGACGTTTCCGCATTTACCGTACGCATCAGGAAAAGACACGATTGTTGCACTAATTTCTTTCCTACATGCTGGTGCTTATAAAGGGTGTTACAAAAAGGTACGGCCAAACTTTCAGGAAACATTCCTCAAACACAAATAAAGAAAAGATGTTATGTGGACATGTGTCCGGAGACGCTTAATATCCATGTTAGAGCTCATTTTAGTTTCATCAGTATGTACTCCAACGTGATCAAACTGTAAATTTTCACAATCAACATGTGTGGGCTGAAGAGAATCCGCACGCAGTTGTGCAATCACGTCATCAACACAGATTTCCTGTGAACGTTTGGCCAGGCATCGTTGTTTATTGGGCCCCATGTTCTTCCACCTACGCTCAATGGTGCACGTTATCATGATTTCATACGGGATACTCTACCTGTGCTGCTAGAACATGTGCCTTTACAAGTACGACACAACATGAGGTCCATGCCCGATGGAGCTCCTGCACATTTCAGTCGAAGTGTTCGTACGCTTCTCAACAACAGATTTGGTGACCGATGGACTGGTAGAGGCGGACCAATTCCATGGCCTCCACGCTCTCCTGATCTCTACCCTCTTGACTTTCATTTATGGTGGCATTTGAAACCTCTTGTCTACGCAATCCCGGTACCAAATGTAGAGACTCTTCGTGCTCGTATTGTGGACAGCTGTGATACAATACGCCATTCTCCAGGGCTGCATCAGGGATTCCATGCGACGGAGGGTGGATGCATGTATCCTCACTAACGGAGGACATTTTGAACATTTCCTGTAACAAAGTGTTTGAAGTCACGCTGGTACGTTCTGTTGTTGTGTGTTTCCATTCCATGATTAATGTGATTTGAAGAGAAGTAATAAAATGAGCTCTAACATGGAAAGTAAGCGTTTCCGGACACATGTCCACATAACATATTTTCTTTCTTTGTGTGTGAGGACTGTTTCCTGAAAGTTTGGCCGTACCTTCTTGTAACACCCTGTATACCATCATCGTAGTCGCGCTACGTTGCATATACGATGCAGGAGCGCCCTCAAACGGAAACTTTTTGGTCGCCTCTTATATATCAAACGATTCCGGTTGATCAGAAGATTACGAAACTGAAATTCGAAATTTAGCCAAAGTATTGCAATATTTATCGATGCGTAAGTAAAACACCGCCTTTTAAGTAGAACTAATTATCAGAATGGAGATATTTTGACCTACACGATATTGCAGCGCCTGTGTTATTTGAATTACGATGTAAAGTTCCTTTCAGAATAACACAGGCACTGCAATACCGAATTTATCCGCCGATACCGTGCAAGCGACTTTCAAGTAAAATGTCTCACCTGTACGGGGACATACATAATGGACGTACGAGCACAGGTTGTAGACTCATGGTTGACGACATATGGAAGTTTGTGGCTGTGAGTCGAGCACTACGGTTGGCCAAATGATAACGCGACAGCTCGCGATAAGCGGGAAATCCGGATTCGGCACAAAGTTTCAATGTCGTCATTCCATTCTACAGCTGATGGTTGTCCATATTCTCAATTGAGAATACATTTCATGAATTTTGACCTAGTGACTTGACTGAAATACCTTGTTTTACTTCTCAGACAAAATTTAGGTCAGCATTTTTTTCACATTAGGCTTTGCAGAATTACTTGATGGGAGCTGTTGCCCATTGATCCTACTTTATCGCTAAGAATGAGAGGTGGTTCTGACCTCCAGGAAACTGAAGCTTGAGTTCTAAAAGAAAAACCAAATACGAGAACTCGAATTACACGAAGGAAACTGGTAAAGAAAATACAATGAAAAACCGATATGGAAAGGGTAATTCCAAGAAATTACACGTTGTTTGTTGTTGTTGTGGTCTTCAGTCCTGAGACTGGTTTGATGCAGCTCTACATGATACTCCACCGTGTGCAAGCTTCTTCATCTCCCAGTACCTACTGCAACCTACATCCTTCTGAATCTGCTTAGTGTTTTCATCTCTTGGTCTCCCTCTACGATTTTTACCCTCCACTCTGCCCTGCAGTACTAAATTGGTGATCCCGTGATGCCTCAGAACATGTCCTAGCAACCGATCCCTTCTTCTAGTCAAGTTGTGCCACAAACTCCTCTTCTCCCCAATTCTATTCAATATCTCCTCAGTAGTTATGTGATCTACCCATCTAATCTTCAGCATTCTTCTGTAGCACCACATTTCGAAAGCTTCTATTCTCTTCTTGTCTAAACTATTTATCGTCCATGTTTCACTTCCACACATGGCTACACTTCATACAAATACTTTCAGAAACGCCTTCCTGACACTTAAATCTATACTCGATGTTAACAAATTTCTCTTCTTCAGAAACGCTTTCCTTGCCATTGCCAGTCTGAATTTTATATCCTCTCTACTTCGACCATCATCAGTTATTTTGCTCCCCAAATAGCAAAACTCCTTTACTACTTTAAGTGTCTCATTTCCTAATCTAATTCCCTCAACACCACCTGACTTAATTCGACTACATTCGATTATCCTCGTTTTGCTTTTGTTGATGTTCATCTTATACCCTCCTTTCAAGACACTGTCCATTCCGTTCAACTGCTCTTCCAAGTCCTTTGCTATCTCTGACAGAATTACAACGTCATCGGCGAACCTCAAAGTTTTTATTTCTTCTCCATGGATTTTAATACCTACTCCGAATTATTCTTTCGTTTCCTTTACTGCTTGTTCAATATACAGATTTAATAACGTCGGGGAGAGGCTACAACCCTGTCTCACTCCCTTCCCAACCACTGCTTCCCTTTCATGCCCCTCGAATCTTATAACTGCCATCTGGTTTCTGTACAAATTGTAAATAGCTTTTGCTCCCTGTATTTTACCCCTGCCACCTTTAGAATTTGAAAGAGAGTATTCCAGTGAACATTGTCAAAATCTTTCTCTAAGTCTACAAATGCTAGAAATGTACGTTTGCCTTTCCTTAATCTTTCTTCTAAGATAAGTCGTAGGGTCAGTATTGCCTCACGTGTTCCAATATTTCTACGGAATCCAAACTGATCTTCTCCGAGGTCGGCTTCTACCAGTTTTTCCATTCGTCTGTAAAGAATTCGTGTTAGTATTTTGCAACTGTGACTTATTAAACTGATAGTTCGGTGATTTTCACGTCTGTCAACACCTGCTTTCTTTGGGATTGGAATTATTTCTACGTTATGTTACAGCAAAACCAAATTTAATTAAGTAGAATCTTACGTTATAGTTTGCAACTGAACCAATCGATTTGGAATAAATCGAGTGTTCACATTCGATCTGCGAGTACTGGAAACCTCTCCAAAGAGTGAAAAACCGCTTGTTCTAGGTAAATGTACGTCTACACCTATATTGTTAGTCACCTTACGCTGTATGACGGAATGTATCACTTTCATCTCCCCGCCTTTTCTGTTCCACTAGCGAAAGGTGAACGGGAAGAACTGCTGTCAGAAATCGAAATTCTCTCACCTGGCCGAAAGTAATAAGTTTTTTGACCTTCCAGAAACTCAGTAGTATCCCTTCCAACAGCTATCACACCGTCTACCCGTGGAGTTCAATGACCATATCACTCGCAATTACCGCACGAATCAGTGACAAACTGCGAATCTGTTCTTTAGATCCTTCCTCTCTCCTGCATTAAGCCTGCCGGGTTAGAATATCAGACAGAGAAGCTATAATTGAAAATTGTACGAACGAGTGCCTGTAAGCTTCCTCATCGTGGCTGAATTTCCTTATACTATGTCCTGAAATTCTTTTCCGTTGCTCTTGCTCTTTAAGTCACTCTAGACTCCTACTCCTTGATATTTAAGAGTCATTCAACCCAGTTTACATAGTCTAGCTTAAACGTGTGTTTCCGCACATTTACAACAATATGTTGCACTTAGAAGATGGCCACATCCCATTATTTTCATCAAGCGTCAGTACTCTGCCTGTGTCCTTGCGCTGGCTATTATTTTCTCGCAGTGTGACTTTAATATATACTACAACAGCAGCTTCTGCGACCATCTCCACATTGTCTGTCAGAGCATGCATTTTTATAGAATGTATGTCAGAGTTTGAGGTGTTGTAGAGAGTGACGTGAGACAAAAATCGAAGATATTGTAAGTAGGCTGTTTCGGTTTTTATGTTGGTAACGCCACGTTGCGCTCTGTATGAAAATCACTGACTGTGTTGTGTGGAGTCTGTGACTGGTTTGCATTGTTGGAATATTTGCTATTGTAGTGTTGGGCAGTTGGATGTGACCAGCGCGAAGGGTTGCGCAGTCGGGAGCGGACGATCTGGGCGTGTGCCCGCCAGAAAAAGGAAATTTGTAAGACTGGATGCCATGAACTGATATATATATTATGACTATTGAACACTATTAAGGTAAATACATTGTTTGTTCTCTACTAAAATCTTTCATTTACGAACTATGCCTGTCAGTAGTTAGTGCCTTCAGTAGTTAGAATCTTTTATTTAGCTGGCAGTAGTGGCGCTCGCTGTATTGCAGTAGTTCGAGTAACGGAAATTTTTGTGAGGTAAGTGATTCATGAAAGGTATACAGTCGAGGGACATGAAAGGGAAGCAGTGGTTGGGAAGGGAGTGAGACAGGGTTGTAGCCTCTCCCCGATGCTATTTAGTCTGTATATTGAACAAGCAGTAAAGGAAACAAAAGAAAAGTTCGGGGTAGGTATTAAAATCCACGGAGGAGAAATAAAATGTTAATTAAAATCCGTCTTGATTGCAAATTTTTTATTCATATGACCGGTTTCGGTTCATTCAGAACCATCTTCAGATCTGATATTTCAGTTACAGGAGTAACCTGTCCAAATCCAGCAACTTTCACATGCTACGTCACAGCCGGCCGCGGTGGTCTCGCGGTTCTAGGCGCGCAGCCTGGAACCGCGTGACTACTACGGTCGCAGGTTCGAATCCTGCCTCGGGCATGGATGTGTGTGATGTCATTAGGTTAGTTAGGTTTAAGTAGTTCTAAGTTCTAGGGGACTGATGACCACAGATGTTAAGTCCCATAGTGCTCAGAGCCATTTTGAGCTACGTCACATGCTACGTACCATGCTACGTAGAATGTGAAAGTTGCTGGATTTGGACGGGTTACTCCTGCAACTGAAATATCAGATCTGAAGATGGTTCTGAATGAACCGAAACCGGTCATATGAATAAAAAAATTTGCAATCAAGACGGATTTTAAGTAACGTTATAAAATCACTGATTGCTGTTATCCCATAAGACATTATGCCTGTTTTTGCAAAGGAGAAATAAAAACTTTGAGGTTCGCCGATGACATTGTAATTCTGTCAGAGGCAGTAAAGGACTTGGAAGAGCAGTTGAACGGAATGGATAGTGTCTTGAAAGGAGGGTATAAGATGAACATCAACAAAAGCAAAACGAGAATAATGGAATGTAGCCGAATTAAGTCAGGTGATGTTGAGGGAATTAGATTAGGAAATGAGACACTTAAAGTAGTAAAGGAGTTTTGCTATTTGGGGAGCAAAATAACTGATGATGGTCGAAGTAGAGAGGATATAAAATTCAGACTGGCAATGGCAAGGAAAGCGTTTCTGAAGAAGAGAAATTTGTTAACATCGAGTATAGATTTAAGTGTCAGGAAGGCGTTTCTGAAAGTATTTGTATGGAGCGTAGCCATGTATGGAAGTGAAACATGGACCATAAATAGTTTAGACAAGAAGAGAATAGAAGCTTTCGAAATGTGGTGCTACAGAAGAATGCTGAAGATTAGATGGGTAGATCACACAAGTAATGAGGAGGTATTGAATAGAATTGGGGAGAAGAGGAGTTTGTGGCATAACTTGACTAGAAGAAGGGATCTGTTGATAGGACATGTTCTGAGGCATCACGGGATCACCAATTTAGTACTGCAGGGCAGCGTGGAGGGTAAAAATCGTAGAGGGAGACCAAGAGATGAAAACACTAAGCAGATTCAGAAAGATGTAGGTTGCAGTAGGTACTGGGAGATGAAGAAGCTTGCACACGATGGAGTATCTTATTGAAAGTTGCGCTAAAAATATTGTGTGTCAGTTTATTGATGATCAGAGTAAGTAAAGAGAGAAATGTCTGAGCACGTTCAGTTTCGCTCAGCTGTTTGAAAATCAAATAACGTAAGAGGTTTACCACCGCAGTTTTCTTAATATGAACTCGTGTCCGGAAACATCATCCAACAACGTTACAGAGCGTCGAAGCTGTAGGCGTCTCCTATGAATGTGACGCCTCGATGGATGACTGTTTCGGACATGGGATTCCATCTCCAAGTTTTTCGGCGTACTGGAGAAAAATGAACTGCAGATGGAAACCAGTGTCTGAAACCGTAATCCACTAAAGGAACAGAGCAATCAGTCACATGAGACGACTCCTGTGTGCACGCACTTAGCCCTGTCTTATCCACTGGCAACTGTGGAAATCACTCGCGATGACAGAAAACAAACAACCTTGCGAGACATTGCCGGCCGGAGTGGCCGAGCGGTTAAAGGCGCTACAGTCTGGAACCGCACGACCGCTACGGTCGCAGGTTCGAATCCTGCCTCGGGCATGGATGTGTGTGATGTCCTTAGGTTAGTTAGGTTTAAGTAGTTCTAAGTTATAGGGGACTTATGACCACAGAAGTTGAGTCCCATAGTGCTCAGAGCCATTTGAACCAACCTGCGAGACATTCCGCCTACGATCTATAAGCATTCAGAGTCACATTTGCTGCTGAAGGGATGGTCTAGTGACAAGCGCCTTCGCCTATAACTTCGATGCTCTGTAGTGTCGCTGTATGATATATCTGGGCGTGGGTTCCTCCAACACACCCTCTACAATGCCTCAAAGTTTGTCGACACATTTCTGGGACACTTGTATACATGAAATAACACAACAATGCAGATAAATTTCGAGCTGTTGTAGAGTTGTCTCTTGGAACAAATTGATTTCAAGAACGGCATCCAGCGATATGACTCCCGCAGGATACAGTGGTCGATGGTGCAGTGACCATGTTTTGTCCAAAGCACTCAGCAAATGCATTCGTTTATTCGGAAGGGGAGGCCGATAAGTTTTTTCTACCTTTCGGCCCGTCAGCGATGACACAATCGAAGCGCGCACCATGCTGTCTTTATCAAACTATTTTACAGAAAATATTTGGTGAAAAAATTTCATTTTTGCTTTAGTTATAGCTTTATATGTCAGGTTCATGATAATATGCCTTCATTTCTTTACGGTCATAGTTGTTGTGATATTCACGTGAAAGTAAGACACTACGCGATATTCGGAAAAGTGTGAAACAAAAAATAGAGGTCGCTAAGATTTTGCGTTTAGTGCATATTACATGATATGTTGTTGCATATGAAATTTAGCTAACATATTGAATTTTTCTTTAGACTTAGGTAGAGGTATCTGTCACTAACCTTGAGAAAACTGATCTGATGTAGCACACTCATTTGCGATCGCGCCGCGCCTTTGGTAAAGCCAGAGTGAAACAGATTCCTCATATTTCATAACAGGTTTTAGATATCGAAATGAAATTTTGGAAAATGACAGCACCATATCGTTATTATGCAGAACTTCATTCTCTACCGTGTTATTCCAGTAACAACAGACTTTTTGGTGAAAGAATGTAAATTTTTGAGGTCCATCAATAGCTGGTGAAATGAGAAATGCTATGGGTTTTTGAACAACATATGTGAAGACATTGCATGTTTTTTTGTGCTGAGGATGTGCTTTTTCGTAAGCTACTGACTATACATTTCCTCAGTTCCTCACTTAACAAACTTAATAAAGCACTATTCCAGAATCCTCACGCAATTGAGTCTGTACAACATGTTAGTGAGGTGAGACTGTTTAAACTCCACTGTGTTTCGGTAAAAGAAGCAAATTTTAACATGGAAACCAGAGAATTTGTAGGTTTTACTCAAAATTCGCCATTCATGACGCTTCTCTGAATGTTAGGAATGGTTAACAAGCCAGACGAAAATAAATCGCTGCATTTTCGATGGAATTCTTTTTAGATACTAACGAAAGCAGAGATGAGAGTAGATCTTTTTGAATGGTCACCGTGCAAGTGTGCGCGTGGAGGGGCCCACTTATTTACAAATAATGTGAGCGTGGCCTTCAGTTTAGGATGGCACATACCCTCCATAGCTCACCATTTCCCCTACAGCGTTCTGAATGACCCCCACTCCCACCCCCACCCCCACCACTGCCGCTCTCCCCACGCCTCCCCAGCCACTGAGCATCAAGCGCCCGAAAAATTTTGCGCGCTCTGTACCATAGCACTTCAAAGATATAGGGGTCAACGTCTCCCAATAGGGCAACACTTCGGTAGCAAACGAGTTCGGACGATGAAAGATGGCTGTCTCTGTTATGACAGGAGTGAATGCGTCCGACCTCATCTGGCCGTCTTAATGCTTACGTCTGCGTTGTTCCTAATTATTTCGTCTTTGAATAAATTTTCTAGGCATGGGATTCTACCCTCAGTTTGTTCCTCCAAATATCCTCTACAACTCCTTGAAAACTGTCTGTATTGTTTTGCTGTACACTTTACACTGTGTCCCATTTATCTTGATCATCCGAAATAACTTTTTGTCCACACACAAAACAAAACATGTATCAAGGCAATGTTTAGCTACCAGGCTTATATTAACCAGCAAGCGTGCAATTCTAATAACTTTGTTCGTTCCGAAGATGTGAACTGCAGTACGAGGTGCATTCAAGTTCTAAGGCCACCGATTTTTTTTCTAATTAACTACTCACCCGAAATCGATGAAACTGGCGTTACTTCTCGACGTAATCGCCCTGCAGACGTACACATTTTTCACAACGCTGACGCCATGATTCCATGGCAGCGGCGAAGGCTTCTTTAGGAGTCTGTTTTGACCACTGGAAAATCGCTGAGGTAATAGCAGCACGGCTGGTGAATGTGCGGCCATGGAGAGTGTCTTTCATTGTAGGAAAAAGCCAAAAGTCACTAGGAGCCAGGTCAGGTGAGTAGGGAGCATGAGGAATCACTTCAAAGTTGTTATCACGAAGAAACTGTTGCGTAACGTTAGCTCGATGTGCGGGTGCGTTGTCTTGGTGAAACAGCACACGCGCAGCCCTTCCCGGACGTTTTTGTTGCAGTGCAGGAAGGAATTTATTCTTCAAAACATTTTCGTAGGATGCACCTGCTACCATAGTGCCCTTTGGAACGCAATGGGTAAGAATTACGCCTTCGCTGTCCCAGAACATGGACACCATCATTTTTTCGGCACTGGCGGTTACCCGAAATTTTTTTGGTGGCGGTGAATCTGTGTGCTTCCATTGAGCTGACTTGCGCTTTGTTTCTGGATTGAAAAATGGCATCCACGTCTTATCCATTGTCACAACCGACAAAAAGAAAGTCCCATTCATGCTGTCGTTGCGCGTTAACATTGCTTGGCAACATGCCACACGGGCAGCCATGTGGTCGTCCGTTAGCATTCCTAAAACCCACCTGGATGACACTTTTCTCATTTTCAGGTCGTCATGCAGGATTGTGTGCACAGAACCCACATAAATGCCAACTCTGGAGGCGATCTGTTCAACAGTCATTCAGCGATCCCCCAAAACAATTCTCTCCACTTTCTCGATCATGTCGTCAGACCGGCTTGTGCAAGCCCGAGGTTGTTTCGGTTTGTTGTCACACGATGTTCTGCCTTCATTAAACTGTCACGCCCACGAATGCATTTTCGACACATCCATAACTGCATCACCACATGTCTCCTTCAACTGTCGATGAATTTCAATTGGTTTCACACCACGCAAATTCAGAAAACGAATGACTGCACGCTGTTCAAGTAAGGAAAACGTCGCCATTTTAAGTATTTAAAACAGTTCTCATTCTCGCCGCTGGCGGTAAAATTCCATCTGCTGTACGGTGCTGCCATCTCTGAGACGTATTGACAATGAACGCAGCCTCATTTTAAGACAATGCGCATGTTTCTATCTCTTCCCAGTCCGGAGAAAAAAAATCGGAGGCCTCAGAACTTGAATGCACCTCGTACTTACATTCTTTATTCAGTAATCAGCTTCCTCTGCTCAAGACCTGTCGAAAAATATATCACAGTGTACCATTCACAGTTTAAACATGACGGAATTAAAAACCTAAAACAAAACTTTCTTTTACTGTCTGTAATCTTTCTGGTCTGACAGCCATCACATCCAGTACAAGAAGCTCTTCCTAGAGCAGTTGAGAAGGCAGCAGTGGGAAAATGGCGAAATGTGGAGTGAGATACCGTTGACAGATTGTTTATTCGGTACGGGTATCGTGATGAAGACCGTCCAAATTGTGGTCCTTCCCCGCGACTGGCTTCTGTGTTCGGAAGTAGGGCTACAATATGATACAGTTCTGATTAATATCAGAAAAACTAAACAATGAATTCACTAGCATTTCTTATAACAGCAGCTCTCAATAGCAGGCTATCGTTCCATTATTTCAAAAGTGTTAATAACCAGCAGAATAATAAACAACTGCTAAACGAAGAGGCAGACGAAGCACTTCGGAGATCTTCGGATCGTGGCTAATTTGGATGGCGGGCGAAGTGGTTCGTTTGTAAGATCAGAGTATGATCGACAGTCTCGGAGGATAGACATGTATCATGCTTTGGTCAGTATCGCTTAAAAACATAATTAGCAATCTCTGATTATTTGCACACGCAACTGAGATCAGGTTGATAGTAATTAACCAAATACACAATTCATTGTTTTGTTTGTTTTTTATGAAAGTGTGAAGAATGGAAATTATTTGCGGTTCGTAAAGGGGACTATAATTGTGCAGTTTCTCTTATTCTGCTAATGAAAAGCGAGTCGGATCCCGTTTAAACATACCAAGTCAAATTATAATTATTTGTACAGTACCTGTTCCTAGCTAACAGTTTATTTCACCCTCAAGATAACGGACTCACGACCTGCGTACTGTTTTCTGAACAGGAGACACCGAGCGAGGTGGCGCAGTGGTTAGACACTGGACTCGCATTCGGGAGGACGACGGTTCAATCCCGCGTCCGGCCATCCTGATTTAGGTTTTCCGTGATTTCCCTAAATCGCTCCGGGCAAATGCCGGGATGGTTCCTTTCAAAGGTCACGGCCGACTTCCTTCCCCGTCCTTCCCTAATCCGATGAGACCGATGACCTCGCTGTCTGGTCTCCTTCCCCGAAACAACCAACCAACCAACCAACCTGAACAGGAGACAACTGCTATATAAGGCTGTGGGAGCAACTAGGCACCTCGTGTGTAAGGCAATTTTAGTAGAAATGAAGTCAGTGGCAAGTCATCTGTGGTAATACAGACGAGGTATGAAGGAGGGAAATTTTCGAGGGAAGGGACTTATCGTACATAGGTAAATCCCTCTGCTATCTAACTCTTTTTCACTTGTCGTACGTCCTTCACTAACACACACTGCAGCTAGCTCATCCATTTGCTGGAGTTGGCAGTAAAGAAAGGGAACCACAACAAATCATGTAAACTGTATATAAAGGATTTTGTAAAACAACAGGCATTTATATTTTGTCCCAGCCCATCAGAAAAGAGCAAAGTACGGCATTCTGGAGACGGTCGACTGTGGGGACTAATTCTCGAAGAGTCGGGAACTAATTTTCACACAGGAAGGATGTGTCTGGCGTTGCTTTGAAAATGGTAAAAATTGTTCAGTCATTTGGTTAGGTGTCGATCACTGTGAAAGAGGACGGTATGTTGTGCACTTCATACATAAAGTCCAATTTGGGCAATTATGTGGGAAAGTTTTGTTGGCTGTTGAAAATTACCTTTCCTCTTACAAGCCGAAACACTGCGTGACATATTACACAGCCGATGATTAGAGACACTAGCTCGCTGAGAGGAGAGGAACAGTCTAATATTGGCTAGTTTCTGTGTGAGCAGAAGACTGACTTTGTGGTAGCCACAGTGCCTGTTCTTTACAAAACTGAGAAGGTGAAACGAATGAAAAAGTTAATAATAAAATCTGTCTACAAGCTTCGAACCTTTTCTGCGATGATCCACACATACAAGTCACAGCAGCTGTACACGCTAGTCCCATACAAGGAAAGAGCGTTTAATTACGTAATAATCACGTTTTCTACCACAGATTAATAAAATCTACTTAATTACGATTCCAGTCATTGTAATCGCTGGCTTGTTGCATAATTTACTGACAAGACTTAATTAATCCATTGAGCCCCAGTGTTCTCTGCCTGAAACCAGTATTTTCTTCATTTTTGTTAAGTACCACTGCCTTTCGCATGAAACCACCAATGCTATTGCAAGACAGAGACTTCTAGTGGTACACAGTCAAGTGCTTCTACGAATGCACTCTGCGAATGTAGTGCACTGTAGTAGTCAGTTATAGAGTTCAAAACAACAGTCGGCGCGGAGACCGTGCTGCGTGATTGTAGGAGTCAGAGACAGGCGGTGTTTATACAGTGGCCATACTGTGCACACCATTGACAGCGAAAGTGAGTATATCTGAGCTACCGTAACGTAAATTTGATTTTGTACTACTGCTTTTATGGGTACTATCGAAATGAAACCACTGGAACAGTATGTAATTGTGATATAAAATATAATTAGATTTTAGGCCCATTCTTGCTTGTTATTTAGGACTGCAATAAGTTTCAGGCGTTCTGAATTCACTAAAGTTTCGAGATCTGCGATTTTAACTAGGAAAAACGCGAATTTGTTTTCAAAAGTTTCACATGGAATGATGAGTATTTGAATATTGTATGTTCCACTGATTCCAAAGTGAAACTACCTCCTTTAAACAACTGATTGGTTACCTTTAGCCAATTTCATGTTGTAGCCGTTGCTTACTACGATAATAAACATTTATTTCGTGCAAAATTTTACCTTTGTGTATAAAGCACAACCACATCCTTACAACAAGTGATTGTTTACATTCTGACAATTTCTTCTTGTATACGTTGTTTACTATGATAATAAAGGTTAATTATTTTTTCATGTTGTTGCGACCCAAATGGTTAAAGGATTAAGTGAAAAGACATAATTTGTGAATTGGTGAATTTATTCATTAATATCAATTTTCCTCTCTCACCTGGAGCCACCCATGTGTTGGCTAGGTACATGACCATCAGACCGTGGACTAGAACGATTTTTAATATCCACCGATCACTTAAATTTAGGAAGCCACAAGGTTTCGTAAATCGGTAAGTTTCGGACCCGTTGCGTTCAAATGCGTATACGTAGATACTTTTCTCCCGCGGTTGTTATCCTGGCGCCACAAAATATTACCAAACCTTAAGCCACAGGGAACGTCTTCACTGCCTCCCTCCCTTCCCCCAGCAGTAAAGCTGATATAGACACCGCATTCTCTGGAAGAAAGTACACTACTGTGTGCCGCGCCAGAGTCCATAAAACCGAGGAGAGGCGATATCCGGAATCCATTCTGTTTCAGACCTTTGAAGGTCCCACTTCGTTACAGATCTTACGACAGTAGTGCGGAGGTTGTCGCTATCTTTATTGACATGAACTGGCCTCCATCACCTTGGAACCAACTTGCATAAATTCAGATCAGCAACAGTTAGATCGCGTCGCGATAGCACGCTCGTGCACACTTCGCCCACCTTTATTACGCCAGAACGAGGCTAGCGTCACGAATTGCTGGTATTCACGCATTCAGTGATGCTGATGTAGCAAGAAATGTGGCGCTGTCCCCCTCTGCGTTGGTATCCGACACTTTTCCTGCCAAATCACGTGCTGTTTTGCTATTTACTTCTTGGTTCACGAAGTCCCTAGGGACTTAACGGTCTCACATTCCTGTCACAGTGTTTATTATGTTGTTAATTTTTCCTGAAGAAGAACAGTTTACCCACGAGTACTCCAGAATTGCGAGTTGTCACCCTACAGTGTAACGACGGTAGCACGCATTTAATCTGTTCTTGATGATCGATTTACACTGGTTCCTTCGATTGCTTGTCCGTTAATTGGTAGCTGCTTACCAACTGTCTCTATGTACGAGACCTATTTTTTTTCAATCACCCATCGGTCGCGAAATTAAGTCCACAGTGGAAATCCTGTGAAACGTTTTGCAGATGTGTTATACAGCGCCCTTAGTATACCCCTATATCGCATCACCTCTCACTTTTCAGTTCTGAGCACACACTGAGCACGTAAAAATGCCTGCTAAATGTAAAGTCCTCATGAAGAGTTTGGCACGATTTCATGCAACCCATGTAACGCAACTCTCATGAGTTTCCTTCTTAATGACAGTTCTCGACCGCTCACTGCAGGTGCAACGAAGTCGCTCTTTCAGCGTTTTAAGATGGGAAGTGTTTGCTCACCCACCATGCAGCCTGGACTTCGCTCATTCTTATTTTCATCTCTTCGCTCACATGAATCCCTGGGTATGAGGACAGTATTTCGGCACAGACAATGAGCTGCATATCAGATTGGGGAATTGACGGAAATCACAGGCGGCTGCCTTATACCGGATGTCCCTCGTAAGAGATATCAGGCAGGTTTTTGCTGATGTTTCGGCAAATATGTGTAATTTCTTTTTTACTATGTGTAGCTGAAGTCTGCCCAAACAATTACTACTGGCAACGTCCTTCGCGCGACGCCAAATGTCGACGGAAAAATGGTTCGAATGACTCTAAGCACTATGGGACTGACATCTGAGGTCATCAGTCCCCTAGACTTAGAACTACATAAACCTAACTAACCTAAGGACATCACACACATCCATGCCCGAGGCAGGATTCGAACCTGCGACCGTAGCAACAGCGTGATTCCGGACTGAAGCTCCTAGAACCGCTCGGCCACAGCGACCGGCTCATTTTGAAAACAATTTTGTTTGTAACGGGAAACAAACCATCGCTTTCTGTCGACACTGGGCGTCGAATGAAAGACTTGGTGAGCAGAATTTGTTTCTACTGACAGCGGCTACACAGTACAAAAACGAAATTGCAAATTAGTGCTGAAACACCAGAGAAAACGCGCCTGACGTTTAACCTCCCAATTCCTAATCGGCCTGCTGGATTGCGATATAACTGACCGTCATCGCGTATGCCTAATGAAATTTTACAGTAAGTAAGGGACGCGTTCCTGAAGAAAATAAAACCGGTTTGTAGGAGGAAAGTGTACAACAGACCCTTCTAAAGGACGAATCAATTCTAAAAGTAATCTAAATACTGACAGTAATTCTGAAATGTGTTGAATTTTGTGCAGTCGCTCGCGACTACACAGGGGGGAAAAGGGTACCATGTAATATTTTTAATACAAAAAATACTGATTAGCAAAAGGAGGTAAAACTGAACGGTCGCCAGCCCACTAGGTCAATGAATATCCAGAATCCTATTAAAGGTAATGGCAAAGAAATTTAAGTAAATGTTGTCACGCTTTTCCACAACACAACAGTTCAAGAGAATATAACTGATTCAGAAAGCACTGAGTTGGAAGTTACTTAGTCTGAAGTACTAAATTTTGAAAGCAAAGTTAAATGAAGTTGCTGGTTAAATAGATGGCTGATTGTAACTCATACTATGTTACATAAAAAAATGACTGTTAGTAACCTCAGCGTAAAGTAATGCAAAATTTAGAAAAGGGCAGGCAATTTATTTTTAATTGTTGAAAGACTGAACTGAATTTACTTTAAGCAAATGAGCAACTGAATTTACTTTTATCATAAGAGCAATAACGTACTTACCAAGCCAGCAGAAGTCACTAGCTAAGCTAAATAGAAAATAAATGAAACTGCGCACTGTTAATTTGTGCTGTATCTTTATTTATTAGTTTTGCCAGTGAAGTTTTGCGTTACCTTAAGTGAGTGGAGTTAACACACGAAGTTGCAAAATAGTTAAGCCTCTCATCATTCCATGTAGGCTTTCACGGCCTCTGTTTCGCAAAACAAGAATGAATAGCTACTGAGGCAGCAAAATTTAGACTGAAACTGGTCATTAGCAAACAAACAAAACTGGCAGTATACAGTTGATCAATTTTCATATTTTTACGACACTGGGTGACTGCGTCGAAAGGAAACGGACTCTGCTTGGTAATAATGTCTGAGGACAATGACAACACAGGTGCCCCGCAAGTTTTAACTATTGCAGGTTATTATTCAAGAAAATTACTAAGGTTTGTAAAAGAAATGCTATTGGTAATGCCGCTACAACGCTAGTTATACTCTGTCAGTTAACAGTCTTACGTTGCTGTAGCTATGCGGACGACAGGGAAGAATGTAACCGGCGGCAGTGCTGAGCCGCCGCTGGTGCTGTTGCTGCTGCTGTTTGCGAACACGAGTCGCTCCCAGAGCCACGGATAACTATGGGAGAGGCAATAGAAATGCAGCTTCCTCTTCCTGTCCACTCCTACCGTGCTCTCAATATTTGCGATTTAACGAATCAGGCACTCCTACACTTTCATGAACAACGTAAGACCATATGGACTATCAGACCAATTGTGTGATTGGATTGAAGAGTTCCTAGATAACAGAACGCAGCATGTCATTCTCAATGGAGAGAAGTTTTTCGAAGTAAGAGTGATTTCAGGTGTGCCGCAGGGGAGCGTCGTAGGACCGTTGCTATTTACAATATACATAAATGACCTTGTGGATGACATCGGAAGTTCACTGAAGCTTTTGCGGATGATGCTGTGGTATATCGAGAGGTTGTAACAATGGAAAATTGTACTGAAATGCCCACATATCGTGGTCGTGCGGTAGCGTTCTCGCATCCCACGCCCGGGTTCCCGGGTTCGATTCCCGGCGGGGTCAGGGATTTTCTCTGCCTCGTGATGGCTGGGTGTTGTGCGCTGTCCTTAGGTTAGTTAGGTTTAAGTAGTTCTAAGTTCTAGGGGACTGATGACCATAGATGTTAAGTCCCATAGTGCTCAGAGCCATTTGAACCATTTTTTTTGTACTGAAATGCAGGAGGATCTGCAGCGAATTGACGCATGGTGCAGGGAATGGCAACTGAATCTCAACGTAGACAAGTGTAATGTGCTGCAAATACATAGAAAGAAAGAGCCCTTATCATTTAGCTACAATATAGCAGGTCAGCAACTGGAAGAAGTTAATTCCATAAATTACCTGGGAGTACGCATTAGGAGTGATTTAAAATGGAATGATCATATAAAGATGATCGTCGGTAAAGCAGATGCCACACAGATTCATTGGAATAATCCTAAGGAAATGCAATCCCAAAACAAAGGAAGTAGCTTACAGTACGCTTGTTCGCCCACTGCTTGAATACTGCTCAGCAGTGTGGGATCCGTACCAGATAGGGTTGATAGAAGAGATAGAGAAGATCCAACGGAGAGCAGCGCGCTTCGTTACAGGATCATTTAGTAATCGCGAAAGCGTTACGGAGATGATAGATAAACTCCAGTGGAAGACTCTGCAGGAGAGACGCTCAGTAGCTCGGTACGGGTTTTTGTTGAAGTTTCGAGAACATACCTTCATCGAGGAGTCAAGCAGTATATTGCTCCCTCCTACGTATATCTCGCGAAGAGACCATGAGGATAAAATCAGAAAGATTAGAGCCCACACAGATGCATACCGACAATCCTTCTTTCCACGAACAATACGAGACTAGAATAGAAGGGAGAACCGATAGAGGTAACCAGGGTACCCTCCGTCACACACCGTCAGGTGGCTTGCGGAGTATGGATGTAGATGTAGATGTACACCGGCGCGAATATAGCTGCACACCGTGTCTGCGGGAGCGCCCGACAAACACTTCCGCACTCATTCTTGGCTCAAGCTGCTCTGCTTCCTCTCAGCTTGCAGAACAACAGAGACTCCCCATATACAAAGATAAACAACGGCACAGCTACTCCCATTTCGTCATTACTATCGATAAATGAAAATAAAGTTCCCTCGGCTATTAGCCAACAATTTACAGTCTTTACATTCCATTTACAGACAGAAATACATACACTATTACATACATTACATATTAACTATAGTTTCTGTAATAAAGCTTACAGATTCATAATTAGCAATACAGATCATGTTATCAACGGATATTAAACGGCGAAAAATGTTGGATGATGCAGAAGGTATTTTATCAACATTTTCGGTGTTACAACGTCTCTTAGAAGAGATACCGTGTATGACGAGGGTACTGGAAGTTTGGTACCGAGCTACCACAAACGTCTGGGACGGAGCGGCAACTATGCAGAGAAGTAGCTGGAAAGTGTACCTAAATGTTGAAAATACAACATTTTTATTTTCACTGTGGTTTCCATTTCACGACTGATCGGAGGACGAAAGAAAAAAAAATAGCCCTCTTAATACCACTTTTACGTGCAGTACGAAAAGACGTCTCCAATGTCATATATTAAACAGGAATTCCTTTGCATGCTACCTGGGACACTTAAACAGTCAGAACAGCTAATTACGTATTTAATATGTATCTCAGCCGAATACAGACACTACACGGCCTATCAATAACGTTTTAACTTCACGAATGAGCATTTCGAAGCACAGTTTCATCTGCCGGGTTCAGTTGCTATGTATGGAATGGTAATACACCAGAAACCTTTTCTTTGGGGGGGGGGGGGGGATGGAGGAGTAATGGAAGGTTACGAGATGACACACCAGTCAGCATAAATATGCGTTCATTTGAGACAATGGAGACTGCGCGACATCAGAAGAGGCAAACCGCAAAACAGGCAAAAATCGTTCTATTGTAGACCGAAACCACTTTACCTGCTTGTCTAATCCAGATTACTCAACGAACTTCTGATAATTCGCCTAGAGTTGTATGACCCAAGTTACTGATCGAACCATCTGCAAATCTTAGTATAACTCTCGATATCAGTGATATTAAATCCATGGTTTCTAAGAGAGTCATTCATGCGCCCGACCCGCCCATCAGACCATTGTTTACACGTGCTGGCTACCATACGAAAGTCACCGCCACTTCCGCTAAACCGAACCAGCAGTCACCACCGAGCTACTGCGCTGATACCTAGGTCATAATAACCGCAGTGGCTGGCTTTCTGCTCGTCTCCCTGGATTCTGACGTCCCTAATCGACGTCATAAGGTGTCTAAAAAGTCCAATGTAAGTTTTTAAAATTTTCCGTAATTAATTAGTCCTTAATTTGTGGAAGAAATTTTTGAGAATGTATGTTTGGAGTACAATATTGTATGGTAGTGAAACATGGACTGTGGGAAAACCGAAACAGCAGAGAATCGAGGCATTTGAGATGTGGTGCTACAGACTTTTTTTTTCAATTAGGTGGACTGATAAGGAATGAGGAGGTTCTGCGCAGAATCTGAGAGGAAAACACTGAGAGGAGAAGGGACAGGATGATAGGAAATCTGATAAGACATGAGGGAATGACTTTCATGGTTCTAGACGGAGCTGTAGAGGGCAAAAACTGTAGAGGAAGGCAGAGATTGGAATACATCCAGCAAATAATTGAGGACGTAGGTTGTTACTCTGAGGTGAAGAGGTTGGCACAGGAGAGGAATTCGCAGCGTGCTGCATCAAACCAGTCAGAAGACTGATGACTCAAAAAAAATTCATCAGGCTCTATGGCGTCTAATGAGCCTTAAAGAAACAAGAAAATTAAAGCTAGGTGGTTTGTTCTACAATGACTGGTACCTGATATATAATATATTAAATACTTTTTCTTAAATTGCCTAATTTAAGTACAGAATATGCAGGGTGAACTACAACTCCACAGGTAAATTTTCGAAGGTGGTGGTGTGGACCAAAACAAGAAAGAGATGTCCAGTAAATATGGGCTCAAAACTGCATACCCTAAGAGCTATGACGATTTGTTCATCTTCGCTGCTGTGAGATTCTTCTCTTCCACTCTAAACTCTTTGGCTTCCATATTTTGAGAGGTGGTAATAAGGACGAAAGCAAGGAAAAAAATGTCTAGTAAACGTGGGTTTCCAAGTACATGACTTAAGATCTACGAGCACTAGTTCATGTTCGCCATTGTGAAACATATCTCTTCCTCAGAAGAATTGCATTAAGAATAGTTGACTTTCAGTTAATCACTTCGACTGTTCTCGGATTTCATGTAACAAGAGCGTAGACCACATTAAAGTTTTGACGTATAATAGGGAAAGATTAAAGAATCATTCAGCGTAACATGTAACTAACTGTATATACTTCTCCCTGTGTTCCAAACTCTGGCTGTAGATGTATGCATCAGATTTATTGAATTAGAGGTCGTCTCTTACGCCCATTCCGTTACCTTTGTTTTGCTTTTGTTGATGTTCGTCCTATACCCTCCTGTCAATTTCGTTCAACCTATCTTTCAAGTCGTTTGCTGTTTCTGTCAGAATTACAATCTCATCAATACTTGCTTACACTCCCGACAAATACCTCCAAAAAACGACGCTTAAGTGTTAACAAATTTCTCTTCTTCAGAAACAATTTTCTTTCCATTGCCATTCTACATTTTATATCCTCTCTCATTTGCTGCCCTGATAGCAGAACTCAAATACTACTTTTAGTGTCCCGTTTCCTAAATCGCCTGCTTTGAACGGGCTGCATTCCAGTACCTTTGTTTTGCTTTTGTTGATGTTCGTCCTATACCCTCCTGTCAATTTCGTTCAACCTATCTTTCAAGTCGTTTGCTGTTTCTGTCAGAATTACAATCTCGTCAACAGATTTCTGTTACTTAAATCATTGTGATGTGGAGTCTACAGAAATTTATCCAGGGGGAAAGGACAAGACAGTAAAATTGTCATTTTTTATGTAAACCAGTTGGTGTGTTCCGAAATGTGCCACGCCACAATAACTAAGTTTGGTATGTGACACAAAAACTTTATTGTACGCCAGAGAACTGATGGTTACCCACTCAATATTTGCCATAGGTAGATTACTTTGATGCTTCAGACAAACAAACAAACAAACATGAGTTACACAGCAATCAATAAATTTGTAGCATTTTGTCTCACTGCGACCAGCCACGTAGTGCTACATTTGGCTAAACGAGAGGTTTATGAGACTTATGGGAAAGCAGTTCTGGAATGTACGAGATTTTTTCGATGAATAATAACTCTTTACTACGGATTCTAGAGGAGGGAGGTGGGGGGCACAAGTGCCTTTACGTTGGGACAAACATTTCTAGTAACGTATCCAATGGTAGACCATCAACATGTAAAAACGTACGATTTTTTTTCTTCAACCTCAATTCTCTCACCAAGTTTTCGTGAGTGATCTTAGATGCCCTGTTAACCACTTTTTCATCCACTTTTCTTTTCTGCTTGCAATAAAGTAGAGAAATTATCGCAGCCGCTGCGTCTTCATCGCCTAATGTCTCGAACTATAAAACTGTTGCGCTCTATTAGTGAGCAGTGTCGGGAGAGAGTCAATAATACTGCAGAATATTGCTGTGCGCTGTTATGAGCCGTCTGATGTAGTTACACGAGCCACATTTTACGACGACGTGTGGCTTGTCCACCACACTTCGCGAACGCTCAGCTCCGTGCATGATCCACGGGAAATCAATATGTTATTTAAAAGGTACCCACTAAAGGTCTTAATTTTGTCGTGTGCTATCGAGAACTTGCATGCATTTAAACGCGCAGTCAAGATGATTAAACATGCCTAAAATAGCTTCTCGCTCTCCGCCGTAGACGGCTGATGGCACTCGTCTAAGACCCTTTGTGTAAAGTGCTGTGACGTACGCGCCACTGCCTGTCCTTGTCGTCGGCCTCGAGGCGGGCCATTCCGACCTCACGAGACCCACCGCCTTCGGCACACGGGACGAGGTAGTTAACGTGATTCGCAGTCTCAGCCCTCTTCAGCAACCGTTTTCTGCTCTATTTGGCTCGCCAACCACACTTTCTCTTTACGAAAATGGACGCGCATAAAATTGCTGCACTAATTCTGTTAGCGGTTGTCTAAAAGGAGCGGAAAAAATCTCGAAGAAGATTCTGAACCCGTCGATGGCTTGAATAGCGAATTGCTGGTAGAGGAACACTACATAAATGCTGTACGGCGATCTCAGGCACACACTAGTAGAAGACGTTGGTTAAATCAACTGATTTTTCATCCCATTTTCGGTTTTAAAACTGAATATAGTTACGGTATTTTGTCTAATGCCTTTTCGCCTATGCATAATATCCATATTCTCCATGTCACAATGATTGCCAACTTCGTCACACAGATTTGAAGATCGAGATTCGCTTCGTTATTTCATTCGAATGCAAGAGGAGATTTTTTGCGCAGCTGCTCACAACACTGAAGAACATATAGAAAGGAAGAATACGAACACGAGCAAGTTCATAAACTCAGAGATAGGTATCTGTATTTTACAGGCAGTTTCATAATACGAAAAACTTTCAGTGTTTAACTTATGTTTACTTTCATAGATTGACAGTCACGTTAAGAGTTTTGGCCACTTTGGCCTCTGCAGTAAATGCATTATTTGTAGTAAATAATATCGATTTTTGAGATAATGTTACTATTAAATGAATAGCAATCTTTTAGAAAACAAAGAAAAAACCAATTAATTGTAAGGAGGTAGACACTAAGCCGCTACCTTTCTTTTCACAACGCAAGTGCTCACAACGCTGCCAACTGCTCTACAGCTTCGCCATGCGAGTTGAATCTATGAATATTGCGTGGACTGTCTCAAGACTGTACTTTCAAATGTCATTATTTGATTTTAATATGATAGATAGTGACTGTGCCCTAGCATTGAAACGGTATACTTTCGTACCACTCAAGTCATAATACATTAAAAACATCAACTACATGAAGCTCTTACCTACCGCTATGTAGTTTCCTGCCATTTTATTATCAGAAAGCGAAGATGAATTTGCTGATTATCTGAAACAAATTATTTATACCTTCTTCTATGAAAAAAGAAAACTCATCAATTCTATGTTTAACGCCACAGGATGCAGCATCTCCTGTGTTCTGATTGTGGCACAAAATTATGTCGCTCTTCATTGGTCATATTCCTCTCCACGAGGCAAAATTCCGACGTGCCAAATACTGTATTTCACGCCCCGCTATGTGGAATGTGCAGTTCCATGCAGTGAGATCAGCAGATCCTCGTCTACGTGCGTATTACTTCCCTTGAGAGGACAGCTTTACAGTGAAGTGTCATAAATCATACCTCCTAATATCGCATCGGACCTCCTTTTGTCTGTCGAAGGGGGTGTGGCATGGATTCAACAAGTCGTTGGAAATGTTCGATGTGATTCATGTCTGGCCATCTGGGTGGCCAGATCATTGCCTCGAGCTGTCCATTTGCACAGGAAGAAGTCGCGTTAGCCAACACAGAACTCAAAAATAAGAAAGCACCCAGGCCAGACGGTATCCAGTCAGAAGTACTGAAACAAATACAACGACAGATCACCTCATTTCTAACTACGTTGCTAAACGATGCATTACTGCTGGGCAGAGTACCTCTAGTATGGAAAACCTCAAAAGCAGTCATAATCAAGAAATCATTAGACAGAGATCCCTCAGATCCAAAGTCATATAGACCAGTCTGCCTAATAAATACCTTAGCCAAGGACCAAGAGAAACTGCTCTGTAAACGATTACAGGCACATAGAATCCTACACGGTCATACCCCACACCAATATGGATTTCGATCAGGTAAATCAGTCGATGATGCTATAAACAGAGCTCTCGAGATAGCACACACAACCCCCTCCAAATATGCTATGACAATCATGATCGACATTGCAGGTACATTTGACAATCAAAAGGTTAAGACATCTAGAGGTACCAGAAACTCTCTACAACAGTGTATTAAACTACTGCAGTGATAGAACTGTCGTTTGGCAAAGGGACAGCCAGAAAGTGATCAAACATATCACGAAAGGTTGTCACCAAGGGTCGATCTGTGGCCCCATCTTCTGGAACGTCACACTGGAACCTCTTCTACAGATACTGGAGGGACATGAAATGAAAGATGTCGCTTACGCAGATGGTCTAATGATGGTCATAGCTGCGAACAATATGCCCCAGCTAGAAGAAACAGCCAATGGCACACTATGCACCATCATACGATGCTGCAACAACAATAAACTCAAGATAGCGGAAAGCAAAACAACGTACACTCTGCTTAAAGGTCTGCTGCAGAGGGACCCGGCAGTCAAAATCAGAAACACCAACATCAAACGATCACAAGTCACAGCGAAAAACTGAACTTTCAGCAACACATAAAAATCAAGACGGACAAAGCTGATAAAATTCTTCTCAAACTGGCAAGGCTAAACTCGGACCACTTCAGTCTCCCCTAGTCAGTTATGAGAACATATCATTGTGCTCTCTTCGAGTCAGTACGAAGCTTCGGCGCAAGCACATGGGCACACAAACTAAGCCTATCAACTAACAAGACAATTGCAGGCGTGGGCAGACACTATCTGGGGCCTTCGGTACCACCTCAGCTGAAGCACTGTGTGTGGCACTTTGAGTGTTCCCGATAGATCTCACAATAAGAGGCAGAGCAGCGATACTGGCTAAAGATGTGGAGACAGGACCAGGTTCGGAAGATCATTGGTGTACCAGTACCAACAATATGCCAACTAAAGACGTGGCGATTGGATACCTGTCAGGGTGAGGTTACAACAGTGGGTGGGACAACAGTGATAAGGGCCGGAGACTATACAACTTCTTCCCCAAGTTAAGGGAAAGTCCAGAACTTAGACATATCGATCCCAGCCACGGTATGGTACACTTCCTAACGGGACACGGCCCTTATCCCACACACTTGAACCGCGTGAGTCTGTGGCAGACACCTAGGTGCGATTGTGGGGAAGAAAGTCCTCCTGAAGATATCTTTTTCTCCGGACAATATACAAACATAAGACACACACTACACATAGATACATTAAACACTGAACAAACAATCGAAGACATGATTAACAACGATGAACAATGGCCAACCATTAATAAACTAACTGACGATATCTCCAAAACTGTACACACATAATACTTGATGACGAAACAGCACAGAAGGCAAGCCTATATGCGAAGATGACAGGAAGTTCACAGGGTGGACGGTGATGAGGCTGCATCTGAAGACATCTCATAGGGCAGTAGCGTAAACACCACTATCGACTACACAATATAAAATCATCTAGCTGTCTTCCAGAGAATCAACTGGTCCGGTCCCACGAGGTCAGCAGTCGGGATGGGGCTTAATGTCAGGTAGCTGTTAAAGGAACCTATGCCTCCTGGTGAGCAGCGACGTGCAGCCTGGCCAGAAGGATCTTAATTGTGGTTCCTCTGTACAGAGCTCAACCCGACAGATACGAGAGTAGATCAGGGAAAACCACTGGACACGCTGAGTCATTTGCGCAACTAGGAGGAGCTAACAACCGGTTTGTTGCCCAGTGGGAGTGGCTCTGAGCACTATGGGGCTTAACATCTGAGGTCATCAGTCCCCTAGAACTTAGGAACTACTCAAACCTAAGGACATCACACACATCCATGCCCGAGGCAGGATTCGAACCTGCGAACGTAGCAGTCACGCGGTTCCGGACTGAAGCGCCTAGAACCGCACGGCCACCGCGGCCGGCCCCAGTGGGAGTGGTTCAAGTTGTAGTTTTGTTAATAGATTATATGTATGTTAGAGTAGTAGTTACATATAGTTTCACGAGAGAAGTAGCAAGGGTACGAATAGAAATTGGGAGCGGCCGTCACGGACTTGAAGTCCTTCCAAGACCCTCACCGCAGCTCCAAATCGGTGACGGGACACTCTTTCTCTTCTCCTTTCTTTCCTCTTCTCTGTCTTCTCGAAGTTAATAGAATTTCTTATTCATTGTTTTATAGTATTGGATTTGTAATGGTTTTGTAATAACTATTGTAATTTGGTTCTTGGTAATGGATTTGTATTTGTTTATCTATAATTGTTATTATTTGAAAAGTTTTCAATGAGATGCAGAAAAAAAAAACAAAAGCCCGCCTCCACGAGGCGTGGCACGGGGAACGAGGGGAGTGGAGTCGGGTGCCGGGGTAGTATTGCACTACCGCCTCGGATCCCGAACCCAGTCACAGCGGCCAAGAGACATTCACAGGCCCACGATAAGCAATCAGAGGGTGGGCCATTAGACAAAAGCAGCAAGTGAAGAAAAAAGTGTCCATCATGTACTTCAAACCAATCGCGAGCAGTTGTGGCCCGGTGACACTGCACATCGTCATCCATTACTGTTCTATCGTTGTTTGGAAATATGAAGTCCATGAATGGCTGCACATGCTCTCCAACTAGCCGGACATAACCATTTACAGTCAATGATGGGTTCAATTGGACCAGAGGACCCAGTTCATCGCATGTAAACACGGCCCACACCACTGTGGAGCCACAGTGCCTTGTTGACAACTTGGGTCCACGGTTTCGTGAGTCTGTGCCACACTCGAACCCACCATCAGCTCTTTCCAACTGAAACCGGGACTCATCTAACCAGACCACGGTTTTCCAGTCATCTAGGGTCCAACCGATATGGTCACGAGCCCATAAGAGGCGCTACAAGCGATGCTGTGCTGTGACCAAAGGCACTCGCGTCGGTCGTCTGCTGCCCTAACGAATACGTTCGTCGTGCGCCGCACATTGATTTCTGCGGTTATTTCACGCACGTTTGCTTGTCTGTTAGCGCTGACAGCTATACGCAAACACCACTGCTCTCGGTCGTCAACTGAAGGCCATCAGCCAATGCGTTGTCCGTGGTAAGAGGTAATGCCTGAAATTTGTTATTCTCAGCACACTCTTGACACTGTGGATCTCAGTATACTGAACTCCCTAACGATTTCCGAAATGGAATGTCCCATGCGTGGAGCTCCAACTGTGACTCCGCGTGAACGACTGATAATTCCCGTCGTGCGGCTATAATCACGACGGAAACCTGTTCATGTGAGTCACCTGCGTACAAATGACAGATCCGCACGTACCCTTAGCGCTAGGATTTCACCCGGAACAAGTCCCGCCCATTCACCCCCCTCCACGCCTATCCATAGTGTAAGGCCCTCCCCTAAACGGCCGCCAGTTCCGCAAACTGGAAGCTACAACAAAGTTGTTATCGTCACAGTCCAACACGTGTTATACTGTGATGAAATTCAGTAACGATAAGAAATTTAAGCTTTTCTGGATAGTAATGTAATATGAATCTGCGTTATTAAAGAGATAAAAATATTTATAGAGAATTGAAAGCATTGCCAGCAATAGAAAACAAAAAATAACGTGATGTTATTTAAGGGCAATAAGGAGAAATTTTCATTAACTAATTCGCTTGTTATAATACGCTGATAACACAAAAGGAATGGGAAGAGTATTTCCAAAAATTATTAAATGAGGACAGAGAAGAATATCCAGAAGAAAGAATAGCTGAAGAAAAAGGACATGAAGTTGATGAGATCCAGATTTTAGAAAGTGAAGTACTCCAGGCGTTGAGAACAGGAAAGAATGGTACATCACCGGGACCAGGCAATATCAATCTGGAGTGTCTGAAATATGGGGGTGACAAAATTCTGAAACTGATAACACAGCTCTTCAACAAAATGATACATGGAGATTCAGTACCCAACGAGATGAAGTTAGGTTACATTAATACAATATTTAAGAAAGGGGATCGCAAAATTTGTTCAAACTATCGAGGAATTTGTGTTGCAAACACATTAATTAGAATTTTTGCGAAAGTAATTAAAAACAAACTGGAAAAAAATTTTAGAACCCAAGAAGAACAATGTGGATTCACGGCTGGGAGATCATGTGTAGACCATATTTTCACATTAAGACAGATTTTGGAAAAATCAAAAAATATAGGATTATTTTTCATAGATCAAGAAAAAGCGTATGATACTGTTCCAAGAAAATTACTTTGGTGAGCACTACATATGGCAAACATAAACCCTTACTTGATTAAAATAATACAACAGATGTATAAAGATAACATTTGCCAAGTGAACGTTGGTAATAAACTTTCACATAAATTTAGAACAAGCAAAGGCCTTTTACCGGGCTGTCCCATGTCACCATCATTATTTAAAATCTATATAGATATTAGCCTTAGAACATGGTCTCGTAAATGTAACAGTATGGGATTAGAAATAAGAGATGGGTTTTACCTGCTTCATTTACTGTTTGCTGATGATCAAGTAGTCGTAGCACAAGATGGGGAGGATGCTAACTATATGTGCAATCAACTAGCAGTAGCATACAAAACTTGGGGTTTGAAGATTAATTACCAAAAAACAGAATACATGACTAATGATTCAGATGAGCTATACATTGAAGGAAAGAAAATCAAAAAGATAAACACTTTTTGTTATTTGGAATCCATTTTAGAAATCGAGCGAAAATCAGAGTCAGAAATCAATAAAAGAATTAGTAGCGGACGGAGGGTCATTGGGATGCTTAACTCAGTCTTATGGAGCAGGAATGTAATGAGCAGAACTAAAAAATTAATATACAAATCCATATTAGAGAGTGTAGTTCTGTGTGGAACGGAGACCTGAACAATTAACGTGAAGCACATTAAGAAATTACAAGCTCTAGAGATGGACTTCTGGAGAAGATCGGCAAGAATCTCCAGGAAAGAAAAGATAAGGAGCACCGAAATAATGAGAATGGAAATAAAAGAAAGAATATATGACGTTATGGATAGGAAGAAATTACAGTGGTAAGGGCATGTACGACGAATGGAGAAAACCAGAATACCAAAATTGATACTGGAGTGTGAACCGGAGGGGAGAAGAAGAAGAGGACGACCAATGACCAGCTGGCTCCAAAATGTGCAGCACACAATGAGGAGAATGGATCGCAGAGGAAGAAGACACACAAGATCGAAACACCTGGAGGAATATTTTGAAAATATAGTTTAAGAACGTTTATTGTTTGTATTGTAATTTCCAAGTAAATTATTATGTTGGAGAGAAGCCTCTGTACTGAGGAAAGCTCAAAATAATAATATAAATAATACATTTATTTGAGGGAAACAGCAGAGCAAACATACAATGCGAAAACAATGGTCTTGAATCTGTCATGTCGGCAGTAAAGCCACGGATGCACTCGAATAACTCTGTTGCCTAAAATCACTGTTATATAGAAATAAGTGAAGGTTGTTTTGTTTATGTAGGCCCGCATAGTAGCTCACGAAAATTAAAGGATATAAGAATGTCATAAAGTAGAAATGCCTAATGAAAGCAGTAAGATATTTGCATGTATGACATATTTCGTTAGTATTTGCATGGGCAATGGGTTAATTTTAACTTGTAAATTTTTCCAATGCCATACCTGCGCATTACAAACGAAGTTACAGAGAATTGTAGCTGTTTCTGTGTGATTAGTGACCTATATGCTGTTGCAAACGTCTCAGGAAAATAATGTGTCTTTATTCTTTGTCCTGCCCGTTTTTAACCAAAAGATTTATTAATTTCGTAAATGTCATTCAAACCATTTTTTGAAAATAATAATGTGATGTTTATATTTGTCACAGAGCAGTTATGGAGGAAATATATGCTGCGGTGTTTCACGGCTGTAAAACGTCCTTCATGCTGTGCTAGTTCTTCTTTCACCCCTAAAATTTTTCAGCAAAACTATTCAGTGAATAACACGCAAAAACAGCTTGGTTCGGTCTAGCAACAACAAAGTAATTTTGATGCCCTCTGGAAGTATTGTGAACATTGGTGCTTGTTTCACATATACTGTCTGAGTTCTGAAACTTAAGTGTCAAGTATACTGTGGTTCCTCTTTCTCCAAACAAATTATTCTTTGAGGGTAGGTTTACCCTGTTTTAGCTTTGGGTGCTTTTCCTCACATAGAAGTATGTTTCTTCATAGGCTATTCATCTGGATACTGAGTTCTCGTATTTAAAGAATTCAGTGCTACATTGTTTTCTGTTAGCTGAGGCACGTTTCTTGTAATGTGTCTTTTAACTACCTGGGAAAATTTAAGACCTAGCAAGATATTAATGTAACATTCACTCCAAGTGCAGCCGAACGCGGTAAGCCATGTGGGTCAACTGAAACGATGCCCAGGCACCGAACAAAGACCGGGAAAACCGGGGGTGAGTGGGCGGGACTTGTTCCGGGTGAAATCCTAGAGCTAACGATTCCTCAGATTCGCCCTTGCATTGCCCTTTTATATCTTGAGTACGCCGTATTACCGCCAGCTGTATAGATGCATATCGCTATCGGATCACTTTTGTCACGTCATGAACCCTTAGGCCGGTATTACACTATCAAATTTCTTTGTCAAAGATTTGATCAAAGACGTTCAAATGGCTCTGAGCACTATGGGACTTAACATCTATGGTCATCAGTCCCCTAGAACTTAGAACTACTTAAACCTAACTAACCTAAGGACATCACACACATCCATGCCCGAAGCAGGATTCGAATCTGCGACCGTAGCGGTCGCGCAGTTCCAGACTGTAGCGCCTTGAACCGCTCGGCCACTCCGGCCGGCTACTTTGCCCACTTTCATTTCATAATGTCATATGGTATAATATTTTCAAGTCAGACAATAGTTTTCAGAGTCCAAAAAAGTGTAATACGTATTATTTGTGGAGCAAATTCACGGACGTCCTGCAGAAACCTCTTCAAAGAACTGGGTGTACTAACTAATGCCTCTCAGTATATTTACTCCTTAATGAAATTTGTCCTAAATAATATATCTCTTTTTCCAACAAACAATTCAGTTCATACATACAATACCAGGAACAAAAATGATCTGCAGAAGGACTTAAAAGCACTTTAGTTCAAAAAGGGGTCCACTACTCAGGAACTCTCATCTTCAATAATTTGTCAGCAATCATAAAAAATTTAGTGACAAATAAAGATCAGTTTAGAAGGAGCCTGAAAGAGGTACTAGTGGCCAACTCCTTCTACTCCATTGACGAAATTTTTAATAGAAACAAATGATATATTGTATTTATTCTTACTATTGTTATTTCAGCTTAAAAAATTGGCATGTTCCACATCCACTAGGATCTCCTCAGCACGGATCCATGGAACGAAAAACTAACCAAACAATAAAACAACGCATACTATTCACATTCAGAATAATAAATATGTGAAAATCATTCAGTTAAATGACACTTTTTGATAACATACGCTTCTCTGTTCATGTACAGTAATCATATTAAGAACGTAAGTAATCCTACAACATTTTGAATAAAAAAAGACGTAGAGTGACAGTTATTAGACATATACATAAATTTGATGTAGATATAATTGCAAGCAATCTGTTTGACATATCACTGATAGTGTAATGGTGAACGGGAAGGACTAGGAAGCATGGTGAATTTGTAGTAACGGTTCGAAACACCTTGAAAGACAAAAATTTTTCTGTTATATTTTGCTATTTATTCGAATTATTTGGCGTTATTTGTGAGTCTATAGTCACTGTGCCTATTATCCACGATGATTCCCTTTGTGTGCATGGAAATTAGCAGGATGGGTATATTACCCATACTAACGGAATGTGGGAATCCCAGTAGCATATCCGTTGTTTCTGCAGTTCGCTCCCGCCTCCAGTTCCGTTCGTGGTGGCTCTTCTGTCTTCAGCTATGCCTGTCCTCAGCCAACTGAAAAGTATGAAAGTCACACGGTACGAAAGCAGCGCATTTGCTGCAGAAATACGAAACTGTCAAGACGCCTAAGTGATAATTTCGTACTTTCTGCGATATGATTAGCACTCTCGCATCTCATATGTGTTTATGTGGACATACTTATACAGAAGACAGTCAAGATGATATAATGCGTAGGTTTATTAGATTACAAAACACAAACTGTTTCACTGTTTCGAAACAGCGTATCGAAACATTACATTGTACTGTTTCATTTGTTTCGAAAAAGTTACGTGTTTCCAGTTTGTCCGTCTCTACTACAGACGACAGAACGCTGCAGCGATGCTAGCGCTCCACGTGGTAACATGTCACATTGCAGTGAACAGAAGACAAGCGATTTCTTTGATCAAATCTACAGCGAGACCCTAGATTTGATCAAATATTGATTTGACAAAGTTCCTATTACACCATCAAATATCTTTGAAAATATTTTTGACAAAGATATTTGACAAAGAAATTTGATAGTGTAATACCGGCCTTAGGTCCTCCGAAGTTTACTGCGCTAGAGCCAGAAGCAGTCCGTGTCACCGTCTCTCTGGAGTTAGGGAGGACAGTCTCGGCCACGTGACAGGTGGTGAGGGGGCGTGTCTTGCGCTGCGCCGCGGCCGGAACTGGATGCGCGTCCGCGCGAGGTCCCGGCTGCTGGCTTCTGTGGTGGCGCGGATGGATTCCCGCGCCGGCGGCGGCGGTTCCCACGGCCCTGGGGTGACGTCACCGGCTCGGAGCGGCGGCAGCTCATCTCGCGAGCAGAGGGCTGCCTGGCCCTGGGAACGTGGCTGTGCTAGCAGCGCCGCCTTTATGGCCGGACACCTGTTCCGAGGCGCCTGGCGGCAGCTTTCCTTCGCCTTCCTCGGCGCCAGATGTGGCGCAACAGCGCAGACGGAGAAGCCACTGTCCTCTCTAGCGTCTTCCTGCTTTCTTACCGCCTGCATAGCCGTCCTCTGAAAAGACGTGAAAACGCACGTGGACGAGCATCTCGTGACGCCGGAGCTTGGAATTCCACGTACCACTACACTGCGGACGTGAAATAAAGGAGCTGGCATCTCAGATTTTTGCCTCGTGGAGAGGAACGTGGCCAATGAAATGCGACATCGTTTTACGTTACAAGCAGAACATAGTAGCCACCATAATGTAGGGCATTCAACAGCGCATTTTGTAGACCTTTTTTCTCTTAGAGAACGTGATATGAATATAAGCTGTCCCAGAGTTTCTGCATATACATCTATATCTACATGGATACTCTGCAAACCACATTTAAGTGCCTGGCGGAGGGTTCATCGAACCACCTTCACAATTCTCTATTACTCCAATCTCGTATAGAGCGCGGAAAGAACGAACACCTATAGCTTTCCGTACGAGCTCTGATTTCTCCTATTTTATCGCAGTGATCGTCTCTCCCTATGTAGGCCGGTGTCAACAAAATATTTTTGCATTCGGAGGAGAAAGTTGGTGATTGGAATTTCGTGAGAAGATTCCGTCCCAACGAAAAACGCCATTGTTTTAATGAAGTCCAGCCCACATCCTGTATCATTTATGTGACACTGTCTCCCATATTTCGCAATAATACAAAACGTGCTGTCCTTCTTCGAACTTTTTCATTGTTCTCCGTCAGTCCTATCTGGTTAAGGATCCCATACCGCGCATCAGTGTTCTAAAAGAGGACGGACAAGCGTAATCCTTAGTAGATCTGTTACATTTTCCAAGTGTTTTGACAACAAGACGCAGTCTCTGGTTAGCCTTCCCCACAACATTTTCTATGTTTCCTTCCAATTTAAGTAATTGGTAATTGTAATACCTAGGTATTTAGTTGAATTTACGGCTATTAGATTAGACTAATTTATCGTGTAGCCGAAGTTTAACGAATTCCTTTTAGAACTCATGTGGATGATCTTACACTTTTCGCTGTTTAGGGTCAACTGCCAATTTTCGAACCATTCAGATAGAGGAGTTTTTGAAAACTCGTCAATTCAGCTACGGTTTGTTGTAATAAAATGACAGAAAATTACGCACCGGTAGGTAAAGACATTCTGTAGTTTTTGTTTGTAGTGTTATAACTTGTGTGCTACGAAATTGTAACGTTGCAATTCCACGGCACTATCAAAATCTCTTCTTTCTGGTACAATTTGCAAATAATGATATTTATAAGTACAGTCTTTAGAGTTTGTGAATGGCAAATTTGTCCCGCAGCTGATAGCTTCGACGGCTCTCAGACGAGTAGAAGAAGGTAGCTGACTGACGTCCGCTTTGTGCCAATTTTTCCCCCGAAGAGTTTCTTGGTATTTCTTCCTCATGTCACAGACGTGTTATTTTAAAAGTCGATGTTATTTATTACAAATTATGTATTTTCTGTAATTCCTGTTGCAAAGGCCGACGACTGGAATGTTTTCCAAGTGGCGAGAAATCTTAACGTGAGTACCAGTCTACATCAGAGAGTAAACACAAGTTGTACACTGGAAGCTTTTACTATTATGGAACTTTGTGTAAAATATATTTACCTATCTCTGGGTTAATGTACTGGTTCATATTAGTATCTTGCCGGTAATTATCCTTTCCAATTGTGGTAAGCATCTTCGAAAAAATATCCTCTCCCATTCGAATGAAATTACGAAACGAAATTCGACCTTGAAATCCACGTTATTTCAGAGGGCTTTTAGCGAATGAAACATCGAGAATATGGATATTATGCACGTTCAAACTGACTTTAGACGTTATACATCTGTTTTTTTCCACTCCAAGGTTCGCAGCGGGCTGTTCGAGATCAGGCTCAGTTAAAGGGTCGCGGTTCAATTCTGCCAAGTATCAGACAGGCTGATAGCAAGGGAGATGGGGGATCCCATAGCGGGGCAGACGGGGAATCCCAGTTAGGAATAGACTTACCAGTTCCGGCATACCAACATAACAAACGGAAACCCCCCAAAAACGTTGGTCGAAACCAGGCGATTAGGATGATCTTAATTTAGTATTTTATTCATGTTCAACAACTGTAGTCATATGTAATGATGTAATAAGCAACTAGCTGCATTAAAGAAATTTGATTTCTTTACCGATAGGTTCAACCTTCAGAAGAAAGGCTCTAAGCTCCCGAATCCGATAAAGAAATTAAATTTCTTAAATGTTTCATTTTAATTTGTTTATGAGACGCCATTCTCCATTGATGACGTTGTCCTACCCAAAAATTAAAATGTTGTGTTTGTGTTTTACTGAAGAGCCAAAGAAACTGATACACCTGCCTAATATTGTGTAGGGCGTCCACGAGCACGCAGAACTGCTGCAACACGACATGACATGGATTCGACTAATGTCTGACGTAGTGCTGCACGGAACTGTCACCATGAATTCTGCAGGGCTGTCCATAAATCCGTAAGAATAAGAGGGGATGGAGATCTCTTCTGAATAGCATATTGCAAGCCAATCCAGATATGCTCAATAGTGCTCATGCCTGGGGAGTTTGCTGGCCAGCAGAAATGTTTTAACTCAGAAGAGTGTTCCTGGAGCCACTCTGTAGCAATTCTGGACGTGCATTGTCCTGCTGGAATTTCCCAAGTACGTCGGAATGCGCACTGGACATGAATGGATGCAGGCCATCAGACAGGATGCTTACGTGTCAGCTCTCTGAGTCGTATCTAGACGTATCAGGGGTCCCATATCACTCCAACCGCACACCCCCCACACCATTATAGAGCCTCCACCAGTTTGAACAGTCCCCTGCTTACATGCAGGTTCCATGGATTCAGGGTGTTGTCTCCATACCCGTACACGTCCATCCATTCGATAGAGTTTGAAACGAGGCTCGTGCGACCACTCAACATGTATCCAGTCATCAATAGTCCAATGTAGGTGTTGCCGGGAACAGGTGAGGCGTAAAGCTTTGTGTCGTCAAGGGTAAAAGAGTGATCCTTCTGCTTCGAAAGCCCATGTCGATGATGTTTCGTTGAATGTTTCACCCGCTGATACTGATGGCCCAGCACTGAAATATGCAGTAATTTGCAGAAGGGTTGCGCTTCTGTCCCTTTGAACGCTTTTCTACAGTCGTCGTTGGTCCCGTTATTGATCTTTCTTCGGCCGCAGCGATGTCGGAGATTTCATGTTTTACCGGGTTCATGATATTCACGGTACACTCATGAAATGGTCTTACGGGAAAATCCCCACTTCATTGCTACCTCGGAGATGCTGTGTGACTAAGGCCTCCCGTCGGGAGATCTCGGAGATGCTGTGTTCCATCGCTCATGCGCCGGAGACAACGCCACGTTCAAACTCACTTAAATCTTGAATGAGATTTTCACTCTGCTGCGGAGTGTGCGCTGATATGAAGCTTCCTGCCAGATTAAAACTGTGTGCTGGACCAAGACTCAAGCTCGGTCCCGAGTTCGAGTCTCGGTCCGGCGCACAGTTTTAATCTGCCAGGAAGTTCACTTAAATCTTGATAACCTGCCATTGTAGCAGTAGTAACCGATCTAACAACTGCGGCAGACACTTGTTGTCTTACATAGGCGTTGCCAACCGCACCGCTATATTCTTCCTGTTTACATACCTTTGCATTTCAATATGCATGCCTATACCAGTTTCTTTGGCGCTTCAGTGTCTATTCAATGTAAAATCGAAAATGGGATGAAAATTCAAGTAAGTTATCGTACGGTCTTTTACTAGTTTGTATCTCAAATCGTTGGACAGCATCGGGTAGTGTTCCTCTACCAGCAGTTCGTTGTTCAAGCCATGTATGAGTCCAGAATCTTCTTCGCGATATTCTCCACACTTTTTCGAGAATCGCTAACAGAGTTGACGCAGCTGTTTTACGAGCGCCCATTTTCGTAAGCAAACTGTCCGAGCAAGCCAAATAAAGTCGACAACAGCCGCTGGAGAGAGCAGAGCGTAAATCACGTTAACCACCTCGTTCCGTGTGTCGACTGCGCTGTCTCTCCTGAGGTCGGATGGCTCCTCTGCGTTCACGTCAACGTTAGCTGCCTCGTCCCATGTGGGGACGGCTTAAGAAAGCAGTTATGAAACATATATCCATCTTGCTGCAGAAGCGTCCCACGTGGCAACTACTAGGCCGTTTTCTGTTTTTAAAATTATTTAATTCGTCTTTTTTATATAATGTTGGCATGACAAAGTAAATTCAGCCATTGTTTCCCTGGTTCAGAAGTTTATTACAACTCGTAGTAGGTTAAGGTTAATAAGGGGTCCAGGGAAAGATAAAAACATGTGAGCAACACTCACCCTGTGGCTTATCTTAGAAGCCAGACTAAAGACTCACCCACACTTATAGCATACCAGTATGTAGACTTAGAGATATTTTTTACAACGTTGACTGCGATACACATTCAAATTCTGAAGGCAGCAGGAACAAAATTCATAGAGCGAATAGGTATCTAAATATGTTCAGAAACTAGGCTGTAGTCATAAGAACAGAGCGAATGATAGGGAAACAGTTGGTAAGAAGGGAGTGCCTATCCCTGAAGTTACTCAATCTTCACAATGACCAAGGAGTAAAGGGAAACCACGTGGGAATTTGGAAGGGGAATTAAAGTTCAGAGAGAAGAAATCGGATATTTGCCAACGACAGTGTAATTCTCTCAGGGCTGGTAAGGAACTTGGAAGAGCAGTTTCACTGAATGTATGGTGTGTTAAAAATTAAATCAGGTGATGCCGAGGGAACTAAGAAATGTGACAAAAAGGGATGAAATTTACTATTTGTGTAGCAAACTAGATGATGAAGATTCTACCACTCTTAGGTCGTCGTCCGAGACTTGTCTTATTTCTTGGAATTCATCACGATAACGGTTCCACGTGACTGCAAAATAATTCGAAATTCATTACATTTAAATGGGGCAGTTGTGATATTTATCACCCTGTGGCTAGAAGCCAGACTAAAGACTCATCCACACTTATAGCATACGAGTATGTGTGTGTGTGTGTGTGTGTGTGTGTGTGTGTGTGTGGATACACACACATCACAATAGCCTTCGTAGAGACATCATTCATTTGAATTTGCTGTGAGTCCTCCATAGATACTGATTGAGGAAGTAAAATCCGCTACAACGTACTGGTCCTCAGGGCAAAGCGTTGGTGATTTGAACGCACGATTTAGCAACGAACCCTAATTAAGACAAAGCTGGCCTCTTATTCGGTGGCGCCTGGTCATATTGTTGTTACGCTTCTCTGTGTCTCATACACGTTTCCAATACAATGGATGTAGTAGATATATGGGATTATACATCTCTCAAAAGAAGTGGAAGGTTGCCTTTCATTTTATTAAATTTTTGGGAAGACCTTTTCTTCAGTTCGAGTAATGTTTATTACACCTAATGACATGCACGTTATTTCACGTTAATGTCATAGATTTAGAGAAGCAGTAATTGATTAACTATTCGACAATGTAGGTCTTAAATATTAAGTTATGTCTAAAAATGACAGGCCAGATCGATACCTGTAACAACGCAAAATTATTTAGTGATTGTGTCGGTGAGTACACTGTTGAAAATTAATCTATCACTGCAATTTCCACCGCGACATTGCAACGCACATTCTGGAGTACTTTGTTAAGTTTGATTTTATTTAAGGGAAGCGTAGAGTGGCAGCCATTTTCATTATCAGTTATACACCCTATGCACAAACGTCTTTCATTCAATCAATGGTGCATAAAACCAAAATATTCTGCCAGCATCGAATTATTTGGAGACATAAAGGTAGCTGTCTTGGACGTGGATTGGTAGGATAAAATGTTGTCCTGTCAGAATTTCCATTCAAGATGTAGATGTCAGTCTGTCCGTATTAAAGGTCAGCTGGTCTAATCTGAATCTCTTTTAGAGAAATGACGACTCGGCGGTTCAAAGACAATAGAGAAAGGCACGAAACAACATACATAATAAATTAATGTATTACCTATGAAAATAAAACATTTACTTACATTACAAATTGTTACACGTTTTGACACTGTCAACATGAAATAATAGTTACTGTTAATTAAAAACAGATATGTTGCGAAAGTGAAAGTTTATTAATTGTATATTACATACTAGAAAATTTTTACGTTGTTGGTTACTCATAACAACACAGCGATGCATACTGTGTGCATTCGAGACTCGAAATATATCACAAATGTTAGGAACATGATGAGCGTACGAATGACGCTTCGACTACGAGAACATTTTATTGATTCTATGTCCTTCGGTATAAATGTAGCATATTGCGCATAAATACGTGAAGAGATCCAGTGCTGGTATTTTTTTAAATTAAGTTAGACATACTTGATAACAAGTCTCGATCACATTTAATGATCATCTTCAGAGTGATTAATCGTTACTGTTTGATTATACTACTGGTGAAAAACAGTAACAATCGTAAAATACCTAGGAGCGACTTGAAGTAAAACCACCAAATAAAGCAAATTGTGGAAAGAGCAGAAGCCATTAGGAGGACCTAAAGCAAATGTAATGCATTTACAGAAGTAGTGGCTTACAAGACGCGTCTTCGACGGAATCTAGAATAAAGCTCATTAGTCTGAGAATCTCACCATGTTGGATTAATAGATAGAGAAGAGCAAGCAGAGACAGGAACTCTTCGTCAGTGGATCGCTTACGAGTAGCAAGTGCGAGAGCGTTACAAAGAAATTCAACCAACTCCAGTGTCGGTGCATATAAAAAGGGAAGCGTCGTGTACCAGGGACAAATTCCGAGAACTTGTGTTCCAGGTAAAGTCGGACAACGTATTACTTCCTGCCACATACAGTATGTCTCGCGAAATGACCTCAATCAGAAATTCAGAGAAACAGGGTGCATATGGCAGTTTTTCGACGATCGTTTTTCCCACATATTATTCACGAATGGAACAAGGGGAGAAATGTATATTGCGTGTTCTACTGTACAACGAACGACATAGGGAAATTACGTGTGGTCATCAAATGAAAGTTTTTAATTGCTTATTGTTTTAAAAATTTATTTTAAGTAGCCGATCGGAGTGGGGTTGGCTGTCCCTTCAACAAGTTTTAACAGCACTTGTCTGTAAGTATCTTCCAGAGATGTAAAAGACCCATAGAATGGGGCCCATTCTTGAGCAGTGCCCAAATGCGTAAAATTCGAAACAGGAAAAGAAAAAAAGAAAACGCATTTATAATGTTTCACGTATCTCTGCGAGAGGTTTTCCCACCTATTAGAGGCGAAATTGAAAGGAGACATTCTTGTTAGAACTGATAAGCGAAAAATGATTGATTACAACTTTAAATAAAAAATGACTATGAAACGGAGGCTTGGCTGCCAGTCAAAGAGACTGTTACTAGGGCATTATAAAACAAAAATTACCCACAATTTACTTGTGTTGTAGTCAACATGCCGACGGAGTTCAACAAGCTAAGCTGTATGACGATCTTTAAGATTCAGCTTTTGAACACTGGTCGTGACTTTTCCCTGGATATTATGTAAGTGAGGAACAAAGTACGAGTTTTTATGAAGAGTTCATAGTGATCGATAGGTGGTATGAGGGACGCTGGGGTTTCGACATGGTAAGAGACTACCATTTGTTACTTCACCGAGACCAACGAGCCTAATTTGGCGAAGAGATCAACAGCGAGATCATCGGTCCCATCGGATTAGGGAAGGATGGAGTAGGAATTGGCCTTGCCCTCTCAAAGGAAGCATCTCAACATTTCCCTGAAGCGAAAACCTAAAGCAGGATGGCCGGACGCGAGTTTGAAGCGTCGTCCTCCCGGATGCGTGCCCAGTGTGCTGACCACTGCACCACTTCACTCAGTCTACGTACAAGATGCAGTTGACTGGAGAAAAAACTATATCAGATAAGCATAATTAAAGAGAAACGAAATATAAGTCATTGGTCGTATAGTTCCCATGTAATGTGTATTTCCTTGTATTTACTTCGATAAAATCTTTGTTCACACTGAAAAATTAAGTTACAAATGATACAACTGTTTTTTGAATTTTCTATTTTACAATGAAGTCACAATTCTGTACGTAATTAACAAAACTGAGATCAGATATTGATGCAGAGTCCAAAAAACTCTCTAGATTCAGCTATTACGAATCAAAGTCATTTTTTCGTTGAGTGGTTTATTGTTATTTAGTGACTTCTATTCCTAGAAGTGGCATATAACTGAAAACACAATCCACCAGCGATGAAAATCATCTGGAACAGAATTCCGTCTTTGTGACATACCGAATCAAAATGGCTCTGAGCACTACGGGACTCAACATCTGTGGTCATCAGTCCCCTAGAACTTAGAACTACTTAAACCTAACCAACCTAAGGACATCACACACATCCATGCCCGAGACAGGATTCGAAACTGCGACCGTAGCAGCCGCGCGGTTCCGGACTGAGCGCCTAGAACCGCTAGACCACCGCGGCATACCGAATCAAAAACGTTTTGTACACGTCCTATAAAAACAAAATATTGACATCCCTAAATAGTTTTACCTCGATTTGGTTGCGCTAAAATGTGGATTGACAGCCAGACACGATGTGCACGAAATACCATAATCAAAGTCTCTCCCTTTTCGACATAATGCAAAGTGTTTTCGTTTCATACACCATTGCTTTGCTACAAAAGACGGAAGTGTATTACAAAATGAATAAACTGAATCACCATGGGTATTAGAAGCATATTTGGTCACTAAATTATGCCTTAAGAATATCAGTTCTTGCTCATAAAATAGCAATAGTTTTTACCTATGATACACATGGTACACAAAAAAGTAAATGACATCTACATTTGTACTTTATTAATCATTCTAATATAAATCGCAGACTGTAAATATTATCGTGCCAACTACTTGGGTATTTTATCACTCCACGGGAACAATTGTTGCTAATTTGTCCATACGGCCACAAACTGTTGCTAGACTAACATGTGACATGTGTAAAAATACGCTTCTTCACTTTAAGACTGAATTTCGATCTTTGTGCTGTGCTTAATGTTTTGTCCAAGCCCAACTAGTCACTGCTGATATTTTTGTCTAACATCACTGGAGTATTTGTACTCACTGAAAATACGAAAATGGTGCAGAAATAAAAGTGAGAAGTCAGCCAGGTAACAAGTGTTCACCGTCCAATCCAGAATCATACTTCATGAGCAGAAACTCAATTTGTACAACACTGACGGTGGTTCTCCATGCCTATCACACTAGGACATGTCCTAGTTTTCACAAGGAAAATCCATGTGCGAGTCGAAGAGTCAGTCACGGGTGAACAGAGAAGACAGTACAATGTGGAGCTAGAATAGCTGGCAAGCTTAGAAGAAAGTCATGGGTTGACCAGGTAAGAAAAAATGTGATATGAATGGGGTAATGTAACAGATAGAGATTCACTCATTGTAATGTACGATACCTATGATTAGTTAATAACACAATACACAGAAATTAATAAAATTTTTGTGCTTTTGGAGATGATTTTATTTCCCAATTACATTATCATTGTTTAATGGCATTTGAGAGTATATCGAAAATACTGTAATAGAAGTTCGTTCAACTCTTACTGGTCATGAAATAAGCATGTGTCAATTACTGGTTTTAACAATAAGACAGGATGATTTGCTTTGTATAGGCCTCAATTTTTAATGACATTGAGGCAATAAATAACAATGAATAATTACAAAATCCAACTGGCAGTATCTCGGATGAAGTGAAGCCTATTCGATACTGTCGGCCAAGCAGGGAAGGGAGCTGGGATCGCCAACACACTTCGGTTCTATAGATACACAGAGCGTTCTGAAAAAGCACTAAGTGCTATTTCAGGGCTTGGCGTATCACAAGACACAACAGCCTATGACAGTGTCTGACACTCCAGATTAGCCCATAAACAATTAATAAAAATGAAAGAGTAATAAATCGACTCTGACTACAACCTAGGACTAAGGCGACTTTGTGAGCAGTTCGAGTATGTAAAAAAATTATCAAAACTCTTTCTTCCCCAGGAGATTAATTAATTACAAAAGGTGTGTGCCAGTAACAGACAGCTACGTTAGCTTGAAATATAAGGCTTACAATCACGTGACATCTGTACACAAACCCATTTCAGTTCCCATAATTTCCGCTTAATCTTGTCACGGGCAAACTGTGCTAGAAGAAGGCAATAAAGCAAGAGCCGGCCGGGGTGGCCGAGCGGTTCTAGGCGCTACAGTCTGGAACCGCGCGACCGCTACGATCGCAGGTTCGATGTGTGTGATGTCCTTAGGTTAGTTAGGTTTAAGTAGTTCTAAGTTCTAGGGGACTGATGACCTCAGAAGTTAAGTCCCATAGTGTTCAGAGCCAATAAAGCAAGACCCAAGAATGGTGCTTATATATGGGTTAACAGTTCACAATTAATTTCAAGCACCACTTTCAGAAATTATCAACGGATATAATTCTGAATCGCCAGGCGAAGGAAATTTAAGAAAGGGCACAGTACGAACGGGGCACAAAGGTTCTAGAAGATCAGGCGTGAACGTTGTCAGATGAATAATTAAGCACTCTCAAGAATAAGGTGTGATCTTAGGGGCTCCACTACGGTTACAAATGAACATAGAATGGAACTACCACGGCTGTAGGAAAATGAAATTTTTATTTAATTAAATTAAAATTTGAAGAGTTTAATTATGATTGTTAAAATACTTATTACATGATCTTTAATACTCACATTTTAATGAGTTGGTACGGATTATTCCACTGCAAGTTGGTTAAAATTTCTAATAATACCTAAATATGTAATACATAAGAAACGATCAGCCTCGAGTGTGGTAATGAAACCAACCTTTGCCTATGTTTTAGCCCAAATAATTGAGCCTTCTTCAGAAGATATACCTGAATCTATAATTTGTCTAAGAGGGCATGGTTTAGAAATAAAATTGAAACAGCCTGAATAGGCTTAGTCAAATTTTAAAAATGCGGTCCCTAAGTACTTAAGTCAACACCAAGACTTGACTTAAGCTCTGGCGTGCGCCTCGTTTCTGTGGACGCCGTGCGGTGGACCTCGGGAGCTCACGACTGCTGACTGTACTGCAATGTTGAAAGTACCTAAATATGTTTGCAATGTCAACATGTTATTTAAGATACAGCAGCTGCAGCTGCAGGGTAGTCTTTTTTAGTGGTGGCATTAGGTCTACTACTACTACTACTACTACTAGTAGCAGTGCTGTTCAGTTTGATTCGTGTGAGTAAATGAAAAAAAAAAGTTACCTTGAGACTTTTCAATTAAAGGAAATTCTCGGAACCAGATAAGATACGAAAAATTCCGAAGTAACTTCTGCAGCGACGTCTAACAATATTCTGCACCTCCAATTCCATCAGTTAAGCAACAAAGTATTTTAGTACATTTTTTTCCGCTCCAAAATTCAGTTTATCACTTTAGAACCACGCTATTCCGATGTGGATACTGCATATGATTGATATTTTTCTAAACCGCAATTTTGACTTCATTGTCGTCTGTTTTGTGAGTGGGAGCATCACCATAAGACCGAATACATATCAATGCATGTGGTTACGGCGGGAAAGAGACCAGCTGGCAGATGCAGGAAGAGATGTTTGTATCCAATAAGACTGCAGCGACGGGGAAAATGAGAAGCAAAGGTCAGTGAGGGACCTTGGTGAGGACACTACGGAGACCTCTCTGGCTATCTAAGTAACTAATCTCATAGACAACAGCGTCGCCTGGGAAACGGCTAAGACGCTACCTGCGAAGCCATTACATCACGGACAGTAATAGCTCTTCATCACACTTCCCTACAGCACTATTTGGAATGCCCTCCAGGGCGAGTGAGCCTGAATACATTATTCGCGCTGAGTTTTGCGTGTTAAATATTTTCGATGAAGCAGTAAACCTGTCTATGGATACGGTATCAACTCGTTTCTTTCGGTACTTTGCACTTGAATATTTCTTTAATTCTACATTCGTATTCTGCGAACCACTCTGTAATGTGAGCCAGAGAGCACTCGTTATTGTACCGTTGGATAAAATTTCTTTCCGTTTTCTTTACTGATGGACCGGAAAAAACTACGACAGCAACATACACTGACGGGAAATTAAAACGTAGCACCAAAAAATATTTAATTTAGAGGAATGAAATTTCAAGAAAACATTTGTCCAGGTATCACATTTAAATGATTAACTTGGCAAGGTCATAGGTTAACGTAAGCGCGGGATAAACCACTGCGAATTTGAAATGCTGCTATATTAATAACCGGTGTAACAGTCAGAATGTTGAAAGCGAGCATGCAAACATGCACGCATTGTGTTGTACAGATACCGGATGTCAGTTTGTGGGATGGAGTTTCACGTCTGTTGCACTTAGTCGACCGAAACAGGGACGGTTAAGGCTGTTCGTGGATGACTCTGGAGTTGTCCGATGATGTCGCTTATGTGCTAGACCAGGGGTCTCCAAACTACGGCCCACGGGCCGAAACCGGCCCGCGAGGGCCGGCAAACCGGCCCGCGTTAGCTGGCCGGACATCTACATCTACATCTACACCCAACGGTGTGTGGCGGAGGGCACTTTACGTGCCACTGTCATTACCTCCCTTTCCTGTTCCAGTCACGTATGGTTCGCGGGAAGAACGACTGTCTGAAAGCCTCCGTGCGCGCTCTAATCTCTCTAATTTTACATTCGTGATCTCCTCGGGAGGTATAAGTAGAGGGAAGCAATATATTCGATACCTCATCCAGAAACGCACCCTCTCGAAACCTGGCGAGCAATCTACACAGCGATGCAGAGCGCCTCTCTTGCAGAGTCTGCCACTTGAGTTTATTAAACATCTCCGTAACGCTATCACGGTTACCAAATAACCCTGTGACGAAACGCGCCGCTCTTCTTTGGATCTTCTCTATCTCCTCCGTCAAACCGACCTGGTACGGATCCCACACTGATGAGCAATACTCAAGTATAGGTCGAACGAGTGTTTTGTAAGCCACCTCCTATGTTGATGGACTACATTTTCTAAGCACTGTCCCAATGAATCTCAACCTGGTACCCGCCTTATCAACAATTAATTTTATATGATCATTCCACTTCAAATCGTTCCGCACGCATACTCCCAGATATTTTACAGAAGTAACTGCTACCAGTGTTTGTTCCGCTATCATATAATCATACAATAAAGGATCCTTCTTTCTATGTATTCGCAATACATTACATTTGTCTATGTTAAGGGTCAGTTGCCACTCCCTGCACCAAGTGCCTATCCGCTGCAGATCTTCCTGCATTTCGCTACAATTTTCTAATGCTGCAACTTCTCTGTATACTACAGCATCATCCGCGAAAAGCCGCCTGGAACTTCCGACACTATCTACTAGGTCATTTATATATATTGTGAAAAGCAATGGTCCCATAACACTCCCCTGTGGCACGCCAGAGGCTACTTTAACGTCTGTAGACGACGTCTCTCCATCGATAACAACATGCTGTGTTCTGTTTGCTAAAAACTCTTCAATCCAGCCACACAGCTGGTCTGATATTCCGTAGGCTCTTACTTTGTTTATCAGGCGACAGTGCGGAACTGTATCGAACGCCTTCCGGAAGTCAAGAAAAATAGCATCTACCTGGGAGCCTGTATCTAATATTTTCTGGGTCTCATGAACAAGCAAAGCGAGTTGGGTCTCACACGATCGCTGTTTCCGGAATCCATGTTGATTCCTACATAGTAGATTCTGGGTTTTCAAAAACGACATGATACTCGAGCAAAAAACATGTTCTAAAATTCTACAACAGATCGACGTCAGAGATATAGGTCTATAGTTTTGCGCATCTGCTCGACGACCCTTCTTGAAGACTGGGACTACCTGTGCTCTTTTCCAATCATTGGGAACCCTCCGTTCCTCTAGAGACTTGCGGTACACGGCTGTTAGAAGGGGGGCAAGTTCTTTCGCGTACTCTGTGTAGAATCGAATTGGTATCCCGTCAGGTCCAGTGGACTTTCCTCTATTGAGTGATTCCAGTTGCTTTTCTATTCCTTGGACACTTATTTCGATGTCAGCCATTTTTTCGTTTGTGCGAGGATTTAGAGAAGGAACTGCAGTGCGTTGTTCCTCTGTGAAACAGCTTTGAAAAAAGGTGTTTAGTATTTCAGCTTTACGCGTGTCATCCTCTGTTTCAATGCCATCATCATCCCGGAGTGTCTGGATATGCTGTTTCGAGCCATTTACTGATTTAACGTAAGACCAGAACTTCCTAGGATTTTCTGTCAAGTCGGTACATAGAATTTTACTTTCGAATTCACTGAACGCTTCACGCATAGCCCTCCTTACGCTAACTTTGACATCGTTTAGCTTCTGTTTGTCTGAGAGGTTTTGGCTGCGTTTAAACTTGGAGTGAAGCTCTCTTTGCTTTCGCAGTAGTTTCCTAACTTTGTTGTTGTACCACGGTGGGTTTTTCCCGTCCCTCACAGTTTTACTCGGCACGTACCTGTCTAAAATGCATTTTACGATTGCCTTGAACTTATTCCATAAACACTTAACATTGTCAGTGTCGGAACAGAAATTTTCGTTTTGATCTGTTAGGTAGTCTGAAATCTGCCTTCTATTACTCTTGCTAAACAGATAAACCTTCCCCCCTTTTTTTATATTCCTATTAACTTCAAGAAAACATTTGTCCAGGTATCACATTTAAGTGATTAACTTGGCAAGGTCATAGGTTAACGTAAGCGCGGGATAAACCACTGCGAACATCACGTGTACAGACGTTAAAGTAACCTCTGGCGTGCCACAGGGGAGTGTTATGGGACCATTGCTTTTCACAATATATATAAATGACCTAGTAGATAGTGTCGGAAGTTCCATGCGGCTTTTCACGGATGATGCTGTAGTATACAGAGAAGTTGCAGCATTAGAAAATTGTTTCCGGCCTATCGCGACCAATATACCGCGACATTGGCTCTGCTACTCGCTACAAGACTACGTAACTAAACTTATTGTTGCGCCGCTTGAAATAACAATGCGTTGACATAATCTACCTCTGTTACGTCTTGCAGTAATAGTGTTGCTAACAATGATTTTGAGATTTCGTTAACTTTGCAGGACGCTTTCATGAAGAATGTGCAGTGACATACTTTTTTGTCGGTGAAATTCGCCAGAATAAAATACGCCAGAATTTCGGTCAGCTACTTCCACGAATCAAAATAACGTAATTAAATAAAAGTCGTAGTTCGTTTCAGTGCTAGCTATTCCCACAATCTTAGATTTTTGCGATTTCATCTTTTCTTTAGCCTTACATTACGGTGATCATGGAGTGCTATGGTGCTTTAATCCCACTAGGTAGATCTTGGCCCTTATGACTTCGTGGAGGAGTCAATGTGGCCCGCGGACTAAAAAGTTTGGAGGCCCCTGTGCTAGACTGAGGACAGACCTAATGATCGAGAAGGCCAAGGCAATACGTCGACACTCTGTAGAGCGTGTTGGGACACAACAGCGGTATGTGGGCGAGAGTTATTCTGTTGGAAAACACATCCTGAAATGCTCTTCATGAACGGCAGCACACTGGTCGAATCACCAAATTGACCCACAAACTTGCAGTCAGGGTGCATGGTATAACCACGAGAGTGCTTCTACTGTCATACGTAATCACACCCCTGACCACAATTCCAGCTGTAGGTCCAGTGTGGATAGGCCTCCTCCTATCCAACACACGGCCATCAGTGGCACTGAGGTAGAACTTCTTCCTGCCGTTGAATGAGCTTTCGCTTGACACAGCTGAGGTTGAAAATGACGGCAGTTTCGCGTCATTGAAATGCACGCTGTAGGGCGTCTGGCTTGGAGCTGTCCTTGAAGTAACCGATGTTACTGTGGCGCCAACAGCTGCTCAAATTGCACCTGTGGATGTAGTACGATGCGCCATATCCGTATGCTGAACACGACGATCTTCCCTCTCGGTAGAGCCATGTGACCGCCGGGAGCCCGGTCTTCTTGTTACAGTATATTCTCGTGTCCACCGCTGCCAGCGATCGTATACAGTGGCTACGTTCCTGCCAAGTCTTTCTGCAATATGGAAAAAGGAACATCTAGCTTCTCGTAGCCCTATGAAACGACCTCGTTCAAACTCTTCGTCACCTTAAAAGCATTCTTGACTAACATCAGATCACCACGTTCAGTCTCAAAGGTAACTAACGTTGACGACCGTTTCAGCGTGTGTTTAAAGTTGTGCAGACTAAAAAAATCATCGAGTTTACACCCTTACATAGTCCTCCTGACATATACGAGGGCTATTCGGAAAGTAAGTGAAAATCAAAACTGTTTTATTTGCAACAGTTAGCTACATCTTCCAGCTACTTACTCCATAGTCGCCGATCCGACTTAGACGTTTGCCGTAGCGTTGCACCAACTTTCCGATACCCTCGTTGTAGAAGGTAGCAGCCAGTACTTTCCGCCAATTCTCCACGCTGGCCCACAGCTCGTTGTCTGTGCCAAAATGTTGTCTTCACAGCCAGCGGTTCTTGTGAGCAGATGAAACTCGGAAGAAGACGAATTACGGGCTGTCTTGTGGGTAATCAAACATTTCAAATTGAAAACGATATAGGAGCATCTTCATTGCCCCTGCATAATGCGGCTGAGAATTGTCTTACAGAAGAAAGAGCACGTCAGTTATGTAATTTTAGCTGCATAGCTTCAGGCGAAATTTCTCACCAGGCCCTCGTACTTGGCGGGAGACACTATTGTTCTAGGTATCTTTATATGCTCCTTGTGTGTTCAGCACTAAAAAGAACGACGTAACGCGATCGATGGGCATACTAGAGACACTGTCCAACACACCTGTGCAAAACTTCATCGGATTTTCCCTGTGGTTTCCATTTCGCGACCGATCGTTCCTTGTTGTTGTTGTTGTGGTCTTCAGTCCTGGGACTGGTTTGATGCAGTTCCTTACTTTCACAGTAACCATCGTAAATCACTCGTGCAATCCATCCTTTACTATTCAAATGTAGCAAGGATTTCTATACATCCAAATTTCCATCAGTTCCTGCAGATCCTAGAACGCCATGAACTCCTCCCAATCTTTGGGATCCGCTTACCCTTCCGTAGTTAACTCATAAAATAACAGGTGCGAATACCCTAGATTATCCACAGACTTGACACTAACCACCCTATAGTTTATCCCCTTCTCTCCGATCGTAGTAATCTGCCGCACTTGTCTGTCAACACAGTCCCCAAACACTACTCCTACAGACTCACCACATCCTCTCTAGGGACGGCGGTTATCGCTGAAACAACCGACTTTCGGCTATATAGCTGTTTCTTTTCAAGGCAGTTTAACCGAGCTGCTAAAACCGCACAAAATAACTGGTTTCCGAAATAACCGATTTTCTGTTTTTCATTCTGTTATTTCCTGTCGCAAACGCAAAAATCGAACAGACTGAAAAATTTTGACCCGTTCAGTTTCAAGCTACACAGAACGAAAATATCAAGTCAAATAGGCAAATAAAAGAAAACTTAGTTCGTCCACCGTTGGTTTTATCGAAAAGTGAAAAATGGTTGATGGCTACAAAAAAAAAAAAAAAAAAAAAAAAAAATCGTCCGTTTTCTCTTAGTGATTCTAATTTTTTGAAACTCTCCTCAAAATCATGTTGTGGTCGGGGATCATACCACTGTTTGGGCAATATGAACAGTCAGCGCTAAAGAATGAAAACTGAGGTTGAAGAACTCTATTTTTCCTATTAATTTGTCCCTTTTCAAGGGCCACAAGCAGATAGAGGTCTGTGGCTTTGTGCTTTTATTGTAAGCTGTAAATGTGCTGTCAAGTTTTAAGTTTTCTCCTTATATTACACCGCAAACTTGTTGTTGCTCCTCCAATTTTTAATCTTTTAAAGCAAAGGAGCATTCTCTGATACCTTACTTCATAAAATACTTCCACAATAGTCATGGGGAATTCTGTAACACAAGCCATGTCCAATTTTTTTTTTTTTTTTGTTTTAGGGCGCAAAACTGCTATGGTCATTAGCGCCCGGTCCGTGGCTTAGGAAACAGTAAAAAACCGAAAATGGAAACCAGCAGCAATGGGAACGAAACTCAAAAAATTGGAGAAACTAAAAGCTGAAGGAAGGCTTAAAAATCCACTACAGAAAGGGGTTGGTTGTCCCCAAAAAAAGCTTCAAATAACTGACGCCATTTCACTGGCACTAATAAACTCGAGAACACGATCGGCCGAGCGCGTGTCATCTGCTAAAATTGACGATATATCAGGCGACAGCTGTAGACGGGGGCGTAACGCAGTAAAATAGGGGCACTCAATTAAAAGGTGTCTTACCGTCCACAGCTGAGAGCAGTGGGGACAGAAGGGGGGGAGGATCGCCGCTTAAAAGATGTCGATGGCTAAAACGACAGTGCCCTATCCGGAGTCGAGTTAAAACTACCTCCTCCCGACGACGCGTTCGGGAGGAAGAGCTTTCACGTCCCGCAATTTATTACGGGGAAGTGTCGACCAATGTGCGTGCCATAAAAGAACAACACGACGACATAAAACGCTCCGTAGATCGGCGAAGGGAATCGATTGAATAGCTGGCCGAAGAAAAGGGACTGCAGCCTTGGCCGCCATATCGGCCGCCTCATTTCCACATATACCAACGTGTCCCGGGAGCCAGAGGAACGCCACCGAGACGCCCCCCCAGGTGGAGCAAGCGCAGACAGTCCTGAATCCGGTGGACCAGAGGGTGGACAGGGTAAAGAGCTTGGAGACTGAGGAGAGAGCTGAGAGTATCTGAGCAGATAACATACTGTATCCGCTGATGGCGGCGGATGTAGTGGACAGCCTGGAGAACAGCGTAAAGCTCCGCAGTATACACCGAACACTGGTCGGGAAACCGAAATTGATTTGGGGTGTCGCCAACAATATAGGCACTCCCTACACCAAACGATGTTTTTGAGCCATCAGTGTAAATAAATGTGGCTTCCGTCATTTATGCACATAGAGCAGAAAATGGCCGACGATAAACAAGTGAAGGGGTACCATCCTTGGGAAACTGACAAAGGTCACGGAGCAGGCAGATCCGGGGACGGAGCCAAGGCAGTGCTGTGCCCCAAGTTGTTAAAAAGGTTTTAGGAAAGCGGAAGGAAAGATAATGGAGCAGTTGACGGAAGCGGACTCCCGGTGGTAGTAGGGAGGAGGGGCGGCCTGCATACCCTACATCAAAGGAGGCGTCGAAAAAAATTTCATGGGCTGGATTAGCAGGCATGGAAGACAGATGGCTAGCATAACGACTCAGAAGGACTGCTCGCCGATTGGACAGCGGAGGTTCAGCAGTCTCAGCATAAAGGCTTTCCACAGGGCTGGTGTAAAAAGCTCCAGACACTAAACGTAATCCACGGTGGTGGATAGAGTCGAGACGCCGAAGAATAGACGGCCGAGCAGAGGAGTAAACTATGCTTCCATAGTCCAATTTCGAGCGCACTAAGGCGCGATAGAGGCGGAGAAGGACCACTCGGTCCGCTCCCCAGGAGGTACCATTCAGGACACGGAGGGTGTTGAGGGATCGCAGACAGCGAGCCGAAAGATAGGAAACGTGGGAGGACCAGCATAGTTTTCTGTCAAACATAAGACCCAAGAACTTAGCGACGTCCGAAAACAGAAGGTTGACAGGTCCTAGATGTAAGGAGGGTGGAAGAAACTCCTTACGTCGCCAAAAATTAACACAAACGGTCTTACTGGGAGAAAAACGGAAGCCGGTTTCGATGCTCCAAGAGTGGAGGCGATCGAGACATCCTTGAAGACGTCGTTCAAGAAGGCTGGTCCGTTGAGAGCTGTAGTAGATCGCAAAATCGTCCACAAAGAGGGAGCCCGAGACATCAGGAAGGAGACAATCCATAATTGGATTGATGGCAATGGCAAACAGTACAACACTCAGCACGGAGCCCTGGGGTACCCCGTTTTCTTGGGAGAAAGTACGGGAGAGAGTAGTGTTCACCCGCACTCTAAATGTGCGCTCTGCCATAAATTCCCGAAGAAAAAGGGGCAGCCGACCTCAAAATCCCAAGAGAACAGTGTGTGGAGGATGCCTGTCCTCCAACAGGTATCGTATGCTCTCTCTCCAGATCAAAAAATATTGCTGCTGTTTGGAGTTTCCGGAGAAAATTGTTCATGATATAAGTGGAGAGAGCAACAAGATGGTCAACTGCAGAACGATGCTTTCGGAATCCGCATTGGGCAGGTGTTAAAAGACTTCGGGACTCCAGCCACCAAGCTAAACGGCAATTCACCATACGCTCCAAAACCTTACATACACTACTCGTGAGAGAAATGGGGCGATAGCTAGAGGGGAGATGTTTGTCCTTTCCAGGTTTCGGAACAGGAATGACGATAGCTTCCCGCCATCGTCTGGGAAAAGTACTGTCAGTCCAAATTCGATTATAAAGGCGAAGGAGGTAACACAGACTATGGGTTGGTAAATGCAGCAACATTTGGACGTGGATACCATCCGGTCCTGGGGCGGAGGAGCGTGAAGAAGAGAGTGCATGTTGGAGATCCCGCATGGAGAAAACAGTATTGTAGCTTTCGTGATTTTGAGAGGAGAAAGCAAGAGGTCGCACTTCCGCTGCACGTTTCTTCCGGAGAAACGGTGGCGGGTAATTTGAAGGGCTCGAAATCTCAGCAAAGTGCTGACCCAATGAGTTAGGAATTGCGACGGGGTCCACTAATGTATCATGCGCGACAGTGAGCCCAGAGACCGGGGAGAAACTACGCGCGCCTGATAACCGTCGAAGCCGACTCCAAACTTCCGAGGAGGGAGTGAAGGTGTTAAATGAGCTAAGAAAGACAGACAGCGACAGCTTGGAAGGAAGTGTTTAAGTGGATTGGGCGATAATGGAGAGTATCATGGAGAAGAATCATGAGTCCTCCATGGGCCGGAGTGCCTTCAACAGAAGGGAGATCAAATCGGACGGACTGAAAATGGGGGAGAACAAAGCGGTCATGGGGACGCAGCTTTGTTTCCTGAAGACAGAAGATGGCCGGCGAGTAGGAACGTAAGAGGATCGACAATTCATCCCGATTGGCTCGAATGCCGCGGATATTCCAGTGGATAATGGACATACGGTGAACAGAATATGGAGGAATATGATCAAGGTTGCTGTCAACTCATCGACTGCTCAGAGCTTGCGACCGACAGCATGGAATGGCATTCAGCCGAAGGCTGAAGATCCTGATCCATCGGTTGTTCTGGAGCAGCTCCTGCCACCAGCGATCGGCCGGTTGATCGGCCGCCAGCAGTGCGCCACGGCGACACAGAAGACAGCCGAGGGCGATTTCCGCCAGGTGGTGCTGTAGATGAGACACGCCATGGCGGAGAAGGAGATGAACTGGGTTTCTTAGTAGCCTTCTTGGAAATATGATGTTTAGATGGAGGAGGAACCGATGGTTGTGAAGTTGGGGTACGTAAAAAATCTTCACGAGTACGCTCTTTTTTCGAAATCTTTGTGTCTGACTTTTGGGCTCGAGATTTAGCAGAACCCGATGAAGGGTGAGCCATAGAGTGGGCAGGCGAAAGTGGTGAGGTTGAACGGGCGATCTTTGCGCTGGCCGATCTGACGACCGTGGCACTAAAGGTGAGGTCGCAAGTCTGCGTGGCCGCCTCCTTTGTTGGCCGAGGAGAAGCAAGGACAGTGCTGTATTTTCGTGTCTGAGGCACGGTGGGCTGTCGAGTGGCGAATAACTTTCGAGCAGCAAAGGTCGACACCTTTTCCTTCACTCTGATTTCCTGGATGAGCTTTTCGTCTTTAAAAACGGGGCAATCTCGAGAGGAAGCAGCGTGGTCACCCATACAGTTGATGCAGTGAGGGTATGGAGGTGGACAAGCACCCTCATGGGCATCCTTGCCACACGTAACACATTTGGCCGGATTGGAACAGGACTGGCTGGTGTGATTGAACCGCTGACACCGATAGCAATGCGTAGGGTTTGGGACGTAAGGGCGAACGGAAATTATCTCATAGCCTGCTTTGATTTTCGATGGGAGTTGAACTTTGTCAGATGTCAAGAAGACAGTGCGGGTTGGAATGATGTTCGTGTCAACCCTTTTCATAACTCTATGAACAGCCGTTTCGCCCTGGTCAGACAGGTAGTGCTGAATTTCTTCGTCAGACAATCCATCGAGGGAGCGTGTATAAACGACTCCATGCAAGGAGTTTAAAGGGCGGTGCGCTTCAACCCGGACAGGGAAGGTGTGGAGCAGTGAAGTACGCAGCAATTTTTGTGCCTGAAGGGCACTGACTGTTTCTAACAACAAGGTGCCATTCTGTAATCTGGAACAAGACTTTACAGGACCTGCAATTGCGTCGACACCTTTCTGAATAATGAAAGGATTGACCGTGGAGAAGTCGTGACCTTCGTCAGTCCGAGAAACAACAAGGAACTGTGGCAACGATGGAAGAACTGTCTGTGGCTGAGACTCAGTGAACTTACACTTGTGAGCAGACATAGTGGAAGGTGAGGAAACCATTGCGGAAGAATCCCCCATGATTACCGGCGTCTCCGATGGCGCGCTCCTCCCTTGTGGGGGCCCTCTCTAAGGGCACTCCCGCCTTAGGTGATTGTTCACACCTCAGGTCACACCTCCCGACAAACGGACGGAGGGACCAATCGGCACTTTCGGAAGGTATCAGCTCGGGTTATCACCCCTCCCTGGGCCTGGCCATTACCAGGGGGTACGTACGTGTCCTACCTGTCTACCCGGGGCGGGGAATTACGCGTTACCCCGTCACCGGCTACGCACAAAATTGCGTGGGTCGGCCTTCAGAAACGCACAGGGAGGAAGAAAGAGAAAGGTAAAGTGAAAAACAAAGAAAGGGAAAGGAAAGAAGAGAGGTCTCAAACGCCGCAGCGGAGAAAGGGTAAAGAGAAGAGGTAAGGAAAAGAGAAGGACAAAGGATGGATGAAGACATACAGGCAGAGAAGGCGAAGAATGCATTACATTTACGAGCATCCGTCTCTGGACGTAGGCACAAACCATACTCCCAGAGGGGGAGAAAGGGAAGGAAAGAGCAAGAGGTGAGGGGAGGGGGGGCGAAGATGGGGGATAGGGAAGGATGCGGAAAAGTAAGGTATGCAGCCCGGAAAGGAAGGAGGCCCACATTAGCTCGGGGTCCCGTGGTCGCTACGCACATATCCACAAAAGATTTGTGGACCCCCTGGGGGGGCCATGTCCAATGACGACAGTGAGAAGCTACCTGATAGACAAGATGCAGTACGTCTTGCACACTACATGTAGACACGTACCATCTAGGTAATAGGCCACGCCACATGGTAACAGGTCCGTTATTGTCTCAGCAATGCTGTACCATTCCTTGCGCCATGTGGACGTTGCTTGTTTCTGACGACACTATTACTGAAATAGCACTGATCGTTTTTCTCATTTTCTATAATAACGCAAACCTGGTCAACGGCTTCCAAGGCGGAAGAAGATGGTTGATACAATCTCAATGGCAAGGAAGGCGGAAGAACCACAGGGGAAAGGTTGGTCTCCATAGCCTGGGAAGACAACTAATCTAAGGGAGTAAACCCTGAAATCAAACCTACCGCCTGCAACCTCGGTAGTAACATGATTAGATCGTAACAGTCCTAATCCACCCAACAACATTTTCAACGAATGCATGGAGGACAAACTTACGGATATAATTACCCCAGGTGGCACTCAACCCACCGTCGCCTCCGACGACGTTACTGGGCCTTTGGATTCTGGGGAGCCCATACCAACATGCTATAAGGATCAGTAGGAGCATCCTGACACCTCTAGAAACAAGATACGGCATAAATAATGCAACAACTTCGCCACACTGAACGTTAATTCCTCGCTCAAGATGGACAAGTTGAAGCATCTGACAGATACTCTGACACAACACAAGATTCTTATCACAGCGTTACAAGAGACCAGGTATACGGATGAACATGCCTTTGAATCTCAAGGTTGTCGAATCTTCAAGGGCAAAGTGGAACATAGGAAGATGAAGAACGTCCCTCACCTGGGAACTGGATTCATTGTCAGTAACAAAATACTTGATTCAGTTATTGACTTCCATTCAGCTAACAGTAGAGTGTTTTATTAACATTTCGATGCTCCAATAAGGTCTACACCATTGTAAATGTAAATACACCTATTAGCCAGGATAACAAGAAAAACCCTGAAGGCACAGACCAATTTTTGGAAGAATCTAGGACACTATCAGCAAGATCCCAGAGCGGAATACAGTCTTGTTATTGGGTGATTTTTAACACACAGTTAGGAAAAGAGCGGAAGTATAATATATAGTGGGGGAATACTCAGCTCACATGCGCACTAATAGAAATGAAGAACGACTTGTGGAACTCTGTACAGCATTGAACCTAGAAATGAAATCAACGGCCTTTAAGCATCTACCAAGAAAACAGAAGACATGGACTTCACCTGATAAACTCCTAGGAGAGTTAAAAAATAGACCATGTGGCCATTTCAAGAAAGTTCTGTAGAGACTTCCAGAATGTGAGAGTGTTAAGATGGGCGGACTTGGACTCAGACCACTGCCTCTCAAAAATAAAGGATTTCTACCTAGGAATACAAAAATGTCTCAAACTCCCAAATTTACCAAGTTCGAATTGGAAAAACTGAAAACCTGCAATATGCTTACAGACAGATTACAAATAGTAAATCATGAATGCAGCAGCCAGGACCACCTAAGGGACAAATTAGCAAAACCCGCAACAGAAGTCGCCCCACTAAAGAAACAAAGGAAACATGAGTGGTGGGCAAGTATCTGCGACCAAGCGATCGCAAAGAGACAAGCAGCTTGGCTAAGATGGAGCTCACAGAAGTACGAAACAAATAAGGAGAAGTTCATAGAACAGCGCCGGATAACTGCCAAAACCATCAGGTACGTTAAACGTCAGTACACTCAGGACCAATTGACTCAATTAGATGAAGACTTCAAGAAGAATAACAATAGAAACTTTTACCAAACTTTCAAGCGAAACCTTAGAAGCTATGACCCACCCAGCTTACACTTCAGAGGACCAGATGGAAACATAGCCTATAATGACAAAGACAACTGCCGCATATTGGTCAAATATTTTGAGGATCTCCTCAACTTTGAGTCCCTAGAACCTCCTTTATCTATCAAGACAGTCCCAGACAGCAAAACTCTCACCCTCCAAAAGAAGAAGAAGTGAAAAACATCATTCAGTCCCTGAATAATAACAAAGCACCAGGAGAAGACGCTATAGTTGCAGAGCTGTGGAATCAGGCTTGAGACAAAGCAATCAGCAACTTGACCGAGATCCTACTTAACATTTGAGATGCTGAGAAGTTACCAGATGACTTGATATCTGCTCTGATCCACCCCTTATACAAGAAGGGTGACTTGACTGACATCAACAATTATAGATGTATCTCATTGATACCAGTCACCTATAAGATATTATCTAAGGCATTATTGAACAGAGCCGAACCTCAATTGGACCAAAAACTTGGAGATTATGAGGGTGGTTTTAGAAAAGGACGTTCTTGTACTGAACAGATCGTTAACCTGAAGTCAGTATTAAGTCAAATCAAACTAGCGAATAAACAGTACATAGTTACTTTCGTTGACTTCAAGAAAGCATACGATTCTATCGACAGACATTCTCTTATGAGAATTTTGCAGGAAATGGGCCTGGACCAGAAAACCCACAGCCTTATCCAAAAGACCCTGCGTAAAGCTAGATCACGAGGGGAAGACTTTCAGAAAGCTTTGAGATAAAGACAGGAGTTAGACAGGGTGCTCAACTGCGCGGTTATCAGCGCCCGTACAAATGCCCGACCTTTGCTCAGCCCAATCACCTCTTCTCTTCAACTGTGCGCTGGACAAGGTGATCAGAGAGTGGCGAAAAGAAATGGAAGTACAAAATATACCGAGTGGTATTTACATGGGACACAAACGGAAGGGACCAGTAGTAGACAGTTTAGCTTTCGCAGATGATCTGGCACTTGTAGCAAGCTCAGTGGAAGTAGCAGTAAAGCAGCTCAATATGCTTAAACTCCAGGCTGCCAAGGTAGGACTTCAATTGTCACTAGAAAAGTGACATCAGAAGGAACAGCACTAACTATTCGCATTAATAAGTTACAATTAGCATATCGATTAACCAAGAACATCTATGATAAGAAATGCCTATTTCGCAATTCCAAACTAAAACACTACCAAACAGTTATCCGCCTTCAAGCCCTATATGCCTCAGATAGGCTTGACAGATAAACTAGAGATTCAGGAGAGGAAGATCTTGAGAAGAATTCTGGGACCAGTCAAAACAGATGGTGAGTACAGAAGGCAATCAAACCAAGAGCTATACAATCATACCGAGAAAATCACAGATGTAGCCAGGAAGATGATGATGATGATGATGATGTTTGGTTTGTTGGGCGCTCAACTGCGCGGTTATCAGCGCCCATACAAATTCCCGACCTTTGCTCAGTCCAATCTCGCCACTGTCATGAATGACGATGAAATGATGAGGACAACACAAACACCCAGTCATCTCGAGGCAGGTCAAAATCCCTGACCCCGCCGGGAATCGAATCCAGGACCCCGTACTCGGGAAGCGAGAACGTGACCGTGAGACCACGAGCTGCGGACTGGCCTGGAAGAGACGCCTCGGTTTCTGCGGACATATCACAACGATGGACCAAACGAGACTGACCAGCTGACCCCTCAGCTACTGGAAGAGCAGGAAGATCGTGACACCATGGCTGACAAAAGTCAAGAAAGACATCCAGGAAATGAACGTAACTGAAAGTGACATTAGAAAGCGAGCACTTCTCAGAAGAATACTAAAAGAAAAGAGGTTTCAGGACAGATCACCCCGTAAAAAGACCGGCGCCCTTTGGACAAAGGAGAGAAAGGAGAAACATAGCCAGAGAACGCTGGATTCCTGAGCAAACATCAAGTCTCCATCCAGGCTGAAAAGTTGAATATCTTGGTTCTTAGCTGGCCCATTCGAAAGAAGAACGCAATGTTTCGAGGCAAAGCAAACTTTACGAATAAAAACTACTCGTTCCTTTTAAAAATATTTATTTAAAAACGAAAAATTTTAGCACTACTGCTGCGGCTAATTGATATTTTCTTTTTTTACCTGGTTGTTAGTAAAAAAGAAAAACACCTACTATAGCCCATGCGAAACAAATAACGAATTACACCCGTCATTCAGTAATAAAATACGGGTGTCTGTTTCAACCGGTCGTTACTTCCCATCCCAAATCCTATCTCTACGAAACTTTCATCGCCTCTCCTTCCCCGACTATGAAATATGTCCAGATGTACACCTTTCCTACAAGATTTAGCAGAAACCGCATCCGCATCTTCTCCCCTTGTCAGGGCATTTTTTTCCTCACCACTGTCCTCCATCCAAGTACAATTTATTCAAAATATAATTTATTGTTCTTTGGCATTAACCATTTACCCAGAGGAGTGAGTAACTACAGATTTCATATGCAACATCACATACACAGCATACACATTAGAAATTGTATGTATTCCAGGTTAACTTCATGGTACAGTCTGTACTTTCAAGCACTCAACAAAGTCCATATATCACAACTTCTTAACTTTCAGTCTGACTTATAACTGGATATCCGCTTCTTGCAGAAACTGAGTAACGCTGACGTAGTCCGTTGTGGTCAGCTGCTGAAACGGATGCGTTATAGATGTAGGTTGAGGAATTAACGCTCTGATCAAGACCTTAAGAACCGTGCGGCGTTGTCTGTCATAGCGTGAACATTCTACACTGAAGCGCCAAAGATACTGGTATAGGCATGCGCATTCCAATGGAAACGCAGAATACGGCGCTGCGGTCGGCAACACCTATATAAGACAAAAAGCGGCTAGTGCAGGTTATCAAGATGTAAGTGAACGTGGAGTTATAGTCGGCACACGAACGATGGGACACAGCATCTCTGAGGTAGCCATGAAGTGGGGATTTTCCCGTACGGCCATTTCACGAGTGTGTCGTCAATATCAGGAATCCGGTAAAACATCATATCTCTGACATCGCTGCAGCCGGAAAAAGATCCCGCAAGAACGGGACCAACGACAACTAAAGACAATCGTTCAAAATAACAGAAGTGCAACCCTTCCGCAAATTGCTGCAGATTTCAAAGCTGGGGCATCAACAAGTGTCAGCTGGTCGTACGTTGTGTTCCAAAAATGAGCAGCATAGAGACTGAAGCAATGACACTTTCTGCAGGACGTGACTATCATTTTGCAGGACAATGCTCAAGCACGTACAATGCAAGCTGTTACTGATTTGTCTGACTGAAGGGGCTGCTAAGTGCTATACCAACTACTGCACTCCCCTGACTTAAGCCCTCGTAAGTTCAACTCGATTTCTAAACTGGAGGATACACATCATGGCATTCTCTTCAGAACTGCTACAAATTCGTCGGGCAATTACCGCGCCGCTCGAACTGTCAACACAACTGGCACTGCTAAGAGTATCCTACGACTTCCACATCGCTGGCAACGTGTTATCCACAATGTTGGTGACTACTTTGAAGGTCAGTAAGACTTTTAACCACGTATCTATTTTGTACGAGCTGTATATAAATAGTTGCCACTATTAAAGTTGCAACATTCGTGCATTCACGCAGATTCACCATACCTGAATTCACAGGCATAGTGCGCGTGTAGTCTTCATTCTTTCTCTCGATCATGCAATCACTGTGTTCACACGGCTTTGTTACGTTTAATGACTCTGTTAGGAAGTGGACTATATTTGTCGTACATGCCCCTGTCAGAAAGCCTTTCCAGACTCTTGTTGTACTTTCTTTTGCAATCGATTTCACGCATCAGCTGATGTTATTGAAGTGCGTGTAACGAAATGTTACGTTTTCTATTGACCTGTTCACACACAATAACGTGTAAAAAAATAGGGATTTAACTTGGCCATGTATTTAATTTCATAATCAGACGATCCGTCTCGTGAGATATGGAAATGTCGGTACTTATAATTCAATGTTAGTAGGGAAAAACAAAAACATAACGTTCGGATACGGCATTAGTAGTGTCCCGATTGAGAGTCACGTCGTTTAAATATGTGAGCGTAATGTTTCAAAGCGAGCATGTGGGAACTGTGGTAGGGAAGGCGAATGGTCGATTTCGGTTTGTTGGGAGAATTCCAGGAAAGCGTGATTCATCCCCAAAGGAGGCTGCATGTAGGAAGCTAGTACGACCAATTCTTGAGTACAGTTCGAATTTCTGGGATCATTACCAGGTCGGATTAAAGGAATACATCGAAGAAATTCAGAGGCAGGCTGCTAGATTTGTTACTGGTGGGTTCGAACAACGCGCAAGTGTTACGTACATGCTTCGGGAACTCAAATGGGAATCTCTGGAGGCAAGGCGACATTCTTTTCGAGCAACACTAATGAGAAAATTTAGAGAACCGACATTTGAAGCTGACTGCAGAAAGATTCTAATGCCTCTAACATACATTACGCCCAATGACTACGATGATAAGATACGAGATATTAAGGCTCATGAGGAGGCACATAGATTGTCGTTTTTGCCTCGCTCTGTTTGCGAGTAGAACAGAAAAGGAAAAGGCTAGTAATTGTACAGGATACATTCCGCCACGCGCCGTGTGGTGGATTGCGGAGTATCCATATACACTCCTGGAAATTGAAATAAGAACACCGTGAATTCATTGTCCCAGAAAGGGGAAACTTTATTAACACATTCCTGGGGTCAGATACATCACATGATCACACTGACAGAACCACAGGCACATAGACACAGGCAACAGAGCATCCACAATGTCGGCACTAGTACAGTGTATATCCACCTTTCGCAGCAATGCAGGCTGCTATTCTCCCATGGAGACGATCGTAGAGATGCTGGATGTAGTCCTGTGGAACGGCTTGCCATGCCATTTCCACCTGGCGCCTCAGTTGGACCAGCGTTCGTGCTGGACGTGCAGACCGTGTGAGACGACGCTTCATCCAGTCCCAAACATGCTCAATGGGGGACAGATCCGGAGATCTTGCTGGCCAGGGTAGTTGACTTACACCTTCTAGAGCACGTTGGGTGGCACGGGATACATGCGGACGTGCGTTGTCCTGTTGGAACAGCAAGTTCCCTTGCCGGTCTAGGAATGGTAGAACGATGGGTTCGATGACGGTTTGGATGTACCGTGCACTATTCAGTGTCCCCTCGACGATCACCAGTGGTGTACGGCCAGTGTAGGAGACCGCTCCCCACACCATGATGCCAGGTGTTGGCCCTGTGTGCCTCGGTCGTATGCAGTCCTGATTGTGGCGCTCACCTGCATGGCGCCAAACACGCATACGACCATCATTGGCACCAAAGCAGAAGCGACTCTCATCGCTGAAGACGACACGTCTCCATTCGTCCCTCCATTCACGCCTGTCGCGACACCACTGGAGGCGGGCTGCACGATGTTGGGGCGTGAGCGGAAGACGGCCTAACGGTGTGCGGGACCGTAGCCCAGCTTCATGGAGACGGTTGCGAATGGTCCTCGCCGATACCCCAGGAGCAACAGTGTCCCTAATTTGCTGGGAAGTGGCGGTGCGGTCCCCTACGGCACTGCGTAGGATCCTACGGTCTTGGCGTGCATCCGTGCGTCGCTGCGGTCCGGTCCCAGGTCGACGGGCACGTGCACCTTCCGCCGACCACTGGCGACAACATCGATGTACTGTGGAGACCTCACGCCCCACGTATTGAGCAATTCGGCGGTACGTCCACCCGGCCTCCCGCATGCCCACTATACGCCCTCGCTCAAAGTCCGTCAACTGCACATACGGTTCACGTCCACGCTGTCGCGGCATGCTACCAGTGTTAAAGACTGCGATGGAGCTCCGTATGCCACGGCAAACTGGCTGACACTGACGGCGGCGGTGCACAAATGCTGCGCAGCTAGCGCCATTCGACGGCCAACACCGCGGTTCCTGGTGTGTCCGCTGTGCCGTGCGTGTGATCATTGCTTGTACAGCCCTCTCGCAGTGTCCGGAGCAAGTATGGTGGGTCTGACACACCGGTGTCAATGTGTTCTTTTTTCCATTTCCAGGAGTGTAGATGTATTCATTATCAAAACTGCGTTACATCCAGCTCCGTTGCTTAATTTCATTAGGAATATGGATTCCAAGGAGCAATTTGCCTCTCAGTAGGCCCAGTTGATGCAGACCACGTAAGCTCGCACACGGCATTCCGCAACACTGTATTTATAACGGCATTTCAAAACATTTCGCTGTTGTAAATTTATAAATCTTTTGGCTGGAAACTGACAAACTGTAACTGCTGGCAGTCTACCCCCCGCCCATTTGAGGCGAGGAGGGTGAAATAACAATACAGAAAAAGTACAACAGTATTTGAGCTTTCTGTTTGAAGATGATAAGAACACAAAATTGCAATTGCAAGGGTAATAAATAAAGTTAGGCTTGATAATCGTTAAGAGGAAAATGCATGTCGTAAGGGTGATGTTTGTCAGCAAGCATGAAACGTTAAAATTAACAACGCTGTTAATTCGGCACAGAACCGCAAGCTCGACGACGTTAGACTACATTTTGAGATGCTACATCAAACCGCAATGAGCAAGAGCTATTTAAACCTCAGTATCAAATAATACGGACAAGAAGTCAGTTTCTGATTTCCACACAGCTTACTCTTGCTTATGCGCTATTGTGACTGCTTTAGTTACCGAAAGGTTTACACAAAAATACAGATTTTTTTTTAGTGCACTCTTCGCAGTTTATGAGGATTATCATTTTATGAGGAATATCATACGGTTCGAATCTAACACTTGTATCTTTGCTGGCACGCAAATATTCAAAAGTTTCCCCAAGTCAATCTAATAGTTATAAGTAGTAAGTTAAAAATGCCTGACCTATTCTTTGGTGATAGCACTAATGGATTCTTTTTTTTTTTTTTTTCAGCTCATCAGTCTTCTGACTGTTTTGATGCGGGCCAGCCAAGAATTCCTCCCCGGTGCCAACCTCTTCATCTGAGAGTAGCACTTGCAACGTATGTCCTCAATAATTTGCTGGATGTATTCCAGTCACTGTCTTGCTTTACAGTCTTCACCCTGTACAACTCCCTCTAGTACCATGGAAGTTAATCCCTGATGCCTTAACAGATGTCCTATTACCCTGTTCCTTTTTCTTGTCAGTGTATTCCAAATATTCCCTTCCTCTGCGAATAATCACCTCATTCATTACCTTTTCAGTCCATCAAACTTTCAACATTTCTCTGTAGCACCACATCCCAACTGCGTCGATTCTCTTCTTTTCCGGTTTTCCCAACGACCATGTTCCACTGCTATACAGCGCAGTGCTCTAGGCGTACATTCTCAGAAATTTTTTCCTCTAATTAAGGCCTATGTTTGGTACTAGCAGACCTCTTGGCCAGGAATGTCCTTTTTGTCAGTACTAGTCTGCTTCTAATGTTCTCCCTGCTCCGTCCTTCAAGGGTTATTTCGATGCTAGATAGCTGAACTGCTTAACTTCATCTACTTCGTGACCATCAAACCCGATGTTACGTTTCTCGCAGTTCTCATTTCTGCTACCTCACATTACTTTCGTCTTTCTTCGATTTACTCTCTCAGTCCATATTCTGTACTCGTTAGGCTGTTCCTTTCACTCAGCAAATCACGTAATTCTTCTTCACTTTCCTTGAGCCTAGCAATGTCATGGGCGAATCTTATCATTTATATACTTTTACCTTGAACTATAATCCAACTCTTGAATCTTTCTTTTATTTCCATCATTGCTTCTCCAATGTACAGATGAACAATAGGGGCGAAAGACTACCTCCCTGTCTTACACCTTTTTAATCCGAGCACTTAGTTCTTGGTCGTCCACTCTTATTATTCCCTCTTGGCTCTTATCCATATTGTATATTACCCGTCCCTCCCTACAGCTTACCCCTATTTTTCTCAGAATTTCGAACATCTTGCACCATTTTACACTGTCAAACGCTTTTTCCAGTTCGACAAATCCTAGAAACGTGTCCTCATTTTTCTTTAGTGTTGCTCCCATTACAACCGCAACTTCGGAATTTCCGCTATGGTGCCTTTACCTCTCGTAAAGTCAAACTGTTCGTTATCTAAAACATCCTCAATTTTCTTTCCCATTCTTCTGTATATTATTCTTGTCAGTAACTTGGATGCATGAGCTGTTTAGCTGGTTGTGCGATAATTCTCGCACTTGTCGGCTCTTGCAGTCTTCGGAATTGTGTGGATGATATTTTTCCGAAAGTCAGATGGTATATAGCCAGTCTCATACCAGTCTACAAACCAATGTGAATAGTCGTTTTGTTGCCACTTCCCCCATGATTTTAGAAATTCTGATGCAATGTTGTCTATTCCGTCTGCCTTATTTGGTCTTAACTTCTTCAAAGCTCTTTTAAATTCTGATTCTGATACTGGATCCCCTATCTCCTCTATATCAACTACCTTTCTTCTCCTATCACATCAAACAAGTCTTCCCTCTTTTTTCACTTATTCGCTCTCTCCTCTGTTTTTGATGTTGGAATGCCGTCCTTGTATTTAACTTCACCCAAGATTGTTTTAATTTTCTGAAATCTCAATAGGCCCTTCCGACAATCATTTCTCTTTCTATTTCTTCACACTTTCCATGTAGGCATTTCGCCGTGGTTCCCTGCGCTTACTAATTATTTCATTCCTAAGCGATTTGTATTTCTGTGACCTGAATTTCCCTGAACATTTTTGTACTTCCTTCTTTCCTTGATCAACTAAAGTATTTATTCTGTTACTCATTGTGTCTTCGCAGCTACTTCCTTTGTACCTAAGTTTTTCTCTCCCGCTTCTATTATTGCCCTTTTCTAGAGATGTCCCTTCCTCTCCAACTGAGCTGCCTACTGATCTATTCAATATCGTAATATCTATAGCCTCAGAGAACTTCAGAAGTATCTCTTTATTCATTAGTACTTTCGTATCCCATTTCTTTGCGCAATGAGTATTCATGATGAGTCTGGTAAACTTCAGCCTAGTCTTCATCACTACCACATTGTGATCTGAGGCTATATCTGCCCCTTGATATGCCTTACAATGCAGTATTTGATTTCTAAATCTCTGCCTGATACAATGTAATCCAACTGAAATATTCACGCGTCTCCGGGCCTTCGCCAAGTATATCTCTTCCTCTTGTGATTCTTGAACGGAGTATTGACTATTGCTAATTGATATTTATTGTAGAACTCAATTAGTCGTTTTCCTCTTCCTCATTGACTTCCTCTGTCGTTTTGTCTTCAGCTTGCACCGTCGGCAGTTGTATCTAAACTATCGTTGTCAGTGTTGATTTTCTGTCGATTCTGATGAGAACAACCTATCAGTGAACTATTCACAGTAACAGACTCTCTGCCTTACCCTGTTCAAACGGAGCCTACTCCCATTATATCATTTTCTGCTGCTGTTGATTTTACCCTATACTGTCTGAGCAGATATCTTCGTCTTCTTTCCATTTCTTTTCAGTGAGCCCCACTTTATCTAGATTGCGCCTTACAATTTGTATTTACAGAGTTTCTGGCTTCCATACCACGTTCAAACGTTTACACTCCACGCCCCTATTCGTAGAACCTTATCTTTTTGGATTTTAAGCTTTTTCTTATGGTCACCTCTCCCTTGGCAGTCCCCTCCCGGAGATCCGAATGGGGGACTGTTCCAGAATCTTTTGCCAGTGGAGAGATCATTGTGACACTTTTTGAGTTACAGGAGACGTGACCTGTGGATGCACATACGCACATTATGTGTCTTTAAAGCAGTGTTTTTCAATGCCTTCTGCATCCTCATGCCTTTGATCATTGCTGTTCCTTCCGCCTTTAGGGGCAGTTTCCCACCAGAAGGGCAAGAGAGTGCCCTGAAACTCTGTCCACTCTTTCACCCTCTTTCACAAGACCGTTGGCTGAATGAGGATGACTTCTTGGGCCGGAAGTCTCCGGCCGCCAATGCTGATGATTTAAGCAGTGGCGGGGTTCGAACTTGGGACCGAGGATATTTTGATTACTAATCGAAGACGCTACACGTAGTCCACGGGTGGCAAGTCACTTGTTAAAACTGTACAGCACTGTACTGTTTTGGCAGTTCATAGCACCCATGAAGTCGTTCCCCACCTAGCAGCTGGCGTCAGCACTGCTCTTTTATTCCTGCCACGGTCGATGCAGAGTACCTGTTAGTCTGCTGAACGCAACACCACGCCTTGTATGACAGCAGGGAAAAAGTTGGTGCTGAATGAAAGAAGTGGCAACTATTTGGCGACAGCACCAATGGCCGCAGACAGTGGCGGACAAGACTTTGTGTTCGGTTCTGGGCCAAGCAGGGTGCTCTGATCGATATTGTTTATGTCCCAGGAAGGGAGTTAATTTGTGATAGCAGCCTGATGTACTGAGGATAGATCGGTTGGGGAGACTGTAGTATCAAGGCAGCCAACATGACGTCAACACAGCTAGCAAAAATGGCTCTGAGCACTATGAGACTTAACATCTATGGTCATCAGTCCCCTAGAACTTAGAACTACTTAAACCTAACTAACCTAAGGACAGCACACAACACCCAGCCATCACGAGGCAGAGAAAATCCCTGACCCCGCCGGGAATCGAACCCGGGAACCCGGGCGTGGGAAGCGAGAACGCTACCGCACGACCACGAGATGCGGGCACAGCTAGCAACTTGCTAAGAGGGTAGACGGCTCGACGAGATGGAACAGGACGTTCTACCAGCGAAGCAGCGTGGCAGCCTGCTGGTCTCTGCAGTCTGGGCTTACAATGGCTTGCTGTCAACGCATGGCTTCCGTTCCATTCTGGAGGAACAAACGGTGCTTGACTTTGTAGATCTAGGGTAAGTGGCATGACCAGGGTACAAGCTGCGTGGCGTGCGTTTGTCTATGAGGTTAAAGGAAATTGCGATGGTTCTGATCAGTGGAAATCTTTGTAGTGTAGACGACCGTGTCTGGCATAATCAGACTAAATCGTGCAAGAGGTCACATTGCTGCTGTGCAGAGGCTGCTAGTACCTAGTTTATTGCAGCTGAGAGTCTGTAACATAGTGTTCTGTGTTCATTAAGTTTCTTGATCTGTACTCATTGCTGGCACTCACTGATTTGCTGATTTCATTCATCGTGGCGGTTGTCAACAGTTGTTAATCAGAGTTGGTGTGTTTTGTTAATAGTATTCCGTTCTCATGTATTTAACTGTATACTATCAGTTAGAGTGTCGGTTTTCGGTGGGGTACGTTTTAGAATATTACATTCTGGGTCAAGATTTAGTTATTGCTCGCCTCTCTTCCTCCTCTTTCTTCATATATTAGGCATCTGGCTGTTACACCCTCTTGGAGCAAGTTACTGATTTTTACACAGATTCCTCGATCTTCCGAAAGACCTTCTGCCCACTAGGTAGTAGCAATTTATAAATAATTTTGCTATTCTGTCATCTTCCATTCTATGGCCTTTCTTTTGTTTCTGTAATCCTTTTCTGTTCATTTAAACTTCTTTTACTCCCAGTACTTTTCTGATACCAGCATTCCATCTAATGTTGGTTAGTGTTTAACCAGGTACTCTTGTAGTAGGAGTAACATCTCCAACGCCTATATTCTGTGTTAATTTCATTTTGTTACAGACCACTATTCATTTCCATGTGCCATGGTTGCTACTAACGTCGGTCTGTAGAACTTCTTTTCTTAGTTCCGCGGTTTTCTCTAGACCTGTTAATGTAATTAAATCTTTCTACATTCTTTTGTATGTTATTTCTCATGAGTGAAAGAGTGCTTCCTAAGAAATAGAAGGTGTTTACTCTTTCTATATTCTGGTAATTCGTCATTATTTTGCTGGGAATCGTCTCCCGACACCCCAGCTCCATAACTTGTGTTGTCTTTGAAGGTACTAACAGATTAAGAAAACACTGAGCCACAGCTATTCAGAAACAGCACCGGCTGGACTGCCGCTAACTGACACAGTCACCAGCGGTAGTTAAACTAGAGCGCCAGATGTCTCTAAGTTTGATTGCTGTTGGTGGTTACGTCAGTTAGTGGTCCTCGTTGCGCCTTGCAACACGCATTAAGCCATTTAGGTAATGTGGGGCATTAGACCTTATAAGAAATTTTTATTAATTTGAGTGCCATGATTTTAATTTATTAATATTAAGAATTCTGAACATAGTCAGTCAGAATTACGGCTCTCATAAAATTTTACCCAGAAATCCACCTCAGGATGTAGCAGCATGGTATGAAGTCATTTGTACCAGTTTCTGAGCGACTGCGATAAAACAGCTAACTCGGCGAATTGGACTCCAATCAATTTTACCTGCATTTCAACACCTAAATATATTTTAATGTGTCTGACTGTTCCTTTCAAAATGTTTCCCATAATAATATTACTTGGGGAATTTTAAAGTGTATCATTCATGTCCCCTACAATTATGACAAAGTCACTTTTATTCAAGGTGTCCACAGTGTTTTGCGAGAGACCATAGAAGTCCTCTAAATCCTCCTTTCAAATCGTTCAAATGGCTCTGAGTACTATGGGACTTCTGAGGTCATCAGTCCCCTAGATCGTAGAACTACTTAAACCAAACTAACCTAAGGACATCCCACACATCCATGCCCGAGGCAGGATTCGAACCTGCGACCGTAGAAGTTGCGCTGTTCCGGACTGAAGCGCCCTTACTTAAGATGCTGACTGTGTGATAGTGACTAAAAGTCGCAAAAGTAAAGAAAAACGACGATTCTGAGAAATTACTGCGGCCCACCCTTGCTCTTGGTTTGCACAGCTTCAAGTGTGAAGGAGCCTGAGAGCTGCCTAAGGAGGGATGCGATGTAGTGTGGAGAGCGGGGGCCTGTCAACGGCTTTGAGTTATTTTACGAGCGAGCGCCACGTAAAGTCCAAAAGTCTCCCGTCTCCCAAGGAGAGCAAGACTACAGGTTTTGTCACCGGTGGTCCTGCAGAGAGCGCTTAGGATAACGAATGTTTCGCGGGAAGCACCTAGTCTGTGGGACGTTTGACGTCTTCTCTGTAATGAGCGCATTCAACAAGGTTTTTGATGTTGCATCAAGCAGCCTAACAACATATACTATCCTTGGAGCTAGCAGCTTCTTCTACATATACAGCGTGTAAACGGTACAAGCAGCCAAAATTTCTGTAAGTAGAACGCAAGTAATTGATTTTGTTGTGGATTGGCAAGAGAGCCAACCCACTATGAGAGGAAGCCGAAAGGCACGCGTTTTAGCTCACGCAAGCTGGCGTCAGGTCTGGAACAGGACAAGGAAGTTAGAGTTTAGCTAAAAAGGACGTAGCTGTTGGAATACTTAACTTTAATCCGTAAATGGTGAACATCGCTCTTGACGGTACATGTTTTACAGCATCAATAGTAACTGGTAATGGCGCTTTGCTAGGTCGTAGCAAATGACGTAGCTGAAGGCTATGCTAACTATCGTCTCGGCAAATGAGAGCGTAATTTGTCAGTGAACCATCGCTAGCAAAGTCGGCTGTACAACTGGGGTGAGTGCTAGGAAGACTCTCTAGACCTGCCGTGTGGCGGCGCTCGGTCTGCAATCACTGATAGTGGCGACACGCGGGTCCGACGTATACTAACGGACCGCGGCCGATTTGAAGGCTACCACCTAGCAAGTGTGGTGTCTGGCGGTGACACCACAGATTTAAGCCGCGAAGAGTAGGCGTGCGGTTAGGGCGCTTTGCCGCGGTTCGCACGGCTCCCCCCCTGTCGGAGGTTCGAGTCCTCCCTCGGGCATGTGCATCAGTGTGTGTGTTGTCCTTAACGTAAGTTAGATTAAGTAGTGTGTCAGCCTAGGGACCGATGACCTCAGCAGTTTGGCCCCATAGAACTTACCACAAATTACCAATTTTTCCAAAAATTATTTAAAACGTCTTGTAGCATGTCTGTCCATTCCTACGGTTGTTGTCCCCCCTCTCCCACCCCAAAAAAGAAAAAAAAACAGTCCATCTCGGGACAATATTTTTGGCATGGAACATGCACTTGCATTAGGCGTGGCTTGTGTAAACATTATGCACGTAGACCGCGAAAATTCATGAAACAGGATCAAAACACGGCAGTGCGACTCCTCCGCCCCCTCCCCAACACAGATGCATTTATGTAAGCAGTCGGTTCGTTATTTACCGCTGTGCGTAGTGACATCGCGAGCATGGGTCGCAAGCATATAGGCAAGTACGGCCTGCGTGGTTGGGTCGCTGTAACACGCCGATCGCCGGCAGTCGTCGAGTTACCTGTGCAGACGTTATGGCAACTCCGTTAAACGTTAGGATGGATGACAGTTTCACTATCGCTGAACCATGCTATATTCACTTAATTTATGGCGAGGTAAAAGATGATGCGAGTGCAGCTGTACGAATTTATGGAGAACGCTTCCCGCAATAAAGATTTCCTGCACGATCGAAATTTGTTGCTTTTCAACGAAGGCCTGTATCATCATAATTACCTACTTTTACTCGATTATTTTGAAATTCATTCGTAACAGAGTACGGTAGTTATCTTTAGTTTTTTACATTATTGTCTGTTCTGATATGCTTTCATTTTATTATTAAATGGATTATGACAGAATTCAGCTTTCCGGTAGGCACTATGTTCTTAATGTGCGTAGATTGAAAGGTACTAGCTCTTCACTGCCCCGCACAGAAGGCAGAGGCCCACAGAGCGACGAACGTGCATTGAAAACTAAGGAACGAATTATGAGCAGCATCCACGAAGACCCTACTCAGAGTACGAGAAGCATCGCCCGCCAAGTGTGTGTATCGTTGGAAGAGGAGCGCCTGCTGTCTTACTACATTCAATGCGTACAAGCGTTTGAAGACGATAATTCTCGGACTGGCTTCTGTTACAAAGCGCGCTGCATGATTTTATAAACAAAATACTCATCACAGACGAAGCGTATTTCACTCGCGACGGAATAACTAATTTCCATAGCATGCACACGTGAGTCTACACAATACGCTCCAAGTAGTTGCAACACATTTTCAGCGCCGCTTTTCCGTAAATGTATGGGCAATTATAATCGACGATTATGTTATTGGGCCTTATATTTTACTTGCACGATTGGATGGTAACATTTACCGAACTTTTCTAGACGAAACATTACTAACAACTTTATTACAAGATATCACGTTAGCCGCCTGTCATAACATGTGGTGCCCGCATCTCGTGGTCGTGCGGTAGCGTTCTCGCTTCCCACGCCCGGGTTCCCGGGTTCGATTCCCGCCGGGGTCAGGGATTTTCTCTGCCTCGTGATGGCTGGGTGTTGTGTTCTGTCCTTAGGTTAGTTAGGTTTAAGTAGTTCTAAGTTCTAGGGGACTGATGACCATAGCAGTTAAGTCCCATAGTGCTCAGAGCCATTTGAACCATAACATGTGGTTCTTCTACGAGGGTGCTCCACCCTACATTGGTCACAGAGTACGAAGATTTTTGAAGAGACGTTTTCCATGACGATGGATAAGACGTTTTCGGCCATCCTCGATGGCCAGCACGCGGTGCTGATTTAAATCCACTGCAATTTTACTTTTGGGACCGTACGAAAAAACTTGTTTATGCTCAGCAAGTAAATATTGTGGATGAACTGACGCAGAAGATGTTCGATGCTGCCAGTATCATAAAGGCAAATATGCATGTGTGCGGACTAGTACGACGAAATTGCTTTCGCCATAATGAAACATGTGTCGAATCGAATGGTGGCCATTTTGAACAGTTATTTTAGTATTGGTGTAAGAGGGGACTAAGTAACGTGAGTTTAATTTTCGTTACGTGTCTGTCGCACAAAAGGAAAATAATCTGAATTTAATTTTCGTTGTGGTATTTTTGTAAAAACAGGAAAAAGTTGATTGTAATTACTGCACAACGAATTCCATGGTAATCGGTTGATTTTGTGCTAAGCGAAACTCATTTTATTTTATGTTAGTAATTGGTTGATTTTGTGCTAAGCGAAATTTATTTTATTTGATGTTAGTTTTTCGATGCTACTAGGACCTTTATAATGGTAATATTGTAAAATAAAAAAAGTCTGGTTGTACTTAATTCAGTGTTTGCGAAAAACAAATTACACGTTCTTGACAGTCCAGTGACTGTTTGCATTATTTGGTTCGGTAGCACCTGACCGCCACGAGCGTCGTTGTACACCTCCAGCCGGCCTGGATGGCCGAGCGGTTCTAGGCGCTACATTCTGGAACCGCGCGACTGCTACGGTCGCAGGTTCGAATCCTGCCTCGGCCATGGATGTGTGTGATGTCCTTAGGTTAGTGAGGTTTAAGTAGTTCTGAGTTCTAGGGGACTGATAACCACAGATGTTAAGTCCCATAGTGCTCAGAGCCGTCTGAACCAATAAGCTTAAGAAAAAGGAGAGTAGATTAGAGTTTAACGTTCCGTCGACAACGAGGTCATTAGAGAAGGAGAGAAAGCTCGTGTTACGGGAGGAAGGAACCATTCCGATATTTTACTTGAGCTGCTTAGGAAAATAACGGAGCTTAAATGTCCACCTGACTGCGAAAAATGGTTCAAATGGTTCATGTCTGGCGAATAGGGGGGGCCAATCCACGCCGCCTCCTGTATGTTTCGGATAGCCCAAAGCAATCACACGATCATCGAAATATTCATTCAGGAAATTAAAGACGTCGGCCGTGCGATGTGGCTGGGCACCATCTTGCATAAACCACGAGGTGTTCGCAGTGTCGTCATAGGCAGTTTGTACCGCCACAAATTCACAAAGAATGTCCAGATAGCGTGATGCAGTAATCGTGTCGGATCTGAAAAATGGGCCAATGATTCCTTTGGAAGAAATGGCGGCCCAGACCAGTACTTTTTGAGGATGCAGGGACGATGGGACTGCAACAAGGGGCTTTTCGGTTCCCCATATGCTCCAGTTCTGTTTATTGACGAAGCCGTCCAGGTAAAAATAAGCTTCGTCAGTAAACCAAATGCTGCCCACATGCATATCGCCGTCATCAATCCCGTGCACTATATCGTTAGCGAATGTCTCTCGTGCAGCAGTGGTAGCGGCGCTGAGGGGTTGCCGCGTTTGAATTTTGTATGGAGAGAGGTGTAAACTCTAGCGCATGAGACGATACGTGGACGTTGGCGTCATTTGGACCGCAGCTGCAACACGGCGAACGGAAACCCGAGGCCGCTGTTGGATCACCTGCTGCACTAGCTGCGCGTTGCCCTCTGTGGTTGCCATACGCGGTCGCCCTACCTTTCCAGCACGTTCATCCGTCACGTTACCAGTCCGTTGAAATTTTTCTAACAGATCCTTTATTGTATCGCTTTTCAGTCCTTTGGTTACATTAAACCTCCGTTGAAAACTTCGTCTTGTTGCAACAACACTGTGTTCTAGGCGGTGGAATTCCAACACCAGAAAAATCCTCTGTTCTAAGGAATAAACCATGTTGTCTACAGCACACTTGCACGTTGTGAACAGCACACGCTTACAGCAGAAAGACGACGTACAGAATGGCGCACCCACAGACTGCGTTGTCGTCTATATCTTTCACATCACTTGCAGCGCCATCTGTTGTTGAAAATTGTAACTACTGTAATTTCGAAAGTTTGTCCGCCTGAAAATGTACTGTTGTCCCAAGCATATTTCAACAAACGGTGTATTTCTATCGCTGCTCGTTTAGTTTTTATTGCCGTTTCAAATAAACCGGTCATTTTTGAAACACCCTGTATAATTATGTAGCACTTTCCGAGCTTGTGGTTAGGCAGACGCCTAAGAACACAGCTTTAGTTGCTGCGACTGAAACGAGCAGCAATACATTTCATATTCTGTCCTTTCATGAATATTTGGCTCTTTATTTCCGAACATGTGGCGATTTCCGACTGTGTGGTAATAATGGAAATCGTTATAACCCCATAGTGTTTAGGCACAAAGTCGATAGTCGATCATGCGGTCGTCGATATTGCGTGTGACGTCAATATGAGGTCATGTTTGCGGGAAGTGACATCAAAATGCGGGAACTGTTGTGAAATGAGCATTACCCCACGTGTCTAAAGCCCCAATTACACGATGCGTCTAAACCGTACACTTATGCATCAGTGCCTAAGCATGCATATGTGTAACTACATGCTGGTTCACGTAGACCTATCACACCATCCACGCGCGATATACCAGGAGCACATGCGCAGTAGACGGTAATAAGGCGCGAAACGCAAATAGAACCGTCTGCTCTCTTGTAAAGTAGTTCGTTCTACCGCACGAAACACAAGGGGGACCGTGTGACATATTGGACCGTCATTCATTCAAATTAGTTATGTGAGCTCAAGGTTCCTATTTAATAAGAAAAATGTTTTTATCATTGTTTATGAAGTAATTGTTGTTCTGTTATGTAGGTTACTACTGTTCTGAATTACAGACTCAACAGTTTGTATTACGACACTTGGTTGCATAGGGACATGTAACCAAAATTTACATTTTGCACATGAAGGACCCACTTGTTTTTGGAGTTATTGCCCTGGTAGTGACAGTAAATCTTCGGATTAGGACAGAAGGACGACGAAAAGAAGGAACGAAGGCAGAGGATTGTTTTGCTTATCAAAGAAGTGAGGACCGAAGATCTGCAAGAATTTCGGAACTTCGTGAGGGTGGACATGGCCTGTTTGGAGAAGCTGCTGTCTATGATAGACGGTGGATTAGCAAGTGTGACACAGTCATGACGGAGACTATCTCACCTTCTCGAAAGTAAGAATGATGTCATATGTTTATATGTTTTGTGATCATACCAGCCTAGATCACTGATAAAATACCAGTACATGCTCTGTTAGGTTGCAGGCTGGTTGTAACATTACGTATCCTGGCGACTGAGGAATCTTTTAAGAGTCTGGCTTTTAGCCTCAGAATAGCACAGCCAACGACTTCAAAAGTTGTTGTGGGTGTATGCACTGCAGTTTCCAACACTATTAAACGACCAATATCTAAAGGTACACTTGTGTTATTATTCTAAGTTTGGAAAATTTAACGTAATGTGCTACTCAGAGCTTTGAAGTCCTCGTCTGTCGCACTGGGCGAAACTGCACGGACTTTCTCGCCATCACTGCCCGCTTTTCTTTGCTGGCATGCAGAAATAAAGAAAGAGATGCGATCAAATCAAACACGAACTTTCGTAAGCTGAGTCATTACGATACGAATCAAAAATCACAGTGTAACGTTATATGCGTATTACTCAGAAAGAAACGATTGCCAACGTATCATACACGCACACATATTTCCTCGTTGTATGCCTGAACCCCCAAGAACCATGGACCTTGCCGTTGGTGGGGAGGCTTGCGTGCCTCAGCCATACAGATAGCCGTACCGTAGGTGCAACCACAACGGAGGGGTATCTGTTGAGAGGCCAGACAAACGTGTGGTTCCTGAAGAGGGGCAGCAGCCTTTTCAGTAGTTGCAAGGGCAACAGTCTGGATGATTGACTGATCTGGCCTTGTAACAATAACCAAAACGGCCTTGCTGTGCTGGTACTGCGAACGGCTGAAAGCAAGGGGAAACTACAGCCGTAATTTTTCCCGAGGGCATGCAGCTTTACTGTATGATTACATGATGATGGCGTCCTCTTGGGTAAAATATTCCGGAGGTAAAATAGTCCCCCATTCGGATCTCCTGGCGGGGACTACTCAAGAGGATGTCGTTATCAGGAGAAAGAAAACTGGCGTTCTACGGATCGGAGCGTGGAATGTCAGATCCCTTAATCGGGCAGGTAGGTTAGAAAATTTAAAAATGGAAATGGATAGGTTGAAGTTAGATATAGTGGGAATTAGTGAAGTTCGGTGGCAGGAGGAACAAGACTTCTGGTCAGGTGACTACAGGGTTATAAACACAAAATCAAATAGGGGTAATGCAGGAGTAGGTTTAATAATGAATAGGAATATAGGAATGCGGGTAAGCTACTACAAACAGCATAGTGAACGCATTATTGTGGCCAAGATAGATACGAAGCCCACACCTACTACAGTAGTACAAGTTTATATGCCAACTAGCTCTGCAGATGACGAAGAAATTGAAGAATTGTATGATGAAATAAAAGAAATTATTCAGATTGTGAAGGGAGACGAAAATTTAATAGTCATGGGTGACTGGAATTCGTCAGTACGAAAAGGGAGAGAAGGAAACATAGTAGGTGAATATGGATTGGGGCTAAGAAATTAAAGAGGAAGCCGCCTGGTAGAATTTTGCACAGAGCACAACATAATCATAACTAACACTTGGTTTAAGAATCATGAAAGAAGGTTGTATACATGGAAGAACCCTGGAGATACTAATAGGTATCAGATAGATTATATAATGGTAAGACAGAGATTTAGGAACCAGGTTTTAAATTGTAAGACATTTCCAGGGGCAGATATGGACTCTGACCAAAATCTATTGGTTATGACTTGTAGATTAAAACTGAAGAAACTGCAAAAAGGTGGGAATTTAAGGAGATGGGACCTGGATAAAATGACTAAACCAGAGGTTGTACAGAGATTCAGGGAGAGCATAAGGGAGCAATTGACAGGAATGGGGGAAATAAATACAGTAGAAGAAGAATGGGTAGCTTTGAGGGATGAAGTAGTGAAGGCAGCAGAGGATCAAGTAGGTAAAAAGACGAGGGATAGTAGAAATCCTTGGGTAACAGAAGAAATATTGAATTTAATTGATGACAGGAGAAAATATAAAAATACAGTAAATGAAGCAGGCAAAAAGGAATACAAACGTCTCAAAAATGTGATCGACAGGAAGTGCGAAATGGCTAAGCAGGGATGGCTAGAGGACAAATGTAAGGATGTAGAGGCCTATCTCACTAGGGGTAAGATAGATACTGCCTACAGGAAAATTAAAGAGACCTTTGGAGATAAGAGAACGACTTGTATGAATATCAAGAGCTCAGATGGAAACCCAGTTCTAAGCAAAGAAGGGAAAGCAGAAAGGTGGAAGGAGTATATAGAGGGTCTATACAAGGGCGATGTACTTGAGGACAATATTATGGAAATGGAAGAGGATGTAGATGAAGATGAATTGGGAGATATGATACTGCGTGAAGAGTTTGATAGAGCACTGAAAGACCTGAGTCGAAACAAGGCCCCCGGAGTAGACAATATTCCATTGGAACTACTGACGGCCTTGGAAGAGCCAGTCCTGACAAAACTCTACCATCTGGTGAGCAAGATGTATGAAACAGGCGAAATACCCTCAGACTTCAAGAAGAATATAATAATTCCAATTCCAAAGAAAGCAGGTGTTGACAGATGTGAAAATTACCGAACTATCAGTTTAATAAGTCACAGCTGCAAAATACTAACACGAATTCTTTACAGACGAATGGAAAAACTAGTAGAAGCCAACCTCGGGGAAGATCAGTTTGGATTCCGTAGAAACACTGGAACACGTGAGGTAATACTGACCTTACGATTTATCTTAGAAGAAAGAGTAAGGAAAGGCAAACCTACGCTTCTAGCATTTGTAGACTTAGAGAAAGCTTTTGACAATGTTGACTGGAATACTCTCTTTCAAATTCTAAAGGTGGCAGTGGTAAAATACAGGGAGCGAAAGGCTATTTACAATTTGTACAGAAACCAGATGGCAGTTATAAGAGTCGAGGGACATGAAAGGGAAGCAGTGGTTGGGAAGGGAGTGAGACAGGGTTGTAGCCTCTCCCCGATGTTGTTCAATCTGTATATTTAGCAAGCAGTAAAGGAAACAAAAGAAAAATTCGGAATAGGTATTAAAATTCATGGAGAAGAAATAAAAACTTTGAGGTTCGCCAATGACATTGTAATTCTGTCAGAGACAGCAAAGGACTTGGAAGAGCAGTTGAATGGAATGGACAGTGTCTTGAAAGGAGGATATAAGATGAACATCAACAAAAGCAAAACAATGATAATGGAATGTAGTCTAATTAAGTCGGGTGATGCCGAGGGAATGAGATTAGGAAATGAGGCACTTAAAGTAGTAAAGGAGTTTTGCTATTTGGGGAGCAAAATAACTGATGATGGTCGAAGTAGAGAGGATATAAAATGTAGGCTGGCAATGGCAAGGAAAGCGTTTCTGAAGAAGAGAAGTTTGTTAACATTCAGTATTGATTTAAGTGTCAGGAAGTCATTTCTGAAAGTATTCGTATGGAGTGTAGCCATGTATGGAAGTGGAACATGGACGATAAATAGTTTGGACAAGAAGAGAATAGAAGCTTTCGAAATGTGGTGCTACAGAAGAATGCAGAAGATTAGATCACAGAAGTAATGAGGAGGTATTGAATAGAATTGGGGAGAAGAGGAGTTTGTGGCACAACTTGACTAGAAGAAGGGATCGGTTGGTAGGACATGTTCTGAGGCATCATGGGATCACCAATTTAGTACTGCATGGCAGCGTGGAGGGTAAAAATCGTAGAGGGAGACCAAGAGATGAAAACACTAAGCAGATTCAGAAGGATGTACGTTGCAGTAGGTACTGGGAGATGAAGAAGCTTACACACGATGTAGTAGCATGTAGAGCTGCATCAAACCAGTCTCAGGACTGAAGACCACAACAACAACAACAACAACATGGCTGAATTTAGACGTTAACGCCTCTTTGCTCCATTTCATTTCTATAATACGAAGTAATCAAAAGAAAAATTGCTTTCACAAACAGCTTCGCAGTATATTACGAAAAACGTTGAATTACTTGAATGAAACAACTTCAAGATATATTCTGAAAAACACATTTACACTCAGTGCAGCTCGTGATATCTACATATCCTTCATAAAGGTCAATGTTAAAGTCAGAAACGAACACAACGCTAAGATTGACCCTAAAATATTCACGTATGGTTCTTTACTCTGCAGAAAGCGTTGGAAGGAAGCTTGTGTACCATTGCTTGTTTCTTGACGATTCTTTCGCGCCAGCACTGGCTCCATGTTGGTCTGCCGACTATTATGTTCTGCTGTACGTGGTGTTGTGGGAAGTCTCGTACACTCTTTGATGATGACAGGAACCACAATTCCTCGCCGCTCCTCGTACAACACGCAACAGATGACATCTCGTGGAAATCGGGTTTTCTGCCGGATATCAGCGTCTTCCAAACACTATATTTCGACGTCATTACTTGAGAGTGTCAGGGAACACCTGATGAAGACGTCAAGTAATGACGTCGGAATATCGTGTTTGGAAGACGCTGATATCCGGCAGAAAACCCGATTTCCACGAGATGTCATAAAATCGCCGGGAAAGTCTAAAAAATTACACGCAACACATGTTTTTATGCAACCGTCTACCTTCAAAAGAAAATGAGTGTCTGACCTTTATACTCTCCTATCAAAGCTTAAGGACGAGGTAGATAAAGTAACATGATTTACTCACAACTCGGTAGAAGTGGATGAAAGTGAGTCAGGATGTTGCCAGAGATCTCCCAGCCGTGCACAGAAAGAACCAAAGGGCTCTGGCCGAGCAACGCAAGGCAGTCGAAGCAAAGGAAAACGGCAGTGAACGTCAATCAAAGAGCAGGTACGTTTCGTTACAGCATGATCCACAGGTAACATTTGGATGACTTCGCACGGGGAAGAATCATAGGCAACGTGAAAGGACAAAACATGACGACTGTTTCCCAGGAGTTTGTACAGCTCACAGCGTTGTTTCACGTAGATGGAGACCACCGCTGCCCGAAGGAGAAGTTGCACGGTGCAACTGACCTCAATTTTTAGTAGGATTTTGGAGCATATACTGTACTCGAACATTATGAATCACCTTGAAGAAAATGATTTATTGATACGTAACAAACACGGATTCAGAAAATATCGTTGTTGTGCAACACAGCTAGCACTTTATTCCCATGAAGTAATGAGTGCTGTCGACAAGGGATCTCAGATCGGTTCCATATTCCTAGATTTCCAGAAGGCCTTTGATACGGTTCCTCACAATCGACTTTTAATCAAATTGCGTGCATATGGAGTACCGTCTCACTTGCGTGACTGGATTCGTAATATCCTCTCAGAGACGTCACAGTTGGTAGTGATGGACAGTAAATCATCGAGTAGAACAGAAGTGATATCTGGCGTTCCGCAAGGTAGTGTCATAGGCCCTCTGCTGTTCCTGATTTAAATAAATGATCTAGCTGATAATCTGAGCAGACCCCTTAGACTGATTGCAGATGACGCTGTAATTTACCGTTTAGTAAAATCACCAGACGATCAATTCCAATTACAAAATGATCTAGAGAGAATTTCTGTATGGTGCGAAAAGTGGCAATTGGCACTAAACAAAGAAAATTGCGAGGTCATGCACATGGGTACTAAAAGAAATCCGATAAATTTTGGGTATACGATAAATCGCAGGGTAGGATTGACTGAGGACATCGAAATAGTGCAAAGAATGGCAGCTCGTTTCGTGTTACCGCGCAATAGGGGTGAAAGTGTCACTGATATGATACGCGATCTGGGGTTGCAGTCACTGAAACAAAGGCGGTTTTCTTTGCGGCGAGATATATTTACGAAATATCGATCACCAACTTTCTCTTCCGAATGCGAAGTAGGGAGAAATGATAATCATAATAAAAGAAGAGAAATCAGAGCTCGAACGGAAAGATTTAAGTGTTCCTTTTTCCCACGCGCCATTCGAGAGTGGAATGGTAGAGAAGGAGTATGAAAATGGTTCGAAGAAGCCTCTGCCAGACACTTGAGTGTGACTTGCAGAGTAACCATGGAGATGTAGACGGGCAAGAAGGGACCCAAGTCAAGAAATGGATCCAATTTCAAGCACTTTTAACGAGATTAAAATGTAGGCAATATCAAACAACAAAGTTGCACGGCGACTACATAGGGATGGTGTCTTTGCCCGCCGACCAGCACCTTGTGTTCCGTTGACACCCGCACATCCGCGGCACCTTTTGCGATGGTGACAAGAGCGTGTGGTCTGGACCAACTGGAAGTGGGGTCACGAGCTCTTAGGACGAGAGCAGATTCTGAGTAGTGATTGTGGACCTACCTTCACATGACGAGAGATGGGAAGACGTTATGCAAGTACATTGTCAAACGCGATCGTTTTGGTGATCCAGGTGTTACGGTGTACTGTGTAGTACGTGGACGTACTGATCTCCAAATCTTCTAATCGGTACACTCACTGATCAATGTTATTTTGGCACTGTTGTTCTTCCCCAGGTGCGTCTTTTCAAGGGTGCATTCACTCCTTATTTTATTTTTATGGGTGACAACATGTGGCCGCATTGATCTGTGCAGGTGGAGGAACTCCTGGAACGAGAGGCTATTCGGCGAATGGACTGGCCTGGCCGTTTCTCCAACTTTATTCCCATCGAGCGCCTGTGGGATACGTTGGGGAGAGATATTGCAAAGGGTCCAAATGCATCGAGGACCATCAGTTGTCAACCGAGCTGGTGGAGGAACAGAACGCCTTACCACAAGAACTCTCCCTCGGAAGACTGGATGCTGAAACCACGATTCTACATCTACATCTACATTTATACTCCGCAAGCCACCCAACGGTGTGTGGCGGAGGGCACTTTACGTGCCACTGTCATTACCTCCCTTTCCTGTTCCAGTCGCGTATGGTTCGCGGGAAGAACGACTGTCTGAAAGCCTCCGTGCGCGCTCTAATCTCTCTAATTTTACATTCGTGATCTCCTCGGGAGGTATAAGTAGGGGGAAGCAATATATTCGATACCTCATCCAGAAACGCACCCTCTCGAAACCTGGCGAGCAATCTACACCGCCATGCAGAGCGCCTCTCTTGCAGAGTCTGCCACTTGAGTTTATTAAACATCTCCGTAACGCTATCACGGTTACCAAGTAACCCTGTGACGAAACGCGCCGCTCTTCTTTGGATCTTCTCTATCTCCTCCGTCAAACCGATCTGGTACGGATCCCACACTGATGAGCAATACTCAAGTATAGGTCGAACGAGTGCTTTGTAAGCCACCTCCTTTGTTTATGGACTACATTTTGTAAGCACTCTCCCAATGAATCTCTACCTGGTACCCGCCTTACCAACAATAAATTTTATATGATCATTCCACTTCAAATCGTTCCGCACGCATACTCCCAGATATTTTACAGAAGTAACTGCTACCAGTGTTTGTTCCGCTATCATATAATCATATAATAAAGGATCCTTCTTTCTATGTATTCGCAATACATTACATTTGTCTATGTTAAGGGTCAGTTGCCACTCCCTGCACCAAGTGCCTATCCGCTGCAGATCTTCCTGCATTTCGCTACAATTTTCTAATGCTGCAACTTCTCTGTATACTACAGCATCATCCGCGAAAAGCCGCATGGAACTTCCAACACTATCTACTAGGGCATTTATATATATTGTGAAAAGCAATGGTCCCATAACACTCCCCTGTGGCACGCCAGAGGTTACTTTAACGTCTGTAGACGTCTCTCCATTGATAACAACATGCTGTGTTCTGTTTGCTAAAAACTCTTCAATCCAGCCACACAGCTGGTCTGATATTCCGTAGGCTCTTACTTTGTTTATCAGGCGACAGTGCGGAACTGTATCGAACGCCTTCCGGAAGTCAAGAAAAATACCATCTACCTGGGAGCCTGTATCTAATATTTTCTGGGCCTCATGAACAAATAAAGCGAGTTGGGTCTCACACGATCGCTGTTTCCGGAATCCATGTTGATTCCTACATAGTAGATTCTGGGTTTCCAAAAATGTCATGATACTCGAGCAAAAAACATGTTCTAAAATTCTACAACAGATCGACGTCAGAGATATAGGTCTATAGTTTTGCGCCTCTGCTCGACGACCCTCCTTGAAGACTGAGACTACCTGTGCTCTTTTCCAATCATTTGGAACCCTCCGTTCCTCTAGAGACTTGCGGTACACGGCTGTTAGAAGGGGGGCAAGTTCTTTCGCGTACTCTGTGTAGAATCGAATTGGTATCCCGTCAGGTCCAGTGGACTTTCCTCTATTGAGTGATTCCAGTTGCTTTTCTATTCCTTGGACACTTATTTCGATGTCAGCCATTTTTTCGTTTGTGCGAGGATTTAGAGAAGGAACTGCAGTGCGGTCTTCCTCTGTGAAACAGCTTTGGAAAAAGGTGTTTAGTATTTCGGCTTTACGCGTGTCATCCTCTGTTTCAATGCCATCATCATCCCGGAGTGTCTGGATATGCTGTTTCGAGCCACTTACTGACTTAACGTAAGACCAGAACTTCCTAGGATTTTCTGTCAAGTCGGTACATAGAATTTTACTTTCGAATTCACTGAACGCTTCACGCATAGCCCTCCTTACGCTAACTTTGACATCGCTTAGCTTCTGTTTGTCTGAGAGGTTTTGGCTGCGTTTAAACTTGGAGTGAAGCTCTCTTTGCTTTCGCAGTAGTTTCCTAACTTTGTTGTTGTACCACGGTGGGTTTTTCCCGTCCCTCACAGTTTTACTCGGCACGTACCTGTCTAAAACGCATTTTACGATTGCCTTGAACTTTTTCCATAAACACTCAACATTGTCAGTGTCGGAACAGAAATTTTCGTTTTGATCTGTTAGGTAGTCTGAAATCTGCCTTCTATTACTCTTGCTAAACAGATAAACCTTCCCCCCTTTTTTTATATTCCTATTAATTTCCATGTTCAGGGATGCTGCAACGGCCTTATGATCACTGATTCCCTGTTATTCACTTAAAGAGTCGAAAAGTTCGGGTCTGTTTGTTATCAGTAGGTCCAAGATGTTATCTCCACGAGTCGGTTCTCTGTTTAATTGCTCGAGGTAATTTTTGGATAGTGCACTCAGTATAATGTCACTCGATGCTCTGTCCCTACCACCCGTCCTAAACATCTGAGTGTCCCAGTCTATATCTGGTAAATTGAAATCTCCACCTAAGACTATACGTGGCAAGCTGTCATTGCAGAATAAGGAGATCCGTAAAGCAGGAGAGACGGCGATCTGCGGCAGATCTGATGACAAAGTATAACACTGGTCCAGGCACAAGTGTTTCGAAACATACTGTTCACTGCACATTGCTCAACATCGGTTTCCGCACGGTGTGTGTTCCCATGTTGACCTAACGACATCGTCAGCTGCAAGTGCAGTGGGCACGTGATCATTCAGAATTGACGGTGGATCAATGTAAACGTGTTGTCTGGCCGGATGAAACGCGTTCCTTGTTACATCAGGTTGATGGCCTTGTCCGAATACGCTGCCATTCTTGCGAACAGCTGTGCATAACGTGAACTGCGCCCCGCATGCAGACCAGTGGAGGTGGTATTACATCATGAGGGACTTCCACGTGACCAGTGGTAGTAACCGAAGGCACCAAAACAGCTGTGAACGTCATAGCGGACAGCTGCATCCGTTCACGATCGTTGCCTTTTTTGAAGGCAATGGTGCCTCTCAACAGTATAATTGTCTGTGTCACAAGACTACAGCGGTTTGAGAAGCTTCATAGTTAAATCACGATGGTGTCTTAGCTTCCAAATTTGCATGATCTGAGCCTGATGGAGCGCATCTGGGACACGGACGAGCGCCTGCTCTGTGTTTGTAAGCCACTGCCAAATAATTTATGGGAACTGAACGATGTGTACACAGACTGCTGTTCACACATACCGACAGGGAAAGCTACCAAGGAGTTGTTGAGTCCATGCCACGTAGAACTGCTGCTGTATTGTGTCTAAAGGGCAAGCAACACACTGATAAGCAGCTGTGCTCGTATTGGTTTGGTTCACCAGTGCATGGTTTCGTCAGCCCAATATCCCTTGCGGTATACAGTCTTATTGCCACAAGTTAGTGTGATATGACTGAATAGAAACGACACAAATTTTTTTACGTCAAGTGAAACTGTATGGTTCCAGAGACCTTTACAAGTCTCAAACGTCTACAATGTGGGCCTACATGTATGCAGACTGAAGCGACGAATGAAATTTTGTACCAAGGACGGGATTCGAACCCATTCATCGCTTCAGTCGCCTTATATACAAGATAGATGCTTGAGATTTCAAAATATCTCTGTTACCATATAGTTTCATTTGATGAAAGTATGTATGCCTGGGTTCCCCTGTTTATTCGATGCAGAGGTGCTAATATCAGTACACTTAGAGAGTCTGCCACGCTGTTTAAATTTACGGGCGATACCAAGTGGTCAAAGGTGTAATATACTGATTATTCCTTGCTACTGTACTGTTATCTTGAAGCTGTGAGAAAGGTGGACAGGCGCTCCAAGGTGCATAAGCAGAGACGATGCTGAGGACAGACGAAACTAGGACAGAAGTTACATGAAGTAAACCGTAAGGGGAGAGCCTTGCGAAAATGCAGATGACCCCAGACGCGGTCCCAGGGCGCTAGTTACTCTTCAAGGAATTAACATGTTACTTCATACGTCGTCTAGACGCTGTGGTAGGCTGCTACCGTAGAACTTTGTAACCAACAGGCACTTATTAGCGTATAAAAGCCAGCTTGATACCAGCCCTGACAACAGCAACGTCAGTAGGCTCACAAGGGTTAGAAAGAGAGCGAAAACGCCAAAAAAGTGTTGACCTAGCAGTCCCTACTCCGGGGAGCCCGAGGGGCGGGGCTAAATGAAGTATAACAATAATGTTGCAAGCCTTATTTGGCAGAGCAGTTACGTTTAGCTTTCAGCTGGACAATGTTGATACCATATACGGAATTAGTTAGTGCAACTGCATTAACATCCCCGCCTTAGGAGCAGTAGAGGGGACCTAACTAAACCGTGATTGGCAGGCGCCTGCAAGAGACCTGCGGAATTGGCTTGGTGGCTTTAAATGGGAAAAACAGTGCCCCCAGGCGACTCCTTAAAACCCCGAGATTCCGCATTTTGATGAAGTTCTCAGTCAGACGATCTGGGCGCCGAATCCGCGTCCGTCGACTCCAGCCTCGGTCCAGCTCCGCGTAAGTCTGCTCTCTCACTTGGAGTGTCTCAGTAAACAGTGTCACATTCAGAATGTTTTGTTGCCTTAAAATGTTGCTAGTGTTTGCTACTGTGGTTAGCATCCACTCCTGGGATTTCTGCACTGCCTTCTGTTGTAACAGTGTTATTCATGCTTTTTTTAACCCCAGAACTAAACTCCAGTGTATTAGTTAGTCCTGTCTGCAATAAACAACTATTTCAAAACCCTGTTTGTCCAAGAGTCTCCACAACGAGTTACCTACCAAGTCTCACCACCTGCATTTCTAGTAAATGCCTGTACCAGTGTTGGCTCAGATAGAAGAAAACAATTAAATGCCTTCACTGGGAATTGTCCTTCTGCCTTCTGCTCTGTACCGCTCGGGAGCGCAGACTGACCAGTAACCCCTTTTCTCCCTCTCCCACCTATGTCAGGACATGACAAAGGCGTGGATGGGAATTTGGATGGGGGACTGAAGCGTGCTAGAGTACTCCACGCAGTCTCCTGCCTACTGAGCAGGAGACCCGAGTTCGAATTCCGGTGCTGGTACAATTTTCATATTTTTTCGTTTAGAGAAGTATTCATCTGTATAGTTTTGCATTGCTTGTGCCAGTTATTAATTTGATGACGCATTGCTTTTAAAATGCAAGTTATTAAAATACTACAGCAGCACCGGAAAACTATTTAGTGGTAGCATAACTGAACTACGCACTCATCTGTTTTATCATTCTACACGGAATCATGAAGAAAACCCCAAACTCTTAGATATGAGATCTCTAGCCGCCTTTCGTTTATGTATTATTACTAAACGTCTTCGTATACTCTTTTTCCTGCACCGTTCTCGCAATAAATTCCAAACCAGTTCCGTGCTCTTCCTGCTCATAACGTCGTATCCGTGGGAAAAGCCTGCCCGATCGCCGTGGACTTGTCCCAGCTGCGAGCCCTATAATGGTGCCCGGAGTTTCCATACAAAGCACTCTATTAGCTACCCGTGTCCTAGATGCGAACCCGTGTTCCGGGAAAGGAACTGCCAGTTTTAGATGACGTCTTGCCATCTAGGTGTGTGCTCGATATCTTAAACCGTTACGCCCGGAATCATTACTGTCATCTACTTACACTTGTTCGTGCTCGAATAAGAGCAGAAGTGTTGCTCATGAGAGTGGTTGAGCTGCCAGCACTCTAACACTGGAGACCCTCCGCGACTGTTAAGTGCGTTTTTTACTGAACTCGAACATTCGAGTTAATTGCATTGTAGTTTCATCCAAACGACCAGTTTCGATTCAACTGCGAATCATTCCGAAATGGGTGGTTATGCGACAGAGCACGGTCACGTTATAGACAGGTGACAGGCGACGTACCTGTCTCAATTCCAGGAAGCCCTGACTGGTGTGCAATTACCAAATAATTTGTTTAACAAGTCATGACTGCATAATACTAACACAGTTTACAGTACGACGACAATGCGAGTAGTAGTGGAACTCGTGGAAGATCAGTTTGGGTCCCAGAGACATGTAGGAACGCGCGAGGCAATACTGTCCCTACGAATTATTTCATCCTACATTTATGGCATTTGTAGATTCAGATAAAGATTTTGACAATGTTCACTGGTATACACTCTTTGAAATTCTTAAGCTGAAACACAAACTCTCTTCATTCCATTCGACGCTCGTCTCCAGCGTCACAGAGGGTTTTTCATTTTGAAAGAATTTCCAAGTTCGTACAATATTCATCGTTCCATATTAGTTATAGATCTGAGGTAGACTACAGTAAACCATCTTCTACACCTATTTTCCCAAAATCCGCCGTATGATGTGTCACGCTACATCTATTTTTCCAAAAGCCACCGTATGATGGGTTGGCGAGTGTACTTTGTACATTACTTGCCTCTCCTCTTTCCTGTCCCAGTATCAGTTGTTAGTAAGCCTCCCTAATCTTGCCGTCATAATCTTTTCGTGATGTATAGTTAGGGTGAAGCTATAATTTGCTTGACTCTTTAGAAACGTATATGCTAAGAATTTTAACAGAAAAATGACGTCATGATACACGACTCCTCTCTTGTAATGTCTGCCTCTGGAATTGAATGAACGTCTCCGTAACACTTTAGCACTTACTAGCTGAGCCTGTACCGAAACTCACTGCTCTTCTTTGGACCTCCTCTGTTCCTTCAATTAATATTTTCTCGTACTGATCCCAGGCGAAGGGCTTTGTAAGTTACGTCTTTCGTGGCTGGACTGTGCTTCCTGAACTGTGCTTCCTGAGGAACCTCCCAATGAATCTATCTCGCAAGTTTGTTTGTACGATTAGTTTTAGGTGCTCGTTCTACTTAAAATTGCTCCGTACGGATACTCCCAGATGTTTAATAGATCCGACTGCTTCCAGTGACTGTCCCCAGTCGTGTAATTACACAGTAATGGATCTTTCTGCCTAGTTCTACACCGTATTCTACGCTTGTTAATATTGAGAGGACAACAACAAATCCCTGCACCACGCACAGATACTCTACGGGTATTTCCTTGCGGGTATTTCCTTACAGTTTGCTAGCTTTGTGACCTCTCCGTGTACAATAATACCATAAGGGGACAGCCTCTTGGACGTTATCCACTACGTCATTTATGCACTGAATGAGCACAAAAGAATTTCACACTTTCAAAAATTCACTTAAACGAAAGGGTACAATGTACTTATTACAAATCTTAACCAGTTAATGGAACACCTCTGTAAGTTGCTTTTTATGGATGGGACCAATTCTTTTCTTGAAGGTTGCCGCCGCCAGATACAGATAGCGTATAAAATGGCAACTACACCACAGCAGGAGGGATGGTGTGTCCTTCAGTTAGCAAAAGGGAGTCGGTAACTGCTGTTCTCTGAACATTCCGTATACACCTTCACCAGGAACCACCACGCTATGGCAGCGAATCGCATCTTTGTTACAGAGTCCGACACAAATCCGTCATACGTTGCACAGAGTTTGGGAAGAGTGTGAATTTGATGTTTGTCTTGTGGCTCGACGAGCACATGTCGAGTCTCCGTAAAAAAAAAAAAAAAAAAAAAAAAAAAAAAAAATTCGAGAGATAATCTGTCAAATTCTGAAGCGAACAAGTTGTATCTTTTGTATACATCACTTAAGAACGTAATGTTCTTTCATATTTAATGTTCTTTTGTATTCAGTACATACACTGATGTGGCGAAAGTCATGGAATACCTACGAATACCGTCTCGGACCGCCTGTTGCCCAGCTTAGCGCAGCAACTCGACGTGACATGGACTCGACAAGTCATCGAAACTCGCCTGCAGAATTACTGAGCCACGTTGAGCCACCCTATATCCGTCCGTAATTGGGGATGAGTTGCCAGTGCAGGATATTGGGCACGAACAGACCTCTCCACTATGTTCCATTAAGTGTTCGATGGGATTCATACCGGGCGATCTGGGTGACCAAGTCATTCGCTCGAATTCCCCAGAATGTTCTTCAAACGAATCGCGAACAATTGTGGGCTGATAACATGGCGCATTGCTATCCATTAAAATCCCATCCTTGGTTGCCAACATTAAGTCCATGAACGGCTGCAAATGGTCTTCAAGTAGAGGAACATAACCATTTCCAGTATATGATAAATTCATTTGGACCTAAGGACCGCCGGCCGAAGTGGCCGTGCGGTTATAGGCGCTGCAGTCTGGAACCGCGAGACCGCTACGGTCGCAGGTTCGAATCCTGCCTTGGGCATGGATATGTGTGATGTCCTTAGGTTAGTTAGGTTTAACTAGTTCTAAGTTCTAGGGGGCTAATGACCTCAGCAGTTGAGACCCATAGTGCTCAGAGCCATTTGAACCATTTGAACCTAAGGACCCAGTCGCGAACTGAAATCGGTACTCATCTGACCAGCAGCGATTTTCCAGTCTTCTAGTGTCCAACTTATATAGACACTGTAGCATTGCAAGTTGTTCCGAGCGAACGTTTGTTTTAAGATAACTTGCTGTATGTAAATTCAGTGGCTGACATCTAGCGGCCTACCCGGGAGACACATGTGCATCCATCACTGCCTGCCGTGGGAAAGCAATTCAGTGTCGGTACTGAACACGTACATTCACCACCTATAAGAATCTAAATGAAGGATGGTAGCTTTTGTGTAATCGCTTTAAAAATTTGTATACTGCATTTTGTTATTAATAGAAAGGTGGTGTGAAAACCTCAGCTTTCTAGCGGGCATATTTTTGAAGATAGAAAAATTTTTTTTAAAGGTAGAAAAACTACACTTAAGAAACCCCCCCCCCCCCCCCTCACCCTTCTTCCCCTCTTGGTAGGTTCCCGGACTCGCACACGCTACGTGGACATTCGCGCGCCGGAGATCATCGCCATCAGTGTCTTGTGTGTGCCGTCGCACTCCATCGTTCACCTGTGCCATCGCCATCTTCAGTGTTTGTGCGTCGTGTCAGCAGTTTGTAGTGTGGATTATCGTCGAGTGTGAACGGCTCCGTGTTTGTTTTTCTGTGTCTACTGTTTTATTACCCACCGTTATGTCACTTATGTGTATTCTTTCTGTCGTTTATTTATCTATTCTATGGCTGAAGAGTGGCGTAACATGCTGCTGACAGCCTGCCTGTTTGTACGGGTTTGAAAATAACAATAAAGAAAAAAAACTTAAGAAAGGAAATTCACATGGGAACATTCATGACCTGTTTTTGGTTGTCAATTGAAATACTCACCTATCAGGGTATAGAATTATTTAATAGAAATTTAATTTACAAATTTCAAATGCCTTACAATTTTCGTTGTATGAAATCTAGAATAACTTCAGAAAGAACTATTAAAATCAATATTTATTTTATTATGTGTTATGTGAGCCCGTGAGTAAATGAGAGTGTGTATGTAGGACATTCGTCAAATTTCAATATTGCATTATATACTGTCTTAAGTAACGTGCAAGAGTTACACAAGCCTGTCATGGGAAAATGATCATAGGGGATTTACCCACTTTGCTGATGACGTATGTCTAGGCGTGACTGCTATTGTAACAGAGCAGCCAGAAAGTCAGCTGGAGTAAAATCTGTATCTAAAGAATATTTCTAGAATTATTGTCTTTTCGTTTTCGTTTATTAAACATTACTATAATATTTGTATGTCAGATGGACGCAAATTCGTCTGTGTATAAGGATTGGTGCAGACCAGTTATGATGAGAGTATGATCCGAGCGTGTATTCTGATTGGCAGTCAGCATGGTCAGCCAATCAGAATTGAGACGGTTCCCACTCGTTACCTAGTAGTTATACTGGGAGTGAGGCTGGAAGAAGGGAGTCGCTCGCTAGCTTCAAATGTGGACCGTCATGTTACTAGTGCCAGTAAAAATAGTGTGTAAGACAAGGATTAATTAGTGTTTGAGTTTTTGGTGAGCTAAGTCGATAGCAGTTGTTGTTGGGGACTGCTTGGCGAAATTTCAGAGGTTTTGACTAAACCTCTTGGACAGATATTCACGCGAGATGTTTTGGCCTCCATAGAATCTGCATGGCATGTTTCAGTAGTCAACTACTGAGCATTTTTGGGAAGCAGTTTCTTTTTTAGAAATCCACAAGAAGGACCCAATGTAAGGACTCACATTAGTGGTGAAATTAATGACTGTGAAAACGTTTTTAATTTGGGTCGGGTTTGGACAGATTTCTGGCTGCTGTGCATGTGAAATGTGTGTATTAATCGTGAACTGGAAGGAAATAGCCAATAGTTTGAATGTGGACTGAAAAGTACCTTTTCTTTGGTTATCAAGGACAAAATAAATATTATTGTGTGGAAATTTCGGACATTATGTTTCAGAAACCAATCCATTTTCTTACTACCCGATAAAATTGGATGACAGTATTTCTACAGAACTTTCTTTCATAACTAGAGCTGTGCGGCCTCAGTAATTGTAGATATTAGGTGGTGTTTTATTATCAACAATGCTTTTACATCATCTTGTAAGTAACTACGTTGCTGGGTGAACGGACATTGAGCAGACGCTGTTCTGAGGTAGGGGAATTTTAGAATGAGATTTTCACTGTGCAGTGGAGTGTACGCTGATATGAAACTTCCTGGCAGATTAAAACTGTGTGCCGGACCGAGACTCGAACTCGGGGCCTTTGCCTTTCGCGGGCAAGTGCTCTAACAACAGAGCTACCCAAACACGACTCACGCCCGGTACTCACAGCTTCACTTCTGCCAGTATCTCGTCTCCTACCTTCCAAACTTTACAGAAGCTCTCCTGCGAAACTTGCAGAACTAGCACTCCTGAAAGAAAGAATATTGCGGAGACATGGCTTAGCCACAGCCTGGAGGATTTTTCCAGAGTGAGATTTTCACTCTGCAGCGGAGTGTGCGCTGATATGAAACTTCCTGGCAGATTAAAACTGTGTGCCGGACCGAGACTCGAACTCGGGGCCTTTGCCTTTCGCGGGCAAGTGCTCTAACAACAGAGCTACCCAAACACGACTCACGCCCCGTCCTCACAGCATTACTTCTGCCAGTATCTCGCCTCCTACCTTCCAGACATTACAGAAGCTCTCCTGCGAACCTTGCAGAACTAGCACTCTTGAAAGAAAGGATAATGCGGAGACATGGCTTAGCCACAGCCTGGGGGATGTTTCCAGAATGAGATTTTCACTCTGCAGCGGAGTGTGCGCTGATATGAAACATCCTGGCAGATTAAAACTGTGAACTCGGGACCCGAGTTCGCGCCTCGGTCCAGCACACAGTTTTAATCTGCCAGGAAGTTTCAGGTGAATTTTAATTTGCAGCCTGCACAGTGACAACGACAAATAGACGCGAGAAATTGAACCCCAACACACCGCAACACTAGTCCAAGACAGGCAGTGCAGGCAATATCGCGCTGTGAGCAAAGGCGCTCGCATCTGTCGTCTGCAGCCCCAGCCCATTAACGCCAAATTTCGCCTCATTGTCCTATCGGATACATCGCCGTCCGTCCCACATTAATTTTTACGGTTATTTCACGCAGTGTTGCTTGTCTGTTAGCACTGACAAATCTTCGCAAACGCCGCTGCTCTCGGTCGTTAAGTGAGGGCTGTCGGCCATTGTGTTGTCCGTGGTGAGAGGTAATGCCTTAAATTTGGTATTCTCGGCACGCTTTTGACACCCTGATTCTCAGAATATTGAAGTACCCAACGATAACAATGGGCCTAGCTGCAATTATCATTCCACGCTGAAAATCTGTTAATTCCCGTCCTGCGACCATAACCACGTCGGAAATGTTTTCACATGCATCAGCTGAGTACAAATGATAGCTCCACCGATGCTCTGACATTTTATACCTTGCGTACGCGATACTACCGCCGTCATACCGCTATCCCACGGCTTTTGTCACCTCGATGTATATTGTGTATAACTCTGTTAAGAATGACATACTGTGTTCTGTTTGCAAGGGCTCTTCAGTCCAATCAACAAAGCTGGTCTTCTATTTCGCAAGTAAGTATTTTGTTCATTAAACAACGGAACAGAAATCAAACGCCTTCCAGGAGTCAAGGGACAACCTGGGAACTGATGTCTGTTACCTTTGGGCCTCGTGTACGAGCTGAGTGAACTGGGCTTCACGAGACCGTTGTTTGCAGACTCCATTTTGATTCTCACAGAGAGGATTTTCGGTTTGCAGAAAGAACACAAGAGCATAAAAAGTGTTATAAAATTCCACAATAGATTGATTTCGGCGTTATAGACGTGTAATTGTGTGCGTCTCTTGTAAACAGGTGATTTCTCAATCACTAGGAACGCTACGATCCTTCAGCGACCTACAGTGCACTGCTATTAGATGAGCAAATGCTATAAACTTAGGTTAAGCTTTTCTTTAACCTCTCTTCTACGATAAGTCGTAAGGTGAGTACTGCCTCGCGTGTTCCTGCACTTCTCTGGAACCGAAACTGATCTTCTCAGAGGTCGGTTTTTGCCAGTTTTTCTATTCTTCTGTATATAACTTATTAAACTCCTTAAATTGATAGCTCTGAATTATTGACATCTGTCAGTTTTCTTCGAAATTATTACACTCTTCTTTAAGTCTGAGAATATGTCACCTGTCTCATGCATCTAGCAAGCCAGTTGCACTGGTTTGGTCTCATCTGACTCTCAATAGTTCTGAGGGGATGTCATCTACTCCTCAGCTCTTACAAATTCTTCTGCAGAATCGTGTCTCCCATCCCATCTTCATTGTATTCGCTTTCTAAAGTTTTGAAGAGGTTGAGAAAATCAGCCAACCAGTTGCAACCGGTTGGCTGATTTTTTTCAACCTCTTCAAATTTATACAGTTGCTGAACTGCAGCCATGTTTAAGATTTTCTATACAGTAGAGCGTCGATTATCCGAGGTAATTGGGGGACATGGGTGTTCGGAAAACTGGTTTGTTCGGATAATCGAACTGTACATGTTTATTTGCCAAAAAGAAGTACTGTACAGTAAATTTATTCATAAAAACAGGCATCTCTTTTAGTATTACAAAGTAACATACAAAGGCAACTTCAGTAGGAATATATAGTATGTGGCACAGTTTATTAAACAAAAATATATACATATTACATACGCATTTTGCATGAACAATACACACAGTATACAAAATTAACGTTTAAAAGAATCCTTTATTTTGGTCTGTCTAGGCAAGCCTACACGCTTACTAGCAGCTAAGTCACGTACTTTTTTCATTACAGATTAGTATACTTTCATCTTCACTTTCTGGAGCACTGATTGATGAGATGCTGGCGGCGTCATCTTTATCAGTGACGACGTTTACAATCTCGCTGTCCTGCATGATTTGGTGTCCTGGATCTGCATCATCGATATTCATCCATTCATGAACGTCTTGTTCATCACATTCGTGGTAATCTATTTCTTTTAGTATACCGAGAATTTCGGACATATCATTCTGTTCGTCATTTTCAATCATACCTTGTGAATTCAGGCTTTCTTCAAATTCTCTTCCTTTACTCTATTCCATGCTGGGCTGGCGATGTAGGACGCGTCTTTCAAGTCAATATTCTTATGATTTCTTAAGAGACTTTCTTCTCTTTCTAACAATAACTTACCCAACAGGCCCCATTAGAAGCAATGTTCCGCCAGCGGTTGCCCAGTGCGGCGATTACAGTGAGAAACTTGGTTTGGGAGTGAGGGGGATGACGGACGGTAGGGTGGGAGAGAATAACAGGTGCGAGCGAGTACACAGTTCGGTTAAGCGGTAGTTCCGTTGATCGACGTTGGGATAATCGACGCTCTACTATATTTCTTTTTCTTCCCTTGTATAGCCCCGCTACGTATTCCGTACGCCTTCTAGCCTTACCTCCTTCGGCTAGTAGGGGAAATTTTTGTAGCTAAAATATAGTGTACCTAGAAACATGTGAAGTTTTTTGGTCGTTACTTCAGTCTACTGATTGATTTTTGAATCATGTGAAGGCTGTGCACTAGTGACCACCATATGAAGCTTCCGCGATTTTCTACGGTGTTTGTTACTGTCAGATATGAGATTGTGTTCTACTCATTTAAGTGCTTTATAATATATAAAGGGCGTTCAAAACATTCCACTCGAAGGCCGTACAATCCATAATCGGCATGCCAATCAGGCAAAATCACTGTGAGCATTGGGGCAATCGTCTCACCATCGTGCCCATAACTGCCTGCTGCACAGCCTCTACCGACTGTTCCAGGCCTGTTTTAAAGAAATGTGGACGTGATAATCGCATGGGGAGAGATCAGGACTGTAGGGCTGATGCTCGACTGTCTCCCACTTGAATTGGCGTAACTTCTCCTTTACAACATTTGCGATATACGGACGTGCGTTGCCGTGAAGCAGCAGAACACCATTCAACCATAGTTGTTTTCGACAGACTTGCTGCCCCATCCTTTACTCTCGAATGGAGGTCTAACGATGTTTGTCCTGTGGCAGCCAAGCAAAGGATAACAGTACATTGGTCCTGTTTGGGAGCAACTGGTAATGACTTCACCGTAGTCCACGTACGTCTGAAATACACGTTGCCTACGTGTCACTGTTGCCACATCCGCATCGGAGCCGCGCTGTGTTGCATTTACACTGCGGTAACTCATCCAATGGAAGCTTTTTGATCGCTCTTTATATTAAAGATATTTGGAATGTATTTTTAATTCTGCAGGTAGAAAATTTTACAGTAAGTAAAACGCCATATGTTTCAAATGTATTTATAAAGTATGTGGCCTGCGACTTATCTTACAAGATAGATTAAGGAAAGGCAAATCTACGTTTCTAACATTTGTAGACTTAGAGAAAGCTTTTGACATTGTTGACTGGAATACTCTCTTTCAAATTCTGAAGGTGGCATGGATCAAATACAGGGCGCGAAAGGCTATTTAGAATTTGTACAGAAACCAGATGGCAGTTATACCAGTCGAGAGGCATGAAAGGGAAGCAGTGATTGGGAAAGGAGTGAGACAGGGTAGTAGCCTACCCCCGATGTTATTCAGTCTGTATACTGAGGAAGCAGTAAAGGATACAAAAGAAATATTTGGAGTAGGTATTAAAATCCATGGAGAAGAAATAAAATCTTTGATTGAAGATGGTATCTGTTCTTTCGGACATGTACGAAAGAACAGATACCATCTTCATACAATTAAGGCTAACCGGCCATTGACTTTCTTCTTCTGTGCTGAATGCACACGCATTGCCCGAACTCTTAGGGCACTCGGTAAGATTGTCTGCCGCGAGTAATGAGTGTAATGGGCAGGGACACTACGAATGTAGCGTGTGGACATTAACTTGGGAATGTGGGTCTCACGGGGAGCGTGTTCTAGTCCCTGTCGAGGCACACATTTTCAACTGTTCCCATTGATGTGTATCAACGCCTGTCGATAGCTTAGGGTCTTGATTTAATTTGCATTTCATAAAAACTTTGAGGTTTGCTGATGCCATTGTAATTCTGCCAGACACAGCAAAAGATGTGGAAGAGCAGTTGAATGGAATGGACAGTATCGTGAAAGGACGATATAAGATGAACATCAACAAAAGCAAAACGAGGATAATGGAATGTCGTCGAATTAAGTCGGGCGATGCTGAGGGAATTAGATTAGGAAATGAGACACTTAAAGCAGTAGATGAGTTTTGCTATTTGGGAAGCAAAATACCTGATGATCGTCGAAGTAGAGAGGATATAAAATGTACACTGGTTATGGCAAAGAAAGCGTTTATTTTAAGTATCAGGAAGTCTTTTCTGAAGTATTTGTATGGAGTGTAGCCATGTATGAAAGTGAAACATGGACAATAAATATTTAGACAAGAAGAGAATAGAAGCTTTCGAAATGTGGTGCCACGGAAGAATGCTGAAGATTAGATGGGTAGATCACGTAACTAATGAGGAGGTACTGAATAGAATTGAGGAGAGGAAAATGGTTCAAATGCCTCTAAGCACTATAGGACTTTACATCTGAGGTCAGCAGTCCCCTAGGCTTAGAACTACTTAAACCTAACTAACCTAAGGACATCACATACATCCAAACCCGAGGCAGGATTCGAACCTGCGACTGTAGCAGCAGCACGGTTCCGGACTGAAGCGCCTAGAACCGCTCGGCTGCAGCGGCCGGCTAAGAACGGGACCAACGACGACTGGAGAAAATCGCTCAATGTGACAAAAGTGCAATCCTTTCGCAAATTGCTGCAGATTCCAATGCTGGGCCATCAACAAGTGTCAGCGTACAAACCACAGAACGAAAAATCATCGATATGGGATTTCGTAACGGAAGGCTCACTCGTGTGTCTTTGATGACTGCACGCCACAAAGCTTTACGCCTCACCTGGACCGGTCAACACCAACATTGGACTATTGGAATGAAATGTCGTGTGGCTTGGGCCTCCCGTCAGGTAGACCAGTCACCTGGTGCAAGTCTTTCGAGTTGACGTCACTTCGGCGACTTGCGCTTCGGTGGGGATGAGATGATGATGAAGAAGACAACACGACACCCAGTCCCTGAGAGGAGAAAATCTCCGACCCAGCCGGGAATCGAACCCGTGCCCCTGAGCGTGGCATTCCGACGTGCTGACTACTCAGCTATCGAGGCGGACCTTGATGACTGGAAACATGTTGCCAGGTCGGACAAGTCCCGTTTCAAATTGTGTAGAGTGGATGGGCTTGTACGGGAATGGATACGACCTCATGAATCCATGGAACCTGCATGTCACTAGGGGCCTGTTCAAGCTGGTGGAGTCACTGTGTGGGGACGTGAGCAGTTGAAATGATAAGGGACCCATGACACGTGTAGATACGACTCTGACAGGTGACACGCACGTAAGCATCCTGTCTGACCACCTGCACCCATTCATGTCCATTGTGCATTCCGACGGACTTGGGAAATTCCAGCAGGACAATGCGAACCGTACACGTCCAGAATTGCTACAGAGTGGCTCGAGGAACACTCTTGTGAGTTTAAACACTTCCGCTGGCGACCAAACTCCATAGACATGCATAAAACGATGGATTTCGACTTCTAGACGTAGATAATCGGACAGTTATGCCCACAAGTACAGAAGTACGGATTATTGAGCATATCTGGGATTCCTTGCAACGTGCTGTTCGGAAGAGATCTCGACTCCCTCGTGCTCTTACGGACAGCCCTGCAGGATTCATGGTGTCAGTTTCCTCCAGCACTACTTCAGACATTAGTCGAGTCCATGCCACGTCGTGCTGTGGCGCTTCTGCGTGCTCGCGCGGTCCTTACACGATATTTGGTAGGTGTACCAGTTTCTTCAGCTCTTCAGTGTATTTAAAAAGTATTTAACTTCTAACAGATTTTTTTATAATAGTTCTGGTTAATTTGACTTAATTTGCTAATTATTTGTATGTAGTGTAGTAATAATGTAACAGACAGACTATTAAATACAGTACTGACAAGATTTTTCCGACTGCAGTGCTTCAATCGAACATTTGTTCCTAGGTTCATGAACGTGTTGTACGCTGGAATATGTTTTCACATATTGAAAAAGCTTAATTATGCAGCATACTTCTTGTGATCTCAGAAAAAGACTGCAGTTCACGATGCTGAATGTCATCATTTAAAATTGAAATATGAGAAATCTGTAAATCTTCTGTTACAGGACTGGCGAGTGTTTGAGAAGTATACCGAGGTATCACACTCTCACCTACTGGCTTGCCATTTCAAATCGTATGTTCAGATTTCTCCTACAAACGCGAAAATAATGTTTCCGCTGTCAGGCACAGGAAATTACGCAGAGCTGACTGACTGCAGCGTTATCCGTTGCCAAATGGTGTCATTTGGATGCGGTGTGAAAAGGGGTGCGGAAAGGACCTCGATCTCAGAGCCGTTGTCAGCTTTCCAGACCTAGGAGCTGCTAGTAGCTCCTCAATTACTGTCACGTGGCTGAGCGATACCGTTCCTCTCGTCCCAACAAGGAAACGTTTCTGGCTGGACCGAGATATGAACCCGGGTCCTCCGCATGGCTGTCAGACGCGCTGTCCTCTCAGGTAAGCATCACGAATGAAATGAATTAGGGAAAGTCATACCTCCAAAAATGTTCAAATGTATGTGAAATCTTATGGGATTAACTGCTGAGGTCATCAGTCCCTAAGCTTACACAGTAAGGACAAACACACACACCCATGCCAGCCGGGACCAGCCGCACAGTCTTCATACCTCCATAGTATCACTTAGATCCAATTACTTCTATGCCAAGAAAAATATACGGTAACACCAAAAACACAACAAGTTACCACGCATATTACTGTGTAGGAAACCCGATCGCCTTTCAAATCAGCTTTCAGGCGACACGGGGTGGACTGATATGATAGCGACTACACACTTTTCTCCCCAAAGGAGACCACAAAGGCTCAAAGTTATTGTGACCTGGTGACTGCGGTGGCCAGGGAAGATGAGACAGTCCATTCTCGTGCTCACAAAACCAGCTCTGGACGGTGTGAGCTGTGCGAACAAGAGCCCTATTGTCTCCGAAGATATTATCAGCATTGGGGAACAAAGATTGTAGCACGGGATGGGCCTGGTTAGCCAAAATGCTCACATAATCCTTGGAAGTAACGGTTGATAGCAGAGCAACAACGGGACTCATGGAGTCCCACCAAATGGCTACCCATAGTATCACCGTGGCCCACCCATGTGTTACTCTTGGGAGGTAAAGTGCGAAACGATGTGAAACAATCCTCATCCGACCAAACGACTTTCTTCCGTTGTCCTATAGTCCAAATTTTATGCCTTGGGCACGACGTTTTGCTGTTGATGGCATTTGCATCATTTGCTCGCTCTGCAATTCTCAGCTTACGGATTCCTTTCATGCTGTTTTGGAGCGGACTTGCTTCGCGAGAACGACATTCAGTGATGCAGGCTATTGTCATCGTATTTTTCTCCGTCACGATAACTCAGCACCCAGTTTGGTTCATGTTGTGACTTACGGAACACCGTTTTTTAACGCTTCCCCTGTATGCTGTAAAAATCTTCGCTGCCGTGCTAACTGGAACACCAAACACTTCGGCTCGCTCGGTTACGGAAGCTCCCATTATACGAACACCTACAATTTTCCCGTGTTCAAATGCACTTAGTTCAGAGATAATGCACTCACAACCACACCATTTTTCTGACCACGACTAACTCTTGCAACGTATTGAGGACACGGCACAGGTGCCGTTCGTGATCAAATACAACAGCCCAACCTGCAGGCTTTGCTTTAATGTTCAAGCCTGCATTTCTCACAGTGTTTCGATATTTTTGACCAGCCTCCTTATCAGCACTTTAATCAAAGTTAATAAAATTGATTTTAATTATTAACTTGCGAATCCTGCGGCTCGAGGAAGACGGCGCAAGTGCAACTTCTATTTTTTTTCGCTGTAGATTAGTTTGCTCTGAACTAATTTATAGATAACAATCACAAATCACTAAAGCATGCACTGCAGCACCTTCTTCGTAAGCTTCTGGAGTTTTTGCAAGTTACGGTTTGATCATCAGGGATATGCAGGCCTTGCAAGGTTTCTGAACGCGTTCGACACTGTCTCACGTCGTCGGTTACGATCAACTATACGACCATAACCAAGTACCTTCAATGTAGTCCAAGTGATTCTCTTGAGGAATAATTGACTTACGCCACACTAGCCGACGAATACGCTACCAGAACCGAAAGCCACACAGGGTATGCCGCAAGGGACCGTATTGCTCTCAGTACGAATAAATGATTTATTCTGTAGAATCAACAGCATACAATCAACAGAGTCCGGAGCTCGTGGTCTTGCGCACGGGGTCCCGGGTTCGATTTCCGGCGGGGTTAGGGATTTTCCCTGCCTCGAGATGGCTGAGTGTTGTTGTGGCATCATCATCATTCATCCTCATTACGGTCGGAGGAAGGCAATGGCAAACCACCTCCGCTAGGACCTCGCCTAGCACAGCGGTGCAGGTCTCCCTCATCGTCCCCTACGCTCCTCGGAGTATGGGACCTCATCATCATCATCCTCAGAATCAACAGAATTATCCAACTTTTCGCTTATGATGTTCTTGACTAGGGGAAAGTACCCTATTCGATTGTTCGTGATGAAAGTAGGAAAGACTTTGAAAGAATTTCCACTTAGTGTATGTTCGTATCTCTCTTTAAATTTGGATAAATTCAAGACACTGTCTATGACAAAGAGAAATAACACGATGAGGGAAGAGTTTTTTGGAACATCGTCAACAGAAAATCACAGCGATCGATTAACATTAAATTTATTTCAGTAATACAGTCTAAAAGTTCAAATGGTTCAAATGGCTATGAGCACTATGGGACTTAACTTCTAAGGTCATCAGTCCCCTAGAACTTAGAACTACTTAAACCTAACTAACCTAAGGAAATCACACACATCCATACCCGAGGCAGGATTCGAACCTGCGACCGTAGCGGCCACGCGGTTCCAGACTGTAGCGCCTTTAACCGCTTGGCCACACCGGCCGGCAGTCTAGAAGTAAGTTGTATACAGGGTGTTACAAAAAGGTACGGCCAAACTTTCAGGAAACATTCCTCACACACAAAGAAAGAAAATATGTTATGTGGACATGTGTCCAGAAACGCTTACTTTCCATGTTAGTGCTCATTTTGTTACTTCTCTTCAAATCATATTAATCATGGAATGGAAATACACAGCAACAGAACGTACCATCGTGACTTCAAACACTTTGTTACAGGAAATGTTCAAAATGTCCTCCGTTAGCGAGGATACATGCATCCACCCTCCGTCGCATGGAATTCCTGATGCGTTGATGCAGCCCTGGAGAATGGCGTATTGGATCACAGCCGTCCACAATACGAGCACGAAGAGTCTCTACATTTGGTACCGGGGTTTCGTAGAGAAGAGCTTTCAAATGCCCCCATAAATGAAAGTCAAGAGGGTTGAGGTCAGGAGAGCGTGGAGGCCATGGAATTGGTCCATCAGTCACCGAATCTGTTGTTGAGAAGCGTACGAACACTTCTACTGAAATGTGCAGGAGCTCCATCGTGCATGTACCACATGTTGTGTCGTACTTGTAAAGGCACATGTCCTACCAGCACAGGTAGAGTATCCCGTATGAAATCATGATAACGTGCTCCATTGAGCGTAGGTGGAAGAACATGGGGCCCAATCAAGACATCACCAACAATGCCAGCCCAGACGTTCACAGTAAATCTGTGTTGATGACGTGATTGCACAATTGCGTGCGAATTCTCGTCAGCCCATGCATGTTGTTGTGAAAATTTACAATTTGATCACACTGGAATGAAGCCTCATCCGTAAAGAGAACATTTGCACTGAAATGAGGATTGACACATTGTTCGATGAACCACTCGCAGACGTGTACCCGTGCAGGACAATCAGCTGCTGATAGTGCCTGCACACGCTGTACATGGTACGGAAACAACTGGTTCTCCCGTAGCACTCTCCATACAGTGACGTGGTCAACGTTACCTTGTACAGCATCAACTTCTCTGACGCTGACATTAGGGTTATCGTCAACTGCACGAAGAATTGCCTCGTCCATTGCAGGTGCCCTCGTCGTTCTAGGTCTTCCCCAGTCGCGAGTCATAGGCTATGTGCTTGATGCTAGTACTGTAGAGCAATGAGTCGCATGTCAACACAAGCACCGAAGTCAATATTACATTCCTTCAATTGGGCCAACTGGCGGTGAATAGAGGAAGTACAGTACATGCTGACGAAACTAAAATGAGCTCTAACTTGGAAATTAAGCGTTTCCGGACACATGTCCACATAACATCTTTTCTTTATTTGTGTGTGAGGAATGTTTCCTGAAAGTTTGGCCGTACCTTTTGTAACACCCTTGACTTGGTGACCGGTTTTTGTCTCTTATAAGAACACCGTCAGGTCACTTTTTTAATCTATAAAAAGAGTATTACGCTTCATAAGTGGTCGAGGAATGAATACAATCATATAAGTAAAGTAACATAAAATGAATGGCTGGCATGCTCTTGCTGGAGTAGACCCCTCTGAAGAAGGCTGTGGAATACTGCTGAGTATTTCCTCAGTCGCTCGTGGTATTGTAACAAAAGTTCCTACCACCACCTCCTGCATAACGTCGCCAACAGCCAATAGGAGAGAAACGTTACTGTTGTCTGCGAGAGCTGTTTATAAACGTATATTACTATAAGTTAAAGCTATAGAAGAAGCATAGGAAAAATTAGGGAGATTATGGATATAATTAAGAGACGTGCATATATTGAAGTGAGCAAGTGTCATTCTACTGGAGCATCCTTCTGTATTTATTTAGAACGGTTTACAATGCACGTCTTTTATGTAAATCCATAATACCCCTAATTGTTTTTCTACCAACAATGTTTCCGCAACGACCGTCCAGCGAACGTTTTTGCGTTTGTGCCTGCCCGGCAGGTACCTGTTCTATGCACACGGCTGGCTATCGGCGACGAGGCACGGCATTTCCACGCCAGTACCGCGAAAGGTCGTTCACTGAGAAGTGGAAGGTGGCCTTTCCAGATGACTCACGTTAATGCTCCTTCGGACTCAAAGCAAACACCGTGTAACAATCGTCGGAAGCGTCCAGTGCGGAAGAGCGAGCGTTATGGGTGGATAGTGTTTTCCCTGGCTGATCTTGTCATTCTGGAAGGCAGAATGAATCATCACAAGTGTGCATCTATCACTGGCGATCATATCCACCCCTACGTGCAGTTTGCTTTTCCTCAGCACGACGGCATCTACCAGCAAGACAATGCAACATGTCACACAGCTTGCTGTGTATGTGTATGGCTCAAAGTGCACCAGGACGAGTTACCGTACTCTCCCGCCCACCAAGCTCCCCCGATGTAAACCTAATAGAGCATCTGTGGGACCATCTCGATCGACCTACATGTGCAGTGTATCGTCAGTCGAGGGACTGGCCGAGGAGCAGGAGTCGGCATGGCTCCACAGACCTGTCGGTACGTTTCAAAGACTCTCTTCTTGATAGGGTGACCAAGATTTCTAAACGAAAATAAGGGAGATCCTTATATCCTTGACAAAAAATAAGGGACATTAATAGCACGGCAAAATTTCGCCAAAAATCAAAGCAGTATTTTTAAAAGTAGACTATTTATTTACACATCACAATTACTTATACATATTTTGCAATAGATTACGCCTCATTCAGTAGTTTTACATCATTTTTAACAAATTCACAGTAAGCACTGGCACAGAAACCAAGTCACATCTAACCGCCAAACGTCGGTCGATCATTCCAAAGATATTCGATAGACATAATGTCGACATCTAAGGTCGATATAGAATCAGTTGTCCCTGCTGTCTGCGGACGAATCCTTACAGTGCGTGCAAAATTTAAATGAATGAAAAATATTTTTACATACCGGTACGTGATAAAAAAAAATAAAGTTAAGAACAGGAGATAAACGGCAACTGAGCCTGAAAGTACGGGAGCCGGAAAATTATGAAAAAATGTCTCTGAACACTGGAGATCCCGGGAAATACGGGAGAGTTGGCCACCCTACAATCAGAGCGGATTCAAAAGTAATAGCAGTGTACATGGCTACAACACTAGGAGAAAGGATGATCTTCACTGTTGTTGTTGTGGTCTTCAGTCCTGAGACTGGTTTGATGCAGCTGTCCATGCTAATCTATCTTGTGCAAGCTTCTTCATCTCCCAGTACCTACTGCAACCTACTTCCTTCTGAATCTGCTTAGTGTATTCATCTCTTGGTCTCCCTCTACGATTTTTACCCTCCACGCTGCCCTCCAATACTAAATTGGTGATCCCTTGATGCCTCAGGACATGTCCTACCAGCCGATCCCTTCTTCTAGCCAAGTTGTGCCACAAACTTCTCCCCAATCCTATTCAATACCTCCTCATTAGTTACGTGATCTACCCACCTAATCTTCAACATTCTCCTGTAGCATCACATTTCGAAAGCTTCTATTCTCTTCTTGTGCAAACTATTTATCGTCCATGTATCACTTCCATACATGGCTACACTCCATACAAATACTTTCAGAAACGACTTCCTTACACTTAAATCTATACTCGATGTTAACAAATTTCTCTTCTTCAGAAACGATTTCCTTGCCATTGCCAGTCTACATTTTATATCCTCTCTACTTCGACCATCATCAGTTATTTTGCTCCCCAAACAGCAAAACTCCTTTACTACTTTAAGTGTCTCATTTCCTAATCTAATTCCCTCAGCATCACCCGACTTAATTCGACTACATTGCATTATCCTCGTTTTGCTTTTGTTGATGTTCATCTTATATCCTCCTTTCAAGACACTGTCAATTCCGTTCAGCTGCTCTTCCAAGTCCTTTGCTGTCTCTGACAGAATTACAATGTCTTCGGCGAACCTCAAAGTTTTTATTTCTTCTCCATGGATTTTAATACCTACGCCGAATTTTTCTTTTGTTTCCTTTACTGCTTGCTCAATATACAGATTGAATAACATCGGGGAGAGACTACAACCCTGTCTTACTCCCTTCCCAACCACTGCTTCCCTTTCATGTCCCTCGACTCTTATAACTGCCATCAGGTTTCTGTACTGTAAATAGCCTTTCGCTCCCTGTATTTTACCCCTGCCACCTTCAGAAATTGAAAGAGAGTATTCCAGTCGACATTGTCAAAAGCTTTCTCTAAGTCTACAAATGCTAGAAAGGTAGGTTTGCCCTTCCTTAATCTAGCTTCTAAGATAAGTCGTAGGGTCAGTGTTGTCTCACGTGTTCCAACATTTCTACGAAATCCAAACTGACCTTCCCCGAGGTCGGCTTCTACTAGTTTTTCCGTTCGTCTGTAAAGAATTCGCATCAATATTTTGCAGCTGTGACTTATGAAACTGATAGTTCGGTAATTTTCACATCTGTCAACACCTGCTTTCTTTCGAATTGGAATTATTATTGGTAGAGTTTTGTCATGACTGGCTTTCCAAAGGCAGTCAGTAGTTCTAATGGAATGTTGTCTACTCCCGTGGCCTTGTTTCGACTCAGGTCTTTCAGTGCTGTGTCGAACTCTTCACGCAGTATCGTATCGCCTATTTCATCTTCATCTACATCCTCTTCCATTTCCACAATATTGTCCTCAAGTATATCGCCCTTGTATAGACCCTCTATATACTCCTTCCACCTTTCTGCTTTCCCTTCTTTGCTTAGAACTGGGTTTCCATCTGAGCTCTTGATATTCATACAATTCGTTCTCTTATCTCCAAAGGTCTCTTTAATTTTCCTGTAAGCAGTATCTATCTTACCCCTAGTGATACTCGCTTCTACATCCTTACATTTGTCCTCTAGCCATCCCTGCTTAGCAATTTTGCACTTCCTGTCGATCTCATTTTTGAGACGTTTGTATTTCTTTTTGCCTGCTTCATTTACTGCATTTTTATATTTTCTCTTTTCATCAATTAAATTCAATATACCTTCTGTTACACAAGGATTTCTACTAGCCCTCGTCTTTTTACCCACTTGATCCTCTGCTGCCTTCACTACTTCATCCCTCAGAGCTACCCATTCTTCTTCTACTGTATTTCTTTCCCCCATTCCTGTCAATTGTTCCCTTATGCTCTCCCTGAAACTCTGTACAATCTCTGGTTTAGTCAGTTTATCCAGGTCCCATCTCCTTAAATTCCCACTATTTTGTAGTTTCTTCAGTGTTAATCTGCAGATCATAACCAATAGATTGTGGTCAGAGTCCACATCTGCTCCTGGAAATGTCTTACAACTTAAAACCTGGTTCCTAAATCTCTGTCTTACCATTATATAAACTATCTGATACCTTTTAGTATCTCCAGGATTCTTCCATGTATACAACCTTCTTTTATGATTCTTGAACCAAATGTTAGCTATGATTAACTTATGCTCTGTGCAAAATTCTACCAGGCGGCTTACTCTTTCATTTCTTAGCCCCAATCCATATTCAACTACTACATTTCCTTCTCTCCCTTTTCCTACTACCGAATTCCAGTCACCCATGACTATTAAATTTTCGTCACCCTTCACTATCTGAATAATTTGTTTTATTTCATCATACATTTTTCTTCAATTTCTTCGTCATCTGCAGAGCTAGTTGGCATATAAACTTGTACTACTGTAGTAGGTGTGGGTTTCGTATCTATCTTTGCCACAATTATGCGTTCACTATGCTGTTTGTAGTAGCTTACCCGCATTCCTATTTTACTATTCATTATTAAACCTACTCTGCATTACCCCTATTTGATTTTGTGTTTATAACCCTGTAGTCACCTGACCAGAAGTCTTGTTCCTCCTGCCACCGAACTTCACTAATTCCCATTATATCTAATTTTAGCCTATCCATTTCCCTTTTTAAATTTTCTAACCTACCTGTCCGATTAAGGGATCTGACATCGCACGCTCCGATCTATAGAACGCCAGTTTTCTTTCTCCTGATAACGACATCCTCTTGAATAGTCCCCGCCCGGAGATCCGAATGGGGGACTATTTTACCTCCGGAATATTTTACCCAAGAGGACGCCATCATCATTTAACCATACAGTAAAGCTGCATGCCCTCACTACTTTGGCTCTGAAGGGGGTAAATTATGCTGCCACAAAAGTCTTTGCTATTAGCATCAAAAGTCTGACAGATAGCAATATAGCTTTTAAGAGAAAATTAAAAGAATTTCTTAATGGCAACTCCTTCTACTCATTAGATTAATTTTTGGATATAGTAAGAGGGTAACTTCCCAACATCCACCAAAAAAATTATTGAGTGTCATGTGATATTTTGTCTAATGTAATATCTTGTATAGACACCTTTTATTAACCTGACACGTTCCACATCATTACGAAGTTTCGTATTCACGATCTATGGAACAAGTTCTAATCTAAATTGGTTCAAATGGCTCTGAGCACTAGGGGACTCAACTGCTGAGGTCATTAGTCCCCTAGAACTTAGAACTAGTTAAACCGAACTAACCTAAGGACATCACAAACATCCATTCCCGAGGCAGGATTCGAACCTGCGACCGTAGCGGTCTTGCGGTTCCAGACTGCAGCGCCTTTAACCGCACGGCCACTTCGTCCGGCAGTACTAATCTAATCTGATCTAATCTAATCTACTTCCTGACGTTTCCCAGCGATTCACGCTGCAAGAGGTGGTTATTCAGGATTCTGGCTGGTGGCCACATCAGTGCGAGTGGACAGTGCATAAACCAGCTTGAATATGAATTGGTTACCACTTAGACTACCGATTTTTGGGAACTCCAAAGGAATGTTAACCGTACCTTCCAGGAATAGTAGAGATCTGAACGAGAAACGTGGGCGGCTCGTCGCCACAACTCGACGTCAATGTCTGCACTGCCGTGGTGGATCGGGGACAGCTCAAGGTAACACTCGCAGCGCTCGTAGATATATCGGCACAGCGGTACCAGTCGCGGCGCTGGGGAAGGCCTACAGTTTTCGCGGGAAGGCGCGCGCGTCATCGTCGGGGGACCGGAGGCTGGCTGTCTGGGGAACCGGTCGCCCGCCGCTTCCTGGGGACAACGACTCTGCGGCCGGCAGGGTCCGCGAGAGCGCGCCTCGCGGGTCGGCGACCCCGCGCCGAGTCAGAGTGCACCGGGGGCACAGCCACACGTGACCCACCGCGGCCGCCGCCACTCTGACTACACCTCTGCCGGCCTCGCAAGCGAGCGCAGGTAGAGCGCCCTAAGACCGTCGTCGCACGCGACGAGGCAGCTGAAGCTGACCATATTTGAAGATACCCTACTGGCCATAAAAATTGCTACACCACCAAGATGACGTGCTACAGACGCGAAATTTAACCGACAGGAAGAAGATGCTGTGATATGCAAATGATTAGCCTTTCAGAGCATTCACACAAGGTTGGCGCCGGTGGCGACACCTACAACGTGCTGACATGAGGAAAGTTTCCAACCGATTTCTCAGACATAAACAGCAGTTGACCGGCGTTGCCTGGTGAAACGTTGTTGTGAAGGAGGAGAAATGCGTACCATCACGTTTCAGACTTTGATAAAGGTCGGATTGTAGCCTATCGCGATTGCGGTTTATCGTATCGCGACATTGCTGCTTGCGTTGGTCGAGATTCAAAGACTGTTAGCAGAATATGGAATCGGTGGGTTCAGGAGGCTAATACGGATCCCCGTGCTGGATCCCAACGGCCTCGTATCACTAGCAGTGGAGATGACAGGCATTTTATCCGCATGGCTGTAAAGGATCGTGCAGCCACGTCTCGATCCCTGGGTCAACAGGTGGGGACGTTTGAAAGACCACAGCCATCTGCGCGAACAGTTCGACGACGTTTGCAGTAGCATGGTCTATCAGCTCGGAGACAATGGCTGCGGTTACCCTTGACGCTGCATCACAGACAGGAGCGCCTGCGATGGTGTACTCAACGACGAACTTGGGAGCCCAAATGGCAAAACGTCATTTTTTCGGATGAATCCAGGTTCTGTTTACAGCATCATGACGGTCGCATCCGTGTTTGGCGGCATCGCGGTGAACGCACATCGGAAGCGTGTATTCGTCATCGCCATACTGGCGTATCGCCCGGCGTGATGGTATGGGGTGCCATTGGTTACACGTCTCGGTCACCTCTTGTTCGCACTGACGGCACTTTGAACAGTAGACGTTACATTTCAGATGTGTTACGACCCGTGGCTCTACTTTCATTCGATCCCTGCGAAACCCTACATTTCAGCAGGATAATGCACGACCTCATGTTGCAAGTCCTGTATCTACCTTTCTGGATACAGAAAATGTTCGATTGCTGCCCTGGCCAGCACATTCTCCAGATATCTCACCCATTGAAAACGTCTGGTCAATGGTGGCCGAGCAACTGGCTCGTCACAATGCGCCAGTCACTAATTCGATGAACTGTGGTACCGTGTTGAAGCTGAATGGGCAGCCGTACCTGTACACGCCATCCAAGCTCTGTTTGACTCAATGCCCGAGTGTATCAAGGCCGTTATGACGGCCAGAGGTGGTTGTTATGGGTACTGATTTCTCAGGATCTATGCAGCCAAATTGCGTTAAAATGTAATCAAATGTCAGTTCTAGTATAGTATATTTGTCCAATGAATACCCATTTATCATCTGCATTTCTTCTTGGTGTAGCAGTTTTATTGGGACGTAGTGTATATCGAGACTCATATATATCGATATTTTAAAAAATAATACAGCGTTTCAATGTATCGACAAAATTACCGATATATCGATGGGAAAAATATTGACGTACCAGCCAAAGGAAAACTCGATTGCAAATTTAAATATACTGTCAGTTTTAGAACTGTATATCTATATATTGATTTATTATTAGATATTTTGTACATCAACAAGCGAGCAGCCAGCTTATCCCGCTCAGAGAAAGAATTGAAAGGAAAGCGATGCACGTTCACACTTGGCCATAACCACTTGGCTAACAATGGTAACTGCACGAGTGTGGCACAATAAAAGATGTCCGGTGAATCGTTCGGTTTCATCACATACTGAATTTGTCTGGAACACCTCATGTCGACTTCCCTGTTTTTTCATTTCTGCAAACGCCAGTGACCTACCAGTTGCAGTATCAAAATTACGTCGTGAAGTTAAACGTTGCGGTTTCTGCTGGCAGCGCCGAGCATCGGTTACGTCAGCAGATCCCCTCCTTCTCCGCCCACCGGGAAGACCAATCTTGTCATTTAGATTTTTGTTCATCCGTTGCAGCTACTCTTTTTGAAGAATGCCGGTGTGAAGAAATAGCACACTAGTTGCGTCAAAAATTGTTTTTTAACGCCACTGGTGTGCTCTTTCTTCACGTCAGATATCTTGTTATTGAAACTTCCTGGCAGATTAAAACTGTGTGCCCGACCGAGACTCGAACTCGGGACCTTTGCCTTTCGCGGGCAAGTGCTCTACCATCTGAGCTACCGAAGCACGACTCACGCCCCGTACTCACAGCTCTACTTCTACCTTCCAAACTTTACAGAAGCTTGTTATTCTATTCACACCGCCACCCCTCAGTGGAATCGGACTTCTTCTTTGTGGTATCTATACTTGCTTCACACAGTCAAAGATATGGTCTGAACTTGACAAGGGCTCAGAAAGTACTAAGACTCCTTCGCACAGTGAAAGTAAAATTATGTTCTACTACAATTTCAAAAGAACGATTTAAAATATTTATCGAAAAATGTGAAAGAAATATAAAATAAATATCGGCATTCGAATTTGCCCTATCCATATCGACATCCGATACATCGGTGAAGGACATATGGCCGATATACATCGATACATGTTGAAAAGAATGTAGTAATATCGACTTATCGGTATTTTATCAACAGCCCAAAGTGGACGCAGACGGGAGATCCATAGTTACGAGACAGCGCCGTCCGAAAACGGGAGCTGACCCACGAAATTTTGCACTCTCTAGCGCAGTTGTCGACTTTATTTGGCTCGAAAACCATACAGTTTGTTTACGAAAATGGACGTGCGTAAAATTCCTACGTTATCTCTATTAAAACGCAACTTTCCTCCTTTGTCCATGTGCTAGTCATGTTGTTCTATCTGTAGTACAGATAAATAATAAATTCAATATCCGTGAGTACGTTAAAAGAAAATACACCTGTCCCAGGCAGTAAGGGTTTCAGCTTATATAAGTTAACAAAACTGAACAAGCTCGCTCCTGACAGACAGGGCAATTATATTTACATAGCATCAAATACTATAGAAATTATTTCTGTTCCTTTAATAAGAAAGTCCCACCACATGAAAACGAAAAGAAAAAAGAAGCAGTAGACTAATGTCCTCTCCTGAGTATATTTTATTTTAAACTATTTTGAAGGCTCTAATCGTCGATATGTTAGTAACTGACATTGAAATATAATAAATCCTTCCAGGAACACGTTTTTGATAAACTTTCAATGTAGCGCTGCCTTAAAAGACGTACTTTCATAACACGCATGTTAGAACGGAAATAACTGGATGCTTACATTCTTTACTCAACGATATGACGTTTCCCGTGGTTTTATTATAGCAGATCGCACCAATAACAACGCAAGAGATTCAATGTGCTGGTGCTTAGAAACAGCATACATTCAAAGCGTATATGTTATAGCTTTGTTTCTGTTATTACTATTGTTTTAAGTGCTTTCGGAATCATCTTTCTTCTTTGATGCGGCCCGCTACGAATTCCTGAATTCCTCTCCAGTGTCAACCTCTTCATCTCAGAGTAGCACTTGCAACGTACATCCTCAGTTATTTGCTGAATGTCTTCCAATCTCTGTTTTCCTCTACAGTTTTTACTCTCTACAGCTCCCCTCTAACACCATGGTAGCTATTTCGAGACCTCTTAACAGATGTCCTACTGTCCTATCACTTCTTCTTGTCAGTATTTCACATATATTCTTGTCCTCGCCGATTTTGCGCAGAAGTTCCTCATTCCTTACCTTATCGGTCCAACTAATTTTAAACATTCGCCTGTAGCACCACATTTAGAGGCTTCGATTCTCTTCTGTTCCAGTTCCCCTACAGTCGATGTTTCATTACCGTACAATGATGTGTTCCAAACGTACATTCTCAGAAATTTCTTCTTCAGATTAAGGCCTCCTTTTGATCTAGTTCACTTTTCTTGACCAGGAATGCACTTTTTGCAAGTGTAGTAGCTTTTTATGTCCACCTTTCTCTGTCCGTCATAGATTATATTGCTGCCTAAAGTAGTAAAATTCACTAATTTCATCTACTTCGTGGCCACCAATCCTGATAGTAAGTTACTGGCTGTTCTCATTTCTGCAACATCTCATTACTTTCGTCTTTATTCGATTTACTCTCAGTCCACATTCTTAATAATTAGACTGTTCAAAAATAGTTCAAATGGCTCTGAGCACTATGGGACTTAACTTCTAAGGTCATCAGTCCCCTAGAACTTAGAGCTACTTAAACCTAACTAACCTAAGTACATCACACACATCCATGCCCGAGGCAGGATTCGAACCTGCGAATATAGCGGTCGCGCGGCTCCAGACTGTAGCGCCTAGAACCGCTCGGCCACCCCGGCCGGCATTAGACTGTTCATTTCATTCAATACATTCTACCATTCTTAGGACGAGGAGGCAGATCAGAGTTCCAGGCCCCGCTGACATCAAGGTCACTAGAGACAAAGCACAAACTCGGATTGTTTTAAGGATGGGGAAGAAAATTGGCCGTGTACTCTCAGAGGAACTATCCCGGCATTTTCCTCAAGCGATTCATCAAAACCACGGAAAAACTAGACGAGAATGACAGGACGCGGATTTGAAGCGTCGTCCTCTTGAATGCGAGTCCTGTGTGCTAACCACTGCAAACCTCGCTCTGACCCTGTAATTGATATTCACTTTCACTGAGGACTGCATTGTCATCATCTTGATATCCTTTCACCACGAAAGGATTCAAGGTGAATTTTAATTCCGCTCCTGAACCTTTCCTTTATTTCCGTCAAGGCTCGTTCGATGTATAGACTGAACAGTAGGGGCGAAACACTGTCTTATACCCTTTCAATCCGAGCACGTCGTTCTTGGTGTTTCATTCTTATTGTTCCCTCTTGGTTCTTGTACATATTATAAATATTTGGATATTTGTGGTAAGCTTCTACGGGACGAAACTGCTTAGGTCATCGGTCCCTAGACTTACACACTACTTAATCTAACTTAAAGTAACTTATGCCACGAACAACACAAACACCCTTGTCCCAGGAAGGATTCGAACCTCCGACGGGGGCAGCCACGCGTTCCGTGACAAGTCACCCTAGACCAGGCGGCTACGTATTGTATATTACCCATCTTCCCCTACAATTTATCTCTACTTTGCTCAGAATTTCGAACAGCTTGCGCCGTATTACATTGCCGAACGCTTCTTCCAGGTCGACAATCCAATGAACGTGTCTTGATTTTTCTTTAGTCTTGCTTTCATTATCAACCGCATCGTCAGAACTGCCTCTCCGCTGCCTTTACCTTTCCTAAAGCTAAAACTGATGGTCGACTAGCAGATTCTTGATTTTCTTCTCCATTTTTCTGTAGTTTATTCTTTTCTGACCCCCCCCAAGGACCACGGACCTTGCCGTTGGAGGGGAGGCTTGCGTGCCTCAGCGATACACATAGCCGTACCGTAGGTGCAACTACAACGGAGGGGTATCTGTTGAGAGGCCAGACAAACTTGTGGTTCCTGAAGCGGGGCAGCAGCCTTTTCAGTAGTTGCAGGGGCAACAGTCTAGATGATTGACTGATCTGGCCATGTAACACTAAACAAAACGGCCTTGCTGTGCTGGTACTGCGAACGGCTGAAAGCAAGGGGAAACTACGGATGTAATTTTACCTGAGGGCATGCAGCTTTACTGTATGATTAAATGATGATGGCGTCCTCTTGGGTAAAATATTCTGGAGGTAAAATAGTCCCCCATTCGGATCTCCCGGCGGGGACTACTCAAGAGGACGTCGTTATCAGGAGAAAGAAAACTGGCCTTCTACGGATCGGAGCGTGGAATGTCAGATCCCTTAATCGGGCAGGTAGGTTAGAAAATTTAAAAACGGAAATGGATAGGTTAAAGTTAGATATAGTGGGAATTAGTGAAGTTCGGTGGCAGCAGGAACAAGACTTTTGGTCAGGTGAATACAGGGTTATAAATACAAAATCAAATAGGGGTAATGCAGTAGTCGGTTTAATAATGAATAAAAAAATAGGAGTGCAGGTAAGCTACTACGAAAAGCATAGTGAACGCATTATTGTGGCCACGATAGACACCAAGCCCACGCGTACTACAGCAGTACAAGTTTATATGCCAATTAGCTTTGCTGATGACGAAGAAATTGAAGAAATGTATGATGAAATAAAAGAAATTATTCAGATAGTGAAGGAAGATGAAAATTTAATAGTCATGGGTGACTGGAATTCGGTAGTAGGAAAAGGGAGGGAAGGAAACGTAGTAGTTGAATATGGATTGGGGCTAAGAAATGAAAGAGGAAGCCACCTGGTAGAATTTTGCACAGAGCACAACTTAATCATAGCTAACACTTGGTTCAAGAATCATTAAAGAAGGTTATATACATGGAAGAAGCCTGGAGACACTAACAGGTTTCAGATAGATTACATAATGGTAAGACAGAGATTTAGGAACCAGGTTTCAAATTGTAAGACATTTCCAGGGGCAGATGTGGACTCTGATCACAATCTATTGGTTATGAACTGTAGATTAAAACCGAAGAAACTGCAAAAAGGCGGGAGTTTAAGGAGATGGTACCTGGATAAACTGAAAGAACCAGAGGTTGTACAGAGTTTCAGGGAGAGCATCAGGGAACATTTGACAGGAATGGGGGGAAGAAATACAGTAGAAGAAGAATGGGTAGCATTGAGAGATGAAGTAGTGAAGGCAGCAGAGGACCTAGTAGGTACAAAGACGAGGGCTAGTAGAAATCCTTGGGTAACAGAAGAAATACTGAATATAATTGATGAAAGGAGAATATATAATAATGTAGTAAATGAAGCAGGCAAAAAGGAATACAAATGTCTCAAAAACGAGATCGACAGGAAGTGCAAAATGGCTAACCAGGGATGGCTAGCGGACAGATGTAAGGATGTAGAGGCTTATCTCACGAGGGGTAAGACAGATACTGCCTACAGGAAAATTAAAGAGACCTTTGGAGAAAAGAGAACCACTTTTATGAATATCAAGAGCTCAGATGGAAACCCAGTTCTAAGCAAAGAAGGGAAAGCAGAAAGGTGTAGGGAGTATATAGACGGCCTATACAAAGGCAATGTACTTGAGGACAATATTATGGAAATGGGAGAAGAAGTAGATGAAGATGAAATGGGAGATAAGACACTGCGTGAAGAGTTTGACAGAGCACGGAAGTAGACAACATTCCATTAGAACTACTGACGGCCTTGGGAGAGCCAGTCATGACAAAACTCTACCATCTGGTGAGCAAGATGTATGAGACAGGTGAAATACCCTCAGACTTCAAGAAGAATATAATATTTCCGATCCCAAAGAAAGCAGGTGCTGACAGATGTGAAAATTACCGAACAATCAGTTTAATAAGTCACGGATGCAAAATACTAAAGCGTATTCTCTACAGACGAATGGAAAAACTTGTAGAAGCTGACCTCGGGGAAGATCAGTTTGGATTCCGTAGAAATATTGGAACACGTGAGGCAATATTGACCCTACGACGTATCCTAGAAGCTAGATTGAGGAAAGGCAAACCTACGTTTCTAGCATTTGTAGACTTAGAGAAATATTTTGACAATGTTGACTGGAATACTCTCTTTCAAATTCTGAAGGTGGCAGGGGTAAAATACAGGGAGCGAAAAGCTATTTACAATTTGTACAGAAACCAGATGGCAGTTATAAGAGTCGAGGGGCTCGTAAGGGAAGCAGTGGTTGGGAAGGGAGTGAGACAGGGTTGTAGCCTATCCCCGATGTTATTCAATCTGTATATTGAGCAAGCAGTGAAGGAAACAAAAGAAAAATTCGGAGTAGGTATTAAAATCCACGGAGAAGAAATAAAAACTTTGAGGTTCGCCGATAACATTGTAATTGTCAGAGACAGCAAAGGACTTGGAAGAGCAGTTGAACGGAATGGACAGTGTCATGAAAGGAGGGTATAAGATGAACATCAACAAAAGCAAAACGAGGATAATGGAATGTAGTCGAATTAAGTCGGGTGATGCTGAGGGAATTAGATTAGGAAATGAGACACTTAAAGTAGTAAAGGAGTTTTGCTATTTGGGGAGCAAAATCACTGATGATGGTCGAAGTAGAGAGGATATAAAATGTAGACTGGCAATGGCAAGGAAAGCGTTTCTGAAGAAGAGAAACTTGTTAACATCGAGTATTGATTTAAATTCAGGAAGTCGTTTCTCAAAGTCTTTGTATGGAGCGTAGCCATGTATGGAAGTGAAACATGGACGATAACTAGTTTGGACAAGAAGAGAATAGAAGCTTTCGAAATGTGGTGCTACAGAAGAATGCTGAGGATTAGATGGGTCGATCATATAACTAATGAGGAGGTATTGAATAGGACTGGGGAGAAGAGAAGTTTGTGGCACAACTTGACTAGAAGAAGGGATCGGTTGGTAGGACATGTTCTGAGGCATCAAGGGATCACCAATGTAGTACTGGAGGGCAGCGTGGAGGGTAAAAATCGTAGAGGGAGACCAAGAGATGAATACACTAAAAGATTCAGAAGGATGTAGGTTGCAGTAGGTACTGGGAGGTGAAGAAGCTTGCACAGGATAGAGTAGCATGGAGAGCTGCATCAAACCAGTCTCAGGACTGAAGACCACAACAACAACATTCTTTTCTGCAACTTGGATGTATTATCTGTTAAGCTGATTGTGAGATATTTCTCGCATTTGCGCGCTCTTGCAATCAACGGGATGGTGTGGATGATATTTCTCTTAAAGTATAAAAGAATATCGCCAGTCTTAAACGTTCTACACACCAGCGGGAATAGTCGTTTTGTGGCGACTTCCCCCATGACTTTAGAAATTTTGATGGTGTATTATCGATCCCTTGTGCCTTATTTGCTCCTAAGTCGTCCAAATCTCTTTTAAATTCTTATTCTAATAGCATAACCCTGATCTCTTCTCAATCTACTCCTGTTTCTTCTGTATAACATCAGATAACTCTTCCCCCTCATAGAGGCCTTCAATGTACCCTTTACATCTATCCGCTCTCTCCTCTGCGTTTAGCAATTGAATTCCCATTGGATTTTTAATTTTATTGTCATTTCTTTTAGTTTCACCGAAGATTGTTTTGATTTTCTGTATTCTGAGTCAGTCCTTCCGACAATCATTTCTTTTCCGATTTCTTCACTTGTTCTTACAGCCATTTCCGCTTAGCTGCCCTGCACTTCCCATTAATTCATTCCTAAGTGTCCTGTATCTCTGTATTCCTGAACTTCCCTGAAAATTTTTGTACTTGCTTCTTTCATCGATGAAATGAGCCATTTCTTCTGTTACCCATGTTCCTTCGCAGTTATCTTCCTTGTACCTATGTTTTTCTTTCCAATATTAGTTATCGGCCCTTTTGGAGACGTACATTCTTCGTCAACTGAACTGCCTGCTTAGTTATTTACTATCGCAATATCTGTAGCCTCAGCATTTCTATTCATTCCTCAGTGTTTTCGTTTCGCATTTATTTGCGCTCTGATTCTTCCTGGCTAGTCTCTTTAAATTTCAACCTACTCTTCATCATTACTAAATTGTGATCCGAGTATACATCTCATCCTAGGTATGCCTTAGAATCCATTATCTCATTACGGAATCTCTGCCTGACCATCATGCAATCTAACTGAAGTCTTCCCCTATCTTCCGGCATTTCCGAAGTGTACCTCCTCCTTTTGTGGTTCTTCAGCAGAGTTTTCGCCGTTACTAGCTGAAATTAATTGCGGAACTCAATTAGTGTTTCTCCTCTCTCATTCCTACTAACCAAGCTTATATTCTCCCTTTCTTCTACTCCTTCCCCTACAAAGTATTACAGTCCCCCATGACTGTTAGATTTTCATTTTCCTTTACGTGCGGAATTATCCAGCCTCTTCATATATTTCTCTGTCGCTTGATCTTAAGCTTGCGAATTGGAGGATTTGTACCTGCAACTATGTTGTCAGTGTTGGTTTGCTGTCGATACTGATGAGAATAACAGTAACTCACTCTCTGCCCCACCTACCTATTCATAACAAATCCACTCCCGTTATACCATTTTCTGCTACTGTCGATACTACCCAATACTCATCTGGCCAGAAAATCTTGTCTTCCATCCATTTAAATTCACTGGCGCCATTTTTAGACTGAGCCTCTAGCATTTCCCTTTTCAGATTATCTTGCTTCCCTGCCACATTCAAACTTCAGAGATTCCATACCTCGACTCGTCGAACGTTATCTTTTCATGGGTTATTTGATCCTTATTTTGTTTTTTTAAGTGAACAAATGGCTCCACAACGTGAAATAATAGGAAGTGACATCACAAAACTTGTAGAGCGACTCCTCAACGTTAGCTAACACGTCCCGTGTGACGGTGGCTTAATGCCGTCCTCACACGGGGCATAAAAGCGACTTGGTCGAGTTTTCCGACGTCAGAACGTGGAATTTCACTTTGGAGAGCATTTTCCAGCATGTAAGGCAGAAGAGACACGTCAGGTTTTTATTTCATCAAGAGGAACGTGATCATTGGGGTCCTATTTTTTGGTCCAATATCGCTTTTACACCACAAGCAGAGCTTTTGTAGCTTTTATAATATTACTTGTGTTTTGAGACTATATGCTTCTTTCATATTATCGGGTTATCGAGGGTCCCTCTATAATTTGGCGTTTTTGAACGATTTTCCTTCCTTTTCTTCCTAGTCCTCTTAACGTAACGGTATCCCCACTTGTGACTCGCTGCTTCCACTTGTTGCCATCTTGTGTTTCACCAGGATAGACCTGCTCTCTTGGAGTCTATATGGAGGTTATTTACATCGACATCTACATACATAATCCGCAATGCAGTACACAGAGCACGACGAAGGAAACCTTGTTCCATTACTAATCACTCCCTTTCCTATTCCACTGGCAAATGGAAGCAAGAGTACTGCGACTGTCTACATGCCTTTTGTAAGAGCCCTAATGTCTCTATCATCTCTTCGCGGCTGTTACGCGAGATGTACGTTGGCGGCAGTAGATTGCTTTTGCAGTCAGTCGAAAATGCCGGTCCTCTGAACTTTCTCAATAAAATTTCGCGAAAAAACGTTGTCTTCCCTCCACGGAGCATTTCCGTTGTACTAGTGTGTTGATCGAACGTACTGGTAACAGATGTAGCAGGACGCCGCTGAATTGGTTCAATATCTTCCTTTAATCCGACCTGGTGGGGATCCCAAACACTCTAGCTATACTCAAGAATTGGTCGTACAAGAGTTCTATTGCAAAGTCTCCTTCATAAATGAGCTTCATTTTTGTAGAATTCTCCCAATAAACCGGAGTCCACCATTTATGTAAAACAAAAAATTTACACTACAGCATGATCAGCAAACAATCCAAGTTCGGTGCTCACCTTATACGTCACATGGTTTTTGTGTATAAAAAACAAGAGCGGTCCAATCACACTTTCCTGGAGCACTCGTGGCGAAACCCTTGCCTCTGATAAACTCTCGCTCTCCAGAACAACTTACTGCTGGTCTCTATTAAGAAGTCTACGAGCCAGTCACCTATCTGAGAACCTATTCTGTCCCAACAGTCTGTAGTGCGGCACTGTTTCAAACGATTTCCAGGAATACGGACTATGGGATCTTCCCCTTGCCCGTCACCCATGGTTCATAGGATATCGTTTTACAGAAGTGAAAGCTGCCTTGTCACAGGGATCTAAATAGCGTTTTCAACACGGTGAGAAACAGTTAACAATCATTTATTAAAATAACATATACATATCAAATTTAGACTGATGGAAAGTCGTGCAAATGAAGCGTAAGTTCTGAGCACTTCTCTAACCTATCTCAGTGAACGATGGCTAACCCGTTCTAACAGTTCAGGCTGGACCGCTGTCGGTGACAGAATATAAGTTCAGATTCAGTTAATACTTATACACTGCGACACTCGGTGAGGACTGTGGCAATTTGACGACAACTGCTGTTGTCCCACTGATAACTACGACAGGAAATGACAGGCGAGTGCGACAGCTGGATAACTGGCCTAGTGAAGTTTAAATCTGTTGTTTGCGGTATATTGAGGACTTCTTAACGAATAAGTCGACAATTTACTGTTTAAATTTTGACATTCCAAGTGCCTTTGCTTTGTAAGTGAACTGATTTCTGAGATTTTCTTATTAATTTATTAGAAACATACTCCGAAATATTTTATATTATGTGTTCATAGGAGAGAGTTTGTTCGATTGCCTGAATATGGCAGGTAACATGTGCCAATGAATTGCAGTATTGCTGCCTACGCATTACTCCCTAATTCGCTTGTAATTCGGTATTCATTCATTCATCGAACACACACAAACAGACACACACACACACACACACACACACACACACACACACACACACACACACACAAACACATACTCTCTCTCTCTCTCTCTCTCTCTCTCTCACACACACACACACACACACACACACACACACAAACACGTGCACGCAAATGCACGCACGCACGCACATGCACACACTTACACGAAGTACAGAAATCTTAAATGTAATTACTTACTTAGTTACTACTCGGCTCTACAGCCCCTGAAGGACTGTTTCCTGCTTCACAATATCCCGCGATTCTATCCGGTCCGTGACTTTTCGTCTCCATCCTCTGACACCCAGCTTTTTCATGTCTTTTCCAATTCCGTCCACCCATCTCTTTCTGGGACGTCCTTCCCGGCGTCTGCCTCCATCCTTGCCATCAAAATCTTCTTACACGTTCTGTCTTCCTCCTGTGTCTTGCCCACCGCAGGCTTCTTATTTTAATGGTAATGACAATGTCAGTTTCTTCAAAATTTTGTTCTAATTCTGCATTCGTACGGATGTGCCAATCTTCCTGATCGTATACTGGGCTGTATATTTTACGTAGAATCTTTCTCTCCCAAATGCTAAGGATCATTTGCTCATTTGCAGTCATAGTCCACATCTCGGCACCATACATAACAACTGGTCCTATAATTGTTTCATAAATGAGGATTTTAGATTTTCGTGATAGAAGTGAGCTCCTAAGCATGGGTAGTGCGGCAAAGTAGCATCTGTTCTCTGCCGCTATCCTAGCTTTCACATCGCTGCTGATGTCGTTTGTCTCTGTGATAGTCGATCCGAGGTACCAGAAGTCTTTCCTTTCAAACTCCTTGTCGGCTATCCTGAGACTTGGTGGTTTTCGCTGGTTATTCGTTGCCATATATTTGGTCTTTTCGACACTGACTACCAGGCCAAGTTCCCTTGTACGTCTCTCCAGGTGTTGATTGCATCAGCCAGCACAGTAGTGTTTCGTGCGAGTAATACTACATCGCCTGCTTATGTTAGAAACTGCAGTGAACGATTGAAAATGGATTTTCTCTCTATTTAACTCTATTTGACTGATGACTTATCCTAGGCAGAGATTGAATAGCAGTGAGGAGATATTGCCACCCTTTCTCAGTCCGTTCTTCACTTCCACTTCTCTGGTGATTTCGTCCTGTATTTTTACTTTACAGTCGGCTTCACTGAGGGTCATCATAGTAAGTTTAACAAACTTCTTAGGTATTCCAGCCTCTTCCACTACATTCCGCAATGCCACTCGATATAAAGCTGGTGTATGTTTCTTTGAAGTTCATAACATTTTTCGAGTAGTTTGCGTAATGTGAATATTTGGTGAGTTGTTGACCTACTTCTTCTAAAGCCACTCTGATAGTCTCCAGTTCTCTCTTTCACACAGGAGTAAGCCTCCTAGTTAGGATCTTGATGAACACTTTATATGTAGTATTTAGCAGAGAGATTCCTCGGTAATTCTGGCAGCTTAATTTATCTTCTTTTTTATTTGTGGGGCACATAATAGCCGTTTTCCACTCCATTGGCATGCTCTCCTCCTGCCAGATGCTCAGTATTACTTTATGTATTGGTTTCCACTGTGCTTCCCCACCATATTTGAGAAGTTCCGTCTGGATCTCATCTTCTCCGGGTGCCTTATTATTTTTAAGGTCTTAATGGCTTGTATCACGCCCATAATGAGCTATTTCCACCAGTTCCTCTTGTTCTAATCCTTCTACAACAGTAATATTACAGTAAATAAAAGATTTTCTTGACTCTCTATGCAAGGATATCGTATGGTATGCGCGCCAGATATAATCGGAAACTGCCGATGGAGAGTGCTGCGGTCGCCAATCACGTTGTAGAGCACGTTCCGTGTGATGTAACAACTCATTTTCCAGAGTACACCAATGACGACGGAAAGCACGTTTGGCGTCCTACACGATGTTGCAAGATTTTCACTCTGCAGGAGCGTCGTAGTACACACGTTCCAAAATTCTACAACATCGATGTCGGTTATACAGACCTTTACTTTGCCTTTAGTTTTGTGCATCTGTCCAATGATCCTTGCTGAAAACGGGAATGACCTGTGGATTGTTTTTTTCTTCAACGGATAGGAACGCTTCGCTCCTCTGGCGACCTTCGGTTAACTGCTACTGGAAGAGGAGCAAGTTCTTTCGTACATTGTTTGAAGACTTGTGTAGGTATCTCATTACGTCCCGTGGTCGTTCCTCTGTTGAGGGATTTCAGTTCATTTTCCACTCCGCGGTTGCTTATATCGATATATGTCCCTTACACGACCATGCGGCGATATACGAGGGTTGTCCAGAATGTAAGTTCCGATCGGTCGCGAAATGGAAACCAGTGGGAAAATCCGGTAAAGCTTTGCACAGATGCGTTGGGCAGTGTCTCCAGTATTCCCATCGATCGTGTCGCGTCGCCCTTTTCAGTTCTGAGTGAGCAGTGAGCACATAAAGATGCGTAGGGAATAGCGTCTCCCGCCAAGGAGGGCCTGGTTAGAGAGTTCGCCTGTGTCATGCAGCCGACATAACACAACTGTCGAGCAGTTCCTTCTTTATGCCAATTCTCGGCCGCACACTGCAGGGGCAATGAAGATGCTCCTGCAGCGTTTCCGATGAGAAGTTTTTGATCACCCACAATACAGTCCGTAATTGGCTCCCCCTGAGTCTCACTTCTGCTAACAAGAACCGGTGGCTATGAAGACAAAATTTTTCCACAGACAACGAACTGCAGACCAGTGCAGATAACAGGCTGAAAGCACAGGCGGCTGGTTTCTATGATGAGAATATTGGAAAGCTGATACAACACTACGACAAAACTCCAAGTCGGAGTGGCGACTATGTAGAGAAGTAGGTGGAAGGTGTACCTAACTGTTGCAATTAAAACGTTTCCGGTTTTCACTGTGGTTTCCATTGCGCGACCGATCAGAACTCACTTTCTGGACAATCCTCGTATATTCCGTCTTCAATCTTTGCACGTCTACTTTCTCAATTTTGATGATTTCAGCAAATTTTCCTTAATATAAAACATCAATCTAGCATTTAGATAAACTAATTAAGTCAACCATTAACACTCATGTATACAGTTTTCCTCAAAAGAACACACTTTTATAAAAAGAGAAACTGTATTTATTGTGAAAATAAAGTCGATACTAAAAGTTGGGCTTCATTTGGGACAATGTTCATACCCTTAATAAGTGAAGAAATTATTAGAGTAAAAGTGATAAAAGATAATCATGGAAATTTTGTAATTTCGTCAGTGGTTTGAATAGTATTCACCTGGTACAATAAAGAGAAAACAGTAATCGGATTTTTATCAGTAAACTCTTCTGGGCTAAGTTGCCATGGTCGATCTGTAGAACTTCTTCTCCCTGACGTTTCGTTCTCAACTACGGAGAACATCTGCCGAGGTGAGTCGACGACTGGCTTCTAGGAGTTTTTTTTTTTTTTACTTTATTGTTATTTTAACACCTGAACAATCAGGTAGGCTGGCAGCGGCATGCTACGCCGCTCTTCAGCCATAGTGGTGACAATAACAGTACAAGAACGGAGAATTAAAATGAATAGAGTGATGGGCAAAAAATAGTGGTCACAGATACACAAAAAACACGGAGCCGTTCACACGCGACGATAACGACACTGAAAACACGTTGACACGGCGCACATAACACTGATGAATCCGACGGCACAAGTGAACGTAGAAGCGGGACGGCGGACACTAAAACACAAAACGACGTCACACACACGAGACACAGATGGCGATGATCTCCGGCGCGCGAAAGTCCACGTAGCGTGTGCGAGTCCGGGGACCTGCCAAGAGGGGAAGAAGGGTGAGGGCGGGTGGAGAGGGTGGAGAGGGGAGAACAGAGATGCCAATGGCTGAGGAGATGGGAGGAGGAGTAGAAGGACAGGGGAGGGGAGGCCCGGGGAGGAGTGAGGAGAAGGGGAGAGAGATGGAGGGTGCCCAAAGGAACAGATACAGGAAGAGGGAGGGAGGATCAAAGTTGGTAGGAGGGTAGATGGAGGGGAGGAGGACATCATCAGGGAGGGGGAGCTGGCGGAAGCCACCTGGGGAGAAGGTAAGGAGGGTGGAGAGGTGGAGACTGGGTGGGACATGGAAATACAGGCGCGGCAGTGGGCGGGAGTGGGAGAGGATCGGGGAGACGAGCGGGTGAGGAGGATCGAGTTTACGGGAGGTGTACAGGATCTGTGTCCTTTCATGGAAAAGGAGGAGGTGGGGGAAGGGGATGAGATCGTACAGGATCCACTTAGGGGAATGGAGACGGATGCGATAGGCGAGGCGGAGAGCATGGCGTTCAAGGATTTGGAGGGATTTGTAAAAAGTAGGGGGGGGGGCAGAGATCCAAGCTGGATGGGCATAATAAAGGATAGGGCGGATGAGGGATTTATAGGTGTGGAGAATGGTGGAGGGGTCCAGACCCCACGTACGGCCAGAGAGGAGCTTGAGGAGACTGTCGGGAGTGTGCCTTGGCTTGGATTGTCCGGAGGTGGGGAGTCCGGGAGAGGCCACGGTCGAGGGTGACGCCAAGGTACTTAAGGGTGGGAGTGAGGGCGATAGGATGGCCATAGATGGTGATATAGAAATCAAGGAGGTGGAAGGAAGGGGTGGTTTTGCCTACAATGATCGCCTGGGTTTTGGAGGGATTGACCTTGAGCAACCACCGGTTGCACCAAGCGGTGAACCGTTCAAGATGGGATTGGAGAAGGTGTTGGGAGCGCTGTAGGGTGGAGGCAAGGGCAAGGAAGGCGGTGTCATCGGCAAACTGGAGAAGGTGGACGGGGGCTGACGGTGGCGGCATGTCCACCGTGTACAAAAGGTACAGAAGGGGGGAGAGGACAGAGCCTTGGGGCACACCGGCGGAGGGGAAAAAGGTGTAGGAATCTGTGTTATGGATGGTGACATAGGAAGGACGGCGGGAGAGAAAGGAGCCAGTCAGACGGAGGTAGTTAGTGGGAAGGGTGAAGGTTTGGAGCTTGAAGAGGAGACCGGAATGCCATACGCGGTCATAAGCACGTTCGAGGTCCAGGGAGAGGAAGATTGCGGAGTGATGGGAATTAAGCTGTTTGGAAAGGACATGAGTGAGGTGAAGGAGAAGGTCGTCGGAAGAGAAGGACGGCCGAAAGCCACACTGGGTAATGGGAAGGAGGCGGTGCTGGCAGAGATTCTGGTGGATGCGTCAGGTGAGGATGGATTCCAGGACCTTGCTGAAGACCGAGGTAAGACTGATGGGACGGTAGGAGGAGACGGCGGACGGCGGTTTGCCAGGTTTAAGGAACTTGAGGACACGGGAGGTTTTCCACAGGTCAGGGTAGTAACCGGTGGACAGGACTACATTGTAGAGCCTGGCCAGGGTGGAGAGGAAAGAGACAGGAGCTTCACGAAGGTGACGGTGGGTGACACGATCGTGACCAGGAGCGGTGTTGCGTTTTGTGTGGAGTGTATCAATGAGATCCTGTGTAATGATAGGGGCATTGAGTTCCGTGTGTGCAATGTTGTCCAAGTACTGGAAACCAGGAGCGAGGGGAGGGACAGAGGTGTCAGTTCGATCGCGGATATCCGGGAAGAGGGAGTAATCGAACTGGGGATCATCGGGGATGGAAAATACATCAGAGAGGTAGGAGGCAAAGTGATTGGCCTTACTAAGGGTGTCAGGGAAAGGGTGATCATCATGGAGAAGTGGATAATAGGGGGAGGGTTTAGTTCCGGTAAGGCGACGGAAGGCCGACCAGAACTTGGACGAGTTGATTGGTAGGGTAGCATTTAAACGGGTGCATGTCTGTCGCCAGTCCCGGCGTTTCTTAGCCGCGAGCAAATTACGAATGTGTCGCTGGAGTTGCCGGTGGTGTCGTAGTGTGTCCGGGTCACGTGTACGGAGGAAGGCATGGTAGAGATGATGGGATTCACAGAGGAGGAGGACGGCCTGTGGGGGTTAGGTAGGACGGTGGGGGTGGACGGCGACAGTAGGGACATGGGCCTCCACGGCCTCAGACAAGGTCTGCTGGAGAAAGGAGGCGGCATGGGTGACATCGTCAGGGTGGTGGTAGGTGAAGGGGTGGCTATCGACCTGGGTGGAAAGGGTATCCCGGTAGGCATTCCAGTTGGCACGGGAATAGTCATGGACGTACTTAGGGGGAGGGTCATTACGAGGGTCGGGGAGGGGGTGACGACCGTCTGAAGTGGTGAGGAGGACAGGGAGATGGTCGCTACCAATAGGCTCCAGGACATCCACCATTATGCTGCCAAGGAGGTTGGGGGAGGAGAGGATAACATCAGGAGTGGAGTTGGATTCGGGACGGGTGTGCTGGGGGATGGGGATGAGGTTGCCTTGAAGGGAGGAGAGGAACTGATGCCACCGCCATAACTGGGCAGCGGAACGACTATGTTTGTTGAGGTCGGCGGCGATCACATAGGAGGAGAAGGTACGGTCGATGTGGGAGAGGAAGTCGAAAGGAATAGGGGCGTTGGGGCGGACATAGATGGTGGCTCAGGTAATGGTAAGGCCGGGGAAGAAGAGACTAAGGATCAGGTGTTCGGTGGGGTCAGGAAGGAGAGGTTGGAACCGAACGGGGATCTGGCAGTGGTGACCAATGGCAACTCCACCACGCGCAATTGGGAGGGGGATTATCGGAGCGGTGGAGGAGATAGGGTGAGGTGTGGATGGAGTGGTGGGGTTGGAGGAAGGTTTCATTGAGGAGGAAGGCATCCACGTGGTGGGTGGTAAGGGTGTGCAGGAAGAGGTTCTTGTTGGCGGGAAGGGAGCGGATATTGTTGAAAAGGAGACGTTGCTGTCGCGCCGTGACAGGGATTTAGACGAGGGTGTCAAGATGGGAGAAGGTGAAATGGGCCTGGTTGTTGGAGTAGGTGGCGTACATTTTGAGGTGGAAAATGGAACGGGCGGTGAGGGAGATCTGTTGGAGGGTGTGGGGGCGCTGAAAGGGATGAACATTCTGAAGGACGATGGTGAGGAACCTGATGATGTCCTCAGCGGGGGGGGGGGGGGACGAAGGGAATTGCCAGGAGGGGTGGGGGCGTCCAGAGGACGGACAGGTACGGTCAGTTCAGGAGTGGTCGGAGGGAGTCGGGCTTTACACTTTTGGGAGTAGGTGGGATGGGGGAGATTGCAGGTATTGCAGGAGGGAGGGGATTGAAGGTTAGGGCACTGCCAGAGGAAGTGCGCTTGCCTACAATGCGGGCAGGTGGGGGCCTCGCGGCACTCAGCTGTTGGGTGTGCGTTATAGCGCAGACACCTCTGGCAGTGCAGGGATTGAGGAGGGGAACGTGAGGGGTCGACCTTGTAGCGCTGGTTGAAGAGGAGGGCACCCTCCTTCAGGAGTCGGTCAATGGAGGGGGCGTCCTCGGAGAAAACCCACATAAGGCGTGTGGGGCCGGCCGAGTTGAAAATGCGGCGGACTGCCCGCACCTCCAGCGTGGGATGAGCCTTGAGCTCCACTAACACCTCCTCCTCCGTGATCGACAGACTGAGCCGAGTGATCACGGCGGTGAAGGTTGGCAGGTGACGCGGGGGTTGGGGTTGGCGGGTAGGAGATGGAGAAGGAGCAGGGGTGAGGGAGGTGTTGGGGCCAAAACGGGTGATGGGGAGGCGGGAGAGGATGTCAGTATGGAGGGTTGGGCTGGGGGAGGAGATGAGAACAGAATCCCGTCTGGGAGTGAGGAGAGAGATGGGGGCACCAGGGAAGTGTTGGTGGAGGAGGAGGGAGAGATTCCAGGCCTCGAGAAGGGAAGGATTGGGATGGGAGAGGAGGTATTTGTATAAAGAGGGGGGGAGGAGGAGTAGTAGGAGTCGGAGGGAGCTTGGCCACGTGGGGAGACATCCATGGCACCCTGGGGGGGGGGGAGGAGGACGGGGTGGGGCCTTTTTGGGAGTGGAGGAGGTGGTGGTGCCACTAGGGCGTTTAATGGCGGCAGAAGGGCGGGTGGTGATATGAGGGACGGGAGCTATAGGGAGGTGGTGGGAAGGGACAGGTCCCGGCGTGGACGCAGCAGTCAGCGCTGGAGATGGTGACGGTGAAGGCGACGGCGATGATGATGATGGCGGCGTTGATGGCAAAGGCGATGGGGAGAGCTGGTCATGGACAGTGGCCCGACGGGCCACCACCCTAGCTGGTGCTGCAGTGACAGGCTGGGGGAGTGGGGGGAAAGGATCAGATCGAGAGGAGTGGGAGGAAGAAGCTGGAGAGGGGGCGACAAAGAGCGAGGGTGAAGGGAGAGTGAGAAGAGGTGGGATGGAAGGAGCGGGGTGTGACTGGGCACACCATGTTATAGTGGTGGAGGCGGCGGAAGGGGAAGTACAAACTATGGCTGTGGTGGTAGTGGTGGCGGTGGTGGTGGGGGCGGACATGACGACAGGGAGAAACAAAAACGCACAGGACGAAAAAGAAAGGACACAAACTGGGGACAGACGAAGACAAAGACGGAGACGGAGGAAGACGAAGACGAACGAAGACCAGAGTCGGACGGCGACGGCGACGGCGACGGCGGGTGGCAGGAACGCCGCAGCAGCAGCTGCTGCTGCCACGGACGGGGCCGGGGCTGCTGCTGCTGCTGCTGCTGGCTGGCTGGCTGGCTGGCTGGACCGGTGCTGCTGCTGCTGCCGCAGCTGCAGGAGGACTGGCTAGCTGCTGCCGGCTGGACCGCCGCTGCAGGCCGGGACCGGGACCGGGACCACTGCTGCTGCTGCTGCAGCTCCTGCTGCTGCTGGACCGCTGCGGCTCTGCTCGGCTGGGCTGGCTGGCTGGCTGGCTGGCACCTGAAAAACCTAGCACTTCGATTAGTGCTGGAATGGCACAATCGAAGGGCGGTAACCTTGCGGAGTACCGCCGGAGAAGCTGCTAGGAGCTGGGCCGCCGCTTATATTGAGATCGTAGGGGGCGCCACACACATCACGTGGCGTCGATGTGCAGCTATCTCTGACTATCGTCTGTTCTCTCGATTGCAGGCAATCGATTGTCACGTGATTAATGCAACGTCGACCGCCATATCTTATCCAATTTTAAACCTTCTTCTTTACGATTAAAATTGTATTGATGTTTGTGGATTTCAATTGCCTCTCTATACAAATGTGTATAATAGTGCGACGTCCTCGCTAGCACGCTTGTTTCACCAAATTTTATTTCGTGATCTCCATCCTTAAAAACATGTTCCGCTACTGCTGATTTGTCGATATGTCCCAAGCGACAGTTTCTTTTGTGCTCCGTCAACTGTGTATTGATGCTTCTTTTTGTAGTTGCTATGTAAACCCTGCCACAACTACACGGAATTTTATACACCCCGGGGGTGGCTAGGGGGTGACGAGCATCTTTTGTTGATCTTAGGCATTCACTAATTTTCTTAGTAGGTCTAAAAATGGTCTCTACCTGAAACTTGGCTAGTACTTTTCCAATGCGATCCGTGATTTTATGGATGAACAGAAGAAATACTTTTCCAGCTGATGGTTGTTGCTGTCTCCTATTTTTAGGCATTTTTCTATTTGGGTGACGTGCTCGTTTAATCTCGTTTTTCGTATAACCATTGTAAGTAGCCTGGTTCACAAATACAGGGTGATTCAAAAAGAATACCACAACTTTAAAAATGTGTATTTAATGAAAGAAACATAATATAACCTTCTGTTATACATCATTACAAAGAGTATTTAAAAAGGTTTTTTTTTACTCAAAAACAAGTTGAGAGATGTTCAATATGGCCCCCTCCAGACACTCGAGCAATATCAACCCGATACTCCAACTCGTTCCACACTCTCTGGAGATGTTAGAAAATTGGCTGTTCCCTCAGCTCGAACAAGAAGCACAACAATTCATATTTCAGCAGGATGGAGCACCACCACATTGGCACTTATCTGTCCGTAACTAACTGAACGTCAACTACCCGAGGCGATGGATCGGCCGCCAGACAGCCCGTGACAGAGCACTTCATCACTGGCCTCCAAGAAGCCCTGATCTTACCCCCTGCGATTTTTTCTTATGGAGGTATATTAAGGATATGGTGTTTCGACCACCTCTCCCAACCACCATTGATGATTTGAAACGAGAAATAACAGCAGCTATCGAAACTGTTGCGCCTGATATGCTACAGAGAGTGTGGAACGAGTTGGAGTATCAGGTTGATATTGCTCGAGTGTCTGGAGGGCGCCATATTGAACATCTCTGAACTTGTTTTTGAGTGAAAAAAAAACTTTTTAAATACTCTTTGTAATGATGTATAACAGAAGGTTATATTATTTCTTTCATTAAATACACATTTTTAAAGTTGTGGTATTCTTTTTGAATCACCCTGTATTATTGGCACTATCCACTAGGATGTGGATGATACCTTTGTAATATGGAATCATGAGGAAGAAGACTTGAATGATTTTCTGGTACACTTAAATAGCATCAACCCAAAGATTAAATTTACTATGGAGAAGGAGAAGAATGGACAACTTAACTTCTTGGATGTATCAGTTATCAAATGGGTGGATGGGACCTTAGGCTATAAGGTCTACAGAAAAGGTACACATACTGATCGCTACCTCCATAAGAACTCAAACCACCACCCTAGGCAAAAGAGGGGGGTCATAAAGACACTAGTGGATAGGGCCAATAATATTTGTGAACCAGGCTACTTACAAGAAGAACTAAATCATTTACGAATGGCCTTTGCGAAAAATGGTTATACGTAAAATGAGATTAACCGAGCACTTCACCCAAATAGAAAAATGTCTAAAAATAGGAGACAGAAACACCCATCAGCTGGAAAAGTATTTCTTCCGTTCATCCATAATATCACGGATCGCATTGGAAAAGTACTAGCCAAGTTTCAGGTAGAGACCATTTTTAGACCTACTAAGAAAATTAGTAAATGCCTAAGATCAACAAAAGATGCTCGTTACCCCCTAGCCACCCCTGGGGTATATAAAATTCCGTGTAGTTGTGGCAGCATCAATACACGGTTGACAGAGCACAAAAGAAACTGTCGCTTGGGACATATCGACCAATCGGCAGTAGCGGAACATGTTTTTAAGGATGGAGATCACGAAATAAAATTTGGTGAAACAAGCGTGCTAGCGAGGACGTCGCACTATTATACACGTATGTATAGAGAGGCAATTGAAATCCACAAACATCAATACAATTTTAATCGTAAAGAAGAAGGATTAAAATTGGGTAAGATATGGCGGTCGACGTTGCATCAATCACGTGACAATCGATTGCCTGCAATCGAGAGAACAGGCGATAGCCAGAGATAGCTGCACATCGATGCCACGTGACGTGTGGTGGCGCCCCCTACGATCTCTATATAAGCGGCGGCCCCAGCTCCTAGCAGACCCCTCTACCATCCTCCACACCTACAAATCCTTAATCCGTCCCATCCTCTGTTATGCCAGTCCTGCCTGGATATCTGCCCCCCCCCCCCCAAAATTCTATAAGTCCCTCCAGATCCTTGAGCGTCATGCACTCCGCCTCGCCTTACGAATATGCCTCCCGTCCCCCACGCGGATCCTCTATGATCTCATTCCTTTCCCCCATCTGCTCCTATTCCTCGAACATATCCGCGTCCTCTACACCTCCCGCCGTCTTGCACCCCCTCACCCCCTGGTTGCTCCTCTCCTCTCCCATCCCCGCCCCCTGCCACGTCTTCACCATTGTGTCCCCCCTACCCTCCATCTCTACACCCTACATCTCCTTTCCCAAGGTGGTTTCCGTCAACTCCCCCTTCCGGATGATGCCCTCCATTTATCCCTCCTATCAGCTCTGATCCTCATTCCCCCTCCTTTCCTCTGTCCTTTCCCTGGTCTCCCTCTTCCCCCCCTTCCGTCCTGTTTTCTCCCCACTAAACCTCTCCCAACCTCCCTTCTCCCCCCCCCCAAGTCCTTTTGTATTCCCCTCCTCTGCCTACCCCACTCCCTGTCGCGTCTGCCCCCCACCCCTCTTATGGGTCCTCCTCCTCCATCAGCTCCTTTCCCGGTTCTCCCCTTCGCTTTTACTCTCCTTTCCCCCCTTTTTTGTTTTCCCATCATCTGTCCAGTTTCCCCCCACCTGCTCTCGGCTGTGGTATGTCGCATTTGCCAACTTTTTCGTGCAGTGTTCCAGTGACTATTCAGTGTTGTTCGTCTTTCTCGTGTTGCGAACAGAAACCATGCTGTCGCTAGGTGTGAATTTTATGTCTTTTGCGAACAGAATCCAGACTGTCGCCGTGTTTTTTTTAATTGTCTGTCTATTGTTTTACCTGTCTGCTTCGTATGTATTTTATTAGCTTCATCATCCCTCTGTTCTTTGTTTTAAGTTCCACGATTTCTTTTCGCCATGTTACTCTTTAAGTCTCCGATTTTATCGCCTGTTTTTATTATTTATTCTCTTCATCTTTCTCACAAAGTCTGTAGGCTGAAGAGCGGCATACTAAGCTGCTGCCAGCCCGCCCCCCTTCGGGGGGAATTGAAATTCAATAAAGAAAAAAAAAAAAAAAACTCCTAGCAGCCAGTCGTCGACTCACCTCGGAAGATGTTCTCCGTAGTTGAGAACGAAACGTCAGGGAGAAGAAGTTCTACAGATCGACCACGCAACTTAGCCCGGAAGAGTTTACTGATAAAGACGCCGGCCGTGAAAGCCTACATGGAATGATTCGACGCCTCTACGGGGAGGAAATGTCAACTAGGGTACGACGACTGGAGAACCTACGCAAGAAGAAAGGTCAACAACTTTGCTCACTCACTTTTCTTCTACGCTGTCGTTATACCGGTATAGTTCCCAAGTTTTTAAAAGTGAGAAGAATGTTTCATTCGGCACAAGCTAACCGTATTTACTCTCGTATGGAACTGACATTACTACGTGAGCGGATACATCAGGCAGGACGAGGACTGGCGGTATGTGATGGCCAACTACTAAATATTCATTTACTTATTAGCAATACTATGCAGTTTTGTCATTGGAACAAAGTGGACAGTTTAACATTTAGATCTATGGAGATTAGTGCAGAAGTGTCTTCCAATAGGCAGAAGGAGAAGTTTCATCGTCTACAAGAGGGTCGACAGGAAACACCGATTCCAAACAATTCCCAACGGTTATTAATTTATCGGAAAAAGAATTGTCTAAGGAAGAACTTTCTGTTCTGTCTAAAGGAGAGAATTTTGCAATAACTCCATCCAAGATTCCTGTGGAGGACATTATTGCTAATATAGAGGCAGGAATTCGTCAGTTACCATCATATTCTGCTGATGAAATTAGAATGGAAACCTCCAGGATATTACGCAATGCTAAGCCACCAAGCAGCAATCTGTCTCAAGGGGAAAGGAAGGCATTGCGGGAGATCAATGCAGACAAGAATGTTATTATAGTTGCCGCTGACAAGGGAAATGTTACTGTTTTAATGAATACTGAGGATTATCACAAGAAGATCAGTGATCTCCTGGAACCCAGCACATACAAGAAGTTGAAAAAGGATCCCACAACGAATGCGCTGAATGCCACCAATCGTCTGATAAAACAGTCTTCCATTCCTACAGAAGTTAAAAATTATCTTTGTAAAACGGAGGCTTATCCTCCGAGATTATGTGGATTATCAAAGATACATAAACCTGATGTTCCTTTGAGACCAATACTCAGCGCAATTGGAGCTCCTACCCAAGAACTAGCCAGACACCTTGCCTCTTGGTTACAACCTTACATAGGCAAAACTGAGAGTCATATTAAAAACTCTCCACACTTCATTGAGAAATTGAGGGAAATTACTGTCGGTCCTATTGACATACTTGTCAGTTTTGATATAGTGTCTTTGTTCACGATGGTTCCAGTTGATGAAGCTCTCTCCCATATAGCCGATATGTTCCCTACTGATATAGTAGCCTTGTTCCAATACTGTCTATCCTCAACCTATTTTCAGTACAATGGTGAATTTTATGAACAGATCGATGGGGTAGCCATGGGAAGCCCCCTAAGTCCCGCAATTGCGAATTTATTCATGGAATATTTTGAACATCAAGCACTGCAGTCGGCCAAAAAAAGCCCCTCGAAGTGGTATCGGTATGTGGATGATACCTTTGTAATATGGAATCATGAGGAAGAAGACTTGAATGATTTTCTGGTACACTTAAATAGCATCAACCCAAAGATTAAATTTACTATGGAGAAGGAGAAGAATGGACAACTTAACTTTTTGGATGTATCAGTTATCAAACGGGCGGAAGGGACCTTAGGCCATAAGGTCTACAGGAAAGGTACACATACTGATCGCTACCTCCATAAGAACTCAAACCACCACCCTAGGCAAAAGAGGGGGGTCATAAAAACACTAGTTGATAGGGCCAATAATATTTGTGAACCAGGCTACTTACAAGAAGAACTAAATCATTTACGAAAGGCCTTTGCGAAAAATGGTTATACGAAAAACGAGATTAAACGAGCACTTCACCCAAATAGAAAAATGTCTAAAAATAGGAGACAGCAACAACCATCACCTGGAAAAGTATTTCTTCCGTTCATCCATAATATCACGGGTCGCATTGGAAAAGTACTAGCCAAGTTTCAGGTAGAGACCATTTTTAGACCTACTAAGAAAATTAGTGAATGCCTAAGATCAACAAAAGATGCTCGTCACCCCCAAGCCACCCCCGGGGTATATAAAATTCCGTGTAGTTGTGGCAGGGTTTACATAGGAACTACAAAAAGAAGCATCAATACACGGTTGACGGAGCACAAAAGAAACTGTCGCTTGGGACATATCGACAAATCGGCAGTAGCGGAACATGTTTTTAAGGATGGAGATCACGAAATAAAATTTGGTGAAACAAGCGTGCTAGCGAGGACGTCGCACTATTATACACGTATGTATAGAGAGGCAATTGAAATCCACAAACATCAATACAATTTTAATCGTAAAGAAGAAGGATTAAAATTGGGTAAGATATGGCGGTCGACGTTGCATCAATCACGTGACAATCGATTGCCTGCAATCGAGAGAACAGACGATAGCCAGAGATAGCTGCACATCGACGCCACGTGACGTGTGGTGGCGCCCCCTACGATCTCTATATAAGCAGCGGCCCCAGCTCCTAGCAGTACCGGAGATCATCGCCATCTGTGTCTCGTGTGTGTGACGTCGTTTTGTGTTTTTAGTGTCCGCCGTCCCGCTTCTACGTTCACTTGTGCCGTCGGATTCATCAGTGTTATGTGCGCCGTGTCAACGTGTCTTCGGTGTCGTTATCGTCGCATGTGAACGGCTCCGTGTTTTTTGTGCATCGGTGACAACTATTTTTGCCCATCACTCTATTCATTTTAATTCTCCGTTCTTGTACTGTTATTGTTACCACTGTGGCTGAAGAGCGGCGTAGCATGCCGCTGCCAGCCTACCTGATTGTTCAGGTGTTAAAATAACAATAAAGTAAAAAAAAAACTCCTAGCAGCCAGTCGTCGACTCACTTCGGAAGATGTTCTCCGTAGTTGAGAACAAAACGTCAGGGAGAAGAAGTTCTACAGATCGACCACGGCAACTTAGCCCGGAAGGGTTTACTGATAAAGACGCCGCCGTGAAAGCCTACATGGAGTAATCGGATTGTTTCATTTTATCTCCGTTTTAGGGACCCAAGACGAATTGAACACTAACAGCAAGAAGACAAGTTGTTTCCAACGGTACTGCTGCAAATGACAACATGAGATGAAATTACTAGTGGTACGATTCTATAAGATTACACAAAAGGACTTACGCTCTCGAAGCAAACAACAAGTTCTCTAATGGAATAGGAAAAGGGGCACGTCATTCCCGTTCTCGCGAAAGGCCCTCCAACACAGTCGCTTTACTGTAGATCTACATCACTGATGACAGTTTGTTGCAGAAGTTTTTTATGATCATATGCTCCGGCTCTTCGGAGATCAAAATCACATCTGTTGGAATCAATAAGGATTCTGTAAATAGTGATCTTGAGAAATTCCGCTAGCTCCCTTCTTTCATGAGATACAGAAGGCAGCAGGTAACAACTCCCGAGCTGATGCCGCGTTCCTTGATTTTCGGATGGCATTCAATTCCTCCGCTGCTTGGACAACAAAATACGATCTTTCGGAATGTCGGATCAGCTCTCTGACTGAATTCAGAATTTCCTAGCAATCAGAACTGTGGGTCTTAATGAGGAGAAATCATGAAATTATCTTCTGGATTACTCCGACAAAGTGTTCATTTTTGGAACACAACCTACGACCAGCTTAGAGACAGAAGAGATGACACTTTCTGCAGGACCTGACCATCATTTTGCAGGACAACGCTCAAGCATGTACAGTGCAAGTTGTATCTGATTTGTTTGACTGATGGGGCTGCTAAGTGCTATACCACATAGTGCTCCCATGACTTAAGCCCTCGTAAGTTCAATTCGATTTAGAAACTGAAGGAAACACTTCACGTCATTCGCTTCAGAACTGCTACAAATTCGTCGGGAAATAGAACGTGCCACTCGAACTGTCAACACAACTGGCATTGCTAAGAGTATCCTACGACTTCCACATCGCTGGAAACGGGTTATACACAATGCTGGGGACTACTTTGACGGTCAATAAAACTTTGAAACACGTATCTATTTTGTACTAGCTGCAAATAAATAGTTGCCACTATTAAAGTTCCAACCCGCGTATATAAAAACTTCTTGACAAATAAAATAAGTCAGGTATAGTGTGTACGGTTTTTGCTCATCTTTCTTATTAACGGACTGGAGAATAGTTTTATGATACAAATTCTGGCGTAAATGATACAGGAGATATGTTGATGGCATAACTTAGAGACAGAAAGGCATCCAGACACTAACTATCTCTGAAATTGCCAAGACCGATATAACATGCGGACCACGTAGAAACAAGGGACAAGGCAAGAAGAGGACAGAGATGATACGTCAGTGACTTGACACTAATTGTTAACTGGCATAACGACGAAGTGTGTACTATATGTGAAAAGATGTGTGCCCACTCCCAGAAACTGAATTTGCTGTTGAACTCAAATAATCGTTACTTTTCTAGACCTCATGATAGTTACGAAAGATGGCAGACACTACCTGAAAAATTAAGAAAAGCGACACACATAGATCCACTCAAAATGTCTTCTTTCTTAAACCAAAAAAAAAGATCAGCAAGCCAAATGACCCTATAGCTTCCACTTATAAATGTTGAAGACGAAAAAAAAAAAAAGTACAACTATAAAAGTGAGGACGAACGGATATAGCGATAGCAGTGTTAGTAGAATGTTAAGGAATCTGAGGAAAAATAAAGGAAACAAATGGTGATAAAAAGGTTGATCACGATAAAAGAATGTGTTATAGTGACACCCATTAGTGCACATCACAGTGAGTTGCTCACAGACTGCAAAAGTCTGGAACCGCAAGACCGCTACGGTCGCAGGTTCGAATCCTGCCTCGGGCATGGATGTTTGTGATATTCTTAGGTTAGTTAGGTTTAACTAGTTCTAAGTTCTAGGGGACTAATGACCTCAGCAGTTGAGTCCCATAGTGCTCAGAGCCATTTGAACCATAGACTGCAAAAAGCTAATGCTAATATAGGCTTTTGTCCCACAGGAATCTTGATAATAGGACTGCATCATAATATCAGCGATGGAGGGAGGAGCATAGCACATGTAGTACAGTGCCATAAACATCTCTGATACTTTTCCCAGACTGTTTCCAAACACAAAAAAGTGATTTTTACGCCAGATATACAGCGGTAACGTACTCTGACGCAGTTCTAGAGCATATACACATTTATAAATAAATGCACTCATATTTTTATGAGGTGATAGTAGCCCTCTTATTTAGAACATAATACAGAATGGCTGTTCCTATTAAAAATTTCCTGTCTAGTTGTATTAATCATTTTAAAGCTTCAATTTCTCTTCTTGTAGCCAATACATATCCATTTAGTCTCTCAACTATTACTGTTCTGGACGTACAATACATTTACGAAGATGTAGACATTTACGTTCTTTTACCATTACTCAGTCATCATTATTATCACGACTATCATCATTATTATTATTATTATTATCACTATGTTGAGACTCAATTTTGTAATCAATTGAAACACATAATAGCTTTTTAAAAAATGTTTAAAACTGGACCTATAGTACAGGGTGGTCAGAAACAGTCTGAAGAATGTTGCAGGGGAGGCTGCACTGAGAAATAACTATACAGCAAAAATTCTATAGGTTTCGACGTTTCCGAGTTATTTTACATTGAATTATCCAGTCAAGGCGTCGCGCGCGCAAAGTCAAGCACAAGCACGCACTAAAATGCGTGGATCTGTGAGTTATCACTTGTTCGAGCGCTCATTATCAGTTGAAACGTGCCTTTTTCGAAAGTGATAAATTTAAGCTGGGTGAGCAAAAGCTACGTTTGTTCGGTTTGAGCATGCCAAAGGAAGAACTCGTTTGACGACACCGCCTCTGGAAGGCTGCTTGAATTTGCACGAGTTACGACCTGGTTGGTTAACTGCAATGCACTTAATTCGGATAAGGCGCAAAGTATCGAATTTTTTTTCTTAATAGTTGTTTCTCAGCAGAGTCTCCCGTGCGACATACTTATAAGCTTGACAGATTCTGACTACCCTGTGTAAACAGCACAAGGAGGTCTAAATGAAGCAATAGAATAAGTAAATACAGAAATTAAGAGCGCGTGTGGTGTAGCGCCTTACGTAGTGTCTATTTAGATGGGACATGACAGTAATGACAAGACCTGCAGTACGAGTCACGTGCATAACAGGTGGTGTCAGATGCTGGTGTGTGTGTGTATGTAGTTTCTATGTGATCTGGTAAAGTCAGTAGATGACGCATACTGTGTGAACTGCAGTCAAAATACTATCATCGTTATTTGCAGTTCTGCTTGTTTAATTTTGTAATTGTTTATTAATTACTACTACAATTGTGCTGTGTTATAAGAGTGAATGAAAGTGTGAATATGAAGTAATGTTTTACGTAAAGCTTTTGTACTATATATTGAAGTAACTGGTTACGTGAAGAATGTTCGAGAATGACGTTTGTGTTAGTCATTCATACCGAGGAATTTGTTATTAACTATTTCATCAGTTTATGGTACCGGGAAAATGAGATTATGATTTCGGTAAAGTAGTTTTGTTAAGAGGTATTAAGTAGACATCTGTGGATTTTCAAAATTTATTTACGTTAATTTTCTGTTGTTATTCAGTGACAGATTTTGACTGGTTCGGTATATATGCACTGGAATGAGCGGGTTTGATGCTGTTTACCGATTGGCTGTGATGTTTCTCTGCTAATAAGAAGTAGCACATTCGAGCGTATTTTGGGAACTATAACCTTTTTTTTTTTTTTTTTTTTTTTTTTTTTTTTTTTTTTTTTTTTTTTTTTTTTTTTTTTTGAGTGATGAGTAGATTCGGGGCTTGGATCTCATAGTGATCAGACCTACTGACTTGAGTTCCAATGAAAATTATTAATATTGTGATATTTATGTACCAAAACGTTTGAGAAGTGCCGTGATGTGTAGAAGTGAATTCGATTTAATGCTCGGTGAGAAATTCACAGCTTTTGGTGACGTTTTAAGTAACTAAATTTCGTGTGGCGTGTTGTTTACTCGCGAACGTGAACATTTTGTTATGAAAGACTGACTATAGCAACGTTTGAGTGAGCTGTTGAGAAAGAGACAATCTGTAAACTTTCTTGGAAGTAGAATTAACAATTACCATAAACTGGCTACAGTTATGAATGATGCGTGCGTGTGGACTATTCACACTTTGTACAGTTTAGAGTAAGGCTTGGTAATGACTGACGTATGCTAGCTTATCGTAATAGAGTGAAATTTTACGCACATAAACACTTTCATTTAACTATTTCTTCCACCGACAAAACGAATTTTAGAGAAGCTTGTGGTTCCGAGATGTACAGCTGTTTTTTATGTGGGTTTTTCCGGCTGAGAACTGCTTTTCAGTATCTTCAAGGAGGCGTGTGTGTGAGAAGAGATACACCACAAGGTGCGTGGAACTTTGCAACGTAACTCACCGTCGCATGCGGACTGATGTTGGTCATTCATTGACGAATCTTACGCGCTCCTGAGCCATAATGTTATGACAACCTACTTGGTAGAGTGTTTGTCCATCACCGAAAAGCGATACAGCAGCGATTCTGCGTGGCATGGGTTCGACAAATTCTTGGTAAGTTCCTGGAGGTACGTGTCTACGCAGAGGTCGTACAGATACTATAAATTACAGGCTGGTTGTTGGTGGGCGTGTTGAGTCACAGATAATAGAATTCCGGCCAGGCGAACTCGGTGGCCAAGACATCAAGCAGGAAAGGAAGTAGCGGTCCACAGTAATGTTCACGTGGCCCACACGTGTCATGCCACCAGAAGTGGCATGAAAGACCACGTGAATGTCTCCTATTCAGACAGTGCGATGACAAAAGTCATGGGCCACCTCTTATAATGCCTCGGACCTACTTTTGTGTGGCATAATGCTGCAGCTCGACTTGGCGTAGACTCAACAAGTCTTTGGAAATCCCCTGCAGAAACATTGAGCCATGCCGTCTCTACAGCCATCCATAATTGCGGAAGTTTTACCGCTGTAGGATTTTATTCACGAACTGATCTCTCGATTATGTCCCAAACTGTTAAATGGAATTCATGTCGGGCGATCTAGGTGGCCAAATCATTCGCTCGAGTTGTCCACAACGTTCTTCAAACCAATTGCGAACGATTGTGGCCCGGGGAGATGGTGCGTTGTCATCCGTAAAAATTCCATCATTATTTACGAACATGAAGTCTAAGAATGGCTGCAAATGGTCTCCAAGTAGCCGAACATAACCATTTGCAGTCAATGATCGGTTCAGGTGGACAAATGGATCTAGTCCTACAACATTGTGGGGCCATCACCAGCTCACACAATACCTTGTTGATAAAGAGGGTCCAAGGCTTCGTGGGGTCTGTGCCACACTCGAACCGCAACGTAGCCTCATACCAGCTAAAATTGGGAGTCATCTGACCAGGACACGATTTTCCAGTCGTCTGGGATCCAACCGAGATGGTTACAATCCCAGAAAAGGCATTGTGGGCGATGTTGTGCAGATAGCAAAGGCACTCACTTCGGTCATCTGCTGCCAGAGGCCATTAACGCCAAATTTCTCCGCATTGTCCTAACGGATACATTTGTCTTACGTCCCATACGATTTCTGTGGTTTTTTCACGCAGTGTTGCTAGCTTGTTACCACTGACATCTGTACACAAACGGCACTACTCTCGGCCGTAAGTGGATGTCGTCGGCCACTGCATTGTCCGTGGTGAGAGACAATGCTTGAAATGTGATATTCTCTACCCATTCTTGACGCTGTGGATCTCGGAGTATTTAATTACATACCGATTTCCGAAATGGAATGTCCCATACGTCGAGTTCCAGCTACTACTGCGCGTTCAAAGTCTGTTGATGCCCGTCGGTGCGACTGCAATGACGTCGGACACCTTTTCACCTGAGTCAAGCGAGTGCAAATGACAGCTCCGCCAATGCACTGCCCTTTTACACCTTGTGTAGACTATGCTACCGCCATGTGTATATGTGCGAATCGCTATCCCATGACCTTTGTCACCTCATTGTAAAACTGCCGGCAGCGGTCAGCGTTAATGTTGGTGTGCACAGTAGAAGATCCGTGGCGGGCAACGTCGTCAGCCGTCAATAAGCAGTCAAAGTGAGTGGAAGATTCTTACTACACTACTGGCCATTAAAATTGCTAATCCAAAAAGAAATGCAGATGATAAACGGGTGTTCATCGGACAAATTTATTATACTAGAACTGATATGTGATTACATTTTCACGCAATTCGGGTGTATAGATCCTGAGGAATCAGTACCCAGAACAACCACCTCTGGCCGTAATAACGGCCTTGATACGCCTGGGCAGCAGCCGAACATTTTCTGTACCCAGAAAGGCTCGTACAGGACCTGCAACATGCGGTCGTGCATTATCCTGCTGAAATGTAGCGTTTCGCACGGATCGAATGAAGGGTACAGCCACGGGTGGTAAAACATCTGAAATGTAACGTCCACTGTTCAAAGTGCCGTCAATGTGAACATGAGGTGACCGAGACATGTAACCAATGCCACCCCATACCATCAGGCCGGGTGATACTCCAGTATGGCGATGACGAATACACGCTTCCAATGTGCGTTCACCGCGATGTCGCCACGGATGCGACCATCATGATGCTGTAAGAGCGAACCTGGATTCATCCGAAAAAATGACGGTTTGCCATTTGTGCACCCAGGTTCGTCGTTGAGTACACCATCGCAGGCGCTCCTGTCTGTGATGCAGCGTCAAGGGTAACCGCAGCCATGGTCTCCGAGCTGATAGTCTATGTTGCTGCAAATGTCTTCGAACTGTTCGCGCAGATGGTTGTCGTCTTGCAAACGTCGGCATCTGTTGACTCAGGGATCGAGACGTGGCTGCACGATCCGTTACAGCCAAGCGGATAAGATGCCTGTCATCTCGACTGCTAGTCATAAGAGGCTGTTGGGATCTAGCACGGCGTTCCGTATTACCCAACTCAACCTACCGATTCCATATTCTGGTGACAGTCATTGGCTCTCTACCAACGCGAGCAGCAATGTCGCGATACGATAAACCGCAATCGCGATAGGCTACAATCCGACCTTTATCAAAGTCGGAAACGTGATGGTAGGCGGTTCTCCTCCTTACAGGAGGCATCACAACGTTTCACCAGGCAACGCCGGTCAACTGCTGTTTGTGTATGAGAAATCGGTTGGAAACTTTTCTCATGTCAGCACGTTGTAGGTGTCGCCACCGGCGCTAACCTTGTGTGAATGCTCTGAAAAGCTAATCATTTGCATATCACAGCATCTTCTTCCTGTCGATTAAATTTCGCGTCTGTAGCACGTCATCTTCGTGGTGTAGCAATTTTCTTGGCCACTAGTGTACATAAGTAGCAGTTCATCTTCAACTTATTTTCATTCTAGTTACATACAGTGCTGATGAGTACACATTCTCAGCTGGGAGTATCGCCATCATCACCACATTTACGTATGCGAGAACTATCTGCTCACATTTACAGTACCGTACACTAGTGTCACTGATGAACATTAACCCTTTCAGACTCTTTATCTACAATTGTGTACATTAACTTTTATTGAGTCTTAGCTGAAACACATGTATTTTTCCCAGTGGAAACATGAGGTACACATTTGTGAATTTTGACCTTTTCATCATGCACAACTGCTGCTAGCTGTCTGGCGTCTCTATGAAAATATCAGCAAGTCAATGTAGCAATGCGCAGCAGCTTGTGACCACCAGAATACACAGGATGTGGTCGGTTCGCTATGTTCCACTGTATAATTGAATATTCTTATTGTTATTTGGCATGGTAATTATTTAATGGCCATTTTACTATTTATTAAAATAGAGAAAATTTCATAATGAATTATTTTAATCCATAAAATAAAGGCAAGTGTATAAGGTATGTTTTGAAAATGGGTACATATTTTTGTATAAGTCTTGCATCTAAAATCATTAAAAAATCACCTAATAGCATTACCACAGAGAGAAAAATTTGCTGCCTCCAGAAAAAAATTCAGGTCTGAAAGGGTTAAACTTCAAAAATAATCTGCTAGCGCAGAATCGTTGATTACTTCCTCATTTTCACCTCCCCATTTGCCTCACGGGTTTATTTGCTTCGTAGTCGGCATTTCGTGGTACGTGATCACAGCCGTGAATAATCGGCCAGTTTTCGCATCTTCCCTGCTTTTCTTCTGCCATTACAACACTTCGCTAGCAAAAATGAAATGCTGCTTTTTCCGTTTCCATGATTTATACGACCCGCTGCTTATGAAAGCCCATCTGACAGACGCGGGCGGCACGGTGGTCATTAGCTGCGCCATTAATCATCTAATAGCACTGCGGAAGTCGTGTCTCGGGCTCTCGCCTGGCAGGGCTGCCTCGCTCTTTGCAGACGCACAACAAGCGGCCACCACACGCTAGTGCGATCACCTGCAGCAACCCCCAAAAAAAACTTCCATAAATAAGACAAATACCTCATCTGTCAAACAGAAAACCACTATCTCCATTACATTGTCAAACCATCCATACTTTTCTGATCCCTATTTATTTATTCCATCTTATTTTTAACCTTACCCATACTTCCTTTTCTCTTGTACACCTTAATCTTCTCCCTATGTCACACTCTCCTTTTTTCAGTCCACGTTGTCCCCTATTTCTTTTTTACTCTCCCACGGATGCCTTCTCGATTAGACACTTTATTAATACTTTTTTGTTTGTATTAACAGTCTTTTGTATGTATCGACCCACAGCCACTGAGACGGAAGGCATTTTCTTATGTAGGCTTTTTTTTTAAGTAGCCACGTTAGTACATATTTAGTGAGTAGCTTATTTCATCTCCTTGCCCTCTATCAAGCTACAGCATCCTAAAAGAATTTGTAATGCATATAACGTGACACATTCCTAATATCTCTGTGGAGAAGCAACTTGTATTGGTGTCCCTAATAAAGATTTTACAGAGCCATAGTACGAGCGTAGTTATGTGAACAACTACGAGGTTATGCTGAAAAGTAATGTCTCCGAATTTTTTATGTGAAAACTCTTAAAGCTTTTTAAATAAAACTATCTTTGTTAACTTTCTACATCTTCATTCTTCATGTCTATACATTTAGTTTTCAACATAGTCATCCTGGCGACGAACACTTTTTCCCAATGCTAGACAAGTTTGTTGATACCATCATGGCAGGATGTCTGACTTTGTTGACGAAGCTACAACCTCACCTGTGCTTGCACCGCTTCATCACTATCAAAGTGAAGTCCTCGAAGGTATTCTTTAAGTTTTGGAAACGGATGAGAATATCTGTTGATCCACTGTGGACGTGGGACAGCGGCTGGTCAAATATTTAAGAAACTAATTCGCTAAACAGCCGTGCAAATTGAGAAGTTATTCTTCTTTCTTTCACTACCAGTTTTGGCAGTTCAATATGCCATCTTCAGGCCCCATATACTGATCTAAAAAATTATCGATATTTGCATACTACGGCCATCTGTTTTTGGTTGTCGTGAATTCTCAAGTGCTTCCTTCGAAGGCCTAACTGTAACTGTAGTACTGGAGAATTCACGACATCCAAAAGCAGATAGCCCCAGTATGCGAACACCTGTTATTTTTTAGAGGTGCATACGGGGCCTGAAGATGGCATACTGAACTGCCGAAAATAAAATAAAATAATTTCTCAATTTGCACGTCTGCTTGGCGAATTTCTTTGGTAAATAAGTAATATGGATGAAAATTGTTTGGCGTCAAGCCGGGACTATGCAGAGGATGATCGACGGCACTGAACTCAAGGTGTCTAATTGTTGCAGACGTCAGCATTGTCAAGCTCCATGTGTGGATGAACTCTCCCAATTCGAAACTCGCTTACAGCACTCTCTTCTCTGACCCTCCGACGTAGTTACTTTGCACACCGCCACATTACACGCTACAGTTCGGAGCCCTCTGACGGCAGATGGCTGCATATACGCAGACATGAAAAACAAAGATGTAGAATGTTAATAACGTCTGTTTTATTTAGAAATCTTCAAGAGTTTTCAGATAAAAAAATCGGAGCCATTACTTTTCAGCACGCCCTAGTATCTCAGACACGAAAGTCGTTTGTAAAAAAGAATAAATGCGACCCTCTTGCTAGTTTTGTAATTGTGCCATCACAATACAAACCATATACGCTTTCCATTGTGCTAGTTCTTTCATCTATTGCAATATTTTCTATCCCGTGCTGCTTTGCGGTTTCTCCAAGAAACTCGTTACCTTTTACTTCTGTTTCTATGGATTTTGGTTCTGTATCTGTCGTTATCATTGCTACTATTATCATTATCTGCTCTTCATGTGCTACGTATTTTGTAATACTAACTCACAATGGATGTCTGTTTAGGCCGTTATCTCTCCATAAAAAAATAAATGCATACATAGGAAAGGTCACAAACATATCACAACTGACACAGCACTGATTATTTTGTTATGTCGTTCAGAACTATCATACGCTACAATCCTGATTCTTAACCAGTAAATAAGGCAAATAAGGCACGGTTGTATGTCAGAGAACAAGTGCCAGCTATTAATATAACGCGTCGTAGTTTGGTTTCTCTTAAACCCGAAAAAAAGTCGCCTGGGAGTAATATCTTTGATTAGTAACCGTAACGTCGGGATCCCGCATTCGATCCCAGACAATTAAAGAATCGTTAGTTGTGGCGTCCGAAGACTCCCGGTATAACGGGTCATCCTCATTCTACCAAAGCCCTGCCAAAGAGGGAGGGGGCGTGGACACGTTTTTGTGGCACCATCTTCCCGTTGGGGTGAAAAACTGTCCCTAAAATGGCGTGAGGCAATGGAACCACTGCCTTAAAAACATGTCTATCGACTGGGTAAGTGGTGTGTAACGGAAAATATCATGATGATCTCTCGATTAGTAAAAGAAACTACGGCTTATCTCCCACCTAAATCTCCGGGAGAGGGCCGCCAAAGGGAAGTTGACATGAGAAAAAAAATTGAGTAACCAACGAAAGAGTAACAACCTACGAATCGGTGAGTGGAACGTTAGCAGTGTTCATGTGGCAGGGAAGCTAGAAAATTTGAAAAAGGAGAAGCAAAGGCTCAATATAAATATGATGGGGGTCAGTGAAGTGAAATAGGAAGAGGACGAGGGTTTCTGGTCACATCAATATAGGGCAATATCGAGAGCAACAGAGAATGGTGTAAAGGAGAAGGTTCGTGAGAAACAAGAGGGTAAGTCGCAGAGAGAGTTATGAACAGTTCAGTGACGAGATTATTCTCATTAGAATTGAATGCATCACGGTGTGGTTTACCACTGAAAATCAGAGAGCGTACCTTCCTGGAAGAGTCAACCAATAAATTAATTCCTTCTACTTACATCTCGAGAAAATCCCACGAAGATTAGAGAGATTTGAGGTCATACGTAGGCTTATCGACAATCGTTCTTCCCGCGAACTATTCGCGATTGGGACATGCACACAAAGTACCCTCCAACACACACGTTAAGGTGGTTTCCAGAGTACAGGTGCTACTGAGTAGATGCAGGTATACATGCCGATGTCACAAGTAGAAAATAGAGATAAACACTTGAGGACACTAAATGGATGGTGTAAAGGTAAACGGAAATGTAATAAGCAAGTGTGATTTGAAGGATGTAGTAGGGAAGGAAACTAAGTCACTGGCGTATATGGACTCGATAGTATGAATGAGACAAGAGGAAGACTGAATACTACAATAAATTTCAGACAGTAATAGCGAATACACTGCTCAAAAATGGTAAGAGAAGGAGGTATCCAAGAAAACGAACTGGAGACGAGAGAATGATAAACGAGCTAACGAGGTCCTAGTTCAGACCCTGACGGTCAAAGTGATGCCGACCGACCGCCACGTCAAAAGATGTTCAAATGTATGTGAAATCTTATGGGACTTAACTGCTAAGGTCATCAGTCCCTAAGCTTACACACTACATAACCTAAAACATCCTAAGGACAAACACACACACACCCATGCCCGATGGAGGACTCTAACCTCCGCCAGGACCAGCCGCACTGTCCATGACTGCAGCGCCCAAGACCGCTCGGCTAATCCCGCGCGGCTGCCACATCATCCATCACCCTGTAGCGTCCTGCAGACGCGGTACGGAGGGGCACGTCGTCCGTCGTCGGCAGATCGCTCTCCCGGCCGTTTCGCCGACTTTCCAGACTATGGAGCCGCTGCTCTTCAGTCAAGAAGCACCACATAGAGAGGCTGAGTGCACCTCGTACCAGGCATCCCACCAACGAAAAATACCTGTATCGGGAATCGAAGGTGGGTCCTCCACATGACATTCATCTTCGCTGACTACTTAGCTGTGGAGGTGGACATCATGGTGAGACAGAGACTAGGAAATCAGCGGAATGTAAGACGTACCCAGGAACGTATACAGATTCTGATCGCAATTTATTAACGATGAATAGTAAACTGAAGATAAAAATAATCAGCCAAAAGAATCGACGTGGACAGAAGTGAGATACTGAAGCAATCAGGAATGAGAGATGCATTTGAAGTTTCTCTAAGGCTGTAGATATTGCGATAGTGATAGCTACGTAGGTAGTTCAGTAGAAGATGACTGGACTTGTCTAAAAACGGCAGTCACTGAAGCTGAACGGACAGATACAGGTACAAGGAAAGTAAGGCGAAGAAACCTTTCGGAATCGGAGAAATTCTTACATATGTCGAAGAAAGATAAACAAAAATACCCACGAAAAGGAAAGAATACAGAAATTTAAGTCAGTTTGGAATGAAATCAATAACAAGTACAGAGAAGCCAAAGCGGATTGCTGCAGGAAGAATGGGAAGAAATTGAAGAGGAAATCGAAGAGTAAATGGTCATAGGAAAGACTGATTCAGCACATAGAAAAGTCAAAACAGTGTTCAGTGAAGCAGAGGCAGCAGGAGTGCAAGACTTATTCCGCTGTTAAAAGCAGAACAAAGAGCAGATACATGTGTAGAGTACACTAAATGTCTCTGCACGGGAGAGAAACCGTCTGATAGAAGAAGAAACTGGAGTCGACAGGGCAGACGTAGCGGATCCAGTACTACTCAGAGTTTAACGCAGATTTGAAACATTAGCGGTCCCGTAAGGAGGAATTATAGATAGCATACCATCGGAATTCCTAAAATCATTGAGGAAAGTGGTAACCAAATGACTATTCAGTTTGATGTGTAGAGTCTATAGGACTGGCGATATGAAATCAGACTTAAGTAAAAACATCACGCACACAATTCCGCAGATCACGAAGCCAGATAAGTAAGAGAACTATCGCAAAATCAGCTCAACATCTCATGCATCCAAGTGGCTGACACGAATAACATACAGAACTGTTATACGACGCTCTGTTTGGCTTTAGGAAAGGTAAAGGCAACAGAGAGCCAGCTCTGAACATTGCACTTGAGAACAGAACCAAAGCTGAAAATCTTAACACATACATAGAATTTGTCAACCTGGAAAAGACGTTCAACAATGGTGCGAGAAGAAAATAGGAATAAGCTAAAGGGAAAGATGGGTAACACACAATATGTACAAGAAACAAGAGGGAATAGTAAGACTGAAATATCAAGAAGGAGGTGCTCACGTTCGAATGGGTGTAAGACAGGGATGCAGTTTTTCGCCTCTGCTGCTCAGTCTATACATTGAAGAAGCAATGGCAGATGTAAAAGAAAGGTTCAGTGGTGAGGTTAATATTCAGGGTGAAAGGATATCAATGATAAGATTAGCAGATGAGGTTGTCATCCTCACTGAGTGTGAAGAAGAATTACAGGAACTATTGAATGGAATGAAAAGTTGACTGAATACAGAACATAGATTCAGACTGAACGGAAGAAACATGAAAGTAATGAAAAGGTGTAGAAATGATACTAGCGACAAACTTGACATGAAAATTAGGAACCACAAAGCAGATGAGGTTAAGACATTCAGCTACCTAGGAAGCAAAATACCACACATAGGACGAAGAAAGGAAAATACAAAAATAAGACTAGCACAGGCAAAGAGGACATTCATAGCCAAAATACGACTACTGATATCAAGCTCAGGCCATAATTTGCGGAAATATTTCTGAGAACGTACGTTTGAAGCACAGCATTGTATGGGAGTCAGTTGCGGACTATGGGAAAGTCGGAACAGAAGAGAATCGAAGCGTTTTAGATGTGGTGCTACCAAAGAAAATTTAAAAGTTAACTGAACCGATATAGTAAGGAATGAGTAGGTTCTCTGCAGAATCGGTGATGAAAGAAACATACGGAAAACACTGACAATAAGGAGAGACAGGTGATAGGAACATGTGTTAAGACATCAGGGAACCACTTCCATGGTATTATAGGAAGTTGTGGAGGGTAAGACTTGTAGGGGAAGACTCATATTGAAATAAAAAAAAATGGTTGAAATGGCTCTGAGCACTATGGGACTTGACAAATGAGGTCATCAGTCCCCTAGAACTTAGAACTACTTATACCTAACTAACCTTAGGACATCACACACATCCATGCCCGAGGCAGGATTAGAACCTGCTGCCGTAGCGGTCGCGAGGTTCTAGACTGAAGGGCCTAGAACCGCTCGGTCACACCGGCCGACCATATTGGAATACGTCCAACAAATAACTGAGGGTGTAGGCTGAACTGCTACTTTGAGATGAAGGGGTTTGCGCAGGAGAGAAACTAGCCTTGGGCTATCAGTCAGATAAATCAAAAAAGAAAGAAAAAAGAGCATGTGGAAGCAATATGTAGAGGTACTATACAAGTGAAACAAATTTATGGGCAATAATGTCACTTTGAAACCACAATCAACTCCAAATCCGAAGGCCCAGTTGTCAGTTTATTACTTGCACCGACGTACAGGGAGAAGAGAATTTACCTCCTCAACGGAGAATATAGCTATTTATGCAAACATCTAACACTTCAGAATGCTGGTCGAATACTGGCATTTATACAGACATCGAATATTCCAGAATATGCGGACACTACAAACGTAAAATATTTTAGAATCATTCCAGAAAGGATAAATACTAAATAACTACTGATGGTAAGGTTATAACACGCCAGCCAGCGACTTTAACCGTAACGTCACACTGCACGTCTTAATCCATCCCCTGAAGTAAGAGCGTCCCACCGTGTCAGACGTTTCCATTGGGACCAACTACAGCACCTTGTCAACGGTCCTCCGTAGAGCAGAGCAGGCGGACCGTCGCAGTCTCGTCGTGTAGTTACATACTCTTTGCTAAAACTAGCATCGAAGGTAGTGTCTCCTGCTGAAGCACCGCTATTGCCAAGTGTGCTTTTAGTTTCCTTGAACTTTCCATCGTCGATATGCGTCTCTATACCAGAGCTTGAGGCGGAGGAAATGTGCGCAGACGCAAGTTTTCTAATAGTAATCTTGTGTGGTGCCATTTGAGCTGTTTAAGTAGCCACAACATGTTACAGTCCTGTCTCTGGTGAGCTACAGATATGGAAAAATCCCCATAAAACCGTGAAGATATTAAGAAAATTAAAATGTAGTGCGAACCGATCGCCTTATTGAATGATAATTAACAGGTGTGGTTTAATCAAGCATTAAAATACGCGTACTATACCACACATCGTCTGTCTATAACAGAAGCAGGCAGTCACTATAACAACCAGGTTTATTATCATAAAGTTTCAACATAAGAAATACGGAAACGAACATTTAATAGAGTCTATAAAATTCTTCAGGATATGTGGCCACATTGTCAATATGCAAAATTCCTCCAACGTTTCGGTCACTGTTGCGAACAGTAAGCAAAAGACCCTAAGAAAGGCCATCTTCGACAGTGGCCGAAATGGAGGAGAAATTTTACGTATTGACATTGCAATCAAGTACTCTGAAGAATTTTATGGATAGTGACAACGGCTGTAGCAGCCTATATTGAACATTTAATAAATGGACAAGGTATTATAACAGTGAACTCTAACCTTGGCACAGGTGGTTGAGCACGATAAAAGCATAGTTTTGAGAATAAATCGTGATGTCCAGTGGCTGCAAGAATGGTTAGTGGGTTAAAGAAAAAGAAAAAAAAAAACATGGAGCATAATTGAACTCCAGTCCGCACGTGTGTTTACTTTTCGATCCACCAGTGGCAAGAGTTTTTGTATTCATGCTCTGAAACTTGGCAAGAGTAATCCTGCTCGCCAGGTGTAGCAGACAATTACGAGTTTCGTTCAGCAATAACTTTGTAAATAAGTTGAACAAACTCCTACTCCTGCCGATTTTGCTATTATTAACTAATGGCGCCATGACGTGAGGAAGAAACAAAAATCCTCTCTCACTTCACGGCCAAAGTCTGTAGCTGGCGAATTGGAAAGATTGCATTCTGCAAAGATTTAAAACGAACATTCTGCTGTGGCATAGCTGCCGAGGCAAACAGTAGTTCTCATGCTGCACCGTCTCTGAAAGGTATAACCTCGCTTAGAATTTGATTTTTCCTGAAAGGATTCTTCCCAACGTCTTGGAAAATACTGTTTTTTTGACAGATTCTCTCTTAACTGCCCGAAGTTCGGGATTGGGTGAAGCGAATTCTTCTTTCGAATAACTGTGCAGGGAGACACTGAAAACGTATACGGCCTCTCCTAGCCCCTTTCAGTAAACATGTCGTCCCAGCCACTTTGGAAGCTTCCAGATCTGCAGGAAAATAGCAAGGCCCTCACCAAGAACAAAAAAGGGGGGGGAAGAAGCAATTAACTGGGCGGTCACTGGTAGTACTGAATATTATCTGCAGTTATGATGAAGAGTAATAGATCGACGACATTGACCAAAGGGAAAGTGTGTCTAATTTCATGAAATATGTTGTGTGACAGTTTTGGGGTAAAGTTGTCATGTGAAACTCTTATTCGATTGACGATGGCTAGTAGGAAACTCGTCGAGACGTTGCGACAACATGACGCGACAACTTGGCTGAAAACCCGAGCTGCAAATTTAAACGCAGCCAAAACCTCTCAGACAAACAGAAGCTAAACGATGTCAAAGTTACCCTAAGGAGGGCTATGCGTGAAGCGTTCAGTGAATTCGAAAGTAAAATTCTATGTACTGACTTGACAGAAAATCCTAGGAAGTTCTGGTCTTACGTTAAATCAGTAAGTGGATCGAAATAGCATATCCAGACACTCTGGGATGATAATGGCATTGAAATAGAGGATGACACGCGTAAAGCTGAAATACTAAACACCTTTTTCCAAAGCTGTTTCACAGAGGAAGACCGCACTGCAGTTCCTTCTCTAAATCCTGACACGAACGAAAAAATGGCTGACATCGAAATAAGTGCCCAAGGAATAGAAAAGCAACTGAAATCATTCAAAAGAGGAAAGTCTACTGGACCTGACGGGTACTACAGTGGTACTCACCTGAAGATGGCCAGAAGACTCTGCGCCGAAATATCGTGGCAGGACGTTACTTACATCCGGCAGTTCTCCCGAGTTTTTATGGAACAATCAGTACGCCGGGAAAGATTTAAACCTCACATCAAATGAGATTCCTTGGAAGAAAGACGGCGCAGCTGTTTCAAAATACTGTTGGGTAGGTTTAGAGAAACTGTATTCAAGGAAGTTCGTGCTACCGTCGTATTTCTCGCCTAGACATGATGATAAGAGATCAGGGCGTGTACAGAGGCATGAGAACACATTCTTCCTCGCTCTTTACAGACAGAAAATCGATAATACTGGCACGATAAACCCTTTGCTCACTGTACTGTGGGAGCGATGTATCTTTGTAGATGCAGTTCGAAATGGCAATGTAACAAACTGCAGACTACAGAGTCGATGGACAGTGTATGGTAGACCGCAGAACGAGTGCAATCGCTCTATGGCATGGCTCCTCCACTCCCAATGGTTAGCGAACATCGCAGAAGTTGACGTACGATACAACGAATAATGCGCTCTGTAACGTGGTTCCCAGATTACCGATGCAAGTCAGCTACATCAGGCACGAGTCGCAAATGTAAAATGTCAGCTTCTTCCAACAGAGCGTCGGATAAGATCAGGCAGTAGCGCAACAGGTGCTGGATGTTGGGTAAAAGTGTGCGGGAAAACCTTGAGTTGAGCCATAAGTAGCGATGCCAGTTCTCAGCTGGGGGGGGGGGGGGGGGGGGGGGGGGGGACGTCTGACCTGACCCGCAGTCACGAGCATTCGCAGAACCAAACAAAACTCACCGCAGAGTCGAGGCGAGTATCTTCATCTGCTGACGCACGCGCGACCTGTCCTTTGACCTGATACGTCACAACCGCACCTGTACCACGACAGAGGTAAACGTTGTTGCTCTTTCTGCGCTAGGGTCCTAGACGCCTACACTGAAATTGTGGTGCGGGTCAGACCAAGGGAAATTTTATCACATTCAATCCCCAATATGAGCATTTCAGCGCAATTTTCGAATTAAAAGCCTATAACACAGCATTAAACCACCGGAGTGAACACAAGCAGATGAGTGTCAACGAATGAGAGTTCTCTCCTGTGTAAATAGAAAGCGAGCGCGAGCTAACATCATTCGGTTGTAATCGCATTCGCTAGTGTTCTCTTCTGTTTTGCTGGCTATCCGTCTATTATAAAACCATCAATATGCAGATGGTGCCTCTCCGCTTCGGCGCTGGCAGCACACAAAGCTTTCGGAGGCAGTCTTGTCTACTTCTGTTGTTGACATGAATTGCGTGGGCGATGGAGTGGTGTGAAGAGAATGTAATGCGTCTGTCATGCGAGATCTCAAAGTAACATCTTCTACATCTACATCTACATCTACATCCATACTCCGCAAGCCACCTGACGGTGTGTGTCGGAGGGTACTTTGAGTACTTCTATCGGTTCTCCCTTCTATTCCAGTATCGTATTGTTCGTGGAAAGAAGGATTGTCGGTATGCCTCTGTGTGGGCTCTAATCTCTCTGATTTTATCCTCATGGTCTCTTCGTGAGATATACGTAGGAGGGAGTAATATACTGCTTGACTCCTCGGTGAAGGTATGTACTCGAAACTTCAACAAAAGCCTGCACGGAGCTACTGAGCGTCTCTCCTACAGAGTCTTCCACTGGAGTTTATCTATCATCTCCGTAACGCTTTCGCGATTACTAAATGATCCTGTAATGAAGCGCGCCGCTCTCCGTTGGATCGTCTCTATCTCTTCTATCAACCCTATCTGGTACGGATCCCACACCGGTGAGCACTATTCAAGCATTGTGCGAACAAGTGTACTGTAACCTACTTCCTTTGATTTCGGATTGCATTTCCTTAGGATTCTTCCAATGAATCTCAGTCTGGCATCTGCTTTACCGACGATCAACTTTATATGGTCATTCAATTTTAAATCACTCCTAATGCCTACTCCCAGATAATTTATGGAATTAACTGCTTCCAGTTGCCGACCTGCTATATTGTAGCTAAATGATAAAGGATCTTTCTTTCCATGTATTCGCAGCCCATTACACTTGTCTACATTGATATTCAATTGCCGCGGGCCGCGGTGGCCAAGCGGTTCTAGGCGCTTCAGTCCGGAACCGCGCGACTGCTACGGTCGCAGGTTCGAATGCTGCCTCGGGCATGAATGTGTGTGATGTCCTTAGGTTAGTTAGGTTTAAGTAGTTCTAAGTTCTAGGGGACTGATGACCTCAGATGTTAAGTCCCATAGAGCTCAGCGCCTTCAATTGTCATTCCCAGCACCATGCGCCAATTCGTTGCAGATCCTCCTGAATTTCAGTACAATTTTCCACTGTTACAACCTCTTGATATACTACAGAATCATCCGCAAAAAGCTTCAGTGAACTTCCGATGTTATCCATAAGGTCATTTACGTATATTGTGAACAGCAACGGTCCTACGACACTCTCCTGCGGCACACCTGAAATCACTCTTACTTCGGAAGACTTCTCTCCATTGTGAATGACATGCTGCGTTCTGTTATCTAGGAACTCTTCAATCCAATCACACAATTGGTCTGATAGTCCATATGCTCTTACTTTGGACTGTGGGGAACTGTATCAAACGCCTTGCGGAAGTCAAGAAACACGGCATCTACCTGGGAACCCGTGTCTATGGCCCTCTGTGTCTCGTGGACGAATAGCGCGAGCTGGGTTTCACACGATCTTCTTTTTCGAAACCCATGCTGATTCCTACAGAGTAGATTTCTAGTCTCCAGAAAAGTCATTATACTCGAACATAATACGAGTTCCAAAATTCTGCAACTGATCGACGTTAGAAATATAGCTCCATAGTTCTGCATGTTCCTTCTTGAAAACGGGGATGACCTGTGCCCTTATCAAATCCTTTGGAACGCTACGCTCTTCTAGAGACCTATGGTACACCGCTGCAAGAAGGGGGCAAAGTTCCTTCGTGTACTCTTTGAAAAATCGAACTGGTATCCGATCAGGTCCAGCGGTCTTTCCTCTTCTGTGCGATTTTAATTGTTTTTCCATCCCTCTGTCATCTATTTCGAAATCTACCGTTTTGTCATCTGTGCGAGAATCTAGAGAAGGAACTACAGTGCAGTCTTCCTCTGTGAAACACCTTTGGAAAAAGACATTTAGTATTTCGGCCTTTAGTTTGTCATCCTGTTTCAGTACCATTTTGGTCACAGAGTGTCTGGACATTTTGTTTTGATCCACCAAGCGCTTTGAAATAAGACCAAAATTTCTTAGGATTTTCTGCCAAGTCAGTACATAGAACTTTAATTTCGAATTCATTGAACGCCTCTCGCATAGCCCTCCTCACACTACATTTCGCTTCTCGTATTTTTTGTTTGTCTGCAAGGCGTTGGCTATGTTTACGTTTTCTGTGAAGTTCCCTTTGCTTCCGCAGCAGTTTTCTAACTCGGTTGTTGTACCACGGCAGCTCTTTTCCATCTCTTACGATCTTGCTTGGCACATACTCAGCTAATGCGTATTTGTGATGGTTTTGAACATTGTCCACTGATCCTCAACACTGTCTGTACTTGAGCCAAAACTTTTGCGTTGAGCCATCAAGTACTCTGAAATCTGTTTTTTGTCACGTTTTCTAAACAGAAAAATCTTCCTTTTGCAAATACGTCTAACGGCAACTGCACATGAGATTGTACGTTTTCCTTGTATTGCTCACTTGTATGAGCTTTCCTAAGTATATTTTATCTGATGATGAAGATTACTCGAAACGTGTCGTAAATAAGGTTTTTAGTGACCAGGACGTTTCCGTCGAATTATTACATGCCAAGAGTGGATGGTCGCATCCCTTACAAGTGGATGACTTCAACAGCCAAACGAAAAAATTTTATGTTGCTGATTGAAGAATACAGGTGTCGTAGGTGCTCCTAAGGTCCAGATATTCACAGCACAATATGGAAGAATATGAAACTATTGAGCTGATTAAAATTAAAAATAAACGAAAGACCTGTTGTAGAATGAAGGCTTTCACGACCGGGTGACATGGCTGTTGATATACTTTCCGGGATGTGAGGTCGTGGTCCAAGAACTTTTCTGCTCCTTACGTTTCGTCCAGGACTGCGCTGGACTTCCTCAGAGGCGCTGCTCCGCTGAGTCTTGCCGACTGACTGGTCGGGTGTCTGAGAGCTACTTATATATTGTGAGAAAGGGGGGCGTAGTTCAGGTGACACTTGATGAGCAGTGATAATCCATAGCAAAGATAAGGTTGACTATCGATTACCACCATGTCAAAGATAAAAATTGTTAGCAACTTTGTAGAGCCACTGTCCATATATCGCTAAGTTTCATAGCCTCCTCTTTTCTATTAAAATTATCGTGATGTTTATAAATTTCAATAGCTTCTCTATATAGCCGTGGATAGTAATTTAACGTTGTAGATAAAACTTCGGTATCGGAAAACTTCACTTGGTGGTTGCCTGGTTGAGCAGGAGCAGAAAAGTTCTTGGACCACGACCTCACATCCTGGAAAGTGTATCAACAGCCACGAAAACCTGTTCATTCCCATTGTTTGCGTTCGCGGTAGCTTTAATTAGCTACCTGATGTATCACAGCTATGTTGGAGATTTTTGATGATACATAAAAAACGTTTTACCTGGGATCACGCTATCTGCCCTCACTAACGTTCCAGTCAATTTAACGTGACCACCGCTTATGTTCGACGTCGACGTGCAGTAACCACTTACAGACGGCAGATGACAGCACTGGCAGCGGAGGGTACATAAAGCGTGCCGGATGACGAGTAAACAGTGCAGTCGTTGTTGTAACGCGGATACGGAGCGATTTATCTAACGTCCAAAAGGGGATGCTCATTGACTTTCGGACGAAGGGTGGAAGCATTTCCGAAGAGGCTAAGTTTTCAAACCGTTCGCCTGCCGCTGTGGTTAAACTACGCTGTGCATGCCAAATGCCGCTGTCCAAAACCGGCGCCGAGGTGAATGTGGTGCACCAAGGATCTTAGATGATGGGGCTGAACGACGCCTGCTGAGATGTTCACGGGCGAACGGACGTGCAACTGTTGAGCAACTGATCGCCCATATCAACCACGGGACTGCCAACAGTATGTTCTCAACAACAGTTCAGAAAGTGTTGCTGCGTACGGGCCTCCACATGCTGCCCCTGGTTCATGCACCCATGTTGACTGCTGTTCATCGGGGACGAAGGCTGGAATTTGCACGCTATTGCCGCTATTGGACGTCCACTCATTGGCGGCAGGTTCTCTTTTCATATGAATCACCTTTCATAAGCTGATAAATGGCCCCGAATTTAACTGTGACCCGAATGTAGCATAAATTTCCTTTACTTCACGTCTATTGTCATAAATTTTTTGTAATCAGACCACCGGTTTCGGTCTATAATGACCATCTTCAGATCTGTTTTATAAAAACATGTCTCAAGATGGTCATTATAGACCGAAACTGGTAGTCTGATGACGAAACGTTTGTAACCAGACGTGAAGTAAAGGAAATTTGAATCACGTTTTATGCTCCATCGGACAGACGGCCGCTGGTACGTAGGTCGTGAAATGTCTGAAAGCAAACGCCCTGCATGCGTTATTCTCTGGGGAGTGTTTTCGTGGTATTCCGTGGGCGATCTCGTCATTCTGGAACTCACGATAGATCAACGAAAGCATTCAGCTATGCTCCTAACGAGGAGGTATTGAATAGGATTGGGGAGAAGAGAAGGTTGTGGCACAACTTGACTAGAAGAAGGGATCGCTTGGTAGGACATGTTCTGAGGCATCAAGGGATCACCAATTTAGTATTTGAGGGCAGCGTGGAGGGTAAAAATCGTAGAGGGAGACCAAGAGATTTATACACTAAGCAGATTCAGAAGGATGTAGGTTGCAGTAAGTACTGGGAGATGAAGAAGCTTGCACAGGATAGAGTAGCATGGAGAGCTGCATCAAACCAGTCTCAGGACTGAAGACCACAACAACAACCTAAAACATGGTCCATCCTTAGGCAAAGCCTTTACAAACTGTTTCATTAGGTCTAACTTTATATGTAGAGGTGGTAGGAGTACGTTTTTTGGATCTGTAAGAATTTTGCATAGAATGTTCTTCTCACCAGGTTTTTTAAAGACTCCCTCGCAGGCCAGTTCTGCACCACCGTTGGTCCCTAGCCCTACTGTCCCATTCACACAAGAAACATGGAAATTTGGTAAAGCCACCTTGCTGTCCAAGGAGCATGCATGTTACTTTTAGATCGCCACATATCATCCAACCATGAGCAGAATAGCCTGTTTTCTTTAGCACTATTTCTAGATTTTCACAGCTTTCTTTCTTATGTACACAATGTCCAACAGGTATAGATGCATATGTGTTACCATCATGTAGTAAAACAGCCTTTAAACTAGTTTTGGATCAATCAATAAACAGCCTCCAGTCTTCCTTTTTGTATTCAATACCAAACGCATTCATCAGACTGGGAATGTCTGAGCAGTACACTAAATCACCTTCTTGTTGAAAAAGCTTGGAAAATTGGTGCTCTCTCTTTCTGTACATGTATTTGCTAGTTCCAACTGCCAATAATGTCTTTTCTTTTAATCTAGAGCCAAGCAATTCAGCTTTTTCTTTCGTTAAGCCCAAACCCCTAACCAAATCGTTAAGCTCTTTCTGAGCAAACAATTTGGGTTCTAGACTTTCTGTATTATAATGAAATTCATCATCATCTGGTTCATCTAAATCAGATTGTACATCAGAAAATACTTCTGTTGGAATAGAATTTAAATCATCTGCTAGTTCAGGAACCGGCAAATCTAGACCATGCTCTGCTGGTCAGATAGCGGACAGAAGGTTAGGGTAGCTTATTTCCTTCTTGTTTTTCGAATTATGACCAGTAATATCAACACTGCAAAAGTAGCAATCATCGGAATGATTTCTTGGCTCCCTCCATATCACAGGAACAGCAAATCTAAAGGCTTTTTTTCTCCTTTTTGGACCATTTTCCCAGATCTTCAACACAACATAACACACCTTATGCGGCGCCCAAGATTTATCTTGATCACCAAGTTTAGATCCAAAGTATGATAGATAAACCTTTTTCACGAAGTCTGTAATGTTTCTTTAGTGTTTTTATTCACAAATGCACCACAAATATAACAAAAACGATCAGCAGAGTTTTTACAGCCACGATTAGACATTATGCGGAACACATGTACAGGAAACGGGAAAGTGAGGTTAGGTTCACAGTAAACAAAACACCATCTGTTAACACAAAAATACAGTCGACCTGTTTTGCCAGCAAATGTTTTTCAGCAGTGCTACCAACGTCAACTACATTCATTACACCTCCTTTTAAAATTATTATAACTACATAAATGTTGTTAAATTCTTTAAAAAATCGCTTAATTTAATAAATTTAACTGTAAAATGTGAAGAAATGGTGGGTGATACAGGTTTTTAAGTATCATATTTGGATTTCCCACCATAAAAATTATAAGAATAAGATATTTTCAGCATAAAACTTTTTCCGTCGTTGGCGTGTGTTATTAAAGTGTTTTGGTGTTTCGTTGTAGCCTGTGTGCCGATCATTTAAAAAAAATAGGAAAAACGGGTTATGCTCATGACTCATGTTGTCTTCCGTCCGATCTGGTGCAAACCAGACTTAAGGCTCGGTATTTAACTGTACAAAATTTCGCTGTACAATGAATGATTTGATGAACTGATGATAAAGTGAACCACAACTGATTTTGCGAACGGAACGTGTAGTACGACATTCCATCCGTCTAGTCTCGTGTGGACAGTTAATTTATTTCGAATCTCTTTGTTCAAATAGAGCAAATCGTGGTTATCGAACTAAAATTTCCAAAACAAGCGAAGTGCCCGTTCTAAGTACGTCACTACTAATTAATCCAAACGTAAGAGCTCATTACTAAAGATTTCGCACCAGACAAGAGCATCAGTAGGAGCTACTGCAGTAGTATGTACTACTGAGAAACTTTCCTTGAATATTTCAATTACCAATCTAACAGCTGAGATATTCCAAAAAGAACTAATTAGTTAAGTTCAAGTCCAAGGGAGTTACTGTTCTCTACGCAAATGAAAGTCGCAAAGACGCAGTATGGAATTTATTAAAACATAAGATTACATCTACCTTTCAGATTCAAGAGCAGAACAAAAGTGATTCGTTTTATGCCAGTCGTAATATGTTGTTGTTGTTGTGGCCTTCAGTCCTAAGATTGGTTTGATGCAGCTCTCCATGCTACTCTTTCTTGTGCGAGCCTCTTCATCGCAGAATAACTACAGCAACATACATCTTTCTGAATCTGCTTACTGTAGTCATCTCTTGGTCTCCCTCTACAATTTTTACCCTGCACACTTCCCTCCAATACTAAGTCGCCGATCCCTTGATGTCTCAGAATGTATCCTATCAACCTATTCCTTCTTTTAGTCAAGGTTTGCCACAAATTTCCTGTCTTCCTAATTCTATTCAGTCGCTCCTAATTAGTACTAATCTTCAGCATTCTTCTGTAGCACCACATTTCAAAAGCTTCTAACCTCTTCTTGTCTAAACTGTTTATCGTCAGTGTTTCTCTTCCGTACAAGGCTACACTCCAGGCAACTAGCTTCAGAAAACACTTCCTAACAGTTAAGTCTATATTCGCTGTGAACATATCTCACTTCTTCAGAAACGCTTTTCTTGCCATTATAGGTCTACATTTTATATGCTCCCTACTACGACAATCATCAGTTATTTTCCTGCCCAAACAGCAAAAACTATCTATTGCTTGTGTCGTTTCCTAATGTTATTACCTCAGCATCATTTGATTTAATTCGACTACATTCCATTATCCATGTCTTGCTTTTATTGATGTTCATCTTATATCTTCCTTTCAAGACACCGTTCCTCTTCCAAGTCTTTTGCTGTCTCTGACATAATTACAATGTCATCAGTAAACATCGAAGTTTTTTTTTGTCCTACTCCAAATTTTTCTTTGGTTCCCTTTACTTCTTCACAATGTACATATTGAATAACATCGGGGATCGGCTACAACCAGTCTAAATCCCTTCTGAGCCACTGCTTCCCTTTGATATCCCTTGACTCTTATAACTGCCGCCTGGAGTCTGTATAAGTTGTAAATAGCTTATAACTCCATGTATTTTACCCCTACTATCATCAGAATTTCAAAGAGGGTATTCCAGTCAACATTGTCAAAAACTACAAGTCTACACTCCTGGAAATGGAAAAAAGAACACATTGACACCGGTGTGTCAGACCCACCATACTTGCTCCGGACACTGCGAGAGGGCTGTACAAGCAATGATCACACGCACGGCACAGCGGACTCACCAGGAACCGCGGTGTTGGCCGTCGAATGGCGCTAGCTGCGCAGCATTTGTGCACCGCCGCCGTCAGTGTGAGCCAGTTTGCCGTGGCATACGGAGCTCCATCGCAGTCTTTAACACTGGTAGCATGCCGCGACAGCGTGGACGTGAACCGTATGTGCAGTTGACGGACTTTGAGCGAGGGCGTATAGTGGGCATGCAGGAGGCCGCGTGGACGTACCGCCGAATTGCTCAACACGTGGGGCGTGAGGTCTCCACAGTACATCGATGTTGTCGCCAGTGGTCGGCGGAAGGTGCACGTGCCCGTCGACCTTGGACCGGACCGCAGCGACGCACGGATGCACGCCAAGACCGTAGGATCCTACGCAGTGCCGTAGGGGACAGCACCGCCACTTCCCAGCAAATTAGGGACACTGTTGCTCCTGGGGTATCGGCGAGGACCATTCGCAACCGTCTCCATGAAGCTGGGCTACGGTCCCGCACACCGTTAGGCCGTCTTCCGCTCACGCCCCAACATCGTGCAGCCCGCCTCCAGTGGTGTCGCGACAGGCGTGAATGGAGGGACGAATGGAGACGTGTCGTCTTCAGCGATGAGAGTCGCTTCTGCCTTGGTGCCAATGATGGTCGTATGCGTGTTTGGCGCCGTGCAGGTGAGCGCCACAATCAGGACTGCATACGACCGAGGCACACAGGGCCAACACCCGGCATCATGGTGTGGGGAGCGATCTCCTACACTGGCCGTACACCACTGGTGATCGTCGAGGGGACACTGAATAGTGCACGGTACATCCAAACCGTCATCGAACCCATCGTTCTACCATTCCTAGACCGGCAAGGGAACTTGCTGTTCCAACAGGACAATGCACGTCCGCATGTATCCCGTGCCACCCAACGTGCTCTAGAAGGTGTAAGTCAACTACCCTGGCCAGCAAGATCTCCGGATCTGTCCCCCATTGAGCATGTTTGGGACTGGATGAAGCGTCGTCTCACGCGGTCTGCACGTCCAGCACGAACGCTGGTCCAACTGAGGCGCCAGGCGGAAATGGCATGGCAAGCCGTTCCACACGACTACATCCAGCATCTCTACGATCGTCTCCATGGGAGAATAGCAGCCTGCATTGCTGCGAAAGGTGGATATACACTGTACTAGTGCCGACATTGTGCATGCTCTGTTGCCTGTGTCTATGTGGCTGTGGTTCTGTCAGTGTGATCATGTGATGTATCTGACCCCAGGAATGTGTCAATAAAGTTTCTCCTTCCTGGGACAATGAATTCACGGTGTTCTTATTTCAATTTCCAGGAGTGTATAAATACCTTAAACGTAGGTTTGTCTTTTTTTAACATACCTTCTAAGATAAGTCGTGGAGTCAGTACTGCCTCGCGAATTCCTACATTCCTCCGGGATCCAACCTGATCTTCTCCAAGGTCTGGTTCTACCAGCTTTTTCATTCATCTGTGAAGAATTCTTACTAGTATTTTGCAACCATAACTTATGAAATTGATTGTTCAGTAATTTTCGCGCCTGTCAGCAACTGCTTACTTTGGCATTGAAATTACTACATTCTTCTTGAAATCTGAGGGTATTTGGCCTATTTCAATCTTGCTCACCAGATGGAAGAGGTTCCTCATGGGTCTCTCTCTCTCGAGGCTATCAATATTTCTGACGGAATATCGTCTACTCTCGAGGCCTTGTTTCGACTTATATATTTCAGAGTTTTGTCAAATTCTTCTCACAGTATAGTATCTCCCATCTCATCTTGATCTACGTCCTCTTCCGTTTCTTTAATGTTGCTTTCCTGATGAGATAGCTTTCGCACAATTCCAGCGATAACAAATCGGTATTACTAAGACCAAATTTTACATTCCCTGAGTACTCTACGTACAAGACAAGGTTATCATGACAGAGAACAGTGCGTTATGGTAGCATAATATAAACACCATATCCATAATTGGATCGGATGCATTACAGTGAGATTAAAAAAATGAAAATTTTTTATTGAAATTAGTAACACATGGGAATTTTTAAGCCACCACGAACAGCTACATTAAAGAAACGAAAATTTCAGATTGATATCCATGCCAGAGATAGTATTTCGGTTTTAAAAATAATGTAACTATAAGCAAATACATTGATGAACCAAAATATGACGACCACTTACCTTATTGCTCGTTTATCCGTCTTTGGAATGAAATACATCACTGATTCTGCGTTTCAGGGATCCGACAGTATGTTGATAGGTTTGTGGAAGTATCTGTCATTAGATGCCTACGCACAGGTCATGTAATTCGCCTAAATAACGGGCCGCTGATTTGCGTACGCGGTAATGGAAGTGGGCGTTTGGCGTCATCGGCCGGGAAGCCCCTTACGGGGCAGGTCCGGCCGCTTTGGTGCGGGTCTTATTACATTCGAAGCCACTCTGGGCGACCTGCGCGCCGGATGGGGACCAAATGATGATGAAGGCAACACAACAGCCAGTCCCTGAGCGGAGAAAATTTCCGACACAGCCGGGAATCGAACCCGGGCCCGTAGGACGGCAGTCCGTCACGCTGACCACTCAGCTATCGGGGCGGACTGCGTACGCGGTGATGGCTCCCGATAACAACCCAGATGGGTTCACGAGGATTTACACCAGGTGAATTTGGTCATCGAGATATCAAACTGAGTTCAGTACACTGCTCCTCAAACCACTGTAGAACGGTTCTGGCTCCGAGACACGGACAATTATACTGCTGAAAGACGACATCGCCGTCAGAGAAGACATCAAGCATGAAGGGATGCAGGTGGTTCGCAGCTGTCGGCGTGCCTTCAATTACTACCAAGGTCGCATGCAATCACAGGAGAAAGACTCCCATAGGACAATACTTCTCCCATCCGCCTGCGTCCGTGGTCCGCTGCACGTTTAGAGCCGCCGTTCACGTCGATGAGGGCGTTTTTGGAGACGACCATCGACCTAGTGCAGCAAAAATTTGATTCTCCCGAAGAACAGACACGTTTCCATTGATAGACGGTCGAATCCCGATAGGTCCCTTCGCACTGTAATAGTAATTGATGATGTCGTTGGGTCTGCAAGTGAAAGCGTAGCAGTGTTCTGCTGCGAAGCTTCATGTCCAACAATGTACTATGAAGGGTGATCTACGAAATACTATGAAGGGTGATCTACGAAACGCTTGTTCGTGCACCAGCACAGCGCTCTTTCGGCAGGGATGCCACAGATCACCATATGTCCTACTTTACAGAGCAAACAAACCTCCGAACCCCACGTTCTATGAAGAGTCGTGGACGTCCAACCATTTAGCGCCTTAGTGGTAGTCTCGCTATCCTTCTATCTCTTCCCGTAGATGCTCATGACAGTAGCACGTGAACATTCGACCAGCTTCGTCGTTTTCGAGATACTCATTCACAGGCTGTGCGTAATTATAATCTGCCCTTTATCAAAGTCGCTTATCTAAATGGATTCCCCGTTTGCAACCCATGTCTCCGCTAGGGTGATCCCCCGTCAGTGTCTGCCCCGCAAACATACTTTTGTTACTGCGTCACCACGGGACGGCATCCAGCGTCGAGGTGGTCAGTGGCCATAATGTTTTGACTTATCAGTGTATATTTATTAGGCAAATGCAAGATAACAAAAGGAATGTACTAACAAAACAAATTTTACCTGTACTTCATTCAGTGCTTTCCCAAATAATGAGCCTTAAAATGAAAGTAATAAATAATCTTATTGCCTAAATTGGTTTTTCCTTCACTTGGTACTAATAAAGTTCCTTATAATAAATATCCTCATGAGACACTGTCCTAATACCTTTCGATACTGAGAGAAGCCGAAAAGTAAAGCCTGTCTTCTGAAATGAATGTTCATCTCCCCTCTTTGATCATGTTCACTTGTAAAACAGAACCTCCTTCTGCTGCTGCTTGTGTTTGTAAAACCTACGTCTTTACAAGTGAACAGCGCCTACTTCTCATCACCAGATTACGGCGTATGCTGGACTCAGCCGGAAATGGAACTACGGTAGTAAGAACTGCAGATGCCCAAGCGTTTAGCAAAAACAGCATTTTTGGCGCGGGTCGGCAGACGTATTAGCCATTTATTTTAGTATATTTGGCAGGCAGTGAATGGTGCGGCGGAAAGAGCACAGAGCGGTAATCCGAAGGTCGTGGAGCCGGGTCCCTACGCTGTAACTTCTGGGTCAAATAGACCGATAATGAATAAAGTAACTTACCTGTGTACAGCTCTGTATGCTATAACCTTTCGTCGATAATTACTGCTAGCAGTTTACGTATGCCTACAACAGAGCAGAGCATTGGCTCCCCTGAACTGACATTTCAAAAACGGCGAATGAGCACCAGGCGAAATAGAGGAAAGTAGTCATTACTTCGTACAGACGTGGGAATCTTACAGCAGCCATCTCCAAAAATTTTTTGACCGATATAATTAACAGTTTTAAACATGGCTGATTCTCGGCAACCGTATACAATTTTCCAACGTAGGAATTTTACGGCCAATCGGTTGCAAATAACACTATCAAATAATACTAAGAAAATTAAGCATGGCAAAACAACACATTAACCAAGATGACAACTGTCATAACGTACAAAGGTATCTCACGTAAAATTTCATTGCAAGAAAGTAATGGTCCGAATTTAAAGCAGCTATGCTCAAGTCAAAAATACAATAAAATAGGTTCCAGCCTTGTTTCATATGCCTAGCTAGGAACAACATCTGACTGATCTGCCCTGTGGTTTACATTGCTGCCACGAAAACAATACAAGTAGTGCCACCTATCGGGCGCTTAGAGTGACTTGTGCCCATTTGAAACATTTTAACAGACTATACAACCAGCCTGACGGCCTGGCAATTGGTAAGCCACTAGCAGGCATATTATCCGATACTTTTATCATTTCGCCGGAAGATAAATTCTTTAGTAATTTTTCTGTTGCTGATTTGCGTATTTTGTAATACAATATTTTCATCATATGCAGTGGTTCAGTGGTTCCTGGGAAGGAATTCAGCGTCTGTTTGAAATTTTTAATAGTCTTCATATAAAAATCAGCTTCACTTGTGAATTAGAAAATAACGATCGTCAGTATTGCCACTGACACCGACATACTCTCAGTTTTTTTTTAATCAACTAACACAGATAAAATTGTGCCAGCTAGTTCAGTGCATCCTCATGCCCATAAAAAAGCATTTTTCCATTATGACATTCCTCGTACAATTTCTATACCTGACAAGCTCAATGAAGAGATGAGCATAATAAAAACTGTTGGATTTAAAAACGGCTGTGCTTCCTCGATAGGTGACAAGATCTTCGGAATTAAAACTCACGCATAAGTGACCACTTCAGGCATCATTGCTGTTTCTGACAGTAACTGGCACAAAAATGTTTTCTCGGTTCCATTTCCAGTCCTTGTTTCTTATAAATTCGTCGTCTTCGTATTAAAAAAAATACTGATGCAAAATTACCTTCTCCACTAGCAATAATTTGTATAAAAATCTTACTCACAGTCTCAAGACCACACTTGCTCCTATACACAATTCAGGAGTGTATAAAATCACTTGTGATACGTGTCCCGCTTACTATTGTTTATGTCAGCGGCAAGAAACAATCAATGCCTTCTCTGCGCGATAGCAATTGAGATACTATCGAAGACAGTGCTGCCAAAGCAGAGTTACTAAACACAGCCTTCCGAAATGCCTTCACAAAAGAAGACAGCTGCCAACATGAGTAACGGAGAAGTAAATATCCTTGGAGTAGTCTTCTGGTCCTGACTGTATACCAGTTACGTTCCTTTCAGAGTATGCTGATGCATTAGCTCCATACTTAACAATTATATAGAACCATTCGCTCGACGAAAGGTCCGTACCCAAAGACTGGAAAGTTGCACACGTCATACCAATATTCAAAAAAGGTAGTAGGAGTAAGGCACTAAATTAAAGGCCCATATCATTAATGTCCCCCCCCCCCCCCATGAACCATGGACCTTGCCGTTGGTGGGGAGGCTTGCGTGCCTCAGCGATACAGATAGCCGTGCCGTAGGTGCAACCACAACGGAGGGGTATCTGTTGAGAGGCCAGACAAACGTGTGGTTCCTGAAGAGGGGCAGCAGCCTTTTCAATAGTTGCAAGGGCAACAGTCTGGATGATTGACTGATCTGGCCTTGTAACAATAACCAAAACGGCCTTGCTGTGCTGGTACTGCGAACGGCTGAAAGCAAGGGGAAACTACAGCCGTAATTTTTCCCGAGGGCATGCAGCTTTACTGTATGATTACATGATGATGGCGTCCTCTTGGGTAAAATATTCCGGAGGTAAAATAGTCCCCCATTCGGATCTCCGGGCGGGGACTACTCAAGAGGATGTCGTTATCAGGAGAAAGAAAACTGGCGTTCTACGGATCGGAGCGTGGAATGTCAGATCCCTTAATCGGGCAGGTAGGTTAGAAAATTTAAAAAGGGAAATGGATAGGTTGAAGTTAGATATAGTGGGAATTAGTGAAGTTCGGTGGCAGGAGGAACAAGACTTCTGGTCAGGTGACTACAGGGTTATAAACACAAAATCAAATAGGGGTAATGCAGGAGTAGGTTTAATAATGAATAGGAGAATAGGAATGCGGGTAAGCTACTACAAACAGCATAGTGAACGCATTATTGTGGCCAAGATAGATACGAAGCCCACGCCTACTACAGTAGTACAAGTTTATATGCCAACTAGCTCTGCAGATGACGAAGAAATTGAAGAAATGTATGATGAAATAAAAGAAATTATTGAGATTGTGAAGGGAGACGAAAATTTAATAGTCATGGGTGACTGGAATTCGAGTGTAGGAAAAGGGAGAGAAGGAAACATAGTAGGTGAATATGGATTGGGGGACAGAAATGAAAGAGGAAGCCGCCTGGTCGAATTTTGCACAGAGCACAACATAATCATAACTAACACTTGGCTTAAGAATCATGAAAGAAGGTTGTATACATGGAAGAACCCTGGAGATACTAAAAGGTATCAGATAGATTATATAATGGTAAGACAGAGATTTAGGAACCAGGTTTTGAATTGTAAGACATTTCCAGGGGCAGATGTGGACTCTGACCACAATCTATTGGTTATGACCTGTAGATTAAAACTGAAGAAACTGCAAAAAGGTGGGAATTTAAGGAGATGGGACCTGGATAAACTAAAAGAACCAGAGGTTGTACAGAGATTCAGGGAGAGCATAAGGGAGCAATTGACAGGAATGGGGGAAATAAATACAGTAGAAGAAGAATGGGTAGCTTTGAGGGATGAAGTAGTGAAGGCAGCAGAGGATCAAGTAGGTAAAAAGACGAGGGCTAGTAGAAATCCTTGGGTAACAGAAGAAATATTGAATTTAATTGATGAAAGGAGAAAATATAAAAATGCAGTAAGTGAAACAGGCAAAAAGGAATACAAACGTCTCAAGAATGAGATCGACAGGAAGTGCAAAATGGCTAAGCAGGGATGGCTAGAGGACAAATGTAAGGATGTAGAGGCCTATCTCACTAGGGGTAAGATAGATACCGCCTACAGGAAAATTAAAGAGACCTTTGGAGATAAGAGAACGACTTGTATGAATATCAAGAGCTCAGATGGAAACCCAGTTCTAAGCAAAGAAGGGAAAGCAGAAAGGTGGAAGGAGTATATAGATGGTCTATACAAGGGCGATGTACTTTAGGACAATATTATGGAAATGGAAGAGGATGTAGATGAAGATGAAATGGGAGATATGATACTGCGTGAAGAGTTTGACAGAGCACTGAAAGACCTGTGTCGAAACAAGGCCCCCGGAGTAGACAATATTCCATTGGAACTACTGACGGCCGTGGGAGAGCCAGTCCTGACAAAACTCTACCCTCTGGTGAGCAAGATGTATGAAACAGGCGAAATACCCTCAGACTTCAAGAAGAATATAATAATTCCAATCCCAAAGAAAGCAGGTGTGGACAGATGTGAAAATTACCGAACTATCAGCTTAATAAGTCACAGCTGCAAAATACTAACACGAATTCTTTACAGACGAATGGAAAAACTAGTAGAAGCCAACCTCGGGGAAGATCAGTTTGGATTCCGTAGAAACACTGGAACACGTGAGGCAATACTGACCTTACGACTTATCTTAGAAGAAAGATTAAGGAAAGGCAAACCTATGTTTCTAGCATTTGTAGACTTAGAGAAAGCTTTTGCCAATGTTGACTGGAATACTCTCTTTCAAATTCTAAAGGTGGCAGGGGTAAAATACAGGGAGCGAAAGGCTATTTACAATTTGTACAGAAACCAGATGGCAGTTATAAGAGTCGAGGGACATGAAAGGGAAGCAGTGGTTGGGAAGGGAGTAAGACAGGGTTGTAGCATCTCCCCGATGTTGTTCAATCTGTATATTGAGCAAGCAGTAAAGGAAACAAAAGAAAAATTCGGAGTAGGTATTAAAATTCATGGAGAAGAAATAAAAACTTTGAGGTTCGCCGATGACATTGTAATTCTGTCAGAGACAGCAAAGGACTTGGAAGAGCAGTTGAACGGAATGGACAGTGTCTTGAAAGGAGGATATAAGATGAACATCAACAAAAGCAAAACAAGGATAATGGAATGTAGTCTAATGAAGTCGGGTGATGCTGAGGGAATTAGATTAGGAAATGAGGCACTTAAAGTAGTAAAGGAGTTTTGCTATTTGGGGAGCAAAATAACTGATGATGGTCGAAGTAGAGTGGATATAAAATGTAGGCTGGCAATGGCAAGGAAAGCGTTTCTGAAGAAGAGAAATTTGTTAACATCGAGCATAGATTTAAGTGTCAGGAAGTCATTTCTGAAAGTATTCGTATGGAGTGTAGCCATGTATGGAAGTGAAACATGGACGATAAATAGTTTGGACAAGAAGAGAATAGAAGCTTTCGAAATGTGGTGCTACAGAAGAATGCTGAAGATTAGATGGGTAGATCACATAACTAATGAGAAAGTATTGAATAGGATTGGGGAGAAGAGAAGTTTGTGGCACAACTTGACCAGAAGAAGGGATCGGTTGGTAGGACATGTTCTGAGGCATCAAGGGATCACCAATTTAGTATTGGAGGGCAGCGTGGAGGGTAAAAATCGTAGAGGGAGACCAAGAGATGAATACACTAAGCAGATTCAGAAGGATGTAGGTTGCAGTAGGTACTGGGAGATGAAAAAGCTTGCACAGGATAGAGTAGCATGGAGAGCTGCATCAAACCAGTCTCGGGACTGAAGACCACAACAACAACAACATCATTAATGTCGATATGCAGCAGGATTTTGGAACATGTTGTGTTCGAACGTTATGAATTACCTCGAAAAGAACAGTGTATTGACACACAATCAACATGGGTTTAGAAAATATCGTTCTTGTGAAACACAACTAGCTCTTTATTCGCATGAAGTGTTGAGTGCTGTTGACAAGAGATTTCAGATTGATTCCGTGTTTCTGGATTTCCGGAAGGCTTTTGACACTGCACCTCGCAAACAGCTTATAGTGAAACTGCGTACTGAGTATCGTCTGAGTTTTGTGGCTGGATTCGTGATTTCCTGTCACAGAGGTCACAGTTCGTAGTAATTGACGGAAAGTCATCGAGTAAAACAGAAGTGTCTTCTGGCTTTCCCCAAGGTAGTGTTATACGCCCTTTGCTGTTCCTTATCTATATAAACGATTTGGGAGACAATCTGAGCAACCGTCTTAAGTCGTTTGCAGATAACGCTGTCGTTTATCGACTAATAAAGTCATCAGAAGATAAAAACAAATTGGAAAACGATTTAGAAAAGATATCTGAATGGTGCGAAAATTGGCAGTTGACCTCATCCACATTAGTGTAAAAGGAATCCGTTAAACTTCGGTTAAATGATAAATCAGTCAAATCTAAAGGACGTAAATTCAACGCCGTAAATTCAACTAAATACCTAGGAATTACAATTATGAACAACTTAAGCTGTATGGAACACATAGAAAATGTTGTGGGGAAGGCTAACCAAAGACTGTGTTTTATTGGCAGGACACTCAGAAAATGTAACAGACCCACACTGCTGGCCACCGTAAATGCAACACCAAGAAAGACAAGAGGTAGCACAACAAAATTTATTTTGTAGATAACATGTTGACCAAGTATCAAATGATTACGTTTACAGACGTCTGTGACATGTGGTTCCTGCCAGAATCAGTAGCCAGAGTAGCCGCCATTGTTGGAGATCACCGCTGCCACACGTCTCGGCATTGAGTCAGAGAGACGTTGGATGTGTTCCTGGGGTACAGCAGCCCTAGCAGCTTCCACACGTTGCCAAAGATCATCTGGTGTGGCAGCTGGGGATGTAATCTGGGTCACTCGTTGAGCAACCATGGACCACATGTTTTCTATCGGCGAAAGATCCGGAGAGCGAGCCGGCCAGGGAAGCACTTCAATCTGGTTATTGACGACGAACCTTTGGACAACGCGTGCCACGTGTGGTCGCGCATTATCCTGTTGAAATATGGCTGTGGCCGAGCCCTGAAGGTAAGGAAGGACAACTGGCTCCAGCACCTCGGATATGTAGCGCCGGCTATTTAAAGTACCGGCAATGCGTACTAGAGGCGTGCGAGAGTAATATCCAGTACCGCCCCAAACCATAATACCCGGTGCAAGACCAGTGTGGCGGTGCATAATGCAGCTGTCCAGCATCCTCTCTCCACGGTGTCTCCACACTCGAATCCGACCATCGTGGTGCTGCAGACAGAAGCGTGCCTCGTCAGTAAAGACAACGTCATTCCATTCTGCCGTCCACATCCGTCTGTCATCACACCATTGGCGACGGAGACGTCTGTGGTTCTGCGTCAATGGTAGACGAAGCAATGGACGTCTTGCGGACAGACCACTCTGCTGTAAACGGCGTCGAATGGTACGCGCCGACACTGGATGATGCGTTACAGACGCAATGTGCTGTGCTATGGTTCGGGCTGTCACTGAGCGATCCGTCACTGCCATGCGCACAATTTGCCCGTCAGCACGTGCAGTGGTGCACCGAGGTGAATGCGATCGACCACGTCGGTCCGTCGTACCCTCCTGCATCCAAAGGTCACATATCCGCATTACAGTTGTTTGGTTTCGTCCAACACGACTAGCGATTTCTCTGTATGATAATCGACAATCTCGGTAAGCCACTATCCTTCCTCTGTCGAACTCGGATACTTGATCAAACGATGTTCGCTGTTGTCTACGAGGCATAACTGATCGTCTTGTGAAACAACCACAAGGTAAACACACGTGCCGAACGTACACTCGTCGAAATCGCCAAGCCTTAAATGGCGCTATGAGGTGGCGCCACAGGCGCGCGTGATGTGCGTCTGCGCTGAAATTCTAATCAGTTGCATATCTCATCGCTGCAAACCCATGGTGTAAATTTCACTTGATTCGGATGCTTCCTTCAGGGTGTTGCATTTACGGTGGCCAGCAGTGTACTAAGGAGACTGCCTAACTACACTTGTCCTCCCTCATTTAGAATACTGCTGCGCGGTGTGGAGTCCTTACCAGATAGGATTGACGGAGTACATCGAAAGAGTTCAAAGAAGGGCACACGTTTTGTATTGTCGCGGAATATGAGAGAGATTCTCACTGAAATTATACAGGATTTAGGCTGGACATCATTAAAACAAAGGCGTTTTTCGTTAGGACGGAATCTTCTCACGAAATTCCAATCACCAACTTTCTCCTCCGAATGCGAAAATATTTTGTTGACACTGACCCTCATAGGGAGAAACGATCGCCACGATAAAATAAGGGAAACCGGAGCCCGCACGGAAAGATATAGGTGTTCGTTCTTTCCGCGCGCTAAACGAGATTGGAATAATAGAGAATTGTGAAGGTGATTCGATGAACCCTCTGCCAGACAATTAAATGTGATTTGCAGAAAAACCATGTAGGTGTAGAAGTAGATTTACTATATTGGACAAATTGGAAGATCTTTTAGTGTCAGGTACATCGGACATTTATTGGCAAAAACAGGCACTAATGTACATAATTCCACATTTGTTGAACATCTTTCAATTTGTGGTCACAAACCGAAATGCGATGAAGAAATTTCCATTTTACATAGGGAAAAGAAAGGTCATGGACTGGACATACTCGAAGATCTGGTGATTTTCAAGTATATTTCTAAAAACGATGGCCTTATACTCAATGAACAGTTACCGTTCCGTAACAAACATTTTTTCAGTGGTTTTAATCCACCAAGCGCAGAATTTTGATTCCTCTATTTTTACTACATTTTACAGCCTGAGCTCCGAAACATCATTTTCTCCGAATCTCACAGATGTGTAATACTGTAGTGAGCCTCCACATAGATATTTTTTGTATTGTACAGCTGTTTGTATAAATTTTCCATATTATTACGTTCTTTACGTAACAGCAAAATCTATAAAGCCTTATAGATGACTCCTATTATTCATCTGCTGGAGTACTATGTAATTTGAAAAATAAATAAAGCTCTCTTCCCTTGTCGCTTGGTTTTGTAACTGACTGTCGTTTGTTTTCAAATATTTCCGCTATAATAAATGGACACACGTCATTGTCCTCGCCCGATACGCGGCGCTGCTTGTATTGCTTTCGTGGCAGCTATTTAAGGCACTGAGCCGATCAGTCAGGTGTTGTTCCTATCTGGGCATAGGTGACAAGGCTGGAACCCACTTTATTTTATTTTTGACTTGAACGTAGATGCTCTAAATTCTGACCATTACTTTGTTACAATGTAATTTACATAATTAGCCTTTGACATCATAACTATTGTCATCTTAGTTAATATGTTTTTGCCATGCTTAGTTTTTTATATATTATTTTATAGGGTTTCTCAAAATTTCTTTCTGGTGTAAAAACCCCTATTAGGTGTCAGAACCTAGATTAATTGTAAAACGAACAGTTATTTGCAACCGGTTGGCCGTAAAATTCCTATATTTGCAAAATGATATGATTAAACCCTATGTCCAGGAGAATAAATTTCTTCTGTTGATTAACTCGTGTGGAAGACAAACAAGTCCATAATTATACATTATTTTTCGAGACGAAAAAGGATTGCCATAGTGCAGTATCAAAATTACTACTCCCAAATGCACTCAGCTAGTGTCACCCTGCGATTTCTATTTCTGTCATCAGGTAAAGAATGTGAGCAAAATTCTTTAAAACTGCTCTTATCTCATCGAGAGAATGGATATCACATCTTCAGATGACTGCTATATCACCAGCTATCCTCGCTAATATTTGGCGGTATGATGGACTGTGCGGGGCTTCCTGCCAAACCGTACGATGAAAGAGAACCTTTTATGAGTGTAAACCAAGTTTGTTTTTCAATAGAGACTTAATTGTAAAAATACGGCGTTTCTAGCATCTGCAAAATGCCGAGAAAATTACTCCGTATCCTGTGTTTAGGAAGAATCTACATCCAGCCGAGTAAATTGTCAACTGGAAAATAATAAAAACATCTTATTGTATTACGAAACTCTCGTGCATGACTTAGAATCTGTTCCTGGAAAGTTATTTCCAATCCAAAATTTTCCTCTCCCTTTTTTTCATCCCTTTTATGAAAATATTGATAATTATGATATAATGAACAATATTTCGGATTATTTATAGTGCAAGTGACGTAAAAATTGCAAATGAAAAACATCGACTTAAGGATGGACCCCACGACCCTCGGATTACTTTTCTGGATTCTTCCGGCTGAGCCAACCGCAACCTAAACTCTGCTCCAACATAAATGGCTGATCTTCCACCCGGCCCGCGCCATTAATGCTATTTTCTGTAACCGCTTGTCATTTTCATTCCTGGCCAAGCCGTGCAATTCCATAAATCTCGACGAAGTCAATGACGAATATTCGGTGTCGCCGTTTTGTTGGAGTGACTTCGCTATCGAAAAACATCTTCAAAAATTATAAATGACTGTGCTTAAACTGACACACAATATTTTGTTAGCGCAACGCAATCTGACTTTCAAAATTCCCTACAAAAGAATGGCCCTGACTAACATTAAACTATACCTTTCACAAATCACTTACCTCACAAAAATCTTCGCTGCTCAAGCTACTGCAATACAGCGAGCGCCACTACTGCCAGCTAAATAAAAGATTCAAACTATGGAAGGCACTAACTACTGATAGGGATAGTTAGCAAATGAAAGATATTAATAGAGAACAAACAATGTATTTACCTTGATATCATCATATATAAATATAGCAGTTCATGACAAATTACAAAACTCCGCCATCTCTCTCCCCACATCCACCACTGCTGGCGGCTCACCTCCAACTGCGCAACGCTACGCGCTGTTCACATCCAGCTGCCGCTGCCCAACACTACAATGGCGAGTATTACAACAATGCAAAGCTGCCCAACACTACAATGGCGAGTATTACAACAATGCAAAGCAGCCACAGACTGCACACAGCACAGCCAGTGATTTTCATACAGAGGTGGCGTTACCAATAAAAAAACCTAAACAGCCTACTTACAACATTTTTACGAGTACCGGTCTGGATGAGATATGGAATACGTCAGCTTTTCGCGCCGTGAACCCATTTCAAACTGCCAAAATTCCGTTAACAATATTCTTTTAAAAGTCTCGGCAGTTTTGCCACCTGAAGTACCCAGAACTTGACCGGATGCTACTGGGAACTTTACGCGAAGTAGAGTGAAGTTTGAGAGATGTAAGCTGACTTAACCCATATCATCTGTCAAATGAAAAATTCATCCGAATAAGCCCATAAAAAATAATTATGTCTCCGTCTATTTCGATTGTAAGGCTTTTTTTTTACTTTAAAATTTTATCACATTGCCCATTTTGTTTCCCGGCACACTTAATAGCCTGCGCGGAAAAACGGTCCTACACTCTACTTTAATCCCGGCCACAGTCTTACAGCCTCACAGACGAATTCGTAAAAGAAGCATTGCAACTCACATTATCCCTAAAGAACAACAGACCAGTACAGTTCGCGGAAGAGGACAAAGGCAGTGACGCATCTAAATGCAGAGGAAAGCTTAAGACTTCGGCTGCTTGTTTTGTCCGGAGTGACACAATAGAATACTGGAGATGGCAAGTCAGCCAATCAGGTGCTGGCTAATGTGCTCTAGCGGTGACGCAGGAGGTGAATAGTTTCCAGGAACTCCGGTAGCGGTGACCCACTGCACAGTAGCTGATTCAGACTACCTGAACGGTTCCAGTGCGCGTCGTCATGCACTGGCTCCCCGCGTGACGTCATCATCGCAACACTGGGATACAAGTCCTCTGGCGGTACACAAATACGGTTACGCACGAACCAGCCCATATCTCCAGAAGTTTTGAAATCTGGGTCAAGGGCAAAAGGATGCCATATTTACCCATTAAATCTGGAAATCTGAGCCACGAGACAAGAAGCCGTGCTAGTCATCGATGGCAACTGAAATCACAGAAAAAGGTCCTTGAGTGACGTGAATTTCTAAGACAGTTAACGACTGTGGAAATTTCGTACCAGCTTCCAGATACTGCAGCTAACCCAGGAGGGCAATTGCGCTACCCCAATAAATAGACAGAACACGCGGAAGTAACTTTTTAAGCAAACCTCTTGTGCCAACAGTGAATGACGCTTTTAGCCAAAGAAGCAATGAAGAACGAAGGCTGTAAAGAGATGGCCTGTAGTAAGCAAGTAAAGAGAGGGTCGAAAAAGTGATTTTTCGTGTTTGCAAGAGAAAATGGCGTCGCCACTGTCTGAAAGGAATAATGAAAGATATAATAACAATATCTATAACAGGAGACGATTTTCAAAATAAAATAGGTGACATTTCAAGAATTTGCAGGGGGGGGGGGGGGGTGGAAAGATAAAAATTGAAGAACTGACAAAACCATTTTAAAATAAAGCAAAGAGAAGAGAGAAGAAAGATTAGATTTTCCTTTTTGAGTTTTCAGTCTTCGGACTGTTTCGATGCAGCCTGCAACAAACTCCTCTCCTGTGCCAAACTCTTCATATCAAAGTAGCACTTGCAACCTACGTCCTCAGTTATTTGCTGGATATATTCCAATCTCTGTCATCCTCTATAGTTTTTTCCCTCTACAGCGCCTTCTAGTACCACGGAAATCATTCCGTCATATCCTAACGGATGTCCTGTCACCCTGTACCTTCTTCTGCCAGTGTTTTCCACATATTCCTTTCCTCTCCGATTCTGCGTAGAACTTCTTCATTCCTTACCTTATCAGTCAACCTAATTTTCAATATTCGCCTGTAGCACGACGTCTCAAATGCTTCGATTCTCTTCTGTTCTGGTTTTCCATGTTTCACTGCCATACTAAGCTGTGCTCCAAACGTACATTCTCAGAGATTTCGTCCTCAAATAACGGCCTATGTTTGATACTACACACATCAAAAAAAGATTTGCATCATCTCGGTACAGAAAATTGGAATAGAGACCAACAAAAAGCATCATTTCCGCCCTACTTACTGCTCATGAAAACCACACATCGCATGCTGTACCACCATACAGCGAGACCTCCAGAGGTGGTGTTTCAGATTTCTGTACACACCGGTACCTCTGATACCGAGTAGCACGTCCTCTTGCCTTGATGCATGCCTGTATTAGTCGTGGCTTACTATCCACAAGTTCTTCAAAGTACTGTTGGTCCAGATTGTTCCAATCCTCAACTGCTGTTCGTCGCAGATCCTTCAGAGTGGTTGGTGGGCACGTTGTCCATAAGCAGCCCTTTTCAATCCATCCTAGGCATGTTCGATAGGGTTGATGTCGGAAGAACATGCTGGCCACTCTAGTAGTAGTAGTAGTAGTAGTAGTAGAGGGGTTTGTGGGCGCACGACAGCAAGGTCTTCAGCGCCCGTTCAGTATCATAGTGAGACGAGTGTCAAGGAAAAAACCTCAGAACATGGACATAAAACGGAACATAAACACAGGGAACAATCATTGAAAAAATGTGCTCACCCACACCGAAGCGTGGGATGAAGCAGGGCGTCAGCAGTAAAACATGGACAATACAGGAAGAAAATGATAGAGGTAGCTAAAACAATGTAGCAGATGGAAGTGGCTGGCTGACCGCAAGGAAAAAAGGGAGGAGTCAGCCACTCTGCAACACACTAAAACCTCCAGCCTAAAAGTTTAGGCCAGAGTCCAGACACATCACAAAACTTAAAAACCCTAGACACACACGTCTCATCGTTAGCTAAAACACAAGGCAGATCCCCATCAACTTGTGCTTCTGCCCTTGCATCACGGTATAAAATGCAAACTGTGCCGGACAGAGATGTGCACACCACAAGCATCACAAAACGGAGGATCCTCCAGCCGTAATAAATAGCTATGCGTCAGAGGACAGTGCCCGATCCGAAGACGTGTGAGGGCCACCTCTTCCCGCCTGAGCAGCCGGCAGGAGGAACGCCACGGCCGAGTGGTTGACTTTACCGACCGCAGTTTATTGGCCGTCACCGCCAGCCACTCGTCCTCCCACAACTCCATGCACTTCCTGTGGAGTGCAGCGATGACTGACAGCAAGGGGATAGGACACTGGATCACATCCTGCTCTCTGCAGGCCTCCTTGGCAGCCCGATCAGCCTGTTCATTGCCCCATATGCCTACATGACCAGGCACCCAGCAGAAGGATACCTCTTTACCCCACTCTAGTCGAGCGATGTCGTTACGCTGAAGGAAGTCATTCACAAGACGTGCACGATATGGGGGCGCGAATTGTCGTCCACGAAGACGAATGCCTAGGCAATATGCTGCCGATATGGTTGCACTATCGGTCGGAGGATGGCATTCACGTATGGTATAGCCGTTATGGCTCCTTCCGTGACCACCACCGGCGTACGTCGGCTCCAAATAATGCTACCCCAAAACAGCAGGGAACCTCCACTTTGCTGCAGTCGCTGGACAGTGTATCTAAGGTGTTTAGCCTGACCGTGTTGCCTCCAAACACTTCTCCGACGATCGTCTGGTTGAAGGCACATACGACACTCATCGGTGAAGGGAACGTGATGCGGGCCTGAGCGGTCTATTCGGCCTGTTGTTGGGCCCATATGTACCGCGATGCATGGTGTCGTGGTTGCAAAGATGGACGTCAGCCATGAACGTCGGGAGTGAAGTTGCGCATTATGCAGCCTATTGCGCACAGTTTGAGTCGTAACACGACGCGCTATGGCTGCACGAAGAGCATTATTTAACGTGGTGGCGTTGCTGTCAGGGTTCTTCCGAGCTATAATCCATAGGTAGCGGTCATTCACTGCAGTAGTAGTCCTTGTACGGCCTGAGCGAGGCATGTCATCGACAGTTCCTCTCTTTGTCTCCTCCACGTCAGAACAAAATCACTTTGGTTCACTCCGAAACGCCTGTACACTTCCCTTGTTGAGAGCCCTTGCTGGCACGAAGTAACTACGCGGACGCGATCGAACCGCGGTATTGACCGTCTAGGCATGGTTGAACTACAGACAACATGAGCCGTGTACCTCCTTCCTGGTAGAATGACTGCAGTGATCAGCTATCGGACCTCCAAAAATGGTTCAAATGGCTATGAGCATTATGGGACTCAACTGCTGAGGTCATTAGTCCCCTAGAACTTAGAACTAGTTAAACCTAACTAACCTAAGGACATCACAAACATCCATGCCCGAGGCAGGATTCGAACCTGCGACCGTAGCGGTCTTGCGGTTCCAGACTGCAGCGCCTTTAACCGCACGGCCACTTCGGCCGGCCTATCGGACCTCCTCCATCAACGTCTATCTTCAGGAGTTCTGGGAATCGGGGTGATGCAAAACTTTTTTTGGTGTGTGTATTAGATTCCTCTTGACCAGGAATGCCATTTTTGCCAGTACTAGTCTGCATTTTGTGTCATCCTTTCTCCGTCAATCATTGGCTATTTTGCTGCCTCGGTAGCAGAATTCCTTAACTTCATCTACTTCATGACCATCAATCCTGATATTAAGTTTCTGGGTATTCTCATTCCTGCTACCTCTCATTACTTTCGTCTTTCTTCGATGTACCCTCAATCCATATTCTGTACTCACTAGAGTTTTCATTCCATTCAGCACATCATGTAATTCTTCTTCACTTTCACTCAGGATAGCAATGTCGTCAGAAAATCGTATCACTGATATCCTTTCACCTTGAATTTTAATCCCACTCCCGAAACTTTCTTTTATTTCCTTCATTGATTCTTCGATGTACAGATTGAACAGTAGGGGCGAAACACTACATCCCTGTCTTACGCCTTTTTAATTCCGAGCACTCCGTTCTTGGTCGTCCACTCTTATTAATCCCTCTTGGCTTTTGTGCATGTTGTATATTCCCCGTCTCTCCCTACAGCTTACCCCTATTTTTCTCAGAATTTCGAACGTCTTGCACCATTTTACACTGTGTTATGCTTGTTCCAGTCCACAAATCCTATGAACGTGTCTTGATTTTTCCTTAGTCTTGCCTCCATTATCAACCGCAACACCAGAATGGAATTCTCTGGTGCCTTTAGCTTTCCTAAAGCCAAACCGATCGACATCTAATACATCCTCAATTTTCTTTTCCATTCTTTTGTACATTATTCTTGTCAGCAACTTTGATGCATGAGCTGTTAAGGTTATTGTGTGATAATTCTCGCACTTACCAGCTATTCCAGTCTTCGGAATTGTGTTGATGATATTTTTCCGAAAGTCAGATGGTATGTCGCCAGACTTATTCATTTTACACACCTACGTGAATAGTCGTTTTGTTGCCACTTTCCCGACTTATTTTAGAAATTCTGATGGAATGTTATCTGTCCCTTCTGCCTTGTTTGATCTTAAGTTCTCCAAAGCTCTCTTAAATTCTGATTCTAATACTGGATATCCTATCTCTTCTAAATCGACTCTGGTCTCTTTCTTCCAGCCTTCAGCGTATTCTTTCCATCTATCCACTCTCTCGTCCGCATTTCACAGAGAAATTCCTGTTGAACTCTTAATGTTACCACTCTTGCTTTTAATTTCACCGAATGTTGTTTTGACTTTCCTATATACTGAGTCCTTCCGATAATCATTTCTTTTTCGCTTTCTTCATATTTTTCCTGCAGCCATTTCGTCTTAGCTTTCCTGCGCTTCCCATATATTTCATTCCTCAGCCAGTTGTATTTCTGTATTCCTAAATTTCCCTTACTATTTTTATACTTCCTTGTTTCATCGATCGACTAAAGTATTTCTTCTGTTACCCATGGTTTCTTTGCAGCTACCTTCTTTATACCTATGTTTTTCTCTCCTATTTCTGTGATTGCCCTTTTGAGAGATGTCCATTCCTCTTCGACCCTACTGCCTACTGAGATGTTCCTTATTGCTGTATCTATAGCCTCAGATAACTTCGTATTTCGCCATTCGTTAGTACTTCAGTATCCCAATTCTTTGCGTATTGATTCTTCGTGACTAATCTCTTAAACTCTCAACGTAATCGACTTTTCTTCGTCTGGCTCCTCACTCCTTGTCGTCTGGTGCAAGGCCAAATCAGATCTGTCTTATACTCAGGTGGCAAACCTACCCACGATGAATCATCACCTATATGTCAACAACCTCTATAGGTCTGCCAAACGCTGACTTCTGCGCGTTGAATTGTTGCCATGCTACATGACTCTTATACACTGATCAGCTAGAAGATTGTGAACACCTACATAATAGCCGGTAGGTCCATTTTTGGCGCAGATAACAGCGGCGACGCGTCGTGGCATGGAAGCAATGAGGCCTTGGTAGGTCGCTTGAGGGAGTTGGCTCCACATCTGCACACACAAATCACCTACTTTCCGTAAATTACGGGGAAGGGAGCCATAAACTCTGACTCCACGTTGAATCACATCCCAGAGCTGACGAGTTGGAGTGCCAGCACATCAAATGGAACTCGCCAATGCGCTCCTCGAACTACTCCGACATCACACTCCTGGCCTCGTGACTGGCGTATTATCTGCCATCGGTAAATACGAGGGCTATCCACACAGTACATTACGTTTTGGAATTAAAAATAAATAAAGTATTGGAAAAAAGTTTTATTATATACAGATGAAAGCCACACTTAAATACTACTTTTCTACATAGTTGCCATTTAAATTAAGGCACTTATCGTAGTAATGGACGAGTGGAAATTCCTTCGTCGTAAAATTCGGCCGCCTGCGCCTTCAACCACGTGGTTACCTCTTGTTGAAGCTGTGCGTCGTCATCAAAACGCTGCATAGCCAACCACTTCTTCATTGCTGGGAATAAGTGGAAGTCGCTGGGTGCCAGGTCGGGACTGTACGGCGGATGAGGAAACAACTCCCACTTAAAAGATTCGAGAATTTCACGAGTGGCATTTGCCGTGTGGGCCCGGGCGTTTTCGTGAATCAGCAAGATCTTTGAGCCGAACTTTCCCCTGCGCTTGTTTTGCATTGCTCTTCTGAGGTTGTGCAGAGTTTGGCAATACCTTTGAGAGTTTATTGTAGTGCCTCTTTCCAGGAAATCCACAAAAATCACACCTTTTCTGTCCCAAAAGACAATCGCCATCACCTTCCTTGCTGACATTGTCTGCATGCATTTCTTGGGTTTTTGGGGAGAATTTGTGTGCCCCCACTGCACTGACTGCAATTTTGTCTCGCAGTTCACATGCTTAACCCATGTTTCGTCACCAGTAACTATGCGATCGAGTAATGAGTCGCCATCTTTCTCGTAAGCGTCCAAAAACGTTAACGCTGCAGCCATTCGCTGATTTTTGTGACTCTCTGTCAAGATTTTTGGTATCCATCATCCACAAAACTTGTGGTAACCAAGCTTTTCGGTAATGATTTCGTGGAACAAACTTCGTGAAATTTGTGGAAAACTCATAGAGAGTTCCGTTATTGTGAAATTACGGTTTTCACGGACCGCGGCATTGACTTTTTCGACAAGTTCGGCAGTCACTATGCTGGGTCTTCCACTTCGCTCTTCGTCGTGAACGTTAGTTCGGCCACAGTAACTCAACGGATTACAGCACGAACCTCTCACTAGCACGGCAAGATGCCGACTGAGCGGCGGAATGCCATGACACCAAGATGGCCGCGCTAGCCCCGCCCCTAACGGACACAAACGAAAACGTAATGTACTTTGTGGATAGCCCTCGTATGATCGTTATGAATAGGTGTACTTGCTCTGCAATTAGAGTGCGATACTCCTTAGCCGTCATGGTGTCTTGCACGAGCTCCACTTAACCCATGGGTGCCCACGTGAATGTCTCCCAGAGCATAAGGGAGCCGCCCCAGCTTGTCTCCGTTCCGCAGTGCAAGTGTGAAGAAGCCGTTTCCCTGGAAGACGACGGATCCGAACCCTCCCATCGGCATGATGAAGAAGGTATCGGGATTCATCGGACCATGCAACGCTGTGCTACTGAACCAACGTCCAGAGCCGATTGTCACGTGCCCGTTTCAATCGTAATAACCGATGTCGTGGTGTTAACATTGACTCATAAAAGGATCGTCGGCTGCGGAGGCCCACCGTTAGGAGTGTTCGGTGTGTCCAGACACACTTTTACTATTCCTAGTATTAAAGTCTGATAATAGTTCCGCCACAGTTCGCCGCTTGTACTGTTTTACCAGTTTGCCCAGCCTACAATGTCCGGACGTGGTTTCACTAGAGCACTCCTCGAACACCTGTCAAGTCGTGAAGTTTCCGAAATGCTAGCACCGAACAATCACACTCTGCTCTCGGTCAAATTGAAATAGATCGCATGCCTCCCCCATTCTACACACAATAGCCGCTCGCTGACACTACACGCACCGTGCGTGTGTCTGACTAGCAGTCATTCCTCACCAGGTGGCACCGCTATCGCCTGGACGGGTTTGTATCGAAAGTAGGTCAGTGGTCATAATGTTGCGGCTGATCACTGTTTAGTGTTTGGTTTGCAGACTGTGTTCGCATACGATGAACATTTTTGTGACATGGGCAGTAGCTGTCCCTGTGAGCGGGAATTGTATGAATACATCTGGTCAACATGATCCACAGGTAAACTTCACAGGTCGAGAGCTAAGGCGATCGACACGGCCAGGAGTCGCCTACTCAACGGACAGCTTTAACGCTTCTGTGACAGAATCGTTTTGCAGTGCGGACAGCAGCTATTAAACTTCAAACATCGATTCTTCAGAGTAGTGATGGGGATTATCTGACAGGCTAAACCAGGCCTCATCTGAAGAAATGAAAAACTGAGGATCAGAAAGTCAGAAGCCACCGAAAAGACTCAACAAGCGTAAATTGGTCCACTCGTTTTAACTCTTGCACAACAGTAAATTTGTAAGAATACTATGCCGCTTCTATTTGATAATGGTTCGAGACGACGATCTATTAACTTCCGCTTGCGCAGATAAACGGCGCTGAGGTTTCGCCAGATTTTTCTCCAGAATTTCGTTGAGTCGAGCAATGTTTTCCGGTGTTCGAAATATTTTCGGATAGTTAGGGCTTTTATTCGCTATAGACCCCGTTTTGGGCTATTTTGGCGCTGAGTTTTTCATTGCGTAATTTGCTCAAGGTTTTGCCAAAACACGTCTAGTTTTAAACTCTTCCACAAATCGTCCCTCAGACGTTTCCCATAAATTGTGCTACGCATGATAACCGACAATGAAAACGCACTGTTTTATCGTACATTCTGCTTGGTAGCTAAAAACTTCTGCTCCTTTTACTCACTCGAAGGTAATGACACAACGAATCACTCGGGACAGAGCGCCGGAAGATGCGCACGTGCAGATAAATGACTGCAGCGACCGGAGAACCGAAATCACAGTTCCCAGCATTTTCTGTGATGGACAGTTCTCCTGTTCGTTAACAAAGGTCAATCTCGCGTCACTCTTATACATACACCAATGGAAAGAAAACAGCAAAACCAAAACAAAAAGAATAGTAATGTAGAGTAATGAAATTTCGAGAATACGTTTGTTTAGGTAACATATTTAAGTGATTAACTTTGCAAGATCACAGGTTAGTGAAAGTGCGAGATACGCCACTGGAAATGTGAAATGATGGTACAGTAATGACCGGTGTAACTGCCTGAATGTTGAATTCAAGTATGCAAACGAGCATGAATTGTATTGAACAGAAGCCGGACGTCAGTTGTGGGATGGAGGTCCATGACTGTTGCATTTGGTACGTCAATACAGGGACGGTTAATGCCGTTTGTGGATGACTTTGGAGTTGTCATTCGATCATTTCCCCAGACCTGGGGCTTAAATAGGCCAACGCAACATGTCGTCACACTGAAGAGCAAGTTGTGTTACAACAACGGTATGCGAACGGCAGTTATCCTGTTTTCAAATGCTATTCACGAATGGCAACACAACAAGTCGAATCAACAGACTGACGCTCAGATTTACAGTCAGGATGTGTGGGATAACCAAGATAGAGAGCCCCTACTGTCATACGAAATCACACCCCAGACCATAACTCCAGGTGTAGGTTCAAATGGCTCTAAGCACTATGGGACAATTCTGAGGTCATCAGTCCCCTAGAGTTAGAAACTACTTAACTAAGTTAAGAACATCACACACATCCATGCCCGAGGTAGGATTCGAACCTGCGACCGTAGCAGGCGCGTGGTTCCGGACTGAAACTCCTAGAACCGCTCGGTCACGGCGGCCGGCCCAGGTGTATGTCTTGTGTGTGTAGCACGCAGACAAGTTGGTTGCAGGCCCTCATCTTGTCTCCTTCTAACACACGGCCATCACTGGTACCGACACAGAACCACCTTTCATCAGAAAATACAACGGACCTCCATGCTGCCCTCCAATGAGCTCTCTCTTGACACCACTGAAGTCGCAAATGGCGGTGTTTGGGGTCAATGGAATGCACGCTACAGGGCGTAACGCTCGGAGCAGTCCTTGAAGAAACCGATTTGTAGCAGTTCGTTGTATCACTGTGGTGCCAACTCCTGCACCAATCGCTGCTGCAGATGCAGTACGATGCGCTAGAGCCATACGCCGAACACATTGGTCTTCCCTCTCGGTAGTGTCACTTGGCCGTCCGTTCTGGTGACTGTACATTCTCGTGACCACAGCTGCCAGCAGTCATATACAGTGGCTACATTTCTATCAAGTCTTTCCGCAGTATAGCAAAAGTAACATCCAGCTTTACGTAGCTCTATTACATGACCACGTTTAAACTCAGTAAGGTGTTGATAATGGCGTCCGTCGCCTTGAAGGCATTCTGGACTGACATCAACTCATCAAGTCCAGTCTCAAAGGTAAGGCCGGTATTACACTATCAAATTTCTTTGTCAAAGATTTGATCAAAAAACTGATCAAATATTTCGTCAAATATATTTGACAAAGATCTTTGCCGTAGCGCTAGAAGGGGTATTACACTGTCATCATATTTTTCGTCAAAGTTCAAGATGGCTGATAACAACAACTTGTTATTAACCGCAGCAGTTGCATGTACCACAATTGCACTGTGTGCAGAAGTGGAAGAGAAGTGGGGGGGGGGGGGGGGGGCGACAAAGGAAACATACATACCTGGGTGAAGCCGTGGGTTTTACGACGACACGATACAAGCATTCAACAAAACTTGTTACGTGAGCTTATAGTGGAGAACGTAAAGTCGTACATCAATTACTTAAGAAGGGATGAGCATACATTTCTGTATGTGCTCAATGAAATGTATCGTCATATCATAAAGCACAATATTCACTTAAGAACTGTTACATCTGCAGAAGACAGGCTCACTGTAACACTCCGATTCCTTGCTACAGGAGAGGGTTATGTTATGTTAGGTTAGGTTAGGTTAGGTTAGGTCAGGTCAGGTCAGGTCAGGTCTCCAATCTTCTTAATCTATTTTTGTATCCGGTGTGCCTCACGTTGTAAAGCGCCTCATCAGCTTCATACATCTCTGTTAATTTTGTAGTTGTCGGCAAACACCAATTGTATTTACTGGCAACGTTTATAAAAACACTACAGATGACAGAATGCTGCAGCGATGCTAGCGCTCCATGTGGTAACATGTCACATTGCAGTGAACAGAAGACAAGCGACTTCTTTGATCAAATCTACAGCGAGGCCCTAGACTTGATCAAATATTGGATGACATTTGACAAAGTTCCGTATTACACCATCAAATATCTTTGACAAAGATATTGGACAAAGATATTTGACAAAGAAATTTGATAGTGTAATACCGTCCTAACTGACGCTCACGACCGTCGCAGAGTGTATTTATAGCAAACCTCTTTTACATCCTCATAGTGGCACTAGAAACACGCGTACCAACTTCCGTCTATGGCTCACCACCCTTTCTTCTGCGATTTTTTTTCCCGTCAGTTTATTTTCCAGGTCAGTTTATTTTTCTTTTTCCCACCCTATACACAACTAAACGTCCCAAAGCAACACGCTGTATTTTATTCAGTAGGCGATATAACGATAACGAGTGAAAATTAATGGGCAGGTAATCATCCCGATCAGTTCCAGCTACACGTACTATGAGAACAAGCCACGCCGCGCTTTCATTTGCCAATTAAAAAATGGTTCAAGTGGCTCTGAGCACTATGGGACTTAACTTCTGAGGTCATCAGTCCCCTAGAACTTAGAACTACTTAAACCTAACTAACCTAAGGACATCACACACATCCATGCCCGAGGCAGGATTCGAACCTGCGACCGTAGCGGTCGCGCGGTTCCAGACTGTAGTGCCTAGAGCCGCTCGGCCACCCCGGCCGGCTTGCCAATTCCGTTCAGAATCTGAAGTAATCGATTCTGTTCACTGCCTACTACAGTCAAACTGTGTCTGCCAAATGTATCGTGATTTTGTTTAACGTTTTGGATTACGATTCAGTCAAATAGGCACGTTCTCTCTGTAGAGCTGTAAAACAAGATCCCATAGACGGATGCTGGAGAACGTGTTCGGAACTACAAAAGCCGTACGTTCCCAGCCAAGCCATAAAACCACAGGGCGTCCTTCGTGCTTCATTGGTTCGCGAGCGCCCGCTATGCTCTTTGAGCAGCACAAATTCCGCAGCGTGATTCGGCTTCCACGGAATTCAGTCCGTCGCCTCCAGACTACTTGTTCAACAGTGGCTGTGTTTTCTTCCCTGGCCTTTATCTCCTGCTGAAGGCTGTTTGTCGATGGCCAAACCTCAGACTGCAGTAACAGCTCAGCTCTCAACGAAGCTTTCTGCACTACTGGCCATTAAAATTGCTACACCACGAAGATGACGTGCTACAGACGCGAAATTTAAACGACAGGAAGAAGATGCTGTGATATGCAAATGATTAGCTTTTCAGAGCATTCACACAAGGTTGGCGCCGGTGGCGACACCTACAACGTGCTGACATGAGGAAAGTTTCCAACCGATTTCTCATACACAAACAGCAGTTGACCGGCGTTGCCTGGTGAAACGTTGTTGTGATGCCTCGTGTAAGGAGGAGAAATGCGTACCATCACATTACCGACTTTGATAAAGGTCGGATTGTAGCCTATCGCGATTGCGGTTAATCGTATCGCGACATTGCTGTTCGCGTTGGTCGAGATCCAATAACTGTTAGCAGAATATGGAATCGGTGGGTTCAGGAGGGCAATACCGAACGCCGTGCTGGATCCCAACGGCCTCGTACCACTAGCAGTCGAGATGACAGGCATCTTATCCACATGGTTGTAACGGATCGTGCAGCCACGTCTCGATCCCTGAGTTCACAGATGGGGACGTTTGCAAGACAACAACCATCTGCACGAACAGTTCGACGACGTTTGCAGCAGCATGGACTATCAGCTCGGAGACCATGGATGCGGTTATCCTTGGCGCTGCATCACAGACAGGAGCGCCTACGATGGTGTACTCAACGACGAACCTGGGTGCACGAATGGCAAAACGTCATTTTTTTCGGATGAATCCAGGTTCTGTTTACAGCATCATGATGGTCGCATCCGTGTTTGGCGACAGCGCGGTGAACGCACATTGGAAGCGTGTATTCGTCATCTCCATACTGGCGTATCACCCGGCGTGATGGTATGGGGTGCCATTGGTTACACGTCTCGGTCACCTCTTGTTCGCGTTGACGGCACGTTGAACAGTCAACGTTACATTTCAGATGTGTTACGACCCGTGGCTCTACCCTTCATTCGATCCCTGCGAAATCCTACATTTCAGCAGGATAATGCACGACCTCATGTTGCAAGTCCTGTACGGGCCTTTCTGGATACAGAAAATGTTCGACTGCTGCCCTGGCCAGCACATTATCCAGAAATCTCACAAACTGAAAACGTCTGGGCAATGGTGGCCGAGCAACTGGCTCGTCACAATGCGCCAGTAACTACTCTTGATGAACTGTGGTATTGTGTTGAAGCTGCATGGGTAGCTGTACCTGTACACGCCATCCAAGCTCTGTTTGACTCAATGCCCAGGCGTATCAAGGCTGTTATTACGGCAAGAGGTGGTTGTTCTGGAGACTGATTTCTCAGGATCTATGCACCCAAATTGCGTGAAAATGTAATCACATGTCAGTTCCAGTATGATGTAGTTGTCCAATGAATACCCGTTTATCATCTGCATTTCTTCTTGGTGTAGCAATTTTAATGGCCAGTAGTGTAGTTTCCCCTTTTGTGGAACGTCATGCAGCCTCAGTTCCTGGCAGGCTGTTCTCGGACGTCTCCTTGATAAGGTAACTCGCGCAATCAACACCCATTAGCCTATAGCTTGTATCGCTCATTAAAAGACGCAAATTGGGCCATCTGAATATTGTACCACTTTCAGATGTTTTTTCAAGACAGGTGACTGTCAAATCGTTTCTAATGTCACATGCTGTCCTGGAAGATAGGTTCATTTACTGTCTCGTAGTACTGTCATAACTGACTAAATACGACAGTCTCAACTAAAAGAGACGTGTCTGGAAAGTCTATGGGGGAAAGAGGGGCAAAATCGCCGGGTGGAAAAAGTTTGCCCTGAGCAGCACTGCTACCTGCCGAAAAGTGAAAAAAACTAGTTCGAATACACATCATCTTGTTCTCAGAGTTTCACAGAGGAAGCTTGTTCCGTTAATCTTGAGTAGAAACGTTTCTAATTTGCAGAGGTCTGATGTAAGATGCATATGCCTTCATTGCACCTCCAGTGTGCGGCCGAAAATTGCCATGAAGAGGAAATCGCAAGACAGCTACGTTATGTGGGCTGCTCGAAATCAGGTGAAATCACTCAACAGGCACATTTCACTTGGCGCGAGACACTATTGTTCTAGGCGTTTTTGCATGATCACTGTGAGCTGAGAAGAAAAGTGTGACATGACACGATATACAGACATACTGGTGACTGCGCAACACATCTGTGGTTTCAAAGTCGTGTCTGATCGGAGGTTGAAAAAACTTCAGACCTCTAGCACATTTGTACCGAAGCTTGCAACATGTGGCTGACTTACATCAGGCACATCTGAAAATGGTTTTAGCGTGGTCGCTTTTCCATACTCCCCGTGATGAGCTGTGTATGGCAGATGTGCTGCCTTTTAACTAAACTTGGACGTAATCAGTTTGGAATGGTTTTAGTTGCACCTGAAGATTGAGGTGAGACACCAAAATCGGGTTGTGTAAGACTTCAGTAATAAAAAGTTTTTACCACTGTAGCGGAAGTATCAATCATGAAAGAAACCTCACTATCTTAAAACTGTATGTTTTATTGAGCCTGATTCAAAAACCCGACTGGAAATGGTCTGCTCCAGCAACTTGATATTGTTACAGATATAAAAGCTTCCAGATTCCAACAAAGTATGTCTGGAAAGCAGAACAATAAACAAAGGTATAGTACTGCGACTGCAGCGGCTACATAACCTACCACGGCCTCTCACCCCCACCCCCCCTTCCCAAGGTTGGCAAAGGAGGCCACCAAGCAAGCTTTTATATAAATACATATAGTTCCTAAACATTACATGGTATTTCACTAACAATTATTTGTGTGACACCTCACAGCACGCAGATTCAAAACGTGTAAGCGCAATGGTCTATAAATAACCATGCGATGGTAAAAATTCCATTTCTCTTTCAGACTGAGGTGACGAATTTCGCGGAATAGTGATACGCACATCTACAGACGGCGGTGCAATCGCGTACACAGGGTAAAAAGGGCAGTGCTTTGGCGAAGCTGTTGTTTGTACTCAGGCGATTCATGTAAAAAGATTTTCGACGTCATTATGGCTGCACGACTAGAATTAAAAGACTCTGAACGCGAAAGGTAATGGGAAATAGACGCATGAGAAATAGACGCATGAGACAATCTATTTTGGAAATCGATAGACAATTAGATTTTCCGAGATCCACAGTGTCAAAAGTGTACCGTGAATACCAAATTTTAGGCATTACGTCTCACGACGTACAGCGCAGTACCGACACCCTTCACTTAACAACAGAGAGCAGCGGCGTTTGCGTAGATTTGCCAGTGCTGACTGGCAAGCAGCTCTGTGTGAAATAACCGGAATGAATCAGAGTGGGACGTACGAAGAACGTATCCGTCAGGACCCTGCGGAAAAATTTGGCGTTAATGGGCTATGGCAGCAGAAGACCGAAGCGCGCATCTTTGCTAACAACACGACATCGCCTGCAACTCCTCTCCTGGACTCGCGACCGTATCGGTTGGACCCTAGACGACTGGAAAACGGTGGCCTGGTCACATGAGTCCCGATTTCAGTTCGTAAGAGCTGATGGTACGGTTCGAGTGCGGCGCACACCCTTCGGGCCATGGAATCAGGTTGTCGACAAGGCACTGTGCAAGCTAGTTGTGGCTAGATAATGGTGTGAGCTATGTTTACGTGTAGTGGGCTGGTGTTCTGATCCAGCTGAACCGAACACTGACTGGAAATATGTTTGGCTACTTAGAGATGCCGTGTCACCGGACTACAATTGTTCGCGATTGGTTTGAAGAACTTTCAGGACAGTTCGAGCGAATGGCGTAGCAACCCCGACAGCCCCACATGAATCCTGTCGGAAACTTACGGGATATAATCGAGAGGTCAGTGCGTGCACAAACTTCTGCACTGACAATGCTTTCCAATTATGTACGGCTACAGATTTTCTGCGTGGGACTTCCAACGACTTGTTGATTTCATGTCATGTGGAGATGTAGCACTACATCGGGCAAAAGGAGGTCCGAGAAACATTAGGAGGTATCCCATGACTGTTGTCACCTCAGTGTTCATGCATGTAATAAACTGAAATAAAACGGATGGCAAAATAAGCACACTGGACATAATATAAATCACCTCCCTTACAGAGCAGACTGCTCTCTTTGTAGCGCTGTAGGTGGCGCAGAACTTCTACCAAGCGGTCGTGTGGTCGTCCACCACTGACGTTGTCAAGGCAGCAATGTGATATGCAACTGACTCTCGGTGTGTGACATCAGCGCAGCAAGAAAAATCGAAATGAAGATGTGACAGAATGCCAGAAAGGACTTGCCGTATTTGAACTCGCACATGACCACACCCTGAGTGAAGTTGCTCTATCAGTTAATATATAACGCGGACCATCCAAAGTGCCTACAAGGAATGGTGTACCATTGTCAGGCAACTACCACGATAAACAATAGTGGTCTTATAAATATCTTGACCAAAGCGGACCCGAGAAGCCAGTCACGACTTGTTATGACAGTCGATTTTCAATCCGACAAGAACTGCTACTGTCTGTTAAGGCAGGTCCATCTCAATAAGTTTCCGAGCGAACATTACTAAGGACACTACACGGAACGGATATTTGGAGTCAGATACCTCTCAAAAGGCCAATGGTCATAACGCTCGGTGGGCCAAGCAGCGCAGAAATAACACAATCACAGACCAGTACCGCAGAATTCTCGTGCATATTCGAATATGATAAATTTCCTAGAGACAGATGATCTCCTGTCCACAAACCAGCACGGCATTAGAAAGCATCCCTCGCGGGTAACGGCTTGACCTTTTCGCCCACGACAACATGCCAACAATGGATGAAGTGCAAACGGTAGATTCTGTATTTCTAGGTTTACGGAAAGTGACTGATGCAGTGCCCTACAGCAGGCTCTTAACGGATTTTAGGAAAGTGTAGGTCATTTATAAAGGAGATCGTATATAGAATACGTGTGAGATCCCCTGGCCTGCCCTTAGAGGTTCCCGATTACGATTATAACGCTCAGCTTGTTTATTTTGGGCTCTGAGTTTATTACGCCTGCCCCGGTTCCAGTTCTCCTTAATAACACGAGGACTAACATCGTCTGGAATAAGAGCTTGAATTTCCCACAAGTTCGAAAGAAGGGAATTAACCGGTTAGGAAAGGACCAAGGATGCAGCCGTAGCTCGCAAGGCTTCATGACTGGCGGTATTAAAGGCAAAACTAAGCCAGAGAAGACTGGAGTCCCATTTACTAGGGGTTTTCTGATGATAAATAATCAATGCGGACATAAGATTTCGGTTAACTCTCTCCGCAAAGGACTCCTGGGGATAACACAGGGTGGTGGTGATATGCTTGATACCATTCTGAAAACAGAAGGCTTTGAAAGGACCCAAAAGAAAGGCAGAAGCATTGTCGCTAACAAGCTCCTTGGGTGCCCCAAAAGCACTGAAGGCATTACTTATATGATAAACAGTGGTGGCAGCGGTAACTTTACGGCTCGGAAGGAACCAAGTAAATCTGGAAAACGCATCGATAATACACTCCTGGAAATGGAAAAAAGAACACATTGACACCGGTGTGTCAGACCCACCATACTTGCTCCGGACACTGCGAGAGGGCTGTACAAGCAATGATCACACGCACGGCACAGCGGACACACCAGGAACCGCGGTGTTGGCCGTCGAATGGCGCTAGCTGCGCAGCATTTGTGCACCGCCGCCGTCAGTGTCAGCCAGTTTGCCGTGGCATACGGAGCTCCATCGCAGTCTTTAACACTGGTAGCATGCCGCGACAGTGTGGACGTGAACCGTATGTGCAGTTGACGGACTTTGAGCGAGGGCGTATAGTGGGCATGCGGGAGGCCGGGTGGACGTACCGCCGAATTGCTCAACACGTGGGGCGTGAGGTCTCCACAGTACATCGATGTTGTCGCCAGTGGTAGGCGGAAGGTGCACGTGCCCGCCGACCTGGGACCGGACCGCAGCGACGCACGGATGCACGCCAAGACCGTAGGATCCTACGCAGTGCCGTAGGGGACCGCACCGCCACTTCCCAGCAAATTAGGGACACTGTTGCTCCTGGGGTATCGGCGAGGACCATTCGCAACCGTCTCCATGAAGCTGGGCTGCGGTCCCGCACACCGTTAGGCCGTCTTCCGCTCACGCCCCAACATCGTGCAGCCCGCCTCCAGTGGTGTCGCGACAGGCGTGAATGGAGGGACGAATGGAGACGTGTCGTCTTCAGCGATGAGAGTCGCTTCTGCCTTGGTGCCAATGATGGTCGTATGCGTGTTTGGCGCCGTGCAGGTGAGCGCCACAATCAGGACTGCATACGACCGAGGCACACAGGGCCAACACCCGGCATCATGGTGTGGGGAGCGATCTCCTACACTGGCCGTACACCACTGGTGATCGTCGAGGGGACACTGAATAGTGCACGGTACATCCAAACCGTCATCGAACCCATCGTTCTACCATTCCTAGACCGGCAAGGGAACTTGCTGTTCCAACAGGACAATGCACGTCCGCATGTATCCCGTGCCACCCAACGTGCTCTAGAAGGTGTAAGTCAACTACCCTGGCCAGCAAGATCTCCGGATCTGTCCCCCATTGAGCATGTTTGGGACTGGATGAAGCGTCGTCTCACGCGGTCTGCACGTCCAGCACGAACGCTGGTCCAACTGAGGCGCCAGGTGGAAATGGCATGGTAAGCCGTTCCACAGGACTACATCCAGCATCTCTACGATCGTCTCCATGGGAGAATAGCAGCCTGCATTGCTGCGAAAGGTGGATATACACTGTACTAGTGCCGACATTGTGCATGCTCTGTTGCCTGTGTCTATGTGCCTGTGGTTCTGTCAGTGTGATCATGTGATGTATCTGACCCCAGGAATGTGTCAATAAAGTTTCCCCTTCCTGGGACAATGAATTCACGGTGTTCTTATTTCAATTTCCAGGAGTGTAACTAGTAAATATCGATGGCCCTTCTTAGTACGAGGTAACGGTCCTAAATAATCAATGTAGAGCTTGTTCATAGGACAGGACTCCCGTTCAGATCTCAACTACCCCTGCTGAAGAGCATTCTTGGATTTGGCTGCATTACACAAGCGGTATTGGGGTATCGTCTCCCTCACATCCCGGTCCATGGAGGGCCAAGTCAAATGCTCCTTGATTTTCTTAAGAGTCTTGTAAATACCCGTGGTCTAGGGGAACAGTGCGGCTCTCGCAGCCGAGCGAAGCAGACGTGCGGTGTGTGCTCTCCGCTGTCAGAGAGGGCCCGCACGCCTTGTTTACTTTCTTCGGCCGACACTAACGTGACGCCGTAGCGCTACAAGACCATGGCAAACCAATACAGAAGATCAACCTTGAAATTCACATTTCGGAACGACTTTACCCGACCGAAGGCGCTCGAAGTCGAACTCTTTTTAAAAGAGGAAGCCAAGATCCCGGCTGCCGACATTGTCGGCATTCACTTTTCGATCGTCAGTAGCACGGTCTATGTAAAGCTCATAAACGAAACTACATGCGACAAGGTGCTTCGTGAGATGAAACAAGAACTCCGCTTCTGCCACGCAGATGGCAATGTTGGCAACGTCGAGGTCGGCCATGCCGCAATGGGACTGCGGACTATCCGCATATTCGAACTTCCATTTGAACTCCCGGCGGCAGAAGTTGTAGCGGCGCTCCGCCCCTACGGCACGGTACACGAACACGTGGCTGAAAAATGGACCCAGTTTAAGACGTATCCAGTACTCAATGGAGTACGCCAAGTGCGCATAGATCTCCAACGACACGTGCCATCCTATCTACAGATAGGAGGATGCCGGACCATAGTTATTTATGACGGCCAGCCGAAGACGTGTTCCGGATGCGGCAAAGAAGGACACCTTCGTTCCGAGTGCCTCCAGCGTCGGATCACACAACTCCCACTGAAGGACGTTGCACCACCAGCGGCGGAGACTATTCTACCCGTGACTTACGCGGCGGCTCTCACGACGTTCTCCACACAACAGACACGGCCGACCGCTTCAGCGGTACAAGAATCACTTTCCACGGACAAAAACCTGGATGATCCGCCGACCTGGCCAGTGGTGGAAAATAGTACTACGACTCTGGAGCTACCGAACGCGACAGACATTGACGCCGGCAAGATGGCAATTGATTCCCTTATTGTACCGACCGAAGCGTTTCTTCCGGCGGAGCGTGAGTCAGTGCCGTCTTCTGGCAATGAAGGCCATGTACGGAAACAGCGATCACCGAAACGCCGAAAGCTCCGTCGTCGGACCGTGTCGGGACACAGCGGTTCGCATTCGGCCGGGGAAGAACAACTGACCACTCAAGAAGCCAGCTGCGAAGCTGAGGCTGTTTCCACTGACTCCAACCTTGCAGAACAGACAGAAAAACATGCAGCTTTCGAACATCAGCCCATTGACAGAAACAGTGAGCAGCGGGAAGGTACCAGTGCAGGCAGCGAAGTCACCCGGTCCCTTTCTACCAAACATTCCGAGGCTATGGAACATGAACAGACATCCGCGCCCGCTTCGTGGGCCGAGGACGTCGAGACACAAGATCCCGACCCGCGGCCAGCTGAGGCGCCGCCGGATCATGCAGCATAAGCAGCACAAGGAGGACCGCGTTTGGCCGGGGGTGACATCACTTCCGATGTTCGCTTCTCTCCAACTTCAACATGGATAACCTCGCCCAAACAACGCATTGCCAGGCTTACCGCCTGGCGACAATGACTATCAACATGATCAGTTCTCCTGTCAAGATCCAACTTTTGAAAGAAACCATACGAGCCATGGGAGTTGACTTTGCTTTCCTACAAGAAGTGAAAACGACTGCACTCCCGCACTTTTACGGTTATGCCACACATGTGACGCCCGGTAGCCCTGCAGACACCGGAGTGGCAATATTAGTGCGTGAAGGTATTGAAGTTACCGACGTCACGTTTCTTCCCTCCGCGCGAGGAATAGCATTTACGGCACTCAACACCCGATTCATTAATGTTTACGCGCCGTCGGGTACCACAAGACGTCACGACCGCGCCAGATTCTACTCCACAGATGTCGCTCCCCTTTTCCTTGGACGATACGACCACAGCGTCCTCGCCGGCGATTTTAATTGCGTACTTCACCCCAAGGACCAAATCCCACATTACATGCCTTGTCCGGAACTGGGTGCGATGATCCAAGAACTTCACTTGTGCGACACGTGGGAAAAAGTCCACGGTAACCGCTCTGGCCACACTCATCTTACCAGCCATTCGGCCAGCCGACTTGACCGCATATATGTGTCACAAGATCTCACACAAGGTGTGGTGAACGCCGAATTATGGCCTCAAGCCTATTCCGATCACAGTGCCTATATCTGCACTATACACCTACGCCCCCAACAAGTCTGGCGCAGCAATGGCTTTTGGAAGCTCAACATAACTCATCTCCAGGACCTGGATTGCCGTCGGCAAGTTGCATCAACGTGGACTGACTGTGAACGCCGCCACCCACGATACACCTCGACCCTGGAGTGGTGGCTCCTCTGTGCCAAACCAGCAATCCGTAGGACACTTATGTGATATGGCAAGGACGTGACTGCGTGGCATCGACAGACCCTCGATTTTTACTACGCGGCACTCAGGGACCTCGACGCCTTACCCCCTTCCCCGGAGAGACAACATGACCTAAGCAGAATCAAGGCTCACATACTATCATTGACCAAGCGTCGACTAGAAGGTGCAGTAGTCCGCTCGCGACGGCACGACCGAACGGTTGCAGAGGAACCCACTATGCACCACGTTGTGGCGGATAAGCGCCGACAACGCCAACATTTAATCACACAACTCAGGACACACGACGGTCGCTTATGTACGACCCAATCAACCATAGTAAAGGCGGTGGAGGATCATTTTCGTCATCTTTACAAGGAAAGAACCGTCAATGACGAGGCCACTACTGAACAGCAGGTAACACGTACTATCGTCGAGGCTACCGTGAATGCACTAACAGAGGAAATCTCACTCGAAGAAGTCGAAGACGCCGTGGACAAAGGTGCGGCCAATAAATCTCCTGGACCTGATGGATTGCCCATCGAATTCTACCGGACTTTCCGTGACATCATGATGCCTCGCTGGGTTATAATGTACCGCGAACTTATGTCTCCAGACTGTGTTGTGCCGCCAGCGTTTGTAGAAGGTCTCCTCATACCAGTACACAAGCCAGGTGGAGGGCTATCGATTAACGACTATCGGCCGCTTACAATGCTGAACGCCGATTACAAGATTTTCACTAGGATTATGGCGAGCCGTATTAAGACGACTTTGCCGATGATCCTCGCTCCAGAACAGACGTCGCAGGGGGGAGAAGCCAACATACACATGGCCACCGGTGACTGCAGGGACTTAATAGCGATCGCTTCTGCGTGCCGTCTGAGAGCGGCGATCGTCTCCGTCGATGTCAACCGCGCCTTTGATAGAGTGCACCACAACTTCCTCCTACGAGTGATGGACTGTATGGGATTCCCCCCGGGCCTCATCGACACCCTACGGCGTCTTTGGACCGCAGCCAGCTCACACGTCCAGGTCAATGGAAGGACGGTAGGACCAGTACCCATTAAGAGGTCTCTACGACAGGGTTGTCCCCTATCTACCTATCTTTATGCAATCGCACTCGAGCCACTCCTAGGGGGCCTTAACCACCGCCTATCTGGCATCACCCTGCGGGACGTCACCTTTCGCTATAAGACATACGCTGACGACCTGCTACTGCTGGTTCGTTCCAATGACGAAGTTCAAAGCGTACTAACCTGGATTGAGCGATACGGACAGGCCGCAGGCAGCCTTCTGAACATCAACAAGTCGGCGGCGTTGGACATTGGGCGTGGTCTCGGGCCGGAAGCCCTCGCTCCCCTCCCACCAGTTTCTGATCTGCGATATTTGGGAATCACGTTCAAGAAAGATGTACGTAAAACAGCTGCAGCAAACTACCGACGGTTATTACAGATCATACGCGCAATGGTGCGACAGAACCTGCTCCGGGACCTGAATCAGCTACAACGTGTTGAATACCTGAACCTCTACGTAGCATCAAAACTCAACCACGTGGCACAGGTCCTCCCACTACCGCTGCAGATAGGTCGCCGGCTTCAGGCGGCCTTCAGTTACTACGTTTCCGCAGGTCACATCTTTAAAGTGCGATACGACACTCTTACCCTCCCAGTGCACAAAGGAGGGCTGGGATTGGTCAACGTCAGGGCGAGAGCAGCTGCCCTTTACATGAGCAACATGAGGAAACGATGGAAAAGTCAATATACCTCTCTCACGGGTCGTTTACTACAGGTTCTGATGCCAGCCTCTAACGTCCCGCCGGTGTCGGTTGCGCACGTCGCACCACAGCTCTCCCATGTGTCGACCTTCATTCTTGATTACAGCTATGTCAGCTCGAACCTCTCCGCCACACGTCCACCAAAGGCGAAAGATTTTTATACCAACCTTCTGCGGACTGTTCACCATAACGTGGTGGAAAACAAGTACCCTACGGTTCACTGGCCAAGAGTGTGGAAAACGATACACCACCACTTTCTGACATACACGGTGCGTTCGAAGTGGTATCAGATCGCCAACAAAAAATATGCCACACGCCAGCGACTTCACACTATTGGACTGGCAGACTCCCCTTATTGCCCAGATTGTCACCTTTTGGACACCGATGAACATCGTTTTACTTGCACATCATCGTCCGGAGTCTGGCGACTAACACAGAAGATACTGGCTTGTTACCTCCGGGTCACACCTGATATGATTGACCCGCAGACCCTACTCTGTCCCGATGAAACTTACTTTCCGGCTGCAAAATATCATGCGCTTACATGGTTCAAAGGACTTACCGTCGCCTACATCTTTAGCGACGGGGAGAAAGAGCAGCTTGATTACTGGTGGTTCCTACAAAATGCTCACAATGCCCTCGAAAGCACACCGAAATACCGTACGCTCTTCGCAAATTATTTACGCAGCGTTTTCGTTAACACCCCACTCAGCTGGGGAGTGCCAGGCTCTGGTTAATGTGCTGTGCCGCATCACACTAACGGCTCAACGTTCTGCCTTGTCAGCCATGACCAAAGGAAGAGACAAGCTGCTGCAAGGATACTGTTTTCCTTGAGGCACTAGCGAAGCAGAATGCCTCCGTTGCAGATGCCCTTCAAAGGCGCTATTGGAGATTTCAGATAACGATGGCGAGGCTCCAAGTGGAACCAGTTACATTATTGAAGAACCTTTTAGTTAGAATTACATCAGTGGTTTATATTTTTATTTTTTGATTACTCTTTTATGCCACCTTTGTTGTTGTAACACTTACTTGTAACACTTAGTTACTAGAATTCTCATTTGTACACGCTCCCTAAATGTAATCATATGACAAGTAGCGGTGACACTTAGGGTTTTTATTTTTTTATTTATTTTTTTAGTTCCATTTTCCTAAAGGGCTTTTTAAGGGAAAAAAGTGGTCCAAAGAGGGGGTTGCGTCTTAAAAAAATAAAAAAAATTAAAAAAATAAAAAAGTTGGTAGAAAAAATATCAAAAAAATGGTAGCGTCTATAAAAAAAAGGGGGTAGCGTCTTTGATTCAAAATCAAAACGTCTTCAGTCCCGGGTTCGATCCCCGCCACTGCCTAAATTTTGATAAATAATCAGCATTGGCGGCCGAAGGCTTCCGGCATAAGAAGTCAGCCTCATTCTGCCAACGGCCTTGTCAAAGAGGGCGGAGGAGCGGATAGAGGCTCAGGGCACTCTCTTGTCCTAGGGGTGGGAAATTGCCCCTAAAGGCGGAAGAATCAGCAATGATCAACGACATGAGGATGCAGAAGGCAATGGAAACCACTGCATTAAAGACACGTAACGTGTATCCACAGGACATGTGGCCTGTAATTGAAGAAGTGTCATGATGATCTCTCCACTGGCAAAAGATTCCGGAATAGTCCCCCATTCGGATCTCCGGGTGGGGACTGCCAAGGGGGAGGTTACCATGAGAAAAAGATTGAATAATCAACGAAGGATAACGTTCTACGAGTCGGAGCGTGGAATGTCAGAAGCTTGAACGTGGTAGGGAAACTAGAAAATCTGAAAATGGAAATGCAAAGGCTCAATCTAGATATAGTAGGCGTCAGTGAAGTGAAGTGAAAGGAAGACAAGGATTTCTGGTCAGATGAGCATCGGGTAATATCAATAGCAGCAGAAAATGGTATAACAGGTGTAGGATTCGTTATGAATAGGAAGGTAGGGCAGAGTGTGTTACTGTGAACAGTTCGGTGACCGGGTTGTTCTAATCAGAATCGACAGCAGACCAACACCGACAACGATAGTTCAGGTATACATGCCGACGTCGCAAGCTGAAAATGAACAGATAGAGAAAGTGTATGAGGATATTGAGAGGGTAACGCAGTGTGTAAAGGGGGACGATAACCTAATAGTCATGGGCGACTGGAATGCAGTTGTAGGGGAAGGAGTAGAAGGAAAGGTTACAGGAGAATATGGGCTTAGGACAAGGAATGAAAGAGGAGAAAGACTAATTGAGTTCTGTAACAAGTTTCAGCTAGTAATAGCGAATACCCTGTTCAAGAATCACAAGAGGAGGAGGTATACTTGGAAAGGGTCGAGAGATATGGGAAGATTTCAATTAGATTACACCATGGTCAGACAGAGATTCCGAAATCAGATACTGGATTGTAAGGCGTACCCAGGAGCAGATATAGACTCAGATCACAATATAGTAGTGATGAGGAGTAGGCTGAAGTTCGAGACATTAGACAGGAGGAATCAATACGCAAAGAAGTGGGATACGGAAGTACTAAGGAATGACGAGATACGTTTGAAGTTCTCTAACGCTATAGATACAGCAATAAGGAATAGCGCAGTAGGCAGTACAGTTGAAGAGGAATGGACATCTCTAAAAAGGGTCATCACCGAAGTTGGGAAGGAAAACATAGGTACAAAGAAGGTAGCTGCGAAGAAACCATGGGTAACAGAAGAAGTACTTCAGTTGATTGATAAAAGAAGGAAGTACAAACATGTTCCGGGAAAATCAGGAATACAGAAATGCAAGTCACTGAGGAATGAAATAAATAGGAAGTGCAGGGAAGCTAAGACGAAATGGCTGCAGAAAAAATGTGAAGATATCGAAAAAGATATGATTGTCGGAAGGACAGACTCAGCATACAGGAAAGACAAAACAACCTTTGGTGACATTAAAAGCAACGGTGGCAACATTAAGAGTGCAACGAGAATTCCACTGTTAAATGCAGAGGAGAGAGCAGATACATGGAAAGAATACATTGAAAGCCTCTATGAGGGTGAAGATTTGGCTGATTAGAAGAAGAAACAGGAGTCGATTTAGAAGAGATAGGGGATCCAATATTAGAATCGGAATTTAAAAGAGCTTTGGAGGACTTAGGGTCAAATAAGGCAGAAGGGATAGATAACATTCCATCAGAATTTCTAAAATCATTGGGGGAAGTGGCAACAAAACGACTATTCACGTTGGTGTGTAGAATATATGAGTCTGGTGATATACCATCTGACTTTCGGAAAAGCATCATCCACACAATTCCGAAGACAGCAAGAGCTGACAAGTGCGAGAACTATCGCACAATCAGCTTAACAGCTCATGCATCGAAGCTGCTTACAAGAATAATATACAGAAGAATGGAAAAGAAAATTGAGAATGCGCTAGGTGACGATCAGTTTGGTTTTAGAAAAAGTAAAGGGACGAGAGAGGTAATTCTGACGTTACGGCTAATAATGGAAGCAAGGCTAAAGAAAAATCAAGACACTTTCACAGGATTTGTCGACCTGGAAAAAGCGTTCAACAATATAAAATGGTGCAAGCTGTTCGAGATTCTGAAAAAAGTAGGGGTAAGCTATAGGGAGAGACGGGTCATATACAATATGTACAACAACCAAGAGGGAATAATAAGAGTGGACGATCAAGAACGAAGTGCTCGTATTAAGAAGGGTGTAAGACAAGGCTGTAGCCTTTCGCCCCCACTCTTCAATCTGTACATCGAGGAAGGAATGATGGAAATAAAAGAAAGTTTCAGGAGTGGAATTAAAATACAAGGTGAAAGGATATCAATGATACGATTCGCTGATGACATTGCTATCCTGAGTGAAAGTGAAGAAGAATTAAATGGTCTGCTGAACGGAATGAACAGTCTAATGAGTACACAGTATGGTTTGAGAGCAAATCGGAGAAAGACGAAGGTAATGAGAAGTAGTAGAAATGAGAACAGCGAGAAACTTAACATCAGAATTGATGGTCACGAAGTCAATGAAGTTAAGGAATTCTGCTACCTAGGCAGTAAAATAGCCAGTGACGGACGGAGCAAGTAGGGCATCAAAAGCAGACTCGCTATGGCAAAAAAGGCATTTCTGGCCAAGAGAAGTCTACTAGTATCAAATACCGGCTTTAATTTGAGGAAGAAATTTCTGAGGATGTACGTATGGAGTACAGCATTGTATGGTAGTGAAACATGGACTGTGGGAAAACCGGAACAGAAGAGAATCGAAGCATTTGAGATGTGGTGCTATAGACGAATGTTGAAAATTAGGAGGACTGATAAGGTAAGGAATGAGGAGGTTCTACGCAGAATCGGAGAGGAAAGGAATATGTGGAAAACACTGATAAGGAGAAGGGACAGGGTGATAGGACATCTGCTAAGACATGAGGGAATGACTTCCATGGTACTAGAGGGAGCTGTAGAGGGCAAAAACTGTAGAGCAAGACAGAGATTGGAATACGTCAAGCAAATAATTGAGGACGTAGGTTGCAAGTGCTACCCTGAGATGAAGAGGTTAGCACAGGAAAGGAATTCGTGGCGGGCCGCATCAAACCAGTCAGTAGACTGATGACCAAAAAAAATACCTAAATGTCCACCCACCAACGAATCATGAAAATAACGAAAACCCGGTCGCACTAAGGTTGCAGGCAAACAGTTCTTGGACTGCTTAGCCTCGCCCACCCTCTTACAGAGAATACCACTCTTAAGAACATACTCATCCAACAGCTCTCCTGAAAGCACACATTGATTAATGGATTGAGTGTTCGGGATCATCGCCGGGTCGGAGAAACGAAACCACGAGCAACTTAGAGGCGTGCTGCTAGATTTGTTACCGATAGTTTCGATCAACACACGATTATTACGCAGATGCTCCGTGAACTCAAGTGGGAATTCCTGCAATGAAGATGACGTCCTTTTCGAGAAATGTTGTTGACAAAATTTAGAGAACTGCTATTTGCGGCTGACTGCAGAACGTCTTTCCTGCCCGCCGACACACATTTCGCGTAGCAACCACGTCGTGCGGAGGCATAGAGACAAACGTTTTTCCCTCGTTCCATGCCCCGTATGGTGCCTTGCGGAGTATGTGTGTTGACGTAGATGAAACTCAACAGGCCGGCCGCGGTGGTCTCGCGGTTCTAGGCGCTCAGTCCGGAACCGCGCAACTGCTACGGTCGCAGGTTCGAATCCTGCCTCGGGCATGGATGTGTGTGATGTCCTTAGGTTAGTTAGGTTTAAGTCGTTCTAAGTTCTAGGGGACTGATGACCACAGATGTTGTGGTGTCACCGCCAGACACCACACTTGCTAGGTGGTAGCTTAAATCGGCCGCGGTCCATTTAGTACATGTCGGACCCGCGTGTCGCCACTGTGTGATCGCAGACCGAGCGCCACCACAAGGCAGGTCTCGAGGTACGATATAGCACTCGCCCCAGTTGTACGACGACTTTGCTAGCGACTACACTGACGAAGCCTTTCTCTCATTTGCCGAGAGACAGTTAGAATAGCCTTCAGCTAAGTCCGTGGTTACGACCTAGCAAGGCGCCATTAGCCTTACATAGTTTGATAGTTATCGTATGAAATGTCTCATCAAGAATGCTGTATTCACACATAGGAATAAAAGATAAGTATTCGAGTAGCTGCATACTTTTCTTATTAGAATTCACTACTTATCCTGTTCCAGAATTCACGCCCGTCTGCGTTAGATAGGGTGCGTTTCGGCCTCCTCTATCTACAAGGTGTTGGCACATTTAGCAACACATTAGATGTTAAGTCCCATAGTGTTCAGAGCCATTTGAACCATTTTTTGAAACTCAACAGTAGCTGTCCTGACAAGACGAAGGTTTTACAAGTAATTTATTGCCCGCCACAAGCACACCGACTTCAAAACTAATTTACGGTTGCACAAAGAGCTCGCTACAGTGTTGGGAGTGAACCGTGAGTGAACCGTGACATCTGTTTTACAACCTGAGGGTGGCCCGTGAGGACTGAAAGTTGTAATTTCGTTTTGAAATTGGCGTGACTGTGAGGGACAATAAATTTGTTCGTGCGTCAGTTCGTAGCTTTTTAGTTTTTCATGTTGGTATTCCTGATGTTATGGGTTTACTTATGGATTTTCTTCTCTTATTTGTAGATCACTGTTGCTGTTTGAGTTTACATATTGTTATTTGGAGCGAGTGAGTGGAACTTTAAACGCCAGAAAATGGAGTGCGAAGTGGAGAAATCGGAACATTCCCGAGATATTCTTCTCTATGAGTTGAATTGAGGAGTCACAGCAGCGGAGGAAGCCAGAAACATTTTCACAATTTATGCGGATAACGCCACTAAATGATGCACGTCAGTCTAGTCGGGAACTTATAAATGTAATGAACTGCAACCATTCAACCACCGTGGCCCATCTGCAAACAGTGAGAAAGGTTAAAAAATCGGGTGTATGGGTACCGCATGCTTTGAGCCAAAATCACAAAAATCAGCGAGTGGCCGCATGTGCATCTCTGCTTGCTCGTCATCAGTTGGCTCGTGAACTGTACGGACCTTTCCTATCCTGTATCGTCATTGATGACTAGAAATGGTGTCCTTATGCTAACGTAAGGAAAAGAAAGGAACGGTTGACCACTAACAAAGCAGCAACTCCCCGTACAAACACGTGTGCGCATCGACAAAAGATAATGTTACGCATCTGGTGGATTTCATGTTCTTGCATGTTTAAGTGTTAAAAATTAATTTTCAGGGTGACACTTCGGATGATGTCCGAAGGCTATTAATAAATTTTTAAAAAATCATGGATAATACGTAGCAATCAACATGTCCTCAATTTGGTTGTTCCGAGGAATCTAACCCTCAATTAATGGCTCCAGCTGGATATGGTATTCCTGAAGAAGCTTCTGGACTGTTTTAACGTGGTATGCAAGGGGATTGTTTTGTCAGTTGTATTTTACATGCAGTTAAGGCTTTTCCTTTCGAAAGGCACTGTGCGTTAAGAAGTCAGTAGTGGAAAGGTTACCGTTGTTGCTAGGTACCGATGGTGAATCCTGGGCCAACTTCAGCGTCAGCGAACTTGAAACATGCCAATGTCAATGTCGTCATCAAAATCAGCTGCTCAGTACTGAATGTAGTGTGAGTTCTGTTTCTGGTTGGTGTGATCGGCTTCCCTTTCGTTGTCAGTTTGTATGCCGTGCGGGTACAGCTGGCAGTGCCAGTCAGATTTCCTGTGCTACGGTGTTCACCGATATTGTGTTGTCTGTGTGCTTAGTTTAAACTGCCCTTAGGCCGTAGAGTGTCACTCAGAAAAAGTATTTTTTGGCTATTATGCTTCCACGTGGGTTATGTTCAAATGGTTCAAATGGCTCTGAGCACTATGAGACATAACATCTTAGGTCATCAGTCCCCTAGAACTTAGAACTACTTAAACCTAACTAACCTAAGGAAATCACAAACATCCATGCCCGAGGCAGGATTCGAACCTGCGACCAGAGCGGTCGCGCGGTTCCAGACCGAAGCGCCTAGAGCCGCTCGGCCACACCGGCCGGCTGGGTTATGTTCGAAGTTCCTCAGACTTAGGATGAATGGTTTCTTCGAATGTCTCGATCTGCGCCTCGAAGTTGAATTCATTGTGTTTCACTGTGCTGTGTGGGTTACTCCAGCATTACTTATCATTCGTAGAATGTTGTTCCGTACGATCTGCAGGCCTCGTTCATTTGTTGGAGCTGCGAATGTCATCATTGGTCTAATAAAAGCGATCTGCATGGACATCGACGCCCTTTTATTTATTGCACGTTACGTGTTAAGCATTGGGTATAGTCGTGTGACATGGCTGACATGGCGTCAATCGTTGTGGGCTATCTAAAAGTAATACCGTTCAAGATCTCTGTTATTGTTGTGGTCTTCAGTCCTGAGACTGGTTTGATGCAGCTCTCCATGCTACTCTATCCTGTGCAAGCTTCTTCATCTCCTAGTACTTACTTCAACCCACATCCTTCTCAATCTGCTTAGTGTATTCATCTCTTGGTCTCCCTCTACGATTTTTACCCTCCACGCTGCCCTCCAATGCTTAATTTGTGATCCCTTGATGCCTCAGAACATGTCCTACAAACCGGTCCCTTCTTGTCAAGTTGTGCCACAAACTCCTCTTCTCCCCAATTCTATTCAATACCTCCTCATTAGTTATGTGATCTACCCATCTAATCTTCAGCATTCTTCTGTAGCACCACATTTCGAAAGATTCTATTCTCTTCTTGTCCAAACTATTTATCGTCCATGTTTCACTTCCATACATGGCTACACTCCATACAAATACTTGCAGAAACAACTTCCTGACACTTAAATCTATACTCGATGTTAACAAATTTCTCTTCTTCAGAAACGCTTTCCTTGCCACTGCCAGTCTACGTTTTATATCGTCTCTACTTCGACCATCTTCAGTTATTTTGCTCCCCAAATAGCAAAACTCCTTTACTACTTTAAGCGTCTCATTTCCTAATCTAATTCCCTCAGCATCACCCGACTTAATTCGGCTACATTCCATTATCCTCGTTTTGCTTTTGTTGATGTTCATCTTATATCCTACTTTCAAGACACTGTCCATTCCGTTCAACTGCTCTTCCAAGTCCTTTGCTGTCTCTGACAGAATTAGAATGTCATCGGCGAACCTCAAAGTTTTTGTTTCTTCTCCATGGATTTTAATACCTACTCCGAATTTTTCTTTTGTTTCCTGCACTGCTTGCTCAATATACGGATTGAATGACATTGGGGAGAGGCTACAACCCTGTCTCACTCCCATTCCAACCACTGCTTCCCTTTCATGTCCCTCGACTCTTATAACTGCCATCTGGTCTCTATACAAATTGTAAATAGCCTTTCGCTCCCTGTATTTTACCCCTGCCACCTTTAGAATTTGAAAGAGAGTATTCCAGTTGACATTGTCAAAAATTTCTCTAAGTCTACAAAGGCTAGAAATGTAGGTTTGTCGTTCCTTAATCTTTCTTCTAAGATAAGTCGTAAGGTCAGTATTGCCTCACGTGTTCCGATATTTCTACGGAATCCAAACTCATCTTCCCCAAGGTCGGCTTCTACTAGTTTTTCCATTCGTCTGTAAAGAACTCGCGTTAGTATTTTGCAGCTGTGACTTATTAAACTGATTGTCCGGTAATTTTCGCATCTGTCAACACCTGCTTTCTTTGGAATTGGAATTATTATATTCTTCTTGAAGTCTGAGGGTATTTCGCCTGTCTCATACATCTTGCTCACCAGATGGTAGAGTTTTGTCAGGACTGGCTCTCCCAAGGCCATCAGTAGTTCTAATGGCATGTTGTCTACTCCCGAGGCCTTGTTTCGACTCAGGTCTTTCAGCGCTCTGTCAAACTCTTTACGCAGTATCCTACCTCCCATTTCGTCTTAATCTACATTCTCTTCTATTTCCAGAATATTGACCTCAAGTACGTCGCCCTTGTATAGACCCTCTACATACTCCTTCCACCTTTCTGCTTTCCCTTCTTTGCTTAGAACTGGGTTTCCATCAGAGCTCTTGATATTCATGCAAGAGTGGTTCTCTTTTCTCCAAAGGTCTCTTTAATTTTCCTGTGGGCAGTATCTATCTGACCCCTAGTGAGATAAGCCTCTACAAACTTACATTTGTCCTCTAGTCATCCCTGCTTAGCCATTTTGCACTTCCTGTCGATCTCATTTTTGAGACGTTTGTATTCCTTTTTGCCTGCTTCATTTACTGCGTTTTTATTTCTCCTTTCATCAATTAAATTCAATATTTCTTCTGTTACCCAAGGATTTCTACTAGCCCTCGTCTTTTTACCTACTTGATCCACTGCTGCCTTCACTACTTCATCCCTCAGAGCTATCCATTCATCTTCTACTGTATTTCTTTCCCCCATTTGTGACAATTGTTCCCTTATGTGCTCCCTGAAACTTTGTACAACCTCTGGTTTAATCAGTTTGTCCAGGTCCCATCTCCTTAAATTCCCACCTTTTTGCAGTTTCTTCAGTTTTAATCTACAGTTCATAACCAATAGATTGTGGTCAGAGTCCACATATGACCCTGGAAATGTCTTACAATTTAATACCTGGTTCCTAAATCTCTGTCTTACCATTATATAATCTGTCTGATACCTTCTATTATTTCCAAAATTCTTCCATGTGTACAACCTTCTTTTATGATTCTTGAACCAAGTGTTAGCTATGATTAAGTTATGCTCTGTTTAAAATTCCAGCAGACGGCTTCCTCTTTCGTTTCTTTCCCCCAATCCATATTAACCTACTATGTTTCCTTCTCTCCCTTTTCCTACTCTCGACTTGCAGTCACCCATGACTATTAAATTTTCGTCTCCCTTCACTACCTGAATAATTTCTTTTATCTCATCATACATTTCATCAATTTCTTCATCATCTGCAGAGCTAGTTGGCATATAAACTTGTACTACTGTAGTAGGTGTGCGCTTCGTGTCTATCTTGGCCACAATAATGCGTTCACTATGCTGTTTGTAGTAGCTTACCCGCACTCCTATTTTTTTTTATTCATTATTAAACCTACTCCTGCGTTACCCCTATTTGATTTTGTATTTATAAACCTGTATTCACCTGACCAGAATTCTTGTTCCTCCTGCCACCAAACTTCACTAATTCCCACTATATCTAACTTTAACCTATCCATTTCCCTTTTTAAGTTTTCTAACCTACCTACCCGATTAAGGGATCTGACATTCCACGCTCCGATCCGCAGAATGCCAGTTTTCTTTCTCCTGATAACGACGTCCTCTTGAGTAGTCCCCGCCCGGAGATCCGAATGGGGGACTATTTTACCTCCGGAATATTTTACCCAAGAGGACGCCATCATCATTTAACCATGCAGTAAAGCTGCATGCCCTCGGGAAAAATTACGCCTGTAGTTTCCCCTTGCTTTCGCAGTACCAGCACAGCAAGGCCGTTTTGGTTAGTGTTACAAGGCCAGATCAGTCAATCATCCAGACTGTTGCCTCTGCAACTACTGTAAAGGCTGCTGCCCCTCTTCAGGAACCACACGTTTGTCTGGCCTCTCAACAGATACCACTCCGTTGTGGTTGCACCTACGGTACGGCCATCTGTATCGCTGAGGCACGCAAGCCTCCCCACCAACTGCAAGGTCCATGGTTCATGGGGGGATTTTTATTACTATTAGCGGTTTCGACAGGTCTACGCAGTCATCATCGGATCTTGAGGTATTATCAGATGTTCATGCACCCTATCATTCGATAATGACGGCGTAGATCTGTCGAAACGGGCAATAGTTTCTGGTCCAGTCAGAGACCAAAGCAATTGATTTTCTCAGGAATCGTGTTGGGCATGTGCCTTAACTATGTGTTAAATGATTGACGTATAGGTTGACTTTAAGATGATAATACCGTGATGTTTTAAATGTATTCAAATTCCTGTTTTAAGTCACAGATGCATAAGGAAATTCTGACTTAGAGTAATATAGTACCACCAGGTTAAGGACGTAAGTAGGTTCTTGGAAGGGGGTGGCTTTCAAAATGGTTCAAATGGCTCTGAGCACTATGGGACTTAACAGCTGAGGTCATCAGTCCCCTAGAACTTATAACTACTTAAACCTAACCAACCTAAGGACATCACACACATCTATGTCCGAGGCAGGATTCGAACCTGCGACCGTAGCGGTCGCGCGGTTCCAGACTGAAGCGCCTAGAACCGCTCGGCCACTCTGGCCGTCGGGTGGCTTTCAGTGCGGAGCTGAGCGAAAGATTGGCTGGTAGAGCTTGAACCAGGACTTAAACCACAGCAATTGCAGGAATATCTGTGGGCGCTTGACAGTTGCGTGGCCCGTCAAAGCAAACAAGTGTCCTCGATTCCCGCTCCGCCGCTGCTGATGCACGCACAGCATGTGAGCAATGACGGCTCCCTTGGTGGCGTGTGCTAGCACTCAGCACATCAACAGACTGTCTGTCAGCAGTACGGTTTCCGTAACATTCGGTGCTTGTAGACACCGGAGCTTGTAGAGAGTGTCCGAACGAAGAAGCAAGCGCATGAAACAGGCTACCGAAGGCTGAGGGCGTAGTGTTGGAAGCCGACGTAGCGTGCGGATGGCCGGGGAAAAGGGACTTGTCTGCTGTCCACTCCCTGTGGGGCGCCTCCACCCCCATCCAAATATGTGAAGCATACGCAGCCACGCATTCATGCGATCCCTCCATCCGTGGCCTGGATGTGAAATCCTGAAACCAGGCAGCTGAAACATAGCCAGTCACATTATGTTGCCAGCCATACGTGATTGAGTCACTAAAAACGGAACCAGCACCTGTTTGTTTTGATACGTGGCAGTTACAGTAAAACAAGCTTTGATTTTAATTGATTGATATTTTACCTTATTACCGCCCCGTGAAATTTGAACAGTTGTGAAGGCCCAACTAAAACATCTGTAGCACTGTTTATGGTAGTTTTAGAGGAACCAGGGTCAAGCTGAAATTGAATTACTCGTCGTCTTAGATCAACAGCCACTTACACTATCTTATTTCTTTGAGGAAGAATACTGTAAACATTATTTTCAAACTCATCAACATTAGAATGACACACATTCACCATATTTTCAGCGACGCCGATGCAGGCAAAGAACTATAAACTGAAGTGACAAAAGTCACGGGATAGCAATATGTACATACACAGATGGCGGTAGTATTGCTTATCAAGGCGTAAAAGAGCAGTCCATTGGCGGAGCTGTCATTCGTACTCATGTGATTCATGTGAAAAGATTCCCGGTGCGATTTTGGGCGCAGGATGTGAATTAGCAACTTTGAATGCGGAATGGTAAAGGGAGCTAGGCGCAAGTGGCATTCCATTTCGGAAATCGTTACGGAATTCAATATTCCGAGATCCACAGTGTCAACAGTGCACCGAGAATATTACATTTCAGGCATTACCTCTAACCACGGACAATGCAGTGTCCCGTGGCCTTCACTTAACGACCGAGAGCAGCGGCGTTTGTGTAGAGTCGTCATTGCTGTCAAACAACACTACCTGAAATCACCGCATAAATCTATGTGGGACGTAGGATAACATACGTTAGGACAATGTGGTGACATCTGGCGTAAGTGGGCTATGGGAGCAGACGACCGACGCGAGTGCTTTTGCTAACTGCACGACATCACCTGCAGTGGGAAATGACAATATCGGCTGGAACCTAGACGACTGGGAAAAGGTAGCCTGAGCAGATAAGTCCCAATTTCTGTAGGTACGAGCTAGTGGTAGGGTTCGAGTATGGCGCAGACTCCACGAAGCTTATGGGCCCAAGTTGTCAACAAGTCACTGTACAAGCTGGTGGTCGCTCCATAATGTGGGCTGCGTTTTCACGCGTGGACTGGCTCCTCTGCTCCAAATGAGCCGATCATTGACATGAAATGGTTATTTTCGGCTCCTTGGAGACCATTTGCAGTCATTCATGGATTTCATGTTCCCAAACAACGATGGATTTTTTATGGACGATGATGAGTCGTGTCATGGGCCTAACCTGTACGCAACTGGTTTGAAGCACATTCTGGACAATTCGAGCAAATTACCCGACATAAATCCCGTCGAACATTTGTGGGACATAATCGAAAGGTCAGTTCGTGCACCAAATTTTGCACCGGCAACACTTTCGCAATTACGTACGGCTCTGTATTTCTGCAGCGGACTGCCAAAGAATTGTTGAGTTGCTACACTACACTGGGCAAAAGGAAGTCCCAAAGGAAGTTCGATACGATAATGGGATGTACCTCACGACTTTTGTCACCTCATTGTAGTTCGCTGTGATCGCAAACCCCGTAGAGCAGCACTTTCCGTGTGACGAACCAGTTCGTTTCTGAGCCGCGAACCGACCACGTTGCGAAATGCAGTGGCCGACGGTCTTCACTTAAAGACCGAGAACAGCAGCGTTTGAATAGATTTGTCAGTGCTAACATACAAGCAACACTCCGTGAAATAACCGCAGGAATCGATGTGGGACGCACGGTGAACGTATCCTTCAGGACAGCGCGGCGAAATTTGGCGTTAATGGGCTATGGCAGCAGACGGCCGGCGCGACTGTCTTTACTAACAGCACGACATCGCCTGCAGGTCCTCTCTGTGCTCGCGGCCACATCAGTTGGACTCTAGCCGAGTGGAAAACCGTAGCATGGTCAGATGGAACCCGACTTTAGTTGGTAAGAGCTAATGGTAGGCTTCAAGTGCGACCCAGACCCTACGAAGCCATGGGACCAAGTTGTCAACAATGCACTGTGCAAGCTGGTAGTGGTTCCGTAATGGTGTGGGCTATATTCACATGAAATGGACTGTGTCCTCAGCTACGTTCGGCTGCTTGGAGACCATTTGCAGCCGTTCATCTTCCCAAATAACGATGGAGTTTTTGTGGATAACAGTGCACCATGTCACCTGGCTATAGATGTTCACGATTGGTTTGAAGAACATTCTGGACAGTTCGAGCGAATCATGGCGTCACCCAAATCGCCCGATATGAATCCCGTCGTAAACTCATGGGACATAATGGAGAGATCAGTTCGTACACAAAAACCTGCACTGAGAACACTTTCGCTATAACGGACGGCTAAAGAGACAGTATGGCTCAATTCTTCTGCAGGGGACCTCCAACGAATTGTTGAATCCATGCCACGCCGAGTTGCTGCACTGTGCCGGGCAAAATGAAGTCCAACACATATTAGGAAGTCTCCCATGACTTTTGTCATCTCAGCGCATCGTGCGCCGTTTGACGGTATACGCACATCGTGGGTTTGTAGAAACAAGAGTTGCGAAACACTGAGCACGAGTTTTTACTTTAGAATATTGTGCACCGGAATTTGATTTGCCCCTATTCTGTAGTGAGGCACTATTCCTAGATTTACGGCGAGTTTTACCTGTCCTGTTTACGTTCGTGATCATCACTACTCCGAAGGTCTATTTTAAACAGTTCTGATTTTCACACCTGAAGCGACAGTCGCGAGTGAGACCTTGCAGTGTGGCGATCAATTCTTAAAAAGTTGCCCAAGTTTCTTACATGTCCTTCAAAATTGATGGCTTGTCGCCGCAACTGGCTTTCGCTCTGGAAATAAACATCAGCGTATCCTAACTCACATGGGCCCATATCCGGAAAGACATGATGAATGAGCCCAGACAAGCATTTTTCAGTAACAAAGTACGTTAAATTACATCACCTGGCGTTGCGTGTGCTGTTAAGTGTTACTCCAGTCTGCCTACGTAGCTGGCCTACATTTCCTGTGCCAGATTACGTGGATGGAACGTCGGTAGCGTCCACGTTCTGTCCACTTGCCGCTGTTCTCGATCCACCAACCGTTGTAACAACTATCTTGTGTGGCGTACAACTTCCATACAGCAGCAAGGGACTGGAATAGGTTCCACATTGGCAACGGAAAACCAGTTTTGTGCACCATGTGGAATGAACTGCAAGAAGGTTAATATTCTCAGGCAACTTGATAATTTAATCTGAAGGCATGACCAAAGTTCCAACAAGAAGTATCCACTTCCCTATATTTGTAATCAAGAAAGCCCAACAACATATCCAATAAGAAGGATAAACACCGGAGCTTAGAAAGAAAGTGACCACTATGTCCACAACAACCACTTAATGTCTAGGAGTCAACACCACAATTCAGGAAAACGTGGAAGTACACTGTTCCGTATTCTTTGTCGGTGTGATCCACTTCATGGACACTGAAGAATATCCACTTCAATAGCTGCTCGTAAGTGCCCTTACGTTTCCTAAATACTAGCGGCTGCTCGACCGTTGTAATGGTCACACTATCGGTTTATCAAGGAGGTGGATAGGTTCCAACGACGGCACCAATGTAAGAATTCTGTAACCGCTACACGAAATAAGTTATTCCTGTTTCAAGAGCACTTATTTATTGTTGCACACATGTACAACACCCTGAAATCATAGGCAGCTAGGATATGACAGTGGTAAGGTGTTGAGCATAAAGAAAATAACATTTAAACATATTTATTTACCTCGGAGGTCAGATATTAGATTACAAAGACAAGCAATACTTATTAGCCACAGGCTCCTTCCAACCCACTCCATCACCATCATACAGACCCCATACTTGAGTTGCGCGAAGGCAACTGACTATTAACAGTAAACCGAACTCGCTGAAGACCGAAGACTGACGACTGAAGGCAGCTCAGCGAAGACTTCACTGTAGACAGCAGGGCTACGGACTGTTTTGCCGCATGGATTGCTACACCAAATCGGTACAACCGGCTGCCGCTGCTGGAGATGACGTGCTCCTCGTCCATTACTTTTCCAAACGGAATGATCAGTTTGAGTCTGGTTGGCACAAGTGGTGGGTGTGGCAAATTAGTCTGGCTGCTGCAGGTGGCCTCTGTGAACTGCTACTGAAGCTCATGCTGCTCTCAGTCTCACCAAAATATATGTTACGCCCAATGATCCTACGATGGAAGGGAGACCTAGGAGGCAGGGGTCCTGGAACGGAACGAAACGGACGTGATACCGACCATTTATGACGAACACCGCTATGATTTGTTAAGCCATGGCTGATTTTCTTGTTCAGTCGAAGTTTGTTGTTCGTCGTTAGTGATGTAGACCAATAGTAATGCTGCAATGGCAAGACGCAGGACTTGTGTTTTGGTGGACAGTGGTTCAAACGGTTCAGCCTATCAAGATTACGTCGTCTGTAATGTCTCAAACTCACGTAAGGGAAATGTCGGAATCGTTTCCATAAAACTTCAGGCTCGATCTCCTTCCCACTCCATCTTTAATGACATCACAGCCAATTGGACAATAAGCTCTAAACTTTCTTTTCCTTCGCCCCCCGGAGTGGCCGAGCGGTTCTAGGCGCTACAGTCTGGAACCGTGTGACCGCTACTGTCGCAGGTTCGAATCCTGCCTCGGGCATGGATGTGTGTGATGTCCTTAGGTTAGTTGGGTTTAAGTAGTTCTAAGTTATAGGGGACTGATGACCTCAGAAGTTAAGTCCTATAGTGCTCAGAGCCATTTGAACCACTTTTTTCTTTTCCAAGAAACCTCGTCGTTGACACAACTACACATAAATAATGCTGATATTCACTAGGTTCAGTAGTGTAGTAAGCAGGTAGTGCAATGACCGCTAGTGGGTGGTTGGAGGCATCAGGGAGCGTCCTACGTTCGAATTAAGGTGAGGGAGACTGGAGGACGTTGTGGGTGGCTGCAGCAAAACAATCAGTGAAGATAGTAATTCTTTTTATTATTCCATCAGACTTGAACAATTCTGTGTGTGCACGCTCGTCCCAATCGCAGCACGGTGTTGTCCCGAAATTCTGGAGCACTGGTACTGCAGGCGTAGCATAGCGCCTGTGGCGTTCACACACATATGGGAGGTAGGCTGCTTCCTCTGTGAATGCCGACACAGCGGGTACTGACTCGGCGGCAGGGCCGTTGCCCTAGACACTTCTCTTCTAGAGACAAGAGGCTGCCAGCAGCAGTTTCTAGTGCTGTGGTAGACGACGGCTTCGCCAAAAACTGGACCTTTGACTGAAGAGCAGCAGCGGGCAGATTCCATACCCTCGCGCCACGAAGCTGTTGGTCGGCCGTCCGTTCTTCAGACCATGAAGTGGCGGCGCGTTCCTCTGAAGGCGGAATTACAGATGTGGCAACACAGGCACAGCGTTATCAGGAACAGCATAGCCCAGCTGTACAGTTTGCGACCCCATTGGTAGGACGTTTCCAATATATCAGTGGCTTCTGGAGCACAGCATTCATCGTAACAAAGCCCTGATGTGCCGATGTCCTACTCGGCTATACCAGGGGTTTCAATACTGCCCTCAGAAGCTGACTACACAGAAGATGCACCATTCCCAAGTTCTTCGGAACGGGGAAGTTTCCCGAAAGGGGGCCAGTGACCTAGGCCTGGCTGCCATCATGCGGAAGCAGGTCGGCTCGGAAGCGGACACACAGCAAAGTGTTGATGCGACATTGAGAACTGAAGGGTTTTTTGGGGAGGGGAGAAGGCGAGGGGGCGGGGGGGGAGGGGGTTTGACAAAAAAATAAACGAACTAAAATAGTAACGGCGGAGACACAACAGCCATGAATACTGTTGTATCCACGGACCCAACCAACCAACCAACCAACTCGCGCACGCGCGCACTGATCGTGACATCGCTGGCCACAGTTCCTGTCGCGGCCGTCGGCGTCTCAGGGCGTTACCGCCGGCGGAAGAGGTCGCGCCATGGCTGAGCTCGGGTCCGCAGTGCCCTCTGCCTTTTGCATATAAGGAGGAGCGCTGACCCCGAGACATACAGTCTATTGTCGATTGTCTATTGCTAGCCTTCGTGGAGTTTATAGCAGAGCCATTGCAGTGTGATATTTACTATTGTATTCGACTAGGCTCAGTACACGGATTACCCTTGGATATTACTTGGACTCGTATTGCTGGTGCACGTTTCGTCAGAAATAAAAATAAGTTATCTCTTCATTCTAGCTGCCGCAATTCTTGTCATTAATTATTTTTCGGCCAACAGACATAGCTACATCCTGGTCACTACCCACGATTTATACAATTTGTGGAGGCTGCCCCAAAAGTACCGCCGAGGACCTTGGGTTTGGGAGCCGTCACAACAAATACAAAAAGATACAACCAGAAACACGACGCAATGGTTGGTTTCAGTGACGCAAAAAATAAAAGAAAAACAGAAAATTTGCGCGAATCAGCATAAACATGTGTCAAAAACTTCAGATGAGTTATATTTCTCAACTTAAAAGAGCAATACCGACACAAAAAGCCGTAAACTGCCAGCAACACAAAAAGCCACAAAGCGATAACAATATAGGTAGGCTAAAATCACGACAGTTATCTAAATAATCACACGGATTTATACAGCTCATCTGAAGAGGCTGACAGCAGTTTAGATAGGTAAAAACGCATACTAATACAGAAAACCAAAAGTCGATGCGACTACACATAGCGGAAAATTGCAAGAATTAACGAAACACAGTATCGGAAACATAGCTTGACCTACGTAGGTCAAAAAGGATTTGATACGGAAAACACCCGCAGCTTAGTATCCTATTCGTAAAGGAAAGGTCCGCTTCAGCTGCAATCAGAATATATTTGGATGGAGCTGTAATGCTCTGACACAGATCGTCCAGTTAAACAAATAAATTCTTATTACAACTGAAGCGGATTCTTACTTTACGACAATAAAACTACGCATAGCCGAAAATCGTGAGGAGTAAGGAAACGTGGTGTCGAAAACGTCACTTGACTGTATGCCTTAATTTGAAACGCCGATAACAAAAAAAAAGCCCAAAAACCGATACCAGTACACGTAGGCAAAAGTTACTTTTCTAGTTTGTGTTCTCTTCCAGGAGAAGCACACTTTGTCTGTTGGAGTGCCGCGTACGATACCAGGCATTCAGCATTTTTTGTTTGCTGCGTTTAAGTGAAACAATGGTCCTACTTTCTGGTCGAACTATGGGCGATACCCGCATAATCCTATTACGATAAATCACTGAGGAGAATTTCTTCGTAGTCGATATCATCGACAGATGTAGGAGTATCTTCAGCTGTGCCCTGGGGAAGTGTGGTGCGACACTCGCTGTTCAAGTTGAGTATTAATGACCTAGCTGACAATATTAATAGGCAAAGGTCCCGAGTTCGTGTCTCGGTCTGGCACACAGTTTTAATCTGCCAGGAACTTTCATATCAGCGCACACTCTTCTGCAGAGTGAAAATTTCATTCTGGAAACATCCCCCAGGCCGTGACTAAGCCACTCCGCAATACCCTTTCTTCGAGTGATAGCTCTGCAAGGTCAGCAGGAGAGCTTCTGTGAAGTTTGGAAGATAGAAGACGAGGTACTGGTGGAAATAAAGCTGTGAGGACGGGTCGTGAGTCGTGCTTGGGTAGCTCACATGGTAGAGCACTTGCCCGCAGAAGGCAAAGGTCCCAAGATCGAGGCTGGGTCCGGCACACAGCTTTTGAAACGTCCCCTTTGAACAATTATACATGACTGTCCTTAAACTGACACACAATATTTTTAGCGCAACGCAATCTGACTTTCAAAAATCCCTACAAAAGAATGGCCCTGACTAACATTAACCTATACCTTTCAAAAATCACTTACCTCAGCAAAAATCTTCGTTACTCGAACTACTGCAATACAGCGAGCGCCACTACTGCCAGCTAAATAAAAGATTCAAACTACTGAAGGCACGAATTGCTAATAGGCATAGTTAGCAAATGAAAGATTTTGATAGAGAACAAACAATGTATATATCTCAATAGTGTTCAAAAGTCATAATGTATATAGCAGTTCATGACATCCAGTCTTACAAATTTCAAAACTCCGCCATCTCTCTCCCCACATCCACCACTGCTCGCGGCTCGCCTCCAACTGCTCAACGCTACGCGCTGTTCACATCCATCTGCCCAACACTACAATGGCAGACAACAATGCAAACTAGCCACAAACTGCACACAGCACAGCCAGTGATTTTTCATACAGAGCGCTACGTGGCGTTACCAATAAGAAAACCTAAACAGCCTACTTACACTTTAATCTGCCAGGAAGCTTCATATCAGCGCACACTACACTTTTTGCAGAAGCTGCACAAGTAATCAGTCAGATCTTGATAAGACTTCAGAGTGGTGCAAAGGTTTGCAATTCGATTTAAATGTTCAGAAATGTAAAATTGTATTCTTCACAAACGAAGAAACCATGCATCTTAGGACTATAACACGAATGAGTCACACAGCTGGAATCGGTGAACTCAAACAAATATATAATTGTAACACTCTGTAGGCCAATGAAATGGAACGAACACATAGATTCAGTCGCAGGTGTAACAGGACACAAATTTCGCTTTACTGGTAGAACACGGAAGTACAGTTCATCTATAAATCACTCGTGTGACCCATCCTACAATACGAGGTGCGGCTAGAAAAAAGACGGACTGATGCTGGAAAAAACATTTATTTATAATTATTTACAATTTCATGTTATCTCCTTCAATGTACTCTCCTCCTCGGTCTCTACACCACTCCATACGAATTTTCCACTGTTCATAGCAATGCTGCAGATCATTTTCGGTAAGTCCATACATTACTTCCGTCGCTTTTTCTTTTACTGCTTCAACAGTCTCAAATCTAGTTCCTTTCAAAGCTGACTTGACTTTAGGGAAAAGAAAAAAGTCACAGGGGGCCAAATCAGGTGAGTAGGGTGGATGATCTAAGATGGGAATGTTGTGTTTTGCCAAAAACGTCTTCACTGACAACGCACTGTGAGCTGGGGCATTGTCTTGGTGAAGGATCCATGACTTTTTTCTCCACAAATCGTTCCGTTTTCTCCGTACTCGCTCACGTAGGGTAGCCAGGACGCTAACGTAGTAATGCTGATTCACTGTTTGTCCCTCTGGTACCCAATCAATGTACACAATCCCTTTGATGTAAAAAAAAACAATCATCATTGCCTTGAATTTCGATTTTGACATTCGTGCTTTTTTTTGTCGTGGAGAACCAGGAGTTTTCCAATGCATCGATTGGCGTTTAGTTTCGGGATCGAAAGTAAAAAACCACGATTCATCGCAAGTATTAACATTTTGTAAGAAGGTGGGATCACTTTCAATGTTTTCCAGGATGTCAGAACAAATCATTCTTCGGCGTTCCTTCTGTTCAATTGTGAGACACTTTGGAACCATTTTTGAACACACGTTGTTCATGTTGAAACTTTCATGAAGAATCTGCCTAACACTTTCCTTGTCAACTCCTGTTAACTCAGACACTGCTCTGATTGTTAAACGGCGATCTTGTCGAACAAGTTTACCGATTTTTTCAATGTTTGCATCAGTTTTTGCTGAAAATGGTCTGCCAGTGCGAGTGTCATCACTGGTGTCTTCGCGGCCATCTTTAAATCGTTTAAACCACTCAAACACTTGTGTTCGCGATAAAAAATCATCGCCGTACACTTGTTGTAACATAACAACGTTTCACTTGCAGATTTTCCTAGTTTGAAACAAAATTTGATGTTAACACGCTGTTCTTTCTGTACACTCAACATTTTCCGACGCACAGACAAAACGTCAACTACTTAAAACAGACGCCACGGGCAGACTGAGTACAGTTGTTGTTGTTGTGGTCTTCAGTCCTGAGACTGGTTTGATGCAGCTCTCCATGCTACTCTATCCTGTGCAAGCTTCTTCATCTCTCAGTACTTACTGCAACCTACATCCATCTGAATCTGCTTAGTGTATTGATCTCTTGGTCTCCCTCTAACTGAGTACAGGAGGCAGATGAAACTCGAGCAGTAGGCGGAGCGAGAGTCACGTGACAGGCCACGCGACTTTCAGCCTTATTGCATTCGTTTTATTGTTTCACCAGTACTAGTCCGGTTTTTTTCTAGCCACACCTCGTATTGCACAAGTGCGTGGGATCGGTGCCAAACAAGCCTAGGAGGGAATGTTGAATGTATAAGGGGCAGTGGAATGAAACCAAGAGAGATGTACAAAAGAAAGTAAACTGTTTATTATTTAAAAAGCAACCGTTATACCTCTTAATACGTTTATCCCATTGTGAGGCAAGATGGCCAGTGTCTTCATGGAAAAATTTTTGCAGTTCCCTGCGAAATCAAGATTGTACCCAGGCGTGCACCGTTTCGTCCGCAGGAAATCGACAACCGCGAAATTTTTGAGAGCCCTAATAATATGGGATTCGATCTGGGAGCGATCGGGACTGTACGGAGGACGTGTAAGGGAGGATGTGTAAGAGCATCCCAGCATAACTTCTGCAGGGTAGACGAAACCTTGGCAACGTGTGGTCGCCACTATCCTGCAAGAGAAAGTTGCCAAGACGTTTCGCTGGGAAGCCCGTACACATTCTCCGTCCGGTCCCGAAGCCTCCCCATGGGATTTCCGTATTTTTGGAGCGCTGAAGAAATACTTTCGTGGTTGTCGATCTGCTTCGGCGGAAGAAGTTCTCGACTGGGCACAATCATGCTTCCATAGGTAGCCTCACATATATTTCTATGGAGGCATTGACCTCCTTCTGATAATTTTCAGCCGGATCCCGTCGACATTCTGCCACGATATTTCGACACAGAGACGGTCGGCCATCTTCATGTGAGTGTCTAACTACTGAAGAGCCCAGTTGTGTTCAGAATATTTACGCCGAATTTCGCGCATGCGAAATGCGCTGGCGTCTTTCGGCGCACACGTCAGGTGATTACCTGCGCGGGACATTCTGGTCGCGTGCGCTGCCCTCGATGGTGCAAGTGAGAAATGATCTAATCACTGAATATCGAATGACCCGTCGATTGCGTTGTGACGTTAATTTTGATTATAGGATTCCTATTTTTATACACATAAAAATCTGCATATAAATCAATTCCGTATGTCGGGAATGTGTCTTCTAAAATAGGCGGATTTCTTAGGAAAGATAAAATCAAGTTTATCTTCCGCCCACAAGCGAAGAGCTTGGCCGTAGTTGGATCCGTTAAAGACGACTTATAGTGGAGAAAAGTGGGCCTTTACAAAATTCCCTTTGAGTGTGGTGCTACATGTATAGGCCAACGACACAGAATGTCGACGGGATCCGGCTGCACACCCGAAAATTATTAGAAAAAGAAATATGAGGGTAAAATTTCAGAATTTTCATTGTCCGTCTTGTCTCACAGTGGTATGAATGTGTTAACAGTTATGACGATTACTCTTGAAACAGCAAACAGTTTACTAACTCTTTTTCCTTCTGTATCGTTTTCATTTGACTGTCTTTTACAACTTACAGAGCCGGCCGCGGTGGCCAAGCGGTTCTAGGCGCTTTAGTCCGCAACCGCGCGACTGCTACGATCGCAGGTTCGAATCCTGCCTCGGGAATGGGTGTGTGTGATGTCCTTAGGTTAGTTAGGTTTAACTAGTTCTAAGTCCTAGGGGACTAATGACCTCAGATGTTAAGTCCCATAGTGCTCAGAGCCATTCGAACCATTTGAGACCTCAATTTTACCGATGTGTGCTGACATTGCAACAGTTCGCGAGATGAATGTTGCGAACTGATCATGACAAACAATGAGTTGTATGTGGGTAGTCAATAACACTGCTCATTCGTAATCTCTTATGAGGCGTAAATGAAGTTAGCTGTTATACCGTTTTACTTGCAACAGTTGAAGATCCTAAACAAAATGTACACACACACACCTGAAAAGAGACGCAAACTATCCAGAGAAAGCCTACTTAAAAAGTTTTAAGAACTAGCCTTAAAAGATGAACCCAGGAACACACTACAGCCCCCCACATAACGCTCCCATAGGAATCGTGATGACAATCTTAGTTTAATTACAGTCCCCACGGAGGTCTTTAGTCACTCTTCCAACGCTCCAAACGTGAACTGAACTTACAAAAGCCCTAATGACAGGTACAACGGATGTACCCGCTAACGTGCACTACACAGTGGATTGCAGAGTGTGGATATAGATGTGGATGTAGATATTGATAGAGACATAGATGAGGAACCTGTACATCAACAGAGGTCACATCACAACGAAACTGCATATGATTTCGCTATTGGTCCTTATGCTGCACTGGCAGTGCATTTTCACACAAATGTACTAACGTATCACACCGCGACATAGAGGTTCGCCAGACGTAAAATCTGTAGTGGCAAATAATACAACGTATTTTCTTGATAAGGGCGCTGGACCACAGTGGCCGGGAAACGGAATTGTGCTATGCGGGGAAAATGAGATAATTATACGTAAAAGGTAATAACATACGCCGAAACTGCTCATGAGCGGTGCTGCGTGCCGTTGCACCAGGAAGTGCTGGAGTAATTGCAATCGTCGAGGTTCGTTCGCGATGGGTGAAAGGTGCTGATGGTGAGACTGAGTGAGGCACGTTCTCGTGTTGAGGAATTACGAAGTTCCCCAAAAACAGCTGCTGCAGCCATAACCACAAGGCTAGGTGACTTTTGCTGTACATTAATAACTCGACTGACACTAACAGTAAACTCAAACAAGTATAAAAAGTGCTTCAAAATATTTAATAACGGAGACTGGGCAAACAGAAAATGTAAACAAGTTCAGATATTTTGGGGCTGTTATTCTTGAGAACTGTTTAGAAAAATGTGTTGTGAAGGAAAGGAAACACAGGATGAAAAAATCGTATGGTATAGCTAAGAATATCCACAACAACAAAAAAACTAAAAGCAGTTACACGGAAAATATCAGAAAAATGCAGCATTTTGGAAATTAAGAAGCAACCATGAAGTCTGAAACTACCTGGCAGATCAAAACTGTGTGCTATGTGCTGAACCGGGTCTCGAACCCAGAACCTTTGCTTTTCACGGGCAAGTGCTCTATCAACTTCATGCATGACACCTCCCACGTTCATTAACGAAAACTTCAGGCAGTACAAAAAAAAAAAATCACGCTGAGGTACCTCCTAAACTTCATCTTCATTCTGGGTATCATGGAGTTTATCACAAAAAAGTAAACATACCACAAACAATAAAAAATAGGACAATTTTTGGACATACTTACAGAATGGATGACCAGATATTCAAATATCCTCGGGAAAAATAAATTAAAAACTGTCTGGATTCAAGATGCTTACGAAAGATTTGGAAAGAAATAGCATAAGAGAAGTATTGGAAGCAGTGGTTTTTTTGGAACAAAGTTATAAAACTGGACGGACTCCAAAGCAGGACGGAAAACAAAACTGGCTCAAGTAGTATGAAGAAAGGAAAAAATGTATTGAAAGAAAATCTGGAAGAACAGGAAAGAAGCACTAAGGATTAAAAGTTGAAAATGGAACATGATCCCTGGGATGTCTTAACGTAAAAAGAAATAACAGACAATTTTGCAGATGTTGTAGTTCTATAACTAAGAGCTATCTGAAGTATCCTGAACTAATAGTACACTACTGGCCATTAAAATTGCCACTCCAAGAAGAAATGCAGATGATAAACGGGTATTCATTGGACAAATATATTATACTAGAACTGACATGTGATTACATTTTCACGCTATTTGGATGCATAGTTCCTGAGAAATCAGTACCCAGAACAACCACCTCTGGCCTCAATAACGGCCATGATACGCCTGGGCATTGAGTCAAACAGAGCTTGGATGGCGTGTACAGATACAGCTGCCCATGCAGCTTCAACACGATACCACAGTTCAGCAAGAGTAGTGACTGGCGTAATGGGACGAGCTAGTTGCTCGGCCACCATTGACCAGACGTTTCCAATTGGTGATAGATCTGGAGAATGTGCTGTCCAGGGTAGCAGTCGAACATTTTCTGCGTCCAGAAAGGCCCGTACAGGACCTGCAACATGCGTCGTGCATTATCCTGCTGAAATGTAGGGTTTCTTATGGATCGAATGAAGGGTAGAGCCACGGGTTGTAACACATCTGAAATGTAACATCCACTGTTCAAAGTGCCGTCAATGCGAACAAGAGGTGACCGAGACGTGTAACCAATGGCACCCATACCATCACGCCGGGTGATACGCCAGTATGGCGATGACGAATACAAGCTTCCAATGTGCGTTCACCGCGATGTCGCCAAACACGGTTGCGACCATCATGATGCTGTAAACAGAACCTGGAATAATCCGAAAAAAATGACGTTTTGCCATTAATGCTCCCAGGCTCGTCGTTGAGTATACCATCGCAGGCGCTCCTGTCTGTGATGCAGCGTCAAGGGTAACACCAGCCACGGTCTCCGAGCTGATAGACCATGCTGCTGCAAACGTCGTCGAACTGTTCGTGCGGATGGTTGTTGTCTTGCAAACGTCCCGATCTGTTGACTCAGGGGTCGAGACGTGGCTGCACGGTCCGTTACAGCCATGCGGATAAGATGCCTGTCATCTCGACTGCTAGTGATACGAGGCCGTTGGGATCCAGCACGGCGTTCCCTATTACCCTCCTGAACCAACAGATTCCATATTATGCTAACAGTCGCGAGGAGCAATGTCACGATACGATAAACCGCAATCGCGATGGTCTATAATCCGACCTTCATCAAAGTCGGAAACGTGATGATACGCATTTCTCCTCCTTACACGAGGCATCACAACAACGTTTCACCAGGCAACGCCGGTCAACTGCTGTTTGTGTATGAGAAATCGGTTGGAAACTTTCGTCATGTCAGCACGTTGTAGGTGTCGCCACCGGCGCCAACCTTGTGTGAATGCTCTGAAAAGCAAATCATTTGCATATCAGAATATCTTCTTCCTGTTGGTTAAATTTCACGTCTGTAGCACGTCATCTTCGTGGTGTAGCAATTTCAATGGCCTGTAGTGTAATATGTTCATAATATTCCATAGTATTGCAACTTGCAACTTACTTAAATGTTCATAAATGTAAAATTTTGCACTTTCAAAGCACAAAAACGTAAAATCCTATGACTGCAATATCAATGAGACAATTGGAATATCTCAACACATACGAGGTCGTGAGGAAAAGTAACGCCTCTGAATTTTTGTGTGAAAACTCTTAAAGCTTCTTACGTGAAACAAACGTTATTACATTCTAAATGTTTATCCTTCATCTCTACATATTTATTTCGAAACATAGTCAACCGGGCGACAACACAGTTCTCCCAATGAGAGAGCAGTTTGTTGATACCGTCACTGTAGAAGGTGTGGCTTTGTTGACGGAGCTTGTATCGCTTCATTACCGTCAAACTGAAGTTCTCGAATGTGTTCTTTAAGTTTTGGAAACAGATGAAAACCAAAAGGGACCGAGTCGGAGCTGCATGGAGCGTGATTGATGACAGAGAACCCAAGGCGTCGGACTGTTGCAGATGTCGCAGCGCTCTTGTATCGTCTGGCATTGTCATGCTGAAGTAGAGGGTGTCCCACGTGTGGACGAACTCTTAGAATTCGAAACTCGATTACACCGCGCTTTTTCTGAGGCACCGACTTGGTTTCGTTTAACACTTCAATGTTTCACCGTACAATTCGGAGCCCAGTAGTGGCAGTCTGCTGCAAATATGATGTATATGTGAAGAATAAAGCTGTAGAATGTTAATAATGTTTGTTTTATTCAAAAAGCTTTGACAGTTTCCAAATAAAAAATTCGGAAACATTAATTTTCAGCACGCCCTTGTACAAATACCTAAGTATAATAATATGTGGGGATATGAAATGGAACAAATATATGCAGGGTGACAGTTGCTGAACTGCATGAAACAAAATCGTCATAAATTCTAAAAGGTTTGCGTTAGGACGTTCAAATTGCATGTTTGGCCGTGGGGCATGATGGGAATTCGTATGCGCATTGTTGTTTAATTTGACGACGTAGCCCACTTTCATTTGAATTGGTTCATCAATTAGCAAAATTGGCGTATTTGGGGACGGAGAATCCGCATTTCGCGATCGAGAGGTCTTTTCACCCTCAACGGATGACTGCGTCGAGTGCAAGGTCCAGTCACGGAATAATCAGTGCGATGTTCCTTGACGGCACGGCGTCTACCAAACCGTACGTGAAGGTTTTGGCAGATGATTTCATTCCCATCATCCAAAGTGACCTTGATTTCGACAAGATGCGGTTCGTACGAGACAGAGTTCGACCTCATCGAAGCAGGAGGTTGTTTGATGTCGTGTACAAGCACTCTGGGGACCACATTCTGACTCTGGGGTAACCAGAGACCACTGCCATGGGCCTCGATTAGCCTCGTATTCTCTGGATCTGAACAAAGGAGACGCCTTTTTGTGGGGCTATATTAGAGACAAGGTGTACAGCAATAACCTCAAATCCATTGCTGAGCTGAAAACAGCTATTCAGGAGGTCATCGGCAGCATCAATATTCCGACACTTCGGCGGGTCATTCAGAATTTCGCTGTTCGTCTGTGCCACATCATCGCCAATGACGGCAGTCACATCGAACATGTCATAACCTAAATCCGAATATGTGTAGTGACGTGTACATATTGAGTAAAGTATGTGCACGCCGTAGTTTGTAATTCATTCACGTTTTTTCATATAGTTCTATAATTGCCACTCTGTAGGATCAGTAGTAAGCAATTTGGCACCAGATTTTACGTCACAGGTAGGGACCTGGAAAAACTGAGCCTACAATGGCCGTTGTTTACAAAACACTCGTACGACCCATTTTAGAATACAGCTCAAGTGTGTGTAAACCATACTAAATAGGGCTAAAAGTTGCGACTGAAAGTACGCAAAGAAGGGCATCTTGAATGTTCACACATCTGACTAATGGGAAAGCATCACTGAGATGCTGAGAAGTCTAAAGGTAAAAGTCCCGCAGAAGCCTACTTACAAGTTTCAAGAACCAGTGTTAAGTAACGATTCTGGGAATACCCTGCAGTCCCCTACGTACCGCTGCCGCAGAGACCCTGTGGCCTGAAGGACAGATTATAGTAATTACAGTGCGTACAAAAGCATTTAAGCAGTCATTCTTCGTGCAGTCCATACGCGACTGGAATGGAAAGAAATCGTAACACGTCGTGCAGTACTATGTGCAGTCTGTTGTACGCTTCACAGCAGTTTGCGAAGTATGGATGTAGATGTAAAGATCAACTTTCTCTTCGCGCATTTTAGGACAACACGAATGGAGCTAACCGTCTGTAGTGAACTACAAGGGAAAATTACCACCAGCAAGGATTACGGGCATATACCCGACGAGAAGTGGAGTATTTATGCCCTCTAAAGAGAACAAAAAAGTGCTCACACAGATGTATTGGCAACATACTGTCTGTGGATAGGAACGAATATATTAATCGGGAAGGGAGCAAAGCACATTTCCAAAATCTGTATAGAGCACAACCATCTGATGCACCAAAAACAACAGAGCTGCTACAAAACGCTACGTCATATCTAACAAATGAAATAAACAATATTTTGCAGAACGAATAGCTCAGGAATAACGTTAGGAGCTGAAGAGTTTCATGGACCACGACCTTACATCCCGGAAGGTTTACCAGAAGATATAACTCGAAGATGTTGTAATAAGTTTGTCAAAATTCAGGAGTCCAGGAGGAGATAGTATATCACCTACTAATTTTATAAATCCTTCCTGTCAATATACCTTTGTAAACGTCAAGCTGTCAAACCAGTCTGCCAGCATTTGTGAACCAAAACGAATAGAAAACATAAATTTAAAAATTCTGATATTTCAATATGTAAGGCGTTGTTGTATGTTTACCGGGGGCCTAGAAACGACGGAGAGGCTCCGTCCCCGCCGCAGCAGCAGTGGTCCACAACCCAACGACGACTACCGCCGTCCCACATCGAACCACTCTTTCAGGATTGTTGTGCTGTTCGGCCCCCAGTGGACAACACCCCCCCCCCCCCCTCCCCCGAGGGAACGTCTCACACCAGGCGAGTGTAGCACCTAAGTTGGCGTGGTAGAGTAATGGTGGTGTACGCGTACGTGGAGAACTTGTTTGCGCAGCAATCGCCAACATAGTGTAGCTGAGGCGGAATAACGGGAACCAGCCCGCATTCGCCGAGGCAGATGGCAAACCGCCTAAAAACCATCCACAGACTGGCCGGCTCGCCGGACCTCGACACAAGTCCGCCGGAAGGATTCGTGCCAGGGACCAGGTGCTCCGTCCCACTCCGGGACTGCTAACCGGGCGGGCTATGTAGGGCGTAGTTTTCTCTTGGAGAACCACAAAACCACCTGAGAACGGTGTAGAAGGCTTCGGAAAGATAATTTCATCTGAATTATGAATTAAGACCGTGACCTCTTACACATATGCTAGGGAAAACTTCTCTCCAAATATCGTCCAAATATCGAGGATGAGCAGCGAAACAGCGAAGTAAGGGCTCCAGAAATACGCTCTCTTGTGTGACACTGCGATAGACGATGACCTGGGGGCTGAGCTGGCCATTCACGGCCACAGACTCTTGGATGCCAGTGAAACGATTGAGTAACATTCGACACGCTTCATTGTTAGATCCAAAAGCTCCTAATTCCCTCAACAAGAAACTGTGTGTGACTTATTAGCTCAAGCACCTTATTACAAGGAGTAAAAAGTAAGGACCCAGGAACAGAAGTGGTGGCAGCCACCAACACGACATCTCGGCATTCTGCGACAGGGGGTCACAAACTTGCGACCAGGAACACAACTTCGATGAACTGCTAGGAGTTTTGCAAGCAAGACCGACAGGTGGCTATTTATTGTCTTCGCAATTATTTTGTGATCAAAATTAAAGATGTCTAAACGTCCAGATGTTTTCTGGATTAAGACGATCTTACCAACCTTGAAAAGGGCAGAAATTAAACCCTCCCCCCGCAAAACCTCATTTACCAGTGACGTTATTGTGTCACTTATAAGTGGCCAAAAATGCTTATAAAATTCCTTAGGGAGGCCATTTAATCTCGGGTATCTACGGGATGATGAATGAGCCATCATAGCTGTTAACCCGGTGAAAGCCACTTAAACATTCTGCATCTAATGCGGGGGTGACTACGTAATTCATAGAAGAGGTAAAATCACCAGAAGCAGGTGCTGCATAAAGATCAGAAAAGTCATGGTGTATCGTACAGGATATGTCTTGTGATGTCGTCACGTGCCCACCTTTGTTTGTAAGAGCCATGATACACACGCATATACAGCTCGCTCAAAACCGAATAAGGTGGTATAAGGGGGTTAACCCATCTTGAAGCAAGGAGGGTGGTTATGACCTTATCCTCCAACCCATCCATTTGCTGCCGTTTTAGCCAAAGCAGTTTCACTTTCATGTGCAGAACGGCTCTAATCTGCAAGGAAGGGCGCCATCGTAAAGATCGTGTAAAAGTAAAATTCGTGGGTTTTGCGAATTTCTCTCATACTTGCAGCGTTGAATCACATTAACGATGCTCGAAGCCGCGATTTTCCATTCTGTATCAACTAGGCCATAAGCGAGGATTAGTGTCCCTTGGAATGAAGTTGCGATCCCATACTTTTCTAATAACATCGTCGAGAGAAATATCCTCTAAGTATTATATGCACTGATATAATAGCCGGTACATACACTTCCGGTACAGACAGCAGCGGCGACGCATAGTGGCATGGAAGCAATGACGCCTGGAGAGATCACTGGAGGGAGCTGGCACTACATATACACACACAAATCAACTAATTCCTGTAAATTCCGGGGAGTAGGGTGGTATTATTACGCCAGTTCCCAGAGGTATTTGGTCGGGTTCAGATCTGGCGAGTGGAGGGCGGTGGGACGGGGGCGGCAGCACATCAATTGCGACTCGCCGCTGTGTTTTTTGAACGACTCAGTCACACTCATGGCCATGTGACATGGTGTACTATCTTCCTGAAAAATGCCAATGCTCCAGGAAACAATTACGTCTTGAAGGGGTGTACGATACTTGCCATCATGGTGCCTTGCAGGAGCCCCACTGCACCCGTGGATGCCCGCGTGAATGTTCCCCAGAGCATAACGGAGTCCCTGTCAGCTTGTCTCTGTCCCGCACTGTTACGGTATAAAGTCCAGCGCCGGCACGCCTGTTACAAACGAGAGAGCAGAGAGGGCTGTAAAGAAGTCGTCAGCCAATCGCTCGCTGACAGACCCATCTCCAGGATGACAACGCGGTGACAGCGGCCTCTATGTGAAGAGGACATAAGAGCCGCGCCGACCGCTCGCGGCCCACTTCTACAGTAGCATCAAGATCAGACTCTTCAAGACCAGCGACCTGGCGACCTGGGTAGAAGTATCCACTGTATTACTTCCCTTCTATTAGGATTTGTATATAGCAAAGAGAATTCTTATTTTGTCTGTTTAACACAAAATTAAGTGTTGTAATCATTTCCTTTTGTAACAAAATACACTAATACTATTTTCTTGAATTGTTGTATAGCGATCCGAGTATCGGGTTTCCTAGCTACCCCATCCTTGACAACTAGGCTGGATTCGACACGCAGTATAGGTGTCGAGGAGCTTTACCCTGGAAGACAATGGATTCACACCCTCCCACTCACATGATGAAGAAAGTATTGGGGCTCATCAGACCATGCAACGCTCTGCCATTGCGCCAACGTCCAGTGCCGACGCTCACGTTACCATTTCACTCGCAATTGCCAATGTCTTGGTGTTAACATAGGCACATGCATTGGTTGTCGAGTTGGTTCAAATGGCTCTGAGCACTATGGGACTTAACTTCTGAGGTCATCAGTCCCCTAGAACTTAGAACTAATTAAACCTAACTAACCTAAGGACATCACACACATCCATGCCTGAGGCAGGATTCTAACCTGCGACAGTAGCGGTCGCGCGGTTCCAGACTGTAGCGCCTAGAACCGCTCGGTCACCCAGGCCGGCGGTTGTCGGGTGCGGGGGCCCATTGTTAGGAGTGTTCGATGCACTGTGTGTTCAGAAGAACTTGTACTCTGCCCCGCATTAAAGTCTGATGTTAGTTCCGCCACACTTTGCCCTTGTCCTGTTTCACCAGTCTGCCAAACCTATGGCGTCCGACATCCGTAAGCAGGGGTGGCCTCCTAACCCCACGACGTCTGGACGTGGTTTCACCTTGGTTTCGCCACAGCAGTCCTAGAAAGTGCAGTTTGCGAAATGCTCGTTTCGAGCCTCCAGGCCATCATAATGTACCCTCGGTCAAACTCGTATAGATCGCGCGCCTTTCTCATTCTACACACGGACAGCACGCTCAGAATACTACATGCACCGTGCGTGTGTCTTAGTAGCAACCATTCCTCGCCAAGTGACGTGCTATCGCCCGGACGGCTTTATATCCGGCTGATCAGTGTATTTAGCATCCAAAAGGAACGACTGAGGTACACCGGTTGTCACGCGTAATCAAATGGTTCAAATGGCTCTGAGCAGTATGGGACTTAACATCTGAGGTCATCACTCCCCTAGAACTTAGAACTACTTAAACCTAACTAACCTAAGGACAGCACACACATCCATGCCCGAGGCAGGATTCGAATCTGCGACCGTAGCGGTCACGCGGTTCCAGACTGAAGCGCCTAGAACCGCACGGCCACACTGGCCGGCTCGCTCTTGCATGCTGCTAGAGATAGCGGTAAAATATGTATATTTGACAAGATTTGCAGATCCACTCATCGCGTAATCGCATTGTGCTTACTAAATCATTAAGTTCCCGGATGAAATTGAAACTGGGGGTCTGGTCAATAGGACGCAAAACACAGTTTATATCACCGCCTAGCCGAACTATCTGTGGAATTTTGCGAAAGAAGTACACAATTTATTTCGTGTAACAAGGATTCAAAATTTGGCCAGATCCGGAAAGGCTATAAAGAAGAATTAAAGTAAGATTGTAAATGGTACATATTATGCTGCAACCCCGTTTTCAAATATCTCGCTATTAATTATTGGTAAATCCTGCCCATAAAACATCGCTCTTACAATAGAAAGCTGTCGCGCCACCTTAAAAAACGTAGGAAACCCAGGAAGGAAAAGCTGATCAAACAACACTTCTTGCAAAAACACGACATCGGCATTTGAATCATTTATAAATTGGCGCAACGCTGCAAGACGGAGTTCACAACTCATTTTCTTTGCATTCAGAGTAAGAAAAATATATGTCTGCATCCGCTACCTACAGAAATCAATTAGAAGTTATGAACAAAAGGTGACATCAACGCGACGGTTCGTAATACATGGCGAAATCCATGGAAAAATCGGAGGGTGTGGGGCTTGTGCACCCACCTCCAGATTCTTCAGGTTCTTTGTACTTCTTCTTTTTGTGTGTCATCGCATGCTCAAGCTGAAACGTTGTTTACTGCGGCTTTAGCGCAACACAACCTCTGCACGCGGTAATATGACGGGATCATGTGTAGCACACAGATCTGGCATGAAGGAGCGTATCTCCGCGCCCCATTCGACTGCATGTGGGCTTGTGAATCCAGCTGACAGACTGAAGTAAAAGCTTGAACTATCAGTCAGTTTTTCCTGGACTGCAGTGTCGCCCGTTAAATTGTCGTTAGGGTCCTTGTGCAAAGTTTCCTCAAGAGTGGAGGAGAAGAAGCACGTAAAGAACGTGAGACCTCAGGTATGACCCTTAAGTCCGCCGAGACGCTATGGGGCTCTGCAAATTCCCACCCTCAGGCAGTCAGAAGGAACGTTCACGATTCCAGAGGAATCACGGGGAGGGAGAATACCGGAATCAGCCTAATCCTGTACATGATCCCCCATTCTATTGAAAGACTGAGACTCGGTAGGGGGAGAGCCGCCGTCCGACTGAGTCGTTCCAGGGGGACAGATTCATCTGAGTAATCGCCATCCAGAGTCCGTCGACGCTCGTGTTGAATTACAAGTTCCGGTGGTGTGAAGAGTGGTGTGGCGACTACAGTTGCGATGCCATGATACGAATGTAAAGGCGGAAAATCTCGAGAGTTGCCAAACAGAGGCTCCCGTTGTTCGTCAGTATCTTGGGAAGACATGGCGTGCGTCTGTTGAGGAACAAGGTATGCTAATGTCAATTTACGACGTTGTTCATAAGTTAATTTTAAGACAGCCACATGACGCGGGCAATTTCTTTACAGGGAAGCAGGTCCCTAGTTGTCTTGTATAAGTAATATGAACACATTATGGATTGGGTTGTTTGGGGAAGGAGACCAGAAACGAGCTCATCGGATTAGGGAAGGACGGGGAAGGAAGTCGGCCGTCCTCTTTCAAAGGAACCATCACGAAATTTGCCTGGAGCGATTTAGGGAAATCACGGAAAACCTAAATCAGGATGGCCGGACGCGGGGTTGAACCGTCGTCCTTCCGAATGAACACATTATGGACGCAACTGTAAGTGAGAGGAGATATTCCGTTTTACACACCTTTCCACCGAACGAAGGTGGAGGGGGGAGGGCAGCGTTCTCGTAGTACACTCCGTATATCGCCATATGGGAGTAATACTTCCTAAAGCAAACTGTCATCAACTCCAGGATTACAGGGGCTATTCGGAGAGTAAGGTCCGATCGACCGGAAACGGAAACTACACTGAAAATCAAAAATGTTTTATTCAAAATAGTTTGCTACACCGTCTCTACGTGGCCGCCGCTCCAGTGTAAATATTTGTCATAGCATTGCATCACCTTTCAATACCCTTGTCACAGAAGGCAGCCGCCTGTGCTTTCCGCCACTTCTCTAAGCTGGTCTGCAGTTCGCTGTTTGTGCCAAAACGTTGTCTTCGTAGCTAGTGGTTCATGTGAGCAGAGATGAACATCAGATGGAGCAAAGTTGAACTGCTACCCCTGAAGAAACGTTATTACCGGCCAGTGTTCAACAGAAGATCCCAAATAGGATGGCAATAGATAATCACTTTAGAGTACAACATCAATTCTGAGGAAAACCGCACACCACTTCTGAGCTGTGATTGCCTGACTGACGTATCTGAAGATTCCGGTGAAGATATCAAGAGAAGATACTGACAGGGTATAACACCATAAATTGACCGCTCTACCCGACTAGCGTATCAGACAGATTTTCAAAGAATAGTGTCAATAGGCAATCACAACATACTACAATCTACCTTCTTAGTTGTGGAATCAGTAGAAACGATTAGCGCTGTTAAAATATATTGATGTACAGTTGGGATCTCTCAAGATCAATATCGTAAATCAATCCACAATATATAATAAAACTTCTGAGTACACTACAGAGAATCTTTAGAGATAGATTCTCTAAACTAATGTATGTTCGTTGGGCCTCTACTTTCGTAACAACAACTTCCTTCACTAATGTAACACCACAGTTTTATTCAGGCAGTTAGTGTTGAAAAGAGTAGGCAACCTGTACGCGTTCGTCATATGCAGCAAAATTAATCTGACACCGACACAGTGGATAAATAGATTTTTTTCTTTTCAGAAGATGCCTCAATTCAACACCCAAATAAAAACTCACAACGTTGTAATTCCAAGTCGGCAAATCACAAATTCACAAATTACTGCCCTACTTATAACTTCCGCTCAAATAAATGTCAATATAGATACTAGTGGGACTCTCAGTGCATAGACGCACAAAATATTACATACCCGAGTATTGCAATCTGTAAATCATGTTTGCTTACGATAGAACAATCTTGTGTCTGTGCCCTGTATTTGAAGAGGATTTACATAAAAAGGTATTTCTTTAGATAATAAAAGAAATCGTTATTTCCATCAGATTGTTAAATCAACGTTAAAGAAAATTAACGACACAAAAACGCCTATTTGCGATCAGCTGATCTGATAGACCAATGACTACTGTTTGCGTATTGTTTCGATGTGATAAAGTATTGTATGTGAGTAAGTAAAATACCATGTACATTGTTTATTAGGTTAAATAACTTTTTTATGACCTCCCATATTTAATAATATTTCTGTTTATAAACTGTTCCTGTTAAATTTGACAATTTAAGAAATAGTCACGCTGAACAACAATATAAGAAATAGATGTTATGTAAAAGCCAATGTGCTTTTGTTTAAAACTAAAGTGGCTCTGGGGAGCGGAAAAGGTGATAAGGGCGAATTGGCGCACTACATAGAGCAAGCGCGGAAAGTAAGGCACACAGTCTGTAGGCAGCAGTGATTGAGGCAACACTTTTGCGGAGCTGGAGAAGCTTTGCCTGCAAATTCGCACAAAATGCCTCGGAAGAAGACTGTTAACGGCTTACGGCATAGCTGCGAGTTGTTGGGTCACTGTATGTTGATTTGACCATCGCCAAGAAGAGAAATTAAGCCCATACAGTAAGAGACTTGGAGGCCGTACTTTGGGTAGTGTAGCCGCCATTATTGTTCGCCGCACCCAAGCCTACAGCTACCACATATGACTTTTATAGTAAATTTACTCTTGTACAGCGTTAACCATTAATTTAAACTGTGTTTTAATCATCATTGTCGAACATTAAAGAAAGTGGTTCACCCTGTTATTTCATCCTAAACATATACATATATAGGGTCCTTCCTGGTGTTTGATGAACCCGAGTATCCTATTTTACAGACTTATAAAGTGCCAAATTAATATAAAGAGGCACCATTTAAATTGTTTTTGTGCTTTCTTTACAATTGCAAAGTGTTATAGTAAAAGTTTGCTTACGTAAAAATTCAATCAGAATAATGTTTATACAGAGTTAGTTCAAAGAATAATAGCTTTTGAAAGTAAATTCCAATAAGAAAGAGGTTTTCTTGGAGTGAAATAATCAGTATAATAAGTGTGTGCTTTGGTATCTAAGTATTTTAGTATTTAAGCTGTTTATTATAGACAGTGCTTTTCTATATGTCCCCCCTCGCCAAGTTTTTAGCTTCCTTGAAGTTGTCTAATGGGCTTTTTCTCTTATAAAAACGTAATGTATAAGGGTGCAGAAGTAAAAAAGAAATTCCAGTGTCTTCACCAACATTGTTTACGTGGAGTGATATTTATTTGAAGGATCAAATAAACGGTAGGAAGAAAGTTGGCAAAAACTCATACTTCTACTTTTCCAATACTTCACTATTTCATTGCCTGTATAAGCTGGCGACCATTAGTACATGTTTTAAACCACTAAATGAACTTGGAACTGAGTTGTCTAGTTTCAGTATAATACGATTCATTTAACCGCTGGGTAAAATTTGACGAAAAAATTGATTACTCTCATTTACTTATCCATTAGACACATCACACGGTCAACTCCCGTAAAAAAGGATAACTCTGTTGATTAGCTTTCCCTATTAACAGAACTGTCCTCCCATAGTGTAATTTATTTGGAAACTAAATTGAATTTTATTAAGAGGGTTATACGTGGCGTTTCCCGTAACAGGACTATTTGTTCTTTTGTGATATAGTACACATGACAACATAGAGAAAGGTTTTTTTTCTGTTATTTAGGTAAAAGCATACTATATTACAATAGTATACATAGGATTATACATGTGAGTTTTCAGTGTCAACCGCGGAATTCGGTAGCTGAGGTTCGATTCCCAGTGGTTCCATCATTTATTTCTTTCGTCTTATTTTCTTCCCCCCCTCCCCCCCCCCCCCCCCCCCCACAATGTTAAATGATAAATTATAAAATTTACGCATATTTAAACCAATTTAGATACCTAAAATTAATATATTCAGTTTGGTTGTAATTATTAGCCTTGTGAGTCAAAAGGTTATAGGCCATAACATTGTAGTACACTAAAATGTAAACTTTCACGGCCGGAAATATCATGTCGATTATAATTATCCGGGCTGTTATGCCGTGGTCGGTTGATGAATTCTGCGGTGATTCCCAACGTTTCGTCTCCGACTGCGGGAGACATCTTCAAGGGGGTCCGTAGCTTGATGGAAGGTCCAACACACACACTGGCTCGCCACTGGCCAGCCAGTGGCGAGCCAGTGTGTGTGTTGGACCTTCCATCAAGCTACGGACCCCCTTGAAGATGTCTCCCGCAGTCGGAGACGAAACGTTGGGAATCACCGCAGAATTCATCAACCGACCACGGCATAACAGCCCGGATAGTTATAATGGACATGACTGTAGTACACTGGTAAAATTTTGCACGAGCCAACAATGGTTTCAGAGATAATGAGAGGGGTGCGGTCCGCTTTCCAACAATCACCAGCATAGCAGTGGTGTGCAGTTGCAGTTGATGTTGGTATGAACAGATGCAGATTGCACTGAGTGAAACTAGGAGTGTTTTTGCAATGGGTAAACGCAGTTAATTTTTTTAGTGTAATTTCCAATTTTTGTAAGCAAATAATGATTTCGTCACAAAACAGAAGATATCTCTCCGTTCAGGAGAAAATAAACGTAATTGAAGAAGTGAAACGTAGTACTAGAGAATCCAAAGTGAGTATTGCAAAGCGTCTCACAATCTTACATTCTACCTTAATAGCATGCTAGCCAATGACACACACATAAAACCCAGTGTTTCGATAGACGGACCAAGAGGTGAGAAATGCACATGTATCCAGGTCTGAAGGTTTGCGGACTTGGAAAAATGCAGAATACTGAAAGGAAGGGCTTTATAATTCTCAAAAACGTTAACATGCTTCTTATGAATGACATTACTGGCAGCAGAATTTGTGGGAGATATTTGCGTCATAGAGTAAATGGAACTTTTTTTAAAACTTACCGCCGGACAAAACAGTGGCATTTAAGGGTGACTCCTGCTTTGGAGAACCACACACACGTAGATGGCTCTGATCAATTACGAACATTAGTGAGTAGGAGGTTAGCAAAGTCTCGATGTTTCAAAGGAGTAAAGTCGTATCCCAACGAGTTTGAGTCAAATGAGAAGGCACTGAGGACTGCGAAGCTCTTCAGTAGTCGCCTCTGACACTGGCTCAAAGTGTCAACGAACGTCTGACAGAGGGAAGGAAGACCCTAAACTGGACGTGTTATGGGCATGCCTGGCATTATACGTTAGGACACTCTTTACAAGTACTCTATATACACATAGAATTCCCTGTCATTTCCCTCTGAACGTCACTAAATTATTTAGAATAGATCTATAAATTAAATGAAGGACAGATAATTATACGTAGAATTTTAGTGAATCTTTACAGATCTAGGAAATGCAGTACGTAAAGACTGCTTGGCATTGGTTGAAGCCAAACCTAATATGCAAGTGCTTTCGAAAATCTGTCAGCACAAAAGATGCAACTCAAGCTGAGCAGAAGACAATGAGTGATCTTGTATTTGCAATTGAAATTATTTTAAAGATTTTGTTAATTGTAATGCTGATATTGCCGTCTGTTGACGCAAAATGATGACAAAATAACTAAGGAAGTTGCCACTATCAGCTGAAAAAATAGTTCTGAGGAATCCGAAGAACGGGATGGTGAATCTGTGGACCTACCCAGTCCGCCAGAAGCTCTTACAGCATGGAGATAATACAGCGTTAACCAATATCAAGAAATGTTAATGATGACAAGATGTACACAGTAAGTCCATACGAACACTTCGTCTTTGAATAAAGCGTCGCTTCGAAAAAACAAACCACAAGTGATTAATTCTTTAAGTCTAAGTTACTTTAATTATAAACAGATAGGCTTTAACCTATTTGAACTACTTGCAGCCTACATCCCCAATTATTTGCTGAATGTATTACAATCTGTCTTCCGCTACCGTTTTTTCCCCTCTACAGCTCGCTCTAGTGTCATGGAAGTTATTCCTTGATGTTTTAACACATGTTCTACCATCCTGTCCCGTCTTTTTATCAATGTTTTCCACTTATTCCTTTCATAGCCGCTTCTGTTGACAGTCTCATCAATTACCTTTTCAGATCACTTCATTTTCAACTCTCTTTTGTAGCACCACATCGCAAATGCTTCGATTCTGTTTCTAGTTGTCCCACAGTCCATGACTCACTAACATACAATGCTCTGCTTCAAACGTACATTCGCAGAAATTTCTTTCTCAGATTAAGACCGATGTTTGACACTAGCAGATTTGTGCTGGCCAGGAATGCCCTCGTTACCTGTGCCAATTTGATTTTTATGTCCTCTTTGCTTCATTTGTTATCTTACTTTTAAGAATTCCTTAAATTAGTTATCAGAATTCCTTGAATTCTTCTGCTTTGTGATCTCCCATTTCTGATTTTAAGTTTAAAATCTTTTGTGTTACACTTCATGACTTTCGTATTTCTTCGGTTTACTCTCGGTCCAAATTAGACTGCGTTCAATATGTATACTGTAATTCTTCTTTACTTTCAATGAGTATAGTAATATCACCAGCGAATCTTATCACGGATATCCTCTCGTTCTGTATTTTAATCCCCCTCTTCGAAAATGGTTCAAATGGCTCTGAGCACTATGGGACTTAACTACTGAGGTCATCAGTCCCCTAGAACTTAAAACTACTTAAACCTACCTAACCTAAGGAAATCACACACATCCATGCCCGAGGCAGGATTCGAACCTGTGACAGTAGCGGTTAGGCGGTTCCAGACTGTAGAGCCTAGAACCGCTCGACCACACCGGCCAGCTAATCCCCCTCTTCAGTTTATCTTTTACATCCATCACCACTTCGTCGATGTATAAATTAGATACCGATAACTACTGCTTTGGTTTCCTATAGGCCAGATCTTTAGCCTCCGTCAGCATAAAAACATGGTCGCAGTTCTATTTCGATTAATATGAGCAGTTGCTGTTTTTGAGGAATCGTCAAGTAACGTTGATATGGCCTGCGTTTTTAAGATTTACTTCAACTAGCATTATGGCCATAGCTGTTTGAGATAATCAATGAACAGTCAGCTGTTTAACGGCGGGCGGGGGAGGAAGGGAAATCGCGGGCGGGGGAGGAGGGGAAATCGAAGAGGGGTAGGGGGCGGAGATGTCCTACCACAACAGGATAAGTCACGGCATTCAGTTCGCCTTAATTGAATTAAACTAAACATCATATTGGTGGAATTTCCCATGGCGCATGAATCTGAACCTAAATATTTGGGAGTCAGATTGGACTGTACAGTTTCTTACAAACTAAATTGAAATGAACTGAAAGGGTGATTCAACTAAAGAAACTGTCTACTGATGCACATCATGGGAAGAGCATGCCGAGGAAACAAAGACCAGTGCTATGGCTCTATGTTTACCAGTGAGAGAGTACGCATCGCCGGTGGTGGAAACGCCAGTTCGCTCAAAACAAATAATTGTTACCCTCAGGGGCGCAGCAGGAATGTGGTACTGCATGCTTGAGACCAACACCTTTGACCGCTGTTTAGCCCCTCGCAGGTAGAGACATATGTTACGTAACTACCACTGTTGTTACGCCGCGGCTGACGTGGAGAAAGGGCTTCCTCAACAGAACAACCCCTTAACTAAAACTGCTCCTGAGGCCAGAGACTTAAATCAGCGACAGGAGACGCAAGTCGGCCCTACTTACAGATTCAAAGAGGGACAACTTGGAGGCCATAATGCACATCCCCCCCCCCCACCGGCAGAGAGAACTCAAATAATTGCAAGAAACAGAGGGGCATCAGGATACGTGGAGGATGACTCATGCGAATCTGGGGGAATTCAGAGACATCATTTACTACAGGGCACACTTTTGTATGAAGAAGTGAATCTACAAGACTCTGTTTTACCGAAGAACACAGCTGAAAAACCTGCTGAATAATGGAGAGGGAAGATTTAATGCACAATGGACACGGAAAGTGAGCAATAAGTAAGTGAGTTGGGAAGACAATAATTCTGGACGGCCGAAAGGGCCACCTCGCTCGTTGAGTTTTGCGGAGCCTAGATGAACACGTGGACACAAGAGTGTGTGGTGCGTGTAGCGGCGACTCATTACGCCCGCAGCGGCAGGCATGCGCCTCTACGCGAGTCACGAGTCCCGTGCCTCGAGGCCACGAAATGCCATTCCGCTTCCTGACGTCACCTCGCGGCATCATCACGACCAAATTGGCAGCCTGAGCAGCGATGCTCTTGCCGTGAGAGTCCGACCTCACTGCCGGGGCGCGAGTGGTCTGCCAGTCGTAGAAACGTTCATTGTTACACATCTACCCATTATGGGGACTGCAAAATACAGTGCAAGTGAGAGTGAAAGTGAAGAAGAATCACATGATCTGCTGAATGGGATGAACAGTCTAATGAGTGCTGAATGTGGAATGAGAGTAAATCAAAGAAAGACGAAAGTAATGAGAAGTAGCAGAAATGAGAATAGAGATAAGTTAACATCAGGATGATTTTCACCAAGTAAATAAAGTGCTACCTAGGTAGCAAATTCAAGAATGACGGACAGAGCAAGGAGCACATCAAAAGCAAACTAGCACTGGCCAAAAGGCCATTCCTGGCCAAGAGAAGTCTACTAGTACCAAACAAGGCCTAAATTTGGGGAAGAAATTTCTGAGAATGTACGTTTGGAGCACAGCTTTGTACGGTAGTGAAATATGGACTGTGGTAAAACAGTAACACAAGACAACAGATGTGAGATGTGGTGCTACAGACGAATGTAGAAAATTTGGTGGACTGATAAGGTAAGGCATGAGGAGGTTCTGTGCAGAATTGGAGAGGAAAGGAATATGTGGAAAACACTGACAAGGAGAAGGGACAGGATGACATGACAGGTGTTAAGACATGAGGGAATAACTTCCATGGTACTAGAGAGAGCCGTAGACGGCAGAAACTATAGAGGAAGACAGAGAGATTGGAATACATCCAGGAAGTAATTGAGGACTTAGGTTGAAAGTCCCACTCTGAGATGAAGAGGTTTGCACGGGAGAGGAATTCGTGGCGGGCCGCATCAAACCAGTCAGAAGAGTGATGACATAATGACCCTCGGAATGATGAAGCGCCTTTCTCTAAAAGGGGCAGTCCCAAAAGTTGGACGTACTAACATTCATACAATGGAGGTAAATACGAAAAAATAATGAGAAACAGAAATAATAAAGGGTGTTTCAAAAAGACTGACCTAGTTTCAAAACTCCATATTTATTGATAAGAAAATACTACAGGCGTAGGATGCATTGCAAAATACTTACAAAATTTTAAAGTTTTGGCTATGCTATTACAAATGCTCTCTGCGTCTACCAGCAGCAGCGTGAACAACATTGAGACGATTGCTAAATCCATCATAAACTTCACATAATGTATCTGCTTTTACAGAAGTTATGGTTACTGTTATTCTGTTTTTCACTCCTTTTATGTCATGAGGTACGTGGGAGATGAACACCCTTCCAAATACCCCACGAGAAAGATATCGGAAGGGGTCATGTCTGATGGCCTTGGAGGCAAAGAATGCAGGCAGTGTGTCGGGGTCCCGTGCGCCCCCTCCAGTGCTGAGGCAGACAGTCTTGGAGAAACTGAAGTACGTTGTTCTGCCAGTATGCTAGTGCTCGATCCTGTTGGAAAATGAAGCCGTCAGAGTCCTCCTGGAGTTATGGAAAAAGCAAGTTCTGCACAATCTGAAGATAGCTCATTCCAGTCACTGTGTTTTCCTCAAAAAAAGGAGTGACCGTACACTTTTTCGCGAGAAATGGCACAAAAAAGTTCAGCTTAGGTGAATTTCTTTCGTGCTCGGTAGTCATTAAGGTTCTGGATTCCCCATATGCGTACATTATGTCAATATACTTTACCGCTTCATTACTGAAAATTAACCGTGGTAATAAAGTAACGTCTTCCATGTCCTCTAGCAGAGTATTACTGAAGTTATTCCGTTTCCTTTTAGTGCAGACCCGAAGAGCTTGCAATAATTTCAGTCTGTATGGTTTATAGACCAAATTGCGCCTTAACGCTCGCCAGATATTCGTATGAGGCATTGCCAGCTCTCTACTTGCGCTGCGAATAAACTTTCATGCACTTCGCTCAGACGTTTGTCGAACTATTTCCACCATCTCATTAGAAGTGCAAGGTCGACCTGGAGTCTTACCTTTCTACAAGCATCCTGTCTCTTCAAATTGGCGGTACCAACAGCGAATGTTTTTTCCGTGCAGGTGGATCAATGCCAAAACGCCAGCGAGAAGCACGCTGGACCGAAATCACTGATTCACCCTTTGCAAACTGCACACACAAAACGCCTTCTGTTGAGAAGACGTCATATTACTTCTGACTGACTGGAACAGAGAACACGCACTGAAATCTGACTGTGATTTTCTGAAATTAGTACCGTCCAAAACCAGATCATTCATTCTGAGACCCCTGTACTTCAGTTGTTCGAGAAAAGGAAGTAGTACAATAATTTTCAGGACAAGACAAAGGGACAGCAAGACAATCAACATAATTGTCCATCTTCATGGTTATTTTTATTATTATCTTTTAATTACACGCCTTAATGTATTTCAGAATCACGGACGTTCTTGTTGTTAGCTAACATCACATTAACATTTCCGCCTTCTGAACTGCAGTTAAGAATGTCTCCTCTGTGATTTAAATGACATAATCTTCTTTTCTGACTGCAGTTAAATTACAAAGGAGGCACAGCAGTTCAGAAGCAGAAAATGTTCTTGTAGTATTAGCTACATGCAGGAACATCCGTGATTCTGAAGATGGCTGTGACCCAAATAGCGTTAAGTTGTATAATTTAAAAATGAATAAATAAATAAATAACGCGATCTAGATGGACAATTATATTGACTAGTGACAATGATCGCTGAGTCGTATAATGATTTAATGCCTTTTATACACAGTAACGTAAGTAGTTTAGGAATGAAATAAATAGAAAGTGACGGAAAGCAAGGGAAATGGCTGCAGGAAAAATGTAAAGAAATCAGAAAAAAGTGTGCTCGGAGGGACTGAAGCGGCACACAGTAATGTCAGAACAGCAAAATGATTGGTGGGTTGCGCAGAAAGTGTCGCCGCTTCTTTCGCAAAGCTGGTCGCAGGTGATGCTCCAAAAGCGAACAGTAATACTGTGCAATGACAGTCTGCCGTGGAGGAACGTAGTGCGTTAGGATAACACCAACACAGTCGTACACGAGAATCACCAAACCTTTCACCATACTGGAGGTCTGGCACACTTTCGACTTTCGAGGAGACCCATAATGACGCCATTCGTTGGATTGGCGTTTCAGTTTCGGCTTCGTAGCATTCACTTCAGAATTGCTCCAGAGATTCGACAGGCAATAGACCGTTACATTCGCACCATCAACAGAACAGGCTCTCCTACTACGCCTTCCACATCGCTGGCAACGGATTCTACATAACGATATTGACTACTTTGAAGGACAGTAACAGGTGCAAACATGTAACTCTTTTGTATCGGTTGTGAATAAATAGTTGCTACCATTTAAGTTCCAACGCTCGTATATAAGGGTTCGCTGCCCCGAGGAAAGAGGAACCAGGTTTGTGGATTGGCAGTAGCATCGTGAAAGAGGCGGTCACGAGGTCCGAGCGGCCGAAGCCACGAGCTACGCAAGGAGGGCCTGCGCAGAGTAACGATATCGGAGCACTTCACCGGTGTCAGCGTTGACTACAAGCAGCAGGCCGACAGCCCGTCGGTTGGTTGGCAACATTCGTGTCGGACGACCGCTAATGGCCTGGCTGCCCCCTTCAACCTGGCTGTCATCGGTACCACTCAGTAACCGCCGCGACGCACCGTGGATCCACGGAGCTGTTTGCTGACAAAGGGGAGTAACATTCTGTAATCCTCATGGTGATTGGTGTCATTGTCTACCTGACCTCCTAATTATTTTCTGGTTTGTACATGGCCCTCAGAGTTTTACTCGGTCGGCTCTTTGGTCGTAAATATAGACCATAGTATTGTACTAGACACTAGTTGTCGTTTAAAAATTTGTTATGTTATTATATTGCCCTTCCTTTCTAGTTTATACTCGATCCTTAATGTTTTGATGAATCAGCTCCTGGTCGAAAATAAAGTCGGAACAATTGTAACAAGGCACAGGTTGCCGTTAAACAAACAGGGGTCTTGTGGTTAGATTTAGATGTTAACCGATCCCGTTCCTTGATAGCAATTTTATTTGAGATAGCCTGAACTACCTGTTGTCCTAAGCTGGCGTCCCGGTCTTTGAAAGACCGGGTCATTTTTGGTGTATTTGGATATTGTGGTTCTTCCGAGTGAATTCTCTTCTAATAAGTGCCGTCCGTGGTGGACGAGTGGTTCTAGGCGCTCAGTCCGAAACCGCGCGACTGCTACGGTCGCAGGTTCGAATCTTGCCTCGGGCATGGATGTGTGTGATGTCCTTAGGTTAGTTAGGTTTAAGTAGTTCTAAGTTCTAGGGGACTGATGACCACAGATGTTAAGTCCCATAATGCTCAGAGCCATTTGAACCATTTTTCTAATAAATGCTCATACGTAATGTTTTAAGACGTTCCTTCAGAGCGCCTTCATAACTTAGAAGCAATTTAACTATGGCTCTGAGCACTATGGGACTTAACTTCTAAGGTCATCAGTCCCCTATAACTTAGAACTACTTAAACCTAACTAACCTAAGGACATCAGACACATCCATGCCCGAGGTAGGATTCGAACCTGCGACCGAAGCGGTCGCGCGGTTCCTGACTGTAGTGCCTAGAACCGCTCGACCACAAGCAATTTAACTTTTCCAACATATTAACAGCCAACTGTCACTAGGGCTTTAGTCAGTATAAGATTGTCAAAAGAAACGGGTTTTAAAACGGGTTTTTAAAAAAAAGTACTTCATCTGTTTGAGTAACTGAAACACTCTTGTCATCAATATTACTTATATGTGTTTTCATGTGTTGCAGAAGGGCATTGAATAAGAGAAACTGTGTCCAGCGCGGTAGTAAACACCGCTCTTTCACCCGATAACGGGCGGGCTGCAGGCCCCAGGCCTTGTAATTATTGTCATGCTGTTCTTGTTTATATTTCTCTTGCAAAAGCCTATTCATTTCACAAATTTGTTAATGTGTAAAGGAAACAAATTTATGGTTTATATTGTTAAATAACCAAGTTGTATGAAAACGAAGTTACATTGGTGGGTCCTCCCTTCCACATATTCCTTTATACCAGTAAATTCCACGTCTCAGATATGAAAGCAATCCATTATTACAGCGAGAGTTTATCTGAGCTTTTGGAACACTTGCGATCAAATAAAGCGAAGGCGATGGATGACATCCTTCCTGAATTTCTAGTCATTAGTGGCAGTGACAACCAAATGACTATTCTATAATTCTTGAGACATACATAGCATCAGAAGTTCGGGAAAATATCATTCACAGAATTCCGAAGATAGCAAGGGTAGATAAATATGAGTATGACAAAAATAGCACAATCAGCTGAATGCCTCATGCATCCCAGTTGCTAACAAGGAAAAATACCACAAAAGATTAATTCATCTCAGAGTTCGATGTTTTCTAAAGTATTACATGGGTAGATGTAATTAATGCCTCAATAAAGCCATAAACTCACGGAGTTTGCATTGTGGCCACCAGTTGGCGTTACGAGTGGAGTGGCATGACAAAATGTCGACAAAGCAAGAAAAGAGCTTTTGTGTTGAAATACACGAGATGTTTATCTGTTGCAACAGTGCAGCGTTTGTTCAGAAGGAATTATAGAAAAGAACCGCCATGTAAGCAGAGCATTTTACGTTGGTATCTATAATTTAGAGATAACCTTTGTCCCCGTAAACAGAACAGCACCGGTCGACCAAGCGTGCCAGAAGCAGAAGTCGAGAGGGTGAAGGAAAGTTTTGTACGCATTCCAAAGACATTAACAGTTCGTGCAAGTTACGAACTTCGAATAGTAGATATATTTTGTAGGTTCTGGCTCACTAACTCAATGTTAAAAAAAAAGCTGTATTTTATAAGTAAAACAACTGATTTTTTAAAATAATTTAAAAATTCAGTATATTTAATTAACTAAACCGATTTTATAACATTAACTAAATTTATATTTTTATAATAAATCAACTAATTAAAATAAACAATTGATTTATTTAAAATACAACACGATTTGTAGCACAATAACATGTATTATTTAATTAAATATACTGAATTTTAAATTTTTTTAAATCAGTTGTTTTACTTATAAAATACAGAATTTATTTTAACGTTGAGTTAGAGAGCCAGAACCTACAAAAAATATCTACTTCGAATACCGAAGCAAACCTAGTCGAAGATTTTATCACCGGCAGTTACATTTCAAACCGTACCGTTTGCAGCTCGTGCAACAGTTAAAACCCGAAGATTATGGCCGACTCCTTCAATTTTGCATGACAATGCAGGAAACACTCACTGTATTGCAGAGACTATAAGACGCTGCGGACTATAAGATGGCCCTTAACTATTAAGCAATAAAACAAATTTACCGTTTTTATTATTAGAATGCAAAGCCAGACTATAAAAAAGTCGTAGTTTATAAAGCCGAACTGACCTTTAAAATCGCTGAAAGTCGTCATCTGAACTTTCTTCTTCTTCTTCCTCTTCGTCGTCATCGTTGTCCACTTCATCTATAAGCTGGTCTTCACTGCCATCGAGAGCTTTACTTCCTGAAAGACATAACAGTAATATCTTCTCTCACTCTAGACCACGACTGTTTTATCTGCCGAGACACTTGATTGATTGTAAGCTCGTTTCGTCGTGAAATCATGTTAGGTTTCATCCATCATCCATTTTTTCCATTTGTGACATGACGCTTTATGTGATACACACTTTAAATGCTTTTTATATCGAGACATCAAGAGGTCGCAGTTGTGAAGTAAGTCCTCCCGGAATAACAAAAAGCTCTGTGTTGTCCTGTCTCAATTTCTCTTTCACAGAATATTTCAAATGATTACTAAACTGATCCAGCACAAGAAAGGAACTGGTCTTCATTAAGGCGTCTTTCCTTCTCTCCCACACTCTGTTAATCCATAACTTCATACTAGCCTCGTACATCCAGCTCTTGTCGTGTATGTGAACAGCAACACCTGGCGGTATTTCAGGTTTGGCCATTCTGCATTCAGTCCTCCATTTGCACATTTGATCTTCCTCAATTTTTTCAGTTCTTCTACTGTCAGGTTTGGCCTTTCTGCATTCAGTCCTCTATTTGCACATTTAATCTTCCTCAATTTTTTCAGTTCTTCTTTACCATCTCGCCAACAGCGAATGCATTTTTCTGTTGGTAGAGGATCGAAATGCCGCTCAACTGCTCTTCTTCTGCGTATGTTATTACTTTCAATTTATATCCCGCATAATTTGAAAATCTTTTATCTTTTTCCATTACGAAACTAGCTACTAATAATTGTACTGTTACCGAAAACACAAATCATTTTCTGTTCAAGTCCACCGTCACCGTTGACTGGTATGACGCAACATAGGCTAGACAGTGTTCTGGGTGTGTGATGGGGATGCAGGGGAGAGACAGTGTTAGCAAGCTTGTGAATCCAAGCAGCTCATGTTCGTCACATCGCTGCACTGCTGCTGCCGGTTGAATGCAATGTTGCCAAATAGAGACAGGTTTCCCACGGCATCGAATATGTGGTCATTTTTTAAGACTGGTGGGAATTTTAAGTCAAACACTGGACATTTTTAAACTAATTTCGAGAGTAAGATGCACCTTAATTTTAGAGGCAATTTTTCGAAGAAAAAAGTGCCTCTTATAGTCTGTAAAATACGGTATTTCATCTCTAAGCTGATATTCAACGACTAAGCAATCTCTCTTTTATCCGGAGAGGTTAATCGTCACAATGTTAGAGTAAGAGGCCATAAAGACCTCATGAAACTGTGGAACATAAAGGAGATTCGCCGGAGTTTGATATTTCCTGCGTAATATCACAGACGAAGCTGTAAGTGCCGGGCATCTCTTACCTGGATACTTTCCAGTTGTGGTTGTTTCTACAACTGATTTCTCATTCAGAAACTTTAATCTTCCAACAAGATGGGGGGACCTCCTTATTGAAGCAGTGATGTTGGTTCAAATGGCTCTGAGCACTACGGGACTTAACATCTATGGTCATCAGTCCCCTAGAACTTAGAACTACTTAAACCTAAGTAACCTAAGGACATCACACAACACCCAGTCATCACGAGGCAGAGAAAATCCCTGACCCCAACGGGAATCGAACCCGGGAACCCGGGCGTGGGAAGCGAGAACGCTACCGCACGACCGCGAGCTGCGGTCGATACCTAAAGGACGAACTTCTGCATCACTAGATAGGGCGATGATGTAAAAACTGTGCCAGTTAATGAACTGCAACGGAACAATGCCATTGGTAAGACGATATTTTTTGCATTTAGTCATTTATGGGATAGTTCCTTACGCTAATATTGTTTCATTTTCACTGTCTCTTCTCTGTATTAATGTATATTTTCAGTTTTATGACTATCGTTCAATTACACTGGCCAAGAGCGATTAAAAGCTGTTTTTAATTATGTTATGTATGACTGTTGTCATTTTAAGAAAGATTTCAACTATGTGTGAATCCGTAATGACAGCAACACTACTCGAGAATGTTTTATGCTATGTATTCTGTAATTCATTCGTGCATATACTCTTCAACCCTACTACAATATCATGTGCAGTTCTGTAAGAGGTTGTATGTTGCTAACCTGAGAATAAATCTGTTGTATATCTTAGATCTGAAAATGGCTAGATTGTCAACCGAAACTATAAATCAGCCCAAACAGAAAAGTTTTCATGTTATATCTTGAGTTCAATCCCTAACATAAATAAATAAATAAATTGGCGACGTGTGAGTAGGATTCGCGCATTGAGGGTCCCTTGAAAATTTATGTATGCATATAAAACGTACATCCTTTCTGGGAATCAAGAATCTCGACGAGTTTTTGGCTGTTATCAACAATGATACTGGAAGGATAAAGATATCAGTGGCAATGGTCCCAAGACTTTCGAGGATGTTTTAATATCAAGTCTGAAGTCGGGTAACAAATTAAAAAAGAAATGCTTTTTGGTATGATATAATTAAAAATTAACAACATTATTTTTTTCTTTCACTTGTACTATGAAACCTTGCTTCTTGCCAAATTTCATGATTCTAGACCAATCGGAGGTACCTAATAGGTTATGATGGCGTATGCGTGCATCAAAATATGTGAAATAAATCGCCGAATCTTTTGATTGAATTGGCTTAGAAGGTGACACAAATTTCAGATTGATGCATTTACCGATTCCTGAGGAAGAGGATTTTTTACTACAGGACAGACAGACAGGTGGATGGACAACAAAATGATTCTATGAGGGCTCAGTTTTTATCGATTGAGGTACTGGACACTAAAAGAGCAATTATTGTAAGAAAATGAAAATCCTACAGCCGCCATCATGAAACTCCTTCAGCATCAACTAAGGCCAGATGATGGCTCATTGAAGCGCCGAAACTGGAAACTACATAATAAATAAAATCATTCATTTGTGGTTCATGGTGTGGGTTCCTGTAGGCATGTCCTAGTTCATGAACCACGGGCAACGTATGAGTGGCCAAGTAAGTGGTCCTGACAGTCGGGATACCAGTTACTTTGGAATAAGGCTGGGCATCTCGGACGTATTCTGAGTCGTGGTCACCTTCGTGCTCATACGGCAAAGACTACCAAATCCACCGGTTAGTCCCTCAGCCGTTAGGGGTAAAACCCAGTGGGACTCGGGGCAAGTAAGGCTAGCAACCTGCTTCCCTGGTACTTTATATATGATGCTGGCAACAATCAGAGCAAAATGCCTCGGACCTTTGGAGGTGACGGAGTCCCACCTCTAACTGACAAACCAGGGACTCCTAAGATATGACTTGGCAAACAAATGGTAATGAGATGGGGAGCTATTAATATCAATGGGGGCAACTCTGGGAAGAAGGTAGAGCTGGCAGAGGCTGCAAGTAAGATGGGGCTGGACGTTTTAGCTGTTAGTGACATTCGGGTAAGGGGTGAGAAAGAAGAGGAAGTGGGAGAATACAAGGTCTACCTGTCAGGAGTCAAAGCAGGAATGGCACAATGGGGTGTAGGGCTTTACATCAGGAAAGAAATGGAACCCAGCGTAGCTGCAATAAGGTATGTAAACGAACGACTGATGTGGATAGATTTGACAATGTCTAGCAAGAAAATTAGGATTGTGTCAGTATATTCGCATTGTGAAGGGACAGATCAAGATAAGATGGATAGTTTTTATGAGGCACTCAGTGATGTAATTGTTAGAGTAAAGGTCAAGGACAGTGTTCTGCTCATGGGTGATTTTAACGCCAGGATTGGAAATCGAACAGAAGGGTATAAAAGGTTATGGGTGAATTTGGAGAGGATATGGAGGCCAACAGGAACGGGAAACAACTCTTGGATTTCTGTGCCAGTATGGGCTTAGTAATCACAAACTCCTTTTTTAAACATAAGAACATTCACCGGTATACTTGGGAAGGCAGGGGAACCAGACCTGTCATTGACTATATAAAAACAGATCAGGAATTCAGGAAGGCTGTGAGGGACACACGTGTATTCAGGGGATTCTTTCATGACACTGATCATTATTTAATCTGCAGTGAAATTGGGAATGTGAGGCCGAAAGTGCAGGAGGTCAGGTCCATATGTAGGAGGATAAGAGTGGTGAAACTTCAGGATAAGGAAATCAGGCACAAGTACATAACAGCGATCTCAGAAAGGTACCAGTTAGTTGAATGTAGTCAATTACAGTCATTGGAAAAGGAATGGACAAGGTTCAGGGACACAGTACTAGAAGTGGCTAAAGAATGTCTTGGAACAGTAGTGTGTAAAAGTAGGATGAAGCAAACAGCTTGGTGGAATGATACAGTCAAGGCAGCCTGTAAAAGCAAAAAGAAGGCGTATCAAAAATGGCTACATACTAGAACCCTGGTAGACAGAGAAAGTTATGTTCAAGAAAGAAACAAAGCCAAACAGATAATTGCAGCATCCAAGAAGAAATCTTGGGAAGACTTTGGAAACAGGTTGGAGACTATGGGTCAAGCTGCTGGAAAACCATTCTGGAGTGTAATTAGCTGTCATCGAAAGGGAGATAAGAAGGAAATGACAAGTATCTTGGACAGGTCAGGAAAACTGCTGGTGAATCCTGTGGATGCCTTGGGCAGATGGAGGGAATATTTTGAAGAGTTACTCAATGTAGGTGAAAATGCGATCAGTAATGTTTCAGATTTCGAGGTAGAATGGGATGGGAATGATGATGGAAATAGGATCACATTTGAGGAAGTGGAGAAAATGGTCAATAGATTGCAGTGCAATAAAGCGGCTGGGGTGGATGAAATTAAGTCGGAACTCATCAAATACAGTGGAATGTCAGGTCTTAAATGGCCACACAGGATAATTGAAATGGCCTGGGAGTCGGGACAGGTTCCATCAGACTGGACAAAAGCAGTAATCACACCAATCTTTAAACATGGAAACAGAAAAGATTGTAACAACTACAGAGGAATCTCTTTAATCAGCGTTGTGGGTAAAATCTTCTCAGGTATTGTTGAAAGGAAAGTGCGAGTATTAGTTGAGGACCAATTGGAGGAAAATCAGTGTGGGTTTAGGCCTCTTAGAGGTTGTCAGGACCAGATCTTTAGCTTACGGCAAATAATGGAGAAGTGTTATGAGTGGAACAGGGAATTGTATCTATGCTTTATAGATCTAGAAAAGGCATATGACCGGGTTCCTAGGAGGAAGTTATTGTCTGTTCTACAAGATTATGGAATAGGAGGCAAACTTTTGCAAGCAATTAAAGTTCTTTACATGGATAGTCAGGCAGCAGTTAGAGTTGACAGTAAGTTGAGTTGATGGTTCAGAGTAGTTTCAGGGGTAAGACAAGGCTGCAACCTGTCTCCACTGTTGTTCATATTATTTATGGATCATATGTTGAAAACGATAGACTGGCTGGGTGAGATTAAGATATGTGAACACAAAATAAGCAGTCTTGCATATGCGGATGACTTAGTTGTGATGGCAGATTCGATTGAAAGTTTGCAAAGTAATATTTCAGAGCTAGATCAGAAATGTAAGGACTATGGTATGAAGATTAGCATCTCCAAAACGAAAGTAATGTCAGTGGGAAAGAAATATAAAGGGATTGAGTGCCAAATAGGAGGAACAAAGTTAGAACAGGTGGACGGTTTCAAGTACTTAGGATGCATATTCTCACAGGATGGCAACATAGTGAAAGAACTGGAAGCGAGGTGTAGCAAAGCTAATACAGTGAGCGTTCAGCTACGATCTACTCTCTTCTGCAAGAAGGAAGTCAGTACCAAGACTAAGTTATCTGTGCACCGTTCAATCTTTCGACCAACTTTGTTGTATGGGAGTGAAAGCTGGGTGGATTCAGGTTACCTTATCAACAAGGTTGAGGTTACGGATATGAAAGTAGCTAGAATGATTGCAGTTACTAGTAGATGGGAACAATGGCAGGAGGGTGTCCACAATGAGGAAATCAAAGAAAAACTGGGAATGAACTCTATAGATGTAGCAGTCAGGGCGAACAGGCTTAGATGGTGGGGTCATGTTACACGCATGGGAGAAGCAAGGTTACCCAAGAGACTCATGGGTTCAGCAGTAAAGTGTAGGAGGAGTCGGGGCAGACCAAGGAGAAGGTACCTGGATTCGGTTAAGAATTATTTTGAAGTAATAGGCTTAACATCAGAAGAGGTACCAATGTTAGCACTGAATAGGGGATCATGGAGGAATTGTATAAGGGGGGCTATGCTCCAGACTGAAAGCTGAAAGGCATAATCAGTCTTAAATGATGATGATGATGATGATGATGATGATGATGATGATGAGATGGCTGTAGGCGTTTCATTTTCTTACAATAGTGAACGGCCGTGGTCTACAAGACCTAGTCATAAGGATGGACATGCGAAAAAATTTTCGGCTGTGGTAACAAGTAGGCTTGTTTCTTTAGCGACTTCGATGATCGGACATCCCCAAGAACATACGTTTTTCATATTAGGTACATTTTGCTGCCACCTACTGCCAGATACTCCATGTTAGCGACCTATGTAGTCATTATACATCGTGCGAGAGCAGAATGGGGAGCTCCGTGGAACTCACGGACTTCGAACGTGGCCAGGGATTGGGTGCCACCTGTGTCATACGTCTGTACATGAGATTTCCACATTCCTAAACATCCCTAGGTCCACTATTTCCGACGTGACAGCGAAGTGGAAACGTGAAGGGACACGTACAGCACAAAAACGAAGAGGCCGACCTCGTCTGTTGACTGACAGAGACCGCAGACATCTATCCAGACCATCACACAGGAATTGCAAACTGCATCAAGATCCACTGGAAGTACTATGACAGTTAGGTGAGAGGTGAGAAAATTGGAATTTCATGGTCCAGCGGCTGCTCATAAGCCACACATCACGCCGGTAAATCCCAAAGGACGCCTCGCTTGGTGTAAGGAGCATAAACATTGAACAATGGAAAAACGTTGTGTGGAGTGACGAATCACGGTACACAACGTGGCGATCCGATGGCAGGGTGTGGGTGTGGCGAATGCCCAGTGAACATCATATGCCAGCGTGTGTAGTGCCAACAGTAAACTTCAGAGGCGGTGGTGTTATGGTGTGGTCGTGTTTTTCATGGAGGGGCCTTGCACACTTTGTTGTTTTCCGTGGCACTATCACAGGACAGGCCTACATTGATGTTTTAAGCACCTTCTTGCTTCCCACTGTTGAAGAGCAATTCGGGGATGGCGATTGCATTTTTCAACACGATCGAGCACTTGTTCATAATTCACGGCCTGTGGCGGAGTGGTTACACAACGCCGGCCCCTGTGGCCGAGCGGTTCTAGGCGCTTCTGTCCGGAACTGGGCTGCCGCAGTCGTCGCAGGTTCGAATCCTGCCTCGGGCATGGCTGTGTGTGATGTCCTTAGGTTAGTTAGGTTTAAGTAGTTCTAAGTCTAGGGAACTGATGACCTCAGATATCAAGTCCCAAAGTGCATAGAGCCATTTGAACCATTTGAGTGGTTACAGTTCAATAAAAAAAAAAACTTTGTGTTCTGCCTTACGGCAGGTCTTCTAATGGGGAAAGCCTCGTCAGAGAGGTCAACCACATGAGCATGTAGGGAAGTGATTCCACTGGTGGTTTCCCGTTGCCTTCCACTGGTGACTATGAAACGATAATGATGACAACACAACACCCAGTCCCTGAGCGGAGAAAATCTCCGACCCATCCGGGAATCGAGCCCGGGCCCCTTGGTGTGACAGACCGCCGCGATGACCACTCAGCTATCGGGGCGGACACACAGCAGTAACATCCCCGTAATGGACTGGGCTGCACATAGTCCTCACATGATTCCTACAGAACACCTTTGGGAAGTTTTGGAATGCCGACTTCGTGCCAGACCTCACCGACCCTCATCGATACCTCCTTTCAATGTAGCACTCCGTGAAGAATGGGCTGCCATTCCCAATGAAACCTTCCAGCACCTCACTGAACGTATGCCTACGAGAGTGGAAGCAGTCATCAAGACTAAGGATGGGCCAACACCATATTGAATTCCAGCATTACCGACGGAGGGCGCCCCGAACTTGTAAAGCATTTTCATCCAGGTGTCCGGATACATTTGATCACACAGTGTACGTCAACATCGGGGTTCCCATGTATCAGAGACCAGTATCGACTTAACATCGATGTATAAACTCTGAACGTCGATATTTTGTAAATATCACCGTACAAACGGCCTGAGCGAGCTGGCGGTCTCGCCGCGGCCTAGGCACGGCAGTGCGGCTGAGGCTAGGAATCTTCCGAGAAGCGTCAGCCGGCGCTGGCAGCGGCCGTCAGCGGCTGTGACGGTCGTGGGAAGGCAGCGGCTGCGTGGCCGCCGCCGTTCGCCGCGTGGCCGCTCAGCCGTACAGATCCGTCACCGGCCGCAGCGCGGCGCCACGCCGCTCAGCCCGACAAGCCTGCCCGCTGCCGGCCCCGCAACAACTCAAGAGCGTGAGGCGCATCGCTAGGTGCGCGCCGCGCCGCGCCGCGGGTAGCCTACACACACACACACACACACAGACACACACACACAACCCCACTGACGCCTGCGGCACGGTTCGGCGCATCTCGCCGTCCCGCCGGACAATACCGCTTCTCAACACAGCGTTCCCGTCAAGACCTACACCTACTATACAGGGTGATCCACTGATAATGACCGGGCCAAATATCTCACGAAATAAGCCTCAAACGAAAAACCTACAAACAACGAAACTCGTCTAGCTTGAAGGGGGGAACCAGATGGCGCTATGGTTGGTCCGCTAGATGGCGCTGTCATAGATCAAACGAATATCAACTGCGTTTTTTTAAATAGCAACCCCCATTTTTTATTACATATTCGTGTAGTACGCAAAGAAATACGAATGTCTTAGTTGGACCACTTTTTTGGCTTTGTGATAGATGGCACTGTAATAGTCACAAATGTATAGGTACGTGGTATCACGGAACATTGCGCCAGTGCGGACGGTATTTGCTTCGTGATACATGACCCGTGTTAAAATGGACCGTTTACCAATTCCGGAAAAGGTCGATATCGTGTTGATGTATGGCTATTGTGATCAAAATGCCCAACGGACGTGTGCTACGTATGCTGCTCGGTATCCTGGACGACATCATCCAAGTGTCCGGACCGTTCGCCGGATAGTTATGTTATTCAAGGAAACAGAAAATGTTCAGCCACATGTGAAACGTCAACGACGACCTGCAACAAATGAGGATGCCCAAGTAGGTGTTTTAGCTGCTGTCGCGGCTAATCCGCACATCAGTAGCAGACAAACTGCGCGAGAATCGGGTCTCAAAAACGTCGGTGTTGAGAATGCTACATCAACATCGATTGCACCCTTACCATTTTTCTACGCACCAGGAATTGCGTGGCGACGGCTTTGAACGTCGTGTACAGTTCTGCAACTAGGCACAAGAGAAATTACGGGACGACGACAGATTTTTTGCAAGCGTTCTATTTATCGACGAAGCGTGATTCATCAACAGCGGTAACGTAAACCAGCATAATATGCACTACTGGGCAACGGAAAATCCACGATGGCTGCGACAAGTGCAACATTAGCGACCTTGCCGGGTTAATGTATTGGGTGGCATTATGGGAGTAAGGATAATTGGCCCCCATTTCATCGATGGCAATCTAAATGGTGCAATGTATGCTGATTTCCTACGTAATGTTCTACCGATGTTACTACAAGATGTTTCAATGCATGACATAATGGCGATGTACTTCCAACATGATAGATGTCCGGCTCATAGCTCGCGTGCGGTTGAAGCGGTATTGAATAGCATATTTCATGACAGGTGAATTGGTCGTCGGAGCACCATACCATGCTATCGTGATCCATCGACATCGCCTGACAACATGCGTCAGCGCATTGTCAATGGAACACTACGGAAGGCAAACTACTCACTGTTGAGAGGAATGTCATTACACGTATTGCCAAATGCACTGAGGTTGACGGACATCATTTTGAGCATTTATTGCATTAATGTGGTATTTACAGGTAATCACTCTGTAACAGCATGCGTTCTCAGAAATGATAAGTTCACAAAGGTACATGTATCACATTGTAACAACCAAAATAAAATGTTCAAACGTACCTACGTTCTGTATTTTAATTTAAAAAGCCTACCTGTTCCCAACTGTTCGTCTAAAATTGTGAGCCATATGTTTTTGACTATTACAGCGCCATCTACCACAAAGCGAAAAAAGTGGTCCAACTAAAACATTCATATTTCTTTACGTACTACACTAAAATGTAATAAAAATTGGGGTTCCTATTTAAAAACACGCAGTTGATATCCGTTTGACCTATGGCAGCGCCATCTAGCGGGCCAACAATACCGCCATCTTGTTTCCCCCTTCAAGCTAGACAAGTTCCGTCTTTGTAGTTTTTTCGTTTGACACTTATTTCGTGAGATATTTGGCCCGGTCACGATCAATGGAGCACCCTGTATACACTGACCACCTACCTAATACCCGGTATGTCCACCTCTGGCAGGGATAACAGCGGTGACGCGTCGTGAGGTGGAAGCAGTGAGGCCTTGGTAGGTCGCTGGAAGGAGTTGGCACCGCAGTTGCACACACAAATCACCTACTTTCCCTAAATTCCGAACAGGGGACGATGAGCTCTGACGCCACGTTCAATCACACCCCAGATGTGTTCGATCTAGTTCAGATCTGGCAAACTGGGGGCCAGCACATCAATTGGAACTCACCATAGATATCTTAGGTGTTTCGAAACAACTCAAATCACTTAAGAAAGGCAAGTCTTCCGGTCCAGATGGTATACCAATCAAGTTCCTCTCAGAGTATGCAGACACAGTAGCGCCTTTCTTAGGAATCATATACAACCGCTCACTTGACGAAAGGTCTGTTCGTAAAGACTGGAAAGTAGCACAGGTCACACCAGTATTCAAGAAAGGAAATAGGAGTAACCCATTGAATTACAGACCCATATCACTGACCTCAATTTACACTAGGATTGCCGGCCGCTGTGGCCGAGCGGTTCTAGGCTCTTCAGTCTGGAACCTCGCGACCGCTGCGGTCGAAGGTTCGAATCCTGCCTCGTGCATGGATGTGTGTAATGTCCTCAGGTTAGTTAGGTTTAAGTAGTTCTAAGTTCTAGGGGACTGATGACCTCAGATGTTAAGTCCCATAGTACTCAGGGCCATTTGAACCATTTTTTGCACTAGGATTTTGGAGCATATACTGTACTCGAACATCATGAATCACCTTGCAGAAAATGAATTATTGATACATAACCAACACGGATTCAGAAAACATTCTTGTGCAACACAGCTGGCTCTTTATTCCCATCAAGTAATGAGTGCTGTCGACAAGGGATCTCAGATCGATTCCACATTCCTAGATTACCAGAATGCTTTTGATACCGTTCCTCACAAGCGACTATTAATCAAATTGCGTGCATTTGGAGTATTGTCTCAGTTCTGTGACTGGATTCCTGATTTCCTCTCAGAGAGGTCACAGTTCGCAGTGATAGACGGCAAATCATCGAGCGGAACAGAAGTGATATGTGGCGTTCTGCAAGGTAGTGTCATAGGCCCTCTGCTGTTCTTGATTTATATAAATGATCTAGGCGATAATCTGAGCAGTCCCCTTAGACTGTTTGCAGATGACGCTGTAATTTACCGTCTAGTAAAATCATGTGACGATCAATTCCAACTACCAAATGATATAGAGAGAATTTCTGTATGGTGCGAAAAGTGGTAATTGGCACTAAACAAAGAAAAGTGCGTGGTCATCCACATGCGTACTAAAAGAAATACGATAAATTTTGGGTATACGAGAAATCGCACAAATCTAAGGGCTGTCAATTCGACTAAATACCTAGGAATTACAATTACGAGCACCTTAAATTGGAAAGACCACATAGGCAATATTGTGGGTAAGGCGAAACAAAGACTGCGCTTTGTTGGCAGAACACTTAGAAGATGCGACAAACCCACTAAAGAGACAGCCTACATTACACTTGTCCGTCCTCTGCTGGAATATTTCTCCGCGGTGTGCGATCCTTACCAGGTAGAATTGACGGAGGACATCGAAAAAGTGCAAAGAAGGGCAGTTCGTTTCGTGTTATCGCGCAATGGGGGTGAGAGAGTCACTGATATGATACGCGAGTTGGGGTGGCAGTCACTGAAACAAAGGCGGTTTTCTTTGCGGCGAGATCTATATACGAAATTTCAACCACTAATTTTCTCTTCCGAATGCGTAAACATTTTGTTGACACCCACCTACGTAGGGAGAAATATCGTCATAATAAAATCAGAGCTCGAACGGAAAGATTTAGGTCTTCCTTTTTCCCACGCGCCATTCGAGAGTGGAATGGTAGAGAAGTAGTACGAAAATGGTTCGATGAACCCTCTGCCAGGCTCTTAAGTGTGAATTGCAGAGTAACCATGTAGATGTAGATGTAGATCACTGTGTTCCTCGAACCACTCAATCACACTCGTGGCCTTGTGACATGACGCTTTATCTTGCTGAAAGACGCCACTGCGGTCGGGAAACGTGATCGTCCTGTACGTGGTCTGCAACCAGTGTGCGATGCTCCTCGGCCGTCATTGTGCCTTGTACGAGCTCCACTGGACCCATGGGTGTCCACGTGAATGTTCCTCGGAGCGTAATGGAGTCGCCGCCACTTTGTGTCCGTCCTGCAATACGGGTGTCAAGGAGCTGTTCTCCTGGAAGAAGACGTATACGCGCTCTCCCATCAGCATGACGAAGAAAGTATCGGGATTCGTCAGAGCGTGCAACGATGTGCGACTGCGCCGAGCTCACGACGTCTGGACGTGGTTCACAGTGTTTAACACACTCACCACAGCACTACTCGAATACCCGACAAGTCGTGTAGTTTTCGAAACGCTCTTTCCGTACCCACATGCCATCACAATCTGCCTTCAGACAAACTCAGACAGATCGCGCGTCTCTTCCATTCTGTGCACGGACTGCACGCTCACTGATTCTGCATGCACCGTGAGAGTGTCTGACTAGCAGTCACTCCTCGCCAGGTGACGCTGCTATCACCTGGTTGGGTATTATTACTACTAGGTCTTCGATCATAATGTTCTGGCTGGTTGGTGTGTATACTCCATAAACCACCTTGTGGTGTGTTGACTACAATTCTTTGTGTACCACTGTAACTTTTGCCCTTTCCGGTTCCAGTTGTGAAAAATTCGCGGCAAATACGACTGCCGGTAAGAGCCCATGTTACCAAATCGCTTGGTTTATCCGGCTTCCTCCCAGTTTTTAACGCTATATTTCAACCTCGCGTAGAAAATTTTTAAAACAGTAAAAAATCACGATTTTTGGACTTCTTTGTCAAGTATGTAAAAAATTAAACACGTACAGCCGTCGTTATGATGTTATTTTGTTATATTTTAACCACTTTTAATGACTCAATACATTATCTTCAGGCCTCAGCTGCCTCTGAGGGTGTGAACTCGAATGGTGTACACGATCCAAAAAAATTTGGTTCAAATGGCTCTGAGCACTATGGGACTCAACTGCCGTGGTCATAAGTCCCCGAGAACTTAGAACCACTTAAACCTAACTAACCTAAGGACATCACACACGTCCATGCCCGAGGCAGGATTCGAACCTGCGACCGTACCGGTCGTGCGGTTCCAGACTGTAGCGCCTTTAACCGCTCGGCCACTTCGGCCGGCTGTACATGATCCCTTCAATGGGCAACATCTATGAACTATCCTCCGTAGAAACTGTGAAAGCTATGTTGTGCGCGCAATCATCAGCTACCAACTGATGAGAATCACTCAAACTACGACGCTGATGCGAGCGCATATACGATTGAAGTTCACCCCCTCAGCGTCAGTTAAGGCCTGAAGATGGTGTATTGAATCACCGAAACTGGTTGCAGTATAATGAAATAATATCAAAATGACAGTTGCAGATGCTTCATTCACTACAGTCAGTTCCACAAAAAAGTGTACGCCATACCCGGCCGGTGTGGCCGAGCGGTTCTAGGCGCTTCAGTCTGGAACCGCGCTACCGCTACGGTCCCAGGTTCGAATCCTGCCTCGGACATGGATGTGCGTGATGTCCTTAGGTTTAAGTAGTTCTAAGTTCTAGGAGACTGATGACCTCAGATGTTAACTCCCATAGCGCTCAGAGCCATTTGAACCATTTCTGTACGCCATAATTTTAAATGTAACGTCCGCAGCGACATCTCTGGTAGTGGTCTCGAATCAACGCGCTCTTGCACTGTGTATAGATAAACAGCGTGAGAGTTGACTGTTTTGTTTTATCTGTTGCATTTTAAAATGAGTGCAAAATATCTGAAGCGCCACGGGGCAGTGTTTCGTGTAAATCATCCAAAGGGACCAAAGATTTCATATGGAGCTGCTGCTAAAATTCTTAGAAAGTCAAAGACATTCGTTGCGAAGTGGATCAAATGATATTTAGACGTTTGCAACGTGGATAATTTACCGGAGAGAGGGATAAGGTTCCAAGCTATAACCGATAATAGCGGAGATTGTATTAACTATTAGGTAATTATGCAATTAGTAATAACATGTAATTTCATGTAAACATATATTTGTAACATTGTATTTTGTTTCATACACATAACGGCGTGCATTTTCTTGTGGAACTGAGTGCATGCAAGTGAACATGCGAAGTCCCACAGACCCTCATTCACAACGATGGACGTACAAAAACTCTACGTCAAGTTGTTTTTCAGTGGTGTTAAGTGTCATCTGACGGACGGAAATTGAAACTGGGCATAAAGTGGGAGACATAAAAGCTTGAAGCGCTCGTCAACTGTCGTGCCACGGTGACTTTATCTTCAACTTCGCTCCTGCAGAGTAGAGCACCGCTGGATGAAGTATACCTATGGTTTCTTTATAGTGTCTCCAGTTACCTGCACAAACAAATATTGCTTACTGAAGGTGAAAAAAAGACTGTAGTGGGAGTATATTCTGTTCTGAGTAATACCGCACCACGTTTTCAAGAGAGCTAAAACTAACTTCGTTCCCCTCTACATGTGACAACGACGAGCTTGTTAATGTGTTCAGAAAAACAAATGAATGCTTTCTATTCCGTTTGTAGTGATTACATTAGCGAATGGATGAGGCAGTATGATGAATTAACTGTGTTCGATTAGTTAACTAATAGCAAAGAACTTGACTGAGAAAGTGTGGAAATTGGTGGAGTGAATTTGAGAAATATAAATGTTCTTGTGGATGACAGAACTGTTCCATGAAGTAAATCGCCTAAAATGTTTCTAAGTGAACAGCTCAAACAGAAACCAGATCAGTTTTTTTTACAGAACATTGTATCTGATAGACGGTAGGATTTTATAAACAGTCATTCTGGAGATAGCTTTTCTGGAGCTTTTGAAGATTGCGAAATACATTTTTGCACTCGCTGTCCACAGTGAATCTGTGGAAAGGACATTTTCGTTATCAAATATACGATGGAACTCCGCCTGGGGTCAGCTGCCTTGCAACAGCCACTGAAGATCCCAAGCCGGGATAAAGGAGGAGGGTTGGGCGTTGGGATAACCACCCAATCCTGTAAAAAACTCTTTGTTATGAAACACAAACTTGCCTCGGACATGTATGGATACATTGGAATACGAAAACTGCGAAGGAAAAACGGTATACGATTTCGAAATTTTAACTTTTGATCTTGGAACGTTCAGAGTCTGTATAGACCAGGAACCATCCAGACTATGGTCTCAGAACTTAGCCGATATATACTGGACTTCCTGGCGGTACAAGAGACAAGTTGACTACGAGAGGGAACTCACAGAGAGGATGGATACACACTATTCTATGGTGGATGTGTAGATAAACACGAATTCGGCACTGGTTTTGTAATACGCAACAAAGCAGCAAATTCGGTTAAAGAATTCAAAACTGTTCACAAGAGAATATCCTACACAGTACTTGGAAACCAAGTGAGAGACATTACATTCATCAATGCTCATGCCCCGACTGAGGATAAAACAGATGAGGAAAAGGAAGAGTTCTATGACCAACTGGGAGCACATCAACTAGAAATATCAGGATAGTGCTGGAAGATTTTAATGGAAAAGCAGGAAAAGAAGAATTCTATATACCAACTATAGGAAGGCACAGTTTGCATGATGAGACCAATGAGAACGGTCAGAGGATGATCAACTTGCAAGGGAATGGTCAGACTTGTCATGCCGAAAAATGTATTGCTTTTTTTAGCACTGTTGTTTAACTGTGCAAAAGGTCCGTATGCAAAATTGTAGCTGCTGACATGAACTGGAAGTCACCTAAAAAAAACCACGAACATGGCTGTGTTTCCTGCTTGGCGCTTGCAGTGACGGCTGGCCACCCCTGGAAATGGCGAGTCGCGGGCGTTGTGCGCATGGTCCGGAAGAGCGGCCGTCTTATCGCAGCGTTCACTAAAGACGAATATCGCTGCACGGTTTTGGTGGAAAGGGGAAACGAATATTCGTTTCTGTGGCATGCACGTCCTTTCAATTTCTGGTACGTATTTCGAAACATACCGTCCTGAACCTGGTTAGAGATGTGAAAGATGTTCTGTACATGTTCATCTACACTCCGCAAGCCACTTTACGGTGAACATTCAATCTCCCCTCACAGGTGATGGCGAACCCTGTAAATGTTTTGCTGCTTGCCATGGAGATATACCACAGACGCCAAATGAAGCAATCAACAGAAAACACGCGTGAAGACTATGTGTTGTGCGACATGGTTGTTAAACTTTTAGACGACCATGTAAATGGCGCAGACATGTGGCTAGAAACAACTGAAACACTCGATATTGCAGACTGTGAATCTACAGACGGCGAAGATACCGACGAAAGTTGCACTCATGAAGACTCTTCGAGTGATAGTGCCACGCACCATCATCAGTTATTTCCGAAAGTAACACCAGCAGCTACAATTACCTTATCAGACAAAGAAAAAGCGGTGACGTATTGGTTGAACGAAAGTGGTAAGAAACGCCTACGTGTCAGTACTGTTCAAAATAAGTATCGCTTTGTTCATTCTGAACGTGAATTGTGTAAATGGAAAGAGGAAGTCGCTGGACGACGTAAGAGTCGACTGGAAATTGCAACGTAGATAAATGCGCGACTTTTTGAGCTATTTACCGATGCCAGGCAACAGTCATTTAGTGTCAGCGATACAACTTTGCGTGATTAGGCGTTAGAGATTGCCAACGCGATAGGCGCTAAAGAATTTACAGCTTCTCAAAGTTGGATTAGTCGCTTCAAAACATTACATAAAATTGTGGCAAGAAAAATAACAAAATTTGTATCGAGAAACAGGTCGGAAAATGAAGTGACACAAATCGAAATGATATAAGCTTTTCTTACGAATGCAAAAGTAAGATCGCTAGTTTTAATAAATCGTACGTGTACAATGCAGATCAGTCAGGTTTTCAAAAAGAAATGCGTGCGAAGAGAACACTGTCATTCAAAGGGGAAAAACATATTGAGGCGATTGCGCAGTCCACGACTGCACTCGCCCATTCATACACTATAAAGCCCATAATTAGGCTGGATGGTTCATTGCTGCCTAAACTACACTCCTGGAAATTGAAATAAGAACATTGTGAATTCATTGTCCCAGGAAGGGGAAACTTTATTGACACATTCCTGGGGTCAGATACATCACATGATCACACTGACAGAACCACAGGCACATAGACACAGGCAACAGAGCATGCACAATGTCGGCACTAGTACAGTGTATATCCACCTTTCGCAGCAATGCAGGCTGCTATTCTCCCATGGAGACGATCGTAGAGATGCTGGATGTAGTCCTGTGGAACGGCTTGCCATGCCATTTCCACCTGGCGCCTCAGTTGGACCAGCGTTCGTGCTGGACGTGCAGACCGCGTGAGACGACGCTTCATCCAGTCCCAAACATGCTCGATGGGGGACAGATCCGGAGATCTTGCTGGCCAGGGTAGTTGACTTACACCTTCTAGAGCACGTTGGGTGGCACGGGATACATGCGGACGTGCATTGTCCTGTTGGAACAGCACGTTCCCTTGCCGGTCTAGGAATGGTAGAACGATGGGTTCGATGACGGTTTGGATGTACGTGCACTATTCAGTGTCCCCTCGACGATCACCAGTGGTGTACGGCCAGTGTAGGAGATCGCTCCCCACACCATGATGCCGGGTGTTGGCCCTGTGTGCCTCGGTCGTATGCAGTCCTGATTGTGGCGCTCACCTGCACGGCGCCAAACACGCATACGACCATCGTTGGCACCAAGGCAGAAGCGACTCTCATCGCTGAAGACGACACGTCTCCATTCGTCCCTCCATTCACGCCTGTCGCGACACCACTGGAGGCGGGCTGCACGATGTTGGGGCGTGAGCGAAAGACGGCCTAACGGTGTGCGGGACCGTAGTCCAGCTTCATGGAGACGGTTGCGAATGGTCCTCGCCGATACCCCAGGAGCAACAGTGTCCCTAATTTGCTGGGAAGTGGCGGTGCGGTCCCCTACGGCACTGCGTAGGATCCTATGGTCTTGGCGTGCATCCGTGCGTCGCTGCGGTCCGGTCCCAGGCCGACGGGCACGTGCACCTTCCGCCTACCACTGGCGACAACATCGATGTACTGTGGAGACCTCACGCCCCACGTGTTGAGCAATTCGGCGGTACGTCCACCCGGCCTCCCGCATGCCCACTATACGCCCTCGCTCAAAGTCCGTCAACTGCACATACGGTTCACGTCCACGCTGTCGCGGCATGCTACCAGTGTTAAAGACTGCGATGGAGCTCCGTATGCCACGGCAAACTGGCTGACACTGACGGCGGCGGTGCACAAATGCTGCGCAGCTAGCGCCATTCGACGGCCAACACCGCGGTTCCTGGTGTGTCCGCTGTGCCGTGCGTGTGATCATTGCTTGTACAGCCCTCTCGCAGTGTCCGGAGCAAGTATGGTGGGTCTGACACACCGGTGTCAATGTGTTATTTTTTCCATTTCCAGGAGTGTATATGTGTGTCTTGAAGAACCAACTGGACGTTTTGTACAACGTGTCAAAAGAACAATGTTCTACGCAAACAATCTTGTGGTAGACGCATCGAAGTCTGGAAAAATGGAAAATGAGAACGTTACACTTTTCATGTGTCATGCTTTTCTTCCGTTCTGCGGGAACAAATCTGTTCTCCTTCTAGATTCGTGGTCAGGTCATAAAAGGTCTGATTCATTAAAAGCTGTATTTCAAGCCCACCCTGACAAAGAAGTAGAGATACTTCAGATTCCACCCGGCACGACGAACGTAATTCAACCTTTAGACAGAGAATTTTTCCGTCAGTGGAAGGCATTTTACAGAAAACTAACAGAGAAAAATATTGTGTGCAGATCACTGCAATTTCCTGTCTATCACCGTGACAATATTTTCAAGCTGCAGTCAGTAGTACATTACCAATTTTCCTCCCCACGGTTTCAGAATTTGATTAAATATGCGTGGCACCCCTCGAAATATACTGATACTAGGCCTGATTCATTTCTAACACCAGCCCAGTTTTGTCTACGGACATCTAGCAACGCCTGTGATTCGCAGGGCTGTCATACGTCGTCTTTGCTTATATGTTCTTGGTGCACAAAAATCTCCGTTTTGAACATTGTATCAATATTTCGCATTTTTGCGGTAATTACAAGAAATAAAATTTGGACGTGTTCTAAACCGTATATTTATTTGTGTCTATTTCATAGCTATTTGGAAAGAATGTTGTAGATAAGATATCAGCCATATTTGTCAACGAATGTTTAATTATCATACAATCGCTTTCACTGGGAGGAATCAGCTCTCTCACTGCTGTGGCAAAGGAGCGGCGCGTAGCTAACGCCACCCACCTTGTCCCTAGATGGCGTTGGTATAACGTAGCGAGAGAGGTCAGGGTTGTACAAGAGGCAGTTATAAGCGCGGAAACCATGCGACAATAGTGTCTTACTTCATAAAATTGTTTACAGACTTCCAAGTCATGTCAGCAGCTAAAATTCTGCATACAGACTTCTTGCAATGTTAACTCACAGTGGTAAAAAAAAGCAACACAGGTTTCGACATGACAAGTCTGACCATTCCCTTGTTAGCTATCTCAAAGAACCTGAGAGTAAGTTCGACTTACTTCGAACCCAAGAGAATACATAAGGGAACATGGTACTCACCGGACGGAAGAACCATCAACCAGATAGATCACATCTTGGTGGACCAGCGCTATAACCATAGAGTCATGGACGTCAGGTCGTATAGAGGAGTCCACTGTGTGTCAGACCACTTCCTCGTTGTGTGCAGGCTTAAACTCACGTTCACCTACATGCATAAGAAGATGGGGACACTAGAACCTGCTTTGAACGTTGAGAAACTACGAGATAGTGCATTAAAGAACAATATGCTATAGAAATCAAAAACCGTTTTGAGGTCCTGGAAGCAAGAGAGAACATGGAGGAAAAGTGGAAAGAAATGAAGTCCACGGAACTAAGTGTAGCGGAGTATATATTGGGAAGAAAGAAGATAATGAAGAAGAGGAAATGGTTCAACGAGACATGCCAGAAGGCTACAGAAAAGGAAGATGAGGGAGAAGCGGCTAGCTGACAGCGAGAATGAGCAGAAAAGGGAACATTTTACCAGCGTCAGAAGGGATACAAAGCGAATCCTGAGAGCAGAGAAGAGAACATATCTAACCAGTTTGCTAGAACAAATTGAGGCAGAGAGCCAAAACAAGAATTCAAGACAATTCTTCCAATGCATAAAAATCGGAAACGTGGGTTTCAGAGCCCAACTTTTTTCATTAGAGATAAGAACGAAAACTTGATAAATGACAAGGAAGGAATTGTAGAACTGTTCAATAGCCCAGACCCATATTAGATGTTACCTGCAGACATTACGGAGGAAAGGAAAGATGAAGAAGAATGGGAAGTTAGTGAAGAAGACGTGAAGATCGCAATCAAAGGACTCAGAAACAACAAAGCCCCTGGAGAGACAGAATAACATCAGAATTAATCAAGCAGGGAGGTGAGAGATTAGACTTATATATAAACTGATGCAGTTGATATGGGAGAAGGAGACACTACCAGAAGAATGGAAATTGAATATAATTTGCCCAGTATACAAAAAGGAAAGCATAATGGAATGTGGTAAATACAGAGGAATCAACTTGTTGAATGTAACGTATAAGGTCTGTCAACCGTTGTCCTCAGTAAATTGAAATCATTCATAGAGAACAACATACAGGAGTACCAAGCTGGCTTTCGACCAAACCGATCGACAATAGATATCATTTTCACACTAAGACAATTGTTTGAAAAACACCGAGGAATATGATAAAGGTTATCTACAGCCTGTTCGTCGATTTTCAACGTGGATATGACAGCGTGCACAGGAACAGTCTATACAATGAAACGCGTGACGTCAGAATCCCTGAGAAGCTAGTGAGAATAGTGCAAGCTTGTATGGAAGGGTCAAAGGCAGCAGTACGTTTCTGAGGAGCCACATTAGAAACATTCGAGATTGAGACAGGCCTCATACTATGGGATGCTCTCTCATGTGTTCTGTTCAATGCATCTTAGATAAAATAATAAAAGAGTGTAGGCAACATGAATGGACTGAAGTACTACTAAGTGAATCAGAGCATGAGTTGAAAGGAATGTAAAGACAATGGACAATTATGCACAAAAGGTAGGGCTCAAAGTGAATCAAGGCAAAACAGAGTTCATGCAATTAGGAAGAAGACAAGAGCAGGAAGAATTTCTTGAGATAGATGGCAAGAGGTTCAAGAGAGTACACCAGTTCAAATACTTGGGATCTTAGTTTACAACGGACAACAACATAAAAACAGACATCAAGGAAAGAATAATAGTGGGAATGAAATGTTTGCATTTCCTCAGAGAGACACTCGGCTCTAAATCGATCTCAGTGAACACTAAGATGAAAATCTACAACACAGTGATATGCCCAGCAGTAACGTACGGTTCAGAACCAAGAGATAAACAACAGTACTTAACTGCGGCATGGGGGAGGGGGGGGGGGGGGAAATTATGCGTCGCAGTAATCGTATTAGTTTTACAAATGGGAGGTCCTTCAATGCACCTGGTGCCCTTTCCCTTTACAAATAGTCTGCCTTTAGGCCCTTCCGCATAGAATAACTTATAATGCTTGTAACATAAACCTGTTAGCATCAGTCATAGACAAGAAGTCATAGCGCTTAATTGAACTGTTAAATGACGGCAACTAATATGCGAACCACCTCTCCACGCTCACACACTCACTCACACACACACACACACACACACACACACACACACATACAGAAAATTTGCAATGAAAAGCAATTAGAAGCATTAGAATCACCCCTTGGAATTAAACGCCACAGAAACATTTAATTGTAACCTTTCAGTTTAGCCGTCAGTGAATTAAACCAATAGATAATTGCTCCCTCTCATACCAACTTAACAATCTGAATAACTTCCGGACACTTTAAGTAAGAAGTAGCTATTAGACCAATGCAAGCAAAAGCACTTGACTTTATGAAACGATTCCAGATCAGCAGCAGTGCAACACCGTACTAAATTAAAGCCAACTGAAGTCAAGACATTTCTTAACGGACGAACGAAAGTTGAACAGTAAAACGTGGGCAAATTACTAGTATCAGATCACTTAAACCAGCCAGCTGTTTCATAATGGAATAGCATATAACAGCGTAACTGTACTCGCACTACGCTGTCGGACACACTAATGCTTTAAACAGCCGTTTAGCCACCAAACTAATCACGCCAGCTCCGCTCGATCGCAGTGGACAAGACTTCTCTGACTGCACCACCCGCTCGCTCTCTCACTCTGCCAGCAACCGCGTGACCCGCCACCTCTCAGAGTTTCCTCGCGCCACCGCGGACGCAAACCTGAAGGACTCCAGAGCAACCGACACGCCGCGAGAGCTTAAACAGTCTTCCAGTCAAAGACCTTCAAGCCAGCGTCTTTGATCGGAAGACCAAACCACGGATGACCAATGGCAACCACATACATTCTTCACATACGGCGCGAAATTTAGTGGGTGGTGTAATTTACTCTGGTTTGTTTTGCTTTCGTTAAGTCTACAACAAGGCAATTAAAAAAGGATGAACGGGTAGATATGGGGAAGTGAATAGGTGGGAGATAAGAATACAAAACCTGTAAATGCAGAAAAAGGGTTAGCCATTACACTGGAACTAAACGTCAGAAGAGAAGTAGGTGGGAAGGGAGTAGTAGAAAGTATATTTGCACTGCTGCTGGTGAAAATAGAGCAAGAGCAGAAGAATGTGGATGGATGCCATAAGAAATTCGTGGAGAAAGCGGAAGAAGGGCAGAAAGAAATGAAGAAAGAACTGAATGGGCAGATAGAAACTGTCAGCAAAAATGTAGTGGCTTGGTAAAGGAAATGTATCTAACATTAAGAAAGCTAGATGAAAAAGTAGAATAAACATTTGGAAAACTTAAAAGTACAACATCTACAAAACAGGAAAACTCAGAAACTACTATGAACGTAGAGGTTAAAAACACTGAAGCCCAAACTGAGGAGGAAGAAGTGAAGAGCGTCCATGATGAGCTTTTCCAGGAATGTAACAGGAAGAATGATGCAGAAGGGAAAGAAATTAAAGAGACTACTTCTAAAAATTAGAATAAGGTAGATGATTTGGAAGAGAAAGTTTTAATATATCTGTGAATGTATACTTATAAAGTCATTTTAAGAGCCAGCAGTCAACTAACGGATGATTATTACGATAATTTATTTTTATTTATTTAGTTATTTATTTATTCATTTACTTAATTTATTATTATCTGTGACTGGAAAACATCAAAGAGCTAATTAATTTATTTAGAATTAGGATTAAAATGTCCTCGTATGGAAAGAGTCTGATTCCTTTAATTATTATAGTTGGTAAGATCATTTCAAAGAAATCTCGTGACTCTGTCCGCCACAGCTATTAAAGTTCATGGTCGCTTGTAAGCAAACTTATTCCTTGGGAGAAAAACAGCGGATCACGTCGACGATGCTACGATAGGTCCGTAAAGTACTGCTGAAATGGTCTAGCTGTCAACATAGATTCAGTGCATATCATAGATGAAATTAAACATTCAATGACCTAACCGAGTAAGCAGGTTTCGTACAGGAGTCACTTCAAAAACAAAATCACAGCCGCATAAGCTAATATGTGGAAAAGGAAATAAAATCCATTTTTGACTTTAAATCATTTGAAATGTATTTAGCAAATTATACAACTGCTTTCTTGAAAGATTTCTGACAATCCGATCTCTTTATATTCAATTGAAATGCTTTAAACAAAAACTGTCCTTAATGGTGGCCAATAATGGCTCTCTCTCTTAATATTTCTAAAATATCCGTAACAGTCAATGCATAGACCAGCAGGGGTCCTTGGATCATCGCTGCAATCACTTGCATCCAGTTTTCCACAGAGAAAAAAAAACACTCAAAGATGCTATACAATCTCCCAGCTGGTTTTTTTTGTTTTTTTGTTTTTTTGTTTTTTTTGTTTTTCGAGTCGTATCATTGGTTAATGCAGTCACTTTCGTTTTTCATACATGACTCGATGAGGGCAAAAATTTAGTGGGGGCATTTTTAGCAACGGAAGTAGAGATTGATAGTAATACTGAAATTCAAGAGTCAGTAATATCTTTTTTCTCACCATAATGGGGTTAAAAATATTGCTCTAGCATCGCCATCAGATAGTTATGGCCCTTTGGCTACTGTGCATAGTGTCGTTGTAGAGCCAGATGAAGGCAGTAAATAACAGAGAGCACATACCATTCTATAGCGTGTGTAGCTTTTAAATTTCCATTACAGTGCAGACTTTCATTTTTGAGTGCATACCATAACGTATATGTGCAACAATGTGTGTATCAAACTTGTTTAACGTAAGTTTTAAATATGTATTGTAACTCTAATTTGTTTAATCCTCTTGTTAATTATTGTTATTTTATTTCGTTAGTTGTTATTAAATTAAATAGACTGTCATTATTTCATATAATATTAAAGTTCATCTACTTTTTATTTAATCACTACATACATTACATTCCTAATTACAGCTTCAGGTAATTGTTTTCAAAAAGATTTCTGTAATTCGCACTTTCAACAATTCCGAGTGGAACTCGCCCCAATTACGCCGAACTAGTGAAGTTTCACTGTACTTACAACGGGACTAGGGTTCAGTAGTTGGACTAAAATTCCATCTGGAAGTGTAAAACTCCTCTGTAATTGTTTGCATATATTCTGCAGCTAAGCTAATAAGAGGAACTAACTGTAAAATTAAGCACTATTCTCAATGTTGTGACTATTTTTAACGATTTGTCGCAGAAAACACGAATTTTGACCGTGATGGTGTAACCTGGATTTTGAAATCAATCGACAAAATAGCCAAACTTACAAATGAGTGCGAATTTGAAATATGTAAGTTGAGGAGTGTAACAAATTACGACAATTAAAGTAGTTCGCCATTCTAAGACTGACCTGCACTATTTTGACCAATACAATATTACGTAAATAAAAATTCTGAATAGTCCGTGTACGTTTCAACGCCTCCATAGCCGGAAGATTAGCGTCGCTGCTTTCATGGCGGAAGGACTCGGGTTCGATTACCGGTACTTCCTCAGACACGGAGATCTATAACGGGGTCCTCGTCAAGACAAAGGAGGAAGTGCTTGAATGTAGTAGCAGAGGTGTCATCAGGATTCCTCTACTGGCAAGAACGCCTGGGGGGTTGGCGGCTTGTTGATCACATGTCTCAAGGTCATAGATCGCTCCTCGCATTTCCTCGTTGGCAGCGTTGACAAGTTGGAACAGGTGTAAGGCTTAATCCCCGAATGGTGTTTACGTTTAATTTTCACTTCTAATAAACACTTTCTAATTATAAATTATCTTGGCATACTCTTCCAGTATTTGTCGTTGTTTCACGAATGAAAAGAAACTTATTGAATCACCACCCAGTAATAACAGATAATTATGCAATGGCTACTTTCACTATTCAAGTGGAATCTTGAAATCATTGAAATGGACAGAACTCATAGCTAATACTCTATAATTTGACACAAAAGTTCAATGAAGTTTCGGACAAGTAACTTAGCCTAGATAATGCACTGTACACAAAAGATATAACATAACACTGCTTATTGAATCCAAAAGGGAGTTTTTAACACTGAATCAGTGCTCTGCCTGGAAACGATGAAGTGAAGAGATGGCTCGTCGTCGTCTTCAACCGTACTACGTGCATAACACCAGTATCTAAACAGCTCAAACGTGGCTGTTGTCGATTTTTGTCGTATACATGGAGCTTAACGTTGCAGCATTACTTATCCGAGGCGTTCTTCACAATTGTTTGTGCCTGTGGTGGTTCGCTCTGCCAAAAGGCACTCACAGCTTGGCGATCACTTTACGACTCTTCGAATGTATTGGATTGCCTCACACTGTTCCATGGTGCAATCCATCATTTCTTTCGTACTCTTCTGACTCCGTACTAAGCAGGGACTTCATCCTTTTCTTGTCTATTCTATCACTCCTGCTAATCGATTGCTCTGCGTGAACCGGCACCACCCAAATTAACAATTTAAAAAGTATTCTGTAAACACTGCTGCACAAATGTAACGTGTATCTGTTTATCGACAACCAGTCTCCCTCAAACGACCATCTTCAGGTCACGAAATCATTACATCAGGTTAGAGGAAGGTTCATTGATGTCAATAATGTAAAGTACTAGCTGCAGCGCCCGGCGTTGCCCGGGATGTTTCATATCTGCCATACAAAGTGATTGGCCCTGTGCCTTACTGGCACTCATAGTGAACGCAAGCTACATGGGAAACAGCAATCGCTTTAAATCGAAATGCATGTTTGAGCCACTGGGCATCAATGCAGTGCGACGAGCGAATACGTCTTCACCTGTGTGAGAATATGATTAGTTGCACCATGTGTTGTTACATTTTGCGATATGTATCTCATTGTATTTTTGGAGAACTCGTCTTAATTGTTTCAGCTCAGTTTTCACTGTTCCAAATAATACTGTGTTTGAGCACGTCCCAAAAAAATGGTTCAAATGGTTCTGAGCACTATGCGACTTAACTTCTGAGGTCATCAGTCACCTAGAACTTAGAACTAATTAAACCTAACTAACCTAAGGACATCACACACATCCATGCCCGAAGCAGGATTTGAACCTGCGACCGTAGCGGTCGCTCGGCTCCAGACTGTAGCGCCTAGAACCGCACGGACACTCCGGCTGGCAGCACGTCCCAAACTGTTCTAACAGTGTACGTGACAGTTCGGGAAATATCAGGCTCTGTTCGATCTTTTGATTGGCCCTCGATCTTGTGACTTATGCTGGTACGATATTCATAACCTGCCTTAGCGTTTGTGTGGTACTATGGATTTCAGTAATAAAAATAACGGTGAAACGCGATATATGTCATATGTACCAACGGCAACTGATCAATAGATAAGAGTTTGCAATCATGTTTCTGTCAATTTCTCGAGCTTTCGCTCGTCCAGGGTCGTCCAGGGACCTAGTAACGTCTGATGCTACCATATGCAAGACGCAAGACGGGTATTTCCCCTTTTATTTATTCTTGCAACAGGAATTACGGTCAGTTTAGGACGATATATTACATTTGTTAGGTATTTAATTTTTCATTAATTTTCTTCGTTGTTTCATCTGAATGTTCAAAAGAAATTTGAAGTAAACTGGCCAAGAATTTTGAAGTAAATCGATCAAATACTTTTCGAGATGTTTGGTAACAATTCTCCATTGTGCGTTAAATATATATAATCTATGTCCACCCAAATCTCCACTAGCAGATCGTGCAGAAATCTGAAGTAAATCGGCCAAGAACATTTAGACACTTTCGGTAGTAACCTTTCTTCTAAACATATATTACACTTGGATATGTTTCAAGTCAGATAACGAAATCTTATGTAGACAGTGATCTTCCTCTTTTCTTGAAGGTAAAGTGTGCAAAATTTCATGGAGATCGTAATAAAAGTGTAGATTTGTACGCATTACAAACAAACAAACAAAGGGGCATCCTTCTTTATGTATATAGATTGATTTACCACTACCTGTAGTGTACGTAACTTGTGACGTATTTTGTTAGTGTTGCAAAAGAATGTTAACAGTAAGCTTCTTTGTGATACTGCTAAGCTCAGTGAAAGCGAGGAAAAATTACAGGATATGGTGACTGGAATTGACAGTCTAATTACCACAGAATACTGACAACAACTAAAAGAAAGGCGAAAGAGTTAAGGCGTAGCAGAAATGATATTAGCGGCGAAAGTAACGCCATTCAAAGTATGTACGTAGACAAAAAAAATCAAAGTACTAAAAAGAAGTCCGTTTGCGAGAACAATCTCTCATGCAGTCAGACAAGGGTGTCCTTCCCCACATTATTAATATATACGTAGATGACGACGTAATGGCATGGCAGAAGGATTCCACCATTATAACCATAATAATAAAGTTACAAATATACTCCAATTTGCAGACAATCAAATAAGCTTACGACCCCTTCCGCCGGAGGTTCGAGTCTTCCCTCGGGGCGTGGGTGTGTGTGTTGTTCTTAGCATAAGTTAGTTTAAGTTAGTTTAAGTAGCGTGTAAGTCTAGGGACCGATGACCTAAGCAGTTTGGTCCCCTAGGAACTCACACACATTTGAACATTTGTTTGCAGTAATCTTAGAGGACTCAAAAGATAAATTACAGACAGAAATTTGGCCTTTGCGCAAGGTAGCAAATTAGTGCAATATGAAAATATCTGAGGATATAACAAAGATAATGGAGTTCCACTGTAAGCAGCATCTAAGAGCAGAAACTGGTGATAAACGGCAAAAAAAAAAAAAAAAAATACGACTGGCGTTCAGTAAGTAACGCAACACGTTTCTTTTCTCGGCCGATTTCAGTTGAAAGAATGTGGAATTTGTTGTGGGACATCGTGGAATATTGACTCGCACGTGGATCAGTACAATGGTACCGTGCGGAAATGCAGGCCGTCCCAGTAATGTGGCGTAAGGCCATCGCATTGAACGGAGATTATGTTGAAGTCTACTGTTTTGTAGCCAAAACAATGGGGAATAATATGGCATATTGGAGCTTGCTTACTTATTGAACTTTGGATTTGAGAATTCATACAGTACATCCTGTGAACAAGAATACTAACTGCAAAAAATTTCAGCACCTGTTAGGTACTGTAAGTGACATTCTCAATAAAAAAAGTTAGCGAAGAGGCGGTATTAAAATTCTCTAGTGTGGTGTCAGTACCGGTTCTAAAGCGTGGGTCAGAGACCTGGACTCTAACCATCAGTCAACGGAGGAGGACTGAAGCAGCAAAGATGAGGTTCTTAAGACCACTATAGTTACAAACTCATTGATCGGGTAAAGAATAGCGAAATCAGAAATGAAATGGGCGTTAAAAGCAGACTTCAGAAAGAAACGGCATAAACACATTCAGAAGATGTCAGGCGGACAAATACCTAATTTACAAAGCAAATATACCCCTCAAAGGGAAAGAAATGGTGGGCGTCCTGAGAAGACATGAAAAGATCAGCTGTGTTCTACTTGACTTAGGAACAGGCAATGATGCCGTAACTAAAACTGAAGGCTGAAGAACCACTAAAATTAGCAAGAACGCAGTAGATGAAGTGAATGAACGCTGCGAACTTGCAAGTTAAACAAGCCATGACGAACGAAACAAGGAGGATATAAGAAACAGACGAAGAGAACATTCGTCATTAAAAGACGTCAACCAGTGTGATACATAGGCCTTCATATGAAAAATATACACTCCTGGAAATTGAAATAAGAACACCGTGAATTCATTGTCCCAGGAAGGGAAAACTTTATTGACACATTCCTGGGGTCAGATACATCACATGATCACACTGACAGAACCACAGGCACATAGACACAGGCAACAGAGCATGCACAATGTCGGCACTAGTACAGTGTATATCCACCTTTGGCAGCAATGCAGGCTGCTATTCTCCCATGGAGACGATCGTAGAGATGCTGGATGTAGTCCTGTGGAACGGCTTGCCATGCCATTTCCACCTGGCGCCTCAGTTGGATCAGCGTTCGTGCTGGACGTGCAGACCGCGTGAGACGACGCTTCATCCAGTCCCAAACATGCTCAATGGGGGACAGATCCGGAGATCTTGCTGGCCAGGGTAGTTGACTTACACCTTCTAGAGCACGTTGGGTGGCACGGGATACATGCGGACGTGCATTGTCCTGTTGGAACAGCAAGTTCCCTTGCCGGTCTAGGAATGGTAGAACGATGGGTTCGATGACGGTTTGGATGTACCGAGCACTATTCAGTGTCCCCTCGACGATCACCAGTGGTGTACGGCCAGTGTAGGAGATCGCTCCCCACACCATGATGCCGGGTGTTGGCCCTGTGTGCCTCGGTCGTATGCAGTCCTGATTGTGGCGCTCACCTGCACGGCGCCAAACACGCATACGACCATCGTTGGCACCAAGGCAGAAGCGACTCTCATCGCTGAAGACGACACGTCTCCATTCGTCCTTCCATTCACGCCTGTCGCGACACCACTGGAGGCGGGCTGCACGATGTTGGGGCGTGAGCGGAAGACGGCCTAACGGTGTGCGGGACCGTAGCCCAGCTTCATGGAGACGGTTGCGAATGGTCCTCGCCGATACCCCAGGAGCAACAGTGTCCCTAATTTGCTGGGAAGTGGCGGTGCGGTCCCCTACGGCACTGCGTAGGATCCTACGGTCTTGGCGTGCATCCGTGCGTCGCTGCGGTCCGGTCCCAGGTCGACGGACACGTGCACCTTCCGCCGACCACTGGCGACAACATCGATGTACTGTGGAGACCTCACGCCCCACGTGTTGAGCAATTCGGCGGTACGTCCACCCGGCCTCCCGCATGCCCACTATACGCCCTCGCTCAAAGTCCGTCAACTGCACATACGGTTCACGTCCACGCTGTGGCGGCATGCTACCAGTGTTAAAGACTGCGATGGAGCTCCGTATGCCACGGCAAACTGGCTGACACTGACGGCGGCGGTGCACAAATGCTGCGCAGCTAGCGCCATTCGACGGCCAACACCGCGGTTCCTGGTGTGTCCGCTGTGCCGTGCGTGTGATCATTGCTTGTACAGCCCTCTCGCAGTGTCCGGAGCAAGTATGGTGGGTCTGACACACCGGTGTCAATGTGTCCTTTTTTCCATTTCCAGGAGTGTATTATCAAAAATGTATGTCTCTAGCACAGCATTGGATGGCAATGAATCATGGACATTGTGAAATCCGAAAAACAAGATAATCAAAGCGATTAAAACATGGACTTGTAGAAGGATACTGAAAATTAAGTAGACTACTGGAATAAGAAATGAGGCCGGCCGGTGTGGCCGAGCGGTTCTAGGCGCTTCAGTGCGAATCAGCGCGACCGCTACGGTCGCAGGTTAGAATCCTGCCTCGGGTATGGATGTATGTGATGTCCTTAGGTTAGTTAGGTTTAAGTAGTTGTAAGTTCTAGGGGACTGATGACCTCAGATGTTAAGTCCCATAGTGCTCAGAGCCATTTGAACCAAGAAATGAAGTTCTTCGTAGAATCAGCGAGGATGTGAAAGTGGAAAAAAACTTTTTTTCATTATTTTAATGGTTTTTGTATTTAATTGCAACAATCACCAATATATGACAGGTAATACCCTTATTTATTCACACAACGACGTATTCATCTCATACCCATAATTCCACTCAGAAATTCCCGTGGCGGGATTCCCATGACGTTCTTGAACAACACTGGTTCATGATACCTCGCACAAACACAGTAACATCTAACCATTATAAAAATATATAGTATAAAGTACTTTTGTGAACAGTGCTGCACATACAATACGTAAACAGTAACTTAAGGAACTAGGGCTTAAAGTCTCGTTTCTCTGCTGCGGAAGAGCTAGGCACTGTCAGATTTCCGTCGACGCAAGATAACTCCATAATACGATTTACATAGTAAAACACAACAGCAGTAACGTTTTTTCGTGCATTACACGACGCGCTTCAGGAATTTATCCCTATTTTCAAGTACAACTGGTTACACTGGTCTTGTACCTGTGAGAGGCACCCACATGCCTTGCTCATACTGTGGCATCAAGCAGTCAGGCCTGCAAGATGAGTGGTCTGCCAAGCGAGTGGATTCATTCTTGTTTATCGAGTAACATGAACTCTCGTACTCACGATTAAGTTACCAATTATCCTCCTATATGAATAATACGCAACGGAAACGCACTCTGACTATCAGTAATTTACAGAACTCTGGCTGTTCACTACGCACTGGCAATACCACATTTTCTTTTTTTATTTAACAGTTTTTATCAACACGTGGCCATCGCACTGAATATGAGTGGCGCACACATTATAATTTCTGGATATCATGACAACATACAATTCGAAGGAAAAGGCCACCAATCTTTTTCTTTTCACTATCTTATTTATTCCGATAAATTCTATAACCTAAACACACAAATTCTATAACCTACAACAATAACACATGAGAAATTCCGCCCAGTGGGCATGGCTTTACATTGGTGATTCTCTACCTTATGGTCTCGTAATTATTTAACGCTACAGTGCACTTTGTGGATAGGATGGTGGATCTTTTTTTATATCTCACACTTCGACTCTCACAACCATCATCACTCAACTTTCCTCCAGACCGAGCGGTACAAAAGGAACACACATAACCCACTACCTCTGAAACTACCTTGCTACTCTCCCATGCAAACCACACATACTTAAATTACATGACATACACCACACTACAACATGAAATACAACACAGGGAATAGTCACAACATTATCACTTTCAGCTTTCCCACTTCAATTAACATTTATCCCAGTTTCACACGACACTGCCCCACTTCGTAATTCCACTTTCCTACTATGAACTCTGGAGATATATGCACGTCTTCCTGTGCAATGCAAGCCAAGTGGCGTTGCTGGATAGACGGCTGATTCACCTTGCTTCTCTCTCAGAGTATTATAGTTTGAATAAAGCGTCACACGGAAACATAACACGCCAAGTAATATTAAGAACATATTTATCACACACGCGAGTCCTCAACTGATACCATGGACGAGTACTTCTCTTTATCCTTTGTCTCATACACAGATTGAGACTCACACAGTACTCACCACGTGGAAGTAATTGCCTCTAATTTCAAGTCCTGCACACGCTATTTCTTAAATATTTCAACTTATAGTACACACGCTAGTAATTCAGTTTAACTTAAGCACACGGAAGTATTTCAACTTATTGCTACACGTGGTTTCATTGTGACCGTTGGTCACTTCCGAAGACTACTACGATCCCATTAATATTACCTGCCTGACATTTAATTCTCCCCACAAAAGTTCCTGAAATGGAGAAATTATTATTTCAAACTACTCTTAAATATTCCACATGCATACCATGTCTCCACTCTTTTGTCTTTACGGAGCACACCTAAGACAGGTCTTAACAGCACAAGATCCAGCGGCAGAGTGCTGAAACATGGCCGTTCTTCAGGTCCTCTCGCACCTCTGCCGAAGTGGGGGAGCACCTTGCTACCGTATTGGTCAGCCACATTTTAGGCACTCAAAGCTCAGGTAAATTTCATCTCTTTGGACCCACCAAAGGTGGCCAAAGGTTCGTCTCAAAGATGATCATATATTTACATTCACTATCTGCGGTTAGCAGACGACCATACATTCATTCATTTCACAGATCTCACCAAACTGGATGTAGGGATTTATTTTGTGGGAGTGCACATGTGATCAATTAAATAAATAAATTGTCATTCTTTCCCACACTGGTATCCGGCTTCGCTGTATTAATTGAAATTGAGTTATTTTACAAAAAAAAAATGTGTTGTTCTGACAAAAATAATGAAGTATGTTGTACCTATTTTCAATGTCGGGCGGTACTGTACCCTTTCACCTGATGTCAACGTGTGTGTTGCTCTGCTTCTCTTGCCATGCAGTCGTCTTTTTATTGTTTTACTGAAATCGGAAAATCTGAAAAAGTAAAAATCTTGAGATTGTTTTACAACCTAATGTTAGAAAAATAGCGTGTAAGCAATCACAGCCTAGACGAAAAATTTGCTAGTTGGTGTAATAATAAAATAACTTCAGCGTCGCGACCATTAGCACATAATCAGAGTCTCCAACTCAAACACGCCAAGAATTTTTAAGAGATCACACTACATTAACTACAAAACATGCAAAATTAACATGATGGATTAGATTATCTTCGGAACGTCTCCGTTTTTCACTGCAGCCATCTGGCTGCAGTCCGGAAGCTTTTCATCACGCAAAATAAAGTTATCACCCAGCCAAACATTTTCGAAAGATTAATCGACAGCATTTTACACTTTAAGTGAAAAGTCGTTGTCTACAATTTATATAACACGATGTTGCGAGATTCTTTTAACTATTCATTCAGCTTTCTAATAAACGTGTTAATCAGGGCTGAAGCGACGCTTTAAGTGACGCATTTCTTTTAAGCTACCCAAGTTGCACCAAGTCACAGGCATGAACAATGGTGGAAGGATTTAATTGACTTTTCAGCTTGTTAATAGTTTCAGTAATTTCGTACAGTCCATCGGTAACTTGACATATGCAGCGTGTTTCCGTACTGCTACAACATTCAGGGGTTATCAACAAGAATAAATGAACCAGTTGGATATAAGTAAGCAGGCCTTCGTGTCAGGTGTCAGCTGATTCGTTCAAATGGCGCTGAGCACTGTGGGACTTACCATCTGAGGTCATCAGTCCCCTAGAACTTAGAACTACTTAAACCTAACTAACCTAAAGACGTCACACATGTCCATGCCAGAGGCAGGATTCGACCTGCGACCGTATCGGTCGCGCGGTTCCAGACTTTAGTGCCTAGAACCGCTTGGCCACACCCGCCGGCGGTGTCAGCTGACAGAAGAGATTATGGCTGTAGATCCCTGATGACGTTATCATTGAAAATCCACAACAACCTTAAAATAAGATCTATATTTTTAATTGCATGTCATATCCACATTTTAATCAGTATTCTAAAGTGAATCCCTAAACCACGATTTTTAGTTCCGTTGAAGAGTACTCTATCTGACAAAAGTATCGATGTTATCATTGGACATTAGTATGGCGTGTGTCCATCTTTCGCCATTATGACAGCTTGAACTCTGTTGGGAACACTTTCCGTGAGGCATGTGAATGTCTGTGGAGAATGCCAGACCATACTCCCTCAAGAGCCGAAGCCAACGAAGGTAGCCATGTCGGACGCTGGGGCCTGCAGAGAAGTCGACTTTCTAAATCGTCCCAAGAGATGTTCCACTGGGTTCAGGTTGGGACTCTGAGCTGGCCAATCCATTTCAGGAATGTTATTGTTTACAAACCATTGCCTCACAGACGCTGCCTTACGACAGGGTACATTATCATGCTGATACATTTATCGTCTCCGACGTTACTCTGATTTGGTGGACAATCACAACTGAGAAACAAACTTGTGACCTGATAGTCAAGGGAAGGCAGGATTCGGTTACGATTGTGGAGCGGGTCGTAATCAGTTACTATTGGTTGCCTTTTACAGTTACACACATTTATTTTTAAAACAGTAATTCCAGACTCAAATATAAAAAAAATACTACACATTATTAATGAAGGAATTAACAACTGTGTAAATAATAGTGTTTTCAGTGCGTTACAATTTAGCAAATCACTTTAAAATGCAGGCTGAAGGCCTTACACGCCAAGAATAGCAATTAATTAAGAATGTTTAAGATCTCGCTGCAATTACAACTTACAGGTATTGAAATATTAAAAAGTAAGTGGTCACAAACACAGTAGAAGGTATCAAACGCCAGGAATGGTAGTAAATAAGGTTTCAAGGCTTACTGCTAAAATACAGATATCGAATTATTTTTTTCAAAGCAAATGACCACAATCACGGCTGAAGGCCTTACACGCCAGGAACGGCAATTATATAAAAATTTAGAAGCCTGCTGTATAGCAGCAAATACAAGCAAAGGTTAATTAAAAGAAACAAGCAACTGACCACCAAACGGGTGAAATAAGATGAAGGTAATCTTGTAACACAACACTTACACTGCCAGATTTATTTCAGAAAGCGACTGGAACTATTAACTAGACATACATAACCTTTAATGAAGGTATTACAAGGTATGGTAATAAATAATACAATAATAAAACACAAGGACCAGTCACAGACGGTGCTCCAGGAATCGACCTCTGAGAAGGTCCGGCAACAAACACTTTTGCGAGCGATGAGATAGGCAGCCAACAGTTGCATTCAGTTCAAAAGATGGTAACTCACACTAGTGGCAGTTTATCGAATGGCTGATGACGATCTTGCTGAAGCTACCTGACGTCCAATAAACAAAATGCAAGAATGGAACAACATACCAAAGCCGGAACTGGCGGACTGCACTACGCTCCCAGAATACTGTGCTTGGAGCGCCCAGGATGAGAAAGTAACCACTACCACCAGAGTAGAAGAATCACAGACGGCCTACAGTCAAGAAAGCTGTCAAAACTACACGCCTTACCGGACACCAGTGGCAAGGCGAGGAGACGAACACTGCCGTTACATACACTAACAACCAGGGCAGGTAACTGGGGCGTTAGCGGCCACCAGGCAGGAAAAATACCGCTGGTTGAACTTAACAAATTGTAACAAGCTGAACGCAGTAAACAGTAATAAGAAGTCGGGGAAAGCTAATCAGATCCGCTTTCCCCAAGCACTCCACTCGCTGCTCCTCGCCTCGGCGACACTACGAGCAGCAACACGAACCCAGAATCGCGAGATGTCACAGTGGTGGAGGTTTCTCTACTTGAATTGAAATGCACTCATCTTAAAGCATGCAAGATCTGATTTACGACTAGGTCGTGCATCCTCGTCACCACAGCCCTTCCATCTGGCAGTCCATGCGCGCCGCCAGCAGTCCCGGCGTGTTTTCGCACTGCACGGACCTGAATCCTGACTTCCCAACCGAACTGGCCCACTCACACGACCCGTCAAAACAACGGCGTCGCCCCTAAGATAGGGCAGCAGTTACTACATATCGATAACCGCCGCTGCTGCCCCTAGCGGACAGGCAACGCTTGCGAAACCGAGTGGCGCCAGTCAAGACGAGAAGAAGACAAACAACCGCAACCATGCCAACTAAAGGACACGGTCTGGCCTCCAACAGAGGGCGGAAACCTACAAACAGCGCCAACGCGAGCCGCAGCACGGCTCAAAATTGGTAAGAGTAAGATATCCACTTCAGTCGTAAACAATGAAACGTCTATACCAGTCTCATTGTATCTGAAATGTTTCTCTACTGCACTCTGTACACAACGCTGTGAAATGTGTTGATACCTTCCCCCATTTAGCTTTTCCTTAAGCGCAATAAAAGAAGACCGCACCCTGACCACAAAAAACACCCCGACCGTAACACATACATCTCTGTACTTAACAAATGACAGATAATGTTCATCACTGCAAATCACTCGTTTGCATTCTTCTGCTATCCAGTAGCGTTCCTCCCTACATCAGCTCAAGCGTCGCTTAGCATTGACTACAGAAATGGGTGGGTTATGAGGCTCTGCTCGACCATTGCAACCCATTCTTTTTACACTACTGGCCATTAAAATTGCTGCACCAAGAAGAAATGCAGATGATAAACGGGTATTCATTGAACAAGTATATTATACATACTAGAACTGACATGTGATTACATTTTCACGCAATTTGGGTGCATAGATCCCGAGAAATCAGTACCCAGAACAACCGCCTCTGGCCGTAATAACGGCCTTGATACGCATGGGCACTGAATCAAACAGAGCTTGGATGGCGTGTACAGGTACAGCTGCCCATGCAGCTTCAACGCGATACCACAGTTCATCATGAGTAGTGACTGGCGCATTGTGACGAGCCAGTTGCTCGGCCACCATTGACCAGACGTTTTCAATTGGTGAGAGGTCTGGCGAGTGTGCTGGCCAGGGCAGCAGTCGAACATTTTCTGTATACAGAAAGGCCCGTACAGGACCTGCAACATGCGGTCGTGCATTATCCTTCTGAAATGTAGGATTTTGCAGGGATCGAATGAAGGGTAGAGCCACGGGTAGTAACACATCTGAAATGTAACGTCCACTGTTCAAAGTGCCGTAAGTGCGAACGTGTAACCAATGGCACCCCATACCATCACGCCGGGTGATACGCCAGTATGGCGATGACGAATACACGCTTCCAATGTGCGTTCAGCGCGATGTCGCCAAACACGGATGCGACCATCATGAAGCTTTGAACAGAACCTGGAGTCATCCGAAAAAATGACGTTTTGCCATTCGTGCACCCAGGTTCGTCGTTGAGTACACCATCGCAGGCGCTCCTATCTGTGATGCAGCGTCAAGGGTAACTGCAGCCATGGTCTCGGAGCTGATAGTCCATGATGCTGCAAACGTCGTCGAACTCTTCCTGCAGATGGTTGTTGTCTTTCAAACGTCCCCATCTGTTGACTCAGGGATAAGATGCCTGTCATCTCGACTTCTAGTGATACAAGGACGTTGGGATCCAGCACGGCGTTCCGTTTTACCCTCCTGAACCCACCGATTCCATATTCTCCTAACAGACATTAGATCTCGACCAACGCGAGCAGCAATGTCGCGATACGATAAAACGCAATCCCGATAGTCTACAATCCGACCTTTATCGAAGTCGGAAACGTGATGGCACGCATTTCTCCTCCTTACACGAGCCATCACAACAACGTTTCACCAGGCAACGCCGGTCAACTGCTGTTTGTGTATGAGATGGTTCAAATGGCCCTGAGCACAATGGGACTTAACGTCTCAGGTCATCGGTCCCCTAGAACTACTTAAACCTAATTAACCTAATGACATCACACACATCCATGCCCGAGGCAGGATTCGAACCTGCGATCGTAGCGGTCGTGCGGTTCCAGACTGAAACGCCTAGAACCGCTCGGCCACCAGCGGCCGGCTGTGTATGAGAAATCGGTTGGAAACGTTCCTCATGTCAGCACGTTGTAGGTGTCGCCACCGGCGCCAACCTTGTGTGAATGCTCTGAAAAGCTGATCATTTGCATATCATAGAATCTTCTTCCTGTCGGTTAAATTTCGCGTCTGAAGCACATCTTCGGGGTGCAGCAATTTTAGTGGCCAGTAATGTAACTCCCTACGCACAGTCTTTGTGATTTGATTTTTTGCAACCACCCTCCGCAATGCTCCAGTACGTAAGGTCTGCCTGATCTTCGTTTAGTTGTGGCTTTACCTTCGCCTTCCCACTTCACGACGACGTTAGCGTCGACTAGGGCATCTTTGGAGGGCTGAAATGTTCGTGATGGATTTGTTATTCAAATGGCATCCAGCGACTAGTCGACGTTCAAAGTCACTGAGGGTTCCCGACCTACCCATTCAGCTGTTCTTGTTTCTCTACTGGCAACATAATAATCCGTGCTTCGTTTCATACTGGGCTGCCCGCTTCTCGTGAAAGCTTGTGGTCGATTCAACATTTAATAGGGGTGTCCTGATGCTTTTGATCAGATAATGTATTGCTATGCGGTATGAGATCCTTACTAGAAAGGATTGATGGAGAACAGCGAAACGCTCGAAGAAAGTGGCTTGCTTTGTACTATCGCGAAATAGGGGGGAGTGCCACTGATATCTTCAGCGATATGGTTTGGCATTCAGTGAAATAAAGGCGTTCTTCGCTTCACAAGGACCTTTTCACGATATTACAATCTCTAGCTTCATGTTCCGAACGTAGAAATATTTTGTTGACTAGCAATTATGAACGTTCAATTGACTGTGGTGCTAAAGTAAGAGGAATCACAGTTCTTACAGGAAGATTTAGGAGCTATTCCAAACTGTAGAGAATAAATCTGGAAGTCTCTAAAACCTCTGCTAACCACTCAAGTGTGAACTATAGAGTAATCATGTACATGTAGACGTAGAACTGTGACTAAATCGAAAAAAGCGACGTCTCGGCCGTAGTTGCATTGACCTTCTTCTGGATTCTCTCGGTCTATTACTCATTAGTAGAAACACAGGAAACCCACTGCAGTTATGGCCTAAATGTCGCTCTTATCAACGTATTAGCAGTTTTTTACAGTACAACGCAGCTCCATACCTCGAAAATTTATTGTATCAAACTGAGTCCAGAAACGAAAGTTATATGCACAGTCAAGGAAAATTATTTACAATTGGTACAGGCGACAATAAAAGTCAAAGTATTATACAGCTTGCCTCAAGCACCACAGATGTCACAATTGAGCTAAGGGTGTGAACTCTTGTTTTATGCAGGTGATATTTTCGCGCAAAGTTCTAGCGTGCTCATTCGAATAACAATGAGCGATCCAAGGGCGTCTGATGGATTTCAGGAGCCCCCTCTCCCCCAAACAAAATTTTACTAGAAAAGCACCTGTCCTCTCCCCTCTACGTAATGGCAGACGTTACGTTTGCTTGGCCTCTATCTTCATTATTTACAGTGGATTCACCACATTCGAGAATGAGCTGAAAGTAGATGGTTTGAATTTTGGTGTATATCACCGAGTAATTCCATTAATACTGTTTGCTGATGAAACCGCTTTCCTTTGTGACAATCTCATTAACACTCGGAAGTCACATGATTAGCCTACCAAAAAGTCACATGGCTCTGAGGAGACACTTTTCCAAGAAGACTGCTGTGTAAGTATATGGTGTAGTACCATAGATAATAAGTCCAGTGGTTCCGTTATCTACACTTCCTTAAAAACGAGCTTCCACCATTATTTGCAGATGTTCCTTTGGCTATAACGATGAGTCCGTTCTTATAGCAAGAAGGGGCCCGTGTCCGTGCAGTCGTCAGATGATACATCGTCTGAACGTAAGATGATAAATCACCTGAAACCAATATTCCCCATGTGATGTATCAGTAGAAATGGTCAAGTTTCTTGGCCACCGACGTTTCAGGACCTTACCACGTTTAGAGTTTTGCCTGTGGGACTGACAAAGAAGAGTTGAACACAAAAGAGGATTTGATCATTTGATTGTGAGTAACACTGCTGTCATAAAAAAGGTCTAGACTGCTTCACAAGACCTATGCATGAGGTTTGTCAAGAAAATGCGAAAGTACATTGAAGCAGGAGATGGAATTTATGAACATCAGTTTTTGACTTAATTATTTGCTTTTGATTAAAACCTTCCCTGGGTGTTCGTCTGAGTTACATCCTAACAGCTATGTTTGTGTAAGCAATAAAATTGAACACCTGTCATGTGCAATACTTTCTTCAATTAATTCTTTACTAAAATATATATACTGATGAGTTAAACTTACAGACGAAACTAACTTTCGCATGTTTTGTCACTACCAAGTACGATGGCTCGATGAAACTTGGACCATAATTAGAAAGAAGTGATACAGTATATTACAAAGGTAACTCAAAGAAATACGCAATGTGACGAACAGAGATGACATTTTTATTCCAAGACGATAATTACACTGAAGTCACCGCAATTCAGAATGCTCATTCAACACTCCCCCTCCATCAGCAAGACCGTTCAAAGAACCTATTGCTAATAGATCGTCTGGATTCGGCGACGTTGCTGTAGGAATCTGAAATACATTGAACCCCGCCTTTCAGATGATGATGTCCCCTCTGCAGTCCAAAAAGTGCCACAATTTCACTGATAAGGCATATTCTACCATAATCAGTGGGATCCACGCCCAACACATAGCCACTCATCTCTGCTGTCCGTTCCGACTGCCGCTTTGTCACTTCGACATAGGGTAGAAAAGTTGTTCCTTGTGTTTTGGGACAGTCAGAGCCCTCCGTTATCTTGTCTATATGTACGTTGCCTTCAGCTATCGACCAATGGCCGTCTTCTTATGGGGCTGATGTAATGCCACATCACCAAGCACTCTACGCAAGACTCTCTATGGCCCTCAGTTTATTTACGCTCGCTCCCTCTCGAACAATACAGTGGCAAAATATTGCCCAACATGCGTAATCTTAGGTATCATTGAGTACCCCCCACTTAACATCATTATTATGATGGGCCATTAGAAAAGGTGGTACATGGTTCTTAATAGGTTGTGTGATCACTGCAGACGGCATTGCTTGTTGCGCAATGTTCACCAGTGTTGGCCACAAAATTGGTAATGGGTTGTTGTGGTAAGACATCCCATTACTCCATTAGTGCGGTTGACAACTGCTGGATGATAGTTTGTGCATATGGACGCGCTTCAGTGCGTCTCCCCAAAGCATCTCGCACACACTTGATACGATTTAAGTCAGGGGAACGAACAAAACCACTCCATTCGGCGAATATTCTTTCATTCCGATAGCTCTCCCATACGCATTTTTCGATGCGTTTACAACTGTCATCCATAAAATTCGTCGACAAATGCATCCCTGAAAAAGACACACAAGTCATCTTCAAAAGTTAGAAACAGGCATAAATAAGATGACAGTTTAATCTGTTGAAACCGGTAAAGCGAATAAAAAAAGGATAGCTAATGACAGGTTTTTATTTAGGTGCGAAAAATAGGAATGTAAAAATATCTCCAGTAATCACTGGCACCGTTTCCTGTCGTTTTTACATCACATCATCTCCGTGAACGTAGAAGCCACCAAATAAGACGACTAAACTCTAATAAGTGCGCAGAAGAGCAGCAGTGACAAAAATAACACACTATTTTGTAGTAAGTCTCGAAGTAATGTAGATGCCTTTGGCTGCAAACGTGAACAGGAATATAAATTAAATATCTACTGAGGCCACGCAGTCGTCTTCTTTAATGTTTACGAGACGGACACAATTAAAGATGATATTTTAAGTATAAAGAACATCTAAACTAATAACAAATCTGTATAACTATCGAGCCTGCCTGTTTGTCTGCTTGAACACGCTAATCTCCGAAACTACTAGACCAACTTTCATGGTGTCTACACAGTAACTTGAGCATGGATTGGGACTCCACTTCATCAAAATAGGATCAAGAAAGAAAAAATTATGTCGTGAATGAGAGTGTTGTTCAAATTAATATTAAACTTCTGTGTGCTGCACTGAGACTCGAACTCGGGACCTTTGCCTTTCGCGGGCGAGTGCTCTACGAGCTCGAATCTCAGTCCAGCACACAGTTTTAATCTGCCAGGAAGTTTCATATCAGCGCACGCTCCGCTGTAAAGTAAAAATTTCATTCTGGCATATTAATATTACAAATGCGAAAGTAACTGCCGGTCACGATTTCAGGACTACACGCTGAACCGATTTCGATGAAATTTTGTATTGAATCATCTTGAACCCTGAAGAAGAGTGCAAGCTGCTTTAGAAAGATTGAAGTGCAAGATACTTATTGATTTGAAGAACGATACGCGAATTAGGGAAAAATATTTACTCTTTGATGGTTCAAATGGCTCTGAGCACTATGGGACTTAACATCTTAGGTCATCAGTCCCCTAGAACTTAGAACTACTTAAACCTAAGTAACCTAAGGACATCACACACATCCACGCCTGAGGCAGGATTCGAACCTGCGTCTGTAGCAGTCCCGCGGTTCCGGACTGAAGCGCCCAGAACCGCACGGCCACTGCGGCCGGCGTACTCTCTGATAAAGCTACTTACTCTTTGACGTTTGATCTTTATCATATATGTGAAAATACTTTTACTGGTTGATGTGTGCTACATGATACGATTCAAAATAATGAATACAATGCTCATACAGTCTTCCATATGTTTAATCCATACTTACTCACTATTTGTCGCATAATGTAGGCCTACTCGTAGAATGTATAGCTTCTTCAGTAGCACAATGGATAGACGCTCTCCTGCCTATGGCCCTCTGTATGCACTGCTCCACAGCGACACTGTGCATGGTGATGCATCAGAAGTCGGAACATCGTGGGATTGAGGAGAGTGAGAAGTACAGTCGTGCTCAAAAGTATCCGAACGACCTGAATTGCATTTCACCTGATTCGCATGCAACCCACATAACGCAGCTGTCTAGCAGGTCCTCTAATCGCTCCTTGGTACAGTCGTTTGACTATTGAAAATGGTTCCAACAAGTCACCACTAGAAAGCACTGCTCTGTATCGCAATAACTCAAGATGTTAAGTAATACCACGATACTAGATATATCAGGGAACACCTTATCATAGATAAGACTGTCCTTAAGGCTTGTAAGCTCACATTTATTGCAATAATTGACATACCTGAAATGTTACCACTCTCATTATTACGTCAGATAGGTAATGCACGTAGTACGTTCGTCGTATTCATGATTTCCTCTTCAAAGTAACATACCGTACTTGTTATTTAACACAAAATGACACTAAAAATTTAAGTTATTCGCGAGCAGCTAGTTGAGAATATGTACGAACGTCAAATGACACGACGAACCGTCTAGTTCTGCATATGGATTCAAACCCAGGTCATGCAGACTAAGATTTCGTGACTGACGGAAACTAACAGTCGTTCCTGACTAGTCATACAGAGAGTGGTATACTTCGATTTTAGACAGTATCAGTTAGCAAATATCAACTTTAAATTGCATAACGCAAACATGTTCAACAGACGCGAATTCCTACCCATCATCTATTGTCCCTGTTAACGAACTACGAGAGATGTTAAATATTGCTTCTTCAGAAGTAACTTACTTGAAATGCCGTGAGGTAAAACTTTGTGTTGGGCAGGCATTCGAACCCAGAACCTAGTCGGATTGTTATCGAAGGACAATCAGCTGTGACGTATCGGATTTTCTCGGCAGTAGCTAGATGTTTTAACTGAAATGACGAGACGAAATATTAATTTTTTCCTTCCCAGGACTCCAACCCGGCACCTATCGCTGTTATATTCTAGAGAAAACGAACGTTAAATATGGGTTTGTTACACCAGCAGCGACATGTGAGCATGTTTGAACTAGAAATAATATGATGAAGAGTTCAGTGCTGACTGGGAATCGAACCCCACACATATCGTTGTTGACTACAGACAAACAGACGTCAGCTACCGAATTTTTCCACGAGCAGCTCGGAATAACATCCTTGAACGTACAGTGATGACGCAAATAGTTATATGTCTCACTGGGAGTCAAAAACGTCAGATATCGTTAGTGTTGACAACGAATGAAAATGCATAAAAATCAAAATTATTATCCACCAGCAGATCGGTGTTCTCACGCTAGAGCTTGATAATACACAATGAAAACCTTAGTGCCGGGCCAGGATTCAAACCCATTCACGCGCAATATCTGGAGATGTTGAGGAATCTGCAGTTTTGAGCAAACAACAAATTGTAGTCGAGCTGTATTGTCACGAAGGGATCAAATTCCGCGTTAAGGGCGGTCTCAGTTGCATTCCCAGTTCAGAACCAATTTCATCGGCATACAGAAGCTCAAATAAAAGATGGAATAATTGTCCTGTGACCGTATATAACGTTTGTTTCGTCACTAGAAATAAATATTCTACTGTCTGCTGAAGTTATCAATTTAATGGAACTTTGAACATACTTCCCTTCACTTCTCAACCCAAAATAGTCGCATGTGGAAAAAGGGCTAACGTTTGCGACATTTTGTTCTTTTCAGGTTTAATAGACGGCCAGGCAGCAGATGCATCTCGTAGCTTTTGTATTACGTATGGGGAGAGCGCATCGTGCGAAAATAGTCAGAAAAGTAATTTCTACTTTAGCTTTCGTCTGGTAGTGGCATTTCATTCTTCTTCAAACCTTGTTTGACAGATTTAATTCAGAACAAGTTTTCTACGTGCATGTAATCAATAAACTGCATGTTCATTGTCAGAGTGTTATAGTTTACATCAGAGAATTTGCATATATCGTTGGCGATTAATTTCTCTCTCATGTTAAGTATTGTTTTAACAACATTATAAAGAAACCTTACAAAAATTGTGCATTGTATTACAAGAAATGAAATATCAGTTTCCGCTATAATCTTACGACGAAAGTCTGTTTTAATAAAACTGAGTATCTGTACACAAGCGTGCCTCTATCGGCACGAGCCGGCCGAAGTGGCCGCGCGGTTAAAGGCGCTGCAGTCTGGAACCGCAAGACCGCTACGGTCGCAGGTTCGAATCCTGCCTCGGGCATGGATGTTTGTGATGTCCTTAGGTTAGTTAGGTTTAACTAGTTCTAGGTTCTAGGGGACTAATGACCTCAGCAGTTGAGTCCCATAGTGCTCAGAGCCATTTGAACTACCGGCACGAATTAGTATAATACTACTCAGTTAGAGTTCGATTGGTTTTGTGTTTAATTGGTATGCTGTGTCATACTCAACAGATATGCAAATGTGCCATTTCATAAATAAAGTTATATATTCCTAGAAACCCAAAATTTGCTTGTCAGCAGCTGAAAGAAGCGTTACCTGTAGTGCATCATTGTAATTTTTTCACCATTGCACTATGAGCTGAAAGTATTTTCTTGCATTTGCTTATCAGTTCATTTCCTTCATAGTTATCACCCTGGCAAGAGAGTCTTAAGTGAGGAACAATATTGAATTTCGTATTGTTGACGGTCGATTCGAATTTCTTCAGAGCTGCTTGTATTATGAAGCAGCTTGGCAGTCAGAAAGTCCAGATCTATGACCATTAACACAACTTACTCAGTCGAGCTGCCAAGAGGATTTGATGTGTGAAGGTTTCCTTCTGATTTCGTTACATAATTTTTTCTGGAAATTCGCAGCTCCATAAAATAATTAAAAAAAGCTCGCACATGATGGTCCCTACCACGGTTGGAATTGACGGCTCCTTGTAGCGTTGAAACACGAGACACGGGCTGTACCACGGGGCCACGGACACACTGCTGAAGGCCCGCCACTCTCATCACGGTATTGGTCGCTCAGCCTCATAACGCATCGTGAAAGATAATAAAAGTTATCACTTATGTGAAGAATAGCATTTCTTTAGCCGCCGGCCGCGGTGGTCTAGCGGTTCTAGGCGCTCAGTCCGGAACCGCGGGACTGCTACGGTCGCAGGTTCGAATCCTGCCTCGGGCATGGATGTGTGTGATGTCCTTAGGTTAGTTAGGTTTAATTAGTTCTAAGTTCTAGGGGACTGATGACCTCAGAAGTTAAGTCGCATAGTGCTCAGAGCCAGCCAGCCATTTCTTTAGCCAAAAAATTTTCTGTCTCAGTGTCTTAGTTTAGATGAGGATTGTATAGCACGAGCCATTCAAATGGAAAGTGAATATCAAGTAGATTTAGCGAGTCAATTCAGTACCATACGCGGAAGTGATTGCACTGCCACAGTGTTGCCAAATGTTTGTGACGATGTTGCCAATTCTCAGCTGTGCTAGGAACAGCTATGTAGCGTTACAGGAGGAGAATCCCGTGCTCGTGTCGTAGGAGGATTGGGAGAGATGGCGCGGGGTTTGGTTAATATGCAGCGTTTTCTCCTACCAGTTGTGTCAAACATTCAGATGTGTAATCTTCCATCACGATTACAGTTTCCCACAAAATATATACGAATAAAACACTTACCTTGTTAGTTTGTGACGAAAGATTATTTCAGTAGAATAAAAAGTCTATGTATATCAACTTTGCCCACATTTCACGAAAAGTAAGATAACAAATACTTCGTACCTCGAAATCGTTTGCATCTACACTCCTGGAAATGGAAAAAAGAACACATTGACACCGGTGTGTCAGACCCACCATACTTGCTCCGGACACTGCGAGAGGGCTGTAAAAGCAATGATCACACGCACGGCACAGCGGACACACCAGGAACCGCGGTGTTGGCCGTCGAATGGCGCTAGCTGCGCAGCATTTGTGCACCGCCGCCGTCAGTGTCAGCCAGTTTGCCGTGGCATACGGAGCTCCATCGCAGTCTTTAACACTGGTAGCATGCCGCGACAGCGTGCACGTGAACCGTATGTGCAGTTGACGGACTTTGAGCGAGGGCGTATAGTGGGCATGCGGGAGGCCGGGTGGACGTACCGCCGAATTGCTCAACACGTGGGGCGTGAGGTCTCCACAGTACATCGATGTTGTCGCCAGTGGTCAGCGGAAGGTGCACGTGCCCGTCGACCTGGGACCGGACCGCAGCGACGCACGGATGCACGCCAAGACCGTAGGATCCTACGCAGTGCCGTAGGGGACCGCACCGCCACTTCCCAGCAAATTAGGGACACTGTTGCTCCTGGGGTATCGGCGAGGACCATTCGCAACCGTCTCCATGAAGCTGGGCTACGGTCCCGCGCACCGTTAGGCCGTCTTCCGCTCACGCCCCAACATCGTGCAGCCCGCCTCCAGTGGTGTCGCGACAGGCGTGAATGGAGGGACGAATGGAGACGTGTCGTCTTCAGCGATGAGAGTCGCTTCTGCCTTGGTGCCAATGATGGTCGTATGCGTGTTTGGCGCCGTGCAGGTGAGCGCCACAATCAGGACTGCATACGACCGAGGCACACAGGGCCAACACCCGGCATCATGGTGTGGGGAGCGATCTCCTACACTGGCCGTACACCACTGGTGATCGTCGAGGGGACACTGAATAGTGCTCGGTACATCCAAACCGTCATCGAACCCATCGTTCTACCATTCCTAGACCGGCAAGGGAACTTGCTGTTCCAACAGGACAATGAACGTCCGCATGTATCCCGTGACACCCAACGTGCTCTAGAAGGTGTAAGTCAACTACCCTGGCCAGCAAGATCTCCGGATCTGTCCCCCATTGAGCATGTTTGGGACTGGATGAAGCGTCGTCTCACACGGTCTGCACGTCCAGTACGAACGCTGGTCCAACTGAGGCGCCAGGTGGAAATGGCATGGCAAGCCGTTCCACAGGACTACTTCCAGCATCTCTACGATCGTCTCCATGGGAGAACAGCAGCCTGCATTGCTGCGAAAGGTGGATATACACTGTACTAGTGCCGACATTGTGCATGCTCTGTTGCCTGTGTCTATGTGCCTGTGGTTCTGTCAGTGTGATCATGTGATGTATCTGACCCCAGGAATGTGTCAATAAAGTTTCCCCTTCCTGGGACAATGAATTCACGGTGTTCTTATTTCAATTTCCAGAAGTGTATGTGCAGTCTTGTGATCATACAAGTAGAATTTCATGAATTGCACGAGAATGTAGAAAAATGTTGGTGCGAATGGAAGCTGTAAGAAAAACAGTTAAATAATTATTCTGTACCACATAATAAGCAATTCATTTGAACATTCAGAAGAGAAGAAACTGAAAATATGCCCGTTAATGCAGAAACTAAAGTACAGTTGCGGGCACTGTGCAGATCTGCTCTTTTTCATCTTCAGATCTATACAAATAGTGTATACTAACCACCGTATTCATTGCTTTCGTAATGTTTCCCTCTTGTTTAGTCCTCTAATGATGAACTGCATCCACACCCATGAGTCTGATTGTTTCTTTGTATCCTTCCATCTACTACCTTTGTGTGTTATTGTACGGTGTTCAAAAAGCCAAATATTATGCCTGCTCCCACGAGGTATTAAAACGAGGTCGCAAGAAGGCTAAGGAATTATAATCAAAATACAGTGAGACCCAGTTTGTCTGTCGTCATGGTGTTAAGTCGACAGAAATAGTTGGGTGTTATTGCCTGCATCACCGGCATCCCGTTGTCGTCTTCTCTTACTGAGATTTTCATATTACCCTGAACACAAGACGCCGAGATAAATGTGTATATTCTCCATGACAAAACATCGCACATTCCATTCATTCTGATCAATTCGTTACGTGCATCGGCGGCAATGAGTGATAGGAAAGCGGTTGTGAGATGACGAATAACAATAACAATGGTAGTAATAACAAATAAATAAGCAAGGATGTTTACTGCATTACAGACGATTAACAAAATAACCAAGAAAAGCTGAGTGTTTAATTGGCGCACTGCGTAGGTGTTCTTATCACTTTGCTACTGAATTATGTTCTGGTTGTTTACAGAGCGAAAAGAAAGAACCCTGTTGCCATACATTTCTAGTACAACGAGATATTACCTATCAACTATCCTTGCTTTACATCACGAGACGAACATGGCGTCACTGAGCCGATATTTGAAATACATTTCTTTTTTCTCTCTCTGTCTCTCTCTCTCTCTCTTTATTTTTCTTTCTATTTTTTGAGAAAAGCCGATGTTTGAAATACATTTCTTTTTTCTCTCTCTGTCTCTCTCTCTTTTTTTATTTTTCTTTCTATTTTTTGAGAAAAGCATAAGCAAGTAGGAATATAACCTGTTTACAGTTATTTTCATCGGGATACGTAATGCAAAAATACAACTTTTAAGTGTATTATTGCGTGGTGGTGGTGGTGGTTAGTGTTTAACGTCCCGTCGACAACGAGGTCGTTAGAGACGGAGCGCAAGCTCAGGTTAGGGAAGGATTGGGAAGGAAATCGGCCGTGCCCTTTCAAAGGAACCATCCCGGCATTTGCCTGAAACAATTTAGGGAAATCACGGAAAACCTAAATCAGGATGGCCGGAGACGGGATTGAACCGTCGTCCTCCCGAATGCGAGTCCAGTGTGCCAACCACTGCGCCACCTCGCTCGTATTATTGCGTAATTCCACTTGTTGACAGCCTATTCCTGAGCTTGCTCGCATTCAGTGGGGTGAAACCTATCACAGAAGCAAGAAAAACACAAATATTTCTTGCACCTTGCGCAACACACAAACGAAATCTCGCTGCACAGTCGTGCTGTCCGATGTATTGCACGGAAAACATATCTCATTCATGTTGCTAAATACAGCTCTATCAGATATCAATTTGGACGCGTACCAAGTGTATAAAAGTATATCTTGAAATACGCAGAAAGGCGCATAGAAGTATTCAACTGAAACATAGCCATGACCAAGATTGTAACTGGGGTCGACAGCATCGTCATCTACCACCTTGACAACTCGAACGGTGATGGTTCAAATGGTTCAAATGGCTCTGAGCACTATGGGACTTAACATCTGTGGTCATCAGTCCCCTAGAACTTAGAACTACTTAAACCTAACTAACCTAAGGACATCACACACATCCATGCCCGAAGCAGGACTCGAACCCGCGACCGCAACAGTCCCGCGGTTCCGGACTGAGCGCCTGAACCGCTAGACCACCGCGGCCGGCTCGAACGGTGACAGTGCTCGGCTGTTTACTTACGTTTGCTTGTTTCAAAGCTACAGCATGACAACACAAAAATGTTAATAACCCGAAGATAATTAATTTTGGAACCCATAGAAAGTAAAGCAGTCACCAGTCGGAAGAGTGCCTTGAACACTACAGTGCTTTAATAGGCACGGTCTTGTTGGAGGTGGTATGCCGTTGCTTTCCTCCGACCTTTGAGTTGACTTACCTAACCAGTTAATAGGGGAACCTACAAATTAACGTGGCTTTCAAACCGCAGTACAACTCGGCATTTTTCACATCAACAAACACTGCCCGAGGGGAAATAAGTATAAAATGGCACATAAAAGTCGTGGGACTGACGAGGGATCGAACCTGAGACCTTCGTATCCGTGATCTTCCTCTTTATCACCTTGCCACCATGCAGCCAACACTGTGGTTTCTGTTTGGCACTAAAATTAGGATCTCTCGTTTGTGCCTGAATTGGCACTTACGTGTCCCTTAGGAGACCTTACCTTTGGGATTACCCTCGTACACGTGTGTGTAAACGCCTTCCAATCCCCACTCAAGGATGACAAGAATACACAGTCTAGCTTCAGTATTACAAATATGCCTCAGATTGTGGATCAACGCAGACTTAGGTTGATAATTATTTTGTACCCATTGGTGTTAAACCCGTTTTTAACCAATTATTCCCAGAGCTACAGGAACACTACTTCTGATACCACTCAGACAAAATACTTACGCAGTGCTATCAGACGAAAAGATCAACCTCACACAAACTGTGGGAAGTTTGTTCTACAAACTTCGCACCTGCATAAAGAGCTTTTCCTATTTGAGATATCTGTGAACGTTGCTGCACGAGACGATTTAAGAAGAAACTAAATTCCTTCAGCTACGCCAATGTTTAAAGAAATCGTCTTAACGGCGCTAAATCGTGGTTTGTGAATCGTTTACCCGCCGTACTCTGCCGCATTTCGCTGGTTGGAAGGCAAAAAGCTTAGTGACAAATTTCACAAAAGGAAAAGGGGGACGAAATGTCTCCCACTGGAAGGTCATGTTGTTCTATTTAAATGATTAAAAAATCAGGTAAAACGAACAGTGAGGTTGTCAGTATAAGCACATTACTGTTGTCAATATCATGGTGCACCGCCCAGGGCCTGTAATGATAAAGGGCCACTTTAGGTCAGGCATATTGTATAAAGAAGTGGAAGTGAGAGCACCACTAAATTCTACAATCCGTATGCATTGCATACACACAGAAATTACTGTTATAGTGTACTTATGGAGCCCAATGAGTGAACTGCATATTTTCCGGTGAGAAAGAACACTCGAAAACAGTCTTCGATATATTAGGTTACTTAAACTGGTGTCACTCTGAGCTAGAATTTATGGTCAGCGACTAAGTGTAAGGATAATGAGTCGGAGTTTTTCAACTGTGAAGTACTTTCCTACATTGTAGAAGCGAATATTAAATTTGAACTTGGGTAGCTTAGAATGAAAATCTTTCTGTTTATTGCAAAGGAAAACAATTGATTTTCTAAAACATTCTCTGTCATACACAGCTTGAAACAGGGCACGACGACCAAATAGTATCGAATAACTGACAGCGACGTATATCGGAAGGCAGTAAGATCCCTTGGCTTTCGGTTTGGCAGTATTCGGCAGCCATTTCTAGGCGCAAGTAAATGAAGAAAGGCAGCGCGTTTTTGTTATCAAGTAATGTCTTCTTCAATTACTTTAGTTTTAATGTGACCTACGAGTAATTGCTGATGTTTGATATTAACATGAAAAGGACTCCGTAGACAGGGAAAGAACCTGTTCTTGGGCAACTACACTCCTGAAAATGGAAAAAAGAACACATTGACACCGGTGTGTCAGACCCACCATACTTGCTCCGGACACTGCGAGAGGGCTGTAAAAGCAATGATCACACGCACGGCACAGCGGACACACCAGGAACCGCGGTGTTGGTCGTCGAATGGCGCTAGCTGCGCAGCATTTGTGCACCGCCGCCGTCAGTGTCAGCCAGTTTGCCGTGGCATACGGAGCTCCATCGCAGTCTTTAACACTGGTAGCATGCCGCGACAGCGTGGACGTGAACCGTATGTGCAGTTGACGGACTTTGAGCGAGGGCGTATAGTGGGCATGCGGGAGGCCGGGTGGACGTACCGCCGAATTGCTCAACACGTGGGGCGTGAGGTCTCCACAGTACATCGATGTTGTCGCCAGTGGTCGGCGGAAGGTGCACGTGCCCGTCGACCTGGGACCGGACCGCAGCGACGCACGGATGCACGCCAAGACCGTAGGATCCTACGCAGTGCCGTAGGGGACCGCACCGCCACTTCCCAGCAAATTAGGGACACTGTTGCTCCTGGGGTATCGGCGAGGACCATTCGCAACCGTCTCCACGAAGCTGGGCTACGGTCCCGCACACCGTTAGGCCGTCTTCCGCTCACGCCCCAACATCGTGCAGCCCGCCTCCAGTGGTGTCGCGACAGGCGTGAATGGAGGGACGAATGGAGACGTGTCGTCTTCAGCGATGAGAGTCGCTTCTGCCTTGGTGCCAATGATGGTCGTATGCGTGTTTGGCGCCGTGCAGGTGAGCGCCACAATCAGGACTGCATACGACCGAGGCACACAGGGCCAACACCCGGCATCATGGTGTGGGGAGCGATCTCCAACACTGGCCGTACACCACTGGTGATCGTCGAGGGGACACTGAATAGTGCACGGTACATCCAAACCGTCATCGAACCCATCGTTCTACCATTCCTAGACCGGCAAGGGAACTTGCTGTTCCAACAGGACAATGCACGTCCGCATGTATCCCGCGCCACCCAACGTGCTCTAGAAGGTGTAAGTCAACTACCCTGGCCAGCAAGATCTCCGGATCTGTCCCCCATTGAGCATGTTTGTGACTGGATGAAGCGTCGTCTCACGCGGTCTGCACGTCCAGCACGAACGCTGGTCCAACTGAGGCGCCAGGTGGAAATGGCATGGCAAGCCGTTCCACAGGACTACATCCAGCATCTCTACGATCGTCTCCATGGGAGAATAGCAGCCTGCATTGCTGCGAAAGGTGGATATACACTGTACTAGTGCCGACATTGTGCATGCTCTGTTGCCTGTGTCTATGTGCCTGTGGTTCTGTCAGTGTGATCATGTGATGTATCTGACCCCAGGAATGTGTCAATAAAGTTTCCCCTTCCTGGGACAATGAATTCACGGTGTTCTTATTTCAATTTCCAGGAGTGTACTTCTATAATGACCAAAAGGCCTTAAATGATCTTCAAGCACATGTGTTCCAGCAGCGGTATGAAGAAAATGATAGTAATAGTGACGGTAATAATCGAATTATGCGGTAACTTCACACTTCACAGTGGATTTTCTCGAACTAAGAAATTTCCTAAATTAGTGAAAATTTCAAAAGGGCTTCACATCGAGGCTATGATGCCTAGAAGAGTCTTTACATCCTGCTGACACGAGAATAGCATAATCCCCACGTCAGAAGCTTGCTTCTACTTACCCATTTAATAGACTCGCATCTTTTCCACCGTGACTAATTTTGTAAGCCAAGCACATCATCCGTTACAGCACACTCCTGAGGCTGGGAAATGTGGCCACAATGGTCTGATGGAACGAACTACCACAAGTGCAATGCGTGGGTTCAGGCATTTATTTTTAAGAGGCACAAACAGATTTACTTTACCTCTGGTAACCTCAAGAGAAAGATGTTATAATCCAGAATCCGCATTAAACATTACGTTCCTTCATTCCCAACTGGGCAGAGCCGGTTTACGTCGGGAAATGACATAGGTGAAGGTCATGGTAAACAGAAATACTGTCGCCAGTAAACTTACATTAGAAAATTTTATTTTATTTGATGAACCGATAGCCATTTAAAGGAACAGGTCTCTTATTTTACTTGCACTTGATTGAACTAGAGACGTTGAAAAATTTAGTGCTGGACTGTGATTCGAATTCGTATCTCCTCTTTCGAGGATCTAAATCTCTCGTAACACTAGTTCAATCATTTCGTTCCTTTTCCCAAATATGAAATCTTCTCTAGGTCTCCTCCAAAGGTAAGTGTGTGGGTCCGAATCCTGATCCAGTACAAAAATATTCATAATTTCATTTCAAGCCCTATCACGTGCGCACCGGCCTGCTACTGAAAATTAACGTGAATTTTTAATGTCTGTTCATGTGTCGTCAACAATTACTGGTCAAACACGAACACATCTTACTGTTGGTGAGTAAGCAATTTAAACTTAGGCTATATTCGTGGACGATAAAGAAGAACGATAGGGGTGCGGTTCGATTGTCGCTCAGGCACAAAAATTTGTATCTTTATTTTAGATTCAAACACCTAGCAGCTGGTAAGAAAAACGGATACATAACATTTGATTTTACTTAGTTAACAATACGATTACGTGTTGGCTTCGTATCTCCGTCACAGAACTTCGCATAATGCGCATCATCTTTATATGCATACACGCTTTGTTACTTCTGAATTGAGGTATATCAGACATCTTTCGTAGTTAGTTAACAGGCATGAAAGGGTCTTGATAGGAGTCCTGGTTTATTACAAAAACTGTCGTCTTTTATTTTCAGGTTTGGATTTGGTTACTGATGTTGGCGAAAATTTCGGTAATTCATGACTCTTCACGGCTAGTCAGCAACGTGATATGATTATATTAGATTAGATTAATGCTTGTTCCATAGATCATGAATACGACATTTCATAATGATGTGGAACATGTCATTTTAATGAAAGATTTCTTTACATACCAGTACTCAATTTCTTTACAACAATTTTTTACCCTCTCTCTCAGTCTTTTTTATATTTATCTCTCTCTCTCTCTCTCTCTCTCTCTCTCTCTCTCTCTCTCTCTCACACACACACACACACACACACACACACACACACATTCCCTTTTTATTTTAATTTGCTGCCCTTTTTCCACATGCGTCTATTTTGGGTTGAGAAGTGAAGGGAAGTATGTTCAAAGTTCCATTAAATTGATAACTTCAGCAGACAGCAGAATATTTATTTCTAGTGACGAAACAAACGCTATGTAGGGTCACAGGACAATTATTCCATCTTTTATTTGAGCTTCTGTATGCCGATGAAATTGGTTCTGAACTGGGAATGCAACTCAGACCGCCCTTAACGCGGAATTTGATCCCTTCTGACAATACAGCTCGACTACAATTTGTTGTTTGCTCAAAACTGCAGATTCCTCAACATCTCCAGATATTGCGCGTGAATGGGTTTGAATCCTGGCCCGGCACTAAGGTTTTTATTGTGAATTATCAAGCTCTAGCGTGAGAACACCGATCTTCTGGTGGATAATAATTTTGATTTTTTATGCATTTTCATTCGTTGTCAACACTAACGATATCTGACGTTTTTGACTCCCAGTGAGACATATAACTATTTGCGTGATCACTGTATGTTCAAGGATGTTATTCCCAGCTGCTGGTGGAAAAATTCGGTAGCTGACGTCTGTTTGTCTGTAGTCAACAACGATATGTGTGGGGTTCGATTCCCAGTCAGCGCTGAACTCTTCGTCATATTATTTCTAATTCAAACATGCTCACATGTCGCTGCTGGTGTAACAAACCCATATTTAACGTTCGTTTTCTCTTGAATATAACAGCGATAGGTGCCGGGTTGGAGTCCTGGGAAGGAAAAAATTAATATTTCGTCTCGTCATTTCAGTTAAAACATCTAGCTACTGCCGAGAAAATCCGATACGTCACAGCTGATTGACCTTCGATAACAATCCAACTAGGTTCTGGGTTCGAATGCCTGTCCAACACAAAGTTATAACCTCACGGCATTTCAATTAAGTTGCTTGTGAAGAAGCAATATTTAACATCTCTCGTAGTTCGTTAACAGGGACAATAGATGATGGGTAGGAATTCGCGTCTGTTGAACATGTTTACGTTATGTAATTTAAAGTTGATATTTGCTAACTGATACAGTCTAAAATCGAGGTATACCACTCTCTGTATGAGTAGTCAGGAATGACTGTTAGTTTCCGCCAGTCTGCATGACCTGGGTTTGAATCCATATGCAGAACTAGACGGTTCGTCGTGTCATTTGACGTTCATACATATTCTCAACTAGCTGCTCGTGAATAACTTAAATTTTTAGTGTCATTTTGTGTTAAATAACAAGTACGGTATGTTACTTTGAAGAGGAAATCATGAATACGACGAACGTACTACGTGCATTACCTATCTGACGTAATAATGAGAGTGGTAACATTTCAGGTATGCCAATTATTGCAATAAATATGAGCTTACAAGCCTTAAGGACAGTCTTATCTGTGATAAGGTGTTTCCTGATATATCTAGTATCGTGGTATTACTTAACATCTTGAGTTATTGCGATACAGAGCAGTGCTTTCTAGTGGTGACTTGTTGGAACCATCTTCAATAGTCAAACGACTGTACCAAGGAGCGATTAGAGGACCTGCTAGACAGCTGCGTTATGTGGGTTGCATGCGAATCAGGTGAAATGCAATTCAGGTCGTTCGGATACTTTTGGGTATGACTGTACATCACAAGCTACACTTACCCGAACAGGCTGGCACTTGAGGGCAGCTGACGTTATTGCACATATGGTAGCTTAGTTACTCATCATCACAAAGTTAATGATATGTGAGCATAGCTGCGGGTGACAGTTAGTATAAAATAAATGTGTTGTCAACAATGGAAAATTTAAACAACAGTTTTAATTATTATTTTTAACTCATTTGGGCAGCTTGAGTTTTTGCTGTACTTTTGTCGTCTGCCACTTGTTATTTTATTAGCGAAGTTTAGTAGCTGTTTCCTTGTCAGTACGTTCAGCTTTTCTGTTCACCCTGCATTACTTCATTTTCCTGCTGAACTCTGTCCTGCCTTTCTTCGAACATTTCCTGTTCTCATTGCGGATAACTTCTGTAAACAATCTTATTGAAGTTTACATCAATGATGACTGACAGCCGTTCGAAATTAGATAGAAATAAATTAGCTGAATGCGAAGAACTTGGCGCCATCTGCGTTATGTTCAGATGTTATACCTTTTGGTGACATATGATAATTTGTGCTAGACCGGGGCTCGAAGTGGATTTTGCACTTATTGCGAGAGGTCACCTTACAATGATTTGGCCACCCATATCGCCCATACATTTTTGGTACATGATCGAAGCTAAGCGGCAGCGTGGCTCAATATTTCTGCAGGGGACTTCCGACGACTTGCAAAAGTCCGTGCCACGTCGACTTGGTGCAATGCGCCGGGCCAAAGGAGGTCCGACATGATATTATGTTGTATGACATCTGTCGCTTCTGTGTACAGTAATATATATATATATATATATATATATATATATGTGTGTGTGTGTGTGTGTGTGTGTGTGTGTGTGTGTGTAATATAAAAATGGATAACGCAAAAATCTCGAAAAGTTCTTGACTGATTTACCTCAAATTCTTACACAATACTCCAACAATACTCCAATACGTTTCGGAAGGACGTAAGCTATATACGTTCTAACCGACAACGTACAGATCTTCAGTTAAAACAGACTACGAGGAAGAAAATACTGTGCTGTGCGGTGGAAATGTGTGAGTGCGATTTCTTTCTCGCAGTCAGTTTTAACTATGATAGGAGGGCACGTAAGCCACTACACAAAATGAGCTTCGATATTATTCTGTTTCCTGATATGTTTTTTCAGACACAAATTGTATACACAACAGCGTGCTGATTTATTTCCTTCCTACCGTCAGTTCTGCAGAAAATAGGAAAGTTGTATTTATGGCTTATCGGCTTGTGATCAGAATACCACTACGGAATCTAAGCGTCCGGAACTTGGTAAACAGACCGCTTCGAAGATTGAAACTGTAAGAAACGCACCCATTGAAGCTACTATCCTCGCAGATCCAGCAGCCGGGTAGGTGTTCTCTCTCTCTCTCTCTCTCTCTCTCTCTCTCTCTCTCTCTCTCTCTCTCTTACACCGTATACGTATGATCCCAGCCGATTTAACAATTCATTTTAAGCGATTTCAATTCCCATTCAAGGTTTCGTTCATATTAAAAATAAACAATATACTAGATCTGTTCAAAAAATTCCGGAACATTCGTAATTTCGCGCCAACAGTGTGTTGAAGCGAAATGCGGATGGCATCTCTGCTCACGCCTGTGTTTATCGTGTACTGCCGGAAGTTTCGTTGTTGTATGTCCGTTAGTTATTGTTAAGTGCTGCATAGAATAGAACGTTGTGTCGCACAGTGTGCGAATTTCGAAATGGCACAGTTAGAGGAGCAATTAAATTGTGGGTGAAACTCAACAAATCTTTACAGAGAAACACCAAACGATGCAAGAAGACTACGATGATGACTGTTTAAGCCGTACTCGGTGTTACGAATGATTCACACGATTTAAAAATGGTCGGACGGAAGTTAAAGATGACCGCCGTTCAGGACACCCTTCGACGTCTACCGACTACGCTCATTTCAGGCACGTCAGCGAAATTGTGCGATGGAAGACTGACTGTCCGAGAGTTGTAGAAGAACGTAAGATTTGAGTTGGATCATGTCATGTAATCCTGACACAGCATCTTGGAACGCATCGTGTTCGTCCCACGGCTCATAAGTCAAGACCAGAAAATCTTCGCCTCGCAATCTGTGAACAGATATTGGATGGTGTAAATGAGAGATGTTCCTTAAGAGAATCATAGGTAACTGTTGATGAGACGTTGGTCTCCGCTTATGATGTTGATACCAAGTTTCAGTCTCCACAATGGGCCGGGAAAGGTTCTCCAAGACCAAAATAAGCTCGTCAGGTCAGGTCAAATGTCGAACCCATACTGATAGCTTTCTTTGACTTTGAAGGATTAGTTCATCATCAATTCGTGCCACAGGGAGAAACTGTGGGCCGATGGTACTAACGGGACGTGTTGCGACACCTGCGAGAAAATTGGAGTGCGGCCTGAAATGTGGCGAGACAATAAATGGCTTTTGCACCACGACAACGCACCCGCACGTTCATCTCATTTGGTGCGCACTAGAGCCAAAAAACGAAATCTCTGTGCTGCCTCATCCTCCGTACTCTCCAGGCCTGGCCCCTGCGGGCTTTTTTCTCCAAAGTTGAAAACCTCGTTGAGAGGACCAAGATTTACGACGATAAAGGATATGAAAGAAAATTCGTAGACGGCGCTTCGCACGGTCCAAGATGGTTCCGGATGTGGAAACGCCATTGGGAGCGGTGGTATCAATTGTGGAGGGGAGTACTTCGAAGGAGACGATGCGCAATAAGTAAAAGGTAAGCTTTGTGGACAAAGTTCTGGAATTTTTTGAACAGACGTCGAACATGTATGGTCTCTGTTCTTCCAGACATGGGTGTGATGGGATGCGTGCTAGGGCAGTCCTTGTGATTGTGGTGACCACTGTGTCCGGATGGCGTAGTAGCCACCTCATCTGCTTAGTTAGCGGGAGCCCTAGGTTCGAATCCCTGCCTGGCACAAATTTTCAGCTTGCCCTGTTGATGTAAATCAATGCCCACTGGAAGCTAATGCGTTTAATTGCCTTGTGTCTTGAACAATAAACAAGGTTCAAGGTCAGAGAGACGGGTAAGAGGGCGGAAAATGGGGGAGGAGGAGGAGGAAATGGGGATAAAAGTGGAGGTGGAGGAGGAGTTTATGATATATATATTCAATTCCCTTACATATTTAGCAACTGCGAAGCATTGCAGGGGGTGCTATTGTAAATATAAGTGCGCTCTCCGCCAGGAGTGAGTTTGTTCAAAAAAAAAAAAAAAGTATGTTAAATCTTACGGGACTTAACTGCTAAGGTCATCAGCCCCTAGGCTTACACAATTAACCTAAATTATCCTAAGGACAAACACACACACCCATGCCCGAGGGAGGGTTCGAACCTCCGCCGGGATCAGCCGCACAGTCCACGACTGCAGCGCCTTTGACCGCTTTTCTTTTTTTTTTTTTTTTTTTTCAAGACATCATGTTCAAGTTCGGTGGTTGATCCTTCCACTCAGTTTTGTATTACAGAGGCCAACTGGCTCTGACCGAACACGCTGAGCTACCGTGCCGGCAGACCGCTCGGCTAAACCTGCGCGGCTGAGTTTGGTCGATTTTGCGAACTTTTATAAGCTGATGTCCTCATTGACTGGACATGTATCTTTCCTTTTTGTCTTATTACCTGTTCAAGGATATTGAAGTTTTTACTTATGTATACTGCAGATAGAACACCAAGTGTAGCATATCGACAAGGGAGGAAATGTGCGTTTTAATGGTGCTAACGTAAGAATTTTACACGCGTCCAGTTTCGTAAAGAAACTGTGTAGTTTGCGAGCCAAATAAAGCAGACAACTGCCACTCGGGAGCGTTGAGAGCGCAAAATCACGTTAACCAACTCGTCCCATTTGCCACCGGTGCTGTGCGTCTTGACGTTGGATTTCCCGTTAGCGTTCACGTCAAAGTTAGCTGCCTCGTCCCGTGTGACGACGGTGTAAGTTAACTTCAGTATTTCCGCGCCTGTGTTGTTCAGAAATATGATGCAATATTCCTTCAGACATGCATTCCTGAAGGAGTATTGATTCGTACTTCTGAACAACGCAAGCACTGCAGTATCATTTTTATCCGCTGACAATGGGTAAGTGACTTTCAATTAAAATATCTCCCCTGTACAATGATATGCTTAACGAATGCACGAGTGCAGATTGTTGACACATGACTGACGACATAAGGAAGTTTGGGTCTGGCCGTCAGTCCTGCCCTGATAGCCTAATGGCTAAGTCCACCGTCCGAGGCCAACCGGTGCGGACGCACCTGTTTACTTCCTCGTTGTGGCCTGTGCCTCGCGGTTGTTTACCTCACAGCGGTATTCGCGCGTATTACCGTCAACGGTAGAATGGCTGCGCGACCAAAAGCACTCACCGTCCCACAATATCCGTTCAAAAATGGTTCAAATGGCTCCGATCACTATGGGACTTTATTTTAACATCTGTGGTCATCAGTTCCCTAGAACTTAGAACTACTTAAACCTAACTAACCTAAGGACATCACACACATCCATGCCCGAGGCAGGATTCGAACCTGCTACCGAAGCAGTCGCGCGGTTCCGGACTGCGCGCCTTGAACCGCTAGACCACCGCGGCCGGCACAATATCCGTGTGATGAAGCGAAGATCCCCCATGAAGACATCATCGGAATACACCTGTTCATCGTTAGTTGCGTGGTTTAGAACGGACGAATCATGGCCTCAAATTCCGGCATTCGGACGGCTACATCGGCCCAGCAATTGTTGAACATACCGGCCTGGGATTATGAACGCTCCGTATCACCGAACTCGAAATGCTGGCATAAGACGTGATGGCGGCACTGCACCCTTATGGAACACAACTCGGACATGTAGCAGAAATGAGCACATTTCACTAATATCCAGTTTTGAACGGAGTGCGGCAAGTACGCATTGAGCTAAAGACATATGTCCCGTTCTACCTCTTCGCTGGCGGTTGCTGGGTCATAGTCATTCAGTCATATACGATGGGCAGCCAAAGACCTTTTCTTCATGTGGTAAAAAAGAATAATATACAGAAGAATGGAACAGAAAACTGAGGAAGTGCTAGATGACGATCAGTTTTCCATTATGACAAGTAAAGGCACCAGAGAGGCAATAATGTCGCTGCTGTTGATAATGGAAACAAGACTAAAGGAAAATCAAGATACGGTCATAGGAGTTGTCGTTCGTAAATGTAATATAGTGCAAGATATTCGAAATTCTGAGAAAGATAGTGGTAAGCTATAGGGAGAGACGGGTTATACATAAAACGTACAAGACTCAAGAGGGAATAATTTAAGAGTGGATGACCAAGAACGAAGTGCTCGGATTAAAAAGGATGTAGTCTTCCGCTCGTACTGTTCAATTTGCATATCAAAGAAGCAACGATGGAAATAAAAGAGAGGTTCAGGAGTGGAATTAAAATTCAAGGCAAACGGATCTCATTGATACGACTCGCTGACGATATTGCTATCCGCAGTGAAACTGAAAAACATTCTAATGAGTACAGAATACAGATTGAGAGTAAATCAAAGAAAGGCGAAAGCAATAAGAACAGTGAGAAACTTAACATCAGTATTAGTGAGCACGAATTAGATGAAGTTATAGAATTCACGAACCTAGACAGCAAAATAACAAATGACGGACGGAACAAAGAGGACATCAAAAACAGACTAGAGCTGGAAAAATGGACATTCCTGGCCAGAGAGTCACTAGTATCAAATATAGGCCTTAATTTGAGGAAGAAATTTCTGAGAATGTTTTGAGGAAGAAATTTCTGAGAATGTTCTTTTGGAGCACAGCATCGTATGGTAGTGAAACCTGGACAGTGGGAAAACCGGAGCAGAAGGGAAGCGAAGCATTTGAGATGTGGTGCTCCAGACGAATGTAGAAAATTTGGTGAACTGATAAGGTAAGGAACGAGTTTATGCGCAGAATCGGAGAGGAAAGGAAGACAGGATGATAGGACATCTGTTAAGACATCAGGGAACGACTTTCATGATACTAGAGGGAGCTGTAGAAGGCAAAAGCTGTAGAGGAAAATAATTGAGGACGTAGGTTGCAAGTGCCGGGCCGCATCAAATCAGTCAGAACTGATGACTCAAAACAAAAAACAAAACAAAAAAAGGAACAGGACATGTGCAACGCAGAATTACATAATTACATAGCTGCGGATCTACGAAGCTTCACTCTTTACGACTATGACATCCCTTCCACACATATACGTGGGAGCACTGAGACCCGATGCCCTTCAAACGCCTGCAGGGCAACTTCCACACGATCCTTCACAGCTTACAGACAGGACGAGACGAGTTCGACCGTTTACAACAACGACCGGCGATGCTAGTGCCGGATGAGATCTTGACAGACGTGAAGGTGACATGGCTCTCGATCCCATGGGTGTGCCTACTGCCGCCTTCGTTCCTCAACTTGGCGACTCCACCCCATTGTCCGTCTACGAACCATAGCCGAGCAAACATAGGTCACCAAAATTACGCAACAAGATGAAGTTGGCAATGATGGCAGAGTCGGAATCATGTTTCCAAGATGAAATCGTCACGTGCCAACCAGATGATTCCCAGGATGAGATCACACGATCATATGAGCAGTATCCGATACCCACCTCATCACGGGAAGGACGACCCCAACGGGTTTCCACGCTGCCATCACGGACACACTGATGCCAACGGCACTTCCAGCATCAGCGCTGATCGGACCAGACTGCCCCGTTTCATGGGTGGACGACGTTGTTCCTGAACCTCCACCGGACGAAGAAAAGTCACAAGCCACCCCAGTGAATCGGGCTTGATCAGGAGACAAACAATGCTTAAGACCCACCTACGTTCGTTAGCCCCGATACTACAGTGCACGGTAACGCGCTGCCAACACTGGCGCACAGAATTGCCACTAAATTTGATGGGTCCCATGTTAACTTCAGTTGTTAAGTGACGCGGTACGAGCAGCGGAAGTTGACATTTCCCTGTTCCAAGAGACTTGGCCCGACTTTATGGTTATACTGCTTACGTCACCCCCGCCACCAACGAATAACGAGGAGCAGCGATTACAGTAGAAGACCTTTCTTACATACAGCCAGCACGAGGCCTAGCGCTAACAGTACGTGGGATCAGAGTAGTGAATGTTTATGAGCCATCTGGCACACATCAAAGACGAGAGCGCTCACATTTCTGTTGTGAAACAATCACGCCGCTTTTCCTGGGACGATATGAGCACACAATATCGTCGGAAATTTTAGCTGCGTTCTCACGAGGAAGGACCAACATCCAAATTTTACTGCCTTCCCCGAACTCCGTTACTTAGAATGTCGACGCAGTCTCGTAGACACATGCCCTGTACAGACATCACGAGCCATGTAACCGGTCTATTGGATCGCGCTACGTGACTTCCTCTCTCCCTTCGGACGTCCTGAACGCGGAAAGATGGTCTTCTACTCTCTCGTGCCATAGTATTTAAAGGGTGAAAATTATTGAACTATATGCAAAAAAACGTAGATTAATTACAAACTACGGCGTGTACACACTTTATACAACATGTAAAGTCACTACAGATATTCGGATTTAGGTTATGACATGTTCGATATGCCTGCCATCCTCGGCGTTGATGTGACGCAGACGAATAGCGAAATTCTGCGTGACCCGCTGAAGTGTCGGAACATCGATGCTATCGATGACCTCCTGAATGGCTGTTTTCGGCTCAGCAATGGTTTTGGGGTTATTACTGTACACCTTGTCTTTATTATAGCCCCACAAAGAGGAGTCGCATGTGTTCAGATACGGATAATATGACGACGAATTGAGGGCCATGCCACTGGCCTCTGGGTACCCCAGAGGCAGAATGCGATTCCCAAAGTGCTCCTCCAGAACATCAAACATCTCCCACTTACATAGAGTCGAGCTCTGTCTTGCAAGAACCACATCGTGTCGAAATCAGGGTCGCTTTGGATAATGGGGATAAAATCATCTTCCATCTTGAAGTACCGTTCGGTAGTGACCGTGCCATCAAGGAATATCACGCCGATTATTCCGTGACTAGACACTGCCCACCACAAAGTCACCCGTTGAGGGTGAAGAGACTTTTCGATCGCGAAATGCGGATTGCTCAGTCCCCCAAATGCGCCAGTTTTGCTTATTGACAAACCAATCCAAATGAAAGCGGGCTTCGTCGCTAAACTATGCACATACTAATTCCCAAGAAGCCCCTCGACCAACCGTGCAGTTTGAACATCCTAACGCAAACCGTTCAGAGGTTATGACGATTTTATTTCATACTGTTCAATAATTGTCGCCCTGTATGTGCGCGTAATCAACCTCCGACGACAAACAATATTACGCAGTCGGGATCCATGGAAACTTAACGTTGCCTACTTACGGGAACCAGAATGTCGACGAATGGTCGCGATCACATGGGAATCCTGTGAATAACGCATCACGCAATATTACTACATACTATTTTACTACGTGATCCTCCGGGATCTTATGGAACACTCGCCATCCCCGAAACGTCACGTCCAGGTTCAACACGTCACTGCCACGATAATGGCACTCACTCAGCGCCGCTTGGGATGTGTAGCTGTCCCAGAGTGATGCTAAGACAGCGACACCAGAGAAACGCCCCCAGTGCATCATGTCGTCGCGGATCTCAGACGCGATGGACATGCGCTGATCTAGTCTTTGCGTGGCGACCGACTGTTGGTATCACAGGCGGACATCGCAATAGCTTTCAAATCTCACTATCGTCACTTCTATTGCGAAGAAGACACACGTTGAGGCACTTACAGATATATTACAGACGGTCCATCGTACCCTTGGTGGCCAGGCGGCGCAGTCCCTTTCATCAAACATCTCCACAGAAGACATCACTGATCCGCTTGCCGAGGGGGCCTTCAATCGATCGCCAGGACCAGACGGCCTGCCATTAGAACTTTATATGACCTTCAAGGACTTAATGTTGCCGCGTTGAAGAGAAATCTACCAAGATCTACTGTCCCTTAAGACGCCGCCACCAACGGCTTTTCTGGAAAGTCGAATTATTCCGATACACTAACCCTCTGGAGGCACGTGATGTACCTGGTGCAGGTCCTGTAGCCCGCACAGACGTCCATGGGCGGAGACACTAATATACTCAATGCTGTGTGATTGTAGAGACGTCATCGCCATTGAAACAGTCTGTCGACTGCAGGGAGTCATGATGTCCGTCGATTTCGATCAAGCATTCTATCGTGTGAACCGCACCTACCTCGCGAAGATGAGGGAACGGATGGCTTTCCCACCTGCCTTCGTCCTCTAAATCATGCGCCTATTTCGTGACGCTTTGTCGAGGGTGATAGTCAATGGACGGATGACGACACCAGTGTCGATCGCACGATCAGTCCGACAGGGTTGGTCCCTTTCATCGGTCGTGTGCACGATCGCACTACAATCTTTTCTCTGAGATCTTCAACTAACTTTATCAGGGATCACCTGGCGAGGACACTCATTCAAATGACGCACCTATGCAGACGATCTCGTCTTTATGTACTTACCCACGAGGATGTTCAAGAGTCAATACGGTGGACCGAACAATACGGGGCGGTGCGGGTAGCCATACGAACGTCGTCAGATCCTGTGCAATGACCTTGATGAAAGTACGGCTCCGTTCCGAACTATGGAGACTCTACGCTGTCTTGGAATCGTTTTTACTCGAGACACGGTCGCACCACGGCGATTAGCTTCTGGCGTCTTCTTCAGAACATCAGGTCGGGCGTTCAGTTATTGCTAGCAATGGACATGTTAAAACAGGTGCAGTTTATTAACATTTACATGGCATCCCACATAACTCACATCTCACAAATTTTACCTAACTCTACAATGATAGCGCGTCGGATCCAAGAGCCCTTCCGTTATTTTGTCAGTACTGGTATGCCCTCTGGTATTACGGGTAACTCTAAAATATTTCTCTTTCCTGATGATACTAGCTTAGTAGTAAAGGATGTTGTGTGCAACATTGGCTCGGTTTCAAATAGAGCAGTTCGTGACGTAAGTTCGTGGCTTGTAGAAAATAAACTAACGCTAAATCACAGTAAAACTTAGTTTTTACACTTTCAGACACACAATTCAACAAAACCTGACGTTTTAATTTCACAGGAGGGGAATATGATTGGTGAAACTGAACAGTTCAGATTTTTGGTTGTTCAGATAGATAGTAAACTTTCATGGAAAGCCCACGTTCAGGATCCTGTTCAACGACATAATGCTGCCATTATTACTATTCAAGTGGTATCTGAAGTAAGTGATCATTCGAAACGAAAATTAGTCTGCTTATTTTCATTCGCTTATGCCGTATGGTATTATATTTTGGGGTAACTCTTCCCATTCTAAAAGGATATTTTTGGCTCAGAAACGAGAGGTTCTGGCAATAAGTGGTAATAGTTCACGAACCTCTTGCCGATCCCTGTTCACGAGTCTGTGTGTTTTGACACTGACCTCTTAGTATATATATTCGCTACTGTCATTTCTTGTTAACAACATTAGCTTATTTCCAAGAATAAGCAGCTTTCACTCAGTTAGTACTCGGTAGAAATCAGACCTGAATTTGGATCGGACTGCCTTAATTCTTGTGCAGAAAGGTGTGCAGTATACTGCTACATCCATTTTCAATAAACTCCCACAAGAATTCAAAAATCTTAGCAGTAATCCACGCGCTTTCAAATCGAAACTAAAGAGTTTCCTCCTGGGTCACTCCTTCTATTCTGTCGAGGAGTTCCTTGAAAAGGTAAGCTCATTCTTGTTGTATTGTTGATTTTGCTTACCTAAACTTATAGCTTGACTTTTTTAGGGTACATAAGCATTTTATTTTTATCTGTTATTACTTTTATTTTGTAATTTCATGCACTGACACTTTCCATGACCTTGGAGATTTGCTCCTCAATTTGGTCCTACGGAACTTGACGTGTAAATACTGTGAATAAATAAATATTCAAGGTCACGTCATACTCCACAAGCGAAGAGGGGATCTCGCCCTGGTCAGTGACCACGCGTGCGATACAGCTCCTTAAGTATGTACGATCTTGAAGTTACGCAATCACAGCGTCAACAGTATCAGTGGACTTTTGGTCGTTGAACTCTCACCTAACTCATGTCAACCGCCGATCGCCCTGGCCCACATTGAACCAGCGCTATTGTATAACAAACTTTTCCTTACGGAGTATAGTTATGTCCATGCAGACTTTCCTCGCTCTAGGACTTCCACTACGCGAGATATTTATCACCTCCGCTGCAGAGTGAAAATCTCATTCTGCATTTGATATATAATCACATTAGTTCTCACGCTGACTTTATTACAATTTTTTTTTTTTTTGAAGATCAGTAAATTTCATTTTTATACACCGGTCCATAATTAAAATCTATGCACTGACGGTCTGTCTTGCTTACTTACTTTTTATAATTAATAAATATTTATTTTCCTTCCTGTTGATTATGCGTTAGTGTTTGCAGTCTACTTCGTGCCAAATATTACCCCGAAACATCCCAAACAATTTCAAACCTCTAATTCAAATATTTTTTGAGCATAAAATAAACATATCAGAAAATTTATTTCTCGGTGAATTCAGTTCAAAGCTATATTTGATCTCCGACACAGTTCTGTTGTTTCTAATACAATCCAGTTGCGTAATCTTCTTGGTTTACATGTTCCTCATCTTCTCTCTCCTTTTTCTTTTTTTTCTTGTGATTCTAGCGTCTTTAGTTGCACCAAGGACCCACTTTTTACTTTGGCCACTCTCACATTAAACCCAGAATACAATTCTAGCAACTCTAGAACTTCACACCTCTCGTTAAAACAAATTACAGGCCTAATAAAATAGAGAATGACAAAAGAGCAACAACTCAAACTACATAAAAGTTTATGAGGAAAACAACGCTCTAGAACCAAAGATATACGACGGAAACAGAATAGCATTGCGAAGCGTATCCTGTAACACAGCTGTCAACTTGAAAAACAGTTGTGTACTACATGTTTCCCGGGTCTGATGACCACAGGTGAAAGCAGCAGGAACATGAATGTGGACGTACACCGAGAGATCTTTAAGTTGATTTTTAAACAGCTTCCTGATGACCAATTCAGTTCTTTTAACCACAATTTTGTCCAAACAAACCTTAAATATCGATTTAAGATGAAAACAAGAAGCAGGCCGGTGTGGTCAAGCAGTTCTAGGTGCTACAGTCTGGAACCGCGCGACCGCTACGGTCGCGGGTTCGAATCCTGCCTCGGGCAAGGATGTGTGTGATGTTCTTACGTTAGTTAGGTTTAAGTAGTTCTAAGCTCTAGGGGGCTGATGACCTCAGATGTTAAGTCCCATTGTGCGCAGAGCCATTTGAAAAAAAGAAATCAATTTTTTTGAAACTGATACAAGAGCAAATTGCCTTAATACCTGAAACGTATTCGCAGTTGCGAATACACGCAACCATCAGCTGTATAAGGAAATGACGAGGATAAAAGTTTTGTGCCAGACCGGGGCTCGAACCTGGATTTCCCGCTTTTCGCGAGCGGCCGCCTTTTCAATTTTTTTTTTAATTTTACAAGAACGGTTTCCCAGCATTTCAGAATGCAGTTCCTCTGTTAGGAATGCTGTTAACAAAACATATTTATCTACATGAACATAATCATAGTTCTTTCATGAGACAGCACTTACTCTAAAACTAAAGTTTATCCATTGACTAGAAATTACAGAATGCAGGTGACGAAGGAAACAATTTTGTCTGGGTCTTTTTCAGTTATACAGTGTAAAAAGAATAATAGAAAAGTCCTTTATTTACCGAGTGAGGTGGAGCAGTGTTAGCACACTGGACTCGCACTCGGCAGGACGATGGTTCAAACACGCGTCCGGCCATGCTGATTTAGGTTTTCCGTGATTTCCTTTAATCGCTTCAGGCAAATGCCGGGATGGTTCCTTCGAAAGGGCACAGCTGACTCTCTTCCCCATCCTTCCCTAATCAGATGGGACCGATGACCTCTCTGTTTAGTCCCTTCCCCCTAGCCTCCCCCCCCTCCCCAAATCAACCAACCAGTCACCTCATTTCTTTAACATAGAAAGCAGAAAAAAAATCAAAGATGATCCTAGTGTGAGAAAGCGAACCGGCAACTGCCCGTGTTGAAGACGTCGGTTGGAGACATGCCTTCGGAAAGCAGTCGCCGAGCATTTGGTGGTCGTGAGATTGTAGCTTTACCTGTCAACCCCGTTCACTGGGGAGATTACAGCTAGCTCCAAGGTGGGCTCTCCGCTGCAGAGTGAAAATCTCATTCTGGAAACATCCCCCAGGCTGTGGCTAAGCCATGTCTCCGCAGTATCCTTTCTTTCAGGAGTGCTAGTTCTGCAAGGTTCGCAGGAGAGCTTTGGAAAGTTTGGAAGGTAGGAGACGAGATACTGGCAGAAGCAAAGCTGTGAGGACGGGGCGTGAGTTGGTAGAGCACTTGCCTGCGAAAGGCAAAGGTCCCGAGTTCGAGTCTCGGTCGGGCACACAGTTTTAATCTGCCAGGAAGTTTCATATCAGCGCACACTCCGCTGCAGAGTGAAAATCTCATTCTGGAAACATCCCCCAGGCTGTGGCTAAGCCATGTCTCCGCAGTATCCTTTCTTTCAGGAGTGCTAGTTCTGCAAGGTTCGCAGGAGAGCTTTGGAAAGTTTGGAAGGTAGGAGACGAGATACTGGCAGAAGCAAAGCTGTGAGGACGGGGCGTGAGTTGGTAGAGCACTTGCCTGCGAAAGGCAAAGGTCCCGAGTTCGAGTCTCGGTCGGGCACACAGTTTTAATCTGCCAGGAAGTTTCATATCAGCGCACACTCCGCTGCAGAGTGAAAATCTCATTCTGGAAACATCCCCCAGGCTGTGGCTAAGCCATGTCTCCGCAGTATCCTTTCTTTCAGGGGTGCTAGTTCTGCAAGGTTTGCAGGAGAGCTTCTGTAAAGTTTGGAAGGTAGGAGACGAGATACTGGCAGAAGTAAAGCTGTGAGGACCGGGCGTGAGTCGTGCTTCGGTAGCTCAGATGGTAGAGCACTTGCCCGCGAAAGGCAAAGGTCCCGAGTTCGAGTCTCGGTCGGGCACACAGTTTTAATCTGCCAGGAAGTTTCATATATCAAATGGTTCAGGAAGAAATATCCCTGTTGTTCTACATCTACAGTTTTCATCCTACTAAGATTTCGTCTTTTTTGGTTAGAGCCGTGTTCAAATGGTTCAAATGGCTCAGAGCACTATGGGACTTAACAGCTGTGGTCATCAGTCGCCTAGAACTTAGAACTTAAACCTAACTAACCTAAGGATATCACACAAATCCATGCCCGAGGCAGGATTCGAACCTACGAGCGTAGCGGTAGCGCGGTTCCAGACTGTAGCGCCTAGAACCGCTCGGTAGAGCCATGTAAACTTTATGAAAATGTTTATTATTTTTCCAGGCGTTCACAGGTAAGCTACCTTAGCAGTTCGTGACGTATGGCTGCATCGGCATAGAAAGCAGGAAAAAAATCATAGGTGCTCCTAGTGTGCGGAAACGAATCGGCAACCGCTCGTGTTGAAGACATCGGTTGGAGACATGCCGAGCCTTTGGTGGCCATGAGATTGTAGCTTCACCTGTCAACCCCGCTCACTGGGGACTAGCTCCAGGGTGGGTTGGAAAAAAGGTTCCCTAAATAGTTAGCAGAAATGGACTGGTATTTATCGTGTCGTCTCATTATGAGTTTTTGTGTTAGCAAAAACGTCCAGAAATCGATAACTTTCTGATGTCGATTTCCGAAAAGATAAAGGACGGTCATACCATTACTACATACATCTCTGATGATGGAAAATACGTCTCGTCGGGACACAGGAGCGTACTGGGGATGATTATGTGCTTTGGCACCCGAAGATGAAGGGCCAGTATCTGCTGAAGAGGGCAAGATGACATCAGCGAGTTGAATCAGTTTCTCAACAAATCCCATGAAAACATAAAATTCACAGTTGAACACCAAAAAGATGACAGTACAAATTTCCTAGACCTTACCATTAGAATAAAGAATAACAGACATCAGTTTGAAATTTATCGAAAGCCTACCACAACACATACCACAATTCACAACTCCTCTTGCCACCCCGCAGCACACAAAATGGCAGCATTCCGGAACATGATTAATAGAGCTATCCAAACTACCACTCTCAGAAGATAAATGTGACCAAGAAATTGAAATAATAACACAAACAGCTATTGAAAATGGTTATAACAGCTCCATAGTGGACACTCTAAAACACTCAATAATGGCAAAGGAATCACAACACAAAAAACAAAAAGATCTTCCATACAATCCCCTTTCTGGGTAACATTTCATACCAGATTGCCAATGTCTTCAAACGAAAAGGCATAAGCATATCCTTTACAACTGACAACAGGATTGGACAGAAGTTACCCCACAACATCGGCACACGAAACCCACTTCATCACACAGGTGTTGACAAAATTGAATGGACTGTGACTGCTTCTACATAGGCCAGACAGGCAGATCATTTGAGATTAGGTTCAAGGAACACATGGCAGCACTAAAAAACAAAAATTATCACACATCAGCAATAGCTACCCACCTGCATGAAACAAAACACTATGTTAACAACACAAGTATTAGCATCCTACACATCCAACCAAAAGGCAGAAAACCAGACATCCTTGAAACACTCCAAATACACAAACATCAAATGAAACAACCAGAGTCCATCTTAAATGACAAAAATGACAATATTTACAATAGTATCATCTCCATTTTCAACAACTGCCTACACTCTTAAAAATGCACACACACACACACACACACACACACACACACACACACACACATAACATTTATCATAAATATTGACAGCTGCAAAGAGTACAAGAGATTGACCTCATTCACAGATAATTCATCATACCAACAGCTTGTACCCCTTGTCAGCTTGAAACTGTATGTACATCAACTACTGGCACAAATGTATATCTATCTGCATATTTTATAGCACTGACCAATGTATTACCCCAACCTTTAGGCAGCTAATATATGCAACATGCAATCTTAAGACCCCTTGTCATGTAAATGTTTGCTCTCATATAATCACTCTTCTCTCTCTCTCTCTCTCTCTCTCTCTCTCTCACACACACACACACACACACACACACACACACACACACTTTTTTCCCTCTCTCTACCTCTCCTTCTGCCTCCAGCCCCTCACCTCACATCTGTTTATTAATTCCAATCAAAGAGTGTAATGTATGTATGATTTTACTGTTGTAGCCAATATGATCATTGTAATTAAAGTCTGTAACATTTCACCTAATTATTATCAACAAGTATGAAGTTTAAGCTATTTTAACATTTCACCTGATTGTATAAACGAGTACGAATGTTTAGCTGTTTTAACTTGTCAGAATTAGATTTATATACCACCTGAAGTACACACACCTATATTTGACACCTCAAAACAAACACCGCCAAATGCTTAAAACAATTATTCTGCAATAATGTTGTTACAATGTATATTCTTTGCACTTTGCGATCATGTCTTCTGCTATACGAACCTTGCACCCAGCTGATTCCAGACGCCATATTTGTTTACAAATGTGGCAGTATACGTGTGATGTGTTACGACAGCAAAAGGAACCTGTGACCACTGAAAGTACTCTCGTTTACTTACTTACTGTTTACCATTAGATATCAGTTTAATTTTTTGTCAAAAGTAATCCTAAACCGTATTCTGAAATAGTGTCTTGTTTCTCCACTAGGCAGTGCCACACGTTCCTCCAAAAATTGTAACACAACACACACACAAATGTAATACTTACTAATGAATATCCACCCGATGGTGGAGGTTTAAACCTTCGAAACGCGTCGTGGAAATAAATAAAACGGTGACTGGTAACAGTGAACTTGTTGTTTCATTTAATGAAGAGGGGGACTTGGAGTGACGGTATGGAAGCTCCGAGCCACTGGCAGAAGGAACGTCTGAGCGTCCCCTGGACAAACAAACCGGTCCTGCCTATGTACGCGGTACACGCAGTACATATTCATCTAGCAGATAGTCATAGCAACGTGACTAGACTGTGTCGGTCCACACATATTCGAAAGAACTGGCGAAGACGAGCAATGCACTCTAAACAGAAAACGAGGTACGATCCAGAAATCGCTCTTTCAGTTGCAAAAATTTGCCGAGAACCTCGCACCGTGAATTATTTGACATCACATCACCAGAAAAAATAAAAGAGGGAGGAACACTCCTCGGGCCGATGTGTTACCCATTACAGGCGGAGGACCGCGCCGACTTCAAAGCTGCCGCCAGAGATCGTAAATCCGGACACGGGGCACAGGTGACGTCCGGCCGTGTAAACAGAGCTTTCTCGGAAGATTCCCGCGGTGGCGTTCGCGAGCGCGAGGGAGAGGGTAGAGGGGCGGGAGGGAGAGAGGACCTCGCCTATATAAGCTGGCCAGCGGCAGCGCGCCCACCACTCGCCGTCATGCTCAGTCGCGCGCCACAGCTGTTCTCGATCGTGCTGGTCGCGCTCGCGGCCTCGACCGCCGCCGACCAGGAGTCGACCACGACGCCGCCCGCCACCACCGCCTCCACCACCACGACGCCCCCGCCGCCCGCCACCCTCGTCGCCGTCGCCGCTACCGATGGCCCGACGCCACCCCCGCTTCCGGAGACGACGGAAGTCGTGAGTACCACTACGCTGCAATTCCGCCCTCCTTCGCGGCATTGTAACAGTCATCTTGTCTGCGACGTCGTCTCAGTTTTATCTTAAGCCTGAATTACACGATCGACTTTCTCAATCGACTACTTGTGCCAAATGGCTCTTCTATAGCGCTCTCGGCACTTCACTAGGGCGCCCAAACGTTGTTCAAATGTGTGTGAATTCCTAAGGGACCAAACTGCTTAGGTCATCGGTCCCTAGACTTACACACGACTTAAAGTAACTTAAACTAACCTATGCTAAGAACAACACACACACACCCATGCCCGAGGGAGGACTCGAACCTCCGGCGGGAGGGGGCGCCCAAATGGTATTAAGAGAGATGACTACCATCTGATCACGATTTTAGGGAGGTTTAAGAGATATCTGCTCGCAGTATACTTCAGCTGAACAACTACGTGGTATTTTCTAGGAATGGTTAACTTAGGAGACAAAAATATTTAAGGAAATTGACAGTTTTGCTTACATTTACTCTGTTATATGGTACGGTGCCATATTTTTAGGTCACTCCACAAACTGAGACGAAGTTTTCAAGAGTGTAAAAGCTTGTAATAAGACTCATTTGTGGCATAAATTCAGAAATGAGTATTACGCTCAAGCGCTCTAAATATGTTTGTTAGACTGTGTTATGTCTTTCGAGGTCTTCCATACCTATAAGAGTTCCCTCATTTTTGGGTGTATGGAATGAAAAATAAATCTAATCTAATCCAAACAAAACAATAACAAACGAATACAATCACAATAAAATTTAACAACTGTGCCCCCTACAAGTACTTACTTAGAGAAGCTGCAGAATTAAAAAACTCTTTGCTATTATCTTCAAAATTAATTTTAAACATAAACTCTCATTTAATAAGTTCTAAGCTGCTGCTGCTTCTCTGATCAGTCGATCTATTTGTCATGAAGGAAAAAAAAAAACCTCTTTCGAAGCATTATGAAACGTTGTGTAGTTTGAGTCAGCTGAGAAACAACGTAACGAGCGTGTTTAAACATGAACGTCTTTATGATACTGTTGTGCGAGTCCTTATTACTTCCGTCTGTTGTTCATATCGAGAAACGAGTAAACATTAACATTCCCCCTCTCACGACTCCTCTAGATGTGTAGGCCGTGTCATTCGTCCATCGCTCCGCGGTTTCTTTCCATAGAAGCAAAAGCAGAAAACACTGTATGTCGACAATAATGTCGATTATTATACGAAAACTTTTCGTGATGTGTCGGTCATGAAACTTGTACTATCGATAGTACTTCGTGGAGTTAATATTTACAGGAGTGATTTCTGACGAAATATGCGGGAGAAACAGGGGGTACTAAGAGTACGGGAGGATTAAAAAGGTATTGCTATAATGCGGGACTTCCCGGGAAACACGGAAGACTCCTGCACTGTTTCTCGCTTGTCACGAACTGTCGTTTTCGTGTACAAATCAGAGGCAAAATTGCGCATGTTGTACCGTTTGGCACCTGAATAGTGAAACTGAAATTAAGAGGAACCACTTGTTTTATGAATAAATCGAAATGTAGGAACAAGCAAATATAATAGATCAATGACAAAAGTTAAATCAGTAGTCGGTATTCCTGACAAAGGTCGTATTGTACACCCTCCACATGCCTGATAGTTGAAATTGTCCAGGCATTGTAAAACGCAGCTAATTTTGTGTTCTCATGTGGCTGAACGCTAGTAGGGAAAATACCAAGTCCTTGTGCAACCTTTCCACTGTTACGGAAACAAAAAAGCACGAAATCCAGTGCTATAATACCAGAGAGCCCAGTGAGTACAAGTTAACTTCCGACGTTTGCAGACAAAGCTAACGGCCCCTTGTACCTGTGCATGCGCAGTATGCAGCATACTCAATATTTTAGGACTCGCGACATGGCTGGCAGCTGATTACGCGTACTTCAACGAGTATAAGACTTTGACCAGGAAGTCTCTCGTGTAAAACAGGTTTTACGAACGAGCCGGACGGCTTCGAATTGTTCGCAGATCGTGGCATTAACTGCAGAGGGACAGCACGCTGTTGATAAACATCACAAGGCCGTGAAAAACATTGGCTACTGGAGCAGCGATCAGTAGCTGGCCGTAAACCTAAATAGATGTCACGTGACGTGTGGAATAATCTGTACATTCCAGTACTGTTAGCGCTGCCATAAATGGGGTCATCTGTACATTCATAGACATAGTGATAGTCACTGTCATAAATGGAGTCGCCTTCTTTTTTGTCGATTGGGGCCTTCTATGGACCACACAAATATTTCTAACATCCAGTTTCTCAAATGACATTTCATTCTGTCAGAGTGCCATTGTTTACAACTTCTTACCACATTTCTCCTGTTTTCTGTTTTTATTTTTCATTGGACTCTAAAACCTTCTTTCGAAAGGTATCTCTGTTAAGAATTTCACGTTCTTCATCTCTTTCAGATCACTTGTGATTTCTTACAACCACTTGCACCAAGGAACTTCTTTTTCCAGTTGACATATTCAAAAACTGTCTCACGTATTCTGTTTCCATCCCTACGAACCAGATGACCATAAGACGTTTTCTCATAATTGCATTTTGTTAAGTTTGTTTCTACAGATTTTCATTACTTCTTCCCATATTCACTGTTGTTTACTGGTCCAAATAGGTTTTTTTTGGATTTACCTCTTTCATTTCCACGTTTTGTATTCCTCCCGTCTTAGTCAAACCCAGACATATACGACTGCATATATATTCTGATTTTGATTCTACAATATAGTTCTGTAACTTCTCTTGAGAAGAGATGTCACATTGTACAGATGTTTACTGAACTGGAAGGCCTATCCATCGCCCTTACCGTGAGTTTATTAATCTTACCATCACGGCTGTTCTTCTGCGTTACTATTTAAATTAATTGACTGCTGAAACTTTTCCGTATTTATTGTTTATATACTTCGGAGCATATTTTATATTTGTCATATATTCTGTTTTTGTGAAAGATATTGAATATTTGAAGACAAGTTTTCTTTCCTACGATTCTGCTAAAAATGATCTTTTTTTTATTGTTACCATTACTCTGTTTCCGGACTTTATTGGAAGACTGACGACAAAAACTAAACACTGAATTGTAAGATTCTTATGTTTACAGTCCAGTCGCACATGGTCATTTACTGAGGACTTTTCGAATTATTCTTTCCTTTCTCAGATCTCCTCCTCAAGGACACAACTGAACAAAATAGGCTAAAGATCGTCTCCTTGTGTAACTCCTTTTCGCACCTCGGAAGCTTCAAGTATCTCTATTTTCTTAGAGCCACTTTTGTTTCATTCGTATCTTCCTTTTCTTCTGAGTTAACCCCACTGTGGCAAAACTTACGGCAAGTGATCGTCAATTAACGGATTCGTAGTGGCTTTAATGCTGGGGTCTTGTGCGCTCTGCCGCCAAAATCGTCAGTTAAGGGGAAAAAGCTGTATATTAACTAGCAGTAGGCTACGTGTATGAGGCATAGATGAGAGAACTAGCCTGCCAGTTGCCTACACCATTGTGGGTAACACCCTAATACCACACTCAATGGTCGGTGTGCCAAACCAACAGACGCTAATCACGTGCGTAGGTTCAAGGCGAGCTGCGCGGTGACCTTAACGAACTGGTCTTCAGTAGTCACAGGAAACTACCAGGACTCACTAAGTGAATACGAACACGAAACCGGCGAATGGCAAGATTCATGTATTTTGAAAAGACGCGAATCATCTGTCAGAGGCCATGTCTATGAAATTTTTACAAAACAATTCCCTAATTCTCAAATATTGCTTTAAACACAGTTACAAATAATGAGCCGTACGAATGTGATAAAGGCTCTTTACAGTCTACAACTGTTCGAGTAGTTTCCTTAAACATGAAGCTTTCACTTCCATGTTGGCAAGTGATTACCTATTAGATAAAAATCAATATACACAAGGTTAAGTAAAACCAGACAAAGAGGAGTGGAAGGCAGTTTCTGAAATATGCTGGTAACGCACTACGAGGTGCATTCAAGTTCTAAGGCCGCCGATTTTTTTTCTAATTAACTACTCACCCGAAATCGATGAAACTGGCGTTATTTCTCGACGTAATCGCCCTGCAGACGTACACATTTTTCACAACGCTGACGCCATGATTCCATGGCAGCGGCGAAGGCTTCTTTAGGAGTCTGTTTTGGCCACTGGAAAATCGCTGAGGCAATAGCAGCATGGCTGGTGAATGTGCGGCCACGGAGAGTGTCTTTCATTGTTGGAAAAAGCCAAAAGTCACTAGGAGCCAGGTCAGGTGAGTAGGGAGCATGAGGAATCACTTCAAAGTTATCACGAAGAAACTGTTGCGTAACGTTAGCTCGATGTGTGGGTGCGTTGTCTTGGTGAAACAGCACACGCGCAGCCCTTCCCGGATGTTTTTATTGCAGTGCAGGAAGGAATTTGTTCTTCAAAACATTTTCGTAGGATGCACCTGTTACCGTAGTGCCCTTTGGAACGCAATGGGTACGGATTACACCCTCGCTGTCCCAGAACATGGACACCATCATTTTTTCGGCACTGGCGGTTACCCGACATTTTTTTGGTGGCGGTGAATCTGTGTGCTTCCATTGAGCTGACTGGCGCTTTGTTTCTGGATTGAAAAATGGCATCCACGTCTCATCCATTGTCACAACCGACGAAAAGAAAGTCCCATTCATGCTGTTGTTGTGCGTCAACATTGCTTGGAAACATGCCACAGAGGCAGCCATGTGGTCGTCCGTCAGCATTCGTGGCACCCACCTGGATGACACTTTTCGCATTTTCAGGTCGTCATGCAGGATTGTGCGCACAGAACCCACAGAAATGCCAACTCTTGAGGCGATCTGTTCAACAGTCATTCGGCGATCCCCCAAAACAATTCTCTCCACTTTCTCGATCATGTCGTCAGACCGACTTGTGCGAGCCCGAGGTTGTTTCGGTTTGTTGTCACACGATGTTCTGCCTTCATTAAACTGTCGCACCCACGAACGCACTTTAGACACATCCATAGCTCCATCACCACATGTCTCCTTCAACTGTTGATGAATTTCAATTGGTTTCACACCACGCAAATTCAGAAAACGAATGATTGCACGCTGTTCAAGTAAGGAAAACGTCGCCATTTTAAGTATTTAAAACAGTTCTCGTTCTCGCCGCTGGCGGTAAAATTCCATCTGCCGTAGGGTGCTGCCATCTCTGGGACGTATTGACAATGAACGCGGCCTCATTTTAAAACAATGTGCATGATTCTATCTCTTTCCAGTGTGGAGAAAAAAAATCGGAGGCCTTAGAACTTGAATGCACCTCGTACTATGATCTGTATTTGCATCGAATTTATTAGATTGGTGCACAAGTTCGTAGCGTTTTGGTTTTGCATGTTGGTATTATAGTTGCTGTGGGTTTACTCGTCAACTGCCATTATTTATTTGTAGTTCACTACTGCTACTTATTGTAATTTTGTCATTGGAGATTGTGAGTGGAGCTGTGGACGCTAGAAAATGGAGTACAAGGTGCAAAAATCGGAACATTTCCGGCGTATTCTTCTGATTCAGTTCAGTAGAGACGACAGCAATGTAGGCAGATAGAAAGATTTGCGCCGTGTGTGGGGATAACGCACTGAACAGAGCACACCAAAAAAAAAATGGTTTTCTCTTGTTAAGGAGGCCTCTTTTGACATAAGTGACTCTCCACATTCAGGAAGACCTTCGGCGTATCATGACGATCGTTTAAACGCATTAATCAATAATGACTCGAGAATTGGCAAATGTGATAAAGTATGATAATTCCACCATCGCGCAACATTTGAATGTGATGGGGAAAGTTCAAAAATCAGGTGTATGGGTATCTCACGCTCTGAGTCAAAATCACGAAAATCAGCGTGTACCCATATTGCTTCCTCGTCATCAATTGGTTCGTGAACAACAGCGACCATTCCTATGCTGTATCGTTACTGATGACGAGAAACGGTATCTTTATGTTCGCGTAAGGAAAAAAACGGAATGGTTGAGCCCGAACAAAGTAGCAACTCTTCATACAAAGACCTGCTCGCATCCACAAATAGTTATATTATGTATCTGGTGGAATAGCGACGGTGTGATGTATCACGAATTACTTCACCGACGTGTAAGCATCACTGTTGACATTTATTTTCAATGACTGATACGTACTGTAGACGCAACTTAAGAACAACGACCAAGAAGAATACACTAAATTATGCTACTCCACGATAACGCCCACTTACATTCTGCTAGAATGGCAAAAAACACTTCACAAGAGTTGAGTTGGGAAGTCATTCCGCTCCCAAGTTATTCTCACCTGATCTTGCGCCCTCAGATTTTCACCTTTTCCGCTTTCTATCGAACAACCTTCAAGGAACTTCCTTCCCGGATGAAAGTACACTTCCAACATGGATCGGTAAGTTCTTCGCATCACAACTACGTGATTTTTACTGTCATGTAATCGAAAAGTTGCTCCAGCTGAAGTTTCTGTTACGTGTATCTCTTGTGTTTACTAAACTTACAGGAAAATGCTACGAACTTATGCAAGAAATTAATACTTGCGCCGAGATGTATTGATAATCATCCACCCCACTCCTTGCCCTTCCACCCCCTTCCACGCACATATGTGCTCAAATCGAATGAGGGAGTGTGTGTGTGTGTGTGTGTGTGTGTGTGTGTGTGTGTGTGTGTGTGTCGTCGGAAGATGGTAATGTCATCCATTAGTCAAAAGAGGTTCAGAAATACCATTGTGTGACTGATTTATGTAAGGGCCGGACACCGTTACACGTCTCTACAGCAGAAGCACGGGCGACTGTGGAGCTGAAGCAATTTTCCTCGATTTCCCTGTTGACGTCACAGTGGTTCCCCGTGGCTGTTTGCCTCGTGGTGGACGCATTTCGTCAGCCTGCTGCGGACCATCACGCTTCTCAGAAAAAAGAATTAGTTCTTTGACAGATGGAGCCCATCTTCTGAACAAACACATTTAGTTGCTATTTCTGTTGTTTTCATATATTAATTTACCAACTCCTAGGTTGGGACGATTCGGAAATAAACAGCACGAAAAACTGTTGTTTAGTACTCACTCTTACACGTTTACGCACATCCATCTCATAGTCGGGTGCCTTTTATTCAAATTTCTAAGTCTGCAAATGAGGAAAAGTGCAGCTGGTTAATTATTCTTCAAAATAGCTTAGTATATGGCGAAAAAGACAGTTAATTCAGCCATCGTAAGAATGAATGTATGCACAGTGCAAGCGTTTCGTAACTTCAGTAGGCTCCAAATAAATGGTGTAGGTTCACTGAATCATTTGCAGCGAAACTCTAAAGGATTTCTTGTAACAAAGCCACGATCAGTTTCTTCTTCTATCCTCTTCCTGTTCTTCGACGATCTCTACCGCTTGGTATATACGGCGTCGAACCCTAATCTTTCTACACTTCCTCATTCCAGAAAAAATCAAACAAAAAAAATTTGTTCTTGGAAACTTAATGGACGTCTTATGTTAACGCTTTATCTTCAAGAAACTGAAAAGTGGCTAACTCTGATCCAAAACACAATCTGATTGTAAGCCAGATTCCCGTTCGTCCTCTTAAATATTCAACTAACATTATAAAATTTTATCAGTTGAGACTTGGGGCTTAATTGCCTAGTAGGCCACAATGTCAGAGTGTACTTCTGAGACTTTTGAAAAATTTGAATAACAGCGCTAAATCGTATGACCGTATAGTAACAGAGAAATGAAACTTAAGCAGAAACGTTTGAATCGCACGCTGTCTAATCAAAAGAATCCGGACACCCGTAGTAATACGTAACTGAGCAGTTGATTGTCATGACAGCCGGATCCATCAGTATAAAATGCTGCGTGGAATGTACTGTTGTCTATACAGGAGCATTAACAGCAGAATGGTTCGGTTAGGAGAGCTCACTGACTTCGAACGTTGACTAATCATTGGTTGTACCCTAAGTAACAAATCCATCAGCGACATTTCAACCCTACTAACGCTTCCCAAGTTGACCCTTTCTGATGTGACAGTGAAGTAGAAACAGGAAGCAACAACCGTTAAGCCAAGAACACGCAGACCTCATGTGCTGACGGTTAAGAACCGTAGAATATCTAGAATGGTGGTTATAAAAAATCATGTTAAATCAGCGGAAGGAATCAGTCATGGGTTCTAAGTGCTACCAGTAATTCAGGTAGTACAGTGACTGGCTCAGGGAGTTAAAAAGAATGGAGTATTCACTGGAAGAATCGTAAGATACACATAAGTGTAGGCAGTATCGTTGACTTCAGCCTGTTTTAGGCATATACAACACGCCCTGTCCTAACGTGTTATGGCTTTTCCGGAGAAACGAATTCCCAGTAGGAGTCAATATGGATTCCGCAAATAGACGTCTTGTGGAACTCAGCTCGCTCAGTGAGTTCACGTGATTCAGAGGACCATGGACAATGGCGCCTAGATTGATACTACAATCTTCAACTACACACATACTCTGCAAGCCACCATACAGTGCCTGACAATAGGTACACTGCACCACTCTCTTATTCCACTTGCAGAGTAAGGTCAAGAAGACTGTCTATATGCCTCTGTATGAACTCTTAATTTCTCGTTTATTGTCTTCGATGTCCTTACCGGAAATGTGTGTTGCTAGCAGTAGAATCGTTCTGCAGTCAGCTTCAAGTACTGGTTCTCTAAATTTTCTCAGTAGCGTTTCTAGAAAAGAACATCACCTTCCCTCCAGGGATTCCCATTTGAGTTCCCGAATCATCTCTGTAACACTTGCGTGTTGTTAAAATCAACCGGTAACAAAACTAGCAGCTCGCCTTTGAGCTAGTACGGATCCCAAACACTCCAGCAATACCCAAGAATAGGTAGCACTAACGTCCTATACGCGGTCTCCTACAGAAATGAACCACACTTTCACAAAATTCTCAATAAACTGGACCATTCGCCTTTCCTACCACAATCCTCACATTCTCGTTACATTTCATACTGCTTTGCAACGTTGCGCCCAGGTATTTAAACGACGTGAGTGTCTCAAACAGTACACTACTAATGCTTTATCAGAACACTGTGGATTTGCCTCTCCTACTCAACCACATTAACTTAAATTCTACATTTAGAGCTAACTGCCATTCAACACACCAATTTTGTCGCCTACAGTCACTCAACAACGACACCCCACTCACCACAGCATCATTAGCAGCCGGCCGCGGTGGTCTAGCGGTTCTAGGCGCGCAGTCCGGAACCGCGCGACTGCTACGGTCGCAGGTTCGAATCCTGCCTCGGGCATGGATGTGTGTGATGTCCTTAGGTTAGTTAGATTTAAGTAGTTCTAAGTTCTAGGGGAGTGATGACCACAGATGTTAAGTCCCATAGTGCTCAGAACCATTTGAACCATCATTAGCAAATAGTCACAGACTGCTGCTGGCCCTGTGCGCCAGATCATTTATGAATATGGATCCTCGACTTCCCGAAAATGCTTGGATACTGCCGTATGCTGTCGTTTAGTGTCAAGGGTATAAAACGATATCGGAATGCAAGTTCAAATGGTTCAAATGGCTCTAAGCACTATGGGACTTAACATCTGAGGTCATCAGTCCCCTAGACTTAGAAGTACTTAAACCTAACTAATCTAAGGACATAACACACATCCATGCCAGAGGCAGGATTCGAACCTGCGACCGTAGCAGCAGCGCGGTTCCGGACTGTAGCGCCTAGAACCGCTCGGCCACAACGGCCGGCGGAATGCAAGTAGACCCGCTGGGGAACGCTAGTTGGCGGTGAGACTGGCAGCTGATCCCCAAGGTCCATGAATCTAATGTATTGCGCTAGGCTAGGCTGACTGATCCATTACTTTTAAATTACACTATTGGGGATACGACAATGGCGGCAGTAACAGCCTTAAAACGCTTGGCAGTATACATACAGTGGGACGTAAATTGGAACGATCAGATAAAACTAGTTGTCAGGCTGAGATTCATTGGAATAACATTAAGGAAATTTATTTCATACACCGAAGACGTTAAGAGAGAGAGAGAGAGAGAGAGAGAGAGAGAAAGAGAATATCTAACAATGAATGGCACGGTTCATCATGAGATTGTTTGTTAACGCGAGGGTGTTTCGGAGACGTTAAACTACAGTTTCAGGCTAGAGAAGAGGCGTAGTCTATCACGGAGGGATTTAGTGTACATTGGAAAATGAACCTGGTAACATCTTACTTCCTTCCAGATAAATCTCACGAACTGACCTAGATGAGAAAGTCAGAAGTTAGGCTTAACACCTGTCGTCCTCCCCAAGCACTATTTGTGAGTGGATCAAGAAAAAAGGGTAAATGGTAGTGGTACCAGTTGTACCCTGCGACACAAGCCGTGGCGGAGTATAGATGCAGAAGTAGGTAACCACCCCGTTGTCACTTTAGTTATGAAAGATACAATGAAGGGAAAAATCACAGCAGCAAGAAGGAATTGCGCGACATAAACGAAAGTTGGTAGGCGTGTTTCTACATCTGAAAGATAACGTCAGTTTAGATTTCGCACCAGTAGCACAAGAGCGGCGCTGCTGTCTCCAGTATGAGGATGTGAATCAGGTTTGTTTTAAGTACGCACCGTAACGGTGGTGAGCGTTAGTTAACTTTGAGAATGAACGTGGTGACTTGATGTCAGTCAAGAATGCCTTTAAGGTGACAAGGACGCCATTATTAACAACTCACAGATTTTGCAAGAGGTCGTGTAATAGGGCTACGACAAGCGGTCCTTCTACAGTATTGCTGGAACACTTGGCAGGAATGGAGCCACTGTACATGATTACTGGCAGCAGCGGTCACAAGAATGTACAGTCGCAAGAACACGGAGCTCCGGACGGCTACGTCGCATTACCGACAAGGAAGACCATCGTATCCGATATATAGTTCTGGCGCGTCGTACTACATCTGCAGCAGCAATTTGAGCAGCAGTTGGCACCACAATGACACAACGAACTGTTACAAATCGACTACTTCAAGGACAGCTCCGAGCCAGACGCCCTGTAGAGTGCATTCCGCTGACTCAAAAACCACCGCGATTTGCGACTTTTGTGGTGTCAAGCGAGAGCACGCAGGAGGGCAGGGTGGAGGTCTGTTATGTTTCCTGCTGAAATCTGGTTCTGTCTCGGTGCCAGTGATGGTCGCGCTCTGGTTAAAAACAGGCCTGTTGAGGGCCTGCAGCCAACCTGTCGGTTTGCTAGATACACTGGACCTACACCTGGAGTCATGGTCTGGGGTTCGATTTCGTATGACAGCAGGAGCTCTCTCAAGGTTGTCCTATGCACCCTGACTGCAAATTTGTTCGTCATTCTGGTGATTCGACCAGTTGTGCTGCCATTCATGACCAGCATTCCAGATGGTGACTTCCAACTGGATAACGCTCGCGCACATACAGCTGTTGTACCCCAGTATGCTCTGCAGAGTGTAGACATGTTGCCTTGTCCTCCTGGACCACCAGATCCGTCTCCAATCGAGCACATGTGGGACATCATCAGATGACAATTCCAGCGTCATCCAAAAATAGCATTCCATCCATGTACTGCCAGCCGAGGTGGCCGAGCGGTTCTAGGAACTTCAGTCCAGAACCGCGCTGCTGCTACGGTCGCAGGTTCGAATCTTGCCTCGGGCATGGATGTGCGTGATGTCCTTACGTCGGTTAAGTTTAAGTAGTTCTAAGTCCAGGAGACTGATGACCTCAGATGTCCCATGGTGCTCAGAACCATTTGAACCATTCCTGTACTGACCGACCAAGTGCAACAGATATGGAACTTCATCCCACAGACTGACATCCGGCACCTGTACAACACAATGCTTGCACGTTTGCATCCAGCATTCTGCCGCCTACATCGGTTATTAATGTACCTGCAATTCACAACTACAGTGACTTATCTCGCTCTTATATTAACCTGTGACCTTGAAATGTTAATCACTTAAATATGTTACCTAGACAAATGTATTCCCAAAATTTCATTATTCTACATGAATTATGTTTTGGTGTTGCAATTTTTTTTCACCAGTTTATTAAGGTGCCGTTTCCATTCTTCGATGGTACAGGAAAACGAAATGTGCAAACGGCATCATCAGTTCTTCCACAGTTCAAACAACTGGGGTGTTAACGACTGTTCTTACACGCTCTACATAAACTGAATTACAAACCTACTGTCGAACATTTTGTCCAGCATTCAGAACTGTCAGGCTTTTGACTCAGACACGATTCTCTTTAGTGTAAAGCGTGTAACAAATAAATGTTACAATATACAGAGAAAACCACGAATACGCTCCAGGGGTCTACAGAAAAGCTCTTCCAATTCGCTTCGGCTTCGCAGAAGACTGTGCAGCGAACAAAGAATACAACTACTTTTCGCCTTAACTCTAAAATTGTTTTTCCGGCTGTCTCAACTCGCTATGACAAAAACTGAAGTGTACCTGACACTGCTCGCATTTCTCAGAAATTCACAGTCGCAGATGAACTGGATGGAGCCGCTTCTTCTTGACGGAAAGAGAGAGCCATAAATGGAGAATTCCAGACTCGACGCTTCCCATGGAAATTGCGGTCTTTGTGGCGCGCTCTTTGGGAACAGTCGTTAAAGAAGCTGTGAGTAGGCAGCGGTACGTAAACGGACTGCAGGCGATCCGGAGTAGCTCATTCGGAACTGTGGTGAACTGACCGACGCTGATTCACAAAGCATCTTTAACACTGAGGACTGAGAACAAATGAAAGATGTTTCGCATTTGTAAGGGAATAGGGCAACTAACCATTCTTTTCCTTTCGTATGGAACTTGAAGGTAACTGTCCTGGCAATCGTGGAATTACACGTGGGTCAAAAACCAGTCCTCCGGGGAGGTCTTTTAATTCTTTGTTCCCCCCACGGATTTTGACGAGGGTTTCATCTTATCAGACGTAGATTGTCACATTTACTGTCAGGGTTCGTCTTATGACAGAGTTTTGGAGATGTTTAACTGATCATGCACGTTTCGGATCGGATGTTCATCTACCAATTCATTCATGGTTCTACCGAGGAGTGACATGCTTTTACGCGCACTTGCACCTTGGAAGTCGTGGCACGTGAAGTATTAGTTTTATTGACCTGAAAATATTCCTCCAGGGTAAGAAACCGGGAAAAACACAATAAACAGCAGCTGCGGATTTGGACGGCACTCAGTTTAATGTAGACTATTTTACTATCTTTTATTTTAATTGTCCTTAACATTATGTACAAATTCTTTAACTGTGGTTGCCCGACCTATAAGGTTATTTGTAGTAATTTCGTAGTTCAAATGGCTCTGAGCACTATGGGACTTAACATTTGAGGTCATCAGTCCCCAAGACCTTAGAACTACTTAATCCTAACTAACCTAAGGACGTCACACACATCCATGCCCGAGGCAGTATTCGAACCTGCGACCGTAGCGGTCACGCGGTTCCAAACTGTAGCGCCTAGAACCGCTCGGCCACAATTTCGCAGCATTCAATCTTAATGGCGCAACACATACTTAAATAAATTTGGAAATTAACCCACTGAATTCGAAGCGCTCATGGCCCCTTATGGAAAGTGCTGGTTTTAAAGGGCTCAGCCAAATCACAACAAGCACGGAATGAGTGAAGTGAACTCTTTGAAAGGTATTTGCGATTCAGTGATTTGGCTGGCAGCGAAGATAAAAACGCCCAACACCTTGCTTGTAACCGGAACATTGTTGCGGTCATCGTCCCGTTCCATGTAGAGGGAGTCGCGTAAGATGTGAATGGTTCATGGTTATCACCGAGGTTGTAGGGATATGACATGCTGCGAGTGGACAAGAACGATTTCCAACTGGGAATAATTTGTAGGGATTTTCAGTTACTGGATTCGTTCTGTAATGGAGGTCTCCTGTAAAGCTTTGTCGGAATCAGAGGTTTGGAGCTTTGTGAATCAAATGCTCCCTGGGAAAAAGTAAACTGCACTATTGACGCCAGAAACAAACAGCGCCGTGAAGCAAAGTTACTAGCGATGATATTAGCCTTGGTTCGTTCTTGGCGTGCCCTCTTGAGAAGTAACTCGTTGTCTGTGGACGTGGGCATGTTCACTCCTGTGAATCTAGCGGGACTGACGAGCTAGTGTGATTGCTGCACCCACGCCCCGTTAGAAATCGCTCAGTCCTGAGTGTTGAATCACTCTGATAGATTTGTACATATATGATGCGTGCACTTGCATACTGTGGAATGCATAGGCTGACGTCACAATGAGGAGGCCGAGTGATGCGAACTGCCGTTAACGATGAAAGCAAATGGGTCAGAAGCGCACAAGCGGACTTCCGCTCTCACCCACCTCGTGGTTCCGCACGACTCACGATGGCCTTACGCTCCTCTCTAGTCCGATACCCCTCGACGCTGGTGCTACGACGTAACTTCAACCACAACATATACTGCAGCAAAAAAGGCCCTTTGATATTCATATCGGGTCTCCAGCCGGAACATAACGTCATCCTCGCACAGTGTTTCGGCGGTTCGCGTGCCCCGTCATCTTCAGCTGAGTGAGCTGTCGCACAAACTCTCCGGAATTATTAGTGGCACGGCTTACTCACCTGAAGCTGGCGGCCAGGTGGACTGCAGAAATATCGTCAAGATGACGTTATGTTCCCGCTGGAGGCCCCATATGAATACCGTCGATTGCTTCGCTGGAAAAGTCTACGGAGCCAAAAAAAAAGACCATCTGTAAACAATCGGATGATTTATCTAGAATATTATGGGTACGAGGAAGAGTTGCGCTCCACCAAAACTCCAGTTCCGTAGTTCTGGTACACTACACGAATGACTTAGTAAATGGTAGAATTACCGGCAGTTTTGGTAGCATTAATAGGGGAAAGAAACATTGATGAATGTGTAAGAGAGGAAATGGGAGCGATGACATCTTTGTTTTCTTTTCTTTTTTTGTTTGTTCATTTGGTTGTTTGTTTTGCACATAATTAAATGAACTCCACATCATTCAGTGTTAGTCCATAGTGTATTTTATATTCTTACAGAATATAAATTACATTTTACAAGTAATAAAAAATTAGTTAATCGCGTAACTTCTGCACTTTTATGTAACCAAAGCCGTGACTTTTGATTCAGGTACAGTTTAGAAGCACGAACATAAAAAATAATGTAACAGTTATTGTTATTTTGCGTTCAAAAAAATTTTCATCAAGATCAAAGGCAAGAGTTTCGTATTATTATCGATAAGTGCGAAATTGTTAATTAAAACAGAAACATGTTTGAAGCGAAATTTGATATATTTTTGTCATACTTTTTTTAAATTTACTTTTTTTTAGGGAATTAAGTTTTATAGCGCTTTATGATATATTTTTTTCTTTCTTTTTTTTTTTGTTTTTACTGAAATATCGCTTTATTTCACATTACAAATGAACAATATTCGAATAAAACATGAATTAAACGATCACAATTTCAATTTTTCTATAAACAATATCTCTTTTCAAGTAGTAGGACAAAAATGTTCCGTAGTTTACGCGACCCTTTATGTATCCTTACCCAGTTTCTAGACGGTTCACCGCTTCCGGTGTCTAAGGAAATCTGATAAGACTCTGATCGCATGCGTAAACAAACCGATCGAGATGAGGTAACGCCCGATAAGTACGCAACACACCCAACGTACAGGTAAAGCGGGTACGATCTGAACTGACCAAGGATAGTAGGAAAACTGCCGTAGTCTACAATAGTCTTTGGTAGTCTCCACAGCTCAAATACGAGGGAACTGGGGTCTCATAGGTATTTTAAAGCAATTATCTCGTCGGCGATACCGTAAATAGAGACTCGACACGAGATTGACAGAAAGTAAAGAAAGTGCAGAGATGTATTTGGCAATACTGTGGAGGTGGAGCAGGGGCGGAGGGCGACGAGGAATTGGTTAACTGGCTTTACTGAACAAAACAAAACCTCCTCTTCCTACGTTCAATATTACAAGCCCACGAAAACAATACAAATCAGGGGTGCAGTATAATATGCATTTCAAGATCTTAAACATGGCTGCGAAACAGTAACTACGTAAATTTGAACAGGTTGAAAAATCAGCCAACCAGCTGCAAATAAAGTTTTGTTAGCCCTTGACCTGGGTTTCGATATTTTTACAAATATCAAAACCTAGGTCAAGGGCTAATAAATCTTTGTTTGCAACTGGTTGGCTGACTTTTCCACCTCTTCGTAATATGAACTCGTCTCTTCCAGCCTAAAAATATTCCACATCAAACCTATGCTCCACCATGGTCGAACCTCTGAAGAAGTAATTTCATTCATGTTGCATAACCAAGGTAACACGAAATAACACTTGCTGTTACTGCGTCTACGGATGCGGTACGCATAAACTATGCCCTACAAAGCTGTTGAGTTTTGCAGCCGAATAAATTCGTCTAAAAGGACCTGCGTGGTAATGAATGCCACTCTTATCACCATCATCGCTTCAGCAGTAGCTGATGTGAGGAGCACATGTTATCGTATGAGAAGAAAATTACATCGTGACTGAATTGTGATTGCTTCGGAGGTAATCACAAAAACGTTAATAGGTTATTTGTTAATGTTTCCCTAGAGCTTTCTCGAATGACTAGATTGAACGAACGCTCGTGTAATTTGTCAAGGTGCGTGGTGAATGCTTTCTTATTACGAGGATTGTTCGGAAAGTAAGGTCAGATCATTCCCGAAATGGAAACTACAGGGAAAAATCCGATGAAGTTTTGCACAGATGTGTTGGACAGTGTCTCTAGTAAGCCCGTCGATCGTTTCACGCTGCTATTTTCACTTCTGAGCGGCCTCACACTGCAGTGGTGGCTCAAATGGCTCTGAGCACTATGGGACTTAACTTCTATGGTCATCAGTCCCCTAGAACTTAGAACTACTTAAGCCTAGCTAACCTAATGACATCACAAACATCCATGCCCGAGGCAGGATTCGAACCTGCGACCGTAGTAGTCACGCGGTTCCGAACTGAAGCACCTAGAACCGCTCGGCCACCACGGCCGGCCCCACTGCAGTGGCAATGGAGCTCCTGCAGTGTTTCCTATGGGAGATGTTCGGTCACCTAACACACAGCTCGGAGTTGGCTCCCTCTGATGTTCATCTCTGCTCACATGAACCGCTTGCCTTCAATGACGAGGGTATCACAAAGTTGGTATAGCGCTACGACAAATGTCTGTCGGAGCGATGACTATGTACAGAAATAGCTGGAAGGTATAGCTGACTGTCACAAATAAAACAGTTTGGGTTTCCACAGTCGTTTCCATTTCTTGAACGATCGAACCTTACATTCCGAATAGCCCTCGTATAATCACACCTTAAGCTGAAGACCGGTCTAGGCTATACGCAACCAGTCGCTTTTTTAATTTCATTTGATTTATTGTACTATTAAGTAGTTTACGACCTCCTGTACGAAAATGTGTAATAAAAAAAAATCTTGCTGTTGAATAAGCGTTCTTGACTCTGGACTCTCCGTGGTGCTGGAGATCATCCCACTGTTTTTAACGGCAGCATACCGTAGGTCTCTGGAGGAGCTAAGCGTTTCTATAGATTAGATTAAAAAAAAAACAGGTCATTACCGTTTTCTAGAAGGGTCGTCGAGTAGACGCACCAGCTAAAGGACTATATGTTGTCAGTTTGTTGTAGAATTTTGGAATATGTTTTATGGTCACGTATTGTGACGTTTCTGGAGACCGGAAATCTCCTCTGGAGGAATCTACATCACAATCTCGTGAAACCCAGATCGCTCTGTTCGTGCACGAGACACAGAAAGCAGTAAGTACAGGCACCCAAGTAGAGGTCGTGTTCGGAATATCAGACCAACTGTGTGACTGGACTGACGTGTTTGTAGTAGACAGCACACATAGGACAGGGAAGTCTTCAGACATAAAAGCTATACTTGGCGTGCCCCAAAGGTACGTTACAGCACCATTACTTTTCACAATTCAGGTAAATAACATAGTAGATAATGTCAGTTTCATGAGGGTTTTCGCGGACATGCTGTTGTACAGAGAGAAGTCGCAAAGCTAGAAAATTGTCGCGAAATATGGGATGCAGAGGATCGACGCTTGGTGTAGTAAATGGCAGTTCACCTTCAAATGTAACGTATTACGAATACATTGACAGAAAGATCGTTTACTGTAAGATTACACGATTGCAAAACAGTCACTGGAGGCAGTTACTACCATGAAATATCGAAGGGTATGCCTACGGAGCGATTTGAAATGGAACGACCACATGAAATTTATAGCGGGTAAGGCAGGTGACAGAATGAGATTATTGGAAGAATCCTCGGGAAACGTAACCCATCAACAAAGTAGGTAGGTTACAAAACACTTGTTCGACCAATACTTGAATAATGCTCGTCAGTGTGGGACCCGTACCAGACAAGATTGATAGAGGAAACAGAGAATATCCAAAGAAGAGCAGTACGTTTCATTACAGCTTCATTTAGCAAGCGCGAAATTTTACGGACATTACGGCAAGAAAGGAAGAATGAGTTCATTGTTGGTGTTAATAACGGTCATCCTCCTTTACCTCCTCTGCATTACTGCAGATGACGTGTCACTGAGCACATTTGTTCTGTGCATTCAGTACACGTGAGGCACCTAGTGGTTTCCACTGCACTGTGTGGAATACGGAGGTTCTGTTATAGTTCACTAACCTGCTGTCTTCAAGTTGATGTCCCCAGCGCAGAAAACAGCACGCAGGTCGTAGGTTCTGTATCTTGAGGCTGAAACTGACTTTTAGCAAGGTTCTGTTGTGAAATAATGTATCACTTCTTTGGGATGCCATTCGCGTATTTTAATATAACCGCACGAGAAGACTACATGATCTTATTACTACACCTTCTGATACAGCAAAGTACATGATCAAACACAATGTTTAAGAAAATGTATCTTTATACTATTTGTGGCACGTGTCTGTGCCTCATGACTACCAGAATGAATCTTTTAATACTGAATACTGGCAAACACATCCTACTACAGAAAACATGTCTGTTCTTCTCGACTGCCTAATCCAGAGTGACGAACAGCCCGAAACACTTCGTGCCATACCAGAAAAGGCGTGACCCGAACGCTTCCGAAGTGCTTCTTCTGCAATTTCGTCAGGCTTTCATTTTTGATTTAAATTGTTTTTAATCATTCTAAAATGACTGACTGATAGTCAGCTGTTGAGAGACATTTATATTAAAAAGTGAAGTCATTCCAATGAGTAGTTTAACTAACAATAATAACTACACTTTAACGTTTTGGCGCCCTTGCTCCGAACACAGCAGCCAATCACAGAAGAGTAGCATTATGCAGGCGGTCTTTCTCACGGCAATGGTACCGAATCTAACATGTTCACAGGTATCTCACACCACATTTCGTCATCTACAGGGTGTTTCAAAAATGACCGGTATATTTGAAACGGCAATAAAAACTAAACGAGCAGCGATAGAAATACACCGTTTGTTGCAATATGCTTGGGACAACAGTACATTTTCAGGCAGACAAACTTTCGAAATTACAGTAGTTACAGTTTTCAACAACAGATGGCGCTGCGGTCTGGGAAACTCTGTAGTACGATATTTTCCACATATCCACCATGCGTAGCAATAATATGGCGTAGTCTCTGAATGAAATTACCCGAAACCTTTGACAACGTGTCTGGCGGAATGGCTTCACATGCAGATGAGATATACTGCTTCAGCTGTTCAATTGTTTCTGGATTCTGGCGGTACACCTGGTCTTTCAAGTGTCCCCACAGAAAGAAGTCACAGGGGTTCATGTCTGGCGAATAGGGAGGCCAATCCACGCCACCTCCTGTATGTTTCGGATAGCCCAAACCAATCACACGATCATCGAAATATTCATTCAGGAAATTAAAGACGTCGGCCGTGCGATGTGGCCGGGCACCATCTTGCATAAACCACGAGGTGTTCGCAGTGTCGTCTAAGGCAGTTTGTACCGCCACAAATTCACGAAGAATGTCCAGATAGCGTGATGCAGGAATCGTTTCGGATCTGAAAAATGGGCCAATGATTCCTTTGGAAGAAATGGCGGCCCAGACCAGTACTTTTTGAGGATGCAGGGACGATGGGACTGCAACATGGGGCTTTTCGGTTCCCCATATGCGCCAGTTCTGTTTATTGACGAAGCCGTCCAGGTAAAAATAAGCTTCGTCAGTAAACCAAATGCTGCCCACATGCATATCGCCGTCATCAATCCTGTGCACTATATCGTTAGCGAATGTCTCTCGTGCAGCAATGGTAGCGGCGCTGAGGGGTTGCAGCGTTTGAATTTTGTATGGATAGAGGTGTAAACTCTGGCGCATGAGACGATACGTGGACGTTGGCGTCATTTGGACCGCAGCTGCAACACGGCGAACGGAAACCCGAGGTCGCTGTTGGATCACCTGCTGCACTAGCTGCGCGTTGCCCTCTGTGGTTGCCGTACACGGTCGCCCTACCTTTCCAGCACGTTCATCCGTCACGTTCCCAGTCCGTTGAAATTTCTCAAACAGATCCTTTATTGTATTGCTTTTCGGTCCTTTGGTTACATTAAACCTCCGTTGAAAACTTCGTCTTGTTGCAACAACACTGTGTTCTAGGCGGTGGAATTCCAACACCAGAAAAATCCTCTGTTCTAAGGAATAAACCATGTTGTCTACAGCACACTTGCACGTTGTGAACAGCACACGCTTACAGCAGAAAGACGATGTACAGAATGGCGCACCCACAGACTGCGTTGTCTTCTATATCCTTCACATCACTTGCAGCGCCATCTGTTGTTGAAAATTGTAACTACTGTAATTTCGAAAGTTTGTCCGCCTGAAAATGTACTGTTGTCCCAAGCATATTGCAACAAACGGTGTATTTCTATCGCTGCTCGTTTAGTTTTTATTGCCGTTTCAAATATACCGGTCATTTTTGAAACACCCTGTATATTCTTCTTGCATCTCCACTGCTCTGGGAACAGCTTCTTGGAGCCTAGTATGATGGCTGACTAAGTCAGAAATATTACAACATGCTATGCCGACTAAAGTGGCAGACGCTGCTAGAGAGGCGTTCTGCGTCATGATATGGCTTACTGTTAAGTTTTGAGAGCGTGCTTTCCTGCAAGTCAGCCAATATATTGCCTCCGCCTACGTATATCTCGCGAAAAAGATCTTGAAAATAGAACTAGATATATTTGAGTCCACCGGCAATCGTTCCGGCGAAGTATTCGCGAGTGGAGCAGGAAAAGAGAAAGTGGCACTACTAAGTGAAGTACCCTCCGCCCCACACCGTAATGTGGCTGGGGGAGTACAGAGACAGAGTACGGCACTGAAGCCAGTAGTGGCCCAGTTGTAAGGAAACAGCTCGCAAATTTTGTTCAAACCTTTCGAGATGCATCCTGTGTAATGTAATACGGTATGATTCCCGGACGTGCCGAGAGTGGGTGAAACCAACTTTCTCCCTCGTCTGCAGCAGTACTGCGCATCGTCCACGCCGTCGCCGCTGGGAACACGGAAGAGCTACGGCCTCGGTGCGGTGTGATATCGCGTGACGTGATGCACGCCTAATTGAAGATGCGTGCCGCGCGCAGCTCGGAATTGCCTGCGTGCGCATCTCCGCTGACTCTTCCTCAAGGACCGTCGCAAATAGCACGCTAGTCTTTCCCCGCGTCCTTGGTAACTTCAGGCCATTACACCGCTGATCAGAACGTCCGTTGTCATTACACTGAGGTGACAAAAGATATTGAATGGCGATATACGTATTTGCAGATGGCGGTAGTATCGTGTCACTAGGCATAGTGCGTCGCGGAGCTGTCATTTGTACTCAGCTGATTCATGTGAAAAGGTTTCCGACTTGATTATGGCCAAACAACGCGAATTAACAGACTTTGAACGCGAAATGGTAGTTGGAGCTAGATGCATGGGACATTTCATTTCGGAAACCGTTAGAGAATTCAGTATTTCGGGATCCACAGTGTCAAGAGTGTGCCGAGAATACAAAACTTCGGGCATGACCTCTCACCAACAAACAATGGATTGGCCGACGACGTAACGACCAATAGTAGCGGCGTTTGAGTAGAGATGTCAGTGCTGACAAGCAGCACTGCGTGAAATAGCCGCAAAAATAAATATGGGACGTACGCCGAGCGTGTCCGTTAGGACTGTGCGGGAAATTTAGTGATCACGGGCTATGGCAGCAGACGAGCGACGCGAGTGCCTTTGCAGACAGTACAACATCGCCTGCAGCGCCTCTCCTGGACTCGTGACCATATCGGTTGGACCCTAGACGACATGAAAAAGCGTGGCCTCGTCAGATGAGTAACCATTTCAGTTGATAAGATCTGATGATAGTTCGACTGTGACGCAGACCCCACGAAGCTCTCGACCCAAATTGTCAACAAAGCACTGCGCAAGCTGGTGACGGCTCCATAATGGTCGGGGCTGTGGTTATATGGAGTAGATTGTGTCCTCTCGTTGTCTTGGAGACCATATGCAGCAATTCATGGACTTTATATTCCCAAACAACGATGTATTTTTTTGTGGATGACAAAGCGCCATTTCATCGGATCAGAATTGCTTTCGATTCGTTTGAAGAACATTCTGGACAATTCGAGTGAATGAATTGGCGACCCAGATCACCCGACATGAATGACATCGAGCATTTACGGGACATGATCGAGAGGTCAGTTCGTGCACAAAATCATGCACCGGCAACACTTCTGCAATTACGAACGGCTATAGAGGCACCATGGCTCAATATTTCTGCAGGGGACATTCTACGACTTGTTGAGTTCATGCCACGACGATTTGCTGCACTGGCTGAACAAAGGAGATTCCATAAGATATTAGTAGGTACCCCATGATTTTTGCCACGTCAGTATTCAAGTAGCAATGTAATAAACTCACTGAACAAAAGATTTGCCACCGTCTTGAATGAGCACACAGCTCGCTTTGGAGCGCTGTAGGGGATTTTTAGAATTGGTACCAGACGATCATGTTAACTGTTACACTAAGCTGCAAATGGCTGCCATTGCAATATGTTCCAGACGGTAGTTTACAATCAGTGCCGTGGAGAAGTGCCCAAATTCACACCGTGAATGAAGCTGCCCAATTTGTTGGAGTGTCATTGTGGACTGTGCAACGGTACGTAAGGAAATGAATACCAGTCGCAGACATGTGACACGGCGTAGGAACAGTGCTCATGAAAACATCCTAACTGACAGATACGTGAGGTCAAGAGCCACGGAAAGAGAAGTGGAACATGTGTCAACAAACTAAAGGTGGTTGTTATGCCTTATAACAACCTAGCACTCCGACAAGGGGACACGTCGACCGATCAACGATTTCCACTATCATTCGGCTCCACTTCAACCCCGTGTCTCTTCCCCTGTGTCTACATCGAATCAACATTTATGGTTCTCCTGTATGTGAATGCGATTCTGAATCGGAAACTGATGTAAACCTAATCCTGTTTTCGTTTCCCAAATTTGACTGTAAAAAAACTTCACATTCTGAAAATACTGCTGAGTATGGGATATCACTTCCCTCGATCAGGTTCTTTTGTTTACTAAAGACATTCACCTTTATAAAGCGATCGTCAATTTCCTTAAAAGGAGAGGGGAAAATCTGTAGATTTTAATGGTAGCAATCTCATTTTATGTCTCACTTGATATGAAATTTCAAATATAGTGTGAATTGATAAATCCAATGTCTAATTTACTTCTAACTCAGTTTGTTAACGATTTATGGTATCAACACTCTGACATGGGCATTTGTATCTGTATATATGCATTTACGTATTCTCTTCACACAATTCAGTGTATAGTGGAACAATTTGTTTCAGATGGCTAAATAGAGTACACAATCTGGAGGTCAAAATAGTTTTAAAGAAATGGAAAGAAAAGCTGACAGCGACCGGAGAGAATGTCAGACCTTGTCAGTGATAACATTTTTCAAACCTGACAAAATGCTACTGTTGGTCAATACCAGGTTGTCACAACCAGCTGTCGGGCGAACGTTGCAAGTGGAAGTGCATGCAATAGATATTTAAAGCCGGTGAGTGGTACTGGTCACGGCGACACACGCTCCACGTCTCCAGTGCTCCAAACAACATGAAATTGAACAGTATCTATGTTGAGCGTTTAGAACGGGCCGTGAATACGACATTTTTTTATCCTGTTTCGAAACGCCACAATTCTTAGAGTACACCCACGGTCCAATGAGGCTTTCATCCCTCAGTGCGTGGAGGATGTTGTTTAGTCCGGAGGTGGTTCTTGACTTGGTACCATTCATTCAGGCTACCGTGAGAAAGAACCATTGAGTTCATTTCAACATTGTCTTTGACCAAGACTTGCTCTTTCAGGTATTTGTTCACAATGAGTATCCTGTGCAATGTATTCGAGGAGGAGTGGTAAATTTTCAGGTATATGGCAGGAACGATTATTCGAAGCAAAAAAGTTAGTAAACATGGGCTCTAAAATGAGCACTTCGTTTTCGGTACTGTGAAACAAATCTCTCCTACTGCAAGATCATTGCTTTCCATGTTTAGCTGAGAAGAAAGTAAACAAGAGCTGTAAAATGCTTATCTTAAAAGCTATGAGCGCCTTTTTAGTAAGAGAGATGCGTTTGACAGTAGCGAAAATGAATAAGTGCTCATAGCTCCTAAGGCATCCATTTTAGAGCTCATGTATAGTAGACCTGTTTGCTCCGAATCATCGTCCCTGTCATATCCTTGAATTCTGAGCATTCCTCCTGGGTCACACCTGCACGTACTCCCGCTGTCAAGGTGACAACAGTCTTCACTCTACATTCCTGGTTTCACAAACTCTCAGGCGCTATAACAGATCAGCTAATTGCTGGGACGACTTAGGATAGCAATTGAAGCATAGCAATCAAAATCCCAGGAAATTTGTGGCTGGAGAAGTTATTAAACTGAAGTTGCTTGCTCAGATAACACAATTTCACCCCAGTCATCGCGACACTACAAGAAGTCCCAGCCTTCACCTGTGCCTTCTGAAAACCAAACACACTGCCAAGAAGGTAAAAAGCCGATCGCGAATATCTGTAGCCGACAAAACTTTAATCTATTTCTATAGTCAGCAAAATATTGTCTCATGAAATAGTCCGAGAAAACGTTTCTTACCAAGGCCACTGCCAGATCTGGAAAGAATGACAGACGTACGATTTCGGCGCTTCGGAAGCTAAGTGCTACCAATGACTGGTGATAACCTAACCTTCTCATCAACCGGCCTACAGGTGACGTTCTGCCCATCATCTCTATAGTATAACACGCGTGTATGCGTCAGTTACGGGTGTCGCAGCCCAACAGTCATCCTCCCCTCCAAGATTACCAGCATCCATCAGTTAATTGGTAGTAATGCGATGCATGAAGCCCAAATATTAAATTATGAGGACGCAAATCGCTAATTTTCGTTTCTTTATAGTAAAGAAATGCGAGAGAATTTTATGGTATGCAATGGATTTACATTTATAACTACAAGGAATTGTTGAGTAACAAATTTCTGCGATACGTTATAATGGTTAACAGTATGCATCTTACCTCGAAGTAAGCAAAGTAACTGACTGAGAGATACTTTTCCTTCAGTTTCTGTCCCCTTTCCTAGTGACTGATCGAAAATTTTGAGGCAAATTCTAGAACTGTTTCTACGTCATCCTGTAAATTTCTTTTAAATTTACTTCGTATTTTTCAAGTTCTCGCACTGACTGGAAAGCTGAAGCAGTTTCACTATCGCGGATGAAAGAATTGATTCAATATTCTAGCTTTCTTTGAGGATTCGTTAACTGTCAACACAAAACGAGAACATCACGTACTGTGTGGCTTGCTACTGGGGAGCAAAAATTAATGAAAACCAACAGTTTTGAGTCCACTGCCTGTCGGAAATGAGTTGTTTCAATGGACGACAAAGTGCAACGAGACTCTTATCCAAATGTAGCCAAAACGTTAAGTTGTGGTCGCGTTGCAGTTCCATTTGGTCCACTTGCACCGTCGGTAGTCTGCCTCACTGTCAAAATTCCAGTAACTGGAGTTCAGAAGAGTCAGGAAACACATTTCTACCTATATGAAAAAACTAGAAACCCGCCTCGATTGCGAAAAAAGCACCTAGTGTTAACCTAGGTTTCGGCGTAGATAACTACACCTTCTTCAGAACAATGTTGAAGGATCTTACATTACTACCTCTCACAAGCGACTCGTGAAATGACGATAAAAATGCGAGCTCATAAAGTTTGTTACGTAGCATCGTTTTACCCTCTAGCACTTTCCGAGTGGAACAGTGAGAGAAAGTGAGGGGAGAGTGTTGATAACTATACCCGAGGTCCCCTCTGCCCCCCAACCTAAGGGGCTATTCGTTGTAAAATATTGGTGGCCGTTGTGAAAGTATTTCGTTAGTCATTGTTTCTTGGTTCACCCACGACTGAACCACAAGTTCCACCTGAAGAGATTTCGCTGATGCCACAGAAAGAGCCCTGCGCGTTTAGACCTGTGTCGTCCCTAGTTGCAGTTAGCCACGACCAATACAGCGCACTTCCTGCGGCTAACCGCACGTACGTCATGATTTCGCATACGCTGTGCGTCATACCGCCGTGTGCATGCGCACTTTCCCCAGAGGTGAGAGCACTCATAACGGCGATTTTTCCGAACTGTAGCCGTTTCCAAGGCTAAAGGCGATATCAACGTGAGATCCTCCGAGGGTGACTTAAGTTTTTGTCTAGTGTGTTTACTATGATGATGCCTCAACTGCGTGGTTACTACATTGAGCTAACATTTTTTGCTTCGTTTTCCCATACTGTTACACGAGGTGAATGTCAGCGCTCTTCGCAGTATATGTGGGACAGCTGCAGCATTAAATGTGAAATAAACTTTAAAATTTTTATTTGTTATTCTAAGTTGCGTTTAGAAAAAGCCTTTATTTGCTGTCACTGGTGTCGGACATAACATACATTGCCAAACCATCACCTTCATCCTACCGACACGTGATACAACCAGAATTTTGCAATTTCCCACAGTCGGCAACTTCTAATGCTGTTTGGCAATAAGCATTAACTGCAGATGAGTTCGTACTCCTTACTCAGGATTACCAGCTGTGGCTATTTGCAAATGTATTGGTTGAATCACTTGTCAGTACTTGCGATGAAGGCGATGGTTTTATAATGGACGTCATGTCGGAAACTACGAGTAGTAATCGCAAATAACGGATTCTCTCTCTCAGCAACTTTGACTGAATTACAAATAATTTTAATAAAAGTAAAAGAATAAAAATAAAAGAATTTTTCCTTCATCATGTTGGAGGTTCACACATGCAATAAACATCCCGATGATATATGTGACTTTATTGAGCCAACTGGAGATAGTGTGCCCCATTTTTTTATGTTAGTTATTCCAGTATTAGCATCAACACCTAAATCTAAATACTGAAAGCCACCTTACGGCTGGTGGAGGGTATTTCTGGAACGGCCGTCTTTCCATATCCCTATTCCATGTGTGAATGGCGTGCGGGAAGAATGACTGTCGGTAAACCTCAGTATTAGTTCTATTTCTTGTACATTCTGGTTGTGGTCATTTCGCAAGACGTATGAAGAAGGAAGTAATACATTTCCCGACTCTTCCCGGAATGTAGATTATTCCCACGGAACATCAATTTCAAACCTCCGCGCTGCCAAATCTCTCTCTCTCTCTCTCTCTCTCTCTCTCTCTCTCTCTCTCTCTCTCTCTCTCTCTCTTAGCATTGAACATCTCCGTAATTCTCACACGCCGACTAAGACGGTCCTGTAACGAAACATGCCGCTCTTCGATGGATGTTCTCTCTGTTTTCTATTCATCCAAATCACTAACGCTCCCAGATTGATGATCAATACTCAGTAACAGATAAAGTGTTTTGTAAGTTACTTATTTCTAAATGAATTACAGTGGCTTAGATTGTTTCGATGAAAAGTCAGCCCGGCATCTACTTTTCCTGCTTTTAATTTTGTGGCCATTCCACTTTAGGTAGCACCAGGTGGTAAATCCTAGTTTTTTGTCCGCAATAGGGTAATCGTAATCCACTACTGCACAACTACACTGTTGCTGGAAAAAGTAATCCCCATAGAATATCTAGAGCTATATATCCGGAGCTACCATAAGCAGAATGACCACATCAAACAAACAGCAGGGAAAGCAGATGGCAGGTTAAGATTCATAGAGTCTTAAGGAAACGTAATTCACCCACTAAAGAACTGGCTTACAGAGCGTGAATCTTGAGTACTGTTCATCAATCTGGGACCCTTACCAGTTAGTACTGACAGGGGAAAGAGAGAGAGAGAGAGAGAGAGAGAGAGAGAAGATCGAATGAACAGTGGCGCGTTTCATCATGGAATCGTTTAGTCGGCGCGAGAGCGTTACAGAGACTCTCAACAAACTTCAGTGGCAGACGGTGCAAGAGAGGCGTTGTGTATTAAGGAGAGGTATTTAAATTTCGAAATAGTACTTTTCGCGAGGAGTTAGACGACATATTGCCTCCTACCACGTGCGTCTCGTGAAATCACCACGACGAGAAAATTCAATAAATCAGAGCTACTTATAGAGGCTTTCGGCAATCATTCTTCCCACAGGGGGGTGGGGGGTGGGGGAGGGGTGGTTTGCGAAGTATTGATGTGGATGCAGAATAGGGGATTTCTTCGCTCATTTATGTGCAATGAGTTACATTTATATACGTTCAGAGTCAGCTGCCAGTCTCTGCATAAATGGTTGAACTTCATCAGGTCTTCATACGTTGTGCTAGTCTTCTGGCGTTGTTGCTTTCTTCCAAACAATCGCATGATGTGATAACAGCCTTATGGAGCTTCTGACTCTGTCCACTAGGTAATGCTTCTTCTTTTCCGTAGCGTTTATCCCGTTTGGTATAAACGCCGCTTTTTATGATCTGCCAAAATTTATTTACTATTTAACTCTCGAGTCGGATGCCCTTCCCGACACCTAGCCTCCATCGCCCAAGTAACCTAAACAGGAGGTCGTGTGAATCTGTCTATGAACCGTGTAAACTATGTTCTCAGCACCAGTACGGACGAGCTTGCTCCGCGACAGCGATTCCTACTACCGCCAAGGAATGTAGATCTGATGATGATCTCTGCAGTAGATCGAAACCGGTGATCCACAAATAAAAAGTAGGAACTTATACGCAACAACTGGTTGTTTATCATAGTCCACAAGGTTGAATTTGTGAACCAGAACAGTATTTCTGTTGACCCATCGTGGACTCGGGACAGCGGCCAGTCAGATAGTTACCGCAGTAAAATCATCAAACAGCTGTATGTTTTCAGAAGTTATTATTTTGTTTACACGGCCAGTTTCCGCATCCCATCAATGCCATCTTCAGACCCTTGTGAACCTCATGTATACAGTGTGTTGGAGAGATTCCCCTTACAAGTTTCTAGGGCTTGTAGAGTGGAGTGAGTAAATAATATTTTGAATAGGAATCCTTGTCCAGAACGGTACCGTTTCCATGCTATAACCATTTGAAAACATGTTTGCTAGGTAAGCCTGCAGCAGGGTAGTCATGGTGGGAGGTGCTTACGTCGGATTGGCTGATGGCCTCCCTCTCTCACCTTGTTCGAGCCTGATTCACGTATCTGGAGGTGGTATCGAGTGTTGGAAATGGTATGGATGTAGTTGTTGGTAATGTATAACACACCAGACTGTGCAGGAAGCAACATCCATTGCACGCGCAATTGCTTCAAAGTGATGCAGTACGGCCTCTACCAGTGCGGATGTGCGGCGTCTCCTTGGAGCAACACAGTCACGCCTACTGTCGGTGGAGATACGCCTTTTCTCCGCGAAGCCGTTGTGAAATTGTGGCGAGTAGGGTATGCGATGGAGTCGGACGTTGTCCACAACTATCTTGATAAAGGCGGCCAGCAGCTCTTCCATTACCGTGAGCTTTGCCATACAGAATGATCATGTCGGCGTATTCTGCAAACGTGTACGCAACCATGTTGCTCTAACACTCACAGACACGTGAATGAGGCTCTAACCAAAGAGGTAGGGTGGACGTCGAATTATCAGCCAATCCGACGCAAGCACCCTTCACCATGACTACTCTGATGCAAACCTACTTAGCAAACATGTTTTCAAACAGGTTTAGCACGGAAGCGGTACGTTTCCGGACATGGTTTCCTATTCAAAATATTATTTACTCACTGCCTCACAAGTCCTAGAAGTTTGTAACAGGAATTACGAGGAACGTCCTGTAGAGGATCAGATACATCGTTGCGTGCATAATCGGAGCCATCAGAACCTGGATTCCGTGAATTTTTTGTGGAGTGTGTACTTCGAAGACTCAACAACTGTTGACTGTAGTCAAGTCATCGAAAAACACTTCCTACAAAGAATTCACGGAATCCGGCTATTGACTGCTCCAGTTATGCATGGATCGATGTATATGATTCTCTGTACGTGGAGTGCATAGGGGACTGGAGGGTGCAGTCATGAGATGCTGAAACTGATCGTGTAAATCAGATAACTTCTGAAAACATACGACTGTTTGATGCTTTTTCTTTGGCAAAAAGCCAAGTACTTGGCTAAACGAGGTTGAGGTAACGTCCTGAAAACCTCAATCTTGTTGGATGGTGCTCCAACCAGAGGGTTGTTTAGCCGCTACGCGGGTTCGCTCTGGACCTGCTTTATCTTCCTGTGTCGTAAGTATCGATTAGATTATTTATATACAGTAAACAGCAAAGTTAACGTCCTCCCGAAGTGAAAGAACTCGGTATCTACCTGGACACCGATGTCTAATGCACTCTGAATCTCATGAACGAACAGATGGAGTTGAAACTTCGTGGCAGATTAAAACTGTATGACAGATTGAGACTTTTCTTCAATCCATTTTGTTCATCACTGGTCTCGGCATTTCGTCTGGGCAGACGACATTATAACACCCTTCAAGTTCATTTTTGAATAAGTCACTCAGTTTTTTTTTTATTGTAGAGGACACACAACCCTCTGTGCGAACGAGCTGAGCTACCTTGCCGGCTGAGCTATCCATCTACGACGAACGACCCGTCTCACGGCTTCACTTCCATCAATATCTCGTCTCCTACCTTGCAAAACTTCACAAAACCTCTCCTGCGAAACTTGCAGGACCAGCACTCCTGTAAGAAAGGTTATTGAGGAGACAAGGCTTAGCCACAGCCTTGGAGATGTTTCCAAGATCAAGTTTTCACTCTGCAACGGAGTGTCCACTGATACGAATCGTCCCCCAAGCTGTGGCTAAGCCACGTCTCCTCAATATCCTTTCTTCCACGGATACTAGTTCTGCAAGATTCACAGAACATCTGTGAAGTCTGGAAGGTAGGAGACAGGTACTGAGGTGCTGTCGTGAATCGTGGTTCGGTAGCTCAGTCAGTAGAGCACAATCCCCCGTTAAGCAAAGGTCCCCAGTTCGAGTCTCAGTCCGGCACACAGTTTTAATCTAACACGAAGTTTCATATCAGCGAACATTCCGCTACGCAGCGAAAATTTCATTCTGGTGAAGAGCTGAGTTTCGTAAGGTCTTAGTTCGTGGAATCCATATTAGTTTCATGGAAGAGATTGTCGTTCGACTCGTACTGAGGGAAAATCTTAACCTACGTGGCCGGTAGGCGACTTGTATCCGGCTCCTTTTGAAGTAAAGCAGAAATTTGCCCCGGCCGGTTCACCGGTGCTGCGCCGCCCGCCGCATGGCCGCGGCAGTTGTAAGGGACGCGGTACTCGCGAACGGCCGTGGCGAGCGGTTTCCCACGGGGCCGCCAACCTGGCTGGCGACGGACCAAACTCCGTGAGAACCCGCGGCAGGCGAGCCTCCTGCTGCCTGCTGGTCGCATGGCAACGCCGGACCAGCATTCGCCAGGCGCGCCGCTCGCTGACTCAGCCGCATCTCCCGGCAACACTCCGCTCTCTGCTCGCACAGGTATTACGAACGACTGAAATCGTTCTCAAACTGACTGGTGCGGATGCGCAGCAACGCGATACTTCCGACCGCCAGACCCCTTAGGGTTTAATCGAACGCATATTTCGCGTGTTTCATTGTCTGACCACCTGTAGCGCTGGTTGACATCTTCACTCTCCTTGCGGTGCTCAGATGTTTCTGATTTATGCTTACTACGCGTTCATTGTCAAATGAAAATATTCACATAAATATTTTGTGTTTGTATATGTGTTGTGCCTCTCTGTACTGTGTCGTCTTTTTGGGGTTGAAAGATACCGTGCTGTGCCCTCTAAACTATGCAGAAAAGCCCGCACGCGCCCACACACACACACACACACACACACACACACACACACACACACACACACAGTATGAAATGCCACAAACAATTGTTGTTGTTGTGGTCTTCAGTCCTGAGACTGGTTTGATGCAGTTCTCCCTGCAGCTCTATCCTGAGCAAGCTCTTCATCTCCCACTACGTACTGCAGCCTACATCCTTGTGAATCTGCTTAGTGTATTCATCTCTTGGTCTCCCTCTACGAGTTTGACCCTCCACGCTGCCCTCCAATACTAAATTGGTGATCCCTTGATGCCTCAGAACATGTCCTACCAACCGATCCCTTCTTCTAGTCAAGTTGTGCCACAAACTTCTCTTCTCACCAATTCTGTTCAATACCTCCTCAGTAGTTATGTGATCTACCAATCTAATCTTCAGCATTCTTCTGTAGCACCACATTTCTAAAGCTTCTATTCTCTTCTTGTCCAAACTATTTATCGTCCATGTTTCACTTCCATACATGGCTACACCCCATACAAATACTTTCAGAAACGACTTCCTGACACTTAAATCTATACTCGATGTTAACAACTTTCTCTTCTTCAGAAACGCTTTCGTTGCCATTGCCAGTCTACATTTTATATCCTCTCTACTTCGACCATCATCAGTTGTTTTGCTCCCCAAATAGCAAATCTCCTTTACTACTTTAAGTGTCTCATTTCCTAATCTAATTCCCTCATCACCCAACTTAATTCGACTACATTCCATTATTCTCGTTTTGCTTTTGTTGATGTTCATCTTATATCCTCCTTTTAAGACACTGTCCATTCCGTTCAATTGCTCTTCCAAGTCCTTTGCTGTCTCTGACAGAATTACAATGTCATCGGCGAACCTCAAAGTTTTTGTTTCTTCTCCATGGATTTTAATACCTGCTCCGAATTTTTCTTTTGTTTCCTTTACTGCTTGCTCAATATACAGATTGAATAACATCAGGGACAGGCCACAACCCTGTCTCACTTCCTTCCCAACCGCTGCTTCCCTTTCATGTCCTTCGACTCTTATAACTGCCATCTGGTTTCTGTACAAATTGTAAATAACCTTTCGCTCCTTTGACCCCTGCCACCTTCAGAATTTGAAAGAGAGTATTCCAGTCAACATTGTCTAAAGCTTTCTGTAAGTCTACAAATGCTAGAAACGTAGGTTTGCCTTTTCTTAATCTAGCTTCTAAGATAAGTCGTAGGATCAGTATTGCCTCACGTGTTCCAATATTTCTACGGAATCCAAACTGATCTTCCCCGAGGTCGGCTTCACCAGTTTCCATTCGTCTGTGAAGAATTCGCGTTAGTATTTTGCACCCGTGACTTATTAAACTGACAGTTTGGTAATTTTCACATCTGTCAACATCTGCTTTCTTTGGGATTGGAATTATTATATTCTTCTTGAAGTGTGAGGGCATTTCGCCTGTCTCATAGATCTTACTCAGCAGATGGTAGAGTTTTGTCAGGACTCTCTCTCCCAAGGCTGTCACAGTATGAGTGTAATAAAGTGGAACATCCACAGCCGTCATTCCTATACGGTTACCAGCTTCGGTGACTCAGTACATCACCTTCAGGCATTAACCGAAGTTGAAGGCCTGAAGACGGTGTACTAAATCACCGATACTGGTATTCGTACAATAAACAACATCGAAAGGACGGCTGTAGATGTTCCATATTATTACATAAGCGAACGGCCGAAGTCCCTCGAACCTTCAGCCAGACGGATGAACATACAAAAAATAGCATGAGTAATGGTATGAGTGTGTGTGGTTTTTTGCATAATGGAGGAGGCACAATATCTTAACTTTAAAAAGACGACTACAGTGCAAAACAGTCAGTACAACACCCAAAATACTAAAGAGACTGCATACCCTACCCTTGTTCGCCCTCTTGTGGAGTTCTGCTGCGCGCTGTGGGTTCCTTCCCAGATAGAATTTACAAAGGACATCGGAAAATTTCAAGGAAGGACCGATTGTTTTATATTTTTGCGACATAATGAGTGTGTACGAGTAGGATAAGCGTGTTGAGTTCGCAGTCATTAAAACAAAGGCATGTTACTTTGAGGCGAGATCTTTTCACGAAATTTCAACCTGTACCTTTCTCCTCCGAAAGTCAAAATACTTTTTGTCTCCAGCTGTATAGAAAGAAATCACTATCTTAAAGAACTAAGAGAAATCGCAGCTCGCACGGAAAGATATGTGTTTGCATTTATCCAGCGTGACATTAGAGTGTGGGGCGATCGAGAAATAGTCCGAAAGTTGTTCTACGAACCCTCTGACAAGGAATTGGGGTATTTAGAACAGTCATGTAGATGTAGAGTTCGAAACAGTCCATCAGATTTGACCAGTGACGCCATCAATGTAGTAATTGTGCAGACTACATTACCAGTATAGCGACATGACGTCATACAGTCACACGTATTCCAAAAACCATAGTACTGAGGCACCAGCGGGAATATAACGTTTGGCGATGGTGTATTTGTTATTAATACCTTCAGACATACACTAACTAATCAAAAGTATCTGGATACCCAAATTCCATAAAGAACTGACCACTAGATGTCACGAGTGGTGACCTGCTAGTGTAGGAGTAGGTGGGGAGTATTGTGTTGTCAGTAGAGAGGCAGTAACATCAGAATGGATCGGTCAGGAGAGCTCAGTGAGTTCGAACGTGAACTGATTATGGGAAGCCACTTGAGCAACATACCGATTAGGGGCATTTCAACCCTTCTAGAGCTCCCCAAGTCCCTTGCTGGTAATATCGTTGTGAAGTGGGAACGCTAAGAAACCACAGCTGAAAAAAGATCAGGCAGTCCTGACGTACTGAAGAACAGGAATCGCGGAACTTCGGGGAGAGGAAGCATGACATTAGCAGAAGGAATCACACGTGAGTTCTAAAGTGTTAACAGCAATTAGCACAGTGGCTGCACCTAGGGAGTTAGGGAGAATGGGATACAGTGGCTGGGCAGATCCCCATCAGCCACCCATTTCTGCAGTCATTGTGTATTGAACCGGGGACCTAGAAACGATGGAGAGGCTTCGTCCCGCCGTAGCCCTCAGTGGTTCACAACCCCCACAACAGGCTACAGCAGTCCACCCACCCCACCGCCGCCCCACACCGAACCCAGGGTTACCAGGGTTATAGTGGACACCCCCCCCCCTCCCCGGGAACGTGTCATACCAGGCGAGCGTACCCCCTTGCGTGGTAGAGTAATTATGGTGTACGCATATGTGGAGACAGTGTTTGTTTGCGCAACAATCGCGGGCACAGTGTAACTGAGGCGGAATAAGGGAAAACCAGCCCGCATTCGCCTAGGTAGAAGGAAAACCGCCTTAAAAACCATACACAGGCTGGTCGGCACCGCGGACCTGGATACTACGAGGTGCATTCAAGTTCCAAGGCCCCCGATTTTTTTCTAATTAACTACTCACCCGAAATCGATTAAACTGGCGTTACTTCTCGACGTAATTGCCCTGCAGACGTACACATTTTTCACAACGCTGACGCTATGATTCCATGGCAGCGGCGAAGGCTTCTTTAGGAGTCTGTTTTGGCCACTGGAAAATCGCTGAGGCAATAGCAGCATGGCTGGTGAATGTGCGGCCACGGAGAGTGTCTTTCATTGTTGGAAAAAGCCAAAAGTCACTAGGAGCCAGGTCAGGTGAGTAGGGAGCAGGAGGAATCACTTCAAAGTTGTTATCACGAAGAAACTGTTGCGTAACGTTAGCTCGATGTGTGGGTGCGTTGTCTTGGTGAAACAGCACACGCGCAGCCCTTCCCGGACGTTTTTGTTGCAGTGCAGGAAGGAATTTGTTCTTCAAAACATTTTCGTTGGATGCACCTGTTACCATAGTGCCCTTTGGAACGCAGTGGGTAAGGATTACGCCCTCGCTGTCCCAGAACATGGACACCATTTTTTCAGCACTGGCGGTTACCCGAAATATTTTTGGTGGCGGTGAATCTGTGTGCTTCCATTGAGCTGACTGGCGCTTTGTTTCTGGATCGAAAACTGGCATCCACGTCTCATCCATTGTCACAACCGATGAAAAGAAAGTCCCATTCATGCTGTCGTTGCGCGTCAACATTGCTTGGCAACATGCCACAGGAGCAGCCATGTGGTCGTCCGTCAGCATTCGTGGCACCCACCTGGATGACACTTTTCGCATTTTCAGGTCGTCATGCAGGATTGTGTGCACAGAACCCACATAAATGCCAACTCTGCAGGCGATCTGTTCAACAGTCATTCGGCGATCCCCCAAAACAATTATCTCCACTTTCTCGATCATGTCGTCAGACCGACTTGTGCGAGCCCAAGGTTGTTTCGGTTTGTTGTCACACGATGTTCTGCCTTCATTAAACTGTCGCACCCACGAACGCACTTTAGACACATCCATAGCTCCATCACCACATGTCTCCTTCAACTGTCAATCAATTTAATTTGGTTTCACACCACGCAAATTCAGAAAACAAATGATTGCACGCTGTTCAAGTAAGGAAAACGTCGCCATTTTAAGTATTTAAAACAGTTCTCATTCTCGCCGCTGGCGGTAAAATTCCATCTGCTGTACAGTGCTGCCATCTCTGGGACGTATTGACAATGAACGCTGCCTCCTTTCAAAACAATGCGCATGTTTCTATCTCTTTCCAGTCCGGAGAAAAAAAAGTCGGAGGCCTTAGAATTTGAATGTACCTCGTAATGCGCCAGGCCGACCGGCACGCCTTTCCGCTCGGGAAGCAGCGCGTTAGACCGCACTGCTACCCGGGCAGCCTTCTGTAGTCATTGTTAAGTGCCGCTCGACTGGTGTAAAGAGCGACGCCGCTGGAAAGAGGATGACTGGAAACAAGTAATTTTGGAATGGTGAACGTTGCCTGCCATGAGTAAAGTACGGAGGTGGTGGTGGTGGTGGTGGTGGTGGTGGTGGTGGTATGATACGGCGCTGCATTTCCTGATTAGGGTGTGGCCCTATTATTACGCTTAAGAATGCGCTAAATGTAGAAGGATATGAAAAAATGTTACAGCAATGCTGACCATGCACAGGGAGGGAATAATTCATATACGGTGATGGTTCGCATCAGCACGACAATGCATTTTGTCAGCAAGCTTTATCTGTGTGCCAAAGCTTTATGGAGTGTTACATTTTAGAGATGGACTGGCCTGACAAGAGTCCCGAATGGCTACCTTTTGGATTAATTGGAAGGTGGATTTCGCTCCAGATCCCAGCGGCCATGCTCACTACCTTCTCTCGTTTCGGCTCCTCAGGAAGAATGTCAGCGATATTAATACAGTCTATAGCGCTGCCAACATACCAACAGGCTACTTACCACTTCATTGAAAGTGTCCTCAGTTCAAGCCGCCACAAAGGCAAATGGCGGACACGTCCTATGTCAGTGCCCATTAATAATGGTCATACGTGTAACTACAGGATGCACAATGTCTATAAAGAAAATAGTCATGATACATTCGTTGACTTCGCCTACACTCAACCAAATCGACACCTTCCAACCTAATATTGACCTTGAGCGTTGCCTATATTTTATGGTTTGGTTTACAGAAAGCAGATTCTCGACTCCACAATTCCCGTGGATATGCTTATTTTGTGGTCTCTGGTTGGCAGGATTGCGAGTTTACGGATCCAATCACTGAGGTGATATTAGATTCATAAACAACAAACAAAAGCTTTCCATAATGTTGATTTTTGTTTGGCTCAAAAACAGGCATCTTGCACCTTGCACCTTGCTTAGTCAGTGTTGCCACCGTATTACGCAATGACGGCGAAAAATCAGAATCAGTGACCTAACCAGCTCAAAACTCTCTAAAATGTCTCCATGTTCTCATGTTCGGCCGAGGCTCCTTTTTTTTTTTTTTTTTTTTTTTTTTTATTCTGGTGGCTTGTAAAGTCATTGCCATAGCGTCAAACAAGCCCTACATAACAACTGTGACGTGTTTAATGAATGAAATTCAGTTTCATATAATTTTCAATTATGACGATGGCCAATTATATGGATATCTCAGTCCATCTGAAGGACATTGAAAGCCGGCCGCGGTGGTCTAGCGGTTCTAGGCGCTCAGTCCGGTACCGCGCGACCGCTACGGTCGCAGGTTCGAATCCTGCCTCGGGCATGGATGTGTGTCATGTCCTTAGGTTAGTTAGGTTTATGTAGTTCTAAGTTCTAGGGGACTGATGACCACAGATGTTAAGTCCCATAGTGCTCAGAGCCATTTGAACGATTTGAAGGACATTGAAGTCTATCACAAGCTGTCGGTTCTGTTCGCATGCTATACAGGTTGAGCGGCGTTGAAATGGGAGGGGAAGAAAAGAAGGGTGGAAGGACTAAAAATATACAAAAGCAGAAAACGTTAGAAAAAGTCAGAATAAAAGTCGAACGAATATTAATACAATATATCAAACGATTCCGTTTGGTCAGAGGAGTACGAAATAAATTATTTAAAACAAATTTCCGCTATTTTTTAGCACACTTCATAAATGCTCTTTGTTGAAAAAACGACATTTCATCACGAGTGGCGACAAATTATGCAAATCTATTTATGTTGAAACTAGTGCTTGTTGTGCTATGATGTTTATGTGCTACATTTTTTTCCAGTTCAGTAACTGATAGCAAATGTCCACACAAATGAACGAGCTCCAGACCTATAGATATTTGTCACTTTCTCACCGACCCAAGTAGCTATGGAGCACGAGTCGTACTTATTGTTGTTTTTGTGACAATATGGATGCCTGTTTGGAATAGCTAGGAGAAACGCAGAAGAAAAAAAATTGTTCGGTGTGTGCCAAGATAGAGCGGCATGCCTGGAACATTTGCCTCCCTGGTCGCGTGTCGGGTTTGATATTGCTACAGCCAGCTGGAACATTCCCATTGTGCAAACATCGATTTCGGAAACAAGGGGTCTACATCCTCGCGAAATAGTACCATGAAATATTCAGCAGACCACCAAAACGGCTCGAGGCGCCATTCTTCAGTGTGAGACCCGTGCTGCCGCATTTCCAGCGAAGGGATTATAGATGGCGCTCGGAGTTTACGTCGGCCAGGTGGCCGTAAAGCGCACCTGGACAGCGATTTAACGAGATTCACAAGAAAGGATTTTTGAAAACGCTCACGCGCGTCGGAGCTGTCGTTCGCGGGAATACAAATACACTCAGACACGTAATATCTCTCCGGGAACTATGCATCGCTGTCGTTGTTCCTGCCGGTCAGCTTCGCGTGTTCTCTGAGGAGAAGGGACCCACAACGGAAATCTCTCCTTTTTAATGTCACAGGTCGGACTGTAAGCTTGCTTTTAGATTAGTTATGCAAAAAGCATCCTCGATTGGTCATAGATTTCATTTTTCCTCATTTTAGTTTATATATTGTGGGTGAACATAGGTGGAGGTGTGGAGATGGAGGGATGACTGCTGGATGGAAAACTCATGCGACACCTGGATTCGAATCCAAATTAGGCCAACCGAGCTTCCTGGACTGATTTATCCACTAAAGCTCAAGCATCATCTACATACATGCTCCGCAATCCACCATACGGTGCGTGGCGGAGGGTACCTCGTATCACAACTAGCATCTTCTCTCCCTGTTCAGGGAAAAATGACTGCGTATATGTCTCTGTACGAGCCCTAATCTCTCTTATCTTTGTCGTCTTTCCGCGAAATGTACGTTGGCGGCAGTAAAATTGTACTGCAGTCAGCCTCAAATGCTGGTTCTCTAAATTTCCTCAGTAGCGAATCACGAAAAGAACGCCTCCTTTTCTCCAGAGACTCCCACCCGAGTTCCTGAAGAATTTCCGTAAAACTCGCGTGATGATCAAACCTACCAGTAACAAATCTAGCAGCCCGCCTCTGAATTGCTTCTATGTCCTCCCTCAATCCGACCTGATATGGATCCCAAACGCTCGAGCAGTACTCAAGAATAGGTCGTATTAGTGTTTTATAAGCGGTCTCCTTTACAGATGAACCACATCTTCCCAAAATTCTACCAATGAACCGAAGACGACTATCCACCTTCCCCACAACTGCCATTACATGCTTGTCCCACTTCATATCGCTCTCCAATGTTACGCCCAAATATTTAATCGACGTGAATGTGTCAAGCGCTACATTACTAATGGAGTATTCAAACATTACGGGATTCTTTTTCCTATTCATCTGCATTAATTTACATTTATCTATATTTAGAGTTGGCTGCCATTCTTTACACCAATTACAAATCCCGTCCAAGTCATCTTGTATCCTCCTACAGTCACTCAACGACGATACCTTCCCGTACACCATAGCATCATCAGCAAACAGCCGCACATGTAGATAGAAAACAGCGGACCTGCCACACTTCCCTGGGGCACTTCTGATGATACCCTCACCTCCGATAAACACTCACCTCAATTTCGCCAATTTTTTTCAAAACCAGGAGCCAGGGTTTCTAATGACTGAAGATGTAACCCCTCCCTACGGTCGGACGAATTTCTGTCGTTGTGAGGAGATAATTTTAACTAGACTATATAGTGGACCTGCCTTCTCAGCCATTGTCATCTGTTTATAAGCGTCGATCCCGCACCACTTTGCTTTCAATGTAACGAACCATTGATGGCGCACCACTGTAGTTTCAGATGTTCCTTTTACCATTCTATTTTGTTCTTTAAGTTCACTATCGCTATTCACTTTAAGCAGAAGTGACAAGTCATGGGATGCCTCGTAACGTCGACTCGGACCTCCCCCTGATCGGTGTAGTGCAGCAACTCGACATAGCATGGGCTCACCAATTCGTTGGAAGTCCCCAGCAGAAATTTGAGCCCTACTCCCTCTATACCCGTCCACAACTGCAAAAGTGTTACCAGTGCAGGATTACGTGCAAGAGCTGACCTCTCGATTAAGTCCCACGAACAGTCGATGAAATTCATGTCGGGCGACCTGGGTCGCCAAATCATTCGGTCGAACTGTCCATAATGTTCAAACTAGTTGTGAACAATTGTGGCCCGGTGAAATGGCACACTGTCATCCAAAAATATTCCATCGCTGTTTGGGAACGTGAAGTACATGAATGGCTGTATATGGTCTTCACGTAGCCGAGCATAATCATTCCAGTCAATAATCGGTTCACTTGGACCAGAGGACCCATTCCATTCCGTGTAAACACAGCCCACATCATTACGGAGCAACCACCAGGTTGCACAGTGCCCTGTTGACGACCTGGGTCCGTGGCTTTGTGGGGCCGGCGCCAACTGAAATCGGAACTCATCTAACCAGGCCATGGTTTTCCAATCGTCAAGGGTCCACCCAATATGGTCACAAGGCCAAGAGATTTGCTGCATTCCATGTCGTGCTGCAAGCAATGGCACTCTGGTCGTTCGTCGGCTGCTATAGCCTATTAACGCCAGATTTCGCCGCCCTGTCCTAACGGATACGCTCGTCGTATGTCCCACATTGATTCATGTGGTTTTTTCTGGCATTGTTGCTTGTCTGTTAGCACTGACAACTCTACGCAAACGCCGCTGATCTCGGTCGTTAAGTGAAGGCTGGCGGCCACTGTGTTGTCCGTGCTGAGAGGTCAACCCTGAAATAAAGTAGTTTCGACACACTCTTGACACAGTGAATCCCAGAATACTGAATTTTTTAACGATTTACCAATTGGAATGTCCCATACATCTAGCTCCAACTACCAATAAGGGTTCAAAGTTTGTTATTCCCTTTGTGCGGCCGTAATCAAGTCGGAAACCTTTTCTCATGAACCACATGAGTACATATGATAGCTCCACCAGTGCAGGGCCTTTTATACCTTGTGTGCGCGATACTACCGCCATCTGTATATGTACATATCCTTATCCCATGACTCCGTCAGCTCAGTGTAGTTTCACGCACCTACTAATATCGCTCAGGGTTTTCATTTTCATTGGTCATCTGACAGTTTTGATGCGGCCTCAGAGTAGCATTTGCAACCTACGTCCTCAGTTACTTGTTGGGCGCATTCCGATGTGTATCTTTCCCTAAATTTTAAACCTCACAGCCCTCTCTAGTACCATGAAAGTTGTTCCCAGATGTCTTAAGCACATACCCTATCATACTGGCCCTTGTTCTTGTCAGTGTTTTCCATATGTTCCTTTGTTCGACAGTTACGCAGAGAACCTCCTCATTCCTTACCTCACCTGTCCACCTAATTTTCAGCATAGTTCAAACGTTTCGCTTATCTTCCTTTCCGATATTCCCACAGTCCATGTTTCACTCCCATGCAACGCTGTGCTGAAAACGTACATTCTCAGAAATTTTTCCTCCAAATTAAGGCTCCTATGTGTCAATTAAGATTGAGAACATCATGATACTTTCACCACAAAACGACTCTTTCTAAGTCGTCATTTGGATTTTTCGCATCCCTCTCGTTTTTAGTCTAATGACTTAAGAGGTGAACACGGAAAGTGCCATCACCCGATTTCGTAGAAACTTTGTTCAGTGAAAGAGGAGCGGCAATAAGCGAAGTCATGTCCTGGCTTGTTCTGTGATCGGTGTTTCTTTTTTTTTTTCAAAGTCTGGCCTCTTCGGTGATTCCATAAATCGCTCCAACTAAATGGCGGGCTGGTTGTTTTGTAAAGGGGACGCCGATTTCCCTCACTATGTCACAGTTGTGAAGTGTATCTACACGGCCTGGTTACCGGTTGGACGTTACTCTACATCTTTCGTTTCTTCGTTCCGCCTTCCTCCTTTCCTCGCTGTGCATACCTTCTGTAAGGAGGCCTTATTATTCATGTAGCGCGAGCCAACATATTTTATTCAAATTTTTATTCTCTAACAGTACTCCATAGGTCTATTAAGTTAACGAATGGATAACGGAGATGTTGTTTTCGCAATTCATATTACTACTTGCAAAATGCACATGTAATGCCACATATCGCCTAAGGTCAGGATAGGAATTCAATTAGCCGGTCTTCTCAATTTGTGAGAAGCTACAGTTTCCCAGCCTAGCAGGGAGAGAGAGAGGGCGGCGGGACGCAAGCATTCGACCTTCGCCACGGTCACAAATGTGCAACTTCAAGTGGTCCTCAGGGATGATGCAGCCACCACCCTCGCAGGTTCCCACAACTCGGGGCTGCACTTGTAACGGGAGGTAACGTGCCGGGCGGCTTGACAGCGCTCGTGCAAAGACGTGACGCCTACGTAGAGGAGCCTCTACCTCACTTTACGAAAGCGGTGACTCGAAATTTTTCGTGGGAACTGCAAATTGCAGCGTCGCAACGACTGCTCTGGAACGCTGCTAGAAAGACGGTTAGCTTCTGCCCGTGCCCCCGATCACAAAATAAACAAGGAATCTCTCTTTCTGGGGCTCTGTCGAAATCTTGAAATTTCATTGCTGTGGTGGGCGCAGACTCGGCAAAACTTGGCCAGAAATTGGATGGCACTCGCAATCACTACGTCATTAGTGGATGACTCGTAAGCTTTTCCAAAACTGGAGAGAGAATTTAGAATTTCTGTTTAAAAACACTCTCCCTTCTGCCTCCACAAACGACGGCATTGCTGACAGCCTCGCGGGCCGCACACGCAAAGATGGGACCAGTACGTTATTAACTGACGCTCACAAAAATGGTTCAAGTGGCTCTGAGCACTATGGGACAACATCTAAGGTTATCAGTCCCCTAGAACTTAGAACTACTTAAACCTAACTATGCTAAGGACATCACACACATCCATGCCCGAGGCAGGATTCGAACCTGCGACCGCAGTAGTCGCGCGGTTCCGGACTGAAGCGCCTAGAACCGCTCGGCCACCGCGGCTGGCTGACGCTCACAGCCGGCGCGCACGCAGCCGAGTACTGGAAGTTTATTTGGTGAGGTTCGGCCAGCAATGCTTTTGCACAGAATGGTTCAGGGGACGCGGTATTTGTTAACTTTGCGCCGTTATTCGTTTCACTTAGAATACCCATGCTCAGAAAACAGCACGCAGGTCGTAGGTTCTGTATCTTGAGGCTGAAACTGACTTTCAGCAAGGTTCTGTTCTGAAATAATGTATCACTTCTTTGGGATGCCACTCGCGTGTTTTAATATAGCCACACGAGAAGACTACATGATCTTAATACAACACCTTCTGATACAGCAAAGTACATGATCAAACACAATGTTTACGAAAATGTATCTTTACACTGTTTGTGGCATGTGTCTGTGCCTAATGACTACCGGAGTGAATCTTTTAATACTGAATACTGGCAAACACATCCTGCCACAGACAACTTGACTGTACATCTCGACTGCCTAATCCAGAGTGACGAACAGCCCGAAACACTTCGCGTGCCATACCAGAAAAGGTGTGACCCGAACGCTTCCGAAGCGCTTCGTCTGCACTTTCATCAGTCTTTTGTTTTTGATTTAAATTGTTTTTAATAATTCTAAAATGTCTGATTGATAGTCAGCTGTTGAGAGATATTTATATAAAAAAGTCATTCCAGTGAATAGTTTAACTAATAATAATAACTATACTTTAACGTTTTGGCGCCCTTGCTCCGAACACAGCAGCCAATCACAGAGCAGTAGCATTATGCAGGCGGTCTTTCTCACGGGAATGGTACCGAATCTAACATCTGTCACAGGTACCTCACACCACATTTCGTCATCTATATACTTCTTGCATCTCCACTGCTCTGGAAACAGCTTCTTGGAGCCGGCCGCGGTGGTCTCGCGGTTCTAGGCGCGCAGTCCGGAACCGTGCGACTGCTACGGTCGCAGGTTCGAATCCTGCCTCGGGCATGGATGTGTGTGATGTCCTTAGGTTAGTTAGGTTTAAGTAGTTCTAAGTTCTAGGGGACTGATGACCACAGCTGTTAAGTCCCATAGTGCTCAGAGCCATTTGAAGCTTCTTGGAGCCTAGTATGATGGCTGACTAAGTCAGAAATATTACAATGCTCATTAAGGTGATTAGTATCATCTTTTTATTGTGTCCGCCTTCTTGGACACTGAAGCGGCTAGTAAAAATACAATTAATTAGAACACTCTGAATAAGTAATACTCTATTAATTACAACAAAATTTATCTTTGCTCTCAAGGCTCGGCTGTAGCTATGAAACTGCACACGTGGACTTGCGGTTTAGAACAAGTTAAATGAGCCACCAGTTCCTACTGTCGAATTGTTACAAGTTCGGAATGGCCGTGGCTTCACTACAGTCGCGAGAAAACGTAAGTTCGTAGACACTTGTTGCCATAGTTCTGATAGCGTTGGCACGTAGACACAGTTCGCAGGAGACGGAAGTCTCTTCTTTCCCCGGTGGGTTGACACGGGCTGTGTCACGGGTAGGCAGCACAGCGACTGTGCGCCGACAGGATTCCTGGAAGTGGGCAGGCTGCGACCTCGAACAGAAGTGCCATCCTGGCTTCTGGCGGCGCTGTCTCAGGGCAGAGGCAGCGGGGGCGCCTCAGAAATACGGGAGGCTTGAGAATGAGATTTTCACTCTGCAGCGGAGTGTGTGCTGATACGAAACTTCCTGGCAGATTAAAACTGTGTGCCGGACCGAGACTCGAACTTTCCCGCGAAAGGCAAAGGTCCCGAGTTCGAGTCTCGGTCGGGCACACAGTTTTAATCTGCCAGGAAGTTACGGGAGGCTTCTTCCTAGCACCTCATTGGGGCCTCGACATTCCACTTTGCTGTGCAGTATCTCTGCAGTGGTCGATACTTCTTGCACCGCTCTCAATACTCGACGACACCGCACTTTTATAAACATGCATTTTCATTTAATACTTATGTGCCTTCCTTAACTGAAATGTGCTGTCAAGTGGTGGTTGCTTCTGTATTTCATGCACGATTGCTATCTTTTACAGGTGGTGCCTACCAATGTTAAATTCAGACTGTATAAAGCGTCATCTGTTGCGTGATTTATTTCATTACATTTTAAAAGTGAATTTACATGATTGCATAGGGAGCTTCACTACGCTTTGCAATCAAGGGACTTTAATTTTGCATCCCACAAGGGAAACTCACTATCGCACCCGCATCAGATTTAGTGATAAAAGGGCCTAGTGGACAGCCGGTCAAAATCTGAAAACAGATCAAGCATGGAAACAGGAAGGTGGTGTACTGGAAACGGTGAATGATCCAAGAACAAGAGAAACCGGGAAGTCAGAGGAGTCGGTGGTTACGGTGTTAGATTGCCAAGCGGGCGAGCCGTATTCAAACCTCCTTAGTGCCAATTTTTTCCGCTCTTCGCTTCATTCAAATTTGCATTTTTGACTTGGTGTAACGTCCGTTTGCAACAACGAAGTGTAATGTAGGGACCTATAATGACAGTTGATTCTGCACACCTACTCAATTGGCAGCCGAAAGGAAGTGGCTTTCGTATGGGAACAGCAAGTGTTTGATGACGAAGTGGCAAGGCACCCGAATCCTCCACCGGAAAACACGTCTGGTGTGTCATATACTGCATTAGTGACAGTACGTGTGTCGTGTGGCAGGAATCTCTTACCGACGCACCGAATTTGTGCGACTGGTAGGTGAGTGAGACATGCCTCCTTGCCCGATATAGGCGTTCGTATGAATGTGAATGTGATCACTCCCAGGGAAATGCTGAAAACACAGTAGTTTGTCACATAAGCTACAACAAATGAACGCAACATTTCACAGTCACACAACTTCTTTGTGCTTTGTCAAAAATTAGATTTTTAACGTTTTTGAAGTTGCGTTCCATTTTGCAAGTATTCTTGAATTCACTTGTTGTAACATAGTTCGCACCACTTCATTTGTGGTTTCTCGTTTCTGTGAGATGTCTATGTGGCATGTTCTCACTATTCATCATATTTAATTGAGACGGTAACGCATTCTTACCACATCATTCACATTTATAACCAGTGTATAGCATGACAACTGCCAAGACTACAGAAAGAGAACAAACATTTCAGTGAACTGGACGGACAGTTCATAATGTCGTGGAAAAAATGAAGCTTCCTGTCGGAGGTGTGTGCACTAAAACTACACTACTGGCCATTAAAATTGCTACACCACGAAGATGACGTGCTACAGGCGCGAAATTTAACCGACGGGAAGAAGATGATGTGATATGCAAATGATTAGCTTTTCAGAGCATTAACACAAGGTTGGCGCCGGTGGCGACACCACAACGTGCTGACAAGAGGAAAGTTTCCAAGCGATTTATCATACACAAACAGCAGTTGACCGGCGTTGCCTGGTGAAACGTTGTTGTGATGCCTCGTGTAAGGAGGAGAAATGCATACCACCACGTTTCCGACTTTGATAAAGGTCGGATTGTAGCCTATCGCGATTGCGGATTATCGAATCGCGACATTGCTGCTCGCGATGGTCGAGATTCAATGATTGTTAGTATAATATGCAATCGGTGGGTTCAGGAGGGTAATATGGAACGCCGTGCTGGATCCCAACGGCCTCGTATCACTAGCAGTCGAGATGACAGGGATCTTATCCGCATGGCTGTAACGGATCGTGCAGCCACGTCTGGATCCCTGAGTCAACAGATGGGGACGTTTGCAAGACAACCACCATCTGCACGAACAGTTCGACGACGTTTCCACCAGCATGGACTATCAGCTCGGATACCATGGCTGCGGTTACCCTTGACGCTGCATCACAGACAGGAGTGCCTGCGATGGTGTACTCCACGTCGAACCTGGGTGCACGAATGGCAAAACGTCATTTATTTCGGATGAATCCAGGTTCTGTCTACAGCATCATGATGGTTGCATCCGTGTTCGGCGACATCGCGGTGAACGCACATTAGAAGCGTGTATTCGTCACCGCCATACCGGCGTATCACCCGGCGTGGTGGTATGAGGTGCCATTGGTTACACATCTCGCATTGACGGCACTTTGAACAGTGGACGTTACATTTCAGATGTGTTACCACCCGTGGCTCTACTCTTCATTCGATCCCTGCGAAACCCTACATTTCAGCAGGATAAGGCACGACCGCATGTTGCAGGTCCTGTATGGGCCTTTCTGAATACAGAAAATGTTCGACTGCTGCCCTGGCCAGCACATTCTCCAGATCTCTCACCAATTAAAAACGTCTGGTCAATGGTGGCCGAGCAACTGGCTCGTCACAATACGCCGCTCACTACCCTTGATGAACTGTGGTATCGTGTTGAAGCTGCATGTTCAGCTGTACCTGTACACGCCATCCAAGCTCTGTTTGACTCAATGCCCAGGCGTATCAAGGCCGTTATTACGGCCAGAGGAGGTTGTTCTGGGTACTGACTTCACAGGATCTATGCACCCAAATTGCGTGAAAATGTAATCTCATATCAATTCTAGTATAGTATATTTGTCCAATGAAAATCCGTTTATCATCTGCATTTCTTCTTGGTGTAGCAATTTTAATGGCCAGTAGTGTACAACCACCTCACCTCATAGTTGGCCCCAGCAGAGCGGCGGAGTTGCCCGAAGTTGCGGGCAGCGGGTTTTCAGGTATGCGGGTGGGCGCCTCCCGTTACGGCCGTGGGAGGCGCCTAATACAGCTCGCGGCCGGCAAATGAATCGGCCCGGCTGAATGGACGCGCGCCCGCGGGCCACGGCCCGCCGCCCCCTTGCTATGCCGGCCGGCTGCGCGGCAATTATGTAAAGGCGATGCAAATCCCGGCAGGGGCCCGTCATCAGCAATGGTAATGGGGGGCGCCGCCGTCTTCGGGCAGGCGAGCCACGTCCGCGCGTCGCGCCTATCTGACCGCGCTGTCTCCGCCGCTGCTCCGACCTGTCCGTCTGTCCGGGCGACACTTCCCAGCCCTTGACACTCTTCGCGCCATCCCATTACTGCAAAGGAGAGCTTGGCGTTCAGCATGGGCCAGGGCTTCTCATCGAAGGCCAAGTAGGCTAATTTCCCAGCGCGGTTCTCACTGAGGTGACGTGGTATAAGATGCGATACGATACGAGGGGCGCTTTGCTGAAAGTAAGTTGGCTGGTTCAGGATTCCAATACACGATATTATCTCCACTCTTTTGGAAACAAAACCCTACTTTCCAACAAAATCTCCGTCCCAGAATGGAACTTTCACTCTGCAGCGGCGTGTGCGCTGATGCGAAACTTCCTGGCAGATTAAAACTATGTGCCGGAACGAGACTCGAACTCGTGAACTTTGTCTTTCGCGGTCAAGTGCTCCACCGACTGAGCTACCCAGAAAGACTCACAGCCCGTCCTCACAGCTTCAATTCTTCCAGTACCTCGTTTCCTACCTTCTAAACTTCACAAAATCTCCGTTTAATGCGACGGCCTTACGCCACCTTACTGGGAGGGCCTATATGCCTGCATGGTACTACTGGTAGAGGTCGGAGCCAACGTTTTGCTGCATCAGTAATCTGGAAGGTGCGAGGTCCAGGCTATATCGGGGATTAGTACGCCAGCTGGTGGATGAGTGTGCCAGTACCACCATAAGAGACGTTCAGTTGTGCAACAAGGTGTTTGATTGTGACCCGTCGATCACCTCGAATGAGAGTGTCCGTGCGTTCTAATATTGCAGGAGTCACAGCTGTGTGTTGGACCGCCGACACGCTGACGGACCCCACAGCCAACGACTCACCGTGCTTTTGTTCACTGTCAAGTCTTTGTAGACGTTCAGTAAGCGCCTACAATTATCTGTGATGCTCTGGTTTTCCGCCAAAAGAAATTCAATGACAGGTCTGTGCCTGGAAGCCTGGAACGCACCTGTGTTACAGGCACAATTTTGAATGCCACGTATAGAGACGTGTAAGCTGTGGGGGCTGAAGCGGAAATATTCCACACTATTTGTATGTCCATCCTTGTGCCAGGAGGTCTGGGGCACTACGGCCGTTCGCTGTTGTAAGAAAATGGAACACCTACAACCGTCCTTATGTTGTCATTTATGGTGTAGCTACTATTTTCGACCCTTCAGCGCCCCATCTTTGGTGTTACTTAATACCGAAGCTGGCAGCTGCACAGTAAACGACAATATAAGGACGGCTATAGCTGTTTCATTTTCTTAAAATATTCAACGATGTCCCACGACAAATTCCGCATTTTTCCAACCGAAATTGGTAGGTAAAATAAACGTGTTGCGTTAATTATTGAAGGCCCCTCATATGAAACGTGATGCGACTAGAGATACGACGCAGAAGCAAACCACATCGCTGTAACGTATAGAAACGTAGTTGGAGTGCCGTAATTGGTTCACTCTGGGACGAGAGATCGTTTCATTGTAAGTAAAATACATTGAAGATGGCTGTTTTAGCCAAAATCTAGATATGCGAGAGTAATAAAAACTAATGGGACTGCCAATTAACAATCGACAGTTTGAACTGTTTCTTTAATAGTTATGTCATGTAGAGCTTTTTGAAAGAAGTTTTCTCCATTTGACCGTAAACTGCTATTCACTTGCCGGCCGCGGTGGTCTAGCGGTTCTGGCGCTGCAGTCCGGAACCGCGGGACTGCTACGGTCGCAGGTTCGAATCCTCCCTCGGGCATGGGTGTGTGTGATGTCCTTAGGTTAGTTAGGTTTAAGTAGTTCTAAGTTCTAGGGGACTGATGACCTCAGTAGTTAAGTCCCATAGTGCTCAGAGCCATTTGAACCACTTTTGTACGTTGGTACTGTTGCAGCGAAAATGTTGTAGTTCGATACATTACGACCGGAGAAGCAGCACCGGCTTTCATAATAGCGCCCGCCAGTAGCTGATGCACAGGCTATGAAGTTTTGTGTTACAAACAGTGACAGGTACTGTAAGATCTGAAACCCAAAATCAAACCGGCATCCAAAATCTTTGATCTGCTGGAACGTACAGAACAGTCCTGATGTCGCTCCAGGTAATTCATCTTTCTGATGGGATGAAAAAGCACCTCAAATGTTTTTTTTATTCCAGTCTTTGACCACAATATCAATTATTTTGACGATGACCGGTTTCATTACGGCCTTATCACTTTAGGAAATGGTGTAGAAAAAGATCTGAGAATGGCTTTTACTGACTGAAACCGTTCATCGTCAAAAGAATTGATATTATGATCAAAGACTGGAATAAAAAACATTTGACAGTGTTGGATCACTGTTCACATACGCGACTATGTCTCAGCTGGTGTAAAAGCATCTACCTGAATATCGCGGTTGTGGAGGCTGCACAAAGCATCTTACACAACGGAATGAGGTAGTTTGTCAAGAGATAGATCAACTGCGTAGGGGCTGAGGGAGACGATGTAAAGAAATGTTACTTGCAGTAGCCTTCGTCTGGTAAAGCTTTATTCTTTAAAAAATCGATAACTCATGTATGAAGGACCTTCAAACGTCTGATTACTTCACAAATGAGTCAATGTATTAAATATTTGACGTTAAGCATGTAAATGATAAAAAGTCTGAAGTTTGCTGGATGTGTGCGAAGTGCTGTTATTCTCAAATACTGGATGAATTAAGTCCGGGTCTTTGCCTTTAGTTATGCTGCCTCAAGAGAAATACAGTTTCTAAATGTAGTACTTGTGTTATTGTGTTAAACTTTCAACATAAAATTTTACCTCTTAATGAGAAGATGACAGCATTTAAATTTTTTAAATTCCGCCAATAGTTACGTGAAATACTAAAAATCAAATTTTTGTTGTCCCTGGAAGGCGTTAGCCAACCTGCAATTGGTTCCGGGAAAGTCACCTAGCATTACACACGTAGATACTCCGGATTCCACCTTACAGTGTCTGACGGAAGATATCTGTCCTCCTCCTCTTCCTTCCCTCCTCCTACTGCTCATCGTCCACCTCCTCTGTTCAGTTCGAGAATGATACATTGGTAGAGCGACTGTCGATAAGTTTCCATATGAGTTCTGATTTCACTGATATTTTTCACGAGTCATAAGTGGGAGGAGTAAGTACGCTCTCGGAATTGTAACAGAAACCTTCTCCGTGATTAGCCTCTCTTGTTGCGTCTACCACAGGAGTTTGTTGAGCATCTCCAGAAGACTCTCGTTGTTTCTAAACCATCCCGTGACGAAAGGAGCCGTTCTTCTTTGGACATTCGCTCTTGTGTTAACCCTACTTGGTATGGGTCTAGATTGATAATAAATCGGCCGCAAAAATGTTTTTGTGAGCCAGTTCATTCGTGGATGAATTACTACATACACTGATCGGCCAAAACATTATGACGACTTTCCACTGCGACGTCAGATGTCACCTGGTTGCGTTGCGGGAACGTGACGCGGCAACAAAAGTATGTAAGCGGAGCATACACGGACGGGGGATCACCCCAGTGAAGATATGAGCTGCGAATGTGGAAATGAAATGAACGTATGGCATTGTTGGCCGGGAGGCCCCGTCTAGGGACGTTCGGCCGCCATGTGCAAATCTTATTGCAGGTGGCGCCACATTGGGCGATTTGCGTCTATGTGATGATGAGGGAAAAACAACACCCAGTCCACGTACGGAGAAAATCTCCAACCCGGCGAGAATCGAACCCGGTCCCGTTGCAGGGTAGGCAAGCACGTTACTACTCAGCTAAGCAGGCGGACTGCAATCGGGGAATCAATGGAGGTAAGAGGCTCTGACAAAGGGCAGTGTTGTGACTTGGCGAGACAGCCAAGCCACTACGAGGTAGCCGAAAGGCACGCGTTTAAGCTCACGCAGGATGGCGTGAGGTCTGGAACAGGTCAGGGATATGAGACTAGCAAAAATAGTACGTATCTGTTGGAATACTTAACTTTAATCCAATATTGGTGAACATCGGTCTGACGGTACATGCATCACAAGATAAATGGCAGTTGATAATGGCGCCTTGCTAGGTCGTAGCAAATGACGTATCTGAAGGCTATGCTGACTATCGTCTCGGCAAATGAGAGCGTAATTTGTCAGTGAACCATCGCTAGCAAAGTCGGCTGTACAACTGGGCCGAGTGCTAGGAAGACTCTCTAGACCTGCCGTGTGGCGGCGCTCGGTCTGCAATCACTGATAGTGGCGACACGCGGGTCCGACGTATACTAACGGACCGCGGCCGATTTAAAGGCTACCACCTAGCAAGTGTGGTGTCTGGCGGTGACACCACAGGCAGATTATTATCACGCATAGCCTATGAACGACTAACTAGGAAACGGCGAATATGGTTGAATGTTCACGTGCTACTGCCGTGAGCGCCTACGGAAAGAGGTAAGAGAGTGAAGCTATCACTAGGCGCTAAATGGTTAGACGTCCACGACTCTTCACAGAACGTGGGGTTCTGAGGCTTGTCTCCTCTGTAATGTAAGACAGATTGTGATGTGTGGTATCTCTGGCGGAAGACCAAAATGCTGGTGCACTCACAAGTGTTTCGGAGCTCACAGTTCATCGTACTTTGTTGGACATGGAGTTCCGCAGCAGACCACCCCTACGTGTTCACACGCAGACAAGCGACATCGTCAGTTACGACTGCAGTGGGCAAGGCACCATCGGGATTCGACCGTCGGTCAATGGAAACCCGCCAGTTCTTCGGCAATCACGTTTTTGTTACACTAGGTCGTCTCCACAAACGTCGTCATCGAGCTGAATGGCGGCTCGAAGAGTGCAGCGCGCCACGGACGCAGGCTGGTGGTAGCAGTATCACGCTATGGGAGAAATTCTCCTGCGCTCCTGTGGTAGCAATCGAAGACACGATGACAGCTGCGAACCACCTACATCCCTTCATGCTTGATAACTTTCCCGACGGCGATATCTTTCAGCAGTACAACTTTCGTATCTCGGAGCCTTGCCGTGTTACTGTGGTTTAAGGAGCATTATAGTGAAACTACGTTGATGTCTCGGCGACCAAATTCGCCTGATGCAAATCCTATAGAACCTAACTGTAACGCTATCGGGCACCATCGCCGTTTACGCAACTCGGCGATCTATTATTTACGCGAATAAATGACCTGTGCGCAGACATCTAATGCCATATACCTCCACAAATCTGCCAACAAGCTGTTGGATCCCTGATAATCAGAATGACTGATGAATTTAGTTCGAAAGGCGGACAAACAAGCTGTTAAGCAGGTGGTCACAAGGGTTTGGCTCACCAGTGTATACTTCCGGTGAATACCAGGACGGCGTCTGATTTTATGTGCTCATTAAGCAGGTGGTCATAAGGGTTTGGCACACCAGTGTATACTTCCGGTGAATATCAGGCCGGCCTCTGATTTTATGTGCTCATTTCGCTTCACGTCGCTCCGGACGGTTACACATACGTACTTTACGGCAGTTACTGTTTCCAGTGATTTGTCGCCCGTAGTGTAATCGAACAGTAGAAGATCTCTTCGCTTATTTATGCACAGTTCGTTGCATTTATTTGCGTTGACAGTCTGTTGCCAGTCCCTCAACCAATCTTCTTCAAGTCTTCCTACATTTCGTTAGTCTTCTGGCGCTGCAGCCATCCTACATGCAACAGCATCATTCACCAATGGGCTCACGGAGCCTGCAACATTATACACTACTTCATTACAGTAAATTGTAAACAAAAGTGCCCTTACTGCATACGCATGGGGTGCTGCTGAGATTACCGTCACATGTCAATTTTATTCATTTGCATCTACATATACATTGATGCACTGCGAATCACAACTTGACAGAGGGTTCTCTATTGTTCCAGTCTCGAACAGCGCCTGGAAAAACGAACACCTACATCTTTCTGTGCGGACTGTAATTTCCCTTATTTTATCGTGACGATCTCCTTATGTACGTTGGCGCCAAAAAAAGTATTTTCACATTCGGAGGAGAAAGCTGGTGATTTAAATTTCGTGTGAAGATTCTGCCGAAATGAAAATCGTCTTTGTTTTAATGATGTCCACCCCAAGCCCGGATCATATCAGTGGCACTCTCTCCCCTGTGTCGCTGTAATACAAAACGTGCTGCTCATTAAAAACGACGCGTTGAGTTCTATGTGCATGGAAGTACTGTAAGAAATTACAGATATTGTCCGATACACCATAAGCTCGTATTTTTCACTAAAGACAGTGCGAAAATATATTACTTGCTTACGGGAAGTCAAACAACACGGTGTCAACACGAGCGGATTTTTCTACAGCGCATAGATCTCGCGGACGAATTGGGCGATCTGAGTTTTGCAAGATCTCTGTTTGCGGAATCCATGTTGGTTTTTATGGAGAAGATTGTTGGACTTGATGGGCTAGTAGTAAAGTCGCAGGATTGAATCCTAATGAGAAACTAGAAATTTTCAGTCGGCCTATAGGCTGGCCGTCACTTCTCAAAGATGTGAAGACATGCCAGGAAAGACACGTGGTTCGGAATGTAACTTAAACTTAGTCCTGTTTCCTCGATACCACTACTGGGGTAGGATAAGGTCGTGCAAGTCGGTGAAGCGGCGTCCGAATGAAAGAACTCGCCAACAGGTAGCTGAACTCTCCCTCCACACGCTACATTCGTAGTGCCCCTGCCATTATACCCATTACTCGCGGCAGACAGTCCACAGAGTCCCGTAAGAGTTCAGGCAAATCGTGTGCATTCGCACTGAAGGTCATCAGCCGGTTAGCCCTAAACGATATGAAGATGGCATCTGTTCTTTCGGACATGTCCGAAAGAACAGATGCCATCTTCGTATCCTGATTTAGGATTTCCGTGATTTCCCTAAATCGCTCGGGGCAAGTACCGGGATTGTTCCTTTGAAAGGGCACGGCCGACCGCCTTCCCCAATCCGATAAGACCGATGGCCTCCCTGTTTTGTCTCCTCCCCCAAACAACCCAACCCTGTCGCTCATCCCGCACAGCACTCTGTGTGCAGCCAGTCTATCAGCTAACAGCTCTTCAAAAAGGCAGTTAGGCCTGTACGGTTTTTCCAGTGTCGGATCCTTTTCAGGACCTTTCTTTATTGTTACTAAATTTGCCCTCTTCCAAGTGGCCCGGAATTTGTGTAGTCCACTGCCTACACTTTCCGACTTGCCCTCGTACGTCGCCCGACAGCGCCGCAGCGCCTCGAGCCAAGCCGGGGCCCGGACCCAGGCGCTCCGCCACGTACGGCGGCCGCGTACGTGCGCTGCCCGCCGCCGCTTTTAATATTTAACACCCGCGCCGGTCCGCCCGCGCCTGCCCTGGGCGGAGCCGCGAGCTACACGCGGCCGGCCGCACATACATACATACAGGCACACGCGGCTTGTGGCTGCAGCTCAGCTAGCAGCGCGACGTGCGCCAGCGGCGCATCTGGACCGGGCCACCGACAGCCGACAGCCGTTCCATCTGAGGCTGCGCGCTCATCGGCATGCCGGCCGACGCCCGCGCCCGCTGCGGCGGTCCCACAAACTACGGACGCAGGTATTCACCGCCTGGTCTCCTGCCAACTACTGCCGTCTCTTCCCGCTGGCAGTCCCCGCTGAAATGTAACACATTATCCGTCACAGGCAAGTGGCGCTCTCCATCCCTAACCGGGAGTCGTATGTTTTTCCTTGCGGTATTGTCCAGTGTGGAAACACAACATGAATACTGAGCGGAAAAGGGAAGGAAAGTCTAGAATTTGTAACGTGTTGCACAGTAGGACGACGAAGGGGAAAAACGAAATAGCAGGTGACGAAAAAAGAAGAAAGAGAAGAGAAAATGACAAGGGGTCTCCAGTAAGTTAATTAGTTACACATTATTACGACAGGCCAAGTAACACCAGTTGAATGCTGCACTACACTTCAAAGTAACACAGATACGTAACGGTATTTTTCAAAGAGGTCACCAAGTCTGTGTCAACAACCCCGGAAGGTACTACCAATCGTCCAATTCGCTCTGAGCACTATGGGACTTAACTTCTCAGGTCAACAGTCGCCTAGAACTTAGAACTACACTACTCGCCATTAAAATTGCTACACCACAAAGATGACGTGCTACAGGCGTGAAATTTAACCGACAGGAAGAAGATGCTGTGATATGCACATGATTAGCTTTTCAGAGCATTCACACAAAATTGGCGCCGGTGGCGACACTACAACATGCTGACATGAGGAAAGTCTCAACCCGATTTCTCATACACAAACAGCAGTTGACCGGCGTTGCCTGGTGAAACGTTGTTGTGATGCCTCGTGTAAGGAGGAGAAATGCTTACCGTCACGTTTCCGACTTTGATAAAGATCGGATTGTAGCCTATCGCGATTGGGGTTTATCGTATCGCGACATTGCTACTCGCGATGGTCGAGATCCAATGACTGTTAGCATAATATGGAATCGGTGGGTTCAAGAGGGTAGTACGGAACGCCGTGCTGGATCCCAACGGCCTCGTATCACTAGCAGTCGAGATGACAGGCATCTTATCCGCATGACTGTAACGGATCGTGCAGCCACGTCTCGATCCCTGCGTCAACAGATGGGGACGTTTGCAAGACAACCATCTGCACAAACAGTTCGACGTTCGCAGCAGCATGGACTATCAGCTCGGTGACCATGGCTGCGGTTACCCTTGACGCTGCATCACAGACAGGAGCGCATGCGATGGTATACTCAACGACGAACCTGGGTTCACGAATGGCAAAACGTCATTTTTCCGGATGAATCCAGGTTCTGTTTACAGCATCATGATGGTTGCATCCGTGTTTGGCGTCATCGCGGTGAACGCACATTGGAAGCGTGTATTCGCCATCGCCATACTGGCGTATCACCCATGCGTGATGGAATGGGGTGCCATTGGTTACACGTCTCGGTCACCTCATATTCGCACTGACGGCACTTTGAACAGTGGACGTTGCATTTCAGACGTGTTACGACCCGTGGCTCTACCCTTCATTCGATCCCTGCGAAATCACACATTTCAGCAGGATAAGGCACGACGGCATGTTGCAGGTCCTGTACGGACCTTTCTGGATACAGAAAGTGTTCGACTGCTACCCTGGCCAGTACATTCTCCAGATCTCTCACCAACTGAGAACGTCTGGTCAATGGTGGCCGAGCAACTGGCTCGTCACAATACGCCAGTCACTACTCTTCATGAACTGTGATATCGTGTTGAAGGTGCATGGGCAGCTGTACCTGTACACGCCATCCAAGCTCTGTTTGACTCAATGACTAGGCGTATCGAGGCAGTTATTATGGCCAGAGGTGGTTGTTCTGGGTACTGATTTCTCAGGATCTATGCACCCAAATTGCGTGAAAATGTAATCACATGTCAGTTCTAGTAATATTTGTCTAATGAATACCCGTTTATCATCTGCATTTCTTCTTGGTGTAGCAGTTTTAATGGCCAGTAGTGTACTTAAACCTAACTAACCTTAGGACATCACACCCATCCATGCCTGAGGAAGGATTCGTACCTACGACCGTAGCGGTCACGCGGTTCCAGACTGTGAGGCTTAGAACCACTCGGCCTCCCAGGCCGACAATCGTCCAATTCCTGAATGGCAGAAATCCGCACCTTGGGTAAACCCCCGGTGTGTACAACATGCACGTGTACTTCTAGCTCCCTAATGTTGTCTCCTCATGGGAATTCTCATGCCTATAAAATGATTAAACTGACCTCGCCATTGACAACATACACCTACGGATTTCCAATAAATGAAGTATCGGGTTATGCCTTTACTTCACTTCAGTTTTAACACTTCAAACCAATAATTCCTAGCTGCTAGAATGAATTACAGTTGGGTAATACTCTGAAGAGCCAAAGAAACTGGATTATGCATGCGTTTCCAAATACAGACGTGTAAACAGGCAGAATACAATGCTGCGGTACGCAACGCCTATATAAGACAAGTGTCTGGTGCAGTTGTTAGATCGGTTACTACTGCTACAATGGCATGTTATCAACATTTATGTGAGTTTGAACGTGATGTAATAGTCGGCGCACGAGCGATGGCACACAGCATCTCCGAAGCAGCGACGAAATGGGGATTTTCGGGTACGACCGTTTCACGCGTTTACCGTGAATATCAAGAACCCGGTAAAATATCAAAACTCCTACATGTTGTGGCCGGAAAAAGATCCTGCAAGAACGGGACCAACGACGACTGAAGAGAATCGTTCAACGTGTCAGAAGTTCAACCCATCGGCAAATTGATGCAGATTTCAGTGCTGGGCCATCAAGAAGTGTCAGGCTGGGAACCATTCAATGAAACATCATCGACATGGGCTTTCGGAGCCGAAGGCCCACTCGTGTACCCTTGATGACTGCACAACACAAAGCTTTACGTCTCGTCTGGGCCCGTCAACACCGACATTGGACTGTTAATGTTCAAATGTGTGTGAAATCTTATGGGTCTTAACTGATAAGGTCATTAGTCCCTAAGCTTACACACTACTTACCCTAAATTATCCTAAGGACAAACACACACACCCATGCCCGAGGGAGGACTCGAACCTCCGCCGGGACCAGGGACTGTTAATGACTGGAAACATGTTGCCTAAGTCCGACGAGTCTCGTTTCAAATTATATCGAGCGGATGGATGTGTACGGGTATTGAGACAATCTCGTGAATCCCTGGACCCTGCATGTCAAAAAGGATCTGTTCAGGCTGGTGGAGGCGTGTGCGATTGATAGGTCTAGATACGACTCTGACAGGTGACACGTATGTAAGCATCCTGTCTGATCACTTGCATCCTTTCATGGCCATTGTGCATTCACACGAACTTGGGCAGTTCCAGCAGGTCAATACGACACCCCACACGTCCAGAATTGCTACAGCGTGGCTCCAGGAACACTCTTCTGAGTTCAAGCACAGCCTTTTATTTAGTTGTAAAACGAGCTACAGCTCCATGAAGTTATTAATACTACTACTACTAATGATAATAATAGTCACCCAGTCTCAGTTACTGGTTGCCTATCTAACGACTTCAAGGGGCACAAAAATTTGATTTTCAGTATTTCATATAACTACTGACCGAATTTAAAACGCTCTCATAATTACTCAAAAGGTATAAGCGTTTACCACATTAAGTCAATTACATAAGCAAAGGTAATTTCAGTTGTTATAATGAATGAACAATGCACTGCCTGGATCACAATAGTAATCCAGACGGTATTTGTACTTTCATTAGAGTAAGTCAAGTATTGAGATTAGAATACTCCCGCCTCATTTGACTACAACGCACAGAATGTCCATTCAACCACGTGAAACTCTCATAATAGCTTCTCTTTGGAATCTTGTCACACTGGTTTGAATGTCAGTTATGTCGAAGTATAGACCATTTACGGGAGTTTCTGCACTTTGTCGTTTCGTTGTAGGTCTGTCTTGATAATTCCGAGTCCAGAAAAGAATTTCCCACATTTTGCATTTCACTTAAATCTCAGCAGACGTCCACGTGTCGCCGTCTTTGTTCGGGACTCAAAGTGAGCGGGGCAAACCTTGAACACGCTTTTCTCTTCTTCCAAATGTTCTGGAAAACGTCTTGTGGTCTTGATGTGGAGATACTGCTCCATTGCGACTTGTGGCACAAGAACGTTGACATGGTGCAGCAGCACGCCCACTACTTAACACTGCCTTCTCACAACTGAGTTGTTAGTTCAAGCTACTACCGTAGCTGCAGCGCTGATGTCGCCTATAAGCCAGGCACAAAACAAGTTTCCGAAGTTTTTGGACGGATGATTTATGTGTCTTGAGGCAGGTGTAAGCCACTGTGCGCTAATTATCTGGATCATATTGATCCACTATTTCAGAACAAGAGTAGTTACCGACTTCCAACATAATTTACACACAATTTCGAACCTTTTAGAAACTTTTTCTCTCTGACACCTCTTACGAATTAATGAAAGGAAAAGTTTATCACTTACTGTATTTTCAATGTTCACGCAGTGAAGCATCTACAGGTGAGACGTTTTAAATTCTTTACTAATAATTCTATTCGCAGAACATTTCGCGGGCAGTATCTAAGTGCACCACTAAATGTGCCTGCAAAATTATGTCACTGCACAGCACATTGTTCAGGAGATATAATGTCATAAACGTTGAGGTGCGTGAAAATGAAACACCAGGGCGAAATTTACAGATACAATTGAAACACGTGTACAAATACATGTGAAATACATTAAATGGATGTGTAATATATTGACATGTGTGTACTTGGGCAAATCCGTAAGCAAAAAACTCATCCTAAGCCCATGGAACGATTTCAGCAAAATTTGGCACACACAGGAGAGGGAGGGACGGATGAGAGAGCGGAGAGGAGAAGATTGACAGAGAAAGGAAATAGGAGACGGACAGAGACAGGGAGAGGAAGATATAGGCAGAGAGGGGAGGAGACGAACAGACAGAGAAAGTGAAGAGGAAGAGTTGGAGAGTGAGTGAGTGAGACGAGAGGAGGAGTGGACAGAGAAAGGAAAGAGCAGAAGATAAGCAGAGAGAGATGAAGGAGGAGATGGAATTAGACAGGGAGGAGCAGAATGATAGTAGTAGACAGTGGAGGAGGAGATTGAGAGAGGGGTGAGGAGTAGACGGTCAGAGAGAGGGGGGAGGAGATGGTCAGAGAGAGGGGGGAGGAGATAGACTAATAGAACACTGGAGTAAATACATATCTGGGCAACATCTGGCACCAGTTAGCAGTATATAATAAAGAACTAGTAAAGGGTTTCCTATACCTCTTAAAGAGTATGGCCTGGCTTTGCTAGAACCACAGGAAGTGAAACCGCACATTACGCTCTGTTTCATTGTGGACCTTGTTGTCTTTACCTCCGTTTTGAAATCAAATAAAATGTACCCAGGAACAAATATTCAATTGAAATTTAAAAACATTGTAGTTAAATCTTGCCAATACTATATCTAATATAAATATAGGTTTCCATGGTCATTGTCACAGTAAAACAAAAACACCCTGAAGGAGGTCAGTTGCAATAGTGACTGGAACGTCGTTAGTTTTACATATGGACAATGCAGTAACAAACTCGGAAACATTTTATTGACTATATTTAATAGTCTTCATTACATTATTGCTCACCTACGCAGCGGTAACCAGTAAATGAAATCAAATTAACCAGGAGCATTACCAAAACCAGCTGTTACACTAGACATTCAGGTGTCTAAATTGTTTTGACCCAATTCACACAAATTCAAGGTAAGATTCTACTGGATGAATCGTTTCACGACCAACTGGAAGGCAGACAGACGAAGCACAGCATATCTGGTAATACAGACATTTTATACAATAAACACTTTCTATTAAACTGGCTGAGGGAAAGAATATGTTTAGCTGTGTTATGAAAATGTTCAGTTTTGGTCTTTTTCGTACTCATTTTTAATAGAAACAGGAAATTTTGTGGCTAACTTTATAATCCTACCTGTTCGTAGGTTACAACCATATGAAATACTGCCATTAAAGTCACAGTCCTTACCCATCCAGCAAGTGGAAAGGTCTCTCTCATACCTGTGAACTGATGAACCCAACCGATTTACCCATTAATTTTTACTTATATTCCGTTTGCAATGACTTTAAATGAGGTCAGAGAGATGGGGGAGCCGGCCGCAGTGGCCGAGCAGTTCTAGGCGCTTCAGTCTGGAACCGCGCGACCGCTACGTGGCAGATTCGAATCCTGCCTGGGGCATGGAAGTGTGTGATGTCCTTAGATTAGTTAGGTTTAAGTAGTTCTAAGTTGTTGGGACCATAGTGCTCAGAGCCATATGAACCATCAGAGATGGGGGAAGAGGATGGGTTAAGCAAAGGGAGGGGGAGTAGGAGAGGGTTAAAGAGAGGGGGGAAAAGGGAGATTAGAACGTATATCTAATTCCCATACATGTTTAGCAATTGCGAAGCATTGCCAGATTCGCTGTTTAACAATACAATACAATTAGCTTGAAGGTATTATACACCACATGAATGTGTAGTATGCGAACTATTTTGCACACGCTGAGCAAGACGGAACCTAATCTCCAGCAATAATACAAATTGCAGGAAACGATGGAAAGTGCTTATGGCTGTTTCTAGTGTGCATTCCTTTATCTGATTCTAAAATAAGTCAATAGACTGAAGAACCGGCCAAAAATATCGTGTGTTCCTGGGTTCACTATCCCATATGCAGAAAGCTCTCCCGTATAACATTCTTTATAAAATTGGAGGGGGCAAGGGTTACTGTCTTTGGAACGACAGGAAAAATAAAGACGACGATACTGTAAAAGGTAAATATTCCTCGATGTTTTCAACCTGACAGGAAAGGTCCGGGTCGTCTAAGAGCCGGCGTTTCGCGTGTTTCGTCCCGCACGCAACAGCCGAGCGCCGGCAAGACTGCGGAAGAGACGAAGTGCCGAGTCCGCGACGGCGTGCAGATCATCACAAGCTAAATAAAACGATGCGCTAACTCGACGCTCGAGAGGTCGGGCGGGCAGGTAGCGAGAAGCGCGCATCGCGGTAGCCGGCTGGCTTTGCAGGCGCGGAGAGAGAGAGAGAGAGAGAGAGAGAGAGAGAGAGAGAGAGAGGGGCTCAAGGACGTGGGAACCCGGCGCGCATTCCTGTGGCACGGCTGCCGGTCGCTGGAGGGGGCGGGGGGGGGGGGGGGGAAGGGGGCGCCCGGAATTCTGACCCCCTGTCGCGCCCGCGCTGCCCCCACCGGCAAAAACAAAGGAGCGTGCCGCGCCAGATCGCATCTCGGGAATTCCAGGAAGAGCTCAGCTGGGCTCCGCGAAATGTGACCTTGTAGTCCAGTCCTCGGCGCTACTGCTCCGAAAGCGGCAAAATCACCGCCGGCACTCTCCGTAATCAGATCGGCTGGTCTCTCTAGCGCTTCGACGTCCGACCGTTTACTCGTGGCGTGAAAAGACTTGCACGATCTAATTTTGTACCATATGACGAACACGGATTCTCATCTTCAAGACAAGATAGCAAAGAGGACTACCATACCTTAAACGAAAAACAGGAGAAAAGTACGTTCAAATGGCTCTGAGCACTATGGGACTTAACTGCTGTGGTCATCAGTGATGATCAGTCCCCTAGAACTTAGAACTACTTAAACCTAACTAACCTAAGGACATCACACACATCCATGCCGAGGTAGGATTCGAACCTGCGACCGTAGCGGTCACGCGGCTCCAGACTGTAGCACCTAGAACCGCGCGGCCACTCCGGCCGGCAGAAAAGTACGGATCCAGCCTGTAACGAAATGACTCCTGATAGGTTAACTGTTTTCTACGCCTATTATAGACGCTGTTGTAACTGTCACCTGCTTAAAATACCTTATCGGGTTGCATAGTAGCGCTAAATACATATTTATATGCGAGATCGCACTTTTTCGTGAGAATATAACTTCGCGTTATAAATTTTTCGAGAATGAGATTGGATGGCCTATTAATGTCAGGGTGAATTTGTTAGCCAAAAAGAAAAGAATTCAGACTGGCCTAGTGCAATTTAGTATTGAAGCAACTTAAATAAGTTTTATATTACTGGTTTGTAAGATAGGTGTCGCTAGGTGGCAGTGTGGGTCGGCCGAGAGGTGTGCGGAGATGATCCGCGAAAGTGCGATAAACATTGAGTCCCGGTGGCGCAGTGGTTAACGCAACTTCCTACTCAGCAAGAGACCCTGGGTTCGAATCCCAGCCTGCCACACACTTTCACTCGTCCTCTCTCATTCCGCATAAAGTCCCGATGCAGCTGACATCAATACTCCTGTCCCTTTCCTTTCCTATCTCAACCCTCCAGTTTCAATCTACGTAATTAAATAACTCTGTTGGTACAGCTGGCTTGAACTGTCTACATAATCTTCTATCAGACTGTACTAAACATATCTTACACAATGAGAAGGTCACCCTTTTAATTAAAATGGTGTAAATGACCATGTAATAAAGTGCTGGCGTAATCTTCCTTATATGGGACTCAAATTCTTTAAAAAATTGGAGGGGCCGGGGGTTACTAGTAATATGAAAGTAGTGAGTGAACTTGAGTATAATAGTCAAGAGTGATCAATTCCACGTGTGGGATTCTGACGTAATAGGAAAGAAATTACTGTGCAGCTCATTCAGTAAAGCGGTAGTCATTTACTCGACCTGTACTGTTACCCGTGCACACAAAAGCAAAATTAAACAAGCGTAAAAAAATGGTTCAAATGGTGAAACTTCCCCTTAGACAACTTAGTGAATCACTGTGCTGATAACCCCCTTACGTTATTTGATTTTCAAACAGCTGAGCAAAATTGAACGTACTCAGACATTTCTCTCTTTACTTATTCTGATCATCACTAAACTGACACACAATATTTTTAGCGCAACGCAATCTGACTTTCAATAATCTCCACAAAAGAATGGCCCTGACTAACAATAACCTATACATTCCATGAATCACTTACCTCACAAAAATCTTCGTTACTCAAACTACTGCAATACAGCGAGCGCCAATACTGCCAGTTAAATAAAAGATTCAAACTACGGAAGGCACTAACTACTGGTAGGCATACTTAGCAAAAGAAAGATTTTGATAGAGAATAAACAATGTATTTACCTTAATAGAGTTCAAAAGTCATAAAATATTTATATAGTCAGTTCGTGACATCCAGTCTTACAAATTTCCTTTTTCTGACTGACAGACGTCCACATCGTCCGCTCTCAAAACTCTGCCATCTCTCTCCCCACATCGACCAATGCTGGCGGCTCACCTCCAACTGCGCAAAGCTATGCATTGTTCACATCCAACTGCCCACTACAATAGAGAATATTTCAACAATGCTAACCAGCCACAGACTGCACACAGCACAGCCAGTGATTTTCATGTAGAGCGCTACGTGGCGTTACCAATATAAAAACGTAAACAGCCTACTTTCAATGGCTCTAGGCACTATAGGACTTATCATTCTGAGGTCATCAGTCCCCTAGACTTAGAACTACTTAAACCTAACTTACCTAAGGACGTCACACACATCCATGTCCGAGGCAGGATTCTAACTTGCGACCGTAGCAGCAGCGCGGTTCCGGACAGAAGCGCCTAGAACCGCACGGCCACAGCGGCCGCCAAACAAACGTCATTCCTTCATACTAAATAAAGGTTCAAAAAGTATATACATAGACAGTCCAGTCACGTTAATCTGACAATCGCCTATGTTCGACTTCAACGTTCAGTAATCACTCACTACCAGCAGATGGCATTAATAGCCTTGATGGGTACACAGTGGGTGTCGGGGTGACGTGGAATACAATGAAGTCGTTGTCGTTATGCGGAAGAATTATCTGACGTCCATATGGGAATGATTATTTGCATTTCTGGCCAAGAGAAGAAGCGTTTCAGAAACGGCTGAGATTGTAAACTGTTAGCGTGCAGCCGTGGTTAAAATATTCCGTGCACGGCCAGATGGCGCTGTCGAAGCCCGGCGCATAGACAACTGCAGAGATGCAACTATTGAGCAGCTAACCGTCCAGATTAACCAAGACACTATCAACAGCATCTCCTCAACGAAAGTTCAGCGTACGTTGCTGTACATGGGCCTCACCAGCAGGCGCTTGGTTCACGCATCCATGCTGAAGAGGGCTGGAGTTTGCACGTTAATACCCAACTGGATGTCAACTGGGTGACAAGTGTCCATTTCAGATGAATCGAGTTTTTATACTGCATCGGAGAGATGGCAAAAACCCTGAAACAATTGTCAGAAGGGTCGAGGTCGGAGAAGTGATCGATTGTTTTCTTGTCATTCCTTGAGTGATCACATCATCCTGAAAGACACACTGGATCAACGCAAGTGTGCATCTATCCTTGGGGACCATGTCCGCTCTCTACATGCAGTTCGGCACGATGGCATCTACCAGGAGGACAACGCAATGTGTCACACACCTCGCAGTCTACGAGTGTGGTTCGACGACCACCAGGAAGCGTTTATCGTACCCTCCTGACCACTAAACTTCCCCGATTTAAAGTCAACCGAGAATCTGTGGGACCACCTCGACCAGGATGCTCGCGCCATGTAACTTCAACAGTGAAACTAGCAAAACTGGCGGTAACTTGCAGATTCTCACTGACTCTATTTTTACAGGACTCGCAGCAGTTAGCGCTGCAAAAGGTGGTTAGTCAGGCTTTTGACGGGATGGTCACATTAATGTACAGTACAGTATCAACGTCGTTGAACAATAAACGTGTATACACCTGGAATTGGACCCAACATTTAAAATTCGGACCTAGCGTAAGCAGCTCGGTTAATACCTTAAACAAAGCGGCCCCAAACATGTGAACAGCAGCTGTCAGATATGAATGCAACGCTTGCTGCGGTTCTCGACCAATTAGAACAAGCCGGTCGTAGTGGCCATGCGGTTCTGGGCGCTACCGTCTGGAGCCGAGCGACCGCTACGGTCGCAGGTTCGAATCCTGCCTCAGGCATGGCTGTGTGTGATGTCCTTAGGTTAGTTAGAACTAATTAAACCTAAGTTCTAGGCGACTGATGACCTCAGAAGTTAAGTCGCATAGTGCTCAGAGCCATTTGAAGCCCCAATTAGAACAAAGCATATTTATGATGGGCTCGCGAGCACGCCGCATAATGGCGTTTACACTTCCACTTCGCAATTCAAATTACTTATTTCGCGAGAAATCAGAATCTGGGGAACACAAAAAAATGCACTGAATGACTGGGAACATGCAACTACTATTTTACAAATTGAGAGAAATGTAGGAAGAGAGTTGAAGTAAACACTACAGTTATATGTTGGTACGATTGCGGGAGTTCCTCACAATATTGTCTCTCTAAGGTAACTGTCTTCCCAGTTTGACTCCATGGCTCTAAGCACTATGGGACTTAACTTCTGAGGTCATCAGTCCCCTAGACTTAGAACTTCTTAAACCTAACTGACCTAAAGACATCACACATATCCATGCCCGAGGCAAGATTGGAACCTGCGACCGTAGCAGCAGCGCGGTTCCGGACTGAAGCGCCTAGAACCGCTCGGCCACAGCGGCCGGCTTTGACGCCATGAAGCCGAAATAATTAGTTCACAATTAATTATAATAATTTCTTAACACGACTGTTCAGTTAACCAATAATAATCACTTAACAAACGAGTAAGGGAGATTATTTTAACATTTCACTTTACGTACAGCATAGTATGCAGATAGGCACTGCTTTTTGTTTATTAAAAGTGGAACTAAGTTTTATGAGTATTTTTGAAGGAGAGAGACACAATACACAACTTCTGCAATTCAGCCAGCACTGTACAGAAATAAACATTCGCTCTGGCTTCAGAAACCGAGGACCGACATCGCATCTGGTGCCTTGTCGTGTTCTTAAGCCACTAAGCGTCTATCTGACGCGTGATTCCTGAAGCGACAAACAATGTGAGAGATAGATTTTGACTAGAATATCCATCTTTTGATTTGCAGCTCCTTGTATTGGCCGTGTTTGCAGTTAAAATTTTTGGGATTTGAGGTCCGCCAGTTACGCAAAACTGCGTTTTTCTCAGTACCAAAACATGTATCGGCACCACTGTGCCATCATCAGTGGGTTTTCGTTCTTATTTATTCTGCAATGTGAACATTTTTGTTACATGATTATAAAATTATCTGCATTTTTAGTTCAAACAACAGATCGTTTCTTTTTGTAAATACCTTTACATTTGGTGAACATCAATTTTCTGGACCACTTTTGTGTTAATTATTACACGTAGCTTGTCATCTGCAACCAAACGATGTTGATGAGAGGTTTTTTTTTACTGAGAGTTAACCTATCTTCTAGAGTGTAATTTAGTTTTTCACGATGTTTTCGCGCCTATTTTCGTATTTACTTACGTGCCGGTGTTTTGCGTAACTGGCGGACCTCAAATCCCAAAAATTTGACTAGAATGCGTGTAGTACTTACTCTGTTGGTGGTAGTAAACATCTGAACTAATAAATGCGAAAGCGCTGAAGAGGAAAAGTAGAACCAGATTTCACACTGCTCGTCTGGCAAAGATGGTGTGAATATTACGCTGACCCAGTTTCGTAAGATGTTCGCTCTTCCCCTCGCCATTGCTCCAGACGTATTGGCTAGCCTTCACACAGTGAATGCAAAGCAGTTTACTTTCAGTCGAGCGCCAAGGCACTTCGCATACAACCAGCTTAATCCCCATCTCTTACGAATATTAGCTGCTCGTCCACACGAAAAAAGAAAGCGTTGCTCAATTTCCTCGTTAAGAAAGAGAGGTTCTCTTTATAGGCCAGCTGCTGCTCTCGTTATCTTTTTACGTGCACCGATTTCCCTCCTAATTCATGCAAGGCCCATCCTAATTCATGCTAAGGCTCTTCAGTTACAGTGCAGATTCATCCAGCTACAACCTGCTAATCGGAGCTATTATAACCACAATCACCTGCGTGGTCCACTTTCTCGAAAATTTTACGATCCCCCTTTCGTTTCTATCGTTTGGAAACCACTTTAAAATATGCCAGAAAACACTCTCTTAAAGAAGTCGCCTCCCATGAACTGCTACTCTTTCAGTAGATTTGGCGCCACTTTCTTCATCCAGATGTCTAGGTTTCAGTTCTGATTTATAAATCTGAGTCTTCTTGACCCAACTAATGTCTATCAACTGTAATGTAGTGGATGGAAATGCGGACTGTGAACTGAAATATTCTTGGTTCGCATCCTACTTTTTGAAAATATATAGGTCTTTTTCGCCCTAAAAGGTATGGGACTTTCCTTTAAATCAGCATGTTCTGGAATGCTATGTATACGTGCGGGCGCTCCAGGTTCAGAAGTGAGTTCCTCCGATTTTGCGAACGTGGACCAACGAACGATTTTCCGGCTTTATCTACAAGAGAGCTGGCACGACTTACAGTAATAGATTTTAAACTTTCTTGTTTCTAGTCTCATGTCTTTCACATGTTTTAAAAATACTGCTCGTACAGAGAAGCAGTAAACTGAAAAGACCCTCAGGCTTTCATTAAACTGCGAACTAAATTGTGAGAAGAAATAATTTTTACTTTCTGTGGAAGTCTATTGTTGTATCATAATGTCTGTAATGGTTGTTTTAAACTCCGATTGTGGTAGTACCCCTGAGTCGTTCACCGCCTGAGACAAATTAATTACTCGTTGTATTGATTGTACCAATGTGACAAGCTGAAATTCTTGCGTAGGACACGGTCGATAGACTAGTGAAGCTCAACGATTCTTCTGCGGTATTAACCACGCACCTTAATCTAAATATAAATGATCTAGAGCAAAGGATATTCGTTAGATCCTCTCGGCAGTTTGCACAGAAATTTTGTGGTCGTGGAGTGATTATAGAGCTACAAAGTGAATGGGAATAGCAACACACAATCCAATATCTTGGGTGGGTAGGCAAAAAAAAAAAAAAAAAAAACTAATAAACACAAGAATCTCGGTATAAACTTACTGTGTTCTTAATGTATTCTTAATGTCTTTCAGTGCACAAGCTACACTAGTGTGCAAAACGTAAGGACGAAAGTAACTTTTACGTGGTATAGCTGTACAAACCAAAACAGCTGGATGAAAGTTGGGCAGTACTCAGAAAGAACTGCTACAGTATAATACAGAAGGTAACTGAAAGAAATACATCTACATCTACCCGGGTACTCTGCAAATAACATTTAAGTGCCTGGCAGAGGGTTCATCGGACCACCTTCACAGTTCTCTATTATTCCAATCTCGTATAGCGCGCGGAAAGAATGAACACCTATATCTTTCCGTACGAGCTCTGATTTCCCTTATTTTATCGTGGTGATCCTTTTTCCCTATGTAGGTCGGTGTCAACAAAATATTTTCGCACTCGGAGGAGAAAGTTGGTGATTGGAATTTCGTGAGAGGATTCCGTCGCAACGGAAAACGCCTTTCTTTTACACTACTGGCCATTGAAATTGCTACACCAAGAAGAAATGCAAATGATAAACAGGTATTCATTGGACAAATATATTATACTAGAACTGACATGTGATTACATATTCATGCAGTTTGGGTCCAAAGAACCTGAGAAATCAGTACCCAGAACAACCACCTGTGACCGTAATAACGGCCTTGATACGCCTGGGCATTGAGTCAAACAGAGCTTGGATGGCGTGTACAGGTACAGCTGCCCATGCAGCTTCAACACGATACCACAACTTATCAAGAGTAGTGACTGGCGTATTGCGATGAGCCAGTTGCTCGGCCGCCATTGACGAGACGTTTTCAATTGGTGAGAGATCTGGATAATGTGCTGGCCAGGGCAGCAGTCGAACGCTTCCTGTATCCAGAAAGGCCCGTACAGGACCTGCAACATGCGGTCGTGCATTATCCTGCTGAAATGTAGGGTTTCGCAGGGATGCGCACGGATGCGACCATCATGATGCTGTAAACAGAACCTGGATTCATCCGAAAAAAATAACTGTTTGCCATTCGTGCACCCAGGTTCGTCGTTGAGTACACCATCGCAGGCGCTCCTGTCTGTGGTGCAGAGTCAAGGGTAACCGCAGCCATGGTCTCAGAGCTGATAGTCCATGCTGCTGCAAACGTCGTCGGACTGTTCGTGCCGATGGTTGGTGTCTTGCAAATGCCCTCATCTGTTGACACATGGATCGAGACGTGGCTGCACGATCCGTTATAGCCATGCGGATAAGATGCCTGTCATCTCGACTGCTAGTGATACGAGGCCGTTGGGATCCATCACGGCGTTCCGTATTACCCTCCTCAAACCACCGACTCCACATTCTGCTAACAGACATTGGATCTCGACCAACGCGAGCAGCAATGTCACGATACGATAAACCGCAATCGCCATAGGCTACAATCTGACCTTTATCAAAGTCAGAAACGTGATGGTACGCATTTCTACTCCTTACACGAGGCATCACAACAACGTTTCACCAGGCAACGCCGGTCAACTGCTGTTTGTGTATGAGAAATCGGTTGGAAACTTTCCTCATGGCGGCACGTTCTAGGTGTCGCCACTTGCGCCAACCTTGTGTGAATGCTCTGAAAAGCTAATCACTTGCACATCACAGCATCTTCTTCCTGCCAGTTAAATTTCGCGTCTGTAGCACGTCATCTTCGTGGTGTGGCAATTTTAATGGCCAGTCGTGTAATGATGTCCACCGCAAGTCCCGTATCATTTGTGACACCCTCTCCCATATTTCGCAATAATACAAAACGTGCTGCCCTTCTTTGAACTTTTTCGATGTACTCCGTCACTCCTATCTGGCAAGGATCCCACACCGCGCAGCAGTATTCTAAAAGAGGACGGACAATCGTAGTGTAGGCAGTCTCCTTAGTTCATCTGTTTCATTTTCGAAGTGTCCTGCCAATAAAACGCAGTCTTTTGTTAGCCTTCCCCACAACATTTTCTGTGTCTTCCTTCCAATTTAAGTTGTTCGTGATTGTAATACCTGGGTATTTAGTTGAATTTATGGCTCTTAGTTGTTCGTGATTGTAATACCTGGTTATTTAGTTGAATTTATGGCTTTTAGATTAGACTGATTTATCGTGTAACCGAAGTTTAACGAATTCCTTTTAGCACTCATGTGGATGACCTCGCAGTTTTCGTTATCTAGGGTCAACTGCCAATTTTCGCACCATTCAGATATCTTTTCTAAATCGTTTTGCAATTTGTTTTGATCTTCTGATGACTTTATTAGCCGATAAACGACAGCGTCATCTGCAAACAACCTGAGACGGCTACTCAGATTGTCTCACAACTCGTTTATACAGATAAGGAACAGGACAGGGCCTATAACACTACGTTGGGGAACGCCAGAAATCACGTTTTACTCGAGGACTTACCGTAAATTATTGCGAATTGTGACCCCTCTGACAGGAAATTACAAATCGTCTGTTATGTGACTCGATTTGTGAAGTCCCGAATAGAAATGACGCGCTCATTGAAAGGCAATAATTGCACTGATGTGATCGCGATTCGTGATGGCCCCATTTACACTGCAGGCGGCGGGACATGATTGACAACAGGGTGTGTGATCACGGGAGGCAGCGTACGGTCTGCAACTTGCTGTCGTGATGGCGGCGACTTTAGTAAGGCTTTCTTGTGGTAGGGCACGCCATTCTTCAAGTAGTGCAGTTGACTTCTGGTGGATGGTCGTTGGTGCACGTGGACATGCTGCGATACGGCTCCCCAAGGTACCCCGCAAGTGCTCGATGGGATTTAAGCCCGGGGGATCAGGAAGGCCGATACATTCGCTCAATATGCTCTTCTTCCCACAGCTGTTCCATCTGTGCTGTTCAATGGAGTCGCACATTGTCATCCACAAAACTGAAGTCAGGTCCTAATACAGCCCTGAAGAGACACACCGGGTGAAGGAGTACAGTGCCACGAAAACACTGACCGGTGAGTGTACCGTTTTCGAAAATCTGAAGGTCGGTATGCTCATACAACATTGTGCCTTCTCATACCGTTAACACCTGAACCACCAAAACGATCATGTTCCTGATGCATTACGTTTTCATTAACATAAAAGAGCAAAAGAAAGCTAACTCCGCTCTAAGAGGCCATAAAGGCCCAATGGTTCCGACCGACCGCCGTGTCATCCTGAGCCAATAGACGTCACTAGATGCAGTTACGGAGGGGTATGTGATCAGCACACCGCTCTCGCGGCCGTATCTGTTTACGAGACGGGAGCCGCTACTTCTTCATCAAGTAGCTCCTCAGTTTGCGTCACAAGAGCCGAGTGCATCCAGCTTGCCAATAGCGCTCGGTAGACCGGATGGTCACCCATCAAAGTGCTAGCCCAGCCCGACAGCGCTTAACTTCGGTGATCTGACGGGAACCGGTGTTACCACAACGGCAAGGCCGTTGGCTTATTACATTTTCCTACCTCTCGTCATATGAAGTACGTTCGGAATCAATATCCAGACTGAATCAGCTCTCATCCGAGAAGAGCACTCGACACCACACCTCGTTGATCCAGTCCCTATGCTCTTGGCACTGTCACAGACTGTGTCGCCGATGTGCGAGGTTAACGGAACACAACGTACTGGTTATCGGGCAAACAGACTACCCCCACGCAGTCGCCGTGACGCTATGGAGCGTGAGATTGGGTGACTTTCAGTCCCGTTAAATGCGGTTGCAATTGCACCCACTGTTTGACATGGGCCCCTTCGTAGATCAGCTCTTCTCGTTCGGATAAAAGTGCCTGTGATTCGGAATGCTCCCCATGCGCGTGAAACAATACTGTGTGCAATTCCGAATTCCTGGGCTGCAACAGTCACACTTTGTCCTTCTTCCACCTTCCACATGATTCCTCCCCTAGTGGAGTCATCCAGATGTCGTCTCTGGGCCATGTTGTAAAGAAGATACGCGTAAACACAAAAGCGCAACGTAACTGCTCGCTGATTGACACAGCCGGCCGGAGTGGCCGAGCGGTTCTAGGCGCTACAGTCTGGAGCCGCGCGACCGCTATGGTCGCAGGTTCGAATCCTGCCTCGGGCATGGGTGTGTGTGATGTCCTTAGGTTAGTTAGGTTTAAGTAGTTCTAAGTTCTAGGGGACTGATGACCTCAGAAGATAAGTCCCATAGTGCTCAGAGCCATTTGAACCATTTTTTTGATTCACACACACACACACACACACACACACACACACACTCACACGGTGTTTACCAGTTGCCTCACAGTGTTTTGTTTCCCACGCACTTCACTGCTAATGTTCTTCTACATATAGGTGTTCGATTTTTAGAACATTCCACTTCACTGACATTGGATATACACTGGGGTGACAAGTCATCATATAGCGATATGCACATATTCTGACTGCGGAAGTACCGCGTACACAAGGCATAAAAGGACAGTGCATTGGCGGAGCTGTCACTTTGTAAGCATGCTGTTTATGTGTTTGTATGTTGGCAGCGCTATGTAGCGCCCTGCATTAATATCTCTGACAGCGCTGTGTGCACTCTGCAAGAGACTCTATGGCTGGTCGCACTAGCAGTTGGAAGTTAAGTCAGCGGTGATGGCACTTGGAGGTGAACAGCCAGCAGTGATGGAAGTTGGGAGTGAGTAGTCAGCAGTGATGGAGGTTACAGGTTAATAATTAGCAGTGTTTGAGGTTTGCAGTATCAGAGCGAGCAGACGGTCTGAATGTATATCCGTCATTGAGATTCATTACTGATGATTATATAATTTTTGGACTGGTTGTCACATTCTTAAAGCAAATACATTGTTTGCTCTGCAACAAAATCTTTCCTTTGCTAACCACATGACTATCAGTAGTTAGAGCCTTCAGTAGTTAGAAGCTTTTATTTAGCTGGTAGTATTGGTGCTTGCGGCATTGCTGTAGTTCGTGTAATGCAGATTTTTGGGAGGTAAGTGACTTATGAAACGTATTGTTAGGATTTCTACTAATTCAGGGCCATTCTTTTGTATTAGTTATTTGAAGTCAGGTTATCAATTTTAAAGCAGTCAGATCGCGTTATCCTTGAATATTGTGAGTAATTAATGAATAGGAAAAGTTTGAGTTCTGTTTGTCAGGACAAATTCTGTAGGTCGGTGTTGAAACGATAAAGACAAGCAAAGAGACAGTATGTTCAATTTCACTCAGCTATATATATGCAGAAAATTAAATGAGAAGTTTCAACTTGTACTCAGGTGATTCATGTGAAAAGGTTCCCGAAGTGATAACGGCTGCACGACGGGAGTTAACAGACGTCGCACACGGAATGGTAGTTGGAGCTAGAAGCATAGTACTTTCCATTTCGGAGATCGTTAGGGAATTCAATATTCCGAGATCTACAGACGATCGAGAGCAGCGGCGGTTGCATAAAGTTGTCAGTGCTAACAAACAAGTAGCATTGCGTGAAATAACTGCAGAAATCAATGTGGCAGTTGCAACGAACATCAGTTAGGATAGTGCAGTGAAATCTGATGCTAAATTTGACGTTAATGGGCTATGGCAGTAGATGATCGACGTGAATGCTTTTGCTAACAGCATGACGCCGACTGCAGCGCCTCTCTTGGCTTGTGATCATATCGGTTGTACCCTGGATGACTGGCAGACCGTGGCCTGGTCAAATGAGTCCAGATTTCGGTTGGTAAGAGTTGACGGTAGGCTTAGAGTGTGGCGCAGAGGCGGCCGGTGTGGCCGAGCGGTTCTAGGTGCTTGTCTGAACCGCACGACCGCTACGGCGCAGGTTCGAATCCGGCCTCGAGCATGGATGTGTGTGGTGTCCTTAGATTAGTTAGGTGTAAGTAGTTCCAAGTTCCAGGGGACTGATGACCTCAGAAGTGAAGTGTCCTGCCAATAAAACGCAGTGTTTGGTTAGCCTTCCCCACAACATTTTCTGTGTGTTCCTTTCGAATTTAAATTGTTCGTAATTGTAATACCTAGGTATTTAGTTGAATTTACGGCTTTTGGATTAGACTGATTTATCGTGTAACCGAAGTTTAACGCGTTCCTTTTAGTACTCATGTGGATGCCCTCACACTTCTCGTTATTTAAGGCCAACTGCCACTTATCGCACCATTCCGATATTTGTTCTAAATCGTTTTACAGTTTGTTTTGATCTTCTGATGACTTTATTAGTCGATAACCGACAGCGTCATCTGCAAACAACCAAAGACGGCTGCTCAGATTGTCTCCCAAATCGTTAATATAGATAAGGAACAGCAAAGGGCCTATAAAATTACATTGGGGAACGCCAGAAATCACTTCTGTTTTACTCGATAACTTTCCGTCAATTACAACGAACTGTGACCTCTCTGACAGGAAATCACAGATCCAGTCACATAATTGTGTGGTACAGTGTCAAAAGTCTTCTGGAAATCCAGAAATACGGAATCGATCTGAAATCCCTTGTCAATAGCACTCAGCACTTCATGTGAATAAAGAGCTAGTTGTGTTTCACAGGAACGATGTTTTCTAAACCCATGTTGACTGTGTGTCAATGGACCGTTTTCTTCGAGGGAATTCATTATGTTCGAACACAATATATCCTGCTGCATATCGACGTGAACGATATGGGCTTGTAATTTAGTGGATTACTCCTACTACCTTTCTTGAATATTGGTGTGACTTGTGCAACTTTCCAGTCTTCGGGTAGGGATCTTTCGTCGAGCGAACGGTTGTATATGATTAAGTATGGAGATATTTCATCAGCATACTCCGAAAGGAACCTAAATGGTATACAGTCTGGACCAGAAGACTTGCTTTTATTAAGTGATTTGAGTTGCATCACTACTCCAAGCATATTTACTTTACGTAACTCAAGTTGGCAGCTGTTCTCGATTCGAATTTTGGAATATTTACTTCGTCTTCTTTTGTGAAGGCGCTAGGCTGGGCAAAAGGAGGTCCGACACGATATTGAGAGTTACCATATGACTTTTGTCGCCTCAGTGTAGTCCGTTGTGATCGCAAACCACGTAGGGCAGCACCTTTCATGTGATGAACCAGTTCGTTTGTGAGCCGCGCACCGACCTCGGTGCGAAACGCGTCCCGTGTGAGGCCGGCCTAAGTGCCGTGGCGCCTCAGTGATGTGCGGGCGGCGGAGGGCGGCGCGTTCCTCAGAGCGACCCTGCGGCCGCATCCGGGTCGAGGCGCCTAGAAAGCTGGCGGGCGCATCTGCTGCACGACTCTGCCACTCACAGCGCAGCGCGGGGTTTCACCGGCAGATTCACTTCGCCTCGGCTCGCATTGCCTCGCTGCCTCACGCACCGCCGCCGCTTGCGTAAGCGCCGTTACGCGCCAATCGCGAGTGGCTCGCCAAAGGCCGCGCTTTTCCCAGGCGGCCACGCGGCGGAACTGCAGCCGTGAAACACTCGGCGTGCTTTCCTTATATGCGGCCATTCGAGACGCCATACGAGTGACACGTACGAGAACCAAATTTTCTCTCTGTGGTCGACCGTTCGCCGAACTGCGCACATCTGGAATTGGACCACTTTGACGGAACAGTAATGAGGCTACTCACGCTAGTATGCAACAAAGCTGAGGGGATAAAGTACACTGGTGGAAAAAAAATTAGTACACCTGGAAAGACGACGTCCATTTTGTCCCAATGACTGCATATACCACATGGGGGACAGTAGATATACTGATAATGGTTCCATCGTCGACCGCCAACAGGTGGCGTAGTGGCATAGCTACCAGAGTGTCACTGTCTACCCTTCAATAGAGAACGCTCATAGCCAGAAGAAGAAATGAAGAAATGTCGTGTGACGAGGGCCTCCCGTCGGGTAGACCGTTCGCCTGGTGCAAGTCTTTCGATTTGACGCCACTTCGGCGATGGGATGGGGATGAAATGATGATGATTAGGATTACACAACACCCAGTCCCTGAGCGGAGAAAATTTCCGACCCAGCCAGGAATCGAACCCGGGCCCTTTGGATTGACAGTCTGTCGCGCTGACCACTCAGCTACCGGGGGCGGACTCATGAACGCTCAGTGCGATGAAAACGTGTGAAGCAAGAAGACAACCATGCCACTTGTGCTTCCTACAGCCAACTGAGAGAGTTTCAAAGGGGTCAAACTGTGGCCTTCCGAGTGGTGGGATGATCCTTTCGGAAAACTGCCACACAAGTTGGACGCACTGCGTCAGCTGTGCGACGATACTGATATCAGCGGTAACATGAACATTCTCACACCCGAAGATGAGGTTCTGGACGAAACTTCCTGGCAGATTAAGACTGCGTGCCTGACCGAGACTCGAACTCGGTACCTTTGCCTTTCGCGGGCAAGTCCTAGTTCTGCAAGGTTTGCAGGAGAGCTTCTGTAAAGTTTGGAAAGTAGGAGACCAGGTACTGGCAGAAGTAAAGCTGTGAGGACGGGGCGTGAGTCGTGCTTGGGTAGCTCAGATGGTAGAAAACTTGCCCGCGAAAGGCAAAGGTTCCGAGTTCGAGTCTCGGTCAGGCATACAGTTTTAATCTGCCAGGAAGTTTCTTATCAGCGCACACTCCGCTGCAGAGTGAAAATCTCATTCTGAGGCTCTGGACGTCTGTGCAATACAGATGCCCACCGGATTCATCGTATTGTAAGAGTAGCGGTGGCAGATAGTACAGCTACCACAGAACAGATAGGAGGGCTTGTCAGCCCAGATGTGTCAACACGACCTGCTGTGAACCGATTATTAGCAGTGGGACTACGGGCACGCACGCCTCTAGCCCATCTTCCACTCACATCGACGTGGACGGCTCGACTGGTGCCGTGAGAAGATCACTTTGAGGAATGAAGGCAGTCTGTCCGAAAGCAAGAGATGGTTGTCCGCGCATACAATGTAGACCTGGCGAGTGCTGTCTCGAAGAGTGCATTCGTACAAGACACACGGGCTCCATCCTAGGCGTTATGATGATGAGGGGTGTGGTAAGCAACAACTCCCGTTCACCTTTGGTGTTTCTGTAGGCGACGCTAACCACTGCTCCGTACATGCCGAATGTTGTTAGAGCTGTTCTTTGGCCGCTCTTTTAACAGGAAGGGTAAAGCCGTCGGCACAGGGACCGTGCATGCGAACGTTGAGCGTTGAGCGTGCCGAGTTTCTGACGCCATAGCGTGGAATAGCACGTTCGGGAGTCTTTCCGAACGTGCAGAGAAATATCTGGCATGTCAGATATTCTGAGCGTGCGTCTGAGCGTTGACCAATGAGATGGCACAACGCCACCTACGTCACACGCGCGCCGTCTCCCTTCAGTACAGAGCTGTGAGGCGCCATATTGGCATTCATTTCAAGCCTATATGTATATATGCCGTTTCTGAGCACCAGCAAACTGAGAATCACTGGAAAACCCGCTGTTAGTTGTGTGATTCGTTCTAATGAAATAATGAGATACATCGCATTCGTGGCAAAAGAGTTATTGTAACTTGCGTATTATGAGAGTAGACTATTTGAAGGCAGTGACACACTGAAGATCCACCCAAGACGCATTGTTCGTGGAAAAATTTTGTATAATTAAATTTCAATTAGTAACATAATTATCTACGATTAACTTTTTTAGCGAGGAATAACACAGTATGATTAAGCATATGAATTGTGTTGATTGTTTAGCGTAATGAGTAGCGTCTCTATCCAGCAATGAGGTTTTGTTGGGGCGGTGTTTCGCGTCGTAACACATGGAAATTTGTTCCCCAACATTCGCGTTTTTATTAGGTTCTGATACTTTATTATTAATTTAATAATAGTATTTGCTATAATATTTGATGTTATGTAAATATAAGTTCACCATTTTTGAGGAGTGACTTTGTTCGATTGGCTTAATCTACAGGACAGCTTGCGCTGCTTGTATAAAGATATTTTGCTCCTTTTTCTTTTACGCTTCGTAATTCACTTGTTGCAGAAATTCTGCTACTGAGTAGGAACAGTAATCAAGTAAGACTGACCTTGTGGTTTTACTAAAATGTGGGAATGATGAAATAATGTTTATCTTATGCGGGGAAGTATTCCAAATTCGTACCGCACTGTTTGTAATGGAACTTTTATAAGCCTGTGTCCTTATTGATTGGACATGGTTCTTTCCTTTTCGTGGACGATGGAGGAAATCTGAGTTTCAATAGAACTAACGTGGGAATTTTACGCGCGCCCATTGAGTAAACAGTGTGATTTACGAACTAGAAACATCCCTCGACTGCCGCTGGAGTGCGTTGCGATCGCGTATACCACGTTGGGGCCCACGTACCGTATGCAGGAGTCGCGTCGTTCCTGAGCGTTCAAAAGCACGTTGAACTTGGCACGCTCCATGTTAACGTTCGACAGCACGGTCCGTGTGACGACGGCTTAAGGCTCGCCCAGCACTGCCCGTGAAACTCAATGTGCTCTGTAAGACATGCAGCAGCTTCCCTGGTCAGTACTATCTCGAACTTGTCTCCAGTCGAGCGCTTACGCAATATGTTGGGACGCGAAGTGACTCGTGCAACTAGTCAGCTAACAACTCTTACAGAACTACGTGAACAGGTCAAGCACAACGTACCCCAGGACAGTATTCGCCATCTTTACGATCGACTGAATGCCAAAGTCAGCGCCTGCAATGCCGCCTGTGGAGGTTACACCACGTCCTAATATGGGTCTTTCAGCACTGCATTTTTGCAACAATAAATCGTGAGTGAATTGTAAACCTCTAAAACGGTGTACCACGTTTTTCCGGCAGTGTGTTAGTCATCTCGTTAGAACAACGCACATTACGCTTTGGTGTGCAAGAGACGATCAACAACTGGTGCCAGGCGGTCATCTGAACCAGCGTGTAGGCGTAACGTTGCAAAGCGACATGAAATGGAACGAGCACGTAAGGTCGGTTGTAGGGAAGGCTAGTAATAGACTTCGTTTTATTGGGAGTGTTCTAGGAAGGTGTAGCTCATCCATAAAAAAGACCGCGTTTGAGGTGGCAAAATGTATTCAAACATAGCCGGAGGTCTGCGAGACCTACGTTCCGTGTTCTATTATTGTCTGATAAAAACATATAGAATGGACGCCATATTGCATTAAAGCTTTGTGAATAAAGTGCCATCTTTGATGCAAACTTTCATGCTGACAAAATATGCCGTTTCGATAGCACATTTAAAGTTTGTCAAAAATACATCGTCAGTACAATGTAATCTTATTCCTGAAACGTGCTACATTGATGTAGAAGTATGAGACTCCAAAAATTACTGAAGAAGCGTTTGTCGTGGTAAATTATTGAAAGACTTTATTTCGACCATGAACTGTATCCACAATTGATCATCTCATGTGCAGTGAACAAATATTTTACTGCCTGTACAAAGTACCAGAACATGGCACTGCAAATTAATGTACTTAACAAAAATGTTCAATTAGCTTAATAGTGGTTGTAATCTAAGCAGGACCAATTTGAATCTGTAAAGATATGCATTCGATCCTCCCACTGACTAAAATGTTTCCGCTTGTCTCTTTATATGAGGCTGTGCAGGAACTACATTATCTCATGACTTAAGGCGGAGTGTAACATAAAAAACAAAAAACCGAGTCCGCAACCGCTTCATGTTAAACGAGGGCTTTCTTTTATTGTTTTAATTATATTTCTGAACCCACAGAGCGCACGTAAAGATGCCTAGAAAAATAGTGTCTTCCTACTGATGTGAGGTCCGGTTAATGTCTTTCGCCTGACTGTTTGCAGCCCACATAACGTAGCTGTCATGCGTTCCCTTCTTCATGACAATATTCTCGGCCGTATACAGCAGGGGAAATGGAGACACTCCTGTAGCATTTTCGATATGTAGCGTTTGATTACCCACCATACACCCCGAACTTAGCTCTCTCTGATTTTCATCTCTTCGCTCACATGAACCGCTGGTTACGAAAACAGCATTTTGACGTAGACGACGAGCTGCAGACCAACAGAGGGAATGGACTGAAATCACTGTGACGAGGGTACTGGAAAGCTAATAGCAAACTACGACTAATGTCAAAGTCAGCGGGGCGACTATGTACAGAAATAGTTGGAAAGTGTAGCTAAATGTTGTAAATAAAATTTTAATTTTCACTGTGGCTTCATTTCGTTTGCTATCGGAGGGTAAAAACCCTCGTATAACCCAACGTTCTGATCACTGTTGCGAGAGAACATCAGGGTAGAGTATTTACTTCTCTTATAATGTCAATTACGATGGTAACTGAACAATTGTTTCCAGAATACATTTGAATCCTGGTGTACATAACAACACGTGCCTGTGGCTTTTCGGTGTACCTGCCATTCACGACGAAAGTGAGGTGCTATAGAAACGTTAGCGGAAAGAACAAAGAAGTCTGTGAATGGAAGATGCTCGATGCGGAATTCAAATATGTCAGTAGTGCATTGCTCAAGAGTGGATATTCTTCCACTGAGATAAAAACAGCATTAAGACAGCGACGAGAAGGTCATAGCGATGCACAGGAATCTGTAAGACCATTTAGGACGTTACTGACCGCGTAGGAAAAGTCTTGACGAACGGTATAACGCTGTAATCTCCAAACACACTCGGAAGATACAGGTACGTCTGAAGGCGGCCTAGAATGCTCGCAGACTTCTGGGAAAAGCCAGAATTCATACGATTCCATGTAACTGTAGAGACTTGCACTTCAGCACTACTAAAAGAACGGTAGAAAAACGGTTAGAGGAAGACAGAGGTAACAGTAGAAGTTGAGAAATAGATTAGCCACTATGAAACCACTGGATTCGATTTGATAAGACACGGGTACTGGCAGCCACGATTGCATATTAAAAGGCTATACAGAGACGTCATAGAGATTACTAAACATTCTAATACAGTACTTTTAAACGGAAGGAGGAGAATGTCAAACTGAACTGTATATGGATTCAGCTATCATCCCCACGTGATGATAGCAACAGCGAACAATCACGACAACAGCCAGTCGCGCTTGAGTGTTCAAAACATGTGTCGTCAAGCCTCTGAGCAGGAGCACAGAATTTCACTTCAGTCACCAGCTAACCAGGGTGCGTATAGGACCTTCGAAAAAGGTAAAATTTTCTTCAAAAATTTTTCCGCAGTTGAAGACGAAACAATGGATTTCAATAGGAAACTCATCCGACCAAGACATTATAGCCCGGAATATTTTAATAATGCGACATTTCAGGCCGTGAAAGTTCAAATTTTCCAATTGTTCTTGTGTTTCCTGCATTTTTTGGTTTTCTAAAGAGTAGAGAGAACATTTTAAAACTAGCTGAAATCAGCCCGAACGTGCCTGCATAAAAGTTCGGCTAAATGGCAGACAACAAAATTATTTTGTCAAAACGTTGTGAAAAACGAGCGACTTCTTTATAGTTGCAAATTTACTGTTGTGCCTGAGGTAAAACGGACAGAATAGCCTTGCGTGTTCAGCCCCATCTGTAGAGTTTAATGACTTGTAACTGAAACATTTGGATTCCCAGTTTTACAATTTCTTCAGATGCCTGGTTTAGTCTGTCCTGCTACAGATGATTAAACAGTTAAGTATGGTGTTTCGTGCGCAATTTCCAGACAAATTTTACTGTGGTCAGCCGCGCAGGGTAGCCGCACGGTCGGGCATGGGTGTGTGTGTTGTCCTTAGCGTAAGTTATTTTAAGTTAGATTAAGTAGTGCGTAAGCTTAGGGACCGATGACCTCAGCAGTTTGGTCCCATAAGACCTTACTACAAATTTCTGAATTTTTTAATAAGGTCACCCGGTATAAATCTCCGGAAAAAAGTAGGCTCTTGCAAAAATAGATAGAAACGATTTGTTAAGGATTTTGGACCTTCCATTCCAATTCGATGACTGTAACACGAGTCGTGTACGACTAGGCAGTTGCCCTGGTGGATGACGAGGTGTCAGGAATGCCAGACATTTGCCCTTGCGTATCATGTTTATTCAGGCGGTTCTGTATTTTGGCTTACAAATCAACAGTTGTCGTGTTACCTTCGAAGAAGTGCTCCGGTGCGGACTACGTGTGGGGAAAGAATTTGCGGCCGCATGCGCAGGAGTGCGGTGGTTTCGTTGCAGGAGGCGCGTGACCGACCTGCTAAGAGGTGCTCTCCCGGCTCGCGTATGCAGATCTCATTAGCCTTAATCAGTCACGCGCACTTTTGTTTCCAAGTTTGCACCGAAGCATACTGAGCAGCGAGACTTACTTTCAAAAACCTTGTTGCAAGTGCAGATAGCAAACGGTGTTGCAACAGGAGAATACGTCATTTAGTGATGTAGTTCTGCCGTAACAGAGAACTGTGGAGAAACCGCACACTGCTTGTTAACAGCAACAGGGAAACAGTCTTTCAGCACAACAAAATACATTGCTGGCCATTAAAATTGCTACACCAAGAAGAAATGCAGAAAATAAACGGGTATTCATTGGACAAATATATTATATTAGAACTGATATGTGATTACATTTTCACGCAATTTGGGTGCACAGATCCTGAGAAATTATCACCCAGAACAACCACCTCTGGCGTACTGTGACGAGCCAGTTGCTCGGCCACCCGTTTTCAGTTGGTGAGAGATCTGGAGAATTTGCTGGCCAGGGCAGCAGTCGAACATTTTCTGTATCCAGAAAGGCCCGTACAGGACTAGCAGCATGCGGTCGTGCATTATTCTACTGAAATGTAGGGTTTCGCAGGGACTGAATGAACGGTAGAGCCACGGGTCGTAACACATCTGAAATGTAACGTCCACCGTTCAAAGTGCCGTCACTGCGAACAAGAGGTGACCGAGACGTGTAACCAATGGCACCCCATACCATCATGCCGGGTGATATGACAGTATGCAGGATGGAGACAACCTCATGAATCCATGGACCCTGCATGTCAGCAGGGAACTGTTCAACTTGTTGGAGGCTCTGTAATGGTGTGGGCCGTGTGTAGATGGAGTGCTACGCCACCCCTGAAACGTGACACATACGTAAGCTTCCTGTCTAATCACCTGCATCCATTCATGTCCATTGTGCGTTCCGACGGACTTGCATAAATCCAGCAGGACGACACCCCACATGTCGAGAATTGCTGCAGAGTGGCTCCAGGAACGCTCTTCTGAGTTTAGACACTTTCGCTGGCCACCAAACTCCCTACACATGAACATTATTGAACATATCTGAGATGCCTTGCAACGTGCTGCTCAGAAGAGATCTCCAACCCCCCCCCCCCCCCTCCCCGGTACTTTTACGGATTTATGGACAGTCCTGCAGGATCATGGTGTCAATTCCCACCAGCACGACTTCAGACGTAAGTCGAGTCCAGGCACGTCCTGTTGCGGCACTTCTGCGTGCTCGCGGGGGCCCTACACGATATTAGGCAGGTGTACCAGTTTCTTTGGCTCTGCAGTGTAGAAACAAAGAATTAATGCAAGCATTTTGCTTAGATACTGAAGTGGAGGAAAATAAGGAGAGGAAGAAGAAGAAGATGAAGAAAAAGACGAAAAGCGCACAGCAAATCTTGCCGAACGCACTATTAAGCAAGAGGTAATCAGGTTATGAATGTGCAACAGTGCCTCCCGACTGATCATCTGTCTGGCTTTCTCTCAAAATCTGAAAGTGGGTGGCAAGCGCCAAGGCACTCACGTACGAGCGTCGTGCTTGTGGGGGGGGGGGGGGGGCTCAGGAGCGAGAGTCAACGCTCTCGCGGGGGGGGATCACGAACGAGCATAAACACGCTCGCTCGCAGGATGTTTCACGAGCAGGCTTCAACGCTCTCACCGGCGGCTTACGAGCGAGCGTCAGCGCTCTCGTGGGAGGTTCACGAATTTACATCTACATCTCCACCTACATCTACATTTGTACTTCGCAAGTCACCCAACGGTGTGTGGCGGAGGGCACTTTACATGCCACTGTCATTACCTCCCTTTCCTGTTCCAGTCGCGTGTGGTTCACAATAAGAACGACTGCCAGAAAGCCTCCTTGTGCGCTCGAATCTCTCTAATTTTACATTCGTGATCTCCTCGGGAGGTATAAGTAGGGGGAAGCAATATATTAGATACCTCATCCAGAAACGCACCCTCTCGAAACCTGGACGGCAAGCTACACCGCGATGCAGAGCGCCTCTCTTGCAGAGTCTGCCACTTGAGTTTGCTAATCATCTCCGTAACGCTATCACGCTTACCAAATAACCCTGTTACGAAACGCGCCGCTCTTCTTTGGATCTCCTCTATCTCCTGGTACGGATCCCACGCTGATGAGCAATACTCAAGTACAGGTTGAACGAGTGTTTTGTAAGCCACCTCCTTTGTTGATGGACTACATTTTCTAAGGACTCTCCCAATGAATCTCAACCTGGCACCCACCTTACCAACAATTAATTTTATATGATCATTCCACTTCAAATCGTTCCGTATGCATACTCCCAGATATTTTACAGAAGTAACTGCTACCAGTGTTTGTTCTGCTATCATATAATCATACAATAAAGGATCCTTCTTTCTATGTATTCGCAATACGTTACATTTGTCTATGTTAAGGGTCAGTTGCCACTCCCTGCACCAAGTGCCTATCCGCTGCAGATCTTCCTGCATTTCGCTGCAATTTTCTAATGCTGCAACTTCTCTGTATACTACAGCACCATCCGCGAAAAGCCGCATGGAACTTCCGACGTTATCTACTAGGGCATTTATATATATTGTGAAAAGCAATGGTCCCATAACACTCCATTGTGGCACGCCAGAGGTTACTTTAACGTTTGTAGACGTCTCTCCATTGAGAACAACATGCTGTGTTCTGTTTGCTAAAAACTCTCGTCAATGTGCACGTGTGGGGGGGCAGTGACTCACGCTCTAGCGTTGTGCTTGCGAGTGGCTCAGTGCGATCGTTCCGCTCTCCAGCGGCTCATGAGCTCGGTAGTGTTTATGTATGTAAGCCCCCCGTGAGAGTGTTGAAGCCCGCTTGTGAACCTTCCCGCGGGCGCTTTGACGCTCGCTCTTGATCCTCCTCCTCCCCCCCCCCCCCCCCCCCCCCCTCCCCGAGCGCGTTGACTCTCGCTAGTGAGCCCCTCGGCGCTTGCCATCCACTTTCAGTTTTTGAGAAAGCTAGACAGATGATCAGTGGGGAAGGCACTGTTACACATACACACGCTTATTACCTCTTGCTTAATAGCATGTTGGTCGACATTTGATGTGCGCTTTTCGTCTTCTTCTTTTCTTCTTCTTCTTCTTCTTTCCCTCCACTTCAGGAACTAAGCAAAATGCTTCCTTTAATTCTTTGTTTCTACACTGAAGAGCCAAAGAAACTGGTACACATGCCTAATATCGTGTAGGGCACGCAGACATGCCGAAACAGGACGTGCCTGGACATGTCTTATGTCTGAAGTAGTGCTGGAAGGAATTGACACCACGAGTCCTGCAGGACTGTCCGTAAATCCCATAAATCCGTAAGAGTACGAGAGGGTGGAGATCTCTTCTGAGCAGCACGCTGCAAGTCATCTCAGAGATCACCAATAATGTTCCTGCGCAGGAAGTTTGGTGGCGAGCGAAAGTGTTTAAACTCAGAAGTAGTCGCCACTCCTCCGGCTGTGTCAGCCGGTCAGCTGGTGGCCCCTGCTGGTGCTGGTGTCAGCGACGGCGCTGCTCGCAAGTGAAACTTCCCGGCTGCGTGGGAACCGAACGTCTCTCGCAATTAATTTAATTGCCGCGGGCCTGGCGGCCGACGGCGCCAGCCGGCCTGGGCCCCAGGGTCAGGGACACGGGGTGACGCGAGAGCTGGGATTCGCGATGCGCCTTCCAGCCTCTGCGCGTCACTGCCGCTATTCGATCCACACGTCACAGCCTGCTGTACACCTGGAGCCACTGTATGCTTCAAACACTCCTTCTCGTCAGTCGACTCGGAGCTTTCGTAGCTTCAGTCGTAGGCCCGACCAGACTCAATGTGCGTGATTTTTCCAGCGGGTTTAGAGCTGAAAAAAAAAAAGGTAGCAGAAATGTTACTTAAATGTCTAGGTGATGGTGGTCATACAGTGCTGGAGTGTGAGTGGGTGCACGAGTAGTTAGTCACGCGACGTTCAGTCGCTCGTGTCCTCCCGACCACTACGTTTCAGTGTTCATGAACATGGGTTGAGAATGAGCCCTTATTTCTGGAGCTACAAAATTTTATATCCCAGAAGAGATTGGGGGGGGGGGGGGGAGGAGGGAGAGAATTTCAGAGTACAGCTTTCCGAAATCCGCCAACATTTTTCTAGAAGCTCAAATTTTCCAATGGGAATGTTTCGTGAACTAGCATGGTATTCTAGGAAAATTATACGTTTTCAGAAACAGGAAAACTAGGACTACAACAAAATAACGCTGAAATTTTGAAAGGATTGTATTTTAATTGCGAAAATTAAAGCGACCTTCAATTTTGAATAAAAGTAACTTTCTGATTTCAGAAAAAGGAAGAGGTTCTTCAGAAAGACGAGAATAAGGTCTCTCAAACAATGTACGTCAATCTAAAACAATTTTGATGGTTGCTGTTGTGGTCTTCACCCCGAAAATAGGTTTGAAGCAGCTTTCTACGCTACTTCATCCTACCCAAGGCTCTCCATATCCGAACAACTGCAACCTACGTCCACCGGAAGCTGCTAACTATAGTCACTCCTCGGTCTCGTTATACAGTTTTTTCCTCCACACAGTTCCCTCTATAACAAAATTGATTACTCTTTGATGACTCAGAACGTGTATGTTCTAACATTCGATCCCTTCTTTTAATCAAGTTGAGCCATAAATTTCTTTATTCCACAATTCGATCTAAGTAGGTAATCGTTAACGGTCTTACGTAGAAACGCATTTCAAAAGCCTCCATTCACTTCTTGTATGAACTGCTTGTTGTTTGTGCTTCACATACGTACAAGGCTAGACTCCAGACAAATACCTGCATAAAAGACTTCTTACTATTAAAACTTGTATTAGATTTTAACAAATTACTATTCTTCAAAGAATTTTCGTGTTGTAGCCAGTCTGCTTCTTATTTCCTCCCTACTACAGCTGCAGTCAGTTATATTGCAGCCCAAAAAACAACTTATCTGCGGTTAGTGTATTATGTTGTAATCTTATTCCTTTAGCGTCACCTCACTCAAGACTGCTACATTCCATTACCCCTATTTTACTTTTGATGTTCATCCTACAACTTCTCGTCAAAACGTTATACATACCATTCAACTGTTCTTCCAACTCCTTGGCCACGACTGACAAATGTTTCAAATGGCTCTAAGCACTATGGGACTTAACATCTGAGGTCATCAGTCCCCTAGACTTAGAAGTACTTAAACCTAACTAGCTTAAGGAAATCACACACACACACACACACACACACCCACACCCATGCCCGAGGCAGGATTCGAACCTGAGACCGTAGCAGCAGCGCGGTTCCGGACTGAAGCGCCTAGAACCGCTCGGCAACAGCGGCCGGCACGACTGACAAAATTATATGTTGCGCAAACCTCAAACTTTTACTATATTGCAGTGACTTTCTTGTTAAGAAGGCATGTCCGAAGGAACAGTCCATCGTTCTTCTTAATAGCACAGGCACTGCAATATCGTAACTATCCGACGATACCAGGAGGCGACTTTTAATTAAAATGTCCTCTCCTGTACGGGAATTGCATAATGCGTTAAGAGTACAGGTTATAGACGAATAGTTGACGACATATGGGCGTTTGGTTCTGGCTGTGAGTCGTGCGTGGATAGCCAAAGCGGTTAAGCCGAACGCTAGCGCAAAGCGGAAACCAGGGTTCGAGTCTCGGTTTGGCACACTTTTCATTGTCGACATTCCCTTCCACAGCTGGTGGTTGTCCGTATTCGCAACTGCGAATACACTTCATATATCTCAAAGTTTTTGTTTTTTCCTCCTGAACTTTAATCCCCTCTTCAAATTTGTCCTATTTTCTTTTATCGCTTGCTCAATGTACAGATTGAATAAAGTCAGAGATAGGTTACAATCCTGTCTCACTTCTTTCTCAACCACTGCTTCGCTTTCGTGCCCTTCCAGACTTACTGCCGTCTGGTTTCTGTCCAAATTGTATACAACCTCTGCTTCCCTGTGCTTTATCCCTGTTACCGTATTGCAGCCAAAATCTTCAAAGCTATCTCTAAAACAACAAGAGCTACAAACATAAGTTTGAATTTCCTCAATCTATCTTATAAGTCCCAGGGTAACTATTGACTCGCGTGTTCCTGCCTTTCTTCGGAACCCGAGGTGTTCCTGCACGAGGTGGGATTCTACCATTTTTTTCTTATTGTAAATACTTCCTCTCAGCATTTTGCAAGCACGACTCATTAAACTATTATTAGCTGGGTCGAATTTTGAAGTGCAACTGGTATTAGTAAATCGCAAATTTCGAGTATTTGTTATAGTTAAATGTTACTGAATGAGACGGCCGGGATGGCTGAGAGGTTCTAGGCGCTACAGTCTGGAACCGCGCGACCGCTACGGTCGCAGGTTCGAATCCTGCCTCGGGAATGGATGTGTGTGATGTCCTTAGGTTAGTTAGGTTTAAGTAGTTCTAAGTTCTAGGTGACTGATGACCTCAGATGTTAAGTTCCGCAGTGCTCAGAGCCATTTGAACCATTTTGTTACGGAATGAACAGTTTATTACTAACAGCCTTTCCACTAAGTAACGAGGTTTAGAAAAACACAGCTTCAACAAGAATTCGGAAAGGTCATACATGCATGGTACAATGTATGTGGTACTTGTATAAAGAACAGTAGGAAATTATTACCTTAGGAGCGAAATTATAGCAAGTAGGCGGTATTCCACCTTGCTGCAACAGTAATTGCAAAACTACCCATTGCCCGTGTTCTGGGAAGGGAATGATGCAAGAGTAGCAGCCATAATCTACAGAGGAAAATGCTGCTGGGAAGACCCGAGCTGTTAGCTGGCTCTCACAAACGACAAATGTTCCTATGGACTGACGCGCTCTACGCGGACTTGACGGCCCCGTTAGCCGTACAAATGAGGTTTTGTAACAGCCGATAAGAGACTCCTGTTTTCAGGCATCACAAATGGGTTGATAAGAAAGGTTGCAGAGTGCCAGACCGCCTTACACTGAAACACAAGTGTTTCCAGCTGCGAACAATACCACACTACCAGAAGGCTTCATAGGGGAGAAATAATATAGCCAAATGAAAGCTGAAAACGTGCTTCCTCCAGGGTTATTGAAAATTTGTCGACGCTCTTGGTCATTACATACCAGCAGACGCCATTGACAACAGAAAGCACTGAGCAGCAACCGTTACAAGGAGATGTCACCGCATACTTCCTTTTTTTCGATAATGTCTTTACACCTGCCCTATCATCCAGTTCCTTCTTCTTGTAAACGTTTTTCAAATATTTCTATCGTCATAGAGTTTGCAGTGAACTTCATTTCTAATCTTAGCGGTCCACCTAATTCTCAACATCCTTCTATTGTACTAAACCTGAAACGCTTAGAAATTTTTATTTCTCGGTTTCCCCATAGTTCGTGCGTCACTTTCACACAGTGCTGAGCTCCAGAAGCAATTTCTCAGAAATGTCTTCGCCAAATTAAGGCCAACATTTGAAACTAATGCTTTTGGCCAGGAATAGCCGCTTCCCTGTGATGTTTTGCTCCGTCAATCACGCGTTGCTTTTTGGTTTTCAGCAATCTATTTTGCTTCCAAGGTAGCGCAATTGCTTCACTTTTATCTACTACAGGGTCCGAAATGCCGTTGTCGTTCCTCGGTAATCACATTTCCGCCACTCCTTATTATTTTCTTCCTTCGGTTTTCTTTGTTGTTATGCTCAGTAGACCTATTCAGCTCAACACGCCCTACAGTGATAGTGATATCACTTAGGTTAGCAAGGTTATCAGTAAAAGACTACATCCGTGTCTTACAACCTTTCTATTCCGTTGTGCTACGTAATGTACACTTTAAAACAAAAAAGGAAATAAAGACGCACCCCGAAGAAGTAATCCCAATTTGGACAGACAAACAAATGATTACAATTTCAGAAAAATTGGACGATCTATCCAAGAGAAAGAACTGCACAAATTAAGCAAGTCAATAATATGTTGGTGCACCTCTAGCACTCATGCAAGCTGTTATTCGGCTTGGTATTGATTGAAGGGGTTGTTGAATGACTTCCTGAGGGATATCAAGCGAGATTCTGCCCAACTGGCGCTTTAGACCATCAAAATCCCAAGATGTTTGTAGGACTCTGAACGTAACGCTTCAAGCGTTCTCAATTGGGGAGAGATACGGCGACTTGGCTGCCAAGGATGAGGTTCGGAAAGCACGAAAACAAGCAGCAGAAACTCTTGCCGTGTGCGGGCAGGTAGTATCTTACTGAAATGTAAGCCCAGGATGGCTTGCAGCGAAAGGCAACAAAAAAGAGCTTAGAATATCGTCGACGTACCGCTGTGGTGTAAGGATGTTGCGGATGCCAAAAAAAAGGGTCTTCAGCCTGGAATATCATTGATCGAAGTAGAATTAAGACGCGATGATCAACGAAGATGTGTCTGGAGACGCTCCGCACTGCCATGAGATACCAACCTGACTGTCGCCCGCCATACGGCCAACAACCAGTGTGTCATTTCTTTTCACAGCAGAATGTCTTCGGTTGTCATCCGCGGCGTCCTTATAGACAGCAGTAAGCGTCAACTAGACAGAATGCGACATCCAACAACTCTCAATGACGAGTCGAATAGCTGCTTGCTCAAGGGCCAGAGGTGATGGCATTTTAGATTTTCGAATACTTTTTAGGTGGTCAAATCCCATAAACGTGTGCCAGTTTCCGTGAGTCTTGCTCCAGTTATCGAGCTCAACTTCAAAACTGCCTCTCTTCCGTTATAAAGTGAAATGTAATGGGTGCTAAAGCCATCTGGGACAATGTAGCTTGGAACGCTATATATAATTTGTTGGTGTTTTGAGTAATTTCCGCGTTGTGTCTTTCTCCTTTCTCGGGAGACTAAAATCTAGTGTATTTGGGAACAGATATTTTCTGATGACGCTGACCAGATATGAAGCAAGGGATGAAGGAAGATTAAGGTTTAATTCCCTATCGAAAACGAAATCAGAGGTGGGGTGAACCTCTGACTGGGTAAGTATGGCAAACAAACTGACTGCATCCTTCCCTTGATTCGCTTTAAGCAATTTAAGCAAACCTAAAAATCCAATGCCTTAAACACCGCGCAGCCTCTCTGCGGCATACTTCATTTTGGAAACTTGACACTGTGGATCACTCATACGCGTTGTAAACCAAATATGCACCCCGAATTTCCGGCTGATTGCCATCTGCATTTCCTAAATGCCTTTGGCAACTCTCACTCCAGCAAAAATCTTCCTTTCTACTAAGATCTTCGTATAGGAAGTCTCCATTGCAGTGAAACTGACATGTCTCCTGCGCCTTTGGAGGCTCCCAAAAGTCAGTTGTCAGTTACAGCACTTCGTTTTTTTTTTTTTTTTTTTTGTGGTCTCTAGGGAGGCAAGGAGGAGTTGTTTCCCCCCCCCCCCCAACCCCACTCTCCCCGGCCCCTTGCATCGTGCCGTGACGTCACACTCTGCGAACACATTGTAGCCGTGTTGGCTCTGTCGAGAGAACCGATTTCAAGCTAGCTCACAGGTTTGCTGCTTGTCAGAGCGCAGGGCTTGGTGGGTAGTAACTTCACTGTCGAGTATCACGAAACCTTGTACCAGCTTGATGGTCACAGCCGAAAAATGAGGGATGGGTTAAATCGTTAATCGTAAGTATTAGGTTACAAATTTCTGACAACCAGATAACAGGTTCCTGTAATCTTCTAATTATGCAAAATGTTCCAAGTAGTTCGTGAAGTACGCTGAAATCATAGTACGCATTACTGTAGCAATGTGTTTTTAAGTATTTGATATGATAAGGGAATTATTTTGAATTTTACTTTATTTTTTTGATTCTAAACAAAGGTTCAAATGGCTCTAAGCACTATGGGACTTAACTGCTGAGGTCATCAGTCCCCTAGAACTTTGAACTACTTGAACCTAACTAACCTAAGGACATCACACACATCCATGCCCGAGGCAGGATTCGAACCTGCCACCGTAGCGGTCGCGCGGTTCCAGACTGTAGCGCCTAGAACCACTCGGTCACCCCGGCCGGCTCTAAACAATGGTTTCCTCTTTTCTTTGAACAATAAAAAGGTCGCATTTAAAAGCCTCCTAGAATTACTTCGTGCTTAAGCTTAATTATGTTTTGGATGGTGTAGCGCTTCTTGCTTTCCGTGCTTTCAATGAAATATTGAAGAGAGAGAGAGCCCGCCTTAAACAAGATACTGTTTCTTTGTAAACATAAACGTAGGCTTATCTACGGTGGGTTATTGTTTATTATTCTCTCTGAAAATCATTGACATAAGAACATCTTATGGAAGTTCTATGTATTTCGGCTTAAAGCTAGTTACATAAACAAAGAATTGATAACTAGACGTTAAAATTTACGTTATTTACCATCTCATTACCTACACCTGAGCCTGAGTGATCACAATGTTTTATATCTATGAAACTTATTAGGTCTACATTTTTTTTTTTTCATTTGACAAATTGCAACTGTGAAATACTGATATTAATTACAGCCATTGAATAATACTTTTCGGTTTTTTTTGAAGACCATGGTTTTGCATTTCTGAACATTAACCGCAAGTTGTCCGTCTTTGCACTACTTTGAAATTTTGTCAACATCTGACTGGATGTCTGTGCAGCTTCATCATAATACATGCATCACTTGCAAAAGGTGACATTGGTCCATAGTGAGGAGATCCTCCAGGATGTGGAACGTGTGAGAAAAACAAAAATGTACAATAAACATTTACAAAGAAAGGCAAATATGCTAATGTAACTTGCACAGATCCCAAATGAAATTGCCTTCGCGGATGTGGAAAAAGTGCAAAAAAATCTTAAACAAATATTCATTTAAAAGGTAATAAATAACTTGTTATAAATCATGTAAATGCTTGATACACTGAGGAACATACGATAGTTCTTGGCTATAACCATGCATCTTCAAATAGAAAAATCATTTTACAGCACTTACAATGACTACATTACTGCACTGATTTGTGTGCAAGACAGGTTGCACTATGATTAGTAACATACGCATCACTTGGCTCTAGTTATAAATTCACCAGTGGATTAAAAGGAGGTAACTACCAATAAATCCTTTATGCTCTTTTTAAACTGAAGTCGTTAAACTCTTTATGGCTGCCGGCTAGTTATCCAAATGTCTGTGTCTGAATAGCAGACACCTTTCTAGACCAATGTAAGTGACTTACCTCCACCAAGATTTTTCTTATTTCCTTGAAATGGGTTGTCGATTTGAAAAAGAGGTATATTTTTAATGACAAATTCATTAAGGTGTAAATAATATACTGAGCAGCAGTAGTTAACATCCATAGTTCCCTAAACAGAATGTTATGCTGCCTCTTCAATTGTCTGCCAGTCATTAATACACGACATTAACGACAGGAATCCTCACAGCCTTTCCTGGGACATGCCTGAAGTCGTCAGTTCAGTCACAAATTTTGCTAGATGCTTCATGTCATCGTGCTTCTGTTTATAAGTGCTGGTGTGTTACTGAGAGAAATGTTTTAATAAAAGGTTACTGAATCGACGTTGAGAGAAAACAGCTTGAATAAATGAATGGATAGCTTGGTGGTGCACTTTCTGAATCATAAGTGGATAAATAATCGATCTCGCAATAGAGGGTATCTGCCTGTCTGTGTAAGGGTGATGGGATGCAGTGGGAGACCAAAGCATGAATGCAGTAAGTAGGTGCAAACAGTTGTAAGGGGTAACATTTAAACAGATGCGAAAAAAAACTTGCACAAGGTAGAGCTGCGTGGATAGGTCCATCGAAATTATCTAAGGTAAGACGATGACGACGCAGCAACATGATTCGCATTCCAACAAGAATTGAGCTGTATGGACGGCACTGTATTTGAACTGTTTAAAATTCCTTTGGTGACCCTTGTGCCTGATTCATATACTTTAACTCGAGGACCGCCTCGCCACGTGAGGCGACTGCAGTGCTCCTAGCGCATAAGATGAAAAGTATAGCGTCCATGACGTTGATGTTTATGTGGTAACGCACCTATATGACTGACACCCCTTTTCCAACACTCTATGCCAACAAATTATGCCTCAAAACGTGAATTTTGTGAGTACACTCACAGTACGTTCAACCCACCTTCAGGTCTTTACATTTGCTTACGCAACGTGAACGATGTTTCTTTACTTAAGATGTTTCACAATAGCTGTCTTAAACACTTCCGCTGCAGAATCTGCAGCGTCTTGCTCTCTCTCTCTCTCTCTCTCTCTCTCTCTCTCTCTCTCTCTGTCTGCCTCTCTCTCTCTCTCTCTCTCTCTCTCTCTCTCTCTCCAACTCCCACGTATTTGTTCCGCGGACCGTGCTGAAAAATATCACGGGTCGGATCCGTCCCGCCGGTTGCTTTAGACTATACGAGGGATCAATGCTTCTTCTCGTTGCGCTTAATGAAATGTTCTCTGTTTACATCGCTACTATTTTGTAACCATTTATGCAGCATCTAATATTTTTGTTAGTCGTTGCACTCAATATCTTTATGTATACGTCGATCCATGACATTCTCTTTAACGTAGACAGTTAACAAAGACATATCAAACAGAATAAATATTTCTCATTCATATAACGATCACCAGCACTCCAGATTTCTTTAACTCGTTCATAAACGAAATTTCACGAGAGCCTGTAAGATACTCTTAGGAAATACTATTGGGGCCGCATGGAGTGGCCGCCTGGTTTACGGGGCCATGTCACAGATTGCGCGCCCGCTACTACCGGGGCTTCGAGTCCTCCCTCGGGTATGGGTGTGTGTGTGGTGTTCTTAGCATAAGATAGTTTTAGTTTAAGTAGTGTGTAAGTCTAGGGACCGATGACGTCAGCAGTTTGATCCCTTAGGAATTCATGCACATTTGAACATTTGCATATACTATTCTCCTCCGGAAATCTCATTATCAATGCTGGTCTTTGTTAATGGAACATACAACATTCAGTAGTGACGTCAATAACAAACATGGAAGGCGCTACGCACTCGATGCCTGCGAACGCGCTGTCGGCCGTTAGCAGCGCTGGTCCTGCACCGGGCTGTTGCAGAAACTCTGAAATAGACCAGTATCAACTACTAACACTAAAGAATAACCCGATTCGAGACAACAGCTGACACTTAACGATGCTGTCAAGTGTATGTGCCCCTTGAAGTAGCAATATATTAAACAAAATGGATTCCACGATGGTTGAGGATTCATGTACGAAAACCGGCGCGTTCTCCTTTGTGGAACGTTATCCCTGTTCTCAACTTTTGTATGCTCAATTTCCAACAGAAAATGAACGTCCGAGGAAGTTTACTTTTGTAATGTCACTGTAGGAAGTGAAGAGGTGAGTTATTGGTTTGCGTCTTGTTTCCAGGAGAAGCCGCTGCCCAAACCGGAGATGTACAGTCTGCATGTGGAGTCGCGCATAGACTACCGGTACGCCCGGACAGTATTCAGCAGCAGGCTGGCCAACCCCGCCAGCAAAGCCCAGGAGGTCTTCTTCAGCGTCGTGCTCCCAGAGACCGCTTTCATTTCTGGATTCCTCATGTGAGTATCAAAGGCAATTTACTTTCTTGGCAACTACCTTGATGACCACACGCTTGCTCCACAAGCCTCTTCCATTTCTTTCTGTGTAATGCATTAAGTTTCCATTCGGTGTTCATACCCATTCTACATCTACATCCAAACCTACATACATACACACATACACGAGGGCTGCCGCTAGAGGGCTCCGAATTGTAGCGTGTAACGTGGTGGTGTATAACGTAATTACGTCGGTGCATGAGAAACGGCGTGGTGTAATCGAGTTACGAATTCAGCGAGTTCGTCCACAGGTGGAACAACCTCTCCTTCAGGATGACAATGCCAGATCATGCACACGAGCTCTGCGACAACTGCAACGATCCGACGCCGTGGGTTCACTGTCATCCTCCATATAGTCCCGACTTGGCCCCTTCCGATTTCCATCTGTTGAGAAGACTTAAAGAACAGCTTTGAGGAATTTACTTCGACAGTGATGAAGCGGTGCAAGGAAGAGGTGAGGTTGTAGTTCCGTCAACAAAGTCAGACATTTACAGTGACGGAGCCGGCCGGTGTGGCCGAGCGGTTCTAGGCGCTTCAGTCTGGAACCGAGCGACCGCTACTGTAGCAGGTTCGAATCCTGCCTCGGGCATGGAGGAGGAGGAGATTAATGTTTAACGTCCCGTCGACAACGAGGTCATTAGAGACGGAGCGCAAGCTCGGGTGGGAGAAGGATGGGGAAGGAAATCGGCCGTGCCCTTTCAAAGGAACTATCTCGGCATTTGCCTGAAGCGATTTAGGGAAATCACGGAAAACCTAAATCAGTATGGCCGGAGACGGGATTGAACCGTCGTCCTCCCGAATGCGAGTCCAGTGTGCTAACCACTGCGCCACCTCGCTCGGTGCCTCGGGCATGGATGTGTGTGATGTCCTTAGGTTAGTTAGGTTTAAGTAGTTCTGAGTTTTAGGGGACTGATGACCTCAGATGTTAAGTCCCATAGTGCTCAGAGCCATTTGAGCCACTTGCAGTGACGGCATCAACAAACTCGTCTGTTGTTGGGAGAAACGTGATCCTTGCCAGAGTGACTATGACGAGTAATAAATATTCAGACGTGAAGACTAAAGATGTAGAACGATAAAAGCATTAGTTTTATTTAAAAATCTTTGAGAGTTTTCACGTAAAAAAAATTCGGAGGCGTTACTTTCTGCACCACCTTGTATATTCTTCAAACCACTGCGCAGTGCATGGCAGAGGACAGATCGTACCATTACCAGAGATCTTCTGTCCTGTTCCTTTCTTGTATGGAACGAGAAAAAAACGCCTATTACACTTCCCTAACGTCTTTCGTCATTTCATGACCCCCCATGCAACGATGGTTGTTGTTGTTGTGGTCTTCAGTCCTGAGACTGGTTTGATGCAGCTCTCCATGCTAATCTGTCCTGCGCAAGCTGCTTCATCTCCCAGTACCTACTGCAACCTACATCCTTTTGAATCTGCTTAGTGTATTCATCTCTTGGTGTCGCTCTACGATTTTTACCCCCCACGCTGCCCTCTAATACTAAATTGGTGATCCCTTGATGCCTCAGGACATGTCCTACCAACCAATCCTTTCTTCTAGTCAAGTTGTGCCACAAACTTCTCTTCTCCCCAATCCTATTCAATACCTCCTCATTAGTTACGTGATCTACCCACCTAATCTTCAACATTCTTCTGTAGCACCACATTTCGAAAGCTTCTATTCTGTTCTTGTCCAAACTATTTATTGTCCATGTTTCACTTCCATGCATGGCTACACTCCACACAAATACTTTCAGAAACGACTTCCTGACACTTAAATCTATACTCGATGTTAACAAATTTCTCTTCTTCAGAAACGCTTTCCTTGCCATTGCCAGTCTACATTTTATATGCTCTCTACTTCGACCATCATCAGTGGTTTTGCTCCCCAAATAGCAAAACTCCTTTACTACTTTAAGTGTCTCATTTCCTAATCTAATTGCCTCAGCATCACCCGACTTAATTCGACTACATTGCATTACCCTCGTTTTGCTTTTGTTGGTGTTCATCTTATACCCTCCTTTCAAGACACTGTCCATTCCGTTCAACTGCTCTTCCAAGTCCTTTGCTGTCTCTGACAGAATTACAATGTCATCGGCGAACCTCGAAGTTTTTATTTCTTTTCCCTGGATTTTAATACCTACTCCATTTTTTTTTTCTTTGTTTCCTTCACTGCTTGCTCAATATACAGATTGAATAACATCGGGGACAGTACTACAACCCTGTCTCACTCCCTTCCCAACCACTGCTTCCCTTTCATGCCCCTCGACTCTTATAACTGCCACCTGGTTTCTGTACAAATTGTAGATAGCCTTTCGCTCTCTGTATTTTATCCTTGCCACCTTTAGAATTTGAAAGAGAGTATTCCAGTGAACATTGTCAAAAGCTTTCTCTAAGTCTACAAATGCTAGAAACGTAGGTTTGCCTTTTCTTAATCTTTCTTCTAAGATAAGTCGTAAGGTCAGTATTGTCTCACGTGTTCCAGTGTTTCTACGGAATCCAAACTGATCTTCCCCGAGGTCGGCTTCTACCAGTTTTTCCATTCGTCTATAAAGGATTCGCGTTAGTATTTTGCAGCCGTGAATTATTAAACTGATAGTTCGGTAATTTGCACATCTGTCAACACCTGCTTTCTTTGGGATTGGAATTATTATATTCTTCTTGAAGTCTGAGGGTATTTCGCCTGTCTCATACATCGTGCTCACCAGATGGTAGAGTTTTGTCAGGACTGGCTCTCCCAAGGCCGTCAGTAGTTCTAATGGAATGTTGTCTACTCCCGGGGCCTTGTTTCGACTCGGGTCTTTCAGTGCTCTGTCAAACTCTTCACGCAGTATCGTATCTGTCATTTCACCTTCATCCTCTTCCATTTCCATAATATTGTCCTCAAGTACGTAGCCCTTGTATAGACCCCCTATATACTCCTTCCATCTTTCTGCTTTCCCCTCTTTGCTTAGAACTGGGTTTCCATCTGAGCTCTTGATATTCATACAAGTGGCTCTCTTTTCTCCAAAGATCTCTTTAATTTTCCTGTAGGCAGTATCTATCTTACCCCTAGTGTGATAAGCCTCTACATGCTTAGATTTGTCCTGTAGCCATGCCTGCTTAGCCATTTTGCAATTCCTGTCGATCTCATTTTTGAGACGTTTGTAGTAGCAGTACAATATTCTCAGTCCTTTTTGAATAGAGTTTCTCTAAATTTACCCAACACGGTATCGTGAGGACTACTTCGTCTTTCTGCAAGCAATTTCCTGTTTCAGTTCCCTGAGTATTTGTTTCATTTTTATATGCGATATAACCAGCTCTTGTTCTCCTAGCCCCTTTCAATTTTTGTCGTCATCTTGCTCTGATAGCTCTAAGCGCGGGAAAAATACCTGCGTCCGTATCCGTGGTCGCTAGTGTACCCTTGTGCCGAGACTCCCGATTCATAGGTCATCCGGTTGGAATCCAGGTGCTGGATGAAATTTTCTCTGCTTAGTATTTGACTGGCAAGAAAGGGGTGGGGGGAGGGGGAGAGTTCCTCATCACCTTGGCGCTTATGTCCTGGATTAAATTCCAAATCTCTCCGCAGTTTCTTGCATCTTGATTAGTGGACGAAGAAGCAGTACACTATCAACTATTTTAGAGTAATACTAATAAGTAACGCAAGTGGAAGGCTCACGTATAATATGTAATAATTTTATTTGTCGGAAGGGCTCTAGTAAAATGCAGGGCAATCTGTAAACAAAATAACATACAAAACAATAGTGCTACCAGTTCTAGAATATTGCCCCATTATTCCAGAACAAATGCTTAACTGAGTTCTTACCGCGTCAGATTATATTCAGCCTCAAGATTCCGACGACTTCTCTCATTAGCGTCATCAACAGGAGATTTCAGTAGGCCACTGTGTACTATACTCATTTGGCTGATTGGCCGGATTATGTCATGGAGGCGATACGAAGTCAAAAAACTTCCATCCGCGTTAAATTTTGTACTGTTTTTGTACTTTCGTATTTTCGTTATTAACTCCAACTTTCTTTCTTCGTATAACTTTCGTTTTTACGCAGCTGTGCTTTTATCGAAGCTGACTGTTTCTTCGGCATCTTCAGGATGGCTTCATATTGACCTCACAGCATCTACAACGTATTTCTATTTCAGACAGGGATCTTTATTAATCTCAGTATTTCTTCCATGATGTATTTTGGTCAGTATCGCCGACATGGACAATGATTCGATGTACATATTAGGAAGAACTGTCTCATCTGCGGTACTGAGTCTCTCAAGAACCTATGCATAGCGTAATTGCCCATAAGCCAACGATTTCTGCACCTCATGACATTTACTGACATGCATCTAACCTAAAAGCGCACTGAACTGACAACTTCATGTCTTAAAAGATGGAACGCCTGACGGCTTCCGCCACTGCTCACTGCGCAGTGACTGGCATTTCGGTTTCGAAACTTAGTTTCGCAAAGTAGTGTTTCCCTACAAACTAGGCGCCATACTTGTGGGTTTATTTAATTTCGGTGACTGTGTCTAATTGTCTGAAGATGAAACAACTTATTGCAAATACACAGGGTAAACACAGATGAAAGGAAATTTACCACAAAAATAACGCTTTTAGTCCAAAACAAAATTATTTACGCCCGTAGTCCCACTATCAGCAACATGATGGATAACGCGTGGGAGGAGAACACTTAGGCAGTTTTCTGACAAACGTTTCGTAAGCGTCTGGTCCTGTTAAGCTTCGGGTGTCTGGGTTTCTCCTTCCTGGACGTCACGCCGTAGGCACTGACACCAGAAATATGTGCGCCGTTATGCATTCTGCTTTCGTCTTCCCGCGTCCAACTTTCACGTCAGAAAAGCTAGTTGCGCTTGTTGGACACATCATACGTTAGAACTCTCTGTAGTGAAAACAGCTTATTTGGACGTTGTGTACAGTTTCTACATTGCTTAAGACCTCACACCAAGATAGACGTGTATTGCACTAAACCCATGTAATAACTGTAAATTCAGTTCATGCTCTTCCCGGTTATGCTGAAGGATATGATCGTCTTCACTACACGACACATCGGCGATCCATCCTGCCGTCATCTTCAGGTGCGAAAGCTGATTACATAATCACGTAGGAACTGAATGAACATTAGAAACGGCAGCTCGTTTATACCCAGGGACCAGGCCACTGCGCCTGCGCGAGAAGCTGAAGAGCTGCCCCCTGCGAAGGGGGCGACCGCACCTGAAGGTGGCAGCCCGATGGATCGCCGAAATATCGGTAGTGAAGACGATCATATCCCGCAGCATACCTGTGAAGAGCATAAACATATAAGACGCCGGGGAAAATCTACGGAATCAAATCCGCTTTAAGACAAGAAAAACGATACACCGCGAAGAAATTATCCGAATGGGACGGAAATCGGCAGATGTGATGCACATGTACTGACAAACAAATCATTACAATTTCCAAAAAATTGGACTATTTATTCAAGAGAAAGAGCTTCACAAACTGGGCAAGTCAATGAGTTTGTCCACTTCTGGCCCTTGTGCAGGCAGTTACTCGGCTTGGCATTGACTGATTTTTGGATGTCCTCCTGAAGGATATCGTGCGAAATTCTGTCCAATTGGCGCGTTCGGTTTTCAAAATCCTGAGCCCATAATGCTCCAGGCGTTCTCAGTAGGGGAGAGATCCGGCGACCTTGCTGCCCAACCAGCAGTAAAATCACTCGCCGTGTGCGGGCGGGTATTATCTTGCTGAAATGTAAGTCCAGTATGGCTTGCTATGGAGGGCAACAAAACGGGGTGTAGAATATCGTCGACATCTCATGGTTGTCGGGCCGTATGACGGATGAGATTGGTACCCACCGCTGCCCAGGGCGTTTCCAGACACGTCTTTGCTGGTCATCGGGACTCAGATCAAAGCGAGATTCATAATTCAAGACGATTCTTTTCTGGCCAATGAGATTCCGGGCCGAAGACATGTCTGAAGACGCCTCGGACAGCGGTGGGATACCAGCATGGCTGTCGGAGGCATACGGCCCTACAACCAGGAGTGATAGTCTAGGGTGACATGGCTGCACCACTTTGATTGTCATCCACGGCACCCTTACAGCATAGCGGTACGTCGACGATCTTCTACGCCCCGTTTTATTACCCTTCATGGCAAGCCATCCTGAGCTTACATTTCAGCAAGATAATGACCGTCCGCACACGGCGAGTGTGTCTACTGCTTGTCTGCGTGTTTACCAGTTCCTACCTTGGCCAGAGAGGTCACCGAATCTCTCCCCAATCGAGAAAGTTTAGAGCTTTATGGGCTGGGCCCTCAAACCAGCTAAGAGTTTTGACGATCTAATGTGCCAATTGGACAGAATTTGGCATGATAGCCCTCTGGAGGACATCCAACGAACCTTATAAGTAAATGCCAAACCGAATAACTGCTAGTATAAGGGCTAGAGATATACCAACACATTTACTTGATTAGTTTCTGAAGCTCTTTCCCTTGAATAAATCATTTTTTTCTGAAATTGTAATTACGAGGATAATCCCAAAAGTAAAAAAATGGCTCTGAGCACTATGGGACTTAACTACTGTGGTCATCAGTCCCCTAGAACTTAGAACTACTTAAACCTAACTAACCTAAGGACATCACACACATCCATGCCCGAGGCAGGATTCGAACCTGCGACCGTAGCGGTCACGCGGTTCCAGACTGTAGCGCCTATAACCGCACGGCCACTCCGGCCGGCCCAAAAAGTAAGGTCTCCTATTTTTTTATAAGTATATATATCTATTTATTTCTACAATGGTTTACGTCAGTTTACAGCTTGAACATTTTGCTATTTTTCGACATAATCACCATTTCTGTCGATGCATTTTTGTAGACGCTGTGGCAGTTTTTGTATGCCCATGTCATACCAGCTCGTCGCCATGCTGTTCAAAAATTTCACCTCGTCGTCGGAGCTGAATCGCTTTCCGGCCAAATGTTCTTTTAACCTAGGGAACAGGTGATAGTCACTGGGCACCAAGTCAGGACTATAGTGTGGGTGGGTGATTATGTTCGACTGAAACTGTTGCAGGAGAACAACGGTTTGCCGAGCGATGTGTGGGCGAGCGTTGTAATGGAGAATGTGTACGCCCTTGCTCAACATTCCTCTTCTACGGTTCTGAATTGCCCGTTTGAGTTTTTTCATAGTCTCACAATACCTGTCAGCGTTAATTGTGGTCCCAGCGATTCAGCTCCGACGACGAGGAGCAAGAAGAGGTTCATAACTTTCTGAACAACATGGCGACGAGCAGGTATGACATGGGCATACAAAAATGCATCGACAGAAATGGTGATTATGTCAAAAAATAGTAAAATGTTCAAGCTGTAAACTGATGTAAACCATTGTAGAAATAAACAGGTGTATGTACTTATAAAAAAATATAGACCTTACTTTTGGGATTATCCTCGTATTTGTTTGTCTGTACGTGTAAATCACATCTACAGATATCCATCTCATTTGCATTATTCCTTCGTGTTGCATCGTTTGGTCTTTGTCTTAGACTGTAATCTGTTTTTTTAGCTAGTGACCTTTCTATCTTAATTGACTGTTCCAAAATAAGTTTATTGACTTCGGTTCCATCAGAGTGTCTTCGAATACTACCTGCGGCAAGATGCTAATGAAATACAATTGAAGCAGTCACGATGATTGCTATAACGTTAGTTGAAGCAGAAGAGTATCTGGCTTTTTGGAATTATAATGTACCTTAAACCTTTTTCTCGGATTTCCGTTTGGTATACCCAGCTTAGTTCCAGTAATCATCGTCCCGTTAAATTAGTTGTCAGGAGTGTCACAAACCTAATAAATAAGCACTGCGGTGAATGTTAGAAGCACGTGACTAGAAGATGCCGTTGTTGTGTTGTTCTATTCACTCGAGCAAGTGGAAAATGAGTATGATATATATAATATTACATCAAATGTGTTTACTTTCTTACACGCAAAAGCATCATAAACAGCCTGAAAGGGAGCAGCCTTTCTCTGCTACCGTTTAATTTCTGCTAGCAAGGTACTGACCTCACTACACCAGTCTAGCTATGCATTCTAAAATTTACAGTACCATACAGTTGGTATGAATGCCGCTAGTTACAGTTCTTTCACGAACTATACTTGCAACCTGCATGTATTCCTTTACTAGTATACAATTGTGCCCACAGTTCCTGTGTGACCGAGCGAGGTGGCGCAGTGGTTAGACACTGGACTCGCATTCGGGAGGACGACGGTTCAATCCTGCGTCCGGCCATCCTGATTTAGGTTTTCCGTGATTTCCCTAAATCACTCCAGGCAAATGCCGGGATGGTTCCTCTGAAAGGGCACGGCCGACTTCCTTCCCTAATCCGATGAGACCGATGACCACACTGTCTGGACTCCTTCCCCAAAACCACCACCAGTTCCTGTGCTCGATAGTTACTTTCTTAAAATTAATGTTAGCCACCGATTGAGAATTGCCCCTCCACTTACCCAGTTACAGGTTCCAGCCCAGTGATTCGCTTCACACTTTGTTTTTGCCGACAGGTTGCCTGCTGACTTGCTACTGACTCACAGCTGTTTCGCAAACTAGTTCCCAAATTTTCCATCCATAGCGCCACTTGCCGTTTCTGTAAACTTAAGTTATCCATTATTAAGTATTTTTATATATTACTTGTTACACTGCTTCTGAGCACTTACATTTTCAACGATGCCTTATGCCAACTTCAGTTGCGTAAGTTTTTTCAAATGGCTCTGAGCACTATGGGACTTAACTGCTGAGGTCATCAGTCCTCCAGAACTTAGAACTATTTGAACCTAACTAACCTAAGGACACCACACACATACATGCCTGAGGCAGGATTCGAACCTGCGGCCGTAGTGGTCGCGCGGTTCGACTGAAGCGCCTAGAACCGCTCGGCCACACCGGCCGACCTGCGTAAGTTTTTGTTTTATTATGTTATCGTACTTTTATCCTCACCCTGAGACCAACTTCAAGTTATGAATGTCATTAACTAATTAGCTCTATTCTGGGACGATATTGCACTTGTTTCTGTACAGGCATTATGAACCATACGGAGGCATTTACGAGCCCTTTTTGGATTAATAGGTTCATTGTTGTATTACATATTGCTCGTGTATTTTCTAAGACAACAGCAATATGCTGCACTCATCTTATTTTCGACGATCGCAAATAATACGATACTTAGCAGTATGTACTTAGTTCTCAAATTTTAATATTTTTACCTAACGTCTACTTATTTGTGTTACATTTTTCTGCACAGTGTTCTGAAGAAGCGGCACTAGATGCTTGAAATCAGCAGAGATAAAATTTCTTTTGTGCAGCTGGTTGCTGATTATTTTAACAAACAGAAATAGATTTGCTGATGATGGATAAAGTACTAAAAGGATTAGCTTAGAGTTACTTTCGAAATAACATCTCCATCCGCAGTAGATACCAAAGCTGAAGCTTTCTGTGGTATCAAGACTTGAACTCCAGAATTTAGCATAGGCAGTGCCATACCATTCTGACACCGTTAGAGCGTTTAATATTAACGATTCCACCTTCATCACTAAGGAACACAACTAATTCTTTTTTTCTCTACAGTTTGCACGCGGTTGCTCTCGTAAATGACTCGTACCATTGCACAGGGATCTTTTTATAAGTAAGACATAAATATCACCGTTTATGGTATTTTTTACTATACACTGTTGTGCAAAACGTAAGGAGGAAAGTAACTTCCGCGTTATGTGTCACTGCCAAGTAATATACGGGGCACGTTTGAAAAGCCCGTGCAAAAATAAAAACTACTTACATGTTTGGGGTAAACCTTTTTTATTTTTCGACAGTCTCCTTTTAAACTTATACATTTCGTCCACTCTTAAGAGTGCTAGTTCCGCAAGTTTCGCAGGAGAGCTTCTGTAAAGTATGGAAGGTAGGAGACGAGGTACTGGCAGAAGTAAAGCTGTGAGGACGGGGCGTGAGTCGTGCTTAGGTAGCTCAGTTGGTAGAGCACTTGCCCGCGAAAGGCTAAGGTCCCAAGTTCGAGTCTCGGTCCGGCACACAGTTTTAATCTGCCAGGAAGTTTCATATCAGCGCACACTCCGCTGCAGAGTGAAAATCTCTTTCAGGAATTGTCCAAGTCTGCAGAATAGCTATTGGTTGCTGCAATCACCTCATCGTTTGAATAAAATCTTTGTCCCGCCAGCCATTTCTTCAAATTGGGGAACAAATAGTAGTCCCAGGGAGCCAAGTCTGGAGAATACGGGGGATGTGAAACGAGTTGGAATCCTATTTCCATTAATTTTGCGACCCCAACTGCTGATGTGTGTGCTGGTGTATTGTCGTGATGGAAAAGGACTTTTTTGCCGTCCTATCCCCGGCGTTTTTCTTGCAGCTCGGTTGTCAAACGGTTCAGTAACGATGAATAATATGCACCTGTAAAAGTTTTACCCTTTTCCAGATAGTCGATAAGGATTATCCCTTGCGAATCCCAAAAGACAGTCGCCATAAACTTTCCTGGCGAAGGAATGGTCTTCGCCTTTTTTAGTGCAGATTCTCCCTTGGTAATCCATTGTTTAGATTGTTGTTTGGTCCCAGGAGCATAGTAATGTATCAATGTTTCATCCACAGTGACGAAACGGCGCTTAAAGTCCTGCGGATTCTTCCTGAACAGCTGCAAACAATCCTTGAAAACACTTCAGAGGATTCCGTTTTTGGTCAAGCGTGAGCAGTCGCGGAACCCATCTTGCCGATAGCTCTCTCATGTCCAAATGTTTATGCAAAATATTATGTACCCATTCATTCGAGATGCCCATAGCACTAACAGTCTCACGCACCTTAACTCTTCTGTCATCCATCACCATATCATGGATTTTATCAATGATTTCTGGAGTCGTAACGTCCACAGGGCGTCCAGAACGTTCAACATCACTTGTGCCCATATGGCCACTCCGAAAATTTTGAAACCACTTATAAACTGTTCTAATCGAAGGTGCAGAGTCACCGTAATGTTTATCAAGCTTCTCTTTAGTCTCCTGAGGCGTTTTACCTTTCATAAAGTAAAGTTTTACCAATACACGAAATTCTTTTTCGTCCATTTCTTTGACAATCACTCGACTTCCTTGATTCACACGAATGCCAGACACAGAGAGACCAATATGGCTGAAACTTGGTGTGCGTTCTTTCCAAAGATGCTACTAACTAAACATGACCTCGATACGCGCCGGTGGTGCCATCTCTCGGACTTTGTACGGACTTTTCAAACGCCCTTCGTAGCTTGATGAAACTTGGATCATGCATAAAAACAACTGCTACGGTATAGTAGAGAAGGTAACTCAAAGAAATACGGATTGAAACGGACAGTTAAAGCGTTCATATTTAAAGACAATTACTCTTAAGTCACTGCGATTCATGATATTTTCCTGGACATTACAAGCTGCTGGACATGGTTCTTAATAGGGTGTGTGATCATCACTGACAGCGACGGCAGTGCGTGCCTCCAACGTTCTCTTATCCTGGTCATAAGACTGATAAGGAGTTCTTGTGGAAGGACGTTCCATTTCTCCTCTACAGCCGGCCGGAGAGGCCGTGCGGTTCTAGGCGCTACAGTCTGGAGCCGAGAGACCGCTACGGTCGCAGGTTCGAATCCTGCGTCGGGCATGGATGTATGTGATGTCCTTAGGTTAGTTAGGTTTAATTAGTTCTAAGTTCTAGGCGACTGATGACCACAGAAGTTAAGTCGCATAGTGCTCAGAGCCTTTTGAACCATTTCTCCTCCACCGCTGTTGACAACTATTGGATTCATTGGTGTGCGTGGACGATCCCCTCGTTCCAGGAGGTCCACAACCCACTCTGTTCGATGCGGTGGCGCACTATCATCCACAAAAGTGAAACGAGAACCGAAAACACCCCGGAAAAGAGGCACATGGGGAGGGAATATGGTGTAACGTTGACCAGCGAGTGCGCCATGTTCAAAGATTTCGAGGTCAGTACGTCCATGCAACATCATGCTCCCCTGTCGTGACACCTGGAACATCCCTCATCATGCTGGACAATGCTGGATGTATCCTCTTATGGCGAGACGTGTGAACACGTAATGCATCCAGGAATATTGGCGAACTTGACCGTTTTGGTGGTCCAGGTTTCATGGCCTCAGGAGGTATAACGTTTCGCAGGTGTACTGATCCACAAATCTTTGAACACGGTACACATACCTGGCAGCGTTATTGTGACATTGTACTCGTTCCTCCACGTGCTTCCTTTGAGGGGCGCATTCTGATCTGGTTTCATTTTTATGGATGACAACGAGTGACCACATAGAATAGCGCAGTTGGAGAAGCTCTTGGAACGGGAGGATATTTGGCGAATGGACTTGCGTACCGGTTCCGCTAATATAAATCCTATCGAGCACTTGTGGGGTGCGGTGGGGAGTCCTATAGTAGCACGTCCACTTACACCAACGACCATTTACCCGTTGTCACAAGTTCACTGCTGGAAAACTGGAACGCCCTAGCCCAAGAACGCCTTACCAACCTTGTGCACAGCATGGGAGCACGTTGCAGGCATGCTTTGCTGTCCGTGGTGATCAGAGCCTATTAGGAATCTTGTCTCGACGCTTATAATACCCAAGGGACCATCAGAAATCGCGGTGACTTCATTGTATTGGTTGTTTTAAATAAAAGTGTCATTTATGTTTGTCCCATTACGTATTTGTTTCAGTTACCTTCTGCGTTATGCTGTGCTGCGCTATACTATTCTATACTGTTTGGCTCAAGATCCGTCGAGCTGTGTTACTTCGCAGTGACACGTAACACAAAAGCTGCTTTCGTCCTTCCTTTTTGCGCACCAGTGTGAATCAATACTGACTGCCAGAATCGATTGATAGATACACAGCTGATGATACCGTACGCGTTCTTGATCAGTTATAAGACTGCACCATACTACGGAACAAATACCTGAATTTTAATAGCAATGAATTGCATATTTGCCACTTTAGAACATATTTTCAGGAGAACCAACAAAACAGTGATGTTCAAAGTCTTGGCGGCGAAATTGTTATATATTTCATGAACATATGAGTAGATTTCTTCGATGAGCAATCTCACGCAAGATAGAGCCCTATTAGCCTATAAGACCGTATCGTCTTCGGTTGTCTTTCGAAGTTCGTCGGCCGTACTAATGATCCTGTTGTATTACATGCATGTGACGTCGGTTACTCTGTTGTTCAGAACAGGATGCTGATGTAGGAATCTAAAATCACACGAAACAGTCGTGAATTGAAACTGAGCCGTATTACGACGGTTTCCCAGAAAGTAATGACCGAGCCAGGTGGCGCAGTAGTTAGCACAATGGATTCACATTCGGGACGACGACGGTTCAAAACCCCATCTGGTCATAGAGATTTGAATTTCCGGTGGTTTCCCTAAATAGCTCACAAGCAACGGCCAGAATGGTTTCTTTGAAAAGGACACGGTCTATTTCTTTCTCAATTCTTTCGTAATCGGAGCTTGTGCTCTGTCTCTGATGACCTCACTGTCGACCGGACTTTAAACTCAAATCTTCCTTCTCCCATCAAGAAGTAATGCACCACATTTTTTCTGCAACAATTAATTATTCCATAGAATGAAAATTACACACATGAAAGAAGGGCTTTTACTTACTCCAATGGCATTCCTGTATCGAGACACAAGGATGTAGTGGGGAGAAGGATGACGTCATTCCATCGATTGTCTCTGCTTCGGGCTCGAAATGGTTAATCCAGGTTTCATCACCTGTACAGTTTGGGACAAGACCGTCCCCTTAGCTTCAAAATGTTGCAAAAACTCGGAACAATTTTTCTTCTTTTCTTTTTTCCCTGAGAGATTTGTGTTCCACGTCACGATAGCTCGTAACCCATCTTGCACACTCTTTCGAGTTTCCAAGAGCGCGGATTATTGCATCCACACTTGCGTTACTAATTGACAGCAGCTACAACAACTGCCGAGTAGTAATGAGTGTACCCTAGGGCATGATAACATCACCTAGCTACAGAATGTCAAGTGTGATGGCCGCAGAAGGTCTCACCGCCCACTGCAAATTATCGATCTCCGACGAACCGCCTTCTCCTCATCTTCTTCGTCCAGCGACCAGCTGTACTCCTGTCGACTGCGAATGCTCCATAGATTTGACACACACATTTCTGAATATTCCCCACAGCTGCTTTCCCCTCAGTGAGAAATATATTGACCTCGCGCTGCTTGTAACGTACGTCACTTACAGACGCCATTTTTAGATATTGCTATATCTACATTATCTATCGGAGGAAACGGAAATTTTGCATGCGCTCTGGGCCGGCCGAAGTGGCCGTGCGGTTAAAGGCGCTGCAGTCTGGAACCGCAAGACCGCTACGGTCGCAGGTTCGAATCCTGCCTCGGGCATGGATGTTTGTGATGTCCTTAGGTTAGTTAGGTTTAACTAGTTCTAAGTTCTAGGGGACTAATGACCTCAGCAGTTGAGTCCCATAGTGCTCAGAGCCATTTTTTTTTGCATGCGCTCTCATGAAATTGCAAAGTATTCATACCTAACGTTTAGCGTCGCACAGATTCCGTAAGGAGATTTAGAAATAGTAATATCTGGTGTTGAGAAGCAACTCAGAGTTGAAAACAAATGATTCGCCAGGTGTAGATGGAAATCCAATTTGGTTAACAGAGCGTACTCTACAGCATTGGCCCCTTACTTAGCTTACATTTACCGCGAATCTCTCGCCCAGCGCAAAGTCCCAAACGAATGGAAAACAGCACAGATGATACCTCTACGAGAAGAAGACCCTTGTACTTAATAACGGTATCCTGCAGAATTCTTGAACATATTCAGAGTGTAATAGCTTCCCTTCAGGCAGAAAAGCTTCGGCCACCAATAAACGCGGATTTAGAAAGCATCATTCGTGCGAAACTCGAGGTGCACTTTTCTCGTACGATTTCCTGGGAGCCATATTCATAGATTTCCGAGTAGTGTTTTGACACAGTGTCCTTCGGCAGAGTGTTAACGAAGGACCAAGCTTAGAGAATAGTTTCTCAGATAGGTGAGTTGCTCGAAGACTTCTTGTGTATTAGGTCCAAGAACGTTGTCCTGGACTGCGAATATCGTATCGTCAGGAATGCCCCAGGGAAGCATTATCTAATACATAAAGATCTGATATATGTAAGGTGAACACCAATCTGCCACTGTTTATTGATGACTCTGTAGTGCCCGCGAAATTATCGTGATTGAGTGATTCTAGAACGATATAGAATGATTTAGACAGAATATCTATTTGCTGTGATGAATGGTAGATTTCCTTTTTTTTTTGGGGGGGGGGGGGGGGGAGGACTCTTCTGGCTTCTGACTGGTTTGATGCTTCCCTCCACGTATCCTCTGCAGCTTCTAGCATCATAAAAGTTATTCTGTGATGTCTTAACAGGCCAACCTGTCCATTCTTCTTGTCAGTGTTTCCCGCATATTCCATTCCTCACAGATTCTTCGGAGAACCTCATCCCTTATCAGTGAACGGAATTTTCAACATTCTTTTGTAATACCACATCCCAAAAGCTTTGATTCTCTTCTGATATCGTTTTCCAACAGTCCATGTTTCACTGTGATCCAGTGCTCCAGATGTACATTCTCAGAAATTTCTTCCTCAAATTAAGACCTCCGTTTGATACTAATAGACTTCTCTTTGTCAGTGGTAGTGGCACCTTGCTAAAATGTTGGAAAACAAACTTAATGCACATCAGTATAGAAAATAGTCATGTAATACAATACTAAAGGTGTGCTGCTTGACACTCACGTCAATTAAATACCTAGGCGTAACGTTGTAAAGTGATGTGAAATTGAACTAGCACGAAAAGACCGTAGTAGGGAAGGTGTATGGTCGACCTCGGTTTACTGGGAGAAATTTTAGGAAAACGTAGCTCATCTACAAAGGAGACCACGTATACAATACTTGTGAGACACATTCTCCTCTAGTGTTTGGGATCCCCAAAGGTCGAATTAAAGAAAGACATCTAAGCAATTCACAAGCGTATTACTAGGTATCTTATCGGTAGACGTGATCAATATGCGAGTATTACGAAGATGGTTCGTAAACTGAAATCGGAATCCGCGAAGGGAAGGCGACGTTCTTTGCGCGAAATACTATCGAGAAAATTCAGCGAACTGATAGTCGCAGCCGACTGTAGAACATTCTGCTGCCGCCAACACACAGTTGGCCTAAGGACTGCGAAGACGAGGCAAATTAGAGCTCGTACAGAGACGTACAGACAGTCTATTTTCCCTCGCTCCCTTTGCTAGTAGAACATGAAAGGGAATGGCTAGTAGTAATTCACGGTACCCCTCACCATGCACCATACAGTGGCTTGCAGGGTACGTATGTGATGTCGATGTAATTTCGTATTCGCACTATTGTTCCTGCCGAGAAAAAATTGTGGAGACACCACTGTCTGGGCGAGCCCTGAAAATTAAAATTGACAGTAATTTTACTTTTTCATACCGAAATAAGTTATTAAAACGACTGGTGAACTTCCACCGACACGGACTTCCCTTTAGTCTGTCATACAAGACATTTAGGAGAAATTAGGTCACGGTTAATTAGCATAGCACAGAATGTTATGGCAAAAAGAAAAGTTGTGATCTATATGAAGGTTAATTTAAACCCTATTGTGCTTTGATCCTGTTGGAAGTGATACGCCGTTGCTTTCCTGCGTCTTTGAAACTGAGTTATCGAGTCAATTGTAAGGGGACACAGTTAATTTTAACTACGAACTGCGATGCGGAATGGAATTTTTCACACGAATAAATAGATACGAGAGGTGACAGAAACGAAAAGTAGTAAGAGTGGCTGAGGATTGATTTACGAGTCGATGGTGCGTGATCCGGCACCTATACTCTTAGCCATACATCTTAATCATATACTGTATGTATATGCAACGAATTTGCATCCAACGCAAGAAATACGCTTTAATGCCTGTACTGTTGGTATTTCAGAAAAACATTGTTGTCAATCTTGCAAATGCAACAGCAACTGTGGACTTAAAGCATAAACTGGTTTCTGTCATTTCTGAACTGGGTCCAGTAGTTAAAATAGACCCGAGTTTCGTAGCTCACAAATTGACCAGATGCATAAAAATTTCCATGTTTACACAGTAGAACTTCTAATGCAACTCAGTTCTGTCCTTTCAACTGAGAGATACCTTCGTAACGCTTTAATGTTTATGTGTAAACATAGATGCTAGGCGCTCTGCATTTTGTGTGTCGTTGATAAATGTCATCTTGTTGTACACCATGAGCGGCACTTCCAGACTACTTGCCAGATACGCATTTGGGTACGCAGCTCATCATCAGTGACATCTGACAGAAAGGATAAACATATGTATGCATGCCTATGTCGATAATACAGAAAGCTTCGTAGGCATTAAAGTAAAAAAATAATATTACTTGCGTACTGCGCGCGTAGACATGAAAACGACTTGCCTGTTATTGCAAAATCTTCGATTACAAATAAAGGACTTATTTCAATAGTGGTAAAAGTTCATTTCTGTTCACATTGAGATACAGAGTCCTAAGGTTAAATGAGCGCTGAAAAATCTGCAGTTGAGATACCAGAAATATTCAAGCATATGGCTTCTTGCTAGAGATGAATCTTTCTTTCTGTTTGTTTGGCTCATTAATTTCGGAAGCATTATAGACAGAAAAGTGGAGGCAATGGGCTTGCACCACTATTGAAATAAGCCCTTCAAATTACGTCAGGTCAGAAACTCAGAAAGCCCGTGAACATTAGAAGTATAATCATAACCCAGTACATAAACGGGCATACATGACTACGGTAGCTTCAATTATCTCGTGGTAAAAACAAAATTTCTTACCTCAGCGGCACATAGATCATTGCATGTACATGTTATCAAACTATAAAACGCTAAATGGAATGAGAAGGACTATTTTGTTACAATACATGTAACCCCAAGACCATCAGACTATTTCTTCTATCAGTTGTGTGTGAATTGCAATATCATTTATCTCAACCACACTTCCGGGTCGTATCGGTAAGACGTTTTATTTCTACCACGAGATAATGAACCTAACATAGTTACGTATGCATGGTCATTTACAAATTTTATTCGAGAGGTTCCTATGTCTCTAGAGTGATATCATTTGTAAATATCGTAGAGGATTTACACCTAAGAGGCACATGATTTAATGTAGACAATCATAATATGTAAGTAATAATTTTCCCACTTTGGTGTAAACTATGTTTTCTTGTGTTATTGAAATGCGTATGCAAACATTTGTTATAGAATTGACTTATTGTCGACTGGAAGCATGCGGCACTATAAATATTCCTATAAATATTTATCATGCCAAGATCGCCTAATCGCTGCAGTATTCACATTATCTGAGTCAGCAAATAACTGTCATCTTCATGTGTGATAATGAATCCAGTCATTTTCATCATGATATATAAACTCTAGTTATATGCAGACTGAATATCATGAAAATCCTTAAAAAACGTCATTTGCTGAAACCACTAATTGTATAGTGCAGAGTCGCGCGGGGTAGCCGCACTGTCTAGGGCATCTTGTCACGGTCCGCGCGACTGCCCCGTCGGAGGTTCGAGTCCTCCCTCGGGCGTGTGTGTGTGTTGTGGGGGGGGGGGGGGGGGAGAATCTTAGGGTAAGTTAGTTTAAGTTGGATTAAGTAGTGTGTAAACTTAGAGACCGATGATCTCATCCAAAAATTTCTATAGTGCAGCGATTACACCATCTTAACATAATATACTGGACGTAAATAATTGCTTTTTATCATCTGTAACAGATGAGAATGATGGACTGTGTGTCCGAATACTGATCTGGCAAATGGAAACACCTGAAGTACAGCTAACGGTGTACAGCAAGTTTCTCTTACGTTTCCATTTCTATTCTAAACGATTTTTCGCAGTAGTAGTAGTAGTAGTAGTAGTAGTAGTTTCATCGATTTCTAGATTCTTTGGTGTTGTTTTATTCTAGAACAGAGAGATACTCCCGTCTAAAGTTTTTGTTTGTTGGGGAGACTTCATCTTTCTAATTTGGCACAGGTGCTTGGCAACTATTCCATCTGAAATTCATGCGCTTCATTCCAGATATTGCTTTTTCAGACGAACGTAACACGAAAGCTCCTCTGATGCTGTGCAACTCAGTTCTTTCGCTCAATTTTATTATTTTTGCTGATTAATAGACAAAATTATGAAAGTGAAGCGATCGAGTCTCTATCTCTCTCTATCTCTATCTCTCTATCTCTCTCTCTCTCTCTCTCTATCTCTCTCTATCTCTCTCTATCTCTCTCTATCTCTCTCTATCTCTCTCTATCTCTCTCTATCTCTCTCTATCTCTCTCTATCTCTCTCTATCTCTCTCTCTATCTATCTCTATCTCTCTCTCTATCTCTATCTATCTCTATCTATCTCTATCTCTCTCTCTCATCATGATTGTGAACAGTAGTGGTGGTGGTGGTGGTGTGGTGGTGGTAATAGTAGAGCACGCGATATTTTTGTAATATCTTCTTGTTCCGCATGTTTCAGTGAGTCCGACGGCAAGGTGTACGAAGCTTACGTGAAGGAGAAGGAGGAAGCGAAGAAGGAATACCAGCAGGCAGTGGCCAGCGGACAGACAGCGGCTCACGTTGCTGTCAGGTGAATAACTAGTTAGAGCGAACACAGAAGCTAATAGTACATGCAGCCTCGTAATTCGTAGTTCTCAACGAATCCTGTCGCACCTTCGTACTTTTCAGTGCGCGAGACTCCAACACATTTACCGTGTCCGTAAACGTGGAGGCGGGCAGCAAGGTCACGTATAACCTGACGTACGAGGAGCTGCTGACGCGCCGCCTCGGCTCCTACAACCACGTCATCAACCTACAGCCTGGGCAGGTAGGCAACCCAACTGACGGCCGCGCGCCGCACTTCTGCAGCTATCCTCGTGTGAAGGCGCTCCACTGAAGGCTGACCCCTTCCCTTATCCTCATTGCTGGCCGTTAGAACACCACAAATGCGGCGCGCAGTAATTGTCAAATTGAGGTGAAGTGCAATAGATGTTTGGATGGTATGTCAGCGCAATCGCACAAACCACATACGAGTAACGCCATTTACATTCTTGGGCGCAAGGGAAGATTACACATTGGATCTACATCTACATCATAATCCGCAAGTCACCTCATGTGTGGCAGAGCGTACTTTCGGTACCACTATCTGATCTGCAACGCTGTTACACTCGCGAATAGTGCGTAGGAAGAATGATTATCGGCAAGCTTCTGTATTGGCTCTAATTTCTCGAACTTTCTCCTCGTGGTCAATACGCGAGATGTATGTGGAGGGAAGTAATGTGTTGTTCAGGTTACCATCCATTCAGAGGCTTTTGCACGCAGAGACAGTTTTTTTGATTTGTAAATAATAGTCCTTTGGAATTTTTATTGGCAGATCTAGATTTCAGCTAGAAACCAGCCATTCTCAATGCACTATCCTCTTTGAGTATTCAATGAACTGTGTACAAAGCCAGATCAACAGGCATTACATGCATTGACCAAAAAAGGATAGTGCATTGAGAATGGCTAGTTTCTAACTGAAATCTAGATCAACCAATAAAAATTCCAAAGGACGACTGATAGCTGAAATCTATTATTTACAAAGTAATGTGTTGTCCGACTCCTCCTCAAAAGTGCTGACCCAAAATTTCAGTAGTAAATATCTCCGTGATGGACAACGCCTCTCTTATAAGGTCTGCCAGTGGAGTTTGTTTAGCATCTCCAAAACTCTCTCTCACCAGCTAAACGATCCCGTGAAGCAACGCGCCGCTCTTCGTTGTATCTTCTTTATCTCCTCTATCAGTCCTATCTGATAGGGATCCCAGACAGATAGACAATACTCAAGAATCGGGCCAACAAGCGCCTTATAAGCCACTTCTTTCGTGGATCAGTTAAATTTCCTTAATATTCTTCCGATGAATCAGAGTCTGGTATCCACTTTTCCCACTATCTGTTTTATGTGGTCATTCCACTTAAGGTCGGTCTGGGTAGTTACTCCTAGATATTTTACGGCAGATACTGTCTCCAGCTGTTAGTCATCAATAGTGTAGCTGTATAGTAGTGGATTCCTTTTCCTATTTATGCGCAATACATTACATTTATTTACGTTCATGGTCAACTGCCAGAGCCTGCACCAATCACCAATCATCAACACTCTGCAGGTCGTTCTGCAAATTCTTACTGTCTTCTGGCGTTGCTACTTTGGTACACAACTGCATCATCTGCGAATTTCCTTAAAGAGCATCCGAGGCTTTCTGCTAGATCATTTTTTAAATATTGTAAACAGCAACGGTCGTATCACACTTGCCTGTGGTACTCCGGATATTAACTTCAATCTGTCGATTTTATTCCGTTAAGAGCGACGTGTTGAGTTCTATCTGCAAGAAAGTCTTGAATCCAATCGCAAGTCTGCTCGTATTTTTTTCATTAAACGGCAATACGGGACAGTGTCAAATTCCTTACTGAAATCAAGGAACACGGCATCAGCCTGAGCGCCGTTGTCCACTGCGCTGTGGGTCTCATGGAGGAACAGAGCGAGCTGAGTTTCGCAGGATCTCTGTTTGCGGAATCCATGTTGATTTTTATTTTTATAGAGGAGATGTTTATTTACCAAGACGATCATAATTCTTGAGCATAAAACATGTTCCATAATTCAACAAGAGATTGAAGTCAACGATATAGGTCTATAACTGTGTGGATCTGTCTTACGGCCCTTGTTTAAAAGCGGGAATGACCTACGCTTTTTTCCAGTGGTTAGGTACCTTTCGTCGCTCAAGCGATCTACTATAAATTGCAGCTAGAAGGGGAGCAAGTTCTTTCGCATAATCTTTATAGAATCTTATAGGTATCCCATCTGGTCCTGACGCCTTTCCACTACTAGGGGATTGTAGCTGCTTTTCATTTCCGCGATCGGTTATCTCAATATCTGCCATTTCGACATTCGTACGACGGTTGACAGGAGGGACAGTGTTAAGATTTTCCACGGTGAAACAACTTCGTAAGACCGAATTCAGTATTTCGGCCTTCTCACTGTTATCTTCTGTTTCGGTGCCGGTGTGGTCGCTGCGAGAATGAATAGATGATTGTAACCCACTTACTGATTTTCATACGACGAAACTCTCTTAGTAAATGAAGATCGTATAGTTAAGGCTAACCGGCCATTGACCTCCATCTGTGCTGGATGCAAACGCATTGTCCGTACTCTTACGGGACTCGGTAAGATTGTCTGGCTCGAGTAATGAGTGTAATGGGCAGGGGCACTGCGAATGTTGTGTGTGGACATTAAGTTGGGAATGTGGGTCTCAAGAGGAGCGTGTAAGGGATAAATCCATGCAGTCGCACTATCCTCTGTGGATAGAGCGACTGCCATGTAAGCAAGAGATCCTGGGTTCGAGTCCCGGTCGGGACACAGATTTCTCAACTGTCCCCGTTGATGTATATATCAACGCCTGTAGACAGCTTAGGGTCTTGATTTAATTATTTCAAAATCTCTTAGAGTTTTTACTCAGGTCGGTTGACAACGTCTTACTTTCAAAACCACTGACGCTTCTCTCATTGCTCTCCTTACTCATTTTAGCTTCGTTCAGTTTTTGTTTGTCAGCTAGGTTTTAACTTCTCTTTAATCTGAGATGAAGTCCTCTTTGATTACATAGCGCTTTTCTAACACGGCTATTAAACCATGGTAGATCTCTCCATGGGTTTGTCATTTAGAAATCACATTTGAATGTTGGTTGTTTGAGAATATCGTGCTGTGCCCCTTTTAAAAGGAAATGTAGTCCATTAACAAAGGGAGTAGCTTACAAAGCACTCGTTCGACCAATGCTTGAATATTGCTCCTCAGCCTGGGATCCGTACTAGATAGGCCTGACAAAGGAGATAGAGAAAGTCGAAGGAAGAGCAGCATATTTCGTTACAGGTTCATTTAGTAAGCGTGAGAGCGTCAGGGAAATGCTCGGTCAACTACAGTGGCAAAAGCTGCAAGAGAGGCGTTCTGCATTATGGTATGGTCCACTATTAAAATTCCGAAAGCTTACGTTCCTAGAAGAGTCAAACAATGTACTGAACCATACATGCTCTCGTTCCGCGATTTGTTGCAAAATTTGATCAGAATCCTACGACTGTTCGGCGAAAATGGTATTGATGTGTTCAGGTGGACCATGCCGTACCTCAGCGCTCGAAAGGATAGAGATATTGTTTGCTCAGCTGTCAAATACGTTGAATCGGAAAATGTAATTGTTTGCAGCAAGCTAAGTATTCGCACGGACAGTGAGACGTCTGGAGCACCACGGACTGCCAGTTGTTGTGGCTTCCCTTGACTTGTTGCAAAAAAAGGCGCTCCGACTATGAGGTACAACGAAGATACTGACACAGGAGGGGCACCACGTAGTGTATCAAACGACTCCCTGATCAGCATACAGCGTCATATCATAACAGACATAGCTGCGTATGGAAGCACAGAGGAGAAGAAACATACCAGATTCTGTGTGTCATCCTGATGAGTTCCAGCACTGTCGTAATGGGTATACAACAAGACCAACCTCTAGTAGTACTCGTAGCCAGTTATTTGGACAGAAGGCGCTAAATTTTATTTTCAATATTTCGTTTAATTATTGACTGAATTCAAAAATTTAAAAAGTTGTCGTAATATACTCATTAAGAGGCGTAAAATTACGTTAAGATAAACAAAGGTTCGAAAAGGTTAACACAAGTCACAAAGTGTAAATATATCTTGAGGCAAACTAACTCAGAGCGCCCAAATTATCCAGACTATATTCGTCCGATATATGAGAATGAGAACACTCGGCGATTTTCAACAGGCCTTACAGGTGATTTCAAACCTTTTCGAAACTTTTTCTCACTTACATCCACCACAAAAATATGAAAGGAGAAAAGTTGGTCATTACTGCATTTTCGTTGTTCGTGCAGTAAATCTTCAGCATCAGGCATGTGGTTTCAAATTATGACTTCTTTACTCCTTACCCTATTTGCAACACATCTTGCAGAAGTATCCACATGCTATGTTTCTTTGTACCGCTGACTTTCCAAACACAGTTATATATCGTTATACACAATTTTCTTCTCGAAATTTACGTACTCTGTCGTTTTCGGACCAGGGTCCCCTACCTCAAATTGATACTTTTACATTTCTCCATCATCCCAGAAAGTTTTTAACATCGTAACGGGATCAACTTGTACGCCACTGAAAGTAACTACAAAATGTACCATTGTAAGACACATAGTTCAGGACATAAGACATCACAAAAATTGAGGCGCGTGACATACTACCTTTTCTTAAAACCGATCGATTAGATTCTCTTAGTTATTCGGGGGAGGGGGGGGGGGGTTACTGGTCCTCTCGAACATCGCGGCATGTTATAATTTCGTCACCTCTTAATATAATGATGATTTACACTATTCGTTGCATTCCTTGTTTAGCCTTGTCATGACCATCGTAAGTAAGCTTCCAGAAGATAATTATTTGAAGGTACGTAACTGTGTTTGAAAACCTTAAATTTCTAGAGCAAGTTTGCCAATTAGTCCCTACCTCGAGTGACACCTCATTCAGACCATAATGAAACAAAAAACAAACGCGTTCTTCCTGTATTTTGGTCCAGGTGTCAAGGTTCAACCTCCCTGGAGACAACTTGTAGCATGAACGTAATTTAAATATGAAGACCATTGTATCAGAAAAATTCTGAGGTGTCGCCAGACGAAGTTTCCGTTTTATTTTTACATTATGCAAAGTAAAAGTTAATATCTACGAAATACTCATAGTCAAGCCTGTCAGACGATGTGAAATTACCTGCAATGCTAGCTACATAGCGTTTTAAATAAAAATGGTCAAAACTATAAAAAAGTTGCTATAATATGTACGGAAACCGTTACCTGTTGAGATATCGCTCAATCTGTCCTCTCACTCCAACCTGTCTGTTACGTAGAAGTAAATACTACGGGCAGTGCTGCATGTGTTCATCACGCAGCCAGAAACATCGTTCAGCGCTTCCTCGTAGTCAACTATGCAGTCTTTCAAATACATCTGACTCTATTCGGATTGCGTCATATACATTGGTCACACGCTCCTGTATCGCCTGCACATTGTTGACGTGTTGGACATACACTATTGACTTCAGATGTTCCGGTAGCCACAACTCTAACGGATTCATATCTGGTGAACAGACAGTTGGCCATGTTACTGGACCTCCTCATTCAATCCATCGCCCACGAGCCATTGCAGTTTACTACTGTCTCACGATCCGTAGAAAATGGCGTAGTGCCGCGTAGTACATAAACCACAGTAGTTACCTTTCTGCAAGGGTAATGTTCACCACTTTGGATTCCGGAGAAATGAAGGGACTTATCTTAGAAGGGACTTATCTTAGAAGATAGATTAAGGAAAGGCAAGCCTACATTTACAGCATTTGTAGACTTAGAGAAAGCTTTTGATAGACCTAGAGAAAGCTTTCGACAATATTGATTGGAACACTCTCTTTGAAATTCTGAAGGTAGTGGGGGTAAACTACAGAGAGCGAAGGGCTATTTACAACTTTTACAGAAACCAACGCTAGTCATGAGAGTCAAGGGGCATGAAAGGAAGGCAGTGGTTGAAAAGGGAGTGAGACAATGTTATTCAGTATGTACATTGAACAAGCAGTAAAGGAAAGGAAAGGAAAAATTGGACTAGGAATTAAAGTTCAGGGAGAAGAAATAAATACTTTGAGTTTTGCCGATGACATTGTAATTCTGCCAGACAAAGAAAAGGACTTGTAAGAGCAATTGAAAGGGATGGACAGTGTCCTGAAACGAGGATATAAGATGAACATCAACAAAAATAAAACAAAGTTAATGGAATGTAGTCGAACTAAATCAGGTGATGCTAAAGGAATCAGATTAGGAAACGAGACACTTAGAGTAGTAGATGAGTTTTCCTATTTGGACAGTAAATTAACTGATTACGTCCAAAGTAGAGGGGATGTAAAATGTAGGCTGGCAACGGCGAGGAAAGCATTTCTGAACAAGAGAAAAAATTGCTAACATCGAATATAGCTTTAAATGTTAGGAAGTCTTTTCCGAAGGAATTTGTCTGGAGTGTGGCCATGTATGGAAGTGAAACATGGACGATAAAAAGTTCAGATTAAAAGAGAATAGAAGCTTTCGGAATATTGTACTGCAGAGGAATGCTGAAGATCATATGGATCGATCACGCAACTAATGAGGAAGTCCTGAATAGAATGGGGATACAAGACACATTCACAAGACACATTCAGACATCAAGGGATCACCAGTTTAGTGTTGGAGGGAAGTGTGGGGGATAAAAATCGCAGAGGGAGACAAGAGATGAGTAAGTAAGTAGATTCAGCAGGATGTCAGTTGCAGCAGTTATTCGATGAAGATGCTTGCACAGGATAGATTGCCAAAGAGAACTGCATCAACCCAGTCTTCGGACTGAAGACCACAACAACAACAACAATACCGACGTAATGTTGACCAATAACGCTGGTAACTCATGAAGCAAAACTCGCTGATGCACAGTACCTATTACTTCGTTCGGTAAAATTTGTGTCCTATTAGTCTCACTAACAATTTTTGCTGATACAGTGATACTGAAACGATCCAGATTCCTCGCCTACATGGCTGTTCGAATGTTTACACCTGCCCATACGTGAGTACAGTCGAAATTTGCTATGTCATCTCTTATGACTCTACACATTACATGTCACATGTAAAAGGGTCCATATCTCTACAGGTATTGGTTTTCGGACATAGTTATATGAACTTCTAGTTCTGCCCATTACTACGTTCTGTGGGAGTAAGTGACACTTTGTTTTAAAACATTCTGTACTTTTTACTCTGTAACATAAACTATGACAAATATCTTTGAGTCTATTTTTAATATTACGTTTCGTTTGCCCAAGTGAAGCTTTATGTTTCAAAATAATGGAAGACACTTTCCCTAACAGACCTGCCGACTAGATAAAAACGTAGTGTTTTCTTTGCAGAGCGAGCGATCATTATCATAAATTGCTTGTTATTGCACGCTCAACAGGATCCTACAGGTTGTGTATTTGCAAATCTGCGCATAAAAAGGTGCTTGCACCAACTTTCCGGAATACCATTATGCAAACGGAGTTGGGTCATAGTTCCGAGAACGACGGAGAACGAACGATAAATCTGGGAAGATAATGCATACGTGGGACAACGCCGAAGCCTCTTAAGACACGTAAACAACTTTGCGGGTAATGACACTTGCAGTCTCACTTTACTACGATGTTAGCTGTGACAGAGTCTTTAATAAACACATCTTCACAGCATGTCCAACCGCAACAAAGCTTCATACCTGACTCCAGAACAGGAAAGTGTAAATTTCTGTACTCCAGGAAGAGTAAAATTAATGCTTGGCTGAGTCACAACTAGTTCACACACATCATTTTCTTTAGGTTAGGTACCTCAGCCAGTAAGATCTTCTCACTGGTCTTCTGATTCGATTGATGTGGCCTGCGCCTGTATCTTCATCTCAAAGTAGGACTTACCCCTAAAGTCCTCGGTTGTTTGTAAGATATCTTCTAATCTCTGTCTTGTCCTACAGTGCTTATTCTCTACAGCTTTCGCTAGTACAATGGAAGCTATGCCCTGATTACTTGACACATCCTTTTCCCTGCCCCTCCTTCTAACCAGTCTTTTAAAAAAAAATTCGTTTTCTTGCCGATTCTGAAAAGTACCACCTACTTTTTTCGTTATGAGTCCACTTAATTTTCAGTATCCTTCTGTAACACTATACTTCAGACGCTTCAATTCAATTCTTTTCCGGTTTTTCTACATCCGCGGTTCACTTCCATACAATGCTGGTCTCCAAAAGTACTTGCTCAGCAGTTTCTTTCTCAAGTTAAGGGCGGTGTTTAATGCCAGTAGACTTCTTTTGGCTAGGAAAGCCCCCTCTTTGGCTGTGATAATCTGCTGCTTATTTCCTCCTTGTTACGTCCGTTATGCGTTATTTCGCCTCTCACAGTAATGACTATCCCTCAGTTTCTCTGCTACATGGGCCCAGTATCCTTACGTTTGTCCCTGATCTCATCGCTGTACACATAGTTGTATCCTCCTTTCTTTGATTTACTCTGTCTTTGTTCTGTGATCGTCAGACTGTTCATTACATTCAACAGGTTTTGTAATTATTCGTCAAGTTCACTGCTGAGGGAACATTCCCAAGTGTCAATAAACGATGTTGATGAAATTTGGCGGTTGGGGAGGAATAGCGCAATACTTATTTTTTTGTGCCCAATTTCACTTTTAAGGGATAAAACACAACCCGAAAGGTAATTTAACATTTTAGTTTTAGAAGGAATATCTTCGAAACGATGATATATAAGAGATGTTTTTCATATAAATTTGATACGAATTAATGTTCTTGAAAACTCCGTAATCAACTTCTGTAGTAATTTGAAATTTTACAAAATACCCCACCACTACTAATTTTGAAAAAAGAAAACTTTTGTTCCATCGTAAATTAAGGAAGTTTTCAAGCCACATACATCGCTGTGTAATAAAGCTGATTCCTGAACTACCATTTTTGAAGAATAAGCTATACACAATGTGCTGTCTGAGTATTTTCAACATACCTTATTAAAATATCTAAACATTCATTATTATTCTAATTATTTATTTTACGTAATTTTTTTGTTTTAAACTGATGTTTGACGTTTGTTTTTTTTTTTTGTTTTTTAGTTTACCGTCTTACGACCTGTATTTCGTTAAATGAAAATAATAAGTAACTCATTATTATGACAGGAAAACATTACGATATTGATAATCTGTGAGGAAATGCCTAAAACATAACGGTTTTTTACACCATGCACTTCAAATAAACGAAATTGCTTCATATATTATATACACGACGGAGAAGACAATACGAAACAAAATTCAGCTGGCTTCCAAATTTTCACGGGTGATCCTCTAAATACCCTGATTTGTGTCAGGTATTTCAAAAACACTGAAAAGCCTTACCCAAGAGAGTTGGTTATGTGCTAGAGACTGCAACTTGGTTGTACTGTTTTTCAGGTGGAGATTGACGTCATAAACATTCAACAGCTGAAAATCTTCTCACGAAGTTGTTCAAACATCGAAAGCTGTAAACGTTCCACGGCTGTATTTGTGCTGTCGAGCCCTTTGGGATCACCAAATGTTTCTTGTCTTCCGGTATGACACTCAAAACGTTTCTTCTTTATAATTTTTTTTTTTTTTTTTTTTGCTGGGCTTTTTAAAAGAAACTAACGTTGAGTTTGAGCCGAGAATTCGAGAGTCTCTTTTTGAAGCCCCAAATGTCCTTGACAATTTCGAAATCTGGTAAACAAGCATCTGATGAGGTCAAAAGATATTTGAAAGATGTTTTCTTTCCCAGTGAGGGAAAAATATCTCTGTTATTGTTAGATTCTAGCTGAGGTCAGTGTGAAAGAAACGTATGAGACATCGTACCTGAGGACAAGAAACCTGTCCGTCTGGTGATCCCAGAGGGCTCGACGGCACCGACCGGTCCGAGACTCGAACTCGGGACTTTTGCCTTTTACGGGCAAGTCCTCTACCATCTGAGCTACCCAAGCACGACTCATGACCCGCCCTCACAGCTTCAATAGTGCCAGTACCTCTTCTCCAACCCTTCAAACTTCACAGAAGCTCTTCTGCGAACATTAACGCCCACTCCGCTGTAGAGTAAAAATCTCATTCTGGAAACATCCCCCAGGCTGTGGCTAAGCCATGTCTCCGCAATATCCGTTCATTCAGGAGTGCTAGTCTTGCAGGTTCGCAGAAGGGGTTATGTGAATTTTGGAAGGTACAAGACGAGGTACTGGCACAAATGAAGCAGTGAGGGCGGGTCGTGAGTCGTGCTTGGGTAGCTAATATGGTAGAGCACTTGCCCCGCGAAAGGCAAAAGTCCTGAGTTCGAGTCTCGGTCAGGCACACAGTTTTAATCTGCCAGGAAGTTTCATATCAGCCCACACCCCGCTGCAGAGTGAAAATCTTATTCTAAAAACAAATGTATTTTCCCTTTCTACCCAACATCCAAGTTTCATCAAGACACTTGGGAACGTTTTCTCCTGAGAATACCAGTGTCGTCAGCGACTCTTTCCAATGATATGCTTTCAGCCTGAGTTTTAATCCAGCTCTTATATAGCTTTTTTAAATTTCCATTATTGTTTCTTCGTTGTACAGGTTGAGGAGTAGGAGATGCAGATTACATCTTTGCATTAATCTCTTTTCAATGCGAAAACTTACGTCTTACTATTTTATTCCTACTGTCCATCTTGGTTCTGGCACATTTTGTATATTACCTGTCTTTCCTTACACTGTATACCTATTTTAAAAACGATTTAAAACATCTAATTTTTCTAGGTTGAAGAATCATCTGTAGGTTTCTTGATCCATTGTTAAGATTTCAGTGAACATTAAAAACCATGGCGTCACTGGGGCTTTAAACTTGTAGCAAAATTAAAAGTTTATTAACATACACAACTTTCATTGTCTGTCCTTTATGCAACTGTCATGTGGGGGTAGCACAGATTCATGTCAACATCATTTCTGCTGACAGCATGTCCATTTGGCGTACAGAGGCATCAACAGAAACTTGAGCAGACGTGCGCTGGTAGGCTTGTACGTCACGAAGTAATGTCTACATTGACAATATATACCAGGTATTATAAGCAGATCGACAAATTAATGTAGAAGCATGTGTTCAAGATGTACGCATACCAAAATGAAAACGTGGTCAGCGCAGAAATGTTGTTGTCACTCGTCTTTTTGCAAGTAAGACTTGATAATGGCTTAAAATCCAAAAAAACTCCTGCGTGGATATTAATAATGTTTAATGCTGCTATAGGTTTACGGCCGCGGTGGATCCATAGTTTTAACCTTAAACTGATTCATACAAGTACCTAGCAGTAACAATGCGTGTAAGCTTGAAATGAAACGATCGAACATCAGGAAAGTTCTACAACTTCGCTCACCTACGGGATGGCTTGCAAAATGCTTACACTGTTTGTTCCAGGCAATTGATCCATGTGGAGGAAATATACCCAACTGCACGAATAAGGAGTTGCACCAAGCAAGTATATAGAACGGGAAAAAGGTTTAAGCTACATATTGAACAACCTGAAGTGGGAGATACTCGAAAAACAAAAACATATCGAAAAAACAACATTGTTTTAAATGATCTGAGGAGAATCTGCAGCCTCTAGTGGGAGGGAAAAAGCATGTATGTATGAATATGTATGTGACTCCCACAAGCACTTGGATACAGTTTCTACTAATATGCTTCCTTCGCATGAGACCAAGGCGGAGGCATGTGCGGAGTTGATGGCCGAGGTATCGTCAGCACTGATGGTGACATTACGCTTCAGAAGCCATTGTGGCAGGCCTTATCGCTGCGTAACACCTCTAAACGACTTCGCATGTGATCAGTGATAAGGTGTCGCCACCGGAATGTAAGCTCAATTCCTGACTTTAGAAATAGCTATAGCTGACACACACATGTGGCTTGTGGAAAGCCCATGTTCAGGGTCTTGTTCAGAAACTAAATGCTGCTTTATTTACCATTAGAACAGTATCTGAAATAAGTGACAGTTCAACACGAAAAGTAGTCTACTTCGTATATTTTCATACGTTTGTGTCGTATGGTATTATTTTTTGGCGTAATTCTTCTGATTCAAAAAGGGTGTTTTTGGCTCAAAAACGGGCTGTTCAGCTATATGTGGTGTAAGTTCGAGAACCTCTTGTCGACCCTATACAATAGTCTGGGAATTCTGGCATTGTCCTCACAGTATATATTTTCTTTAATGTCGTTTGTTGTTAGCAATATTAGCTTATTCCCAAGAGTTAACAGCTTTCACTCAATTAATACTAGGCAGAAATCAAATATGCATGTGGAATGCACTTCCTTGACTCTTGTGCAGAAAGGAGTGCAGTATTCCGCTGCATCCATTTTCAATAATCTACCACAAGAACTCAAAAATCTTAGCAGTAGCCCAAACACTTTTAAGTCCAAACTGAAGAGTTTCCTCACGGCTCACTCCTTCTAATCTGTCGCGGAGCTCCTGGAAGAGCTGAAAAATTAAGCAAATTCCAGTGTTAGATTGTTGATTTTCTTTATTTAAACTTAAGACTTGTCGCCTGAATATGTTTCCTATATTTCATTTTATCTGTTTCTACTATCGTGTTATAATTTCATCTATTGACTCGTTCCATGACCATGGAGACTTCTCCTTAATTTGGTCCCACGGAACAATAAATAAATAAATAAATAAATAAACACACACACACACACACACACACACACACAGAACCTAATCTCACCACTGCAGACAGCAGAGTGCGATCTTGTTCCACTTCGTTCCGTATGCTGCAAACGTCACTTTTTTCGATTTCGTCATGTAAAATACTGGGATGCTTTCACACTTGAATTTGCTTCGTTTGTGATTACAAGTGGCTCAAAATTACTTAAATGTGGATCTCGGTTGAAGTACCTAAAGCGAAATGCGTCTCCTCACGAACAGTTACAGTGAGTAAAGCTCAATCAAAGTATAAATCAGGCGTTTATGAAACCTTTCCCCCGCGAATAACACATCAGTGCACCGACATTACGAATTTCACTGAAAATGATCTTTCGTAAAGTAAGTCAGGTGTTATTACTTACTGAGCTTCCTTTTCACGCTGTCGGAGGTTCGAGTCCTCCCTCGGGATGGGTGTGTGTGTGTGTGTGTGTGTGTGTTGTCCATAGTGTAAGTTAAAGTTAGATTACTTAATCGAACTTAAACTAACTTACACTAAGGACAACACACACACGCACACGCGCGCGCACACGCGCACGCGCGCGCGCACACACACACACACACACACACACACACACACACACACACACATACACACACATCTCGAGGGAGGACTCGAACCTCCGACGGCGTGAAAAGGAAGCTTAGTGTATAGGCTTAGGGACCGATGACCTCTGCAGTTCACAAGACCTTACCACAAATTTCCAAATTTTCCTTTTCACGCTGTTTTCCAGTTTTCCAGTTTTCGCAGCTCTTATTCTCATCTCATCCCTTTCTCACGTGGAAACTGCGCTTCATAGTGGTCGAAAGTGCAGAGTCATGCAATCAACACCAGGTCACTGTGAGCAGTAAGATGAAAATAGTGGGAACAGCCAACAAAAGAGCGGGCTGATAATGCAGGCTGGGAAATATAACCATAACCATAAGCATGATACCTTTTGAAACGTCGGCCGTGATGTACACAGTACGATCTGACCCGATTCATGTTTTTCAGTACTAAATTACTGCAGAAAAGAATAACGAACTGACCCGATCTCACTCAAGTGTTAAAAAGCATACCAAAATCAGGGCGAACACGCATTAAACTGTATTTTGGCCTTGGCTACATTTGATAAGTTTTCAAAGGATGCCCCCTCATCCGCATCAGCTGTCAAGAGTGTACAAAGGGAAAAACCGTCTCCCTTTCATCAAGTCAATTTGCGCATTACTGTGGATTTACCTTATACACACCATCATCTCTGCAATGAACACAAGTACTGTGCGGTGTAGAGAAACGATTGTGAAGATGGTGAGGAGACAAGTGGTGTGTTCTGTGCAGGTGGTGCGGGACCTACAGGTGGACGTGTACATACAGGAGAGCAGCAACGTGACGACGCTCAGAGTACCAGAACTGCGCTCCGGCAACGAAGTCGAACCCGACGAGGACTCTAAACGTGAGTACAGAAACATTTTTCTAGTCTTTGCTAAGCATCCATTAATATTCGTTGTGCTACAGTATCTCTTGAAAAATTTAGAGCCGGCCGCTGTGGCCGCGCGGTTCTAGGCGCTTCAGTCCGGAACCACGCGGCTGCTACAGTCGCAGGTTCGCATCCTGCCTGGGGCATGGATGTGTGTGATGTCCTTAGGTTACTTGGCTGTAAGTACACAACTGGCCATTAAAATTGCTACATCACGAAGATGACGTGCTGCAGACGCGAAATTTAACCGACAGGAAGAAGATGCTGTGATATGCGCCGGTGGCGACACCTACAACATGCTGACATGAGGAAAGTTTCCAACCGATTTCTCAAACACAAGCAGCAGTTGACCGGCGTTGCCTGATGAAATATTATTGTGATGCTGGTGTAAGGAGGAGAAATGCGTACCATCACGTTTCCGACTTTGATAAAGGTCGAATTGTAGCCTACCGCGATTGCGGTTTACCGTATCGCGACATTGCTGCTCGCGTTGGTCGAGATCCAATGACTGTTAGCAGAATATGGAATCGGTGGGTTCAGGAGGGTAATAGGGAACGCCGTGCTGGATCCCAACGATCTCTTATCACTAGCAGTCGAGATGAGAGGCATCTTATCCGCATGGCTGTAACGGATCGTGCAGCCACGTCTCGATCCTTGAGTCAACAGATGGGAACGTTTGCAAGACAACAACCATATGCACGAACAGCTCGATGACGTTTGCAGCAGCATGGACTATCAGCTCGGAGACCATGGCTGCGGTTACCCTTGACGCTGCATCACAGACAGGAGCTCGTGCGATGGTGTACTCAACGACGAACCTGGGTGCACGAATGGCGAAACGTCATTCATTCGGATGTATTCAGGTTCTGTTTACAGCATCATGATGGTCGCATCCATGTTTGGCGAAATCACGGTGAACGCACATTGGAAGCGTGTATTCGTCATCGCCATACTGACGTATCACCCGGCGCGATGGTATGAGGTGCCATCGTTTACACGTCTCGGTCACCTCTTGTTCGCATTGACGGCACTTTGAACAGTGGACGTGACATTTCAGATGTGTTACGACCCGTGGCTCTACCCTTCATTCGATCCCTGCGAAACCCTACATTTCAGCAGGATAAGGCACGACCGCATGTTGCAGGTCCTGTACGGACCTTTCTGGGTGCAGAAAACGTTCGACTGCTGCCCTGGCCAGCACATTCTCCAGATTTCTCACCAACTGAAAACGTCTGGTTAGTGGTGGCCGAGCAACTTGCTCGTCACAATATGCCAGTCACTACTCTTGATGAACTGTGGTATCGTGTTGAAGCTGCATGGGCAGCTGTACCTGTACACGCCATCCAAGCTCTGTTTGACTCAATGCTGAGGCGCATCACGGCCGTTATTACGGCCAGAGGTGGTTGTTCTGGGTACTGATTTCTCAGGATCTATGCACCCAAATTACATGAAAATGTAATCACATGTCAGTTCTAATATAATATGAATAATGAATACCCGTTTATCATCTGCGTTTCTTCTTGGTGTAGCAATTTTAATGGCCAGTAGTGTAGTTCAAAGTGATGACCTCAGAAGTTAAGTCCCATAGTGCTCAGAGCCATTTTTGAAAAATTTAGAGTGTAAATATGTACGTACAGGTGCGTATCTCGTTAGCGAAAACGGATCCTCAGTTGTACTGTGAAAATAAAATGACATTTTTCTATCGTTCAGTTCAGTAGCTAACAGGGACAGCAGCTTTAAAGTGTAGAGTAATGTCGACACGTTTCTGTTTAGGTACCATTCCAAACAATGTTTCAACAATTGCTGTGTATGCATATCTGCAGGAGTTACGTTTTTGAACTTCTCAGCATCCACATCTAACGTTCTGCATGTATTCTAAGTCCTCTTACAAACGCAGTATTGTGGTAAGGGCAAGCAATAACTTCTTAGGATCATTAGCAGATACAGGATCTATTAGTTTCAGAAGTAGCCCTTGGCGATGCAAATGCTGAGACTACTGAGGTTCCCGAGCAGCTGTAGGACACCCTATTGCGATCACACGTTACGTATCAGAAAATAGGGGAGTCTTGTTTGAACTTAAGTTTCTCCAATAGTTTACTTTTCGAAAGAAAATAGCGATGTTAGCACTTGGATCGCATGAGTGTTCTCTGATCTGTTAGCATAGTTATTGTATTCCACCAAGTAATTAGCAACATACCTTTCCTCGATGTAAGGTGCATCATACGATTCCTTCTAAGCAACCACTGCGAAGTGTGGGGTATGACGTATTGATTTTTTACCGCTGATAAAAAAATTAAAAAAATACAGCAGATTTCACACTTCCATAAAGTACAGCGAGACAGTTTAATATTGGAGTAAACTGCCTTGCATTTGCAGGGGATTTTGCTATCCTTAATAAAAAGCGTCAGTTTTGTTATAATACAAATTAATCTTTTAGGAGAAATAGCCAATAGGACCGGCTTAACATTCACTGTAGAAAAAAAAAATTTTTTAACAAGCATTAGAAATGTGTCGAAATTTCTGAAAGCACGCATTGGGCAGATAAAGGTTAAAAAATTTACACGTCTTGACGAGGTAGTCCAAGAAAACGGTTTCGAAAAAGGTAGTATCGCAGAAATGATATATAAAATGGGAATAGCTTAGGGTACAACTGAAAGTCCTTCTAAACATCCAGAAATAAGCCATTACAGTGCACTAGTGAAGCCATAATGTCTACAAGAAAGCGAATGTCTACCACTAAACTACAATTTAGATGAATTAGAAGTTCGAGAAAGACGAATCATTTGGAAATTATTAGGCTCACGAAAAGCTATTGGAGGACGGAAATTACGACATAACAATTAATTTAACAAAATGTAGCTAAAAAAGAATAACATATTGTAGACATTGATATCGAATGCAAGTCACTAGTTAACTGAAAATATCTTCAAATATTTGCTGGCTTAAAAGTGAACTGACAGAAGTGTTTAGGAGAAAATAATTGAATATGGAAGAATTGCAAGGTACGAAAGTGAGAATACGCGGCTGAAGTGAACAGAATACAGGAAGGAAAAACACACTGAACAGATGAATACTGAGATAAAAGGACGAGTAAGAAATTAAAAGTGGCACGTGGTCGTTTGTTGGCTCATGCCAGGGAAAAAGTCGCGAATTTTCGACGGTGGATTAGTGTTCTGATTAGCCTAATTATAGCTAAGATCTCGACTTAATGTTTCTGCTACTTTACGTTAGTGTCTCAAATAGAATCATGTGTGTTCGTGTTTGTGTGCATATGCGGTGTACGTTTGCTTTTGTGTTTGTGTGTTTTTGTGTGCGTGTGTGTTTTTGTGCGTGTGTGTGTGTGTGTGTGTGTGTGTGTGTGTGTGTGTGTGTGTGTGTGTGTGTGCGAGAGAGAGAGAGAGAGAGAGAGAGAGAGAGAGAGAGAGAGAGAGATTTTCAGATGCGTACCACTTTATTCAAAGCTTCTAGCCGCCAGTTCAGAACTAGTGAAGCTCAAGGGCAGTGGAGAGTTCGTGGTTCATATAAAAGATGACGTAAGACCACGAGATAATCATGATCTCACTGCTGCTGCGAAGCATCTTAACTTGCAGCATGGTGATTCAGTTTGTTTCTTCCGTTCCAGCTAACGCGTTGGTGACGGTAGAGAGACCAACAGCAACGTCCGCTCACATCCACTACGCACCGACACCGGAGCAGCAGCTGCAGTCGGGGAAAGACGGTCTCAGCGGGCAGCTGGTCGTGCAGTACGACGTAGACCGCGACCCGCAGGCCGGCGAGGTGCTGGTGAGTACCACACCACGATCTCGTACCTCAAAAGCACAGATCTTCCTCAGTACATCCTCGCCAGGTGGTAGCTAATGCTGAACAGATGCTGAAGAGCACCACATCACTGCCTAATACCTGACATACCTGGCGCTGGAGGCACATCACCACTTCATACATAGTATCGCAATGTGCTGGAGAGTACCGCATCACCATCTGGTACCCGATACCAAAGGTGCTGGTTCATACCACCGGAGTACCACCAGGACTGTTGAAATGATGACTTGAGATAAGGAGATCGTTAGTAAGCTCCCCCTCACCTCTCAAATGAGGAACCTTCTTAAATGAGCGCACTGATCACTTTTTAGCCGTGTACGTGGTTTAGAACAGGGCCAGCGACGGGTGCCAAACCTAACGCAGGCCGAGTGTGCGGGCCACGGGCGGGCTGCGGGCGAGCCAAGGTTCCGCCTGTATCGGCAATGCTCGTTCCTTCCCGGAAGTATTCGGCACAAAGCTACATTTCATTTAGTATCGATGTAGCATTTTTCGGTCGGCACATCTTCAGGTCGTTAGAATCGTAGTGCCAGCGCTGTTTGCCCTTCGCTACTCGATCGTGGTATGAAGCACGTTCACACGTCCAATGAATGTTTGCACAAAAAGACGCAGTCTAGAGATCTATCGTCACAAGCCATTAAACATGAATGGAAAAGACAGAAGAGAGGGATGAGGTCTCTCAACACATATTACTCAGTCGCATAAGCGATGGGTACTACAAACTAGCAAACGATATTACAATACCATGCAGAAAGAATTTGAAGAGTTAGTTGACAATGATAGAGCAAAGAATTACAACGATCAACAGATGGAATTCATTGTTCAGAAAACTAAATTTGCAGGCAGGCTGTGAAATCCCTGGGCTAGCAGGACAGAGCGGATGAGGTTACATTTGTGGAAAGGGGCCAAAATAAGTTAATGTCAGTTGCACTCAACATATAAAGTTTATTTGTTAAAACACACTATCACACAAACAAGAATCAAAAACTCTCAAGGTTTTAACAAAAGACCTCCGTTGATTTAATTTAAATCGGCTGAAGGCCACATCGAAAATCCAAGGCACAAGGCCTAGGCAAGGAATTGAGGTACAAGAGTTCTTCTGGAGTAAAAAAAAGAAAACAAAATCTTCAATATAAATAGTCTGAAAGCCTTAGTTTAAATTTTTCCCATAGAACTCGTCTGAAGGCCACATATTGATCAAGAACAGTGTTACTGCTTAAGGGCGAGACAAAGATTTTTCAATGTTTAATCAAAATAGGTTGAAAACTCGGCCAAAGGCCGCATACCAACTTGGTACAAATCTACGGCTTAAGGAATTTTCATTTTTAATTTTGAAAGGCCGAAACTCGGCTGAAGGCCACATACCAAACAAGAAACTTTTTTTTTTTTCTTCCCGCACCTCATCGGCACTCCGTCCTCGACTGAACTGCTGGCCCGTCTCCAACTGAGTGCCAGACACACGACGACCCGGATATACTATCGGTCGCTCCAGAGATGGTACGACAGTGCACTTGTCGATAAACGCTGCTGCTGCTGCCACTCACGGAAAGATAAGGCAGGAAGTTAGTGACGCCAGTAAATAGAATAAGAAAACGAGGCGGCAGTACCGTAAGAGAAGATGACAAACAATAACCGGAATGAACACGAGCCGCGCACGACTCGGGCTGCACTTGAAGATATTGTTGGGACGAATAGTAAAATTTCTGAAGTCGCACACATTATGCTACTGTCAGTTGCAACTGTTTTTGATGGAATTGAACGAAGAGTATGGAGACTTCATACATTACTGCGAAGTATGTTGGATAAATCAAGGAGTAAGCCTGGAATGATTTTTAGCTTTAAAACTCACTATTGTTGAATTTATGAAAGGGAAAAAATGTTCAGGAACAAAAGTTGGATCCGGAATGAATTGCACACCTCGCATTGTAAGTGGACTTGGCTGCACCCTGCCCACAGTAAGATACTGCAAGGCGAGGAACAACGTCTTTCTGGTTTGATGGGGGATGCATATAAAAATAAAATCGAGGTATAGAAGGAGCACATTTTGACAAACACAGTTTGGTTCCCTAAGATCACTGTTGTTGAAGAAAAGAGAGGGTTGAAGAATTCACTGTAGCCTTGAAAGAATTACAAAGATTGTTTCCTAAACAATTCGAGAGCACTGTCCATCTTACATCTGTTTTAGAGACCGTTTTCCATTAAAATTGAAAGCGCCCCTGTGCATTTGCCAATGTAACATTGATAAATTGTTTTCCTCAGGTAGTTCCGTATCTACAACATGAAGTGGCAAAAGTGCTACAGTATTTCCATCGAGATATTTGTCTGAAAGACTTTTTTTATCGATTATGAAACTAAATAAATCACGGTTACGTGGAAATTTCAGTGCTAAATCTGTGAAATTCTCTGTATCTGCCCATATGCCGACAATTTGTATCAGATAAATACACTCCTGGAAATGGAAAAAAGAACACATTGACACCGGTGTGTCAGACCCACCATACTTGCTCCGGACACTGCGAGAGGGCTGTACAAGCAATGATCACACGCACGGCACAGCGGACACACCAGGAACCGCGGTGTTGGCCGTCGAATGGCGCTAGCTGCGCAGCATTTGTGCACCGCCGCCGTCAGTGTCAGCCAGTTTGCCGTGGCATACGGAGCTCCATCGCAGTCTTTAACACTGGTAGCATGCCGCGACAGCGTGGACGTGAACCGTATGTGCAGTTGACGGACTTTTAGCGAGGGCGTATAGTGGGCATGCGGGAGGCCGGATGGACGTACCGCCGAATTGCTCAACACGTGGGGCGTGAGGTCTCCACAGTACATCGATGTTGTCGCCAGTGGTCGGCGGAAGGTGCACGTGCCCGTCGACCTGGGACCGGACCGCAGCGACGCACGGATGCACGCCAAGACCGTAGGATCCTACGCAGTGCCGTAGGGGACCGCACCGCCACTTCCCAGCAAATTAGGGACACTGTTGCTCCTGGGGTATCGGCGAGGACCATTCGCAACCGTCTCCATGAAGCTGGGCTACGGTCCCGCACACCGTTAGGCCGTCTTCCGCTCACGCCCCAACATCGTGCAGCCCGCCTCCAGTGGTGTCGCGACAGGCGTGAATGGAGGGACGAATGGAGACGTGTCGTCTTCAGCGATGAGAGTCGCTTCTGCCTTGGTGCCAATGATGGCCGTATGCGTGTTTGGCGCCGTGCAGGTGAGCGCCACAATCAGGACTGCATACGACCGAGGCATACAGGGCCAACACCCGGCATCATGGTGTGGGGAGCGATCTCCTACACTGGCCGTACACCACTGGTGATCGTCGAGGGGACACTGAATAGTGCACGGTACATCCAAAACGTCATCGAACCCATCGTTCTACCATTCCTAGACCGGCAAGGGAACTTGCTGTTCCAACAGGACAATGCACGTCCGCATGTATCCCGTGCCACCCAACGTGCTCTAGAAGGTGTAAGTCAACTACCCTGGCCAGCGAGATCTCCGGATCTGTCCCCCATTGAGCATGTTTGGGACTGGATCAAGCGTCGTCTCACGCGGTCTGCACGTCCAGCACGAACGCTGGTCCAACTGAAGCGCCAGGTGGAAATGGCATGGCAAGCCGTTCCACAGGACTACATTCAGCATCTCTACGATCGTCTCCATGGGAGAATAGCAGCCTGCATTGCTGCGAAAGGTGGATATACACTGTACTAGTGCCGACATTGTGCATGCTCTGTTGCCTGTGTCTATGTGCCTGTGGTTCTGTCAGTGTGATCATGTGATGTATCTGACCCCAGGAATGTGTCAATAAAGTTTCCCCTTCCTGGGACAATGAATTCACGGTGTTCTTATTTCAATTTCCAGGAGTGTATTATGTCTGAAGCTCACCAAAAATAATTAAATAATACAGAAATTTTTGTTTGTTTGTGATATGTTGATGAGGAATGTGAAATCCAAAAGCAAGTCATATACAGTGCGACTGTACTGCCATTTAAATGCTGTACGTTCGCAATTCCTCCATGTTTCCCACCCTCGTTCACAGAGAGTGTGACGTGGCGGTCAGGGAACTGTGCAGCGAAGCACGTGAGCCGAATTCTTGGCCACCCCTGGGTTAGAAGTACCAGGGGCTCATGTGATCCTCCATCACTGACGTAAGCCGTGTTAGTGAAATGGTTCGTGTGAGGCAGTCGTTTGTACGGAACCAGTGCAGTAACATGAGTCGATGCGGAAATGTGACAGAATGGCATGCCCATATTGTGAACGAAGTTGCCTGATAATTGGTGTATTATAGTGGACTTCCATCATGTCTGTGAGGAACAGATACCATTCGCTGCCATGTAAGAAAAGTAATCGTAAAAAAAGATCTATCTGACAGGGACAGTAGAAGAGCGTCATGCCTTGGCAGTAGGAACTGTTTTCACATACGAGTGGTTTTGTTGCTTTCATTGAACGCCTGAACCAGTTTCCAAATGAACATGGTCCAGTGAATTACTCATCCAGTGAATTACTCATCCAGTGAATTACTCATCCAGTGAATTACTCATCCAGTGAATTACTCATCCAGTGAATTACTCATCCAGTGAATTACTCATCCAGTGAATTACTCATCCAGTGAATTACTCATCCAGTGAATTACTCATCCAGTGAATTACTCATCCAGTGAATTACTCATCCAGTGAATTACTCATCCAGTGAATTACTCATCCAGTGAATTACTCGTATTTAATATGCAGTGCGTGTAATGTGTAGTTCAGGCAGGAAGTGGTTTTGTGGTGTTTTGGGGTTGTTTTTCGCACTATGACTTTGGGACCACTCGACTCAAATTGTCCTAAACATGAACCAGGACGTTTATTTCATAATTCGGAATGGTCAAGTGGTGTCCTTTCTTCTATATCTTCATGATGAGTATGTTGTTGAGACTCCATCATCATAGATGATGATCATGTTTACAGGACTGTTCTCACACTTTCCTACTTTAACACTCTGCAGTACCTCGACTGGCCTGCTAAATCATCAGATCTTAATCTCATGGAAAATGTCTGGGACTATTTTGAACTGTGGATGGAAGCAGCAATCAGTCCATGCAATCTGGTAGCTTTATGGGTTCTAATCATCAATGAATGGCTTCATCTGCCACAGACATGACAATATGATACGTCGATAGGTATCTGCAATTTTCTAATCGTCATTATGATGGCAGTGCAGCTTAGTGTGGTCACCAGCCACCAGACGGCACGGATCACTTGTAACAGGTTTCAGCACTTATCACATCAATTCGCTTTGCGATCTTGTAAAATAAAAGTGACTGTACTACCATTTTTGTGCTAACGAAAACCCATACACTGTGTGTTAAGAGTTTTTTTTTTTTTATCTGAAGGTTTAGAAAGAGCTGAAATTTGTAATAGATGTTCTGCACAATTCGGGGATGATGTTTCAACATGGTGGAGTTTTTGGTAGTGGAGTGAACAATTCAAAAGCGGCCGAATAAGTTTTAAGGACGAGGAAAGCTGGACGTCTAGTCACATCTTCTGCTGATACCAATATGGTGCAAGTATGTGGTCTGAATTTGAATAACTGACGAGTGATTGTTGATGAAGTGACACACCAAATGTACCTACATGTCATAATTCTTCATTTGGCATCATTCATAACAGGGTCAACTTTGTAAAGCCCGAGCAATACTGCAGTACCCTGCATGTGTGAACTTCGTGTCTGACTTTAGTAACAGTTTCTATCTAGACTCTGACACACTCCTTAAGACCCAATGTTGATACACTTAACACACTGGAAATACGCTATCTGAAATTTGGCCCTAACGCGAGACCTTAAGGAGGTTAATTGCCATGAAATCAATTAATAACTATATTTTAAAAACAATCGGTTATGAAAATGAGATGAAGGGAACACTACCTGCTTCAAGTGAAATTCTAATCAAAAGAAATTGGTGGTTTATTACAAAAGATTGACTTCGTACACAAGAAAACCAACAGGTCGAAAACACGAATCTGCCATGATAGGCTATTAATCGATTTTAAGTTGCACATTCCATCGATAACGTAAACAGACTCGACGAATCTGATTTTTACTATGCAGCGGTTGGTGTCCTAACTCAAAAGAGAAGAGCTGGGATCTAACGCCACTGTGGCTTCAGAGTACCCTAGTAAAATGATAACTCCCACCTAAAAAGCTGGTGGTGCACTATACGCTCACCAATCTCTTCTTGATGTGGGCCAGTATGGGTTATGCACCAACCAGGAATCTCCGGATCACGCTAGGTCGTCGAGCATGCGAAGTCGCCTCTGAGACTATCAATCCGAGTCTCTGTGGCCATGCGTCCCTGCACCCGACTCCCCATTTGCGCTAACACGCAGCAAACGCGTCAGCCAAATCTTATTTGTTTATATCCAATTGTGTGAAACTACAATGTTAAATAATTTACCATCACGGAATGTTTCAAGTAGAGGGTCAATCAGGGCACACTGTCCTATCACAGTTTGTTGTGGGAACTCCTGGCTGATGTCAAGAGGTGATAGGCGAATCAGAGTGTTGAATGAATTTAACTTCCTGGCAGATTAAAACTGTGTGCCGGACCGAGACTCGAACTCGGGACCTTTGCCTTTCGCGGCCAAGTGCTCTACCATCTGAGCTACCCAAGCACGAATCACGTCCCCTCCTCACAGCTTTACTTCCGCCAGTGTTGTTTATAGAGCTCAGAATTTACAACACCCCAAACGCACGCGAGGTAACTCCACCAGGTCCCGTTCACATAGCAGCAGTTCTGGCCTCTACAAGAATAGTGTTCTCTCCAGATGTTGTCAACCAGTCCTTAAGACGCAAACCCACTAGCCGGGCACTGGACAGTGTCGTACGCCAGAACACCGAAAATCCCGTCCGTCTTTGAATGCAAGGCGAGCACGGCAAGCCTCATTGGAGTGTCTCTACCACTCGCGTAAGCTAGGGACTTCAGCCGCTGAGTGGCGAGCGGACTGCCCTGTTATGTTACTCTTAATGTTGTGCGCCTCGGCCGTTCCCCAACTCCTGGGTAAAGAAACTGCAATGTTCCCATGAATTCGCGACGTAAGTTCAGACAGACAACCCCCTGCAATTTTTGTCAAACACAATACTGAGAATGAAGTTGGAGTCAGTGAAATAAGGTGGTGAGAAACATGTGCCCCAAAGAGCTCAAGCACAGTTGTATGAGAACCTGTCAGTAGTTACTGGTCTAACACAACAATGAAGAGTTAATATTTTTGAATCCAATTATTTCTGGAGTTGGCATAAGGGCGCATCACTTTGAACCAGAGAGCAAGCGACAGAGCTTAAAGCGTCAACCCTCTACAGGAAAATTGATGCTCATTAGTTTTTAGGAAGCACAATGGCGAATTCTGGAACGTGGGGTAGACGGCAACATAACAGTGATATGCTTTGCGACGAGTTGAAGCATGGAACTCGAAATAAACGCTGAGGTGTATTGTCAAATGGGGTTCTTTTTTGTATGAAAACTCTCGCCCCCACAAACAATCAAAACGCTTCAGAACATTCATTTCGAGATATTGGAGCATCCTTCATACAGTTCTGATCTCGCCCTGTCGGCTTTCTCTTAGTTTGGTCCACTTAAAGGTGACGTAAGAGATCATTGACTCATTCTGATGTAGAGTTGGCTTGCTGCCTCTTTGTTTTTGCCTTTTTTTTTATGAGGATATAGGGATGTTTACGCAGCAATGGACCAATTGCACTATGTTGAAAAGTGAAGTCATCATAGATTATGTGCTGTTGTCGTAATAGATGAGAAAAATTTTGTGTAGATATATTTCACTTAACCTGTAGTAAGCTTAAGAGTGGTTGCAGGTGTACGAGGGATACTTCGTGCACTTCTTCGCCCCAGAAGACCTGCCCCCACTGCGAAAGCATGCCATCTTCGTGCTGGACGTGTCCGGCTCCATGGAGGGCCGCAAGATCGAGCAGCTGAAGGAAGCCATGACCACCATCCTGGACGAGCTGCAGCCGGGAGACTACTTCAACATCATAGAGTTCTCCTACTCCGTCACGGTACGTCCGCCACTGGGTTTTGTCCTGTCACATCAATGCATCACATAATCAGTCTTTACTGGGTTCGATATTAAATAAAGTGCTCTTAATGTGACTATATCTCCAGTTGTTAGGCGATATCTTCGTCGAAGCATACTAGGAGTCGACATTTCCATAAGTCTCCTGCTAGAGGACTTGGAGATTCCTAGGGTGCATAGACACAGCCATCGCCTGCGAAATGTTTATGTGCTGTTGACAAAATCTTTCTAAAGCCAAATTCGCATAAGTATTTCCTTATTTACGACAACTGGTTTCTACAGTCTTTGCTGTCATCTTCAGGTCTTCAAATATTTTTGTTATAAAACGTGTTCGTTTTGAGTTGGAACTTCATGCCAAGTTATGTTGGTGGATAAAATGTAGCACATTATACAAAGGTTTGTCATAAATAAAACATTTAAATTCAAAAAGCATCTTATGCACTTGATGTGTAGTCCTCACGGCTGATCATTACATCATAAAAATCACAGTACAGAATAAAATGCACAGTAGCTCATGTGTTCACGTTAACTGGACATGTTCTAATCGTTGTAGATCCACCTTAGACAGCGTAGAAGGTACGACTCAACATGATTTCTCAACATGAGAAAATTCATCCAAGTACTATCGATAATGACAAATCAGTCAAAACTGGTGAAGCCATTAAACGATTTATTTGAAAAAAAAACTTTATATTAAAAAACTATGGAGTTCTTCCTCTTTGTTATGTGCATTGCCTAGTATCAGCCATAGTTCACTTCCATTTTTTAGGTCTGGAGGTCTAGGTTTCTCACCCCAGATTGTGCTACATCCAATGCTACCTTGCTTCCCTGCTGTAATTCATCAAGGATGAGAATGCTGGAACTCTTAGAACAGGTAAAGAGATGTTGCACATCATGAGATTCCTCGCAGTGATATTTCCCACCAGGACCCCAAATGGTCAGGTTCACCTTTAATGCTGTGTTAATTCCGATACAAAACTTCCTGGCAGATTAAAACTGTGTGCCGGACCGAGACTCGAACTCGGGACCTTTGCCTTTCGCGGGCAAGTGCTCTACCAACTGAGCTATCCAAGCACGACTCACGCCCCGTCCTCACAGCTTTATTCTGCCAGTACCTTGTCTCCCACCTTCCAAACTTTACAGAAGCTCTCCTCGCAGGAGAGCTTCTGTAAAGTTTGGAGGGTAGGAGACAGGAGAGCTTCTGTAAAGTTTGGAAGGTAGGAGACGAGGTACTGGCAGAAGTAAAGCTGTGAGGACGGGGCGTGAGTCGTGCTTGGGTAGCTCAGTTGGTAGAGCACTTGCCCGCGAAAGGCAAAGGTCCCGAGTTCGAGTCTCGGTCCGGCACACAGTTTTAATCTGCCAGGAAGTTTCATATCAGCACACTCTCCGCTGCAGAGTGAAAATCTCGTTCTAATTCCGATACAGTTCAGTTCAGGCTCCTCCCAATCTTCCATCTCAAGTTCTTGCCGCTTGGTATCTCCCGCTGTGAAGCATAATCGTTTGGAAGCTCAGTGAGTTATTTATTCAGGCTTCTCTCACCAGACTGAAGTCTTCAAAGTCCACAGGAATCTCCAAATAAGGTGCAGCATCCATTGAAGTTATCCTTAAACTTTCAGTGTTTTTGTGACAACCTCTTCAGGAACTGGGATCCGTAAGTCCGGCTGCTTTATATAGTTTATAGAGTGGCATTGGTTTCATGCAAGCAGTTATTAATTGGCAAGTCTCATTTAAGTGTACGTGGCCTTTTTGAAATACACAAATCTGGTGTACATTGGACAAACATATTCTACTACGGAGAAGTACAATGCCTGGTCTGTAGTTCCCTGTACCTTTGTTGTAGCTCCTCATTTGCTGTTAGCCTGCATTCTCAGTAAGTTATTTCTAGCTGCGACTTTGTGATGGGTCTTCTCACAGTGATGTTTGTACAGCCATTAGCAGTCCATTAGGACACCCACGTATGCCAAATCACGTGTGTGTTCCAGAGTGATGCCGTTCCATATTACATTCATCTTTTGATTCTTAAGCTTCATCTGGCATACTTCATACTGGCCCTCCATCAGTGACTTCATCAGTGCACTTGATGATGGCAACGTGGTCGCTTGCCGAAATATTGTGCCCATTGAACACTGACTCCGGCAGTCCACCCATGAATTGTTTTGACATATTTTGATTTCGTTGTTTTGAGTGAAGGTGGAAGGCGCTGATTTGTGTCTTTGAGAAAATTTGTTTGGGCATTTGTCGAAATTTAGAAACAGAGACTGCAGAGAGTTTCGGATTTTAATCAAGAATTTTCATGTCCGGCCTGACAAACAGGAGCTATATGCCACCATTGCCCCATGCCCTGTTGCCTTTTACTGGCGATGAAAATATTTCCACCACCAGGGTTCGAGCCACCTGCCTCAGAACCAAGTGTCATCACACTGACATACACTAGCGACTTTAGATATGGAGGGGTGTAACCAACCAGTTGTACAGTTCTGCAGGTATCTCTGAGACATTAATACCGTATGAAATATTCGTAGCTGCAGCGACTCACTGCAGTAACCAGATACTGACGTGTTTCATTTCAGGTGTGGAACCTGGACTCGACCAATGACAGTGCAGTCTACTCGCCGTACATCATGTACGACGACAGCGGCAAGCAGCCCAACGCGGGACCTACGCCTGCTTTCCCAGCGACCAAAGAGTACATCGCCAAGGCCAAAGACATTGTCTCAAAGATGATCGCTGGAGGAGGTAAGCGCTTCTCCCGTCAAGATTTCTTCTTTGAAAGTACATTGGGTGCTTCACAAATACTATTAGATTTCTAGGGGTTTAGAGCGGACACAGCAAAGTTTTGATAAGGAACCTATGTCTGGAAATGTACCGTTTGGATGCTAATTAAGTTTGAATGTTAGATCTCGTAAAATACTCTCCCACTCTACAGTATACACACGGGGGAGACAAGGAGCTCTGTATGCTTTACAGGAGCTGCTTCACGTAGCGACGCTATTGTTCGTTGCATGGAGTATACCTGTGGTATTTACTTTCTTACACAAGGCCCACAATCCCTGATGTGCATCCATGGAGCACCATAGTCAACACTCCTATTTACGAATATACCAGTTTCTTGCAGCTGTTTTTGTAGCGAGACATAAATGATATGTGATGGACTGATGCAGTCCAGAAAATGTTCGTGATACACGTGTTGCGCATCTCAACCATTGCGTACTGTACTGTGAAGTGGGAGATTTGAAAAGTTCAGATATTCAAATCAATTTTATATCCAAACGGTATATTCTGAACATGAGTTTCTTATCAAAGCTTTATTTACTATATCCTCTTTACAATTCCAGTAGCCTGTAATAGGAATTATGAAAGCTCTATAAGTAGACACATTCATTTTCGTTGATAAATATTGTTTGTCAAATCTGAAGTGGAAATTGTTTTCAAGAACACGGACTAGGAGGCCGAATCGCAAATTACAGTGGATTGGGACTTCTTATTTAAGTTTTAGTATCTAATTATAATGAAGTTATTAGAAATTAACGGTCATTGACGATGAAAGGAGTACAAAGAGCTAGAAGCCGAGATATTAATAATTATTTGAAATTGAACAATAATGGGCAAGCTCAATAAATGAAATTACAAGTCGGAAGTGAATGAAGAAAGGCGGAATTGGAATGAGTAACCACGGAAAGACACACACCAAAAGTGATCGTAGCGTCAACGAGGAAAGAGTAACCACATGAAAAAGAACATTCCCAATCGAATGAGATCAAGGTGGGAACAAGACGACCTGAAGGGAATGGCGAACAATCATTCCTTAGAAGTCGTTTTTTCTTTGGACCCACTCCTTGAAGAGCGATTCACCTCTACTACAACAAGGGACTGTGATAGAGCTGATGTTAAAGATCTTCTGAGGTGATTAGCCGAAAGTTGAGATCTTCGTGTTGCAACGTTTGCCTAAAGATGATGGGTACGAAACTCGTTGAAACACGGTGACAAGACGACTCCATTACTCGGCTGATCACCCGATAAGATTTTATCATTGGAATTCGCTGAGAAAGCCTGGAATCACATATTATAGGCCTGTTCCTGTTCCCTATACAGAGTGTGACAGATGTACCACCAGATTTTGAGGGGTTGTAGAGGACATCTTGAGAAACAAAGAGAAGCATGAGGAAGTTCGGGAGACGCTCGACAGAGTTCAGGGAACGGGTGAGGAGGCGCAGTGGTGAGACACTAGACACAAATTTGGGAAGATGGCGGTTCAGATTCCAGTCCCGCCATCTACATTTAAATTTTCAGTCGTTTCTCTGTCTCACATAAGGTAAACACAGGGATGGTTCCTTTCAAAGGACACAGTTAACATCCTTACCATTTTTTCCCCGAGTCCGACGCTGGTATCATCAGGATCTTCCTTCTCCTTTCTTCCTTCAAACACCAATGGTAAACGCAGCAAGAGAGGTGTTGTACAGCACGAAGAGGTTCACTATTGAAATTCTGAGAGTGTACTGTCTAAGAGGAGCCAAGCAATGTATTACTTCTTCCCACATACATCTACAGAAATGGTCATGACGGAAAAATCAAAGAAATTCCCGTCTATATGAAAGTTCCACACACCATTCATAAATCAGAAAAGGTAGCCTCAGGTGCGCGCACCTTAAGGTACCTTCCAGAGTTTACAATAGATTCGTAACCTCTGCTGTGAAATTTTTTTAACACCCGCAAGGGAAGTACCACAAACTGGATCGTTAGAACAGAGTTCAAAATTTTAAAATCAGACAGAGAAAAGTCACTGATTTCTGTGTCCAGAAAATATTGGGGAGAGGCAAAATTTTACAGCCCAAAGAAGCAGCCTATGTCCCCGTCAGAATGAGTTGGGGTATTACCATGGATCAAAACGTCCCCTTGTACAGCGACGCTTTGTCTTCACAGCCCACAGCCTCCGTAACATCGTTAGGTGATTTCAGCAGCATGCTGCTGTGATGAGTTGCTCCTTAAGAGATCTGTTAGCGCAACACAAAAAACTTGGTATTATCTCACTGAATTATAGTCTTTTTTGTGGTGATGAATCCACATGTTTCCACGTTTGCTTCTTGCCTTTGTTTTTATCTCGGGCTCATAGTCTTGCAGCACTCATTCGTAGTGAAACAGCTGCAACATTTCCGTTGCTGGTTCAGTATCGTGGGCTTTTAAAAAGTACGCGAGTAATCGCGAAACCCGGCGGATGCCGACTTTCGTGAAAAGGGATACCATAGGTTAGGGGTAGGCTTTGGTTAACGATGGAACAGGTTGGCTTGGATACAGTGGTTCTTGAGCAGTAAGGCATTGGGCCTTTTATTAAGCATTTATTATGGCAAATATGCATTGTAAAAACTTTTCTTTGCATACATTGGTGCCAGAACAATCGTCTCATTGGATGCTAATAAATTCAAACAAAATCTGCAACAGGGTAACGGGCTTGGGCCTTGAAGCAGTTAATAAGTTACACAAGCTTTAAAACAATTAATTAAATACTCACTAGAGGCCTTCTACAGCAGAGGAGGGCTACACTTAACCTAAATATAATAGAGCAAGTTAATTCTACCAGTATTAGCACTGTTGCCCCACCTAGCCAAACAAATAACTGCAACTGACGGTATGAAAGACTGAGAATTAAACAAATCACGATCGCATTGGTCAACAGCTCAACAGTAATTACAGTTTAATGCTGACACAGCACACACTGGAACCTAAATACTTGCCGAATACAACAAGCAAGACAGAGCTTCACTCAAAGTTCCAAAATCTCGAACTCTCGTTCGTCACTGATACCAAACGGAGTAACCAACTAAGGAGTTTAAGAGATCAGTAACATGAAGAAACTTAAGTTGATTGTTGTGTTCAGCAAACTCCTTCCATTGATCAGACATTGAAAAAGAGTCAGACTTCAGCTTCTCTCTCTCCTTCACGTATTCTTTCTCTGGAGAGCGGCCGACCTATGACAACCGGTCTGGCCGTCTGTAGTTCTCGGGAATGGATATCAGCATGTGACCCACAGCACCAGCGCTTTCCTGTGCAGCATATGCTCTGCTCGCTGTCCACCGGGCCCCTTGGGAAAGACAGGCCATGGAGCGAACATCACAGCCTGTGACGCTGGAGGTCTTATGCGTGCCAAACGGTATCCAGTGGGGAGCAAGTAACTATTTCAGACGAGTTTAATAATTCTTGACCACGTGTTTAAATGCATACAAGTTCTCGATAGCATACGACAAAATTAAGACCTTTGCTGGGTACCTTTTTAGTCAAATTTATTTTCCATGGGCCCTGCACGGATCAGAGCTTCAGTAAAGTATGGTAGACAAGCCAGCTAATGTGATGTCAAATGTCCGTTGCAGGACACATATACCTCGTTGGCCCCACTCTCCGCTGGCGAGGACCCATTTCACACTTGCATGCTGCTTAAAAGCTCTCCCCAAATCGAGGCGCACACCCTCTCTCCACGAGGACCCACGACCCCTTATTGTGGTGAAATTGGCCTGAGGAGAAATCTATATTGACGTATCACTTTGTCACATTCAAAATTATGTGCAGAATGTTGAAAACTAATCCATAACTGACATCACTTTTTCCATTCCCGCCTCAATTACGATACGTTGGTCTTCGAGCATCAGAGCTTCCAGTTCTCTTGCAATTATCTGTCCTTCAGAGAGATGGTCTGCTTCTGTTCTTTATCATTTAGACTTCTTTGAGTATATTAGAAGCGTCTGCACAACCTAACCAGTGCATCAGATAATGGTGCATTGTTGTCGTACATGTCCGTCGACACGGCATGGATTGTTGCAGCATTGTTCCCCTTCAAATGCGGGAATGATTACCACGCAGTACTCCAGTTTGTTTTAGTTCCTCCAGCAGCATGCGGTGGAACTGTGGTATGGGGAGTTCAACGTTCAACAGGATTCCAGATGTATACCTCCAAACAAACAAAGAATTGCTCGATTTAATTTAGGTTGCGCAGCTGCAAAAACTCTTTCTTCAACTAATATTTTGGCCGAACACCTTTTGGCTATTTCTTGAGTGAGCTGACAGACTGCAGCTACAGCTCTCGCATTCTTCATTTTAAACACGAGACCATATCCATGCGCTTGTGGCCACGGAATATACAAAGGTCAGGGATGTTGTTCAGTGGCAAAGAATTCTCTATGAACTGAATCTGTGGCCATACATTCAGTCTATGTTGGGATGTCAATGTGTCAATAGGATCTGCACTGTAGCGACATTTTTGAAAGCTTCTTAAAGAAATCACAGTCGTCCATACTTTGTATCGACTGAAACCGCCGTCTCTACTACTTAAATCCTTCGCCAAACAAATTCCCACTTCTTCCATCGTCACAAAGTCCCAGAATGACGAACTCAATGCTAGAATTTCGACATTTTCATACAGCATAGTGACCATTGTCAATGCAGTACTTTCCCTTAGTCAATTTATTGGCCTGTAAGAGTCTGGTGTACCTTCAGTAATAATTACAACTTTATGACTACCCTTTATAACAGTGTGTAACTCATATCTTCCTCAAATAAACAAGAAACATATAGGGCTATTTCTACCAGGCCTAGGATGGCAAAATTTTAGGCACGGCAAAGGGTGGAAAAATTAATTTCAAATAAAACCGTGAAAAAAACTGAGTAGATGAGGATAAAAATGAAAAAGAGGAAAAATTAAAACACTAAATTGTTTTCAAAACTGTATGGAACAGTTGTTTAATAAGTCTTTACCTAATTTGATGAAAGTAAACACTTTGCCTCTACCTGCCTCAAAACTAAAGCAGGTACTACTGAGTACAAAAAGCAAAAAACATGACCCTGAGTCATCTATGTCGAGCACTAGAGTGGGGTCATGCACTGGCTTGCAGTCGTGTTTTAACTTGATGCCATACATCCCTCGGTCACTCTTTTCGTTTTTGCCCCTACAGATCGTTTGTTCTGAGTCAGTTGAATTGAGGACTGTCCCCAGAAAAGAGGACATCTAGTCATCTTAGTTTGATGATTAAGAGTATAATAGGAGCTGCAGATTGTTGTGCTGCTGTATGTTGGTGGTGGTGGAGAGGGAGGATATTGGGAAGACCGACTGTAGTAAAAAAGACGGGGCATCCTAGCATGGCAAAACACCTAGCAATGGCCCTGAGAATATATCAGCAACAAAAAGAGAATGGTTATTTCATAAGGTTGTGTCAAGTTTTGAACACCATCTTGTTGTACAGGTACCAACATCGATGGCGCGCTGAAGACAGCTCTAGAAGTGACGCACGACGGTCTGGAGAATGTGACGCTGGAAGGCGTGCGGCCCGAGCCACTGGTAGTCTTCCTGACAGATGGAGAGCCCACAGTGGGAGAGTCGCGGCCCAGCAAGATCTTTGCGGCGGTCAGTGAACGCAACGAACACCCAGCTGCCGCCATCTTTTCTCTAGCTTTCGGCGACGACGCCGACCTGCCCTTCCTCAGGAGGCTCTCGCTGCGCAACGCTGGCTTTGCCAGGAAGATCTACGAGGCAGCTGATGCTGCGCTCCAGCTCAAGCATTTCTACAAGCAGATCGCGTCGCCGCTGCTAGCCAACGTCACCTTCACCTACCCCAAGGGACAGGTAAGAAATATTAGGGCTGCACAAATTGTACTACTGGAGTTTGAATGGTCAGAGATAACCTGTTACACCACAGATTACAATATAGCATCGAGTGCTGCTCAAACAATTTCGTGGCATGTGAAATCTGGTGTACACAAGAGGGAACACAGGGGAACAAGAATTCTCTCTAGTGTAAACACTGGGCAAGCACGAGCATACAGCATCGTTCATCTTTAATTTGCATTCAGTAGTGTTAACTCACGTTCTGCTGGATGTTGATGTTTTGGCAAACTGTCAAAGGAAGTTTGTACAGGGTGACTAGTATTGAAGCAAACAAAAAAAGTGAATTAGTTACAAACAACGACGTGCACACAGTTTATTCAACGTGTAAACGTCACTTCAGATATTCGGATTTAGGTTATGACATATTCGATATGTCTGCCGTCACTGGCGATGATGTGACGCACTCGAATAACAAAATTCTGCATGACCCGAGACGCGTCGGCACATCGATGCTGTCCAGGACCTCCGGAATGGCTCTTTTCAGTTCAGCAATTATGTTGTGAGTTATTGCTGTACACCTTGTCTTTAACATAGCCCCACAAAAAGGAGTCGCATGTGTTCAGATCCGGAGAATATGGCGGCCAATCGAGGCCCGTGCCAGTGGCCTCTGGGTACCCCAGAGCCAGAATGCGGTCGCCAGAGTGCTCCTCCAGGACATCAAACACACTCCTGCTTCGGTGGGGTCCAGCTCCGTCTTACATAAACTGCATCTTGTCGATATCAGGGCCACTCTGGATAATGGGATGAAATCATCTTCCGAAACCTTCATGTACCGTTCGGAAGTCACCGTGCCATCAAGAAATATCGCACCGATTATTCCGTGACTGGATATTTCACACCACACGGTCTCCTGTTGAGGGTTAAGTGACTTCTTGATCGTGAAATGCAGGTTCTCAGTCCCCCAAATGCGCCAATTTTGCTTATTAATGAAGCCATCCAAATGAAAGTGGGCTTTGTCGCCAAGGCACGTGCGCAGCGCAAACTAATTCTCATGGTGCCCTGGCAAATCATGCAGTTTGAACGTCTTAACGCAAACCGCTCAGAAATTATGACAATTTTATTTCATATAGTTCGATAATTGTCCCCTGTTCCGTGTTGGCTTTAGCTAGATGCATGATTTTTTAAATGATGTTTTCTCATGATTTTTTTGCGTAAATAATAAAAGTGACAGAAGACATTCTGAAGTGATTTTGTGATGTCTTTACGAATCATATGTATATAGTTAAGAAAATAATGATCCTATTTCCTCGAATTAAAGTGATAACGTCATTTTGAAGCGAAATTTACTTATTTCGTGATAAGAAAGATGTAAAACGAAATTTTTAAAGGATAATGAGCTTAAAATTTTGTTCCAAGATTACATGTATGAAGAGAAAGGGAAGAGAGAACAGATTCCTCAACAGGACAGAAATACTTCTTATCTTTAATATTCCGCAAAATCTCTTTAAAGCTTGATGCTAGTGAGTGAAAGGGTTTACCCAGGACGAGGTGTTTTCTGAATAATCAGACACAAATATTGCCGAGTTCGACTCTAGGCTTCTTGCAAAACGAAATGTTTGGAATATTGTTCTTAAGAGTGGTTGGGAATCCCACCTCAGCCTGTCTCCTTATTTTTCAATGCTAATATTCTTGGAAATCCCTAATGACATTTAGTGGCTGCACAGCTGACTGCACAAAGCGTTGGTGTATTTCTGCGTCTTGGTACTGTGTGGGAACTAAAACTTGGCGCGTCGACTCTTTAGTTCTGATCGGTAGCAGTCGGCAACAGTCGGAAGACTTCGTACTGTAGTGATCCGTAGATGTTTGTTGCCAACTGTGCAACATACGATAAGCCATTTTTAACTGCATTGTCATCTGCTTTGTTACTGAGCTGTAATGTTACTGTTTGTGTTACGTTGCGCTATTTTCATTGTGATCTTTTTTTTCTTAAAAGAGTGCTCATGTGGTTGCTGGTACATTGCAGTGTTAACTTCTACTACAGTTCAGAAAAGGCAGCAGATTATCAGGAGCTCGTGGAAGCTCAAAATAAAAGTTTCTGTTGCCTGAACTGCATACTTATAGTATATGATGGTAGAGTTCGTTCTCCACCACATCATACGTCCCCCGCAGTGTAGCCTATACACTATACAGTCTCCCCGTAACGTAAACGCAACTACCGCTCGCCGAATACCAAGTTATATAATCCGTTCATCGTAAGAATAAACCTGATGTAAACATCGCACTATGTATTCTTCCGCGTTAGCTGGAACCTCATTGGATTTCCGTTTCACGTGGGACTGCAGCCAAGCTGTCTCTAGTAACGTCAAGTATGATAACAAGGGTACATTTTGCACTGTGCGTTACGCGCATATCGACTTAGAAATAATACAGGACAACAGCTTTACCGGCCCATTTAACTGGACAGCAGTGGCCGGTCAGCTGGTTCAGCTAGCCTGCTGTGATGTGAGCTGCCGCTGTTAAGAAGTACCGTAAAAGCGGCGAGCAGAGGAGCAATACAGCTTCGAATGTAATTTAATTTTTTAGCAGAATGAAATAATACACTGCAAATCTACCACAATACGCTCCTCTGACGACTAGACGAAAACCGCAATGCGTTATCGTTTCTAGCTAATGTACTGTTGTAATTAAAAACAAGAATGACGAAAATTCCTGACTTAACCACAGGGTAATTTTTCTGCATAAGCTGTGTGTACCGTAAGAGAGTATTGAAGGATTTCACTGTGTAGTTAAATATTGAAGCCACTGAAGGTATTACTTACAGTTAGTCGTCAGGCAATCTCTTAGCTCCTTCCTTATCCGAATACGAGAAATACATTTTAGTTCTGGAAGTGTCACCGGCTATGTTGATAACGAGCCTATCAACAACAGAATCCACGAAGCCAACCAGGCGCAGCATTCTCTCTTCTTTTATGACGAGCCGTTCTATATCCCGCCAGCGTTAGGCAGTGACGTGTGAAAAAACTGCATGCGTTAGTTCCAGTACGTCTGGTAGTTTTAACAGTGTTGTTACTTATAGGGCCAAATCCCTCAGCTTGACTCCAGGTCATTTCTGTTGGCTTCATATTGTAATGGTACACTAGCAAATGTAAAAATGCAGCATTTGTATGATGTGCTCAATGCTATTTTTCTACGATACTTAGCTACCTCTGTGGTATAAAACGATGGACGTAGTCCAAATAAAGAGGATTAGGTTTTTCATTTTTGCTCTAAAAATGAAATTGTTATGTTTTCTTAATTTAAACAAATTTTGTGAACAGTCTTTCATAAAACATCGATAGTCAAGAAATTGTGTTTGAAATGGAAACAGGAATTTCGCGTCCAATACGTAATTAGAAACAAGAAGACGTGCATTATTCATAAAAAATTATGATGATTATTGTAATTACGAGATGTAGGTATTTCAAATTGAACGAGGAAAACAATGGTACTAGAGGCATTTGAACCAACGCTCTAATATGCACATTTGACTCACGTTTTATTACGCTACCGACTACCGGATATGCTACACGACCTAAGTAGTTCCATTGATAAGTGCAGTATATACAGTGCTGGGAAAACTTCAAAGCCGATTATCTCCTTAAATTCATGAAAAACATTAAGAACAGCTATTTCTCTGCACTACTTAACCGCTTCCACGCACATGTTTCACTACGGAACAGAAAGCAGCCTCAGCCATTTACATACTGCTCCTTAACAGTGCGACAATCAGAGCACAACGCTGCAGAGTCTGTAACTGTACACGATTTTTGAAATAAAAACTACGTAGCTAAAGCGTGATTAAGAGAAACGTTGATGGTTGTTAATATATTTGAATATCTTACAGTTTCGTTTAACGTAACTTAGTAATAAGATATCTAATATATAGATAGGACCTACTTCCTGTCCGCAGCTCGTGGTCGTGCGGTAGCGTTCTCGCTTCCCACGCACGGGTTCCCGGGTTCGATTCCCGGCGGGGTCAGGGATTTACTCTGCCTCGTGATGACTGGGTGTTGTGTGATGTCCTTAGGTTGGTTAGGTTTAAGTAGTTCTAAGTTCTAGGGGACTGATGACCATAGATGTTAAGTCCCATAGTGCTCAGAGCCATTTGAACCTATTTCCAAGAGAGTAAAACCACCAGTGTACGTGTGCTACGGCTTCTGACCAATCATCGCGTTAGTGTTTGTTTACAGCAGGTTTATTCTAATGATGATGAACAGTTGTCAGTAATAGCAAAGATGAAATAATTAAGTGCGATGCACAGGAGAGCTAAGGGGCATTGCAGTGCTAAACATTTTGGGAACAAAAACTTATACGTTTCGGAAAGCAATATTTTAATGTGCAAATTTTGAACTGGAGAAAACAGATACTGTTTCAAAACATTGCTTTAAAAAAAGAAACATTTAGAACATAAAGCAAGCACTTCAACAGTGAAATGGCAGGCAACAACAAAACTCTTGTCAGATAAGCAAGAGAAAATGAAATAAAATGGCGTGTGACGAGGGCCTCCCGTCGGGTAGACCGGTCGCCTGGTGCAAGTCTTTCGATTTGACGCCACTTCGGCGACTTGTGCCTCGATGGGGATGAAATGATGATGATTAGGACAACACAATATCCAGTCCCTGAGCGGGGAAAATCTCCGACCCAGCCGGGAATCGAACCCGGGCCCTTAGGATTGATAGTCTGTCGCGCTGACCACTCAGCTACCGGGGGCGGACTGCAAAAACAAAAGACAGAATTTCTTCATGAAACAACTGCGATGTTACTCAAAGCCAACATCCCATTGGACAAGTTAGGCGACCGTGTAGTCCAGAAATGGCTTCAAATGCACCAGGTATAAAATGTCTGTCAATAAAACCTCACTGATAGTAAAATGAGGGTTTCTAAGAACTGTTTCTGATGCTTATTTCTCTTTTTGCTGTTGGTTAGGACCAAGAGACCTTCCCACAACCAACAAACTAAAGAAACGATATGTCCCACATTGTGCAAACAAAATAGTAGAAAGTATAAAACAGTCTTCAGAAGGGAAATTAGAGTCTGCAACGAATCTACTGACTCTTCAGGCCGCTGTGTGTTCGAGGGCTCGATCAGAACTCAATATCTAGTATTTTAACAGGAAATAATTTTGTTAAAATGTGCATTTGTAGCTGCCGCAAACTGCGGAACGTGTTCTCAAGTGATCCTGCTTGCTTTGCGTACATTTGAAATTAACCATGAGAAGGTAAAGTATATAATGTTATACGTACAAACGACTATACGCAAGAATTAAGTTAACACTCTGCGTTGTGGCTGACGGGATCAACTGCGGATGAGTCTACATCTACATCTACGTGATTACTCTGCTATTCATAATAAAGAGCCTGTCAGAGGGTTCAATGAACCACCTTCAAGCTGTCTTTCTACCGTTCCACTCTCGAACGGCGCGCGGGAGAAACGAGCACTTAAATTTTTCTGTGCGAGGCCTGATTTCTCTTATTGCTCCCTGTGATGGTGGGTGCCCAACAGAATGTTATCGCAATCGGAGGAGAAAACTGGTGACTGAAATTTCATGGGAAGATCCCGTCGCAACGAAAAACGCCTTTGTTTTAATGATTGCCACTCCAATTCACGTATCATGTCTGTGGCACTATCTCTCGTATTTCACAATAATACAAAACGACCTGCCCTCCTTTGAAGTTTTTCGAGGTCATCCGTCAGTCCCACCTGATGCGGATCCCACACCGCACAGCAGTACTCCAGAATAGGGCGGACAAGCGTGGTGTAAGTAGTCTCTTTAGTAGACATGTTGCACCTTCTAATGTGCTCTGCCAATAAATCGCAGTCTTTAGTTTGCTATATGCACAACATTAGCTATGTGATCGTTCCAGTTTAGGTTATTTGTAATTGTAATACCTAAGTATTTAGTCGAATTTACAGCCTTCAGACTTGTGTGACTTAGCGCGTAATCAAAATTTAGTACTCATGTGAATAACGTCACACTTTTCTTTATTCAAGGTCAATTGCCACTTTTCGCACCATACAGATATCTAAATCATTTTTCAATCCGTCTTGGTCATCTGACGACTTTAGAAGACGGTAAATGACAGCATCATCTGCAAACAATCTAAGACGGCTACTCAGATTGTCACCTATGTCGTTAATATAGATCAGGAACAATAGAGGGCCTATAACACTTCCTTGGAAAACGCCAGATATTTTGTTCCGTTTTACTCGATGACTTTACGTCTGTTACTACGAACTGTGACCTTTCTCACAGGAAATTACGGATCCAGTCTCACAACTGAGGCAATATTCCATGGGCACACAGTTTGACACTTGTGAGGGACGGTGTCGAAAGCCTTCTGGAAATCTAAAAATATGGAATCAATTTGACATCCCCTGTCGATAGCAATCATTACTTCATGAGTATAAAGAGCTACTTGTGTTTCACAAGAATGACATTTTCGGGATCCATACTGACTGTCAATAAACCGTTTTTTTCACGGTAATTCATAATGTTCGAACGCAGTAAATGTCCCAAAAACCCTGCTGCAAATTGACGTTAGTGATATGGGCCTATAATTCAGCGAATTACTCATTTCGGGTATTGGTGTGGCTTGAGCAATTTTCCAGTCTTTACGTATGAATCTTTCTGTGAGCGAGTGCTTGTATATAATTGCTAAATATGGAATATTGCATCTGCATACTCTGAAAGGAACTTGACTGGTATACAATCTAGACCAGAGGCCTTGGCTTTATTAAGTGATTTAAGCTGCTTCGCCAACCCGAGGATTTCTTCTTCTATGTTTCCCATCTTGGCAGTTGTTCTTGATTGGAATTCAGGAATATTTACTTAATCTTATTTGGTGAAGGAGTTTCGGAAGACCGTGTTTAATAACTCTGCTTTAGTGGCACTGTCATCAGTGATTTCACCGTTGTTATCGCGCAGTGAAGGTATTGATTGCATCTTGCCACTGGTGTGCTTTATGTATGATATGTATGACCAGAATCTCTTTGGGTTTTCTACCAGCTTCCGAGGCAGTCTCGTTGTGGAAATTATCAAAAGCATCTCGCATTGAAGTACACGCCGTTTCGAACATGTGCTAAACTTCGCCAATCTTGTCGATTTTGTGTTTTTTTGAATTTGGTGTGCTTTTTTCTTTGCTTCTGCAACAGCAATCTGACTCGTTTTGTGTACCTTCGGGGATCAGTACCATTGCTTCTTAATTGCCGTCAGTCATTCCACACCTTTTCTACGATTACGTGATCAGATCGGAGGGAGTGAAGACTGTCTCTTCAAAAGGCATTAACAGCATTTTATCAGCTTTTTTAAATAGATATACTTTGCGTTTCTTTTTGATGGTTGTGTTATGGTGTTCAGCCTAGCAGCAACTGCCTTGTGGTCGCTAATCCCCGTATTCGTCACGATACTCCCTGTTTGTCCAGGATTATTTGTTGCTAAGAGGTCAAGTATGCTTTCGCAACCATTTACGCTTCGAGTGGGCTCGTGAACTAATTGTTCAAACTGCTTTTCTGAGAAAGCATTAGGCGCTTCAGTCCGGAACCGCGCGACCGCTACGGTCGCAGCTTCGAATCCTGCCTCGGGTATGGGTGTGTGTGATGTCCTTAGGTTAGTTAGGTTTAAGTAGTTCTAAGTTCTAGGGGACTGATGACCTCAGATGTTAAGTCTCATAGTGCTCATAGCCATTTGAACCATTTTGAGAAGGCTTCAGTGCAATTTCGAATGAACTTTCATGTGTGCCACCGGCTTTAAACGTATAATTTTTCCAGCATATCGAGGGTAGTTTGCCGGCCGAAGTGGCCGTGCGGTTAAAGGCGCTGCAGTCTGGAACCGCAAGACCGCTACGGTCGCAGGTTCGAATCCTGCCTCGGGCATGGATGTTTGTGATGTCCTTAGGTTAGTTAGGTTTAACTAGTTCTAAGTTCTAGGGGACTAATGACCTCAGCAGTTGAGTCCCATAGTGCTCAGAGCCATTTTTTCGAGGGTAGTTTGAAGTCACCACCAACTGTAGTTGTATTTGAAATGAGACTCAGGTTTTCTTTGAACTGTTCAGCAGCTATATCTTCTGTGTCTGGGAGCCGGTAAAACGATCCAATTAATAGTTTAGTCCGATTGTCAAGTATAACCTCTACCCATACTATTTCACAGAACTATGTACTTCAATTTCACTACAAGGTAAATTACTTCTGCGAGCAATAAATACTCCACCACCAACTGTATTTAATCTATCCTTTCTGAAAACTATTACATCGTTTGAAAAAATTTCAGATTAACTTATTTCCGGCTTTATCCAGCTTTCTGTACCTATAACTATTTGAGCTTAAGTGCTTTCTATAACTGATTGGAGCTCTGGTTCTTTAGCAACACAGCTACGACAATTCACAGCTGCAATACCGATCGTTTCCACAACTAGCTTTCTGTGGTTTCCTGAGACCCTCTAACCTAAAAAAAAAAACTACCCAGTCCCTTCCACACAGCCCCCGCTACCCGTGTAGCCACTTCCTGTGTGTAGTGGACTCCTGACCTACCGATGGCACAAGTCAAGGAATCTGCAGCCTGCACGGTAACAGAATAGAGATGGGTCGAACTCGTTCATTCCCGTGAAGTACTTCATTCATTTCACTCTTTGCCGTGAAGCGTTCAAATGAAGTAGTTCATTCATGAAGTACGGAAGCCTGGCGATGTTGACCAGTTCGCCGCTCAGCCGCGGCTACGCTCGCTTCGCCTCGCTCTTACAATAAAGCTTCGTAATACTTCATAATTTTACCAACAGATGGCCGAACTATGAAGTAACGTCCACCCAACGTTTTGCTTCTTACAGCGTCTGAGGTAACTTAAATACAGCATGGTCGAAGAGGGCAAAGGAAAGATAAATAGAGAAGCCTGTCACATATAAAGAAGGTATTACGTTTAACCTTGCTCGACATTTTCTCATGAAGCGCCAAAAAGAGTCTTCATCTGCCAAGTGAAACCTTATTTGTTGTATTTATGGACTGAAAACTAGGGCTACTAACGAAATTCAGTCCAATTTTATGTTCCTTTTAAAATTTAATGCAAAATAGAATGAGTATCTTTACCACTGTCACAAAGTCTATATACCTACGTTAAGTAATTATTCAGAAGTTTTCCTGTAGATTTTATTTTTGTTGAGAATAATAACCCTCTAACTTCAAAACGTAAACTGTCACCTGTAGTCATTGGTACGATTTCAGGTAAAATCCCTCTTCATTTTATTCGGAAAGCAATTTTTGTGTCTGTTCACGCTTATACAATGGCTAGCAACTCGCGATCGCGTAGAAGTAGTGAAATTTGGGATTTCTTCGCTGATTTAGGTGATGGGAAAGCAAAGTGCAACTGTTGTCAATTTATTTCACCGCGCGATTCGTCGACAGGCAGAAGAGGGAGGACTGAAGTGAAGGGAGAATGAGTGACGTAGCGCCAATGTAGTGGGAGAGGGAGAGGGGAAGAGAGTGAGTGAACGAACTAGAAAAAAAGTGTGGAGTGTGCTATCTGTGGAGAGTTTGAAGTACCAGTTCACTGAAATTGAGTGGTTAGTTCACACTTCACTGGAGTGAAGCGTTCATTTGAACGACTCATTCACGAGCTCCCCATCACTATAACAGAACCGCCTGAGCCTCTGATTGAGACCCTCCACTCGGCTCTGCACCAGAGGACCACAGTCGGTTGTATCGACGATGCTGCAGATGGTGAGCTCCGCCTTAATCTCGCAAGCAAGACAGGCAGTCTGTACTATTTCCGCTAGCCGCCTGAAACCAGAGAGAATCTCCTCCGATCCAAAGCGACACACGTCGTTGGTACCGACATGAGCCACCACCTCTTACGTCTTTACGGTCGCTTCCTTCGGCCGCGGCGCCGTATCAAGTTAATATGCTCGTATAGAAACTGATTCTGCCCGTATTTGTTAAAATGTTCTGAACTACTGAAGGTAATTATGGGAGAAAATTTAATTCACTACACTTGCTTGGCTCATAATTTCAGCTTGTTCAGTTATTATGTACTGCGAAAGAGTTTGACAGAGCTCAATGCCATTGTGTCGAAATCAAAGAACTGTTTTCATATGTTAAGGAAAACCAAACACTTGTACTGTTCATACCTTGACGAGAAATTCCCAAATTGTCAGTTTCATTGCATCCCGAGCCTGTGTTGAGTAGATTAGAACTTGTTTTAAAGCTGTCTGATACTTACATACAAATTTAGATATCCTCCATTTATTTTTCAAACAATTCTCACAAAAATCTGTTTCCGTGGTAAAATGGTTGGCGAAAATGAAAAATTTCAGATTTGGAAACCTGGTAATAATTGTCTCAGTTCTCATTTGCTGGTTTCAAAAATAGAACAACTAAAGAACAGAATGAATGTAACTGCTTCTGGTCATGTTGATAAAACAGTTTGTAAGGTTAATGAGGGATTTAGTGACTAGTTAAAGAGTGAAGTGTCACTCCATTTCCAACATCTTAGTATTTTAGTTGTAAACAAATGAAAGTACATGTCCTCATGTGATAATGTTATTCGCACTATGAAATGATTTATTTCATCCAGAAAATGTAATTCTATCAAACTACACAGATATTGCACAAACAAGTGAAAAAGTACAAAAATTAACTCTCTTTAGAGTGTTATAATGGGTCGATATTTTAGTGAGTGCCTTGCTTTCAAAGATATTCTACTAAACCAAACAAAAAAAAAAAAAAAAAGAAAAAACGGTAAACAGGTCGAAATAATTGAGTCACTGCAAACACTGAAATTAATGCACCTGAACTTTGCAAGTGCCAAAATTTTATTTGCGTTAGGGCTGAGCAAATGATATTCGTGTTCGAGCAGGCTCGAGATTTCCCGCTACACCGCAGCGTTCGATATAATATCAAGCTTGTTCGAACAATCACGTAACATTTGACTCACACACACACAATGCGAATGTGATGGATACTTAAGAAACTAGGAACTAGTAAAACACTACGCTATAGCAATGTTTAAAATTTGACAATTTCGTGAATCACTGGACGAAATGGCATTCCACCCTACTACTGCACAACTCCTGTTGTGTCTGAACAAATTCTCTGGTTCTTATACATTACCGACATGTATTAATATGTAGGCTAAAATTTAGTATAGGTAAAAGAAAGGATGAAAATGTTGTTCCCTAGAATATAACTTGACTGAATCCAGGACAATATTTTATTCATTTATGTGAGATTGTAATGATTTACAAAGTAGTTTACAAATAGTTCAATCCCTGTTAATGTATTGAAATTAAAGGAAGAAATGTCACCATATTTAATCTGTTCGAAAACAAGACGGCAACATTTAGCTGAAAGAATCCGGAAAATTAAACAAGACTCAAATGCCGAACGAACGAAATACGTAGTAATAAATTGATTGTCATATTTATCATGAGAATGAATTACAGCGGCTAGATCCGACTCTGAAATAGTTCCATGAGATATCACTAGATCTCGGGGCGATCGAAAGTTCGAGAATTGGACGATCTTAATGGCAATTTTTCATTTGTTAATTAGTTGTTGTTATTACGCATGATCTACATCCTTGAGGACATTTCAGTCCATGTTTCACAGTTATTTTTATAATTAAAACCCAAAGTGCATTAAAAACGTTAAGACAGGTCTTTGGTAGTACCAGCGAGCGTCCATAGATTGAAAGCTAAGCAAGATATCGAACAGAACCCGATATTTCCCGAACTGTGACGTGAACTGTTCAAACAGTTCGTCATGTTCAAACACAGCCTTAGTTTGCATTTCCTGTTCATCCGTTGATGTAGAGAGATTTTTTCAAAGTATAATTTCATTGTTAACAACCAGAGATAACTAACGAAAGAGAGCTTCTGGGCCTGCACATGTTCGATATTTATCGACAAAAGCGCTGTCAACTTCAGAATGGAGAATCTTATCGAACTGTCAGTATTTGACTCGGAAGTTCAGTATGTATTCACAATGCTAAGGATATTTTGAGATTCATCAATACTGCTTATCAATATTTCGAGTACTGTCAATACGCAGCCTTAGACGGTCAGTACGTTGATAGTTTGACAATATTCAGAAGCGTCCGATCCCGCCCGTCTGCTTAGACCCATGACGTCACAAATATGGCGGAAACGACCATAAACCACGATTCCAATATGGCGTATATAAAGTCGGTACGTACACATTACGAGGACGAAAATACATCGAAAAACACACACACACACACACACACACACACACACACACACACACACACACTCTTTCCACAAAAAGCCTAACGACACTAACGGGACAAGCGCGGGAAATGGGGTATTTTTGGGTGGGGGCAAACTAAATGCAAACAAATTCAGACACTCACCCCCATACAAAACCACACAAAACGACGAAAAAAAAAAAAACCGACATTACAAAACTCCCCAAATACCACTAAACACGATATCTTCTGGAATCGGACACTTCCCTTGACCTATATACCTCAACAGCAGCTCCCGATCCCATAAATTATGATCAAACACTTCCCTTGACAAAACATCTCCCGATACCAATATCAACATACACAGCCACACATTGGGATTGAACACTTCCCTTGACCTGCACACTGTTAATTTTATCTGTCATACCCATTCCTGAACAAAAACATCAACCAATTAATTTTACTAAAATTACCACATGATCTACAGCGAACAACACTAAATTAACCTTCACACAAAATCGTTAACTCACTGAAACGAATTCCACTACAAACACAGCCGACACTCAAACAATTCTGGATAATGAGCAAAAGCAAACTGAGCCCATTACACTACACAAACGAAAATCCTGAACATACCACCAGAGAGCACAACAAACCGCAACACGACGACATATACAACCACGCCACACTCACAAGCCAAACTCCGCGCCGTCATGACGTCACACACAACACCCGTATGTCACGGGTCAAAGCCGACGTGTGGGATCAGACGCTTCTGTCGGCCCCAGCTTTACAGGGTATCCTCATTATCATAAGTTCTCTTCCATTCCATCCACTGTAAGTGTTCTGCATCAGCACAGTCAGCATGATTATGTTAGTTTCAGGGGTGGCCGAATGCCCTATCTGTGACCATTCCATTATACCCCCTCCCCTTCCATGTGGGGGGAGAATATGTGTACCCCAGCTGCCTGCATGCAATGTTATTAATGTGAAAGTGGACAAAAGTTTTCTAAGTGTTTGGAAATAGATTGGTATTCAATTAGTGGGATGTGGGGAAACCACCTAAAAGTGACACCGAGGCTGGCCAGCACAGTGACCCTCATTGTTAATCCATCAGGCAGATTAGATCTTTGACCAGCACACCTCCCATCCTGGAAGTAGTGCTTTAACATAAACATTTATCCATGCAGTTAAAAGTATTAAATATTGGTCAACATATTAATATTTCTGTCAATTCAGGCACTCTAATTGGCCATCTCACTAAGAGCTTTCTTAGAGTGTACCAGCTGTACATTACTTAGTCTGTGAACAATAACTTTTTATTTATTCTTTTGGTGGTCTTACTGATTCAGTGGTTTAAACAACACATCCTTCTTTAGAACTGACTAAATCATACCTATGCAATTGTGAGACAGATGACGATATTAATCGTATCGTCCATAGTTTGTTTGCTGCAGAGTCTAGGAAAGTGCAGAGAATGGTTGCCCACTAATGTAAAGATATTATTAGCAACTAATGATTTGCTGATATACAAAAACAAATAACAAAAAGCTGTGTGTGTTGATGCTAGACAAATGTAAAATACCTAACTTTCTTTCAGTGTCTGATACTGCAAGAAGTAAATCCTGAGCACTTACTGACAGGTTTTGTCTAGATCACAGTATGCTTATTCCATATGGTGCATTTTAGCCATAGCTATCATCAGACCAACCAAAATATAGATTGTATGTACATTTAAATAGCTTTAAAGTTCAGTTCTGTTGTTGATGCAATACGTTCTATCTATGCTTCTGTTTTTTATCATCTGAGGACAGCTGTAGCACTAGGAATAATCCAGGCTATTTGTGTGTGCAAGTGCCAAGACTGATACCCAAATTCCATAAGTGTCTCCTGTCATATGTATTTGTTTCTATGTAGTACTTTAATTTGGTCTCTTGGCTCTGCTTCTGCCCTGTCCCAGCGTAGTACATGGGGTGACCATCTACCATTAACAACCACTGTGTTGAATTTCTTTTTCTAGTCTGCTTGTGTTCCCAAAAATTCATACACTGTACCATCCATACTCTAGTATTGATACCAAGTGACATTGCAAGGGTGAAGAAACTGTACTTCTATTTGGGTGATGGCTGTTCATGATAAGCTTTCAGGACATGCAAACATAGATTTCCTGTGATTTTCACAAATCAAGTAAGGTAAATACTGGGATGACTCATTTTGAAAGGACACTATCAATTTCTTTCTCCATTCCAGTCTTAGTGATACTTTGTCAAACCTTCATGTTTTATAATATATTTGCATTTGGGTCATTCTCTTTGTACAAGTTTATAACCCTGTCTAACATAAATCATATTTTTCTCAGAGTCTGCCAGTTCTGTTTGGCTATCTGCATATTTAATCATACCAGTCCCAACTGAGTGAGTCACCATGATTGGTAATTTCACACAGTGATTTTAAGTATAGTAATACATAATGCAACATTTTGAACTATGAAACAATATTTTTTGTGATTCACTCTTCTGTCCCATCAGTTATTTACAACACTTGTGAAAGCACACTGCAATATGAAACAAAAATCAATAAGTTCATAATAAAATACAATAATTGCTTTGGAATATAAGAAAATTAAAGAATTTGCACAATTAAATCACTGTGCATGCAGGTTAAACAAGATGCAGGTCAGTCTAGCATAAGACAAGTATGATAATATTGAAAGAAGATGGTGAAAACCACTGTAGTTAGTTGGCTGAATAAGTATATCAGGCTGCTGGCACCAAAGCTTTACTTCACTGTAGCAAGCTCATACACAGGCAACAGCTTCCATAGCAGTAAGAATAGTCTGCTTCATTATCAGGCAGAGTTCATAAAGTGGTTGCATCCAGGGAAGCATCAATTAGATCAGAATACAACATGAGGTGACTCACAGAGAATAAGTGTGCTCGTGGCCACAATTGCTCATGGCCACTTAGGCATAAATCAGCCAACTATATGATCTCACATGATCAGCTGGCCCTTGCCAGACACAGATGTAATGAAATTTGTCAACTGTTCCACATAGTCCATCAATACTTTTTATGGGGTTACGAGAATATCAGTATTTTTAAAAATAAATGTTCAGCATTTGTGTATGGTATAGCTGGTTGCAGCTTCCAACATGTATGTTGTTTCATTTTCATAACGTTAAGAAAATTCCATTGTATGCCAACAGACAAATATTTGTAACAGTGGAGGTTAAACATTATCAGTAATTGCATTAAACTACAATTGTAAGCCAGTTTAGATGTAATACTCTATGAAGACTTCCTTAGATCTTTCCAGGAATTACACTCTTCAAATACATGCAACCATGTTGCTGCTGCATGTTTTCTAATGTCATCTACCCATCTTCCATTATAATTTTATGGACACTAACAAAGAACATCCCTTGTCAACCTAGAATCGGCTCACTTTCTTACCTGTCCTGTGTACATCAATTTCATTTTCAGTTAATGGGACAGAAATGTGCTATAGCAGTAAAAGAAGAATGAATTTGTGTGAGTTGTTAACAATCAGCCATCTACAATCAATGAACAAATGAATTGTGCTGGAATCACTGTTAAAATTAGGACGCAGAACATGTAATAAATACATTGAACTCTAGAATGAGATTTTCACTCTGCAGCGGAGTGTGCGCTGATATGAAACTTCCTGGTAGATTAAAACTGTGTGCCTGACCGAGACTCGAACTCGGGACCTTTGCCTTTCGCGGGCAAGTGCTCTACCAACTGAGCTACCGAAGCACGACTCACGCCCGGTACTCACAGCTTTACTTCTGCCAGTACCTCGTCTCCTACTTTCCAAACTTTACAGAAGCTCTCCTGCGAAACTTGCAGAACTAGCACTCCTGAAAGAAAGGATATTGCGGAGACATGGCTTAGCCACAGCCTGGGGGATGTTTCCAGAAAGGTCCCGAGTTCGAGTCTCGGTCGGGCACACAGTTTTAATCTACCAGGAAGTTTCACATTGAACTCTGTTTTATCTTGTATATTAGCTATCATCATTAATATTTATGAAAATATAATGCAATTGGATCTACTCACCAGGCAGTGACAGGAGAACACATATATGAAAGGTATTAAAATTTGCAAGCTTTCGGAGTCAGTGGCTCCTTCTGTCAGAAGGAGTGAAGGGAAAGGAAAAGAGATGAAGGAAAAGGGGTAAAGTTTGGAAAAGGCATCCAGGATCCTGGGTCAAGGGAGAGTTACAGGATTAGATGAAATGGAAAGATGTCTCTTATTTCGGATCCAGTAACTCTGAGGGTAAATTGCCAGCCATTAAAATTATGCATGCTAAAACTATCCAGCATACTTTTAGTGTGAATTAATGCTGTGAAACTCTTTTCATTACCTATCTTGGTCTTTATTTTCTTGTAATTACTTTATTTTGTACTTCATTACAGATAGAGGAGAACTCAACAACTCGTGATCACTTCCCTGCATTATTTAGAGGGTCAGAATTGGTGGTAGCAGGGCGCCTGTCTTCCGCAAATGATCAAAAACAGTTGACTGAAGTATCTGTCTCAGGAGATGGAGCAGCAGGAGAGGCACACTTTCACAAGCTACGTCCTCTGTGGCTAGTTCCTGAACCTCGCCCTGATGATTCACCAGGATCAAAGAGGTACTGACTACATAATTTGTAAGTTCCTGACAACCATATTATAAGTAAACAAGCGGAATGATGTTAAGAAACCTTTTGTTTCAATATTATGACCATCATTTAGAAAAAAGATAATAGTTTTTCACTACCATTATTTGACATAAAGTCCCATGATTCATTATTTAATTAAAATGGGTTTGGTTTCACATGTAACAGATTAATTACAGTATTAGAGTAGTTTCAGAAGTAAGGTTCTGTCACAAAGAAAAGCATAGACAAAATAATTTGCTAATTAAGAATGTAATATTGCAAAACGTGGATGAAACACCAAAAAGAAAAGAGAGTAATGAAACTAACATGTAAAATGCTGCAACATACCAAATTGTCACACATTTCAAGTCCGTATAAAATCTAGTGCTGTTTGGAAACTTCATCAGAGTATGTAACAGACTTGGTAGTCAGGGCAGCCACAACCTGGATATGTCATTATGAAGATAAGTCTGCTTCACTGTAAGTACTTTATTTATAAGCACAACCAGTTTCGAAGCGGAACACTCCAGATATTTATTGCTAATAGAGTGGCTGTGTTGTCGATGTCATTACAATTTATCATGCAAATTATCCATGGAACCTAAAACTAAGTATCTGAACAGCTCTGTAAGATAGTAATTAAATTCCCAAACGTTTCATCATTCAGTTCATCCTTCTATTCAGTCACGATACTGTACAGATGCTGTCATAACTGATAGTCTGTATGGCTGTTTAACTGGTTTTAATCATATTGCTTTGAGCTTTATTTATATGCTTTACCACTGATTATTTATGTAATGAGGTAATCCACTACTCTAACTGTTAATGATCATAGCAACTTCTGATTCTGAAGTGAAAATGGCTACATGTATATCAGTTTAATAGACTATTCATTACATTGTGAAAAGTTGAAAATGCTCATGGCTGGGACAGCATCAGACAGTGCCGGTCTACTTACAAGTCTCACTTTAAAGATTTTTTTCCCTGGTTTATTCACTCATTTGTGAATGCTGTTGAGGCAGCACTAGTAACAGATGACAATATCACATACAAATAAGATGTTCACATAGTTTTACAATGAATCAAATTTTCATGTTGCACATTCCCACAGTCTGTTGTTACTGTGAGAGAAGTGATTCCAGATCAAGACAATGCCAGATTTAATTGTCATCTCACTAGCTTTCTGGACAGCAAGAATACCTCCAGTCATTATCAGTCAAAATATTTATTAGGCAAGCATTATATTGACATCTTGAATATTCAGGAATCCAACCGGATGTTCGCATCATTCTCTCATGATATTTCAACAGCGTGCCTCGCTGTCAGCCCAGGTAGCACCTGAAGAAGACAGCGAGGCACGCTGTTGAAATTTCTTGCGAGAACGACGCGAACATCTGGCTGGATTCCCGAATATCCAAGATGTCAACAGATCGCCAGGAAAGCATGAAGAATTACAAGCATTCTATTGTTACTTAAGCCCACTGAAGCTTAAAATTTCATCCTCCCCTTAGAGTATTCGCCTTTGGAACATTTTTATTTATAATTATAGCTACCAATTCTGCTTTTTGCCTGCATCATTTGACACAATTTTGATAAACTGTCTTTAGGTCTTTTAATTTCTGCAATTTTTAACATTAGAGATGCTACTGATACTGATTGCTGTCAAAGCACTTGGACAAAGTAGGTGCATTTCAAACAGCTGTTATGTTTTTCTCACTCTAATAATCATAATAAATCTGGCCATAAACTGTAGGTGATTAAACATCGAAGTGCTATAGAAGTGTTTGAATTGTAAACTTGGTGTGGACCATATCATGTGAAACAGCCTCCTTTAGACAGTCACTTTTCAGCCAGATTGGATGGAAGTGCAACTACTGATGGCATCTTGGCACAGGAAAATACGATTATGCTTTGCACTTTGTGAGGCAAGCATTAGGACGCAGGCAGTCATAGCCCTTTTTAAATGATTGTACAGTGAGTTATCAGAAATATGAGGAATGGGATTTTCAAATGACCGAATTGATGCTCCTTTGACTGCAGCGGAGTGTCACATCTGTAAAATTTATGTTTTAATACGAAACACATTTGATTGTAACATCCCTAGAAGACTCTTGCTCCACCTTATTGTTTGCTCTAAACCCAACACATGTTATTTGAGTGTATACTATATGATTTCATTGTCAGTTTGATGTCAGTGCTTTCAGCAGACTCATGCCAAACTTTGTAGTTTGCTGTTAATGAAACAGATGGGATTTCAACATATAGCCGATTATTTCACTAGATTCTTCATATTCATATTTTGCTTTAGGAATATGTAACTGTTACAGAGAGCAGTAAATGGTATGTGTCTCATGGGTTAAACTAATAGATTTCATGTACAGTCAGGTGCTGATAACTGCTTTTTCTCCAGTTTCTGACTAAAGATTAACTTCCTAGGAACTTTGTTGCATTAGATATTTTAAATATTTTCTCATTTGTGTTCAACTATGTTGGAATGTGACATACGGCAATAAATGCTCCTTTACAGGCATGCCCCTTCTCTGGAACGTCTATGGGCTTTCCTAACAGTGCAACAGCTGCTTGAGAAGGTTGCTGTGGCTGGGGCCCTGGATGAGACACCTGTATACCCATGGCAGGCACCAGACCATGATGACAAGAAGTTGGACAATGCCACAGCAGCAGCCAAGGCCAAGGCACTCAAACTGTCACTGCAGGTGTGTGTTATGGATAGTCCAGCAGTTCAGTTTTAAGGTTGGTGAGTAGGAGTCCAGGGGGAAGAAATAAAAACTTAGAGGTTTGCCGATGACATTTTAATTCTGTCAGAGGCAGCAAAGAGCTTAGAAGAGCAGTTGAGTGGAATGGGCAGTGTGTTGAAAGGAAGCTGCAAGATGAGCGTCAGCAAAGCAAAACAAGGATAATGGAATGTAGTCACATTAAATCAGTGATGCTGAGAGAATTAGATTAAGAAATGAGACAGAGTAGTAGATGAGTTTTCCTATTTGGGAAGCAAAAAACTGATGATGGCCAAAGTAGGGAGGATATGAAGTGTAGACTGGCAATGGCAAGAAAGAGTTTCTGAAGAAGAGAAATTTGTTAATATTGAGTATAGATTTAAGTGTGAGGAAGTCCTTTCTGAAAGTATTTGTGAGTGTAGCCATCTATTGAAGTGAAATATGCATGATACAGTTTTAGACAAAAAGAGAATAGAAGCTTTCGATATGTGGTGCTGCTGAAGATTAGACAGATAGATCAAATAACTAATGAGGATGTACTGAACAGAATTGGAGAAAACAGAAATTTATGGTACAACCCAACTAGAAGAAGGGACCTGTTGGTAGAACACATTCTGAGACATCAACAGATCACCAATTAGTACTGGAGGGAAGCGTGGAGTGTAAAAATTGTAGAGGGAGACCAAGAGATAAATAAGATAAGCAGATTCAGAAGGACGTAGGTTGCAGTAGTTGCTAGGAAATGGAGAGGCTTGCACAGAATAGAGTAGCGCAGAGAGTTGCATCAAAACCAGTATTTTGACTGAAGACCTAAACAACAGACTGTGTAACTATGACGAACTTGCTTGTTTGCACCTGCCCAACCCCTCAGCCCTTCTCACTCTTTTTAACCTTTTCATCACTGCCAGAATAAGGAAAGGTTCTTTGTTATTTCCCTCATTTCTCAATGCTGCTGATTGTTGTTAAAGACTAAAAATCATTATTATTCATGGCCTGATTTTGTAGGTCCTTGCAAGGGGCTTCATGGAACTAATATCTGGTGCAAAAGGAAAATATGTTAGTTATAAATTGAAGTTGAAAGCTTATGACACAGAAGGCAGTTTCTGAGGAAACATCATGTAATTATATGGAAGAGAGGGGAAAGGTATAGCTGAGATGACAAAATGCAGGAAATCTTCTGCCAGAACCTTAGGAAAATAGGAAATCAGATAAAGCAATAGATGATACAAATGTATGTTCTCTTGGGAACAACTGAATGACTCATTCCAGTAACATATACCTACTGTCCATTCACTTTTCTTTTGGACTAAGTAAGAATGAACCTGTGACCTACCTGACTATTCCATCTACTGTCATGCTTCTTCATAACTACATCTTTGTTATGATGTATTAAAATCATAAACTAATTAATACCATACATTCCAAGTGCTCTTTGAAGGAAGACACTGTCCAATTTTCATATTTGTAGGTTAGTTTTAGCTTCTTCATCAGTTTAAAAATGAATGAAATGTAGAAAATCTCACAACATTTTCATGGTTATAGAAATTTGAATTACAGACACTAATTTGAAAACTCTGACAGCCTGTTTTCATGTACACAAAATATATGGCAAACCTTAGTTTTTCCAAAGATAAATTATATTTTACTGAAAGTTCAAAATTCAGTGACAAATAAATATTTCTTTACTGCTACTTTCATTCATCTCATAACTACCAGTGAATTTTCTGTCAACCCCTATCACAATTCTCATTTATAAAGCTGACTGAGTAAATAGGTAAACTGAAAGAGGATGTGCAATTGTGTTCCTTAAAATTTTAGCACCCAGTTAAAATTTTATTGTTTGTTTTGTTTCTTGCAGTATTCATTCGTCACTAAACTGACATCTCTGGTAGTAGTGAAACCAAATCAGACATCCAATGTGTCAGAAAGTGTGCAACCTGGTAAGTAATGTTTGAACAAGTTGAGGATATAATAAATATAGTTTCTTTTAGAGCTGACAAGTAACGGTATCTCTATCTCGCTCTCTCTCTTTCACACACACACACACACACACACACACACACACACACACACACACACACACACACACACCAGTTACATCTCTCGGCAGGTTGTTTCTCAGCGTTTACTTACTTTTTCGGGCCATTTTGATGAATCCTGTGGGATATGTGATTCTTTTCCCTAACCCACAAAATCCCTTCTAATTTTTGGAAGATCTAAAATGAGTTCACAGTCAAGCATTTAAACACTAATCCTCCAACATAAGTGTCAAGTTTTGTAGCCATTGTTCCATTCAAGCAGCAATTATTCAAAAGTGATGGCATTGCCCTCAAATGTTTAAAATCTGCTAAACTCATGAAACAAATCCCTTAAAATAGATTTTCCCAGTGTTACCTGACCTGTCAAGATGTATGTTTGCAAATTGAGTGCACTGAACATGGGTTTTAGCATTGATCACTATTTACTTGCTGGGCAAATGAATGAATCATTTCTGTGAAACCTCTCACAGATAAAAATTTAAAAGTTCTGACTTGTTTTACTTTTTGATATTAAGCCTTGTGTTATCAATATTTGCAATAATAAAGTATAACAATCTCAGTAATTAATCTTTGATTCAGCAAAGTATAAATATAATTTTAAAAAACACCTTACTAAAGCGTGTAAACAATATTAAGGATGGCCCTGAACATTTCTGCCATCACCCTGTTATGTAAATTCATGCAAACTATGGTAAGGAACACAGAATAAATTTGTTCACTTACTCAACTAAATATATATTCACATTTACCTGATTAGAAACAACTTTTCAAGTGCATTGTATTCAGGAACATATTCAGGTCCTTTATTATTCATCCATACCATCCTCATAGTCATAAAATCATCCCTGAAATGCATTTTCTGCACGAAGATTCCACATGTTACTACTTAGTTACTACTATTGGCAGCTGTTTTTCCAATATTTATATGCACACATCCTGGCAGTGCCCATTAGTGAGAATCAAAAGTTAGAGCTGAAGCTTTCATTTCTCACTTTATCTTGGAACTATCAGTTACTGGGAATAATGCTTATCTCTTACCCTGTTGCATGTGATAACTCTGTTCTCATTGTTTATAGCAGGGGCCTTCAATTTATCTGACACATTTGTTGTACTGAAGGCACATTCATTTCCAAAAAATGTAAAATTACAATGAGACCAGACCATCACTCACCTTCAGTATGAAAAACAGATATGTTCTTTTCTTGGTGACAAAAGGAGGATAGACTGGGGAAGGCTGGAGAGCATGGGCAGGTCATTCAGACGCAAGGTTTTCATGCATTTACACCTTTTGCCTCCCCTCACTCTTATCCACACCCTCCCAACAGTTGGGAACTCGTGGTCTGAGTAACTAGCTGCTCCTTTCCCACCTTCCCCAACCTAACACTCTTTCTTCCCTGACACTAAGCACTGGCCATTCATTCTGCCCCCTGTTAATTTTACATTAATTATATAGTCATTCATGTTCTTTTTACTAGCATTTACTTTGGAATACTGCTAAATTATATTAAAATAAAACTGTGAATCATAAGATATAAAGGAAACATCTTGTGCTCAGTTAGGAAAAAAAAGCATTTTCTTTCTTTTTTGTAATGTCATCAATGTCTCACTTTGTTTCCAGTTTCATCATCCAGTGGAAGCTCAAACTTTGCTAGCCCAGCTCTTATGTTGAGTGCTTTTGGTGAGTATGAAAGAACTGATTTACAAAAACCATTGGTTTCATTTAATGTGTGAGTATGACATCTGTTTCTGATACTTGCATGTTATTGGTAGTTCTTGGAAACTACAAACCATCACTTTTTGTTAGATTAAGAAGTGAGGTATTTGACATGAATGATCTTTCACACCTTTTGTCATAGCTTTGTGTGGTATTATTGATCATTGTAGCTACAGTCACCCTGTTTTACACTGAAAGTATATTTGGGGAATGTGATCTTAAGTATATGATTAGTCTGAAAAGTTGTTGGATATTGAGGCAGGTGGCATCAACCAAATGGCCCATTTCAACAATGACACTTAGCCATTCTTAGAACAAAATAATACATCTATAGAGATATAGAGACATTTTATTTCTGTGATTTTTTTTTTCATATTTGGACTCTTTACCTACAGTTATGTATTTGTATATAATGGTATCTCATTAGTATGTCCATCATTGCAACATTTTCACTTGTAGTACATCCATTATGGAAGTCCCAGTCCCAATTGCATTAATTACTTGTTTAAAATGACTTGCTTATATATTCTCCCTCCCAGCTTACCATTTCCTATTTGGCGGTTGGTTGCTGCAACTTTGCCACCGAGAGTTCTGGGAAAGGTGGGAGTAGGACGTTTGCAGCCATGGGGTGAAGGAACATGCAGGGAGGCAGTTCTGTTTAGGGCCGGCAGCTTTGTGCATCAAACAGATCATTTTCTGTTGTAGAAATGATGCATGGGAATAGTTTATATAGGTTGGCAGTAGCCGTCAAAACTTCAGAATTCTACAGGCGAGTACTAAGGAAAGGCAGGTGTGAAGTTGTGGATAAACAATAAACTAAACATTTATTAGCATGTAACTCAGTTGATGGTATTCTTTGTCCATGTTTAGCAATTGATTGATTCTGTCTGTGATCGTTTTTGGTTGAATGGTGGACAAAAATTCACCGATGAGGCATGTGGATATTGCACAAAAACTGAACATTCCTTCATCAATGTTAAATGCAATAGTGATCTAATAAAAACAACTGAAGTGGCATGTTTGGAAGGAGGACACAGCAAATGAAAACAAGTGTATGACAGCCAGTTTCCAGAACTGGAAAATGTGGCACTAAAGTCGATCAAAGACACTCAATATTTTGACTGATGGTTTTATTATTCTTGCTAAAGCAAAATATTTGGCACAGAAAGTTGGACTCACAGATTCCATATTGGATTTAGCCAATTTTGACATATTTGACACATTTTTGCTTCTTATATACTGAAGCATAATTTTTAGAACTTCTGGGTGTGATATTCCAAATACGTTCCTGAAAAGGCACATTTTGAATTATAATTTATTGTGATAGCATGTAAGGAAGTGTGATCATTTATTACCCCAAATCCTTAAATTTGGTACCCTTAATTCAGCATTTCCAATTTCCACCACCAAAAAAATAAAAAAAAATAAAAAAAAAATTGTTACCAGATTCAAACAGTGGAAAATCCAGTATGGAATGTAACAATATTATGACAATGATATTGCTACTCACTGTATAGTGAAGATGCTGAGTTACAGGTAGGCACAACAAAAACACTGTCAGAAAGTGAGCTTTTGGCCACCAAGGCCTTCATCATAAAAGTGTGTGTGTGTGTGTGTGTGTGTGTGTGTGTGTGAGACGTTAACAAATTCAGTAGTTTTCTATTAGATCCCACTGCACTTCATAGTGCACATCAGAAGGTATGTTATACAATTATTAATAATAGTATTGCTATTACATTCACATATTTAATTTGGAGGGACTTGGTCAAGGGAAGGAAGTCCGTATACGATATGGTTCTTAATGTGCTATGTTATATTATTCTTCTATTCCTCTTCCATGATGTCTTTAACAGATGACCTACTATCCTGTCTCTTCTTCTTGTCAATGTTTTCCTTTCCTCACTGATACTTTGGAGAACTTTCTCATTCCTTACCATATCAGTCAACCTAATTTTCAGCATTCTTCTTTAGCACCACATCTCAATTCCTTTGATTCTCTTCTGTTCCAGTTTTCTCACAGTCCATGTTTCACTACTATGTAATGTTGTGCTCCAAACATAAAGTCTCAGAATTTTCTTCCTAAAATTAAGGCCTATATTTGATACTAGTAGACTTCTCCTGGTTAGGAATTCTGTTTTTGCCAGTGCTAGTCTGCATTTTATGTCATCTTTGCTTCATATATCATGGGTTATTTTTCTGCCTAGGTAGCAGTATTCCTTATCTTCATCTACATTGTACTCAGCAATCCTGATGTTAAGTTTCCCACTGTTCTCATTTCTGCTACTTCTCATCACTTTTGTCTTTCATTGATTTACTCTCAATCCATATTCTGTACTCATTAGAATGTTTGTTCTCTTCAACAAATTTTGTAATTCTTCTTTACTTTCACTGAGGGTAGCAAAGTCATCAGCAAATCTCATCATTGATATCCTCTTACCTTGAATTTTAATTCACTCTTGAACCTTTCTTTTATTTCTGTCATTGCTTCTTTGATGTATAGAGTTAGCAATAGTGGTGAAAGACTACATCCCTGTTTTACACCCCTTTTAATCCAAGCACTTCTTTCTTGGTTTTCCACTCTTATTGTACCATCTTGGCTCTTGTATATTTCCCATCTTTACCTATAGCAGATCAGTATTTTTTGCAGAATTCTGAACATCTTGCACATTTTCAAATGCTTTTTTTCAGGTCAACAAATACCACAAATGTCTCTTTATTCTTCTCTAGTCTTGCTTCTGTTATCAGCTGCAATGTCAGAGATTCGTCTCTGGTGCCTGTACCTTTCCTAAAGCCTAATTGATCATCATTTAACACATCCTCAGTTTTCTGTCCCTATATATACTTATTATGTGGTAAGGAAAATTGTGGCAGGATGTAAATAGTTTGAGCAAAGCAGATCACTCTCTGAACAATAGAATCACTGAGGATTGGTAGAGGGAGAAAAGGGTGGGAAGTGGGAGGAAGGGTTGGAAAGGGGTACTTAGTAGTGTGGAGGGAGGCAGCAGATATGTGGGATAGAAATGCAACATACAGGATCTGGAGCTGGTAATTTCGGACAGTGCAAGGTGGTGACATGGAGGCATGGATTGTGAGGGGGTGACAGGACAAAGGAAGGGAAGACTGTTGGGTAGAGCGTCTGGGTGCAGTGAGTTGGTGGAAACTGAGGCCAAGAGGATTACAGGAGCAAAAGATGTGTTGTAAGGGGAATACCCACCTGCAAAGTTCACAGAAACTGGTGCTGATTGTAAGGATCCAGAGGGTGTGGGCTGTAAAGCAGCTGTTGACTTGAGCACATTGTGCCCAGCTGTGCGTTCCATCACTGGATGGTCATCTCTGCTCTTGTCCACAGTTTGGCAGTGGCCATTCATTCTCGTGGACTTATTCCCTAGAATATCCTAACAGTATTTAACAAGAATATTTATCATATTTTTTGCAGTGGTACGTGGATCATATCCCTAATCCCTTTATGTAGGTGAAACTAACCAGTTACAAACTTAGAGACATCTCTAGATTCCTTTAACTCCTTTATGTTTATCTGTTGAGGATACCAACAAAAGAAATGAGCAAAAGTTTTTCATGTTTATGGACTTCATGATTGATCATTGTACCGTACAGTTCAGGATTCTCCGAATTGGTGGAGGTACCATCTGCATAGGACAAGTCATTACCCTCCCAGGTGATTCTACCTGTTCCACTTCATACAGTTGTATAAAAATATTTCTAGGTGTTCAATTGATACGTTGCATTCCAGAGCAGTGTCACTAATGGCTAGAATTGGAACCTATGGTATATTTTCCTTCGTTTTGAGTACACCCTTTTACATTTAATCCATATTTAAGACAAGGTGCCACTTATTATATCAAATAAGCTTCAGGGGTGTTGCAGCATGTGGTAATAATAAAAGTATTCTACAAAAAATTAGCACCGAGAGTATTATGTTTAACCATGTCTAGCAAAACGTATTGATTGTAGCTATAGCAATCTATTGCACCATGTATTTTTGTTAATCACTTCTGCACATTGCATTCCGTGACCATATTATTCCATGATGTATGAGGTGTGATCAAAAGGTAATGGGAATTTTTTAAATTTTGTGGCCTTTATTAATCTGATTTCTACAGTTTTTTTTATCATGTTGGTACCGGTACACATGTTCCTGATGTATGTTTGCATTTTCATCTGTTTTTAATATTTAATTTATTGTTGACAGGTTATATCTGTTTTCATGTGTTCAGTGAATTTTTAACTGTGGAAAAGCTGGATCAAAGAATTTGATTAAATTTTGCGTGGAAAAATGGAATAAAGAGAAGCACAAAATTTTAAATGTTGATTGAGGCTTTTCGTTTATGAGTCAAAGAGGATTGAGATTATGCTTAAGGCAATGACCATTCTGGCTAGCATATTAATTGCTGATGACAATGTAATGTAATTTGATATATTTTCAAAAATTGACTTCCTGAGTGATGTCTGTATGACATTGTATTTGGTCAAAATTCAACAATTTTGGAAAAAACATTGCTGCTACACATTCCATGCCCAAAACATCCACAGAAGTAGTAAAGAAAGGGATTCTGAAAAATAATCGAATCACCTTCAGAGAGGTTGCAGATGATGTCTTTTCGCTCATGCCAAGCTACTTCTTTGGATGTTTTGGGCATGAAATGTGTAGCAGCAATGTTTTTTCCAAAATTGTTGAATTTTGACCAAATACAATGTCATGCAGACATTACTCATAAATTGCTGAATGAAGTCAACAACAACCCGTAACTCCTAAAGAAGGTGACAAAACATGGGTGGGGAATGCCTGAAGAGCCAAGACCAACAAAAATTGGAAAAGTTCAATCACATGTGCAGGTTCTTCTCACTATTCTCCTAGATTACAGTTGGGTAGTGCATCAGGAGTTTGTTAGTCATACGGTCAATAAGGAATACTACGTGGAAGTTGTGCACCATTTGCTTGAAGTAATCCAGAGAAACCAACCAAAATTGTGGCAAGGCACTCATGGAAATTGCATCACAATGATGCTCTTGCTCACACCTCAATGCTTGTTCATGATTTTTTGGCAAAAAACGAAACCATTATGTTGCCTCAGCCCACTGTATTTGCTGAACATGCCCCCACCCCCGTGACTTCTTTCTATTCTTGAGGCTGAAGAGATCCATGAAAGGATATCGTTTTGCCAGCATTGATGAGATAAAAACAGGTTCGCTGGAGGAGCTGAACGCCATAACAAAAATGAGTTCCAGAAGTGCTTCCAAGGCTGGAAAAGGGATTGGCACAAGTGTGGTATATGGAAGGGGGATTACTGTGAAAGGGACGAAGTTGATGTTGTTGAATAAATCAGAAGAAAAACAAAAATTCCCATTACTTTTTGATCCCATATTGTATGTGGGGAGATGTGACCCCTAACACAGCATGAAAAAACTGCCATGCATATGCTCCACAGAAGTAGTACATATGTACTGAGTGAGATATAGGCATCTGCAAGGGTTGCTGCCTCCCTCCCCCTCCACTTCAACCCCCCCTCCTCTCCGCCCTCTCCCCTCCCCCTCCCCCTCCTCCTCACCCTCCTCCTCCCCCTCCCCCTCCCCCTCTCAAATCCCACCCCAAAACCTGGAGCAAAGTTTTTTTTACTCATAATAGTATTCTGTCAAATTTCAGCAATGATTGTGTGTGACTCTAGTCAACTGTGTATCTAACATTCCTGAATGTGAAGGGAAATATTGTGTCTTTAAGAACGACTATAACGTTTTTTCACTCTGTTGACCAGAAATTATGTCCATCGCTTATTGCAGCAACGGTTTTGGTATTGCTCTGTAGTCAAGATGGGTGGAAACCATTACAGAACTGTGTCGTAACAGTGTTAAAAACTATTGAAGTGCAGAAAGGGACCAGCCCCTACAACCTGCATTGGCATGTGTATTCAGATTTCAGTTCCTAGTGTTACATAAACATGGTTGCAGTAGATATTTGTCATTCATCCCCAACTTATCTATGGATGCTACATCCTCATCAAGTGCAGTGGATACACAATAGCAGTTTACCCTTTGTCTGTCGACATAGATCTACATCAGCTTTCTGATTGTACATTCGGTATTAGGCAATAAAATTACTGTAGGACAGTCATGCTGTAATCTATGGAGCCAAATACATCAGTCAAAAAAAACCATTTCATGGGCTAGGGTAAAAGAAGAAATGAGAAATTTCGAGGTTGAAAAGCTTCATCTAGTATAATGGCCCTGAGTTACACTTTACCCAATCAGCTCAAAAAAAATTTAGCTTAGAAAAGCATGTTTTTTCCATTCATAGTTATTCCAGTATAAATTAAAGTATGTAAATATGAAAGTAATGCAGTAAATCCATGAACATGATGAGCTGCGAAATTCTGTGTGCAAACAATGTCGTCAGAGTCAGATGAGTATTTTTAAAAGTTTATCCCTGTTCCTCCACTTTGAGGAACATTAAAGAGAGATTATGTGTTCTTTATTTTTGTTGGCATTCAAGAGAATTTTCTCAGTCATTCTTTTTTAAATTTCATTGCCAGCCTAACATTATTGGATTATGAATTAATTTTTGTGCAATATTTTCTAGCTATATTTCTTAACTTGTTGGTTTTTAAAGTGGAATTCTATATGCTACTGAAATATGCTTGTCACTTGGATTATCGAAGTAATCTACCTTAAAAAGTTCCAGGGGAACAACTGTCAATTGTTAGAGATAACATAAATTTTGTATACATGCCACCGGTATTAGTTCTTTGCGAGGGACACATTTTCAAACTCACCAATTCAGTTATATGAAAAATGGCAATTTTAGAATCTTGCACCCTCTTGGATAAATTTCTTTGATTGCCCATGTAAATGGGATGATGATAATTGAAGCAATTATAAACAAACTTCTGTTGCAAGCAATATGAATTTTAATTGATGAAACATAGAATAAAGCATAAATGAAAGGTTACTATGCTATTAGCTTTCAGAATAGTCATTCAGTGAAAGAGGAGAAATTGTTTGAGAAAATGAGGCCATTAAAATGGTTGCACAGCAAATTTGCTAAAGACCTTGGAAGATGAACTAGGGCAGCAAAAGAAAGAAATAAATGCTTATTGTAATGCATATTTCAACTTTTCTAGTAAGCTGCCTTGCGATGAGCAGTAGTTTTTATGTTCTTCAAAAAATGCCTATTAATTAGTAAGATTATTGTCTTGTGTTTAGAGTCTTCATCTTGAAACTGAACTACTATACAGCAAAGCTTCAGTAACAGACAGCTGCATTACAGAAAATTCCATCCTTACAAAAAAATGTGTTGATCAATGTTTCTTATGAATAACACTTATTTATTACCAGTTGTGCTGAAATATGGTTTTAGCAGTGGTTTTAATCAGCAACAGACCCACACTAGTTTTCTCTATAAAATGGAGATCTTCTTTAAGACAGATATACAAATAAATTTGGTAGATTAATACTTATTATGGAAGCTTGTACACTTAAAGAGGTGATGCATATTACTGAAGCTCAAATATAATTGTATAATAGCAAGTTCCTTACTTAGGAAGAAGCATGTAGATGATTCTAAGAACTGTAAGGTTCTGTCTTAATTTTCCAACAGCACCCGATCGTTTTGGGCAAGCAGGGGCTCCTGGTGCTGCAGTACTTTCAGGGCCTCCATCATATGCATTTGTTGGGGCTCCCGCATTAGGTATCCGGCCAACACAAGTTAACAGACCACACTATTCTACAACAATTCATGGACCTCCACCTCCACCACAACCATCAACAACAATGGCAGCAATGTCAACTACTACTCATAAAAGTACAGGTAACAGATGTTCCTACTAATCTGTGCAATGTATAGGCATTTAATTTTGTGCTCCTGTTATTATTGAGTATCTTCACACTTTTTTGTGTAACAGCTCATTCAAAAACCACTGGTTGCAAGCACACCTTGTTACCTTTTCTAAGCTAAGAACAGAAAAATAATGCATTACCTTTACTTATGTTGCTGCTTTCTGATTTTCCATGTAGTTTAATTTATTATATTCAATTTGTAGCTACAAGAATGTATTGAGCAAGCAATAAAGGAAAGCTAGGCAAAGTATGGAAAAAATTAAAACTCTGAGAGAAGAAATAAAAACTTTGCTGTTTGCCAATGACATGTAATTTGCAGAGATTGCAAAGGGCTTGGAAGAACAGTTGAATGCATTGGTTGATGTTATGAAAAGAGGTTATAAGATGAACTGCAACAAAAGTAAAATGAGGGTAATAGAATATAACTTAATTAAATCAGGTGATGCTGGTATAATTAGGCTGGTGAAGCCAACAATGCTTCACCATTGCTTAATATGTATGCTAAATGTGTGTGGGAATTGGATATATGTCCTAATCTCCTTTTTTCCCCCCCCTTCTCCCAGCTCATATTATTGTGCTCCCTCTCTTCTCTTTGTGCATCACCTCCTCCTTCCACTCTTTCTGTCCGTCACCTCCTCCTCCTCCTCCTCCTCCTCCTCCTCCTCCTCCTCATCCCCCTCATCCCCCTTCTCTGTCCATCTCCTCCATCCCCCCTCTGACAATTTCCTCCCCTCCCCTCCCCGCCCCCCCCTCTGCTCTCTGTCAATCTCGTCTCCTCCCCCTCCCCCCCCTTACTTCAGACTTGTTTATTGTTATTGCAAACAAAACCTTGATTGAGAATTGAGTTCACTTAAAATGAGTGGGTAAATCAGTTGGGATCATGCGTATGTGGAGTGCAAGAGACATCTCCAGCTGCTGGATCTGTGTGAGTAGTAACTTCAGTGACAGTATTTATGAAAGTTTAATCTGTGAACGCAAATTCCTGTATTCTGTTAGAACAGACTGGGAAGGACATAACAAAACAGCATATTGCTGTATATACAATTTTTGTTTAAATTTTGTATATGGAAAAAGGATATATATGAAATATAAAAATTCTCTAATGGTTTAAATGCCCTGCTATTGATGTTAAAACTGACTATGAGAAAGAAAAGAAAACTGTACATTTTCACTGCACAGCATTTTCTTTCTCAGTCATATTAAACAGAAAACTTGTACACTGCTGCATAAAAAATATAGCTTATGTTTACTAGAGTAACATGTTAAAAGAATATCTTGTGTTTATATAGTAGTGTAGGTTAGGAAAAGTCACACTAAACCTACTTGATAAGTTTGCTATTTGAGTATTAAAACAACTGACAGCTAAAGTAGAAAGGCTGTAAAATGCAGACCAGCATTAGCAAGAAAAGCATTTTTTGGAAAAGAGAGTTTTTAATACTTAAGTAAATATACATGCTAGGAAGCTTTTTCTGAAGGTGTTTAGAGTGTAGCCTTGTAAAGAGTGAAACATGGATGATAAACAGTTCAGGCAGGAAGAGAATAGAAGATTTTGAAATGTTGTGCTACAGAAGAATCTTGAAAATTAAATGGTAAGATCAAATAACTGATGAGGAGCTACTTAACTGAATTAAAAAGAAAAGGAAAGAGATATCACTTGATGGAATCAGTTGACAGGATACATCCTGATGCATTTCAGGATCATCAGTTTGCTAACAGCAAGGAGGAGGAAGGGGTTGAAAATTGTAGAGGGAGACCAAGGCTCGAATACAGGAAACAGATTCAAATGGGTGTAAGCTTCTACAATTATGTATAGGTGAAGAGGTTTCCATAGGATAGAGTAATGTGGAAAGGAAAGGTTGCATTCTTTTCAGGGAACACTAGTGAAAAAATTTAGGGGACCAGATTTGAGGCTGACTACTGCCAACATACGTTTAGTGCAAGGACCATGAACATAAGATAAGAAAAATTAGGGCTTGTATGAGGCATATAGATAGTCAGTTTTCCCTCACTATATTTGCTAGTGGAATGGGAAAAAAATGAATAGCAGAAGTACAGTGTACCTTCTGTCATGCAGTGTGTGGTGGCTTGTGGAGTATTTATGTAGTTGTAGATGTAGTTACTGAAATATCTTTTTTGCAGTGAAAATGTGCATTGTTTTTATACTGATTACTGAATTACTGGACAGCTCTTAAAAATAAATTAATTACTTGCCAGTATGTTGGATGTTTGTTGATGATGTTTTGATCATGGCTACTGGATTGACAGACAATATTGAGTGATACTGAAAATGTTTATGCTAAGTAGGAATAGGTGATATCCAGAAAGTAGTAAATTTGTTAACTTCCATGTCAGGAGATTCTTCTATCAAAAAAACAGAAAGGATTGGAAAAAGAATAAAAGTACCTAATGGTATAGGAAAAGTCATGCACGACACTAAGGAGGGAAATGGACTGTTAGAACTGGACAATATTTGAAAACATGAGCACTTAGAACTTGCAGACAGTGAGCAAATCAAAGATGAGGAAGTTTGTTATGAATGCACTCAAAAGAGTGGTGATGGCAGTTGTGGTAGTAGTGGAAGTGGCAACCAAATCACTGAAACTACTGCTAAGAAAACTGGAAGCAACACGGGTTTTATATAAAATCCAGTAAATAAAATATGTTGTGAAAATGAAGATAAAAGCAGCATTTAAGCCTTTGTTAGAGAATGTGTTTGGCACCATTATGAAATGCTCCTTGAAATGCTTTGCTGAGGGCTGAAATCATTTAATATCTAAATTTAAATCTCTCTTCCAAAAGTTTAGTTTGGTTCATTTCTGAAGTCCGCAAATGTTGCAGCTGCACCACACATCATCCCACAGGAAGACTTGATGTGGCTCAAAAGTGTCAAAGTTGGCAATGACACTATCAATCTACCAAACATTTCAGGCAGCATGGAGACATACAAGCTTGCAGTCACAGAGGTGAGCATAAATAACCTGCAGAAACAATGTGTCATTATTGCAATTTCTAAACGTGATTATACATTCTTTAAAAGCTATCTTGTTAAACGTCTATATCAAGTTTCTATCATCCTTTTTACAGGCAAACTTGGAACATGAAGTATGTGTTGGACACGATCCTGAGATATCTAGCCATTGCCGTTATTTGAAATACTGTGCACTTGACGTATTTGCATCCAATTTGACATTATATTACAACACTCCATACTTCTGCTCTATTAATGGGTAAGTATTAGTTATTGCATTATTGAAAACATCTTTACTAATTCAGAAGTGTGATGGAATAAGGTTATCTGGAGCAACTGGGGGGAAGCACAAGTATATGATGTGCAACATTGAAACAGTAATTTACTTACTTTTGTAACTGTTTTACTACTAAATAATCTTAATATGTGGTGACTTTGCATTTCATATGCCAAATTCTTTTTTCTCTCATTGTAATGCATTCCTCAAATCTCACCTACTTACATGTGTTCTTCCCATCTCTGCGTGTTACTTAAAGTCCAAGTCCACTCACTTTCTTCCATATACCCCTGTGCTCATTCTCTCCCATCATCTGCTTGTTACAATTTTGCTATTTCTTTCATTTGCACATCTTCTGCAGAAGTTACACTGCTTTGTTTCAATCCTAAATAACTGCAACATGTCTCTGTTGCTCTTTTTATTCCTGTTTCTGTTTAAGTTTGAAATGTCAGTTTTCTCTTAGTATGCACTGGGATGACAAGTCATGGTATAGTGATATGTACATAATTTTATCCTTTTTGGCTAGGGAACATGACAGCTGTTTTTATAAATTTCCTACATTGTAATGAATATAACAGAGGGAAACATTCCATGTGGGGAAAAATATATCTAAAAACAAAGATCATGTGACTTACCAAACAAAAGCGCTAGCATGTCGATAGACACACAAACAAACACAAACATACACACAAAATTCAAGCTTTCGCAACCAACGGTTGCTTCATCAGGAAAGAGGGAAGGAGAGGGGAAGTCGAAAGGATGTGGGTTTTAAGGGAGAGGGTAAAAGAGTCATTCCAATCCCGGGAGCGGAAAGACTTACCGTAGGGGGAAAAAAGGACAGGTATACACTCGCTCGCGCATGCGCACACACACACACACACACACACACACACACACACACACACACACACACACACATCCATCCGCACATATACAGACACAAGCAGACATTTGTTAGTAATGATATGCACATCTACAGACGTGGTGGTACATATGCACAAGGTATATAAGAGCAGTGCATTGGTGGAATTGTCATTCATATGAACTGTGATTCATATGAAAAATCTTCCGACATGATTATAGCCACACAGTGGGTATCAACAGACTTGGAACATGAAATAATTGTAGGAGTTACATGTATCAGACAGATCATTTTGGAAACCACTAGAGAATTCAGTACTCTGAGATCCACTGTCTCAGGAGTTTACCAAGAATACCAAATTTCAGGCATTACCTCTCACCATGGACAACAGAGAGCAGCAGCATTTTCATCGAGTTGTCAGTGCTAACAGACAAGCAACACTGCATGAAATAGCCACAGAAATCAATGTGGGATGTACGACAAACACATCCATTAGGACAGTGTGGCAAAATTTGGTGTTAATAGGCTAAAGCCACAGATAATGCCTTTGCCAACAGCACATCATCACCTGCAGCACTTCTCCTTGGCTTGTGACCATATCAGTTGGACCCTAGATTACTGGAACACCAGTTTAGTTGGTAAGAGCTGGTGGTAGGGTTCGTGTGGCACGGACTCCACGAAGCCATGAACCCAAGTCACCAACAAGAAGGCAGTGTGCAAGCTGGTGGTGGGTTCATAATGGTGTGGAATGTTACATGGAATAGGCTGGGTCCTCTGGTCAAACTGAATCAAAGATTGACTGGAAATGGAGATGTTCAGCTACTTGATGACCATTTGCAGCCATTCATGGACTTCATATTCCCAAGCAATGATGGAACTTTCAGGGATGACAGTGCACCATGTCACTGGTCCAAAATTTTTCGTGACTGATTTGAAGAACATTCTGGACAATTCAAGCAAATGATTTGGCCACCCAGACTGCCTGGCATAATTGAGAGGTCAGTTTGTGCACAAAATCCTGCAGAAGCGAAACTTCCGCAATTATGGATGGCTATAGAGGCACCATGGCTCAGTATTTCTGCAGGGGACTTCCAGCAACTTGCCGAGTCCTTGACATAGCACTACACGGGGCAAAAAGAAGGTCTGATACAATATTAGGAGGTTCCCATGACTTCTGCTACCTCAATGTATGTTTGCTTTACAGTTCTCTTGTTTTCTATACATTTATCTCCATTTATTTTTTTTCCTTTCCACATTAATATGTCTGAAACATGACTCTTTCTGACTGGGCTGGGTCAGAGCTGATGCAAGCATTTCCTTTCCACTCATTTTCTATCTCTTTTCATTTTCAAAAGCATTAACCCCCACAGCTTTACATAAGTATAATAGAATACAGTATATAATCTAGAAAAGTAACATGAAACTGCCAAATAAAATAGATTAAAGTAGTTGCTTTTACTCTGTAAAATGTAAATGAGCTGCTAAGATACCCTTGGATATAATATGCATAGTAAAAATCACCAGTGTAAATATTTTATTTAAATGTAGAATGGTTCATAAGAGGAATGTTTTTGTTAAGTGTGACCAGTTTCACATTAAACAAAATGTCATATTAAAACAATAATATTACTACGCCTTAATCTACATTAAAGATTCCAGCAATGTGGAGGCACTTAACATAACAATCAATCAACTCAACCAACTTCTGAACTCTGTTCACAAAAAAATGTGCTGTTTGATGTTTCACCCATGGCTGCATTGCCATTTTAACATCATTGACATGATGCTGGCTACCGAAATGGTTTTCTTATGTTAAAATGCAAGAACAATTGACAATCACTGGGTGCTAGATTGAGGCTATATGGATGGTCATGAAATTGTTCCCAGCCATATAAGACATCTGTCTTTATTGAGCCATGTGTGAATGGGCATTATTAGAAAGTGCGCCCCCCCCCCCCCCCAAAAAAAAAAAAAAAAGTTTACTGAATTACCATGGCTTAACTGAGCTTTCTGCATGGACTGTTGTATCTAATCTATTGTGGTGTAAAATAACATACTCTTGCTTTGTCTCCAGTGATAATTTAGCATGAAACTTCACCATTCAAGGATGCTTTTTTTTCTTCATGCCAGCGATCATTTTTGCACACAATGTGAGCAGAGCTCAGAATAGTTTACACATTCTGTAACAGTTTCATAAATAATCATTCTTGAAATTTGGAGACTCCTTAATTATCATCAAATTGCAAAACTTTATTTTTACTTTATACATTAACTTTCTGAACTAGTCTTCACACATGTTGATGAATGTTAATATAACCATCTAACTTACTTTCTTATGGCCCATATTGTGTTTTCCATGTTGTTGTGGTGCAAGCCTCTTCATCACTGAATAACTACTGCAACATAATCCATCTGAATCTGCTTAGTGCATTCATCTCTTGGTCTACCTGTATGATTTTTACCCTCCATGCGTCCCTCCAATACTAAATTGGTGATCCCTTAATGCGTCAGAATGTGTCCTACCAACTGGTCCCTTCTTCTAGTCAAGTTGTGCCACAGATTTCTCTTCTCCCCAATTCTATTCAGTACCTCTTCATTAGTTATGTGATATACCCATCTAATCTTCAGCATTCTTCTGTAGCACCCCATTTCGAAAACTTCTATTCTCTTCCTGCCCACACTGTTTATCGTCCATGTTTCACTTCCGTACTTGGCTACATCCCATACAAATACTTTCAGAAGAGACTTCCTAACATTTAAATCTGTATGTGATGTTAACAAGTTTCTCTTCTTCAGAAACACTTCCAGTGTCATAGCCAGTCTACATTTTATATCCCCTCTACTTTGACCATCCTCAGTTATTTTGCTCTCCAAATAGAAAAACTCATTTACTACTTTAAGTATGTCATTTTCTAGTCCAATTCTCTCAGCATCACCTGATTTAATTCAACAGCAGTCCATTATCCTCATTTTGCTTCTGTTGATATTCATCTTATATTCTCCTTTCAAGACACTATCCATTCCGTTCAGTTGCCCTTCCAAATCCTTTGCTGTCTCTGACAGAATTACACTGTCATTGGCGAACATCAGTTTTTATTTCTTCTCCATGGATTTTAATTCCTATTCCAATTTTTTATTTTGTTTCCTTTACTGCTTGCTCTATATATAGATTGAATAACATCGGGGATAGGCTACAACCCTACTTCCCTTTCATGCTCCTCGACTCTTTTAACTGCCATCTGGTTTCTGTACAAATTGTAAATAGCATTTCGCTCCCTGTATTTTACACCTGCCACCTTCAGAATTTGAAAGAGAGTATTCCAGTCAACATTGTCAAAACCTTTCTCTAAGTCAACAAATGACAGAAACATAGGTTGGCCTTTCCTTAACCTATCCTCTAAGGTAAGTCATAGAGTTAGTATTGCCTTATGTATTCCATCATTTCTACAGAATCAAACTGATCTTCCCCAAGGTTAACTTCTGTCAGTTTTTCCATTTGCTTGTGAAGAATTCGTCTTAGTATTTTGCAGCCATGACTTATTAAACTGATTGGTAAATTTCATACCTGTCAACACCTGCTTTCTTTGGGATTGGAATTACTATATTCTTCTGGAAGTCTGAAGGTATTTCACCTGTCTCATACATATTGCTCACCAGATGGAAGAGTTTCGTCATGTCTGACTCTCTCAAAGCTATCAGTAGATCTAATGGATTGTTATCTACTCCCGGGCCTTGTTTTGACTTAAGTCTTTCAGTGCTCTGTCAAATTCTTCACGCAGTATCGTATCTCCCATTTCATCTTCATCTACATCCTCTTCCATTTCCATACTACTGTCCTCAAGTACATGGCCCTTGTATGGACCCTCTTTATACTCCTTCCACCTTTCACTTTCTCTTCTTTGCTGAAGATTGGTTTTCCATCTGAGCTCTTGATATTCATACAGGTGGTTCTCTTTTCTCCAAAGGTCTCTTTAATTTTCCTGTGGGTAGTATCTATCTTACCCCTAGTGATATATGCTTCTACATCCTTACATCTGTTCTCTAGCCATCTCTGCTTTGCCATTTTGCACTTCCTATTGATCACATTTTTGAGGCATTTGTATTCCTTTTCCCCTGCTTCATTTACTGTGTTTTTATATTTTTTCCTTTCATCAATTAAATTAAATATATCTTCTGTTACCCAAGGATTTCAACTAACCCTCATCTTTTTATCTACTTCATCCTCTGCTGCCTTCACTGTTTCGTCTCACAAAGCTATCCATTCTTCTTCTACTGTATTTCTTTCCCATGTTCTTGTCAACCATTTCCTAATGCTCTCTCTGAAACTCTCTACAACCTCTGGTTATTTCAGTTTATCCAGGTCCCTTCTCCTTAAATTCCTACCTTTTTGCAGTTTCTTCAGTTTTAATCTACAGTTCATAACCAATAAATTGGTCAGAGTTCACATCTTGCTCCTAAAAATGTCTTACAATTTAAAACCTGGTTCCTAAATCTCTTATATTACCATTATATTATCTATCTGAATCCTACCAGTGTCTCCAGCCCTCTTCAATGTATACAACCTTCTTTCATGATTCTTGAACCAAGTGTTAGCTATGATTAAGTAATGCTCTGTGCAAAATTCTACCAGACAGCTTCCTCCTTCATTCCTTACTTCCAGTCCCTATTCACCTACTACTTCTCCCTCTCTTCCTTCTCATACTATCAAATTCCAGTTCCCCATGACTATTAAATTTTCATCTCCCTTAACTATCTGAATAATTTCTTTTATCACATCATACATTTCTTCAATCTCTTTGTCACCTGTGGAGCTAGTTGGCATATAAACTTGTACTACTGTGTTAGGCATTGAATTTGTGTCTATTTCGTCTACAATAATGCATTCACTATGGTGTTCATAGTAGTTTATCTGTGTTCCTGTTTTTCTTTTTTGTTCATTATTATACCCAATTAAAGGATCGGACATTCCATGCTCCGATCCTTAGAACGCCAGTTTTGTTTCTCCTGATAATGATGCCCTCCTGACTAGTCCCAGCCCAGAGATCTTAAAGGGGGACTATTCTAACTCCAGAATATGTTACCCAAGAGCATGCCATCATCATTTAACCATATGGTAAAGCTGCATGCCCTTGGGAAAAACTACGTTTGTAGTTTTACCTTGCTTTCAGCTGTTCGCAATACCAGCACAGCAAGGCAGTTTTGGTTGATGTTACAAGGCCAGATCAGTCAGTCATCCAGACTGTTGCCCCTGCTACTACTGAAAAGGCTGCTGTCCCTCTTCAGGAACCACATGTTTGTCTGGCCTCTCAACAAATACTCCTCCATTGTGGTTGCACCTATGGTACGGCTATCTGTATCACTGAGGCACGCAAACCTCCCCAACGACGGTGAGGTCCATGGTTTTTCCATAAACTTCACTAATCTGCCACAGAATTTTAAATACTTTTGTATAAATAAATATACATGAATATTTCACACCAACTGGAACTTTCAATTGACATGCATTTTACACAGGCACAGATGAATGCTTCCATTCAAGGGCACAATGCCTGGAGGTGAGGGCAGGGGGGGGGGGGGGGGGCTGCTTCTCCTCCCTCCCCCAGCTCCCAAGGAAAGAAAAAGATAATTATATAATTATAGTGTTGTCAGTTGCTTTTCTTTCAAGAAAATTATTTTAAAGTTTGTATTATGTAGTTTTTTAACAGGGTCAGAACTGGAACTCTCTTATGGCTACTTACAAGTCGCCAGTCTTCCAGGATATTAAAAATCCTCTATACCCCCAGGTCTAGGCCATGGTAAAGAACTGTATATGGGCACCCTTGCTTCCATTATGGTGTCTGTGTGTATTAAGTAGATGCAGGTGCTCAGCTTGCTGTCCTGGATTGTGACTACAATACTACAGTGATCATATTTGAAACATTACTTACTAAAATGGAAAGTGTCTCACATATAATTTTATGACTAGATCTGCATTGTTTACTAGTCATGGCTGGACATACTGCACCAAAGCTACGTTTCATGTATTACCTACAAGCTGTTAACAGTTTTTCATATAACATATAAAGAAAATTGTTCACAACAAGGATGTGTGCATATATAGATGAAAATAAATTATTTTGTCTAATCACTCTAATCATTATTGAAAAATTCTCCAATTGAGTGTTATTGGTGCTGTGTAAAGTCCTGTGCACATTGCACTTCGTCAGGCAGTGCGTTGCGCATTTTAGAGCGACCATTGTAAAACTATCTCCTGTTCCAGACACTCGACAGTCTGGTATTTCTTTGCTTCTCATGTTGCTGGCATCATAGTTGAGTATTTCTTGCCTCACACTGAGTTTAATATATCCTTACAATCTGCAGTGTGTCCCCATAATAGGAGCCCACAATTAATGCTGCTATGAAATAGTACATATCTCACTGCTATAAGGAACTGGTCATGTTAATACACCCCTTGGTCTCATCAGAAGGTGTATCATATGGGAGAGCTTGGAGCACACACATATGGTGTGCTCTTTCATTGATAGTTTCCTGTCATCCTGGCATCCAACACTGCTGAGGCTACATATCAGATGATGTATTTATTCTTCACTCTTTTTTCATATTGTTTTTGCTAAACCACTTCTCGATGTTTTCAAAGAATACTTCTTTTGCTAGTAGAACTTGTGCAGCAGTATTTTCTCTAACAAAAAGGATGGTGTCATCAGCAATCTGTAACATGTTGTTACAGCCATAATTAAGAAACAGGAGAGGTCCTGTGATGGATTCCTGGGGTATGTCAAGCTTCAGTTTTGACTCTTAAGTAGTTACCATGAAGCAGGTCTTTAGCTGGAAGATCTGAAGCTATCCTCATGCAGTCCCTGAACATTATGATAATGTATTTTAATTTATATAGCTCAGGTGTATAACACATCTTCCCTTTGCTAGGTTTTTCTCTTCCTTGTGATTTGTCTCCTGGACTCTTCTTGGGAATTTGTGGGAACATGCTATCAAATTTCATTCTTAAGGTTTGGAACAGACTTTCATATGAGTCACTGGCTGTCATTCCTGCAAGTTTCTGCTGCCAGTTTACTCCAGACAGTGCTGCTTTCACTTCATTTAGTAATAATCCTCCTAATGAATATGTAACTTGAGTGCCATGTGCTTGGCTGCAATTTACTCTTGTTTAGTCACTTGTAAAGATACCTAACATTATGTCTGTGGCACTGAACATTTTTCATACTTTGTTATTGGTTGTTGATGTAAGAAGTTGAAACAGGAATAATTTTGCTCACTGGATTTCTGAGTAATGAAATGTCTTCAACAGGTATGCTGGTGTGTGCTGTCCTGATGAGCTTCAAGTTTCATCCACAGAGTCAAGTGTGGCAAGTTCCTAATATGAGGATTGTTATTGACAATCCTTTTTCTAGATTTTTGTACAGTACATGAATACTTCATGCATAAAATAATATTTATATTTATACATGAAGTAGTTTGATATTGAGGTCAGTAAACTCTTTCCCACAGAGATGACATTCACACATTGGATGTTTACGTGACCAAGAATGTTTGTATATTGCCAGTGTGTTAAAAACCAATTGTAAAAAGTTGTAATGGGCATTACATATGCAATATATTTATTTTATTATGTAATTTTATTTCTGTTTACTAAGATAGAGTTACCTATTTTGTTGTAGAAATGATAATCAGATTTCTAAAACAGAAATTTCCATGAACTGTGTATCTGGTTATTGCACACTGAATTATAGGATGCCATTGTTTCAAATATTATCTGTTGAATATTGATAGCTGGAACATAGATTTAGCCTGTAAAATATTGGTTTTACAAACACATGATGTTCATTTACAAAGGTCTGGTGATCTGAGTCAATGTTTTACAAATAAATTTTTATATTCCTTACCAAGATGTTTCTTCCTTCCTATTACTAAATATCCAAATGTCCAATTAAATGTACTGCAAGCTTACATGATACATTGCTGTAATACTTCCAACAGACATTTGTGCTTACATAATAATAAACATATTACATGACATCTTGTAAAGAAAGAGTTGTGTGTAAAAATGTCAATTGAGAGATTCATCAGTATAAGGCAGGAAAAGTGTAAAGATGTCTGTTAAAACAAAGATACTGAAGCTGTCATAGGACAATTGTACCATCACTGAACATCAATTGACATATTTTATCACAAGGTGAAAGAAAAATGCTACAAAATTAATAAACATTCTATTATTACTTATTTGGAAGCATAAACACAATACACATTTATGAAAGCTGAAAGAGACTCTAAAGCATTTACTTTTATTTATCTTCTTATTCATCCAAGGATCACCTCAAAATGAAATAGGGTTTGTCAAGGTAATACAGTATAAATCAATAGGTCAAAACAAACAACACACATCATACGTAACCCACTTTATGAAGATAGGAGAGGTAGTCTTCCAACATTTGCCTTAGTGATCTAGGAAAACCATGGAAAACCCAAATCAGGATGGCCAGACACAGCATCTCCATCCTTGGGAGCATGAGCTCAGTGTCCTAACAACTGCACTGCCTCTTGCAGTTAGACCCTATTGTATAATGTTCCTTGATTTACAAAGAATTTATTTCTGGCAACTTGCAAAATAAGACATAGCTCCATTCTTCATTGTCGCACACACGGAGAAAACCTACTGATGGCTCCTGGGTTGTGAAGACACTGCTGTCCACGTTCCACCAACTCCCGACTCCATTCCTGCCATATTCAACTATGCTCCTTAGTTCATCTGAAAAACGGAGTCAGCAGATATTGCTGTCATTCAGTTTACATCTTGATACACGATTTCCCTGTGACAGCAAGAAACCATGATGACATAGTGAAATGTGACAAGGTATTGTAGTTACCTCATTCCATTAGTACCCACTGCTCTGTTCACTAAGTGATCTTTAACTGTGTAGTATGCATTTCTTATGAAGAATGTATTGGCTGTCTATGTATTTTAGTAATCTTTTTCATTTCTGTTGGCAGTTTATCATACAGTCTTATCCCCTGACATAAAATGTTGTTATGAGTTTTTAATTTGGGAAAATATAATTCCAAACTGGCACTAGTTTATGATTGTGTATAGAACTGTTAGTGAAGTATTTATTAATGTTTCCATAGATTTGTAGACATACTCAGTACTCACTTGGCATAGTAATGATGCCAACCCCCCCCCCCCCCCTTTCCTTTAACAATGAGCCTCCTTACTCTTACTATTACTTCAAGTTATTTTTCTTATGACCGTTTTCTGTAGTTTAAGAACTGTGTCCTTTTTTAAGCCTTCGATCCCCATAAAAGAATCTCATAAGGTAGTAATTGAGTGTACATAGGTGTAGTACATCACCACAAGGCAAGGCATTGACTGGTCTGGCCTCAGTGCCTAGACACAGTGCTCATGTCTGTGAGTTGTACTTGCATGAATTGTGTGTGTGTGTGGTGATGTACTGCACCTATGTACACTCAATTATTATCTATGAGATTCTTTTATGGGGATCGAAGGCATTAAAAAGAGACTGGAAGACAAGAATGGGGAGGAGATGATAGGACAGAGGGGGTGGAACCGTTGGGTGGAGGGTGCGATGACGGTATGTTACCATAGGCTGAGGGTAGGTTAATTATGGGAACGAAGAATGTGTTATGGGGATAGCTCCCATCTGCACAGTTCAGAAAAGCTGGTTGTGGAGGGGAGGATACAGGTGGCTCAGTAGTGAGGCAGCCATTGAAATCAAGCATACTACACTCAGCTGCATGGTAGTCTATTTTCCTCTTGGCCACAGTATACCACCTGGGTCTTTGCCATAGTTGGGCAGTAGTAGGCCACCCTGTGGCACAACATGCAACATTCAATAGCATCTGCTGTTGAATTATGCTGTCTAGCTTGCCAAAAAATAGTTGAGTATTTCAGTAACAATGTTGGGTAATAATGCCTATTACTCTGAAAGTAAAAGACTGGAAAAGTTAGTAACAGATTTCCAGCAGTCACTATCTAGATACTTCAGTTATTGGTATATACTTTTGATCTACTTCAGCTGAAGGTTAATTTCACATGTGAACAATGATAATGAAGTATGCTGTTACTGGTTTTTGTAAATAGCACAGTTTTTAAGTAAACTAATCATACTTTTAAATCCAGTCACCCTAAAGAATTCAATGGATAATAAAGTTAGCTTAGCCCTGAATTAATATTAAAAATGTCTGGTGCACATGTCACATAAGTGAAGACCTTGATGATATTTGAAAAAGAAATAAAAATTAGGGGGGGGGAGGGCGGTAGAAAAACATAACGGGGCAAAGAATCCACCTGCTTTGTTACAAACAGTACACTGTAAAGCGTAATCTCATGCTGTTCAGACGATAATTCAACTTTGAGCTAGTGTACTTTATTTTTAATGAACTGTGCATATTGATGATTAACATATAATTCAGAACAAATTTCCATGTATGCTCTGCACTGAGTGAGTGTTCTTGGTCAGAAATCAAAAATGCTCTCATAGGTCATGAGTTGTGTGCAGATGTGCACACTCATGCACACATGCACACATGCCCCTCCCCCCCCCCCCCCCCCCCCCCCACACACACACACAAAAACAAAATCACACTTTAAGAAAACTACGCAATCATGTATATATAAAGTTGAAACTCACCTTTTGTTGTATTGGTTTGGTCAAGTTTGCACTGTTTCCTAAGTTAAGTTTTTCACATAGCTTTCATATGTTAATTTTCTCTGTTGTCTCTTAAGTAAAAATGATTTTGTGCTGGTAGGCATAAATATTTATTAGCTGACTGGTAGATAGCTAACAAGCTTATACATTAATTAAACAATGGAAAATCCAGGATGGAATGTAACAATACAAAAGAAGGAAAGTTGCTACTCACCATACGGCAGAGATGCTGAGAAGTGTTAGGCACAATAAAAAGTTTCATACAATCATAGCTTTCAGCCATTAAGGCCTTTGTCAGCAGTAGACACACATACACACATACACTCACTCACACACAAGCGCAACTACACACACATCCGCAGTCTCGGAGAGCTGAAACTACACTTATACATTGTGTTACTTTCAGCAGAGTTGGCAAACAGTAGATTTTACAGAGTGAGTTCCACTTGTGTGTAGTCACTAGTTGGAAACATTTCAGGTGTCTTTTGCCTCCGAAGTGATTGAGGTCTTTGGAAAACATCCAGTATCAAATGATCAATTACAATAATAATTACAATAATAATTTCAGATATAGGTGTTTAGAAAAATCCAGTGTAGATGTGAAAATTAGTATAAATATTGATGTTTCTTCTAGATAAATAAAATGTTGTAGTATGAGTGTTTAAATATGGAAATATATCTAAAAACAAAGATGATGAGACTTGACAAACAAAAGTGCTGGCAGGTCAATAGACACACAAACAAACACCAACATACACACAAAATTCAAGCTTTCGCAACAAATGGTTGCTTCATCAGGAAAGAGGGAAGAAGAGGGAAAGACAAAAGGATGTGGGTTTTAAGGGAGAGGGTAAGGAGTCATTCCAACCCTGGGAGCGGAAAGACTTACCTTAGGGGGAAAAAAGGACAGGTATACACAGGGCCGGCCTTAGCCATCCAGGTGCCCTGGGTGAGTCATCCAGTTGGCGTCCTTTATTGTATAAATAGCGAACCTGGGGTCGACAGAAGCGTCCGATCCAACGCGTCGGCTTTGACCCGTGACGTAAGGGTGTTGTGTGTGACGTCATGACGGCGCGGAGTTTGGTTTGAGTGTGGCTGTCTCCAGTTCCGTTTTATCTTATCTTATTTTATTTACTTTTCTGATCTGTTCGTTCTATCTCGTAAGATTTTTTTAAATTTAAAAACACTTATTATTTATTTTAATTATCTGTTTCCTTGAGTTTCTGTTTTAGTTTATTATATTTATCTTTGATCTGTTCATTCTATCCCGTGAGATTTTTTTTTTTTTTTTAAAGACAAAAAACACTAATCAGCTACTGAAGCATCTTTATCTCCTATGGGTTGCAGGGGTTACGACCCCTGGGGAGGTGGGTCGGTATTCATGCATGGCTGTCTTCACTTACACGTTGTAGGTCCGCAAGGCGTCTAAATTTGTTTATATTTAGTTTGCCCCCCACCCAAAACACCCCATTTCCCGCGCTTGTCCCGTTAGTGTCATTAGGCTTCTTGTGGAAAGTGTGTGTGTTTGTTTTTGTTTCCGCCATATTTGTGACGTCATGGGTCAAAGCAGACGGGTGGGATCGGACGCTTCCGTATTTCCCGAACCTGGCAGTGCTTTGCAACACGGTATTTGACTGTTTTCTAGAAATCGTATTAAGTGGTTAATGGCGTCATCTTATGATCATAACATGGTTTTTCCCATCATAAATTTGAGTATTTTATTTTTTTAAATGGAAATGAAATCCAAATAATCTGAAAGCCCGCTAAGACGCTCCATGTGAGTCTTGTGTAGCCTGTGACGTCAGTCCAGCATGCTGCTGTCGCTGCCGTAACAGTCAGTATAGCAGTGATATATTGTTTGGGCATTCACGTTTTGGGAAATTGTCTAAAAATATTGCGTAGTACTGCACTGTACATCTACAACAACTACAGAAAATTGTTTTTGCATGTTCCAAACAAAGAAAATATGCGTAAAATGTGGTTGAAACAGGCTCATATATCCCAAATATTTCTTTTCTTTTCTGAAGCACCCCTGTACTAAAGCGAACAAAACAAAACAAAAATTATTCAAATTGGTCAAGCCATTTCTTTGTTTTGGTGAGACTACCACACAACAATTGATTTTTATATATATAGGAGGTAATATGTATAGCGAAAAAACACTAATTTTGAATTGGGTACCATATTTTTATTGAATTAAATATAACTGTAAGCCATAAACCTATATTTTCTGTCAGTCATCTGAACACAAAACATATTACGCCTAATGAAAAACAATTATAAACGACTAAAATTTTACTTTTCTCGCTTTTCTGTCGGCAAAGTCTCTGATCAGGTTAGCAAAGTCCAGGTTTTCTGCAACTTCATTTTCAATGGACAGTGAGGCCAAACTGGTTAGTCTTGTTTGAGACATTGTAGACCGCAAGTACGTTTTTATCAACTTCAGTTTGGAAAAACTGCGTTCGCCGCTTGCGACAGTCACTGGTATTGTTAGCAAAATACGTAACGTTATCCAGATGTTGGGATATAACTCTTGAAGATTATGCTTTTTTATGAAGTTTAAGGCTTCAATAGGCGTTGCCTGGCTGTCTTCGAGATAGTGTTACAGGCCTAAAATTTCGTCACACAGCAAATTTCCATCAATATCTGACTTCATGTTGACAGTTAACTTTTCTTGTAATTTAGAACAGCATTGTATTAGTTCTTCTTTATTTTGATTTTTTTTAACGTCAAACAAGAAACTCCACGTCGCAGAAAATTCTTGCATCTGTTCAAATCTTTCTTTCATGGATATGTGCACGGTGTCCAACAGTGCATTGAAAAACTCTACTTTAAACTTCTTTTTTGGGTCAGTTATTTGATCATCAACAGCCTCTTCACCTGGCCTGTGTTTAATACGTCTTAATCGCATTTGTGGTTTAAATAATGGCTGTGTATCAAGATCCGAAGCCAGTTCAGTTGCTGTTACAATAGCTTGTTCGAAACCTGTTTGTCTATATGTTTCCAAATAAGAGCAACATTTGTCAAGGATTCCCATAAACTCGACAAAGTTGATTGTGGGTGACTGACTTGCTTTACTCACAACGTTAATTTGAAACAGAACATCATACCATGTCACGAGAGAAACAATGAAGCTGAAGTCTTTTAATTGTCCTCCTAGTGTTGTCGCTTCATGTGACACCACAGCATCGCTTTGTTCAGTAGCATCAGCCAAGGAATCCAAAGCGTCATGCATTTCGCATAATTGATAACGAACCGCTTTGACGCTATCAATTCGAGCTTCCCAGCATGTGTCACTTACATTTTTCAGGATGTATATCTTCAAATGGTCGGTCAAAATTTTCCATCTATTTACCGATCCAGCAAATAGATTAAACATTTTTTGTAACATTCCGAACAGTGTCACGGATTTTACTGATGATTTTTCCGCATCACACAATACCGAATTATAACTATGGCATCCACATGGCACAAAAAAAGCTAGTGGATTTAACTTTTTAATTCCGTTCTGGACGCCTTTATTTTTCCCCTTCATGTTCGCGCCGATATCGTAGCCCTGTCCTCTGCAGTCACACTCAATGTTTTTAAAATGCTTTCTGTGAGGCCTTCACCGGTTGTATCATCTATTTGCAGAAATGAGATGAAATGTTCTTTTACACTTACGCCATCCTCTGTTATGTCGGCGCATCTTAAAGTTATCGAAAGTTGTTCTTTGTGGCTTATATCTGGAGTACAGTCAGCTATGATTGCATAATACTTTGAACCCTTTATGCGGGATACGATTGTAGACATAACGTGTGATGCCATGAGTTCTATTAATTCATTTTGTATATTTTTGCCACAATAATGGTCAGCCAAATCACCATTCAATGCCAGTCTGACGTGCTCTTCCATGATTGGATCAAACTTTGCCAATAACTGTACAAGACCTAAGAATTTTCCATTATTTGGGGTAAATAATTTATCTGATAACCCTCTGAATGCCATATTATTTTCAGCCAAATACAAAGTAATGTGCATCAACCTTTGAAGCACATTGCTCCATTGTAAACGTTCTTTAGAAATTAGCTTTTGTTCTTCCTTGTCAATAGTTAATCCAGCTTTGAACCTGATTTCAGCTTCAGTCCATTGAGTAAATGCTTTTTTGTGGTTAGGACTATTTTCATGCAGTTTCAGAGCTTCACTTAAATGTTTCCAATTTCTGAAACCCACAGTGGTAGTCAAATTAGTAGTTGACTTTAAATCAAACAGTCGACAACAAAAGCAAAAGACACTGTCGTTTGATACAGAATAAACTAGCCACTGTCGTCTGATAGTTTCTTCGTTTGATAGTTTTCTTGTGTAATGAGTTGAAGAGAAATGACGCCCATTTTCATCTTTTGGAAAGTTATTTAGACATACTTGTGAGGGTCCACATATTATAATGCGATCTATATCTCTAGCATTAAGTACTTTTGGTCATGTACCTACATCAGAAACATTGTATTCTTTTATTGCAAGAACGTTGATACTTTCATCGACCACAGATGTCATGTGTTGATTTTGACTTGGAGAAATATCAGAGGATTCATGCAAAGATGTACTGCGGTGGTCAATTTGATCACCTTCAATAGGTGATTGTATATTTTTTGTGTATAATTGTTCACAATCTGAAGAACTATTTGCTGATACATGGACTTTTGATTCAATATCTGAAGTATTTGCCTTAGAATTTCCTTTAAGGTACTTATAAATATTCATGTGCTTTTTAGTTTCTTCAAGAACTTTTTCTTTTTCAGCTTTTCTTTTCCGATTTTCTGAACCAGAAAGCTTTTTTTAAATCATTTCCTTCTCTTCTGGCATGATTTAATAATTTGACAAATTATTGCTTGGACACTGCTCTATTTCGCGACTACAATATTCGATCTATAACAAATAAAGAAATTCACCTATCAGTAGACGTAACTAGAAAAAAAACTGAACTGAAAGATAAAAATGTTTTTCGCACCTACCAGAAAATTAAAATGTTGACACAGTCACGACACTCGTTTCACTCACAATTATTCAGCCACGAAAACATGACCACTGCCTCCTACTCTTACTGACAATTACTGACATGCGGGTGCAAATCGTAGCGCTGCCAACATATGCAGGCTAACAAACATTGTGTGGCGCTGTATTATTTCAGAAAGTTAGGGGAGAATTCTCTATGAATGCAGTGCGCGCATTGCATGATCTATTAATTAATGTACATGAGTCATTAAGTCACAAATATTCGATATAAATACATTCGTATTAATTAAATCATAATGTAATGTATATTTCACAGTCTGTATTTTCTTTTATTTGGAGCGACCGGTAGTTTCTGTTGTAAACGAGAGATGGTGCGGCTGCATGGGCTCTTCCTTGTTTCAGTTCTTGAAACAAATAAGAGAGGCGCTTTGGTAGAGCCCGTGCTAGCCCTCATCAAACATGGATGGTTGCAGACAATATGAAGATTGCATTCAGCATGATTTCTCTTCTGCTACCCCGAATTCATCGCGCATTCGTGAGATTAGCGACGTATGTTGAATGAGACTGAATAATATTTTAGTTTCGTGAAATGGGTGATTGTAAATTGTAATTTTTTTTTTTTACATGCGTTTAGTACGTGGCGCCCCTTGGGCCCCGGCGCCATGGGCGACCGCCTGAGTCTCCCCACCCTAAAGCCAGCGCTGGATATACACTCGCTCGCGCGTGCGCCCACACACACACACACACACACACACACACACACACACACACACATGTATCTCCCAGTATGGAAATATGATTTTATGAGCTCTTGTGTCAGTAGTTCATGTATTTAGACTAGCATATGAGGATTTTTGTGAGCTCATCAACATTACATTTTTATTATACATTTCTCAAACCTGTGGTGTTTCTCATTTTATTTAATTAATTTGACAATATCTAATTAAGAATGGAGTTTTGAATGTGACATTGAGACAACAGTTGCTTTGAATATCTTATTTGTGATGCAATATGAGTCTTACTTATGTCAAATACTCCTCAGTCAAATAAATTTGATGAAAAGTGAAAGTTTTACTTGATTCTCAGTCCCCTAGCCTTCTAGAACAGTACAAATTTCAGAGATGGTAAATAGTTTGTGTTATATTATATACTTTTAATTATAGGTTGCTTGAAAGTGGTTGTTGCTCTTATATATTGGTGGTTTTGAAGGATAACTAAGAGTTGTGGTTTGTAATAGACTAGAATGAGTATCATTGTGCTTGCTGTTAGTTCATGTTGTTTTATCACATAGTTTCAATCATGGTAAGAATTTTGGCTTGTCATTATATATCACTAATTGGAAAAGATCAATTCATCTGTTACATCAGTAAGTACTTGTCATCATCTCAAATAGTATTGAGAATGTTGTTATTCCAGTTATGAATGTTAATCTTTAACTCATAGTGAAAACTTGTCAACTGTGGTGACCAGTACCAAGATTGATAGGTTTTTCAGCTCAGTTACTGATTTGATTATAAAACACAGGGCTCAATACCATGTGAAAAGTGTCACAATACCCCCTTATTCCACTATGGAAAGAATTCTCGCAATTTTTCCAAGGTTTCAGTTAAAACTGCTATAATTATTTTGCTACCAAATTTGATGTTGCACAAATTAGGCACATTCCTTTTTCCTAAATTTCTTTTGTGAATATGTGTAAAAAGTTTACTTAGGATAAAAATGACACAGCTATAATTTTGAAAATATAAAATGTAATATTCAAATTGATGATTAGTTGAGAGAGAGGTATTGAAGGTTCAGAGAAACTTATGGAACTTCAAGTGACACTATTTTTGATGATGTGGCTTTTGATATAAGGGCATTACAAAAGGTATTCCATACTGTCATTCTTGAATATCTGACCTCCCTTCAGCACTGTTGGTTTCTTGGGGCTACAGAGGTGGAATTTTGATGATTGCTGGTGTCAGGTGGCTTCTTTCATCCTCTTCCTTCATATTCCATTGGATTTGGATGGTGAATCCTCTTCAGGGGATGACGATATCGCTGTAGCTAATGTACAACACAATATTCTATAATATTTCGTAACAATGGCTAAGTGTACTTTCTCAGTGTACGTTTATTTATTTATTTGTTTGTTTATTTATTTATTTGTTTGTTTATTTATTTATTTATCCATGGGACCTTGTTGGTCCATAAAATGTACATAAGATGTTGGACATCATTTAAAACAGTATTGTTTCTGTCATTTTAATATTGTTAATCTCTTATGGTTACACTACTTATTACTTGCATATTATTTGTATTTGCTCAGTGGTTACAATGTTAATATAGTTTCAGTGGGTACACTGTTATTCATACTGGCACATTGTTATTTATCAAAATACTCTTTCAGACTGCAGAAGCAGTTATCAACTAGGTATGTCTTTACTGCCGCTTTGAACCCTGCTATGTTGTTTATTAATTGTGTGTTACTTGGTAGTTTCCTGAACATCTTTTTCCCAAGGTGCCAAACTCCATTTTGGCAGAGCTTAGTTTTTGTAAGCTGCATATGGGATTCATGTTTTCCATGTGTTGTGAATGTGTACATCTTCATTTTTGAGGAAGTGTGCGGATATTTTCAGTCACATACTACTGTGTGAATACTATGGTTTCATGTAAATGTATGGCATGAAAGTGGAAGGATTTGCAGTTTTCTGAAGCATGACTTGCAAGATTTTCTGTGTTTGGCACTTTTTATGATTCTTCTGATTCTTTTTTGGATTCTAAGTAGCTTGATGGTGTTTGGAGAAGCTCCCCAGAAAATGACTCCATACTTCACCATTGATTGGACACTTGCATAGTACATACTTTTTAGGCAGTCTTTACTACAGTAGCTTTCAAGTTTCCACATCACATAGCAGGATGTGTTCAATTTTTTGCTGATATTGTCAATATGAGTTCCCCACCTGACATTATTCTGGATCTACAGCCCAAGAAACTTTGTCAGGTCAACTCTATTTACAGCTTTGTTTGACAACTGGATATTTATAGTTTCTGGAACCTTTTCCTTAACATTATGGAAGTTGATTTCACAGTTTTTCCTTCATTTATTATTAATTATTGTATGTGAACCATTTTGCTATGCTATCCTTTGTCTTTGTTATGTTTTCTTCTAGTAGGTTTTCTGATTCTTCAGAGACTAGAAAGCTTATGTTGTCAGCAAACTGATAAGCATTTTGACACTGTATTTTGTTTGTAGGTCATTTACATATAGGAGGAACAGCACTGGTCCCAGTACTGATCCTTGGGGAACACCATTTCATGTCTTGGTAATCTGAGTAATGGTTTGTGATTTTGTTGCAGTAAATATGTTGTATTTCCACTGTTTGTCCTGACCCAGTCATTAGGTGTGCCTCTGATGCCAAGTTGATTTAATTTCTATAGTAGTGTTTCATGATCTATAATACTGAATGCTTTTGACAAGTCAAGGCTTACACCAGTGATATAATTGCCACTGTCCACTTTCTGGTAAATTTAAATAGGTAATTAGGAGACAGCACTGTTGGTTAAGCAGTTCTTCCTAAACCCACATTGTGCTGTGCATAGGATTTGATATTCTTCCATAAAGCCTGTAGGTAATTTGTGGAATTTATGAGAAGCCAGACAATAGGGCAATCGGCCTGTAATTGCTAACTTCTTCTGTGTTTCCTTTTTTTTTTTTTTTGTAGATTGGTTTCAATTTTGCTATTTTTGGACAATAAGGGAAAGTCCCTGATACCAGTAAACTATTGCATAAACATGGTAGTGGTTTTACAATGCGTTCAGTACATCTTTTTATTATTTTTTATCAGGTATACCATCTACTCCTGAGGGCTGTTGCATTTTTAAGGTTTTTATGATGGTCAGGATTTCTTCTTCATTCATTAGATATAGATAGAATGAGGCAGCAGAGCTGTTGCACACTTATGTTTGTAAAATGGCTCTTGAACGTATTAGCTACTTTCCATGTCTGTTATTTTCTCTCCATCTTGACATAGTATGATATTGGCATTTCTGGTAGTGACTACCTGTCTGTTGTTTTACAACTTTCCATGTGGCTTTGGTCTTGTTTCCAGCAGACTGAATGTATAGGTCATTTGCCTTCATTTTTACTTCCTTGACAACTTTTTAAAGTATTGTCTTGTATTTTCTGTAATAAGCATGAAATTCATTGCCTACCTGCTGTATCTTTATATCATCATATAATGTTCTCTTTGTCTTTCTTGAGATCCTTATTCCAGTTGTTACCCAACATCTGTTTCTATTATTAGAGCTCAGTCTGTTTCTTTATAGGGAATGCAGTTTCATAGTACTCGCTAAATATTTCCATAAATCTGTTGGACTTTCCACAAGTGCTTTCATGCTCATATATTGCATTCCATGTTTCCTTAGCTAACAGTTGTCTGAAGGTGTCTATATTCTGTTCGCTTGGGATTCATTCTTCTTTGACTAGTTCTGTTGGCATTGTGGGTTTAGGTATTGGTATTGCATGAAAATGAACACACTGTCCATTATGGTCACTAAATCTTGTTTTTATGGTTCCAGCTTGGAAGTCTTTTTTTTTCTGCATTTATGAATATTTGGTCAATAGTGATACACAAGTTTTCGTAATTCTAGTGGGAGAGTTTATAGTGGCCTGTAAATTATACATAAATGGAAATGTCATGTGGCTAGGGCTTCCCGTCGGGTAGACCATTCGCCTGGTGCAGGTCTTTCGATTTGATGCCACTTCGGCGACCTGCGTGTCGATGGGGACGAAATGATGATGATTAGGACAACACAACACCCAGTCCCTGAGCGGAGAAAATTTCTGACCCAGCCGGGAATCGAACCCGGGCCCTTAGGATTGACAGTCTGTCACGCTGACCACTCAGCTACCGGGGCGGGCAAATTATACATGGTTATGAGATTTTGTTTTACATTTGAGTTTTTCTGGAAATTTATGTTGAAGTCGCCATGTACTATTAGATTTTTCTTGTTAGCTTTTAGTTTGCCAGGTGCACTGTCTAGTTTCCATAGGAAAAAAAAAAATGTGAGTCCTCATCTGTGCCTCTGTACAAGCTAATTATTATTTTTAGTGATGTTACTTCTACAGCTGAAATGTCAAAGCCTTTCTCTTTTCCCAATATCTCTAAGGATTTTAAGCAGTGATTTTCAGTGTTACTTCTAACAAAAATGCATATCCCACCATCTGCAGAGTGTGTCCTACAGAATGATAAGAATAATGTTAATCCTGGTAATTTTGTGACTGCTAATGTATTACTACTCAACCAACGTTCACTTAGACATATAACAGAAGCTTCCTTGAGATCATCTGACAAAAGTGTTTCGAATTTGTTGATTTTATTCAGAAAATATTGAACATTCTGATAAAAGAGCATGCATTTTGTACTTCTGTTAAGTTCAGGCATATGTAATTGACTACTTACCTTCTTTTTCACTCGTGCGCTTTCACCACTGGCGTCTGCTTGGTCTTCTTTTTGGGGCGGAGGCCATAAAAAATCCTCTATCCTTGTTGGTGGCACTCTTTTAGGGCTGTTTTGTTTTCTAACACTGGATGTCTTTTTTTCCTGTAGCTGTGGTTTTTTGACATTTTTGTTTTGTTCCCTGTAGGTGTCTCTTTTCTGTGTTTCTTCATAGCTGCACAAGTTTCATCAAAAACAATTCCTAAATTACATTTTTCAGGTTTGCTCAAACAGTTGCTTAATATGGTTTTTGTAGAGACTGGTTCTATAACAACTGGTTTTCTTACAGTGAGGTCAACATTCTGTATTAATTTTGCTAGCATTTTACGAATGAGTGATCTCCCAACATTGTTATAATGCTGTTCATGTTTCATAAACAGTTATCTTGATAGGGGAAGTGCGAAGAATGTCATGCTATGGTAGGCCTATCATATTCTGTCTGTTTATTTTTTCAAGCACCAAATTTATGACAGAGTTATCCTGCAGGTTGTATCTGTGTGGCATGCTAGTAACTACAATGTTGAGTAACTACAATATTGGGCATTTCGAGAGCATGTAGTGTAGGTTTTAAGTACGGTGCAGCATGTTTACCCTCATTCTGGCAAACATAATTGCTACCCCCATAATTGTGGTGGTATCATTCTTAGATAACTCGTTTAGTGAGTTACCAGATTTTATTATCTCAGTCAAAGGTGCATTCAGTTTTGTTATTCCTGTAGCCATAAGTTTATTCTTTGGCTACCAGTTTCTTCTTCATATAATACACTGTAAATTTTTCCTGCCACAACTGTTGAAGATATATTGTCTGTGTTAAATTAGTTTGCTTACAACTAATTTCTTTTGTGGGCCTATTAAGCTTTATGCTTTTCTTCAGTTGTGTTTACATTTTCTTTTTCTTGTTCAACACACACACTTCTGTTGTTACTAAGTGTATTTATTGTTAATACTTTTAGCTCATTTTTTAGTCACAAGGTATGGTTTACTAGCATTTCCATGACGAATTGTCCAGTATTTAAATCATAAGGTTTTAACAACTTGGTTATGTGCATGCACTGTTCACTATCATAGTAACATGAATTTTTTGTATTGAGCCACTGGATGCAGAAAGAATGAATCCATAGATGGTTTCAGCACAAATTCAGAAACCTTTTATCACAGTTCACCACATACATGGCAAGACACACCCATGTTTTTGTTCTTAGGATGGGAGCCTGTACAATGAGCACCTTGACGTGACATGATATTTAAGCTATTATTTAAACTTAAAGACAATGTTGTTATCACGAACTATGAGCCACTGGAACTTAGATTAGATAGCTGTATGCACTACAGTTTTTATTGAACACTGTCTTATTCACTACAAATCAAAGCTTAATTAGCACCCACATTATGGCATGTCTAATACATTAGCCATCTTGTCTTTTTTTAGTGTTTATTGTTTTATTTGAGGGCCCATATTTCTTCTGTCATGTTTGCTTGTCTTCCTTTGTTTCTGAAAGCCTGTGTGTGTAATCATATGTGACTAACTATGTTTCCACTTACCAGCTGCTATCCGCAAAGATATTTGATCTTATCAATGTATAAAAATGTTAAAACCCATTATCGTTTATTTTCCCCAGCATTAACTGATTATTTAAACTTCACAAAAATGCAATTATTATTCAGTACAAACTATTGTACACATATGTCATCTGTGAACAGACTTTGATATGAATGACATTCTATGATCTGTCGACATGACTTGTAACTTGGGTTTATGTTAGTGTTGCTGAAGAGTGTTTGTACTGAGCTGTGGAGCAGAGAAGTAATTTTGTAACTGTGTTGATGACCAGATGTGGGGAGGCAACACAGTACCTTGTTTCCATTGCACCCATTAGAATGAAGAGATGTGAGAAACTTATCTGCGATTACTCAGGAGTGAGGGAATATACATGATGGTGATTTCCATTGTTTCACTTGAAGAAATTTCATTTTCTAACTGATTACACTATTTTGAGATCATGAAAGGACTGCATTATTGACCATTTTATTGGACAAATGAACTACACCAGAATTCTGAGACCAAGAAGTATATTAATACATTGCTCTTAAACAATTTCAAGAAACAGGCATCCTCTCAATGAAATCACACCCCATTTTCATTTTTATTTTCAGGACAATGAGCAACATTAACTATTGCAGCAAAAAACTTACGATGAGCATTATTTTTCACAATTGATTTTTCCAAATAGACAGTTTTAATACAATAGATTTAGTACGTATGTCCTGCAATTTCTTTAAATAAATTCTATGTCTTGTTCTAGCAGAGAGAATTGGGATTATTCTTTTAATATGACATTTGTTCAGCAATATTTTAATTAAATGGCAGGACTGGCTGGCTTTAGAAGCTACAGAATGCAGCCATGGATACAATATATGATCTGTTCAGCCCAGAAGTGACTGACAGATTGTGATTTTACACGTAACTAAAGAGATTTCTGTGATCAGATTTCTTAGGTGACAAATAAAATTTTGAAGATCGGGATTACAATCTCCTTCAAAGTGACCTATTAGTTTTGTAGTGCATTACTTATTGGTTTTGTAGTGCATTTTGTAGATTTGTGGACATGTTATTAATAAAGTGTAACTGGTTAACCTTTTTTGATGCTAGTCAATTGTCAGGATGAGCATTACTGCAAAGGGCATTTGACTCTAACACATTATGTCAGGGTGAAAAACACTAAATAAATTACTTTTTCTCTCTTAACAACATGTGGGCAGGGTGGGTTCTTCCTTGGCTCGGGTATGAGGTAGAATGAAACAGCATTTTTACATAAGATAACTTTTATTGAAGATTTGTACAATGGTTTCCTTACTGGATTGTTCTGCCTGGGAGAGCGGCAGCTGTGTCGTTTGCGAAGCCTTCTGTTGCGGCAGCGGCAGCGGCAGCGGCAGCGGCAGCGTCTGATTACGCCTGGCGGTGTGTATCTTGTGTTGCTGTTTCGCCCAGTTGACTGGAGATGCGCATCGTGAGGTGGCCCGTTTAATTATTGAGAATGAAGTCGTGAATCAGATGATGATACCTTGAATGTGGCGTCCCAGTGTTTCTCTTCTCTAAGCGGCTGCGTGTGTCATTGTTGTGCGTCGGCCAGCGGAGCGGCATGGCAGGGGAATGCCAGTGTCCCGGACTCGAACAACGGATTCCAGTTTGCCAGTCTTCGGCTGTTAGATCTTCATCACCAGCTCACAGGTGACTGCTGATGTGAGGCCGTCTCCTTCCCGTCCTCAAGAGTCACCCGGGTACGTAAAAATCAGTCTTCAAATACCTTCTAACTTCTCTCTTCTGGCGGCAAGGCTGCTGCTTGCTATTCCATTACAATGGCAGACTTGGTGCTTCTGTGTATGATGTAGTCTCTTCCTGCATGATGGTCTTCAGCACCGAAACTGAACTGGAAACTACTCTGTCGTGCCCACTGCGTCTCACGTATTTATTTACTTCAGTTCACTGGAGGTGAACGACTTCATGCTCATTGCCTCTTCTGTCACACTGAAAAGCTTCTCGAACATCTTCTTAACGTCGGTCATTGGCTCTTGGAATGTAGGCGAGGATCTTTGATCACATGTGACAATTGAGAGACACGTGAGCCGGTCGGGCGATGCCCTGACGGCTGAATCGACAGTGTCCGCTTACGTGGGGAGGGCAATGGCTTCTCCTGAATGTGCTGACTTCACGGTCATTGCCTCTTCTGCTCTGCCCACTGCTTGCCAGTGTGTAACTCTTCTAAACTAATCTAAGTTTTTCATTTATTTTCTAATTTCTACTTCACTTCACATTGATTTCACTAATTTACGAGTATTTACCTATCTTAAGTACCACTCAACAAAAGTCAAGTGTAAAACTTAGTCTTTTATTCATTCCAAAGGTGAAACTGGAACTGTAAGAAAATATTAAACAAATATGGATGGAACTATAACAATTCGGTTGGTACACCTATTATTTAACTGTGCACTCAAGAGAAGTTATATTTAAAAATTAAGGTATGTTTAAGGTCTTCTTAAACAATTATAATTTATTTCAAATGTACAATTTCAGGGAATACAGTCTGGTGTCCATTTTACAACAAAACTCAATAAATTGTCAACACTTTTGTGATTCATTTCTCCAAAAATATACGCAACCACCAGCTGTGATCTTAAACAGAAAAAATAAAAGTAAAAAAATGATCAATTGCCATGTGTTAGTGATTGTGTGCAAGATGTTAGTAACACTATTTATACTGAACTGGGTATATTTGAAAGCTCAAAAAATAAGAGTCCAGATTACTGAATCTATTTTACATCTGCCCATCACTGTGTCCAAAATTTTGCAGTAGATTCTTACATGGTTTATTTTCAAATTTACTGCAGCTTAATGCATAAAATGCTTAGTTACTTGTTCACCCCTGTCATGAATGACTCATTCCATATTCTTTCAAATACACCACATTTGGTTTTCAGTAATTCTTGGAATTCATTAGTTTTCATCGTGAATTAATTTACAGCAGGCCTCTATCAAATAAGCTGTCAATGTGAAGGAAAATATTTGTGAAAGTGTGTAGAACAAAACTGACTTGCACCACGATTTCAAATCTGCAAGCAGCAGCAGAGGCTGCTTCATACCACTTACATGGACCTGTAATCTTGTTGAAAAGTGAAACCAGTTGACTGAGATATAAGATTTTCATTAAATGATATGCAGAATTTCACTATGTAGCAACTTTGGCCAGTTATTTCTTCGCTTGCTCACCCAGAAACTAGCTTCTTTTTGTTGACTTGGAAAAAGAGTAGCAAGACTACTCGAAGTGAGAGAAAATGTTCTGCATTTTTTAAATCTTTGACATTACATGCAATAACACTAAATTTGATTGACAAATGAAACAGTGAGTGGACATTCAATAGAAAAAGTGAATAACAATCTTGATTGCAATCCATTCAAATGAGTTGCCAAACTACAGCTCCATAGCAGCTCTGGGCATGTATTTTAAGAATCTTCCATTGACTTGATCAACAACTGTGACATAGTGAAGTGCTGAGGGGGTATACAAGAAATTACATACAATAGAAACTGCATCCAGAATAAATGAGACAAAAAATTCGATTCACTTACAATGAAGGGCACCCATACATATTGTAGGCGCCCCGGTGGTCCCGGTTGCCTACGGTGGACTGGAGGCCGAGCGGTGACCCCTCCAGTTGTCAGGATGCTAGGAAATGACTGTGGACGCGTCAGAAATGCCAAAGAAACATTATCAATTCATGACACCTTTATTCCTGTCGAGTACAATATGGCCCGCATAACACAGGCTGGCTGAGCTTGGTGATATCAATGACCTCCCCCGAGTCCCTGCTGACTCAGAGCGATGACACCAGCTCCGGGCTGCACCAGTCTCGCTAGCGCAGCGCTGCGTGCTGTGACGTAGCGTGGAATGCCCTTACTTCGGCCGCCTGTGGCTGGCGGCACCCGGCTGACCGGTCGGCTCAGTGGCTGACAGCAGGCCGCTGCGCATAGGGGGCTCCGGGTTGGAGTCCCGTCACTGTCGGCATGAGAAGCGTTCTCATAGTGCGGAGTGTACTCTATCCCACTCCATCTTCTTCCCTGCTCCTCCTGGTGGCTTGTCCACGGTGGACGGGCGGAACAGGCTGCAATCCCCCAGCGTCGTCGACTCACACGGTTGTGACAGCGGATGCACAGGGCCTAGGCCCCGCACGATCTCGACAACGGCTCACTGACGTGGTCAGCATTGGTGGCGAGCGAGTCTGCCGCGATGTCTGCTAATCCTGGGTTGATGATTGACATCAGCAGCAGAGAGGACCTGAGCTGGTACTGTCCCCTCACGTCTGCTGCTGGATGGGCCGCCCTTATTGCAACATCTCCTTAGTAAAGATTAACATGTTGATCACCGAGTTGAGCGCTACACAGCGTCCCAGTACACATCTAACTGCAAGTCTAACTGTGAGTGCCTTGTTGCTATCAAAGCTGGCGTATTTGAAGGAAGCACGAGCGATGTCCTGATGTCATGCTCGTTTGTAATGAACTCATTCGTTCCACTTATACTGCTGACTTATCTCTCGTACTCGCCCCTTAGGTGTTCTTGTGACAGAGTTAAGTGTTGTTACGGCAGACTTACGCGAAGTTGTGAAATGCAGTACAGCTGACGCTATACCTCTGTCTTACACTCTACGAAAGTCTCCGTCTAACACAAACCCGCGTGCTAAGCAATTCTCTCTCGCCTGTTGAGTGTAACCAGGCCATTTCCCCTGCGTGACGACACATTCCGATACATGTGCAATCCTCTTACCTCTTGGCTAATCTACTGCCATAATTCTGGTCTTACTGGTTGTGCACGCCATACTTCCTTATACTCTACAGGTATCTTACAACTACTCCTTCAACACTGTCAAACTTTTCTTATCCGCTAATAATCTATTTACACTTAATACTGATTCCAATCTTATCATTGGTTATCTATTTATATTACGTTCCACTATTCCCGATCCATCCCATAGGTATTTGATGTACAATTGTTATTTCAGAACAAGACATCTTTTTCCATATACAAAAGTAAGTTGCACAAATAAACTCTAGAACTGAGATTATGCTAGCCGTTGACACACCAAATATAGTCGTGTTTTGCTTATGTTTCTACCAATCTTGCTGCATGTGCTGCAGTAGTTGATTAACTGAGATCTGCTCTTTTTCTGAGATAATAAGACTATCTAAAGATTATAGCAATGTGAGATTCAAGGACTCGTTAGTAAACGCTAGGTTCTGGCGAGGCAATGTGTGTGGTGGTTCCTCTGGATAATACAAGATAGGCTGTGTCACGTTAATCATTGTTTTACCCGTGAAAGTAGCTGGTAGGTGAAAATGCTTCCCCACTATTTCACGTCCAGTGCCATTAATCAATAACCCACTGCCCTGCAATTCAAGCTTTGATATATCTGTCAATCTACCATTTCTGTAACAAGTGGCAACTACGGTCTCTAGTTCGAACACAAAGTAAATCCAAACTTCCCCAACTTTCTGATGTTTCGGTCTCGGAAGTAACACCTTCTTTTCGCATTCTGAGGTTTCCATATTTCCCAACAACAACTGCATCTCACTTGAATGATTGTGGGTTGCCAGGCAAATAGAAACACTTCCCCTGAAACAGGCTGTCAAATCTTCCGTAGACATTACCACATGAGCACTCCTCCATCTTGACACTAACAACACTTCCCGAGTTTGCACTTGCACCCATTTCCCAAGTGCACCCCATCTAATTGGATATGGGTGTATTGTATAACACTGGTACCGCGAATTGATACCCATCACTGGTATTTGCACTTCTACGTGTATACTCGCCTGATCCGTAATTACTCTCACTTTAGACATGCGATAGAATAACGGTAAATTCCGCTTCGCCGGAGGCACGGCATGACGCACTCCTTCCGAGAATTCTTTCTGCACTTTCAGCAACTCCTTCAGCATCTGATCTGGACCTAACAAACTGGCACTCAATTGCCCATACACTGCGTGATGCATAGCTTCATATAACGCTTCCCATTCGACACGCGCATCATCCACCCTGTCTGCTAATGTCCTCAATAAAGCTGCTACTTGTATTTTCCCGTCTATTCGGCTCAATCTCGCCTGTATAGCCTCTATATCCCCATTCAACACTTTCCTGGTAATTGCTGCATATCTTTCCAAGTCTGACGTCAACTCCCACACTGTTCTAGTGACATTCAATATCCCCTGCTCCATGTTACCTATACGTGTCGTGTGCCAATCCACTTTCGACTTTGACTACGAAGTCTTGCATAAAAAGTTCTCGGTTTACTTGCCGTGTCAAATTTGGATAAAATCCCAAGCTTTCGATGACTACCTCCGTCATCTTCGTCAGGGGTAAAACTGACTGTCGTGGACCGGTGAGGCTTCTGCTTTTATATGCAGTGGACGGCTTCTCATAGGCTGGATGACGTCGTGGTGAAACCGGCGCATACTGAGGTGGTGGCCTCTATATCCATAGATTTTGTTTGCACGCTTTATCCAGCGTTGCTTGCAGCGCCATCCATCGCAACAGGCGGAGAACTGCGAGGAATGTAAGAAGTCTCCCTCTGCGCTCTTTCTCTATCAATTGCGCGCTTCCATGCATTGCTGAGTGCATAACCGGAGTCTCTGTTAAAATTATTTTCACAGAGTCTAATTTCAACTGCTTCCCTGATGACACAGTCCCAATAGTTTGAAGCATTAGCAAGTAGTCTTGTTTTATCGAATAAAATCTTATGTTTATTTAACAAACTGTGTTCAGCCACCGCTGATTTTTCTAGATACCGGTTTTTCAGGTGACGCTGATGTTCCACACAGCGATCGGCAACAGTTCTTATAGAACGGCCCACATAATTTTTACCACACTCGAAAGGAATGCTGTAAATTCCCGATATTCTCAGACCAAGATCTTTCACGGGTCTCAGAATTTCCTTAATCTTCCTGGGTGGCCGGAAGACTGGTCTGATTTCCTGCCGGCTCAGGACTCTGCCGATCTTGTTGGTCGTTGCACCGCAGAATGGTAGCCGCGCGATGTGTTGGTCCTCTTGAGCTGTTCGAACAGCGTCCTTCCTTGGTTTCTTCGCCAGAGTAGATCTGATATCACGATCGGAATATCCATTTTTTATGAATACCGGCCTCAGATGGTTAATCTCGGAGCCGAGATGATCCTTGTCCGAAATAGCACTTGCTCTGTGTGCCAATGTATTCGGCATAGCTATCTTCTGAGCTGGGTGGTGAAAACTACGCGCGTTTAGATATAAATATGTATGCGTCGGTTTTCTGTACACAGAATGTCCGAGACGTCCATCTGATTTTCGCTCCACCAGCACATCTAAGAGGGGTAACTTTCCATCCTTCTCAACCTCCACTGTAAATCTTATGTTCTGATGTGTACCATTCAAATGATCAACAAACTGCTGCAGTGCCTAATTGCCATGTGGCCAGATTAAAAATGTATCGTCAACATACGTGAAGAAGCAGGATGGACGTAAGGGAGCACTGTTCAACGCTCGTTCTTCGAAATCCTTGTTCCGGTGGAAGATACGTTAAACTGCTGGCTGCTCGTTTCTCTCCTGAAATACTGAAATTATTTCGACACACTTTGACGACCACCTATTTTTTGTATGGTTGAAAATATTATGAAATGACTGACGGAACAGCATGGGTTCGCCACTGTCAGCAACCATAACTAACTTCTTCATGGAGGATTTCGAAGAACGAGCGTTGAACATTGCTCCCTTACGTCCATCCTGCTTCTTACGTCCATCTGCTAGAAACATCCCCCAGGCTGTGGCTAAGCCATGTCTCCGCAATATCCTTTCTTCCAGGAGTGCTAGTTCTGCAAGTTTCGCAGGAGAGCTTCTGTGAAGTTTGGAAGGTAGGAGACGAGGTACTGGCGGAATTAAAGCTGTGAGGACGGGGCGTGAGTCGTGCTTGGGGCCGGCACGGTAGCTCAGCGTGTTCGGACAGAGGGTTACGTACCCTCTGCAATAAAAAAAACTGAGTTAATCGATCATCAACGAACTTAATCGGATGTCTTACGACGTCCGCCCCGAGCAGATACAACGAACAAACGCGGCCAAAATGAGAATTAAAAAAAAAAAAGTTGGTAGAGCACTTACCCGCGGGAGGCAAAGTCCCGAGTTCGAGTCTCGGTCCGGCACACAGTTTTAATCTGCCAGGAAGTGTCATCTCAATGCATGTTCGTGATATTTTTTGATGGAAAAAAAAAGACGTTATGTCGCCTCAGCCACCTTTTTCGTCCGACATGGCCTTCTGCGACATCTTTCTGTTCCCAAGGTTGAGTATGTAGTTTTTCCACCATTAGTGAGATAATAGCAGAACCCTTGAAGCAGCTCAACATAACGAAAAGTGAGTTTCGGAAGTGCTTCCAGGATTGGAAAAAACGCTGGCACAAGTGTGTTATATCTGTGGGGGATTACTTTGAAGGGGACAATGTTAATGTCGATTCTTTAGCAAAAACAAAAACTCCTGTTATTTTTTGATCAGACCTCGTATCTCCCATATTTTGTTCAAGAGCGTGTTTGAAACAAAGGCTGTCAAGTCATTCTATATGGGATTTTACACTGGTGTAAGAATAGAATAATTTTGTAAATGATGATTCCGCTTTTCGTTCTATTCACCGAGGTGATGTAAAAGTTTAACAAAATTTCGTTTATTCATCATTCGCTTTTTAGGGCATGCTGACAGCTGGTTGTTGCTGTTGTAAACATACAGATAGAGAGGTCATATGCAAGATTTCACGTATAGTGAATGTTTCTGTTGTAGATCTACCATTAATACTACGTTGCCCTCCTCTTGGAAACTGCGGGCAGCAAAGTTGTGCCACAGAGTCTCACATTCATAGTGGCGGTGCCCTGTTTGAATTTCCGTGGTTTCGTCCCTTATAGGTACTATACGCAGGGAGTTTGACTGCTTACCTTCCCGCCAACAGCAGCAGGCGTATGCAGTGACTATTATAAACTGTTATGGCATTGAGGTAACACAAAACTTTGTCCACACGTGTAATTAGTCATTACCCTTAACCACGAGCATGGGCATCCGCAAAGAGGAGATGGAGCAGGGAGGGGAGGAGAAGGGGGAACTTGCCCCTCCTGGAATCTGGGTGCAAAGTTCTTATTCATTACAGACTTGTGTCGAATTTCTAGCAATGATTGCGACCCTATGAAACTGCAGATTAATATTTCCTAGCGCGACGGTAAATACTGTGATTACAGCAATGATTACGTCTTGGGATTTTACTTTTTTCACGCCATTCAGGAGAAGTTGTGCTGATTATGTGGCATAGTGGCAGTTTTGATGCTGTTTTGGAGTCGGGGAGGATGCAAAACCTTACAGAACAGCCCTGAAACAATGTTACCAATCTTGCTGTGTTTGCCTCTTCCTCGTACAGCCCTCTTCAGGCTGCAAAAAGGAACCGGACCAGTATCCTGAAGCGCGGATTTCAGTACAACATGACCGTGACAGCAGTGTACATACGGGTCACCTGTCCCCAACTTCCACAAGGACGCTTCCTTACTGCACAGTGGAATCTCTTTAGTAGTTTGCTGTTTGTCTGCGCATAGAGTTGTAAAACTACGGTAGGCTGCCGTAAGTGTAGACTACGGTAGTTATCCTAGCGCTTTGGTCAGTGAAGGTAGTGCCAACATTACCTGTCCATTACGTGTACTGCATACCTATCAGGCGTTATTCCGTAACGATGGCATTCTTTACGGATGCAATCAGTGCCTTACTAGATTCCCCTAGAACCAGATGCGGTGAACTGACTAGAAACTGAGTGAGGATATACAGGGTTACTCAGAATTAACTGTTCACACGTAACGGGTGTAATGCACGCCTTAAAATAAGAGTAAAATGCTAAATAACGTTTTGTCTGAAACAGCTTTGTTTACAAGATTGCAGTGCAGGAGGGATCACAAGTGGGCCACAAACAACACAAAAAATTAATTCTTGCTGATTCAAAAGTAACTGAATGCAATTCGTGAGTGTAGTGTATGCATAAAAATAAGTGTAAGCTTTGTCTAAAATTGCTTTATTTCAGAGTTATGCTGTTGAATAGGAATCACAAGTGCACCACAACCAGCACAAAATTAACTCTTAACAGAAAGCAACGACACGAAGGGACGTGATATTCAACACAACTACATACTCCCCATTTACCCCAGAACATGTTCAAAACGATGTCCATGTAGACGGAAGATAGTGAAGTGCTCTACGTCTTCCTCGGTCGGAATGCTGCAGGCTCCGTTCATCTTATTCTGCACAGTACCACAGTCGTTTTCAGTTTGCTGCTGTAGTTGTACCAGTTGCGACATCATACACGAGCTCCACCACGGCATCAAAGGCAGAAGTCCAGGAGGTGCCTAAAGCCGAAAATCTGGGACCGAGCAACTGGTCTTGCGCGTCCGATCCATTTATCTGGATAACCAACATGGCTGCACCTTAAAGGAGGTGCATATGCGCGTATTCACCGCCTAAGTACGCCAACGTACCATCCACAACGACTGCAGTCTATGACCAATCGACAGAATGAATGTATGTAGTGCGCCTGGTGCCGCTACATTACAACAGCGCCATAAGTGACAACGGATCACACCGAAGTCAAGTGAACAAAGGCATTTCGTGCCAGAATCAACCGAGCAAAGTAGAGGGCCGTACAAAGCACCATTGGCCGATTCGCAAGCGAACACGACTCGTTAAAAGCCTGTACTGGCCCATGATGTAATGACATTATGCGTCATAACTCGGAAATAAAGCTGTTCCAGACGACACTTGTTTTAACATTTTTCTCTCATTTTGATGTGTGCATTACAGTCACAAAGTGCGTGCAGTTACTTCTGAATCACCCTCTATAAAGGGCCACGTGAACTACGAAACATTTTTATTTTACGCAGTTGTCCTCCTGTGTGTTACTTAAAAATAACCAGTATTTATAGAAAAAGTGACATTGTCTATATTTAATTCAAGGTGATAAATAAAATTTAAAGAATGGAAAACAAAAATATGTTAAATATCGCTTCAGTACTTCATCAAACTTATATGAAGCACGTTTCTGTTATTCATGAACAGCTTTAGCTTTTATCAGAAATAAGAGAAAACTCTTGCCTTTGATCATGACGACGAACATTCTATTAAGCACAAAATAACAACAATAATTGTGTAGGTTTCTAAATGTTTGAAGATGTAAATTGTACTTGCATCGAAAGTAATTGCTTTTGTTACATGAGATCAGGAAAGTTACGTGATCAAATAGTTTTATTACTTATAAAACACAATAATATTATGTAATGATATAAAATACACAATGGAGTAACATTGAGTTATGCGCGGTTCTAATTACGTGCAAAACAAACAAACAAAAGTTCTGGAGGGCCACCTGTAACAACAACAACGCTGTACTATTGTACATACGATAATTTTTTTCTTCTGATTTTCGATAAATTAGTGTAATCAATGTTCTGATTTCATTTCTTTTTTGTTTCATGTCATTATGTTAAAGAAACTGTAAACAATTTTCGATGTGAATATTAATGTTTATGTCAAATTGCAAGCAATATTATAACAAAATTGAAATGTAAGAAATGTTGAAACTGTTGTAAGATGTTAAAGTTGTAATTGTGCGCCTGGTCCATACGTAGGCAATGTATTAGGATATGTAGAATGCAAAACCTCGGGTGAATACCCTGTCTGTAGGGGAGCGGTAAAAGGTGGATGGCAGGCGAGCGCGGGAAAATGCACACGGGCGCGGCATGGCACAACGGGCTCAGCAGTAGTAGTCGGAGTTGGGCATCGGTCTGAGAAACACGTTCTGGATCGAGGAGGCTCTCCTGGAAAACGTGATTTCGTTGAGCCTCGGATGTGCCGTTTCCGACGCCTATACAGCACGGCAATATTCCATAGGCACTAAACGGAAAAGTATTGCGACGCTAAGAAGAAGCAAAGTGCCGATACATCAAGAGCCATGGCTGTGATTGTGTGTGTGCTCTGTGCCTCGCCATCTCGCCACCCGCCAACCGCCGCATCGATACGAACAGGTTGAAACTTATAGTACTGTATTCGTGTGGACCAGTGTTACTTTAGTTCCATACTGTTCAATAACAACATAAATTTTACCAGAACTGTCCTATCAGTTAATTATCCTCACAACTAACCTAGACAGGGTCCTTTCCACATGTTGTGCAATGCGAGTGTCCCAAAATGAAGATTCAAAGTTTATGTTAATAATAATTACCTGCAGACCTACCCACGTTAGAACGATGTTTAAAGAACTTTGTTGTTAATGAATATATAGGTAAACAACAAAGGTCTGACAAAGTTGGAAGATAATTTTGAAATTGAATTAGTAATGAAGTTTAATTATTTTGAGGCAGAAATAATGGTAGTTAAATGAGCAGGAAATAAGGCAAAATGAGTAGTAACTCATATATTGGAAATCTTGAGTGCTTAACGATTTCAATAATCAAAATTTTCAATACAGTAATTGTGGTGTCCCCGCCAGACACCACACTTGCTAGGTGGTAGCTTAAATCGGCCGCGGTCCATTTAGTACATGTCGGACCCGCGTGTCGCCACTGTGCGATCGCAGACCGAGCGCCACCACAAGGCAGGTCTCGAGATACGGACGAGCACTCGCCCCAGTTGTACGGACGACATTGCTAGCGACAATACGGACGAAGCCTTCCTCTCATTTGCTGAGAGACAGTTAGAATAGCCTTCTGCTAAGTCCATGGCTACGACCTAGCAAGGCGCCATTAGCCTTTCCTAGTTTGAGAGTTATCGTATAAATGTCTCAAGAAGAACGTTGTAAACCAACAAAGATTAAAAGTTAAGTATAAAGCAGCTACGTACTTTTCTTGCTACCATTCAATAGTTATCCTGTTCCAGACTTGACGCCAGTCGGCGTGTGTGTACGCGTGCCTTTCGGCTCCCTTCTCAGTGTGGCGTAGCAAGCTTGTTACGCCACAACAGTAATCATAACAGTTTCAGGCCCCCCCCCCCCTTTTTCTTTTCTATTCATTTGAATTCAGAAGTGTACTGAACTGATTGACCAGCAAAGTTAAAGTCAATATAAAACCAAAATTTATCAGTGTTTTACCTTTTTCAAAATTGACATTGTCTGTGTGTTTCGAAAGTGCTATTTCTAGGGTAACCTATGCCCAATTTTAATCAGGTCAATAGACAGTACGAAGTTTGTAGTAAACATTATAGTGTATTGTTGTGTATTTATGGCTTGTCCATATTAGTACAGAAAGTGAAATTATTAGTTCAGGGCCGGCCGAAGTGGCCGTGCGGTTAAAGGCGCTGCAGTCTGGAACCGCAAGACCGCTACGGTTGCAGGTTCGAATCCTGCCTCGGGCATGGATGTTTGTGATGTCCTTAGGTTAGTTAGGTTTAACTAGTTCTAAGTTCTAGGGGACTAATGACCTCAGCAGTTGAGTCCCATAGTGCTCAGAGCCATTTGAACCTTTTTTTTATTAGTTCAGTAGATTTTCTGGTTCTAAAATTTACCATGTGTTATTACGTATTGTTTTGTATGAACGTACATCAACTTGTACAGGGAAGAAACTCAGTTAATGCCTAATTAGGCTGGCGACTGTATTATTAAAAATTTGGTAGCATCTGCTGTGTTGTTTCTTGTCCATCCGAACATGTGGTTGCACTTCGGACTTGCTTGCCGTATCATTATTATTACTGAGTGGGTGTAAGTCTGATTTTGCCTCCATTTAGATACATGCGGTCAATATCTATACAAAAATCCTTACTCTTAAGGTGAAGCCCGTCAACTTACCATAGTACAGGCTTTAATGAGTATCGTGCGCCCGAGCGTAGTGTTACACACCCTCCCCCAACTTTCTCTCTTACACCTTCATTTATGTTTCTTTCCCTACCAATACTACCTGTCATCCTACTATTTACTACGTCATTTATGTGCTGTACCAAAACTACCGAACCGTTGTTTTGGTAGAGCGCAGCTCTAACTGTGCAGAAAAAAAGACCTGTGGTGGCTTGACAAACACTGCACTTAGATTTACACGACAGAGTTATTTCAGTAGGCTCTGCACTTAATTTTTGAGCTCAAATGTTTCAATCGAAACAGAAAACACAATTTATGCACCAAAAGAGAGGAAAAAGAGGGTGTAATTTTCTCTCCAGGATCTGGAACCTACTCAACTCTGTGGGGCGTAACACAGTACCGCTTGCAGCCACGGAGCTACGAACTCAACAGCAAAGTCCTTACGGCCGTTCTTTTGTGAGGACTGGAGAGACGAGGACTGACATTGTTCAGTCCCATGCAGTTAAAAAGTCACTTCCGCCGGCCAATTTGAAGGTGATTTTGGAAGTTTCCTGGTAACCATCTTGTCGGGTGCAGGCTCAAGGCTAAACTCTACTCGAAAAGGCAAAAAAAAAAAGGTTTTCAAGCACTTTTTTTTCACTTTTGGTTGTGCCAGTCAGTATCACAAACCGGAGAACATTACAGCGATAGAGTAAATCCATTAACATGATCACATGTTTTTAGTGAGCAAAGAAAGTGTTGTAGACGACATCAGTCTATAAGGAGCGACCAGAAAGTTTACATTTGAGGGTGTTGCTGTAGCGTATTAGCACCATTCCTAAGCGGGTATATAGGGTGTCTCTCCAGAGAGATGTCAGGCGGATTTTCTCTGGTGTTCAGCAGATATTTGCAGTTTCGCTTTTGCATTGTGTTGCTTGAGTCAGCCCAAGCAAATAGTGCTTATCATGTTTTTTGTGCGATGTCTAGCGTCGACGAAGAGCGTCGGTTTATTTCTCGTTACAGGCAAAATGATTTTTAAATAGGAATTTTCCGTACCCATTCGATGGAGCTGTCCGAGCGATATTTGTTTCATCGTTATGTATTAACAGGTACTCACTGACATTAAACTTCGAAAAGACTCACTATATGCAAATCAGAACCTGTAAGAGATTTCCACCCAGCATATGCATAAAGTATGAAGAAGAGCAGATAGAAGACGTTGACAGTCTTAAATTCCTGGGATTACAATTTGATAATAAATTCAGTTGGGAGGAGCACACCACAGAACTGCAGAAACGTCTTAACAAATCTGTTTTTGCAATTCGAGTGTTAGCAGACATAGGCGACATAAAAATGAAAAAAGATTGCATACTTTGCCTACTTTCATTCCATAATGTCATATGGTACAATATTCTGGGGTAACTCTTCAAGTCAAAAGTTTTCAGAGTCCAAAAGCGTGTAATACGTATTATTTGTGGAGTAAATTCACGGACGTCCTGTAGAAACCTCTTCAAAGAATAGGGTATACTAACTACTGCCTCTCAGTATATTTACTCCTTAATGAAATTTGTCCTAAATAATATATCTCTTCCAGAATGAGATTTTCACTCTGCAGCGGAGTGTGCGCTGATATGAAACTTCCTGGCAGATTAAAACTGTGTGCCCGACCGAGACTCGAACTCGGGACCTTTGCCTTTCCCGGGCAAGTGCTCTACCAACTTTTTTTTTTTTTTTCCTCCCTCGACTTAAATTACATATCGAAATTTCTCTTTATTTTCACTTAGTGCTTACACAGTTAACAGATTAAATAACAGTGCGGGTAGGCTACAAAAATTTATCCACCCTTTCTCTGTCATAGTCTCTGTTTCACTTCCTTCGACTCTTACAAATACAGTTTGGTGCTATATAAAGTTGTAGATAATCGATCATGACTGTAATATTGTAATTAATACTGATGTTAATGGTAGTGAAATGTATGAGTCGAGTCACTTTTGGGCATATCTAGATCACAAAAAAATCAAGTAATTTCATTGTTAATGTGACACTGATATTTTGAATAACAATATTGACTGAGAACAACACAACACCCAGTCCCAGAGCGGAGAAAATCCTCGGCCCAGCCGGGAATCGAACCCGAGCCGTTAGGTATCACATTCCGTCGCGCTGACCACTTTTTTTTTTTTTTTTTTACTTATGTAATGTCACGCTGACCACTTTTTTTTATATATATAAGAAATTAATTTTGTTTACAAACACTAAATGAAATGCATCCTCTGCAAAAACAAAAAAAAAAAAATAAAAAAATAAAAAAATCATTGTAAAACAAATCACAAATGTAAAGGAACAGGGATGTTATTTTTATGTATTTATTTATTTATTTTTCATAAAGATCACTCTGTTAAAAGGAACATGTAGAGCATTTCATGGTATAGTTTGTGCATTATATATGGAGCGGCGACAGAAACGTGAGGTTCATTATCAGCTGTCAAATGTGCACACAGACTGCACCCGGCATCTCCCAACTGCGTGGGGGGTCGAGGAAGACTGCCTGAAGATAATTGGCAAAGGTTTTCCGATAGTGAGACCATCTATGAACCTCATTGTGGGCTTGCCGCAAGAAATACCAAAAGTCGAGTCGCGACTTGGCAGCATCCCCATAGAGGTACGCGATCGTCCAACCTTTGACCCAGATGATCGAGTGTGATTTAGTCGCCGGAAAGTAGTCACTCTCCGGATGTAAGAAGGAAGCAGGTGTAATATGTTGCGGGGTCACACGGAGGTAGGAAGCCACCATCTGTCTTCCCAAGAGCCATACCTCCTCCACCGCGATACAAGTTAAGCGGTGATGGTCGTCATCCACTTGGCGACATTTCGGGCATAGTGGAGTGTCCACTAGTCCAATTGTATGGAGTCGTTAGTTGGTGTTGAACTTGCCACAGGTGACAGAGAACCACAGTGCCCGAACGAAGGTAGGAAGGAATTTTTGGTGCACATATCTCCAAATCTTCGGCCAATGCAACTTGGGGTGTTTGAGTTCAATGACATTACGACTTATCCGTCGTAGCAGCCAAACATAAAAATCCTTCGCGCATGGTGGTCTCGTGCGCGGAAGCTCGTGTCTGATATAACTAAGTTCCACGATAAATGTTGATACATGCGCAAAATGTGACGTAATGTTGCCCACCGCCACCGGAGGTGTGAGGGACGCTGGAACTAGGAGATCCAGTAGGCGGGATGTAAGGGAATCACGCCCGCTACGCCATTGCTTGTACATCGTGGCTAGAAGGAGCGCCGTCGCTCGGCAGTGAACATTTGTAAGTCCGAGTCCCCCCTTGTCCGTAGGGAGCGTGAGCGTTGCGTATCGCACCTTGAGGGGCGACCCAATCATCACAAAATAGCCTAGTGCTGATTGAAGTCGACGTCCGAGCGTGAGTGGTAGGGGCAGGATCTGCGAAATATGCACCATTCGAGAAACCACATAAGTGTTCAGATATTCGACTCGCTGCAAAGGATCAAGGCGCCGTAGGAGATGTTGTCGGACCATGGTACGTGTTGTCTGTAAAATACGTCGGTAGTTAACTGCCGCAGTATGTTTTACAGATGAGGTAAAGTCTATGCCGAGATAGCGGAATCGTTGCACATAAGGAAACGGACTGATTTCTTCCGGCGTAAGGCCCCTTCCAACCGGCATTGCTGCCGATTTGTTCATGTTCACTGCACTACCCGCCGTCACACTGTGGTCCAACAACAGTTCAAGGACCGTCTTCACCTCTTCCTCAGAACGAACGAGCAGCAGGAGGTCGTCCGCATAGGCACGACATTTGAAGGTGTAGCCCCGCAGTTCCATCCCAGAAAGAGAATTTGTTAGCCTCCCAATTAATGGTTCCAACGCTATCGCGAACAGCAGCATCGAAAGAGGGCAGCCCTGGCGAATGGATCGTCGAATTTGAATGGGCCCTGCTATACGCCCATTAACCTGTACCAAGGATTGTGCGCCCCCATAAATCCTTCTAATGAGACCAGTAAAACGGTCTGGAAATCCCATTTGTGCCAGTACAGCGTACAGATAGTTGTGGCGCACCTTATCAAAAGCACTGTCAAAAACAACCGCCACCATCGCCGCTTTAAGCCGGCACTCCTCCGCTAGCGCTATCAATGTTCAAATGTGTGTGAAATCTTATGGGACTTAACTGCTAAGGTCATCAGTCCCTCAGCTTACACACTACTTAATCCAAATTATCCTAAGGACAAACACACACACCCATGCCCGAGGGAGGACTCGAACCTCCACCGGGACCAGCCACACAGTCCAGGACTGCAACGCCTTAGAGCGCGCGGCTAATCCCGCGCGGCCTAGCGCTATCACATCACGGCATTCGGCAGTAGCTGTTTGCACATTCACCGATCCACCCGGTGTCGTCTTTTCTGGAGAGAGAACGCTACGAATTAACATACGACATCGGGACGCTAGCAACCGTGCAAAGATCTTATAGTCGGCATTAAGCAGGGTGATGGGGCGATAATGTGTGACCGTAATTCCTGGCTTCGGTTTATGTACTGGCACCAAGAGGCCTTCCATAAAAGCCGGTGGAATAGGCGCATCGGAATTTAACATCTCGTTGTACATTTCCGTCCATCGCGGTGCCATTTCGTTGCGAAATTCGCGATAAAATTCAGCAGGAAGTCCATCAATGCCTGGGGACCGATTCAACGCACCCTTTGCGATCGCATCATGTACTTCCTCACAGCTAATGGCTTCCAGTAAGGTTCCCGCGGCTTCCACCGTCAGTGTACGGGAGACGGACGTGGCTATACGTTCGAGGTCATCGACAGGGGCTGCTTCTTCCCGATAAATGTGTTGGTAATGGTCGACGAATGCAGAGACAATGTCCGCTTGACGCGTCACTCTTCGGTCTTCGCGGGTAATTAATTCCTGTACCAAAACGCGTCGTCGGTGTTTTCGTTCATTCACGACGTGGTGCATGGAAGGAATCTCGTTCATTATCGTATCGTGACATCTGGCGCGCACCATGGTTCCCTGAAGATGTTTCCGAGCTAAAGCCACTAGTTTAGCTTTTATCCTTTTGCCTTCGATCCAGACGTCCTGTCCCGGTGGACCATCGTCCAGGTCGCGCAGTGCTGCAAAGTAAAAGTCGGTCGTACGGCGGCGCCATTCTGCCATCTCCCTGCTATATGAGATGAACGTACGGCGAAGCGCCGGTTTAGCACAAGTCAGCCACCAATCAAGCTTCGTCGCATACCTTCCAACCCTTCGCTCGCACATCGTCCATGTCTCAAGGATCCGGTGACGGCATTCAGGATCATGTAGATGTTGAATGTTTAATTTCCACGGGGCCTTACTGTTCCACACCTCTCTACGGGGAAGAAGCACCGTACAGATGTAAGCGCTGTGATCTGAAAATGCCAATGGCCAGCGTTCCGCGTCCTGGACATCATTTGCATGAGCCCGCGAGATATAAATGCGATCTAACCTGCTCGCCGAATGACTGGTCACATAGGTGTATCCCGGTGCATCTCCATGTCGTAATTCCCACGTGTCACCAAGTACAAGGTCGTGGACAACGATTCGCAACTCCTGGCTGATGTTTGCTTGCGGCCATTGGTCTTTCTGGCTGAGAACGCAGTTGAAATCTCCACCAATTATTACACATTCATAACGTCCATGGAAAAGTGGGGCAATGTCTTCTGCATAAAATCGTGCCCTTTCCCGCCGCCGATTGTTTCCCGACGGTGCATAAAGATTTATGATGCGTGTCCCAAACGTCGTGAAAGCCATTCCCCTGGCCGACGGAAGGTAACACACGTTTTCCACTGGGAAGCCATCTCGCACGTAAACTGCCACCCCACTCCCATTGTGATCTCCATGTGACGAATAGGATTGGTAGCCTGCGATGTATGGGAGTGCAGCTATGTGGACTTCCTGCAGCAAAGCAATATCCACATCAGATGCCCAAATCGTTTCCTTCAGTAGGTGTATTTTGGCCGGTGAACGCACGTCATTTATATTTAATGTCGCAGTACGGTTCGCATGGCGTTGAATGCCACTCTGTCGACGCGCAAAAACATCTCCCTGCTTCGGCGCTGGGGGCTGAGTTAGAAGACGTTCTCTCGCCCCTCTCCCTTCACCTTCAGCAATTATTAGGCTGTCTTCGTGAGTGCCGGCTGCCTCTGTATGACGTCCGGCGCCTCCTCAATATAGTCATACCACATCTTTGCAGGCAGTGATACATTCGTGTCCATTGCCACGTCATCTGCGTCTGGAGCGCCAACTGGTTGTGCTTCCTCTTCAGCATCACCACGTCCCGGTACCGGCAATCTGACAGACCGCTGCGGGTCTGATCGAACAGTTTCCATTGCCTCATCCTGTTTCGTAGAGGCTGTTGTGTCGTCTTGGTCCACAGGCACATCATCGTCGGGGCAAGGGGAGTCATCCCTAGGAGATGTCGTGCGACGACGCCGTTTCCTCCTTTTCGGGGAACGTTGTTTGCGTGATCTTCCTTCCGTGTCCTCAGATTGTAAGGAATCACGGCTGCCCGACAGAAAAGCATCCGTAGGAACAGGAAGTGTTTCGAGTCCCATCGTTGTACTCGGCGGGAGTTCGGTCGAAACTGATGCTGTCGCCTCAGAGTGCGTTCCAGACGGAACAGCATCCGTAGTGGCTGGAACTGCTTCGTTTACTATCAGTGTGCTTGGTGGGAGTTCGGTCTCATCTGGTATTGTCGCCGTAGATTGTAAGCTCGATGGAGCAGCATCCTCTGTCATCCCGACGTCTGCTACAAGGTTTCGGAGAGTGCCATCTTGATCTTCCACCGGGGCTGTGTCCTTTCGGTCATCAACGGACGCAGTGAGGGCCTTGGCATAGGTGATCGGTAGTACTGTCATCGCTGGCGACGGCTCCCGCACACCTGAAGGCAGTTGCGTAATCCGCCGTTGCATACAGTTCGACCTGAGGTGTCCCTCCTGGCCACAACCAGAACATGTACGTGGTTGACCATCGTAAATCACCACCGCCCGACAACCACCAATTGTCAGATAGGACGGTACATGTTTCTGAAGATCAATAGTGATCTGTCGCACTCCGTTAAGAACAGGGTACGTGGCGAATTGTGTCCAGCGTTCTGCTGTGTGACCATGTATCGTGCCGTATGGCTTAAAAGCCTCGATAACTTCGTCAGCCGGGAGCTCAAATGGCAGCTCAAACACACGTATTGTCCGTACACCCAGACCAGCATGTTCTACAGTTACCGTGCCGACATTCCCGTCACTATGGCAAAATCGGAGACCTGCTTTTGTCGCCTGTAGAATTCTCTCACACGCCGCGTCATTTACCATCTTAACAGGCATTTGCCTGGAGTGATTTAGGGAAATCACCTAGGCGCTATAGTCTGAAACCGCGCGACCGTTACGGTCGCAGGTTCGAATCATGCCTCGGGCATAGATGTGTGTGATGTCCTTAGGTTAGTTAGGTTTAAGTAGTTCTAAGTTCTAGGGGACTGATGACCTCAGAAGTTAAGTCCCATAGTGCTCAGAGCCATTTGAACCATTTTGATTAGGATTCTGTCAGCAAAACAATGACGATGAATTTCTAAATAAGTCGTGGATGTCAAATGAGGCACGTTTTCATCTCACAGGTTACGTGATTAAACAGAACTACCGTTACTGAACAAACACTAATCATAATGAAGTTCATGAGCGCCCCTTACAAGCTAGTAAAGTGACAGTATGGTGTGGTGTTTCATCACATAGGGTTGCAAACACAAAAACTGTCAATGCCGATCGTTACGTGGAGATGATACGAACTTTCGTTGCACCTGCTTTGAACAACTTTTCAAACGTCCAGGAAGCCTGGTTTCAACGGGGCGGAGCGACATCACACACTGCACGGCAATGAATGGTATATGTGCGAGAATTGTTTGGCAACCGTGTGATCTCACGATTCGGTAACATTCTCTGGCGCCCTAGATCGCCAGATTTGTCCGTTGGTGAGTTTTTTCTTGTGGGGCTACCTCAAGAGCAAAGTCTACACGACTCGACCAAGAACCCTGGATGAGTTAAAACAGAGAATTCGGGATGCAAATTCAGAGTATCCCAGCTGAGATGTTGCAGCTGTCAGTGAGGAATCTCAACAGCAAATTTCGCGTATGTATTCGTACAGGAGGGCGCCATCTAAAGGACGTAATTTAAAAAAAAATGATAAATTCATCAATGTTTCGTAAATAGCAAAGATGTAAGGTTTCAATTACTATGAACGCAATTTCTTTCTGTCATCGCTTCTAATTTTATTGAATTGTGGAAATGTTCCCGTTTTTCTGCGTCACCCTGTATTCCAAACAGCTTTAATGTAAGGGGCGATCAAAAAGTTTCCGTTTGAGATAGTTGCAGTAGCGTATATGCAACGTAGCACGACTCCGATGTGCATATGTAACCATCGACGTGTAGACAAGAGATTAGTCTGGCATTTGTGTGTTTCCGAGGTGCATTTGTAAGTGCGGAAATGTGAACTGTGACGACGTTGTTACCAAGTGTGTACGAGCAGGACCAAAAACCGTTATTCTTTTCCATTGTGGAAAACTGCGACAAGAGGTGTAGCTGCTTCATGATAACGCACTTCCCCCTTCCACAAATGTCGTAACGAGAAGTTACGCCAACACAATGGGAAACACTCAAGCACCAGATCTCTAGTCCTGACTTCTCCACATGCCGTTATCACGCCTTCGGTCCCTTAAAAAAGGCCCTGAAGGGTCGACGATTCCTCTCGGGCAAGGATATGCAGAGGCAGTTACTGTCTCTTTCACGTAGCAGGACCGGTGTTTTTCCAAACAGGTATCTTCAAGCCGGTGCGTCGGTGGGATGATATCCCCGATGCTCACGGCGATGTTGCCTGATTGGCATAGGAATTCTGGACTGCACCGCCTCCGAACAGAAACTTTTTGATCGCTCCTTATATCGGGTAGGTGCTTAAGTTCGTAGCGTTTTTCCACGAGTTTAATAAATATAACAGATACATATGAAGACAGTAACTGTTCTCGAAAGAAAAGGTACCACTGATGACCGTGCAGTTTCTCCAGAATAAAAGTTGATTAATTGAAACTCTCAGCTGCCGACAGGTGTTGTTGACACACCTTGATGACAGCTGAAAATGTGTGCCCCGACCGGTGGCTCAGATGGATAGAGCGTCTGCCATGCAGCAGGAGATCCCGGGTTCGTGTCCCGGTCGGGGCACACATTTTCAGCCGTCCCCATCAAGGTATGTCAACACCTGTCGGCAGCTGAGGGTTTCAATTAATTATCATTTATTCTAGAGAAGCTGCACGGTCACCAATGGTATCTGTTCTTTCGAGAACAGTTACTAGCTTCATATATAGTTAAATGGCTGCCCGACCATTGAGCTTCGTCTGTGCGAGTGCGCACAGGTTGCCCGAACTCTTACGGGAATCGTCATCCTAAGTGGGCGCGAGTAACGAGTGGATGGGCAAAGTATCTATTACGAACATTACGTATGTAGATTGTGGACAGTTGGGAATGTGGGTCTCCCGGGAGGCGTGCAAGGGATAAGACCCTGCAGTCGCGCTATTCATCTGTGTCCTCGGTGGCTCAGATGCCATGTAAGCAGGAGTCCCGTATTCGAGTCCCGGTCGGGGCACACATTTTCAACTGTCTCCATCAAGGTATATCAACAACACCTGTCGGCAGCTGAGGGTTTCAATTAATTATCATTTATAAGAGATACACATAACATTCTCCTCCACCATTCACAAGTCTGTCAACACGGGGTAGTTTTTCGATTCCGCGACTGTAGAAATCATGTGATTTTGAGGCGAAGAACTCGTCGAGACATGTTCGGAGCTCATTTCAATCCAGAAAGAAAGTTCCTTGAAGATCGTTCGATAGAGAGCGGGAAAGGTGAAACTGTGAGAGCACAAGATCAGGCAAATAAGGTGAGTGAGGAATGACTTCCCAATCCAACTCCTGTGTAGCCTTCTTTGTTACTCTAGCAGAATGCGGGCAGGCATTATTATGGAGTAGCATCACCTCACGCAGCTTCCCTGGTCGTTGTTCTTGGACTGAGTCTGCAAGGAATCCTAGTTGTTGGCCGGCCGAGGTGGCCGAGCGGTTCTAGGCGCTACAGTCTGGAACCGCGTGACCGCTACGTTCCTGCCTCGGGCATGGATGTGTGTGATGTCCTTAGGTTAGTTAGGTTTAAGTAGTTTTAAGTTCTAGGGGACTGATGACCTTAGAAGTGAAGTCCCATAGTGCTCAGAGCCATTTTTTAAACCAATCCTAGTTGTTGACAATGAACGTCAGTAGTGATGGTTACACCTCGGAGAAGCAATTCGTAGTACACCACACTGTCGAAGTTCCACCAGATGCATAAAATTATCTTTTTTGAATAAGTGCAGGTCTTTGCACAGGGAGGTGCTGTTTTCTTTCGGTTCAACCGTTCCATTCTTTTCCGTATGTTAGCATAAAGACGCCATTTCTCGTCACCAGTAATGATACAGTATAGGAATGTTCGATGTTGTTCACGAGCCAAATGATGATGAGCAATCACAGACGCACATATGCCATCTGCTGATTTTTGTGATTTTGGATTAAAGCATACGGTAGCCGTGCACCCGATTTTTGAAGCTTCCCCACTGCACGCAAAAGTCGCACGATGGTGGAATGATCCCAGTTCATTACATTTTTCAGTTCCTGAATGCTCTGACGTGGAGCATTTTGCATTAATGCGTTTAAACGATCTTCATCAAACCCCAAAAATCTTCCTGAACGTGGAGAGTCACTAATTTCAAAATAATCCTCCTTAAAACTACCAAACCATTTTCTTGCCGTGCTCTGTTCAGTGGTATTATTCACGAACACGGTGCAAATGCTCCTGGTCGCCTCCACTGTTGTCACCACCCCATTTAAATTAAACGGAAGAAGATGTCGAAAATGTCCCTATTTCTTCACTTGGCACTCCGTTTTCTAGCATTCACAGCTGCACTCACTATCTCCAAATGACAAAATAAAAAAAAAAATGACAATTGATAGATAAACCCAGAGCAAATGGAATACCAAGATGCAAAAAAAAAATAAATAAATAAATAAAAATAAAAATAAAAAACTACTACTAACTTGCGTACCAACCTAATAAAAAGCTCTTCTCATATTTTACAGCCTGTTCCTACACTTAGACGAAAAATCATTCGGTCTACCTTCTATCTCAGATCTGTAGTTTTCGTTTCTGCGCATTATTGGGACATAAGCTTTTTTTTTTTTTTTTTTTTTTTTTTTTTTTAAGTATTTTCCAACTACATTTCATAACTCGTTGGGTACGCTGGATTTAGTCACATGCCGATGATATTAATAGCATGAAAATATGTACTTCGCATGTGCAAGTGAAAGTGATTTACGTTTAGCTATTAAAATAATGTATTTTATAAATTTTAAACATGATAACTGGATAGCAAACAATCGTTTGACGTAAAATGAGCTTTCTGCACTTCATGTCAGATTTAGTTCACGCGATACGATATGTTTCACACTCACCGAAGTTAAGGATTTTTGGCCCTTCTGGAAAAATTTCTTCGGACGCCCATAACCATGAGTAGGTTTTCCGTGGCACGAGATGTGGGACGTGGTGTACGGACTTGACGGGTAGCGGCGCTTTCCGGCGCTCCAACCGCCGATTATACAGTCATGCTCAAAAGTATCCGAACTACCTGAATTGCATTTCGCCTGATTCGCATGCAACCCACATAACGCAGCTGTCTAGCAGGTCCTCTAATCGCTCCTCGGTACAGTCGTTTGACTATTGAAAATGGTTCCAAGAAGTCTCCACTAGATAACTCTGCTCTGTATCGCAATAACTCAAGATGTAAAGTAATACCATGATACTAGAAATATCAGGGAACACTTTATCACACATAAGACTGTCCTTAAGCCTTGTAAGCTCACATTTATTGCAATAAATGACATACCTGAAATGTTGGGACCGATGACCATCGCAGTCTGGTCCCTTTAATCCCACAAACCAACCAACCAACCAACCAACCTGAAATGTTACCACTCTCATTATTACGTCAGATAGGTAATGCACGTAGTAAGTTCGTCGTATTCATGATTTCCTCTTCAGAGTAACATACCATACTTGTTATTTAATACAAAATGACATTAAAAATTTAAGTTATTCACGAGAAGCTACTTGAGAATATGTATGAACTTCAGATGACACGAAGAGCCGCCTCGTTCTGCATTTGGATCCAAACCCAGGTCATGCAGACTAAGATTTTGTGACTGACAGAAACTGACAGTCATTCCTGACTAGGCATACAGAGAGTGATATACCTCGATTTTAGACAGTATCAGTCAGCAAATATCAACTTTAAATTGCATAACATAAACATTTTTAACGGACGCGAATTCCTACCCAGCATCTATTATTCCTGTTAACGAACTACGAGAGATGTTAAATATTGCTTCTTCACAAGTAACTTATTTGAAATGTCCAACTTTATGTTGGACAGGGATTCGAACCCACAACCTAATCGAATTGTTATCGAAGCACAATCAACTGTGACATATCGGATTTTCTCGGCAGTAGCTAGATATTTTAACTGAAATGACGAGACGAAACATTACTTTTTTCCTTCCCAGGGCTACAACCCGGCACCTATCGCTGTTATATTGTAGAGAAAACAAACGTTAAATATGGGTTTGTTACACAAGGCAGCGACATGTGAGCCTGGTTCAAAATGGTTCAAATGGCTCTGAGTACTATGGGACTCAACTGCTGTGGTCATAAGTCCCCTAGAACTTACAACTACTTAAACCTAACTAACCTAAGGACAGCACACAACACCCAGCCATCACGATGTGAGCCTGTATGAACTAGAAATAATATGACGAAGAGTTCAGTGCTGACTGGGAATCGAACACCACACATATCGTTGTTGACTACACACAGAGACGTCATATGAATCCATGACAGAAATAAATTATTTGAAGAATCTCCTGTGAAAGGAAAAGGAACAGTATGTGATGCTTTAATTATAGTGCACTGGATCAGAAACAATGAAATTAATTCTGTGCCACATTGACGTATTGCATACTAGTGTAATAAAATACTCATCAAATAAAAACGGTTTTGTGCCTCCATTGCTATCAAGTGTGAAACACAAATCGTAGACAGATTTTATGGGTCACCTCTCAACAACATTGAGGCTTTTACACGGTCGAGAGTGAGGAATGGATCAGATGTTGTCGGCAGAAGGCGAGGCAGCACAGTGCCTCAGCCCCCTCCTGCAGGCAGATAACGGGGCCCAAAGAACTCAGAGGTATGTGGTGTTCAGAGGCAGATAGTCAGCCAAGAAATCTCTCACTAAAATATTGTTGAACCAAACCGTTATTACCAGTGTGACAGAAAGCGAAGTATATTGTAGATTCGCTTGCATCATAGCTTTAGCACGAGAGGAAAGAGGCGATAAAAATTTTATCGATGTGGCTTTTGGTTACCAGACGTCGTATTAGCTAGTCTCGCATTTTCCCTCAAGACTACGGTCATAGACAAGAGTTATGTACTCAGACTGCAGTCAAGAGTTCCTCCTGGAAGTGTAGCAGTCTACAATGTTGCCAGATCGAGCATACTTCCAAACATAAAATTCATAGGGGAGCACGACTGTATTGTCCACCTTATGTGAACGACTCGGCGGTCAGTTTTTTTTCTCTAAGACTGTATCTACAACACATATTCCACGCTTAAGAACCAGAAGAATTAAAAAACAAAATTAGTTTATGAGAGCAACGTTAACTATAGCATTCGAAGTACTCATTTTATTGAATACGTGTGTGTAAACGCCTTCCGATGCCCACTCAAGGAAGACAAGGATACACAGCCTAGCTTCAATACTATAAATACGCCTCAGTTTGTGGATGAACTCAGACTTAGGTTGATAATCATTATGAATATTTATCAGTGCTGTACCCACTGGTGTTCAACTCGTTTTCAACCAATGATTCCCACAGCTACAGGAACACTACTTGTGACACTTCTTAGACAAAATACTTACGCAGTGCTATCAGACGAAAAGATCAACCTGACACAAACAGTGGGAAGTTTGTTTTACAAACTTCATACCTGGATAAAGAGCTTTTCCTATTTGAGATATCTGTGAACGTTGCTGCGTAAGACGATTTAAGAAGAAACTAAATTTCTTCAGCTACGCCAATGTTTAAAGAAAGCGTCTTAACGGCACTAAATCGTGGTTTGTGAATCGTTTACCGGCCGTACTCCCGCAACAGTATAGTTCAATCATTTCGTTCCTTTTTCCAAGAGTGCACTCTTCTCTAGGTCTCCTCCAAAGGTAAGTATGTGGGTCCGATTCCTGATCCAGTAAAAAAATATTCATAATTTCATTTCAAGCCCTATCACGTGCACAAAGGCCTCCTAGTGAAAATTAACGTGTATTTTTAATGTCTGTTCATGTGTTCCCAACAATTACTGGTCAAACACGCACACATCTTACCGCTGGTGAGTAAGCAATTGATACTTAAGCCATATTCATGGACGATAAAGAAGAACGATAGGAGTGCGGATCGATTGTCGCTCAGGCACCAAAATTTGTATTCTTATTTTGGATTCAAACACCTAGCAGCTGGTAAGAAAAACAGATAGGTAACATTTGATATTACTTAGTTAACAGTCCGATTACGTGTTGGGTTCATATCTCCGTCACAGAACTACACATCATGCGCCTTGTCTTTAAATACATACACACTTTGTTACTTCCGAATGGAGGCATATCAGACATCTTTCGTGGTTAGTTAACAGGGATGAAAGGGTCTTGATAGGAGTAACGGTTTATTACAAAAACTGTCGTCTTTTATTTTCAAGTTTAGATTTGGTTACTGATATTGGCGAAAATTTCGATAACTCATTACTCTTCACGACTAGTCAGCAATATGATATGATTTGATTAGATTAATACTTGTTCCGTAGATCATGAATACGACATTTCGTAATGATGTGGAACGTGTCATTTCAATGAAAGATTTCTTTACACACCGGTATTCAATTTCTTTACAACAATTTTTTACCCTCTCTCTCATTCTTTTTTTATTTTTCTCTCGCCCTCTCTGCTCTCTCTCTCTCTCTCTCACACACATTCTTTTTTTTAATTTTTATTTCTTTTTATTTGTTTGGTGTGCTCGACTATCGGCGAGGCACGAAAACGTCCATGAATGAGTTTCTTAGTTTTGAGTACAGTTACGAAATATAAAAAGACTATGAGAGTTACTGATTTATGATGCTTAATTTGCAGTCAGTTCTGAGTATTATTAGTAACTACGCTCCAGTCCCTAAACCTAGTTACAGAAATGCCTATCAGACGCATTACGTATTCCAGGCCGTAGCAGCCGCATCTTTGACGCGCCAGCTATGGTCACTTCCCGGCCCACAGTAGGATCACATCGGTTCGTCTTCTTCCTGCTGGTACTGTAACTGAGATTTGGCAACAAGGCAAGGTATGTTTGGCAACTCTGTGATCGACGAGTTACTTCCTGCTGTGCACGGAATTAAGCCTCAAAGTTTATTTGATTTTTCCTGTCATTTTCATCGAATAATCTGAGTTATTATCGCTTGAGGTGTAAGAAAAGATTGTAAATTTACGGTTTTCAGCCCAGGAAAGTCGATGCACGTGGAAATCGCAACAAAGCTCTGCCTTTAAATAGCAGTTTACGTGTTCTAGCAACTGTAGGCCTCGTAAGAGGAAAGCTTTACACATACCTCTTCGCTAGCTGTGTGGTGACGTGCAGACCTGTGAAAAAGCGTATGTTATGGCTCGCGGTTCCATTCTCGCTGACTATAACCTTTTCATCCCTTTTGTGAAAGAGCTACAAGCAGTCAGATCAAACATCAATAAGGAAATCGCAAGAAAATACTTTCAGCTCATAGTCCAATGGTGAAAAACTTATAATGCTGCACAACAGGTAACGCCACTTTCCGCTGCTGACAAGCAAATTTAGGGTTTCTAGGAATACATAACTTTATGAAATGTCACATTTGCATTCCTGTTGAGTATGACACAGCATACCAATTAAACACAGAAACAATCGAAATCTAGGTGAGTAGTATTTTACTAATTCGTACTGAAAGAGGCACGCTTGTGTACAGATACTCACTTTTATTGTGTGTGTGAGATCTTATGGGACTTAACTGCTAAGGTCATCAGTCCCTAAACTTGCACACTACTTAACCTGAATTATCCTAAGGACAAACACACACACACCCATACCCGAGGGAGGACTCGAGCCTCCGCTGGGACCAGCCACACAGTCCATGACTGCAGCGCCCCTGACCGCTCGGCTAATCCTGCGCGGCTCCCTTTTATTAAAACAGACGCTTCGTCATAAGGTTATCGTGTGTAGTTTTATTCCATTTCTTATAATACAGTGCACAATTTTCGTAAGGTTTTTTTTAGTGTTGTTAAAACAATACTGAACATGAGAGAGATATTAAACATCAACGATATATGCGAATTCTCTGATGTTATCTATAACAGTCTGACAATGCACATTTCTCAGTTAAAGATGTCAAACAAGATTTGAAGAAGAATAAAATGCCACTACCAGACGACAGCTAATATAGAGAATAATATTCTGACTATTTTGGCACGATGCACTCTCCCCCTACATAATACAAAAGCTTCGAGATGCATCTGCTGCCTGGCCATCTATTGAACCTGAAAGGACAAAATGTCACAGAAGTTTGCCCACTTTCCACACGCGGCTATTTTGGGTTGAGAAGTGAAGGGAATTATGTTCAAAGTTACATTAAATTGTTAATTTCAGCAGACAGCAGAATTGCGTTTTAAAAATTGTAGCAACGAATGCAATAGAACTCGCGACGTATTATCTATGCTGCGCGAGGCTTACTGTTAATGCTACTACACCTCCAGAACTTCCGCATTCTACAGTGCTGTGAGATAATGGAAATGTATCTGGACTTCTAAGAGCCTGACAGTTACAGCTTTTCTTTTGCACTGCACGACGTTTTCAACAAACAGATAGCGCAATAGAGTAGCTCAAATGGAAAGGAACACTTCCTATTTAAATTTCTGCATGCTATACTGTTGGCAGTTATGTGTAGGTGGCAGTTTCGTGGATGAACTCAGACTTAGGTTGATAATAATTATGAATATTTATCAGTGCTGTACCCACTGGTGTTCAACTCGTTTTCAACCAATGATTCCCACAGCTACAGGAACACTACTTGTGACACTTCTTAGACAAAATACTTACGCAGTGCTATCAGGCGAAAAGACCAACCTGACACAAACAGTGGGAAGTTTGTTTTACAAACTTCATACCTGGATAAAGAGCTTTTCCTATTTGAGATATCTGTGAACGTTGCTGCGTAAGACGATTTAAGAAGAAACTAAATTTCTTCAGCTACGCCAATGTTTAAAGAAAGCGTCTTAACGGCACTAAATCGTGGTTTGTGAATCGTTTACCGGCCGTACTCCCGCAACAGTATAGTTCAATCATTTCGTTCCTTTTTCCAAGAGTGCACTCTTCTCTAGGTCTCCTCCAAAGGTAAGTATGTGGGTCCGATTCCTGATCCAGTAAAAAAATATTCATAATTTCATTTCAAGCCCTATCACGTGCACAAAGGCCTCCTAGTGAAAATTAACGTGCATTTTTAATGTCTGTTCATGTGTTCCCAACAATTACTGGTCAAACACGCACACATCTTACCGCTGGTGAGTAAGCAATTGATACTTAAGCCATATTCATGGACGATAAAGAAGAACGATAGGAGTGCGGATCGATTGTCGCTCAGGCACCAGAATTTGTATTCTTATTTTGGATTCAAACACCCAGCAGCTGGTAAGAAAAACAGATAGGTAACATTTGATATTACTTAGTCAACAGTCCGATTACGTGTTGGGTTCATATCTCCGTCACAGAACTACACATCATGCGCCTTGTCTTTAAATACATACACACTTTGTTACTTCCGAATGGAGGCATATCAGACATCTTTCGTGGTTAGTTAACAGGGATGAAAGGGTCTTGATAGGAGTAACGGTTTATTACAAAAACTGTCGTCTTTTATTTTCAAGTTTAGATTTGGTTACTGATATTGGCGTAAATTTCGATAACTCATTACTCTTCACGACTAGTCAGCAATATGATATGATTTGATTAGATTAATACTTGTTCCATAGATCATGAATACATTTCGTAATGATGTGGAACGTGTCATTTCAATGAAAGATTTCTTTACACACCGGTATTCAATTTCTTTACAACAATTTTTTACCCTCTCTCTCATTCTTTTTTTATTTTTCTCTCGCCCTCTCTGCTCTCTCTCTCTCTCTCACACACATTCTTTTTTTATTTTTATTTCTTTTTATTTGTTTGGTGTGCTCGACTATCGGCGTGGCACGAAAACGTCCATGAATGAGTTTCTTAGTTTTGAGTACAGTTACGAAATATAAAAAGACTATGAGAGTTACTGATTTATGATGCTTAGTTTGCAGTCAGTTCTGAGTATTATTAGTAACTACGCTCCAGTCCCTAAACCTAGTTACAGAAATGCCTATCAGACGCATTACGTATTCCAGGCCGTAGCAGCCGCGTCTTTGACGCGCCAGCTATGGTCACTTCCCGGCCCACAGTAGGATCACATCGGTTCGTCTTCTTCCTGCTGGTACTGTAACTGAGATTTGGCAACAAGGCAAGGTATGTTTGGCAACTCTGTGATCGACGAGTTACTTCCTGCTGTGCACGGAATTAAGCCTCAAAGTTTATTTGATTTTTCCTGTCATTATCATCGAATAATCTGAGTTATTATCGCTTGAGGTGTAAGAAAAGATTGTAAATTTACGGTTTTCAGCCCAGGAAAGTCGATGCACGTGGAAATCGCAACAAAGCTCTGCCTTTAAATAGCAGTTTACGTGTTCTAGCAACTGTAGGCCTCGTAAGAGGAAAGCTTTACACATACCTCTTCGCTAGCTGTGTGGTGACGTGCAGACCTGTGAAAAAGCGTATGTTATGGCTCGCGGTTCCATTCTCGCTGACTATAACCTTTTTATCCCTTTTGTGAAAGAGCTACAAGCAGTCAGATCAAACATCAATAAGGAAATCGCAAGAAAATACTTTCAGCTCATAGTCCAATGGTGAAAAACTTACAATGCTGCACAACAGGTAACGCCACTTTCCGCTGCTGACAAGCAAATTTAGGGTTTCTAGGAATACATAACTTTATGAAATGTCACATTTGCATTCCTGTTGAGTATGACACAGCATACCAATTAAACACAGACCCAATCGAAACCTAGGTGAGTAGTATTTTACTAATTCGTACTGAAAGAGGCACGCTTGTGTACAGATACTCACTTTTATTGTGTGTGTGAAATCTTATGGGACTAAATTGCTAAGGTCATCAGTCCCTAAGCTTGCACACTACTTAACCTAAATTATCCTAAGGACAAACACACACAACCATGCCCACGGGAGGACTCGAACCTCCGCTGGGACCAGCCGCACAGTCCATGACTGCAGCGCCCCAGACCGCTCGGCTAATCCTGCGCGGCTCCCTTTTATTAAAACAGACACTTCGTCGTATGGTTATAGTGTGTAGTTTTATTCCATTTCTTATAATACACTGCACAATTTTCGTAAGGTTTCTTTTAGTGTTGTTAAAACAATACTAAACATGAGAGAGATATTAAACATCAACGATATATGCGAATTCTCTGATGTTATCTATAACAGTCTGACAATCCACATGCAGTTTATTGATTACACGCAATGAGTTAAAGACGTCAAACAAGTTTTGAAGAAGAATAAAATGCCGCTACCACACGACAGCTAACGTAGAAAATACTTTTCTGACTATTTTGGCACGATGCACTCTCCCCCTACATAATACAAAAGCTTCGCGATGCATCTGCTGCCTGGCCATCTATTAAACCTGAAAAGAACAAAATGTCACAGAAGTTAGCCCTCTTTCCACACGCGACTATTTTGGGTTGAGAAGTGAAGGTAATTATGTTCAAAGTTCCATTAAACTGATAACTTCAGCAGACAGCGAATGCAATAGAACTCGCGACGTATTATCTATGCTGCGCGAGGCTTACTGTTAATGCTACTACACCTCCAGAACTTCCGCATTCTACAGTGCTGTGAGATAATGGAAATGGATCTGGACTTCTAAGCGCCTGACAGTTACAGCTTTTCTTTTGCACTGCACGACGTTTTCAACAAACAGATAGCGCAATAGAGTAGCTCTAATGGAAAGGAACACTTCCTATTTAAATTTCTGCATGCTATACTGTTGGCAGTTCTGTGTAGGTGGCAGCTACGTGATTTAATTTCGGTGATTACAAAATAGAGTCGAATGTATGCACTGGGTAGCCGAGGCAAGCTAGTTCATGGCGATTCGGTGAACCAAGTAAATGAATGTACTGAACATGCTGCAAACCACTACAGGGAGCCTGTGTGTCAGAATTCTCAAAGAGTGTGCCGCAACGGTGTTATGATAGAAAAATGAGTGTCTCAGAAGAAGATTTGGTCGTCTTTTGGATTGATGATAGGTTCCCATGATGCTGGTCTGGGTTCGATTCCATCTTCTGCCGATGATTTTTCATAGGGAGAGACAGATTCTATTCTCTTCTGGCTACGCCAAGTGAAGAAGGTATAGTGGCATTGTGGTCTGAAATTCACGTTAAACATGATATTCCTTCTCTACCAAGTAGACGTTAGGTTGAACCACAATAAAGTGAGGAGTGGCGAAATGTGGGAACTCTATCACCAGTAACCTTTCTTATACTAGTTATTTATTTCTAGTGACGAAACAAACGCTATGTATGGTCGCAGGACATTTATTCCATCTTTTATTTGAGCATCTGTACGTCGATAAAATTGGTTCTGAACTTGGAATGCAACTCAGACCGCCCTTATCGCGGAATTTGATACATTCGTGTCAATACAGCTCGACTACAATTTGTTGTTTGTTCAAAACTGCAGATTCCTCAACAGCTCCACATATTACCCGTGAATGGGTTCGAATCCTGGCCCAGCACTAAAGTTTTCATTATGTTTTATCAAGCTCTAGCATGAGAACACCTATCTGCTGGTGGATAATAATTTTGATTTTTAATGCGTTTTCATTCGTTGTCAATACTAACGATATCTGACGTTTTTGACTCCCAGTGAGATACAGAAATTGTTTTAGAGATCACTGTTATGTTATTCAGACCTGCTGGTGGAGAAAAATTCGGTATCTGACGTCTCTTTGTGTGTAGTCAACAGCGATATGTGTGGTGTTCGATTCCCAGTCAGCACTGAACTCTTCGCCATGTTATTTCTAGTCCAAACAGGCTCACATGTCGCTGCCTTGTGTAACAAACCGATATTTAACGTTCGTTTTCTCTAGAATATAACAGCGATAGGTGCCGGGTTGTAGCCCTGGGAAGGAAAAAAGTAATGTTTCGTCTCGTCATTTCAGTTAAAACATCTAGCTACTGCCGCGAAAATCCGATATGTCATAGTTGATTGTGCTTCGATAACAACTCGATTAGGTTGTGGGTTCGAATCCCTGTCCAACATAAAGCTTTACCTCTGGGCATTTCAAGTAAGTTACTCGTGAAGAAGCAATATTTAACATCTCTCGTAGTTCGTTAACAGGAATAATAGATGCTGGGTAGGAATTCGCGTCCGTTAAAAATGTTTACGTTATGTAAAAAAAATGGTTCAAATGGCTCTGAGCACTATGGGACTCAACATCTGTGGTCATAAGTCCCCTAGAACTTAGAACTACCTAAACCTAACTAACCTAAGGACATCACACACATCCATGCCCGAGGCAGGATTCGAACCTGCGATCGTAGCAGTCGCGCGGTTCCTGACTGAGCGCCTAGAACCGCGAGACCACAGCGGCCGGCATTACGTTATCTAATTTAAAGTTGATATTAGCTGACTGATACGGTCTAAAATCGAGGTATATCACTCTCTGTATGCCTAGTCAGATATGACTGTCTGTTTCCGTCAGTCAAAAAATCTTAGTCTGCATGACCTGGTTTTGGATCCAAATGCAGAACGAGGCGGCTCTTCGTGTCATCTGAAGTTCATACATATTCTCAAGTAGCTTCTCGTGAATAACTTAAATTTTTAATGTCATTTTGTATTAAATAACAAGTATGGTATGTTACTTTGAAGAGGAAATCATGAATACGACGAACTTACTACGTGCATTACCTATCTGACACCGAGCGAGGTGGCGCAGTGGTTAGACACTGGACTCGCATTCGGGAGGATGGCGGTTCAATCCCGCGTCCGGCCATCCTGATTTGGGTTTTCCGTGATTTTCCTAAATCACTCCAGGCAAATGCCGGGATGGTTCCTCTGAAAGGGTACGGCCGACTTCCTTCCCTAAACCGATGAGACCGATGACCACGCTGTCTGGTCTCGTTCCCCAAACAACCAACCAACCAACCAACCTATCTGACGTAATAATGAGAGTGGTAACATTTCAGGTATGTCATTTATTGCAATAAATGTGAGCTTACAAAGCTTAAGGATGGTCTTATCTTTGATAAGGTGTTCCCTGATATTTCTAGTATCGTGGTATTACTTTACGTCTTGAGTTATTGGGATACAGAGCAGAGTTTTCTCTTGGAGACTTGTTGGAACCATTTTCAATAGTCGAACGTCTGTACCGAGGAGCGATTGGAGGACCTGCTAGACAGCTGCGTTATGTGGGTTGCATGTGAATCAGGCGAAATGCAATTCAGGTCGTTCGGATACTTTTGAGCATTACTGTATACCTCTCCTTGCTTGGATCGCAGCTTACAGTGAGCGCGAACTTAGGAACTTAACTGAAATTCATGAAACATGAGCAGCACTGATGTGAGAATGCTGTATAACATAGCTTTTGTCAACCGATGCAAGGAATGCTGCTGAACTTTAATGTATCCAATAGTTTCGGCTTTTTTCTAGTTTATTATAAGCAATGCTTACCTTGCGTCCAGTGAACAAACACCACCGTGTTCAAACTATGGTATCTGAGAGAATGATAAATGAAATGAAAATAGATCTCAAGCATATATCACACTATTTCGTCTGACTTTAATTTTAGGAAACGCATTATACACTGAAGCGCCAAAGAAACTGGTATAGGCATGCGTATTCAAATAAAGAGATATGTAAGGTACAATGTGGCGCTGCGGTCGGCCACGCCTGTAAAAAGGAACAAGAGTCTAGCGCAGTTGTTAGACTGGTTGCTGCTGCTACAGTGGCAGGTTATCAACATTTAGGTTAGTCTGAACGTGGTGTTATAGGTGGCGCACGAGTGGTGGGACACAGCATCTCCGAGGCAGCGATAAAGTGGGGATTTTCCCGTACGAACTTTTCAAAAGTGTACCGTGAATATCAGGAATCCGGTAAAACATCAAATCTCCGACATCATGCGACCAGAAAAAAAAAATCGTGAAGAACGGGACCAACGACGACTGAAGAGAATCATCGTTCAACGTGACAGAAGTGCATTCCACCCGCAAACTGCTGCAGATTTCAATACTAGGCCATCAACAAGTGTCAGCGTGCGAACCATTCAACGAAACATCACCGATATGGGCTTCCTGAGCCGAGAGCCCACTCGTGTACCCCCGCTGACTGCACGACAAAAAGTTTTACGCCTCTTCTGGGCCCGACTGTTGATGACTGGAAAAATGTTGCCTGGTCGGACGAGTCTCGTTTCAAATTGTATCGAGAGGATGGACGTGTACGGGTATGGAGACAACCTCACGAATGCATCGACCCTGAATGTCAGCAGGGGACTTTTCAAGCTGTTGGAGGTTCAGTTACGGTGTGGGACGTGTGCAGTTGGAGTAATATGGCACCCCTGGAACGTGACACGTACGTAAGCTTCCTGTTTGATCACCTGCATCCATTATTGTCTATTGGGCAATTCCAGCAGGACAATTCGACACCACACATGTCCAGAATTGCTACAGTGTGGCTCCAGGAACACTCTTCTGAGTTGAAACACTTCCGCTGGCCACGAAACTCCCCAGACATGAACATTATTGAGCATATCTGGGATGCCTTGCAATGTGCTGCTCAGAAGATATCTCCGCCCCCTCGTACTCTTACGGATTTATGGACAGCCCTGCAGGATTCGTGGCATCAGTTCCCTCCAGAGTATTGATATGGGCTTCCATTAGGATGTTCTTTAATTTTTTTTAAAAGACGGGTTAAGAGATGTTTATCCGAATTTCGAAATAGCTTTGAGGATGTGCTGTTTGAGACTTTACCGACGTCTTAACTGCTTCATTGGTTCACGGGCGTTTCGTCGGATAATGTTGTGGAAGCTGCACAATATTCTAACGAAACACCTGCTCGCCTTCTTCAGGTGCTTACTAACGTTTCTCTGCAGTGGCTCGCCAATATATGCGCTGATTCGCTAGAAAAGGGGGTCAACCAGAAAAGTCTGCTGTGGCTGAACACCGTCTTGACACGGGACACCGCAGGAGCTACGAAGAGACAAAGATCCTTTCGTCCGCTTTCTCGTACTGGGACTCCATAACTAAAGAAGCAATCGAAATACATATAAGTAACGACGTGATTAACAGAGACACGAGATTTCCACTCAGCAAGGCATGGGAATGAGCACTGGCGGTACAAGGCACCGTCGGCCGCAGACGAACGAATTCGAGTCTACACAGACGGGGAATCGCTAGTCCGCACAATTAAACTGGGCGGCAACACTGCCTGCACGCGCGCCGCGCCGCTATTTGCGGCTACGCTTTTCCCGCGTCGCGCACGCGAAGACTGTGGCCCGTTTCTCAGGCAGGAGGCACGGGATGTCGCCGCGCTCTGGGATTCGTCTACAGTGATGTTATAGCCCCACCCCTCGGCACCTGCGCTTTTCTAGCGAGTCAGCGTATGTATTGGTGAGCCAGTGCAACAAAGTGACACAACATAAAAAAAAGCAACACGTCAGTAAGTATCTGAAGACGACGAGGAGCGGCCCCGTTGAAATATTGTGCAGCTCCCGCATCACTGTGTCCGATGCGACGCCCCTGAATCAATGAAGCAGCTATGAGGATATTTATGACATTGCTGGTGACTTTAGTACCTTGTGAATGCAGTTTGAGCCAATGAAAGAAAACAAAACACTAATTAATTTCGACTATGGGCATCAGCAGACAGCCAAATTTTCTTACTTTCCCACACTCCGCTGTAGACTGAAAGATTAATTTTGGAAACATCTCCGAGGTTGTGGCTAAACTATTTTTCATCGATATCTTCCGCGAGTGCTAGTCCCGCAACATAGATAGAAGAGTTTCAAAACGGTTCAAGCGGCTCTGAGCACTATGGGACTTAACTTCTGAGGTCATCAGTTCCCTAGAACTTAGAACTACTTAAACCTAACTAACCTAAGGACATCACACACATCCATGCCCGAGGCAGGATTCGAACCTGCGACCGTAGCGGTCGCGCGGTTCCAGACTGCAGCGCCTAGAACCGATCGGCCACTCCGGCCGGCTAGGAGAGTTTCTGCGGAATTTGGAATTAGGATAGATGTGCCGGCAGGGTGTTCCGTATCTGTGTATCTCAATCGGTGAGAGTATTTCCCGCACCAGTCTAAAATTCCGTGTTCGAGTCGCAGACTGGCACACAGTTGTAACGTGCAAGGAAATTTGAAACCAGTGAACACACTCCGCTGCAGAGTGAAAGAATCATTCAGGAAGCAATGCCCCAGGTGGTGGTTAAGCTATCTCTCCACAATATCCCGTTTTTCAGGAGTTCTTATCCAGCAAGTTATGCAGGAGTGCCTGTGTAAAGTTTCGATGGCAAGAGAAGAGGCATAGGTGGAGGTAAAACTGTAAGTGCAATTATGAGTTCTGCGTAGAAAGTAAGGTGCGAATTTGAGATCGAGTTTGTTACATAGTTTTTCATCTGTCATTATGTTACAACTCCAGTCACTTTCTCTCGGGATGTCTAACACAGTCCTCGAGAATCGGTACTATTATTTTCACCAAGTGCACTTGGCCCCAAACATTTAAATGTGGCAGGAAGAGAACCCTCTACCACAGAAATAGCTGCTGTTACGAGGTGGCTTACGTGCATGCAGCAACTATGCTGCCTAGTCACATTGATGTGTCCACCTGTCAAAAGGCTGAATAATCACCTTCTGCAGCGTGGACATGCAGGAAGAGAGTCACTGAGGTTCTGGAAGATACTGACAGGATGTGGAGACACGACGACTCCAGTGCCGTGACCAGCTGCGCGAGGTTTCAGGATACATGGCGTGAGCAGCCCGATCAAAGTGGTCCTGCAGGTTCTCCATTGGTTTAAATCTGCGGAGTTTGATAGTCAGGGTGCTATTCGAACTACGCACGCACATTGCGAGCTGTGTGACATGTTGCATTGGCATGCCGGCAGATGCTGTCGTGGCAAGGGAAACTAAACTGCATGTAGGGATGGAAATGGTACCCAAGGATAGATGCCTACTGTATACAGGGTGGCCCATTGATCGTGACCGGGCCAAATATCTCACGAAATATGCGTCAAACGAAAAAACTACAAAGAACGAAACTTGTCTAGTCTGAAGGGGAAAACCAGATGGCGCTATGGTTGGCCCGCTAGATGGCGCTGCCATAGGTCAAACGGATATCAACTGCGTTTTTTTGAATAGGAAACCCCATATTTTATTACATATTCGTGTAGTACGTAGAGAAATATGAATGTTTTAGTTGGACCACTTTTTTCGCTTTGTGATTGATGGCGCTGTAATAATCACAAACATATGGCTCACAATTTTAGACGAACAGTTGGTAATAGGTAGGTTATTTAAATTAAAATACAGAACGTAGGTACATTTGAACGTTTTATTTCGGTAGTTCCAATGTGATACATGTACCTTTGTGAATTTATCATTTCTGAGAACGCATGTTGTTACAGCGCGGTTACCTGTAAATACCACATTAATGCAATAAATGCTCAAAATGATGTCCGTCACCCTCAATGCATTTGGCAATACGTGTAACGACATTCCTCTCAACAGCGAATAGTTCGCTTTCCGTAATGTTCGCATATGCATTGACAATGCGCTGACACATGTTGTCAGGCGTTGTCGGTGGATCACGATAGCAAATATCCTTCAACTTTCCCCACAGAAATAAATCCGGGGACGTCAGCTCCGGTGAACGTGCGTGCCATGGTATGGTGCTTCGACGAACAATCCACCTGTCATGAAATATGCTATTCAATAACGCTTCAACCGCACGCGAGCTATGAGCCGGACATCTATCATGTTGGAAGTACATCGCCATTATCTTGTAGTAACATCGGTAGAACATTACGTAGGAAATCAGCATACATTGCACCATTTAGATTGCCATCGATAAAATGGGGGCCAATTATCCTTCCTCGCATAATGCCGCACCATACATTAACCCGCCAAGGTCACTGATGTTCCAATTGTCGCAGCCATCGTGGATTTTCCGTTGGCCAATAGTGCATATTATGACGGTTTACGTTACCGCTGTTGGTGAGTGACGCTTCGTTACTAAATGTTCCGGGTCTAAAAAATCTGTCATCGTCCCGAAATTTCTCTTGTGCCCAGTGGCAGAAATGTACACGACGTTCAAAGTCGTCACCATGCAGTTCCTGGTGCATAGAAATATGGTACGTGTACAATCGATGTTGATGTAGCATTCTCAACACCGACGTTTTTGAGATTCCCGATTATCACGCAGTTTGTCTGCTACTGATGTGCGGATTAGCCGCAACAGCAGCTGAAGCACATACTTGGGCATCATCATTTGTTGCAGGTCGTGGCTGACGTTTCACATGGGCCTGAACACTTCCTGTTTCCTTAAATAACGTAACTATCCGGCGAACGGTCCGGACACTTGGATGATGTCGTCCAGGATACCGAGCAGCATACATAGCACACGCCTGTTGGGCATTTTGATCACAATAGCTGTACATCAACATGATATCGACCTTTTACGCAATTGGTAAACAGTGCATTTTAAGACGGGTAATGTATCACGAAGCAAATAGCGTCCGCACTGGCGGAATGTTAAGTGATACCACATTCAAAAGTGTGTGTGAAATCTTATGGGACTTAACTGCTTAGGTCATCAGTCCCTAAGCTTCCACACTACTTAACCTAAATTATCCTAATGACAAACACACCCACCCATGCCCGAGGGAGGACTCGAACCTCCGCTGGGACCTGTGATACCACGTACTTATACGTTTGTAACTATTACAGCACCACTTATTACAAAGCGAAAAAAGTGGTCCAACTGAAACATTCATATTTCTTTACGTACTACACGAATATGTAATAAAAATGGAGGTTCCTATTCAAAAAAACGCAGTTGATATCCGTTTGACCTATGTCAGCGCCATCTAGCGGGCCAACCATAGCGCCATCTGGTTTCCCACTTCAAGCTAGACGAGTTTCGTTCTTTGTAGTTTTTTCGTTTGATGCTTATTTCGTGAGATAATTTGCCCGGTCACTATCAATGGACCACCCTGTAGATCCATTGTGGCTTCCATAATGGGGAGACGACCCTGGGAATGCCCTCCAATCTGAACTCTACCAACAGCTGTTGCAGGGTATTTGCTATCAGAAGTTTCATACCGGTGGAGCACAAAACGTTATTCGTCTGAAAAGCCCACCTGTCGCTAGTCAGTGGACGTCCAGCTGCGGTATTGGTGTGCAAATTCCAGCCTTCGTCGTAGATAAACAGCAATGAGTATGGTTGCATGACCAGGCGCCTGCTGCAAAAGCCCATACGTAGCAATGTTCGCCGAAGGGTCGTTGAGGAGACACTGTAGGTAGACCCTTGGTCCATCTGGGCGGTCAGTTGCTCAACAGTTGCACGTCTATCCGCCCATATGCATCTCTGCAGCCGTTGTTCATCCCTGTTATCTATGGCCCATGGTGGACCACAGTTGCCTCGGCGATGGTTTTGGATAGCGCCATTTTGCCATGCACGATATACTTTAACCTTGGGACCAAGCGGTTTACAAACTCAGCCATTTCGGAAATGCTCCCACCCTTGGCCTGAAAGCCAATGATATTGCGCATTTGGTTGTCAAGTAAATCGCTCCGTTGCCGCATTACACCTGAACAGTCTCCCGTGCCTCTCCTGACACACTTTATACACTCCCTAGTGCTAGTGCTGGCACTTGCGAACTGTGAGTGATTATTGAATGTTGACGTCGAACATAGGCGGTGGCCGCATCAACGTGATTGGACCGTATATATACGAGAGTTTTTTTTTTTTGCGGAATTGAAACCATGAAAACCCGATGCTGCTTTGCGCACATGGGTTGCGAAGTGTCTGTAGTATACCTTATACCTGTGACATCGCGCTTTCCATTTCCGAGCACACAGTGTACTTAAAGATACCTAGAGCAACTGAAATGGTAATTAAATCAAGACCCTAAACTGTCGACAGGCTTTGATATACATCAACGGGGAGAGTTGAAAATGTGTGCCCCGACCGGGACTCGAACCCGGGATCTCCTGCTTACATGGCAGATGCTCCCTTTCTTCACCACCCCCCTACTTCCCGTACCCCCTCTTTTCCAGAATCCCTTTGTGAATAGCACACGACAACATTTTAATTTCAGTCTCTTTTACTGAGTGACCAAATGATGTATTACACATTTACATAGTTTATACGACTTCGTGTTTTTCAAAGCGCTTAACTCGAATTGTTATACAGGGTGAGGCAGCTAAGTCGTAGCACCCCTTGAATCTTTCCAACCGCATGGATACAAAGATAACGTTTGGACAGTGAATTGCAAGGACAGAGCCTTCTTGAATACATCACATTTCATGTTTGTGCTATTTCTTTTTACAGAGATATGAGGGCATCTTTTGTTTTTTTTAATGGAACCCTATGTTAAATTTTAGCGTAACATGATCAAATATGTGTATATCATAATATTTAGGCGAATGGATTTTGAGACACAGATATGTTCTCGTATCGTGTTCGTCCCTCGAAGCGGCGTTGTCCAATGCGACCTTTCCTGTTATGTAGAGTACGTGGTAGACGTCCCGAGTCCGTCCTTACACAAACACTCCAATTTACCCGACAATAGTAAGATAAATTGCGATATTTTCTGCAAAAGTTAACTGATGGTGTCGAGCAATATTATTTGACACCTGTGATACCAAAATAGTAGACAACATAGGGTATTAAAATACTACAAGATGTTAATACAGCCCGCATCTCGTGGTCGTGCGGTAGCGTTCTCGCTTCCCACGCCCGGGTTCCCGGGTTCGATTCCCGGCGGGGTCAGGGATTTTCTCTGCCTCGTGATGGCTGGGTGTTGTGTGATGTCCTTAGGTTAGTTAGGTTTAAGTAGTTCTAAGTTCTAGGGGACTGATGACCTAAGATGTTAAGTCCCATAGTGCTCAGAGCCATTTTGTTAATACATTTTAAGTAACAGAAATACAAATGTAAATTTATTGGTCACAATTATTTCGTACGTATTTTTTATTTGAAAATATTTACTATTGTTCACAATACAGACCAAATACAAACAAAGATGCAAAATACATACTGTACATGATACAAAACTTAACTGAAGCATGTGCTCAAAATGCTTCCCCTGTGCTGCAATGTACATTTGTAGTCGTCGTTCGAATTATCTGTGAACGGCTGCGATGGTTTCACTTGAGATATCAGCGCACGCTTCGATGATACGTTGCTTCATATCGTCTGGCGTAGTTGGTATTTCAGCATACACTTTATGTTTGATTGATCCCGGCAGAAAAAAATCAAGAGGGATCAAATCAGGAGACCGGGCTGGCCAGTTCACTTCAGCACCACGAGCAAAAAAGTATACCGAGGTGGCTGAAAGGCTTTGTAGAGACAGCCAGAGTCAAAGACCTTCCTCGAAGTGGACTTACCTTGCGATTCACTCACGTGTTCGTAGAGCGCGGTATGTTTCGATGCAGCGTCCAGAAGTCAACTGCCGGAAGCAAAATCAACTGTTCATAAAGTGTTACATAAACTGTTACATCTTTCCGCGTACAAAATGCACAAGAACTGCAGCCAAGCGATCGTCCCTTGCGGTATGCTTTTGCGTGTTCCATTCTGTCAAAGATTATTACTTTTTCAGCTGAAGCTTCGTTCAACATCTGGACATGTGAATCGCCACAATACTAAAATTTGGGACTCCCAAAACCCTTATAACACATAAACATATCCGCGAGAGCACGAAGCTTAATGTTTAGTTTGTCCTAGTGCTTAATAGGGCGATATGCCCATTGTTCTTCAGATGGGAAAACATAATGGGAAATGTAAACTTGGACGCACTCGAACAAAACGAAGAGCAACAGCCGTCCATCATAGTCCAGCATAATGGTGCACCACCATATTGGAGTTTGGAGGCCCAGGACGTGCTGAACGGCGCATTTGCTGAGAGGTGGATGGATCATGCTGGACCTATGGCATGGCCCTCGCGTTCTCCCAATGGTACGCCAGTAGACTACTTTTTGTGGGGCTAAATCAAGGATCGCGTGTATACAACACCAGTCGCTGACATTGCTACGCTTTTCGTACGAATCAGATTAAGCAACCAGAATTTTTGACACGTACATGGGCAGAACTCGAATATCGCCTTGATGTATACGAGTGACGAGTGAGGCACATATTGAAATTCTGACATGATGGAAAAAAGAAAACTCTGAGGGCAGCTAAAAGTTTTACAACAGACCACGATATTCTATCTCTAAAAGTCTCAAAGTTAGCACGGGGTGTTCATAAAGTCTCTCCGCAGTGCAGCATGATTGTTAGCCGCGCGTGACGCATGCCGCAGTTAATATATCGAAATGAAACTCGATGAAATACAAGTTATTAGTTTATTGAATATTAATATTTACTTACAAATTTTCACATTAAAATTGTTGAAAGTGTCCCCCCTGTTGTTGAATACACAATTCAATTCGTCTAATCATGTTTCCAAACACAAGCTGGAACATTTTTTCTGCAGCAGAAGCAGTGAAAGTGGATATTGCAGTTTTCAATTCATCGATGGGTTTTGGACGGTTTTTATAGACAGTTGCTTTCGCTGCACCCCAGAATAAAAAGTCAGGTGGTGTTAGGTCAGACAATCATGGAGGCAAAAGTCCCTGTGAAATTATTCCATCACCAAAAACATCAGGAAGCAGTGACATTGAAACGCGAGCTGTATGCGCGGTTGCACCATCTTGTTGAAAATAACCGTTCAGTGTTTCACTTAACACAAGTTCTCCCATGAATGGATACAGAATATCACTGCCGTATCGTTGTGCGTTTATTGTTTCGTTGAAAAATATGGGAGCCACAATCCGACGTCTAGAAATTGCAATCCAAACTCCTATTTTCACAGAATGAATTGGTTCCTCATGAATACACAATGGATTTGCAGTACTCCACATACGAGAATTTTGCAAGTTCATGTACCCGGATAAATGAAACCACGCCTCATCAGTGGAAAACGTTTCATTACGAATATCCCTTCCATTTTCTTGAACGAAATTTTTGAACCATTGACAATAATGCAGTCTCTTACCATGATCAGTATTTTTCATTTCTTGCACGACTGTCAATTTGTATGAGAAAACTAATTTTTTCGTTACAGCTGTGTGGGCCGTTCCGACACTAACATCGATTTCCTGGGCGAGTTTTCTTACTGACTTGTTCGGACTCATGGACATTTTATAGGAAATATGGATTAGTTTATCCTCAGACAAAACGTTAGGAGGACCACTTCTCGGTGCATCTGTCACTGAACCCGTACTTCGAAATTTGTTAGTCAAATCTCGCACAGTATCGCGATGTGGGAATGTTGTCTCCGGGAAAACTGAATTAAATGTCTGACGAACTGAAACTGTGTATTTACCGCCCGCTTCGAACACTTGTTCGACTAAAAACACACGTTCTTCAATGGTTAACATTTCAACAGTGGCAAAAACGAAACAAACGAACAAAGGAACTAAACTTAAACGTTCACGTCAACACGTAACGACACACACCAACGATACTACTGACACTGGCTGGGGTAAACGAAACAGTGGAATGTTCTGAGAGTGCACTTGAAGGGAAGTAACCCAGGCAGGCGAACGATCATACGGCACTGCGGAGAGACTTTTTGAACACCCCGTATATTCCGGTGTGATAACACGATTTTATGGACATCCTGTGCATCCAGAGAGGTGTTGAATATGGAAATGACTTAACTGCTGGACAGTTTTTGTTCTCTGAGGACTCATCGCATACCACTACTAATTTAACAACATGAAAATCTAGGTAAAAAAGATGCTGGTTTTGTGGGGAGTAATATTTCGGAGTTAAGCGAGTTAAGCTAACACCAGGTGACAAAGAAGGCCATGAAGTCAGATGAGCTAGCTTCACGGCATTTAGCGTGCGCGTTGAGGTAACGGAGCCACTTGTCGGTAGCCACGTTTGTTGCCATTCTGGCGGTGACGTCAGTAGCAATAAACATAGTAGTATCCCTTATTCATGGCTTCTACATCCGGTGCCCAAGGCCGTCCTAGGTGTTACTCGACTGTAGTCTGGCCTGGAAAGAGTACGTAACTTAGCTACGCTGGGAGCGGAGTTTTTATAATTTCTAATGAAAAGCTGAGAAGCCTGCGAACATCTGCCGAGGCCGGATCTTTAATTTCAACTATGATCGAGTTTCTAACGGAAATTCCCTGGGTTGTTCCTGTTTTGACGACCACATACAAAGATTACGCTACCATGAAGGTGTGCCACAAGGGTGTGTCCCCTCCTCTATATCTTTTACACTTATGATACACCTAAACCACCACGTTCTGTTCACCTCCATTAGTGTGCAGAAACATTGCATTTCTAGGCTTCTGCCCTACACTCTGGAATTCAAACAATATCTCGAATTCCACCTTAACCGGTTTACTTTCTGACGTAAGACCCTCCCAAAACTCAGGCAATGATTACGGATTCCCACGCCCGGGTTCCCGGGTTCGATTCCCGGCGGGGTCAGGGATTTTCTCTGCCTCGTGATGACTGGGTGTTGTGTGGTGTCCTTAGGTTAGTTAGGTTTAAGTAGTTCTAAGTTCTAGGGGACTGATGACCATAGCTGTTAAGTCCAATAGTGCTCAGAGCCATTTTGATTACGGAATGAACTACAAGCAGCTTCCATCCCCATGGTTTAGCTATCCATTTAACCACCCAGTTCTGCTAACCAATATATTAAAATGTCGTGCACTCAGACTTGAGTGGCAACGAACATTGAAACTTCATTTATCAACAGTCGTCCAATAGAAATCCCACTATAGTCTACAACGAAGAATTTGTCGACCCAGCTGAAATGCTGAAAAACGTTAGAAATTCTGAGAAAACAGGAGTAAGAGGTAGGGAATGACTGGAAAAATACAATATGCACAAGAACCAAGAGGGCACAATAAGACTGGAGGGCCAAGAATGAAGTGCTCGGATTAAGAAGGGTGTAAGACAGGGATGCAGTCTTTCACCCTTACTGTCCAAGCTGTTCATCGAAGAAGCAATGACGGAAACAAAAGAAAGTCTCAGGAGTGGGATTAAATTTAGTCAGTGATAAAATTTGCTAATGGCATTGCTATACTCAGTGAAAGTGAAGAAAAATTGCAGAATCTATTGAAACAGTCTAATTAGTACATAACTGGAGTAAGATAACCTTCAAAAGATCAAAGTATTGATAAGTAGCAGGAATGAGAATGGGGAGACACATAGCATCAAAACTGTGATCATGAAGGAATTCTGATACCTTTGAAGCAAAATAACCCATGACGGAAGACACAAGGAGCACATAACAAGCAGACTAGCACAAGCAAAGAGAGCACTCCTGTGCAAGCCAAGTTTACTGGTGTCAAACATACACCTTAATTTTTGCAAGAAATTTCTGGGAATGTAGATTTGGAGAACAGTATTGTGTGGTAGCGAATCACGGATTGTGGGAAAACCGGGGCAGAAGAAAATCGAAGCGTTTGAGCTGTGATGTTACAGAAGAATGTTGAAAATTATGTAGACTGATAAGCAATGAGGAGGCTCCTCGCAGAATCGGCGAGGAAAGGAATGTATGCAAAACACTGACAATAAGAAGGGACAGGATGGTAGGACATCTGTTAAGACATCAGGGAATTACCACCGTGGCACTAGAGGGAGCTGTAGAGGGCAAGAACTGTAGGGGAAGACGAGCTACTAAACTTACTAACCGGCCGAAAATGGAAGTTCCACAAGTCTATTATCCTATTCACATACAAAACCTTGATCGGACCGATCCTCCTCTATGACAATTTTCTTCGGATATCCACTTCAACAACGTTGCACCATGCCCTCAAAATCAATGAACGACGTACACAGCGTCCTTTTCTTTTGCATTCGTTTAGCTTCTCCGACATGGATCCTTTACCATCTCATCAAATTTAGCTTCCCCGACATGGATTCTTTACCATATCGTCTATTTTATACCTCTCCTCTCTGACAATGAAAGCCGGTGGCTGACTTAGATTCATTGGTAGGAGACTGGGAAAATGTAGTCAGTCCGAAAACTCTTCCCAAAACACTACCGTGTTCCATCTTACGAGGGTTGTCTAGAAAGTAAGTTCCGATCGGTCGCGAAATGGAAACCACTGGGAAAATCCGGTAAAGCTATGTACAGTTGTGTTGGGCAGTGTCCTTAGTACGCCCATTGATGGTATCGCGTCGCTCTTTTCAGTTTTGAGTGAACAGTAAAACCGTAAAGAGGCGTAGGGAATAGCGTCTCCCGCCAAGTATGAGGCCCTGGTTAGAGATCTCGCCTGTGACATTCGACCCACATAACACAACTGTCGAGCAGTTCCTTCTTCATGCCAGTTCTAGGCTGCACATTGCAGGGGCAATAAGACGCTCCTGCAGCGTTTCCAATGAGAAGTGTTTGATCACCCACAATACAGTCCATAATTGGCTCTCCCTGAGTCTCATCTCTGCTCACAAGAAGCGCTGGCTATGAAGACAAAATTTTTCCACAAACATCGAGCTGCAGACCAGTTCAGATAACTGGCCGAAAGCACAGGCGGCTGCTTTCTATGACGGGAATATTGGAAAGTTGAGAAAACACTACGACAATACTTGAAGTTGGAGCGGCGACTATGTAGAGAAGTAGGGGGAAAGTGTACCGAACTGACGCAAATAAAACTTTTCTGGTTTTGACTGTGGTTTCCATTTCGCGACCGATCGGTACTCACATTCTGGACATCCCTCGTAGAATGTTGTTAAAATGTGTGGAGCCCCAGCACTTAGGACAGGTGATATTGAACGTATCGAATGAAGGGATCGCGATAGATCACAGATCTGAAACATCCTCGTATATCAAATGTATGTGCCGGGCAGGGACTCGAAACGGGACGTTTGGTTTTTGCGAGGAAGTGGTCTACAGCACGACTCACGACCCTTCCTTACAGCTTCACTTACACCAGTACCTCATCTCATTCATTCACTCAGTCGTCCTAGTCACAGCAGACCCATAAATGAGCATGAAGGAGATGCTGAAAGACCTAATCTCGCATGCGCTTGAAGATAGACACCAGCTGTCCTGCGAAGCTTATTTCCCAAAAAGTCAAGAACCAGCATTAAGTGAGGTTTTAGGAATATACTAACACCTTCTATCTATCTCTCACGCAGGGTAGTTACAGCGCTCACAGAGGCATTTAAGCAATCATTCTTACCATACTCCATACCGTGAATGAAACGGGAAGGTGCCCAACACAATGGGAAGTACCCTTTGCCACGTACTTCACAGTGGTTTGCCAAGATGGAGATTTCTGATGGTACTTTGTAGCACATCATCTTCGTTACTCTCCGCCAGCATCTCTCAACGTAATGGAGCAAACTGCGAGGGTCATTGCAGAAGTTATGGCAGCTATTTTTTGTCTCGAAAATGATAACGAATTATAAAGTTCTGAAATTTTCAAATGGAAGATCAGTTCATATGTAAACGTTAATCGTAGTGAGATAGATTTCGCCGGTCGCTGTGGCCGAGCGCTTCTAGGCGCTTCAGTCCGGAACCGTGCTGCTGCTACGGTCGCAGGTTCGAATCCTGCCTCGGGCATGGATGTGTGTGATGTCCTTAGGTTAGTTAGGTTTGAGTAGTTCTAAGTCTAGGGGACTGATGACCTCAGATGTTAAGTCCCATACCATAGTGCTTCGAGCCATGCGTTTTTTTTTTTTTTTGAGATAGATTAACACACACACACACACACACACACACACACACACACACACATACACATACACCGCCATAGATATATAACACGAGAAAAAAGAATATGACAAATTTTGTCGTTTCAAATGTGTTTAGCTGTCAGTTGCAACAGTTCAGAATAGTACAGGGCAGGAACACTGGCCTGTGACATCATAGAGCCCTCAAAATAGTCTCCCAGCGAATCCACCATACAGCAAGCGCTGTGGTAGACGCCGAATACCCGTGACCTCACAAGAGAGAATCGTCGGATCTCACGCATCACTGCTGTGGCAATGTCTTCACGTATTCCAAAGCGTGTTCCGTGCAGTGGCTGTTCCAGTTTTGGTACAAGGTCATAATCGTCTGGTGGATATGGTGGATGTTCCAGTACTTCCTATCCCCATCGCACGAACAGATTGCACACACGCGCTGCAGTATGGACTCTCTAGTTGTTCTGAAAAAATTTATGCATCGTGTAGACGTTCAGGACGTTTCTTCCGAATGGGACAGCAGTACAGAACATTATCAGTTTGTCCACGTGGGAAGAAATATCACAGAATCACTCCTCTAATATCATGTGATTACCATTAACTTGACAGGAGAGGAACTGCGACGACCGGCCAGAGTGGCCGAGCGGTTCTAGGCGCTACAGTTAGGAACCGCGCGACCGATACGGTCGCAGGTTCGAATCCTACATCGGGCATGGATGTGTGTGATGTCCTTAGGTTAAATAGGTTTAAGTAGTTCTAAGTTCTAGGGGAATGATGACCTCGGAGGTTGAGTCCCATAGTGCTCAGAGCCATTTGAACTGCGACGAAATTTTTGCCTGTGTGGTGAACCTGGATGACGCCATTCCGCGAACTGGCGTTTCAGTCGTGGCTCATAGACCCTGGTCCAGAATTCAAAATGCATCCATGGCTATGATTCTCGCAAGCATATTGTCTCCCTTACCCTCGTAAAGCAGGCACTAGATGCACACGATAAATTAAGTAATGGAATGTCTACCCGTAGGGTAGACCGTTCGCCTGGTGCAAGCCTTTTGATTTGACGCCACTTCGGTGATTAGTGCGTCTATAGGGATGAACGTGCCCACTTTTCCACTTCCTTTAGTGCACGAAGTATCTACTTTGCAACAAGTTTACGCGTGTGTCGCTCGTCGCGTAAAATCCTGTAGATTGTTGTCGTCTCAATACTGGTATGATGCAATAACTTGTGCAACGTCCATCTTCCGTCGTTCTCCAAACATTAGATAACATGGGTGCTAGCACAGACCGTACACCCACGACGGGCCGCCCGGATTGGTGCCAGGACTTCATATTTTTACAAATATTAGGAAACCGATATATCGATATTTAAGGCAGTATCTTTATCGGCCCTCGATGAATCGAAGTAAATAGACGATATATCGATATATCACGGGAAGAAATATCGACGTACCGGCCAAACAAAATACTGGCTGCAATTTGTAAATCTACTACGAGATTTAGAGCAGTATATTTAAATATTGATTTAGTATTAGATGTTCCGTAGTTCAACAAGCTAGGAGCCTGCTTAGAGCAAGAACTGAAAGGAAAACGATTCCGGTTCTAGGCGATACAGTCTGGAACCGCGCGACCGCTGCGGTCGCAGGTTCGAATCCTGCCTCGGACGTTGATGTGTGTGATGTCCTTCGATTAGTTAGGTTTAAGTAGTTCTAAGTTCTAGGGGGCTGATGATCTCAGAAGTTAAGTCCCATAGTGCTCAGAGCCATTTGAACCATTTTTGAAAACGATTCCCGTTCATACTTTGCGCTAATCACTTTGCTAACAATGATAACTGCGTGTGAGTTGCACAATAAAAGGTGCTCGATGGGTCCGTCATTCGATTTCGTCACATACCGGATTTGTCTGAAACACTTCATGCCGGCCTCTCCGTTTTATTTTATTTTCTGCAAACGCCAGTGAACTAGCAGGCGTAGTGTCAAAATTGCGGGGTGAAGTTAAACGCCGCAGTTTCTGTTGGTAGCGCCGAGCGCTGACTACGTAAACATTTCCCTCACACGCCCCCGCCCACCGAAAAGACCAATCTTGTCGTTTAGATTTTTGTGCAACAGTTTCAGCAACTATTTTTGGAGAATACCGATGTGAAGAAATAGCACACTACTTGCGTTAAAAATTATTTTTAATGCAACTAGTCTCCTATTTCTTCACATCGTATTATTCAATTCTTCAATTCACATCCCCCCTCCCCCCCCCCCTGCCCTCCTGATCCTGTGCAATTGGACTTCTTCTTTGTGCCATCTATACTTGCTTCACACAGTCGAAGAGAAAGACTGGACATGATGAAAGCTCACAAGGTAGTAAGATTCCTTCAAACAGTGAAATTGGAATTATGTTCTATTACAGTTTCAAATATTTACCGATAATTTCGAAAAAATATAACATAAAAATATCGGCATTCGACACTGTCATTTCAATATCAATACGTCGGTGAAAAAATCGATATAATGGTATTTCATCAAGAGCCCTAAATTCGGCGGATCTCGGTCGCTGTAGCTCTTAAAGATTAAAAACAGTCTTGACCGCAACTTTTTATTTTTATTGGAGTGACCGGTTTCGATTCTATTTAAGAACCATCTTCAGACTCCAGAACAGTGGGTGAACTCCGTGGTGAAAGTTGCACCACGGAGTCCAATCACCGTTCTGGAGTCTGAAGATGGTTCTTAGATAGAATCGAAACCGGTCACTCCAATAAAAATAAAAAGTTGCGGTCAAGACTGTTTTTAATCTTTAAATTTTAATTCGTAAGATCGCTGATAATGTTTTCAAAAAATTTACGCTGTTACTCTCCCACACCTAAATGCATCTGTCCAGCGAGCAACCGTTCGGTACGGTAGAGCAACATTTCCTACAGCTTCACCAAGTTCCTCGTGGCATTGTCGCGCATTCCTTCAACGGGAAATTGCAGTCTTTACTTAAGAGCGCTGCTGAAGCCGGGTACCATCCATCCTGCATGGCTGCTAAACTCACACTATCGTCTCTCTTCACGCATCGTTCTCCTAGAAAGTACTGCCATCTAGCGTCACGTCACATTACTGTGGATTCCTGGGAAGATTTCTTGCGACGGTTCGATTCCCGCGCCAGCGGCCGCCACCTAGAATTCCCGCCGAGAGGCGCCTTCGGCGGCCACAGCGACGGAGAGGGCGTTCCGGGATGGGTCGCCCCCGTGCTGCTGGCAGCGTGCGGGCAGAACCTTCCGGAGGTGGACGACGTGAACTTCTCACCGCAACAGAGGCGGTTGATGAAGAGTGGCTGCAGTCTCTGCCCTGGTGTTCCGTTGCACTGGTCGGGGCACATGGTCGGTCAACCGGAGGTTCCAAGCCGTTGTTTGATAGAGGGCACGGAGACTTTTATGAAGGGGCCCACTAAAACTGCTGCATACCGCTATTCGCCGAACCGTGGGCTCTGAGCGACGTTAAACAGCCACTTAAAAAAATGTAATATTCGTCGGGATGGCCGTTTGCAAGTGTTTAGCCCATGTGGATTCGAGTGGCCGCTCAGCTTCTAAAGACGTATTCACTGCCCAGATAACTGAATCTTGGTTGTAGTGAAGTACGTTCTCGGTGCGCATCGTTGTTATTGTATTGAGTCCACGTGGTTTTGGATGGGCGTGCTGCCTTGGAAAGAATCATAGTTATTACATTATGTGCTATTTAGTTGAGCACACTGTATCGTGTTATTCATTTGATTATTACTGAGAAAGGTGTCGTTTACATTTTGGAAGGAGGGCTGTACATGGGTAATATTAACGTGTGAATGGTTCTGCCTGTTGTGTGACGATTAATTGTGGTCATTTCAATACACACATCAAAAAAAAGTAGACGTTGACTTTGGATATTGTATCACAGACACAATCCCTTTCACTGTTCAGAGATGTCACTAAACCCACCCAGAGATGTAAACAACCAAGCCTATTAGACGGAGTGTGTCCGACAGCCGATCAGTTCCAGTCATTCCACCAGAAAGGAGGTACACGGCTCGTGTTGTCTGTAGTTCGAGTCCTTCCTTGGGGAAGTTAGACTAAGTAGTGTGTAAGCCTAGGGACAGATGGCCTCAGCAGTTTGGTCCCATAAAATTTACCACAAATTTCCAATTGTCTGTAGTCCAACCATGCCTGGACGGTCAATACCGCGGTTCGCATCCGCATTGTTACTTTGTGCCACGATGGGCTCTCAATACGGGAAGTGTCCAGGAGTCTCGGGGTGAACCAAAGCGATATTGTTCGGACTTGGAGGAGATACAGAGAGACAGGAACTGTCGATGTCATGCCTCGCTCAGGCCGCCCAAGGGCTACTACTACTGCAGAGGATGACCGCTGCCTACAGATTACGGCTCGGAGCAACCCTGACAGCAGCGCCACCGTGTTGAATAATGCTTTCCGTGAAGCCACAAGACCTGGTGTTACGACTCAAACTGTGCTCAATAGGCTGCATGATGCGCAAATTCACTCCCGACGTCCATGGCGAGGTCCATCTTTGCAACCACGACACCATGCAGCGCGGTACAGATGGGCCCAATAGCATGCCGAATGGACCGCTCAGGATTGGCATCACGTTCTCTTCACCGATGAGTGTCGCATATGCCGTCAACCAGATAATAGTCGGAGACCTGTTTGGAGGCAACCCGGTCACGCTGAATGCCTTAGACACACTGTCCAGCGAGTGCAGCAAGGTGGCCGTTCCCTGCTGTTTTGGGGTAGCATTATGTGGGGCCGACGTGGTGATCATGGAAGGCGCCGTAAACGGCTGAGAAATACGTGAATGCCATCCTCCGATTGATAGTGGAACCATATCGGCAACATTTTGGTGAGGCATTCGTCGTCGTGGACGACAGTTCGCGCCCCCATCATGCACATCTTGTGAACGACTCCCTTCAGAGTAACGACATCGCTCGTCTGGAGTGGCCAGCATGTTCTTCAGACATGAACCATACCGAACATGCCTGGGAGAGATTGAAAACGTCTGTTCATGGACGACGTGACTCACCAACCACTCTGAGAGATCTACGCCGAATCGCCGTTAAGGAGTGGGACAATCTGTGTACCAAAAGTGCCTTGATGAACTTGTGGATAGTATGCCACGACGAATACAGGCATGCATCAGTTCAAGAGGACGTGCTACTAGGTATGAGAGGTACCAGTGTTTACAGCAATCTGGACCACCACCTCTGAAGGTCTCGCTGTATGGTGGTACAACACGCAATGTGTGGTTTTCGTGACCAATAAAAAGGGCGTAAATGATGTTTATATTGATCTCTATTCCGATTTTCTGTACAGGTTCCGGAACTCTTGAAACCGAGGTAATGCAAAACTGTTTTTGATGTGTTCATTATTTATTTCGAAACGCAGGGCTGTGAATTCAAATATGGTTCAAATGGCTCTGAGCACTACGCGACTTAACTTCTGAGGTCATAAGTCGCCTAGAACTTACAACTAATTAAACCTAACTAACCTAAAGACATCACACACATCCATGCCCGAGGCAGGATTCGAACCTGCGACCGTAGCGGTCGCTCGGCCCCAGACTGCAGGGCCTAGAACCGAACGGGCATTCCGACCGGCGACTGCGAATTCAGTGCGTAAATTGAAATCTTTTCTTGTTAACTGCTAGTGAGATCTGTGCGATAAGGATTATCTTTGGGATTTTTTAAAATTGGCCGGCCGAAGTGGCCGTGCGGTTAAAGGCGCTGCAGTCTGGAACCGCAAGACCGCTACGGTCGCAGGTTCGAATCCTGCCTCGGGCATGGATGTTTGTGATGTCCTTAGGTTAGTTAGGTTTAACTAGTTCTAAGTTCTAGGGGACTGATGACCTCAGCAGTTGAGTCCCATAGTGCTCAGAGCCATTTGAACCATTTTTTTTTAATTGTTTATTCTAAATGAAGGAAGATGAACCCAGGACATAATTTGAAAGTTGTTCTGGTTGATTCCAAGTACGCTTGTGTCATTCTGGATCATTAGCTGCTGTCTTAATATTAGTTGTTCCTTAAAGGTAAAAGGGGAATAAAACTTTAAACTGAAATTTTCATTATTCTTTGATCTTAAAAGTTGTATTAAAAACATTGCATAATTAAATTGTTTTATCGATTCTCTTGTAAGGGTAACTCGGGGTTCATCTCTTGAAAGAATTTTTGTTTAAATATTTGTGTGTAATAAATTTCCATTGTTCGTGAATGTAGCCTCGTCAGTAAATAAAATCAAATTAATAAATGTCATCCTTCTCAATCCCAAGTTGAGCCTATCGGCAGAATTCAGTGCGACGCATAAAATCCGTACCAGTTAATTCTTGGTGGAGACTGATACGGTAAGGATGATATTTATCGCGATGCAGAACACGAACAACACTAATCTGGCTCATGTCAGATTCCCTTGCGATTTGACGCGAACAAACACAAGGACCTCGAACCACAGTGGCAAGAGTACCAGTTTCCGTTTCCCCGTCAGTAACTTTCCTTTGCCGGATATGTTTCCGATGCGTTAAAGATCCAGTTGATCTCAGTTTACCATACACATATTTAAACTACCCCATGTAGGGTGAGTAACTTGAGGATATCTTTCAGCGTATAAGTCTCTAGCTCTCATTGAATTTCGTTGGTATTCTCCGTAAATGAGAAGCACATCGATTTGTTCTTCGAAGGAATACATCATTCACATTCACTTGATTCGATGATACTAGTCTTAGCGGTCCTATTAGTGTTTTATTGTGAAACCGTCGAATGGTCTTTACATGTCAACGGCACGTTAGATGGATGCACTATATACGAGAGAGAATTGTCAGAGCATGTGCTTCGATAAGTGCCGAAGTGATGAGGAATACCACTCAATCCATGATAAGAAGATTGCAGCACTGCATTGATACCAATGGTCATCATTTCGAACACCTTCTGTAAATGGACGTTCTTGAAACATTTTTGACCTTCGTTGCCCTTCAAAGACCTTACTGTTACTCATCATTGGATTCGTCGCGATAGCCGCTATCACAAAATAAGTACCAAACTATAGCATCCCATTTAAAAAAACAAAATTGACCATATCTCTGACACGGCCCTACCTAGCAACAAAAAATCAGCGTCATATTATGGCTCCCGTTGTCCCATACACCTTTTGTCCCATAAACTTTTCAGCTCCTATCATACTTTCGGAGTTATTCTTGGTGATAACAGTTAGTGACTCACCCTGTAAATCTTTATGTAATGTTTACATATGAACTAACCTTCCATTTACAAATTTCAGAATTTTTTTAATTCGTTACCATTTTCGAGACAAAAAACTGTTTTGCAACGACCCTCGTATTTGCGAGGAGCGGTGTAGAGTCAGTCTGACCAGGGTTCAGGATTTCCACAAATCGATCGACGCAGAACGGCAACACGGGCTTAGAACATCGTCTGCGCACTCTGCTCCCAGTCCCTTGTAGATGGTGACACCAGCAGGCGTTTCGTTTGCCGCTTGATTGGACTAAATGGAAAAGTGGTCCTGATTCGCGGCTGGCCATTCTTCAGCAGGGGTTACGACTGACACAGCGACAGCGGCCATATCATCTAGAACACCAATCCTCAAAGTGTGCTCTGAGGCTCCACAAGGTCTCTGCGAGGTCTCCACCAAAAACAATATGAAGCTAAAGAAGAAAGCACATCATGTCTTATCGCACACTGAGAAAAACAATCTTATAAATATCGTATCAGTGTTGGTTTTATAAACGGCGTCTTTTCTCTCATTGTGTAACAGCCGAGAATAAAGCGACAAGGACCATAATAAATCTGCAATAATGCTGCGATCAAAATCTACAAACAAAAGTATTTACACTCCTGGAAATGGAAAAAAGAACACATTGACACCGGTGTGTCAGACCCACCATACTTGCTCCGGACACTGCGAGAGGGCTGTACAAGCAATGATCACACGCACGGCACAGCGGACACACCAGGAACCGCGGTGTTGGGCGTCGAATGGCGCTAGCTGCGCAGCATTTGTGCACCGCTGCCGTCAGTGTCAGCCAGTTTGCCGTGGCATACGGAGCTCCATCGCAGTCTTTAACACTGGTAGCATGCCGCGACAGCGTGGACGTGAACCGTATGTGCAGTTGACGGACTTTGAGCGAGGGTGTATAGTGGGCATGCGGGAGGCCGGGTGGACGTACCGCCGAATTGCTCAACACGTGGGGCGTGATGTCTCCACAGTACATCGATGTTGTCGCCAGTGGTCGGCGGAAGGTGCACGTGCCCGTCGACCTGGGACCGGACCGCAGCGACGCACGGATGCACGCCAAGACCGTAGGATCCTACGCAGTGCCGTGCGGGACCGCACCGCCACTTCCCAGCAAATTAGGGACACTGTTGCTCCTGGGGTATCGGCGAGGACCATTCGCAACCGTCTCCATGAAGCTGGGCTACGGTCCCGCACACCGTTAGGCCGTCTTCCGCTCACGCCCCAACATCGTGCAGCCCGCCTCCAGTGGTGTCGCGACAGGCGTGAATGGAGGGACGAATGGAGACGTGTCGTCTTCAGCGATGAGAGTCGCTTCTGCCTTGGTGCCAATGATGGTCGTATGCGTGTTTGGCGCCGTGCAGGTGAGCGCCACAATCAGGACTGCATACGACCGAGGCACACAGGGCCAACACCCAGCATCATGGTGTGGGGAGCGATCTCCTACACTGGCCGTACACCACTGGTGATCGTCGAGGGGACACTGAATAGTGCACGGTACATCCAAACCGTCATCGAACCCATCGTTCTACCATTCCTAGACCGGCAAGGGAACTTGCTGTTCCAACAGGACAATCCACGTCCGCATGTATCCCTTGCCACCCAACATGCTCTAGAAGGTGTAAGTCAAGTACCCTGGCCAGCAAGATCTCCGGATCTGTCCCCCATTGAGCATGTTTGGGACTGGATGAAGCGTCGTCTCACGCGGTCTGCACGTCCAGCACGAACACTGGTCCAACTGAGGCGCCAGGTGGAAATGGCATGGCAAGCCGTTCCACAGGACTACATCCAGCATCTCTACGATCGTCTCCATGGGAGAATAGCAGCCTGCATTGCTGCGAAAGGTGGATATACACTGTACTAGTGCCGACATTGTGCATGCTCTGTTGCCTGTGTCTATGTGTCTGTGGTACTGTCAGTGTGATCATGTGATGTATCTGACCCCAGGAATGTGTCAATAAAGTTTCCCCTTCCTGGGACAACGAATTCACGGTGTTCTTATTTCAATTTCCAGGAGTGTAGCTTATACGAGTAGGACCGAGCGAGGTGGCGCAGTGGTTAGCACACTGGACTCACATTCGGGAGGGCGACGGTTCAATTCCGCGTCCGGCCATCCTGATTTAGGTTTTCCGTGGTTTCCCTAAATCGCTCCAAGCAAACGCCGGGATGGTTCCTTTGAAAGGGCACGGCCGAATTCCCTCCCCGTCCTTCCCTCATCCGATGAGACCGATGACCTCGCTGTTTGGTCTCTTCCCCAAAACAACCCAACCCACTATACGAGTAGGAATGTAGCGCTATTCGATAATCATCATTACACAAGTACACAATGGCTATCCGATCTCTCTCTCTCTCTCTCTTTCTTTCACACACATACCCACACACACCCACACATACACGCATACAGTTATACACACACACATACACATACACACACACTGAGCGCTCTCTCGTCTGTAATATGTCCAAAATTACTTTAGGATTGACAGTGAGGACGGAAGTGGTAAGAGGGGGGGAGGGGGGGGAGGGGAGGGAAACTCACACGGCAGGTTCGCGCCACTTTCCGCCAGTCCCACGCTACCTACAGCTGTAGATAATCCCCGAAGTTGCCAAGCCGTCGCCGCACACAGCACTTCCTGCATGTAATGGGCTTCAGTCGCACCTAGCTTGCTGTCCTGAGTGATCGTTGTGCCCTGTGCCTTTCCGTGTGTTCTTTTTTACAGTTGTAGGAGTCATTATTTTTTTGTCACTTTTATTTGTTGTTACCGTTATTCTTGTGTGCTCGTGAACGATGTCAGCGGCAGGTTCGTCGAAGTTACAGGTAGAAAAGTTCGACGTCGTATAGATAAGTGGATTAGCAATATCGATTCGTTTGAAGAGGATGCGATTTGTCGTCATGTCTATGATTATTATCGCAGGAAGGAATATCTGACGCTCACAATAAATCAGGATTTTTTCAAGGCAGTCACACATCCTTGTCCACATTTTTATACAACCTTGGCTTTGACTTTGAAGGATTAGTTCATCATGAATTCGTGCCACAGGGACAAACTGTTAATCGATGTACTATCGAGTAGTGTTGATATTCTTGCAAGAAAATGTGAGAAGGAAACGGCCTGAAATGTGGTGAGACAATTCATGGCTGTTGCATCACGATAACGCACCCGCACATTCGTCCCTGTTGGTGCGTGACTATTGCACAAAAAACGAAGTCACCGTGCTACCTCGTCCTCCGTACTCTCCAGACCCGGCCCCTGAGGACACTTTTTTATTACAAATGTTGAAAACCCTGTTGAAAGGACGAAGATTTACAGCGATGAACGAGGCAAAAGGAAATTCACAGACGGTGCTTCGAACGATCCAGCAAGAAGCGTACCAAGACTGCTTCCGGAAGTGGAAACGGTGTTGGGAGCGGTGTATCTATTGTGGAGGAGAGTATTTCGAAGGAGACCATGCACAAAAGTAAAAGGTAAGCTTAGAAAATTTTTGTCGACAAAGTTCCGGAATTTTTTGAACACGCCTCATAAAATGTGTTCTTAAGACTTCAGTCGCATGGTGTATTCACCTAACTTCAATAAAAAAAGTTTCCTCACGTCGAAAATTCGGTAACGTCACGAGAAAATGCACTTTTCTTAATCTGTTGCGTAGTGTAACTCTTTCAGAACACGTTGATGCAGTTTGCATATTTATGACGTGAATAGTTTGCCTGTTTGAGCAATTTGAATGAAACGTAAGATTACGCGTGTGTTCCGTGCTGGACGTGCGAACTCTGTTCCACGCCTCCACGTGTTCCTGCCGAAATATCAATCCTAAAGTAATTTTGGACAGAACATACAGGTATGAGCACTTGTTCAATAGAGGAGAAGTGTTTCACACTGGTGAAGATGAACAAGTGCTCATAGCTCCTCAAGTATTCATTTAGAGCCCATGTTTACTGGACTTTTTTTCTTGTCTTGGTCGATACTACCCCATCTGGATGTTGCATGTCCTACAGTCTTAGCAGCAACAGTACTGGTACAAATATTGCACTGTCAGAGGTACCAGAACGATTTTCGCTTGTAACTTTTCAGCTGCTCGTTTCCGAATCAGGGGCCCTTACTTCAAATTGATACATTTATCCGTCTCCGTTATCCCTGAAGGTCTGTAACATCGTCATGAAATCACCCTGTATATACATTCATTTACAAGTGCAGGTGCCAATGACACTGAAGCTCTGTAGCGTCGTTGGGTGACATTTCCGGACATCTGTTCCTATGTGAAACTTGATCCACTAAGTCCCCCCCCTACAACCACTAGAAGTGTTTAACGTGAACTGTGAGACGTCCTGTGTATCCTGTATTTCTAGACATAAAATAGCATGATGCATAGTTATCGGGCAGTGACTCTCCCCTATAATGTACATTGGGTCTTAGCGATTTCGCCTACAGTTTGATTGGATCATCTCCCATGGCGAACGGATCTTGGATATATGTTTGACGGTATTATGAATGAAAAATAATGTCTTGGATTGAAGAAGATGTGATCTCCAGCCAGGATTACTCAGTGTGTTATTGCCTCCTGCCATTGACAAACATTGAATAAAAAATGTACTGTCTTATATAGCATTTATATCCCACTGGTTTTGAAATGTAATTAGCTTATCACAAATAGCCAGTCATACAGTGGAGTAAGGGAGTCAAATGTCTAACATAGAATTCCGCCTAGGATAGTCTACAGTACGACTGACAGTGTCGCTGTTTGGTAGGTTGTTAAATAATAAAAACTGTGGACAGACAGGTAACAGTTTACAACCTCTTCTTGGTTCAGATTGACTGGGACGTCTAGTTTACACAAGCCAACCATCAACTGGTATGTATCTACAATAGTTCTCGTTGCTCTATAGACAAAAATTTCTGCTGGCATGCTCGACCTCACAAAAGAATGGTGGTTATCCTGTCTCTTATTGCGCTGTACGAGAGTCTGCCGGCCGCGGTGGCCGTGCGGTTCTAGGCGCTCCAGTCCGGAGCCGCGCTGTTGCTACGGTCGCAGGTTCGAATCCTGCCTCGGGCATGGGTGTATGTGATGTCCTTAGGTTAGTTAGGTTTAAGTAGTTCGAAGTTCTAGGGGACTGATGACCACAGCAGTTGAGTCCCATAGCGCTCAGAGCCATTTGAACCATTTGTACGAGAGTCTCTTTACTTGCTCGAATGTAGATTCGTTCCTTATCTCTCGTGCTATACCTGATATACACGATGGTGGTGACATAATGGAATCACAGTCATCGCTGAATGCACTTTTCTCTCAACAGCTTTTCACAAGAAATAAGTAATCTACTTTCTAATTACATATAGATGCCCTAATATGACGTATTACATCCTTCTGCAGGAAGGTTATACCTACAGCAAAGCTCCATTTATCTTCAACGTTTATTTTTTTGCGTTGTTGTGTAGTATCCCCACCACACCCACCCGGCTAGCCATGCGATCTAACGCACTGCTACCCGAGTGGTAAGGCGTGCCAATCCCCAGCACGAATCCGCCCGGCGGCTTAGTGTCGAGATCCGGTGTGCCGGCCAGCCTGTGGATGCTTTTAAGGCGGTTTTTCATCTGCGTCGGCGGATGCGGGCTGGTTCCCCTTATTCCGCCTCAGTTACACTACGTCGGCGATTGCGGCGCAAACAGTCTCCACGTACGCAAACACCATAATTACTCTACCACGCAAACATTGGGGTTGCACTCGTCTGGAATGAGACGTTCCCGGGGTTTGAGGGGGGGGGGGGGGAGGGGGGCAAGGGGTCCACTGGGGGCCGAACCGCACAATAATCCTAGGTCCGTTGTGGGACGGCGGCGGGATGAGTGGACTGCTGTAGCCTGTTGTGGGGTTGTGCACCACTGAGGCCTACGGCGGGGACGGAGCCACTCCGTCATTTCTGGGTCCCCAGTTCAATACATACGTACATCCCCACCACATGTTTTGGGCACAATTTTGGTGGATGTATATACAGGGTGATTCAAAAAGAATACCACAACTTTAGGAATTTAAAACTCTGCAACGACAAAAGGCAGAGCTAAGCACTATCTGTCGGCGAATTAAGGGAGCTATGAAGTTTCATTTAGTTGTACATTTGTTCGTTTGAGGCGCTGTTGACTAGGCTGAAAACCAAACTACCCGATGCAGCCCGTGACAGAGCACTTCATCACTGGCCTCCAAGAAGCCCTGATCTTAGCCCCTGCGATTTTTTCTTATGGGGGTATGTTAAGGATATGGTGTTTCGGCCACCTCTCCCAGCCACCATTGATGATTTGAAACGAGAAATAACAGCAGCTATTCAAACTGTTACGCCTGATATGCTACAGAGAGTGTGGAACGAGTTGGAGTATCGGGTTGATATTGCTCGTGTGTCTGGAGGGGGCCATATTGAACATCTCTGAACTTGTTTTTGAGTGAAAAAAAAAACCTTTTTAAATACTCTTTGTAATGATGTATAACAGAAGGTTATATTATGTTTCTTTCATTAAATACACATTTTTAAAGTTGTGGTATTCTTTTTGAATCACCCTGTATAATATCAGCTATATATTGCAAGAAGTTCTACCACCTCCTATATAACAGTGCCCAGGTAATGTGGAAGAGTAGAGCAAAGACTGCTAAACACTTAGAAAATGTATCAAAATATTGACTTTCCTTGCCTAGGGCACTGCTATGCGGTATGGTAACCTCACTAGGCAGGCTTTTTAGAGAAGGACATAACCAGTTAACATCGACCATCCTCACCTAACCCACGCTTTTGCATCCCTTTTGCTTTTATAGTAAATGTCCCTGGGTGCATTATATTATCCGTGTACACCAGCTGTATGAGTTTGCCTAACCCATTTCCATGTTAAATAACTAAAACTAAGACAGATAATACTCTGAAGAAGACATCCAGCTATGAAACGCAACTATGCCACATGTAGTAACTGCTTTCCCAAACTGTAACAAAAAACTATCAAAGAAATTACCATCCCAGACGTTTACGAACCATGGTATGGCGCAGACAGATCCTAGAAATGTGTTGCTTAACTTCTGTAATAGTACAGCGCTTATGAGAAATACGTATATCAATTTCACGAAGCTGTTACGATAGTCTATTAGAACAGACATTTTAACATTGTCCATTGCCACATTGTAGAAAGAGTGTGTTTATATGTTTAATGTATGCATGGTGGAATTTGTTATTAAATGTAGGATACCGACAGGTGCACACTACCATCTAACAGGTGTTGTGATCTGAGCCGTGCCGGCTCGTATCGATTCATCGATCGGGTCGGCATGGTGTGATCTTTGGGCTCGGCCGTTTGACGTGGCTTTTGGCCGCGACGGGCGTGCGGGCTAGAGAGGGGACAGCCGCGCGGCGTGAGAAACGGAGGCGAGCGTGGCAGAGCAGGCCGGAGCACGACGCAGAGGCTGTGGTGTATTTGACACGTTTGCAAGACCCAACCTGGCTTGTAGTGTGGCAACTGGACTCGGCCACATTACCTGAATCGAGTCGTGCGGCCCTGATTGGGATCTGTAAAGGATTTTATGAAAGATTTGGTGAGAATTGCTTGTCATGTTTTTGGTGCGCGTATTATACTGATCCTTGCTTCCCAAGTATCGGCAACATGACTGGAAACTGTTGTCTTGCCAACCAAAAGGTCCCCTCTATTTAGTGATGTTTAAGTAAACTCGTGTTATTGTGTTTGGTTAAAGGTTTATCTGGATTTTGTGATGTGATACAGTCCGAGCAAGCGTGGTGTATTAAGTGGTACTATTGCTGTTCAGAGTGACGGACGGCATAAGCCAGAATGGTGAAACTGTAATATTTTTCCTGGTACAGTGAGCCGTGTGGACGTTGTTATAGTTGATTCAAAGCACAGGCTTAACATTGAATCTGTACATTCTGTGTTATCTAAGTGCATTACTTGTTCACTTGTAAACTGTGAAATGGTAGCCTTACTTCACTGTTTAAGTTTATCAGTATCCTATTAAGGGGTAATGTAAATGAGCTCCCCAGTTTCAGTGAGCAAATGTTAACCTACTACTGTAGTTTAAATTTCTAAGCTGACGTGGTATTATGCTATCGCCCTCGTCCTTTATGGTTACGCCAAGGGCTTTAGTTATTGATTTACCCTTGACTATTTTATTTCACTGTTCGTGAAATAGGATGTTATTTTGTACATCGTACTTATTTTACGTTTGAGGAATTAATGTTTGCCTCCCCCCCCCCCTCCCCCAACCATTTCTCTGAAATTGTATAGTAGCACGGGCTCTAAGACCTTTTTTTCCAGTGTGTTATAGTGTACTGTGTGCGGCACCGTGTCCAGCTCGCCCGCTTGCTGCGGGTTCTGGGTCTAGCCGCCTCTGGTCTGGGTCCAGTGGGGCCCCCTTGTGCTACTTGAATTTGCCCGTGCATATGTGACGTCACCTGTTTTGAAAGTGTCACGAAGGGGTGTATCTGTTGGTATTTTCTTTTGTGTTTAAAAAATTTTGTGACTTCCATTATTGGTTAAACTTTCTCATTATTGTAGTCTCCTTTTGGGACCCTCACTGTGTATAGAATTTAATTAACTTGCGAGTCACTTAATGCTTGGTTAAAGATTAATGTTTTTGTTTGAATAAGGCGGTTGCCCGTGCTTGCAAGGATTTTGCCAAAGAAAAGTTCAATAAAAGTGTTGTTGTTATAAACTGTGAATGTTGCTTATGTGGCCCGGCCCTCCCACTCAACAGCAACTGCCTGATTAGGGTGGATTAACCACCACATGATCCATCTCCTGTATATCTAGTTCCAGTATCACAAATTCGGACTACTCCTTCTGTATAAATACAAATATCTTGTACTCCCATTTTTGTATCCAGGTACCTTTATATACGCTAAAACAAGCTTGGATTGGTGACTTTATACACCTTAAATACAGTTTTATAGCTACTGACTCTTAGAAATTATCACTCTATAACCGCCGAACCATGGTGACCTCCATTTGTACTTTCTCGTATGTTAATTACACAAAATACATTCCAACTACAGCCTTCAAAGCTTCATATATTTTCACTCTAAATCTGCAGATGAAAATAATAATTTGAGGGGCTGAGTTTATCTTATTGCAGAAAAATAGCTCAGTTACCCTATTTTGTATGAGGATTTCTCCTCAGCCCTACCAAACCCCCAGCCCCCTTCCCCCCGTTCCCCCCTCCCACCCCTTCTGGACCTACCACGGGTAGATCCACTTGCGGATACTACTCCGGACGTAACACAGGTGGACCCAGATCTAAACCCTGTCCCTATCTCGAGCCTGTCCTGGACAGCGGCAGCCCCCATGAGAAATGGAGACACAAAATAGCGTAACACAGCTACGTTTGTTTACCGTAGGGTGAAGTCAGTTTCTAGAACAGTATCATTATTTCCATATGATACACAAATCCTGTAGCTTTAGAGTATATGTACGAAATTTTGACAACCATAGTTGGACTTATATTCTGTGTTATCAATATACGAGAACGTAAAAATGGTCATCATTGTTAAGTGGTTATGGAGTGATATTTTTGTAAGATTCAGTAGGCACAAGGTTGTATTTAAGATATATAAAATCAGTAATCTACATGCGTGTGTTTTAGCATACATAAGGGTGTTCAAATATGAAGATGGGAATACAGGTTATTTGTATTTATACAAAGAGATTAATCAAAATTTGTGATATACGCATTAGATGTACATGTGATTCCATAATGATATTACAAACTTTCAGGGCTGAAGGAGAAGGGTAAATGTATAAATCTGAGTTGACGGAGCCCGGTCCAGAAACGAAAAAGTCGAAAACAAGTGAAAATCATTCTGGTATCTCTGATAGTTGAATACACTTACTGGTATCGTTGTTGTTAAGATTGTGGGTTAGGCTACTTTCAGAAGTGATAGTATGGAGCGAAACAACATGGACTCTGAAATGCGTGCCTTAAGAACAATGAGCACTTGTTCATTTTCGATACTGTGAAACACCTCTTCTACTGCAAACTCTTCGGTTTTCATGTTCTGAAGGAGGCAGTATGGACCAAAACAAGAAAAAAAATCTACAGCAACTATGGGCTGCAAAAGCATATCATAAGAGTTACGAGCACTTACTCATCTCCTCTATTGTGAAGCACATCTCTTCTACTGAACAAGTCCTCATAACTTCTAAGGTATGTCTTTTAGGTCACATATTTACTGGACTTTCTTCTTGTTTTGGTCCATCCTACCTCCTTCAAATACATGGAAACCAACGACTTTGCTGCGGAGGAGATGTGTTTCACAGTATCGAAGATGAACAAGTGCTCGTAGTACTCAAGATATGCGCTTTAGAATCCATGCGCGACTGCTACGGTCGCAGGTTCGAATCCTGCCTCGGGCATGGATGTGTGTGATGTCCTTAGGTTAGTTAGGTTTAAGTAGTTCTAAGTTCTAGGGGACTGATGACCAAAGTAGTTAAGTCCCATAGTGCTCAGAGCCATTTGAACCATTTTTTTTGAATCCATGTTTACTAGACATTTTCATCTTATTTTGGTCCATACTATAATCCTAGCAACAACAGCAGCGGTACATATATTCCACTGTCAGAGGTGTCACAATGAATTTTCCTCATACTTTTCAACTCAGTCGTTTCCGCACTAGGCTACCTTACCTTAAATTTATACTTTGACCCTTCTCCACCACCGCCAAAACTTTGTAACATCACCACGGAATCATCCAGTACAGGAGAGGGATGACAGCATATGTTGGATGCTTAAGAAACTCGGTAAGACAAGTAATTAGCGCACAAATATTTTTGTACATTCATACATAACTAATGGATAAAAATTTGAATATTATGGAAAATATGGAAAAATTGGGAAAACTGTGTGGAAGATCCTGACAGGAGATGCAAATACAGAAGTAATCGAAGCTCGTGGCGTGAGTACTAGTTATTTGGGAAATAGGTGGCACTATACATACACATAGAAAAAAAGCTTTGTAAAGAAAGAGTAATCGGAATTTGCAGTGGAGGCTGCAGGACTTACAATGCAGCCACTGTAGGAAAGGGATGTCGCCACCTGTTCCTGCCATATTAGTGGCATTTTAGGTACGTAGTGTTGAGACAAAGCAACCAAATTCCCCTACACGTTGGTAATACTGCATCGACTGTATGCATTTCGGAAGAAATTTTTAGCAGGGAAGCAATGGAAGTCATTTTGAGGAAATATAAAAAGCTTGTGGCTACACCATGTAAAGTCGAGCTGACCTATGTTACGACGGTAATCCCAAAAGTAAGGTCTCCTATTTTTTATAAGTACATAGACCTGTTTATTTCTACAATGGTTTACATCAGTTTACAGCTTGAACATTTAGCTATTTTTCGACATAATCACCATTTTCGTCGATGCATTTTTGTAGACGCTGTAGTAGGGATCAAGTGACAGTCACTGGGCGCCAAGTCAGATCTATAGGGGGGGTGAGTATGATTATGTTCCACTGAAACTGTTGCAGGCGAGCAACGGTTTGCCGAGCGATATGTGGGCGAGAGTCATGGAGAATGTGTACGCTCTTGCTCAACATTACTCTTCTCCGGTTGTGAATTGCCCGTTTGAGTTTTTTCAGAGTCTCACAGTACCTGTCAGCGTTAATTGTGGTCCCAGCGATTCAGTTCCGACGACGAGGTGCAAGAAGAGGTTCATAACTTTCTGAACAGCATGACGGCGAGCTAGTATGACATGGGCATACAAAAACTTGCACAGCGTCTACAAAAATGCATCGACAGAAATGGTGATGATGTCAAAAAATAGCTATATGTTCAAGCTGTAAACTGATATAAACTATTGTAGAAATAAACAGATCTATGTACTTATAAAAAAAAAGAGACCTTACTTTTGGGATTACGCTCATAAAATTCATGTTCTAATGGACCAAGCTGTTGTATCAGCTTCGTGGATATATTGCAAGATTATGCTGCGGATTTTTTTTAACAGTGATGGGTTCAGTACTATGTATTATATGAATTTAAACTGTAATACTTCAGACGTGACGGACCTGGAAGATAAGTTAGTTTTTTGGATGTTACATTGCATTAGAGATACATATTAGCAGATTATAAAGCTGGGGAATAGTCATATCATATTATCCGTACCCGTTTAGTCATAGTCCTGTGCGGTAGGTTAGAGTGCAGGTAATGCCTTGTCATAGCTGTTCCTATGTGAGGCGGTAACGCTGTTATCATCCAGCCAGTGTGCGCTTGTTGTCGTCCTGTTGCTTAACAATAAATGGCACTGTGGGTGATTTAAAATAACAAATCGACTCTTGCTGCAAAGTAGGATTGGCCGACATTGCAATGAGTGTCCTAATGGTAAACTACAACAGCTTCGTCAACACGATACGTGTATTCCCATTAGTGCCCTATTATTAAAAGCTTAGAAACACATTTTAGGATTCGTTTACATCCCACCAAGGGTCGTAAGCGTCTGGGAGGGTATTTCTTTGCAAGTATTTCGTTACAGTTTGGGAAAACAATTAACGCATATGACTGAGTTACGTTTGACAGCTGGGAGTCTAATTCAACTATTATCTGTCTTTCTATAGTTTAAATTATTTAACGGGGAAACCGATTACACGGACTCGTACAGTTGGTGTACTCGTATAAACTAATATATCACCGGATGTTTAATACAGAGGAGGCATAAGCGTGGGTTAGGTAAGGATGGTGGGCATAAATAGGTTGTGTCATTCTCTGCGAAAGCTGTCTGGTTACCATATCACGCTGCAGTAGCGTAGATGAGGGCATGCAATATTTGGATCCATCTTTTGTTTCACAGTCTTTGCTCTGCTTTTCCACATAACATAGACACCGTTGTATTAGAGGTGGTAGCACTTGTTGCAGTATATGGCTGATCTTATATTTACAACCACCAAACATATTCTGGCTCTAAATGTGAAAAAAATGTAAGTTAATGCGGATGCGTAGGAAGAAAAAAACCTGCAATATTCGGATGCAGTATTAGTAGTGTTCTGCTTGACACACTCACGTCATTAAAATATCTGAGCGCTAAGATAAAGTGGTATGAAATGGAACGAGCACGTGAGAAGTGTGGTAGGAAATGCGAATATCCGACTTTGATTTATTGGGAGAATTTTAGGGAAGTGTGGCTCACATTTGAAGGGGACCGCATATAGGGCGATAGCGCGACCTATTCTTGAGTATCCCTCGAGTGTTTGGGATCCGTACCAGGTTGGATTAAAGGAAGACATCGCAATTCAGCGGCGGGCTGCTAGATTTGTTACCAGTAGGTTCGAACAACACGTAAATGTTATGGAGATGCTTCGGGAACTCAATTGGGAATGCCTCGAGGGAAGACGGCGTTCTTTTCGAGGAACGCTATTGAGAAAATTTAGGCAATCGATACCTGAAGCTGGCCCTAACGATTCCTACGCCGGCAACATACATTGCGTGTTAGGACCAGGAAGATGAGATACGAGAAATTAGCGCTCATACGGAGGAATATAGACAGAGGTTTTTCCCTCGCTCTATTTGCTATTTGCGAGAGGAACAGTGGGGGGGATGACTAGTAGTGGTAAATGCTACCATCCGCCACATACCGTACGGTGGGTTGCGGAGTATCTATGTAGATGTAAATGTAGATGTAGATATGTACAAAGCACTTGGTGTGCATATCATGTCACAAGGGAATCGCAGTTCAGCAACAAAAACATTAGATACATGGGGCTTTACTGTAGGTGTTGCCTTACTCCAAGAAGTGTCACATTAGCACATCGTATCGGAAAGTAAATTTCTTAATCCTCGTGAAACACTATAGAGAGAAAAGTGCAATCAGTGACGACTATGATTCCATTATGTTCCCATCATCGTATATCTGTATATCAAGAGGGATTAAGGAACGAATCTACTTTCGAGAAGCTAAGGAGGCTCTCATAGAGCAGAATAAGACGCATATGGTAGTAGCTCGCCGTTCTTTCTTGAGGACGTTGATGGTTTACCGCAGAGGTTGAAAGAGTCAGCAGAAAATTTTGTATACAGAAAGAGGATTATTGTAGATACATACCAGCTGATGTTGACTTGTATAGAATTTCGCATTCCAGTCAATCAGACTCGAGAGTAGGTTATAAACTATTACCTGTCTGTGTGTAGCGGTAATTATTTGAAGTTGAAATCGATTACATAAGCTACGAAACACCGATACTGTCAATGATATTACAGACTATCCCTTCGTAGAATTCTATGTTACACACCTGATTTCGTTGCTCCGTGGACTGACTGAATATTCGTTGTAAGCAAATTACATTTCAAAATCATTATGCGATGTATGTGTCGTAGAAGACAGTACCTTTTTTTTAATGAACGTTTGTTAATAGCGGGAGACAGTACCACACTCAGCAATACTTGCCGGAGATCATATATTTCTCAGTCCAAGAAATCATTCACCATAATACTGACAAATATTTATCCTTGGTTCGTTCGTCATAGGGGTTGAGCCAGTTCAACTGGAGGTGAAATCACTAAGGCTCTGTTCAAAGTAGAACCACTGCCAGATAACTAAGCTTCGCGATGTTTTATGTCTAGAAGTACAGAATGGTGGCAGAGTGCATAATATCGGTGCTAATGGAGTAAGAGACTGTTAACTGCTAATGTAGATGTACTGGACAGGCCAAGTGCGGACTGTAACCAGAAGCAAAGTGTCTGTATATGTCTTGCAATACGGGAATCTCGGACATAAGAGATAAAATGTAGGTTTACTAAGAGCCATAACCGAGGTTCACTAAAGACTTTTTTTAAACCTCTGTAATAATTGTATTCGTCGAGTGTTTGTTTTGTTAAACTGGTAAACTTTCTGAGGTCGAATACTTGCTCTGCTGCGGATGGAACCACGGCTGGGTTCTGATATGATACTGGGAAACATATTTATTATTTGCAGTTATGCCGTTATCAACTATAGATCGCAAAATCTCAACTTTGCTAGAGATTTTTCCCACTATTACCGATAATTGTCATCAAGAAAAAAGTATTTGCTAGTGGTATGGATTGCTATGCTAAATATTTTCCAAGCTTGGGAAAGCGAATGGACGAATGGTGGAGAGAAGATAGCATGAAGCTTCGATTCATAGCTTCAGCGTTTGGCCCTTTGCGCAACGAAAACACTAATACAATAGAGGAATGGCAGAGACAAATACTGGGTCTGACAGACGAGGGATGGAAGCCAACACTTTTCAATCCATACCCTAGTGCAGTTGTCTCTCAGCATCGGACGATGGATGGACGAATGGTGAATTATATATAAGTATGCTTCTCTAAGCTGAAATCGAAACAATTTTTCGGTTGCTCAATCATTCCTGTGTGTGGTATCTCAAGCGGCAAGAAAACATTGCATCGGCAGTGTGTTTCACTTCACTGCTCTCATATGCAATATACTTGACAGGTTACGATGTAAACACCACTTTATAACCACAAAATTTCATACGGATGTGGTGCCTACTGCATTAGAGTCGTTGTGCATAACGTACAGGGCTAATGTTGCGAAACACAGAGGGAGTATACTGCTTGCAGTATATTACTTCCTCCTACATACATCAAGATATTTCAAACATAAGTTTGCTGGAAATTAAATTCTAACATACTCCAAACAGCAGAAGTAAAGTAAGACTTCGGCGTTCATTACCAGTCGTGGGCCAATTGGAAACATTAATTATTTCTTGATGCTGTTCATTGATAGAAAAATCTTGTGAAATCTGGTATATAGAAACTATATAACAAATGCGTCCTTCGGGTTAAATGACGACAGTAGGAAGAACATCGAATATTACAACCTACTATTAAGCTATTCCTTATTACAGTACCTGCAGCCTCACAGATATACTTGATCTCCTCATTCCCCAGTACTTCCGAATCCCACTTCCTTGCGCATTGCTTTTTCCTGACTAATCTCTTAAACTTGAGCCTAATCTGTATCACTAGTGAATTGTGATCTAAGTCTATATCTGCTCCTGCGAACGCCTTACTAGCCAATATCTGATTTCGGAATCTCTGCCCAACCATGATATAATCAAACTAAAATCTTCACGTGACTCCCGGTCTTTTCCAAGTATACATCCTCTCATGTGATTCTTGAACAGAGTATTCGCTATTATCAGCTGAAATTTATTGCAGAACTCAGTCTTTCTCCTCCATCATTCCTAGTACTAAGCCCATAGTCTCCTGTAACTCTTTCGTCTACTCCTTCCCCTGCAACCGCATTCCAGTCCCCTATGGCTGTTAGATTTTCATATCCCTTTACGTACTGAATTACCCGTTCAGTATTCTCAAATACTTTTTATATTTCTTCAATTTCGGCTTGCGATGTCGGCATGTATGCCTGAACTATCGTCGGTGTTGGTTTGCTGTGGAACAGCCCTGTCACTGAACTGTTCACAGTAACTCACCCTCTGTCCAACCTTCCTCTTCATAATGAACCCTAATTTCGTTATACCATTTTCTGCTGTTGTTGGTATTACCCTATACTCATCTGACCAAAATTCAAAAAATGGTTCAAATGACTCTGAGCATTATGGGACTTAACTTCTGAGGTCATCAGTCCCCTAGAACTTAGAACTACTTAAACCTAACTAACCTAAGGCCATCACACACATCCATGCCCGAGGCAGGATTCGAACTTGCGACCGTAGCATGAGGCAGGACGTTGTAATTTATTACTTCTTCACTACTAACTGTATTCACGAGACATTATGCAGAAAGTATATATCACTAAATGTACCTGCAAAATTACATCTATGTACGACTAATACTTCAGGATATATGATATCATAAACATTGAGATGCTGAAAAACTGCCGCATTGTGCATGGTGTTTAAATTTATTACTAACCCGCTGAACCTATAACTATGAAATTTGGTAAGGATGAAGGTGATATTTGGTTTTTTGGGCGCTCAACTGCCGGTTATCAGCGCCTGTACAAATTCCCAAATCGTTTCACTGTCCAGTGTCTCCTCTTTCCCGAATGTTGATGAAATGATGAAGACAAAAAAAATGGTTCAAATGGCTCTGAGCACTACGAGACTTAACAGCTGTGGTCATCAGTCCCCTAGAACTTAGAACTACTTAAACCTAACTAACCTAAGGACATCACACATATCCATGCCCGAGGCAGGATTCGAACCTGCGACCGTAGCAGTCGCGCGGTTCCGGACTGCGCGCCTAGAACCGCGAGACCACCGCGGCCGGCGATGAAGACAACACACACCCAGTGTGTGACCCAGTCGGGAGCCGAACGCCGGACTCCGTGATCCAGAGGCAGTAACGTTAGCCACTTGACCACGAGCTGCAGACTTTCGTAACGAGATAGCTTGAACCTGGGGAAGAACATAGTCTACTTTAGGGAGTGTGTCGTACGACATTTTATTGATCTGGTGAACATTATGTGAATTACGGAAAATATTTACTGTTTGAAAAAGCTGTTTACACTTTGACTTTTGAACTTTATCATATTTGTGAAAGTTCTTTTGTTGGTTATACGTAATATGAAACAAAATTTTACAGAATGTCGTGAGGTCATTATACACACACTGTAATGTCAAACTGTGTTACCTCACAAATTATGGTAATATTTGCTGCCATTTTTCATTTAAGACAACTCTGCTGATGATGTTCCTCTCACTATAGTGTAACAGATGTCGGATGACAAAACTCACATACTTAGAATTTAAAAAATTCTAATTTGTTATTATAATTGATAACAAATACTCACACCCTGATCCCAAACAAATCTGATCCTTTCTATAACGTGCACAGAACAAGAAAGACAAGGCCCACACAGTTCCCCTGGTGATAAAAGTGGGAGAGAAGAAAGTGAGGAGCCTAATTCCTATTGGTGCAGAGAGAAAGGGGATGCGTTTTGTGACCTTGTATGCATCACATTCAATTGTCTCAGATGCACAGGCAGGCTGAGTGGTCCCACGGTGGGGGGATGACCTTAAAGATAACTCCCGCAATTACCCCTGGTGCATCAAGAAACCCCAGAGTTCTCATGAGTGATCCTGAATCCATAATGCATTACTACTCCTGTTGACTGCGCCAGAGCCGATGTTGGGACAGGTATAATCAGCCAGTGAATTTCCTGGATGGATGTCTTCCGCAGCCTGTTGTGGTGTCCTGCCCATTCGTATCTTATAAGGTGCCTAAAGTATACTGCTTTCTCGAATAGCTATTTAACAATTCAAGCAAATGACTTTAATGGTCTTTATTACAATAAAGAAGATTGACTGTACTTACCTTTGGGTCGCAAGCAATTGGTGACATGCAAATAATCAATGTCCTTCGCTATATGCAGCGTCCATACAAGTAATTCACACAAGGTCATACGGATCACAAGTCACGGCTCTTCTAGTGCCTCTCAGCTAGTGCGTGGTTTCTAGTGCATGTCTTCTAGTACGGGTCTGCTAGTGTCCGTCTTCTACTGTCCCGCCGAGGCTGGCAGGAGCGGAGCTTATATTCTTTTCATGTAGACGCCGCTCCTGTCGTGGTGCGGTCTTATTCAACGTACTACTGGCTGGCGTCGTCTCACAGCCAGCTCTGCGGTTACGTTCGTGATCTTCATGTCGGCCCTCGTCGTTACGCCGAACACTTGTGATGCTGGAAACCAATCTACGTAGTCTCACCAGCACAGTACCCACTGTTACGCGGAAGCTTAAAATTTTCTTTTTACAGTTTCTTGACATTTTATGTTCCCCTAGTTCGCAAAGTACCGTGTTCTCCGAAAATTAGTTGAAGAATTTGGAAATTTTTAATCGTAAAAATATAGATGATTTTTCTAAAACGTACTTTGGCGGAGTGTCACGACCCAATGCTGCCCCCTCCCCCCCTCCCCCCCCCTCCCCCCTCCCCCCCCCAGGTTCTGTATACATGTCACCCCCGCCCGTCCCTGACCGCCCCTCCCCCAACCCTCAATCCCCTCCCCCCCCCCCCCCCCCGGGACAATATCAGTTTTTCTTGGAATGGAAGACCCAGTAACTGAGGGTTTCTCGCACACTGGAGCAGCATTGATCTTATCACATGTTTACGCAGACGAAAATAAAATCTTTACATCACTTATCTCGCAGTTAAGAGCGAACATTCACCTTCTATGAACACTTATACTACATGTCTCGATCTAATCTGATCATGTGACGAACGTAGTGTGTAACATTTGCGACCTAATTCTCGATAAGGCTTCGTGTTCCACTGAAGCAGGAAATAGCAACGCTGTATAAAGGAGGCCGTAGAACGGTATCTGTCAAGTATCCATCTCCAGCCGCAATGATGAAGAGTTTGGTGCTCAATTTGTTGTTGGCAGCTGCAGGATCTGGTAAGAGAGAGACGAGTCTATTAATGGATCGAAGGTGTTCCTTCATGTTACACTGTAGGGTAGTTTTGGATGCAGAAGCTTTACGAAATTATATTTTCTGGGAGTTGTATTGGAACGTTTATAGCAACAAATAATACTATGAAACGTTAAATCAATATGCAGCATCTGATCCAAAGAATGCAACACCAGTCATGGACATTAATGTTGGGTTTGTCCACCCTTCACCTTTATGGTGGCTCGAGCTCTACTGGGAACACTTTCAATGAGGTCGTGGAGGACTGGCAGCTCATTCTCCCTCAGGAGCCGAGACCAGAGAATGTCACGATTCATTATGGAGCGAAATCGACGATTTAACTCCTCCTGAAGATGTTAAATTGGGTTCAGGTCGGGAATCTGGACAGGCAAGTCCAATTCGAAATGTTATTGCCCACAAATTATTGCCTCACAGTTGCTGTTCAATAAGAGGGTCTATTATCGTGCTCATACAAACGGTCATCACTTCCGAACTGTTTCTCTACAGTACTCTGTGCACAATGCTGTAAGATGTGTTCACATTCTTTTGCATTTTGCGTTTTCCTAAGCACCATAAGAGAAACACAACCTAACCTCTATAACACCCCCATACGGTAACATAACCTCGCAAGTAACGCAAATAAGTTACGCATGTAACGTCCTCCAAGCTTTCGCCAAACTCGCATCATTCCATCAGTTCGCCACAGGGTATAGCGTGATTCTTTTATTTATTGATTTATTTATTTATTTATTCTTAAATTGAGTCATCAGTCGTCAGACAGTTGGGGTGTGGTCCACGACGAATTCTTCTCTTGTGCCAGCCTCTTCATCTTAGAGTAGCACTTCGATCCTACACCCATAATTATTTGCTGGGTGTATGTCAATTATCTTCCTCTACAGTTTTTACCCTCTACAGCTCCCTTTAGTACAACGGAAGTTATTCCATGATGTATTAACAGATGCCCTAACTTCCTGTCCCTTCATCTTGTCAGTGCTTTCCATATATTCGTTCCCTCGCGCGATTCTGCGGATAACCTCCTCATTCCTTGCCCTATCAGTCCACCTGATTTTCAACATTCGGCTCTTGCACAATATCTCGAATGCTTCGATTTTCTTCTTTTCCGGTTTTCCCGTAGTTCATGTTTAACTACCATACAACGCTGTGCTCAAAATGTACATTCTCAGAAACTTTTTCCACAAATTAAGAACTATTTTTGATATTAGTAGACCTCTGCCCTTTTTGTCAGTGCTAGCCCGCATTTTACGTCCTCCTTGCTCCGACCGCCATGAGTTATTTTGCTGCCTAGATGGCAGAACTCCTTAACTTTGACTTCTTGATCATCACTCCTGATGTTAAGTCTCTCGCTGTTCACATTTCTACCACTTCTCATTTTTTCGTCTTTCTTCGACTCTCTCAATCCATAGTCTACACATATTTGACTGTTCATTACAATCAGCATATCCTGTAAAACTTCATTTTCACTCAGGATGGCAATGGCATCAGCGAATCTTATAATTGATATACTTACATCTTGAATTTTAATCCTACTCTTGAACCTTTGCTTTATTTTCGCCATAGATTACGCAGGAGGGGTGTCTTACACGATTTTTAATCCGAGCACTTGGTTCTTGGTCTTCCACTCTTATTGTTTCCTCTTAGCTTCTGAACATATTGTATATTACCCGTTTTTCCTTGCAGCTTACCCCCTGTTTTTATCACAATTTTGAACATCTTGCACCATTTGCCACTGTCGAACGCTTTTTCCAGGTCGACACATTCTACGAACGTGTCTCGATTTTTCCTCAGTCTAGCTTCTGTTGTCAACCGCAACGTCAGAGCTGCCAGTCTGGTGCCTTTACGTTTCCCAAAATCGAACTGGTCACCATCTAAGACACCTCAATTTTCTATCCCATTCTCCCGTACGTTATTGTTCTCAGCAACTTGGATGCATCAGCTGTTAATCTGAGTGTGCCATAATTCTCGTACTTTTTGGTTCTTGCAGTCTTCGTCGTTGTGTGGATTGTGTTTCTCCGAAAGTCAGATGGTATATCGCCAGACACATACATTCTAGACACCAATGTTAATAGTCGTTTCGTTCTCCCAATGATTTTAGAAATTCCGTTGGAATGTTACCTATCCCTTCTGCGTTATTCGTTTCCCCAAAGTTCTTTTAAATTATGATTTTAATACTGGATTCCCTGTCTCTTCCATATCGACTCTTGTTCTTTTTCCTATCACGTCACTGGACAAGTCTTCCCCCTCCTAGAGGCCTTCAGTGTACTCTAAGCACATATCCGCCCTCTCATCTGCATTTTACAGTGGAATTTGGTCGGACTCTTAATATTATCAACCTTGCTTTTAATTTTACCGAAGGTTCTTTAGTCTTTTCTGTATGCTGAGTCAGTCCTTCCGAAAGTCATTTCTTTTTCTTCACATTTTTCATGTAACCATTTTGCCTTAGCTTTCCTTGCACTTCCTATTTATTTCATTCCTCAGTGCCTTGTATTTCAGTATTCGTGACTTTCCCTGAACATTTTTGTGTTCTTTCTTTCATCGATCAACTACACTATTTCTTCTGTTACCTATTGTTTCTTCGCAGTTACTTTCTTTGTACCTACGTTTTTCTTTCCAGCTTCTGTGATACCAGTTTTTAGAGATAGCCATTCCTCTTCCACTGAACTGCCTACTATACTATTCCTTATCGCAGTATCTATAGCGTCAGAGAACTTCAAGCGTATCTTTTCTTTCCATACTACATCCGTGTCCCAGCTCTTTGCGCATTGATTCATACTGATTAGTCACTTCAACTTCAACCCACTCTTTATCACTACTACATTGTGATCTGAGTCTATATCTGCTCCTGGGTACGACTTATGACTCGGTATCTGATTTCGGAATCTCTGCCTCACCATGATGTAATCTGACTGAAATTTTCCGGTATCTTCCGGCACTTTCCAAGTATACCTCCTCCTCATTACTAGCTCAGATTTATTACAGAACTGAATTAGTCTTTCTCCTCTCTCAATCCTTGTACCGAGCCATTATTCTCGAAATGGTTCAAATGGCTCCAAGTACTATGGGACTTAACATCTGAGGTCACCAGTCCCCTAGACCTAGAACCGTTTAAACCTAACTAACCTAAGGACATCACACACATCCATGCCCCAGGCAGGATTCGAACCTGCGAACGTAGCAGCAGCGAGGTTCCGCACTGAAGCACCTAGAACCACTCGGCCACAGCAGCCGGCCATTATTTTCTCGTAACCCTTTCTTTTACTCCCTTCCCTACGACTGCATTCCAGTCTCCCATGACTATTAGGCTTTCATCTCCCCTTACTTACTGCATTACTCGTTCAGTGTCGTCATATACTTTCAAACAGTTATGTTCCACTTTTACTTCCTTGTCTATGCATGCTGAATTATCGAATGCAAAGATTATAGAGCTTATTTGAGGAGACACAAATCATTTGGAAATTGTGACACGACGGACTTCGCGACGCGACCCCCGGGCGAACGGCGTCAGACCTGGATGAGGTGTGGGGGCACCTGGTGCTGGGTACATGCTGTCACGTGTACTCATTAAAGGGAGGCCGCCACTTTGGAATCACGTATTTTAGTAAGTCATTAAAACAACATAAAGCGCAAGCAGTAAGGTGTAATTCCGAGAAAATCGCAAGAGAAGTTTTACGCGTCAATCATGTAGCGGATGTATAAAGAAGTGGTAAAGAAACTGGTATAGGCATCCGCATTCAAATACAGAGTTATTTAAACAGGCAGAATACGGCGCTGCGGTCAGCAATGCCTATATAAGACAACAAATGTCTGACGCAGTCTAAAGGTCGGTTACTGCTGCCATAAAGGCACGTTATCAACATTTAAGTGAGTTTGAACGTGGTGTTGTAGTCGGCGCCGAGCGATGGGACACAGCATCTCCGAGGTGGCGATGAAGTGGGGTTTACCCGAACGATCATTTCGCGAATGTACCGTGAATATCAGGAATCCGGTAAAACATCAAATCTCCGTCATCGCTGCGGCCGGAAAAAAACCCTCCAAGAACGGGACTAACTACGACTGAAGAGAATCGTTCAACGCGACAGAAGTGCAACCCTTCCGCAAATTGCTGAAGATTTCTATGCTGGGCCATCAACCAGGTGTCAGCCTAGGAACCATTCAACGAACCATCATCGATGTGGGCTTAGTGAGCCGAAGGCCCACTCGTGTACCCTTGACGACTGCACGACACAAAGCTTTACGCCCCGCCTGGACCCGTCATCACCGACATTCGACTGTTGTTGACTGGAAACATGTTGCCTCGTTGGACGAGTCTCGTTCCAAATTGTATCAAGCGGACGGAGACAGCCTCATGAATCCATGGACTCTGCATGTCAGCAGGGGACTGTTCAAGCTGGTGGAGGCTCTGCAGTGGTGTGGGGCTTGTGCAGTTGGAATGATATGGGACGTCTGATACGTCTAGTTACGACTCTGACGGGTGACACGTACGTAAACATCCTGACTGATCACCTGCATCCATTCATGTCCATTGTGCATTCCGACGGACTTGAGCAGTTCCAGCCGTACAATGCGACACCCCACACGTCCAGGATTGCTACAGAGTGACTCCAGGAACACTCTTCTGAGCTTAGACACTTCCGCTGGCCACCAAACTTCCCAGACTTGAATTTTATTGAGCATATCTGGGATGCCTTCCAACGTGCTATTCACAAGAGAGCTCCATCCGCTCGTACTCTTGCGGATTTGCGGACAACCCTTCAGGATTCATTGTGTCAGTTCACTCCAGCACTACTTCAGATATTAGTCGAGTCCTTGCCAAGTCGTGTTGCAGCACTTCTGCGTGCTCGCGGGGGCCCTATACGATATTAGGCAGGTGCACCAGTTTCTTTGGCCCTTGAGTGTATATGTGTGAAGGTTCTGACCGTAAGAAGTCATTGTGCTGTAGTGGTTAGAGTTCGCGTTGGGCAGGAGGGTCGTGCACGAAGACCAGTCCGAATCCTTCTAAAACTTATTTTTTAGTAATTTTAGTGATCTTCATATGTTAACTGAGCATTTACTATTTTTAATTAAATTTTCAAGGACGAAGGACAGGCTTGGAAAGCCCAAGTCAAACCTCGATAAATAATGACGCGAATGACTTTATTCAGTAATACAGTAAATCAAAATGTCCTAGACCACAAGAGTACTGTACAATTACTCTTGAGATCACACGTTGCACTGTAGTTTTTATCATACAGACATAGAAAACATAACTGAAACGGCGTCTAGTACATCGAATGAGTGCAGTTTTCCCGCATGAACAGGGAATGTTCAGAGTTTCTGAGGGAAAACACACCTCACTGACATTTTGAAAAATGTGGGTTAAAAATGAAGTTAGAGGCTTGCGTCGAACCGTCGTAACGTAAACGTTTATTTTACAAAGCTAGAACGCTAACCACTTGACCATCATGTACTCTATCGTCCGACTCCTACGTACAGATACGAGGATTGGAACTTAAATAGCGGCAACTATTTATTCACAACCGATACAAAAGAGTTACATGTTTGCACCTGTTACTGTCCTTCAGAGTAGTCACCAGCTTTGTGTAAAACCCGTTGCCAGCGATGTGGAAGGCATAGTATACCGTTAGCAGAGCCTGTTCTGTTGAGGACAGTCTGTGTTCCTTTCACCAGCTGTTTTAATTTATTTAATTTTTATACAGCGATTTAAGCTCCTGCTATATTCTGGGCTCGAGTCGCTTTCAAAACCACTTAACAGAGTGGTTGTTTCACCAGTCTTCGAATTTAATAATACTCTGGAGACAACTAACTTTGTTTCGTGAAAATTGTGTTGACGATCTTAATTTTACATATTTTGCACCTACATACAACATAGTTAAAGTTGTCTTACTAGTTAATAGCACGGGGGTCATATTTATTTGTTTATTTTAAAATTTAAGCACACACAAACAGAGCAAAGAGACAGAGCATCACACCCAGAAACAGGCAATGAGAGTTGATGTGATGCTGTTCGTATTTGCAGCCAACACACTCACTTATGTCGCAAAATATTGTTAGCAATTCATTATCAAAGAGGGCTGTATGGATATTGTGTGGGATTGCGAGGGATTCCAGGGGTTGATCGGCCACGGAATAGTGAACTGATGTAACGCAGAAGGAACATGTAGTTTACAAAAGTTCTGAAATATCTAAAGTCGTGTTTGCAGGGTGCAGCTTTGACATTTCGCCAGTTGAGATGACAAGTGTGCTCTTGCTTTGCAGTGGCGTACTACCCGCGCTACGTGGAAGTGGTGCGCGACCCCAAAGACTTCGATCTTCTCTACAGTTCCACCTCAGGACCCATCAACGAGACGTGGAGATTCTACTCTGAAGCCATCCTGACGTCCATCATCATTCCGTCACAAATCACCTTCTGCAGCTCAGGTAGGCACTGTTGAAATAGCTCCTGACTTCAGAGTACGTGAGAAGCATTCAGTCGTTATGGGCTCAGTGGCACAATACTTAAGTGCCAGACGATAGATACAAAGATTGTGAGTTTGATACCCCGACAGTTCTACAAGTTATGCCTTCCACGTATGGAGATTGGGAAAAAAGATTGGTTAAAAGTCTCTGGGCGGGCTGTACTTACTCCAATCTTGTCCCTGTGATTCCTATGGAAGCGATAACCTGGGGGTTTGGTATACATTGACGTGAAAAAAACTCATGGGATAGCGATATGCACATATGCAAATGACGGTGGTATTGCCTACACAAGCTATAACGTGGCACTGCGTTGACAGAGCTGTCACTTGCACTCAAGTGATTCATGGCCACACGACGGGAATCAACACTCTGAACGCGAAATGGTAGTAGCAGCTAGATGCATGGCACGTTCCATTTCGGATATCTGTAAGGAATTCAATATTCCGAGATCCACAAGTGAAGAATGTGCCAAGAATACCAAATTTGAAGCATTACCTCTTCCATAGCCTTCACTTAACGACCGAGAGCAGCGGGGTGCCCTGAAATGAGGGATATCCTACCATAGATACTTCCCACCCGTCCTAAAGTGGTGTTCTGTCTCCCACCCAACCTCCACAACTTCCTAGTCCATCACTATACCACTCCCAATCCCAACCCCTTGTCATAAGGATCATATTCCTGTGGAAGACCCAGGTGCAAAACCTGCCCAGTCCACCCAACCAGCACTTACTATTCAAGTCCTGACACGGGTTTTTCCTACCTCATCATGGGCTGGGCTACTTGTGAAAGCAGCCATGTCATTTACCAGCTCTGCTTTAATCATTGCACAGCTTTTACATTGGTGTGACTACCAACCAGCAGTCCACCAGGACGAGCAGCCACCGCTGAACTGTGGCCAAGAGCAAAGTAGGGTACCCTGTGGCACAGCTCGCAGCTGAACATAGCACACTGAATTTTAATGGGTATTGTATTGTATTGTATGTTAACCGGGGACCTAGAAACGACGGAGAGGCTCCGTTCAAATGGTTCAAATGGCTCTGAGCACTATGGGACTTAACTTCTGAGGTCATCAGTCCCCTAGAATTTAGAACTACTGAAACCTAACTAACCTAAGGACATCACACACATCCGTGCCCGAGGCAGGATTCGAACCTGCGACCGTAGCGGTCGCTCGGTTCCAGACTGTAGAGCCTAGAACCGCACGGCCACTCCGGCCGGCTTACGATAAGTAGCAACCTGTCTTTTCCTACATTGTTGATATTCCTACCTGGAGTTTCCATTGTTTGATGAAGGCCAGGAATGCCGTTTTTGCTAGAGCTAGGCGGCCTTTCATGTCCTCCTTGCTCCATCCATCTAGGGTTATTTTGCTCCCTAGGAAGCAGAATTCCCTGACTTCATCTACTTCGTGATCACCAATCCTGAGGTTCAGTTTCTCGGTGTTCACATTTCTGCTACTTCTCATTAGTTTCATCTTTCTTCGATTTACTCTCATTACGTATATTGTACTATATAGACCTTTCATTCCGTTAAACAGACCCTGAAATTCTTCAATTTCATCGAGAGTAGCAGTGTCATCAGCGAATCGCATCTTTGGTATCGTTTCACCTTGAATTTTAATTCAACTACTGAAATTTTCTTTTATTTCCGTCATTGCTTCTTCGATGTATAGATTGAACAGTAGGGGTGAAAGACTACATTCCCTTATACATTCTTATTAATCTCAGAACTTCATTCTTGGTCTTCCACTCTTATTGTTCCCTCTTGGCTTTTGTACATATTGCATATTACCTGGCTCTCCCCTATCTTTCTCAGAATTTCGATCGTCTTCCAACATTTGACACCGTCGAACGCTGTTTCAGGGTCGACAGATCCTATGAACGTTTGTTTATTTTTCTTTAGTCTTGCCTTCATTATTAACCGCGAGGTCAGAATTGCCTCTCTGGTGCTTTTACCTTTCCTAAAGCCAAACTGGTCGTCAACTAAAACATCCTCCAGTTGAACTTTTGTTCTGTCTTTTCATTTATTGCAGTTCCCTTAATTCATGTCTGATCCATTATTTCCTTAATTGGTTTCTAAGAATGTATCCAACCGTTCTTCTTTCGAATGTAATGATCAGTGTTTCAGTAGGTCTCTTCTTTCCAATTCTAATAACTATGCGACAACATTGGCACTGTCACCACTCTTGATCTTTTTAAGTGCTCTGTCTATTGCACTATATACCAATTGAAACCTTTTTCTTAGATCTTCAATATCGGAAATGGAACGTCGTAAAGAGTATAGTTTACTAATATTTTCCACTACATACTGTCACATACGATCTTTGAAAGGACTAGATAATATAACGATAATCGTAGTTACAATTGATCGTAGTCCTTTCAGACCTGTTGAATGACACCTCTAGGTTTAGCTGTTGACTGGTTGGTTGGTTGGTTGGTTGGTTGGTTGGTTGGTTTGTTTATTGATTTGGGGAAGGGGACCAAACAACTAGGCCATCGGTCCCATCGTATTAGGGAAGGATGGGAAAGGAATTCGGCCATGTCGTTTCAATGGAACCGTCCCGGAGTTTGCCTGTAGCGATTTCGGGTAATCACGGAAAACCTAAATCAGGATGGCCGGGCGCGGTTTTGGACCGCCGTCCTCCCGAATGCGAGTACAGCGTGCTAACCGCTACGCTACCTTGCTCGGTAAAACAGACAGGGTTACTCAGTGACCAATTGTCTCTTTCGTTGCATGCAAGTAAGCCCTCTTCGATAAATGAAATTGTTTTTGAAACAGTATTGCTAATCATTAGTTGTTTTATAATGCCTCCCCAAACATTTATAACTGTGACAGTAAGTTCCCTTCACTTTCATAGAAAAAAAGAAACCTCTTAACTGTCTTCGCTCAGTTTTAAAGAAAATTTTTATGAAACTTGGATGCAACAAACTCACCAATAATTAATCACCCACCATGGAAACAGTGAGCTGAGTATTTTACGTATCGCAGTTTAGTGCATCCTAAAATTTGGTGGACTTTATTACACGATAAAGTAACGGATAAATTGATTTTGTCAATGACGAATATCACGTATTTGTGGCGACATAGCCAGACATTCTGAATAAAACAGCTAATGTGAGTTACTGAGGAGTCGTCGTAGCACTTTGGCTTGTGTGGGCATCGTTCAGACAACGAGATTTTCATGTTGGAAGCGTCAGTGATCACTCTGTTGCCCTAAATCCAAAATCATTCTCATCTTTAATATACACTGCGCAACACAATTAAAGGGTTACTTTTTCGAAACATCGTAATTGTCTCCCATTACGACGCAGAATTGTAAAATTTGGCCCAAATGTACCTACAACCTTCCTCTGCAATAGTGCAAAAGCGTGGCACCCAGCGATCTGTACTCTGCGAGGCCTGGGTTCGGCGAGGCTTCAAACAGCAGGCTATCCGTCGTTACACTCGATAAATAGACTAGAGCTTATTTGAGATGGGTTAATGGCGTCACATTCGCACTAAAGTTCAATACGTCAGTAAATTGAAGGTGGAGGGGAGAAAGGAAATGAAAAGGAAAGTGACTAGTGATGTCAGCAGCATCGGGATTTTACGCGGAATCAGCGGCGACGAGTGAAAATATGTGTCGGACTGGGATTCGAACTCGAAATCTCGAGCTTACAAAGCAGTTGCGTTAACCACTGCACCACTTTTATCTCATTTTGTTCGCTTTTGTTCGTTGCTTCTGCTCGGGGCGGACGTCGTAAGACGTTGTTGATCGATTAACTCAGTATTTTTTTATTTTTATTATTACAGAGGGCAGCTAACCCTCTGACCGATCACGCTGAGCTACCGTGCCGGCGCATTCAGAACACGGTGCCTATCCCCTCTGCGTGGACTATCTCCGCACGCCTCTTGGCTGGCCCACATTGCCACCTAGCAAAGCCTGTCTGCGGTCCTTGTCCGTGTCCTTTACGCTCGCTACTTAGAGATTCCCGCAGGAGATCGGACGTAAATGTGCATTCGCTCTGAAGTTTTGAATTCTTGCCCATCAAGGTGGATCAGTTAGATGAATGTGTGCAATGGCTAAAGCAACTGCCTAGAAAGCCGGAGATCCCGTATTCGAATCCCAGTCTGGTACACATTTTCACTCGTCGCCGCTGATTCCACGTAAAATTCTGATGCAGCTGACACCACTAGTTCCTTCCCTTTTCGTTCCTTTCTCCCCCTCCACCTTCAGCTTACATATAATGTACCATAGCTGCGGATTTCATGTGGTGTCCGCTCTTTTCCACATGTCCGAAAGAAAAGACACCACACATTCATATAGGGTACTTTAAAAATGTGCCTGTGCAGACACAGCCATTCACTGATTCTTAGACGCTGGTGTAAAAGGCAATCATTTCGACACACTTCAGCTGAATGGTGCTACATCGCTGAACTAGCACTTGCTGGCCACACGTGAAATCTAAGCGGTGTCGACAGGGATGTCTGTTGCACCGGCACTTACGTATCAGGTGAATAGTTGCGTCTGTACAAGAAAATTTGTAATCTGCCCAACAAAGGAGCGCACGCAAGTGGCACCAAGGGTATTCTGGAACTGAGGATGGGGGAGAGCGGGTGAGATCTTAGAGGGACCCTTTGATGTTTTATTCACACATGTGTCAATGCCGTACCCCTCTATGATCACACCACAAGATCGAAACAGGAGCGCTGAAAAAACATAAACACCCATTGCTGCTTCAGATCACATAAGTCGAAAGTTTTTTTAAAGTTCCCTAGAGGTTCCACCACTATACCAGAGCACAAGCTGCGGTTGCGATCCATCAAAACGGGGTCAGATCACCTTCAATGAGATGGAGCTTCACGATGTTCTTAGAGAAGGGTATCAGCAGTGTTAAAAGTTGTAAAGAACGACGTCCTGCTGTACATGGCACTGCGAACTGTCGTTGACGGCAGCGAAATGTGTGGGAATCGATGCCCCAAGCGAAGGGGTGGTTTCATCAAAGCTGTTTTTGCCACCCTCTGAAGCGTTTTCCTGTCGATTCTGAGCGACGGCGTGTCTGCAATGCTTTCCTCCATAACAAAACTCCGTGGTTTCAGTGCTAGGTATCGCAATTATGATCTCCATCGTAGAGGCGTCAAGAAAAGGGATAGAATGTAAGAGATGGTATGACGACCGTACCATCGTTTGTCAAATATACGATGGCACTGGGCAAAATTTTTGCGAAATTTGGTGCCAATGTGACATTAACACACCTTACACCACCCATGAAATACTGAGCTGTGTCCTTTATTTCACGTGGATCGACACCTAGCTACCTGAAGCGCCGCCGAACCCAAGTGTGACGTAGCAGGGCGCCACGCTGAATATTGTAGGCACTTTTGAGCCAAATTCCCAACTTTGCGTCACTATGGGTTCTAATCACTGGATTTCGAGAAAAGTGTGTTGCACAGTGTGTACGTTATACAGAAGTGCCGCAACACGTCGTGGCATGATTAGTGTCTGAAGTAGTGCTGGAGGGAACTGACACCGTGAATGCTCCAGGGCTGTCTATAAGTCCGTAAGAGTACGAGGGGGTGGAGATCTCTTCTGAACAGCACGTTGCAAGGCATTCCAGATGTGCTCAGTAATGTTCGTGTCTGGGGAGTTTGCTAGCCAGCGGAAGTGTTTAAACTCAGAAGAGTGTTCCTGGAACCACTCTGTAGCAATTCTGGACGTGTGGGGTGTCGCATGGTCCTGCTGGAATTGCCAAAGTCCGTCAGAGTGCATAATGGACATGAATGGATGCAGGTGATCAGACAGGATGCTTACGTATGTGTCACTTTGAGTCGTATTAGGTGTCCCATATCACTGTAACTGCACACTCCCCATATCATTACAGAGCCTCCACCAGCTTGAACAGTCCCCTGCTGTCATGCAGGGTCCGTAGATTCATGAGGTTATCTCCATACACGTCCATCCGTTAGATACAATTTGAAACGAGACTCTCCGCCCAGGCAACATGTTTCCAGTTTTTAACAGTCCAATGTCGGTGCTGACGACCCAGGCGAGACGTACAGCTTTGTATCGTGCACCACGTTTAAACTCATCACTTAAATCTTGATAACCTGCCACCGTATCGGCAGTAACCGATCCAACATCTGCGTCAGGCACATTAACAGTCCAATGTCGGTGTTGACGGGCCCAGGCGAGGCGTAAAGCTTTGTGTCGTGCAGTCTCACGCATGGACTTTCGGCTCCGAAATTCCATATTGATGATGTTTCGTAGTTTGCATGATGACACTTGCTTATAGCCCAGCATTGAAATTTGCAGCGATTTGCGGAAGGGCTGCACTTCTGTCACGTCGAACGAGTCTCTTCAGTAGTCGTTGATCCCGTTCTTGTAGAATGTTTTTCCGGGAGCAGTGTTGGCTGAGATTTGATGTTTTACCGGATTCCTGATATTCGCGGTACACTCGTGAAATGGTCGTAAGGGAAAATCTTCACTTCATCACTACCTCGGAGATGCTGTGTCTCATCGCTCGTGCACCAACTATAACACCACGTTCAAACTCACTTACATCTTGACAACCTGCCATTTTAGCTGTAGTAACCGATCTAACAACTACTCCAGACACGTGTTGTCTTATAAAGGTGCTGCCGACCGCAGCTCCGTATTGTGCCTGTTTACGTATCTCTGTATATGAATATGCATGGCTATACCAGTTTCTTTGGCGCTTTATTGTAAATGCACCTTTCTCTCACTCCCTGTTTTCTATGCAAAAATGAGATTTTCCGCCAAATAAAAATGTTTAAAACTGCTCATGACAAATAGCATCTCAGGCTCACAGCTTCCTTTGTTGCTTGACAGATCCAGGAACGGATGGAACATACGATGAAGAGGTTGACCTCCTCGTGTACGAGAAGAAAATCGGGAGGGTTTCATCCGAGGACGAGACGTACTTGGTAGCGACCGGCTCCTTCAACGGCACCGTCAGCTTCGGCCAGGAGCTGGACATCCCGCTGTGGAACGCCACGCTCAATAGCGCGCCCCCGGTCCAGCACTACTTCTACTCGACCGGTGGCTACGAGTACACGGTGAACATCGTCTTCAAGAAGGACGGTATCTACCCGTGGTACACGGTGAGAAACCTGTCCGACTACTCCGTCGTCGATTCCAGGATCGATGGATCTGGAATAGCTATTGGACTGACGTACACTCTTAGCTATGAGGCCACGTCTACCCGTCGCGGTAGTTAGATACGAGACGCTAAGGACGCAGTGGGTTTGCAGACTCCGATGTTATTCTGTTCACGCTGCCACAGCGGTACCTATTTCGAATAATATGGCCAGCTGTCTCACTGCTCACAGAAAAAGCCGAAAAACTTCTAGGTCTGCTCTCAGCCTCAATTTGTTATCAGACATTGACCTCAAAGAGAGTTTCATTCTGTAGTTGAATCACAGATGGTTTAATTTGTACAAATTGTATTATGTGTTGCATTAAAATTTTGTGTTGTAAAAATAGTTTTATAAGTCACCAAGTACAACGCAATTAAAAATTAAAGAAACAAACAGCTACAAGTTTGCTGAATATGGTAATACACGTTCCACGAGATTCCTACAATACATCTTAAGTAATGACAAACTGCCGGCCACTGTGGCCGAGCGTTCTAGGCGCTTCAGGCAGGAACCGCGCTGCTGCTGAGGTCGCAGGTTCGAATCCTGCCTCGGGCATGGGTCTGTGTGATGTCCTTAGGTTAGAAAGGTTTAAGTAGATCTAAGTTCTAGGGGACTGAGGACCTCACATGTTAAGTCCCATAGTGCTCAGAGCCATCTGAACCATTTTTGAATGACAAACTGTTCTTGATCATTTTCTTAAAGTGGTGTAACGTAGTCGTACATTTATTGAAGGCATTGTAAAGTATCGAACTCGGCTGTTGCTTACACGCATTAGTTTTCCTAGAACTCACACAGCCGGCCAATTTCGGCCTTGCAGATCGTTTTCAAGGGCAGTATATAAAAAACCAAACAAAGGTACATTAAGTTTGTGTTTTGTATTGTATTTATTGTTATTTCATCCCCCCTCACCCCATATCGGCAGCTGGTGGGCTGTCGGCAGTACATGCAACCGCTTTTGAGCCAAGGGATAAGTAAAACTAACTTAGACCGAAAATACACTAACATAAAAGTGAGTTATTTACAAGTGAATAAAAAATTTTCAAAGATGAAATTTATGTAAGTTTTTATATATAAGAAACATATCTTTCACATTTTAATTAAAAATAGTAATAATAAAAGGCTAAACGTAAGCCGCGTGGTGTAGCTGCGCCGTCTATGCGTCTTGTTATGGTCCGGGCAACTTCTCCTGTCGGAGGTTCGAGTTCTCCCTCCGGCATGGGTGTGTGTGTGTGTGTGTGGGTGTGTGTGTGTGTGTGTGTGTGTGTGTGTGTGTGTGTGTGTGTGTGTTTGTCGTCCTTAGTATAAATTAGATTAAGTAATGCGTAAGCTTAGGGACCGATGATCTCAGTAGTTTGGTCCCATAAGACATTACCACAAATTTCCAAATTTTTTGCAAAACATAAAACTGTAACAGTGCAGTTGAAACACCATGATAAACAACGATCCGAAAAAGAAACACTTGACTGTCAATAAAACTGGAAGGACCTGTCCTGGTATAGGTCGTCTGTTGCTGAACAGAAAAAAAGTTGGGTGTTGTGGCGGCAGGTGGCTGGGGGTATAAGTTTGGAAGACTTGCGCAGTGTATATGGAACAGGAGTGGTTGTAGAGAGACAAGATGGGATTAGTTGTTGGGGGCACCTGTAAGACCACAATGTGAAGAGGAAAAGGGGAGGGTAGAGAGAAAGAAGGGGGGAGAGGCAAAGAAGAGGGAGAGATAGCGAGGGAAGGAAAAGGCAGTCGTAATAAAGTGGAATGGGTGGGGAAGCTTTACAGTTGGTAGGATGGGTAGATGTCGGGAGGGAGTTCATGGTCTGGGAGAGGGTGACAGTTGAAATTTCGTTGAGAGAGGATATGGTTCGTACGCAGGTGTGGGGTTGGTGGGAGGTGCAGTAGCATGCTAGGATTGTGAACTGGAGGGGAAACAACACGATTATTGGAGTCAAGTTTGCGGATCGTGTAGGTAATTCGATGGTATAATTGAGTAGAGGCGTGAATTTGATAGTAAAGGATCCATGTGGGGGAAGTAAACAGGTACAGAAAGCGTGGCAGAGTGAATGATGTTCAAAGATCTGGAGGGGCTTACAGAACTTAAGTGGAGTGGATATCCATGCAACATATGCGTACGAGAGGGGGTGTCGAATCACGGTTTCGTTGGTGTGGAGGACAGTGGAGAGATACAGTCCTCAAGTTTGTCTGCTTGGTAGTTTTCATAGGTTTACTCTTTTGTGAGCTTCCTGCTAGGTGGTTAGTGGGTGAGGTTTCCATGTTAGTTGCCGGTCGGTTGTAAGGTTGAAGCCATGGAGGATGAAAGTACGATTGGTTCGTCCTACAACTGCAGCATGGGTTTTGAAGGGTTTCATCTTGAGAAGCCATTGCTTATACAAGGAAGGGAACTAATCGAGATGGATTTTGAGAAATCGCAGGAATTTCTGGTGTGTAACACGTTGTAATATTATTTTATTATTATACATCAGACATAGCAATTCCAACGAGCATGTAACGTGCAAACGTCAAAGTTAAAAACAGAATGTTTATTGAGTGCGGTAATAGTCATCCCCGGAACTGATGTCACATCATAAATCATAGCATGTGCACGCTTTCTTTATTAAACCCCACTTGCCACTTGTGGCTACGCCAGACACAGATACAACACAAATACAGCAATTTGAATTAGTGTGTTAATGATCCATAAATGTGTCAGAGACGTAGACATACTGTATCTTTAATATTATAGGCACATCAGAGGCTTGAAATTGTAATAAACAAGTTTAGTAAGAACAGTTTGCCTAAGACGCAAAAGCGTCTGCAGAGTAGGGCGAAATTTTGGGAAAGGAGAATGGAATTTTTAATTGCATACTTTACCAGATGGTACATAAGTATATGATAATACAAGAAAGTGACTACATATACATACCTCACTATATTTAAATAAGGTTCACATTTACTAGAAAGCGATATTTTGAATGAAAAGAGCTTGCATTCAAACTCCTAATAGTTATTGTAACACATGGCTATGATTTTCATCTCTGTTCACGTGAACCGCTGGCTATGAGGACAGCGTTTAGCGTGGAGAATTGGCAGAAAGCACAGGCGGCTGCCTTCTATGATGAGAGAATTAGAAAGTTGCTTCAACGCTACGACACGTGCCTAAGATGAAACTAGAGATGGTGCTAAATGTTGCAAATAAAATATTTTTGATTTTCACTATGGTTTCTATTCCGTGATCGAATACACCTCTAATGTAACCCTCACAGACCAATGCTGAGCAGCTGAATTACCTATCTTTAGATTATTAATTTCTAATAAAATCATTTTCGAGTTGCACTTTCTCTAACTACTACAGGATGACTGAGCAAACCCCTCTATTAGCCGCTTCAGGCCATGATATGAGATTGGAAACTGAGCATCGTTTTATTGTTTGTTTTACCGTCATGTGAGTGTTACAACCACAAACGTGTTTTTGCTTTAGTCAACTACTTCCATACACCTTTGAAATATTGACAACTTTGTTTTATGCTGTTATACGTTCTTTGTTCGAAGCATGATCTGCCACATTTTTATCCACTAGCACACTTTTTATGTAATATGACCTTAGGTCCCTGAGCCTAGATTATAAACTGTTTATTGCTTCGATGTCTACTATGGTTTTCTTTACAACATGTCATTTCTTTGCCATAATAAACAAACTTTTCACTTTTTATAAATATATCTTCTTGTTTGTTATTTTTTATACATTTTTCATCTACATTACATCTACATGGATACTCTGCAAATCACACTTGTTGGCAGAGTGTTCATCGAACCACGTCACAGTAATTCCCTATTATTCCACTCTCGAACGGGGATGAAGAAAACGAAAACCTCTATCTTTCCGTGCTAACCCTGATTTACGTAACTGTATTATAATAATCGGCGTCAACAAAATATTTTCGCATTCGGAGGGGAAAATTGGACACTGAAATTTCGTGAGAAGATCCCGCCGCAACGAGAAACCCCTTGTTTTAAGGATGCCCAACCGAAAATCCTGTATGATGGCTGTTACACTCTCTACCCTATTTTTCGATAGTAAAAAACCTGCTGAGCTGCTTCCAATTTTCTCGATGTACTCCGAAATGCTGTCTGGAAAGGATCCCACACCATGCAGCAGTACTCCAAAAGAGGACGGACAACGTAGTGTAGACAATCTCTTTACTAGATCTGTTGCAACTTCGAAGTGTTCTGCCAATAAATCGCAGTCTTTTTTTTTTTTTTTTTTTGTTATTAGTCTTCTGATTCTTTTGATGCAGCCTGCTACGAATTCTTCTTCTGTGTTACCCTTTTCCTCTCAGAATGACACTTGCAACCTATAGCTTCAATTATTTGATGGATGTATTCCAATCTCTGTCTTCCTCTATAGTGCCCTCTACAGCTCCCTCTAGTACCATGGAAATCATTCCCTCATGTGTTAACAGATGTCCTATCATCCTGTCCCTTCTCCTTATTAGTTTTTTCCACAGGTACCTTTCCTCTCCGATTCTGCACGAAACATCCTCATTCCTTATCGTATCAGTCCACCTAATTTTCAACAATCGTCTGTGGCACCACATCCCAAATGCTTCGATTCTCTTCTGTACCCGTTTTCCCACTGTCCATGTTTCACTACCATACAATGCTGTACTTCAGACGTACATTCTCAGAAATTTCTTCCTCAAATTAACGCCGATATTAGATATTAGTAGACTTCTCTTGGCCAGGAATGCCCATTTAGCCATTTCTAGCCTGCTTTTGACGTCCTCCTTGCTCCGTCCGTCATTGGTTATTTTACTGCCTAGGTAGCAGAATTCCTTTTACTTCATCTACTTCGTGGCCCTCAATCCTGATGTTAAGTTTCTTGCTGTTCTCATTTCTACTACATCTCATTACCTTCGTCTTTCTTCGATTTACTCTCAATCCATACTCTGTACTCATTAGATTGCTCATTCCGTTGAGCAGATCATGTAATTCTTCTTCATTTTCACTCAGGACAGCAATGTCATCAGCGAATCGTATCATCGCTATCCTTTCACCTTGAATCTTAATTCCACTCCGAACCTTCCTTTTATTTCCATTGTTGATTCCTCGATGCAGAGAGTGAACAGTAGGGGCGAATGGCTACATCCTTGTCTTACACCCTTCTTAATACGAACACATCGTTCTTGGTCTTCCACTCTCACTATTCTCTCTTGGCTGTTGTACACATCGTATATGACCAGTCTCTCCCTGTAGCTTACCCCTACTTTTTTCTGGATTTCGAACATCTTGCAACATTTTACATAGTCGAACGCTTTTTACAGGTCGACAAATCCTATGAACATGTCTTTGTTTTTCTTTAGTCTTGCTTCCTGCGTCTAAAGTTTTCCCATGTGAAAGTATGAGATCGTTTTCACAGTGTTCGCGTTAACTGAAGCAGGGCATGGGTACCAGCCTAGTATTCACCTACTTGGATGTGGGCAACAGCCAAGTCACATCCATCCTGGCTGGCACACTGGTTCCTATCATTTATCTGATCGGTGGATTCGATCTACAGCCAGTGCACCTCCTGCAATCCCAGATGTGGTGCGCTAATGCATGTTGACATCTGGGCGAGTGTCTAAATTTTCTGTATTATTTACCAAATACACAAATAATTTCTACTATAACAGTATAATATGCGTACGTGGCACTAGTGACCTAACTTACAGGTTATTGTACCACACTTGGTACAAGACATCCTGAAATTAAGTAACAAAATCAAAATGGTTCAAATGGCTCTGAGCACTATGGGACTTAACTACGGAGGTCATGTCCCCTAGAACTTAGAACTACTTAAGCCTAACTAACCTAAGGACATCACACACATCCATGCCCGAGGCAGGATTCGAACCTGCGACCGTAGCGGTCACGCAGTTCCAAACTGAAGCGCTTAGAACCGCACAGCCACACCGGCCGACCAATTAAGTAACACAGTTTTACTTTCATTCCTAAATTCCTCTACACTGAAGCGCCAAAGAAACTGGTATAGGCATGCGCATTCAAACACAGATATGTAAACATGAAGAATACGGCGCTACGTTCGGCAACGCCTGTGTGAGACAAGTCTCTGGCGCAGTTGTTAGATCGGTTAATGTTGCTACAATGTCAGGTTATCAGGATTGAAGTGAGTTTGAACATGGTGCTATAGTCGGCGCACGAGCGATGGTATACAGCATCTCCGAGGTAGCGATGAAGTGGGGATTTTCCCCTAAGACCATTCCACGAGTGTACCGTGAATATCAGGAATCCGGTAAAACATCAAATCTCTGACATCACTGCGGCCGGACAAAGATCATGCAAGAACGGGGCCAACGACGTCTGAAGAGAATCGTTCAGCGTGACACAAGTGCAACCCTTCCGCAAATTGCAGCAGATTTCAATGCTGGGCCATAAAAAAGTGTCAGCGTGCGAACCATTCGGCGAAACATCAGTGATATGGGTTTTCGGAGCCGAAGGCCCACTTGTGTACCCTAGATGACTGCATGACACAAAGCTTTATGCCTCGCCTGGGCCCATCAACGCCGACACTGGACTGTTGATGACTGGGAAGATTTTTCCTAATCGGATCAGTCTCGTTTCAAATTGTATCGAGCGGTTGGACGTATATGGGTATAGAAACATCATGAATCCATGGACCCTGCATGCCAGCAGGGGACTGTTCAAGCTGATGGAGGGTCTGTAATGGTGTGGGACGTGTGCAGTTGGAGTGATAAGGGACCCGTGATACGTTTGAAGATACGGCTGTGACAGGTTACATGTACATAAATATCCCGTGTCATCTACATCTTTTCATGTCATTTCCGACGGACTTGACTTGGGCAATTCCAGCAGGCCACGTCCAGCATTCCTATAGAGTGGCTCCAGGAACATTCTTCTGAGCTTAAAAACTTACGCTGGCCATCAAACTCCCCAGACATGAAAGTTATTGACCACACATGAGATGCTTTGCAACGTGCTGTTCAGAAGAGATCTTCAGTCTCTCGTAATCTTACGGATTTATGTACAGCCCAGCAGGATTCATGGTGTCAACTCCCTCCACCACTACTTCAGACGTTAGTCAAGTCTACTGCACGTCGTGTTACGGTACTTCTGCGTACTCACGGGGACCTACATGACATTAGGTAGGTTTCTTTGGCTCTTATATAATGGTACGAAATACACTACTAATGCACAGTTGCTGTCATTACGCTAATTCTTTTGTGTCGTAGATTTACTTCAGGGGGAGTCGGAGCAGTTCCTGAAATAAACATGAAATATTTGTTCATTTTAGTATGACTCTTTAATATAGAATACTTAACTTAGATATCCACACAAAAATGACAATATATATTTACAACTGAATGACAATCAAATATCAATGAAATTTTGACTATTAACTCTAGTCCACAGTTTCGACTAATGAGAGTAATGACGCTGGATCTGAACTATGTTGATGCTACTCTCTTAATCGGCATCACAGAGTGGGTTGAGTTGTGTTGCGCTCTGACGTTAAAAGACATCCGGCGCGGTGGCGTAGAGGACGTCTTGAGGACGTGTCTTTGCCGAGATCTCTCATTCATGGCTGCGTCTGACAGCGACGGTCTTTAGCTTGTGTTTCACCTCGCTCTTCGGACCTCCGCAACGTTGTCGTGTAGTGCTGTGTCAGACGCCAATAGGGAGACAGGGAGTGTAGCGACAAATGATGGCCGCCCTCTGTCCACACACCGGTATCCAACTCGCGAGTGACAGGGAACACTGGCCGAAAGACGACGACAGGTGGAATACTCGCATCTAGGGAAGCAGACACTGTCGTCGGGATGATAGCAGGCTGAGCTCTAGAGGTGTCGTGATGGCTGTCCGGATGCGATACCAGCACGGACATTGTCTGTGGATGAAGAACCAACGGCGACATCAGCAACGGTAGCGGTGGCTTGACGTCAGGCTCCATCAGCTCCGCTCTGGGTGGGCTCGACTGGTTCATCTTATAGGTCCATTGCATGTGCCTCGAAAACTCATAACAAAGGGCAGTGCAATTGCGGTTAACTTGAAAAAGAGTTTTCTGCCGTTGTCTATGGCGTTACCAAGTTCCACCCACGTTTGTATGGTTGGAATTTCTATTAAATTACAGATCACCAGCCATTAACAGCTTTTGTTCGATCCTTCCAAGGCTGTTCCACCACCGACGACGCAAAAATTGTAGTATTGGGCTCTTTTGTTACCTAATTATCAATACAGGTTGTTGTACATGCCCACTGCACAATATTCAATTGCTGACGAGTTGGTTCAGTTACCAGTCGGTACCAACACAGTATTAGATCAGTCTGAGGAATCATGTTATCAAATCGATACTTAAGACTTTGAAATTCTTCAAAATTTTGCTCTTACTACGAGCGTATTGCTTGAGCAAGTTCTTTGTGTAGTTTTCCAATAAACGTGCTGTGGGTGGCCACGCAGTTCCCCACCCAGTGACACTTCGCTACCTTTCTTCATCATTACTGTCTGCGCAGACAGGTGTTTCGCTATTACATACAGGGAATGATGATGCACAGGTTGCGATATCTCACTTCCTCAAATGACCACTAGGATGTAGTCTGCACTAAGAAACTCGTCTGATGTCATTATATTTGGCAGGGCATGGACGCCCATATTCAGCAAATGACCTCTCATTGCACAGTTCTTGTGAAGCATCAGTACACTCTGCCACAACGCTTTTTTCAGTGGACACGTCTGTGCGGACTGTAGTAACGTATACACATGGATTTAGTTGGTCAATTCCAGAACAGACAGTGGCCGGCCGGGGTGGACGAGCGGTTCTAGGCACTTCAGTTTGGAATCGCGCGACCACTACAGTCGCAGGTTCGAATCCTGCCTCGGGCATGGATGTGTGTGATGTCCTTAGGTTACTTAGGTTTAAGCAGTTCTAAGTTCTAGGGGACTGATGATCTAAGATGTTAAGTCCCATAGTGCTCAGAGCCATTTGAATTTGGAACACACAGTGGACACGGATAGTAGGCACTTACAATAAAATTTCTTTTGCAGTTACCATGGCATCCGCCACTCAACTGTTAGTACAGCATCAGTTATGTCCTATTCTTTGTCTTGAAGATCTTCCTTAGGTCCGTGTCTTGGACAATGGACCACGTTCACCTCAACCGATTTTCAAAAGTTTTGTGTCGACAATGACATACACCCTGTAACTACTGCTTTTTTTCCGATAGTCTAATGGTGATGCTGAGTGGTTAGTTTGAACATTCGAAATTTCACATCGAGAAACTGTGTTTCTTCCACACGTGAGAGCAAACCTTGAAGACTTTTCTTTCCTCCTGCCGGTCCATGCCAAATGACTGGAAATATTGGGCAGAATTATTGCATGGTCGTCCTTACAATAACCTGTAGCATCTTTTGCGACCGCCGCAGAAACAATTCCTTTCACTGGGTCAGTCACAGTTTCAGCCACAGGACGAAGTTTTCATCAGAGTATGTGGCGCTGGGATCATTGTGTCATCACATAAGTATTGGGTCATTTGTCTTATCTTCTTCAAAGTACCTCTGGTCTGCATCAGCATCGCAAGAACCAGCTATAATGCTCTGTACTAGAGGTGTGGCACAGCAGAATCAACAGAAGCGCACCAATGGGTCGCCCCAATGGCGCACGACGATTATGCAATTCCAGTACCAACATAACAACGCCTGGAAGGTCTTTTCGATGCATGATACCACAATAGCTTGGTTAAGTAATGATAATAAAAAAGTGTTATAATATTAATTCACTGTAGCGCCAAAGAAACTGGTATAAGCATGCGTATTCAAACACAGCAGAATACGGCGCTGCGGTGGTAACGTCTATATGAGACAAAGACAACAAAGGTCTGGCACAGTTGTTAAATCGCTTATTGCTGCTACAATGACAGGTTATGGATATTTAAGTGAGTCTGAACGTGATGTTATAGTCGGCGCACGAGCGATGGGATACAGCATCTCCGAGGTAGTGTTGAAGTGGGGATTCTCCGGTACGACCATTTCACGAGTGTGACGTGAATATCAGGAATCCGGTAAAACATCGAATCTCTGACATCGCTGCAGGAGAAAGGTCCTGCAAGAACGGGACCAGAGACAACTGAAGAGAATCGACCAACATGACAGAAGTGCATCCTTCTGCAAACTGCTGCAGATTTCAATGCTGGCCCATCAGCAAGTGTCAGCGTGCGAACCATGCAACGAAACATCATCGATATGGACTTTCGGAGCCAAAGAGCCACTTATGTATCCTTCCTTCATGACTGCACGGTCCAAAGCTTTAAGTCTCCCCTGGGCCTATGAATACTGACATTGGACTGTTGATGACTGGGAACATGTTGGCTGGTCGGACTTGTCTCGTTTCAAATTGTATCGAGCGGATGGACGTGTACGGGTATGGAGACAACCTCATGAATGCATGGACCCTGCATGACAGCAGGGAACTGTTCAAACTGGTGGAGGCCCTGTAATGGAGTAGGGAGTGTGCAGTCGGAGTGATGTGGAACCCCTGATACGTCTAGATACGATTCTGATAGGTGACACGTACTTAAGCATCCTGTCTGATCACCTGCATCCATTCATGACCACTGTGGATTTCGATGGACCTGGGCAATTCCAGCAGGACAGTGTGACGCCCCACACATCCAGAACTGCTACAGAGCAGCTCCTGGAACATTCCTCTGAGTTTAAACTCTTCCGATAGCCACCAAACTACCCAGACATGACCAGTATTGAGCATATCTGGGGTGCCCTACAACGTGCTGTTCAGAAGAGATCTCCACCTCCTTGTACTCTACGGATTTATGAACAGCCCTGCAGGATTCATGGTGTCAGTTCCCTGCAGCACTACTTGAGACATTAGTCGAGCCCATGACACGTCGTGTTGTGGCACTTATGCATACTCGCGGGGGCCCTACATGTTAGGCAGGTGTACCAGTTTCTTTGGCTCTTCAGTGTAGTAATAATAGTAACAACAGAAGTGGAATGATAATTCAGCATTCATGAAGGCCAATTGGGTCAGTAATGCCTAGAAACTAATAATAATAGCAAAACAAGTAATAATGAACACCTATAAACTAATAACAACATCAATACAAGTAATAATAAAGTGGTAGTAATAACAAGAGCAACAGCAGTAGCAGCAGCAGTAACAGTGATGAAGGAATATACAACTGTATCGTGAGATAATGTCATGTAACAGAACCGCGGGACTGCTACGGTCGCAGGTTCGAATCCTGCCTCGGGCATGGGTGTGTGTGATGTCCTTAGGTTAGTTAGGTTTAAGTAGTTCTAAGTTCTAGGGGACTTATGACCTAAGATGTTGAGTCCCATAGTGCTCAGAGCCATTTTTGTCATGTAACAATTTCCGAAAGAGGGAATTTCAGGCAGGCTGTACCACCTTGACACTTTGGGAAAGGAGGGTTCTTAGTTCTATTGTTTCGAGATCACTGGTTGTCGTTTGAGCTAGAGATATGGTTCAGTTCTCTAATATTGGGAGGGAGATCATTCGAAAGTCGGTATACTATTGGGTTATTTTACGTAATATAAAGAGGGCTCCCACTATATCCGTTGTAAATACCGTCTAAATCCTTTCTGATGATCGTTCATCACGGTTTATCTCAACATGTTGCAGAGTAGCAGTGACAAATCATTCGCGCCAGTCAAATTACTGTATATGTAGTTTCATGCTATGTTATCATCCGTTATCGATATATTCAGAGGACAGTTTTATCGGAAGTCAGTAACCATTGTAAAAAAAAAAAGTCATACTGCGTTTAGATTACAAAGCACTAATCTTTGCGTAGAGGGTATACGGAATATGGCTCCAGGACATTCAAATACCTCAAGATAAGGGTAGATTGTCGCTATTTAGGATGCATTGCAGGAATGTTGTAGAACATTTGTGGTACCATCGGAAAACTTCTTTATGTATTTATTTTTCGTTTCGTCGTAACGTGCACATTCATAGAACATGAACTTTACAAGAAAAAAATTTAATGCAACACACAATACAACTTGTAACAAAAAAGCCTACGTTATTTCAGCTACAAAATGAAACTCACATTGAGGTCAATGACTGAAATAAATTCAAGATGAGATGCAGACCTACACAAGCAAATCTTTTAAGGCCGTTTTTTTGTGACCCTTGAGTCTCATGGCCATAACAGGTACAGCTGCGGTAGCGACAACACTGAATAACGTCGAAGTCTGCTAACTACTACCACCTTAGTGTGTCATTCGTAACTACTGCGACAGGCTGACTTATATCTCTTAGCTAACAGTGTAGGTCAATTCGATAGCTGTTCTAGCACTACTCGTATAGAAATACAACGGGGAGCAGTCGGAGAGGTTTCTCTCCGTGTACCACGGGTAGGTGCCATTCTTCTTGAAGACAGTGTTGAGCGTGTATTGGTAGCCCTTGTCGTTGCTGAAGTACTTCTGGACTGTGGGCGCACCTTTGAGAGTGTCGTTCACAGCGAGATGTCCAGTTCCTGGCCGAAGCTGGCGGTGCCGTTCAAGGAGCCAGACGCTAACAAGTACATCTTCCAGTCAGACGAAAACTTCACGAGTTTCATCTCGTACAAGAAAAAGGACTACCTACTCCTGGTAAATTCCACTTGTCCGGGGACCTGTTAAGAGAAACAACAAAACAAGCTGTGAGTTGGAGACACTATGTCTCAGGACCGGTTTCGAGCAATTTTATTTCTTTATACACGGAAGCGTCAAGGAAACAGGTGTAGGCATGCGTATTCAAATACAGAGGTATGTACACACGCAGAAAACGGAGCTACTGTCGGCAACGCTTATATAAGACAAGTGTCTTGCGCAGTTGTTAGATCGGTTACTGCTGCTACAATGTCAGGTTATCAACATTTAAGTGAGTTTGAAACTGGTGTTGTAGTCGGCGCACAAGCTATGGGACACAGCATCTCCGAGGTAGCGATGAAGTGGGGATCTTCCCGTATGACCATTTCACGAGTGCACCGTGAATATCAAGAATCCGATAAAACATCAAATCTCCCCCATCCCTGTGACCGGGAAAAGATCCTGCTAGAATGGGACCAACGAAGATGGAGAGAATCGTTCAACGTGAAGGAAGGACAACCCTTCCCAAAATTGCTGCACATTTCAATGCTGGCCCATCAACAAGTGTCAGCGCGCGAACCATTCAACGAAACATCATCGATATGGCTTTTGGAGCCGAAGGTCTGGTCGTGTATCCTTGATGACTTTACGCCTCGCCTGGGCCCGTCAACACCGGCATTGAACTGTTAGTGACTGGAAACATGTTGACTGGTCCGACGAGTCTCGTTTCACATTTTATGTACGGAAACAGCCTCATGAATCCATGGAACCTCCATGTCAACAGGGGACTGTCCATGCTTGTGGAGGCTCTGTAATGGTGTGGGGCGTGTGCAGTTGGAGTGACATGGGAGCACTGATACGTCTAGATATATCTCTGACAGGTGACACATACGTATGCCTCCTGTCTGGTCACCTGCATCCATTCATGTCCATTGTGCATTCCGACGGACTTGGACAATTAGAGCAGGATTAAGCGACACCTCACATGTCCAGAAGTGCTACAGAGTGGTACCAGTAACACTCTTCTCAGTTTAAAGACTTCCGCTAGCTACCAGACTCCCCAGACATGAACATTATTGAGCATATATGGGATGCCTTGCAACGTGCTGTTCAGAAGAGACCTTCATCTCCTCGCACTCTTACGGATTTATGGACAGCCCTGCAGGATCCATGGTGCCAGTTCCCTGCAGCACTACTTCAGACATTAGTCGAGCTGCCGCGTCGTGTTGCGCCAGTTCTGCGTACTCGCGGGGGCCCTACGCGATATCAGATGCACCAGTTTCTTTGGCTCTTCAGTGTATACATCTCAAAAATTTGACTATAAGATCTCCACATGTGAGTGGGTGAGACACGTGCGCCTTTTTGACATCCATATTGATGTTAAAGATGGATTTAGGACGCTCATCAGCATTGTCATCAGTGCCCTTACAACAAACTAATCCCGTTGTTTAAAGGACATGTGTTCTCACAATCCAATTTGCTGAGACGATACCTCATTAACACGTACTAGCATTCTTCTTCAGAATATCTAGCTATGTCGACAAAAAATATATGACGTTCGTCATTGATAAAATCAGATTTTCAGTTAACTTATCACCTAAAAAGTGCACTAAGTCTTGGAAAATGGGAATGTGATGCAACAATCTATTTAGTGACTTTATTGTATTTAAGTTCCAAAAAATGTTGCTTGAAATATAAGCGAATATGCTTAAAAGATGTCTTATTTTTCTACAAAATGGCGAGTATTTATACCCGCAGCTAAGAAAGACTAAAGAATCAATGTGGAACAATTTAGAATTAGCAGTACCGTTTAACAAACAATTTCATTGTTTGAAGAGGAACTTGCATGGAATGACAATGAGAAAAGTCATGGGACAGCAATAACCACATATACAGAAGGCGGTAGTATCAAGGGAAGTGCATTGACGGAGCTCTCATTTGTACTCAGGTTATGCTTCTGGAGAGGTTTCAGATTTGATTATGGCCGCACGAAGGGAATTAGCAGACTTTGAACGTAGAATGGTAGTTGGATCTAGTAGCATGGGCCATTCTGCTTCGGAAATCGTTAGAGAATTCAGTATTCCGAGATCCACAGTGTCAAAAGCGTGCCGATAATACCAAAGTTCAGGCATCACCTCTCACCACGGACCGTGCAGTGGCCGTCGCCCTTCACTTAACGACCGAGCGTAGCGATGTTTGCCAGAAATAACCGCAGAAATCAATGTGGGACGTATGACGAACGTATCCGCCAGAAAAATGTGGGGAAATTTGGCGTTAATGGGCTATGGCAGCAGACGATCGACGCGATTGCTTTTGCTAACAGCTGCAGCTCCTCTCCTGGGCTCGTGACCATATCGGTTGGACCCTAGACGACTGGAAAACCGTGACTTGATCAGATGAGTCTCGATTTCTGTTGGTAAGAGCTGATGTGGTTGGAGGGGGGGGTGTGGGGGCTCGAGTGTGGTTCAGACCCCAAGAAGTCATGGACCCGAGTTGTCAACAAGGCACTGTGCAAGCAGATGGTAGCTTCGTAATGGTGTGGTGTGTCTACATCGAATGGACTGGGCCCTCTGTTCCAACTGAACCGATAATTGACTGGCAATGGTTATGTTCGGCTGATTGGAGACCTTTTGCAACCATTCGTTTTCCCAAACAACGGTGACATGTCATCGGGCCACAATTGTTCACGATTGGTTTGCAAAACATTCTGGACAATTCGAATGAATGATTCGGCTACCCGGGAGGCCCAAAATGAGTCCCATCGTATATTTATGAGACATAATCAAGAGGTCAGTTCGTGCACACAATCCTGCTCCGGAAACACTTTCACAGTTATGGACGCCTACAGAGGCTGCACGGCTCAATATTTCTGCAGGGAACTTGAAAGGTCTATGTTTGATTCCTTTACTGTTAAATTCTTAAATCTGTTGTCATTTACGGCATACATTCCGCTTCTGAATTTACTGTGGTGTTTCTGACTTCACCCGGGAGAAGACTGACAGTGGAACGTGTTACTTTTACACGTAAACAAGAACGATCTGTCACATTACTACACTTTAAAACACAGTTTATACGTAATTCACGTCACACAGTCTCATATGGAACCTACATGCGCTTTTTTTATATAGTGTAGATGATAAGACACTGTCATCCCCCTTCCCTTCTGTGTGAAAGGATGAAAGAGCAAATGTATTTCTAGTTGCATGCTTGATGGTAGCAGACAAGCCTGTGTGCTAGAGAACAGTAGGACCAACGTCGGAACAGGTAGCTACGCTTTCTAAAAGCAAAGAGGTTTATATTCTTAGTATGGTCCTGTCCGTCCTTTGTCATGTTGGTATAGAAAGCTGACTCTCTGGTCACTTCCGTTTGTATCTGTGAAGCACCCTCGGCAGGGGCCCACAACTAAGATCATCAATCTTAAATACGAATGTGCGTCAGATTATAACGTCTCCTCTTGACAATATTTTTCAATATAGCAACTTTTCTTTATGTTCAACCCAAGTGGGGTGTACTTTGTGAGACCAGTACCAAGTGCTTATACAATTGTTTGACCCATCAGGTTAATAGTAAGACGATAGTAACCAGTTCGAGGTTTTTCTTTTGTAAATTGCTTTTCGATGTAATTTCTTTTAATTATCAAAATTATTGTGGAGTTACACTCTTTGTGTAAACTAAGTTGACTACGTGAAGCATGTGGTGTAATCATCAAATTAGCCCTCAGCTATTCTTTTTGGGAAGATTTCACAGAGAGTTAGTATGAACTTAGTACACCAGTGTGTGGTAATTTCATGACGGACAGGATTGCGCTACGAACGTAATTTCTTTGGGTAAAAATTGAATCGGTTGGTTGTGGTTAATTTCCTCTTGCATATGTTTCAACGTTCTTCGTGTGTTATTTTATGAATGCAGTATTGTATGCAGTATCCCAATCTTGGCTCCATATTTGATGTGTTCCGTAAGATTACAAACTCACATTTTCACAATCCAAAATAAGGCACCAGTTTAGTTATGAATCAAGTTTAGTATGCTGAAATTTTAACGGAACAATGATCAGTGTTAAAATAAATGTCCAAATATAAACTGATTTATTTCTTTTTATTTAAATTCTCTTTTTATATATAGATCACCGGTTGTCGTAATATTACTATTAAAAGATTATAATTAATGTTAGTCTGGTTGGGAATTTGGTAAGCTAGACTGGATACCTGGTGAAACAGTTGCTCAGTAATGCAATGTTAATTTCTCCAGATAGCTCACAGCTTTTAACCCGCTTTTATTGTCTTGAATATCAGGACCGCTTACAGAACAACTTAATGCATCAACATTACAAACTTTCAACAACTTGTTGCGTCGATGCTAGGTCTAGTTGCAACAAAAGGAGGTTTGACACGATATTAGGAGATATATCATGAGTTTCATCATCTCCGTATGTACTGTCCTACTACTAGTCACCTAATAATTTGACATTTCAGTTTCAAACTACAGCCTAGAGGAGCAGCTCCAAAATAACGGCTTACAATGGGAAATGTATCATCAGATTTTCAAGTCCTTTCAAAGATCGTACTTGACAATACATTAATGGAACACACAAGTAAATTAAAATGTTTACGACATTAAGATCCTATGTTAAAGATGAAGATCTGAAGAAATACATAAATTCCAGTGTACATGCGGCACTATAAGCAGGGTGCTTACCGAAAAAAAAGAGAAATAAAATAAGAGTGATGATAGTGCCCATGTTATTTCGTAGTTGTGAGAATCGCGCTATCAACAGAAAGAAGACAGCAACTGACATTACGAAAATTAAATCCCAAAGAAGAACGATTGGATATGATCTTAGAAATCAGACAGAACTGAAGGTTATTGTAGCAGAGGAAAAGGAAGACAAATAATGGGCCAACTGCTAGGCGCACCTAATACAAATGGAAAGCAAAAGGCTTCCGAAAAAGGCTTTACTCTACAAAACGACTGGGCGAGCAAGGAAGTTCTTGAAGGATGACATTAGAATTCCTTTCTTCAATGGAAAGGACTGCACGATCGACTATATAGATGACGATGGTGATGACGATGACGATGTTGACGATGACGATGACGATGATCAATCGTGACAAGATTAGGGCAATAAGTCGCTCTCGTACTTATAACCAGGCATTCCTCACATTTCTAGTGTCACATTTACTGCAAAAACCTACAGCTGCTCTTCATATTCAAAATAAATTGGAAATATTTTTTCATTATTATAGGAGCAAATGCTACATTTTTCACTGGAAACGTCTCGAAATACGTTAGGGCACTTTCTTAATTTTCATAGATGAAAATAATTATGAGCAGTATCGAGTAGGGAGCCAGCTCATTACCAAGTTGCGAGATCAGACTGTAAGGCTGGAAAGAAAATTTTTTATCTAATACTTTTGTCAAAATGGAAAGAGAAAGGCTGCATAGCACAGAATGTGCGTGAAACCCAAAATCTTTTTTACACGAAAAGTAATTTTACTTAGAGACTAACTACAGAAACTACATAATACGTTATGTTGACTAAAGTCAGAACACTTTCATCATGCGAAAAAGAGATGATGCAACGGTACTTCTATTGGTGTCGAGTCACGCGCACAGCTCACCACTGCTATGTATCTACGTTATTGCAGTGTCTGTGTTGTTAAACAGTACGATCCAATGTTCCTTCGCAAAACATGCATATCCGACGGAACAGGCACTGCGGCAACTACCACCATCATGAAACATATGAAATGTATTCACAGTTGCGAATATGAATAACTATCACCTGTATATTAGGACGACAATAAATATTGATACAGAACTGGGACTCGAACCCGGATTTCCCGTTTATCGTTGGCAGTCGCCTTACCATTTGGCTATCCGAGCACAACCCAGAGCCAGACCCAAACTTCCATATCTCGTAAACCATGTGTTTTCAACCTGCATTCATACATACAGTATGTGTGTTTCCATACAGGGGAGACATTTTTGCTTGAAATGTATGGGAATCTACATAAGGCGATGAGATCTGCCTCCATCTCTCAAGCAAGACTAGCAGTGTTTATCACTTCAGCTAGCCATCAGATAGAATCTCTTCCAGTCCAATGTGATACACATTGTTAACACCAACAACGTGAGCCATCATCTGCACTTGGCGGCACCCTGTGCTCTTTATGACATCCGGAAGAGCTCGTTCCATATTTGGAATGACTCCCCCGGTATGCATAAAGAGTTATTTTCTCCCCCCCCCCCCGCCCCCCTTAGCAGCTATATCTCAAAGGGTCCCCACACATTGGAGCTCCAGATACTCCAGATACCAGTAAATCTACACTCTGTGAATGCCCAGCCCTTGTGGGCCCAGAGGTTTCTCTAGAACAGGATGGGTGGTTGCATCTGGGTCTGGGTGGTCGTCGGTTACAAATAGCGCCCAAAACGTGTTGGTCAGACGAACTGGGGAGGTTCTGCAGTCAGCTCCCGGAAAGTCGTTTACTGCCTGACACATCTTGAAACAACCTCCCATCCGGCAGCAGGTAAGGGGTTATCTTCAATGCGGGCAGTACCTGGAGCGATCACAGTAGTGGACTGCTTGGGGAACACGAGGGGCGTGCTGGACGTAACCTGCATCCACACGTCCAGCCTCCCAGAGCGATGCCCATTGGTAACAGCTGCTTGACCAAAGCCAAAACCACCTGCTGGAGCTGCGACCGAAGGGTCACTAACTCAGCTCGCATCTGAACACAGCAATGACAGCCCCCATCCATACTAAAGTCGGAGGATTTGTAGAATAAACTACAATTAAAACTCTTTACTCACAAATGAAACGCTGTGCTGCTGACTGGACGGGGGCTACTGCCCAAGTAGCGTGGTCTACAGTTTTAACTGACCGCCCACATGAGAACAAACGCCTGTCGCAAAATAAACAGCGGAAGTATACACTACACAGTGACTGAAACGCGAAACCGTGGCTACTAGAAACACAAATATGCAAGAAATACAAAAGGAATAGAGATAGATGCAAAGTATGCTTTGAAAGCCTACATGCAAACGCCTGAACGTCAACTTTAAGTTATTAATCTAGGTCTACACTACTAAGCTCTAAGTTTTGTTCCCATAGTGATCACAATCACATATGAGGTTCCTCAAGGATAAATGGAGGAGGAGGGGAGGAGGAGATTACTGTTTAACGTCCCATCGACAATGAGATCATTAGAGACTGAGCACAAGCTCGGATCAGGTAAGGATGGAGAAGGAAAGCGGCTGTGCCCTTTCGAAGGAACCACCCCAGCATTTGCCTTAAGCGATTTACGGAAATCACGGAAAACCTAAATCAGGATGGCCGCCCCCGGGTTTGAACCGTCCCCCTCCCCCCCCCCCCCCAAATGCGAGTTCAGTGTGGTACCCCGCTCCGTCAAACCTAAATCTTAGGTCTGCTATTGTTTCTCACATATGTCAACTATTTTCCATCTAATATACAACAAGGCGAATCAGTTCTTCTTCCAGATGACACTTGTGTTGTGGTCAATCCAAGCATATGCACAGAAAGAGAAGAAATGATAAATAAAGTTCTTAGTTTTCTGCAAATGGTCTCACCCTCAATTTTAAAAAGACACCATATATACACGTCTAGTGGTACTACACCAGTGATAATTGTAACACACAGCGTGGAAATAATAAATAGGGTGGAAACTTCAAAATTTTTAGGTGTCAATATCGATGAGAATTGAAACTGGGAAAGTGAATTTATTTTGGAACTCCTAAAACAACTTAATTCAATCACATTTGCACCTAGAATCATTTCAAATCTTGGAGAGAGACGGATCAGTAAGTTAACATATTTTGCATATTTTTATGCAATAATGTCATATAGAATAATGACCTTGGGTAATTAATCTTTAAGAAGAAAGTCTTTGTTGGTCAAAAACGTGCTGTAACAATAGTATGTGGTGCTCACCCAGGTTGATCTTGTAGACATTTGTTTAAGAAGTTGAGCATTCTGATTACTGCTTCACGGTATATTTATTCCCTCGTGAAGTTTGTTCTAAATCTCCACTACAATACTAAAGGAACAATTATGTTCATAATTGCGATACCAAAAGGAAAAATGCATTCATGACTACATATCAAGATTGTCTAGAGCACATAAAGGGGTGCATAATACTGAAAGAAAAACCTTTGATCACTTACCCAGTGACATAAAATGTCTCACAGACAGTAAAGTAAAATTTGAAAACAAACAGAGATAGTTTCTCCTTGGTAACTCCCATTTGGTAGAAGAATTTCTATTGCTGGAATGTGTAAAAGGTGGTGCATAGGAATTACTAACTCAGATCTGTATACCTTTTTTTTTCTTTCTGTGAAGAAACTTAGACATATTCAGAATGTAACCATATGTACAAATTAATCTGCAATGTGAATGTGAAATGACTCGTTTCACAGCATTATGATTTATCGTGCAAAAAGTTCCAAAATGGTTCACGGAACATGAAATTAACTAACTGACAAACCAACAAAATAAAGATTAATATACAGTGCACACAGAGGCCCTTAAGCAATCATTCTTCCCGCCTTCGATGCGTGAGAGACAAAAAATTTAAGACTCAACGGGTATCGAAACCAAGATCTTTGGGTCTATAGTCTGGCCCTTAACCTCTGTGCCACCGAGCTCATAACGAGTGAAAATTTTCAGATACTTTGCAATCAGTAGCTCTTTGTGTACCTGAGTTCCTGAAGTTGAAGATCTGCGACGGGAGGATGATGGACGTCAGGATGACGGCAGAGTAGAAGTACCACGTCTCATTGATGGGTCTTGGAGAGGATATGTAGAGTAGGTCGTAGTCTTTGGGGCTCGCACCACCTCCACTTAGTGCGGGTAAGGTACCTCTGTTACGCAAGAACACACTTGTCATCTTGTCTGTCAAAAGTCGAAGCTACACCTGGAAACGTTACTTTAGAGATTCAGGAATAATGTAAAATGTGTATTGTTTCCTCCGCTAAATAATTTCAGTATTCCATCGCCGATGAATTCCTGCAATTCTTCAGTCTCACATCTATTACTATACATACTGAGTGCTTTGGTCTTGAAGTATTAACTAAATTTTCAAATGATTTATCGACCAAAAACCGGTTTCGACGTTATAGTATTCTTCCTATAGCCAAAGGACCTGCAGCAGCAACCGTACTGTGTGGATACTTTTGCAAGTTGTCTCTAGATGTACTACTAAATATAAGAGTGGAGAACAAGACTGCCTGAGAGTAACTTAGATACCGAAACAAACTACTCGTAGCTGGATGAACCAGGTGTAAATGTTGTTGTTGTTGTGGTCTTCAGTCCAGAGACTGGTTTGATACAGCTCTCCATGCTACTCTATCCTGTGCAAAGCTTCTTCATCTCCCAGTACCTACTGCAACCTACACCCTTCTGAAACTGTTTAGTGTATTCATCTATTGGTATCCCTCTACGATTTTTACCCTCCACGCTGCCATCCAATACTAAATTGGTGATCCCTTGATGCCTCAGAATATGTCCTACCAATCGATCCCTTCGTCTAGTCAAGTAGGTGTAATTACGTCTAAGAATTAAGTTACTACATTAACTTCTGTTGCTATGAAAACATACACTGAGGCGACAAAAGCGATACGTACATATACACGTGGCGGCAGTAACGTGTACACGAGCTATAAAAGGCCAGTGCATTGGTGGAGCTGTCATTTGCATTCAGGTGATTCGTGTGGGAAAGTGTCCGACGTGATTCTGGCCGCGCGACGGTAATTAACAGACTTTGAACACAGAATAGTAGTTGAAGTTAGACATATGGGACATTCATTTCAGAAATCGTTAGGGAATTCAGTACTGCGAAATCTACAGTGTCAAGAGTGTGCCGAGAACACCAAATTTTAGGCACTACTACTTCCCACCTTGTACAACGCTATGGCCGACGGCCATCACTTTACGACCGAGAGCGCTGACAGACAAGCGACACTGTGTGAAATAAGTGCAGAAATCAAACTGGCACGAGCGACCAACGTCTCCGTTTGGACAGTGCGGTGAAATCTGGCGTTAATGGACTATGGCACCAGATGACCGACGAGAGTTATTGTGCACGGCGTCGACTGCAATGCCTCTCCTGGGGTCGCAACCATATCGGTTGGACCCTAGACGACTGGAAAACCTTGGCCTGGTCAGGTAAGTCCCGATTTCAGTTGGTAACAGATAATGGTAGAGTTTGAATGTGGTGAGAACCCCATGAAACCATAGAACTAATTTGTGAACAAAGCGCTGTGGTGGGCCCATAACAGTGTCGGCTGTGTTTACATGGAATGGACTGGGTCGTCTGGTCCAACTGAACCAACTGAGACCATTTGCAGCCATTCAAGGACTTGATGGTCCCATACAACTAAAGAAGTTTTAAGGGTAGCAATCCATCATGTCATCGGCCCAAGTTGTTCGCGATGGGTTTGAGGAACATCCAGGACAATTCGGTTGGACCCTAGACGACTCGTGGCCTGGTCAGGTAAATCCCAATTTCAGTTGGTAACAGATAATGGTAGAGTTTCAATATGGTGCAGACCCATGAAACCATAGAACTAATTTGTGAACAAAGCGCTGTGGTGGGCCCATAACGGTGTCGGCTGTGTATACATGGAATGGACTGGGTCGTCTGGTCCAACTGAACCAACTGATACCATTTGCAGCCATTCAAGGACTTGATGTTCCCATACAACTAAAGAAGTTTTAAGGGTAGTAATCCCTCATGTCATCGGCCCAAGTTGTTCGCGATGGGTTTGAGGAACATCCAGGACAATTCGAGTGAATGATTTGGCAAAACAGATCGCCTGGCGTGAATCCCATCGAACAGTTACGGGACACAATTAAGAGGTCAGTTCATGCACAAAATCCTGCTTCGGCAATTCATTGCCAATTATGAACGGCTATCTTTGCAGTATGGTTCAATATTTCTGCACGGGACTTCCAGTGATTTGTTGAGTCCATGTCAAGTCGAGTTTCTGTATTATGCAGGGCAAAAGGAGGTTCGACAAGGTACCAGTAGGTATCCGATGACTTGTCACCTCATTATATGGCACAGCTGCATGGCTAGGCCTTACTCGGTCCTACCTCTCGCCACATAATGCATCCAGGAACATACTAGTAGATGATCGTTTTGGTCGTCTAGTAGTTATGGTATGGGGAGACATAACGCTGCATGGGCGTAAAGACCTCCAAATTTTTGAACACGGTACGTTCACCGATCAACGTTATTGCAACTCTGTTCTCCTTCCCCACGTGCGTCTTTTCTGGGATACATTCAGCCCAGACTTCATTTTTGTGGATGAAAATGCAGCATTGTGTCGGACGGCGCAGATGGAAATCTTTGGAGGCGAGTATATTTGGCGAATGGAATGGTCTGCCCTTTCCCTGACTTAAATCCTATGGAGCATGGGTGGGATGCTTTGGGGAGCCATATTGCAACACATCCACATGCACTAACGACCATCTAGCATGTGTTATTCCCTGCCACTAGAATACCTTACGATAACTGTGGTTAGCATGGAAGCACGTTGTAAAGCATGCATTGTCATTTGAGGTGATGACCGCTCTATTAAGAGCCATATCCTGCCTTTTGTATTGCCCCGGGGATCATCACAAATCGCAGTGACTAGATGCCTTTGAATAAAAGTTTCGTTTCTGTTCCTCTAACCGCGTATTCCTTTTAGTTATCTTTCGTATTACATTGTAGCAGTTCTTTCTCTGGCTCATGTTTCGTCGAACTATGTTACTCAGTAGCGACACATCATGAGACAACTGCTTTTATCCTGAAGTTTTGCACTCCAGTGTGTGTATGAATCCTTAAGTTTGCCACAAATACCTGTTAAATGTTAAATGGCTTAGATGTGCTGTGTCGATATCACCACATCCAGATACACGCGTTGGCATTGCAGACGTCGCAAACAGTCGTTGAAAAAAATGGTTCAAATGGCTCTGAGCACTATGGGACTTAACATCCAAGGTCATCAGTCCCCTAGAACTTAGAACTACTTAAACCTAACTAACCTAAGGACATCACACACATCCATGCCCGAGGCAGGATTCGAACCTGCGACCGTAGCGTTCGCGCGGTTCCAGACTGAAGCGCCTAGGACCGCTCGGCCACACCGGCCGGCACAGTCGTTGAAATCCCTGGGCTAGCAGGACAGAGCGGATGAGGTTATATTTGTGGAAAGGGGCCAAAATAAGTTACTGTCAGTTGCACACAACACAAACTTTACTTGTTAAAACACACAATCATACAAGCAAGATTCAAAAACTCAACTTTTTAACGATAAACCTCATTTGATTTAATTTAGATCGGCTGAAGGCCACATCGAAAATCCAAGGCACAAGGCCTAAGCGAGGAATTGAGGTAGAGGAGTTCTTCTGGAGGTTTCACTTCTTTAGAAATTTTTTTATCTCCAATATAAATTGGCTGAAAGCCTTAGCTTAAATTTTTCCCCAGAACTCGGCCGATGACCACACATCAATCAAAAACATTGTTACAGCTTCAGGCCGAGACAAAGATTTTCAATATTCAATTTAAATAGGATGAAAACTTGGCTGAAGGCCGCATATCAACAAAATAATTTAACGGCTTAGGGCCTAGGAAGAAGAGCTGTCAATTTAAAAAGGCTGAAGGCCTTATCTTAAAATATTCTGTGTAAAACTCGGCTGAAGGCCTCATACTAAGGTATAACAATTTTATGACTTAAGGGCAAGTCAAGGATTTTTAATTTTTAATTTAAGAGCGATTAAAACTCGGCTGAAGACCATATATGAAACCAAAACAATCTCATGGCTTAAAGCCCAGACAAAGATTTTTCCCATTTTTAATTTAAGCTCGAAAACTCGGCTGAAGGCCATATACAAACTAGAAAATATTTCTTACGGCTTAAGGCCTAGACAGAAGTTTTCAACTTTTGATCTGAAAAGGCTGAAAACTCGGCTGAAGGCCACATACCATCTTGATACAAATTTACAGCTTAAGGCTTAGACACAAGGAATTTTCAGTTTTAATCTTGAAAGGCCGAAACTCAGCTGAAGGACACATACCAAACAAGAAACAATTTTTTTTTTTACCGCTTAAGGCCTTGCAATTTTAATAAGCTAGAACTCGGCTGAAGGCCACACAGAGCCCTTAAGACTAAAAGGGAAATCACTATGTAAAACACAAGGAGCGGCGCTCAGAAGGTTCCAAGGGTCGGCCTGGGAAGGTAACACTAACGCATGTTTAGGTGAGACAGGCAGCCAGACCGATAACCTCTTAATTGGAAGGCAACCCAACCGAATCCAGCCGACGAGCCAACCAACAAGATAATTTCTGCTCCACCCGACCAGCAAAACGACAACAAATTGTCAATAACACAACATTCTAGATACTGGTGCCCAATCCAGCCAAGTCAGAATCAACGCCCAAAACTACCAACAACACCTCAGCTGTCGAACTACACGTTGTGCTGCCGTGCTGGACAGCATCAACACGACGAGGAAAATACACTGCCGAAAACTACGTCAACGACCAGGGCAGGTCACCAGAACGTGAACGGCCACAAGGCAGAAGATACCGCTGGTACACTTCATTAATGAAGGAATGAATTAAGTTAAACACAACACAGGAAGACGGCTGCAATTCTAGCCGACTTCAATGCACACATGTTGTAGCTCGCAGGAATCTCCCAGAAAGCGACAACCAGGATCAAACGAAGAGATGTGATAGCAGTTGATGCTTGATAGTAGGTTAAGTGAGCACTCAACTTCAGTGTCCAGGATCGGTGGGCGACGAACTTCGTAACCCCCGCAAGAAGCGCCTCAACTCCAACCGCGCGTGCACGCCGCCAGCGGCTCTGGCCTGACCACGCGCTGGGGAGACTTCGTCGCTGCTCTGCCCCAACCGACCGACTGCCACAAACAGCACACCCGGAAAATACATCCGCCACACCAAAGATAGTACAGCACTACTAGCATCGCTACACGCTGCTGCTGCCACTCACAGAGAGAAGACAGCAAATTTATGGCTGTAACCGAAGAAGGAATAAGACACCACTGGACTGCAACCAATGATAAAAAAACAAAGCATGACGCGAGCCAGCCACGGCTCAGTCGTATTTAGACTTTTGTTTTGAAGTTACAGTCATTTCCACTTATTTGAGCAATCTGATAACTGCTTGACAAGAATCATCATAGATATTATGTATCACAAAATACGTTTTCATGTTTCAATCACACACAGACACAACGTAAGCATGCGCCCCCCCCCCCCCCCCCACATACACACACAATGTAAGTAGCTTAAAAGAAAGTCCAATGATACATGAATAGGAATAACACACGTGTCAATTTGCCTGCTTTAATTAATACAACAAATTTAAAAAAATGTTCAAGTATGTGTGAAATCTTATGGGACTTAACTGGTAAGGTCATCAGTCCCTAAGCTTACACACTACTTAACCTAAATTATCCTAAGGACAAACACACACATCCATGCCCCAGGGAGGACTCTAACCTCCGCCGGAACCAGCCGCCCAGTCCATGACTGCAGCGCCCTAGACCGCTCGGTTAGGCCCGAGCGGATGCAACACATTTGCAATACACTACTGTCAAACACCACATACAAGTGGAAAACACTGAATTACTTTGATTGGTGATTAATACCTGTGGTGTCACCGCCAGACACCACACTTGCTAGGTGGTAGCTTTAAATCGGCCGCGGTCCATTAGTACATGTCGGACCCGCGTGTCGCCACTGTGTGATCGCAGACCGAGCGCCACCACAAGGCAGGTCTCGAGATACGGACTAGCACTCGCCCCAGTTGTACGGACGACGTAGCTAGCGACTACACTGACGAAGCCTCGCTCCTTTGCAGAGCAGATAGTTAGAATAGCCTTCAGCTAAGTCAATGGCTACGACCTAGCAAGGCGCCATTAGTAACATTGCATGTATCTAAAGAGTCTCACTTGTATCGCCACAATCTCCAGATGTACCAAAAGGATGGATTAAAGTTAAGTATTCCAGAAGCTACGTACTTTTCTTTATAGCATTCATTACGTATCCTGTTTCAGACCTCACGCCATCCTGCTTTAACTTAGCGCGTGCCTTTCAGCTTTCCTCTCATTGTGTCTAGGCTGTCTTGTCTAGACACAACATTTTTGGCGACGAGTCAACAAAGGGTCTTGTTCTTTCTAATTGCTTACATTTACTTGTGTCATGGCTTCGCCAGATGTACTGTCCGAATTTTATCGCTTGCAGAATCAGCAGACGCAGGCGTTATTGGATGCCCTTGGACAGCTCGTCCAGGGTCAACGTGCACTACAAAACGATGCGGCAGCCGCTGCTTCACCGCTACCGCAGCCACAACATGCTGTTGCACCCACGTTCCGGCATTTTGACCCAGCTAAGGAAACATGGACGGACTGGTCACGCCAGTTTGGATTTCATCTCGCCGCCTACAGAATTCAAGGTAACAAGCGGCAGCCTCATTTCTTGTCGTGTGTAGGGGTGCAAACGTACCGTGTGATAGTGAAATTATTTCCCCGACGCGAAGTAGCGACTCTGTCCTACGAAGAAATTTTGTCGGCATTGGACGCCTATTTCAAGGAAACAGTTAATGTAGTTGCAAAAAGGTATATGTTCTTTCGTACAAAACGTACGGCCGGTCAAACTAATAGGGAGTGGGTTGCAACTTTGCAAGGCCTTACGAGGGATTGTGCTTTTGAGTGTGAATGTGGACTCCCTTATTCAGATACTATGGTACGTGATGCAATAGGACAGAACGTTTCTGATGTTCGCATACGGGAACAGATTTTGAAACTAGTTAATCCCTCCCTTCAACAAGTGATAGACATATTGGATAGACAAGACATGCTTGACTTTGCTCAGGAATCATTTGCAACTTCGCCAGCCGTGTGTAACATTAACCGGCCCGCCGGGCACGCTGCACGGCCCGGTAAACTGCCCTCGCACACGTCCGCGCAGCTGCCGCCATGCTCTAAGCCAGTGTGCCGCAACAGCATACAACTGCAGTGAAATCATGCCCGCGGTGTGCTACTAGACATTCCATTCGCGTGAAAATTGCCCGTCACGCCAAGCCATTTGCTTTTTCTGTAATAAGAAAGGACATGTTCAAAGTGTTTGCCAGAAAAAGCTCAGATCAGACACTCTTAATCATTCCAGGCCCTTTGCTTCGCGCCGGAATCGAACCAAGGGCACTCAGACTCGTGGACCTTCACCCATGGACATTCATGTAGTTAATTCCACTCCGTCCAGTGCCACTTTCTATAACAGTGACTGTGTTCATCCCACACAAAGTGTGCGTCGTCGTCGCCGGAAATCCCATCAAGTCGCAAGTGCTTCTGTACCAGTGTCAGTTCAAATTGCACAAGACAGTCGCTCTTGTCGTCAGCAGGACAATAAACTGTTTGTAGATTTGGACATTCATGGCCACGTGATAGCCTTCCAGCTCGATACCGGAGCTGCTGTTTCATTGCTCAATCATGACACGTACAAACAACTGGGCAAACCTCCATTGCATGCCGCAAATGTTCAGTTAAATAGTTATTCAGGACAGCAGATCCCTGCGTTAGGACAGTGCACTCTTCTTGCAACATACAAGGGACAAACAAAACTTGTGTCATTTTACGTTCTTCGTTCTTCTACTGCAGTGAACTTGTTTGGTTTAGATTTATTCCAGTTGTTTAGCATGTCTATAGTAAATCAGGTCCTATCAGTGAATCAGACTGTGCCTTCAGACAGTGTTTCTCGTCTGTGTGAAGAATTTGCAGACATTTTTGCACCGGGCTTGGTTGCGCTCAGAACTATGAAGCGCATTTGGAACTGAAAGTCAACGCGCAACCGAAATTTTTCAGAGCGCGCAATGTTCCTCACGCATTGCGTGATGAGGTCGCAAGAACATTACACGATTTGGAATCACAAGGTGTGAGTGAATGTGCGCAATGCCTCTTCCCTTTCAGCTCCGCTTCATCGCTTACGCCGTACAGGTGTTCCGTTCGTCTGGACGACGGAATGCGAAAGCGCTTTTCGCCAGTTGAAATCGGCGTTGCTTTCACATACTTGCCTTACGCCATTCGATCCCCAGAAACCCCTTTTGTTGATGGTAGATGCATCGGATTTCGGGATCGGTGCTGTGCTTGCGCACAAAGATGGATCGCATGATCGCCCTATTGCCTTTGCGTCCAAATTGCTCTCGTCTGCGCAAAGAAATTACTCGCAGACAGAGAAAGAAGCTTTGGCTCTCGTGTTTGGTGTTACTCAGTTCCATGATTTCTTGTATGGTCGTCACTTTACCATCATCACAGACCACAAACCTTTGACGTCGCTTTTTCATCCGAACAAGCCTGTACCTCCGCGTACAGCTCAGAAATTCATTCGCTGGTCACTTTTCCTCTCGCAGTACCGCTACGATATCTTGTATCGGTCCACTGCTAAGCACAGCAACGCCGATGCGTTGTCCCGTTTGCCTGTTGCTGAGGATAGAGCATTCGATTCTTCCGAACTTGCTTGCATGTTCATTGATTCGGAAACCGATGAAGTGGTCGAATCGTTTCCGATTGATTTTCGTCGTGTAGCTACAGCCACAGCTGCTGACCCGGTCCTTGCTACCATTCTGCGTTTTGTTGCTACGCAATGGCCTTTGTCAAAGTCTCGGATCGAGGATCCGTTGGTTCGCCGATTTTTTGCTCACAAGGAGAGACTTTTTGTTCGACGTGGTGTTTTGTTGTTGCGTTCTGATAATGATCAGTCCAGAGTCGTGGTCCCACGTTCGTTACAGTCCTCTGTTTTACGGCTTCTTCACCAAGGACATTGGGGTATAGTGCGAACGAAACAACTTCCTCGTCAGCACTGTACTTGGTTCGGAATCGATGCTGCGATTACGAATATGTGTTCTTCTTGCATGGCGTGTGCCGAACAACAATCCGCACCGCCGCGGAAAGTCTTTGCTTGGCCAAAAGCCACTTCCCCTTGGCAACGCTTGCACATCGATTTTGCTGGTCCATTCTGGAATGCTCGATGGTTGGTTCTGGTCGATGCCTTCAGTAATTTTCCTTTTGTTGTACGGATGTCTTCCACGACGTCATCTACCACCATCCAAGCGTTGTCTGCTATCTTTTGCATTGAAGGTCTTCCGCAGACTATTGTTTCCGACAATGGCCCACAATTCATGTCCGCAGAATTTCAGTCATTCTGCCAGGCCAATGGTATTCAACATCTGACATCCGCGCTGTTTTCGCCTCAGTCAAACGGTGCCGCTGAACGATTGGTCCGGACTTTGAAGTCACAGATGTTGAAGTTGAAAGAGTCGCATTCTCGGGAGGACGCGTTGTTGCTCTTTTTGTCATCGTATCGCTCTCAGCCCCGAGATGGTCGCTCGCCGGCTGAGTTGCTCCACGGTCGTCCTCATCGAACCTTGTTGTCTTTGCTGCACCCGCCGCATCAGGTTCCTGTGCAGCGGCAGACTCCTGCTTTTGCTCCAGGCGACGTTGTATTCTATCGCAACTATCGAGGTTCACGGCGTTGGCTCGCAGGGCGCATTCTTCGCTGCCTCGGCCGCGCGATGTATTTGATTTTGGGGGCCTCTGGTGAGGTGCATCGGCATCTCAATCAGCTGCGCCTCTGTCGTCGCACGGGTTCTGCCGCTCCCCGTCTGCTTTCAGCGACGGTGCCGTCCGGTCAGCGCCCTGGGGACCCATCTACTGGCTCGCCTCATCCCCAGGTGTTACCGACGATGCCTTCCATTTTGCCCCATGGCGACGCGCCGCCGCAGCCGCCGCCGCCGCCGCCTGTCCTCCAGCCGGCGCGGCCCGCAGTGGCCGCTTCGCTGCAGCCGCCAAGCGCCTCCCTGGGTCACGCGCCACCGATCGCTTCCCGTGACCAGCTGTCCTCCGCCATGGAACTCTTGCCCGCTCCGGACCACATGGCGTCTTCGCGCGTCGGGTACCCCGACGCAATGGAGGTCGACCCTTCGGCCCCTCCTGTCTCTTTACGGGCGCATACACCGCATGTTGACGTGCACCCTGGACTAGGTTTTCAGGCGTTTCCTAGCTCCCCTCGGACCGAATGGCCGGGTGCGGGTGGCACAGCCTCGCCTGTTGTTAGGCTCCCCACCTCATCGCATACGTCAATATGGGGTCCTCCCCACGGCGGGCGGAAGCCTTATAACACGACCGTTCGCCGATTTGCGGGGAAGGAATGTGGTGTCACCGCCAGACACCACACTTGCTAGGTGGTAGCTTTAAATCGGCCGCGGTCCATTAGTACATGTCGGACCCGCGTGTCGCCACTGTGTGATCGCAGACCGAGCGCCACCACAAGGCAGGTCTCGAGATACGGACTAGCACTCGCCCCAGTTGTACGGACGACTTTGCTAGCGACTACATGGACGAAGCATTGCTCATTAGCTGAGCCAATAGTTAGAATAGCCTTCAGCTAAGTCAATGGCTATGACCTAGCAAGGCGCCATTAGTAACATTGCATGTATCTAAAGAGTCTCACTTGTATCGCCACAATCTCCAGATGTACCTAAAGGATGGATTAAAGTTAAGTATTCCAGAAGCTACGTACTTTTCTTTATAGCATTCATTATGTATCCTGTTTCAGACCTCACGCCATCCTGCTTTAACTTAGCGCGTGCCTTTCAGCTTTCCTCTCATTGTGTCTAGGCTGTCTTGTCTAGACACAACATTTTTGGCGACGAGTCAACAAAGGGTCTTGTTCTTTCTAATTGCTTACATTTACTTGTGTCATGGCTTCGCCAGATGTACTGTCCAAATTTTATCGCTTGCAGAATCAGCAGACGCAGGCGTTATTGGATGCCCTTGGACAGCTCGTCCAGGGTCAACGTGCACTACAAAACGATGCGGCAGCCGCTGCTTCACCGCTACCGCAGCCACAACATGCTGTTGCACCCACGTTCCAGCATTTTGACCCAGCTAAGGAAACATGGACGGACTGGTCACGCCAGTTTGGATTTCATCTCGCCGCCTACAGAATTCAAGGTAACAAGCGGCAGCCTCATTTCTTGTCGTGTGTAGGGGTGCAAACGTACCGTGTGATAGTGAAATTATTTCCCCGACGCGAAGTAGCGACTCTGTCCTACGAAGAAATTTTGTCGGCATTGGACGCCTATTTCAAGGAAACAGTTAATGTAGTTGCAAAAAGGTATATGTTCTTTCGTACAAAACGTACGGCCGGTCAAACTAATAGGGAGTGGGTTGCAACTTTGCAAGGCCTTACGAGGGATTGTGCTTTTGAGTGTGAATGTGGACTCCCTTATTCAGATACTATGGTACGTGATGCAATAGGACAGAACGTTTCTGATGTTCGCATACGGGAACAGATTTTGAAACTAGTTAATCCCTCCCTTCAACAAGTGATAGACATATTGGATAGACAAGACATGCTTGACTTTGCTCAGGAATCATTTGCAACTTCGCCAGCCGTGTGTAACATTAACCGGCCCGCCGGGCACGCTGCACGGCCCGGTAAACTGCCCTCGCACACGTCCGCGCAGCTGCCGCCATGCTCTAAGCCAGTGTGCCGCAACAGCATACAACTGCAGTGAAATCATGCCCGCGGTGTGCTACTAGACATTCCATTCGCGTGAAAATTGCCCGTCACGCCAAGCCATTTGCTTTTTCTGTAATAAGAAAGGACATGTTCAAAGTGTTTGCCAGAAAAAGCTCAGATCAGACACTCTTAATCATTCCAGGCCCTTTGCTTCGCGCCGGAATCGAACCAAGGGCACTCAGACTCGTGGACCTTCACCCATGGACATTCATGTAGTTAATTCCACTCCGTCCAGTGCCACTTTCTATAACAGTGACTGTGTTCATCCCACACAAAGTGTGCGTCGTCGTCGCCGGAAATCCCATCAAGTCGCAAGTGCTTCTGTACCAGTGTCAGTTCAAATTGCACAAGACAGTCGCTCTTGTCGTCAGCAGGACAATAAACTGTTTGTAGATTTGGACATTCATGGCCACGTGATAGCCTTCCAGCTCGATACCGGAGCTGCTGTTTCATTGCTCAATCACGACACGTACAAACAACTGGGCAAACCTCCATTGCATGCCGCAAATGTTCAGTTAAATAGTTATTCAGGACAGCAGATCCCTGCGTTAGGACAGTGCACTCTTCTTGCAACATACAAGGGACAAACAAAACTTGTGTCATTTTACGTTCTTCGTTCTTCTACTGCAGTGAACTTGTTTGGTTTAGATTTATTCCAGTTGTTTAGCATGTCTATAGTAAATCAGGTCCTATCAGTGAATCAGACTGTGCCTTCAGACAGTGTTTCTCGTCTGTGTGAAGAATTTGCAGACATTTTTGCACCGGGCTTGGTTGCGCTCAGAACTATGAAGCGCATTTGGAACTGAAAGTCAACGCGCAACCGAAATTTTTCAGAGCGCGCAATGTTCCTCACGCATTGCGTGATGAGGTCGCAAGAACATTACACGATTTGGAATCACAAGGTGTGAGTGAATGTGCGCAATGCCTCTTCCCTTTCAGCTCCGCTTCATCGCTTACGCCGTACAGGTGTTCCGTTCGTCTGGACGACGGAATGCGAAAGCGCTTTTCGCCAGTTGAAATCGGCGTTGCTTTCACATACTTGCCTTACGCCATTCGATCCCCAGAAACCCCTTTTGTTGATGGTAGATGCATCGGATTTCGGGATCGGTGCTGTGCTTGCGCACAAAGATGGATCGCATGATCGCCCTATTGCCTTTGCGTCCAAATTGCTCTCGTCTGCGCAAAGAAATTACTCGCAGACAGAGAAAGAAGCTTTGGCTCTCGTGTTTGGTGTTACTCAGTTCCATGATTTCTTGTATGGTCGTCACTTTACCATCATCACAGACCACAAACCTTTGACGTCGCTTTTTCATCCGAACAAGCCTGTACCTCCGCGTACAGCTCAGAAATTCATTCGCTGGTCACTTTTCCTCTCGCAGTACCGCTACGATATCTTGTATCGGTCCACTGCTAAGCACAGCAACGCCGATGCGTTGTCCCGTTTGCCTGTTGCTGAGGATAGAGCATTCGATTCTTCCGAACTTGCTTGCATGTTCATTGATTCGGAAACCGATGAAGTGGTCGAATCGTTTCCGATTGATTTTCGTCGTGTAGCTACAGCCACAGCTGCTGACCCGGTCCTTGCTACCGTTCTGCGTTTTGTTGCTACGCAATGGCCTTTGTCAAAGTCTCGGATCGAGGATCCGTTGGTTCGCCGATTTTTTGCTCACAAGGAGAGACTTTTTGTTCGACGTGGTGTTTTGTTGTTGCGTTCTGATAATGATCAGTCCAGAGTCGTGGTCCCACGTTCGTTACAGTCCTCTGTTTTACGGCTTCTTCACCAAGGACATTGGGGTATAGTGCGAACGAAACAACTTCCTCGTCAGCACTGTACTTGGTTCGGAATCGATGCTGCGATTACGAATATGTGTTCTTCTTGCATGGCGTGTGCCGAACAACAATCCGCACCGCCGCGGAAAGTCTTTGCATGGCCAAAAGCCACTTCCCCTTGGCAACGCTTGCACATCGATTTTGCTGGTCCATTCTGGAATGCTCGATGGTTGGTTCTGGTCGATGCCTTCAGTAATTTTCCTTTTGTTGTACGGATGTCTTCCACGACGTCATCTACCACCATCCAAGCGTTGTCTGCTATCTTTTGCATTGAAGGTCTTCCGCAGACTATTGTTTCCGACAATGGCCCACAATTCATGTCCGCAGAATTTCAGTCATTCTGCCAGGCCAATGGTATTCAACATCTGACATCCGCGCTGTTTTCGCCTCAGTCAAACGGTGCCGCTGAACGATTGGTCCGGACTTTGAAGTCACAGATGTTGAAGTTGAAAGAGTCGCATTCTCGGGAGGACGCGTTGTTGCTCTTTTTGTCATCGTATCGCTCTCAGCCCCGAGATGGTCGCTCGCCGGCTGAGTTGCTCCACGGTCGTCCTCATCGAACCTTGTTGTCTTTGCTGCACCCGCCGCATCAGGTTCCTGTGCAGCGGCAGACTCCTGCTTTTGCTCCAGGCGACGTTGTATTCTATCGCAACTATCGAGGTTCACGGCGTTGGCTCGCAGGGCGCATTCTTCGCTGCCTCGGCCGCGCGATGTATTTGATTTTGGGGGCCTCTGGTGAGGTGCATCGGCATCTCAATCAGCTGCGCCTCTGTCGTCGCACGGGTTCTGCCGCTCCCCGTCTGCTTTCAGCGACGGTGCCGTCCGGTCAGCGCCCTGGGGACCCATCTACTGGCTCGCCTCATCCCCAGGTGTTACCGACGATGCCTTCCATTTTGCCCCATGGCGACGCGCCGCCGCAGCCGCCGCCGCCGCCGCCTGTCCTCCAGCCGGCGCGGCCCGCAGTGGCCGCTTCGCTGCAGCCGCCAAGCGCCTCCCTGGGTCACGCGCCACCGATCGCTTCCCGTGACCAGCTGTCCTCCGCCATGGAACTCTTGCCCACTCCGGACCACATGGCGTCTTCGCGCGTCGGGTACCCCGACGCAATGGAGGTCGACCCTTCGGCCCCTCCTGTCTCTTTACGGGCGCATACACCGCATGTTGACGTGCACCCTGGACTAGGTTTTCAGGCGTTTCCTAGCTCCCCTCGGACCGAATGGCCGGGTGCGGGTGGCACAGCCTCGCCTGTTGTTAGGCTCCCCACCTCATCGCATACGTCAATATGGGGTCCTCCCCACGGCGGGCGGAAGCCTTATAACACGACCGTTCGCCGATTTGCGGGGAAGGAATGTGGTGTCACCGCCAGACACCACACTTGCTAGGTGGTAGCTTTAAATCGGCCGCGGTCCATTAGTACATGTCGGACCCGCGTGTCGCCACTGTGTGATCGCAGACCGAGCGCCACCACAAGGCAGGTCTCGAGATACGGACTAGCACTCGCCCCAGTTGTACGGACGACTTTGCTAGCGACTACATGGACGAAGCATTGCTCATTAGCTGAGCCAATAGTTAGAATAGCCTTCAGCTAAGTCAATGGCTATGACCTAGCAAGGCGCCATTAGTAACATTGCATGTATCTAAAGAGTCTCACTTGTATCGCCACAATCTCCAGATGTACCTAAAGGATGGATTAAAGTTAAGTATTCCAGAAGCTACGTACTTTTCTTTATAGCATTCATTATGTATCCTGTTTCAGACCTCACGCCATCCTGCTTTAACTTAGCGCGTGCCTTTCAGCTTTCCTCTCATTGTGTCTAGGCTGTCTTGTCTAGACACAACATTTTTGGCGACGAGTCAACAAAGGGTCTTGTTCTTTCTAATTGCTTACATTTACTTGTGTCATGGCTTCGCCAGATGTACTGTCCAAATTTTATCGCTTGCAGAATCAGCAGACGCAGGCGTTATTGGATGCCCTTGGACAGCTCGTCCAGGGTCAACGTGCACTACAAAACGATGCGGCAGCCGCTGCTTCACCGCTACCGCAGCCACAACATGCTGTTGCACCCACGTTCCAGCATTTTGACCCAGCTAAGGAAACATGGACGGACTGGTCACGCCAGTTTGGATTTCATCTCGCCGCCTACAGAATTCAAGGTAACAAGCGGCAGCCTCATTTCTTGTCGTGTGTAGGGGTGCAAACGTACCGTGTGATAGTGAAATTATTTCCCCGACGCGAAGTAGCGACTCTGTCCTACGAAGAAATTTTGTCGGCATTGGACGCCTATTTCAAGGAAACAGTTAATGTAGTTGCAAAAAGGTATATGTTCTTTCGTACAAAACGTACGGCCGGTCAAACTAATAGGGAGTGGGTTGCAACTTTGCAAGGCCTTACGAGGGATTGTGCTTTTGAGTGTGAATGTGGACTCCCTTATTCAGATACTATGGTACGTGATGCAATAGGACAGAACGTTTCTGATGTTCGCATACGGGAACAGATTTTGAAACTAGTTAATCCCTCCCTTCAACAAGTGATAGACATATTGGATAGACAAGACATGCTTGACTTTGCTCAGGAATCATTTGCAACTTCGCCAGCCGTGTGTAACATTAACCGGCCCGCCGGGCACGCTGCACGGCCCGGTAAACTGCCCTCGCACACGTCCGCGCAGCTGCCGCCATGCTCTAAGCCAGTGTGCCGCAACAGCATACAACTGCAGTGAAATCATGCCCGCGGTGTGCTACTAGACATTCCATTCGCGTGAAAATTGCCCGTCACGCCAAGCCATTTGCTTTTTCTGTAATAAGAAAGGACATGTTCAAAGTGTTTGCCAGAAAAAGCTCAGATCAGACACTCTTAATCATTCCAGGCCCTTTGCTTCGCGCCGGAATCGAACCAAGGGCACTCAGACTCGTGGACCTTCACCCATGGACATTCATGTAGTTAATTCCACTCCGTCCAGTGCCACTTTCTATAACAGTGACTGTGTTCATCCCACACAAAGTGTGCGTCGTCGTCGCCGGAAATCCCATCAAGTCGCAAGTGCTTCTGTACCAGTGTCAGTTCAAATTGCACAAGACAGTCGCTCTTGTCGTCAGCAGGACAATAAACTGTTTGTAGATTTGGACATTCATGGCCACGTGATAGCCTTCCAGCTCGATACCGGAGCTGCTGTTTCATTGCTCAATCACGACACGTACAAACAACTGGGCAAACCTCCATTGCATGCCGCAAATGTTCAGTTAAATAGTTATTCAGGACAGCAGATCCCTGCGTTAGGACAGTGCACTCTTCTTGCAACATACAAGGGACAAACAAAACTTGTGTCATTTTACGTTCTTCGTTCTTCTACTGCAGTGAACTTGTTTGGTTTAGATTTATTCCAGTTGTTTAGCATGTCTATAGTAAATCAGGTCCTATCAGTGAATCAGACTGTGCCTTCAGACAGTGTTTCTCGTCTGTGTGAAGAATTTGCAGACATTTTTGCACCGGGCTTGGTTGCGCTCAGAACTATGAAGCGCATTTGGAACTGAAAGTCAACGCGCAACCGAAATTTTTCAGAGCGCGCAATGTTCCTCACGCATTGCGTGATGAGGTCGCAAGAACATTACACGATTTGGAATCACAAGGTGTGAGTGAATGTGCGCAATGCCTCTTCCCTTTCAGCTCCGCTTCATCGCTTACGCCGTACAGGTGTTCCGTTCGTCTGGACGACGGAATGCGAAAGCGCTTTTCGCCAGTTGAAATCGGCGTTGCTTTCACATACTTGCCTTACGCCATTCGATCCCCAGAAACCCCTTTTGTTGATGGTAGATGCATCGGATTTCGGGATCGGTGCTGTGCTTGCGCACAAAGATGGATCGCATGATCGCCCTATTGCCTTTGCGTCCAAATTGCTCTCGTCTGCGCAAAGAAATTACTCGCAGACAGAGAAAGAAGCTTTGGCTCTCGTGTTTGGTGTTACTCAGTTCCATGATTTCTTGTATGGTCGTCACTTTACCATCATCACAGACCACAAACCTTTGACGTCGCTTTTTCATCCGAACAAGCCTGTACCTCCGCGTACAGCTCAGAAATTCATTCGCTGGTCACTTTTCCTCTCGCAGTACCGCTACGATATCTTGTATCGGTCCACTGCTAAGCACAGCAACGCCGATGCGTTGTCCCGTTTGCCTGTTGCTGAGGATAGAGCATTCGATTCTTCCGAACTTGCTTGCATGTTCATTGATTCGGAAACCGATGAAGTGGTCGAATCGTTTCCGATTGATTTTCGTCGTGTAGCTACAGCCACAGCTGCTGACCCGGTCCTTGCTACCGTTCTGCGTTTTGTTGCTACGCAATGGCCTTTGTCAAAGTCTCGGATCGAGGATCCGTTGGTTCGCCGATTTTTTGCTCACAAGGAGAGACTTTTTGTTCGACGTGGTGTTTTGTTGTTGCGTTCTGATAATGATCAGTCCAGAGTCGTGGTCCCACGTTCGTTACAGTCCTCTGTTTTACGGCTTCTTCACCAAGGACATTGGGGTATAGTGCGAACGAAACAACTTCCTCGTCAGCACTGTACTTGGTTCGGAATCGATGCTGCGATTACGAATATGTGTTCTTCTTGCATGGCGTGTGCCGAACAACAATCCGCACCGCCGCGGAAAGTCTTTGCATGGCCAAAAGCCACTTCCCCTTGGCAACGCTTGCACATCGATTTTGCTGGTCCATTCTGGAATGCTCGATGGTTGGTTCTGGTCGATGCCTTCAGTAATTTTCCTTTTGTTGTACGGATGTCTTCCACGACGTCATCTACCACCATCCAAGCGTTGTCTGCTATCTTTTGCATTGAAGGTCTTCCGCAGACTATTGTTTCCGACAATGGCCCACAATTCATGTCCGCAGAATTTCAGTCATTCTGCCAGGCCAATGGTATTCAACATCTGACATCCGCGCTGTTTTCGCCTCAGTCAAACGGTGCCGCTGAACGATTGGTCCGGACTTTGAAGTCACAGATGTTGAAGTTGAAAGAGTCGCATTCTCGGGAGGACGCGTTGTTGCTCTTTTTGTCATCGTATCGCTCTCAGCCCCGAGATGGTCGCTCGCCGGCTGAGTTGCTCCACGGTCGTCCTCATCGAACCTTGTTGTCTTTGCTGCACCCGCCGCATCAGGTTCCTGTGCAGCGGCAGACTCCTGCTTTTGCTCCAGGCGACGTTGTATTCTATCGCAACTATCGAGGTTCACGGCGTTGGCTCGCAGGGCGCATTCTTCGCTGCCTCGGCCGCGCGATGTATTTGATTTTGGGGGCCTCTGGTGAGGTGCATCGGCATCTCAATCAGCTGCGCCTCTGTCGTCGCACGGGTTCTGCCGCTCCCCGTCTGCTTTCAGCGACGGTGCCGTCCGGTCAGCGCCCTGGGGACCCATCTACTGGCTCGCCTCATCCCCAGGTGTTACCGACGATGCCTTCCATTTTGCCCCATGGCGACGCGCCGCCGCAGCCGCCGCCGCCGCCGCCTGTCCTCCAGCCGGCGCGGCCCGCAGTGGCCGCTTCGCTGCAGCCGCCAAGCGCCTCCCTGGGTCACGCGCCACCGATCGCTTCCCGTGACCAGCTGTCCTCCGCCATGGAACTCTTGCCCGCTCCGGACCACATGGCGTCTTCGCGCGTCGGGTACCCCGACGCAATGGAGGTCGACCCTTCGGCCCCTCCTGTCTCTTTACGGGCGCATACACCGCATGTTGACGTGCACCCTGGACTAGGTTTTCAGGCGTTTCCTAGCTCCCCTCGGACCGAATGGCCGGGTGCGGGTGGCACAGCCTCGCCTGTTGTTAGGCTCCCCACCTCATCGCATACGTCAATATGGGGTCCTCCCCACGGCGGGCGGAAGCCTTATAACACGACCGTTCGCCGATTTGCGGGGAAGGAATGTGGTGTCACCGCCAGACACCACACTTGCTAGGTGGTAGCTTTAAATCGGCCGCGGTCCATTAGTACATGTCGGACCCGCGTGTCGCCACTGTGTGATCGCAGACCGAGCGCCACCACAAGGCAGGTCTCGAGATACGGACTAGCACTCGCCCCAGTTGTACGGACGACTTTGCTAGCGACTACATGGACGAAGCATTGCTCATTAGCCGAGCCAATAGTTAGAATAGCCTTCAGCTAAGTCAATGGCTATGACCTAGCAAGGTGCCATTAGTAACATTGCATGTATCTAAAGAGTCTCACTTGTATCGCCACAATCTCCAGATGTACCAAAAGGATGGATTAAAGTTAAGTATTCCAGAAGCTACGTACTTTTCTTTATAGCATTCATTACGTATCCTGTTTCAGACCTCACGCCATCCTGCTTTAACTTAGCGCGTGCCTTTCGGCTTTCCTCTCATTGTGTCTAGGCTGTCTTGTCTAGGCACAACAATACCTATGAAGTATTGATAAAATTATAGTGAACTGCAGTAAAACAGTCCACACAGTATTAAAAGGTGACACAGTTACGTCGATTAAATACTCAGAAAGGAAACGACCCTGTAAGGCAAGGAGATGGAGAAATGTAGATTAAAAATACCACGGGTATTTGAGAAGCAATGGACACATGAGTATTAAAGAGTGTAGCGACCGTCGCAGAGCGGAGCGGACGCGTCTGCTGCAGTAGCAAAGTTTCTAATTTAAACACAACTATTAGTTTAGTTTCTGTGTATCGCGTGCCTGTGTGAGAAAGTGAACTGTATCAGTGTATTTTACCGTGTAAACTAGTGTTCACTAACTTACTCAAAGTTCATTTTTGTGTATATTTAAATGAATCAGCTTTGTGTGAGCTGAGACTGGACAGCAGGGGAAAAAAAGAAAGAAAGAAACAGAAGAAGAAGAAACGGATGAAAGAAACAGAAGAAGAAGAAACGGAAGTAGTGTAGCTACAGAGCTTAAACTGCACTTCTTCGGTTAGGGTAACATTACTTATGACACAGATGATGGAAGATGGGAAGAAGGATAGGGGTTGCATCTATTGTGTAAGACTTAGGGGGAATTCTTCAATGTCCATTAACAGCTGGAAGCTGTGTTGTTCACGTTTGACAGGCTTCAGGCTGTTGCCCTCGGCTGCAGTGATACTGAGGCACCTGAGAAGAACCCTTTGACACCTCTTGAGCCTGTACTGTTGCGTGGGGTCCCTGAGGCCTTGTGTCTTCCGATCCCATGTCCCAGCCGGTCGACAGTGGTAAGGTCGAGAATCTCTGGGCGGAAGGCGAAAGTTCCTACCAGCTGTGAGACTGTCCCCTTATGTCTTCAAAATAGAGTTGAGATATCGCGCACTGCTGACAGTGCGTCTGAGCCACTACGGGACATCTTGTCTGTTGGGACTGTGGCCAACCTTGCTGAAATGTCTGGATAAGTACAGAGGGTGGGAGTATTTGTCATTGCGGGTGATGATGCCCCTAAGCCAAATAACGAGCAGGGGGGAAGTGGGCCAGTGTCACCACTGTTTGCTGGGGGTGGGGAGGGGGGGGGCGGGGGAAGTCTCTTCAGAGATGTAGAGGAGGCTTTGTTGGTAGCGATTGAGTGGAATAGGGTGCATCCAGTTGCAAACTGTGGCTGATTTAGGCACGAATGACACCTACCATATTGGTCTAGAGGTTATCCTCAGTTCCTGCAGAGGCTGGCTGCTTTGTTGATGTCAGCCTCACCCTTTGGGTGGGAGCAGAGCTATCGTTTCGCAACATCGTTCCCAGAACCCATCACGGCCTGTAGTCTGGAGCCGAATGGAAGGCTTAAACAGCTCTAAAACGATATTGCATGTCGATTTCTCGCCTTCCGCTATCCGATGGAGCAGGGGGGAAGTGGGCCAGTGTCACCACTGTTTGCTGGGGATGGGGAGGGGGGGGGCGGGGGAAGTCTCTTCAGAGATGTAGAGGAGGCTTTGTTGGTAGCGATTGAGTGGAATAGGGTGCATCCAGTTGCAAACTGTGGCTGATTTAGGCACGAATGACACCTACCATATTGGTCTAGAGGTTATCCTCAGTTCCTGCAGAGGCTGGCTGCTTTGTTGATGTCAGCCTCACCCTTTGGGTGGGAGCAGAGCTATCGTTTCGCTACATCGTTCCCAGAACCCATCACGGTCTGTAGTCTGGAGCCGAATGGAAGGCTTAAACGTTTCTAAAACGATATTGCATGTCGATTTCTCGCCTTCCGCTATCCGGTGGAGAACTATAAAACTGCTCTTAATACCTCAGGCGTGCGCTACAGGAAGGAAGCAGCTACTGGGGTAACAGAGTAGCTGTGGCGTGAACGACTGGTTTTTCTTTCGGATAGAGAAATCCCCGCATATGCCCGATAAGATGCATCTTGATTCCAGGCAGTGTAGCATTCGTCAAAGCAGTTGGGAGACAGAAAATGTTAATATTAGTATTAGTTAACTGCAGGAGGTTCGGTGAAAAGGTCCAGAACTATTCTCATAAACGGTAATAACGTCCACATGGTGCGAGGTACAGAAAGCCCGCTGAAACCGGATGTTAATAGCAATGGAATTGTAAACACCGATTGGAACATGTATCGCAAAGATAGGATGGTGGTGGAAGCGTGTTTATAGACTTAAAAATACGATACTGTAGTGAGATCAGTATAGATTCTGAATTCGAAATCATTAGGACGAAGACAAGTGTTCTAGGTGGGTCAAAAGTGATCATCGGATGCTTTTATACACCCTGGCCTCAGGAGCAGCAGTGGCGATACAATTGAGGGGACACTTGGAAAATGTGTCACGTAAATTTCCTAGTCATCTCATAGAACTGAGTGTCAACTTACCAGATATCGACTGGGAGACCCATCGGCAGTTAAATTTTCAATAATTCTTACTTTATTACAGTTTAAGGGCATGTTAGTGCTTTTTAGTTTGAGTAAAAGTAATGTCATGTGTGACAACTGTGGATATTGCCGTAGGTTAATAAGTATGGGAGAAATGTGTCGCAACGGCGGGTTGATGTTTCGCTGGCGTGACTGTAGCGTGGAAGCCGGGAAAGTGTCAGATGAGGCCCACCTACGGAGTTTTCTAAACTCTAGCGCTAGTAACAGCAACTGTGGCGATTCTGTGGAATGAGCTATGGAGGAACCACTCACTCGGTTTCAAGTCAGTACAACAGTGCGGGCTGGAATGGCAACTTTGCAGTTATCGGTGCATAAAAATAACTTTCGAATGTCGCATTTTTTTTTTTTTTTTTCACGCTAGTAACATTACATTTTACTGTAGTTTTAGAAACAACTGGTATTATTCTCTGTATTGTAGGCTGTGACAATGTCTACCTAAGTAATAACGATGGGAATGTTGGAAGGGGTCAACCATATGGTAGTACTGCCCCCGTAGTTGATGTGACAGTTCTGTGCCATCTCTTTGGCGGTTTGTTTAGTCGACCTAGTGGATAGGTCGTGACATTATCTGGTCGTGGCATTATCTCTGCCGAGAGAGAGGCTGTCTGGTTGGAACGAGCCTGCCACACATTTCGCTGGGGTTGCAGCAAATGGGTTATGCGAGAATTTACGTGCTTCGTTTTCATATCTCCTCTTCTTTTTCGTCATCAATTTTGGAAGTTAATTTATTGTTGTTGTGGGCTTCATCTCCAAGTAACTATTCCACGCTACATCCTTCTCAATCTGCTTAGTCTATCCATCTCTTGGTCTCCCTCTATGGTTTTTACCCTCCACGCTGCACTCCAACACTAACTTGGTGATCCCTTGATGTCTCAGAACATGTCCTACCAAACGATCCCTTCTAGTTAAGTTGTGCCACAAATTCCACTACTCCTCAGTTCTATTCGGTACATCCTCATTAGTTACGCGATCTAATTATTAATTTATAGTTGATAATTTACAGCTATTTGAACATATTTCAGTAATTAACGCCCCATAAGCCAAAACGCTGGCTAGAGAACTTGTGTTTTGGTTGATTTGGTTAAAGAGAGTACGATTTATCTAACTTTTACGAAATATTACTATTGTTTTATCTGATAACGTAAATTCATTTGATTTAGTTTTGACAAGTTGCATTTTTATTTTCATTCTGCAAGGCCATCACCTTCGTGAGAAATCCATGTAAGACTTTCTGTTGCCGTGCTTTCTGTATTATCTGTGTCCGCCCTCGGTAGCTGAGTGGTCAGTGAGACAGAATGTCAATCCTAAGGGCCCGCGTTCGCTTCCCGGCTGGGTCGGAGATTTTCTCCGCTCAGGGACTAGATGTTGTGTTATCCTAATCATCATTATTTCATCTCCATCGACACGCAAGTCGCCGAAGTGGCGTTAAAACGAAAGACTTGCACCCGGCGAACCGTCTACCCGACGGGAGGTCCTAGTTCCACGACATTTACATTTACATTAACTGTGAGTGATATGTGCCTTACGTTTCGTTAATTTGGTTAGTCATTTCTTCATTCCTGATTGTTCTATTCCAGCAGGAACCACGTATTATACGTGGTCATTTTTTATATACTTTGAGAATGAAGCTCCCTCATTTGGATAAGTTACTCGTATTTTCATGGTTACAAAACTACAACAATTAGCTGGTTGGCAGTCTTCTAATTACCTGTCGCTGTTGTTAAAATACCCGGTTTGTGGTTAAACAGAGCTAAAAGCGTGGATAGTAACAATGTCTCCAATAGTCACAAATCATCTACATTTGAATTTTAAATTTCCAGCGCGTTTATACATTGATAACGGTCAGGTGCGTATGAATTAATCTCAAACCGTTGTATTCATGACGATCAGACGCATATTAATTAACTGTCAAACTGTTACATGTGCATTCAGCATTGTCGTAATAGAGAAAATATTTGGACAAGCAATAGCTTACACATGCGGTCTTTTCCCCACTTACAATGTTAAGCTACAGTAGTGATACGTTCTGGTTGTATCGGACAAAGCAATTTCGGGATGTACCAAATAGAACAGATAGTACTAAAACTTAAATTTTTACTGTTTTTCCTTTGAGAGGTGAAAACGGACTAGTTAGGACATAAATGAAATAAAGGTTTCAGAAAAAAGTCTTAGAAAAAGTTAAACTACTTGAAACGATATCCCAGGAGCGAGTGTGAATTATTCAATTACAAACAGAACATTTGGTGAACGACTTGGACCTGAGCGTGAAAGCGAAGAACTTGCCATTAAATTTTTTTGAGGAAGTAAATTTTTCGGATAACATACAATGATAAACAGGAATGGATTTTGTACGATCATGGTGAAATATTTGTCAGCTTATGCTTAGAGTAAAGTTGAGTTCTTAAATCTAGAGCAACTGAAAATAAAGCATCGGTTCTGCAAGACAAAAATGAAAACTTGTACAGACATTTACTGTGATTTTATGAAAAGACGTGAAGGCTTAAGGATGATGACAGCTGAGTCCACAAGTTTGCTGCGAACGGTAACAGTTTCAATCAAGGAACAATTGACAGATTCTTTGACAAATCATACTAGCTGATGGGTAAATCAAGTTTGTGAGTATTTACGATTGAATTACAATTTTAAAGCAACAGTAAGGCCTTTTTTACACGCTACAGTTCCATTTACAATACAGTCCTCCAAAAATTTAAACGACTGGAATGCAAAGGCTAGAAAAAAATAATTAAAAATCAACGAAAGTAAATTTTTGTGGCATCTAGTTTTACTCGTATAATAGGGTATTTGACTGTTGTCTGGAAATCGTCTTAAATGGCTAATTATGTGATTTTATGCTCGTAACACGCTTTCTTCCTCTAGACCTTCAGCGTTAAAAAAATTAGAATAATTTGAAAGCCAGCTAAAACGCTCTATTTGAGTCGGGTGGTGCTTGTGACGTCACTGGCTAGTTCGCTGCTCCCACTGTCGTAAAGGTCATTCAGTGATATCTTGCTTTGGAATTTACGTTTCGGAAAATGGGATATAAATGGTGTGTAGCATCACATTGTACAAATGTGGGTACAACAACTCATGTGAAATTGTTTTTCAGTGTTCCAAAGAGTGTGAAGATGAATAAAATGTAGTTGCACTGTGCCAGCAAAATGCCCCCAGATCAATGCACAAATTTCCTAACTTAAGAATGTTTTGCACTTCATTTTACCTGGAAGATATAATTTCCCACTGCTGCAAGGAAGGACAGCGTCATTCAACGAAATCAAACTTGCAGTGAAAATGAGGAGAATGGACTGCTGTTATACTTAATACTACATGCACCTTTCTGTAGTTCAGTTGGCAGAGCGGTGGACCGTAATTGTTTGTAGGCAGTCATCTATGGATCAATGGTTCAAATCCAGTCCGAATGGATATTTTAACTTATTTGTAAACGATTCAACAGTCCTCTCATATGAAAACGAAATCACATTTACAAAACTTTACAGCACCGATCAGAAACTTGGTATTGCTGAGTTTCCCTTGCCGTTTACACGAGCTTAAATATGCTATCTCTGTTCACACACGTCATCTTGACGAAGATTTCTAGATAATGTGATCACACACTTTTTACTTTAGTGGAATCAACCTTCTTTTATCTTCGTGCTCATCAGCTAGGCTCCTTTTTGTTTAAAGTTTCAACATCTTACATAAAGATGAAGTAAGTCTGCTTCAGACACTGACGTTATTTTCCTCTCACAAACATCGCATCGTTCGTGTTACCTGGAATATATATATGTTTTATACCCCTCCGCATACAAAACGTCATCGTCCTACACCTCGTTCGATGTGTGGAGATACGTTCACCATTAGCAATGCTTTCTAAAAAATAAGTCAATTGAGGGTACGTAAATTAATTGCATTTATTCTCAGTTGTCCATTTCTCCGACTAAAATTAATGGTAAGTTGTATATAACGCGTCTCACCATCAAAATAACTGCCACAATGAGTTCTTGCTATCAGTATTTTCTTATTCCGCGTAGCACATTTAAAGATTCATGACCATACAAGGAATAGAACCTACGATCCTCTAATCTGTAGTCGCACATGTTATCAATTGTGCCACAGCGTCGATCTGCATTATGTACTCTCTGCTGATTGTCTTGTATACGAGGAAATCGGCAAGTACAAAACGTTCTACAATTCCTTAGTTTTGAGGGAATTTAATGATGTTGTAGGAAGCAGGGTAATAGTGTCTCCGTCCTCGCACATATCCCCGCTCTAAATGGGTGGAGCATCAGCCTTCGGAAGGTTTCCACTACAAATGTCCTTTCTGCTGGTACTTAAAGGTTTCTTCAATAAATAGCTTAACTGTTTGCAGAAAAAGTACGGAAAAACCTAGTAACTTCGGCTAACACTCCTATAACTTTCGTATAGCTTCGTCTTACACATAGCCTGCGACGTCGCCAGAGCTTCAGGCAATAACAGAGCGTTTTCGATCGCGTGAATTTCACTGATTTATAAGCTTTAATTACATAAAAATAACAGATATTTTGTGAGAATATTCACCGAAAATGCTACTTGAATGTTGTAATCACACGGAATAACAACAATCCGGACTGCATTTTTATCGTAGGAAAATAGCCTATTCCTCTAACTAAAAAAGACTCAACTAGTTTCTTCTTCCTGGAACTTTCGAGAACATTATCGAACCCTCCGAAAGATTCGATACTTTCCAGAAGATTCTAAAACATTCTCAAATGATTTTCAACATTCTAAAAGTTATATTTTGGTCATTCTCGACTACCTAGGCCCTCAATTCCTGGGTTCTTCACCGACTTCCTATAAGAAGTCCCACGCTGCGATGACATCCTTTGACGCCCTTATCTTCGGACCCGACCCTAGCAGTTGCAAACCCAAACCTGCTTCAAGGAATGAGGATGGAGAGTAACCATACCACATAACTCGCATGGAGCTGCGAGCTTGTAGTGTGGAGATAAAGGCGGCCAACAAACCATGCTGACATTTATTATACACATTATCTGAAACATTGTATGCAGATAACCCTGCGTAATTTGGAATTGACCATTAAATGACACAGGAGACGGACCCGCTATTATAAATGGGAAATGGGGACGGGGCGTACTGTTGTCAGCAGAGAAGCAAGATCATCAGAATTGGTGGGTGAGGAGAGCTACGTGACTTCGAATATTGACCAGTCACTGGACATCTGTTGAGTGACAGGTGCATCAGGGACATTTCAACCCTTTTAAGACTGCCCAGGCAGTGTTTGCTGATATTGGATACAATGGCAGAGTAGCTCATAAGTCACACATTTCTGTAGTCACTGCTGGGCGATACTTGAGGTGGCATAAAGAGTGACATCACTGGACAGTGGATGACTGGAATCGAGTGATTTGGAGTGATTAATGGCGTTACACCCTGTGTCAATCCATTGGATGGGTGTGATTCCGGCGAATGTGTGGAGAACGTTACCCGCTCTCATTTGAAGTATGGAAGAGATGGTTTTACGATATGGGGGCGTTATTCGTGATTAGCGTGTAGTCTCCTTTTTGTGCTTCAGAAAACATTAAATATGCAGGGGGGCGCTGCGTTCTGTAGAGGAACAATCCGGAGGCAATGGTTGTATCATTATGATAATGTAAACTGTCATAAAGCAACATCTATACCGCAGTAATTTGTGGACAACCATATTCCTGAAATTGACTGACCTGTCCAAATTCGCGACCTGAAACCAAAGCAATATGTTTTGATTTTTCTCCAAATAACAGCTTTCAATATCAGTTCCTCACCCTGTTTCGGCTCTTGGGGAAACATGAGCTGCCATCAGCGCTGAAGCCGTGATAAAGGCTAGGAGTGAATGTACCCAATATGAACGTTCACTAATTTGTGCTGGATACGTTTCATCAGATAGCGTATAATGATTAAGTACTTTGGGTGTGAAGAATGTTCCAATACAAACTTTAGAAAATATTTACCATCCAGCCACATTAATGAGACCACCTGTCGAAAGCCTGAACAACAACCTTTTGCACCACGGACCGCTCAGAGACATACAGAAAGAGATTCAATGAGGTTATAAAAGGTAGCGACAGGAATGTGGATCCATGCCGACTCCATTGCCGTGGGCAGCTGAGCTATGTTCCTCGGTTGAGAATCCAAGGTGCAAACACCCCGATCGAGGTGGTCCCACATATTCTAGATTGGGTTTAAATCCGGAAATTCTGGTGGCCAGGGGAGTATAGTGAACTCATTCTGGTGCTCTTCAAACCATGCGCGTACACGGCGAGCTGTGTGGCATGTTACATTGTCCACTGCATGTGAGACGGACGTGGTCACCAAGGATGGATTCATGATTGTGTTCTTTCACTGTACCTTACAGAAAGACGAGATCACCAATAAGTACCACGAAAACATTCCCTAAGCATACGTGCCAACGGCCATCTGTCCGATCGAGCAGAAACCGTGAGTCATGTAAAAAGGCCACCTCTCGACACATTGTGGACGTCCACTTGCGGTACTCGCGTGCAAATTCCAGCCCTCGTCGCTGATGAGCAGCTGTCAGCAGCAGACGCGCGTAGGCAGGAACGCTTGCTGAACAGTCTTTGGGGGGATAGTGTTGGTAGCTCGTTGGTTCATGTGGGCAGACAGTTGATCAATAGTTGCATGTCTATTCGCCCATATAAGTCTCCTCAGCCTGTCGCGAATGATAGAAAATAGAGTTAAAAATCAAGTAAGATGTTGTTGACTCGGCTACGCTTGCTGAACAGTCTTTGAGGGAATAGTTTTGGTAGCTCGTTGGTTCATGTGGGCAGACAGTTGCTCAACAGTTGCATGTCTATTCGCCCGTATAAGTCTCCTCAGCCTGTCGCGAATGATAGAAAATAGTGTTAAAAATCAAGTAAGATGTTGTTGACTCGGCTAACAAGAGCGGACTATGCCGCATCACGGGGCTCAACAGCCGTCGCAAGACGCAACCCTTCGACAGCGGCGTACGTCCTGTCCGTCACATAGGCCTCACGTGCCACCGCGTGACGCACGCAAAATACTCAAGAATTCTGGAAACTTCTAGAACAAGTGGTGCCGGGTGCACTAACACTATAAAAAGGCTAGCCACCATATTGCTGAGATAGTGATGGGAATGATGGAAGTGATGGAGCAGCAGGTCAGTCGGTCAGATGTGATTTAGCTGGAGTTATGGTGGTGTGAGATCTCAGTGCAGTGCTGCGTAACTACGAGGAGACTTAGACTTATTTCCATATAGTAAACACTTAGTCCGGCGCGCCTGCCTCTGCTATAGGGTGTTACAAAAAGGTACGGCCAAACTTTCAGGAAACATTCCTCACACACAATGAAAGAAAATATGTTATGTGGACATGTGTCCGGAAACGCTTACTTTCCATGTTAGAGCTCAGTTTATTACTTCTCTTCAAATCACACTAATCGTGGAATGGAAACACACAGCAACAGAACGTACCAGCGTGACTTCAAACACTTTGTTACAGGAAATGTTCAAAATGTCCTCCGTTAGCGAGGATACATGCATCCACCCTCCATCGCATGGAATCCCTGATGCGCTGATGCAGCCCTGGAGAATGGCGTGTTGTAACACAGCTGTCCACAATACGAGCACGAAGAGTCTCTACATTTGGTACCGGGGTTTCGTAGACAAGAGCTTTCAAATGCCCCCATAAATGAAAGTCAAGAGAGTTGAGGTCAGGAGAGCGTGGAGGCCATGGAATTGGTCCACCTCTACCAATCCATTGGTCACCGAATCTGTTGTTGAGAAGCGTACGAACACTTCGACTGAAATGTGCAGGAGCTCCATCGTGCATGAAGCACATGTTGTGTCGTACTTGTAAAGGCACATGTTCTAGCAGCACAGGTAGAGTATCCCGTATGAAATCATGGCGGTGAATCGAGGAAGTACAGTACATACTGACGAGACTAAAATGAGCTCTAACATGGAAATCAAGCGTTTCGGGACACATGTCCACATAACATTTTTTCTTTATTTGTGTGTGAGGAATGTTTCCTGAAAGTTTGGCCGTACCTTTTTGTAACACCCTGTTTATCCTCATGCACTGATCCATCCAGTGTACCCTGAGATCCCAGCCGAGTTCCGTATGCTAACTCACTCTACAGCCCTCTTTTCAGTGGAACAGGTGCACAGAAGGCAGCCCAGGACCACGAGACCTCCTGTCAAGTAAGTTCTTTGACGCTCATCCTTGCAGTCCTTCCACTCCCTCTGAACACTCGTCAATGGGACACGACAAGCCGTCGTTCACCCCTATAATCCATGGCCTGTACTGCACCTCTGTTGCCTCGGAACCGGTTTTGAATAGTGCCATTGTACCATGAACGGTACACTTTAACCACGACGGCTCGCAAACAGTTTACGAACTTAGGTGTTTCAGAAGTGCTTCCACTTTTGGCCCGAAACCCAATGATCACCCCTTGTTGGATGTCAAATAAGTCGCTCTGTTTGCGCATTACAACAACGACTCTAGTGTTACCCGCGCCCGCCCCAACACGCTTTATGTATCCTCCGCTGCTCGTGCCGCCACCCCTGTCGTCTGTGAGTGTTACTGCACGTTGACTTCAGATACAGGTGGTGGTCACATTAATGTGACTCTAACGTGTATAATATCGGAAAGCGTGCGTATCCGGTACTATCCGACCTCAGCGAAACATCAAAGAACGCCTTAGCTCCATGGCCGCAATCGGGTCTCTCTTGCCAGATCCTGCAGCTGCAAACAGCAGGGCGAGCGCAAAAATTTTCATTATTTTTCCTGGAGACGGATACTTGACAGATACAGATCTGCGGTCTCTTTTATTAGGCTCTATTATTTCCTGCTTCGGTGGAACACGATTATCTCTAAGACCTTATCGACGAACTGGGTCGCAAATGTTGCTCGCACTTCATTGCAAAGACTAGTGACGCAAAAATGTTTTAGCACTCGCTGTGTAATCACGGTGATAAGATAAATATTGCTCTTAAGCGAGAGAAATCACTAGCTGCTGGGTCTTCCTTTCCGAGAAAAATTGGCAACGAGAACTGCTGAAGTCGTGACTTATCTAAAATTAAGTGCTATGCACTTTGAAGCTTGCAGAGCAGAACAGTGGTGGGGGGGGGGGGGGGGGGGAGGGGGGCCTACGCTAAACCTGCCTCAAACGGTGCTGCCAACGAGCAGGAGGTGGGTAAACGGGGTGCACTCCACGCAGGTGCAGATTCGTAGGGGGCGGGAAGAGCATGTGATCATGACAGCCCCGTAGACGAACTTCACTAACAGCGTTTATATTTTACAACTAGCTGTATGCAGCCACGCTTTTCTGTGGTTCAATCTGCTTAAACGGAAAAGGAAGAACGGAAAAAGCACACGTTTCTAATATGTATGCGGATATACGTCCTAATCTGATTCTCTCCCCTGTCTCTGTCTCCCTCCTTCTTTCTCTGTCCGTCTCTTCCTGCTTCGCCCTCTCTCTGTCCATCCCCTCCTTCCTGTCTCTCTGTCCATCTTCCCTCCTCCCTTTTCATCTCCATATTTTCCTGCACCTATGTATTTTTCCTCTCACCCCCTTGTACATCACCTCTTCTCCCTCTCTCTGACCTTGAACCTTGTTCATTGTTATTGCAAATTCAGATTCTGTAGTAGTATTCTAATCATAAACTAAAAAGCCATAAATACAACTTTCTTGTTTGCTAGCAACATTCTCTGCTGTTTGGTTTATATATATATATATTTATATACTAAAAAGTATGTGGTCTATATGTGTCTAAATGTTTATTTCAGTAACGTGTAATAATTCGAAGTAAATCGAAAAGGTACATTTTGAGATTTTTATATACATATGTATTAAAGAATTAGCTATCAAAAACACGCTCATATTAGAATTTAAGTTGTATCAAAGTTTCAACGCAATCAGTTAATAACTTCCGGAGATTAACGATTTTGACTAAAACAACATTCACATTGTTTAACGTTTCCCTTTTTATTATACGCATATTAAATATATACCAGATAGCATTCAAGAAGGCATGTAACAACATTTGAGTATTCGAATGCAACGTTCTACATCTACATCTATATTTATACTCCGCAAGCCACCCAATGGTGTGTGGCGGAGGGCACTTTACGTGCCACTGTCATTACCTCCCTTTCCTGTTCCAGTCGCGTATGGTTCGCGGGAAGAACGACTGTCTGAAAGCCTCTGTGCGCGCTCTAATCTCTCTAATTTTACATTCGTGATCTCCTCGGGAGGTATAAGTAGGGGGAAGCAATATATTCGATACCTCATCCAGAAACGCACCCTCTCGAAACCTGGCGAGCAAGCTACACCGCGATGCCGAGCTCCTCTCTTGCAGAGTCTGCCACTTGAGTTTGTTAAACATCTCCGTAACGCTATCACGGTTACCAAATAACCCTGTGACGAAACGCGCCGCTCTTCTTTGGATCTTCTCTATCTCCTCCGTCAACCCGATCTGGTACGGATCCCACACTGATGAGCAATACTCTTAAGTATAGGTCGAACGAGTGTTTTGTAAGCCACCTCCTTTGTTGATGGACTTCATTTGCTAAGGACTCTCCCAATGAATCTCAACCTGGTACCCGCCTTACCAACAATTAGTTTTATATGATCATTCCACTTCAAATCGTTCCGCACGCATACTCCCAGATATTTTACAGAAGTAACTGCTACCAGTGTTTGTTCCGCCATCATATAATCATACAATAAAGGATCCTTCTTTCTATGTATTCGCAATAGATTACATTGGTCTATGTTAAGGGTCAGTTGCCATTCCCTGCACCAAGAGCCTATCCGCTGCAGATCTTCCTGCATTTCGCTACAATTTTCTAATGCTGCAACTTCTCTGTATACTACAGCATCATCCGCGAAAAGCCGCATGGAACTTCCGACACTATCTACTAGGTCATTTATATATATTGTGAAAATCAATGGTCCCATAACACTCCCCTGTGGCACGCCAGAGGTTACTTTAACGTCTGTAGACGTCTCTCCATTGAGAACAACATGCTGTGTTCTGTTTGCTAAAAACTCTTCAATCCAGCCACACAGCTGGTCTGCAACGTTCGTCCAAAGTTCAAAGCAATCCATAAGAACTTCCGGAAGAAACGAACATCTCCGTTAATGCTTACATAGGAAATTTGAATGTTCCTAATAGCAAATATCCAAAAGTTTTTCAGCGAATGCCTTGAAATTTTGACACAATGTTGTATTTGAGCACTTGTATATTCTTAGATACCTGTTTTGCATAATTTTTTTAATGAATTTAATAACAGGGAAACATTGTTACAAAAATTCTCAAAATGTATATATAGGCATCTAAAAATTTCAAAGTAATCCCTCAGGAACTTTCGGAGATACATGATTTTGAAAAAAAGGAACATTTACGTTTTTATATATAAAGATTATAAATTTCCTAGTTTTTCAGCTAACTGCCGGAAAATAGTATTTTGAGAACTACAAGCGTCTTTTAACTATGGGTATTTTTCATTTGCTACCCCACGTTGATTGGTTTTCAGCCCGACTTGTCGTAGCAAACATTGCAACCGGGAAAAGGCGCCCACTTACATGCTGGCCAATCTGCCGCCAAGGACAAATAGGCCGTGCGGAGTGGGCGCGGTTCGAGGCGCCATGTCACGGATTGTCACGAGTCCTCCCTCGGGTATGGGTGTGTGTGTAGCTGTGTGTGTTGTTCTTAGCATAAGTTAGTTTAAATAGTGTGTACGTCTAGGGACCGATGACCTCAGTAGTTTGGTCCCTTACGAATTCACACATTTGAACATTTTGAACGAAGAAAGTCGGCTGGAGAAAACGAAAAACCACTGAGAGCTGAGCGTAGGCAAGGCAAGCAGAGAAAGATGCTACGCTAAGGAAAACATAACAGAAAGATTTAATCTCCGGAAGTAGGTGGTAACGACAGAAAGATACAACTTTTCTCCCGTTTACATTAACATCTACATGTATACTCCACAAGTCACTGTACAGTGGATGGTTGCAGGTAACCCTGCGCTAATACCAGCCATTTCCTTTCCTGTTCCGCTTGCAATTAGAGCGAGGGAAATGCGACTGTCTGCAAGCCTCTGCATGAGCCCTAATTTCTCTTATCTTGTTGTTAGCCGAAATGTATGTTGGTAGCAGTACAATCGTTCTGCAGTCAGCTTCAAATGCCGGTTCGCTAAATTTTCACAATGGTGTTTCTCGAAAAGAATGTGGCCTTCCCTCCAGGGATTCCCATATGAGTTCCCGAAGCATCTCCGTAATACTCGCGTGTTGTTACAACATACCGGTAATAAATCTAGCAGCCCGCCGCTGAATGTCTTCCTTTAATCCGACCTGGAGCGGATCCCAACCACTCGAGTAGAACTCAAGAACAGGTTGCACTAGTGTCCTGTATGTGGTCTCATTTACAGATGAACCACACTTTCCCAAAACTCACTCAATAAACTGAAGTCGATCATTCGCCTTCTCTAATACAATCCTTACATTCTCGCTCCATTTCATACACAATGTGATCATATTAGGTGCATTGTGTGGCCACCTACTGCCAAGTATTCCATATCAGCGACCTCAGTAGTCATTAGATATCGTGAGAGAGCAGAATGGGGCATCCGTGGAACTCACAGACTTCGAACGTGGTCAGGTGATTGGGTGTCACTTGTGTCATACGTCTGCACGCGAGATTTCCACACTCCTAAACATCCCTAGGTTTACTGTTTCCGATGTGGTAATGAAGTGGAAACGTACAGCACGAAAGGGTACAGGCCGACCTCGTCTGTTGACTGACAGAAACCTCCGACAGTTGAAGAGGGTCGTAATATGTAATAGGCAGACATCTATACAGACCATCACACAGGAATTCCAAACTGCATCGGGATCCACTGCAAGTACTATGACAGTTAGGCAGGAGGTGAAAAACTAGGATTTCATGGTCGAGAGGCTACTCATAAGCCACACATCACGCCGGTAAATGCCAAACGACGCCGCGCTTGGTGTAAGAGGTGTAAACATTGGACGATTGGAAAAAAGTTGTGTGGAGTAACGAATCACGGTACACAATGTGCCGATCCGATGGCAGGGTGTGTGTAGGGCGAATGCCCGGTGAACGTCATCTGCCAGCGTGTGTAGTGCCAACAGTAAAATTCGGAGGCAGTGGTGTTTTGGTGTGGTCGTGTTTTTCATGGAGGGGGCTTGCACCCCTTGTGGTTTTGCTTGGCGCTATCACAGCACTGGCCTGTTTTCAGCACCTTCTTGCTTCCCACTGTTGAGGAGCAATTCTGGGATGCCAACTGTATCTTTCAACACGATCGAGCACGTGTTCATAACGCACGGCCTGTGGCGGAGTGGTTACACGACAGTAACATCCCTGTAACGGACTGGCCTGCACAGAGTCCGGACCTGAATGCTACAGAACACCTTTGGGATGCTTTATAACGCCGACTTCGTACCATGCCTCACCGGCCGACATCTATATCTCTCCACAGTACAGCACTCAGTGAAGGACGGGCTGCCATTCCCCAAGAAACCCTCCAGCACCTGACTGAACGTATGCCTGCGAGAATGTAAGCTGTAATCGAGTCTACGGGTGGGCCAACACCATATTGAGTTCCAGCACTACCGATGGAGAGCATCACGAACTTGTAAGCCACTTTCAGGCAGGTGTCCGGATACTTTTGACTACATAATGTATTACTCTGCAGCGTTACGCCCAGATATTTAAGCGACATGACTGTACCCAGCAGGACACCATTGATACTGTATCAGAACGTTATGGGTTTGCTTTTCCTGCTCCACATTAACTTACGTTTTTCTACATTCAGAGCCAGCTGCCTTTCATCATACCAACTAGAAATTTTGTGTAAGTCATCTGGTATCAACGTACAGTCACTCAGTCACTCATATTCAACAGATTTCCTACATCACAGTACCAGCAAACAACCGCAAATTGCTGGTCACCCTGCCCATCAGAATATATATATATATATATATATATATATATATATATATATATATATATATATATATATATATATATAATCTGACGGACAGGATGTATTGTCATAGTCAACAGACTCATGTCTTGAATCTTAGAGGTAAGTGAAACACTGATGCCGACCGGAGTGTCCTAGCGGTTCTAGGAGCTTCACTCTGGAACCGCGCGACCGCTACGGTCTAAGGTTCGAATCCTGCCTCTGGCATGGATGTGTGTGATGTCCTTAGGACAGATAGGTTTAAGTAGTTCTTAGTTCTAGGGGACTGTGACCTCAGCTGTTAAGTCCCATAGTGCTCATAGCCAGTTGAACCAGTTGAAACACTGGAGAGTGCTTAGTGCTTATAAAGTTCTCGTAGTTGTGAAACTGCGTTGTTGTTATATTTCTTTAAAAAATGCAGTAAAGTCTGTGGCTAGTCCATTTCTCCACAACATCGTTTTTGCTAGAATAATAGTAAAAAACAGTTGTGGTAAGATCTTATGGGACCGAACCTCCGACGGGGGGAGCCTCGCGGACCGTGACAAGACGCCCTAGACCGTTCGGCTACCACGCGCGGCAGAATAATAGTCGAGCGAGGTATGTGGGAGATCGTATATGGACTTCAGAAGGTAGAGGAAGAGGTACTGGCGGAAGTAATGCTGATAGAGCAATCCTGAATTGTGCGTGTGTAAGAAATTTTTCGTAAAAGATAAGATTCATTCGGGATCCTGATATGGTATAGAGTTCATCTGCCAGTAAGTTGTAGATCTAGTCATTTTCTCTCGGGATGTCTGAAGGGGCCTACACACACACGAACCGACTGATCAGCCCATAGATCGACCAATTTAGTGCGCAGCCTACACAAGTCCCAACCGATATTACTCAACGGTTACAGCACCGCAGTGACAAAAGACGAACTTTTTGTCGTGCGTTTGGCACGACAGCACTACTCACTGCACTGTTTGTATGGTGAGGTAGTGGCGGGGGTTGGGTGAAGTGGGGGGAGGGGGGGGGGGGGCGCGACAGAGCTGTCGGGTAGTCGTATCCAACTGATCACCCGACAAGAAATGTTGGTCGGTCGTTGTCGAAGAGTCTACACAAGTCCAATTTGTCTGTCAGTTTGTAGGTCCATTAGAGTGCGTGTAGGGCTCTTAACGCAGTTCTCTAGAGATAAATGCTCAACCAATTTCTGCAGTAATTTGTTCGCTGATATAGGACTTCTCACGTACAAAGCTAGTGCTAGCAACGGCACTGCACAGGAACCAGAATACCCGTGTGTGGGCTGCCATCACAGAATGACGCTCCAGCTGTTGCTCGGAATGTATACCGTGTCGTGCCTCGGTTTCAATCGAGAATTAGCTAGACAAGGTAACTTTGGAAAGCAGCTCGAGAAAACCATCCTGTCCTTCGGCGATTCAGACTGATTTGTCTGCAGCATCCGAAACACTGATCTGTGCGCCAACACAACCTGAAACGGTACAAAGTAACGGTGGAGCATCAACTGATCAAGTCATACGGTTGCAGCTCAACGACAGTAGTTGCAACAATTTATTTCAGTCTCTGCTTGATGGGGAGGTTGATCTCAAAACGCTCTCTTCGTCTGATGGCGAGCCGCGCGGAGTGGCCGCGCGGTTTGAGGCACCATGTCGTGGACTGCGCGGCCCATCCTGCTGGCGGTTCAAGTCCTCCCTCGGGCATGGGTGTGTGTTGTTCTTAGCGTAAGTTAGTTTAAGCAGTGTTTAAGTTTAGGGACCGATGACCTCGGCAGTTTGATCCCTTAGGAATTCACACACATCTGAACACCTGATGACGATGGCTTCATTTATCAGGGTAAATAAACTCCGAGAACTATCGACGTTGGAGCTCTGAAAAACATCATCAGTTACATCTAGAGCATGCACATAATGTGGAAACAGGAGCATAGAGTACAATTAGAGCAACACGCAATAACTGACTTTCTTCTTTTCATGTGAAAAGTTGTGTGTAGTGTGCAGTTGATGATGATGATGAGTCCCATACTTCTTTACAGAGCGTAGGGGAGCGACGCGGGAGAACACTGAACCACTAACATTGGACGGTTTTCTTTTTTCACCCGAATCATGTTACAGGTATGTGAATGCTATATGCACACATACTTCCCATTTACATTTTAATTTTTAAGTTCTGCTGATAGTTGATACGACTCCATTGGTAGGATGTAGAATGAATTAGACAATCACAGTTATAATCATATGTAAATGGTCACAAATATTACAATCTACACTGAAGAGCCAAAAAAACTCGTACACCAGGCCAATATCGTGTAGGGCCCCCGCGAGCACGCAGAAGTGCCGCAACACGACGTGGCATGAACTCGAATAATGTCTGAATTCGTGCTGGAGGGAACTGACGCCTTGAATCCCGCAGAGCTGTCCATAAATCCGTAGGAGTACGAGGGGGTGGAGATCTCTTCTGAACAGCACGTTGCAAGGCATCCCAGATATGCTCAATAATGTTCATGTCTGTGGAGTTTTATGGGCAGCGGAAGTGTTTAAACTCAGAAGAGTGTTCCTCAAGCCACTCTGTACCAATTCTGAATGTGTGGGGTGGCGCATTGTCCTGCTGGAATTTCCCAAATGCATCGGAATGCACAATGGACATGAATGGAGGCAGGTGATCAGACAGGATGCTTAAATACTTGTCATCTGTCAGAGTCGTAACTAGACGTATCAGGGATCCTATATCACTCCAACTGCACACAGTCCACTCCATTACAGAGCCTCCATCAGCTTGAACAGTCCCCTGCCGACATGCCGGGTCCTTGGATTCATGAGGTTGTCTTCATACCCGTATACGTCCATCCATTCGATACGATTTGAAACGAGACTCGTCCGACCAGACAACATGTTTTCAGTCATCAACAGTCCAATTTCGGGGTTGGTGAACCCAGGCCAGGCGTAAAGCTTTGTGTCGTACAGTCATCTCCGAAACCCCATATTAATTATGTTTCATTGAATGGTTCGCACGCTGACAGTTGTTGTTGGGCCAGCATTGAAATCTGCAGAAATTTGCGGAAGGGATGAACTTCTGTCAAGTGCAACGATCCTCTTCAATCGTCGTTGGTCCCGTTCTTACAGGATCTTTCTCCGGCCGCAGCGATGTCCGAGATTTGATTTTTTACAGAATTCTTGATATTCACGGTATACCCGTGAAATGGTCGTACAGGAAAATCTCCACTTCATCGCTATCTCGGAGATGCTGTGTCCCATCGCTCGTGCGCCGACTATAGCGTCACTTTCAAACTCACTTAAATCTTGATAACCTGCCATTGTAGCAGCAGTAATCGATCTAACAACTGCGCAAGACACTTGTTGTCTTATGTAGGAGTTGCCGACCGCAGGGCCGTATTATGCCTCTTTACGAATCTCTGTATTTGAATATGCATGCCTATACCACTTTCTTTGCCGCTTCAGTGTAAATCATATGTAGAAAAAAAAGTTAAAAGCGAGCACCCAGTGCTCAGATAATAACTCAAGTAACTAGAGTATAACAGTCACACACAAAAATTATAAGGCTGGACCCGTACAGATAGCTGAGAGCATTAACGCGCTGCTTTCAAGATTCGTTGAAGCGAGCCCGCCCCTTTACCCGAGCTTGATGTTTATTCGTGGGATACTGTGTAAATGTGATTTCTATCGAATAAAGCTGTAGTTTTTTGACGTAATGGTCTTTTTTCATAAGAACTGCCGATTTCCTTTATCTGCCTTTGACGCCGTAGGATTGTGGGTAATAATTTTTGTGTTAATATTCTGTAACTACCCATTTCGCCATAATATCTCCTTGTTATTTATGCATATTGTTTTTGCTGTGTCTGTCAATAATGTTGGCTGCTTTGCTTGTAATACTGTTCTCTTCAACAATGTGAACTTTTGCGACACCTAATGCTACTTTACTATATCCAGTCATAGGTATAGTATTACTGGGTTTTGGTTCCTGAGCTAAATTATAACCGAATCCTGTACATAGTAAGTTGTGTTGTAACCTCCCCACCGTAATTTTTTTAGAAGGAAAAATGACAATACTTAATAGAAATGGGACCCAAACGTAACCTCCCTGCAATTAAATTTAATGACAATAAAAGTGACAATCGCGATCTGACTCAAATATAAGTTCTTCATAAAAATTAAAGTCCATTCAGTGATAATGATAATTCAATTAAACCGAAATATCGGTCTTTGGCCCTGTGCAAAAATCAAAATTAAATTCTTACCTCATTGCAACACCTAGTCAAATTTCTGCTCTTGTTGTTGCGCACCGCTTGGAGGAACTGCATTGCAAATAATAATATTCCCTTTTTTTTTTTTTGTAATCTAATTGAAAACTGAAATTTTTGTTTAAGGGAAGTGGAACGAAATAGTTACTTCAATTAAATGAAAATTTTATGTAAAATTGCTTTTGAAATCAAAGTTATTATTGGGGGCACTTGTTGAAAATTAGTTACAATAGTTAAACTTTACATTATCCGATGATTATCTTAATTAACAGTATACCTCATTCAGCATCTTGACCAGTGTTGTCGCCAGACCACATCACGCAACCCCACTGGGCTGCTACCACTGATCGACCGCTCTGCATGACGACTACTGGCGTACTGCACGCCACTGAACAGAGCTACTGCTCGCGACGACTACTGACAGAGTACTGCCCTCAACTAGACAGAGCTACAGACTCGCAACGACTGAACGACAGACTGAGAAGCGCTCGCAACACTCGCGCGGTCAAGCGCATACTCTCTGGTCACAGATGCTACAATGCCTCGCCATCGCTGCTATGTTACATACGTGTTTCAGTGTTCTTTCTCACTCGGATCTACATTTGAGAGACTGACAGTCCTGACATAAATCTGTTTTCGCTATTCTTTTCTTCCAAGGTATTATTTTTAGATAAGAGTACTTAAAATTTATTTCTGTCTCTTTTTCAGACCTCTTTCCGTTCCTTTTCTACCGTTTTTGCCTACAGAACTGTTGACAGCTCTTAAAATAGTATCAAACACAAATGCGGGTATTATTTCCAGAACATTTAAATGTGAAATATAAGTCTTTGCGAAGAAGATCATTACTTCGTGCACCCACGTCCGCTGGATTCTACGTTTAACTGAGCTACATAAGTGTTTCTCTTAATGTTGAAACGTGCATATTTAGGAATAAAAACAAAGTTTTAGCTTTTTTTTTCAATTTAGTCTGATTCCCAACAATTGATTTGACAGGAACTGGAAGTTAACTGGATACCTTTGTATTTGAATAACGTACTCCCTTCTGCACCAGCTGATATCTTTTTGAAGATCATGGTTACTTCTTATATCACTATCGCAATATGGACTGTTTGTTTTGTAAACTGCATGAGTTTTGTTGACAAAGCACAAAGGTGGAGCCGGCAGGGGTGGCCGAGCAGTTCTAGTCGCCACAGTCTGGAACCGTGCGACCGCTACGGTTGTAGGTTCGAATCCTGCCTCGGACATGGATGTGTGTGATGTCCTTAGGTTAGTTAGGTTTAAGTAGTTCTAAGTTTGAACAAAGGTGGAGAAGATGTACCGGAAAGGCGTGGTGATGATCTCCATGTGTGTGAATAAACTTCTGCAAGAGCATATAGGGAGGACTCCACTCATGATTTTGATGATCCTCTTCTGTTCCTAAATGACATTATTTGCTTTTGACTGATTCCCCGGAATTTTATTCCATATGAATGTGAATCGAAACATCCTAGGTATGCAGCTTTGATTGTTTCCAAATTGCGAAGAGATGCAATCGAGCAAATGGCAAATGCTGGCGAATTCAGTCCTTTGCATAGGATGTGAAGTGGCTAGTTTCACAGAGCGGCGTAGCGCAATGGTTAGTACGCTGGACGACGACTGTTCAGACCCGCGCGCGGCCATCCTGACTTATGTATTCCGTGATTTCCCTAAATCGCTTAAAGCAAACAAAGACACCGACTTTCAAGTTCCAAAAACTCATGAACGATCTGAAACTCAATCTCATGGCCCTCGCAGTTTCGTTTAATAAATGTGCCCTTTACGCCGTGAATCCATCCACTGCACTACCTGTCTGCGAAACCAGTCTTTTTGTTCTGCCCTACACATCGAGCCTATGTCGCTTATACACAAAGCATTCTTTCTTAAAAACTCAAGAATGATATATCTTTACATGAAATTATTCCCACGATAACTAGCATGATTACTCCTAATAGCAAAGGAACTGAAGCAAAAGGTTGAAATTTACACACTAAATACGAGGGTTGCCCAGAATGTATGCACCGCTTTTTTTTTCTCAGCAAAAAACAGTTCAACGAATGCAAAATGTTATGCATGTATTATTTGAAGCCTCCTGGGTGAGCGTGCCAAGTTTCTGTCACTTCCGACAGATGGCGTAGCTGCAGGACAGTTTCAAAATGGCGTCTGTAGCTGATGTACGTTACGAGCAACGTGCCGTCATTAAATTTCTCACTGCAGAGAAAGGAACTGTGGGGAATATTTACAAAGGCTTGTGCAATGTCTATGGAGCGTCTCTCGTCGACAGAAGTACAGTTAGTCGCTGGGCACGGAGGGTGAGGTGATCAGAAGGCGGTTCGGCGGAGCTCCACGATTTGCACCGGTCGGGGAGACCAGCCACGGCCTCCACACCTGACATGTTGGAGCGAGATGACGTTGTCATTCGCGAGGTCAGACGCATTACGACTCAGCAATTGGAGCTGCATCTATCGGTCAGCAAAGGAAGTTCACACATTGAAGGACTGGCTCCGCCACCAGGACAAATATTGATACTGACAGGGCGTACGCATCCTTGTTTCCCGTTGGAGGAGGGCCATAGAACGAGGAGGAGATGACGTGGACAATTAGGGTGCGTCGATAAAACACCATTCTTTCGTGCGTGTAATTCTCATTATGTTCAATAAAGAACTGAAAAAAAAATACGGTGCATTACTTTCTGGGAAACCCTCATATTCAAACACCTCCATCCATGAGCTGTCGACATATCAGTCCGTACTCACCAGGCTCCAGCAGAGCCGTAACCCCTTTCAGCCTCCAGGCTGTCGCTACCCCTGTGGTGGGAGCACGAAAGATGCAGATGTCTTACCTGTCAACCTAACTCTTTTGTGTGCTGTTGTACCAACTCTGAAGACGAAGCTAGATATCTCTGCCTTTCTGCTTCCCCTAAAGCTGTTGGCAAAACTGGAGGAGCAGACGAAACTACATTATCAGACAGCTACCGACAAAAACTGGTAGAAGCCGACCTCTGTGAAGATCAGTTTGGATTCTGTAGTAACCTTGGAACACATGCGGCAATACTGACCCTACGACTTGTCTTAGAAGATAGATTAAGGAAAGGCAAATCTACTTTCCTAGCATTTGTAGACTAAGGGAAAGCTTTTGAAAATGTTGACTGGAATACTCTCTTTCAAATTCTGAAGGTGGCAGGGGTAAAATACAGGGAGCGAAAGGCTATTTGCTATTTGTACAGAAACCAGATGGCAATTATAAGAGTCAAGGGGAATGAAAGGGAAGCATGGTTGGGAAGGGAGTGAGACAGGGTTGTAGCCTCTCCCCGATGTTATTCAATCTGTATATTGAGCAGGCAGTGAAGGAAACAAAAGAAAAATTTGGAGTAGGAATGAAAATCCATGGAGAAGAAATAAAAACCTCGAGGTTCGCCGATGACGTTGTATTTCTGTCAGAGACAGCGAAGGACTTGGAAGAGCTGTCTTGAAAGGAGGATATAAGATGAACATCAACAAAAGCAATACGAGGATAATGGGATGTAGTCGAATTAAGTCGGGTGATACTGAGAGTATTAGATTAGGAAATGAGACACTGAAGGTAGTAGATGACTTTTGTTATTTGGGGAACAAAATAACATGATGGTCGACGTAGAGAGGATATAAAATGTAGACAGGCTATGGCAAGGAAAGCGTTTCTGAAGAAGAGAAATTTGTTAGCATCGAATATAGATTTAAGTGTCAGGAAGCCATTTCTGAAAGTATTTGTATGGAGTGTAGCAATGTATGGAAGTGAAACATGGACGATAAATAGTTTGAACAAGAAGAGAATAGAAGCTTTCGAAATGTGGTGCTACAGAAGAATGCTGAAGATTAGATGGTTAGATCAAATAACTAATGAGAAGGTACCGAATAGAATTGGGGAGAAGAGAAACTTGTGGCACAACTGACTAGAAGAAGGGATCCGTTGGTAGGACATATTCTGAGGCATCAAGGGATCACCAATTTAGTATTGGAGGGCAGCGTGGAGGGTAAAAATCGTAGAGGGAGACCAAGAGATGAATACACTAAACAGATTCAGAAGGATGTAGGCTGCAGTACGTACTGGGAGATGAAGCACAGGATAGAGTAGCATGGAGAGTTGCATCAAACCAGTCGCTATACTGAAGACCACAACAAGAACAACAACACTGACAACTCTCACCAAACTCGCACACACTCGTTTCAATTACACATTACAGGCTTGAGCTGTGATGGCTCGTTTCACCTTCCGCTATCGATAGCTTCTAGCTAGCGTCTCACCAGGTGGCACAGATTACTCCCTTGTGTGGTTACCACTGCCACGGCTAGCTTCGAAAGCGGCTGCTGGAGCGGCGTCCGGGTGGGCCTTCGAACAGCGCAGTGTAGGCAGTTTACGTGGAGTGTTCGCACAGTGCGAGGCTGGGACCGGCGTCAGTGCTTGGAGCAACAGGCACGCGGGGCTGATCGGCACGACGTCTTATGCCAGGTCGTCGTTCACTCTTCTTCTCCACGAGTGGGTTGAGGGCAAAAAGTTTGGTTCGCTTACGCCATGCGTATCTGCTTCTTCAGTTCTGTGCACCAATTTCCCGCTCTGCAAGCTATTTGCGCAGACGTTCGTGTTTATATTCATTGAGTCGTCAAGCACGTCTTTGTTATTTCACTCTGTCTGATTCTATGAGCAATTTATGCCCTGTCCACTCTGTGTCTTTTTGAAGTGACTTGTATTAATCTGATAGCCAGCGTTGTCTCTAAAATCTTGCCATGGTTAACGCTGTAATGTGCCCAGCTTTCACATATGATTATATCAGCAGCATATAAATTATCTAGATTTTTTAAAATTTTGTGTTTGATTTTAAATTGGTTAATGTGAGAGAGCAAACTGTTTCTAAATTTTAATATTTATTTTCACTATGTTTTAGAAGCTGGTGTGCTCTCTGGTATTACTATTACCCAGCCCTTTAAGTTTCATGTGTCACGGGCTCTAGCGAGTTGTTATTTATGTTCCTTCTTGGAAGAGTTTACAGCTCCCTACGAGTAGTTCGCTTTTACGTCTTACATTTTTAACGAAGCTTATTTCCTAAGGCATATGTCCTTATTAGAAAGGTTCCATAAGTGCAATCGTTCTTAAACAATAACTTTCACATGTAGTGTAATTCAGCGAGATGTTTACGTTAGGTGTTTGTTAACAGGCAAAGTTGCCGGAAGAGCGTTCCATGTCGATGGCTCATTCCCACATGCTCCTGGCTTGCTAGGAGCCGTGTGGACGGATCTCAACGTTTCCTAGCACGGCTTGCTATTTCTTTGCAGTCACGCATTCTGACTGTCTGTGCTCAAGTTGAGTATCTTACGTTATCTGACTTGCACTGTTAGTTAGTTAGAAACATTTTCGAGGATAATTTTGCACGACAGATCGTAATGATGTGGAACGAGTCATTACACACCTACATCACAGACTGATTTGTACATACAGTTACATTCTGAACATTTCTAATTTTTTTTAAATACGAAAAGCAGATACAAGATGAGCGTTAGTAATTCCCACCCACCATCTTTTACACATTAAGATAATAGAAATTCTTCTGTGGAATAGAAGGAGTTTTCAAGGAGTAACTTTCTCAGTTTGTTATCAAATTGTACTTTGGTGTCTGTCAAACATTTTATATTACTACACTCATGCTCATAAAATAAGGAAAATTACAGAATGTGGTGCCACACGACGTGGCACTACACAAAACTGGGGCTCGTAAGTCCACGGTATTGGTGATAAGTTGAGAAAACTGTCCCGAAACACATGTGCTACAAAACGCCACTGTTTCCTGCGCATGTATCCCGACATCAATATGGGATATGATCACCATGCACACGTACACAGGCCGCACAACGAACTGGCATACTCTGGATCAGGTGGTCGAGCAGCTGCTGGGGTGTAGCCTCCCATAATTGCACCAGTGCCTGTCGGAGCTCCTGAAGTGTCCTAGAAGTTTGAAGACGTGCAGCGGTACGTCGACCGAGAGCATCCCAGACGTGCTCGATAGGGTTTAGATCTGTACAACACGCAGGCCACTCCATTCGCCTGATATCTTCTGATTCAAGGTACTCCTCCACGATGGGAGCTCGGTGGGCCCGTGCGTTATCATCCATCAGGAGGAAGGTGGGACCCACTGAACCCCTGAAAAGGCGGAAATACTGGTGCAAAATGACGTCCCGATACACCTGAACTTTTCAGTTTCTCTGTCAAAGACATGCAGGTGTGTACGTGCACCAATCATAATCCCACCCCACACCATCAAACCACGACCTCCATACAGGTCCCTTTCAAGGACATTAAGGGGCTGGCATCTGGTTCCTGGTTCACGCCGCCAGATGAAAACCCGGTGAGAATCACTGTTCAGACTATACCTGCACTCGTCCGTGAACGTAACCTGGGACCACTGTTCCAGTGATCATGTACTGTGTTCTTGACAACATGCTTTACGGGCTCTCCTGTGACAAGGGGTCAGTGGAATGCACCTTGCATCCCTCAGTACCCTTCCACTCATGATTTCTTTACGAAAAATTGCATTGATTGGCACATGATCAAGTTGAAATTCCCCTAGACTGGGATTTGATGATGTCCATGTCTTTTTTTTCTCGTGCTAGTTTCGTGAAAGCTGTAGATTTAAGAATTGGGTGGCGAGCTTGGCAAAGTTGTATTAGCCTGGTGCCATTCTATTTGTTATTTTGTGGACAGGGTAATTTTCAAGAACGTTCTTATTTTTTTTCTTTACCAATCTGTGCATTTAAGTCTCCAAGAACAATGATGGTTTTATCCTGTATTTTCTGAATAATGTCATGTAGTTGATTCCAAAAGCCTTCCACTTCTTCTCTTTGTTTTTCTTGTTATCTTCATTTACAGCAGCATGGGCATTGATGATCATGTAAGACTTGAGAATCTTTCCGATGGGGAATCAAAGTCAGCTATTGAGTCAAGCTTTTTTTGTACATTATAAAGGCTGTTTCAAGACGTGGTACATTTTTCATCACTCTCTGTCCTATTGTCCCTTTCTATATCCTAAAATCTACGGAGTCGAAGGTATCTGTGTCCACTCATCGCGTTTCTTGAATGGCTGCTATGAGCATGTTGTAAAACATTTTAATTTTCCAGTTTTCAACAATACGTTAACCTTAAAAGTTCCTAAGTACGTTGGTTGTTTGTGTTGAAGTTTGGATGAGGTTCCAAGACCCTCCGACTTGCTTTTGCAACGTTGCAGACTCTCCAGAATCCGAATGTCTTCAACGCACGTCAGTTCGTTAGCATCGTACACCTGGGGTAAAACAGTTTACAACACACATTTCCATGACTGGGAGACATTCTGGGAGTGGTCCGAGGGCCGCAAGAAAGTATAACAAAGTTTGTGAGTCCTGGAGGTAGCCTTTCCGCTCTCTCCGCCGTTGGGCATCTGAGTTTCCTCTTCCACCTTGTAGGACCGTTGACCAGATTTTACCTAGTAATCCTAGGCAGCGTCCCTTACCGGGTGCTACCATGCTGTGAAACGCCCCGCATGCAAACACAAAAGATAGTTGGTGCAAATAATGGCTGCATGTTTGGAAGGAGACGAGTCCCAATCCCCGTCGTGATATTCTTCTTTGGTTTTTCTGAATTCTGTTTAAATCACTTGAGGAGAAAGACAAGATTACTTTTTCAGGAAACAGTCATTGTATTCCTGGCCCATCTTTGCTAGGACTATGAGGTTATGACAAAGAGTAATGCCTCTTAAAATGCAAGTAATAAGGAAAAATTATGGCATAGGTAGCCTCCCTGAAGGTGATAACCACGTTTCATGTTCCTACTAAGCTGAATATCACAAACACAAACAAAGGACATGGAAATGGCTCCATTTCCCGGCAGAAAGCCTGAAGGAAAAGAAAGAGGCACGAAGGAAAGACACTGTCGAGGCCCAGGAAATGGGGAGAGGAACAGAAATGTAATTTAGCGTGTTCCGTGAGTCACGCTAGTTAATGGATCCGGCACCCTCGTGGAATATGCTTACATTATATTCTCTTCGTTACGACTACAAAAATCTCGTAGTTTTCCTGCATCACTTCCTAGGTCGTTGTATTTCGTTGTAGCCCTAATTCGGAAACATTCAACCTTACCTTCTTGAAACTGAAACATAGTCTGAATTGACCGTTTTCCAGATTTACAGATCCTCCGATTTCTCATGTAACTGGCTGATGTTGATTTTTCAAGTCCTCTTATTCTACTCGTGATTTCAATTCTTGGTTTATGCTGTTATAATCCAAATAGGTGCTGTAATAAAATCTCCCAGTACGTTGTGATATTCGCTATTTTTGGCTTAATTAAAACAGCAAATTCAGCCAGAAGGCAAATACTTGTTTATAAAGAATGATTAATATATAATAAGGCGTCGCATGGCGACGGTGGAATTTTCTAGATAATGTAATTCGTCGTCTTTGGGCGGCAATATAAACAGAAAAGTACGGATGGATATGCGATCCTTCACTATTTTGCTCGCTGGAGAACAAATGAAGCCTTGAGCGCTAAAAAGACTTTTACTGTTTTTCTGAAGTAAGACGGACGCAGATTTGTGGCAGTCTGATCTAATTTTTTACTAAATGTATAAAAACGTGTATGTCTGAGTTGAGTGAAGTGTAAAGAACTGTTATAACTTACCGTGACGACGCACGAGCGACTCAAAGAAGACAATGGCTATATAAAAGAGCGCTAAATGGACATGATACGGACATAAAAATCTACCGTCATTGTTGTATTAAGCTTAAGGTACGATATATGTTTTAGTTATAATAAATATTTGTTCTGGGAATACTGAATCATTTAGCAGTGCTCATTCCTATTATCTCCTCAGTATTATTTTCATTTTAATTATGCATTTTGCTAATATTACAGACTCCAAGATCAGCAGTCCAATGTGCGTGTTACATTGATAAAAAGAAAACTGTTTTATCGTCTTCTTGCATCAGCTTTAATATTGAATTTCTCTTTTGTGTGATGTTACAGTTGTTTTTGCGCCCTTAAGAACTTTCTGGTCCCTTAGGAAATTTTTTTGTCATAACAATAACTTCACTACCGGGTATAATCGTATCTACGATCATGAAGTAATTAGAAAGACGATAACGCAACTTCTTAATCAATAGCACGCTAGTTGTGACTGCCTCAAGCCACGCGAAACCGCAAGTAAAAACTATTCACATCTCATAATGCAATATTTTATGACAATGGTCAATCCATGATTCTTACGCCAATTGTGATTGATAAAACAGTTAGTTAAATCTCAATTTCCAACTTTCCATTGAATAGCAACATCACTTCTATTTTGTAACATCACAACGTGTTCCATCTTTGAGTTCCCAAAATTGGTTGGTTTTAATATCTGAAAATTGAGTCGGGTAGTTTGTAACACGGAGTGATGCTGCAAGAGCCTAGTTCTAAAGTGATGATCTCACTGTCACTGTTATCAGTCTTTCAGGAAGACTTTATATCTGCGTGTGGTTTGATGACACTTTCGTATTGTTCATGAGATCCTTCTGTTACCAGATTCATCCCTTCATTTTTTGGGCATCTCTCACACATTTCTTTGTGGTTCTGTTGTACCGTCAAAATAGCAGTTTTTGCGATATTTGCATGGGTCATATATCTACATATACACCTACCTCTACATTTACATGATTACTCTGCAACTGAGAATTAAGTGCCTGGCAGAGGGTTCATCGAACCACCTTCAAGCTGTTTCCTTGCCGTTCGAATCTCGAACATCATGCGGAAAAACGGACACTTAAGTCTTTCCGTGTGAGCTCTGATTTCTCTCATTGTATTGTGATGATCATTTCTCCATATGTAGGTGGACACCAACGATGTAATTTCGCAACCGGAAGAGAAAGTTGGCGATTGAAATTTCAAGAGAAGATCCTGCCGCAATGCCAATCCAATTCCTGTGTCATATCCTTTTTCGACGCTCTCCTTCAGTTCTGTCTGATGCGGATACTACACTGAGTAGCCGTATTTCAGAAGAGGGTGAACAAGTGTAGTGCAAGCAGTCTCTTTAGTTGAGCTGTTGCATTTTCTTTCTGCCGATAAATCTCAGTCTATGGTACGCTTTCCTAATGACATTATCTATGTGAAAGTTCCAATTTAAGTTATTCGTAACTGTAATCCTTAAGTATTTAGCTGAATTTACAGCATTTAGATTTGCGTGTTTTATCCTGTAACCGAAATTTAGCGGATTCCTTTTAGTACTCACGTGGATGACTTCACACTTTGCATTATTTAGAGTAAAAAAAATGGTTCAAATTGCTCTGAGCACTATGGGACTTAACTTCTAAGGTCATCAGTCCCCTAGAACGTAGAACTACTTAAACCTAACTAACCTAAGGCCATCACACACATCCATGCCCGAGGCAGGATTCGAACCTGCGACCGTCGCGGTCGCGCGGTTCCAGACTGTAGCGCCTAGAACCGCTCGGCCACTTAGGCCGGCATTTAGAGTCAGTTGCCACTGTTTGCACCATACAGATATCTTGTCTGAACCGTTTTGCAATTTGTTTTGCTCAGCTGATGATTTTGTAAGACGGTAAATGACTGCGTCATCTGCAAACAATCTGAGAGGGCTTCTCAGATCGTGTGCTATGTCGTTTATGTAGATCAGGAACAGCAGAGGGCCTATTACACTTCCTTGGGGAACGCCAGACATTACTTCTGTTTTACTCGATGAATTTCCGTGAGTACTACGAACTGTTCCGGCCGATGTGGCCGAGCGGTTCTAAGCACTTCAGTCTGGTACCGCACAATCCTGCCTCGGGCATGGATGCGTGTGATGTCCTTAGGTTAGTTAGGTTTAACTAGTTCTAAGTTCTAGGGGACTGATAACCTCAGAAGTTAAGTCCCATAGTGCTCAGAGCAATTTGAACCATTTGTTAAGAAAGCGTTTTCTTGGAGGTAATTCATAATGTTCGAACACAATATCGGTTCGAGAATTCTACTGCAAATCGACGTTAGTGATGTTGGTATGTAATTCAACGGATTAATCCTACTTCCTTCCTTGTGCATTGGTGTGGCTTACGCCACTTTCCAGCCTCTGGGTACGGCTCTTTCTACAAGCGGGCGGTTGTATAGTATTGCGCAGTACAGAGCTATTGTATCAGGGTATCTGAAAGAAACCTGACTAGTATACATTCTGGACCGAAAGTTGCCTTTATTAAGTGATTTAAGCTGCTTCGCTACACCGAGGACATCCACAAAGTTAACGATGGAAGTTTTTCTTGATTCGAATTGTGGAATATTTACTTCGTCTCACTTCGTGAAGAAATTTCGGAGAAGTGTGGTTAGTAACTCACCTTTAGTGGCACTGTCATCCATAACGTCAAAAAATTTCCATCGTGCAGTGAAGATATTGATTGTCTCTTTCCGCTGGTGTAATTTACATGCGACGAGAGTCTCTCTGGGTGTTCTGCCATATTTCAAGACAGAATAATTCAAGATTAGAACCGGTGTTAGTGGGTATTAACGTGTTGCCTCCTGAGGGCGACTCATTTGTTTTTGTTCGGTGTGCACACTACTATCTGGGAACTGATATTCTATATGATATAGACGCTGTTGCTGTATTAACCGCAACATCTAGTGGTGCATGGCCGTCCGAGAATCAGAACCACCTCTCCAGTTAGTCCACACAAGCACAAAACGAAGAGCCTGCTAATGTCACCACCTGTCAAGCGACTAGGGGTAGAGCGCGCACGCAAACCATGTTGGAAACTCGTGGATCGGTTAACGCAAGCACTGAATGGTGATGAAAGTGATTTCATACCACTCCTCACAAATAATTCCCTCCATTTCCTTCAGAGGTACTGGTTGAGACTAACTCAGGTTTCTTACAGACTATCAGCAGAAATCTACATCCCTACAAACCACCGCGAAGTGCATGACAAAGAGAACTTCCCATTGGTTTAGGTACCTCCCAGTAGCATTTACGGTATGCAAGTAGGAAGAATGACTGCTTAAACGCCCCTTGGGTCTATAATTTTCCAGTCCCGTCTTTTCGGTCCCTACGGGAGAGATATATAGATGGTTGTAGTATATTTCCAGATTCATTACTTAATAATTGTTCTTCAATCTTGAAACACGTATGTAACGTAGCAGCGATGGTGAGGCACGTTAAAATCTTTGACCAGAGAGCCTATTATCGTGGTTAGTCTGCGCTTGACCGCGCGAGTGTTGCGAGCAGTACGCTAGTAGTAGTCGTGCAGTACGCTAGTAGTCGTCATGCAGAGCAGTACGCGAGTAGCAGTAGGCCAGTGCACTCTGTCGGTAGCAGTACGCTAGTAGCAGTCGTGCAGTACAGTTGCGTGCAGTATGTCGGTAATAGCAGTAGAGTGGAGTTGTGTGAGTGAAGAGTCGGCGAGCGTCGACATGGCATTCTGGTCAAGAGGCTGAATGAGGTATATTGTTAATGTAGGTAATCATCAGATAATGTAAAGTTTATTTATTGTAATTAATTTCCAACAAGTGCCCCAATAATAATTTTGATTTCAAAGCAATGTTTACAAAAACAATTCATTTAATTACGATTTCCTTCATTTCCCTTAAAGAAAAGTTTCAGTTAAATTTTAAAATAAAAAAAAATATATTATTTGCAATGCAGTTCCTCCAAGCCGTGCGCAACAATAAGAGTAGAAATTTGACAAGCAGTTTCAATGAGGTAAGAATTTAATTCTGATTGTTTTGCACAGGGCCAAAGACCGATATTTCGGTTTAATTGAATTTTCATTGTCACTGAAGTTTCATTAGCACTGAATTGTTTTTCATTATTTTGTGGGAACTTATACTTGGGTCAGATTGCGATTCTCACTTTTATTGTCATTAAATTTAATTGCTAGAGAGGTTACGTTTGGCTCCTATTCATTTTATATTTCTGTCATATTTAAAATTTTTGTGGGGAGGTTACACTTGGCGACCCTGCCAGGATCGTATTTCGTTGAAAGTCTTTTGAAAAACAGTCAGATATCTGCTCTTATTTGCTTAGATATAATTAGGATTTGGCGCAACGCTTTTACTAATCTTGTGACTTTCTCTCTACAGGTCAACGGCAATTCGTTGCTCTGTTGTATTTGTGTTGCTTTTGCATTGTGCTTATTTATTTTGTGAAAAATTTTGACTATTGTAAAAATGCCGCGAAAGACTGTGAATAGTGTATCGCGAGGTATTATGAATGAAATTACCGACTCAAACAACTTTACCGATAGGACATATGACACGCAGTGTAATGATGACAATCCTGCGTTCACTAACAATCAGTGCATTCCAACCACTAGTGATGACTTTTACCCTGATAATGAACAAACGAACTCAATTGTCTCGTCTGTTAAATTGACGACAATTGATGACGCAGAACGCTCTATTGTAATGAGCGCTGCCCAGCTTAACACACCCGATTTGGAAAACTCAAGTAACGTACAGACAAATTTGTCTAATGAAAATGAACAGGATACTCAAAGTACGACGGATCTATTTAATTCCGAAATAATGTCTGACAGTGTACATCCGACTGACAAACCTTTTAGTAAATCTCAGAATAACCAAATGGTTACAGAAAGCGAGAGAGTTCCAGATCCACCACTAAACAGCACAGAGAGTATAAACGCTAACTTTGACTTTGAACAAATTATGGCAAGATTGCTACAACAACAGAGTGAAGATTTCAAACAACAATTTAGTGAACAGGATAAAAAATTTAATAAAATTAATGAAAAACTTGACAATAATGACGAAAATCTCAAACAACTTAGTGAACAGGTCAGACAACAGAATGAAAAATTAGACGACAATTCCAGACAGTTAAATGAAAAATTAGACGACAATTCCAGACAGCTTAGTGAACAAATTAGAGCCGTTGCCGCGCAGTGCCATGACACTAAGGAACAGTTGCGCGTGGAAATTGAGGCTTGTTCACGAAAAAATAGCGAAGAAATTAAGTCTGTTGCGCAAGAATTAAGGGAAATGCAAACAGCCGCAACAGAAACACTCAGAGACGAAATTAGCGGAGTCGCTAAACAATGCTCTGAAAAAGCTACACAATTACGGGATGAGTTTAAAGCAATGACGGTAGAACTTTCGCGCACTATGGACGCAAAGATAGACGCGAAATTCGAACAACAGAATACTCAGATTGACGAACGCTTTAATCTCCACATACAAAACAGTGATACGCGTTTCCGCAAATTTATTCAGGATCAAAATAAAATCAAACGTCAAGTCATGGAAACAATCACTGCACAAAGACAAGAAGACAAACGTAAAATGTTCGTGAAAGCGAAGACGTATGTAGACAATAATATTACTACAGTGTCCGACAAAATTAATACCATAGAACAGTTGAACGCGGAATTACGTGATGAAATTTCTGATCTTAAATCAAAAACAGATACACACACAGTAAATATTCAAACAGTGACAGACAGATTCGAACAATTAGAACTAACACAGGATTGCGATGTCATCAAAGCTGATGTTAAAAAACTGAGCGAAACTACATGCAAGTTGCAAAAACAGATTAATGCCACTGACACTAAAACCGATGATCAGGCAAAATTACTGACTGAAAAATATGATGAATTGGCCAGTCGTATTGATGCTATTGAAAGTAATAGTGATAATAAATCAGATGATACTACACCGATTTCATTTAACCAAACACCTGAATTTCAAAATTTACAGCAGACAATTAATGAGATCGATTCGTCTAATAACACGTTGCGTAGAAAATTGTCGAGTTTACAACAAGAAGTAACAGAGATGAAAAGTATTTCAGTTAATAACATACCACAACAGACGCCACTTTATGAACATTTGTCAGACTCACGCAGCGCGTATAATTTGGGTAATCTACAGAGAGTACGGGACTTAGATTCCGATCAACCACAGTTCAATAGATTCTCTTACGATCCTGAACCTGTTCCATCACACAGAGATGATAATTTCGATTACAAACATTTTCTGTCAGTGAGAAAGTTTAAGGTTTTCAAAAACGATAGAACGCAGATTCACCCACTGGATTGGATTCAACAATTTAGCTTTGCTCTTCCACCGACTTGGCCTGTAACACACAAACTTGAATTTATTTGCAGTTTTTTGGAAGGCGAACCGGCAACTCGTATGAGACCGATCGCGAGGCAATGCTATTCAGTAGAAGAGTTTCAGAATGCTTTTCTGTCAGCGTATTGGTCGAAGACGACACAGCGCGGAATTAAAGATCAGTTAATTAGTTTGCCAAATTACGAGAACTCAAATTTTCCCAGTGTGACGCAATTTTTTGAGCACATGGTGCAACAAAACCAGTACCTAAGTGAACCGTACAGTGAATCCGCACTTATACAATTATTCATCTCTAAATTACCACGGTCATTACGAGTGTCACTTCTAACGGGTCAGCAAGAAGAAAATATTTCAGCATTCAGAGATTTGTTACAGCTCTTGGAAGTACAGCAATCTGATTATTCTTTTGTAAACAAAAACTTTTCGTATAATAACCAAGGTCAACAAACTTACGGTAATTATGATCAGGGACGTAATTTCAATAGGAAAAGTAACAGACGGTTTAGGAACGACAACTACCAGAACTTAAATCACAGACAAAATTCAGATTATCAATATCGTCAAAATCGTCAGCAACAGGAACCACATTTTGGTAACAATAGAAGTTTTCCACCGCAACAGCTTGAAAGTCAACCGGTTAGCATACGTAACCAACAATGTAATGCACAAGGTCAACCAGGCTTTAATGTTCCGCCGCGAGCACGTATAGTCCATGATACCACAAATAGTAACGTACGGCAGCAAGGAAACAACTACGTACAAAGAAGGCAGTATTTCAATTCCTATCGCAATACACCGTATAGGAATGACTATTACGACAGACGTAAAAATAATGAGAACAATTTTCAGCGTACATCTAACAACAGTCGGACATACCAACAGCAAAATTTTACACAAGAACCTATTCTCATGAATGAACCCGACAGTAGGTATCATCCAGAGCGTAATACGTCTGGAAGAAGTAATAGAACTGTTCAAATAGTAGAAATGCCACAGAATCCTCCTAATAATAATAACACGTCAGATAGAATCTGACTAGATACTGTACAGGACGCATCTTCCAATAATACAAGCACTACTTCAGACACGCAAAATGTTGTTCACGAAAATGTAATTACTTTTGACGACATCAGAGACACTCTCTTGCAGGAAAGACCATTTGTTCAGAAAACCATTTCACATCCTGTTATCGAAATTAAAATTGGTTCATCGAAATTCTCAGCAGTAATCGATTCCGGATCACCTATATCAGTAATAAATGAGGAGACTTTCAACGAGTGCAACAAAGAGAGTACTTATCCGACAACAAAAGTGAAAGGAGCAGTACCGAGTAAAGGAGTAGACGTTAAATTACAGACGCATTTATCATTTTGTATTGGAGGTCATACTTTCCACTCTAATTTTTGGATTGTTCCTTTATTGACAACAGACGTTATTTTAGGTACGAATTTTCTCGTACAACACGATGCAGTGGTTGATTTTCAAAATTCTTACTTAATGCTAAAGGACGAAAATGTACAATTGGCTTTAGAGTTTCAGCATTCATTTTCTGCGGAAGAACAAACAATTAACCGCACAGAGGTCATTTCCGCAACACGTAACATAGACTGTAATCCCACATTGTTCACGGATACGTACGTACACAACTATAATACTCCAGACGAAGCTGACTACGACGTAATGCAATTGATTTCTGATAAGGTTAAAGAGAGCAGTGCAAATACAGACGACGAAAGAACGCAATTACACAAAATTCTTTTACAGCAAGCTCCAGTTTTCGACAACATTCCTGGTACTATGTCCGGATTTATGTATGAATTTCAAGTCAAACAGCACGATACATTTAAAGCTAAGCATTATCCTATTCCGTATATTCATAGAGAACAAGTTAAAAAAGAATTGCAGGATATGCTCGACCAAGGAATTATAGAACCGGCAGTTAGTCCGTACATTAACCCGCTGCATATTGTTAAGAAAAAAGATGGCTCACTTCGCCTTGTACTTGATTCACGTCAGATTAATGACATTATTATTAATGAAACAGATCGGCCACAGACATTAGAGGAACTTTTACAGAAATTTCATGGTACAGCTATTTATTCTACACTAGATTTGAAATCGGGATTTTGGCAAATTCAACTTCATCCGAATTGCAGAAAATACACAGCATTTCTTTGTTTCGGCGACTGTTATCAATTTTGCAAATTACCGTTCGACTTAACTATTTCTTCTGCAGCTTTTATTCGCGGTTTGAACACAATACTTCCGACAGAACTTAAGGACAGAATTACGACGTATGTAGACGACATTCTTATCGCAGAAGCTAACTGGTCTGAACACAATCTGATTCTTGAACAACTGTTACAAACTTTTCATGCACAAGGACTTACAGTTAATCTTAGTAAATCGCACTTTGGCAAAACTTCTATAAAATTTCTTGGACACGTAATTTCAGCAGAAGGCATTGCACCTGATCCGGAAAAACTTCAAGCTCTACGTGACATTACTATTCCTACGACAAAAAAGCAATTACGCAGTTTTTTGGGTTTAATTAATTTTTTTCGTTAATTTATTCATCACTCTGCTTTAGACACACCCAGATTATGCCAATTAACAGGTAAAAACAGTATTTGGTCTTCGGATGAGCAAGCACATTCTGAATTTGTGAACCTGAAACATGCTTTGTTGAATGCTCCACTTTTATCGCACCCAGATCTTACCAGAAATTTTTCCATTGCCACCGACAATTCCAACACCGCTTTAGGCGTACATATTTTCCAGGAAATTGAAGAAGATGGGTCTACAGTAATCAAAAACATCGCATTTGCAAGCCGCATTCTGTCACCTGCTGAGCGAAATTATTCCGTTACAGAACTGGAAACATTATGTGTTGTATGGGCTTTTACGAGATTTCGGCACTTTCTTTATGGCAGACATACCACCGTTTACACAGACCACAGAGCGATACAATTTTTACTTTCGGCCAAATTCACGCACGACAGATTAAGCAGATGGAAACTTTACTTACAGGAATTTAATTTTACAATAGTTCACATTCCCGGCACACAAAATGTTATAGCAGACGCACTATCCCGTTCTCTCAGCAACAATCAGCAAGACGTAGCAACCAACTTCTGCAAAACAAATTTCAGTGTCATGTACATTCAGCAAGTTGCATTTGAAAACTTTATTTTATCGTCATTACAGGACATAGCACAAGAGCAAAATAAAGACAACGTGTGGAAAGAAATTAAACACCTTTGGCACGATAAGAATAATGTTACGATTAGAAACCATTACACTGTACGCAATGACATCCTGTTTCGCCGCTCTCATCCTGACAGCAACAATTGGTTATTATGCATTCCTGACGAACTGGTTAACAAATTAATCTGGTACACTCATTTAAGTTACGCACATTACGGAGCAAGAAAATGTTTTCTTATACTGAGACAGAACTGTTATTTTACCAACATGGAAAAACGTATACGACGAGTTTTAGCGTCTTGTAAAATTTGCCAGAAAGCTAAATCAGACACCACTTCACATATTCCTCCTTTATATCCCATTGTACCTGTTAAATTAAGACACATGGCCGCTGTGGACATTTTTGGTCCGATTCCGAGAACTAACAGAGGTTTTTGCTACATATTTGTCGCTGTTGAGCTCACTTCAAAATTTGTTACTTTCACTCCGTTACGCAAAGCTACTGCTAAAACTGTTTCGAAAGCATTTGTAAAACATTTTCTATTTCATGTAGGGCATGTGATGAAAGTAATTTCTGACAATGGATCTCAATTTCGTAGTGCCATATGGACACGCATGTTACGAGCCAGAAACATTTCTCCGATTTATATATCCAAGTACCATGCTTCTTCGAACCCTTGTGAACGGTTAATGAAAGAAATTGGTAAGCTGTGCCGAATATACTGCCACAAAAGTCATATTGATTGGGATACACACATACTCTCATTCCAAGATGTAATTAATTCCATTCCAAATGAATCCACTATGCTATCTCCGTCTGTTATATTGAAAAACGTTGAACCACCAAACAAAATTAAAGAATTAGTAAACTTCCCTAAATGTCGTCGACTAAGACACCACGAAATAATTGACATTGCGCTGAACAACATCAAACGTGCCGCAGAGCGCCGGAGAAGACAGCAAAAACAGGTTTGTAGACGCCGAGACTTTCACATTGGACAGAAAATATTAGTGCGTACACACTATTTATCCAGCAAATTAAAAGGTAAGTGCAGTAAATTTGAACTTCTATACGCAGGTCCATATCGAATTCGCAGCATCCCTCACCCCAATGTTGTACACGTCGAAACTTTGAGAACTAGAAAATCGAAAGGCAATCACCATATCTCAAACATTAAACCGTTTATTGAAAGAAACCACTTTATGATGTAACATGCTATGATGCCATTTACTTATGCAATTATATTCACATAACTAATTACTGAGGATTACCGTATTTTTTATTGGCAAGTGCCCAGCAAGGTAAGGTTAGCAGGTCGCTTTTCTTGTCGTTACACATCAGACCATGCACATTTTCCATTTTTTTTGTGTGGTTGTACTCCAGTTTTGTTTGTATGCACTGTGAAATAGTTAAGATATAACACACACCAGTTGACTTTGACATTTGTTGCTCTATGACACCTCAAGATCGTGACTGTTTTACATTTTGCTGCTGCATTGTGATATTCTCTGTACATTTTGGCTTTGAACACTGTCAATGTCTTTGACATATTACGTTTTCTGTCATGTTATGCTGTATAGTTAATTATGTTACCATAAACCAGTCATTATTTAGTGGGTATATGATTTAAATGCAAGACATTAATCTTTGTTCATCAATTTCAGAAAGAAATGATGCGTGTAGGAAATAAATTCAACAGAAATGGGAATTTCACCTACGGAATAAACGGAAGAGTAAATGGATCAGGATTAACAAGCATTAACAAGAATATACTATACTCATCGTAGAATAGCAGTCTTAACTAATTTTTTCTTTCAGAATACAAGGTGATTGATGCAGGCTGTCAGACAGAACTACACATCTTAGTTTTAGTGATGAAATATGCTAGAGATAAGGAATAGTTGTGTAATGAGTAATGAAGTGATTTTTTGCAGATGATAATGAATGCTGATGAATAATGATGAAGAATATGCTGTTATGAATAATGAAGTTTTTCTTTACAGGTGATGATAATAATGAAGTTATGATAATATGGATAATGAAGTGATGGATAATGAAGTTTTTTCTTTACAGATGAGGATGATGTTGAAGTTATGTATTTATGCTATGTAGTTATTTAAGTATTTGTTTCAGTTTGTTTTGACAGCAGGTGTTATATTGCATAGTAGGATGACGGAAAGTTTTGGAAAGGACAGCTATGGAACACATTTTATACACATTTCACTACCTGTTAATTCGAAGTTCACTACTTTTCAGCATAGTGTGCGTTTCTTCTTTCAGCTCAATAATCCATTTTGTATTTTTTTTTTCAGGAGAAGTTTTTCATGATACTTACTAAACCTGTTACTTATTATACCTGTTCTAGTACTTGCATTTTTATTTTTTACCCATTTGTGTTTATCATTTATAAATGTGATCACATATACTGCCTTGTTACATAACCTTGCTACAGCTGACTCATGACGAATGACGTTACCTATCCTCATTTGCAGCAATAGGTCAAAAGCAAATAGTGTTATGCCTCAGCAATTAATTATCGATCCCAACGCAATGCATTGCTAACAAAAAATGTATTACCGGTCCCAAATAGTGATTCCAGTTTGAGAAGATTCTGAGTAATGCTGATTAGCTCTGAATAGTATGTCACTTGAGTAATGACTTATTAATGATACAAAATATATATATATATATATATATATATATATATATATATAATAATGCTTTGTAACTGGCTAATAACTGCCACTGTTTATTGTAATGAGACTACTTATAATGCCTATGATTATTAATGCTATGATTGGATTTTAACTGATTTTTAATAATGACTTCGTAATGATCTGAATAATACTGAATGATGAACAATGTTTTATTCTATTCAATACTTGCTGGCCACTGAGTGCCAATAATTAATGTCACTCAATGAATTATATTATTAATTATGCCATTAATTAGCTCTTGTTTTCAATGTTGATACTTTGTAACTGGAAAAGAATCTGATTGTTTCATAATGCTTTGTAATTAGGAGAAGGCTAATGATTAATACTATATTGGAATGACAAATGATTAATTAACTATGCTATATTTTGTAACTGGAAAAGAATGCGATTATTTAATAATGCTTTGTAACTAGGAAAAGAAGGCTACTGATTCTATGTAAAACAATTAATGAACATTTTTCTGTAATACTACATACATGGTACAGAAATGTTCAATAACTGGGCTATGAATGCCGCAAACTACTAATGAAGAATGGTATGTGACGTAATGTCCTTCACCTTATGAGCTAACTGCCCTGAATTACTGCAATGTCCATTTGTCCTGTCTATCCTAGTGATCATGGAGCACTATATTTGGTTTTGCACTAATTCTACGTTGGTGTGCCTTGTAAGAGCGTGGTGTTGACACGACATGCTGTCCACCACCGTGAGCGATGAAGACGTTATTATGGTCCCACTGTTTGGTGTACCTAGTGTACTGTCAAAATGAAAACATGGAACATTACTACGACAGTTCAGTGTCTTGGCTACACTGATAAATTCTGATGGGAAAAGAACTTCAAATTGTGTCACTTGGTGTTGTACTTCTGTGGAAAGATATGGACTTTCAGAACAGCTGTGTGCAATCTAAAGTGCTACAACCATGATGCAATCCTTCCCTTTCCTATCCTAATTCTTGTCACATAGTGAACATCATTTTTTTGGTAACATCATTTATGTTCATGGGTTATACATTTTTTTTTGATTCGCTGAACTCCAATGCGAGTATACTTATGGCACTTGTCGACATGATTTTTTGCCATTATGTTTATTTATTGCGAAAATGCTAAAGACATTTTTTCGATTTGTTCTGAAGTACAGTATATGTGCACTCTTGTCTTTTATATTGTATATACATTTTTTATTTTTGATATGTTCTGAACTACAGTGCATGTGCACTTATGTTAGGTGTTAATATGTTTTCTACTGAACTTCAGTGCCTGTGCACTTTTCTCATTTTTCAATATGATTTGTACTCATTCTGTATATTCAATACTTCAGTGCGTATGCACTTATGTCATTTGTTACTCATTGTATATACATTTCATCATTTACTGATATGTTCTCAACTGCAGTGCATGTGCACTCATGTCACTTGTCAACATGATTTTTTTTGCCAGTCTGTTTATTTGTTCTGAATATGCTAAAGAATTTCTTCAGTGCCTGTGCACTTTGTTATCTGTCAAATAATTTTTATATACATTTTTCTGATTTGCTACTATGTTTTGTACTCACATTTTGTCTTTGTCTGATATATTTTGTACTCGGTGCGTGTGCACCACATTTAATTTATGTACTAAATTTGAATATTCTGTAAATTGTAAAAATTTCTTGCGATGGCAAGTCCAAATGACTCACCATCGCTGCCAAATTTTTGCCCCCCCAGTGGAGGGTTATGAAACACGTATGTAGCGTAGCAGCGATGGTGAGGCACGTTAAAATCTTTGACCAGAGAGCCTATTATCGTGGTTAGTCTGCGCTTGACCGCGCGAGTGTTGCGAGCAGTATGCTAGTAGTAGTCGTGCAGTACGCTAGTAGTCGTCATGCAGAGCAGTACGCGAGTAGCAGTAGGCCAGTGCACTCTGTCGGTAGCAGTACGCTAGTAGCAGTCGTGCAGTACAGTTGCGTGCAGTATGTCAGTAATAGCAGTCGAGTGGAGTTGTGTGAGTGAAGAGTCGGCGAGCGTCGACATGGCATTCTGGTCAAGAGGCTGAATGAGGTATATTGTTAATGTAGGTAATCATCAGATAATGTAAAGTTTATTTATTGTAATTAATTTCCAACAAGTGCCCCAATAATAATTTTGATTTCAAAGCAATTTTTACAAAAAAAATTCATTTAATTACGATTTCCTTCATTTCCCTTAAAGAAAAGTTTCAGTTAAATTTTAAAATAAAAAAAAATATATTATTTGCAATGCAGTTCCTCCAAGCCGTGCGCAACAATAAGAGCAGAAATTTGACAAGCAGTTTCAATGAGGTAAGAAGTTAATTGTGATTGTTTTGCACAGGGCCAAAGACCGATATTTCGGTTTAATTGAATTTTCATTGTCACTGAAGTTTCATTAGCACTGAATTGTTTTTCATTATTTTGTGGGAACTTATACTTGGGTCAGATTGCGATTCTCACTTTTATTGTCATTAAATGTAATTGCTAGAGAGGTTACGTTTGGCTCCTATTCATTTTATATTTCTGTCATATTTAAAATTTTTGTGGGGAGGTTACAATCTTTCTTGGGATAGCTGGTGTCCATCCTCAAGCATGTGCCAGCTCAAATCTTTCAGCATTTCCTTGACGTTGTGTCACTGTTCAAACAAACCTCCGACTTTTCATGCTCTTTTCTTTGTGTGTGTTTAATATCCTCTGTTAGTCCTACATGGTAAGGATCCCACACATATGAGCAATATTCTAACATTGCATACCCGTGTGCTTCATAAGGAATCTTTTTTATAGACTGACTGCATTTTCCCCTGTAACCCACCAATGAACTGAAGACTGATATGGGCTCTCATTGTGATTGAGGAGAGTTGGGAATGTGATGTGAAGACAACAGGCTGATGTGGTGGAAGGTAAACGGATACTGAAGACAAGGATGTGTTTTAAAGATTTGGAGGGGGAAGCGCTGGAACTATGGTGGAACGGATGTGGAAGGAAAATTAGCTGGAATAGGATAAGTTGGACCAAGGTGTTGTAAGTGTATGGGATAGTCAGTGCGTAGAACCTCTGTTTACGGCCAGTTGGTAATTTCAATAGTTTTAGAGTACTGTGAGCTTTCTGTTGGACAGTTAGTAAGTGGAGTTTGAGTGTTAGTAGCTAGTCGAGTGTTAGAACTGGATACTTTTAATGTATTTATTAGCAGAATAGTGTGGTTGTAAGTAGACAGATAGAAGCCATGGGGATGGAAGCTGAAGATGGAGCACCCTGTAATCATTTTCGAAGGATTTGTCTTGAGGAGCCATTGTCTGCACTAGGAGGTACATCTACGTCTGTAAATTGTCTAAGGTGGAGTTCGACGGATTTTTGGATTTCTGGAGTGTGAGGCAGAGGGCTGGGAAGGTTAGAAAGGCAGTGTCATCAGCACACTGAAGAAGGCGAATAGGAGGTTGTGATTTAGCCACATCGCAACATTAAAGATATAAAGAAGCGTAGGGGATAATACAGCAGTCTTTGTATACGGGCGCCAAGCCAGAAACAACCTATGAAAATTTTAATAGAAATTCGACCGAAACTGAAGTGAAAGCGGTCAGAGTTGGCCTCTTGTAACGTTCAGAGGTGGCAAGCCTTTTCAGTTACACAGGGACAATGCAAAGACGTGAGTGGAGCAGCCTTCAGCGGCCAAGTTAATAATTTTCAACGGTGTTCAAAAATTTTTCGCTTACTCGTACTTTTGTTTTTAACCAAATGAAGATTCTTACAGATTAATTTATCACCATCTGGCATTCTTTTTGTGGTAATAGAAAGTAAACGGAGGCATCTTTGTGTTATAGTGCTAGGACACACATTATACTTTGAAAAAAACATTTACCGTCATTCAAACAAACAAGCAGACTGTATAAAAGCTTTATTTCTTAATTATAAACACGATGGATCACATTCTAAATGAAATTCTGCAGTCACGAAGTTTTACCACCAGCAATGAGCAGAACCAGTCCGGATGTTCCCTGCCAGTAAGAAAGAGACGACTGTAAGAGAAGAGGTAAAATTACTTTCCACCGAGGCTCGATTGTCTTCATGCAGAACGCAAAGTCCCCAACAGCGAAGTACATGAGACTCTGCAGATTTGCTCTATCTGATCAAAAGTATCTGGACACCTTTTAGCAAACATTTATACGTGGTCTCTGTACACTTTTCAGCTCTTTGAGGTCTGGATCGGTGGAGGCATTCCATCGGGTTCAGGTTGGACAGCCTAGTCCATTTCAGTTATGTCGCTGGTCACAAACCATTGCTTCACAGATACTGCTTTATGACTGGGTGCATTGCCATATTGATACGAGCAGTCATGTTCCTCCACTGTACACAGTACACAAGGCTGTGAAATGTCTTCATATACCTCCGCATTTAGTGTTTTCTTAATGACACAAAGGCGACCACGTTCTAACCTCGAGAAACATCTCTGTACTTCGCTGTTGCAGTACACCTGATGGCTGGTAGCGTTGTCCAGGCACTCGCCAAACCCAAACCTTCCCATCATTGCCGTTGGGTATAGCGTGTTTCCTTGCTCCAAATCATTCGCTTTCAGCTACACCCTGTCGCGTTTGTATCACTGTTTACACCACCACAACCATCGCTTAGCACTGATTGCACAAATGTTGAGTTGGTACCTAAGTTCGTAGTGTTTTTGTTTTGCGTGTTGGTATTCCGGTTGCTATGAGTCTATTTATCTATTTTCATTTTTATTTATAGTTCATTGTTGCTATCTGAGTTTACACATTGTCATTTTATCATTTGGAGATAGTGAGTGGAGCTTTGGACCCTGGTAAATGGAGTGCCAATTGGAGAAATCGGGACATTCCCAACGTATTCATCTGTTTGAATTCAGCAGAGATGTGACAGGAGCAGAGGCAACCAGAAACATTTGCGCCGTGAATGGAGATAATACGATTGGACAGAGCATGGGAAGAAAATGTTTTTCTCGTTTTAAGGAGGATCGTCTCAACATTAGCGACTCTTCACGTTCAGGGATACCTTCGGGGTTTGATGAAGATTCTTTAAACAAATTAATCCAACGATGATAACGCCAGTGTACTCGACAACAGGCAAATGTGATGAACTGTGATCATTCCACCATTGTGCGACACTTGCGTGCAGTGAGGAAGGTTCAAAAATCGTATGTATGGGCACCGCATGCTCAACGCCAAAAACAGAGGGTGGCAATATATGCATTCTGCTAGCTCGTCATCAATCTGCTCGTGAAAAACATCGACCGTTGCTATCCTGTATCGTTGCTGGTGACATGAATTAGTGTCTTTATGCTAACATAACGAAAAGAATTATTGAGCTCAAACAAAGCAATAACTCCCCATACAAAAACTTGCACGCATCCACAGAAGATGTTATGCGTTTAGCGGAACAGCGACGGCGTGGTGTACTGCTTATTGCTTTGCAGAGGTGTAAGGATCGCTGCTGACATTTACTGGCACCAACTGAGACGTCTTGCGGCGCAATATAAGAACAACGACCAGAAAGACTGCGTGAGCTGAGGTTACTCCACCATAACGCCCGCCCGCATACCGCTAAACTACAATACTGGCGATTAAAATTGCTACACCAAGAAGAAATGCAGATGATAAACGGGTATTCATTGCACAAATATATTATACGAGAACTGTTACGTGATTACATTTTTACGCAATTTGGGTGCACAGATCCTGAGAAATCAGTACCAGGAACAACCATCTCTGGCCGTAATAACAGCCTTGATACGCCTGGGCATTGAGTCAAACAGGAACAGCCCATGCAGCTTCAACACGATACCACAGTTCATCAAGAGTAGTGACTGGCGTATTGTGACGAGCCAGTGCTCGGCCACCATCGACCAGGCGTTTTCAATTGGTGAGAGCGCTGGAGAATGTGCTGGGCAGGGCAGCAGTCGAACATTTTCTATATCCAGAAAGGCCCGTACAGGACCCCGGTCGTGCATTATCCTGCTGAAATGTAGGGTTTCGCAGGGATTGAATGAAGGATAGGGCCACGGGTCGTAACACATCTGAAATGTAGCGTCCACTGTTCAAAGGGCCGTCAATGCGAACAAGAGATGACCAAGACGTGCAACCAATGGCACCCCATACCATCTCGCCAGGTGGTACGCCAGTATGGCGATGACGAATACACGCTTCCAATGTGCGTTCACCGCGATGTCGCCAAACACGGATGCGACAGTCACAATGCTGTAAACAGAACCTGGATTCATCCGAAAAAATGACGTTTTGCCATTCGTGCACCCAGGTTCGTCCTTGAGTACACCATCGCAGGCGCTCCTGTCTGTGATGCAGCGTCCAGGGTAACCATAGCCATGGTCTCCGAACTGATAGTCCATGCTGCTGCAAACGTCGTCGAATTGTTCGTGCAGATTGTTGTTGTCTTGCAAACGTCCCCATCTGTTGATTCAGGGATCGAGACGTGGCTGCACGATCCGTTACAGCCATGCGGATAAGATGCCTTTCATCTCGACTGCTAGTGATACGAGGCTGTTGGGATCCACCACAGCGTTCCTTATTACCCTCCTGAACCCATCGATTCCATATTCTGCTAACAGTCATTGGATCTCGACCAAAGCGAGCAGCAATGTCTCGATACAATAAACCGCAATCGCGATAGGCTACAATCCGACCTTTATCAAAGTCGGAAACGTAATGGTACGCATTTCTCCTCCTTACACGAGGCACCACAACAACGTTTCACCAGGCAACGCCGGTCAAATGCCGTTTGTGTATCAGAAATCGGTTGGAAACTTTCCTGTTGTCAGCACGTTGTGTGAATGCTCTGAAGAGCTAATCATTTGCATATCACAGCATCTTCTTCCTGTCGGTTAAATTTCGCGTCTGTAGCACGTCATCTTCGTGGTGTAGCAATTTTAATGGCCAGTAGTGTAATAAAATGGACTATACGGCAGTTGGGTTGGGAAGTTACCCCATATCCACGTTATTCATCTGGTTCACCTGATCTTACGCCTTCAGATTTTCACGTTTTCCGCTATCGAACAACCTTCAAGGAATTTCTGTTGCGGATGAAAGTGCGCTCTGAACATGGCACGACGAGTCCTTCACTTCAAAACCACGTGATTTCTACAGTCGGGGTATCGAAATGTTACACCAGCGTTGGCAGCACCAACCAAATGTATAGTTTATGAGGAGCTGCTCGACCATTTTGTCCAATTCTTTTGAAGTCTCTGTGCACAGTCATTGTACCATGGTATTCACGAGTGATTCCTTACGCTGATTCCAAGCGATTTTTTACAATGACCCTTCGCAGTGCTCGGCGGTCCCTGTGCTGTAGTACATGAGAACAGCATTTTCTTGGTGTATCTGTGGCTACTCCATCTCGTTTTCACTTCACGATCACGTCGGTCGCTGACACTCGGCTGGGGAGGGTTTAGAAGGGTTGAAATATCCCTGATTGTTTTGTTATTCGGGTGACAACAAGTTACCAGTTCACGTTCGAATTCACTGACAAGGAGCGTCGTAAGTACGAGGTCGCAAAAGGCCAATGACGTTTACGGCAATCGACGCCCCACGTATCGTCTACCATGCAACCACAGTATTGGCTGCCAGTGGCAACAGGGGACGGGACTGATCTAGTGGCTAACACAGTACGAAGCTACGGACTGCTTAGTCGACGAGTAACTCACAACAGTGCAACAGGCTAGTGGTGTTGATACACAGCAGAGTAATGGCAACGTTAAACAAAACAGACATTGCATTATATCTGCAACAGTTGCCGAAGTTGACATTTCGTCGCAAAGGAACCCAAAGAACTTCTCAGTGTGAGAAAGAAGTGGCATATGAAATATTAGCGTTTCTGCAAGGTGAGTCAGTGGAATGGAATGTGTGCCGTCGTATACTTTCGACTGTGCAGGCAATGTACATGAGGAGTACAATGATGAGGAGATGTGCATAACAAGTGAAAGCGGTACTGAAACAGATGTCAAGCCATGTAGTTCAACATCCTCGCCGGGCAGGGAGCCACAAATCCCGTCTCCAGTGAAACGTAGTAAAAGGAGCAGATAGTGAACATAATTATGTATCTGGAATATCATCCGCAGCATAGTAAAAAAAAAAAAAATTATGAACAGATTTTTTATTTATTTACTTATTTATTTTGTCCATATAAATATTTTTCAGTACATGTATCGTACACAAGATATTGAACAGAATTCCTTTTTAGCTGTTGATTTGACAACCATCGAACACGCAGCATTTAAATTTTTACAACAAGTTGGATCTATACAGTTAATAATTATAAATTTGATTAAATACTCTATGTTTATAACTTATTTCTACGATTAAAGGCATGAGTTTTTCTCTTGCATAAGATACTGTGAGACTGAACACAGTAGTTTTGCAGTAGGTACGCTGTCAAACACTTTTTAAAGTTCTGTAGTTCAGGTGGAGATTTTATATGTTTTCGTAATCTATTGTATAGGTTTGTTCCTGCATAATATGCAGCCTTTTGGCATAATGTGGTGTTGCAATGACTGACATGTATGTCAGTGTCTGACCTGGTACTGTAATCATGGACACTTTTGTTGTGAGGGAAAAGGTTCTTCTTTCCTCAGTATAGTGTTTCTGGCATGCATAACTACTTCCAGTATATAAATGCGGGGAATGGGTAAGATCTTTAGAGCCTTAAAGAAAGGTTTGCATGGGTTTGTGCTGCTTGCTTGTTTCATTATTCTTATAATTACTTTTTGTTTCCTGAAAAGTGTTCTGCCATGATGTACATTTCCCCAGAGAATGCTACTATACTTCAATAATGAATGTATTCGAGCAAAATATAGAGTTCTAACTGTTGCTGCTCTAGTATTGTTGCAAAGAATTCTTATTACATAGCTCATTTTTGCTCTCTTTGGATTTAGGAATGTGATGTGAGAGCTCCATTTAAGGTTTTCCTAGATATCAGTCTCAAGAAATTTAGTTTCAGTGACAGCACTAATGTTTCAGTTACAAAGTCCTCAGCAATATGACCGTGTAGTTTGTAAGAAATATTACGGATATCCAACGAAGGACAAGGCACACTTCTTACAAAAACTAGTGCTGGCGCATTTCAAGGATGCTCGATACAATTTACAGGATGTGCCTAATAGTGACCTACTGCGTTATGCACATTAGACTGCGAGTGACGTAGATTATAATGATTTCAAGGGAAACCGGGGATGGTTGAGAACTTCAAACAGTGCTACAGCATTGATCGAAATTTCGAACAAAGCGTCAACTTGGCGACGCACAGCAAACTGCGGAATCGGCTCGAAAATTTGTAGATGAGATAAACAAACTTGTCCCATCGTTCAGAAAGGAATTTGTTTCAACTCCGATCAATCGGTATTTGAAGAGGAAATGCATATGAAAAGAACCATGGAAATCAGAGGTACAAAGAGAGTTGTATCAAACTCACCTAACATGAATGTCTTAACGCATTCGTATGCGACCATGCCGACTGACAGATGTATATTTTTGTAATTCTGCAGTTCTCATGAAATTTGCATTGGTTTTTGATATGTCTTATATTTGACCCGGCAGATGTGAAGTTGTGTAGGTCTGCAGCTTTCATAAGTTTTGTATATGTTTACGTGATACAGCAATCTCTAGAATTACGAACAAGCCCTAATGACGTAGTGTTACCACACACGCAGAGCCTGTTATGACGCGAGCTGTGACGTTCATTGGCGCCTTTTCTGCTAGCGCCACCTCGCGACGCGGCCTGTAGTGTAAGAACAGAGCCGGGGTTGCGGTAGTATCTAGCTTGCGCTTGTATGTGATGGAGACACTTAACATTTATAATGTCATCTTTCTTGGACGCCTATGTGCTACTTACGACAATTTTGTAAGGCCTGCTTGTTACGGGCAACTATTAATATCACCATTGTTTGCCTTGATGTTGTAACCTGTATGTTTCCTAAGCTATGAAACTAAATTTATATGTATACTTGTTATATAAGTGGAATCCAAGCTCACTTTTATAGTGTTTTCTGTCCTCCTTAGATCTGATGATGGGCGACTTTAGTTTCGCCGAAACCGGTAATCATGGAATAAAAAGAATTCCTGTGATCTTGGCTACCAGTTTATTTTTTTAATGATTTGTTTTGAGCATAACTTGAATGTTGATGATGTGCATTTTGTGAAGTGTAATACGTAGATCCCCCTCTGTACCTCCTGGACAGTCATTTTCTGTCGCCCTCGCGAAGCACATGGTGAGTCATTAGCAGCTAACATTTTTCCCGTCATGACTGTTAATTCAACGCTTTAAAATGAGCTAACTGAAGACTGAACTTGCGATCTCGTACTCAAGAGGTCCCTTGTCAGCTACCCCGACTGACCCATTCTGATGTTACTGCTTCTCTGTAGACAACACAGTACACCATTCTCCTTTTATACTGGTGGGGGCCAACTCTCGTGACGTCTGGTGATAAATTCTGCATTACTTTCGGCTGTCCTAATGCGTTTGATCAGATAATGTATATTTCGAGTCAACAGTTTTTTATTAGAAAGTGTATTACCGAGGAGCTTAGTCACGTTATTTAGTGTTCCCAGGCAAGACTACAACCGAGCAACACATAGGCCGAGCTTGGGCATACGCGGTACGTGTTACCGGACGCAGAAGCTGTGAAAGAGGGGCGTAATTCTCTTATCGTGAGTGACGTCATCGCCAGAAGGCAACAAGTGTCGCTGCCAGCAAGTGCCTCCGTTGCCTCAAGGTCGGGACGTCAGCTCATCTCACTGTACGAAGTTCCTTATCACCTGGCGGTCACCTAACGTCGAAATACCGGGTGATCAAAAAGTCAGTATAAATTTGAAAACTAAATAAATCACGGAATAATGTAGATAGAGAGGAACAAATTGACACACATGCTTGGAATGATATGGGGTTTCATTAGAACCAAAAAAATACAAAAGTTAAAAAATGTCCGACAGATGGCGCTTCATCTGATCGGAATAGCAATAATTAGCATAACAAAGTAAGACAAAGCAAAGATGCTGTTCTTTAGAGGAAATGCTCAATATGTCCACCATCATTCCTCAACAATAGCTGTAGTCGAGGAATAATGTTGTGAACAGCACTGTAAAGCACGTCCGGAGTTATTGTAAGGCAGTGGCGTCGGATGTTGTCTTTCACCATCCCTAGAGATGTCGGTCGATCACGATGCACTTCAGGTAACCCCAAAGCCAGTAATCTCACGGACTGAGGTCTGGGGACCGCGGATGCCAAGCATGACGAAAAGTGGCGGCTGTGCACACGATCATCACCAAGCGATGCGCGCAAGAGATCTTTCACGCGTCTAGCAATATGGGATGGAGCGCCATCCTGCATAAACATCGCACGTTCCAGCAGGTGTTTATCAGCCAGGCTGGGGATGATGCGATTCTGTAACATATCGGCGTACCTCTCACCCGTCACGGTAGCAGTTTTGCTGTCCAGCGCCATCTGTCGGACATTTTGTGAATTTCGTTTTTTTTCGGTTCTAATAAAACCCCATGTCAGTCCAAGCATGTGTGTCAATTTTTATCTCTCTATCTACACTATTCCGTGGCTTATTAAGTTTTCATATTTATACTGACTTTTTGATCACCCGGTATTACTCCTCGTGAAATGTGTATTATTTATTAGTTAAATGCAATGCGTCTTCATACGACAAAACTGTGCAGTAACTAAGAATCATTCCCATATTCATCGTCTCTCTGAAGTCTAGAAAATCCTGGAACGAGCGTAGATTCGAAAAAAGGAAACAATCCTGACTTCACCTCCTCGTGTTAGAAAAGGGGCAATTTCGCACAGATGTTTTGCAAACGCACAACAGTGCAGGGAACAGGTACGTCCCGAGATACAGAGAGCCCTTCGGTCAAACCATCAACGTGGATGAGCGGAGGGAAGGTAGAGCACGCTCATCCTCCTGGAATGAGAAACCTCCCATGGTTGATGTCATAAAACGTGGAAGGCAGTGGGAAACCATGGCTTTAAAGATCGGTACTAATGTGGTTGAAAAGCATTGTTGTTGTTTTTGTTGTCATTGTAGTCTTCAGTGCAGAGACTAGTTTGGCGCAGCTCTCCGTACCACACTATTCTGTGCAAGCCACTTCATCTCCGAATAACTGCCGCAACTTACGTCCTTCTGAATCTGTATTCGTCTCTCGGTCTCCCTCTGAAATTTTTAACCCCCACCACCACGACTCTTTCCTCCAGTATTAAATTTGAGATCCCTTGATGTCCCATAAGGTGTCCTGCCAAACGAACCCTTCTTCTAGTCAGGTTGTGGCCCAAATTTCTTTTCTCCTAGATTCTATTCAGTATCTCCTCGTTAGTTAAGTGATCCACCCACTCTATCTTCAGCATTCTTCTGCAACACCACGTTTCAGAAGTTATTCTCTTCTTACCTAAACTATTTACCATCCATGTGCGCTTTCATACAAGGCTACACTTCTTACAACGACTTTCACTCAAATGTATATTCGATATTAACAAATTTTGGTTCTTCAGAAACGCTTTTCTTGTCACTGCCAGTTTACAGTTTATATCCTTTCTGCCTTCTCCGTCATTAGTCATTCTGCTGTCCAAATAGCAAAACTCATCTACTACTTTTAGTGTTTGGTTTCCTGTGCTAATTCTCTCTGCATCAGGTTACTTAATTCGACCATATTCTATTATCTCCGTCTTCCTTTTGTTGATATTCATCTTCTGTCGTCCTTTCAAGACACGGTCCATTCCATACAACTGCTCTTCCAAGCCGTCTGCTGTCTCTGAGAGAATTACAGTGTCATCGGTAAATCTCATAGTTTCAATTTGTTCTCCCTGAACTCAAATTACTGCTCCAAATTTTTCTTTCGTTTCCTTTGCTACTTGCTCAGTGTACAGATTGAATAGTATTGGCGATAGGCTACAACCGTGTCTCATTCCCTTAACTACTGCTTCCCCTTCATGCCCCTCGACTCATAACTGCCGTTTTGTTTCTGTACAAGTAGTAAATACTTCCACTCCCTCTATTTTACCCTTGCTACCTTCAGAATTTCGAAGAGAATATTCCAGTCAACATTGCCAAAAACCTTTTGTAACTTTACAAATCCCATAAACTTAGATTTACCTTTCCTTAATCTATATTCTAAGATAAGTCGTAAGATCAGTATTGCCTCACGTGTTCTACATTTCTCCGGGATCAAACTAATCTTCCCCTAGGTCGGCTTCTACCACTCGTTCCATCCTTCAGTAAATAATTCGTGTTAATATTTTGCATCCATGGCTTATTAAACTGATACTTCGGTAATGTCAGAACCTTCTTTCTTTGTAATTGAAATTATTACGTTCTTTTTGAAGTCTGACGGTATTTCGCCTGTCTCATACGTCTTGCACACCAGGTGGAATAGTTTGTCATGGCTAGCTGTCCCAGGCATATCAGTAGCTCTGTCGGAATGTCGTCTGCTCCAGGAGCCTTGTTTCGACTCACGTATTTCAGTGCTCTGTCAAATTCTTCTCGCAGTATCGTATCTCCCATCGCCATCTTCATGTACGTCCTCTTCCATTTTTATAATATAGCCTCCAAGTTCATCTCCCTTGTATAGACCCTCCAAAAACTCCTTCCACCTTTCAGCTTTCCCTTCTTTGCTTAGGACTGGTTTTCCAACTGCGCTGTTGATATTCTTACATTTGCTTCTCTTTTCACTAAAGGCCTCTTTAATTTTGATGTAGTGAAATATGCTTCTCAGTCCTTTGATCTGTCCTCCAGCCACTCCTGCTTAGCCATTTTAGGACAGCAATATAATCTGGTTAAATCCCAATAGCACCCCACGGCTCGGTGTAGTCCTTGGCAAGTTCCAAGTAGAATTTGTGAATGAGTTAGCTCCTCTCATGCCCGTCATCCCTTGAGCGGAAGTACGTTGTCCATTACTGGAAAAGAGAACATGTCTCTACGAAGAAGAAAGCAAAACTGATCAATTAAACTGCATCGTTCTAACAACCAGAACTGCACCGAGGGTGTGGCGACACAATCACAAAAGGGGTACAAAAACTGATCAGAAAAAGAAAACAAAAAAAGAAATAAAGTCGGTTTAAAAATAAAACGAGTGAGCTATGTCACTTCTCTTACCCGTCGTGTTCCTGTGATCTGCCTACGACATGAAGCCTTTCCCTCCACCCGCGAATGTATACACACGCTCTTGTCATTCTACATTGAAGCGCCAAAGATACTGGTATAGGCAAGCGTAATCAAATCTCCGAGGTAGCGATGAAACGGGGATTTTCCCGTACGACCATTTCACGAGTGTATCGTGAATATCAGGAATCCGGTAAAACATCAAATCTCGGACATCGCTGCGGCCGGGAAAAGATCCTGCAAGAACGGGACCAACGACGACTGAAGAGAATCGTTCAATGTGACAGAGGTGCAACCGTTACGCAAATTGCTGATGATTTCAATGCTGGGCTATGAACAAGTGTCAGCGTGCGAACCATACAACGAAACATCATCGATATTTGCTTTCGGAGCCAAAGGTCCACTCGTGTAACCTTGAGGACTGAATGACACAAGGCATTAGCCTCACCTGGGCCCATAAACACCGACATTGGACTGTTGATGACTGGAAACTTATGGCCTGGTCGGACGAGTCTCGTTTCAAATTGTATCGAGCGGATGGACGTGTACGGGTACGGAGACAACCTCATGAATCCGTGGACCCTGCATGTCAACAGAGGACTGTTCAAGCTGGTAGAGGCTCTGTAATGGTGTGGGGCGTGTGCAGTTGGAGTGACATGGGACGCTTGATACGTCTAGAAACGGCTCTGACAGGTGACACGTACTTAAGCATCATGTCTTATCAACTGCATCCATTCATATTCATTGTGCATTCCGTCGGACTTGGGCAATTTCATCAGGACAATTCAAACACCCCACACGTCCAGAATTGCTAGAGTGGTTCTGGGAACATTCTTCTCAGTTTAAACATTTCCGCTGGCTGCCAAAATCCCCAGACAAGCTGTGTCTGACAGAGTTACACTGTCATCCGCAAACCTCCAATTTTTAATTTCTTCACACAGAACTTTAATTTCTTCACAAATTTTTATTCGGTTTCCTTTAATGCTTTGTCAACGCACAGACTGAATAACGTCAGGGATAGGCTACCGCATGTCTCAATCCCTTCTCAACCACTGCTTCCATTTCATGTTGCTTGAATCTTATAACTGCTGTTTGGCTTCTGTACAAGTTGTAAATAGCGTTTCGCTCCATGTATTTTACCCAACCTACCTCCTGAATATCAAAGAATGTGACAGTAGATGAAGAAATGAATTAAAATTTGTGGCGCGTTAGAGACTCGAACACGGGTCTTCTCGCGTACTAGACAAAAAATGCTGACCATTACACCACTGCAGCACGAGGGTCAATATTCCTACACAAATTACTGAAGTCGAGTGACCTCCTCAACACAAACTTCAGTTCATATCTTCAGCTTATTTTCCATCTGCGCTACCCCTGTTGCCATGGTATGCTGGCACGGTAGCTCAGTGTGTTCGGTCAGAGAGCTGCTGGCTGCTCTCTGTAATAAGAAAACTGAGTCGAGTGATCAGCAACAAACTTCAATGAATGTCACGTGACGTTCGCTGCGACTAAATGCAACGAACAGTCACGGGGGAAAAAAAGGAGGCCAGATGATCCGGGTTCGAGTCTCGGCGGCGGCATGAAGTTTAATTCATTTCTTCAGCTTCAATAATTATTGCAGATAAAGATGACTTAAATGTCATGGTAAAATTTAATTATATATAATCAAAGAGTGTATTAGAGTTAAAATTGGCAAAAGCGTTAAGGGAACTGCGGAAGGGTCAGCACAACTTTTTGAATCACCACGTGATCGTATTTGGTGACATAATGTGGTAGAGAGAATGGTGATTTGCCTATTCGCTCCTCATTTCGCAGACCTTCAAAGGAGGAAAGTGCTTGACTAGAATCCGACTACCCGTCTTTTCCCGCTCAGGTGCTCTCCACCATCAATACACCTCCAGCCCGTCACATGCCCACAGAACACAACGTACCCCTTAGCCCTAACAATACCAGCGCGTTTTCCATAGCGTTCATTACCACGGGGGGAGGAGCGGGTACGCCACGCTCATCTTGAAAAAAATACGAAATTCGTTAACTGTAGTTGACCTTTATTAACAATATACTTTTAAAGCAGGTAATGATGACTCGATATTGTCCATCTACATGTAAATCTACATAGATAATCCGCGAGCCACAGTACGGCGCGTGGTGGAGAGTACCCTATACCACTACCAGCCATTTCTTTCCCGTTCCACGAGCAAATAGAGCGAGAGAAAAACGACTCTCTATATGCCTCCGTACGTGCCCTAATTTCTCGTATCTTATCTTCGTGGTCCTTACGCGCAGTGTATGTTGGCGGCAGCAGAATCGTTCGGCAGCCAGCTTCAAATGTCTGTTCTCTAAATTTCCTCAATAGTGTTCCTCAAAGAGAACGTCGCCTTTCCTCCAGGGATTCCCATTAGAGTTCCGGAGAATCGCAGTAACACTTATGTTGCTCGAACCTGCCGGTAACAAATCTCGCCACCGTCTCTGAATTGCTTCGATGTCTTCCTTCATTCTGATCTGGTGCGGATCCCAAATACTCGAGCAAAACTCAAGAATAGCTTACAGCGGCTTACATTACAGATGATCCGCACTTTCGTAAAATTCTGACTATAAACCGAAGTCCCTCAATCGCCTTCCCTACCACATTTCTCATATGCTAGTTCCATTTCATATGTCTTTGTAACGTTACACCCAGATATTTAAACAACTTGACTGTGTCAAGCAGACACTACTCATGCCCTATCCAAACATTACAGGTTTGTTTTTCCTATTCATCCACATAACTGATATTTTTCGACATTTAGAGCTACTATTCATCGCGCCAATTTTGTCTATTTGGTATCCTCCCACTGTCACTCAACTTCGACACCTTGCCGAACTGCGCAGCAGCATCAACAGACTACCGCCGATTACTGCCCACCCTGTCAGCCAAATCATTTATTCATATGGAGAACAACAGCGGTCCTATCACACAACCCTGTGGCTCTTCCGACGATATTCTCGCCCAGAATCTAAAAACAGCTTCTAGCACGCTCTTTTGTAAGATCTAGTACTAACACTTAAATTTTTGAATTCACTTTAACTGAAAAATTTTAAACATTTATGGACTCTGCTATAAAAATTCATTAAGACAATAAATATTTTTTTTGAACTTTTAAAATATAGAGTAACTGCTTACATTACAATACACGTATTTTCAAAAGTATGGGGTGAACGAGCCCCCCCCCCCCCCCCTTCCCTTGGTGTTGCGATCGTTAATAAAGCTCTACCGCACTTAGAGCGTGCTACACACATTTAATATTTGTTCTTAATCCACTTCATTTAATAATAAATATTAATTTTGTACCATTAAACCACTATTAATAATCTGCAATTTTTTCATGCCCTGCAAAGCGGAAACTGTAGTCTTAGAGCAAAAGGGAATAGGAACTTATTTGGAGGAAATTTAATGTCGCGTAATTTTATGCTGGGAAATTTTTCACTATAAGTCACGGTTTTCGATTTTACAAAATGACCGATAAACATCCCGCCTCTCTCCACCCTCACGCTGACATCTCAGTGATCATGATTTTTAATGATTTGTTCGTGAAACCCCCTCTAAAACTTTTCAAAAATTTCCGACTAGACGAATTTTTTTGCTATTCGACCCTTTATAGTCATCGTTAACTGGACTAACTTCGGGTGGAGATCAGCACATTAGAATGTGGAGCGGACAGTTCTAGGAGATCTTATCAAATTCCTCTACAATTCAGGGGAAGTTATAGTTTATTAGTGGCCATATGAATGGCAAAGTGATCGTGCAAGCTCTGCCAGTAATAAGAGGCTGCACTACGTTTGCAGAGTTTGAGGCAGACGTTATGAAACTGTACTGCTCAACTGTGAAACAGAATCAAGTGTGCATACACACTGTAAATGCCCCACCACTGTCAACAAAACGACTCAAAATGCACTCAGCATACTTCAGTACTACCCTGGAAACAAATCAGCATTTAGATCACCCAAGGAAAAGTGGCGAACTGGTAGAGCACTGCATCAATATGATGCTGACAGAACCAAGACATCCTCGCGCCATGTAGAGCAAGGCGATCTAGAAGGATTCAAGTTGATTCTAGTCGATCTGGTCGAGTACGTGAGGGAGGACAGTATGGTATTATAAGTCGATAGCACAGCCCCCACCAGTGTCTCACCGTTGGCAACGGAAACTCACGTTCCCGGCCGACGCCGACAGCGGTCGTGCATCGACCAGGCGGAGCCAATGACACGGGCCCACTGTGCACGCCTTCATCCTTCTGCCGCCGTGATAGTGGATGGCCGGCGGCAGCTACACGGCCCGTTCTCAGTCGCATTCTTCGCCAGTCTTCAGTCTTATCCTTCGATAGGTCAATCATGCATTATTAGGGGAGCCTCACGCTGCACTACGGTCTTTGGCTTCTTGGAATAGTTGGACTTCACTGGTGTTTCTTCTTCTGTTCAAAAATGTTCAAATGTGTGTGAAATCTTGTGGGACTTAACTGCTAAGGTCATCAGTCCCTAAGCCTACACACTATTTAACCTAAAGTATCCTAAGGATAAACACACACACCCATGCCCGAGGGAGGACTCGAACCTCCGCCAGGACCAGCAGCACAGTCCATGACGGCATCTTCTTCTGTAAAACTTCGTCGCAACGCTTGGAGGAAGCTGCAAGTTAAGTAAAATTTCTGTTTACTTAAGCTTTCGGTAATCATTTCAACTCCTGTCCAGCTTCCCTACGACGATAGCTCCTGCACCACTCTATAGCCCACCCTCACCTTTTTGTACGAAATAGTCCATAACAAATGGAAAATCTTGCGACGTACAGCCACCAACACAGTAAACTGCATGAGGACGAGCGCACGAACGAGAATTTTGGGGGAAAGAGCCCACCTCTCACCTTTTTGTACGAAGTAGTCCATAACAAACGAAAAATCTTGCGACGTACAGCCACCAATACAGTAAACTGCATGAGGACGAGCGCACGAACGAGAATTTTGGGGGAAAGGAGTAATGAAAACAGGTCTCAGGACCAGATAGGTGACCGGCTCAGTCAGAGATCAGGTAACAGTGGCGATAGATTTCGTCAGGCAAATTCTGCACAAGGCCAGTGAAGAAGAGTGGGGAAACGAAGGAGCGGAAATCGTAGAAATTCGAAATACGTCCACAAACAGAAACAAGCAGACCTCGCTGAAACGTGAGCAGGAAGTGGATATAGACGAGGACCAAATCTATACTCTGAATGTGCAAAAAAAAAAAAATGGTTCAAATGGCTCTGAGCACTATGGGACTCAACATCTTAGGTCATAAGTCCCCTAGAACTTAGAACTACTTAAACCTAACTAACCTAAGGACATCACACACACCCATGCCCGAGGCAGGATTCGAACCTGCGACCGTAGCAGTCCCGCGGTGCCGGACTGCAGCGCCAGAGCCGCTAGACCACCGCGGCCGGCTCTGAATGTGCAGAAATATAAATAAGCCAGTGATGACATTCTGGCCCATACGGGTGCCTCACAAACGGGAGTATGTCCCGTCGTAGTAATAAGGTCAGATAATAGAGAACATACTGCTACTCTGGATACAGGAACTATTGTAAATGTAATATTGGAGCTAGTGTTTTTGGTCTGTGAAAAGGTAGAACGTTAGGTGGCCTTACCACATGGGTGACAGGAGTGATAAAAGACAAAAGCGTTGCTGAAAAGAAACAGTGTCAGCTAAGCCTCTTCCATGAAGTTGCAAATTATATGGTCGACCCAAGAAAATAGCGGAACAGAGAAGAAATATATGTGCCCTCCAGGCAGAATCAGAAGTGGTACGAAAGAGAAATGTGTTCAAATGTGTGTGAAATCTTATGGGACTTAACTGTTAAAATCATCAGTCCCTAAGCTTACACTCTGCTTAACCTAAATCATCCTAAGGACAAACGCACACACCCATGCCAGAGGGAGGACTCGAACCTCCGCCGGGACCAGCCGCACAGTCTATGACTGCAGCGCCTAAGACTGCTCGGCTAATCTCGCGTGGCGGTACGAAAGAGACGGTGGGAACTGGGAGAAGATGGAGAGTAATTGGCAAAAAGACAAAACTTCTGGAATCACATTTCAGATTCCGGTTAAACATCAACTTAACTTGTTACCTGAAGTAGGAGAAGAGCCTCATCCAGTTTTCGACCTTAATAGGATTCAGCAGACTCTTAGGAAGACCTCTAAGGCTACGACGGCAGAAATTTCACGTATAAAGAAAAGAGTCTTGCTACTCGGGAGCAGGCACGGAAGTGGTTTAGACCAATTCATACATGAAAAGTACGCGTAGACTATCATGTCACAATGAAACACGTATGTATTCAGTAGCAGCGATGGCGAGGCATGACAGAATCTCTGACCAGAGAGCTATTTATCGTTGCTAGTCTGCGCTTGACCGAGCGTGAGTGCAGTAGTTGTACGTAGCGAGTCGCGAGAGCATGTAGTTCAGTTGCGAGTTAGCAGTTGCCTGTAGGAGTTGTGTGTGAGGAGTCGGCGGGGGTCGACATGGGTCTCTGGTCAAGGTTCGGGACGAGGTATATTGTTAAATAAGGTAATGAAGCAGCATTGCGCACATCTGATAATGTAATGTATATTAATTGTAGTTAATTTGTTCAAGAAATGCCCCAATGATAATTTTGTTTTCAAAGCAATCGTTTTTAAGAAAAGAATCATTCGAATTGAAACAATATTTCCTATGCTTTTCCTCCCAGAATCAATTTATCAGGTTAATTATTGCACAGGGCCTAAGGTCAGCGCAGCTGGCCTTATAAAATTTATCAGGTTCAGCATAACGTTAATTTTGTGGGGACTTAACATTTTTGCACATTTTTAATATCATTGAGTTTTATTACTGTGGGAAGCTAACATTTGGCTCTATTTGCATTTTCATTCAATTCATATCATTTAAAAATAATTACGGGGAAGTTACACTTAGCACGATGTCTATTCTCATTTAAATATTTTCTTTCAAATTATTGTGGGGAGGTTACACTTGGCGACATCCGGTCCAGGATCGTATTTCTTTGAGAATCTTCTGAAAAGTTGTCAGATATCTGCTCTTATTTACTTAATATAATTAGCATTTGGCGCAACGCTTTTACTAATTTTATGACTTTCTTTCCTCAGATCATCGGCAATTCGTTGCTCTGTTGTATTTGTCTTTGTTGCTTTTTGTATTGTGCTTGTTTCATTTGTGAATAATTGTGACTATTGTAAAAATGCCGCGAAAAGCTATTAATAGTGTATCGCGAGGTATAATGAATGAAATTACCGACTTAAACAACTTCACCGATAGTACTTGTGACACGCAGTGTAATGATGACAATCCTGCGTTCACTAACAATCAATGCGTTCCAACCACTAATGATGTCTTTTATCTTAATGATGAACAAACGAACTCAATTGTCTCCTCTGTTAATTTGACGACAATTGATGACGCGGGGCGCTCTATTGTAATGAGCGCTGCCCAAGTTAACACACCCGGTTTGGAAAATTCAAGTAACGTACAGACAAATTTTTCTAATGAAAATGGACAGTGTACTGAAAGTACGACGGATTCATTTAATTCCGAAATAGTGACTGACAGTGTACATTTGACTGGCAAACCTTTTTGTAAATCTCAGAATAACCAAATGGTTACAGAAAGCGAGACAATTTCAGATCCACCATTAAACAGCACAGAAAATAGAAATGCTAATTTTGGCTTGGATCAAACGACGGCATTATTGTTACAAATTCTTGAATCAAACAAACAACTTAGAGAACAGGTCAGACAACAGAATGAAAAACAAGGCAATCTTAATGAAAAACTAGACAATAATAATGAAGATCTCAAACAACTTAGTGAACAGGTCAGACAACAGAATGAAAAACAAGACAGCCGTAAAGAAGATCTTAAACAACAACTTAGTGAACAGAACGAACAGTTAAATGAAAAATTAGACAACAATTCCAGACAGCTTAGTGAACAAATTAGAGACGTTGCCGCGCAGTGTCATGATACTAAGGAACAGTTACGCGTGGAAATTGAGGCTTGTTCAAAGAAAAGTAGTGAAGAAATTAGATCTGTTGCTTAGGAATTAAGGGATATGCAAACAGCCACAACAGAAACACTTAGAGACGAAATAAGTGCAGTCGGTAGACAATGCTCTGAAAACGCTACACAATTACGCGACGAGTTTAAACTAATGACAGCAGAACTTTCGCGCACAATGGATGCAAAGACAGACGCGAAATTCGACCAACAGAACACTCAGATTGACGAACGTTTTAATCACCACATACAAAACAGTGATACGCGTTTCCGCAAATTTATTCAGGATCAAAACAAAGTAAAACGTCAAGTCATGGAAACAATCACTGCTCAGAGACAAGAAGACAAACGTAAAATGTTTGCGAAGGCAAAAACATATGTAGACAACAATATTGCTACAGTTTCGGACAAAATTAATACCATCGAACAGTTGAACACCGAATTACGTGATGAGATTTCTGACCTTAAATCAAAAACAGATACACACTCAGTAGATTTTCGGACAGTGACCGACAGACTCGAACAATTAGAACTAACACAGGACTCCGCTGTCGTCAAAGGTGACGTTAAAAAATTGAACGAAACCACACGTAAATTGCAAAAACAGATTAATGCTTCTGACACTAAGAACGATGATCAGGTAAAAATACTGACTGAAAAATGTGATGAATTGGCCAGTCGTATTGATATTATTGAAAGTAATAATGACAGCAAATCAGACGATACTGCACCGATTTCGTTTAACCAAACACCTGAATTCCAAAATTTACAGCAGACAATTAATGAGATCGATTCATCTAACAATACATTACGTAGAAAGTTGTCAAGTTTACAGCAAGAAGTAACAGAGATGAAAAATATTTCAGTTAATAACACATCACAGCAGACGCCACTTTGCGAACATTTGTCAGACTCACACAGCGCGTATAATTTGGGTAATCTACAGAGAGTACGCGACTTAGATTCCGAACAGACACAGACAAATAGATTCTCTTGCAATCGTGAACCTGTTCCATCATACAGAGACGATAGTTTTGACTACAAAAATTTTCTGTCAGTGAAAAAATTTGAAGTGTTTAAAAATGACAGAACACAGATTCACCCACTAGATTGGATACAACAATTTAGCTTTGCTTTTCCACCGACTTGGCCCGTAACACATAAACTTGAATTTATTTGTAGTTTTTTGGAAGGCGAACCGGCAACTCGTATGAGACCGATCGCGAGACAATGTTACTCGGTAGAAGAGTTTCAGAATGCCTTTCTGTCAGCGTATTGGTCGAAGACGACACAGCGCGGAATTAAAGATCAGTTAACTAGTTTACCAAATTATGAGAACTCAAATTTTCCCAGTGTGACGCAATTTTTTGAGCACATGGTGCAACAAAACCAGTATCTAAGTGAACCGTACAGTGAATCTGCACTCATTCAATTATGTATTTCTAAATTGCCACGATCATTACGTGTGTCTCTTTTAACGGGTCAGCAAAAAGAAAATATTTCGGCATTCAGGGATCTGCTGCAGCTTTTAGAAGTGCAGCAATCAGACTATTCCTTCGTAAACAAAAATTTTTCATATAACAACCAAGGCCAGCAAACTTACAGTAATTACGATCAACCACGTAATTTCAATAGTAAAAGTAATAGACGCTTTAGGAATGACAACCAACCGAACTTTAATAACAGACCAAATTCTAATTATCAATATCGTCAAAATTATCAGCAACAGGAACCGCAATTTGGTAACAATAGAAGTTTTCTACCGCAACAGCATGAAAGTCAACCGGTTAGCATATGTAACCAACAATGTAATGCACAAGGTCAACCTAACTTTAATGTTTCGCCGCGTGGACGTATAGTCCCTGGTACAACAAATAGTAATGCACGGCAGCAAAGGAACAACTACGTACAGAAAACGCAGTATTTCAATTCCTATCGCAATGCACCATATAGGAATGAGTATTACGACAGACGTAAAAATAATGAGGACAATTTTCAGCGTACGTTTACTAACAGTCGGTCTTACCAACAGCAAAATGATCAGCAACAACATATTCTCATGAATGAACCCGACAGTAGGTATCATCCAGAGTGTAATACGTCTGGAAGAAAGAACAGTTCAAATAGTCGAAATGCCACAACATCCTCCAGAAAATAATAACACGTCAGATAGAATCTGACTAGATACTGTACAGGTCGCATCTTCCAATAACACAAGCACTACTTTTGACACGCAGAATGTTGTTCACGAAAATGTTATTACTTTTGACGACATCAGAGACACTCTTTTACAGGAAAGACCAGTTGTTCAGAAAACTATTTCACATCCTGTCATCGAAATTAAAGTTGGTTCATCGAAATTTTCAGCAGTAATCGATTCCGGATCACCTATGTCAGTTATAAATGAAGAAACATTCAACAAGTGTAACAAAGAGAATACCTATCCTACATTACCATTAGGCAAAACGAAAGTAAAAGGAGCAGTATCGAATAAAGGAGTAGACGTTAAATTACAGACACATTTATCATTTTGCATTGCAGGTCACACATTTCACTCAAATTTTTGGATTATTCCTTTATTGACAACAGACATTATTTTAGGTACGAATTTTCTGGTACAACACGACGCAGTTATCGATTTTCAGAATTCCTATTTAATGTTAAAGGATGAAAATGTACAACTGGCTTTAGAATTTCAGCAATCTTTATCTGCGGAAGAACAAACAATTAATTGTACAGAGGTCATTTCCGTATCTCGTGGCATAGACTGTAATTCCACATTGTTCACGGATACGTACGTACATAACTATAATACTCCAGACGAAGCTGACTATGATGTAATGCAGATGATTTCTGACAAAGTTAAACAAAGAAGTGCAAATACAGACGACGAACGCACGCAGCTACACAAAATTCTTTTACAGCAAGCTCCAGTTTTTGACAACATTCCTAGTACTATGTCCGGATTTATGTATGAATTTCAAGTCAAACAGCACGACACATTTAAAGCCAAGCATTATCCCATTCCATATATCCATTGAGAACAAGTTAAAAAAGAATTGCAGGATATGCTCGACCAAGGAATTATTGATCCGGCAGTTAGTCCGTACATAAACCCGCTACATATTGTTAAGAAAAAAGATGGCTCACTTCACCTCGTACTTGATTCACGCCACATCAATGACATAATTATTGATGAAACAAATCGACCACAGACACTAGAGGAACTACTACAGAAATTTCACGGTACTGCTATTTATTCTACATTAGATCTAAAATCGGGATTTTGGCAAATTCAGCTCCATCCGAACTGCAGAAAGTACACAGCGTTTCTCTGTTTTGGCGACTGTTATCAATTTTGCAAATTACCATTCGGTTTAACTATCTCTTCTGCAGCTTTTATTCGCGGTTTGAACACAATACTTCCGACAGAACTGAAAGAATTACGACGTACGTAGACGACATTCTTATCGCAGAAGCTAACTGGTGTGAACACAATATGATTCTTGAACGACTGTTGCAAACTTTTCGTGCACAAGGACTCACAGTTAACCTCAGTAAATCGCATTTTGGTAAAACTTCTATAAAATTTCTTGGACATGTAATTTCAGCAGAAGGCATTGCGCCTGATCCGGAAAAACTTCTAGCTCTACGTGACATTACTGTTCCTACGACGAAAAAACAACTACGCAGCTTTTTGGGTTTAATTAACTTTTTTCGTAAATTTATTCATCACTCTGCTTTAGACACACCTAGATTATGCCAATTGACAGCTAAAAACACTATTTGGTCTTGGGATAAGCAAGTACATTCTGAATTTATGAACCTGAAACATGCTCTGTTGAATGCACCACTTTTATCGCACCCAGATCTTACCAGAAATTTTTCCATTGCAACCGATAGTTCTAACACCGCTTTAGGCGTACATATTTTCCAGGAAATTGAAGAAGATGGCTCTACAGTAATCAAAAACATCGCATTTGCAAGCCGCATTCTGTCACCTGTTGAACGAAATTATTCCGTTACAGAACTGGAAACGTTATGTGTTGTTTGGGCTTTTACGAGATTTCGGCACTTTCTTTATGGCAGACATACCACCGTTTACACAGATCACAGAGCGATACCATTTTTACTTTCGGCTAAATTCACACACGACAGATTAAGCAGATGGAAGCTTTACTTACAGGAATTTAATTTTACAATAGTTCACATTCCCGGTACACAAAATGTTATAGCAGACGCACTATCTCGTTCTCTCAGCAACAATCAGCAAGACATCGCAACCAACTTCTGCAAAGCAAATTTCAGCGTTATGTACATTCAACAAGTTGCATTTGAAAATTTTATTTCGTCGTCATTGCAGGACATAGCAAAAGAGCAAAATAAAGACAACGTGTGGAAAGAAATTAAACACCTTTGGCAAGATAGGAATAATGATACGATTAGAAACCATTACACTGTACGCGATGACATTCTGTTTCCCCGCTCTCATCCTGACAGCAACAATCGGTTATTATGCATTCCTGACGAACTGGTTAACAAATTAATATGGTATACTTATTTAAGTTATGCACATTACGGAACCAGAAAATGTTTTCTTATACTGAGACAGAACTGTTATTTTACCAACATGGAGAAACGTATACGACGAGTTTTAGCGTCATGTAAAATCTGCCACAAAGCTAAGTCAGACACAACTTCACATATTCCTCCATTACATCCAATTGTACCTGTTAAATTGAGGCATATGGCCGCTATAGACATTTTTGGTCCAATTCCGAGAACTAATAGAGGTTTCTGCTACATCTTTGTCGCTGTTGAACTCGCTTCAAAATTTGTTACTTTCACTCCGTTACGCAAAGCTACTGCTAAAACCGTTTCGAAAGCATTTGTAAAGCATTTTCTATTTCATGTAGGGCAAGTGTTGAAAGTAATTTCTGACAATGAATCACAATTTCGTTCTGCTATATGGACACGTATGTTACGAACTAGAAACATTTCTCCGATCTATATATCCAGGTACCACGCTTCTTCGAACCCTTGTGAACGATTAATGAAAGAAATTGGTAAACAGTGTAGAATATACTGCCACAAAAGGCATATTGATTGGGACACACACATATTCTCGTTCCAAGATGTAATTAATTCCATACCAAATGAATCCACTATGCTATCTCCGTCTGTTATACTGAAAAATGTTGAACCATCTAACAAAATTAAAGAATTAATAAACTTTCCTACATCTCGTCGACTACGACACCATGAAATAATGAACATTGCGCTGAACAACATCAAACGTGCCGCAGAGCGCCGGAGAAGACAGCAAAAACAGGTTTGTATACGCCGTGACTTTCACATTGGACAGAAGATATTAGTACGTACACACTATTTATCCAGCAGAATAAAAGGTAAGTGCAGTAAATTTGAACTTCTATACCCAGGTCCATATCGGATTCGCAGCATTCCTCACCCCAATGTTGTACACGTCGAAACTCTGAGAACCAGAAAAAGTAAAGGCAACCACCATGTCTCAAATATTAAACCCTTTATTGAATGAAGACACTTTATGATTCAACATACTATGTGATGCCATTTACTAACTTTTATGATCACTTACGCAATTATATTCACATGGCTAATTACTGACGATTATCGTGTTTTTTCTTGGCAAGTGCCCGGCAAGGTAAGGTTAGCAGGTCGCTCTTCTTGTCGTTACATATCGGACTGTGCACATTTTTTCCAGAGAAACTTACGTATCTTATGAATAATTATGCAATTTTATCTAGTGACATATTAATTTTATTAAATTCTCTCTCCATTAAAGTCTTTAATTCTCGCCTCTACTAACTACACAACATACAAGGTGAACTCAAAGAAGGTCACATTTCTTGTCATCATTTTTTTTATGTATGTACGATTGTTTTCATATTTTGTTTATATGCACTGTGAAATAATTAAGATATAACACACACCAGTTGACTTTGACATTTGCCCTATGATATCTCAACATCGTGACTGTTTTACATTTTTTGCTGCTGCATTGTGATATTCTGTTTACATTTTTGCATTTGAACACTGTCTATTTTTTTTTTCGTTTTTCATATTACGTTTTCAGTCATGGTATGCTGTATGCTTAATTATGTTATCATAAACCAGTCATTATTTAGTTGAGTATATGATGTAAATGCAAGACATTAATCTTTGTTCATCAATTTCAGAAAGAAATGTTGCGTAAAGGAAATAAATTAAACAGAAATGGGAATTTCACCTTCGGGATGAACGAAAGAAGATGCAAACCTCGTGATGAAGAGTAAATGGATCAGGATTAACAAGCATTAACAAGAATATACTATACACATCGTAGAATAGCAGTCTTAACTAATTTTTTCTTGCAGAATACAAGGCGATTGATGCAGACTGTCAGACAGAACTACACATCTTAGTTTTAGTGATGGAATATGCTAGAGATAAGGAATACTTATGTAATGAGTAATGAAATGATTTTTTTTGCAGATGATAATGAATGCTGATGAATAATGATGAAGAATATGCTACTATGGATAATGAAGTTTTTCTTTACAGGTGATGATAATAATGGAGTTATGATAATGAAGTGATGGATAATGAAGTTTTTTCTTTACTGATGAGGATATTGTTGAAGTTATGTATTTATGCTATGTAGTTATTTAAGTATTTGTTGCAGTTTGCTTTGACAGCAGGTGTTATATTGCATAGTATAATGACAGAAGGTTTTGGAAAGGACAGCTATGGAACACATTTTTATACACATTTCACTACCTGTTAATTCGAAGTTCACTACTTTTCAGCATAAAATGCATTTCTTCTTTCAGCTTAATAATCCATTTTTTGTACATTTTTGCAGGAGAAATTATTTATGAAATTAATGTGCTATAAACAGTTGTTCATTAAATCTATGTCATTTATGAATGTGATTACATATACTCTACTTGTTTCATAATCTTGCAACAGCGGACTCATGACAAATGACGTTACACATTTTCATTTACAGCAACAACCCAGAAGCAAATTTTTTTTCTTGCTTTCCCCTATAATTACCCAAAGGAATGCATTGCTAACAAAAAAATGTATTACCAGTCCCAAATAATGATACCAGTTTAAGAGAGTTCTGAGTAAAGCTGATCAGCTATGAATAATATGTCACCTGAATAATGAATGCTACTGATTATGGTATTGAAATGACCAATGATTAATAATGCTTTGTAACTAGGAAATGAATGCTACTAATTATGCTTTGTAACAAGGAAATGAATGCTACTGATTATGCTTTGTAACTGGGAAAAGAATGCTACTGATTACTGTATTTAGATGATTACTGTATTTAAATAGCCAATGATTAATTAATAATGCTTTGTAACAAGAAAATGAATGCTACTGATTATGCTTTGTAACTGGGAAAAGAATGCTACTGATTACTGTATTTAAATGACCAATGATTAATTAATTATGCTTTGTAACAAGGAAATGAATGCTACTGATTATGCTTTGTAACTGGGAAATGAACGCTACTGATTATGGTATTGAAATGACCAATGACAATGTTGTCTGTAAATCAATTAATGAACATTTTTCTGTAATACTACATACATGGTACAGAAATGTTCAATAACTGGGCTACGAATGCCGCAAACTACTAATGTAATTCCCAATGAAGACTAATATGTGACTTAAATGTCCTTCACCTTCTGACCTAACTACCCTGAATTACTGCAATATCCATTTGTCCCGTATATCCTCTTGATCATGGAGCACTATATTTGGTTTTTGCACTAATTCTACGTTGGTGTGCCTCGTAAGAGCGTGGTGTTGACATGACATGCTGTCCACCACCGTGAGCGATGGAGACGTTATTATGGTCCCACTGTTTGGTGTACCTGATGTACTGCCAAAACGATAACATGGAATATTACTATGACATTTCAGTGTCTTGGGTACGCCGATAAATACTTCTGGGAAAAGAACTTCAGATTGTCTGACTTGGTGTTGTACTTCTGTGGAAAGATATGGACTTTGAGTGCAGCTGCGTGCAACCTAAAGTGCTACAACCATGATGCAATCCTTCCCTTTCCTATCCTAATTCTTGTAACATAGTGAAAATCATTTTTTTTGCTAACATCTTTTGTATTCATGGCCTATACATTTTTTTTCGATATATTCTGAATTTCAGTGCGTGTGCACTTTTTCTAACATGATTACTACTCATTGTATGTACATTTTGATTTGCTGATATATTCTGAACTACAGTGCATGTGCACTTATGTCACTTGTCAACATGATTTTTTGCCATTATGTTTATTTTTTGTGAAAATACTAAAGAGTTTTTCAGTGCGAGTGCACTTTTGTCACATTTCTAACATGATTTCTACTCATTGTATGTACATTTTGATTTGCTGATATGTTCTGAACTGCAGTGCATGTGCACTTATGTCACTTGTCAACATGATTTTTTGCCATTATGTTTATTTGTTGTGAAAATGCTAAAGAGTTTTTCAGTGCGTGTGCACTTATGTCATTTGTTTTGTACTCATTGTATATATATTTTGTACTCGGTGCATTTGCACCACATTTACTTCATGTTCTACATCTGAATATTCTGTGATTGTAAAGTTAATTAGTTAAGAAAAAGTTTGTTGCTCATGGCAAGTCCAAATGACTCACCATCGTTGCCAAATTTTTGCCCTCCCAGTGGAGAGTTATGAAACACGTATGTATTCAGTAGCAGCGATGGCGAGGCATGACAGAATCTCTGACCAGAGAGTTATTTATCGCTGCTAGTCTGCGCTTGACCGCGCGTGAGTGCAGTTGTTGTACGTAGCGAGTCGCGAGAGCATGTAGTTCAGTTGCGAGTTAGCAGTTGCCTGTCGGAGTTGTGTGTGAGGAGTCGGCGGGGGTCGACATGGGTCTCTGGTCAAGGTTCGGGACGAGGTATATTGTTAAATAAGGTAATGAAGCAGCATTGCGCACATCCGATAATGTAATGTATATTAATTGTAATTAATTTGTTCAAGAAATGCCCCAATAATAATTTTGTTTTCAAAGCAATCGTTTTTAAGAAAAGAATCATTCGAATTGAAACAATATTTCCTATGCTTTTCCTCCCAGAATCAATTTATCAGGTTAATTATTGCACAGGGCCTAAGGTCAGCGCAGCTGGCCTTATAAAATTTATCAGGTTCAGCATAACCTTAATTTTGTGGGGACTTAACATTTTTGCACATTTTTAATATCATTGAGTTTTATTACTGTGGGAAGCTAACATTTGGCTCTATTTGCATTTTCATTCAATTCATATCATTTAAAAATAATTACGGGGAAGTTACACTTAGCACGATGTCTATTCTCATTTAAATATTTTCTTTCAAATTTTTGTGGGGAGGTTACAACAAGCATGGTGAAACCTAGCGCCAAGCTTACCCACGTGACAGAGAATATAGTGGCAGACAGTTCGATGACGAGGATAAGGACCTTATAGGACTTTTATACACGTGGCCTAGCGAAGCGTCTTTGTTTACAAATCAAAACGTCCTCGGTCCAAGGTCCCAATCCCACCGCCGCTTAGATTTTGAATAAATTTATCCGAAATGGTGGCCGAAGACATTCGGCACAAGAAGTCACCCTCATTCACCCAACGGCCTTGTCAAAGAAGGCGGAATCGCGGACAGATGTTCGGGACACTCTCATGCTCTTGGCGCAGGGAAACTGCCCCAAAAGGCGGAAGAACTGGCACTGATCAACGGCATGATGATGCAGAAGGCAACAGAAAGCACTGCATTAAATACACATAATATGTATCCATCGTAAATGTGGAATTTAATTGAAAACATAAAGAGCTATGAAGATTCCGGAGCAGTTCCCCTTTCGGATCTCCGAAGGATGCTGAGAAAAATACTGATAACCAAAGAGAAGATAACGTCCTATGAGTCGGGGCGTAGAATGTAAGAAATTTGAACTTGGCGGGGAAGCTATAAAATCTGTAAGGGGAAATACTAACGCCAAATCTAGATGTAGTGGGGTCAGTGCAGTGAAATGGAAAGAAGACAAGGATATCAGCTTAGATGAGTATAGAGTAATATTATCAGCAGCAGAACATGTTACAACGGGAGTAGCATTCGTTATGAATAGGAGGATAGTGCAGAGAGTGTGTTACTGTGAACAGTTCCATGATAGGTTTGTTCCTATGAGAATCGACAGCAAACCAACACCGACAATGATAGATCAGGTATACACGCCGATGTCGCAAGCTGAAGATGAAGAGATAGAGAAAGTGTATGAGATATTGAAAGGGTAATACAGTATGTAAAGGGAGATGAAAATCTAATAGTAGTGGGGGACTGTAATAGAGTTGTAGGGGAAGGAGTAGAGGTAAAGCTTACAGAAGAATATGGGATTGGGACAAGGAATGAGAGGAGAAAGACTAATTGAGTTCTGTAACAAGTTTCAGCTAGTAATAGAGAATACTCTGTACAAGAATCACAACAGAAAGAGGTATACTTGGACAAGGCCGGGTGATACGGGAAGATTTTAGTTAGGTTACATCATGGTCAGACAGAGATTCCGAAATCAGATACTGGATTGTAAGGAGTAGCCAGGAGCAGATATAGACTCAGATCGCAATGTAGTAGTGATGAAGAGAAAGCTGAAGCTTAAGAGATTAGTCAAAAATTATCAACACGCAAAGAAGTTGGATACAGAAGTTCTAAAGAATGATGAGATACGCTTGAAGTCCTCTAAGGCTATAGATATAGCAAAAAGGAATAGCTCAGTAGGCAGTACAGTTGAAGAGCAATAGACATCTCTATGAAGGGCAAAGAAGGGAAAGAAAACCGTAGGTGCAAGGAAGGCAGCTGCGAAGGAACCATGGTTAATATAAGAAATACTTCAATTCATCGATGAAAGAAGGAAGTACAAAAATGTCCAGAGAAATGCAGGAATACAGAAATACAAGTCACTTGGGGGTGAAATAGATCGGAAGTTTAGAGAAGTTTAGATGAAACTGCTGCATCAAAAATGTGAAGAAATCGAAAAACAAGATTGTCGGAAGGACTGGCTCAGCATATAAAACATTTAAAACAATTTTCGGCGATGTGGAACCATGGTCTGTAACATTAAGAGTGCAGTGGGAATTCCACTGTTAAATGCAGAGGAGAGAGCGTACATTGAAGACCTCTATGAGGGGGAAGACCTTTCTGATGACGTGACAGAGGAAGAAACAGGAGTCGATACAGAAGACATAGGAGTTCAGTATTAGAGTCAGAATTTAAAAGAGCTTCGGATGACGTAAGTTTTAAATGAGGCAGAATGGATCGGTAACATTCCATTAGAAATTCCAAAGTCATTGCGGGAAGTGGCAACAAAGTGACTCTTCACGTTGGTGCGTATAACGTACGACTCTGGCGATATACCATCCGATTTTCGGAAAGACAATATCCACACAATTCCGAAGATTACAAAACCTGACTAGCGCCTAAATTACAGCACAATCAGCTTAATAGCTCATGCATCCAAAGTTGCTGACAAGAATAATGCACAGAAGAATGGACAATAAAATTGAGGATGTGTTAGATGACTATTAGTTTGTCTTCAGGAATGGTAAAGGAACCAGAGTAGTAGTCCTGTCGTGCGCCCTATCAAACCAGTCAGACGACTGACGACAAAAAAAGTGAACCAGAGGTAAAGGAGCAGTAACAGCACACTCTCCTATGGTGTTCGTAGAGCATTTGCAGCGACACGACCAGCCCCGGATTAACACGGCTGTTCACGGTGTGAAGAAAGAGCTGAGAGGAATTGCTTTTGACTAAATCAAAGTCTCTTCTCTGCCCCGCGTCTGTTTCTTCAACTGACGCAAAATGTGAGTTAGTGTCCGAGGAAGGCGTACTGCTTACTGAGACACCGATAGCGTCTTTTATGTTGGGAGTCCGACCTGCGTCAAAAATCGACGGTATGTCTGCTATTCTGCTTTCCCATGTTGTGAAATCTACCATTTTTCGTTATAAATACACCACTCCAGGCCTATCATGTGTGCAAAGTGTTTCACGTCACCTTTCATTGCCTCTGATTATTACTGCCCAGCAAAGTTTCTATTCCTTGGCAATTGTCAGGCTGGGTGGACGTAGCACCAACATCCTTCACTAAAATTAACAGAATTATAAAAATTCTAAAAAGCAAAATCCCATGTGGGGTTGATGGAATTTCGAACAGAATTCTGAAAATTTGTTCCAATTTAATAAGTAATGTCCTTAGTGATATGCAACACTGGCACAGGGAATTTTTCCAGGCAGGTTGAAATAAGCAGCTGTTAAACCACTTCATAAGAAATGTGACACGACAGAGTTAAACAGTTATCGTCCAATTTCCTTGCTGACATTTTCCAAAGTTCGAAAATGGCTCTGAGCACTACGATAAATATGGGCACTTTTAAGAATTTTGTTTATATAAGTTGAGGGTTAAGGAGCACAAAAAGTTTGTCACACTTTCTTAAAATGCCTTTGTTTTATTTAAACGAAAACTTTTATACAGGATAATTTTAATTCTGTGTTCCTAACCAATAAATATTTATTTGTATACCGTGCCAGTCATGTCATGAAGGGATAGTGCGCTGGGGATAAGCATGCCTTCTGTAGTGTATGTGTTAGTGATAAAACTTAGAGTCGTTTTATGTGTAGGCAGAATTATCCTGTTACTTATGCTTAAAAATTCTGTGCGTTAATGGTTTCATGGGACAATATTATGTCATTGTTGAGCACTCGTGCAATCAGCAGTGAGGTATGTTAGCGCATATATTTCTTTTTGCTTGTCACGTTGTGCGTAGTGTGTCAGAACCAGATGTGCAACAAAACCACACAATAAGACGTGCAGAGTAACCATGTATTTACTGATTAACCTAACGCTATATAAATGCATGTCTTGGTAATCCTCTAGTGAAAAAACTGTAATGCCTGTATTTCGAAGGCTGTGAGTGAAGTGGTGCAGCGAAGTTCAGCGAGGTGCGTCGGCGTGACCCGTCGATATATGTTTTCCTCTTCCAACAATATCTAAATGTGATGGAAAAGGTAACAAAATGTGATGTATCTTTCCTCTTTAAATTTTCTTTGGGAGATACGTTGTCTCATCTCGTTTGTGATGTGACCGATTACAGTATGAATATAGTTTTTCGTGAGATAGCTAACTCTTCCATTGTGGAGCCCTCGGTTTCTCCCATTTCTATTATGTTTTGAAGGGTGGGGTGATTTTATTACGTATATGTACGGCTCGTGAAAGATTTATGAATGTTCGATAGTCTCAGTGGTCAAAGGACCTACTGCAGAGATAGACGGGCTATCTCCAGTAGTTAATAAACGCCCTGGGGTATAGCAACTGTATAGAGGTTTTTGTCAGATGTCAGTTTTTGACAAAGGAGCGTTGTGTGATCTCGAATTTCTTTATGTTAGGGATGGCTTTCCGTTAGGGATGGCTTTTCTCCACGCCACAAATGAACGCTTGCTGGCTATGACAACTAGAGTATGTTGCTTTGTTTGAATTTTTATCATCTTGTTGAACTTTATACGCTCAGCATAGACCTTACCACCATTATCATTTTGATCAACAAAAGGAATATTTTGGGGATAAAGTTTCGATTTGCGAATGCATAGCTTCAGCTTTTATGTGTCATTACTCACGCGCGTTCCCATCAAACATTCTATAAATCTGCTCTCCCAGTTGGTTGACGATATTGTTGAGGGTTCATTTAGGCATACTCTGACGCAATCATATTTTTTGTATGATGAAGAATATTTTAACCACACGTACGGCATCGCGGTAGGGAGCCCATTATCTCCAGTTATATCCAACCTATTTATGGCGTACCTTGGTGGCATAGCGCTGGACACGGCTCCTGTAAAGCCTCGCTGCTTTTATCGTTCCTTCGACGACATGATGATTATCTGGTCTCATGGACGTGAAGAGCTAGGAGAATTCTTGGACCACATCAGCAGTATCGATGACACCAAGTTCACGATGGTGCCTTCCCGCTCCTTAACATCCTCGTCCGCCGTAAAGAAAATTGGTGTGCCAGCCACACTGTTTACCAGAAACCCACCCACACATACATGTATCTGACAGCTAACAGCTGTCACCATCCGTCACAGAAACGTTCTGAGGACCTTGGTACATCGAGTGGAAGCCGTCTAAGAGCTGAAAACCTACGGAAGGAAATCAAACATTTGCGGAAAGTATTCGAGAAAAATGGCTACAACAAGCGCCAGAGTTCGCAAGCCATCTTTCCGAAAACACGTAAGCAGAAGGGCTCCGAGGAGGACTCGAAGAGGCTTGAATTTTTGCCGTTCTGTGGATCAGTAACACCAAAGATCAGCCGGCTCCTAAAGAGACATAAAATCGGTTCTGTCTTAATGGCTCCAGCAAACATTCGGCAACTCATGAGGGATGTTTCCAGAATGAGTTCGAGTCTCGGTCGGGCACACAGTTTTAATCTGCCAGGAAGTTTCAACTCATGAGGCCTACGACAGACGATGTAGGTCTCAGAACGCCAGGAGTATACAAAATACCGCGTGCGTGCGGACAGTTTTATGTCAGACACACTGTGCGTGTTATTGAACAGAGCTCTGTAGAAGACGAGAGACGCTTTCGCCATGGGTACCTTTAGAAATCAGCCGTAGCGGAGCATACTCTAGAAAATGGACTCCGCCCTGCATTCGATGACACATGTGTTATTCGACGGACTAATAGTTTATGGAATGGCGTAATAAAAGAAGCGATCGAGATAAAAAAAAATGACAATACCCTAAAAAAAAGACGGCGGTCTGCAGCTAGGCACGGCTTGGGAACCGGCCAACGGAAGGTTGAAGCAGGCCTCATATGGCACTGTAGTACCAGTGACGTCACAGAAGGCGAAGCGGGTATACAAGGACGGTAGCAGAAACCAAAAGACAATCACTACTTCACAATAACCGAGGAGTTCTCGAGCAAAAGCTCATGGATTTTAAATCACCTGACGCGGCTGAAAGCTCGATAGGATTTTATCAAAGTTTTAATCTGTTTTAGAACTGAAAATGAGAAACGAAAGTGACTTGCACTCAACAATTACAGCTATAGACAATATGGTTCGCATCACATTGTTCTGGGATTAAACGTTAAAGACTTTTCTTGAATTGCACAGTTAGACAGGGTTGCATTCCTGTTGTCAGTCATACAACTCCATGGAGTTCCATGCTAGGATTATCATGTGGGTTAGAATACTGTGGGTGACTACGAAACTTGCCAATTGTAATCCTGTCTGACTGCTGGAGAAAATGGGAGACAGAATGCAGAGCCATCACAAAAAGGAAGCCGACCGTTTGCATAAGCGACACTCGGTCACTGCAGGGCATAAAAGTCAGTTGCTGCCACGTGGCAGACATTTATCGCTGTGTTGACCACTACGACATAGGTGCAGCACAGGGCAGCCGACTGCGGGTCTTAAACCGCTGCTGCGCAAACACTTCGTGCCAGCACCAAGTTACGCAACTCAAGCAAGAGAGAGAGAGAGAGAGAGAGAGAGTGGAAACCTGAGTTGTAAAAAATTGCATCACTACTGAGAAGATGCTCATGAGGAGGAATTTTTGTCCTGTTTACTGTGTTAAACACACATGGTGAACTCATTTTTGTGGGAAATGGTAGTGGTGGAATTAAATGAGTTGTAAGCCACAGTTTTCGTGCAGGTTGCATACATTAAGGGGCAACCTTACACTCACAGGCAAAGTTCATTGATTTATGGTCTTAATGAACCATCTTCACAATTCTCTATTATTCCAATCTCGTACAGAACGCGGAAAGAACAGATACCTAAATCTTTCCGTACGAGCTCTGATTTGCCCTATTTTATCATGGTGATCGTTTCTCCCTATGTAGGTCGGCGTCAACAAAATATTTTCGCATTTGGAGGAGAAAGTTAGTGACCGGAATTTCGTGAGTAGATTGCTCTGCAATGAAAAATGCCTTTGTTTGAATGATGTCCATCCCAAGTCCTGTATCATTTCAGTGACTCACTCTCCCCTGTTTCGCGACAATACACAGCGTGTTGCCCTACTTTTTCGTGTAGGCAGTCTCCTTAGTAGATCCGTTACATTTTCTATGTCTTCTGCCAATTAAACGCAGTCTTTGGTTAGCCTTCCCCATAAAATTTTTTATAGGTTCCTTCCAAATTAAGTTGTTCGTAATTGTAATTCCTGGGTATTTAGTTGATTTCACGGCCTTTAGGTTTGACTGATTTATGATGTAACCGAAATTTTAACGGATTCCTTTTAGCACTCATGTGGATGACCTCACCCTTTAAGTTATTTGGGTTCAATTGCCAATTTTCGTACAGATTTTTTCCTAAATCGTTTGGAAGTTTGTTTTGGTCTTCTGATGACTTTGCTAGTCGATATACGACAGCATCATCTGCCAAAAATATAAGACGGCTTCTCAGATTGTCTCCCAAATCGTTTATATAGATAAGAAACAGCAAAGGTCCTATAACACCACCTTGGGGAACGCTAGAAATCACTTTTGTCTTACTCGAAGACTTTCCGTCAATTACTACGAACTGTGACCTCTATGATAGGAAATCACGAACACACTCGTATAACTGAGACGATATTCCATAAGCAAGCAATTGCACTACAAGCCGCTTGTGTGGTACAGTGTCAAAAGCCTTCCGGAAATCCAGAAATACGCAATCATTTTGAAATCCCTTGTCAATAGCACTCAACACTTCATGCGAGGAAAGAGCTAGTTGTCTTTCACAAGAACGATGTTTTCTAAATCCTTGTTGATTGTGTTTTCTTCGAGGTAATTCATAATGTTAGAACACAATATATGTTCCAAAATCCTGCTGCATATCGACGTTAAGGATATGGGCCTGTAATTTAGTGGATTACTCCTACTACCTTTCTTGAACATTAGTGTGACCTGTGCAACTTTCCAGTCTTTGGCTACGGAAGTTTTGTAGAACGAACAGTTGTAATGATTGTTGAGTATGGACCTGTTGCATCAGCAGACTCTGAAAGGAACGTAATTGGCATCCTGTCTGGAGTACTTGCTTTTATTAAATGATTTAAGTTGCTTCACTACACCGAGGATACCTACTTTTACGTTACGTTGGTAGCTGTTCTTGATTCAAATTCTGGGATATTTACTTTGTCTTCTTTTGTTAATAGATTTCGGAAGGTTGTGTTTAATAACTCTGCTTTGGCAGCACTGTCTACGATAGTATCTCCATTCCAGTCGCGGATAGAAGGCATTGATTGTGCCTTAGGTGGCCGAGCGGTTCTAGGCGCTTCAGTCTGGAACCGCGTGACTGCAACGGTCGCAGGTTCGAATCCTGCCTCGGGCATGGATGTGTGTTATGTCCTTAGGTTAGTTAGGTTTAAGTAGTTCTAAGTTCTAGGGGACTGATGACCTCATATGTTAAGCCCCATAGTGCTCAGAGCCATTTGAACCAGTTTTTATTGTGTCTTACCGCTAGCATATTTCACATACGACCAGAGTCTCTTTGGATTTTCTGCCAAGTTTCGGGACAAAGTTTCGTTGTGTAAAAGTATTATAAGCATCTCGCACTGAAGTCGGCGCTAAATTTCGAGCTTCTGTAAAAGATCGCCAGTCTTGGAGATACTGCGTCTGTTTAAATTTGGTATGTTTTTTTCTTTGTTTCAGCAACAGTGCTCTGAACCGTTTTGTGTACCAAGGAGGATCAGCTCCATCTTTCGTTAATTTACTTTGTGCAAATCTCTCAATTGCTGCCGATACTATTTCTTTGAATTCATGCCACATCTGGTCTACACTTATCTTAATTTGGAAGGAGTGGAGATTGTCTCTCAGGAAGGCGTCAAGTGAATTTTTATCTGCTTTCTTGAATATACATTTTTTCATTTATTTTTGGAGGATTTGGGAGTTACAACATTCATTCTCCCTACGAAAACCCTTTGTTCACTAACTCCTGTACCCGTTTTGATGCTCGTTATTAACTGAGTATTGTTTGTTACTAAGGAGGTCAAGTGTGTTTTCATAACCGTTTGCTATTCACGTGGGCTCATGAACCAAATGGGCGAAATAATTTTCAGAGAATGCGTTTAGCACATTTTCGGATGATGTTTTAAGCATACCTCTGGAATTAAGCCTGTATTTTCACCAACATATCGAGGGTACACTAAAGTCACCACCGACTATAATTGAATGAGTCGGGTACGTGTTTGAAATCAAACGCAGGTTTTCTTTGAACCTTTCAGCAATTGTATCATCTGAATTGGGAGATCGGTAAAATGATCCAATTATTATTTTATTCCGGTTGCCAACAATGACTCCACCCATACTAACTCGCAGGAACAATCTACTTCAATTTCGCGACAATATGAACAACTCCAAACAGCAACAAATACGCCACCTCCAACTGCGTTTAGCCTATTTTTTCTTCGCACAAATTTCGGCTGAACTTAACTCCAGCTTTGGCCAGCTATAAGTGCCTTTGACGATTAGAGCATCGGTGCTTTCTATAAGCGTTTGGAGCTCTGGTACTTTCCCAACACAGCTACGACAAATTACAACTATTATACCGATGGCTCCTGTATCTACGTTCCGCACCCTTTGTGATTAAAGCCATTTATACGTTTCCCCGTGGCCCTCTAACCTAAAAAGCCACTCAGTCCACGCCAGACAGTCCCTGCTACAGGTGTAGCCGCCTCCTGTGAATAGTGGACTCCTGACCAATTCAGCGGGACCCGAAACCCAACCACCTTGTGGTGCAAGTCAAGGAATCTGCAGCCTACACGGTCGTAGAACCGTCTGAGCTTCTGATTCAGACCCTCCATCCGGCTCTGTACCAGATATCCGCAATCAGTCCTGTCAACTATGCTGCAAATGGTCAGCTCTGCTTTCATCTTGCAAGCAAGATTGGCAGTCTCTACCACTTATGTTAGGTGCTCGAAACCAGGGACAATCTCTTCTGATCCAAAGTTACACACATCATTGGTACTGACATTAGCCACCACCTGCAGTTGGATGCACCCTGGGCTCTTCATGGCATCCGGAAGGACCCGTTCCACGTCTAGAATGACTCCACCCGGTATGCACACGGAGTGCACATTGCCTTTCTTCCCATTCTTGGCAACCGTGTCCCTAAGGGGCCCCATAATGCGCCTAACGTTGCAGCTCCCTTCGATAAAAATTTGATTAATTAATTAAATTGACAAATTAATAAACTCTTGCCCTCCTGGGAAATCTCCCACTCCTTCCCTACCACCCCTACTCTCACCTCCCCTAATCCAGCGGGAAATTAGCAGGAAAAGTATCAGTCTGTGCTGGAGAGGAACGCTCTCACGAAAGGAAAATCAAGCAAAGGATATACTGTTTACTTATAAATTTCTGTAAGCAATTGGATCTCTCTTGCTCTTCATTCTTTGCTGTACTGGAAAATGTGGGTCTTGTAAAATATATCAAAAAGAAGTAACAATACAGATCGCTTTTTCTTCCGATCAGTCAAGGGCTACTATCAAGAAATGAACGTCAACGCAACTCACCGCACGTAATTACAGAGTTAAAAATCTCTCAATCCTATCTTCGCACCGACTGCAGGGACAGCTGGGACATTGCGCGCCTACGCGCCGACTGCTTTACCGGACTGCACCATGCACTGGTGTCTGAGAGTTCGCACTATACCCATTCGGGCCACACGTCGGCTACCACACCACCAGCTGGCTTGTGCAGCACACAGTCTGGAAGTGGCACTAATTGCAAAACAATGAATCAGGTGGTCGCAACTCTTTGATACTAATTCCTGAAAAATCCCTGTCAAAAAACATGCTCTACACCTTTCTCTCTCTCTCCCCCCTTGCCCCTCTCTCTTAAGTGGATCTTCCCTGTTTGTGTGAACCAACGTATGCAAACACACACACACAAACACACACACGCACACGCACACACACACACACACACACACACACACACACACACACACACACACACACACACCCTGAGTTGTGTGCGGCCGCATTCATGCCGTTTGTTCTTTGGCATTTTGTCACACTGAATGGCGTCTTGTTTCTTCCTTACTTACTGGCGTAACGAAGTTGCTGGCTTGCCTCCTCGAGTAGCAGCAGTAGTCGTATTATCTTTGGTGTGACCGCTAGTATTTCCAGGTGGGGTGGTGTGTGTGATGGACAGTCGGTTGGGACGGAGCAGCGAAGAATTCTCCGCGGCGTTAGGCCAGGCTGGTACCGCTGGCGGCGTGCACGTACTGTCAGATTGTGAGGCGCTAGCTGTGAGAGCAACAAAGTTCGTTGCCCACCGTACCTGGACGCTGAAGTTGAGTGATCAGTTAACCTGTTATGAAGCCTCAACTACTGCGACATGTCTCCGTTCGTTTGTGGATTGTTGCTCCCTGGACCGTTCGGGCTAGCAGCAACGTATGATGTGTTGGAGTCGGCGAAATCATACAGGCGTCTTCCTATATTGTGATTAATTATTAAATTGACTGTTACTTGCCGGTGAAGTGTACCAGCGGTATTTTATGTCCTGTGGCCGTTAACGCCCCAGTTACCTGCCCTGGTCGTTAGCGTAGTGTTCCGGCAGTGTGCCTTTCATCGTCGTGTTGTCTGGCAAGGCGTGTAGTTCCAACAGCCTTTTAAGGTGTTTGGTTCATATTTTGCTTAGAGTGGTTATTGTTCCCTTGGCTATTTTTAGACGCCAGTGTCTGAAGAGGTAGTGCTGTTTGTATCCTCGTCTTCGCCCGATATTTTCCATCATTGTACCATTGGTCGGACGGAAGGGAATTGGTTAAATTGTTGGTCGGTCCTTGGGCCGTCCCTAGTTTGAGTTGCCACCCGATTATTTAACTTCGGCTCTTGGCTGCGTGTCTCACCTCACCTTACGTTTGAGCTACCTTCTCAGGCCGACCCTTGGAACACTTCTAAACAGGACGGTTCAATCCTGCGTCCGGCCATCCTGATTTAGGTTTTGCGTGATTTCCCTAAATCACTAGGCCAGGATGGTTTCTTTGAAAGGGAACGGCTGGCTTCCTTCACTGTCCTTCCCTAATCCGATGAGACCGATGACCTCGCAGTTTGGTCTCTCTCCCAAACAACCCAACCAACCAACTTCTAAGCACCACTTGTTCTGTTTGTTTTAGATTGTGATTTTCATTTTAGTTTGAAGTATTGTGCGAGGCCTTTGGCCGTGTATTAATTCAGTTCCATTTAAATTTTACGTTAACGCCTTCAGTCATGTTAAATTAAAATTTTGGAGATTGATTATATTTGAAAAAATATTTTTCCTTAAAATTTGTTCTATCTGAAATTATTTGTAATCCAGGCCCTAAGCCATTAATTGTTCGATGTGTTATGAGTGGCCTTCAGCCAAGGATTTACGTGGACCTCTTTTAATAAGGCCTTCAGCCGTATACATTCTTTAAAAGTAACATTTTTATAAGAAGAAAGAGGTTTATTTTAAATTGTTTGTCTGACTTGTTGTTCAGGCTTTCAGCTGTTGTTTCAAATTTGTTTGTGGCCTTCAGCCATGCAGTAAGTTAATATTTCGTTAATTAGGCTTTCGGCCATTCTATAGTAAGTTTAAAAAGAAATTTCTTGATTAGAAAAAAAATGTTTGTTGATGTGTTTTAATTATAGTTGTCCTTCAGACGTGAAGTGTAGGCCTTCAGCCACTAATTGTTTTCAGTTGCATGTTCTTTTTAATTTTTACCATCTATTTTTAATTGCTTTTGATTTCTAAGCCAGGCCTTCAGTCGTTCTTGTTTTGGGCCTTCAGCCCAGAAAGCATCTCAAGTTTTCTTTAACTAGGCCTTCAGCCATATTGTCTAATTGTGATCTTTTAAAGCAATGTGCAAATAAGTGGTTCTTAGAAAAATAAAGTTGTGTGTTTGATTGTGCAACTCACAGTAACTGTTTACGGCCCCATCCACTATCGTAACCTCATCCTGTGCGCTCTCTGAGTACCTACCAACCAGGTTTCACACCCAACCCTCCTCCCTTCCATCACCATCCTCTGCCCACCTCACCACTCATACAGACCTGGCGTTGGTAGTCAGAACATCCCTTTGTTCTCACATTTCCACTGCTATGGGAACCTGTAGCAGATGGAACAAAGACATTCATCTTGGAAATAATTGTCAATATCAGTTAATTTCTCCAAGAACTAAGAGTTTATTTTATTTTATTTTGCCGGCAACTAATTTCGGCATTCCACCATGTCATATTCAGGCCCTGTATGCATCTCTCAAAATGCCAAAACTGGTTGACATTAAAATAAGATAAAATAACGCCTTAGTTGCACAGCTGTTGGAGAATTTATTGATATTGACAATTACTTAACCAGCTGATGTCCCCTATGGATCAACAGAAATCCTGGAAATATTCCCTCACTATCAGATTGATTGACTATTTAATTACATCTATACCCTTTATGTGGAGCCAGTTTTTACTTGCGTCCTATTGGTGGACATTAGCACTGGTATATTTGACGGGATTCGATCCTGCAACTGCCTAGTTTCCCAACCCTACTCTTCCCCCTTCTCGATTCTTTTTCCCTTATCTCCTGTTGGTGGATACCGTCACAGTTAGATACAGAGTGACAATTCTTGAACTGTATGAAAAAAATGAAAATTAGTTACAAACTACGTCGTGAACCCACACTACATTCAACATGTAAATGTCACTACAGATATTCGGATTTAGGTTATGACACGTTCGATATGCTGCCATCATTGGCGATGATGTGCAGTAGATAAATAGCGAAATTCTGCATGGCCCAGTGAAGTGTCTGAACATTTATCCTGTTGATGACCACCTGAGTGGCTATTTTCAACTCAACAACGGGTTCGAGGTTGTTGCTGTACACCTTGTCTTTAATATAGCCCCACAAAAAGAAGCCGCATGTGTTCAAATCTGGAGAATATGGCGGCCAATCGAGGCTCATGCCAGTGGCCTCCGAGTACCCCACAGCCAGAATGCAGTCCCTAAACTGCTCCTACAGGACATAAAACTCTCTCCTGCTTCGATGGGATCGAGTTCCATCTTGCATGAACCACATCGAAATCAGGGTCACTCTGGATAATGGGAATGAAATTATCTTCCAAAACCTTCAAGTACCGTTCGGTAGTCACCGTGCCATCAAGAAATATCGCACCGATTATTCTGCGACTGGACGTTGCACACCACGCAGCCACTTGTTGAGGGTGAAGAGAGTTCTCGATCGCGAAATGCGGATTCTCAGTCCCCCAAATGCGCCAATTTTACTTATTGACGAACCCATCCAAATGAAAGTGGGTTTCGTCGCTAGACCAAACCGTACTATACGTAATACACTCCTGGAAATGGAAAAAAGAACACATTGACACCGGTGTGTCAGACCCACCATACTTGCTCCGGACACTGCGACAGGGCTGTACAAGCAATGATCACACGCACGGCACAGCGGACACACCAGGAACCGCGGTGTTGGCCGTCGAATGGCGCTAGCTGCGCAGCATTTGTGCACCGCCACCGTCAGTGTCAGCCAGTTTGCCGTGGCATACGGAGCTCCATCGCAGTCTTTAACACTGGTAGCATGCCGCGACAGCGTGGACGTGAACCGTATGTGCAGTTGACGGACTTTGAGCGAGGGCGTATAGTGGGCATGCGGGAGGCCGGGTGGACGTACCGCCGAATTGCTCAACACGTGGGGCGTGAGGTCTCCACAGTACATCGATGTTGTCGCCAGTGGTCGGCGGAAGGTGCACGTGCCCGTCGACCTGGGACCGGACCGCAGCGACGCACGGATGCACGCCAAGACCGTAGGATCCTACGCAGTGCCGTAGGGGACCGCACCGCCACTTCCCAGCAAATTAGGGACACTGTTGCTCCTGGGGTATCGGCGAGGACCATTCGCAACCGTCTCCATGAAGCTGGGCTACGGTCCCGCACACCGTTAGGCCGTCTTCCGCTCACGCCCCAACATCGTGCAGCCCGCCTCCAGTGGTGTCGCGACAGGCGTGAATGGGGGGACGAATGGAGACGTGTCGTCTTCAGCGATGAGAGTCGCTTCTGCCTTGGTGCCAATGATGGTCGTATGCGTGTTTGGCACCGTGCAGGTGAGCGCCACAATCAGGACTGCATACGACCGAGGCACACAGGGCCAACACCCGGCATCATGGTGTGGGGAGCGATCTCCTACACTGGCCGTACACCACTGGTGATCGTCGAGGGGACACTGAATAGTGCACGGTACATCCAAACCGTCATCGAACCCATCGTTCTACCATTCCTAGACCGGCAAGGGAACTTGCTGTTCCAACAGGACAATGCACGTCCGCATGTATCCCGTGCCACCCAACGTGCTCTAGAAGGTGTAAGTCAACTACCCTGGCCAGCAAGATCTCCGGATGTGTCCCCCATTGAGCATGTTTGGGACTGGATGAAGCGTCGTCTCACGCGGTCTGCACGTCCAGCACGAACGCTGGTCCAACTGAGGCGCCAGGTGGAAATGGCATGGCAAGCCGTTCCACAGGACTACATCCAGCATCTCTACGATCGTCTCCATGGGAGAATAGCAGCCTGCATTGCTGCGAAAGGTGGACATACACTGCACTAGTGCCGACATTGTGCATGCTCTGTTGCCTGTGTCTATGTGCCTGTGGTTCTGTCAGTGTGATCATGTGATGTATCTGATACCAGGAATGTGTCAATAAAGTTTCCCCTTCCTGGGACAATGAATTCACGGTGTTCTTATTTCCATTTCCAGGAGTGTAATTCCCATCATGCCCTACGGCCAACCATGCAGTTTGAATGGCCTAAACAAACCGTACAGAAGTTATGAATATTTTATTTCATACAGTTGAATAACTGTCATTCTGTAATTTTGTTATGAAGTCTGTTATATTAGACATAGATGAATATTTCAAATTTCAGCTCAACTGCATACCATGTCCTTAAACAGTTTACAGGAGAGCCTGGAGAGATGCATATTTGCAATACCACTACTGGAAAGAATAAATTGATCAACCAGGAATTTGACATTGTTATTGGGTTTTTAAAGCATTATAGAATGCCCAAATTGCTTCTCTCCGCTAAATTGAGAAGGATGAGTTAGGGCCTACTTCATGGTAGAGTAGATACAACTACAAATACTATGGCAAGACAGAGTCCAATCCCATGTGTTGAGAAGCTCTAAACACCACACACTTAAACCACAATCCAAGCCGCATTAGTAGTAGAAGCTGTCATGGATAGATGTGACACATAACTGAAACACTCGCACATCCTGCGCGCTCGTGCCCTGATGTCCACAAACGACATGGTAATCCCTTAGTACACCGCCAGCGCCAATGCTCAGAGGTCGGATAAAACTGGCGCAGCTGCAGTCGTGGACGCATGTCTCCCTGAGAGCACCATCCTGTCAATGGAGGCCGTCTGGGGATGACTGGAGTCATAGGAATTCGGATGTTATCAATACGTCCAGCGCCAACACTTGGCAGTGATCAAAACTGAATCGCTCAATTTTCCATGCAAACTACATGCAGCACACGTGATCGTAGAGATAGCTAAACACATACTGGGTAGTAGTTCGCTATTCAGCTATCCAGAGATCGTGGCCACTGCCGCCGCCGGGACTTCTCCCCACTGCTGTTGGCAAGAACCTACTAGCTGATCGATAATAACTTTTCCTTGTACCCACTTCCCGCGAAAGCGTTAAGGCGCAAATGTCAATTTATTTCGGTCACCGACAACCTCCGCCACACACCCGAACAGTTGGCAGAGCTGACCTACGAAACCAGCCACATATTTATCACTGTAATCAAAATTAAGTATTACAACTGCAGCCCCAATCTCGTGACATTCGATATTGAGTGAAGTATCGGAAGTACCTGCTCCTGACGGCTGTGGCTCTGCGACAAACCTCGCATTGAAATTGGTGTATCTACATTCTCCTTATGACTGGACACAATTTTCCACAAAAAAGCTTTCATCCCCCTTATGGCGAATGATTCATTGAAATCTCAATTTTTAACGCCAAATCCATATCTCTCTTATGACTAGACATGTCATTCTCATTGCATATGTTGGAATAAAGACCAACGTAACTTTACATCCTAACACATACTTTATAAGTCTGATGATCACAGTGAATCTATCACACGTCCCCTATTAAGTATAACACTTCGCCAATAACTGAATGCTGGTGACATCAAGTAATATTGAGTAAAAATCCGCGATCGATGGACATGCTCCATCTGTTTTTCTTGCGAGTGGCACCAGCGTGTCTTAGGAAGAGAGACATAATCGTCTTATAAGCGATCAGCTATTAAAAACACGAACGCAACCACCATGTTACTGTCACTCTGCACAAAAAGCGGTTTTGGCTCTACAGGGACACATAATTATCGCTAACAATATCCATGATCACATATTGTAGGTGGTGTGCTATTTGAGGAACCATTTAAAAAATGCAACGCTAGATTGAAGTCGTAAGAGATGTACAAAATCCTCTGGCCAATACACCTGTAATTCAGATCTATTGTGTTACGCTTGCTGGTAGACATTGTTTCCGTGATTTGGAATCAAGTATCTCCATTTAGTTACATACTTGCAGTGGATCCTATGGAGATGCCTTTTAATGGTTATAGCCACTGGTGGATCATATTCATGGCAATCTCATACCTCGAAACGAGTCACCTTTTTCGAGCCTGTCTGCTACAGCAAAACTCCAACGTGGTTGTAGACTGTCCCTGCGGTCCCTGCGACTTTGTCCATATGATCGTTCCAGTTTAAGTCAGAACCAAGCAGAAGTCCGAGAATGCTATGTCTGCCACCTGTATTCTGTGGATAAACGGGATGAGCTGAATTAATGCGAAAAAACCGAGTTTTGACCACTTGGTGAAAGGGACGCATGTAGAATGGCAGTGTACAATGCTGTAGTCACATATTGCTTGGATGTGTTACAGCAGAAAAGTGATGGTCTGTGGCATATGATTCTCCTACAGTATGGGTGCATAGGATACACTGCAAGTATGTGATTGAATGGAGAGTCTTGATTCCAAACCATGTAGAATGTTTAAGGACAGCACCAGATGGACCTTTCTCCTACAACATGAGGCATTAGAAAATACAGTATGAGCAGTTACGGCGGTGTTTCTTATGGGGAAAATTAGGAAGACTTCACATCATATGGGAACTGGAAGAAGGACGAGGATTTTGCTACTGCATTGTGTTTCCAAACTACATACATGTACTACGAAGGAGATCTGCATCACTTAGGATGTATTCATATCTGGCACCCAAATATCTCTCCTCATTATTCTGTACCATCCAGCAGCGAAAATCTATGAACTATACATTCTTTGCTAACGTTACCTGGTAGAGGACTCGACAAGACATTACCACGTTCCTCTGTTCCAATACACCGAAAACGAATACCACCTTGTGACGACATCGAGCATATATGGTTACCCTATTAAATATACAGATTTTGGTTCATTGGAATAGGTTGACAAAGCGATAAAAGTCAATTGCACAGGCCAGTGTAAAGTTTCGTCACCCATACTGTAGGAGAACCATATGCCACATACTATCACAAGACAGAGTCCATCTGTTGTCCTTTCATAAGCAGTTTGATACATTGCTTTTCTGCTGTAACACATCCAAGCAATATGTGACTACAACGTTGTATACTGTCACAGATTTTGTTTTTCCACCATGACTTCAAAGTCTGTGTCATGTACTAAACTGATATTAAAAGTTTTGGTCCATTGCCTCTCACAGAAAGGTAGGTGTAAACCATGCTGCTCTGACTAAAAGGCGGAGGCGGTGTTTCTTATTGACAAAAACATAGAGCACATTGTAACAGATGGATACTAATAGAGTTTACGTGATATGGGGATGTTGACCTCTACATGTATTCTCATCTTCCACAGTGACAGCGTAGCAGATATGTAGGTGTTCCATTTTGGAGAGACCAAGAGCATTCACTTCCATTATTGCCACCAGGTACATGATCACTGTTTCAGTGCTGGCCACCCCTGGAATGTGTTGCTCCCACCAAGACTGTCTCCATCTGAAACAAGTGGTGTCCATCAGTCATTATGTGGTAATCAAGCGTGTACCAGTGGAAAGATGCTGCAGAAAAGACACCATACATATGGGACGACGTACTGTAATAATAATGCGATTAAGTTTCGCGATTTTACCAGTTTTTCTGTAATTTCAACGACGACCAAAGACACGCCAGCATGCTTCCCAATTTCTGTATCGCCACTAAAGCATCCATATACCAAAATATCCACGGGTGTACTGCCGGTCTACAGTGTCCAACGGGCACAATATAATGGGGATAGATAACTGTGCAGTACGTTCATTCACAGTTAATGCTCGGACACATACACCAAAGTATACCAAACAGCTCCTACATCGATGCAGTTAGGTTACCAACAAATTTTCCACATTTTGATTGTAGTGCGGAATTTACAATTATGAATCGCCATCTTCCTTTGTGTGGATGGGAGTCATCGAGTATTCTCACATTCATAGGATAAAGTTGTAAGTTGAAAGATACCCCAGCATTGTCTTTGACCAACGCTCCCTGCAACACTGTTGCCGATTTAATTTGCAATTGACCAAAAGTAGGGGGGTACTATACGCGCTACATTCCATGGCTCAAGAAGGAACAGAGCGAGCTGAATCCATAACTGCTATTCAGCGAAAACTGTTCTGCATGAATCCAGCTTACAGCACCCATCCAAGAGCACAAGATCTTTCCAGATGTGTACATATCGAGGAGGTTAGCACACCTTACCGGTGTGTAGTAGACATGAGAGTGAAGTGACGATGTAACTGATGGTTAAGAAGAAATGCGTGGTTTATGCATGATGAAGCCTCAGATGGGTGGTGTTTTAAGTATTTTACGTAAATCAACTGTGTTATCGATTCTAAAGTATTGATCTAGTATCTGGGGTCAGTGGCAATAGAGAAATGATTGTAGTACACAAACACAAACACTTGTAAGGCTATAAGGTTCACCAATTAAACACACTGTAACGTTAAAACCACATCGTTTCCAAAATCTTAGTAATGTGGAGTGTAACGCTCTTAATACCCTAATGCAGGACATATATGTCCAACATCTGACATGCATCCAGCAAGTTTGCTATCCCATTCATTACTGTGGCAGACTTTAAGATGATAAAACAATTTCCTTCTACACCAAAGAAAAACGTAGATTCTTCGTGTTACATCCACAATATAGCTTTCTGAAGTATGTAGCACCCACTGTTCACACCCAGTTATGGTTCATAAATTATACTATGCTCGCATCAGTCCTATAAAATGATCCTCAGGAATGGAAAATGCATCTTACAACGAAACAGACAAACACATTGTTGTTGTTATTGTGGTGTTCAATCCAGAGACTGCTTTGATGCAGCTCTCAATGCTTATCTATCCTGTGCATGCTTCTTCATCTCCCAGTACCTACTGCAACCAACATCCTTCTGAATATGTTTAGTGTATTCATCTCTTGGTCTCCCTCTACGATTTTTACCCTCCACGCTGTCCTCCAATACTAAATTGGTGATCCCTTGATGCCTCAAAATATGTCCTACCGAACGATCCCTTCTTCTAGTCAAGTTGTGCCACGAATTTCTCTTATCCCCAGTTCTATTCAATACCTCCTCATTAGCTATGTTATCTACCCATCTAATCTTCTGCATCCTTCTGTGGCACCACATTTCGAAAACTTCTATTCTCTTTTTGTCTAAACTATTTATTGTCCACGTTTCACTTCCATACATGGCTACACTCCATACAAATACCTTCAGAAAAGTCTTCCTGGCACCTAAATCTATACTCGATGTTAACAAATTTCTCTTCTTCAGAAACGCTTTCCTTGCCATTGCCAGCATACATTTTATATCCTCTCTACTTCGACCATCAGCACTTGCTCCCCAAGTAGCAAAACTCATTTACTACTTTAAGTGTCTCATCTCCTAATCTAATACCTTCAGCATCACCTGATTTAATTCGACCACATTCCATTATCCTCGTTTCGCTTTTGTTGATGTTCATCTTATATCCTCCTTTCAAGACACTGTCCATTCCGTTCAACTGCTCGTCCAAGTCCTTTGCTGTCTCTGACAGAATTACAATGTCATCGGCGAACCTCAAAGTTTTAATTTCTTCTCCATGGATTTTAATGCCTACTGCAAATTTTTCTTTTGTTTCCTTTACTGCTTGCTTTAATATACAGATTAAATAACATCAGGGATAGGCTATAACCCTGTCTCACTCCCTTCCCAACCACTGCTTCCCCTTCATGCCCCTCGAATCCAGACAAACACATAGCAGCGGTGTTTGACATGTGAAATTACACGCCATGCTGCACTAAGTCCATAAACAGGACAACTGTCAAGCAAATGTATGCCCTGCGTTTGCAGTACCTCACAAACCACTGTCATAAACTTAAAATCACTGTAGTTATGAGACTGAAGATTCGATTTGTGCCCAGATGTGGCAGAGAAATGGAGTAGTTCGCACACATCTTCGTTCATCTAGAGGAGGTTGTTGAAATATACCACATAACTCATGTACCCCGAGAGAACAATCGACAAAAATGGTTAAAAGCGTGATAAATGACCCACCGCAACAGCTCCCCCTCTCTATAATGCGTCAGTCTACCATTAAATAATACCTCGCTATAGCTCCATCTCTACCGATTGCTCCATCTACTTTCTATCCTCCTCTAATGCACATCTGCGTTAATTTAAAGGCAGATGGATCTCTTTTCCAGGAAAACATCAAAGACAGCAGTCAACCTGCATGTATCCCTGTTACCTCAGTATACGTTCAGCTGAATGTTATTAAAAACCATGCAGAAATTTTTCTGTAATGTATTTGTTAACTGACACCATGGCAGAGAATACAAAGAAGCACATTGTAAATACTGTTTGTTAGGCTTTAAAACACTTAAACAGTCTTGCACAGGGTCAAACACGTGATCCATTCTGTAGTTGTATATTGCAGTCCCCCAGCTGGTGTAAAACAACGCTTTTTAGAAAATGAAACTTTATAAAAATTTATAAGGTGGCTGCCGATAACTTTGAGGTCGCACCTGGACTTGTGCTCTGACATATATAGAGCTATCATTCTAAATTTGGTGGTCATCCACGTTAAACAATCTATTCCAGCCGCCTTATTGCTGTTCAAGAAAAATGACTGTTTCTCTGGTTGCCGGTGCTTCCGTGACAATTTTTTCTCATATTCCTCTTGCTGTCACATCGTTATTTCCAAGTACAAAAATTTTCCTGCCCAGAGCAGAAGACATGCAAGTGTTCCCTCATTACCCCACTATTTCCCCTCAGTTTGGCGTATTTTTCCACAATTTATCGGTATTTTACATCAATTTTCGTAGTTTTATCGATTTTATGTCACTTCTAACCATGCAATCATGACATAACATCTCTCCATGTATTCTACAATTGCCTGTAGATGTAGTGCAGTTTTCAACACCTAGCACATATGCACCATTTTTCTGTATGTATGTGTGTGTGTGTGCATACATGGCACAGAGTAGTTTCGAGACAGCATCAGGCTAGAGCTCGTATGTGGATCCGCCATGCGATCTGTCAGGGATAGTGGTCGAGGGTGGATACAGCTGCGGCACACGCTCCTCTTGCATTAACTCAGCACACCCTGTTTCTCCACGGAAGGCGGACTTCTGCTTGGTTCTCACTTCAAATTGGAACTATCACATGGACAAAGCTGCAGGGAGAGAGGGCAGCGTAGAGACTGAGGAATTGATACAAGATGCAGAGTGACTGTCTAAAACTATGTTGGAGTTTTACTGTATGGGTCCTCAGCATATAGGTTCGAAAAAGTTAACTCGTTTCGAAATATGAGATTTACCAATGGCTGCAATCATTGAATGTTATCTCCATATGATCCAATGCAAGTATGCGGTTGACTGGAAGACATGATTCCAAATCACAGACGGAATTTCTACCACAAAGCGTAACACTAAAGATCTGAAAAGCCGTATATTGGTCATAGGATTTTGTGCATAATGGCGTGGATGTGTCGCAGAACCTCTGTTACACTGTCTACATGGTATCGAGATGGCATGTGTTATGGTTACTGTTTGTTAGCTTGAGAAATATCTAGCAACAGCATGAGGGAGTCACAAATATCGGATTAATATAACGTTTCTTAGCCAAATCACCTTCTAAATTCGATAATAAGAATGATTTTTATTACGAGCTGGCGAAGTGCACCCGCATTTTCGGTCTGTCAATAGACGCCCCAGAGATCACCGTTTCTGTTCAACGTTGCGATATTTGTTTGGAAGATCACTTCATTCGGAAGCAATTTAGTACCTCGATTTATAAAACATGTATAGTTTTTAACATGGATATCATTAGCGATGCTTGTGTGTCCCTGTAGAACCACGACCGCTTTTTATGCGGGGTAACAGTAACTTGGTCTATACGTTCGTGTTTTTAATAGCTGGTCGCTTATAAGACGAGTATGTCTCTCGTCCTAAGACATGCTGGTGCCACTCGCAAGAAAAACACATGGAGCATGTCCATCGATCGCGGATTTTCGCTCAATATCGTTTGGTGTCACCAGCATTCAATTATTGGCGGTAGGGGATATGAGATAGATTCGCTACGATCAGCAGGCTTATAAAGTATATATTAGGATGTAAAGTTACGGTGGTCTACGTTCCAACATGTGCAAAGAAAATAACATCTGTGTTCAAAACGGAAGTATGGATTTGACGTGAAAAATTGAGATTTCAGCGCTTCAGTATCTATAAGGGGGATGAAAGATTTTATGTGGAAAATTGTGTCCAGTCATAAGGATACAGATATAGAAATTACGATGCGAGACTCGCAGAAGACTGCAACCGCAAGGTGGGGATTGGGGCTGCAATTGTAATAGTTAACTGTGATTACAGTGACACGTATGTGGATGGTATCGTACGGCAGCCCTGATGACTGTTCGGGTGTGTATTCAACATGGTGGCGTTCCTGTCAGGGTTCTTCCCAGCCATAGGTAGCGGTCATCCACTGAAGTAGCAGCCCTTGGGCGGCCTGAGCGACGCATGACATCGACAGTCCCTGTCTCTCTGTATCTCCTCCATGTCCGAACAACACCGCATTGGTTCACGCCGAGACACCTGGACACTTCCCTTGTTGAGAGCCCTTCCTGGCACAAAGTAACAATGTGGACGGAATCGAACCGCGGTATTGACCGTCTAGGCATGGTTGAACTACAGTCAACACGAGCCGTGTGCATCCTTCCTGGTGGAATGACTGGAGCTGATCATCTGTCAGACCCCTCTTTCTAATAGGCGCTGCTCATGCATGGTTGTTTACATCTTTGGGCGGGTTTAGTGACATCTCTAAACAGTGAAAGGGACTGTTTCTAATAGTGGTACTGCATCATGCCTCTTTCGCACATTGTTTAAGAACATAGAATGCAACTAAGCTGAAATTTGAAATTTCCAGCTATCTCTAACGTAATGGACTTCCTAACAAATGACCTAACTGTGACAATACCCACCAATAACAGGCAATGGAAAAATATTCTGGTGGGGGAAAGAGTAGGGTTTGGAGACTGAGCAGTTGCAGGACTGAATCCCACCAAAGATACCAATCCTAGTATCCACTAATATGATGCAAGGAAAGGGTATCGATTTAATTAAGCAGTCAATAAAACAGAGTGAGGGAATATTTCAATGAAGTCCATGGCTGGGAGTTTGGCAGGTATCCGCTATGTTCAGGACAAATGCTGGGTTAGTGTGGCACATGACAGACGCTACCTACTTATTCTTGAATTATTTGTTCCATTTGATACAGGTTTCCATCGAACTGGAAGTGTGGGAGCGAAGGGACGTACCGACTACCATCGCCAGGTAGTTGAGTGGTGAGGTGGGTCCTGGAGGGATTGAAGGAAAAGGGGTGGGAGGGACATATTGATGTGTATGTTTGTGTTTTTTCATATGTTAGTCCACACAAACAGGAAGTACCCACTTGAGAGAGAGATAGACAGGGAGAGAGAGATTCTCTCCAGCACCAACTGAGTCCTTTTCCTACCAATATCCAACGGGGAGGGAGGGGGTTGCGGTGTTGGACGGCAGAACTGGGGGTATTTCCCAAGAGGGAGGTGTTAATTAACTTACAGATTTAATTAATTAGTCGATTAATTTTATATCAAAGGTGCATTTGTATCAGCGAGGGGAGTTCCCAGAGGCATGGGAGTGGGGGACGAAACTGGTGAGGTTTGAGGGGGTTCTCAGAAGGACAGATTATGCCCTGCGGGTAATAAATGAACCCCCAGAGGGTCATAAACCTCTTAGCAGAATAATAGGTTAAGGTCACAAATCACTCGAGTTTTTCCCTGAATGTATGCCGCCTGCACATAACTGGCTTTATCCCACAACTAATGTTCTCCATTTGTAAACATGAGTTATTTAAAAGACCGTACCTTCATGTAGGAGGTATCCAGTGTAGCTCTCAGTAATTTATAATTCTAACACAGCACAAAAGCCACCATTAAATGGGGCAAATAGTATACACATCTGCTACATCTTAGAGTTCGTTTAGTGAACAATGTTTTTCCTGGGCCAGGATGAAGAGCAACTTTTTGTCATTTTGCCATCACTTTAGTGTGTAGTTTGGATAAGTTTCCTGCTTCTTATAAAGGCGTTTTCTTATGCAAGTACACTTGACTTCACGTCATATCTTGTTAGTTTTTATTGGTTCTTAGCAATGTGAATCCTTTTTTTTCCCGTACCTCAGCCGGTAAAAACGGCGTCTTTATAGGATTACTTTTTTCTTCATCTGTCTCTCCGTCTGTTAAGACCGCTTTTTCTCAGAAATGAGTAGAGGTAACGAAATTTATGTCACGTGCTGAGGCCTACAGTTCTTTAGCGCTGTAAAACATGTCAGCTTCTACGTCAATGCAATCAAACGACGCGACCATTTATGTCACATATTCATCTCAGTTGTGCGAGGAGTGGATTCGTGATTTCTTCTCAGAATGATCACAGTTCGTAGTTATCGACGGAAAGTCATCGATTAAAACAGAAATTATATCTGGCGTTCACCAAGAAAGTGCTACATGCGCTCAGCTGTTCTTGATCTACACTCCTGGAAATTGAAATAAGAACACCGTGAATTCATTGTCCCAGGAAGGGGAAACTTTATTGACACATTCCTGGGGTCAGATACATCACATGATCACACTGACAGAACCACAGGCACATAGATACAGGCAACAGGGCATGCACAATGTCGGCACTAGTACAGTGTATATCCACCTTTCGCAGCAATGCAGGCTGCTATTCTCCCATGGAGACGATCGTAGAGATGCTGGATGTAGTCCTGTGGAACGGCTTGCCATGCCATTTCCACCTGGCGCCTCAGTTGGACCAGCGTTCGTGCTGGACGTGCAGACGACACGTCTCCATTCGTCCCCCCATTCACGCCTGCCGCGACACCACTGGAGGCGGGCTGCACGATGTTGGGGCGTGAGCGGAAGACGGCCTAACGGTGTGCGGGACCGTAGCCCAGCTTCATGGAGACGGTTGCGAATGGTCCTCGCCGATACCCCAGGAGCAACAGTGTCCCTAATTTGCTGGGAAGTGGCGGTGCGGTCCCCTACGGCACTGCGTAGGATCCTACGGTCTTGGCGTGCATCCGTGCGTCGCTGCGGTCCGGTCCCAGGTCGACGGGCACGTGCACCTTCCGCCGACCACTGGCGACAACATCGATGTACTGTGGAGACCTCAAGCCCCACGTGTTGAGCAATTCGGCGGTACGTCCACCCGGCCTCCCGCATGCCCACTATATGCCCTCGCTCAAAGTCCGTCAACTGCACATACGGTTCACGTCCACGCTGTCGCGGCATGCTACCAGTGTTAAAGACTGCCATGGACCTCCGTATGCCACGGCAAACTGGCTGACAATGACGGCGGCGGTGCACAAATGCTGCGCAGCTAGCGCCATTCGACGGCCAACACCGCGTTTCCTGGTGTGTCCGCTGTGCCGTGCGTGTGATCATTGCTTGTACAGCCCTCTCGCAGTGTCCGGAGCAAGTATGGTGGGTCTGACACACCGGTGTCAATGTGTTCTTTTTTCCATTTCCAGGAGTGTATATAAGCATTTAGGAGACAATTTGAGCAGCCTTGTCACATTGCTGCAGATGATGCTGTCATTTACAGTTTTTGAAATCATTAGAAGACCAAAACCCATTACAATAGGATTTAGGCAAGACATCTGCACCAGGTGACAAACAAATATTGCTGTATAAGATGTAGCTTTTATTTTTTCTAAGAAATTCAAATGGCTCTAAGCACTATGGGATTCAACATCTGGGGTTATCAGTCCCCTAGACTCAGAACTACTTAGACCTAACTTAACCTAAGGACATCACACACATCCATGCCCGAGGCAGGATTCGAACCTACGACCGCAGCAGCAGCGCAGTTTCGGAGTGAAGCGCCTAGAACCGCTCGGCCACAACGGCCGGTCTTTATTCTTCCTTTGAGGTGGGTTGAGGGGGTAATGTAACATGAATGTCACATGCAGCTTCACGATTTTGGTTTAAGTTCTGTTATGATTAGTCGATAGTTTATTATGTATGCGCGCTCGCGTGTGTGCGTTTGTGTGTGTGTGTGTGTGTGTGTGTGTGTGTGTGTGTGTGTGTGTGTGTTTTCGAAATGTTATTGTGGCCAATTCAAGGTGCTAATCCGTTGCAACAGACGCGGTTCCGCTAGTTTCCACAGCGTCCACCTATAGTTGTCTGAGAGTGAAATTTGCCTTTCTGTCTGCAAATCAAAAAGACCCACCTGCCGCTATGTCCTGGCTGCATAAGAAAGTTCATCGTTTTTACTCCAATTTACGGACTGTCAAACCTAAATTTCAGTACGTCTCTTGCGCAAGATCAAGTAAGGATGAAATAACTAAAAAATGATAGATAACAGTAACGTTAAAAAAATTGTTTACCTGTTTATAAGGGATGCTAGAAGTGGTGGCCATGAGCATCGAAGCATCGCTGACTTCGTTTGATGATGTTACCAGCAACATGATGAAATTCTCCATGCGTGATGTTGTTAACTTATATAGTAATGTTCCGTTTCAGATCGTCAATTGTACGAGGATTACCAGCATGCACTTTGTCCTTTAGTGTGCCCCATAAATAAAAATCAGACGACGTTAACAGTGGATACCTTGGGGGCCAGAGGTCCCTACTAACAAGTCTGTTTTCAGGGAAAATGGTGGTGATGTGGGCCATACTTTGCTTTACTTTGGTTAGATGTATGAGCAGTTGATCCATCTTGTTGGAAGGCTGAAAATAGCTTCTCTGCATCTGTTAACTGTGCATAGAAAGAGTTAAAGATCTCTAGATACCTGGCACTGCTTAAGGTGCAATTAAAAAATATGGAGCCAATAACTAGCATGCTAGACAACACAACACCAAACACCTGTCTTCTCTGGATGGAGGGGTTCTTCATGCAGAATATATGGGTTGACCTGCGTCCAGTATCTGCACTTGTAGGCTCATCTGACATGAAGTAAAACGAGAGGTCTAGGCAATCGTTAGCAGTTGATATTAACAGCCAGTTACAGTACTGAATTCTTTTTTTTCCTGATCCTCAAATTTCAACCCTTGCACTACATTCACTTTCTTTAGTACACGATGACACGATGTATGAGATACACCAACCTGCTGCAATAACCTCTTTATCGACTTGCGGTGACTTCTCGTAATGTCCATGCGAATTCTGCCTGTAGTTTCAGAGGTCTCCACTGTCGGTGGCCTATTCCTCTGCACAATCTGAACAGATCCCACAACCACCCATTTCTTGTGCAGATCTTGAGTAGTGCTGTTCCTGAAAGTTTCCTACCACGATACTTCGCTTGAAACATTTCTTTACATTTCTTGATAGAGCCTGACTCTATGTAATACTCCCCAATATCAATTCGCTATTCTGATGAAAACTGCCCCATTTCTGTAGCAACTCAGCAATAAAAGAGTCTCACAATCGCCAACGCACGAACACACAGCTGCACTTAACTTTCCGATAAAATGCATCTTGCATGTACAATTCTTTGTATTTAATATTTGTCTCGATTATCTTGAATTTGCTAGGTGTTCAGATGTGCAAGTCTTGTTCTATTTTCTTCCTGCAGACCTCCCATTAATGCAAGTCCCATAGTGTTTAGCGTCATTTTACTTTAGTTTACTCCATTTTTAAGAACATAGCTATGAGCTGTTTGTTGTTAGTTATTCACTTGACTGGAGCAAATAAGGGTTCGGTATTCACAATCTTGACTTACAATTTCAGACCTCTAAATCCTAAAATGACAAATGTAACCAGCTGCTTTTTTAGGAATTTGCTTCAGCGTGATGAGTTTCCATTGTGTGAAGCGCCCAAGTATTAGATTCAAACACATAGGAAATGTCGAAGTGGTGACAAAGGAATAGCGGCTACATGTTTTATAGCAGGAATAGTTTCTGCACAAGCTACTGAATTTTACTTCAACCTTTTCCAGCTTTCGTTATTGAGCTGTTATTCATGTTAATTTCAGCATGCCATCCAGGATGAAACGCTTGTATGTTTTCCATTTAATTTCCACGTGCTCTTCATCACAGCTAATTATCTGTTTTGTTTCATTGGTGATAGTCCCGCACAACTTGTTTCACTTGATGACAAGCACTTGATTTTTCATTGTGAGCCCTTTCCTTGGAACTAATCAGTTCATTTTCATGGCAGGCCTTTCGTCATAGAGACAAGAGTGTAATTTTCAGTAGATGAAAAACTAAATTGGGCTGTAATGTGTAATATGCTATCAGCATCTCTCCGTGTCAGCCCGACCAGATTATTCCCCACCGATTTGATTTATACGGCTGCTATTCTGTGGTAGAAATGCCCTCTCTCTGCCCACTTTTCCTCCTTTGCATGCGAGTGCTGATAGTGGTTCTTGCCTGAGTCCATGGTCTGAGTATGACCTGAGTAACTTGAGTGTATGGTCATTTCCTTATTACTACGTATCCTTTTCCTTCCGTTGAATTTCGCAAATGTTACGTTCTTCTGAAAGAGAAGCAGGTTATTTTGTTCCAGTATTAGGCAACCGTTGTCTCTTATAATGTAACTGATTCCATTCATTATTGAGCACTGCTAATTGATTAAACCAATGATAAGTTGTATACCACCAATCCTGCGTATTATTTCGTGATCGTTGCGTTAATACCCGATTTCAATAGCAAAATCAATATGAATGCTCTGTTCATTTTTATATCTTTTGACAAGTCATTGCCTAAGGGCATTAATAAAAGAGAAGGTGAAAATCACTAGAACAATTTAATTAAGAATAAAAACGGGGGAAACAATTGTAAATCCTTTTTTTATAAATATTTTCAAGTTCGGTGGGTTGTCTTGTCTGAAGAGTCGGCTTAGGCTCGTGTCGACCCTGAAATTCTATCAGATTAGTTGTAATTCTGAATGCCCCCATGATACTAAAAGTAGAATACCGAATCACGCGTCCTAGATCAAGTAGTTAGTGCAGACTCCGTCTAAGCCCTAAGCATCCTACTTCTAAGCTTGCAGCATCTGACATTGCCGAAGGCTTTGTCCAGGTCGACATGCTATGAACGTGTCTTGATTTTCTTTAGTCTTGCTTCCATTATCAATGGCAACGTCAGAATTCCCTCTATGGTGCCTTTACCTTTCCATAAGCCAAACTGATCGTCATGTAACACATCCTCAATTTTCTTCTCCATTCTTCCGTATATTATTCTTGTAAGTAACTTTGATGCATAAGCTGTTAAGCTGATTGTGCTATAATTCTCACACTTATCAGCTCTTGCAGTCTCCGGAATTGTGCGGATGATATTTTTCTGAAAGTCAGATGGTATGTCGCCAGACTCATGCATTACTGCAGTACAATTGGAAAATCGTGTGGGAAAATTTAGCGAAAAAAAAAATACCAGAAGGCGACAGATCGACTTGGTACAAAGTGATGAACTGGATAATAGCGACCAATTCAGAAATTTACTCCACCAGTTAAAACCGTCAGTCGCATGTTGAAATTGTAACTCGGAAGAATCACTCGAACGTCATTTTGAGCACCCAAAATTTGTCGCGATATGGCACACAGTAGTGGACGTGATTCGATTGAACGAACAGTCGCAATAATAGAGGTTTATAAGGCCATAATACCCGAATGGAAACCATTCCCAAAAGCAACGCGACACGCTACAATGTGGACCATGGCGCACACAATTCGCATATTTTTTGGACTTAAATTAACGGAGAATGTACAATGTCTGGGATCCTTATTGGATGAACACGAGAAAGTAACTCGTCATCCTAAATACGGGATTACGAACGCGAATTTTCTCAGGACTCCAGTATGTAAAGTTTGTGATAATATTTTTGTCATAAAACCTAAGGAAAAAAAGAGATGTAATGTGAATCTTGCAAAAGTGTCATCTAAGAAATAACTATATGGACAATTTCTTGCAGATTTTCGTACTAAAGACAAATGTGAATTTGTTGTAGAGCATATAACTATTTTTAAAATGAGTTTGTTATCTATTACGTGACGCTCTAGTGGGCAGCGGTTAAATAATGAATATCTTTAAAAAAAGAAAGAAAGAGCTTATATCCTTTCGAAAAAAGATAGGAAAATATACCATGTTCTTATTCCACTTCATATTACTCTCTCATATTATCGCCACGTATTTAAGCAATGCAGAGGATTAAAATGCTCAACGCAAATCACGTAATATTTCATTTACTGATTTATTTACTCTGATGAGTTTAGGGCGTTGATGCTGTCTCGTCATTGGACCATGGTTCCATACATACGAGGTTGAGTCAAATGAAAACCTTAAATTTGTAATGACAAATCGAAATTTTGCGTCGTTATCCTGTAAGTTGGTAAGCGTGCTACAAAGAGCGTGCAGAATGGCCTGTAGGTGGCAGCATAGTGCAGATGCACACATACCGTCGCAGTATCACTATAAAGATGGCCGCCCCACTTGCAACTTGCACCAGGGAAGAACAGCGTTCTGCTATTCGGTTTTTGTGTAGTGACGGTGTGAATCCCATTGAAATTCATCGACGAATGAAGGTTCAGTACGGTGATGCATGTTTGTCACAGCAGCAAGTCTACGAATGGAGTAGGAAGTTTAGAAATGGTGTCACTTCAGTGGAAGATGCTCTTCGTCCAGGCCACATACAACGAGTTGTGACTTTTAAGAACGTTACAGCCATAGTGAAAGAAAACCGCCGAGTGACACTGAATGACATTGCAACATGTTTACAGATTAGTCATGGGTCAGCACACCACATTGTGCACGATGTGTTCCATTTTCACAAAGTGTCACGGCAGCTGAATCCTGAAATGAGAGAACGACGTGCTGATGCTTGTGAAGACCTTCTTCGGCGCTTTGAACGAGAAGGTGATGCCTTCCTTGCAAGAATCGTTGCTGCGGACGAAACCTGGATTCACTTCCACCAACCGGAATCGAGTGTCTTCCTCATCCACCATACTCACCAGATTGCCTCAAGTGATTTCCATATGTTTGGACCACTCAAAGACGCAATGTGAGGAAAGAAGTTCCGTTCTGATGAAGAGGTACGCCACGCAGTGCATGAGTGGTTGCGCGGACTACCAAAAGAATTTTTTTCTAAAGGAATTTATGCACTTTGTAAAGCGCTGTAGGACTTGCATTGAGCATGGGGGAGATTATGTTGAATAGTGATACTGCTTTATACCACTTCTGCACAATAAATAATATTAAAAAAAACATTTAAGGTTTTCATTTGACTCTCCCTTGTAACATTTCTACATCACAGATCAATAAAATGATGATAATTAAAATGTTACAAACAATAGTAACAGTAGCGAAAGAAGTGGAAGTATGGTCTTGCATTTCTCTAATTCCATTTGGAATTATCATTACTGGTTGTAAATTAATAACAGCAATATTACTACTAATAACAAAAACATAGTAGTAGTAGTAGTAGTAGCAGCAGCAATAATATTGACAAACGACTACACAGATCCAATCCTGAGTAAGGATACGAATCTGAGATAAGATGTAACGCCTTCTACGACATGGAAGTTGAGGTCGACTGTCTCAGTTAGGAACTGTGGCAAAGCGATGTACCTAGTTGTAAAACAATAGATCATTAACTTCCTTGAAGCTAGAGATATAATTCAGCTTCCTGATACCGAACACAGTATACTGCCTGCTGGGAATGCAGAAGGAGGACGGCGTAGGTTATCTTCAATCAGAAAGGTTCCGATCAATTAGTAATAAAAGTATGTTTATTAAATACGAAGACATACTCAACTTAAATGACACTTCTTTTTATGAAATGTCCAGCACATTCAGACAATTGAAATTATTACAGACAATCAGACAATTGAAATTATCACAGATTCTCTGAAATATTTAGAGTCCTGTCACTGTGTTTCTGAGTAATGTCTACGTAGTCCACAGCTGGCCTACGATACCTACGGAGCCTAAGTCTTGGACACGACGGACGAACACTGCAGCTTGTAGACTCGGCGGTAACTGGAGACTGTACACGACTCGGGACACTGAAGAGAACTGTCCGCCGTAGCCCAGTGCATCGATCAATCTCTGTCTACACACGTGATGCCCGTGGGTTGGCAGCTGCGACCACTGGCGAACCTCGGTATAGTTCGTTCTGCCAACCCGTGCTGCTGCTGCGCTATGAGTGTTTCTAGCGCGGCTTATTCTTTGGAGTCGCGAGTATCGACACCACACTATCGGGTTATTTTACTTGTTTATGGAAAATATATTGCATTTGTAGAAATTTAAACAGAAGTTCCATTCAGTACACCAACTGTTAATATCGTGCGTGACTGTTTTCGTGAATGTGCTTCATAAGTTACCTCAAGTGCTGCAAAGTAGCAACTACAGATCATTCGTTACAGTTGAATTGTACTATATGTAGCTTTATGCTATTTTACCATCCGATACAGATTTCATTAGATGACAAGGCTTACAGTCTGAGTCATTATACATAAATTTGTCGTGCTCCGTTTATACATACAAGAGCCAAATTTTTGTGACGAGGGTATACAGCATATGGCACCAAGCTTGCCTGGTTGTTCTTTTTAGGATACATTGAGCAAATTTAGTGAAATATCTATGCTAGCACATTCACCACATTGTAACTGCTCGTGTGTTTATTTTTCATTTCAGCGAAACTTGCTGTCGCTAAGACATTTATATCATAAAACAAGAAATCTGAGAAATAAAATGTTACTAAAATACATAATACCACTGGTAACGGAACCTAACATCTTTGGTTCAGATACAAAATGAAAATGACTTCTTGCTTCAAAAGATGAGGCCAGCTGACTCAGCGCTACTGGGATGCGGCTGAAAAATGTTTGCTGCCCATGTGTGCGTCTCAGCTTCAGTTCATTGATATTTTTGATAATAAACTGAAGCTGAGATGCAGACCTAGAAAGCATTTTTCGGCCGCTTTCTGTGAAAAGTGAGTTGGCTGTACAAATTGTTTGTAGCACGAACCACAATAGCAGCAGGAGTAGTGAATAACGCCCCAGTCTGCAAGCCTCTACGACAGTAGAGTCTCATAGCTAACCAAAGCGATGCGTTGATTTGGCACAACCTCTCAGACAAGAGTGTACGACAGTCCGATGGCAATTCCAACTCCATTTGTCATGCTCGAGACCACGGAGTAGGTGGAGAGAGTCCTCGTCGTGTACCACGGGTAGATGCCGGTCTTCTTGAAGACGATGTTGACCGTGTACTTGTAGCCCCTGTAGGCGTTGAAGTACTGACCGACTGGAGGCGCGCCGTTGAGCGTAGCGTTCCTGAGCGGGATGTCCAGTTCCTGGCCGAATCTGGCGGTGCCGTTGAAGGAGCCAGACGCCAACAAGTAAGTCTGCGACCCGGAACCGCTCGCGAGTACCGTCTCGTACACGTAAATGTCAACCTCCTCTTTGTACGATCCACTCGTCCATGGACCTGTTAAAAGAACCAACAAAGAAGCTGTGATCCGGAGATTGCTGTGTATCTGGATCAGTTTCAAACAATTTTATTTAATTGTATGTCCTGACAATGTGATTACAAGATCCTCGTCTCTAACTGAAAATAACACACAGGGCGAGAGAAGGGTGGCTTTTCACATCTGCACTAATCAGTCAAAACATTATGACCATTGCCCACCATGAGGTTGGATGCCGCCTTGTGACGTTGCGGACAAGTAATGCGCTATGAAAATTATGTAAGCACAGGAGAGGTGGATGGGGGATCACCCTAGCGAAGAAATGGGCTGCATATAAGGAAACGGACTGAGATCAGCGACTTTGTCAAGGGACAGATTATTGTTACGCAAAGGCTGTGAACGAGTATCTCCGGCGAAGCTGGTCGAATGTTGACGTGCTATTGACGTGAGCTTCTACTGAAAGATCCGTACCTAAAGACTGGAAAATTGCTCAAGTCACACCAACACCCAAAAAGGGAAAGAGGAGTAATCCGCTGAATTACAGGTCCTTATCACTAACGTCGATTTGTTATACGGTTTTGGAACACATACTGTGTTCGATCATTAGGAAGTACCTCGAAGAAAACAGTTTATTAACACATAGTCAGCACGGGTTCAGAAAATATCGTTCTTGTGAAACACAACAAGCTCATTATTCTCGTGAAGCAATGAGTGCTATCGACAGGGGAAGTAAAGTTGATTCCATATTTTTAGATTTCCAAAAGGCTTTAGACACGGTTCCTCACAAGCGCCTTCTAACCAAACTGCGTGCCTATGGGATATCGCATTTGTACGACTGGATTCGTGAGTAAAACAGAAGTAATATACGACGTTTCCCAAGGAAGTGTTATAGGCCCTCTATTGTTCCTGATATATATTAACGACATAGGAGACAATCTGATAAGCCGTCTTAGATTGTTTGCAGATCTGCAGATGATGCTGTCATTTAGTGTCTTGTAAAGTCATCAGATGCCCAAAACGAATTAGATAAGATATCTGCATTGTGCGAAAAGTGGAAATTGATCATCAATAAAGAAAAATGTGAAGTTATTCATATGAGTACTAAAAGAAATCCTATAAATTTCGAGTACGTGGTAACTCACACAAATCTTAAGGCTGCAGATTCAACTAAATACTTAGGGATAGCAATTACAAATAATCTAAATTGGAACGATCACATAGATAGTGTTGTGGGTAGAGAAAACCAAAGATCGTCAGAACACTTAGAAGGTGCAACAGGTCTACTAAAGAGACTCCTTACGCCACGCTTGTCCCCCCTATTCTGGAGTACTGCTGTGCGGTGTGGTATCCGCATCAGGTGGGACTGACGGATGACATCTAAAAAGTTCAAAGAAGTGCAGCTCGTTTTGTATTATCATGAAATAGGCGAGATAGTGCCACAGACATGATAAATGAATTGGAGTGGCAATCATTAAACCAAAGGCGTTTTTCATTGCGACGGGATCTTCTCATAAAATTTCAACCACCAGTTTTATCCTCCGACTGCGAAGACATTCTGTTGGCACCCACCTACATATGGAAGAATGATCATCACGATAAAATAAGAGAAATCAGGGCTCGCACAGCAAAATTTAAGTGCTCGTTTTTCCCGAGCGCCGTTCGAGAGTGGAACGTTAGAGAGACAGCTTGAAAGTGGTTCATTGAACCCTCTGCCAGGCACTTTATTGTGAATAACTGGGTAATCACGTAGATGTAGATATAGAAAGATAGTGAGATTGCTACTAGGCACTAAATGGTTGCACGTCCACGACTCTTCACAGAACATGGGCTTCGGAGGCTTGTCTGCTCTGTAAAGTAGGCTAGGTGGTGATCTGTGGCATCTCTGCCGAAAGAGCACAATGCTGGTGCACGCACAAGTGTTTCAGAGCACACTGTTCATCGTAGATTGTTGAACATGGAGCTGCGCAGAAGACCACCCCTACGTGTTGACATGTAGGGGTGGTCGATCACTGGAATAGAGTCAGCTCTTCGGGTGAATCACATTTTTGCTACACTAGGTCGATGGTCCTCCCCACAGACGTCGTCATCGAGGTAAACGGCGGCTCTGAATGTGCAGTGTTTCACGGACGCAGGCTGGTGAGAGCCGTACTACGCTACGGGAGACTTCTCCTGCACTTGTATGGGACTTGTGGTAGTAATCGAAGACACGCTGCCAGCTGCGAACCATCTTTATGCTTGATCTCTTTCCCGACAGGTGATACGATCTTCCAGCAGTATAACCGCCCGCGTCTCAGAGCTAGAACCGTTCTATAGTTGTTTGAGGAGCATTATAGTGAACTCATGTTTGTGTCTCGGCGACCAAATTCGCCTGATGTAAATCTTGTGGAGCCCATCTAGATCGCTATCGGGTGCCAACACCGCGTACGCAGGTCAGCGGCCCGTTATTAACGCTGATTACATGACCTGTGCGTAGACATCTAACGCCACATACTTCAGTAAGCCTGTCAACAAACTGTCGTATCCATGATACGCAGAATCAGTGATGAATTTCGTCCCAAAAACGGGCAAACAAGCTATTAAACAGGTCGTCACAATGTATTGACTCATCAGTGTATGTTGATGGTGAAATTTTGATTTTATGTCACGCAGCATGTCCATGAGTGCCCTTACAACATACAGTCTATTTGTTTGAAAGATGTCTGATCTCAAAAGCCAAATTGTTGCGACGACTCCTCTACAATAGTAGTTTTCTGCAGGATACAGGGTGTTGCAAAAAGGTACGGCCAAACTTTCAGGAAACATTCTTCACACACAAATAAAGCAAAGATGTTATGTGGACATGTGTCCGGAAACGCTTGAGTTCCATGTTAGAGCTCATTTTAGTTTGTTCTTCCACCTATGCTCAATGGAGCACGTTATCATGATTTCATACGGGATACTCTACCTGTGCTGCTAGAACATGTGCCTTTACAAGTACGACACAACATGTGGTTCATGCACGATGAAGCTCCTGCACATTTCAGTCGAAGTGTTCGTACGCTTCTCAACAACAGATTCGGTGACCGATGGATTGGTAGAGGCGGACCAATTCCATGGCCTCCACGCTCTCCTGACCTCAACCCCACTTGACTTTCATTTATGGGGGCATTTGAAAGCTCTTGTCTACGTAACCCCGGTACCGAATGTAGAGACTCTCCGTGCTCGTATTGTGGACGGCTGTGATACAATACGCCATTCTCCAGGGCTGCATCAGCGCATCAGGGATTCCATGCGACGGAGGGTGGATGCATGTATCCTCGCTAACGGAGGACACTTTGAACATTTCCCGTAACAAAGCGTTTGAAGTAATGCTGGTACGTTCTGTTGCTGTGTGTTTCCATTCCACGATTAATGTGATTTGAAGAGAAGTAATAAAATGAGCTCTAACATGGAAAGTAATCGTTTCCAGACACATGTGCACATAACATATTTTCTTTCTTTGTGTGTGAGGAATGTTTCCTAAAAGTTTGGCCGTACCTTTTTGTAACACCCTGTATATGGCTATGTCGACACAAATATGTGATGTTCCTCATTGACAAAATCAGTTTGTCAATTACCTTGTCATGTAGCAAGTCTGTGCAGTAAAACAAAATGAATGAAGGTAGATACCGATGTCAACACGAAGAGAGAGAGACAGAGAGAAAGAGAGACAGACAGGCAGGCAGGCACAGAGACAGATTGTGCAAATTGTAGCTCAGTCTACGAGGTCGTGCTAAAAATTAATGGATCCACTTTTTTATGTGAAACCCCTTAAGGCTTTTTAAATGAAACAAATAATATTAACATTCTACATCTTGATTCTTCATGTCTACATAGGGCCTATTTGTTTCACCCTGGCAACGAACATATTTCTTCCATTGAGAGACCAGTTTGTTAATACAGTCATGTTTGACTTTGTTGACGGAGCTACAACCTCACCTCTGTTTGCACTGCTTCATCACTAGCAAAGTGAAGTCCTCGAAGGTGCTCTTTAAATTTTGGAAACAAATGAAAATCGAATGGGCCCAAGTGAGAACTGTATGTAGGATAATCGACGACAATGACCCTATGGTGTCATATGGCTGCAGATGTCGCACCGGTCGTGTGTGGTATGGCATTGTCATGCTGAAGGAGAGGGTGCTCCATGTCTGGATGGAATATTTCGAATTCGAAACTGGATTATAGCACACTGTTTCCCACGCACCGACATATTTCTTTTAGTTACATTGCAGACTGCGATGTTGCACGCTGTAGTTCGGAGCCCTCTAGCGGCAGACGGCTGCTAATAAGTAGACATGAAGAATAATAAATAATGTCGTCTGGCACGACGGCCTGTTGCAAGTCTCTCAATTGGACTCCACTTAGGAGACTTGCTTGCAGTTACAGAATATCAATAAATTTTGTTTCATTTAAAAAGTTTTAATAATGTTCAAATAAAAAGTTCGGATGCGTTACTTTTTAGCATGCTCTCGTAATGGGGAATTTATTTATTTTATCTAGTATACGGTTTTACAGACGTGTGGAAAAACTGGTAGAAGCCGACCTCCGCGAAGATCAGTTTGGATTTCGTAGAAATACTGGAACACTTGAGGCAATATTGACCCTGGCGCACAAATTATTCTCGGGATTGATTTTTTTTTTGTGTGTGTGGTTTTAGGGCGCACAGCTACAGTGGTGATTAGCGCCCAGTTCTCAGGACTGAGACCTGGCTGAACCCTGAGATAGGAAGTTCTGAAATATTTAGTGAGGGTTGAAACGTGTATCGGAAAGACAGATTAGACACCGTAGGAGGTGGTGTCTTCATTGCAGTTGACAAAAATAATTATTAATTGTAAATTAAAAATAATAAATTAAAAATAATTATTAATTAAGTTAATTGTAGCGTGTTATTACCGGCCACCAGGCTCCACTGTGACAGTTCTAGAATCATTCAAAAGGAGTCTACATTCAGTATCGTAGAAGTACCCGGATTATGCTATATTAGTCGGAGGCGACTTCGACCTACCTAGTATAGACTGGGATGTCTATGCATTCAGTACAGATTGTACAGACAAGCCGTCGTGTGAATTACTTTTGAACACATTATCCGAAAACTGTCTTGAGCACCTAAATCGACAGCCAACGCGTAATGGAAATATTTTAGATCAGGTAGCCACGAACAGACCAGACCTCATCGACGGAGTCAGTGTTGAGACAGGGATTAGTGATCATGATGTTGTCATTACGACTATGTTTCCAGAATGAGATTTTCACTCTGCAGCGGAGTGTGCGCTGATATGAAACTTCCTGGCAGATTGAAACTGTGTGCCCGACCGAGACTCGAACTCGAGACCTTTGCCTTTCGCGGGCAAGTGCTCTACCATCTGAGCTACCGAAGCACGACTCACGCCCGGTACTCACAGCTTTACTTCTGCCAGTATCTCGTCTCCTACCTTCCAAACTTTACAGAAGAAGGAGACGAGATACTGGCAGAAGTAAAGCTGTGAGTACCGGGCGTGAGTCGTGCTTCGGTAGCTCAGATGGTAGAGCACTTGCCCACAAAAGGAAAAGGTCCCGAGTTCGAGTCTCGGTCGGGCACACAGTTTTAATCTGCCAGGAAGTTTCATTACGACTATGGTTACGAAAGTTAAAAAGTCGGTCAAGAAGGCTAGCAGAGTATTCTTACTTTAAAGAGCAGATAAGCAGTTGTTAGCATCCCACTTAGTAAATGAATCGACTTCATTTACTTCCCGTACGATGGACGCGGAAGAATTATGGGCAAATTTTAAACACATTGTAAATCACGCATTGGACAAGTATGTGCCGAAAAAGTGGGTTACGGACGGAAAAGACCCACCGTTGTTTAACAGCGCAATTCGGAGAACGCTCAGGAAACAAAGGCAGTTGCACTCGCGGTACAAGGAAGATCGGGAGAATGAGGACAGGCAAAAGTTAGTAGAGATTCGTGCTGCTGTAAAAAGAGGGATGCGCGAAGCATTCAACTACTACCACAGTCATACCTTAGCAAAAGATCTTGCTGAAAACCCAAGGAAATTCTGGTCTTACGTAAAATCGGTAAGTGGGCCGAAGGCTTCCATCCAGTCAATCACTGATCAGTCTGGCCTGGCAACAGAAGACAGCAAAACGAAAGCTGAAATTTTAAATTTAGCATTTGAGAAATCTTTCACGCAGGAGGATCGTACAAACATACCGTCGTTTGAGTCTCGTACAGATTCCCGTATGGAGGACATAGTGACAGACATCCCTGGGGTTGTGAAGCAGCTGAATGGGTTGAAAACAAATAAATCGCCAGGTCCTGAAGGGATTCCAATTCGGTTTTACAGAGAGTACTCTACTGCATTGGCTCCTTACTTAGCTTGCATTTATCGCGAATCTCTTGCCCAACGTAAAGTCCCGAGCGACTGGAGATTAGCGCAGGTGACGCCTGTATATGAGAAGGTTAGAAGGACGGATCCTCAAAATTACAGACCAATATCGTTAACATCAGTTTGTTGCAGGATTCTCGAACATATTCTCAGTACGAATACAATGAATTTCCTTGAGACAGGGAAGTAGCTGTCCGTGCATCAACATGGCTTTAGAAAGCATCGCTCCTGCGAAACGCAACTCGCCCTTTTTTCACATGATATCTTGCGAACCATGGATGAAGGGTGTCAGACGGGTGCCATATTCCTTGACTTCCGGAAAGCGTTTGACTCGGTGCCCCACTGCAGACTCCTAACTAAGGTACGAGCATATGGGATTGGTTCCCAAGTATGTGAGTGGCTCGAAGACTTCTTAAGTAATAGAACCCAGAGAGTGTCCATCGGAGGTGAGGGTATCGTCTGGAGCGCCCCAGGGATGTGTGGTAGGTCCACTGTTGTTTTCTATCTACATAAATGATCTTTTGGATAGGGTGGATAGCAATGTGCGGCTGTTTGCTGATGATGCAGTGGTGTATTGGAAGGTGTCGTCGTTGAGTGACGGTAGGAGGATACAAGATGACTTGGACAGGATTTGTGATTGGTGTAAAGAATAGCAGCTAACTCTAAATATAGATAAATGTGAATTAATGCAGATGAATAGGAAAAAGAATCCTGTAATGTTTGAATACTTCAGTAGTAGTGTAGCGCTTGACACAGTCATGTCGATTAAGTATTTGGGCGTAACATTGCTGACGGATATGGGACATGCACGTTATGGCAGTTGTGGGGAATGTGGTTGGTCGTTTTCGGTTCGTTGGTAGAATTTTGGGAAGATGTGGTTCATCTGTGAAGGAGACCGCTTATAAAACACTAATAAGACCTATTCTTGAGCACTGCTCGAGCGTTTGGGATCCCTATCAGGTCGGATTGAGGGAAGATATAGAAGCAATTCAGAGGCGGGCTGCTAGATTTGTTACTGGTGGGTTTGATCATCACGTGAGTGTTACGGAAATGCTTCAGGAACTCGGGTGGGAGTCTCTGGAGGAAAGGAGGCGATCTTTTCGTGAATCGCTACTGAGGAAATTTAAAGAACCAGCATTAGAGGCTGACTGCAGTACATTTTTAATGCCGCCAACTTACATTCCGCGGAAAGACCACAAAGATAAGAGAGATTAGGGCTCGTACAGAGGCATACAGGCAATCATTTTTCTCACGTTCTGTTTGGGAGTGGAACAGGGAGAGAAGATGCTAGTTGCGGTACGAGGTACCCTCAGCCATGCACCGTACGGTGGATTGCAGAGTATGTATGTAGATGTAGATGTAGATCTTAGAAGCTAGATTAGGATAAGTCAAACCTACGTTTCTAGCATTTGTAGACTTAAAGAAAGCTTTTGACAATGCAGACTCTAATACTCTCTTTCAAGTTCTGAAGGTGGCAGGGATAAAATACAGGGAGCGAAAGGCTATTTACAATTTGTACAGAAATCAGATGGCAATTATAGGAGTCGAGGGACATGAAAGGGAAGCAGTGGTTGGGAAGGGAGTGAGACAGGGTTGTAGCTTCTCCCCGATGTTATTCAATCTGTATATTGAGCAAGCAGTAAAGGAAACAAAAAATGGCTCTGAGCACTATGCGACTTAACTTCTCAGGTCATCAGTCGCCTAGAACTTAGAACTAATTAAACCTAACTAACCTAAGGACGACACACACATCCATGCCCGAGGCAGGATTCGAACCTGCGACCGTAGCAGTCGCGCGGTTCCGGACTGCGCGCCTAGAACCGATAGACCACCGCGGCCGGCAAAAGGAAACAAAAGAAAAATTCGGAGTAGGTATTAAAATCTATGGAGAAGAAATAAAAACTTCGCAGATGACATCGTAATTCTGTCAGAGACAGCAAATGACTTGGAAGAGCAGTTGAACGCAATGGACAGTGACTTGAAAGGAGGATATAAGATGAACATCAGCAAAAGCAAAACGAGGATAATGGAATGTAGTCGAGTTAACTCGGGTGATGCTGAGGGAATTAGATTGGGAAATGAGACACTTAAGTGGTAAAGGAGTTTTGCTATTTGGGGAGAAAAATAACTGATGATGGTCGAAGTAGAGAGGATATAAAATGTAGACTGGCAATGGCAAGGAAAGCGTTTCTGAAGAAGAGAAATATGTTAACATCGAGTATGGATTTAGGTGTCAGGAAGTCGTTTCTGAAAGTGTTTGTATGGAGTGTAGCCATGTATGGAAGTGAAACATGGACGATAAATAGTTTGGACAAGAAGAGAATAGAAGCTTTCGAAATGTGGTGCTACAGAAGAATGTTGAAGATTAGATGGGTAGATCACATAACTAATGAGGAGATATTGAATAGAATTGGGGAGGAGTTTGTGACACTACTTGACTAGAAGAAGGGATCGGTTTGTAGGACATGTTCTGAGGCATCAAGGGATCACCAATTTAGGATTGGAGGGCAGCGTGGAGGTTAAAAATGGTAGAGGGAGACCAAGAGATGAATACACTGAGCAGATTCAGAAGGATGTAGGCTGCAGTACGAACTGGGAGATGAAGCAGCTTGCACTGGATAGAGTAGCATGGAGAACTCCATCAAACCAGTCTCAGGACTGAAGACCACAACAACAACAACATGGCTAACAGAATTATACTTTTTAATTACATACAATTCAATTGATACAAAAAAGATAAAATGATACAAAACAATACAAGAAGCTGCATATATATATAGATATCTATGTATAAGTAATAATGAAAGCTGGAGAAGCGGCAATAGCTAAAAGATGTCCAGATATCCATTTTCCATCATAGTTGGATATTCAAAGACTCCAATCTTTTAATTGCTGCAGGTGTGGCGTCCACGAGATCTTTCCAAGTGCACATGAATTTTCTTCTTTGGCAGCCGTGCAAAATGTGCTCCTGTGTCTGTTACGACGTTCCGCAGTCGCTTTACTCATCATCGGTAATTCCCTATTTGTGCAGCATTGCTTTGGTCACGGCGAGGCCAGTTCTGATACGGTTGAGAGAGCTCCATGTTTTTCTTGGTTAGTTCGCTCCCTGGTGTTGGATGGCCTTATCTATTTTATCCAACTTCTTATGCGTATGGAAAGACGTCTATGATTTTTCCACTCATCTTTCAGATTATAGCTTTTTGCGGCGAGTTAGCCATTGTTTACCCAGCTTTATTCTGTAGATTTTAGTCGGAGCGTGGTGAACTGTTTAGCGTTTCATGAAATGGTAAGTCTCTGGGGCTTTTGAGTTTTATCAGTTCATTTGTTACTGCCTGTTGTCGTCGGAGACTTGAAGGGGCAGTATTGGCGATTATTGACCGCCACTTTATTGGTGTGAATTTAAGAGTTCCTCTCCCGATCCTCATGGTGTCATTTAGATGGATACCTATTTTGTTGACATGGCAACTTCTACTCCGAACGGAAGATCAGTATTTGATGGCAGGATACACAAGTGCTTGTGCTGCAGTTCTTAAGGTGTTTGCATTAGATTCCAAATAGGAGCTAGCACCAACCAGTTTTATTAATATTTTATTCTTGATTTTAGTGTATATTCTATTAGTTCTAGGTGTTTCCTAAATGCCAGGGATCTATCGAGAGTCACATCAAAATATTTAAGATGTCGACCACGTCGTAATTTTTTTGTTTGTTTGTTTGTTTCGGAACGTTAATTCAATTCTCTGTTTGCCATTCTCCTGGTAAGGTGTAAAGAGCTGACTTCTTTTTTAGTAGGGTCCGGGCAAAGTATCCACTTTCTGTATTAATGGCCTGTCTTTCCTAGAGCGTGAGTAAGTGTTTGTTCACCTTCTTCTACTATACTATTTTGAGTCGCTGTCGCTAGATCGTCGACGAACCGAAAACTATGGAATCAGTGGCGACTATGTCGCTGGTGTACAAGGTACAAGGTAAACAAAAGCGAGGATAGAACCGATCCCTGTGGGATACCGTTCTTTGTGGTGTAGAATTTACCCGCAGTTTTTTAGGGATATGCAACAGAGCGATCGCATAGGGTCAGTCATAGAAAAAGCAGGTGGCAGACATAGGTTCATTGGTAGACTACTAGGGAAATGCAATCGGTCTACAAAAGAGTTTGTTAGGAGCACACAAGTGCGACCCATGCTGCACTATTACTCAAGTGTGTGGGATCCGTACCAAATAGGACTAACATGAGATATTGTATGTGTATAAAGAACAGATGTACAAATGACCACTGTTTTTGAGCCATGGGAGAGAATCATGGAGACGCTAAAAATCTAAACTGCCAAGCACTTGAAGATAAACATAAACTGTCCTTCGATAGCTTACTTGCAAACTTTTAAGAACCAACTTGAAGTGATGGATTTAGAAATATACTCCAATCCCGTATGTTTCGCTCCAGTAGGGATATGAGATTAATTACAGGGTGTGCAGAGGTGTTTAAGCAATAATTCTTCCCAGACTCTACATGTAACAGGCAAAGATTGTGGGACTAACCAGGGATCGAGCCCCGAACCTTTGGAGCTCGAGCCTGGCACTTAATCAATTTGCCACTGATTCCGTAACGACTGAATACTTTTCAGATACTTCGAAGCCATTAACTCTGTCCCTACCTGAGCTCCAGAAGTTGAAGATCTGCGACGGGATGATGATAGACGTTAGGTTGACTACGGAGGCAAAGTACCACGTCTCGTTGTGAGGTCCTGACGTCGAGCTGTAGAGCAGGTCGAAGTCCTTGGGGCTGCGCACCACCTCCTCATAGCGCGGATACGGTGCCACTGTAATAGCAAGAGCATACTTCTCACCTCATCCGTTGAGAAGGTCAAAGGTAGACCCTGGAAACATAACTTTAAAAATTCCAGAAGGTATGTAAAGTGTGTACTGCTTCTGCAATCAATCATAACATTACTCTATCGTCCTTCATGATCACCATAAAAATCTCAAACATCTGTCGGTGTCCATGCAAAGTGCTTTGAAATTCACTTAATTCGTTGTTTTGAATTCGCGTCCCACTTGTCTGTTGGTGCCAGCGCTGATCACGCATTCCTGGCACGGGCGAGGGTACACATGACTGGTAAGAGTGTCGAATACAGCGTCACGCCTTGGTTAGGAGTGGCGTTGGCTGAAATGGGTGTCGAGTCGCAGGTGAGTGAAGTAAGCGACATCAACTTGGAGCCAGCACTAGAGGCCATGGACAACAGCAGGCAAGACTTCTTATACAATGAGGTGCCAAAAGTCTTGGGATACCTTCTAATATCGTGTCGGACCCTATTTCGCCGCCGACCGCAGCGGATCTAGTCGCTTCAGTCCGGAACCGCGCTGCTGCTACGATCGCAGGTTCGAATCCTGCCTCGGGCATGGATGCGTGTGATGTCCTTAGGTTAGTTAGGTTTAAGTAGTTCTAAGTTCTAGGGGACTGATGACCTCAGATGTTAAGTCCCATAGTGCTCAGAGCCATTTGAACCATCTGAACCTCTTTCGCTGGGCGTACTGCAGCACCTTGGCGTGGCATGGACTCAACAAGCGGCTGCAAGTCCCTTGCAGAAATATTGAGCCACGCTGCTTCTAGAGCCGTCCATAATTGCGCAAGTGTTTCTGATGCAGGATTTTCTGCACGAACTGACCTCTCGATTGTGTCCCACAAATGTTTGATGGGATTCATGTCTGCGATCTGAGTGGCCAAATCATTCTCTCGAACTGTCCTGAATGTTTTTCAAACCAATCGCGAGCAGTTGTGGCCTGGTGACATGGCGCATTGTTATCCATAAAAATTCCATCGTTGTTTGGGAATAGGAAGTCCTTGAATGGCTGCAGACGGTCTATGATCGGTTCGGTTGGACCAGAGGTCCCAGTCCATTCCATGTAAATACAGTCCACACCATTATGGAGCCACCGCCACCTTCCACAGTGCCTTGTTGACAACCTGGGTTCATGGCTTCGTGGGGTCTGCGCCACACTCTAATCCTACCGTCAGCTCGTACGACCGGCACGCCTTCCCTCTCGGGAAGCAGCGCGTTAGACGGCGCTGCTAACAGGGCGGGCTAAGTGGACATGACTGCACACTGCTCACAGTAAAATCTTGCAAGATAACTTCTTTCTGATTTGACGGGGATGCACTTAAAAAGAATATCTCGTTGTAGAAGGGACACATTTGACAAAGGCAGTCCATTTTCCTAAGCTCACTGGCGTTAAAGAAAGTGTGATGTTTAAAGAATTCACCGTGGCCTTGCAAGAACTGAAAGAATAGTTTTATAAATGTTTTGAGGATATTGTCAGTCTTCCATCTCTTTTCGAACTGTTTTCGAGAACATTTGCCATTTCAAGTTGAAGGCACCCCTATACATGTATGGATGTAACTAATTGACAGGTAACATAATTCCAGTTTGAGCGTAAATTTTTTTTTTTTTGTTGTTGTTAAAACCGTCCAGTATGTCTAATTGCTCTCCTCAGGTAGATTTCCCAAGTTTCCATAATGAGGTGCCAAAAGTGGTACAATATTCCGATCCACACAATTCACAATTATGTTAAAGATCTTTCTCGGTTATGAAACTAAGTAAGTCAGTTATGAAAATGTTAAACATGGCTGCGAAACAGTAACTATGTACATCCGAAGACGTTGAAAAATCAGCTAACCAGTTGCCCTTTGAACTAGGTTTCCATATTTGTAAAAATATCTTCTTCAGAAATAGTGAGCCTTGTTACATCACATGATGGTACATTCGATTAGATGAAGCCGAGCCGCTCTTTTCATATATAAAATTGACAAAAGAAGCTTATTTAGCTTATTTTGTCAATTTTATATATCAATCTCTCGCCCAGCGTGAAGTCCCTAGCGACTGGAAAACAGCGCAGGTGGGACCCCTATATACGAAGGATAAAAGAACGGACCCGCAAAATCACAGGCTAGTGGCCTTAACTTGAGATTACTGCAGAATTCCTGATGATTTTCAAAGTTTGAATACAACAAATTTCCTTGCCACGGGAAAGCTTCTGTCCACAAATATACCCTGATTTAGAAAGCATCGCTAGTGCGAAACTCAGCCTGCCTTTTTCTCATTTGATATCCTGCGAACTATGGATGAAGCGCAAGAGGCAGATCCCATATTGCTAGATATCCGAGAAGTGTTTGTCATAGTGCCCCAATGCAGACTGTTAACGAAGGTAAGAGCATATGGAATAAGTTCACAGATATGTGAGTGGCTTGAAGACTTCTTAAGTAATAGAACCAAGTACTTTGTCCTCGATTGCGAGTGCTCATCAGAGACAAGGGTATCGTCGTCAGTGTCCCATGGAAGTGTGCTACGACCCCTGTTGTTCTCTAAATTGATAAATGATCAGACGGACGGGGTGAACAGCGATCTGTTTACAGATGACTCTGTACAGTATACGAAATTGGTGTCGTTGAGTGAGTGTAGGAGGATACAGGGCAGATGGGTAGTATATTTGGGGTGATGAATCGCATCTTTCACTAAATGTAGAAAAAATCAAGGTTAAAGCAGACGAGGAGGAAAAACAATCCTGTAATGTTCGACTACAGGAGGGGTTATAAGAATTTTTTTTTCCTTCTTAATTTGTAGCGAATCCCAGTTTCTTGCCTTAACTGCGTAGGCAACTTCCCAAAGATATTTGATACAGAATACAGATTCCCCACTCTGAACATTAGGCAACGGTTCATTCCAGTTTTCCACTTCATCAGAATCACTCCAAGTGGAAGCTGCAACGTTACTGTTGAACAGGCCGGATTAAATGTTGTCCTAGGGTCTCGAATTAAGTTCAGGTTCCATGGGATGATCACAAGTTTCATTTCTTGGTATTGATATCTAGGCCCATTAATTACTGTGTTCTCTAATTACGTCGATTAGTTGTTATAGATCCTCTGTATCATCAGCAATTACGACAACACAGTCATTATAGTGGATATTGTTGATCCACTTTCTGTTCATTTCTAAGTCTGATATCCCTCAGCCCTGTGTTGCCACTCACCTGATTTGTCTTGAGTTGAAGACAGCTTATACGAAGTTACCCACACAGTTTCGTTGCAGTATACGTTTTCAAAACATTGTACGTTATTCTGAACTACAAAACCGAGCGGCTACATTATTTTATGATGCTATATGCGATCAAAAGCTTATTTATTATCTATAGCAGTTCTGGACAATATTTTCGTTGCAGCTAATGCCTTTCTGGTACCCAGCATCTGTCTAAACCTAAATTGTGCTCCTTTTATCTCTTTGTAATGTTTCTTCTGTAGTCTTTAGTGTGTTTTTAATTTATAACTCCTAATATAAGATTATGATCTTCTTATTTGAAAAAAAATAACGATTATTCGAGGTAGCGAACTGTCTTATAAATGATATTAAATATGTTATAACTGGATATAAGACCTCTTCCGTCTAAAAGTTTCACATCAGAAACTATTATCACAAGTCAAAATCAATTTAAATATGAGAAAATTACTCTCCCGCTGACCAGTATTACATTCTAAACCAGCATGATTCTTTTCACGTACAGCATTAGAACTGTCTGCATCTGTATTGCGTATGCCACCATACGGTGCATGGCGGAGGGTATCTTGTACCACCACTAGTCATTTCCTTTCCTGTTACCTACGTAGCAGCCGGCCGAAGTGGCCGTGCGGTTACATCTACATCTACATTGATACTCCGCAAGCCACCCAACGGTGTGTGGCGCTACAGTCTGGAACCGCAAGACCGCTACGGTCGCAGGTTCGAATCCTGCCTCGGGCATGGATGTTTGTGATGTCCTTAGGTTAGTTAGGTTTAACTAGTTCTAAGTTCTAGGGGACTAATGACCTCAGCAGTTGAGTCCCATAGTGCTCAGAGCCATTTTTGAACCTATGTAGCAATAGAAAAACGACTGTATGCCTACGTGCGAGCCCTGTTTTCTCTTGTCTTCGTGGTCCTTACGCGAACTGTACGTTGATGCTAGTGGAATTATTCTGTAATCAGTCTCAAATGCCGTTTCTCTACATTTTCTCAACAGTGTTTCGCGAAAAGAATGTCCTCTTCCATTCAGGAATTCTCATTTGAGTTTTCGAAGCATTTCCACAATACTTGCGTGTTGTTAGAACCTACCGGTAACAAATCTAGCTGCCCGCCTCTGAACTAATGCGATGTCTTTCTTTAGACCGACCTGGTGAAGATCCCAAACACTCGAGCAGCTCCCAATAACGAGTCGCACTAGTGTTCTATACGTGGTCTCCTTTCCACGTGAGTTACGTTTTCCTAGAATTCTCCAAGAAACTGAAGTCCTCAATTCTCCTTCTCTATTACCTTTCTTACATCCATGTTCCGTTCCCTATCGCTTTCCAATGTTAAGACTAGATATTTAATTGACGTGGCTGTGTCAAGCAGCGCACTACTAATATTGTATTCGAGCATTATACACTACTGGCCATTAAAATTGCTACACCAAGAAGAAATGCAGATGATAAACAGGTATTTATTGGACAAATATATTATACTAGAACTGACATGTGATTACATTTTCACGCAATTTGGGTGCATAGATCCTGAGAATCAGTACCCGGGACAACCACCTCTGGCCGTAATAACGGCCTTGATACGCCTGTGCATTGAGCTAAACAGAGCTTGGATGGCCTGTACAGGTACAGCTGCCCATGCAGCTTCAACACGGTACCACAGTTCATCAAGAGTAGTAACTGGCGTATTGTGATGAGCCAGTTGCTCGGCTACCATTGACCGGACCTTTTCAGTTGGTGAGAGATCTGGAGAATGTGCTGGCCAGGGCAGCAGTAGAACATTTTCTGTATCCAGAAAGCTCCGTACAGGACCTGCAACATGCGGTCGTGCATTATCCTGCTGAAATGTAGGGTTTCGCAGGGATCGAATGAAGGGTAGAGCTACGGGTCGTAACACATCTGAAATGTAACGTCCACTGGTCAAAGTGCCGTCAGTGCGAACAAGAGGTGACCGAGACGTGCAACCAATGGCACCCCATACCATGACGCCGGGTGATACGCCAGTATGGCTATGACGAATACACGCTTCCAATGTGCGTTCACCGCGATGTCGTCAAACACGGATGCGACCATCATGATGCTGTAAACAGAACCTGGATTCATCCGAAAGAATGACGTTTTGCCTTTCGTGCACCCAGGTTCGTCATTGAGTACACCATCTCACGCGCTCCTGTCTGTTCAAAACGGTTCAAATGGCTCTGAGCGCTATGGGACTTAACATCTGTGGTCATCAGTCCCATAGAACTTAGAACTACTTAAACCTAACTAACCTAAGGACATCACACACATCCATGCCTGAGGCAGGATTCGAACCTGCGACCGTAGCAGCCGCTCCTGTCTCTGATGCAGCGTCAAGAGTAACCGCAGCCGTTGCTGCTGCAAACGTCATCGAACTGTTCGTGCAGATGGTTGTTGTCTTGCAAACGTCCCCATCTGTTGACTCAGGGATCGAGACGTGGCTGCACGATCCGTTACAGCCATGCGGATAAGATGCCTGTGGTCTCGACTGCTAGTGATACGAGGTCGTTGGGATCCAGCACGGCGTTCCGTATTACCCTCCTGAACCCACCGATTCTATATTCTGCTAACAGTCATTGGATCTCGACCAACGCGAGCAGCAATTTCGCGATACGATAAAACGCAATCGCAATAGTCTACAATCCGACCTTTATCAAAGTCGGAAACTTGATGGCACGCATTTCTCCTTCTTACACGAGGCATCACAACAACGTTTCACCGCGCAACGCCGGTCAACTGCTGTTTGTGTATGAGAAATCGGTTGGAAACTTTCCTCATGTCAGCACGTTGTAGGCGTCGCCACCGGCGCCAACCTTGTGTAAATGTTCTGAAAAGCTAATCATTTGCATATCACAGCATCTTCTTCCTGTCGGTTAAATTTCGCGTCTGTAGCACGTCATCTTCGTGGTGTAGTAATCTTAATGGCCAGTAGTGTAGGTTTGTTTTTCCTACTCATGTGCACTAAGTTACATTTTTCTTACTGCCATTCATTACGCCAACTAAAAAATTTGTCTAAGTCATCTCGTATCCTCCTACAGCCACTCAACGACGACACCTTGCCTTATACAATAGGGTCATTAGCAAACAACCAGAGATCGCTGCTCACTCCATCCGTCACATCGCTGACGTACGTAGAGGAGAGGAGCGGTCGTTATACACCTCTCTGGAGCAATCCTGACGATACCCTTGTCTCTGATTAGTAATCGCCGTCGAGGACAACATACTGGATTCTATTACTCAAGAAGTGTTTGGGCCACTTACATATCTGGGAACCAATTCCGTATCCGTGAAACTTCGGTAACAGTCTGCACTGTAGCACCGTGTTAAACGCTTTCGGAAAATTAGGAATATGGAATCTGCCTATTTTCCTTCATCAAGGTGAATTTATAAATCTGTTTTGATTTGTAGACAGAAGCTTTTCCGTTCCAAGGAAACTGGATATTTAGGCAACCTCTTCCCACGTATCCTACAGTAGCACTACTGCTGAGGATAGATGTGTTCTACACGGGACGTTAAAGGTCGGCAAGCGTTGGACAGCCGACTGTATCGGACAAGAGATAATTCTAAACTATAGCACTAGTGACAGCACCTGACGCATCACTAAAATGTGAGATATGGGGGAACAAGGCCACTCACATGATTTTGAGTCAATGCAACAGAACTTTTCGTAGTGGCAATTTATCTTTTCCTATCTAGTTTTTTGGTGCACTTGGGCGTGTTGAGTTTTGTTTGCAAGTAAGTAACATCACATTTTTTGTCTATCTTTAAATATAACTGGTATTGTTGATTATATTTCAGACTGTGACAATGATTAACCCAAGTAATAAAAACGAGAATGATAAGCTATCAGAGCAGTACGTTTGGGTTGTATCTGACAAAGCAATTTCGGAGCGTACCGTAAAAAGAAAACAGATAACACATAAACCGCTAAGGTCACAGGTTCTAATCCTGCCTCGGGCATGGATGTGTGTGATGTCCTTAGGTTAGTTAGTTTTAAGTAGTTCTAAGTTCTAGGGGACTGATGACCTCATAAGTTAAGTCCCATGGTGCTCAGAGCCAATTTGTTTTGAGAGCATAGAATTTGTTTTAGGAAATAATAAGTTTTCTGTAGTGAGGTTGAGTATGAACAGTTAACAGTGTTGTACGATCGTGGTAAAAATTGAAATAGGCAGCTTGTGTCTTTCAGTAAAGATGAGTTCTTAAATCCAGTGTGCACACAGGCCGATTAAATGAAAATAAGCATCGGTTCAATAAAAGAAAAATTAAATCTGTGAAGATTAGTACTAGGCCTATGATTTTATGATAAGATGAAGATATGATGCCGAGGACGGCTGAATCCACGAGTTTGCAACAAGCAGTTGCAGGTTCCAGCAACGAAAAAATCGATAGATACCTAGACAAACCAAGCGAGTTGATGGACAGGCTCAAGTTTATAAGCATTTACGATCCAGTTAAAACTTTTTGCAGTAAAAACTTCTTTTCTATACACTACAATTTAATATCTGATGCAGTCCTTCAAAAATTAAAACGACCAAACTGCGAAGGGTGAAAAAATACTTAAAAATAAACGAAAGTATATTCTTACTACACAGAATTTTACAATTCTATTAGTGGGAAAAAGAAGCTTCGCTTCACATCACTGAGACATTCCAGAACATTCTCGAATCTTCTGGAAGATTCTAAGTATTGTGGAACATTCTCCAACATTCTGGAACGTTCCAGAACGAACGTTCTGGCCAGCAGGTCACTTCGGCACACAATTTACAGCTGTTTCAGTGACTTGCCATAATAATTCCAATAGTGTGATATCCTCTTTTGGCACCCACAATCTTCGAACTACAGTTCTGAACCGAAACTGTCTTCACGATGGGGCAGGGACTGCTCTCGTACCATATCGATTACAGCGACACGCAAGGACAAGCTACACTTTCATTTATGATATACATTAGTTGATTAAAACTATCTTGATACCCTTATGTAAAGTGTAATTGAGCACTAAATGACACGAAAGGTTGACGCACCAGTTTTAAGAGAGGCACGGAGCGTTGTGTTGTCAGTAGAGAAGAAACAACACCAGAATTTGTCGGTCACGCGTGCTGATTGACATAGAACGTGGACGAGTCGCCTGTTGTCATCTGAGGAAAAAATCCATCAGGGACATTTCAATCCTTGTAAAGCTGGTGATGTGATGGTGAAGAGGAAACGCGGAGGAACGACCAAAGCTAAACCGAAACCAGCACACCTTGTTTAGTGACTGACAGGACCCGTGGAGCATCGCGGAACGTGGTTGCAAATACCGTATCATATCGACAAGTTGCACAGTACTATCAACGAGTGTGTGTAGGAAATCAAAACTAATGAGCTACAGTGGTCGAGCATTCCTCACACGCAACACATTGCTGTAGTCTGATGTAACGTAAAGAGCGACGCCACTGGACTGTGGATGACTGGAAGTGAATAATTTGGAGTGATGAACCATGCTGTATCCTGTGGTAATCCGATTTTAGCATTCGGATGTGGTGAATGATATCATGCCATCAAGTGCAGTGCCACAGTGGAGTACAGAGAAGACAGTATTAGGGTATTGGGGTGTTTTTCGTGGTTAGGGTGTGGTCCCCCCTCAAATGGAAGGATATGAACACATTGTACAAAACTGTGTACTACATACAGCAGAGGAACAATTCGGAGACGACGACAGTATCAGTATGACAAACACCTTGTCATAATGCGGCATCTGTGAGGAAATTGTTTATTAACAATAAATTCCTGAAATGGGCTGGCCTGCCCAGAGTTTCGACCTGCCCGCAAGATAACATCTTTCGGATGAGTTGGAACGTTGACTTTGCTCCAGACCCTAGTGTCCAATATCACTAACTTCTCTGGTTTCGGGTCTTGCATAAGAGAATGGACTAGCTTTTATCTTTAAACATTCAGACACCTCGTTGAAAGTGTCCCAACTAGGATTCTAGCCATCATAAAAGCGAAGAGCGGACACACACCATACTAATATCAACTAATAGATGTCCGGATACTTTCGATCAGATAGTAAAAATGAAATGTTGTGTGGCTAGGGCCTCCCGTCGGGTAGACCGATCGCCTGGTGCAAGTCTTTGTAGTTGACGCCACTTCGGCGACTTGCGCGTCGATGGGGATGAGTTGATGATGATGAAGACAACACAACATCCAGTCCCTGAGCGGAAGAAATCTCCGACCCTGCCAGGAATCGAACCTGGGCCCCTGTGCATGGCATTCCGTCGCGCTGACCACTTTTTTCCTTGATCTAATTTTGTTCGTTATTGTTCGTTGTATTTGTTCGGGGCGGACGTCCCACGACACCTGTTCAAGTTCATCGTTGATCCGTTCACTCAGTTGTTTTTTACTACAGGAGGCAGCTAACACGCTGAACGAAGTCGCTGAACTACCTTGCCGGCGCCAGTCAGTTATCGAGGTGAACATCATCAGACAGTGCATATTGACTAAGTAAGGTATCTTCATGTGAAGAATGTTCAATACAACTTCAAAAAATATTACGTTTTGGAAAAACTTACAGATTCGATAGTACCCGACATACCTGTCATTTAAAATAGCACCTTAGTTCCATTGCTAAGATTGTGTCTCTCTTACCGAATCCTGCAGCAACCAGCACAAGTGCGAAAACCAGGCTCTTCATCATTGCGGCTGGAAGCAAATACTTGACAGATGCCGTTCTGCGGTCTCCTTTATACGGCGCAACTATTTCCTTCTGCAGCGGAACAAGATTATCTCTAAGACCTTACCGACGAACTAGGTCGTAAATGTTGCGTACTACCTTCGTCACACTATCGGATTACATTGTGACATACGGCATTAGTGTTCCTAAAACAAGGTGGAAACTGCAGCCGAGTGCTCGCACTACACTGCGAGATAAGTGACGTAAACATGTTTTTGGAATCGCTGTGCAAACTCGGTGAGAAGAACAATGCCGCTCTAATGCTGGAAGAATCACTGGGTACAGCCTCTTCGTTTCCGAGAACAAATCGTAGCGAGAACCATTAAGGTCGTGACATTTTCTAAAATTAGATACTATATGGGCAAGTTTTCTTTGACGCTTTCGAAGAGGGACAGTGAAGGATAGTGAGGCGCGGAGCAAGGTACCATAGGAGAGGGCGGGGGAGGGGGGGTTCACTCTGCACTTGCCTCATACTGCGCTGCCAACCAGCAAAAGTGGATACGCAGAGTGCACACAAGACACAGATTCGAGTGGGCTGAGGGTGAAGGTGGTGTAGGAGAGGAGGACATGAGGTCGTGACACTTCTCCCCCCTTCCCCAAAAAAATGTTTAGTAAAAGCGTTTATATGAATAAGTTCACATTTTTAAATTTCCAATTTTTTCCATACAGTATTATGAGAACTAAGACTCTCGAAAATGGGAGGTCTATGAAGTTACAACCTCAGTTTAACAAAGGACACTGGTCAGCCACCCTCCAGCAGGTGAGCCTACGCAGACTGGTTTTCTGCCTGCCTGCCTGCCCTTGGGAAACATTCCAGCCAGGAAAAGGCGCCATTCGCAGCCTGACCAAACCTACTGCCAGCAACAAATCTGACATATTTTGGGAGGCAGAGGGAAGTCAATACAGAAAGAGATAGATGCTACACTAAGAAAAGAACAAGACAGACTGACTTTCACACACTTAAGTGAAAATCTTCACTCATTCTATGCTAACACTGACATTGTCTGCAGACTTGTGTTCACCATCTTAGAGCTAAGTGAAATGCTTATAATGGGTTGAGTATACATCGGTTTTATACCAAATAAATCATGAGATTTTCAAAGCTGAGAAAGTTTGTTGCTATTGTATTTGTGAATATGTCCTATTGATAATTGTCTGACATAAGCTACTTTTTGGTAGTAGTTTATTTTCCTAGACTAGTTTTGGGTGTTTCCAATCATACGTGATATTTGTATTTTTCATTAGATGAAGACCCAACTGTACGATTCCAAGCTCTAATTAAAAAGGCCTGAATAAAACATATTTTTTATTTGATACAAGAGAAAAAGCATCTGAACCATGATGAACGTATCTGCACCCAAACCATGATCACAGTCCAGAAACTGTCATAAAAGAAACACACCTGTCAGATCAATAGCCAATTACATGAGCAGTCCGGTATACCGACTTAACAAAACACTAAATTATGTTCTGACTCAAAACTAAATGTACGAGGGTGGATTATTTAGTTAAGTAAATTTATATGAAAAAATGAAACATTTTTGTTGTGTCTCGATAGCTGATAAGCTCCATTATTCTAAGGGTGTTATAAAGAATTTCAACAATGTACTATGTATAGTTCAGTGTTGACATCCATCTGAACTGGTCAGTGTTTGACTGCAATTGAAAACTGGGAAAATCGAGTTTCATGCCGTTATTAAAAACTTTCATTTGAAGGAGTAGACTGCCACACAAATCAAAACAGAACTGGATGAAGCTTTACTAAAGACTATTTACTCTTGGATTAATGAATTTAAACAAGGCTGGACAAACACTGAAGCCATCCAATTGAGGTTCCCACAAAGGAATCCACGGACAAAATCCATGATGTGCTAATGCAAGACCACCGTAAAAAATTTCGTGAGATTGCTGAGACAGTAGGCATCTCAACCGAGCGCGTGTGTAATACCCTGCATGCAGAATTGGTTATAAAGAAGCTGTGTGCAAGGTGGGTGCCGCAATTGGCCAGTTGACCAAAAGCTCATCCGCCACAACATATCAACACAATGTCTGGCTATGCTACACGGCAATCTGCAAGTTGTTTTGCGCCGATTTGTGACTGTTGATGAAACTGGATCCATTACTACATACCAGAATCAAAACAGGAGCCAATGTAATGGACAAAGGCTTGTAAAGCGCATTGAATAAGGCAACGACCATTTTGTCAGCTGTTAAAGTGAATGGATTCCCAAGGAGTAGTCCTCAAGGATTACTCGAAAAAAGGCAGAACCAGAACTGGATTCCATTATGCTTCTTTGTTCATGTATGGTTACGTTTAGGTGGTTGCTTATTCTATGACTGAACACAACTGTGTAAGCAGTTATGACATTGCTTAACATTGCAATCTTATTACGGAAATACACGCTTTTACACAGTTTACAATGTGACAATGTTAAGACAGTTGTCAAAATACTGCATCTCGTCCTCTGAAACCGAACTAATCCTAAACACAATAGTATTAAATTTTAACTCTCAGAAAGTTAAATAATCCTAAGCACAACAATACTAAATTTTAACTAGAAGTTTCTTTACAAAATTATTCTTACGATTACATTATGATGTTGGCCAGTACTACAATAAATCATCCGATTCCGGTTCAAAGTTTGGTACTATTTTTAGGATGACAATCAAATCTACAGAGGATGGTTAGTTTTGTGAGATTACCCAAGGTCGCTCGAGTTTATAGTGGACGCAAGCTGGTGAACCAACAAGTTTACACTTCTGCACACGGTAGTTACCTTAGCTGCAATGAGCTGTCGTCTGCCTGGCTGCTCTCGCCCTCTGAAATTCCTTTAAAACTAATTAAACCTTTGCTGAATTTTCCAGCAGAAACTCTCCCTATGTTTCTCAATATGCGAGAAAACATGAACTCATCCCTAGTCTCAGACTATGGCGATATACATGCGCATGCACTGGACTCGCACTCGGGAGGACGACGGTTCAATCCCGCGTCCGGCCATCCTGATTTAGGTTTTCCCTGATTTCCCTAAATCGCTCCAGGCAAATGCCGGGATGGTTCCCTTGAAAGGGCACGGCCGAATTCCTTCCCTGTCCTTCCCTGATCCGACGAGACCGATGACCTCGCAGTTTGGTCTCTTCCAACAAAACAATAACAACAACATGGGCATGGCTGGAGCAGCGTGCATATTATAATGCCCTCACAGTTCCTGCAAGAACAGTTAGCTAACTGGCTGGTTTGTTTCTCCACAGTTGGGGCTCAATGACGCTACAGCTAATTTCTATATGGATGTCAGCCACTGTGAATGCAGTGTTCACACAAAATTCTCCTCTGCGTTATGCCCGCCATTCTGCACTAGACACCATTTCAGAGAAGAGCCCCCTCAAAATTTGCATCTTGTCTTTCTCATAGCCGAACTGTCTCCCCAACTGGGTTCTTTCGTTCTCCACATCATGGCCTTTTTCGGCCAATGGAAGCGTTCCTCTCATTTTGTGGAAACTGTCTACCATTAAACAGTGTCGAAATCACGGCACTTTACTCCTCCCCAGTGCGTTTTCGCCAATCGGACGTTTTGTGCCCGCTCCAGACACCTTAAAAAGTTACATGTGTCTATCACTTGTGTACCACTCACAGTTCACGTGATCGAATGCGTCACTGGTTTTGTTCATATCCGTTTGGAATTCTGAAATGCAGTTTTCTAAAGCTCTTTCTGTCCTCCTCCTGGTGGCCTGGCCCGTTACTCTCTCTCTCTCGTCCGAGTCACCTGGTCGGTCGGTCGTTGACTCCTGCCTGGGACGACCCTCAAGTGGCTTCCATGGTACCCCCTGTAGCGCGGCATTCACCTCTGCTCCCCCTCGCTTCCAAACCAAAACGTTTCCTCAGTTCCTCTGGTTCCACAGATTCTTGATTGGGTTTTAATCCGGGAAGTATGGTGGCGAGAGGAGTACAGTAAACTCAACATGGTGCTCTCCAAACCACTCACGTATGCTGTGAGCTGTGTGACATCTCGCATTGTCCTTGCTGGTACATGCCATAGTGACAAACTGCATGTACTGGTGGACATGGTCTCAAAGAATAGATGCATACTTGTGTTACCCATAGTGACTTCCAGAATGACAGGATCACCCAGGGAATGTCACAAAAACATTCCCCACACCACAACACTCCATCCACCAGCCTGAACCCTTCTGATGACAATTGTTTCAGCATGGTGGCCATCTGTCTGATGGAGCCTAAAACGTGATTCATCTGAAAAAGCCACCTGTCGCCACTCAGTGGACGTTCAGTTGGGGTACTGTCGTGCAAATTCAAACCTCCATCGTCTATGAACAACAGTCGGCTTGGGTGCATGAACCAGCATCTGCTGCGGAGGCCCATTCGCAGCAACATTCCGTGGACGGTCACTGAGGAGCCACTGTAGGTAGCCTCCTGGTCCATCTGGGCGGTCACTTGCTCAACAGTTGCACGTCTATTCGACCGTACACCTCTCCTCAGCCATCGTTCACCTCTGTCATATACCGTCTATAGAGCACCTTGGCGCTGGTTTTGGATAGCGTCATTTTACCATGCACAGTATAACCATGAAGGCACGTGAACAATTTACAAACTTCCACCCTTGGCCAATGATCATGCCCTTCTGGATGTCAGAGAAATATCTTAATTTTCACATTAGGAGAACGACTGCACCGTTTTCCACGTCCTCCAGAAATGCTTTATGTACCCTCCACTACTACTGCTGCACTCTGTGAGCTTTTATTGCATGTTGACGTCAAGCATAGGCGGTGGACACATTACTATGAATGGACAGAGTATTAAATGACACGGTTACTAGTAGTGACAGGTAAAAAGCGCGAATATGTCAAAATGTATTGATTTAAATGTTATTGAAGCTTGTTCCCTTCCTTTGCATCCCTAATTCTTCTCAAGACACTGTCGCCTCTCCTGTGCTATGATAGGAGTATTTTTCATTCTTGTGTGTTGTATGTCTGCTGCAAAATTACACACTCGACGTTTCTCCAAACTTGAGATCAATTTGTGTGGGGATATTTGACTGTCAAAGGATGCTTAGGAAAGCACTGGATTAATTATTGGTAGACTCTTGCTGAGGATTATTTCATCGAGTCCGCTGCTAAGAAACGTATTACTATGTAGAAGGCATATTCGTAAATTTTCGCCGTGGTCGATATAAATCGGCGGCCTTAAATCTATGGGTCGAAACATTTCGAAGATCTTTTCTGTGACGCCTCCTGCGTCTTCCCTGAGAATCTTGCTCGTATTTGTATTATTTGTTTTTCACACGTGTAATTCCTTAGAAGCAAATTGAAGAGAAAATCTCCAAGTTCATGGAACTTGTCAGTACATGAAATTACAGCGTAAAAGTAAGAACAGATAAAAAATGTTTATGAACCCAAGAAAAGAAAAGCCGTAAGTTTATGTAAACGCAATCAACAACATAACACAGGAATCAGTTTAATTTTTCAAGGAACTCCTCGACAGAACAGAAGGAGTGACCCATGAGGAAACTCTTCAGTTTAGATTTGAAAGCGTATGGATTGCTGCTAAGAGGTGACTTATTGAAAATGGATGCAGCAGTACACTGCACTACTTTTATGCACAAGAGTCAAGGAGGTGCGATCCAAATGAAGATTAGATTTCTGCTCAGTATTAAATGAGGGAAAGCTGCTACTTCTTGGGAATATGCTGATATTATTAACAAGAAACGACAGTAAAGAATATATATATTGAGAGGCCGATGTAAGAATACCCAGACTAGTGAACAGGGGTCCACAAGTGGTTCGTGAACTTACATAACTTACTGACCGAACCGCCCGTTTCTGAGCCCAACATATCCTTTGGGAATGGGAAGAGTTATCCCTAAATATTATACCATACGTCATAAGTGAATGAAAATAAGCAAAATAGACTACTTTTCGAGTCGAACTGTCACTTATTTCAAATACCGTTCGAATAGTAAAAATAGCAGCATTAAGTCTTTGAACAAGATCCTGAATGTGGGCTTTCCACGACGCTTTACTACCTATCTGAACTCCTACAAATTTGAACTGTTCACTTTCACTAATCATACGTCCATTCTGTGAAATTAAAACATCGGGTTTTGTTGCGTTATGTGTTAGAAACTGTAAAAACTGAGTATTACTGTGATTTAGCGTTAGTTTATTTTCTACAGGACATGAACTTACGTCATGAACTGCACTATTTGAAACAGAGCCGATGTTGCACACACCGTCCATTACTACCAATCTAACGTAATCAGCAAACAAAAATATTTTAGAATCACTGTATTATTAGAGGGCATATCACTTATATAAATAAGGAAGAGGAGTGGCCCCAGCATTGATCCGTGGGGTACCACCCACTTGACTGTGTCCCACTTCGATCCCACTTCATAACCATTCTCAAAACTGTCGATAATGACCTTTTGCTGTCTGTTGTTAAACTAAGATGTGAACCAATTGTGAGCTACATCCCGTATTCCGTAATGGTCCAACTCCTGGAGCAATATTTTGTGATCAACACATTGTTTCAGGAATATTGTCATGCACAGTTGGTATGGAATTCTCCCGCAGTTGGTTCATGGGGTTACTGTGTTGAGAAAGGACCATTTGAACAGACAACCTCTAGGCATGCAACGCTGCCACGGAAAGCATAAGCAACACCTTTTCCACAGCGACGCATTAGGTGGTGTAAACTGCGACGCCATTAGGCAGTGAATGACTGGAAATGAATGATTTGGAGTTGGGATCACGATATACACAGTGGCAAACCGAAGGAAGGGTTTTGGGTTTGGCAACGCCTGGAGAATGCTACCAGCTACCATGTGTAGTATGGATAGTGAAATACAGACGAGATGGTGTTACGGTAGAGTCTTGTTTATCCAGGTTGGGGTGAGATCCCACATTGCGCTCAAGCAAATGCTAAATGCGGAAGGTTCAAATGGTTCAAATGGCTCTGAGCACTATGGGACTCAACTGCTGTGGTCATAAGTCCCCTAGAACTTAGAACTACTTAAACCTAACTAACCTAAGGACATCATACACATCCATGCCCGGGGCAGGATTCGAACCTGCGACCGTAGCGGTTGTGCGGTTCCCAACTGTAGCACCTTTAACCGCTCGGCCACTTCGGCCGGCAAATGCGGAAGGATATGAACACATTTGACAGAATTTTGTACCGTGTACAGTAGAAGAACACTGCGGCGACCATGATAGTTTGCATCATTATGACTGTGTACCGTGCGACAAAACAGCAATTGTTTGGCAATGGTTTTTGGTCAATACTTTCCTGAAATGGACTATAAATACCCATAGTTCGGACCTGAACCAAATGAAACACCTTTTGGATGAGTTATGGTATGACTTCACTCTAGATCACAGCGTTCAACTTCCCTATCTTCTCTGGTTTCGGCTCATGAGGAAGAATGGCCTACCATTTCTCCGTAGACTTATGACACACCGCAATGAAAATGTCTCCAGCAGCGTTCGAGCGGTCATAAAAGCGAAGGTTGGCTAAATCTCATTTTAATGTCCACCAATTGGTGTCCAGATGCCATCGATAAGATAATGTATATGGTCGTAAAGCTAGAAACTACCGACGAGAGTATTTAATGGAAATTGGACCAAAATTAAAGTGATAGTAGTCAGATGCGGCGCCGGCCGCTGTAGCCGAGTGGTTCTAGGCGCTTCAGTCCGGAACCGCGCTGCTGCTACAGTCGCACGTTCGAATCGTGCCTCAGGCAGGGATGTGTGTGATGTCCTTAGGTTAGTTAGGTTTAAGTAGTTCTACGTCTAGGGGACTGATGACCTCAGATGTTAAGTTCCATAGTGCTTAGAGCCATTTGAACCATTCAGATGTGGCCTCCGTGGAAGTGAGATAGTTATGGCTGTTGAGAAGAGGCAGACGTCAAAGTTTGAGTTCAGCGTTTGCTTCTGTTCAACGGCCGTAGCTACCTCACTTTTAAAATTTCAGTGGACGTTTTAACTGTGGCTACCGCACGTGACTTGAATGGTTAGCTCATGATCCATGTAACATGTTTTAATGTAAGCAAGGTAACAGCGTACACTTGTGAAGATGATACTCATAGTAGTGTCGAAATATAGGTCACGTTTAAGTAAATAAACTTCTGACAACTGGTTGGCTGTTTACTTTATCAACTAAATGCACCCTCCGTAGCTGTTAACGACCACATTCAAGTTTGTGAAGCTACTTTTTCTGTTATTGTCTTGTACCCCACAGTATTCTTCGCGAAGGCAACTACAGAACGTGTTAGTGAATGGGTGGTGAGGTCAGAACTTTTCTTGGCACAATAGTCGACACTCAGTGTCTCCGGTAATTTGCGGAAGAACGATTCACAGCACAGTCCCTGCCAGCACAGTGTCGTGACCTGCATGATAAAGCGCAATCCGCCGAGTGTTATGCTTACACAGGCACGTCCGTTTCACCTTCGCTTCACCTTTGCTTTTCTCGGGGCGGCAGAAGTGTACTACCTGACAATAAATCTTTTTCTGGCGAATTTTTTTTTTTTCGGACAGAGGTCGGAAAAGTAATCATTTTAAGTTATTGTAAGAATCGACAGCAGTGTAAGATTTTTCGCCACCCTGCTTTCAACGGGAAGTACCCTGAGGTGACAAAAGTCATGGGATACATCCAAATGTCGTATCGGACCTCCTTTTGAACGGCATAGTGCAGCAACTCGACGTCGCATGGACTCAACAAGTCGTTGTAAGTCCACTGCTGAAATACTGAACCATGCTGCCTCTATAGGCCGTCTATAATTGCACAAGTGTTGCCCGTGAAATATTTTGTGCACGAACTGAGCTCTCGATCAAGTCAGATAAATCCATAAACGTTCGATGGGATTTGGCGATTTGGATGAACAGATCATTCGCTCGAATTGTCCAGAACGTTCTTCAGACCAATTGCGAACAATTGCGACCCGTGATATGGCTCATTGTCATCCATAAACCCTCCATGATGCTGAGGGAATTAGATTAGGGAATGAGACACTTAAAGTAGTAGATGAGTTTTGCTATTTGGGGAGCAAAATAACTAATGATGGTCGAAGTAGAGAGGATATAAAATGTAGACTGGCAATGGCAAGGAAAGTGTTTCTGAAGAAGAGAAATTTGGTAACACAGAGTATAGAATTGTCTGGAAGTCGCTTCTAAAAGTATTTGTAGGGAGTGTAGCCATGTATGGAAGTGAAACATGGACGATAAGTAGTTTGGACAAGAAGAGAATAGAAGCTTTAAAAATGTGGTGCTACAGAAGAATGCTGAAGATAAGGTGGGTAGATCACATAACTAATGAGGAGGTATTGAAAAGAATTGGGAAGAAGAGAAATTAATGGCACAACTTGACTAGAAGAAGGGATCGGTTGGTAGGACATGTTCTGAGGGATAAAGGGATGACCAGTTTAGTATTGGAGGGCAGCGTGGAGGGTAAAAATCGTAGAGCGACACCAAGAGGTGAATACACTAAGCAGATTCAGAAGGATGTAGGTTGCAGTAGGTACTGGGAGATGAAGAACCTTGCACAGGATAGAGTAGCATGGAGAGCTGCATCAAACCAGTCTCAGGACTGAAGACCACAACAACAACAACAAACCTTCCATCATTGTTTGGGAACATGAAGTCCATAAATGACTGCAAATGGTCTCCAAGTAGCCGAACATAACCGCTTCCAGACAATCATCGGTTCAGTTGCACCAGAGGGACCGGTCCATTCGATCTAAACACAGCCCACAGCATTATGGAGCCAACACCAGCTTGCACCAGGCCTTGTTGAAAACTTGATCCCATATCTGCGTAGGGCCTATCATTAAGCCTTAGCAACTGAAATCGGGACTCATCGGACAAGGCCAAGGTTTTGCAATAGTCAAGGGTCCAACCGATATAATCAGAAATCCAGGAGAGGCGCTGGAGGCGATGTGCAGTTAGCAAAGGCACTGGCGTCGGTCGTCTGCTGCCGCAGACCTTTAACGCCACATTTCGCCACTGTCGTAACGGATACACTCGTCGTACGTCCCACATTGGTTTCATTGGTTCATGGCGTTATTTCGCGCAGTATATCTTGGCTTTAGCACAGGAAACGCTGCTGCTCTCGGTCGTTACGTAAAGGCCATCAGCCACTACGTCATCCGTGGAGAGAGGTAATGCCTGAAATTTGTTATTTTCGGCAAGTTCTTGACACTGTCAATCTCGGAATATTGAATTTCCTAACGATTTCCGAAATGGATTGTCCCATTCTTGCAGCTCCAACTACCATTCCGCATTCAAAGTCTTTAATTCCCGTCGTGCAGCCATAATCATGTCGGAAGCCTTTTCACATGAATCACCTGAGTACAAATAGCAGCCCTTTTGTGCCTCGTCTGCGCCATACTACCGCGATCTATACATACGCATATCGCTATCGAGTGACTATTGTAACTTCAGTGTACAAGAAGCTAACGAATAACAAGCATTGCTAAATTCTAGAAACACCGAATCAAACAAAGCCTATTAGCAAAGTGCTAAATGGTAAACCAGTCACGGTTTCATATTGCTTATCTAACATTGCTTATCTCACAGCTTCCGGGTGCAATCAAAATTTCACTTTATGTGTTTCAATAATAATTATGGGCCGATTTCAAAAATTTTAAAGTTTGTCATAGTCGACTCATTAGGCAGTATAATCTTACTTTGAGGGTTCAGCACAGTAAGACACGCATTAAAGATAGAAACTGTATACATATCTTGAGCCATCGTACCTCACAGTGAGCAAATTACCCATAATATATTCATCCAGTTTTTGAGACTGAGAGCACTTAACGACAAATTTTGCCACGTAATTTCAAACAATTTCGGAACTTTTTCTAGCTGATATCCCCCTCCCCCCCCCCAAAAAAAAATGTAACGAAAGAAAAAAATTAGCGCTTACTACGCTTTCGCTGTTCATGCAGTGAAACTTCAGGGCATAAGGCATAACATTTAAATTTGTCACTGCTTTACTACTAACTTCATTCACAGCACATTTTGCGAACAGTTGTCAGATATACCTCTGAAAGTACTAGCAAAATTATATCATTGTGTGACGCACAATTCATCAACTCAATTGTTTCACGTGTGAATCTATTATATACATGGGAGTTCTATTCTTCAAAGAATCGGGCTTGGGGAGTTACTAATTATGCCCCGTGCAAGGCATACAGTGTGTCGTGCATTTAAAAATTCAAATTCAGTTCCGCAAGATCGATATTTTCGGAATCCATACAGATTCCACGGAGAAAGTTATTTTGTTCTAGATGGAGGGCGACAGTTATTGAACTATACGAAAAAACAAACGTAAATTGGTTACAAACTACGGCGTGCACACACTTTTTTCTCAACATGTAAACGTCACTAGAGATATTCGGATTTAGGTTATGACAGGTTCGATATGCCTGCCATCATTGATGATGATGTGGCGCAGACGAATAGCGAAATTCTGCAGGACACGCTAAAGTGTTAGAGCGTCGATGCTGTCGATGACCTCCTGAGTGGCTGTTTTTAGCTCAGCAACGGTTTTGGGGTTATTTCTGTACACCTTGTCTTTAATATAGCCTCACAATAAGGAGTCACACGTGTTCCGAAGAATATGGCGGCCAATCGAGGCCGACGCCAATGGCCTCTGGGTACCCCACATCCAGAATGCGGTTCCTAGATGCTCCTCCAGGACATCAAACACTCTCCTCCTTCGATGGGGTCGAGTTCCGTCTTGCATGAACCACATCTTGTCGAAATCTTGGTCACTTTGGATAACGGGGTTGAAATAATCTACCAAAACCTTTCCCGTAGCGTTCGGTAGTCTGCGTGCCATCAAGGAATATTGCACCGATTATTCCGTGACTGGAAATTGTACACCACACAGTCACCCGTTGATGGTGAAGAGATTTCTCGATAGCGGCGAAATGTGGATTCTCAGCCCGCCAAATGTGCCAGGTTTGCTTATTGACGAACCCATCCAAATGAAAGTGGGCTTCGTGCAAGCAAGCGCCTACTAATTCCCATAATGCAACGCGGCCAACCGTACAGTTTGAACGTCCTAACGCAAACCGTTCAAAAGTTATGACGATTTTATTTCTTATGGTTCAATAATTGTCTTCCTGTAGATCATAATGTGCTGACTCTTAATACGTTCTAGTACTGTGCTAAAAATAGGGTGAGTATAAGAGGTGATATGGTGAACATAATATTTATTGCGTCAATATCGCTTAGAAATAGCAATGCTTACATTACCGGTTTCGACATTTGCGTACTATCTTCAGAAGTGATGAATCGACTAACAGCTTCGTCACGATAGATAACAATTCGAGTCTTGCTCTATGAATATCATGCAGCCGTATAAAATTCAGGTGAATCCGTGATGACGTTACAAACTTTCAGAAATGATGGAGAGCTGTAAATGTATCAATCTGAGGTAACGGACCCTGGTCAGGAAATGACCGACTCTCAAGCTGAGAGCGAAATTCTTGCTGATACCTCTGCCAGTTGAAGCATCCCCAACTCTCTTGTGGTTCCCTTTTTAGGTACTCCACGTCGACGTATGCTCGTAGATACGTATCGTCGGTAGGTTTTCCGGCTTTACTTCCCAAAGGTGACAGCGACGACTCTCCGATGAGGTGCGGGCCTTGTGTTTTGCTATTACTGCGAGTCTTGTAAATATCGCTTTTATTTAGTAATTTGCCCGGCTAAAATTCTCCACCTTTATGATTAAGACAGCCTGCGCCACCTTTCGGAGGGAGTGGGGACGTCAAAGAGTCACAAAAGTTTATATTAAGCAGTCCCTAAAACATGTAAATGTTCACTTCAGTTAGCATGTTACTTAATGCCTACGCTTTCCGCTAGATGGTGCTGACTTACTGCTAAATAGGTTTGGTTCCGTAAAACCTTCATTGATTAGTACTAGGTAAATGAAATAAGTACAACACTCTTGTATTTCACTTTCACTCTATATTCAAGGATTAAGATGGTGATGGATGATGGTCCATTTAAAAGGTTCCTAGCCTGGAGGAATCTAAATAGTCCGCAAATGCCGATATGCACGTCTCTACGTCCAGATTCGCAACTAACGGCACACGACACTTTCAAAAGTCCACACGTTAACATCTGAATACCGCTACTTCTGAATTCACTGGTATCAGCAGATAATTTGAGTTTTGTCGTCTATATGTCCGTAAAGTTCCAATCTAGCACTAAAGTCCTAAAATCCCCTTAATACTCCGTTGCTACCACCAACCGGAGATAGTACACTACATCACTTTTAATCTCCGTAATATTCTAACAGTTTGACGTGAATCTTAACACGATAAAGTCCAATCTAATTACTGTCTCGCTGACTGACACGGGTTCCCCGCCCTTCAGTCAGCCTTCGGCGGCGCAGCGGTTCGGACGGTGTTTACGTCCCTGCCGCACGTCTGCGCGAGAGGTGTTTACGTTACGTGTGTAGCGGTAATACATAGAACGAATCATGGCCTTGTCCTTCCGCAAATCGACACTGAAATTTAGTTTTGTTAACGAATATGCTCGACCGAAGGCTTACGAGATCGAACGTTATTTACGGGACGAGGTGAAAATCGAACCTGACGTTCTAGTTGGAATCCACTTATCTATAGTCAGCAGCGTGGTTTATGTCAAGCTTATAAATGAAGCGGCATGTGACGAACTACTACTTCGACACAGACAAGGACTTCGTTTCTGTCATTCGGACGGGAATGTTGGAGCGGTAACAGTTGAACACGCCGGCATGGGACTCAGAACGATCCGCGTCTTTGAGCTTCCATTCGAAGTGCCAGAAGAATTGGTGACAGACGCCCTGCGTCCTTACGGAACGGTCCTATCCCACGTGGCTGAAAAATGGGCGAGCTTCAAGACGTATCCTGTCCTCAATGGCGTCAGACAAATACGGATTGAACTCCGAAAACACGTCCCGTCATACTTGTACATCGCCGGTTGTAGGGCGATTGTCATTTACGACGGACAACCAAGGACGTGCTCTGGATGTGGGAAGGAGGGACACATACGTTCTGAGTGTGCTCAACGAAGGTTATTACAGCTGCCACGGGATGATCCACCCCTCACGCCGCATCCGACTGTGCTCCCCATGACTTACGTCGCCGCATTACGCGATGACGTGGGCCGCGAGACAGACGCGTACCAGAATACACAGACAGCGGCGGATCGTGGCGAGCCACAGAAAGACGACGTTGCGCTGGACCGCCTGCAGCAGTCACAGGACGCCCTCTCTTCGGTTCCGCTTGAGGCCCCTTCAGATAAGGCACTTGGAGACGTCGAAAATACGACGGTGCACGATTCTGACGTCCCCCACGAACAACTGGAGACCATGCTGACCTCTGATTCCAAGGCCCGGCAACGTAAACAGCGCTCACCAAAACGCCGGAAGAAGCGCCGCCTCACGGTGGAGAACGATCACTCTGATCTAGTAGATAATTCTGAGAAGTTTACGGGTACAGAACAGACGACCATGGATACAGAAGAACTACCTCGCGCGGATGCAACGGTGGCCAGCGGGACGGCGGCACGACCTACTGCTGACGATGCTCCAGACACAGCGAAGGAGCTCGATAGACGGCAACAGGCTACTGAGGAGGCTACGGCGCCTGCATCGCACGACAACGATGGGACACTAGGGGACTGGTCAGAAGAGCCACCCCCTTGGGGAACAGATGATGCCGGAGGAACTGCTCCCACGCACTCTCCCGGTGTAAGACCGGCAGGGTGCACGGAATAATGGCAGACTATATGAGGGGACGGCGGGGGACGTTAGTCCGACAGCAGCCCATGTACGGCAAAATTAGCGACCGTACGGTACCCTATCTACGTTGACCGCCATGCACCTAGCTTATCGGATAGGGTCTGTTAACATCAATCGCATTGGGACGCCGGTGAAAATCAAGATGCTCAGTGACATGATAAAGGCTGCGGATTTAGACATCGCACTATTACAAGAAGTTCGGGTACTTCCCCCCTCGGACTTTTACGGTTACGACATTTACTGTTCCCCGTGTGACGAGAGAGGCGTTGGTACAGCTATACTATTAAAGGAAGGGATACGTGCAGACGAAGTAGAGTATTTGCCTTCTGCCCGTGGTACGGCCGTGACCATAGGAGGAATACGTTTGATCAACATATACGCACCGTCAGGTTCGGATAAGAGAAGGGACAGAGCAGATTTTTACGCCCATGAGGTTGCACCGTTGTTCCAGGGACGATACGATGGTTGCATACTCGGCGGAGATTTTAATTGTGTGCTTGACAGAAAGGACCAACAACCTAACTATACTACTAGCCAAGAACTTAGGGAGCTGGTCAACGGGATGGAATTGGTCGATACATGGGACCTGAAGTATCGCAACCAACCAGGATATACATTTTTTTACTAGCCACTCCGCGGGCCGTTTGGATCAAATCTACGTTTCAAGGGCGTTAGCAGTGTCGACGGTGGACGCAGAAATATGGCCGACAGCGTTTACAGACCACGAGGCATATATTTGTACAGTTAACCTTGATAGACAGCAGGTGTGGAGACGGAGGGGTAATTGGAAGATGAACGTCTCCCACCTGCGAGATGCAGAATGCCGACGCATGGTGGAGGACGCGTGGCATGGCTGCCTCCGTCGACGAAATTCTTTCGGTTCTATCCTGCAGTGGTGGATCGAGTGCGCGAAGCCAGCTTTACGGAGGACGTTAATAGGTTATGGGAAGGAGGTTTCTCAATGGCAGCGCACGACCACTGAGTTTTACTTTACGGCTCTCCGGGAACTGTTAGCTCAACCACCTACACCAGAACGCCAGACGGCCGTCCACCGAGTTAAGGCGAAGCTGGTACAACTTGCGACGCAGAGGATGGCAGGTACGATGATACGCGCGAGGTCGCAGGATTTCCTGCCCAACGAGGTTCCCTCGATGCATTACGTGATAAAGGAAAGACGAAGAAGACGCAGGAATTTAATACATGAGATCGATCTCGGCTATGGACGTCGTTATACGACACAAAGGGGCATAGCACAGGCGTTCACGGATCATTTTAGCAGATTCTATGCGAGCAACGGGGAGGGTCAGAGGGAGCTGGAGAACGTCCTGGAAGAGATCCCTGACGCGACGACTGTGAACGGGGAAGCAGACGGGTTATCCGAAATTACGTGTGAAGAGCTGGAAGAAGCGATTACACGAGGTGCTTGCAACAAGTCCCCAGGTCCAGATGGATTCCCGTTGGAATTTTACCGTGCCTTCGTGACCATTATGACACCGATGTGGCTATGTATGTTTAATGAGCTTCTGCGGCCAGAAGTACCGGTTCACATTCAGTTCACGGAAGGACTCATGATACCGATACCGAAACCCCGTGGTGGCAAACGGCCTTGTGATTATCACCCCTTGACCCTCCTTAATAGTGACTACAAGATCTTCATGCGCATCCTGGGAAGTCGTATCAAAAAGTCGCTGGAGCATCGAATACATGCCGATCAGACTTGTCTTGGCGGCATCAGTAATATCCACACAGCCTTGGGAGACTATCGTGACGTCGTCGCCCTCGCGGCTGCATGCCGCCTCCGGGGGGCGATGGTTGCTGTAGATTTCGATCATGCTTTTGATCGCGTGGATCATGTGTACCTCGCGGCGGTGATGAACAGGATGGGTGTCTCGCCATTACTGACCAATGCTGTGATGCGGCTGTTGCACGGCGCCAGATCAGCGATGGTGGTCAACGGAGGGAGAACTGAGTATTTTAAGATCTTAAGATCAGTGAGACAGGGTTGCCCCTCGTCGATCCTCCTTTATGCGATTGCCTTAGAACCGTGCCTCGCAGGCCTTCACCGCCGTCTTACCGGGATCTCCCTACGGCATTTATCATTCAAATGCAGAGCATATGCGGATGATATTGTGTTCCTCGTACGGAATGAGAGGGAGACTCAAACAGCACTGGATTGGCTACAGACGTATGGGATGGCAGCTGGAAGTGTGGTCAACTACCGAAAATCACAATTCATGCATGTGGGGCGTGGCCTAGAACCAGGAACGGAAGGACCCTTACCTGCGGTGGAAACCCTTCGCTGTTTGGGTATCACCTTTCATAAAGAGACAGCGGGAACGGCTGCGGACAACTACCGAAGACTGTTACTCACAGTCCGCACGGCAGTACGACTAAACGCCATACGGTCGATGGATATGCTGCAGCGAGTGTTACTCGTCAACCTTTATCTCGCGCCCATGATGTGCCACCTGACACACCTTCTCCCCTTGACGCGTACGATGGCTATGAGGATTCAGGCGGCTTTTGGGTACTATGTGTGCCTGGGACAACTCTTTAAGGTACAGTACAACACGCTTACCCTCCCAGCGCGAGAGGGGGGCGTTGGTTTAGTGAACGTGCACGAGAAGGCGCGTGCCATGTTTATTAATACTATGCTCAAACGGTGGCGCAACAGGAACCACTCGCTTACGGGGACGATCATCGAAGAACTCGTACCAACATCGCATCTTCCTCCAGTCAGTGTCGGCCATATATCGCCCCCTTTGACGTATGTGCGCACGTTCATCGTGGAACACAGTTACGTTCGAGAGCGTTTACCGACGACCCGACAGTCGACATCGAAGGACGCGTACCATCTGCTCCTTCGACAGATCGCCCGGAATACGGTGGAACGCAAACATCCAGCTGTTAATTGGCACGTGGTGTGGCGCACGGTCAACCACCCCCACCTACCTACATCAGTCAGATCAACATGGTACCTTGTCGTCAACCGAAAATACCCTACAAATGATAAAAAGTACGCAATACATTTGGCGGATTCGCCCTTGTGTCAGCAATGCGGCGTGCTGGATACGGACGACCATCGGCTGGTCTGCGGCGAGGCATTGGCTGTCTGGACTCTCGCAAGAAAGATAATAGCGTTCATGCGGCGCACTATCTATACAGCAGTCTCTTCTGACATAGTATTTTTTCCAGAGGAAACGTATTTTCCGCGTCATAAGACGAACACGGTGGCGTGGATCACAGGTATGACGGTCCATTACATCTATAGAGACACTCATACGAACTTACTGAACGTCCTGGATTACTGGCAATACTTGCAAGATGGACACACAAAACTATTACGGCTACAAAAGTACAAGGATTGGTATGCCAATTTCCTAGTAACGGTTTTTGCGGACCCGCCATATACCTGGGGGGTGCCGCGTGCGCAAAGATGAGCGGCGGTGCTGTCTTGTGAAACCGACCAAGTTAAAGTGATCGACTAAGAACACTATGCGCGTATGCGACTTGCGAAAAACTCGCGCTTGAACAGTTATCAAATGGATGTATTTCAAATTTTGTTTTCATATCCAAAATACTTTTCTTTAGGGTGCCGGAGGTGGCCCCACTTCGATTTTGTTGTTATTTCATGCTGCATGGTAGGACGGCAGCAAGGATCCTTCCAGAACAGTTATCATGTGACAGGACGTAATATGTTTATTTTGTGAATAATAAAGGTTTCTGTTTCTCCTACCTTCCTTCATATAAATAAATAAAAAAAAAACCCTCACTCAAAAAAAAAATTAAAAAAAAAAGATGGTAGAGCACTTGCACGCGAAAGGCAAAGGTCCCGAGTTCGAGTCTCGGTCGGGCACACAGTTTTAATCTGCCAGGAAGTTTCTTATCGTCACTTAAAAAAACCAAAAAAAAAAACAAAAAAAAACCACTGGTATCAGCAGATAATTTGAGTTTTGTCGTCTATATGTCCGTAAAGTTCCAATCTAGCACTAAAGTCCTAAAATCCCCTTAATACTCCGTTGCTACCACCAACCGGAGATAGTACACTACATCACTTTTAATCTCCGTAATATTCTAACAGTTTAACGTGAATCTTAACACGATAAAGTCCAATCTAATTACTGTCTCGCTGACTGACACGGGTTCCCCGCCCTTTAACGAAACAATCAAGGAAAAAAGGCGGCAATAATGACGATCAGGCCTTTTTATAAGTTTTTCATCACAAGAGTTTAACGTCTCTGCCTTCTCCATGACGGAGCTTCCGTGGCTTTGCTGTACTTAGACGTTAAACTACTTGCTCATGTACTATAATTTTGATCTGCAATTACCGAGCTCTGATTCTACACCATTTTCCCCCTCCAAAAATACTAATCTTAATTTTAAATTATTCTTTCTGTAGTTTTTATCACTGTAAACTGAATCGAGGTGTTACGCAGTGGAATACATGTACCACTACTGTTGTTACGAAGTTTGTAGGGCAGGCGACTTCCAGAGCTAGCAGTATGGACCAAAGTAAGGAAAAACTTGCAGTAAACATGGGCTCTAAAATGCATTCTTTAAGAGCTATGAGCAGTTGTTCACATTTGCCACTGTAAAACACATCTCTTCTACTGAACCAGTCCCCATAACTCTTAAGATATACATTTTGGAGCCCGTATTTACTGGACATTTTTCTTATTTTGGTCCATACTATCAGATCCGAAGTTGTCTATCGTACAAACTTCGCAACAACAGTAGCGGTACACGTATTTCACTATCAGAGGTATCAGAACGATTTTTAGTTACCACTTCTGACTCAGTCGTTTCTGGGCCGAGGTCCTTTACAGTAGATTGATACATTTACCCTTTCCCATCACACCTGACTGTTTGAAATTAAAATATTGTAAGTGTGCTATTACATACATAAAAGGATTATGGAAGAGATAGGATACAGAGAGTGGTGGAAGAGGGACCATAGGCGAAGCTGGGCGAACAATAGCGCTCTCTGCATCAACTTACATTTCATGTGTGTAAATTTTGAAAGTAATACATTGAAATCACAAGCTAGAGTAAAACCGAACGTTGTAATTTCTTGGTGTAATAAATTATTATATGAACATTTACAAGGATGCATATGCGGAACTATTTCATTCAGAAATTCTATATAGAACTTGACAGTTATTCTACCAGGCTCTAGTGTGCTATTGAGTTTTAGCGATTTAAGCTGCTTTTCGACCTCACTGGTTTCCCATTTCCTCCCGCATTGTATGACATTGGCATAGTACCGGCATATCCATCCTTGTTAAGCAGGAGGAGAGAACCATAACACATAGGAATATTACAATTTTCAACACTATTGTAAGCTGTAATTTCATTACCAATTTATTGACAACCGATTTCGACGCCACTCTTACACATCAACAAACCCTGTAAATCTGCAGTGGCTGAACTTTCCCGGAAGATATCAGTCGGAAAGTCCCACGTAAGAATAACAGGTAGTAGCATTAGCTCTTGTAAGCGACCGCATACGGTGAGACCGCAGAAGTTCTGTTTGCGGTCTCACTGTGTGTGGTTGCTTACTACAAGAGCTCCTGCCAGTTATTTCCACGCGGGACCTTCTGACTGACGTCCTTCGGGTAAATTCAGCTACTATATCTTTATAGGGCCGATGATGAAGTGTATCGTCATCGAAATCAGTTGCCAATAAATTGATAATGAAATTACACCTCACGGTAGTGATGGCAACTGTAATTGGCCGTACTATGTTTCCCATTCTAGGAGCACAAGTGTGGCTACTTCTTTCTCCCGCTCATCCACCTTGAGAGGTGTTGACAGATGGACGGACGGGCTCTACCTGTCCCGGGTGATACTTGTTCCCTGCGCTGTTGGCCGTCTGAACATCATCTGTGCGGACTTTTACCCATTTCTATCACGAAGAAGTGACAACAGCATTTCCCCTTGTTTCGAATCTTCGATCGTACTGGGATTTTCTAGAGTCTCTAGTGCCTCCAGAGAGGCATTGAATATGGGAATGAATCTTAACTATTAAATGGATTTGTTTATCTGAAGATGCATTGCATTTCACTACTAATTTAAAAATATTTAAATTTACATTAATACAAGTTTCACGGGCAAATGTTTTCTTCAGGCAACTGTCACCAGAGGACGTATGTTACAGGAATTTGACGACACTTGGCTGCATTAGGACAATTTAATAATTTGCTTCCGGTTTCGGTCACTGACCATCATCTGGCAGCTAAATCAACGTCAGAAAGCAGAAATGATAATAAAATCTCACGTGTAAAAGTCGTAAAGCCATGAAATACAAAAACGTAAATTAAGAAAAACTGGCTATTGCAGAAAGTACGTCAGTCGTACTGAACAATACGGTCGTAGTACCTGTCAGTTTCTTGAATGATAATCTAGAACAATACTATTTCATACATCAACGACCTTCCTCATGCACACAAAACAGGAAACTGGCCACGGGTAGTCAGGACATAGCACTAGAAGCCAAAAGAGTTGTAACGTCAAAGACAACGCCAAGATGTCCAGTTGATATAAATCATGACATACAAAAATAATTACAACAATTATAGAACATTTATAAGTAAAACAATGTACAGAAACCACACATTTGGGTATTTTGTATTGGTCCCTCTGAGGAAATGTATTCCAAGTAATTCCTGTTTGATTATAAGCTAGGTGTGTGTGCTCTATTATTTTAGGCACACATGTGGACATGAAAGAATGTTTATATTGACAGATCTCCTGAATACTACCATTTAGATATCCGTTATTGAAATTACTGAGTTGAGACACTGTACCTTGTACTGTTTAACCCTGGTTTTGTTATTTCCAGGTTGATCTAGCTTCTAAGTGATATCCTGGGAACCTTAATCAAAAATTATTGGTTTCTGTGTCCCTGTCTGTTGGGACGTATGATACATTGATTTATACATTATACCAAGCATTTGCCTCTTTTGTTGTAATTTTGTTCGAAGATTTTCATCCTAGGTCCCTTTATTTACATTATTGTCATGTAATGCTTACTAAATAAACAGCAAAGAAAGCCAACTCTTTTTGATGCTTGTGGTTTTTGAACATTTTTTTAAATGTGTTGTAATTATGGTTGTTTTAATCTTAATATTATCGTTGTATGTTATGACTGATATCGACTGGATGTTACAAGAGAATTTGCTTCTCGTGCTATGTCCTGACAACATTTCGCCAGTTTCCTGTTGTGTGTGCACGAAGAAGGTTGTTGACGTATGAAATAGTACTTTTCTTCTATATTACCACTCACGAAACTGACAGTCAATTCGATGGTATGGTTCAGCATCATTGACATGTGTCCTGCACTAGCCAATTTTTCGTAATTACGTTTTTGTTCAAATGATTCAATTGGCTCTGAGCACTATGGAACTTAACATCTGAGGTCATCAGTCCCCTAGAACTTAGAACTACTTAAACCTAACTAAACTAAGGACATCACACACAGCCATGCCCGAGGCAGGATTCAAACCTGCGACCGTAGCGGTAGCGCGGTTCCAGACTGAAGCGCCTAGAACCGCTCGGCCGCACTCACCGGCTACGTTTTTGTATTTAGTATCTTTATGACGTTTTGTACATGAGGTTTTGTTCTCATTTCTTTTTTCTAACGTTGATTCAGGTACTAGAGTATGGTCAGTGACCGAAACCGGTATCAAATTAATAAATTATTTTAACGCAGCTTAGTGTCATGAATTTCAAAATTCCCTGCAGCCACTTGCTGGTACAGACATTTGACTCCGTTCTGACAGTGATGTCATTAGAAATAAGAGCATTGGTATCCCTTTTTCATAGCTTCTGCATCCGATAATATGCATCCCGTTCTAAGACGTGTATATTTCTACTGTCTATTGTCAAACCACATCCCTGCTACCATTACAACATGTACCAATGCTCGGTCTTTCCCCCTCTTTTCTTAAAATGTATCCATACGCGGTCTCTCCCGCCCTTCTTAAACTTTTGCAAAATTTTGAAGCTGATGGTTTTTGGGATGGATTATAATCAGTAATGCAATATTGCTGGCAAAAGTTAATTACATTCTGAAAACGATTCTTCAAATATTTACTGTTGGTAATGAAATGATTTTACAATCATTCAAATGGGACTTACTTTTTACAATAATCTTACAACTAGCGTTGCGCAAGCATACCTTCAGTAGTCTTGAGTTTCTCAAAAAAAGTAACTCAATAATGTTAGTTCCTCTTATGATAATAGTTAGCTGATGTCTCCGTACATCCGTTTATAATCTCTTGTAAATCATAGCTGGTGGCTTGGAGGCACACCGCTCCTCTCAACCTCTTGCTTCAGACTTGCTACCGACTCGCTTCACTTCTCGCTTACTACTGACTTCCTACGAACGCTCAAGTGCGGTCTCTCCCGCCAACAATGCTTTCTGGTGCAGACAGTCCCTGCTACCATTACAAAATGTATCAATGCGCTGTCTTTCCCGCTCTTTTCTTAAAATGTATCCATACGCGGTCTCTCCCGCCCTTTTTAATATTATATCAATGTGCTGTCTCTCCCCCAACAATACTTTGTTGCAGACATTCCCTGCTACCACAGTTATTTCCAAAATGACAAATATTAATTATTCCTACTTAATCCTATTAATAAAATATAAACATCTTTCCTAAATTGTTGTTTGACAATAGACAATAGAAATATAAACGTCTTACAACCTGCAGACAATCGATGATAGATGTAGGAACAGACAGTTGACCTGGAAGAAAAAGAAATATACCATAATGCGCACAAAAGGCGAAGTAATCTGCCTCGTTACAATTACACTTTTGGTAACAAATCACTGGGAATATTAACTACAGTAAAATACCTAGAAGTGAACATCCAGAAAGATCTAAAATAGAACAACCACGGAAAAGAAATAGTAAGAAAAGCAAATACCAGACAGACTCATTGGGAAAATCTTAAGAGAATGTAATTTATTCACGAAATAAGTGGCTTACAAAACACCTGTTCGTCCGATTCTTGAGCATTACTCGTCAGGCTAGACTAGTGGACGTCAAATTTTTTTGCTTAGGAGACAATACTGACATTGTAACACCTCGGGCTGCATAGGGAGATGGGAAGGAGGGGAGTAAAGTGACCACTCAAAGAGAAATTCAAGTTTCACTAAACCATGGTTATTGACATATGCCTACCACTTACACACTTGGCTCTACATATTGTAAGCTATCACAACAAATATTCTTCAGTGAAAAAGAAAGTAATATACTGGAATTACATGCATTTAATGCATTTAATTTCCGTACGTAAGTGGGTGCTGTGGACAGGATCACCGCAACAGGATCCCATGTTGTTTTTTAGATTTTCAGGCACATTTTTTAGGAATCTTGATTCCCTAGTACCTGAAAGAATGCCAAGCGCTTGCAGGAGACCGTTTCAATCGGACTTTTGTATTCGGCCAAATATAACATAACAGTGGCTATTTTTGTAACTTAATTAATTGAAAATTAACACAAATGGATAGAATGGCGAATGATAGCTTTGTATATGAAATGGTTTGGAAGTCAGTTTTATCTGTTTTATTAGGCGTGTTTTTTTTTACAAGCAACTAATTCTTGTTGCAGTGAACACCTTGGCCAGTTTTCTCGGGAGTGGTGCGGGAGCTTTACCCGATCGGACGCCATGTCGACATGAGTGATTCACAGAAAGAACTATGAAAGTGAAATAAATCATAAGAAACTGCTTTTGTCGGATGAAAGACGTTGTTTGAACACTGATATAGAAATAAATTATTACTCTACATTAAAGTAAGGTAATAAGACTAACATAAATGATTTATTTTCTTCTCGAGCATGAGGAACATGTAGGTGACAGTTCCGTAGCTGTTCTAATGGTCCTGAAGAAAATGAACGCACCATCTTACATCCGGCCACTCAAAAACAAGAAAGAATTTACTAAAAATAGTTGAACAAGCTTCCTCTGTCAGTCTCTCTGTCAACAATAGTGATGTATATTAGAACTGTCTGACCACTTCTCGGCAGGCGCAGCGCTATTCAAGGCAAAAAGTGTCCAACGCCCACTATTCCCAACCTGGCCGACCATAATATTAATCAGTAAACTGTATAAAATTAGTACGTTTTATTAGTTACTAACACTAACTGCATTACGAAACACGATCAAAAATGTTTCCTAAATGTTTTGAATGTCATTTTTATTTTAATCATTACTCTTTCGCACAACAACCTTAATATGATTTAATATACCTGCTGCAAATATGAACCACATTTTAAGATGACCGTCTGTACAATGCGCATTCACTAATCCATGTTACTTCCGTTTGACATTTACACTGAAGGGTGAAGGAAACTGGTATAGGCATGCGTATTCAAATACAGAGATATGTAAACAGGCAGAATACGGCGCTGCGGAAGGCAACGCCTATATAAGACAACAAGTGTCTTGTGCAGTTTTTAGATCGTTTATAGCTGATACAATGGCAGGTTATAAAGAGTTAAGAGAGTTTGAACGTGTTTTTATAGTCGGCGCACAAGCGATGGGACACAGCATCTCCCAGGTAGCGATCAAGTGGGGACTTTCGCGTACGACCATTTCACGAGTGTACCGGAACATCAGGAATCCGGTAAATCACTAAATCTCCGGCATCGCTGCGGCCGGAAAAAGATCCTGCAAGAATGGTACCAACAACGAATGAATAGAAACGTTCAACGTGACAGAAGTGCAACACTTCTGCAAATTGCTGCAGATTTCAGTGCCGGGCGATCAAGGAAATGTCAGCCTGCGAACCATTCAAAGAAACATCAACGACATGAGCTTTCGGAGCAAAAGGCCCACTCGTGTACCCTGAGACTATGTGATCAAAAGTATCCTGACACTCACAAAAACATACGTTTTTCATCTTAGGTGCATTGTGCTGCCACCTATTGCCAATTACCCCATGTCAGCACCTCAGTATCATTAGACTTCGTGAGAGAGAAGAATGGGTCGCTCCCCGGAACTCATGGACCTCGAACAAGGTCAGGTGATTGGGTGTAGCTTGTGTCATACGTCTGTACTCGAAATTTCCACACACCTTAACATCCCTAGATCCACTGTTTCCGATGTGATGGTGAAGTGAAAACGTGAAGGGACACATAAGCACAAAAGCGTACAGGCCGACTTCGTCTGTTGACTGACAGAGACAACCGACAGCTGAAAGGGTAGTAATGTGTAATACGCTGACATCTATCCACACCAGCACACAGGAATTCCAAACTTCATCAGGATCCACTGCAAGTACTATGACAGTTAGGTGGGAGGTAAGAAAACTTGGATTTCATGGTCGAGCGGCTGTTCATAAGCCACACATCACGCCGGTAAAGGCCAAACGACGCCTCGCTTGGTGTAAAGACCGTAAACATAGGACGATTGCACAGTGGTAAATGTAGTGTGGAGTGACGAATCACGGTACACAATGTGGCGATCCGATGGCAGACGGTAGGTATGGCAAATGCCCGGTGAACGTCATCTGCCAGCGTGTGTAGTGCCAACAGTAAAATTCGGAGGCGGTGGTGTTACGGTGTGGCCGTGTTTTCCATGGAGGGGGCTTGCACACCTTGTTGTTTTGCGTGGCACTATCACAGGCCTGAATTGATGTTTTAACCACTTGTCCAGAAGTGCAACAGAGTGGTACCAGTAAGACTCTTCTGAGTTTAAAGACTTCCGCTGGCTACCGGACTCCCCAGTCATGAACATTATTGAGCATATCTGGGATGCCTTGCAACGTGCTGTTCAGAAGAATCTCCACCACCTCGCACTCCTACGGATTTATGGACAGCCCTGCAGGATTGATGGTGTCAATTCCCTCCACCACTACCTCAAATATTAGTCGAGCCCATGCCACGTCGTGTTGCGGCACTTCCGCGTGCTCGTGGGTGTCCTACACGATATTAGGCTGGTGTACCGGTTTCTTTGACTCTTCAGTGTATACTGCAGCAGTTGATCGTTGCTACTTGCGCACGTTCGTGAGTAGTCGGCTTTTTAAGAAAAACAATAAAATCTTTCCCCTCTCATTTCTTTTAATTCTTCAGTGACCTCGGTACATAACGCTTTGCTCCTGACGTAAGTGGCAGACTTTACTTAGCGCATGGTCGAATTCACGAACGTCAATTAAATTAAACACATCTTAAAATTTTATTGTTTCTCAATGTTGTTAGAGAGCGAGAAAAATACAGTCTCAAGAAGGTCTTAACGTTAGTTGACGTTTCTGGACGGTGCTGTTAGTTGTTAGAAGCATATTGTCATAAAATACGGCTGAGAACAGCGGGCTGCACGAATACTTGATTCGTGCCGCTTTCGACGACAACGTGTCTAGACCGTTACCAGGCTGGGCTCATAGAAGAGACAGTCAAATTCTAAAGAAGAGCTGCGCGTTCGTCATGCGATCGTTTAGTCGACCCTTGTTGCTTAACAAACTTCAGTGGCAGACGGTACAAGAGAGGCGTTGTTCATCATTGAGAGGCTGACTATTAAAATTCGGGAGAGTGCGTTCCCGGAAGAGTCTGGGTACGTACTGCTTCCTTCCACATAAGCCTTGGGAGACAAGCGTGCCGAAAAAATCGAAGAAATTACAGCTAACGCGGAGATTTGCCGACACTCATCCTTCCTGCGAGCTGTTCACGAATAGAACACGAAAGGATGATCAGACAAGGATAATCCAAGTACCCTCCACCTCACACCGTAAACTGGCTCGTGGGAGATAGATGAAATGTTTTCAAAACATCTACACCCAGACTTACACAAATTAACCACAAGCTATTGTGTAAAAATGTAACGAAGGGAGACCTGGATTGCATGTCCCGTCAGCGACGCGGTAATTACAGACGGGACACAAACTCGTTTCGGGGAAGGAAGTGGGCAGTGTCTGTCTTGGATGAATGATCCTGGCGTTTGTTTCAAGCGACCTAAGGAAAAACACGGAAAATGTTAATCTTGATGACGAGAGGTTGCCTTCTCCCAAATGCAATACCACTGTCTTAATGACTGTGTCAACGAACTGATGAAATCATTAGCAGAAAGGGAAAACGGCAGACTTACATTTGTCGTAGGAGTGCTGTTCACATGGTCCGAAAGTCACACAAATGCGTTTAAGGGGACATGGGCGAGAAAATACCAAAAATTTGAAAAAATGTCTTGGTCTAAAGAAAAGAATATCTCATGCTGATTTCAAAAATGTATAGTTTATGGGCACTATCCTTTTCCGTTCGTTCTAAAATTGAAACTCCATGTAATGTAGCACAGGGCCACGCCCATCTGTTAGTTTAAAGCGCATCAGAATACGAGATGCATTATTTTGTTCTTCCATTTTTTCCGTAGTTAGTTACGGATCATTAACACAGGTGTATGCTAGAAGGCACTGACTCCCGTCATGTCTAGAAGACTAAGAATATCTGATTTCGGAATTTCACAAGCGTGTGGTCTCGTAGTTATTGTGTGTTGTTTTGTTTCTGTGTGTGTGTTTCCTGTGCTACAAACGCCGAGAGTAAAGAAATTTAGCCCCAAATGAAAGTTTCGCGGCACCCAGTTCCAAACACAACCGAATAATACACATCAGTTGCTTCAAAAGTCGCCTGCGGAAATTGTGTCTACAGGCAGTGCGTCTAGAGGTAAAATTTCACTTTCTGAATGTAATAAAAACAAGCCTAGTAGTATAGTGAACAGCAATAACGACGGAAATGTTATTGTGAACCTAAATATGCTGTCAACACTTCTGAAGAGTGCTGTGAAATGCAAGTACTGCAATTGTGAAGATAGGATTGACGTTTCTGAGGATATTACAGCAGGGAAGTGTCTTTCAGGTCGGTTAGATATTGCCTGTAACTCGTGTAAGATGCCCAGTGATACTACGACATAGACAGTAACTGATAGTCGACATTACAGGGTAAATATTGACCTTGCTTATGCAATGCGACGTATTGGAAGGGGAAGGAGAGCTGCCAAGACTTTTTGTGCAGTGATAGATTTGCCTCTACCTCCACTGAGGTTTGACAGATACAATAAATTAATACATAATGCTTTATGTGGTGTAAGTGAACATTCAATGAAGAGAGGAGCAGAAGAAGCAGGAATCTTGTCTGCGAATACAGACATTGTGGCAGCATTTGATGGATCTTGGCAGAAGAGAGGTCATACTTCTCCGAATGGGGTTGTAACTGCCACTTTTATTGAAACTGGTAAGATACTAGATTATGAATGTCTAACAAAGCACTGTCAGGGTTGTTCAAGTAAATATATTGGCACTTATGTTTGTGTAAAGAACTCTGACGGCCCAAGTCGAAACATGGAAACGAAAGGAGTTCTAAAAATTTTTAGAAGTTCAGGGGGCAGTCGTCGTGTGAGGTATGTAGGCTATCTTGGAGATGGAGACTGTAAAGGATACATTAGTGTTGTTAATGACAAACCATGTGGGGACACTCTGATAGAAAAGCTTGAATATGTTGGGCATGTGCAAAGGAGGATGGGAGCTCGGCTGAGAAGATTATGTAGAGACTTCAGTGGAAAAAAACTGTCAGACGGAAAACACGTAGGTGGTCCAGGTCGTCTTACAAAAGTGAAACTGATTCTTTGACTCAATATTATATACGAGCAATAAGGAGAAATGTAGGAGATTTGGGAGAACATGAGACGAGTTGTCTGGGCAACATGGTTTCACAGTGTGTCAACAGATGAAACACCACAGCATAGTATGAGTCCAAAAGGGGAAGATTCGTGGTGCAATTACTGGTTGAGCAATGCTACCCACAAGCAGTCCTTTCCACTTGTTGTAATGGAGGCAATTAGGTCTAACATAGGGATCTGGCAAATAAAAATCTACTTAGGAAATGTATGCATCGACTCTCTCAGAATGCAAATTAAATCTTCAACAGCTATATATGGGAGAGAATATCCGAAATTGTATTAGTTGGGCTGACAGTGCTGAAGATTGGTGTAATGGATGCAATAATAACATTCAATGATAGTGCAATTTCAAGGATCAATGTTATGAAGAAATTGAACATCCAGACGGAAAGGAATATGACTGCTTTTGATAATCGGTGGGTAATCGAAGCAGAGACAGCTGCAGAAGCTGCTACCAAGGAGTCAAGGATAAAGAAAAGAATGAAGAGAAAGAGTATGGAGGATAAGGAAAAAGGAGAACAATTGGAGTACGCAACTGGAATGTTCTAAACGGGGAAGGTGGTAAGTTAATAAATCTGTAAATCTTCTTTTGCGGTTTACCGAAAACTTGAATTTTCGTCATTCAGGTACACTTTTCTCCTAAATGACTGAAGTTAAACTCACAAAAATTGGTACAGATATTTATAATGACCTCCTCTACCTCCCTTGTCTACTATTTCCTGAAAGATTTATAACATGATGATGATGTCGGTGATATTTGAGGTACATTTTTAAATATCGTTGTTGTAGTAAAATAAATTACTTGTCTTTTTCACAGATCACCATCAGGGAAGGAAATTGGAGGCATAAAACATTTATGTGAATGTTTTCTATACTCCGAGCTATCTCCCATTTATAGATCAGTTACAATGTGAGGGTGAAGATAATGTTAAAAATGCAGCGAGATCAGGGGCGTATCCCCTTAATGCAAGTTATTCTACAGTCGTACATCAGTGCGTGAAGCCCTCATAAAGCTTGTCCAAATGAGAAAATCGAAGGAATTTCAAAGCGCTATCGTAACTGGCCGTTGTAGGTGAAGCTGAATGGTGATTGTTGGTGCCAAGGAGACAATGTTCTCGTGAAACTCCTCTGAATATGTCTAGAGAACCAGGTTTCGAGAATTCCTAGGAAGAAACTCTACTGTCTTCAGCATATGTATCGCTCAGGGATCATGAAAGAAAAAAAAGAGAGAACAGAGGATATTTGGAGGTCTACAGTAATTTTTTCCTCGCTCTATCCGCGGGCTAAAATATGTTTAATGTGATCTCCACCATGTACTACACCATTGCTTGCAGAGTATCACTGTCACTGAATCTCTCTATGTGGAAATTAATATTGTAATAGATCCGATACTGATTCGCATATTTCAGTGGAACGGCTTAATCACTACAATATTAAAGGTTGATGCCGTAATGACGATGCTTGGTCAGCTACGAAGCTGTGATACGAAATGTTAATTGGATAATAAAGAAAAAACGTATTCCAAATACAGCTGACGGATTTTGTAAGTTAACTCCTGAACATAGCTTCAAGTTGTTTTTACGAATACAAAATATTTTAGTTTCCTGATCCAATGAACATGATGCAACAAAACAAAAGCTCCATTAACAAATGCGGATGTTCTAAGGTCCTTGCAAATTAAGCTGTATCTGATGATAACGATAAAATATTCGCTCTCATTCGTTTACGCATTATCATAATCTTAAAAATACTTCTTCTAGATTACGAATTCTGCAACGTGCAGTGGGGTCGTCTCAAATTCTTTGGTACTTACAGTATTGGAGAATCTTATCAGCAGGCACAAAAGTTTTGACAGCTAGGATTGTTTCCCATCCTGTAACGTAGTTCAGCCCGCTGTCTGTTCTTCATTTGTAGAAAGCAGTTTTTTATCTGCGCGAGAATCAAACCATAACAAAAATTAAACTCTTCGTCTTGACTGTCATGCACGAGCTCATATGCTTAAGTACATAAAACAGTAAACATTAGAAATTTGTTTTCGCAAATCCTAAAGATAAGCAAGCGACCTGTACAAAAATCAAAGTAATGTATTCACTTTTTTAATTAAAATATGAGTCACTACGCTACACCAGTCGTATCATAGCATCGGCTTCTGCGTTTGAGAACTATTCCAGTGTTTCATATCAATTTCTGTCACATGTTTTTTGTCCATAACGATCCGTTAAATTTAAGTAATTTTCTCTTTCAGAGTTGTACTGCGATTCAACTTAAAATGAGGCCTACTATAGCGGGAAAGCCTATTAACTAAGCGAGTATAAGTACAATTTCGTTAATGAGGGCTGAATGAAAACTATGTTATACCCTATTACTGCGAGACAACTATCTGAATGCTTCATAATAGCAGACTGAAATGTTGATAACTTATTTAATCGAAACATGGACTACTACAATACCAGTTTACGACTACAGTATAACATACGTTTACCATCTTCGCACTGCACATAATATCTGCTCAGTAAATATCCTTCTTCACACTGTACACAGTACCTGCTCAATAAACATGCTTCACATCTTCCTGTACCTCATTACATCTCGTGATCTTCAGCAAAGGTAAAGAAAAGCTAAAACGAGCCAACATTTAAGAATATTTTTCGACTCCACTTACTGCTACCGTTAAAAAACATGCTAAATTTGAATACAAGTTGCACAGACTTTCATCAAAAACATACTGACATGGATCAAACGTAGTTTAACAGATCACTACGATTAATCAGTTAACCGCAATGTTAGATCTTGGTGGTATTCTACTTACCGTTCCAGCATAGATTATTATGCTTAGCCGATAATTTCTACAGCCTTTTGGTAAATATAAAGAACCACAGTGGACGCTAAAAGCAACGCATATATCTTTCAGGTGCAATAAATCGTTAACGCAATCAGTCAGCCTGCCACAGATTTCTTAATCCAAAGATATTACTTGCGACTAACGAATGCTGAACAGCTGAATAACTGAGAATGTGTACAGTGATGTGTCCACTTAATAACTGAGATGTACGTGGAATATTTCGCAGTGAAACGATAGGGATACAACTAGAGTTGTATATTTCACGTAGTAACACTGAAAGTTTGCATGCATCTAAGTTAAACATCAGTTCTCTTTGACTAACATGTAAAAGAAAACATACAGGACTACATTTTTCTGTGCTCCGTGAACAAATGTTTGTTCTCTCTTCGTTTCTGTGTTATATATCTATCTTTGTCCCTATCGCATTTAAAAGCATCAGGTTCATAAATTTCACTAGTCACATACCAATGCGAACAGTTTAAACTTTTTGCCTCAGAGCAACAGTCAGCTATACACTGTCATTTATTATTCAGTTCCTTTACATCAAAATTCATTAACGACAAGGCAAAGTACGCTTATAGCATTTATTTCTCAATTTATTATTTACATGAATTTCGATGGGAGGGGGAAAACAGTTCCGGCATTCGCCTTACAACCAAGGAAAACCTCCCAAAAACCTTGGTCGGAACTGGGGATGGCGAGACGGGGAAGCGGCGAGACGAGGAGGCGGCGAGATGTGGAGGCGGCGAGACGAGTCATGGAGGCGGCGATACGGGGAGGCGGCGATACGGGGAGGCGGCGAGACGTGGAGGCGGCGAGACGAATCGTGGAGGCGGCGATGCGGGGAGGCGGCGATACGGGGAGGTGGCGAGACGTGGATGCGGCGAGAGGGGGAGGCGGCGATACGGGGAGGCGGCGAGACGTGGAGGTGGCGAGACGGGGAGGCGGCGATACGGGGAGGCGGCGAGACGTGGTGGCGAGACGAGTCGTGGAGGCGGCGAGACGGGGAGGCGGCGAGACGGGGAGACGGCGATACGGGGAGGCGGCGAGACGTGGAGTCGGCGATATGGGGAGGTGGCGAGACGTGGAGGCGGCGAGACGTGGAGGCGGCGAGATGGGGAGGCGGCGAGACGGGGAGGCGGCGAGATGGGGAGGCGGCGAGACGGGGAGGCGGTGAGACGGGGAGGCGGCGAGACGTGGAGGCGGCGAGACGGGGAGGCGGCGAGACGGGGAGGCAACGAGACGTGGAGGCTGCGAGACGAATCGTGGAGGCGGCGAGACGGGAAGGCGGCGAGACGGGGAGGCAGCGATACGGGGAGGCGGCGATACGGGGAGGCGGCGATACGTGGAGGCGGCGAGACGTGGAGGCGGCGAGACGAGTCGTGGAGGCGGCGAGACGGGGAGGCGGCGATACGGGGAGGCGGCGAAACGGGGAGGCGGCGAGACGGGGAGGCGGCGAGACGTGGAGGCGGCGAGACGAGGAGGCGGCGAGACGGGGAGGCGGCGAGACGTGGAGGCGGCGAGACGAGTCGTGGAGGCGGCGAGACGGGGAGGCGGCGGGCCGGGGAGGCGGCGATACGGGGAGGCGGCGAGACGAGTTGTGGAGGCGGCGAGATGGGGAGGCGGCGAGACGGGGAGGCGGCGAGATGTCGAGGTGGCGAGACGAGTCGTGGTGGCGGCGAGACGGGGAGGCGGCGATACGGGGAGGCGGCGAGACATGGAGGTGGCGAGACGAGTCGTGGAGGCGGCGAGACGGGGAGGCGGCGAGACAGGGAGGCGGCGATACGGGGAGGCGGCGAGACGAGTTGTGGAGGCGGCGAGACGGGGAGGCGGCGAGACGGGGAGGCGGCGAGATGTCGAGGCGGCGAGACGAGTCATGGTGGCGGCGAGACGGGGAGGCGGCGATACGGGGAGGCGGCGAGACATGGAGGCGGCGAGACGAGTCGTGGAGGCGGCGAGACGGGGGGCGGCGAGACGGGGAGGCGGCGATACGGGGAGGCGGCGAGACGTGGAGGCGGCGAGACGTGCAGGCGGCGAGACGGGGAGGCGGCGAGACGTGGAGAACGATGATACGGGCAGGCGACGATTCGGGGAAGCGACGATACGGAGAAGCGATGAGACGGAGAGGCGACGAGACGGATAGGCGACGATTCGGAGAGGCGACGAGACGGTCGGTCCCATGCTGACTTGTCTTTATATACCCTCTGCAGCTTTGTTGAGCTGTCGTTTCCTAGGAAAGCGCCTATGTCATTGTTGTTTCGTCATATAGCTTTTATCCATTATTATAAGATTAGCAATACGTTTCCGCGTAAGTGCATGCTCAAATTCTGTTACCAATATCTATATCTACTCATACAATACGCAAACCGTTGTATGGTGCATGGCGGAGGATACTTGGTGCCAATATTAGCCATTTTTGTCCTATTTCACTCGAGTATAGGGAGAGGGAGAAATACCTACAGCCTCTTAACATGCGTTAATCTCTTTCACCTTATTGTTATTATCTCGACGTGACATATATGATGACGGCGACAGAACTGTCGCACAGCCTTCTTCGAACACAGGTTCTCAAAATTTATCCGTCGTGGTTTCCCGAGATAACGTCTTCTTTCTTCTAAACGAAAGAAGGAATATTGCTGTTTAACGTTCAGTGTACTTGAGGAGGCTGCTGTCGGAAATCGGCCGTACTATTTCAAAGACTCCATCACAGCATTCGCCTAAAGCTGTTTAGTAAAATCAGGGCAAATATAAATGTTGTTGGCTGTAGGGGGATTTGCTCGTCGTCCTGCAGAATACGAGGCATCTTTCTTACCACTAAACAACATCACTCGGTTTTCTTCCAAAGATCCACATGTTATTTCCCGAAGGTCCCTGTGACGTTTTCGAAAACGTTATACCGACATGTTACGATCCTAGGAGAACGTCCCGGAATTCGTTCGACGTCTACAAGCATATCTACCTCATAATAAGTCCCATCAGTGGATCACTGCTATAAAATTTGTCACAGTAGCGCGTTGTATGCACATTCCACAAGCCCTTCCAAGAAGACTTCCATCCGACTAATACTGATTTTATGTATTCATCCCATTTCCTATGGCTTCTTGACACTATTACAAAATAAAATATGTGATGTGTTCCACAGATATTAGGAGCTTTTTGCTCTTTTTACTGTCTTAATCTTCCATTTAGCCACTTTTAACGCTATATACCGTCTTCTGTGTTAATATAATATGATTTTTCGAAGCAGTGAATGTCATTTCCTGAGCAATGGCGTTTGTGCTTTATCGAAATTTAAGGCACGTAAATGAAGCAACGTTACCTTTCTCGGTATTGACAGCTATCCTCCCATAATAGTTATATGAGATGACAAAGACGATCACATGAATCGATGATACTCATTTTGAAAATGTCTGTAGTTTAGTTAGGTCTACTAAGAATGCTTCCATCCCCGAGACATCTTCTTATGTTTTAAACTGAATAATATATTTCTAGAGATATGGGATTGGAGTTAACAATTCGTTAAAAATCTTACAAAGATTCAGTATATACACGGCTTTCGCTCTCAAAATTGGAATATTTGCAGTTTTTATTACTTTTTAGGGTTTCTTAACTCAGTCGGAAACAGAAGGAACTCTTATGGGATCGTTCTGTTGTCCGTCTATTAATACCCATTTTTCACCGGTAAGAGTAGAAGCATCAAGTTGAAATTTATGTCAGACACTGAGGTCTATGGTCCCTTGGTAGCGTAAAAAAATTTAAGCTTCTGAGTCAATGCAATCGAAATATACGTATTTTGATATTCGCAAATTGACTCATCAGAACCTGTAAAAGAAGTAATGTGGATCATGTTGAGCCCACTGCTGACATTAATGTTAATGATTAATGGAAACCACCTCAGCTATCTATATGCGCAATTCAGTTTGTAAGGAACCCCAAGAGCGCAAGTTCTACTACTCGTATTTGTCCGCAGTTTTTTTTTACATCTGTTGTCGGAATGGCATCTTTTGTCACGTAGAGGGCATGTGATAAGGTACAATGGATAATAAGACTGGGACGCCAGGTAATCATCGGAACGCACCGTAAGCAGACAACGGAGTCTGAAGAATTATCGTAAAAAGCTGAAACTTGTCGAATGACGAGTGCTTTCGCCTTAAAGAATCGCGTGGTGTGGATGACAGACCAGTAAACGAAAGGCCCTTGAATGCTAGCTTGTCATTAAAATGCAGGAACGTCTCAGCGCTGGCCACTTTGTAGATCAGTACATACAGCAACGCGCGATGCAGCTCATAGAAAATTATAGTTACTAGGGCAGCATAATGGGTTGCCTAGCCTCCTAGCCAGAAGAATTACGCGTTAGGTTCGATGAGGTCAATGGTGGTATCAGTGAAGGACGACTTCCCAGATATCATTTGTCCTACTCACGCACCGTGGGAGTGGCAGTGTAGAGCTGCTGTGTAGTTCTGTATCGGATACTGAGGTACTGAACTGTGTAATACTGATCCCCGTGTTTTTTTTTTCCTTGTTTTTTTTTTTTTTTTTTTACAAGGCAGCCCGGAATATGCATACATTATCAGTACTAATGGTGATCATTTCAACTCTTATATGATGTTTTGTCAACGGATTTCCGTATTTGTTTAACTATTATGGCTTATTTAATCGCCTCATAGTTAGTCAGACTTCAGCTCTAATGAAAACATTCGTATTTTCATAGATTGTCAATAAGCGTTATAAATGTTCACACTGTGCTATCTGCTTAGCTACTTACGCACTTCAGACACACATGCATTGACGACTTACTGCTATCTTGCACTATTGAGGCGGTCCACCACACTTTTATGGCGCTAATCATAACATTGTGCCATAGCAATATTTGCAGTTGTTGTATTTATAGCGGGGTACGTTTATAAGAGTGACCAACTTGTAGTGTACAGCAAACTAGTGCAGGTAAAGAGTGAATTCGTTGCTAAAAGAAGTCTGCTAGTAACAAACATATACCTTAACTTGAAGAAGAAGTTACTGGGAATGTACGTCTGGAGTACAGCATTGCATAGAAGCCGTCCACTGGCTGTTGAAAAACCAGAAAAGAAGAGAAGCGAATCGTCACAGATGTGGTCATACAAAAGGATATTGAAAATTAGGTGTACATAGATAAAAAGTGAGGATTCCTCTACAGAATAGACGAGGATAGAAATATGTTATAAACACAGCACAAGAAGGAACACTGTGAAGCATATGTGTTACGACATCGTAGACTAGCGTCCATGGCACTAGAGCGATACGCAGAGGACACACAGTGTAGAGGGAGACAGAGATTGGAATATATCCAACAAATAACTGAGTCCATGCGTTGTAAATGCTACTCTACCCATTTGGTATTCCGGGGTCAGTCTGTGGGTACAGTAGACTTCCAAGAGCTGAATTCGATGGGAACTAGGACATGATGGCAAACGTTGCATTGACCGAAAGAACTAAGCCTGGATGGCTGTGATTTTTAGCCAAGCAAGGGATATTTCCTGTCGACGTGTCCTTCGGTACTTGGTGTATCTGATCGGGTGTTGCGTTCACGAGAATGTGTATCATTTTGTGACAGTTGCCTCGTGCTGTTAAACTTTTCTCCAATAACAACGAAGTTATGAAAACTGGCAGGGGCCAGTTCTGTTTTAGGTCTTGGAACAGAGTATTCGTGGAATCAAATTGATTAATGCAACTGAGGAAGATATGATTCACCTCTTTCTCAAGAAGTAAGTGCACACGGCGTGTAAAACGGACGTGGAACAGATGGTTTTCGAAGTAGCCGTGACTGACCATGGGGTACCCCATTGTAGTTGTGATCCTGCAACATCGATGTAGTGGAGGCTACACTTTGAGCATTAGATATTGCCCTGCTTCTGGAAGACTGCTCTTATTCTATGCTGAAGCTGTGACCTTCCAAGGGAATCGGTAGCTGGGATTTCTTCAGTACCTCCCTGACGCAAAACATCTATCGTTTTCAAAATGAGATTTTCACTCTGCACCGGAGTGTACGCTGATACGATACTTCCTGGCTGATTAAAACTGTGTGCCGGACCGAAACTCGAACTAGGGACCTTTGCCTTTCGCGGGCAGATGTTCTACCATCGGAGCTACCCAAGCACGACTGAGACCCCATTCTTACAGCTTTACTTCTGCCAGTATCTCGTCTTCTACCTTCCAAACTTCACAGAAGCTCTTCTGCGGACCTTGCAGAACTGGCACTCCTGGAAGAAAGGATTTTGCGGAGACACGGCTTAGCCACAGCCTCTGGGATGTTTCCAGAATGTTTGGCTAAGCCGTGTCTTCGCAATATCCTTTGTTCCAGGAGTGCTAATTCTGCAAGGTTCGCAGAAGAGCTTGTGTGGAGTTTGGAAGGTAGGAGACGAGATACTGGCAGAAGTAAAGCTGTGAGGACGGGGCGTGAGTCATGCTTGGGTAGCTCAGTTGGCTTCTCACCTGCCCCGCCATGAATCGGTGTTCTTGTGTCGTCTTCATCATCATCCTTCATCGCCGGCGCAGTAGCTCACCGTGTTCGGTCAGAGGGTTTGGCTACCCTCTGTAATAAAAAACTGAGTGAACGCATCAACGAGCAACCTGAACGGGTGTCATCGGACGTCCGCCACGAACAAATTCAGCGAACAGTACAGAACAAAACGAGACATTAAAAAAAAAAAAAAAAATGGTAGAGCACTTGCCCGCGATAGGCAAAGATCCCGAGTTCGAGTCTCGGTCCGTCACACAGTTTTAATCTGCCAGGAAGTTTCATCTATCGTTTTGTTCCGTTAATGCCATAAAATACTTTTTTACACCTGAGGCTGAGCTCCTGTTGACGGTCGGATAATAAGGTTAGCAGTTGCTGTATGTCATACTGAATTACGTATTCCACTATATAAATATTCGAGTAAAGTAGTTGGTGTTACTGAATCCGATAATGTGTTTGTGTGTATTTGCAGCTTACGGGCGCTAAACGCCGAGCATATCAGCGCCCAATAATGTGATGATTGATGCGTTGAAAGTGTGTCAGGGATCCAGTTGGATTAACTATATGACATTACAGCAGTCATTACCATAGTTTCTGCTGTTGAGCGCGGCATGGTTACCATGACAACGAGAGGAGGCTACTACTACCTCCAAAATAAAAGAAAAATGTTTGCACTCAAAGTAAAATCGTCTATGTTCTCAGGCCAGGCATGGTCCTCTAGTTTCTTCTTACACAACAGACATTTCGACCCGTCTGCTGGGATTTAAATTTACGACTGTAGACGTAAGAAGGAAAATGCACTTATACATTGTGGTCTTCCTTCTAAATCTCGGCAGCAGAATTTGAATGTGCTGTCACGTCTGACATACGTTCAATACTACTGATGCCTTTTTCGCCCAAGAAAATGTGGACTCACAATATATTTAGCTTTGTTCCTGATGATCTCGTCAAGTCACAACTCAGTATTTCCAATACTTAATCGCATCCTGCACAAATCTGCGTAATGGGTTTTGTGATGTTAATTGCAACAAATCAAGAAAAGATCATTAGTCTGAGTGATCTTCATTTTTACTCATAGCTCCTTGTTCGAATTATACATAAAACACATTAAAATTCCAGCAGGGGCGCTGACGTAGCTCAACCCTTCAACATAGGTGGAGATTACAGAACACGTCTTTCTCACAACACACTTAACAAGCGACTACGTTCTCTGTTTTTCCGTGTCAAGTCTTTTGTCATGTGACGATACGTACATTCAGCGAAATGTTAAATGACTGTATCATGTTGAAAGTTCTAACTATATTTGTTTGTATGTGCGAAGCTTTTAATGGACTAAGCACATCTGAAGGTGACAATTTTTTTCCGAAACCGGTAATATGAATGTATATAAGCGATCGTTGACGTAATAAATTATTGTACAAACATTACAAAGGTCGCAATCTTCCAGTTGGCAGCATGTCAATTTTTAAAAGCACTGCTTACCTTGGAAACATATCGTTTTCCTTGCCTTCGAGTAAAATATCATTTGGATGGTGAGGAGGTATAGCTACCTTGCAGGTAATTTCACTTCTATTAGAGTCCTCGACTAGTTTCTGCTCGTAAAGCACTTTCTGTTGCCACTGATGCTCATCTATTGCTTCTATCTCACTTAGTAGTGTTGCTATTTTTGCGTCACCTGTACACACGTTTTGTTGCCTGTGGTTATCACGGGATGTCAGAAGAGATCATATCACGACCCCAAGAAGAACTGCATGTGTAAGGTATCGTCTGCCAACAGTTCGTTACTTATTATGGTTAGTTCATGGACAATAATGTTCCAAAATCTTGAATGGCACTCAACTGATGTGTTTCGGCTGTTTTATTATTTGGAGATTCTGTAATTATTGTTTCTCTTTCTTGTTCCAAGATGTTTTAGAGAAATCCTTCAGTATCCTCGGTATTAACTGGGGGTTGTATATTAAAGAGGAAATCTTCGTCCACAGTTGGGTCTCTGATTCAGGATAAAGATTCATATACTACCGTTCAGTATGTAGCTTAATTGCACTTTGGTCATCGTAGCTATTTCCTTGTTCGTGGGGAAGATATTGAAGGATTTTCTGTTCCCTTATAATTTGGTATACCGGAATATTTTCTTGATTGATATCAGTTGTGAGATGCGCTTTCACTTTTTTGCCGTACCAAAACAGTAATTTTTGGTTTGGTGTGTTTCATTCGAAAACTATTTGCTACCGAATTGGTTGGTTCATTGTACACGTCGGGTAGGCATGAGAAACAGTATTTCAGCATTGTATCCAACAGTTTGGGCAAAGTGAATAATACGCTATCTTTTTTGCAGTTTTGTAGTTTGAATCCACCAGATAATATGGCTTGACTGGTTCTGGAGACATCGTGTCCATGTTTCAGTGACTGCTTGGCACAATACCTCGTCATCTAGGAGCAACATGTTTAGTTGCTAGACTTCTCGCCTCAGGAGGCGCTGTTGTTTGTTGTAGTGAGCCGTGATGTGATAGTTACGATGGTCCTGAAAATTAATAGTTCATTCCTTCTTCACAGAAATTAAAATTAGGGCACAGATCTTACCGACGCAAAACACAATTAAAATTTCCTCTTAAAATTACATTACCTCGATGCGCGTTAATAGATTCACTACTTCGTCTCGAAACAAAACCCTTCTGCCACCTTTGTCTGTTGAGCGAGTAGCAGCATTTACGAGCATACATACCAATTGTAATTAAACTTTTGCTGTTTGAGAGGGGCCGCATGAAAAACGAGTGATCGTAGGAGAAGGAAACATTGTGGAAATATTTGTGAAGACGTGCGGAAGAGAAATAACGGATAAAAACTTAAAGAAACACATTTTGACTTCCACACGAGGAGTAACATTTGCTAGCTGCATATCATGTTTACGTTCAGGCTTACAAACGTTGCTCAATATGACGACCACCTGCATCCACGATAGTCTGGGAATGCACTAGAGGTGGCTTTACTGCTGCCTGAAATATATCACGTGGGATTTTGGCTACCTTCCTCGCCATGCTGAGCTTCAACCTCCGATGTGGGATAGTGTTCCGATGATAAACCCTGTCCTTCTGTGAACCCCACAGCCAGAAGTCACAAGGGGTCAGATCTTGTGATGCAGTGACCAAGTGGCCTCACGAGGAAAGGGTCAATAGCCGCGAAGAGCAGCAGAACTATTGCTGTTAGCCGGCCGAGGTGGCCGTGCGGTTCTAGGCGCTTCAGTCTGGAACCGCGTGACCGCTACGGTCGCAGGTTCGAATCCTGCCTCGGGCATGGGTGTGTGGGATGTCTTTAGGTTAGTTAGGTTTAAGTAGTTCTAAGTTCTAGGTGACTGATGACCACAGAAGTTAAGTCCCATAGTGCTCAGAGCCATTTGAACCAACTATTGCTGTTATTTTGATAAAACTACGAGTAAGTCCTACTTGCCATGTCCAGACCGATGTTGACCGTCTGCAGCTGTAATGCACCCTGATCCTTGTGTTTGACCCTACGTCGCCGTACCAGTACCAGCACCAACCAGCAAGTAATGACACTGACACTGTTAACAATGTAAATCTTGCAGCGCACAGTCTGAACATAATTCCTATAAAACTGCGTATCCATATGGTAAACAGTTTTCCATCTTCACTGGCTCAGGTATCGATACAACCCTCTATCTACCAAAAAGAGGTCCTTCTGCTACTTTCGAGTGCTGATGTGCTTGGCATGATATGCTCACCTTATACATTATTGCTGTTCCAAAAATGTCGGTGATTTTATTTGTGATCACCTCTTGAAGTATAGCTACGTTCGCATCTGCTGCGCATTAGTAATGCCGGAGATATTCCACCCTGACGTCGAATTCAGTTCTGCTAATAGTAACTATATATATGCTTGCATGAATGTGAGGCGTCTATTCTTGACTGGTATCATCGGGTCACGCTGTTATCCTATTAGGAAGGTTCTTGTTTGCTGTGTCTGTGCCGTGCGTGGCTCATGTTCGTGCCATCTATTATTTAACATCTTGTTTTTACCGTACGGCCGCCTCGTCATTTTAATTTCAGTTACCCGTGTCACTGAATTGCTGTCTTACCTGCCTGTGAGTGGCAGCAGCAGCGCGTATCGATAGTACCCCTGCCATATTATCTTTGCTGGACCGATATTACTTCCCGATCGTCGTGTGTCTTGAAGGGAGATCAGACGTGGAGTCGTAGAGTTGGAACGCGGCAGGAGTGCAGTCGGGACGTAGCAGCAGTCGGGGACGGAGCGCTAGGGAGGCGCGGACAGCCAGTACTCGCCGACCGCTCGCGACACAGGATGAACTGTCCGACGGACGGAGATGGCAGTGGGATCGAGTCGTTCAGTTGGTCGTCTCTTTGGGTGACGTGTGTTTGGCCTTTTGACCGTTTCTGGGCCTCGTCACGGGTCATCTTACTGGACGTGGCTCGGTTCCTTCTTGTGCGGAGACGTCGTGGCCAATCGGCAAGAGTTACCTCTGCATGATTGGGTCGAGCCAGTGTGCCCGGATCGCCGTGTCTCCCAGTTCCAGACGGACATCGGGTTGAGACGGGTTGGAGCTGCAGTGAGCTCCAGATAGTCAAGACTCGCCCGACCTTTGCTGACACATATGGTTTGAGTGGCAACGACCTTGGTTGGTTGTTGGTCGGTCGTCTGGTCAGACGACGTGTTTTCGTCACCGACCATCCTCCGGTTTTGTGTTTGTGTCCACCTGTGATTTGTTCTAGTTGTTCATCTGTGATTCGTTTTACGAGTGTTCGAGATTCTTGTGGCAGTGTTTCGTGGAACACTGTGTATCCTGTGTCAGTTAGACTGAGCGATGCTTTAAATGCTGTAATGCTGTCTGCGTACTGCAGTAGCCAGTTGGTCGGTTGCGACAGAGCAGCGAGTGAGTGTTTTCTTACCGTGTTGATGCTGTCCGCCACGGCTTTGCGATGTTCATGTATGTCAGTAGTTATTGTGCCTTGGCTTATTAACACACTAGCATCTGTAGACGAGTGTTACTGATCTCTTCGCCTCGCTGGCAATTAGGTTGTAGCGCCGTTGGTCTGGTGACCGACATCAGGTAGTTGGTTGGTTCGTCAGCTGTCTGGAGGTTGGGTTGCCTTCCGGTTAAGAGATTGTTGGTCAGGCTGCCTGTCTCGCCTAAACGGGCGTAAGGGTTAATATTTCAGGCCGACCCTTGGAAACTTCTGAGTGCCGTTTCGTGTCTGTTACATAGTAACTTCCCTGTTTGAGTGTTAGTATTTTGGTTAATGTGTGGTCTTCAGCCGAGTTTTAAGATATTCTGAATTAAGGTTCTTGTCTTGCCCATAAGGCATAAGATTGTTATTTTTTGTATGGGGCTATCTCTCGAATTTCACATGAAATCTTTTACGGCTTTAAGCCGTTAAATTATTGTGTTGATGTGTGGCCTTCAGCCGAGTTTAATATCTCTTAAACAGATGTTCCTAAGATTGTGATGCTTTACTATGGGGCCTTCAGCCGAATTTGCTTGAAATGTTTTAAGATAAGGCCTTCTGCCGTTTGATTGAAACACTTCTAATTGCTTAATATGCGGCCTCCAGCCGAGTTCCATTGAAATTAAAGTACTAAGGCCTTCAGTCTGTTTAGATTGAAGATTTAGAAAATATTCTTGGGTCACACCTCCAGAAGAACCGTGTATGTCAATATCTTACTTAGGCCCTGCATTTGGATTTTGAGTGTTGCCTTCAGCCGATCTAGAGTTAATCAAAGTAGGTCGATTAAAACTTTGAGTATTTTCCATTCTTGTTGTGATATTATGTGTGTGGACAAATAAAGTTTGTATTTTGAGTGCAACTGACAGCAACCTTATTCTGGCCCCTTTCCACAACCTAATCCGCTCTGTCCTGCTAGACCAGGTATTTCAGTGCCCATGAATTCAACTGTCTTATCTTCGACGCTCATATTAATAAATTCGGCCCCGGTGTTTTTCTATGTCGAAAACTCCTGTGCTGTATTTCTTAACCCTTTGAACACTAAAGTGGGGGAAAAAGTTACATTGTACTAAATCATTGTAAAGTTCAATACTCCACATTTTATATAAAGGAATTCATAATTTATGGGTTATGCGTTAGTTAACTACAGTTGTTAGATCTCCCACGGTTTTACAGAGTACAGCATTGACTCATTATTTCGGTTGCATTTATCGCAAATCTCTCGCCCACCACAAAGACCCAAGCGAAACAAAAAAGTGCAGGAGAGACCTTTATATAAGAAGGGTAAAAGAGCATATAGGCAAAATTGCAGACCACTGTTTTTAAAAACAGTTTGCTGCAGAATCCTTGAACATATTCTGAGCTCGAGTATAACAAATATGCTTATAAGGGAAAAGCTTCTGTTCACAAATTAACATGGTTTTACAAAGTATCGGTCGTGCGAAAATCAGCTTGCCCTTTCCTCACATGAGATACTGCGAACTATAGATAAAGGACAACAGGAGGATTTCATATTTCTAGCGCCGCAATGCTGACTGTTAACAAAGGCACGAGCATGCGGAATAGGTTCCCAGGTATGTGAGTGGCTCAAAGACTTCTTAAGTGATACAACACGGTATGTTGTCCTCGACGGCCAGTAATCATCAGAGACGAGGGTATCGTCAGAAGTGCTCTATGGGAGTATGACGAAACCGCTGTAATTTTCTGTATACATAAATGATGTGGCGAACAGGGTGCGCAGCAATGTGAGGCTGTCTGCCAACGTACATTTCGCGTAATGACCATGAAGATATGATTAGAGAGATTAGGCATCGTGCAGAAGCATATAGACGGTCGTTTTTTCCTCGCTTTATTTGCGAGTGGAACAGGAGAGGGAATGACTAGTAGTAGTACAGGTTACCCTCCGCGACGCATCGTACGCGATCAACAACCTTCCGCTCAGAGGTCTGTGTACGGTGTGCTATAGGCCCGAGTCTTCATACTAAAATTGTTGTTTGTGGGACTCGTCCGTCTGCCTACTTTGTATTTTCGCTAGAAGCAGCCCAGCGCACTTTATTGCTTCTGTTGTTTACCTCCGCGCTGAGTGCGAGTGGCCCCACTGAACTCGACTCGGCCCTGGCGGCTCTGCGCCTGGTGAAGGCGGATCTACTACCTGAGTGTATGTTAGTTACTCTTCGTGCTTCATTGACGCTGGGGTTTGGCACGCACACACCCGCTTTTTATATGTCCTGTGACACAGCAGATGACGCACGTCTGCTGTTGCCCGTGGTGTACCAGGAGGACCTTGAAGCCTCGAATCACGAGAAAAGAAGGCACGTGTTTCGTTAAATCGATTTTCACATTTACGACACCATCTTAAACGTTAAAGTGTTTGTGTCCTTGCCATTTATCGGCCGTTATTTGTATAAAGTTGCCGAACGGTTCACGGCCTGCTGGATATACTCGAATCCCATTTCAGATGGAAGATGAAATAATCGAACTGATCAAGACCTAATCCAGTATACCAGTTTGCAACAGTAGCAACTTCACCTTTAGACCAGAGGTTGAAAGTACCGTTTCAATTATAAGGTTCTTTTTATTTTTCAGTAGTTAAAACACGACTGGTCTCGGGTTCTTACACGCCCATCATCAGATGTCATACTGAAAATAAATAAGAGACCGGAGATAATTATAGTTTTTAAAAGCAACAGTACATGCACAAAAGGAAATACGAAGTTCCATATAAAATTTAAGAAAACAGCGCAGCGCGGTGTAGCCGCGTGGTCTCAGGCGCCTTGCCACGGTTTGCGCGGCTCCTCCCGTTGGAGGTTCGAATCCTCCCTCGGGTATTGGTGTGTGTGTTGTCCTTAGCGTAAGTTAGTTCATGTTAGCTAAGTTTTGTCCCATAGGAACTTACCACCACAATTTTCCAAAAACAGTGTCCGCGTTACCGTCTACCACGCAGGGGCCCCGGTTTCGATTCCCGGCAGTGGACTGGGGTATTGTGTGTCCTTCATCATCATTGACTCGCAAGTCACCGAAGCGGCGTCAACTAAAAAAGACTTGCAATACGGCGGCCGAACTCCCCCAAATGGGGCCTATCGGCCAGCAACGCCATACGATCATTTCCATTTCCAAGAACAGCGGTCGGGCTAGCTGCAGTAAAACCTAAGTCAACGGCAAAGGGACACCAGATAATAATATGGACGACTGCTTGAGTAAAGAATTATGCAATGAACGCCAGGACACTTAACACTTTGTGCTACGACCCCGAGCGCTGTGCTGCACGAGGACAGGACCCAGTGTACCACCAGCGACCGCAGAGCACCGAGTAGTGTACACGAAGGTGGAAGAAAACTGACAACCCAGGGTGCCAAAAGTACTTCCATCTGTTGATGGGAAGGACAACGCAGAACCAACTAGCCCGGGCACTCACATTTTAAATTAGTGAGTTACATTCGAAAGGAAAGAGACCGTTACATAGAGAGTTACATGAAAAGCCTTTCACGAAACATGGTTTTACACTTAAGTTGTAAGATTTTAATAGAGAACAAACAATTTATTTACCTTAATAGTCATAATATATATAGCAGTTCATGACATCCATTCTTACAAATGTACTGTTTCTGATGGATACACCTCCAGATTATCCATTCTCAAAAATCGGCCATCTCACTTCCCCACATCCACCACTGCTGGCGGCTCGCCTTCAACTGCGCAACGCTACGCGCTGTTAACATCCAGCTGCCCAACACTACAATGGCAGACAACAATGCGAACTAGCCACAGACTGCACACAGCACAGCCAGTGATTTTCATACAGAGCGCTACGTGGCGTTACCAATATGAAAACCTAAATAGCCTACATACAAAGTACGTGCTCAAATCATCTTCCATCGAGTGCAAGCCACAGATTTGAGTGATATGACGTTTCATGCTATGGCTGTTCGACGGCGTAAATCGTCTGTCGTAGTTGGGGCTTCGTGCTAGACTGTACTTTACAGTGCTCCCCACAGAAACAAATCAAGACTCAAATAAACAGACCTGGCCATCTATTGCACTGCAGCATCCCGTCCTGTCCAACGGCCAGGAAACCTTTCATTCAAATTTGCGTTGCAACACGGGAAGAGTGAGCAGGGCAGCCGTCGTGACGGAAACACATACACTGTTGGTTATGCAGTGGTACCTCTTGTAGAAGAACATATAGAAAGTTCTTAAGAAAGTATGCATACGTATTTCCGTTTCACATTCTTGGGATGAAGTAAGGCCCCACAATGGAGTTTCCCATAATGACGCATCATAGATTTACGCTTCACGGTCATTATTGTTATACTTGACGAAGCCAGAGTGTATTTTAAGTATACCAATACTCCATGTTGTACGTAACTTTACATTACCGCGGTAAACATTGCTTCATCGGTAAAGAGCACAGGTTGGAAAAACCTGGTGTCGTTTCCCAAGCGATGGACAGCAACCAACAAAATTCCATACGATTTTCGAAATCGCGCCCTCCGAGTGCCTGATATAGTAAAGCTGCTAAGTGTGGAATTTATGTCAGTGCTAGATGCTAATGACATTCCTTTGGCTGATCCCAAATTCTGTGGCAACTCGTCTCTTGTCACCATTCGTCATTTAAAAGTAGAATGTCTAACTTCTCTTAATTGGTGTACATGTCTGTATGCAAAAATTTTTGAAGCAGAAATAGATGATACAGTTCCTACTATTTCTGCATGTAGACAAATACACAGTCGAAAGGTTTGACAGAACGATATAGCCTGACGCCTCGGTAGCTGCATGGTCAGGGTGGCGGATTGCTGACCTAAGGGTCCCAGGTTCGGTTTCTGTCTAGTTCAGATACTTTTCTCTACTCTGGGTCTGGGCGTTGTGTTGTCTTCACGTTTTTATCGTCATAGTTGACATAACACTATTGAGATAGCTGTATGGGCATGTCCCGAAAGCCAGGAGGAGGAAAAAAAACATAACATAGCCTGGAATGAGAATATTTGCAGCGCAATAGCCGAGTCCGGCCGGCTACCAGCTGTAGAATATTTCTCGGATTCTTCTGTGAAGCGTTTCAACCTCTACAATAGCAAGCATTATATCATTGTAGTCACCTTTAAAGCGCCTTCGAACGCCGTTAAACGGTATATCATTATGTTGCTTGAGGCTTTCCCGACGGACATGTTGTATATATGGTTCTTGGGCGAGACATCGGATGTCATTGTGAAAACTCCACTTTATTCGTCGGCTCAAGAACTTACGACTCGCACCACAAATATATTCGTAAGTTTTGACGTAGTCTCACTTTTTACTCGAGTACCATTGCAGGAATCGTTGTTGCTCATTAGCGAGAAGCTGGATGGGGAACTTATAGACTTATTCCAACATGTGCTCACCTCGATGTACTTTTTATTTAATGGACAACACTGTGAACAGACTGACGGCGTCGCAATGGGTAGTCCCTTGTCACCCATTGTGGCTAATCTTTTCATGGAAGACTTTGAGGAGAGAGATTCCAGACGTCGGATTTGAAACCTACGTGTTTTTGGCGATATGTGGACGACACCTTTGTTATCTGGTCTCACGGCATTGCATCGCTGAATGTTTTTCTTGAGCATCTTAACTCGCTTCATCCCAACATCAAGTTCACTATGGAGATGGAACAAAACTGCGAACTTCCGTTCCTAGACGTGTTGGTACGGAGAAAAGAAGATGGCACATTAGGTCACGCAGTGTACCGTAAACCAACACACACGGACTTATTCTTACAGGCCACCAGCTGTCACCATCCTTCGCAACGAAGTGGCGTACTGAGGACGTTGGTTCACAGAGCACGAACCACATCAGACTCAGACAGCTTATCCAATGAGCTACTCCATCTGCGTACCACTTTCCAACAAAATGGGTACTCCGAACGGGAGATTCGCCGTGCCTTACAACCGAAGCGGGTTACCCAACGTGAGGAAGTGGAAGAAGGCGAAGAACAAAGGGGAATGGTCATCTTGCCATACATGGGCGGTGTCTCTTCAAAAATAGGAAGATTATTGAAGAGGCATAAAGTTAAATGTGTCTTTCGTCCGCCGGCAAAACTCAGAGCTCTCTTGGGCTCATCTAAGGACAGCCTTGGTCTAAGAAAACCCGGTGTTTACGAGATTCCTTGTAGCTGCGGCATGTCGTACATCGCACAAACTTGTCGCACTGTAGAAGAGAGATGTACTGAACACCGACGCTACACTCGTCTGGAGCAACCAGAAAAGTCTGCAGTGGCCGAGCATTGTCTCAGTACAGGCCATTCTATGAATTATCAACATACCAGAATTCTCGCATCGACGAATTCGTACTGGGACAGTGTTATTAAGGAAGCAGTGGAAATACGTAGCTCGACAAATCTTGTAAACAGAGACACGGGCTCAGTACAGCTTGGGATCCACCACTGGCCATATTGAAGTCGCTTCGAGCAGAGAGGAGTACTATTGGTCATACGACGGATGACGATTCACCAGAAACATAAATATCCTGTTGACAACTGGAGGATAATCTAGGCGCCTACGCGGACGCGCGTTTTTGCTTGCGGCTTCCGACAGAGGTCGCTGGGGCGGCCGATGGCAGCGCAGAGCAGCAGCGGCAGCCTCCGCGCGTGCGCCGAGGTCTTTGGTTCTTCATCCTGTAGGTGGCGTTGCTGTCCTTCCAGCTGTCGGTTGATATCGTCGCTATTGGCCATTGAATTTGGCGCCTCCACGCATGCGCACTTCCTGCCTAAGACTGGCATAAATAGGGGGCTCTGGTCCTGCCTTAGCAGTGTGTTCGTCGCACCTGAAGATGTCGGTCAGTTCCGCTGATGAAATATTGTGGAGTTTTCACTATGACATCCGACGTCTCGCCCGAGAACCTTATATACGGTATATCATTCTATTTAAAAAACCGTACTGCTTTAATACCTCGATCGATACAAGAGTTATGCCTCTTTATCACGTACCAATGTACATGCATATTAACGTACTATCATTTGCCGAAAATCTCGTTCCGATGTCTAGAACCGTTACCGACATCGAAGGGAAGTTATCATCTCACGTGACTCATTATTGCACTGAAGCGCAAAAGAAACTGCTATAGGCATTGGCATTCAAGTATAGAGATGTGTAAACAGGCAGAATTCGACGCTGCGGTCGAAAACGCCTATATACGACAAGCAGTGTCCGGCGCAGTTGTTAGATCGGTTACTGCTGCTACAATGGCAGGTTATCAAGATTTAAGTGACTTTAAATGTGGTGTTATTGTCGGCGCCACGAGCGATGGGACACAGCATCTCCGAGGTAGCGATAAAGTGGGGATTTTCCGGTACGACCATTTCATACGTGTACCGTGAATAGCAGGAATCCGGTAAAACATCAGATCTCCGCTCTGCAGCGGCCGAAAAAGGTGCTGCAAGAAGGGGACCAACGACGACTGAAGAGAATCGTTCAATGTGACAGAAGTGCAACCCTTCCGCAAATTTCTGCAGATTTCAATGTTGGACCATCAACAAGTGTCAGCGTGCGAACCATTCAACTAAACATCATCGGCATGGGCTTTCGGCATAGAGATGGGTCGTTCGCGAACTAACAGGTCGAAAGGAACGGTTCCCCAAACTGAACGGAACGAGCGAGGAACGAATTGTAAGGAACGGTCTTTCATACTTCACTCCGGTCGCGGCTTTCTACTTCTACTTCCCGGGAACGGGAAACTGTCCATCTCGTTCCCGCAATGGCACGTCGGTCGGTCTCGTTCCAGCCTCGATCCCGTACCCCTCTGTCTCGGTCTCGGTCTCGCTCGGCCGGCCTCGTCCTTCTTCGCGTGGCCACTCGTCGAAGTTCCACTGTGGACTGCTCATAGTTCAGTATCGTTATTGTTCGTTTCGTTCGCTTCGCACGCCCATTCTAGATCTGTTTCAAACCTTCTTCGAACTCTGAACTTCTGGTTCTTTTCGTATTCTATTCAGCGTCCACGACCTGTGATTAACATGTATTTTACAATTACGTAAATTACATAAAAATTACGTGGTATGTAATACAGACATCTTTTCAGTTAACAAAACGGCGTATCAGCTTACTTCACAATTTCGATAAACAGCGGAAGAAATACTTGTAAAAAGACAAGATTTTTTGTTATTACACATGCAAAGTACGTCAGCATGGCACACATGAGTGGCCATTTCCCATTTTTTTTTTAAATCCAAGGTAAAAGTGTATGTTCATTGTTATGGAAGGCAAACCGAATTAACAATCGAATGAAGCCCGCGCTTCGTAATCGAGTGTATGGTGTCACATTTTGTAAAAAGAAAATGATAACACCAACAACATTATTTCAGTGGTACAGGGTGGCGCACGAAAAATCGGCCCCGAGTACTAGACTGCTCATTGGTGCTTACCAATCGTCATCTGTTGTTTCGAAGTAGTTTGCATTAGCTTATTTGTTATTTCTTCAGTGCCTGATTATTGCATGTTTATCTATTCTGCTCGTAGCGGTCAACAAATCGTGCGTAATTGGCGAGCAGTCTGTACGCGCGGCTTGTTTTTCGTGCGCCACCTTACATTATTTCACTGCGATTAGCCACATAACGCTGCAGTTGGCTAAACGAGATGTTTTGCAGAATCACGAAAATTACTTCTCCAAGTGTGTGAGAGTTCTGATGAATAAAAACTCTGTACTCCAGCGGGGAGGCAAGTGCCCCCTCTTGGCACACTCCATCTTCAGTCACCTATGCTACTAATTTTCAATTTTTTCATAAGCACAATGAACAGTGAACGAGTAAAAATGAACGGTTCCCAAAAAAGAGCGATCATCAGTGTACTAGTTCCCAAGGATGAACGACTTTGCCCATTTCTATTTCAGAGCCAAAAAGCCCACTCGTCTACCTTTGATGACGATACGACACAAAGCTTTACGCCTCGCCTGGGCCTGTTAACACCGACATTGGACTGTGGATGACTGGAAACATGCTGCCTGGTCGAACGAGACTCGTTTAAAACTGTATCGAGCGGATGGACGTGTACGCGTATGGAGACAACTTCATGAAACCACATGGATCCTGCATGTCAGCAGGGGACTGTTCAAGCTGGTGCAGGCTTTGTAATCGTGGTGGGAACGTGTGCATCTGAAGTGATTGAGATCCATCATATTTCTAGACACGACTCTGACAGGTGACACGTACGTAAGCATCCTGTCTGATCACCTGCATTTATTGGTGTCCATTGCGCATTCCGACGGACTTGGGCAATTCCAGCAGGATAATGTGACCCCACACGTCCAGAATTGCTACACCGTGGCTGCAGGAAAACTCTTCTGAGTTTAAACACTTCCGCTGGCCACCAAACTCCCCAGACATGAACATTATTGAGCATATCTGGGGTGCCTTACAACGTACTGTTCAGAAGCGATCTCCACCACCTCGCACTCTTAAGGATTTATGGACAGCCCTGCAGGATTCATGGTGTCAATTTATATATATATATATATATATATATATATATATATATATATATATATATATATATATATAGACAACGTTTTTAGAAAAAATCTCGTAAAGATTTTTACAAAAACGAAGGAAGGAAGATTGGATTTAACGTCCCAGTGACATCGAGGTCATTAGAGACGGAGTACAAGCTCGGATTGTGTCAAGGATGGCGAAGGAAACCTACCATGGCCGTTGAAAGGATCCATACCGGCATTTGCGTGGAGCGATTTAGAGAAATCACGGACGGCTGGACGCGGGTTCGAACCGTTGTCCTCCAGAATGCCAGTCCAGGCTGCTGGCCACTGCGTCACCTCACTGGGACAGATTTTTACACAATAGTCTAATAAACTTTTAGACAGACAGGAGAAACGTTGTCACCAAAAATATCGAAAAATTCTTTCCAATTTGCCCTCAAGTTTTTACTCGTTTCTCTAATTAACATTCAGATGGACAAAGGCTATGTAATGTTTAATATATATAATACATAAACACACATGTGATGTGTAAAGTGGAAAGACTGTTAATGTGGTTACATTTTCACGCAATATGGGTGCACAGATCCTGAGAAATCAGTACCCAGAACACCCACATCTGGCCGTAATAACGGCCTTGATACGCCTGGGCATTGAGTCAAACATAGCTTGCACGGCATGTACAGTACAGCTTCAACACGATATCACAGTTCATCAAGAGTGGTGGCTAGCGTATTGTTACGAGCCAGTTGCTCGGCCACCATTGACCAGACGTTTTCAATTGGTGAGAGATCTGGAGAATGTGCTGGCCAGGGCAGCAGTCGAACATTTTCTATATCCAGAAAGGCCCGTACAGGACCTCCAACATGCCGTCGTGCATTATCCTGCTGAAATGTAGGGTTTCGCAGGGATCGAATGAATGGTAGAGACACGGGTCGTAACACATCTGAAATGTAACGTCCACTGTTCAAAGTGCCGTCAGTGCGAACAAGAGGTGACCGAGACGTGTAAACCAATGACGCCGGGTGATACGCCAGTATAGCGATGACTAATACACGCTTCCAATGTGCGTTCACTACGATATTGCCAAACACGGATGCGACAATCATGATGTAAACAGCACCTGGATTCATCCGACAAAATGACGTTTTGCCATTCGCGCACCCAGGTACGTCGTTGAGTACACCATCGCAGGCGCTCATGTCTGTGATGCAGCGTCAAGGGTAACCGCAGACATGGTCTCCGAGCTGATAGTCCATGCTGCTGCAAACTTCGTCGAACTGTTCGTGCAGATGGTTGTTATTTTGCAAACGTCCCCATCTGTTGACTCAGGGATCGAGACGTGGCTGCACGAGCCGTTACAGCCATGCGGATAAGATGCCTGCCATCTCGACTGCTAGTGATACAGGCCGTTGGGACCCAGCACGGCGTTCCGTACTACCCTCCTGAACCCACCGATTCCATATTCAGCTAACAGTCATTGGATCTCGACCAACGCGAGCAGCAATGTCGCGATACGATAAACCGCTATCGCGATAGGCTACAATCCGACCTTTATCAAAATCGGAAACGTGATGGTACGCATTTCTCCTCCTTACACGAGGCATCCACAACAACGTTTCACAAGGCAACGCCGGTCAACAGCTGTTAGTGTATGAGAAATCGGTTGGAAACTTTCCTCATGTCAGGACGTTGTAGGTGTCGCCACTGGCGCCAACCTTGTGTGAATGCTCTGAAAAGCTAATGATATGCATATCACTGCATCTTCTTCCTGTCGATTAATTTTCACGTCTGTAGCACGACATTTTCGGGGTGGAATGGCCAGTAGTATATATATATATATATATATATATATATATATATATATATATATATATATATATATACCTGTGTGGTGTGCGTATTGTAAGACCTTCGGTACACACACCATCAGATTATTTGACTTGTCGCTCTAAACGAGTGTCAGCAATATGTCTCGTGGTCTTATAGTGGCGTGTTTATCTTCTGCCGTTCGGTCAGACGATAGAAATGCCACTTGCACGCTTAGAGTAGCAGATTGACGGTGACCAACTTTCAAGAGAACTTAATTAATTTTCACACACATTTATTAAAAAAATAAAAAGCATAGAAATTAATTAACTTGATTCTGGATACTGTTTACAATTGACAATCTGATGTTCCTTTGGTCTTGGTACGTTAATCTTATTCTCACATATCTCTGATACTTGACAAAGTGTCTATACATTTCTCTTCATGGCTATGTACAGGAATATGATAATCTTATTACGCGCAGACTGAAACTTGACTATAGACTGGTACGGACAAATGTAGACTAATGCAGACTAATGCAGTCTAATGTAGTCTGACTAATTGGAGGTCTGTACTCTCGTTATAATCCCTCGCGCGTTCTGGTATCACTGCGTGAGTGTGATCCGCGAGGAGAAAAGGTTCTACGTTAGCAGCAATCTCATTGGCTGCGTGACATACTAATATGCGGATTGGCGGAAGCAGAATTTGGTCCGTCTCTAAGACAGCGCCATCTCGTAGTGTAGAGACGGACGAGCGCTGCACCTGCGCTGTTGTGCTTAGCGGGGCGCGCTCTAGTGGGAAAGTTGTGTACGCGCTGACTACGCCGAACTATGTACACAACATCCAGAAAATTTTATAGCGTGCGTCCAGCGAAGGTTTATTAGAGTATTGCGTAAAAATCTGAAGTAAAATAATCACGAACTTCTTGATATTTTTGCTAAAAATGTTGCCCCCTTTTAGAGTATATTTCTACTATTGTATTTTATGATTTTATTTATATTAAAATATTTGTAGATTACGTCTCTCCGAACGGTCGTTGGAGTATCATGTACAATTTTGGAATAAATCAGTTAATTACTTTTCGATAGTTTTGGTAACAACTATAAACATCAACTTGCCTTTATGTAGTCGTATAGACGATAACTAAAATACTATCCCGGAACCTGGAACTTAGTACCAGTTGTAGCATAGGGGCAACAAAAATCCGATTTTCAAAATTTCGCGTAATTATTGAGTGAGTTTAAAAATTTAAAATGCTGTCATTATCTGTTTTTAGGGGGTATAATCTTATTTTAAAGTTTTAACACAATAACACAAGTACTATAGTTACAAACTATGTGTTTGTCTCGAGGCAACGTACCCAACGACGCACAAATACACGGACTTCATTCATCCAGTATTTGTAAAAGAGAGCAGTTAACGGCTTGCAACGAAGTTGGCACATAATTTCAAATCTTTACGAAACTATTTTCTCCCTGATAGCCGCTCACGCCCCCTCCCCAGAAAAGGATGAGAGGAAAGAACTTTATCGCTTACTACATTTTCCCCGTTCGTACAGTCAGACTTCTGTATCAGGCATCACGCTTTAATTTACGGGTATAGCTTAATCTACCTGCAAAACTATTCCATTGTAGAAAGACAATACAGTAGATACGACGTCATTCAGAATAAAATGAGTGAAAATCTATATTTTGCTTAAAATGGCGAACAAATTACCCAGTTTGTATTCATCCAGTGTTCGATAACGAGAGCGCTTAGGAAATTCTAACAAACTTTAAGAATAATTTCAAACCATTCTTAAACCACTTCTGGCTTACACGCTTAAACGCAAATATTTAACACAGTAACTCATTTGTAATTAGATGTTTCAATCTGTTTTGTGTATATGAGTTCGATTCTTTAAAGAATCGGGTATCACTGGTTGAACACTAATTATCATGTTGAGAAATTCGTCCTAGACTGAAGCATTCTTGAAAGTCGACATTTTATTTGAAACTTATGGCATGATTTATTACTATCATTCAATATACTACTTTTTGACAAATGATAGAATAAACGAATAGTAACGTCTCAGTCCATTGTGCGAAATGAATTTCTTGTGATGAAACAATCCATCATCGACAAGGAGCAGAGTAATTACCAGCGAATGGAGGCAATGCAGCAGAAGCACTACAAACTGCAGTCTGACTTTTGTACAAGTTGTAGGTAACATTTCACTCCCTGCATTCTTATCCTGATAAATGTAGAATTTATCTGTCTAGTAAGTGTACCGTCTGCAATAACCATGAGGTCGACGGACGGTGAACTGCAAATTTCCTCCATTTTTTATAAAGACTGCTATACCTGACGCACTTTTATTGTGCCTCCTTCTCTGGAAACAGGGGACCGTGCTCTCTACAACGCCGGCCAGTCCCCTAATCACAGCGTCACCCGCATGTTGCCTCAGAACAGCTGTGGACACTTCGTCGTGCAACATCTTCCAGAGTTGCAGAGGCATCCGGTTGTAAGAAGGACGCCTTGCGGTTCTGTGAAGTCGCATTTCGCCCTGAGATCGCTAGCATTCCCCGGCCTAATACGGCGAACGTCGTACCTGGACCAATTAGTCGGTACACTCCCGGGAACGGCTACATTACCAGAGCATCGTGACAGCTTCCTCTTCAAAGGCGTTGGCAATCTTACTCTCCGTTCTCAGCTCTCTCTCTTAATAGTATCTGTGGCTACTGGAAAAAAAATGACGCAAATAGACGCTCATTACACAAACACAATCATTATCATCATCATATCCGCTCTTTCCTTACTGAAATTAGGACAGCTAAATTTGTTTCATTCGCTCCGGACTCATACAAGCGCTTCTAAAACTACAGTTTTCGCTTTACTTGCCACGTCAGGTTTGAACGATAACTCATCCTTTCGATGAGTTCCATCATCGTCAGAACCACGATATGACCGACATATGCAGTTTTAGAAAAGCAGAGTCTTCCTTTGCAGGAAATCGTATATGCTCCGATTCCCTCACATACAAGAAAAAGAATTTATAGAGACCGACAGTACAGAAAATATTTGTAGGGTGTCTGACAAAACGGGAGAAAAATCAGAGCATTTGGCAACATCAGCATAAAAACCGGACTAGCAAGTGACGTCAGACAGAGGAAGTGGGTCGTTGATTCAGGATAAGCGACATATCCGATGGTCAGTCTGCACTCACCTATGCCTCGTGTGCTAAGGGTTACATACTTAACGACATAGATTAGGGACCTGACTAAATGTTCGAATCGCAGCGAGAGCATCTGGATACCAACAAATATGAAGTACAGAGGCTATAAAAGTTTTAAGAATGCGCTTATAAGGGATCGCTATTTACCTCTCACGTATAACTAAGAAAGAAAGACTAATTTTGCCAACTATTTTTCCAAAATATTGCCTATCTTCATTTGCAATTTGAAATCATAATGCAACACATTTTAGAATGAAGATAAAAGCCAGAAAATTACCTTCGACGAGCACCTGGACACTAGTGTTCAAGGAGACTGCTCTGATGTCTGTCTCTCATGGCGTATTGTTTAGAAGAGTGGAGCGGTAATCAGGAAGTGTAGAGTTCAAAGCTACAAGTTCTCATTTTCTTATCGCTTGCATGATTTATATAGAATGAAATGGACGCAAGCTTTTGGACAACACTTACCCCAATTACGAAATCGAGTATGAGAGTAACGAAGTGTCAGGATTTTTTTGCTTTGAAAATGGTAACGAGCATTTTTCTTCGCTCAGATTTTTGGCAACTTTGCAGTGTTTTAGCTGGGAATAACCATAGTCTGTTAAGTAGAGACTGGTAGTGATTTATGTTTCCGCTTCAGTGGAAGTAATCTGAAACTTAACGTAATGTTGCTACAGAGCTGATAGTACGTTGGAAGGGGGGGGGGGGGGGCGGTGGGTATCAATCAAATAGTCGATACTTTTTTATCATTACGAAAAAGACGCTTAAATTGTCTCTTTGTGCTTCCCACTTACCTTCGTCGTTTACAAGAGACTGAAAACTATTTTTGCAGTTAGCCAGGAAGCGATGGAGAACAAAATGGTTCAAATGGCTCTGAGCACTATGGGACTTAGCGTCTGAGGTCATCAGTCCCCTAGAACTTAGGACTACTTAAACCTAACCAACCTAAGGACATCACACAGACTGCACTGCCTAGAACCCTCGGCCACACTGGCCGGCGATGGAGAACATTCTGACCATAATTTTCAGTCTGCAAGTCCAGATTAATCTTTGTGCTCACTGAAAGAAAATGTTGCTACTTTCTACTTACTCAGCGAGGTCACGAACTATGACTATAAATAGAAGCTTGTAGTTTTAACTGTTTGATATATTCTGTAAAAGTTTACATACACAAAAACAAGTCCTAGTTTTGTTCCTAATATCCCTATCGAAAATAGCACTATTAGCAGGTCAGTGGTGACCTCTATGGGAAGCTCCAAGAAAAACAGTCTATCACCCTAACTTCTAATCACTAAAGTTAATTTCTCGTCTTAGAAATGGAAAATAATCTCGCCACTTGCACGTGGTTTTGTCAACATTACGGACGGCACACAAACAGTTACTCGTACTTCCGTTAAATCTAAGCGATCCAGGACGGTGTACAGCCCTCGCTAGTGCACTTCCTACTTTTACCAAAAACGCGTTCAAGTCCGCCCAGCTCTGACGTCATCCGAGACACAACAGATGCACGGGTTTGACTGACGCCAACAGATTGATATCTCGGGGCGAAGTGTGTCATTTCACTGCCTCTCTGGCAATATTAATATAGGGTTCCAACGGACCGCGAAACGGAACAACTGGTATCAACCGCCCTAGGCACAAGTAGCGGTAGCTAAATGGCTCCCCTTTCTCGGACACGTATCAATTAATAGCTCTGTCGCTTCACAATTTGCAATCTTCTTAATTTTTATATGAACAGAGTTAAGTCTGCTTCAGGTACTGAAAAGGTTTTAGCTCGACTGTATTTACATGTTGCCGGCTAGAATTTTTAGAACGGAATCGACAGTAGTACATGGCCTCTGAACTGCCTCTAAGATTCCTTGTAAACATTGTTATTTACAATTCAGTCTTGAAAGCACTACAGCTGCATTATTTCATGAATGTAATCGAGTGCTGTAGTTAGAACTTTCTATTACAAATACAAATTATACTTAATCTACCATGAATGAGCAAGTTTCGTTCCAAATTTGGTTTTTAACCTTTAACTGTGATATACATTTACATATTCTGAATAATTTTTAGCTTTGTAGATTTATTATTCAGTGTCACTTATTTTTTCTTAAGATCGTATCCCTTGCCTAACATATTCATTTGCTTATTCTGAGACTTTACAGTGTTAACATTGATTTACTTAAGTATGTACTGATGAAGCTTGGCGAAGTTACATTAATTTTTAATTTCTCTCTCAAATTATGGTGCAGTCCTTCGTATGTTAAGCACAGGCACGTTATGATGACGTGGCGCAGGTAGTAGTGAACTGGGGCAAGCCATGGCGCACTCGCTCGCCTCTGTATGATACAGCGCTTGTTTCGCCTCATGTAGTATATGTGAGGTATCGTTTTTGTCTATGTCTCGCAGCCAAAGGCGAGACTGGTGATCCTTGTCTAAAGTGTTTCGGTAATAGGTGTTGGGAGTTGACCCGGGTTTGCTGATAAATTTGTACGATGTTGGCAAAATTACCTTGTGCAGTGAATCAGCTTATCCTACCGCAGTGCGACTGCGTTGATGTTCGTCAGCATAACCAAGAACCGCGAAATTTAAAAAAACAGTCTATGACGTGTATTAGGCGTTCTTTCGTCATTTGGGGGCAAGTAAACACAGGAATGAACTTCATTTGTTGCCTGAATGTTTCATCTGTTCCATTTTCGTATCACCTAAAACTATTCTTTTAGCATTTTTGGCCTTCTTAAGGACTTAATCAAGTTCTTACATGGCGATTCCAACTGTGTGATTGCTAGTGTACATATCTATTTGTCGTTCCCTTCTGTTGTATGTTTGTGTCCCTCAGTTTTTCATTTATGCAAGAGCTGACGAGCAATACTATGACGAGACAGGTTGATGTTCCGAGGACCTCTCTCAAAGCCATGATTGTACCTTTACAATAGCGTCCAAGCGTTTTCAGTAGTTTGAATGAAACGATTTCGTTTATCTGCCGTTAAGCATTCCAGATACGCCTCTCTGGGCAGAGGGTTTAGTTTAAACTAAGAACGATATTTACGTATCACATGATTGGATTACATCCAGAGACATAATTTAAGTTCCATCAACAGGCTGGGGGTTGATTGTCTGAAACTATTTTTTATCGTTACCATGGCAAGGTCTCAGTCTGCCACAGACGAAATTGTTCAGTTACTTAACAAACTGTCGAATACCGCCCAGTATTTAATCAAATTATGTATTTTAACTGGTTTCATTGTGAGTTCTTGGTGGAACGTTGTAAACTACGTAAACAACCTGTTTTTTGCCTTGTTTCACAAATTTTATTACTGTTAATGCACGAACTAGGTTTCAGTTTAACCCAATTTTCAAGTACATTGCTGATTCCAAAGATGATAAAGCAAAGATAAACGTGATGTTAAGGCAAAGACAAACATCTCAACTTCTTAATGTATCGTTCTTTAGTTTAATGTAAAGTTTCCTCAGTGACCATTTTTTGACAACTTACAAATGGAATTACACAATTGAGCAATTACACAACATGACTAAGCATACCTACGAATAAAGCAAAGCATCAGCCTAGAAGTTTTTGTGTACTTAAGGATTGAGGCCCAACATTTTGTCAAGGAATTGTGATATTATCTAAAAGAAGTGAACAATTGAACTGGGTTGCTCATTTAATAATAGGTGTGGGGATACAGACGTATATGTGCTTCAGCCTAAACCCTTTTATCTACTCATGGACCGAGGCCCAAAGTTTTATCAAGTAGTTGTAATACGTGTATACCCCCACACCTATTCTATTCAAATATTCCATAGTACTTGCTTTCATGTGGGTAATGTCGAGGAGTGGTGTATTGTCTACCAATCCATTACTACCCTAAAATACCAATTGTAGAGTTCACTTCCATGATCGCTTTGAAGTTTGGCTGGGTGGTGGTTCGTCCCTGTCTTCAGCAACTGTTCAACGCATGTGAATTTATAATATGTATGTATAGCCATTAATATATACTTGAAACCTTTATTTGCTCTTGAATTTTGCTTCATAACCACGACATCTGCCTGCCGCAAATCTTCCAAACCATGTGTAATAACACGCCTGCATATGGATGTTTTTTTCTTTTTTTTTTTTGCGCTTGTTTATGGAGCTCTAGGATGACCATCTCCATGATGATTCACTAATGCGTCATACTTGAAGCTCTGAAATCACTGATACGATTTCGTTCTTGTGAGACGTATTCCCCAAGGCATACGATAATCTGAGCATCTGTAACCGTTCTATGTTTTCGTTAGTGTCGTCATAGTGTATGTGCTCCAAGCGTCGATTGTTATTCTGTTATGTTGGAGGTCGATACCTTTGCCCACACCATGTTCAAATTACAAATCAATTTCTAATAATATTCACATTTTTCTTGCTCCTTTCTATCCGTCCATCTGTGATGTTTAGCGTATGTGCATTAGTGATACACAGTATTTCGGGATACACTTACACCTCTTTTGTGAAATAAGTGTTAGTATTCAGTTTTTGAGACTGTCAGATCCACTAAACTAGGTGTGCACTCAAATTCCTTCTCTCTAACGTTTATTAAATGCCTGGTTAAGTGTATAGCAAGATTTCCCATCATTTATAGTTTATCCTTAATGACTCTGTACGTCTTAGCAGTTTTGATGGCACTGTGTTGGGTAATGTAATCGGTAATAGTACATCGCTTTTCTTCTTCCTCCTCCTCCTCGCCCTCCTCCTCCTCCTCCTCTTCTTCTTCTTCTGCCTCCATTCCTCGTGTGTGAGACCCATTTAAGACTTTCACTTACTGGCCTAAACGCCTCAGAGGGAATAATCTCGCTCCAGCTGCCCTAATTTTAGCATTCGTAATTTACGACGAATAGCCTTCCATGCCGATGGCTTTTTCATTTTTAACAATACTGCTGCTTACTAAACTAGCTTCAAGATGGTGCACAACTTATTTGCCCATGTATATTAATGTACAGGGTTTTCTTTTCGTATGTATAAAATTCGTTCAGTCTCATTTACATTTGCCTCCACTCTATTGATTAACCACAGAATGGTTCTAGTGCTTTATTCCTGTGCATTTCTTTCCCCAGTATTCACAGAAGGAGTTTTATATATCTTCTAATTTTCCTTCAGTTTCATCCCCCTTTACAATTACCGTTTTTGCCTCATCTCCCTCCCTCCCTTCCTCCTCCTACTCCATGTTTGCATTTCAGTATGTTGTTTAAGAGTTTTGGTGATATCTTCAGTAGAGCTTTTAAGACTTTCAGTTTTTGTGTCAACGTATAGATAGATGTTGGTCTGCATATCACACCATCGAGATGAGTGCATGACATTCTTGTGAACCTATCCACAGCAGACAATATACTGATGCATTAATGTATTGCTACACCGTCTTTTAAACAAAAGCTCCTGGAAATTTCTTCTGTATCGGCCATCATTCAGTTTCGTAGTTTTATCAGTAACTATACACAACAAAAAATAATACCTGTTCTGAGAGTGCCGGAACCGGTACAGAAAATTGGAATAAGGATCAACATAAACATCATTTTCGCCCTTTTTATTGCTCATGGAAATCACACATTGCATGTTGTACCACGATACAGCGAGACCTTCAGAGGTGGTGGTCCAGATTGCTGTACTCACCGGTACCTCTAATAACTAGTAGTATGTCCTCTTGCATTGATGCATGCCTGTGTTCATCGTAGCATAATATCCAGAAATTTATCAAGGCACTGTTGGTACAGATTGTCCCACTCCTCACCGCCGATTCGGCGTAGATCCCTCAGATGGGTCACGTCCTCCATAAACAGCCCTTTTGTATTTTATCCCAGGCATGTTCGATAGGGTTCATGTCTGGAGAACATGCAGGCCACTGTAGTCGAGAGATGTTGTTAGCCTGAAGGAAGTCATTGACAAGATGTGCACGATGGGGGCGCGAATTGTCGTCCATGAAGACGAATGCCTCGCCAATATGCTGCCGATATGGTTGTATGAACCATGGACCCCCCTCCCATGAACCATGGACCTTGCCGTTGGTGGGGAGGCTTGCGTGTCTCAGTGATAGAGATGGCCGTACCGTAGGTGCAACCACAATGGAGGGGTATCTGTTGAGAGGCCAGACAAACGTGTGGTTCCTGAAGAGGGGCAGCAGCCTTTTCAGTAGTTGCAGGGGCAACAGTCTGGATGATTGACTGATCTGGCCTTGTAACACTAACCAAAACGGCCTTGCTGTGCTGGTACTGCGAACGGCTGAAAGCAAGGGGAAACTACGGCCGAAATTTTTCCAGAGGACATGCAGCTTTACTGTATGGTTAAATGATGATGGCGTCCTCTTGGGTAAAATACTCCGGAGGTAAAATAATCCCCCATTCGGATCTCCGGGCGAGACTACTCAAGAGGACGTCATTATCAGGAAAAAGAAAACTGACGTTCTACGGATCGGAGCGTGGAATGTCAGATCACTTAATTGGGCAGGTAGGTTAGAAAATTTAAAAAGGGAAGGATAGGTTAAAACTAGATATAATGAGAATTAGTGAAGTTCGGTGGCAGGAGGAACAAGGCTTTTGGTCAGGTGAATACAGGGTCATAAATACAAAATCAAATAGGGGTAATGCAGGATAAGGTTTATTAATGAATAAAAAAATAGGAGTGCAGGTAAGCTACTACAAACAGCATAGTGAACGCATTATTGTGGCCAAGATAGACACAAAGCCCATGCCTACTACAGTAGTACAAGTTTATATGCCAACTAGCTCTGCAGATGACGGAGAAATTGATGAAATGTATGATGAGATAAAAGAAATTATTCAGGTAGTGAAGGGAGACGAAAATTTAATAGTCATGGGTGACTGGAATTCGAGAGCAGGAATAGGGAGAGAAGGAAACATAGTGGGTGAATATGGATTGGGGCTAAGAAATGAAAGAGGAAGCCGCCTGGTAAAATTTTGTGCAGAGCATAACTTAATCATTAACTTGGTTCAAGAATCATGAAAGAAGGTTGTATACATGGAAGAATCCTGGAGATGTTAGAAGGTATCAGATTATATAATGGTAAGACAGAGATTCAGGAACCAGGTTTTGAATTGTAAGACATTTCCAGGGGCAGATATGGACTCTGACCACAATCTATTGGTTATGGACTGTAGATTAAAACTGAAGAAACTGCAAAAAGGTGGGAATTTAAGGAGATGGGACCTGGATAAACTGAAAGAACCAGAGGTTGTACAGAGTTTCAGGGAGAGCATAAGGGAACAATTGACAGGAATGGGGGAAAGTAGTACAGTAGAAGAAGAATGGGTAGCTCTGAGGGATGAAGTAGTGAAGGCAGCAGAGGATCAAGTAGATAAAAAGACGAGGCCTAGTAGAAATCCTTGGTTAACAGAAGAAATATTGAATTTAATTGATGAAAGGAGAAAATATAAAAATGCAGTAAATGAATCTGGCAAAAAGGAATACTAACGTCTCAGAAATGAGATCGACAGGAAGTGCAAAATGGCTAAGCAGGGATGGCTAGAGGACAAATGTAAGGATGTAGAGGCTTATCTCACTAGGGGTAAGAAAGATACTGCCTACAGGAAAATTAAAGAGACCTTTGGAGAAAAGAGAACCACTTGTATGAATATCAAGAGCTCAGATGGAAACCCAGTTCTAAGCAAAGAAGGGAAAGCAGAAAGGTGGAAGGAGTATATAGAGGGTCTATACAAGGGTGATGTACTTGAGGACAATATTATGGAAATGGAAGAGGATGAAGATGAAGATGAAATGGGAGATACGGTACTGCGTGAAGAGTTTGACAGATCACTGAAAGACCTGAGTCGAAACAAGGCCCCAGGTGTAGACAACATTCCATTAGAACTACTGACAGCCTTGGGAGAGCCAGTCCTGACAAAACTCTACCATCTGGTGAGCAAGATGTATGAGACAGGCGAAATACCCTCAGACTTCTAGAAGAATATAATAATTCCAATCCCAAAGAAAGCAGGTGCTGACAGATGTGAAAATTACCGAACAATCAGTTTAATAAGTCACAGCTGCAAAATACTAAGACGGATTCTTTACAGACGAATGGAAAAACTGGTAGAAGCCGACCTTGGGGAAAATAAGTTTGAATTCCGTAGAAATATTGGAACACGTGAGGCAATACTGACCTTACGACTTATCGTAGAAGAAAGATTAAGGAAAGGCAAACCTACGTTTGTAGCGTTTGTATACTTAGAGAAAGTTTTTGACAATGTTGACTCGAATACTCTCTTTCAAATTATAAAGGTGCCAGGGGTAAAATACAGGGAGCGAAAGGCTATTTACAATTTGTACAGAAACCAGATGGCAGTTATAAGAGTCGAGTGGCATGAAAGGGAAGCAGTGGTTGGGAAGGGAGTGAGACAGGGTTGTAGCCTCTCCCCGATGTTATTCAATTTGTATACTGAGCAAGCAGTAAAGGAAACAAAAGAAAAATTCGGAGTAGGTACTAAAATCCATGGAGAAGAAATAAAAACTTTGAGGTTCGCCGATGACATGGTAATTCTATCAGAGACAGCAAAGGACTTGGAAGAGCAGTTGAACGGAATGGACAGTGTCTTGAAAGGAGGATATGAGATGAACATCAACAAAAGCAAAACGAGGATAATGGAATGTAGTCTAATTAAGTCGGGTGATGCTGAGGGAATTAGATTAGGAAATGTGACACTTAAAGTAGTAAAAGAGTTTTGCTGTTTGGGGAGCAAAATAACTGATGATGGTCGAAGTAGCGAAGATATAAAATGTAGACTGGCAATGGCAAGGAAAGCGTTTCTGAAGAAGAGGAATTTGTTAACATCGAGTATAGATTTAAGTGTCAGGAAGTCGTTTCTGAAAGTATTTGTATGGAGTGTAGCCATGTATGGAAGTGAAACATGGACGATAAATAGTTTGGACAAGAAGAGAATAGAAGCTTTCGAAATGTGGTGCTACAGAAGAATGCTGAAGATTAGATGGGTAGATCACGTAACTAATGATGAAGTATTGAATAGAATTGGGGAGAAGAGGAGTTTGTGGTACAACTTGACAAAAAGAAGGGACCGGTTAGTAGGACATGTTCTGAGGCATCAAGGGATCACAAATTTAGCATTCGAGGGCAACGTGGAGGGTAAAAATCGCAGAGGGAGACCAAGAGATGAATACACTAAGCAGATTCAGAAGGATGTAGGTTGCAGTAAGTACTGGGAGATGAAGAACCTTGCACAGGATAGGGTGGCATGGAGAGCTGCATCAAACCAGTCTCAGGACTGAAGACCACAACAACAACAACATGGTTGTACTATCGGTCGGAAGATAGCATTCACATATCGTACACCCGTTATGGCGCCTTCCATGACCACTAGCGGCGTACGTCGGCCCCACATAATCTCACCACAAAACAGCAAGGAACCTCCACCTTGCTGCACTCGCTGGACAGTGTGTCTAAGGCGTTCAGTCTGACCGGGTTGCCTCCAAACACGTCTACGACGATTACCTGGTTGAAGGCATATACCACTCATCGGTGAAGAGAACGTGATGCCAGTCCGGTGCGGTCCATTCGGCATAATGTTGAGGCCATCTGTACCACGATGCTTGGTGTCGTGGTTGCGAAGAGATACATCGCCATGGACGTCGGGAGTGAAGTTGCCCATCATGCAGCCTATTGCGGACAGTTTGAGTCGTAACACGACGTGCTGTGGCTGCACCAAACGCATTATTGAACATGGTGGCGTTGCTGTCAGGGTTCCACCGAGCCATAATCCGTAGGTAGCGGTCATCCACTGCAGTAATAGCTCTTGGGTGGCCTGAGCGACGCATATCATCGACAGTTCCTGTTTCCCTGTATCTCCTCCATGTCCGAACAACATCGCTTTGGTTCACTCCGAGACGCCTGGACACTTCCTTTGTTGAGAGCCCTTCCTGGCACAAAGTGACAATGCGGACGCGATCTAACCGCGGTATTGACCGTCTAGGCATAGTTGAACTACAGACAAGACTAACCATGTATCTCCTTCCTGGTGGAATGACTGGAACTGATCGGCTGTCGGACCATCTCCATGTAACAGGCATGGTTGTTACATCTTTGGGTCGATTTAGTAGCATCTCTGAACAGTCAAAGGGACTATGTCCATGATACAATACTCCCAGTCAACATCTATCCTCAGGAGTTCTGGGAACTGGGGCAACGCAAAACTTTTTTTTGATGTGCGTGGAAATCCATATGGGAGTCATTCCAACAATCCTCGCATGTGGTGAGGAACTCATTGAATGACATTTTGGCTTGTAGTTTGGCTCGGTAAATATACTTTAAATTCAGACTGACTTACTTGAAAGCATTATCCCTGGTCAACAGCGTTGGAGTTCTTGAGTATAACTGACTGAAATAAAAGACATTAACTTTTATATGATGGCAAAAATAGAAATATTTCCGGATCTCATCCTGGTTCTCCATTGAAATGTTGTCAATTATGAATACGCTGTTTGGTTTTACTTTTTCAGGTGGCGGAATATCGCTGCTTTCACTGAACGTCTGGTATGTTACTCCCTCGATGCTGTGCGGAATTACCTGCAGTAGCTGATACCTGGACTGAAATACCGGTTTTCAAAAATATATATACGTGTTCGAAGTGGATACCCCCCCCTCCCCCCCCCCTCCCCCAGGATGTGTTAGCGGTGACAGTACAAGATTAGTCTTCCCACAGGCAGAAGGCCTGATAGTTAAATCGCATATGTTACTGAGAAGGACTGACCCTCCTTCTCCTCGGTATCAGCATCATTGTGGGACCAGCTGGACGTTTCATCCGCTCAGCCATGGCGAAGGCTACAGTTTACATTAGCATGCAGTGGATTTTATAGAGAGAGAAGAAAAACACATATTGCTCTTACACTTTTATTCATTTATAATTTCTATACATGCTTAAGTATGCTTGTAATTCAGTGCTCACAGCATGCATGGCTGTTTCACACATATGCCCATGTATTAATGCACAACATGCATCATACAGGTGAACAATTATTTTTCCGACAGATTAGGAGTTTGGCGCGCCAACTCCATCAAATTGTTCCACAGTTTCTCGTCGAATCTGTACATGTATGATTGTAAGCTTAGCCACCTGTCCAGAAAATGCTGAATTGCTTAAGTAGCATACATTAAGTTTATAAATGTCTGCTCCTGTAGATGAGTGATCTCCTTTTCGGTATAAATCTAGATCATGCCAGCGAAGTCCCATTAGGAAACTCTATGGTAATTTCATCTAATGATATTATGACTTAAGAATCGCTATATCAAGGAATTTTTGAAAACCAACACTGGGTAGAACTCGCGATCGAAGATCACCCCCACACTAACACGTTTATTGTCACTGATGTTTTAGCTGTCGGTGGTGTTATATAACGTAAGCCTAACATCCGGTGGCTGCACCTCACATGTAGGAAGATGAAGAAATATGTTAGATACACATATGTGTGGTCACACTCTTTTAGTAAACCTCCACCGCCACTAATACTTACTTGCCACTTGCCTCAATGAAGAGGTGTGCTGTGATTCACGGTTTGATATCTTTACTCTAAGAGGTCTTACTCGACTGATATAGCGCTATTCTAAACCGCCGTTAATACGAGTATATTGCATATGCAGCAGGGTATTAAACATTAAACGGGAAAAAGCTGTACGTAATCATCTTTCGTTTCAGGTGTGCAAGAAGAAGTGTGCAGAGAGCTTCACAGTCAGTTTATCCCTTGTCACAATAAATAAGATCATTGAAATAGATGCCAAATGCGATAAGAAGTGAGTCGTGGTATTAGTCATTAATTTAAATGCGAGCGACGAGTGCATACTGCGACTCCTCATCACAGACGCATCTTTCAACACTCTGCAGTCGACAGCCGTTCTAAAGCCGTTATAAATATATTTGAACAAATTATAACAGAATACTTGACGGTAGTGCAACTAGAAGAGCCTGGATCCGACAAGATGGAGAGTGTTACGCATATTACGTACTGAAATAGCTCAAAGCTAGAAGAGGGGGCAAGGTGATTCGTGAAATGCATAAAAACATCTTATGGATGAATGCTATGATTTGAATGCAACGGATTACTATCTATTTCCTAGAGAACTGAGGCCTGCTTTGTGTTATATTACTCATAAATTTCACACGCTACCCCTAGTGTTTCAGACTGACGGGTTTATTTCCAAGTATGACTGTTGTGATAAACTTTTTCAGTTGAAAGGGGACTGTGATGCTTTTGGTCCACTTCTATTAAACTTTGTTGGCACCATTGTAAAAAGGAATCGAACAAAAATAAATGTTTTTTTAATATGTCTTCTTACTTTTTCATATAAAATGTGAGGCTGATATAGCGCAACCAATTTTAATAATGGCCACTCTCTTTGTCTGTTCATAAGTACCATACTGACTGTGCTAAACCAGCAGCATATCTTTAACCACTTCGAATAAGATGCAAATCATGTAGAGAGAGAGAGAGAGAGAGAGAGAGAGAGAGAGAGAGAGAGAGAGAGAGTGAGAGGGAGAGTGGGCCATGTCTCCATGTGTTTACTCCAGAGGGTGAGGTGAGACTACCCACAGCCAGCAGTCTGCCTGCCTGCAATGGGCACCGCTGGTTAGTCCGTTAGCCGCCTGGCGCACAGTGTCAGTCAACAAAGTACATAGTTATTCCATCCCAATGTTATTTACTATAATGTTATAGTGTCAAATGTGACGTTAGTTACTAGGTTCTGTGCTTTTGTGAAGGAACGTTATTAACTACAGTATTAGAGGAAAAAGAGTGTATTTAGGTGCACTGTGGCGTTAAGTTCCATATTTACAACTGTATTCCTTAAATAATCGCTAAAAAGCATTGAGATGAATTAGTGTGCTGAGGTGGTGGTGTCTCTGGAACGAGGTACAGACTATGAATGACAGTCTCAGGATGCTGGAGCCACCAAAGGAGGTGGTTGTGTGGTGTGGTGGGAGGACACTGCAGCAGTGGGGAGGGCAGACGACATTTGAGGGTCATAAATTGCCGTCTTCTTGATGACAGTTATCACTTGACGCTAAAAGCATTCAGACATCAGGGTAAACATGAACACTGACATATTGCCTATAAATTACAGTAATTATAATGACAGTTAAAGGCCATGAATTGTAATTATAATGACAGCTACTGCCCATTAATCATGTCCTAAATAAGCAAAACAAGAGTCCAAGCAAGTGGCCTGCTTACGTAAGGGTAACTAGGAAGAGGCCAGTTTGTTTACATAACAAGAACAATGGGACCCTCTGCTATCAAGCTGTTACCCATCTATTGTAGTTGGCTCTTAAATGTATTCTAAAACGAAGCATAGGCCATGTGTATCATGTGGTAGCTTACCTTAGTAAACAACTAACATAACGAAGAGGTTAGTTCATGGTGATGATGAGGAATGCTTACGGAAGGTTATGGATAATATTTTCAGCGGTGATAATGAAGTAAGTGATTTGTCTTTCTGTGATTCAGATTCTGAAGAACTGTAAGCAGTAGTTCAAAGTGCCCTTGATTATGAGAAGTAATGGGTGGTGTAGACCTTCAGAACTAGATGACAGCTCTTGTTATAATCATGTGACGCATAGTAACGGAGTATAATAAGATGTTTTTTTCTTATTGATATGCGTATATTGAGTTCCTTTATTGTATATCGCAAGATAAGTGGTAAGAAAAAAAATCTGCTACATCTCCTTCAATACTAACGTTGCGCAGTAACCGCCAGAGGGTGCACAGCTACGTGAGTTCTTTGTTGACCGCCGACTGTCAATGACCACCTTAAGACACCTGAGGCAAATACATGAGATCATTTCCTGACTCACATACCCCCCAGATGAGAAGGTAAAAAGTCACTGAAAAGGTGTGTATGTGTTACTTAGGAGGAAAAAGAAGCGAACGTGCATTCGAGTGAAAAAGTGTGTTGCCCTACGTTTAGGCCACTCAGACTCACTGATATGAATTAAATCTGACTATGGAGGAGCCAGTAGGGTAATAAAATACGATCTCGTTAAGTTAACGCCTGAGTGAGTTATGTTTGCAAACATCCTTCAATTTGACCATGTCACACTCAGTTCAGATGGTCGCAGCCAGATGCAGTATGCTCATATCTTAGTAACTTCCGTGATAAATCAAATAAGTATCATTTAATCGTAATAGCAACAGAAAGCCTCACTTGTATAGTATCGTAGCTTTGTCATCTTCAGTGAACTTGAGAAACGATTGCAAGACCTTTTGAGCGAAATGAACACTTTAACGTGCACAGAATATGGCCTGAGAGTAAGCCAAAGAAAGAAGCCCGCCCGGTTAGCCGTACGGTCTACCGCATGGCTTTCCGGATTCGGAAGGAGTGCCTTGTCCCCGGCACGCATCCGCCCGGCGGACTTGTGCCGAGGTCCGGTGAGCCAGCCAGTCTGTCGATGGTTTTTAGGCGGTTTTCCATCTGCCTCAGCGAATGCGGGCTGGTTCCCCTATTCTGACTCAGCTACACTGTGTCGGCGATTGCTGCGCAAACAAGTTCTCGGCGTGCGCGCACACCACCATTACTCTACCATGCAAACATAGGAGTTACACTCGTCTGGTGTTAGACGTTCCCTGGAGGGTCCACTGGGAGCTGAATCGCACAATAACCCTGAAAGAGTGGTTCAGTGTGGGGCGGCGGAGAGGTGAAGTGGACTGCAGTAGTCGTCCTGGGGTTGTGGACCACTGCAGCTGCGGCGGGAACGGAGCCTTTCCGTCGTTTCTAGGCCCCCGGTTAACATCCATACAATACAATACAATACAAGCCAAAGAAAGACGAAAATAGTGAGTAATAATAGATAAGAGGTCCATAACAAGGTTAACATCGAACTTTGGGCCAACGATGTAAGTGAAGTGAAGCAATGCTGTTGCCTTGGAGTCAAAATAAGCGCATGATAGATGAAGCGAGAAAGACATACGTTGAGGTGATGAAAGTCCTGGGATAGCGATACGCACTCATAGAGATGGTGGTTGTATCGCATAGACAAGAGCTGTCATTTGTATTCGGGTGAGTCATGTGGAAAGGTTTCCAGTGTGAGTATGGGCACACTACAGAAATTAAAAGACTATGAACGCAGAACCTTAGTTGGAGCTAGACGCGTGGGACATTCCATTTCTAAAATCGTTAGGAAATGCAGTGTACCCATGATGTGCTCTTCCCGCCAATGGATCCAACTTCGAATATAGAACACATCTCCGGACGTAACGCGTGATTGATCGTTCGAGGCCTATCCCACATGTGACGTGTTGTGGATATAATGCTCAGCGGATCCAACTTCAAATCCTGTTCCGAACGTGGTATGTCGTGAATCCGCATCCCAGCATCTCTCCAGATATAACTCTCGGCGGATCCACACTTGAACGGTAACTCGGGGAACTGTGAGACCTGGTAGCCATCCGCGGCCCATGCACAGTTACAGACATACAGAAAACAGAGCAAACGTGCTGCAACTGTACATTATGCGGTTGGAGGTGACTGGTCGTATTCAAGTACAGTGCTATACTATGCCGCCCGACGAGAAAAATAGTGCATTTGCCCTAGGCATTGGCAGCTGTACTACATTTACAAGCAATTTTGGAACACGGAACGATGTCGTATTCGGATGGATAGAAGTGACATAAAATCGATAAAATGACGGAAAATACGTATAAATTGAGGGATTTAGGCCGAAATGCGGGGAAATTGGGGAAGTACTTGCATGTCTTCTGATTGTGCAGAACAATTTTTGTACATGGGACCGGGTATACGACAGCAAGAGGAATTCGGGAAAACATTGAGATGGAAGCAACGGGAACGGGGGAAACATTCTTTTATTTTTCGATGAGGCTAAATTCTACTATATGTCTGTTGAGGTAATAGTGACATGCGCTAGTTGACTGCTGTCTTTGATGCTTTCCTGAAAAAGAAAATAACCATCTGCCTCTAAACTTACTTGCATATGTGTTAAATGATGACAGAGTGGATGGAGTGATCAGTTGAGATCGAGTTGTAATGAGGTAGGATTTAATGGTAGGCAGACGATGCATCTTAGAGAGAGAGGGTCATGTTGCAGTAGGTCATCTGACCATTTTTTCCGTTGTTCTGTAAGCATGCATCAGTTGTGTGATATAACCTGTGTTCGACTCGCATAAAACTGCGCGTTCTGTATGTGGCTTAGAGCACTGTCTACTAGCTATCGTTAACAGCAAACTTCTCGGTCATCAGAGGACTTCCATCCTGTTTCGACACATTAGACAAATGAAGATTTGTACGACGTACTCCATCCCCCTACTGCATCTTGGGCTTAAAGTCGAGTCCTCATTTTCATAACTGCAGTGATTCTAAGTTAGCGACAGGTGTTTGTGAGGCACTACAATCCCTGTCTATACATTTGCTTGACAGATGTCCTGTTTACGGAACTAGTGGCGGAATGACGGGTAATTTCGCATGTGAAACACCGCTGCTATGCGTTTGTCCCTTTCTTTGTAAAAGGCATTCTGCGTTACTAACGATCGTTTTATATGATGCAAGCATAGTATAACTTCTGAACCATTGTCGGATGTGAATAGTGGGGAGCTATACACCTCTGGAAATCTCTATTCTACGTGTATCACAACGAACAGATGTTTTAAGGAAGTAGTTTTTCGTATTACAGTTTATCACTACGGTTTTTGTGATATTATTTACTATATAAGTGACTTATTAGTGGTTTCTTCATTCATCTCTGCCTTTCTTGTGTTGTGACCTGATATTTGTGTTTCGTATCGAGCAGCGTAACCTCTTACCCGTGTTTACATTCCGCGCTGACCAGTTGCAGCTGTAGCGGCGCATTGAAAGCTAAGTACTAATTAATTGTTTGTGTATAGTGGTTTATTTAGGAACTTTAGTAGTCTTCAACCGGAGTTTTTTGTGTTTTCTGGTGAAATAATTTCAGAAGAACCTTTTGGGAACTGTTTTGAGCTTCGTTACTGTGTCATTAGACGTTTGATTCTCTTTCTGTGTTAGTCTTTTGTTATATTCACATTTGTTGTTTATTAATACTGCTAATAATGGTAGTTACTTCCCTTGTAAAGTAAGTTTGTGATTATTGTAGTCAGGTTTTTAACATCTTCTTATTGTAGTAGCGGAACTTAGAAAACGTAAATTTTACCATGAGTGAGAAGTATGGGCTTTGCCGTAGGGTCGTGAGTAGTGAATTGCGGTGTGAGACTTGTTGGAAATATTTTCACTGGGGGGAATGCATTGGGGAAGCCAGTGGGCATTCTGGTGAGATCTTCTCCTGGAACTGCAGGTTATGTAGCAAGAGCAAGTTGATAGAGGAGCAGGAGCATAAGATCTGTGCCCTTCAGGTGCAGTTGAAAAACGCACAGGAGGAGCTAGATAGGATGAGAAGGGAGAAGGGGGTTTGGGAATGGGAGCTGGCTGTTGGCAAGAGATCTGCTAGGAGAAGAAGATTTTCAGATGGTTTTACTATTGGTGTTTACAATATATATGGACCAACTGTCAGAGTGGAGAGGAATCACTAGTAGCTGTAGATGTAGGAAGTATGCAGCAGACCTCAGTAGTTACGGTGGCTAGAACAGTTGCAAAGTCGAAGAGGAAGAAGGTTCTGCTGTTAGGTAGTTCTCATGGCAGAGGTGTAGGCCAGCAGTTGCAGGAAGTGCTGCGGAGTGAGTACCAGGTCACCAGCATTGTGAAGCCTAATGCAGGATTGGCTCAGGTGACTGTTAACATAGGGGTGGGGGGGGGGGGGGGTTATGTAGGGATTTTACTAAAGAGGATCAGGTAGTGATTGTGGGTGGGGCTGGTAATACTATTGGTAGCGATGGGGAGTATGACATAGATGGTGACCTGGAAAAGATAGCCACTCAGACTGGCAACGCGAATGTGCATTTCGTGGAACTGTTTCAGCGTCACGATCGGCCTCATCTTAATACAGCCGTCAGGCGTAATAACATGAGACTTGGGGGTGCGCTGATGACAGAAAGCATGGGTCACATTTCAGTGGTGTCGGTGGAGTCTATCAGCAGGACGGGTTTCACTAGACATCGCCTGCACCTCAACAGGTATGGGAAGGGGAGGTTGGCAAAGCTTATAGGTGACAGCATAGGTGGGGTTGGTGGGATCACTCATGGGAAAATTCCTGCAGTAGTGGGTGTTAGAGCTGCACCTTTTTTAGATTGAAATCGGCTGATAGGTATTCATGCTTAAGGGAAGTCTCTCTAACAAAGGAACCACTTTTGACAAAGCTTAGGTATCCGAGTAATGAGGGAATTAGTATATTTCATCAAAATATACAAGGTATTAGAGATAACGTTAGTGAACTGCTTATAGACGTTGACTCTGAAATTACTGGTATATCTGAACACTTCTTAAATAAGGAGATAATTCAGAGGCTTCCTTTACCAGGATACAGGTTGGCTGACAGCTTTTCGAGGAGCTCTTTGCGGTGTGGGGGAGTAGCCATGTATGTGAAAAACGGCATCCCATTTGAGTCAATTGATGTTTCAAAGTACTGCACTGAAAAGGTTTTTGAATGTTGTGCAGGTGTGGTTAAATTTAACGGAGCTAAACTTCTAACTGTTGTTATTTATAGATCCCCAGACTCCGATTTCACAACATTTTCGCCAAAGCTAGGGGAGGTTCTTGGTTCACTTTATAGTAAATACAAAAAGTTAGTTATATGTGGTGACTTCAGTATTAATTGTATAAGTGATTGTGCAAGGAAGAGGATGCTGGTAGACCTTAATTCATATAATCTTATGCAAACCGTATTCTTTCGAACGTAAGTGCAAGGGAACAGTAGAACAACCATAGACAACATTTTTGTTCATTCCTCATTACTAGAAGGCCATTCTGTTAGCAAAAAGGTGAATGGCCTTTCAGATCAAGATGCACAAATTTTAACTCTAAAAGATTTTTGTGCTGCAACATGTGTTAAATATAGTCATCAGCTGTTTAGGAAAGCTGATCCAGTTGCTGTAGGGACCTTTGTAAACCTTATCAAGGAACAAGAGTGGCAAGTTGTTTATAGCGCTGATACAGTAGACGATAAATATAATGCTTTTCTCAAGACTTTTCTCGTGCTCTTTGAAAGTTGCTTTCCGTTAGAACGTTCAAAACAGGGTACTAGCACAAACAGGCAGCCTGGGTGGCTGACTAAAGGGATAAGAATATCTTGTAGAACAAAGTGGCAATTATATCAAAATGTTAGAAACAGTCAAAATCTAAATGCAGCAGCCCATTACAAACAGTATTGTAAGGTGCTTAAAAAAGTTATTAGGAAGGCAAAAAGTATGTGGTATGCAGATAGAATAGCTAAGTCTCAGGATAAAATTAAAACCATATGGTCAGTCGTAAAGGAAGTGGCTGGTCTGCAGAGACAGGTCGAGAATATAGAATCAGTGCGTAGTGGGGATGTCCGTGTTACTGATAAGTCGCAAATATGTACAGTATTTAATAATCACTTTCTGAATATAGCATGTGAACTAAATAGAAACCTAGTCCCAACAGGGAATCATATAGCGCTCTTAGAAAAAAGTGTTCCGAGACTGTTACCTGAAATGCTCCTCCATGATACTGACAAGAGGGAGATTGAGTTAATAATTAAATCACTAAAGACCAAGAACTCTCATGGATATGACGGTGTATCTAGCAGAATACTGAAGTATTGTTCTAAGTATGTTAGCCCAGTACTTAGCCATATCTGTAACTTTTCCTTTAGGAGTGGTCGGTTTCCTGACCGATTAAAGTACTTGATAGTGAAGCCACTTTATAAAAAGGGAGACATTGATAATGTTGACAATTTTAGACCTATTTCTATGCCATCGGTGTTTGCTAAAGTTATCGAGAAGGTTGTATATACAAGGTTACTGGAGCATTTAAATTCACATAATTTGCTGTCAAATGTTCAGTTTGGTTTTAGAAATGGATTAACAACTGAAAATGCTATATTATCTTTTCTCTGTGAGGTTCTGGACGGATTAAATAAAATGTTGCGAACGCTAGGTGTTTTCTTTGATTTAACGAAGGCTTTTGACTGTGTTGACCACAAAATATTACTGCAGAAGTTGGACCATTATGGAGTAAGGGGAGTAGCTTACAATTGGTTCGCCTCTTACTTTAAGATCAGAAAGCAGAAGGTAATTCTCCGCAATATTGAGAGTGGTATTGATGTTCAGTCCCAATGGGGCACTGTTAAGTGGGGTGTTCTGCAAGGGTAAGTGCTGGGGCCACTGCTGTTTCTTATTTATATAAATGATATGCCTTCTAGTATTACAGGTGATTCAAAAATATTTCTGTTTGCTGATGACACCAGCTTGATAGTGAAGGATCTTGTGTGTAATATTGAAACAGTATCAAATAATGTAGTTCATGAAATAAGTTCGTGGCTTGTGGAAAATAATTTGATGCTAAATCACAGTAAGACTCAGTTTTTAGAGTTTCTAACTAACAATTAAACAAGAACCGATATTTTGATCAGACAGAATGGGCATATTATAAGCGAGACGGAACAGTTCAAGTTCCTAGGCGTTCGGATAGATAGTAAGCTGTTGTGGAAAGCCCATGTCCAGGATCTTGTTCAGGAACTAAATGCTGCTTTATTTACCATTAGAACAGTATCTGAAATAAGTGACACTTCAACACGAAAAGTAGTCTACTTCGCATATTTTCATACGCTTCTGTCGTATGGCATAATTTTTTGGGGTAATTCTTCTGATTCAAAAAGGGTATTTTTGGCTCAAAAACGGTCTGTTCGAGCTATATGTGGTGAAAGTTCGAGAACCTCTTGTCGACCCCTATTCAATAGTCTGTGAATTCTGACATTGCCCTCACAGTATATATTTTCTTTAATGTCGTTTGTTGTTAGCAATATTAGCCTATTCTCAAGAGTTAACAGCTTTCACTCAGTTAATACTAGGCAGAAATCCAATCTGCATGTGGAATGCACTTCCTTGACTCTTGTGCAGAAAGGAGTGCAGTATTCTGCTGCATCCATTTTCAATAAGCTACCACAAGAACTCAAAAATCTTAGCAGTAGCCCAAACTCTTTTAAGTCTAAATTGAAGAATTTCCTCATGGCTCACTCCTTCTATTCTGTCGAAGAGCTCCTGGAAGAGCTAAAAAATTAAGCAAATTCCAGCGTTACATTGTTGATTTTCTTTATTTAAACTTACGACTTGTCACCTGAATATGTTTTTTTTATATTTCATTTTATCTGTTTCTAATATAGTGTTATAATTTCATGTATTGACTCGTTCCATGATCATGGAGACTTCTCCTTAATTTGGTCCCACGGAACAATAAATAAATAAATAAACTGTACTTCGATAAGGGGTGCTAACCTCCTCGACATTCTCGCCTATGGAGAAAGCTTGTGCTCTTGGATGGGTGCGGGACAGCAGTTACAGCCTCGGTTTGCACTGATCCTACACGGAACGTGGAATGTAGCGGTCTACTTCTGGTCAGCTGCAGGGGGTGATGGCCAAAGACAATGCGCCTGCACAGTCATCTACTTACATTCGTGATGGTACTCGCAAGGTAATGCAGGGGCGGTTTAGCGATGATACAGAAATTGGTGAGCATGCTGCCGCGTCATTGGTCGGTGTTGAAATTACGATAAAATTGCCAAAATTGATCGCACTATCAACTATGATGCTTATTATCACAGTAAATCGACGGTGTCTTTTCCATCCGAACAGTCCATTGGTATGCTGTAGATTACCACATAATGATTGACTGACATCAATTGTTTGAGATGAAGAAAGAGTCTTAGTGGAGGAATCAACACCTTCCTGGGACGGCTAACACAAAAACAATGATCTCGTGCATGGCAGCAATATGAGGAATCACCCAAATGGAACACAGCGCCATCAGCTATCCCGTCACTGTGAATGATGAGTTTAAATGTAGAAGTCGTCAGTCATTTCAGACAGCAGTTTGGAAACGCTCCACAATGCCTCAAAACTCTTCCAGTTTCCTCATATTGTGACTGTCTTTTATTTCCGTCACCCACCGTGTGGGTGTGTTATGGGATCAGCATACCAATATGATTTACACTGTGCAATGTCTAGTTTCCTGGGGGAGTCAATGGACCAAATGTGTTAATGTCAGTTTAGAATCTGACACAGACGTCGAAGTCTTGGCGGAAAAAGAAACAAAATGTATGGCAGTCTACAAAGCAGAAAACGCTGTGTATCAAAAAACGAAACAGGAACACTCTCCTGCGACTGATAACATGTGGGAGAAGGTTCTCGTACAGTACAGGCGATGAAACTTTATACTAGTCTGTGAAAGTGACGTCGATCATTGGTCACCTACTCCATCGGATAAATACCTGTATATTTAATAGGATCGCCGCATATACTCAATGCCGGCACGTAGACGGTATTCGTTTTCTATATATCGGAAGAGAGGGATGTGGTAAAAATCTATCAGATGAAGTTTGTGGAGCTTTTATGGTTTTTAATTTTTCTCTATTGGATAGTACAGAATAACGATGATAGGATGTTTGGGTGATAGACGTGAATGGACCCTGAGGGACACGGATCTGCCTCAGACTGCAGTACCTGTATGATGTGGAGTCTTCCTAATTTTCCCAACAATGAACACCAACGTAACTGTTCGTACTGTCTTTTACACTATGTCGTGCTGCAGGAGCAGGCTTTGTTTGGCGCTGACCTTACACATCGTACACAGGTGGCGCAGCTACAACATGTTCCTACTTCTACCGAGTGGTCAAAACATGGTATTATAGCAATAACTCAGCTCACTCTGTTTCTAAACACGTTGAAAAATGTGGTAATGTTGCCCTCTCCGACTTCCGGGTAAAATTGATCTCGCTATCAGCTGCGGTGAGTATTACAGCACATCGCCCCATATCAATGGCATTTTTCCCATCCCGTCTGTCCACTGGGAATACTGTTGACTGCCGCACAATGATTGACAGACACAACTCGATTGAGATGGAGGGGTGTTTGGCGGAACACCGGATATCTGCTACTTGTCGCTGTGGAACATGGGATTAAATGTGGAGGTCATCACCTTAATATAATTATTTGGAAGCGTTCCTCATTACTACAGACTCGTCCTATTTGCATACGCTGCGGTGCCCTACACATGTTTTTACTTTTTTTATTTTTTTCACCAATAAGTGTGAACATCAACTTCCGGCAATGGTCAACAGCGGAACAGTAATCATGTACATGAGTGCAAAACGAAGGAACAATGCTTTTCGAAACGGAGCACCGAGACATCCGCTACCCTGTCTATGGGAAGATCAGAGTAACTGTACAGGTAATCATCTTCGAATAGCTGCTGGAAATGTTCTACAATACCGCAAAATCTTCCACTTTCCATCTGTTTCAATATCTTCCATATTTTTGTCAAAGTGAAACATCGTGTCTGTGTTTTATTTCTAACAGCCTGTGTTGTTATAGCTGTATAATTTATGCCATGTGATGTTCAGTTTTCTGTGAGAGCCAGAGAATCGAAACGTGTCAATGTAGGTTTAGCAGCTGACATGGATCTCTAAGTCACGGTAGAAAAAACAAATTGTATGGTAGTGTACACTGATTGGGTGTATTACAACCGAAGAAAACAATGTATTAAACTGCTTATGAAGAAACAATACAGGAACCCTCTCGTGTGATTGATAGTCTGTTGGATATGGTCATCCTATAGTACAGGTGATGAAACTTTACACCGGCCTGTGGAAGCGACTTCGATCATGAACCACCTGCTCCGATGAACCAATACCTGTATATTTAATAATATCGCCACATTTGTTTGGGTAATAGACATGAATGCACCCTGATAGACACAGATCTCCTTCGGACTGCAGTACCTGTATGTAGTTTGGAGATGTGTCGCAATGCAGTAGCAAAATCTTTGTCCTTCCTCCATGCCATGTATGATTTGTAGCCTTTCTAATTTTTCCAATAAGAAACACTACCGTAGCTGCTCGTACTATCTCTTCTACTGCCTCGTGTTGCAGGGGAAAGCTACGTTTGGCGTTACACACTGTACACGGTCGGCGGAGCTATGACACCATGTTCCCATACCCACTGAGTGGTCAAAACGCGCTCCTGTCACGTTAACTCAGCTCGTCCTGTTTCCCCACATTATTCAAAAGGTCTTAGATGTACAGGTCAGACTTAAATTGGGACGATCACATAGACTAAGCTGCAGGGAGGGCAGGGCAGGACTTAGGAGCAATTACAAGATGCAGAGGGACTGTCTAAAAACAGCTTTGGAGTTCTTGGTGTATGGCATTCTTATCAGATGGGTTCGAAAAAGGGTGACTCGTTTCGAGATACGAGAGCGGCACGAATATGATTCACCAGTGGCTGTAAACATTAGAAGACGTCTCTACAGAATCCAGCGCAAATATGTGGTAGAATGGATAGGCTTGATTCCAAATTGCAGACAGCCTTTCTACCCGAAAGCGTAACACTATCAGCGACTCTTGTGTGTGCCTGTGGACTCAAGACCGTTTTTTATGTAGGGTAACGGCAATATAGTCGCTACGATTGTGTTTTTAATAGCGCGGTTCTTACGCAAAATGTATGTATGGGCTGAAGAGTGCGTGTATGGTTAGCTTGAAACATCGGTTCTCAATAGTGTTCCTCGAAAGAACATCATGTTCCCTCCATGGATTCCCAGTTGTCCTACTTGGCGAGTGTAATCCGATTGCTGAAAACAAAAATTGCTTGCCACGCAAAGTGACTCCCATGATCAATTTAATTAGCCTATCAAATTGATATCAATGACATGCCGCCTGGCGGGTGGAAGAGATGTCTGGGGCGCCATGGTATGATTCTCGACAAGCTTTTTTTTTTTTTTTTTTTTTTTTTTTTTTTTTTTTTTTTTTTTTTTTTTTTTTGCAGCGATATCTTGAAACGAAATTTCAATCTCCCACCTACACAGGACGAGACAGACCTTCACGATTTGTTTCGTAAACGCTAGTATGATATAGCGTCGCATTGGTAAAATGGGACCAGTCATAGTGTACAAAACAGCTACATTCTCTTGAATTATAGCTTGTTATTGTCGAATATAAAAGATTGCGTTTCTTCCGACTTGTGAGCCGATGGCATGAAAGATTGTATTCTCTAATGTTATTTCACGAGCATGAGAATTTATTTGCAGACACTGAACGCAAGCTACGGTCTCAGGTCATGTAATTTGTTCAACACACTGAAAGAAATTGCTTAATATAGATTATTAATTTTTTCTTTGTACTTTAAATTATCGTTTTTTCTTTACTCTGATGACAGTTTCAAAACACCAAGGACGTTCTGTGGTGATCAGTAGCTTTCACAGCAAAATAGTCGAAGTTTCTTTTTTCCTGTTTTTACGCAGAGTGGGCATGTCTCTGCTGATTATTTGTGGTCGGTGGCGGTGCACTTCGTTCGACATCACAAAATAATGAGATCCGAGTGCAGTTGAACGTAAAAACCTATACCGATTTTGCTCATAAAACTAAAAGAAAATGGACTTTGCCTATTTTCGTAGAAAGAGGACATTTATTATGGTCGCGATTGTGTTTATCATTTTTAATAGTTGCTTTATTATAGGAGTCGAGTTGATGTTAAATAGTCCAGCACAGAATGATGGGCTGCTGTGGGCGAATTCCTTAACAGGCCGCAACTCTCTCTCTCACTCGGGATAGCAGTCATTTATTATCGTTCTGAGGGATGCCTTCCTGAGGACATGCTCGATTTATGCAGCAGGGGCTTCTGTTTCACACGCACCCGACTTTTGAAATAGGCACCTGGAGCATTCTCTGGATGGGCGGGGTTACGTTACTTAATGTCCCTTTTGTGTTGTCTAGGTCTGCCAGCTCAAGGCATGCCGCGTATCGTGAGTGATGCAAAGGGGGTGGCAGCAGGTCGCGTCTGCAGTCAGCGGTCGCTGGACACAGCCGCTCTCTGCCTAGGAGGTGGTGCACGGGGGCTCTGTCACTATATTTTAGAAGAACAAGTTGCGCTTTATTGTGTTGCCGTAGGAGCGCCGCCTTCAGGCGGCGGCCACATGGTGGAAAGCCGAGTGCTGGCAGCTGCCTGAGAGATGCGGTAGCGGGGGTGCGAGATGCTCTGCGGAGCATCTGGTCATTTCAAGAAGCTTGTGTCCCCCTCGTAGGTTGATGGAAGGGAGGGAGGAAGAGGGCCTCGATTTTCGGTAGTTTGTGGACACCTGTCGAGGAAAACGCACCTTCAACTACCGTCCCCTTTGCATTTTTTTAGGACGACGATTTTCACCCGAACATGTGCTGTATTATGACCCATTCATTAGGAGTACTGGTTTTGTTCACAACAATTTCGAAATGTAATTAAAACTGTGATGCGTTCTTTTTTCCTTCAGTTGTGGTATCGTGTATTGGCATCGGTTACCTCGGCTGTAGGTGGTTTTTGAGCAGGCGTCTGTAGCGAACTCTGATGTCAAACAACGGTAGATACTTTATGGTTAAAGGTTATGCACTTCTTAAACTTCTCTCTGACCAACACCAGCATCTCGTCAGTTGAACATTGTTCCTGCCAAAAAGAATATAGATAGTACCTTACACCCTGCCTTTTTTCCCGCCAGCTTGTAGTTGTAGGGTAGAGTTTGAATGTGTCTGTCGCTAGTTTCGAGTGATACTGCGAAAAATGTTTTCCATCAGAATAACACCAGTCGTACGGTGTCGTCAGTTTGAGAGGTGGCATGCGCCCCCTCTCATATTTCTCTCTTACGATTTTCCTCTCTAATTGCATGCGGTGGAAAGTTGCTGTTCCTTCACACGCGGACTTCCCACGCAGCGTCTCTCGTCACCCAGATGGTCTGGTGACAGGCGGGCACTGCCGATCTTGAAAGGGTAAGCCGACGGGTGTGAAGCAGTCGAGTGAATGCTTTCCAGACGCCGACATTGTCAAAAGACACGTCCTGAGGGGCCTGAAGTAGCGGCTGGGCTAGAGGTTCCGTTACTTCGCAGAAACTTAGCGAAAACACTTTCTGGCGGGCTACCAGCGAGGCGTGGGAATGACTTGTGTTCCCAAGCAGCCTTGGCGCGCAAATTCCCGCGTTTCCTGCCGTATAGTAACTGTGATTGGCTTGCTCAGGGCATAGCTCCGTGACGTAGCAAAATCAGCGCAGAAATTGGCGCCAAGAATTTCCATTGGTGGAATGGTAGTGCTCTGGCAATAGAGTGGAATTTTCCGCCGGTTTTCGAGTTGCTGATTGGAACGTTTAACCACAGCCACTGTCGTGGGGGCGGGAATGTTCTGTGTTCGGTTTGTATGGGTGCTCTAGAGGAGTCGGCTCTCGCCTTTCGGTCGGAGTAGGTTACAAGACTGAGCTCTCGCTGCTCTGGTCAGCCAGCCTTCCGTTGGCTGTCTAATATACTTTTATTTAATTGTAACTGTTTGACGAAGTTGCTGAAGTTTCGACTTCAACGTAACTTTCCGAGTACAGTTGGCAATTGAGCGTTCTGCGTACAAGAGGCCTATGTTGTCTGTCTTGAGCAGTTTTGGCTAATGTTGACTGTATTGGAGTTACTGGGTGACTTTGCTCGTTAAAATCAATCACTGTACCGTCAGTGATTGTGTGGCGAGCCTTCTTCGTCTCCCTCAGAGGCGCATTTGTATTGCTAGGAAGTCTTTAGTCTGGAACAACCAGGCCAGGATAATTTGTTTCGGACTATACTCGCGACATTATCATCACCACGACGGGACCTCGAAGCAACCAACCATCGCTTCCAGTACGCCAGATCGTGTTCTTGCAGCTAAGAAGACAGCTGGGTAATGTACGTCCGCAGCACTGGCAAAGCAGGCATTTTTGCTAGGCGATAATCAGAGCTCAGCAGAGCGCGCCTGTTCGTCTTTTCTAACTTTGTTCTATCTTGGGTGTTCATCGTCTGGGGTCTCACTAATGTAGCAGCAATTAATGCTGGGTTATCTGTGTGTCTCTCTTAAGATTTGAGCGGCAATGAATTGGCTCCACATACCACTTCGTCATAAACCTCACAATCTAGTTTAGGGACAACTTCACCTTCACAGCGTTTGTTTGAGTGTCCAATTTGAGCCAATTTGATGTATTGTAAATGTTTCATGTGTTTTTGTTTATAATTTTGTGTTTAGTCTTAATAAATCATATTGTTATTTTGGACAGAACTTTCATTCTGTTAATCGGTAGAGCAACCCTATCATTTCTCACCACGTTAATGAAACCTTCCTTTATTTAACTTATTTATCAAATTAAATTATTGCAGGTGCCAAACTCTTTTCTACTCCACCTGCAGGGTTGATTACAGTCAGTTCGCGTATTTTTTTAAATCCATGAGCAACAGCAAAAGCCGGAGTTAGAATAGGGGGAGCTTAGAGCATCATTTACATATGTAGATTCTAGAAGAATTTAGTGTTAAATACACTGCTAGCCCCGGCACCTCGCAAGTTTCTGTGCTGTATTGAGCTTTTATGCTGTCCTTGTGTAGTGCTATGCATATAGCTGTGTAATTAGGCCCAATCTTTGTTATCAGTTACGTAATTTGGATCGATCTTTGCGTCAGTTTCTCCACCAAAATAAATAAAGTACACTACCCTAACCTTCTTCTCCCGCATCTGGACAGTTTCCATGTGTAAGGGCGTGCACTACGGCTTTCCATCCAGTAGAATCAGGGTTCGAGTCCAAGAAAGGGCACTACAAATTTTAATTTCCCGTCATTTCCCAGGTGGGAGGGGGGGGGGGGTGAGGTGGGATGTCAGCACAGCTCTGGAACAAAGAAATTCCCGCAAAAATTTGAAATTTCCTCCAGATTCTCAGTTCCCACCACAATTCAAACTTTCTACCGATATTGTAGGTTGGGGGAGGGGGAAGAGTGGGTGAGGGGGGGGGGGGGAGGGGCTGGGGCACACGTGCAGGCTGAGAAAAATGTGTGACATCATCAAGGGGTGGGGGGTGGGCGTGATTGGGGGTGGGGGTGAGCGGTCTAGGGTGGAGCTGGATGTGATTAATTGATCAATTTAATCAATTTGTATGTCAATTTGATATCAAAATTGCACCTGTAACCCCAACGCCCTACTACTCACGTCTATTTTTAAAGGTCTGCAGTTCAGTTTTTCTGGCATCCCTCTTGCAAATGGTTGAAATGGCTCTGAGCACTATGGGACTTAACATATGAGGTCATCAGTCCCCTAGAACTTAGAACTACTTAAACCTAACTAACCTAAAGACATCACACACATCCATGCCCGAGGCAGGATTCGAACCTGCGATCGTAGCGGTCTCGCGGTTCGAGACTGCAGCGCCTAGAACCGCTCGGCCACTCACTCTTGCACTCTCCTATGGATCAGACAAACCTGTCACCATACGTGTTGCCCTTCTCTGTATACTTTCAATATCCCCTGTTAGTCATATTTGGTTTGTGTCCCACACACTTGAGCAGTATTCTGTAACTGATCACTCGAGTGATGTTTAAGCTATCTCTTTTGTAGACTAATTGCACTTCCTCAGTATTCTACAAGTAAACCTAAGTCTACTAGCTGCTTTGCCAAATTTCGTATACCCACAAAGTGCTACACCCAAGTATTTATATCAGTTGGCCAATTCCATGTGTGACTCACTGATATTATAGTCATGGGATACAACGTTCCTTCGTTTTGTGAATTGTACAGTTTTAAATTTCTGAACATTTAAAGCAAGTTGCCAACCTTTGCAATACCTTGCAAACTTATCAAGATCTGATTGAATATTTATGCAGCTTCTTTCAGACAGTACTTTATTATAGATAAGTGCATCATTTGCAAAAAGTGTGATATTAGTATTACTATTGTCTGCAAAGTCATTAGCGTACATTATAAACAGTAAGGGTCCCAACATATTTCCCCAGGACACACCCAAAGTTACTTCTACACCTAACGATAATTGTCCATCAAAGATAATATGCTGCGTTCTCCCTACCAAAAAGTCCTCAATACAGTCACAAATTTCACTTGATACCCCATATGATCATACCTTTTACAGTAAGCCTAGGTCTGTTACTGAGTCAAATGCTTTTCGGAAATCAATAAATACTGCATATACATGACTGTCTTGATCCAAAGCTATGTCAGAGTGCGAACTGGATTTCACATGATCGATGTTTTTGAAATCCGTTCGAGATCCCTCATTATGTTGTTGGAATCCGTTCGAGATACCTCATTATGTTGAGTTCTATAGCACGTCAGGCCGAAATCCAGTCTATGTGGACTAAACTCTCATGAACACAACTGAACGGTATCCTTTGCTAAAGGAAGCTTGTAAATTTTTTAAAAATTTTCGCCATTTACAAAACTCGTTGTTCTCACAAATTGTATTCTTCGAAATTTAGATGGATATTTTGAAAGTGACAACTGTAAAAATATGAACGATTTTATTAAAAGTTGGTTGCATGGGTGGGGAGGGGGAAGGGGGTTCATGACCACATGCTCTGCCCTCCCCCCCTCCCAACCTCCGTTAAACTGTGTCTATCTTCTGGTTGGCACTCTGGCAAGTCATTTTCGGTCGTTCGCTGCTGAGAAACGTACATCTCTCTCTCCCTCCTCCCCCCCCCCCCCAGATCCCCAATCCCCACACCGTCCCCAGAACCCACGTCCCACCCAACGTCATCCGGTGAGTGTCACCTTGTCCCTTGCTCCCTGCCATCACCGTTCACTGTCCTGCTCTGAAAGCTCCAAGGAAAACTTGCGCGAATACCATTTAATTTTAGAAAATGTCACGATCTCGATACGCTATGAATTTTTCGTGGAAGGGAAGAGACAGTAGATCGGCATTGTTCTTATCGCCGAGTTTGCACAGCGAATCCGAAAACGTGGTTATGTCATTTATCTCGGACTATAGTGCGAGCACCAGGCAGCACTTTCTGCCTTGTTTAAGGAACGCAAATACTGTATGTGACATCTACCTAGTCTGTCGATAAGATTTTAGAGATGATCCCGTTCCACCGCAACAGGAAGTAGCAGCACCGTTTAAAGGAGGCTGTGGAACAGTACGTGCCAAGTTACCGCCTCCAGTCCACAATGATGAAGAGTCTGGTGGTCGCCCTGCTGCTGTTTGCTGCAGTATCCGGTGAGAGAGACACGAGCCAGCAATGGAGCTACGAAGATCTTTCGGCTTAGAGGAAGGTCGAAGCATTGAATAGGTATGATTTTCCGAACTTATAATACTAGTATTTTCTGAACGTTGTATTGAAACATTCCTCACACCTATCACTCCGCCCCCTGTGACGTGCAGCGGTCAATTTCGCATTACGTAGTGGTTTCTGGATACTTTTGATTATATAGTGTATATAATAAATGTAAGTGTGGCATGACTGTGAGCGCCACTATACCTCCGCAAGCCACCCCCGCAGTCCCATGGGGATGATATGGTCTGGTAGCCATTCTTACTCCATTCACTATAGTTCGGAACTGCAGGGGTTAGGATATGGGTGTCAAAAGAGCGTATCACACCTTTCGAATTCTTATGAGAAGTCGATGAAGCACGTTGGAAATAGAGTGCCGAAGTGGCTGACTGGCCAAAATGTTCCTCCTAGAATGTTAGGGAACGTGTAGAGTGCGTATACAACCTTACAGAAGGTTCAGTAATGTTTTATTATGTTTTAGAAAGATGAAGCGAATTGGGTCTTTTTCACCAAGCAAAATTATGAAATTTGATGTCATAAGAATACGCATACTTTGATTCTTAAATTTTTTTCATCCTTTGCTTTTGGACATTTAAATTTTTGAGGGTTGTATCGTACATTAAGGTTAATGTATAGAAAATTCATTTTTAGTTTGCAAAAAGAAATTACTTGGATCATAAATGGGTCTAAATTTGAGCTTGTCCGTCAGCTCACTTAGTCTATCAAAGAACCTGTCTACTTGTTCCCAGCTCAGGACGGCCGCGGTGGCCGAGCGGTTCTAAGCGCTACAGTCTGGAACCGCGCGACCGCTACGGTCGCAGGTTCGAATCCTGCCTCGGGCATGGATGTGTGTGATGTCCTTAGGTTAGTTGGGTTTATGTAGTTCTAAATTCTAGGGGACTGATGTCCTTATAAGTTAAGTCCCATAGTGCTCAGAGTCATTTGAACCATCTGAACCCAGCTCAAACCAGCTACTTCTCGCTGAAGACACGTGGATTCAGGTGTTCTCAGCCTTAAGTTTCCATATCTTTTCATAAAAACATAGTAAATGTCGTTAAATTTTTTCATATTTGTCTTATAGAAACAGTGCTTTATTTTCCGTTGCTCTGCATATTTGTACACTAGATTTAAGAACTCGTGTTTACTCTAAGGCACAAGTTGCTTATCAAAAATTTTACCATCATCGTACAACATTGTATTCTCCTCATCACTGTGTGTGTGTGTGTGTGTGTGTGTGTGTGTGTGTGTGTGTGTGTGTGTGTGTGTGAATTCCTAACGCACGAAACTTGAGAGGTCATTAGTCCCTAGACTTACACACTACTTAAACTAACTTATGCTAAGAGCAATACACACGCACACACACATACACACATGCTCGAGGGAAGACTCGACCCTTCGGTGGGAGGGGCCACGCAAATCGTGACGTGGTGCTTCTAATCACACGGCCACTCCGCGCTGCTTCATCATTGAACATTATCGAAAAAACATATTAGTTCATAAAACAGACTTTGTGGCCGTCTCCTTATTTTCACATACAGCTTCAATTCTAAGGTAATGATAAATCCGAAGAAATGAATTAAAGTTTGTGCCACAGCCGGGACTTCAACTGCGGCTACTTGCTTGCTAGGCAGGTGTGCTAGCCATTGAACCATTGCACCACGGCGGTAGCATAGTTAACGCAGCTGAACGGACTACTCTAGTCCGATGCCCTCCGCAACACGTCTTTCTTCACGTTGGGGAGAGGGGGGCGAATTAGACTAAGGTAGTCCATGCAGGTTGGTTAGCGATGCTGCTGTGGTGGTGTCATGGTTAGCCCGCCTACCTAATAAGAAAGGAGAGGTGGGATTAAGTCCCAGCTGTGCCAAATATTTTAATTCATTTCTTTAGCTTCTATCATTATCATAGATAAAACTGAGACTCAGATGTGCCAAGGAAAATATATCAGCTTTAAGTCTTTCATACAACATATTCTTGAAACTGAATATTTCTCACTCGCTCCTGGAATGTCGTTTCAAGAAATCTTTTTCTACGGCTTCCATCATAGTGTTTTCGCCCAGTTTATATTTGACTTTTGAATTTTTGCGAGTTAAAGGCAAATATTAAAAATTTAAGTTCTTTTGCAATCTGTTTTGTCTGATGCACCCGAAATTGTTATATCCGATACCGCCGTTTTAGCTTAACACTCCCAATGTTTTTATTTGGGCTAGACACTGTCACAGCTCGCAATATAGGGAATATAACAGTTGTATCTAAAGACAGAATTAAAAAGTAATATTACAGACTTGCAACAACACACAACACTTCAAAATTACGTTAGTGCACCGAAAAACTCGCTAGGAACAAGTAAGTTGCCACTTGGAAAGGCACTGTTGTTTTAATTCGAAATCGTGTCCGCGGTCTTAGTCCTCCATAGCTCACATTGTGGCGTTGCGACAGGTGCTGTCACTCGTGCTATCGTTTAGAGACGGACCTTGTCCGATACAGTCCGCTGTCCAACACTACCCAACCTTCTCCTACGTCCCGTTAAGAACACTTCTGATCCCACAGTGGTATGAGTAGCGGATACGTGGGAAGAGACTGAGTGTAACATTCACAGTTAAAAGAGTTGTACGTGGAAGACACAGTTGCTTGTTATCGGTGAAATTACTTTCTCGAATTTAATGTGTCTTTAACTTGTGATAATACTTTGTGTGTGTGTGTGTGTGTGTGTGTGTGTGTGTGTGCGTGTGTGCGTGCGTGCGTGTTTGTAAGTGAAGCTTGTAAAAAGAAAAGGTATTACATCCATACATATAATATGTAACATCATTTATGAGACAGGTCGCTACCCCGAACAATCGTTAAGTTCACTTTTACTTCCTTGCCTTTGAAGACTAACGTACCAAAGGCGTAGATTATAACCTTGTTTAAGCACTCATAAACTAAAAGTAATACACCGAAGACTAAATAGAGATACGTGATTCACAATTTGGGTTTCGACGGAGGCTGGGTACAAGGGAGGTGATAGCTGCAACGAGAAGACTCATCCAGAACTGTTATAGATGACAAGAAATCAGGTGCAGTATCATAAACAACGCTGAGGTGAAAACATTCCTGGGATAACTCTTAATATTCCGTCAGACCTCTTTTCGCCAGGGGTGGTGCAGCAGCTCGACGTGGACTGGACTAAACAAGTATTGGAAATTCCCTGTAGAAATACTGAGCCATTCTGCCTCTACAGCGGTCCATAACTGCGAAAATGTTGCCGGTGAAGGACGTAGTCCATAACTAACCACTGTGTCGCATAAATATTCAGTGGGATTTACGTCGGGCGATCTGGGTAGAGAAAATCATTCGCCCGAATTGACCAGAATGTTCTTCAAACCAGTATCGAACGACTGTGGCGCAGTGACATGACATCGTTGTTTGTGAACATGCAAATGTCTCCAAGTAACAGAACATAACCATTTTCAGTCAATGACCGTTTTTAGCTGTGCCAGAGGACACAGTCCACTCCATGTAAATGCAGCCCACACCATTATGGAGCCGTCCCCAACTTCCAACGTGCCTCGTTTGCAACTTGGGTCCTTGGTTTCGTGAGTATGCGCTACGCTTGAACCCCAACATCAGCTGTTACCAACTGAAACAGGGACTCATCTGACCAGGCCACGGTTTCCCATTCGTCTAAGGTCCAATCGACATGGTCACAAGCCCAGGAGAGGCGATGCAGGCGATTCGTGCTGTTAGAAAAGGCACTAGCGCCAATTACTTGCCACCATAGCCCATTAATCCCAAATCTCGCCACACTGTCCTAATGGATGCGTTTATCGTACGTCCCACATTGATTTCTGCATTTATTTCATGCAGTGTTGCCTGCCTGTTAGAACTGACATCTCTAAGTAAACGCTGCTGCTCTCGGTCGTTAAGTGAAGACCGTCGGCCACAGCATTGTCCGTGGTAGGAGGTAGTGCCTGAAATGTGGTATTCTCGGCACACTCTTGACACTGTGGATCCCGGAATATTGAATTCTCTTTCGATTTCCGAAATGGAATGTCCCATGCGTATAGCTGAAACTGCCATTCCGTGTTCAAAGTATGTTAATTCCCGTCGTGCGGCATAATCATGTCGGAAACCTTTTCACGTGAATCACCTGTGTACAAATGTAAGCTCCGTCAATGCTCTGCTCTTTTATCCTTGTGTACACGATGCTGCCGCCATCTGCATATGTGCATGTCGGTATCCCGTGATTTTCGGCACCTCAGTGTAGTGTAGCTACTCAGGAAAACCTATTCTAGGACAGAATACCTTCCGATGTACTGAAAACTTCGGCTGGAACAAAACTGCACAAATAACTTCAAATAATTACCTGTTCAAACCACAACAAATCAAGAGAGTGATACTAAAAAGTTGAGGACTACAGAACTTAAAATTGAACGGAAAGTGGATCAATAGCATCCGCTATACTAGGTCTAGTCATGGGGGAAGAGACCATAGGAAAAAGCTTGAATAACAGACGAAAAGATGATGTTCTACGAGTCGGGGCGTGAAATGTCAGAAGCGTGAGTATGGTAGGGCAGCTAGAAAACCTGAAAAGGGAAATGCAAAGGCTCAATCTAGATATAGTAGGGGTCAGTGAAGTGAAGTGGAAAGAAGAGAAGGATATCAGGTCAGATGAGTATAGGGTAATATCAACAGCAGAAGAAAATAGTATAAAGGGAGCAGAATTTGTTATGAGTAGGCAGGTAAGACAGAGACTGTGTTACTATGAATAGTTCGGTGACACTGTTGCTCTTATCAGAATCGAGAGCAAACCAACATCGACAACAATAGTTAAGCTATACATGCCGACATCGCAAGCTGAAGACGAAGAGATTGAGAAAGTATATGAGGATAATCAGGGGGTAATTCAGTACGTAAATGGAGAAGAAAATCTGATACTGACATGAGACTGGAATGCAGTTGTAGGGCAAGGAGCAGAACAATGGGATACGGGAGAATATGGACTTAGTGTTAGGAATGAGAAAGGAGTTGGACTAATTGAGTTCTGCAGTAAATATCAGCCAGTAATAGCGATACTCTGTTCAAGAATCACAAGAGGAAATTGAGAGGGAACAGCTTGTTCCATCTCTTTATAATTAGTTTTTTTGTTTCATTATATGGAATACTGTAAATGTTTATGACACTTTCATCATTTTTTTTAAATTTAAGAAATGTTATAGCTCGAGTGAAGAAATGGACTACCTGTTTATTTAATTCATAATTACATAAATGCACTTCCTTTCCTAATCCCTCAACGTTGCTTTGAGTTAATTAACTTTGGGGTTTGTATTAAGAGTTCGTCTACTGGTAGTCCCAAGGCAGAGATGTGGTCACCCTGTAGGTCGGTTTAGTGGCATCCTAAGCCTGGAGTAAATACAGCGATGATGCTCCTGTTTGCCAGGGGGTAGTTCGGGGTTGGTAACAGGTCCCCCTCCCCTCCATGTAAGGGGAACGGCCGTTGAGAGCCGCCATGGTAGAGTCACTCTTGGGGGTAGCGGCTGAACTGAGCGGACGGAATCGAGGGCGATCTCCGTCTTTGCCGCCAATTTCACTGTGGGATGAGGTATTATGTGTTACACTGTTATTAATCTGCTCTTTTTCAGGGTGGAATAAGTTAGCGTGTCGTAACGGCCATTCCTTTTTGAGAAATTTTGCCTGTACAATTAAAGTTTTCAGTTAGGGTTTCTGTTCCAGAGGTGAGCTGGGGGCTCACGTTATCCATTTCTAGTGCTGCGATCAGTTGGTGCCTTCAGCATACGAGAGCAGCATTAGCACAAAAAATCGCATGGTTCCGCTCTTAACAGCAGCTTTTGCAATTTTAAAGTAACCTGGGGCCTCACCCCGCCTAGTTAGCTTAACACGTGGCCGTAACTGCTGATGAGTAATTTAGACGACGATTCCTTGTGAAACCTGCTAGGATATGCATGTTTTTTGTGTGAGTTACTTAAGGTTCTAAGGATGTGACGCAATTTTTAGGCCATTTCATAAATATTGTTCACGGATCTTTTGATTCATGATAACCCCCATTTGCAAGCAGCACGTCCTAACTACTTTGGTAAATAATAGGTTGTGCGTGTGAATTATTGTATGGAATGGAAAACAAGAACGAACAGAGGGGTGAGTACAAAGAAATTTGCCGTTGGTATCGGTCACCCACATGGTGTCGAATTGCACTGCCAGCGAGCTACCAGTTCGTTCTTGAAAATTAGTTAAGGTGAGGTTGCCTGCGTCTGCCGTTGATTGTTAATTTACGTGTGCCAAATTTCACAGGGTGTTTTATTTTTACAGAATTTTTTTTGTGTATACGGAAGATGTTTGTTCTGCTTTGTTCCTCCCGTTTCCTGCCAAGAATCTTTGTTATAATTTTGGCTACTCGGTCCAAGAAGCAACTTGGGGTGTGAATTTCGATCACTGTCCAAGCAGACGGACTAACGGACTACAGAGGCAGCAACGTAGATCCCTCCCCTCCCCCAGTGCATACTTACAAACGAGATGCCTGATAGTTTAAGCAACATCAGTGCGAGAGGGTATTGAATGGATTCCTGCTAATATGGGCGCCTTCAGTTTTAGACAAAAATAGAATTTAATTCGACTTGGCTTTGTTAACTGCAATTATAACGTTTGTAAAATTTCTTAGTATATAGATAATAAATGTGTCATATAAATTTGATTTCATGGATTCAGTGATCATAACAGCCCCATCCTGTATAGATAGCAATGTTGGTACTAGATTGGAGTCACGATAATCTGGCGGGAAGGAAAATTAACAAGGGTAGAGAATATAGATCATGTTAGAGCGTGGTATTTAGTCACTTGCCCACTTGGTTGTTTGAGACCTCCACCGCGTTATCCGTTGCAATTATATTTCATCATGGCCTAGCAGATATTCCGGAATCAGATACTGGACTGGAAGACGTTCCCAGAAGCAGTTATGAACTCAGATCACAATTTAGTAGTGATGAAGAGCATACCGAAATTTAAGAGACCAGTCACGAAGAATAAATGCACAAGGAAGTGGGATACGGAATTACTAAGAAACGAAGAGACACATTCGAAGTTCCCTAAGGCTGTAGATATTGAGATAATGAATAGCTCAGTATGAGATTTTCACTCTGCAGCGGAGTGTGCGCTGATATAAAACTTCCTGCAGAGTGAAAATTTCATTCTGGTAACATCCCCTAGGCTGTGGCTAAGCCTTGTCTCCGCAATATCCTTTCTTTCAGGAGTGCTAGTTTTGCAAGGTTCGCAGGAGAGCTTCTGTAAAGTTTGGAAGGTAGGAGACGAGGTACTGGCAGAAGTAAAGCTGTGAGGACGGGCCGTGAGTCGTACTTGGGTAGCTCAGCTGGCAGAGCACTTGCCCGCGAAATGGAAAGGTCCCGAGTTCGAGTCTCGATCCGGCACACAGTTTTAATCTGCCAGGAAGTTTCAATAGCTCAGTAGATTGCACAGTCGAAGAGGAATGGAAGTTTCCAAAAAATTCACTCAAAGAAGTTGGAAGAAAACACAGGTACAAAGAAGGTAACTGCAAAGAAACCATACGAAACTGCAGAAATACTACATTTGATTGATGAGAGAAGTAAGTACAAAAGTTTTCAAGGAAATAACGGAATACAGAAATACAAGTCCCTTAGGAACGAAATAAACAGGAAGTGCAAGGAAGCTAATGCAAATGGCTGCATGAAAAATCTGAAGGAATCTAAGAAAAATGACTGTCGAGAGGACTGACTCAACATATATAAAATTCAAAACAACTTCTGGTTAAATGAAAAGCAAGAGTGGTAATATTAAGAGTGCAATTGGAACTCCTCTGTTAAATGCAGAGGAAAGAGAGGATAGATGGAAAGAGTACGCTGAAGGCCTGAGGGGGAAGACTTGTCTGATGTGATAGAAGAAGAAACAGGAGTCGATATAGAAGAGATAATGGAGCCAGTGTTATAACCAAAACTTAAAAGAGCTTTGGAAGACTTAAGATCAAATTAGACTGAAGGGATAGATAACATTCCATTAGAATTTGTCAAATCATTGAGTGAAATCACAACAAAACGACTATTGGCTCTGAGCACTATGGGACTTAACATCTATGGTCATCAGTCCCCTAGAACTTAGAACTACTTAAACCTAACTAACCTAAGGACACCACACAACACCCAGCCATCACGAGGCAGAGAAAATCCCTGACCCCAAAACGACTATTCACGTTGGTATGTAGAATTTATGAGCCTGGCGATGTACCATTTGTTTTTACGAAGACTGCAAGAAGTGATAAGTGTGAAAATTATCGCACAATCAGCTTAGCAGCTTATGCATCCTAGTTGCTGACAAGCATAATATACCGAAGAACGGAAAAGAAAATCGAGGATGTGTTAGATAACCATCAGTTCGACTTAGCAAAGGGAAAGGCATTAGATGGTAGCTCTGACGTTGCTGTTGATAATGGAAGCAAGGCTGAAGAAAATAAAGACACGTTCATAGGATTTGTCGACCTGGAAAAGCGGTCGACAATGCCAGATAATAATATACAATATGTACATAAGCTTAATGGAATGAACAGTCTAATGAGTACAGAATATGGACTAAGAATAAATCGAAGAAAAACGAAAGTAATGAAAAGCAGCAGAAATGAGAACAGTGAGAAACATAACATCTAGATTTATGGTCATGAAGTAGTTGAGGTTAAGGAATTCTGCTACCTAGGCAGCAAAATAACCCATAACGACATAAAAAGCTGATTAGCACTGGCCAAAAAGGGCATTCCTTGCCAAGATGAGTTTACTAATATCAAACATAAGCCTTAATTTGAGGTAGAAATTTCTGAGAATGTACATTTTGAGCACAGCATTGTATGCTAATGAAACATGGACTGTGAGAAAACCGGAACAGAAGAGAATCGAAGCCTTTGAGATGTGCTGATCCAGACGAATGTTAAAAATTTGGTGGTCTGATAAGGTTCTGCACAGAATTGGAGGGAAATGAATATGTGGGAAACAATGACAGGAAGATGAGCAGGATGACAAGACTTCTATTAAGACATCAGGGAATAACCTCCATTATAGAGAGGGAGCTGCAGAGGAAGCTATAGAGGAAGACAGAAACTGGAATACATTCAGCAAATAATTGAGGATGGAGATTGCAAGAGATACTCTGAGATGAAGAGTTTAGCGCACGAGCGTGGCGGGCCGCTCCAGTCCAGTCAGGAGAATGATGGTAACGTTCTAGCTTTCGACTTGAATTATTCAGAAGAAACGGAAATCTGGAACCACCCCTTGTCTCGGGTTGAGAATGGAATTCTGTGTTCTGCGTTCTTTAATAATTTGCCTTGCCTTCACAGTTAAGGCAAAAAAATGAGAATTATTACAAGATATTAAGGAAGAAACCCTTCTTAGCTACTCTTTCGTGAAACTCATTGGATTACGTTGACCCAGTGATTGCAAGCGGCTTTTAATAGTGCTTGAACAAAAATGGCCTCTAAATACAGCTTTGTTCTTTTACTGAATGTATGTGTAATTGTTGCTCTTCGTGAGTTATTAGTGTGCTGTGCTAGTTACATTTTTTCCATACGTTTCAAGAATTTATTTTCGATTTCGAGTGCTGTGGTTGTTTACATCATTTTTAAATGTGACGCTTGTGTGTGTGGTCTCTTTTGACTCTTTCTTTGAAGTCGACGTTTTGTGCTGCATAATGTCACAATTACGTACACGATACATTGTGTTTGTTTACTTTAAATGATAACATGCATCTTACTCATATAAATATTAGAGAAACGGTAGTACTTAGATGATAGCTGCTTAAAAAATGTGGCATTTTATTTTGCTCATGTATGACATATATAGGAATAAACAGAATTTTTGAGCTTAATGACAGTTGGTTGTTGTTTTCCTACACACATATCTACACCCATACTGCGCTAGCCACCATACGGTGCATGGCTGAGAGTAGCTTAATACAGTAGTAGTTACCTTTCGTGTTCCACTCGTAAATGGAGCGAACAGGAAAAGGCTACCTATAAGCTTCCGTACCAGCCCTAATTTCCCTTATCTTGTTTTCGCGGTTCTCATGTGTGACAGTAGAATCGTTCTACAAACAGTCGCAAAGGCCTCTTCTCTAAACTTCCTCAACATTGTTTCGCGAAAAGAACGTCGACTTTTCTCCAGGTAATCCTCTTTAGCATGTCTCTGCATTACTTTGACGTCTTCCTTTAATCCGACCTCGTGGAGACCGCAAACAATAGAGTAGAAGTGAAAGAATATTTACTCACGAACGTTCTACACGCTGTCTCGTTCATAGCTAAGCTATATTTTCTTAGAATTCTTCCAGTAAAATGAAGTCGACGAGCCGCCTTCCCCAATACCGACCTTACGTGCTCGTTCCGTTTCAGCTGCGATCTTGAAGGCGTCTGGAGAAATTCGACGGATTGAAAATAACGAGTTTTAATGAATCTTAGATCAAATTAACTAAATGAGGAATGCTGCATAGTTAGGGTCGTTCTTTTATGTTGAAAAAACCAGCGGCAAACTCGCTTAGGCACTCTGCTGTACATTTTCCGTCCTGCTTTGTTGAGAACAAAGAGAAAATGCCGAAAATTGACTTGTATGCATCGCAGCTCCGCTCTGCCCACTAGACAGTTGCGCACAGCAAGACGAGCGTATGTTTCACTCGGCTCGTCCATGGCCCAAACATAATGTTTCGATACTGCAGTCCATCGACTTGCGTTCTACCTACGGCTTCAATTATCTGGTGGTTATAGTCTAATCTCTGTCTCCCTGTACAGTTTTCCCCCTGTACTGTTTTCCTCCCTCTCTCTAGTACCACGGAAGTCATTCCTTGATGTCTTGACAGGTGTTGTATTATCCTATCCTTTCTTCTTGTCAGATCCTGTTTAGAATCTAACTAATCATTCCTTATTTAGATGGATACTCTGCAAATCACACTTAAGTGCCTGGCAGAGGGGTCGTCGAACCTATATCTTTCTGTGCGAGCTCTGATTCCCCTATTTTATTATGATGATCGTTTCTCCCTATGTAGGTCGGCGCCAACAAAATATTTTCGCATTCGCTGGAGAAAGTTGGCGATTAAAATTTCGTGAGAAGATTCCGCCGCAACGAGAAACGCCTTAATTTCAATGACATCCATCCCAAATTCTATGTGACATTCTCTCCCTTATTTCACGATAATTCAAAACGTGCTACCCTTCTTTGAACTTTCTCGATGTGCTCTGTTAATCCTATCTGATAAGGATCCCATAACGCGCAGAAGTACTGCAAAAGAGGACGGGCAAGTGCAGTGTAGGCAGTCTCTTTTGTAGATCTGTTACATTTTCAAAGTTTCCTGCCAATAAAATGCAGTCTTTGCTTTTCCTGTGTTGTCGATCCACGTAATATTCAGCATTTTTCTGTAGCACCACATCGCAAATGCTTCTATTGCCTTCTTTTCTGGTTTTCCAACAGCCGATGCCTCACTATCATACAGTGCTTTACTCAAAACGTACATTCTCAGAAAATTCGTCCGGCCGCTGTGACCGAGCGGTTCTAGGCGCTTCAGTCTGGAACCGCGCGACCGCTACGGTCGCAGGTTCGAATCCTGCCGCGGGCATGGACGTGTGTGATGTCCCTAGGTTAGTTAGGTGTAAGTAGTTCTAAGTTCTACGGGACTGATGATCTCAGATGTTAAGTCCCATAGTGCTCAGAGCTATTTGAACCATCAGAAAATTCTTCCTCAAATTAAGACTTTTGACCAGTAATACCTTTTCTGCCTGTGATAGTCTGCTTTTTATGTCCTCCCTGCCTTGTATTTCTTGGGTGGTTTGCTTTCAAGGTAGCTGTATATTTTAACACCATGTACTTCGTGGTCACCTTTTTGATATTCCGTTTCTCGCTATTCTCATTTCAGCTACTTCTGATTACTTTCGACTTCCTTGGGTTTACTCTCAATCCATGTACTTTATTCGTCTGGTTATACAATCCTTTCAACAGATGCATCCAATAATCCTTTTCACCGAGGATAGCAACATTAATATTGACATCCTTTCACTATGGTTACTTATTCCACTCTTCAATTTTTATTTTATTTCCGTCATTAATTCTTCTACATACATTAGGGATGAAAGACTGCATCTCTGTCTCACACCCTTTTTTATCTGAGCATTTCGTTCTTCGTTTTCCACTCCTTTTGTTACCCTTTGGTTCTTGTAAGTAGTGTATATTACCCGCCTTCACCTATAGCTTACTCCTATTCTTATCAGAATTTCGAACATTTTGCACAATTTTACATTGTCGAACTCTTTTTCCGGGTTGATAAATCCTGTGAATGCTTCTTGATTTACTTCAGTCTTGCTTCCGTTATGAAGCACAATGTCAGGACTGCCTCTCTCGTGCCTTTACCTTCCCTAAAGCCAAACTGATCGTCATCTAACACATCCTCCATTTTCTTTTCCTAAAATTTTACTGGTGATCATCTAACAGATACGCAGTTTTGTTTTCCATTCTTCTACAGGGTTCTTCGTTGTACGTACTTCTAGCACTTGTAGAGGAGAGTGAGTACATAATATTTTTTGTAGGAAGCTATGTCCGGAAACGTATATCGTTTCCGTTCTACGATGTTTTCAATTCAGATCCTTAACTCATCCTCATCTGCTTGATAAATTGAATTTGAGGTGACGCAGTACAATTATCAGGTAACTATTCGAAAGGAAAGACAACGAGACATCCATTTATCACGGAAGCACATTTGTTTGTATTAAAATATAAGCATTACGTGTTTACATTATTCCAAAACAAGAAAGAGCCCTGCATACTGTATGTACAGAACATTACTGATGCATTACAACAGTGCCCCAATGTGGCAACCACCAATGTTGTTACAGACCCACGAAGTATGTTCTAGTACACACTCTCCTTCCCATCTGGCGTCTCTTCAGTTTCTAGTGCAGCGGCCAGAACTCGTGCAAACAGACCTTCCTCTGTCTCCACAGCAGTCTCGTAGCAAGGCAGACGTTAAGTGACTTCAGGTGACCGTCTGACGTAGTACACGTCACCCTGTCTACCTAATTGCATATGAGGACAAGCGACTCTAAGACTTTTCTCTTTCCTTCAGCAGACATGGACGTGTTACATATCTGAAATGAAACCGTTGTAGAACGGAAAAGGTATGTTTCCGGTTATGGGTTCCTATTCAAAATATTATCTACTCACTCCTCTCTACACGTCCTAGAAGTTTGTAACACGAATTTCCAAACACCCTGTGTGTATTATTCTTGTCAGTATTTGGGTGCATGAACTGTGAAGCTGGTTGTGTAACAGTTCTCGCATTTATCTGCTCATGCTGTCTTGGGAATTGTATTGATGATTTTTTCCGAATGTCTGATGGTACATCGCCAATCTCATAGTGTCTACACACTGCAGCGGGGCGGGGTCGGTCATCTTCCTTCTCTCTCTGAATTATCGAAAGCCCACCTACCTCGATATTCCTTCCTTCCGACGTCCCTTCACTCTGTAGTAACAGATACGTGCTAGGCAGTGTAAAGCAGCGTTGATGAAACTACTACCTAACACCTACCACACAGAGGCCGCGTAACTCAAGTTAAAAGTCAGTTCCTGAAAGTTAATATTTCCAAAATCAGGCGTTCGGAGGATGCAGTCTACTTGCAGAAAGCATTTAAAATTTATATTGAATCTACGTTTTATTCATACGGAAACACATGAAATGGCTATCAAGTCCGTGTTTAATATGGTAAACTTTATCCTTCAAAATTCACTGTCTGTACAACACATTTTCACTCGAAAAGCAGTCAGAATTTTAGCAAGTCCGACCCGACTCATAGCGAGTTAAACATTCGGTCGTTTCAGTGGTCTTCTCAATAAGAAGTGCTCACAAAAGTATTCAGTACAGAACATGAAATATGCCATGCGGAGTTGGTGCTACAGCGAGAATGTTCACACGCTCATAAATCTCCAACTATCTAATTTAGAAACACCAGACTTTCATTAAAATGTTCGTAACTCCAGCCGCTTCAGTCATGACACGTTCCAACCGAAATGAACTCACTAGTTCATCATCTTACAGACTATTTTTAAGGAGCTATCTAACATGGTGTTATCCTTAGGCCTGTTAGCAAAGCGACTATCTCCAACTATTCTACTCACTGCCCACTCCACTACAGTCGCGTGGGAACAGCTTAGTTCTGACTGGCTGTTGATCTAAACGACCAATCAGAATGTTCCTTCCAGATCATTCTCGTGGTAAAACTTGCCTTATCCAATCAATACCTTATAGTAATTAACGTCATTAAAACTTCAATTTCTAGTATATTGTTTAATCAAAATAAGCGAAGTACGATTTATTCTTCAAATTGATAAATAAACTTGTTCCGCCTCTAACTTTCATTCTGGCTGCTTTTATACAAAAGCAAGCTCACACCGACATACGTCATCTGAATCGTGGTTGCACCATAACTTTCCCACAGTTCGTTTGTACAAGGTTTTACCTAAAATGACATATTAAATTTTAACGTATTTCCCACGTACACTCTCTCAATCTTTCTCATGCACTCACACAGAAAAATTATAAGCAAATAATAATTTTGAGCGACTTTTTTATTACGTAATATAAAGTAACCAAAGTTTTGAAAAGAAAATTCTAATTAATTGATTTATGCACTGATAACCTTTTAATGGCTTCAAATGATAATTAAAGTCATTTTGTTATTGTTCCTAACTGGGTTTTAAAACATAAGCGTCGGTTTTAGGACTTCTAGGTAATTTTCACTATCTCCGGAACTATAATAAATAAAAATTTGAAATTTTGACGGCATCATTCCATTAATAATAAAGGCTGTGTACCAAATTTGAACAAAATCGAATAATAACTAATATGGATTATTTAGATTTGTAGAGGGTATGAATTTCCGTACCGGCTGAATGTTACTCGATGCATTATTTGATCGCTAGACCTCCAGAGCCCTTTAAATTCTGGCTGTAATACAGGAGCAAGTATGTCTTCGATAGTGACTACAGTTTCTTTTTCTATCATGCGTCCTATGCTCATAGAGGCATTGAGGCCTTGAATATACTCTTTCTGCCTACCTGATCTCTCTTCTGCGTTTAATAGAGGAATTAACTTTACCACCCGTGTTACCACCCTTGCTTTTTAATTTCACGGAATGTTGTTTTCACTTTTCCATACGGCGAGTCAGTCCTTCCAACGATCACTCGTTTTTCGATTTCTTTAAACTTTTCTGCAGCCTTTCGTCTTGGTGCCTTTGATCTTTCTATTTATTTAATTCATAAGTGATTAATATTGCTGTGTTTCTGTCTTTCCCTGACCATTTATGTACATCCTCCTTTCGTCGATGAACTGAAATATTTCACCTGTTACCTAAGGTTTCTTTGCCGTTACCTTCCTTGTGCCAGTGTTTATCTGTCCAATACCTGTGATTGCCTTTGTCAGAGACGTCCACCCCTCCTCAAATAAGCTGCCCCTCTGATATTTCTGGTCGCGGCAAGCACACCCTCAGCGAACTTCAATCGCGTCTCGTCATTCCTCAGTATTTTAGTACCCATTTCCCTCCACACTGATTATTATGAACGATTCCCTTAAACATCAGTATACTCTCTATGATTAGTAAATTGTGACCTGGGTCTGTGTTAGTCCTGGGTACGCCTTACAATGCAATATCTTATTTCGGGATCTCTGTCTGACCATGATGGGATCCAGCTAGAATCTCCCTGTGTCTTCACTTAAAACTTCCGGGCTGATAGGCCGTGGTCGAAGTATAAAATTCTCCCCTGACGTTTCGTCTCCGACTGCGGGAGACATCCTCGGAGGTAAAGCGCCGAACTGCGAAGAGATCTCGAGGAAGCGCTGATTATGTAGGCAGTACAGAGGGCGCCACTGTCGATCACGTGGCGTCGGCTATGAGATTGTCTCTGGTAATGCCAACATTCTCGATTGCAAGTAATCGATCGTCACGCTTGCGGTGCAACGCTGACATCCAAATTTTATCCAGTTTAACACCTTCGTCTTTCCTGTTAAAATTATTGCGATGTTTATCAATCTCGATAGCCTCTCTATACAAGCGTGCATAATAATGGGAGGTTTTTGATATGTCGCTCGTCTCGCTGAATGTTATTTCATTATCTCCTTCCTGGTAAACGTGTTCCGCTACGGCCGATTTATCCGTGTGACCCAGGCGGCAATTCCTCTTATGTTCAACTTGCTAGCAAGGATATAGATCGAGCACTTCGCTCTAGGCAGAGAATCAGGAGTAATGACGAACAACAGTCGCCCAAGGGCAAAGTTTTTCTTCCGTTCATTAGTAAGGTCACAGATCGCATTGGGAAAGTTTTAGGCAAGTATGGGGTGAAAACTATTTTCAGACGCACCAGGAAAATAAAAGAACTTTTAAGGTCGGCAAAAGATGCACGACACCCTTTGGCTACACCGGGGGTATATAAAATTCCTTGTAGTTGTGGACAGGTTTACATCGGTATCGCAAAGAGAAGTGTGAACACCCGTCTTGAACATAAGAGGAATTGTCGCCTGGGTCACACGGATAAATCGGCCGTAGCGGAACATGTTTACCAGGAAGGTGATCATGAAATAAAATTCAGCGAGACGAGCGACGTATCAAAAACCTCCCATTATTATGCACGCTTGTATAGAGAGGCTATCGAGATTGATAAACATCGTAATAATTTTAACAGGAAAGACGAAGGTGTTAAACTGGCTAAAATTTGGATGTCAGCGATGCACCACAAGCGTGACGATCGATTACTTGCAATCGAGAATGTTGGCATTACCAGAGATAATCTCATAGCCGACGCCACGTGATCGACAGTGGCGCCCTCTGTACTGCCTATATAATCAGCGCTTCCTCGAGTTCTCTTCGCAGTTCGCCGCTTTACCTCCAAGGATGTCTCCTGCAGTCGGAGATAAAACGTCAGGAGAGAGTTTTATACTTCGACCTCGGCCTATCAGCCCGGAAGTTTTAAGTGAAGACAATACCGGCCGTGAAAGCTTACACTGTATAATCTCCCCGTGTGTCCTGGCCTTTTCGACCTGCACCTCCTCCTCTTATGATTCGTGAACAAAGTTCACTGCTGGAAAAAGTTAGTACACCCGGTTAGAGGCTTCAAGTTCACTCAAGATTTATTGTTACAACATTAGAAATAGAGAAAGTGAAACGATAAGATTTACAGATCAATAGCACAAACGGTTCTGAGGTACCAGGTATCGACCCATACTAAAACGCACATATTAATACGTGGTGCAACCTACACGGGCGGCAATGCAGGCTCTGACGCTGGCATCCGGTCGATCGTACAGATGGCGAATACTGTCTTGGGATACGATACGTTCAGCCTTCTACAACCTGTTCACGTAGTTCAGCAAGGGTTGTTGGTTGATGAGTCGCAAGAAGCATTTCTCTTCCCGTCTCAGACGTGCTCGACTGGAGACAAGTAAGTAGATCGTGCTGGTCAGGGAAGCTGCTGCACATCTTGCGGGGCACGTTGATTTTCATGTCCTTCTTGCTCCGTCCATCATACTGTTTAGGTAGCAGAATTCCTTGACCGTCTACTTCGTGAACCCCAAATTTTCATGTCAAGTTGCTCACTACTCTCATTTCTGGTATTTCTCATTAGTTTAGTCTTTCCAGAGACATTAGCGACATTAGAGACATGGCTGCTTGTCCTGTTCCAGAGGTTGCCCCTCAGTCTGCAAGATCCGGGCGGTCGCAGAGGGTGGGCTTACTGGTAGTTGAGATCCAACGTCAGGCGCGTAATGGGGCCCCTTAGGGATATGGCAGCAAGAGAGGGGAAGAAAACCAATGTGCACTCCGTGTGCATACCGTGGGGAGTCATTCCAGATGTGGAGAAGGTCCTTCCGGATGCCATGAAGGCTACAGGGTGCACACATCTGCAGGTGCTCGCTCATGTCGGCACCAATAATGTGTGTCACTATGGATCGGAGGAAATCCTCTCTGGCTTCCGGCGGCTATCTGATTTTGTGAAGACTGCCAGTCTCGCTAGCGGGATAAAAGCAGAGCTCACCATCTGCAGCATCGGCGACAGGACTGACTGCGAACCTTCGGTACAGAGCCGAGTGGATGGTCTGAATCAGAGGCTGACACGGTTCTGCGACCGTGTGGGCTGCAGATTCCTCGACTTGCGCCATAGGGTGGTGGGGTTTCGGGTTCCGCTGGATAGGTCAGGAGTCCACTACACGCAGCAAGCGGCTACACGGTTAGCAGGGGTTTTGTGTCGTGGACTGGGCGGTTTTTTAGGTTAGATGGCCTCGGGCAAGTACAGAAAGGGCAACAGCCTCAAAGGGTGCGGGGCAACGTCAGGACATGCGGGGACCAAGCAGCAGTCGGTATTGTAATTGTAAACTGTCGAAGCTGCATTGGTAAAGTACCGGAACTTCGAGCGCTGATAGAAAGCACCGAAGCTGAAATCGTTATAGGTACAGAAAGCTGGCTGAAGCCAGCGATAACTTCTGCCGAAATTTTTACAAAGGCACAGACGGTGTTTAGAAAGGATAGATTGCTTGCAACCGGTGGTGGTGTGTTTGTCGCTGTTAGTAGTAATTTATCCTGTAGTGAAGTAGAAGTGGATAGTTCCTGTGAATTATTATGGGTGTAGGTTACACTCAACAACCGAGCTAGGTTAATAATTGGCTCATTTTACCGACCTCCCGACTCAGCAGCGTTAGTGGCAGAACAACTGAGAGAAAATTTGGAATACATTTCACATAAATTTTCCTAGCATGTTAAAGTCTTAGGTGGAGATTTCAATTTACTGGATATAGACTGGGACACTCAGATGTTTAGGACGGGTGGTAGGGACAGAGCATCGAGTGGCATTATACTGAGTGCACTATCCGAAAATTACCTCGAGCAATTAAACAGAGAACCGACTCGTGGAGATAACATCTTGGACCTACTGATAACAAACAGACCCGAACTTTTCGACTCTGTAAACGCAGAACAGGGAATCAGTGATCATAAGGCCATTGTAGCACCCCTGAATATGGAAGTAAATAGGAATATAAAAAAAGGGAGGGAGGTTTATCTGTTTAGGAAGAGTAGTAGAAGGCAGATTTCAGACCACCTAACAGATCAAAACGAAAATTTCTGTTCCGACACTGATAGTGTTGTGGTTCAACAACAAAGTTAGGAAACTACTGTGAAAGCAAAGAGAGCTTCACTCCAAGTTTAAACTCAGCCAAAGCCTCTCAGACAAACAGAAGCTAAACGATGTCAAAGTTAGCTGAAGGAGGGCTATGCGTGAAGCGTTCAGTGAATTCGAAAGTAAAATTCTATGTACCGACTTGACAGAAAATCCTAGGAAGTTCTGGTCTTACGTTAAATCAGTAAGTGTCTCGAAACAGCATATCCAGACACTCCGGGATGATGATGGCATTGAAACAGAGGATGACACGCGTAAAGCTGAAATACCAAACACCTTTTTCCAAAGCTGTTTCACAGAGGAAGACCGCACTGCAGTTCCTTCTCTAAATCCTCGCACAAACGAAAAAATGGCTGACATCGAAATAAGTGTCCAAGGAATAGAAAAGAAACTGGAATCACTCAACACAGGAAAGTCCACTGGACCGGACGTGATACTAATTCGATTCTACACAGAGTTCGCGAAAGAACTTGCCCCCCTTCTAACAGCCGTGTACCGCAAGTCTCTAGAGGAACGGAAGGTTCCAAATGATTGGAAAAGAGCACAGGTAGTCCCAGTCTTCAAGAAGGATCGTCGAGCAGATGCGCAAAACTATAGACCTATATCTGTGACGTCGATCTGTTGTAGAATTTTAGAACATGTATTTTGCTCGAGTATCATGTCGTTTTTGAAACCCAGAATCTACTCTGTAGGAATCAACATGGATTCCGGAAACAGTGATCGTGTGAGACCCAACTCGCTTTATTTGTTCATGAGACCCAGAAAATATTAGATACAGGCTCCCAGGTAGATGCTATTTTCCTTGACTTCCGGAAGGCATTCGATACAGTTCCGCACTGTCGCCTGATAAAAAAAGTAAGAGCCTACGGAATATCAGACCAGCTGTGTGGCTGGATTGAAGAGTTTTTAGCAAACAGAACACAGCATGTTGTTATCAATGGAGAGACGTCTACAGACGTTAAAGTAACCTCTGGCGTGCCACAGGGGAGTGTTATGGGACCATTGCTTTTCACAATATATATAAATGACCTAGTCGATAGTGTCGGAAGTTCCATGCAGCTTTTCGTGGATGATGCTGTAGTATACAGAGAAGTTGCAGCCTTAGAAAATTGTAGCGAAATGCAGGAAGACCTGCAGCGGATAGGCACTTGGTGCAGGGATCCTTTATTGAATGATTATATGATAGCGGAACAAACACTGGTAGCAGTTACTTCTGTAAAATATCTGGGAGTATGCGTGCGTAACGATTTGAAGTGGAATGATCATATAAAATTAATTGTTGGTAAAGTGGGTACCAGGTTGAGATTCATTGGGAGAGTCCTTAGAAAATGTAGTCCATCAACAAAGGAGGTGGCTTACAAAACACTCGTTCGACCTATACTTGAGTATTGCTCCTCAGTGTGGGATCCGTACCAGGTCGGGTTGACGGAGGAGATAGAGAAGATCCAAAGAAGAGCGGCGCGTTTCGTCACAGAGTTATTTGGTAACCGTGATAGCGTTACGGAGATGTTTGGCAAACTCAAGTGGCAGACTCTGCAAGCGAGGCGCTCTGCACCGCGGTGTAGCTTGCTCGCCAGGTTTCGAGAGGGTGCGTTTCTGGATGAGGTATCGAATATATTGCTTCCCCCTACTTATACCTCCCGAGGAGATCGCGAATGTAAAATTAGAGAGATTCGAGCGCGCACGGAGGCTTTCCGGCAGTCGTTCTTCCCGCGAACCATACGCGACTGGAACAGAAAAGGGAGGTAATGACAGTGGCACGTAAAGTGCCCTCCGCGACTCACCGATTGGTGGCTTGCGGAGTATAAATGTAGTTGTAGATGTATTATGGCTGACATCCTTCCATCTCTTCTAATCCCACTATTGAACTTTTCTTTAATTTCCGTCGCTGCTTCTTCGGTATATAGTTTGAACAGGAAAGACTACATCCTTGCCTTAACCATTCCGAATCGGGTTCTTGGCCTTCCACTCTATTCCTCTCTCTTGGGTCTTGAATAAACTGTATATTATCTGCGTCTTAGCTTTGGACTCCTTCGTACACAACGGTAACGAGAGGTGAGCTACAGAGTGGTACAGGAGCTGTCGTTGTAGGGAAGGTGGGCAGTAGCAGAAAAGATTAGTGAACATACAAATACAGTAAACAGAAATTTTACTTAGCTTATATCTTTTCCATGCTTTGCAGAGGAACGTTAGAAAATAACAAGCAGCAGTAAAGTTCAGCTATTGTAAGCAATCTCGCGTCCGTCGGCCGTCGTAATTTAATATATTATTATTGTTATTATTATTTTTTGACTGTTGCCGACTTACGTGGTGGGCCTTAATAAAAATGATATTTCATTTAATTTTGATTCACGATTAAATACTTTCCTGAAGTTCTCCTTTTTAACAATGTTAATCTCAAATTATTTGTTACGTTAATGAATGTTAGACTCGCTGAATCTTTTAAAACATGAGCATATAAGTTGAACAATCTAATAAACTTTTCATATTAATTTCCTCGGCTAGTCAGTTCACTTTAAAGCAAGAAATCTTTAGTTATTAATTACAATTGTGGCCCACACACGCGCACAGAGTATTTTTCTTACTTTCGTTAACCATTGTATTGTAGTCGGAGTCCTGGCTCTGGCTCTCGGCTATGGAACTGAAAATAAGAATCTTAAAGCTACGTATTTCTGCAACTTCGTGCGGCTGTGGAGAAAAATTAATATTATGTTAATAACGGGTGAGTATTTCGCTTCCGCTAATTTTTCGTAAGTTAATATCGCCACGTAATGGCGTCGTTGGCTGCATCGGCCGCTGCGATTGCTGCACTGTACATTACTAGAATGCAGGCTAATTCAAGGAAGGCGGACATGAAATCGGGATCACCTCCTACAAATTAAAAGTGCACAATAATATTAAATTAATATATTATCTGCTTAACTCATACAAATGTGCTTACATTTGCCAGCACTCGAAAGATGTCCGTCTATACACACTCAAGACAAAAGACGAAGTGAAGTCGACTAAAAAATTAACAAAAGAGCGTATCTTGTCGTCTCTTTAGATCATTTCGTCATAAATTATTTCTTTGCAATCTAAACCTGCACAGAGAAATTATTATTTTACGGCTACATGAAGAAAATATATTGTTCAATTTTTTAATGTCTCTTCTTTATAAATAATGTTTTTTAAGTCTTTTCGTAATATAGCACTGGGGACGCTATACTTGCTCGCCAGGTTTCGAGAGGGTGCGTTTCTGGATGAGGTATCGAATATATTGCTTCCCCCTACTTATACCTCCAGAGAAGATCACGAATGTAAAATTAGAGAGATTCGAGCGCGCACGGAGGCTTTCCGGCAGTCGTTCTTCCCGTGAACCATACGCGACTGGAACAGAAAAGTGCCCTCCGCCACTCACCGATTGGTGGCTTGCGGAGTATAAATGTAGTTGGAGATGTATTATGGCTGACATCCTTCCATCTCTTCTAATCCCACTATTGAACTTTTCTTTAATTTCCGTCGCTGCTTCTTCGGTATATAGTTTGAACAGGAAAGACTACATCCTTGCCTTAACCATTCCGAATCGGGTTCTTGGCCTTCCACTCTATTCCTCTCTCTTGGGTCTTGTACAAACTGTATATTACCTGCGTCTTAGCTTTGGACTCCTTCGTACACAACGGTAACGAGAGGTGAGCTACAGAGTGGTGCAGGAGCTGTCGTTGTAGGGAAGGTGGGCAGTAGCAGAAAAGATTAGTGAACATACAAATACAGTAAACAGAAGTTTTACTTAGCTTATATCTTTTCCATGCTTTGCAGAGGAACGTTAGAAAATAACAAGCAGCAGTAAAGTTCAGCTACTTTAAGAAACAAACTAAGAGCATCGCTAATAATGCGCGAGCGAAGTATCGAAGGCTGATTGAGACAAGAATGAAAAGTCTGCGACTGAGAGTGGGCCGTGTAGCTGTTTCCGCTTTCGGCGTCTCTCGGAAACGTTCGTTTCCGTTGCCAACTGTAAGACGCCGGTGAGGAGGTATCGCTCTATGAAACCACACATCCCCTATTCCTTGCTTCTACTTTTCTCAGAATTTCAAACATCTTGCCCCATTTTAAAATGTGGAACGCTTTTTCTAGCCAGACAAATCCTTTGAATGTGTCTTGATTTTTCTTCAGTCCTGCTTCCATTGACGACCATAACATCAGTATCGCCTCTCTGGTTCCTTTAACTTTCCCGAAGTCAAACTGATCCTCATCCAACAGGTTCTCAGTTTTCCTTTCGATTCTTCTATACACTATTCTTGTCAGCAACTTGGATAATTACCGCATTTGTCGGCTCTTGCTATCTTCAGAACTGAGTGGATGATACTTTTCCGAAAGTGTAACGGTATATAGTCAGTCTCACAAATTCCACACACCAACGTGAAAAGCCCTTTTGTTGCCACTTCCCCCCAGTTATTTTAGAAATTCCGATGGATTGTTTTCTTCAGCCTTATTTGAAATTAAGTCGTCCAAACCTCTTTTAAATTCTCATTGTAATGCTTGTTTTCCTATCTGTTCACTATCAAGTCCGTTTTCTTTTCACATCGCTTCATCAGACAAATATTCCCCTTCATAGAGGCCTTCAATACACTCTTTCCACCTATCCGCTCTCCCCTCTACATTTAACCGAGGTGTTCCCATTTCACTCTTAAAGTAACCGCCCTTGCTCTTAATTTCACCGAAGGTTGTTTCGACATTTATATATTCGCAGTCATTTCTTCGGACAATCGTTTCGTTTTCGATTTCTTTTCATTTTTCATGCAGCCATTTCAAATTAGCTTCCCTGCACTTGCTATTTATTTCATTCCTGAGTTACTTGTGTCATCTGCAGTTTTGAATTTCTGAGAATCTTTCTGTAGTTTCTTCTTTCATCCATCAGCTCTTTTTTCTCATGATCCCTGAGCAATACATATGCAGAAGACAGTAGAGTTTCTTCCTAAGAATTCTCGAAAACTGGTTCTCTAGACATATTCAGTGGAGTTTCAAAACAACAATTTCTCCTTGGCGCCAACAATCACCATTCAGTTTTAGAAACCAGCCCCCATCTCCGTGTGACCTACAACGGCCAGTTACGATAGAGCTTTGATTTTCTTCGATTTTCTCAGTTATACATGCTTTATGAGGGCTTCACGCACTGATGTACGACTGTAGAACAGAAAATAAACAATTTTTTTCAGCCTTCAGTTGCAAGGTAATTTTTACTCGTTTACCTAGGTTTCGATTCCAGTAATGGAATCATCTTCAGAACCTATGAATTAAACCACATACGGACACATATTAGTCACTGAAATGCATCATCAGTCTAATGATTGAACAATAAAGAAATCGTGATACTTACAAGAAATTAAATTATTTTGAGAGCCAAACACTGGCCATGTCATAGATTAAAAATTAAAACAGTAAAGACGCACAATCATAAGATTATGTCTGTCAAGATTAAAACCATTATGGCGAACGTAGACGGAGTTACGCCGGCCAGAAATAAGAACCACATGTGAGCGGTGCGGAAAACTAGGCGCCGCGAGCAGTTCCGCGGCGATGCTCGGCCGCGGCCAAGCGCATGCGCGAGCGCAGGCGCAAGCGCAGGCGCGAGAGACAATTTGTCTCAAAATTATGTAGAGCACATATACATATAAACAAGATGTGACTGAAAGCCGTCCTGCAAATGCACAAACCTATCTATTGGTCTGGCAACTTTAAACAATTTACCTGAGAACAAATTACAAAGCCAAGGTATAATTATTTTTTTTTTTTTACATTTAAATATTATAGTAAGAGGGCGAAGCCCCGCTACAGTAACTAAAAAATTAGTGTCGAAACCATGCATGCTAAGCAAAAAATGTCTTTAACATAAAAACGCCTTAGCAACTATGTGTCATTAACAAGCATATTACGAAATACAAAGACACACATGTACAATCGCACTATAATAAAGGGACAAAGCAGATAGGGAAACAGCATCGGCCATTCGAAGCGCACTGTGGGTCAACTCCACTGGAGTAAAGGTTGAAATCCTTCGAAATAACTTCTATTTTTTAGTTGCAACTGACCATTAAGTAAGTTGTCTCTATCAATAATAAGGTGTTTAAAAATTTGCAATTCTTCGAGGGTGTCTAGCCTACATCCCTTGGTTTCATTATGCAAAAGCACTGTGTCTTTTAGAGGATTGGGAGCATCCGCCTTTTGGACCAGATGTTCAGCAAATGTAGATCCTCGTGTTCCATCACCACTTTTTGTCGGCAGATGCTCTTTAAACCTAACCGACAGGGCCCTTCCTGTCTGGCCAATGTAATAGGAAGGACATTCAGCACACGTGATCTTTTACACACCTGACAGCGATGATTTATCCGTACCTTTATCCAGAGAATGAAGTAAATTCTTTTTGAGGTTGTTGGTGGTAGAGTATGAAACTTTACACCCTAGGTATTTTAATAAACGACCTACCTTATAGGATATGTTACCTATAAAGGGAACTGATATGTATTTCGTTGCCTGGTGTTTATTGGGGGTACCTGAACTGGAAAGGGTGGTAGTCTTGTTTCGTGTTTTTTTGTTGAACAACTATCTCACTATACTGGGATTATACCCATTATTCTGAGCGATGTTTCCGAGGACTTTTAATTCGTCCTGTAAGTTCACTCGAGTGTCCATCGAGCCCTTTCCATTCCGCTGTCGCAAGTCAACTTACAGAATGAATTAAAAGTCCTCGACAACATCGCTCAGAATAATGGATATAATCCCAGTAGAGTGAGATAGTTGTTCAACAAAAAAACACGAAACAAGACTACCACCCTTTCCAGTTCAGGTACCCACAATCAACACCCGGCAACGAAATACATATCAGTTCCCTTTATAGGTAACATATCCTATAAGGTAGGTCGTTTATTAAAATACCTAGGGTGTAAAGTTTCATACTCTACCACCAACAACCTCAAAAAGAATTTAGTTCATTCTCTGGATAAAGGTACGGATAAATCATCGCTGTCAGGTGTGTAAAAGATCACGTGTGCTGAATGTCCTTCCTATTACATTGGCCAGACAGGAAGGGCCCTGTCGGTTAGGTTTAAAGAAAGAGCATCTGCCGACAAAAAGTGGTGATGGAACACGAGGATCTACATTTGCTGAACATCTGGTCCAAAAGGCGAATGCTCCCTAGCCTCTAAAAGACGCAGTGCTTTTGCATAATGAAGCCAAGGGATGTAGGCTAGACACCCTCGAAGAATTGCAAATTTTTAAACATCTTATTATTGATAGAGACAACTTACTTAATGATCAGTTGCAACTAAAAGATAGAAGTTATTTCGAAGGATTTCAACCTTTACTCCAGTGGAGTTGACCCACAGTGCGCCTCGAATGGCCGATGCTGTTTCCCTATCTGCTTTGTCCCTTTATTATAGTGCGATTGTACATGTGTGTCTTTGTATTTCGTAATATGCTTGTTAATGACACATAGTTGCTAAGGCGTTTTTATGTTAAAGACATTTTATGCTTAGCATGCATGGTTTCGACACTAATTTTTTAGTTACTGTAGCGGGGCTTCGCCCTCTTACTATAATATTTAAATGCAAAAAAAAAAATTATACCTTGGCTTTGTAATTTGTTCTCAGGTAAATTGTTTAATGTTGCCATACCAATAGATAGGTTTGTGCATTTGTAGGACGGCTTTCAGTCACATCTTGTTTATATGTATATGTGCTGTAAATAATTTTGAGACAGTTTGTCTCTCGCGCCTGCGCCTGCGCTTGCGCTCGCGCATGCGCTTGGCCGCGGCCGAGCCTCGCCGCGAAACTGCTCGCGACGCCTAGTTTTCCGCGCCGCTCACATGTGGTCCTTATTTCTGGCCGGCGTAACTCCGTCTACGTTCGCCTTAATGGTTTTAATCTTGACAGACATAATCTTATGATTATGTGTCTTTATTGTTTTAATTTTTAATCTGTGACATGGCCAGTGTTTGGCTCTCAAAATAATTTAATTTTTTGTAAGTATCACGATTTCTTTATTATTCAATCATTAGACTGATGATACATTTCAGTGAGTAATATATGTCCGTATGTGGTTTAATTCATAGGTTCTGAAGAAGATTCCATTACTGGAAGCGAAACCTAGGTAACCGAGTAAAAATTACCTTGCAACTGAAGGCTGAAAAAAATTGTTTATTTTCTATACATATACGGTTGCTGACGCGCTGCATGATGTTAAAGATTTGTAAAAGACTGTAGAATAACTTGCATTAAGGGGACACTCACCTGAACTGGCTGCATTTTTAGCATTATCTTCACCCTCATAATGCAACTGATCTACACTCCTGGAAATGGAAAAAAGAATACATTGACACCGATGTGTCAGACCCACCATACTTGCTCCGGACACTGCGAGAGGGCTGTACAAGCAATGATCACACGCACGGCACAGCGGACACACCAGGAACCGCGGTGTTGGCCGTCGAATGGCGCTAGCTGCGCAGCATTTGTGCACCGCCGCCGTCAGTGTCAGCCACTTTGCCGTGGCATACGGAGCTCCATCGCAGTCTTTAACACTGGTAGCATGCCGCGACAGCGTGGACGTGAACCGTATGTGCAGTTGACGGACTTTGAGCGAGGGCGTATAGTGGGCTTGCGGGAGGCCGGGTGGACGTACCGCCGAATTGCTCAACACGTGGGGCGTGAGGTCTCCACAGTACATCGATGTTGTCGCCAGTGGTCGGCGGAAGGTGCACGTGCCCGTCGACCTGGGACCGGACCGCAGCGACGCACGGATGCACGCCAAGACCGTAGGATCCTACGCAGTGCCGTAGGGGACCGCACCGCCACTTCCCAGCAAATTAGGGACACTGTTGCTCCTGGGGTATCGGCGAGGACCATTCGCAACCGTCTCCATGAAGCTGGGCTACGGTCCCGCACGCCGTTAGGCCGTCTTCCGCTCACGCCCCAACATCGTGCAGCCCGCCTCCAGTGGTGTCGCGACAGGCGTAAATGGTGGGACGAATGGAGACGTGTCGTCTTCAGCGATGAGAGTCGCTTCTGCCTTGGTGCCAATGATGGTCGTATGCGTGTTTGGCGCCGTGCAGGTGAGCGCCACAATCAGGACTGCATACGACCGAGGCACACAGGGCCAACACCCGGCATCATGGTGTGGGGAGCGATCTCCTACACTGGCCGTACACCACTGGTGATCGTCGAGGGGACACTGAATAGTGCACGGTACATCCAAACCGTCATCGAACCCATCGTTCGACCATTCCTAGACCGGCAAGGGAACTTGCTGTTCCAACAGGACAATGCACGTCCGCATGTATCCCGTGCCACCCAACGTGCTCTAGAAGGTGTAAGTCAACTACCCTGGCCAGCAAGATCTCCGGATCTGTCCCCCATTGAGCATGTTTGGGACTGGATGAAGCGTCGTCTCACGCGGTCTGCACGTCCAGTACGAACGCTGGTCCAACTGAGGCGCCACGTGGAAATGGCATGGCAAGCCGTTCCACAGGACTACATCCAGCATCTCTACGATCGTCTCCATGGGAGAATAGCAGCCTGCATTGCTGCGAAAGGTGGATATACACTGTACTAGTGCCGACATTGTGCATGCTCTGTTGCCTGTGTCTATGTGCCTGTGGTTCTGTCAGTGTGATCATGTGATGTATCTGACCCCAGGAATGTGTCAATAAAGTTTCCCCTTCCTGGGACAATGAATTCACGGTGTTCTTATTTCAATTTCCAGGAGTGTATAAATGATAGCTGAAAATTCTGAAGCACAATTACGTCATTAGTCAAAGCATTTCCCAAAAAATCATTGAAATATTTATTATATTTTGGTACTGAAAACAATATTTATAGTAGTATAAAACACAGACCACTATTTCACTGTGGTACCATTTTCTTTGGAACTACTGACTGCACAGCTTGGAAAAAGAGTCGGAGTACAGACAACATTCACATAAATGTTTTATGCCTCCAATTTCTTTCCCTGATGCTGATCTGTGAAAAAGACTTACTACAACAAAGATATTTAAAAATGTACCTCAAATATCACCGACATCTTCATCATGTTATAAATTTTTCAGGAAATAGGAGGCAAGGGAGGTAGAGGGGGTCATTCTAAATAACTGTACCTTTTTTTGTGAGTTTAACTTAAGTCATTTAGGAGAAAAGTGTACCTGAATGCTGAAAATTCAAGTTTTCGCAAAAGAAGATTTACAGATTTCTTAACTTTCCACTATGCTCGTTTGGAACATTCCATCTGTATACTCCAGTTGTACTCCTGTTTCCTTATCCTCCATACTCTTTCTCTTCATTCTTTTCTTTATCCTTGACTCCTTGGTAGCAGCTTCTGCAGCTGTCTCTACTTCGATTACCGGCCGCTTATCAATAGCAATTAGAGCTGATGCCTCATTCCTTCCCGTCTGGATGTTCAATTTCTTCGTAGCATTGATCCTTGAAATTGAACCATCGTTGAATGTTGTTATTGCATCCACGACACCAATCTTCAGCACTGTCAGCCCAACTAATACAGTTTTGGATATTCTCTCCCTTATATAGCTGTTGAAGATTTCATTTGCATTCTGAGAGAGACCATGCATACATTTCGTAAGTAGACTTTTATTTGCCAGATCCCTATATTAGACCTAATTGCCTCCATTACAGCAAGTGGTAAGGGCTGCTTGTGGGTAGCATTGCTCAACGAGTAATTACACCACGAATCTTCCCCTTTTGGACACATACTATGCTGTGGGGTTTCATCTGTTGACACTCTGTGAAACCATGTTGCCCAGACAACTCGTCTCATGTTCTCCAAATCTCCTACATTTCTCCTGTTGTGGACTGGCAAGGCAGCCAATCCACTATGACGGGAAGCCGAAAGGCACGCGTTTAAGCTCACGCAGGATGGCGTGAGGTCTGGAACAGGACAAGGTCTTTATAGTAGCAAAAATAGTACGTAGCTTCTGGAATACTTAACTTTAATCCATAATTGGTGAACATCGGTCTGACGGTACATGCATCACAAGATAAATAGCAATTGATAATGGCGCCTTGCTAGGTCGTAGCAAATGACGTAGCTGAAGGCTATGCTAACTATCGTCTCGGCAAATGAGAGCGTAGTTTGTCAGTGAACCATTGCTAGCAAAGTCGACTGTACAACTGGGTCGAGTGCTAGGACGTCTCTCTAAACCTGCCGTGTGGCGGCGCTCAGTCTGCAATCACTGATAGTGGCGACACGCGGGTCTGACGTATACTACCGGACCGCGGCCGATTTAAAGGCTACCACCTAGGAAGTGTGGTGTCTGGCGGTGACACCACAACTCCTTATTGCTAGTATATAATATTGAGTCAAAGAATCAGTTTCACTTTTGTAAGACGACCTGGACCACCTACGTGTTTTCCGTCTGACAGTTTTTTTTCCACTGAAGCCTTTACATACTTTTCCTAGCCGAGCTCCCATTATTTTTGTACATGCCCAACACATTCAAGCTTTTCTATCAGAGTGTCCCCATATGGTCTGTCATTAACAACGGTAATGTGTCCTTTACAGCCTCCATCTCCAAAGTAGCCTACATACCTCACACCACGACAGACCTCTGATCTTCTAAAAGTGTTTAGAACTCATTTCGTTTCCATGTTTCCACTTGGGCCGTTAAATTTCTTTACACAAATATAGGCGCCAATAAATTTACTTGAACAACACTAAGAGTGGTTTGTTGGACATTCATAATATAATATCTTACCAGTTTCAATAAAAGTGGCAGTTACAACCCCATTCGGACAAGTATGACCTCTCTTCTGCCAAGATCCATCAAATGCTGGCACAATGTCTGTATTCTCAGACAAGATTCCTGCTTCTTCTGCTGCTCTTTTCATTGAATGTTCACTTACACCACATAAAGCATTATGTATTAAATTATTGTATCTGTCAAACTTCAGTGGAGTTAGAGGTAAATCCATCACTGCACAAAAAGTCTGGGCAGCTCTCCTTCCCCTTCCAATACATAGCATTGCATAAGCAAGCTGAACATTTACACTGTAATGTCGACTATGAGTTACTGGCGGTGTCATAGTATCACTGTTCATCTTTACACGAGTTACAGGCACTCACTAACCGACTTAAAAGACCCTTCCTTGCTGAAATGTCCTCAGGAACGTCAATACTATCTCCGCAATTGCAGTACTTACATTTCACAGCACTCTTCAGAAGTCTTGACAGCATATTTAGGTTCACAATAACATTTCCGTCGTTATTGCTGCTCACAATACTACTAGGCTTGTTCTCGTTACATTCAGAAAGTGAAAGTTTACGTCTAGAAGCAATTTCTGCAGACACAATTTCCGCATGCGACTTTTGAAGCAACTGATGCGTATTATTCGGCTGTGTTTGCAGCTGGGTGCCGCGAAACTTTCATTTGGGGCTAAATTTCTTTACTCTCGGCGTTTGTAGCACAGGAAACATACACACAGAAACAAAACAACACACAATCATATATTCTCAGTCTTCTAGATATGGCTGTGCTTTGGTTCCAGAAGTCAGTGCCTTCTAGCGTACACCTGTGTTAATGATCAGTAACTAACGACGGAAAAAACGGAAGAACAAAATAATGCATCACTTATTCCGACGCACTTTAAACTGACGGGAGTGGCCCAGTGCAACATTACGTTCAATCTCAGTTTTAGAAGGAACGGAAAATGATAATGCCCATAAACTACACATTTTTGAAATCAGCATGAAATATTCATTTCTATAGACGAAGAAATATTTAGTACTTTCTCGAGTATGTCCCCTTAAACGCATTTGTGTGACTTTCGGACCATGTGAACAGCACTCCTGCGACAAATGAAAGTCTGCCGTTCTCCCTCACTGCTACTGATTTCACTAGTTAGTTGACACAGTCCTTAAGACAGTGGTATTGCATTTGGGAGACGGCAACCTCTCGTCATCAAGATTAACATTTTCCGTGTTTTTCCTTAGGTCGCTTGAAACAAACGCCAGGATCATTCATTCAAGAAAGACACTGCCCACTTCCTTCCCCGAAACGAGTTTGAGTTTGTGTGCCCGCTTCTCGTGGTCGTGTGGTAGCGTTCTCGCTTCCCACGCCCGGGTTCCCGGGTTCGATTCCCGGCGGGGTCAGGGATTTTCTCTGCCTCGTGATGGCTGGGTGTTGTGTGCTGTCCTTAGGTTAGTTAGGTTTAAGTTGTTCTAAGTTCTAGCGGACTGATGACCATAGATGTTAAGTCCCATAGTGCTCAGAGCCATGAGTTTGTGTCCCGTCTGTAATTACCGCGTCGCTGACGGGACATGCAATCCTTGTCTCCCTTCGTTACTTCTTTTACACAATGGCTTGTGGTTAATTTGTGTAAGTGTGGGTGTAGATGTTTTGAAAACATTTCATCTATCTCCCGCGAGCCAGTTTACGGTGTGAGGCGGAGGGTACTTGGGTTATCCCTGTCTGATCATCCTTTCGTGTTCTATTCGTGAACAGCACACAGGAACGATGAGTGTCGGTAAATCTCCGTGTGCCTCTTCGATTTTTTCGGTACGCTTATTTCCCGAGGCGTATGTGGAAGGAAGCAGTACGTAGCCAGACTCTTCCGGGAACGTACTCTCCCGAATTTTAATAGTCAGTCTCTCAGTGACGAACAACCCCTCTCTTGTACCGTCTGCAACTGAAGTCTGTTAAGCAACGCCGTAACATTCTAGGGTCGACTAAACGATCCCGTGACGAATTCGCAGCTCTTCTTTAGAACTTGTCTGTCTCTTCTATGAGACCAGCCTAGTAACGGTCTAGTCACGTGGCCGTCGAAAGCACCTCTAATCAAGTATTCGTGCAGCCCGCTGCTCTCAGCTGTATTTTATGGCAATATGCTTCTAGCAACTAACAGCACCATCCAGAAACGTCAACTAACGTTAAGGTCTTCTTAAGACTGTGTTTTTCTCGCTCAGTAACAAACAATTAACATGCAGAAACAATAAAATTTTAAGATGTGCTTAATTTAATTGACGTTCGTGAATTCGGCCGTGATTAAGTAAAGTCTGCCACTTACGTCTGGAGCAAAGTAACGAGGACACTGCAGAGTTAAAAGAAATGAGAGGGGAAAGATTTTATTGTTTTTATTCCAAAGCTGTCAGTTCATGAACGTGCGCAAGTAGCAACGATCAGCTGCTGCGGTATACACTGAAGAGTCGAAGACACTGGTACACCTGCCTAACATCGTGTAGGACCCCCGCGAGCACGAAGAAGTGCCGCAACACGAAGTGGCATGGACTCGGCTAATATTTGAGGTAGTGCTGGAGGGCATTGACACCATGAACCCTGCAGGGATGTCCATAAATCCTTAAGAGTACGTGGTAGTGGAGATCTCTTCTGAACAGCACTTTGCAAGACATCCCAGATATGCTCAATAATGTTGATGTATGGGGTCCGCAGCTCGTGGTCGTGCGGTAGCGTTGTCGCTTCCCACGCCCGGGTTCTCGGGTTCGATTCCCGGCGGGGTCAGGGATTTTCTCTGCCTCGTGATGACTGGGTGTTGTGTGCTGTCCTTAGGTTAGTTAGGTTTAAGTAGTTCCAAGTTCTAGGGAACTGATGATCATAGATGTTAAGTCCCATAGTGCTCAGAGTCATTTGAACCATTTTTTTCATGTCTGGGGAGTCTGGTGGCCAGCGGAAGTCTTTAAATTCAAAAAAAAAAAAAAAAAAAAAAAAAAAAAAAAAAAAAAAAAAAAAAAAAAAAATTACTCGTACCACTCTGCATTTCTGCACGTGTGAGGTGTCGCTTTATCCTGATGGAATTGCCAATGTCTGTTGGAATGCATGATGGACATGAATGGATGCAGGTGCCCAGACAGGATGCTTACGTACGTGTCACCTGTCAGAGACGTATCAGTGCTCCCATATCATTCCAAATGCACACGTCCCATACCATTATGGAGCCTCCACCAACTTCAACAGTCCCCTGATGATATGCAGGTCCATGGATTCCTGAGGTCGGCTCCATACCCGTCCACGTCCATCCGCTCGATACAATTTTAAACGAGACTCTCCTCCCAGGCAACAAGTTACCAGTCATCAACAGTCCAATGTCGGTGTTGACGGGCCCAGGCGAGGCGTAAAGCTTTGTGTCGTACAGTCATGACTATATGATCAAAAGTATCCGGACACTTCGCTGAAAATGATTTACAACTTCATCGCGCCCTCCGTCGATAATGCTGGAATTCAATATTGTGCTGGCCCACCCTTATCGTTGACAGATTCCACTCTCGCAGGAATACGTTCAGTCAGGTACTGGAAGGTTTATTGGAGAATGGCAGCTCATTCTTCACGGAGTGTTGCACTGAGGAGAGGTATCGATGCCGGTCGGTAAGGCCTGGCATAAAGTCGGCGTTCCAAAACATCCCATATCTGTTCTATGGGATTCAGGTCAGGACTCTGTGCAGGCCAGTCCTTTTCAGGGATGTTATTGTCGTGTAATTACTCCGCCACAGGCCATGCATTATGAACAGGTGCTCGATCGTGTTGAAAGATGCAATCGCCATCCCTGAACTGCTCCTCAGCAGTGGAAAGCAAGAAGATGCTTAAAACATCAATTCAGGCCTGTGATAGTGCCACTCAAAATAACAAGGGGTGCAAGACCCCTCCTTGGAAAACACGGCAACACCATAACACCACCGCCACCGAATTTTACTGTTAGCACTATACACGCTGGCAGATGACGTTCACTGGGCATTCGCCATACCCACATCCTGCCATCGCATCGCCACATTGTGTACCGTGATTCGTCACTCCACACAGCGTTATTCCACTGTTCAATCGTCCAATGTTTACGCGTTTTCACCAAGCAAGACGTCGTTTGGCATTTACCGGCGTGATGTGTGGCTTATGAGCGGCCGCTCGACAGTGAAATCCAAGTTTCCTCACCTCCCGCCTAATTGTCATAGTACTTGCAGTGGATCATGATGCAGTTTGGAATTCCCGTGTGATGATCTGGATAGGTGTTAGCCTATTACACATTACGACCCTTACAACTGTCGGCGGTCACTGTCAAGCAACAGACGAAGTCGGCCTGTACGCTTTTGTGCTGTACGTGTCCCTTCACGTTTTCACTTCACTATCACATCGGAAACAGTGGGTCTAGGGATGTTTAGGAGAATGGAAATCTCGCGTACAGACGTATAACACAAGTTACACTCAATCACCTGACCACATTCGAAGTCGTGAGTTCCGCGGAGCGCCCCATTCTGCTATCTAACGAAATCCAATGATACTGAGATCGCTGACATTGAGTACCTGGCGATAGGTGGCAGCACAATGCACCTAATATGAAAAACGTATGTTTTTGGGAGAGTCCGGATACTTTTGATCACATAGTGTAAGGGTACACGAGTGGGCCTGTGGCTCCAAAAGCCCGTATCGGTGATGTTTCTTTGAATGGTTTGCACGCTGACACTTCTTGATCGCCCAGTACTGAAATCTGCAGCAAGAAGTGTTGCAGTTATGTCACGTTGAACGTTTCTATTCATTCGTTGTTGGTACCATTTTTACAAGATCTTTTTCCTGCCGCAGCGATGTCGGAGAGTTGCTGCTTTACCGGATTCCTGATATTCAAGGTATACTCGTAAAATGGTCGTACGGGAAAATCCCAGCTTGATCGCTACCTCGGGGACGCTGTGTTCCATCGCTTGTGCGTCGATTATAAAACCACGTTCAAACTCACTTAAATCTTTATAACCTGTCATTGTAGCAACAGTAAACGATCTAACAACTGCACAAGACATTTGTTGTCTTATATAGGCGTTGCCTTCCGCAGCACCGTATTCTGCCTGTTTACATATCTCTGTATTTGAATACAGATGCCTATACCAATTTCCTTAACCCTTCAGTGTAAATATCAAACTGAAGTAAAATGTATTAGTGAATGCGCATTGTAGAGACGGTTATCTTCAAATGTGGTACATATTTGCAGCAGGTATATTAAATCATATTAAGGTAGTTGTACGAAAAAGTAATGGGTAAAAGTAAAATGACATTCAAAACATTTAGGAAACATTTTTGATCGTGTTTCGTAATGCAGTTAGTGTTAGTAGCTAATACAACGAACTAATTTTATGTAGTTTACTGATTAATATTAAGGTCGGCAAGGTTGCGAATAGTGGGCATTGGATACTTTTTGCCTTGAATAGCGCTGTGCCTGCCGAGAAGAGGTCAGACATTTCTAATATACATCACTATTGATGACAGAGAGGTTGACAGAGGAAGCTTGTTAGTAAATTCTTTCTTGTTTTTGAGTGGCCAGATGTAAGATGGTGCGTTCATTTTCTTCAGAACCATTAGAACAGCTGTGGAACTGTCACCTAGATGTTCCTCATGCACGAGAAGAAAATCAATCATTTATGTTATTCTTGTTACCTTACTTAAATGTAGAGTAATAATTTCTTTCTATATCAATGTTCGTACAACATCTTTCATCCGACAAATGCAGTTTCTTCTGTGAATCCCTCATGTCGACATTGCGTCCGATCGGGTGACGTGTTCGCACTACTCGCGAGAAAATTGGCCAAGGTGTTCACTACAACAATAATTAGTTGCTTGTAAAAAACATACCTAATAAAACAGATAAAACTGACTTCCAAACCATTTCATATACAAAGCTATCATTCGCCATTCTATCCATTTGCGTTAATTTTCAATTAATTAAGTTACAAAAATAGCCACTGTTGTGTTATATTTGGCCCAATACAAAAGTCCGATTGAAACGGTCTCCTGCAAGCGCTTGGCATTCTTTCAGATACTAGGGAATAAGATTCCTAAAAACTGTGCCTGAAAATCTAAAAAGCTACATGGGATGCTTTTGCCTTGATCCTGTCCACAGTACCCACTAAGGCAGCGAAATTAGGGTCGCTATCTAAACCTTCAGAAAAATGATGTAATTCCAATGTATTATATGAAGATAGTAACTGTTCTCGAAAGAACAGATACCATTGAAGACCGTGCAGCTTCTCTAGGATAAATGATAATTAATTGAAACCCTCAGCTGCCGACAGGTGTTGATATACCTCGATGGGGACAGCTGAAAATGTGTGCCCCGACTGGGGTTCGAACTCGGGATCTCCTCGTTACATGAAAGACGCTCTATCCAGCTTTTTTTCCTTTTTTTCATTCTGTTCGATATAGTTCGCTGCGTTTGGTCTGGGCGGACGTCACAAGACATCCGTTCAAGTTGATCGTTGTTTCCTTGACTCCGTTTTTTTAATAAAGAGAGCATGCAGCCCTCTGACCGAACACGCTGAGCTACCGTGCCGGCGTTTCGGACACCGAGGACACAGATGAATGGCGCGATAGCAGGGACTCACCCCTTGCGCGCTTCCCGTGAGACCTACATTCCCAACTGACTGCAGTGGCGCTATTAAACTGTGTCCTCGTTGGCTCGGCTGGATAGAGCGTCTGCCATGTAATCAGGAGATCCCGGGTTCGAGTCCTGGTCGGGGTACATTAAGAAAACCTGTCGGTAGCTGAGGGTTTCAATTAATTATCATTTGTCCATTAAATTATTTTCTGTTTCACTTAAAAATATTTGTTGGGGTAGCTTGCAATATGTACATCCCAATCTGTAGGTGGTCGGCTTTTATCAATAACTATGGTTTAGTGGAAATTGAATGTCCGGCATCGGCTTTTCCTAGTATTTCTTTTATGTGGTCATTCTATTTTAGATCTTTTCGGATGTTTACTTCTAGGTATTTTACTGTAGTTACTACTTCCAGTGATTTGTTACCAAAAGTGTAATTGTACAGAAGCAGATTACTTCGCCTTTTGTGTGCATTATGTTATATTTCTTTTCCTTCAGAGTCGCCGGCCGCGGTGGCCGTGCGGTTCTGGCGCTGCAGTCCGGAACTGCGAGGCTGCTACGGTCGCAGGTTCGAATCCTGCCTCGGGCATGGGTGTGTGTGATGTCCTTAGGTTAGTTAGGTTTAAGTAGTTCTAAGTTCTAGGGGACTTATGACCTAAAATGTTGAGTCCCATAGTGCTCAGAGCCATTTGAACAGTTCCTTCAGAGTCAACTGCCAGTTTCTACATCAATCATCGATCGTCTTCAGGTCTTCTTCCAATTTGTTAGTCATCTATCGATGCTGCCTTCTTACAGACAACTGCATCATCTGCCAACAGTCTCGTAGAGACTCCGACGTTACCCACTATATCACTTGTACATAGTGTAAATAGTACGGTCCTACTACATTCACTCGGGTTTTTCCTGAAATTGCCCTCGCAACTTTCGACTTTTTGCCGATAAGAGCGAAGTGTTGACTTCTGTGTGCAAGGGAGTCCTGAATCTATTCACAAACCTGAACCGATACTCGGTAAGCTGACTAAACGACAGTGCAAAACTGTATAAACGCCTTCCTGAAGTCAAGGAGTACAGCATCAAATTGGACGCCTACGTCTACAGGACTCTGTATCTCATGGACGAACAGAGTGAGCAAGAAATAAAGGCGACCACGGCACAGCGCATGCCGCCTCTTGCTCTCGCTGGAGCTACAGACACTTGGCGGCTGCCAGGGTCAAGCAGATAAGTTGTTCTTATTGCGGCACTCCCTTGTCGCAACACGGCAGGTATGCTGTCGCCTAGACCACATCAAACAGCTCGCCATCATTACGTTCGCTGGGAACTCAACATGAGGTCTGAGTTCATTCCTCGTGATCATTTCGGCTTTTTATAAGATGCAGATGCTTTTTTAAATCTGACTATGTGGAACCTGGAAATGTTCAGCGACCGTAGTTGTTTCAAATGTTGAAAGTAGGTACTGCAATCAGTCGTAACTTGCGTTTATCGTATCAGATCTAAATTTCGATCACCATCTTCACCGTTAGAGTTAGTACAGGAACCAATTTGCTGCATACGTATTAACTCCGAAGTGCAATTGTATAAATTTCACGTGCAAGTGGGTGGGTGGTATATACTAGCAGATAAAGTCAACACATTTCAGCTGTTATTTGGCATAATGCCTCTTGGACTACGCACGTCAAGAGTTCAAATTGCACTGAAGCTGCTGATAACAATTGCCTCATAACTGGACTCAGCGTACGTCATACATGACTATGGCGCCCTTGATCCATACATCGGAATACAATAATGCATTGTGTATACGTAGTTGGTTATTTGTACACCGCAAAAGTAGCCATTTTAAGGAAATATATTTTTATCGACGTACAACAGAAGCGACTACAACGGTGATTGACTTTAAAGCAGCAAAAATTCTTTACAGCCAAAGTGATAGTAATGTGAACTATATCGTGTAGTTGGCTATTGATATGTACTTAATTGCCATTCATATTGTATCAAAGAAGTACATCATGTATAAATGTATCTAGAAACTTTACACATCCATTGTTTCTATAAAATTTAACAATATTAAAACCACAATTTTAGATATGTCATTATCAGCACGTGGTGGTGCTTATGTGAGCTAGTCAACTCCTCAATTCTCAGTTATTGTGGTTTTCATATTTTTGCATCGCTACCGGTACTAAAACAGACATAGGATCAAAACAGATATTGCTTCAGATGTGAACATACCTTATCCCACATACGCTCCTGAATTGCTCAGCAACTAGCGTTCATTATGCTCACACTAATCAGCTTTAATTGAATTTTATTCCGAAACTTTATTTTTTTATTAACCTGGAAATCAGTTACTGTAAATCAAGATCTATTTGGATCTAATGTTTTATTACTGGTGGAGATGTGGTTACGGCCGCGCGACAGGAATTAACAGACTCTGAACGCAGAATGATAGTTATGGCTAGACGCATAGGACATTCCATTTCGGAAATCGATAGGGCATTCAGTATTCTGAGATCCACCATGTCAAGAGGGTGCCTAAATACCAAATTTCACACATTACCTCCCACCACGGACAATGCAGTGAAAGATGGCCTTCACTTAACGATCGAGGGTAGCGGCGTTTGCGTGGAGTTGTCAGTGCTAACAGACAAGCAACACTGAGTGAAATAACTGCAGAAAACAAGGTTGAACGTATCTCGAAAGTATCCGTTAGGACAGTGTGGAGAATGGGGTATGGCAGCAGACGACCGACGTGAGTGCCTTTGCTGCCTGCTCAGATGAGTCCCGATTTCAGCTGGTAAGAGTTGGAGGTTTGGGTTCGAGTGTGGCGCAGACCCCACGAAGCCATAGACCCAAGCTGTCAATAAGGCACTGCGCAAGCTGACGGTGGCTCCATAACAGTGTGGGTCGTGTTTGCATGGAAAGAACTGGTTCCTCTGGTAAAACTGAACCGATCATTGACTGGGAATGGTTATTTTTGGCAACTTGGTGACCCAAACAACGATGAAATTTTTATGGATGACAATGCGCCATGCCACCGGGCCACAATTTTTCGCGACTGGTTTGAAGAACATTCTGGACAGTTTGAGTGAATGATCTGATAACACAGATTGCCCGACATGAATCCCATCGAATGTTATGGGACAAAAGAGACAGTTCACTTCATGCATAAAGTCCTACACCGGAAACACATTCGCTATTATGGACGGTTATAGAGGCAACACGGCTCAGTATTTCTGCAGGGGACTTCCAACGAAATGTTGAGTCTATGCCACGTAGTTGTGCTACACTACGCCGGGCAAGAGACGGCCCGACACGATACGGGGTGAAATATTTCAAATGGCTCTGAGCACTATGGGCCTTAACTTCTGAGGTCATCAGTCCCCTAGAAGTTAGAACTACTTAAACCTAACTAACCTAAGGACATCACACACATCCATGCCCGGGGCAGGATTCGAACCTGCGACCGTAGCGGTCGTGCGGCTCCAGACTGAAGCGCCTAGAACCGCTCGGTCACTCCGGCCGTCATGCTGAGTGACTTTTGTCACTCAGTGTATACTTGTTTGATACAAATTGCGTACTTACCTGTAGCCACCTACAGCAAGTAGTTCACATTACTACCAGTTCGATTCTAAGGAATTTTTACCGATTTACAATCACTCACCGTTTTAGCGCTTCAGTTTCCCACGATAAAAATGCATTTCGCCAAAATGGGTACTTGTGCGATATACATATATGCATTGTATATATATATATATATATATATATATATATATATATATATATATATATATATATATAGACACACACAATGCATTACTGTAACATGACGAATGTATAGAGGGTGTCATAGTCATGTATGACGTCACTGAGGCCAGCTGTGAGACTGCAGTAAACAGCAGCCTACTCTTGACGTGTGTAGTCCAAGATGGACAATGGCAAATAACGGATGAACTGTGTTAATTTTGTCTGCTGATATGTACCATCCATTTATATGTGAAAATTATATAATTGTACTTTGGTTCAAACAATGCCTCTGAGCACTATGGGACTTAACTTCTGAGGTCATCAGTCCCCTAGAACTTAGAACTACTTAAACCTACCAACTTGAGGACATCACAAACATCCATGCCCGAGGCAGGATTCGAACCTGCGATCGTAGCGGTCTCGCGGCTCCAGACTGTAGCACCTAGAACCGCTCGGCCACTCTGGCCGGCTGTACTTTGGTGTTAACATGTACACGATTCCACTTTAATTGATTAGTGTATCGCCTGTAACACTGAAGATGGTCGCTCAGTGGTCGAAATATACATCTCCTACAAAAAACACAAGTTGAGACTGACTGCTGAACCTTCTTTGACCAGATGAGTTGTGAATGCAATACAAACTTTCTCGATTTTCACGCCGTGTCATTTCGAAGCGGTACGGCAGCATTTCGGAAGAGATTCATTTTCTTCTCATCCTCTGGCGGAGCGCCACTGTGTCACAAACATTCCGTCGGTTTAAGTCCATCTTACAGGAGCGACTTTCTGGTCAAAATCGAGTACTCGTTATGGGTGCGCGTCACGAGCTTGCGTGTAAATCAGTGACGTCAATGATCAGTATAATTGTGGTGTCACCGCCAGACACCACACTTCCTAGGTGGTAGCCTTTAAATCGGCCGCGGTCCGTTAGTATACGACGGACCCGCGTGTCGCCACTGTCAGTGATTGCAGACCGAGCGCCGCCTCACGGCAGGTCTAGAGACACTTCCTAGCACTCGCCCAGTTGTACTGCCGACTTTGCTAGAGATGGTTCACTGACAAATTACGCTCTCATTTGCCGAGACGATAGTTAGCATAGCCTTCAGCTACGTCATTTGCTACGACCTAGCAAGGCGCCATTATCATTTGCTATTTATCTTGTGATGCATGTACCGTCAGACCGATGTTCACCAATTATGAATTAAAGTTAAGTATTCCATCAGCTACGTACTTTATTTGCTAGTCTGCGTGGGCTTAAACGCGTGCCTTTCGGCTAACAATCATAGTGGCTTGGTTGTCTTGCCAAGTCACAACAAATTGGCGACGAGAATTTTGCGTTAGTATTGATTTACATATGTCATGGCTTCGCCACAATCTCCAGATGTACTGTCCGAATTTTATCGCTTGCAGAATCAGCTGACGCAGGCCTTATTGGATGCCCTTGGACAGCTCGTCCAGGGTCAACGTGCACTCCAAAACGATGCGGCAGCCGCCGCTCCACCGTTCACGCAGCCACAACACGCAGTTGCACCACCTTTTCATCCTTTTGATGCGGCACTGGAAAGCTGGATGGAGTGGTCACGCGAATTTGGATTCCATCTCGCCGCCTACAGAATTCAAGGTAACGAGCGGCAGCCTTTCTTATTATCGTGCGTCGGCGTGTCCACGTACCGTGTGATAGTCAAATTATTTCCCCGACGCGACGTAGCAACTCTGTCCTACGACGAAATTTTGTCTGCATTAGATGCATGTTTCAAGGAATCAGTCAATGTAGTTGCCAAACGGTATATGGTCTTTCATACAAAACGTACGGCCAGACAGACTAACAGGGAGTGGGTTGCAACCTTGCAAGGCCTTACTAGGGATTGTGCTTTTGAGTGTGAATGTGGACTCCCTTATTCAGATACTATGGTACGTGATGCTATTGCACAGAACGTTTCTGATGTTCGTATACGGGAACAGATTTTGAAGCTAGTCAATCCCTCCCTTCAACAAGTGATGGGCATATTGGATAGGCAGGACACACTTGACTTTGCTCAGGAACCATTTGAAACTTCGCAACCCATGTGTCAGGTTAACCGGCCCACCAGGCAAGCTGCACGGAACAGTAAACAGTCCTCGCGCCCGGCCGCGCCAAAACCGCCTGGCTCTCGGCCACGTGCCCCATGCCAGCATGCAAATGCAGTGAAATCATGCCCGCGGTGTGCTACTAGACATTCGCGTGAGAATTGCCCGTCACGCCAGGCTATTTGCTTTCTCTGTAATAAAAAAGGACATGTTCAAAGTGTTTGCCAGAAAAAGCTCCGATCGGACACACACAACCATTCCAGGCCATTTGCTTCGCGCCGGAATCGAACCAAGAATACTCTGGCTCGTGAACCTTCGCCCATGGAAATTCATGTAGTAAATTCCACTCCGCCCAGTGCCACTCTCTCTAACAGTGACAGTGTTCGTCCCACAAAAAGTGTGCGCCGACATCGACTGAAATCCCACCAAGTTGCAAGTGATTCTGTACCAGTGTCAGTTCACGTTGCACGAGACAGTCGCTCTTGTCATCAGCAGGACAATAAACTTTTTGTGGACTTGGACATGAACGGTAAAGTGATACCGTTCCAGCTCGATACTGGAGCTGCAGTTTCACTACTCAATCACGACACGTACAAACAGCTGGGCACACCTCCGTTGCGTGCCGCAAATGTTAAGCTAACTAGTTATTCCGGACAGGTGATCCCTGTGTTAGGACAGTGCAGCCTTCTTGCAACATACAAGGGACAAACAAAACTTGTGTCATTTTTCGTACTTCGTTCTTCTTCTGCAGTGAACTTGTTTAACTTGTCTATAGTAAATCAGGTCCTATCAGTGAACCAGACTGTGCCTTCAGCCAGTGTTTCTCGTCTACGTGACGAATTTGCAGACATTTTTGCACTGGGCCTTGGTTGCGCCAAGAACTATAAAGCACATTTGGATCTGAAAGTCAACGCGCAACCGAAATTCTTCAGAGCGCGCAATGTTCCTCACGCATTGCATGATGAGGTCCAAAAACATTACACGATTTGGAATCACAAGGTGGAATTGAACGTGGGCAGGCTTCTCTCTGGGCATCACCCTTAGTAATTTTGCTAAAACCTTCCGGAAAATTGAGACTTTGTGTGGACTTCAAGGCAACAGTGACTCCACAACTAGTGACTGCAACTTTTCCTTTACCCCGCCCGGAAGATCTTTTTGACAAATTGTGCCCGGGTAAATATTTTTCGAAGTTGGACCTAGCAGATGCGTACTTGCAAATACCGGTGGCCGAAGAATCCCAGCGCGTATTGGTGGTTAACACGCATCTTGGTTTGTACCGATTCAAATGACTGCCATTCGGTTGTGCATCCGCCCCTGCATTGTTTCAGCAATATCTACAAACTGTTTGTGCGTCGGTCCCTACTGCAGCAAACTATCTGGACGATATTGTGATCTCCGGAAAGACGGAAGAAGAACATTTAGCCAATCTCAGAACATTATTTCAGGTCTTGCGATAAAATGGTCTTCGCTTGCGGAAGGACAAATGTGTGTTTTTTGCTCGTGACTTACCCTATCTGGGACACGTACTCAATGCCCAAGGCATACATCCCAGTCCAGAGCACCACCGTGCCATACAAGACTTGCCTTCGCCGCAGAATTTGAAGCAGCTACAAAGTGTGCTGGGAAATATAAATTATTGTCATCGCTATGTGCGCCACGCCTCTTCCATTTCAGCTCCGCATCATCGCTTACGCCGTAAGGGTGTTCCGTTCGTCTGGACGACGGAATACGAACGCGCCTTTCGCCAGTTGAAATCGGCGTTGCTTTCCAATACTTGCCTTACGCCATTCGATCCCCAGAAGCCCCTTTTGTTGATGGTGGATGCATCGGATTTCGGGATCGGTGCTGTGCTTGCGCACAAAGATGGTTCGCACGATCGCCCTATTGCCTTTGCGTCCAAATTGCTCTCGTCTGCGCAAAGCAATTATTCACAGATCGAGAAAGAAGCACTGGCTCTCGTATTTGGTGTTACAAAGTTTCATGATTTCTTGTATGGTCGTCGCTTTACCATCATCACAGACCACAAACCTTTGACATCGCTTTTTCATCCGACCAAGCCTGTACCTCCACGTACGGCGCAGAAATTCATTAGCTGCTCTATTTTCCTCTCGCAGTACCGCTACGATATCTTGTATCGGTCCACTGCTAAGCACGGAAACGGCGATGCTTTGTCCCGTTTGCCTGTTGCTGAGGATAGAGCATTCGATTCCTCCGAACTTGCTTGCATGTTCATTGATTCGGAAACCGATGACGTGGTCGAATCGTTTCCGATTGATTTTCGTCGTGTAGCTACAGCTACAGCTGCCGACCCTGTCCTTGCTACCGTTTTGCGTTTTGTTGCTATGCAATGGCCCTTGTCAAAGTCACGGATCGAGGACCCGTTGGTTCGTCGATTTTTTGCTCACAAGGAGAGACATTTTGTACGACGTGGTGTTTTGCTGTTGCGTTCTGATAATGATCAGTCCAGGGTCGTGGTCCCACGTTCGTTACAGTCTTCTGTCTTACGGCTTCTCCACCAAGGACATTGGGGTATAGTGAGAACGAAACAACTTGCTTGTCAGCACTGTACTTGGTTCGGAATCGATGCTGCGATTACGAATATGTGCTCTTCTTGCATGGTGTGTGCCGAACAACAATCAGCACCACCGCGGAAATTCTTTGCATGGCCAAAAGCCACTTTCCCTTGGCAACGCTTACACATCCATTTTGCTGGTCCATTCTGGAATGCTCGATGGTTGGTTCTGGTCGATTCATTCAGTAATTTTCCTTTTGTTGTCCGGATGTCTTCCACGACGTCTTCTGCCACCATCCAAGCGTTGTCCGCTATCTTTTGCATTGAAGGTCTACCACAGACTATTGTTTCCGACAATGGCCACCAATTCATGTCCGTAGAATTTCAGTCATTCTGCAAGGCCAATGGTATTCAACATCTGATGTCCGCGCCGTTATCGCCACAGTCAAACGGTGCCGCTGAACGTTTCGTCAGGACTTTCAAGTCACAGATGTTGAAGTTGAAAGAGTCGCATTCTCGGGAGGACGCGTTATTGCTCTTTTTGTCCTCGTATCGCTCTCAGCCCCGAGATGGTCGCTCGCCGGCTGAATTGCTTCACGGTCGCCCTCATCGCACATTGATGTCTTTGCTACATCCGCCGCATCAGGTTCCTGTGCAGCAGCAGACACCGGCTTTTGCCCCAGGCGATCTTGTCTACTACTGCACCTATCGAGGTTCACGGCGTTGGCTCGAAGGGCGCATTCCTCGCTGCCTCGGCCGCGCTATGTATCTGGTTTTGGGGGCCTCTGGTGAGGTGCGTCGTCATCTCAATCAGCTGCGCCTCTGTCGCCACACGGGATGTACCGCTCCCAGTCTGCTTTCAGCGACGGTGCCGTCCGGTCAGCGCCCTGGGGACCCATCTACTGGCTCGCCTCAGCCCCAGGTGTTACCGACGCTGCCTTCCATTTTGCCCCATGGCGACGCGCCGCCGCCGCCTGTTCTCCCGCCGGCGACGCCCGCAGTGGACGCCTCGCTGCAACCGCCGGGCGCCTCCCAGGGTCACGCGCCGCCAATCGCTTCCCGTGACCCGTTGTCCTCCACCATGGACTTCTTGCCCGCTCCGGACCATATGTCGTCTTCGCCCGTCGGGTGCCCCGGCCCCTCCTGTCTCTCTACGGGCGCATACACCGCATGTTGGCGTGCACCCTGGACTAGGTTTTCAGGCGTTTCCTAGCTCCCCTCGGACCGAATGGCAGGGTGCGGGTGGCACAGCCTCGCCTGTTGTTAGGCTCCCCACCTCGTCGCATACGTCAACATGGGGTCCTCCCCACGGCGGGCGGAAGCCTTATAATACAACCGTACGCCGATTTGCGGGGGAGGAATGTGGTGTCACCGCCAGACACCACACTTGCTAGGTGGTAGCCTTTAAATCGGCCGCGGTCCGTTAGTATACGACGGACCCGCGTGTCGCCACTGTCAGTGATTGCAGACCGAGCGCCGCCACACGGCGGGTCTAGAGACACTTCCTAGCACTCGCCCAGTTGTACTGCCGACTTTGCTAGAGATGGTTCACTGACAAATTACGCTCTCATTTGCCGAGACGATAGTTAGCATAGCCTTCAGCTACGTCATTTGCTACGACCTAGCAAGGCGCCATTATCATTTGCTATTTATCTTGTGATGCATGTACCGTCAGACCGATGTTCACCAATTATGAATTAAAGTTAGGTATTCCATCAGCTACGTACTTTATTTGCTAGTCTCAATCCCTTTAACTGTTCCAGACCTCACGCCAGTCTGCGTGAGCTTAAACGCGTGCCTTTCGGCTACCAATCATAGTGGCTTGTCTGTCTTGCCAAGTCACAACAATAATGTGCTGAGCGTAGAATTCTAAAATCTTGAGTACGCTACAGACGACATAGAGGGTGATTCGAAAAGATGATGTCAGCCCATAGAGAAAGTTTCAAAGTTTTATGTTCGCGCAGACATATCCAAACACTTAACGTGAGCTCCATGTTTTGCTAATTTCACACATGGCTTGACAGGTGCCTGTTTACTGACTCGAGAGCTTGAACAGTTTGACTTCTCAGCTTTTGAAGAGCAGTCTTTTATGCACCCCTACAGAAAAAAATCGCAAGGTGTGAGTTCTGGTGACCTGCGAGGCCAAAAGCAATGAACAAGATCTTATCGTCCACCTCTTCCAATCCAACATGGTGGGATGGTGTTGTTAAGATCACACCGCATCTCAAGGTGAAAATGAAACGTGGCGCCGTATGCACAAAAATAAATAATTGAAATCTTCGTGTGGTTGAGGAAATAACCAATTTTGCAGCATGTCTAGGTATGACAATCCTGTCACAGTTTCCTCCGCAAAAAGAAAAGTCCGTAACCTCTGTGAACAGAAACGGCACAAAACACATTCAGTTCCGGGAAGTCTCTTACATGTTCGATGACGAGGCCAGGATTTTGTGACACCCTCTAATTCCTACATTATGGTGGTGTACGTTACTCGGTAGATGAAACGTCGATTCGTCAGAAAAATTAGATGTTCGGAATGAGTGTTCTCTGTCATATGCTGGAGAAGTGAGACACAAGATTCGTGCCTTATGTTATGGTTTCCGGGACGCAATTGCTGCAGTAACTGCACCTTGTAAGTTTTCATACGCAGGTGCCGTTTCATAATACGCCACACTGTTGAAGAAGTTGAAATTCCTGGCCCGCCCGTCTTGTGGACTTACGAGGGCTCCGTGTGAACGCATCTCGGATACGCTCCACATTTTCAACGTATGTGCATGGCCGACTTGTGCTCTTCCCTCTACATTTGCAACCCACTTCGAAGACTTTCTTAAGCCAGTAGTAAATTAGCTTGTACAGAGGCGGCGTCTTGCTGAATCGACGGCGGAATGCACTTTGCACTTGAACAGTGGATTGACTTGGCGCACATTCCAACACAGAAATATTTCTCTTGTGGTCTAGTAGCCATGTGAATGAGTTTTATATTTTATAGTTTGCCTGTCATAACAGCTGAAATCTGTTCTTTCGTTTAATATAAATAACCCAGTAGACAATGTCGGCAGACTTTTCGCAGATGATGCTGTCGTACACACAGAAGTCGCAACACTAGAAAACCGTAGTGAAATTCAGGAAGAATTGCAGAAGGTCGACGATTGCTGAAGGGAGTGGCAACTGACTCCCGACATAGATAAATGTAACTTACTGCGAGTACATAGAAAGAGACCAACCGGCTAGCCGCGCGCTCTAACGCGCTGCTTCCCCAGCGGGAAGTGGTGCCGGTCCCCAGCACGAATCCGCCCGGCGGATTAGTGTCGAGGTCCGGTGTGCCAGCCAGCCTGTGGATGGTTTTTAAGACGTTTTTCCATCTGCCTCGGGGAAAGCGGGCTGGTTCCTCTTATTCCGCCTCAGTTACACTATGTCGGCGATTGCTGCCCAAACACTGCCTCCACGTACACGTACACCATAATTACTCAACCACCCAAAGACTGGGGTTACACTCGTCTGATATGAGACTTCCCGGGGGGCGGGGGGTCTACTTGGGGCCAAACCGCAGAATGACCGTGGGTTCGGTGTGGGGCGGCGGTGGGGTGAGTGGACCGCTGTAGCCTGTTGTGGGGTTGTGAACCACTGAGGGCTACTGCGAGGACGAAGCCTCTCCGTCGTTCTAGACCCCCTGTTCAATACGCAATACACATATAAAGACACCTTATTCCATGGTTCCACTATTGCAGAAGAATCACTGGTAGCAGTCGCTTGTAGTAAATATCTAGAAGCTTGCATACGGAGCGATCTAAAGTGGAACGACAACATAAAATTAATCGCGGGTAAGGCAGATGCCAGACTGAGATATTAGCTCTACAACTTTGCTTCCGCCGTTTTGCAGTACACGGCATTATTGGAAAGTAGTTGAGCAAGTCGTAGGCCGTAAGTGTCATACAGTAAGCTTAGGCATTTGAGAACATAATGCCATCAAAATATTTGTCGATTTTTGATCGCATCTTAAAGTTGTTCTCGGCCCAATTCTTGTCATATGCGGGTGGTTTTAATTTTCTGCTTTGATATGAGGAAATCTGCGGCTGAGGCTCATAAAAAGCTGGGTAAGACCAATGATGAGACGCCTGTTAGTGCCAGAACTTTTCAGAAAATTGTTTCCATGCTTCAAGAACGGTGATTCTGACGTTGAAGACCGGCATGCTTGTGAAAGGGAGAAAGGTTTTGATGCTTCTGCTACCGACGGGAACACTCATGGGAGAACGTTATCGAAAGCAATTGATGTGACTGAGCCGATCACTGAAAGACAAAAGGCCACAATACAGCGATAGACATGAAAAGATGATTTCGCAGCAAGACAATGCTCGACCCCATATCGCAAAACCCGCCAAAAAGTACCTGAAAACGTTGAAAACGGAAGTCCTACCCCACCCGCCGTATTCTCCAGACATTTTTCCCTTTGACTATCAGCTTTTTAGTTCACGCACGACCTGGCTGCCCAGCGCTTGCTGTCATATGAACAACTGCAGAATTGGATCGATGCATGGATCTTCTCGAAAGACGCCCAGTTCTTCCGCCGCGGGATTCGTATGCTGCCCGAAAGACGTGAGAAATTAGGGGCTAGCGATGGCCAATACTTTGAAACGTAAATTTTTTGTAAGATGCTCACCATATAGCCTCGAACTTTGAGAAAAAACGGCATAAGTAAAGTTGTATCCCCAGTACATTGGAAGAGTCCCCAGGAAACGTGGCCCATCAACAAAGAAAGTGGCTTCCAAAACACTCGTTCGGCCAGTTCTTGAATGCTGGTCGTCAGTTTGGGATCCGTACCAGTTATGATTAATAGAGTAAATAGAGGAGATCCAAAGAAGCGTAGCACGTTTCGTTTCAGATTCATTTAGTAAGCACTAAAGCGTCACGGATGTGGTCAGTCAATTCCAGTGGGAGAGGCATTCTGCATCACGGTATGGTCTACCGTTCAAATTCCGAGAGCCTACGTTCCTAGAACAGTCAGACAATATATTGACTCCTGTGACGTTTATCTCGTAAAAAAATCATTAAGATGAAATTATAGAGATCCAAGCCCATACTGAGGGCTACCATCAGTCGTTGTTCCCGCGAACCATATGCGACTGGAACAGGAAAAGTAGGAAGTGACACTGGTACACAAGGTACCCTCCCGCCACACACCGTAAAGTGGCTTTCACATTATAGATGTTGGCTAAATGTAGAAGTTTTCTTCCACAAGAGAGACGAAATACCTGAAAGCGAGACAGTATTTACGTTTCACAACATCTGAATAAAGAAAAGGCCTACATAGTAGACAAATAAGACGTGCATGGATACACGTTTCTCAAGAAAATTCTTTCAACAGTGAAAAATCGAGATCTATTTATCGAGAAAAATAATTTTCTACGTTATGAAAATAAGAGACAAAGAATAAAATAAAAATGCGTTATTGTCTGCCTTGTGAAAATTGTTTGATGTGTTGTAAGTATATCAGTTTAGTCGAGTAAATACATCTAGATGTTTTGGAAAAGTCTGGACGACATATCTTCTATACATTTCTCAGTAGTGTAGAGCATTTTTCAAAAACATCCGCTATGAATTTTTCTTTGGTAGTTTATAAACTGTATTTTAAAGTAATCTTTCGTATACAGAGGGATTTTAAAGGTTGCGCTCAAGCCGAAGGAGCAGATAGAAGAGTCGGAATACAGCAACTTTGGAATAGGAATTCGTGGTTTTGGAAGTTATCCTAAGCCAGTGAAATGTCAAGTGAATGGAGCTAATAGAGGATTATTCTAATCTGTTTAATGTGGAAAAGGTATGGGACGTAAGGATAAGATGCAGGAGCTACTTTTGTCACAAATTCTTCTAATCATACGGGACCCAGTACTGGGAAATCGATCTGTCCTCTAGGTCTATGAAATGCTACAGTCCTTATTCAAGCTATTACAGTAGGTAAAAAAAAAAATGTCGTGTGACTAGGGCCTCCCGTGAGGTAGACAGTTCGCCGGTTGCAAGTCTTTCGATTTGACGCCACTTTGGCGTCTTGCGCGTCGATGGGCATGAAATTATGATGATAAGGACAACACAACGCCCAATCCCTGAGCGGAGAAAATCTCCGACCCAGCTGGGAATCGAACCTAGGCCCTTAGGATAGACATTCCTTAGCGCTGACCACTCAGCTACCGGGGACGGATATTACAGTAGGTGAACCGCGCGTTTTTTGTTTCCTGGATAAGTCTCCTAGTTTCTGTGTCTAGTGTTCTCTATTCCAGGAATCGCTCTAGCATTTGTTCCCTAAGATCTATGGCTAGGGTAACTTTCGTTTAGCCAATGATTTGAAGCAGTCAGTCCCAACGGAAAACTGGCGGTTTGACAGAATACAACTGTTTTCCGCCAGAATATTAAATTTCTTCCCGCTAGACGTATGCCAGACATAAGAAAGTCGTAAGCTTCCCTTGGTGCCCATACAAGAGTTTGTTTCCAGAGTACTTCCTGTATTACTTTTGGGTATTTCTTCCATCAGGAATTCAGTATTTTCCATGGACTGTTCGAATAATATCTATTTCCCATACTCAGCTCGATGCCAAATACTATTTTAGTGAGGATATGGTATGATTCCATGGAATATCATAAGACCTTCAATTTACAAATTTTGTTAATGTCGGGCGACACCAGACTCAAGACCCCAGTAGATGGTCATGTTAAAGCGAGTATAATTGTTAGAGAGCCGACATTCAGAATAATCAAATCTAGATCTTCAGTTGTATTACAAAGGTAACACGTTTCTGGGTCGTTAATAGCAATACTCCAAGTGCTGTAATGAGAATTAAAAGGCTCCATAAATACCGAACGGTCGATGGAGGTTAATGAACAGTTGATGCCAGATATTGCTACGCCGGCCGGAGTGGCCGTGCGGTTCTGGGCGCTACAGTCTGGAGCCGAGCGACCGCAACGGTCGCAGGTTCGAATCCTGCCTCGGTCATGGATGTGTGTGATGTCCTTAGGTTAGGTGGGTTTCATTAGTTCTAAGTTCTAGGCGACTGATGACCTTAGAAGTTAAGTCGCATAGTGCTCAGAGCCATTTGAACCACTTGATATTGTTACTGGTCATGATCTTAGGGGTTTATCGAGCGCACTGGTTGGTACCCTGGACTCACATTCAAAAGAGCGAAGGTTCAAATCCTGATTATATTTTCCATGATTTCCCTAAATTTCTCCAGGCGAATGCCGGGATGGTTCCTTTGAAAAGGACACGGCAGATTTCCTTCCCCATCCTTGACCCACTTCGAGCTTGTGCGCCGTCTCTAATGACCTCGATATCGACAACGCGCTAAACAATAATGTCCCTTTGTAGGGAAGCAGCGTACTGACGCGGTATAAAATTCACACCAGTCTTTCCATTGTGTGCCAGCATAGTCCGCTGTAACTAGCTCTGACGTCATAAATGTTGCGCAATACTTTAAAAATCAAGTAAATAACCTGAAACGTTTCTAGCATGTCAGGAGTAATACTAAATCAATATGTGTTGAATGTCAGTTCAATAACTTTAACCATTTTCGAAATTTGGACGTTTTTCTGCAAAAAGTCATTGGCGCAACAGAAAAGAGCTAGAAACTTAAAAATTTTATTTAGATTCCTGTTTCATAATAATTTAGTAGAAACAGTACTCTGGATCTCACAAATTAAAATTTTAGTTGAAATTCGTGATTTTCTGGTTTTTGTCTTAGAAATTAAGGAAGCAAGATAGATTAAGTAGGCGAAGAAATAAGGCTAGGATGTTTAAATTTAAGTGGCAGGAAGATCCGCTATAATCATAAAGATGCGAGAAGTTTCAAGAGAACAACTATAAAACTATAGCTATAGCGTATCTCCAAAGAGCAAGTTCAGAGCTCATCTACTGCGTGTAGTGTAATTAAATTAATTCTCTCGCCCAAAATATTTGACTTAGCCACGTCAGACTTTTATTATGATTACTTACCTGTGTGCTGAATGCACATTTAAATTGAGAGCTTCATCGGCCATCAGCAAAGGAAGCAATGGTTTATTCAATAACTTGAAGTGGTGCATTACTAGCCCAGCGGCTAGTCGGGAGAGCAATTTTGATCAGGCGTTCCCTTAGCCGTCCGCACCGCGGCTTTATATATAAGAACGCTGCGTGAGAGAAAAAGGCCCCAGTTCTCTCCAGATGCTGAATAGCACGCCACCTGTGCCGAGAGTCGCGTTGCGTCGGTATCATTGCTATAAACAGCCGCGGATGCCGTAATAAGTTACTCGGGATATGCGTAACCATGAAATCGTTTTCGAGTGAAGTGTTAATTCTGGGATGACTTTAATGATCTATCTTCAGTTGGCATATGTCGTATTTTCACATGCCGCCACGGGACAGACATTCTACCATTATTTAGCGTGGCGTTTGATGAACATGATCATCAGATTATGGCGAGCATTCACTTAAACATTTAATTTGAACAGTTATAGTTGTATCAGCGCATTAGACTCTGAACTGCTCTGTTAGTTGGATTGTGTGGACTCTTTTTGGTCTGTGACTTTCAGAATATAGTGAACATTTTTAGAGAATCGTTTTTGATATGAATCCCAGACAATCTCCTAATTCCTCAGAGCTATAAGCTGTAGCTATAAGTGTATTTCTCAGATGAAGTGGGCACTAGGAATTCTAATTACAGGCTTCACGTTTTGCTAATCACTTTCTGGTTGCCAATATTGTAGTTAGTGAGCCTGTTGAGAACGGCAAACAACAGCATTAAATAAATAATAGTAACATTAATAAACCATTTATTCCACCCGCCGCCCCACATATGGTTAATCGGCCGGAAAATGCATCTTTTCTACTTTACATTCTACACATTTAACAACAATAATTCCACCCGCCGCCCCACGTATGTTGCTAATCGGCCGGAAAAACAAACAAAACATTTTAACAATAATTTCCACCCGCCGCCCCACATGTGGTGCATCGGCCGGGAAATGCATCTTTTCTACATTACCCTCTACGTTTAAATAACAACATATATTCCACCCGCCGCCCCACATATGGCTGATCGGCTGGGAAAAACAAACAAAACATTCATTTAACAACAATATATTCGACCTGCCGCCCAACATATGGTGCATCGGCCGGGAAAGAAACTGAGTAAAAGTGAAAGTGATTTTTAAATATTCGGATTCGGAAGTGAAATGCGACACCCAACTGAGCAATGGAACAGTGATAGACTGTGTTACGTGTGCATGTGGACGACGCAATTGGATTAACAACGCATCTGGATTGACGGAGCTGGCGCTGAGTCTAGCTGCACTGCTGGCATCGCGAGAAGCCAGTTTTGCCTCACCGCAGTCGTCCGCCGGAGCAACCGGAGTCGCACCTGCTGTTGCGGGCCACACAGCAGCCATCGAAGTGCCATCAGCAGTTCAACGCGCCGTATCGCATCAGTAATCCTGGTACGTTGTGCCGGCAACGCCATACGTCGAGCAGAAGGAACTAAGTTAAGTGAAAAGCTGTTAAAAATTTTACTAACCTGCACTAAAAGACTGTCAGCGATGAAACTGCCAGAAGAAATCGATGTTAAACTTAAATCAGAACCCGTGTCTGTTGAGGGAATTGTAAATCCAGACAACGGTTCAAGTGTAAATATGCATGAAAATAGTAATGGTAAAGTGAAATATGAAGTATTGTCTCCTGACATTAGTGTGAAAAGGGGCAATGATTCAATAATAGAGACCCCTGTAGTAAAGCAGAAATCAGAAATTGTTAATTTATTGGATGATAGTTTATCTGATGAGTTAAAAACGAAACAGTCATCAGAGGTGGTAGAGTTTAGAAAGGATAAATTAGATATGATTGATCAATCAGATGTTTCATTTAGTTTTGATGATTCTGGTGTTGGAGCTAGTTTTTCGTCACCTGAGTGTGATAAAAAGCCAGCTAGTGAGCAACCCAAAGTTACTGGGGCTATTGATTTAAATGTAATATTACAAGCAATAGCTGCCAGTAATGCAAAAATGTCAGCCAGTAATGCTAAAATGACAGCTGAATTAAAATCTGATATAATTGAGGTAAATAACAGGATTGTGGCCAGCCAAACTAATTTTAATAAACGATTGGAGGTAATGGACAATACCTTCAAGGCTGGTTGCAATAAGTTGAAAGAGGATCTGGACAGTTTGAATTATAAAATTGATTACAATCATGAGGATATTAAGAAAAAAGTTGCTCAACAATTTTCTGAAATGTATAAAACAGTAAAATCCGAAGTTGCTGAGGTTCGCAGACACTTCCAAATGGAAGATGCGAAGCTGGAGCACAAGTTAACAGAAAAGATCGAGGCGGAATCTGAACTGTGCTCAGATAGATTTAAAGAAGTTAATATAAAAGTAAACATATGTCAAGCAGAAGTAGATGCAATCAAAACTGATGTTACTCATATTCTGCAAAGAGTAGATAATGTTGAAATGAGAGTAGAAAATATTAGTACTAACATTACTAACATTGAGAGTAAAGTAGCTTCAGTAACTTCTGGCAATGGTAGTATGCAACAAGTTGTAGCTGCAAACACCGCTTTTATCGGGTGTCGGCAGTTCTTGCGGTTCGATCCAGATAAAAATATCCACCCGCTAGATTTCTGGAACGATTTTGAAGATGTGATTCCACCAACTAGGTCTGAATGCGAGAAAATCTCATTTATCAGAAGTCATTTAGCAGGTGACGCCATGCGTTGGTCAGCTGGTGTTATGTTGAAGTGTAAAACATTAGCGGATTTAAAACAGCTTTCATTAATGAATATTGGTCTAGCAATAAGCAAAATGAAGTGTTGAGAGAATTTTGGAGCGGAAAACGCTTCTATGTAGGCAAGGAATCTATTAAAGAGTTTGCCAGGTCATGAATCTCACGTTTGTCACATTTCGCCGAATAGCTAAAACCTCAAATGATAATACTAGGTCTTGAAGCCAAACTGCCATGGTATTGGCAAACTAGAATTATATCTGCCCCTTGAGACAATCTGGATCATTTCATTGAATATTTGGAAAGTGTAGAGCGTGTTGCTGCCAATGAGTAGCAAGCACGTAATAACAGAAATGCTAATAACACTAGTAGTAATTTTAAGAACGAGCAGAATGTCAATGTAAACATCAGAACAGTAGGTGTTCGTCATCCTAAGAGAGGTAGGAATAGGAGAAATAATTATCAGAACCAACAATGGCATCCAAATGATAGTAATTTTGTTCCGAACAAAATTATGCAGGTAAACAACAGTGTGGAAAGCAATGCTGTGCCAGTTAACTATAATGGAAATAAAGGAAACAGTAGTAGGCTGAGACAGGAAAACTAGTTCCCGTCTATGAGGACACTGGTGCTCACAAGGCGGTTACTTTTCCTAAGCTAGTAATTACAGTAATTGGTAAGACAGATCAGAATACTCAGACTGAACATGTGGATGAGGGGTCGGTAGCATCTAAGGATACAGCAGAAATATTAGATCACTCGCAGTATTTGATAGATACCGTGTTAGAGACGCTTTCTAAGTGGGAAGAGAAAGAGAAGGCGCAGCAGTGTAACGGTAGGGAAGAGCTACAAAATATTGAATTGTCAGGTGAAGAAGTAGAAGAAATTCATGCTTATATTTACGATGAGGATGATGTGCTCTTATCTAAAGTACCTGTGCAGGATGTTGATACTGTACTAATAGATTTAGGACAGGAGGTAAGTGAGAATGTAGAGGATAGCCTGTTGGGGGTCGATGAACCCAGTAGCTGTGACCAGTTGTCACTGGAGAAGGAACCCGACGATAATAGTGAAAGTGGTTTAGCTGTAACTAGTGTTATGCCCGGTCTGGAGGCGCAGAATCGCTCAGACTACAGTAATTTGGGTCATGTTCAGCAAACTAAATGTAATGAAGTCATGCGGTGTTTCGATTTAAAATTAATAGACCGACTGGAAAAGGCAGCTGAAAATGTAATTCAGGAAACCCCTACACACTTTGACCTAAACATAATGAAGACAGATGTCGATCACTTTAGTTGGAGACAAATCCAAAAGGAACTATTGGATGAGTTTGAGGAACCACCTGTACAAACCAGAATAAGCCACCCTATAATAATAGTGAATATGTTGGGTATCAATGTACGTTGTCTCTTAGACAGTGGAAGTGAGGTGAGTGCGATATCTCAGTCCTTCTTTGATGCATTACCTGGTAAAGACAAGCCTACAGTAATGAGGGTATCAGGACTAAGAATAATTTGTGCTACTGGCAACGTGTCAAAAACGGTAAAGCAAGAAGCTTTGCTGCCCTTTAACATTAATGGTAATTTAATTGATCATCCATGCTTAATTGTAAACAATATCAGTATTGAGGTTTTAATTGGCATAGATTTCTTGTCGAAATATCAGAGTGTTGTTGACTTTGAAAGAAGCCAGTTAAAATTGATCTTGCCGATAACCGGAGTAATTACGGTACCTTTTATTGATAAACATGTAGTAACTAGTGATGAAACTTGGGAGCTGCCTATACGAGTTCTGAAAAATAGGAGATATTGGGACGAAGATGTTAATCTTAGTAAATACCAAGGACTTTTCAGGATCATAGGAAAACTACATGCCAATGCATATAGGCTAGAGTACCCTAAGAGTAAAAAGATATTAAGTCTCAGGAACGTGATCGACCTAAAGAAGTTCATAGGTAGTGAATGAATTCTGTAGGGAGGAGGTTGTTCTGCAAACTGTACACAGTGTGGCAGCTGTGCAGTCCCAGCTGTGTGAGATCTTCTTTCCTTTTCAGGTCTCACTCATTCTTCATCTTTCCTATCCACCAAAATTTCGGCTCTTACTCTCAAATACTAAAATCTTCCGGAATGACTATCAAGTCAGCATTAAGCTAATTAATTCTGTAGGGAGGAGGTCGTTCTGTAACCTCTACACAGTGTGGCAGCTGTGCAGTCCCAGCTGGGTGAGATCTTCTTGCCTCTGCAGGTCTCACTCATTCTTCATCTTTCCTATCCACCAAAATTTCGGCTCTTACTCTCAAATACTAAAATTTTCCGTCATGGCTATCAAACCATGAGTTCTGTAACCTCTACACAGTGTGGCAACTGTGCAGTTCCAGCTGTGTGAGATCTTCTTTCCCATTTCAGGTCTCACTGATTCTTCATCTTTTCTATCCACCAAAATTTCGACTCGTTCCTTGCAATACAAAAATTTTCTGTCATGGCTATCAAGCCATGAGTTCTGTAACCATTCTATCCACCGATTAGTGAAGAAAATACCTAATGTGACAAACCTAACAGTGACATAAACAACAGAGAAGTATGATGTAATTAAGATACAAATGTATTTGGTAACAAGTATGTATAGAATCCTGGTAATATTGTAAGTACAAAGTGTTGTGTTATTGGAAATACTCCACCAACAATATTTAAAAAAGATATACAAGTTTGTGTACAAGCAGGATCTGAAGTGGCAGTGAAACATATTGTATGCTGTAGAGCTAACTAATTAATAGTAAAAGAGATTGCTTTGTGTTATGAAAAATATGCAGATAAGTTATAAGAATAAACTCACCTTGTGTAGCAAGGAATGAACAGTGTTTGTGGTAGAGACGTGAAGGACACGTCTTTGAAATATTTATAAGGTTGGAGCTGGCCGTTATTTGGTGTAGTGTGTGACAGGACACATCTATATGTATTGAGGTTATGAGTTGGAGGCGTGAATGCGACCATAGGTACCCTTATGATAGATGAGACAGAGCAGCTCATGGTGTCCTATAGGTTTAAGGAATTTAGCTTTACGCTCGTCCATAATTACTTAATGCACTTTAGTGGTAGGTCGAGAGAGACTACCTGTGGTTTCAGCGTCCAATCGAGTGGAAATGGATTGCCACGTGAGCAAACTGATCAGCTGCAATACACTATAGATATGAAATAAATGTGCTATCCTATGCTTTAAATGTTAATAGAGTGAGTGTTAAATAAGTACATACACTAGCAACATAATTGAGTAACATAATGGCAGACTGGAAACATTATTTATAGCTCAGCATAAACACACATCGATGAAGTAAGTACATAATTGCAGATGTGGAACTGACACAGCAGCAGAGGACCAATAAGTGGATTTAGTAGTCAACTAAACGTAGTGTGTTTTGAACACTCAGAACTGTACTATTACCACAAGTTACTCATTTGTACAAAGAGGCTGAGAAGACAATTACTAATCAAATATACTCATACTATCTCTAAGAATAAGGTAATCAAAGATGAGTCAGCTAAATAATAAAAATACAAATGTATCAAGAATGTACCGAGCATTGGTTCAGTGTTCCGACCCAGAAATGATAAATTGAGATTAAATAGGATTTATGATTGTATGCCTTGGGCATAAATTTTCTCTAGTACGTGACTAACGGCGTTTTGAGCCATTTGTTTATCGATTTTATGACAGTTAAGTAACTGCGAGAGTAAAATTAAAAAATTTCTGTTAACTTTGTTCCAGTAACATATTGAAAGATAAAACGTATATATCCCCATTTCATTGTGACCGACCCTTAGATATTAAGTGAACAGAGTCTGAGGCACTCTTTTTGTTTGTTCTACATGACAAACCAGATAATGGCAGCATGGTAGCTGCGTGAAAGCGTGGAGTGACTTGGACACAACTCACAGTGACCCCTCCCCTTTCCCCATGTAATTTAGAGTGAACGTGAAGGACGCACACCATAGCAACTTCCCCTCCTCTACCATTGTGAATGGAAGTGTAGAACGCCAGCCAAAGCGGCTACAACCACGTGTGTAAAAATGAAATTGTCATGATTTGTGAAATTTTTTTTCAGGTTTAGAAAAGACTGCTAAGATATAATTATCTGTTTATGTATCACGAATAACTGTGTTATTTTCTTTGAATTTGTATATGTAAAAATGTATTTAATGGATTTAAGATTTTCGTAATTTTACATATTTTTATGTGTTTGTTTGTCTAAGGCAATATGTATGCCAAAGTGTTTCATTGATTTTGCTTAAATTTTGAGTGATAATGTTGCTTAAAAGGCAGTGAGCATGCCAGCAATTTAAATAATTGAAGCAGGTAATCAGTTTTCTTTTTAATATTTCTATATGTTTACATTTAAATTAATTTTTCATAGGGAGTTAAGCTGTACTCTTGCTTCCCTTTTGTAATTAATTTTTTTTCATTTTATTTTCCATTTACAATAAAAAAAATTAAGTAGAGGGTGATGTAGCGAAGCAGCCTACTCACGCCGTATGAAACTCACATCAGTCTTTCCATTGTGTGCCAGCCTAGTCCGCTGTAACTAGCTCTGACGTCATAAATGTTGTGCAATACTTTAAAAATCAAGCAAATGACCTGAAACGTTTCTAGCATGTCAGGAGTAATACTAAATCAATATGTGTTGAATATCAGTTCAATAACTTTAACCATTTTCGAAATTTGGACGTTTTTCTGTAAAAAATCATTGGCGCAACAGAAAAGAGCTAGAAACTTAAAAATTTTATTTAGATTCCTGTTTCATAATAATTTAGTAGAAACAGTACTCTGGATCTCACAAATTAAAATTTTAGTTGAAATTCATGATTTTCTGGTTTTTGTCTTAGAAATTAAGGAAGCAAGATAGATTAAGTAGGCGAAGAAATAAGGCTAGGATGTTTAAATTTAAGTGGAAGGGAGATCCGCTATAATCATAAAGATGCGAGAAGTTTCAAGAGAACAACTATAAAACTATAGCTATAGCGTATCTCCAAAGAGCAAGTTCAGAGCTCATCTACTGCGTGTAGTGTAATTAAATTAATTCTCTCGCCCAAAATATTTGACTTAGCCACATCAGACTTTTATTATGATTACTTACCTGTGTGCTGAATGCACATTTAAATTGAGAGCTTCATCGGCCATCAGCAAAGGAAGCAATGGTTTATTCAATAACTTGAAGTGGTGCATTACTAGCCCAGCGGCTAGTCGGGAGAGCAATTTTGATCAGGCGTTCCCTTAGCTGTCCGCACCGCGGCTTTATATATAAGAACGCTGCGTGAGAGAAAAAGGCCCCAGTACTCTCCAGACGCTGAATAGCACACCACCTGTGCCGGGAGTCGCGTTGCGTCGGTATCATTGCTATAAACAGCCTCGGATGTCGTAATAAGTTACACGGGATATGTGTAACCATGAAATCGTTTTCGAGTGAAGTGTTAATTCTGGGATGACTTTAATGATCTATCTTCAGTTGGCGTATATCGTATTTTCACGTGCCGCCACGGGACTGAACTTCTACCATTATTTAGTGTGGCGTTTGATGCACATGATCATCAAATTATGGCGAACATTCACTTAAACATTTAATTTGAACAGTTGTAGTTGTATCAGCGCATTAGACTCTGAACTGCTCTGTTAGTTAGATTGTGTGGACTCTTTTTGGTCTGTGACTTTCAGAATATAGTGAACATTTTTAGAGAATCGTTTTTGAATATGAATCCCAGACAATCTCCTAATTCCTCAGAGCTATAAGCTGTAGCTATAAGTGTATTTCTCAGATGAAGTGGGCACTAGGAATTCTAATTACAGGCTTCACGTTTTGCTAATCACTTTCTGGTTGCCAATATTGTAGTTAGTGAGCCTGTTGAGAACGGCAAACAACAGCATTAAATAAATAATAGTAACATTAATAAACCATTTATTCCACCTGCCGCCCCACATATGGTGAATCGGCCGGAAAATGCATCTTTTCTACTTTACATTCTACACATTTAACAACAATAATTCCACCCGCCGACCCACATATGTTGCTAATCGGCAGGAAAAACAAACAAAACATTTTAACAATAATTTCCACCCGCCGCCCCACGTATGGTGCATCGGCCGGGAAAAACAAAACATCTTATAACAACAATTAATTCCACCCGCCGCCCCACACATGGTGAATCGGCCAGGAAATGCATCTTTTCTACATTACCCTCTACATTTAAATAACAACATATATTCCAACCGCCGCCCCACATATGGCTAATCGGCCAGGAAAAACAAACAAAACATTCATTTAACTACAATATATTCCACCCGCCGCCCCCCACCTTCCTTCTTCCTTAGAGTATTTGAATATGGACATAATTCCGTAGTTTCTGTTGGGGTTTCTATTTATGCAGCTATTTCACTTGAGTCATTTAAACATTAAAGTTTCATTTTCTCTATCTGTAATTGATGGTGTTCTTTATTAATAGTGTCGCTCCTCCATTACCCTCTAGCTTACCCAATGTTACCAAATTGTATCTTTAGAAATGAAGTGATGTTCAAAGCTTGAACCACGTTTCGTTGAAAGCAGCAGTGGAAATATCCAAAATACGTAAGGAGATTGATTGATTTGTTTACAAGATTCGCAATGCTTCTTCCAATTCAAATTTTCATCAATATGTACGCTCAAAAGTTAGGAGCATTGTACCCCACTTACTGACTGCTGTTAATGTGCTATATCACTTGTTAGTATGATTCTGTTTGTTGTACAGGACTGAATAAAGAAAGTGTGATTGCTTTTTAAAAATTCCTGGTGACAGTGTTGCACTGCGTAAATCACTAAGATCATTATTTATGAAGTTGGAACAACTTTCCAGAATGGCATCAGCATCACATGATATTTCGTCTTTTAGAATTTTAAGAATTCTATTAATTTCAGTGAAGGATGATGGTGCTACTTGTAGTTGCTATATTTAGAATCTCATTGTTGAAAGTACTTGCAATTTGTGAATTATCAGTCACAACATTATCATTTAGTTTAACTGTTATGGTATCTTGTACACTGGCTGGTTGTCCTGTCTCTCGTCTGACAATATCCCATGTAGTTTTAATCTTATTATCTGCATTACTTATTTTTATTAGCACGTGCATATTTCTGGACCTTCTCGTGACTTTCCTTAAAATGGTGCAGTACTTTTTGTAGTATGAAAGTAATGTCGTATCTTGACTTACTTTGGCCTGTATATAAATTTCCCTGTTCCTCTTACTTGAGATTATTATATTCATGGTATTCACACATGTAACTACCGTGTTAACGTCCATTCTGTGGCTCAGTTGTTTTATGGTTTGAAAACACGTTCGTTATCTGTCTGCCGTTCATTTCGGTGACGTTATATTTATCTACACGTTGGGACCCCCAGTTCCATAGATCGTGACGGTGACATCTCTTAACAAACTCTAATTATAACCAACATTGTCGTACTTGATAATGGCTTACGGCAGAAATCATTACAGTGAAAAAATAAAAAAGTTTGTGTGGTTAAAAGGCGTATATATAATTCAGATATTAGGTGGGGGTTTCATGTTCGCTTACAGCTGAGATTGTATATAGCAAAATAAAAGTTATGGGGACTGAAGATTTGTTTGTTTCGTCCTAGAAATACTGACTGGGGTATTGGATGGAGTTCGAGGAGCAACTGCTTACACCAGAAGATCAACAGGTTGAGATGGATTTGGAGGGATCTCTGAGATTTCTGGCGGACAGAATAAAGGGGCAGAAAAGCGGCGTTCTATGCCCACTTGTACAATGAATTGGATCACATAGACATTGGTACTTTATCTGATTACATGACATCAGAGGTTGGATGGAAAAGATGCGATAAGGGAGAGCCAATCCATTAGAAGTAAAAAGATTTGGAAAGGATTTTGGAATTTCAAACACGTTCTTGTATTTTTCCGAGGGCAAGGAACAGGAAGTAAAGGAAACTGAAGAGAAGTAGGATGTTTGTTCCTCTGTGTGAACTGCCATTACTGGTAAAATCCTCAAGAACCGAAACTAGAGAAGCTACTGATGTTGGAAATCCGGAGTCTAGAGCGAAGTTGAAGTTCCAACTCATTCAAAGTTCTTCCGTTCCGTTCAGGCTTGGATTCTGGGCAGGTCGACCAATTCTGGAATGTTATAGTCCACAAACCATTGCCACACAGATGCTGCATTGTAACAGAGTGCATAGTCATCCTGATACAATCATCGTCTCCCATACGTTTCCTCTTTTGTACGTAAAATGTGATGATATCTTTCTCTGTTTTGCGTTTCCTTGAGAGCAACAAGCGGATCAAGCCCTGACCATAAAAACACCCCCCGCCCCCCACGCCGTAACACCACCTCCTCCATACTTCACTGTTCGCACTACACTTGATGTCAGATAGTGTTCTCCAGGTATTCGCCAAACCCTAACTTTTCCGTCGGATTGCCACACGGTATGTCGTGATTCATCTCTCCAAATCACTCGTTTCCACCGGCCGCTAGTGGCCGAGCGGTTCTAGGCGCTTCAGTCTGGAACCGCGCGACTGCTACGTCGCAGGTTCGAATCTTGCCTCGGGCATGGGATGTGTGTGACGTTCTTAGGTTCGTTAGGTTTAAGTAGTTCTAAGTTCTAGGGGACTGATGACCTCAGATGTTAAGTCCCATACTGCTCAGAGCCATTTGAACCATTTGAACACTCGTTTCCAGTAATCCACTGTCCAATGACGTCGTTCTTTACCCGACCTCAAGTGTCGCTTATCATCGGAAGTTCACTGAGGCTTTTTGCGGATGATGCTGTGGTTATTCGAGAGGTTGTAACGATGGAAAATTGTAATGAAATGCAGGAGGATCTGCAGCGAATTGACGCATGGTGCAAGGAATGGCTATTGAATCTCAATGTAGACAAGTGTAATGTGCTGCGAATACATAGAAAGAAAGATCTCTTATCATTTAGCTACAATATAGCAGGTCAGCAAATGGAAGCAGTTAATTCCATAAATTATCTGGGAGTAGGCATTAGTAGTGATTTAAAATGGAATGGTCATACAAAGTTGATCGTCGGTAAAGCAGATACCAGACTGAGCTTCATTGAAAGGATCCTAAGGAAATGCAATCCGAAAACAAAAGAAGTATGTTACAGGATACTTGTTCGCCCACTGCTTGAATGTTGCTCACCAGTGTGGGATCCGTACCAGATAGGGTTGATAGAAGAGGTAGAGAAGATCCAACGGAGAGCAGCGCGCTTCGGTACAGGATCATTTAGTAACCGCGAAAGCGTTACGAAGATGATAGATAATCTCCAGTGGAAGACTCTGCAAGAGAGACGCTCAGTAGCTCGGTACGGGTTTTTGTTGAAGTTTCGAGAACATACCTTCACCGAGGAGTCGAGCAGTATATTGCTGCCTCCTACGTATATCTCGCGAAGAGACCATGATGATAAAATCAAAGAGATTAGAGCCCACACAGAGGCATACAGACAATCTTTCTTTCCATGAACGATACCAGACTGATATAGAAGGGAGAATCGATAGAGGTACTCAAAGTACCCTCCGCCACACACCGTCAGGTGGCTTGCGGAGTATGGATGCAGATGATGTAGATGTACAGAAATGTGTGCCTTATGAGGAGCTGCTTGACCACTGTAGGCCATTCTTTTAAAACCATACTCACAGTCAGTGTGCGGGCTGACTGCTGGTAGCACTTCTGAATTCATGAGCGATTCCTTCTGCTGATTTCATGCGGCTTTTAACAATCGCCCTCCGCAATGCTGGGCAGTCCCTGTCTGTCAGTACACGTGGACTGCCTGGTCTTGGTTTAGCTATGGTTTTTCCTTGGCGTTTCCACTTGGCAATCACATCACCAACAGTTTCGTTGGTCAGCTATAGTTGGGGTGAAATGTCCGTGGTTGATTTGTTACTCGAGTGACATCCCCTTATTAGTGCATCTTCGAAGTCACTGAGCTCGTCAGACTCACCTATTCTGCTGTTGCTGCTTCTCTATTAACAACACAATACTCCCCGCCTCCTTTTTTAGTGACAGGTCCGCCTCTCGTGACAGCTAGTGGTGAATTTTGTGTTACATAGGGGTGTCCACATACTTCTAATGGGTAGCGTATTTACGACAGTAATAAAAACGGAATGAACTTGGCTAGAAATTTAGTCTAGAAGTTCCTTACTGGGGTCCTTTACACAAGAAAACACCAAGAAGGTAGAACGTACGTAAATACTATCAGAAAAGGTGAAAGGGCAACAGGAATGCGTATAGTTGAGAACCGTAACACAAGAGGAGACTTTATCCGGCCTTGTATGTCAAAGGGATGGTGGTGGTGATGTCGAAGAAGAAGGAAAGGAGAAGAAGATGAAGAAGAAGATGATGATGAAGATAAGACCATAAGATGATGATTTGCCATAAATGTAATACTAGTAACTGAGCTAATATATAAACGTATATTCCGAAATCGGAAAATGAATTAAAAGGAGTACTCACGAGCAGATATAGCTACAGATTACTGTTTAATAACGCTGAACAACAAACTGAAATTTAAGAGAATCGTTCAAAAGAACCGATGTGGAGAGAAGTGGGATATTGAAGTACGGAACGAAGTTGGCTGTAGATAATGTTACAATGAATACCAAAACAATTCAACCGACGAGGAACAGACATCTCTAAAAAGTGGTGTCACAGAAAATTGACAGAAAAAAGGGTACAAGGAAGGTAGCTGCGAGGAATCCTTGGGTAACAGAGTAAATAATTCAGTTGAGGCACTGAGAACCATAAGGGCCCAAAACAAGAACACAGTTTCTAGAAAAATAGATGTATGTGAAAATCAAATTTGTAGAAAAAGCGCCACTGTCATAGGTTAGACCTTTTTCTTAACCAAGCCTCAAATTACTATATTTCATATGAAAAAATTATATACCCACTTTGATACAAAATATTAATTAATATTTAGGATTATATGAAGCGTTGAGTCACATAAGGGCCTAATGCACATCATTGTTGATTTTGAGATTGTGGCTTGTACACATGCTCCTGACGTATTTTGATCTTATGGTGACTTAGGTTTATCTGTGCTGTAGACCCACACTGTACACGTGAACATTCACTAAAATCTGTCTAATCGATTTCTCTGACATTCCTTCCATATCGGCTCGACGATGGTGTGCTTTAGGCCCTTCTGGTTATCAGTGCCTATATTTATTATTAATGTTAATTCACAAAATTTCCATATGTTTCTTAGTAACAATAGTGTTTCTTTTTTCAGGATATAAGGAACACATACTAAGTGCACCACGCATACACTTGTGATGACTTACTCCAGCGATTCGTGGTCCTCTTTACCATCATTTTCATTAAGCACGTTCTGTGATTTGAGGTTCAACTAAAACTACCGATATACCTCCAATTACGAAGTACTACTACTACTACTACTACTACATAAATGATGTAGACACTAAATTATGTTGGCAGTCCAGATAACAATTACGCAGAACAAAGAAACAAAATTACGCTCTGTGTTTTGGGACCATGTGAAAACTAGTACCAGAGAAATCGGTGAGATACGTTGCCTTGAATGTTCATATATACGAAGTGGGCCTACAGTATAGATAAAGCTTGTTAACCATAAGATCGACAGATGTCAGGAGCATGCATACTTGCTAAAATCAAAATCGAGGACGTCGGGCGTTACATCTTCACGGTGCTCAGCGCCTCGATTGTTCGACGAGAGAAGGGACTAAAAAGATGTTCCAAAAAAGTTGGGAATACGACATTGCAAGCCGCTTGGCAATGAAATAAGCAGGAAGTGCAGCAAAGCCAAGGCGAAATGGCTATGGAAAGGGGAAGGAACTGTCTGATTACGTGATAGAAGAAGAAATGGGAGTTGATGTGGAAGACGTAGGAGATGAAATATTAGCGTGCGAGTTTAGCAGAGCTTTGGAACACTTGCGATCAAATATAGCGCAAGGTTTAGATACCATTACTACAGAAATTCTAAAATCAATGAAGGATGGTGGCAACCATACGACTAATCAGCCTATCGGAATAATATCATCCACACTATCCCGAAGATAGCAACGACAGAGAAGTGCGAGAACTATCATACAATCAGGTTAACAGCTCGCGCATCCAAGGTGCTAGCAAGAATAGTGTACAGAAGAATAGAAAAGAAAACTGAAAATCTGTTAGATGATGGTTAGTTTGACCTTATAAAAGGTAAATCCTCTGGAGAGGTGGGTCAAACGTTACACTTGATAATGGAAGCAAGACTTTAGAAAAATCAAGGGACATTCGGGGATATGTCGATTTGGAATATGCGTTCGAAAGAATAAAATGGTGCAAGATTGCCAGGAAAATAGGGAAAGTCAGACAATATACGATACGTAAAAGAACCAAGAGGTATTAATAAGGGTGGAAGACCTAGAATGCAGTGCTCGCATTAAAAAGGGTGTAAAACTGGGCTGCAGTCTTTCGCCCCTGCTGCTCATATATACATGCAAGAAGCAATGATGGAAACGAAAGAAAGATCAATACTGAGATAAGTTCCAGGTAAAATATCAGTGACAAGGTTCGCCGATGAATTACTGTCCTGATGAGCAAAAGCGAGGAAGAAGCGCGGGAACGAACAGTTCAACGAGCACACAATGTGGTTTGATAGTAAACCGAACAAAGACAGAAGTAATACGGAATGGCAGAAATGAGATTAGCGATAAATTTTGACATCGAATTTGGGAACCACCAAGTTGACAAAGTAAAGAAAGTTTGCTATCGTAGATCGTGATTTCTGGTTTTCTCGGAGTGATTGATTAAAAGGGTGGTTCTGGATACATAGCCGAGTTGTTCTTTCCATTTTACGTACAATATTTCGACGATCTACCTGGTCGTCATCTTCAGGTATCGCGAATTTTGCTGTTAAGTGCACTCTTGGATTTCTGTGTCAGTATGGGATTAGTTATCACAAACTCCTTTTTTATACATAAGAACAGTCACCAGTATACTTGGGAAGGCAGGGGAACCAGATCTGTCATTGACTATATAATAACAGATCAGGAATTCAGGAATGCTGTGAGGGACACACGTGTATTCAGGGGATTCTTTGATGACACTGATCATTATTTAATCTGCAGTGAAATTGGGATTGTGAGACCGAAAGTGCAGGAGGTCAGGTCCATATGTAGGAGGATAAGAGTGGAGAAACTTCAGGATAAGGAAATCAGGCACAAGTACATAACAGCGATCTCAGAGAGGTACCAGTTAGTTGAATGTAGTCAATTACAGTCATTGGAAAAGGAATGGACAATGTACAGGGACACTTGCCCGCACGCGTTCAACCGTTTCTTCGCTCACTGCAGGCCGACCCGTTGATTTCCCCTTACAGAGGCATCCAGAAGCTTTAAACTGCGCATACCATCGCCGAATGGAGTTAGCACTTGGTGGATCTTCGTTGAACTTCGTCCTGAAGTGTCGTTGCACTGTTATGACTGACTGATGTGAGTGCATTTCAAGCACGACATACGCTTTCTCGGCTCCTGTCGCCATTTTGTCTCACTGCGCTCTCGAGCGCTCTGGCGGCAGAAACCTGAAGTGCGGCTTCAGCCAAACAAAACTTTATGAGTTTTTCTACGTATCTGTAGTGTGTCGTGACCATATGTCAATGAATGGAGCTACAGTGAATTTATGAAATCGCTTCAATCATTTGTAATAGCCCTGTAGATATGTATGTATGTATAAGTAATATAACAGCAGTATTATCACACGTCCCTGGGCTATTCTTGAAGATACTCTTGTCTCCGATGAACACTCGCTGTCGAGGACAAGATAGTGGGTTATGTTACTTAAAAAGTGCTCGAGCCACTCTCATATCTGGGAACCTATTCCATACGCTTGTAGCTTCATTAACTGTCGGCGGGGTGGCACCATATCAAATGCTTTACGGAAATCTAGGAATGTGGAATCCGCCTGTTGCCCTTCATCCATTGGATTTCATGTCAGCAAAGGGCAAGCTGAGTTTCTCACGAGCAATGCTTCCTACAAATGTGCTGATTTGTGGACAGAAGCTTTTTCCCCCCTCAAGGAAATTTATTATATTCGAACTGAAAATATGTTCAAGGAGTCTGCAGCAAATTCGATGATAATGATATTGGTCTGTTATTTTGCAAGTCCGTTCTTTTACTCTTCTTATTTGCAGGAGTCATCTGCAGTCTTTTTCCAGTCGCTTGCGACTCTCCGTTTGGCGAGATATGTGCCATAAATGCAAGTTAAGTAAGGGTCCAACGCTGTAGAGTACTCATAGTAAAACTGAAAAGAGATTTCATCAGGACCTGGCGATTTATTTGCTTTCAATTCTTTCAATTGTTTCTCTACACCAACGATGCTTATTACTATGTCCTCCATATGGGAGTCAATGCGATGGTCAAACTATGGTATGTTTGTACGATTCTCCTGCTTGACTGTTTTCTTAAACGCCAAATTTAAAACTTTGGCTTTACTTTTGTTATCTTCTACTGCCACGCCAGACTGGTCAACTAGTGACTAGATAGAAGCCTTGGACCCACTTAGCGATTTTTTGTCCTACGCTTTATGCATCGATTTTTCTACAGATACACGAATTTCTATTTCAGAGGAACCATCAAATGGTTCAAATGGCTCTGAGCACTATGGGACTTAACATCTGAGATCATCAGTCCGCTAGAACTTACAACTACTTAAACCTAACTAACCTATTAACATCACACACATCCATACCCGAAGCAGGATTCGAACCTGCGACCGTAGAAGCAGCACGGTTCCGGACTGTAGCGCCTAGAACCGCTCGGTCACTCCGGCCGGTGAGGAACCGTCTTGCCATTAGCCTTGCCTTGCTGTATCAGCAAGGTGGTTCCGTAACTGTATTTCAAAGATGAATAAAACTACCACCACTACTAATGTCACAGCTACTTAGAGGTTAAAAAGAAAAGAGCGAACAATGAGTGCCACATACTGTCCTTGGTCTCCCTCTGTGCAGAATGCATTCACTATTCTTTTTCATGCGCACGCACCGTTCTAATTTGCGTGGTCTTTGTTAGGCACTGGTAATAGCGTACAGCAAACTATTAGCATTTGGCTATGAAAAATGCCAACAATGCTGACATTTCTGCAGAGCACCAATACGGGTAAACCCCCTGGGGGACCCTACTTTACATGGTAAGTGCAATGGCATTTTAAAAGAAAAGAGGTGGCTCAGTCATGCTGAAATACATCTGAGTAGAAGGGAAAAAAAAACCATGTGACCGTGTGGGATGGCTACCGCAATATCTTATTGTACAAACGTGGCGCACACGGGGAGGTGAGAGTGTTACGTAATGACGGCCGTGGAACGACGCTCTGTGTGTGTGTGTGTGTGTGTGTGTAGAGGACGTGCGCGCTAGACGGATTGCGTGGGCGAGCTAGGCGGGAGGGGAAGCACGCGGAAGCGTCAATATAGCGGCCCTCACCGCGGAGTCCAGCAGCCAGTCGCAGCCATGCAGGTCGCCGCGCTGCTCATCTGTCTGCTGCTGACCGCGCTGACGGCACAGATTCAGGCGCAGCCCGAGCGCTGGGTAAGCTCCGGCACGTATTTGTGTTGAGAAAGCTGTATCAGCAAGGTGGTTCCGTAACTGTACTACTTAACCACGATATCATTGCACTTGGCCGCTATCGAAAACACGCAGTGACGTGACAGTAAACAATCACATGGGTAACTAAGGAAAACGCATCGCATTGTCAATGTCTTCTGGTTAGTTGTGCGTATACTATCAACGCCGATTACGCTCTTACACAATGAGCGGACCTAAACGTGCTCACTCAAAGGTGAAACAATATTTTGGTCGAAACTTCGTGGCAGCTTAAAACTGTGTTCTGGACCGACACTGGTGCTCGAAGCGTTTGACTTTCGGGGGCCAGCGCTCTACCAACTGACCTACCCAAGGAATGTAGGAAACGAGGTACTGGCGGAAGTACAGCCGAAAAGAGAGGGGTCGTGAGTTGTGTTTGTGTAGATCAGTTGATAGAGGCCTTTTCTGCGAAAGGCAAAGGTCTCGAGTTCTAGTCTCGATCCAGCACACAGCTTTTATCTGCCACGAAGTTTCATATCAGTGCGCGCTTTACTGGAAAGTGAAAGTTTCATTGTGGAATTTTGCGGTCGACCAATACGAGCAGCTCGGTCAGAGGCGCCTCGCCACATTTCGGCGTTCTCCCCGTCGGAGGCTTGAGCCCTCCCTTGGGCATGGGTGTCTATGTGTTGTCCTTAGCGTAAATTAGATTATGTAATGTGTAAGCCTAGGGACTGCAGTTTGGTCCGATAGGAAATTACTACAAATTAATAAAACATACAGACGTCAGTCAGATGCAGAAGCAGTACTGAGCAACTGTCCTGCGATCCTTACTATTGATTGTTTAACTGCATCTACAACAGTAATCGGCAAAGCACCTTACGTTGTGTGGCAGAGGGTACTTGTAGTACCATCATCTGCCACCCCATTTCTTGTTCTAATCACCAAAGTCGGAGGGAGAATGAGTTTCGGTAAACCTCCGAATGCCATCTAATTTCTCTAAAATTCTCGTCGTCATCATTTTGTGAGAAGTATGTGAGAGAAATAAGAAATCGCCAGACTCTTCTTGAAACTTACTCTCTCCACAACGTCTCTCTTGCAGCGTCTGGGGTTTATTAAACATCTCCATAACGCTCTCTCACCGAGTAAACCATCGCGTGACGAAACGTGTCGCTCACCATCGGGATGGCTGTTACCGCTGAAACAACCGGTTTTCGGTTGTATAGGTAATAATACACGCTATTCTAACCTGACTGTTAAAACCGCTCAAAATAACCGACTTCTGAAATAATCAATTTTGTTTTTTTTGTTCTTATTATTTTCCTTAATAAACGGGGAAATCGAAGATAGATTGAGAAATTCTCTCTTAATTTCAAGATACAAAGACTCAGAATGATACATTACATAGACAATTTAAAAGAAAACATAGCTCGTCCACCGTTCACTGCTCTTCTGGAAAGGTGAAAGCTGGTTAAACACAACAAAAAATCACCAGTATTCTCCCAGTGATTCTAATTTTTTCAAACTCGGGTCAAAAATCATCTTGTAATCGGAGATCATACCAGTATTTGGGCATTACGAATACTCAGTGCTAAAGGGTAAAAAATGATACCTGTGTTGTTCATGTTAATTTGTCCGTTTCCAAGGGCAACAAGCAAATAAGGCATATTATGTACACAGAGGCAGAAGATCAGCTACTTTCTATTTTTATTGCACACTACGAATGAATTGTTTTTAAGTTTTTAATTTACTATTGTTGCCATAACTTCCTTCCTCTTTTATCATTTCATAGAAATGGCAGACAAATCTTTCATCTTTTAAAGCAAATGAAGCGTTGTACTTCATTGCTACGTAACTTGGTAAAAATATTCCCACACTAGTGTTGGTGCCATTGTGTAATAGGACGGATGACCGTCGACGACAGTGAGAAGCTACCGATGGTGGGAAGTCTTGCACACTGCATGTACGCGCGTAAGTCCAGCCAGCACACACGACAACACGGACATTATTGTCTCAGCAATGCTGTACCAATTCCTATGCCCTGTGTTTTTTGCTCGTTTCTGTCGGCTTTATTACTAAAATAGCAATGGTTACTGTCCTCATTTTCTACAATAACGCAATATTTCAAACCAATATGAATTTCACGAATAAAACTTACTCCTCTTTTAGGAAAGGTTTATTTAAAAACAAAAAAAATTAGCACTGCTGATATGGCTGATTGATATCGCGGTTTTTTACTCAGTTATTAGTAAAAAATTAAAAGAAACACATTATAGCCGAGAGAAACACGTTATAGCCGAGACGTAACAACTAAAATACCGGTATGTGTTTTAACAGGTCGGTTTCCCTCATGCCTGGCTCACCATTAGATCTTCCCCAACTATCATATTAATGCTAATTGGTCATCCACTTTAGGTCGCTCCAAATGGTTACTCCTACGTATTTTACGGTAGATACTGTTTCCATTGATTTGTCGCCAATATTTTAATTGTACAGTACTGGATTTCTTTTACTATGTGCGCGCAGTATGTTACATCCACGTTCAGCCCCTGCCCCACTCATTAATCCTCTGCATCTCGTCTCATATTTTTACCTTCTTACACACAACCACATTATCGGAAACAGCCCCATGCAGCTTCAGACGTAGTCGATTAGTTCACTAATGTACCGGGTGATCAAAAAGTCAGTATAAATTTGAAAACTGAATAAATCATGGAATAATGTAGATCGAGAGGTACAAATTGACACACATGCTTGGGTTGACATGGGGTTTTATTAGAACCAAAAAAATACAAGCGTTCAAAAAAAGTCCGACAGATGGCGCTTCATCTGATCAGAATAGTAATAATTAGCACAACAAAGTAAGACAAAGCAAAGATGATGATCTTTACAGGAAATGCTCAATATGTCCACCATCATTTCTCAACAATAGCTGTAGTCGAGGAATAATGTTGTGAACAGCATTGTAAAGCATATTCGGAGTTATGGTGAGGCATTGGCGTCGGATGTTGTCTTTCAGCACCCCCAGAGATGTCGGTCGATCACGATACACTTGCGACTTCAGGTAACCCCAAAGCCAATAATCGCACGGATTGAGGTCTGGGGACCTGGGAGGTCAAGCATGACGAAAGTGGCGGCTGAGCACACGATCATCACCAAACGACGCGCAAGAGATCTTTCACGCGTCTAGAAATATGGGGTGTCTTTTTTTTTTTTGTTCTAATAAAACCCCATGTCATTCCAAGCATGTGTGTCAATTTTTACCTCTCTATCTACATCACCCGGTAAATACGGCGGCGTTATATCGCTCCTTTCGGATACTCCAGAAATTACATTCAGAATTCAAAATGTTTGGTAACATTTTTGGGAAACAGCGATCTTGTAAGCCATATAAAATCAGAGAAAAAAACAGGCTGGATCGCGTTGGTTATTTTATTAAAATGGCCGGTTTCGGCCTAGTCTTAGGCCATCTTCAGACAGCACCATCAGCTGCGTACAACACTCAGTTGTACTCGGTCGCTGAAATTGATGAGCAGCAATGGTTGAGTGCGCATTCCTTTTATTTGGCGAAGAGGTACGACACCAGTCCCTGCTCGCTCTTTTCTTTTCAGGTTGGTGATGGTGTGCCCAGGTTTCATGTAACAATTCAGTCCAGAAGCCCATTATTTTCGACCTGGAAACGACAGAAAAGTTGCTCACAGGGACCTATGCAACGATCTTTCAGTTCAGCGGTCAACTGACGTGTCGTCACCGTTGCGCACGTTGTGTTGAATCTAGCACCTCGTAGACAAAATTATGTTCTAACCAGCACTAATATCCAAAACAGCGACTAATCAGTTTAAATTAGTTTACGGTTTTCCTTCACAACAGCGGTAATGTTTTCGTTCGTTACTGTGCTAATTTCTCCTCTTTTACACTTTCTACACCACTCGTACACTTGGTGCAGGGACAAACATGAATCATCGTACTGTACTTCCATCCTGCGATGTATTTCCATATGTTTAACAGCTTCACTATTCAAGGACGTATCTCAGATTGCTGTTTGCAAGCGGTGCAAGTCGATACGGTGTTGGCGACCTTTGTACTGACACAGTTTTCTACGATACAGTAACAGGCTGCTAACTGCTTGTCATTCGTCGAAATGCAAGGATAACTTCTGACCGCTTCCAAACCAATGGTACAACTTTTAGGAATTTTATTGCACTTTTAAGGATTTCATTTGGATCGCCCTCGCAAATTTGATGATTGTTCTGATCTCAGAGGTCAGCCTATGATGATTTGGTTGGCGTAGACCTTCAGCCACACTCACACTAAGCTATTTCTAACGACTGCACTCGATGATGATCCTATCTAAATTTTCCACGACGGAAACGAAGGGTAAGCAGTATCACTAGAAAATTCCGTTATATCCTCCAGTTTCGTACCGCGATCGTAACGGTATGTTCGTGCCTATTTTCAGACTGTGTTGTCCCTCATGTTGGTACGAAATACGCAAGTTTTTGTTCTGTTTTGCACAAATTTGCACTCGTGGGTGGTGGTGTAGGTCTGCGTACGGATCAGCCATATTTCTTTGTATTTCCCATATGTATCGACAACTTAATGCCATTTTCCGCCGACAACATAATGTGTTCATGCGACGTTGCGATTGCGCGAGATTCTCCCTGTCTGCAGGCCACTTAATTTTGTCACAGGGTTGTGACTGTGACGTCTTTGATGTTGTCTGTACAATTAAACACGATAGCCGGACATATTCTACCTAGAACCGTAACGGAAGTATAAGATGTGTCGTGGTAGTCAAATGTCCCGCATTCTTTACCCCGTCTGTCTTAATTGGCCCTCAACTCTTGAGATGCTGTATATATTTACGGGCATTTCAGGCATTTCATTATCGTATTCCAACCCCCCGTAAGCAAATTCCTTGAGATAGATAAAGAGTTAAACGTATATACAAATCTGGGTTAGGATTAGAATTACAACACACTGTGGCGCATCTTTATCATGATGCAGCAGCACTCCGCCCTCCCCCCCCCCTCTCTTCACACCGCCCCCGATGCTTTGCTATCGCCACCGTTCAGCAATGGTGGATTCTTCTGAAGAGAACGGCCTGTTACATAAATGTCAAAAATCAGTTGTACTGACATTTGAGAAAAGACAACTGGTAAAATGTCTAGCACATTCCTTAACTTCTAGCTAAAAACTCTATGATCGCACCTTGCTACACACAGTGAACTGATGAAAAAAACACAATAAATAACGTCATATTGGTTGTAAACTTACCGTGGTGCTCGTGTGGATGTTTAACGAACGAAATGATTAAGTACAAAATACAAAGTAATTTTTGAGACAGTTAGGCGCCCTGAAACGCGCTGACTTGAAATTTGTTACTCAACGATAAATTCGAAATCTCTTGTGTTAAAACGCAATAATTTTCATACAGGTAAACGTCACAAGACACCGTGCCACACAATATGGCACTAAGGAGACTGAAACAGTGGTGAACATCCCGAAATTGGTTAGAAGTTAGATCCGTGGACGAAGCAATTTTACCACGACATGTTAGGAAACAACATGCAAAAGTAATAAAAAAGGCGTCTTCGTGGTAAGCACTAACACTCACAGTCACCTCTGGAATCACTGATAAGAGGAAGGCGTCCAAGGCCAGCCGTTTCGGCACTTGTTTAGTAGGTCTTTTGTGTAAATTTGTGGTAATTTCCTATAGGACCAGACTGCTGAGGTCATCGGTCCCTAGGCATACACACTATTTAATGTAACTTTAAGGACAACACACACACCCATACCCGAGGGAGGACTCGAACCTCCGACGGGAGGAGCAGCGCGAACCGTGGCCAGGCGCCAAAGACCGCGCCGCTACCCCGTGCGGCAACCACCTAAAATGAAGGACTCTACGATATACTGGCAAAAAAAGTCACGACACCAAAATGGTTCAAATGGCTCTGAGCACTATGGGACTCAACTGCTGTGGTCATAAGTCCCCTAGAACTTAGAACTACTTAAACCTAACTAACCTAAGGACAGCACACAACACCCAGCCATCACGAGGCAGAGAAAATCCCTGACCCCGCCGGGAATCGAACCCGGGAACCCGGGCGTGGGAAGCGAGAACGCTACCGCACGACCACGAGATGCGGGCCACGACACCAAAAAATAATTAATGTAGAGTAATGAAATTCGGGAACACATTTCTCTAGATAACATATTTCAGTGATTACCATTGTAAGATCACAGTTTAATGTAAATGCGAGATAAGGTATTGCAAATGTGAAATGCTGGTACATTAATAGCCGGCGTAACCGCCAGAATGTTGAACGCCAGAATGCAAACGTGCATGCATTGTGTAGTAAGGGTGCCAGATGTCAGTTTGTGCGATGGAATTCCACGCCTGTTGCATTTGGTTAATCAGTACCCGAACGGTTGACTCTGGTATTGATGATGCTGGAGTTGTCGTCCAATAATGTCCCATATGTTCTCGATTGGAGATAGATCTGGTAATCGAGCAGGCCAAGGCAACATATCGATACTCCTTAGAGCATGTTGGATTACAACGGCGGTATGCGGGCGTGCATTATCCTCCTGGAAAACACCCCCTGGAATGCTGTTCGTCAGTCGCAGCACAACAGGTCGAATCGCCATCATTGTCACTGAGGCTGAAACAACTTTAATCAGAAAGCACAACAGACCTCCACCCTGCCTTCCAATGGGCTCTCGCTTGACATCGCAAATGGCGGTGGTTTAGGGTCGGTGGAATGCACGCTACAGGACGTCTGGCTTTGAGCTGTCCTTGAAGCAACCAATTTGTAACAATTCGTTGTGTCATTTTGGTGAGAATCGCTGCTCAAATTGCTGCTGCAGATGAAGTACGACGCGCCAGAGCCATACGCCTAACACGAAGCTCTTCCCGCTCGGTAGTGGTACGTTACCGTCTGGAGCTCGGCCTTCTTGCGACCGTACATTCTCGTGACCACCGTTGTCAGCAGTCATGTACAATGGATACAATCCTCCCAAGTCTTTCCGCAGTATCACAAAAGGAACATCCAGATTCTCGTAGCCCTATTACACGACCTCGTTCAGACTCACTGAGGTGTTGATAATGACGTCTTTGTCGCCTTAAAGGCGTTCTCGGCTAACATCAACTCACTACGTACAGTCTCAAAGGAACTAACGCTCGCGAACGTTACAGTGTGTATTTAAAGCAAGCCTGATTTGCATCCGCATAGAGGCACTACTAACGCCACTCTTATGCAGCTGGCGTGAAATTTGGAGGAGGAGGGATTAGTGTTTAACGTCCCGTCGACAACGAGGTCATTAGCGACGGAGAACATGAACGGTTTAGGGAAGGATGGGTAAGGAAAACAGCCATGCTCTTTCAAAGAAAACATCCCGGCATTTGCCTGCAGCGATTTAGGGAAATCATGGAAAACGTAAATCAGAATAGTCGAACGCTGGTTTGAACCGTCGTCCTCCAGAATGAGAGTCCAATGCGCTAACCAATGAGCCATCTCGCTCGGTCGTGAAATTTGAATAGACATAATCTGTCAAATTTTTGTTTGTGTCGCACAACTTCTTTTTGGTTTTAGGATTTTTTTCCGTCACTTTATTTTGCATTATCACTCTCTACCCCAGTTTCTTGGGAAACCGACCTGAAGTTGATAAGCGCAATAGATTCATAACTGGCAGCAACAATGGCTAATTGAAATCTGAGCAGTTTTTAATATCATCGTATATGAGACCTGCAACGTCCGAGAAATAGAAAAAAGAAACTTTCATTATTGCAGTCGACGTAGGGTAAGGCGTCCTAAAACTGATAGCCAAAACTTGCCAAAAGGATGATACCCTCAGTCTATCCATAGGAAAACCACACCTATCACAAATCTTCCTGCTGTTAGTTATGCTGCCATTGTTTGTAAATAGTCAGTCTTCCTTTTTTTCCATTAGAAACCTCACTTTTCAGACTGAAACACAGTTCTGGAACATTTGCCTCATTTACGCAAGTATTGACTATATGCCAGTCAAATTTGTGTTAGATACACAGAAAATAGTGCTCTGTCTGCTAACTTATTCACTAATGACACATTTGTTATTTAGGTATAATTATTAATCAGTCAATATATTCCTTGAATACGATACGCTCCATTCCAAAATACTGTATTATACAGATTCCTTAAAGTGATACACTGTCGCCTATTTCCAAACCAACAGCAACACAGCGGTGTAGCGCGGGATGCAGCACCTACCATACGCCAGGAAAACAATCTCGGGAGACCACACTCCAGCAGTAAACTCACTGCTGAAAAAGTAAAGCCATGCCAGTGACCAAAGCTGTGGCAAGGACAGTAAATAGAAAGGAAACGGAGGAGATTGATTCTGATTCCGACATTTATTTGGAGATTGACTACAGCATGGATGAGGTCGCTCTATTTGCAGAATCCACACCAGATCCTATTGTAATGACTGATCCTGCAAACGTAGGTGGAAGATATTATATTTTGGCTAAATTAAGACGAGGAAAGAGGAATCCAAACAGCTACAGATGCCTGCGCCATACAAAAAAGCACTGGAAAATGACCTAGACGTTATGGCCCTAGAGACTGTGGACAAGGACAAGTTTTCATATTAAAAGAAAAAGACATTTCTCTTATTACTGATGTGGCAAGAACAGTGCCAATTCCTTATGTTGCTAATGCGGTGGGAAATACGAGGGTCGTTCAGTAAGTAATGCCCCACATTTTTTTAAAAAAAAAGCCATTAATATACATAGGCAAACATCCTTGTTGGTGCTTCACATTTGATGTTTGTTCTGTGCGCCGGTGAAGTTTCGAACCGTTCTGGCAGATGTCAGAGCCGTAGTACAACGTCAAAATGATGTCTACATACGACTGACGTTACAAGAAACTTGCCGTTATGGAATTCTTGTGTGCAGAAAAAGAAATCGTGGTGAGCATCCATAAAGTTTGTGTGTGGCGTACGGCGATGCTGCAGTTGATAGGAGTACAGCTGGGCGATGGGTAAAGAAAGTTACAGCCTCAGGAAATGCAGAAACAGAGCTCCACCATCAGCCACGCTCGGGACGTCCTGCCACAGCCACTGCTCCAGACATGCTGAATCGTGCGGATACCTTTATTCTTGACGACCGGCGCATCACAACTCCACAGTTGCCTCTACAGTTGTCGGTCAGCATTGGACGTGCGTCTGCAATGATCGAGACTCTCGGATATTCAAAGAGGTCCTCACGAAGCGTTCCACGAAAGCTCAAAGCGGACCACAAGATTCAAAGAAAGGCCATTTCATCTGAATTGTAGGAGCGTTTTGAGACCGACGGAGAGGGCTTTCTGTAAAGGACCGTTACTGGGGACTAAAGCTGGGTGCACCGCTTTGCGCCGGAAACAAGAAGGCAGTCCATGGAGTGGCATCATCCTCATTCACCAAAAAAGAAGAAATTCAGAACAACCTCCTCTGCCGGAAAAGTCATGGTGACAGTCTTCTGGTATTGTGATGGTGTCATTCGCGTGGATGTGATGCCAATAGGTTCAACCATCAATTCAGAGGCATACGTGAAGACTCTGAATAAACTCAACAACCGTCTCCGACGTTTTCCATGGGACAAGAATCCAGCAGAAATATTGCCCCAACACGATGCACGCCCACACACAAGTCAGAGAGCCCGGGAACACATCGCCAGATCGGACTGAACATCATTGCCTTGTCCACCCTACAGTCCAGACATGACACCTTGGGGCTTTCATCTCTTTGAGCCGCTTAAAGATTCTCTATGGGGAACACACTTTGATGATGACGAGAGTGTCAGCCATGCAGTGAAAACTTGGCTACACCTACAGGACAAGAACTTTTAGCAGCAGGGAATACATGTTCTTACACAACGTTGACGTCTGGCCAGAGAACATGATGAAGACTACGTAGAAAAATAGGACATGGACAACACATGTTGATGTATATTGTCACCAAATTCTGACTCTTAATAATAAATACGTTCTGAGAAAAAAATGTGGCGCGTAAGTTATTGAACGGCCCTCGTATGAAACGAGAAATCTGCTTCGTATTTCCCAGTTCTCTTCACGTTCATGAAAAATAATACAATAAGACGGTGACTCTCTTTCGTGTATCTCTCACTTTTGTATTATTATCAGTATATTAAGTATAATTGTCAACAGTGCCGCCCATTGCTGGTTGACCTTAAACCACTAAAAAAAGGAAAAACAAGTAAACAAAGTTCTGTAGTTCATTCTGAAGTACATTTCATGCGATAAATGTCCCAGAAATATTCCCCTCAGAGAAATCTCACTTACATGTACTTGTCGTTTAGTGTGATTTATATAACGTTTTCGAGACCTTCTATTTCCAGTGTACACAACAATATCACGTGTATCACACTTTGGGCCAGTCGCATAATATTTAAGAATTTCTGTCCAAAAATGATATACAGTTTTTATTTTTTCTAATTTACATTTGTAATTAAATACTGCGTCATTTTCAAGCTGCTGATTCACTCTAACATTTACAATTTTTTCCTAACAGTTTTGTGATTTTGTGTCACAGTTAGGTCCTCTACCCTACCAATAAGGATAACACACTTCAAGGAAAGCTCCGCTGGCCGAGCGACCGAGGCACCTAACTGTTGAACAGAGGGTCTGCTTTCGACTCCTAGATGCATTCTGCAGTTTCTTTTTTCGTAAATGTCTTCCTTCATGTCAAAGTAGGTGAGAATAGAAGGTTTTGAATTTAGAGGAAAGAGAGCTTACAAATTCAATCTACAAAACATATCGTGGGAGCGCTTTATAACCATACATTTCTGATAACAGGCTTTGTCTCATATTGGATTCCTGGAGTGGACGAACTAATAGCGTCATACCGTGTTTATAGACGACTGCGGTCATACAACTTGCATAGAGAAAGTAATAACGCCAAACTACACGCCCATGTGGCAGGTATGTGATGTTTATCATTTCTGCAAAGTTAAAACTCTATTTCGAGGCTTTCGCAGTTGAAATTCTGGAAACCCAGCAGGAACTCACAACCATGCAGTGTCAGTAACGATCCATAGCAACATTCATGATCAGCACAGACTTCTCAGGCGACAGGGTTATCGTATGTATGGTAAGTACCAAAGTTATTTACCCAAATAGAGTTTTTGTTAATTTTCGGACTGGCTTGATGTGACACGCCACGAATTCCTCCATTGGGCCAACCTCCTCAACTCAGAATAGCCTACGTCCTCAATTATATCTTGGATGTATTCCAATCTATGTCTTTGACTACAGTTTTTACCCTCTGCGACTTCTTCTATTACCATGGAAGTTATTTCTTTCTTCTTGTCTCTGTTTTCCACGTTTTCCTTTCTAGGACGATTCTGTGGAGCACTTCCTTATTCCTGGTCTTAACGGTCTCCTAATTTTCAACATCCTTCTGTAGCACAACATCTCAAACGCTTCGATGATCTTCCCGTTTGGTTGTCCCACAGTCCACGAATCACTACCACACAATGCTGTGCTCCAAAACGTATATGCTTGGAAATTTCTTCCTCGGATTATGCCCTATGTTTGCTGCTAGCATACATTTCTTGGCCAGAATGAACTCTTTGTCTCTGTTAGTCTGCTTTATATGTCCTCTTTCTTCGTCTGTCATGTGTTATTTTGGTCAAAAATAGCAGAATTCCTTCCTATACTACTTTGTGGTCTACAATTTTGATGTTAAGTTTATCGCTAATCTGATTTCTGCTTCTTATTACTTCGGTCTTCCTTCAATATACTCTCAATCCAGATCTTGTACTCATCCATTCCGTTCAACAGTTTCTGTAATTTTTTCATCGCTTGCACAAAGGGAAACAAAGTCATCAGTGAGTCTTATCATTAATGTCTTTTCACGCTGAGTTTCAGTCTTACTCTTGAGTCTTTCTTTTTTTTCCGCAATTCCTTTTTTGATGTACAAAGCGTTCGGAAATTCCCGTTACAAACTTCTAGAACTTGTAGAGGTGGGATAAGTACATAATATTTTGAATAGGAATTCATATCCTAAAAAGTTCCGTTTCCGATCTACGACAGTTTCAGTTCAGATGTTTGACTCATACACTTCTGCTTGAAAAAATGAATTAGGCGTGACACAGTGAAATTATTAGGTAACAATTAGAAACGAAACACAATTAAACACACATTTAGCAATTAAGCACATTTGTATTTGTTAACACTTAACCATTAAGTGTCTACGTTATTCCAAACCAAAACAGAACCCAGCATACTGTACGTACAGAACGGTACTGATAGGTTACAACAGCAGTTCGATGCAGCAGCCGGAAATGTTGTTACAGGCATTGTACGTACGAAGCATATTCTGGTAGACGCTCCCCATCCCACCAGATGTCTCTTCAGTTTCCAGTGCAGCGGCCAGAACTAGTGCCAGCATGTCTTCCTCTGTCTCTACAGGAGTCCCGTAAATTAAACTTTGCACACGACCTCACAAGAAGTAGTCTACAGGAGTTAAATTCGGCGGTCGCGGCGACCTCGCGTTTGGACCACTTCAGCCTATCCATCTTTCACCAAATTATCTGGTAAGATTTCACCGAACCGCACGTGAGAAGTGAGGTGGTGCATCATGATGCTGAAACCACATTTGACGTCATCCTGTGTACCCTATTGCCTACCAGGACAAGCAACTCTGAGACTTTTCTCTTTCCCTCGGCAGACGCAGACGTGTTACACATCTGAATTGAAACTGTCGTGGAACGGAAACGGTTCGTTCCCGGACATAGGTTCCTAGTGAAAATATTATGAACTCACTCCCCTCGACAAGTCCTAGAAGTTTGTAATGAGAATTTCCGAATACCCTGTATGGACTGAACAGTAGAGTCAGAAGTCTACATCCCTGTCTCACACCCTTTTTAATCCGACTCTTCGTTCTTGGTATTCTATTTTTATTGTTCTCTCTCGGTTGTTGCACATATTGAATATTACCCGTCCCTCCCTACATAGTTTACTCTTATTTACTCAGAAGTTCTTATATCTTGCACCATTTTAGACTGTCGAACGCTTTTTCCAGATCGACAAAACCTATGAACGTGTCTTAATTTCTCGTAAGTCTTGTTTCGATTGTCAACAGCAACGTCAGACCTGCCTGTCTGGTATCGTTACCTTTCAGAAAGCTAAACTGATGATCATCTAACAATCCTCGATTTTATTTTTGATTCTCCTTCATATTCTTCTTGGATATATGAGCCGTTGGGCTTATCGTGGGAGAGTTTTCGCACTTATCTGCCCTTCCTACCGTAGTTTCTCGGAGAGTGCATTCATGATATATTATTGATGCCGTGAATATGCCTCTTTCGAATGTTTATATGATAAGATCCATACAGCTAGCGTTTTCGGAGAATGTGAGGGTTTGCAAAAGAGTGAGTAAAAGAGCTACAAGAAAGGCAAGGATTAAAATTTTAGTTCTTCACTAATCGAAGTTGTTTGAGACATACATTTACCTACCTTGTTAAAACTCGTTATTGATTTATTTATCTTATTTACCATCCTATTGCAACCAATTTCGATACCTAGAAAACTACACATGAAAAAAGAACTGCAGAAGGCACGCAGGAATCGAACATATGACGTGAGCGGTTCACGCGTAGGTGCCTTGGTCGCTCGGCCAGGGACGCTTACGTTTAAAGGCGTTAACCTTTTTGGAACATAACCTGGTTTTCTAGAGTTCTCTAAAAATATGCTTTTGTCGACTCCATAGTCGCACAGTTTTTTACTATCTATCGATACTGTCAATTCTGAGTCGATTGTGCATCATGAACTTCAGAGGTGGTTTTACCAAAAATGGACGGTAGTGAGACAAAATATCTTAGGGTTCATCTGTTTAGGTGATTCACAAGGGACCTACCAATCATGAACTGAATCAGTTGCCCGTTTCTGAAACCTTCTCCCCCCTGTGAGCCACACTTTGATCTGGAGAAGTAACCAAACAACAACCCGGTTCATTTTGACCAAAGTTTTGTAAAATGTTCTCATCTGTACGTGGGAAAATACAAAATGATCCGATTTGCGGTATTAGCGTTTGACTTAGTTTATTGCAAACACAACACGTGAATACGGTTACAGCTAACTCTCAAAGTGTGAATCGACAATCAACGACGCGCAGCTGGTGCCTTATATACTTCGCCATTATCGACAAGAACATCTTTTAGTTCCTCATTTCTCCTCTCGGTGATACGCTTAGCGAAGAATTGCCTGCCTCTTAAACAACCATCGCAATGTTAATGTGAGAGACAACCATACTGCCACTTATTACAATAGGAGAAAACACAAACACACCCGCACACTAACGCGCAGACACAATGTTGAGGATCTTTTCCCCTTAGTAAAATATCAGTTTTTATAAACCTGCTGTTTTAGGATGTGCAACTTGGGCAGTATGTGGGATAAAACGAGATGTACAGAGTAGTGAGGAATGCCTAAAACCTAGGCAGCAGCCTACACACTGCCGCCTTTTCATCTACATCTATATCCACACCCTGAACCCACAGTGGAGAAGAAGGTATTTCTAATCGTTCTATGTATTACGGTTTCTCCCCGTTCCGCTCCCGTATGGACAAGGAAGAACGGTTTCCTAACGTCTCTGTGAGTGCTGTAATTTATTCCAATCATATCTTCACATTCTCCACAGCACGGACGGGCAACAGGCAGTCCGCGGGCCGCATCCAGCCAGCGGAAGAAATTCGTGGCAGATCGAGGAGCTCACGTTGCACCCCGCCCGTGACGCATTTTCGGATATTCGCCATTCTGTGGTTCGCATTTTACCAGTTTGGCATTAGCTCGGTGAAATATTTCACTGGCTCTTTACCCTATTTGCTTTGCTTTACTATTACTCGCGTAACAACTAATATATGAGATAAAATATGTTGCTACGAAAAGAGCCCCGAAATACCTTATAGTGATGCTGTGCTATGACTTTCTTTGGACCATTAATTTTCAACAAAACAAAATATATTCTGTTCTTATTATTCTGGATCTGGCTTTCTATTAAAGGAACATTTTTTCGTTACTGTAACGCGCCGTAAAGCTCAACATATCTTCCTTACTGTATAGTTATTGAAAAGGTTAATGAAAGTTACTTCGTTATCAATACTGATGTTACAGTACGCAATGATTGTTCAACATCAAAATTTTGCAGTGGATTTTTGTTAATAGTAAAACACCAATAAGTACCACGACTAACACGAGAACATGAGACTATCGTCATGGATAAAGATGTTTTTACTATAAGGTTGGCCAGACCAGAACTACGCACAGCAAGATTTCTTTTATGTTATGAAGGTAAATTATCTTTTTGCACTGTTAATAATATATTATCAGCAGCCCGCGTCAACCTGTAAAACACATCATAAAATCTGCTGCTCTGCTCTGCAATTCCGAAAGCTGAAAGAAATAATTTTACTTCACTATTACCTGCCCGCTTCTTTGCGGTATGATTGATTTCATTTAACGCAGTTTGAATGCGCCGCGGCAGCGGCTCGTTCGTTCGTAGCGCAGCTCTGCACCACGAATAATATTTAAATAACTGAAAATTTCTTAAAGGGATGGGATAAAATACCAGGCAAGCTTATTACAAATCATAATGCAAGGTTTACTAAGTAACTCTATTCAAAACATTTAAACAAATCAAGTTATTACACACCTTTCCCAAGCTATGTCTAATGGCCTCCCTCTCACAATCTTGACAAAAGAATGCTACGCAAGCGTACAATATAACGTCAAAGGCTCTTCCTACTCACGTAACTACAAGAAGACGACAGAGAAATTAATGTACGATCTGTACTATTTATAGTAGTCACATATTCTCATCTTTGTTTGATATTTAATAAGTATCGTCTGTGGCGGTTTCAGTACTCGCCGACACAGATATTATCTAAATAAAAAAAAAAAGTACATAATTCTATACAAGAACAAAACATGACACATAATGCTTTCTCTTTATTACATAATATGTCTTTTGCTAAGAGACGTTACAAATATAAGCCCAAGATGGCTTGCCGTGAAGGGCAACAAATCAGGGCGTAGAATATTGTCGACGTACCGGTGTGATGTAAGGGCGCCACGGATGACAGCTAAGGCGGTTCTGCTACTATGAAATAAATGGCACCCCAGACCATCACGCCTGGCTATCTGGCCGTATGGTGGGTGACAGTCAGGCTGGTCTCCAGAAACGTCTTCGACCCAGAATCTCATTCACTGGAGCAGAATTGTCCTCAATGATGAGATCCGTGACCAGCCAAGACATGTCTGGAGACGTCCCGGACAGTGGTGGATACCAACCTGACTGTCACCCACCCTACGGCCCGATAACCAGGCGTGATGGTCTGGGGTGCCATTTGTTTCGTAGTAGCAGGACACCTTTGGTTGTCATCCGCTGCACCCTTACAGCACAGCAGTAGGTTGACAATATTCTAAACCCCGTTTTGTTGCGCTCCATGGCAAGCCATCCTGGGTTTACATTTCAGCAAGATAGTGCCCACCCGCACCATAACTTGACCAGCGAGGTTGCCGGATCTCTCTCCAGTTGAGAACGTTTGGAGCATTATGGGCAGGGCCTTTCAACCAGCTTGGAATTTTGACGGTCTAACGCGCCAGTTGGGCAGAATTTGAAACTATATTCCTCAGAACGATATCCAGCAACTCTGTCAATCAGTACCAACCCGAATAATTGCTTGCATAAGGACTAGAAGGGGACCAAAGCGTTATTGATTTGCTCAATTTGTGAAGTTCTTTCTCTTGAATAAATTATGGAGGTTTCTGAAATTGTAATCATTTGTTTGTCTGTACTCGTACATGAGTACCACATCTATAGATTTTCGTCCCATTTGGGTGATTCCTTAATTGGTTTGTGTGTGTGTGTGTGTGTGTGTGTGTGTGTGTGTGTGTGTGTATGTGTGTGCGGGGGGGGGGGGGGGGGGTTGTTGATGTGAATGAGGCCTGCGAGTCACCAATGGTTGCTGGAATGGTACGTAGATAGCTGTAGTAATTTTTTAAACTGCTCCTTGAAACACTTAATAAGCTTTCACAGAACAGCTTCAGGTTTTTCAACAGTTCCGTGGCGCTATCGCCTGGGTCACACAAAGCTGTAACAGTTAGCGATTCCGTTCTCCTACAGTCCTATTTTGAATGGGTCCTACACACTGGAGCAAATTCTAGAATGGATTGCCGGAGTGTTTTGTAAACAATATCTTTTGTAGGCTGAAAGCATTGTCCCACTAGCTAGCAGTGATCAGAAGTCTCCACTTGCTCCACCTGTGACTGAGCGTGTATGATTATCTCATTTCATGTCCACAGAGTATTACACACAGATATTTGTCAAGGATTTCTTATTCCAAATCACTGATATTGTAGTCATGTTCTGGACATTTAAACCAAGTTGCCAGTCTTTGCACCACTTTGAAATCTTATCAACTTGTTTCAAGTAGTAATTCACTGTCGTCGTCCAGTTGTAGGATTCATGGTCAAATAAATAAAAATTTCACGATCCGCAAAAGACTGACATTCCTTATGATGAAAAGACATTTTTGGAAAAGGTCGCAAAATGTGTTCTCCGTCTTATCACAAAATTTAAAAATGTAATAATTGTCCATTTTATAGTTATCAACAAAAAATATTGGACACTACGAATTTTGCTAGGCCGTTTAAGGTACATAATTGATTTTGAACCAGTATTTGCCAGTTAATGACAACTTTTTATTCATAGATATTAAATTTTACATATTATGTACAGGGTGTCCCATAAAGAATGCAATATTTAATTTAATAATAAAACACATACTTTATTTGAAAACCACTAGTGTTACTATATCAACCGCCAATACGCAACACAAAGACTGAGATTAAACATGAAACAGGTAAATGTGTTCCACCCCGCTTCGTCTGCAGATACCCACAAAATTTTCGACTATACTAGAGCAAAGTTTAGCTTGAATTTGGCCAATGGCGCGTCCAATTCCCGCCTTGGGTTAAGGGATGGTTCGTGGATTGATCATATAAACACATGGTGTCAAACTCGGTGGCCAGTTGTGATTGCCATTGCGAGAGATGAGACGAGCAGGCAATCTTATTCTCAGCAACCTTGATGTTCAACGTTAGTGTGGCGTGCTTTCCCTCTCCTGGTGGAACCACATGCGTTCCACATACAGTTCTTGCAATTGTGGTAATAAAAACTGTGTTATCATATGGCGATAACGATCAACAGTCACAACTGGAGGCAGAGTCTAATACCCACTGTACATTGTATGTCAATCTTCGTTGCATTGTGACGAGCGGTTTCCAGTGTATCACTAAATAATATGAAGTCAGCACTTTTTTATAACAACTAACACTCCCAGAAATCACTTGAGAATCCCAATTTCATTTGTTCCTGGTTATCCACTCATTGCAGGCTCCACAGTGTCGTCGTAACTGCCGTCTGCCTCACAGTGAGCTACCTTAATTTAAGTATTAACAGTATTTTTCTTACTTGTCACTTCTTCTTCCGTGTGTTTTTGCTTTTAGGAAGCTTTAATTGTCGAGTGCTAGTAATAGTGTTCCAGAGATTTCGTGTTTGTTTTGAATACAGCCAGAGAGAGTCCCTTTAGTCAGCCACAGTGCCAGTAGTGCTAGTGTTTGTTTTCAATACAGTACAGAGACAGGTAGTGCTATTTTCATTGTTTTCTACAAGAAGTGGCTAGCAACCACAGGTTAGTCAACAATCAGCCGCCTTTAGTGAATTAGCAGTCTAGTTAAAAGTTGATTAACTCACTACAGTAAATTGATTTCTTAGGATGGATAGGATGTGTGACTGCTGTGTAAGGATGCAGGAGGAGCTGACCACTGTTCGCGAACAGCTGAGCGTGTTGATGGCCGCGGTCAGCCGTCTTCAGGCTGCTGCCTCGGAGTGTAGCGGCAGTGGGGAGTCTGCTGCGTCGCATGGTACACCCCAGGTGTTATATGCTTCACCCACTGTCCCTGCTGTCGAGACATCTTCGCGGGTACCGGGCGCGGTTGGGCCACCCTCTCTCCAAGCGGAGTGGCGGGTTCAGCGGCGTTCGCGGCGCACGAGGCAGTGGGTAAATGTGGAGGCTGGCCGTGTGGCATCGCCCGCTCTGCCTGTGAGTGGACATGTGGCCGCTCCTTCAGCAAGGTCCGAGAAGGCACACGGGGGGAGGGGTTTATTAGTTATTGGGAGCTCCAACGTTAGGCGGGTGATGGAGCCCTTTAGGGAAATAGCGGAAAGGTCGGGGAAGAAGGCCAGTGTTCACTCTGTCTACTTGCCGGGGGGTCTCATCCGAGATGTGGAGGAGGCCCTGCCGGCGGCGATAGAGAGCACTGGGTGCACCCGACTGCAAATTGTTGCTCATGTCGGCACCAGTGACTCCTGCCGTCTGGGTTCAGAGATCATCCTCAGTTCGTATAGGCGGTTGGCGGAATTGGTGAAGGCGGAAAGCCTCGCTCGCGGGGTAGAATCTGAGCTAACTATATGTAGTATCGTTCCCAGAACCGATCGCGGTCCTCTGGTTTGGAGCAGAGTGGAAGGCTTAAACCAGAGGCTCAGACGTTTCTGCGGTGATCTGGGGTACAAATTTCTCGACCTCCGCTATCGGGTGGAGAAATGTAGGGTCCCCCTGAATAGGTCAGGCGTGCACTACACGCCGGAAGCGGCTACAAGGGTAGCGGAGTATATGTGGAGTGCACATGGGTTTTTTTAGGTTAGAGAATTCCCTACCTAGGCCCGACAAGACGCCTCCTGAGACGCGGCAAGGTAGGAGTAGGCAAAACGCAACAGGGAATAACAATAATAATGTGCTAATAGTAAACTGCAGGAGCGTCTATAGAAAGGTCCCAGAACTACTCCCATTAATAAAGGGTCACAACGCCCATATAGTACTAGGGACAGAAAGTGGGCTGAAACCAGACGTAAACAGTAATGAAATCCTAAACTCAGATTGGAATGTATACCGCAGAGACAGGCTGGACAGTGAAGGGGGAGGCGTGTTTATAGCGATCAGAAGTGCAATAGTATCGAAGGAAATAGACGGAGATCCGAAATGTGAAATAATTTGGGTGAAGGTCACGGTTAAAGCAGGCTCAGACATGGTAATTGGATGTATCTATAGGCTCCCTGGGTCAGCAGCTGTTGTGGCTGAGCACCTGAAGGATAATTTAGAAAATATTTCGAGTACATTTCCCCACCATGTTATAGTTCTGGGTGGAGATTTTAATTTGCCGGATATAGACTGGGAAACTCAAACGTTCATAACGGGTGACAGGGACAAAGAATCCAGTGATTTTTTTAAAAGTGCTTTATCTGAAAACTACCTTGAGCAGTTAAACAGAGAACCGACTCGCAGCGATAACATTTTAGACCTTCTCGTGACAGACCCGAACTATCTGAAACAGTTAACGCAGAACAGGGAATCAGCGATCATAAAGCGGTTACTGCATCGATGATTTCAGCCGTAAATAGAAATATTAAAAAAGGTAGGAAGATTTTCTGTTTAGCAAAAGTGACAAAAAGCAGATTACAGAGTATCTGACGGCTCAACACAAAAGTTTTGTCACAAGTACAGATAGTGTTGAGGATCAGTGGACAAACTTCAAAACCATCGTACAATATACGTTAGATGAGTATGTACCAAGCAAGATCGTAAGAGATGGAAAAGAGCCACCTTGGTACAACAACCGAGTTAGAAAACTGCTGCGGAAGCAAAGGGAACTTCACAGCAAACATAAACATAGCCAAAGCCTTGCAAACAAACAAAAATTACGCGAAGCGAAATGTAGTGTGAGGAGGGCTATGTGACAGGCGTTCCATGAATTCGAAAGTAGAGTTCTATGTACTGACTTGGCAGAAAATCCTAAGAAATTTTGGTCTTATGTCAAAGCGGTAGGTGGATCAAAACAAAATGTCCAGACACTCTGTGACCAAAATGGTACTGAAACAGAGGATGACAGACTGAAGGCCGAAATACTAAATGTCTTTTTCCAAAGCTGTTTCACAGATAAAGACTGCACTGTAGTTCCTTCTCTAGATTGTCGCACAGATGACAAAATGGTAGATATCGAAATAGACGACAGAGGGATAGAGAAGCAATTAAAATCGCTCAAAAGAGGAAAGGCCGCTGGACCTGATGGGATACCAGTTCGATTTTTCACACAGTACGCGAAGGAACTTGCCCCCCTTCTTGCAGCGGTGTACCGTAGGTCTCTAGAAGAGTGTAGTGTTCCAAAGGATTGGAAAAGGGCACAGGTCATCCCCGTTTTCAAGAAGGGACGTCGAACAGATGTGCAGAACTATAGACCTATATTTCTAACGTCGATAAGTTGTAGAATTTTGGAACGCGTATTATGATCGAGTATAATGACTTTTCTGGAGACTAGAAATCTACTCTGTAGGAATCAGCATGGGTTTCGAAAAAGACGGTCGTGTGAAACCCAGCTCGCGCTATTCATCCACGAGACTCAGAGGGCCATAGACACGGGTTCACAGTAGAGATGGGCAAAACTGTTCTTTTCAGAGATCGGATCAGAACTGTTCACTCCCTGAAATGAACTAGCTCTTTTTCATGACTCACCACTCATTCACAACAGAAAACAAATGGAAGGCACATTGCCCTTTAAACTTGGTTTATTCCAGTACTATACCTGTATTTTGATCTTATTTAATCCTATTTTAAAGTAAAACAGATAATGAGTAAGAATTTTGTATTGTTTATTGAAATTTCCACGGTATGACAAAGTTTTTGATTACTGATTTATTTTGCACTATCGTGGTTTTTTGGGTGATCGAAAAATGTTGCAACTTGAGATTTATATTAACAATATATTTGGCTATAATGTATTAAAATTTCATTAACCTCGTACAAGTACATCGCAAGCCATATATTTTTAAAGTGAACGTTTCCTTCCAAAGACGCCTAAAATCGCAAAACCCGTACTACAATAAGAAAAAAATATATAAATTTGACTGTAAGACCAAAGTGCTGCATATAGCCTTCCGCAGAATAAAACAAGGAAAATATTGGTGTATCACTTTTGCTATACGTTTATCGGTTCGCTCGTAATGAAAGTGTAAATTCGAGTCACCATAATAAAAAATCCTATAGTAAGAGGAGCCGTCAGGAACCTAATCTGATCAGTTTAAACAAATAAAAATAAAATAAAAACAAATGATGTATACGTAACATAATTATGTAATATACATAACGGTATTACCATGAACAACAATATCCAGTAGAGACGAACTCCGATGCAGAAACGCTGAGTCAAGCAGGTCGAGCCGCGAACTGTATTACTGCGCAAGCTAAGACCGCAGAGACCAACGTGACACCGGAGTTGCTTTGCTCAACGCTCTGGCTAGAGTCGAGAATGGTGGGGTGAGCGTTGAGCGGGCGAGTTCCGAGGGTGGGGGGAGCAGTGAACGGCCACCACTCACCCGCTCGGAGGCAAATCGTCCGTTCTCTTGCGAGCAGGTTGTTGCAAGTAGTTCTTATGTTCTCCGCTAGGAGGCTCTCTGTCCTGTTGCTCGCATCAACTGCCCAGAGGGCAGGACGTGCGACTGAAACGATCGCCGACGGAGTGCTACGCTAAGTTAAGGTGCGCCAGACACTCCACGCGACAGAGGAAGCACAGAGAGGGCACGGCATATGTGAAACAAAATCCAATGGGGCACTGCACAATGCAGGCAGCCAAGGCAGAAGCACGGCAGAGGCCGGCGCTGGCTGTGTTGTGTGGCGTGCAGTGTGCTCTGACCAGCAGAGGCCCCGCTGATATGCTCCGTCTCTCTCTCTCTCTCTCTCTGCTGTGGGAAACGTTTGGAGCTACCGTTCTTTTTTTATGAATCACTGATTGTTCACTCCTTTGAAAGATTCAACTCTATGAATTAGTTGAGGAGCGGATCCCCCATCTCTAGTTCACAGGTAGATGCGGTGTTTCTTGACTTCCGCAAGGCGTTCGATACAGTTCCCCACAGTCGTTTAATGAACAAAGTAAGAGCATATGGACTATCAGACCAATTGTGTGATTGGATTGAAGAGTTCCTAGATAACAGAACGCAGCATGTCATTCTCAATGGAGAGAAGTCTTCCGAAGTAAGAGTGATTTCAGGTGTGCCGCATGGGAGTGTCACAGAACCGTTGCTAATCACAATATACATAAACGACCTTGTGGATGACATCGGAAGTTCACTGAGGCTTTTTGCGGACGATACTGTGGTGTATCAATGGAAAATTGTACTGAAATGCAGGAAGATCTGTAGCGAATTGACGCTTGGTGCAGGGAATGGCAATTCAATCTCAATGTAGACAGGTGTAATGTGCTGCGAATTCATAGAAAGATAGATCCCTTATCATTTAGCTACAAAATAGCAGGTCAGCAACTGGAAGCAGTTAATTCCATAAATTATCTTGGAGTACGCATTAGGAGTGATTTAAAATGGAATTATCATACAAAGTTGATCGTCGGTAAAGCAGATGCCAGACTGAGATTCACTGGAAGAATCCTAAGGAAATGCAATCCGAAAACAAAGGAAGTAGGTTACAGTGCGCTTATTCGCTCACTGCTTGAATACTGCTCAGCAGTGTGGGACCCGTACCAGATAGGGTTGATAGAAGAGATACAGAAGATCCAACGGAGAGCAGCGAGCTTCGTTACAGGATTATTTACTAATCACGAAAGCGTTGCGGAGATGATAGATAAACTCCAGTGGAAGACTCTGCAGGAGAGACGCTCAGTAGCTCAGTACGGGCTTTTGTTAAAGTTTCGAGAGCATACCTTCACCGAAGAGTCAAGCAGTATATTGCTCCCTCCTACGTATATCTCGCGAAGAGACCATGAGGATAAAATCAGAGAGATTAGAGCCCACACAGAAGCATACCGACAATCCTTCTTTCCACGAACAATACTAGACTGGAATAGAAGGGAGAACCGATAGAGGTACTCAGGGTACCCTCCGCCACACACCGTCAGGTGGCTTGCGGAGTATGGATGTAGATGTAGATGTAGATGTAGCATCCATACATATTATAGAAATGGATCTATGTATGTATGTTCCACATCTCCTCCTAAATCACTGGAGCAAATTCAACCAAACTTGGTACACGTATCTCTTACTATTGGTCAACAATCGCTGTGGAGGTAAGATCCCCCTGACGACTATAGTTCAATAGATATGACATCATAAACAATTAGATGTGTGAAAAACTGCCGCATCACGCATGATGTTTAAATTTATTGCTCCTTTGCTACAAAATCTATTCGCAATAAATTTCGCAGACAGTATCCACATATGCCGCTAAATCCACCTACAGTATTATTTCATGGTACCACACATAATTCAGGAGATATGACGTCATAAACTCTGAGATGCGTGAAAGACTGCGGCATCATGCATAAAGTTATAGACATTTATTCTTTACTACGAAGACATTCCCAGAGTCGAGTCAACTTAAGGAAATCCCTGACACCTGGCTGCACTTTTGACAGCTTTCAGGTGCGAAGCGCAAACAGCTGCAGCCGAAAATAATAGTCATAGAGAAGAGAAGCAGCTGCGCCCTGTGGACCGAAACTGTCTAATACGGATACTGTGCTTATATATTTGTTCCGTAATTTCAAAGGTGTTTTCAAAAATACAAGGAAATTAAATTTTTTGATATTACACTAAAAACACAGTTCATTTTTTGTTTTTGTTGCTAAAAGATAATTGGAAAATGAACAGCCTGGCCATGCCTGTTTTTCAGCTACTGTCACAATAAAACACCATGTTTAAACATCCTTTTGGTTTAGATTTAACACCAAACTCTGTGTCCCCGCATAAGTGACTGGACGTATCGTTTTGCAGGCCAGAGGAAGAGCGAGCCATTTCCAGCAGGATCACGTCATTAAAACAACGATTATTAAAAAAGTACTATTATATGGATTACCGTATTAAACAAAATTTGTGACAGGATTGAGGATTTCTTGGTGGGGAGGACGAAGCTTGTTATGTGATTTCTGGTTTTCTCGGAGTGATTGATTAAAAGTGTGGTTCTGGATACATAGCCGAGTTGTTCTTTCCATTTTACGTATAATATTTCGACGATCTACCTAGTCGTCATCTTCAGGTATCGCGAATTTTGCTGTTATGTGCACTCTTGGATTTCTGTGCCAGTATGGGATTAGTAATCACAAACTCCTTTTTTAAACATAAGAACACTCACCGGTATACTTGGGAAGGCAGGGGAACCAGATCTGTCATTGACTATATAATAACAGATCAGGAATTCGGGAAGGCTGTGAGGGACACACGTGTATTCAGGGGATTCTTTGATGACACTGATCATTATTTAATCTGCAGTGAAATTGGGATTGTGAGACCGAAAGTGCAGGAGGTCAGGTCCATATGTAGGAGGATAAGAGTGGAGAAACTTCAGGATAAGGAAATCAGGCACAAGTACATAACAGCGATCTCAGAAAGGTACCAGTTAGTTGAATGTAGTCAATTACAGTCATTGGAAAACGAATGGACAAGGTACAGGGACACAGTACTAGAAGTGGCTGAAGAATGTCTTGGAACAGTAGTGTGTAAAAGTAGGATGAAGCAAACAGCTTGGTGGGATGACACAGTCAAGGCAGCCTGTAAAAGGAAAAAGAAGGCGTATCAGAAATGGCTACATACTAGAACTCAGGTAGAGAGAGAAAGTTATGTTGACGAAAGAAACAAAGCCAAACAGATAATTGCAGCATCCAAGAAGAAATCTTGGGAAGACTTCCGAAAAGGGTTGGAGACTTTGGGTCAAGCTGCTGGAAAACCATTCAGGAGTGTAATTAGCAGTCTTCGAAAGGGAGGTAAGAAGGAAATGACAAGTATTTTGGACAGGTCAGGAAAACTGCTGGTGAATCCTGTTGATGCCTTGGGCAGATGGAGGGAATATTTTGAAGAGTTGCTCAATCTAGGTGAAAATGCGATCAGTAATGTTTCAGATTTCGAGGTAGAATGGGATAGGAATGATGGTGGAAATAGGATCACATTTGAGGGAGTGGAGAAAATGGTCAATAGATTGCAGTGCAATAAAGCAGCTGGGATGGATGAAATTAAGTCAGAACTCATCAAATACATTGGAATGTCAGGTCTTAAATGGCTACACAGGATAATTGAAATGGCGTGGGAGTCGGGACAGGTTCCATCAGACTGGACGAAAGCAGTAATCTCACCAATCTTTAAACATGGAAACAGAAAAGATTGTAACAACTACAGAGGTATCTCTTTGATCAGCGTTGTGGGTAAAATCTTCTGAGGTATTGTTGAAAGGAAAGTGCGAGTACTAGTTGAGGACCAATTGGATGAAAATCAGTGTGGGTTTAGGCCTCTTAGAGGTTGTCAGGACCAGATCTTTAGCTTACGGCAAATAATGGAGAAGTGTTATGAGTGGAACAGGGGACTGTATCTATGCTTCATAGATCTAGAAAAGGCATATGACCGGGCTCCTAGGAGGAAGTTATTGTCTGTTCTACGAGATTATGGAATAGGAGGCAAACTTTTGCAAGCAATTAAAGGTCTTTACATGGATAGTCAGGCAGCAGTTAGAGTTGACGGAAAATTGAGTTCATGGTTCAGAGTAGTTTCAGGGGTAAGACAAGGCTGCAACCTGTCTCCACTGTTGTTCATATTATTTATGGATCATATGTTGAAAACAATAGACTGGCTGGGTGAGATTAAGATATGTGAACACAAAATAAGCAGTCTTGCATATGCGGGTGCTTAGTTGTGATGGCAGATTCGATTGAAAGTTTGGAAAGTAATATTTCAGAGCTAGATCAGAAATGTAAGGACTATGGTATGAAGATTAACATCTCCAAAACGAAAGTAATGGCAGTGGGAAAGAAATATAAACGGATTGAGTGCCAAATAGGAGGAACAAAGTTAGAACAGATGGACGGTTTCAAGTACTTAGGATGCATATTCTCACAGGATGGCAACATTGTGAAAGAACTGGAAGTGAGGTGTAGCATAGCTAATGCATTGAGTGCTCAGCTACGATCTACTCTCTTCTGCAAGAAGGAAGTCAGTACCAAGACTAAGTTATCTGTGCACCGTTCAATCTTTCGACCAACTTTGTTGTATGGGAGTGAAAGCTGGGTGGATTCAGGTTACCTTATCAACAAGGTTGAGGTTACGGATATGAAAGTAGATAGGATGATTGCAGGTACTAGTAGATGGGAACAATGGCAGGATGGTGTCGACAATGAGGATATTAAAGAAAAACTGGGAATGAACTCTATAGATGTAGCAGTCAGGGCGAACAGGCTTAAATGGTGGGGTCATGTTACATGCATGGGAGAAGCAAGGCTACCTAAGAGACTCATGGGTTCAGCAGTAGAGGGTAGGAGGAGTCGGGGCAGACCAAGGAGAAGGTACCTGGATTCGGTTAAGAATGATTTTGAAGTAATAGGTTTAACATCAGAAGAGGCACCAATGTTAGCACTGAATAGGGGATCATGGAGGAATATTATATCGGGGGCTATGCTCCAGACTGAACGCTGAAAGGCATAATAATCAGTCTTAAATGATGATGATGATGATGATGATGATGATGATGATGACGTGCACTCGCTGCCTAGACTCCAGCCACTGCGGTGGGGTCCAGCCAGCTAACACACATAACAGCAAAACTCACAGCACATGAAAATAAGTACTGGGCTGGTCGCTGAAATAATGTGCATAAAATAGAAAATAGTCGGTTGTGTACCTGCAAGCACACCGTGTTATCTTGGAAGGAAAGTCGTCGACAGAAGTAAAAGTAACTTCAGACGAGCCCCAGAGGTGTGTGCTAGGAGCCCTCTTATTCAAACTGATTACAATTTTGACAACTCGTTTTAAATCTTCATAAACGTAAATGCATTAGCTGCGGAAACATTCGACTCCAACAAACAACTGGGCGTAACACTTAGTAGGGATGTAAAATGGAATGATCAAATAGGTTCGGTCGTAGGTAAGGTAGGTGGCAGACTTTGGTGCATTCGCGGAATACAAGGGAAATGCAGACAGTATACAATGGAGATTCATTATAAATAACTTGATCCTCATTTTGGAATATTGCTCGAGTGTGTGGCATACATACCAAATAGGACTAACACAGAAGGGTGACACGAATGGCCCCAGGTTTGTTTGTACGTGAGAGTGATACAGATATGCTGAAATGGCACTCTTGAAGATAGTTGTAAAGCACCCAGACAAAACCTACTTACAAAGCTCCAAGAACTGGCTCTAAATGTTGACTCTAGGAATATAAGACGACCCCCTCGCATAGGGATCATGAGGATAAGATAAGATTAATTACAGAGGCATTTAAACAATCATTCTTCCCACGCTCCACACGTGAATGGAACGGGAAGAAACCCTAAACATGTGGTACCATTCTAAGTACCCATTGTCATGAACTTCGCAGTGGTTTGCATTGCATATACGTAGATGCAGATCCACTGTAATGCTGAAGACAAATTTCGGATTAAGCGCAGCAATACTTAACTCTGAGATTAAGCACAGATTACTACACTATGTTGCGAGCCAACCGCATGAAATGGGGATCTTAACTTTCTACTTTAAGGAATTTACTCTGGCTTGCTGGGACCAAAAATGTAACGTGATCCGCCATTTTATCGTTACATATGAAATGACGTAGTTTCAGAGACTTTACTGGTCTCATACAGATACGATTTTATGTGTATAGACTGAAGTGGCAAGTGAAAATTTGTATCAAGACCGGAACTCGAACCTGGATCTCTTGCTTACTAGGAAGTTGTGTTAGCCACTAAACCACCATGGCACAGCGGTTCACACAACTGCACGGTTTACCCTCGCATGTCTTGTTCCTCCACCGCTGCACTAAGGCGTCTTAGTGTCTAACACGCCTGCCTAGTAAGTGGAAGACCCAGGTTTGATACCCAACCCTGGTACAAATTTTCACCCACCACTTCACTCTATATACATAAAATCATATCTGTATGAAACCAGTAAAGTCTCTGAAACTATGTCATTTCGTTTGTATAAGTACCTGCTTCTGGGTTTCGGGCCGGATCCCCCATTTACGTTCGATGCTGAGGTTCTATTTCAGAACATGGAGGGCCTCCGCAATTCTGTTCGTGTGTAAGGGGGAGTTTAAAGTAGACTGGCGCAGCAGTGCGAATCTGGATCGAGGAGAGAGCCATACCAGGGTAATCCGTGCAGTTGTGTGAATCGCTGTGCCAAGGCAGCTTAGTGCCTACCTAGTAAGCAGGAGAGCCTGGTTCGATTCCTGAACTGGGTACAAATTTTCGCAGCCGCTTCAGTCTGTACACATAAAATTTTATGAATGCTCGTTCACTAAGCGTGCAGGGTAGTACTGAATTCTGACATGATTGTGAAACATTTAAGCCCTATGATTTAAACAGACTGAACCAAACAAAATAAACTATCCGGAATGACCACGTAGTAACGAAGTTATTTCACCATGCATTCTTAGCAAGACAATTTTTAAACATGTTTGGTATACACAGTGGTGACAAAAGTCACGGGATAGCGATATGCACGTACACAGAGGGCGGTAGTATCGCGTACAGAAGGCATAAAACGGCAGTGCATTGGCGGAGATGTCATTTGTAGTCAGGTTATTCAAGTGAAAAGGTTTCCGACGTAATTATGGCCGGAAGACGGGAATTAACAGACTATGAACGCGGAATGGTAGTTGGAGCTAGACACATAGGACATTCCGTTTCTGAAATGGTTAGGGATTTCAGTATTCCGAGACCCACAAAGGCAATTGTGTGCCGAGAAAACCAAATGTCTGGTATTATCACTCACCATGGAAAACGCGGTGGCCGACAGCCTTCAGTTAACGACCGAGAGCAGTGGCGTTTGCGTAGAGTTTCAGTGCTAACAGACAACCAACACTGCTTGAAACAAAGCACAAATCAATATTTGACGTACGACCAACGTGTGCGTTATGACAGTGCGGCGAAATTTGGCTACGGCAGCAGACGACGGACGCGAGTGTCTTCTCATACAGCATGAATTCTCCTGCAGCGCTCGTGACCACATCGGTTGGAACCTAGATGACAGAAAAAACGTAGCCTGGTCAGAAAACCCTAGATTTCAGTTGGTAAGAGCTAATGGTAGGGTTTGAGAGCGGTGCATACCCAATGAAGGCATGGACCCAATTGGACAACAAGGCACTGTGCAAGGTAATTGTGCTTCCATGTTGATGGGGGCTGTGTTCACGTGGAATGGACTCAGTCTTGTGGTCCAACTGAACCCATCACTGACTGGAAATGGTTATGTTCCGCTGCTTGGAGACCATTTGCAGTCATTCATGGACTTCATGTTCCTAAACAACGACGGATTTTTTTTTTTTTTTTTTTTTTTTTTTTTTTTTTTTATGACATTGCGCCATGTCACTGGGCCAAAGTTGTTCACAATTGGTTTGGAGAACATTCTGCGCAATTCTAGCGAATTATTAGGCCACCCAGATCGCCCGACATGAATCCCACTAACATTTATGGGACATAATCGAGAGGTCAGTTTGTGCACAGATTGTGCACCAGCAACACTTTTGCAACTAAGGACGGCTTTAGAGGCAGCATGGCTAAGTATAGGGAACTTCCAGCAACTTGTTAAGTCCATGCCATGTCGAGCTGCTGCACTACACTGGACAAAATGAGATCTGACTCGATATTAGGAGGTATCCTCTGACTTTTATCACCTCAGTGTATAAAGGAATGGGATTCTGAATAATCTTAGTGGACTAGAGATTTAGCATTCAAGAATCCAGTTATTTAGTGACATCATTTAGCACTGAACAGAACACTATCAGCACAACTCATTGTCAAGTTGTAATAGCTATAGTCCCATACTTATATATGAGGCAGGGGAATTAAGTGAATTTGTATGACAATCAGCACTGATAAGCCTCAGTGAAACATAAGGTTTATAATCTATTTAAGGATAGGTTTCTGCATCATACTCTACCTTTAGGCTGTCAGATCAACAGTGAAGCATAAGAGTGGGAAACTGTGATTACCACTGACAGTAAAACTTTGCAAGGGTTCATTTAATGGGAAAATGGCTGCCAACTAAATAACATTGGTTGAAGACCACATGCTGCTCTGCACATGCTGAGAAATACAATACTAACTCACCATTATTATTATGATAAAATGAATTAATGCTACACTCATTACATTGAATTTAGTGATTTTAAATGGGGAGGGTGGGTACAAGCCTAATGATGACTACATGAAGGATCTACACAAACAGATACAAGGTCCTCTAATAAACTGAATTTTTGACACCAAGCTTCACTCGATGTAACGTATTTCACAGGCAAAAAGTTGTTTTAATATAAACATAGTCATTCCCTTTGCCTGAAGGTGCCACACATTTAAACAGATATTAACTCATAAAATCCAAGTCCACCTAGAATTACATCTCCAAATTTCAGTACAGCATTGATACTCACAAGCTCCTCTCAGTGGACTCTCAACTCACAATCTTTTTCTCCCTAAACTTGTCACAAACCTCAGCATCAGTCCTCTATGGATAGAGTGGCAAACTGACCAGTTGCCCACACCCACCATAAAGCATGAGATGTTAACCCAATTAGGTTTGGAAAAAACACAAGTATCTGTTGCCCTCTACTCTCTGAACAGAGAAGACTTAGAGAAGATTATACCCAGCAGGCACAATTTTAAGAACAGTGTGAAAGTTCTGTTCTTCTGCTAAGATGTGATACTGCCAACTAAGTTTGAAAGGAAAACCAAAATGACATACCCCTGGTCTCCCAGAGGAGGACGAATGGAAACCTCCACTGGCTAGCAGCTGTGCAGCCATGGAAATGGAAATGAGCATATGGCATAGTGGGCCAGGAGTCCCCCATTCTGGGAAGTTCGGCCACCAAGGGAAAGTACTTGTTTCCATTTCAGGATTTAGTAAAAGAAGGAGGCACATGGTTACCAATCTCAAATGACTGTAGAGAGAAATAAAATAAAGTTCCACAGCAATATTCCTCCAGGCATTGGCAGGAAGATGAATCACATAATCATTATTAATAAATAATACAGATGATATGTCAGTGAATGGCAACATTATGGAGGAGGTACAAAAATAATGTATGTCTTTCATCATTCCAGTGCCTGAAGTGAAGCTTCCATAGAGACTCAAATTTTGATATGAAAGATGAGGATCAAGGAAATTTTGTTAGGCCTTAGGTGCATGGTTCAAAAATGGTTCAAATGGCTCTGAGCACTATGGGACTTTAACTTCTAAGGTCATCAGTCCCCTAGAACTTAGAACTACTTAAACCTAACTAACCTAAGAACATCACACATATCCATGCCCGAGGCAGGACTCGAACCTGCGACCGTAGCTGACGCACAGTTCCAGGCTGTAGCGCTTAGAACCGCTCCGCCACACCGGCCGGCTTTTGGTGCATGGGAATGTATACATGTTTATAGGGGTTTTTGACAGAACTCTAGGTCCAAAGTCAATGCTCTCAACTTTCTTTTGTGACATGTCACAAACTAGGTTACATTTAATTGATAAACTTATGTAATAAGTCTCAAAATGTTGCCAATGTTGCCCAGGTGCAGGACACAAGTCCACTCTTAAAATTATGAAAGTATGTATTCCAGGATTAATGAACAAATATATTACCTCCTTTTATGCACACATCACAGTGAGAGATAGTTGGCTGTACACAGATAGTTATTATTCTTATATACCATATACAAATTAAATAGGTAGGAGAGGTGGGTTGTGTACCTCTGCTACACACTTATAGTTTGTTCACAATGTCCTGACTGAAATTTCAGGAAGGTGTGAGGAGTAGAGGAACCAAGCTCCACCCACTGGAGCCCAACACATTGGCAGCTACAGGGACAGTGGTAGTGCAGGGAGAACAAGTTGCACTTTCCTGACAAAGTTCTGGCACTTCATGTGTGCAGTACAACAAGGCAATCACTTCATAATGGCTACAGTACACATAGGTACTGTATTTTAGATCACTAATGTTGGCAGTAGACAGGCACAAAACTTTCATGGCCTCTAGTCTGCCACCTTCTACTGGCCTAAGTCAATCAGGAACTAGGAAGGACATTGTGAGCCAACTATACTGGTGCATGTGGGGACAGATGTATATGTAGACTCTGTGACACATTAGTACACATATGGACTGATTACCATTTTTTGTGATTTGCAGTTCCTTAAAATCCCATTTGATAAGTAATTATCGATACCTATTTTAGTATAAATTATCAAAATTGAGTAAAGAATCCTTATTTTTGTACTGAGAATGTTAGCACAATGTTTCCCAGCCCTTTTGGTTAAGATTGCCTAAGAGTTATTCTATGGATGGTATACACTGTTCCTCCCTCATTCTGTATATCTCTGAAGGAAAGTGTGTAAAACTTGATCGTTCCACTATTAACCTATCAATTGTGACCACCATGCACCAAGAAACAACACTGAGCTTTGAAGGACAAATGTAAAAGTATCCTCTTTCTAATCATCTCAGTTTTAACTACAGCTAATCTCCCTAGTAAAATATTTTTTTGAGTTGAACTCAAAACAAATGTGGTGAACTATACACCATGAGTAATTTGCGTAAATAATATAATTTATATAATCCCATAAATTTTGAGTGCTGTCAGTTTCACAAGTGTCAATGCACTTAGGGCATTCATTTGCTAACTGTTCGTTTAATTCACATGTATTTTACAGGAGTTAAGCTGGAGGGAAAAGAATTCAGAGGACACTATTTCCACTTCATCAGGGGAAGGTATGTGATATGTACCATACTCTTCCTTTTAGATAAACAACCTGAACAATTAAGTTCAAATGTCTTAAATATTTTGTGTCTGAAGCAGTTGCCAAATGTCTTCCTAAGACATTAATATAAATTTAGATATGTGCTGTTCATGATTGCTAAACTTTCACTAAGTCTAGTTAACACTTATATCTGTTCCTGCAGCTGCATTTTTGTTCTTTGGTTCCTTTTTCAGTTTCTTTCTTCTTGAAAAAAACTGTAATGACACTGTGTTCTGCTGTGGTGATGATTTTTTATGGGTGTTATTTGCTAGTATTTGATCTTGTTGTTGTACACAGCATGAGGCAAACAGTGCTGTACTATTAAATACACTACCAAATTCAGTATATCAGTACATGATACATGGCCTAAAATGTTATACACTTCATGGTATGCACACAGCAAAGACAGTTTGCTCTGATCTGTGTGCTCTGTAGGGGCCCATGGCATGGGCAATGTTATGGCCAGAGCAGGTTGGAAAAGGCTAGTGTCCACTCTGTCTGCTTGCCAGGAGGGTCTAGTCTGAGATGTGGAGGAGGCTCTGCTGGCAGTGACTGAGCACACTGGGTGCACTCAGCTGCAAATCATTGCTCTTGTCAGTACGACTGATGTCTGCTGCCTGCATTCACAGGCCATCCTTAGTTCCTACAGGCAGCAGGCTGATTTGGTGAAGACAGTGGGTCATGCCCACAGAGTGAAAACATAGCTAACATTATGCAGCGTCGCTCCCACAAATGACCATGGTCCTCTGGTTTGGAGGTAATAGGGAGGCTTGAAACAGAGGCTCAGACAATTCCTTGATCATCGTGGATGTGGATTTTGTGACCTCTGCTATTGGGTGGAGAGTTGTATAGCCCCCTAGGTCATGTGTGTGCACTAAATGCAGGAAGCAGCTATCAGGGTACTGGAGTATGTGCAGCAGGCACATGTGGATTTCTTAGGATAGAGAAATCCCTCTACACACCTGATAAGACACATTCTGAGTGCATACGGAATAGCATTCATCATAGAAGATTGGAGAAACAAAATGTTAATACTGTAGTAGCTAATAGCAAGAGCATCTATGGGAAGGTCCCAGAACTAGTCTCATTTATAAATAGTAAAAAATACCCACATAATACTAGGAGCAAATAGCTAGATGAAACTGCATGTCAACAGCAATGAAATCTGGACTCCAACTGGAATGTATATCATAAAAATAGATTGAATGCTGGTGGTAAAAGTGTGTTTATAGCAATAAAAAATACAATAATATCTAATGAGATGAATACTGATTCAGAATGTGAAAAAATTTGAGTGAAGATAAGTGTTAAACACAGAGCAAACTTGGCTCCTGGATGCCTTTATAGACTCCCTGCCGCAGCAGGAACACCTGAGGGGAAACTTGGAAAACATTTCATGTAATATTCCTGATCATGTGGAGATTTTAACTTATCTGCTATAGTCTAGGAGAGTCAAGTGATTAGGATTGGTAGTAGTCACAGAGAATCATCTGAAATTTCTCCAAGTACCTTACCCCAAAAATTATAATGAACAGTTAATTGGAGAACCAACTCATGAAGAAAAAATCTTATACCTGCTGGTGGTAAAAAGACATGAACTTTTTGAATCAGCACAGAACATGGAATCAGTGATCATAAGTCCATTACAGTTTCACTGAATATGGCTGTAAACAGGAATACAAAGAATGGTAGGAAGATCTTTCTGTTTAACAAGGGTGACAAGAGACAAATTCCAGATTGCCTGACAGGCAAACACAAAAATTTCATTTCCAGCACTGATAGTGTTCTGCATCAGTTGACGGATTTGAAGAGCGTAATACAACATGCTTTAGACAGATACGTGCTGAGTAAAACTGTGAGGGCTGATAAAGACTACCCATGCTTGGACAACCATGTTAGTAGTCATAATGGCATTGAAACAGGGGATGCCACAGAAAAGGTTGAACTACTAAAAGCCTTTCTACAAAACTATTTTACAGAGGAAGATCACATGGTAGTTACTCCTTTAAACCATTTCATGGATGCAAATGACACATATCATAACAAGTGACCAAGGAATAGAAAAGTAGCTGAAATCACTTAGAAGAGGAAAGGCCACTGGACCTGACTGGATACCAGTTCATTCCTACACTCCTAGCAGAAGTGATCCATAGGTCTCCAGAGGTGTGAAGCATTGCTAATGATTGGAAAAAGCTCAGGTAATTCCCCTTTTCAAGAAGGGATGTTGTACAGATGCACGGAATTATAGGCCTATATCTTTGACACTGATCTATTGTAGAACTTTGGAATATGTTTTATGCTCACATATTATGACATTTCTATAGATCAAACATCTCCTCTGTAGACATCAACATGGGTTCCATAAACAACAATCCTATGAAAGCCAGGTAGATGCTGTGTGACTGCAGAAGTAGCTACTTCCATAAAATATAGGTGTACATACCAAAGCTGGAATGTTTTTAATGTTTAATTTTTGACTTGAACATGTCTGCCCTAAACTTTGATTATTGCCATCTCACAAAGTTACTTCATTGCTTTTAAATTTTCATTCTGATGCAGACATCCTTAGAAGTGTCAAAACCTAGGTACATGTATTAAAAAAATATTTGCCACCAGTTACCACTGTTATTTCTCCATTGAAAGTTATTTATATTAATACAGAACACAACTTCAAAAACATTGACACAAGTAAACTTTGTGCCATCATCAAACTTGTGAATTAATACTGAAAAATAGATCACTTTTAATTGTAACTGCATATAGTTCCTCACTGGAAAATTTTGAACTGTTTGTGAGGAGTCTCCATTCCCTGCTACACTGTCAGTTAGGTAGTAGCAAGCATTAGTAGTCTGTGGTGACTTCAGTGTAGATTTACTAAGGAATTTTGATAGGAAAAATGATGTGGAAATCTTATTTGGATTCTATAATTTGATCTCAATAATTAATTTTCCTATACAGGTGAATAAAGACACCAAAACCCTAACTTATGATATTTTCTTTGGTGACACTCAAAGTAAGAAAACAATTGTTAACCCAGTAACAAATGATCTCGCTGATCACAGAGCAAAGTCAGTCAGGATAAATAAGACAGTGCCTTACAGTATAAATACTCCTCAGTGGAAATCAGAATAATTAATTACTACAGGACAAATATTTTCAAACATAGTTTAAAGAGATAACCTGGAATACAATTTATAATTAATCAAATTTCAACATAAAATTTAATCTACTCCATGATAAATTCATATTATTATTTGAAAATAGCTTTCTGCATAAGCTAATCAGAGAGGACATTACACAATGTACAACACCATGGATCACTAGAGTGAGTAAAGTATCTTGTGAAAGGAAATGAGAAGTATATCTATTGGTGAAAACAAGAAGAGATCCTGTAGTAGTTGCACTCTACAAAAACGCCTCAGAATTTCTAAGAAAACTTATTAAAAATCAAGGAACATCTGTAAAATGTCAGAAATCAATTATTTCAACAACAGTTGAAAGGCTATATAGAATATAGTGATATGAGAAACAGGGCAATCAGCAATAGAACAGGATAACATCACTATTGAGCTGAATGGAAAGGCTGTAAATGATGAGTCACAGGTACCAAATACGTTTAATAATCATTTTTTTAAATATAGCAGAAAGTATAAGGACAAACAGTACAAGAGAAAAATCACAGCAGTATGTTGAAAAAGCAACTTTCACAAAATTCAGTCATATGAATATAACACAAACTTCTCCTTCTGGAATTAAGAAAATCATATATCCTCTAAAAATTAAAGCTCATCTGGATTTGATGGTGTTCCCAGTAGAGAACTAAAGATTTGTTCCCATATAATAAGCCTTGTCTTATCTCAAATCTGTAATGTATCACTAACTCAAGGCATCTTTCCAGAGAGACTGAAATATGCCCTTGTTAAACCCCTCTTTAAGCAAGGTGTTAGAACAGATGTCAATAACTACTGAATTGTTTCACTACTGACATCATTTTCCAAATTTTTTGTGAAGGTGATGAATTCTAGAATAGCATCTGACCTGAGCAATTATGATATCCTCCGCAAATCACAGTTTGGATTTCAGAAGAGTTGCTCTTCTGAGAATGCCATTTACATGTTCAATCACCAAATATTACGAGAATAAAATAACAAAATAGTGCCATTTGGAATTTCCTGCAGCCTATCTAAGGCATTTGCCTGTGTGAATCACAATATTCTCATATAATGTAATTGGACAGATAAAAAAAAAAAAATGTACTCACCAAGTTGCAGCAACACACGTAAATCAGGTATAGATATGCAAGCTTTCGGAGCCAGTGGTTCCTTCTTCTGACAGAAGGGTTGAAAGATAAGGAGAAGGAGTGAAGGAAGAGGACTTGTGAGGTATAGGAAAGGAGTAGAGTTTGGAAAAGTAACCCAGAACTCCAGGTCAGGGGAGACTTGCTGGATGGGATGAGAAGGAAACACTGATTGTTGGGGACTGTACTGCACGAGCTCTGAAAACCTGAGAGCTGCAAGGTGGAAGTTAGGGTAATATGCAAGACAGATATTACTGCCAGAACATCACACATGAGTTAATAAGAGCAAAAAGCTAAGTGCATTGTTTATAATAGATGTGGGAGGGTGAAGGCAAAAAATAGACAGACCAAGAGTCAAAGATGTAGAAAACTAAATTTCCCAAGGCTCAGCCTTACATCTACTACTGTTCCTCATACATTTAAATTATTTTCCATCTATTGTACAACAATCAGAATTAGTTATTTTTACAGATGGCTCTAGTATTGTACTCAGTCCAAGAATACATGCAGCAACAGAAGAAATGGTAAACAAGGTTCTTAAACATAACATTCACTGGTTTTCTACAATTGGTCTCACCCTCCATTTTAAAAAACACAACCTATTCAGTTCTGCATATCTAGCGGTACTGCACCAATAAGTTTAACTCATGGTGAGAAAATAATAGTCAGGGTGGAAAATTCAAAATTGTTAGGTGCCCACACTGATGTGAATTTTAACTGGAAAAAGCACTTTTGGAACTCCTGAAACAACATAGTTCAGCCATATTTGCACTCAGAATCATTGCAAATCTTGGGGAGAGGCAAATCAGTAAGCTGACATATTTGTAGAAATCTGTTTAAGGTGTTGGGTGTCCTGACTATTGCTTCACAGTATGTTTATTCCCTCATAAAGTTTGTTGCAAATAATCCACTGCAGTTCAAAAGGAATCATGATGTGCATAACTGCAATACCAGAAGAAAAAATTACTTTCATACTCAACATTAATGTTATTTGTAGCACAAAAGGGGTGCACTTTGCCACAACTAAAATTTTTGACAAATTACCAAGCGATATAAAATGTCTGACAAACAGCAAAGTAAAATATTTAAACTAACTGAAGAAGTTTCTCCTTGACAACTGCTTTTATTATATAGAAGAATTTCTGTTACTGTAATGTGTAAAAGGTGTTTGGTAAGAATTAGTAACTCACATATGTATAAGCAATAAAAAATTAAAAAATAAATAAATAACAATAAAACAACTTAAAAATGTTCAGCATGTTTCCGTATTTACAAATTAATTTGCAATGTAAATGAAAATGACTCAGTCCATACTATTAAGATTTATTGTGCAAATGATCAATGGAAAATGAAAATAAATTACTAAGTTCTTTATAGCAATTTCACTAAGTTGTTATCAAGATATTATTTGAAAAGAGGGAATGGATGTTCATATCTCCTGGCTGGAAATTTATTTGGTGATCTGGGATAGCTTCAACATTTCTCTTACATCCAATATCCTGGCCAGAACCATCCATGGGGCTTCTAGCAACTATTCTTGTGTACCTAAGACCACCTTCCTCTTAAACATTCCAATGTTATTATTCACATGACAGGTATAAATTTAAAAAATTCTATTATAAGAGATGCTTTATGATCATGTGATGTGTGTGTGTACTGTGGTGCTGATAAAGACAGTAGATAATTATTTCAGTGTTCACTGAGATCCACTAATTATTAAAATGTGCATTCAAATGACATGTATAAATTGAGCGTATCAAATAACATAATAATCAAACAGATAACAACAGTGTGCCATATGAGACCACTGCATTTTCTAATCAGCTTTTTGTGATGTTATAAGAATCATGCTAAAATACATCCAATTCAAAAACCATTAGTACTTTGTCAGGAACAGTATCCCATAACAGCGATTTACATTATAAACATGCGGGCTATAGTTATTATTTATCATATACTATCATATTAATCACTGTTTGGTACTGAATATTCTCATAGTTATTTAACTAGTGTGATTTGGTCTCTCTGATTTTTAATTTCCTGATTGGGAGCTTTGTAAAATATTAATTCTTTACCCTGTAACATGCATTGGTGTTACATTTTCATTGTCTGATACTTATCAATTGTCTTCATATGCTTTACACACTGACTGTAACATGTTCAAATCAACGATAGTTTACAGACACTCTGGGTGCACCTCGACATCATGCCCATGACCCAACAGACATGACCACTTTTCCCAACAGCATACTTTGCTAAAAGTTCAGCCTTGCTATGTTTCAATATCTAGTTTCAAATAACCAGTATAGTCTGATATACAGATATTGACATTCAAGCCACAGCAGCAATGAACTCCAAATTTTTTTTGTATAAAATCTAGTTAATATGCTCTCTGACAAAGTTAAAATGTTCTCTACTTGTTTAATTGCTTGATCTGCTACATCACAAGCTCAAATTCATTATTAAAATTTACTTATCTTACAGGTGTGTCAAATGCTGAGATTTATGTAAGACCGGAAGTGCTACAACTGTTACATCTTAGGAACAGACCCATAAAAAAACACTTCAATACTATGCCAGCATGGGTGCTAGGAAGTGAACAAGAAAAATCATCAGTGGTAATTCTGCTGCCTGAAGGCTCAGCAGATCATGAACAGGTTTTCTGATGTTCAGATAGACAATGGAATTTGTTCTTTCAAACATTGTGCCAATGGAAATAAATAACAAGAACAACAGAAATTTAGTGTACCTTAAAGAAATAATATGTGCCATTGAGCAGCTATATGTAATAGGAATAATGTACGGAGTAACGGAAATCAGACTGAAACTCCATATAATACATCATAGACTTCTGTTGTCAAACCTCATCACAGCTCTTCCAATCGACTTGTATGAGCCTTTGCTTCTGATTGGTTGAAAAGAATGAACTGACAACACTGATAAATTACATATCTAGTCTGACTGTAACTATTTTTGCAAGCAGTCATTGCTGTTTTCCTTCTTAGTTATTTATGAATTTCATGTACAAAGCATAGATTACAAGTGTGAATAACTTTTACACACATAAAAGTGAGTGAGTTAAAGATGCAGTCAAAACGTGCGTTGAGTTGACTTCAATTCATTTTTAGCTGTGTTTCCCTGTCACTCTAATAACCCATCATTTTCTTCATTATTCATCCAGTTTCAGCAGTTGCTCCATTTCTGCTGACCTTGTTATCAGTTTCATGTGCATATTTCAAAGAGACCTCTCATGTAAGAAGAGAAATTTTGAATGAATGATCATGTGATACTGGGCAATAATCTAAGGAAGTGAACTAAGATTCTCCCTCATGTACCTTATCAAAGTTCTTATAGCCCTTGTCTTAAATTAGAAATCTTCATTGGTAATACCAGTTAATTCTCTTCTTTATGCTGGATGGTAATTATTATAAACAGCTGCATCTTCATTGTCATTATTTATTAAACAAGTAAGGATTTGTGCTATCAATGCTTATAAATATGAAAAAACAGATACTGTTACCAGGGTTTGCTGCATTACACCATCATGGATTGGAAAAAGCTTATAAATGTTGTTGTACCTTACCATTCAGTTCTTAAATTGTAATGTATCTAACTGTACCTTCTATTTTTATTTCTCTAAAAAGTTTTCCGCATATTAAGTAAAGTTTCTCACTTTGCCATCACAACTTGATCTCACCTTTCTCAATGTTTTTATTAATGTGGCTTTCTTACTTTCTGCCTTAATAACTTATTACAGGTACCTCTATAATTATAATTCCATTCACTTTGAGAAAAAATATGTTTGCATATCTTTGATCCTACCTTATCTGATATGTTTACCAAAGCATGCCTTGCTGGAAAACAGAGCAGGTATAACTTTTGTGTGAGTGCAGTTTTGGCCTAGTTGTAGTGGACTATAATGCAAGTTCCCTGATATTCACAAGCAATTTTCATCATTTATAGTCTCCAAATTATGACACTTACTTTTTTCTGTTCTAATGGAAGTATATACTTTTTTCTGTGGCACTTGAAAGAAGCTTCTAAGAGAACTTCAATGACAGAGCATGTGTGGGACTTGGTCAAATTTTATCAGAATAACAGTACTGCAAACCACTGTCCCACCACCAGGAGAAGAGGTTCCATCAACATCTGCCCTGTTATACTGAATGTAAGCAAACGCAAAACTCAGGTATGGTTCTTGTGTTTACCTGAGTGCATGAAGCCCACCAGTCTGTGTCTGCTGTTGTAGCAATCAGACAACTTGCTTGTAAAACTATTGAGACACTCACATTGTGCACTGAGCATTGTTTATGGTGAACATTGTGAAACTGATAGAGAAGCGATGCAGTTGTACATTGAAGAGTGTCCAGATTGTGCCAAGCAGTCATGCTCTATCTTTGTAAACGTTATAAATAAAGATCTAGAAACTTGTAGTGTGGAGAGTAAAATATGCCAAGGGACAAGAAGAGCAACTGATGAAAGATATTAAACTAACATTTTAAAGGGGTAACACACAATGCAAATGTCACTAACTGGTAGTTCGGAAGTACAAGAGGTATCAATCAAATGTGCGTTCTGCGAACACTGCTTTCCATCATATTTCGTCTTCTTGAAATTTCACTACATCTACAGCTTCATGGCAGTGACTATCCAAATTTGATTACAGCCCTCTCAATGTTATCTACAAAAAGTGCAAAGTGAGGTGGCATATCTAAGCAAAATTTTCTTTAAGGAAGAAGCATCATTTGCAAACCGTAGGCAAATCAGTCTTCACAAAGTGCACTAATCATCAGTTGAAAATCCATGCTGACTCAAAGAATGTTCTTGGTCTTTCAATATTTGGTGCATGCTTTTCAAAATCTGCAACACTGGTCTCTGTGTTATTGATGGAATTCTAAATACATTCAAGTAATGTGAGTTCCTAAGATATACTACTGCTGCAGTTATTGGAAGACATCCCACTGAACATAAGGCAGTCAGTGTGGTACCAACATGATGGATATCCCTCTCATTCCACACGTATGTTGACAGGCCCTCTTAAGGGGACATTTGGAGAGCATTGGAACAGTTGTTCAGGAAATGCAAAATGGTCTACAGACTCACCTAACTTAACACATCTACTCCTTTATCTGTGGTGAGATTTAATGCAAGAAGTTTATTACAAAACACTGATGACTCCCAAAGAAATGAAATGCCTTGTAACACATTGATTCCAGATGAAATTCAATGTGCAGGCTGTTTCACCAGAATCACTTCTTAGTGTGCAGCAATGCTCAAGGAAACGTTTTAAGCACATGGTATGATAGCCATGATAATACACATATAAACCATACCCTGAGTTCTGTCCTTGCTTACATTTTGGGGTAATATGGCAGACATTCATGGAACCTCCTCCCCTGATGGTGAGACAGGTCCATGGTGCTGTTATCTTGTTACTGTTTGATCATATCCATGGAACCTCTTCCCCTGATGGTGAGACACATCCATGGTGCGGTTCTAGGCACTTCAGTCCAGAACTGCGCGACTGGTATGGTCACAGGTTCAAATCCTGCCTCGGGCATGGATGTGTGTGATGTCCTTAGCTTAGTTAGATTAAATTAGTTCAAAGTTCTAGGGGACTGATGACCTCAGATGTTAAGTCCCACAGTGCTCAGAGTCATTAGTTATCTTGATACTGTTTGATCATGTCCCATGCATGTTATGTCAATAAAAATTACTTGTGAATATTGGGAAATTCACTGTATTATCTGCTATAACTTGAAAAAAATGTAGCGTCTCGATATATTTATTCATTCTGGACATATTTGTGATGGCCTGCCTTAGTTGCCTCAATCTATCTAGAGTGAGTTCTGTTGTAGGTGGTGTATAATCGGCTTACTCCAATCCATAGATAATGAATCTCGGTTGTGTGGATGAATCATATGGGTTCCTGTTGTGCTGCTAATGCAGTTGTGTGTTACACAGTAATAACAAGAAACACATAAATCCGATACCTGTCTGTTATTTTGATGATACACAACATTCACTAACATATTTATTAGTGGTGCTCTAAACCACTCATATATAGTTTCATTCTACAACAAAATTCTCACAGCTCATTTTTCTGTTTTTAACTTTCTACCAATTTTTCTTGGTAGAAATACGTGTATAAAGAACACAAAATAAATAATCCTTTGTTATTTTTATTTTAAATAGCAGCAACATAAGATTACTTTTTGGAATTCGAAAGACAATATATACCTCTAAGAAAATCCTGTATTCTTGTCACTAATAACACTTTTTGTTTCCAATTACTTCTGTATTTTATGATTAATAAACAAATAAATAAGTTTTTTAAAATTGTTTTTGCTTTTACTTCGTAATTCAGTTAGTAGCTGGTTGTTTACTTTCCATTTCTGGTTGATATTCAGTCTTTTACTCACACCATTCCATAGATCCCATACATAAAGAGAACCTTCAGGGATATGGAACAAGTCAGGATATATATTCACAAAAGATAAAATGTGCTTCATTTAGTGTGTGGCCATTAATGTCTACCTATGGCACAACAGATCATTATTGTTCATTTTAAATTGTGTAACATAAGTCTTTGTGAGACTTAAACTGTTAGCTGTGAACAACTTGTAGGGCTGTTCAGCTGGTATCTGGTCTGTTTCTGCTGAGTTTGAGTTTGGATTTATGCTTGTGTTATCATCAAACATTATAGCTTCTGCACTGCAATTCAGAGTCACTGAAAGATCATTTATGTAAATTAAACAAGAGGGAGCCCAGTACTGATCCTTGCAGCATTTCATGTATTATGTTCTCACATTCTGACATTACTTTCAAGCCTATGTGGCACAATTGATAGGCATACTAGAGGCACTGTCAACTACATTTATGCAAAGCATCATCAAATCTTTACTGCCATCTCCATTTTGTGATCGATTGGACCTTACTTTCTGAGTAGCCCCCATACAGGGGCAGAAAAAGAAATTAGTACACCTGGAAAGGCAACATTGATTCTGGTCTGATTATGGCATATGCTACCTGGGGGATAGTAGATGTACTGATAATGATTTGAACATCATCCACCCACAGATAGTGTAGTGGCATAGCTACCAGTGAGCCTGTGTCTACTCTTTAATAGGGAATGCTCACAGCCAGAAAACTCAGTGTGGTGCACATGTGTGAAGCAATCAGGCAAACATGTCATGGAGATGCACTCATGTTCCCTTCAGCCAACTGCACAAGTTTGAAAGGGATCAAACTGTGGCCTTCTGAGTGATAAGATGGTCCTTTCAAAGAATTGCCACACAATTCGGACATGCTGTGTTAGATGTGCAATGACGCTGGTACCAGTAGCACATGAATGTTCTCACACCCATAGATGATAATCTGGATGCCTATGCAGCACAGATGCCCACCAGGATCATTGTGTTGTGAGGGCAGCAATGGCAGATTGTACAGCTATCACAGCACAGATAAGAGGGCTTGTGAACCCAGACATGTTGACACAAACTGTTGTGAACTGGTTATTGGCAGTGGAACTTGGTTCAAATGGCTCTGAGCACTATGGGACTTAACATCTTAGGTCATCAGTCCCCTAGAACTTAGAACTACTTAAACCTAACTAACCTAAGGACGTCACACACATCCATGCCCGAGGCAGGATTTGAACCTGTGACCATAGCAGTCCCGCGGTTCCGGACTGCAGCGCCTAGAACCACACAGCCACCGCCGGTGGCAGTGGAACTATGGGCACACACACCTCTAGCCCTTCTTCGACTCATGCCACAGCATCGACATGCGTAGCTTGACTGGTGCTGTCAGAGGATCACTTGAAGATGGCGTGACATGCTGTAGTCTTCAGTGATGAAAGCAGAGAGGACTCTAGTAGGAGCCACAGTGAAATATTAACTCTTACCATATTTTGACATGGGCAGCAGCATGAACTACTAACCAACATACAGAAACTTGTGAGTGTGAATGAGCTACAAGCTGAAAACATACTCAAGCAAGACCTTGAAGTTTTTGTTCTATACTTACATAATATTGACAGCTAAAGTAATGTCTGCACATGAGAGGGTGCTAGGTGCAAACCACATTACTGGCAGCTGTAGTGGAATAGTCTGATAAAGCCTTCATGCTATCAAGACATAAGTATTGTATGCATTATTTCAGACAAGCTTAATGGTACCTCCTTACCAATGCAAACAAAATACTATTCAAACAATAAACAAGTGTTTCTATTTGGTGAAAAATAAGCATTTTGTTTTGAACTAGCATTTACAAAACAGTAATTAAAACATTCAAATATCATGCACAGAAAAAAACAGCAGTTCAAAACAGAATCTAGGATTTGTTGGACATTTGTTGAATCTTTATGCATGACCTGACCAGTGTAATTTCTGCTTCTCTTCATTATGGCGGCATTTTGGTTCCCACTCTTTCAGAATAAATGTTTTCTAATGGACAATCTTTCTCATATTTCTTCGAATTTCCATTGGGGGAAATAGTTCCCATATCATTTTTTATTCTACATTCATACAGCTCCATTTTACTCACTGAGTATTCTTTGTACAGGTAAAGTGAATTGAAAAGTAGCATTTCTCAAACAAAGGAAAATCCAGGATGACCCCACCCTTATAATCCTACATGCTGACAAAGGCTCCACTACTGTTGTTTTGAGCAGCAAGGATTACTTGGTACATGGACTCGACCAGCTGTCAGATTCATCCACCTACAAACCTGCCACAGTGACCTCATTTCAGAAATCCAGCAGGATCTCTAGTCTCTACTCAAATCCTTAGGCCCGTCCCAGAACCTCTCCCCAATGTCCATCTCTCTCCTGACCCCTACCATCAACACCTACAGCCTATTACCAGCAACCTACCCTCCTGCATGAAAGATACCAATCATTTCCTACACCAACTCTCTACGGTTCCTGTCCTCTTACCACGGCACTCTGCCCATCACTACTGATGCACCTCCCTTTATACTAACAGCCCTGATGCCCATGGCCTTACCACTATTGAACAATACCTTTCTCAACACTGGATGAATTCCAAACCAACCACCTCCTTCCTAGTTGTCATGACCAACTATATCCTCACCCACAACTACTTCTCCTTTGAAGGCATTACCTACAAACAAATCTGGAGTATGTCTATGGGCACCCACATGGCACCATCCTATGCTAACCTTTTCATGGCCCATCTAGAGGAATCCTTCCTAAACACCCAGAATCCCAAACTCCTCATCTTCATCATCTGGATCGAGGGCAAGGGCACCCCATCCACATTCCTCCAGTACCTCGACACTTTCTCCCCCATTCACTTCCCCTCGCCCTAGTCAACCCACCAAGCCAATTCCCTCAATGTTGACGTCCACCTCAAAGATGGCTATATCAGTACCTCTGTCTATATCAAACCTACCAACCACCAGCAATACCTCCACTTTGACAGCTGCCACCCATTCAATACCAACAAGTTCCTTCCATACAGCCTAGCCACCAATGGCTGTTGCATCTGTAGAGATGAGGGGTCTCTCTTTAAATATACTGAGAGTCTCACTGAGAAATGTCCTGCCCACTATCCTCCCATCTCCTCCCACAATGGTATTCTGCCACTCATCAAACCGACATAATATCCTTGTTCATCCTTACACAACCCCCGCTCCTAACCCCTTGCCTCATCGCTCATATCCCTCCAGCCCAGTCTCCTATCCCATCAAAGGAAGGGCTATCTGTAAAACCAGTCATGTGATTACAAGCTAAGCTGCAAACACTGTGCTGAATTCTACATCTGCGTGACAACCAACAAGCTGTCTGTCTGCACAAATGGCGACCAACAATCTGTGGCCAAGAAAAAACTGGACCACCCTGTTGCTGAGCACGCTGCCCAACATGACATCCTTCATTTCAATGACTGCTTTACAGCCTTTGCCATTTGGAGCATTCCCACCAACACCAACTTTTCTGAATTGCACAGGTAGAAACTCTCCTTGCAATACATCCTACATTCCCGTCACCCTTTTGGCCTCAACCTTTATTAGTCGTTGTCCTTACCCATCTAGCCCCTTCCCTGTTTCCATTCCAGCAGTACACAGCCCTCTATTCCACCAACACACCCAGTACCCAGTCTTATTACTTCTCTCCTTTTCCTCTAACCCTCTCTCTACCCCCAATCTCCATCTAACCTCCCGACTGCACCTAGCTGCTCCACTCTCCACCTTGTCCCTGTGCACTCCCAGCATCACTACCCTGCTATCCCTCCCCCTTCCCGTGCCAGCCTCCTCCTTACCACCATCTGGTTGCCTCTTCCATAATGCACTGCTGCTCGCTGTCTGGCTCCAGCTGCCAGAGATTGTGGTCATTTGTGCGTGTGCGTATGTGTACGCGCATGTTTTGTCTAATTCTGAAAAATGCCTTGTTGGCCAAAAGCTGGTTGTCTGACAGTCTTTTTCTTGTGCCTTTCTGTGACTCGATATCTGAGCTATATGGAAAGGAGCATTTCTGTTATATGAAAGAATAGTTTTCTTAAGCTGGTATATAGCCTTACATTCACATGAATAGTATGAAAGCATCTGCTACTGCCTATCAATGTGAGGCATATTTGCATTTTATTTGACAATTGGTGGAAGTTTTGAGGTCATTTTCTGGTGTTAATTCTGTGGAAATATAGTATCTCATCCCCCATTTTTTTATCATTACACTTTATCGAGTACAGAGCAATTGTATTTCCTTCTCTCAGTTAGGCAGATACGTCTTTAAGGATGCTCCTCCTATTTAAGCTTAGTGTTTTTTTTTTTTTTTTTTTTTTTTTTTTTTTTTGTAAGCAAAAGGGTTTTAGATAATGCATGGCTTTCCTAATAATTAGGCCTGTCCATGTAAATGTGTGTGGTTGCCAACATAAAGCTACTTAAAAAATGTGAAATGAGCTTTCCAGCATGACTTTTCCAACTATACTGTCAAGCGTCCCCTTGTACACAGATCACTTACTTGCAAACCCATCCAGATTCTTCAACATGTACATTCTGATACCATATTTACACATTTTATTTGGTATGTATCATATAAATGAAAATCTCCATCTCAATAGAATCATCAATTCATTTAACAGTATCTCTTTATGAGTAATACACTTGACATAATTTGCTGTTAAAATAATTTGGTATAGGCCCTACTTAGTATTGCAAAATCAGTTATTTGGGTGTCTTGGCTGTGGATTTTTTTAGCAAAGTATAATAAGTGTATTATGATTATAAAGCCATATCTGCACACACTCATCACTACTGCTCTGTTTTGAGGCTAGAGATCTTCCTTGCAGTAGTGGCGACAGATTCAAGTGTTCGTAATATTCCTGTGCGCGAAAATTACAGCTCCGTAGTGAAAAACAGTCATTATGTGAATGATAATGGTGTTACAACAAAATTAAATGAACTTATTATCAGCCTACAGAAAATTGTCGAAGTGCTTTGTAAAGAAATTTCATGGCTCAAGAAAGAAAATTATGATCTCCGATCAAAACAAGGTACGTACTACACGCGGGACTCGGTGCAAAACGTTTCGCCTGCTTCCAAAAACTGGAACAAAGCTACGTTTAAAAACAACCAAGCTACATTTAAAAACAACAAACAAGAAGTGTTAAATCGTGTGAACAATGACCGCAACATTAATTTCGTGCATGAAAACTCGTTTGAAGTACTCGCAATTGTAGACAGCGAGGGTAAAACGAGCCATTACGAGTCGCTTGGGAAGAAAAACATTCAAGATAGTAGGCCTAAAACCACCAGTGAACAGTCTAAACACATCAAAAAATCTTGAAACAGCGATAAAGTGTCGTATGAACTTCATGAGACAATACTGGTACAAAATGACCTTGAATTACGTCACAAAATACCGATACAAACAGACACTCAAACGAAAAACATTGTAACAGATAACTCGCATAATAAAATACTCACGCTTTCAGATAGTCATGGCCGTGGACTCGCAAAGAAAATTAAAGAGAAAACTAATAGAAGTTTGTGTAGCATAGTAAAACTGGGAGCCCCACTAGCGGAAATAATAAAAACGACTGAATCTAGAGAGGTTAAAAATCTACACGATAAAGACTGTGTAATACTCATCGGAGGTTCAAACGATGTATATAAAAATGAAACTGCAAATGCTACACGTTATCTTAAACAGTGTCTGAAGAACATCACGCATACAAAAGTGATAATCGTGAATACACCACATCGGCACGATCTGGATAACCAATCATGTGTAAATACGGAAAAACAAAAAGCCAACTATCAGTTTGCCAAAATCTGTAGACGTTTTAAAAATGTTAAATGTGTTAATATAAATAATATAGGTCGTAGATTCCATACACAACATGGACTACACTTAAACAGTATTGGGTAAGAATATCTGGTGAACATGATAATGAAGGAATTAAAACTACTTCAAAACACCTTCAACACAAAAACAACTGTTATACCACTATCAGTAATAGAACATTCCACAGTACAAGAAAAATCAACAAAGGCAGTCATCTCGTCAGCAGCAGAACTGACATCAGCAGAACCTTTACCACCACCACCAACAATAAGAACAGGAGACACAGCAACAGTGGGACAGACAACAGCAAAGCCAACAACAGCAGTAGCACCAGAAACGACAGTATCAATGGAGAAGCCACCAGCTAAACCACACCCCATCAGAAGGAGCCAGAGGACAAGAAAGTACATCACTCCAAAGTAGGATTTTTTTATGGTTCAGCACCAAGAGGAGAAAAAAACTGGGACAAACCGGCGCAAAGCATCAGTCACTGTCAACAAAATGCAAACGAAAGATACAGGCAAGGTAAGCTGTGCTTGTTTCTCAGTCTTTCATCAAAATATACAATCTGTCAGAAACAAAGTGCAACAATTAGAAGTGGAACTACAAACTTTAAACGGTTCAGTCACATGCATTACTGAACATTGGTGTAGAGGAACTGAAATAACATTAATAAATTTAAGCTCATATATACTAGCATGTCATTATAGTAGAACCACCATTAGAGGTGGTGGATCATGTATATATGTTAAGCAAGGAATTGCCTATAAAATTAGAAATGATATTAATTCTGTAAGTGAGGAAAAACACATAGAAATATCAGCCATAGAGATAAGCAAGACAGATGAGGCACAAAGGTTAACTATAATATGAATTCACCATTCACCCAGTGGTGATATAGATACTTTCACTGCAAAACTAATCCAGATACTAGACATGGCTTCGAATCCTAAAGGGAAGGTTCTCATTTGTGGAGACTTAAATATAAACACACAAAACTCAGATAGATTCTGTAACTCATTCTTGAATATATTGCGCTGTTATAAGTTATCACCATTAGTTAACAGAGCCACGAGGATAGCCAAAAACTCATCATCAACAATTGATCACATCATCACAGACATAGATAAAGAAAGTTGTGAAATTATTGTAGATAACCTTGGCCTTTCTAATCACTCCTGTCAAATCCTAAAATTAAACATAAATATAGACAATACAACTAAAACATACACATACAGGAGGGTTTTCTCCAAATCAAACAGATCAGAATTTGCCAAGCAAATAAACAGTATAACTTGGGAAGAAGTGTATGCTGAAACTAGTGTAAATAAGAAATTTTCTAAATTCATGTCACTATTTAAACTCAGATTTGATGAAGCATTCCCAAAGGTGCAAACTGCAGTACACTCACACAAAAGAAATACCCGGGTGACCAAAGGAATAAGGAAATCCTCTGCAACACTCAAACAACTGCTGAACAGGTTAAAAAACTACCATAGTGATCGTGGTTTCCTAAACTACTACCACACATACAAAAGAATATACAGAAGAGTATTATGAGATGCAAAAAAAGCCCGCAATGACAGTATTATAGAAAAGGCAGAAAATAAAATTAAAGCAGCCTGGACTGTTACCAAACAGGAAACAAACAGAAATAAATTAAAAACAGTAAACATTCAAATTAAACATAATGGTGCTATTATACATAACCCAAATACACTAGTAAATACTGTAAATGAGTACTTCAGCAGTGTTGCTACCAAGCTACAGCAAAAGTTTGGCAAAAAAACCGCCTGAACAAAAATTGAACTATATGGATAACTCAATGTTACTGTTACCGACTTCTACAGAAGAAGTAAGGATGGTTGTGAAGAATCTAAAGAATAAAACATCAGCAGGTTTAGATGAAGTGCCAGTGTGCTTACTGAAGGACTGCATTGACAGCATACAACATCCTTTGGCACACATCATAAATGAATCTTTCACTGCAGGCTGCTTCCCAGAATACTTAAAATGTGCAAAAGTTTTGCCTCTATTTAAGAAAGGCGATCCAGGAAATATAGAAAACTATAGGCCCATCTCATTGCTCCCATCCTTTTCCAAGGTAATAGAAAATATAATGAAAAAGAGACTAATGGATTTCCTAAACAAGTACAACCTACTGTGTAAAGAACAATTTGGTTTCAGGCCAGGAAGAAGCACAGGTTCAGCAGTAGCTCACTTCACAAATTTTAGGAGCACTTGACAAAGGTGAGCATGTAACAGGCATATTCCTCGACTTTAGCAAAGCATTTGAGACGGTAGACCACAAAATACTACTAAACAAAATGGAGGCACTAGGAATAAGGGGAACAGTAAATAACTGGTTTCAATCGTACTTGGAAAATAGGGTACAGTGTGTAGATATCTCACAAACGAAGTTCAGCAGATTGACAAAACACATTTCCAAACCAGAACATATTAACATAGGAGTCCCTCAGGGAAGTGTGTTAGGGCCAATACTCTTCCTAATATATATCAATGATTTTCCCCAGAGTGTCAAATACGGGGAAGCAATACTATTTGCAGATGATAGCAGCATCCTTATCAGTGATGAGTCACCAGACAAATTGAGAGACAAAGTTGAAGAAACTCTTGATCATGTATGCAAGTGGGTAGTAAGCAACAAATTAACCCTCAATATTAAAAAAACAAACAGTATTAATTTCCACATAAATAAAAAACATAATAGCATAGGCCTAAAAGTTAAAGATGAACTTATAGATTGTGTCACAAACACAAAATTCCTAGGAATGCATGTTGACTCACAGCTTAACTGGACCGACCATATTGCAGCACTAGAAAAGAAAATTGCTACTGCTTGCTATGCACTCCGGATAATTATGTCAGTATGTAATAGTTCATGTGCTAAGACTACATACTTTGCATATGTGCATTCAATAATTAGTTATGGCATAACCTTCTGGGATACAAATGTGCAGAACATACAAGCAATTTTCAAGCTACAAAAGAGGGCAATATGAATAATAACAAAATGCAGCAAGAGAGCTCACTGTACTGATTTATTCAAAACCATGGGAATCTTGATGGTACCATGTGAATACATCTTTCAGACTGTGATATATATATAAAGAAACACATTGACCAGTACACACAAAACAGATCTATACACCAACACTGGACTAGATCCTGCCACCATTTGCATCTCATATGAAAAAACAAAACAAAAACCCAAAATAGTTTATTATTGATTGGATTAAAAATGTATAATAGACTTCCAGAGGAGATCAAAGCTGAAACTGGAATACATGCCTTTAGGAAAGCTGCAAAAAATTATTTAGCAGATAAATGTTACTATACCGTCAAAGAATACTGTAAATGACATGTGTTCACCTCAATTCATGCAAGAGTACCTTTGTAAATTTATATTTATCTGCAATTAAGATTGGTGTGTATCTGTTTTGTGTAATCCATGCAAGAATACATTTGTAAATTTATATTTATTTGTAACTAAGATTGGTGTGTATTTGTTTTTTGTACAAACGATTAAGTTGCACCATAGAAATATGTACTACCAGAAGTACTATTATGTATATACTCATGCCATGTATACAGTTGACGACATCCATACAACACAAGTTGTCTACAGATGAATAAATAAATAAAATAAATAAATAGTCTTGTTATCAGATGGATATCATATTATCTGTATGTAATGTAACTTTCAAAAACACAAGCATACTTACTAATCCCACGCCTATCCTTCGTATTTTCAGTCAAATATATATTCACAGCATTATCATTCTTTTAACCAACTACAAACTGAAGTATGACATCTTTAAGTATTAAACCTAAGTAAATCCATTGGTGTATTACTAGTATAATGAACACTCTTGTTTTGTAAATGTAAGATACTGAATGTTATGTGATTCTTTATCACAATTGCTTTTGTTACCCTCACTACCCTTATCTTTTGATTCTTCAGCATCACAGAAAATATTTGGAAGTTCTGTTCCACACTATCATCACTGAGGCAAGTTCCTGTGTGTTTTAGATTCTAGCCATTCTCCTCCAATTAGTTATCTCTCAACACACAATCAATACCTTCCAATATGTTCAGTAACTGATCATCAGCAAATTTTTCATTCTTCCTATTCTTTTTAGTGTAAGAAGGTCCCAGTGTTGATTAATTAGCTGCCAGTTCCAAGAATGTATATCACAAACAATTGTGCACCTCGAGGCAGCAGCCTGAATGCGACTGACCATGGCCAACAGCATGCTCAGCTGTTCGTGAACCGTGGCCAGTTCCTCCTGCGCCTGCACACAGCATACACACACCCTATCCATCCTACTGCCAATATCTAACGACTCCATGAATTTATACTCTATAGCTATCAATAAGCACTTTACTCCTCTCAAATATGAGAATACACAAGGTTTTTATGTAATTAAAAATGCAAGCGCACAAACACTCAGAAAGAAATTAAGAATCAAACTACAAAACAAATATGAAAGCTAAATATGCGACTCGCTACTGCACTGCTGCTGCTCTGATACTTCACCAGGGGCTGCTCAAGGCTTGATGAGTGTTATTCTCATCATCATCTGGCAAAGTGTCGATGGGCTGTGGCCATCCTGTATATATAACTGAACTGGTCAGTGGCACGTTGCGGCTGTCCCTTCCCACCACTCCTAGAGGCACTCCGCCAGTGGTGGTGGTGGTGGTGGTGGTGTTGGGGGGGGGGGGGGGGGGGGGGGGGAGCCACACAGGGCCGGGCAACACCAGAACACCAGCTGCCTGCCGCATTAGTCTAGCTTAGAATCAAGGAGCATTTCCAGCTGAGCACTGTCTCAGTGTATAGCTGCTATTGCAGGGTTCCATGGCAAACTTAAATAGTAGCCCTCATCCCTGTTGACGAGATTGTCATGTAATCTTATTTCGACTGATTCCTTTATGACACTCTCCCAGAAGCCACTGGCTCAGCAATGCATTTTTTTTCTTCAAATTGGAAGCTGTGTGACTCATCAAGGCTGTGTTCTGCCAAGGCCGATTTGCCCTTGTGCCCCAGCCTTACGTATCTAATGTGTTCCTGGCAGCATTGCGAGTTGCAGCATTGTGTTTGAGCAATGTACTGGAGCCCACAAGCACATGGTATACTATATATACCGGGAACTTGTAGCTGCAATTTGTCCTTCACCGAGCCCAGTAACTCTTTCATTTTTGGAGGTGGTCAAAAATTTGCTTTGATGTTGTTTTCCCCCATTACTCTTGCAATTTTGACTAACAGGGGCACCAATGTAGGGGATAAAGGCGAGTTTCTTTTCCTCTTCCTCTTCTTTGTGAATGGCTGTGTCACTCTTTTTCTTCCTCAATGCACATCTAATGTGTGCTATGCTGTAACCATTCTGATGAAACACATCCTTAAAGTGCTGCATCTCAGCTGGAAGGCTGTCTTTGTCACAGATGGATCTTGCTATGTGAACCAGCATCATTAGAATGGTGTGATGCTGTGCTGGGGGATGGCAGCTCGAAGCATGGAGATATAGGTCTGTGTGGGTCTTCTTTCTGTATACTGGATGTCCTAGCATGCCGCCTGCTTTTCTCCTTATAAGAATATCCAAAAATGGAAGACATCCATCTTATTCTAACTCCATTGTGAACTGTGTGTTTTTGTGAATGCTGTTCAAGTGTTCATGAAATTCATTCAGGGCTTCTCTTCCATGTTCCTACACAATGAATGTGTCATCAACGTCATAGAAGAAGTGTTTAGGTTTAAGTTGTGCTGTTTCTAGTCCCAACTCAATATAGGGGAGGGGTGTCATAAAGCTGTTGTATTGTCTGCTGAGGTAAGCTGACCTGCAACTGTTCAACTGGTCTTGATATCCTAGATACTGGCACTGAGATGTAGTTGACATCTAAGGTTGCCCCACAAATTTTCTATTGGGGATACATCTGGGAATCATGCTGGCTACAGCAGTACCTCAACATCATGCAGACAGTTTATAAAGAGACATGTCATGTGGACAACTGTTATCCTGCTATCCTGCTGAAAATTTGCACAACACCATTGTTGCTCAAGAGGTAACACATGAGGATGCAGGACGTTGGATGAGAGGTAACTTAATCAGTGCCACGTAAGTCATACTTGATGAATCCACACACTATGATGCTAGGAGTAACACTAGAGTGGCTCTCTAAATCATTGGAAGAATTCCACCTCTCCCCAGATTGCTGCCAAATTCACTGACGGTGCCCATCTAGACTAGTGCAGAACCACAGTTCATTACTGAATGCAATGTGACTCCATTCATCAGCAGTCCATGCTTCCCATTCATAAAATCAATCCAAAAGCAGCTGTTTTTGTTCTGGTGCTAACCATGGTGTACACATGGGATGGCAATTCCCTAATCCATCTGCTGTTAGTCTTTGATCAATGGTGCGGGATGGCACAAAATCTTTCTGGCAGTCAGTCAGTCATTCTCAAACGACAGGCACAGACATGAAGGAGTTACAATATGGTGATCCTCCATTGTCATGGTCAGATGTGGTTGAGCGGAACCTTGATGACAACTACACCTGACTTCACATTCCCACGCAGTCCAACATCCTGTTAAATAAAAGGTTGCGAATGTTAGGTGTTTTCTTTGATTTAACGAAGGCTTTTGACTGTGTTGACCACACAATATTACTGCAGAAGTTGGAACATTATGTAGTAAGGGGAGTAGCTTACAATTGGTTCGCTGCTTACTTTAAGAACAGAAAGCAGAAGGTAATTCTCCGCAATATTGAGAGTGGTAATGATGTTCAGTCCCAATGGGGCACTGTTAAATGGGGCGTTCCCCAAGGATCGGTGCTGGGGCCACTGCTGTTTCTTATTTATATAAATGATATGCCTTCTAGTATTACAGGTGGTTCAAAAATATTTCTGTTTGCTGATGACACCAGCTTGGTAGTGAAGGATCTTGTGTGTAATATTGATACATTATCAAATAATGTAGTTCATGAAATAAGTTCATGGCTTGTGGAAAATAATTTGATGCTAAATCACAGTAAGACTCAGTTTTTACAGTTTCTAACTCACAATTCAACAAGAACTGATATTTTAATCAGACAGAATGGGCATGTTATAAGCGAGACAGAACAGTTCAAGTTCCTAGGTGTACGGATAGATAGTAAGCTGTTGTGGAAAGCCCATGTTCAGGATCTTGTTCAGAAACTAAATGCTGCTTTATTTACCATTAGAACAGTATCTGAAATAAGTGACATTTCAACACAGAAAGTAGTCTACTTCGCATATTTTCATGCGCTTATGTCATATGGTATTATTTTTTGGGGTAATTCTTCTGATTCAAAAAGGGTATTTTTGGCTCAAAAACGGGCTGTTCGAGCTATGTGTGGTGTAAGTTCGAAAACCTCTTGTCGACCCCTATTCAATAGTCTGGGAATTTTGACATTGCCCTCACAGTATATATTTTCTTTAATGTCGTTTGTTGTTGCCAATATTAGCTTATTCCCAAGAGTTAGCAGCTTTCGCTCAGTTAATACTAGGCAGAAATCAAATTTGCATGTGGAATGCATTACCTTGACTCTTGTGCAGAAAGGAGTGCAGTATTCTGCTGCATCCATTTTCAATAAGCTACCACAAGAACTCAAAAATCTTAGCAGTAGCCCAAACGCTTTTAAGTCTAAACTGAAGAGTTTCCTCATGGCTCACTCCTTCTATTCTGTCGAGGAGCTCCTGGAAGAGCTAAAAAATTAAGCAAATTCCAGTGTTACATTCTTGATTTTCTTTATTTAAACTAACGACGTCTCACCTGAATATGTTTCTTATATTTCATTTTATCTGTTTCTACAATCTACAACTGAATATGTTTCTTATATTTCATTTTATCTGTTTCTACAATCGTGTTATAATTTCATGTATTGACTCGTTCCATGACCATGGAGACTTCTCCTTAATGTGGTCCCACAGAACAATAAATAAATAAATAAATTGGGCCACTGTCACATCTGAATGCCTCACAAATTGGGATACTGGACAACACTGCTCCTTTCAAACTCCATCACGTACCAATCACGCTGTCTGACACAAGTATGCAGCAGCAATGAATTCTTCATAGGGAGCACCCATGTGACACTATTCATTCCTCTTACATCCTCTACCAGGCTTAATAACAACACTAAACATAAACAATACTAATGCACTCAGGTAGCCATTCAACCTTTCACAGAGAATTGCAATTGTAATCATTAACATACCTGCTGATTGTACGTATGTATATAAATGAAGTTACATTGACATTTGAGCAAAATCACAGTTTGATCTCAGTTTAATTAAACAATGATAAAATAAACTTATTTGATATGAGTGAAAGCAGTATTTAACTAAACAATTATGACATAAGCTTTCATTATATCATTCTGTTGCCACAGACAGGTGTTACCCCAGAGTAATGTCCCATTCTAGGCTAGGCATTAAATAATGCAGTTGCATCAGATGCTAGTCAGTACAACTTATTATTGTGTTAGTTGAAAGAATAGTGGAAGACTAGGTATGGGCTCACAATTGTGAAATAATAACTAAATGGTGCAAAACAGTTTTATTTGTGTTTGGCGCACTTTATACATAGTTGCAACCACTCAGGGGATAATTTCATCGAAGTGGCAATATGATTGCTTAAACAGCTTTGTCCAAATTCCGTCACTTACAAAAATTTCACGCCAATTGGTGAATCATTATATGATGGACAGACAAAAGGTCATCAGTGTGAAATAGTACTATGTATATATATAAATCAGTTAACTGTAGATGTATTTATAACACTATTACTGGTGGTAAAACCTAGACTTTCTATTTTGGTACAGAAATTGAGCATTACTCAATGGTGTGCATCTTTCACAGAGAACACTCACCTGACAGGCACACAAAAAGAAATGAAAACTTTGATAGCTTTCAGATGAAATCTTTTATGAGCTAGAGTATGTAAACACTGTAATGCTGCAGAATGGGACCGTACATAGCGAACAGATCAACACCAAATGTTTTGGAGATAGTGATACCATTAAGTGATGTTATGTATACATATTCCATAAAATTTCAGTGTGGAAACTGGTTAATTTCAAAATATTGATTACTTAAAATTTGTTACTCAGAAACATCAAAGCAAATTCTGTCATCAAAATCAAGCAAATTGATAAATTTCAGTAACAAATTTAATTATGTATTACTTTGAACAATGTTGAAAATAACTGTTGACACTGATGTAAAATATAAATAGCCTACAAGTACAGTGGAGTCCATGAGGAATCAAAATTGCAATAATATAGGTAATTATGGGAAAGAGAGGAGGAGAAAATTAAGGAAATTCTGAGAAGAGATGCTAGGAGAGAATCACAGTGGAATGACAGAAATAGGAACTGAAGTAGAGTACATGAAAAGAGTAACAGATCATGGAAATGGAATACCAGAACATTTAACAACAGTAGATATGAGAATAGGGGCAATGGTCAGGTAAATTAGGGTTGTCCCTCCAGCAGCCTGTCAATTTGGGGCAAGAAAAAACAGACAGAAAAGATTATGAAAGGATGAGAAACTTTGGAGCATACAGGCAGCAAGACAAAGACTGATATGAAGTGAATACTCTATATTTTGATAGGAAATTTTGGAGCGCACAAACACTGTTATGCATAGAAAATTGGGATAAGTTACTCACAGTGTGGAAGTAAAACTAGATGTGAAATCATTAACAAATCTTTGCAATGTATTGAGTAACAAAGTTTTAGAGGGAGAAGATAGAACTGATAATTTTTTATGAATTTGGGTTACATAAGTTGCTGATTGAGGAGGCTGCAGATGTTGTTGTGTTTTTCAATCCAAGGACTGGTTTAATGCACCCTCTCCATGCTACCCTCTTCAGCTCCAAATAACTCCTGGAACCTACAATCCTTCTCAAGCTGCTTACTGTATTCATCTCTTAGTCTCCCTCTATGATTTTAAACCCCCCCCCCCCCCCCCCTTCCCACCGTCATACATTAGTTATGTGGTCTACCCACCTAATCTTCACCATTCTTCTGTAGCACCACATTTCATAAGCTTCTATCCTCTTCTTGTCTAAACTGTTTATTGTCCATTTTTACTTCAATACATGACTACGTTCCATACAAACACTTTCAGAAAAGACTTCTTAACATTTAATTCTACACTCAAAGTTAATAACTTTCTCTTCTTCAGAAATGTTTTTCTTGCTCTTACATACATTGTGTATCCTCTCTACTTTGACCATCATTAGTTATTTTGCTCCCAAAATAGCAAACTCATCTACTACTTTAAATGTCTCATTCCCAATTCAAATTACCTCAGCATAACCTGATTTAATTTGAATACATTCCATTATCCTTGTTTTGGTTTTGTTCATGTTCATCTTATATCCTCCTTTCAAGTTGTTGCCCATTCTGTTCAATGTTCTTCCAGTCCTTTGCTGTCTTTGACAGAATTACAAATTTATCAGCAAACCTCAAAGTTTTTATTTCTTCTCTCTGAACTTTTGATTCCTGTTTCATATTTTTCTTTCATTTTGTTTACTGGTTGCTCAACATACAGTTGAATAACATCAAGGCTGGGCTATAACCCTGTCAGACTCCTTTCTCAACCACTGCTTCCCTTTCACGCCCCTCAACTCTTTATAACTGCCATCTGGTTTCTGTACAAGCAGTAAATAGCTTTTTGGTCCCTGTATTTTACCCCTGTTACTTTCAGAACTTCAAAAAGAGTCTTCCATTCAATGTTGTAAAAAGATTTCTCTAAGTCTACGAATGCTGTAAACGTAGGTTTGCCTTTCCTTAATCTATCTTCTAAGAGAAGTCATTGGTCAGTATTGGCTCGCTTGTTCCTACATTTTGCCAGAATGAAAACTAGTCTTCCCTGAGGTCAGCTTGTACCAGGTTTTTCATTCTTCTGTGGTAGTATTTTGCAACCGTGAGTTATTAAACTACACTACTGGCCATTAAAATTGCTACACCATGAAGATGATGTGCTACAGACATGAAATGTAACTGACAGGAAGAAGATGCTGCAATATACAAATGATTAGCTTTTCAGAGCATTCACACAAGGTTGACGCCTTTGGTGACACCGACAATGTGCTGACAAGAGGAAAGTTTCCAACCAATTTCTCATACACAAACAGCAGTTGACCAGCATTGCCTGGTGAAATGTTGTTGTGATGCCTTGTGTAAGGAGGAGAAATGTGTACCATCATGTTTCCGACTTTGATAAAGGTTGGATTGTAGCCTATCGCGATTGCGGTTTATCGTATCGTGACATTGCTGCTCGCATTGATCGAGATCCAATGACTGTTAGCAGGATATGAAATTGGTGGGTTCAGGAGGGTAATATGGAACGCTGTGCTGGATCCCAATGGCCTCATATCATTAGCAGTGAGGTGACAGACATCTTATCAGCATGGCTGTAATGAATCATACAGCCACATCTCGGTCCCTGAGTCAACAGATGGGGACGTTTGCAAGACAACACCCATCTGCTTGAACAATTCAATGAGATTTGCAGCAGCATGGACTATCAGCTCGGATACCATGGCTGCAATTACGATCTGTGTTTGGTGACATCGCGGTAAACACAATTTGGAAGTGTGTATTCGTCATCACCATACTGGATCACCCAGTATGATGGTATGGGGTGCCATTGGTTACACATCTCGGTCACCTCTTGTTCACACTGACGGCACTTTGAACAGTGGGCATTACATTTCAGATGTGTTACAACCCGTGGCTCTACCCTTCATTTGATCCCTGCAAAACCCTACATTTCAGCAGGATAATGCATGACCACATGTTGCAGGTCCTGTACGGGCCTTTCTGGATACAGAAAATGTTCGACTGCGACCCTGGCCAGCACATTCTCCAGATCACTACCAATTGAAAACATCTGGTCAATGGTGGTCGAGCAGCTGACCCATCACAATACTTCAGTCACTAATCTTGATTAACTGTGGTATTGTGTTGAAGCTGGATGGGCAGCGGTACCTGTACACGCCATCCAAGCTCTGTTTGACTCAATGTCCAGGTGTATCAAGGCCATTATTACGGCCAGAGGTGGTTGTTCTGGGTACTGATTTGTCAGGATCTATGCACCCAAATTGTGTGAAAATGTAATCACATGTCAGTTCTAGTATAATATATTTGTCCAATGAATACCCGTTTATTGTCTGCATTTCTTCTTGGTGTAGGAATTTTAATGGCCAGTAGTGATAGTTTGGTAATATTTACATCTTTCTGCACCTGCTTTCTTTGGAATTGGGATATATTCTTCTTGAAGTCTGAGGGTATTTCAACTGTCTCATACATCTTGCTCACCAGATGGATGTGTTTTGTCATGGCTGGTTCTCCCATGGCTATCTGTGTTTCTGATAGAATGTCGTCTACTCCTGGGGCCTTCCTTCCACTTAATCTTCTACTGTTCTGTCAAATTCTTCTCACATATCTTGCCTCCCATCTCATCTTCATCTACCTTCTTGTCCTGTTTCTATAATATTGCCTGCGAGTTCAGCTCACTTGTATATAATGTCTACATACTCCTTCCACTTTTCAATTTTCTCTTCTTTTCTTAGTACTGGTTTTCCATCTGAGTTCATGATGTGCATATAGCTCCTTCTCTTTTCTCCAAAGGCCTCTTTAATTTTCCTGTAGGTGGTATCTATCTTTCCCCCAAATCCTTACATTTGTTCTGTAGCCATTACTGCTTAGCCATTTTACACTTCCTATCAATATCATTTGTGAGACTTTCATATTATCTTTCACCTGCTTAATTTACTGCATTTTATATTTCTCCTTTCATCATTTAAATTCAAAATCTCCTCTCTTATCAAACGATTTCTCCTTAGCCTTCTTTTTTACCTATTTGATTCCTCTATTGCCTTCACTATTTCATCTCTCAATGCTACCCATTTCTCTTCTACTGTATTCCTTTCCCCTGTCTTGCCAATTGTTGCCTGAGCTCCTTCTGATACTCTCAGCAACCTCTGGTTCTTTCAATTTATCCAGATCCCATCTCCTTAATTTCCTATCTTTTTGCAATTTCTTCAGTTTTCAACTATAATTTACAACAAGGAAATGAGTGAAGGTTTGACATCTTGTTCCAAAATCTCTGTCCTACCACTATATAATCAATTTGAAACCTTCCAGTATCACAAGGTCTCTTCTGCATGTACAACCTTCATTCACAGTTCTTAAACCAGGTGTTGGTGATAATTAAATTGTACTCTGTGCAAAATACTACCAATTTTTCCTACTATTGAATTCCACTCACAAATCACTATTAAATTTCCATTTTCCATAATTATCTGAATAATTTCTCTTATGTCATCATACATTTCTTCAGTCTCTTCATCATCTGCAGAGCTAGCTTGAATATAAATTGTACTACTGTGCTAGGTGAGAGCTTTCTGTCTGTCTTGACTACAATAATGTGTTCACAAAGTTGTACATAGTACAAGGGTTGCCCAGAAATAAATGCACCACATTTTTTTCTTCAACAATTCTTTATTGAACATAATGAGAATTACACACACAAAAGAATGGTGTTTTATCTACACACCCTATTTTTCCACACTATCTCCATCCCGTTCTATTGCCTTCCTGCAGTGTGAAACAAGGGCGTGTATGCCCTGTTGGAACCAATCCTTGTACTGGCAGCAGAGCCAATGCTTCACTGTGTGAATCACATCCACACTGTCCTCAAAATGTCTTCCATGAATGGCATCCTTCAATGGCCCAAAACAAGTGGAACTCTGAGGGGCCAGGTCAGGGTTGTAAGGTACAACTTCTATGGATGGTCTCTCCGACAACTGTAAATTGTGGAGCTCTGACGAACTGCCTGCTGATGACCTCACCCTCCATGCCCAGCAACTAACTGTGTTTCTGTTGACAGAAGATGCTCCATAGATTTTGCATAAGTGTTTGTGAATATTCCCTACAGTTTCTTTCTCTGCAGTGAGAAATTCAATGGCAGCACATTGCTTGTAACGTGCATCACCTACAGACACCATTTTGAAACTGTCCTGCAGCTTAGATTTCTGACAAAAGTGACAGAAACTTGGTGTGCTCACTCAGGAGACTTCAGATAATGCATATGTAACAATTTCGTATTTGTATCATTATTTTCAGCTAAGGAAAAAAATGTGGTGCCTTACTTTCTGGGCGACCTTCACAACTTATCCGCTGAGCCATGCATGGCTCGTGTTCATGCCATTTATTGTTTGTCATCTATTACTGTACCGCTGCCTCATTTCCTTATTCCATTTACTGGGATCACTAACTTCCTGCCTCACTTGCCCATGAGCAGCAGCAGCAGCAGCAGCGCATATCGATAAGTGCACTGTTGTACCATCTCTGGAGCATCTGATAGTATTTCTGGGTCCTCATTTTCTGGCATTCAGTTGGAGATGGACCAGCAGTGCAGCCGGGATGCAGCAGTAGTGAAGTCAGGGATGGAGTGCCGGTGAGGCGCCAACAGCCAGTGCTCGCCGACCACTGGTGACACACATGAACTGTCCGATGGAGGGAGATTGGAACGGGACAACCGTTGGTTGGTTGTTCAGTTTATCATCTCATCAGGCAATGTATATTTTGTCCTTTCACCATTTCTGGGCCTGGGCAGTTGGTCGGTTGGCGTGGAGCAGTGAGGAAATCTCCATGGCGCGTAGTTTGGTCGGGGCCACTGGCTGCATGTAAGTGTGGTAGGAATGTGTAGTACAGTTCCCATTGCTACGAGGTCTGTGGCTCACCGATCCTGGACACGAAAGTGGAGTTTCGACTTAATCTACCAGCAAGTCATGACGGGTCACATTGTGTCATTTGGATTTCATTGTCAGCTGTTAAGACACTCCTGCGAGCAACAACGTGTGTTTTCAAGTTGGCAAATTTTAGCCACCCTTCAGTGGAGTTCAACTGTACTTGGTTATTTTGAATTGAAGTGCACCAGTGGAATCTTCTGCCTTGTGGCCGTGATCATTCTGGTTACCTGCCCTGGCCATTGGCATAAATTCAGGCAGTGCATTTTCCTCATCATGTTGTTGCTGTCCAGCATGGTCTGTAGTTTGACAGCTCAATGTATAATTGGTTGTGGGCGCCAATACTTTCTACATTGTTCCATTGATCTCCCCGTTGTGTGCTGGTCAGGTGGAGTAAAAGTTATCTTGTTGGTGAGTCAATTGACTGTCTGTTGGTTGGGTTGTAGTCAGATCGAGAATGGTTGGGCCATCTGCCTGTCTCACCTAAGTGAGGGTTAGTGTTTGAATTCCAGGTCGACCCTCAGAAACTTTTGAGTGCCATTGGGTGTACTGCCTTTTCTTATTTGTTCTTGTTGTTTGTATTTGTATGGCTTCTAGCCAATTTTTAAATTAAGGTTGTTTTGCCCTTAAGGTGTAAGTTTGTTTGGACCTGCAGCCTAATTTAAAGAACTGTTTTAAGTTAAGGCCTTTGGCCTTTTAAAAATTTATTTTGGTTTGAGTCTTAAGTGATGGGCCTTCAGCCAATTTTTAAATTAGTTTTGCTCTTAAGGTGTCAGGCTGTTTGGGCCTTCAGCCTAATTAAAAATCTGTTTTAATATAAGGCTTTTTGGCCTTTTAAAAATTTATTTTGGTTTGAGTCTTAAGTGACGGGCTTCAGCCAATTTTTAAAATAGTTTTGCTCTTAAGGTGCCAGATTGTTTGGGCCTTCAGCATAATTGAAAGAACTGATTTAAGATAAGGCCTTCTGTCTTTTTCTTTTCTGAATTTAGTTTGAGCCTTAAGTTATTGGCTTTTAGTCAATTTTAAATTAAAGTGGTCTTGCCCTTAAGGCTCATTCAGCCAGTAATTAAGTTCCAAAAATTAATTCTGTATTCTTTCTTTAAATTTTCTTGGCTCTTATGTTGTTTGGTCAAGTAAATAAAGTTGTATGTTTGAGTGTAAATGACAGCTATTATTTTGGCCCCTTTCCACAATTTAAACTACCTATCCTGTCCTGGAGGTTTAGCAGGGCATCTCAGCCACATTCCTAATTTCTTATTCATTATTAAACCTACTCCTGCATTACCCCCTATTTAATTTAGTGTTTATAACCCTATATTCAGCTGACCAGAAGTCCTATACCACCTGAAATTGAACTTCACTAATTCCTAGTATTAGCAGTGGCCTGGATAAAATAGGAGCAGAAACCGGGCACGTGAATGTGGGGATTGTGGAGGTCTTTCAGCACCATGATCAGCCCTGGGTAAACACTGCTGTAAGGTGTGTTAACACTGAGCTGAACAGGATGCTCCAGACACCGGCAAAGTCTCACATGAGTGTTGTTCCAGTTGATGCTATTGGTAGGTGGGGTTACACTACACATGGCCTGCACCTTAATAGTAAGGGAAAAGATAAGTTAGCTTCTCTATTAGCAGATACTGTAAGGGGGGCCACAGTCACACAAGGGGTGATCCCTGTGGTTATTGGGACCAGGCAGACAGGTTTTTTAGGTTAAAGCCACATTCCAGACAGACAACAATCTAGGAAAATAGAAGAAAAGAAACTTCATGCACAGCAAATATGGATAAAGCTAAGGGCGGTATCAATTTACTTCACCAAAATATCAGGGGAATAAAAAAAAATAGATGAGCTCATAATGTGTTTAGATGACCTCAAAAATAAGAATGAGATTGATATACTTTGTCTGTCTGAACATCATGTAACGGTGGGGATGGAAAATGTCAGTATAAATGGGTATAATTTAGCATCTTACACTTGTAGATCTATTATGGGTAAAGGAGGGGTTGCCATTTTCATAAAACAAGGGTTGTTGTTTGTTGTTGTGGTCTTCAGTCCTGAGACTGGTTTGATGCAGCTCTCCATGCTACTCTATCCTGTGCAAGCTTTTTCATCTCCCAGTACCTACTGCAACCTACATCCTTCTGAATCCAGCATATTTCTTGATAAATTTATATCCCTTTTTGAACATTGTTTTCCAAAGAAAATTACTAAATGTAACACCACAAACTTTTCAAAGAAACCTTGTATTATCACAGGTATTAAAGTGTCTTCAGAAAGAAAAAGAAAACTGTATGAGACAGCAAGAACTAGTAAAGCTCCAGAAGTAGTTTTACATTATAAAAATTATTGTAACATACTGAGAAAAGTTGTAAGTAAATCAAGAAATATGTATGTTAGAGAAGAAATTAACAACTCCAGCAATAAAATCAAATTAGTACGGAGTGTTGTTAGAAGGGAGAAAGGAAAAGTAACCACTGGGGTAGGTAGTATTACCATTAAAGAGAATGAGACCATCTTAACCAACAGTACACAGGTAGCCAATAAGATTTTCACTCTGCAGCGGAGTGTGCGCTGATATGAAACTTCCTGGCAGATTAAAACTGTGTTCCCGACCGAGACTTGAACTCGGGACCTTTGCTTTTCGCGGGCAAGTGCTATACCATCTGAGCTACCGAAGCACAACTCACGCCTGGTCCTCACAGCTTCACTTCTGCCAGTATCTCGTCTCCTACCTTCCAAACTTTACAGAAGCTCTCCTGCGAACCTTGCAGAACTATCACTCCTGAAAGAAAGGATACTGCGGAGGCATGGCTTAGCCACAGCCTGGGGGATGTTTCCAGAATGAGATTTTCACTCTGCAGCAGAGTGTGCACTGATATGAAACTTCCTGGCAGATTAAAACTGTGTGCCCGACCGAGACTCGAACTCGGGACCTTTGCCTTTCACAGGCAAGTGCTCTACCATCTCAGCTACCGAAGCACGACTCACGCCCGGTCCCCACAGCTTTACTTCTGCCAGTATCTCGTCTCCTGCCTTCCAAACTTTACAGAAGCTCTCCTGCGAACCTTGCAGCTTCTGTAAAGTTTGGAAGGTAGGAGACGAGATACTGACAGAAGTGAAGCTGTGAGGATGGGGCGTGAGTCGTGCGTCGGTTGCTCAGTAGGTACAGCACTTGCCCTCAAAAGGCAAAGGTCCCGAGTTCGAGTCTCGGTCGGGCACACAGTTATAATCTGCCAGGAAGTTTCATATCAGTGCACACTCTGCTGCAGAGTGAAAATCTCATTCTGGAAACATACCCCAGGCTGTGGCTAAGCCATGTCTCCACAGTATCCTTTCTTTCAGGAGTGCTAGTTCTGCAAGGTTCGCAGGAGAGCTTCTGTAAAGTTTGGAAGGTAGGAGACAAGATACTGGCAGAAGTGAAACTGTGAGGACTGGGTGTGAGTCGTGCTTCGGTAGCTCAGATGGTAGAGCACTTGCCCGCGAAAGGCAAAGGTCCCGAGTTCGAGTCTCGGTCGGGCACACAGTTTTAATCTGCCAGGAAGTTTCAGGTAGCCAATGTATTTAACAATCACTTCTTAAGTGTAGGAGAAATAATTGGTGAGAAGTGTTCAAAAGAAAAAGCCAGGAAGTACATGGAAGAGTCACTTTTGCAAAATTTTAGTCAGCTTAAGTCTCATCTAACAACCTCTTGTGAAATAAGGAAAATTATTAACTCTTCAAAAAATAAATGTTCTGTTGGAGTAGATGACATCTCTAACAAGTTATTAAAACAATGTGGAGCAATTACAGCTGATGTTTTGAGTCACATATGTACTGCATCACTAACTCAGGGTATTTTTCCACACAGGTTAAAATATGACATTGTCAGGCCTCTCTACAAAAAGGGGGAAACCACAGATGTCAATCTTTACTGGCCAGTATACTTGCTTACAACATTTTCCAAAATCTTTGAGAAAGTAATGTCCTCAAGAGTGATAGCCATCTCAACAGTAATGGGATACTTAGTAAATCACAGTTCGGATTTCAGAAATGTTGTTCCATTGAAACAGAAATATACGGTTTCACTGTCTACATGACAGAGTCTTTAAATAGTAAAATGTCACCAGTAGTAATATTCTGTGACTTATCCAAAGCATTTGATTGTGTGAACCATGACATTATGTTAGAGAAATTACAATTCTATGGTATAAATGGAACAGCATATGAGTGGTTTAAGTCATATCTACAGAACAGGAAGCAAAAAGTCTCTTTATATACTTCAAGTGATTCAAAGGAGTTTGCCACTTCATCTAACTGGGGTGAAATTACATTAAGTGTTCCACAAGGATCTATCATGGTTCCCCTCCTGTTCTTGATATGTGTGAATGACCACCCTTCTTATGTGAAACAAGATGCTGAACTGACACTGTTTGCTGATGATACAAGCATAATAATTAATGCAGTAAAAGAAAGTCTGACAGAAAATGATACAAATAAGATTTTTGGAAAAGTTATTAATTGGTTTTCTATTAATGTGCTTGCTCTGAACTTTGAAAAAACACAGTACATCCAATTTTCTGCTGCAAAAGTATAATTCCTTCAATAAACATAACACATCAAAAGAAGTCAATAGCCAGGGTAGAGAACACTAAGTTTTCGGGTGTACATATAAATGAGAATCTTAATTGGAAAAGTCATATTTTGGATCTCCTAAAGTGACTAGGTTCAGCAACTTTTGCAATCAGAATAATTGCCATTTTTGAGGATGTATAAATTAGTAGACTAACATACTTTGCATACTTCCACTCTCTGATGTCATACGGAATAATATTCTGGGGCAACTCAACACTTCAGCAAAAGGTATTCACTGCTCAAAAGAAAGTAGTTAGAATAATGTGTGGGGTTCATAGTCGCACATCTTGTAGGCATCTGTCTAAAAGGTTAGGAATTCTTACAACTGCTTCGCAGTACATTTACCCAGTAATGAAATTTTTTCTCAACAACATAGACCAGTTTAAAATCAACAGCGACACTCATGATTACAATACCAGGAAAAAGAAAGACCTACACTATCCTTTACTTAACGTATCTTTGGCACAGAAAGGGGTAAAATATGCTGCTATAAAACTTTTTGATAAATTACCAGATGAAATAAAATGTCTGACAGACAGCAGTAATACTTTCAAAAACAAATTGAAATCACACCTCCTTGACAACTCCTTCTATACCATAGATGAATTCTTGAATATGAGTTAATAAATCTGGAGATATATGCATTTTGTGCCATTTAAGGAAATGGTATAGATAACAGAAATATTTGGGTATAACACCATAACACGTAAAAAAAAATAAAAAAAGTAAAACCTTGTTTCCTGTGTGCATTTCTTATGCATTTGGCACGTGCCACATCATTCCGGTTTTGATTAATGGATCACGTAATTAACTAACTAACCTACAATATTTAACTGTAGCCTATCGATTTCCCTTACCCCTCCTCCAATTTTATAACCTACCTGCCTGACTAAGAGATCTAACATTCTACACTTCAAACCAAGAGGATGCCATCAATATTTAACCATACAGCAGAGTTGCATGCCCTTGGGAAAAATTGCAGCTGCAGTTTCCCCTCACTTTCAGCAGTTTGCAGTACCAGTGCAGCAAGGCCATTTTGGTTGATGTTACAAGGCCAGATTAGTCAATCATCCAGACTGTTGCTCCTGCAACTACCGAAAAGGCTGCTGCCCTGCTTCAGGAACCATACATTTTTCTGGCATCTCAACAGACATCCCTCCATTCCTCTATTGTGATAGCACCTATGGTACAGGTCTCTGTATCACTGAGGCACACAAACCTCTCCACCAATGACAAGGTCCATAATTCATTGGAGGAGCGATTTCAGATACAAAATGTTAATTTACTGTTTCTAATGTTGAAGCTGGTGGACTTGGCAATCGTGTAACTATGGGGGAAGAATTCATGTGAGGTAACAATAGTGAGAAGAGTGAAGGGTGTGTCTTAGACAATTACAGTGAGATTAGTGAGGAAGATGTGACTCTCAATAGTAGTGAGAAAAATAAAGATGATGTTGAAGATACTGAAGAGAGGATAGGAAGTCAGATTGACTTTTATTAAGAATTAGATGGTATGATTTATGTGGACATCAGAGGCAAAATGTTGGAGGAAGGTGAAACTTCCTGGCAGATTAAACCAGTGTGCTGGACCGAGACTTGAACTTGGAACCTTTGCCTTTCGCGGGTAAGTGCTCTACCATCTGAGCTACACAAGCATGACTCATGCCCCATCCTCACAGCTTTACTTCTGCCAGTACCTCGTCTCCTACTTTCCAGACTTCACAGAAGTTCTCCTGTGAACCTTGCAGATCTTCTTTCAGGAATGCTAGTTCTGCATATCAGTGCACACTCTGCTGCAGAGTGAAAATCTCATTCTGTTGGAGGAAGGTATTTATGGATGTAATGTCTCTTGCAGCGGTCTCTCTGCGATATTTTCAGAAATTTTATAAATTATATAACTCAGTACATATCTCGAAATATCTCTTCTTATCTTACCGATTATCAATGCAAAGTAGTTTCAAGCCCAATTATTCCTTGGAGCATCCATTTACTCCATGGAATAGCTTCTCTGCTATCTATGTTTTCTCTTATGAAAAGAATGGGACTTCTTGCCAATTATTCGTGAAAGGAGGATGTATATGTATGTATTGTTGGGCTAGTCACCATCTTCTGTATGAGAAGGAATTTAATACATGAACTAAACTAAAGTAAGTGTGTTCGCGTATTATTTATCTGTTTATTATTGAGAGTGTCTGCTTACTACGCTGTGTTGCACGGGTGATATCAGTAAAACGGTAAGCTTTTGTGAAGATGAAAGAAAGTATGCAAAATGTATAAGTAATGAAATTTTAAGGGTAGCTTGGAGTTGTTATAATAATGAGAGTTGTGATAGTGGAATATAAGATGTGCTGAAAAAGGTATGTGAAAGTTTGTATCCAAAATGGTGGAAAGAAACAAGAAATGATGCACAGAACTTAGGAAAAACTGATATGTCTGAGTGCCACGCAACCAAAAGTAGAAACACACATAAACAAAGATGAGGTAAAAGATATGGGATTTAAGGAAACTAACAAATTTCTTTTGTATAAAGCAGAAAACAAAGATGATTGTGATATGCAAGGAAGTCTACATATATATATTCATATTGAAAATGATAATTGGAACAGTAGTAGTCTGAAACAAGGAGTACAATATGAACAGTTCTTGAAAAATTAAGAGATGGAACTAAACACAGTCAACATTTTGTTGAGTTATCTTTAATAGGTGCTAAGATTAGAGGAGCTTCTGGATGACATAGTAAAATTGTGAAGTGACAATATTACTGTCAATATAATATAATTGGACAGTTAAAAAATCTATCCACCAAACGGCAGCAGGAAAACACACATACAAAGATATAAAAGTTTGCAAGCTTATGGACTCTGTGGCTCCTTCTTCTGGCAGAAGGGTTGAAGTGGGAGGGCAAGGGGTGAAGGAAAAGGACTAGTCTGGCTTAGTAAAAGGGGCAGAGTTCAGAAAAGTCACACAGAACCCCGGGTCATGGGAGACTTACCAGAAGGGATGAGAAGGGAAGACTGATTGTTGGGGACTGTACCAAACAAGATTTGAAAACCTGCGAGCTTAAAGATGGAAAACAGGGTAATATGCAAGACAGAGATTATTGTGAAAACATTGTGCATGAGTTAATAAGAGTGGAAAGCTAAGAGCATTGTATGTGATAAGAGATGGGTGGAGGGAGGTAGCACAAAAAAAGGATGGGTCAGAAAATGAAAGACGTAAATAACAAAAAGGAAGTGAAGAAAGGAATATTTACTGTGAAGAAATGTTGAGACCAAACAAATTAAAGTAAATTACTGCTGAGTGAATGGCAAGAACCAAGGATATGTTGTAGTGCCTGTCCTCATCTGTGGAGTTCTGAGAAACTGGTATCTCGGGAAGAATCCAGAGGGCACATATGGTGAAACATGTCACATTGTAAAGCATGTTCTGCAACATGATATTGTGTGCTTCCAGTCTACACCCTCTGCCTATGCCCATTCATCTTAACTGATAACTTGGTGGTAGTCATGCTACTGTAGAAGGCCGAGCAGTGTTAACGTAATAGCTGGTATTGAAGTGTTGTTTCACAACTGGCCCTTCCTTTGATGATATGTGTCACCAGTTACAGGACTGGTATGGTTGGTTGTATGAGGGATGAGGGAGAATAGACAGTTCTTACAATGGAGATGGTCACAGGGGTAGAATCCATAGCCTAAGGAGATGGGTGCAAAAGGATCATACGGTCTGACAAGGATATTGCAGAGATTTGGAAGGCAATGGAAAGATACTCTGGGTGTGGTGGGAAAAATGTCAGTGCACAATTTTGGGAAGTCACAGCCTTTTCAAAGTAGCTGGTAAACACATTCAATACCAGAATACTACTTAGTGACACTTGGTGTACTCCTAAGTTGTTTTTTGGAGGGATCAGCAGTACTAGAATTAGATGTGATGGCCCGGGAAATCTGTTTTTGAACTATGCTTTTGGGGTAATTATATCCAGCAAAGACTGAGGTGAGAATGGTGTTTTATTCCTGTAATGAGTCTGCATTTGAACAAATACATTTGCCTCAAATGCCAAGGCTGTATGGGAGGGAACGTTTGAAATAGAAAGTATGGCAACTGTCAAAATGAAAGTACTCCTGTTTGTTTAATGTGAACAGAAGTGTGTAGCACACCTTCAGTGAGTATGAAATCAATGGCTCCTAACCCTGTAACCATCACTGCTATAAGACTTGCCCTATGCACCCACCTACCACCACCTACACCGACCCTGTAACTTGCAGAACATGTTCAGGGTGTCCCAGATGAAACTGGTAATCCTGACACCTGATATCCAAGTAACAATGAACTGATTAAAAAGGATAAATAATAATAATAATAATGTTTAAAAATGTAGTTACCTGTTTATAAGACATGCTGGAAGTGGGGCCATGGGCATTTTAAAGGCACATTTACATGCTGAGCTTTTATTAGTGAAACCATAATTATAAGTAATGAAATAAAGAAATGATTTGAGCCATAGATACAGTACATGGCAGTATAAAATATTGAATGCAGCCGCTGGAAACATTTGAAGATTTTTGATCATCAGGTTATTGGTGGAATAAGAGGCAACTTTTTGTTTTCTAGGTCTTGTCCAGATTGGACATATTTTGGTACACCACCATTGGATTATTAATGTGTTCACAAGTTGCATAATTCAAATCTGAATGTAAGTGTCATAATTTAATTATGTTTTATTTCAGATTATACTGTTATTAATAACCTATGTATGTTTTATTTTGTATCTTTCATCATTGTAAGATTGTCGAGTGACTTGGCATGGCAAAAGATTCTGTACTTGTAAGCAAAAAATCATCCAGCTTGATCAACCATTGTCTTTTGGTGCTGTGTTATTACGAGTCTGATTTTAGTCAAAACACTGAGAGAAGAAACACGGTTAAAAATACATGAACGGATCTTTAACAGAAAAAGCCATTCTCAAGTGCCAAGAGTTTGCATGAAACATATTTTACCAATTCGTAAACTTAATTGATCTCTATTTAATATTCATTATTATAATTCATTACATTGTCTCAATCCAGATATGAATGAGCTAAATTAAGGCATCACTTACTTTGTGCGATGATGTTACTAACAACACACTGTAATCTGCAGGAATAATCTCTTGTAATGGTCCATTTAAGATAGTCTATTGTGTGAGGGACATAATGCACCACAGCAAAGGCAGAGCTCATGAAAGAGCTTCCTGAGGACGTTGAAGAAGTTCACCATTTCATCAGAGAAGGCAAGACTGGAGTCATGGAAGAAGTCAATGCCTCACCTGCACAGATGGATTCCAGGAGCTCAAGAACTACCACCTGGACACAATGAAAGCTCACTGGTGTAGAAATCTTTAAACAGATTATGATCAGGAATTGGACAATCTGAAGAGATGGGGCTTCATAACAGAAGATACATCCTTTGATTGTGGACAAGGACAAATCACAAGCCACATGCATCAGTGCCCTTTGTGCCCTACAACCTGCATGAAAAATGATCCATCCTGCAAGCCACTCCAAGCACCTTGGAGGTTGAAAGTACTGGGCACATGTAATATAAATACAATTTGTATAGATATGTGTGTATATTTATTTATTTATATATTTATTGATGTGTATGACCACAATAAATTTGTATGTTTTTGACATGAGAATATATAGGGAACACGTTAGTGACGTGAGCCATATTGTGGTTGGATGGGTGAGTAGCTGCTCCATCTTGTTTAAATATTGCATACATCTTCTCTGCATCTGTTAACTGTGCATAAAAAGAGTCGAGATATCTGCCACTGCTTCAGTTGTAATCGACGTCACACACCAAACACCTGTCTTCTCTAAAAAGAGAGGTTCTTCACGTAGAATATGTGGGTTGTCCTGTGACCAATATCTTCAATTCTGGGATTTTATGTAATCTGACAAATGAAACCAGCCTCATCCGACATGAAATAATGCAAGGAGTCCAAGTAATGGTTAACAATTGATGTTAACACTCAGTTACAGTAATGAACTGTTTTTTCCTGATCCTCAAATTTCAACTCTTCCACAACACTCACACAATAGGTTTTTAATTTCCTATATTTTAGTACACAATGACATGATGTACAAGATACACCAACCTACTGCAAAAACCATCTTACCAATTTGCGTGAATTTCTTGTAATATCCATGCAAATTCTGTCTAGTTTCAGGTGTCCTCGCTGTTGGTCGCCTATTTCTATGCACATTCTGATCGGATCCTACATCCCGCCACTTCTTGTACAGACCTTAAATAGTGCTGGTTGTGGGAGTTTAGTACCAGGATATTTCACTTGAAATATTTCTTTACATTCCCTAATGGAGCCTGTCTTTATTCAACACTCCACAATATCACTTCACTGTTCTAATCCAAACTGCCCCACCTCTGTAAAAATCCATTAACATGAACTTCTCACAGCAACTGAAGCATGAACACACAGCTGCACTCAGCTTTCTGATAAAATGCAGTGTAGCCAACTTTCGAGACAGGGTTATATCTTCACAAGGAAATTGACAAGAGATGATTCCCAAACCTCACCAGTCCTTATTCTTCACCCCTTGTCCTACTCCTTCAACATTTCTGTCTGAAGAAGGAGCCACTAGCTCCCAAAGCTTGAAAACTTTAGAACCTTTGTATGTGTGTTCTCCTGTGACTGCTTGGTGAATACATGTTTGTATCTATCAAATTACATTATATTTTCACAAAGTGATTATTTTCGTGAATATTACTGTCCTGTTGAGTTAACAACATACCATTTGTTCAGTGTTGCCCTGTGATTCCCGAGTGAAGCAAGGAAATTATTATGGGCATGGATACAATTGTAAAAGTTAAAATAGGATTCTGTTGCACAAATATGTAATTGTTTCTCACTGAACCTAGATGAAAAATTCATAACCAACAAAACTGATCACCATAAATAGCACAAACAGTAGTAATCGCATCAGGAGGTTTAGGTGAAAGAGGGTACTTTGAAGAAGGGGATGATTATCTTGAAGAGAGGGGAGATCTAGAATATAATAACAGTTTAGTAGAAGCCAAAGTAGAGGGTGCTAAGAAACTTAATCGATTCAAAAGGAGGATTTAAGTAAATTTTTATGGGTGTATTCTGATGTGTATGATTAGAAACCAGAGAGAGTAAAGAATTGCTAGTGCAAATTTAAGCTAAGAAGCAGAGATTCTTCCACTCTCAGTTGAAAAAAGAATGTTCATATGTCAACAGATAAAAGTTAGTAGAAATTCATGTGCCAGTAAGTAGATCAATACATGAATCATACGACTACTGCAACTGTCATAAATTAACAAAAGATTTTGTCGAGAACCCAACATGAGAAAATTCTAGACCCACATAAAATCACCAAGTGGGTCAAAGGTTTCTGTCCAGTCACTCATCAAGCAGCGTGATGTGGCAACAGAAGACAGCAAATGGAAAGCTGAAGTTTTAAATTTTGCATTTAAAAAATCATTCATTCAGGAGGATCGTATAAACAATGTTGTTCTGTCCTAGAATAAGTTTTCCTGAGTAGCTTCATTACACTGAGGTGACGAAAATCACGGGATGCTGATTTCAAGATGGCCGCCGAGTAAGTGACGCCAGAAACTATTTCCAGAAAGTTAAGTGATTTAGACAGGAATATAAATTAGTTTAACACCGACAACAAATTAAATACGTGCATTAGTGTATCGTTTAGTCTTGCCATTAAAGGGTTGACTTTTCTTTGCGTATTTTTTCAGAAAACACGAAAGATATCGTAACTTCGCGAAGTTGCGCTTACGCTTAAATTTTGTAAACGTGTTTGTTTCTTGTTTCACGGTAATTTAACTAGCTTCTCGGTAACAAATAAGTAAACTACCGTAAATAGCGTATAACTTCATTGTTTTAATACAGATTTCAGAAAAACAGCGTAACTTTATATCAGAAACTTGCTTATATACATTTGTTTATAGGCCTAATTCTCGTAACGTGTTTGGAGAATCAAACTTAAAGTATCTCGTTTAATTGTCCTTTTTGTCATTCCATCGAGTGAAATATATAACAAATAGCGTATACCTTCATTGTTTTATTACAGATCTCGGAAAAACAGCGAAATTTTAAATCAGAAACTTGCTTATATACATTTGTGAATAGGCTTAATTCTTGTAACGTCTTTTCTTGATTTTCGGTAATTTAATTGATTTATTCTAGGTAAAGTATTATTTTTGCCGTGAGTGAGAAGTGCCTGACTTGCCATAGAATTGTTAGTTCTGGCGTTTGGAGTGATGGATGAAGTAGTTTTTTTCACTGGGGGGACTGCAGTGGCGTGGGTGTCGGGAAAGTGGGTCAGGCTCATCAGTGGTTACGTAGGATTTGCAGCAGAGATAGGAAGATAGTGGAACAGGAGGGGAAAATTGCTGCCCTTCAGGTTGAGCTAGATCAGGCTAGGGAAGATCTGGACAGGTTAAGGAGGGAGAAGGGCAAAGAGAGGTGGGAAGTGGCAACAGGTAACAGAAGGAACAGGCCTAGAACTAAGTCTGACAGTTTTGTGGTGAATGTCAAAAATAAGTTTGACCTGTTGCTTCAGTTAGAAACTGATGAGCCTCAAGCAGAGGTAGGTGTAGACAGGACACAACAAACTTTCAATAGGAAATTGAAAAAGAATGTAGGAAAGTCATCGAAAAGGAAGAAAATTTTGTTGTTAGGCAGTTCTCATGCCAGAGGTGTAGGCTAACTTCTGCAGGAGGAATTAGGCCCAGAATACCAGGTCACAAATTTTTTCAAACCAAGTGCTAGTCTGGATCAGGTGACAGAGGATTTAGGTTCACTCTGTAAAAGATTTACCAGGGAAGACACCGTGGTTATTGTGGGTGGGCCAGGGAACAGCATCGACAGAGATCCTGGGTACAGTATAGAGTGTGACCTGGTAAAGATTGCGTCGGCATCAAGACACACCAATGTTGAATTTGTATCTGTTGAGACGCCATGACCGACCTCATTTGAACTCTTCTGTTGGGAGAGTTAATTTGGAGTTGGAACGGCTGCTTGGGTCGGGTGCGGGGGCTCATATTGGTGTAGTTCCTGTTGATTCTCTCAGTAGGTGGGACTATACCAGGCACGGCCTACATCTCAACAGGAAAGGGAAGGGGAAACTGGCTGGGGTAATAGCAGGAAATTTAAGGGGGGGAGGCACTGCCATGAATGGTAAAATACCAGTGGTTACAGGTGTTGGAGCAGCACCTTTTTAGGATAGGTAAGACAGAAAGATGTCAAGTTCTATGAGAGGTCAGGATTGAAACAAATCTTCAGTTTAGGAAAGAAATTAAACAGCACAATTCTAGCACATTGGATCACCAGTCACAGCTGTCAATTATAAATTTTCACCAATCACCAGAAATTTTATCTCCACGAAGTTGTATCTCAGTCCTAGGTAATTGCATTGATGAATTAAAGTCACCCAACCCAGTTGACATAATCTGCCTCTCTGAACACCATGTGACCACTGGTATAGGAACTAGGCCTTAGCACAATGAGAAACTCAGACAGGAGAGTACTGCAAATGTTAGAATAAGGAAAGATTCTCATAAAAGTATAACTAAAAATAATGTAAGTATATTTCATCAAAATATTGGGAGTTTAAAGAATAAAATAGATGAGCTTCTGGTTTGTTTAGAAGATTTAGAAGCTGAGGATGGAATAGATATACTATGCTTGTCTGAGCATCACATTGTTACTGATATGGATAAGGTAAAAGTAAGTGGATATAAGCTCTCTGCACATGTAATGAGAGAAAATATGGAGAAAGGAGGAGTTGCCATATATGTCAAAACTTATCATTGTGCAAAAAGTATAGAAACAAAAAAGTTTTGTGTAGAGAAACATACATAAGCGTGTGCTGTGAGCTTAAATTAAATAAAGGCACATTTATAATTGTAATTGTATATAGGTCCCCATCAGGGAATTTTCATCTATTTCTGAAAAATGTGGACTCCTTGTTGTGCTATCTGTCAGACAGAGGGAAGCAAATTATTATTTGTGGGGACTTCAATGTAGATTCTCTGAAAGCGGGTAATAGGAAAAATGACCTTGAAGTATTACTCGGTTCTTTCAATTTGACACCCGTTATTGATTTTCCTACTCGGGTGGTAAAGGATAGCAGCTCACTGATAGATAACTTCTGTATAGACCAAGATAAGTTTAACCAGATAAATGCTCAGCCTGTTGAGAATGGTCTTTCTGATCATGGTACACAGCTAGTTACAATATATGACACAGCTCCACTCAGCAATACTAAACAGTCCTCCAAAGTAGTACGTTCAGTCAACGATTTAACAATTGCAAATTTCAGGGAAAGCCTACAGCAGTTAGACTGGGATGAGGTGTACCGTCAACCTGATGCCAATTTAAAATATAATTTATTTCATGACATTTTTGTAAATGTATTTGAAAACTGCTTCCCCAAGAAAATAGTTAAATATACTCATAAGAAACCTTGTAACAAACCATGGCTTACTAAGGCTATAAAAATATCTTGTAACCCGAAAAGGGAAATGTATCTGACAACAAGAAAGAGTAGTGTGCCAGAAACTATCAAACATTATAAAAACTACTGTGTTATATTAAGAAAAGTTATTAAAAAATTCAGAAGTATGTGTATCATGTCTGAAATCAGCAACTCTGATAATAAAATTAAAACAATTTGGAATATTATTAAAAGAGAAACAGGTCAACCAAGAGCACAGGAAGACAGTATTACCATCAAATTGAATGAAAACTTTACAAACAAAGAGTCAGAAGTCGAAAATATTTTTAATAATCTTTTTCTAAATGTTGTGGATATAGTAGGATCCAGGAGTTCATTAGAAGATGCTAGGCTGTTAATGGAAGAGGCCATACCTACGCAATTTGATACAATTGAAATCTCACCCACTTCTCCCTCTGAAATTAGGAAAATAATAAACTTGCTTAAAAGCAAAAACTCACATGGAATTGATGGCATTTCCAGCAAAATACTAAAAGCTTGTTCTCAACAGATAAGTAAGATTCTCAGCCACCTGTGTAATAGCTCTCTGGAACAGGGCATTTTCCCTGATAGATTGAAGTATGCTATTGTTATACCTTTGCATAATAAGGGGGATAGATCTGATGTCAACAATTATCATCCAATCTCCCTTCTATCAGCTTTATCCAAAATTTCTGAGAAAGTAATGTATTCAAGAATAGCTTCACATATCTGTAAAAATGAAGTACTAACAAAATGTCAGTTTGGTTTCCAGAAAGGTTTTTCAACAGAAAATGCCATATATGCTTTCACCAATCAAATTTTGAATGATCTGAATAACTGAACACCACCCATTGGGATTTTTTGTGATCTCTCAAAGGCTTTTGATTGTGTAAATCATGAAATTCTGTATGACAAGCTCAAGTATTGTGGCATGAGTGGGACAGTGCACAAATGGTTTAATTAGTACCTAACTGGAAGAGCGCAGAAAGTTGAAATAAGCAGTTCTCATAATATGCAAAGATCAGCACATTCCTCAAACTGGAGAACTATCAAGAATGGGGTTCCACAAGGGTCAGTCTTGGGTCCTTTGTTGTTCTTAATATATATTAATGACTTGCCATTCTATATTCATGAAGAGGCAAAGTTAGTTCTCTTTGCTGATGATACAAGTATAGTAATCACACCTGACAAACAAGATTTAACTGATGAAATTGTCAATACTGTCTTTCAGAAAATTCCTGAGTGGTTCTTTGTAAACGGACTCTCACTGAATTTTGATAAGACACAGTACATACAGTTCCGTACAGTTAATGGTATGACGCCATTAACAAACATAGACCTTAATCAGAAGCATATAGCTAAGGTAGAATATTCCAAATTTTTAGGTGTGTCCATTGATGAGAGATTAAATTGGAAGAAACACATTGATGGTCTGCTGAAACGTTTGAGTTCAGCTACTTATGCAATAAGTGTCATTGCAAATTTTGGTGATAAACATCTTAGTAAATTAGCTTACTACGCCTATTTTCACTCATTGCTTCCATATGGCATCATATTTTGGGGTAATTCATCACTGAAGAATAAAGTATTTATTGCACAAAAGCGTGTAATTAGAATAATAGCTGGAGTCCACCCAAGATCATCCTGCAGACATTTATTTAAGGATCTAAGGATATTCACAGTAGCTTCTCAGTATATATACTCTCTTATGAAATTTGTTATTAACAACCAAACCCAATTCAAAAGTAATAGCAGTGCGCATAACTACAATACTAGGAGAAAGGATGATCTTCACTATTCAAGATTAAATCTAACTTTGGCACAGAAAGGGGTGAATTATACTGCCACTAAAGTCTTTGGTCACTTACCAAATACTGTAGTATCAAAAGTCTGACAGATAACCAACAAGTATTTAAGAAGAAATTAAAAGAATTTCTCAATGACAACTCCTTCTACTCCATAGAGGAATTTTTAGATATAAATTAAGAAAAAAAAAGAAAAAAAACAAAAAATTATAAAAAGTAAAAAATAAAAAAAATATAAAAAAACACAAAAAAATAAAAAAGTTATTATATTAACTGAAGTATGTTGTTAAATTAACTTAATTATGTAATGTATTAGAAAATTTGACTCGTTCCACATCATTACGAAATACCGTATTCATGATCCATGGAACTAGTATTAATCTAATCTAATCTAATCTGCACATATACAGATGGAGGTAGCATTGTGTACACAAGGATAAAAGGGCAGTGCATTGATGGATCTTACATATGTACACAGGTGATTCATGTGAAAAGGTTTCCGACATGATTATACCACATGGCGGGAATAAACATACTTTGAACACGGAATGGCAGTTGCAGCTATATGCATGGGATATTCCATTTCGGAAATCGCTAGAGAATTCAATATTCTGAGATCCACAGTGTCAAGAGTGTGCCGAGAATATCAAATTTCAGGCATTGCCTTTCACCACGGACAACTCAGCGGCCGACGGCTTTCACTTAACGACCGCGAGCAGCAGCATCTGCTTAGAGATGTCAGTTCTAAGAGACATGCAACACTGCATGAAATAAACGCAGAAATCAATGTGGGACGTACGATAAACCCATCCGTTAGGACAGTGTGGCGAGACTTGGCGGAATCGCCTGCACCGCGTCTCCTGGGCTTGTGACCATGTCGGTTGGATCCTAGACGAGTGGAAAACCGTGGCCTGGTCAGATGAGTCCCTATTTCAGTTGGTAAGAGCTCATGGTAGAGTTCAAGTGTAGCGCATACTCACGAAGCCAAGGACCCAAGTTGCCAACAATGCACTTTGGAAGGTGGGGGTGGCTCCATAATGGTGTGAGCTGCGTTATGGAGTGGACGGTGTCCTCTGGTACAGCTAAAACGGTCATTGACGAAAATGGTTATGTTCGGTTACTTGGAGACATTTGCATGTTCCCAAACAACAATGTCATGTCACTGCACCACAGTTGTTCGATACTGGTATGAAGAATATTCTGGACTATTCGGGCGAATGATTTTCTCTACCCAGTTTGCTCGACATGAATCCCACTGAATATTTATGGGTCATATTCGAGAGGTCAGTTATGGACAACGTCCTTCACCGGCAACACTTTCGCAGTTACGGACTGCTATAGAGGCAGAATAGTCTAGTATTTCTACAGGGAATTTCCAATACTTGTTTAGTCCATTCCACGTCAAGCTGCTGCACCATTCGTGGAGAAAAGAGGTCTGACACAATATTAGGAGGAATCCCAGGAATATTTTCACCTAAGCGTAGTTTATGATACTACACCTGATTTCTTGTCATCTGTAACAATTATAGATGAGCCTTGTCGTTGCAGCTATCACCTGACTTGCACCCATCCTCTGTCTAAACCCAAATTATGAATCACGTATCTCTCTTTTGTCATCGGCGTATTACTTTTAGTTTATGAATGCTCAAAGAACGTTATAATCTCCGCCTTTGATACGTTAGTCTTCAAAGGCAAGGAAGTTAAAGTGAACTTAACGATTGTTCAGGGTAGCAACCTGTCTCATAAATGATGTTAAATATTGTATGTATGGATGTAATACCTTTACTTTTTACAAGCTTCACACATACAAGCACACACACCACACACACACACGAAGTATAATCACAAGTTAAAGTCACATTAAATTCGAGAAAATGATTTCACCGATAACAAGGAACTGAATCTTAAACGAGCCTCATTCTTTCCACGTACAGCTCTTTCAACTGTGATATATTACTTTCAGTCTGTTCCCACGTATCCGCTATTCATACCACTACGGGATCAGAAGTGTTATTACCGGGACATACGAGAAGGTCGGGTAGTGTTGGAAAGCGGACTGTATCGGACAAGGTCCGGTTCTAAACGATAGCACGAGTGACAGCTCCTGTCGCAACGCCACAATGTGAGCTATGGAGGACGAAGACCGCCTACACGATTTTGAACCAAAACAACAGTGCATTTACAAGGGCAACTTATCTGTTCCTATCGAGTTTTTTGGTGCACTAACGTAATTTTGAAGTGTTGTGTGTTGCAAGTCAGTAATATTACTTTTCAATTCTATCTTTAGATACAACTGTTATATTCCCTACATTGCGAGCTGTAACAGTGTCTAGCCCAAATAAAAACATTGGGAATGTTAAGTTAAAACGGCGGTAACGGATAAAACGATTTCGGGTTGCATCAGACAAAACAGATTGCAAAAGAACTTAAATTTTTAATATTTGCCTTTAACTAGCAAAAATTCAAAAGTCAAATATAAATGGGGTGAAAACAATACGAAGGAAGCCGTAGAAAAAGACGTCTTGAAACGACATTCCAGGAGCGAGTGAGAAATATTCATTCTCAAGAATATGTTGGATGAAAGACCTAAAGCTGATATAATTACATTTTCCTTGGCACATCTGAGTCTCAGCTTTATCTGTGATGATGACAGCAGCTAAAGAAATGAACTAAAATATTTGGCACAGCTGGGACTTAAACCCACCCTCCTTGCTTACTAAGTAGATGGGCTAACCATGACACCAACGCAGCAGCATAGGTAACATACCTGGAGTTTGTGTTGGGGAGGGCATCGGACTAGGGTAGTCCACCCAGCTGTGTTAACTATTCTACTACGGTGGTGCAATGGCTAGCACACCTGCCTAGTAAGGAAGTAGCCCCAGTTGAAGTCCCGGCTGTGGCACAAACTTTAATTCATTTCTTCAGCTTCTATCATTACCGCAGACTTGATTGCAAGGCCCCTGTAGCCGGAGGGTCGAGTCCTCCCTCGGGCGTGCGTGCGTGCGTGTGTGTGTGTGTGTGTGTGTGTGTGTGTGTGTGTGTGTGTGTGTTGCTCTTATCATAAGTTAGTTTAAGCAGTGTGTAAGTCTAGGGGCAGATGACCTCACAAGTTTGGTGCCTTAGAATTTCACACACACTCACACACACACACACACACACACACACACACACACACACACACACAGAGACAACAATGTTGTACGATAATGGTAAAAATTTTGGTAGCCAACTTTTGCCTTAGAGTAAACACGAGTTCTTAAATCTAGTGTACAAATATGCAAAGCAACGGAAAATTAAGCACTGGTTCTATAAGACAAAAATGAAAACAGGTAAAGACATTTACTATGTTTTTATGAAAGTGCATGGAAACTTAAGGCTGGGAACAGCTGAATCCACGTGTCTGCAACTAGCAGAAGCTGGTTTCAGCTAGGAACAAACCGACAGATTCTTTGACAGACTCAAATTTAGACCCACTTACGATCCAAGTAGTTCCTTTTGCAAAATAAAAATGAGTTTTCTGTACCTTCACCTCAATGTACGATGTAACCCTCAAAAATTTAAATGTCCAACAGACAAAGGATGAAAAAAATTTAAGAATCAAAGTATACGTTTTCTAATAACATCAAGTTTCATAATTCTGCTAGCTCAAAAACACCCCCTTCGCTTCACCTTTCTAAAGCATTATAAAACATTATTGAACCTTCTCTAAGGTTGTAAACATTCTGTAACATTCTAGGAGGAACATTTTGGCCTGCCAGCCACTTCGGCACTCTATTTCCAACGCGCATCATCAACTTCCCATAAGAAATCAAAAGGTGTGATACGCTCTTTTGACGCCCATATCCTTAAAACTAACCCCTGCAGTTCCGAACTATAGTGAATGGAGTAAGGAGGGCTACCAGACCGTATGATCCCCATAGGGCTGCGGGGATGGCTTGCAGAGTAATAGTGGCGTGCACAGTCATGTCACACTTACATTTATTTTATACACTATATGATCAAAAATAGCCAGAGACCACTACGTAATGCTAAACTGACCGCTGGACGTCACAGATGGCGGAGTAATTAGTGTGAGGAATGTTTCAGTACAACGTTCAGGAAATACTCGTATTATAATTTCGGAAAAGCGTATTCAATACTTCGACCTTCCTCTAAGCCGAAAGATCTCCTTAGCTCCATTGCTAGGCTCGTGTCTCTCTCACCGGATACACCAGCAAACAGCAACAGGGCGACCACCAGACTCTTCATCATTGTGGACTGGAGGCGGTAACTTGGCACATATTGTCCCGCAGCCTCCTTTAAATGGTGCTGCTACTTCCTGCTTCGGTGGAACAGGATCATCTCTAAAATATTATCGACAAGCTAGGTAGTGAATCTTCGCCCCACCTTCGGATTAGATATCACATACAGCATTTGCGTTCCTTAAACAAGGCGGAAACTGCTGTCCGGTGCTCACACTACACTGCGAGGTAAATGACGTAACCACGTTTCCTGATTCGCTGTGCAAACTCGGCGATAAGAACAATGCCTCTCTATTGTCTCTTCCTTTCTAAGAAAAATCCGTAGCGTATCGAGATCGTGACATTTTCTAAAACTAAGCGGTATTCGCGCCAGTTTTCTTTGGCGCTTTCAGAGCAGGACAGTGAACGATGATGGTAGGAGGCAAGGTTCAAGGTGACACTCACCAGGGGAGTTGGGTGGGGCGTAGGCACTGGAGAGGGCTAGGGGCTGCGGGGGGGGGGGGGGGGGGAGGGGGCGGGGGGGGGATATGTACATTCCTCAGCAGTAAACGACCAAAAGTGACTTGTCAGAGTGGAAACAAGAAGACAACTTTTAATTAAAACGTTCATATTTTTACAGTTGTCACTTGCAAATTATCCACATAACTTTCGAAGAATACAGTTTCGTGAGAACAACGAGTCTCGAATAGGGCGAAAAATTTTTAAGAAAATGCAAGCTTCCTTTAAGAAAGAATACCTTTCAGTTGCGCTCATGAGAGTTTAATCTGCATAGACTGGGTTTCGGCCTGACTTGCTGTAGAGCTCAACATAATGAGATATCTCGAATGGATTCCAAAAACATCAATCATGTGAAATCCAATTCGCACTCTGACATACTGATAGCTTTGGATCAAGACAGTCAGGTATATGCAGTATTTATTGATTTCTGAAAAGCTTTTGGCTCAGTACCAGACCTACGCTTAAGGTAAAAAGCATGATCATATGGGGTATCGAGTGAAATTTTGGACTGGATTGAGGACTTTTTGGTAGGGAGTACGCAGCATATTATCTTGGATGGACAATTATCGTCAGGTGTAGAAGTAACTTTGGGTGTGTCCCGGGGAAGTGTGTTGGGACCCTTGCTGTTTAAGACGTATGCTAATGACTCTGCAGACAGTAGTAATACTAATATCACACTTTTTGCAGATGATGCAGTTATCTATAATGAATTACTGTCTGAAAGAAGCTGCATAAATATTCAATCAGATCTTGATAAGTTTTCAAGGTGGTGCAAAGATTGGCAACTTGCTTTAAATGTTCAGAAATTTGAAACTGTACAATTCACAAAATGAACAAACGTTGTATCCCATGACTATAATATCAATGAGTCACAGATGGAATTGGCCAATTCAGACAGGTACCTGAGTGTAGCACTTTGTGGGTATACGAAATGGGTAAAACAGCTGGTAGACTTGGGTTTATTGGTAGAACACTGGGGAAGTGCAGTTAGTCTACAAAGGAGAGAGCTTAGACATCACTCGTGTGATCAGTTATAGCTTATTGCTCAAGTGTGTGGGACACATACCAGATACGACTAACAGGGGATACGGAAAGTATACAGAGAAGGGCAGCACATATGGTGACAGGTTTGTCTGACCTATGGGTGAGTGCAAGAGGGATGCCAGAAAAACTGAACTGCAGACCTTTAAAGATAGACGTGAGTAGTAGGGCTTTGGGGTTACAGGTGCAATTTTGATATCAAATTGACATAAAAATTAATTAAATTGTTCAATTAATCACATCCAGCTCCATCCTAGACCGCCCACCCCCACCCCCAATCACGCCCACTCCACCCCTAGATGATGTCACACATTTTTCTTAGCCCGCACGTGTGCCCCAGGCCCTACCCCTCCCCTCCCCCTCTCCTCCCCCTCACCCAACCTACGCTATTGGTAGAGAGTTTGAATTGTGATGGGAATTGAGAATCTGGTGGAAATTTCGAATTTTGGCGGAAATTTCTTTGTCCCAGCGCTTTGCTGACATCACACCCCACCACTGACCCCAGGAATTGACAGGAAATGAAATCTGGTGGTGCTGTTTCTTGGACTCGAACCCTGATTCTGCTGGATGGAAAGCCCAAGTGCAACTCCCTAACACATGGGAACTGTCCAGATGCGGGAGAGGAAGGTTGGGTTAGTGTACTTTATTTATTTTGGTTGGGAAACTGGTGTAAAGATCGATCCAAATTACGTAATTAATCACAAAGTTGGGCCTAATTACACAACTATATGCACAGCACTAGACAAGGACGGCAAATAAGTGCAATACATTTCAAAAACTGACGATACCATACAACTGGTGTTATCCTGCAGGGAAAAAAATTCGCAATACCACTGGAAACTAGTGATAGACACAAACTCTACGCTACATCTACGAGCTGGCAGAAAAAAAGGCAGGGGTGTAAGGTATTATCTTTAATCTTTTTGGCAGGAACAATGTTCAACTGACGAGATGCTGGTGTTGGTCAGAGAGAAGTTTAAGAAGTGCATTACCTGTAAGCATACATTATCTATCGTTGTTTGACATCAGAGTTTTCTACAGATGCCTGATCAAAGAACTGTCTACAGATGGGGTAACCGATGGCAATACACAATACCACAACTGAAGGAAAAAAGAACGCGTTACAGTTGTAAATTTACTTCGAAATTGTTGTGAACAAACCCAGCACTCGTAAAGAATGGTACATAATGCAGTACATGTTTGGGGGGAAAATCGTCGTCCTAAAAGACTGCAAAGGGGACGGTAGTCGAACATGCATTTTCCTCGACAGGTGTCCACAAATTCCCGAAAATCGAGGTCCTGTTCCTCTCTCCACCCGCCCTCCCTCCATCCACCTATGGGGGGGGGGGGGGGGGGGACACAAGCTTCTTGAGATGGCCAGATGCTCCACCGAGCGTCTCGCACCCCCGCTACCAACCCTCTCAGGCTGCTGCCAGCACTCGGCTTTCCACCATGTGGCCGCCGCCTGAAGGCGACGCTCCTATGCCAACACAACAAAGCGCAACTTGTTCTAAAATATAGCGACAGAGCCCCCACGCACCACCTCCTATGCAGAGAGTAGCTGTGTCCAGCGACCGCTGACTACAGACGCGACCTGCTACCACCATCTCTGCGTCACTAACGATACGCAGCAGGCCTTGAGCTGGCAGACCTAGAGAAAACAAAAGGGAAATTGAGTAGCATAACCTCACCCATCCAGAGAATGCTCCAGACGGCTATTTTAAAAGTAAGTTGCGTGTGAAACAGGAAGCCCCTGCAGCATAAAACGACCACATACTCATGCTTACATTCCTCGGAACCATGATAGATGACTGCTATCACAACCGAGAGAGAGAGCTGCGGCCTGTTAAGGAATTCGCTCGCAGCAGTCCATCCTTCTGTGCTGGACTATTTAACACCAACTCGACTCCTATAATAAAGCAACTGTTAAAAATGTAAAACACAATCGCGACCATAACAAATGTCCTCTTTCCACGAAAATAGGCACATTCCATTTTTTCGGTTTTATGAGAAAAATCGGTATAGTTTTTACGTTCGACTGCAGTCGCATCTCATTATTTTGTCATGTCCAACAAAGTGCACCGCCACCGATCACAAATGATCAGCGGACACATGCCCACCCTGCGTAAAATCAGTAAAAAAGAAACTTCGACAGTTTTGCTGTAAAAACTACTGGGCACCACAGAATGTCCTTGGTATTTTGAAACTGTCATCAGAGTAAAGAAGGAACGATAATTTAAACTACAAAGAAAAAATTAATAATTTATATTATCTGTTGAACAAATTATATGACCTGAGAGCGTATCTTGCGTTCAGTGTCTGCAAATAAACTCTCGTGCTCGTGAAATAACATCAGAGAATAAAATCTTTCATGCCATTGGCCCACAAGTCGGAAGAAACACAATCATTTTACATTCGACAACAACAAGCTATAAATCAAGAAAATGTAGCTCTTTTGTACACTATGACAAAACATGCGATGCTGTATCACACTATCGTTTACCAAGCAAATCGTGAGAGCCTGTCTCGACCTGTGTAGGTGGGAGATTGAAATTTCGTTACAAGATATCGCTGCAACGAAAAAGAAACAAAAAAGAAACCCTTGTCGAGAATCATACCATGGCGGTATGTCTTTGATATAAATTTGATAGGCTAATTAATTAAATTGATCACAAGAGTCACTTTGCCTGGCAAGTAATTTTTGTTTTCAGCAATCGGCTTAAACTCGCCAAGTAGGACAACTGGAAATCCATGGAGGGAACATGATGTTCTTTTCGAGGAACACTACTGAGAACCGACATTTGAAGCTAACCGTACAGAGATTCTACAGCCCACACATACATTTTGTGTAAGAACTGCGCTATTAAAAACACAATCGTAGCGACTATATTGCCGTTACCCTCCATAAAAAAGCGGTCTTGCGGCAACAGGCACACACATGAGTCGCTGATAGTGTTACGCTTTCGGGTGGAAATCATGTCTGCAATTTGGAACCAAGTCTATCGATTCTACCACTTATTTGCTTCGGATTCTTTAGATACGTCTTTTAATGTTTACAATCACTGGTGAATCATATTCGTACCACTCTCGTATCTCGAAACGAGTCACCTTTTCTCGAACCCATCTGTTAAGGATCCCATACACCAAGAACTCCAGCGCTGTTTTTAGACAGTCCCTCTGCATCTTATAATTGCTCCTAAGTCCTGCCCTGCCCTCCATGCAGCTTAGTCTATGTGATCGTCCCAATTTAAGTCTGACCTGTACATCTAAGACCTTCTGAATAATGTGGGGAAACAGGACGAGCTGAGTTAATGCGACAGGAGCGCGTTTTGACCACTCATAGCTTCGCCAACCGTGTACAGTGTATAAGGCCAGCACCAAACGAAGCTTTCCCCTGTAACACGAAGTAGTAGAAGAGATAGTACGAGCAGCTATGGTGGTGTTTCTTGTTGGGAAAATTAGGAAGACTACACATCATATATGCCATGGAGGACGGACGAAGATTTTGCTACTGCATTGCGGCACATCTCCAAACTACATACAAGTACTGCAGTCTGAAGGAAATCTGCGTCTCTCAGGGTGCATTCATGTCTATCACCCAAACATATGTGGCGATCCTATTAATTATACAAATGTTGGTTCATTGGAGCATGTGGTTCATGATCGAAGTCGCTTCCACAGTCTGGTGTAAAGTTTCATCACCTGTACTGTACGATGACCATATCCAACAGATTATCAATCACATGAGAGGGTTCCTGTATTGTTCCTTCATAAGCAGTTTAATAAATTATTTTTTTCGGTTGTAACACACCCAATCAATGTACACCACCATACACTTTGTTTTTTTTCTACTATGACTTAAAAGAGATCCATTTCAGCTGCTAAACCTACATTGACACGTTTCGATCCTCTGGCTCTCACAGAAAACTGAACATCACATGGCATAAACTATACAGCTACAACAACACAGGCTGCTAGAAATAAAACACAGACACGATGTTTCTCATTGACAAAAATGTGGAAGACATTGCAACAGATGGAAACAGGAAGAGTTTGCGGTATTGTAGAGCGTTTCCAACAGCTATTCGAAGGTGATTACCTGTACAATCATTCTCATCTTCCCATCGACACGGTAGCGGGTGTCTCAGTGCTCCGTTTCGAAAAGCATTGTTCCTTCATTTTACACGCATGTACATGATTACTGTTCCACTGTTGACCATCGCCGGAAGTTGATGTTCACACTTATTGGTGCAAAAATAAAAACATGTGTAGGGCACCGCAGCATATGGAAATAGGACGAGTCTGTAGCAATGAGGAACGCTTCCAAATAATTGTATTAAGGTGATGACCTCTACATTTAATCCCATGTTCCACAGCGACAAGTAGTAGATATCCGGTGTTCCGCCAAACCTTCCTCCATCTCAACCGAGTGGTGCCTGTCAGTCATTGTGCGGGTATCAACTGTGTACCCAGTGGACAGTCGGAATGGGAAAGACACCACTGACATGGGGCGATGTGCTGTAATACTCACTGCAGTTGACAGCAAGATCAATTTTACCGAGAAGTCGGAGAGAGCAATATTACCACATTTTGCAACCTGTGTAGAAAAAGAGTGAGTTGAGTTAATGCTATAGGACCGTGTTTTGACCACTCTGTAGAAATGGCAACATATTGTTGTAGCTCTGCCACCCGTGTATGATGTGTAAGGTCAGCTCCAAACAAAGCCTGCTCCTGCAACACGACATAGCATAAAAGACAGTACGAACAGTTACGGTGGTGTTTCTTGTTGGGAAAAATAGGAAGGCTCCACATCATACAGGTACTGCAGTCTGAAGCAGATCCGCATCCCTCAGGGTCCATCCACGTCTATCACCCAAACATTCTATCATCGTTTTTCTGTACTATCCAACAGAGAAAAATTACGAACTATAAAAGCTCCACTAACTTCATCCGATAGATTTTTGCCACATCTTTCTCTTCCGATATATCGGAAACGAATACCGTCTACATGCCGGCATCGAACATATGCCGTTATCCTATTAAATATACAGGTATTTATTCATTGAAGCAGGTGGACAGTGATCGACGACACTTGCACAGACCGGTGTAAAGTTTCATCACCTGTACTGTACGAGAACCTTCTCCCAAATGTTATCAGTCGCAGGAGAGGGTCCCTGTTTCGTTGTTTGATACACAGCTTTTTCTGCTGTAACACGCTTTGTACACTGCCATACATTTTGTTTTTTTTTCCCGCCACGACTTCGACGTCTATGTCAGATTCTAAAGTGACATTAACATGTTTGGTCCACTGACTCCCCCAGGAAACTAAACATCCCACGGTGTAAATCATGCTGGTGCTGCTTTTCTCACAACACACCCACACACTGGGTTACTGAAACAAAAGACAGTCAGAATATAAGAAAACTGGAAGAGTTTTGAGGCATTTTGGAGTGTTTCCTAACTGCTTTCCGAAGGTGATTGTCGACCATCATTCACAGTGATGGGGTAGCTAATGGTGCTGTGTTCCGTTTGCTTGTTTCCTCATATTGCTGCCATGCACATGATCACTGTTTTGGTGTTTACCATCCCCGGAAGGTGTTGCCTCCTCCAATAAGACTCTTTATCTATCTCAAATAAGTGATGTCAGTCAATCATTATATGGTAATCAACAGCATACCAGTGGACTGCTTGGACTGAAAAGACACCGTCGATTTACTGTAATAATAAGCATCGTAGTTGATAGTGCGATCAGTTTTAGCAATTTTATCGTAATTTCAACACCAACCAATGACGTGACAGCATGCTTACCAATCTGTATTATCGCTAAACAGCCCCTCCAATACTTTGCGAGTACCATCGCGAATGTAAGTAGATGACTGTGCAGTACGTGCATTCATTGTTAATTCTCGAACATACACACCAAAGTATACCAGACAGCTACCTACATATCTCTAGCACTTCCATCATAGTGCGTAAATTACGATCTTTCTCATTGTGGATGGAGTCACAAGACATTCTCGCATTCTAAGAATAAAGTTAGAGACAAATGTTCAAATGTGTGTGACTTAACTGCTAAGGTCATCAGTCCCTAAGCTTACACACTACTTAACCTAAATTATTCTAAGGAGAAACATACGCACCCATGCCCGAGGGAGGACTCGAACCTCCGCCGGGATCCGCCGCACAGTCCATGACTGCAGCGCCTAAGACCGCTCGGCTAATCCCGCGCGGCAGTTAGAGACCTAAAGATCTCCTCATATTGTCTTTGACCATCACTCCCTGCAGCTGACCAGAAGTAGACCGCTACATTCCACGTTCTGTGTAGGAACAGTGCGAACCGAGGCTCTAACTGCTGTCCCACACCCATCCAAGAGCACAAGCTTTCTCCAGATGCGCGAATGTCGAGGAGGTTAGCACCCCTCATCGAAGAACAGTAGATTTGAAACTGTTGTGATGATATAACACATGGTTAAGAACAAGGTAGGGTGGTTTTTATGCATGAGGGATCTCCAGAAGGACGGAGTTTGTTGCGTTTTACGTAAATCAATTGCGCTATCAATTCTAAAGTATTGTTCTAGTGTCTGGGGTCAGTACCAAGAAGGCACTAATAAGAGAGAACATAACCACATGTACTCTTAAGGTTACAATCTTCTACGATTCAAACACCCTATAATGTTAGATCGTTGCGGTTTCCGACCTATTAGTCGTTTGGAATGCAACGCTGTTACTATCCCAATGCAAGAAATATTTCCAGCGCATGACCCACATTCTCCTTGAAGGTTTCTCTACGATAAACTATGGTGATATACTGTAATATGAAAAACTACTTCCTCAAAACATCGATTCGTTGTGATAGACATTCAATATAGCTTTCCAGAGGTGTTTAGCTCCCCACTTTTCACATCCGAAGACGGTTCAGAAATTATACTGTGTTCGCACAGCCCTGTATAAAATGATCGTTGGTGACGGACAAACGCATAGCAGCGGTGTTTCACATGTGAAATTATCCGTCATCCCGCCATTGGCTCCGTAAACAGGACATCTGTCTAGCAAATGTATACATAGGGATTGTAGTGCCTCACAAACACCTGTCGCTAACTTAGAATCACCGCAGTTATGAAACTAAGGACTCCATTTTATGCCCAAGATGCGGCAGAGGGATGGATACGTCGTATAAATCTTCGTTCGTCTAGAGGAATGTGTCGAAACGGGCTGGAAGTCCCGTGATGACCGAGAGGTTTGCTATTAACGATCTCAGGTAGACAGCGCTCTAAGTCGCATACAGAACACGCAGTTGTATGCTAGTCGAACGCAAGTTATCTCACACAACTGATGCAACCCGACAGAACAACGGAAAAAATTGTCAAATGAACTACAGCGACATGCCCCCCCCCCCCCCCCCTCTCTCTAGCATGCATCATCAGTCTACCACTAAATCCTACCTCATCACAACTCCATCTCAACTGATTACTCCATCTACTCTCTGTCATCCTTTAACGCATATGCAAGTAAGTGTAAGGGCAGATGGTTTTTTTTTTCAGTATAGTATCAAAGACAGCAGTCAACTTGCGCGTGTCACTATTGCCTCAATAGACATACAGTAGAATGTTGCCTCGGCGAAAAATAAAAGAAAGACTGTTTCCCCGGTTCCTGGTGCTTCATCTCAATGATTTCCCGTATTCCTCTTGCTGCCGTATACTCGTTCCCATGTACAAAAATAGTTCTGCTCCAATCAGAAGACATGCAAGTACTTCCTCAATTTCCCCGCATTTCGGCCTATTTTCCCTCAATTTATACGTATTTTCCGTAATTTATCGAGTTTATGTCACTTCTATCCATGTGAACATGACATCACTTATCGTTCCGTGTTCCAAAATTGCTTGTAAATGTAGTACAGCTGCCAATACCTAACGCAAATGCACTATTTTTCTTGTCGGGCGGCATAGTATAGCACTGTACTCGAATGCAACCAGTCGCCTCCAACCGCATATTCTACAGTTGCAGCACGTTTCTGAATTACTGTAACTGTGCATGGGCCGCGGATGGCTCCCAGATCTCGTAGTTGACTCGAAATAGCGTTCAAGTGTGGATCCGCCAAGTGTTATTCCGGAGTGATGTTGGGATGTGGATTCACAATATACCACGTCCGGAACAGGATCTGAAGGTGGATTCGCTGAGCATTATATCCGGAGCTATGTTGGGATGCGGATCCACACACATCACATATGGGATTGGGCTCGACGGTGGATCAGTCACGCGTTACGTCCGGAGATGTGTTCTATGTTCGAAGTTGGATCCACTGGTGGGAAGAGCACGTCATGGGAATACTGCATTTCCTAACGATTTTCGAAATGGAGTGTGTGGTGTCACCGCCAGACAGCACACTTGCTAGGTGGTAGCTATAAATCGGCCGCGGTCCATTAGTACATGTCGGACCCGCGTGCCGCCACTGTGTGATCGCAGACCGAGCGCCACCACAAGACAGGTCTCGAGATACGGAATAGCACTCGCCCCAGTTGTACGGACGACTTTGCTAGCGACTACACTGACGAAGCCTCGCTCCTTTGCCGAGCAGATAGTTAGAATAGCCTTCAGCTAAGTCAATGGCTACGACCTAGCAAGGCGCCATTAGTAACATTGCATGTATCTAAAGAGTCTCACTTGTATCACCACAATCTCCAGATGTACCAAAAGGATGCATTAAAGTTAAGTATTCCAGAAGCTACGTACTTTTCTTTATAGCATTCATTACGTATCCTGTTTCAGACCTCACGCACCCTGCTTTCGCTTAGCGCGTGCCTTTCGGCTTCCTCTCATTGTGTCTAGGCTGTCTTGTCTAGACACAACAGAGTGTCCCACGAGCCTAGCTCCAACTAACGTTCTGCGTTCATAGTCAGTTAATTCCTGTAGAGTACCCATAATCACACTGGAAACCTTTTCACATGAATCACCTGAATACAAACGACAGCTCTGCATACGCACTTTGTACCTTGTCTACGCCATACATCCGCCATCTCCATGTGTGCGTATCGCTATCCCACGACTTTCATCACCTCAGCGTATATCCTTCTTGCTTCGTCTATCATGGTTTATTTTGACACCAAGGTAACAGCATTGCTTCACTTCACTTACATCGTTGCCCTAAAGTTCGATGTTAACCTTGTTATGAACTTTTCATTTATTATTACACAGTATTTTCGTCTTTCTTTGGCTTGTATTGTGTTGTATTTTATGTTAACGGAGTGTAACCTTGTTATGAACTTCTCATCTATTATTAGACACTATTTTCGTCTTTCTTTGGCTTGTATTGTGTTGTATTTTATGTTAACGGAGTGGCTCCGTCCCCGCCGCAGCCGCAGTGGTCCACGACCCCACGACGACTACAGCAGTCCCCTTCACCCCTCCACCGCCCCACACGGAACCACTATTTCAGGGTTATTGTGCGGTTCAGCCCCGGTGCCCCCCCCCCCCCCCCCCCCCCACACACACACACACACACAAGGAACGCAGGGAACGTCTAACACCAGCCGAGTGTAAGTCCTATGATTGCATGGTAGAGTAATGGTGGTGTACGTGCAAGTGGAGAACTTGTGTGTGCAGCAATCGCCAACATAGTGTTGCTGGGGCGGAATAAGGGGAACCAGCACCCATTCACCGAGGCAGGTGGAAAACCGCCTAAAAACTATCCACAGACTGGCCGGCTCACCTGACCTCGACACAAGTCCGCCGGGCGGATGCGTGCCGGGGAGAAGGCACTCCTTCCCAATCCGGAAAGCCATGTGTTAGACCGTACGGCTAACCGGGCGGGCTTCTTTCTTTGGCTTACTCTCAGGCCATATTCTGTGTTTGTTAAAGTGTTCATTTTGCTCAAAAAGTCTTGCAATAGTTTCTCAAGTTCACTGAAGATGACAAAGCTACAATACTATACAAGTGAGGCCTTCTCTTGCTATTACGATTAAATGATACTTATTTGATTTATCATGGACGTTACTGAGATATGAGCATATTGCATCTGGCTGCGACCATCTGAACTGAGTGTGACATGGTCAAATTGATGGATGTTTGCAGACGTAACTCACTCAGGCGTTAACTCAACGAGATCGTATTTTATTACCCTACTGGCTCCTCCGTAGTCAGATTTAATTCATACCAGTGTGTCTGAGTGCCCTAAACGTAGGGCAACACACTTTTTTCACTCGAATGCACGTTCGCTTCTTTTTCCTCCTAAGTAACACATACACTCCTTTTCTGTGACTTTTTACCTTCTAATTTGGGGCGGTATGTGAGTCGGAAAATGAGCTCATGTATTTGCCTTAGGTGTCTTAAGATGGTCGTTGATAGTCGGCTGTGAACAAAGAACTCACGTAGCTGTGCACCCTCTGGCGGTTACTGCGCAACGTTAGTATTGAAGGAGATGTAGCAGATGTTTTTTTCTTACCACTTATCTTGCGATACACAATCAAGGAACTGAATATACGCATATCAATAAGAAAAAACATCTTACTATACTCCGTTACTATGCGTCACATGATTATAACAAGAGCTGTCATCTAGTTCTGAAGGTCTACACCACCCATTACTTCTCATAATCAAGGGCACTTTGAACTACTGCTTGCAGTTCTTCAGAAGCTGAATCACAGAAAGACAAATCACTTACTCCATTATCAACGTTGAAAATATTATCCATAACTTCCATAAGCATTCCTCATCATCACCATCTTCGTCATGTTAGTTGTTTACTAAGTTAAGCTACCACATGGTACACATGCCCTATGCTTCGATTTAGAATACATTGAAGAGCCAACTACAATAGATGGGTAACATCTTCAGAGCAGAGGGTTCCATTGTTCTTGTTATGTAAACAAACTGGCCTCTTCCTAGTTACCCTTACGTAAGCGAGCCACTTGCTTGGACCCTTGTTTTGCTTATTTAGGACATGGTTAATGGGCAGTAGCTGTCATTATAATTACAATTCATGGCCTTTAACTGTCATTATAATTACTGTAATTTATAGTCAATATGTCAGTGTTCATGTTTACCATGATGTCTGAATGCTTCTAGCGTCTTCATGAAGACAGCAATTTATGACCCTAAAATGTCGTCTCCCCTGCCCCACTGTTGGAGTGTCCTCCCACCACACCACCACTTCCTTTAGTGGCTCCAGCATCCTGAGACGTCATTCATAGTCTGTGCCTCGTTCCAGAGACACCACCACCACAGCACACTAACTCACCTCAATGCTTTTTAGCGATTTTTTAAGGAATACAGGTGTAAATATGGAACTTAACGCCACAGTGCACCAAAATACACTCTTTTTGCTCTAATACTATAGTAAATAACGTTTCTTCACAAAAATACAGAACCTAGTAACTAACGTCACATTGCACCAAAAAATACTATCTTCCTACTTTGACACTATAACATTATAGTAAATAACATTGGGATGGGTTAGCTACATACCTTTGTTGACTGACACTGCTCGGATAAGACGATGGGGGGGGGGGGGGGGGGGAGAATGGTGGGTCATGCCACAGCTCCAAGTGGCTAATGGACTGACCAGCAGTGCCCAATGCGGGCAGGCAGACTGCTGGCTGTGGGTAGTCGCACCTTACCCTCTGGAGTAAACATGGCCCACTGTCTCTCTCTACATGATTTGCGTCTTATTCAAAGTGCTTGAAGACATGCTGCTGGTTTAGCACAGTCAGTATGGTACCTGTGAACAGACAAAGAGATTGGCCATTATTAAAACTGATTGTGCTAAATCACCCTCACATTTTATGTGAAAAAATAATAAGACATATTAAAAAACCATTTATTTTTATTCGATCCCTTTTTTACAATGTTCTCAACAAAGTTTAATAGGAGGTGGACCAAAAGCATCACAGTCTCCATTCAACTGAAAAAGTTTATCACAATAGTCATAATTGGAAATAAACTCGTCAGTCTGAAACACTAGTGGTAGCTTGTGAAATTTATGAGTAATTCTCTAGGAAATAGATAGTAATCTGTTGCATTCAAATTATAGCATCCATCCATAAGATGTTTTTATACATTTCACGAATCACCTTGCCCCCTTTTCTAGATTTAAGCTATTTCAGTATGTAATATGCGTAACACTCTCCATCTTGTCGGATCCAGACTCTTCTAGTTGCACCATCGTCAAGTATTCTATTATAATTTGTTCAAATATACTTATAACGGCTTCAGAACGGCTGTAGACTGCAGAGTGTTGAAAGATACTTCTGTGCTGAGGAGTTGCAGTATGCAATCGCCGCTTGCATTTAAATTAATGACTAATACCACTGTTCACTTCTTATCGCATTTGGCATCTATTGCCATGATCTTATTCATTGTATCAGGGGATAAACTGACTGTGGAGGTCTCTGCGCACTTCTTCTTACACACCTGAAACGAAAGATGATTACATACAGTTTTTTCGTTTTAAATGTTTCATACACTACTGCAAATGCTATATATTAACGGCGGTTTAGAGTAGCGCTGTATCAGTCGAGTAAGACCTCTTAGAGTGAAGATATCAAACTGTGAATCACAGCTCACGTCTTCCTTGAGCAAGTGGCAAGTAAGTATTAGTGGCGGTAGAGATTTACTAAAAGAGTGTGACCACACACATGTGTATATAACATATTTCTTCCTCTTCCCACAGGTGAGGCGAAGCCACCGGATGTTAGAGTTACGTTATATAACACCGACCTACAGTTAAAATATCAGCGACAATAAACGTGTTAGTGTGGGGGTGATCTTCGATCGCAAGTTCTGCCCAGTGCTGGTTTTCAAAAATTCCTCGATATAGTGATTCCAAAGTCATAATATCCTTAGATGAAATAACCATAGAGTTTCCTTATGGGACTTCCCTGGCGTGATCAAAATTTATACCGAAATGGAGAGCACTCATCTATAGGAGCAGACATTTATAAACTTAATGTATGCTACTTACGCAATTCAGCATGTTCTGGACAGGTGGCTAAGCATATACTCATACATGTACAGATTCGACGAGAAACTGTGGACCAATTTGATGGAGTTGGCGCGCCAAACTCCTAATCTGTCGGAGGAAATCATTGTTCGCCTGTATGATGCATGCTGTGCATCAATACATCGGAATATGTGTGAACTAACCATGCTTGCTGTGAGCACTGTATTACAAGCATACTTAAGCATGTATATTTATCCTTACGTAAGTAAGAAATTATAAATAAATAAAAGTGTAAGAGCAATACGTGTGTTTCTTTTCTCTCTATAAAATCCCCTGCATGCCAATGCAAACCTGTAGTCATCGCCATGGCTGAACGGATGAAACGTCCCGATTGCAAGGACAAGTAACCAGCTGGTCGCACAGTGATGTTGACACCGAGGAGAAGGAGGGTCAATCCTTCGCAATAGCATATGCGATTTAATTATCAGACCTTCTGCCTGTGGGAAGACTAATCTTGTACTGTCACCGCTGAGACATCCTGGGGGGGAGGGGGGGGGGGGAGGATCCACTTAGAACATATATACATAGTTTTGAAAAACGTTATTTCAGTCCAAGTATCAGCTACTGCAGGTAATTCCGCACAGCATCGAGAGAGTAACATACCAGACGTTCAGTGAAAGCAGTGATATTCCACCATCTGAAGAAGTAAAACCAAACAGCGTATTCATATTTGACAACGTTTCAATGGAGAACCAGGATGAGATCCGAAAATATTTCTATTTTTGCCATCATATGGAAGTTAATGTCTTTTATTTGAGTTAGTCGTACTCATGGATTCCAGTGCTGTTGATCGGCTTTCAAACACGTCAGTCTGAATTTAAAGCACATTTACCAAGCCATACTACAAACCAAAATATCATTCAATGAGTTCTTCACTATATGCGAGGATTATTGGAATGATTCCCATATGGCTTTCTACATACATCAAAAATAGTTTTGCATCACCCCAGTTCCCAGAACTCCTGAGAATAGACGTTGACTGTGAATATTGTATCATGGACACAGTCCTTTTAACTGTTCAGAGATGTCACTAAATCGGCCCAAGGATGTAAACAACCATGCATGAGCAGCGCCTGTTACTCGCAGGGGGTCCAACAGCCGATTAGTTCCAGTCATTCCACCAGGAAGGAGGTACATGGCTCGTGTTGTCTGTAGTTCAACCATGCCCAGACGGTCAATACCGCGGGTCGATCGCGTCCACATTGTTACTTTGGGCCAGAATGGGCTCTCAAAAAGGGAAGGGTCCAGGCGTCTCGTAGTGAAACAAAGCGATTTTGTTCGGACATGGAGGAGATACAGAAAGACAGGAACTGTCGCTGCCATGCGTCGCTCAGGCCGCCCAAGAGCTATTACTGCAGTGAATGACCGGTACCTGCGGATTATGGCTCGGAGGAAAACTGACAGCAGCGCCACCATGTTGAATAATAACTTTTGTGCAGCCACAGGACGTCGTGTTACGACTCAAACTGTGCGTTAAAAGCTGCATGCTGAGCAACTTCACTGCCGCCGTCTACGGTGAGGTCCATCTTTGCAACCACGACACCATACAGTACGGTACAGCGGGCCCAGCAACATGCCGAATGGACCCCTCATGATTGGCATCACGTTCTCTTCACCGATGAGTGTCGCATATGCCTTCAGCCAGACAATCGTCGGAAACGGGTTTTGTAGGCAACCCAGTCAGGCTGAACGCCTTGGCTTAGACACACCGTCCAGCGAGTGTAGCAAGGCGGAGGTCCCCTGCTGTTCTGTGGGGCCGACGAACGTCGCTGGTGGTCATGGAAAGCGCCGTAACGGCTGTACGATACGTGAATGCCATCCCCCGACCGATAGTGCAACCATATCGGCAGCATATTGGCGAGGCATTCGTCTTCATGGACGACAATTCGCGCCCCCATCGAGCACATCTTGTGAATGACTTCCTTCAGGATAACGACATCGCTCGACTAGAGTGGCCGGCATGTTCTCCAGACATGAACCCTTTCGAACGTGCCTGGGATAGACAGAAAAGGGCTGTTTATGGACGACGTGACCCACCGACAACTCTGAGGGATCTACGCCGAATCGCCGTTGAGGAGTGGGAAAATCTGGACCAACAGTGCATTGATGTACTTGTGGATAGTATGCCACGATGAACACAGGCATGCATCAATGCAGGAGGATATATTACTTGTTATTAGAGGTACCGGTGTGTACAGAAATCTGAACCACCACCTCTGAAGGTCTCGCTGTCTGGTGGTACGACATGCAGTGTGTGGTTTTCATGAGCAATTAGAAGGGCGGAAATGACATTTACGTTGATCTCTATTCCAATGGTTCCGGAACTCTCGGAACCAAGATGGTGCAAAATTTTTTTGATGTGTGTAGTTATTGATAAAACTACGAAACTGAATTATGGCCGATACAGAAGAAATTTCCAGGAGTTTTTGTTTAAAAGACGGTGTAGCAATGCATTAATCCATCATTGTATTGTTTGCTATGGATAGGTTCAGAAGAATGTCATGCACTCATCTCGATGGTGTGATACGCAGACCAACATCTATCTGTACGTTGACACAAAAACTGAAACTCTTAAAAGCTCTACTGAAAATATCACCAAAACTCTTAAACAACATACTGAAATGCAAGCATGGAGAAGGAGGAGGAGGAAGGGAGGGAAGGATATGGCGCCAAAACGGTAACTGTAAACGACAATGAAACTGAAGGCAAATTAGAAGATATAAAAAACTCCTTTTGTGAATATTTGGGAAAGAAATGCACAGGAAGAAAGCACTAGAACCATTCTATGTTTAATTAGTAGAGTGAAGGTAAATGTTGATGAGACTGAACGAATTTTATACATACGAAAAGAAAACCCTGTACATTAACATACATGTGCAAATAAGTTGTGCACCATCTTGAAGCTAGCTTAGTAAGCAGCAGTATTGTTAGCAAAATGAAAAAGCCATCGGCATGGAAGGCTATTCGTCGTAAATTACGAATGCTAAAATTACGGCAGTTGGAGCGAGATTATTCCCTCCGAGGTGTTTGGGCCAGTAAGTGAAAGCCTTAAATGGGTCTCAGACACGAGGAATGGAGGCAGGAGAAAAAGAAGAAGAAGAAGAGGAGGAGGAGGAGGAGGAGGGGAGATGAACGAACAGAAAGGAGAAAGAAAAATGTGAATATTATTAGACCTGAATTATAATTTGAACATGGTGTGGGCAAAGGTATCGACCTCCAGCATAACAGAATAACAATTGACCGTTGGAGCACACATAGTGTGACGACCCTAACAAAAACATAGAACGGTTACAGCTGCTCAGATTATCGTTTGCCGTGGGGAATACCGCTCATGAGAACGACATCGTATCAATCATTTCAGAGTTTTAAGAAAGATACATTATTGAATCATTATGGACATGGTCATCAAAGAGCTCCATAAACCAGCGCATAAAAAGAAAAAAACATCAATCTGCAAGCGTGTTATTACACGTGGTTTGGATTATTTGCGGCTGGCAGATGTCGTGGATATGAGTCAATATTCAAAAGCAAATAAAGGTTTCAAGTATATATTAATGGCTATACATACATATTACAAATTCGCATGCGTTGAACAATTGCTGAAGACAGGGACGAATAACCGCCCAAACAAACTTCAAACCGACCATGGGAGTGAACTCTACAGTTGGTATTTTAGGGTAGTAATGGATTGGTAGACAATACAACACTCCTCGACATTACCCACATGAAAGCAAGTATTATGGAATATTTGAATGGAACAAATAAAAAACTGTAATTGTGACATAAAGTCACTCAGGAAGAATGCGATCATACTGCAAATTAATAGGAGTGCTGCAAAATTGCTGAATTGGTAGCTAAATGAAATGCCACTGGATGAAAAACCAATGCCTTTACTTGATGCGTTTCAGGAGATACCCGTCATCAGATAGTCTGGAAACCAAAATACAACTCACAGAAAGTATACGAAGGTATATAGAGCAACATGACAAGAGTACAACCTTTACAAAGTTTCATCATATTGAGAGCTGACAAACACACCATGATCATCATCTAAGTCTTCAGATGCATAAAGACACGTTGTAACTTACACAGTTGTCATAGCAGACTAATTTTAAAACTACATCATGTAGACATTTTACGCCACGAGAGGTCAGTGAAGCATACGTGGGTGGTGCTGGCAGCGGCGAAAATAAGTTGATAAATTTTAATTTATTTACATAAAAATTATTGAACTTAATCCATAACTTTCAGAAAGGTAAATAACACGCCATAAAACAATTTTTACATTGGCATCAAATGTCATTAATAAAGCATTAATTTAAAACAATATGCGTAAGGTATAAAAATCATTTACACAAAATCAAAATTATGCACAAATGATGTATTTACAAAAAGTGTGAACCATACTGTTTAGCGATATACAATAAAATACATGAAATTCCAAAGTTGTTCTTTTTTTTAAGTAAAGAAAGAGGCAGTCATGGCATACGACTCGAGTACAAGAACTCACAGGATCAGGTAATGGAACTAGTACCATTGAAAGACACCAAAATAAATCAACGGAAAGGTGAAACACACAAAATAATGTAACAAAGCACCAGGAACACAAAGCAGTACGGAGGGCGCAATTATGCTTTGGAAGTGCTTAAAAGTAAACAGAACAAAATATAACGATAAGTAAGTAAAACATTTCTTGCATTTAAAGGGTATCTGGAACTCAGATCCTCCAGAAAACACATTAGATGCAATATGTACAGAAATCCTACTTCCGTATAATGACACAAAAATGTTACACACATAGAATTACAGCACTAACTCCCACCCTTACAGGAGAGGGTGAGGTAGATCGTACAAATAACAGGCGCTGTGACGAAGTACAGCCGTTATGAAATACATGAAATATGTTCACAGCTGTGAATATGGACAATCTGTTGTATAATGGAATGATGACAATGAAAATTTGTTCTCCACCGGGACTTGAACCCGAATTTCCCGTTGATTGCGGGCGGCCTGTTTACCTTTTTCTTATTTTTTGCTCCAGGACTTATTTTACGGACTGGTCACCTTTTTTTCTTTTGTTTTTGGGAAGTGAAGTGTCTACTTCAGGCTGGTGGAGACGTTGTGGACAGGGGTCGAAACCCGAGACCTGGCCACGATGCTCGTGCCTGAAGGCCCCTCCGATTTTACTTTCATTCATTTTTTATCTTTTTTCAGTTTATTTATTTTGTTCTTCTACTACAAAATTGCGGATACCATTTCATACAAGTTGTTTCTGTTAGTATGAAAGCACTTTAAACAAATGAACGAACATAAATCTTCTTAACATGAAATAAATCTATTTTTACCCACATGTACTACGACTGTCCAACTTCCAACACACAGGTGAACTCTTATTTTTACCCATCTTTACTAAGGTCGCCCAGCTTCCAACACACAGGTGAACTCTTATTTTTACCCATCTTTACTAAGGTCGCCCAGCTTCCAACACACAGGTGAACTCTAAACATCCAACAACCTCACGGTCAAAGGAAATCAAAATAATGATGAAAAACAATTTCATCATGCTTTACCACGCGCGCTTCCCATTTGCGGACAATGTTCATTGGCAGTAAGTTGATAATCATTTCGCCTCATGTGAAGGTGCACTACGGTGGGACGCCTTCTACCTGGTACACCCCAACTGTAAGGGGGCTTATGAAGACACAGTGCAAATAGTTTGCGGACAGTTGTTGATAGCGAGGCATGTGCTCAAGTGTGATCTGGTTATCTTGGAGATACCGTCTGTAGTCAAGAACCATCTTCTCATCATCGCAGAATAAGTAATAAATGGACATGCCTTTAAATCATGTTGTAGCATGAGTCTTCGCAATCGGGAAGTAATTATCCTCTGGGCTCAGGAAGAGCTGTGGGTCAATCCTGTGATGTGGGGCATGAAGGTAACATGCGAGGATCTTCTGTACTAGCATCAATACGTCAGACGCTGTTCTGCATGTCAAACGGTGTTCGTCAGTGTCCGGGAGGTGTTAGGGTGGGCAGAGGGGTGAATCTGTTAGGCCAATAGCGTGTGACCTGTGTCACGTCAAGTATTCCTTCAGTTGACCATATGGTGCCACGTTGCTCGTATCCGTGTAGGGAGGAAGCGTTTGATTGTTGGACTGCTCTCCACGACACAGGCCGTAGTGTTCTTAGGCACCCCATATTTGACGAGTAGGCAGGATACAACAGTGTGGGTGTGTTTTTACTCTCAATTACATTGCAAGGGATGTATCTCAGCAGCAAGCGATACATCTCTCTCGGCTTCAGAGCTCTGGTGGTGGGCAGATCAGGGTGCACATAGCTATATTCGAGTATGAATGAAGACATGTGGAAAAGAGAGAGAGCGACGTGCGCAATCGTAAGAGGTGGCAGGTTGGATGCCGGCATTAGTTCCTCCAACAGACTGTGTTGACGGGTCCACAGTTTTGCCATTGCGCACATATGAGGCTGCTGTCCTCGTTCATACATTTATAAGTCTCAGTCCACCTTCTCACGGAGGAAGGGTGTGGTAGCAGACTTTAAATGGGAATTGAGCAGCAAGGTAACATCCTGATGCCATTTGCAGTCGGCGTACCATCGGTGTTGGTAGTGGGAGAACCTGAGCCATGTGTATCAACTTACTTGCCACATGAAGGTTAAGATACTGCTGACACTGTAGGATGTCCATGTGTCAAAGTTGGTCTGCGTATTGCCTACAGTAGACTATATAGTTCATGGTAGCTATTCGATTTACATCTAGAGTAAATGTTATGCCCAAATAGCTGATCGCATCCACCTCTAAGGAGGAATGCCATGCAGCCTCCTGGAGGTCCCTTCTGATAAGCATCGCCGCTGACTTGGCTACATTCATGTGGTGTCTCGCCGCCAATTCATATCGGTTAATCCATTCAGGCAGGAAGTGCACCTCATCGTTGATTTTACCAACAGTAGAACGTCATCAGCACGTGCTCTGCAGTTAAAGGTGTGGCCCCTCAACGTAATTCCATGAAGTCTGCTTTTCAGCACTCCTAAGAACGGTTTCAGTGTGACTGTGTAAAAAATCATAGCGATTGGGCATCCTGGTCGAATCGAATCTGGCAAGTGTATGTCCATTTACCAGTACACAGGACGCTGCTCCGCGTAAGAGGCGCAAAATTACGTCGAAGAAGTCAGATGGGAAGCCCACGTGGGCTAGAACTGCCGTAAGAAACTTGTGGTGCACTTTGTTAAAAGCGTGGTCGAAGTCAAATAGGTCACAGCAACTCGAAGGTGTCAGGATGTGGTGAGAGCTACCAAATTCCTACATTCGCCAGTGGCTGTTTGCATATTGGACTCTCCTTCTTATGTCGTTTGTTCCGTTGAAAGGGTTAGTGACAGGACCTTCTTTATGCACACAGGCAGTAACTCAAATTGAGCGTTGTAATCTGGCGGTAGCGCTTGATTGACCGACCTCTGTAAGGCTTGTGTGTTGAATGACTAGTCCATCACCGAAAGTAGGTGGCATACAAAACCAAGGGGACCTTAGCTCTTAGTACACAGTGATCCTACATGTCATCGTCAGGGTGCAGAAAGTGCGTCAGAATTCGGGCGGTAGGCTCTCCGGCCTGGGCGACTTGTTAAGAGCACCCTTATCTAGCGCATCCTCAGTGTCAGATGTTGCTAAGTCGTCAAGGTGCTGCAAAATGTCGTTATCCTTCCTGTCCTCTATACTCTCCTCCCAGTAAAAACGTCGATAATGGTCTGCAAAGGCTTCCACAATGGTTTCCTGGGTGGTTAACGTTCGACCAACCGGCGAAGTGGGGTCCGTAATTAGCCATCGTCGGCGTCGACGGCTATCAAGAACGATGTCGTGCACACATGGGATTTCGCCGTTTTCTCAGCCTTGTCGCCGCGACCGCACGACGACTCCTTCCAATATTCTCCATTTAACAAGCAATATGTTGGCTTTAAATAGACGGCTTACCATCTTTCCGTCTGGTGAGTGCAGTTGGAATGCGAGTTCGTGAAGAATCGTGTAATAAAAGTTCAAAGCATGACGATGCCACGCGGTGATGTACTTTCTATGTTGTATCAGCAGCCGTTGGAACGCTGGTTTTGCATATTCTGTCCACCATGCCAACATCGAAAGATATCGTGGAAGACTTGTTTTGCATTCCACAACGCAATGCCGATAATCTGACAGCATTCTGGGTTCTGCAGGTGTGCCGCATTTCTCTTCCACATACCACGGCTGCGCCATACTCGTTATTGCTGGATGGTGACCATTCATAAGAAGGTACTATGGTCTGAGAAGGCAAGTGGCCACCATTTGACGTCCAGCACTCCTGACACAAGGCCACGTGAGACATAGATATGATCAAGACGACTGGTCAAGTGACTAGCAAGAAATGTGTGTCCGGAGTATCCACCTTGCACTCTGTCCCTAGTATCGAGGGGATTCAGGTCTCTCACCAAGATCTGAAATTCTCACAAGTCGAAAAGTGTGAGACCCGGCCGTTGGGGTGGAGTGCACAGTTAAAATCGCCGCAGAAGATATAGTGATCGTAGTGACCAAGAAAGAGGGGGGAGGGCGGGGGTGATTTTCTCTGAATAGAACTGGGATCTTTCGTGGCGTTTGTCGGTTCTCGATGGAGCATGCACGTTAGTAATAAGTGTAACCAGCGCTGTGATCGCCAGCCCCAGGTTAGTGAAGGTAAATCACATCAGTGGGAATACCGTCGTCATCGTCATCGTCCTCCGCCCATAACGTTGAAAGCACAGCAAGACCATCCCCCATCGTCTCCCCAGGGCACGGGACGGGTGCCTGCACTCCAGGAGTATTGGAGGCATGTGCAGGGCAGCACAAATCTCGCCTATCGATGTCTGATCGTTCAGCTGTGGGTATGTACGAAACTTCCTTAATCCCATTCTGCATTCCCACGCTGCAGTCGGCGGCGGTTGCCTCGGTGGGAGCATCATCTTGGCGGGTGAAGTCCTCGTCCTCCAGTGGCTGGTCCTCAGCCAGTTCTGAAATTTCTCTGCACCTCTGCTTATGGCGCTTTCTTCTGTGCCCTTCTGTTCCTAACGAAGGCAGTGAATCACGACGCTCCGGCACAAAGGCCGCAGGTGGCACGATCAACAAGTCAATTACCATTTTATCGTTATGGACATTCTCGTGAGCTGATGGGGCTGTTACTGTCAAAGTGAAGTCCACAACGCTTAGAACGGGCGTTTCCTCTTCCCGCTGCGTCGGAGTATGCTTTGTTGGGTCATGAGGGAGTGTCAGATGCCGCCATGAGGCGGCAGCAGTGGTGAGGGAGGCAATGTAAGTAGGGGAATCAGTATCATCTGCAACAGCGGCGCCATGTCCACAGGTGGTGGGTGCGTGATCTGCCGATGGATGCACCCGGATCGGAAGTGACCCTCCTTCCTACATCCAGAATAGGTTCCTGGTTGTCCGTCGTAAATGACGATGGCACGGCAGCCGCCGATATAGAGATACGAGGGGACATATTTCTCTACGTTCAGTTTAGACCTGCATGTTCAAAGGAACAATCACTGCGGCGACTGCAGCCGTTTTTTTAAATACATGTACTCTCAATTGCGAAATGGACAACCATCAGCTGTATAATGGAATAACGACAGTGAAAATTTGCGTCAGACCCGCTCTCGACCCCAGATTTCCCGCGTATTACGAGTGGTCGCCTCACCATTAGATTATTTGAGCTCTACTCATGGCCAGACCCATTCTTTCACATGTCGACAACCATGTGTCCACAACCTGTACTCATACATCAATTGTATATATTCCCACACAGGAGAGACATTTTACTTTAAAGTCGCTTGCCTGGTGTCGGGACCGAGCGAGGTAGCGCAGTGGTTAGCACCCTGGACTCGCATTCCGGAGGACGACACTTCAATCCCGCGTCCAGACATCCTGGTTTAGGTTTTGCATGATTTCCGTAAATCGCTTTAGGTAAATGCCGGGATGGTTCCTTTGAAAAGGGCACGGCCGACATACTTCCCTATTCCGATGAGACCGATGACCGCACAGTTACTGACTTCAAACGCGTTGTCGGCGGATAAATACGATATTGCAGACTCCAAAGGAACACTGCATCGTAATTCGGAATAGCACAATATTGTATTTATCTGCAGACATAGGGAAAGCGACTATCAAGTAAAATGTCTCGCCTGTATGGGAATATGCATCATGGATGTACGAGTACAGGTTGAGAAGTATGGAAATTTCGGCCTGGCCTTGAGTCGTGGTCGGATGGCCTAATGATAACGCGACCGCTCGCAATACGTAGGAAATCCGGGTTCGAATGCCAGTCTGACACAATTTCTCATTTCCGTCATTGCATTTTCGTCATTTCAATTTCGTCATTGCATTATCCAGCTGATGGTTGTCCAAATTTACAGAATTACTCAAGAGCCAACGATCACCCTGGAGGGTGTACGTGACAATCTACCAAGTTAGTTTTTAACCTTGAATGTATCACACACAGTTGTCCCAAAGGCGTTGGTGGGGCATCAGGTAGGCCGCGACCTCGGATCTTGGTCTCGTATGTATCCTGCTTCACTACTAACATCCCGTCGTTTTGGTATCTCCACAGTTACTGACTTCAAACGCGTATGACATAACTGAAGTACCGTATCGACTCCATTTCTCAGTGAACTGACGTCATCAAGGCTAGAGGTGGTGTTACACAATATAAATACAGAAAGGAAGGAAGCACTATTAGGGATTAATGTTCCGCCGACATCGAGGTCATTTGAGATGGAGCACAGTCTCGGAAATTTCAAGGACGGAGACGAAAGGAACCATCCCGGCATTGACCTGGAGCGATTTCGGGAAACCACTGAAAACCTAAATCTGAATTATCAGACGCGCGAGCTCGCTCAGTATAGCCGAGAATAGACAAGGCAGTTCTCATAATGCAACCATTTCGGACAAGCATGCCGTGGCGTAAAGAAGATGTCCTTCAAAACGTTGCAGTATTAATTTTCTTTATAACTTGATGACTAATTTCGAGAGTAACCTCATCATCAAATTAGGCTCTAAGGTAGTCATACAGTAACAAAGAGTATTAACATTGCAACTTCGACAGTTCTGTGCAGTTTATTGCATAATTCGGTAACGGCTGTTGACGTCATGCCTTCGAGAATGCCGGAAATTAGTGAAAATTAAAAATCACCTCAGTTTTTATCTTTGCTAACGTTTTTTCTCGACATAGGCGAAATGGGAAGGGGGTGGAAGGGACACTTGCCCCTCCTCCCTCCCCCTGGAGTCTGGGCTACACACTTCTATAAACGTCTAAAAGCGATTTTCCGTGATTTTGGTGCACATCTCGTTTGGACAAGGAGAGCATCACGTGCCTAATTGCAGTGATGCGATTATAGACACGTTCAGAAAAAAAACCGAACATCTTGAATGACTAGAGATAGGACGCTCGTATTCACAGGGCCTGTACAGTAGCATGTTCTGCAGAAATGATCAGCATTTGAACCATGTCGGCCCTCGGGTTCAAGGGCAACATCAGTGTCGCAGCACAACACCACCTACCGGTAAAATGTGCATGCGGCTCTCATTGTTGCTATAGACCGTAGGTAATGCATCAGTGTGTGTTGACCAGATGTACAGGATATCTCGCAGATGTAAGAGCGAACCGTATCGTCAAACGAGTGAGTTTGAAAGAGGGCACGTTATTGGCATGAGGGAATGTGATGCATCCGTCTGGGAAACTGCTGCTCGTGCCGGACGAAGAGTTTCGGCAGTGCAAAGGGCGTGTGTTTATGGACCACGGAAGACCGTAGGACACGACGAGATGGGTCAGGCTGCACCAACCAGACCACCCCCAGAGAGGATCAACACCTCATCCAAATGGCATCGCAGGACCGATCTGCATCCTCCTCGGCTCTATCGCAACAGTGGAACAGTGTAACACACCGTACACTGTCAGGTGTGACAGTCCGTTGCCGTATGTTACGGCATGCGTTACGTGCGCGTAGTCCACTTCTCCGGCTACCTTTGACGAATGTGCAGAAACTTGTTAGACGGCAATGGTGTATCGAACGACGTCACTGGGGACACAAATGACATCAGTGTTTTCTGACAGATCCAGGATCTTTCTTTAAATTCTGTACCACCATTAGACTGTTGTTTATTTACAGTGCTACATTTACATTTACACAATCATTATTTCAGCTTCAAAGTGCTATTATCAAAAGTTTTAATAGTTATACATCGCCCAAGATGGCATACTGTCATATTAAAATACACTATTAGATACATTGTCTAAGAGTCGATATTTCTGGCAGAGCCTACTGCTTTGTTTCGTCACTGAGTATACCATCTTTTAAAAAAAACAATATGCCATCTTAGGCAATGTATAGCACTTAAAACACTTGCTAATGGCACTTTGAAGACGAAATGATGATTTTGTAAGCGCAAATGTAACACTGTAAATAAACAACAATCTAATTGCGGCTCTGACTTGAAAGAAATATATTATGATTGTGACCCCGCATTATGAAAAAATTATAAAATCCAGAGTCTGTTTGTTTGAAAATGGTGGCCGCACTTTGGTTTGCCGCAGACAAGGCGAGCGGCACAATGGCTGCATTCGCGCAAGACATACAGCGCCAACTTAAGGCCTTATGGCGTGGGGCTGCTATTGGGTACAAATCGCAGTTGGTACGTGACTAGGGCACTGTGACCAATGTGACCTACGTGAACGACATACTGCGACCCATAGCGATAGCTCTTCCGCACAACACCCCAGACGCCATTTTTCCGCAAGACGATGCTGGACCACATCTTGCTGCACGAACACGAACCTCTTTGGTGTCACGGGATGTCAGCCTATTTCCCTGGCACGCCAGATCACCAGATTTGTGTTGAAACGACGGGTCCAGTGCTGTGATCCAATGTCAACCACTGTAGACGAACTTTGGAATCAGGTGAATACAGCATGGAAGCCATTCGCGCCTTATATGTCCATCACGCATGGAACAAGCTATCAGGGCCCATGGCGCACCCTGTGCCTACTAGGCAACAGGACACATGCTGAACCGAGGTGACTAAAATGCTGATTACGTGCGCAGAACATACTACTGTACATGTCCTGTGACTATGAATGTCCTGTCTCCAGTCGTTCAATGTGTTCTGTTTTTTTCTAAGCATGAGTGTATGTGGCTTTAACAATTGCTCTATAACATGTCTGTTTGGCAATTTTAGATTCTTCTCCTTCCAAAAACAACTTCTCCCACCTCCCATACACCCCCCTCCCCCCCCCCCCCCCCCTCCTGGCTAAATTTCTGCGGAAGCCCATGGTTCTCATGTTGTCATAAATGCGCAAAACAGTACTCACAACTGTTATACATACATCTGTTCCGCCAACTTGCCTTCTCTCTCTCTCTCCCTCTTTCTCTCTCTCTCTCTTTCGCATTAGACACATTCAGTCGAAATATCAGTATGAAGAAATCCACGGCCTAACCACTCGATGCAGAAGGACAAGGGAAAGCGCTGCTCAGACTCCGAAAAAGAGCAAAAGAGACAGTTACGTAATTCCCGGAAATGTACCATCTCCATGCAGTCGTGTCGACCTCCGTCTTCGAGGAGCCTGCCTTACGTAAACCGTCTGCGTGCTAAAATTTGTCGGATGCGGAAATTTAGGCGTAACTGCTTTCAGTCTTGAGACGCAGAAATCAGTTGAGGCAGGTGGTGAGAATCTGAAATTTGTTACCGTGTCCGATTTTGCTTCTCCTCATTCGCCAGGCGACTGGTATTTGGTCTCTACTGAACATCCTGTGAGACGACTAATTTACCTTCACTTGTTTCCTATGTGAGCACTCGCTAAAATAACAGGGCGCAGTAACAGAAGTTATGAAAGTTTGCCCATCATTAGCGATAACAGTACAAGTGAAAATATTGCTTCTTCAGTAAAAACTGCTGTCGCCTGTTACGCTAGAATTAACGAAGAAGTTTCTAAACATGTACGATAAAACAGACTGTCGTTGTGAAGCATTTGAAATATCATGGAACGAGGAGTGTTGAAAGTTATATGGCGAAACAGAACAGGAAACGGAAATGTGCTAACAGAATAACTTGGTGAAAGAAGTCTCTCAACAAGCATTACCTGGAACTTGGATTGGTTTATGGGAGAGAGCAAATAATTTGGCAGTTGTGGAACTAGTGGAGGAAGAGAAATGTATAGAAAGAAAAAGGCTGCGACATGTAACATAAATGATTAATTTTGGTTATAGTAAGGCTTCAAAGAGCATACTGACACAGAATAACAAGAAATGTAGGATAGCATTGCATACCTGACGGTAAAGTAAATAAGAGTAATAATTTCAACTCGCTCTATTAAATTGAATACCGAATAGACCACGTGTACACATTTAGGCCGTTATAAAGGTCCAGTGGTTGCACGTCCGAAATTTAATGGATTATTCCAAACGTAGGTTCTTAAAATGTTTGCCGTGATCACCTGCCAGAATCTCGAGCTGACATGTAATTTCAGCAAAAGCGATAGCAGCAGACGATGTAGTGTATCAACACCGTTCACAAGGTTATCGACGTACTGGGTTTGTAATATACAAAGACAACTAAACACAACATACGACAGTAATGGCAGACTGTAACAACAGTTTTAAATTTTAAGTGAATAACAGAGTTGAAGTACAGGAAAAAAGAGATGTGAAATAGGTATGAACACCCAGGAACCAATTATGATTTCATACTTAGTAGTGAAAGGTAGCAAAGAAACTCATCACGTATCACACATCATTTACAGACATAGAGAAAGGCTCCAAGAGTCTCAAAGAGTCAAAATATGGAGGGAAATAAAATTTATGAATAAGGTTAGAAATCTGTATTATATAAAACAAATGTGCTTCTAATGGCATACAGAATAACAATCTTCGAATAGGGACAGTTACAGCACAGGGTGTTTATAAATGAATATCGGGGTTTTAACGCTTTATAATATTTATTAACCAAAACTTATAGTTATAAATGATACGTCAAATGCAAGAGCATCTCAAACAGTTGTGTTTGGCACCAGTGCACCTCCTCACTGGCATAGCAAAGTACGCGATTGGTTTAACTTCACTGTACGCAAGTGCTGGATAGGCCGCAAGGGATCCAATGACAGGGCTTGCTTTGCGTGGCCTCCACGTTCACTCAACCTAACGCCATGCGATATTTTCCTTTGGGGCTTCATCAAGGATCGTGTGTACGTGCCTCCGCTACCAGCAGACCTCCCTGAATTAAGAAACCTGACTGAAGCAGCTGTTGCTACAATCACTGAAGACACACTTATCAACGTTTTGGAAGAACGCGGCTATAGACTTGATGTGTGCCGTGTGACACATGGTGCTCACATTGAACATTTATAAGGTTCTTAGTAAAACTATTTGAGTTGCTCTTTCATTTGATATACCATTTATAACTGTAAGTTTAATATAATAAATATTATAAAGCGTTAAAACCCCGATATTCATTTATAAACACCCTATATAAGGAGTGGATGATGATAGAATATACAGATAGTTTTAATTATTATAGATACGTACGAAAGATCTGAATACAGGACAATGAAACAAGCAAATAATCCTAACAAAAATCGGTACAGAAACCAATGGTTTCTCTGATACGACGTATGCACAAGTGCAGTCATGCCAAACATACGAATAATTCATATGTTTGCTTCTAAAAGTCCTGTGTCATATAAGGATATTCACGGCATGCACTACCCATTCTTTAAGTAACGACTAATGTAATCTGGTGGCTCAAAATATTTTAACCCTTATCCGTAAAGATAGTCCAGGACTGAAACAGGTTGACATTTGTGTTTAAATAAAAGAAGTTGATGGACAAATATGCTTTATAAATTACTTGACAGCTGTTGATAGTCACCTTCCAAAAATGTTTAAAATAAAAATAATGGAAACATGTAGCTTTGAGTTCCGCGCCTTCAGACTACTATTGCACTCTTCTAGCCATAAACGCCATTGGAGACAGTTGTCAGAGGGCTCTCCTTCAACACTTGAGTCATGGGAATAGAAAGTGAAGTAATAGTTCCCCACACGTGATGGACGAAATTTGTAGGGATATAATGGTGCACTGCGATGCAACGGCTTGCTTAACCAGGCACTTGGAAAACACTCGTCGAAGGTAATGTTGTGACTTTCGTCTTTATTCTAAAACGAGCAAATGTATCATTTCAACTTGCAAAAGACGAATATGAGTGATTTTTTTTTAAAGTGATTGGTAAGATTGATCTTTCATTCTTAGTTAAGCCTGAACAGTACGTAGCGAACCATTACAAGTACATTGTTAAAATTTCAATAGCCTCTGTGCCTCAATTTTTATGGTAACCAGATGACGTCGCTGCAATTTTGAACATTTAGTCTGGTCCATAATCTGTGTTGTCAAGTAGCACATGTGAAATCAGGTGAATACAGAGTGAGCGTCGGATACCTCGCATATCCTGATCAGTTACTCACTCCCTCTGACTGATGTCAGTCTCTGGCCGAGCTTTTTGCTGCCACTGCCAAATGTTCCGATTGTTCTGCCTTTTTATCTACAATGGCAGAATTTCTTACTGCTGAGTGTACAAATTAAAGGAGCGAGTAGACGAAATAATCCTAATAAATAAAGGTTCATAAACCACGTTTTCTCCAATCTGAAGTATTACGTCAGAGTACGTGGAATTTGTAATAGAGTCCCTGTGGGTCCAAACTGCTGACGTTCACTTGAGGAGAAACGAATTACAATAAGTGTTCCGCACGACCAGCACTCATGTGAAGGCAGACTTCAGCATGTGTCTCCTCGCTGATGCCCATACAGGTTCAAAAACCCCAGGTGTGTTCTGAATGCATTGGCAACAATCCACAATGTGTCCCTAAAGTTCACTGACAGGGCTGGAATAAAACGAAAACTTTTGAATGCCCTCATACAAATAGAAGTCAGACGGGTTCAAGTCGGGGAAGGATAGACACATGAACTCATATTTAAATAAAAAACATACATTTACACACAGCAAAATAAATGGCTCTGAGCACTATGTGACTTAACTTCTGAGGTCATCAGTCGCCTAGAAATTAGAACTAATTAAACCTAACTAACATAAGGACATCACACACATCTATGCCCGAGGCAGGATTCGAACCTGCGACCGTAGCGGTCGCTCGGTTCCAGACTGTAGCGCCTAGAACCGCACGCACAGCCAAATACACACACACACACAAATCCACATTTATTATTAAAAAAAAAAAAACATTTGCACACAGAAAATATAGGGCAGAGCGGGGAAATACCGTGCACATAAGCCATTTTTCAAATATTTCGTATTTTTCGAACTCAATTGAAATGTTGAACACATATTTTTGGGCAAGAAATCAATGCTCCACACGTTTATGGCTTCATATTTGCTATATTACATCGATTTACGTTCCTACAGCTGTTTTACAAAAGTGTTACACTGCACGGTATTACCCCAAGGGGTGGGGTAATACTGCACAATATATCTTATGATACAGCTTTGCACATAAAATGACAAAAACTCTGTAAAAATAAATTAAATTAGGAAATTCGAAATTCAGAATTTATTTAGAATCGAAACACATAAATTTTACAACTTATTGAAGTTTCTAAAGACAGAAAATCATTTTGCTGGTAAAACAGAATTATTGGATTTTGGTGTCAACTTGTCTCTGAACACATTTATCCCCTGTTTTAATGGCAGTAGTCGCAAATATAGTTTTCAGCTGTGTCACATGCACTACACCAGGAAAACTTGTAAGATGACACACATACACACACACACACACACACACACACTTCCAAATATATAGTGCTTCGGCCACGGTATTGCCCCGAGACTACATGACTCGCCATTTTAAATTCTAACCCAACAATCACGAAATTTAACGTCTAACATTTGATGTTTAAAAGAAGATCAAGAAATGTGTAATTAAATAGAGCTACTTTAAATATTGTTGCTATTACATATTTCGCTCACCTCTAGACTTATTATCTTCAGATTTTATAAGAAAACAATCGAAATCAATTGAAACCGATTGTCGAAGACGTCTGCGCCGTTGAACGATATAGACCCCTTTGGGTCTGATTACAGTTACTTCCGCTATGTGGCAGCACCATGCAGCGCTCTTTGCGCTCACTGGGAAACCGGATAAAGCGGTGCACGGTATTACCCCGCTGTACGGCATTGCCCCGCTCTCCCCTACATACACACAGACACACACACACACATACACATAAACTCATATGTATTTAAAAAAAACTACATTTACACACAGCGAATTATACACACACACATACAAACCAATATTAATTTAAAAAAATTACATTTGTACACAACAAATTACATGCCCACACCAACACACACACAACAAATGAAAAACATCAAACACAACAGAAACAAAAGACAGACAAACGCACAACAACAGTTGGCAACACTACAGACCGTAAACACACATATGTTGCTCCCCAAAAGGAAGTGAAAGTGAAAAATTCAATGTGACAAATGTGGGTGAAACAACGTCACAAATCGGCCAGCTGGAGTATGGAGACTAACAAATACATCTCCAGGACCACACACATGTGTTAACAGCGCTGGAAATCGTAAGTAACACCGAATGATACATTCACAATACGGAACTTGTGCTACAAAGGTTGCTTCTAACCTAAAAGGCAAGAGAAAAACAAGACAAATGTAATATGGAAGCATATTACATCCATCACATAATACGTTCATTGTATATATAAAAAGAAACACGTATTTCAGGCCACTGATGATGCTTCCCAAATAAAAGAAGCGAAACGCGTATGGCAAGAAACAAACTGTCTTCATTTAGTTACATAGAAGGTACATATCTCCACGAATTTAGAGCAACTAAGGGAAAGACGGAAAACAGATTAAAATTACAATTATTCCTATGTTTGCTTTTAAAAGTCCTGCGTCATATATCGATAGTCACGGCATGCACTACACATTATTTAAGTAATGACTAATGTAATGTGGTGGCTTAAACTATTTTAACCCTTATTCGTGAAGACGGTCCAAGACTGATACCGGCTGATATTCGGGTTCAAAATAAAAGCAGCTGATGGTCAAATAAGTATTTTATACATTTTTATTGTTTGTGCGAAAGCACTAGAATGAGAAAGACAGTGAGACTTCGGACAATGTTCATCCAAATTATGAAATCGTTTATGAAAGTAACGAAATGACCTTACTGCATATCGGTTTTGCAACAATTCGAATATTTTTCTTCAAATAGTTAAAGTCGCGAAAGATATCCCGTATGTCAAAGAAAATATCCAACCACAAAAGCAATTTTTTCGAGAGCTGTTCTCAAAAGACAGCAAGGAATGTCACAAATTCGTGCTGCTGCAACTAAGCGTTTAGGAGCACCGATTACATTTTCCCAATAAATTAACGATAGAATACCTTGATCAACAGCAAACAAGTAAAGATGTGACGAGTAGCTGTGTGCCTATAAATAGCCGTTAAAGCTCTCATGAACGGGCAGTTTTATTAGATAAGTAACCTAAAGTTAGTGGATTACCTATAAATTAACAGTAATACATGGAGTTTCTTACGAACACCTAGAAATAAATTATGTCCACAGTTCAAAGCTTTTCAAAGGACTGGAACTCAGCTGTTCTCATTTCGAGCAATGAGTTAAGTGCAATTAATGGCTTTTGCTTCGGTATAACTCGTTAAATACAAACCAGACATTATGGCAAATGAATGAAAACTGTGAAAAGTCGTGATTGGCTGTATCTTCCAGCCGCTGGTCTGTATCACAATGGACCATTACACAGGGTGGTTCAAAAGTGACTATACACACTTCATCGGTGTAATATATGCATTAAAATAAACGTAAAATGTTAATAACTTTTTGTCTGAAAACGCTTAATCTCAGAATTGTGCAGTATAGTAGGTATCAGGAGCGCAGCACAAACAACATTAAATCAATTTTCCGCAGAAAGTAAAGACACGAAGGGACCCGAAATTCAACGCAACTACGTAGTGTACGTTTACCCCAGTACATGTTCAAAACGATGTCCATGTAAACTAAGACAGTGCATTCTCGAAGCCTTGCCGCCCTCGGTATGTTGCAGGCTCCATTCGTCTCATAGCTGCAAATCCATTTTCATTTTGCTGCTGTACTTGTGCCACATTCTCAATTGCAACACCATGCTCCCTGAGGCTGCCCCAAAGGCAGAAGTCCAGGGGGTTAAGGTCCGGAGATCTGGGAGGCCAAGCAACTGGTCCTGCACGACCTGTCCACTTGTCGGCATAAGCAACATTCAGACACTGCCTTGCCTCCTGAGTGAAACGTGCAGCATCAGCGTCGTGCATTAACAACAATTTGGTTCGTGTAGCGAGTGGGACTTGTTGCAGCAGACAAACCAATTCATGTTCCAAAAACTGTCGATACACTCTACCAGTCAAGCGTTTTGAAACAGCATGCGGTCCGTCTTACTGATTGTTCACTACACTACACTAAATATTCACTGCAAAACGATGTTGATATCCTCGTAATGTAGTTACGCGAGGATTCTCATACGCCCAAAGTGTTTGGTATGAGCGTTAGCGTTCACGACAACCGCGCAGGTAGAGACGCTTTCATCCGTAAACACTACCCGACGACTAAACAATGAATGAGCAGCATGACGTCAGAATAACCAATGACAGAAATTCTGACGTCTAATGTAGTCTACAAGGTGTCAGCTTGTGTACTTTCTGCGGGTGAGATGGTAGAATTGCTGTCTCTGAAGCAGGCGCCATACACTTGATTTGGGAACCCTTACAGTGGCGTTTATACGGAGGGTACTTATGGTCGGATCTTCATCTGCCGTTTCCAGGATATTCTCAATGGCCGACCTAACGACGGCGCACCACGTTTGCCATATTCCCTTAAACGCCTGTCCACAGCTCTGAAAGTCTGGTGGTTTGGTAGTCTTCTGTTTGAAAGCATTTCCATATGCTCCTCGTGTACTACCTTCTGCCGTATAGTAGCTACATATCCGCTTATTCACTGGCTGAGTACTCCATCGTATGGTACAGAGCGACTGCCATCAAAGAACAGAATAAATGTACGTAGTACGTTTGAGTGTAGCTATACTACTACAGCGCCACAGAGTATGGTAAACCACAACTGTCAAGCAAACAATGCCATTTTCGCACCAGTATCAACCGAGCACGAAACATCAGTCGATATACAGGAGAAAACGACACACCAAGAGCCTGCACTGGCTCATGATATAATGCCTATCACAAATGACATTATGCATCTTAACTCTGAAATAAAGCAATTTCAGACGAAAATTTAACATTTCACACTTATTTTAATGCTTACATGACAGCCACGAAGTATGCACAGTTTCTTTTCAATTACCCTGCATATCTACAAATTTCATCCACCACATGTGTCGAACTATAATGTCACTTTGCACTCCCATGTCTGCATAGTATCCAGTGCAATGTCGATGCTGTGAAATTCAGTTCCATAAAACCTTCCACAGCCAAAAAACCTCCAACTTTTTATGGAGTTTGCAATATTATTCACTTTTTCGTCATATACGGTTGATGACTTGGACGCGAATTCTGGGACACTGTATATCGTGTGGAAGCCCCTGCATTTATTTGCAAACAAATTAACAATCTCCCATAAAAGAAAAAAACGAGAAGGAGAAGACAACTAAGAAGATGGGGAGACGACTGTCAATCAAATGATGAACCATCATGGCACTTCCAACAGCAGCAGCATCGCATCAGTGTTCCGCCAGTTCGCACAGCTTCTCATAAGAATCGACTTACTTTAAATTTCGTCAGCGTTCTTTGGCTTTAACTCCTATATTTCGAGCATGTTTCTTTGTTTATGAGGCACAGTTCCGCGCTTTATTAACTGTGTAGTGCGTGGCACCGCTGTTTACATCGCGACAGGTGATTGTTTTGTGTTTCAAGAGCTCTTTGTCGTAGTTAGATCCTCCAGTCGAGTGATAGCTGTCCTAGCGGCGACAGCAGCAGAGTACTGCGATTTGACATAGCTTCTCATAAGAAGCGAGTTGCTTTAAATTTCGTCTATGTCTTTAGCTTCAACTCCTATGCTTCGTATGTGTCTGTGCATTTATCAGGCTGTCTTCAGAATGGATAGGAACTGTGACTGCTGTGTTCAGATGTGAGATAAGTTGGTGCACCTTAGCTCACAGCTCCAGGTGGTGTTGACTTCAGTCGTGCAGCTTGAGACTGTTGCCGGTGGGAGCCGCTATGAGGGGTGGATGGGGCAATCTGAGGGACGTCCAGCATGGCTCACCTGCCCCCAATCAGTTCACTGCTGTGGCTGTCACACATATTGGTTGCAATGACGTTGATCCCTACCCCTTAGTCAAGTGGGAGGTCGTTCCAAGGTGTCAGAGATGTTTCAGGTGCTATCTGTTACAGATGAAGTACCTGAGTCAGATGAAGTCATTCGCCCTGTTCCAGAGGAATCCTCTCAACCCATAATGTCCAGGCATTCACAAAGGGTGGGAGTACTGGTAATTGGGAGCTCCAACATTAGGTGCATAATGGGGCATATTGGGTAAATGGATGCGAAGGAGGGGAAGGAATCCAATGTGCACTCGGTGTGCATACCGGGAGGAATCATTCCAGATGTGAAACAAGTGCTTCCAGTTGCCACGAAGAGCACAGAGTGCAGTCAACGACAGGTGGTGGCTCATGTAGGTACTAATGATGTAGGTCACTTTCGATCGGAAGAGATTCTTTCAGGTTTCAGGTGGCTAGCTGAAGTAGTAAAAGTGCCAGTCTTGCTTGTGAGGTGAAAATAGAGCTCATCATCTGTAGCGTCGTCGACAGAACCAACTGTGGTACTTCAGCACAGAGCCAAGTGGAGGGTCTGAATCAGAGGCTCAGACGGTTCTGCGACCGTGTAAAACGCAGATTCGCCGACTTGCGCCTTGGATAGTGAGTTTCCAGGTTCCACTAAATAGATCAGGTGTCCATAACATGCAGGAATGGCTACACAGGTAGTGGGGGCTGTGGGGAGGGAACTGGACGACTTTTTAGGTTACAAGATGGTTTATTAAGGAGCTCAAGGAAGTGCAGAAAGGGCTTCAGTTTCAAAGGGTGCAGGACAAAAACAGGAAAAAGATAGCCTAGCAATAATAAATATTTAGTTGTAAAGCTATGTTGGAAAAGAACCAGAGCTCCAAGCGCTAATAGAAAGCACTGACTCTCAAAACATTATAGGCACAGAAATGTGACTAAAGCCGGAAGTAAGTCTAGCCAAAATTTTTACGAAGGGCCTAACTGTGTTCAGAAAGAATAGATTAAATACAGTTGGTGGTGGAGTATTTACTACTGTCAGGAATGGTTTACCTTGTAGTGAAATTGTAGTATATTGTTCCTTGAGTTATTATGGGTAGAGAAGTAAATTGATAACTTGGCGTCATTTCAAATAGATACTCACTCATACAATTATAGTTGGCGGTGAGTGAAATCTACCATCGATATGTTGGTGAAAATACATGTTTAAAATCGGTGGTTGGCATTCAGCGCCATCCAAAATTGTACTGAATGCCTTCTCAGAAAATTATTTTGAATAACTAGTTCAGGAGCCTATTCAAAGTGTAAATGGTTCCGAAAAGATGCTTGAACTCTTAGCACAAGTATTCATGACGAAGTAAGGAGCTTCGTGACAGGCAGAGGTTTTAGTGAGTGCAAGGTTGTTGTAGCTAGACTGAGTACCGTAGCATCCAAACCGAAGCAAAATATACCTATTTAAAACAGCAGATAAAAATTCGCTTGACGCCTTTCTAAGAGACAGTCTCTCTCCTTTCAGATCTAACTATGTAAGCGTAGACTAGATATAGATTAAATTCAAATAAATAGTATCAACGCCAATTGAGAACTACATACCAAATAAATTAATAAGAGATGGTACTGATCTCCCATAGTACACAAAACAGGTCAGAACACTATTGCAGAAACAACGAAAAAAGCAGGCCAAGTTTAAAGAACGCAAAATCCCCAAGATTGGCGAAATTTACAGAAGCTCGAAATTTAGCGCAAATTTCAATGCGAAATACTTTTAATAGTTTTCACAACGAAACTCTGTCTTGAAATCTGGTAGAAAATCCAAAGAGATTCTGGTCAGATGTAAAGTACATATGTGGCAACACGCAGTCAATATCTTCACGTCGCGATAACAACGGTGATGTTGTTCATAACAGTGCCACTAAAGCAGAGTTACTAGACAAGGTTTTCCGTAATTCCTTCACAAAAGAAGACGAAGTAAATATTCCAGATCTCGAATCAAGAACGACTGCCAATAAGAGTAACATAACAGTAAACATCCTAGCTGCAACGAAGCTGCTGAAAACAATTAAGACAGGCAAAGCCTCCTCCTATCCATATTACGTACCAATCAGGTTCCTTTCAGAGTACGCTGATACAGTGGCTCCATACTTAGCAGTAATATACTACAGCCCGCTCGTAGAAAGACGTGTACCCAAAGACTGGAAAGCTGCAGAAGTAACACCGATACCCAAGAAAGAAAATGAGGATAATCCACTTAATTACAAACCCATGTCACTAACGTCAATTTGCAGTACGGTTCTGGAACGAATACAGTCGTCTAACAATGTGAATCACCACGAAGAAAATGATGTTTTGACAAACAGTCAACACGGGTTCGAAAAATGATTCCTGTGAAACACAACTATCTCTTTATGAGTGGTTTCGACAGGGGACTTCAAATTGATTCCATATTTTTTGATTTCCAGAAGGCTTTTGACACCGTTTCTCACAAGCGACTTCTAATTAAACTGCTTTCCTAGGGAGCATTGTCTCAGTTGTGTGGTGTCACAGCCAGACACCACACTTGCTAGGTGGTAGCCTTTAAATATGCCGCGGTCCGGTAGTATACGTCGGACCCGCGTGTCGCCACTATCAGTGATTGCAGACCGAGCGCCGCCACACGGCAGGTATAGAGAGACTTCCTAGCACTCGCCCCAGTTGTACAGCCGACTTTGCTAGCGATGGTTCACTGACAAATTACGCTCTCATTTGCCGAGACGATAGTTAGCATAGCCTTCAGCTACGTCATTTGCTACGACCTAGCAAGGCGCCATTATCAATTGCTATTTATCTTGTGATGCATGTCCCGTCAGACCGATGTTCATCAATTATGGATTAAAGTTAAGTATTCCAGAAGCTACGTACTTTTTTTACTAGACTCAACTCCTTTAACTGTTCCAGACCTCACGCCAGCCTGCGTGAGCTTAAACGTGTGCCTTTCGGCTTCCTGTCCTAGTGTCTTGCCAAGTCACAACAAGTTGTGTGACTGGATTCGTGATTTTCTGTCAAAAAGGTCACAGTTCGTAATAACTGATGGAAGGTGGTCGAGTAAAACAGAAGTAATACCTGGTATTCCCCAAGGGAGTGCTATAGGCCCTCTGTTGCTCCTGATCTACATGAACGATTTAGGAGACGATCCAAGCAGCCCTCGTAGATTGTTTGCGTATGTTGCTATCATTTAACGTCTTGTAAAGTCGCCAGATGATCGAAACGAACTGCAAAAATGATTTAGACAAGATGTCTGTAAGATATAAAAAGAGGCAGTTGACTCTAAATAATGAAAAGTGTGAAGTCATCCACACGAGCACTAAAAGGAGTCCACTAAATTCCAGTTATGCAATAAAACACAAATCTAAAGGCTGTGAACTCAACTAAATACTTAGGGATTACAATTACGAATATCTTAAATTGGAACGATCACACAGATCATGTTGTGAGGAAAGCAAACCAAAGACTGTGATTTATTGGCAGAATACGCAGAAAATGTAACAGGCCTACAAAAGAGAAAGCATTCGCCACGCGTGTCCGCCCTCTTCTAGTGTACTGCTGAGCGTTGTGGGATCCGCTTCAGGTAGGGGTGACGGAGGACACTGAAAAACTTCAAAGAAGGGCAGCTCGTTTTGTATTACCGCGAAATAAGGAAGAGAGTGCCACGGATATGAAGCACGAATTGAAACGAACGTGCTTTTCGATGCGGCATGACCTTCTCACAAAATTTCAATCGTCAGCTTTCTCCTCAGTGCGAAAACATTTTATTAATGGGAGAAATGATCATCATAATAATATAAGAGCAATGAGAATTAGCACGGAAATATTTAAGTGTTCGTTTTTCCCGTGCTTTTAAGAGTGGAACGGTACAGACGTAGCTTATACGTGGTTCCATGAACCCTCTGCCAGATACTTGATTGTGAATAACACAGTAATCATGTAGATGTAGATGCAGATGGGACACTGAGCATTTGAAAAAGTTGTGAGAGGCCTTGAACAATCGCGGGACACTAATTACTAGAAACAAGCATAACAAATATACACAGACAAACAAGCGAACACGCCACTGCATGTCGTTATTCATGTGCTGGGTTAAACTCGAACCGTTTAACTCTAGTGAACTGTACTATTCTCGTGGCGCTGCTTGTGGGTGGGTGACTGTATCTGAGGGGTTGTCAGAGAGGTTTATGACTCCTGTCGCACTGTCGTAGTCTTCTGATGTTTATCTCTCTTATCAAGCTGGTGATGTCGAAGGTGTTTAAAGCAATTTTCTACGAACTCACCGTCTTTCCTCCAGTCTGTGCTTAGCTGCAGCCGCACAAGATTCAGCAAACACTTTCTGTATGCAGATAAAACGACTTACCATCCATGTGTGTCACATGTCTGGCACGTTCATGAGTTTTTAGGAGTTCTGGATCCACAAGACAGCGGTTAAGTGGCAGTAACATTTATTGTCAACGGCTAAACAAGTTCACCTCAGGGATGTCTGTGCAAATGAACCTTACATGTGTACTGGGAACTGTGGATTAAATATCCACCCGTGCGATGGTTGGAACCTCAGAATGTCAAGGATGTCTGTCCAGCCTCGAGCTCTGAACACAATAATAAGTGGAATTCGGGACAAACCAACAACACTTGATATACATTACATATATGTTTGCTGTAGATATTTCCAGTAGATATGATTCTTTTTCCTTTTGTTTAGGAATTCGACTTTGGAAACATGCGTGTTACAGTAGTTCGTATTCTCGAAACTGGCATCCGATATTAGGCCAAACAACCAGTCGCTGTATTTTACCGTCATCGTTATTACTCAAAGACAACACAAACACTCTACGAAAATCACCGTGCCTTAGAATACATTCGAACCAGCGATCTCCGCATTGCCGCCTTAGTTCCATCTACAGGAGGTAGATACATATATACATATACATATATACATATATGTCTTAAAGAAACATATCCCTGATATAGACTCTAATTACTGGTATTTAGCAACTTTGCAGCTATCAATTATTTGCGAAAATTTACAACTGTTTATTTAGTGACGCACACAGACGCACATGGATGAGCACCAAATCAAGACAAAATCGTCAATTTCTCGGGAGGGATTCGTATCCGTGACCTCCGAAATAGTGTCTTAGTATCTTGGCCCACTCGGATTCCACAAGCCGTACCCACATAGGCTTAAGGGCAGACCAAAGGAGCAAGTAATACTGAATAGGTTTCCGTTAGTTTCTCACAACTACCGCTCCTTTGGACTGAGATACAAATGTTTACTTCCTCCCCAGGCATAAGAACGGCAATCAGAAATAACATCACGGGCAGTTAGCCGTAACTGCTCACCAAGAGAATTCAGTTAGAGAGAGTCGTCGCTCTGATTTAATAAAGGCGGTTTTTCGGCTAGAGATGTTAACAGAAGGTCTGGTATGACAACTATAACTACAAAAAGATGTTGGGAGGAACTATTTTGAAAAAGGGACTACAACAGATTTCCTGACTCATGTTGGAAGAAACTGAAAACGCACCTAGAGGACAGAGTACTTGTGCTTAAGTGCCGACAAGTTTTCCTTACTAAACGTGAAACAGTTGCGGCGAGAGATTAACTTCCTCGATTATCGTGACGCAGATCGCCGAAGGCAGAGGGAAGCTGGAGAACTGCGCCCACAGAGATCCGCTGTGAAACAGGAACTCCGAGAGGGAAATGTCAGTACTTCCCCGTAGTGAGGAATATGATGCTTCCTTCAGAGAGAATGCTATTCATTAAAAGAAAAAATTAAAAGTGTGTACGGCATTATTGGTGGAGGGACCCCATGTGGGGTGTTCGATCGCCGTTTTACTTGGTGTCACTTCGGCGAATTGGGCGTCGATGATGCAAAAGACACACGTGCACTTACACACACGCACACACACACACACACACACACACACACACACACACACACACACACACACACACAGTCCCGGGAGGAAAAATCCTCAACACTGTCAGAAATCGAACGCGGGGCCTCGTGATCCAGAGCTATGCTAACCACATGACCACGAACTGCTTACACAGGGAAGGAGAATTCGCGTTACAAGAAGCTCATTCTCCTGTGCATAGTTCCACATTCGTTCACCAGCAGCTGTCCAAACAAGGGCATCAGCGTTATGGATTGGCCGCCACAGCCTGCTGATATGAATAAAGAAAAACATAGGTGCAAGGAAGGCAACTGTGAAGACATCGTGCATAACAGAAGAAATACCTCAGCTGATCGACAAAAAAAGGAAGTACAAACATTTTCAGGGAAATTCAGGAATACAGGAATACAAACAACTTATGAACAAAATAAATACGAATTGCAGGGAACCTAAGGCGAAATAGCTGATGGAAAACGTGAAGTCAAGGGCGGTAACATTAAGAGTGCTATGGGAATTCCATTGTTAAATGCAGGGGAGAGAACAGATAGGTGGCAAGAGTGCATTGTAGGTTTCTGTGAGGAAGAAGACTTTTACGATGACGTGATAGAACAAGAAACAGGAGTCGACAGGCAAGAGATACGGGATCCAATACTAGAATCACAATTTAAAAGGGCTTTGGATGACTTAAGACCAAATAGACAGAACAGATACACTCCTGGAAATGGAAAAAAGAACACATTGACACCGGTGTGTCAGACCCACCATTCTTGCTCCGGACATTGCGAGAGGGCTGTACAAGCAATGATCACACGCACGGCACAGCGGACACACCAGGAACCGCGGTGTTGGCCGTCGAATGGCGTTAGCTGCGCAGCATTTGTGCACCGCCGCCGTCAGTGTCAGCCAGTTTGCCGTGGCATACGGAGCTCCATCGCAGTCTTTAACACTGGTAGCATGCCGCGACAGCGTGGACGTGAGCCGTATGTGCAGTTGACGGACTTTGAGCGAGGGCATATAGTGGGCACGCGGGAGGCCGGGTGGACGTACCGCCGAATTGCTCAACACGTGGGGCGTGAGGTCTCCACAGTACATCGATGTTGTCGCCAGTGGTCGGCGGAAGGTGCACGTGCCCGTCGACCTGGGACCGGACCGCAGCGACGCACGGATGCACGCCAAGACCGTAGGATCCTACGCAGTGCCGTAGGGGACCGCACCGCCACTTCCCAGCAAATTAGGGACACTGTTGCTCCTGGGGTATCGGCGAGGACCATTCGCAACCGTCTCCATGAAGCTGGGCTATGGTCCCGCACACCGTTAGGCCGTCTTCCGCTCACGCCCCAACATCGTGCAGCCCGCCTCCAGTGGTGTCGCGACAGGCGTGAATGGAGGGACGAATGGAGACGTGTCGTCTTCAGCGATGAGAGTCGCTTCTGCCTTGGTGCCAATGATGATCGTATGCGTGTTTGGCGCCGTGCAGGTGAGCGCCACAATCAGGACTGCATACGACCGAGGCACACAGGGCCAACACCCGGTATCATGGTGTGGGGAGCGATCTCCTACACTGGCCGTACACCACTGGTGATCGCCGAGGGGACACTGAATAGTGCACGGTACATCCAAACCGTCATCGAACCCATCGTTCTACCATTCCTAGACCGGCAAGGGAACTTGCTGTTCCAACAGGACAATGCACGTCCGCATGTATCCCGTGCCACCCAACGTGCTCTAGAAGGTGTAAGTCAACTACCCTGGCCAGCAAGATCTCCGGATCTGTCCCCCATTGAGCATGTTTGGGACTGGATGAAGCGTCGTCTCACGCGGTCTGCACGTCCAGCACGAACGCTGGTCCAGCTGAGGCGCCAGGTGGAAATGGCATGGCAAGCCGTTCCACAGGACTACATCCAGCATCTCTACGATCGTCTCCATGGGAGAATAGCAGCCTGCATTGCTGCGAAAGGTGGATATACACTGTACTAGTGCCGACATTGTGCATGCTCTGTTGCCTGTGTCTATGTGCCTGTGGTTCTGTCAGTGTGATCATGTGATGTATCTGACCCCAGGAATGTGTCAATAAAGTTTCCCCTTCCTGGGACAATGAATTCACGGTGTTCTTATTTCAATTTCCAGGAGTGTAGATACCACTCCATTGGAATTCCTAAAGTCACTGAGGGAGGGGGAGAGGAATGGCAAACAAACGATTATTCAAATTGGTGTGTACATATTACGAGTCTGACAATAGACCATCAGACTTTCGGAAAAACGTCATCCACACACTACCGAAGATAGCAAGAACCGACAAGGGCAATAATTAACGCACAATCAGCTTAGTAGCTCATGGATCCAAGCTGCTGACAAGAATAATATACAGAAGAACGGAAAACACAATTACAGATCTGTCAGATGACAATCAGCTCTGCTTTAGGAAAGGTAGTCACCAGAGAGGCAGTTCTGGCGTTGCGATTGATACTGGAAGCATGACTCAAGAAATATCAAGATAGATTCATAGGATTTGTCGAGTTGAAAAAAGCGTCAGAGAATGTAAAGTGCTACAAGATGTCCGAAATTCTGAGAAAAATACGAGTAAGCTACAGGGAAAGCCAGGTAATATACAATATGTGCAAAAAAAGAGCGGGAAACCAAGAACAAAGTACTCAGATTAAAATGGGTGTAAGACAGGGATGTATTCTTTCGTCCCTATTGTTCAGTTTGTACGTCGAAGAAACGGTGACAGAAATAAAAGAAACATTTAAGAGGGGGATTGAAATTAAGGCTGAAAGGATATCAATCGAAAGATTTGCTGGTGACATTGCTATCCTCAGTGAGAGTGAAGAGGAACTGTAGGATCTGTTTGATGGAATGTGCAGTCTAACGAGTACAGAATCTGGATGGAACTTAAATGGAAGAAAGGCGAAAGTAATGAGAAGTAGCAGAAATAAGAGCAGCGAGCAACTTAACATTAGAACTGGGTATCACGAAGTAAACGAAGTTAAGGAATTCTGCTACACAGGCTGGAGGACATAAAAACCGATTATCACTGGCAAAGTGGATTCCAGGCCAAGAAGAGTCTACTAGTATCAAACATAAGAATTAATTTGAGGGAGATATTTCTGAGAATGTACGTTTGGAGCACAGCATGGTATGGTAGTGAAACACGGACTGTAGGAATCCCAGAATAGAAGACAATCGAAGCATTTGAGATGTGATGCTAGAGAAGAATGTTGAAAATTAGGTGAACTGATATGGTAATGAATCAGGAGGTTCTCTGAAGAATCGGCGAGGAAATGAACATGTGGATAACACTGACCAGGAGAAGAGACAGGACGAAGGACATCTGCTAAGACGTCAGACTTCCGTGGTATTAGAGGGAGCTGTAGACGGTAAAAATTGTAGATGAAACAGAGATGGGAATACATCCAGCAAATAATTGAGGACATAGGTTGCAAGTGCTACTCTGAGATTAAAAGGTTGGCACAGGAGAGAAATTCGTAGCGGGCTGCATCAAACCAGTCACAAGACTGATGACTTAAAAAAAATGAAGACACTGAAGAATATTTGAGGTAAGGTAGCACCAAAGTTGTCAGATAACTGTCCACGAAACAAACCAGCTACATCTGACTCCCTTCTGTGCTCTTGAAACCTGATAGAAAGTTGTCTCATCTAGCAGTTACGTCCGATTCCTCACAGATTCCATGCCAAGACGCATGAGTAAGGTTAGAAACAATGGGCGATTCTGGACAAGATATTAGAGAACTGAACCAGAGGTAATAAAATATGAATTAGTTTCCTTCAAGTTCCCTTTTTAATTGAGATAAATTTATTTTAAATATTATTCTTCAGTTTCTCTCGGCGTATTTGTACATCGAACAGTCCACGGTTGTATTGCCGGTTCATAGTGTTCAAGAGGCAATATATTTCGGCGATCAATATCTTTTAAATATTTTTTAAACACTACATTTCTCTTTCAGTTGGTCTCTGCGTACATACTTAAAAAGTAATAAATTATGAGGGACTTTTCAAAGCTATTTTTTGTAATTTCAAATTCATCTCTCTCTTTTCCTCTACTGCTAACTCCTGCATTCTCTCAAAAAAAGTAACAGATTTCTTTTAATATTTATTCACCTTTAATATCCCATCCCATGTCTTTATCTCACACTTAATGAGCTATGGGCTGAGACTTGCAGGCAAGCTGGATGCCTCCGTTTGTATACAGCCATTAATCATGGGAAACCGCTGTCGTCGGCTGTTCTGGACTCGATGTGACGGTTTCCCGTGAGGTCATGAGAACTTTTCTGATGTTTGCGGTGAGAGAGTTACTTGAGTTTTGTTCAGAAAGCAGCACGTTGTAGAGTAGCACTTTTAGGGGCATAGGAGGCAAGACTAGCGTAAAGGCTCGTGTGTGCGGCAAGTTGCCTAAAAACTGTAGCTACACAGCGATTAGGAGAAAACGTATGGATCTTAAACATTTCAAGGGGCCGCTGGTACCTCGTAGAATTGACGAGTCGGTTATTGTCCCTCGTCAGGGATAGAAGAAAGGTCTTAGTGGTCAAATGGACTCAGCTTTATTTTGCCAATATACCAGTTTGTCAAAACTGACATATGGGATTCACAGAGACTGGTCAAGCTCATTTCTGATATGAAAAGACTACAAGAATACGTTCTGTTTCCCTGTGTGTGCCCGTTAGTTTCATCACCAGTATCTGACATCCGAGGGTGAGTGTTGTAATTTAGCACAGAAGGCTTGGCTTGATGGTAGGAGCTTCAGGTAAATAGCAGTTTTGTTCTTCAAAGCACAGTGTATGGAAAGGAAGATGATGTAACTAAGCGAGGGCATCCTTGTAGAGCGAATAACTACCTACAGGTCTTATGACACTCCTTAAACTGGGAATAAACGATTTTACGTAGTTTGACTTGGTTTTTTTTTAATTTTGCTGAAATTTCTAATGATATTGTATGACAGTAGTTGGAGGTTAAGCGATGTACACTGGTGTCCAACAAACCGTTATTTCACGGTATAATCATACAAAATGTCAACAGATGTCTGCACAATCGTGTTCTTCACGGAAGATGGAATTTCGGTCAACGGACAACCACGTCAACGATGACGTCAGGGCACCTATCAAATGGGATGGTGTTTCCCAGTAGTCCCACATCCACAGTCCCTGTGTATACGCTCACAGATGGTGGAGTCTGGCAGAAGCCTACCAGAATCTCTGCAGGACAGTCACAAACTGATGTACTCGGAGGCTTAATGTCAATCGTTCTGTTGTTTCTCGAATGTGGTGACAGTTTATAGAGACAGAAACAATATCCCGAAGACCAGGGCACGGCAGACCACGCGTGATATCAAAAGGAGAGGCCGTAAGGGCACGACGGTACCGCCTTATCACTGCACCGCAAATGGCACGTTAACTCGCAGCATCCACTGGATGAGTTGTATCGAGGCAACGGGGTACGGAAGGCTTTGGATGAGTAGCCTTTATTGTCGGAGACCTTCCGTATGTGTACCTCTGATGCGTATTCACAGAAGGGAACATCTAGAGAGGAGTGGTCAGCATGCCACCTGGCAGTCGAACAGTGGGTCAATGTTCTTTTTGTAGATGAGTCCCGATTTGGTCTGGACAGATATTCTCGACGCATTCGCATCTGGAGGGAATGTGGAACACGATCTCAGGACCCAAACATTGTGGAAAGATACCAATATCGAGGAGAATTCTTAATGGTGTGAGCAGGGAATATCTCGGCCATTCGAACACCTCTTCATGAAAGTGTATGGGTGAATTTGCAAGGTTTAACTGCTGACAGGTATCGCGACGAGATCTTGGGACCTCATGTACGGTTGTTGCGATTTTCTGTGGGCCTAGACTTCGAACTGAACACCATAGAGCATGCCTGGGATGGACTAGTGAGACAGGTTTCATCACGTCAGTATCCACCAACCACTCTCCAAGACATCCGAGCAGCTCTGCAGGAAGAATGGGCGTTACTGCTGAAACATCCCCTTAGAATAATTTATGAAATGACTGTGCTGATAAACCTCTTACATTATTTGCTTTTCAAACAGCTGAGCAAAACTGAACGAACTCAGACATTACTCTCTTCACTTATTCTGATCAACACTAAATTGACACACAATATTTTTAGTGCAACGCAGTCTGACTTTCAATAATCCCTACAAAAGAATGACCCTGACTAACATTAACCTATACCTTTCACAAATCACTTACCTCACAAAAATATTCGTTACTCGAACTACTGCAATACAGCGAGCGCCACTACTGCCAGCTAAATAAAAGATTCTAACTACTGAAGGGACTAACTTCTGATAGATATAGTTAGCAAATGAAAGATTTTGATAAAGAACAAACAATGTATTTACCTTAACAGCGTTCAAAAGTCATAATATATATAGCAGTTCATGACATCCAGTCTTACATATTTACTGTCTCTGACGAACACACGTCCAGATCATCCACTCTCAAAACTCCGCCATTTCTCTCCCCACATCCACCACTGCTGGCGACTCACCCCCAACTGCGCAACGCTACACTCTGTTAACATCCAGCTGCCCAACGCTACAATAGCAAACAACAATGACACCCAGCCACAGACTGCACACAGCACAGCCAGTGATTTTCATACAGAGCGCTACGTGGCGTTACCAATATAAAAACCTAAACAGCCTACTTACATAGCATCTATGCTCCCCACAAAAAATTTTACAAATCGTTTTGGGCAGTGGCCAATACAGATTTGAAAAATTTTTTCACCATTACAATAACAAAGAAATCAAACGCACACAATTATTGATACAATGTTGGTCTAAAGCTAAAATTTTCTCACAGTCCCTAAAGACAGTCCTGATCCTTCATCACAGTAAAATTGCAGTGTTTTTTTTTTCTCAAAGTCTGAGCAGTAAAAGAGAATGCACACGGAAGTAGTGGATTTCCATGCAGTCTTGAAGAAGTAGTGTCGTCCTTCCAACGGAAAGACAGTGCTGACTCTTGACATACAGACAGGTAATGGGCCACAACAGAGCAAACCCACAGCAGAGTCAGTCGAAGTTGAAGGATATTGGTAGGTAGGTCATCCCAGAGCAGACCATTGTAGTCCTGTTAGAGATTACGGTATTGGTGGGTCACCAGAGGTGCAGACCCACTGCAGTCCTTGTAGAAATAATGGTGTTGGTGAGTCATCAAAGGTGTAGACCCACTGTAGTCCTTGTAGAAATAATGGTATTGGTGGGCCATCAAAGGTCCAGACCCACTGTAGTCCTTGTAGAGATGGCCAGCAGCCATCTGTTGCGACTGTGCAGGTGCACAATCACCATCGAAGAGTCTTACAGAGAATATAGCAAGTCCATAAACCACCACTTGTGCACTCGCAAAGTTGTTTTTTCTTTTTTTTAATGTCCTTAGAACCCGCAACGCTGTTAACCAGTCCCTTGCTGAATTATCAACACAAGTGCAAATGCTACCAGTCCCCCCCTTTTTTTTCCTTGCATATTCTGCGTGTACTATGACCAACAAAAACGTGTGCAGTGAAATGAAACTTAATTGTAAGAACTGGTGTCTAATTTACAACATAAGAATACAATTACAAAGGTACAAAATACATCATAAAAGAACATAACAATACAGATAGCATTTGTAGTAGTAAGGGCTTTACAAAAGAATCGAAATAACATATAGATCAGTGTTACAGGAATGATGACATTAGTACATACATAAAAGATCAGAATAACTTTTGAAACATCAACTTCACACATGAGCAACAAAACAGAATAAATCATGTCTAAACATCTTTACAAAGTAAATAACATAGTATTAGAAAAATTCTACAACATAACTCTCATCAGATAAACACATAAAGACAGGAAGAACGCAAATACACAAGGGTATACAAACACATAGCGGAATAATACAAAAGGAAAGACAGGGTTCGTTTTCAGTGTAACATTTGGTACTGCAGTCCAACCCAAAACTTCATTCCATAGATCTTTCCTCTTATTTCAACATTTGCTCCCGCAAAAAAAAAAAAAAAAAAAAAAAATCCTATCTAACCCTGTTAAATAAATATTTCTCACTGTACAATAGTCATTTTTGCCCAAATCTTTTTCCTATAACTTCGCAATGCATTCTTTCCCTATTCTTCATAGTTAGTTTCTTATATAGTCTACCCCCTCTTAAGCTAACTTAAATCTACTGAGCTCAGATGTAAAAATAAGGGACAGGGCAATGCAGCAGCACAAAACAATTAACACAAACAGCAATGGCAAAAAAATGCAAATTGGCAAAGCAAGCAGGAGTATATCTAAATTAGCAGAGCAAATGCAACATTACAACTAACATGAGCCAATGTGCAGCAACACGGAAAATGAATCAGTAGTAAAACTGGCTTAACAGAGTAATACAAAGTGAAATTCAGTAGCACTATGCCTGGCAAACAGCAGCCGCAAGTGCAATAACTTATATCTAATCATGACAAACCCACAAGCAAAAAATAAATAAATAAAAAAAATAGTACACTAAAGACAACAATGCAGATAAGGGAAATGTCTATTCACATCTTAATGTCTATGTAATTAAAGTGCTGCACCAAAACTTATTCTACAAAAAATATTACCAAGTACTTGAAAAGAAAATTATGTATGCAGTTACTGTTATTAGTCCCTTCTTATTGTTCTTTCCTTCCAAGAGCTCCTTTTTCGAAGAATGTGGATCATAAAATTATTATGTAATAGATCTGTTGACAGAAAGTGTTCACATTAGCAAATGCATTTAGTTTTATTTTATAAAACCATTGCTGCAACACAGCTGGAAACCAGATATCAAATGAAATAAGCAGCTATGTACAAAGTAAAGCACAAAAATATCATTCAATAGTCATGTGACATTTCATAAGTTAGTAAAAATTCTCTCAACTCTCGTAGAAAGACGCTTGTCATAATCAGGTGTGCACATGTATCTTTCCAAGTAATGATTGTGTCGTATTTGCGATGCTTTCTAGAAATGAATGTCAATAGCAAGGTTAATGGCCTCTCCTTTTTTTGTTGTGCCTCTGAAAGGCACGGCTTTTTTTTTTTTTCCAGGCGACTGTCGCATAGCTTGGCGCTTACAGTGCATTACGTCAAGGCCACTTAGCTTTCTTACCGAAATATTTACGACAGCGGTTTGCACTACAGTGACAGTCTCACATTAAAAATTTCACAGGTCGAGAATTTGCGTTACAAATGTGTAGAAACAAAATCCTATAAATATAACAGTGTCCAAAAATTTTCGCCGGCATTGTGATACATTCACGCATTTACACACATTTCATAACTCTTTAAGTACGATTCTTGGTTTCCAACATCCTTTTTCGCAAGTCAGAGTCCTTAACCACTACTCATTATTCCTTACCTTATTACACATATACATATTCATTAACACTTCTTCAATATTTCATCATAATAAATATGTAGCATAATCAAATTCCTCATATAGCATCAGCTTATTCATCATAAACATACCTCAACAGCATAATACACATCGTCATCGTAATAATAACATCATAACACCTCAGCCAAATCTCAAAAATGTCGTAGCTTTCTGCAATAATTTCCAAACCTTCAATAAAATCATCTACCTCAAACTTCAAAAATCATGCTCCCTTACCAAATACGACATTCAATGCTCTCATAGTACCACAATGGTTCCGAAAAAGTATGAACAGTTCACACAGTGCAGACAAAATACAATTTCATGAGTGTGAAGTTATCCAACTGTGTAATAACGTAAACATCTGTCACTGATGTAGTAAAAAAAAATGTTTGTCTCTCTCAGTTAAATGATCAGATAGCTGTGTAATTCTGTGTTACAGAAATATGGTACCGATATGTAAAGTTGTATAAGCAAATACAATATTAGCTAGGGCTCCTTGTGCTTGCCAAACACATGGTACACAAAGTAAGCATGTACCCCCCTGAGGATTAATTTAATTATACCCTCAGGTGTTACAGATTACAGCAATGGAATGAAATGTATCACGGAAAACCTTTGTATCAATGTAATTCAAAAATCTTTAAACATAAACGTTTTAAGTAAAAAATCAATCACTGAAATACGTGTACTGTAGCGCTAAACTATGCATCTTGTTGTAAGATAATCTCTGTCATTACTTAAGGGTAAAAAAATGTGCCAAGTGTCGTAATTATCGTCGTCCGTAAGCGAAGTTCTGTAGAAGTCAATGTACTCACCTCGTAATAAACAAAATGAATTGCATAGTTGTTACGCTTATTGCCGTGATGAAGTAAGTACTGTACTGTAACGTATTGTTGTGTTACAGAAAAGGCTGTCTCATTGTAGCTATAACAAAAAAGTTACTACTAAAACATGTTTTCCTTTCCAGAAGAATTCAGAAAAACTGTGCAGATATAAAACAGATACACTGCAAAAGCAACAATGTAAATTGTGTCACACATTAGTAGCGTCATGATATAGTCGTGTAGCTGTCAAATAAACTAACCAATGTGTCATCTGGTATCTCTCAGAAAGCACTTTAAATCCATAATATATTTTCAAGTAAACCAAAATGTTGCATTAAAATCTCATTAGCAGTACTGGTATATGTTCTAAGTATGTAAGCTTTATAGTCGTTATGTAATCGTGCAACTAACAAGCAAGAATGTACACACACAATAACACTGTGTCGTCTGTTCACCATAACAATGCATTCGTAATTACTGTCTAAATACGTTCCCTAGGTTCTAGACTGGATAGTTAATTTTAAAACATAGTTGCATTTTAACAGTTTCTAAGTGTGACAAAGAGTACTAGTAACGTGAAGTGAAAAATTTTATAGCAAAGACTAAGTTAAAAATACAGATTATCTCTCAATAAACGGTTTTACATGTGAAATGTGGTGCAACCCTTTACTCCTTCCAGTATGCAGAGTTTCAACTTCAACGCAGTTATCATGTGGTATACGTCGTATTCTGTAAGGTCCATTGTAAATCAGAAAGAATTTGTGACTCAAGTGTTTCTTCATATGTGACAATGAATGAGCTTTAATGAGAACTTTCTGACCAATATATAGTTTCTTTGCATTTGCTTTACCGTGTAGTTTTCTCATTTTGTCTGCAGCAGAATTTATATTTTTAATAGCCAAATTAATTATGTCTTTGTGTCGAAGTTTACGTGTCTTCGGAAAAGGTACAAGCTCTCTGATTCTGTTCGATGGTTCTTCATTCTTCAGTACAAGAATAGGTGGTAAAGCAGTGGAGTCATGAGGCATTTCATTCAGCATGTTTTGAAATAAGTGTAAATATCTGTCCCAGTGCTGATGCTTTCTGTGACAATAAAGTCTGCAAAGCTTATTGATTTCTTTCATAATCCGTTCAGACAGGTTACAATGTGGTGAGTACAATGAAATAAAAACAGGTTTGATTTTATGATTCCGAAGCATGTGTGACCAAACAGCAGACCTGAATTGCCGTCCGTTATCTGAAATGACTTTATTAACGTGTCCAACTTCACGTAAGAAATTTTTAACAAAGGCATTGGATACAGACCGTCCAGTGGCTTTACGTAACGGTGTGAAAGAAACAAATTTGAAACAATTTTGAAGTTTTCAAAGGCGACTTTCTGAATTGAAAGAATACTGAAATTTTTCTCGAGGTTGCCTTCTGTGTTACTTTTCTCAAGACCAGCCGGTGCGCGTGACAGTGCTTCCGCAACAATGTTCTCCTTGCCGGGAATGTAGACTACTGTGAAGTGGAATTCTTGCAGGAACAATGCCCAACGTTTTAACCTGTCAAGATTTAATTTTGAAGACATAAGAAATTGTAATGCACGATGATCACTGTATACTTTTATGTGCTTACCAGAAAGAAAGAAACAGAATTTGTTAAATGCCCAAACGATAGCTAAAGCTTCTAATTCAGTAACGGAATAATTTTTTTCAGATTTTGTTAGCACTCGGCTTGCAAAAGCAATGGTTTTCTGAACAGTAGTGTCATTTTCTATGGCTTCTTGAAAGAAATGGGCACCAAGACCGACTTCAGAAGAATCCGTGCTAAAACAGAAATCTTGTGACAGATCTGGATGAGCTAGTATTGGCGCGTTAAGCAGCGCTTCTTTCAAAGAACTGAATTCCAACTGTGCTTGTTCGTCCCAGTTCCAAATAGTATTTCTTCCAGTGAGAGAACAAAGTTTAGGTGTAACTAGAATTTGCATATTCAGAAAACGACGGTAAAAATTTACGAGACCTAGAAAACTGCGGACTTGTTTTTTTGTGGATGGAACTGGAATGGCTCTGATTGCTTCTAACTTTTCAGGATCCGGCTAAATGCCTTCAGAAGAAGTAATATGTCCCAAAAACCTCACCTTTGACCTACCGAATTCAGACTTTTCCAAGTTAACTGTAATTCCAGATTCTGCAAAAATACGTAACAAACTGTTGAGGATGCGATTATAGCCGGCCGAAGTGGCTGTGTGGTTAAAGGCGCTGCAGTCTGGAACCGCAAGACCGCTACGGTCGCAGGTTCGAATCCTGCCTCGGGCATGGATGTTTGTGATGTCCTTAGGTTAGTTAGGTTTAACTATTTCTAAGTTCTAGGGGACTAATGGCCTCAGCAGTTGAGTCCCATAGTGCTCAGAGCCATTTTTTTGATGCGATTATGTTGTTCCCATGAGGCTTCTGCTATTAGATTATCATCCACATATAAGGTGATGTGACGTTTTAAGAAATGAGGTAATATGGAATTTAGCCCGCGAATGAACGCTGTAGAAGAAATGTTCACACCAAAAGGAAGTTTCTGAAATTGATAACAAAATCCGAAACATAGAAAAGCTGTGTATTTTCTACATTCTGGATGAAGTTCGATCTGATAAAAGCTGGATCTGAGATCAATAGAAGACAACACTTTTACACCATTAAAATTTTGAAGAAGTTCTTCCATCGTTGGCGGCCTGTCTGTTTCAGGAATGATGATAGTATTGATTTGTCTCGAATCTAAGACAAGCCTGATCGATCCATTTTTCTTCTCAACAACATGTAATGGATTGTTGTATGAGCTTACTGCAGGCTCAATAATGCCCTCGTCAAGCATAGATTGTATTTCTGTTCTAACACGGTCCCTATAATGTGCTGGAATTACGTATCGTCTAACACAAAATTTAGTATGCTCACGAACACGAAATTGGTATTGAAATCCCTTGATTGTTCCTGTTTAGTGAGTAAAACCTATGGAATGTGCTTGTAAAATCTCAAAAAGGTCCTGCCTATCATTGTCATTACAGTTTTCAAGTGTTTGAATTTTATTCTGAATTAACTCATTAGTATCAAATATGCCGTCGATATCACCCTGTCAGTACTTGCAGAGTGATTGTTAGTGTCTAGTTCCGTAGAAAATTCCGAACTGTTGTCTAACAGAAGGTAAAGCTGATTAATTTCCTCGTCGTGGTTTGAGAGCCAGTCTTCAAATTTCAAAGCTATTGACTTACCTTCTTTCTCTAACTTATTTCAGCATCGTGAAAGTTTAAGATTGCTTTGTATTCATTCAAAAAGTCTACTCCCAATATAATTTCCGTCGACAATAATGGAACAATAAGAAAGTTCATAGAGAAGCTGTGGCTTTGACAAAAGAATTCTAAGTTGGTTTGTTGGCGTACGTCTACACTTTTTCCAACGATTGCACCTTGTAATTTAATCTTACATAACGGAAGTGTGGGGCAATCATCATTCGATTTGTCGCATTTGCTAAGGGCTGTTTCACTAATTACTGTAATGGGACTGCCAGAGTGAAGTACTGCCGTAAATTTTACGTCATTTACTGTAATGTGACTCACAGGATATGCAATGTTGTTACGTTTTACGTCGTGTTCCTGGAGTAAGATGTCCCTAATGTCTTCCATTTTTACGTAATTACTGGCCACGGCAGCTACGTCGTCAGCTTCATAAGTACGTTTTGTGGCTGCCAGAGGTGTGAGTCATTGCCTATTGTCTCCTTGTTGGCGCGCGTAGTTATTGGGATTTGGAGCTCTAACTTCTACAAATTCACCTTGCCGAGAGGGCCCTGGCCTGTTTGAATCCCGCCAGTTCTGATGAAATTCAGGTCTGTCGTTTTGTCGGTAGTTTACATAATTTCTTTTGTGTCAGTAACTGCACGGTGGACCGTTGCATCTGAAGTTATTCTGTCTCCCTTGATAATTATTATTTTGGTTCCCATGTTGTCTGTTTCTCTGATTTTCTCTGTGACAGTCATTACCGCGGAGAGGTGATCTTTCCCTGTAATTCTTACTACTGTGCCGACGGTTGTCATACGAGTGGTGTCTGTTTTGGTTACGATTTACGCTGTAAGAATAGCCTAGTCATATCCAGTTATTATTTCTGTCATCGCGGAATTGTGACGGATGTGACCTGTAATTGTTGTGCTCCCGTTTTCCCATTCAGCGATTGTCAGTATAAATTTCCAATTCTTGTAACAGTCTCTGAAAAGCTTCAATGTCGTCTTTGCAACGTCCTGCCAAAATAATATGTCGTAAATGTTCAGGCAAATTGATTAAACAAATGCGGATGTGTTCTGAGGGGCTGTATGGGTTTGAAGGATACTGATTCTTATGTAAAATGTCTTCGAAATATTTGACAAGACTGGAAAATTCAGATTGTTCGAAATGTTTCATCATTAAGATGCTATGTTTTACTCGGTCTTGTGTAGCTTGAGACCAATATACTGAGAGGAAGGCATGATAAAATTCTCCTTCACTGTGACAATCGTGAATGACCGATCGCATTCTTACAGCTGGTTCATTCTCTAGGTAGCCACACATAATTCTAACCTGTGCTCCGATGACCAGTTGGGAGGAAAACAATGAGAGAATTGATGAAGCCACGCTTGTGGATGAATGTCGTTGCCGGAATTCTTAAATGTTTTGAATTTACGTGTAGTAATGAACAGCTTATAGTCAAAATCATCGTGTCGGCGAGTCGCATATCGGTCAATGTTACGTCGTGTCGGCGGTCCCATCTCAAAATTCGGTGTACCTTTCCAATTTCTTTCATAATTTCCGAAGTGCCCCCGTGTTATTATTTTGTGGCTGTTCCGTATTTCTATGTCCCTCTTCCCGTGTTGGAGCACGAGTGTCCTTTGAAATATGTAATTCTTGTATTGCTTGTGCCAACTGATCTTGTACTTCCCGGTTTTCTCTTTTGTACTGTGTATTGATTTGATTTTGATTTTGTTTGAATTTTCTAATTTGTTCATACTCTTCTGTATCAGTGAAGGCTACGGGTCTTGTGTCATTCAGATCATCGTCTACCTTTGTAGATAAATTAGTGAACTGATCCGAAAGCTCGGCTACTTTCTCCGACAGTGAACATATTTCCTCAGTGTGTTTTTCTGAACCAAGTTTCAGAGTGTCCATTTGTGTTGAAATCGTATCTACTGTGTCCTTTAAGTTTTCCTGAGTTTTTGCAAGCTTCGTAACCGAATCGGTAGATGCAACTGAGTCAGTTTTAGCTTGCAAGGTGTCGTGATTTTAGTGAACAACAGTTTGCAGTTATTTTATGGCTGCTTCGTGATTCTGTAATTCATTTTCATGACGCAAAAAAATAGGTTGGAAATGCTCACAAATTTGTGTTTTTACGTCATTACAGACTTTTTGACATTTCGATTCGATTCTACGTAACTCAGTAGTTTAATCTTCACGTGTTTGTCCAAGTGTGGTGTCTAACTTTTGAAGATTTTGTTCTATTGTGTTTAAGTTTTGAAGATTTTGTTCCATTGTGTCTAACTTTTGAAGCTTTTGTCCCATTTGTTGCATTAATTGTAATAACAATGCACTGGTGTCTGAAACATGTTCCTCAGTGCTATCCGGCAGTGCATTTGAACCGGGAATATTCGCATTTTGAAAAGCAGAAAAAGTATCTTGACTTATTTGAGAAAACGGTGAGAACGAAAAACCTGAATCTACAGTATTTGCAAGATTGTGTCCTTTCATTTCGGAATCCTGAGGCGAGCTATTGCCGACCGATCGATCGATAATGCTTCCCTGTTCACTAATTGTTTCCCTGTCTACACCATTATTTGCCGCCCGCTCCACTTCCCTATGCACAATTACCAAATTACTAATTTGAACATTAATTAATTCATTACATGGTGGCGCTAACACACTGATTTCGTCTTCACTGTCATTTTTCAGTTTACTTTGGAGCCTAGTATAACGTTTTTCACACGCCATAATTGTCACAATATTTCACACGATAACACAGAAAAGCACAATTTGAAGAGCATAATAAGAAAACACATTAACATAGCATTGAAAATAATATCTCGTTAATAGCAAGCGCAACTGCGAAATACTTGGTGCAAATCTACATGCATGCCACAACTGTTTTACTGTACAACAATGAAAGACTGTAACTACAAAGGAGATTCTCTCTACAATTACGCGCTAGCTGGTTCAAATGGCTCTGAGCACTATGCGACTTAACTTCTGAGGTCATCAGTTGCCTAGAACTTAGAACTAATTAAACCTAACTAACCTAAGGACATCACACACATCCATGCCCGAGGCAGGATTCGAACCTGCGACCGTAGCGGTCGCTCGGTTCCAGACTGTAGCGCCTAGAACCGCACGGGCACTCCGGCCGGCTACGCGCTAGCAATAAACAAAAGCTACACTAATTACACAAACTACAAGAAAAAATCAGAAGATTCCAGTGAGGTATCCTCGGCTAAGGGTCGACAAATGAAGCATCCCCTTAGAATAATTTATGAAATGACTGTGCTGATAAACCTCTTACATTACTTGCTTTTCAAACAGCTGAGCAAAACTGAACGTACTCAGACATTACTCTCTTTGCTTATTCTGATCAACACTAAACTGACACACAACATTTTTAGCGCAACGCAATCTGACTTTCAATAATCCCTATAAAAGAATGGCCCTGACCTTTCACGAACCACTTACCTCACAAAAATCTTCGTTACTCGAACTACTGCAATACAGCGAGCGCCACTACTGCCAGCTAAATAAAAGATTCTAACTACTGAAGGGACTAACTACTGATAGGCATAGTTAGCAAATGTAGATTTTGATAAATAACAAACAATGTATTTACCTTAATAGTGTTCAAAAGTCATAATATATATAGCAGTTCATGACATCCAGTCTTACGTATTTACTGTCTCTGACGGACACACTCCAGATCATCCGCTCTCAAAACTCCGCTATTTCTCTCCCCACAACCACCACCGCTGGCGGCTCGCCTCCCAACTGCGCAACGCTACGCGCTCTTAACATCAAGCTGCCCAACGCTACAATAGCAAACAACAATGACACCCAGCCACAGACTGCACACAGCACAGCCAGTGATTTTCATACAGAGCGCTACGTGGCGTTACCAATATAAAAACCTAAACAGCCTACTTACACTGCCTCAAAATGAGACTGATGACATCACTCACAGCATGCCCCGTCGTTGTCAGGCCTGTATTGCGGCCGGACTTGGTAACACACCATGCTGAGCACATTAACCAGTTGTCGCAATGTGTGTGCTAATCCGTTAAGCTGGAAGAAGCGAAGAAAATTTTTGTCTATCGTTATGCATGTTACAGTTGTTTACGTTCTGTGCTCTTCACACTGTTTCTACTTTACTGTCACCTACCTTGCAAAATTTTCGTTTGTTGCTTTAATTTTGGATACTGCTGTATATTTCTGTTTCATTTCACGATTTTCCAATGAGTTTTCCATGTTTATGCATGCTGATGTCAATTGGGAGATCCCTAGTTTTCATTTCTAATGGTCGCTCTGGTTTTACACTAGTTGTCTACCCAAGTGCTTTAAGTTTTAAAAAAAGCTGATGAGCTACTGCTGCAGTCTAGTAAATTTGCTCAAAGCGTTGTTAAATCCATTCAATAGTCTACATACTTTATGACTGTTTTTAGACATACTGAAGGCTTCAAGGGTTTATATCAAACAATGAGCGTTACTTTACTTCGTAAATTGCCAAATAAAATAGCAGTCTGTTCTAGCAACTGCTCCTCTATGATTCTCGCATGAAGGGCATCCAGAAATTCCCGTTACACACTTCTAGGATTTGTAGAGGGGAGTGAGTAGATAATATTCTGAAATGAAAGCCATGTCCGTAAACGTACTGTTTCCGTTCTACGACTGTTTCAATTCGGATGTGCAACGCGCCGATGTCTGCTGATGTAAAGAGAAAAAACTCAGAGTTTCCTGTATTGGTGTGCAATAGGTAGAGAGAATGACGTGCACTATGTCAGACCGCCAGCTGATGTCACTTAACGTCTGCCCCATTGCGAGACCTACTCAACGCACGTGCGTCTCCGGTACAGTAAATATGGTTCGGTATACGTTTTCGGAATACACAGACATCCTCCTTGTGTATGGCGAAACTCTTGATAACGGAAGAGCTGCTAGTCGGCTGTACCACGAACGTCTCCCGCGACGTAGCACGTCATCGCACAAATTTTTTGCCCTAGTCACGCATCGGCTGTGAGAAGCAGGTATCTTCACCTTGAGGATGCAGGACTGCTGTGCTCCACGGCAATGCTGCACGCCCGAATTTGAAGGTGTTCTGCATCGCATTGAACAGAAATCTTTAACGAGAACTGGAACTGTTGTGCGTGCATTGGGTGTTAGTTACAGTGTCGTCTGGGACGCTCTGCGTGAGCAAGAATTACAACCACTTGCTGAGGGTACACGCTATCGATCCAGCCGATTTACCACAACGCGTTTCCTACTGTACGTGGTTCCAGCACCGCTGCATCGACACACCACTGTTTCTATGTCGAGTTCCGTTCACAGGGAATTCGCGAAACAGCCATGTCAGGGCAGACGAATACCATCGTCTCATGCACGTTTAGTGATTTCAGCACCGGTTCGTTATTATTGTGTGGGCAAGTATTCTGGACGATTCTGACGGAGGGTCATACGTCCTTCCACTCATACTGTTCCTGCATACTTGATCTCCCCACAAAACGTATTGGACCCGATGTTACAAGTTGTGCCACTGAATGTCCGTCAGGAAATGTGGTTTCAGCATGATGGTCCACCACCTCACTTCTCAATGCGATTCGGAGACATCTCAGCAGACGATGTATGCCGAGATGGTCCAACCGCGCGGCCGCCACGATTGTCGGATTTAACCCCACTGGACTACTTCTTGTCTGGTCGTATGCAAAGTTTAATTTACGACTCTCCTGCAGAGACAGAGGAAGATCTGCTGGCGCGAGTTCTGACCGCTGCACTAGAAACTGAAGAAACACGAGGTGAGATGGTTGGAGACTGTATACGTTCATCTTTCGTAGGTGCAATGTCTGTAACAACGTTGGTGGTCAGCACATCGAGTCACTGTTGTAATGCATCAGAATTGTTCTGTACGCACGTACAGTATGCTGGGTTCTTTCTTGTTTTAGAATAATGTAAACACGTAATGTTTAAGTTTTAATACAAACAAATGTGCTTCAGTGATAAATGGATGTTTCGTTATGTTTCCTTTCGAATTGTTATCTACTAATTGTACTGTGTCACGCCTAATTCGATTCCTCAAGCAGAAGTCGAAGAGTTAAACATCTGAATTGAAACCGCCATAAAACGGAAACGGAAAGTTTCCGTGCATGGGTTCCTATTCAAAATATTATGTTCTCACTCCCTTCTACAAGCCCTAGAAGTTTGTAAAGTAAATTTCCGAACGCCCTGTAAATAATGTGAGGACCTATAGAAGTTAAAATCAAACTGTCAGGCAATAACTTAGAAGAAACAGCCCTGGCTGTGAGACATTACTTTGCAAATGTGCCCCACGCTCAGTTACATAAACCTTGTATTGCTATTTACGTCTCTATTGTCATAAGAGTAGTGCAAACCGAACAGTTTATTCATAACAACATTTTCAATCTTCTGAACATAGCATCAGCGATGATTGTTTTGTAGTCTTCGTGGGTAGAAGTTACGAGGGATATTCAGAAAGTAGGGAACGTTTCCGTCTGACGCCGCTAGGCTCGCCGAAGGCGTATATTTTGGTATGTGCGTGCTCGGCAGCTAAGTCGGCATCCATCCGTGACAGCGGGAACGTCTCAGCGCGTCTGGTTTTTTTCGACATTCGAATTTGAAACGTGCCCTGCAATCGAAAATCCCGTCAGTTGTGAGGTGCGGTCTGTGGTACGGTAGTTGTTGGCAAAAAACCTAAAACCCACAGAAATTTATCGTGAACTGTGCGAAGCGTAGGGAAACAACTTAATGAAATGGTCCATTCGGTTTAAAAATGGCCGAACCAACGTTCATGATGAAGAGAAGGGTGGACGCCCGAGCACTGTTACTGACGATATTGTCGCTAAAGTTGATGAAACGATTCGTGAAAACCATCGCTTCACAATAACGCAGCTTTCGCTTTCTTTTCCACAAGTTTCGTGGACTTTGTTGTTTGGAATTGTCACTCAAAAGCTAGGCTGCCACAAATTTTGTGCAAGATGGGTGCCCAAAATGCTTACAGAGCACCACAAAGAACAGTGAATCGGGGCAACGATCACATTTCTGGAGGCCTACCACAAACATGGTGATTCATTACTGGATCGAATCGTAACCGGTAACGCGACTTGGGTGAAACACGTCATTTGCGAGACAAAATTACAGTCCATGGAGTGGGGGCACACAATGTCCCCCCCAGAAACCAAAAAAATTTTTGCAAACCTTGTCAGCAAGGAAGTTGATGGCGACAGTGTTTTGGGATAGGCAAGGTGTGCTTCTTATTGATTTTCTCGAACGTGGAGCAACCATAAATACTGCCTGGTACTGTCAACCTTTGCACAGCTTTAGAAAAGCAGTTCAAAACAAACGCCGAGGAAAGCTGACGTCCAAACTTTTGTTTTTGCACGACAATGCCCGTCCTCACACGGCAAACCGCACTAAAGAACTCCTTAATTCATTCAAATGGGAAATTTTCCCTCATCCGCCCTACAGCCCTGATCTTGCACCAAGCGACTTCCACTTGTTTCCCAAGATGAAGAACTGACTTGCCACGCAGCGCTTTGTTGACGACGCGGAACTCCAGGCGGAAGTGACTCCCTAGCTGAAGTCTCAGGCGGCAGAATTTTACGACGAAGGTCTTTGAAAGCTTGTCCACCCCTATGATAAGTACCTCAATGTGTTTGCTGACTATGTGGAAAAGTAGTATGTCAGTCGAGCTTTCAGATGTATATAATAAAATGTATTTCTTGTACTTAGTTTTTTTTTAATGCCAAAAAGTTCCCTACATTTTGAATAGCGCTCGTATTTTGCGTTCTTCTGATTATTATAGACTGCATGACAATTTTACTTTAGAATACCGTATTAATGACTTTTCTATCATCGTATTGTGTCCCTTTTTACACTTCCTGCTTTAATTTCTGTATTCCTTTGCAGTGCGCTTTTTCGGTAATCTTGATAACTACACATTGTTTTTTCGCACATTTCACTTGTATGATTTGAGGCTTTAAATTCCTCGTAGCTTACGGAATTTCTTTGCGAATGTTCGTGTTCTGCAAGCAATGCTCTGTTTTTGTCTTCTAATTTGCTTTACTCTGTTTTGAGGGTAGTGCCAATGACAGTGTTCTCAAGAAATATCTTTCGTACGTCTATAAAGATCAAAAGATGTCTTAAGTACGCATAATGTTTACATAGCACGGTAGACGTCCCAAGAATGTTATTCACTGTTGGTGAATGTGATTTTCAGTTTGCAGTACCCTTAGAAACAAAAACAATAGTGGTTGTACCAGCCACTGATTTATGATTTTCAGCTTGCAGTCAGTGCATCTGAATGTTATTAGTATCTATGCTTTAGCCCATAAGACTAGTTACAGAAATGAAAGTAAATGTCACTGGTTAATAATGTTCATATTTCGGCCCTTGGTCAACTCGGCAATTTACCTTTGAGACGCAAGCTACATTCTGCACTTCCAAACATGCTCAGGGAATCCGTTCGCAGTGTAAACGTATTATTCCTGTAGCTAGCAAAAAAATGGTCAAATGTGTGTGAAATCTTAAGGGACTTAACTGCTAAGGTCATCAGTCCCTAAGCTTACACACTACAGAACCTAAATTACCGCAAGGACAAACACACACACCCATGCTCGAGGGAAGACTCGAACCTCCGCCGAGATCAGCCGCCCAGTCCATGACTGCAGCGCCTTAGACCGCTCGGCTAATCCCGCGCAGCCTGTGGCTAGCAAAATGGTCAACGTCGCATACTATGTTTGGCAACTTTGTGATCAAGTTACTTCCTGGAAAGGCACAGATTTATTCTGGTAAATTCACTTGACATTTTCTTGCAGCTGGATTAAATATTCTGAGTGATTTTCATGTAAGATGCGGCATTGGTTTATCAGATTTGTGGTTTTCAGTCGAGGAAGAAAGTTCCACAGAGCAAATGAAACGACTCTCATCTTTTACGTCGCAAATTAACCCTCTAACGGTAAGGTGAAATTTCCTGACATAAACGGTAAGGTGGGGTTGGATCAGACCTCACCCTCCAAATATCGATTTTTCGGGGTAAAATAAAAAATGAATGATGGGAAAAAGTTTTATTATCAATTAAACACATAATATTTGTTATATCAACAAGTTTTTTTATTTTTATAGTCAATAAGTAAGAATACAAAGTACTTTGGAAAAAATAGGAACTTGATTACAAAAAAATACTTTAATAGATATATCCTCTATAAAATTATTGAAAACATAGTAAAATCAGTAGATTCAGTCATCAACTGGGAACTTGAGTGCTTTAGAAATTCTAAAGAAAGGAACTAAATGAGAAACATCTCTTACTAATTGTAGAAAATAATTATAGTGTCAGCAGTTTCGAATTGAAAGTTCCCAATAGTAAATGTCTTTGTACACATAATGTAATAGGAACAAATAATAAATGTATAATGTTATCCTGGAAACGATCACATACAGCCGTGAAAATACATATTTGGCACAATTCATCACATCTCAGTTTCTTTACAACCAGGCCATATAATAACTTTATGCTCCCCACACATAGAACGATTACACTTACTACAAAAAGCCTTCCCCTTCCTATCTTTTGATCTGTCACAAAAATCACATCTTTTCTTTAGTGGCTGTGCTTGGGTAGGCTTGTCTAATTCGATTGGTTCTTTTTCTAAAAGTTTTCCAATAGACGAACGGAGCTCACGGGGAAGATGTGTTTTTTTCAACTTCTTTTCCATAAGAGGTTTTGTCAAAGAGAGCGCAAGATTTTTGAGAAATGATATTCTCGCGTCATTTGAAAAGCTGTCCATTTTGCTATTGATTTTGTAAATGATAAAACTATTTATAGCAGCGATGTCTAAAATAGCATAAAAGTACCGCATTAGCCATCTTCTTGATTTTCTTTTTGTGGTCCTGCTGTGGCAAAGCATATCTAATACATCGACCCTTCCTTTAGTTAGATTGTAGAACTCCACTATTTCAGGCTTATTTGATTTTTCATTTATCTCTCCAGAGAAGTGCATAGACGATATCAGTAAAACTTTTTTCTTTTTCTTTGGGGTAAATGGCACCAAAGTTTTGTCGTCCTGATACATAAATGTTGAAGAGCGTACTGGAGCGGAAAGCAGCATTGATGGTGGTATTTGCGGTTTGTTCCTCCTCAATGCACCTACAAATGTGAGTTTCTTTTGGAGGAGGGCGTCAGTCACCTCCAGTGAGGAGAACAAATTGTCCGCTGTAATGTTTCTATTAGAACCCCTGATAGATTTCGTCAGGCGGAAAACATACTGGGCAGGTAAAGGCAAATCTCCAGGTCTCCTCTTTATTCTGTTGTCCTTGCCAGTGTATGGAATGCCACGTAAAAAATAGAATGTCCTTGCGTCGCATAGTGACATTATATTCAACCCATATTTGTCAGGATTCGATGGGAAATACGTTTTGAATGGACAGGCACCCCGAAAACTCAGTAGAGTCTCATTTACTGTGATATATTCAGGTGGACTAAATTTTTTTCACTGTTAGATTCAAACATGTCCCACACTTCTCTGAGAGCCGCAAATTTGTCGTTAATTTTTCTGGCCTCTCTGGTGGCTTTACCATCGAAGCAGAGGTTTTCTAGAAGAAATGCAAACCTTTTCTTGCACATAGTGCGACGGAATACCGGAGGAACATAGGTTGCTGAGAACATCTCATCTACACTGAACATAGAATTTTTTAGGAACCACTCATGAAGAGAATGCCCATCAACCCTTTTAATTCAACGCTCTCTGTTGGTGAATGAAACCACTGGACCGTATTGTAGATTTCTCGATTTCCAGATTTGTGTACAAAACAATTTTTCTATAATTTTCGAATCTATAAATAATAAAAATATTTCCAATTCACTAGTGACCCCCCTTGCTTCCCCATCTGGACCAGGGAGATGAGTAATAATATTTGACGCTGGTGTCCTAGAAAATTTTGAATGGATGGGTTTGTTGGTCCATGTTGTCTCTAAGTTTTTGCCTAGCTCAAAGCTTCTCTCATCATTTACATCTGACTGAGAATTTTCAAACTCGACTGCTCCTGCCGCACAATGAAATACATCATCCTCATAATCAGTATTAGATAATACATCATCCTCGGTTTCTGAACAGTTTTCTGCATCGATATTGTCGCCATCCTTTGACTCAACCTCCTGTCGGAGAAAGTCGTTGTATATCTCCTCAGGAGTTCTAAGGAGTTGATGCGCCATTTTAGTAAGATACTAGAAGGGAAAGCAAAACTTAGATGTAATATAAACATCAATATGGGGTTGAATCCACCCCACAAAAGAAACTAATAAGTGTAAGGTAAACAGTAAGGTGGGGTCGGATCCAACCCGAGCGCGGGTAATGTTGGTTTCGGATAGAGAGGGTAGCTGCAGGTCACTCACCAGACTGACGTGGCCTCCTCGGCGTTCTCGGGACGACTGGCTGGTAGGGTGGCTGGAACCACAGCGCTCTCAGAAAAGGGAGTGGGGAGTTATAAACGAAACAGACTCGCTGGGGTCGGATCCAACCCCAACCTTACCGTTAGAGGGTTAACTGTGTTAGCTATAAGTGTGGCATTGGCAGAACCTGAAACATTATTCTCCTTTCCGCGGTCGTGCGGCCAGGACGCCTGTTTACGACCTTACCACGAAGCTTCACGCTCGCGCGGTTGGTTACTTCGTGTTAGTCTTCGTCAGTGCTTGTACTTTCCACATAGAATGGCACATCCGTACCGACAGTCTACCATCAACGTCGGCCGTTGTCGGCAGCTCGTGGTATCGTAGTCGCGTTCTCGCTTCCCAAGCACTGGGTCCCGGGTTCGATTCCCGGTGGCGTCAGGAATTATTTCACCAGCCTCGAGATGACTGGGCGTCTGTGTTGTCCTCATTATTTCATCATCATTCATTAAAGTGGCGAGTCCGGACGGAACAAATGTTCTGAATTTATACAGGCGTTGATAACCGCGCACCGTGCGGTTCTAAGCGCGTCAGTTTGGAACCGCGTGACCGCTACGGTCGCAGGTTCGAATCCTGCCTGGGGCATGGATGTGTGTGATGTCCTTAGGTTAGTTAGGTTTAAGTAGTTCTAAGTTCTAGGGGACTGATGACCTCAGTAGTTAAGTCCCATAGTGCTCAGAGCCATTTTGATAACCGCGCAGTTGAGCGCCCCACAAACCAAATATCATCATCAACATCGGATTTAATAATGAATTTTCGCGACGGAGAGCGTCTGAAGTGGAACAATTTATACGAGAAGAAAGTAAAACTGAACCACCAGATATGATTGGAATCCACTTTTCCAATACAAGCAGTCTGGTCTACGTCAAAATGACCAACGACAAGGTGTGTGACAAAATCTTCTCTCTTTTCGGTCATCAGCCTTCTGACTGGTTTGATGTGGCCAACCACGAATTCCTCTACTGTGCTAACCTCTTCATCTCATAGTAGCACTTGCAACCAGCATCCTCAATTATTTGCTGGATGTATTCCAATCTCTGTCTTCCTCTACAGTTCTTGCCATCTACAGCTCCCTCTAGTACCGTGGAAGTCATTCGGTATGTCTTAACACATCTCCTGTCATCCTGTCTATTCTTCTTGTCAGTGTTCTCCACATATTCCTGTCCTCTCCAATTCTGCGCAGAACCTCCTCAATTCTTACAGTATCAGTCCACCTAATTTTCAACATTCGTCTGTAGCACCACATCTCAAATGCTTCGATGCTCTTCTGTGTGCGGCTGGTCCCGGCGGAGGTTCGAGTCCTCCGTCGGGGATGGGTGTGTGTGTTTGTCCTTAGGATAATTTAGGTTAAGTAGTGTGTAAGCTTAGGGACTGATGACCTTAGCAGTTAAGTCCCATAAGATTTCGCACACATTAGAACATTTGATTCTCTTCTGTTCCGATTTTCCCACAGTACGTGTTTCACTACTATACAATGCTGTACTCCAAACTTGCACTCTCCGAAATTTCTTTCTTAAATTAAGGCCTATGTTTCATGCTAGTAGACTTCTTTTAGCCAGAAATGCCCTTTTTGCCAGTGCTAATCTACTTTTGATGTGCTCCTTGCCTAGGCAGCAGAATTCATTAACTTCATCTACTTCGTGACCATCAGGCCTGATGTTAAGATTCTCGCTGTTCTTATTTCTGCTACTTCTCATTACTTTCGTCTTTCTTCGATTTACTCTCAATCCATATTCTGTACTCATTAGTTTATTCGTTCCGTTATGTAATTCTCCTTCACTTTCAATCAGGATAGCAATGTCATCATCGAATCGTACCATTGATTTCCCTTCACCTCGAATTTTAATTCCACTCCTGAGCCTTTTTTTTTATTTCCATCACTGCTTCTTCGATGTACAGATTGAGCAGTATGGGCGAAAGACTACATTCATGTCTTACAACCTTTTTAATCTGAGGACTTCGTTCTTCCTCTTCAGGGGACACCGCCTTAACGTAGCACTGTCCGTGCAGTCGAGGCGGTTGGCGTGCTCTGGATCTGGAGGGATATGCCGGCGATAGCGTAGCTACCAGCAGGGTCACCCATGCCGGACAGGACAAAGGTGAGGAGCCAGACCAAGTATGTCCCACTATCGAAAACCTGCCTTCTATCCTTTTCCTATCCCTAGCCCATCCTTTTTCTTTTCCTTTCCATTTTTCCCACTTAACCGATGCTGGCGGTTAAACCATGTATAGCCGGCCGGGGCGGCCGATCGGTTCTAGGCGCTACTGTCTGGAGCCGCGTGACCGCTACGGTCGCAGGTTCGAATCCTGCCTCGGGCATGGATGTGTGTGATGTCCTTAGGTTAGTTAGGTTTAAGTAGTTCTAAGTTCTAGGGGACTGATGGCCTCAGGAGTTAAATCCCATAGTGCTCAGAGCCATTTTTGAAACCATGCCAAGCCCATATGCCGAACATCTCGTAAACCGTCAGTGCCTGGGCGATAAGGTGGCAGCCCCACCAAGGAAATCGGAAGCGGTGGGCCAATCACACGCTCTTCTTAAAAAACCTGAATACTGAAACCGAGACTTTGTTTTTGTCGTCCGCTCTTATTATTCCCTCTTGGCTCTTGTACATAATGTATATTACTCGTCCCCCTCCCCCCCCCCCCCCCCTATAGCTTAACCCTATTTTTCTCAGAATTTCGAATATCTTGTACCATTTTACATCGTCAAACGCTTTTTCCAGGTCGACAAATCCTATGAACGTGTCTTGACTTTTGTTTAGCCTTGCTTCCATTATCAACCGCAACGTCAGAATTTCCTCTCTGGTCCCTTTACCTTTTCTAAAGCCAAACTGATGGTCATCTAGCACTTCCTCAATTTTCTTTTCCATTGTTCTGGATGTTATTCTAGTCAGCAACTTGTATGCATGAGCTGTTGAGCTGATTGTGCGATAATTTTCGCACTTGTCTACTCTTGCAGTCTTCGGAATTATATGGATGATATTTTTTCCGAAAGTCAGATGGAATGTCGCAGGATTCATACATTCCCCACACCAACGATTTTAGAAATTCTGATGGAATTTTATCCAGCCATTCTGCCTTATTTGATGTTAAGTCCGCCGAAGCTCTCTTAAATTCTGATTCTAATACTAGATGCCCTACCTGTTCTAAATCGACTCTTGTTTCTTCTTCTATTACATCAGATCAATCTTCCCCCTCATAGAGGCCTTCAATGTACTGTTTCCAGCTAACCGCTCTGTCCTCAGCATTTAACAGTGGAATTACCGTTGCACTCCTAATGTAACCAATCTTGCTTTTAATGTCACCGGAGGTTGTTTTCACTTTCCTGTATACTGACTCAATCCTTCCGACAATCGTATCTTTTTCGATTTCTTCACATTTTTAAAGCAGCCATTTCGTCTTAGCTTCCCTGTACTTCCTCTTTATTTCATTCCCCGGCGACCTGTATTTATGTATTCCTGAGTTTTCCGGAACATTTTTGTAGTTCCTCCCTTCATCGATCAAATGAAGTAATTCTTCTGTTACCCATGGTTTCTTCACAGGTACCTTCTTTGTACCTATGTTTTTCTTTACAACTTCTGTGATGGCCCTTTTTAGAGATGTCCATTCCTCTTCAACTGTACTGTCTAATGAGCTCATTCTTATTGTTGTATCTATAGGCTTAGAGAACTTCAAACGTATGTCGTCGTTCTTTGGTACTTCCGTATCCCACTTCTTTGCGTATTGATTCTTCCTGACTAATGTCTTAAACTTCAGCCACTCTTTACTACTACTACATTGTGATCTGAGTCTATATCTTCTCGTGGTTACGCCTTACAATCCAGTATCTGATTTCGGAATCTCTGTCTGACCGTGAGGTAATCTAATTGAAATCTTCCCTTATCACTCCGCCTTTTCCAAGTATATGTGCTCCTCTTGTGAATCTTGAACTGAGTATTCGCTATTACTAACTGAAATTTATTACGGAACTCAGTCTTTCTCCTCTCTCATTCCTTGTCGTAAGCCCATATTCTCCTGTAATATTTTCTTCTGCTCCTTCCCCTACAACTACATTGCAGTCACACACGAATATTAGATTTTCATCTCCCATTACGCACTGTATTACCCTTTCAATGTCCTCATATATTTTCTCTATCTCTTCATCTTCAGGTTGAGACGTCGGCATGTATAGCTGTACTATCGTTGTCGGTGCTGGTTTGCTGTCGATTCTGGTAAGAACAACCCTGTCACAGAACTGTTCACAGTAACACACTCTCTGTCCAACCTTCCTCTTCATAATGAACCCTAATCTCGTTATACCATTTTTTTGCAGCTGTTGATATTACCCTATACTCATCTGACCAGAAATCCTTGTCTTCTTTCCATTTCACTTCACTGACCCCTACTATATCTAGATTGAACCACTGCATTTCCCTTTTCAGATTTTCCAGTTTTCCTACCACGTTCAAGCTTCTGACATTCCACACCACAGTCTTTTTCTCATGGTCACCTCCCCCTTGGCAGTCCTCCCCCAGAGGTACGAATGGGGGACTATTCCGGAATCTTTTGTCAATGGAGAGATCGTCACGACAGTTTTTCAGTTGCAGGCCAAGTGTCCTGTGAACACATTACGTGTCTTTAATGCAGTGGTTTTCATTGCCTTCTGCATCGTACGCCACTACAAAGATTGACTTAAATTTAAACATTCTGACGGCCATGTCGGAGTGGTGGCTATTGATCAGGCGAGGCTTGGATTAATAACTGTCGGAGTATTCGAGCTACTATCTGAGATTCTGGCTGATGTCGTGGTTGCCGTGCTAAAACTCTATGGTAACAGAAAAATGGACAACCTTTACTAAGTACTCGGTACTTAATGGGGTGCTACAAATACGGATCCAACCATCAAAACATCTGTCGTCTTATCACACAATTGGAGGCTGTAGAGCGGTAGTCATTTATGATGAAAACTTACTTGGGTTGGGATCAGGAAGGTCACGTCCGTCCAGCATGTTTTCAACGGAAAATACTGCAAGTACCGACAGGTGAAGATGTAGCAACACCTTTTGAGCTATCCCTTCGTCTCACATATACAAATGTGTTCCGGATGACGCCCCGCTGAACAGTCACCTGACCCAACAGCTGGACAGTCCCGTCGAAGAGCGGATGACGACACGAGCATGATGGCGGCGGCGACGCCAACCGCCGAGCGGCAGCGACCGGGACCTGCAGTACAGAGACCGGGAGAGAAAATGGTCATCGATAGTTAGGTCGTGTTCTCAGCTGTTTCCGTCTCAGACCCAGTGGCGACAAAGACACAAGCCCACGTCCTGGTACAGAAACGCACATGCGTAAGCAACGTCCCCGAAACGGCACAAGAAACGAGGCCTCACCTCGTCGGACGAATGCTTAACATGTACGCAGGGCGACGATGAAGAAAAGGCCAAGGAAGACGGCCTCCTTATGGAGGGTACCGAGACTTCACATCCAGAACAACACCGTCTCGACAGCAGCATACGCCAAGAGCGACCTGAAAAGCTCGACAACGTAGAGCTACCAGCAGTCAGCTGCCAATCCGAGTTAGTAGAAGAAACGACACAGAAAGACGTGGTTGGAAAGACCCAGCCGACGGCAAACTTGTCCCAAGGTAACTGGGCTGATGATTGTGAAGGAGACCCACTGACGGTCGCAACAGGCGACATGACGGGGGCGGCGCCCTCTAAAGTTAGAAATGTAACCAACACCGGCGGACAAGGCGGAGTCACCTACCGTGTCAGTCAACAGCACGTGGCGTAAGCTCCCATGACCGACAGACACGAGACGCGACAGGGATTTATACTTGCCTCTATCAACATCAATACAATACGATCTTAAATTAAGGTATCTTTACCCAAAGATACGCTACAAGCGGTGAAGATCGACATCGTCCTCCTGCAAGAAGTATGCGCTGATCAATTTCCTGTCATGTACGGGTACGAATCCTATGTATCAAAAAAAAAAAAAAATGTTTCAAATGGCTCTGAGCACTATGGGACTTTAACATCTGAGGTCATCAGTCCCCTAGAACCTAGAACTACTCAAACCTAACTAACCGAAGGACGACACACACACGACCGTAGCGGTCGCGCGATTTCAGCCTGAAACGCCTAGAACCGCTCGGCTACTGCGGCCGGCCCTACGTATCACACGCCTCTGAAACTGGCAGCGGCATAGCAATACTTCTCAGTCAAATCATCACGGCAGAGGATGTACTGTACGTACCGTTGGCGGGGGGATTAGCAATGCTTGATGTACGACACATCAACATCTATGCACCCTCCGGTACAGACAGGAGACGGGAGTGTCTCCGCATTCACAGAGGAAATTGCCCCGCTCTTCCAAGGTCGGCACGACCGTTTAATCCTACAAATGTTGCTGCAGAATACGCATTGGTTACCACCTGGGAGCATGTCCATGGCCTCCATACTGAATAGACCCATACGACGAGTCATACCGCTAGCCGTCTCGCCCGAATATATGTTGCACGCAGTCTTAACGCTCATGTTGTCGAAGCGGGACTGTGGCCTACAGCCTATGCCGACCATAAGGCATTAATATGTACGATCTCCCTCCGGCGGTAGCAGGTATGGCGTAGCCGCGGTCCTTGGAAAATGAACGTCCCCCGTCTCAGAGATGCCATGTAAGTTTGGAGATCTTGCGAACGATTGCTCCGGCCGTATCCTACAATCCTACGTTGGTGGATGGATTATACCAAACTGGCGCTATGCCGCTCGGTAATAACATACGTTCGTTAGCAGGCAGTGTAGCGACGTGAGACGATGGAATTCTATTTCATGGTGCTATGGGGATGCACCGATCTAGTGCCTTCTCCGGAGCGGGAAGCGGTAGTACGACGAGCTAAGGCCAGAATTACATCCATGATGCAACGCCAGTCCGAAGGTGCAACGGTCAGGGCACCGATACTAGACCGGGTTACAGGATAACGCCCATCGATGTGTCATATCATCAACGAAGAGCTCTGGTACAAGCTGCGAACACGGATGATGGCGGACGCCTAAAGCACAACACGAAATAGGTAATGGCCTTGTACAACATTACACTCAGTTTTACACCGCAGTGGATACAGATACGGTGGCAATTACCGATATTACACATACGATATTCGACACCATTGAACCAGAGGCGGAGGCACAACTAATGGAGGAGATTACAGAGGAAGAAGTGGTGGAGGCCATTGGTAGGGAAGCAGTGAATAAATCGCCGGGGCCAGATGGCCTCCCTTTGGAGTATTGTAGGACCTTTAGCTATATCATGGCACCCCGATGGACTGCTATCTGCCGTGCATTATCATGTCGCCTGACATGCTCTTCCCGTCGGCTTTTGTGGAGGGGCTGATTATCCCCGATACACAAACCCTTTGGTGGCACGCAGATACGGAACTGCAACTTTAAAATATTCACCAGACTATTAGCAGCACTCCTCCGAAGAGTACTGGGCCAAGTGATCTCACCTGACCAAATGTCGTCGGGCGGAGCTGCCAGCATACAGAGGGCGCTTTGTGAATATCGTGATTTGATTGCTGTAGCAAAGACGTGGCGCCTCCATGGAGCACAAACATCGATAGATTTTGATCAAGCCTTTGTCTAAGTCATATCTGTTGTGGTATCAACGTTCGATGCCACACTTGTTAGGGGTTGTAGTTATCGACCGCGGTCCGTATTAGTATCGTTGGACCCGCGAGTCGCGACCAGCGCCGCTAGCGCCGCTCCGCGGGACGTCAGGTAGTAAAGTAGCATAGCCTTCAGCTGCTGATAGGAAGCAACCCCTAACAAGGCGCTTAGTAACGCAATGCCTAAGTGAGGCCTCAATAGCTATCTGCATATAATTATATGTATGCAGCCAAGAAGAATCCTCTACAACCAGTTAAGTACAATATATACAGAGGTGTCCAAAAAAATATATCCTCTGTTTAAAAGTCCATAACTGGCAAACTAATTGACGGAGTTGTCTCATCTTTGGTAGTTTAAGAGTTTGTAGTTCCGGCAATCGCCACACAAGTGTTGTATTGCGTTGTTTTGTTTTGTCGGATGACAGTCGCCAGATAGACAGTGTTTTGTTCTTAGTTGCACCTAGTTACTCGAGTAAACATGACTGGCGCAAGGCTTACATTCGATGAAAGGAAGTCAGTTTTGAAGTGGTGTTTTAAGCACGAAAACATTAATGAGGTTCAACGGCAATGGCGAAATGAGTCTCAAACAGAGCCACCGACACGTTTAACGGTTCGTCAAATTCGAGACAAGTTTGAAACCGAAGGCTATGTTAAAGATGTACACAAACAACGATCTGGACGTCCAGTAACAGTAACAAGTCCAGCTAACTCCCGTCGTGTGTTACAACAATTCACTCGCTCACCACAGAAGTCTGTGAGACAGTGTGCCCGTGAAACTGGAGTGAGTCGCTCAAGTGTTCGGCGAATTTTGAAGACAGCAAAGTGGAAGTGCTACTTCCCACGATTGCTACACGCAATGAACGAGGACGACCCAGATCGTAGAATGGAGTGGATGACTCTGTGGTCTGATGAGGCACAGTTCAAACTCAATAGTACAGTAAATCGCCACAATTGCATCTACTGGGCCGCCGAAAACCCGAAAGTCCATATAGACAAAGCCGTGAATTTCCCAGGAGTAAATATGTGGTGTGGGTTGTCTTACGGGGGCTTCATTGGGCCATTCTTCTTTGACGGCACAGCTACCGGTGAGGTGTACCTTCAGAAGCTTCAGACATCCATTTTACCTGCCATCCGAGACTTGTATGGAGGCGGAAGAAATGGCTCTGAGCCCTATGCGACTTAACTTCTGAGGTCATCAGTAGTCTAGAACTTAGAACTAATTAAACCAAACTAACCTAAGGACATCACACATATCCATGCCCGAGGCAGGATACGAACCTGCGACCGTAGCGGTCGCTCGGTTCCAGACTAGCGCCTAGAACCGCACGGCCACTCCGGCCGGCAGGAGGCGGAAAAGTTTACTTTCAACAAGATGGTGACGCAGCCCACTACCATAATCGTGTTAGGGCGTATCTCGAAGAAAATCTACCAGGAAGACGGATAGGCCGTACAGGTGCTGTGGAGTATCCACCACGTTCCCCAGACCTAACTCCTCTGGACTTTTACCTGTGGGGAACACTAAACGACGTCGTTTATCGACAAAAGCCACACACATTGGATGAACTTCAAGAATCCATCGTACATTCACGTGCAAATATCCAACTGAACACGTTGCAATCAGTAGTTCGTGCTGCAGTTCGGTGGCATCGTTTGTGTGTGGATGTTAATGGTGACCATTTCGAACACCTACAGTGATATCTTTAAGTTGGACTAACTTACTCTTTCACCAAAAATTAAAAAACTCCGTCAATTATTTTGCAAGTTATGGACTTTTAAACAGTGGATAATTTTTTTTTGAACCCCTCTGTAATATTTTTACCAACGACTTCTAATTATTTTAGTCGTTGCAGATCCATACCATGCAGCCAGCACCTTATCGACGTTATTGACAAACCTGCTGTGATTTATACGTTTCTATCCAGCATTGGTAACCTGTCAACATTGGCGACGACTCGTTCGTCGTCATCATAACATCTGTCTTGCAGAAGAAGTCCTGATGCACATACCGTTTCCCCGACCATTTGTCACCGTCTTGATACGGCTACTCCAAAGTGCTCGTCAGTGGACATAAGATGAAATCCTTCATCGTAGCGAGTTCGGTCAGACAAGAATGGACCTCATCTTCGATAACGACAGTATGTGCTCTGGCCTTCGCCGTGTTACTCTGCGGCCATCGTCACCGCTTGACAAGAATGACTTTGCGAGGATGTGCTTTTAAGTACAAACCTGATGCTCGTAGTGCAGAATGGAAACGATATGCGCGTGGCTTTAGATTGGGCCACAAGTATGTAGCGGCCACTGGCAGCCGCATGAATGTAGACAAGTCTTCGACGATGGGTATTGGTAGTGGACTAATGGAAGAATGTCCAGCACCTTTATGACTAACGGATACCTTGAAATACCAACGACAGCCAGAACATTATGGCCACCTACCTAATGGCCGGTATGTCCACCTTGACACGGATAACAGCGGCGACGCATCGTAGCATGGAAGGATGAGGTCTTGGTAGGTCGCTGGAGGGAGCTGACACCACATCTGCACACACAAGTGTTGTGGCGTAACAAGACAGCCCGTCCACAGTGACGGGTAACCGAAAGGCACGCGCTTAAACTCACATAGAATAGAGTTAGGTCTGCAACAGGATACGTAATGAATGCTATAAAGAAAAGTACGTAGCTTCTGGACTAGTTAACTTTAATCCATCATTTGTATACATCGTTCTTGATGAGACATTCTTCATACGATAACTATCAATTGCTATGGCGCCTTGCTAGGTCGTAGCCATTGACTTAGCCGAAGGCTAATCTAACTATCTGCTCTGCAAATGAGCGAGGCTTCGTCAGTGTGCATCGCTAGCTACGTTGTCCGTACAACTGGGGCAAGTGCTAGTACGTCTCTCTAGACCTGCTGTGTGGTGGCGCTCAGTCTGCGATCACTGACAGTGCCGACACGCGGGTCCGACATGTACTGATGGACCGCGGCCGATTTAAAGCTACCACTTAGCAAGTGTGGTGTCTGGCGGTGACACCACAACAAGTCACCTAATTCCCAAAATTCCGGGGAGGGGGCATTGAACTCTGACGCCACGTCCGCTCACATCCCAGATGTACATCTACATCTACATGATTACACTGCAATTCACATTTAAGTGCTTGGCAGAGGGTTCATCGAACCACAATCATACTATCTCTCTACCATTCCACTCCCGAAGAGCGCGGGTGAAAAACGAACACCTAAACCTTTCTGTTCGAGCTCTGATTTCTCTTATTTTATTTTGATGATCATTCCTACCTATGTAGGTTGGGCTCAACAAAATATTTTCGCATTCCGAAGAGAAAGTTGGTGACTGAAATTTCGTAAATAGATCTCGCCGCGACGAAAAACGTCTTTGCTTTAATGACTTCCATCCCAACTCGCGTATCATATCTGCCTCACTCTCTCCCCTATTACGTGATAATACAAAACGAACTGCCCTTTTTTGCACCCTTTCGATGTCCTCCGTCAATCCCACCTGGTAAGGATCCAACACCGCGCAGCAATATTCTAACAGAGGACGAACGAGTGTAGTATAAGTTGTCTCTTTAGTGGACTTGGTGCATATTCTAAGTGCCCTGCCAATCAAACGCAACACAACACAATATTATCTATGTGGTCTTTCCAACTGAAGTTGTTAGTAATTTTAACACCCAGGTACTTGAATTGACAGCCCTGAGAATTGTACTATTTATCGAGTAATCGAATTCCAACGGATTTCTTTTGGAACTCACGTGGATCACATCACACATTTCGTTATTTAGCGTCAAATGCCACCTGCCACATCATACAGCAATCTTTTCTAAATCGCTTTGCAACTGATACTGGTCTTCGGATGACCTTACTAGACGGTAAATTACAGCATTATCTGCGAACAACCTAAGAGAACTGCTCAGATTGTCACCCAGGTCATTTATATAGATCAGGAACAGCAGAGGTCCCAGGACGTTTCCCTGGGGAACACCTGATATCACTTCAGTTTTTCTCGATGATTTGCCGTCTATTACTACGAACTGCGACCTTCCTGACAGGAAATCACGAATCCAGTCGCACAACTGAGACGATACCCCATAGGTCCGCAGCTTGATTAGAAGTCGCTTGTGAGGAACGGTGTCAAAAGCTTTCCGGAAATCTAGAAATCCGGAATCAACTTGAGATCCCCTGCCGATAGCGGCCATTACTTCGTGCGAATAAAGAGCTAGCTGCGTTGCACAAGAACGATGTTTTCTGAAACCATGCTGATTACGTATCAATAGATCGTTCCCTTCGAGGTGATTCATAATGTTTGAATACAGTATATGCTCCAAAACCCTACTGCAAACCGACGTCAATGATATAGGTCTGTAGTTCTGTGGATTACTCCTATTACCCTTCTTAAACACTGCTTCGCAACCCCTAAGGTATCTACTTCTAAGAAACTCATGCTAGCAGCTGTTCGTGTTTCAAATTCTGGAATATTCCATTCCTCTTCCCTGGTGAAGGAATTTCGGAAAACTGCGTTCAATAACTCCGCTTTAGCGGCACAGTCGTCGGTAACAGTACCATCGGCACTGCGCAGCGAAGGTATTGACTGCGTCTTGCCGCTTGTGTACTTTACATACGACCAGAATTTCTTCGGATTTTCTACCAAATGTCGAGACAATGTTTCGTTCTGGAACCTATTAAAGGCATCTCGCATTGAAGCCCGTGCCAAATTTCGCGCGTCTGTAAATTTTAGCCAATCTTCGGGATTTCGCGTTCTTCTGAACTTCGGATGTTTTTCCGTTGCCTCTGCAACAGCGTTCGGACCTGTTTTGTGTACCATGGGGGATCAGTTCCATCTCTTACCAATTTATGAGGTATGAATCTCTCAATTGCTGTTGCTACTATATCTTTGAATTTGAGCCACATTTCGTCTACATTTGCATAGTCAGTTCGGAAGGAATGGAGATTGTCTCTTAGGAAGGCTTCTAGTGACGCTTTATCCGCTTTTTTAAATATAATTATTTTGCGTTTGTTTCTGGTGGATTTGGAAGAAACGGTATTGAGCCTAGCTACAACGACCTTGTCATCACTAATCCCTGTATCAGTCATGATGCTCTCCATTAGCTCTGGATTGTTTGTGGCTAAGAGGTCAAGTGTGTTTTCGCAACCATTTACAATTCTTGTGGGTTCGTGGACTAACTGCTCGAAATAATTTTCGGAGAAAGCATTTAGGGCAATCTCGGAAGATGTTTTCTGCCACCACCGGTTTTGAACAAGTATTTTTGCCAACATACCGAGGGAATGTTGAAGTCCCCACCAACTATAACCGTATGAGTGGGGTATTTATTTGTTACAAGACTCAAATTTTCACTGAACTTTTCAGCAACTATATCATCGGAGTCTGGGGGTCGGTAGAAGGAGCCAATTATTAACTTAGTTCGGTTGTTAGGTATAACCTCCACCCATACCAATTCGCACGGAGTATCTACTTCGACTTCACTACAAGATAAACCACTACTGACAGACACAAACACTCCACAACCAATTCTGCCTAATCTATCTTTCCTGAACACCGTCCGAGACTTCGTAAAAATTTCTGCAGAACTTATTTCAGGCTTTAGCCAGCTTTCTGTACCTATAACGATTTCAGCTTCTGTGCTTTCTATTAGTGCTTAAAGCTCAGGGACTTTCCCAGCACAATTACAACAATTTACAACTACAATTCCGACTGTTACTTGATCCAAGCACGTCCTGTATTTGCCACGCACCCTTTGAGATTGCAGGCCACCCGATACTTTCCCGAGGACTTCTAACTTAAAAAACCGCCCAGTCCACGCCACACAGCCTCCGCTACCCGTGTAGCCGCCAGCTGAGTGTAGTGAACTCCTGACCTATTCAGCGGAACCCGAAACACCACCACCCTATGGCGCAAGTCAAGGAATCTGCAGCCAACACGGTCGCAAAACCGTCTGAGCCTCTGATTCAGACCCTCCACCCGGCTCTGCACCAAAGGTCCGCAGTCGGTTCTGTCAACGATCCTGCAGTTGGTGAGCTCTGCCTTCATCTCGTAGGCAAGACCGGCAGGGTTCAGATCTGTCGAGTTTGCGAGGTGGGGGTGGTGGTGGGGGGGGGGTCATGGGCGGCAGTACATCAATTCGAACTCACCATTGTGATCCTCGCACCACTCCATCACACACCTGGCCTTGTGACATGGGGCATTATCTTGCTGAAAAATGTCACTGCCGTCCGGAAACATGATTGTCATGAAGGGGTGTACGTGGTCTGCAAACAGTTTACGATACTCCTTGGCCATCATGGTGCCTCGCACGAGCTCCATTGGAGACGGATGCCCACCTGAATGTTCCCTGGGGCATAATGGAGCCGCCCTCAGCTTGTCTCCGTCTCGTAGTACAGGCGTCAAGGAGCTGTTCCGCTGGAACACGACGGATTCGCGCCCTCCCATTGGCATGATGAAGTTGTTGGGAGTCATCAGACCATGCAACGGTCTGCCACTGCGCCAACGTCGAGTGCCGATGGTCACATGCCAGTAGCTGCCGATGTCGTGGCGTTAACCGTGGCACATGAATAGGTCGTCGGCTTCGGAGAGCCATCTGGTGCTCCGCGTCTTCAGAAACATTTGTACTCTGCCCAGCATTAAAGTCTGATGTTAGTTCCGCCACAGTTCGCCAGCTGTCCTGTTTTACCAGTCTGTCCAGCCTACTCGTCAGGTGACGCAGCTATCGCCTGGACGGGTTTATATCGATAGTGAATAGATGATGATTATGTTCTACCTGATCTACATCTACATCTACATTGATACTCCGCAAGCCACCCAACGGTGTGTGGCGGAGGGCACTTTACGTGCCACTGTCATTACCTCCCTTTCCTGTTCCAGTCGCGTATGGTTCGCGGGAAGAACGACTGTCTGAAAGCCTCCGTGCGCGCTCTAATCTCTCTAATTTTACATTCGTGATCTCCTTGGGAAGTATAAGTAGGGGGAAGCAATATATTCGATACCTCATCCAGAAACGCACCCTCTCGAAACCTGGCGAGCAAGCTACACCGCGATGCAGAGCGCCTCTCTTGCAGAGTCTGCCACTTGAGTTTATTAAACATCTCCGTAACGCTATCACGGTTACCAAATAACCCAGTGACGAAACGCGCCGCTCTTCTTTGGATCTTCTCTATCTCCTCCGTCAACCCGACCTGGTACGGATCCCACACTGATGAGCAATACTCAAGTATAGGTCGAACGAGTGTTTTGTAAGCCACCTCCTTTGTTGATGGACTACATTTTCTAAGCACTCTCCCAATAAATCTCAACCTGGTACCCGCCTTACCAACAATTAGTTTTATATGATCATTCCACTTCAAATCGTTCCGTACGCATACTCCCAGATATTTTACAGAAGTAACTGCTACCAGTGTTTGTTCCGCTATCATATAATCATACAATAAAGGATCCTTCTTTCTATGTATTCGCAATACATTACATTTGTCTATGTTAAGGGTCAGTTGCCACTCCCTGCACCAAGTGCCTATCCGCTGCAGATCTTCCTGTATTTCGCTACAATTTTCTAATGCAGCAACTTCTCTGTATACTACAGCATCATCCGCGAAAAGCCGCATGGAACTTCCGACACTATCTACTAGGTCATTTATATATATTGTGAAAAGCAATGGTCCCATAACACTCCCCTGTGGCACGCCAGAGGTTACTTTAACGTCTGTAGACGTCTCTCCATTGATAACAACATGCTGTGTTCTGTTTGCTAAAAACTCTTCAATCCAGCCACACAGCTGGTCTGATATTCCGTAGGCTCTTACTTTGTTTATCAGGCGACAGTGCGGAACTGTATCGAACGCCTTCCGGAAGTCAAGAAAAATAGCATCTACCTGGGAGCCTGTATCTAATATTTTCTGGGTCTCATGAACAAATAAGGCGAGTTGGGTCTCACACGATCGCTGTTTCCGGAATCCATGTTGATTCCTACATAGTAGATTCTGGGTTTCCAGAAATGACATGATACGCGAGCAAAAAACATGTTCTAAAATTCTACAAGAGATCGACGTAAGAGATATAGGTCTATAGTTTTGCGCATCTGCTCGACGACCCTTCTTGAAGACTGGGACTATCTGTGCTCTTTTCCAATCACTTGGAACCCTCCGTTCCTCTAGAGACTTGCGGTACACGGCTGTTAGAAGGGGGGCAAGTTCTTTCGCGTACTCTGTGTAGAATCGAATTGGTATCCCGTCAGGTCCAGTGGACTTCCCTCTATTGAGTGATTCCAGTTGCTTTTCTATTCCTTGGACACTTATTTCGACGTCAGCCATTTTTTCGTTTGTGCGAGGATTTAGAGAAGGAACTGCAGTGCGGTCTTCCTCTGTGAAACAGCTTTGGAAAAAGGTGTTTAGTATTTCAGCTTTACGCGTGTCATCCTCTGTTTCAATGCCATCATCATCCCGTAGTGTCTGGATATGCTGTTTCGAGCCACTTACTGATTTAACGTAAGACCAGAACTTCCTAGGATTTTCTGTCAAGTCGGTACATAGAATTTTACTTTCGAATTCAATGAACGCTTCACGCATAGCCCTCCTTACGCTAACTTTGACATCGTTTAGCTTCAGTTTGTCTGAGAGGTTTTGGCTGCGTTTAAACTTGGAGTGGAGCTCTCTTTGCTTTCGCAGTAGTTTCCTAACTTTGTTGTTGTACCACGGTGGGTTTTTCCCGTCCCTCACAGTTTTACTCGGCACGTACCTGTCTAAAACGCATTTTACGATTGCCTTGAACTTTTTCCATAAACACTCAACATTGTCAGTGTCGGAACAGAAATTTTCGTTTTGATCTGTTAGGTAGTCTGAAATCTGCCTTCTATTACTCTTGCTAAACAGATAAACCTTCCTCCCTTTTTTTATATTCCTATTAACTTCCATATTCAGGGATGCTGCAACGGCCTTATGATCACTGATTCCCTGTTCTGTACATACAGATTCGAAAAGTTCGGGTCTGTTTGTTATCAGTAGGTCCAAGATGTTATCTCCACGAGTCGGTTCTCTGTTTAATTGCTCGAGGTAATTTTCGGATAGTGCACTCAGTATAATGTCACTCGATGCTCTGTCCCTACCACCCGTCCTAAACATCTGAGTGTCCCAGTCTATATCTGGTAAATTGAAATCTCCACCTAAGACTATAACATGCTGAGAAAATTTATGTGAAATGTATTCCAAATTTTCTCTCAGTTGTTCTGCCACTAATGCTGCTGAGTCGGGAGGTCGGTAAAAGGAGCCAATTATTAACCTAGTTCGGTTGTTTAGTGTAACCTCCACCCATAATAATTCACAGGAACTATCCACTTCTACTTCACTACAGGATAAACTACTACTAACAGCGATGAACACTCCACCACCGGTTGCATGCAATCTATCCTTTCTAAACACCGTGTGTACCTTTGTAAAAATTTCGGCAGAATTTATCTCTGGCTTAAGCCAGCTTTCTGTACCTATAACGATTTCAGCTTCGGTGCTTTCTATCAGCGCTTGAAGTTCCGGTACTTTACCAACGCAGCTTCGACAGTTGACAATTACAATACCGATTGCTGCTTGGTCCCCGCATGTCCTGACTTTGCCCCGCACCCGTTGAGGCTGTTGCCCTTTCTGTACTTGCCCAAGGCCATCTAACCTAAAAAACCGCCCAGCCCACGCCACACAACCCCTGCTACCCGTGTAGCCGCTTGTTGCGTGTAGTGGACTCCTGACCTATCCAGCGGAACCCGAAACCCCACCACCCTATGGCGCAAGTCAAGGAATCTGCAGCCCACACGGTCGCAGAACCGTCTCAGCCTCTGATTCAGACCCTCGACTCGGCTCTGTACCAAAGGTCCGCAGTCAGTCCTGTCGACGATGCTGCAGATGGTGAGCTCTGCTTTCATCCCGCTAGCGAGACTGGCAGTCTTCACCAAATCAGATAGCCGCCGGAAGCCAGAGAGGATTTCCTCCGATCCATAGCGACACACATCATTGGTGCCGACATGAGCGACCACCTGCAGATGGGTGCACCCTGTACCCTTCATGGCATCCGGAAGGACCCTTTCCACATCTGGAATGACTCCCCCCGGTATGCACACGGAGTGCACATTGGTTTTCTTCCCCTCTCTTGCTGCCATTTCCCTAAGGGGCCCCATTACGCGCCTGACGTTGGAGCTCCCAACTACCAGTAAGCCCACCCTCTGCGACTGCCCGGATCTTGCAGACTGAGGGGCAACCTCTGGAACAGGACAAGCAGCCATGTCAGGCCGAAGATCAGTATCAGCCTGAGACAGAGCCTGAAACCGGTTCGTCAGACAAACTGGAGAGGCTTTCCGTTCAGCCCTCCGGAATGTCTTTCGCCCCCTGCCACACCTTGAAACGACCTCCCACTCTACCACAGGTGAGGGATCAGCCTCAATGCGGGCAGTATCCCGGGCAACCACAGTCGTAGTCCGATCAGGGGATGCGTGGGACGAGCTGGCCGTCCCCGACAAACCCCCATCCCGACCCCCACAGTGATGCCCATTGGCAACAGCCTCAAGCTGTGTGACCGAAGCCAACACTGCCTGAAGCTGGGAGCGAAGGGATGCCAACTCAGCCTGCATCCGAACACAGCAGTTGCAGTCCCTATCCATGCTAAAAACTGTTTTGCTAAGAACGTCTGAACTAATCTACAGAGAGCGCAAACAAATCGACAAAATTTAAACGGTTATTAAAATACAAGATTGCCTAGTAAATGCAGTAATGCTGCTACTTGCGCACTGCTGACACTGCTCGGCGGCGGAAGGAGACTAAGCGAAATTACACTATTCAGGTACTAAAACACGATGCTACACTCTCAAATACTATAATACGCCCAAAATTTATGAATTATACAGTGCAAGAACCAAAAACACGCAAAGAAATTAAGAGTTAAACTATGTAGCAAATGAGTGAGCTAGGAGTATACGACTTGCTGCTCAGCTGCTTATCCAACGGCGGCAGGGAGCACACTGACTGCGACCAACCGACACTGGCCGTTCAAAACAAAACAGTAGACAAACGACTACGCGAATTTACACTATTCAGGTACTAAAACGCGATGCTACAACTCTCAAATACTATAATACGCCCGAAATTTATGAATTACACAATGCAAGTACCAAAAACACGCAAAGAAATTAAGAATTAAACTATGTAACAAATGAGTGAGCTAGGAGTATACGACTTGCTGCTGCAGCTGCTTATCCAACGGCGGCAGGGAGCACACTAACTGCGACCAACCGACACTGGCCGTTCAAAACAAAACAGTAGACAAACGACTACGCGAATTTACACTATTCAGGTACTAAAACGCGATGCTACAACTCTCAAATACTATAATACGCTCGAAATTTATGAATTAAACAATGCAAGTACCAAAAACACGCAAAGAAATTAAGAATTAAACTATGTAACAAATGAGTGAGCTAGGAGTATACGACTTGCTGCTGCAGCTGCTTATCCAACGGCGGCAGGGAGTGTACGTCGCGCAGGAGCGCATAACCATAAGAGACAATGAGTCCGGACAGCGTCAGTGGGGACATCATACGGGCGTTAGACACTAACCAGCTGGTCACAAATGTAAACACCCACCTAGCGTTACGAATACCGCACTCTACCCAAGTACACCCGATGACGGTGATGATAGAACGACGCATACTGGCGGCCTACGGTTCCTTCGTTAGTGTAGGCCTACTACTTACAGTAAGACACGACGCCCTTACCCTCCCTCTCGGTAGGTGTGCATTGGATCTTCTGCATGTAAACGATCGAGCGACGGCGTTATATATCAGCACAGTGTTAAAACTGTGGAGATGACATCAGATATGTCAGACGGAAATCTTAACAGAAGAAACTGAACGAGTTTGTTGGACAGTGGCAGTGGCACTCTAGCACATTTTCCAATCATTTCACCATATACGCGCTTTATTTATCGAGTACAGCTACGTTCAGATGGCTCTGCCGGAAACCAGACATGCAACGGCGCACGTAGCAGTCCTGTTGAGGCAAGGCGTCCACATTAATTGGCATGAAGTATGGCGATCGATACATCATGCTCCTTAGACATAGAATCACGTATAATGAGATAACTAGCAGTTAATGGTAAAAATGTGGCCTGGTCCGTACTCCACGCGATTCATATGACGAATTCGTCATTGTGCCATCGGTGCCAAACCCTGGACAACGATGAACACCGCCTCATATGCGGCCCCTCGGCAGAAGTGTAGCGTCTGGTGACAAAAATGATCGTTTTTTTTGTTCTTCGAATGGGGCAACACAACTTTTGACCAGAGATTGTATTCTTCTTGGAGCGATGCACTATCCACGTACTAAAACGTATGCAGTCATTCTATAAACTGAGACATAAAGACAGTTTTCTGTATTTTATTTTGTTCCTGTTAATAATTTGATATAATTCTCTGAAGAAGGAAAATGAAAATTCCCGCATATGAGTAAAAATGTTGTCTGTAGTTTAAGTAAAGCATTTGAAAGGTGCTTTTCCCTAGCAGTGGCATGTAAACATGTGAAAACGTAAATAGAATGAGGCTTTCTATCAATAAAGAAGTAGACAGCTGGGAGATCAAGCCCGCATCCATTGAAAAAATATATACAAAAAGAAAGAGAAAGAAACAGAACTGGCTTTTAGCGTAATGGTAATGTGATCGCCGTATTCGCTATAGGTTGGAAGCTCGCCAGAGGACCGTTATTTTGCATCCACATTTCTCATCTTCTTTAAATTGACAGAACATTTTGAAAAAACTCTGTAAACATGCTTAGGAACAAAGTTATGCGCCAGCCTAGAACTTTTTACGTACTTGTGGGCTGCGGCCCAAAGTTTTATCAAGGAGTTGCGATATCACCTAAAATAGGTGAATAATTTAACTGGGTTTGCTCATTTAATAACGGGTGTAGGAATATACACGTATTACAATTCCTTGATAAATCTTTCCATGAGTATACAAAAACTTCTAGGCTGATGCTTTGCGTCATTCTTAGGTACGTTTGGTCATGTTGTGTAATTGCTCAATTGAGTAAGTTGTCAAAAAAATGTTGCTGAAGAAATTTTACATTAAACCAAGGACCGATACATTAAGAAGTTGGGATGTTTGTCTTTGCCTTAACATCATGTTTATCTTTGATTTATGATCTTTGGAATCAGTAATGTATTTGAAAATTGGCTTATAAGCGAAATCTAGCTTGTGCATTAACCGTAATAAAATCTGTGAAGCAAGGGAAAAAACAGCATTGTTTACGTAATTTACAACGTTCCACCAAGAACCCACAGTGGAACCAGTTAAAATACATAATTTGAGTAAATACTGAGCGGTATTCAACAGTTTGTTAAGTAACTGGACAATTTCGTCTATAGCAGACCGAGACCTTGCCATGGTTACGATAAAAAATAGTTTCAGATAATCAACCCCCAGCCTGATGATGTAACTTAAATTATGTCCCTGGATGTAATCCAATCATGGGTTACGTAAATATTGTTCTTCGTTTCAGCTAAACCCTCTGTCGAGAGAGGTGTATCTAGAATGTTTCACGGCAGGTAAACGAAATCGTTTCATTCAAACCAACATAGTGCGGTTTGTCTCCAGCTACTCAAAACGATTGGAAGCTGTTGTAAAGGTGGAATAATGGCTTCGAGAGAGGTCCTGGGAACACCAACCCGTCTCGTCATAGTACTGCTTGTCAGCTCCTGCATAAATGAAAAATTGTGGGTCACAAAAATACAACAGAAGGGAACGACAGATAGATATGGAGACTAGCAACCACACAGTTGGAATCGCCATGCAAGAACTTGATAACGTTCTAAAGAAGGCAAAAAATGCTAAGTGATCAGTTCCATATGATACGACAATGGAACAGATGAAACATTCAGGCAACAAATGAAGTTCATTCCTGTGTTTACTTGCCCCGAAATGACGAAAGAACCCCTTATACACGTCATAGACAGTTTTTTAAGTTTCGCGGTTGTTGGTTATGCTGACGAGTATCAACGCAGTCGCACTGTGATAGGATAAGCTGATTCACTGCACGAGGCAATTTTGCCAACATGGTACAAATTTATCAGCAAACCCGAATCAACTCCCAACACTCATTACCGAAACACTTCAGACAAAGATCACCAGCTTCGCCTTGGGCTACGAGATATGGACAAGCACGGTACCTCACATATACTACTTGAGGCGAAACAAGCGATGTATCATAGTGAGATGTACAGAGGCGAGCGAGTGTGCCATGGCTAGCCTCAGTTCACTACTACCCGCGCCACGTCATCATAACGCCCCTGTGCTTGACATACGAAGGACTGCACCATAATTTGAGAGAGAAATTAAAAATTAAAGTAACTTTTCCAAGTTTCTTCAGTATATACTTAAGCATATTAATGTTTACGCTGTAAAGTTTCCGAATAAGCAAATGGATGTGTTAGGCAAGGTATACGATCGTAAGAAAAAATAACTGGCACTGGATAATAAAACTACAAAGCTAAAAACTATTCAGAATATTAAATGTATATCACAATTACAAGTTACAAGTCTCAACTTGATGAGAGCAATATCTTGGTCAATATCGGCCTTTTACGAAAGTCTGAAGGCGCTTAGTATTTAACTCAGAGAGGCGAAAATTCGTATGTAATCTCAGTTACAAGTAAAAACCCTATGTAGTTTTCAAGATATTTACTAAAAACTAAATTTGGAATGAAAACTTGCTCATTCATTGTAGACTAAGTATAATTTGAATTTGTAATAGAAAGCTCTAATTACAGCACTCGATTGCAGTCATGAAATAATGCAGCTGTACCGCCTTCAAGACTGAATCGTAAATAACAATGTTTACAAGGAATCTTAAAGAGACAGTTCAAAGGCCGGCCGAAGTGGCCGTGCGGTTCTGGGCGCTACAGTTTGGCGCCGAGCGACCGCTACGGTCGCAGGTTCGAATCCTGCCTCGGGCATGGATGTGTGTGATGTCCTTAGGTTAGTTAGGTTTAATTAGTTCTAAGTTCTAGGCGACTGATGACCTCAGAAGTTAAGTCGCATAGTGCTCAAAGCCATTTTGAACAGTTCAGAGGCCATGTTCTACTGTCGATTCCGTTCTAAAAATTCTAGCCGGCAACATTTAAATACAGTCAAGCTAAAAGCTTTTCAGTAACTGAAGCGAACTTAACTCTGTTTATGTAAAAATTAACAAGATTGCAAATTGTCAAACGACAGAGCTGTTAATTTATACGTGTCCGAGAAAGGGTCCATTTAGATACTGCTACTTGTGCGTCAGTTGGACCCCTATATAATTATAGCCAGAGAGGCAGTGAAATGACATACTTCGCCCCGAGATATCAATCTCTTCGCGTCAGTCAAACACCTGCGTCTGTTGTTCCTCGGATGAAATCAGAGCTGGGCGGACTTGAACGCGTTTTTGGTAAAAGTAGGAAATGAACTCGCGAGGACTGTACACCGTCCTGCATCGCTTAGATTTAACGGAAGTACGAGTAACAGTTTGTGTGCCGCCACTAATGTTGACAAAACCACGTGGCAAGTGGCGAGATTATTTTCCATGTTTAAGGCGAGAAATTAGCTTCAGTGATTAGAAGTTAGAATGAAAGACTATTTTACTTCGAGTTTCCCATAGAGATCACCACTGAACTGGTGATAGTGCTGTTTCCGATAGGGATATTAAATACAATACTAGGACTTGTATTTGTGTATGTAAACTTTTACAGAATATATCAATCAGTTAAACTCGAAACTTTTATTTATAGCCATAGTTCCTGATCTCGCTGAGTAAATAGAAAGTAGGAACATTTTCTTTCAGTGAGCACGAAGAGTAATCTGGACTTGCAGACCGAAAATTATGGTCAGTACGTTCTCCATCACTTCCTGGCTAACTGCAAAAATAGTTTTCAGGCTCTTGCAAACGACGAAGGTAAGTGGAAAGCACACAGAGACAATTTAAGAGTCTTTATCGTAATGATATAAAGAAGTATCGATTATTTGATTGCTACCGCCCTCCCCACCCCCTCCCACGTACTGTCAGCTCTGTAGCAACCTCATTACATTACGTTAATTTCCAGATTACTTCCATTGAATCGGGAACATAAATCACTACCAGTCTCTACTTAACACCCTACGCTTATTCCCAGATAAAACACTGCAAGTCGCCAAAAATCTGATCGAAGAAAACTACTCATTACCATTTTCAAAGCACAAAAATCCTGATACTTTGTTACTCTCATACTTGATTTCGTAATTGGGGTAAGCGTTGTCCAAAAGTTCGCGTCCATTTCATTCTAGATAAATCATGCAAACGATAAGAAAATCAGAACTTGTAGCTTTGAACTCTACACTTCCTGATTACCGCTCCACTCCCTTAAGCATTACGCCATGAGAGACTAACTTTAGAGCAGTCTCCTTGATCACTACTGTCCAAGTGCTCGTCGAAGGTAATTTTCTGGCTTTTATCTTCATTCTAAAATGTGCTAAGTTATGATTTCAAGTTGGTCTTTCTTTCTTAGTTAAACCTGAAAGGTAAATAGCGATACCTTATAAGCGCATTCTTAAATCTTTTATAGCCTCTGTATTTCGTATTTGTTGGTATCCAGATGCTCTCGCTGCGATTCGAACATTTAGTCAGGTCCCTAATCTATGTCGTAAAGTAAGTAACCCTTAGCACACGGGGCATAGGTGAGTGCAGACTGACCATCGGATATCTCGCTTATCCTGAATCAATGACCCACTTCCTCTGTCTGACGTCACGTCCTAGTCCGGTTTTTATGCTGATGTTGCCAAATGCTCTGATTTTTCTCCCGTTTTGTCAAACACCTTATAAATATTTTCTGTACAGTCGGTTTCTGTAAATTATTTCTTGTATTTTAGGGACTCGGAGCATACACGATTTCCTGCACAGGAAGGCTCAGATTTTCTAAAACTGCATATGTCGGTCATATCGTGGTTCTGGCGATGGAGGAAGTCATCGAAAGGATGAGTTATCGTTCAAACCTGACGTGTTAAGTAAAGCGAAAACTGTAGTTTTAGAAGCGCTTGTACGAGTCCGGGGCAAATGAAACAGATTTAGCTGTCCTAATTTCAGTAACGAAAGAGGGGATATGATGACGATAATGATTGTGTTTGTGTAATGCGCAGTCCATTTGCGTCATTTTTTTCCACTAGCCACAGATACTATTAAGAGAGAGTGCTGAGAACGGAGAGTAAAATTGCCAACGCTTTTGAAGAGGAAGCTGTTACTATGCTCTGGTAATGTAGCCGTTCCCGGAAGTTTACCGACTAATTGGTCCAGGTACGACGTTCGCCGTATTAGCCCGGGGAATGCTAGCGATCTCAGGGCGAAATGCGACTTCACAGAACCGCAAGGCGTCCTTCTTACAACCGGATGCCTCTGCAGCTCTGGAAGGTATTTCACGACAAAGTGTTGTGAGTCAACATGCGGGCGACGTGGTGATTAGGAGACTGGCCAGCGTTGTGGAGAGCACGGTCTCCCGTTTGCAGAAAAGGAGGCACAATTAAAGTCCGTTAGGCACTGTAGTCTTTATAAAAAATGGAGGAAATTTGCAGTTCAGCTTCTGTCGACGTCATGGTTATTTGAGACGGTACACTTACTAGATAGGTACATTCTACATTTATGAGGATAAGAATGCAGGGAGTGAAACTTTACCTACGGCTTGTACAAAAGCCAGACTGCAGTTTGTAGTGCTTCTGCTGCATTGCCTCCTTTCGCTGGTAGTTACTCTGCTCACTCTCGATGATGGGTTGTTTCATCACAAGAAATTCATTACGCACAATGCACTGAGACGCTACTACTCGTTTATTCTATCATTTGTCAAAAAGTAGTATTGAATGATAGTAATAAATCATGCCATAAGTTTCAAATAAAATGTCGACTTTCAAGAATGCTTCAGTCTAGGACTAACTTCCCAACATGAGAATTAGTGTTCAACCATTGATGCCCGATTCTTAAAGATTCGAACTCATATACACAAGCCGGCCGCGATGGCCGTGCGGTTCTAGGCGCTTCAGTCCGGAACCGCGTGACTGCTACGGTCGCAGTTTCGAATCCTGCCTCAGGCATGGATGTGTGTGATGTCCTTAGGTTAGTTAGGTTTAAGTAGTTCTAAGGCCTAGGGGACTGATGACCTCAGATGTTAAGTCCCATAGTGCTCAGAGCCATTTGAACCATTTCAACCATCATATACACAAAACAGCTTGAAACATCTAATTACGAATGAGTTACTGTGTTAAACATTTGCGTTTAAGCATGTAAGCAAGAAGAGGTTTAGTAAAGGTTTCAAATTATGCTTAAAGTTTGTTAGAATTTCCTAAGCGCTCTCGCTATCGAATACAGGGTGAATACAGGCTGGTTAATTTGCTCGCCACTTTAAGCAAAATATAGGTTTTCACTCATCGTAATCTGTATGGCATCATATCTCCTGTATTGTCGGTTGTACAATGGTGTAGTTTTGCAGGTAGATTAAATTATACCCGTACATGTAGACACTGTATGCAAAACGTATTGCGAAAAGAGTTAGTAATAAAGAGGTAATAAATTAAAGCGTGATGCCTGATGCTGAAGTATGACTGTACGAACGGCGAAAATGTAGTAAGCGATAAAGTTTTTACCTCTCATCATTTTATGGGGAGGGGACGGGAGCCGCTACCAGGGAGAAAAAAATTTCGTAAAGGTTTGCAATTATGTGTAAACTTCGTTGTTAACTGCTCTCTTTCTCAAGTAGTGGATGGATTAAATCCGTGTTTTTGTGCGTCGTTAGGTACGTTGCCTCGAGACAAACACACAGTTTGTAACTATAGTACTTGTGTTATTGTGTTAAACCTTTAAAATAAGATTATACCCCCTAAAAACAGGTAATGAGAGCATTTTCAATTTTTAAACTCGCTCAATAATTACGCTAAATATTAACAATCGGATTTTGTTGCCCCTACGCTATAACTGGTACTGAGTTCCGGGTTCCGGGATAGTCCTTTAGTTATCTTGAATACGACTACATAAAGGTAAGTTGATGTTTATTATTGTCACCAAAAATATCGAAAAGTAATTATCTTATTAACTCCAAAATTTTACGTGATACTCTAACAACTGTTCGGAGAGACGTATTCTACACATATTTTAATATACATAATACAATAGTAAACATATACTCTAAAAAGGGGGCAACATTTTCAGCAAAAATATCGAGAAGTTTGTGACCATTTTATTTCAGATTTTTACGCAATACTTTAATAAACCTACGCTGGACATACGCTATAAATATTTCAGATATCCATTTGTGATTTCTCTAAATCGCTCCAGGCAAATGCCGGTATGGTTCCTTTCAAGGTCCATGGCTGGATTCCTTCCCCATCCATGAGACAATCCGAGCTTGCGCTCCGTCTCTAATGACCTCGATGTCGACGGGACGTTCAATTTTCCTTCCTTCGTTTTTGTAAAAATCTATTCGATATTTTTGCTAAAACCGTTGTCTCCTTATATACAGGGTGTTACAAAAAGGTACGGCCAAACTTTCAGGAAACATTCCTCGCACACAAATAAAGAAAAGATGTTATGTGGACATGTGTCCGAAACGCTTAATTTCCACGTTATACCTCATTTTAGTTTCGTCAGTATGTACTGTACTTCCTCGAGTCACCGCCAGTTGGCCCAATTAAAGGAAGGTAATGTTGACTTCGGTGCTTGTGTTGACATGCGACTCATTGCTCTACAGTACTAGCATCAAGCACATCAGTAGGTAGCATCAACAGGTTAGTGTTCATCACGAACGCGTTTTTGCAGTCAGTGCAATGTTTACAAATGCGGAGTTGGCAGATGCCCATTTGATGTATGGATTAGCACGGGGCAATAGCCTTGGCGCGGTACGTTTGTATCGAGACAGATTTCCAGAACGAAGGTGTCCCGACAGGAAGACGTTCGAAGCAATTAATCGGCGTCTTAGGGAGCACGGAACATTCCAGCTTATGACTCGCGACTGGGGAAGACCTAGAACGACGAGGACACCTGCAATGGACGAGGCAATTCTTCGTGCAGTTGACGATAACCCTGATGTCAGCGTCAGAGAGGTTGCTCCTGTACAAGATAACGTTGACCACGTCACTGTATGGAGAGTGCTACGGGAGAACCAGTTGTTTCCGTACCATGTACAGCGTGTGCAGGCACTATCAGCAGCTGATTGGCCTCCACGGGTACACTTCTGCGAATGGTTCATCCAACAATGTGTCAATCCTCATTTCAGTGCAAATGTTCTCTTTACGGATGAAGCTTCATTCCAACGTGATCAAATTGTAAATTTTCACAATCAACATGTGTGGGCTGACGAGAATCCGCACGCACTTGTGCAATCACGTCATCAACACAGATTTTCTGTGAACGTTTGGGCATGCATTGTTGGTGATGTCTTGATTGGGCCCCATGTTCTTCCACCTACGCTCAATGGAGCATGTTATCATGATTTCATACGGGATACTCTACCTGTGCTGCTAGAACGTGTGCCTTTACAAGTACGACACAACTTGTGGTTCATGCACGATGGAGCTCCTGCACATTTCAGTCGAAGTGTTCGTACGCTTCTCAACAACAGATTCGGTGACCGATGGATTGGTAGAGGTGGACCAATTCCATGGCCTCCACGATCTCCTGACCTCAACCCTCTTGATTTTCATTTATGGGGGCATTTGAAAGCTCTTGTCTACGTAACCCCGGTACCAAATGTAGAGACTCTTCGTGATCGTATTGTGGACGGCTGTGATACAATACGCCATTCTCCAGGGCTGCATCAGCGCATCAGGGATTCCATGCGACGGATGGTGGATGCATGTATCCTCGCTAACGGAGGACATTTTGAACATTTCCTGTAACAAAGTGTTTGAAGTCACGCTAGTACGTTCTGTTGTTGTGTGTTCCCATTCCATGATTAATGTGATTTGAAGAGAAGTAATAAAATGAGCTCTAACATGGAAAGTAAGCGTTTCCGGACACATGTCCACATAACATGTTTTCTTTCTTTGTGTGTGAGGAATGTTTCCTGAAATTTTGGCCGTACCTTTTTGTAGCACCGTTTTCAGCAATAATCTCGAAAAGATTTTTACAAAAACGAAGGAAGGAAGATTGGATTTAACGTCCGTCGACATCGAGGTCATTAGAGACGAAGCACAAGTTCGGATTGTGTCAAGGATGGGGAAGGAATCCAGCCATGGACCTTGAAAGGAACCATACCGCATTTGCCTGGAGCGATTTAGAGAAATCACGGATGGTTGGACGCGGGTTCGAACCGTTGTCCTCCAGAATGCCAGTCCACGATGCTGGCTACTGCGTCACCACACTGGGTTAGATTTTTACACAATAGTAAAATAACTTTTAGACGGAGAGGAGAAATGTTGTTACCAAAAAATATCGAATAGTTCTTAACAATGTTGCTTCAAATTTTTGCACGGTTCTCTAATTAACATTCAGATGGACAAAGACTACGTGACTCACCATATATACAGTCTGAAGAGGCAAAGAAACTGGTATACCTGCCTAGTATCGTGTAGGGACCCCGCGAGCACGCAGAAGTGCCGCAACAGGACGTGGCAGGGACTCGACTAATGTCTGAAGTAATACTGGAGGAAATTGACAAATTGACACCATGAATCCGGCAGGGCTCTCCATAAATCCGTAAGAGTACGACAGGGTGGAGATCTCTTCTGAACAGCACTTTGCAAGGTATCCCAGATATGCTCAATAATGTTCATGTCTGTGGAGTTTGGGGAAGAGCGGAAGTCTTTAAACTCAGGAGAGCGTTCCTGAAGCCACTCTGCAGCAATTCTGGACGTGTGTGGTCTCATTAACCTACTGGAATCGCCCAAGTTCGTGAGAATGTACCATGGACACGAATAAACGCAGGTCATAAAAAAAATAAAAAATAAAAAAAAAAGTTCAAATGTGTGTGAAATTTTATGGGACTTAACTCCTAAGGTCATCAGTCCCTAAGCTTACACACTACTTAACCTAAATTATCCTAAGGACAAACACAAACACCCATGCCCGAGGGAGGACTCGAACCTCCGCCGGGACTAGCCGCACAGTCCATGACTGCAGCGCCCTAAGCCGCTCGGCTAATCCCGCGCGGCCGCAGGTAATCAGACAGGATGCTTACGTACGTGTCACCCGTCAGAGCCATGTCTAGACGCATCAGGGAACCCAATCACTTCAGATGCACAAGTCCCACATCACCATTACAGAGCCTTCACCAGCTTCAACAGTCCCCTGCTGACATTCAGGATCCATGGATTCATGAGGTTGTGTCCATACCCTTACACGTCTATCCGTTCGGTACAATTTTAAACGAGACTCGTTCGACCAGGCAGCATGTTTCCAGTCATCCACAGTTCAATGTCGGTGTTGACAGGCCCAGGCGAGGCGTAAAGCTTTGTGTCGTGCAGTCATGAAGGGTACACAGTGGGCTTTCGGCTCCGAAAGCCCATATCGATGACATTTAGTTGAACGGTTTGCACCCTGACACTTGTCGATGGACCAGCATTGAAATTTGCGGAAGGGTTGCACTTCTGTCACGTTGAACAATTCTCTTCAGTTGTCGTTGGTCCCGTTCTTGCAGCACCTTTTTCGACCGCGGCGGTGTCGGAGATTTGATGTTTTACCGGAGTGCAGGTATTCACGGTACACTCGTTAAATGGCCGTACGGAAAAATCCCCACTTCATCGCTACCTAGGAGATGCTGTGTCCCATCCCTCGTGCGCCGACTATAACACGACATTTAAAGTCACTTTAATCTTGATAACCTGCCATTGTAGCAGCAGTAACGGATCTAACAATTGCGCCAGACACTGGTTGTCGTATATAGGCGTTTTCGACCGCAGCGCCGAGTTCTGCCTGTTTACATATCTCTGTATTTGAATACGCATGCCTATACCACTTTCTTTGGCGCTTCAGTGCAATAATGCGTCACGTGAGACGATAACATCCCTTCTATGTCAGTTACGGTTCTAGACATCGAAACGAGGTTTTCGGCAAATTACAGTACGCTAAGACGCATGTACGTTGGTATGTGATACAGAGTCTTAACTCTTGTATTGGTCGAGGTATTAAAGCAGCAGGATTTTTTTAAATAATGATATACCTTTTAACGGCGTTCGAAGGCGCTTGAAGAGGCGACTACAATGGTATAATGCTTGTTATTGTAGAGGTTGAAACGCTTCACAGAAGAAACCGAGAAATATTCTAAAACTGGTAGTCGGCCGGACTCGGCTATTGCGTTGCAAATATGCTCATTCCAGGCTACGTTGTTGTTTTTTTATATTTTTTACCTCCTGGCTTTCGGGACATGCCCATACAGCTATCTCAATAGTATAATATCAACTATGACGATACAAACGTGAAGACAACACAACGCCCAGACCCAGAGTAGACAAAAGTATCAGAGTTGGACAGAAACCGAACCCGAGACCCTTAGGTTAGCAATCCGCCACCCTGACCATGCAGCTACCGAGGAGTCAGGCTATATCGTTCTATCAAACCTTTCGACTGTGTATTTGTCTGCATGCAGAAATAGTAGGAACTGTGTCATCTATTTGTGCTTCAAAATTTTTTGCATACAGACATGTACACCAATTAAGAGAAGTTAGACATTCTACTTTTAAATGGCGAATGGTGACAAGAGACGAGTTGCCACAGAATTTGGGATCAGCCAAATGAATGTCATTAGCATCTAGCACTGGCATAAATTCCACACTTAGAAGCTTTACTATATCAGGCACTCGGAGGACGTGATTTCGAAAATCTTATCGGATTTCATTGATTGCTTTGCATCGCTTGGAAAACGACACTAGGTTTTTCCAACCTATGCTCTTTACCGATGAAGCAATGTTTACCGCGGTAATGTAAAGTTAAGTACAACATGTCGTATTGGTATACTGAAAACCCACGCTGGCTTCGTCTACTACAACAATAATGACCGTGAAGCGTAAATCTATGATGCGGCATTATAGGAAACACCATTGTGGGGCCTTACTTCATCCCAAGAATGTGAAACGGAAATAGGTACGCATACTTTCCTGAGAATATTCTATATGTTCTTCTACAAGAAGTACCACTGGATAATCGACAGTGTATGTGTTTCCGTCACGACGGCTGCCCTGCTCACTCTTCCCGTGTTGCAACGCAAATATTGAATGAAAAGTTTCCTGGCCGTTGGACAGGACGGAATGCTGCAGTGCAGTAAGTGGCCAGGTCTCTTGATTTGAGTCTTGATTTGTTTCTGTGGGGAGCACTGAAAAGTACAGTCCAGCTCGAAGCCCCAACTACGACAGACGATTTACGCCGTCGAACAGCTGTAGCATGCAACGTCATATCATCCAAATCTGTGGCTTGCACACGATGGTAGACGATTTGAACGCGTACTTGAGTGTAAAACCATGTTTCGTGAATAGATTTTCATGGAAACTTCTATGCAACGGTTTCTTTCCTTTTGAATGTAACTTACTAATTTAAAACGTGAACGCCCGGGCTCGTTGGGCCTGCGTTGTTCTTCCCCTCAACAGATGGCAGTGCTTTTAGCACCCTGGTTTGTCAGTTTACTTCCACCTTTGTGTACGCTACTTGCAAGGAAACCTCCCCATCGCACCCCCCTCAGATTTAGTTATAGGTTGGCACAGTGGATAGGCCTTGAAAAACTGAACACAGATCTATCGAGAAAACAGGAACAAGTTGTGTGGAACTATGAAAAAAATTAACAAAATTTACAAACTGAGTAGTCTATGTGCAACATAGGCAACATCAAGGAAAGATCGAGCTCACGAACGCCGTGGTCCCGTGGTTAGGGTGAGCAGCTGTGGAAAGAGAGGTCCTGGGTTCAAGTCTTCCCATGAGTGAAGAGTTTAATTTTTTATTTTCAGACAATTATTATCTGTCACCAGTGTCGTATAGAATATATCAGACGTGTTTTCCTGTGGAGGAATCGGCTGACCTATGACCTTGCGATCAAATGTTTTCGGTTCCCATTGGAGAGCACGTCCTTTCGTCTACTAATCGCACCGTTTTGCGGTGCGGTCGCAAAACACAGACACTAAACGTATTACAGTGAACAGAGACGCCCATGAACGAATGGGCAGATCTTAACTTTGCGAAAATGAAGAAAATAAGTTTTTCACTCGAGGGAAGATTTGAACCAAGGACCTCTCGTTTCGCAACTTCTCACGCTGACCACGGGATCACGGAGCTCCTGAGCTCACGTTCTCCTTGATGTTGCTTATGTCGCACATGGACTACTCACTTTGTATATTTTGCTTATTTTTTTGATAGTTGCACACAACTTCTTCCTGTTTTCTCGACTGATCTGTGTTCAGTTTTTCGAGGCCTATCCACTGTGCCAACTTATAACTAAATCTGGGAGGGGTGCGATGGGGAGGTTCCCTTGTTGGTGCTCTGCACTCGCTGGTGGTACACCGCGTCCTGTACTCGTCCAGCGCGGCGCTCGGAGTCATTGCACAAAGTGCTAAGCGTCCTGGCGTTCATTGCATAATTCTTTACCCAGACAGTCGTCCGTAGTATTGTCTGATGTCGCTTTGCCACTGACTTAGGTTTCACCGCACCTAGCCCGATCGCTATTTTTGGAAACGGAAACGATCGTATGGTATTGTTGGGGGGGGGGGGGGGGGGGGGAGTTCGCCGTCGTATTGCAAGTCCTTTTTAGTTGACGCCACTTCGGCGACTTGCGAGTCAATGATGATGAAGGACACACAACACCCAGTCTCCTGCCGGGAATCGAACCCGGGCCCCCTGCGTGGTAGGCGGTAACGTTACTGCTGAGCTACGGAGGCGGACGCTGTTTTTCGTAATTTGTGGTGGTAAGTTCCTATGGAACCAAACTTAGCCGACCGGTGTGGCTGAGCGGTTCTAGGCGCTTCAGTCTGGAACCGCGCGACCGCTACGGTCGCAGGTTCGAACCCTGCCTCGGGCATGGATGTGTGTGATGTCGTTAGGTTAGTTAGGTTTAAGTAGTTCTAAGTTCTAGGGGACTGATGACCTCAGATGTTAAGTCCCATAGTCCTCAGAGCCATTTGAACCATTTTTAAAAACTATTATTAGCTCCCGTCTTGGGTGTTTATTTTCAGTATGACACCTGAAGATGGCATGTAAGAACCCGAAACCAGTCATTTTTAAACTACTGAAAAATAGAAAGAACCTTAGAATTAAAACGGTACTTTCAACCTCTCCTCTAAAGGTGAAGTTGTTACTGTTGGAATCTGGTGTACTGGATTAGGTCTTGATCAGTTCGATTATTTCATCTTCCATCTGAAATGGGATTCGAGTATATCCGGCCAGGTCCTGTCACCGTTCGGCAACTTTACACAAATAACGGCCGGTAAATGGCAAGGACACAAACACTTTAACGTTTAAAATGGTGTCGTAAATGTGAAAATCGATTTAACGAAACACGTGCCTTCTTTTCTCGTGATTCGAGGCTTCAAGGTCCTCCTGGTACTCGACGGGCAACCGCAGACGTGCGTCATCTGCAGTTCCACAGGACACATAAAAAGCGGATGTCTGCGTGCCAAACCGCAGCGTCAATGAAACACGAAGAGTAACTAACATACACTCAGGTAGTAGATCCGCCTTCACCAGGCGCAGAGCCGCCAGGGCCGAGTCGAGTTCAGTGGGGCCACTCGCACTCAGCGCGGAGGTAAACAACATAAGCAAGAAACTGCACTCTGGCTGCCTCTAGCGAAAATACAAAGTAGGCAGACAGACGAGTCCCACAAACAACGATTTTAGAATGAAGAATCAGGCCTATAGCACACTGTACACAGACCTCTGAGCGGAAGGACGTTGGTCGCGTGTGATGCGTGGCGGAGGGTACCCTCTACTACCACTAGTCATTCCCTCTCCGGTTCCACTCGCAAATAAAGCGAGGGAAAAACGACCGTCTATATGCTTCTGGACGATGCCTAATCTCTCTAATCTTCATGGTCCTTACGCGAAATGTACGTTGGCAAACAGCCTCACATTGCTGCACACCCTGTCCGCCACATTATTTATGTATACAGAAAATAACAGCGGTCTCGTCATTCTCCCCAAGGGCACTTCTGACGATACCCTCGTCTCTGATGAACACTGGCCGTCGAGCAAAACATCCTGGGTTCTGTTACTTATGAAGTCTTTGAGCCACTCACATACCTGGGAAACTAATCCGCATGCTTGTGCCTTTGTTAACAGTCTGCATTGGGGCACTAGGAATATGGAATGGAATCCTCCTGTTGCCCTTTATCTATCGTTCGCAAGGATCTCATGTAAGAAAAGGGCAAGCTGATTTTCGCACGACCGATGCTTTGTAGAACCATGCTCATTTGTGAAAAGAAGCTTCACTTACAAGGATATTTGTTATACTCGAACTCAGAATATGTCCATGCAATTTTGGCTATATGCTCTTTTACCCTTCTTATATACAGGTCCCTCCTGCGCTTTTTTTCCATTCGCTTGGGTCTTTGCGCTGGGCGAGAGATTTGCGATAAATGCAACCTAAATAATGAGTCAATGCTTTACTCTGTAAAACCCTGCGAGATTTAAAAATTGTAGTTAACTAACGCGTAACACATAAATTATAAATTCCTATATATAAAATGAAGAACATTAAAATTTACAATGATTTAGTACTATGTAACTTTTCCCCCCACTTTAGCGTTCAAGGGTTAAGAAGGACAGCACAAGAGTTTTCAACGTAGGAAAACACCGGGGCCGAATTTGTTAAGATGAGCGTGGAAGATAAGACAGTTGACTTCATGGACACTGAAATACCTGGGCTAGCAGGACAGAGCGGATTAGGTTGTGGAAAGAAGCCAGAATAAGGTTGCTGTCAGTTGCACTCAAAATACAAACTTTATTTGTCCACACACATAATATCACAACAAGCATGGAAAACACTCAAAGTTTTAATCGATCTACTTTGATTAACTTTAGATCGGCTGAAGCCCACGCACAAAATCCAAGATGCAAGGCCTAAGTAAGAAATTGACATACAAGCTTCTTCTGGAGGTGTGACCCAAGAACATTTTCTATATCTTTAATCTTAACAGGCTGAAGGCCTTAGTACTTTAATATTAATGGAACTCGGCTGGAGGCTACATATTAAGCAATAAGAAGTGTTTCAACCAAACGGCAGAAGGCCTTATCTTAAAACATTTCAAGCAAATTTGCCTGAAGGCCCCATATTAAAGCGTCATAATCTTAGGAACATCACTTTAAGAGATATTAAACTCGGCTGAAGGCCACACATCAGCACAATAATTTAACGGCTTAAAGCCTTAAAAGATTTCATGTAAAATTCGGGAGAAAGCCCCATATAAAAAATAAGAATGTTATGCCTTAAGGGCAAGACAAGAACATTAATTCAGCATATATTAAAACTCGGTTGAAGGCCACACATTAACCAAAATACCAACACTCAAACAGGGAAGTTACTATGTAACAGACACGGAACGGCGCTCAGAAGTTTCCAAGGGTCGGCATGAAATACACTCCTGGAAATTGAAATAAGAACACCGTGAATTCATTGTCCCAGGAAGGGGAAACTTTATTGACACATTCCTGGGGTCAGATACATCACATGATCACACTGACAGAACCACAGGCACATAGACACAGGCAACAGAGCGTGCACAATGTCGGCACTAGTACAGTGTATATCCACCTTTCGCAGCAATGCAGGCTGCTATTCTCCCATGGAGACGATCGTAGAGATGCTGGATGTAGTCCTGTGGAACGGCTTGCCATGCCATTTCCACCTGGGGCCTCAGTTGGACCAGCGTTCGTGCTGGACGTGCAGACCGCGTGAGACGACGCTTCATCCAGTCCCAAACATGCTCAATGGGGGACAGATCCGGAGATCTTGCTGGCCAGGGTAGTTGACTTACAACTTCTAGAGCACGTTGGGTGGCACGGGATACATACGGACGTGCATTGTCCTGTTGGAACAGCAAGTTCCCTTGCCGGTCTAGGAATGGTAGAACGATGGGTTCGATGACGGATTGGATGTACCGTGCACTATTCAGTGTCCCCTCGACGATCACCAGTGGTGTACGGCCAGTGTAGGGGATCGCTCCCCACACCATGATGCCGGGTGTTGGCCCTGTGTGCCTCGGTCGTATGCAGTCCTGATTGTGGCGCTCACCTGCACGGCGCCAAACACGCATACGACCATCATTGGCACCAAGGCAGAAGCGACTCTCATCGCTGAAGACGACACGTCTCCATTCGTCCCTCCATTCACGCCTGTCGCGACACCACTGGAGGCGGGCTGCATGATGTTGGGGCGTGAGCAGAAGACGGCCCAACGGTGTGCGGGACCGTAGCCCAGCTTCATGGAGACGGTTGCGAATGGTCCTCGCCGATACCCCAGGAGCAACAGTGTCCCTAATTTGCTGGGAAGTGGCGGTGCGGTCCCCTACGGCACTGCGTAGGATCCTACGGTCTTGGCGTGCATCCGTGCGTCGCTGCGGTCCGGTCCCAGGTCGACGGGCACGTGCACCTTCCGCCGACCACTGGCGACAACATCGATGTACTGTGGAGACCTCACGCCCCACGTGTTGAGCAATTCGGCGGTACGTCCACCCGGCCTCCCGCATGCCCATTATACGCCCTCGCTCAAAGTCCGTCAACTGCACATACGGTTCACGTCCACGCTGTCGCGGCATGCTACCAGTGTTAAAGACTGCGATGGAGCTCCGTATGCCACGGCAAACTGGCTGACACTGACGGCGGCGGTGCACAAATGCTGCGCAGCTAGCGCCATTCGACGGCCAACACCGCGGTTCCTGGTGTGTCCGCTGTGCCGTGCGTGTGATCATTGCTTGTACAGCCCTCTCGCAGTGTCCGGAGCAAGTATGGTGGGTCTGACACACCGGTGTCAATGTGTTCATTTTTCCATTTCCAGGAGTGTAGTAACACTAACACCCGTTTAGGCGAGACAGGCAGCTTGACCAACAATCTCTTAATCGGAAGGCAACCCAACCGACAGACGGCCGACGAACCAACTAACTACCTACAACAAAAATTCCAGCGAGGCGAAGAGACCAGTAACACTCGTCTACAGATGCTAGTGTGTTAATAAGCCAAGGCACAATAACTACTGACATACATAAACATCGCAACGCCGTGGCGGACAGCACCATCACGGTAAGAAAACACTCACTCGCTGCTCTGTCGCAACTGGCTACAGCAGTACAGGATTACAGCATTTAAAGCATCGCTCAGTCGAACTGACACAGGGTACACACTGTTCCACGAAACACTGCCACAAGAAACTCGAACACTCGTAAAACGAATCACTGAAGAACAACTAGAACAAATCACAGGCGGACAGAAACAGAAAACCGAAGGACAGTCGGTGACGAAATACACGTCGTCTGACCAACCACCAACCAAGCTCGTTGCCACTCAAACCATATGTGTCAGCAAAGGTCGGGCGAGTATTGACTATCTGGAGCTCACTGCAGCTCTAACCCGACTCAACCCGATGTCCGTCTGGAACTGGGAGACACGGCGATCCGGGCAGACTGGCTCGACCCAATCATGCAGAGGTAACTCTTGCCGATTGGCCACGACGTCTCCGCACAAGAAGGAACCGAGCCACGTCCAGCAAGATGACCCAGTGACGAGGCCCAGAAACGGTCAAAAAGCCAAACACACGTCGCCCAAAGAGGCGACCAAGTGAACGACCGGCCAACGGTCGATCCCACTGCCATCTCCGTCCGTCGGACAGTCCATCCAGTGTCGCGAGTGGTCGGCGAGTACTGGCTGTCCGCGCCTCCCTAGCGCTCCGTCCCCGACTGCTGCTACGTCCCGACTGCACTCCTGCCGCGTTCCAACTCTACGACTCCACGTCAGATCTCCCTTCACGGCACAAGACGACGTGAAAGAAATATCCGCCCAGCAAAGATAATACGGCATGGCTAATATCGATACGCGCTACTGCTACCACTCACAGGGAGGCAAGACAGCAATTCAGTGACACGAATAATTGAAATTAAAATGACGAGGCGGGCGTACGGTAAAAACAAGGTGTTAAATAATAGATGGCACGAACATGAGTCACCCACCGCTCAGACACAGCAAACAACAACCTTCCTAATAGGGTAACAGCTTGACCCCCATGATACCTGTCAAGAATAGACGCCTCCCATTCATGCAAGCATAAAATATAGTTATTATTAGCAGAACCTAATCCGACGTCAGGGTGGAATGTCTACGGTATTACTTATGCGTGGCAGATGCGAATGTAGCTATACTTCAAGAGGTGATCACAAAAAAAGTCACCGACATTTTTGGGACAGCAATAATGTATTAGGTGGGCATATCATGCCAAGCACAATCAGCACTCGAAAGTAGCGGAAGGAGTGCGACAAAAATACACGACCTGTTCTTGGTAAATATAGAGTTGTATCGATACCAGAGCCAGTGAAGACGGAAAACTGTTTACCGTATGGATACGCAGTTTTATAGGAATTATGTTCAGACTGTGCACTGCAAGATTTACATTGTTAATAGTGTCAGTGGTGGTGGTTAGTGTTTAACGTCCCGTCGACAACGAGGTCATTAGAGACGGAGCGCAAGCTCGGGTTAGGGAAGGATTGGGAAGGAAATCGGCCGTGCCCTTTCAAAGGAACCATCCCGGCATTTGCCTGGAACGATTTTAGGGAAATCACGGAAAACCTAAATCAGGAAGGCCGGAGACGGGATTGAACCGTCGTCCTCCCGAATGCGAGTCCAGTGTGCTAACCACTGCGCCACCTCGCTCGGTAATAGTGTCAGTGTCATGACTTGCTGGTTGGTGCTGGTACTGGTACGGCGACGTAGGGTCAAACACAAGGATCAGGGTGCATTACAGCTGCAGACGGTCAACATGGGTCTGGACATGGCAAGTAGGACTTACTCGTAGTTTTATCAAAATAACAGCAATAGTGCCGCTGCTATTCGCGGTTATTCACCCATTCCTCGTGAGGCCACTTGGTCACTGCATCACAAGATCTGAACCCTTGTGACTTCTGGCTGTGGGGTTACCAGAAGGACAGGGTTTATCATCGTAACACTATCACACATCGGAGGTTGAAGCTCAGCATGGCGAGGAAGGTAGCCAAAATGCCACGTGGTACATTTCAGGCAGCAGTAAAGCCATCTCTAGTGCAGTCCCAGACTATCGTGGATGCAGGTGGTCGTCATATTGAGCAACGTTTGTAAGCCTGAACGTAAACATGATATGCAGCTAGCAAATGTTACCCCTCGTGTGGAAGTCAGAATGTGTTTCTTTAAATGTTTATCCGTTATTTCTCTTCCACACGTCTTCACTAATGTTTCCACAAAGTTTCCTTTTCCTACGATCACTCGTTTTTCATGCGACCCCTCTCAAACAGCAAAAGTTTAATTATAATTGGTATGTATGCTCCTAAATGCTGCGACTCGCTCAACAGACAAAGGTGGCAGAAGGGTTTTGTTTCGAGACGAAATAGTGACTCTATTAACGGACATTGAGATAATGTAATTTTAAGAGGAAATTTGAACTGTGTTTTGCGTCGGTAAGATCTGTGCCGTAATTTTAATTCCTGTGAAGAAGGTATGACCTATTAATTTTCAGAACCATCGTGACTACCACATCACGGCTCACTACAACAAACAACAGCGCCTCCTGGGGCTAGAGGTCTAGAAACTAAACATGTCACTCCTAGATGACGAGGTATTGTGCCAAGCAATCACTGAAACATGGACACGATGCCTCCAGGACCAGTCAAGGCAGTAATGGCATATTATCTGGTGGATTCAAACTGCAAAATCGCAAAAAAGGCAGTGCATTATGCAGTTTGACCAAACTGTTGGAGACAATGCTGGCTGGAATACAGTTTCTTATGCCTACCCGATCTGCACAACGAACCAAGGAATTTGGTAGCAAATAGTTTTCGAATGAGACACACCTAACCAAAAATTACTGTTTTAGTACGGCAGTCAATGGAAGGCAAAAAAGTGCGAGCGCGTCTCACAACTGATATCAGTCAACAAAATATTTCGGTTCACCAAATTATAAGGGAACAGAAAATCCTTCAACCTTCTCAACGACGATGGAAGTAGCTACGATAACCAAAGTGCAACGTACTGAACGGTGGTATATGAATCTTAATCCTCAATCAGAGACCCAACTATGGACGAAGCTTTCCTCTTTAATATACAACCCCCAGTTAATACCGAGGATAATGAAGGGTTTCTCGAAAACATCTCGGAAGAAGAAAGAGAAACAGTAGTTTCAGAATCTCCAAGTAAAGTGGATATGTTGGCAAAAATACTTGTTCAAAACCGGTGGTAGGCAGAAAACATCTTCCGAGATTGTCCTAAATGCTTTCTCCGAAAATTATTTCGAGCAGTTAGTCCACGAACCCTCGCGAATTGTAAATGGTTGCGAAAACACACTTGACCTCTTAGCCACAAACATTCCAGAGCTGACAGAGAGCATCATGACTGGGATTAGTGATCACAAGGTCGTTGTAGCTAGGCTCAATACCGTTTCTTCCAAATCCACCAGAAACAAACGCAAAATAATTTTATTTAAAAAAGCGGATAAAGTGTCACTAGAAGCATTCCTAAGAGACAATCTCCATTCCTTCCGAACTGACTATTCGAATGTAGACGAAATGTGGCTCAAATTCAAAGATATAGTAGCAACAGCAGTTGAGAGATTCATACCTCATAAATTGGTAAGAGATGGAACTGATCCCCCATGATACACAAAACAGGTCCGAACGCTGTTGCAGAGGAAACGGAAAAACATCTGAAGTTCAGAAGAACGCGAAATCCCGAAGATTGGCTAAAATTTACAGACGCGCGAAATTTGGCACGGACTTCAATGCGAGATGCCTTTAATAGGTTCCACAACGAAACATTGTCTCGAAATTTGGTAGAAAATCCGAAGAAATTCTGGTCGTATGTAAAGTACACAAGCGGCAAGACGCAGTCAATACCTTCGCTGCGCAGTGCCGATGGTACTGTTACCAACGACTGTGCCGCTAAAGCGGTGTTATTGAACGCAGTTTTCCGAAATTCCTTCACCAGAGAAGAGGAATGGAATATTCCAGAATTTGAAACACGAACAGCTGCTAGCATGAGTTTCTTAGAAGTAGATACCTTAGGGGTTGCGAAGCAACTCAAATCGCTTGATACGGGCAAGTCTTCAGGTCCAGATTGTATACCGATTAGGTTCCTTTCAGATTACGCTGAAACAATAGCTCCCTACTTAACACTCATATACAACTGCTCGCTCACCGATAGATCTGTACCTACAGATTGGAAAATTGCGCAGGTCGCACCAGTGTTTAAGAAGGGTAGTAGGAGTAATCCATAGAACTACAGACCTATATCATTGACGTCGGTTTGCAGTAGGGTTTTGGAGCGTATACTGTATTCAAACATTATGAATCACCTCGAAGGGAACGATCTATTGATACGTAATCAGCATGGTTTCAGAAAACATCGTTCTTGTGCAACGCAGCTAGCTCTTTATTCGCACGAAGTAATGACCGTTAACGACAGGGGATCTCAAGTTGATTCCGTATTTCTAGATTTCCGGAAAGCTTTTGACACCGTTCCTCACAAGCGACTTCTAATCAAGCTGCGGGCCTATGGGGTATCGTCTCAGTTGTGCGACTGGATTCGTGATTTCCTGTCAGGAAGGTCGCAGTTCGTAGTAATAGACGGCAAATCATCGAGTAAAACTGAAGTGATATCAGGTGTTCCCTAGGGAAGCGTCGTGGGACCGCTGCTGTTCCTGATCTATATAAATGACCTGGGTGACAATCTGAGCCATTCTCTTAGGTTGTTCGCAAATGATGCTGTAATTTACCGTCTAGTAAGGTCATCCGAAGACCAGTATCAGTTGCAAAGCGATTTAGAAAAGATTGCTGTATGGTGTGGCAGGTGGCAGTTGATGCTAAATAACGAAAAGTGTGAGGTGATCCACATGAGTCCCAAAAGAAATCCGTTGGAATTCGATTACTCGATAAATAGTACAACTCTCAATGCTGTCATTTCAACTAAGTACCTGGGTGTTAAAATTACGAACAACTTCAGTTAGAAAGACCACATAGATAATATTGTGGGGAAGACGAGCCAAAGGTTGCGTTTCATTGGCAGGACACTTAGAAGATGCAACAAGTCCACTAAAGAGACAGCTTACACTACACTCGTTCGTCCTCTGTTGGAATATTGCTGCGCGGTGTGGGATCCTTACCAGGTGGGATTGACGGAGGACATCGAAAGTGTGCAAAAAAGGGCAGCTCGTTTTGTATTATCACGTAGAAGGGGAGAGAGTGTGGCAGATACGATACGCGAATTGGGATGGAAGTCATTAAAGCAAAGACGTTTTTCGTCGCGGCGAGATCTATTTACGAAATTTCAGTCACCAACTTTCTCTTCCGAATGCGAAAATATTTTGTTGAGCCCAACCTACATAGGTAGGAATGATCATCAAAATAAAATAAGAGAAATCAGAGCTCGAACAGAAAGGTTTAGGTGTTCGTTTTTCCCTCGCGCCGTTCGGGAGTGGAATGGTAGAGAGATAGTATGATTGTGGTTCGACGAACCCTCTGCCAAGCACTTAAATGTGAATTGCAGAGTAGTCATGTAGATGTAGATGTAGATGTAGATGTAGAACAAAGCAGCCGAAACAGATGGCTTATCAGTCGAGTGTCATTCAAGATTTTGGTACATTATTGGCCATGAACTGACAATAATGTATAACGAACTGTTAGCAGACGATGCGTTGTATAGCTTACACATGCAGTTCTTCTTGGGGTCGTGATATGATCCCTTCTGACATCCCGTGAAAACCACAGGCAACAAAACGTGTGTACAGGTAATGCAAAAATAGCAACACTACTAAATGAGATAGAAGCAATAGACGAGCATCACTGGCAACAAAAAGTGCTTTACGGGCAGAAACTAGCCGAGGACTCAACAGAAGTGAAATTACCTGCAAGGTAGTTATGCCTCCTCACCATCCACATATTTTACTCGAAGGCAAGGAAAACGAAATGTCTCCAAGGTAAGCTGTGCTTTTAAAATTTGACATGGTGCGAACTGGAAGTTTTTTTGTAATGTTTGTACAATAATTTATCACGTCAACGATCGCTTATATATGTTCACATTACCGGTTTCGGAAAATATTGTCGTCCTCAGATTTGCTTAATCCCCCAAAAGCTTCACACATACAAACAAATATAGTTAGAACTTTCAACATGATAAAGTCATTTAACATTTCACTGAATGTACGTACATTCGCATGACAAAAGACTTGGCACGGAAAAACAGAGAACGTAGGCGCTTGCCAAGTGTGTTGTGAGAAAGACGTCTTCTGTAATTCTACCTATGATAAAGGGTTGGGGTACGTCAGCGCCCCTGCCGGAATTTTAATGTATTTGATATATAATTTGACTAAGGTGTTATTAGTAAAAATGAAGATCACGCAGGCTAATGGTATTTTCTTAATCTGTTGCAATTAACACCACAAAACCCATTGCGCAAATTTGTGCAGGATGCGATTAGGGATTGGAAATACTGAGTTCTGACTTTACGAGATCATCAGGAACAAAGCTAAATATGTTGTGTGTCGTCATTTTCTTGGGCGAAAAAGGCATCAGTAGTGTTGCACTCAGGTCAGACGTGACAGCACATTCAAATTCTCCCACCGAGATTTCGAAGGAAGACCACAATGTATAAGAGCATTCTCCTTCTTACGTCTACAGTCGTAAATTTAAATCCCAGCAGACGAGTCGAAATATCTGTTCTGTAGAAAGAAACTAGAGGACCATGCCTTGGCCTAACAGCATTGACGATTTTACTTTGCTGGTACCACCATTGACCTCATCGAACGTAACGCGTAATTCTTCTAACTAGGAGGGTAGGCAATCCATTATGCTGACCCAATGACTATAATTTTCTGAGCTGAACGCGCGTTGCTGTATGTACTGATCTACAAAGCGGCAAGCGCTGAGACGTTCCTGCATTTTAATGACAAGCTGGTATTCAAGGGCCTTTCGTTTACTGGTCTGTCATCCACACCACGCGATTCTTTAAGGCGAAAGCACTCGTCATTCGACAAGTTTCAGCTTTTTACGATAATTCTGCAGACTCCGTTGTCCGCTTACGGTGCGATCCGATGATTACCTGCCGTCCCAGTCTTATTATCAATTGTACCTTATCACATGCCCTCTTCGTGACAAAAGATGCCATTCCGCCAACAGAGCGCGGGACGCAAAAAAAAAAAAAAAAAAAAAAAAAAAATGCAGACAAATACGAGTAATAGAACTCGCGCTCTTGGGGTTACTTACAATCTTAATTGTGCATATAGATAGACGAGGTGGTTTCCATTACTCATTAACATTAATGTCAGCAGTGGGCTCAACATGATCCAGGTTTTGATGATTCAATTTGCGAATATCAAAATACATATCTTTCGACTTCATTGACCCAGAAGCTTAAATTTTTTTACGCTAGCAAGGGACCATACACCTCAGTATTCGACATAAATTTCAGTTTGATGCTTCTACTCTTACCGGTGAAAAATGGGTCTTAACAGACGGACAACAGAGCGATCCCAAATAGTTCCGTCTGTTTCCGACTGAGTTAAGAAACCCTAAAAAGGAATTAAAAAACTGCAAATATTCCAATTTTGAGACCGAAAGCCGTGTATATAATGAGCCTTTGTAAGATTATAACGAATTATTAACTCCAATCCCATATCTCTAGAAATATATTATTCAGTTTAAAACGTAATAAGATGTTTCGGGGATTCAAGCATTCTTAGTAGACCCAACTAAACTACAGACATTTTCAAAATGTTTCCAGAATGAGATTTTCCCTCTGCAGATGGTCGTGCACTGATATGAAACTTCCTGGCAGATTAAAACTGTGTGCCAGACCGAGACTCGAAGTCGGGAAGGTCACGGTTAAAGCAGGCTCAGACATGGTAATTGGATGTCTCTATAGAGCCCCTGGCTCAGCAGCTGTTGTGGCTGAGCAACTGAAGGATAATTTGGAAAATATTTCGAGTAGATTTCCCGACCGTGTTATAGTTCTGGGTGGAGATTTTAATTTAACAGATTGACTGGGAGATTCACGCGTTTACAACGGTTGGCAGGGACAAAGAATCCAGTGAACTTGTTTTTAAGTGCTTTATCTGAAAACTACCTTGAGCAGTTAAACAGAGAACCGACTCGTGGCGATAACATATTAGACCTCCTGGTGACAAACAGACCAGAACTATTTGAAACAGTTAACGCAGAACAGGGAATCAGCGATCATAAAGCGGTTACTGCATCGATGATTTCGGCCGTAAATAGAAATATTAAGAAAGGTAGGAAGATTTTTCTGTTTAGCAAAAGTGACAAAAAGCAGATTACAGAGTACCTGATGGCTCAACACAAAAGTTTAGTCTCAAGTACAGATAGTGTTGAGGATCAGTGGAAAAAGTTCAAAACCATCGTACAATATCCGTTAGATGAGTATGTGCCAAGCAAGATCGTAAGAGATGGAAAAGAGCCACCGTGGTACAACAACCGAGTTAGAAAACTGCTGCGGAAGCAAAGGGAACTTCACAGCAAACATAAACACAGCCAAAGCCTTGCAGACAAACAAAAATTACGCGAATCGAAATGTAGTGTGAGGAGGGTATGCGAGAGGCGTTCAATGAATTCGAAAGTAAAGTTCTATGTACTGACTTGGCACAAAATCCTAAGAAATTTTGGTCTTATGTCAAAGCTGCATTTAATCAAAACAAAATGTCCAGACACTCTGTGACCAAAAAGATACTGAAACAGAGGATGACAGACTAAAGGCCGAAATAGTTCCTTCGCTAGATTGTCGCACAGATGACAAAATGGTAGATATCGAAATAGACGACAGAGGGATAGAGAAACAATTAAAATCGCTCAAAAGAGGAAAGGCCACTGGACCTGATGGGATACCAGTTCGATTTTACACACAGTACGCGAAGGAACTTGCCCCCCTTCTTGCAGCGGTGTACCGTAGGTCTCTAGAAGAGCGTAGCGTTCCAAAGGATTGGAAAAGGGCACATGTCATCCCCGTTTTGTCCGCCCCAGTAGCTGAGTGGTCAGCGTGACGGATTGCCGTCCTCTGGGCCCGGGTTCGATTCCCGGCTGGGTCGGAGATTTTCTCCGCTCAGGGACTGGGTGTTGTGTTGTGTTCATCATCATTTCATCCCCATCCGGCGTGCAGGTCGCCCAATGTGGCGCCGAATGTAATAAGACCTGCGATATGGCGGCCGGACCTGCCCCGCGAGGGGCCTCCCGGCCAATGACGCCAAACGCTCATTTCCATCCCCGTTTTCAAGAAGGGACGTCGAACAGATGTGCAGGACTATAGACCTATATCCCTAACGTCGATCAGTTGCAGAATTTTGGAACACGTATTGTGTTCGAGTATAATGACTTTTCTGGAGACTAGAAATCTACTCTGAAGGAATCAGCAAGGGTTTCGAAAAAGACGGTCGTGTGAAATCCAGCTCGCGCTATTCGTCCACGAGACTCAGAGGGCCATAGACACTGTTTCCCAGGTAGATGCCGTGTTTTTCGACTTCCGCAAGGCGTTCGATACAGTTCCCCACAGTCGTTTAATGAACAAAGTAAGAGCATATGGACTATCAGACCAATTGTGTGATTGGATTGAGGAGCTCCTAGATAACAGAACGCAGCATGTCATTCTCAATGGAGAGAAGTCTTCCGAAGCAAGAGTGATTTCAGGTGTGCCGCAGGGGAGTGTCGTAGGACCGTTGCTATTCAAGAAATGGTTCAAATGGCTCTGAGCACTATGGGACTCAACTGCTGAGGTCATTAGTCCCCTAGAACTTAGAACTAGTTAAACCTAACTAACCTAAGGACATCACAAACATCCATGCCCGAGGCAGGATTCGAACCTGCGACCGTAGCGGTCTTGCGGTTCCAGACTGCAGCGCCTTTAACCGCACGGCCACTTCGGCCGGCCGTTGCTATTCACAAAGGATGTTGCGGAGACATGGCTTAGCCAAACATTCTGGAAACATCCCACAGGCCGTGGCTAAGCCATGTCTCCGCAGTATCATTTATTCCAGGAGTGCTAGTTCTGCAGGGATCGCAGAAGAGCTTCTGTGAAGTTTGGAAGGTAGGAGACGAGATACTGGCAGACGTAAAGCTGTGAGGACGGGGACTGAGTCGTGCTTGGGTAGCTCAGATGGCAGAACACTTGCCCGCGAAAGGCAAAGGTCCCGAGTTCGAGTCTCGGTCCGGCACACGGTTTTAATCTGCCAGGAAATTTCATTTTCAAAATGGTTTTAATCGATTCACGTGATCGTCTACGTCACCTCATACGTGTGTAACTATTGTGGAAGGATAGCAGTCAATACCGAGAAGGTAACGCTGCTTCATTTACATGCCTTAAGTTTCGATAAAGGACAAACGCCATTGCTCAGGAAAGAACATTCACTGCTTGGAAACATCATATTATATTAACACAGAAGACGGTATATAGCGTCAAAAGTGGCTAAATCGAAGATTAACACAGTAAAAAGAGCAAAAAGTTCCTAATATCCGATTACAAGATTAGTACCCGGCCTGTGGAACGCATCACATATTTTATTTTGTAATAGTGTTAAGAAGCGATAGGAAATGGGATGAATACATAAAAACAGTATTAGCCGGATGGAAGTCTTCTTGGAAGGGTTTGTGGAATGTGCATACAACGTGTTCTGTGACAAATTTTATGGCAGTGGTCCATTGATGGGAGTCATTATCAGGCAGATATGACTGTAGACGTCGAACGAATTCCGGGACGTTCTCCTAGGATCGTAACATGTCGGTATAACGCTTTCGAAAACGTCAGAGGGACCTTGGGGAAATAACGTGTGGATCTTTGGAAGAAAACCGAGTGATGTTGTTTAGTGGTAAGAAAGACGCCTCCTATTCTGCAGGACGGCGAGCAAATCCTCCAACAGCCAACTAGATTTAGGTTTGCCATGATTTCATTAAACAGCTTTAGGCGAGTGCTGTGATGGTGTCTTTGAAATAGTACGACCGATTTCCAACTGCAGCCTCCTCCAGGAGACTGAACGTTAAACAGCAATATTGCATGTTTCCTTCAGAAGAAAGAAGACGTTATCTCGCGAATCCACGTTGGATTAATTTTGAAACCTGTGTTCGAAGAAGGCTGTGTGACAGTTCTGTCGCCGTCATCATATATGTCATGTCGAGATAGTAAAAATAAGGTGGAAGAGATTAAGACACGTTCAGAGGCTGTAGGTATTTCTCCCTCTCCCAATATGCGAGTGAAATAGGACAAAATACCGCTAATATTGGTACCAAGTACCCTCCGCCATGCACCGTACAGCGGTTTGCGTATTATATAAATAGATATAGATATTGGTAACAGAACTTGAGCATGCACTTATGCGGAAACGTATTGCTAATCTTATAATAATGGACAGAAGCTATATGACGAAACAACAATGACATAGTCGATTTCCTAGGAAACGACAGCTCAACAAAGGTGCAGAGGGTATATAAAGACACACGCTGCGACCACATTCAGTACAGTTCAGCAGAGGGGAGGTCAGCATGGGACGACGTCAATATTGCGCGGGAGATAGGCACAGATAAGTCGGTGTCTGCGCCTCCCCGTATCGTCGCCTCCACGACTCGCCGCCTCCCCGTATCGTCGCCTCCACGTCTCGCCGCCTCCACGTATCGTCGCTTCCCCGTATCGTCGCTTCCCCGTATCGTCGCTCAGTTCCGATCAAGGTTTTTGGGAGGTTTTCCTTGGTTGTAAGGCGAATGCCGGAACTGTTTACCCCCTCCCATCGATACAGAGATGTAATTCATGTAAATAATAAACTGAGAAATAAATGCTATAACCGTACTTTGCCTTGTCTTTAATGAATTTTGATGTAAAGGAACTGAATAATAAATGACAGTGTATAGCTGACTGTTGCTCTGAGGCAAGAAGTATAAACTGTTCGCATTGGTATGTGACTAGCGAAATCTATGAACCTAATGCTTTTCAATGGGGTAGGGAAAAAGATAGAAATATAACACAGAAACGAAGAGAGAAACTAACATTTGCTCACAGAGCACAGAAAAATGTAGTCCTATGCGTTTTCTTTTACATGTAAATGAAAGAGAACTGATGTATAACTTAGATGCATGCAAACTTTCAGTGTTAATACGTGAAATATACAACGCTAGTTTTATCTCTATCGTTTCACTGCGATGTATTCCACGTACACCTCAGTTATTAGGTGAACACATCACTGCACACGTTCTCAGTTATTCAGCTGTTCAGCATTCTTTAGTAGTAAGTAATATCTCTGGATTAAGGAATCTGTGGCAGGCTGGCTGGTTGCGTTCACGAGTTATTGCACCTGAAAGATATATGCGTTGCTTTTAGCGTCCACTGTGGTTCTTTATATTTACCAAAAGGCTGTAAAAATTATCGGCTAAGCACAATAATCTATGCTGGAACGGTAAGTAGAAAATACCACCAAGATATAACAACGCGGTTAACTGATTAATCGTAGTGATCTGTTAAACTACGTTCGATCCATGTCAGTATGCTGTTGATGAAAGTCTGTGCAACTTATATTCAAATGTAGCTTATTTTTTAACGGTAGCAGTAAAAGGAGTGCAAAAATATTATTAAATGTTGCTCGTTTTAGCTTTTCTTTACCTTTGCTGATAATCACGAGATATAATGAGGTACAGGAAGAAGTGAAGGATGTTTATTGAGCAGATACTGTGTACAGTGCGAAGAAAGATATTTACTGAGCAGATATTATGTGCAGTATGAAGATGGCAAACGTATGTTGTACTGTAGTTGTAAACTGGTATTGTACTAGTTTATGTTTCGATTAAATAAGTTATCAACATTTCAGTCTGCTATTATGAAGCATTCAGAATGTTGTCTCGCAGTAATAGGGTATAACATAGTTTTTCATTCAGCATTCATTAACGAAATTGTGCTTATATTTGCATAGTTAGTAGGCTTTCCCACTATAGCAGGCCTGATATTAAGTTGAAACGCAGTACAACTCTGAAAGAGAAAATTTCCTAAATCTAAGGAATCGTTGTGGACAAAACACATGTAATAGAAATTGATATGAAACACTGGAATAGTTCTCAAACGCAGAAGCCGATGCTATCATAAGACTGGTGTAACATAGTGACGCATATTTTCATTAAAAAAGTGAATACAATACGTTGAACTCTGTACAGATCGCTTGCCTATCTTTAGGATTTGCGAAAACAAATTATCGAATGTCTACTGTTTTAGGTACTTAAGCATATGAGCTAGTCCATGACAGTCAAGACGAAGAGTTTAATTTTTGTTATGGTTTGATTCTCGCGCAGATAAAAAACTGCTTTCTACAAATGAAGATCAGACAGCGGGCTGAACTATGTTACAGGATGGGAAACAATCCTGGCTGTCAAATTTTCGTGCCTGCTGACAAGATTTTTCAATTCTGTAAGTACAAAAGAATTTGAGGCGAACCCACTGCACGTTACAGAATTCGTAATCTAGTGGAAGTATTTTTAAGTTTCTGATAATGCGTAAACGAATGAGTGCAAATATTTTGTCGTTATCATCAAATATAGCTTAATTTGTAAGGACCTTAGAACATCCGCATTTATTAATTGAGCTTTTGATTTGTTGCATCATGTTCATTGGGTCAGGAAACTCAAATATTTTGTATTCGTAAAAAAAACGTGAAGCTATGTTCTGAAATCCGTCAACTGTATTTGGAATACGTTATTTTATTATCGAATTAACATTTCGTGTCACAGATTCATAGTTGACAAAGGATCGTCATTGCGGCATCAACCTTAAATATTGCAGTGATTAAGCCGTCCACTGAACTATGCGAATCAGAATCGGATCTATTACAATATTAGTTTCCACATCGAGAGATTCAGTGACAGTGATACTATGCAAGCAATGGTGTAGTACATGGTGGAGATACATATGCAGAAGACAGTAGAGTTTCTTCCTAAGAATTCTCGAAACCTGGTTCTCTAGACATATTCAGAGGAGTTTCATAAGAACGTTGTCTCCTTGGCGCCAACAATCACCGTTCAGTTTCACCTACAACGGCCAGTTACGATAGCGCTTTGAAATTCCTTCGATTTTCTCAGTTAGACAAGCTTTATGAGGGCTTCACGCACTGATGTACGACTGTAGAATAACTTGCATTAAGGGGACACGCCCCTGAACTGGCTGCATTTTTAGCATTATCTTCACCCTCATAGTGCAACTGATCTATAAATGAGAGATAGCTCATAATTCTGATGCACAATTAGGTCTTATTCAAAGCATTTCCCAAAAAATCATTGATATATTTATTATATTTTGGTATTGACAACAATATTTATAATAGTATAGAAAACAGAACACTATTTCACTGCGGTACCATTTTCTTTGGAACTACTGACTGCACAGCTTGCAAAAGAGTCAGAGTACAGACAACATTCACATACATGTTTTATGCCTCCAATTTCCCTCTCTGATGCTGGTCTGTGAAAAAGACAAGGAATTTATTTTACGACAACAAAAATATTTAACAATGTAGCTCAAATATCACCGATATCATCATCATGTTATAAATTTTTCAGGAAATAGTAGGCAAGGGAGGTAGAGGAGGTCATTCTAAATATTTGTACCAATTTTTGTGAGTTTAACTTCAGTCATTTAGGAGAAAAGTGTACCAGAATGATGAAAATTCAAGTTTTCGGTAAACCGCAAAAGAAGATTTACAGATTTATTAAGTTACCAACTTGCTCGTTTAGAACATTCCAGCTGCATACTCCAGTTGTTCTCCTGTTTCCTTATCCTCCATACTCTTTCTCTCTATTCTTTTCTTTATTCTTGACTCCTTGGAAGCAGCTTCTGCAACTGTCTCTGCTTCGATTACCCTCCGCTTATCGAAAGCAGTTAGAGCGGAAGTCATATTCCTTCCCGCCTGGATGTTCAATTTCTTCGTAACATTGATCCTTGAAATTGCGCTATCACTGAATGTTATTATTGCATCCATTACACCAATCTTGAGCACTGTCAGCCCAACAAATACAGTTTTGGATATTCTCAACCATATACAGCTGTTGAAGCTTCCATTTCCATTCTGAGAGAGACCATGCATACATTTCATAAGTAGATTTTTATTTGCCAAATCCCTATATTAGACCTAATTGCCTCCATTACGGCAAGTGGTAAGGGCTGCTTGTGTGTAGCGTTGCTCAACCAGTAATTGCATCACGAATCTTCCTTCCTCTTTTGGACACATAAATGGCTCTGAGCACTATGGGACTTAACATCTATGGTCATCAGTCCCCTAGAACTTAGAACTACTTAAACCTAACTAACCTAAGGACATCACACACATCCATGCCCGAGGCAGGATTCGAACCTGCGACCGTAGCAGTCGCGCGGCTCCGGACTGAGCGCCTAGAACCGCTAGACCACCGCGGCCGGCTTGGACACATACTGTGGTGTTTCATCTGTTGACACTCCGTGAAACCATGTTGCCCAGACAACTCGTCTCATGTTCTCCAAATCTCCTACATTTCTCCTTATTGCTAGTACATAATATTGAGTCAAATAATCAGTTTCACTTTTGTCAAAAAAATGTTCAAATGTGTGTGAAATCTTATGGGACTTAACTGCTAAGGTCATCAGTCCCTAAGCTTACACACCTTAACCTAAATTATCTTAAGGACAGACACACACACACCCATGCCCGAGGGAGGACTCGAACCTCCGCTCGGACTAGCCGCACAGTCCATTTGGCTAACCCTGCGCGGCTTTACTTTTGTAAGACGACCTGGAGCACCTATGTGTTTTCCGTCTGACAGTTTTTTCCACTCTAGTCTTTACATAACTTTCTCAGCCGAGCTCCCATTCTTTTTTGTACATGCCCAACACATTCAAGCTTTTCTATCAGAGTGTCCCCATATGGTCTGTCATTAACAACAGTAATGTGCCCTTTACAGTCTCCATCTCGAAGGTAACCTACATACCTCACCCCACGACTGACCTCTGATCAGAGTGCACCCATATGGTCTGTCATTAATAACAGTAATGTGCCCTTTACAGTCTCCATCTCGAAGGTAACCTACATACCTCACACCACGACTGACCTCTGATCTTCTAAAAATATTTAGAACTCCTTTCGTTTCCATGTTTCCACTTTGGCCGTCAAACTTCTTTACACAAACATAGGTGCCAATAAATTTGCTTGAACAACCCTGACAGTGCTTTGTTAGACATTCACAATCTAGTATCTTACCAGTTTCAATAAAAGTGGCAGTTACAACCCCATTCGGAGAAGTATGACCTCTCTTCTGCCAAGATCCATGAAATGCTGCCACAATGTCTGTATTCTTAGACAAGGTTTTTGCTTCTTCTGCTGCTCTTTTCATTGAATGTTCACTTACACCACGTAAAGCATTACGTATTAATTTATTGTATCTGTCAAACCTCAGTGGAGGTAGAGGCAAATCCATCACTGCATAAAAAAGTCTCGGCAGCTCTCCTTCCCCTTCCAATATATCGCATTGCATAAGCAAGCTGAATATTTACACTGTAATGTCAACTATTAGTTAATGTCTATGTCGTAGTATCACTGTGCATCTTACTCGAGTTACAGGCAATCACTAACCGACCTGAAAGATCTTTCCTTGCTGTAATGTACTCAGGAACGTCAATACTATCTTCACAATTGCAGTACTTGCATTTCACAGCACTCTTCAGAAGTCTTGACAGCATATTTAGGTTCACAATAACATTTCCGTCGTTATTCCTGTACACGATACTACTGGGGTTGTTCTTATTACATTCAGAAAGTGAAAGTTTACCTCTAGAAGCACTGCCTATAGACACAGTTTCCGCAGGCGACTTTTGAAGCAACTGATGTGTATTATTCGGCTGTGTTTGCAGCTGGGTGCCGCGAAACTTTCATTTGGGGCTAAATTTCTTTACTCTCGGCGTTTGTAGCACAGGAAACACACACACAGAAACAAAACAACACACAATATCTCCAAAACCACACGCTTGTGAAATTCCGAAATCAGATATTCTCAGTTTTCTAGACATGGCTGTGCTTTGGTTCCAGAAGTCAGTGCCTTCTAGCATACACCTGTGTTAATGATCAGTAACTAACGACGGAAAAAACGGAAGAACAAAATAGTGCATCACTTATTCAAACGCACTTTAAACTGACGGGAGTAGCCCAGTGCAACATTACGTTCAATCTCAATTTTAGAAGGAACGGAAAATGATAATGCCCATAAACTACACATTTTTGAAATCAGCATGAAATATTCATTTCTATAGACGAAGAAATTTTTAGTATTTTCTCGATTATGTCCCCTTAAACGCATTTGTGTGACTTTCGGACCATGTGAACAGCACTCCTGCGACAAATGAAAGTCTGCCGTTCTCCCTCACTGCTACTGATTTCACCAGTTCGTTGACACAGTCCTTAAGACAGTGGTATTGCATTTGGGAGACGGCAACCTCTCGTCATCAAGATTAACATTTTCCGTGTTTTTCCTTAGGTCGCTTGAAACAAACGCCAGGATCATTCATCCAAGAAAGACACTGCCCACTTCCTTCCCAGAAACGAGTTTGTGTCCCATCTGTAATTACCGCGTCGCTGACGGGACATGCAATCCTTGTCTCCTTTCGTTACTTTTTTTACACAATGGCTTGTGGTTAATTTGTGTAAGTGTGGGTGTAGATGTTTTGAAAACATTTCATCTATCTCCCGCGAGCCAGTTTACGGTGTGAGGCGGAGGGTACTTGGGTTATCCCTGTCTGATCATCCTTTCGTGTTCTATTCGTGAACAGCACACAGGAACGATGAGTGTCGGTAAATCTACGCGTGTCTCTTCGATTTTTTCGGTACGCTTATTTCCCGAGGCGTATGTGGAAGGAAGCAGTACGTAGCCAGACTCTTCCGGGAACGTACTCTCCCGAATTTTAATAGTCAGCCTCTCAGTGACGAACAACGCCTCTCTTGTACCGTCTGCAACTGAAGTCTGTTAAGCAACGCCGTAACATTTTAGGGTCGACTAAACGATCCCGTGACGAATTCGCAGCTCTTCTTTAGAACTTGCCTGACTCTTCTATGAGCCCATCCTGGGAACGGTCTAGTCACGTGGCCGTCGAAAGCACCTCTAATCAAGTATTCATGCAGCCCGCTGTTCTCAGCTGTATTTTATGGCAATATGCTTCTAGCAACTAACAGCACCATCCAGAAACGTCAACTAACGTTAAGGTCTTTTTAAGACTGTATTTTTCTCGCTCAGTAACAAACAAAAAACATGCAGAAACAATAACATTTTAAGATGTGCTTAATTTAATTGACGTTCGTGAATTCGGCCGTGATTAAGTAAAGTCTGCCACTTACGTCAGGAGCAAAGTGTTATGTAACGAGGCCACTGCAGAGTTAAAAGAAATGAGAGGGGAAAGATTTTATTGTTTTTATTCCAAAGCTGTCAACTCACGGTCGTGCGTTAGTAGCAACGATCAGCTGCTGCGGCATACACTGAAGAGTCGAAGACACTGGTACACCTGCCTAACATCGTGTAGGACACGCGCGAGCACGAAGAAGTGCCGCAACACGAAGTGGCATGGAAGTGGCAATCCCAGGCGAGGGGTACAGCTTTGTGTCGTGCAGTCATGACTATGTGATCAAAAGTATCCGGACACTTGGCTGAAAATGATTTACAAGTTCATCGCGCCCTCCGTCGATAATGCTGGAATTTAGTATTGTGCTGGCACACCCTTATCTTTGATGACAGATTCCACTCTCCAGGAATACGTTTAATCAGGTACTGGAAGGTTTCTTGGGGAATGGCAGCCCATTCTTCACGGAGTGTTGCACTGCGGAGAGGTATCGATGCCGGTAGGTAAGGCCTGGCATGAAGTCGGGGTTCCAAAACATCCCATATCTGTTCAATGGGATTCAGGTCAGGACTCTGTGCAGGCCAGTCCGTTACAGGGATGTTATTGTCGTGTAATCACTCCGCCACAGGCCGTGCATTATGAACAGGTGCTCGATCGTGTTGAAAGATGCAATCGCTATTCCTGAATTGCTCCTCAACAGTGGAAAGCAAGAAGGTGCTTAAAACATCAATGCAGGCCTGTGATAGTGCCACTCAAAATAACAAGGGGTGCAAGACCCCTCCTTGGAAAACACGGCCACACCAAAACACCACCGCCTCCGAAATTTACTGTTAGCACTACACACGCTGGCAGATGACGGTCACTGGGCATTCGCCATACCCACATCTTGCCATCGTATCGCCACATTGTGTACCGCGATTCGTCACTCCACACAGCGTTATTCCACTGTTCAATCGTCCAATGTTTACGCGTTTTCACCAAGTAAGGAGTCGTTTGACCTTTACCGGCGTGATGTGTGGCTAATGAACAGCCGCTCGACCGTGAAATCCAAGTTTCCTCACCTCCCGCCTAATTTTCATAGTACTTGCAGTGGATCCTGATGTAGTTTGGAATTCCCGTGTGATGGTCTGGATAGATGTTAGCTTATTACACATTACGACCCTTTCAATTGCCGGCGGTTTCTGTCAAGCAACAGACAAAGTCGCCCTGTACGCTTTTGTGCTGTACGTGTCCCTTCACGTTTTCACTTTACTATCACATCGGAAACAGTGGATCTAGGGATGTTTAGGAGTGTGGAAATCTCGCGTACAGACGTATAACACAAGTTACACCCTATCACCTGACCACATTCGAAGTCCGTGAGTTCCGCGGAGCGCCCCATTCTGCTATCTCACGAAATCCAATGATACTGAGGTCGCTGACATGGAGTACCTGGCGATAGGTGGCAGCACAATGCACCTAATATGAAAAACGTATGTTCTTGGGAGAGTCCGGATACTTTTGATCACATAGTGTAAGGGTACACGAGTGGGCCTTTGGCTCCAAAAGCCCGTATCGGTGATGTTTCTTTGAATGGTTTGCACGCTGACACTTCTCGATCGCCCAGTAGTGAAATCTGCAGCCATTTACAGAAGTGTTACACTTCTGTCACGTTGAACGTTTCTATTCGTTCGTTGCTGGTCCCATTCTTGCAGGATCTTTTTCCGGCCGCAGCGATGTCGGAGAGTTGCTGTTTTACCGGATTCCCGATATTCACGGTACACTCGTGAAATGGTCGTACGGGAAAATCCCCGCTTGATCGCCACCTCGGAGATGCTGTTTCCCATCGCTCGTGCGCCGACTATAAAACCACGTTCAAATTCACTTAAATCTTTATAACCTGCCATTGTAGCAGCAGTAAACGATCTAACAACTGCAAAAGACATTTGTTGTCTTATATAGGCGTTGCCGACCGCAGGGCCGTATTATGCCTGTTTACGTATTTGAATACGGTTGCCTATACCAGTTTCCTTGACCCTTCAGTGTAAATATCAAACGGAAGTGACATGGATTAGTGAATGCGCATTGTAGAGACGGTTATCTTCAAATGTGGTACATATTTTCAGCAGCTATATTAAATCATACTAAGGTTGCTGTACGAAAAAGTAATGAGTAAAAGAAAAATGACATTCAAAACATTTAGGAAACATTTTTGATCGTGATTCGTAATGCAGTTAGTGTTATTAACTAATACAACGTACTAATTTTATGTAGTTTACTGATTAATATTAAGGTCGGCCAGGTTGGGAATAGTGGGCGTTGGATACTTGAATAGCGCTGTGCCTGCCGAGAAGTGGTCAGACAGTTCTAATATTCATCACCATTGTTGACAGTGAGGTTGACAGAGGAAGCTTGTTCAACTATTTTTTAGTAAATTCTATCTTGTTTTTGAGTGGCCAGATGTAAGATGGTGCGTTCATTTTCTTCAGAACCATTAGAACAGCTACGGAACTGTCACCCAGATGTTCCTCATGCTCGAGAAGAAAATAAATCATTTATGTTATTCTTGTTACCTTACTTAAATGTAGAGTAATAATTTCTTTCTATGTCAATGTTCATAAAACGTCTTTCATCCGACAAATGCAGTTTATTATTATTTATTTCACTTTCATAGTTCCTTCTGTAAATCACTCATGTCGACATGGCGTCCGATCGGGTAAAGTGGTTGCACTACTCGCGAGAAAATTGGCCAAGGTGTTCACTGCAATAATAATTAGTTGCTTTTAAAAACACGCCTAATAAAACAGACAAAACTGACTTCCAAACCATTTCATATACAAAGCTATCATTCGCCATTCTATCCATTTGCGTTAATTTTCAATTAATTAAGTTACAAAAATAGCCACTGTTGTGTTATATTTGGCCCAATACAAAAGTCCGATTGAAACGGTCTCCTGCGGGCGCTTGGCATTCTTTCAGATACTAATGAATCAAGATTCCTAAAAAATGTGCCTGAAAATCTAAAAAGCAACATGGGGTTCTATTGCGATGATCCTGTCCACAGTACCCACTAAGGCAGGGAAATTTGGTCGCTATCTAAACCTTCAGAAAAATGATGTAATTCCAATATATTATATGAAGATAGTAACTGTTCTCGAAAGAACAGATACAATTGAAGACCGTGCAGCTTCTCTAGAATAAATGATAATTAATTGAAACCCTCAGCTGCCGACAGGTGTTGATATACCTCGATGGTGACAGCTGAAAATGTGTGCCCCGACTGGGGCTCGAACTCGGGATCTCCTCCTTACATGGAAGACGCTCTATCCATCTTTTTTTTCGTTTTTTTCATTCTGTTCGATATAGTTCGCTGCGTTTGATCTGGGCTGACGTCACAAGACATCCGTTCAAGTTGATCGTTGTTTCCTTGACTCAGTTTTTTTTTTTTTATTACAGAGAGCACGCAGCCCTCTGCCCAAACACGCTGAGCTACCGTGCCGGCGTTTCAGCCACCGAGGACACAGATGAATAGCGCGACAGCAGGGACTTACCCCTTTCACGCTTCCCGTGAGACCTGCATTCCCAACTGACTGCAGTCGCGCTATTCGACTCTGTCCTCGGTGGCTCGGCTGGATAAAGCGTCTTCCATGTAATCAGGAGATCCCGGGTTCGAGTCCCGGCCGGGGTACACATTTTCAGCTGTACCCTTCGAGGTACATTAACAACAACTGTCGGCAGCTGAGGGTTTCAATTAATTATCATTTGTCCATTATACAGGGTGATTCAAAAAGAATACCACAACTTTAGGAATTTAAAACTCTGCAACGACAAAAGGCAGAGCTAAGCACTATCTGTCGGCGAATTAAGGGAGCTATAAAGTTTCATTTAGTTGTACATTTGTTCGCTTGAGGCGCTGTTGACTAGGCTGAAAACCAAACTACCCGAGGCAGCCCGTAACAGAGCACTTCATCACTGGCCTCCAAGAAGCCCTGATCTTACCCCCTGCGATTTTTTCTTATGGGGGTATGTTAAGGACATGGTGCTTCGGCCACCTCTCCCACCCACCATTGATGATTTGAAACGAGAAATAACAGTAGCTATCCAAACTGTTACGCCCGATATGCTACAGAGAGTGTGGAACGAGTTGGAGTATCGGGTTGATATTGCTCGTGTGTCTGGAGGGGGCCATATTGAACATCTCTGAACTTGTTTTTGTGTGAAAAAAAACCTTTTTAAATACTCTTTGTAATGATGTATAACAGAAGGTTATATTATGTTTCTTTCATTAAATACACATTTTTAAAGTTGTGGTATTCTTTTTGAATCACCCTGTATTATTTTCTTTTTCTCTTAAAAATATTTGTTGTGACAGCTTACAATATGTAGATCCAAATGTGTAGGTGGTAGGCTTTTATCAATAACCGTGGTTTAATGAAAATTGAATGTCTGGCATCTGCTTTTCCTAGTATTTCTTTTATGTGGTCATTCTGTTTTAGATCTTTCTGGATGTTTACTTCTGGGTATTTTACTGTAGTTACTACTCCCAGTGATTTGTTACCAAAAGTGTAATTGTACACAAGCAGATTACTTCGCCTTTTGTGCGCATTATGTTATATTTCTTTTCCTTCAGGGTCAACTGCCAGTTTCTACATCAATCATCGATCGTCTGCAGGTCTTCTTGCAATTTGTTAGTCATCTATCGATGCTACCTTCTTACAGACAACTGCATCATCTGCCAACAGCCTCGTAGAGATTCCGACGTTACCCACTATATCATTTGTACATAGTCAAAATAGTACCGTCCTAGTACACTCACTCGGGTTATTCCTGAAATTGCCCTCGCATCTTTCGACTTTTTTCCGATAAGAGCGAAGTGTTGACTTCTATCTGAAAGGGAGTCCCGAATCTATTCACAAACCTGAACCGATACTCGCTAAGCCGACTAAACGACAGTGCAGAACTGTATAAATGCCTTCCTGAAGTCAAGGAGCACGGCATCAAATTGGGCGCCTACGTATACAGGACTCTGTATCTCGTGGACGAACAGAGAGAGCAAGAAATAAAGATGACCACGGCACAGCGCATGCCGCCGCTTGCTCTGGCTGGTGCTACAGACACTTGGCGGCTGCCAGGGTCAAGCAGATAAGTTGTTCTTATTGCGGCTCTCCCTTGTCGCAACACGGCGGGTATGCTGTCGCCTAGACCACACCAAACTGCTCGCCATCATTACGTTCGCTGGGAACTCAACATGAGGTCTGAGTTCATTCCTCGTGATCATTTCGGCCCTTATAAGATGCAGATGCTTTTTTAAATCTGACTCTATGTGGAGCCTGGAAATGTTCAGCGAGCGTAGTTGTTTCAAATGGTGAAAGTAGGTATTGCAATCAATCGTAATTTGCGTTTATTGTATCAGATCTAAACTTCGATCACTCAGTGACCATCTTCATTGCTAGAGTTAGTACAGGAACCAATTTGCTGCATACATATTAACTCCGAAGTACAAATAAGTACAATTGTGGTATATACTAGCAGATAAAGTTAACACATTTCAGCCGTTATTTGGCATAATGTCTCTTGGACTAGACATGTCAAGAGTTCAAATTACACTGAGGCCGCTGATAACAATTACCTCATAAATGGACTCAGCGTACGCCATACATGACTATGGCGCCCTTGATCCATACTTCGGAATAATGCATTGTGTATACGTAGTTGGTTACTTGTACATCGCAAAAGTAGCCATTTTAAGGAAATATATTTTATCGACGTACAACAGAAGCGACTACAACGGTGAGTGATTCGAAAGCAGCAAAAATTCTTTGCAGTCAAAGTGGTAGTAATGTGAACTATATCTTGTAGTTGGCTATTTATATGTACTTAACTGCCATTCGTATTGTATCAAAGAAGTACATCATGTATAAATGTATCTAGAAACATTAAACATCCATTGTTTCTATAAAATTTAACAATATTGAAACCGCAAATTTAGATATGCCATTATCAGCACATGGTGGTGCTTATGTGAGCTAGTCACCTCAGTTGTCAATTATTGTGGCTCCTGTTGTGACTTGGCGAGACAGCCAAGCCACTATGAGGTAGCCGAAAGGCACGCGTTTAAGCTCACGCAGGCTGGCGTGAGGTCTGGAACAGTTAAAGGAGTTGAGTCTAGTAAAAAAAGTACGTAGCTTCTGGAATACTTAACTTCAATCCATAATTGGTGAACATCGGTCTGACGGTACAGGCATCACAAGATAAATAGCAAATGATAATGGCGCATTGCTAGGTCGTAGCAAATGACGTAGCTGAAAGCTATGCTAACTATCGTCTCGGAGCGAGGTGGCGCAGTGGTTAGACACTGGACTCGCATTCGGGAGGACGACGGTTCACTCCCGCGTCCGGCCATCCTGATTTAGGTTTTCCGTGATTTCCCTAAATCCCTCCAGGCGAATGCCGGGATGGTTCCTCTGAAAGGGCACGGCCGACATCCTTCCCCATCCTTCCCTAATCCGATGAGACCGATGACCACGCTGTCTGGTCTCCTTCCCCAAACCAACCAACCAACCAACCAACTATCGTCTCGGCAAATGAGAGCGTAATTTGTCAGTGAACCATCGCTAGCAAAGTCGGGTGTACAACTGGGGCGAGTGCTAGGACGTCTCTCTAGACCTGCCGTGTGGCGGCGCTCGGTCTGCAATCACTGACAGTGGCGACACGCGGGTTCGACGTATACTAACGGACCGCGGCTGATTTAAAGGCCACCACCTAGCAAGTGTGGTGTCTGGCGGTGACACCACAGCTCCCATATTTTTTCAATTGCTATCGGTACTAAAACAGATATAAAATCCAAACAGATATTACTTCAGATGTGAGGATACCTTATCCCACATACGCTCCAGAATTGCGTTCCTCTGTTAAAACTGAACCGATCATTGACTGGGAATGGTTATGTTTGGCTACCTGGTGACCATTTGCAGCCATTCATGGACTTCACTATGCTCACACTAATCAGCTTTAGTTGAATTTTATTCCGAAACTTCATTTTAATTACTTTAAATCAAGATCTATTTGAATCTTATGTTTTGTTACTGGTGGCGATGTGATTATGGCCGCTGGAATTAATAGACTCTGAACGCAGAATGACAGTTGTAGTTTTGTAAATCGTTAAGGCATTCGGTATTCCGAGATCCACTGTGTCAAGAGGGTGCCTGGAATATCAAATTTCAGACATTACCTCCCACCACGGACAACGCACTGACAGACGGCCTTCACTTAACGACCGAAGGTAGCGGCGTTTGCGTGGAGTTGTCAGTGCTAACAGACAAGCAACACTGAGTGAAATAACTGCAGAAAACAAGGTTGAACGTATCTCGAAAGTATCCGTTAGGACAGTGTGGAGAATGGGGTATGGCAGCAGACGACCGACGTGAGTGCCTTTGCTGCCTGGTCAGATGAGTCTCGATTTCAGTTGGTAAGAGTTGGAGGTTTGGGTTCGAGTGTGGCGCAGACCCCACGAAGCCATAGACCCAAGCTGTCAATAAGACACTGTGCTAGCTGACAGAGGCTCCGTAACAGTGTGTGTCGTGTTTACACGTAAAGAACTGGTTCCTCTGGTTAAACTGAACACATTCGCAGTTATGGACGGTTATAGAGACAACACGGCTCAGTATTTCTGCAGGGGACTTCTAACGAAATGTTGAGTCCATGATACGTCGTTTTGCTAAACTACGCCGGGCGAAAGGCGGTCCGACACGACACTGGGTGACTTTTGTCACCTTAATGTGTACTTGTTTAATAGCAATTACGTACTCATCGGTAGCTACCTACAGGAAGTAGTTCACATTACTACCAGTTCGATCCCAAAGAATTTTTACCGATTTAAAATCACCCACCGTTCTAGCGCTTCAGTTTTCCCCGATAAAAGTGCATTTCGCCAAAATGGCTACTTGTGCATATAGGGTGAGTCGCGTAAGACGTAACACCCCCATTATTCCTTTGGCGATTGCACGTATCGACAAGCGGTGTTCGGCGAATCATAGCTGACTATGGGGCACATACTTTGGTAGATGCACGATAATCACAACGTTTATATTGACCGAGATAATGAAGCAAGTACATGTTTTTTAAATGGGACACTGTACTTTTTTACCATCATTCGAACGCTCTGGAAAAGACGCGTATAGTGATGAAACGCATGTTGCTATTGTGATTCAAACTTCGCTTAAAAGACGCTGGGAAATATTGTACGATTGGAGGTCTAGGCGGTCGGAAGCGGCTGCACACTGTAAACACGCCTCGCGCGACCCGAGGCCAGTTGCCGTGATCTATGCAGCATGCACGGTCTACGCTACAAAGGTAAATCCTCATCCGCCCTCTTTTAAGCAAAGTTTGAATCACAATAGCAACATGCGTTACATCACTATACGCGTTCGAATGATGGTAAAAAAAGTACAGCGTCCCATTTAAAACATATGTACTTGCCTCAGGCCATCTGTGAGATAGCAGTAAACAGCAGCCTAAGTACAGTTTGAACTCTTGACGTGTCTAATCCAAGATGGACAACTCCAAATAACGGATGAACTGTGTTAATTTTGTCTGCTGATATGTACCATCCATTTATATGCGAAAATTATATGATTGTACTTTGGTGTTAACATGTACACGATTCCACTTTAGTTGGTTAGTGTATTGCCTGTAACACTGAAGATGGTCGTTGAGTGATCGAAATATACATCTGCTACAATAAACACAAGTTGTGACTGACTGCTGAATCTTCTTTGACCAGTTGAGATGTGAATGCAATAAAAATTTTCTCGATTTTCATGTCGTGTCATTTCGAAGCGGTATCGCAGCACTTTGGAAGAGATTCATTTTCTTCTCATCCTCTGGCGGAGCGCCAGTGTGTCACAAACAGTCCGTCGGTTAAGTCTGTCTTACAAGAGCGACTTTTTGGTCAAAGTCGAGTACTCGTTATGGGTGCGCGTCACGTGCTTGCGTGCAAATCAGTCGCCAGTCACCTCGCCGGGGTCAATGATCAGTAGAATGTGCCGATCATAGAATTCTAAAATCTTGAGTACGCTGCAGACGACATACAGCGTGATTCGAAAAGATTATGTCACCCCATAGAGGAAGTTTAAAAGTTTTATGTTCGCGCAGACTTATCCAAACACTTAATATGAGCACCATGTGTTGCTAATTTCACACGTGACATGACAGGTTCCTGTTTACTGACTCGACAGCTTGAACAGTTTGAATTCTCAGCTTTTGAAGAACAGTCTTTATGCACCCCTACAGAAAAAAATCTCAAGGTGTGAGTTCTGGTGACCTACGAGGCCAAGAGCAATGAACTAGATCTTATAGTCTACCTCTTCCAATCCAACGTGGTGGGGTGGTGTTGTTAAGATCACGCCGCATCTCGAGGTGAAAATGAAACGGGGCGCCGTATGCATAAAAGTAAATAATTGAAATCATCATTTTGCAGCATGTCTAGCTATGACATTCCTGTCACAGTTTCCTCCTCAAAAAAGAAAGGTCCGTACACTCTGTGAACAGAAACGGCACAAAACACATTCAGTTTCGGCGAGTCTCTTACATGTTCGATGGCGACGCCTGGATTTTGTGACACCCCCAAATTCTTACATTATGGTGGTGTGCTTTACCCGATAGATGAAACGTCGATTCGTCAGAAAAAAATGAGTTGTTAGGAAAAAGTGTTCTCTGTCATATGCTGGAGAACTGAGACGCAAAATTCTTGCCTTCTGCTATGGTTCCCGGGACGCAGTTGCTTCAGTAACTGCACCTTGTAAGTTTTCATACGCAGGTGCCCTTTCCGAACACGCCTCACTGTTGTTTGAAGAAGTTCCTGGCCTGCCCGCCTTGTGGACATACGAGGGCTGCCTGTGAACGCATCTCGGATACGCTCCACATTTTCAACATATATGCTTGGCCGACTTGTGCTCTTCCCTCTACATTTGCAAGCAACTTCTAAGAATTTCGTACGCCAGTAGTAAAACAGCTTGCATAGAGGCGGCTTCTTGCTGAATCGACGACGGACTGCACGTTGCACCTGAACAGTGGATTGACTTGGCGCACATCCCAACACACAGAATGAATTGTCTTGTAGTCTATTGGCCATGTGAATGTGTTTTGAGTTTTATAGTTTGTCTGTGATAAACAGCTGAAACCTGTTCTTTCATTTAATATAAACGACCCAGTAGATAATATCGGAAGACTTTTCACGGATGATGCTGTCATGCACACAGAAGTCGCTAACACTAGAAAACTGTAGCGAAATCCAAGAAGAATTGCAGAAGGTCGACGCTTGGTGAAGGGAGTAGCAACTGACTCTCGACATAGACAAATGTAACTTACTGCGAGTACATAGAAAGAGACCACCCGGCTAGCCGCGCGCTCTAACGTGCTGCTTCCCGAGCGGGAGGGCGTGCCGGTCCAGGGCACGAATCCACCCGGCGGATTAGTGTTGAGGTCCGGTGTGCTGGCCAGCCTGTGGATGGTTTTTGAGGCGGTTTTCCATCTGCGTCAGCGAATGCGGGCTGGTTCCCCTTATGCCGCCTCAGTTACACTATGTCGGCGATTGCTGTGCAAACACTGTCTCCACGTACGCATACACCATAATTGCTCAACCACGCAAAGATTGGGGTTACACTCGTCTGATATGAGACTTCTCGCAGGGGTGAGGGGTGGGAGGGTCTACTGGGGGCCGAACCGCACAATAACCCAGAGTCCGGTGTGGGGCGGCGGTAGCCTGTTGTGGGGTTATGAACCACTGAGGGCTAAGGCGGGGACGAAGCCTGTCCGTCCTTTCTAGGTCCCCTGTTCAATACACAATACACATATAAAGACCCCTTATTCTATCGTTACATTATTGCAGAAGAATCACTGGAAGCAGTTGCTTGCATTAAAAATCTAGAAGCTCGCGTACGCAGCGATCTAAAGTGGAACGACTACATCAAATTAATCGTCGGTAAGGCAGATGCCAGACTGATATATTAGGTCTACAACTTTGCTTTCGCCGTTTTACAGTAGACGGCATTAGTGGAAAGCAGTGGCGCAAGTCATAGGTCCTAAGTGTCATACAGTAAACTTAGGCATTTGCGAACATAATGCCATCAAAATATTAGTCGATTTTTGGTGGCATCTTAAAGTTATTCTCGGCTGAATATGTCAACTTACGAGCCCAATTCCCGTCATCTGCGGGAAGTTTTAATTTTCTGCTTTGATATGAAGAAATCTGCTGCTGAGGCTCATAAAAATCTGGGTAAGACCTATGATGAGACTCCTGTTGATGACAGAGCTTTGCAGAAAATGGTTTCCAATCTTCATGAACGGTGATTTTGACGTTGAAGACCGGCACGGTTGTGAAAGGGAAATGGCTTTCGATGCTACTGTAACCGACCGGAAAACTCACAGGAGATCGTTGTCGAAAGCAATTGATGTGTCTGAGCCGATCACTGAAAGACAAACAACCTCAATACAACGATAGACATGAAAAGACGGTTTTGCAGCATCACAATGCTCGACCCCATGTCGCAAAACCAACCAGAACATATTTGGAAACGTTGAAATGGGAAGGCCTACCCCACCCGCCGTATTCTCCAGACATTGTTCCCTTTGACTACCAGCTTTATAGTTCAATGACACACGACCTGGCTCCCCAGCGCTTCGTGTCATATGAACAACTGAAAATTGGATCGATGCATGGATCTTCTCGAAAGACGCCCAGTTCTTCCGCCGCGGGATTTGTATGCTGCCCGAAAGATGGGAGAAAGTTCTGCGATGGCCAATACTTTGAAACGTAAATTTTTTGTTGGATGCTCACAATAAAGCCACGAACTTTGAGAAAAAACGTCGGAAGCAAAGTTGTAGCCCCAGTGCATTGGAAGAATCCACAGGACATGAGACCCATCAATGAAGAAAGTGGCTTACAAAACACTCGTTCGGCCAGTACTTGAATGCTGGTCGTCAGTTTGGGATCCGTACTAGCTATAATAAATGGAGTAAATAGAGGAGAGCCAAAGAATCGTAGCACGTTACGTTTCAGATTCATTTACTAAGCACTAAAGCGTCACGGATGTGGCCACGCAATTCCAATGGCAGAGGCGTTCTGCATCACGGTATGGTCTACCGTTCAAATTCCGAGAGCCTACGTTCCTTGAACAGTCAGACAGTATATTGACTCATGTGACGTTGATCTCATAAAAAAATCATTACGATGAAATTAAGATATCCAAGCCCATACAGAGGGTTACCAGCAATTGTTGTTCCTGGGAAACATATGCGACTGGAAATGGAAAAGGGGGAAGTTATAACGGTCGTCCAATCGCTGATATTCCTATATTCACACTATATCACTCCTGTATACGAAGCTTGTTAGCGCTTGATGTAGAGAATTGGGTTGGCGCCATTAAATTGTATTGTAGTAGTTGCTCCTGTTGCTTGCTGGTTCACTGCTGTATCTTGATGTTAATGTTGGCTCTATATGTATTCGTCTAGGGGTAAAAAGATGAGGTCCCGTGTTGTTGATGTGCTTGTTGATAAATAATGCACGACAGCATAAGTGAACTCCAACTATTTATTTGCATGGTAGCCATCTTAACTCCGCTGACCACCCAAAGACATTGTCACAGTACAGAGTAACACTTCCTTTACAACATATTTCCATTGTTTTTCCACAGAAGACGATAACATACACACTTTACAAAAGTTCTATCAAGACTGAGCTGATGAGGCTTCTTGCTGCTTCTATTTATAACCTTGTCAAAGAACTACTAAGAAGAGATGTGGTTTATAAGTCAGGCATCCATCTGTTATCGTAATTTGAGCAAAAAAGTTATTAATTTACATTTAGTGACATAATTTAACAGGTCATTAAAATGACAGACAGATTTGTCAACTTGTCGGAACAATTCTTTGTTGCAAAAATGCCGTTTTTCAAAGGTACATACATAAGTAAATAACGTGAATTATTAAAAATTACAGTGCTTCTCGTTTAAAATAGATGTGTTTACGTGAATAGTGAGTGAAAACAGTCCTAGTGAATAAATAGGTTTCACTGAGTAATTTTTATTTAGGAGATCCAAAATACATAAGTTGACCAATATTATTTGTTTTTCATACTAATTATTTCAGTTGAATATAGTGTTTTTACATAATGACATCTGCTGTATCAGTCTTCAAGTGATGTTAACTTTTGTGTGGGTCAGTTATTAATTATATTTTAATGGGTTGACTGTTTATGTAGACATGTTATGCAACCATTGCTAACATACACAATTAATTTTCTATTATCAGAATTGGTAGTAAGACTGGTTGAATTTGGAAGGTATTGCATACTTCGTTATAATAAAGCCTTTAATAGGTTCCGTTACAATACCCCCCTCGGCTAATAGCATTTACAGAATGTGTCAAATGACTAAAATTTTGCAAAGTTTTATTTTAGTATTTTTTTTGTCTGGTATAATGTGTATGTATACAATGACTGTTACCCTATTTCAAAATGACTTTTTTCCTGCAGATATTTTAGCTGTGTTGTGTCGAATGTTCTTTGTGTTATGCCTCTCTGTGTGTCAGCATAATAATAATATAATGTATGATCTTTGCTCCCAGTGAGCCACATAGAAAATGATAAAAAACAGACACAAATATATCATATGCAATGTTAAGATATATAAATATAGGCAAATGATTTCAATGTTGGCCTTCATTGACCCACAGAGTAATCGAAATAAAAAAAGACATTAATTTATTACATAAATGGACAGGCTATATGTCCATAAGAAAATATTACAACTGTTTGCTCTGTTTGAGCCACATAATAGAAATGAAAAAAATACATAATCATAAGTATGGACATGGTATACACACAAACACTAGACAAGTCACATGCATGAAAATAGTATGCATTTGAAAAATGAAAAAGTTTTTTAAATATTTTCTCCCATTGAGACACATAGTCAAGATAGTACAAGTACATAATTATGTTATTTACATTGACATATTAATACTAAAATTGGACAGTTAAATTGGTCAGGCGGCCGGAGTGGCTGAGCGGTTCTAGGCGCTATAGTCTGGAACCGCGCGACCGCTATGGTCGCAGAACTAGTGGACTGATGACCTAAGAAGTCACGTCTCATAGTGCTCAGAGCCCATTAAATTGGTCACAACATAACACAAACATAAAACTTGGTGATTATCTATTTAGCTGTAGAAATTTGTACACAAATCTTATGCTTAAGAAAAGAATAGTAACAAAAATGATGGGTCTTGCACAACAATCTATACATTGTCTTCTATATTTAATGCAAGTATGTCCCATATTCAATGATACTATAAAAGGAAATAAATGTTTGTCACCTCTTTGGGTCCGTTGTTAAACTTGCCAATTGTAAGTAAAGAAGATGTCTCACAATTTAATATAAAATAGTGATAATAAAAAAAATGTACAAACATTCTCTCAGAGATTTGAAACTTTTCCAGGGTCTGTAGGTTGAGTGGTAGGGGCTATTTGACACACCCAGTAAAAATCTTTGCTGGTAAAGTGCTTTACGGAAAATAGGTAAGTAACTGTACTCAAAACATTCTTCAAGATTAAACCTTTCAAAGTTAGCACAATGGTGATGTAAAAAAATAATCAGCACTCCGAATTTAAGTTACACTTCCTTTTAATTGCTTTTATTGCAATATCACGTAAACACAAAACATCACTTCACAATACAAAACATACTTGAAAACATCTTCCTCACAGTAACTGTTAAAATTCCCATTTTATAAGTTGACTACAATATGCGTCGTTCCTACATTACTTACAAGATGTCCGACTCTCTAACAAGTTAACAACCAACTAACAATCGCATACACACCCAAAAATCAGAGTTACAAGTATGTCAAAGATCATAGTGACAAAAGAAAGAATACACATAAGAATAATGTCATTGCAATATAAACATATCAATGTATCAAAAGTGAAATCAAATCTGAATGTTGTCTCAGAAATGTGTTAAGTAGTTAACAGAAATACAGTAGAATATTACTGGTATTGAGAAGTTCAGGTGAGGTACCATAATGGTTACGTAATTCAAGTACCATTACACCTTTAGATACATAATTTTGAAAATTCTCTCCTCTTCCCCACTACTTCCTTCCAAATGACTTCCCAAAGGTAGTCTTGATAAAGCATCTGCTACCACATTTTGTTTGCCCTGAATGTGCCTCACTTCGTAATCAAACTGCTGGAGAAACATGGCTGGTTCAAATGGCTCTGAGGACTATGCAACTTAACTTTTGAGGTCATCAGTCGCCTAGAACTTAGAACTAATTAAACCTAAGGACATCACGCACATCCATGCCCGAGGCAGGATTCGAACCTGCGACCGTAGCGGTCACGCGGTTCCAGACTGAAGCACCTTTAACCGCACGGCCACACCGGCCAGCAGAAACATGGCCCACTTGGTGCGTCTGTAATGATATAACATGCACTCTTGGAGATATCTTAATGCTTTGTGGTCTGTCTGTACTATTACTTTATGTCCCAAGAGGTAATTTTTTAAATTTTGTAAAATCCCCATGTATAGCTAGTAATTCCTTTTCAGTCACTGTGTTGTGTTTTGCATGTTTTTGCCGAATTCTGCTGGCAAATGCAATTGTTCAGTATTCCATTTTTTCCATTTATTTCCTTTTCTTCAAATAAATGTACTCCCACCCCTGCATCACTGCTGTCAGCTGTTAGCCAGAAAGGACTTGACATGTCTGGCCTATATAGAAGTTGGCTGTTAAACAATTGTGTTTGGATTTTGTTGAAAGCATTTTCACATTCTGGTGTCCAATCCCACACTACATTTTTCTTGAGCAAGTTATACAAACAAACTGCATTTAATGCTTAATTACTGACGAATTTTCTGTACAATCCTGTGAAGCCGAAAAATGATTTGAGTTGTTTCTTGTTTCTAGGTGTTGGAAAATTTTCTATGGCTTTTATTTTGTCTTTGTCTGACAAAATCCCTTGTTCTGTAATGACGTGTCCCAAAAATTTTAACACCTCTAACCCAAATTTACATTTTTCTAATTTTGATGTCATTCCCTCCTTTCTGAGTTTCATAAATACCTCCCTTAACAAATCGAGATATTCTTCCCAAGTGATTAAAATGTCATCTACATAAATCGTTAATTTTGAACTAGTTTTGTGACCAAGGACAAATTCTAATGCTCTGATGAATTCTGCAACTGATACATTGAGGTCAAAAGGAACGACTGTATATTGATAACATTCATTGTTATATAGGAAGGCTGTATATTTTCGCGAATCAGGACTAAGTTCAGCTTGATGAAAACCAGCTTTGCGATCTAGGCTTGTCATATGTCTGACACACTCAAATTTACCCAACAGCTCATCTATGCTTTCTGGGTGGTCGTTTTCTCTGATGAGATACTTGTTCTGATGCCTAGAGTCGAATACAATCCTAATACCATTGTCTTTCTTCCCTACAATGACCAACGGGTTGTTATAGGCACTGCAACTTCTTTCTATAATTTCCCAATTTTCTATTTTTTGTATTTCTTTTTCCACAGCAGCTCTTTTTGCAAATGGTATTCCATACGGTTTTATAAAGAAAGGATCATGGGGTTTTAACTGTAATTTACATTGATAATATCCCACTCTACCATGTCTGTCATCAAATATATCTTGGAATTCCCATAATAATTCTTTTAATTTTTCCTTCTGTGTACTATTTACGCTCCCAGCTTCCCCTAGTTTTTCTTTACTAATTTATCAAACTCTTGACTCTCTGCGTCTCTCTCTAAGTTCTCATCAGGCTAATAAACATCCTCATTTTCATGATACACTGATCGAATGTGATTACAGCTGTTACCACAGTTTAAAATTAACAAATTCAATACACAGCTTTGTTGAGTAAAAGGTTCTGCAATACACATTTGTTTTGCTGTAAAATTAAACCCAGTGTGCACTTTCAATATCCAATCCATATCTAAAATGAAATTCTCATTCAGGTCATCTACTACCAAACATCCATGTTCAAAATTCAAGTTATCAATTTTAAAAGTAAGTAACACTTGTTTCTTAACTACCTTACTGGATCTGCCTGTAGCTCCTTTCAATTTTAGTCCAACAACTGGCATCTCAGGAAAATGTTGAGAATTTCTGAGCTTATCTCTAAGTCTAGAAGTGATGGCAGAAACAGGACTTCCTGTGCTTATTAACACTCTTCCTTCCCACTTGTCAATGTTTACTCTAACATATGGACAACCTAGCTCAACACCTTTAGCTATTTCTCTATTTTCAAACAAAAGATAAATTTCAATTTCTTTAGTTCCTAAGTTTAATGTCTCTTTTCTACACTTAGGCACATTCCTCTCTGTTTGCAAAGCACTGACATTTAAATGTAAACCGTTATTTTCATCTGTTCCTCTTGACTCTGTGTTACCATCTAACAAACTACTGTTTTCTCCCCATTTTTTATGAAGTCCACTACGAGTTCTTATCCACCATCTAGGATACAATGTTGCTCTTACCTTTGCTAATTCTTTCGAAAAATCATCTTCGTTTATATAGTTTCCGTAGCTGTCCCAAAAAACTTCTAAAAACTCTACCCCTTTCTCTTGAAAACACACAGGTACATTCCATACCTTTATATTTTCTTTAATATTATTATTATTACCATTTTCATAGGAAAAGGAAGAGAAGGAAACGTAATAGGTGAATATGGGTTGGGGCTAAGAAATGAAAGAGGAAGCCCCCTGGTAGAATTTTGCACAGAGCATAACTTAATCATAGCTAACACTTGGTTCAAGAATCATGAAAGAAGGTTGTATACATGGAAGAACCCTGGAGATTCTAAAAGGTTTCAGATAGATTATATAATGGCAAGACAGAGATTTAGGAACCAGATTTTAAATTGTAAGACATTTCCAGGGGCAGATGTGGTCTCTGACCATAATCAATTGGTTATTAACTGTAGATTAAAACTTAAGAATCTGCAAAAAGGTGGGAATTTAAGGAGATGGGACCTGGATAAACTGAAAGAACCAGAGGTTGTACAGAGTTTCAGGGAGAGCATAAGGGAACAATTGACAGGAATGGGGGAAAGAAATACAGCAGAAGAAAAATGGGTAGCTTTGAGGAATGAAATAGTGAAGGCAGCAGAGGATCAAGTAGGTAAAAAGACGAGGGCTAGTAGAAATCTTTAGGTAACAGAAGAGATACTGAATTTACTTGATAAAAGGAGAAAATACAAAAATGCAATAAGTGAAGCAGGCAGAAAGGAATACAAACGTCCCAAAAATAAGATCGACAGGAAGTGCAAAATGGCTAAGCAGGGATGGCTAGAGGACAAATGTAAAGATGTAAAGGCTTATCTCAAGAGGGGTAAGATAGATACTGCCTACAGGAAAATTAAAAAGACCTTTCGAGAAAAGAGAACCACTTGCATGAATATCAAGAGCTCAGATGGAAACCCAGTTCTAAGCAAAGAAGGGAAAGCAGAAAGGTGGAAGGAGTACATAGAGGGTCTATACAGGTGCAATGTTCTTGAAAATAATATTATGGAAATGTAAGAGGAGGTAGATGAAGATGAAATGGGAGATACGATACTGCGTGAAGAGTTTGACAGAGCACTGAAAGACCTAAGTCGAAACAATGCCCCAGGATTAGACAACATTCCATTAGAACTACTGACAGCCTTGGGGGACCCAGGCCTAACAAAACTCTACCATCTGGGGAGTAAGATGTATGAGACAGGCGAAATTCCCTCAGACTTCAAGAAGAATGTAGTAATTCCAATCCCAAAGAAAGCAGGTGTTGACAGATGTGAAAATTACCGAATTATCAGTTTAATAAGTCACAGCTGCAAAATACTAACACGAATTCTTTACAGACGAATGGAAAAACTGGTAGAAGCTGGCCTCGGGGAAGATCAGTTTGGATTCCGTAGAAATGTTGGAACACGTGAGGCAATACTGACCCTACGACTTATCTTAGAAGCTAGATTAAGGAAAGGCAAACCTACGTCCCTAGCATTTGTAGACTTAGAGAAAGCGTTTCATAATGTTGACTGGAATACTCTCTTTCAAATTCTGAAGGTGGCAGGGGTAAAATACATGGAGTGAAAGGCTATTTACTATTTGTACAGAAACCAGATGGCAGTTATAAGAGTCGAGAGACACGAAAGGGAAGGAGTGGTTGGGAAGGGATTGAGACAGGGTTGTAGCCTATCCCCGATGTTATTAAATCTGTATATTGAGCAATCAGTGAAAGAAACAAAACAAAAATTCGGAGTAGGTATTAAAATCCATGGAGAAGAAATAAAAACTTTGAGGTTTGCCGATGACATTGTAATTCTGTCAGAGACAGCAAAGGAGTTGGAGGAGCAGTTGAACGGAATGGACAGTATCTCGAAAGGAGAGTATAAGATGAACATCAACAAAAGCAAAACGAGGATAATGGAATGTAGTCGAATAAAGTCGGGAGATGTTGAGGGAATTAGATTAGGAAATGAGACACTTAATGTAGTAAAGGAGTTTTGCTATTTGGGAAGCAAAACAACTGATGATGGTCGAAGTAGAGAGGATATAAAATGTAGACTGGCAATGGCAAGGAAAGCGTTTCTGAAGAAGAGAAATTTGTTAACATCGAGTATAGATTTAAGTGTCAGGAAGTCATTTCTTAAAGTATTTGTATGGAGTGTAGCCATGTATGGAAGCGAAACATGGACGATAAATAGCTTGGGCAAGAAGAGAATAGAAGCTTTCGAAATGTGGTGCTACAGAAGAATGCTGAAGATTAGATGGGTAGATCACATAACTAATGAGGAGGTATTGAACAGAATTGGGGAGAAGAGGAGTTTGTGGCACAACTTGACTAGAAGAAGGGATCGGTTGGTAGGACATGTTCTGAGGCATCAAGGGATCACCAATTTGGTACTGGAGGGCAGTGTGGAGGGTAAAAATCGTAGAGGGAGACCAAGAGATGAATACACTAAGCAGATTCAGAAGGATGTGGGCTGCAGTAGGTACTGGGAGATGAAAAAACTTGCACAGGATAGAGTAGCATGGAGAGCTGCATCAAACCAGTCTCAGGACTGAAGACCACAACAACAACCATTTTCATAGATTTGTATTTCATAGTAGCCAATAGCCAATAGCTCGTCATCAGATACACATTCCCTAGCCTGTATTTCATTTAAAATAACCCCATTATTACTCATATTTCCTGTATTTCATTTAAAATAACCCCATTATTACTCGTATTTGTCACATCACTTACCTTTACCTCATCATCACTCTTCAATTCTACAAATACTTCTATTTCTTCCTCCACACTCTCAACAATAGCATCGCTTGTCTTAGGATCATTATTTAAATATTCCTCTATTATCTCTTCCTCCTTCTCCACAACATTCCCATTTTCAGTTTCCCCCTTATGTACCTGAATCTCAGCGACTGAGTCTTTGGCTCCATTGAACACTTCATCATCCTCCTTTTTATCAAATAAATCCCCCAAAATAGATTCTATCTGTGGTGTGTCTGACCTGTTATTAACACCAATATCTTTTTCAGCCCAACTATGGAACTCTGCAATACCTTCGACTTCTGGACTTTCACTAACTGCCTGTGCTTGAACACGATTTTTACTAACTGTATCATTTCTGATCATAGTATATCAAAAACTTTTATTAAATTCAAATTTATTCATTCTAATAACTTCAGTAGTTTCATGATACCTTCTCTCTACATTGTATCCTCTCCTTTCCCAGTTTCGATTATGTATTGTCCTGTCATAATATTCTCTAGCCCAAGAACTATGGACATCTAGTGGGGCTGTCCACCGTTTTCCAGCTGGTTCCCTTGGTCTGTCTGTCTGTAGTTGTCGTTTTGTTCATTAATTTCAACAAATCCCTTTCTATCTTGTTCTCTTCCCCAATACCTATTTCTATCATTCCTGTTATCTCTCCTCCATCCTCCTTCATGTGTATTGTTTCTGAAACCATTTTCATATCTCCTATCTCCCCTAGTTGGAGCATTATTTCTAGAATTTTCAAAGTCTCTCCTCCCATAATTATCTCTATTTACATTCCTGTTCCACCCCCCATACTGGTTGTTGTTAGAACCAAAACTTTGGTTATTTTCTCTTTCCAAGGCCCTTTCCAATCTATCTACATATTTCAGGAACTCTTCCATTGAATCAACTGGTCCATGGACCAATTCCCACTGCAGTCTCTCTGGTAACCTTCTTTTTAAAATATCAATCTGTGTAATAATATCAAAAGAGTTATTCAAGTGAGTAAGGTTTTTCAATTGATCTCTGCACAACTTTTGCATTCCCCCCTACTTTCCCTCTATACACAGGTCCAATTAGAAATTCTGACTTTAATCTGGCTTGTATGGATTGTGACCATAATTTGCGAATAAATTTAGCTTCAAACTCTTCAACAGTATTCCAAGAACCATTATTTTCATTTGCCCAAGACAGGGTTTCTCCTTCTAGATATCTTTTTACTAACTTAATTTTTACGTTATCTGGCATTCCTACTACAAAATTATCCTTACATTGGTGTAGAAAGTCAACAGGGTGGAGATTTTCACCAGGAAAGCATCTCACTAGGATGTGCCCATACATTGTATTTTGATTGTTGAAAATTTGTTGGACGTCACAGCGTCCTCCAGTTGAGTATATTTAGAGTGTACAGTGGACACTTGGTCCTTTATATTTTCTACTTTTGTATCTACATTAGTGGTATACAGGTTGTACTCTTGTTTAAAGTTTTCTGATGTTTCGTCTATTCTCTGATCTAATCTTTCTACTTCAGTATCTACTCTGTTTTTAATGGCAACACTGCTGTCTGTGTTAGCTTTTATGTTTTCATTTAAATTTTCTACTTTAACTTGAAATTCTTTTCTGAAGTGTTTTAACTGTTCTCTGGTATCATTACTGAGGGTAGCTTTAATTTCCTTATATTTCTCATTGAGATGGGTACTTAATTGATCATGCCTATCTGTGTTTTCTTTAAATTTCAAATTTATTTGATCACTCGATTGTTTAAGTTGCAAGCTTATTTGAGCTGTAAACCCTATTAACCAATCTGTCAGGTTTAGTTTTTCGCCCTCTCCATCTTCCGTTTTTACATTTACTTCGACCTCATCATTCTCAGCCACAGACATCTTAACACGTTTTTTTCAAACAACAACAAAAAAAATACCTTGCTCTTTTTCGCTGTAGCTCTGCTATGATATCGTGGTCGGTGTTGCTTGTTGACTTTCTTCACTTTTATTCGGTTTTATCGAAGCTGCAGTCTTGATTGATGAATTCCATTGATATAATCCAGATGTTAATGTAGTGAGTGGTGTGATAATAATTTTCGTAGTCGCACATACGCACGTTTTTTCGCTTTAAAATATTTTCACTGTTGCTACACTGCACCGATTAAACTTCTCTGTAGTGCTAAGCACTTACGAAATTTATCGCTGCACTATTATCAACGATGCACTTGAAGATCCCGGACGAGCCCCCAATTATAGCGGTCGCCCAATCGTTGATATTCCTATATTCACACTATATCACTCCAATATACGAAGCTTGCTAGCGCTTGATGTAGATAATTGGGTTGGCGCAATTAAATTGTATTGTAGTAGTTGCTCCTGTTGCTTGCTGGTTCACTGCTGTATCTTGATGTTAATGTTGGCTCTATATGTATTCGTCTAGGGGTAAAAAGATGAGGTCCCGTGTTGTTGATGTGCTTGTTGATAAATAATGCACGACAGCATAAGTGAACTCCAACTATTTATTTGCATGGTAGCCATCTTAACTCCGCTGACCACCCAAAGACATTGTCACAGTACAGAGTAACACTTCCTTTACAACATATTTCCATTGTTTTTCCACAGAAGACGATAACATACACACTTTACAAAAGTTCTATCAAGACTGAGCTGATGAGGCTTCTTGCTGCTTCTATTTATAACCTTGTCAAAGAACTACTAAGAAGAGATGTGGTTTATAAGTCAGGCATCCATCTGTAATCGTAATTTGAGCAAAAAAGTTATTAATTTACATCGAGTGACATAATAACAGGTCATTAAAATGACAGACAGATTTATCAACTTATCAGAACAATTCTTTGTTGCAAAAAGGCCGTTTTTCAAAGGTACATACATAAGTAAATAACGCGAATTATTAAAAATTACAGTGGTTCTCGTTTAAAACAGATGTGTTTACGTGAATAGTGAGTGAAAACAGTCCTAGTGAATAAATAGGTTTCACTGGGTAATTTTTATTTAAGGAGATCCAAAATACGTAAGTTGACCAATATTATTCGTATTTCTTATTAATTATTTCAGTTGAATATAGTGTTTTTACATAATGACATCTGCTGTATCAGTCTTCAAGTGATGTTAACTTTTGTGTGAGACAGTTATTAATTATATTTTAATGGGTTGACTGTTTATGTAGACATGTTATGCAACCATTGCTAACATACACAATTACTTTCCTATTATCATAATTGCTAGTTAAACTTGTTCAATTAGGAGGGTATCGCATACTTCGTTATAATAAAGCTTTTAATAGGTTCCGTTACAAAGTGACACTGGTACACAAGGTACCATCCGCCACAAACTGTAAAGTGGCTTTCAGATTAAAGATGTTGACTAAATTTAGAATCGTTCTTCCATACGAGAGACGAAATACCTGAAAGCGAGACAGTATTTACGTTTTACAACATCTGAATGAAGAAAAGGCCTACATTGTAGAGAAATAAGACGTGCATAGATACACGTTTTTCAAAAAATCCTTTCCACATTGAAAAAGGGAGATCTATTTATCGAGAAAAATAATTTCCTACGTTATTTGATAGTTAGAATAACAAAGAAAATAAGAGACAAAGAATAAAATAAAAATGCGTTATTGTCTGCCTTGTGAAAATTGTTTGATGTGTTGTAACTACATCAGTTTTGTCGAGTAAATAAATCTAGATGTTTTGGAAACGTTTGGACGACATATCTTCTATTCATTTCTCAGTAGTGTAGAGAATTTTTCAAGAACATCTGCTATGAATTATTCTTTGGTAATTAATAAATTGGATTTCAAGGTAAGCTTTCGTATACAGTGATTTTAAAGGTTCGCGCACAAACTGAAGGAGCAGATAGAAGAGTCGGGATATAGCAACTTTTGAATAGGAATTCGTGGTCTTGGAAGTTATCCTAAGCCAGTGAAATGTCGAGTGCATGGAGCTAATAGAGAATTATTCTAATCTGTATAATGCGGAAAAGATATGGGATGTCAGGAAAGTTGGAGCAGCTACTTTTGTCACGAATTCTTCTAATCATACTGGATTCAGCACTGGAGAACCAAACGTAGATATATATTTTAGAGATCGATCTGTCCTCTACGTCTCTGAAATGCTGCAGTCCTTATTCAAGCTATTACAGTAGGTGAACTGCGCCTTCTCTGTTTCATCGATAAGTCTCCTAGTGTCTGAGTCTTGTGTTCTCTATTCGAGGAATCGCTCTATTACTTGTTCCCTGAGATAAATGATTTGAGGCAGTCAGTCCCAACGGGAAACTGCCTGTTTCACACAATACAATTGTTTTCCGCTAGAATATTAAATTTGTTTCCGCTAGACGTATGCCGCACATAAGAAAGTCGTAAGCTTCCCTTTGTTCCATACAAGAGTTTGTTTCCAGAGTACTTCCTGTATTAGTTTTGGGTATTTCTTCCACCTGGTATTCAGTATTTTCCGCGGACTGTTCGAATAATACCTATTCCCCTTACTTAGCTCGACGCTCACTACTATTTTAGTGGGAATATGGTATGATCCCATGGAACAACATAAGACCTTCAATTTACAAATTTTGTTAATGTCGAGGGACACCAGACTCAAGTCCCCTGTAGGCGGTCATTTGAAAGCGAGTGTAACTGCTAGAGTGCCGACATTCAGAATAAGCAAATCTAGATCTTCAGTTGCATTACAAAGGCACACGTTTCTGGGTCGTTAATAGCAATACCCCAAGCGCTGTAATGAGGATTAAAGTCTCCATCAATAGCGAATGGTCGATGGAGTTTAATGAACAGTTGATGCCAGATATTGCTATTGGTCATGTTCTTAGGAAGTTTATCGAGTGCAATGATTAGTACACTGTACTCACATTCCGTGATTTCCCTAAATCTCTCCAGGCGAATGCCGAGATGGTTCCTTTGAAAAGGAAACGGCAGGTTTCCTTCCCCATCCTTGACCCACTTCGAGCTTGTGCTCCGTCTCTAGTGACATTGGTATCGACAACACGTTAAACCCTAATGTCCCATCCTTCATTCGTAGAGTATTTGAATATGGACATGACACTGTAGTTTCTCTTTGAGGTTTCTATTTATGCAGCTACCTCACTTGAGTCATTTGAACATTAAAGTTTCATTTTCTTTATTTGTAATTGATGCTGTTCTTTATTAATAGTGTTGCTCCTCCATTAACCTCTAGCTTATCCAACATTACCAAATTGTATCCTTAGAAATGAACTGATGTTGAAGGCTTGAACCACGTTTCGCTCAAAGCAGCAGTGGAAATACGGAAAATATGTAAAAAGGTTGATTGATTTGTTTACAATATTCGCAATTATACGACGAGCAGAAGTAGCCGAACGTAATTGTTTGAGAGGCAAGGTAATATGCTTCTTCCAGTTCACATTTTCATCAATATTCTACCCTACTTGCTGACTGCTGTTAATCTGCACAATATCACTTGTTAGTATGATTCTGTTTGCTGTACAGGACTGAATATAGTGTGTTTGCTTTTTAAAAATTCCCTATGACAGTTGTGCACTGCATATATCGCTAAGCATATTACGTATGAACTTGGAACAAGTTTTCAGAATGCCATCAGCATGATATGATCTTTCGTCTTTTAGAATATTCAGAATTCTGTTAGTTTCAGTGAAGGATGATTGTACTACTTCTAGTTGCTATATTCAGTATCTCATTGTTCAAAATACTTGTAACTTGTGAATTAACAGTCACAACATTGTCATTTAGTTTAACTGTTATGGTATCTTGCACCCTGGCTGGTTGTCCTGTCTCTCGTTTGACAATATCTCATGTAGTTTTAATATTATTATCTGCAATATTTATTTTTATTGGCACGTGCATTTCTGGACCTTCTCATGACTTCCCTTAAAATGGTGAAGCACTTTTTGTAGTATGCAGGTAGTGGCGTATATTGACTTACTTTGGCCTGTATATAAATTTCCCTCTTCCTCTTACTTGAAATTATTATATTCACGGAATTCAAACATGTAACTACCGTGTTAATGTCCATTCTGTGGCTCACTTGTTTTATGGTTTGAAAACAAGTTCGTTACCTGTCTGTCATTCATTTCGGTCACTTTATACTTATCTACACATTGGGACACCCAGTTCAATAGATCTTGACGATGACATCACTTAACAAACTCCAATTATAACTAACATTGTCGTACTTGATAATGGCTTAAGGCAGAAATCATGACAGTAAAAAAAAATTAAAAAGTTTGCACGATTAAAATGCATACATATAATTCACATATTAGGTGGGGGATTCATGTTCACTTACCGTTGAGATTGTACATAGTAAAACAAAAGTTATTGATCCAGAATGAGATTTTCACTCTGCAGCGGAGTGTGCGCTGATATGAAACTTCCTGGCAGATTAAAACTGTGTGCCCGACCGAGACTCGAACTCGGGACCTTTGCCTTTCGTGGGCAAGTGCTCTACCATCTGAGCTACCGAAGCACGACTCACGCCCGGTACTCACAGCTTTACTTCTGCCAGTACCTTGTCTCCTACGTTCCAAACTTTACAGATGCTCTCCTGCGAACCTTGCAGAACTAGCACTCCCGAAAGAAAGGATATTGCGGAGACATGACTTAGCCACAGCCTGGAGGATGTTTCCAGAATGAGATTTTCACTCTGCAGCGGAGTGTGCGCTGATTTGAAACTTCCTGGCAGATTAAAACTGTGCGCCCGACCGAGACTCGAACTCGGAACCTTTGCCTTTCACGGGCAAGTGCTCTACCATCTGAGCTACCGAAGCACGACTCACGCCCGGTACTCACAGCTTTACTTCTGCCAGTACCTCGTCTCCTACCTTCCTAACTTTACAGATGCTCTCCTGCTCTCCGCAATATCCTTTCTTTCAGGAGTGCTAGTTCTGCAAGGTTCGCAGGAGAGAATCTGTAAAGTTTGGAAGGTAGGAGATGAGGTACTGGCAGAAGTAAAGCTGTGAGTACCGGGCGTGAGTCGTGCTTCGGTAGCTCAGATGGTAGAGCACTTGCCCGCGAGAGGCAAAGGTCCCGAGTTCGAGTCTCGGTCGGGCACACAGTTTTAATCTGCCAGGAAGTTTCAAAAGTTATGGAGACTGAAGATGTGTTTGTTTCGTCCTAGAAACACTGGTTGGGTATTGGATGGATTTCGAGGAGCCACTGCTTACACCAGAAGATCAACAGGTTGAGATGGATCTGGGGGATCTCTGAGATTTCTGGTGGACAGAATAAAGGGGCAGAAAAGCGGTGTCCTATGTGCACTTGTACAGTGAGTTTGACCACATGGACATTGGTACTTTTTCTGATTACATGACATCAGAGGTTGGATGAAAAAGATTCGATAAGGGAGAGATAGTTCATTAGAACTAAACAGATTTGGAAAGGTTATTGGAATTTCAAAGACGTTCTTGTATTTTTCCGAGGTCAAGGAACAGGAAGTAAAGGGAACGGAAGAGAAGTAGGATGTTTGTTCCTCTGTGTGAACGGTTATTACTCGCAAAATCATAGAGAACCGAAACCAGAGAAGCTAGTGATGTTGGAAAGCCGGAGTCTAGAGCGAAGTTGACTTTACAACTTCTTCCGTTCCGTTGAGGCCAGAACTCTGGGCAGGTCGACCATTTCTGGAATGTTACTGTCCAGAAACCATTGCCACACAGATGCTGCATTGTAACGGAGTGCATTGTCATCCTGATGTCTCCGAACGTTTCCTCTTTTGTACGTAAAATGTGATGATATCCTTCCCCGTTTTGTGTTTCCTTCAGAGCAACAAGCCGATCACGCCCTAACCATGATAAACACCCCCCGCCCCCCATGCCGTAACACCACCTCCTCCATACTTCACTGTTCGCACTACACATGGTGCCAGACAGTGTTCTCCAGGCATTGGCCAAGCCCAAACCCTTCCATCGGATTGCCATGCGGTATGTCGTGATTCATCTCTCCAAATGACTCGTTTCCAGTCATCCACTGTCCAATGGCGTCGCTTTTTACACCACCTCAAGTGTCGCTTGTCATTGACTACAGAAATGTGTGCCTTATGAGGAGTTCCTTGACCACTGTAGGCCATTCTTTTCAAACCATACCCCAGTCAGTGTGCTGGCCAGACTGCTGGTAACACTTTGGAAATCATGAGTGATTCCTTCTGCTGATTTCATGCGACTTTTAACAGTCGCCCTCCGCAATGGTGGGCAGTCCCTGTCTGTCAGTACATGGGGTCTGCCTGGTCTTGGTTTAGCTATGGTTTTTACTTGGCGTTTCCACTTGAAAATCACATCACCAACAATTGCGTTGGTCAGCTACAGTTGGGGTGAAATGTCTCTGATTGATTTGTTACCTGAGTGACATCCCCTGACTAGCGAATCTTCGAAGTCACTGAGCTCATCTGACCCACCCATTTTGCTATTGCTGCTTCTCTATTAACAACACAATACTCCCCGCCTCCTTTGGTAGTGACACGTCCCCCTCTCGTGACAGCTAGTGCTGAATTTTGTGTTACATAGGGGTGTCTAGATACTTCTGATGGGTAGTGTATTTACGACTGTAATAAAAATGGAATGGACGTGGCTGGACATTTGGTCTACTAGTTCTTTACTGGAGTCCTTTACATAAGAAAAGACCAAGAAGGTAGAACGTACGTAAATACCATCAGAAAAGATGAAAGGGCAACAGGAATGCGTATAGTTGAGAACCGTAACGCATGAGGAGACCTTTATCCGGCCTTGGATGTTAAAGGGGTGGTGCTGGTGATGACGAAGAAGAAGAAAAAAGAAGAAGATATGGCCATATGATGTTGATGATTTGACATAAACCTAACACTAGTAACTGAGCTAATATATAAACGTATATTCCGAAATCGGAAAATGAATTAAAAGGAGTACTCACGAGGAGATATAGCTACAGATTACTGTTTAATAACGCTGAACAACAAACTGAAATTTAAGAGAATCGTTCAAAAGAACCGATGTGGAGAGAAGTGGGATACTGAAGTACGGAACGAAGCTGGCTGTAGATAATGTTACAATGAATACCAAAACAATTCAATCGACGAGGAACTGACATCTCTAAAAAGTGGTGTCACAGAAAATTGACAGAAAAAAGGGTACAAGGAAGGTAGCTGCGAGGAATCCTTGGGTAACAGAGTAAGTAATTCAGTTGAGGCACTGAGAACCATAAGGGCCCAAAATAAGAACACAATTTCGAGAAAAATAGATGTATGTGAAAATCAGATTTGTAGAAAAAGCGCCAGTGTCATAGGTTAGACCTTTTTCTTAACCAAGCCTCAATCATATGAAAAAATAATATACCCACTTTGATACAAAATATTAATTAATATTTAAGATTATATGAAGAACAGAGACAGATAAGGGCCTATTGCACATCATTGTTGATTTTGAGATTGTGGCTTGTACACATACTCCTGACGTATTTTGATCTTATGGTGACTTAGGTTTATCTGTGCTGTAGACCCACACTGTACACGTGAACATTCACTAAAATCTGTCTAATCGATTTCTCTGACATTCCTTCCATATGGGCCCGACGATGGTGTGCTTTAGGCCCTTCTCGTTATCAGTGCCTATATTTATTATTAATGTTAAGTCACAAAATTTCCATATGTCTCCTAGTGACAATAGTGTTTCTTTTTTCAGAATATAAGGAACACATACTAAGTGCACCACGCATACACTTGTGATGACTTACTCCAGCGATTCGTGGTCCTCGTTACCATCATTTTCATTAAGCACGTTCTGTGATTTGAGTTTCGACTAAAACTACCGATATACCTCCAATTACGAAGTACTACTACTACTACTACTACTACTACTACATAAATGATGTAGACACTACATTATGTTGGCAGCCCAGATAACAATTACGCAGAACAAAGAAACAAAATTACGCTCTGTGCTTTGGGACCATGTGAAAACTAGTACCAGAGAAATCGGTGAGACACTTTGCCTTAAAAGTTCATATATACAATGTGGGCCTACAGCATAGATAAAGCTAGTTCACCATAAGATCGACAGATGTCAGGAGCATGCATACTTGCTAAATTAAAATCGAGGACGTCGGGCGTTACATCTTCACGGTGCTCAGCGCCTCGATTGTTCGACGAGAGAAGGGACTAAAAAGATGTTCCGAAAAAGTTGGGAATACGGCATTGTAAGCCGCTTGGCAATGAAATAAGCAGGAAGTACAGCAAAGCCAAGGCGAAATGGCTACGGAAAGGGGAAGGAACTGTCTGATGACATGATAGAAGAAGAAATGGGAGTTGATGTGGAAGACGCAGGAGATGAAATATTAGCGTGCGAGTTTAGCAGAGCTTTGGAACACTTGCGATCAAATATAACACAAGGTTTAGATACCATTACTACAGAAATTCTAAAATCAATGAAGGATGGTGGCAACCATACGACTAATCAACCTATCGGAATAATATCATCCACACTATCCCGAAGATAGCAACGACAGAGAAGTGCGAAAACCATCATACAATCAGGTTAACAGCTCGCGCATCCAAGGTGCTAGCAATAATAGTGCACAGAAGAATAGAAAAGAAAACTGAAAATCTGTTAGATGATGGTTAGTTTGACCCTATAAAAGTTAAGTCCTCTGGAGAGGTGGGTCTGACGTTACACTTGATGATGGAAGCAAGACTTTAGAAAAATCAAGGGACATTCGGGGATATGTCGATTTGGAATATGCGTTCGAAAGAATAAAATGGTGCAAGATTGCCAGGAAAATAGGGAAAGTCAGACAATATACGATACGTAAACGAACCAAGAGGTATTAATAAGGGTGGAAGACCTAGAATCCAGTGGTCGCATTAAAAAGGGTGTAAAACAGGGCTGCAGTCTTTCGCCCCTGCTGCTCATATATACATGCAAGAAGCAATGATGGAAACGAAAGAAAGATCAGTACTGAGATAAGTTCAAGGTAAAATATCAGTGATAAGGTTCGCCGATGAATTACTGTCCTGATGAGCAAAAGCGAGGAAGAAGCGCAGGAACGAACAGTCCAACGAGCACACAATATGGTTTGATTGTAAACCAAACAAAGACAGAAGTAATACGGAATGGCAGAAATGAGATTAGCGATAAATTTTGACATCGAATTTGGGAACCACCAAGTTGACAAAGTAAAGAAAGTTTGCTATCGTAGAAAAAAATTCAACACAACGGATGAAGCGTGGAAGAAAGTAGGAGCAGACAAGCATAGACGAAGTGGGCATTCCACGCCAAAGAGATCTATTAGTATTAAACATCGACTTTAATTTGAGAAATAAATTTCTGAGAATGTTCGTTTGAAATACAGCTGTAAGGAAGTGCATCATGGCCTAAGGGAAAGCCGAAGAAGAAGAGAATAGAAGCGTTTGAGGTGTGGTGTTATAGAAGGGTGTAGATAATTTGGTTGACCGATAATATGAGAAATAAGGTCTCCACAGAATCGAAAAGGAGATGAATTTGTGGAAAACGTCGACAGGAAGAAATGGCAGGATGATAGGACTTTTATTAAGACATCAAGTAATAATATCCATGGTTCTCGAGGAAGCTGTAGAGCGTAAAAATTGCAGGGTAAGACAGAGATTGGAATACGTCCAACAAAAAATCGGCAGCAAGTGCTACCCTGTAATGCAAAGGTCGGCACAGGAGAGGAATTCCTGGCGGGCCTCACCAAACCAGTCAGACGACTGATGACAAAAAAAAGTTGCATCAAATGGTTCAAATGGCTCTGAGCACTATGGGACTCAACTGCTGAGGTCATTAGTCCCCTAGAACTTAGAACTAGTTAAACCTAACTAACCTAAGGACATCACAAACATCCATGCCCGAGGCAGGATTCGAACCTGCGACCGTAGCGGTCTTGCGGTTCCAGACTGCAGCGCCTTTAACCGCACGGCCACTTCGGCCGGCTAAGTTGCATCAGGAGACCTGTCTCCAGCAATGGATGTCAAAGGGCTGATGGTGCTGGTGATGGTAGTGGTGGTCGTAATGATGGTGTTGACGTTGACGATTCGATCCAATATATAAACGTATATTACTGTGCAATAACATTGTGGATATTGTGTAAAAGTAGTGCTTGTAAATACCGAAGGTGATGATTATTATTATTCATGGACTGAATCTTACACCTGTTCCGTTTAAAGTAGTCTGTTTTTTCCCCCTTTGTTGCCACTGGGATTTGTTGTTCCGTAATTGCAATAGTATTTTGTCTTATTGCATGGTTGTATATAGAGTTCTGTTACCTTCGTTTCCCATCATTCAACTATTATTACACCTGAAATTCTTCTTAGAAATCGCATTTCAAATGTTTGCATGTATGAGCCAAGTACGGGGTGTGAAAGAAAGTGTCGAATATTTCGAGGGATATTACTACTCATCGAAACAAGACATCCAATCCGAATAAATATAGGTCCGGAACAGTTGTTTATAGGGGAGGATGAAAGATGTAGTGGATATGACTAAGACTACCACCAAGTAAGTTGTTCAGCCGTCTTTTATAACGTCTTTGGCACACAGGTTCCCCAGCATCCCTAAAGGTGAACAAGGGAAGACCTCGCTCATTCCTCTCGCCAGAGATGGAGGACCATATACTGCATGTATCTATTGATTTTACATTGTTTGTGGTTAGCCTAACAGTTAATTTTCAAATGTCTTTATTATTTCACATGTTTCTAACTATTTTCTTTTAAAACTGACAGTGTATCGACGTAAATATTAAGCTGCGGGACATGTACTTTGCAGCACTAAAGAAACTGCCCAGGAATAAAGTTAACGATGTTGCACTGTTATAAGCAGAACTGGCCTTTTATTCGGGAGTATGAAGACTCTAATTCCTTACAGCCCTCCTGAATTAGGTTTTCCATGGTTTCCATAAATTAAGGCAAATGATGGGATGATTCCTACTACAAGGCCACGATCGACTACCTGCTCCATCCTTGCCAACCAGTCCTGTCAGTACATCAATTCCTGTATATATTAATTATGCTATTTTATTGTTCTTAAATTGTAATATCACGACATGTCGAATATCCTTGTAAAAATGAGTTTAAAAGAGAAAGACGAGAGTTTAATGCCTCATCGACAGCGACGTCCATAGAGAAGCAGAGGCAGCGATTACGGAAAATGGGGAAGGGATTCGAAAAAAAAAAGTTCAAATGTGTGTGAAATCTTATGGGACTTAACTGCTAAGGTCGTCAGTCCCTAAGCTTACACACTACATAACCTAAATTATCCTAAGGACAAACACACACTCCCATGCCCGAGGGAGGACTCGAACCTCCGCTGGGACCAGCCGCACAGTGGAAAGAATTCGATCGTGCCCTTTTCTACATCCACATCTACAAGTACGAGGCGTGTTTTTTTAAGTAAGTACCGTTTTGAAATTAAAAGAAGACGTGCTAAGATGTCTGAATAATTTTATTTTTAAATGAAATCCTGTACCTTAATCAACTTTTCCACATAATTTCCGTCAATACTGAGGCACTTGTCATAACGTTGTACCAGTTTTTAACTACCTTCCTTATAGAAGTCTGCCGCCTGACTTCTTAACCACTGCATCACCACTGTTTTGACTTTGTCAGCGTCTTGAAGATGCTGACCGCCCAGGTGTTTCTTCAAATGCAGGAACAGATGGTAGTCACTGGGCGTAAGATCGGGGCTGTACGGAGCATGATCTAGAGTTTCCCATCGAAAAGATGTTATGAGATCTTTGGTCTGATTCGCCACATGCGGACGGGCATTGTCTTGCAGCAAAACGATGCCCTTCCTCAACTTCCATGGACTGTTACTTTGATTCTGGTGTGACATTGGCCACCCATGTTTCATTTCCCGTAACAATTTGGCTTAAGAAATCATCACCGTCGTTGTGGTACCGCTCGAGGAAAGTCAATGCGCTGTCTAAACGTTAGGTTTTGTGCACATCCGTCAACATTTTCGGTGCCCAACGTGCGCACAATTTTCGGTAATTCAAGTGCTCGGTCACAATGCCATACAAAACACTATGAGAAACAATAGGAAAGTCATCCCGAAGGAGGAAATCGTAAAGCGTCTGTTTTCTCTCACCTTATTGTCCACTTCCTTAACGACCAAAGGACGCCCACTCCGTTGTTCATCATGCACACTTGTGCGGCCATCTTTAAATGCTTTCACCCACTTTCTTACCATTCCATCACTCATAATGTTTTCTCCGTAAACTGCATAGATCTTACGACGAATATCTATCGCTTTTAGGCCTTTAGCACTAAGAAATCTTATAACAGCCCGTACTTCACAGTCCGCGGGACTCACGATTATCGGAGGCATCTTAAACACTCAGTACGCAACTTAAACAAGGAAGAATCAGACTGCAATCGCGTCAGTGCGTAGATTAAGGTACCGGCTTTCATGTAAAAATAAAATTATTGAGATACCTTAGCACGTATTTTTTTTAATTTCAAACCGGTACTTACTTAACAAAACACGCCTCTTACGTCTGCATACACACTCCACAAGCCAACGCAGCGTGTTTGTCGAAGGGTACCCTGTTCCACCACTAGTCATTCCCTCCCCTGTTCCACTCGCAAACAGAGCGTTCGAAAACGACTGTCTATAAGCCTCCTCATGAGCTCTAACTTCTCTTATCTTACCTTCGAGGTCCTTACGGAAAATTTACGTTGGCGGCAGTAGAATCGCTCTGTGGCCAGCCTCAGATGCCGGTTCTCCAGATTTGCACAATAGTGTGTAATGTTGTAACTTTAATTTTGCTATGCTGAAATCTGGTGCTAATAGTAGAATAAAAGCGGGTTAAAAGCTGTGAGCTGTCTGGGGAAGTTAATCTTGCATTACTAAGCAACTGTTTCACGACTGGGTATCTAGTCTAGGTTTACCACATTACCAATCAGACTAACATTGATTATAATCTTTTACAGTCATACAACAACCGGTAATATATATATATATATAAAAGGAGAATTTAAATAAAAAGAAAGAAATCAGTTTATATTTGGAAATTTATTTTAAGATTGATCATCGAAATTTCAGCATATTAAATTCTATTCGTAACAAGCTGGTGCCTTATTTAGGATGGTGAAAATCTTACGGAACACATCAAATATGGAGCCAAGATTGGGAGACTGCATACAACCCTGCATTCACAAAACAACACCCAAAGAAATTGAAACATAAGCAAGAAGAAATTAACCACAACCAACAGATTCAGTTTTCACCCAAAGAAATTACGTTCGTAACACAATCCTGTCCGTCATGTAATTACCACACACTGGTATACTAAATTCATATTAACTCTTTGTGAAATCTTCCCAAAAGGAATAGCTGAAGGCTACTTTGATGATTACACCACATGCACCACGTGGTCAACTTGGTTTACAGAAAGCGTATAACTCCACAGTAATTTTGATAATTAAAATAAATTCGATCGAAAAGCAATTGACAAAAGAAAAACCTTGAACTAGTTACTAACGTCTTACTATTAACCTGATGGGTCAAACAGTTATATAAGCACGTGGTACTGGTCTCGCAAAGTACACTCCACGTGGGTTGAACATAAAGAAAAGCATAAAGAAAAGTTGCTATATTGTAAAATATTGTCAAGACGAGACGTTATAATCACACAAGCATTCACATTTAAGATTGATGAACTTAGTTAGAGTTACTGATCAACACGTGGTTCCACTTTACTCGCAAAGTAATGACAAAGCAACTACCCCAAAATAATCTGAACTTCACACGAGAATTACACTACGCTGCAATTTAAGATAACCTTAGATATTTTAGAGCTAAAACCGAAATAAAGATGATTAAATTTTCAGTTAGGCTGAACTTAACAAATCCATTGTCCTATGGACTTAGCAGACACGCGCTTAGCCGGAGATCTTACCACTTCAGACGCTCGCCACGGCCACACTGCAACTGCCTACTGCCGAGCGTGTTTCCTGAGGGTGGCTCACAAAGACAAACGGAAGGGGCCAGAGGGGCAGCTTCCTATACCAACATGACAACGGACGGACAGAACCATACTAAGGATAGAAACCTCTCTGCTTTAAGAAAGCGTAGCTACCTGTTCCGACGTTGGTCCTACTGTTCTCTAGCAGACAGCCTTGTCTGCTACCCTCAAGCATGCAACTACAAATACATTTGCTCATTCATACTCTCACACAGAAGGGAAGGGGGATGACAGTATCTTATCATATACAGTATATAAAAGAAAGCGGATGTAGGTTCCGTATGAGACTGTGTGACATGAATTACATATAAACTGTGTTTTAAAGTGTAGTAGTGTGACAGATCGTTCTTGTTTATGTGTAAAAGTAACACGTTCCACTACTCAGTCTCCTCCCAGATAGTCAGAAACGCCACAGTAAATTTAGGAGAGGAATTTATTCCATAAATGACAACAGATTTAAGAAATCAAACATGAAAGGAATCCAACAGAGACCTTTCATAACCCCAACGCTCCGGGAAAAGACTGTGCAGGGAATTTTCTGGCCATGCTAGGACATTCCCAAGCAGGCTTCTCACACCCTACTTAAACCAAAAGTGTAAAGAAAAGGCAAAAGGTCACCAGCTACTTGCTAAAACACAATAATTTCAACAAATCTTTAAAATCTACTAATTTCAAACAGAAAAAAAAGAACACAATCTGTGACACCTATTTAAAAGATAGTGTAGACCTAATTCGGTCAGCAAGTAAAAACAATGGCTCCTGTGTCATTAATATGAAAACAATTTCTGGTTGTTACCCTTATGGAGTTCACCAGTATTTGCTCATTGCAAGAGCCAACTGATCACAGGAAAATTTATGACTGTTTATTAACAAGCAAAATTTATGAAAATAGCAAAGGTGCCACAGCAATTTAAAAAAAAGAACATCAAATAACATCGATATTAAAAAGCAGAACATAACAATGCACAATCTGCAAAAGCAACAAAATGATAAGAGAAAAAACATGTTTTACAAAGTGGTTATCGCAAAAAAAAAATCTATATCGTATAAAACTAATAATTTGTAGAATTAAAATAACTATGTGGCACTCATTTAATCACTCTACTATATTTCAATTAGCTAGCAAACAATGAGCACTGTGTCATTATACTGAAACTACAATAATTATGTGATTGTTACCCTTAAGGGGTTCCTCACAGTAAATATGCCCCATGCAAAGGCTAATCGATCACAGTTCAATGAGAATAAAAAGCTATCTGACTGATAAACGAAGCAATGCCACAGCAATGAATTTACGAAACAAAATATCACAAATCTAATACATCACACAAAAACGAACATTGATAAATAAAACAGTACAATAGTCAATATCTAATAAAAAACACCAATAAATAAAACACCTGCAAAATACAAGAGTCAAAGTCTAAAATAAACAATAAATAGAACACCTGCAGAATACGAGAGTCAAAGTCTAAAAAAAATTAATAAATAGAACACCTGCAAAATACGAGAGTCAAAGTCTAAAAAAAATTAATAAATAGAACACCTGCAAAATACAAGAGTCAGTCTAGTAAACACCAATAAATCGAATCCCTGCAAAACACACGAGTCAAAGTTTCTGTGACAGAAACACACTATATGCATTGAACTAAGAACCGTATAATCACTGTTCACTGATACACTCACTAGTTCCACTGTTCCGAGGCACAATATAAGGGGAGGGGAAGGGGGTTCGTCGCCGCAGCTGTCAGTAGGGATTTTTGTCCATCTGTTGCGTGCAATCCCGCCGTCTCTGCCCTCTCATGAAGTTTCTCTTGGTGGTCTGTGTCACGTACATCTCGATTTGGTTCTATGTTTGTGTTGTCAAATTCGTGCGGTATCCTCGATTGACACGCCAGGTTGATATTCCTGGGCAAGGATGACACTTAATGGCTCTTCTTTTGTGCCACCCTTAGCGACCAGAGAACATCGAACCATGATTTACTGTCGCTTGACAGTAGGCATCCGTCAGGAAATGTCGATAGGCGTCGTTGACGTCTGCAAGTTTCTCTGGACAGTATGTGTCAAAAGGCTCCACGCCCCTTGTGTTGTTTCTCCGCGGCCGTCTCGTCACGGTCGCGTGCGTGTGGTGCGTTGCCAGCAGATGGATTTCCGCGCGGTGGACCGCTCGCCCATCTCAGGTCATCGCCTCGAGGAAGGGTCGCCCGGGGCGGCCGCCCATTAGCTCCAGGTACAAGGGAAAGTGTTTGCCGCGTACCTTCTTTTGTTGTCGGCCGCGCTCCCGAAGTGGCCTGGCTGACAGCGTGTCCTGCTGGGAAACCCGCCAGTTTACAACTAGTCCGGCTGCTCCCGCTGTCTCTTAAGAGTTTTGCCGGTTCGCTTTCACGTTCTCAACTGCATTCACAGAAATTTTTCATCATCCTTATGTGATTACACAATATCATACATAATACCACTTAGTATTGTCTTTCACAATTTTTAAGAACAGAGTGAGACTTAATATTCTTTTCTTTTTTTTTTTTTTTAAATAAAAAAAAATTAGATGAATCGACAATATAAAATAAAATTTAAATGACTTGACAATGTAAAAAAAATAAAAGTGAAATGACTTGACAGTATAAAATTAAAAATTTAAATGAACTGACAATATAATATTTAAATCCACATCACTAATGTGGTTCACTTACGTTTTAATAAATCCAATGCTACTTATTAATTCACTAAAATGAATAGGATTATGCCTTGTGCAAGTATAGGTCAGGACAGCATAGGGTTCACATGTTATTTACACACACATACATGCACACCTGTTGTCTATTCTACAAACTAACTACCCATAAACATGCATTACTCAATATTCTACTTCTATCCACTACTAGTTAAGCCAATAAGCTACTTCAATGCTATTTCAACACCGTGTATATACCACTACAACATTGTTCTAATTCGTCCTCTTCTTGACGCTCGCGGCATACGTCTTGTCACATGATAAATATGGAGAAACTTTCCTTAAACATACACAGTAAAAAGAACAATGGTTATTTACACGCCAAAACATTTATACCAGTTCGCACACCTGAAAAGAGACTCGCAATTATACATTTATCATACTCATATATTCACACATAAAAACAGTCAGAAAATTTCACCTAAAATTACGTTATCACAACAATTAATAACGCAGATGACTCTGAGAACGGTAAAAATGTCTGCACTATACAGGTTATACTACATTTTCTTACCCATTTTGCTGCGATTTCGTTCCTTCTTTAAGTTACCTTTCGCTTCCAAATCAGTTATTTTGCCTGTGGTGGTTATTCTGGATTCATTTCTCATGAATGGCAAAATTGTGGTCACCTCTGTTCTGTAAAACAGTATCATCTTAACATATTGAACTTACAACAGACACAAAAGATCCGAATCCTCCTGCAGTTTAAATGACAAATGTTTTGCTTCATCCTTATTACCTTAAACCAAGGTTTCCTTCTGTCCCATAATCAAAATTATTTAATCATCCTCTACCTTCAAGAGGGAAATTTCCTCAGTACACATCATATAGGCTGCAGTGCATCCCGCACCAGCGAAAACAGTAAGCTGTAATGCTCACAGCATCAGCAAAACACATAAACGTCGCTTTTCTAGGACAAGTATTAACGCAGAATAATTTTTTAGGCTTTGGCTCAACATCAATCAAGAGTACAGAAAGGATCCATATTTCTGTTCCATTCTCCATTTGCTGAAAAACTGCTCGTATTTGACTGCCACAATAATATTTCAGGGCGACGTAAATTACACAAACCACAATTCTTCTTTCACCTTGAAGGGAATCAATATACTTACGAAATCCACAGACAGCACTTTACGTACTCAGCTATAAAGAACAACAAAGACATATATCATCAATATTAACATATCATCGCATATTGGAAGCCAATGGTTCAACAATCGTATTATCGCATCCTGTTTTCAAGATTCCAAACTTACTCATTCCTTTCTCAGAGTTCTCCTATCTTAAAATATTCATACAGCACGCATACTATAGTAAGAGATCCTCATTTATACTGACAGATATAGAATAGTAATAGATAGATAGTAGCACTGAAAGCAGAAAATCGGAAACAAGGCTACTAACAGCTGGGGACCTGGGTTTGCCAGACCCATAATACCCACAGATTGGATATTCCCCTGAGTTTATGCACTAATTCAGCAACGATCTTGCTTTCCTCAGGAGCGACTCTTTTCAATTTACACACAAAAAAACATAAACAGCATTTTACTCGTTCACAAAGAAACCTTTTATCTTCACGTTTGAATCAAACTAAATCCTAATTGCACAAGGAGGAAAAAAAATTAAAACACCACTTCAGTCCATCACATAGAAACATCTTTATCAGTAATTTTTACCAACATATTATTCAAAATGCATGTCACAAATTTAAACTAATCAATTCATTCTCTTCACCGTCCTGTCTACTCCCCACTGTCCTTTCTACACATTTGCCATGTCGCTCATTTGTTCCGATTGGGCGCCTTCTGCGCTGATCGTTAGTCATTGCCGGTTTTGCTCATTTCTATTTGCTGGATTATGTCTAGGGTTAGCCGGCCGAATTTCCACATCATGAGGTGCTCCGCCTACAGTCCTATTCCCACCGTGTTCACCGTGATATCGATTCTGGTTGCCGTACCTGTAGCGTTCACGATCTTGTCCACGTCCTCTATCATTTCCGTTGTTCCACCTGTGTTCGCGACTGTTACCCCAGTTTCTATACGGCCGGTCCCGATTATTGTTCCGTTCGCGTCGCGACGACCAGTCACGCCGTTGATTAGTACGACGGCCACGACTGCGATCGCGGTGCTGTGCCCCGTAATAACTTTGTGCCTTATTAGGCGGGCATTCTGCTGTACTGTATTCCAACTCTTGGAGAAGCGTCTTAAACGTTTCCACGTCCTCTTTGCATCGTCCCGCAAGAATGACGTGCCGCAAGTGCATCGGCAATTTGGTGATGCATATCCTAATTAGTTCCGCAGGCCCGTATGGGTCGTATAGGAATTGATTTGCCTGCAGCATGTGGTCGAATAGGCGTGCAGGGCTGTCGAAACCAGACTGGTTCAAATTTGGCAGCATAATTATGCCATGTTTGACCCTATCTTGTGCCGCTTCCGACCAATAGGCGGACAGAAAGGCTTGTCGAAACTCCCGAGTGGAGTTGCAGTGACGCGCTGCCGACCTCATGCGAATCGCCGGTTCGCCTTCCAAATAGCCACACATATATTCTATCTTATGTGAACTTGCCCAGTCGGGAGGAAGACAGAACTCAAATTGCTCGAGCCATGCTCGTGGATGTATTCCTTTTTGCGAATTTCGGAATATCTCAAACTTTCTCACCGTAAGGAAATGTTTGAAATCAAATCCCCGCATTTCCTCCTGGCGACGCCCTTGAATGTTTCTATTATTCTCATGTCTGCCCCTCAAATTACATTCTTTCCTGTCGTCAAAATCTCCCTCGTGGCCGGAGTCCCTCTCTGCACTGTTCGTACTGCTATTGTTAATGCTATTGACGAGTTCGGAATCACACGCCATGCGGTTTTCCAGATGCGCCACGCGTTCTTGTAATTCGCCTGTTACAGCTCTGTTTTGCCTGTTCACTTCGAACTGTCCCTTCTGAAATCTCAGAAGCGAACGCACTTCTTCGGTCTCTGCGGCCGCTACCGGTGTAGTATTGTTCTCGCTTTCCGTCAGCTTCATCGTGGCTACAGTGTCCGCTAATGCCGCAATCTTATCATCAATTTGTCTCTTGTCCTCCGCCCCAGTCTGCTTCAATTGTTCTATTTGCTGTTCCAACGCGTGGATCGCTAAACTGTTGTCCGCTATTGTGTTGCTAACGGACGTGGGACAATGCGTTTCCGCCTCTTGGACCCTCGAGAGTACCTGCTGGTGTTCCCTTTGGCATTCTCCCCTCAGCTCTTGGAAATTCCTAAGTAGCCGTTCTTCGCTTTCTTTAGATTCGGTATCGCCCCTCCGCTTGCTCTGTTCTAAAGCTTGCAGACGATCATCGATTTGTTCAAATGTACGGCCTAATTCTTTCATAATATCACTTTTTATCTCACTTGCCAGATTGTTTATTCTTTGTGAGATATCATCGGACACTCTCTGCATCGACTTGTCGACTTTATTTGTCTGCTGGATTAGTTTTTCGTCTATTTGTTCGCCTAGCTCTCGGATCGATTTTTCAGATTTATGCGTCATTTGTTCGCCTAGCTCGCGGATCGATTTTTCGGATGATTCTTTTTGTTCTCGGAACGATTTTTCTGATGATTCTTTTTGTTCTCGGAACGATTTTTCAAATGATTCTTTATTTTGTTGCAATAAGGCTTTCATGAGTTCTGCCAAATCAATTTGGTTAGTTGGAGGCAAATTAATTTGTGTCTCTGATGTGAGCCCGTTCGTCCTGTCTTGCATTTCGTCTGAAGTATTCCCCATTGCATTTTCGGAACCGCCCGACGCGTTAACATTGGAAATTAAATTATCCCCTTGGTCCATGTTGCTTAGGTTGTCGGACCGCTTACTTTTAGTTTGGTTACGTGTCTGCATTAGTGCAATTTATAACCGGTATGCGACACAATAATCAAAATAAATGTGTCTCACAAAAATTACGATAGTCACACGAAAGATACCCAACCTAGTACGCACTTTTTCACACGCAAACAAAATTTTATCTTAGATCGAAACAGTGGAATTTACAAGCGAGAATAAAAAAAAACACAGACATATAAAACACACAAATATAAAAAACACAACAAGACAAACAAGGCAACGCCGATCAACAACGCCGTGAATCTTTTGAAAGTCTGCTCGAAAACAACGCAGAAGTTGTTTGAGCGCTGTAGGGAAAAAAATTAAGATTATAACACGCTCGCAATCTAACGTTTCAGAGATTCCAGAGTCTAGCGGAATCACAGAACAGGGTCGCCATGTGTAATGTTGTAACTTTAATTTTGCTATGCTGAAATCTGGTGCTAATAGTAGAATAAAAGCGGGTTAAAAGCTGTGAGCTGTCTGGGGAAGTTAATCTTGCATTACTAAGCAACTGTTTCACGACTGGGTATCTAGTCTAGGTTTACCACATTACCAATCAGACTAACATTGATTATAATCTTTTACAGTCATACAACAACCGGTAATATATATATATATATATAAAAGGAGAATTTAAATAAAAAGAAAGAAATCAGTTTATATTTGGAAATTTATTTTAAGATTGATCATCGAAATTTCAGCATATTAAATTCTATTCGTAACAAGCTGGTGCCTTATTTAGGATGGTGAAAATCTTACGGAACACATCAAATATGGAGCCAAGATTGGGAGACTGCATACAACCCTGCATTCACAAAACAACACCCAAAGAAATTGAAACATAAGCAAGAAGAAATTAACCACAACCAACAGATTCAGTTTTCACCCAAAGAAATTACGTTCGTAACACAATCCTGTCCGTCATGTAATTACCACACACTGGTATACTAAATTCATATTAACTCTTTGTGAAATCTTCCCAAAAGGAATAGCTGAAGGCTACTTTGATGATTACACCACATGCACCACGTGGTCAACTTGGTTTACAGAAAGCGTATAACTCCACAGTAATTTTGATAATTAAAATAAATTCGATCGAAAAGCAATTGACAAAAGAAAAACCTTGAACTAGTTACTAACGTCTTACTATTAACCTGATGGGTCAAACAGTTATATAAGCACGTGGTACTGGTCTCGCAAAGTACACTCCACGTGGGTTGAACATAAAGAAAAGCATAAAGAAAAGTTGCTATATTGTAAAATATTGTCAAGACGAGACGTTATAATCACACAAGCATTCACATTTAAGATTGATGAACTTAGTTAGAGTTACTGATCAACACGTGGTTCCACTTTACTCGCAAAGTAATGACAAAGCAACTACCCCAAAATAATCTGAACTTCACACGAGAATTACACTACGCTGCAATTTAAGATAACCTTAGATATTTTAGAGCTAAAACCGAAATAAAGATGATTAAATTTTCAGTTAGGCTGAACTTAACAAATCCATTGTCCTATGGACTTAGCAGACACGCGCTTAGCCGGAGATCTTACCACTTCAGACGCTCGCCACGGCCACACTGCAACTGCCTACTGCCGAGCGTGTTTCCTGAGGGTGGCTCACAAAGACAAACGGAAGGGGCCAGAGGGGCAGCTTCCTATACCAACATGACAACGGACGGACAGAACCATACTAAGGATAGAAACCTCTCTGCTTTAAGAAAGCGTAGCTACCTGTTCCGACGTTGGTCCTACTGTTCTCTAGCAGACAGCCTTGTCTGCTACCCTCAAGCATGCAACTACAAATACATTTGCTCATTCATACTCTCACACAGAAGGGAAGGGGGATGACAGTATCTTATCATATACAGTATATAAAAGAAAGCGGATGTAGGTTCCGTATGAGACTGTGTGACATGAATTACATATAAACTGTGTTTTAAAGTGTAGTAGTGTGACAGATCGTTCTTGTTTATGTGTAAAAGTAACACGTTCCACTACTCAGTCTCCTCCCAGATAGTCAGAAACGCCACAGTAAATTTAGGAGAGGAATTTATTCCATAAATGACAACAGATTTAAGAAATCAAACATGAAAGGAATCCAACAGAGACCTTTCAAGTGTTCCTCGAAAAAACGTAGCCTTCACTCCGGTGATTCCTACTTGAGGTCCCGAAGCATCTCCGTAATACCTGCGTGTTGTTAGAACCTACCGGTAACAAATTTAGTAACGCCCCTCTGAATTGCTTCGATATCTTCCTTTAATCCGACCTAGTTCGGATCCAAAATACTAGAACGGTACTGAACCATGAGTCACACTAGTGTCCTAAACGCTGCTTCCTTTACTGACAAGTCAGACTTTCCTAAAAGTCTCCAAATAAACCGACCATTCACCTTCCCTACTACAGTGCTTACATGGTCATTCCATTCCATATTGCTTTGCAACGTTACGCTAGAAATTTAATCGACGTGATTGTGTGAAACAGCACTGGTTTCGAGCATTTTGGATTGATTTGTCCTATCTGTCTGCGTTAACTTACATTTCTCTGCATTTTTAGATAGCTACCATTTATCACACCAATTACAAATTATGTCTAAGTCATCTCGAATCCTTCTACAGCCCATCAACGACGACACCTTCCCATACACTGCAGCATCGTCTGTCTGGCAAATCTCATTATACATATGTATGTATGTATATGTAATATAACAGCAGTATTATCACACGTCCCTGGGGTATTCTTGAAGATACTCTTGTCCCTGATGAACACTCGCCGTCGAGGACAAGATACTGGGTTCTGTTACTTGAAAAGTGCTCGAGCCACTCACATATCTGGGAACCTATTCCATACGCTTGTAGCTTCGTTAACAGTCGGCGGAGTGGCAGCATATCAAATGCTTTACGGAAATCTAGGAATGTGGAATCCGCCTGTTGCCCTTCATCCATAGATCGCAGCATCTCTTGTGAGCAAAGGGCAAGCTGAGTTTCGCACGTGTGATGCTTCCTAAAAATGTGCTGATTTGTGGAGAGAAGCTTTTCCCTCCTCAAGGAAATTTATTATATTCCAACTGAGAATATGTTCAAGGAGTCTGCAGCAAATTCGATGATAAAGATATTGGTCTGTAATTTTGCAAGTCCGTTCTTTTACTCTTCTTATTTGTAGGAGTCATCTGCACTCTTTTTCCAGTCACTTGGGACTTTCCGTTTGGTGAGATACGTGCCATAAATGCAAGCTAAAAAAGGGGTCAATGCTGTAGAGTACTCTTTGTAAAACCGAAATGGGATTTCATCAAGACCTGGCGACTAATTTGCTTTCAATTGTTTCTCTACACCAGCGATGTTTATTACTATGTTCTCCATATGGGAGTCTGTGCGGTGGTCAAACTATGGTATGTTTGTACGATTCTCCTGCTTGAATGATTTCATAAACCCGAAATTTAAAACTTCTGCTTTACTTTTGCTATCTTCTACTGCCACACCAGACTGGTCAGCTAGGGACTAGATAGAAGCCTTAGAAGCACATAGCGATTTTTTGTCCTACGCTTTCTGCATCGATTTTACTACAGATACGCGAATTTCTGTTTCAGAGGAACCATCTTGGCATTTGTCTGCAGCGGTTTAAAGAAGGAGCATTTACCTGACGCAATTTAAAAATGTATTTCAAAGATGAATAAAACTACTACCGGGTACTAATATCACAGCTACTTAGAGGTTAAAAAGAAAAGAGCGATCGATGAGTGCCACATACTTGCATACTTGGTCTCCCTCTGTGCAGAATGCATTCACTATTCTTTTTCATCCGCACGCACCGTTCTAATTTGTGTAGCGTTTGTTCGGGAGACGGGCACTGGTAACAGCGTACGACAAACTATTAGCATTCGCCTATGAAAAATACCAACAGTGGCGAATTTTCCACAGAGCACCGATGCCGGGTAAACCCCCTGAGAGACCGTACCTTACGTGGTAAGCGCAATTGCATTTTAAAAGAAAAGAGAAGACTCAGACACGCTGAAATACATCTGAGTAGAAGGGAAAAAAACCCAAGCTATCGTGTGGGATCGCTACCGCAATATCTTATTCCACAAACGTGGCGCACACGGGGAGGTGAAAGTGTTACGGAATGACGGCCGTGGAAGACGCTCTGTGTGTGTGTGTGTGTGTGTGTGTGTGTGTGTGTGTGTGTGTGTGTGTAGAGGACGTGCGCGCTAGACGGATTGCGTGGGCGAGCTAGGCGGGAGGGGAAGCACGCGGAAGCGTCAATATAGCGGCCCTCACCGCGGAGTCCAGCAGCCAGTCGCAGCCATGCAGGTCGCCGCGCTACTCATCTGTCTGCTGCTGACCGCGCTGACGTCACAGGTTCAGGCGCAGCCCGAGCGCTGGGTAAGCTCCGTAACGTGTTTGTATTGAGAAAGCTGCATCAGCGAGGTGGTTCCGTAACTGTACTACTTAACCACGATATTTTTGCACTTGGCTGCTATCGAAAACACGCTGCGACGTGACAGTAAACAATCACATTACTTATCGCATCGCATTATCAATGCCTTCAGGTCAGTTGTGCGTATAATACCAACGCCGATTACGCGCTGACACAATGAGCGGACCAAATCGCACTCACTCAGAGGTGAAACAATATTTTGGTCGAAACTTCCTGGCACATTAAAATTGTGTTCCGGACCGCCACTGATACTCGAAAGGTTGGGCTTTCGCGGGCCAGCACTCTACCAACTGGCCTGCCCAAGGAATGTAGCAGACGAGGTACTGGCGGAAGTACAGCCGAAAAGAAAGGGGTCGTGAGTCGTGTTTCTGTGTTTGTGTCGCTCATTGCCTGCGAAAGGCAAATGTCTCGAGTTCTGTTCTCGATCCGGCACACAGTTTTAATCTGCCACGAAGTTTCATATCATAGCGCGCTCCAGTGGAAAGTGAAAGTTTCAATCTGGAATTTTGCGGTCGACTAATACGAGCCGCACGGGGCAGCCGCGCGGTCAGAGACGCTTTGCCACATTTCGGCGCTCCCCCCGTCGGAGGCTCGAGCCTACCTTCGGGCATGGGTGTCTATGTGTTGTTCTTAGCGGGAGTTAGATTAAGCAGTGTGTGAGCCTAGGGACCGATGACCTAAGCAGTTTGGTCCCATAGGAACCTACTACAAACTAATACAACATACAGACATCAGTCAGATACAGATGCAGTACTGAGCAACTGTCCTGAGAGCCTCGCTATTGATTGTTTATCTGCATCTACATGAGTAGTCGGCAAAGCACCTTACGTTGTGTGGCAGAGGGTACTTGTAGTACCATCATCTGCTCCCCCCTTTCTTGTTCTATTCACCAAAGCCCGGGGAGAGAATGGATGTCGATAAACCGCCATCTAATTTCTCTAAATTTCTCGTCCTCGTCATTTCGTGAGAAGTATGTGAAAGAAAATAAGAAATCGCCAGACTCTTCTTGAAACGTACTCTGTCCACAACGTCTCTCTTGTAGCGTCTGGGGTTTGTTGAGCATCTCCGCAACACTCTCGCACCGAGTAAACCGCCGCGTTACGAAACGCGTCGACCGTCGGTTTTCGGTTGTATCGGTAATATTTCACGCCATTTTAACCTGACTGTTAAAACCGCTCAAATCTACAAGCTTCTGAAATAATCAATTTTGGTTTTTTGTCTTAATTTCAAGATATAAATAATCAGAGTGTTATATTACATAGGCAGTTTAAAAGAAAACTTAGCCCGTCCACCGTTCACTGCTCTTCTGGAAAGGTGATAACGGGCTGAATACAACAAAAAATCACCAGCATTCTCCTAGTGATTCTAATTTTTTCATTCTCTGCTCAAAAATCATCTTGTAATCGGAGATCGTACCACTATATGGGCATTACGAATACCCAGTGCTAAAGGGTGAAAAATGAGACTGGATACCTGTGTTGTGGATGTTAATTTGCCCGTTTCCAAGAGCTGCAAGCAAATAAAGGCATATTATGTAGACACAGGAGGCAGATAAGCTACTTTCCGTTTTTACTGAATACTAAGAATTAATTGTTTTTTAAGCTTTTAATGTATTAATGTTGCCATAACTTCCTTCCTCTTTTATTATTTCATAGAAATGACAGACAAATCTTACATCTTTTAAAGCAAATGAAGCGTTGTACTTCATTGCTTCGTAACTTGGTAAAAATATTTCCAGACCAAAGCCGGTGCCATTCTGTAATACGTCGGATGCCCATCGGCGACAGCGAGAAGCTACCGCATATATCAGGTAGTGGGAAGTCTTGCACACTGCATGCACGCGTGTACGTTAAGCCAGCACACACGACAACACGACCATTAGTGTCTCAGCAGTGCTGTACCAGTTCTTAAGTCCTGTGTTTCTTGCTCGTTTCTGTCGGCATTATTACTAAAATACACTCCTGGAAATTGAAATAAGAACACCGTGAATTCATTGTCCCAGGAAGGGGAAACTTTATTGACACATTCCTGGGGTCAGATACATCACATGATCACACTGACAGAACCACAGGCACATAGACACAGGCAACAGAGCATGCACAATGTCGGCACTAGTACAGTGTATATCCACCTTTCGCAGCAATGCAGGCTGCTATTCTCCCATGGAGACGATCGTAGAGATGCTGGATGTAGTCCTGTGGAACGGCTTGCCATGCCATTTCCACCTGGCGCCTCAGTTGGACCAGCGTTCGTGCTGGACGTGCAGACCGCGTGAGACGACGCTTCATCCACTCCCAAACATGCTCAATGGGGGACAGATCCGGAGATCTTGCTGGTCAGGGTAGTTGACTTACACCTACTAGAGCACGTTTGGTGGCACGGGATACATGCGGACGTGCATTGTCCTGTTGGAACAGCAAGTTCCCTTGCCGGTCTAGGAATGGTAGAACGATGGGTTCGATGACGGTTTGGATGTACCGTGCACTATTCAGTGTCCCCTCGACGATCACCAGTGGTGTACGACCAGTGTAGGAGATCGCTCCCCACATCATGATGCCGGGTGTTGGCCCTGTGTGCCTCGGTCGTATGCAGTCCTGATTGTGGCGCTCACCTGCACGGCGCCAAACACGCATACGACCATCATTGGCACCAAGGCAGAAGCGACTCTCATCGCTGAAGACGACACGTCTCCATTCGTCCCTCCATTCACGCCTGTCGCGACACCACTGGAGGCGGGCTGCACGATGTTGGGGCGTGAGCGGAAGACGGCCTAACGGTGTGCGGGACCGTAGCCCAGCTTCATGGAGACGGTTGCGAATGGTCCTCGCCGATACCTCAGGAGCAACAGTGTCCCTAATTTGCTGGGAAGTGGCGGTGCGGTCCCCTACGGCACTGCGTAAGATCCTGCGGTCTTGGCGTGCATCCGTGCGTCGCTGCGGTCCGGTCCCAGGTCGACGGGCACGTGCACCTTCCGCCGACCACTGGCGACAACATCGATGTACCGTGGAGACCTCACGCCCCACGTGTTGAGCAATTCGGCGGTACGTCCACCCGGCCTCCCGCATGCCCACTATACGCCCTCGCTCAAAGTCCGTCAACTGCACATACGGTTCACGTCCACGCTGTCGCGGCATGCTACCAGTGTTAAAGACTGCGATGGAGCTCCGTATGCCACGGCAAACTGGCTGACACTGACGGCGGCGGTGCACAAATGCTGCGCAGCTAGCGCCATTCGACGGCCAACACCGCGGTTCCTGGTGTGTCCGCTGTGCCGTGCGTGTGATCATTGCTTGTACAGCCCTCTCGCAGTGTCCGGAGCAAGTATGGTGGGTCTGACACACCGGTGTCAATGTGTTCTTTTTTCCATTTCCAGGAGTGTAGTACTGCTTACTGTCCTCGTTTTCTACAATAACGCAATATTTAAAACCAATATGAATTTCACTAATAAAACTTACTCCTCTTTTAGGAAAGATTTATTTAAAAACAAAAAAATTTGGCACTGCTGATATGGGCAATCGATATTTCGGTTTTTTACTCGGTTATCAGTAAAAAATAGAAAAACACGTTATAGCCGAGACGAAACAAATACCGTTTATTTAGAACTAAAATACTAGTATGTGTTTTAACCGGTCGGTTTTCTCAACCCTGGCTCACCGTTACATCTTCTCTATCATATTAATGCTGATTGGTAAGTGCCGCAGACTGATGATCGGTCTCAAATGTGTTTTCCAAGGCACTTCTTTTGTGGATGAATGACGTTTCCTTAACATTCTGCCAATTAATCTCAGCCTGGTATCCGCTTTTCGAGCTGTTTGTTTTATATGGTCATCCACTTTAGGTCGCTCCGAATGGTTACTCCTATTTACACTCCTGGAAATGGAAAAAAGAACACATTGACACCGGTGTGTCAGACCCACCATACTTGCTCCGGACACTGCGAGAGGGCTGTACAAGCAATGATCACACGCACGGCATAGCGGACACACCAGGAACCGCGGTGTTGGCCGTCGAATGGCGCTAGCTGCGCAGCATTTGTGCACCGCCGCCGTCAGTGTCAGCCAGTTTGCCGTGGCATACGGAGCTCCATCGCAGTCTTTAACACTGGTAGCATGCCGCGACAGCGTGGACGTGAACCGTATGTGCAGTTGACGGACTTTGAGCGAGGGCGTATAGTGGGCATGCGGGAGGCCGGGTGGACGTACCGCCGAATTGCTCAACACGTGGGGCGTGAGGTCTCCACAGTACATCGATGTTGTCGCCAGTGGTCGGCGGAAGGTGCACGTGCCCGTCGACCTGGGACCGGACCGCAGCGACGCACGGATGCACGCCAAGACCGTAGGATCTTACGCAGTGCCGTAGGGGACCGCACCGCCACTTCCCAGCAAATTAGGGACACTGTTGCTCCTGGGGTATCGGCGAGGACCATTCGCAACCGTCTCCATGAAGCTGGGCTACGGTCCCGCACACCGTTAGGCCGTCTTCCGCTCACGCCCCAACATCGTGCAGCCCGCCTCCAGTGGTGTCGCGACAGGCGTGAATGGAGGGACGAATGGAGACGTGTTGTCTTCAGCGATGAGAGTCGCTTCTGCCTTGGTGCCAATGATGGTCGTATGCGTGTTTGGCGCCGTGCAGGTGAGCGCCACAATCAGGACTGCATACGACCGAGGCACACAGGGCCAACACCCGGCATCATGGTGTGGGGAGCGATCTCCTACACTGGCCGTACACCACTGGTGATCGTCGAGGGGACACTGAATAGTGCACGGTACATCCAAACCGTCATCGAACCCATCGTTCTACCATTCCTAGACCGGCAAGGGAACTTGCTGTTCCAACAGGACAATGCACGTCCGCATGTATCCCGTGCCACCCAACGTGCTCTAGAAGGTGTAAGTCAACTACCCTGGCCAGCAGGATCTCCGGATCTGTCCCCCATTGGGCATGTGTTGGGACTGGATGAAGCGTCGTCTCACGCGGTCTGCACGTCCAGCACGAACGCTGGTCCAACTGAGGCGCCAGGTGGAAATGGCATGGCAAGCCGTTCCACAGGACTACATCCAGCATCTCTACGATCGTCCCCATGGGAGAATAGCAGCCTGCATTGCTGCGAAAGGTGGATATACACTGTACTAGTGCCGACATTGTGCATGCTCTGTTGCCTGTGTCTATGTGCCTGTGGTTCTGTCAGTGTGATCATGTGATGTATCTCACCCCAGGAATGTGTCAATAAAGTTTCCCCTTCCTGGGACAATGAATTCACGGTGTTCTTATTTCAATTTCCAGGAGTGTATTTTACGGTAGATACTGTTTCCATTGATTTGTCGCCAAAATTGTAATTGTACAGTAGCGGATTTCTTTTACTACGTGTGCGGAGTGTGTCACATTTATTCACGTCCTGCCCCTGCCCCACTCAAAATCCTCTGCACCTCTTCTCATATTGTTACCATCTTACACACTATCACATTATCGAAAACAGCCCCATGCAGCTTCAGACGCTGTCGATTAGTTCATTAACGTAAATACAGCGGCGTTATAACACTCCTTTCGCATACTCCAGAAATTACTTTCAGAATTCAACATTTTTAGTAACATTTTTGGGAAACAGCGATCTTGGAAACCATATAAAATCAGTGAAAAAAACAGGCTGGATCGCGACGGTTATTTTATTAAAATGGCCGGTTTCGGCCTAGTCTTAGGCCATCTTCAGACAGCACCATCAGCTGCGTACAACACTCAGTTGTACTCGGTCGCTGAAATTGATGAGCAGCAATCGTTGAGTGCGCATTCTTTTTATTTGGCGAAGAGGTACGGCACCAGTGCGTGCTCGCTCTTTTCCTTTCAGGTTGGTGATAATGTGTCCAGGTTTCATGTAACAATTCAGTCCACAAGCCCATTACTTTCGACCTGGAAACGACGCAAAAGTTCCTCACAGGTACCGATGCAGCGATCTTTCAGTTCAGCAGGTAGCTCACGTGGCGCCACCGTTTCGCACGCTGTAATGAATCCAGCACCTCACAGACAAAATTATGTGTTAACCAGCACTAACATCCAAAACAGTGACTGATTAGTTTAAATTAGTTTACAGTTTTCCTTCACAACAGCTCTATTGTTTTAGTTCGTTACTGTGCTGTGTCCCTAAACTAGCCGCGAAACATCTTCCGCAGAAATTTCTACACCACTCGTACACTCGCTGCAGGGACACATATAAATCACCGTACTGTACTTCCATCTTGCGATGTATTTCCACATTTTTAACAACTTCACTTCTCAACTAAGTATCTCAGATTGTTGTTACAAGCGGTGCAAGTCGATAAGGTGTTGGCCAACTTTTGTACTGGCATAGTTTTCTTTTCTATGATACAGTAACAGGCTGCTAACTGCTCGTCATTTGTCGAAAAGCAAGGATAACTTCTGCCAGCTTCCAAACCAATGGTACGACGTTTAGGAATTTTATGGCACTTTTAAGGACTTCATTTGGATCGCACTCGCAAATTGGTTGTTTCTTCTGACCTCAGAGGTCAGCCTTTGATGATTTGGTTGGCGTCGCCCTTCAGCCACACTCACACGAAGCTATTTCTACCCACTGCACTCGATGACGATCCTATCTAAATTTTCCACGACGGAAACGAAGGCTAAACAGTATCACTAGAAAATTCCGTTATACCCTCCAGAATCGTACCGCGATCGCAACGGTATGTTCGTGCCTATTTACAGATTGTGTTGTCCCTCATGTTGGTAGAAATACACAAGTTCTTGTTCCATTCTGCATAAATTTGCACTCGCAGATGGTAGTGTAGGTCTGCATATGGATCAGCCATATTTCTTTGTACTTCGCATGGGTATCGACAACTTAATTTCCCGTTTCCGCCGACAACATAATAGTGTTTATGCGATGTTGCGACTGCACGAGGCGCTCCATGTCTGCAGGTCACTTAATTTTATCACAGGGTTGTGACTGTGACTTCTTTGATGTTGTCTGTACAATTAAGCACGTTAGCCGGACTAGGCTACGTAGAACGTAACGGAACTATAAGATGTGTCGTGGCAGTGAAATTTCCCGTATTCAGTCCCCCGTTTTTCGTAAGATATTTTTCTGCGAGTTTAATTGGCCCTCACCTCTTGAGATGCTGTATATATTTACGGGCATTTCAGGCATTTCATTCTACATCTACATCTACATCTACATTTATACTCCGCAAGCCACCCAACGGTGTGTGGCGGAGGGCACTTTACGTGCCACTGTCATTACCTCCCTTTCCTGTTCCAGTCGCGTATGGTTCGCGGGAAGAACGACTGTCTGAAAGCCTCCGTGCGCGCTCTAATCTCTCTAATTTTACATTCGTGATCTCCTCGAGAGGTATAAGTAGGGGGAAGCAATATATTCGATACCTCATCCAGAAACGCACCCTCTCGAAACCTGGCGAGCAAGCTACACCGCGATGCAGAGCGCCTCTCTTGCAGAGTCTGCCACTTGAGTTTATTAAACATCTCCGTAACGCTATCACGGTTACCAAATAACCCTGTGACGAAACGCGCCGCTCTTCTTTGGATCTTCTCTATCTCCTCCGTCAGACCGATCTGGTACGGACCCCACACTGATGAGCAATACTCAAGTATAGGTCGAACGAGTGTTTTGTAAGCCACCTCCTTTCTTGATGGACTACATTTTCTAAGCACTCTCCCAATGAATCTCAACCTGGTACCCGCCTTACCAACAATTAATTTTATATGATCATTCCACTTCAAATCGTTCCGCACGCATACTCCCAGATATTATACAGAAGTAACTGCTACCAGTGTTTGTTCCGCTATCATATAATCATACAATAAAGGATCCTTCTTTCTATGTATTCGCAATACATTACATTTGTCTATGTTAAGGGTCAGTTGCCACTCCCTGCACCAAGTGCCTATCCGCTGCAGATCTTCCTGCATTTCGCTACAATTTTCTAATGCTGCAACTTCTCTGTATACTACAGCATCATCCGCGAAAAGCCGCATGGAACTTCCGACACTATCTACTAGGTCATTATCGTATTCCAACCCCCCGTAAGCATATTCCTTGAGATAGATAAATAGTTAAACGTATATACAAATCTGGGTTAGGATTAGAATTACAACACGCTGTGGCGCATCTTTATCATGATGCAGCAGCCCCCACCACGGATGCTTTCGCCACCGTTCAGCAACGGTGGATTCTTCTTAAGAGAATAGCCTGTTACATAAATGTCAAAAATCAGTTGTACTGACATTTGAGAAACAACAAGTGGTAAAATGTCTACCACATGACGTCTTGTCGCCTTAAAGGAGTTCTCGGCTAACATCAACTCACTACATCCAATCTCAAAGGTAACTAACGCTCGCGACCGTTACAGTGTGCATTCAAAGCAAACCTGATTTGCATCCACATAGAGACACTACTAACGCCACTCTTATGCAGCTGGAGTGAAATTTGCAGGAGGGGGAGATTAGTGTCTAACGTCCCGTCGACAACGAAGTTATTAGAGACGGAGAACATGCTCGGACTAGGGAAGGATGGGTAAGGAAGACGGTGGTGCTCTTTCAAAGGAAACTTCCCAGCATTTGCCTGAAGCGATTTATGGAAATCACGGAAAACGTAAATCAGAATGGTCGGACGTTGGTTTGAACCGTTGTCCTCTCGAATACGAGTCCAATGCGCTAACCACTGAGCCACCTCGCTCGGTCGTGAAATTTGAATAGACATAATCTTACAAATTTTTGTTTATGTCGCACAACTTCTTCTTGGTGTTGCGATTTTTTTCCGTCACTTTATTTTGCCTTACCACTCCCTACCTCAGTTTCTTGGGAATCTGCCCTTATTTTCATAAGCGCAATTGATTCATAATTGGTATCAACAATGGCTAATTGAAATCTGAGCAGTTTTCAATATCATCGTATATGGGACCTGCAACGTCCGAGAAATAGAGAAACGAAACTTTCATGATTGCAGCCGGGTAAGGTGTCCTAAAACTGATAGTCAAAACTTCCCAAAAAGATGATACCCCGTCTATCCATGAAAAAAACCACACCTATCACAAATGTTCCTGCTGTTAGTTATGCTGCCATTGTTTAGAAACAGTTAGTCATCATTTCTTTCTCCATTAGAAACTTCACTTTCCAGACTGAAACACAGTTCTGGAACATTTGTATCATTTACGCAAGTATTGACTATATGCCAGAAATATTTTTGTGTGAGATACATAGAAAATAGTCCACTGTCACCTAATTTATTCATTATTGACACATTTGTTATTTGGGTATGATTATTAATCAGTCAGTATGTTCCTTAAATACGAAACGCTCCATTCCAACATACTGTATTATACAGATTCCATAAAGTGATGCACTGTCGCCTATGACCCAACCATCAGCCACACAGTGGTGTAGCGCGGGATGCCGCACCTACCATACGCCAGGAAAACAACTGCGGGAGACCACACTCCAGCAGTAAACTCACTGCTGAAAGTGAAAAGCTGCCAAACAAAAAAGAGTAGCCCAGAAGCGGGAGAGCCAGAAAGGCATGCCAGTGACCAAAGCTGTGGCAAGTACACTAAATAGAAAGGAAACTGAAGAGATTGATTCTGATTCCGACATTTGTTTGGAGAGTGACTACAGCATGGATGAGGTCGCTCTATTTGCAGAATCCACACCAGATCCTATTGTAATGACTGATCCTGCAAACGTAGCTGGAAGATATTATATCTTGGCTAAATGAAGAGGAGGAAAGACGAATCCATACAGCTACACATGTCTGTGTCATACAAAAAAGTACTGGAAAATGACCTAGAAGTTATGGCTCTAGAGACTGTGGACAAGGACGACAGTTTTCGTATAGAAAGAAAAAGACATTTCTCTTATTATTGATGTGACAAGGAAAGTGCCAATTTCTCATGTTGCTAATGCGGTGGGAAATACGAGGGTTGTTCATTAAGTAATGCCGCACTTTTTTTTTTAAAAGCCATTAATATACATAGACAAACATCCTTGTTGGTGCTTCTCATTTGATGTTTGTTCTGTGCGCCGGTGAAGTTTCGAACCGTTCTGGCAGATGTCAGAGCCGTAGTACAACGTCAAAATGATGTCTACGACTGACATTACAAGAAACTTGCCGTTATGGAATTCTTGTGTGCAGAAAAAGAAATCGTGGTGAGCATCCATAAACGTTTGTGTGTGGCGTACGGCGATGCTGCAGTTGATAGTACAGTTGGGCGATGGGTAAAGAAAGTTACAGCCTCAGGAAATGCAGAAACAGAGCTCCACCATCAGCCACGCTCGGGACGTCCTGCCACAGCCACTGCTCCAGACATGCTGAATCGTGCGGATGCCTTTATTCTTGACGACCGGCGCATCACAACTCGACAGTTGGTTCTACAGTTGTCGGTCAGCATTGGACGTGCGTCTGCAATGATGGAGACTCTCGGATATTCAAAGAGGTCCTCACGAAGCGTTCCACGAAAGCTCAAAGCGGACCACAAGATTCAAAGAAAGGCCATTTCATCTGAATTGTAGGAGCGTTTTGAGACCGACGGAGAGGGCTTTCTGTAAAGGACCGTTACTGGGGACTAAAGCTGGGTGCACCGCTTTGCGCCGGAAACACGAAGGCAGTCCATGGAGTGGCATCATCCTCATTCACCAAAAAAGAAGAAATTCAAAACAACCTCCTCTGCCGGAAAAGTCATGGTGACAGTCTTCTGGTATTGTGATGGCGCCATTCGCGTGGATGTGATGCTAATAGGTTCAACCATCAATTCAGAGGCATACGTGAAGACTCTGAATAAACTCAAGAACTGTTTCCGACGTTTTCGATCGGACAAGAATCCAGCAGAAATCTTGCCCCAACACGATAATGCACGCCCACGCACAAGTCAGAGAGCCCGGGAACACATCGCCAGATTGGGATGAACATCATTGCCTTGTCCACCCTACAGTCCAGACCCGGCACCTTCGGGCTTTCATCTCTTTGGGCCGCTTAAAGATTCTCTATGGGGAACACACTTTGAAGATGACGAGAGTGTCAGTTATGCTGTGAAAATATGGCTACACCTACAGGACAAGAGCTTTTACCAGCAGGGAATACTTGCTCTTCCACAACGTTGACGTACGGCCATAGAACGTGATGGAGACTACATAGAAAAACAGGACATGGACAAGACATGTTGATGTATATTGTCACCAAATTCTGACTCTTAACAATAAATATGTTCTGAGAAAAAAAATGTGGGGCATAAGTTATTGAACGGCCCTCGTATAAAACGAGAAATCTGCTTCGTTTTTCCTGGTTCTCTTCATGTTCATGTAAAATAATATAACAAGACGGTGACTCTCTTTCGTGTATCTCTCACTTTTGTATTATTAGCAATATATTAAGTATAATTGTCAACAGGTCCTGCCCATTGTTGGTTGACCTTATAGCATTAAAAAAAGGAAAAACAAATAAACCAATTTCTGTAGTTCATTCTTAAGTACGCTCCAGCCATAAATATCCCAGAAATATCACCCACAGAGAAATCTCACTTATACATACCTATCGTTTTGTGTGATTTATATATTTTGAGACCTCAACCTTCTGTTTCCAGTGTACACAACAATATATGTGTATCATACTTTAGGCCACTCGCATAATATTTAAGAATTTTAGTCCAAAAAATGATATACAGTTTTATTTTTACTAATTGACATTTGTAATTAAAGACTGTGTAATATTAAAGTTGCTAATACGCTCTAACATTTACAATTTTTGTTTTTTTCATAAATATTTTTATTCGTATTGAAATTCGTGAGAATAGAAGGTTTTGAATTTCGGGGAGTGAGAGCTTACAAATTCAATTTACAAAGCATATCCTGAGGGCGCTTTAAAACCATACATTGCTGATAACAAGTTTTGTCTCATATTGGATTTCTGGATTGGACGAACTAATAGCGTCATACCGTGTTTATAGACGACTGCGGTTATACAACTTGCATGGTAAAAGTAATAACGCCAAACTACACGCCCGTGTGGCAGGTATGTGATGTTTATTTTTTCTGAAAAGTTAAAACTCTATTTCGAGGCTTTCGCAGTTGAAATTCTGGAAACCCAGCAGGAACTGACAACCACGCAGTTTCAGTAACAATCCATAACACCATTCATGATCAGCACAAACTTCTCAGGCGACGGGGTTACCGTATGCATGGTAAGTACCAAAGTTCGTTCCCCAAACAGAGTTTTTGTTAATTTTCGGACTGGTTTGATGTGACACGCCACGAATTCCTCCCATGGGACAACCTCTTCAACTCAGAATAGCCTACGTCTTCAATTATTTGTTGGATGTATTCCATTCTATTTCTTTCGCTACAGTTTTTACCCTCTGCGACTTCTTCTGTTACCATGGAAGTTATTTCTTTCTTCTTGTCAGTGTTTTCCACGTGTTCCTTTCTTGGACGATTTTGTGGAGAACTTCCTTATTCCTAATCTTAACGGTCTACCTAATTTTCAACATCCTTCTGTAGCACAACATCTCAAACGCTTCGATGCTCTTCCTGTCTGGTTGTCCCACAGTCCACGAATCACTACCACACAATGCTGTTCTCCAAAACGTATCTGCTTGGAAATTTCTTCCTCGGATTATGCCCTACGCTTGATACTAGCATACCTTTCTTGGCCAGAATGACCTCTTTGTCTCTGTTAGTCTGCTTTATATGTCCTCCTTGGTTCGTCCGTCATGTGTTATTTTGCTTCCAAAATAGCAGAATTCCTTCCTCAACTAATTTGTGGTCCACAATTTCGATGTTAAGTTTATCGCTAATCTAATTTCTGCTTCTTAATATTTTCGTCTTCCTTCGATGTTCTCTCAGTCCAGACCCTGACCTCATCAAACTTTCCATTTCGTTCAACAGATTCTCTAATTTTTCCTTCGCTTGCACAGGAGGGAAGTAGTGTCATCTGTGAGTCTTATCATTAATGTCTTTTTCACCTTGAGTTTCAGTCTTACTCTTGAGTCTTTCTTTTATTTCCGTAATTCCTTCTCTGATATACAGAGCGTTCGGAAATTCCAGTTATTAACTTCTCGGACATGTAGAGGCGGGGTGAGTACGTAATATTTTGAATAGGAATTCATGTCCGGCAAAGTAACGTTTTCGTTCTACGACAGTTTCAACTCAGATGTTTAACTCATACACTTCTGCTTGACGAAATGAATTAGGCGTCACACAGTAAAATTATTAGCTAACAATCCCAAACGAAACACAACGAAACATTTATTTAGCACTTAAGCAAATTTGTATGTGTTAACACTTAGTCATTAGGTGTTTACGTTATTCCAAAACAAAATAGAATCCAACATACTGTACGTACAGAACGGTACTGACAAATTACAACAGCAACTCGGTGTGGCAACCGGAAACGTTGTTACAGGCATTGTACGTACGAAGCATATTCTGGTACACGCTCTGCATCCCACCAGATGTCTCTTCAGTTTCCAGTGCAGCGGCCAGAACTAGTGCCAGCATGTCTTCCTCTGTCTCTACAGGAGTCCCGTAAATTAAACTTTGCAGACGACCTCACAAGAAGTAGTCTACAGGAGTTAAATTCGGCGGTCGCGGCGACCACGCGTTTGGACCACTTCAGCCTATCCATCTTTCACCATATCATCTGGTGAGATGTGTCCGAACCGCGCGTGAGAAGTGAGGTGGTGCATCGTCATGCTGAAACCACATTTGACGTCATCCTGTGTACCCTATTGCATACCAGGACAAGCAACTCTGAGACTTTTCTCTTTCCCTCGGCAGACGTGGTCGCATTACACATCGGAACTGAAACCGTCGTAGAACGGAAACGGTTCATTTCTGGACATGGGTTCCCAGTCAAAATATTATGTACTCACTCCCCTCTACAAGTCCTAGAAGTTTGTAATGAAAATTTCCGAACACCCTGTATAGACTGAACAGTAGGGGCAAAAGCCTACATCCCTGTCTCACACCCTTTTTAATCCGACTCTTCGTTCTTGCTATTCTATTCTTATTCTTCTCTCTCGGTTCTTGCAAATATTGAATATTATCCGTCTCTCCCTGCATAGTTTAATCTTATTTTCTCAGAAGTTCGTATATCTTGCACCATTCTAGACTGTCGAACGCTTTTTCCAGATCGACAAAACCTATGAACGTGTCTTGATTTTTCATAAGTCTTGTTTCGATTATCAACAGCAACGTCAGAACAGCCTCTCTGGTATCGTTACCTTTCAGAAAGCTAAACTGATGATCATCTAACAGATTTTCAATTTTCTTTTTCATTCTCCTTCACATTCTTCTTGGATATATGAGCCGTTGGGCTGATCGTGCGAGAGTTTTCGCGCTTATCTGCCCTTGCTGCCATAGTTTCTCAGAGAGTGTATTCATTATATATTATTGATGCCGTGAACATACCTCTTTCGAATGTTTATATGATTAGATCCAGCCAGATAGTGTTTTAGAAAAATGTGAGGGTTTGCAAAAGAGTGAGTAAAAGAGCTACTACAAAAGGCAAAGATTAAAATTTTAACTCTTCACTAATCGAAGTTGTTTGAGATATACATTTACCTACCTTGTTAAAACTCTTTATTGATTTATTTACGTTATTTAGCATTCTATTTCAGTCAATTTCGATACCTAGAAAACTACACATGAAAAAATAATTTCAAAAGGCACTCAGGAATCGAAAACATGACGTGAGCGGTCCACAGCCAGGTGGCTTGGTCGCTGGGCCAGCGACACTTGCGCTTAAAGGCGTTAACCGTTTTGGTGCATAACCATTTTTCTATTTTCTCGAAAAATATGCATTTGCCGATCCCATATATGATGATGACGACAGATATGCAGTTTTGTACTATCTATCGATATTGTCAATTCTGAGTCGATAGCGCGTCATGAACTTCAGAGGTGGTTTTGTAAAAAACGGGCGGTAGTGAGCCAAAACATCTTAGAGTTCATCTGTTTAGGTGATTCACAAGGGATCTACCAATCATGAGCTGAATCAGTTGGCCGCTTCTGAAACCTTCTTCCCCTTGTGAGACACTCATTGACCCGGAGAAGAAATCAAACAACAACACGGTTCATTTTGATCAAACTTTTGTAAAATGTTCTTAGCTTTACGTGACAAATACAAAATGATCCGATTTGCGGTATTAGCGTTTGACTTAGTTTATGGCGAACACAACACGTGAACACCGTTTCAGCAAGCTCTCAAAGTGTGAATCGACAATCAACGACACGCAGCTGGTGCCTTATATACTTCGCCATTATCGACAAGCGCATCTTTCAGTTCCTCATTTCCCCTCTCGTTGATACGCTTAGCGAAGAATTGTCTGCCTCTTAAACAACCATCGCAATGTTACACAAACACACCCGCACACTAACGCGCAGACACAATGTTGAGGATCTTTTCCCCTTAGTAAAATATCAGCTTTTGTAAGGCTGCTGTTTTAGGATGTGCAACTTGGGCAGTATGTGGGATAAAACGAGATATACAGAGTAGTGACGAATGTCTAAAACCCAGGCAGCAGCCTACACGCTGCCACCTTTTCATCTACATCTATATCCACACCCTGAACCCACTGTGGAGAAGAAGGTATTTCTTATTGTTGTATTTATTACGGTTTCTTCCCGTTCCGCTCGGATGTGGAGCAAGGAAGAACGTTTCCTAACGTCTCTGTGAGTGCTGTAATTAATTCCAGTCTTGTCTTCACATTCTCCACAGCACGGATGGGCAACAGGCAGTCCGCGGGCCGGATCCAGCCAGAGGAAGAAACTCGTGGCAGATCGAGGAGCTCACGTTGCACCCCGCCCGGACGCATTTTAGGATATTCGCCATTTTGTTGTTCGCATTTTACCAGTTTGGCATTGTTGTTGTTGTGGTTTTCAGTCCAGAGACTGGTTTGATGCAGCTCTCCATGCTACTCTATCCAGTGCAACCTTCTTCATCTCCCAGTGCCTTTGGCATAATCTTGGTGAAACATAAGTCCAGGATGGCTTGCCATGAAGGCCAACAAAACGGGATGTAGAATATTGTCGACGTACCGCTGTGCTGTAAGGGTGCCACAGATGACAACGAAAGCGGTCCTGCTACTATGAAATAAATGGCACCCCAGACCATCACGCCTGGCTATCTGGCCGTATGGAGGGTGACAGTCAGGTTGGTCTCCAGAAACGTCTTGGACCCGGAATTTCATTCACTGGAGCAGAATTGTCCTCAGTGATGAGATATGATGACCAGCGAAGACATGTCTGATGTCTGGAGACGCCCCGGACGGTGGTGGATACCAAGCTGTCACCCACCATGCGGCCCAATAGCCAGGAGTGTTGGTCTGGGGTGCCATTTGTTTCATAGTAGCAGGACCCCTTTGGTTGTCATCCGCGACGCCCTTACAGCACAGCGGTACCTCGACAGTATTCTACACCCCGTTTTGTTGCCCCCCATGGCAAGCCATTCTGGGTTTACATTTCAGCAAGATAGTGCCCACCCGCACCCTAACTTGCCCAGCGAGGTTGCCGGATCTCTCTCCAGTTAAGAACGTTTGGAACATTATGGGCAGGGCCCTTCAACCAGCTTGGGATTTTGACGATCTAACGCGCCAGTTGGACAGAATTTGACACTATATTTCTTAGGGGGGTATCCAGCAACTCTGTCAATCAGCACCAACCCGAATAATTGCTTGCATGACAAGAGCGGGACCAAAGCGTTATTGATTTGCTCAATTTGTGAAGTTCTTAATCGTGAATAAATTATGCAGTTTTTCTGAAATTGTAACTATTTCTTTGTCTGTACTTGTACGTGAACACCACACCTATAGATTTTCGTCCCATTCGGGTGATTCCTTAGTGGTTTTGTGTGTGTGTGTGTGTGTGTGTGTGTGTGTGTGTGTTGTGCGTGGCTTGGCGTGTATGTGCGTTAGAGTGTATGTGAATGAGGCCTGCGGGTGACCAAAGGTTGCAGGAATGGTACATAGATAGCTGTAGTAAATTCTTAGACTCCTCCTTGAAACACTTAATAAGCTTTCACAGAATGGGCTCAGATTCTTCAGCAGTTCCGTGGTGCTATCGCCTGGGTCACACAAACCTGTAACAGTTCGTGATTCTTTTCTTTGTATACTTTCCGTATCCCCTATAGTCCTATCTAGAATGGATCCTACATACTTGAGCAGATTCTAGATAGGATTGACGGAGTGTTTTGTAAACAATGTCTTTTGTAGACTGAAAGCATTGGCCCACTAGCCTAGCAGTGATCCGAACTCTCCCACTTGCTTTACCTGCGACTGAGCGTGTATGATTATCTCGTTTCATATCCACAGAGTATTACACACAGATATTTGTCAAAGATTTCTTATTCCAAATCACTGATATTATAGTCATACGATACCATGTCTTTTTTCTTTCGTGAAGTCTACAACTTTATGTTTCTGTGCATTTAACCCAAGTTGCCGGTCTTTGGACCTCTTTGAATCTTATCAGCTTCTTTCAAGTAGTAATTCACTGTAGTCGTCCAGCTGTAGAATTCATGGTCAAATAAATAAAAATTTCGGGATCCACAAAAGACTAACATTCCTTATGATGAAAAGACTTTTTTGGAAAACGTCGTAAAATCTGTTCTCCGTCTTACCACAAACTTTAAAAATAAAATATGTGTCCATTTTCTAGTTATCACCAAAAAATACTGGAGACTAAGAATTTTGCTTGGCCGTTTAAAGTACATAATGGATTTCGCAGCAGTATTTGCCAGTTAATGATAAATTTTTATTCATAGATATTAAAAAATGGTTGAAATGGCTCTGAGCACTATGGGACTTAACATCTGAGGTCATCAGTCTCCTAGACTTAGAACTACATAAACCTAACTAACCTAAGGACAACACATACAACCATGCCCGAGGCAGGATTCGAACCTGCGACCGTAGCGGTCGCGCGGTTCCAGAATGAAGCGCCTAGAACCGCTCGGCCACACCGGTCGGCCATAGATATTAAGTTTTACATATTATGTACAGGGTTTCCCATAAAGAATGCAATATTTAATTTAATAATAAAACACATACTTCATTTGAAAACCGCTAGTATTATTAAGTCAACAGTCAATACGGAACACAAAGACTGAGATTAAACATGAAACAGGCAAATATGTTCCACCCCGCTTCGTCTGCAGACATCCACAGAATTTTCGACTATACTACAGCAAAGTTTCGCTTGAATTTGACCAATGACGTGTCTAATTTCTGCCTTGAGTCGAGGGATGGTTCGTGGATTGATCATATAAACAGAGATTTGACATGCTGTCAAACTCGGTGGCCAGTTCTGATCGCCATTGCGAGAGATGAGGCGAGCAGGGAATCTTGTTCTCAACAACCCTGATGTCCAACGGTAGTGTCCTGGTGGAACCACATGCGTTCCACATTCAGTTCTTGCAATTGTGGTCATAAAAACTGTGTTATCATATGCCTATAGCGATCACAAGTCACAACTGGAGGCAGACTGTAATACCCACTACTCAAGGTATGTCAATTTTCGTTGCGTTGTAACGAGTGGTTTCCAATGTATCCCTAAATAATATGAAGTCGGCACTTTTTTATGGCAACTAACACTCCCAGAAAACACTTGAGAGTCCAAATTTCATTTGTTCCCGGTTATCCGCTCATTGCAGGCTAGCATCCATACATATTATAGAAATGGATGTATGTATGTATATTCCACATCTCCTCCTAAATGACAGGAGCGAATTCAACCAAACTTGGTACACGTATCTCTTACTGTCGTTCAACAATCGCTGTGGGAGTAAGAACCACCTGACGACTATAGTTCAATACATATGACATCGTAAACAATGAGATGCGTGAAAAACTGCCGCATCATGCATGATGTTTAAATTTATTGCTCCTGTGATACAAAATCTATTCGCAATAAATTTCGCAGACAGTATTCACATATGCCGCTAAATCCACCTACAACATTACATCGTGTACCACACACAGTTCGGGAGATATGACGTCATAAACTCTGAGATGCGTGAAAAACTGCGGCATCATGCGTAACGTTTTAATACATCTATTCTTTACTACGAAGACATTCCCAGAGTCGAGTCAACTTAAGGAAATCCCTGACACCTGGCTGCACTTTTGACAGCTTTCAGGTGCGAAGAGCAAACAGCTGCAGGAGAAAACAAATCATAAAGATGGGAAGCAGCTTCGCCCTTTGGGCAGAAACTGTCTAATTTGGATACTGTGCTTATACATTTGTACGTTATGCATATTTCCTTCTACGACTGCTTCGTGATTTCAAAGGTGTTTTCACAAATACAAGGAAATGAATTTTTTTTATATTACACTAAAAACACAGTTCATTTTTTTGTTTTCGTTGCTAATAGATAATTGGAAAATGAATACCCTGGCAATGCCTGTTTTTCAGCTACTGTAACAATAAAACACCATGTATAAACATCCTCTTGGTTCAGATGGCACATCAAACTCTGTGTCCCCATATAAGTGTCTGGAGGTACCGGTTTTCAGGCCAGAGGAAGAGCGAGCTATTTCCAGCAGGATCACGCCATTAAAACAACGATTATTAAAAAATTACTCTTGTATGTGTTACCGTATTAAACATAATTTGTGACAGGATTGAGGATTTCTTGGTGGGGAGGACGCAGCTTGTATGATTTCTGGTTTTCTCGGTGTAATTGATTAAAAGTGTGGTTCTGGATACACATGCGAGTTGTTGTTTCGATTTTACGCACAATATTTCGACGACCTACCAAGTCGTCATCTTCTGGTGTCGCCATTTTTGCTGTTACGTGCATTCGCTGCCTAGGCTCCAGCCACTATGATGGTAGTCCAACCAGCGAATGCACCTAACAGCAAAACTCACAGAACATGAAAATAAGTACTGGGCTGGTCGCCGAAATAATGTGCATAAAATGGAAAAAAACTCGGATGTGTACCTGCAAGCACACCATGTTATCTTGGAGGGGAAATCATCGACAGAAGTAAAAGTAACTTCAGACGTGTCCCAGAGGTGTGTGCTAGAAGGCTTGTTATTCAAAGTGATTACAATTTTGACAACTTGTTTTAAATCTCCATAAACGTAAAAGCGTTAGCTTCGGTAACATTCGAGTCGTACAAACAACTCGGTGTAACAATTAGTAGGGATATAAAATGGAATGATCAAATAGGTTTGTTCGTAGGTAAGGTAGGTGGCAGACTTTGGTGCACTGGCGGAATACTAGGGAAATGCAGTCGATATACAACGGAGATTCATTATAAATCACTTGATCCCCCTTTTGGAATATTGCTCGCGTGTGTGGCATACATACCAAATAGGACTAACAGAAGACAATGAACGCAAACATAGAAGGGTGACACGAATGGCTGAAAATGGTTCAAATGGCTCTGAGCACTATGGGACTTAACATCTAAGATCATCAGTCCCCTAGACTTAGAACTACTTAAACCTAACTAACCCTAAGGACATCATACACATCCATGCCCGAGGCAGGATTCGAACCTGTGACCATAGCAGTCACGTGGTTCCGGACTGAAGCGCCTAGAACCGCTCGGCCACAACGGCCCGCACACGATTGGCCCCAGGTTTGTTTGTACGTGATAGTGACACAGATATGCTGAAATGGCACTCTTAAAGATAGATGTAAAGCATCCCGACAAAACCTACTTACAAAGTTCCAAGAACTGGCTCTAAATGTTGAGTCTAGGAATATGATCCAACCCCCTATGTATCACTCCCATACCGATCATGAGGATAAGATTAGATTAATTACAGAGGCATTTAAACAATCATTCTTCCCACTCTCCACACGTGAATGGAACGGGATGAAACCCTAACATGTGGTACCTTTCTAAGTACCCATTGTCATGCACTTCACAGTGGTTTGTATTGCATATACGTAGATGTAGATGCACTGTAATGCTGAAGTCAAATTTCGGCTCAAGCGCAACAGCACTTAACTCTGAGATTAAGCACAGAGTACTACACTATGTTACTAGCCAACCGCATGAAATGGGGATCTTAACTTTCTATTTTAAGGTATTTACTCTGGCTTTCTGGGACCAAAAATGTAACGTGATCCGCCATTTTATAGTTACAAATGAAATGACGTAGTTTCAGAGACTTTATTGTTCTCATACAGATATGATTTTATGTATATAGACTGAAGCAGTGAGTGAAAATTTGTACCAAGGCCGGAACTCTAACCTGGATCTCTTGCTTACTTTTTTTCTTTTTAATCTCATTTTGTTCGCTTTCGGTCTTTGCATCTGCTCGGGGCGGACGTCGTAAATTTTTTTATTACAGAGGGCAACTAACCCTCTCACCGAACACGCTGAGCTACCGTGCCCGCAACCTTACTAAGCAGTTGTGTTAGCCACTAAACCACCATGCCACAGCAGTTCACACAACTGCACTGATTACCCTCGCATATCTTGCTCCTCCACCACTGCACTAAGGCATCTTAGTGGCTAACACGCCTGCCTAGTAAGTGGAAGACCCAGGTTCGATTCACAACCCTGGTACAAATTTTCACTCACCACTTCAGTCTGTATACATAAAATCATATTTGTGTGAAACCTGTAAAGTCTCTGAAACTGTGTCATTTCGTTTGTATAAGTACCTGTTCCGGTGTTTCGGGCTGGATACCCCTTTTACGTTCAATGCTGAGATGCTATTCCAGAACATGGAGGGCCTTCGCAATTCTGTTCGTGTGTAAGGGGGAGTTTAAAGTAGACTGGGGCAGCAGTGAGAATTTGGATCGAGGAGAGAGTCAGGCCGGGGTAATCCGTGCAGTTGTGTGAATCGCTGTGCCAAGGCGGCTTAGTGCCTACCTAGTAAGTAAGAGACCCGGGTTCGATTCCTGACCTGGGTACAAATTTTCGCGGCCGCTTCAGTCTGTACACATAAAATTTTATGAATGCTCGTTCACTAAGCGTGCAGGGTAGTACTGAATTCTGACATGATTGTTAAACATTTAAGCCCTATGATTTAAACAGACTGAACCAAACAAAAGAAACTATCCGGAATGACCATGTAGTAACGAAGTTACTTCAGCACGCATTCTTAGGAAGACTATTTTTAAACATGTCTGGTATACACAGTGGTGACAAAAGTCACGGGATAGCGATATTCACGTACACAGAGGGCGGTAGTATGGCGTACAGAAGGCATAAAAAGGCAGTGCATTGGGGGAGATGTCATTTGTAGTCAGGTTATTCAAGTGAAAAGGTTTCCGACGTGATTATGGCCGGGAGACAGGAATTAACAGACTATGAACGCGGAATGGTAGTTGGAGCTAGACCCATGGGACATTCCGTTTCAGAAATGGTTAGGGATTTCAGTATTCCGAGACCCACAAAGGCAAGAGTGTGCCGAAAATACCAATTTTCAGGTATTACCACTCACCATGGAAAATGCAGTGGCCGACAGCCTTCAGTTAACGACAGAGAGCTGAGACGTTTGTGTAGAATTTCAGTGCTAACAGACAACCAACACTGCTTGAAATAAATGAACAAATCAATAATTGATGTACGACGAACGTGTATGTTAAGACAGCGCGACGAAATTTGGCTACGGCAGCAGACGACGGACGCGAGTGTCTTCGCATACAGCACGAAATCTCCTGCAGCGCTCGTGACCACATCGGTTGGAATCTAGATGACAGAAAAAATGTAGCCTGGTCAGAAAAACCTCGATCAATTGGTAAGAGCTAATGGTAGGGTTTGAGAACGGTGCATACCCAATGAAGCCATGGACCCAAGTGGACAACAAGGCACTGTGGTTCAAATGGCTCTGAGCACTATGGGACTTAACTTCTGAGGTCATCAGTCCCTGGAACTTAGAACTACTTAAACCTAACTAACGTAAGGACATCAGACATATCCATGCCCGAGGCAGGATTCGAACCTGTGAAAACAGCAGTTGCGCAGTTCAAGACTGAAGCGCCTAGAATTGTTAGGTCATACCGGCCAGCTTTTGGAGAACATTCTGGATAATTTGAGAGAATTAGTAGGCCACCCAGATCGCCCGACGTGAATCCCATCGAACATTTATGGGACATAATCGAGAGGTCAGTTTGTGCACGGATTGTGCACCAGCAACACTTTTGCAACTAAGGACGGCTTTAGAGGCAGCATGGCTAAGTATTTCTACAGGGAACTTCCAGCAACTTGTTAAGTCCATGCCATGTCGAGCTGCTGCACTACACTGGACAAAATGAGATCTGACTCGATATTAGGAGGTATCCTCTGACTTTTATTACCTCAGTGTATAAAGGAATGGGATCCTGAATAATCTTAATGGTCTAGAGATTTAGCAGTCAAGAATCCAGTTATTTAGTGACATCATTTAGCACTGAACAGGACATTATCATCACGACTCATTGTCTAGTTGTAAAAGCTATAGTCCCACACTTATGTATGAGGCAGGGGAATTAAGTGAATTTGTATGACGATCAGCACTGGTAAGCCTCACTGAAACATAAGGTTTATAATGTATTTAAGGATAGGTTTCTGCATCATGCACTACCTTTGGGTTGTCAGATCAACAGTGAAGCATAAGAGTGGGAAACTGCGACTATCGTTGACAGTAAAACTTGCAAGGATCCGCTTAATGGCAAAATGGCTGCCAACTAAATAACACTGATTGAAGACCACATGCTACTCTGCACATGGTGAGAAATACAATACTCACTCGCCATCATGAGTATGATGAACTGAATTAGTGCTACACACATCAAATTTAATTTAGTGATTTTAAATGGGGAAGATGGGTACAAGCCTAATGATGACTACATGGAGCATCTACACAAACAGATACAAGACCCTCTAATAAACCGAATTTTTGACACCAAGCTTCACTCGATGTAACAAATTTCACATGCAAAACGATATTTTAATATAAACATAGACATTCCCTATGCCTGAAGGTGCCACAAGTTTAAACAGATCCTAACTCATAAAATCCAAGTCAACCTAGAATTGCATCTCCACATTTCAGTAGAGCATCAATACTCACAAGCTCCTCTCAGCAGACTCTCCACTCACAATCTTTTTCTCCCTAGACTTGTCACAAACCTCAGCATCAGTCCTGTATGGAGAGCATGGCAAACTGACCAGTTGCCCACACCGACCATAAAGCATGAGATGTTAACCCAATTAGGGTTGGAAAAAACACAAGGATCTTTTTCCCTCTTCTTTCTGAACAGAGAAGACTTAGAGAAGATTCTACCCAGCAGACACAATTTTAAGAACAGTGTGAAAGTTCTGTTCTTCTGTTAAGATGTGATACTGCCAACTAAGTTTGAAAGGAAAACTAAATGACATACCCCTGGTCTCCCAGAGGAGTAGGAAAGGAAACCTCAATTGGCTAGCAGCTCTGCTGCCATGGAAATGGAAATGAGCGTACGGCATTGTGGGCCGGAAGTCTCCCATTCTGGGAAGTTCGGCCGCCAAGGGCAAGTACTTGATTCCATTTCATGGATGTTACTACTCCAGGATTTAATAAAAGAGGAGGCACATAGCTACCACGCAAGTACTTGATTCCATTTCATGGAGGTTACTACTCCAGGATTTAATAAAAGAGGAGGCACATAGCTACCACTCACAAATGACTGTAAAGAGAAATAAAATAAAGTTCCACAGAAATATTCCTCCAGATATTGGCAGGAAGATGATCACATGATCATTATTAATAAATATTACAGATAAGTCAGAGAATGGCAACATTATGGAGGAGGTACAAAAATAATGTATGTCTTTCATCATTCCAGTGCCTGAAGTGAAGTTTCCATAGAAACTCAAGGTTTGATATGAAGGATGAGGATCAAGGAAATTTTGTTAGGCGCTGGTTGCATGAGAATGTATACATGTTTATAGGGTTTTTTGATGCAACTCTAGGTCCAAAGTCAATGCTCTCATCTTTCTTTTGTGACAAGTCTGTTTCAAATCAAGTTCTCACTTTTACTTTTAAAACACTTTATTTAAAATATACACATGTTGACTTTATTAAAATAGGCGCACGAAGACTGACTAATGCGCCTCAACACACACACATATATACACAAACATCTGTCACCACAATCGATATTTCTCGAACATACTCGATATCCGATATAAATGTATTACAATTCCAACACGCCTCCTTACATTTATATCGCGATGTTTAACATATTCCTAATTTTAATGAATTTTTCTTTACATAACGACTTTGTGAATATATCTGCAACATTTTCATTCGAATCTACTTTAACAATATCAATGAGTCCCTGTAAATAATACTCATGCACAAAATGGTAATGTACTTCTATATATTTTGAATTCTTTGTGAAATTACCAAACTTCGCTATATTTAATGCTCCTGAATTATCTTCATATATGACAATAGGTTTTTCAAATTTAACATTAAAAATGTCTAAAATATCATGTACAAGTTTCACCTCGCTAACAGCTTCAGACAATGCTACATATTCTGCAAAAGTTGAAGCCTTTGTGACACTCGCTTGTTTTCTTGACTTCCAAAATACAACATTACTAAATAATCTAATTACATAACCAGAAGTTGACTTTCTATCCACACTATCACCTGCCCAATCTGAATCCACAAAACAATCTAATATCTCAGCACCTTCATTCCTACAATAGTTTAATTTCAAATCTTTAGTTAAATATAAATATTTCAAAATTCTCAAAGCATATTTAAAATGAGTACTACTGTAACAACTTTGGAATCTGCTCAAGTAATTCACACTATAGCTAATATCTGGTCTAGTACCCGAACTTATGTACAAGAGTGCACCTATCAAGTTTCTATATCTAACGTCATTACAATCTTCATACGCTGGTTCTAACTTTAAATTTACTTCCATTGGAGTTTTGTACAAGATCGAATCTTCAATTTTATATTTCGCAGCTAACGAATCAATGTATTTTTCTTGACTCAAACTCATAACTCTTGTTTCATAATCATAATTAATATCGATGCCAAGATATCTTTTTACCTCACCTAAATCTTTCATATTAAATCGCTTTGACAATAAGTTCTTAATCTTAACAATTTTTTCTTTTCTCACACAGCAAATGAGCAAATCGTCGACAAAAATAATCAAATAAATCAAGACATCTCCATCTCTCAATACATAAAGACAATAATCATATTTACTCCTTTTAAAACCTAAACTTCTTAAAAACTCGTCAAGACAATTGTACCAAGCTCGTGAGCTTTCTCGCAAACCATACAATGCTTTATACAATTTACAGACTCTACCCGTACCATCATCATATCCTCTTGGCTGCTTTACATAAACTTCAGATAAAACTTTACAATTTAGAAACGCAGTCTCTACGTCCATTTGTTCTATAACCAAACCTTCTTGACAACAGTATGACAACAAAATCTTTAATGTTTGCATATTGGTTACTGGAGAATAAATATCCTCAACGATTTCTTTTTGTTGAAACCCCCTGACAACTAATCTTGCTTTGTAAACACCCTCTGATTTCTTTGTGAAAACCCACTTTACATCAATGGCTTCTTTATCAACTGGTTTATCTACTAATTCCCATGTTTTGTTTTTGTTCAAACAATCAATTTCCTTATTCATCGCTTTTTCCCAATAATTTGATTCGGCACTGTTAATCGCCTCCTCAAAGCTTTCCGGACTATTTGCACTGCAAAAGTTTACATAAATAAAATTGCTGTAAACATAATCATTTAATATTTTTGGTTTTCTTTCTCTAGATGATCTCCTCAACTCAAGTACTTTCTCTGATTCATGATTATCAGAAAGCTTTTCATTTTTCTCAATTTCCTTCTGTTTTTCTATTAGTTCAGTTTCATTTTCTATACTTTCGTGTTCAGAATCACTAGAATATTCACTTACTGAATCATAATCTTTAAACCCAATACATTTAACACCACTTTCAACAATGTCCACATGTCTAGCAACAACTATCTTATTATTTATTAGCACTCTGTAGCCTACTTCACAATAACCCATTAAAACCCCCAAATCGGCTTTCCTATCCCATTTCGACTTTCTCAGTTGCTCAGGTACTCTTACAAAAACTCTACTCCCATACAACTTCAAATGATTAACATTAGGTTTTTTTCCCAGTAATATCTCATAAGGAGTTTTCTTTTCAATGGTATTAGCTAAAGTTCTGTTTTTGAGGTATGCTGCTGCACAAACCACTTCAGGCCAAAATCTCTTGTCTACTCGCGCTTCGGCTAGCAGACACCGTGACATGTCCATGATGGATCTGTTATACCTTTCAGCAGTACCATTAAGCTCATGCACATAAGGTGGACAAGCATTCAATACAATTCCTTTTTGTCTCACAAATTCATAGACATTTTCATTTAAATATTCCTTCCCATTGTCACATCTTATCTTTTTAACAGTTTTCCCAGTGAGATTCTCAACTTCATTAATATACTCTACAAAACATTTGTATACTTGATCTTTAGATTTTATGGTGTAAACACGAGCTGCCTTACTGTAATCATCAATGAAAGAAAGAAAATATCTTTCCCCATGCATTCCAGTAGTTGAGTGAGGCCCATTTAGATCTGTGTGAACAATTTCTAAGATTTCTTTTGCTTTGGTTCTATTATTTTTAAAAGGAACATTATGCATTTTGTTTTCGATACAGATTTTACATTTCATAAATTCTGATTCTAGTTCTGAAGGAACCCCATCTAACAATTGATGTTTACATAAAGTATTTAGATAATTGAAATTAACATGTCCCAAAATGCGGTGCCATTTTTCCTTTGCTGTCATATTATTGTCTTTACTCATAACATTAACATTAACTTCTCCTTTATTAATAGTACTACTCATTTTATACAACCGACCCTCTTTCCATGCAATCGCAATCAATCCATTAGCTTTATCAAAAATTTTTGCATTATTCCCTACCGATACAATTTTGTGATTATCTGTAATTTTAGCATAACTGATCAAGTTTTTGTCTATGTCTTTTACAAAGAAAACATTTCGCATATTAATTGGAACCATTTGATCATAGACAGGAAAATTACTAATTACATTACCAACTTTAGTAGCTTGCAAAATTTTTCCATCAGCAATTTTTACATTTATAGGTTGTTTTAAAGTTATACTCTTAGAAAAATATTCCTCATTATTAATAACATGATCAGTACAGCCACTGTCTAATAACCAATTGATTTGAATTTGATTGTTATTACTTGACTCTACTGTTCTATTTTGACCTATCATAGAATTAACCTCTGTTATAAAACTACTCATACCATGATCACTCTGATGGTAACCTTGCTTGCTGTGATGCCGACCGCTGCTAAAACCATGCTGCTCTCCTCGACCACGTTGCCTGCTGCCATAACCTCCACGCTGCATGTTGCCGTAATATCCACGCTGTACATTGCTATAGCCTCCACGCTGCATATTTCCATTACCTCTGTCGCTGCTTTGAAAATGTACTCCACGATGCCATGTGCCTCTGTTACTTGTTCTTCCCTGGGTACAATCACGTTTGAAGTGACCTGCTTTGCTGCATCGATAACATACTTGCTCCTGATTTCTTGAATTCAATTTTCTTTCTGTGTGAAATGCATTTGATTTTACCTCTTCATTTCCAGTTTTTGCATTCAATAATTGAATCTTACTTTTAACGTATTCAACTGTCTGGTCCTCTTCCTTCAAGACGTCCACTAAGTCCCCAATATAGCTCATTGACTCTGGTAACGTTCGCAGCATATAATTTAACTTCTCCTTTTCCGTTACTTTGGCGCCTGCAGATTTCAGCTCATTTACAGTTTTTTCAAATGCACTGAAAAATGTCCCCGTATCACTGTAATCACTTAACCTCAATTTGTCCAACTTGTTTCTGCATAATATTTGAAGGGCTGTAGACTCTTTCGAATATAATTCATCAAATTTCTTCATGATCTCGAAAGCACTTTCTCTGTCACTCACGAATTCTAGTTGCTTATTTGTGATTGCACCATAAATATAGTTGATAGCCTTCAAGTCCTCTTCATCCCACGTTTCGTTGTCTGAACTCACTTTTGCCCTCGTAGTCACTGTATAGCATTTCTTCATTTTTAGGTACATGATTATCCGCTGCTTCCAGTTCCCATAGTCTTCGCCATCAAATACAGGAATAGTTATATCAACCATGTCGAACTTTCTGAATAACACGCGACGGCCACAATATAATATTTAACTTCTACTTTTCTTTTCAAGAACCACGCTCTGCTACCATGTTTCAAATCAAGTTCTCACTTTTACTTTTAAAAGACTTTATTTAAAATATACACATGTTGACTTTATTAAAATAGGCGCACGAAGACTGACTAATGCGCCTCAACACACACACATATATACACAAACATCTGTCACCACAATCGATATTTCTCGAACATACTCGATATCCGATATAAATGTATTACAATTCCAACAAAGTCATAAACTAAGTTAAAGTTAATTAATAAACATATGTAATAAGCCTCAAAATGTTGCCAGTGTTGCCCAGGTGAAGGACACAAGTCCACTCTAAAAATTATGAGAGTATGTATTCCAGGATTAATCAACAAATGTATTACCTCCTTTTATGCACACATCACATAGAGAGATAGTTGGCTGTACATAGATAGTCATTATTCTTATACACGATATACTGTGTAAATAATATTATTATATGCTGTGTCAATAATATTATTTATATAACCCCATTAATTTTGAGTGCTGTCAGTTTCACAAGTGTCAATGCATTTAGAATATACATTTGCTAGCAACTCTAGGTCCAAAGTCAATGCTCTCATCTTTCTTTTGTGACAAGTCATAAACTAAGTTAAAGTTAATTAATAATCATATGTAATAAGCCTCAAAATGTTGCCAGTGTTGCCCAGGTGAAGGACACAAGTCCACTCTAAAAATTATGAGAGTGTGTATTCCAGGATTAACCAACAAATGTATTACCTCCTTTTACGCACACATCACATAGAGAGATAGTTGGCTGTACATAGATAGTCATTATTCTTATACACCATATACTGTGTAAATAATATTATTATATGCTGTGTCAATAATATTATTTATATAATCCCATAAATTTTGAGTGCTGTCAGTTTCACAAGTGTCAATGCATTTAGAATATACATTTGCTAACTGTTCGTTTAAGTCACATGTATTTTTCAGGAGTTAAACTGGAGGGAAAAGGATCCAGAGGACACAATTTTCACTTCATCTGGGGATGGTATGTTGTATGTATCATGCTCTTCCTTTTAGATCAACAACCTGAACAATTAAGTTCAAATGTCTTAAATATTTTATGTCTGAAGCAGTTATCAAATGTCTTCCTAAGACATTAATATAAATTTAGATATATGCTGTTCTTGATTGTTACACAGTCTTTCACTAAGTCTAGTTAACACTTGTATCTTTCCTGCAACTGCATTTTTGTTCCTTTGTTTCCTTTGTGAGTTTCTTTCTTATCTTGAAAAAAACTGTGATGACACTGTGTGCAGCTGTAGTGATGATATTTTATGGGTGTTATTTGCCAGTATTTGATCTTGCAAACTTCTGTTGTAGTACCCAACATGTGGTAAACAGTGCTGTACTATTAAATACACTACTTAATTCAGTATAGCAGTATATGATACATGGCCTAAAATGTTATACACTTCATGGTATGCACACAGCGAAGACAGTTTCGCCTGATCTGTGTGCTCTGCAGGAGCCCATGGCATGGGCAATGTTATGGCCAGAGCAGGTTGGAAAAGGTTAGTGTCCACTCTGTCTGCTTGCCAGGAGGGTCTAGTCTGAGATGTGGAGGAGGCTCTGCCCAGCAGTGACTGAGCACACTGTGTACACTCGGCTGCAAATCATTGCTCGTGTCAGCACAACTGATGCCTGCTGCCTGGATTCACAGACCGTCCTTAGTTCCTACAGGCAGCAGGCTGATTTGGTGAAGACAGCAGGTCATTCTCACAGAGTGAAAACAGTGCTAACATTACACAGCATCACTCCCACAAATGACCATGGTCCTCTGGTTTGGAGGTAATAGGCAGGCTTAAAACAGAAGCTCAGACAATTCCTTGATCATTGTGGATGTGGATTTCTTGACCTCTGCTATTGGGTGGAGAAATGTATAGCCCCCTAGGTCAGGTGTGTGCACTACATGCAGGAAGTAGCTACCAGGCTAGCAGAGTAAGTGCAGCGATCACATGTCGATTTCTTAGGATAGAGAAATCCCTCTACATGCCTGATAAGACACATTCTGAGTGCACACAGAATAGCTTTCATCATAGAAGATTGGAGAAACAAAATGTTAATACTGTATTAGCTAATAGCAAGAGCATCTATGAAAGGTCCCAGAACTAGTCTCATTTATAAATAGTAAAAAATATCCACATAATATTAGGGACAAATAGCTGGCTGAAACTGCATGTCACAGCCATGAAATCTAGACTCCAACTGGAATGTGTGTCATAAAAATAGATTGAACGCTGGTGGTAAAAGTGTGTTTATAGCAATAAAAAATACAATAATACCTAGTGAGGTGAATACTGATTCAGAATGTGAAACAATTTGAGTGAAGATAAGTGTTAAACACAGATCAAACATGGTCCCTGGATGCTTTTATGGATTCCCTGCCTCAGCAGCAGCAGCAGCAATGGTGGAACACCCGAGGGGAAACTTGGAAAACATTTTATGTAATTTTTCTGATCATGTGGAGATTTTAACTTACCTGCTATAGTCTGGGAGACTCAAGTGATTAGGATTGGTAGTAGTGACAGAAAATCATTTGAAATTTCTCTAAGTACCTTACCCAAAAATTATAATGAACAGTTAATTGGAGAACCAACTCATGAAGATAATATCTTATACCTGCTGGTGACAAAAAAACATGAAGTTTTTGAATCAGCACAGAACAGGGAATCAGTGATCATAAGTCCATTACAGTTTCATAGAATATGGCTGTAAATAGAAATACAAAGAAAGATATGAAGATCTTCCTGTTTAACAAGGGTGACAAGAAACAAATTCCAGATTGCCTCACAGGCAAACACAAAAATTTCATTTCCAGCACTGACAGTGTTCTGCATCAGTGGACAGATTGAAGAGCATCATACAACATGCTTTAGACAGATATGTGTCGAGTAAAATTGTGAGGGCTGGAAAAGGCTCACCATGCTTGGACAACCATATTAGTGACCATAATGACATTGAAACAGAGGATGCCACAGAAAAGGCTGAAATACTAAGTCTTTCTACAAAACTATTTCATGGAGGAAGATCACAAGGTAGTTCCTCCTTTAAATCATTGCATGGATGGCAAATGACAGTTATCGTAACAAGTGACCAAGGAATAGAAAAGCAGTTGAAATCACTTAGGAGAGGAAAGGCCACTGGACCTGGTTGAATACCAGTTCATTCGTACACTCCTAGCAGAAGTGAACCATAGGTCTCCAGAGGTGTGAAGCATTGCTAATGATTGGAAAAAAGCTCAAGTCATTCCCATTTTCAAGAAGGGTCATTGAACAGATGCACAAAATTAGTTAAATATATTTAGACAGAACACAACTTCAGAAACATTGACACAACTAGATTCTGTGTGATCAGCATGCAGAGGTGTGTGCTTGTGAATTAATACTGAAAAATATATCACTTTTAACTGTAATTGTATATAGCTCCCCACTGGAAAATTTTGAACTGTTTATGAGGAGTCTCCATTCCTTACTACATTGTCAGTTAGGCAGTAGCAAGCATTAATAGTTTGTGGTGACTTCAGTGTAGATTTACAAAGGGATTTTCATGGGAAAAACGATGTGGAAGCCTTATTTGGATTCTACAATTTGATCTCAGTAATTAACTTTCCAAAACAGGTGAATAAAGACAGAAGAACCCTAACTGATAATATTTTCTTTGGTGACACTCAAAGCAAGAAAATAATTGTTAACCCGGTAACAAATGATCTCGCTGATCACAAAGCAAAGTCAGTCAGGATAAATAAGACAGTGCCTTATGGTATAGATACTCATCAGTGGAAATCAGGATAATTAATTACTCTAGGACAAATATTTTCAAGAACAGTTTAAAGAGATAACCTGCAATAAAATTTATAATTAATAAAATTTAATCTACTCCATGATAAATTCATATTATTATTTGAAAATAGCTTTCTGCATAAGCTAATCAGAGAGGATATTAAACAGTCATGTACAACACCATGGACCACTAGACGGATTAAAGTATCTTGTGAAAGGAAAAGAGAAGTATGTCTATTGGTGAAAACAAGAAGAGGTCCTGTAGTAGTTGCACACTACAAAAACGTCTCAAAATTACTAAGAAAACTTATTAAAAATCAAGGAATATCTGTAAAATGTCAGAAACTAATGATTCCAACAACAGATGCAAGACTGTATAGAAAATAGTGAAACTAGAAACAGGGCATCCAGCAACAGAACAGGATAACTTCACTATTGAGCTGAATGGAAAGGCTATAAATGATGAGTCACAGGTACCAAATATATTTAATAATCATTTCTTAAATATAGCAGAAAGTATAGGACCAACAGTACAAGAGAAAAATCGCAGCAGTACGTTGAAAAAGCAACTTTCACAAAATTCAGTCATATGAATATAACACAAACCTCTCCTACTGAAATTAAGAACTTTATATATTCTCTAAAAATTGAAGCTCATCTAGATTTGATGGTGTTCCCAGTAGAGGACTAAAGATTTGTTCCCATATAGCAAGCCGTGTCTTATTTCAAATCTGTAATGCATCACTATCTCAAAGCATCTTCCCTTGTTAAAACCCTCTTTAAGAAAGGTGTTAGAACAGATGTCAATAACTACTGAACTGTTTCACTACTGACATCATTTTCCAAATTTTTTGGGAAGGTGATGAATTCTAGAATAGCATCTCACCTCAGCAATTATGATATCCTATGCAAATCACAGTTTGGATTTCTGAAGAATTGCTCTTCTGAGAATGGCATTTACATGTTCAATCACCAAATATTACAAGAATTAAAAAAACAAAATAGTGCCATTTTGTATTTTCTGTGGCCTATCTAAGGCATTTGACTCGGTGAATCACAATATTCTCATGTAATGTAATTGGACAGATAAAAAAAAATGTACTCACCAAGTGACAGCAACACACGTAAATAAGGTATAGATATGCAAGCTTTCAGAGCAATTAGCTCCTTCTTTGACAGAAGGGTTGAAACGTAAGGAGAAGGAGTGAAGGAAGAGGACTTGTGAGGTATAGGGAAAGGGGTAGAGTTTGGAAAAGTCACCCAGAACCCGAGGTCAGGGGAGACTTGCTGGATGCGATGAGAAGAAAAGACTGATTGTTGGGACTATACTGCATGAGATCTGAAAATCTGAGAGCTGAAAGATGGAAGATAGGGTAATATGCAGGACAGAGATTACTGTTAGAACATCATACATGAGTTAATAACAGCAAAAAGCTAAGTGCATTGTTTATGATAGATGTGGGAGGCTGAATGCTAAAAATAGACAGATCAGGAGTGAAAGATGTAGAAAACTAAGTTTCCTGAGGCTCAGTCTTACATCCACTACTGTTCCTCATATATTTAAATTATCTTCCATTTATTATACAAAAAGCTGAATTAGTTCTATTTGCAGATGACTCTAGTATTGTACTCAATCCAAGCATACATGCAACAACAGAATAAATGGTAAACAAGCTTCTTAAACACATCATTGACTGGTTTTCTACAAATGGTCTCACCCTCCATTTTAAAAAACACAAGCTATTCAGTTCTGCATATCTAGGGGTACTGCATCAATAAGTGTAACTCATGGTGAGGAAATAATAGTCAGGGTGAAAAATTCAAAATTGTTAGATGCCCACACTGATGTGAATTTAAACTGGAAAAAGCACTTTTGGGCCTCCTAAAACAACTTAGTTCAGCCACACTTGCATTCAGAATCATTGCAAATCTTGGGGAGAGACAAATCAGTAAGCTGACATATTTGTAGAAATCTGTTGAAGATGTAGGGTGTACTATTGCTTCACAGTATGTTTATTCCCTCATGAAGTTTGTTATAAATAATCCACTGCAGTTCAAAAGGAATAATGATGTGCATAACTGTAATAATAGAAGAAAAAATTATTTTCATAGTCAACATTAATGTTGTCTTTAGCACAAAAGGGGTGCACAGTGCACAACTAAAATTTTTGATAAATTACCAAGTGATGTAAAATGTCTGACAAACAGCAAAGTAAAATTTGAAAGCAAACTGAAGAAGTTTCTCCTTGACAACTCCTTTTATTCTATAGAATAATTTCTGTTACTGTAATGTGTAAAAGGTGTTTGGTAAGAATTACTAACTCACAATTGTATAAGCAATAAACAATAAAAAATAAATAAATAAAATAAAATAACTTAAAAATGTTCAGCATGTTTCCATATTTGCAAATTAATTTGAAGTGTAAATGTAAAATGACTCATTCCATACTATTAGGAATTATTGTGCAAATGATCCATGGAATGTGAAAATAAATTACTAAGTTCTTTGTAGCAATTTCACTAAGTTGTTATCAAGATATATTTTGAAAAGGGGGAAGGTATGTTTATATCTCTTGGCTGGAAATTTATTTGCTGATCTGGGATAGCTTCAACATTTCTCTTACATCAAAAAGCCTGGCCAGAACCATCCATGGGGCTTCTAGCAACTCTTCTTGTGTACCTAAGACCACCTTCCTCTTAAACATTCCAATGTTATTATTCACATTAGACAAATAAATTTAAAAAATTATATTATAAGAGATGATTTATAATCGTATGATGTGTGTGTGTACTGTAGTGCTGACAAAGACAATAGATGATTATTTCAGTGTTCACTGAGATCCATTAATTATTAAAATGTGCATTCAAATGACATGTATAAATTCAGTGTATCAGGTAAAATAATAATCAAACAGATAACAATAGTGTGCCATATGAGACCACTGTATTATCTAATCAGCTTTTTGTGATGATATAAGTCCGGTACCGTGCACCGCAGAATTTGAAACTGCGCCAGACGTCATGGATGTCGAAGACCCATAGAGGTCTCTGCACCATTGTGCCGTAAGTTGTGGCGGCGTGCGCCTGCTGGCCCGCTTTTAGTGTGAGGGTGCCATAGCAGAACATTTGGTTCCAGCGGCCAATAGTGGCGCCCCCGATAGCGTACTTAGGCACCTGCCTCTCGCTCAGCCAGCCAGTCTAATCACGCGTACGTCGGTTGACACCTTGCCTCACATTAGACAGTTTCCTTCCGTGTTCTGTGTACGAGTAGATGTGTTTTGTTTCCTTGTGACTCTGTTGTTCGATCTTGTTGTATTTGTTCTGTCCTTCATTGGTCATGTCTGTCCTCTCCTGTTGTGTTGTTGTTTGAGGGCCTCTCTGTGATTCCCGCTGTGCTTTCTGTCATTGCTACCCCACGACCATCCTGGTCCCAGTTACAACAATAAGAATCATGCCAAAATGCATTCAGTTCGAAAACCATTAGTACTTTGTCAGGAACAGTATCCCATGACAGTGATGTACATTATAAATATGTGGGCTATAGTTATTATTTATCATATACTATCATCTTAATCATTGTTTGGTACTGAATATGCTCATAGCTATTTAACTAGTGTGATTTGGTCTCTCTGAGTTTTAATTTGTAACTATGTTATCTGATAGGTCTCCTTTTGTGGGGTTCATATATCAGATTCACAATCAGAACTAATGTTATTAATTGTGTTTTAATTAATTAAGAGGAGACTTTTTACATGAACTTTTTACCCAATTAATCTCCTGATTGGGAGCTTTGTAAAGTATTAATTCTTTACCCTGTAACATGCATTGGTGTTATACTTATCTATTGCCTTCACATGCTTTACAAACTGACTGTAACATGTTCAAATCAACAATAGTTCACAAAAACTCTGGGTGTACTTTGACATCACACCCATGGCCCAACAGATGTGTCCACTTTTTCCAACAGCATACTTGGCTAAAAGTTCAACTTTGCTTTGTTTCAGCATCTAGTTTCAAATAGTCAGTATAGTCTGATATACAGGTATTGACATTCAAACCACAGCAGCAATGAATTCCAAATTGTTTTGTATAAAATCTAGTTAATATGCTCTCTGACAAAGTTAAAATGTTCTCTACTTGTTTAATTGATAGATCTGCTATATTACAGGCTCAAATTCATTATTAAAATTTACTTATCTTACAGGTGTGTCAAATGCTGAGATTTATGTAAGACCAGAAGTGCTACAACTGTTACATCTTAGGAACAGACCCATAAAAAAACACTTCAATACTGTGCCAGCATGGGTGCTAGGAAGTGAACAAGCAAAATCATCAGTGGTAATTCTGCTGCCTGAAGGCTCAGCAGACAATGAACAGGTTTTTTGATGTTCAGATGGGCAATGGAATTTATTCTTTCAAAAATTGTGTCAATAGGAAATAAATATCAAGAACAACAGAAATTTACAGTACCTTAAAGAAATAATATGTTGCCATTGAGCAGCTATATGTAATGGGAATAATGCACAGAATAACAGAAATCAGACTGAAACATCATAGTCTTCTGTTGTCAAACCTCATCACAGCTCTTCCAGTCCACTTGTATGAGCTTTTGCTTCTGATTGGTTGAAAAGAATGAACTGACAACACTGATAAATTACGTATTTAGTCTGACTGTAACTATTTTTGCATGCAGTCATCACTGTTTTCCTTCTTAGTTATTTATGAATTTCATGTACAAAGCATAGATTACAAGTGCAAATAACTTTTACACATAAAAGTCAGTGAGTGAAAGATGCGGTTAAAATATGTTGTACATATGTTGAGTTGACTTCAATTCATTTTTAGCTGTGTTTCTCTGTCGCTCTAATAACCCGTCATTTTCTTCATTATTCATCCAGTTTCAGCAGTTGCTCCATTTCTGCTGATGTAGTTACCAGTTTCATGTGCATATTTCTAAGAGACATCTCATGTAAGAGGAGAAATTTTGAATGAATGATCATGTGATACTGGGCAATAATCTAAGGAAGTGAACTAAGATTCTCCCTCATGTACCTTATTTAAGTTCTTATAGCACTTGTCTTAAATTAGAAATCTTCATTGGTAAGACCAGTTAATTCTCTTCTTTATGCTGTATAATAGTTATTATAAACAGATGCCTCTTCATTGTCATTATTTATTAAACAAGTAAGCTTTTGTACTATCAATGCTTATAAATATGGAAAAACAGATACTGTTACCAGTGTTTGCTGCGTTACATCATCATGGATTGGAAAAAGCTTATAAATATTGTACCTTACCACTCAGTTCTTAAATTGTAATGCATCTAACTGTACCTACCATTTTTATTTCTCTAAAAAGTTTTCCACATATTAAGTAAAGTTTCTCACTTTGCCATCACAACTTGCTCTCACCTTATTCAATGTTGTTATTAATGTGGCTTTCTTACTTTCTGCCTTAATAATTTATTACAGGTACCTCTATAATTTTAATTCCATTCACTTTGAGGAAAAATGTGTTTGCACATCCCTGATCCTACTTTATCTGATATGTTTACCAAACCATGCCTTGGCATAAAACTGAGCAAGTATGACTTTTGTGTGAGTGCAGTTTTTGCCTAGTTGTAGTAAACACTAAGGCAAATTTCCTGACATTCACAATCAATTTTCATCATTTATAATCTCCAAATTATGACACTAACTTTGTTATGTTCTAATGGAAGTATATACTTTTTTCTGTGACACTTGAAAGAAGCTTCTAAGAGAACTTCAATGACAGAGCATGTATGGGACTTGATCAAATATTATCAAAATAACAGCACTGTAAACCACTGTCCCACCACCAGGCGAAGAGGTTTCATCAATATCTGCCCTGTTATACTGAATGTAAGCAAACACAAAACTCAGGTATGGTTCTTGTTTTTACCTGAGTGCATGAAGCCCACCAATCTGTGTTCTGCTGTTGTAGCAATCAGACAACTTGCTTGTAAAACTATTGAGACATTCACATTGTGCATTGAGCATTGTTTATGGTGAATGTCGTGAAAGTGTTATAGAAGCGGTGCAGTTGTACACTGAAGAGTGTCCAGATTGTTCCAAGCAGTCACAATCTTTCTTTGTAAATGTTATAAATAAAGTTCTAGAAACTTGAAGTGTGGAGAATAAAATATGCCAATGGAAAAGAAGAGCAACTGATGAAAGAAATTAAACTAACATTTTAAAGGAGTAACACATAATGCAAATGTCACTAACTGGCAGTTCAGAAGCACAAAAGGTATCAATCACATGAGCATTCTGCAAACACTGCATTATATCATATTTCATCTTCTTCAAATTTCGCTACATCTACAGCTTCGTGGCAGTGACTATCCAAATTTGATTACAGCCCTCTGAATGTTATCTACAAAAAGTGCAAAGTGATGCGGCATATCTAAGCAAAATTTTGTTTAAGGAACAAGCATCATTTACAAACCATAGGCAAGTCAGTCTTTGCAATATGCACTAATTGTCAGTTGAAAGTCCATGCTGACTGAATGAATGCTCTTGGTCTTTCAATATTTGGTGCATGTTTTTCAAGACCCATAACACTGGTCTCCATGTTGTTGATGGAATTTTAAATACATTCAAGTAATATGAGTTCCTAAGACATACTGCTGATGCAGTTATTGGAAGACACCCCACTGAACATGAGGCAGTCAGTGTGGCACCAACATGATGGATATCCCTCTCATTCCACACATATGTTGACAGGCCCTCTTAAGAGGACTTTTGGAGAGCATTGGAACAGTTGTTCAGGAAATGCAAAATGGTCTACAGACTCACCTAACTTAACACTTCTACACCTTTGTCTGTGGTGATATTGACGACAAGAAGTCTATGACGAAACACTGATGACTCCCAAGAAATGCAATGGCTTATAACACATTGATTCCAGGCGAAATTCAATGTGCAGTGCTGTTTCACCAGAATCACTTTATAGTGTGCAGCAATTCTCAAGGTCAACATTTTGAGCACATGGTATGATAGCCATGATAATACACATAAAAACCATACCCCGAGTTCTGTCCTTGCTTACATTTGGTGTAATAGGACAGACGTTCATGGAACCTCTTCCCCTGATGGTGAGACAGGTCCATGGTGCTGTTATCTTGATACTGTTTGATCATGTCCCTTGCATGTTATGTAAATAAAAATTACTTGTGAATATTGGGAAATTCACTGTATTGTCTGCCATAACTTGAAAAATGTGGCATCTCAATTTATTTATTCATTCTCGATATATTTGTGATGGCATGCCTTAGCTGCCTCAATCTATCTAGAGTAAGTTCTATTGTAGGTGGTGTATAATTGCCTTACTCCAATCCACAGATAATGAATGAATGTGGATGAATCATATGGGTTGCTGTTTTGCTGCTAATGCAGTTGTGTGCTACACAGTAATAACAAGAAACATGTAAACCGATACCTGTCTGTTATTTTGATGATACACAAGATTCACTAACATATTTATTAGTGGTGCTCTATACCACTCATATATAGTTTCATTCTACAACACAATTCTCACAGCTTATTTTTCTGTTTTTAACTTTCTACCAATTTTTCTTGGTAGAAGTACATGTATAAAGAACACAAAATAAATATTCCTTTGTATTTTTATTTTAAATAGCAGCAACAGCAGATTACTTTTTGGAATTTGATAGACAATATATACCTCTAAGAAAATCCTGTATTCTTGTCACTAATAACACTTTTTGTTTCCAACTACTTCTGTATTTTATAATTAATAAACAAATAAATAAGTTTTTTCTAATTGTTTTTGCTTTTACTTCATAATTCAGTTAGTAGCTGGTCGTTTGCTTTCCATTTCTGGTTGATATTCAGTCATTCACACACAGTGTTCTGTAGATCCCACACATAAAGAGAACCTTCAGGGATATGGAACAAGTCAGGATATAAATTCACAAAAGATACAATGTGCTTCATTTAGTGTGTGGCCATTAATGTCTACTTATGGCACAACAGATCAATATTGTTCATTTTAAATTGTGTAACATAAGTCTTTGTGAGACTGATACCTAAACCGTTAGCTGTGAGCAACTTGTAGGCCTGTTCAGGTAGTATCTGGTCTGTGTCTGCTAAGTTTGAGTTTGGATTCATGCTTGTGTTATCATCAAACATTATAGCTTCTGCACTGCACTTCAGAGTCACTGAAAGATCATTTCTGTAAGTTAAGAACAAGAGGGGACCCAGTATTGATCCATGCAGCAGCTCATGTATTATGTTCTCACATTCTGACATTACTTTCAAGCCTATGTGACACAATTGACAGGCATACTAGAGGCACTGTCCACTACATTTATGCAAAGCTTCATCAGATCTCCACTGTCATCTCCATTTTGTGATCAATTGGACCTTACTTTCTGAGTAGCCCCCATACAGGGGCAGAAAAGAAATTAGTATACCTGCAAGGACGACACTGATTCTGGTCTGATTATGGCATATTCTACCTGGGGGATAGTAGATGTACTTATAATGATTTCAACATCATCCACCCACAAATAGTGTAGTGGCATAGCTACCAGAATGCCATCTGTGTCTACTCTTTAATAGGGAATGCTCACAGCCAGCTGGCTCAGTGTGGTGCATATGTGTGGAGCAAACAGGCAAACATGTCATGGAGATGCACTCATGTTCCCTTCAGCAATTGCACAAGTTTGAAAGTGGCCAAACTGTGGCCTTCTGAATGATGAGATGGTCCTTTCAAAGAATTGCCACACAATTTGAACATGCTGTGTCAGAAGTGCAATGATGCTGGTACCAGTGGCACGTGAATGTTCTCACACCAATAGATGATATTCTGGATGCCTATGCAGCACAGATGCCCACAAGGATCATTGTGTTGTGAGGGCAGCAATGGCAGATTGTACAGCTATCACAGCACAGATAAGAGGGCTTGTGAACTTAGACATATTGACACAAAACTGTTGCAAACTGCTTATTGGCATTGGAACTATGGGCACACACACATCTAGCCCTTCTTCAACTCATGCCACAGCATCGACATGCACAGCTCGATTGGTGCTGTCAGAGGATCACTCAAAGATGGCGTGACATGGGGTGGTCTCCAGTGATGAAAGCAGAGAGGACTTTAGTAGGAACCACAGTGAAATATTAACTCTTACCAAATTTTGACATGGGCAGCAGTGTGAACCACTAACCAACATACAGAAACTTGTAAGTGTGAGTGAGCTACAAGCTGAAAACATACTCAAGCAAGACCTTGAAGCTTTGGTTCTATACTTACATAATATTGACAGCTAAAGTAATGTCTGCATATGAGAGGGTGCTAGGTGCAAACCACATTACTGGCAGCTGTAGTGGAATAGTCTGATAAAGCCTTCATTCTATCAACAGATAAGTATTGTATGCATTATTTCAGACAAGCTTAATGGTACCTATTTACCAAAGCAAACAAAATACCATTCAAACAACAAACAAATGTTTATATTTGGTGAAAAATAAACATTTTGTTTTGAACAAACAATTACAAAACAGGAAGTAAAATATTCAAATATCATGCACAGAAAGAAACAGCTCTTCTTTTCTAATATTAAGAATTCTCAGTTTAAAACAAAATATTCTCTAATTATCTCTAACCATGCAGCAGTTCAAAACAGAATCTAGGATTTATTGGACATTTGTTGAATCTGTAAGCATGGCCTGACCAGTGTAATTTCTGCGTCTCTTCCTTATGACTTCATTTTGGTTCCCTCTCCTTCAGAATAAATGTTTTCTAATGAACCTTCTTGCTCATATTTCAAAGAATTTCCATTGGGGGATATAGTTCCCATATCATTTTTTATTCTACATTCATACAACTCCATTTTATTCCCTGAGTATTCTTTGTACAGGTAATGTGAATTGAAAAGTAGCATTTCTCAAACAAAGGAAAATCCAGGATGGAATGTAAAAATTGAACCCAACCCTATAATTCTACCTGCTGACAAAGGCTCCACTACTGTTGTTTTGAACAGCAAGGATTACTTGGCAGATGGACTCCACCAGCTGTCAGATTCATCCATCTACAAACCCTGCCCCAGTGACCCCGTTTCAGAAATCCAGCAGGATCTCCAGTCTCTACTCAAACCCTTAGGCCCATCTCAGAACCTCTCCCCAGAGCCCACAAACTCTGCTGTTGTAGACCAACACCTACAGTCTATTACCAGCAACCTACCCTCCTGATTAAAGATACCAACTCTCTATGGTTCCTGTCCCGTTACCACAGCACTCTGCTTGTTACTACTGATGCAACTCCCTTTATACTAACAGCCCTAATGCCCATGGCCTTACCACTATTGAACACTACCTTTCTCAACACCTGATGAATTCCAAACCAACCACCTCCTTCCTAGTTGTCATGACCAACTATAACCTCACCCACAATTACTTCTCCTTTGAAGGCATTACCTACAAATAAATCTGTGTTATGTCTATGGGAACCCGCATGGCACCATCCTATGCTAACGTTTTCATGAGCCATCTAGAGGGATCCTTCTTAAACACCCATCTTCATCATCTGGATCGAGGGCAAGGGCACCCCATCCACATTCCTTCAGAACCTCGACACTTTCTCCCCCATTCACTTCCCCTGGTCCTAGTCAACCCATCAAGCCACTTTCCTCAATGTTGACGTCCACCTCAAAGATGGATATATCAATACCTTTGCCTATGTCAAACCTACCAAACACCAGCAATACCTCCACTTTGACAGCTGCCACCCATTCAATACCAAGAAGTTCCTTCTGTACAGCCTAGCTGCCAATGGCCATTGCATCTGTAGAGATGAGCGGTCTCTCTTGAAATATACCGAGAGTCTCACTGAGACCTTAACAGGTCATAATCACACTCCCAACCTTGTACAAAAACAGGTCCTCTATGCCTTATCTTTCCAGTCACCCAATACCTCCCAAAACTCCACCATCTGGCCACCGAGCAACATTCCCCTCATGACTAAGTACCAATTCATTTACATTTCCTCCACCAGGGTTTCAACTACCTCTCATCATTCACTGAAATGAGAAATATCCTCCCCGCTATCCTTCCATCTCCTCCCATGGTGGTATTCTGCCACTCATCAAACTTACACAATATCCTTGTTCATCCCTACACAAGCCCTTCTCCCAACCCCTTGACTCATGGCTCATATTCCTGTAATAGACCCAGATGCAAGACCTGTCCCACACATTCCTCCACCACCACCTACTCCAGTCCTGTCACCTATCCCATCAAAGGCAGGGCTATCTGTAAAACCAGTCATGTGATTACAAGCTAAGCTGCAACCACTGTGCTGCATTCTACATGGGCATCACAACCAACAAGCTGTCTATCTGCACAAATGGCCACCAACAATCTGGAGCTGATAAAAAACTGGACTATCCTGTTGCTGAACACACTGCCCAACATGACATCCTTCATTTCAATGACTGTTTTACAGCCTGTGCCATTTGGAGCCTTCCCACCAACACCAGCTTTTCTGAATTGCACAGGTAGAAACTCTTCCTGCAATACATCCTACATTCCTGTAACCCTCCTGGTCTCAACCTTCATTAGTCATTATCCTTAACCATCTAGCCCCTTCCCTGTTTCCATTCCAGCAGTACACAGCCCTCTATTCCACCAACACACCCAGTACCCAGCCTTTTTACTTCACTCCTTTTCCTCTAACCCTCTCTCTACCCCCACTCTCCATCTAACCTCCCAACTGCACCTAGCTGCTCCACTCTCCACCTTGTCCCTGCACACTCCCAGCAGCACTACCCTGCTATCCCTCCCCCTTCCTGTGCCAGCCTCCTCCTTACCACCATCTGGTTGCCTCTCCCATAAGGCACTGCTGCTTGCAGTCTGGCTCCAGCTGCCAGAGATTGTGGTCATTTGTATGTATGTGTGTGTGTGTGTGTGTGTGTGTGTATGTGTGTGTGTGTGTGTGTGTGTGTGTGTGTGTGTGTGTGCTCGCACATGTTTTGTCTAATTCTGATTAAGGCTGTGTTGGCCAAAAGCTAGTTGTCTGACAGTATTTTTCTTGTGCCTTTCTGTGGCTCGGCATCTTGGCTATATGCAAAGGAGAATTTCTGTTATATGGAGAATAGCTTTCTTAAGCCAGTAGATAGCCTTACATTCACATGAATAATATGAAAGTATCTGATCCTGCCTATCAATGTGAGGCATATTTGCATTTTATTTGACAATTGGTGTCCCCCATTGTTTGTCATTACACTTGTGAGTACAGAACAATTGTATTTCCTTCACTCAGTTTGGCAGATACTTCTTTAAGGATGTTCCTCCTATTTAAGCTTAGTGTTTTTTTATAAGCAAAAGGGTTTTAGATAATGTATGTCTTTCCTAATAATTAGGCCTGTCCATGTAAATCTGTGTGATTACCAACATATGGCTACTTAAAAAAAGGTGAAATGAGCTTTCCAGCATGACTTTTCCAACTATACCGTCAAGCATCCCCTTGTACACAGATCACTTATTTGCAAAACCATCCAGATTCTTCAACATGTACATTCTGATACCATATTTACACATTTTATTTGGTATGTATCATATAAATGACAATCACCATCTCAACAGAATCATCAATTCATCTAACAGCATCTCTTCATGAGTAGTGCACTTGACATAATTTGCTGTTAAATTATTTTGGTACAGGCCCTACTTAGTATTGTATCATCAGTTATTTGGGTTTCTTGGCTGTGGACTTTTTAGCAAAATATAATGAGCGTAAGAATATCATAAAGCCATATCTGCACACACTCATCACTACTGCTCTGTTTTGAAATTAGAGATCTTCCTTGCAGTAGTCTTGTTATCAGATGGATATCACATTACCTGTATGTAATGTAACTTTCAAAAACACAAGCATACTTACTAATCCTAGGCCCATCCTTCGTATTTTCACTCAGATATATATTTACACCATTACCGTTCTTTTAACCAACTACAAACTGAAGTATGACATCTGTAAGTATTAAACCTCAGTATTAAACCTAAGTAAATCCATTGGTGTATTACTAGTAGGATGAACATTCTTATTATGGATGATACTGAATGTTATGTGATTCTTTATCACCATTGGTTTCATTACCCTCACTACCCTTACCTTTTGATTCTTCAGCATCACAAAACATATTTGAAAGTTCTGTTCCACATTATCATCACTGTGGCAAGTTTCTATGTTCTTTAGATTCTAACCATTCTCCTACAATTAGTCATCTCTCAGCTCATAATCTTCTAATATGTTCAGTAACTGATCATCAGCAAAATTTTCATTCTTTCTATTCTTTTCAGTGTAAGAAGGTCCCAGTGTTGATTAATTAGCTGCCACTTCCAAGAATGTATATCACAAACAATATTGTACAAGAAAAAAAAATTGCAGCCACAAAAATCTGTTCTCCAACACTTTGTTGCCCGTGCACACTCCTACTCTACAGCTGCAAAATTAGACTAAATACTGCACCTTTGAATGTGTACACTTACCTCAGCCACAGTAATTGTTAATGTGTTCAGGGTTCCCCTATCATGTCATCACGAACACAGCCAGCAGAATTAACAGCTTCTTAACCACCTGATGAATTTTGTATTCTCATTAGTTGTCTTTTGGTGGTGCATGCACTGTCTGAACAAGCAAAACTAATGCAACCACATCTGGTTGTTTATTAGAGGTGCAATGTTTGCTGCCATTGGTAGGAAGTAATCCTTGAATTATGTGGCCTATGATTTAAGTATCACTTTTGCCAGGGCTATTTTCTGAGGGCTCACTTTCATTTGGGACACCGTTTTTAGTTTGGTCCTTGTTAATTATGCTTCAAATAGTTCTTGTCTTATTCTTGGAGTACTTTATGATTTGAGAATAGTACTTGTGTTTCACTTTTCTTAATAATCAACTTGAGGATTTTACAATGCTCGGGTAAGGAAGTTTCAACTTTTTACTACAGATTGACCTCCTGTTTTGCACTTAGGCATTGCTGAAAATTAGAATTGGTTCACTGAATTAAGTTAGTAAACAACAAATCCTTCCATAAATATAATCAAAACATTGTATCACAATGAAAGCATACAGTCTGTTAGTCTGGATAATCAGATTGCAATAACTGTTAGGTTATGTGGTGTGTCCTTCTCATCCTGGAATCTGCACTACTTGCTACCCCTTTCCAACCTTCAGTAGCTAAGCCTACTTTCCTTCCTGAAGAATGGACATGAAAATTCAGAAAGCTAGAAATAGTCCTTTCTCCTCTCTCTGTATTGACAGTGATTAGGACTGGATTGGATTGGGTTGATTTGGGGGAAGAGACCAAAATAACGAGTTCATCGGTCTCTTCGGATTAGGGAAGGATGTGGAAGGAAGTCAGCTGTGCCCTGTGAAAGGAACCATCCTGGCATTTGCCTGAAGCAATTTAGGGAAATCATGGAAAACCTAAATCAGGATGGCCGAACGCAGGATTGAACCGTCGTCCTCCCGAATGCGAGTCCAGTGTAATAAACACTGCACCACCTTGCTTGATGACAGTGCTTAGAATTTTGTCTAAAGAAGGGAAGTATTGGCCAGCCACTCTGACTCACTGTAATTTAACATTGGTGTTACTTTCTCATCAGCCATATATGGAAGTCATTATGAAAGTTTCAAAGTAAGATACATTGGGTTCCAATATTTCACTTCTGACATACTACCTGACAAAGAAGTTAAGTACCGAGATTGGGAAGCAGGAAACAAAATGAGACTTGACAGTTTGATATGGTATGTGATGTTATTTTTGGTGATTCCAGAATGAAGTCAAATTTACAAGGAACTTGGCAGTGTGAGCCCATTTATCAGTATAACATTGCACTCCCTCTAGCCTGGATGTATGCACTGATTCCATTGGGAGGGGTGTCATGAAGCTGTTGTATTGTCTGCTGAGGTAAGATGGCCTGCAACTGTTCTAACTGATCTTGATATCCTAGATACTAGCACTGAGATGTAGTTGACATCCAAGATTGCCCCACAAATTTTCTATTGGGGATATATCTGGGTATCATGCTGCCTACAGGAGTACCTCAACATCATGCAGACAGTTTATAAAGATACATGTCATATGGACAACTGTTATACTGCTGAAAATTGGCACAACACCTTTGTTGCTCAAGAGGTAACGCATGAGGATGCAGGATGTTGGACGAAAGGTAACTTAATCAGTACCACCCCAAGTCATACTTGATGAATCCACACACTATGATACTAGGAGTAACACTAGAGTGGCTCTCCAAATCATTGGAAGAATTCCACCTCTCCCCAGATTGCTGCCAAATTCAGTGACAATACCCATCCAGACTAGTGCAGAACCACAGTTCATTACTGAATACAGTGTGACACCATTCATCAACAGTCCATGCTTCCCAGTCATACCATCACTCCAAAAGAAGTTTTGGTGCTAACCACGGACTACACATGGGACGGTAATTCCCTAATCCACCTGCTGCTAGTCTCTAATCAATGGTGCATGATGGCACAAAATCTTTCTGGAAGTCAGTCAGTCATTCTCAAATGGCAGGCACAGACGTGAAGGAGTTACAGTATGGTGATCCTTCCTTGTCATGGTCAAATGTGGTTGAACGGAACCTTGATGACAACTACGCCCGACTTCACATTCCCATGCAGTCCAACATTGGGCCACTGTCACATCTGAATGCCTCACAAATCGGGATACTGGACAATTTAACAAGCCACCCAAATTGAGTCCCACAACAATATTCCTTTCAACCTCCATCATGTACCAATCATGCTGTCTGACACAAGTATTCAGCAGCTCTGAGTCCTTCACAGGGAGCACCCACCTGACACTATTCATTCCTCTTACATCCTCTACCAGGCTTAGTAACAACACTAAACATGAACAATACTAATGCACACAGGTAGCCTGTCGACCTTTCACAGAGAATTGCAATTGTAATCATTAACATACCTGCAGATTTTATATATATATATATATATATATATATATATATATATATATATATATATATATATATATATATGAAGTTTTATCTAAAAACAAAGATGATGTAACTTACCAAACAAAAGCATTGGCATGTTGATAGACACACAAACAAACACAAACACACACACACAAAATTCAAGCTTTCACAACCAACGGTTGCTTCATCAGGAAAGAGGGAAGGAGAGGGAAAGACGAAAGGATGTGGGTTTTAATGGAGAGGGTAAGGAGTCATTCCAATCCCGGGAGCGGAAAGACTTACCTTAGGGGGAAAAAAGGACGGGTATACACTCACACACACACACACATATCCATCTGCACATATACAGACACAAGCAGACATTTGTAAAGGCAAACTCTTTGCCTTTACAAATGTTTGTGTGTGTGTGTGTGTGTGTGTGTGTGTGTGTGTGTGTCTGTGTGTGTGCGAGTGTATACCTGTCCTTTTTTCCCCCTAAGGTAAGTCTTTCCGCTCCCGGGATTGGAATGACTCCTTACCCTCTCCATTAAAACCCACATCCTTTCGTCTTTCCCTCTCCTCCCCTCTTTCCTGATGAAGCAACCGTTGGTTGTGAAAGCTTGAATTTTGTGTGTGTGTTTGTGTTTGTTTGTGTGTCTATCAACATGCCAATGCTTTTGTTTGGTAAGTTACAGAATCTTTGTTTTTACATATATTTTTCCCACTTGGAATGATTCCCTTTGTTATATATATGAAGTTACATTGACATCTGACCATCTCTTCTGAGTACTTCACTTTCTTTGTCAGGCAGTGCTTACATGGTATCTTTAGAAGTCTTTCATTACTAATCTGTGAAAGTTTTGAAATACCAAACTACTTACCACTGTGTGGGCTGCAATGTTTCAGTCCACGAGACACTAGGTCTTTATTATCACCATCATGGAGCTGGGAAAGGAGCACTTTCACACAATCTGATTAATTTCAGGATTGGATTAAGTAAGTGTGAAAGGGAGTATGCAACAGGGTTTTAAAAAAATCCTTACGATGAAACAGCCATTCAGTGGTTGCAGAAATTCTGAAGAGGTAGAACTTCATCAGAAGCTAAGGACTAGACATCTGACAATTGCAGTTATTTGTGAAAACTGCATTGCTATGGGAAAACTCATGAGGGGGAAAAACCACTTAGTGATACTTAACTCTCAAGTGGGCACACAATTTTTCACAACACGAGGGGGCATGTGGTGCACTTCGTAGACATGTAGAGAATGGCTATCTTTGTGTTATCTAGGTAAATATACTGTATATATGAGCAAAAATCACAGTTTGATATCTGTTTAGTTAAATAATGATAAAATAAACTTATTTTATATGAGCTAAAGCACTATTTAATTACACAATTATGAGATAAACTTTCATTACACATTCTGTTGCCACAGACAGGTATTACCCCAGAGTAATACGCAAAGTGCGATGTACTGGACGTAAGTAAACTACATCGAAACCTGCACACCAAACACGAAATGCACCTTAATTACGATGGAAAAAGTGTTATGTGCTATAACATCAGTGAAATAATTAAAGAAAGACTATTATGAAATAGATCTGTCTATCAGCTTCCTGAAAGACTTACAGGTAAAAATGAGGAAAGCAAATTCGACGAGAATGAAGAAAGCAGGAAAGAGGAGACATCAGAAGATCCACGAAGGACTGCAGCAGCTACACCTATAAGTGTTAATTTAAGATCAAGGAGGAATATACCCAAGAAGGAGGATTTTTTCTCTCCCCCTCTGAGAAAGGAAAAAAACTTAGCATCACCAAACAAGTTAAAGATAGCATCATCAAACAAGTTAAAGATACACCATAAAACTTGCAAAGGACTCCATCAGCAAATTGTAGTAAATAAGGTAAAGTCTGAACCTCCTCACCAATGTTTCAAAAAAGTAAACAAAAAAACTGTTGAACTAAAAGTATACATCCATAATGTACAAGGGCTCAAAACCAAACTTAATGAATTTGAAATTTTGTTATCAAGTGCAAGTGAACTGTCAGATACACAGATATTATGTATTAATGAACATTTCATGAGGTCTTTTGAAATAGAAAGTGTTGTGATACCAAATTTTAAACTCGTAGGTCACTTCTCAAGAACATCTTACAAAGGTGGAGGTAGTTGCATATTTGTAAAAGACAACATTACTGCTACACCTCTTGATATTTGCAATTCATATACACTCCTGGAAATTGAAATAAGAACACCGTGAATTCATTGTCCCAGGAAGGGGAAACTTTATTGACACATTCCTGGGGTCAAATACATCACATGATCACACTGACAGAACCACAGGCACATAGACACAGGCAACAGAGCATGCACAACGTCGGCACTAGTACAGTGTATATCCACCTTTCGCAGCAATGCAGGCTGCTATTCTCCCATGGAGACGATCGTAGAGATGCTGGATGTAGTCCTGTGGAACGGCTTGCCATGCCATTTCCACCTGGCGCCTCAGTTGGACCAGCGTTCGTGCTGGACGTGCAGACCGCGTGAGACGACGCTTCATCCAGTCCCAAACATGCTCAATGGGGGACAGATCCGGAGATCTTGCTGGCCAGTGTAGTTGACTTACACCTTCTAGAGCACATTGGGTGGCACGGGATACACGCGGACGTGCATTGTCCTGTTGGAACAGCAAGTTCCCTTGCCGGTCTAGGAATTGTAGAACGATGGGTTCGATGACGGTTTGGATGTACCGTGCACTATTCAGTGTCCCCTCGACGATCACCAGTGGTGTATGGCCAGTGTAGGAGATCGCTCCCCACACCATGATGCCGGGTGTTGGCCCTGTGTGCCTCGGTCGTATGCAGTCCTGATTGTGGCGCTCACCTGCACAGCGCCAAACACGCATACGACCATCATTGGCACCAAGGCAGAAGCGACTCTCATCGCTGAAGACGACACGTCTCCATTCGTCCCTCCATTCACGCCTGTCGCGACACCACTGGAGGCGGGCTGCACGATGTTGGGGCGTGAGCGGAAGACTGCCTAACGGTGTGCGGGACCGTAGCCCAGCTTCATGGAGAGGGTTGCGAATGGTCCTTGCCGATACCCCAGGAGCAACAGTGTCCCTAATTTGCTGGGAAGTGGCGGTGCGGTCCCCTACGGCACTGCGTAGGATCCTACGGTCTTGGCGTGCATCCGTGCGTCGCTGCGGTCCGGTCCCAGGTCGACGGGCACGTGCACCTTCCGCCGACCACTGGCGACAACATCGATGTACTGTGGAGACCTCACGCCCCACGTGTTGAGCAATTCGGCGGTATGTCCACCCGGCCTCCTGCATGCCCACTATACGCCCTCGCTCAAAGTCCGTCAACTGCACATACGGTTCACGTCCACGCTGTCGCGGCATGCTACCAGTGTTAAAGACTGCGATGGAGCTCCGTATGCCACGGCAAACTGGCTGACACTGACGGCGGCGGTGCACAAATGCTGCGCAGCTAGCGCCATTCGACGGCCAACACCATGGTTCCTGGTGTGTCCGCTGTGCCGTGCGTGTGATCATTGCTTGTACAGCCCTCTCGCAGTGTCCGGAGCAAGTATGGTGGGTCTGACACACCAGTGTCAATGTGTTCTTTTTTCCATTTCCAGGAGTGTAGTATTGAAAAAGATATAGATCTTTCAGGTGTAGAGCTTACAGATCTAAATGTTTATATAATAGCACTTTACAGGTCACCATCTGGCAACATAGGGACTTTCTACAAAAATCTAGCACCAGTAATAGAAAATCTACGTAAAAGAGAATCATATAGTGTTCTAATATGTAGTGACTATAATATAGATTTTCTCTCAGAAAACTCTAGCCATCTAAGCATTGAAAATTTTATGAATAGCTACAACCTAGACCTAATGGTCAACATTCCAACCAGGATAACAAGTCACAGTACCACTTGTCTGGATCAAGTAGCAAGCAATATAAATTGTACTGTATCCTCCGTCAGACTAGGATTTTCAGAGCACAATACATTAATTATGCAGGTCTGGTTGCAAAATAACAGTCACAAACACAATAAAATCACTGTACAGAGGAGAAACTTCAATAAAACCCACATGTATACTTTCCTCTTTGATATACAAAATGAAAACTGGCAAAATGTATATGAGGCTCAAACAGTAGACAGCAAATATGAAGCATTCTTGGATATTTTCTGTTATTATTTTAATTGCCATTTTCCCTTAAAAACAAAATGTATCAACAAAGATAGAAAACTCTCCAGCTGGATCACCCCAGGAATCATTAGATCATCACAAAGAAAAAGAGAACTTTTTTACATTAGCAAATCCAAACTAGGCAGTAGTGAAGCATTTAAGTCATACTTTACTCTATATAAAAAGATATTAAGGAACGTAGTAAACGCAGCCAAAAAGCTACAGAATGATAACTACCTCAAATTGTCATCAAATAAGAGCAAAAGCATGTGGCAACTTATTAATATGAATACTAATAGAGGAAAACAACTACAGAGTGATATTACCTTAAAATTAAATGGAAAATTAATCTCCAGTGGGAAAGAAACAGCAGAGGAATTCAATAACTACTTTACAGAAACAGTAGAAAATCTGGCTAACGATCTTAAAAATAGCTGTCCCTTACAACTAGAACCAAACTTATGCTCTGAGACTCTATTTTTAAGGCCTACATCTGAAATAGAAAAGACACTTCATAGCAAAATTTTTAAAAAAATCATCTGCTGGACAAGATCAAATTCCATGCTTCCTCCTTCATAACTGCAGTAACTTTATCAGTAAACCCCTAGCCCACATAATAAACTTCTCATTCCTGAATGGTGCATTTCCTGGTATGCTCAAAATTGCAAAAATTATACCTGTCCACAAAAAAGGAAGAAAAGAGGATCCCAGTAATTATCGACCCATTGCACTGCTTTCAACTTTTAGTAAAGTATTTGAATATATAATGGCCACCAGAATCATGTCCTTTCTAGACAAAGAAAATATCCTGTCACCTGCTTAGTTCGGCTTCCAAAGTAAGAAAGCTACAACTGGTGCAATACAAGAATTTCTAGATCATGCACTGGAGCTTGTGGACAAAAAACTCCCAGCCATAGGTATCTTCCTAGATCTAATAAAGGCCTTTGACATGGTTAATCATAGTATACTTCTGCAAAAGATGCATTCCTATGGAATAAGAGGAAATGCCTATGACTGGCTTAAAAGCTATCTGGAAGATCGACAGCAGTATGTCGAATTAAATGAAACTAAGCTCTCAGGTACAGCTAGCACTGTACATTCCTCCATACATACCATAAAGCAAGGCGTTCCCCAATGCTCCATCCTGGGTCCCTTGCTGTTCTTACTTTACATAAATGACCTTCCTCACAGCCTACCAGACACAAAAACCCTTTTGTTTGCTGATGACATCTCTGTACTCATATCTGTGCCTGAACAAATTCTCCAATCTAATATAGATAGGACCACAGATCAAATAAGTCGATGGCTTCAAAGTAACAGGCTGCTTCTTAATGCAAAAAAGACAATTGGAATAACCTTCCACACTGTCCAAAACAGAAATCCATTACTACCAACTATATCACTGGAAAAAATAATGTTAAACTTGAAAATGAAATAAAATTTTTAGGGGTCACTATTATTGATACGCTCACATGGAAAAGGTACATTGACGTTACCAGCACAAAATTTAGTAAAGTGTGCTTCATGATTAGATCAATAAGGAACGTTACTAACACAAGTACCCTAACCACAATGTACCATGCACTCTTTCACTCTGTACTTAACTAATGAATCATCTTCTGGGGCCAAAATTCTGAATCAATTAAGATATTCAAACTGCAAAAGAAGATAGTCAGAACAAAAAAAAAAAAAAAAACAAAGAGACACTTGTAAACCATTATTTAAGAAACTAAATATTTTGCCCCTCCCATGCCAATACAGACTAGAATTATTATTCTTTACAAAAAAAAAGTATCAACAAAATTAGCAAAAATATGGATTACCACGATTATGACACAAGATCAAAAACCTCTCTAAGAATACTTCCCCACTCAACAAAACTGTACAGTGATGGTGTCAAGTGCATGGGAATAAAATTATATAACCATCTTCCAACTTTTATACAAGAAATCCAAGAAATAAATAAATTCAAACAGACAGTGAAATCTCTTTTAATAAAAGCCTGCTTTTATACCATCCAGGAATATTCGGAATCAAAATTGTCTTAGTGCGTGATAATGTATCAAAGCTGAATGTTATTGAGTCAATTTTGTCACATCATGTAACAATTCTCTGTAAAGCTGTAACTTTAAGTAACCTAATTTGTAGGTAATGTAAAATAATCATTCTTCTGTGTTCTTGTTTACTGTTTTAGACTCCTGTAAACTGTATATTTGTATTGACTTATCCCATATCAGTTGTACAAGCCATTGTATTGATTTGATCTACAGGACAAAAAAATAATAAATAAATAAAGTAATGTCCCATTTAAGGCATTAAACAATGCAGTTGCATCAGATGCTAGTCAGCCAATTATTTGATTACTAATTATCTCATGGAACAACGGCCTCATTGTGGGATTGTGCTGCTAGCTCACAATCACATCATTTTCTTGCATGCATAGTAAATTTTTTCTCCCCTAGCTCACTGTTTATTTTATATTTCTGCTGCTCACTTAGAAATATGACAGCACAACTTATTACTGTGTTAGCTGAAGGAATAGTGAAAGACTAGGAATGGGCTCACAATTAAGAAACAACAACTGAAAGGAGCAAAACAGTTTTATTTGTGTTTGGCATACTTTATATGTAGGTGCACCCGCTCAGTGGATAATTTCATCGAAGTGGCAATATGATTGCTTAAGCAGCTTTGTCCAGATTCTATCACTTATGAAAATTTCACACCAATGGGTAAATCATTATTTGATGGACACACAAAAGGTCATCAGTATGAAATAGTACTGTGTATAAATATAAATCAGTTAACTGTAGATGTATTTATAACTCTGTTACTGGTGATAAAACCTAGATTTTTTATTTTGATACATAAATTGAGCATTACTCAATGGTGTGCATCTTTCACAAAGAACACTCACCTGACAGGCACACAAAAAGAAATGAAAACTTTGATAGTTTTCACACGATTACTTGGATGAGCTAGAGTATGCAAACAAAGTAATGTAGCAGAATGGGACTGTACATAGTGAATAGATCGACACCAAATGTTTTGGAGATAGTGATACCATTAAGTGATGTTATGTATACATATTCCATAAAATTTCAATGTGAAAACTGGTTTATTTCAATATATTGATTATTTCAAATTTGTTACAGAGAAACATCAAAGCAAATTCTGTCATCGAAATCAAGCAAATTGATAAATTTCAGTTATAAATTTAATTATGTATTACTTTAACAATGTTGAAAGTAACTGTTGACACCGTTGTAAAATATAAATACAAGTATGGTGGAGTCCATGAGGAATCAAAAGTGCAATAATATAGAAAATTACGGGAAAGAGAGGAGGAGGAAATTACGGAAATTATCATCTGAGAAGAGGTGCTAGGAGAGAATCACAGTGGAATGACAGAAATAGGAAGTGAAGTAGAGTACATGAAAATAGGAACATATCATAGAAGTGAAATAACAGAACATTTAACAACAGTAGATATGAGAACAGGGCAATGGTCAGGTAAATTAGGGGTTGTCCCTCTGGCAGCCTGTCAATTTGGGGCAAGAAAAAACAGCCAGAAAAGATTATGAAAGGATAAGAAACTTTGGAGCATACAGGCAGCAAACAGAGACTGATATGAAGTGAATATAGTGAATAGTGTAGAAGCAGCGCAGAGTGGCCGCGCTGGGTGTGTAAGTCTAGGGACCGATGACCTCACGTTTGGTGCCTTAGGCGCGCGCGCGCGCGCACACACACACACACACACACACACACACACACACACACACACACACACACACACACACACACAAAATTTTGGCAACCAACATGTGCCTTAGAGTAAACACAAGTTCTTAAATCTAGTGTACAAATATGCAGAGGAACGGAAAATGAAGCACTGGTTCTATAAGACAAAAATGAAAACAGGTAAAGACATTTACTATGTTTTTATGAAAACACATGGAAACCTAAGGCTGAGAACAGCTGAATCCACGTGTCTGCAGCGAGCAGTAGCTGGTTTCAGCTGGGAACAAGCCGACAGATTCTTTGAGAGACTGAGTGAGCTGACGGACAAGCTCAAATTCAGACCCATTTACGATCCAAGTAGTTCCTTTTTGCAAAATAAAAATGAGTTTTCTATACATTGACCTTCATGTACGATATAACCCTCAAAAATTTAAATGTCCAAAAGGCAAAGAATGAAAAAAATTTAAGAATCAAAGTATACGTATTCTTATGACATCAAGTTTCATAATTCTGCTAGCTGAAAAAGACCCACTTCACTTCATCTTTCTAAAGCATTAAAAACATTATTGAACCTTCTGTAACGTTGTATATATTCTGGAACATTCTCTAACATTCTAGGTGGAACATTTTGGCCAGTCAGCCACTTTGGCACTCTATTTCCAACATGCTTCATCGACTTCTCATAAGAATTCGAAAGGTGTGATATGCCCTTTTGACACCCATATCCTTAAAACTAACCCCTGCAGTTCTGAACTATAGTGAATGGAGTAAGGAGGGCTACCAGACTGTACAATCCCCATGGGGCTGCGGGTATAGCTTGCAGAGAAGAAGAGAAAACTGAAAAGTGGAAGGAGTGCATAGACGTTGTATATAAGGGAGTTTAAGTCGCAGACAGTATTATAGAAACAGGAAGAGAAGGTAGATGAAGATGAGATGGGAGACATTTCTTTCATTCCTTTCCCCCAGTCTACATTCACCAACAATTTTTCCTACTATCGAATTCCAGTCACAAATTGCTATTAAATTTTCATCTCCCTTAACTATCTGAATAATTTCTTTTATCTCACCATACATTTCTTCAAAATCTTCATCATCTGCAGATATAGCTGGAATATAAACTTGTACTACTGTGCTGGGTGTGAGCTTTCTGTCTATCTTGGCTACAACAATATGTTCACAATGCTGTACATAGTATGAAGGCTGCCCAGAAAGTAATGCACTGCATTTTTTTCTTCAACAATTCTTGATTGAACATAATTAGAATTACACATACAAAAGAATGGTGTTTTATCTTCACACATAATCTCCATCTTGTTCTATTGCCTTCCTCCAGCGCTAAACAAGGGCATGTATGCACTGTCGGAACCAATCCTTGTCCTGGTGCCAGAGCCAGTGCTTCAGTATGTGAATCACCTCCACAATGTCCTCAAAATGGCATCCTTCAATGGCCAAAAACAAGTGAAAGCCTGAGGAGCTAGGTCAGGGTTGTCAGGTATGACAGCTGAAAATCGTGGAGTTCTGCCGAACTGCCTCCTGCTGATGACCTTACCCTCCATGCTCAGCAACTAACTGTACTTCTGTTGACAGCAGATGCTCCATAGATTTTGCACAAGCGTTTGTGAATATTCCCCACAGTTTCTTTCTCTCCAGTGAGAAATTCAATGGTGGCACATTGCTTGTAATGTACGTCACCTACGGATGCCATTTTGAAACTGTCCTTCTGCTAAGCTTTCTGTCAGATGTGACAGAAACTTGGCGCACTCACTAAGAGATAATACATACGTAACATTTCACATTTGTAGCATTGTTTTCAGCTGAGAAAAAAATGTGGCGCATTACTTTCTGGGCAACCTTCATAGCTTACCTGTATTCCTATTTTATTATTCATTATTAAACCTACTCCTGCATTACGCCCTATTTAATGTTGTATTTCTAACCCTTTATTCACCTGACCAGAAGTCCTATACCACCTGCAATTGAACTTCACTAATTCCCAAAATATCTAACTGTAACCTACCCATTTCCCTTTTCCCTTCTCAAATTTTATAACCTACCTGCCCGATTAAGGGATCTAACATTCTGCACTTCAGTCCGTACAACACCAGTTTTGTTTCACCTGATGATGACATTCTCCTGACTAGTCCCCTCCCAGAGATCTGAATGGGGGACTATTTTACCTCTGGAATATTTTACCCAAGAGGATGCCGTCATTATTTAACCATACAGCAGAGTTGCATGCCCTTTGGAAAAATTGCAGCTGCAGCTTCCCCTCGCTTTCAGCAGTTTGCAGTACCAGTGCAGCAAGGCCATTTTGGTTGATGTTACAAGACCAGATCAGTCAATCATCCAGACTGTTGCTCCTGCAACTACGGAAAAGGCTGCTGCCCCACTTCGGGAACCATACATTTTTCTGGCATCTCAACAGACATCCCTCCATTGTGACTGCACCTATGGCACAGTTATCTGTACTGCTGAGGCACACAAACCTCTCAACCAATGGCAACGTCCATAATTCATGGGAGGAGGGATTTCAGATACAAAATGTTAATTTACTGTTTCTAATGTTGAAGCTGGTGAACTTGGCATTCTTGTAGCTATGTGGGAAGAACCATTGTTAGGTAGTAATAGTGAGAACAGTGAAGGGGTGTCTTAGACAATTACAGTGAGATTAGTGAGGAAGATGTGACTCTCAATAGTAGTGAGAAAAATAAAGATGGTGTTGAAGATACTGAAGAGAGGATGGGAAGTCAGGTTGACTTTTATTAGGAATTAGATTGTATGATTTATGTGGAGGTCGAAGGCTAAATGTTTGAGGAAGGTATTTATGGGGATTAGATTAGATTAGTACTTGTTCCATAGATCAGGAATACGACCTTCGTAATGATGTGGAACGTGTCAGGTTAATCAAAGGTGTCTACACAGGATATTACATTACACAAAATATTGCATGACACTTTTTTCTTTCTTTCTTTCTTTTTTCTTTTTTTGTGGGGGGGGGGGGGGGGGGGGAGGGGGGGGGCGTTACCCACTTACTATAGCCAAAAATTCATCTAATGAGTAGGAGTTGCCACGCAGAAATTCTTTTAATTTCCTTTTAAATGCTATATGGCTATCTTTCAGACTTTTGATGCTATTAGGTAAGTGCCCAAAGACTTTTGTGGCAGCATAATTTACCCCCTTCTGAGCCAAAGTTAGATTTAACCTAGAGTAGTGAAGGTCATCCTTTCTCCTAGCGTTGTAGCCATGTACACTGCTATTACTTTTGAATTCGTTCAGATTGTTGATAACAAATTTCATAAGTGAATATACAGGGTGATCCATTGATAGTGACTGGGCCAAATATCTCACGAAATAAGCATCAAACAAAAAAAACCACAAAAAATGAAATTCGTCTGGCTTGAAGGGGGAAACCAGATGGTGCTATGGTTGGCCGGCCAGATGGCACTGCCATAGGTCAAATGGAGATCAACTGTTTTTTTTAAATAGGAACCCCCATTCTTTATTACATATTCGTGTAGTATGTAAAGAAATATGAATGTTTTAGTTGGACCACTTTTTTCGCCTTGTGATAGATGACGCTGAAATAGTCACAAACGTGTAAGTATGTGGTACCACTTAACATTCCGCCAGTGCGGACTGTATTTGCTTCATGATCCATTACCCGTGTTAAAATAGACCATTTACCAACTGCGGAAAAGGTCATATCTTGTTGATGTATGGCTATTGTGATCAAAATGCCCAACGGGCATGTGCTATGTATGCTGCTCGGTATCCTGGATGACATCATCCAACTGTCTGGACCATTCGCCGCATAGTTATGTTATTTAAGGAAACAGGAAGTGTTCAGCCACATGTGAAACGTCAACCGCGACCTGCAACAAATGATGGTGCCCAAGTAGGTGTTTAAGCTGCTGTTGCGGCTAATCCGCACATCAGTAGCAGACAATTTGCGCGAGAATCGGGAATCTCAAAAACGTCAGTGTTGAGAACGCTACATCAACATCGATTGCACCTGTGCCATATTTCTATGCACCAGGAATTGTGTGGCGATGACTTTGAACATCCGAGTACAGTTCTGTCACTGGGCACAAGAGAAATAACGGGATGATGACAGATTTTTTGCACGCATTCTATTCAGCGATGAAGCATCATTCACCAACAGCGGTAACATAAACCGGTATAATATGCGCTATTGGGCAACGGAAAATCTATGATGGCTGTGACAAGTGGAACATCAGTGATCTTGGCGGGTTAATGTATGGTGCGGCATTATGGGAGGAAGGATAATTGGCCCCCATTTTATCGATGGCAATCTAGATGGTGCGATGTATGCTGATTTCCTACATAATGTTCTACCAATGTTACTGCAAGATGTTTCACTGCATGACAGAATGGTGATGTACTTCCAACATCATGGATGTCCGGCACATAGCTCGCATGTGGCTGAAGTGGTATTGAATAGCATATTTCATGACAGGTGGATTGGTCGTCGAAGCACCATACCATGGCCCGTATGTTCACCGGATCTGACATCCCCGGATTTCTTTCTGTGGGGAAAGTTCAAGGATATTTGCTATTGTGATGCACTGACACCACCTGACAACAACCGAAATAAAACGTTCAAATGTACCTACGTTCTGTATTTTAATTTAAAAAACCTACCTGTTACCAACTGCTCGTCTAAAATTGTGAGCCATATATTTGTGACTATTACAGTGCCATCTATCACAAAGCGAAAAAAGTGATCCAACTAAAACATTCATATTTCTTTACGTACTACACGAATATGTAATAAAAAATGGGGGTTCCTATTTTAAAAAATGCAGTTGATCTCCGTTTGACCTATGGCAGCACCATCTAGCAGGCCAACTATAGTACCATCTGGTTTCCCCCTTCAAGCTAGACAAGTTTTGTTCTTTGTAGATTTTTCATTTGATGCTTATTTCGTGAGATATTGGCCCAGTCACAATCAATGGACCACCCAGTATATATTGTGAGGCTACAGTGAAGGTCCCTAGCTCTTTAAATAAGTGTCTGCAGGATGATCTTGGATGAGCTCCAGCAATTATTCTGATTACCTGCTTTTGTGCAATGAACACTCTTTTACTCAGTGATGAGTTACCCCAGAATATGATGCCATACGAAAGCAGAGAATGAAAATAGGTGTGGTAAGCTAATTTACTGAGATGTATATCACCAAAATTTGCAATGACACTAATAGCATAAGTACCTGAACTCAAACATTTCAGCAGATCTTCAGTGTGTTTTTTTCCAGTTCAACCCCTCATCAATGCATACACCTAGAAATTTTGAATATTCTATCTTAGCTACCAATTTCTGATGGAAGTCTATATTTATTAATGGTGTCATTCCATTTACTGTGTGGAACTGTATATACTGTGTTTTGTCAAAGTTTGATGAGAGCCCATTTGCAGAGAATCACTTAATGATTTTCTGAAAAACATCATTTACAATTTCATGAGTTAATTCTTGCCTGTTGGGTGTGATAGTTATACTTGTATCATCGGCAAAAAGTACCAGCTTTGCATCTTTGTGACTTTAGAATGGCAAGTCACTAATATATATTAAGAACAGCAGAGGACCCAAGACCGATCCTTGCGGCACCCCATTCTTGATTGTTCCCCAGTTTGAGAAATCACTAGTTTTTTACATATTTTGTGAACTGCTTATTTCAACTTTTTGCACTCTTCCAGTTAGGTATGATTTAAACAATTTGAGCGCTGTCCCTTTCGTACCACAGTACTTGAGCTTATCTAGAAGTATTCCATGATTTACACGGTAGTAAACATATTCAGGAAGGTCAGAACTGTGATAGTGAGGCACATGAAAGTGAAATTTTACCAGGTGATATCAGTAAAACAGTAAGCTCTTGTGAAGATGAAAGAGAGTATGCAAAACGTATAAGTAATGAAATTTTAAGGGTAGCTTGGAGTCATTATGATAATGAGAGTTGTGATAGTGGAATATAAGGTACAATGAAAAAGATATGTGAAAGTTTGTGTCCAGAATGGTGGAAAGAGACAAGAAATGGTATGTCCACGAGTGCCATGCATCCGAAAGTAGAAACACACATAAACAAAGATGAGGTAAAAGATATGGGATTTAAAGAAACTGACAAATATCTTTTGTATAAAGCAGAAAACAAAGATGATTGTGATATGCAAGGAAGTCTACATATATATTCATATTGAAAGTGATAATTGGTACAGTAGCAGTATGACACAGGGAGTACAATGTGTACCGTGTCTGAAAAATTAAGATTTTTTTGAGTTGTCTTTAATAGGTACTAAGATTAGAGGAGCTGCTGGATGATATAGTAAAATTGTGAAGTAACAATATTACTGTTAATATAAATATAATAATATTAATATATTTTATGTCTTTCATTTTCCAACCCATCACAGCGGTAGAAGCCATAGGGTAAGGAGATAGGTGCAAAAGGATCGTATCGTCTGACAGGGATATTGCAGAGATTTGGAGGACGGAAAGATACTCTGGGTGTGGTGGGCAAAATGTCAGGGCACAATTTTGGGAAGTCATAGCCTTGTCAAAGTAGCTGGTATACACATTCAAGACCAAGACACTACTGAGTGACACATGGTGTACTCCTAAGTTATTTTTTGGAGGGATCAGCAGTACTAGAATTAGATGTGATGGCCTGGGAAATCTGTTTTTGAACGATGCTTTTGGGGTAAACATATTCCAGCAAAGGCTGAGGTGAGAATGGTGGTGTATTCCTGTAAAGAGTCTGCATCTGAATAAATACATTTGCCTCGAATGCCAAGGCTGTATGGGAGGGGACGTTTCAAATAGAAAGGATGGCAACTGTCAAAATGAAAGTACTCCTGTTTGTTAGGAGGTTTTATGTGAACAGAAGTGTGTAGCTGACCTTAAGTGAGTATGAAATCAATGGCTCCTATCCCTGTAACCATCATTGCTGTAAGACTTGCCCTATGCACCGACTTACCACCACCTATACCAGCCCTGTAACTTGCAAAACATATACAGGGTGTCCCACATAAACTGGTAAGCCTCACAACCGAGATCCAAGTACAATGAACTAACTAAAAATAATAATAATAAATAATAATAATAATAATAATAATGTTCAAAAAAATGTAGTTACCTGTTTATGAGAGATGCTGGAAGTGGGGCCATGGGCATTTTAAAGGCACATTTGCATGCTGAGCTTTTATTAGCAGAAACCATAGTTATAAGAAATCAAATAAAGAAATAATTTGAGCCATAGATACAGTCCATGGCTGTATAAATATTGATTGCAGCCGCTGGAAATATTGGAAGATTTTTGATCGTCAGATTATTGGCGGAATAAAGGCAACTTTTTGTTTTCTAGGTCCTTCCAGATCAGGTGTATTTTGGCACACTGCCATTAATACTATGTTATTTTATTAATACATTCATGAGTTGCATAGTGCAAGTCTCAATGTAAATGTCATAATTTAATTGTGTTTAATTTCAGAATATACTGTTATTACTAACCTATGTATGTTTTATTTTGTATCTTTAATCATTGTAAGAGTGTTGGGTGACTTAGAATGGCAAAAGATTCCGTACTTGCAAGCAAAAAGTTGTCCAGCTCGAGCCACCATTGTCTTCGGGTGCTGTGTTATTACGAAGTACGATTTTAGTGAAAACACAGAGAAGAAACACAGTTAAAAGAACAAGAACGGATCTTTATCAGAAAAAGCCATGCTCAAGTGCCAAAAGTTTGTATGAAACACATTTTACCAATCCGTAAACTTACTTGATCTCTATTTAATATTAATTATTATAATTCATTGTACTGTTTTGATCCAGATACGAACGAGCTAAATTAAAGCACCCAGGCATCGCTGACTTTGTGCAATGATGTTACTAACAACACACTGTAATCTGCAGGCATGATGTAGTTAATTTCTCATGTAACGGTCCATTTAAGATAGTCTATTGTGTGAGGGACGTAATCCACCACAGAAATGGCTGAACTCACGAAAAAGCTTCCTGAGGACATCCAAGAAGCTCACCATTTCACCAGAGAAGGCAAGACTGGAGTTATGGAAGAAGTCGACACCTCACCTGCACAGATGGATGCCAGAAGCTGAAGAATTACCACCTGGACACCATGAAAGCTGGCTCATGTGGAAATCTTTAAACAGATTATGATCAGGAGTTGGACGATCCAGAGACAATCTTAAGAGATGGGGGCTTCATAACAGAAGATACGTCCTGTGTTTGTAGACAAGGGCAAACCAGTCACATGCTTCAGTGGCCTTTGTGCCCTACATCCTGCATGAAGAATGAATGAATATATTGATGTGTATGGCTACTGTAAATTTGTATGTTTCTGACTCAAGAATACATAGGGAACATGTTAGTGATGTGAGCCATATTTTGGTTGGATGGGTGAGCAGCTGCTCCATCTCGTTTAAAAATTGCATACATCTTCACTGCATCTGTTAACTATGCATAGAAAGAGTCTAGATACCTGGCTCTGTTTAGGGTGTAACTGAAAAATATGGGGCCACAAATGCACATGCCAGACAACACACACCAAATTCCTATCTTCTCTGAGTGGAGAGGTTCTTCATGTAGAATATGTGGGTTGTCCTGCGACCAATATCTGCAATTCTGTGAGTTTACATAACCTGAGAAATAAAACCAGCCTCATCCGATATGTAGTAAAGCAAGGGGTCAAAGTAATGGTTAACAATTGATGTTAACACCTTGTTACAGTAATGAACTGTTTTTTTCCTGGTCCTCAAATTTCAAATTGTTCAAATGGCTCTAAGCACTATGGGACTTAACTTCTGAGGTCATCAGTCCCCTACAACTTAGAACTACTTAAACCTAACTAACCTATGGACATCACACACATCCATGCCTGAGGCAGGAATCAAACCTGCGACCGTAGCAGTCGCACGGTTCCAGACTGTAGCGCCTAGAACCACTCGGCCACTCCAGCCGGCTCAAATTTCAACTCTTCCAAAACACTCACACGATAGGCTTTTAATTTCCTATCTTTTAGTACACAGTGACATGATGTACAAGATACACCAACCTACTGCAGAAACTGTCATACCAATTTGCATGGATTTCTCACGATGTTCATGCAAATTCTGTCTAGTTTCTGGGGTCCTCACTGTCAGTCACCTATTACTATGCACATTCTGATCAGATCCTACATCCCTCCACTTCTTGTACAGATATTAAATAGCGCTGGTTGTGGGAGTTTCCTACCAGGATATTTCACTTGAAACATTTCTTTAATTCCTTGATGGAGCCTGTTTTTATGCAACATTCCACAATATCGCTTCACTGTTCTAAAGCAAACTGCTCCATTTTTATAACAGTTCATTAACCTGAACTTTTCGCAGAAACTGAAGCCCAAACACACAGCTGCACTCAACTTTCTGATAAAATGCAGTGTAGCGAACTTCACAAGCAATTTGACGAGAGATGATTCCTAAACCTCACCAGTCCTTTTTCTTCACCCCTTGTCCTTTTCCTTCAACATTTGTGCCTGAAGGAGGAGCCACTAACTCCAAAAGCTTGAAAACTTTAATACCCATGTATGTGTATTCTCTTGTGATTGCTTGGTGAGTAGATTTTTTTTTATCTATCCAGTTACATTATATTTTCATAAATTGATTATTTTCATGATTATTACTTTCATGTTGAGTTAACAACATACCATTTGTTCAGTGTAGCCTTGTGATTCCCGAGTTAAGCAAAGAAATTATTTTGGGCATGGGCATGGATACGACTGTAAAAGTTAAAGCAGGATTCTGTTGCACAAATATGTAATTGTTTTTCACTGAACCTAAATGCAAAATTTCACAACCAACAAAACTGAATAGCATAAATAGCATAAACAGTATTAATCGCATCAGAAGGTTTAGGTGACAGAGGATACTTTGAAGGAGGGCATGATTATCTTGAAGAGAGGGGAGATATAGAATATAATAAAGTTTGGAAGGTAGGAGACGAGATACTGGCAGAACTAAAGCCGTGAGGACGGGGTGTCAGTCGTGCTTGGGTGCTCAGTTGGTAGAGCACTTGCCCATGAAAGGCAAAGGTTCTGAATTCTAGTCTCGGTCCGGCACACAGTTTTAATCTGCCAGGAAGTTTAATATAATAACAGTTTAGTAGAAGCCAAAGTAGAGGATGCTAAGAAACTTAATCAGATTCAAAAGAAAGATTTAAGAAAATTTTTATGGGAGTATTATAATGTGTATAATGAGAAACCGGAGAGAGTAAAGAATTATTAGTGCAAAGTTAAGCTAAGAAGCAGAGATTCTTCCATTCTCAGTTCAAAAAAGTATGTGCATATGTCAACAGTTAGAAGTTAGTAGAAATTCATGTGCCAGTAAATAGATCAATACACGAATCATACAACTACTGCCACTGTCAAATTAACGAAAGATCTTGTTGAGAACCCATCATGAGAAAATTCTGGTCCCACATAAAATCACCAAGCGGGTCAAAGGTTTCTGTCGAGGCACTCATCAACCGGTCTAGTGTGGAAACAGAAGACAGCAAACGGAAAGTTGAAGTTTTAAATTTTGCACTTTAAAAATCATTCATGCAGGGGGATCGTACAAAAATTGTTGTTTGACCATTGTACAAATCTCTTACAGAGGATGTATTAATAAGTATCCCTAGTACCGAGAAGCAACTTAAGACTTGAAAACAAATAAGCTGCCAGGACTAGGTGGAATCTCAATTTGGTTTTGCAGAGAGTACTCTACAGCACTGGTCCCTTAATTACCCTGCACTATTATGAATCTCTCCCCCAGCACAAAGTCTCAAACAACTGGGAAAGCATGCAGCTGACTCATGTATAAAAGAAGGGTAAAAGAATGGATCTGCAAAAGGTTGGACCAATATCCCTTAAATTGGTTTGCTGCAGAATTCTTGAATGTATTTTGCATTTGAATATAATAAATTTCCTTGAGATGAAAAAGCTTGTGTCCATGAATCAGTAGTATGAATTTACGAAGCATCACTCATGTGAACTTGACTTGCCCTTTCCTCATGGTATCCTGTGAACCATGGATGAAGGCAACAGGCAGAGTCCACATTCCTAGGTTTCTGGAGAGCATTTAACATGTTGATTCATTGCAGAGTTAACAAAGGTCTGGCCATATGGATTAACTTCCCAGATATGTGATTGGCTTGAAGACTTGTTAAATAATACAATCAAATCTGTTGTCCTAGATGGCATGTGTTCATCAGAGACAAGCATATCATCAGTAATGCCTCAGGGAAGTGTAAAAGGATCACTTGTTCTCTATATACATAAATAATCTGACGGGCAGGGTGAGAAGCAATCTGTGAGTGTTTGCTAATGATGCTGTGCTTTACGGGGAAGTGTTATCATTGAGCGACTGTAACAGGATACATGGTGACAGACATAGCGTGCTGATTGACACAAGCACATTTACTAAATAAACAGGCGCAACACTGCAAAACAACATGAAATGGAATGTGCACTTAAGCAGATAAAGACAGTACTAGGGAAGGTCAATGGTCGACTTTAGGAAAGTGTAGTTCATCTACATAGGAGGCTGAATATAGAACACTAGTGCAACTCATTCTCAAGTGCTTGGGACCCCTAAAGATTGGATTTAATGAAGACATTGAAGCAATTCAGAAGCATGCTCCTAGATTTGTTACCAGTAAGTTCAATCAACAAGCAAGTAGTACAGAAATGCTTTATGAATTCAAATGGGAATCCCTGGAGGGAAGACAATGTTCTTTTTGTGGAACACTACTGAGAAAATTTAGAAATTTAGAGAACCAGTATTTGAGTTTGATAGCAGGATAATTCAACTGTATATTATACTTTCAAACTTTTGCTATAATCTTTGTACACAGTACTGAGAAAGAAATTAAGGGGAAAAGAAAACAGAATTCCAATCATGGATAAAAGTAAGAATACGATGATCAATTGCCTGTAATTACTATGTTCTCTCATTGTTTGAGTTGCTTGCTCAGAAAAGGTGAAATTAACACCCACAGCAAACAACAACCTTCCAAAAGTTACTCCCAGTAAATATACAAGCGTTGTAATCCACACAGTTGGCATACCTATAGTTCGATTAAAATAACTTTGTGACTGGTTTCAGTGAGACGAGTTACAGGAGCCAGCTGCCAACCAAACTTATTTCTTTCTCTGGATTACATGCTTGCTGTGTTGTCCATTTTGTATATGTGTGCTAAATCTTATTAAATGTGGCTGGTTATAAGCCAATAATGATGTCCCAACATCTGAAATCTGTCAGTCAGCAAATGATTTTATTTAAAGAATAGGACCAATGTTTGCATTACCTTATAAAGATTGTGAAGTCTAAAAGCACTTCATTTTAGCAGCTGGTAAATACACTTTTTTCAGAATTAAATATAGTTAATGATAAGTTATTAGTTAATTCTGAAATATGGTTACTAATTCTTGAGCAGGCACACCGATTTTCATAACACAAGCAGGTGTGCTTTATGTGCATGTAAAGGATGTTACCAAGGTAAACATTATGAGCAAAATCACAGTTTAATCTTAATTTAATCAAACAATGATGAAATAAACTTATATGAGGTAAATCACTGTTTAATTAAACAATAATAAAAATAAACTTTCATTGTATCACTCTCGTTATCATGTTCAAGAGTTAACATGCAGAAACAACCCACTCGGAGCATTAAACAGCACAGTTTGCATCAAATCCCCACCAAACAATTATTCAATTAGTAATTATTTCATAGGCAACTGTCTCATTAGGGGTTGTGCTGCTAGCTCAGAATCTTGGCCATTTTCCCACACGGATCATAAATTTTTTCTCACCTGGCTCACTGTTTATTTTATATCACTGCTGCTCACATGGGTGTATAACAACACAGCTTATCACTGCATTAGCTGAAGCAATAACGAAGGAATAGAAGTGGACTCACAGTTGTAAAACAACAGAATGGTGCAAAACAATGTTATTTGTGGTTGGCACACTTTATACATAGGTGTGCCAGCTCAAGAGTTAATGTAGAAAGCATCACAATGTTTGTGTCTACAGTACTTCCTTTGAGAGGTCAGTCTATAAAGTGGTTTTAATAAAAGCATTTATCATTATTTTTGTATCTTTATTTCATTTTTCCTTACAAAGTTCCAGTATGGAGATGATGATGAGTATTTCAGACATCTGAACACACGATTATTTTATAGATGAATTTGAATACTGTTCATATCAACTGCAGAGATTTTCTACAGCTGAAAAATTAATGCTCCAATGTCAATGAGAATCATGAATATAAATAAAATTTAAATAAGTGATGAGACACACACAGAACATGCTCAATACATTATAAGCAGTTTCACAAAACAAATTCTGTACATAGTGACTGTCAACAGTATCTGTTCTTTGTACCTTCTTATGGCACGATGATCATATAGCCAAGAAAGTGGTCCCCATTTTGAACTTTCACATAGAGATTTTGTGCCATCTTATACTTAAAAAACAACTGGCACACAATCGAAGGCTAATAATTTACAGACAATGATACTATCACATACAAAAGCTAAAACAGAACTGAAGAAGATATTCTTCCAAAAATTTTACTGCAATTCCAAGTTTGCAACGAGGATTAGCAATCTGTTTAACTACAAGTAGCAGAACTCTAGCAAATTTTGTTGTGTACACATTCATTAATATTCTGCATTTGACTAGTATTGAGCAGGCCTATGGGGGAACTGGAAGAGTAAAAGAAACTGTGTATACTATGTTTGATGTTAAACAGCACATCTTTTGCACTTCAGTTTCATTTCATATTTTTACTGCGTGGATGGAATTAGAAATGCATGTTTACTGCAAGCAGCATATAAGTATGCTGATTAATTATGTTTGCCACATCTGTCATTGGAGATAAAGTACATTTGTATTTTGTTATGGTTGTGAAATTATGTTCCTAGAAGCTGTTTCATTTACTGCCCATTTTGCGTTTCAGTTCTTCTGCAATGGCGTCCAAGAAATCTTCTGTATGTAGGTACATGCCTTCCTTCACATTCTGCATTCCATGAATACAAATTGCCAGATCTTTGGTCATTTTGCCACTATCTATACAGTCAACACATGCTGCCTCAAGATTTTCACTGAACCTGAAATCAAAGCGATAAATTCTTTGAAATCCATAAAAATGATGGTAGGTAAGATTAAATCAATATATGATGCAATCAGTATTGTTGCTAACATTTTGTTATGTGTTACAGTTTCTTTTCTCCTACGTACAACCAGCTGCAGTGTATATATAAATAATAATGCACTGTAAAAATGCATACTATGGTATTTAACAATACATTATTTTCATATCAGCTATCCCTCCACCAAACTATCCTTTTTGTTTACATCATATTCATAGACATATATTTTTCACTGAGAAATTTGTATTACAGTTGACTGAGATACTCGCTATCTGATGAGGTCACAGTTGTGACCCATGGAATATACAAATAACTATCTAACTAAAACTTTTATCCATAAGAATGTGGAACACTGTGACTATGAGTAAAAGTTTTCAGAAATGACTTCAACCAGTCCCCTTTTTTGATGGTATAAACTTTTTGTTTTATCATTATCAGGCTCAAGATGCCTAGCAACTCACCATCAACTGGAAAACTAAGTTTGCCAGTTACGCAGATTACACTGCACTACAAAACTTTGCCACAGGTAACAAGCAAATAACTATACAGTGACATTCACAATGCTACATACAATCACTAAGAACTGTATACTACCTAATAATGAGTCACTGCTGGTCATAGGTTGTGTTCCAAAAATGAAAAGCATAGAGACAGTAGTGGTGACACTTTCTGCAGGACCTGACCATCATTTTGCAGGACAATGCTCAAGCACGTACAGTGCAAGCTGTTACCGATTTATTTGACTGATGGGGCTGCTAAGCACTACACCACCTACTGAATTCCCCTGACTTAAGCCCTTGTGAGTTCAACTATTTCTAAACTGAAGGAAACACTTCACGGCATTCACTTCAGAACTGCTACAAATTTGTCGGGCAATAGACCATGCTGCTCGAACTGTCAACACAACTGGCACTGCTAAGAGTATCCCATGACTTCCACATCACTGGCAATGGGTTATACACAATGCTGATGACTACTTTGAAGGTCAGTAAAACTTTGAAACATGTACCTGTATTGTACGAGCTGTAAATAAATAGTTGCCACTATTAAAGTTCCAACCCTCGTACACTTTCTCAGAAATTCCTTCCTGAGGTGAAGGCCAATATTTGATACTAGCAGACTGCTCTTGGCCAGGAATGCCCTCTTTGCCTGCACTATTCTGTTTTTTATGTCCTCCTCCATTCGTTCATCATGTATTATTTCATTTTCAAGGTAGCAGAATTCATTTACTTCAGCTACTTCATGGTCCCCAATTTTGATGCTGAGTTTATCCAAACCACATTTCTACTGCTCCTCACTACTTCTGTCTTTCTTTGGTTTACTCTACCACTTGAACCTTTCTTTTATTTCCTTTATTACTTCTTCTGAGTACAGACTGAACAGCAGGAGTGAAGGATTGCAGCCCTCTCTTACATCCTTTTTAATCTGAGCACTTTGTTTTTGCCCTTCCATTTAAAGTGTTACCTCCTGGTTGTTGTGTGTATTTTATATTATCCATCTTTCCCTATAGCTTAGTCCTATTTTTATGAGAATTTGGAACATATTGCATAGTTTCACAGTGCTGAAAGCTTTTTCCAGTTTTTCAAATCCTGTGAATGTTGTGGCTGCCTCCTACAAACCAAACCGATCACTGTCTAATAGATACTCAATTTTCTTTTCCATTCTCCTATATATTATTTGTGGTAGTAACTTTGATGCACAAGCCATTAAGCTAAGCGATAATCATCATGTTTATCTGCCCTTGCTATTTTCAGGATTGTATAGTTGATATATTTCCAAAGGTCTAACGGTATATCTCCAGTCTCGTGGATTCTACATCCGAACTTTAAGTGTCACTTAGTTGCCACCTTCCCTAAAGATTTTAGAAATTTTAAAGGAATGTGGTCTATGTTTACTTGATCACATGTCTTAAACAGTTCTGTAAAAATGACCATTACTGTATCCCCTATGTCTTCCATATCATATCCCATTTCTTCCTCAGTCACTTCATCAGACAAGTCATAGAGGCCTTCAATGTACTTTTCCAACTCCCTACACGCCCTTAACAGTGGAATTTCTATTGCACTCTTGATGTTGACACCCTTGCTTTTCATTTCACATAAAGTTGTTTCTATATGCTGAATCAGTCCTTCTGATAATCATTCCTTTTCGATTTGTTCACATTTTTCCTGCAGCCATTTCACTCTATCTTCCCTGCATTTCCTATTTAATTCATTCCTCAGTGACTTGTATTTCTGTATTCCTGTATTTCCTGAACATTTTTGTACATCCTTCTCTCATCAAATGGCTGAAGTATTTCTTCTGTTACCCTAGGTTGCTTTGCTGTTACCTTTCTTTTACCAATGTTTGTCTATCTAACTTCTGTGATTGCCTTTATAGAGCTGTCCATTCTTCTTCAACTAAACTGCCAACTGTGGTATTCATTATTGTCGTATCCAAAGCCTCAGAGAACTTCAAATGCAGCTTATCATTCTTCAGTATTTCAGTATCTCTCTTCTTTGCCTCTTTTTTCTTCGAGTTTTTTGAACTTTAGCCTACTCTTCATTATTACTAAATTATAATCCAGGTCTGTATCTGCTCCCGTGTACTCCTTACAGTGCAATATCCAATTTTGATCTGCCAGGAAGTTTCATTTGGAGTTGCTGTCTGAACACGATGAAATTCAGTTTGAATCTCCACATATCTCCAGGCCTTTACCAAGTGTTCTTCCTCCTCCTCTTGTGATTTCTGAACAGTGCATCTGATATTTACTGACAGCTCAGTCTTTCTCCTCTCTCATTCCCACCACCAAGCCCATACTCTCACGTACCTCTTTCTTCTATATCTTCCCCTACTACTGCATTCCAATCATCCATGATTATTATATCATTATCTCCTTTTACATACTGGATTGCCTGTTCAATACCCTCAAATGTTTTCTTTATCTCTTTTTCTTAAGCTTGTTCTGTCAGCATGTATACCTCAACTGTTGCTATAGGAATTGGTTTTACATCCCTTCTGATGAAAACGTCCAATCATTGATCTGTCCACAGTAACTCATTGTCTACTCCTGTCATACCATTTGCTGCTGCTGTTGGCATTAATTTACATCTACATCTACATCTACATCTACATCTACATCTATACTCCGCGAGCCACCTTACGGTGTGTGGCGGAGGGTACTTATTGTACCACTATCTGATCCCCCCTTCCCTGTACCATTCACGAATTGTGCGTGGGAAGAACGACTGCTTGTAAGTCTCCGTATTTGCTCTAATTTCTCGGATCTTTTCGTTGTGATCATTACGCGAGATATATGTGGGCGGTAGTAATATGTTGCCCATCTCTTCCCGGAATGTGCTCTCTCGTAATTTCGATAATAAACCTCTCCGTATTGCGTAACGCCTTTCTTGAAGTGTCCGCCACTGGAGCTTGTTCAGCATCTCCGTAACGCTCTCGCGCTGACTAAATGTCCCCATGACGAATCGCGCTGCTTTTCGCTGGATCATGTCTATCTCTTCTATTAATCCAACCTGGTAAGGGTCCCATACTGATGAGCAATACTCAAGAATCGGACGAACAAGCATTTTGTAAGCTACTTCTTTCGTCGATGAGTCACATTTTCTTAGAATTCTTCCTATGAATCTCAACCTGGCGCCTGCTTTTCCCACTATTTGTTTTATGTGATCATTCCACTTCAGATCGCTCCGGATAGTAACTCCTAAGTATTTTACGGTCGTTACCGCTTCCAATGATTTACCACCTATGGCATAATCGTACTGGAATGGATTTCTGCCCCTATGTATGCGCATTATATTACATTTATCTACGTTTAGAGAAAGCTGCCAGCTGTCGCACCATGCATTAATCCTCTGCAGGTCCTCCTGGAGTACGTACGAGTCTTCTGATGTTGCTACTTTCTTGTAGACAACCGTGTCATCTGCAAATAGCCTCACGGAGCTACCGATGTTGTCAACTAAGTCATTTATGTATATTGTAAACAATAAAGGTCCTATCACGCTTCCCTGCGGTACTCCCGAAATTACCTCTACATCTGCAGATTTTGAACCGTTAAGAATGACATGTTGTGTTCTTTCTTCTAGGAAATCCTGAATCCAATCACAAACCTGGTCCGATATTCCGTAAGCTCGTATTTTTTTCACTAAACGTAAGTGCGGAACCGTATCAAATGCCTTCCTGAAGTCCAGGAATACGGCATCAATCTGCTCGCCAGTGTGTACATTAGTCTAACCCGAAATTCTTATCTTCTTTCCATTTAATTTCACTGGCCACCACCATATCTAGACTGAGCCTTTGCATTTCTTTTTCTCAAACTGTCTAGCTTCTCTCCCATGTTCATACTTATGATATTCCACAATCTATCTCTTAGCATGTTAAGTCATTCAGTGATAATTCAGTCTTTTTCTCATGGTTACCTGGCCCCTGGAAGTCCCCTCCCTGAGATCTAAATGGGGAATCAATCTGGAATCTTTTAGCAATGGGCACATCATCACAACACTTTTTCAATTACAGGCCACAAGTCCTGTGGATACATATTGAGTGTCTTTAATGCAGTGGTTTTCTTTGCCTTCTGCCTCCTTATGCTGTTGATTATTGCCAGTTCTTTCACATTTTAGGGGCAGTTTCCCACCCCCTCAACAAGAGGTTGCCCTGAAACTCTGTCCACCCCCTCAATCTCTTTGACAAGGCCACTGGCGGAAGGAGGATTACTCCTTATACCAGAAGTCTTCAGTCACCATTGCTGATGTTTCTTATTCATCATTTTTATTCAATATTAAGCAGTGGCTGGATGTGAACCTGGGACCCAAGACATTATGGTTATTAGCCAAAGACACTACCCATGGACCACACGTCCATTACCATGCCCTATCTACATTGTGAGAGGCACAGTCTACTCTTCAGCTACCCCACATGGAGGATATGCTGCATGTTATTTGGCCAAATGTCTAACATTCTGTGATTCTTTGATCCATGTCACCTAACTGCAGTTCACAATTTGTCTGTTTATTTGAAACCTATCACATTTGCACCTTTCAAACGACTCTTGCTATCCATCTATTTCACATATATAGTAAGATTCATTCACTAGAATCCAGAAAGTTAAATACTTTTTAACAAATAACTTTTCTCCTGTGTTACTGATACCTTCAAGTAAAATAACTTCTCTATCACAAGATAATGAAAGAATACAGAAGTTCCACATTCATAATTTTGTCTTTGTGCTACAGGATGAATGCAATTTATGTTTCGCCATATAATTTTGTCTTAAGCATCTTCAATGGCAGTAGGTGTTGGTGTACTACAACATATGTGCTTGCTTTTCTGCTAGTGAAACACAGCAACATAATTATTTGCGTCAGTGCTGCACACAAACTCTATACATATTTCATGATCATGTTATCGCATTATCAATATTAAGATACTTAAGTTAATGATATTAATATAATAGAGGGAAACATTCCACGTGGGAAAAATACATCAAAAAACAAAGATGATGTGACTTACCAAACGAAAGCGCTGGCAGGTCGAAAGACACACAAACAAACAAAAACATACACACAAAATTCAAGCTTTCGTAACAAACTGTTGCCTCATCAGGAAAGAGGGAAGGAGAGGGAAAGACGAAAGGATGTGGGTTTTAAGGGAGAGGGTAAGGAGTCATTACAATCCCAGGAGCGGAAAGACTTACCTTAGGGGGAAAAAAAAGGATGGGTATACACTCGCACACACACACATATCCATCCACACATATACAGACACAAGCAGACATTTGTAAAGGCAAACTCTTTGCCTTTACAAATGTTTACGTGTGTGTGTGTGTGTGTGTGTGTGTGTGTGTGTGTGTGTGTGTGTGTGTGTGTGTGTGTGTGTGTGTGTGTGCGCGCGCGCACGCGCGCGCGCGCGCGAGAGAGTGTATACCCATCCTTTTTTTCCCCCTAAGGTAAGTCTTTCCGCTCCCGGGATTGGAATGACTCCTTACCCTCTCCCTTAAAACCCACATCCTTTCGTCTTTCCCTCTCCTTCCCTCTTTCCTGATGAGGCAACAGTTTTTTGCGAAAGCTTGAATTTTGTGTGTATGTTTTTGTTTGTTTGTGTGTCTTTCGACCTGCCAGCACTTTCGTTTGGTAAGTCACATCATCTTTGTTTTTTGATATATTAAGATACTTAAGTTTTCATACAACATACCTTGCTAGTTCTGGAGTATTGTCAAGCTTTGCACGGTGGCTCAGTCCCCGTGTCCAAGCAAAAATTGATGCTACAGGATTTGTAGATGTAGGCTGCCCCTTCTGATGTAACCTGTATAAATGATAATAGCTGAATAAATGCACAGAAAAGACAGAAAACTTACAACAAACAATACCCAGAAATGCAACACATGATGCTGAGGAGATACAATATGCGATGTGACACAGAACCCACATCGGCAGAGAACATAGAAACACAGTGAAATCAACTTATCTGATTCACTTCAGGACAACTATGGTATAACAGGATATGAATCTCTATCACATAGCCCGGCGCAACAAGGCGTGCTGGTCATTCCACACAACTGGTATCATACGAAACACAGAGAGGGAAATTTCAAGTCTTCTGATGTGCCCTATAAAAAATTGTTTTATTTAGATGAAGCAAAGCTACACCTGTACGCAGTTACTTCCTCAGTAAAATGTTTACTTTTTGAATAAAAAATAAAAAGCCATTGTTCATTGATTTCGCATGTGTTCTCCACTATGCAATTTTTCTCATTCAATATTGAGGAAACTATTTGGTAGAAAAATCTGGCTTTTTCACATTTTTTAGTCTGTTATCACAGCACGATAATGAACTTCTTTTCTGTTCCTATTGCCCGTAGTTGCTGTGCTACTTTGAAGTAAAGTGAAAAACTAAGCATATTTTGAAATGAAAAATGTACTCACTGACCAGTTTACATTTAGTGCATAAGAAATGCAGCTAACATATCTAAATTCTTTTGAACACTGGAAGGAGAGTCATACCTCTTTCCAGTCTCAAGCAAGTACTTGATACATTTTGACATTTGGCAGCGCCACACTCGACATTGTGCTGCATGTTGCGATATACGGAGTCGCCTCGTGTTTCCTTTTTGTATGCTGATGATACAAGTCAAGGCATCCACTTGCACATATGCTTTCAGGTTAGAAAGATGTCTTGACCTGTGCATTTCTTTCTGCACTGCATATAGTCAACATGTTGTTCACACAGAAGCACTGTTCAAAGATGATCTTTTTCATCCAGTTTGATGGAAAAGCCCTTGTCTTCGGATTAGGAGGTGTGACAGATGTAACCAACTGGGTATAATGGAAGATAAAAAAGGTAAGAACTTGATGTGGACTTTGTACTATCATTTTTAACTAATTATTTTCAGTTTGCAGCTTCTTATTCCGATAACAACCCTATGGTTTTGGTCTGTGATTGTAAAATGTTACTATATTCTAAAAAGCACTTCATTCTAAACTAAAATGGAGGAGCCCCTATTCAAGGTTCTGAAAACATTAACTGCAGGTATATGAACTGAGCAAGCCCAAATTTCAGTGCATTTAAACATGCAGCTTCAAATAACATTTGTCTACACTCAAGAAACCATATTACTACATCCCCCCCCCCCCCCTCGACCCTCCGCGACTTATCATTTCTTTGCCCATACATGAAGAGATCTCTCTCTTGTGGGCATGTACCTATGCTTGAGGCAAATGAAAACAACATGGCAGTTTTAATGCAACACTGTATGGCACGGACTCTCAGGAACTAGGAAGCTGTCAAACATTAGAAGAAACAAGTGATGTGTTGAATATGATGTGGTAGTGCAACCACCTACCCCCCTCCCCCCCCCCCCCCCCCCCCCAAAAAAAAAGCTGAAGTCAGCAAGAGTGCTGCTGAGAAAGAATTTACAGACTGGGTGTAGATTAAAAAACTTACTGAAATGAAAAGATGCCATGAGTCTTAGCTGATGATGCTGAATGGATGTTTTTTCAGTCCATGATCTCTGATCCCAAGGAACGTAGTGACATGTGAAAGAGACCTAAAGACAAAATTGCTGTTCTTTTAAATGAGCAGCTGGGCAAAACCGACACTGGAATTTTCCTCTTCATTATGGGCTTCTTACATTTCAAAAACATTCCCTATCCCTACACAGAATTCACCAGCCAGTGCTACAACATATAAAGTGGCTGATTTAGCTTCAAATCCAGTACATTTCTTGTGTCTACATCTGAAGCTGAATCACATTCTACCTTAGGATATTGAACAGTTGTAGCTTTGTAACTTGTAACCATTATTTATGTCTGTATTTGACTGAAAAAAGTATGACACTAGGTGGCCTAACTAAATATAAACTTCTGATTGAGGTATTTTTTACGTCATTCACGCACTTTCACCAACTTACTTTCACAGCAGAAGAAACAGCACGTTAAAAAGTGTGTGTTTTGCTTTTTCAGAGTAGCTGATAACAGTGGCCCCAAAAAGTGTGCACTGTCTAGACTCATTCTCTAGAATTCATGGAATTTGTGCTCATGTCCAGGGAGCTAATGAAACATCACAGCTGAACAATGAAAAACATCACCATCGAACTATATTTCATATTAATAGCATTGTAAGGGTGCACCCAGTACTTCCTTTCCTTTAGCGATTTTTTAAGCTTTAAATACTGATATGCACGCTAACTTCCTCTTTAGAAGGACCCATGACTTCAACTAAGGCAGAAACATGATTCATGCTGTCTTGTTACTTCTTGTAATGCAGTATTGTACTGCATGTTGTATGACCCCAGTGGGAACATGTGTTGCACTGAAAAGCATCATGTCGCATGACTTTTGCATTGTGTCACATCATATATTGTATCATCCCTTTGTGAACTACACCTAAGATTTAGGTCAACAAGTGTAAAACTAGGCAATGGAATGGAGCTGAATTAAATCAGGTAACCCTGAGGGAATTATATCAGGAAATGAGACACTGAATGAGTAATGCTATTTGCGCAGCAAAATAAATGATAATGGCCAAAGTAGGAAAGATATAAAATGCAGACTGGTAACAGCAAGAAAAGCATTATCACATAATACAAATTGTGAATGTTAGGTAGACTTTTCTAAGGATATTTGTCTTGAGTGCAGCCTTGTATGTAAGCAAAATGTGAATAATAGGCAACGCAGACAAGAAGAGAATATAAGCTTTTGAGATAGGGTGCTGTGGAAGAGTGCTGAAGATTAGGTGGGGATACTGAATAACAAATGAGGAGTTAACTTAATCAAATTAGAGAAAAATTAATGCACAACTTGTCTGGAAAAAGGGATTGTTCGATTGCACACCTCCTGAGACCTCAAGAAATTATCAGTTTCGTAATGGTAAGAAGTGTAGAGGAAGACCAAGGCTTGAATGCAGAAAGCAGGTTCATCTATATCTATGTATATACCCCAAAGTCAATGTATGGTGCATGGTGGAGGATACTTTGTATCACTACTAGTCATTTCTTTTCCTGTTCAACTCACAGATACAGCAAGGGAAAAATGACTATCTATATGCCTCCATATGACCACTAATTTCTCTTTTCTTGTCTTCATGGTCCTTATGAGATATGTACACTCGTGGCAGGAAAATCATTCTGCAGTCAGCTCCCAATGCCAGTTCTCTAAATTTGCAGAATACTGTTTCACAAAAAGAATGCTGACTTCCCTCTAAGTATTTCCATTTGAATTCACAAAGCATCTCTGTAATACTTGCATGTCGATAGCCTACTGGTAACAAATCTAGAAGCCTGCCTCTGAATAGGTTCAATGTCTATAAATTTAGACAACATTGTCCATGGAGCGCAGCAGTCTGGTGCTACACTTAGGTTAAAACAACAGTCAAGATCACATTCAGGTTTGTTTATTATGACTGGTTTCAGGTTACTGTTAAAGCCATCCTCAGATTTCTTGGACCCGCTAGGGCTGGTGCTGGCAGCTCCTCAATTTTTCACGATACCATGATCATACACTGTACAGTCTACAACTGTGGCACCACGTGAAAAAATGAGGATCCTTAAGCACCAGCCATAGGGAACCCAAAAAATTAGAGGATGGCTTTAACATAAGCCAAAACTGGTTATAATAAATTAATGTTATTGTGATCTCTACTGTTGTTTTAGCCCAAGCTTTGATGTTTTCCTATTATCTGACCTAGTGGGGATCCCAAACAATCAAAGTAGTACTCAAGAATGGGTCGCACTAGTGTGCTATATACAGCCTCCTTTATAAATGAGCTACACTGTCCCAAAATGCTCCCAATAAACCAAAGTCAACCATTTACCTTCCCTGCTACCATCCTTACTTGCTCATTCCATTTCATACCACTTTGCAACATTATGCCTGGATGTTTAACTGAGCAAGCAACAAACTACTAATGCTGTATTCAAATACACATAAGGTTCCTATATTGCTCCTGCTCCTGCTGCTGCTGCTGCTACAAGCAATCCATTATAGCTCTGCATTGGCTGATCACTACTGGTTTACACTTCCACAGAAAATTTCATGATCTAACCTTTTTTGAAAACAAGAGGAAATATTCCATGGGAATAAGGCTTGTGCCGAAGCAGATGTTGACATTTATTATTAAAGCCTTCACAAACAAATTTAGATCTAATGGATAAAAGGGAGATAATTTGGATGCAGACGTAGGAGTGGCGGTATGACACAAAACACAGATATAGTAGTGATAAAACAAGGACATTACAAACCATCTTGATTCATATTTCCTCTCTTGATTTATGGAAGCTGTTCCAGATGTTAGCTTCAAAATAAATACAGTAGATGTGCAATGTATTTCTCATTCGCTATTTCACAAGGAAGAAATTTTAAGTTAATAGTCATTATACAGTTAGGCTGGGTGGATATCTTTCTTGCAAGTAAATCAATCTTAGTTCAGCATTTCTGCTAATGGTGGCAGTATTTCCACCATGGCTATGTAAGGATTTGGTACTTATAAAAGTACTCAACAAGAAGTTCACCTTAAACAAAGGATTGCACAAGGTAAATAGGAAAGTAAGGACTTCCTAAAAAGGATTGGAAGGAGAGAAACAAGCATAGAACAAAAACTATGATTTTGCTGTGACAATGTTCTGTAAAAGTTAAGACATCATTATATGTAGGTTTAAGAAAAAAGTTTGCTAAGAGAGATGATTTTCTCCCTCACCTGTAGTGCCTTGTGACTGTCCCATGTGCTGCTTCTGCCTCAATAGTTTTGCCATCGGGACACATGAGAACTGAAGTCATAAGCCCAAGAGAACCTGAAACAAGTGAAATAATAATAATAAGAAGAAGAAGAAGAAGAAGAAGAAGAAGAACAACAACAACAACAATAACAGCAGCAGCAGACACAAAGACCTATTTGAAACTATTCTAACAGTTCACCATGGAGGTAGTTAAGGTATTAAAAAGTTTATAGCTTTTCTCATGCAGTTGAGCTACTTTGAACGACATATTGAATGTATTATTATAGCCACGACAGACAGTACACAAAGACCCAACACCCTATTACAAATTCTCTTTGATCTCTCTACTACCTTCACAAAAGATGTAGACATTGGAAGGATGTATGATGAGATAACGGAAATTATTCAGTATATTAACAAAGGCGAAAACTCAACTGTGATGGGGGACTGGAATTCAATAGTAGGAAAAGGAAGAAAAGAAATGTAGTAGGTGAGCATGGACTACAGAAAAGGAGTAAAAGGGGAAGCTACCTGTAAAATTGTGCACAGAGCATAATTTAATAATTGCAAACACTCAATTAAAGAATCATGAAAGTTTGTTGTACTTATGGATGTGTCCTGGAGACAGACACCAGAAGGTTTCAGCTATATTATGTAATGTTAAGTAAGAGATTTTAAACCAAAAAGCATTCCCTGGGACAGATGTGGACTTCGACTTATTTAATTGGTTATTAACTGCAGATTAGAACTTAAGAAATGGCAGAAACATATGAAATTAAGGATAAGGGAGCTGGAGACTGTTGAGAATTCCAAAGTGAGCATTAGGCAATGATTGATAGATACAGGGGAAAGAATACAATATTATGTGAATGGGCAACTTCAAGAGACAACATAGTGAAGGCAGCAGAGGATCCATTACACAGAGAGACAAGGCCCAGATAAATTTATCTGATAACACATGAGATATTGAATTTAACTGGTAAAAAAGAAAATATAAAAATACAGAAAAATAAGTTGGCACGCGAGAATACAGACATCTGAAAAATGAGCTTGACCCAAAGTGCAGAATGATAAAGTAGGAATGCCTAGAGGAAAAATAAAAAGCTGAAGAAGCATGCTTGCCTAGGAGAAAGATGCCATGTGCAGCATCTGTGAAAGTATAAATAAATATGATGTGTTATAATAAAGGCAGCAGAATTTATGTATTTGCATACTGGCCAACTTCATTATTTCAAACTGCAAATGTTAATACAATGATAGGAACATTCTCCCCCAGGTTTCAGTTGGTCCTCTGTGGGACTTGGGCAAACGCTATGACATAGCTAGTCGAACCACTAGTTCAAGCTATTCCAGCTGTTTGGCGGCGCAAGGAAAAGCCATCTTGTTACATCCATGTCAACTAAGGCTTACATAAAGTTTTAATAATAATAATAATAACACTTGTGTCTCCTGAAGTATTGTAAGATATGTTTCATCTGATTCTCACTTTCTCTATTCAAGCTTTGTTATGAAAAATGTAAGTGTTTTATATACTTATTATACTTATGTTTTTATGTAGGTTTAACAACTCAGATAGTTACAAAAGGTGATCACACCACTTACTTCAGTGCTGCAACTTTGTTTAATGCCTTCTTTTTGCTTTTAGGACAATTTTATGTAAATCAACATTAAAAGTAATTAAATATTGAACATGTGTGATTATTTTTCTACCTAGATACTCATACAGGTACACTATTGAGTACACCACTTGCTGGAGTGTTGGTTACCATGCGTAACAACTTCAGTTTGCCTATAGGACAAACAAATATTTATTAACACCATAATTCAGTGAGAGTGTGATTAATTTTAAAGAGACTTTTGCTATTTTTATTCATCGACCAGAAACTATTAACATTACATAGAGAACTTTGTGCAGGGTTTAGACTGTGTGATTCATGTAGCTTTTAGTGGCATTATAACATCAAAGCTAAAATTAATTAAATTTTTTTGTGTCTGCAGGATTATTTTCAACAACAGAGATCATGTAATCACTACTGGCATTTCATTTATTTTATTCTATGTTTATTTCTCTCAGTCTTCTGGTCCTTCTTCTTAAGTTCATATTGCAATGAACTGGATGGATTCTCCAATGCTCTGTAAGATTATTTGACTGTGCAGGAATCTAATTCTAATAGTTACATGGCAGGACAGGGCACTGACGCAAAATGTATTGTGTAGATCAACTTATGTAAGAAGGTATAAAAAAACTAAAGTAAATATCAAACAGGTATTTTTAATTTATAGTAATGTGCTCCAAATTGCACTCAGTGTTAATAATATGTGTTTTTCTGTGAAAAGATTATTTATACATATTGTGTGTCATTCTGTGTATTATACAAACCAGTAGCTACGAGAACTGTTACATAAAGTTCTATGGATGAAATAATGAAGATGTGAACGATTCTAATCAAAACATGGGTGATAAAAACAATACACAATTTCCCCTGTCAACAACAGACATAACAGAGTACAACTAACAACAACAATACACAATCGCAGGTGTTAGTAGCTACCCCTAATAATAATAATATTGATCCAGATACAGGCAAGGAAAAGGGATTATACAATGTTGATACAGTTAAGAAATATTTATCCCCAAGAGAATTTGCACACTTGACAAATTTGGCAGAATGACACCCATCGGAAGTCCAGGTTAATGGCTTTGGTATTTCATCTTTGGTTTTTCCAAAGCCATTCCTTCCCCTTTAGATTATTCTGTATTTTGAATGTATTACTATTCCATCTTCTTTACTAACTACATTGCATCCTTGCTTGTAAAAGCAAGATTATAGACTTCAAGTTGAGAGGTACTTTATGGGTGGTTGACAGAAATGTCAATAGATGGACTGACTTCTGACGATGACAGTTTACTAATTTCTTTCTTTTCCTTTTTTTCCCCTCTTCTCCACCTGCTGTTATTTCTATCTAAACTTGCAATAAAGATTTGTTAAGTTCAATTTTCGGGGTATGTGACGGTGAAGTTGTGACAAGTCCGTTCTGTAGGGAATGCCGAACACCGTCTCCCTCCGCCATCACAGAAAGAAATGTAGAAGCCATGGTAATTCCTTGGAGTGGTGGGTGGTAAGGGATTCTGTCTTTCAGGGATATCTTCTCTCTTTCTTCGACCTTAACAAATCTATTCTTTACTTTCCTTTCTTTCTCCTCTGCCAGGAGTACAAGTTCTACCTTTTGCTTTATCCATATTCATAAGTTTCTATTGGTCAAACACTTCTCTTTTCCCCGTGTTTCTATCACAACTTGATGTCACAGGATGGCCAAGAAGAGCAACACACGAAAGACTTGGACAAGTGGACGTAATTTTCACACCACATACATATTGTGTATATCAGTAATGTTAGGCACATCACATGTTGCGGGGGAAGATAATGGGTGAAAGCCCGTACATGGAGTGCAACAGTCTGAAATACGATGCGCTAACATGAGCTTAAGGAGTAGAAGATAACTGTGTCATCTAGCAAGAAATCAATTAATTGATAGCAAACATGCACACTAAATGAAAGAAGATCATTTTAGTAGAGGACACAAAAATTAGGCTATATTTAAATAATATAATATTTGATCATTGTCAGAAGACAAACAATATTTAATCACCCCGGGATATATACATATTATGATAAGAATGTTTAAGAATAGGGCTAAACTTTTAGATCCCTGCTGCCACACAACCACAATTTTCAAAGAAATAGCTGGTTCCGTATGTAGGTATTACACCCACAAGTCTGCACTAACCAAACAACCCATAATATTGTAGAAGACATGATCTATTTGTTCCCTCAATTTCCCACACTGATGCATTTCAAAGTGAAGACTGATGGCTATAGCATGCATCATGCCCAGATTAGTATTTACCGACCTTCATAGCCAAACATTTAATTAAGTTCTGCCTACAGTGTCAGTCACAAACTCTACTGAAGCAATATGTACACATTTTTCTATTAACAACACCATTTCAGAAGTGGTTAACATTAAAAATTTAAACATTTATCCATTCTGTATGTCAGCTTGAAGCTTTACAGGTGCCTCACAAGGTGCTCAAATGCTGATTTCATTTCCATCACTGGCAACACTATGTATCCTTCTACAATACTGTGTTTGCAACAAAGATAAAGTGTACTAACAGTAAAAAAATAATTATTTAAACTATTTTACCATATCCCTGTGCAACTATATCTGACTGCACATCTCCATCATAGTTTTTGCATGCCCATACAAAGCCACCACTCGATTTCAGAACTTGTGCTACCATGTCATCAATTAGTCTGTGCTCATACCAGATCTTGTTTTTCTCAAATTCAGCTTTGTACTCCCTGCAACAAAAATAAATTATCATTTACAGAAGCTAAAATTACTGTATTTCATATATCACTGCATTAATAAACAGTTACTGGACAATTTTCAATGTCATTTAAAAGCGAGTCACCACTTCCACAATTCATATGCAAGGCACATACATTTAGCATGTTTCAATAGCTGTATAAAAAGAATAACAGATAAGGGATTGTCAACATGAATGAACACTTCACACCGAAAGCATATTTACTGCACACATATGAAAGAATTGTTCTGCCTGCCTCAGCAGAGAATGCTACTGTTTGTACACACAATAAATGCACCAGTAAATTCCAATATTTTATTATTTATTTAAGGTTTCCTTTATTTTTAAGAATGGGACAGAAAAGAGTCAAACGAGGCCACGACTGGCTAATATTGAGGATGGAGCTGCACTACAGTATCGTTTTTCGTCAAAAATTCATAAATAAGCAATGACATGTAAGTAGGTACATTATTCTAATGAAAACCCATGAACTGTTTCACCACAAAATACTCCAATCATCATAAGAAATTCATGCCACAAGTCAATTTATATATCAACATCATCAGGCACTCAAATTGCGATTCAGACATCACTGATAATAGTGTCTTTCACTTTTTACACAATTTCATCATTTTTTGAGGTGTCCAGGTCCTTTTCATCATCAACATCTTCACAGCCTGCTTCAGAATCCTTATACAACTTGTAAACCCTTGATGAACTTACAGCAGACTCACCAAAAGCAACATGTAACATTTCTAAAACTTTGCTGCATTTTATTGCTTTCTCATAACAATATATTACAAATTGTAAGATCCATTTTGCTGTGTTATCTGAACGAGCCACAGCCAGGGCAAAAGCACTACAGGCACAAAGATGCGAGATGGTGCCAGTGCCATAGAGACTCACCACCTCCCAAGTTCCACCAGGCAGTGCTGAAGATGAAGATATCGCCTTCACCTCAGCCAATCGCCAGCCAAGTACAATCGGCCAATGACCGGATGACAATGGACAGAAGCTAACTCGGAAGAGAGAAGAGCAGCTCTTGCTCACTTGGACATAGATCATCATCCAGGGCTGACTTAGACAGGAAACACAGTTTAGTAAACTCATACAAGGGGACAGTTCTCGTAAATTGCATTTGCTATGAACTGTGAAGCTTACCAACGATTATTTGCTCTTATTCATTGAGGGCCTTTTTGCGTTGTATTACACGCAGTGTTGCAGACCTCAATATCCGACAAGTCACAAAGATAAGTAAATCTTTTTATACGATTTGTGTGACTTTGTTACTAATTTGTTGGGGTGTTGTAGATCCTTTGTTCTCCTATAGTTCTCTGATCCTGGGGCATAGCATGTAATACTGGCAGGGAGAAATTGCCTTAGCGGTGTACTGAACCAGGTGCCATTTCAAAAACTCACAGACTCAGCCTATCGTAATAACCGTGGCAACTCGGCCTCCACAGCAGTCGGCAACGAGGCCTTTACAAAACTGGTGACAGGGTTTTACAAAACATTTTTAAACAAAATAATTAATCTTTGATATAACTGAAACATAAGTAATGTTACTGAAGAAAGCTCACAACAACAGACTAAATATGTGATATGGCTAACACAATACAGATACTTTTCAGGCATGGTAACCAACACAACAATGGAAAAATTGCACAAACCTACTATAATACAGCTTTGCTGTATGGTTAAATGATTATGGCATCCTCTTGGATAAAATATTCCGGAGGTATAATAGTCCCCCATTCGGATCTCCGGGCAGGAACTACTCAAAAGGACGTCATTATCAGGAAAAAGAAAACTGGCGTTCTACGGATCAGAGCGTGAAATGTCAAATCCCGTAATCGTGCAGGTAGGTTAGGAAATTTAAAAAGGGAAATGGATAGGTTAAAGTTAGATATACTGGGAATTAGTGAAGTTCGGTGGCAGGACGAATAAGACTTTTCGTCAGGTGAATACAGGATTATAAATACAAAATCAAATACGGGTAATGCAGGAGTAGGTTTAATAATGAATAAAAAAATATGAGTGCGTGTAAGCTACTACAAACAGCATAGTGAACGCACTATTGTGGCCAAGATAGACATGAAGCCCACGCCTACTACAGTAGTACAATTTTATGTGCCAACTAGCTCTGCAGATGAAGAAGAAATTGATGAAATGTATGATGAGATAAAAGAAATTATTCAGATAGTGAAGGGAGACGAAAATTTAATAGTGATGGGTGATGAATTCGAGAGTAGGAAAAGAGAGAGAAGGAAACATGGACTGGGGCTAAAAAATGAAAGAGGAAGCCGCCTGGTAGAATTTTGCACAGAGCATAACTTAATCTTAGCTAACACTTGGTTCAAGAATCATGAAAGAAGGTTGTATACATGGAAGAATCCTGGAGATACTAGAAGGTATCAGATAGATTATATAATGGTATGACAGATTTAGGAACCAGGTTTTAAACTGTAAGACATTTCCAGGGGCAGATGTGGACTCTGATCACAATCTATGCATTATGAACTGTAGATTAAAACTGAAGAATCTGGAAAAAGGTGGGAATGTGAGGAGGTGGGACCTGGATAAACTGACTAAACCACAGGTTGTACAGAGTTTCAGAGAGAGCATAAGGGAACAATTGACAGCAATGGGGGAAAGAAGTACAGTAGAAGAAGAATGGGTAGCTCTGAGGGATGAAGTAGTGAAGGCAGCAGAGGATCAAGTAGGTAAAAAGATGAGGGCTAGTAGAAATCCTTGGGTAACAGAAGAAATATTGAATTTAATTGATGAAAGGAGAAAATATAAAAATGCAGTAAATGAAGCAGGCAAAAACGAATACAGACGTCTCAAAAATGAGATCGACAGGAAGTGGAAAATGGCTAAGCAGGGATGGCTAGAGGACAAATGTAAGGACATAGAGACTTGTCTCACTAGGGCTAAGATAGATACAGCCTACAGGAAAATTAAAGAGACCTTTGGAGAAAAGAGAACCACTTGTATGAATATCAAGAGCTCAGATGGAAACCCAGTTCTACGCAAAGAAGGGAAAGCAGAAAGGTGGAAGGAGTATATAGAGGGTCTATACAAGGGCGATGTACTTGAAGACAATATTATGGAAATGGAAGAGGATGTAGATGAAGATGAAATGGGAGATACGATACTGCGTGAAGAGTTTGACAGAGCATTGAAAGACCTGAGTCGAAACAAGGCCCCAGGAGTAGACAACATTACATAAGAACTACCGACGGCCTTGGGAGAACCAGTCCTGACAAAACTCTACCATCTGGTGAGCAAAATGTATGAGACAGGCGAAATACCCTCGGACTTCAAGAAGAATATAATAATTCCAATCCCAAAGAAAGCAGTTGTTGACAGATGTGAAAATTACCGAACTATCAGATTAATAAGTCACAGCTGACTTATCTTAGAAGAAAGATTAAGGAAAGGCAAACCTACGTTTCTAGCATTCGTAGACTTAGAGAAAGCTTTTGACAATGTTGACTGGAATACTCTCTTTCAAATTCTACAGGTGGCAGGGGTAAAATACAGGGAGCGAAAGGCTATTTACAATTTTTACAGAAACCAGATGGCAGTTATAAGATTCAAGGGGCACGAAAGGGAAGCAGTGGTTGGGAAGGTAGTGAGACAGGGTTGTAGCCTCTCCCCGATGTTATTCAATCTGTATATTGACCAAGCAGTAAAGGAAACAAAAGAAAAATTCAGAGGAGGTATTAAAATCCATGGAGAAGAAATAAAAACTTTGAGGTTCACCGATGACATTGTAATTCTGTCAGAGGCAGCAAAGGATTTGGAAGAGCAGTTTAACGGAATGGACAGTGTCTTGAAAGGAGAATATAAGATGAACATCAACAAAAGCAAAACAAGGATAATGGAATGTAGTCTAATTAAGTCGGGTGATGCTGAAGAAATTAGATTAGGAAATGAGACACTTAAAGTAGTAAAGGAGTTTTGCTATTTGGGGAGCAAAATAACTGATGATGGTCAAAGTAGAGAAGATATAAAATGTAGACTGGCAATGGCAAGAAAAGCGTTTCTGAAGAAGAGAAATTTGTTAACATCGAGTATAGATTTAAGTATCAGGAAGTCATTTTTGAAAGTATTTGTATGGAGCGTAGCCATATATGGAAGTGAAACATGGACGATAAATAGTTTGGACAAGAAGAGAATAGAAGCTTTCAAAATGTGGTGCTACAGAAAATAATGCTGAAGATTAGATGGGTAGATCACATAACTAATGAGGAGGTACTGAATAGAATTGGGGAGAAGAGGAGTTTGTGGCACAACTTGACAAAAAGAAGGGACCGATTAGTAGGACATGTTCTGAGGCATCAAGAGATCACAAATTTAGCATTGGAGGGCAGCGTGGAGGGTAAAAATCGTAGAGGGAGACCAAGAGATGAATACACTAAACAGATTCAGAAGCATGTAGGTTGCAGTAGGGACTGGGAGATGAAGAAGCTTGCACAGGATAGGGTAGCATGGAGAGCTGCATCAAACCAGTCTCACGACTGAAGACCACAACAACAACTATAATATGCAAAATTAAAAAATTTCCGTTGCTTTTTTAACATGCTTCACAGCTCCAAAAGTGTCAATAGATTAGCAGAATTGCAATGCATAAATGATTTATTAAGCTTAAATGTTAGTGGGAAGCTTTTCTAGTAGTAGCAATTCAGAAGCAATACCCTTTTCCTGTTACCAGAGAATATAGCGGAATCTCTTCTTCTACAGTGTGCTCAGAAATTCTCATCATGAACTTCTAGGACTTGTAGAGGGGAATGATTAGATCATATTTTTAACTCCAACATATTTCCAGAAACATATCATTTCTATGCTATAACCATTTGAAAATATGTTGATAACGCGACAACTTTTACAAGTAATTGATCAGGCATGACCCAGTTTTGTTTTACAATTCCATTCATTAATAGCCAAAGAAATTACTCATGTACTCGCCGATGGGTTCTCTTTGATGTGATGCGTATGGCCTCTTCCAACTTGGGTGTGTGACATCTCCTTGGAGCACCACAGCCACACCTGCTTGACAGTGAAGGACCACATTCACACCTGCTTGACAGTGAAGGTACTCTTTCGAAGCCATTGTGTAATTGTGGTGAAAAGGGTGAGTGATGGAATCGGCCGTTGTAGATAACGATCTTGATAAACGCAGCAAGCCATTCAGGAGGAGGAATGACACTCAAACCAGGTCAGAAAGATAGGAATGACGTCAAATGACATCAGCTGATTTGATTTAACCCCCCCCACCACGACTACCCTGTTGCATACCTACCTAGCAAACATGCCTTTCAAATGGCTGTAGCATGGAAATGGTATGTTTCCTGGCATGGGTTCCTATTCACGAAATATTACGTATTCACTCCCCTCTACAAGCCTAGAAGTGTTTTACAAGAATTTCGATACACCCTATATGCATGGAATCCAAAAGTTTCTCTAATAATGAAGGGGTTATCAAATCTCAAAGTAGGTTGTAATTACAAGTCTCCCGACACTAAGTTTAACTACTAAAAGTGATAGTGCAGTGACAGCAAAAGGCTCACTGTCTGCCATTCAAGTGGCACCCTGACGTCTACAATAACAACCCAGTATGTTCAGCTGATCAAAATTATTGTTTACGGTCTGTTAGCAAAATAACCACACCCATTCACCATCTTCAAAATATCTGAACAGGTTTAATGGGAACCATTTTTTTATTTAGACCTAGTATAGCCTAGTGTTCTGGAAGGAGCACAATATATACCTGCTAGTCTCAACTTACTTATCATAAATCTCCTGAAAGATATCCTTGAAGCGACCATCATATCTTTTTAAGATTGTATTCTTAGTAGAGAGATATAGCGGCCATTTCTTCTGTAATGCCACTTGAAAGCTTGAATGTGCAAAGGCTTTGATAGATTCGTCTGTATTGTACATTCCCATGGCAATGCCTGGACCCTTGTAATCAAAAAGTTCTATGGTCGTGGTTTCCCCATCATTACTCCTGTACACCATTTCAACCTAAAAGAAAGAAAGAAAAGTGTTGTCATTACATTCATCATGTCAGTCACTTTTACATCATAAAACCAGTTCAGAAACATGTCCTATTGCAGAAGCATTCGACCTCCAAATTAAAAGAAATAAACACTGGAGTTGTGTTTCTGCAATATGGTGTAGACCAATCTGCCTTGGCCATTTTAGAGAAAACCAATTAAGGTGTTTTTTTCCGTAATACATTACGGAACTCAACTGTTAAGTGCGCTTTATTCACTGGTCAATATTTTTCTCTATGATGATGTGAATAGTTCTTGTATTTTACATACAATATTGTCTTTTGTGGAACTGGATTATTCTTTATCACAATTAGGTTATTAATTACAGACCCAGCCAGAGGCTGGAAACTGCCCAAGATGATGACGATAATGATGATGGTGATGATGAATTACACAACAATTACAGCAAGTTTTAAAATAAATCCAAAGAAATGAAATAATACAAACACAAAATTACAACACAATTTAAAAACAAATGCAGATTACAGACACAAAATAGCAATCTGTAAGTTCAAGTTTAAAGACAGAACTCTTATGTGTCATGGGTCACTGAAAAGTCTGTAGAAACCATGGTGAATTTCTAAATGATGTATATCACATCAGTAACATGTTTGAGGGCTCCTCTCAGCACCAAAGTAACATGTTGGCAAAGTTAGTGTGCCATACTATACAGTAAACCCACATACTTGTTGTCATGGGTAGGAGAAGTAGGTCTTTTTATGTGTGTGAAATCTTATGAGGCTTAACTGCTAAGGTCATCAGTCCCTAAGCTTACACACTACTTAACCTAAATTATCCTAAGGGGACACACACACACACACACACACACACACACACACACACACGCCCACGCCCGAGGAAGGACTCGAACCTCCCCCGGGACCAGCCGCACAGTCCATGACTGCAGCGCCTTAGACCACTCTGCTAATCCCGCGCGGCAGGTCTTTTTAGATTAAATCCAGGTAACAGGTTCCTCTGTGTAAAGGGTGTTTCCAGCAGTTATACAAATTCTTCAATAATCACCCATAAGGTAGATCCTAACACATCAAATGGCACACATATTTCACAGACTTAACAATCTTTCATCAAAAGATGCAATCAATGCAGCAATTTTAAGTTGAGCTTCAATATTTGAACTGCACAGTAATTTGTGTTACTGAGCACTGGTGTAGATACACACAAATCCAATATGTACAATTATTGTTGTATGAAAAGACAAGACTCTTAGTGTAGGACTACTTCAAAGGGGCAAGGATCATGAATATGTATCACGCGAGGAACAAAATTCGTGGTGTGTGTGTCTGTGTGTGGGTGCGCGCGCGCGCGCATGTGCGTGTGTGTGTGTGTGTGTGTGTGTGTGTGTCAATAACCTAATGGTACTTTAGACACATTTCATTCAAAGAATTAACAGAAGTTGTAGATAAAGCCTCAACTATAAAAGTCAACATAATTTAGTTTGTAGACATAAACATAAACACAAACATCATAAATAAAACTAATAGCACACTCAAATATCCTTCAGAGTTTTAGCATGTCCCTATTACAGCGCAACAAGGTTTACTATAATGACTGCATCAGTAATTGACCATCTAGATACAAATATGAACAGGGAAAAGTGTTATATAGCTGTAAAAGATTTTGGACACTCAGCAGATTGTTTCTGCCACATAATAACAGTAAAGAAAAAAAAACTAAATGAAGATCCACAGAAGACATTTACCAGAAATCGAAATACAAGATTTTTCAAGAGAACTGGCAAACCACATTCGGGATGAAGTGCGTACAGAAACCAATGTAAATACTAAATTCTCAACATTATTTAAACTGATCTTTGAAAAGAGCAATTTCATAAAGTACCCACATCAGTATGTGTGTGTCCCAAAAAAACAAATGAATAACACCAGGTATTAAAGTCCTTCCAACTCTTAATTACCTCAGTTCCATGAAACGAGTCATAATAAGCCAAGATCTTAAATTTCCAACACAGGTGAAAGAAGATTTATAGGAAGGTCCTGATTGCTGCAAACAAAATCATTTAATGACATCATGCAGAGAATAAAAGCAAAGCCATCTGGGATAACAGGAAACAGGAAGAGACGAATAAAGCTATAATAACTTACTGATAAGGGAGGTGTATAAAGTAATGAATGAAGCACACTACCTAGCAAGCAATCTGAAGAAGCATTTTTTGAAGTACTGCAGAGAAATTACATCAAAACTTCCCAAAACCAAAGATAACACCTGTCAATAAGTATGCACTACATACAATGGTGTTACTACCAGCCATAAAGCATGAAATCAGTAAAGCTGTACACATTCTAAAACAAAAATTCAGTGGGCTTCGATGGAATACCACTGTGTGTGCTGAAACAATGCATACATAGTATGCATGCTTCCTTAAGAAACATAATGAACAAGTCATTCACATCAGGGGAATTTCCAGAGTACTTGAAACAGACAAGACCTGTATCTCAGTTTAAAAAAAAAGGAAATACAGAAGACATAGAAAACTACTACCCCATTTCCCTGATGTCATCAATCTCAACAATAATAGAACCTATTGTGAAAGACAGATTAATAAATTGCTTGAATAAATACAACTAGTGAATCACTGTTTGGTTTCTACAGTGAAAAAAGTACACAATCAAATCATAGAGGAATTCATAAAACTGATACCTGATGCTCTTGAAAAGATGAATGTGTCACAGGCATATTTTTAGATCTTTCTGGCGCTTTTGGTCCCCCCATGAATGATGGACCTTGCTGAAGTAGGGTGGCTTGCATGCTTCAACAGTATAGATAGCTATTCCATAGGTGCAACTGTAACAGAGCAGTATACATGGGGAGGCCAGACGAACACATGGTTCCCAAAGAGGAATTGCAGCCCTTTCAGAAACTGCAGAGGAAATAGTCTGGATGATTGATTGGTCTGATCTTGTAACATCAGCCAACATGGCTTTGTTGAGCTCATACTGTGAAAAATTGAAACCAAGGGCAAACTACAGTTGTTACAATTCCCGAGGGTACACAACTCTACTGTGCAGTGAAGTGATGATGGCAACCTCTTAGGTAAAATGTTCTGAAGATAAAATAGTCCTGGGTGGGAACCACTCTGGAGAATGTCATCATCAGGAAAAAAAGAACTGGAATTATGAGATCAGAGAGTGGAATAATAAATCCCTTATTGGATAGGTAGGTTAGAAAATCTAAAAAGGGAAAGAATATACTGACATTAGATATAACTGGAATTAGTGAAGTTCAATGGCAGGTTAATTGAGTACTGGGCAATAAATACACAATGAAATAGGGTTAATGCAGGGGTAGGTCTAATAATGAATAAGAAAATAGGAATGCAGGTAAAGTAAACATCATAGTGAACACATTATCATAACCAAGATAGACATAAAGTCAACATTCACCACAGCAGTGCAAGTTTACATGCCATCTAGCTCCACAGATGGTGAACAGTTTTTAAGTATGTATAATAAGAGAAAAGAAATTATTCAGATAGGTAAGAGAGAGGAAAATTTAATTGTCATGGGTGACTGGAATTCGACAGTAGAAAAATGAACAGAAGGAAAAATACTAGGAGAATATGGACTGGGGAAAGGATTGAAACAGGAACCCAACTGACAGAATTTTGCATGGAGTATACTTTAATCATCACCAACACCTTGCTTAAGAATAATAAAAGATGGCTTTATATGTGGAAGAGACTTGGAGGCACTGGAAGGTTTCAGACTGATTACAAAATGGCAAGACAGACATTTCAGAACCACATTTTAAACTGGGAGATGTGTCCAGGGGCAGATGTGGACAAAGGCCAAAATTTATTGCTTATAAGCTGTAGATTAAAATAGAAGAAACTGCAAAGAGATAGGAAATTAAAAAGACAAGACGTGGATAAGTTGAAAAAACCTGAGGTGGTTGAGATATCAACACTATAGGAAAAGACAAATTGCTACTTACCATAATGAAGACACATCAACTTGCAGACAGGCACAATTGAAAGACATTCACATGTAGCTTTCAGCCACAGCCTTCGTCAATAAAAGGCATGTGCGCATGCACATGCACACCCACACCCACACCCACACCCACACCCACACCCACACCAAAAGGGCACAAGCACACCTTACGCACACACGACTGTCAACTCCAGCATCTCGGGCCGGAATGTTGGAGTTGACAGTCGCGCACGTGCGCGCGGGCGGGCGGGGGTGTGTGTGTGTGTGTGTGTGTGTGTGTGTGTGTGTGTGTGTGTGTGTGTGTGTGTGTGTGTGTGTGTGTGTGTGTGTTTTTTCTGTCTCCTGCTGACAAAAGCTGTGGCCAACAACTACTTGTGAGTGTCTTTTAATTGTGCCTTTATGCACCTTGATGTGTCTTTAGACATAATAGTTTTCTTGATATGATACCACGTCATTATGTATAAAACTACTGCTGCTGGAGAAAAACCAATGTTCGGCCTATGGTTGCAACGGCCTTCTTCTTCTTCTTCTTCTTCTTCTTCTTAGAACCAGAAAAAGGCCGCTGCAACCGTGGCCAAAACGTTGGTTTTTCTCCACCAGCAGTAGTTTTATACATTATGATGCAGTACCATACCCAGAAAACTTTTATGTCGACTGACTCTGGCCACGGAAACCTACGCAATTATATTGATGTGTCTTCTTTATGGTAAGTAGCAATCTGTCTTTTCCTACATTGTTGATATTACTACCTGGAGTTTCTGCTGTTTGAGGTTGTACACATTTTCATGTTGAGCCTTACAAAGCAAATGACTGATATGGGGGAAAGGAATATAACAGAAGGAATGCGTGGCTGTGAGAGGTGAAATAGTGAAGGCAGCAGAGATCACATCGATAAAAATACAATGATCACCACAAATCCTTTGATATTACAGGAGATATTGAATTTCATTTATGAAAAGAGGAAACATAAAAATGCAACAAATGAAGCAGACAGAAGGGAATACAGACATCTAAAAAAACCGAGATTGACAGAAAGAGCGAAATGGCTAAGCAGCAATTGCTAGAGGACAAATGCAAGTCTACCGAAGCAGGTGAAACTGGAGGAAAAATAGGGACTATGTGTTGAACAACTGAAAAGGCCTTTGAAGGAAAGAGAAACAGCTGTATAAATATCAAGAGCTCAGATGGAAAACCACTAGTAAGCAAGGCAGGGAGAGCTGAAAGACAGAAGGTCAAAGGTACATGCAAAGTGGCTAAACAAGAGAAGAAGAAGAAGAAGAAGAAGATGATGATGATGACAATGATATGGGAGATGTGATAATGAGAGAAGAATTTGACAGAGTAATGAAAGACAAACCAAACCAAGGCCCCTGGAGTATAGGATGTTCCCTCAGAACTATGATTTTCTTGGGAGAGCCAGAAACATGGGAGGCAATATTGACCCTACAACTTCTATTAGAAGATGGGTTTAACAAAGACAAACCTACGCTTATAGCATTTGTGGACTCAGAAGATTTTGACAATGTGGCCTGCAAGGAGCAAAAGTCAATCAATGGAAAATCCATGGTTGGACTGTAACAATACTATGAAAAGGAAAGTTGCTACTTACCATATAGCGGAGATACTGAGTCGCAGATACGCACAACAAAAAGACTCTCACAATTAAAGCTTTCAGCCATTAAGGCCTTCATCAACAATAGACCCCCCCCCCCCACACACACACACACACACACACACACACACACACACACACACACACACACACACACACACACAGAAGGAGCAAAAGGTCATAAAGAACTCACACGAAAACCACACAGCAGCTTTAAGGTTTGAAGGGCATGAAATGCAATGAGTGGTTCAGAAGGGAGTGGGACAGTGTTCTAAGCCTATCCCCAATGTTATTCAATCAGTACAATAAGCGATAGTATGGGAAACCAAAGAAAAATTTGGAGAAGGAGTTAAAGTTCAGGGAGAAAAAATAAAACTGAAGTTTACTGACAACATTGTAATTCTATGAGAGACACCAAAGGACTTGGAAGAGCAACTGAATGTAATGGACAGTGTCTTGAAAGGGAGATGTAAGATGAACATGAACAAAAGCAAAACAAGGGTAATGGAATGTAGTCTAATTAAATTAAGCAATGCTGAGGAAACTATACAGATCAGGAAGTGAGACACTGATATCAGTAAATGAGTTATGCTATTTGGGCAGCAAAATAAATTATGACAGCCAAACTAGAGAAGATATAAAATATAGCCTGGCAATTGCAAGGAAACCATTTCTGAAGAAGAGAAGTTTGTTAACATCAAACATAGATTTATTAGGAAGTCTTTTCTGAATATATTTATCTAGAGTGTAGCCTTGTATGGAAATGAAACATGGACTACAAGCAATTCGGAAGAGAAGAGAGTAGAGGCTTTTGAAATGTATGCTACAGAAGAATTCTCAAGATCAGATGGATAAATCATGTACCTAATGAGGAGGTACAGAAACAAATTTTGGAGACACAAAATTTAGGGAACAAGTTGACTGAAAGTGGAAGAAGGGATCAGTTGATGGAATACATTCAGAGGAGTCATCAATTTAGTACAGGTGGGAAGCGTGTGTGTGGGAGGGGGGTTGGATTGTTGGATTGTATAGAGAGACCAAGAGACTAATATAGTGAACAGGTTCAAATGATGTATGTCACAGTAGTTATTTCGGGGTGCCAAAGATGATGTGACTTACCAAACGAATGCGCTGGCAGGTCGATAGACACACAAACAAACACAAACATACACACAAAATTCAAGCTTCCGCAACAAACGGTTCCTTCATCAGGAAAGAGGGAAGGAGAGGGAAAGACGAAAGGATGTGGGTTTTAAGGGAGAGGGTAAGGAGTCATTCCAATCCCGGGAGCAGAAAGACTTACCTTAGGGGGAAAAAAGGACAGGTATACACTCGCGCACACACACACATATCCATCCGCACATACACAGACACAAGCAGACATTTGTAAAGGCAAGGAGTTTGGGCAGAGATGTCAGTCGAGGCGGAAGTAAAGAGGCAAAGATGTTGTTGAAAGACAGGTGAGGTATGAGCGGCGGCAACTTGAAATTAGCGGAGGTTGAGGCCTGGCGGATAACGAGAAGAGAGGATATACTGAAGGGCAAGTTCCCATCTCCAGAGTTCTGACATGTTGGTGTTGGTGGGAAGTATCCAGATAACCCGGACGGTGTAACACTGTGCCAAGATGTGCTGGCCGTGCACCAAGGCATGTTTAGCCACAGGATGATCCTCATTACCAACAAACACTGTCTGCCTATGTCCATTCATGCGAATGGACAGTTTGTTGCTGGTCATTCCCACATAGAAAGCTTCACAGTGTAAGCAGGTCAGTTGGTAAATCATGTGGGTGCTTTCACACGTGGCTCTGCCTTTGATTGTGTACATTTTCCGGGTTACAGGACCGGAGTAGGTGGTGGTGGGAGGGTGCATGGGACAGGTTTTACACCGGGGGCGGTTACAAGGGTAGGAACCAGAGGGTAGGGAAGGTGGTTTGGGGATTTCATAGGGATGAACTAAGAGGTTTCGAAGGTTAGATGGATGGCGGAAAGACACTCTTGGTGGAGTGGGGAGGATTTCATGAAGGATGGATCTCATTTCAGGGCAGGATTTGAGGAAGTCGTACCACTGCTGGAAAGCCACATTCAGAGTCTGATCCAGTCCCGGAAAGTATCCTGTCACAAGTGGGGCACTTTTGTGGTTCTTCTGTGGGAGGTTCTGGGTTTGAGGGGATGAGGAAGTGGCTCTGGTTATTTGCTTCTGTACCAGGTCAGCACAGTAGTTGCGGGATGCGAAAGCTGTTTTCAGGTTGTTGGTGTAATGGTTCAGGGATTCCGGACTGGAGCAGATTCGTTTGCCACGAAGACCTAGGTTGTAGGGAAGGGACCGTTTGATGTGGAATGGGTGGCAGCTGTCATAATGGAGGTACTGTTGCTTGTTGGTGGGTTTGATGTGGACAGACATGTGAAGCTGGCCATTCGACAGATGGAGGTCAACATCAAGGAAAGTGGCATGGGATTTAGAGTAGGACCAGGTGAATCTGATGGAACCAAAGGAGTTGAGGTTGGAGAGGAAATTCTGGAGTTCTTCTTCACTGTGAGTCCAGATCATGAAGATGTCATCAATAAATCTGTACCAAACTTTGGGTTTGCAGGCCTGGGTAACCAAGAAGGCTTCCTCTAAGCGACCCATGAATAGGTTGGCGTACGAGGGGGCCATCCTGGTACCCATGGCTGTTCCCTTTAATTGTTGGTATGTCTGGCCTTCAAAAGTGAAGAAGTTGTGAGTCAGCATGAAGCTGGCTAAGGTGATGAGGAAAGAGGTTTTAGGTAGGGTGGCAGGTGATCGGCGTGAAAGGAAGTGCTCCATCGCAGCGAGGCCCTGGACGTGCGGAATATTTGTGTATAAGGAACTGGCATCAATGGTTACAAGGATGGTTTCTGGGGGTAACAGACTGGGTAAGGATTCTAGGTGTTCGAGAAAGTGGTTGGTGTCTTTGATGAAGGATGGGAGACTGCATGTAATGGGTTGAAGGTGTTAATCTACGTAAGCAGAGATACGTTCTGTGGGGGCTTGGTAACCAGCTACAATGGGGCGGCCGGGATGACTGGGTTTGTGAATTTTAGGAAGAAGGTAGAAGGTAGGGGTGCGGGGTGTCGGTGGGGTCAGGAGGTTGATGGAGTCGGGTGAAAGGTTTTGTAGGGGGCCTAAGGTTCTGAGGATTCCTTGAAGCTCCGCCTGGACATCAGGAATGGGATTACCTTGGCAAACTTTGTATGTGGTGTTGTCTGAAAGCTGACGCAGTTCCTCAGCCACACACTCCCGACGATCAAGTACCACTGTCGTGGAACCCTTGTCCGCCGGATCCGTGATCTGAAGGCTGACCGTTCCATCATCTTTGTTTTTAGATATATTTTTCCTACGTGGAATGTTTCCCTCTATTATAACCATATCATTAATTTGAACCCAAAAATTACGTTTGTTATTGTCGCTGTTGCATTTCGAAATCTTTCCTGTCGTCTTATTTTCTCTTTATTTTCTCTTTCTGTTTTTACCAGTAGTCTCACTTTTTATTCACCTTCCCCTTTTTACCGTAATACAATTTTATCCCGCCTATATATACTCTATAATACGTAACCCACTGATACGTGTGGATGGATATGTGTGTGTGTGCGCGAGTGTATACCTGTCCTTTTTTCCCCCTAAGGTAAGTCTTTCCGCTCCCGTGATTGGAATGACTCCTTACCCTCTCCCTTAAAACCCACATCCTCTTGTCTTTCCCTCTTTCCTGATGAAGCAACCTTTTGTTGCGAAAGCTTGAATTTTGTGTGTATGTTTGTGTGTCTATCGACCTGCCAGCGCTTGTGTTTGGTAAGTCTCATCATCTTTGTTTTTAGATATATTTTTCCCACGTGGAATGTTTCCCTCTATTATATATATTCCAATCCCGGGAGCGGAAAGACTTACCTTAGGTGGAAAAAAGGACAGGTATACACTCGCGCACACACACACATATCCATCCGCACATACACAGACACAAGCAGACATTTGTAAAGGCAAATGTCTGTTTGTGTCTGTGTATGTGCGGATGGATCTCTGTGTGTGTGTGTGTGTGTGTGTGTGTGTGTGTGTGTGTGTGTGTGTGTGTGTGTGTGTGTGTGTGTTCAATACAGCTCCATTGAGATGCATGGCATATGTCAATATGGTCTTCTGCCACTGCTACTTATTCCCATGTCCAGCTCTTATCTTGTACATCTGAAACTGATTTCCTGCATTATTTTAAGTCTAGGCCTAACCAAGGAGTGACGTAAGGCATGTCCTGGACACGAAGTGTCCACCAGTCATTTCAAGCTTCTTAAAAGATGAAATTATCCCCTGGTAGACACATATACTTATGGGTGATTGTGTGTGGTTAGGCTGTTGTGAAGTTAATTACTTGATTGCAGATTTGAAAATACCTAAAAATGAGTGACAAATTTACTGAAGGAAGGAAGGAAGATCAGTCTTTAACGGCCTGCCAGCAGCTATGTCATTAGAGACAGAGCACAAGCTCGGATTAGGAAAGGATGGAATCAGCTATGCCCTTTTCGAAGGAACCATCCTGGCATTTGCCATAAGTGATAATTCATGGAAAACCAAAATCGTGATGATCAGATGGAGATTTGAACCGACATGTTCCTGAATGTAAGTCCAGTATTCTAACCACTGCACCGCCTCATTCAGTGGCAAATTTAGTACTACTTCTAAGAAAACAAAAAAACAAAATGTTCTGTCTAATGTACCAACATGTCATTACATAAATCAGAATATTACTTTATTTATATTCAATTTTCAGTTAAACCAGTTTGAATTTGGCCCTGTGGTTTAATTCATTGAGTTTGAACATTGCTTTTATGTTATTCATGCATCGGCCATGTGGGGTAGATTACAGTGACTTATTGAAAAACTTGTGTTGTCATTAGGCTGCATAATTTGCTAAATTAATTTGTTCCCAAACAGTTCAGCAGTTTTATAACATTTATTCATCAGCTTTCCCCTTTGATTCACATTAAATGTGACAGGTTTTAGAAGAATACTGACAGTTTGATTATTTGGAACTTGTTTATGAAATGTCATAAAAAAGCTCTTACAGATATGTTACAGGAAGCAGTTTCCAAAATAATCATTGACACTTGCTGTGAAGGTATGTCTGTAATACCAAGATTACAGAAAGTAACTTACTGTTCCTGGTTTGGACACAACAAAGTCTTTTGCTTTGTACTGGTCACCATGAGCATGTCTGCCAATCACAATGGCATTTTTCCAACCTGGAACTATCCGTGGAATTGTCTTGCAAATTATTGGTTCACGGAAAACTGTTCCACCCAGAATGTTACGGATTGTTCCATTTGGACTGAGCCACATTTTCTTCAAATTGAATTCTGAAACAAAAATTATTATTATTCTGAGGTTCATCACATGTTAATATGGAAAAGGAAGAGTGAGCATTCAGCTTGCAATCTGATTACTAACAGTGCACTAGAAGTCACTGTCATTAAGTGATGAAACCTTTACAATAAATAATTACTTCCTTATCCCAACTGGAGAAACTGAGACAGAGTCAACTGCAATATTTCAAAAGTGGGGTCTAGCTGCTGTAGTAGGTTTTCTTATTCTCAATTTAAGTTGTACATTTGGATTTCATCCATTATTTGAGGACCCCTGACACCCACATGGGTTTATGATCAGACTTCAGTGAGGCAGTACACTGAGTAGTGCGATGGACACTCAAGTTATGCACTTAGTTACTAACAGAAAAAATTATAAGATAATGGAAGCATGTGAGACAGACACTGCAGCAGATAATAATCATGTACTTAACTGCAAGGGACTTTCTTTGAACCTGATGTAATGGCATCCATGACTTTAACGTGGTCGTTTCACAACTGGCTGTCCATAAACAAATACACAGTAGTAGTTTTGTGACTGTCTTTAATCTGAGTAATAATAACTGATATTATAACACTAAGCGGAAAACAACTAAACAGCTTTTTTGGGACAGTAAATGTCCGTTAATTAGAACATTAAAAATCCACAGCTGGAACTAGTTTCAGAATAATTCTCCTACAGTGTAATACTTCATGAAGGCAAATGGCAACAGTTACCAAACTTTAAGAACTGTATGAGTAATTCTTTATTCTTCACCCATTTTGGTCACAGCAAGAAAAAGCAGTGAGTCAGATAGACAAGTAACTCATCTCTTCTTTAGATGAATTTAAAGTCAACAAAATAACAATATGTTTATTTAACCATGAATAATACACCACGAATCTAAACAGCATATAAGTGGCCTCACAATAACTCACAAATGAGTACGAAATAAACAGCTTGAGGACTGATCTCAGTTAAATGGGATCAGTACTCACCCTATTTCTTTCATACTTTGTTGTGAGTTAGTGTGAGGCCTTTTTTATGCTGTTAAGGATCACAGTGTATTACATATAGTTAATTAAACATCTCATAACTTTGAGGACTTTAAATTCATTTAAAGGGAAAAAAAATTGCTTATCCACCTGATGTACTGCTTTTTCTTCCTGTAACAACAGTCTCCGAGACCCAAACCAGTAAAGAATAAAGAATAATTCATACAGCTGATCACTAACAAGAAGTTTTTCAAGTTCCTGACAGGGGTAGCTGGCCACATCACTGAAATATTTGTTGTCAAACTATTTAAGGGCTTTACAACAAGATGGAGTCACAATCAAAGAATAATTTTAGTGGAACATTAGTTTTTATTCAATCCGTGAGCTCAGTAGCATAATTCGATTGTTGAAGAATTAAAGTGTCTCCTGCAATGAGAAGTTTACATCAGTGTAGAGCTATTTATATCATGGTAATCTGTAGTTTTAAAACACTTACTGATGTAAAATAGGTATGCAAGTACAATCTTTATAGAATTGCTATCTAAACTGTTTACAGCAACATCTTTCAACCACATCCACACAATTCCTCTGCAATTCACAATTAAGTGTCTGGCAGAGGATTCATCGAACCACTTTTAAGCTATTTCTCTACTACTCCACCCTCAAACAGCGCGGGAGTAAAACAAACACTTAAATCTCTGCTTGTGGGCCCTGATTTCTATTATTTTATTATGACAATCATTACTCCCTATGCAGGTGTGTGCCAAAAAATATATATATTCGCATTCAAAGTAGAAAGTTGGTGACAGAAATTTCACAAGAAGACCCTGCCACAAAAAAATTGTCTTGTTTTAATGACTGCCACCTTAACTCACATATCATACCCTATTTCAAAATTAAACAAAATGAGCTGTCATTCTTTGAATTTTTTTGACGTCCTTCGGACACCACACCACACAGCAATACTCCAGAAGAACAAGGGCAAGTGTAGTATAGGCAGCCTCTTAAGTAGAGGCTGTTGTATTTTCTAAGTGTTATGCAAATAAATCGCAGTCTTTCAATTCCTTTCCCCACAACATTATGTAAGTGACTTTTCCCACAGCATTATCTATGTGATTGTTCCAATTTAAGTTATGCACGATTTTAATCCCTATGTATCTAGTTGAATTCACAGGCTTTAAATTTGTGTCATTTATTGCGTAACCAAAATTTAGCTGAATTCTTTTGATATTCATCTGGTAGAGTTGTCACTTTTCATTATTTAGAGTCAACTGTCACTTTTCACACCACACAGGTATCTTGCTTAAATCATTTTGCAACTGGTTTTGATCATCTGACGACTTTACAAAACAATAAATGACAGCATCAGCAGCTTCTCAAATTATCACCTAAATCATTTATATAGGTAAGGAACAAACTATTCACTGGGGAACATCAGATATTACTTCTGTTTTATTTGATGACTTTCCGTCAGTTACTACCAACTGCAACCTTTCTGACAGTAAATCACGAATTGAGTCACACAACTGAGAAGATACTTAGTAGACACACAATTTGATCAGAATTCTAAATTTTTTAATTTCTTATTAGTAAAAGCCAGTGTGTGCCAGACTTAACCAATCTATATAAATGTAGCATCAGTCAACCATACATTCTTCATTGAAGTTTAAGCATTTTATCATTATGACATTATACTAGTAACTAGCTGTTACCCGTGGCTGTGTTCACTTATCAGTAGTTTTATTATGATGAGTGAGTGAGCGAGTCAGCTGATGTGCATGTGATAATGTCAGCTGTCATCAAGTTACTACTTGTTCTGGCAAGCACGTCTAGTGGTGTGTGTGTGTGCACCTCCCAACCCCCAATGCTCCACAGCCACAGCATCATGTGCACCACTGTGAGGAGATGTGTGGGCAGGGGTGCTCACCTACATGGCGATTCAAAAAAAATTTTACATACTGACACGGCACAACGGGCATACAACAAGGATCAGTAATCATGCACGAAACCAAAGTGGCAAATGCCCTGAGAGGGTGCTACAGTCACATGCAAACTGGTATCATTGGAGAGTGTTTAATTGGGCCATGCATTCTTGCAGACCCACTTGATCATCACACATATCTAGTATTCCTGCAAGAGTTTCTGCCAGACATGCTGAATGATGTTCCCATGCTTATTTGTCTTCGCATTCAATTTCAGCATGACAGAGCTCCCACGCATTTCAGCAGACATGTGAGGTCAAATACACAGGTAAACTTTGCCGGCTGCTGGATTGGTCCCAGTGGGCCAGTTACATGGCTACCACACACACCCAATCTGTTCCCAACCAGTTTTTATTATTATTATTATTTTTTTTTTTTTTCCTGTAGGGTTACCTGAAAGGCCCAGTATATGAAACATGTGTTACACCACGAAGTGGGCACGATTGTTGCAGCAGCAGGATGTCTTCGATATACACCAGGTATCTCTGAGAGGGTGAGCCATTCAGTGCAGCATCAGTGTCACATGTGTCTTGATACAGGACAAAACTTTGAGCATATCATGTAAGAGGCGTTCATTTGTAGCATGTGATTAAATAACTTTTTTTTTAAATCACTCTGTATGCATTGTGCTACTGAAGTAACTATTCATCACTCAATGTGGACGTTGTGCAACAAATGTAATAATGTTCTTCCTCAGAATCTCCGTACCAAATTTTATTGCGGTCAGCTCAACAGTTTAGTTGTGAAAACATAACAGCTAGAATTACTCTCTCGTTTAATATTATCAGTATGGAAATATGGATTAACATGCTGAAGATTTTATAAGCATTGTATTCTTAATGTTGAATCATATTACGTAGAAAATATCAATCAATAAAACCATTTTCACAAATATGACACAGTTTAAATGTCAAAGAGTAAACAGTTTTTTTTAAAGAGTAAATGTGTGTCCTCGTATCACATAAAAGTTTAATTATAACGTACCCTTGCACCAATTTTGATGAAGTAATCGTATATCCTGTTCCAAGCTATGCTCAAGTTACATGTGAAAGCCTCATGAAAATACACCTAGTAATTTTGGAGATCAGCGTATTCAAACAGACAAACAGACAGATATGACTGTTCTACAGTTTTATTATTGGTAGAGATGAAGACAGATTAGGCTTATATTAATTACCTTTGACACGTTCCTCATCAGGGGTAATAGTAGCACATTTGATTCCAACATTGTGCTTCAGAATAGCATGCGATGCATCAATAGTAACTTGATCATTAGTGGCATCTCTGTGAGGCAATCCCAGATCATAGTACAATATCTCCACCTGAAATAAATCCATTGTTCGAAAATAAATATAAATGCACCATACATAGGATAAAAGAGTCACCACTAAATCAAGGCTGAAACAGCAAGCAGCAACTTAAGTAACAAATATTACTATTTTTAAATTACAATATTCTTATAAAGGAGTCTTTCAACTGTACTGATTTCAAATAAAACACACACCTGTGATAATTTTCTATACCAGAAATAATTCTCTAAGCAGGGCCTATGGAATATTATTATATAATGTAATGTTTATTATATGAATAAATCACTACAGGCAATTTGATAATCTCTTTTTTCAACAGATTCTTCAGATGAAATGTTTAATTACATTGAGAACTGGTATCACATTCTTAAAGTACTATTACGGATTTGGATTATTTGTGCCCACCTTGAGATATGGAAGTATCAGTGTTTCTTTAATTTTTGCCCATATTATACGTGTCATTTCATCTCCATCTAGATCTACCACAGGCTTTTTCACTTCAATTCGTTTTCCAGAAGAATCTGTAACAAGCAATGTACACAATTTCTTATGAAGAGAACATGCTTTCCACAAAAGTATTTTACTGAAAACAGATCACTAACATCACTAAACATAATGACAATAACACAATAATAAAGAATGGGAAAGACAATTTCAAAGAATTTGAAATAACAGAGAAAGGTTTTATTACAAATAAAATAACAAATTTTGAAGATTTCCAAGCCATAAAAAAATAAGAATTCAGAAATGGCATGGACAGAAGAAAGGAAAAGACAAAAATATTAAGGAGTAGGCACAACGAAAAAATAAAAAACAACAAAGAAAGAAGAGAAGTTGACGTTACGTGATCCTAGTTGGTCAATCTGAAGATGGAAAAATAATAGTAACAAAAACAAATAACATCAGTAATAATAATAAACTGACAGTATATGTAACAAACAGCAATATGAAGGAGATTGACAACATTTAGTCTTTTGCTTATAAATGATGACAACAGATTAACCAAACAGATCTTCTAACTGCCTTTGGCAAAGAGTCTACAGTCAGCTGCATTCAAGAGATCAAGAAAGACTTACACTGAAACAATGTAACAAAAGAAGAAATAATGGGAAGAATTTTATAATAAAAGAAAAACTGAGAAATGGTTCAAAGTATATCATGGAGAGGAAAAAGAATCATTGGGAAAAGATGAAGCAATACTGGAGTAAAAAGGAAAGAGAAAATTTCATTGTATAAATAACTGAAATTTGCATGTTGTCCTCTGAATGCCGCAACCAAATAAAAACAATAATGCAACAAACATTTCCTTTTTGCTGAAAATCTGCCAAGTATTTCCTATGTAAGTAAATCAGTGGATCTAAATCATTGATCCAGTTGCCCAGTAGTCACACTTACACTGAAAAGTAAGGTACAGAAGTGGGGAATAAAATATTCCCTTCTTATTTCCAAAAGTGACTTCACCAAAGAATATCAGACTTTCTATCACTGTGTATTTGTAAATGAATTATTTGTGGAGGAATTAAGCATCACATACAATTAGATATGCGAAAGCCAGTTTCAGAATGTAACAAGCAACAGAAGACAAGTTCACATAACAGTATACTGTATCACCAACTTGAACAATTAGGACTTCAAGACTCACTGAGTATGGCCATGTGTTTTGAAATCTTCTGTTACTATATTCCCAGAACATGAAAACGGAATGAAAAAAAGTAAATACATGTGTACTGGATGTGAGCTGATGGAATATTAGCTTCAAATAAAAAAAGATTTGATTTTTGATGCAACATGGCAAAATTGGCTGCATGGCTGAATATCAAAGAAAAAATAAAATGAAACAAATATGTTCAGTATCCATTTAAGTCATAATATGTACGCAATGCACAGCACAGCGCCTGTGAAATGATACACAATGATTCTGAAAGAACCAATCCAGTAAATAGATTTTTTGGGGTCAACCGAAAGCTGGGATACACCCATCAGCTTCGACTTGTGACGTAACAGTGTTGTGTGACATCATTCAGGCATAGCACGTTTTAAATGGCCATTTTGCAGTAAGCGGTGGCGTACACTACTGTAGGATGTTTATCTTTCTCAATTGTTTGGAAGTGATGTTAGTGTGGCATTGGACTTTGTGCTGTGTGTTACTCAGTGTTTTGGGAGTTCATTCTTGTTGCCTTGTCTGTGAGTTATGTTAATGTTGTTAGTTATTGGCAACTAATTTGTATTCAGTTTGGAAACTGTTAATTCCTCATGTTGTTAATGGTTTAGAAGTTAATTGTTTGGCTTTTCACATGGTCCAAAGTATGGATCTTGCGGAAAAATCCACTAGTCGTGTGTGTGTGTGTGTGTGTGTGTGTGTGTGTGTAAGGGCTGGGGTGGGGGCCGGGACGGGGGGGGGGGGGGGGGCGTGGAGCAGTTTATGATTTCTGTGGTTTTTGTTGATAGCTGAAATTTATGCTTAGTATTTTGTAGTGGTTGTTATCACAGTGTTGTTATTTTGGTCTCATTAGGTTTTGTTAATACTTAATTCTGCCACATGTGGGTTATCGGTATCATGAACGTCGTTTGAGCTATGTATGCCAAGCAAAAATTGCAGCACAGTGTTACTAGTATTACTGTCTTCATTTGAACGATTTTGGTCAAGCGAAAAGCAGGATACCAATGGCGTCCTTTTTGAATTTTTTGATTGGCTTGATTGGTGATGGTTTCGTGTACGGCAGTTTTGGCTGAATATTTGTTTTGAATGGTATCGGGGCTGTTACTGACATATATTGCGTTCATCCCCGCCTAAAACCCTCTATTTTCTGTGATTGTCCCGTTAGTTTCATATTATTGTTGTAGTTAGATATTCAGCGTATTACTGATATTTTTTTGCAGGTGTAACGAGTGATGATATGGGCGCCATACTGAATACGCTCGAAGCGGGGGTGTCCGCCATACTGTCAAAGTTGACTAATGGTATCCTACCTTTTGGTCCACAAGTTCGCCAAGACAAAATTTATGACATTTTTATTAATTTAAGGAAATTATTAACGAGCTACAATGCTAACCTACTAAACCAAATATGTGCCTACAAAGTATCAGGCTGTGTGATATTTGATTTAAAACATCATAGTACATCATTTTAAATTGATCACAGCCAGCTGAGTGATTAAAACTGTTATAATAACATACATCAAGTTTGCGAAACGCAACGCAACACTAGACAGCCTCATTGGTCTAAATGTGTGGCGAATTCCTGCGTGAGGCTAGCTCACCTCAGTCGTTTGCAATTTCCGTTGTTAATATTTGCTATACCCTGTTACGATTTCATACAGGCCAATTTGTTTACGAACATGTCGCCAATCCCTCGAGCCAACGTAACACTGCAAATGCTACTATGGCACATTTCAGAGCGGTCTACGTCAGGAATATACTTTATGCATGTGGCATTAATGACTGGAAGTATCCAACCAGCAAACATTCCGAGGCTTTACTTGTCAAAATCAGCAACCACATTCAGAGCAATGCACTTGAGAAAAAAGCGATATATATGGTGAAAACCCCTATCTTCCTACTGTGGTCTGATTATTTGCAAATTTTCAGTAAGTTTTAAAGCATTAATAACAAGAACATCTACTCCTACAACATTAGTTTGTGGGTTTTTGTTTTGTTGACTTTTTGGTGTAGTCATTGGCGTAATCCACTTGTTTATTGAGGATCGAATCCCCGGCCTGTTAAACAGCATCATCGGTTAATGGCGCTTTATCGGTTGTTTATTAATCCCGGACTTCGAATATACATTTCCATGTACTTTGTTTTCGCGATATTATATTGTTATTGATGTCGGTACAACCTGCCTCGTACAGGATACATATATACAGAAACAGAGTGAGAGAGAGAAACAGAGTGAGAGAGAGGGGGGTAGGGAGGGAGGGAGAAAGGAAGGGGAGGCATTAACTTTTTCTTTCGAATCATGGAAATGCTCACTTAGAATTTCAAGAGCGGACGCTGCAAAATAGCCATCCTACTGTTCCTCCTACACGCGCCTTGCACAATTATCCTGGCGGCGAAATTCTTTCGGCAACGGCTCACCACGTGGCCCACCGTGTGCGCATGCGCGACCAACAAGTTGCGGACGGTCACGCCTCGGGCAGATAGCAAGCTGGGGCAAGGACCTTGCGCTTGTACCAGTCCAGCCAGGGCCGGTCGGCGACCCTCGCCAACTACGAAGGCGAGCGGCGCCAGTGTGTTGGCGAGGCTGTCATGCCCCACGCGAAGAGTTCCAAGGCCACGGCGTTCTCATGAAAGCTGAGAAGCCTCAGGCCATCTTCGTCAAAAGAAATTACTCTCATTTCCTTTGCAGTCTATGGTTCCCTTGTCGAAACAAGGCGCGTTTTAAGAAAGGCACAGGTCTTCCACACAAAATGTTCATTAATTCTATATTTCATTCAGCTCGAGAGAAATATACGTAACACTCAGGCTCCTTGTTAAGTCGGGCGGAGGATGAGAATGTACAATGCATTCTTAATATGACACTGCACTGTAGGTTCGCAACATTCCTAAAAAAATGAAGAGCATTATTACAAACGTTGGGGAATGTTTCTCGATTCCGAATTTGACATTTTACGCTTCATGTTGTCTGGTAGTTCGGCGCCAAAGGTGTTGTTGGTTCAAGACGTCTCAGAGGGTTCGGTACCTGCAATTCGTAGTATTGTTATCATCTGAGGTAAAGCATTACGTTACTGTTCGTCAAGCCCAACACTGACAAAATCATGGTGAAACATAATCCCAACGTCGATATCTAAAGCTGGAAAAATCCAAGGGGTTTTATCCTGTCAAAGGCCCACAATTTTGGGCACTGAACATGTCACGTACCTTATTCAGCTTGGATAATTACTTTACGGGAAGGATAATTCTAATAGACAAAACACTGGTTTGGACTACCTCGAAAGTGTAGATTCCTCTTAGCTTAGGTGAACGAGTTCACAAACGAAAGGAATGATGGAACCAAAATTCCCAGAGAACAGTGGTCACCAAACAGATCTTCTGGTCGATGAAAAGAGACGAGTGAACCATGATAGGTTATCAAAGGATCATAAGAGCACTTGGATATAGAGGAGTGTTCGATAACAGTCGCCAGCTTTGACCAGCGACATACGAACCGTTCGACGAACGCCGTAAGCAATATGGCGACTGCTTCCTAAAGAAAATTCTGAACCGCTCATTAATTTATACCACTTTCTGATAACCGTAGTACAGGAGATATTCCTGTAAAGGTCCTTTTTGAAAATGCAAAAATTTCAACGCAGTTCCTGCGGAGATAGATAAAGATCTTAAAATACACACTGGCAATCGATCGGAAGCAGCTGCAGTCCATTTTCAGCCAGTTCACAGATAGCGGTGATCCTGTCATGACAGTATGCCGTAACAGTTCGTAGTGTATCTGTTGCCGGAATGAGGATATACCAGACAACGTGGTGATCCAATATTTCACCATTCTCCGATACTTCAAGCGAAAATATGCCCATCTCTACGAAACACTGATACCAACACATACAAGTCTAACTCGCCGCACAATAACGTAAATCGTAAAAAGTCAGCGATGAATAACAGAGTCAGAGATCATTCAACGCTTATCTCTGGAGATCACTGCTGCAACCCCAGACGCTACTCGATTTCTTCATAGTGCAAGTTGTTCTTTCCCATAGTTCAAATTTGGTGATTTGAAATCAGCACGTGGCAGTATTCCAGTACAACTGATGTTCTTTCAGTCATACGAATACGCAAGTATGACGCTATGTCCTACAGTTTCTGAATAAATGATTTGAACAAATGGTGGTATTCAAATGAAAGTCTCGTTTGAACTTCAGTGCCTGATACAAATTCTCTCCTCAACTTTTGGTTAGCCATTAAAAAAAATTAATAAAGTAGGCATATAAAAAAGACGAAGTATTCTCATAAAAATACGAGCCAAATAGCAACATGATGTTCCGTAGCTTATTTCTGGCAAACCTTTAAAAGTAATTTGCTTTAATTGTGGTGCTTACAGCTTTACGGTGCACATTTAGGCTCGGCCAGATCATTTCTGTAGTTGATACAACAAACGTATCACTGACAACCATCATATTGCCACAATAGTGTGTGTCGTATTGCTTTTTCGAGATATTTACAACTACGCTACTAAATGATGCTGGTGTCAGCTGTCAAAATTGATCAGTGTCTCTCGCCAACGCCACATTGGACATGCCTTAATCGCATTCACTACAGTTGATCTAACTGTTACCGAAGTCGTCCAACAGCCATTAGAAAAGCTTGTGCCACGTAGTGAAGCACACTAGTCAAAAGTAAAAAATCAATATATTTAGACCGTCTGGCAAAGATGATATTACACAAGCAAATAAAGTTAATTATTGACCTACCCGTACCTGGCAACAACACACTGTCAAAAAACAATCAATGTGAAGGTGTCTTAATAATATCACATTTGTTGCTAAAACACGTCACGTGCTTTGCTTAAGATACTGGGAAAGCTGGGGTCGCAGGTATATACCACTCAAGCACAGGCGTACACAGGGGGGTGGGGGGGGGGGTGGACAAGAGAGGCTCCCTGTAGTGTATTTTATTCATATACTGAAGGGACAGCCATCAGTTCTCTCAGACAAAATAAATTTTTGTAGCCCCTACAAAATTTAGTTCTCATGTCTGCACTCAAGTGGGGAATGTAAGACACGATAATTCAGCAACCAACATGCTCCACTCCCGAAGTACCCACCGGTGCCTGAATCGAAATTTAACTAGAAGATTATTTTCTCTGAAAAGATTATGATAAATTTCGAAAGAACGGTTAACACACTGTTACAGCTCTGCTTGGTATCAGTTCTATTCCTACGCTATCCAATTTCTTCGCAGCTCTGTGCAAGGTAAGTGAAGTGCATTGGCAGAAAAATACACTCCCGGAAATGGAAAAAAGAACACATTGACACCGGTGTGTCAGACCCACCATACTTGCTCCGGACACTGCGAGAGGGCTGTACAAGCAATGATCACACGCACGGCACAGCGGACACACCAGGAACCGCGGTGTTGGCCGTCGAATGGCGCTAGCTGCGCAGCATTTGTGCACCGCCGCCGTCAGTGTCAGCCAGTTTGCCGTGGCATACGGAGGTCCATCGCAGTCTTTAACAATGGTAGCATGCCGCGACAGCGTGGACGTGAACCGTATGTGCAGTTGACGGACTATGAGCGAGGGCATATAGTGGGCATGCGGGAGGCCGGGTGGATGTACCGCCGAATTGCTCAACACGTGGGGCGTGAGGTCTCCACAGTACATCGATGTTGTCGCCAGTGGTCGGCGGAAGGTGCACGTGCCCGTCGACCTGGGACCGGACCGCAGCGACGCACGGATGCACGCCAAGACCGTAGGATCCTACGCAGTGCCGTAGGGGACCGCACCGCCACTTCCCAGCAAATTAGGGACACTGTTGCTCCTGGGGTATCGGCGAGGACCATTCGCAACCGTCTCCATGAAGCTGGGCTACGGTCCCGCACACCGTTAGGCCGTCTTCCGCTCACGCCCCAACATCATGCAGCCCGCCTCCAGTGGTGTCGCGACAGGCGTGAATGGAGGGACGAATGGAGACGTGTCGTCTTCAGCGATGAGAGTCGCTTCTGCCTTGGTGCCAATGATGGTCGTATGCGTGTTTGGCGCCGTGCAGGTGAGCGCCACAATCAGGACTGCGTACGACCGAGGCACACAGGGCCAACACCCGGCATCATGGTGTGGGGAGCGATCTCCTACACTGGCCGTACACCACTGGTGATCGTCGAGGGGACACTAAATAGTGCACGGTACATCCAAACCGTCATCGAACCCATCGTTCTACCATTCCTAGACCGGCAAGGGAACTTGCTGTTCCAACAGGACAATGCACGTCCGCATGTATCCCGTGCCCCCCAACGTGCTCTAGAAGGTGTAAGTCAACTACCCTGGCCAGCAAGATCTCCGGATCTGTCCCCCATTGAGCATGTTTGGGACTGGATGAAGCGTCGTCTCACGCGGTCTGCACGTCCAGCACGAACGCTGGTCCAACTGAGGCGCCAGGTGGAAATGGCATGGCAAGCCGTTCCACAGGACTACATCCAGCATCTCTACGATCGTCTCCATGGGAGAATAGCAGCCTGCATTGCTGCGAAAGGTGGATATACACTGTACTAGTGCCGACATTGTGCATGCTCTGTTGCCTGTGTCTATGTGCCTGTGGTTCTGTCAGTGTGATCATGTGATGTATCTGACCCCAGGAATGTGTCAATAAAGTTTCCCCTTCCTGGGACAATGAATTCACGGTGTTCTTATTTCAATTTCCAGGAGTGTATTTTAGAACCAGTTGGGCACAAAAACCAGTTTATTCCTTCTTAAAAGGAAATTTGCAGCGTGACAAACTCTGCTGTGATACAATTCCACACGGAAAAATCGATTCTTGACAAAAATATTTATATGTTCACTATCGGTAAAATAAATATCATCACATATTTCACCGCTGAAGGAATAGTAATACAATGTATAGATTTTTTTCAGCATTTAAATGTCGACAGTTGTTTTCGATACATCCAGAGTCTGCAGCGCAACAGCTCTCTTTCGTAATAAGTAAAATAAAACTGTTTCCCTCTTCGCCGTCATGTTGCTGGCGTGCAGGGTCTAACGATGTACGAGGAAATTACGCAAACTGTCGAGCTGTCGTAAGTCCAGTGAATATACTGCGAATGGAAGTTACAGTATAAAACAAATGAGAAGATTTACATCGACATTCAATTATGTTCAAGATCATCTTCGTCGTACAAGTCCGTTCTAAATCTCAACTTACTATTTCGAGGTTTAAGCAGAATTAGTCCGTGACACGTTAACGCAAGGCATTGTTTTTGTTCTAGGGTGTGGGCAAATTAAAAATAAAGCTCCGCAACTTTCAGAGTGATATCTCTAATTCTTTTAATTTCAGGTCCCCTCCATTACAATTACCACTCAGCGAAGCTACCCACTCTGATTTTAACAATTGCGAAAGGAGTGTCATTCTGCAACGGTTGCATTAGTTGACCGAGGCATGTTATGAGTTTCATTGTTGGCTTTTGTGTGTCATGTGAAATATGGTACGGAAATAGAACATACGTTATATGCTACAAAAATTTTGTTGTTTTCTTTTCTGTTAACACTATTTGTATGGCAGCGTACTGCCAGATATGATAACTACTTTTTAAAATCATGATAATAAAATCTGCAATCTATCTGTACGTGAGGTGTAAATCAAGAGAGCGTAACACGGTTTACAGCCGGGTGAGGCGGCCGCGGGTCTATGGAGAGGGGGGGGGGGGGCGGAATCTAACTGAGAGGGATTAGTTTGTGGGAGATTCGTGTGTTATTACTCTGCTGTCAGGCACGTAACGTTCAGATATATTCGAATACTTTAACGTTTGTCTTTGTACTAGTTTTTGACATTAGCTTGTAACATAAGAAAAACTGAAGCTGCAACGCTACTGGAAACATTTAGAACACATGTATTTACATTTGCAAGGAGACTGTCGCAGAGCAGTGATAATTGTTGTGATATTTCAAGCCAAATAGCTACGTGTAGGGTGACAGTAATTGAACAACATGACATAAAATCGTCGTAACTTCTGAACGGTTTGCGTTAGGATGTTCGAACTGCCCGGTTGGCCGCGGGGCACGATGGGAATTAGTACGCGCTTGTATGGTTTGGTTAAGCGACGAAGCTCACTTTAATTTGGATGGGTTTGTCAATGAGCAAAATTGGCGCTTCTGGGGACTGGGATTCCACACAGAAGTCTCTTCACCCTCAACGGGTGATTGTGTGGTGTGCAATGTCCAGTCACGCAATAAACGGTGCGATATTTTTTGATGGTACGGTGACTACCGAACAATACGTGAAGGTTTTGGAAGACGATTTCATCCCCATTATCCAAAGTGAGCCTCATTTCGATAAGATGTGGTTCATGTAAGACGGAGCTCGACCACATCGAAGCAGGAGAGTGCTTAATGTCCTGGAGGAGCACTTTGGGGACCACGTTCTGGCAAGGGGCTTGATTGGCCGCCAAATTCTTCGGATCTGAATACATGCGCCTCTTTTTTGTAGGGCTATATTAAAGACAAGGTGTACAGTACTAATCTCAAAAACCATTACTGAGCTCAAAACAGCTATTCAGGAGGTCATCGACAGCATCCATGTTCCGACACTCTAGCGGGTCACGCATAATTTGACTATTCGTCTGCGCCACATCATGGCCAATAATGGCAGGCATACCGAAATTCTCTTAACCTAAACCCAAATATCTGTAGTGACGTTTACATGTTGAATAAAGTGTGCACGCGCTGCAGTTCGTAACTAAATTACCTTTTTTTTTAATATAGTTCAAATAATTGTCACCCTGCACATTTGCAACCAAACAATATCCATGTTCTGATTTTTCGAACTGTGTGTGTGACAGGGTAGGATGAGAATTCAGTTCGACTTTCCTTTGTCTTCTATCAGTAGCGTGAATTGTGTGTGTGTGTGTGTGTGTGTGTGTGTGTGTGTGTGTGTGAGAGAGAGAGAGAGAGAGAGAGGGGGGGGGAGAGGGGGAGGGAGGGAGGGAGGGAGAAGGGGGCAGCTACCTTCCTTTCGGTCCACTATTGCACAACATTATAGTTTAGTATGTACAATAGCGCCCCCCCCCCCTCTCTCTCTCTCTCTCTCTCTCTCTCTCTCTCTCTCTGCGCACGCAGTCGCGCGCGGTACGTGTCTATACAATCATATCAACAGTGGAAAGACGATACGACAGTGTGCTTTGACAATTCAGAATATTCTTTAGGGTCAATCCGTACCCTGGTACGAAACTACAGAGGCTTAGACTTGTCATATGACATCATGCAGGCGTTCAGATATATTCGAATACTTTAACGTTTGTCTTTGTATTAGTTTTTGACACTAGCTGGTAACATAAGAAAAACTGAAGCTGTAACGCTACTGGAAACATTTAGAACACATGTATTTACATTTGCAAGGAATGGTTGAAATGGCTCTGAGCACTATGGGACTTAACATCTGTGGTCATCAGTCCCCTAGAACTTAGAGCTACTTAAACCTAACTAACCTAACGTGTGTGTGTGTGTGTGTGTGTGTGTGTGTGTGTGTGTGTGTTGGAGGAGTATGCATGCTCTATTTGACCTAAATTATGAGCTTCAGAGATAGGATTTGGCATGAAGTGCGCTAATAAAGATAAGGCAGAGTTCACGAGAGAGGCCTGCTGCATCCACTTCAGACCGGCACGTGTTCATGTTATCGGACGATAACTGACCGCAGCCAGATGCTCCGAAAAGGGCGTGTCCGGAATATCCAGAGACCGGTTTCGCAACGTAGAAAGCTCTGCTTTCAAACGGGGTTCCTTCAAACCCTGCTGCAGCTTTCCTGCTTTCTCTTGCGCAAAAAGTGATACCTGTATGAAAGCTAACTTGAGACCAATAATCTTTCCTCTCAGCGGGAAAGATCAATTAGACGTTTATATTTATCAGACTTTCAAGATTTTAAACATGGCTGCAGACTACTAAAGTTACACACATAACCAAATATTTTTTATTTTTTAATTTATTGGCTTTCGGTACGTGTCTATACAATCATATCAACAGTGGAAAGACGATACGACAGTGTGCTTTGACAATTCAGAATATCCTTTAGGGTCAATCCGTACCCTGGTACGAAACTACAGAGGCTTAGACTTGTCATATGACATCATGCAGGCGATTTTTGAGTCAGTTACAACGGTACGAAGATAAGGACAGTGCAACACATCATGCGAAGTAAATCTCCAACCGTATCGGAAATCGAACCAGAGCCCCTTCGGTTAGCAATCTGCCGCGCTCACTCCGCAGCTACCGACATGGACTAAGCACATGTTTCAGCATGCATACTTTTGTCTGGAACATATTTTTCAAGACAGAAATTGAGAATTAATTCCCCGTTTCCGACCAATGTTTGGTTGCGCGGCAAATATCAGAAATGGAAATTTTGGTCCATGCGCATCCAATTAGGAAATACCTCGGATCCACTGACATTAATATGATGAAGTACCGAGCTCTGCAACGGGACGTACCTCAAACAGCACGACCGGGTAGAGTAGAGGGAAAATGCAAACGTTAGAACACGCAAACATATTTAAGTATATGTGAACGTCACCGACTTCGTTGCCTCAGCGAAAAATTAACAGTAGATCCATTCTTCCAGTGCTAACAAACGTTTTCATCACGTTTTATTTGGTGGTAAGGTAACTGAATAGATCCCATACCGTTTTGACAGGATATAAAAGAACTACACAAACTCCGCAAATTGCGGAACAGAGCACGGCGGAATCTACTTCATACCAACATTAGAGATCTCTGTCCTATTCCATTCGCTCATTGAGAAATGGAAAAATGAAAATGTTTCTCGGAACTGTCCCTAAAAGTTCCGGAATTAATGTTATGATCCTTCGGCCACGTAGTTGATGGAGCTAGAAGAATCGTAGCACAGTCTTCCTAATTAAATGTTATCTACATTCACGCAACAGACTTAGGCAAGTACAATGTCAACTCTTTTCTAAAGACTCACAGTGGACTTGTGTTCAGTAGGATGGCAGTTCAAATCCTCGTCTGGTCATCCAGATTGTTTTTCCATAATTTCCTAAAATGTGAAGCCAAATGTCAGGATGGTTCCTATGAAAGGGCATGAGCAATATCCTTTCCTAACATGAACTTGGGTGCCATCAGTAAGAGTCTCACAGTCACACTTTCTTCTTTCCAAAGACACCCATTTAAGTCCCTTGAGAATCTCTCTTACAGTTTCGTACCGAGCCATTATAATCCTTGTTTCTGAGTTATTTCAGCACTTGCTGTCTTGTCTGCTTAACAAAAACTCTAGAATTGCTCCAAATTGTGACCTGTGCGCGATCTCCTCCGTATTTTCCCAGAGTTCTCACAAATACACTCCTGGAAATTGAAATAAGAACACCGTGAATTCATTGTCCCAGGAAGGGGAAACTTTTTTGACACATTCATGGGGTCAGATACATCACATGATCACACTGACAGAACCACAGGCACATAGACAAAGGCAACAGAGCATGCACAATGTCGGCACTAGTACAGTGTATATCCACCTTTCGCAGCAATGCAGGCTGCTATTCTCCCATGGAGACGATCGTAAAGATGCTGGATGTAGTCCTGTGGAACGGGCTGCCATGCCATTTCCACCTGGCGCCTCAGTTGAACCAGCGTTTGTGCTGGACGTGCAGACCGCGTGAGACGACGCTTCATCCAGTCCCAAACATGCTCAATGGGGGACAGATCCGGAGATCTTGCTGGCCAGGGTAGTTGACTTACACCTTCTAGAGCACGTTGGGTGGCACGGGATACATGCGGACGTGCATTGTCCTGTTGGAACAGCAAGTTCCCTTGCCGGTCTAGGAATGGTAGAACGATGGGTTCGATGACGGTTTGGATGTACCGTGCACTATTCAGTGTCCCCTCGACGATCACCAGTGGTGTACGGCCAGTGTAGGAGATCGCTCCCCACACCATGATGCCGAGTGTTGGCCCTGTGTGCCTCGGTCGTATGCAGTCCTGATTGGGCGCTCACCTGCACGGTGCCAAACAAGCATACGACCATCATTGGCACCAAGGCAGAAGCGACTCTCATCGCTGAAGACGACACGTCTCCATTCGTCCCTCCATTCACGCCTGTCGCGACACCACTGGAGGCGGGCTGCACGATGTTGGGGCGTGAGCGGAAGACGGCCTAACGGTGTGCGGGACCGTAGCCCAGCTTCATGGAGACGGTTGCGAATGGTCCTCGCCAATACCCCAGGAGCAACAGTGTCCCTAATTTGCTGGGAAGTGGCGGTGTGGTCCCTACGGCACTGCGTAGGATCCTACGGTGTTGGCGTGCATCCGTGCGTCGCTGCTGTCCGGTCCCAGGTCGACGGGCACGTGCACCTTCCGCCGACCACTGGCGACAACATCGATGTACTGTGGAGACCTCACGCCCCACGTGTTGAGCAATTCGGCGGTACGTCCACCTGGCCTCCCGCATGCCCACTATACGCCCTCGCTCAAAGTCCGTCAACTGCACATACGGTTCACGTCCACGCTGTCGCGGCATGCTACCAGTGTTAAAGACTGCGATGGAGCTCCGTATGCCACGGCAAACTGGCTGACACTGGCGGCGGCGGTGCACAAATGCTGCGCAGCTAGCGCCATTCGACGGCCAACACCGCGGTTCCTGGTGTGTCCGCTGTGCCGTGCGTGTGATCATTGCTTGTACAGCCCTCTCGCAGTGTCCGGAGCAAGTATGGTGGGTCTGACACACCGGTGTCAATGTGTTCTTTTTTCCATTTCCAGGAGTGTATTTAACTCCTCTATTTCCCTTTCTTAATATATACCTTAATGCGTTCACTCAATTTAGTACCTCTTCGTAGTCTCACCACTCTGTATTTAAACTGTGCGACAGGCTTCGGAATTATTTTTCTGATCGGAAACTACCGGGGAGTTTTACTCTCGCACACAAGCGTTATGTGGTATTAATCGGTATTTAAGAAGAGCTCTCCTCAATACAAGCCGACATGCTATTTTAGTCGTTCTGTGTTTTCTTACAATTATCCAACGACAATACCTCCTGGTACACAAGAGTGTCATTAGCGAATAATCATCTATAACTGCATCGAGCCACTTACCCTGATACAGATTTTCCGTATATCGATGATAATTATAGTGTCATTACCTCCGATTTTCACTACAGCCAATATATTCGTCATGAGGGAACAGCAATTGCATTGATATTTAAGACAATTTTCATTTACTCTTCAGTCCCATTTGCACATTTTCCGTCAAATAGATAGTATGTTTCGATCTCTATAGGTCATCTTCAGATCTACATATTTGTGTCAGCAACCGGTCGTGTCTGTGTCAGAACATCACAACAAAGTACTCATGTGAGGTTCTGACACAGATACTATGCGCTGCTGGCGCAACTACAGATATGACGATGATCAAGAGAGATCAGAACATGTCATGGTTCAAATGGTTCAAATGGCTCTGAGCACTATGGGACTCAACTGCTGTGGTCAGAAGTCCCCTAGAACTTAGAACCACTTAAACCTAACTAACCTAAGGACATCACACACATCCATGCCCGAGGCAGGATTCGAACCTGCGACCGTAGCGGTCGTGCGGTTCCAGACTGTAGCGCCTTTAACCGCTCGGCCACTCCGGCCGGCGAACATGTCATGTATTTCAAAATATGCAACTGAGAATGAAGAATTAATGACAACTGTTCTAAAAAACCTCCCATACTGCTGAACATTCGTCCAGTTAAGAATGCACTCTCCTTCAAGTAGAGAGTCTACTATAGAGGGTGTTCCAGAGGGAATGGTCAGTTTCAGCAATGTGACAGGAACGCTGATTTGAAGCATAACACTTCTTATGGACATATGCCCTGTTCAGAATGGTTTCCGCAAAAGAGCACATTTAGTGTACATTGTTATTTAATGTTGGAACGGTTAGGAATTTTAGTCACTGAGAAGAAATCACGAAGAGAGTCCCCCAGGGTTCAATTTTTGGCCCATCCCTTTTCGCATTTGAGAAAGACACCCTGAGCAAAGACGTTTAAAGCAAAGACGTAGGTAGGTAGGTCAATGAGGTTGACTGGGTGAGACACATACGTGCACGCCACTTGCCCAAAAACAAATGTACATCAAACGTGTTACCTCTCGGAAACAATTTGGAATAAGGCTTCAAATGAGCGTTCCTGCCATATTGCTGAGTATTGGCCACTCCTCTTAGAACACTCTGTACACAGGCTCTCTACTATCACCTAACCTCTTCATGGTTTACAACTTAAGTATTCTTGATCTTTGAAAAATATCCCCAGCCTTTACAAAACCTTCTGGCAACACTAGTGGCAAAGTATATCCTTGCTTTTTAACTCTGCTGACAAAATCACGCATTAGAGGGATAAGTACATCGACGCCGAACGTTGTTACTGGCCCCATGAAATAGTAAACACTCAACAGCTGATTAATAGTTCGTCTTGTGAACGGAATCCAACGAACTGATGAAGAAAATTCCGCCGACGGCGTTCATCAATCAAGATATTCCAAAGTTAAGGCCACCCGAAATAGGTTTCAGCCGCTATAAAGAGGACGATTTCCATATGCATGTCAACCCGTGGCTCAGCGCTAAAGTGCTGTACTGTTAATGTAAGTGGTGGTCGCTAAAAAAAAATCAACTTACCACCGTGACTCAACTATTTCCGGGGAACTAAATCAGTCGCCTGTTGGAATGCGACTGCAGACGAAAGTTACCGAATACTAAACGAGAAATCGCCTCCGCCCGAAAGGCGGCCTTGAATTGCACAGAAAACACCGGCCAGGGACGCACAGCCGAACACCTTGACACTCTTTCGACATCTAGGTTCTTCCCGGGTCATCTAACCCCACACTAGACAGAGCTGAGCTTAGAGCTCTTCATAAGAAGCTCTGCCATTTTCTTTGGAAACTTCGTGATCGGCGCGCCAGGCAGGCTGGGAATCGAATCCATCCCCTGGTTTTCGTTGGAATTACCGTTCCCTAATGAGCTATAAGGGCACATCTCGTGATAGGAGCATAGTGCTCGAAAAGCAAGGTTTCGAGTCCCGGTAGAGCAAAAAGTTTTAATGTGTCAGGAAACTTTGGAACAGCGTGCATATTATCGTGGAGTGGAAGATTCGTTATCGACTGACTAACCTGTATGCATGTTTTAAATATGCTTCTGACAGCTACAGTGACGCTAATGAGATTTTAAAAGTGTACATATACTGGAACGTATGTCGATAAGAGGCTCTTCGTGCAAATTGTTAGTTAAAAAAACATCGAAAATATGCGACAAAGCAAAAACCAAATGACATGCGGAAGGATGTTTTTCTTACATCACCGTCCTCAATTACTAAGTTCACGTAACCGATTACTCGATAATGCTTCTGGTTGGTTAGAACTCTCCAATATCTATTTTGTAAATGCGGTTCTAGTTAGCGGATTCCCCTACTATAACTCATATTCTCCCATACATTTTTTGAAACGTGCTTTTGTTGGTGGGTTCCCTTGCTTTTAAACATATTGGCTAATCTGGACGGAGTGACTTTTTGTGCGGCGAAGAACATGAAGGAATATTAGACCGAGGAAGAAGTTGTAAAATGGTTCTCGGGCGAGACGTCGGATGAAGAAGTTGTCCACTTCTTGCATTTAATCGAAGAGAAACAGTCATCGTGATGCCCAAATCGGAAGCAGAACAATTCGTTACCGCTCGGCCATCCGTATCAAACAAATGACCGGAATACCAAAACTGATTCAGTCCTTAACAAGGAAGCTCGTCAGCGTATATCGGTTTCTGCCATTTGGTGTTCATCTTCCGGTAGTTGTGCTGCAGTTAAACACAGCAAATAATGTTTTATACGAATTGCGAAACCATCTCTAGGTCACTTCAAATAGGCGTAGTTATTTCTGAATCTGCTGTATATTTGTTACGCAGGCAGCTAGGAACTGCTCTGTCTTCTCACTCTTCTGTCAACAGTCGCAGATGTTAGACGCTGTCGGCGCTACGACGTTAATACAAACAACCGCAAGGCGCTATGCGTTTGATGTGTGCGGACACGTGGAACTACTTTTCTCAGCATCTGTATATGAAACCGGTGTATATTTGCAGCAATATCCTCTTTATTCAGAAACAATTCAACACAACTGGCGTAATAGCTGGAAGTATCTTCGTAAGGTACCCGTTTACTTGATGTGAACGTATCAGGGCTACATTAGGTATGGAGTAAGGAGCGAGGGATAGTTCCCACGCTGGCTGGCTAGCAGAGGCGGTTGGCCATCTGGAGCTTTCAGAGCTAGTGAGATGCGATGCCGATGCAGAAATCGCTCGTGACGTCAGCATAGATACGGAAGTACATTCATTCTCGCACGAAACACGTAATTGTTTGTTATTAATAAATATTTGTTAACAAAAGTTGCCTTTTGCCACCAGACATTTGGAGGAGTCTACGGGTCATAACAACTATCTTTCAGTAATTTTACAATGACAGGAAACGTTGATATTAGTAATAAATGAATAACTTTGGCTTAACCGAAGATGTACGACCTTATATAAACTATACCGATTGCAGCCACAAGCTACAGACTGTGCGCCATTGTCTTTCGATCCAGTCATGCGGTCGTACCGTTAATAGTTAGCTTATGAGTAGTGTGAAGAAGTTCATTTTACGGCGTTTCTTAAACAAACGCACCATAACAGTATCACGCGCAAAAATTATTTGCACAAAAAACTTCTTCCCGCTTCATTACGTGAAACACAGACAGCAGTACTGCACTTCAGAATCCGTTGGCGCTGCTACGGCTCTGCAAGGGGACATAAAACTGCGAGAGCATCTCCACATAACAGATAGGAAGAATTCCTACGCGGCGACTAAGTCAGTTCAAGGAAGGGCTGGCTTAATTATCGCAAAACTCGGGTGGGAAAGCAAACCAATTATACTGTACACCCCTTGTTCCACCATCTACGGACTCACCGGCTGAACTGAAACAATTCTGGAGGTTAAGTACGAGTGGGTGAGAGGGGGGGGGGGGGGTAATTCTTGCATGTTTCATAGGAGCAGACAAGAAAATATTGTCTGCCGGACCAATGCTGCGCTTAGGTCAACACACCTGAAGGAGAAAAACGAGAACCATGTGATAAGAATCAATAAGACATTAGAAGAATATACCCTACTGTCTCTCAATCAAAATTAAACAAGAAAAAAAGTAAGTAAGGAGCACACAAGAAGTGTATGCAACTAAGCAAAGGAGCCTATTCCAGACAAATTTTCGTTGCTTTGGCATTGCAGAAAAAGTTCTGAGCATACTCGTAAATTTGTCTTGAGGGGGAATTTGGCGCCCAGAATAACCAACTTTACATTCTTTATTGTCCGTATTCTAACTGCATCGATAGCATTTTAACATCTAGCGGGAGATGATGTTTTTGTTGTTGTTATTGTTGTTGTTGTATTCAGTCTGAATACTGGTTTGATGCAGCTCTCCATGCTGCTCTATCCTGTGCAAGACTCATCATCTCCGAATAGCTACTGCAGCTTACAGCCTTCTGAATCTGCTTACTGTATTCGTCTCTTTGTGTCCCTGTGCGATTTTTACCCCCCCCCCCCCAAACTTACCTCCAACACTAAATTGGTGATCCCTTGTTGTCCCAGAATGTGTCCTACCAACCGAACCCTTCTTCTAGCCAAGTTGCGATACAAATTTCTTTTCTCCCCAATTCTCCACACTACCTCTTCATTAGTTAAGCGGTAAACTCACCCAATCTTCAGCATTCTTCTGTAGCAACACATTTCTAAGGCTCCTATTCTCTTCTTGTCTAAACTGTTCATCGTCCATGTTTCACTTCCATACATGGCTACACTCCACAGAAATACAGTGCTTTCAAGAAAGATTTCCTGACACTTAAATCTATATTCGATGTTAACAAATTTCCGAAACGCTTTTCTTGCCACTGCCAGCCTACGCTTTATATCCTCTCTACTTCGGCCAACATCATTTATTTTGCTGCCCAAACAGCAAAATTCTTCCACTAGTTTGGATTCCTAATCGCATTCCCTCACTACCACCTGATTTAATTCGACCATATTCCATTATCCTTGTTTTGCTTTTATTGATGTTCATCTTATATCCTCTTTTCAAGATGCTGTCCATTCCGTTCAACTGCTCTTTCAAGTCCTTTGCCGTCTTTGACAGAATTACAATGTCATCGGTAAGCTTGACAGTTTTTATTTCTCCTCCCCGAACTTTAATTCCAACTCCAAATTGCTGGCTCAGTGAGTAACATCAGGGGTTGGCTACATCCCTGTATCACTCACTCCCTTGTCAACCTTTCATACCCCTCAACTTTAGTAACTGCTATCTGGTTTCTGTGCAAGTTGTTAACAGCCTTTTGCTCCCCGTATTTTACCCCTACTACTGGAACCACAAAAATGGGAGAACATCGTTAAATAAAATGAAACAGTGACCAATGCGGAGGCGACATAGGACGGTGGATTCTTTCGGGGAGAAACGAAAGGAGGAGCGTCATTCAGCAGTAGCCCCTAAGTGCGGAGTTTATTAGTTCGCCAGATGTCACTCCATCTCCGTGTAAGGAAAGATCCATATCTGGAATCGTGAAAGTGAATTTTGTTCAGGTAATCGTTTCTCCAATCAAACGGTGGGCAAGTTCAGACCGTGAAGCACCCACATGACTTGGGATCCACAGAAAGATGAGCAGACAAAAATATAAGCTTCTGAAATGTGGTGGTACAGAATTAGATGAGTAGTTCGAATAGGAAATACTGAATTGGGGGAAAAAATAAATTTGTGGAGCAAATTTTAGTAAAAGGATTGGTTGATAGGACACGTCCTGAGGCATCAATGAATCGTCAGTTTCGTTACAGAAGGGCGTATTCAAATCGAAGTAGGCTGCAGCTGTTAAGCAGAGATGGAGTGACTTGCACAGGATAGACCACAACTACATCAAAGCAAATTGCGTCAAATCGGACTGAAGACTGAAACAGCTTGCGAGTTCATGTGACAGAGGTCTCAGTTTTCACAAACAGTATGTAGGTGCGATTTCAGACACAACCGAAGTCTTAAGTTGCTACTAAAAGTAGCATTTAACATTCAACACAGTGTGCCATCTGTTGGCTGAAGTTTGTGCTTCTTTCTAAGACTCTTGTCACGCTATCTAGTCTGGCCGCGATTTCAGTGGTTCAAATGGCTCTGAGCACTATGGGACTCAACATCTTAGGTCATAAGTCCCCTAGAACTTAGAACTACTTAAACCTAACTAACCTAAGGACATCACACACACCCATGCCCGAGGTAGGATTCGAACCTGCGACCGTAGCAGTCCCGCGGTTCCGGACTGCAGCGCCAGAACCGCACGGCCACAGCGGCCGGCGCTATTTCAGTGACAAGTCGTAACTAGAAGTAGTATTTAACATCCCGTCGTGCGTTATCTGTTGACTAATGTTCGTACAGTACTTCGTTCTAACAAGCTCGTGTCTCACGTTACGCATATATAACCCAACTATGATCGAAGAAACGAGCTAAGAAGATATAGTCCGATTCACTAACGATGACGGTTCGCACACGTCGAGGCCTGGGTTGCCAGGTGTTCAGTTTTTTCACCTAACTGTTAGGTTTTCAGCCCCGTGTTCGCTGTTCAGTACCGATGTATGAGTGGTTCGGTATTTTAGAATTCCATTCATATCGCTTATTTCTTTACTGGTTTGCAAAATCAAGTCGATAAACATCCTTAAAGCTAAATGCTTTTGCCATGACTTGCATAATGCAGCAAGACACAAAATGAAATTATTATCTTTCGAAGCATATCATTTATTAAATTTATTTCAGAGACGTATTAAATTCTTAGAATCCGAATACGTGAATCCCGTAGGATTATATAATATTATGGTCCCATTAAAAGAGGATATTTAATCACGTACTAACGTTTGTGTCCGGTGAAAAAGCTAACAACGAAATGGTTGCGGAAATAAGCTCAAATATGAAGCTCTTGTAACCTATCAAAGTTATCTTAAAATGGTTTGACTACGAAAATTCTACTTTTTAGATTTTCACATTCGGGATACAAGGTAAGTAAAGTAAGTCCTACGAGAGAAAAATAGCATCAAGAGTGCTGGGTACCGAAGAAGTCATTGATAGTTTATACGAAGAGGTCCGCATACTAAATAAAACTTTCGAACAATTACGAAGTCCAGCTTTTATGCTCACAGACTAGTTTTCGCGGAAAACGTTTTTACACAGAGATGAAACGACCAATATGAGAAAATATCAAAAGGATAATGGCGGTTCCATGCAGCCATGCCTATGAGGAAAGTCTTCAGTCACATGAATTATTTATATTCTAAAGCGAGAAAGAAACTGATTGTTTATGCCCAACAGCAAATTATGCATTCGCTATAATTTGAAGTTTGCAACATACGACTTTTACCAAAAAGTTCAGGTAATACAAATTTGTTGAAAGCCATACCTAGCAATAATATATACATATAATTTTTATGTTTACTGTTTTATTGTGTTCAACCTCAGTGCTCGGAGGCAAATCCTTTCGCCAGGCAATATGGGTAATTTTGTCAGTGTAATTAGGCAACCGCAGTCGAGACACAGACGTGGATTGCATTGTTGCCTGTTCCAAGCGACAGTTGTGGTACATTGTTGCCTGTTCCAAGCGACAGTTCGGGTACGATCATAAACGTACTTTGCGCGTGAAGGACGCCTGTATCCCGCTTGCTTATGTAGAATTTGTCACTATTAGAATAGAATTGGGGAGAAGAGGAGTTTGTGGCACAACTAGACAAGAAGGGACCGGTTGGTAGGACATGTTCTGAAGCATCAAGGGATTACAAATTTAGCATTGGAGGGCAGCGTGGAGGGTAAAAATCGTAGAGGGAGACCAAGAGATGAATACACTAAGCAGATTCAGAAGGATGTAGGTTGCAGTAGGTACTGGGAGATGAAGCTTGCACAAGATAGGGTAGCATGAACGGCTGCATCAAACCAGTCTCAGGACTAAAGACCACAACAACAACAACCATCAGCGATGGCAACTCGCTACAAACTGAATAAGAATTCACCAACTAACTCCCTACGATCACGTTTAATGCTCGCATTGACTACGACATCCAACTATCATTACAGAATGCTTGTTGGTTGTCTAAGAATGCGTGATAGTCACGCAGAGCAAGCCAATTATAATTTCTTCTGAGAAAAATTTTACATGCTGTGCTTTACCTGACAGTAGCACCGATATATACTTTGGTGCATTATGCTTTCGAAAATTTTGCAAATTAATAAATAAATTAATGATTTGAATGTAATTATAAAAATACCAAACCACTTGTACTTCGGTACTGAACATGGGGCTGAAATATCGAAAAGTTAGGTAAAAACCAGAACACGTGAAAAACCAGTTTCGCTGATATACAGTATTTGCCAGTGCCTGATAGTGACTACTTATGACTAATCACAGTGGAACATTTACGGTTGCAAATCGCGGATGTCACAGAAATCACATTTTAATGACAATAGAGTGCGGAGGGATACAAGATGTGATTTCTGTGTTACTATTTCTAAACTGTGACAAATCGCAACTAAAAGCCTCAGTTAAAAGTAGCAATCACAATCTATGATATCGAGAAGTCACAGCTTAGCCCATCCATACTCTCAGCATTCTATATCAACGAAAAATTTGCGCGCGCACAGTGCCAGCAGGGCAGCGAGGGAACATCCGCCTATCGCCGAACAGCGGCAGCCACGTGGTGTGCGCCGCGTAAAATTCGTCCTTGCTCCCAGGCGGGCAGCCTGCCCGCGCTTCCCCCCACCACATCGCCGGCCCGGCCATGCCCAGCCTCCCACTGACGCCAACGACCGCGCCTGTGACGTCACGCCGCGGCTCTGGCCGGAATCATGGGGATGGGGCAGCCACTGCAGCCAGCGGCGCTGTGAGCTGAGCGGCCACTTGTGGTTGCTATTTCAGGGCGCCCTCGCTGAGTAGGCTCTCCTCAAGACACCACGTGGTGGCTCAGCACTGACAGCGCGCTGCTCTTCTCTGAACAGGGGCGTGGGCAATATGCATGAGGTCGTGTGTTCGGGTCTTCAAGCTCCTTTTACACGGTAGACTTTCTTAGCTCAGTGCATGAAAAAGGGAATAGGTCTGGTGCTGACAACTACCGCCCAATATCACTTCTGACAGCTTTATCCAAAATTCTTGAAAAAGTAATGTATTCAAGAGTAGCTTCACATATTTGTAAAAATGAAGTACCAACAAAATGTCAGTTTCGTTTCCAGAAAGGCTTTTCAACAGAAAATGCTATATACGCTTTCACTGATCAAATATTAAATGCTCTGAATAATCGAACATCACCCATTGGTATATTTAGTGGTCCTTCAAATGTTTTTGACTCTGTGAATCATGAAATTATTCTACAAGGTGTACAACTTCGCTCCCGCGGTTTGCCGATAGGTGGCGACAACGGTAAGTGGCGGTCGAAAGAAACAGATCGCAGACGTCAGGCAGTTAACTTGGACCTCGGTCAACATAACCTCATTCAAACATTAGTCGATTTGTGTCTATATCATAAAGTTGTTCTTGATTGAAAGTGTCAGTTTACGAGCCTAATTCTCGTCATTTGCGGGAGGCGTTACTGGACCGGACGGAGTGACCGAGCGGTTCTAGGCGCTGCAGTCTGGAACCGCGCGACCGCTACGGTCGCACGCTCGAATCCTGCCTCGGGCTTGGATGTGAGTGCTGTCCTTACGTTAGTTAGGTTTAAGTAGTTCTCAGTTCTAGGGGACTGATGACCTCAGAAGTTAAGTCCCATAGAGCTCAGAGCCATTTGAACCATTTGAGGCGTTACTGTTTTGTTTCAAAATGAAGAAAACATCGGCTGAGTCTCAAAGAATGCTCTCAAGTACATATGGTAAGGACGCTATTAGTGAAAGGTGTCGTGAGTGGTTTCAACGCTTCAAGAACGGTGATTTTAATGTTCTAGCCCGGCACAGTAGTGGAAGAGAGAATGTCTTCGATGATGCAGAATTGGAGACCTTGCTGAGTGAAGACTCGCGTCAAACTCAAGAAGAATGGGCACGATTAGTGGGAGTGACACAGCAAGCCATTTCAAAATGTCTCAAGGCTATGGGTATGATTCAGAAAGAAGGAACTTGGGTCCCGTGTGAGCTGAAACCAAGAGACATTGCACGGCGTTTGTGTATTTGTGAACAGTTGATTCAGAGGCACAAACGGAAGGGATTTCTGCATCGCATTGTGAGCGGGGGCGAAAAATGGGTTCATTACGATAACCCTAAACGTAAAAAATAATCGGGATATCCCGGCCATGCTCCCACGTCGACGGCCAAAACGAATATTCACGGCTCCAAGATCATGCTCTGCATTTGGTGGGACCAGCTCGGCGTCGTGTACTATGAGGTGTTAAAACCAAGTGAAACAATCACAGGTGCTCGTTATCGAACGCAATTACTGCGTTTGAGCAGAGCATTAAAAGACAAACGGCCGCAATACAGCGAGAGGCCCGATAAAAAGTGATTTTGCAGCACGACAACGCTCGACCCCACGTTGCAAAAGAGGTCAAAACGTACTTGGAAACGTTAAAATGGGAAATCCTACCCCACCCGCCGTATGCTCCAGACATTGCTCCCTCCGACTATCACCTGTTTAGATCAATGGCGCTTGGCCTGGATGTCCAACACTTCCGATCTCATGAAGAAGTCACAAATTGGATCGATTCGTGGATCGCTTCAAAAGATGAACAATTTTTTCGATGCGGGATTCGTACACTGCCCGAAAGATTGGAGAAAGTAGTTGCCAGCGATGGAAAATACTTTGAATGATACATGTGTGACCAATTTGTTTCATTAAAGCCTCACATGTTGGGGAAAAAAACGGCGGAAGCGAAGTTTTACACCTTGTAGATAAGCTTAAGTATTTTCATATGAGTGGGACAGTGCACAAATGGTTTAGTTCACATTTAAGTGGAAGTATGCAGAAGATTGAAGCTAACAGTTAACATGGTCTGCAAAAATTAGCAATGCTGTAACTGGGGAGACATCAAGAATAGTGTCCCACACGGTTCAGTCTTGGGTCCCTTACTGTTCTTAATACACATTAATGACCTGCCACTCTATGTTCATGAAGATGTAAAGCTAGTTCTTTTTACTGATGATATAAATATAGTATTCATACTCAACAAACAAGAATTAGCTGAGGAAATTGTAAATAATGTCTTTCAGAAAATTATTAAGTGGCTCTCTGCAAAAGGACTCTCACTAAATTTTGAGAAAATACAGTATACACAATTCTGTACAGTAAATGGCATAACACGATCGATAAATATAGACTTCGAATAAAAGTTTGTTGCTAAGGCAGAATATTCGAAATTTCTAGGTGTGTGCATTGATGAGAAATTGAATTGGAAGAAACACATCGATGATCTGCTGAAACGGTTAGGTTCGGCTATTTATGCTGTTAGGGTTAATGTAATGCAATTGACTACTTTAGACAAGTGAGTCTAATGCAGTGCCCCTGGCGTTTTATTCCTGCACTCTCGTCTGTTTCGGGTGATCATTTTCGTTTACAAGTCAGCGCCAAAATTCCGTATGTCGTGAGAACTGTCGGCTGTACACTTTGGCATCTGAACAGTGAAAGTGAGTCTATAACAGACTATCTTTTTTACGAATAAATCCGAGAACAGTAGCAAAATGTAGGAACAAGCAGTGGTAATAAATGGCTCTGAGCACTATGGGACTCAACTGCTGAGGTCATTAGTCCCCTAGAACTTAGAACTAGTTAAACCTAACTAACCTAAGGACATCACAAACATCCATGCCCGAGGCAGGATTCGAACCTGCGACCGTAGCGGTCTTGCGGTTCCAGACTGCAGCGCCTTTAACCGCACGGCCACTTCGGCCGGCGCAGTGGTAATAGAGTTTATCAATAATCAAAGCAGAATTCGTAGTAGAAGTTCTTGTCAAAGATCGCCTAGTAAATTCTTTACGCTCCTGAGGACTGAAAGAATAAGAAAAGTGTCATCCAAAAATTTCAGAACATGTACATTTACTTGTTTGAGAAAATACAGGGTGTTACAGAATGAATATACGTATTTTTAGGTTTTGCAACGTTTATTACACTCAACTTATAATTACGAACAACATGTCAAATATGAGAGCAACTCAGTCAGTTATGGAACGACCAAGAGTGGCTGAAGAACTTGTTGAACGATTAAGAGTCTTCCTGAAGCCCGAAGAGATTAGTTCGGAAGATTAGTCGTGAACTAGCAAGTCCAGTGACGTGTGTGTGGAGACTTAAGGAGAGTCTTACAACTAGGTCCTTATCGTTTGCAGTTGTTACAAACTGTCAGCCTGCAGACTACGTTTTACGTGCCACTTTGCAAACGAAATGTTGCTGCACGAGGATGGGAGATTTTCTGGATCGTGTCTTCAGCGGTTAAACGACATTTGACCCAAGTGGAAATTTGAAAACATAATGTGCGGAACTGGTAGTCAGCAAATCCCCACGAGATAATACAGTTGCAACGAGACTCCCCTAAATTAAATGTTTTTTGCACAATATACCGGGGGAAGTTTATGGGTCTTTTTTTCGCTGAAGCAACTGTAGCTGGTGTGTCTTAGGCAGCAAGAAAGGATCGTGTTTATGGACCTCCGCTACTAGCTTGTCTACTCGACTTAAGGTTTGGGAAAAACTCACCTATCGACTCTATGTCTGACGAATAGTGCTTACACTGAACATTTGTAAGAAAAACTGTTGCAGTTCCTCTTTCATTTTGCATATTATTTATTCATTTTGAAACAGTGTATATTCTTGCAAACACATTAAACAATATCTAAAACGCAGTAAATAGCAACTTTTTGCTTTTCTGTTCTCGCTAATTAGCAAATAATGTGGAAAATTATTTTTATCGTCGAATAATTCTTCCTTTCCACTGTTGAAATAATCATCACCAAAATACGTTTATCTATATATGTTCTTATTTATGCATAATCTAGCCCTCTTTCTGTAAAATGTAAATATCTTTTCGGTATCAGATATTTCGTCTCCCTTGTATGAGAACACTAGTAGGCAAAAAACACCAGGGCCTTTTATAACTATTCAATGTGTCAAGAAAAGAAAGCAAACGACACAATACAGATTAAGAAAACACGAAAGCACAACATCCATTTCTGTAATAGGAATAAGATTGCCAGAATAAGTTAACTTCAGATGTTAGTAGGCGCTGCCATAATTCCTTGTTTCTGCGCATGAGCAGTGTGCCGCATACTCTGAAATTTAGAACACCATAGTCGGCACAATCTGAGACACACTCGCTTCGTCGTTGGTTGCTGAGTTAACGCGCAGGCCCGAAAGGCACTTCGAGTAGTCGAGTTTGACCGGAAAGTCGCTCGTGTAAAATGTGCTTAAGGCAGTAAGCCTTAAGGCAGTTAAGCCACAATGGGTTAGTATTTTTCTCCCGACCCGACGCAGTGTGATAACGTTAGCCGACGTTCTCTGTGGTGAGTGCCTACATTGTTCTCTGTTAACACCCAATCGGGAGGCAGTTGCAGTTTGGTAGTATTTGTTCCTCTGACGAAAGCTCAGTCGGAAAATCTGTTAATTTTTGCCGTCATTATGTGCCATCGGGTTGAAATATCGGGCTGGGAGCACATGACTTTAAGCCATGTTTGGTCAGTCAAGTCATCGGTCCTTAATCGGGCGTCATACGTGGTTATCGTATCGGCCTTTCGCTTCCATTGTAGGCAGTCGCATTTAAATCGCGGTGTTTATTTTCCAGTCGCTGAAGAGAAAAGATCGGGAGAATTATGAACCAAACGTAGCAATGTCTGGCTGCCTATGTTGCCGTCAACATTACTGCAATTTGACTGCAGTGCCCGGCAATACTGCGGTATGCCCGGGCAAGATTGCTGATGGAGCTGGCGGTTGCAGGTATTTACCGACTTATTGCTGGAGTGTTGTCGTGTTGTCCAGTAAGGGTGGAGAATATTTGGTACGGCCAGGCCATATCAGTTCTCTCCGTTTGTATTATGCTTTCCTCTCATTCTCCGCCTATAAACAAGAAACGCCGACTACGCTACAGTACCAAATCACGTCAAACATTATTTCGCTTCAGTTCGAAATTTGTCGCGCGTACAAAGCCACACTGTTTGTTATATCCGGAGTATACGAGGGGCGTTCAGGAAGCAATGCAATTTTTTTTCTCGGCCAATTTCGATTGAATAAATGCGGAACGTATTGCAGAGCGTGAATATTCTCGCTTCAGCCCATATAGTTTCATGAAGTTCCGATAGTTGGTGACTGAACGGAGGTATGTTCCAATCAATGGGCTGTCACTGAGTTTCTTCTGGCGGAAAACCAGAGCATAGCAGATATTCAGAGGCGCTTGCAGAATGTCTACGGAGACCTATCAGTGGATAAAAGAATGATGAGTCGTTGGGAGAGGCGTCTGTCATCATCGCAAAAAGGTAGCGAAAACCTCTTCGATGTCTCGCGTGCCAGCCGGCCGCACATAGCTACGACTCTTCAATGGTGGAACGTGCGGACACTCTCATTCGATATGAGCGATGGATCACAATCAAATACGGTTACTCAGATGTGTGCCCGCCTGGTTCCCCGCCGCCTAATGGAAGACCATAAAGAGCAATGAAGGACCAAATGCGTTGAGTTACGAGACTCGTCGTGACAATTCTTTGCCGAATGTCATCACTGGTGATGAAACATGGGTTGCTCGCCTCGAACCGGTAACAAAATGCCACTCCATGCAGTATCGCCACACCGGCCCTCCTCCGAAGAAAAAGTTCAAAGACTCACTCTCAGACGGCAAAGCCATGGCGACTGTCTTCTGGGACTCTGAAGGGGTTATTCTCTTTGACGTCATCCCTCATGGTGGAGCGATCGACTCTGAAGTATATTGTGCTACACTTACGAAACTGAAGAAACGACTTCAGCGAGTTCGTCGTCACAAAACGCAAGGCCTCACAGAAGCATGCGCACCCGAGATAGGTCACAAAACTTCACTGGACTGTTCTTTCTCATCCACCTTACAGCTCGGACCTCGCACACCTTCCGACTTCTATCTCTGTGGCCCAAAGAAGGATGCAGGTGCATCTCACTGTACTGGCTACGTTCTACAGAATATTAAAAGGAACAGCTGGTTATTACTGCAAACTACACTACTGGCCATTAAAATTGCTACACCAAGAAGAAATGCAGATGATAAACGGGTATTCATTGGACAAATACATTATACTAGAACTGATATGTGATTAAATTTTCACGTAATTTGGGTGCATAGATCCTGAGAAATCAGCACCCAGAACAACCACCTCTGACCGGTTAACGGCCTTGATACGCCTGGGCATTGAGTCAAACAGAGCCTGGATGGCGTGTACAGGTACAGCTGCTCATGCGGCTTCAACACGATACCACAGTTCATCAAGAGTAGTGACTAATATGATTACGAAGTCTTTCGCGACGGAGTCCTTGCATAAAAAGTTCTCTGTTTACTTGCCGCGGCAAATTTGGATAACATCCCAAGCTTTCGATGACTACCTCCGTCATCTGACGAAGATGATGGAGGTAGTCATCGAAAGCTTGTGATGTTATCCAAATTTGACGCGGCAAGTAAACCGAGAACTTTTTATGCAAGAGTAGTGACTTGCGTATTGTGACGAGCCAGTTGCTCGGCCACCATTGCGCAGGCGTTTTCAATTGGTGAGAGATCTGGACAATGTGCTGGCCAGGGCAGCAGTCGAACATTTTCTGTATCCAGAAAGGCCCGTACAGGACCTGCAACATGCGGTCGTGCATTATCCTACTGAAATGTAGGGTTTCGCAGGGATCGAATGAAGGGTCGTAACACATCTGAAATGTAACGCCCACTGTTCAAAGTGCCGTCAATGCGAACAAGAGGTGACCGAGACGTGTAACCAATGGCACCCCATACCTCCATGCTGGGCGATACGCCAGTATGGCGACGACGAATACACACTTCCAATGTGCGTTCACCGCGATGTCGCAAACACGGATGCGACCATCATGATGCTGTAAACAGAACCTAGATTCATCCGAAAAAAGACGTTTTGCCGTTCGTGCACCCAGGTTCGTCGTTGAGTACACCATCGCAGGTGCTCCTGTCTGTGGTGCAGCGTCGAGGGTAACCGCAGCCACGGTCTCCGAGCCGATAGTCCATGCTGCTGCAAACGTCGTCGAACTGTTCGTGCAGATGGTTATTGTCTTGCAAACGTCCCCATCTGTTGACTCAGGGATGGAGACGTGGCTGCACGATCCGTTACAGCCATGCGGATAAGATGCCTGTCATCTCGAGTGATACGAGGCCGTTGGGATCCAGCACGGCGTTCCGTATTACCCTCCTGAACCCACCGATTCCATATTCTGCTAACAGTAATTGGATCTCGACCAACGCGAGCAGCAATGTCGCGATGCGATAAACCGCAATCGCGATAGGCTACAATCCGACCTTTATCAAAGTCGGAAACGTGATGGTACGCATTTCTCCTCCTTACACGACGCATCACAACAACGTTTCACCAGGCAACGCCGGTCAACTGCTGTTTGTGTATGAGAAATCGGTTGGAAACTTTCCTCATGTCAGCACGTTGTAGGTGTCGCCACCGGCCCCAACCTTATGTCAATGCTCACAGCATCTTCTTCTTGTCGATTAAATTTCACGTCTGCAGCACGTCATCTTCGTGGTGCAGCAATTTTAATGGCCAGTGGTGTATTTTAATGGATTCCTTGAGTCCGTCTACCAAAGCGTTGCAAACGCTTTGTAACAAGAGCCGTATTGCTGAGAATACCACTTAATGAGATATAGCCAGTCTGGTTAGAAACGGTAACGATATTTCATATTGGTCTTAACGATTCTTGAACTAATTGTGCCCTTTCATGCTATTAAGTTCTCATTGTTCACTCTTAAGATGTAAGTTTAACATTGTTCATAGCCGATGTCACGGAATGTAACATTCTCTCCGGCTATTAAGTCTTTCTTGCGTTTCTTGGCGTGCTTTTTAAATTCCTAGGTCTTTAACGTTTGAAATAGCATGTATGTTTTTAACGTAGTGACATTCAACTCAAGTTAGAACGACTTCGGAGTGAGTTTTCTAATGTGTTACTGCTGACGATACCATTCCTTTGCACAGTTTCAGTGAAACGATTAACTGTTCCTAAAATCTTTTGTTTTTCTTTTCACTGTATTGGAAATGAGACATTCCTTAATTTTTTGCTACAAAATTTCTGATGAGCAAGAAAATGGTATATGCTAGTATGTCCGAAGATATACGAATGTCAACTGCAATCTTCATAAGTTTTTCCTTAAATGAGTGCCCTATTGTGAATAATTTTACACTTGAGTTCAGTGGCCAGTTGACATCATGTTATGAGATAATGAGAACGGTAGGGGAAGGGACCGTCCCGGAGGTCTACGGACCCATTGCGCTATTATCTTGAAATAATACGAGCGAATCTAAATCTCGACCTACGACCAAAGTTTTGAATCATGCTCCTCCAACAAACGAACTCAGTCTTAACCCCGGCGCCACCGCGATAATTGTCACAGTTTCTCAAGTTTTTCAGGGGAATCAAACAGCAATGCACAGTCTACGACAAACAAAAAAGACGCACCACGAAGGAATTACCGAATGGGACAGAAATCTGTACAAATCTCTAGATGTGATGAGAAACAAATCATTATAAATTTAGAAAAATTGGATTATTTACTCATAAAAAATAGCTTCACAAATTGAGTAAGTCATGTACGCGTTGGTCCATCTCTAGCTCTTATGCAAGCAGTTATTCGGCTTGATATAGATTGAGTTATTCGATGTTCTCCTGTGGGATCTATTCTGTGCACCTGGTGCGATTGGAGAGCCCTGCCCATAAAGCTCCAAGTGTTCTCAGTTGAGAGAGACATCTGGCGACCTTGCTGGCCACGGTAGGGTTTCGCAAGCACGACAACAAGCAATAGAAACTCTCGCCGTGTGTGGGCAGGCATTATCTTGTTGAAATTTAAGCCCAGGATGGCTTGCTGTGAAGGGTAACGAAACGGGGCGTGGAATATCGAAAACGTACCGCTGCGCTGTTAGGTTGCCGCAGATGACAACCAAAGGCGGGCTGCTATGAAAAGAAATTCTTCTCTGCGTGATAACAATGGAGATACTATCGAAGACAGTGCTACCAAAGCAGATTTACTAAACACAGCCTTTCGAAATGGCTTCACAAAAGAAGAAGAAGTAAATATTCCAGAATTCGAATCGAGAACAGTTGCCAACATGAGTAACGTCGAAGTAAATATCCTCGGAGTAGTGAAGCAACTCAAATCACTTAAAAGCAAGTCTTCTGGTCCAGACTGCATACCAATCAGGTTCCTTTCGGAGGATGTTGATGCATTAGCCCCATACTTAACAATAATTATTAATTCGAGCGCGCACGGAGGCTTTCAGACAGTCGTTCTTCCCGCGAACCATACGCGACTGGAACAGAAAAGGGAGGTAATGACAGTGGCACGTAAAGTGCCCTCCGCCACACACCGTTGGGTGGCTTGCGGAGTATAAATGTAGATGTAATATCCAACCGTTCGCTGGACGAAAGATCCGTACCCGAACACTGGAAAGTTGCACAGGTCACACCAATATTCAAGAAAGGTAGTAGGAGTAATCCACTAAATTACAGGCCCATATCGTTAACGTCGATATGCAGCAGGATTTCAGAACATATATTGTGTTCTAACATTATGAATTACCTCGAAGGAAACGGTCTATTGACACACAGTCAACATGGGTTTAGAAAAAATCGTTCCTGTGAAACACAACTAGCTTTTTATTCTCATGAAGTGCTGAGTGCTACTGACAAGGGATTTCAGATCGATTCCGTATTGTTGGATTTCCGGAAGGCCTTTGACACTGTACCACACAAGCGGCTCGTAGTAAAATAGCGTGCTTATGGAATAGCGTCTCAGTTATGTGACTGGATTTGCGATTTCTGTCAGAGAGGTCACATTTCGTAGTAATTGACGGAAAGTCATCGAGTAAAACGGAAGTGATTTCAGGCGTTCCCCAAGGTAGTATTACAGGCCCTTTGCTGTCCCTTATCTATACAAACGATTTGGGGGACAATCAGAGCAGCCGTCTTCGGTTGTTTGCAGATGACGCTGTCGTTTATAGACTAATAAAGTCATCTGAAGACTGCAAAACGATTTAGAAAAGATATCTGAATGGTGCGAAAAGTGGTAGTAGAACCTAAATAATGAAAGTGTGAGGTCATCCACATGAGTGCTAAAAGAAACTCGTTAAACTTCGGTTACACGCTATAACGGTCCAATCTAAAAACCATAAATTCAACTACATACCTAGGTATTACAATTACGAACAACTTAAATTGGAAAGAACACACAGAAAATGTTGTGGGGAAGGCTGACCAAAGGCTGAGTTTTATTGGCAGGACACTTAAAACATGTAACAGACCTACTAAGGAGACTGCCTACACTGCGTTTGTGCGTCCTCTTTTAGAATACTGCTGCGCGGTGTGGGATCCTTGCCAGGTGGGACTGACGGAGTACATCGAAAAAGTTCAAAGAAAGGCAGCACGTTTTGTATTATCGCGAAATATGGGAGAGAGTGACACAGAAATGATACAGGCTTTGGGATGGACATCATTAAAGCAAAGGCGTTTTTCGTTGCGACGGAATCTTCCCCCGAAATTTCAATCACCAACTTTCTCCTCCGAATGCGAAAATATTTTGTTGACACCGACCTACATGGGTCGGAACGATCACCACGATAAAATAAGGGAAATCAGAGCTCGTACGGAAAGATATAGGTGTTCATTCTTTCCACGCGCTATGCGAGATTGGAATAATAGAGAATTGTGAAGGTGGTTCGATGGCCCCTCTGCCAGGCACTTCAATGTGATTTGTAGAGTATCCATGTAGATGTAGAAATGGCATCCCAGCCTATCTCCTGGTTGTTGGACCGCATAGTGGGCGACAGTCGGGTTGGTACCCCACGGCTGTCCGGGGTGTCTCGGCCGGGAATCTCATTGACTGCAGAAGAATTTGTCTTCAGTAATGAGTGCCGCTTCGAATTGAGTCCCAAAGACCTGCGAAGACGAGTCTGGCAGACGCCCCGGAGAACTTGGTTGTCGCCCGCCACGTGGCCCAACAGTCAAGCCTGGTGGTCTGGGGTGCCATTTCTTTTCATAGCAGGACCCCTTCGGTTGTCATCCGCGGCACGCTTACAGCACGACAGTACGTGGACGATATTCTACGCCCCGTTTTGTTTTCACGGCTGGCCATGCTGGGCTTACATTTCAGCAAGATAGTGCCCACCCACACGCAGCTTGAGTTTCTATTGCTTGCCTTTGTGCTTGACAAACCCTACCTTGCCAGCAAGATCGCCGGATCCCTCCCCAAGTGAGAACGTCTGGAGCATAATGGGCAGGGCCCTCCAACCGTCTCAGGATTTTGGCGATCTAACGCGCCAACTGGATAGAATTTGGCACGATCTCCTTCATGTGGAGATCCAATCAGTGCCGAGCCGAATAACTGTTTGCATAAGGGTCAGAGATGGACCATCGCGTCATTGACTTGCTCAATTTGTGAGGAGGCTCTCTTTCTTGATCAACTCATCCACATTTTCTGACACTGCAATTTGTTTGCCTGCACATGCTTATCACATCTATCAATTTCCGTCCCATTCGGAAAATTCCTTTGTCTTTGAGTGTATCGCTTTTTGCTCAAAATGGCTCTGAGCACTATGGGACTGGTCATCAGTCGCCTAGAACTTAGAACTACTTAAACCTAACTAACCTAAGGACATCACACACATCCATGCCCGAGGCAGGATTCGAATCTGCGACTGTGGCAGCAGCGCGGTTTCGGACTGAAGCGCCTAGAACCGCTCGGCCACAGCGGCTGTCTCGCTATTTGTATGTAAATTCTTTATACCCGAGAAGGTACTCTAACACCACAGAATCAAGCTCCTACTGCAAAAAAAAAAAGTGAGAAACTAGAAAGCAAATAATTTATTAAGCACATTCTAGATGCCATACCATGAAACTTACTGGTTCTAAGTGTCAATAAGAAAGCTTTTATTTCAAATACCATTAATAGTGAGGCACTAAATTTTGTTTGTAATAATACAAAAATAAAAATACAGCGGTAATGTAACTAGTAGAACTGCAGACAAAAATCATTTCTTGGAGCTTTTACTTTATTTTTATTTTTACAAGGGGATAACAAAAAAAATTCAAGAAAAATAGCTCTCAGTATTCACTTCTTTTTCTTACGCAACTACTTTTTGGGAAGAGATGTTGCAAAGTTTGCTGTAGAACTCGCTGGGCCGTTGAGGAAGAAATGGCGACGTCGTCAACAGGGCTTTCTGTTTTGCAGCTGATAAACATTGCTGGTCTTTCAGATGAAGTACGGCCTTGAATACATCAGCAATGCATTTTCCTCTCTTGTAGACAGTGAAATTTTTCCATTCTTCTGTTTGAGAGTAAGAATTTTTAATAGCCATTTGAAGTGGATGAGTATGAGACACTTGGGTCATACTGCATTTGGAGATCTTTGACGTCTGCACTGACAATGTTTCAGCAGAGCCTTTGAAAATAAAGTATCCAGTTGTATCCATCGAAATTACATGGAATGGGTTCAGAGCTTCAGCTGAACTACAGTCCCACTTAAATCTTGGGGAACGAAGGCCTTGTTTACCTTTCTTCGTTTCTCTGTAACTGTAAAGTACTTGTCGCAGATTTAACAGCTGTGCCGTTTACCAAAAACTTAGTTGTTCTCTCTTCAAACCACCTCGTTCTAAATGGAACGGATTTTGACGTATGACACTTGGGATCCGGGAGGGAAGCACGGCTTACCACAAAGACCATGTGCCATCTGATCATGAACAATTGAAACAATTTCACCAAGATTTCGCGCTCTGAACAAATGTGGAGACATGTAGCAGAGTACTGAGAACACAGCAGCACTGAAAAGCCGTCTTATGGATGAACAGCTTCGAGTGGTTTCAGTTCATTCACCAGTTCGTCTTGAACATGGCTATACGTTTAGCAGCCGAAATACCGGAAAATGAAAGTGTTGTCGCGGACGCTAGCGGAAAGATGATGGAAATTCTATGCGCCCGGAAAACTTCGGGGAACACCTCTGGCTCCAATCTGTTGCTAGATTTCGTACATTTGCCTTTTGCAGTCAACGCTCATAAAGTATTTAGCGTTTTATCTTTGTAGTATGGTAGCGCTTTTGTTTTAGTAAACCGCAATACAAAAAGGGCAGTTCGTGGAAAATTAAACCGCAATACAAAAAGGACAGTTCGTGGAAAATAAGTGCAGCTTTTCACAATAAATTTAAATGCTTCATACTGCTACAGACTAGAGGCCTAATCAATAGCTTCTGTATTCTAGGTAAACGAATTACGTAAGCTTGAACGGAGTCTTACGTATGTGAACGCTGGCGTATGCGACAGAATCTCCTGACCGGAGCCAAGGAGATACCATTACGTCACGCTTAAACAACGGCTAACGGCTAATTATCTTAGATAAGATAGTCTCCTTGTTCTCAAGGTCGTCGTTACGCAACTAATTTTCCCCCTAGTGCGATCACGCTGCTGATTTTAACAGCACAATGTTAGCAATGCTGTTTATCGCAGTGTTGCATAATATCCTGCTGACAGATTCTTAAGATATCAGCGCTTTTATCTTTTACAAAGTCGGGCTTGCAACCATTTAAAATACCTAAGGATGTAAAAGTAATTACTGGCCAGTCATCAAGAGTTTTAGACAAGCGATGACGCAAATCTCCTGCACACGAGCACAGTATCAGGGCATCGCCAGTGTTGGAAAATTTAGCAAGAGGTTCCTAGAGAAAACGCCTATAGTGGGGGAAAATTTACTATTCTAACAGTTCTAGCCTTGATAGTTTGCCTTGAACGTTCTTCGAACTATCACTTACGCAAAGGATAACTTTCGTTTTCACTTTTTGAAAATGTCGCCTTTTGAAGTAAAATCAGTTTTAGGCTTTATATTTCTTATTCGAAATAATTCCTTGGCGCGTTGATGTATCACGAGCAACCATCCACACCGTATTTGATGGATTCCAATCCATGTTCTAATAGAACAATATTGTCAGTCAAATGCAAAAAAAATGGTTGAAATGGCTCTGGGCACTATGGGACTCAACTGCTGAGGTCATTAGTCCCCTAGAACTTAGAACTAGTTAAACCTAACTAACCTAAGGACATCACAAACATCCATGCCCGAGGCAGGATTCGAACCTGCGACCGTAGCGGTCTTGCGGTTCCAGACTGCAGCGCCTTTAACCGCACGGCCACTTCGGCCGGCAGTCAAATGCACCTACGGAAAAAAGAACAGGAAAACCGTCGATTTGTGGTCATTAGAGACAAAACACAACTCTAGTTGAAAAAGAAATGAGAAGAAAAGTGGGAATACGGGAAACTGGTCAGTTGCGCGATCGATAGATTATATAACCAAAGAACGTTTCACCTTCTACGCTAGACAAACCTCGGCAATTGGAGTGGAAGCAAAGCTCTGTCAGCAACCATGACCATCACATTTGGTTCATTTGAAGTCTCTTCTATTGTAATCTATGATGATCTTACAGTTACACGCTTTTCAAAAGACGTTAATGCATGGCAGTGACTGTGTTCAAATGGCTGAAAGCACTATGGGACTTCACATCTGAGGCCATCAGTCCCCTAGACTTGGAACTACTTAAACCCAACTAACCTAAGAACATCACACACATCCATGCCCAAGGCAGGATTCGAACCTGCGACCGTAGCAGCAGCGCGGTTCCGGACTGAAGCGCCTAGAACCGCTCGGCCACTGCGACCGGCGATTGAATTCAAATCTTCCACACATAGCTGTTTAGTTTTATTTGTGTAGCATTTTATAGATATAATGGACATCGCAACATAAACAGGTTGAGAAACTTGTTCGACTGGCTTATCACAAGTCGCCGCCCGAAGTGGCCGTGCGGTTAAAGGCGCTGCAGTCTGGAACCGCAAGACCGCTACGGTCGCAGGTTCGAATCCTGCCTCGGGCATGGATGTTTGTGATGTCCTTAGGTTAGTTAGGTTTAACTAGTTCTAAGTTCTAGGGGACTAATGACCGCAGCAGTTGAGTCACATAGTGCTCAGAGCCATTTGAGCCATCACAAGTCATTTTTTTTTATTTACATAGGTGTTTTCCTGAAAATTAACCACTAATCATTTTGTAAACAAAATCGCCCATTGGCGTTCTATTACTAGTCGATAAACTTGGCAATATGTTACGGTTCCAAAAAAAGTTGCATATAAACGACTCTGCTGACTCAACCCCGTGATTATTTTCGATTGCTCTGCCCATAAGTGATGGGCGCACCCCATGTTTCAGTGTTTAGACTTGAATCCTCTCCGATTAAGTATTGCAAGCGGCCACAAAATAATTTTTGCTTTCTTCTGCCAACCTAGTCCTAGGTAATTAGACTTGTGTAGTACGATCTACAATTCCAAATTGCCACCATTGCCCTTTAATTTGGCAGCAAGCGATTTGCAGCAACTTCACGGACGCAGGAAACGTTTTACATTTCTTAGTTGATGAACGCACCACGTAGTTCAGTTTTAATTCAACGAAGTCACAACATCGACTCCCAGTATTTTCTTAAACTGTGTTTAAATACCTCGAATGTTAGCATTTTCAGTTTGTTCGCAGAAAAATATTCGACTGAACAAACGACCTGAACAATGTGGTGGCAACTGTTTCCATGCAGAATGTGGACAACACCACACACTTCGAAACTATTGGCTGAATAAACGCGTCCTTCTGGATACTTTTGAGGAAGCAGACTGTCACATCCCGTTCCTACTGAATAGCGCAAGTACCTACTGTTTGCGACAAACGTTTGATTAGCTCCAAAGGAGAGGCTAAAGATTACTCATAAAAATGTTTGCCGCAGTTACCGCTTTACCAAAACCCAATGAGCATGGTGGTGGATAATAAACGTTTTCTCTAGTCATTGAACTGTATTTCGAAGGCGACGCCTTTATTGAAAATTTCTTCATACCGAGTTTGAGTCTTCTTGTTCATACACTCCTGGAAATTGAAATAAGAACACCGTGAATTCATTGTCCCAGGAAGGGGAAACTTTATTGACACATTCCTGGGGTCAGATACATCACATGATCACACTGACAGAACCACAGGCACATAGACACAGGCAACAGAGCATGCACAATGTCGGCACTAGTACAGTGTATATCCACCTTTCGCAGCAATGCAGGCTGCTATTCTCCCATGGAGACGATCGTAGAGATGCTGGATGTAGTCCTGTGGAACGGCTTGCCATGCCATTTCCACCTGGCGCCTCAGTTGGATCAGCGTTCGTGCTGGACGTGCAGACCGCGTGAGACGACGCTTCATCCAGTCCCAAACATGCTCAATGGGGGACAGATCCGGAGATCTTGCTGGCCAGGGTAGTTGACTTACACCTTCTAGAGCACGTTGGGTGGCACGGGATACATGCGGACGTGCATTGTCCTGTTGGAACAGCAAGTTCCCTTGCTGGTCTAGGAATGGTAGAACGATGGGTTCGATGACGGTTTGGATGTACCGTGCACTATTCAGTGTCCCCTCGACGATCACCAGTGGTGTACGGCCAGTGTAGGAGATCGCTCCCCACACCATGATGCCGGGTGTTGGCCCTGTGTGCCTCGGTCGTATGCAGTCCTGATTGTGGCGCTCACCTGCACGGCGCCAAACACGCATACGACCATCATTGGCACCAAGGCAGAAGCGACTCTCATCGCTGAAGACGACACGTCTTCATTCGTCCCTCCATTCACGCCTGTCGCGACACCACTGGAGGCGGCCTGCACGATGTTGGGGCGTGAGCGGAAGACGGCCTAACGGTGTGCGGGACCGTAGCCCAGCTTCATGGAGATGGTTGCGAATGGTCCTCGCCGATACCCCAGGAGCAACAGTGTCCCTAATTTGCTGGGAAGTGGCGGTGCGGTCCCCTACGGCACTGCGTATGATCCTACGGTCTTGGCGTGCATCCGTGCGTCGCTGCGGTCCCGTCCCAGGTCGACGGGCACGTGCACCTTCCGCCGACCACTGGCGACAACATCGATGTACTGTGGAGACCTCACGCCCCACGTGTTGAGCAATTCGGCGGTACGTCCACCCGGCCTCCCGCATGCCCACTATACGCCCTCGCTCAAAGTCCGTCAACTGCACATACGGTTCACGTCCACGCTGTCGCGGCATGCTACCAGTGTTAAAGACTGCGATGGAGCTCCGTATGCCACGGCAAACTGGCTGACACCGACGGCGGCGGTGCACAAATACTGCGCAGCTAGCGCCATTCGACGGCCAACACCGCGGTTCCTGGTGTGTCCGCTGTGCCGTGCGTGTGATCATTGCTTGTACAGCCCTCTCGCAGTGTCCGGAGCAAGTATGGTGGGTCTGACACACCGGTGTCAATGCGTTCTTTTTTCCATTTCCAGGAGTGTAAATGTAATATCAGAGACTGACTCAGTCATACCTCACTGATCTCTGGCTTGTCACGTAAAATGTGTACTGCATCGTACAAAATGTTCACAGGTCAACGGTTGAACTCGCAAATACCGGAAGTTTTCTTTGTCCAATAACGTACTGATGATGTGGCGTATAACGTCATACGTGTGCATTCATTAGGAGAGAAGAATACTGAAAATATTGAATTGTGCGATCAAGACTTTTCTATACAGAAGTTGTGCCAAATATGAATGGTGGTCTGCCTCTACCGAGGATGTTTTTCTCCATCAAGTAATGATACTGATCTACTGCGTAGCCCGAGGTCTAGATTAGGTTGGAAAGTATCAGTTTAATTGTGAGTCGAGATCGGGTGCTTCAGTTGATAGAAATTCACAGTGCGACATCGCCCAATTAACTTGTGCGCCCGTTCTGAGAGCTAACACACTGTACGATAGGTTGAAAGCAGTTTTTGTGAATTTTTGTGGGCAAGGAACACAACCGTGGTACATTAGTGGAGAGTTAAAAGCATAATATACTGTGTCCCCCTGAGCAGAAAATGCGAGAGGTACTGTCTATTCTAACTGAGACGAAACGTGAAAGCACGCTAGAAAAACCTCTACCACAAAGTGCACTGCTGTTTATTTGTTGAACCACCGTCGTAAAGTCAAGAGAGGCGCGAGACTGCTCTGTCAGAAAAGAAAACAAACGCCAAACCTGAAACTTTGCAGGGTTACCGCATGTCCAGCAGAACACTCGAGAACTAAATGAAATAGCAATGCTGGGATTTGTTGGACAGTTTAATGATTAGGAATTTCCGAACGGCATCCAATACAGGGCCACGTAGTTTCAATCAACTCTCCCAGAAATTTATTTGCTTAACACTACACTGAACATAAATCTGAACGACCTACTTACGTTAGCTCTGCAAAGCCTTCATAACACCGTATTTAGTGAATTACTTACAGCTAAACAGCGTCGAGAGGAATCGTGCTTCACATTTAGCAGTTAGCAAGTTAACGAGCAAACATTTTTGCTCCGCAGTACTTTAGAACATGTAATTTCGTAACATTTAGGTGTAAAAGCAGAGATTTCCATTGGTGCAGAAGGAAAATATGAGGGTTGGAACCTTAATAGTGGCAACTATTTATTTACGACTTATACAAGTGCAACCTTACCTGGTGCCATCATTTCGACCACGATGGCAAACGGCAAAGCCAGCTGTGGAAACATCCCTCATTCCCCAGCCAAAGATATCCACAGTTGTTCACACAAGTTCTACTGCCGGGGCCCATTGCTTGTATAGTTGCTCGGGCGTGGAAACTAAAATCAATGTGCAGCGCTATGAAGATACTTCGCAGAAACTGCGACTCGGCATAAATTCGGAAACGCCCAGGAATGCTGTCACGCGGATTCAGCCTATTTAATCCTATTGCACGATAACGCCCGCTCCCACACTGCCAATCGGAAGAAGGCTACGCTTCAGCGATTTGTTGGGGACACACTGCAACAGCCTCCGTACAGCCCAGACCGTTCACATCTTCAGCGATCTGAGGAAAGATATGGGTGGACGTCGGTTTCAGTCGGACGAGAAGATGTAAGAGTGGGTGCGTTTGAGGACCCGTCAGCGGCCGATGACCATCTACGAAGAGGGCATTGATCGTCTCGTGTCCCAGTGGGATACTGTCTTAAGGCGTGTGGTTATTACTTTTGAATGGCACCATTCCATGGTCCCGTTGTGGCGGGTGTTCTATTATCATTTGAAATCCCCTTATAGTTCTGAAACTAACGTCATAAAGTGCTTCCTTCAATTTAGGAGTCAATCTGAAGTCACAGAGCTTATGTCCAGGGAGTGAGGCGGGTGTTAACAGAACTTCCCAGCCCTATCGATCGAACAAATCAGTGACAACTTGCGCCATACGCGCCCGAGCATTGTCATACAAAATTACGGCAGGGGTCCTGCAGAAAGTGTCGCCGCTTCTTCCTCTAACCTGATCGCAGGCTGTGTTCCAAAAATGAACAGCTTAGAAAAGGACACCTGTCTGCTGAGATTATACTGGTGAGGTCTGTAGTGACCCATGGTCTCACTCGACGCGGCCGAGACTATCCGCAGCCAACAACTGGCTTCTGGCAGGGCCTCCGGAACGAAGCACACAATGGCCTCAGCATCTCCTTTGTCCACCTCCCCCTTAACACAACGCAACCACGCCGCCTGCTCAAAAGCAGTCTTTTCCAGTAAAGGTTTACTGCTTAAAAACTTGGCTCGCCGACACCTTCAATGAAGGCGATTTTTATTGAGAATATTCACCTTATCACCACATTTGAATGCGCGTGCATTGTTCGGGCTGTGTTCAAGAAGTATCGGGAATTTTTTAATTTCGAGGGTTGTATTAATCCGATTCGCGCGATGTTTCGTTGTGATGTTGGTAAGCATGTCTAAAACTTATTCCATTAAATTTCGGGCATGCAGCCGCGCAAATAACATTTCCTCCGCTGATATTTCGGCCCTGTATCGTCCAGCCATCCTCAGAGTGAGTCACAAGACTGACGACAAGATGCCAATCGCGGCCTTATATGCTCCACCGCGGCGGTACTACGCATGCGGACCACAGATGCCGGTCGGCGGCAGAGAAGTACGCTTACACTGAAACGTCCCCTTGGAACAATTACAAATGACTGTGCTTAAACTGACACACAATATTTTTTCACAAATCACTTACCTCACAAAAATCTTGGTTACTCCCACTACTGCAGTACAGCGAGCGCCACTACTGCCAGCTAAATAAAAGATTCAAACTACGTAAGGCACTAACTACTGATAGGGATAGTTAGCAAATGAAAGATATTAATAGAGAACAAACAATGTATTTACCTTGATATCATCATAATATATATAGCAGTTCATGACAAATTACAAAACTCCGCCATCTCTCTCCCCACATCCACCACTGCTGGCGGCTCACCTCCAACTGCGCAACGCTACGCGCTGTTCACAGTCAGCTGCCTAACACTACAATGGCGAGTATTACAACAATGCAAAGCAGCCACAGACTGCACACAGCACAGCCAGTGATTTTCATACAGAGGTGGCGTTACCAATAAAAAACCTAAACAGCCTACTTACAACATATGCGCCGCCTGTGCCGAAGGCGTACAGACATTCGATTCCCTTATCGACGTATGATCGGCGGCGTTGACACCATGACGACTGCTCTGCGGTTTGATTACCCTAAGAGCCGGATTCTATGCTTTGTCCAAATTAAAACCATTATCTCTGTTTCTTAAATTATTAGCTAATCTAATCTCTATAGCTTCCTTGAAGACAGATTCCCAAAAAGAAGAGGTGAATGTTAAAATCTTCACATCACTGTAATTCATGGAATGCCCTGTATCAATACAATGTTCGGCCACAGCTGACTTCTCTGGCTGTAGTAAGTATGTGTATCTTCGATGCTCCACACACCTCTCGTGAACGGTGAGTGTTGTTTGACCTATGTACGACTTATGACAATTTCCACAAGGAATCTGATACACACCCGCTTTACAAAGCTGTAAATCGTCCTTCACAGAGCCGAGTAAAGCTGCAGTCTTTGTAGGGGGTCGGAAGATCAACATAACACATTGTTTCTCAAGCATACGGCCTATCTTCGAGGAAAGAGCACCCACATACGGCAATAGCGCACTAGATCTGAAGGAATTACTATCTTCTTCCCCATCACATACCTGCATTTTAGGTTTTGCATCGTATGCTCTAGGAATTTGTTGCGGAGAAAATCCATTCGATTTAAAAATGCTCTTGAGGTATGTGAGCTATTCTTGCAAATTGTCTTTATCGGATATACAGTGCGCCCGATCCACTAAGGTCTTAAGGACACCTCACATACCTCAAGAGCATTTTTAAATCGAATGGATTTTCTCAGCAACAAATTCGTACAGCCCACAGAAATCTACACTACTGGCCATTAAAATTGCTACACCACGAAGATGACGTGCTACAGACGCGAAATTTAATCGACAGGAAGAAGATGCTGTGATATGCAAATGATTAGCTTTTCAGAGCATTCACACAAGGTTGGGGCCGGTGGCGACACCTACAACGTGCTGACATGAGGAAAGTTTCCAACCGATTTCTAATACACAAACAGCAGTCGACCGGCGTTGCCTGGTGGAACGTTGTTGTGATGCCTCGTGTAAGGAGAAGAAATGCGTACCATCACGTTTCCGACTTTGATAAAGGTCAGATTGTAGCCTATCGCGATTGCCGTTTATCGTATCGCGACATTGCTGCTCGCGTTGGTCGAGATCCAATGACTATTAGCAGAATATGGAATCAGTGGGTTCAGGAGGGTAATACGGAACGCCGTGCTGGATCCCAGCGGCCTCGTTTCACTGGCAGTCGAGATGACAGGCATCTTATCCGCATGGCTGTAACGGATCGTGCAGCCACGTCTCGATCCCTGAATCAACAGATGGGGACGTTTGCGAGACAACAACCGCCTGCACGAACAGTTCGACGACGTTTGCAGCAGCATGGACTATCAGCTCTGAGACCATGGCTGCGGTTACCCTTGACGCTGCATCACAGACAGGAGCGCCAGCGATGGTTTACTCAACGACGAAGCTGGGTGCACGAATGGCAAAACGTAATTTTTAGGATGAATCCAGGTTCTGTTTACAGCATCATGATGGTCGCATCCGTGTTTGGCTACATCGCGGTAATCGCACATTGGAAGCGTGTATTCGACATCGCCATACTGGCGTAACACCCAGCGTGATGGTATGGGGTGCCATTGGTTACACGTCTCGGTCACCTCTTGTTCGCATTGACGGCACTTTGAACATTGGACGTTACATTTCAGATGTGTTACGACCCTTCATTCGCTCTCTGCGAAACCCTGCATTTCAGCAGGATAATGCACGACCGCATGTTGCAGGTCCTGTACGGGCCTTTCTGGATATAGAAAATGTTCGACTGCTGCCTCGGCCAGCACATTCTCCAGATCTCTCAATAATTGAAAACGTCTGGGCAATGGTGGCCGAGCAACTGGGTCGTCAGTCCGCAGCTCGTGGTCGTGCGGTAGCGTTCTCGCGTCCCATGCCCGGGTTCCCGGGTTCGATTCGCGGCGGTGTCAGAGATTTTCTCTGCCTCGTGATGACTGGGTGTTGTGTGCTGCCCTTAGGTTAGTTAAGTTTAAGTAGTTATAAGTTCTAGGGGACTGATGACAATAGATGTCAAGTCCCATAGTGCTCAGAGCCATTTGAACTGGCTCGTCACAATACGCCAGTCACTACTCTTGATGAACTGTGGTATCGTGTTGAAGGTGCATGGGCAGCTGTACCTGTACCACGCCATCCAAGCTCTGTTTGACTCAATGCCCAGGCGTATGAAGGCCGTTATTACGGCCAGAGGTGGTTGTTCTTGGTACTGATTTCTCAGGATCTATGTACCCAAATTGGGTGAAAATGTAATCACATGTCAGTTCTAGTATTATATACTTGTCTAATGAATACCCGTTTATCATCTGCATTTCTTCTTGGTGTAGCAATTTTAATGGCCAGTAGTGCATAAGTAGGCTGTCTCAAGAAATAGGCATCAAAAGAGAAAGAGTGCGCAATATCCAGAGAAAATTTCTGACAAAAGAGAAAGAGTGCGCAACATCCAGAGAATATTTCTGAACTTGTTTCCTTATAAACTTCATGTATTCAACATGTTGAAACCAGCTGATTCTCAAAACTCGTTTGGAGTTATGTAACACTACGACGGGATTTAGTTTCAAATGGTTCAAATGGCTCTGATCACTATGGGACTTAACATCTGAGGTCATCAGTCCCCTAGAACTTAGAACTACTTCAACCTAACTAACCTAAGGACATCACCCTCATCCATGGCTGGAGCTGGATCCTAACCTGCGGCCGTAGCTGTCTCGCGGTTCCAGACTGAAGCGCCTAGAACCGCTCGGCCACCGCGGCCGGCCGGGATTTAATCAAATATAATTCTGGGGGAGAGGCTCATAACCACTGATGAACCACACTTCCGTTTATCCGGTTACGTCAATAAACAGACTATAAACTAGACAAAACGCATGTGAGATTCAAGTACACCCTATACGTAGATCTAAAAATACTGTATGGTACTTGATATCAAGATTATGGATAACGGGCTAGTAATTTTTTTAAACGAAAATTGTGCTACTGTAATCGTTAATGGCGATCGTTACAGAAAAACGCTTAGAGAATTTCTTATTCCTGAGTTACAGCGTCGGAACCACAACTTTCTGGACGTGTTCTTTCAAGACGATTCAAAAAACACACGATACTTGAAACAACGAATTTTTTGCAGCAGTCTTGAACATTCCAATTGTGTGATTACGACGATTTGCGGCAATGGATGGTCTGCCCGTTCGACAGACTTAACTGCTCCAAATTTTTTTAAAGTGTCATTTCACATCTGTGTCAGTTAAACCAAACAACTTCGCAGGTGTAATAAGTAAAATTCGATTAACATCAAACGTAGCAACTGCAAAAGCTATGAATGAAGTGTTAATTTGCAGGCAGGAATGCATACGATTCAATAGAGGGAAGCTGAAGTCTATAAGTTTCAAAACAAAAGCAATGTTCGTTGTTTTCCTGTGTTTTATACAATTTACTGCTTCAGTTTGCTACCCGAAAGTTTAGCATGAATAAAATTACACTAATTTAAATGTGGTCACTTGTAACCACCGTATTTACAGTTAATTTTAGATAAACAACAAACATACTAAGGAGACACCAATCATTTCGCGTGTCATCGTCATTGTAACTAATAACCGTCCAGCGAAGTGGTTTGTGCCAACGAATGTGCTAAGAATGACGGCATGGCGTTAATGTGTGTGCGGTTAAGCTCGATCACCTGCGAGCAAAGCAGATTATATAATGAAAGCAGGAATATCTAATTTGTCTTGTGATGTGATAATAGTATTAATACTGTAGTTAGCGATAAATGGTTGAATTGACTAATGTGACTGTAAAGACGATTTATCGTGTGAACTTTATAGGAGTTCGCGTGGTTACGCAACAGTGTAGAACTCAGTTTGCTATTTTCTCTGAAAGAATATGTTTATAATGAAAGAACTACCGATTTTATTATTTGTACGAAATGAAGGTCTCAGCCCGTTCACGGCAATTCCATGCAGCCTCTCTTCAAAAACAATGCACTCGAGACCTACGAGCTACTTTTGTGCTGGTGCAACAACAATGCATGTAGACGGCAGAATGGTGGAACTGTTCGAATCTTTACTGTCTCGTTCTGATTTGGTAAGCTGTAGTTAGGGCCATTACACAATGACCTGGTACCTGTGGTAACAATATATATATATAAACTCTGAGCACTATGGGACTTGATTTCTGAGGTTATCAGTCCCCTAGAACTTAGTGCTACTTAAACCTAGCTAACCTAAGGACATCACACACACCCATGCCCGGGGCAGGATTCGAGCCTGCGACCGTAGCGGTCGCGCGATTCCAGACTGTAGCGCCTAGAACCGTTCGGCCACACCGGCCGGCCCTGTGGTAACACACAAGGGTATAGAACACTGATTCTATAACCACGTACCCTTTACTCACCGAGTACTTAATTGCTTGGGAAAAGGTGTGCTTTCTGACTTCGTCGTATGACATGGTTTATTAAATTACCGACCAAAACATATTGACAGAGAAACTCAAGTTTTTAGAAGCACAAAGTCTGTGCTTGCAAACGACAACTGCTTCAGTGATTTATTTTCTGCTCGGACAATTCTGAATAACTTCAGTGCTATCGAAAACCCTGTTGCACATAGTCACCGAAGTGCTGCTATCAATGCGAGAAGCAAAATGTCACCTGGACTCGTATTCCAGAGGAGGTTCAAATCCCGTCCTGCAGTCCAGATTTTGGTATTCAATCTTTTCCTTATATCGCTTAAAACAGATTTCAGGATTGTTTCTTTGAAAAGAACACGGCCGATATCCTTCTCCATTCTGAAACTGTGCTCCTTCTCTAATGACAGTCATCGACGGGACGCAGAGAAGAGGCCATCCTGCGGTACATTCTCATATCGATAAAACTCAGACAAATGTTGCGATTCAAATTCCAAGACAGAGTGAAACAGACTGAACGCTGCTATCAGACGCCACCTAACACGCTGGAGAACACAATGTCGGCACAGATAATGTGACTAGATCGATTCTGGAAAAACTACCAGTTCTGGAAAACTATCTAACTACAGGCCCAACCAATGACACTTTAACAAGCCCTCCTGTAATTACATCAGAAGGGTTCTCAGCAAACTACCACCGAATAGCGCTCGTGTTAAAACCAATTTAACGAACACCATATGCACACGCTTTTTTGGTGACGACTTCGCACTCATAGTAAATGGAAAAGCTGAAAACTTGCTAGCATCAGCGACAACCCGTCTCCGAACAAGAACAACCGTGCCACTCGCAAAAACTCGGCACCCGGTAAAGACCGAATACACTGAAAATTTGTAAAATGCCGCACCACAAACTCTCTTACTCTCGACAATTAGTCACCTGTTGGATGTATAGCTAGGCATTTCGGAACAGTGCCAGAGCAATGAAAAGAAGCCAAAGTCAGAACGCTCCATAAACCTGGCAAACGAATAAACCTAACAGACAAAACAAAACACACAGAACTTCATGACAGATTCAAGGGAAATCAAAAACTAGCTGACAAACAAAAGGTGAATAAAGTGAAAATGAGCGTAAGAAGAGCAGTGAGAAAAGCGTTTAATGACTTTAAAAGTAAAATTTTGCCAACAGATTAGACCAAAAAACCCTAAGAGGCTTCTTTCTTACGCAAAATCGGTGAGCGACTCAAAATAATCTCTTCATTGTCTCAGTGACCATAATGGCACCGATACGGATAATGACAAACGTAAGTCGTAAATACTGAATTCGGTTTTCCCAACTTCTTTCACCGCGGAAGATCGCAGCATGGTCCCTGGTTTCAATCAACGTATGAGCTTCACTTTGTACTGGAAAGGCATAAGGACCACATGAGATACTTTCCTACAGAGATTATGCGAAAGAACTTGCTCCCCTTATAGCAGTACTTATCGCAATTCGCTGGAGCATCGTTGACGTCGAAGTGTTGTAGAGTCACGGAACATGTTTTATAATCATATAAGTTATGACTTTTTGGGAACGGAAATCTCAATTAAAATCAAAATAGATTCTGCAAACAAATATCTCGCGAAACTGAGCTCGCTCTGTTCCTGTATGAGATCCAGAGTGCTGTAGACATCGGCACTCTAGTCGATGACGTTCCTAGACTTCAGGAAGGCGTTTGACACAGCCGCTTATTGCAAAAAGTACGAGCTTACCGAGTACTGGACCAGATTTGCAACTGGATTCAGAACTTCCTTGTAGACAGAACTCAACAAAACAAAAATCGAAATATGTAGTGGTAATTTGGGTTGTACTTCAAAAAGGATGTTACTGTTCACAATAACTGACCTAGTAGAATGTGTCGGAAGCTGTTTAAGACTGTTTGTAGATGATGCGGTTGTATATAAGAAAGTAGCTGTCGTGACGGTACTCACGACTCCAGAGTACCGCACCACAATCGATAAGCGTGCTCGAACACTCGCTGCGCAGCAGCTGTATGGGTTGGCATTACGAACTGTACGAGGTCTGCCAGGGGCCGCAGCTGTCAACCCATGGGCATCACGCATGTGGATAGCGATTGGTCGATGCCTCGTTGTCGTCTCCGAGACAGGCATCGTTGGCCAGCTGTGGACTCTACGTAGGCACAATGATAGAAATTTTAATATTTTAGACGACATGTATTAATTTCAAACATACGAGGCGTCTTTTTTTAAGTAAGTACCGTTTTGCAATTAAAAAACATGCTAAGATATCTCAATAATTTAATTTTTACATGAAAGCCTGTACCTTAATCTACTTTTCTACATAATTTCCGTCAATATTGAGGCACTTGTCATAACGTTGTACCAGTTTTTGAATACCCTTCTGATAGAAGTCTGCCGCCTGACTTTTTAACCACTGCATCACCACTGTTTTGACTTTGTCATCGTCTTGAAGACGCTGACCGCCCAGGTGTTTCTTCAAGTGCACGAACAGATGGTAGTCAATGGGCGCAAGATCGGAGCTATACGTAGGATGATCTAGAGTTTCTCATCGAAAAGATATGATGAGATCTTTGGTCTGACTCGCCACATGCGGACGGGCATTGTCTTGCAGCAAAACGATGCCCTTGCTCAACTTTGATTCTGGTCTGACGTAGGCCACCCATGTTTCATCGCCCGTAGCAATTTGGCTTAAGAAATCATCACCGTCGTTGTGGTACCGCTCAAGGAAAGTCAATGCACTGTCTTAAGTTTGGTTTTGTGCACATCCGCCAACATTTTCGGTGCCCAACGTGCGCACAATTTTCGGCAATTCAAGTGCTCGGTCACAATGTCATACAAAACACTACGAAAGTCATCCCGCAAGTAAGAAATCGTAAAGCGTCTGTTTTCTCTCACCTTATTGTCCACTTCCTCCACGAAACTTTCATTAACGACCGAAGGACGACCACTCCGTTGTTCATCATGCACATTTGTGCGGCCATCTTTAAATGCTTTCACCCATTTTCTTACCATTCCATCACTCATAATGTTTTCTCCGTAAACTGTATAGATCTCACGATGAATATCGATCGCTTTTAGGCCTTTAGCACTAAGAAATCTTATAACACCCTGTATACATAAAAAAAAGGATCCTTTATTATATGATTATATGATAGCGGAACAAACACTGGTAGCAGTTACTTCTGTAAAATATCTGGGAGTATGCGTGCGGAACGACTTGAAGTGGAATGATCATATAAAATTGTTGGTAAGGCGGCTGCTAGGTTGAGATTCATTGGAAGAGTCCTTAGAAAATGTAGTCCATCAACAAAGGAGGTGGCTTACAAAACACTCGTTCGACATATACTTGAGTATTGCTCATCAGTGTGGGATCCGTACCAGGTCGGGTTGACAGAGGACATAGAGAAGAACCAAAGAAAAGCGGCGCGTTTGGTAAGCGTGATAGCGTTACGGAGATGTTTAGCAAACTCAAGTGGCAGACTCTGCAAGAGAGGCGCTCTGCATCGCGGTGTAGCTTGCTGTCCAGGTTTAGAGAGAGTGCGTTTCTCGATGTGGTATCGAATATATTGCTTCCCCCTACTTATACCTCCCGAGGAGATTACGAATGTAAAATTAGAGAGATTCGAGTGCGCACGGAGGCTTTCCGGCAGTCGTTCTTCCCGCGAACCATACGCTACTGGAACAGGGAAGGGAGGTAATGACAGTGGCACGCAAAGTGCTCTCCGCAACACACCGTTGGGTGGCTTGCGGAGTATAAATGTAGATGTTCTTCCCGCGAAATTCACAGTCTGCGGGACTCACGATTATCGGAGGCATCTTAAACACTCAGTACACAACGTAAACAAGGAAGATCAGACTGTAATGGTGTCAGTGCGTAGATTAAGCTACAGGCTTTCATATAAAAATAAAATTATTGAGACATCTTAGCACGTCTTTTTTTAATTTCAAAACTATACTTACTTAAGCCGGCATGTGTGGCCGAGCGGTTCTAGGCGCTACAGTCTGGAACCGCGCGACCGCTACGGTCACAGGTTCGAATCCTGCCTCGGGCATGGATGTGTGTGATGTCCTTAAGTTAGTTAGGTTTAAGTAGTTCTAAGTTCTAGGGGACTGATGTCCTCAGACGTTAAGTCCCATAGTGCTCATAGCCATTTTTTTAACTTACTTAAAAAACACGCCTTGTATATTATGCTGGACGTTTCACAAGAAGAAGAGTCCTTTAAGTTGAGAATGTCTTCATATTTCCAGAATGAGATTTTCACTCTGCAGCGGAGTGTGCGCTGATATGAAACTTCCTGACAGATTGAAACTGTATGCCGGACCGAGACTCGAACTCGGGACCTTTGACTTTCGCGGGCAAGTGCTCTACCTCTCATTCCCCAAGGTTGTGCCTAAGCCATGTCTCCGCGATATCCTTTCTTTCAGGAGTGCTAGTTCTGCAAGGTTCGCAGGAGAGCTTCTGTAAAGTTTGGAAGGTAGGAGACGTGGTACTGGCAGAAGTAAAGCTGTGAGGACGGGGCGTGAGTCGTGCTTGGTTAGCTCAGCGTGTTCGGTCAGAGAGCCGGTTGGCCTCTGTAATAAAAAAACTGAGTGGAAGAACCACCCACCGAACTTGAACAGGATGTCTTGCGACGTCCGCAACGACGAAACAACGATCAGTAAAAAAAAGTTGGTAGAACACTTGCCTGCCTAAGGCAAAGGTACAGAGTTCGAGTCTCGGTCCGGCACACAGTTTTAATCTGCCAGGAAGTTTCTTCATATTTAATAAATGTCACTTTATTACTAATTGATGGAAATCTTCCTAACTGAAGATAACCTATGCCTCCTCCTGCATTCCTGACAGTAGCAACGTCAGGAGACAATTATAATTTGCAGGACCAGACCTTCACGGTATGTCTTTGGCCTCACTGAGACAATTTTGTCGGATGTTGTATAATTTTTGCTCTGCGACCCACAGACATCTCGGTAATTTTCACGACTTCTGTAACAGACTATAGGGCTGTTGGCGCTTTGATTGGTTGGCAACGTGCGCGCTGATTTACAAGCCTGCGGCTGAGGACCCACCAGCGAGGTCAGGCAGAACAGGTCCAGGACCACCAGAGATACGGGGGGGCAGGCTCCCAGACCTGCGGCAGCCTTGGCGAAGCGAGAGAGAACAACAGGTCGGGACTCGGCTATCTCAAGGACGCGGCGAGTGTGCCTGGCGGTCCCATCGGCAGCGCAGCGCCACTTAGCACGTGTGTCCGTGTGTCGGACGTGCGCATGCGCGACAACCGCCAGGCTAAATGTTCCGTCCCCCCTAAACAGTAAGCGCAGACGAGACATCTGCACCGAAAAACCTCTAACACGGAACTGAGGGGGAGCGAAATATAACGACGGAAAAAATTGCAACACCAAAATATAATAAAATTTTGGATACACATTTGACTAGATAACATATCTAACTGATGTAACATAGCAAGATCACAGGTTAACGTAAGCGCGAAATGAGCCACTGCAATTTTGAAATGCTAGTACATTGGTAACCGGTGTAACCGCCAGAATGTTGAATGCAAGCATCCAAACGTGTATGCATTGTGTGGTACAGGTGCTGGATATCAGTTTACGGGATGGAGTTCCATGTCTGTTGCACTTGGTCGGTCAATACAGTGACTTAATGCAAACCTACGTTTCTAGCATTTGCAGACTTAGAGAAAGCTTTTGACAATGTTCACTGGAACATTGTCTTTCAAATTCTTAAAGAGGCAGGGGTAAAATACAGGGAGCGAAAGGCTATTTACAATTTGTACAGAAACCAAACGGCAGTTATAAGAGTCGAGGGGCTTGAAAGGGAAGCAGTGGTTGGGAAGGGAGTGAGATGGGGTTGTAGCCTCTCCCCGGTGTTATTCAATCTGTATATTGAGCAAGCAGTAAAGGAAACAAAAGAAAAATTCGGAGTAGGTATTAAAATCCATGGAGAAGAAATAAAAACTTTGAGGTTCACCGATGACATTGTCATTCTGTCAGTTTAACGGAATGGACAGTGTCTTGAAAGGAGGATATAAGATGAACATCAACAAAAGCAAAACGAGGATAATAGAATGTAGTCGAATTAAGTCGGCTGATGCTGAGGGAATTAGGTTAGGAAATGAGACGCTTAAAGTAATAAAGGAGTTTTGCTATTTGGGGAGCAAAATAACTGATGATGGTCGAAGTAGAGAGGATATAAAATGTAGACTGGCAATGGCAAGGAAAGCCTTTCTGAAGAAGAGAAATTTGTTAACATCGAGTATAGATTTAAGTGTCAGGAAGCAGTTTCGGAAAGTATTTGTATGTGGTGCTACAGATGAATGCTGAAAATTAGATGGGTAGATCACATAACTAATGAGGAGGTATTGAGTAGAATTGGGGAGGAGTTTGTGGCACAACTTGACAAGAAGGAGGGACCGGTTGGTAGGACATGTTCTGAGGCATCAAGGGATCACAAATTTAGCATTGGAGGGCAGCGTGGAGGGTAAAAATCGTAGAGGGAGACCAAGAGATGAATACACTAAGCAGATTGAGAAGGATGTAGGTTGCAGTAAGTACTGGGAGACGAAGAAGCTTGCACAGGATAGAGTAGCATGGAGAGCTGCATCAAACCAGTCTCAGGACTGAAGACCACAACAACAACAATGTTGTGGTAATCGGGCAGGCCAAGGCAACATGTAGACACTGTAGAGCTTGCTGGTTTTCGACAGCGGTATGTGGGCGAGAGTTATCCTGTTGGAAAACACCCTCTGGAATGCTGTTAACGAATGGTAGCACAACAGGTCGAATCACAAGACTGACGTACGGTACTTGGAATAACCACGGGAGTGCTCCTGCTGTCACATGAAATCACACCCCAGGCATAAGGCCTGGTGTATGTCTGGTGTGTCTAGCACGCAGACAGTTGCTTGCATGTCCCTCACCTTGTCTCCTCCTAACCAACACAAGCCCATCAGTGGCACCAAAGCAGAACTAGCTTTCAACAGGAAACACAACAGACTTCCACGCTGCCTTCCAATGAGCTCTCGCTCTACACCTCTGAAGTCGCAAACGACTAATACGATGGTCATTCCCCTCGGTAGTGCCACGTGGCCGTCCGACTGGCATGAAATTTGAGTAGACATCATTTTTTAGATGTACAAACACGCCTACTAACGTTCGTTTGTCGCACAACTAATTTTAGACGATGCGATATCTTTTCGTCAGATTCTTTTTGTCGTCTTAAACATACATGCAAAAAAGATCTGTATTTTCCAACTCGTCAGATTTTATTACATACAGTGAGATCGTAGAACGACATGACGATGGTACTTTAAGTACCTCACCGGTAGTGTAGCTACACACTACAGCAATAATTTTTTCGAATATAAATTACAATACAAAAATTAATTTTCTTCTAAAATTCACTCTTTTAGTATAATACTGTATACAGTATGTAGTATTACAATTTTTTGAGGAAATGTGTTTTTTGTGTGTAATTTTTAGCATCAAATTCTCTACAACTTGTTAGATATCGTCTATCGCTCAGGGGGTCGCGGTCGCCGGAGAAAGCAGTTGCAAGATACTGTTTTCATAAAGTCTATTTTTTCGATTTTTTTTATTCGCTTCCGCCGCTGCCACTTGTATCAGACGTTGACGGCTGCAGAGGTCTTTCAAGAAACTTGTCCGTTTTATGCTTGCTCACAGCGAAGCGCGAAGACAATAATCACGTCCGTACTTGCTGACGTACTCTGACAATTGACTGTAGTGACAGAAAACACGCGACTATGCCCCCTCTGACCCTTTCTCACCCCCCACCGACGCCTCTACCGCGGCAATGATTATAAACTACATCTCTGCCCGCAGAGCTCTGTGACCTCTTTTCACATTGCACTTTATTTCTCGATCAGTATAGTATCAATAGAAAGAAAATTAAATTCGTAGCCTTTGAAACCGTTGACGTACTTTTAATATGGTTCTGGGGGTCGCCAGAATATTTTTACTTGGAAACGGGTCGCGTATTTAAAAAGTTTGAAAAACATTGGTATAAAGAATCATGAATGGTGGGTGATTCATTTGTCAAGAATCGATATGTGTGACGGGGCAGCTAGGCTAGCTGATCCCCAGGGTTCTTTTCTCAGCTCTCAACAGCGTTCTATAAACAGCATTTCATGCAAGCCAAATGCAAAGAAAACAGCCGTCAGTTACGTGCAGCCACTTCAGAATGAATGTTAGTCTGTTGCCGCTTTTGACAAATAAAATAATTGTTTATAACACGTATCATTCAAGTTGGACGTACCATTTTTCTGCCATCAGTCTTCTGACTGGTTCCTCCGTCGGAGGTTCGAGTCCTCCCTCGGGCATGGGTGTGTGTCTCGTCCTTAGCATAAGTTAGATTAACTAGTGTGTAAGCTTACGGACCGATGACCTTAGCAGTTTGGTCCCATAAGACCTTACCAAAATCTTCTGACTGGTTTGAGGCGGCCCGGCACAAATTCCTCTGCTGTGCCAACCTCTTCATCTCAGAGTAGCACTTGCAGCCTACGTCCTCCATTACCTGCTAATGCACTCCAATCTCTATCTTCCTCTACAGTTTTTATCCTCTACAGCTCCGTCTAGTCCCAACAGACTTAACAAATGTCCCGCCATCCTGTCCCTTCTTTCTTCTAGTGTTTCCATGAATTCCTTTCCACGCCGATTTTCCGGAGAACCCCCCCATTCCCTATCTTACCAGTCCAACCAATTTTCAACATTCGTCTGTACCAACACATCTCTAATGCTTCGATTCTGTTTTCCGCTTTTCTTACAGTTTCTGTTTCATTACCATACAATGCTGTGATCCGGACGCACATTCTCAGAAATTTCTCAAATGAAGACCTATGTGTGCTTCTAGCACGCTTTTCTTGGCCAGGAATGCCCTTTCTGCCAGTGCTAGCAGCTTTTTTTTGTCCTCCTTGCACCGTCCGTCATGGGTTATTTTGCTGCCTACGTAACACTCCCAGAGCAACAATCCTGATAAGTTTCTAACTGTTCTCATTCCTGCTACTTCTCATTACTTTCGTCTTACTCTCAATCCATATTCTGCACTCATTAGATTGTTTATCCTTTCAGCGTATCCTGTAATTCTTCTTCACTTTCACGAAGGACAGCAATGATATCCGAAAAGCTTATCATTGATATATTTTCACGTTTAATTTTAATACCACTCTTGAACCTTTCCTTTATTTCCGTCATTGATTCTTCGATGTATATTAACCGTCTTTCCCTATAGCTTACCCCTGTTTTTCTCAGAATTTCGAACATCTTACGCCATTTGGTATTCGAGCGCTTTTTCCAGGTCGACATATCCTATGAACGTGTCTTAATTTTTCCTTTAGTCTTGGGTCCAGTATCAACCGCGACGTCACAGTTGCCTCTCTGGTGCCTTTACATTTCCTAAAGCCAAAGTCGTCATCGTCATCACCATCACCATCAAAGAGGTCTTCAATTTTTTCCATTCTTCTGTATGTTATTTTTGTCAGGAACTTGGCTGCTTGAGCTATTAAACTGATTGTGCGATAATTCTCATACTTGTCTGCTCTTGCAATTTTCTGGGTTGTGAGGATGACGTTTTTCCGATCGCCAGTCTCTTACAGTCTATATCCCAACATGAATACTCGTTTTGTTGACACTTCCGCCAATGATTTTAGAAATTCTGATGGACTGTTATCTATCCCTGCTGGGTTTAATTGAATCACCTATCACGGCTGCGGGCCCGATTATGAACTGACGACTTTCAAGGGTTAAGTCTCCGACGTGACATCCGGAACGTGTTCATATTACGCAATACCGAGCCCACAGCAGGGGAACGCTTGACTTGCTCCTACGTCATCCCGTGGCCTTTAGGGACGTAGCAGTGTTGTTTAGTCAGGCACGATAAGGAGATTGAGAAATTCAGACCCCCCTGTGACGACGTTGGAAACTTCCGATTCCGATAAACAAAACAAGTTCGTACGTTGACCCAAGAAATGACGCAAACTGAGGAGGAGGAGGAGATTAATGTTTAACGTCGCGTCGACAACGAGGTCATCAGAGACGGAGCACAAGCTCGGATTAGGGAAGGAAATCACCCGCGCCCTTTCATAGGAACCATCCTGGCACTTCTCTGTTAGGGGAATCATGGAAGACCTAAATCAGGATGGCCGGACGCGGGTTTGAACCGTCGTCCACCCGAAAGCGAGTCCAGTCTGTGTGCTAACCACTGCGCCAACGCCCACGGTGACGCCAACTAATCGGACCATCAGCGATACTTGCTGGTGTTCAAAACCACTCAAAAGCCCGGACCGCACAAAATATTTTTTATTCAAAACAACCGGTTTCGACAGTCTTAGCTGTCACCTTCAGGTCCTGAATTTTCTTTTGTAGTAAAACATGTTCATTTTACGCTGTGTTGAATTTGTTCCCCAACCATTTATAAACGATCTATGTACAGTACATCATAATGTGGAAAAAATCCCGTCACGTCTCAGCATGGCATTTTTCACTTTAACAAACCATCGTTGGAGGGTGAAAAAGTGTCAGAAAAAAAAACAAGACTTACTGAGGTTTTAATTTCAGACCTTTGCATTGGTAGTCTGACGCTGAACTATATATCCACAGAACAAAACTTATAAAGCTTAACAGTCACTACTAATATACGTCCATTTCCATATGCGATATGAATGAAAATGCAGAGTGTGAGGGCTTATTGGTTTTAAGGGATTGTACTGCTCTCGAACCCTACTTGTCCGTGCTAATTTAGGTTTTCCCTGCATGCCCTGGAGGTTATTCAACGAAATGTCGACTAATTTCTACCCCCTTTCCTTGCCCATCTAAGATAGCGGTCCCCCTCTAAACATCTCGATATAGGTGTGGTGTTAAAGTCTAGTATTCGTTTATATAAACACCAGCAATGTGACTGAATTTCCTCATAATGAGAGTATTGAAGGGCGATCTTGTACATCGATTATCAATACCTCACTTGTGATGTATCCATTGTTGTTTCACGTAACGGCTGTGTACTCTGATTTTATATACTTTCTTATAAGCGTTCCTGTTCTTTGGTACAGTGGACCCGATGATGGTCTGATCCAAGAAATCGAGCGTCTGCAATAAAATACACCATTAGAACCGTGTACCGTGTATGACAGTTCTTGACGTTCACTAAAGCTGTACAACAGCACGAACTCCACAAAATATGTTTGAAATTTGTAGTATGAATGAAGATGCAGATTCTTTTTGTCACAAACAGTATTAATTCCCACTTGCACGGATAACCCGTGGCACGATTCTGTGGACTATCCGCCAGCTATCTGTCACTGCGGCAATTATTTCTCGGGATCGAACTCGTATCTGATAGTTTTATAATGTGCTAGTGGGGGTGACTTGGAATAAATTCTGTTCTCCATTTCTGATTAATGTCGATTAAACAAAACGTGTGACTAATCTAGCTGTTGTGCATACTCTATCACACATAGTTTTAATCACTTCTGCTGGTTTTTTTTAACCACACTTCTTTGCTGTACTTCCATGGTAAATGTCAACTCTGTTAACAGAGGAAGGATGCCAACGTGAACTATTTTAATAAATATGTTTCGCTCAAGGATATCTCTACGTAACGAGTGACTACACTGTTGGAGATCAAGAGAAGCAGACTACGTTTATCCACAGGGTAAGTAAATCATTTAGATTAACACGAATGTCGATAGAGGTAGGTCTATTTGCGGGAGACACAGTGTTTACCTGTGAAACGCTGCCTCTGCGGGTCTACTGCAAAATTCAAAAGGCGCTGAAGACAATCGATACCCGGCAAAGGCAAAGGATGCGAAGTAACGCCATGTTGTACGCTTAGGCAGGAACAAGGCACCGTACTGTTTGAATACGTCGCCAGTAAACCACAAGCAACACGCATATCCGTCCAATATCTTTGACTGGCCGAAGATGAAACAATAACTTACGACAGTACTAAGGGAGGAAGGAAAACAACTTTTCAAGAGAGTACAGATCGCATAGTCACATAGCGGATAAACGATCTGCTTCCAGATGCTTACCCGAATTCACTTTCTCGAACATTCCTTGGATATTCCTGAATACAAAAAGAATTACTAAAAAAGAAGGGCGCAGTTTTTCTTTGAATCTTAAGCTTGTCTTTAGCTGTTTACATTATTAGCCTGTTGATTAAATGACGATTTATCGATGTTGCCTAAACGAGCGTGGGAAATCGCTTGAAAGCAACACACAGACAGGCCTCTGAATGCAAAAACTTTTTTGGTGCCCACCTACACAGGAAGAAACGCTCATTTGTAATAAAATACGAGAAATCAGAGTTCGTTTTTTCCGCGCTCTGTTCGAGAGAGGAACGGTAGCGAAATAACTTTAAGGTGATTCGATAAACCCTCTGCCAGACATTTAGATGTTTATAGCAGAGTAGTCACGTAAATGGAGATGAAAATTACATTTTTGGCGGTTTGCAGACTTAATAGCTTGTTACAAAATGCAAAAAAAGGCTTATGCGCGAAAACGAAGAAAAAGTGGCCACAGAAAAACTACATGGACGCTTGCATCTGATACCCATCTCAAAATGCTGACCTTAGGATCCAACCAAGACGAGCAGCGATGATTGCTGTTTGAAAGAGATTATGCTCAATTCCTTGGTGCAGAAATGTTCCACCACACGGAGACCCCTTTCAGACGGGTGAGGGACACAGTAAGAGAAAGTGTTTTGTGCTCACGTGCAACCCAAGTATCGGAGTTCTTCAGTGAAATATCACCCGTACCAATGTTTACGTGGTAATTGGGCCAATGCTGTCAGTTGATGCTGTACCGTCAGCGACAGCTGACAAGCCTATGTGCGGTTCCGTGCAATAGCAAATGCAACGGTTATTGACATTTTAGAAATTTATTCCAGGGCATGATACTTCCTAAAAACCAAGTTTTTAAATGCCGATACCAATAACTGACTCATCGAGATTATCATTAAGAGACAGACGAATAGCCTATCGGCCGACCGATAAGTGGAGAATCGGTGTACGATAAATCTGATACAGTTAATGAGCGGAAAGTTCTCTGTGGGTAATATCTCTGAAACAGTTATCTGGTGAGTGTGTAGCTGTCACAGATGACGTGTGCACAAACCACTTACGCAACGGGTATCCCGCATTCGCGGGGAAATTAGCAGCCGAGATACAGCTATCACTAGGAAAATGGGCTATCAGACACGTGCGCCTTTTTTATGCGAGTCAGAGCGAGGGGAATTTCCGCAAAGTGAGTTGCGCAACAATTGCTAGAACCAAATATTTTAGAACCAGGGAGGTACTCGATTTAGCATGTCCGCCAGTAGTTTCTTGATCGCTGTAGAATTCGTCACATTCACACACCACAGGAGGGTTCGAAGTGCCCAGGCTAGAATATTACCAGTAAACTGATTCTCTAAAGAACCGAACTCTCTTGTATAAAACAGTTTAAGACGTCTGGTTAAATTACAAATGAGTTAATGTGTTTACTATCTGACGTTAAGCATGTATGCGCGAATAAGCTTGCAAAAAAAATTGAAATTATGCTTAAGGTTTTTTGGAATTCGCTAAATGTTCCCATATGAAACACTAGATGAATACGTCTGGGTAATTCGCCCTCCATTTTAATCAAAGGCTAGTTTTTAACGCCTCTCAGTGTTTACGACGTCATATCCTCTGAATTATGTGTCGTACAATTATATACTTTTGCAGGTACATTCAGTGGTATAATACGTTGATGCTGTCTGCAACGTGTGTTGCGAGTAGAATCGGTAATGCAGAGCTAGTAAATTGAAACATCATATCTGGAGCTGAATTTTTACTGCATCAGCGGCGAAAATGTAGTAAACGATAAACTTTTTTTTTTAATTACGATGAAATCCAGACCATTAGCTGCTTACAGGCGTTGATGAATGTCAACTTTTTTTTTTCTTTTCATCATTTTGTGGGGGGTATCAGCGAGGAATAGGGTGCTCCCTGCCGCCGTTGGATAAGCAGCTGCAGCAGCAAGTCGTATACTCCTAGCTCACTCATTTGTTACATAGTTTAATTCTTAATTTCTTTGCGTGTTTTTGGTACTTGCATTGTTTAATTCATAAATTTCGGGCGTATTATAGTATTTGAGAGTTGTAGCATCGTGTTTTAGTACCTGAATAGTGTAAATTCGTGTAGTCGTTTGTCTTCTGTTTTTGTTTTGAACGGCCAGTGTCGGTTGGTCACAGTTAGTGTGCTGCCTGCCGTCGTTGGATAAGCAGCTGCAGCAGCAAGTCGTATACTCCTAGCTCACTCATTTGTTACATAGTTTAATTCTTAATTTCTTTGCGTGTTTTTGGTACTTGCATTGTTTAATTCATAAATTTCGGGCGTATTATAGTATTTGAGAGTTGTAGCATCGCGTTTTAGTACCTGAATAGTGTAAATTCGCGTAGTCTCCTTCCGCCGCCGAGCAGTGTCAGCAGTGCGCAAGTAGCAGCATTACTGCATTTACTAGGCAATCTTGTATTTTAATAACCGTTTAAATTTTGTCGATTTGTTTGCGCTCTCTGTAGATTAGTTCAGACGTTCTGTGCAAAACAGTTTTTAGCATGGATAGGGACTGCGACTGCTGTGTTCGGATGCAGGCTGAGTTGGCATCCCTTCGCTCCCAGCTTCAGGCAGTGTTGGCTTCGGTCACACAGCTTGAGGCTGTTGCCAATGGGCATCACTGTGGGGGTCCGGATGGGGGTTTGTCGGGGACGGCCAGCTCGTCCCACGCATCCCCCGATCGGACTACGACTGTGGTTGCCCGGGATACTGCCCGCATTGAGGCTGATCCCTCACCTGTGGTAGAGTGGGAGGTCGTCTCAAGGTGTGGCAGGGGGCGAAAGACATTCCGGAGAGCTGAACGGAAGGCCTCTCCAGTTTGTCTGCCGAACCGGTTTCAGGCTCTGTCTCAGGCTGATACTGATCTTCGGCCTGACATGGCTGCTTGTCCTGTTCCAGAGGTTGCCCCTCAGTCTGCAAGATCCGGGCGGTCGCAGAGGGTGGGCTTACTGGTAGTTGGGAGCTCCAACGTCAGGCGCGTAATGGGGCCCCTTAGGGATATGGCAGCAAGAGAGGGGAAGAAAACCAATGTGCACCCCGTGTGCATACCGGGGGGAGTCATTCCAGATGTGGAAAGGGTCCTTCCGGATGCCATGAAGGGTACAGGGTGCACCCATCTGCAGGTGGTCGCTCATGTCGGCACCAATGATGTGTGTCGCTATGGATCGGAGGAAATCCTCTCTGGCTTCCGGCGGCTATCTGATTTGGTGAAGACTGCCAGTCCCGCTAGCGCGATGAAAGCAGAGCTCACCATCAGCAGCATCGGCGACAGGACTGACTGCAGACCTTTGGTACAGAGCCGAGTGAAGGGTCTGAATCAGAGGCTGAGACGGTTCTGCGACCGTGTGGGCTGCAGATTCCTCGACTTGCGCCATAGGGTGGTGGGGTTTCGGGTTCCGCTGGATAGGTCAGGAGTCCACTACACGCAACAAGCGGCTACACGGGTAGCAGGGGTTGTGTGGCGTGGGCTGGGCGGTTTTTTTAGGTTAGATGGCCTTGGGCAAGTACAGAAAGGGCAACAGCCTCAACGGGTGCGGGGCAAAGTCAGGACATGCGGGGACCAAGCAGCAATCGGTATTGTAATTGTCAACTGTCGAAGCTGCGTTGGTAAAGTACCAGAACTTCAAGCGCTGATAGAAAGCACCGAAGCTGAAATCGTTATAGGTACAGAAAGCTGGCTTAAGCCAGAGATAAATTCTGCCGAAATTTTTAGAAAGGTACAGACGGTGTTTAGAAAGGATAGATTGCATGCAACCGGTGGTGGAGTGTTCGTCGCTGTTAGTAGTAGTTTATCCTGTAGTGAAGTAGAAGTGGATAGTTCCTGTGAATTATTATGGGTGGAGGTTACACTCAACAACCGAGCTAGGTTAATAATTGGCTCCTTTTACCGACCTCCCGACTCAGCAGCATTAGTGGCAGAACAACTGAGAGAAAATTTGGAATACATTTCACATAAATTTTCTCAGCATGTTATAGTCTTAGGTGGAGATTTCAATTTACCAGATATAGACTGGGACACTCAGATGTTTAGGACGGGTGGTAGGGACAGAGCATCGAGTGACATTATACTGAGTGCACTATCCGAAAATTACCTCGAGCAATTAAACAGAGAACCGACTCGTGGAGATAACACCTTGGACCTACTGATAACAAACAGACCCGAACTTTTCGACTCTGTAAATGCAGAACAGGGAATCAGTGATCATAAGGCCGTTGCAGCATCCCTGAATATGGAAGTTAATAGGAATATAAAAAAAGGGAGGAAGGTTTATCTGTTTCGCAAGAGTAATAGAAGGCAGATTTCAGACTACCTAACAGATCAAAACGAAAATTTCTGTTCCAACACTGACAATGGTGAGTTTTTATGGAAAAAGTTCAAGGCAATCGTAAAATGCGTTTTAGACAGGTACGTGCCGAGTAAAACTGTGAGGGACGGGAAAAACCCACCGTGGTACAACAACAAAGTTAGGAAACTACTGCGAAAGCAAAGAGAGCTTCACTCCAAGTTTAAACGCAGCCAAAACCTCTCAGACAAACAGAAGCTAAACGATGTCAAAGTTAGCGTAAGGAGGGCTATGCGTGAAGCGTTCAGTGAATTCGAAAGTAAAATTCTATGTACCGACTTGACAGAAAATCCTAGGAAGTTCTGGTCTTACGTTAAATCAGTAAGTGGCTCGAAACAGCATATCCAGACACTCCGGGATGATGATGGCATTGAAACAGAGGATGACACGCGTAAAGCTGAAATACTAAACACCTTTTTCCAAAGCTGTTTCACAGAGGAAGACCGCACTGCAGTTCCTTCTCTAAATCCTCGCACAAACGAAAAAATGGCTGACATCGAAATAAGTGTCCAAGGAATAGAAAAGCAACTGGAATCACTCAATAGCGGAAAGTCCACTGGACCAAACGGGATGCCAATTCGATTCTACACAGAGTACGCGAAAGAACTTGCCCCCCTTCTAACAGCCGTGTACCGCAAGTCTCTAGAGGAACGGAGGGTTCCAAATGATTGGAAAAGAGCACAGGTAGTCCCAGTCTTCAAGAAGGGTCGTCGAGCAGGTGCGCAAAACTGTAGACCTATATCTCTGACGTCGATCTGTTGTAGAATTTTAGAACATGTTTTTTGCTCGAGTATCATGTCGTTTTTGGAAACCCAGAATCTACTATGTAGGAATCAACATGGATTCCGGAAACAGCGATCGTGTGAGACCCAACTCGCTTTATTTGTTCATGAGACCCAGAAAATATTAGATACAGGCTCCCAGGTAGATGCTATTTTTCTTGACTTCCGGAAGGCGTTCGATACAGTTCCGCACTGTCGCCTGATAAACAAAGTAAGAGCCTACGGAATATCAGACCAGCTGTGTGGCTGGATTGAAGAGTTTTTAGCAAACAGAACACAGCATGTTGTTATCAATGGAGAGACGTCTACAGACAAAGTAACCTCTGACGTGCCACAGGGGAGTGTTATGGGACCATTGCTTTTCACAATATATATAAATGACCTAGTAGATAGTGTCGGAAGTTCCATGCGGCTTTTCGCGGATGATGCTGTAGTATACAGAGAAGTTGCAGCATTAGAAAATTGTAGCGAAATGCAGGAAGATCTGCAGCGGATAGGCACTTGGTGCAGGGAGTGGCAACTGTCCCTTAACATAGACAAATGTAATGTATTGCGAATACATAGAAAGAAGGATCCTTTATTGTATGATTATATGATAGCGGAACAAACTCTGGTAGCAGTTACTTGTGTAAAATATCTGGGAATATACGTACAGAACGATTTGAAGTGGAACGATCATATAAAATTAATTGTTGGTAAGGCGGGTACCAGGTTGAAATTCATTGGGAGAGTGCTTAGAAAATGTAGCCCATCAACAAAGGAGGTGGCTTACAAAACACTCGTTCGACCTATACTTGAGTATTGCTCATCAGTGTGGGATCCGTACCAGATCGGTTTGACGGAGGAGATAGAGAAGATCCAAAGAAGAGCGGCGCGTTTCGTCACAGGGTTATTTGGTAACCGTGATAGCGTTACGGAGATGTTTAATAAACTCAAGTGGCAGACTCTGCAAAAGAGGCGCTCTGCATCGCGGTGTAGTTTGCTCGCCAGGTTTCGAGAGGGTGCGTTTCTGGATGAGGTATCGAATATATTGCTTCCCCCTACTTATACCTCCCGAGGAGATCACGAATGTAAAATTAGAGAGATTAGAGCGCGCACGGAGGCTTTCAGACAGTCGTTCTTCCCGCGAACCATACGCGACTGGAACAGGAAAGGGAGGTAATGACAGTGGCACGTAAAGTGCCCTCCGCCACACTCCGTTGGGTGGCTTGCGGAGTATAAACGTAGATGTAGATATAAGTTTGAAATTAAGTGTAAAGTTTGCTGGATGTCGATAAGCACACAAATCTTATTCTCAAATCCTGGATACGCTCCCTCGAACCAAGGGATGGACCGGATAGGGAGCTCCAAGGCTCTGAAGAGCACTGAGTGAGTCAGAGCAGAGTACATACGATGAATGGCGGTGGCGGCGGGCATACTGAACGGCCTGATGGAGAGCAAAAAGTTCGGCCGTAAAGCTGGAACATTGATCGAGGAGCCGGTATTTAAAGGTGGCGGCCCCGACGTCAAAGGCACAGCCGACACCATCGTCAGTTTTGGAGCCATCGGTGTAAATAAAGGTGTGACCGGCAAGTCGAGCACGAAGTTTGACAAACCGTGAGCAATACACTGCAGCCGGAGTACCCTCCTTCGGGAGTGAGCTGAGGTCGAGATAAATATGAACCGGAGTCTGGAGCCAAGGTGGTGTCGGGCTCTCACCCACTCTGAAGGTGGTAGGGAGGGCAAAATCCAATTGTCGAAGCAGGCGACGGAAGCGGACTCCGGGGGGCAGCAGGGCAGACACATACAACCCTTACTGACGGTCGAGAGAATCGGTGAAGAAGGACTGGTAAGAGGGGTGGTCGGGCATAGACAACAGCCGGCAGGCATACCGACACAGCAGTACGTCGCGCCGGTAGGTCAATGGTAATTCGGCAGCTTCAGCATAAAGACTCTCGACAGGACTAGTGTAGAAGGCTCCGGTCGCAAGTCGTAACCTCCGATGGTGGATGGAGTTGAGACGGCGTAAGAGGGATGGCCGAGCAGAGGAGTAGACGAAGCTCCCATAATCCAGCTTCGATCGGACTATGGACCGATACAAGCGAAGCAGGACAGTGCGATCCGCTCCCCAAGATGAACCACTAAGAACTCTGAGGACATTAAGGGAATGTGTACAACGGGCCGCCAAATAAGAGACATGCGGAGACCAACACAGTTTCCTGTCCAACGTGAGCCCTAGAAACTTAGTTGATTCCACGAATGGGAGAACAACGGGACCGAGATGTAAGGATGGCGGAAGGAACGCTTTACATCGGCAAAAGTTGATACAAACCGTCTTCTCTTCAGAGAACCGGAAGCCATTTGCCACGCTCCATGAGTATAGGCTGTCTAGACAACGCTGAAGGCAGCGCTCCAGGAGGCATGTTCTCTGGGCACTGCAGTAGATCGCGAAGTCATCGACAAAGAGAGAGCCTGAGACATTAGGTGGAATGCAATCCATAATTGGATTGATCGCGATGGCAAAAAGGGCTACGCTGAAGACGGAGCCCTGAGGCACTTCGTTCTCCTGGAGGAAGACGTCGGACAATACGGAACCCACACGTACCCTAAACTTTCGATCCGTTAAAAAGTAATCAATAAAAAGGGGCAGGCGACCGCGTAGGCCCCACCTGTGCATAGTGCGGAGGATACCTCCTCTCCAACAGGTATCATAAGCCTTCTCCAAATCGACGAACACGGCTACCGTTTGGCGCCTTCGCAAAAAGTTGTTCATGATGAATGTCGACAAGGTCACAAGGTGGTCAACAGCGGAGCGGCGGCGACGAAAGCCGCATTGGACATTGGTAAGTAGCCGTCGAGATTCAAGAATCCAAACTAACCGAGCATGAACCATGCGCTCCATCACCTTACAGACACAGCTTGTAAGAGAAATGGGGCGGTAACTAGAAGGAAGGTGTCTATCCTTCCCGGGTTTGGGTATAGGAACAACGACGGCGTCACGCCAACGCATGGGGACCTGACCTTCGGTCCAGACGCGATTGTAGGTACGAAGAAGGAAGCTTTTGCCCGCCGGAGAAAGGTGTGCCAGCATCTGAACGTGAATGGCATCTGGCCCCGGAGCAGAGGACCGGATCAGTGCAAGCGCACGTTCGAGTTCCCGCATAGTAAAGGGGGCATTATAAGTTTCCAGATTCAGCGAGTGGAAGGAAGGTCGCCGAGCCTCTTCTGCCTCTTTCCTGGGAAGGAAGGCAGGGCGGTAATGGGCGGAGCTTGAAACCTCCGCGAAAAGCCGGCCGAAGGCGTTGGAGACAGCCACAGGATCAACGAGGACCTCATTACCTGAGGTCAGGCCAGGTACCGAGGAGTGGGCCTTAATGCCCGACAGCCGGCGCAGGCCACCCCATACGACAGAAGAGGGAGTAAAACTGTTAAAGGAGCTGGTGAAAGAGGCCCAACAAGCTTTTTTGCTGTCTTTGACGACTCTACGGCATTGCACTCGGAGCCGTTTGTATCCAATACAATTCGCCAACGTAGGATGGCGGCGAAAGGTGCGTAAAGCACGTCGTCGAGCACGGATAGCGTCTCTACAAGCCTCGTTCCACCAGGGGACGGAAACGCGACGTGAAGAAGAGGTAGTACGAGGAATGGAACGTTCGGCAGCATTGATGATAACAGCCGTGAGGTATTCGACCTGACTGTCACAACTGAGAAAATCGTGGTCCGGAAAGGTCGCCAGGGAGGAGTAAAGCCCCCGGTCAGCTTTCGGTATGTTCCAGCTCGAAAGACGTGGGGATGGGGTGTGGTGCAGGAGACGAACGACACAGGGGAAGTGGTCGCTCGAATAGACGGACGAATAACTCCCCCACCCTTTTCCATAGCTTAATAGGCTTCCCTGTCGATGGGACTCTACATCCTAATCATTTTTCCTTATTACTGGTGCTGCATATAACATTTCCCGTCATCTTCTAAAAATTCGTGCTTACAAACACATTGGTGTCCAAAATTAAAGCAACAAACCGCGATTTCCCAGCTCTGTATCTAATTCACGATACAATTATACAAACTGTCAACAAATGTCCACATGATCGTGTCCTGCGCGGAATATGGCATTCTGGTCAACGGACAATCATGCCAACGATGACGTCAGCGCTCCTACCAAACGGGGTAGAGTTTGCCGTATCGTCTTCATCCACAATCAAAGTGTACACAGCCACAGACAGTGCAGTATGGCACAGAGAAGACGCCTGCCAGACTCACTGCGGTGGTGGGCCATAGGAAGAATGGAAGCAGGACAGTCGAAAGCTGATGTGGGCCGCGCGGGATTAGCCGTGCGGTCTCAGGCGCTGCATTAATGGACTGTGAGGCTGGTCTCGGCGGAGGTTCGAGTCCTCCCTCGGGCATGGGTATGTGTGTTTGTCGTTAGGATAATTTAGGTTAAGTAGTGTGTAACCTTAGGGACTGATGACCTTAGCAGTTAAGTCCCATAAGATTTCACACACTTTTGAACATTTTGAGCTGATGCGGCCCGATGGCTTAATGAGAATCGTTCTGTTGTTTCTCGGATATGGCGACAGTTTATAGAGCCCGAAACTGTATCCCGAATACTAGGGCAGGGCCGACCGTGTGCGACATCAGAGAGAGAGAGAGAGAGAGAGAGAGAGAGAGAGAGAGAGAGAGAGAGAGATCCGTTATTTGGCGCCGGCCAGAGTGGCCGAGCGGTTCTCGGTGTTACAGTCTGGAATCGCTACGGTCGCAGGTTCGAATCCTGCCTCGGGCATGGATGTGTGTGTGTTGTCCTTAGGTTAGTTAGGTTTAAGTAGTTCTAAGTTATAGGGGACTGATGACCTCAGTTGTTAAGTCCCATAGTGCTCAGAGCCATCCATCGTTATTTGGCTGTAAGGACACGACGTACCGCCTTTGTAATGCACGGCAACTGACCTCTGACCTCGCAGCACCCATTGGACAGTGTACAGGAAGCTTCAACAAAGTGACCTTTACTGTCGGAGACCTGCTGCATGTGTACCACTGACGCGTCTTCACAGAAGGGAACGTCTAGAGTGGAGACGTGAACATACCTCCTGGACGGTCGGACAGTGGGCCATTGTTCTTTTCAAAGATGAGTCCTGATTTGATCTGCAGAATGTTTCTCGACAGATTCGCATCTGGATGAAATGTGGAACACGATTTCGGGACCCAAACATTGTGCGAAAAGACCGATATCGAGGAGGATCCCTATGGTGTGGGCACGGATTACGTTGACCACTCGAACAGCTCTTCGTGAAACCGTACGGGTGAATCTGAAGATTTAACTGTCAGGTATCCTGTCGATATCTTCGGATCTCATGTGCGAACCGTTGTGGGCCCAGACTTTGCACTGACGGATGATAATGCTCCACCTCAGAGCATTTGAATCCCATAGAGCATGACTGTGAGGCACTAGGGGAGACTTGTTGCATCATGTCAGCGTCCACCAACCGCTCCCCAAGACTTGCGAGCACCTCTGCAGGAAGAATGGGCGTTAGTGCCTCAACGTGAGAATGACGACATCATTCACAGCATACCCCGACGTTGTCACGCCTGTAGTGCTGCCAGAGGTGGTCACACCCCATAGTGAGCACATTAACCAGTCGTCGGTATGTGTGTGCAAATCTGTTAAGTTGAAAAAAAACGAGTAACAATTATGTGCCGCGCGGGATTAGCCGAGCGGTCTTGGGCGCTGCAGTCATGGACTGTGCGGCTGATCCCGGCAGAGGTTCGAGTCGTCCCTCGGGCATGAGTTTGTGTGTTTGTCCCTAGGATAATTTAGGTTAAGTAGTGCGTCAGCTTAGGGACTGATGACCTTAGCAGTTAAGTCCCATAAGGTTTCACACACATTTGAACTTTTTTTTCCAACATTTATGTTTACCGTTATGCATGTTGTACTTGTTTACGTTCTGTATTCTCTACATAGTTTCAACTATGGTATCACCTGTTTTGCTGTGTTCATACACGCAACCTTGCAAAATGTCCGTTTGTTGCTTCAATTTTGAACAGTAGTGTATGTTGTTGTTGTTGTTGTGGTCTTCAGTCCTGAGACTGGTTTGATGCAGCTCTCCATGCTACTCTATCCTGTGCAAGCTTCTTCATCTCCCAGTACCTACTGCAACCTACATCCTTCTGAATCTGCTTAGTGTATTCATCTCTTGGTCTCCCCCTATGATTTTTACCCTCCACGCTGCCCTCCAATACTAAATTGGTGATCCCTTGATGCCTCAGAACATGTCCTACCAACCGATCCCTTCTTCTGGTCAAGTTGTGCCACAAACTTCTCTTCTCCCCAATCCTATTCAATACTTCATCATTAGTTATGTGATCTACCCATCTAATCTTCAGCATTCTTCTGTAGCACCACATTTCAAAAGCTTCTATTCTCTTCTTGTCCAAAGTATTTACCGTCCATGTTTCACTTCCATACATGGCTACACTCCATACAAATACTTTTAGAAATAACTTCCTGACACTTAAATCTATACTCGATGTTAACAAATTTCTCTTCTTCAGAAACGCTTTCCTTGCCATTGCCAGTCTACATTTTATATCCTCTCTACTTCGTCCATCATCAGTTATTTTGCTCCCCAAATAGCAAAACTCCTTTACTACTTTAAGTGTCTCATTTCCTAATCTAATACCCTCAGCATCACCCGACTTAACTCGACTACATTCCATTATCCTCGTTTTGCTTTTGTTGATGTTCATCTTATATCCTCCCTTCAAGACACCATCCATTCCGTTCAACTGCTCTTCCAAGTCCTTTGCTGTCTCTGACAGAATTACAATGTCATCGGCGAACCTCAAACTTTTTATTTCTTCTCCATGGATTTTAATACCTACTCCAAATTTTTCTTTTGTTTCCTTTACTGCTTGCTCAATATAGAGATTGAACAACATCGGGGAGAGGGTACAACCCTGTCTCACTCCCTTCCCAACCACTGCTTCCCTTTCATGTCCCTCGACTCTTATAACTGCCATCTGGTTTCTGTACAAGTTGTAAATTGCCTTTCGCTCCCTGTATTTTACCCCTGCCACCTTTAGAATTTGAAAGAGAGTATTCCAGTCAACATTGTCAAAAGCTTTCTCTAAGTCTACAAATGCTAGAAACGTAGGTTTGCCTTTCCTTAATGTTTCTTCTAAGATAAGTCGTAAGGTCAGTATTGCCTCACGTGTTCCAGTATTTCTACGGAATCCCCGAGGTCGGCATCTACTAGTTTTTCCATTCGTCTGTAAAGAATTCGTGTTAGTACTTTGCAGCTGTGGCTTATTAAACTGATGGTTCGGTAATTTTCACATCTGTCAACACCTGCTTTCTTTGGGATTGGAATTATTATATTCTTCTTGAAGTCTGAGGGTATTTCGCCTGTTTCGTACATCTTGCTCACCAGATGATAGCGTTTTGTCAGGACTGGCTCTCCCAAGGCCGTCAGTAGTTCCAATGCAATGTTGTCTACTCCGGGGGCCTTGTTTCGACTCAGGTCCTTCAGTGCTCTGTCAAACTCTTCACGCAGTATCGTATCTCCCATTTCATCTTCATCTACATCCTCTTCCATTTCCATAATATTGTCCTCAAGTGCATCGCCCTTGTATAGACCCTCTATATACTCCTTCCACCTTTCTGCTTTCCCTTCTTTGCTTAGAACTGGGTTTCCATCTGAGCTCTTGATGTTCATACATGTGGTTCTCTTATCTCCAAAGGTCTCTAATTTTCCTGTAGGCAGTATCTATCTTACCCCTAGTGAGATAAGCCTCTACATCCTTACATTTGTCCTCTAGCCATCCTTGCTTAGCCAGTTTGCACTTCCTGTATATATATGTATATATAGTAGTGTATATAGGGGCTTATATATCGGAATCCGACAGCGGCGGGATCGCAACCTATCAGCAGTACGGTTTATCGTTCTGCTATACTGCTACGTCGGCATGTCAGGACTTTCATGCGAACATGGAATCTACGAGTTCAGGAAGGTAATCAAAGCCATGCAGAATCTCAACGGAAAGACGCGATTAGCGCCCGAAGGACAGGTATATTGCTCTCTCGGCTGTGCATGTCGTGCCTTGAATCAGAAAATGGACTCTGAGCAGATCATTGTTGCCGCTTTCCTTGCTGCTGCAGGAGAGCGTTGCTTCGACAGTGGTGCCTCCCACTACAACACTGGGCACTGGAAAAGCACCACGACGGCTTTCTGAAGGGTCTCGGCTCCACGAACATCATCACTATGGTCGCATCGGCTCCGAGGGGAACGAACGCTATCAGATTACTTTCGTCATAGACACATGAGCCCAGTATCTAGCGTGATTGTATGGGGTGCGATTGAGAACTTAACGCGATCACCTCTGGTTCACGTAGACGATGATCTTAGGCTTCGTTATGCCCTATTTTGAGGTACCTGTGAAGTTTCTTTAATAGGGTAACGCAAGACCACATCCCGCCCGTGCCGTACTGACCTGCCTCGATACAGCGGGTGTTCCACTTCTGCTCTGGCCAGTATGTTCCCCAGATCTCCCAGCCACTGGAAAAAAAAATAATAATTCGGCCACGGGTCGCCGAAAGATTGCCACGACACCCCTCGCCAGCCAATACGAGTTGAAGCAGCACTGAATGACGTAGTCGTGTCAGTAATCCAAGATTAGTTCTACTCAAAGCCCAGTCGTGTGAAATTCTTGTTCCTGTCAAGATATGGCAGCTTTTGCCTACTAAATTTAGCACTCAACTCATGTAGTACTGTATTCTTCCTACGATTTTGCAGCCGGCTGCTGTGGTCGAGCGGTTCTAGACGCTTCAGTGCGGAATCGCGCTGCTGCTACGGTCGCAGGTTCGAATCCTGCCACGGGCGTGGATGTGTGTGATGTCCTTAGGTTATCTAGGTTTAAGTAGTTCTGAGTCTAGGGAACTGATGACCTCAGATGTTACGTCCCATAGTGCTTAGAGCCATCTAAACCATCTATGATTTTGCATACCTTATGCACAATAATTTCGTTGTTTCCTACCTTATTCTAGATAAGTACCCAGCAAGACCCGTAAACTGGTGTTGAAATTTTAATGCCGAGCAATGTGCAGCATCAAACATCATTATGTTGCTATACTAAGCATTGTTACCATACATTCAATACCATTATCAACCGCCACATTTCATCAACGTGGGCTCAGATATTCCGACTGGGTGTTTCTTTGCTACCTCTCTGGTCTAGTTCGAGCGACAAACTCTCCTCACATTTAAGTGTATTCCTCGTAATGTGTGACTTAGTGTTTTGTGGTAAAGTTCCAGATAATAGATTCAAAAGTCTCAAGCTCGATTCCCGGTCTCCGGAGTTTTATGTACCAGTTTTCACTTCTGGCGGTTTTTGTTAACGGAAAAAATGGCGAGTTGCAATGTTTTTCGAAATCCACATTACCTGTACTTCCCCCCAGGTAACGGTTGCGCAAGTCGCCGTAGGAAGGCAATGGTATACCATCTAATAGGCCCTTGCGTGCTAGTAAACGCTGCAGGCTTCAAACTATCCTTCGAGTTGATGACAGTAACTGATGAGTATTTCTCATGAACTGGTTGCTTTTTTTTTCTTTGTGGTAGATAACCCACCAACTTACAGTTTCTTCGGTTTTCTTTCTTCTTCTTCTTCTTCTTCAAAGAATTTTGGAGCATAGTACCCGTTCCCGTTACTCCCAGGTCTCGATCAGCTGAACTTATTATTTTCCTTATTCTTATTCTACTTCCCACACTATTTATAGTCTTTCTACGCTCTTCGCCCATCTCATACAATCCACAAAAAAATCACTGATACATAAAATTTTAAGCTTTTCTTTAACTTCTTTGTTCCTTATTGAAGAACTGAACGATCTAAGAAATTTCATTTCTACCACTTCGAAATGAGGTTTTTTATTATTATTTATCGCCTTTCGCTTGCACAAAGTACAGGCACAGCAGCAACTTACGAAATCCGAGTTCCCTTTTAGACTGTGTTTACATGTTCCACATCATTTCACCGTTGTCATTATTGTAATAGATATCACAGCCTAAATACCTACAACAGATAGTCTGTTCGACTGGCTGGTTTTGAAAAGTTATTTATCACTTACAGGGACATTTTCCTATGAATCCCATTACTTTTCTTTTTTTGGATCGGTAAATTCTAATTGTAGTAAACATGTCACAGTGTATGAATGGCCAGTTGCAGCCCGTCTTCTCTTGTCATCAAGAAAAATAAGCAGCTTTTCTCTCCCTTCAGACTAATTAAATACAAATATTTTGCAAACACATTCCGCCACCGTCTCCGCCGTCACTGCGAGCGGTTTCTTCCTTGTAACGGGAAAAAACGACGAGTTTTGTGAAGTAGCTGTCGCACCTGTCAGTGAAGACAATTTTTCGCGATCATTTTCCGGCTTTGCCCTGTTGCGGTTACAGGGCGCACTTGCTTTTAATTGTCACACGGCTTTAGCCACGTGATTCCCACTACACGCGAGAGAGAGAGAGAGAGAGAGAGAGAGAGAATGTCTTTTCCCGTACAGCTGGGAAGATACGGACAACAAGCGAATTCCTTCGCGGAATAGGGCCCTTGTGGCTGAAACGTGAGACGGAGATCAGTTAAGTGGCCGTTACGAGGTTTTATTAGGGGCCGACGAGGCGCGTCTGCGAGGCCGTTTGCGCGTCATCATCATGCCCAATCACCCAGCAGCGCGCCACGCTTCGCTGGGAAGTTTCGCGCAGCCGAACGCGCCAAGTGCGACGAATGTGCTCCACGGAGCAGAAACCGCTATCTGCGAGAGCCAGGCGTCCCTGGCTGTGATCCGCTCTGCCTCGGGTCGTTCGTCCGTTCGGCAACGTAGGCGGAACAGCTGCAGCACGTGCAGCCGACTGCAAGGGCAGCCCTCTCCCCTCCCCCGACACGACCTGGCTCTTTTACAACGATGCCACGCTGGCCAGCGAAGGGGGAGCGAATGAAAGATATGGCGCTGGCAAGGGGGAACGGGAGAAGGTATATCAACAGCTTTGTAATGGCGGAAGGAAACACCGAGAGCGAGTGACTTCCCAATACTTCCGGCGTTTTAAAGATAGGCGTTGTGAAGCCAAATGAACGGACTGCTAGTCAACCACTTTGTGGTCTTCAGTGCGAAATCTGGTTTAATGTAGTTTTCCCCTCTATTCTGTGCAAGCGCCTTCATATCTGCTTAACTTTGAGGCTTCAGTCTTCTGACAGGTTTGATGCTATCCGCCACAAATTTCTCTCCTGTGCTAACCTTTTCATCCCAGAGTAGCAACTGCAACGTACGTCCTCAATTATTTGCTGGATGTACTCAAGTCTCTCTCTTCCTCTTCGGTTTTTACACTCTACACCTCCCTCTAGTACAATGGAAGTTATTCCACGACGTTCTAACAGATGTCCTACATCCTGTCCCCCCTCCTTGTCAGTGTTTTCCATATACGCCTTTCCTTGCCGTTTTGGCGGAGAACCTACTCATTCCTTACCTTATCGATCCACCCGATTTTCAACGTTCTTCTGCAGCATAACATCTCAAACGCTTCGATCCTCTTCTGTTCCAATTTTCCCATAGTCTTTGTTTCACTACCACACAATGCTGTGCTCCGAAGGTACATTCTCAGAAGTTTCTTCCTCAAATTAAGACCTATGTTTGATACTAATACACTTATCTTGGTAAGGAATGCCCTTTTTGCCAGGGATAGTCTGCTTTTTATGTCCTCCATGCTCCGTCTGTCAAGTGTTATTTTACTGTCTAGGAACCAGAAATCATTAACTTCATTTACTACGTGATCACCAGTTATGAAACCTCACTGTTCCCGTTTCTATTACTTACATCTTTCTTCGGTTTACTCTCAATCCATATTCTGCTCAGGCCATTCAATAAACCCTGTAATTCTTCTTCACTTTCAAAGAGGACAGAAATGTCATCTGCGAATCTTACTACTGATATCCTTCCACCCCGAATTTTAATCCCAGCCTTGCCTAGACCTGTCCAATATTGTCCCCCACACTTCGCTCCATTACCGAGTTGACGATTCCTTCACGCCATAAATTGTCTTTCACCCCAAATAGGCTCAGAAGTTTCTCGTTAGTTACCCGACCTACCCATACAATCTTCAGGATTCTTCTGCAGTACCACGTTTCAAGTTTCTATTCTCAACTTGTCTGAACTGCTTAACGTCTAGTTCTCACTTCCGCACAAGGCCGCACTCCAGACACAAAAAATACCTTCAGAAAAGACTTCCTAACATTTAAATCTATAATCGATGCTGGCAGGTTTCTCTTTTTTTTTCAGAAACGCTTTTCTTGCTATTGTTAGGCTGCATTTTACATTCTCTTTACTTCGGCCATCGTCAGTTTCATTGTTGCCTAAATAGCAACTGCTTTCTGTGTTTTATTTCCTAATCTAATTGCCTCAGCATCACAGCATTTGATTCGCTTAAATTCTGTTGTAGTTTTGTTTATATTCCTCTTATAACTTCTTTTCAAGAATATTATGCTAATGAACCAGAAAATTTGTTTCTAACAGCATCACAAAGCGGGCGTTTTTATGTGATACTTTTATTTGTATTCAAATTTTTCCTCAGCATTTACTTGAAACAGTGACGTAAGCGACTGACAGCTGCGTCAAAACAAGTCTCGTAGATTGCTTACTCACTAAGTACTACCTGTATAACCACCCGAATGGATTTATGTTCAACAAGAAGTATGCAGACGCTCTAGTTCCAAATTCGAGGAACCTCTCTGTCAAGATTAACAGGTCACAAGCAAAATTCTTCATGACCTAAATTGTTTCCCACGGTCGGAAAGCGGTCAACGACTATGAATGCAATTGACGTAGAATTGCCTGAAAAACTTCTAGAAAAAATATAAAAGATGAAGGAAACCATTAGTTAAAAGCAATATTCGACAAACTTTCCCATGGTTTTCGGATTCCTGACAACCGTCGCATAAATGCCAACGCTTGATTGCCCGTGACCATCTCCCATGTCAATGAGTTGTGAAGCTCAGGAATGGAGCCCATTTGGGCCCACTGACACTTGTTGCGCTAATTGATTGAATTATTACACCGCGGCACTGACACGCAAGACAATGTGTAGAGCGGTTCTAGGCGCTTCAGTCCGGAACCGCGCAGGTTCGAATCCGGCCTCGGGCATGGATGTGTGTGCTGTCCTTAGGTTAGTTAGGTTTAATTAGTTCTAAGTCTAGGTGACTGATCACCTCAGATGTTAAGTCCCATAGTGCTTATAGCCATTTGAACCATTTGAATAATATGGCGTCCAATCGAAAGGCTTGCACCAGCCTGGAAGCCTCATCAGTCATTCATTCGTAATGTGAAACACTGTGCTATGCTTACGAAACTTGTGATAGCGCCTAACAAAGATACTGAAGGAATATTCACTATCCGTCATACACGGTCGCCTCATATTAATGTGACCACTACCTAGGTTCAGAGTCAACGTGAAATAAGCGATCACTGACGGCAGAAGGCAGCACTAGCGAAGGAGCGTGAATAAACAGTCGCGGGGGCATTGACTTAAGAGCCAAGGTTGGAACCATTTCCGAAACGGCTAAGTTCGTGAACTGTTCGTGTGTTGCCGTGGTTTAAGTACACCGTGCACGGGGGCTACCAACTGTTGTGGCGTAGCAAGACAGCCACGCCACGGAAGTAGCCGAAAGGCACGCGCTAAGCTCACGCAGATGGGCGTGAGGTCTGAAACAGGATACGTAATGAATGCTATAAAGAAAAGTACGTAGCTTCTGGAATACTTAACTTTAATCCAAACTTGTGGTACATCGCTCTTCACGATACAAGTGAGACTCTGTAGATACATGCAATGTTACTAATGGCGCCTTGCTAGGTCGTAGCCATTGACTTAGCTGAAGGCTATTCTAACTATCTGCTCGGCAAAGGAGCGAGGCTTTGTCAGTGTGCATCGCTAGCTACGTCGTCCGTACAACTGGGGCGAGTGCTAGTTCGTATCTCGAGACCTGCCTTGTGGTGGCGCTCGGTCTGCGATCACACAGTGGCGACACGCGGGTCCGACATGCACTAATGGACCGCGGCCGATTTAAAACTACCACCTAGCAAGTGTGGTGTCTGGCGGTGACACCACACCAACAGTGTTTACTCAATGACCATCAGCGAACGTTGCCGCGTATGGGGCTCCGCAGCAAACGCTTCGTGCATGCACCCTTGCTAACTGCTGTTCATAGGCGATGAAGGCTGGAATTTGCACGCCAATGCCGCAACTGTATGTACACTGCGGTCTGACAGATGGATCACGTTTTATGCTTCATCGGACAGATGGCCGTTGGCCAAATATCTGAAAGCAAAGGATCCCGGTCGGAAGAGGGACCTGTCTCTTAAGCAAAACCACACAGCAGGAACTGACTAATTGGAAAACCTACCGCAGTAGTAGCTTCTTTATAACAAGACATTGTGGCGAAGGAGGAAGACTAGCCCAACAATCCCCATTCTGTCGGTGTCAAAGTCGTTAGGTATGCAGAATTAGTGAAGACGAGGAAATGAAATGAAAAAAAAAAAAAAAAAAAACAATGTGGGGAAAGACCACTGAGAAGCTGATAATGATTTGGGACAGACTGGAGTGCAATAACGAGTAATGAAAATGAAATGGAGAAGGGCAGAATAGGTGGATGGATCAAGGAAGTTCCTTGTTGAATTCCAAGAAATTAAGACCGGGCCGACAGCGTAATTGATGGTTGGTAGAAGACATACAGAAACAACTTGAATATTAATGGCTGATCATTGGCACTCATGTAGGAGTCTAGAGCACAGTTTTGTCCAGCAATGGAAGTGGCTGACTGCAATGGTTGGGGCAGTGGTGGTGATATCTTACGTTCTACTGTCCAGCTGATCTTCTTAGTAAGGATGTTTTCTTTAAATTGCCTATACTGTTTTTCAGCTGATTAAGCGTTTTCTAGATTTCAATTCTACCTGACGTCGGGGGGGGGGGTAAATACTGAGAGAACACTGTGACATGTTTCATTCTTAATCATCATTAGTTTCTATGCATTGAATCCAGGACGCTGGAAGGTGGAAACCAGACTTTTACGTTGCGCCCTGTTACGATCTAAATTCGTCCTCTATCCACTAACACCATCTGTCAGCGTACGTATGAGACAGGCAATAATGGTTTTGAGTAAATGCTGGTTTCACGAACTAAGTGACCGCTATGTTTTACAGGCTACATACACTCGGCCCGTTAAGGGCTGAACCAAACTACACTCCTGGAAATGGAAAAAAGAACACATTGACACCGGTGTGTCAGACCCACCATACTTGCTCCGGACACTGCGAGAGGGCTGTACAAGCAATGATCACACGCACGGCACAGCGGACACACCAGGAACCGCGGTGTTGGCCGTCGAATGGCGCTAGCTGCGCAGCATTTGTGCACCGCCGCCGTCAGTGTCAGCCAGTTTGCCGTGGCATACGGAGCTCCATCGCAGTCTTTAACACTGGTAGCATGCCGCGACAGCGTGGACGTGAACCGTATGTGCAGTTGACGAACTTTGAGCGAGGGCGTATAGTGGGCATGCGGGAGGCCGGGTGGACGTACCGCTGAATTGCTCAACACGTGGGGCGTGAGGTCTCCACAGTACATCGATGTTGTCGCCAGTGGTCGGCGGAAGGTGCACGTGCCCGTCGACCTGGGACCGGACCGCAGCGACGCACGGATGCACGCCAAGACCGTAGGATCCTACGCAGTGCCGTAGGGGACCGCACCGCCACTTCCCAGCAAATTAGGGACACTGTTGCTCCTGGGGTATCGGCGAGGACCATTCGCAACCGTCTCCATGAAGCTGGGCTACGGTCCCGCACACCGTTAGGCCGTCTTCCGCTCACGCCCCAACATCGTGCAGCCCGCCTCCAGTGGTGTCGCGACAGGCGTGAATGGAGGGACGAATGGAGACGTGTCGTCTTCAGCGATGAGAGTCGCTTCTGCCTTGGTGCCAATGATGGTCGTATGCGTGTTTGGCGCCGTGCAGGTGAGCGCCACAATCAGGACTGCATACGACCGAGGCACACAGGGCCAACACCCGGCATCATGGTGTGGGGAGCGATCTCCTACACTGGCCGTACACCACTGGTGATTGTCGAGGGGACACTGAATAGTGCACGGTACATCCAAACCGTCATCGAACCCATCGTTCTACCATTCCTAGACCGGCAAGGGAACTTGCTGTTCCAACAGGACAATGCACGTCCGCATGTATCCCGTGCCACCCAACGTGCTCTAGAAGGTGTAATTCAACTACCCTGGCCAGCAAGATCTCCGGATCTGTGCCCCATTGAGCATGTTTGGGACTGGATGAAGCGTCGTCTCACGCGGTCTGCACGTCCAGCACGAACGCTGGTCCAACGGAGGCGCCAGGTGGAAATGGCATGGCAAGCCGTTCCACAGGACTACATCCAGCATCCCTACGATCGTCTCCATGGGAGAATAGCAGCCTGCATTGCTGCGAAAGGTGGATATACACTGTACTAGTGCCGACATTGTGCATGCTCTGTTGCCTGTGTCTATGTGCTTGTGGTTCTGTCAGTGTGATCATGTGATGTATCTGACCCCAGGAATGTGTCAATAAAGTTTCCCCTTCCTGGGACAATGACTTCACGGTGTTCTAATTTCAATTTCCAGGAGTGTATAAGGTTTCCTGCACTCCCTTCTGTCAGTTAAACATAGAATGCTCGTTCTTTCAATTGAATTTTTGGGGTATTTAAACGAAAACGATTGAATGGTATCCCTTGTTATAACTCTGCAACAGTTAGAAACCGTGATACTGTAACTGGTGTTTGCACTTAATGCAGGCAGTGCTGTGCTCAATTCTCGGGACACCATAATATCAAGAATCATAGTGCTTGTTGCACTCTTAATATTGTAATCACTCTCCGTTGTTAGTTTCCTAAAATTCCGCACTTCGGTACAGCCAGAGATAGGAGGTCATTTCCGTACTGGGGAATCCCCAACAGAGATATTCAACTTATCACCGGAAGGCCACAAAGGGCGAAGCACAATCAGCAACGGGTACATCCTTTGGCCCAATTCTAACTACGCTATTCACATTTACAACGTTCCTAAAGGAAACGAACCACAACATCACTTCAGTGTCCTTCAGTTACCGTAAATCTAAAGGAATTACAATTCCTCAGTATGCGGGGAACATTGTTTTGTGTAAAACGGCAGCTCGCGTATGTAAAAACACAGCTTGTAATATTTACGTTTTCAATTTAGTCCAAGAGATTCCGCTTTTATAAGTGATAGTCCCAGCTCAGTTCCGCCACATAATAAATACAATTTTAGGGCTATAAATTATATAGGCCTATTCATTTTTGTAGTAAACGAATTACTCCTAGTTTTTAATGCCAGCGATCAATGGAGCATAATGCTTGCTAATTTTTTTAAGAAATGACATATTGCCAAACAGAAGTATGCGACTTTATAAATGTTTATACAATAATTTAGTTAAATAATTACGGTTCTTACATTACCGGTTCCGGCAGTTCAGTGCCACCTTTAGATGTGATTAATCCACTGAAACCTTCATCCAGATATGTAGAAGTCCTGATTATGCACTTTGAATTGTTATTTATCATAACGAACCTGTTAGAGCATTAGTCACATCTGAAGAGGACGAATAATTGCCGAAACCAACAATGTGATGACTGGAATTATCATACTATCGTCAATCGCCAATTTTTTAAGATAATTCCAAATAGGAAGCAAGACTAAGGTTTAGCGTGTGTCGACGATGAGATAATTAGAGACTAATTCGTACTCAGAGGAGTAGGGCGAAAATCAGCCTTTCATCCCTTTCATCGCGAACCACCCTGTCACTTGGCTTAGGGGGTCTAGGGAAACTACAGGAAACCTAGATCTGGGTGATAGGACAGGACTTTGCACTCGACACCTACCACATACGTGACAGAAAAGTGTTTAAGCACTGTAACATATCAGCCAGTCCGACGATGGCTTCATGCCCGAAACTAGTTACAACAAAATAGCACTTTTTCTCACTTTTTTTTGTTTTTGATGAAATTAAATGGCTGCAGTTGATATTCTCGCCGTCACGGTTAAGTGACTCCAGTGGGCATTCTCGCCGTCATGATTTTTTATACATTGCACTCAAACGTCACTAGATATTAAGTACCCTTTCTACAGAGATTACTGTGAGGCATTCCAGAGAGCGAAACGATGTGCTACATCAGCAGTCGCTAGTCTTTTGCGAAAATCCTTACTGTACTTCATGAGAGTCTCTCACGACCACGACCTCACGTAAAGTCGAGTATTTCATTAAGAAAGCCTAGCACAATCTTCTGGTGGCTCCAGCAAAAATACGCATGCGCAATGGCCACAGGTACAGCACGCGCATACTTCACGATTTCAAATGTTACAGTGGCTGTTTTCACGGCCAAAATACGCTGAAGTTAACCGAATAGTTTCAAGCATTATTACCAAAGACCGGCAGATTTATCTCTTTTCATAGATAGGTATCTCGAGCGGAAATTAATTACTGGGCCTTCTTTTTTCTTCCGAAACTCACGTGGTAAGTAGCGATGCCCGATTCCGTCTGTCTGGACACATGGGATAACAGGTGTCTAGGCTGTAAAACCTACCCCCCCCCCCCCAACGCACGCACACACACACACACACACACACACACACACACACACGAACACGCAAAATTATATAACGTCTAGTGACTGCAAGTATTATGCACACATGTGTCAGTCTACTTTGAGCAGCTGTAGTAGGTCATGGCGCAACTGGCATTTAGCAGGGGAGCTCGCAGAATAGTTTGGTCAAAGTACAGCAGGTACTTGCTAGGGTCTACGCTGTTAATATCCGCACATTATTGTAAGAACAAAACAATTACAATTGCACGCTGATCACTGAGCTCGCACTGGCTGTACTAATGTGCTTAATTTTTAAGACACCGTAAATTCTGAACGAAACCAACATTGCTACTAGTAAAAAAAAAAACGAAGTTCACATAACAAACGTTATCTGTTTCTCTGTTGTATACAGCCCTGTGTTGACAAACAAATGCTCTTTCTCGTCGCACGCAGATGAAACACGTGTGAGAAGAGGGCTCCGTTAGAAGCTGTTTACTGCAAGGTTTTATGCGACAAATAGTGTACTCACAGTTTCGCTGGTGCTAGATGTAGACGGGTGCGGCGAAACTGGGCGATTTCGGCGAGAGCAGGCTCACTGCCCTGGACAGCTTGGAGATGGTGGAAGACATACCGCCACTTGCTTTGAACGCACACTATACGGCACAGTAGGAATGGTTCGTTATCGACTGCCGCTGCCGGTAATATCGGAGCCCCTGACGTGCGCGAACCCTGCAGGCGGATGGCGGCAACTGGCAAGTGGAAATGCTGCCAACTTTCGCCGTTAAAGAGAAGCGGGCCGGTGGCAGCGCGGATAGGACCGCGGTATTCGGTTGCATAGCGCAGTGGGCACTGCACAGTAGGGACAGGAGAAACGATAGCGGTATTTTAGTTCCAAGTAACCGGTATTTTAAGGTACTCGTTTGGTCTCGGTTATAACAGGTGATTTTATTTTTTAGTAATAACGGAGTAAAAAACAGAAATATCAATTAGCCACACCAGCAGTGCCCAAAAGTTTTCGTTTTTAAATAAACTGTTTAAAAAATGAATATTTTTTTCGTAAAATTTGCACTGGTTTGAAACATCGCTTTCTTAGAGAAAATGGGAAAAGCGATCAGTGCTCTGCTAATAACAATGCCGGCAGAAACGAGCAACAAACATCTGTCAGAATAATTGGTACAACGTTGCTGAGACAATAACGTCCATCACCCTGTTTACACGGGGCTCTCAAAACCGGAATTCGTAAACCGATTTCCCAATACCGCTTTGGTTGGCCATATAAACACTTCAAAATCGATTCTGGAAATCTGCTTCTAATTGCTGGTTTTAAATCGATTTTCGCTCCCGTGTAAACGCAACCGGTTCTGAAACGTGGTTGGTTTGTCAAGTTGTTTTTAGAATATTCGGTTAATATGGTTATATTGTGCAGTGAAGGAGAAGCAGAAATATTAGACTGAGCGTGAAACTCCACCTGTGATGTCCAAGTGAAGAGAAATAACGATTGTATTGACTGCATCAGAAACTGGATCAGCTGTTTTCCAGACGCCATATTTAACTGGACTAGCAAATCCGCTTCAGGCCTTAACACAAAAAAGAAAAAAGAAAATGTTCAAATGGCTCTGAGCACTATGGGACTTAATATCTGAGGTCATCAGTCCCCTAGAACTTAGAACTACTTAAACCTAACTAACCTAAGGACATACACATCCATTCCCGAGGCAGGATTCGAACCTGCGACCGTAGCAGTCGCGCGGTTCCCGACTGAAGCGCCTAGAACCGCTCGGCCAACGCGGCCGGCTTAACATGTAAACAGGACAGCGAAAAACGGTTTGCGGAAGATGTGTCGCATGTATTAAAAATGCGTAGTGCATGTTGCCATGTGTCGTGACTTAAGGTATGCGTGTAAGTGCAGTGTGCTGAACTTGCTTCCTCGATGTTTTTCGCTGTCGTCGCTGCACATCCTTTGTATTGCAGAATGGCACTAATCGTAGTGTGGAAATATTTTTACGAAGTGACATAGCAGTGAAGTACAATGCTTCATTTGTTTGCCACGCAATGAAATAATAAAAGAGGAAAGAAATTATGGTGACAGTAATAAGTTAAAAACTTCTCTGCTTGTAGCCGGCCGCGGTGGTCTCGCGGTTGAGGCGCTCAGTCCGGAACCGCGCGACTGCTACGGTCGCAGGTTCGAATCCTGCCTTGGGCATGGATGTGTGTGATGTCCTTAGGTTAGTTAGGTTTAAGTAGTTCTACGTTCTAGGGGACTGATGACCACAGATGTTAAGTCCCATAGTGCTCAGAGCCATTTTTTTTCTCTGCTTGTAGCCCTTGAAAACGGACAAATTAACACGAAAAATAGAGTTCTTCAACATCAGTTTTCATCCTTCAGCACTAAATAGTTGTAATGCTCAAAGAGTGGAATGTTCCCCGATTACAAAATGCTTTTCGAGCAGAGTTTCAAAAAATTAGAATCTGTATGAGAATACTGATGAATTTTTGTGGTATTCAATCGCTTTTTGAGAAAAGTAGTAGGAAGGTTGGACAGAGAGACTTTTATTTTATTTGCCTATTTAATTTAATATTTTGATTCAGGATATCTTGGAAATGAGTCAAAATTTACCAGTCTTTGTTTGATTTCTACGTTTATTACGAGAAATAATATGAATAAAAAAACTGAAAATCGGTTAATTCAGAAAGTGGTTATTTCGAGCAGTTTTAACAGTCAGGTTAAACTGGCGTCAAAGAAAAACTATATAACCGAAGTCCGGTTTTTCAGTGATAACCGCCATCCCTGCTGCACAATTGTTTACATTTAAGGTGTTAATGACACGTCTCACTCTCTACGTAAGTAAATACATTACAAATATCTGTAAAGTACTTGGCCAGTGGGTGTTTACATTGTACTGCATATTAAGGCTTCTTACTGACGCTAGGGAAGAATGACTTCTTATATAGCGGATGAACAAAGATATAAAAATACAGTGAGAAATGCATGTTTGAACATAACTGCAGATATTAGCCAAGCCTTCAGATTGCGCTGTTGTATTTGAGTACGAACGGCACCTGTACAGTGCCCCTAATATGTTACATGTGTCAGTGGTGGTCAGAAGAGTGTTTCGTGTAGTTGTGAGTGCATCATGTCGGAGCTTAGTAGATTCAAATGTGAGCAAATTACTGGTGCTCTAATGGTGGACGCTTCAGTGAGTGGTGTTTCTACATCTACATCTATACTCCGCGAGCCACCTTACGGTGTGTGGCGGAGGGTACTTATTATACCACTATCTGATCCCCCCTTCCCTGTTCCATTCACGAATTGTGCGTGGGAAGAACGACTGCTTGTAAGTCTCCGTATTTGCTCTAATTTCTCGGATCGTTTCGTTGTGATCATTACGCGAGATATATGTGGGCGGTAGTAATATGTTGCCCATCTCTTCCCGGAATGTGCTCTCTCGTAATTTCGATAATAAACCTCTCCGTATTGCGTAACGCCTTTCTTGAAGTGTCCGCCACTGGAGCTTGTTCAGCATCTCCGTAACGCTCTCGCGCTGACTAAATTTCCCCATGACGAATCGCGCTGCTTTTCGCTGGATCATGTCTATCTCTTCTATTAATCCAACCTGGTAAGGGTCCCATACTGATGAGCAATACTCAAGAATCGGACGAACAAGCGTTTTGTAAGCTACTTCTTTCGTCGATGAGTCACATTTTCTTAGAATTCTTCCTATGAATCTCAACCTGGCGCCTGCTTTTCCCACTATTTGTTTTATGTGATCATTCCACTTCAGATCGCTCCGGATAGTAACTCCTAAGTATTTTACGGTCGTTACCGCTTCCAATGATTTACCACCTATGGCATAATCGTACTGGAATGGATTTCTGCCCCTATTTTTTCAAGATGCATTATATCGAAGATTTATACCGCATACTTGGAAAGTGTAAAAACATCATCTGCGAAGTCACAGCTGAATCCAGTTCATTAGTGAATCGCATGTCTAATAACACCGGGTTCACTAGACTTGCAGAACACCGCACAGTATATGAAGAGTGCAGTAAATGGATGTATAGCTGGCTGCAAACATTGTACGTGGTAAAGAAATGTCTTGAAATTAGCAACAGAAATATGCACGCACTGGAAATGAGGGTGAACTACATATCAAAGGACGTTTCACACTGTACAACATAATGGTTATTCCTGTTCCACTGATGGAGCGAACCTGGGAAGAATGACTGCTATTTCTAAATAATCCAAACGTATTTTAATAATTTCTGCTATTTTCAAGCTTCCCACTGCTCTTAGAAGAGCTACCGCCAGTTCAAATTTGTCGCCGTTTCTATGAGTCAACAAATCTGTGGTTGTTTGTACCGTAATTTGTGTTAGCTTCGTATTCCACATTAATAGAAACTGGTTTATCGATAGAAATATTACAAGCGTTTTACTAACTGTTTCTCTCCCACGCGAACTGCAGTCTAGCGATATTCTACAAACTTATGGAAGCCTCTCGCTTGCTTGGATTTCTAGTGCTTTTCCTTATGTAACGCTTCACCCAAGGTAACTGCGACATTTGCTGAGAGGCGAAAAAGCGACACGCTTCAGTTCAGTGAAAAACTACGGCTACTCCAAAAATAACTGTAAATCCTGTTATGGAGTATTTCTCGTGTGTTTGGAATCTATATCAAGTGACAATAGTAGAGAACATCGAACGTGCACGTAAAAGCGTCTCATGAACTACATACACGCTATAGGAAGTAAACCAGTTTAACAATATGGAATACTGGATTATAAACATATCCTTCATACAACAACCAAGAAAAATACACTATCAATCAGCGTAATATAGTTGCATATGCTTCCGCGGCCAGAGTCAGTTGACATAAGGTTTTCTGAGTATGCTACCGCGACATAATGTAGAAAACTGTACTGGAGAAACCAGCGTTTAGGCCACATTTTTGTACATGGTCGGAACGTCGGTTCCTCCAGTATAGTTTTTTTACATCATGTCGCTGTACCGTACTCTTAAAACTTTTATGTCAACTGTCAATCAATCTGCCTGTTTTCACCACTTGACCATACTGTAATAACTTTCAGAAACTTTATGGATCTCATTCTTCCTTATTTTTACTTCACTTGCAAGAAATCCCGTAACGTTACACGTTTAAATGCCAAGGAGTCCATGCCATTACGACAGAAGTACAGTAAGCAGGGAGCTACATTATTAATATTAAGTGGTATATATCTCAGGTTATTGTATATGATAGAGGAGCAGCTAAAGCACAACAATAGACAACTTTAGAGCTGTTTGGCTGTTGTAAAACTTTCATCGAATAATGGGCAGTGCCTAATGAATTGAGGAAAACGTGTAAAGCATGTTTAGTATAGCATCCGTAGCAGATTTAATGATTCTGTTGATTCATTGTTGAAGTTATCACAATGATTAAGTTTTTTCACGTATCTGAGACATACAATAGTTTGTTGCGAACCGCCATTCTCCTCTGTCAACCAGTTCAACGCAGAGTAGCATTTGCACTCTATTATTTGTCGGATATATTCCGATCTCTGCCGTTCCCAACGGTTTTTACCTCTTCACTCCCTTTTAGTACCGCGGAAGATATTCTCTGATGTCTCAAGTCCTGTCATCCTGCGTCTTCTTCTTGTCAGTGTTTCCCATATGTTCATTTCTTTCCCTCTTGTCCTATCAGCTTAAACAGTTTTCATGATATGAAACTTCCTGGCAGATTAAAACTGTGCGCCCGACCGAGACTCGAACTCGGGACCTTTGCCTGATCCTTCTACATCACCACATCTCTCTTCTTTTCCGGTTTTCCCACAGTCCATGTTCACTACCATACAATGTTGTGCCCTAAACGTAAATCTTCAGAAATTTCTTCCTCAAATTAAGGCCTATGTTTAATACTAGTAGGCTCATTCTGGTCAGGAGCGTCCTCTTTACCCGTTCTAGTCTGCTTTTTATGGTCCTCTTGCTCCTTGCGCCACAGATTATTTTGTTTCCACGGTACCAGGGTTCCTTAACTTAATCCGCTTGTGGTCACCAATTTTGATTTTAAGTTAATCGTTTATCTCCTTTCAGCTACTCCTAATTACTTGTGTCTTTCTTCGCTTTACTTTAGATCCATATTCTGTACTCACTAGACTATTCGTTCCATTCAACAAGTCCTGTAGTTCTTCTTCACTTTTACTGAGTACAGCAATGTCATTGCGAGTCATACCACTGATATTCTTCCAGCCTGCATTGTAATCCTACTCTTGAACCTATATTTTATTTCTGTCGTTGGTTCTTGGATGTATAGGTTGAACAGTAGGGCGAAAAACTGCATACCTGTCTTACGTCATTTTTAGTCTGAGCACTTCGTTCTTGATCTTCCATTCTTGTTGTTCCCTGTCGGATCTTGTACACTTTGTGAGTTACCCGTCTTATCCTATAGACTGTTACTATTTTTCTCAGAATTTCGAAAATTTTGTGCACAATTTTACATCTTTGAAAGCTTTTTCTAGGTCGATAAATCCTGTAAAAGTATCTTTGTTTTTCTTGAGTATTGCTTTCATTATCAAATGTAACTTCAGAACTGCCTCGCTGATGCCTTTATGTTTCCGAAAGCCAAATTGATCGTCAACTAACAGATCCTCAATCTTCTTTTCCATTCTTGTGTGTATTTTCTTGTCAGAAACTTGAATGCATGAGCTGTTAAGCTCTTGGTGTGTGAGTTTTCTCAGTTATCTTCTCTTGGTATCTCCGGGATAATCAGTAGGAACCAATAAAACACTGTATTGTTGAAACTTCGGGTATGAGGCAGCTCGATTCTCTAGAAAGAAACAACAAACGAGCAAATGTTGTACTGACGTGGCATGGACTCAGCTAATGTCTGAAGTAGTGTTAGAGGGGACTGACTCCATGAATCCCGCAGAGTACGAGTGGGGGGAGATCTCTTCCGAACAGCACGTTGCAAGGAATCCCAGATACGCTCAATAATGTTCATGTCTGGGGAGTTTGGTGGCCAGCGGAAGTGTTTCAATTCAGAGGGGTGTTACAATTCTAAACGTGTAAGGTGTTACATTGTCCTGCTGGAGTTGCCCAAGTCCGTCGGAATGCACTAAGGACAGGAATGGATGCAGGTGATCAGACAGGGTGCTTACGCATGTGTCACCTGTCATAGTCGTATCTAGACATATCAGGGGTCTCGTATCAATCCAACTGTACACGCCCCGTACCACTGCAGAGCCTCCACCAGCTGGAACAGTCCCCTGCCGACATGCAGTGTCCATGGATTCATGAGGTTGTCTCCATACCCGTACGCGTACATCCGCTCGACACAATGTGAAACGAGACTCGTCCGACCAGACAACATGTTTCCAGTCATCAACAGTCCAAGGTCGATGTTGACGGGTGCAGGCGAGGCCTAAAGCTTTGTGTCGTCCAGTCATCAAGGGTACACGAGTGGGCCTTCGGCTCCGAAAGCCCATATCGATGATGTTTTTGTTGAAAGGTTCGCACGCTGACACTTGATTGATGGCCCAGTATTGAAATCTGCAGCAATTTCTGGAATGGCTGCACTTCTGTCACGTTGAACGATTCTCTTCAGTCATCGTTGGTCCCGTTCTTGCAGGATCTTTTTCCGGCCGCAGCGATGTCGGAGATTTGATGTTTTACTGGATTCCTGATATTCACGGTACACAGGTGAAATGGTCGTACGGGAAAATCCCCACTTCATCGCTACCTCGGTGATGCTGTGTCCCATCGCTCACTTAAATCTTGATATCCTGGCATTGGAGCAGCAGTAACCCATCTAACAACAGCGCCTGACACTTGTCTTATATAGGCGTTGCCGACCGAGCGCTGTACTGTGCCTGTTTACATATTTCAATACGCTTGACTATATCATTTTCTTTGCTGCTTCAGTGTAGTAACAAGGAACTTATTCTCTGATGTCTGAACACATGTCCTGTTATCCTGTGCCATCTTCATGTCCCTGTTTGCATACACACCTTTCCTCGTCGATTATGCGGAGTCAGTCCACTCAATTTTCAGTATCCTTCTATATATATATATATGAGAAAAGCTTTACACCACCTCGGTTCCGAGTGTTCCGGAACCTGTACATGAAACTGGAATGGAGGTCAACATAAAAATCATTTCCGCCCTTTTTATTGCTCGTGAAAACCATACGTTGCATGTTGTACCACCATAAAGCGAGACCTTCAGAAGTGGTGGTCCAGATTGCTGTACACACCGGTGCATCTAATACCCAGCAGCACGTTCTCTTGCATTGATGCATCCCTGTATATCCCTGTATTCGTCGTCGCATACTATCCACAAGTTCATCAAGGCACCATTGATCCAGATTGTCCCACTCCTCAACGGCGATTCGGCATAGATCCGTCAAAGTGGTTGGTAGGTCATGTCGTCCATAAGCAGCCCTTTTCAAGCTATCCCAGGTATGTTCGATAGGGTTCATGCCTGGAGAACGTGCTGGCCACTCTAGTCGAGCGATGTCGTTATCCTGAAGGGTGTCATTCACAAGATGTGCACGATGGGGGCGCGAACTGTCGTCCATGAAGACAAATGCCTCGCCAATGTGCTGCCGATATGGTTGCACTATCGGTCGGAGTATGGCATTCACGTATCGTACAGCCGTTACGGCGTACGTCGGCCCCACATAATGCCACCCCAAAACAGCAGGGAACCTCCACCTTGCTGCACTCTCTGGACAGTGTGTCTACGGCGTTCAGCGTGACCGGATTACCTCCAAACACGTCTCCGACGATAGTCTGGTTGAAGGCATATGCGACACTCATCGGTGACGAGAACGTGATGCCAATCCTGAGCGGTCGTTCGGCATGTTGTTGGGCCCTTCTGTACCACGCTGCATGGTGTCGTCGTTGCAAAGATGGATTTCGGCATGGACGTCGGGAGAGAAGTTGCTCATTATGCAGCCTATTGCGCCCAGTTTGAGTCGTAACACGACACTTTGTGACTGCACCAAAAGCATTATTCAACATGATGGCGTTGCTGTCAGGGTTCCTCCGAGACATAATCCGTAGGTAGGCGACATCCGCTGCATTAGTAGTCTTGGGCGGCCTGAGCAAGGCACATCAATCGATAGTTCCTGTCTCTCTGTATCTATATCACGTCCGAAAAACATCGCTTTGGTTCACTCCGAAACGCCTGGACACTTCCCTTGTTCAGAGCCCTTCCTGGCACAAAGTAACAATGCGGACACCATCGAACAGCGGTATTGAACATCTAGTCATGGTTGAACTAAGCACGTCGTGTACCTCCTTCCTTGTGGTATGACTGGAACTGATCGGCTGTCGGACCCCCTCCGTCTAATAGACGCTGCTCATGCATGATTGTTTACATCTTTGGGCAGGTGTAGTGACATCTCTGAACAGTCAAAGGGACTGTGTCTGTGATACAATATCCACAGTCAACGTCTATCTTCAGGAGTTCTGGGAGCCGGGGTGATGCAAAACTTTCTTTGGTGTGTGTATACACTGTATAGACCAATCTAAGAAATAACAAATTCATTATCCATAGCGGATATAATTTTAAATTTTAAATAAATTACGGTATAGTACGAAAAACTGGCACAGCTACAAATAGCAATGGAGCCCGATAAGGCGGCTCAACCTGAGGATAGTTGGTTTGACGTCAGTCTGCGGGGTACAAGGCAAGTATAGTTTGTCATTAAATATGGCAATACTTTTTTTTTGTGAGTATTCTTCCTGTGTCTCCTTTCTTTTCCTGAATTTTCTTCTCATGTTAACTATCAAAGCGTAAATTTAAAGTTTTACCATATTTCCCATTTTTATAATATCCCTGTTTGTGCGACTTCTTTATGTAAGTATCACAGTTTTAATTTCTATCCATAAATAATACCAGTAATCAAAAATGAACTTTACTCGCTGTATAAAATATAAAATATTCCAAGTTTTACATTGACAGATGACGAGCTTATATATGTATATATTGCTTGATCTGTAAAAACAGAGTTTCCGATACTGTGGTCTTCTGAAGGAAGTTTTGTAAATTTAAACCTCTTAAAACGTAATTTTTAGTGCTTTTATGAGCATTTTTGAAGTGTAAATAGAAGATTTGTTTTACATAGCTTCAACCTCAGCAAAAGTTCTCTTATCTCACATCTCAAAACCTGCAGTTCTGATTTCTTTTCGTCAGAGGTACCGGTAAGGCATACCGGTGTGTACTGTCACAGATCAATGTGTGTATATTAGTCTTTTCACCACTGGTATGTTCACGTATGCATTTCATTTGACACATATATTGAACAAACCTTCTCCTGCCTCTTTTTGTGTCCACCTCTGTCTCCCTTCGTCTCTCTGCCTCTTTCTCCCTCTTCACCTCATCCTCCAACCTGATCTGTCTCTTCCTCGCTGCTCTCTCAGTTTCATATCCTCCTTTCCCCCTTCTTTATTCATTACCTCCACCACCTCCCTTTGACTGTAGTCTCCTCCTCCTCCCCTTCTTTCCATCTCTGCCTTCCCCTCTTCATTTCCACCTGTCCACTGCCCCTCATGCATCTCTCCCTCCTCCTCTCTATCCATTTTCTCCACCTCTCCTCTAACCTTCTCAACGTGGCCCCAGCCATATTCATTGTCATGGGTAACCCAGGCAATACAGTTCAATACAGCAGGCAGACACTACTACAGTAACATGGCAGTCATTCAGAGCAGTCTATACATCAGGGACTTGAAGATCGTTTATTTGCCTCTGATGTAAGTGCTGCCAGGCAAAGCAGGTCGATGAAGCAGGATAATACTACTCCAACACAACGTGCCTGTCATGCGGGATACCCTCCATGTTGGGTGCTGGAAAACCATTTCTTGCCCTTGGCATGTAGGCTGACCTGCAAAACAGATTGATTTGGCAGACCGATACTGTTCCCACACATGTCTGTTATACAGGGTAAACACTGGACTCGCATTCGGGAGGACGACGGTTCAAATCCGTCTCTGGACATCCTGATTTAGGTTTCCTGTGATTTCCCTACATCGTTTCAGGCAAATGCTGGGACGGTTGCTTTGAAAGGGCACAGTCGATTTCCTTCCCCATCCTTCCCTAATCCAAGCTTGTGTTCCGTCTCTAATGACCTCGTTGTCGACTGGACATTAAACACTAACCTTCTCCACCCTCCCATACAGGGTAGCCTGCACACCAGGGGCTGGAAAAATGCGTTTTTGCTGGTATCTCTGCTCCCACAGTGCAGATACACATGAGGCCAACTGTTTCTGTGCCAAATTCGGTTGAAATCCATTCACGAGTTTGGGAGTAGACCCCAGACACACATACTCGCATACATACTCTCTGCATTATATATATATATATATATATATATATATATATATATATATATATATATATATATACTCTCCTGTCATGCTGATAAAATAAGAAAGGAAATATTGTTGTTACACATAGTTACATTATAAGTTAAATTGTTTTATTTTTTATATTTTCTAATAGATTTATGCTACACATATGTGTACTTCAGATCTTAACCAATAGAAGAAAAAATATTTTATAACACACATGCAGAGTTTCCTGCATGGACTTTTAAAAAGCAGTTTTTTTAAGTATACACAAATATATATTTCACTTCTCGTTCACAATTCCTGTGCGTGAAATACATCCTTCTTAGGTACATTTAGAGGCATTCTTCGTCATTCTGGTGAGTCGTAGCTTCAAACCATCGTAATTGGCACTGTAAGCGGAGTGTGGTATGATGTAGCAGCAGATATAAGCTATGCAACCTAAACGAATGTGTGATACAGGCCTTGAGTTGGTAAAAACCGTTTACTAACTTTATGGTGTGAATTTCTCACGATTCCCATGGTGCGCCTACGGGCCGAAGAGGATATGCAGGGTGTTTCAATGTTTCTTCATCACACATCTGAAGGTGATGACAGATCACATCATGGGGAACAACTTTTGTTGGAGATAAAATATTCACTGACACTTACCGGCAACGCTAGACGCCCTTTTATATTGGTTATGCCCCTGGCAGATGGCAGGGCTTAGGCACTCTGCGGAGTGCATATGGCCTGCGTGTTGCCTCTGATCTAGTCATCTGCTCTGAGTGAAAAGGTATAGGTCCAGCAAAATTAAAACTTCTAATTAGCTTCTAAAATATCTTTTTGCACTTAGAGACACTCATTCGTAAGCATTTCTTGTTAAAACTCACTCTATCAATTTACTGGAATTGGTAGTATGCAGCACACCTGGATAGGAGACCCTGCTAGTTCGGTGAAATCTCCTCATATCAGGGTCAGAGAATACTAAAGGACGAAGGAAGCGTCAGAGAACATTTCGTCTCCAACAAAATTTGTTGCCCACAACGTGATCTATTACCTCTAGTCGTTTGATGTAAAGACTTTCAAATATCCTGTACGTAATGGAATCGTAAACGGAACACCAATAAAAAGATGAGCAAAAAAACCCTAGTAGAGTCCTACGAGACAACAGAAATACCACTTATACTTTACGGGAGCGAGACTTGGACAATAACAGCTGGAAATGGATGAACAATACAAGCTGCGGAATTGAGTTTTTTTTAGAAGAGTAGCTGTACATAGAGAGTATTTTATATAAGGAATATAACAACGAGACACAAAGATTTAAAAGCATAAATGAACAGATCATAGAGTATAAACTTAAATTGAGAGAATATATCACAAGAATAAACGATAATTGAATGTCTAAAATGATAATGAATTACGCTACAATAGGGGAAAGATCAAGAAAGAGAGAGACAGCTCAGAAAGTAACTAACGACAGACGACAGAGTCGCTGAAAAATAGGACGTAATAGATAAATATCCAACTCTTGAAGAAAGGAGAAGAAGAAGGTAAATATAGACTCGTAAATTTTTAGTGAGTGAATTTTTGAGGGAGTAGTGTATTGCGCACTCTCTTTCGCCCTTTTCAACGCTCGGAGTGAAGTGTTGAAAAATATTTTTCGCGGGGCTTCCTCCTTTCTGCTGCTGGCTTACCGGCGGCTTGTTTGCTCATCCGACGCCACGTTCCAGCGAGGTATTAATACGGCTGCCTTCTGACGTCAATACATCGGGGTACGGAGGATACTTAGTGCTCGGGCCGCCGGAGGAACTGCTCGGAAAGTCTGCTTGCAACATACGTGAAGAGATAGGCAAACCATCTCACTTGATATGACGCGCTTTAGAGCTTGTTTGATTGTGTAGTTCTCTCAGTGCAGTCTGTAGGATCCTTTTTGGTCATCAGTCTTCTGATTGGTTTGATGTGAAGCTACACATGTTGGATATATTCCAGCGTCTGTCTTCCCCTACTGTTTTTGCACTATGGCTCTTTCTAGTACCAGGGAAGCTATTCCTTGCCTTATGTCCTTCTTAATCCGAGTACTTCATTGCTGGTCTTCCAATCATATTGTTCCCCTCGGTACTACTGCGTATTGTCTATCAGCGGTATTCCCCAATAGCTACGCCTATTTTTCTGAAAGTTTCAAACATCTTGCATCAATTTACGTTGTCGGACGCTTTTTCTGCATAGACAAATACTATGCTCATAAATTTAGACAACATTTCCCGTAGGGGAACAGCGATCCGGCGCTATAGTTTGGTTAAAATAACAGTCAAGATCGCAGTTTTTTTATTTTTTGATCTATTAAGCTAAGGACAATAGAAAACACAAGGGGAGATAATGATTTATTTAATGAGAGGTGTAATTTATACATTCTAAGGTCCAAGAAATGTTCCTATTTAAAGGCACCCTAATTTCGTATTTGATCCAAAGGAAACAGTTTTTCCTTTGTACAAATTTATTGACATTAGATCTTATGTTGACTATTCTTTTCGCACAATTTGGTATAACTTTGAAATTTAAGCACTGTTTGTTAAAATCAATTTTAGAATTTAACTCCATGATTTTCTTTCTGATCTTTCTGAAAATCTTTAGCTCTCCTCGTACCTGACTTGGTAAATTGTTCATAAATTAGACAACATTGTTCAACAGCTATTTGGTGCTATAATTTGGTTAAAATAACAGTCTAGATTGCAAATAGACTGTCATTTTAACCAATTATAATGGTATGTAAATTTGTCTTGAGTCTTGCCTTCATTATCAAGAACAATCGCTGAACTCCCTCTCTGGCGTCTTTTCCTTTCCTAGAGCCAAAATGATCGTCTTCTAAAATATTCTAAATTTTGTTTTCCATTCTTATATATGTTAATCTTGACAAAAACTTTGATACATCAGCTGTTAATCTCATTGTGCGATAGTTATCTTATTAATCTGCCATAGCGAGAGATGTGGTGCAGTCTTTAACACGCTGGACTCCCATTCCGTAGGATGACGGTTCAAATCCGCTTCCTGTCATCTAGGTTTGGGTTTTCCGTGATTTCCCTAAATCGCTCCAGGCAAATGTCGAAATCGTAATTTTGAAAGGGTAAACCCGATTTCCTTCCCCATCCTTGAAATATTCCGAGCGTGTGCTCCGTCTCTAATGACCTCGATGTTGACAGGGCGTTTAATCCCCTAATCTTTCTTCCTTTTTCTTATCTGCCCTTGCTGTGCTCGGAATTGTGTAGATTATATCTCTCCGAAAGTCCGATGGTAAGTCTCAGTCTCATGGTTTCTACATACTAACTTGAATAATAGTTTGGTTACCACTCCCCCCAACGATTTTAGAAACTCAGAAGAGATGTTACCTATTCTTTCTGCCTTGGCGGAGAGCAAGGCTTCCAAAGCTTTATCAAATTTTGACTCTAATACTGAGTCCCCAATGACTTCTAAATCGATATCCATTTCTGTTTGTATCACATCAGCTGACTTCCTTCCTGCGGTGCTAATCCTTCAGGAAGTAAGTCTCGGAATGTAGTGTTCCTCTTAGTGTAAACTGTCTTTATGATAAATTCTGGACAATTCAGTAAAAATTACTAACTCCGTAGCTGTCTTCGGTGTGGAATGACCTGAATTCGATTCCCTGTACCGTGTGTTCTTCCATCTTGCTACTAGTACGTACTGCATATCTTAGGATTTAAGCACTAAGGATTACAAATTGTATATATTAGACTTCCTGGCAGATTAAAACTGTGTGCCGGACCGAGACCTCAACTCGGGACCTTCGCCTTTCGCGGGCAAGTGCTCTAACAACTTTTTTTTTTTTTTAAATCTCATTTTGTTCGCTTTTGTTCGTTGCATCTGCTCGGGGCGGACGTCGTAAGACATCCGTTTAAGTTTGTTGTGAATCGATTAACTCAGTTTTTTGTTACAGAAGGCAGTTAAACCCTCTGATCGAACACGCTGAGCTACCGTGCCGGCACCAACTGAACTACCCAAGCACGACACACGCCCCGTCCTCACAGCCTTACTTCTGCCAGTACCTCGTCTATCGGCGCACACTCCGCTGTAGAGTGAAAATCTCATTAGGCTGGCGCATAAGTTCGTAGCGTTTTTGTTTTGCTCGTTGATATTCTGGTTGCTATGGGTTTATTTACCGACTGTTATCTTTTATTTGTAGTTCACTGTTGCTGTTTGAGTTTACATATAGTCATTTTGTCATTTGGAAACTGTGAGCAGAGCTGTGGCCGTGGAGCTGTGTTTGCTGAAAATGGAGAGCCAACTCATATATTCTTCTGAGTTCAATGGGGGAGGAGGGGGAGAGGGGGCGTGACAGCAGCGGAGGCAGCCAGAAAATATTTGCGCAGTGTATGGGGATAAAGCCATTGGACACAATGGAGCAAGAAAATAGTTTTCTCGTTTTAAGGAGCGTCGTTTTGACATTCGCGAATCTCCACGTTCACGAAGACCTTCGGGATTTGATGAAGATCGTTTAAACGCATTAATCCACAATAATCCATGTCAGTTTACCAGAGAACTGACAAATGTGATTAAGTGTGGTCGTTCGACCATCATGCGACAGTTGCATGCAAGTTTCAAAAATCGGATGTATGAATACCGCATGCTGTTACCCAAAAGCACAAAAATCAGCGGATGGCTGTATGTGCTGCTCTGCTTGCTCGTCATCACTTGGCTCGTGAACGAAACACCGACCATTCCTATCCTGTGTTGTTACTGATGACGAGTAATGGTGTCTTTATGCTAACATAAGAAAATAAAGGAATGGTTGGGCCCAAACAGAGCACCATTCCCGCACAAAGACCTGCGCGCATCCACAAATGGTAGTATTATGCACCTGGTGGAACAGCAACCGTGTGGTGTACTACGAATTGCTCCGTTGAGGTGTAACCATCACTGCTGACATTTATTGTCGACAAGTGAGACGTTTTGCAGGCGTGGTCCTAGAACAACGACCAGGACGACTGAGTGAAGTGATGTTACTCCACGATAACACATGCCCGTATTCTTCTAGACTGACCAAAGAAAACTATGCATGAGTCTCGTTGGGAGAAAATGTGCTCCGAGCATGGCTCGACGAGTTCTTTGCCTCAAAACGACCTGATTTCTACAGTCGCGTAATCGAAAAGTTAGCCCAGCGTCGGCAGTCTGTTGTAAACAGTGAAGCATAATATTAATGACCAAAGTCTCTGTTATGTGTATCTGTCTTATTCATTGAACTTAAAGTACACTACGAACTTAAGCACCAACCCAACAGATGTTCGTATGGGTAAATTCCAATAAAAAAATTAGAAAAAGTAGGATGGAACACTGTTCCATTATTTTCATCATGGCAGCGAGAACAGCAACCGTTACGAAATTTCCTCGAATGGAAAACAGCTCACAGTTGCACTAAATTATGTTTATTTTGAACCTTGACCATGGCTTCTGCTATAATAATGTAGCCTTCTTCAGAAGTCCTAAAAATGATCAAAATAACATCTCGACCAGTGATACAATCTATACATAAACTTCAAAATTACGTAAGTGATAACATATTACTTACATACACATAAATGAAAAATGTCTTAGCCCAGCGGCTGCGCCAAATTATGTTTATTTTAAACCTTGACCATGGCCGCTGGGTTAAGACATTTCTCATTTATTAGTGTCTATGTAAGTTCTATGTTATCTCTTACGTAATTTTGAAGTTTATGTGTAGATTGTATCACTGGTCTAGATGTTATTTTGATGATTTTTTAGGACTTCTGAAGAAGGCTATATTATTATGGCAGAAATTATGTTTAAAATAAACATAATTTAGTGCACCTGTGGGCTGTTTTTCATTCGAGACAAGGAACACTGTTTCCTAAGTTGACATTCGACCACTCATTATCGATGCACACTTATACGGCTGCGGTATAGACTTAAACGTCTCGTAGGTAGGAACTCTGAGACCGACAACACTCAGCCTCGTGAGGACAAATGAGGAGCTGTTTGAATAAAGAAGCAGCGGTACCCTCAGGATACATCTACTGGGAATTGCGGCTGCAGGGACTGGCGACATGCTTATCACATGTCCCGTGATCATAGATCGCTCCTCGTACTGCTTTGTAGGCAGAAGCTTTATGACATACATAACTCGTTATGTCTACATTCAGTTGTAACGTAGCAGAGCATCACGCACAAATGATCAGTTTTGCAACCAGTGAGCAGCTAGAACCACGAAGATCAGTAAAAATCGAGATAACAGCAATGGTCCCGCACTTCAGACTCCCAATCCCACTTACACTCAGCGAGCGAGGAAAACATTATGCCCAATGAAAGTTCGCCTGTTTGCTTACCTTCCAAAATACAAAACTAAAAGGCTTTTACATCCGGCAAGAGAGGGAATAGCTGTCCGCTCATTTCAGTACGGGCGCTTAAATGTTCGGAAGTACATATCTTCGGCGTCGTGGAGCGTTGAAGTTTGAGAATGGTGGCTTGTTCGGACTGTGTTTCGCTCCTAACTGTTATGCAGCCCACTAATCAACAGTGTAAATCGGACGCACAGACTGCGCCTGCGGAACACTTTTAAAAGTAGAGCAAGGCAGGAAACTGATAATTTTTCAAGAGTATAGACCAGAGCCTGGAAATTCATAGTTTGTGTTCTGTGGGGCCCGAAGTTAGAGAACAGTTCCGACTTGCGGATAGGTCATTTCGTGAAGAGACCCAACAAGAGCCTCATACCATACAGTACATTACTAAAAGAGTTCACAGATTTGGACCTCCAACTTGATTGCAGAGTGCAGTCAAATGAAAACCGGAATGGAATGGTTCCATTCAAAAGTAATCACCACACTCATTAAGACATTTACCGACTGGGAGACGAGACGATCACTTCCTGTTCCGTGTAACGCAGTCGGCCGCTGACGGATCCACAACCACACCCACTCTTGAACTTCCTCGTCCGACTGAAACCGACATCCACACACGACTTTCTTCAGGCCGCCAAAGATGTGAAAATAACACGATGAAATATCCGGGCTGCACGGAGGATGTTGCAGTGTTTCCCAGCGTAGTCTTCGAACGATTGGCAGTGTGCAACAGGGTGACTCCGTCCGACAGCATTCCTGGTGATTTAGATTTTATGTCCCATCGCAGTTTCTGCAGAATGACTTCATAGAGCTGCGCGTTGATTATCGTTCCATGCTTGACGTGATCGACGAGCAGGCGGCCCCTGCAGTCGAAGAAGAAGGTCATCATGACCTGATCAGCTTGGCGGCGAAGATGTGGGAGTTACCACTGTTGGCTTTGCCCTCTGCCCTCGGGTTCTTAGAATGCTGTCGGACAGAATCATCAGGATGGGTGAAGGCAAGGCTTCAGTGATTTGGATGGGAAACACTGCAACATCCGCCTTACAGCCGGATGGATTTTCACGTCTTTGGCGCCCTGAAGAAAGGCGGATGTGCGCATCGGTTTCAGTCGCACGAGGAAGTAGAAGAATGGTTGCAGTTGAGGATAGGTCAACGGCCGGTCCCGTTATTCTTTCGTCTCCCAGTGGGATAAATGTCTTAACGCCTGTGGTGATAAGTTTTGAGTGGGACCATTCCATTGCCCCGTTGTGGTGGGTGTTCGGGTTTCAATTGACTGTCCCTCACACATCGGGACTGTAAAGACTCTGGAATCATATTAGGCCTTCATATTTTCGTTTGGGACTTATTCTCCCAAAATAAAAATAATTCCAATTTCAGATTCCGAGCAAGGTTCTCTAAGAGTTTCCCTTGGTCACAAGACAAATGATGGAATTAGGAATCCTCCTTTAAGGGACCAGCTTTGCGCAACTTGGCAGTAAACAATCGAGCGTACAGTGGTCTGGATGCTAACCAGTCCATTCTGCTCTGCCTAATTTCGAACCATCGTTCATTTATTTTGGAAAAGATGGTGGTATCCGACGTACTTAATCCATTAAATAAACTAGTTAAATAATCTTACGAGTTATGTACTGAGGGCCACAAATTGTGTATAGAAGACCATATGGGTAAAGCCCATTGAAGAAATTAGGAGAAGAACTAGAGCAGAACACTATATCCTAAGATGACATCTGTCCGAATGGACAATTAGAATTACAGGGCTGCATTGTAGACATAAAAGCCCGAACGAGATATTTAAAATGTTGGTCTAAATAGTCTGTCTCTAATCACAATACAGTGAAAAGTTCTCAAAAACTACGAGGAATAGTCTATCCATATGCATATGTTCCTACGCTTATTATATTATAGCGTGAAAAACTATCATGTAGATACTACTTCATTCACAATGTTTCGATTTTTTATTGCAGTAGTGTATAACACTGGTAATAAAAATTGCTTACGTAATTCACAACTAAACCATATTCTGGTGCAGAAGGAAACGAGCTACAGTCGTGTCCAAAATTAAAGCAACAAACCGCTATTTCCCCGTCCCGTGTCTAATTCACGATGTACTCGTACAAACTATCGACAGATGACCGTACGCTAGCGTTCGTCGTGGAAGATGGCATTCCGGTCAACGGATGACCACGCCAACGATGACGTCAGTGCACCTCCTGATTTTTTTTTTGGGGGAGGGGGGGGGGTTGTTTGAGGGAAGAGACCAAACAGCGAGGTCATCGATCTCATCGGATTGGGGAAGGAATTCGGCCGTGCCCTTTCAAAGGAACCATCCCGGCATTTGCCTGGAGCGATTTAGGGAAATCACGGAAAACCTAAATTAGGATGGCCGGACGCGGGATTGAACCGTCGTCCTCCCGAATGCGAGTCCAGTGTGCTAACCACTGCGCTCAGTGCACCTGTCAAACAGGGTAGTGTTTGAAGGGTAGTCCCACATACATAATCACTGTGTACACAGTCGTGACACATGGTGCAGCATTGTACAGAGAAGACGCCTGCCAGACTCTCTGAGCTGTAGGGCCATAGGAAGAACGAAAGCAGGACAGTCACAAACTGATGTGGCCCAGTGTCTTAATGGAAATCGTTCTGTTGTTTCCCGGATGTGACGACGGTTTATAGAGACCGAAACTGTATCCCAAAGACCAGGATCGGCCATGTGTGACATCAGAAAGAGAGGATCGTTATTTAACCGTAAGGGCACGACAGTACTGCCTTCGTACTATACGGCAACTGGCGCCTGATCTTGCAGCATCCACTGGACGTGTTGTATCGATGCAAACGGTGTAAAGAAGGCTTCGGCAGAGTGGCCATTGCTGCGGGAGACCTGCTGTATGTGTAACTCTGATGCGTCTTCACAGAAGGGAACGTCTAGAGTGGAGTCCAACATGCCACCTGAATGATCGAACAGTGAGCAAATGTTCTTTTCACAGATGAGTCCCAATTTGCTCTGGAGTGTGGTTACCGACGGATTTGCATCTGGAGGGAACGTGGAACATGATTTTGGGATCCAGACATTATGGAAAGAGATCGGTATGGAGAAGGATCCCTAATGACGTGGGCAGGCATTATGTTGACCACTGAAACATCTCTCCACGAAACTGTGCAAGTAAAGTGGCAAGGTTTCACTGCTGTCGGGTATCGTGATGAGATCTTGGGACATCATGTGTGGTTGTTGCGAGGTGCTGTGGGCCAGACTTCATGTTGGTGGACGATTATGCTAGACGTCATAGAGCACGGGTGGCTGACGTGGCATGGGTCGCTCGCTCTCCCGGTTTGAATTTCATGGAGCATGTGTGGGATGTACCAGGGACACGGGTTGCATCACATCATCATCCACCAACCATTCTCCAAGACTTACGTGCAGTTCTGCAGGAAGAATGGGCGTTCTTGCCTCAACATGAACCTGACGTCATCATTCACAGAATGCCCAGTCGTTGTCAGGCCTGTATTGCTGCCAGTGTTGATCACACGCCATACTGAGAACATTAATCAGTTGTCGGAATGTGTGCGCAAATCCGTTACGTTGGAAAAAAAAACGAAGAATTCATTTTCCTACTGTCATACATGTTGCAGTGTTTATGTTCTGTATTTTTACACTGTTTCTACTTTACTATCACCTGTTTATACTATTCTGCGGCAGAATAAACGCAACCTTGCAAAATTTCTATTCGTTGCTTTAATTCTGGATGCCAGTGTATTTCGTAGCATTTCATTATTTTTTAATTCATCTGTCATGTTTCATTGGACCATGTGAACCAAAGCTACATGGTCATGGAACGAGCCAGTACGTAGTTTCCAAAACGTTAATTACAAAATTTATAAACAAAATATTTTAAAAATTCATAAAACACGAAAACATTGTGAGAATATAGGAATTAATAATATATTACGGCGAAGTTCTCAACAATTACGAGGAACTCCTGTACAGTGTCCCACAAGGAGGCCTTTCAACTTGAACAATTGGGTTTATGACTTGTCTTTTCAAGTTCTGCAGGAAGCCAATTGAAAATGAAACATGCTGAATAGCGCACACATTTCCGAACAATGTTTAAGAAAATGTTATCGCCGTTCCTATCCTATTTTCCTCTAGTGGTCGATGAATGAATGTTGCAGCTTCTTCTGACTGAATCGGTATTATCAGAACAAATCCCATGATGGAATACGTATAGAGGGATGGCAGAGGTAGAATTCCGAGACACCACACTGACAGTTGACAGCCTCTTCTGGGCTAAAAATTTTATTGGTGAGAGAAAAGAGTTGCCCAAAATACGCCATACGAAATAACAGAGTGAAATGAGGGAAGTAGAAAGCTTTCGATTTTCAGTGACAGACTTAGTGGAGATCAATATTACAGCCAAGGGAACAGCGTTCAGTTTATGCACTAAATCTTGAACGTGATTCTTCCAAGAAGCCTTATATCAACCCACAGTCATAAGAATTTAAAATTTTTGAAATTTTTGAAAACATAGTCAGGGACCTTAAAATTTGTTAAAATTAAAATTTAAAACGGTCTTGATCGCAATTTTTTTGTTGGAGTGAGTGACCGGTTCCGACTCTTATAGAGTCATCTTCAGACTCCAGAGCGGTGGATGGACACTGCAGTTACACGAGCGTCGGGGTCGACGGAACTCGTCTGGCAGTGTCCATCCACCGCTCTCGAGTCTGAAGATGACTCTATGAAAGACTCGAAACCGGTTACTCACTCAAACAAAAAAATTGCAGTCAAGACTGTTTTAAATTCTAATTTTAAGAATTTAAAATGATCGCCCGCAATGACTGTTTGACTACCTTGAGACAGTAACATAAAGGTTTTGCAAAAGTTCCCTGTCATAAACTGTAAGCAATGGGTTTTGCAGCTGTTAAACGTTAATTTGTTCTTTGAAAGCCACATGCTGATACTACTACCCCATTAGCTACATCATGTATACTACATCCCAAGTATTTCACAGTGACACTTGTCTCATGTGCGTAGAAAAACATTTTTGAGCCACCTGTCATGTTAACGGCTGATAATTGGTATATAATAAGGAAACCAATGGCGCCGAAATCGATGTGACACCCGCCACTTTCCACAACTGTTAAACAACGTTCAGCTTCGTACTTTCCGGATATGAAGTGAGCCATTGTTGAGTTTTTTCCCTGATGCAACAATGTTCAAATTTATGCAAAGGTTACTTTGTTGAAGTAAAGCATCATCAGTGGTCCGTAATTAAAGATATTTACAATTTAAATATCATTACGTTTACACTGGTTGCCTCTATTACCACTTTAAGAAGATTCATTTTAATGTATATAAACCATCACATTTAATAACCTGTGGAAACGTAATGATCTTATAAATTGTAAATAACCTTAATTGCATACCACTGATGATGCTTTACTTCAATAAAGCGCCGGCCGGTGTGGCCGTGCGGTTAAAGGCGCTGCAGTCTGGAACCGCAAGACCGCTACGGTCGCAGGTTCGAATCCTGCCTCGGGCATGGATGTTTGTGATGTCCTTAGGTTAGTTAGGTTTAACTAGTTCTAAGTTCTAAGGGACTAATGACCTCAGCAGTTGAGTCCCATAGTGCTCAGAGCCATTTGAACCATTTTTTTTTTTCAATAAAGCGAAACATGTCTGAGGAGGAAAACACGCATTTTCTTGTACCAGTTGTAACGACGGAACAAATATGCCCTCAGGAATTATAAAGCAACAACGGACAATATGGCCACACAAATGAAGAATTTTACGCAAAAGCATTGCTTGGTCCACACAGCCAGATGCTTCTGTTAAACCAAAAATATCTACAGTGCTCAGACTATCGTTTAGCGCTGTTAGTATCTCACACTAATAATAAATTGCATTTTCTGTGGATACTCCTTTCGAGGAACCAAACTGCTTGTCTGGCTGCAAGTTACGTGTACTGAGATGTGCCACTACACTCCTACACATTGACCAACTTTGATTCCACAAGGAATCGTTGGGCACTGCAATTGTAGATTAATTAAGGAAGGATAGGGTCACAGCAGTCAGTCACAGTCCCACTGTTTTTTTTTATTGTTCTTACATATCCAGATTTCAGCTATAAACAGCCTTTTCCACTGCATTTTCGTGAGTTATAAATCCAACAAATTCGTAGCAGTAGATGCCACCATATGGTGACGGATGCATTGAAGATGACTACTTATAGCTGAAATCTGGGTGTGGTTGCATGTACTGTTGGATGGTAACTCACTGAAATGCACCGAAGATGGCTGTTTATAGCTGAAATCCGGATATGCAAAAATAATGCAAAACCAGTGAGATTGCGGTTGGTTGCCGTGCTCCTGTTCTTTAATTTTTCCCATACATTGCTCGCTCGAAGTTTTTTTTAAAAGACTGGATGCAATGGTGACTGTTGTCAAACCCCTCGCCTTCCCGTTCCTCTTCCTTCCAGACACTTAATGGTGTTGACTGACAACAAAATGGCTCTGAGCACTATGCGACTTAACTTCGGAGGTCATCAGTCGCCTAGAACTTAGAACTAATTAAACCTAACTAACCTAAGGACATCACACACATCCACGCCCGAGGCAGGATTCAAACCTGCGACCGTAGCGGTCGCTCGGCTCCAGACTGTACCGCCTAGAACCGCACGGCCACTCCGGCCGGCCCGACTGACAACAAAATATGAATTGTCTTTGGAAACTACTTATGTTGTCCATTAATACCAGACATCCTCAACAACACCCATGGACCATGGAACACAGGGCGTTCAAAAAATAATGCAATACATTTTTTCCTGGGCCAGCTTCGGCTGCAAAATGCGGAATTTGTTGTGGGGCATTGTGGAATATTCCCGTATCAGCCTATACAGTTTCGTGAACTTCTGATTGGTGGCGGCGCTATACGTGCCTTCAAAATGGCGCCTATCACGGAGAAGCTGTCATTGAGTTTCGTTTAGCGGAAAACCAGAGCATTGCAGATATTCAGAGGGGCTAGCAGAATGTCTACGCAGATATGGCCGTGAACAAACGCACGGCGAGTCATTGGACAAGGCATCTGTCATCATAGCAAGAAGGTCATGCAAACCTGTCCAATCTCCCGCGTAACCGGCCAGCCACGTACAGCTGTGACCCCTGCAGTATTGGAACGTGGGGACACTCTCATTCGAAGTGATCGACGGATGACAATCAAAAACCTCGTTGCATGACTGGACGTCTCTGTTGGTAATGCTGACACCTTCGTCCACCAGCGAAGCTACGCAAAGGTGTGTGACGGCTGAGATCCTTGCCGCCTAACAGAAGACCATACAGAGCAACGAAGGACCATCTGTGTGGACCTGCTCGAGCTTTATAAGGCTGATCTTGACAATTTTTTTGTCGAACATAGTCACAGGCGATGAAACATGGGTTCGTCACTTCGAACAGGAAACAGAACGGCGATCCGTGGAGTGGCACCAGACCACCTCTCCTCCGAAGGAAAATTTCAAAGCCGCATTCTCAGCGGCGGGAAGCAGTACGTGTATGACTGGGGGGTTACTGTTGCAGCAAGACGTTAGCTCCGACGTCGACCAGTAGAGTGGTACCACGCGGGCATACAGGCCCTCACAGTAAGGTAGCGTAAGTCCGCCGCATTGAACAGAGACTATATTGGAAAATAGGGTTTCGCAGCCAAAAGATTGGGAAATAATATGGTTTATTGGAATCCTGAATAAAACCATCTGTCATTCAGAAGGAAATGTGGTAACCTTCTGTATAAATAAAGAAATATAAAATAATGATATGTAACCTTCCCGAACAGAAAATAAAAATAAAAATAATTATATGTGAATAATTAAATTCTGACGTATGAAAACTGATAAATCTTAACTCATGAAAAACTGATAAATTTTGATGTAAGCAGCGCTACGCCGTGGCCCTGTGAAATCATTCTGAACCTGTCCGTGAGAAATAAACTGAAAAATTCTTACCTTGTGATAGTGTCGCTGGATAACGCTGTCTATATATCTGCTCGTAAATGGCACACCTGAGTTCAATGCTGGCATGTCTACTAATACTGGATAACATTTGTCTGAGATCTGAATTACTAGAAAAACTGACTTTACTTAGTGACACAGCTGCACAGCTGGTCGTCTGATTACTAAAGAGCACATGACTATGGTCTGACAAGAATTCTGGAATATTTTAATTTAGATAAATGACGAGATCGGGACTGGCAATGACTTAAGGGGAAATTATACTTTTATAGTTAACTGGTAAAAACAATTATATTCTCAAAATTTTTGTGTTATTGATAAAGAGCTACAATCCATTACACGTGAAATTTGAATGTATTACAAATCTGGGTCAACTGGTGCTGACGAATCACAAAAGAAAAGATTGGAACAAATTCATATTAACATCTCAGACAAGTGACTTAACTGGGCGCATGCCAATAAAAATTTAGCTTATAATAGAATGAGATTTTCACTCTGCAGCGGAGTGTGCGCTGATATGAAACATATCAGCGCACACTCCGCTGCAGAGTGAAAATCTCATTCTGGAAACATCCCCCAGGCTGTGGCTAAGCCATGTCTCCGCAATATCCTTTCTTTCAGGAGTGCTAGTTCTGCAAGGTTCGCAGGAGAGCTTCTGTAAAGTTTGGAAGGTAGGAGACGAGGTACTGGCAGAAGTAAAGCTGTGAGTACCGGGCGTGAGACGTGCTTCGGTAGCTCAGTTGGTAGAGCGCTTGCCCTCGCAAGGCAAAGGTCCCGAGATCGAGTCTCGGTCGGGCACACAGTTTTAATCTGCCAGGAAGTTTCTTACCTTGTAATAGATGGTTGACTTAATTACACTGTTGATTTTTCATTATACAAGGTGTTACAAAAAGGTACGGCCAAACTTTCAGGAAACATTCCTCACACACAAACACAGAAAAGATGTTATGTGAACGTGTGTCCGGAAACGCTTAATTTCCATGTTAGAACTCATTTTAGTTTCGTCAGTTTGTACTGTACTTCCTCGATACACCGCCAGTTGGCCCAATTGAAGGAAGGTAATGTTGGCTTCGGTGCTTGTGTTGACATGCGACTCATTGCTCTACAGTACTAGCATCAAGCACATTAGTACGTAGCATCAACAGATTAGTGTTCATCACGAACGTGGTTTTGCAGTCAGTGTAATGTTTACAAATGCGGAGTTGGCAGATGCCCATTTGATGTATGGATTAGCACGGGGCAATAGCCGTGGCGCGGTACGTTTGTATGGAAACAGATTTCCAGAACGAAGGTGTCCCGTCAGAAAGACGTTCGAAGCAGTTGATCGGCGTCTTAGGGAGCACGGAACATTCCAGCCTATGACTCGCGACTAGGGAAGACCTAGAACGACGAGGACACACAATGGACGAGGCAATTCTTCGTGCAGTTGACGATAACCCTAATGTTAGCGTCAGAGAAGTTGCTGCTGTACAAGGTAACGTTGACCACGTCACTGTATGGAGAATGCTACGGGAGAACCAGTTGTTTCCGTACCATGTACAGCGTGTGCAGGCACTATGAGCAGCTGATTGGCCTCCACGGGTACACTTCTGCGAATGGTTCATCCAACAATGTGTCAATCCTCATTTCAGTGCAAATATTCTCTTTACGGATGAGGCTTCATTCCAAGGTGATCAAATAGTAAATTTTCACAATTAACATGTGTGGGCTGACGAGAATCCGCACGCAATTGTGCAATCACGTCACAAACACAGATTTTCTGTGAACGTTTGGGCAGGCATTGTTGGTGATGTCTTGATTGGGACCCATGTTCTTCCACCTACGCTCAATGGAGCACGTTATCATGATTTCATACGGGATACTCTACTGTGCTGCTAGAACATGTGCCTTTACAAGTACGACACAACATGTGGTTCATGCACGATGGAGCTCCTGCACATTTCAGTCGAAGTGTTCGTACGCTTGTCAACAACAGATTCGGTGACCGATGGATTGCTAGAGGCGGACCAATTCCATGGCCTCCACGCTCTCCTGACCTCAACCCTCTTGACTTTCATTTATGGGGGCATTTGAAAGCTCGTGTCTACGCAACCCCGGTACCAAATGTAGAGGCTCTTCGTGCTCGTATTGTGGACGGCTGTGATACAATACGCCATTTTCCAGGGCTGCATCAGCGCATCAGGGATTCCATGCGACGGAGGGTGTATGCATGTATCCTCGCTAACGGAGGACATATTGAACATTTCCTGTAACAAAGTGTTTGAAGCCACGCTGGTGCGTTCTGTTGCTGTGTGTTTCCATTCCATGATTAATGTGATTTGAAGAGAAGTAATAAAATGAGCTCTAACATGGAAAGTAAGCGTTTCCGGACACATGTCCACATAACATATTTTCTTTCTTTGTGTGTGAGGAATGTTTCCTGAAAACTTGGCCGTACCTTTTTGTAACACCCTGTATTAACAATTATTCATTTGTTCATCATCATCTCATTTCATGGTATCATTTACCTCTGCGGCTGATCACAATTATTATTCAGTTCCATATAATAAAATTTTACAATTTGTTCTGCACTGTGACTTTAACAACTACTAACTATAAACTGCGCTGTACTAGCGACAGACTACAACGACACTGTAGCAGCGAGCGACTGTAACTGCGGCAGAGACTGCTCTGACCTGCGACTCTACTGCAGCTCTCTTTTGACAGGGGCAAAGATATTTTATGTCTCAGGCAGCGTCTGTGAATTGTCGATCTAGCAATTGAGCAATATATTGAGATTGCATTTGCTCCAGAGGGGTGGCGAACCCCCTTACAATGTGTTGCATTACTTATTGAACTATACACTCGGTAGTAGAATTTTTGCACCGCAGGCAGGCAGACTGGCAGCTGTTTACGAGTCCGCCGACGTTCCGCCGTGGAAGGTTACCAAAACTACGGGAAACGATAACAACCAGCATCGTGCGCTCACACGAGACGGGCACCTGTGTTCTGCGCCCAGGGCGAGGCCAGATGTGAAGCTTTACGTAAGAGCTGCAACATCCTACACTGTTTCCACGTGCTGCCTGTTCTCCTCCAGATATAACTTCGCATATCCTCTTAAATTTCACTAGTGTTTTCAGTTTTCGTCAATAACGCATGGGAAAACAATTCGCGAACCCCAGTAACAGGCATGAAACAGTGGCAATTATTTAGTAGGAACCAATGTAACTCAAATTAAATCGTTTAAGAAGCTTCGAAAGACATACCGTAATACATTTTATATAGATCAAATATAGTGTATAACTGTGTTTAAAAAATGTAGGAATCTCGCATATGAAACTTAAAAAAAATCACAAAACTGAGTGAAATCAGATGGACTGAACAGTAATAATCGGTGACATTCAACCATATTTCTGTCCTATACAGAGCTCAACAATGCGTCTCGAGAGAAGGCTCTTATCATCAGGTTGTAAAACTTAGATCACTGAAGAGCCTATCAACATAATTGCGGCGTTCACAAGACGCAATATAACAAGAAGACATTGGGATCTGTGACTTCTCGTCTTACATTAAAATCGTCGATTTCTACGATTAGCCGTCCCATCTCACACCTCACATCGTACCAGTCCGAGTCCTGATGATCAAATGTGGCCTCCAAGAACGTAAAATTGTTATTCACGGCAACCTCCATACCTCTGCAGAAGCGTCGTTACCTGAAACAGCAGGACACAGCCAAGTGCGGTGTGTGGCGTGAGATGGGACGGCTACTGACAAAAGTCGACGATTTTAAAATAAGAAGAGGAGCCATAGTTCAATGTGTTTTTATTCTGTTTCGTTTTATGAACGCCCCAATTATGGCGTTAGACTTTTTAGCGCTTTAGTCTCATGAAATAAGTTTAACACACTGATGATAAGAGCGTTGTTTTTCGAAACGCGGTGTTGAGCTGTGTGTACGACAGAAATACGTTGAATGCCCAATGATTACTGTTAAATCAAAACAACCGTTACCTCGCATCCTCAAAATGGATAACATTAGAATGGCATTAAGATAGATCGCCAGGCTACTGCAGAAGATTTTACAATTTCAGAAAACCTCACAGAAACAGCTACTCAAATAAACCCTCTCGAAAGAATATCGAGCACAACTGGTCTCAGAATTTCATCTAGAAAGAAACAGAATTCATGACAAACATAAAAATGCTCCACATTACATGGAAAGGCAAATACTGCACGTAAAATGGAGGCAGTTAGTATATTTAAATATCTTGTGATACCATACAGCGCAATGGTCGTCGAAACGTGGTCCTGAATAATCCACATCTCGGCAGAACACTCGTAAGTACACCATAAATCAGTCACACAGCGCAAACCTGAAAGATCTCATTAATTGGGTCTTTTGTTCAGATTTGTATTTCATATGATAGATTTGGAGCACTAAACGCATAAAATATTCGCACTGAAATTGATTAGACGTGGTACTTCATTGCGTCAAGCATAGAGCAAAATTTGGGAGGTGGACGCGCAAATTGTGGAGTAGCTGTAACTATGTAGAATAAGGAGAGGAAAATAAGGGCTAAACTTTCCGTCGACAGGGTACAGGGAGGACATTAGAGAAGGAGTTCAAGCTCGGTCGGTGTGAAGGACAGAGATGATAATCAGTCGTGTCCTTTTAAAGGAATCACTCCGTTTGAAGATGAGTAAATGAGAAAATATTCCTTAGTTTTTGACACACACACACATACATATTACAAAGTGAATCACCCAGAAAGGGAGGAAGAAACGAAATATAACTCTACGGGTTAAGAGGGTATGTGATGTTATTTCAATGATTACAAAATCGAGTCAAATTTAAAAAGAACTTGGCAGTATGACTCCACGTGTTAATATGACGTTGCACGCTCTCTGGCGTGGATGCACGCACAGATTCGTTTGGGAAGGGTGTCTTAAAGTCCTCGTACCCTCTCCTGAGTTATGCTGGCCCACAACTGTTGTCACTCGTCCTTGATATTGTAGATCTGGTACTGGAGCGGAGTTGATGTCCGAGCTGGTGCCACACATATTGGGTGCAGATCGAGGATCCTGAATACCTCAACAACAGACAGTTCATAGAGAGACGTGCAATGTGTGGATGAGTTTTGTACTGTTGAAAAATGGCATGGGAGGTAACACATGAGGATGCAGGATGTCTGTGACGTACCGCTGTGCTGTTAGTTCCTCTCAGTCACCGCCAACTGTGACCTGAAGCCATTGCTGATGACTACCTGCACAGTGATGCCAGGAGTAACAACACCGTGCTTGTACAAAACACTGGAAGAATGGGGTGTCTTCCCAGGCCGATGGGCATCCGAGGTAGTGCAGAACTATGATTCGTTGCTGAACACAATGCGACGTCTTCCATCAGCACTCCATGCTTCCCTGTCACGGCAAGACTCCAGGCACATGCGTTTGTATTATGGTGTGAACGGCAGCCTTCATAAGGGGCGTAGATCCCCAGTCTGGCTGCTGCTAGTGTTCGACCAGAAGTGCGGCATGACGCAGAACGTTGCAGGGAGTCCTCTAGTTGCTCTCGGATTACTGACAGATTTGAAGAGATTTCATGTCCTTGGTGCACGATATGGCGATCCTCCCTTGTGGGGTCAGTCACAGCCAACCGGAATCACGACTACGATTAAGCCTGTCCTCACGTTCCCAAGCAGTCCAACAATGAGCCACCGTCACATTCGAATGCCCCACAAGACTGTATGCGGAGCGATTCGACCATCCCGCCAAATGGAGACCCAGAATAAATCCCCTTCCAAAGTCTGTCAGGTGCTGATAACGATTTCACGCACTTGTACGTGCCATCCCGGTGTTATTTACAGTGATCACTTAGTATATGACGCTGTTCACGCCCATTATACTGTGTGTTTCCGTCAGAGCGTGCAAAAATTTAACAGGTCATAGAGCAAGCTCCACTGAACAATTTGAGGTAGGGAAACTTCGGTCAGAGAAGCTAGCTTAAGGCTATACACTACTGGCCATTAAAATTGCTACACCAAGAAGAAATGCAGATGATAAACGGGTATTTATTGGACAAATATATTATACTAGAATTGACATGTGATTACATTTTCACGCAATTTGGGTGCATAGATCCTGAGAAATCAGCACCCAGAACAGCCACCTCTGGCCGTAATAACGGCCTTGATACGCCTGGGCATTGAGTCAAACAGAGCTTGGATGGCGTGTACAGGTACAGCTGCCCATGCAGCTTCAACACGATACCACAGTTCATAAAGAGTAGTGACTGGCATATTGTGACGAGCCAGTTGCTCGGCCAACATTGGCCAGACGTTTTCAATTGGTGAGAGATCTGGAGAATCTGCTGGCCAGGGCAGCAGTCAAACATATTCTGTTCCAGAAAGGCCCGTACAGGATATGCGGTCGTGCATTATTCTGATGAAATGTAGGGTTTCGCAGGGATCGAATGAAGGGTAGAGCCACGGGTCGTAACACATCTGAAATGTAACGTCCACTGTTCAAAGTTCCGTCAATGCGAACAAGAGGTGGTCGAGGCGTGTAATCAATGGCACCCCATACCATCGTGCCGGGCGATACGCCAGTATGGCGATGACGAATACACACTTCCAATGTGCGTTCACCGCGATGTCGCCAAACACGGATGCGACCATCGTGATGCTGTAAACAGAACCTGGATTCATACGAAAAAATGACGTTTTGCCATTCATGCACCCAGGTTCGTCGTTGAGTACACCATCGCAGGCGCTCCTGTCTGTGATGCAGCGTCAAGGTTAACCGCAGCCGTGGTCTCCGAGGTGATAGTCTATGCTGCTGCAAACGTCGTCGAACTGTTCGTGCAGACGGTTGGTGTCTTGCAAACGTCCCCATCTGTTGACTCAGGGATCGAGACGTGGCTGCACGATTTGTTACAGCCATGCGGATAAGATGCCTGTGATCTCGAGGCCGTTGGGATCCAGCACGGCGTTCCGTATTACCCTCCTGAAGCCACCGATTCCATATTCTGCTAACAGTCATTGGATCTCGACCAACGCGAGCAGCAATGTCGCAATACGATAAACCGCAATCGCGGTAGGCTACAATCCGACCTTTATCAAAGTCGGAAACGTGATGGTACGCATTTCTCCTCATTACACGAGGCGTCACAACAACATTTCACCAGGCAACGCCGGTCAACTGCTGTTTGTGTATGAGAAATCGGTTGGAAACTTTCCTCATGTCAGCACATTGTAGGTGTCGCCACCGGCGCCAACCTTGTGTGAATGCTCTGAAAAGGTTATCATTTGCATATCACAGCATCTTCTTCCTGTCGATTAAATTTCGCGTCTGTATCACGTCATCTTCGTGGTGTAGCAATTTTAATGGCCAGTAGTGTAATAGCAATAAAGTCACCTTACTGTGTACTTCTTCATTTACATTATTACAGTTAACTGCAAATACCATCACTGACACAATGAACGTATCATTTGTATTGTATCTTACAAAACTGACGGCCATCGACCTCGAAGCAAGCATGGCTTCGGCGAACAAGATTATGACACATCCTAACAAATATCCCTCGTGTGTCTCGAATCACATCACATAGAGCTGCAATTCTGGCAACTAATTTCAACTCTGTATCCACTGCGATCTCATACGCATGCGACTTTACATACCCTCATAGAGAATAATCACGGGGATTCAGGATAGGTGTCCTCGCATGCCATTGAGTAGGACCTCCCCTTCCAATCCAGCTACATTGCGAACATTCACACTGAAGTGCCGCGATCCGCTATCTTGTTGTATCCACATCCTCCCATGAACAGCCAAGGGTGCGTCCTCCAACAAGTTAGGTATAGCTCTTTGCACGAACTTCAAGCGCAGGGGGTCATTTAGACGGCCAGGCAGAAGATATGGCCCAATGAGATTGTCGCCTACAATGCCGGCTCAGATATACACAGCAAAACGTACTTTATGGCGTGACTCTACTACAGCGTGAAGGTTTTCCTCATCCCACACGTGGCTATTCCTGCCGTGTGAAATACCGTCACGATAAAATGAGGCTTATTCAGTAAACAGCACGATATGGAGGAAATATGGTCGATCAGGCCATTGTTGGCAAACACAGACACAATGCGACCCTTCGTGCAAAGTCAGTCACAAGCATTGCATAGACTCGTTCTGGGTGATTTGGGTGTAATTGTTGTCCGTGGTGCACTCGCCACACACTAGCATGTGCAACGCCCATGTCATGTGGAATACGATGAATACTTGTAGTGGGGTCCGCTGCAACGCGTTCCAGCACCTGCTGTTCAAAATCGGGTGTGCGAGTGGTCCTCATGCTGCCAGGTCCCTCGTTTCTTCTTTCCCGTGAACCAGTCTCCCGCATTCGTCGATCGAGAGAAATAAACACTCGTCGTGACGGGTGGCACCTGTTAGGAAATCGTTTCCTGTACAGCCTTTCAGCAGCGAGAACATCGCAACGTACTTTCCCATACACAAGGTGCATGTCAGTGAGTTCTGCAAAACTGTGTCGGTCAGCTCCATCGTATTATACTGTACGTCTGTGAATAGCACTGAGTAATTTATTGGTCTGTCGTTGACTCATAGTATCTTCTGTTCAAAATGGTTCAAATGGCTCTGAGCACTATGGGACTCAACTGCTGTGGTCATAAGTCCCCTAGAACTTAGAACTACTTAAACCTAACTAACCTAAGGACATCACACACATCCATGCCCGAGGCAGGATTCGAACCTGCGACCGTAGTGGTCGTGCGGTTCCAGACTGTAGCGCCTTTAACCGCTCGGCCACTCCGGCCGGCATAGTATCTTCTGTCACGGGACAACGTAAATACGACAAGTAAAGTAAACAAAACCAGCATCACGACTTCCTAGTAATCAGGCTCGTTCTCCTTGTTTCCTTACAGGAAATAAAGAATGTACATCTAAATAAGCAGTACAGTAGCCGGCCGCTGTGACCGATCGGTTCTAGGCGCTTCACTCCGGAACCGCGATGCTGGTACGGTCGCAGGTTCGATTCCTGCCTCGGGTAAGGATGTGTGTGATGTCCTTAGGTTAGTTAGGTTTAAGTAATCTAAGTCTAGGGGACTGATAACCTCAGATGTTAAGTCCCATAGTGCTTAGAGCCATTTGAACCAAACAGCACAGTACGTGTAAACTTATATGCATGTTAATAGTAAATAAGCTGGAAAACAGTAATGCTAGGTAAAGCGGTAGACAACTTTACTTCCCTACCTCCTTAATCTAGCTTTTCCGACTCCATACTCCCTACCTCAAATTGTTCAGTGTCCGTTACATTTTTGTACTCTTGCAGAAACCTGCATACGCTACTAGGCCTGGTAGCAACAATAAACGAGAACAACAGGAATGCCTTCTGGTCGCCGTTCTACCTGTGAAAGTGAAAAGCAACTCGATCGACACTGCCATTGTTTCATGTATTCTGGATGCTTTACGTTTGTTGTCAGGCAAAGTATAGGCCTATGTTGGTCTGCGTGAAGGAAAGGACAGAAGAACAGAGTTTAGCATATTGACGACGACGGAGCACAGGCCCGTATTGGACAAAGATGGCTAAAAAAGAGGTCATATTTAGATAAACAGCGTGGAACCTAAATCTGTATAGTTTTGAACGCTGGTACTCCCGAATGCAGAGCATTAACCATTGCACCATCGCGCTTGGTAATATGCAGAAGATATTTTAAAGTTGTCGCGAAGAAATCAGACAAGATGAAGACTACCATAATGATTTGGGTAAAACTATACAGGGTGGTCCATTGATCGTGACTGTACCAAATATCTCACGAAATAAGCATCAAACGAAAAAACTACAAAGACCGAAACTTGTCTAGCTTGAAGGGGGAAACCAGATGGCGCTATGGTTGGCCCGCTAGATGGCGCTGCCATAGATCAAATGGATATCAACTGCGTTTTTTTAAATAGGAAACTTCCTTTTTTATTACATATTCGTGTAGTACGTAAAGAGATATGAATGTTTTAGTTGGACCACTTTTTTCGCTTTGTGATAGATGGCGCTGTAACAGTCACAAACATACGGCTCACAATCTTAGACGAACAGTTGGTAACAGGTAGGTTTTTTAAATTAAAATACAGATCGTAGGTACGTTTGAACATTTTATTTCGGTTGTTCCAATGTGATACATGTACCTTTGTGAACTTTTCATTTCTGAGAAGGCATGCTGTTACAGTGTGATTACCTGTAAATACCACATTAATGCAATAAATGCTCAAAATTATGTCCGTCAACCTCAATGCATTTGGCAATACGTGTAACAACATTCCTCTCAACAGCGAGTAGTTCGCCTTCCGTAATGTTCGCACATGCATTGACGATGCGCTGATGCATGTTGTCAGACGTTGTAGGTGGATTACGATAGCAAATATCCTTCAACTTTCCACACAGAAAGAAATCTGGGGACATCAGATCCGGTGAACGTGCGGGCCATGGTATGGTGCTTCGATGAGCAATCCACCTGTCATGAAATATGCTATTCAATACCGCTTCAACCACATGCGAGCTATGTGCCGGACATCCATCATGTTGGAAGTACATCGCCATTCTGTCATGCAGTGAAACATCTTGTAGTAACATCGGTTGAACATTGCGCAGGAAATCAGCATACATTGCACCATTTAGATTGCCATCGATAAAATGGGGGACAATTATCCTTCCTCCCATAATGCCGCACCATACATTAACCCGCCAAGGTCGCTGATGTTCCACTTGTCGCAGCCATCGTGGATTTTCCGTTGCCCAATACTGCATATTATGCCGGTTTACGTTACCGCTGTTGGTGAATAACGCTTCGTCGCTAAATAGAACGCATGCAAAAAATCTGTCATCGTACCGTAATTTCTCTTGTGCCCAGGGGCAGAACTGTACACGACGTTCAAAGTCGTCCTAACGCAATTCCTGGTGCATAGAAATATGGTACGGATGCAGTCGATGTTGATGTAGCATTCTCAACACCGATGTTTTTGAGATTCCCGATTCTCGCGTTATTTGTCTGCCACTGATGTGCGGATTAGCCGAGACAACAGCTAAAACACCTACTTGGGCATCATCATTTGTTGCAGGTCGTGGTTGACGTTTCATACGTGGCTCAACACTTCTTATTTCCTTGAATAACATAACTATCCAGCCTACGGTCCGGACACTTGGAAGATGTCGTCCAGGATACCGAGCAGCATACATAGCACACGCCCGTTGGGCATTTTGATCACAATAGCCATACACCAACACGATATCGACCTTTTCGCAGTTGGTAGACGGTCAATTTTAACACGGGTAATGTATCACGGAGCAAATACCGTCCGCACTGGCGGAATGTTACGTGATACCACGTACTTATAAGTTTGTGACTATTACAGCGCCATCTATCACAAAGCGAAAAAAGTGGTTCAACTAAAACATTCATATTTCTTTACGTACTACACGAATATGTAATAAAAATGGGGGTTCCTATTTAAAAACAAAACGCACTTGATATCCGTTTTGACTTATGACAGCGCCATCTAGTGGGCCAACCATAGCGCCATCTGGTTTCCCCCTTCAAGCTAGACGAGTTTCGTTCTTTGTAGTTTTTTCGTTTGATGCTTATTTCGTGAGATATGTGGTCCGGTCACTATCAATGGACCACACTGTATACGAGGGTTATTCGGAAAGTAAGGAACGATCGGTGGCGAAATAGAAACCACAATGAAAATCCGATGAAATTTTGCACAGGTGTGTTGGGCAATGTCTCTAGTATGCCCGTCGATCGCGTCACGTCGTTCTTTTTAGTTCTGAGCACACAGGGAGCACATGAATATGCCTAGAACAATAGTGTCTCCCGCCAAGTACGAGGGCCTGGTGAGAAATTTCGCGTGAAGCTATGCACCCGACATTACATAACTGTCGTGCGCTTTCTTCTTCAAGACAATTCTCAGCCGCATTCTGCAGGGGGCAATGAAGATGCTCCTGCATCGTTTTCAGTTGGAAATGTTTGATTACCCACAATACAGCCTGTAATTGTCTCCATCTGAGTTTCATCTCTGCTCACATGAGCCGCTGGCTATGAAGACGTCATTTTGGCACAGACAACGAGCTGTAGGCCAGCTTAGAGAATTGGCGGAAAGCACTGGCGGCTGCCTTCTATAACGAGGGTATTGGAAAGTTGGTACAACACTACTACAAACGTCTAAGTCGGATCGGCGACTAAGGAAGTAAGTAGCTGGAAGTGTAGTTAACTATTGCAAATAAAACATTTTTGATTTTCACTGCGGATTCCATTTCGAGACCTATCGTTCCTTACTTCCGAATAGCCCCGTAGTAACGCTCCAGGTAAAAAAAGTTCGACGAACTAGTTAAAGAAATTTGGGCACATGTCGCACCTGATGTGTCACAAAGGACCATCAGGAAACGGCTGTTTGCAACAGGACTAACGAAGATCATATACGTCTCTGGCCAGGCTACCCCTGACTCTACGACACCGCCAAGCACGGCTACTCTGGTGTCGTGAAAGAGTCGACTGTTGTTTTCAGAGATGAGGGGAGGTTCTGCCTGTATGCGAGTGATGGACGGCGTAGGCCTGCTGGGCGTCTTATTCTGGAGTGCATCGCCCCACGACACACAGTGCCACCCCCGATATCATGGTGTGAGTGCCATCAGTTACAACTCGCAGTCACATCTGGTGTAAGGTATCCAGTGCCTGCTACATTGCACAAGTTGTTATACCTGTGCTACTACCATTTCTTCGATAGGAAGGTGATGTGCTTTTTCAGCAGGACAATGCAAGTCCACTTACATTGGCGCAACCTTCTCTTCGTGGTGTGCAATAACTGCACTGACCAACAAGATTACATCTCGCCATTTGAACACGTATGGGACAAGGGGAAGCAGGAACTTTTTCATTCTCCAGACCTTGCAAGAAGCATTGACGAAGTGCAACAAAAGATGCTTGGGACAATCTATCACAGGATGCTATTCGACAAGTTTACGATCGTTTCCAAAAAATGGTTCAAATGGCTCTGAGCACTGTGGAACTTAAATTCTGAGGTCATTAGTCCCCTAGAACTTAGAACTACTTAAACCTAACTAACCTTAGGACATCACACACATCCATGCCGGAGGCAGGATTCGAACCTGCGACCGTAGCGGTCGCGCGGTTCCACACTGTAGCGCCTAGAACCGCTCGGCCACCCCGGTCGGCCTATAGTTTCCATGAGCAGTGTGTATACGCGGACGAGAAAAAAAATTCCAGTATATTTCCTGGTTAAAAATACACTTTATCTCGGGTGAAAATATACTTTTCCCTGTTAAGTGACAATGTAATTTCCCTCGGTGCTGTAAAACTTCCTTTGAATAGTGAAGATTTTGTACACTGGCATACAACGTCCCGGCATTTTAGGAAACGAAACCCGGCAAAAAAACAAAACGTTTTGTAAAGCTCTTCGATGCGCGACAACACTTACACTGCGTATTTTCGTATTATGGGCGTGTAAACACAAATTCTACCAAATATAGCACGTAGTTTCCGAAGCACTGAAATCTAGACTGTGACGCACTTTTGTCAGCCACTTGTAGTTCGTGTTACGCGATCTTCTTAGCCAATGGCAGCAGATTTTCACAGCATAGGACATGTGATGTAGCCAGCCAATAGCAACATCATTGTTAAGTAGCGCGAACACATAAATAAGAAAAGTTAATGGTTTAAATTAGTATGCTTACATAAATCTACAAGAAAAGCTAAGCTTTCATATATAACATTTGATCGTCAAAAAGTTTTGCTGTTTTTTCCGAGGGTGTGATTAGACAGGATCCTAAGAGCACAGCTTAAACTGCAGCAACTGAATATTTTTGACGAGAACGATTATAAATTTCAATGCTTCAGTCAAGCACTTCCTTTACCAATGGAAAGCCAATTACTTACGAAATTGCTGAGGAGCTCACATCGCAATTTTTTTGAACGAATCCTGCCTCGGTCATGGATGTCTGTGATGTCCATAGGTTAGTTAGGTTTAAGTAGTTCTAAGTTCTAGGGGACTGATGACCTCAGATGTTAAGTCCCATAGTGCTCACAGCCATTTGAACCATTTTTTTTGTCCATTCCGTTCAGCTGCTCTACCAAGATCTTCGCTGTGTCTGAGAGAATTACAATGTCTTCGGCAAACTTCAAAGTTTTTATTTCTTTTCCCTGGACTTTAATTCTTACTCCAACTTTTTCTTTTATTCCTTGCCCAGTATACAGACTGAATAACATCGGGGATAAGCTACAACCGTGTCTCACCAGCTCAACCAGTACATTCCCTTTCATGCCCCTCGACTCTTATAACTGCCATCTGGTTTCTGTATAAATTGAAAATAGCGTTTCGCTCCCTGTATTTTACCCCTGCCACCTTTAGAATTTGAAAGAGACCATTCCAGTCAACATTATCAAAAGCTTTCTCTAAGTCTACAAATGCTATAAGCGTAGGTTTGCCTTTCCTTAACCTATCTTCTATGAGAAGGCATGGGGTCAGTACTGCCTCGCGTTTTCCTACAGTTTTCCGGAATCCAAACTGATCTTTCCGGAGGTCGGCTTCTACCAGTTTTTCCCTAATTCTTCTGTAAAGAAATCGTGTTAGTATTTTGCAACCGTGACTTATTAAACTGATAGTTCGGTAGTTTTCACACCTGTCAGCATTTGCTTTCTTTGGGACTGGAATTATTAGATTCTTCTTGAAGTCTGAGTGTATTTCCCTGTCTCATACATATTGATCATCAGATGGAAGAGTTTTGTCATCTCACCTTCAACTATGTACTCTTCCATTTCCATAATATTGTCCTCAAGTACATCTTGCTTTTACAGACCTTCTATGTACTCCTTCCTCCTTTCTGCTTTCCCTTCTTTGCTTTGGACTGGTTTTCTCTCTGAGCTCTTGATATTCTTCGCTCTTTTCTCCAAAGGTCTCTTTAATTTTCCTGTAGGCGGCATCTGTCTTTCCCCTAGTGATGTATGCTTCCAAATGCTTACATTTACCCTTTAGCCATTCCTGTCGTAGTGCGACCATTTCTATGGTATGTTTCTAGTATCTGAGATTGATTATGAGGCAGGCACGACCACAGAAGACGATAGAATTCAGAGACGCACTGTTGGGATCGAAACAGATGGTTAGCCCATACGAAAGTATGACAGAAACGCATAGGGAAAGTAAAAGGTTGCTGCCACCGTCGTACATCGCTCGTAGGGGTTATGAAAATAAGATAAGAGGGATTAGGGCACATACAAAGAAATACACAGGCATATTTATCTCGCTAAATCTGCGAATGGAACAGCAAATCGGTAATATAGGTACGATGTACGCTCTGCCTTGCGCTGTACAGTGGTTGCGGAGTATATGATGCAGATGTAGTGTGATAATGCTGCGATAGGGTCTCAGTGTGTAAGAGCTTTCCTTATTCCAATGAATTCTGCCATCAATGTTCTTCGTGACTTCATGCGCTACTGTGCGTGTTGGGTGTGTGCTTGCGCGCTGTTCATCTCGACCGCCGCTAGTGACATCTCGGCGTTGGGTTGGTAGCACTGCCAGAGACGTGCGGCACTTGTCGCAGAGTGGCTCTCAGTTCCTTGCCGAAGTGCTGCGAGTTGGACCTCGTGTACGGTAGGTTGTCACAAGCTGCTATTTTTTTTCCCGCCCTTCGCAACGAAACGAAGCTACCGGCGCTCCCGTTTCTGTCGCCTCCCATGATCTGCACACCAACCGAATTTCCTTTCTCGTGAAGTGTGTAATAGTCTTCGTATAGAAAGCTGTGCAACGGCCGTGCAGGGATAATCTGTGATTCGAAGCATCATCAACCGGCCGGTGTCTTCCGGTGATGTTTGAAAACCGACAAAGCTTTTCTATTTATTGTTCAAGAACTAATGTAGTGTGTGTGCCTATGACTAACATCTACTCGCGAGACAGATCCAGAAGCTCGTACTGTTTGTGTTAAGAGACTGTTTGTATGCCACCGTATGTGTGACAAGTTATTTGAGCACGTGTTGCTGCTTTTCTGCGTGAAAATAGAACCGCCGTGGGAAAACACCAACGAATGGACGAGCTCCCACGCGCAAGCGCGGCACCAGAAATGAACTACGTGCGTGCCAGTCCACAACGCACTTTTTTTTCTGACCGTCGGTTGCTTCTTTGTTGACTTAATGCAGTGTTGTTCACAGTTAATATTGAATATCACACGTGTTATGACGCCAGTAGTTGTGAAATTACTTCCTGGATACTGAGTTTGTATATTGGCCATAATGAAAGAAGAAAATTACTTATGCGCATACTTGTCCCACGCAGCCATTCATTTGTATCAATTTGCCCGGTCATTGTGTTCTAGAGGAAAGCTAAACGACTGCAGACGCAATAACCTCGCTCATTTGTACGATGCTTACAAGGCATTTTCCTCAAGTGTTAGTCCACGAAGTTGTTCTACTCCAGTCGCGTGGCAGATATCCAAAATATACATCCTGCGATAAATTATTTACATAAACAGTAGGGCTCGGATAAATTCGAATGCGTATCATGTCAGAACAGTATAATAATGGCATATTTAACGCGTTTACACTATCATACAATCGTGAATTAAGTTATAGAACGTCGGGCTTCCAAAACGAATTGAACAACGTCGTGCTCGTAGAAAATATGTTGGCGATAGGTTTTACACCGTCAGTGTTCAATGATCATTTTTACTGCCTGTGCTGCACTACAGAAAAGCGAACTTGTAGCTCGGTGTATGTAACCGACGAGAAGGAATTTGTAATAAGATTTTTTTTTTCTATTTTTAATGTGTAGTTACTGAAACAGATGGTGAGAGGGAAACGCTGTTATTGTCAATGAACAGTGTGATATTCTTGTTTGTCATTGTGATTAATTTTCACGGTGTTAAAGCTTATAGTTGTTCACTAAAGTTATAGTCCTGGACTGCAGGTCGTACCTGTTTAAGACGAAGAAGTGATTGGACTACGGACAGACGAGAGAGACAAATTTCTGTTCCCTGGTGTGACTCGAGCTTACGTAAAGGCTGAAAGCACACTTTGTTAGTGTGCAGCTGTCCTGTGCTGCGATAAACAGGTTGAACTGCTGCAACTTTCGCTCTCGATCCCCACTACAATAGTACGTGCCGCGACATGAAACCTGGCAGCGCAGTGTACCGTGCCGATATTGAAAGAAGAAAAACTTCGATGGGAATTTTTACCCAAAACGTGTACGTACTAACATGCCCCAAAACGAAAATAGTTGGTATCGGGAGGGTGACAAAACGCAAAGCGGCTTGACTTTTGTACCAATTTTGTCTACAGAAACGAAGTGCATTGTTGATTGAGTTTTAATGAAATAGTGTTTCTCGGTAACCCTTGCAAAGGGCACCGTGAAATAAGGCTTCGTCCTGGGCGCGGTAAAAGCTTTAACAAAAATATCCAGAAAATATGCTAAAAGTGGACGACAAGCAAGGTTTCTGGGACAGCGCAGTTTCGCCTTCACCGCCACGTAAACATTGCGTAACTGTGCTGAAACTGCTGTGCCAGAAACCTTGGCCCTCACTTCCAGAACATTTCCTGGATATTTTTGCAGCCAGTTCGACAGGAAACAAACAATAGTTTATTACGCTCATTACAAGCATCTTAAAATACTCATCCTTTATTGTTTCATTCGCTGACGTGTTTACTCGTAAATATGGTTGGTTGGTTGATTCTGGGGAGGGGACCAAACAGCGAACTCATTGGTCCCGTGGGATTAGGAAAGGATGGAAGGAAGTCGGCCGTGCCCTTTCAAAGGAACCATCCCGGCATCTGCCTGAAGCGATTTAGGGAAATCACGGAAAACCTGAATCAGGATGGCCGGACGCAGGTTTGAACCGTTGTCCTCCCGACTGCCAATCTATTGTTCTAACCGCTGCTCCACCTTGCTCGGCCCTCGTAAACATCGTGAACATTTCATTAAATAGTCTCTTATAGTTTTCATGTTAATTGAGAGTAATCCAAATCCCAAGGAATATTTTTCAAAGTTAGTTTCCATATTCTATTTCATTTTATGGCTTGATACAGTATTATGGTCAACAGCAATTTTCCAAGATGACAACAGCTGGGAAAACATACGGGCTGTCTATTGAACTTATACAGGTTGCGGCCAAACTTCCATAAACTAGGAGAGATATACGTTAGATAAGAGAGTTCGGGGTCGGAAATTTGAATAAAAAATCTTGCAGTTTGGTTTATTTAGGTGCCATTAATGTCGCCATGGTAGAGGAAAATGGAAAATAACGCTAGACGTTACTTTTAGAGTTTTATATTTTTCATTAATGACAGATCTTTGGGACACTCATTTTGCAAAAATTGACATATGATGGAGAAAATCTGCAATCATAAGTTAAACATTTTCGTTGTCCGTCTTGATTGCTTTAATTGAAAAACAAAAGGCTGGTTTCGGTTCAGCATGAACCACACTCAGATCTGACGTACCGTTTACAAACCCATCCAATGTTTCAGCGAAATTTACATGCCTGTTCTTTGGTGTAGCATGTAAATTTTGCTGGTATGTTGGACAGTTGACAGTCGTAACTATACAATCAGATCTGAGATGGTTCATGTTGAACCGAAACCGGTCATTTTAAATAATTAAAGCAATTAAGGCAGATAATAAAATATCTGCAACAGCTCATTATTTCCACTTGCGTCATTCATTCAGAAGGTACATTTGTTAAGAAAGCGTTGCCTTGACTATTTGGTAACAATTTCGGTACTGCACAGGTTTGAAGTATGTAAAATTATTCATCCACCACAAGGAAGTCTGTGTATGTCAAATCTTACGATATTCTCCTGATACTAACTTCCAAGAACTGTTTCAGACCAATGATTTCATATTGAAAATTGTTCTGTATCAACGATCGAAGTAATTTTTCCGCACCCTGCATAAAAGGTTGTAAGTAGGAAGTAAAATATTTTCAGAGGAAAATAAATAACTGTTTCCTACGACATAAATTTGATGTGGTCCAGCGTTGTACAGAAGTTGCCAAAGGAACGCTTTCACATTCAAGTACATTTTTCAAATTAATGGTTTCGTCAGATTGTTTAGCCAACACGCTTGGCTTAGGAAGAACGTTTTTTCGTGCAGTTCTCAGTTGCGTCTTCGGGAATGAAATAATTTGCTTGTTTTTGGTTTACGTCTTACAGACAACTAAAGACAGCAAATCATATAAGTCATTAGTATACTCGCATTCGGGAGGACGACGGTTCAATCCCGTCTCCGGCCATCCTGATTTAGGTTTTCCGTGATTTCCCTAAATCGTTTCAGGCAAATGCCGGGATGGTTCCTTTGAAAGGGCACGGCCGATTTCCTTCCCGATTCTTCCCTAACCCGAGCTTGCGCTCCGTCTCTAATGACCTCGTTGTCGACGGGACGTTAAACACTACCCACCACCACTATTAGTATACTAATACGTCAAAGAGCAGATCGGTTAAGATAATCGCTCTTTGTAGTCATCGAACTCTTATTCACAAGAGGGAATCAAAAACAAATTTCCTTTTCACTCAATTCCACAACAATAGCTACTAACGGCAGTACCATCACTTTCAATGTTGTCCGAATTTTATGACTGGATTGAGGATTTCTTGGTTGGGAATACGTAGCATGTTAATGTTGCATAGAAAGTCATAATCAAATGTAGAAGTAACTCTATTCGAGTGTCCCATAGAAGTGTGTTTTTTTGGACCCTTGCTGCGCATGTTGTATCTTACTGACTCGAAGACAATAGTTATCTCAAGCTTTTTTAGGATGACGCGATTATCTACAATGACCTACTTATCTGAGAAATGTGCGTAACTATTCAACCAGATATTTTTAATATTCCAAAGTGGCGCTAGGACTGGCAGCTTGCTATAAATGTTCAAAAAGCTAAAATTGTACATTTAATGGAGCGCAAAAATGTGGTATTACATCAGTTAACGACATTCGAATTCAGTGAACCCATACAGGCGCCTGCGTGTAAAGTCTGCGGGGATATGAAAAGTAATCGTCACATAGGCTCAATCGAAGGTAAAGCAAGTGGTAATTTTCCGCTCATTGGCATAACATGGAGCCGTACAAATTAAGACTAATAGGGGACGTTTAACCTAAACAAAGAAGAGCAGTATGAACTGTCAGTTAGGCTCACGATACTGAAAAACCTGAACTATCGCAGAACAAGGGCTCAACTGTGCCTTGAAAACCTACTTACTGAGTATGAAGGACCAGTATTAAGCTAGGACTCTAATGGAAGTGAAGAATAATTACAAGACGTGTTGAATGGAGTGAAGAGTCTAATGAGTACAGAATGGGGATTGAGAGTAAACCGAAGAAATATTAAGTAGCAGAAATAATATTAGCCATGAACTTAATTTCAAAGCAAGGAGGACATGCAAAAGAAGATTAGTACAGGCATGAGAACATGCTTGACCACGAGAAGATTGTCGTATCAAAAATTGGCCTCAGTCTGAGGAAGAAATTTCCGAGTATGGACGTTTGGAGCACATCATTGCATGGTAGTGAGTAATGGAATGTGTGACAACCAAGTAAGAGAATCGAAGCGTATGAGATATAGCACTACAGTTGGATGTAGAAAATTAGGTGGGCTTGTGATGTGAGGAATGACGGGGTTTTCAGCAGAATCGGCGAAAAAAGAAATGTTATGACAAGGACGTATGCTAATATATCAGGGTATAACTTCCAAATGGCATTAGAGTGAGCTGTAGAGGGTAAAATCTGTAGAGGAAGACAGAGATTGGAATACATCCAACAAATAACCGAAAACGCAGGGACGAAGAGGTTGGCATAAGAGAGGAATTCTTCGCGGAGCACATCAGACCTGTCAGACTGTTGACTCAAGGAAAAAAAATTAAAAAAAGATCGAGGGACGAGATTAAGTGCGCACAGAGAAATTTGAGCTGTCATTCTGCCGGTGTCACACACGCGATTGGAACGGGGAGAAACCCAAATATGTGGTGCAGTGGGAAGTACCTTTTGCTATGCACGTCAGTCGTTTGCTGAAAATAGATATAGATTATTTCCAGATCTTTTTTTTTGGGGGGGGGGGGGGATGGGGGATTACAGGAAGGATATTTCAGTACTAGACAGCGGCAATTTATTTTTCACGCCGTTATAGAAAAGAGAGGTCCTGTGTCCCTACTGTCCTCACTATCAGCAGGACGCAAAAATTTTAAAACGTTGCACGTTAGAGTATTGATTGTTCCAGCTGCTGGTGCTCATACCGAAATACGTAACTGATTTCCCCTGGAGGTCGCAGCGAGGTAGTTTGGCGTTCGTATTTCTACTTACATAACCTCCCCTTTTGTAATCGGTGCTGCTGAGTTACTGTTTACCCGAAACAAATCCTCGTGTGCTGTGTTTCATCTCATATGAAATATTAAGTGCCACGCTAGTCAGTGTGGCGAAAGACGTCGAAAGAATTCAGAAACCTGCCGCTAGTGTCGTAACTGGTCATTGCAGCCCATAAGAATGAGTAACCTAAGTGCTCAGGGAACTTAATGCAGACCGTTGGAGAAGAAGGTGAAGTCCTCGTGAAACCAGCGGTAAATTTATATAGACTATGCAATAATTTTACGTCTTCCGTTGTATATGACACGCAGGAATGGTGACCTTAGCAGGGATTAGGGGGCAAACGGAAGTATATTCAATTTTTCCCAGCTCCTTGCGCAAATGGAACCAGCAGGAAAACACTAGAATTAGAGCACAAAGAAGGTGAATTTTTTCCTGTTTAAAAGACTGACAGAAATGTGAGGCTCCCAGCTGCCGCATTTTATCTTCCTTAGTGCCTTTAAAAATTCTCACAGAAACTTTGGCTTGCGAACATGTTCGTGCTCTTTTTTAACATGCATCTCGCTTCTCATTTTCACAAGCTGTCCTAACTGTAGCTCACCCACACCCAGAAGTCCATCGCTATAAGTCGCTCATATCCGTTCAATCTCACTTGACCATTCTCACTCATTCAGCCCAATTCATTGCCAATACCTCGTCTCTCCTGTGTTCTGTCCTACTACTGCTGTCTCGTGTCACTTCCCACTGTCTTTGCTTTCTCTGACTGCTTTTAATACTGTTTCATTTATTTCTCTCCCCCTCCCCCACCCCCCTCCCTCCCTCTCCCCTTACTCGTTGTTATAGATTTTCTCTCGTTATCACTGGCTTTCACCCACTTGCACCTTCTTCTCTTTTATTGCTCTCTCACTTGCACTGTCTCCTTCATTCTTCTCCTAGCACTGTTCTGTCACTGTCAGCTATGTTCCAATGACACTGTGTCCCCGTTTCACAGTGCCATTTTCTTCGCTCTTTCTATGCCACAACCAGTGTCTACTTTCTTGCAGTATTTATTACTTTTCTGACTCCTTTCCACTGATACTCTCTCCTTCTCTCTCCTCTCTCCGCATAAAAAAGCGCGATGTTCGCATGTCAACTTTTTAAAGGTAGAGTGAGGCAGCTGGTACCCCAACTTTCCAGTCAGTCTTTTAAACACGAGCATATTCACCTTTTTTTGTGCTCCGGTAGGAACATCTTTCTTCCGTTCCTTTCTTTTCCGTGCCACAACATGGAATGTCTCTCATATGAAAAGAACTGTATGGGTCAGGAATATCTTTTATATGTAACACTGAAGTAACGCAAAACTAATTTTACACCTCAGACATGTTTTCACGCGCAGGAAAATTTTGCATGTGCGTCGTTAGTACAATACGGGGTTCGTAATTCCTTCTGATGATAACGGAGACACTTTAAAGCGTATTTCTTCGTGCTACGTTACTTGATGAACTACGTTTTCAGCTATGTTCCAATGACACTGTGTCCCCGTTTCACAGTGCCATTTTCTTCGCTCTTTCTATACCACAACAATGGATAAAATTAAGCTACGTTTTCGTCTCGCACCGGATTATACGTATACATGTAAGGTAGCTTTGAACCTCTGTATCCTTGCACTATAGTCTGGCGTGTTATAAATGTACATCTAAAACGTTACCTATTGGGAAGACTTGTATGTCAGTTTCAGTGATGTGATATACGAAAGCTTTTATTTATCGTATGATTGATTTCAAAACCTCAAACAAGCAGGAGAGCTTTTATTTATTGTATGATTGATTTCAAAACCACAAACAGCGGTCATGTTAAAATGGTACACTTAGCAGCATTCAGCCGGCCTGAGAACCGGTTTTCAATAGCCACTTGAGGAGGGGACCTACAGTTAAACGTGCAATCCATGACGGAGCAGCCTACCACTTTTCTCACGAAGGATTGCTCAATGTATAAGTCGTGTTAGCTGAAAAAGAAAAGAAAGCAAGTATGTACTTACCTGACCTGTGAGCAACCCACCCAGGACTCTTATTCATATCTACCAGGCCATACAATATCTTCAAGTGTCAAATAGCACGCAAGTGAATCTTACACCAGACCGTAGTGGGGACGAACTTCGTCGCGTAACTAGGTACAGTCACCTCCCAGTTCAAAGTCTTTACACCTCGTCGTGCAAACACGCATAGTGATCGCGATAAATAATGTCGAGGGTATGCGTGGCAGCTGGCTGTCATTAAATTTATTGACGATGAGGAGGAGAAAAGAGACAGGGTTGACGTAACAGCTGACCGAACGTACAAGCAAAATGTTAAGGTTGGGTGATTCGATGGTGTGCAACAACGGCAGGATGGAACGACGCTGAGCAGAATAATGATCAGTATGGCCGCCGAGGAAGAAGAAGAAAGCCGGCCGTTGAGGCCGAGCGGTTGTAGGCGCTTCAGTCCGGAACCGCGCTGCTGCTACGGTCGCAGGTTCGAATCGTGCCTCGGGCATGGATGTGTGTGATGTCCTTAGGTTAATTAGGTTTAAGTAGTTCTAAGTCTAGGAGACTGATGACCTCAGGTGTTAAGTCCCATAGTGCTCAGAGCCATTTGAAGAAAAAGAAGAAGAAGTAGAGTAGCAGCAGTTAACTGCACACAGTAAACATCTGATTACGTAACAAATGAGTTAATAGTTTTGAAAATTTGACTACGTGCTCCGTGTTTATGACACCATATTTCCTGAACCGTGTCGCACCGTGATGTTATTTTGCACGTACATTCAGTGGCACATGTGGATACCGTCTTCAAAATGTGTTGCGAATAAAGTTAAAAGTGAGAAAGTATTAAACTATAACGTGGAGGCTGATGCTGAAGTTTTACTGAATGAACGATGCAAATGTAGTAAGCGATAAATCTATTTATTTTCATCGTTCTGTGGAGGGTGTCAATGAGAAAAAGTTTCGGAAAGATTTGAAATTTTGCGTAAAATTTGTTAGAAGTCGCTAAGTGCTCTTACACTCAAATACTGGATGAAAATTTTGTTGTCTGTGTTACTAAACAAATATGGTAATCACACCAAACAAGCAAGAATCAGCTGAGGAAATTGTAAATAGTGTCTTTCAGAAAATCAAGTGGTTCTCTGCAGATAGACTCCCGCTAAATTTTTAGAAAACAATAGTTTATACAATTCTGTATAGTAAATGGCATAATACCATTGATAAATATAGACTGTGAACAGAAGTCTGTTGCTAAGGCAGAATATTCAAAATTTCTGAGTGTGTGCATTGATGAGAAATTGAATTGGAAGAAACACATCGACGATCTGCTGAAACGGTTAGGTTCATCTACTTATGCTATTAGGGTTATTGCAAATTTTGGTGAGAAACATATCAGTAAATTAGCCTATTATGCCTATTTTCATTCACTGCTTTTATATGGCATCATATTTTGGGGCAATTCGTCAGTAAGAGAGAGTATTCACTGCGCAAAAGCGTGTAATCAGAGCCCACCCAAGATCACCTTGCAGACATTTATTTATGGAGCTCGGGATGCTCACAGTACCTTCGCAATACATATATTCATTTATGAAATTTGTCGTTAATAACCCAGCCCAATTCAAAAATAACAGCAAAGCTACAACACTAGAAGAAAGGATCTTCACTATTCTGGATTAAATCTGCCTTTGGCACAGAAAGGGGTGAATTATGCTACCACAGAAATCTTTGGTCATTTGACAAATAGCATTAAAAGTCTGACAGATAGATAACCATCATTTAAAAGCCAATTAAAAGAATTTCTGAATGACAGCATTATTTTGCGTAAAGAAAACTTATGTTAACGTGACACGTTCCACATCATTACGAAATGTATTCATGGTCTCTGGAACAAAGATTAATGTATGTATATGAGCTGACGCTGCCTCTGGGTAATTTGTGTGCCATGAGTAAACGCTGCCTCAACACACATACAGTTTCTCACTTTAATACTGTCTGTGTTAAAGTAGAATTATACTCCATAATGAGTAAGGTATGACAACATTTAAATTTTTCAATGCGTTCAGTAACTATATGAAACTAGCTGACAAACACGGCGTTGCGCGGTTATTCATGTTGCTAATTTTCTACTAGAAAAGAAAACAAAAAATGAACTTTTTTGTTGTGTAATATCGTTATTTCATTCACACACATTCCTGAAAACGTCTTTGAAATCATGAAACAGTCCTACAAAGAAATATACTTAAAGAGGAAATGTGTAAGTTCAGTACCCAAATTAAGAAACTTAGTCTCTGTACGGTGGGTTCAGCTGCTTCGCGTACCTACAACGCGATTTAGTAAACGTTTCTATGACAGCACCTCTTGATAGCTCTATAGACGGTTAACGTTTTTGCCTACAGCCGTTTGCGCTTGGCAGTTGAAAACTGCCAAAATCGCTGCTAGATGTCATGGATATCGTTAAGTTGAATGTGAATACTGGTTCAAATAGTTCAAATGGCTTTAAGCACTATGGGACTTAACATCTGAGGTCATCAGTCCCCTAGAACTTAGAACTACTTAAATCTAACTAACCTAAGGACGTCACACACATCCATACCCGAGGCAGGATTCGAACCTGCGACCGTAGCGGTCGCGCGGTTCCCGACTGAAGCGCCTAGAACCGCTCGGCCACAACGGCCGGCTGTGAATACTGAAGAATGGCATACAACCCTTGAGCTCTGCAAAGCAGCGTCACAAGATACAATAGACGACGCATTGCAAAGACGCTGACGAATATTGAGAAACGAGGGGTGCAGTAAAAAGAAAACAGATCGTGAACGTATATCACTCATATCCATATTTCCAATGTAATGTTACATTTATCGCTTCTTTCGCAGAAGAAAGTCCTAGTAGCCTTTTCTTTAGTTAAACTCTATAGCTCATCCGAAGGATAGGATACTAGTGCTAGCGAAAGCAAAAAAAGAGACATTGGCATGGAATACCTCAGCTCACATATACAGGGTGTTACAAAAAGGTACGGCCAAACTTTCAGGAAATATACCTCACACACAAAGAAAGAAAATATGTTATGTGGACATGTGTCCGGAAACGCTTACTTTCCATGTTAGAGCTCATTTTATTACTTCTCTTCAAATCACAATAATCATGGAAACACACAGCAACAGAACGTACAAGCGTGACTTAAAACACTTTGTTACAGGAAATGTTCAATATGTCCTCCGTTAGCGAGGATACATGCATCCACCCTCCGTTGCATGGAATCCCTGATGCAGCCCTGGAGAATGGCGTATTGTATCACAGCCGTCCACAATACGAGCACGAAGAGTCTCTACATTTGGTACTGGGGTTGCGTAGACAAGAGCTTTCAAATGCCCCCATAAATGAAAGTCAAGAGGGTTGAGGTCAGAAGAGCGTGGAGGCCATGGAATTGGTCCGCCTCTAGCAATCCATCGGTCACCGAATCTGTTGTTGAGAAGCGTACGAACACTTCGACTGAAATGTGCAGGAGCTCCATCGTGCATGAACCACATGTTGTCGTATTTGTAAAGGCACGTGTTCTAGCAGCACAGGTAGAGTATCCCGTATGAAATCATGGCGGTGAATCGAGGAAGTACAGTACATACTGACGAAACTAAAATGAGCTCTAACATGGAAATTAAGCGTTTCCGGACACATGTCCACATAACATCTTTTCTTTATTTGTGTGTGAGGAATGTTTCCTGAAAGTCTGGCCGTACCTTTTTGTAACACCCTGTATAGGTTGTATCTTATACTACAGTTGACCTATATGCATATGAATTGAAGTGCGGGATACAATTTTAACGTATGTCGCTATTTTCAGCTGGAGAATAGGACACTAGTACTAACGAAGCCCAAACGTAAAATCTGTATCCCGTACTTCAGTTCACCTATACAGGTCAACGGAAGAATAGGATACAACTTTGGTAGTTCCACTGAGGTTCAAGATGCCAGTGCTATGTATGTCTTGCTTTCGCTAGAACTAGTATCCTATTCTTCAGTTGACCTACATAGTACAGGATACGAATCAATTCCAGAGGGCCGGCCGCGGTGGCCGAGCTGTTCTAGGCGCTTCAGTCCGGAACCGCGCGACCGCTACGGTCGCAGGTTCGAATCCTGCTTCGGGCATGGATGTGTGTGATGACCTTATGTTAGTTAGGTTTAAGTAGTTCTAAGTTCTAGGGGTCTGATGACCTCAGATGGTAAGTCCCATAGTGCTCAGAGCCATTTTTTTCAATTGCAGAGGAAACAGCAATCGGAACGACCCGCTATCAGACAAAGGTATATTTCAGCTTGTGTACACAAATGATTTGAAATTGCCTCAAGCGACAAAAAAGCGTACATAATATCTATACCTGAATAACACATTCATTTATTTTTATTTACGATTATGACGCTCTGCCACAGAAAATTACAGATTTATTATCTATACCTCGGCCGGCCGAAGTGGCCGTGCGGTTCTAGGCGCTACAGTCTGGAGCCGAGCGACCGCTACGGTCGCAGGTTCGAATCCTGCCTCGGGCATGGATGTGTGTGATGTCCTTCGGTTAGTTAGGTTTAATTAGTTCTAAGTTCTAGGCGACTGATGACCTCAGAAGTTAAGTCAAAAATGGTTCAAATGGTTCTGAGCACTATGGGACTTAACTACTGTGGTCATCAGTCCCCTAGAACTTAGAACTACTTAAACCTAACTGACCTAAGGACATCACACACATCCATGCCCGAGGCAGGATTCGAACCTGCGACCGTAGCAGTCGCGCGGCTCCGGACTGCGCGCCTAGAACCGCTAGACCACCGCGGCCGGCGAAGTTAAGTCGCATAGTGTTCAAAACCATACCTCGGAAATAAACTAATATCCATGACTAAAATATGACGTCATTGGTCAAAGCCGACTAGTTGTATCCCAGTTGTGCAGAATATATGTATTAAAACTTCATGCGTAATATGGCATTTTTGACGCGTCTCGATGTTTATCATGTCACACCTCTTGAACTATTTGTCGTACAGTGATATAGGCCTATTTGCGTATTTACATTCACCGGGATATGTGGATATTGCCTTCTAAATATGTTGCGAATAGAGCTAGTGCGAAAGAAGTACCAAATTTAAACGTCATTCATGATGTGGCAGTTGTTCACGAATCTCAGTGTTTATTAAGTCATATCTCCTGAAATATGGGCCACACAATGACATAATTTTTCAGGTACATTCAGCGGCATATGTGGATACTGTCTGCAAAATGTGTTGCAGATAGAGTTTGTAACAAAGAAGTACAAACAAATTTACACGCCACGCACAATGCGGCAGTGTTTCGCGCATCTCATTGTTTATGACGTCATGTCTTATGAACTATGTGTGGTACCATGATCTAATTTTGTATGTGCATTTAGCGACATATGTTCAAAATGTTCAAATGTGTGTGAATTCCTAAGGGACCAAACCGCTGAGGTCATCGGTTCCTAGACTTACACATTATTTAAACTATCTTAAACTAACTTATGCTAAGAACAGCACACACACACACACACACACACACACACACACACACACACACACACACACACACACACACACACACACACACATTTCCGAGGGAGGACTCGAACCTTCGGTGGGAGGGGCGGCGCAATCTGTGACAGGGCGCCTCAAACCGTACGGCCACTCCGCGCGGCATTTGGCGACATATACGAATCATGTATGCGAAATTTATTGCGAATCGGGTAACTAATACAGAAGTAATAAATTCAAACATGGGTGATGCAGCGTGTTTTCACGCATCTCATTGTTTATTACGTCATATCTTCTGAACTATGATAGGTAGATAGTTCTTACCAACGCCGCGATTGTTGCCTTACGGTATGGGATACGTGTATGAAGTCGAAATCGGTCCAGTGGTTTAGAAGGAAACGTTGAGCATAGACACATACGTATATCTATTTTTATAATATATATGGATCTTAAAATAAAATTTTGTTGCCCCTGGAAGCCGTTAGATAGGCATCTTGCAGATGGGATGCAGTGATAAGTTTTAGCCGTTTAGTAGTATGTGTCTGCGATATTCTACACAATACAAAGAAGTTCCAGCCTTCCTAAAACATCTCATCTTTTGTCGCACAGAGGTCTACTTCCTCTATTGAAATAGGACAACATAAGTTCCGAAAATGCATAGTATGTTAGATTTTTACGAAAAAAAAAAAAGATTTACAATGGTCAGTCGCTCATTCAGAAGAAACATGAAGCCACAGTATTACACCGTGAGTAAAGATTGTCACACTGGTAATGTGAGAGAAATATTGCCAAATGTGGGGCCGGGCGGGCCACGCCTTCAGCTCGATTTGCTGGGAATAAATTTTCATCAGAGAATAGTGTTTTTGTTGGCGATATCAAACCCTTTTTGTTTTCGCATATGCGAAGGTAGTGCGCGAGATTAAAATCTAAATCTGTACCTAGTCTTTCCAAACCATTGAAGTACATGGCAGAAGATGCTTTGGATTGTGCCACTTACTAAGGCTTCTTTCCATTGTATTTGAGCATTGTAACTGCCTTCGCTGTCCTGTGGAACCCTAGTCAAATGATCTCGCTTCGCTCTTTTGCATCGTATTTCATTTATTATTTTGTCGCTTATATTACAGATATAAAAGTTTGATTTTGTAGCTCTGTTGGATTCCAAAGACTCGGTCTGTGATTCCTGGTGGCTCTGACGATGTTGAAGGCATAACGAATCTTGCGCCTCTGACGGCACTTTGCGCAGTTTGGAAATGGCACATTGCGCTGTGGTTAGGGTTTCATGTAGACCCGTCTGCCGCCCGTAACCGGTTGGGCGAGCAGTTTTTCAGCTCGGTCAACGATCTGGGTGTGCAATCTCAGATAGCAGCAACGTATGGTGCCACCAATGTGGATCCAGCTTCATATCTTGTTTGTTCGAAGCCAGTAGAACGTTTACTTGGTATTTTGTTGACTGCAATGATCACTGTTGTGCCAGTCATGACTTTTTTTTTCACATCGAACTAGTTTCAGTAAGTACGGTATTGCAGTGCCTGTGTTATGCCGAATTGCGATGCATACATGTCCGACGGAAATGGCACTATGGCGTCTATAAACTTTATGAAATACATTCGCAGTTGTGAGTATATGGACAACCATCAGCTGTATAATGGAATGACGACAGTGAAAATCTGTGCGGGACCGGGACTCGAACCCAGATTTCCCACGTATCGCAAGAGGTCGCCTTACCATTGGCTATCCGAATACGACTCGCGGCCTGGCCCAAACAAGGTTAACGACATATGGAAGCTTGGGTGTAGCCGTGAGTCGTGTTCGCGTAGCCAAATGGTAAGGCGACCTCTTGCGATAAGTGGGAAATCTGGGTTCGAGCCCCGGTCCGGCACAGATTTTCATTTTCGTCATTCCATTACAAAGCTGATGGTTGCCCATACTCGCAACTGTGAATACATTTCACATCTTCAACAAGCGCTAAAGGTAAATACACCTACGTGCAGCTTCGGCTCCTGATGATAGAAACAAAACTTCAGTCCACCTCTTTGGGTGGCATTGCAACTCACAAAGCGGAGACCTGGGGCTTGTCTAATCGGTTTTAAGTGTGTCATTACTATATTTATACTTTATAGTTGTGGAGTGCGAACATACCAATAATTATTGCAATCAAAACCAGGAAAATTCATTGAAACTATTAAAAACTTGATATGTGACACACTTTATAAAAAATGTACGTGGGTGGAAGGGACTTCAGAACACTTGGGTGCATGTATAGATTATTTTTAAGTGGGAGGCACATTTTAATCATGATACAAAATGATTTTCAAAGCAGATTTCATCATTGGTGTTTATTGCAAGAAAAATCCAAGCTTTTTCGAGAACTCTAGAGTTTATGCTATTTCAGTTTCCGATAGTTGGTTGAAAAGATTAGATATAAAAGTTTTTACTAAACCTTTCCGAGGAGAGGAATCTAAACATGATGAAAAAGACCAAACAACAACAAAAAATCATGTTTTGATTCAATAATAAAGCGTTTATAGATGAATCGACTATGTAAGTTTTCCTTTATATTTTCATTACAGAACGAGAGCTTTTTGTGACTGCACTATTCTCGCTTTCGTTGTGTGTGGCTTTCGCAGTGCAGATTGTCAGACTTCTAACCTTCATTCCATATTCGTTACTGAACACCAACTTCTTTGCACATCACATTATCAGATTTTTTATAGTTTTCATAGTTTTTTCGAGTAGTAGTTTTTCGAAAGTATGAATTTTGTTGTTCTTGCCAAAATAGTTTTCTTCTTCTTCTTCTTCTTCTTCTTATTATTATTATTATCATCATTATTATTTCGTATTCTGTTAAATCGCTGGTCCAAAGTAAGTGCTGTTTATTTTCTTCTAATTAGAATGATTAATAATTTAGGAGCCGAGTTTCTACTACTTTTTTGTTTAATGATTAAGTACAATAGCCGACAGCTGTGGCCGAGCGGTTTTAGGCGCTCCAGTCCGAAACCGCGCTGCTGCTACGGTCGCAGGTTCGAATCCTGCCTCGGGCATGGATGTGTCTGATGTCCTTAGGTTAGTTAGGTTTAAGTAGTTCAAAGTCTAGGGGACTGATGACCTCAGATGTTAAGTCCCATAGTGCTTAGAGCCATTTGAGCCATTTTGAAGTACAATAATATGGACTCTCCTTAGACTATTTGATAACTTCATCATGAAGATACGGTTCATAACCATACATGAGCTGTATAAAGGCTAGCAGAAAAATGCGCTACTTTCGTAAGTAGTAAAGTCCAGGACTTAGTTTCTTCAAAACTTGACTGTCATGTCTTGTTTCGAGTTTAAAAGTTGGTGTTTTGTCTTATTCAAGGATGTGTTCCAAAAGGATTAAATTTATAAACACAATTAATCGAAGCTACGTGGTCTTAAAAAGAAAGTACTCATATTTGCGACTGAGTTCTCTCTCACTAACACATTAGTTGAAGGAGTTGAACAATGTTTCAAATGAGACACCTCATTTAGCGTGCAATTTGTTCGAATGGGAGGTACCGCCATTGTAGACAGTTATGCAACACAGGTTTCTTTGTTAATGGCTCGCATCTACATTTCGGCATGAAAGCGAAATACACGGAGATGATGCTATGTATGACGAGCTTTATGCACTCCAGGATCTGAAAAGAGAAAGAGTGTTTTTCCTTCAATGTCGTCAAAAGTTGGCAAAATTTTTGCCGATACTGTGTTGTGCCAATGTCTTAACGGATTCATAACGAGTTACACAGAGGTACTTCGAAACTAGTAACACTTCTTCGAAAGTAGTACCTAACCAATCTCGAAAAGCTATGTACCTAAAACAAAACATCCTTTCCAGCCGTTCCATTGTACGCTTAACGGAGGAAACAAGGAAACACTTGGTTTTCTTTCTTGGAACTGTTACCCGCAGTAATCTTGCGTAATGCGATGCTATTGCGCCAGTCACAATTACTCGTATATTCACGAGCTACAATAGCCTCAGATTGATACGGATATCACGTGGAGCACTGTTCAGGGCGATACCACAGTATCAAGTATCTTACGTTGTCATCCGCCCTTTAAAAGGTAATTGTATAAGAAAGAAAACACTTGACCACTTTCTATCGTTAGCCACTTTGGTATTATTACTTCAACACACCAGTGCACTTGATTAACTGATGCGACGGTTCTCGTGTGAGGGGGAAACAGGGATCATACTTTGTGCGGCTATTACTGCATATACCGGGTGAGGCATTTGAACTGTTTGTCGGAATATTTCGCGAAATACACATAGGATTAAAAGAAAGTGGCAGTAAACGCTGTTCACCTCTAAGATGGACATCGACTAACATAACGCTCGACCAACCTGCAGCACCCCCGGGGGCGGGTAGGGGGGGGGGGGGGGTGAGTTGGAAATATTAAATAGGATCCCCAATTTTTTATTGCAGATTTGGATTCTCCGTGAAAATATATGTACCTTTTGTATGAAAAATTTTTTTTCGTTTCATGATAGATGGCGCTGTAATATGCAAACATGGAAATGAGGTGACAATTGTTGCAACACGGTACTATCTCAAACAAATACACATCCGATAAGGACAATCGAAGTACTTTTTAGAAATTTTTGATAATGCTATCATGTGACACCTCCCACAATCGAATGTAGCACAGACCATGAGCTACGGTCACAGGTTCGAATCCTGCCTCGGGCATGGATGTTTGTGATGTCCTTAGGTTCGTTAGGTTTAACTAGTTCTAAGTTCTAGGGGACTGATGACCTCAGCAGTTGAGTCCCATAGTGCTCAGAGCCATTTGAACCATTTTTGAACAGACCATGATCATGCGCTAAGTCTGCGGTCAGACTGTCGCATATTACTTCAGTGTTTCAAACTGTACAGATCTTGTCGCAATTGTTCCATGATGTTAACAATTGCAGAGAGGGTCGATATCATTGCAGCGTACTTTGAGGCTCATAGAAATGTTGACGAAGCTCCTCAAAGGTATGCTACTCTGTTGCCCGATAGGAATGTTCCGTCTGCAACGACGTTCCGCAGTATTGCCAACCTGTTGACTGAAACGGGGAGAAAAAGTCCAACCGCCGTCTGTGACAAACGAAAATAACACAGGAAAATGTTTTAGCTGCGGTTGCTGCATTTCCTCACATTAGTTCTCGGCAAATTAAGCGAGGTTCAGGAATTTCGCAAAGAAGTGTTCTACGCATACCGCATGCACACAAATGGCACAAATTTAATTTATCGTTGCATCAAGAACTGCATGGTGCCGATTTTCACAATCGCCTGAATTTCTGCAACGGGATACAGGACAACTGGCAGTCAATCGTAGTTTCATTCCACGGATAGTTTTCTCTGATGAATCAAATTTTACGAATCGTGGTCAAGTGATTCTACATAATATGCATTATTTGTCAGTGGAGAACACCCATTGGGTAAGGTAAGTTGAACATCAACGCCCATGGAATGTCAACGTTTGGTGCTGTATTTTAGGTGCGCATGTAATTGGCACGTTCTTCATAGAAGGTAATCTGACTGGTCAAATGTACAGCGACTTTGTGGATAATGTTTTACCCATACTAATGGACGATGTCACACTTCAAACAAGAATGGATATGTGGTTTCAACACAATGGTTGCCTAGCGGCTTATTCACGGCTAGCTCGACAAGTTTTGAATCGAAACTATCCGGGTCGATAGATTGGACGAGTCCTCAAACGTGGCCTGCGTGTTCACCCGATTTTACTTCTGCCGATTTTTTCCTTTGGGGATGGCTAAAAGAGAGAGTTTATATTGATGTACCAACAACCCCCGAAGATATGTGGCAGCGAATTCGCAATGAATGGGCAAACATTAGCGCAGAGGCACTAATACATCTCGGATTGCCCTGCAGACACGGAGTTGCAATGAGCGCTAGAAACAACGGACAACATTTCGAACATTTGCTGCACTGAAACACTTGTGAGAGACAAGGGGCTCACTGTAATCAAGTACCCCCAGATAGTGGAAGGCAAGGGGACTCACCAAAATGAAGCAACCCTAAGGGAACACACTACTAGGTCCATGTCGCTGTTCATGGGTAACGCTAAATGTAATGTAAGAATGCATTGCGGGAGGGTAGACGGAGTCACATGATGGCTTTTTCCCAAATATTTTCCTAATCGGACGTGTATTTTTGTGAGATATTACCGTTTAGCAACGACGTCACCAAATTTTCATGTCTGTCGATTACAGCGACATCTAACACGAAACGAAAGAAATGTTTCATACAAAAGCTACATATTTTTTCACGAAAACATCCGAATCTGCAATAAAAAATAGGGGTTCCTATTTAAGATTTCAAAGTCACCTCTTCTCTCACCCGCGGTGGTGGTGCAGCAGGGTCGAGCGTTATGTTAATGGATGTCCCTCCTCGAGGTGAACAACGTTTACTATCACCCTTTCTTTAATCCGATGTGTATTTTGCCAAGTATTCCGACAAACAAGTTTTAAATGCCTCACCTTGTATATTCTGTCACTCTAACGAGAATGGTAAAACTTACTACGTGCCAATATTTGTGTTCCATTCGCGAATCGACCGAGGCAGAAATTACTATGTGCCTCTGTACGTGGTCTATCTCGTACCTTCTTCACATGATGCTGACACCACATACACGAGGGAGGCAGTAGAATTTTCGCGTAGTCTCTCTCTAGTACCGGTTGTCTAAATTTTCCCAACACGGTTTCGCGAGAATAACTTGTCTATTGCTACTTTAGTATGGGCTGTACTGACCTCCTCCGATTCTACAGTAGCGCGGCTCTGATTTCGTAGGATGTCTGTCGTCATTCCCACTCGATAAGGATTTCAAATTCTGTAGCTGTACCCTAGAACAAGTCTCACTATCGTCTTATTTCTTTTCCAGGCGAACTGCACATTCCCAGAACCTTTACAACAAATCTCCCTTTTGCATTCCCTAATCCGGACTTTTACCTGCTCGTCCCATTTCGCAAAGTTTCTTAGCACTAAGCCTAAACATTCAAACGATGTGATGTGCTACGAATATTCAACACTAAACTTGTTAATCAGACTCTAACTTGGCCGCGCGGGATTAGCAGAGCGGTCGAAGGCGTTGCAGCCACGGATTGTGAGGCTGATCCCGGCGGAGGTTCGAGTCCTCCCTCGAGCATGGGTGTATGTGTTTGTCCTTAGGATAATTTAGGTTAAGTAGTGTGTAAGCTTAGGGACTGATGACGTTAGCAGTTAAGTCCCATAAGATTTCACAAAAAAAGAAAAAAAAGACTCTAACTTGTCATTTCTTTTTGTTATCGGCGTTCTTTCATTTATTAAGATTTAGAGAGGTCTGCAGCTCATTACATAGTGCAGAAATTATGTCCAAGCCTTTCTGCAATTTTTATTTATTTATTTATTTATTTTTTTTTTTTTGCATCATATAAGAGTTCCGGTAGACGAGCAAACAATTTGTCAAACTTAAAGTGTTTGTCAAATTATTTGGCTGTGTCCTGCTTTGTATGACGTGTTTGAGAGAAATTTTGATTGGTGGGCAATTTGTCAAACAAGCCTGACTTTCAGACATTCGTTTTTCGCGCAATAGCTTGTTTCCTGCCGGATTATTATCTGTAACTTTGAAATATCTGGCAACTGGAGCAGATTTCGAAGGTTTAATGTTTGTGTCCTGCGCTGTACGTCGTACATTGTCCACTAGGTTCAAAATACTTCGCGACCCGATATGAACAGTGTGACACCTGCTTCAAAATTTAAATTTGACGAACTAGGTTGTTACGTATGCGCGTCAAGTGGATAGCATACAGCGAATATCGCAAATACGTTTACAAGTTCCTCAACGGCGATACTTTTCTGTGCGCAATAACTTCGTCAGCGAACGGTCCGAAAATGCTTCTGACTTCAAACTATAAATCGTTGCGACTACTGAAAACGAAAAGATTCGCTGATATCATTTCTGTCGTGAGTGAAAGTGAAGAATTACAGGATCTGTTGAATGGAATGAAGTCTAATGAGTACAGAATATGGATTGAGAGTAAGGCGAAGAAAGACGGAAGTAATGACAAGTAGCAGAAATGTGAACAGTGAGAAACTGAACATCAGAATTAGGGATCACGAAGTAGAAGTTCAGGAATTGTGTTATCGAGGCAGCAAAATAACCAATGACGGACATCGCAAGGAGGGCATAAAAAGCAGACTAGCACTGGCAGAAAGGGCATTCATGACCAAAACAAGACTACCGATGTCAAACATAGGCCTTAATTTGAGAGATAAATTTCTGAGAATTTACTTTTGGACCAAAGTATTGTATGGCACTGAAACATGCACTGTGGGAAAACCGGAACAGAGGACAGAAACATTGGAGATGAGCCGCTCAGAAGAATGTTGAAAATTAGGATTATTGATAACGTAATGTTTGAGGTGGTTCTCCACAGAATCGATGAGGAAAGGGATAGATGGAAAACACTGACAAGAAGAAGGGACAGGATTGTAAGACATCTGTTAAGACATCAGGGAATAACTTCCATGGTACTAGAGAGAGATGTAGAGGGTAAAAACTGTAGAAGAAGACAGAGATTGGACTAAAGGCAGCAAATAACTGAGGACTTAGGTTGCAAATGTTACCCTGAGATGAAGAGCTTGGTACAGTAGAGGAATTCGTGGCGGACCCCGTCAAACCAGTCAGAAGACTGATGACTCAAAAACTAAATAAATAAATAAAAAAGACACAAGCAATCACAAGGAAACGAATATGAATGATGTGTGATGTTTAAATTCGCGTCATTACTTAAAGAATTATGGCACTCTGTAGGCCTATACGAAGTTTGTGTGGTGTCTCGACTTACTTTATTGGTAAGAACGTGCGTCGAAGATTGTAAAACAGAATGATGTGTGTTTTATCGTATGATGGATCGGTGGGTGCTCTAGCCGTTGCGTAATTCGTATAATGCAATCGCTATTTCTTTTTGTAGACGTGGCACATTCCTTCTGCATGTATCTTCATCTACAAGGCTACTCTGCAAACCACACTTGAGTGCCTGGCAGAGGGTTCCTATAACAATAATTCACAATAATTCTCTATTATCCGACTCTCGAACAGCGGGCGGAGAAAACGGTACCCTGTATTTTGCCGTGCGAGCTCTGATTTCCCTTGTAAGTAGGCTGTTTAGGTTTTTATATTGGTAACGCCACGTAGCGCTCTGTATGAAAATCACTGGCTGTGCTGTGTGCAGTCTGTGGCTGGTTTGCATTGTTGGAATTTGCTATTGTAGTGTTGGGCAGTTGGCTGTTAACAGCGCGTAGCGTTGCGCAGTCGGAGGTGAGCCGCCAGCAGTGGTGGATGTGGGGAGAGAGATGGCGGAGTTTTGAGAGCGGATGATCTGGACGTGTGTCCATCAGAGAGTAAATTTGTTAAGACTGGATGCCATGAACTGATATATATATATTATGACTTTTGAACACTTTTAAGGTAAATTCATTGTTTGTTCTCTATCAAAATCTTTCATTTGCTAAGTATGCCTATCAGTAGTTTGAATCTTTTATTCAGCTGGCAGTATTAGCGCACGCTGTATTGCAGTAGTTTGAGTAACGAAGATTTTTGTGAGGCAATTGATTCATGAAAGGTATAGGTTATTGTTAGTCAGGGCCATTCTTTTGTAGGGATTTTTGAAAGTCAGATTGCGTTGCGCTAAAAATATTGTGTCAGTTTAAGCACAGTCATTTAGAATTTTTCTAAGGGAACGTTTCACCCTTACTTTATCATGAAGATCGTTTCTCCCTACGTAGGTCGTTGTCAACGTTTTCGCATACGGAGGAAAAAGTTGGAGACTGAAATTTCGTGTCCGTGACACAGTTTCTCTGTTTCTCTATAATACGAAACGTGCTGCTCTTCCTTGAACTTCCTCGATGTACTCCGTTAATCCTATTCGGCAAGGATCCCAGTGGTCAGCCATCGTTGACCAAGCTTACGAGACGTAGAGGACAGCCGGAAGTAAATCATGTCGCACTGACGACAGTTGACTTTTATGGCCAGTACAATTCTTCTGGGCTATTGACCGCGTTGTCAATACATAAAATTGTCTGACGTTTCAGCCGCAATTGCAAACCACCTTCCTCAGGGCTTGTGCTGAATTGAGTACGAATTCTAGCTCAGCACAAAGCCCTGAGGAAGGCCGTTTGCGATTTCGGCCGAAACGTCAGAGTTTTATATACTGACAATGTGGTCTACAGCCCAGAAGAATTAGAGAGCTGATGTTTTGATATCTCAAGCCCGCTGTTAAATAATGTGTGTTTATTGATTGGCGACTCCATGGAGTTTCCTGTGCACCACCACCAGATAATGGATATACTTGGAAGGAGAGACAGCATTAGTCGTATTTTTTTGTTTTATTAACCGCAAATTTTTTTCACATTACGATCAGAGAGTATAAAGCAGAAAATCACAATTACATCTGCATATGAACATAACAGTTGGTAGGAACATACCTGTAATATATAATTTAAATTTGTAGGCACTGGTGCCTACCAATTTAATGCAGATGTAGTTGTGATTTTCTGTTTTATACTCTGATCGTAATGTGAAAACATTTTTAACTTCTAACACTGAAGATGGTCACTAAGTGACCGAAAATCGATTTTGCGGTTAATAAAACGAAAAAATACGACCAATGCTGTCTCTCCTTCCAAATATGTGTTTACTTTTCTCAGTTTCCACACTAGGAACAATCTGAGATGATGATCCACGCTACACCACACTGCTGAAAGAGATCCCATTTGCTAGAAGGCAGTACAGAGAGATGTAGAAGCAGGAGAAATAGGGAAAAAAAATGCTCAAAACGTGTCCCTAAACTATTTCCGCCACAAAAACGTGTAATATTTGATAAAATATTTTAAAATGTTTGTTACATCTCTTAAGCGGGTTAGTCTCTCATCAGCATATTCGGATTGTGTACGGAATGTATATTTCAAATCTGTCAATTGAGACTTTGTCGCGGCCGCCCAAACAGATGCGAAGATAATGAAATCATAAACTCTCTTGTCAGATGTTCTTCATAATTATACTGGCAACTTTATCATCTTAGATTGATACTATGAATTCTACATCGTTGGGTAAAAAAAACTTCAGTGGCTTAAACAGAAAAATAATTTCCATTAGAGTAATTGTGAAGCGATTCAAAACAGGGAGGACAGCACTTGGGGGGGGGGGGGGGAGGGGGCTACACTTATTACCGAGTAAAGTCTTACCATCCTCTTCAATATACCACTTCGCCTCTGCTGTTTTTGTAATCTCGCAAACTACCGGCTCCTTTTAGGCTCTTTTTTTAATAATCGGATTTGCCTATTATTTGTATGGAAATCTACTCCCAGGTGTTACACATTTCCATGGCATCTTTTTAATTGTTTCAGTGCAGAACTCCACAGTTAATATTATGCCTCAAAAAAGTACTGTGATGTTTGAAGATGTTGTTCAGCTTCGTGATTACTTCCAGAGATTGACTACAGCACTCTCTGGGTCTATTTTCTTCTTTGCATATGTGGAATATTAGGAGACGGTGAATCCAGCTCCCATGTGGGCAACGATAGGTACGTGTTCTCTGCTGAGAATAAGTTTAAAAATAGCTCGCTGCTTTGTGAGTAAGCAAAAGAGTCGCGCAGTATGATTCGTACTGTTTATGAAAGCCGGCCGAAGTGGCCGTTCGGTTCTAGGCGCTGCAGTCTGGAACCGCGAGACGGCTACGGTCGCAGGTTCGAATCCTGCCTCGGGCATGGATGTGTGTGATGTCCTTAGGTTAGTTAGGTTTAACTAGTTCTGAGTTCTAGGGGACTAATGACCTCAGAAGTTGAGTCCCATAGTGCTCAGAGCCATTTGAACCATTTGAACTGTTTATGAAGAAAACTCTTTCGTACGATCGTTACTGTGTTATTGAACGGATCTTTTTTGACCAGCTTTCATTTAATAGACTGGGGTTTGCACTGTTTATGAAGGAAACGCTGTCGTACGATCGTTACTGTGTACTGAACAGATCTTTTACGGCCAGCTTTTATTTAATAGACTGGGGAGCATTGGCTACCGATACCAGCAAGGGCTGCCATGTGTAGCGTTATAAAGGAGGGACATTCTTGTGTGTGTGTGTGTGTGTGTGTGTGTGTGTGTGTGTGTGTTGCTGTTTCCCCTACCAGGGGCCAGGGGTGCCCACACCAGGCGTTTAACTGCTGGGAGGGGTGGACAGACTGGTGATTCAGGCCTGTTGATCATTATCCGAATCGCATATCGTAAATACGAAAGTAAAATATTGCGTCTATACTACTTTCCTGATGCTTTGGGGGCCTTGAATATTTCCTAATGCTTTCTGGGTGCCTCTACCTCTCATACATTATTTCTGTATGGTAATAAATCGTTAAAAATTACAGACTCATATATACAGTCCTTTTTTGTGTTCCTGTCCAAAATAACATCCAAACGCGTAACTAGGTAACCTTGCGGGAACTCTTCGTTATGATATCAGGGTTGCCAAGGAGATAATTTCATGCTGTACTAATCCGTAACTGGTTTTTAATCTCTGGAATGTTCTCTCTTATCTGGTTGACCCGGATGAAACATTCCACATTCCAAGTTTTGTCACAGATTGCTAACATGTGAAGCATCTTCCTTTATTGTTCTGCTTACTACAAAGAACCTATCAACTACTAAATATTCATTTACTTATTTTGCTTTCTCTTCTTCTTTGCCTATTACGTCTTTCTAACGTTTTCCCGTGGTCGTAAGGCTCGCTTTATGGATGAATATTCGTGAGTTGTTTCAACACGTTGTGTGTTCAGAACGTAGTTCGACATTACTAGTATCTACATTATCTGTATCGGTCTATCGATTATGTGGTTTACATCCACCCACATTGAATGGTTACACATAGTAGTATGGGATAACGCCATACTCGATTTCCTTCTCCATCCTTTCCCATACTTCCCTAATCTAAGTTCGTGCTCCGTTTCTTATGATATCATCGTCGACGTACGTTAAATCCTAATGTTTCTTCTTTCCTCTGTACTGAATTGTGGAGCACGCCTTAAAAAAAAAAGTAGGATAGTAATGGGTCAGTAGAGTCCACACGAAAGTGTGACGAGTCATCTGTAGTGTGATTGCTTTGTTGCAGCTACCCTCAAGTCTCTCTCTTCCGAGATATTCAGCGAATGTAAAAGGGAATCAAACTACGTGGCAGATTAAAACTGTGTGCCAGACCGGGCCACAAACTCAGAACTTTGGCTTCAACAAGTAATGACACTTACTGACTGAGCATGCAAGACACAACTCGTGACGTGTTCTTACAGCTTCAATTGTCAGCACCCGTGTCTTGCATTTAGACCTCACAGATACCATCCTGCACACCTTCGGGACTATCATTACTGGAAGAAAAAGGTATCGTGAGAAACTGCTTTGAATGGTAATACACTTTTCGTGGTCACCTATATATTCATCTTTTTCACGTCATTACACCTTCCGGGATAACTCAGAGGCCGGCCGGTCTGGTCATGCGGTTCTAGACGCTACAGTCTGGAACCGTGCGGCCGCTACGGTCGCAGGTTCGAATCCTGCCTCGGGCATGGATGTGTGTGCTGTCTTTAGGTTAGTTCGGTTTAAGTAGTTCTAAGTTCTAGGGGACTGATGACCTCAGAAGTTAAGCCCCATAGTGCTCAGAGCCATTTGAACCATTTTTGAACTTGTGCATGCACCAGCATTGTGCTCTTTCTGCAGAGATGTCCCAGATCACCATGTATCCTATTTTACAGAGCAGTCAAGCCCCCGACCCTCATGTTCTGTGAAGAGTCGTGGACGTCCAACCATTTAGCGCGTAGTGATAGTTTCACGTCTTCCTACCTCTTTCGGCAGATGATCACAACAATGGCATGTGAACAGTCGACCAGCATCGCCAAGGTAGTCTTTTACAGACTCTGCGTAATAATAATCTGTCAAAGTCTCGTATTTCAATGGATCCCCCCCCCCCCCCATTTGCAGCCCATATCTCCTCTAAGGTGATTCCCCGTTCGTGTCTGCTGCGCTTACATACCTTATTAGCGCGTCACGTGGCAGTAACGCCACCAGGCGGTATTGAACGTCGCGGTGGGCAGTGGTCGTAATGTTTAGGATTATCAGCGTATAAACCTTATTTTTAAGAAATGATAATTAAATTAAGATCCTACGCTGCCGACAGGCGTTGGTATACATCAACGGGGACTGTTGGAAATGTGTGCCCCATCCGGGACTCGAACCCAGGATCTCCTGCTTAAATGGCAGACGCTCTAGCCATCTGAGCCACCGAGGGTACAGAGGAAAGTGCGACTGCAGGGACTTACTAAGGTTGGAAGAAAAGGAACCACTGTCACTTGTGGCTCAGTAGTATGTAATCCTTGTAACATCGAGATTGATCATTATAGTTTCACTGTAAAAATCGTTGGTAATTGCAGTTACAAATAATTACCAACAAGGCCGTAACTGCAGTACTTAAGGTTGCTGAATGTCTGCTGATGTGAAATAGAGACCCGTGTGCTGTGAACGAACTATAATGGGATAATTAGATCGTTAAAAGTGGAAGTGAAACTAAGGTTAGGAACCAGTGCATGGAGCAGTTACCGCTTCGCAAGGAAGGTGACCAGTGGACGGAGAATAATTTTGTATCAGAATGTGTTTTTGTCCATTCCATGTCCTTCAGAATTGGTTCTCCTTCCATTTCCGTTCGTAAGGGCCTAATTTTCGCATCCACAGAGCAGTGCAGGTATAGCCATAACCTTGTACGAGGATTATTCGGAAAGTAAGGTCCGATGGGGTGCAAAATGCAAACCACAGTGAAAATCCGATGAAGCTTTGCACAGACGGCATTGGGCAGTGTCTCTAGTATGCCCGTCGATCGCGTCGTGTCGCTCTTTTCAGTTCTGAGCGCACAGTGAGCACGTAAAGATGCTAAGGACAATAGTGTCTCCCACCAAGTTTGAGGGCCTGGTGTGAGATTTCGCCACATGTCATACAGCTCGCGTAACATAGGTGTCGAGCTGTACCTTCTGCTTGACAATTCTCGGCCGCACTCAGCAGGGCCAATGAAGATGCTCCTGCAGCGTTTTCGATGGGAAGTGTTTTATCACCCACAATAGAGCCCGTAATTGACTCTCCCCGAATTTCATCTCTGCTCACACGAACAGCTGTCTATGAAGACAATGGTCTGGCACAGATAACGAGCTGTAGACCAGCGTAGAGAATTGGCAGGAAGCACAGGCGGCTGCCTTCTATGACGAGGGTATCGTAAACTTCGTACAACGCTGCGACAAATGTCTAAATCGGAGCGGCGACTATGTAGAGAAGTAGATGAAAGGTGTAGCTAACTGGTGCAAATAAAACATTTTTGATTTTCACAGTGGTTTCCATTTTGTGATCGATCGGACCTCACTTTCCGAAAAGGCCTCGTAGAACTTAAGCAAAATTCGACAGAATCAGTTAAATGAGTCTAATTTATTTTGTATTTAATTTTGCCCCATACGTTGTGATATTAATGTAACGGTCCGGAGACGTATGCGTCGTTCTCGTTGCATTTTGTACAACAGCCAGGCACGTACTGAGCAAATTGTTAATATACCCGCAAGAAGGGGGGGGGGGGGGGGGGAGGGGGCAGGCTGCAAAAAGTGCATTGGCGCGACGAACAGCTGACTCAAATATTCCGAGGAGCTGACCGGAAACATCGCATTTAAAGTAAGTCAGACAAAATACAGTGGCACAACCGGTGGAGAGCTAAGGTCGCGACCGGCGCTTGAAAGTTCCACTGGGCAGCGCAGTAGCGACGTGCGGGCTGCGGCGACTTCCAAGGTCCAGCGATTAGCGTCCAGTGACTCGGCGGACGGTTGTTGACAGCGCCGCTGAGCGGTAAACATGTCAGCCTCCACGGGCGTTCGCATGGCTGCCTCTGTCCTGCTCACAATTTGTTGCCCATACTTGCAAGCGAGCGTCTCTGCCGCAAAGGATATAGTGGCGGGCTTTATGGCCATAAGCTCTCACAGTATTCATCATCATCATCAGGGGTTGGGGCTTCAGGTTCGTTCTGCCTCCTTCAAAATTGTTTTCTCTTTCCACTTCTCTTCGTAAGGGTCCAATTTTCGCATCCGTAGAGCAGAGTTCGACGGAATAAGTTAAACGGGTCTAATTTATTTTTATTTCATTTCTCCCGCTACATTAATATTGCGCCCTAAATATTTAAATATATTAACTTGTTCTATGATCTGCTTGTCAGTTTCGATCGTAATTCGCATCAGATGTTATCCCAAAAATGCCATTGACTGGAGATGTTCAGATTATAATATCTGGCTATTTTTTTAAGATGGGCTGGGACACCTCTGTTTCTTAACCCTAGGACGCCTAAGGGTGGGGTTCGTTGAATCCACAATTTTTTTGTGTCCCCTGCTTTTGCCCAAGTAACTTTCATACTACATATTCCCTTTGAGTTATTGTTTGTTGGCTATTTTATGAAATGTTAGCGCCAATACATTTTATAGAAAATTCCTGCTTTGAAAGAAAAAATAAATAAACTTATTATGGGTCCAACCCCCCCCCCCCCCTAGGCTTCCATGCTATAGAAAATTTCCCTTAGTAGGATTTCGTATTTCTCATCTCCACAACAATGCAATTTAGTTTCTTGTTGGTTGGTATTCTTGATATTCTCAACAATCGGTTTACTTTCAGAGGAAGTGATTGTTGATGTCAGTCAGCTGTTACTTATCTTGTAAACTTGCAGTGAGTTAGTGCAGTTCCCAACACGTTGGACTCCAGTAACTTTGGTGTCCTACACAGCAAAAACGAAACCAAGTAAAAACTTACTGATGTTTGGCAACAGTGCACCAAGATAAAGGCACTGTTGGAGGAGAGAAGAATAAAACCGAGATAAATGCATATTATAATTCCGCTAAAGGTGGAATTGATACTACCATTGATCAAATGGCGCGTATGTACACCTGCAAGAGGGGAACAAAGAGATGGCCTCTATCTGTATTTTACTCTCTCACCGACATTTGTGCTATCAATGCAACCAACATATACATCCAGCAACATCCAAGATGGATTGAAAAGAAACACAACAAACGGAAACTTTATCTTCTGCAATCTGGGATGGAACTAATGAAATTGCAGGTAGAAGAAAGAAGTGCCAATGCAAGAGGGTTATCTAACCAAATTGTTCAATCAATGGAGACTATTCTACAAAAGAAAATCAAAGAAGTGACAACAGAAGCACGTCAGCCTCCTGCAGGGAAGGTCGGTGCCATATTTGTGTAAGTAAAGGTAAAACAAAGAAGCAGAAGTACAACAATTTAAGTAAACCAAAACAGTATTGTGGACAGTGTCATAAACATGTGTGTAACACACATTCAGAAAAAATTGTGAAGTGTGTCTCTTGCCTTGAAGTTGAGGATTCAGAGTAGTCTATTGTATATGAACACATCTGTATTTTGTATTGCAATATGTCAATTTTTTATTCACTCAATCCAATATTTATAACAATTAACAACATTTATAAACCGATGCCTTAGTTAAAATACATAAACCATTTTGAAAGTTGTAATTTTTCGTCAGTAAACTTATTTAAAACCTGTGGACTCGCCGAGCCCCCCCCCCCCCCCCCTTAGGCACCCAAGTTAGAAAAAAAGGCTTGGGCGTCCTAGGGTTAAAATATATCTCAGTTGGTTTGGATTTACTTTGTCAAACGTCTTTTTATAGTCAATGGAGGCAAGAAAAGTCTGTAAATTGAATTTACGGTGTTTTTGTAGTAGCTGTGTCATCGTGAAAGTCCGCAGCTCGTGGTCTCGCGGTAGCGTTCTCGCTTTCCGCGCACAGGTTCCCGGGTTCGATTCCCCGCGGGGTCAGGGATTTTTCCTGCCCCGAGATGACTAGGTGTTGTTGTATCGTCTTCATCATCATCATTCATCCCAATTACGGTCGGAGGAAGGCAATGGCAAACCACATTCGCTAGGACCTTGCCTAGCCTAGCGGATCTCCCGCATCGTCCGTTACGCTCCTTTGAGTATGGGACATCATCATCATCATCAATGTGAAGATACAGTCTGAGCATGATCTTCCATTGCGAAAACCAATTCGGGCATTTGATAATATACGAATAGTTTCAGCAATTGCCGATAGTCGTTTTGTTAAAATTGTAGCATATAATGTATAACATGCATTAAGAGGACTAAGACCTCTGTAATGCTGTCATTCATGCCTGTTTCCTTTCTTATAAATTCGGCATATTCGGGCGATATTCCATTCTTCAGGTAGATAACTACGTTGGCAGTACGTGTTCACAGAATCGAGTATTATTAGAATGAGATTTTCGCTCTGCAGCGGAGTGTGCGCTGATGTGTAACTTCCTGGCAGATTAAAACTGTGTGCCGGACCGAGACTCGAACTCGGGACCTTTGCCTTTCGCGGGCAAGTGCTCTACCAGCTGAGCTACCCAAGCAGCCCCGCTGCAGAGTGAAAATCTCATTCTGGAAACATCCCCCAGGCTGTGACTAAGCCATGTCTCCGCAATGTCCTTTCTTTCAGGAGTGCTAGTTCTGCGAGGTTCGCAGGAGAGCTTCTGTAAAGTTTGGAACGTAGGAGACGAGGTACTGGCTGACGTAACTGTGAGGACGGGGTGTGAGTCGTGCTAGGGTAGCTCAGATGGTAGAAAACTTGTCCGCGAAAGGCAAAGGTCCCAAGTTCGAGTCTCGGTCGGGCACACAGTTTTAATCTGCCAGGAAGTTTCGAGTATTATTAGTTTGGCAATATTTTCAATTTATTAAGCTGGTATTGAAAGAGTGTGTGTGTGTGTGTGTGTGTGTGTGTGTGTGTGTGTGTATATGTGTGTGTGTGTGTGTGTGTATATGTGTGTGTGTGTGTGTGTATATGTGTGTGTGTGTGTGTGTGTGTGTGTGTGTGTGTTGTGGTGGGGACCTGAAACGATAAGGATTGTAGAGGCACATAAATGCTTGAATTCATTAAGCTTAAAAGTGGAATTGTAGGCTACAGTAGTTGTGCATAGAGGAAGAGACTTAACATGGTAGAAGTCGTGGAAATGCGCAGCGAACAAGTCTCCGGACTGAAGATACCACCACAAAACCAAGAATAAGTCGCCATTGGCCTGACTGCAAATAGAGTGCTGCCTTTCTTTGTTGCGGCGTTAAGAAGGGAATGGTGGCAACCCCACCGTCCCGCCAGCTTTTTACCCCCGCACCCCTCCCCCCTGGAAAGCACCGCACTATTCAGTTGGTAACAGGCTGAGTGGAGCTGGGGCCATCCTAGGGAAACGGAACGAGGAAAAATGCGCTACTAGTAGCGAATTGTGCGAAGTAAGTGACAACTGAAGGTTTCACCATGCATTTTAACAATTATTTGGCGGCTGAATAGCCACACCTGCGCAAATTTACATAGTTTGTAATCACCTACAGGGCCAGAGGATACAGCTCTATCCGCTCCACCGCCACGCCCACATTATACGAAATGTGCAAACATAAATATGATTCTGTTATAATTGTTCTGATCGCGCTAAATACACCCCTAGACAAAGAAGAAAGACGGATCACGAAGGAATTATGCGAATGGCACGGAAATCGGCAGATGTGATGTACATGTACAGACAAACAAATGATTAAATCTTTTTTTTATTCCAGTCTTTGATCACAATATAAAGTCCTTCTGCGATGACCGGTTTCAGTCAGTAATGACCGTCTTCAGATCTGTTCTACACCATTTCCTACTGTGGTAAAGCCGTAATGGCGGCGTCAAAACATATAAATGCACTCAGCAAAGGATCGTCACGTAGAACTAAAATACGATGTAAAATAGGCCACATCATTCACACAGTCATTTTCCAACTGGCCGTTACTAACTGAAACCTGTCATCATCGAAGGACTTTATATTGTGATCAAAGACTGGAATAAAAAGAAGCCTTTGAGAGTACCTGGACCACGGTTTGTATTACCGACTACGTCGCAGCTTGTGAAACAAATGATTACAGAAGTGCTTCAAATGGCTCTGAACACTATGGGAATTAACATATGAGGTCATCAGTCCCATAGAACTTAGAACTACTTAAACATAACTAACCTAAGGACATCACACACATCCATGCCCGAGGCAGGATTCGAACCTGCGACCGTAACGGTTGTGCGGTTCCAGACTGAAGCGACTAGAACCGCTCGGCCACAGCAGCCAGCAAATAATTACAGTTTCAGAAAAAAAGTTGGATGATTTATTCAGAGAGCGAGCTTCAGAAACTGAGCACCAGTTGGTCCACCTCTGGCCGTTATGCAAGCAGTTATTGGGCTTGGCTTTGACTGACAGAATTGTTGGGTGCCCCCCTGATCGATACTGTACCAAATTCTGTCCAATTGGCGCTTTGGAGCGTCAAAATTTTAAGCTAGTTGGACGACCCTGCCCGTAATGCTCCACACGTTCTCAATTGGGGAGAGAAACGGCATACTTGCTGGCCAAGGTTGGGTTTGGCAAGCGCGAATATTAGCAGTAGAAACTCTCGCCGTGTGCGAGCGGGCATAATCTTGCAAGCCCAGGACGGCTTGCCGTGAAGGGCAACAAAATGGGGCCTAGAATATTGTGGGTGACAACCAAAAGGGGTTCTGCTATGAAAGGAAGTGACACTTGAGACACACTGTTATCGTTCCGTATGGCGACAGTCAGGTTCGTATTGCACCTCTTCCGGAGTGTCTCCAAACGTCTTCGGCCTGGAGTCTCATTGACTGGAATAGAACTGCTTTCAGTGATGAATCCAGCTTCGAACTGATTCCCGATGACCAGCAGAGACGTGTCTGGAGACGATGTGGGATATCAACCTGACTGCCGCCCACCATATGGCCAGACAACGAGGAGTGCCATTGCATTTCATAGCAGGACTGCTTTGGGTGTCGTCGGCGTCATCCTTACAGCACAGCGATACATCGACGATATTCTGCGGTCCCTTTGTGTTGCTCATTATGGCGAACCACCTGGACTTACATTTCAGCAAGATAATTCCCGTCCGCACACGGCGAGAGTTTCTACTGCTTGTCTTCGTGCTTGTCAAACCTTACCTTAGCCAGCAAGGTCGGATCTCCCCCCCCCCCCCCAATTGAGAACGTTTGGAGCATTGCGGTTGGAGCATACAGCTCGGGATTTTAACGGTCTAACGCACCAATTGGACAGAATTTGACACTACTCCTCGGGAGGAGATTCGGTAACTCTGTCAGTCAGAGCCGAGTGGAACTACTGCATGAACAAGGGCCAGAGGTGAACCAACGCGTTGTTGTCTTTCTCAATTAGCGTACCTTTTTCTCTTGAATAAATCAACCGATTTTTCTGAAATTTTAATCATTTGTTTTGTCTGTACATGTGCATGAGATGTATCGATTTCTGTCCCATTCGGGTAATAACTTCGTAGTGCGCCGTTCACCAGCGCTCAAATGCATAAGCCCGCGGCAACAGGATGTCTTGAAAGACACCACCTACTGAGTATCATCTCTACTCGCGTGGTTGAACGTTAGCGGAAATAAGACACGTCTCTCCAACGACCCGACTAAGTGTTACAGACGTTCTCATCAGTAACTGCGCGGTCAACGCGGCAATTTGCTAACTGAAGGGCTCCGGTTCGATTCCCCGCCATGTCGGACTTTTTCTCTGCGCGAGGACTGGCTGTTGTGATTTACTTCCGTTCGTATTATTGTCTTATTTGGACATTACACTGCTGAGATGGCCATATGGACAGGTTCCAAAAGATAATAAAAGTTGAGTAGAAAGAAGTGCTACAGGCTATTAGAACGGTTTGGAGTAGAATCTTTAATTTCTTTATCACCTATAACTTGAATGCGAATGGTTGGGTGACCTCGTACAGAGAGGTGGCCGCGGCTGAGCTGACTCGATTTAGCTGAACCCGCTTCTCTGCCCGACCTTGGGTACTTGCTCACACGCGGCCTCTTGCGACCTCGTCAATTTTTTTCCCCCCGAGTTGGGCTGCAAGTTTCACGGCCGCCTTCCCAAGTCATGTTCGCCGTGTGCGGCTCCTGCCGTTACAGGTGGTTGCTACGCATTTAACGATCTCGGACTTTGGTTGGCTGTGGCTACTGTACGTGGAAGGGTATGAACGTGATTAACTAAGCTAAACAATCCTGCCTGGCTCCAAGTTGACTCGTTCTTTCTGAACTGCAGTCGCGAGATCAATTGTTCAAATGGCTCTAAGCATTATGGGACTTAACATCTGAGGTCATCAGTCCCCTAGACTTAGAAATACTTAAACCTAACTAACCTAAGGACGTCACACACCTCCATGCCCGAGGCAAGATTCGAACCTGCGGCCGAAGCAGCAGCGCGGTTCCGGACTGAAGCGCCTAGAACCGCTCGGCCACAGCGGCCGACCGAGACCAATTGTCTCTGTATCTCTGATTCCCGTCGTGACCGATATTCAAAGTAACTGTAGACTGGAAATGGGAAACACTCAAAGCACGAAATGTCACAATAACCATAACAGATTAACGCTGCAAATCTTTTTGTTCGATGGAATGCAAATTATCACAGTAACGTTTGGAAGATCACACGTTAATTTAAGCACGAGATAAGCCACTGCAAATGTGAAATGCTGATACATTAATAAACGGTGTAATCACCAGAATGTTTAATGCAAACATGCAAACGTGGATGCATTATGTTGTGTACGTGCCGGATGTCAGTTTGTGCGATGGATTTCTATGCCTGTTGCAGTTGGTCGGTTAGTATAGGAACGGTTAATGCTGTTTGTGGGTGACGCTGGAGTTGTGGCGCGATGATGTACCATATGTGCTGGACTAGAGACAGTTCTGGTGATCGAGTAAGCCAAGGCAACATGTTGACAATCTGTAGAGCATGTTGAGTTACAATAGTGGTATGTGGCAGAACGTTATCCTGTTGGAAACAACCCCCCCTAGAATGCTGTTCATGAATGGCAGCACAACAGATCGAACCATCAGACTGACATACAAATTTGCGCTCAAAGTGCTCATACTTTCGTTCGAATTCGCGTCCCAGTCGATAACTCCAGGTGTAGGTCCAATGTGTCTAGCACGCAGACAGGTTGGTTGCAAGCCCTCAACTGGCCTCCTTACAACCAACTCAAGGCCATCACCGAGTCAGAACTAGCTTTCATCAAAAAGACACAAACCTTCAACCTGCCCTCCAATGAGCTTTCGCTTGCCAGCACTGAAGCCGCAAATGGTGTTGGCTTCGGGCCAGGGGAATGCACGCTACAGGCCATCTGTCTGGAATAACCCGCTTTATAACATTTCGTTGTGTTCTGTGGTGCCAACTGCTGCTGAAATGGCTGAAAATGCAGTACGATGCGCCAGAGCCGTACGCCGAACTAGATGGTCTTCCCTCTCGGTAATGCCACGTGGTCGTCCGGAGTCCGGTCTTCTTGCGACCATACATTCTCATGACCATCGCTGCCAGCAATCATGTACAGCGGCTACATTCCTTCCAAGTCATTCTGTAACATCACATCCCGTAGCCCTATTACGCGTCCTCGTTCATACTCAGTGAAGTGTTGATAATGGTGTTTCGTCGCCTTAGACAAATCACCACGTCCAATCTCAAAGGTAACTAAAGCTTACGACGGTTACAGCCTGTATGTAAATCAGACTTGATTTGTATCTTCATTATCTTTCAGATGTAGAAACATGCCTACGAATTTTCGACCGATCGAGGTGGCGCAGTGGTCAGCACTCTGGACTGGTATTCGGGAGGACGAGGGTTCAAACCCGCGTCCGTCATTTCCCAAAATCGCTTCAGGCTAATGCCGGGACGGTTCCTTTGAAAGGGCATGGCCGACTTCCTTCCCCATCCTTCCCTCGTCCGATGAGACCGATGATCTCGCTGTTTGGTCCCCTCCCACACATCAACCTACCGAGCAGCCAACCAAACTTCCGTTTGTCGCACAATTGCGATATTTTTGCCGTCATTTTATATATAAAGAAAATGTAGATAAAGATGTAAGCACCAGCTTCACTTCCGAGGACTCATTGGATGTCCTCACCATCACCTCACTATTTCTGGTCAGTGACAAAGATTTCAGAATTGATATCACTAATACAACGAGAAATTTAACAAATTCGACCATTGCTAATAGTTCTTTCTTGTTAGTGAATGAAAGGCGAGGAGTATTTCGTTGGATGGGAAGATGATGCAGTGTGGACCCCAAATTCACATGGTATTTTGGTTTATTTCATTACGCAGCACAATACGCAGTTAAATTCTAATGATTTCAAATTAAAACTCTTTGTGATGGTTCTTTCTGAGCAACAGCAGTCTTTTTCGTTACACACGGCTTTCCTTGAACTCATAGCTCAGTATTCTCCTTTACGTCTCTAATCTTGACGTTCCTTTCCATCATAAAGCACTGGACAAGAAGATTCACGGCGAAAATAACTGAAAAGAAGCGGACTGTTGCTTGCAGGAGAGCGAGCGAGAAACAGGTTATGACGCAAAACATCCTGGCAGATTGAAACTGTGTGCCCGATCGGGACTAGAATCCGGGACCTTTGCCTATCGCTGGCAAACACATTAGTAGAGCACTTAAGCGCGGAAGGCAAAGGTTCCTGCGGTCAGACAAGTTCAGCACACTCAACGTTTTTCATATCACGAACAAAGGAAGTTATACACTGCTAAACCTATCGGATGTATCTCGAATTATATGCAGGCTTCTCAAGCAGTACCAACCTATCTCACGTCATTGGACATGGCACGCCCAGTTGTTTACGGGCAAAAAAGGAAAATATCTCTGATTCTGCCACTTTCAGCGTTTCTTATTCCAGTCTTGAGAAATTAGTTTTCTGTAGGTTTGGTCTGGAGGAGTAGTTACGATACTGAAGCCTTTAAGATTTCGTACATTGTGTTTCCCCTCTCTGAGCCTAGTTCCTGTGATGCTGTCCCAGTCATGGATTCGACGGGGTTCCCTTGGCTCTTAGGTAAATACCAAAGCTATCCCCAGTAATCCACTTCCAAAAGTTCTTAATTGAGAGATATAAGTTACCCTCCTCCCTTTTTGAATAAATTGTATCAAAACAAATCATCATCATCATCAGTTATCTGCTATATTAGCAGGTCCTTTGCCTCTCCATTTTCTGCGATCCATTGCTTCCTTCTTAAGGCTGCTGTATGTTGTACCGTCCATCATGTCATCCAGTATCTGGAATCTCTTCCTTCCTCGCTTCCTTTTCCCTTCTACATAACCTTCTAAAACTGTTTTTATCAGTCCGTCATTCTTTCTTAATATATGCCCAATCCAATTTCTTTTTCTTCTCTTTATTACATCTAGTAACTGCCTTTTCTCTCCCACTCTTCTCAGTACCTCTTCATTTTTTACTCTGTCCATCCAACTTATTCCTTCCATCTTCCGCCATGTCCAGATCTCAAAAGCCTCCAGCCTTTCTCTGTCTTTTTTCCTCATAGTCCATGTTTCAGCGCCATATAGAATAACACTCCATACAAGACATTTTATGAGTCTCTTTCTGAGTTCTCTGTCCATACCGCTGCAGAAGATTCTCCTTTTCTTATAAAACGCCTCTTTTGCCATTGCTATCCTTGTTTTAATTTCTGTGGTGCACTTCCAGTCGGTGTCTATCCTGCTTCCAAGATACTTAAAATTTTGCACCTGTTCTAGTTTTTCTCCATTCAGCACAATTTTTAGTTCCTTATTTCCTCCTATTGCCAATACTTTTGTTTTATTTGTGTTAATTTTCATTCCATATTTTTTTCCGTTAGTTGCAATGGTGTCCACCAAATCCTGTAATTCTTTTTCCCCTGTGGCTAGAAGGACCATGTCATCAGCAAATCTCAAGCACCCTACTCTTCTTCCTCCAATTTCTACTCCTTTGTCATCTAATCAAAACAAATAACAATTCCTAAATCAGTTGGCGGAATGGAACTTACAAGAAGCATTCGAATAGTCGCCCTAATCATGATATACAGACAGTAATACGCTGTGGGGTACTGTAATTTATAATAACTACACATACATAAAATAAAGATCAAAACGAATGCCTATCAGGAGGTCGCATCTGGCATTATAAAATATGCTTGAAATACTTGTTTCTCTGTAAATGAAAACCGAAATGCGCAGAGAAGTCTGGAAGTGCCCTTTTGCAGCAGTGGATATCAAGTAAATTATTATTATTATTATTGTTATTATTTTCCTGTGGGCTCTGTTGGGTAATGTAGTGCTTTTAGATTCGTTTCCCTGATATTCCATAAGACTTTTATTCTCTCTGCGTGGGTAGCTTTTCTTTCTTCAGAACCTTGTATTACCCAACAGTTTACCTTTTGTAATCTTTTTTAAATTAATTAACGACGTACGGAGGCTACGCACTGCACACAAACTGACGGGTTGCTTTGCATCTACAGTGTTGTGAAGACGTTAGAAATTTGAACGAAATCCGTTAATCATTATAAAGATAAAAGCGATAGTAGACCATAATAAAAGTATTAGAATAATAATAAATTGTCTTGGATAGAATTCTCCATTTATAATGCCAAGCTTTCTTAAGTTAAGGTTTTGACTGAACATAATCCTGTATACTACTTCCAGTGCTTCTGTCTGGGCCTTCCCGGAGTCCTGTTTTGAACTTGGTGGCTCCATGTTTATTCCTTAATATATAATATATATTTTCGCTCGTGCAAAACTCAGTACTATTTTCTCACATGATTTCCTGCGAACCATGGATGGAGGGTAACAAGTAGGTTCCACATTCCTAGATTTCCGGAAAGCGTTTGGCACAGTGCTCCAATGCAGATTGTTAACGAAGGTACGAGCATGCGGAATAGATTCCTAGATATGTGAGTTGCTTGAAGAGTTGTTAAGTAACAGAACCCAGTACGTTATCAGCGACGGCGAGTAATCCGAGATAAGAGTATTGTCAGGAGTGCCCCAGGGAAGTGTGACAGGAGCGCTCTCATCCTTTATATACAGAAAATGAGCTAACTAACAGGGTGAACACAATGTGCGGCTGTTCTCTGATGACGCTACGGTGTACGGGAAGGTGCTGCCATTGAGTGAATATAGGAGGATACGAGATGACTTAGACAGAATTTCTAGTTGATGTGATGAATGGAGGTTGCTCTAAATGTAGAAAAATGTAAGTAGGATAAAATATCCCTTAATGTTCGAATAATGTATTAGTAGTGGCTGCTTGACTCAGTGACATCGATTAAATATCTAGGCGTGACATTGCAAAGCGGTATGAAATGGAACGAGTGCGCAAGGACGGCAGGGGGAAGACGAATGGTCGACTTCGGTTTATTGGTCTACTTTTAGGAAAGTGTCATTCATCTGCAAGAAGACTACGCATAGAACACTAGCGTGACCCATTCTTGAGTACTACTCCAGTGATTTGGATCCCCACTAGGTCAGATTAAAGGGAGACATCTAAGAAATTCAGAGGCGGACTGCTAGATTTGTTCAAAAAATGTTCAGACGTGTGTGAAATCTTATGGGACTTTACTGCTAAGGTCATCAGTCCCTAAGCTTACACACTACTTAACCTAAATTATCCTAAGGGCAAACACACGCACCCATGCCCGAGGGAGGACTCGAACCTCCGCCGGGACCAGTGCTAGATTTGTTACCAGTAGGTTCGAACAACAGCCCGGGTATTTACGGAGACGCTTCGCGAACTCAAATGGAAATCCATGGAGAGAGACGATGCTCTTTTCGCGGAACACTGAGAAAATTTTGAGAACTGGCGTTTGAAGCTGACCGCAGAACGAATCTTCTGTCGCCAACGTACATATCGTACCACGAAGATAAGAGAAATTAGGGCTCGTACAGAGGCATATAGACAGTCGGGTTTACCTCGCTCTTTTTGCGAGTGGAACAAGAAAGGAAATGACTAGTATTGATACAAGGTACCTTCCTCCATGCACCATACGTTGGCTTGTCTTGTGTTTATGTCGATGTAGATGAGTTGTAAACCTTATTGCTGGGAAACTTTGAATATGCCTATAGAATCTTTTTTCGGTTATTTTTTTATTTGAGCCAAGAATTTACTTCATCATCGTTTAATTTCTTTCAGGATGTTCTCCAAATCGCCTTCAAGTTTGACTTGAAGTTTCGCTCATGAACGGAGCTTCAAGTTTGATCACAATGTTGTGTCTAACCTTTTTCATGTGGATATGCGCATTTTATTCTCGTGATGGCAATGATTATTATGATTATTATTGGTGACAACAAGTCTTTTTTGTTTAGTGTTAAGGGACTATTACCAGAATTAATTCCAGAGGCTTTTCAAAGACAAAATCAGGAATGCATGTACCTGAAAGAAGTCGTAGTCGGACCAAGGTAAGATTATAAATTTCGCGCCTTCGGAGGTGAAATGTCTAACACAAACTTTCATTGAGTCTGCATTGTCTTTAAAAATCCCCTGATTAGAGAAAACAGCCTTGTCGTAAGTGAGAACGCTCTTATGGTCGACACAGCGTACTTTTTTGAACAAAATTTCTACGGAAAACAACTATTAATGTTTTACAAGTTTATTTCGTTACTAGAAGCTGCACCCAGTTATTCCGTCGCGCCAAAAACTTTTTCATGACCGATGACGATTAACACACATGCATACAGTGGTTTTACCTCACGGGACGGCTTTCATGCGAAAAGGGACATCTTTGCTGATTACCACATAAACCCTCCATTTGGTATGTCTATTTAGGCTTGCAGGGAGGCACGTTGACAGTAATTCTTAAGAAAGCAAAGCAGGTAGGAGCAAAGTCATGGAGTCAAATAGGGACGGGTGTAGATTTAAATAAATGAGCCAAAATTGCAAAGACCGTCGTGCAGTTGAAAGTACACTGACTGAAATAAGTCGCAGCACCAAGGAGGAGTTGTACGACATAAACGAAACTGGGTAGGCGTGTTTCTACATCTGAAAAATGATGTCTATTCAAATTTCACGCCAGTCGCATAAGAGTGGCGCTAGTAGCGCTACTATGAGGATGCAAATCACGCCTGCGTCAAATACACGCTGTAATGGTCGTGAAAGTTAGTTACCTTTGAGACTGGACGTGGTGATTGGGTGTTAGTCAAGAATGCCTTTAAGGCGACAGAGACGCCAATATCACGCGTAATTGGGTTCAAATGGTTCAAATGGCTCTAAGCACTATGGGACTTAACATCTGAGGTCATCAATCCCCTAGACTTAGAACTACTTAAACCTAACTGACCTACGGACATCGCACACATCCGTGCCTGAGGCAGGATTCGAACCTGCGACCGTAGCAGCACCGTGGTTCCGGACTGAAGCGCCTAGAACCGCTCGGCTGGCGCGTAATTGGGCTACAAGTAGCTGATTGTTCCTTTTGCGATATTGCAGAAAGAGTAGGCAAGAATGTAGCCACTGTACATGACTGATGGCAGCAATAGTCGCAAGAAGACCGGGCTCCGGGCGGCCACGTGGCAGTACTGAGAGGGAAGTCCATCGTGTTCGGTGTATGCCTCTGGCGCATCGTACTGCATCTGTAGCAGCAATCGAGAAGCTGTTGGCCCTACAATGACACAAGGAACAGTTACAAACCGGTTACTTAAAGGACAACTGGGAACCAGACGCCCTGTAGCGTACATTTCAGTGACCACAAACAACCGTCATTTGCGACTTTGGTGGTGACAAGCGAGAGCTCACTGGAAGGCAAAGTGGAGATGGGTGTTTGTGTTTTTGATGAAAGCTAGTTCTCCATTGATACCAGTGATGGCCTTGAGTTGGTTAGGACGAAGCCAGTTATCGTCTGGGGTGCGATTTAGTATGAAAGCAGGAGCACACTCGTAGTTATCGCACGCACCGTAACCGCAAATTTGTATAACAGTCTGCTGATTGGACGTGCTGTGCTGCCATTCATGAACAGCATTGCAGTGGTTGGTTTCCAACAGGATAACGCTCGCCACATACCGCTATTGTAATCCGGCTTGCACCACAGAGTGTTCACGTGTTGCCCTGGACTATCTCCAGTCGACCACTAAGGGACATGATCGCGCGACAACTCCAGCGTCATCCACAAACAGCATTAACTGTCCCTATATTGACCAACCAAGTGCAACAGACGTTGAATGCTTGCCTCCAACGTTCTGGCGGTTATATCTGTTATTAATGTACCAGCATTTCACATTTGCACCGGTCTATCTCGCACTTACACTAGCGAGTGATCTTGCAGTGTTAATCACTTAAATATGTTACCTAGATAAATGTAATCCCGAAATTTCATTACTCTACATTAATTTGTTTTAGTGCTGCGATTTTCGTCCGTCAGTGTAGTTTACGGCCAGCCGCTGTGGCCGAGCGGTTCTAGGCGCTTCAGTCCGGAACCGCGCTGCTGCTACGGTCGCAGGTTCGAATCGTGCCTCGGGCATGGATGTGTGTGATGCCCTTAGGTGAGTGTTGTCGTTGCCGTCTCCGAAAGGCTGCATGAGCTCCACTTACCATCCAGCGTGTAATAGTACTCCTGATGGCCGCGAAAGGCTGGCTAATTTGTCTTCATTGGCACACTCAGCAAGTGTTGTGTAAGTGAAGCTCTGTTCGGACAGTCCTGCGAAACATGTGGTGCAGTTACAGAGGCAGTGATGCTAATTCGTGGATGTTAGTGTTATAACCAGCACGTCCGTGTCGTACAGTTCGCACATACAAGCCTTCGCCTGCGAGAAAGTGTCCTGTTTTTACGCCTGCGTGATATTTGCTGCGAAAGCGGTGTCGCCTTTCCTCTTAAGCAGCGTGCTCCACTTATGCAGATTATTGATAGTTCTTGTGAATAGTCATACAGCTAAAACTTACCATTCTGAATCGCTCCTATGTTGTCCGTATGTTCGAGATTATTTTTTCCTCATTTAAAACGAAAATACGCAACTAAGGCATTCACCTCTCAAATTCCTGCAAAAAATCCTTTATCCATCTTTCAGATTCCTGCAGAAAATCCTTAATTCCCCAAGAATATACACGGAGACGGCGTCGAAGTCTTTGGAGTCGGAGTACAGAATCAACTGCAGTAAATTTAATGTGGCTGTTGTGCTGGTAGTTTTAGAGAGGATCGTCCGAAAAAAAGGAAGGTTGCTATTTCGATTCTCAGTCCGATTAATGGTTTGATGGAGCTCTACGTAATAGTCCATGCTATGCAAACCTCATCATCTGTACTTAACTGCTTCCTACATCCATTTGAACCATGAAGAATATTGGGGGAAGGAAATCGGCCGTGCCCTCTCAATGGTACCATCCCATCGTATATCTGGATGACCAGACGGGGATTTACGTCAAGCGTGGCTATAGTATATTACGGGAATTAGGATCCACTTGATTATACAAAAAAAATTGTTCCTAGACATATTTCAGCATGTTTGTGCCATTACCGATGTTTTACGTTTTATTGTGGGGTTGAAAGATACATGTCGTACCACATAAAGCCTGTGGAAAAACTGTGCCTTAAACATCTTTTTTGTCAACCGTAATCTGTACTATAGTTAGTATGAGGTCAAGCTACAAGTTAACTATTACTGAACTATATGAAAGAAACGTGAATTAGTCACAAACTACGGCGTGCACACATTTTATTCGACATGTAAACGTCACTGCCATCACCTTGTCCTTAATACAGCCCCAGAAAAAGGAGTCGCATGTGTCTAGATCCGGAGAATATGACGGCCAATCGCGGTCCATGCCAGTGGCCTCTGGCTGTGCCACAGCCAGAATGCGGTCCCCAAGTGCTCCTCCAGAACATCCTACACTCTCCTGCTTCGATGGGGTCGAGCTCCGTCTTGCATGAACGACATCTTGTCGAAATCAGGTTTACTTTGGATAATGGAGATGAAATAATCTTCCAAGACTTCCATGTACCGTTCGGTAGTCTTCGTGCCGTCAAGGAATATCGGACCGATTAGTCCATGACTGGATATTGCACACCACACACTCACCCATTGAGGGTGAAGGGACTTCTAAATCGCGAAATGCAGATTCTCAGTCAGTCTCCCAAAAGCGCCAGTTGTGCCTATTGACGAACTCATCCAAATGAAAGTGGGCTTCGTTGCTGAACCGAACCATACAGCGCATACTAATTCCCGTCATGCCCCCCGGCCAACCGTGCAGTTTAAACGTCCTAAGGCAAACCGTTCAGAAGTTATGAAGATTTTATTTCATATAGTTCAATAATTGTGGCCCTGTATATAGGACTACAGTTAAATGGTAAAGTAGCTTGCAACAACGTGTTATTTTTGGGATCTCACTTCGCGATTTAACAAATTCACTGTTTCTCCAATCGTAATTTCCTTGTGTCAAAATATTTTGCGACAATATTTTGTGTTTGGTTAAAGTTTTAGTCGTAGACCTTATCATATACACTCATGCTCATAAATTAAGGATAATTGCAGAATGTGGTGCCACACAACGTGGTACTACACAAAACTGACGCTAATAGCATAGGCACATAGGGAACACACTCGACACAGATCTGTAAGTCCACGGTATTGGTGATAAGTTGAGAAAACCGTCCCGAAACACATGTGCTACAAAACGCCACTGTTTCCTGCGCATGTACTTCGACATCAATATGGGATATGATCCCCATGCGCACGTACACAGGCCGCACAACGGGTTGGCATACTCTGGATCAGGTGGTCGAGCAGCTACTGGGATATAGCCTTCCATTCTTGCACCAGTGCCTGTCGGAGCTCCTGAAGTGTCGTAGGGGTTTGAAGACGTGCAGCATCCCAGACGTGCTCGATGCGGTTTAGATCTGGAGAACAGGCAGGCCACTTCATTCGCGTGATATCTTCTGTTTCAAGGTACTCCTCCACGATGGCAACTCGGTGGGACCGTGCGTTATCATCCATCAGGCGGAAGGTGGGACCCACTGCACCCCTTAAAAAGACGGACATACTGGTGCAAAATGACGTCCCGATACACCTGACCTATTGCAGTTCCTCAGTCAAAGACATGCAGGGGAGTACGTGCACCAATCATAATCGCACCCCACACCATCAACCACGACCTCCATACAGATCCCTTTCAGGAACATTAAGGGGTTGGTATCTGGTTCCTGGTTCACGCCAGATGAAATCCCGGTAAGAATCACTGTTCAGACTATACCCGTACTCGTCCATGAACATAACCTGGGACCACTGCTCCAATGACCATGTACTTTGTTCTTGACACCATTCTTTATGGACTCTCCTGTGACCAGGGGTCAGTGGAATGCACCTTGCAGGTCTCCGGGCGAATAAACCATGTCTGTTCAGTCGTCTGTAGACTGTGTCTGGAGACAATGTTCCAGTGGCTGCGGTAAGGTCCCAAGCAAGGCTACCTGCAGTACTCCGTGGCCATCTGCGGGCACTGATGGTCAGATATCGGTCTTCTTGTGGTGCTGTACAATGTGGACGTCCCCTACTATAGCGCCTGGAATCGTTGCCATAATCTTGAGATCACTCTTTGTGGCATACGGAGGGACCGTGCTACGACCTGTTATGTTTGACCAGTCTCCAGTCGCCCTATTATTCTATCCCTCATAATGTCATCAGTATGTGTTCTTTGAGCCGTTTTCAACACACAGTCACCATTAGCACGTTTGAAAACATCTGCACACTTACTCGCTGCACCGTACTCTCACATGCACCAACACTCCTCTGCGAATATGGACTGCTGCCAGCGCCACCGTGCGACGACCGCAGGTCAAATACAGTGCATGGTCATACCCCGAGGTGATTTAAACCCGCAAACCGCCCACCAGAGCGTTGTTTCACCCTGTATCTGCATTATTCTTAATTTATGAGCATGATTGTAGTTGTACAAATGGCAAGCTGTCTGTCGATTTAATTAAGGTCCTACAAACCCTTATGTTAAAGTTTTTTATGTTGCTCGTCCTGTTCCGTAGAATGAAACTGAACAGCAAATCTTCATCGCGATCAAACGAGTCGGTATTAACATAATAAAAGTGAATAATAATTAACCAAAAAATGTACACGAATCTTATCCAGATAACAAGCTGCTGATATATGTATTAGAACAGTCAACAATACAGGGTGAATACTAATAAAACCTGCAAACTGCATGGACGATTTCCTTAGTAGAAATGGAGGAGGAAAGGTCCTATGAACATGTGTGCCGAAATGGACGGTGTGCTTGCAACGACAACAAATAGTCCCGGAACACAGGACAGACCTGCATGGAATCCACGTCACAACAGATGTTCAACTCGTTGCAAGTGATAGGGATGGTAGCGGTTGTCATGAGGGATACACATAATCGTAAGGGATACACACAATCGTACTGTGGCTTGTACCATGTTGGCGGGCCACTTCCGTGGAGCTTGTACTGGGGTTCGCCTCAATGTCCTGTAGAATACGCTCCTCCAAATCTGGTTTGCGCACAGTCCGCCGCCTCCCTGCACGTTCGTCTTTCTAAAATTACCCATGATCACACAAACGCCCAAAAAGGGCTTGAAATGTTGCGTGGTGTGGTTGGTGTCTGCGAGAGTATTTGTTTTTGTATAGCCGTACTGCCTCTCGACCGTCCCTATCTGATTAGCCGTACACAAACATTATCTTGGCTTGTTTCCGACTTGAATACCGGACCACTATGCTGCTTACAGTACGCTGCCTCAGTCACACAAACTGCAACACGCAAGAAACACATGGCGGCACGTGGTTAGAGGAACTATCGTTCGTCAGCGCCATCTACTGCATATCTGCACTTCCGGGCACATGTATATAGGATCTTTCTTCCTCCATTACCAGTCAGGAATCTGTACCTGCAGTTTGTCGGTTTTATTAATGTCCACCCTTTCTGCTACAGTTCCTGAAAATTAGAGCCACGAATAACATAACAATATTTTGTGCTTAGTTGAAGTTTTATTCATTGACTTTATCATTAAGTTGTAGAAACGACAAGCTATCTGCTTTTTAATTTAGGTCCCACGAACCCTAATGTTCTATTTTTTATTTTTAGTTTGCACGTCTAGTTCCATAGAATTAAACTGAGGAGCAAATATCCATGCTCGTCGAACGAGTCAGTACATGTAATTAACACCAGAAAAATTAATAATAAATAAAGTAAAATTTACACGAATCGTATACAGAAGACATGCTGCTGAATGTACTTTAGAAGAGCGTACAATACAACGGGAATTTGCTAAAATATTTTACAGTAACCAACAGAATAGGGATGAGCCATGAGGAAATTTGTCAGTTTAGAGCAAGGATTGCTGCTAAGATTTTTAATTCATGTGGTAGCTTATGAAAAATGAATGCAGCATTGTATGCCTCTGAACAAGAGTCAAGGAAGTTCGATCTAAATCCAGACTGAATTTCTGCCTGTTATTAACTGACTAGAAGACCGCCCGCCAATCGAATTTTTGTATTTTTTTCATATTTATGATACGTGAAGTTGAGAACTCAAGTATCAAAACTCCCAAAGTTGTTCGATGTGACTCCCAAAAATTATCGAGAAAATCGCCTTTGAAGTTTTCTGAGCATGGTTAATAACGTAAAGCAATACCGTTTTCTCGATGAGCCGCATGGATCTGTGATTACGTAGAATCCACGCCTGCCATGGGTGATTTTTTTTTTTTTTTTAGGGGGGTGGGGGGGCGGCTGCGGCAACACCACCTAAAAAAAGAAAGGCTGTGTGCTACTCTGTGACGTCGCCGCGCGTAGTCAGAGCAGGTAGCAGCTCAGTACGTTCGGTAAAGGGACCCAGAAGTCAAAATTTCTGAAGAAATCGATTTGAACTGTATGACTTTATGATGACTTACGGAACGCATACATTTCCTGTTTGAAATGACATAATTATTTTATTTGTAACTTATTGCTGATTACTTTTAAATGGGTTTCAATCAATGCGAATGTTGTTCTGCTGCCTATGTACGATGCCATGTCGGGAAGACAAGCACTACGTGCACAGGCTTTTTTTTTCTTTTTTTTTACGACATGCTGGCAGGGTTCGATTCCTGGCTGTGGTGAATATTTAAACAAAGTTGCATTTTCTACGAGCATTTCCGTGAAGTGTAAAATACAGAAAGCTGAGTTTAAAAATTCAATTTGTAATGCTTTTTTAAATTTAAACAATTTTCCATAAAAATCGGTAATTAAGAATTTGCATTTTTAATGAAAACTGGATTTTTGTGTGCAATCTGTAATTAGAAATAAGACGACGTTCATTTTTCATAAAAATGACAATTATAAATGTGCAGTTAACATAAATTTGATGAATTTCATATTTAAGTGACGTAGTTATTCGAACCGAACTGAAAAAAGGACCGAAAAGAGACTCGAACGCTACCATTTTTTATCTTTGTGTTTTACTATTCACGGAAATGCTCGTAGGACATGCACCTTTGTTGAAAAATTTGCATCTGTCAGGAATCGTAACTAAGCCTCCTCTCTGGTAGGCGAGAATTCTACTATATAGCTATACCGGCTGTCGAATCTTTGAGCTTAGTGGGGGTGAGCTTAATGCCGTTCACTATTATTAACAATGCTGTTGTTGTCTTCAGTCCTGAGACTGGTTTGATGCAGCTCTCCATGCTACTCTATCCTGTGCAAGCTTCATCATCTCCCAGTACTTACTGCAACATACATCCTTCTGAATCTGCTTAGTGTATTCATCTCTTGGTCTCCCTCTACGATTTTTACCCTCCACGCTGCCCTCCAATGCTAAATTTGTGATCCCTTGATGCCTCAGAACATGTCCTACCAACCGGTCCCTTCTTCTAGTCAAGTTGTGCCACAAACTCCTCTTCTCCCCAATTCTATTCAATATCTCCTTATTAGTTATGTGATCTACCCATCTAATCTTCAGCATTCTTCTGTAGCACCACATTTCGAAAGCTTCTATTCTCTTCTTGTCCAAACTATTTATCGTCCACGTTTCACTTCCAAACATGGCTACACTCCATACAAATACTTTCAGAAACGACTTCCTGACACTTAAATCTATACTCGATGTTAACAAATTTCTTTTCTTCAGATAGGCTTTCCTTGCCATTGCCAGTCTACATTTTATATCCTCTCTACTTCGACCATCATCAGTTATTTTGCTCCCCAAATAGCAAAACTCTTTTAGTGTTTTAAGTGTCTCATTTCCTAATCTAATTCCCTCAGCATCACCCGACTTAATTCGACTACATTCCATTATCCTCGTTTTGCTTTTGTTGATGTTCATCTGATATCCTCCTTTCAAGACACTGTCCATTCCGTTCAACTGCTCTTCCAAGTTCTTTGCTGTCTCTGACAGAATTACAATATCATCGGCGAACCTCAACGTTTTTATTTCTTCTCCATGGACTTTAATACCTACTCCGAATTTTTCTTTTGTTTCCTTTACTGCTTGCTCAATATACAGATTGAATAACATCAGGGACAGGCTACAACCCTGTCTCACTCCCTTCCCAACCGCTGCCTCCCTTTCATACCCCTCGACTGTTATAACTGCCATCTGGTTTCTGTACAAATTGTAAATAGCCTTTCGCTCCCTGTAATTTACCCCTGCCACCTCTAGAATCTGAAAGAGAGTATTCCAGTCAATATTGTCAAAAGCTTTCTCTAAGTCTACAAATGCTAGAAATGTAGGTTTGCTTTTCCTTAATCTATTTTCTAAGGTAAGTCGTAGGGTCAGTATTGCCTCACGTGTTCCAACATTTCTGCGGAATTCAAACTGATCTTCGCCGAGGTCGGCTTCTACCAGTTTTTCCATTCGTCTGTAAAGAATTCGCGTTAGTATTTTGCAGCTGTGACTTATTAAACTGATATTTCGGTGATTTTCACATCTGTCAACACCTGCTTTCTTTGGGATTGGAATTATTATATTCTTCTTGAAGTCTGAGGGTATTTCGCCTGTTTCATACATCTTGCTCACCAGATGGTAGTGTTTTGTCAGGACTGGCTCTCCCAAGGCCGTCAGTAGTTCTAATGGAATGTTGTCTACTCCCGGGGCCTTCTTTCGACTCAGGTCTTTCAGTGCTCTGTCAAACTCTTAACGCAGTATCGTATCTCCCATTTCATCTTCATCTACCTCCTCTTCCATTTCCATAATATTGTCCTCAAGTACATCGCCCTTGTATAGATCCTGTATATACTCCTTCCACCTTTCTACTTTCCCTTCTTTGCTTAGAACTGGGTTTCCATCTGAGCTCTTGATATTCATACAAGTGGTTCTCTTTTCTCAAAAGTTCTCTTTAATTTTCCTGTAGGCAGTATCTATCTTACCCCTAGTGAGATAAGCCTCTACATCCTTACATTTGTCCTCTAGCCATCCCTGCTTAGCCATTTTGCACTTCCTGTCGATCTCATTTTTGAGATGTTTCTATTCCCTTTTGCCTGCTTCATTTACTGCGTTTTTATATTTTCTCCTTTCATCAATTAAATTCAATATTTCTTCTGTTACACAAGGGTTTCTACTAGCCCTCGTCTTTTTACCTACTTGATCCTCTGCTGCCTTCACTACTTCATCCCTCAGAGCTACCCATTATTCTTCTACTGTATTTCTTTCCCTTATTCCTGTCAATTCTTCCCTTATGCTCACCCTGAAATTCTGTACAACCTCTGGTTTAGTCAGTTTATCCAGGTCCCATCTCCTTAAATTCCCACCTTTTTGCAGTTTCTTCAGTTTTAATATACAGTTCATAGCCAATAGATTGTGGTCAGAGTCCACATCTGCCGCTGGAAATGTCTTACAATTTAAAACCTGGTTCCTAAATCTCTGTCTTACCATTATATAATCTATCTGATACCTTTTAGTATCTTCAGGATTCTTCCATGTATACAACCTTCTTTTATGATTCTTGAACAAAGTGTTAGCTATTATTAAGTTATGCTCTGTGCAAAATTCTACCAGGCGGCTTCCTCTTTCATTTCTCTCTCCAATCCATGTTCACCCACTATGTTTCCTCCTCTCCCTTTTCCTACTCTCGAATTCCAGTCACCCATGACTATTAATTTTCATCTCCCTTCACTACCTGAATAATTTATTTTATCTCATCATACATTTCATAAAAAAAATAGTTCAAATGGCTCTGAGCACTATGCGACTTAACTTCTGAGGTCATCAGTCGCCTAGAACTTAGAACTAATTAAACCTAACTAACCTAAGGACATCACACACATCCATTCCCGAGGCAGGATTCGAACCTGCGACCGTAGCGATCGCTCGGCTCCAGACTGTAGCGCCTAGAACCGCACGGCCACTCCGGCCGGCTACATTTCATCAATTTCTTCATCATCTGCAGAGTTAGTTGGCATATAAACTTGTACTACAGTAGTAGGCATGGGCTTCGTGTCTATCTTGGCCACAATAATGCGTTCACTATGCTGTTGGTAGTAGCTTACCCGCACTCCTATTTTTTTATTCATTATTAAACCTACTCCTGCATTACCGCTATTTGATTTTGTATTTATAACCCTGTATTCACCTGACCAAAAGTCTTGTTCCTCCTGCTACCGAACTTCACTAATTCCCACTATATCTAACTTCAACCTATCCATTTCCCTTTTTAAATTTTCTAACCTACCTACCTGATTAAGGGATCTGACATTCCACGCTCCGATCCGTAGAACGCCAGTTTTCTTTCTCCTTATAACGACGCACTCTTGAGTAGTCCCCGCCCGGAGATCCGAATGAGGGACTATTTTACCTCCGGAATATTTTACCCAAGAGGACGCCATCATCATTTAACCATACAGTAATGCTGCAGGCCCTCGGGAAATATTACGGCTGTAGTTTCCCCTTGCTTTCAGCCGTTCGCAGTACCAGCACAGCATGGCCGTTTTGGTTAGTGTTGCAAGGCCAGATTAGTCAATCATCCAGACTGTTGCCCCTGCAACTACAGGAAAGGCTGCTGCCCATCTTCAGGAACCACACGTTTGTCTGGCCTCTCAACAGATACCCCTCCGTTATGGTTGCACCTACGGTACGACCGTCTGTATCGCTGAGGCACGCAAGCCTCCCCACCTACGGCAAGGTCCACGGTTCGTGGGGGTAAGTTATTAACAATGTGCGCACGAATTGTGTAAGGTAGAAGGATTGCACCGCCTTATATGGAAGCAGACGGCTGCGAAAGAAAGGAGAAACGCTCTACCTTTAACTGCTTAGCTGTTATAACATCTATGAGAATGCGAAAGCGTGAGAAAGAAACCGAATTACACGTATATCGGCATCTGTAGTATGCACAGGCACCATACGAGGTGCATTCAAGTTCTAAGGCCTCCGATTTTTTTTCTGGGGAGTGGAAAGAGATAGAAACATGCGCACTGTTTTAAAATGAGGCAGCGTTCATTGTCACTACGTCCCACAGATGGCAGCACTGTACGGCAGATGGAATTTTACCGCCAGCGGCGAGAATGAGAACTGTTTTAAATACTTAAAATGGCGACGTTTTCCTTACTTGAACAGCGTGCAATCATTCATTTTCTGAATTTGCGTGGTGTGAAACCAATTGAAATTCATCGACAGTTGAAGGAGACATGTGGTGATGGAGTTATGGATGTGTCGAAAGTGCGTTCATGGGTGCGACAGTTTAATGAAGGCGGAACATCGTGTGACAACAAACCGGAACAACCGTGGTCTCGCACAAGCCGGTCTGACGACATGATCGAGAATTGTTTTGGCGGGGTTGCCGAATGACTGTTGAACAGATCGCCTCCAGAGTTGGCATTTCTGTGGGTTCTGTGCACACAATCCTGCATGACGACCTGAAAATGCGAAAAGTGTCATCCAGGTGGGTGCCACGAATGCTGACGGACGACCACATGGCTGCCCGTGTGGCATATTGCCAAGCAATGTTGACGCGCAACGACAGCATGAATGGGACTTTCTTTTCGTCGGTTGTGACAATGGATGAGACGTGGATGCCATTTTTCAATCCAGAAACAAAGCGCCAGTCATCTCAATGGATGCACACAGATTCACCACCACCAAAAAAATTTTGGGTAACCGCCAGTGCTGAAAAAATGATGGTGTCCATGTTTTGGGACAGCGAGGGCGTAATCCTTACCCATTGCGTTCCAAAGGGCACTACGGTAACAGGTGCATCCTACGAAAATGTTTTCAAGGACAAATTCCTTCCTGCACTGCAACAAAAACGTCCGGGAAGGGCTGCGCGTGTGCTGTATCACCAAGACAATGCACCCGCACATCGTGCTAACGTTACGCAACAGTTTCTTCGTGATAACAACTTTGAAGTGATTCCTCATGCTCCCTACTCACCTGACCTGGCTCCTAGTGACTTTTGGCTTTTTCCAACAATGAAAGACACTCTCCGTGGCCGCACATTCACCAGCCGTGCTGCTATTGCCTCAGCGATTTTCCAGTGGTCAAAACAGACTCCTAAAGAAGCCTTCGCCGCTGCCATGGAATCATGGCGTCAGCGTTGTGAAAAATGTGTACGTCTGCAGGGTGATTACGTCGAGAAGTAACGCCAGTTTCATCGATTTCGGGTGAGTAGTTAGTTAGAAAAAAAATCGGAGGCCTTAGAACTTGAATGCACCTCGTACACTAACGTTTCTTTTAAACTTGTTCACAGATGGAGCGTGGGAACAATTACTGCGTATGCGCCTCTCTGTTCTTATTTAATTTCTCTCTATGTCAGTTAAGATTTTTTCATCATTTCGTTCCTCTCCTGCGCACCTTTATTTAGACACGAAGTCACCTGTTGAGTGCGGCATGATATGCGTCCCATTCAGTCGACGTCGCAGTATATAGCACCCAAGTGCTTCGCAATCAATCTCTTTTGTGGGAAACCTGCACTTTGCCAGTATATCGCCATATATTGAAGATTCTCGTGAGCTTTACAAACAGCTGAACTATGTGATCGTTTCGAATCAGGTCTGTACAAATTGTAGCTCCAGGGTAATTTTAGGAAATGGCTGACTAAAGATGTGCACAGATTTACAATTGTCTGCATTAGCAGCAAGCTGCAGACCGGTATTCTGTCCAGATTTTGTTTTTATCAGATAGAATTTCATCCTTTGTAACTCATATTTGGAAACGTTTACATTGCAGCTAATACTAAATGTTAAGTCATAAATGCATAAGATGAATAATAATGGTCTGTTACTCATTAGATATTACTTATACAGTATGTCAATGTTTGCGTTAACTAGCTGCGTTTTCCGTGTCAATAAGTTTTCTATCAACTGTACTAACCTGTTACTGACTGCCTGGTAGGATTACGTGGGTGCCTGATATCAAGGTCTTCGGTACACACACTAACTTGTGATAGGCTGAGTGAAGTTGCTAAAAGGTTAAAAATACCTGTAATTGTTCAAAATTAAAAATTTACACCTTCGCAACCCCGCCCCCCCCCCCCCCCCCCCAAGCCTACAAACACTCAAATTTATTTAGTTCAGTTTTTGAAGGAATTGCTGAAATTAAAGACAGAGCTCAGTGCAGAGATTTTGGTACTAAGATAAGCGTGGCTGGAAGACCAGCCATTCTGAAGCGTACTAAAACCTCCGGCATATGAGCTTAGACTTTCAGAAAGTTTCAGTAGGTCATTATATTGGAAGTGCAAATGAATCTTTGAATTCTACTACAAACAGAGGTAAGTGATTCAGACTGAGTTCTGTGTATCAACTGTTGATACGTGTGACTTGTGCCATTTTCCAGTAGCAGGGATTAATTCCTTGCTCAAATAACTAAAGTCGTAGAGGAGCACCGTGTACTTAGCGGGGAGAAAATTAATTATGGCAGCTGGAAGAAGTAATTTTACACAGTAATAATAATAATAATAATAATAATGGCGATGGATGCCTTCACTATTATAAAGTGAGGAGATATACTTCACATCAAACCAGTCAGAAGACTGATGACTCAAAAATAAAGAAACAGCATCTAGGACTACTTAAACATTGCAAGGAGGTTCAAATGGCTCTGAGCACTATGGAACTTAACATCGGAGGTCATCAGTCCCCTAGAACTTAGAACTACTTAAACCTAACTAACCTAAGGACATCACACACATTCATGCCCGAGGCAGGATTCGAACTGCGACTGTAGTGTCACGCAGTTCCAGACTGAAGCGCCTAGAACCGCTCTGTCACACCGGCCGGCTGCAAGGAGGAATGCGAAAAATGGTGTGGACTAAAGACGAGTACCAGAATACGTATACTAAACAGTCGGTGATGTAAAAGTAGCAAAATCGAAAGCATACTTTTCCAAGCACTTCAGAGTGATCTGGAAACTACACCAGCAGTTAAAATATCCCGGAATTGTAGCATGTGAGACGTCTGCTGTGTACGGGAATCTGTTGGTTGGAGAGTTCTTGCATGTGCATGATTTGTACTGTCGAATGCAACCTTGACTGGAAGCAACACCAGTAATGTTGGTTTCGCTGGCCGTGCAGCTGTCATCGATTTCCAATACACCGAGATGAAGAGATTGGGAGGGGTGGGGGGGAGAAGAGGGAGAGCGAGAGTCCATCAAATAATCACATCCCGTGCTGACAGCGACGTCATTTGCATCGTAATTACAACTGATGATTCTAACTACATTTTCTGCAGTACACATGGAAACAGATGAGCACTGAAATCCATGGCGTAGCCAGTTCAAATGCACTCAGCATTCTCAGAAACTCAACATACAACAGGAAAGTAATCGCATCAGATGATCAAAATTTCTCGAAACAGGTCACTGAGTACGGCTTTACAGTAAGGCTTTTCTCAACTAGAAGATTACATTAAACACATCAGTGCATTAGTAGGTATGATCAGATTGAAGTTTTTCCATATCAAGTGCCATAACCTTAAATTTGTCAAGAGACATTTCCATTGACGTTGGCTGTATTATGATCACAGCCGTTTATTTCGCAGTTGATGTCGGCGATGTGCCAAATTCAAGTGCTTACACAGGGCTACTAAAATTACGAGGATATGAGAGCACATGAAAATGGCACATCACGTGTGAAACAAGGCCAAGGTGGAAAACGGAGTTGTCTTATCTGTTGGAAGTCGTATGCCCTTTGCCTTTCTCCGCTCTTTCAATTGAATCTCGTAAAAAATCCCTTCGGTATTAAAATTAATCACGTGTCATAGAGGAGGATCTGTTTGAAGAATTAACAGCCATTTGTACTGTGTGGAGGCGTATCTTGAGTAGATTTCAAACTAATGCAAAGATTGCCAACTTGGTGAGGGGTGACGTGATGGCGTTGAAGGTAGCAACGATATAGCATACACATATTTGTTTGTTCAGTTCAATGACCGGTTTTGATGCTTACGACCAGAACCAGATTGATTTGTGTCCTAAAACTTATTAAAAGAAGCAAATAAAATTGTTAGCCTGACGAGCATCGTCACAAAATACAAAAACATGATAAAAGTCCGATGAACAGTCATGGTCCTTGTTATAGGTCCACCGCTAGTACACTGTCCTAAGATTTTGTTGTACGCTAACGGCACGGATCATGACTTAATCACATTTTTATCACGTTTTTGTATTTTGTGACAATGCCTATCTCGGCTAAAATTTTGTTTGCTTCTTGTACAAAGTTGGAGGAGGCAGATTAATATGATGACAGTAAAAGATCTAAATCGATTATTAAATTGAATTAACAACTTTTCGAACAAAGACTGTTTCGTTTTCTTTGATTGTCAACTTGTTCTGAAGATACAGAAATATAAAATCGCGTATTACCAAAAATCAAAACGTTGTGCCCTGTTACGAAGATATAGATGAGACCCAGCTGGAATCGATCAACTCTCACAAATACCTGGATGTAAAAATCTTTATGGATATGAAATGGATCGAAACACATGTTGAGTTGTAGATAAACAGGTGGCAGCCTTTAGATCATTGGTAGGATGCTTGGAAAACGCAGTAAGTCTGCAAAGGAGACTTCCTGCAATTAACTCGTACGTTCCATCTTAGAATATTGTTCAAGTGTGTGGGACCCAAACCAAGTAGGACTAACAGGGGACAATGAAATTTCACGAAGAAGGACAGCAAACATGACGAGAGCTTTGACTCCGGGGAGAATGTCATGGAAATGCTAAAAAGCCTGAATTGGCAGACGCTTGAAGATTCTAAAATGTTCAAATGTGTGTGCATTCCTAAGGGACCAAACTGCTTAGGTCATCGGTCCGTAGACTTACACACTACTTAAACTAACTTATGCTAAGAACAACACACACACCGATGCCCGAGGGAGGACTCGAACCTCCGGCGGGACCAGCCGCACAGTCCGTGATATGACGCCTCAAACCGAGCGGCTTGAAGATTTTAGATCTTGGCAGTAAACAGTGGTAATAGACAGTTGTTGGGGAACTGAGTTATTGCATGAAAAACACAGTGAGTCATGTGCTTTAGTCCTATTAGTTGAAATTTCCACGATATTCCGCGGGATGGCAACTTTATCTCGAAATTCAGACTCTGCCTAGTGGCGACTTTGTTAGGATGTGTCCATGTGATCAGCGATAAGTGCCACAAATGTGGCTACCTGCAGTCGTAACGTGTGCGGCTGTCATGCCAAGAAAAACCTCCCTGAACGGAAATGTGCATTAAAAGGTGTTACTAAACGTGGAAACTTCGTTAACAAAGAAAACAATTTTAAGTCGCGTCGCTTACCATAGTCTACGACCATTTACGGTGACAGTGCGATGGCAGGTATGTTACGCACCATCCTTAACATCGTTGACATGCTGTAGTATGGTCCTTGCATTGGTTTCTTATAAAGCATTATCTTCAGCTGTATCCATACCTTGAAAACCTTACGGAGAAACGTCAGTTATGTATTTCTCTGCTAAACGTACATGATTACCGCATTTATGTATTCCATAACGCCTATGTTGTCTGTATGTTTATATTTCGCGTTTTGTGTTGAGTAGTAGATACTGCGAACTGTCGGTGGATGTATTTTATTTTTGTGCATGAAATTATTATGGGATATGTGGAAGACGTTAAGCTTATAGCTTCAGAGGAACATCACAGAAATGCATACGTCAGAAGATGCACCACGTCATGACATTCTGCAATCAGATAGAGTTCGTGGAAATGATAAGCGGAGCCGACAGAGGTGTCAGAAGAGGGTAAAACATGGATGTATTCAGGAACAAATGAAGAAAAAGGGAAATGATGGAAAGAAATATAGTAGGCCTACATACGGGGGCAAGGGCGGGTGGTGGTGTATGAAAACATACAGGCCCTCCATGTGAAAGCTGTAAAAAGTGTTTTGAGCATATAAGTAAGAAGAAAAGGAGCGCATATTCACCAATGTCTGGCAGCTGCGTTACTGTGATATGCAAAATGCGCACATACAGGGTTGTTTACTGTCGAAAACGTTATTCGTAAAAGGACCTTTGATATTTGTACGATACTGCAGTGTCTGAACTGCAGTATCGTGTTTATTAACCGACAACGGGCAAGAGGCTTTCAAGTGAAATGTCTCCCCTATACAGGAATATACACTGATCAGCCAGAACATTACGACCGCCTACCTAATAGCCGGCATGTGCACCTTTGGCACGGATAACGGCGGCGACGCGTCGTGGTATGGAAGCAATGAGGCCTTAGGTTGGTCGCTGGTGGGAATCGGCACCACATCTGCACAGACAAGTCACCGAATTCCCAATTCAGGAAAGGGGGCGATGAGCTCTGACGCCACGTTCAAACACATCCTAGATGTGTTCGATCGGGTTTACATCTGGCGAATTGGGGAGGGGGGGGGGCAGTACATCAATTGGAACTCCCTACTGTGTTCCTCGAACCACTCCATCACACTCCTCCTGGCGTTGTGACATGGCACATGGTCTTGTTGAAAAATGCCACTGCAGTCGGTAAATATGATCGCCATGAAGCGGTTCACATGGTCAGCAAACAGTGTACGATACTCCTTGGCTGCCATGGTGGCCGGCCGCAGTGGTCTCGCGGTTCTAGGCGCTCAGTCCGGAGCCGCTCGACCGCTACGGTCGCAGGTTCGAATCCTGCCTCGGGCATGGATGTGTGTGATGTCCTTAGGTTAGTTCGGTTTAAGTAGTTCTAAGTTCTAGGGGACTGATGACCAAAGATGTTAAGTCCCATAGTGCTCAGAGCCAGCCGCCATGGTGGCTTGCACGAGCTCCGCTTGACCCATTGATGCCCACGTGAATGTTCCACAGACCGTAATGCAGCCACTGCCAGCTTGGCTCCGGCCGGCAGTACAGTTGTCAAGGAGCTGTTCCCCTGGAAGAGGACGGATTCGCGCCCTCCCATCGGCATGATGAAGAAGGACCATGCAACGCTCTGCCACTGTGTTAACGTTCAGTGCCGACGGTCACGTGCTCATTTCAGTCGTAGTTGCCGATGCTGTGGTGTTAACATTGGCACATGCATGGGTCGTCAGCTGCGGAGGCCCATCGTTAGGAGTGTTCGGTGGGTTGTGTGCTCAGACACACTTGTACTCTGCCCAAAATTAAAGTCTGATGATAGTTCCGCTACAGTACGCCGCCTGTCCTGTTCTACGAGTCTGCCCAGCCTACGACGCCCGACATTTGTAATGAGGGGTGGCCGCCCAAACCAACGTCGCTTGAATGTGGTTTCACCATTCCTTGAAGACACTAAACACAGCACTCCTCGAACACCCGACAAGTCGTGCGGTTTCCGAAATGCTAGTACCTAGCCTCGGTGCAACCACAGTCTACCCTCAGTCAAACTCAAGACAGATCGCGCGTCTTCCCCATTCCACACGGACAGCACGCTCACTGATACTACATTAAGAGTGTGTGTGTGTGTGTGTGTGTGTGTGTGTGTGTGTGTGTGTGTGTGTGTGTGTGTGTTGTAGACACTTGGTTGACAATATATGGAAGTTTAGGTCTGGCCATGAGTCGTGCTCGGTTAGCCTAATGGGATGTACTGCGTTGGTGTAATGGTTATGCCGGCACGGTAACTCAGCGTGTTCGGTCAGAGGGTTAGCTGCCCTCTGTAATAAATAAACTGAGTTGATGGATCAACGACGACCTGAAACGGGTGTCTTGCGACGTCCGCCACGAGCAGATGCAACGAACGAAAACGAGCAAAATGTGATTTAAGAAGAAAAAAAAAAAGGGAAGGCGACTGCTCACGACGAATCTTCGAATCCCGGTCCGGCACACATTTTCATTGTCTTTATTCCATTAAAAAGCTGATGGTTGCCTCTATTCGCAACTGAAAATACGTTCATGTTTTTTGTATTTGTAAATGGCTCTGAGCACTATGCGACTTAACTTCTGAGGTCATCAGTCGCCTAGAACTTAGAACTAATTAAACCTAACTAACCTAAGGACATCACACACATCCATGCCTGAGGCAGGATTCGAACCTGCGACCGTAGCGGTCGCTCAGCTCCAGACTGTAGCGCCTAGAACCGCACGGCCACTCCGGCCGGCTTGTATTTGTATTTTGGAGAGGTTTCGCAGTAATGTTTCATTAACTGGCCCAGCAAGTAAACAGCGGTACGTCAGTGGTAACTGATGTTAAGTGCTCTAGCTTTGTAAGTAAACAATGTTAAGTACGCACTGACGAAATTTTAAGAATAGAATTGTGGATGTAATTTGTCAGTTTAAAGATACGTCATACATGAGAAAATAATGAGGAATATGGAAAAAAAATCATTTGGATATCATGCAATATCTTATTTATGGGAATCTATTCAAACTTCATTGCGTGATTTCTTGAAACAGCCAAGAGATGCCGCAAACAACTGTTTATAGCTGAGGTCTTTAATTACCCCGCAAAAGCCTACTTACAAAGTAGTAGATGGATGATCTAGGATATACGTCAGCCCACTACGTATCGCTTCCGTAGACATCGCGAAAGTAAGATTTGACCAACTGCATACGCGATTGGAACGGGAAGAAATCTTAGCATGTGATACAGTTCCAAGTACCCTCTACCATGCACTTCCCAGTGGTTTGCAGTGTATATGTGTGCGTGTAGATGTAAGACAGTGATGATGTAGCAATCTGATTAATGCTGGTTGTTGAAAGCTGTTTTCCACCTGGACAGCATCAATGCATTTGGCTCTAACATATGGTGACGATAGATAGCTCATTACGCTTTCTAATTATGGCGCGCAGCTGTGGCACAACTTAGTTAAAAAATCAGAAAGTGATCGGTAGTGAGTGTGTTTCCTGCTTGAAACGTTAAAAAGCGTCCGTGTTCGGCGAAATAACGAATAAGCGAACTGAAAAACGATATAATAGTTCGCTGTACAATTTTTGTTGTTGTTAGATAGTGTCACAGAAAACATTTAAATGTGAACAGTTTCAGCCAAGCGTTGGCTATCTTCAGAAACCATATTAAGCGTCATAAATAAGATAAGGCACCGTCAATACCGACCGGCCGCCGTGTCCTCCATTGCCAACGGCGTTATTCGAATACGCTATGAAGGGCATGGGGTCAGAACACAGATTCCCGACTGTTGTAGGCTTCCCAGACTTTAGAGTTGCTACTTCTCAATCAAGTAATTCCTCAACTGACATCACGAGGCTGAGTGTATCCACAATGGAAAAATCGCTGGAAGTACCGGGAACTGAACCCGGTTCCCCGGCATAGCTGCCAGGCGCTCTGACGACTTGTTCTTATTCTCCCAATGAAACATGGATATTTGCCACACATACTTCTCCCACCATCTGTTGTAACACATTTCAACTGGGAAACAGGAAGGTTGACTGTACCCCTTGACAGACACGTTCTTCTGTTGTATCACGAAAGGAAATCAGATGTAGCAGTTCTTTCGTAGCTTCGAAGTCTGTATTAATACCTCTAAAAAATATGACTTGAGCAGTATCAGAGATGTCTGTAGATTCGTTCAGGGCTGTTGGGAACCAAGGAAACCTAGACGCCTTTCTTGTAACTGATTTTTATAAATTAGAAGCAATATCTTCCACTGTATTTGCTAAAGAGTGACAGCTATATACTCTTCAGTTTTGTTAGAAAACAGTTCTTCAGCTGTAATTAAAATGCAGCTGATATGTAATCACGATTAGTGAATGGCTTGCCTTGTTCGGAGATTTTATTGGCAGTTCGTAATGGCTTAACTTTCCTGAACACTTTTCCTAAAAGTGTTTTTATTGAAAACGAAGTCCACGTTTCAGTATTTCGAGTTTATGTTTGCGAAGGTTGTCCTTGAATGTATCAAACTATGCACCATACTTTATTTCGTAGTGGCGACGAATATTGTATTTCTTAAGAATAATGATAACTTCGTTACACGTAACACATTTGGTTTGTTGTCTCTCTATATTTCACGGCCCACTTATTGGAGGTACGACCTCGCTATCCACTTTTCTCTTTTTAATTTCAACGGACATACTGTATATGTATTCGAAAGATAGAAAACTTGAAAGAACAACACAGGAAACACAGCTAGGAAGTCACAATCAGCTGCAGGCAGAGCGCTCCTGGTAGCATCTTTGTTATTTATGAACAAATGAAGGCAGAGCTCCTAGCGGTCTCCGTAACAAGCAAGTTAAGTATTACTGGAACGGGAAGAATCGCGCGCTGCCTTAAAGAAACTTTCGCTCAAACGCGAGCCGGATGCGGCCGGCAAACCGTACTTCGGAGACCCTGGCCTAAAGTGTTGGCCATTATGCTACGGCGCTACTGATCATTGAGCGACAGGGCGTACCTTTAAGTATCATACGGCTGTCATAATGTCCACTGGATGCTCTGTTCACCATATGCTGCTTGAGACGTAGGGTTTCTAAAGATGGCAGAAACCGTTCACTGTTAAGAGTGGGTTCTGTGATTGCGTTTAAAAGGAATAAAAAGAAGTGAGTAACACATGACAATCACTTTTCTCACTTTTTTATTCACTGAGTTCTAACCTACATTTATACAACGCAAGTCAACTTACCGTCTCTCTGTGGGTACTTTCCTTTGTTCTCTGATCCATTCACAAATGGTGCGTGGGAAGAATTGATTTTCTCGTCGTAGTCATTTCAGGAAACATGGGGGGCGGTGGGGGAAGTAATATGTTGACAACATTCCTTCGACGGTATGCTCTCAGAATTCCAACAGTAAACCTTATCAGTTTTAGACTGTGCCACTTGGGTTTGTTGAGTATCTGCGTGACCGCTTCGCGCTTTCTAAATTATTCCGTGACAAAACGCGCCACCCTTGGCTGCATCTTCTGTATTACTATTAATCCAGCCTGGCAACGGTCCCAGTCCAATAAGCAGTACCCAAGAATCAGTCGAACAAGAGTTTTGTTTCTACAGTTAGTTTTGTGTGGTCATTCCACTCCACGTTTCTTCGGTCGTTCATTACTAGGTATCTTACGGTTGAGGTTCCATTGGTCTATCGTCAATCGGAGTAATATGTCTCATCGCCTATTTATGTGAAGCATGTAACATTTATATACTTTGAGAATCAACAATCAGTCCCTGCACCAATAGTTGCGCGTGACTTTTCTAGGTTTTGTCGCACAACCTCATGCAGCTCCAGGATTTGTTCACTGAATCGTTTATGTACAGTGTGTCACAGGAGAAATAGTACATATAAGGGGCAGTCATATGAAAACGAGCCGGGGGGGTGGGGGGGAGTAAGTAAGTTGTTAATACATTTATCCCACCGTGAGACAAGATAGTCAATACCTTCAAGGAAAAATGTTAGCCATTGCAGACGGAACCATGATTGTACCCAGAGCCATGCATCTCGTCGTCCGAAGCAAATCGAGAGCCACGAATGTTTTCCTTCAGGTCTCCAAAATTTTGGAAATCACGTGGGGGAGAGATCAGGTCTGTATGAAGGATGTGTAAGGGGTTTCCAGCGAAGCTTCTGCAGCGTAGTCGAAACAAGAGGCACACCAGCTTCGGGAAAGTCATGGTGACCTTTTTCTTTGACTACAATGGCCCGCTGCTCATTGACTTTCTGGAACACGGCGCCACACTTAACGCACAACGGTACGTGGACGCTTTACAAAACCTGAAGCGCCCCATCAAGTCCAAATGCCCAGGAATGTTGACGAACTGTATTTATTCTGTCTCAGGGTAATGTCCATCCACACGCTGCAAAGATTTTTAGACTACGCTGCAGAAGTTGCGCTGGAGAGGCCTTATACATCCTCCATACAGTCCCAATCTCTCCTCATCCGATGTCCAAATTTTTGGAACCCTGAAAACATTCGTGCTGTCGATTTGCTTCGGACGAAGAATAGCCGCCTGGATACAGTCATCGTTGCGCAGGCAATCACAAACATTTTTTCATGGAGGCATTGACAGTCTCGCCTAACAGTGGGATAAATGTATTAACAGTTAAGACGATTACTTTTGAAATGATAAGACAGTTTACGTACTTGTTTTTCCATCTGTCTTGTTTTCATTTGACTGCCCCTCATATTTTAAGAGGTGATCTATAGACCGATTCGAGTAAAACGTTCCATATAACGCGCCCATTTCTTATTGGTTACGGAGACACAGCTGATGGAATGTAATCGAGACAAGGACTCAAATGAGATGTACTGATTACGTTTCAAATTGATTTTCATAAATTCCTCTTCAACTACAATGCACTTTCGAATCATCATAACACCACTACTATAGCTCTTTGATATCCTCTTGGCCTCCTTTTATAGGACAACACATTTCATAATAGGAACGATCAATTCGTCCCTTGTGTTTTCCTTTGTAGACTTCGGTGCGGACTTTTGGTGGCTAAAAAACGAGACCATTTCTGTCGATCCGTATTCCGGGAAATGTTAGGTTTCGATGATGTGTCGCCTGGCTACTAGAATGTGTAATAGCCCATCATTCTGGCCGAACGTGCCGGTCACTGTACACAAAGCAACCTTTTCCAATAATGGTGGTAACTCGTTTTCAAGGAATTCTAGATTAAGGGGCCTTGAAAGACGATACAGTAAAACAACAGGTCTAATCAGCTGACTGTCACACCGCACCATACTTCCTTCTCGAGGGCGGTGAATCAGCTGTAAATGATGAAGATAGAGGTCGTGCATATGTACTGTCAGCTATATTCTTGCATGTGGATACATGCAGAAATTCCGCGCATGGTTTCGATGTACTGCATAATTGTACTCCATGCAGACTGTTCATTTCCATGTTCGGATGAAATAAGACTATTGAGCACTGGACCAGTCGCACATAGTTTAGTACAACTCGCGATGTGGTCCCTAGATCGCCGCTTCCCGAGTTCGATTCCCGGCCTGTTTACTGATTTCCTTCGCTGAGGGATTGGGTGTTTGTGTGTTGCCATAATTATTTCATCTCATATTCAACGAAGCGCAAGTCGCTTAAGGCGTGCAGCAGTCGGCCAAACAACCACACGAGAGAAGAAATCGTATTTCTGTAAGCAGCTGTATCCATGTGACAATTAAAACTTGGACATATCTTATGTGGAATGTTTTATTCTAATCAGGCTATACTACCACCTTCTAAAATATTTATTGTTCCTAGTGTATGGGGTAAACACTGGCGCCCCTAAGAGACGCCCTTGAGAGTGATAATACGCCTTGAATTGAGATGTGTATGTTGAGTTGGCGCGCGCACGTGTGTGTGTGTGTGTGTGTGTGTGTGTGTGTGTGTGTGTGTGTGTTTATGAGAGAGAGAGAGAGTCAGGCTACCCGACTTATCTCAGAGGTTACATAGCCCATGCGCTTTACACCTGACACCAGCTTAGGGTCTTCTGATAAAACCTCAATTCAGGAAAATGGCCATCGGCTGTCCATGCTCGGCATGGACAAATTCTTGACGGAAAATGGGCCATGTCCTTTTCAGAGGAACATCACCTCAGGCGATTTGGGAAAATCACTGCAAAATCCAGACCAGGAAGACCAATCCTCCTCTTCCGGTCTCTTTCGCGCCGCCGCCAGTTTCAACTACATGCCGATGGCAGAGGTCGCTGTCGACAATCGCGGGTTGTAATAGCGGTACACTGACCGTAGTACAGCAAACCACTCGCAAATTCAGTTTTGGACAACAGCATCCGGAGAGCAGTCATATCATCGGAAGCCCTCTCTTCGCTATGGGGTTACAGAAAAAAAAATTAATGCACAGAAGTGTGAGCTGGTCGTCACAGTAAGTAAACTGGCTAGATCTGTAGCAAAGACAACACTCGATAGGGAGCAGCTAAAAACGCTGGAGAGCTTGAAGTACCTGAGGACTATAGTGCAGGAACATGGAAGGAATGACGGGCAGAAGTGAACGTGCAAAGCAAGCTGACAGCTTTATGAGAAGTGTGAGATGAATGATACAGAACAAAGAACGCCAAAAATGAACAGGTGCAACTTAAAAACAAGAATTTTTTTTAGATACTTTCAGGCTCTTATTTTTGACACCAAAACAGGATGGCTTCTATTCATGCAGGCTGTAATGAAGATGTCATTTTCTTCTTTCCCATTCTCTATTTATTATTGCCTCTTGCAACGAGGTGTTAATTAAATATAATTTTTTGATTTAGACTTTTACTGTTCCTGCTGTATATAAGATTGTATTTCGGTGATGATTACTGCAGACCGCAAATTATGTAACTCCTAATTTTTGTCGGTGTATTTTTATAGTAACGTCGGTGTATGGTGTCTGAATCTTTTCTACGGATTTATGGTGTCGATTACGCTGCAGGTAACTACTTGAATCTCCCCCCCCCCCATCTTTTCCCATTATTTCATTTATTTCTCCCTTCTCTCTCTGCCCCCTCCGCCCTCTCCTCCCCCCCCCCCCCCCACACACACACATATACACCTTTATCACTTACAAATGGCGTATTTCAGGTTTTTTATACTTGACTTACGTCATTGGTTCCTACAAAATTTTTTGGACGATAACGAAATAAAACGCTGTAGATTTGTCTTCTCTTAATGTTATATGGGCACTAAGTCTATTCCCGTTTTTATGTCAATCTTTTAATACTGTTGTTGTTTTCTAGTTAATTCAGTGCGATTCTTTCCCTTACCTTTGCGCACTTATCCTGGGCCTACATGTACTGCCCTACTGCGTCCTAAAATTTCATCAACTTAAAGAGATATCGGTGCGACGTCGGTTCACTAGCTGCAGTTGTGAAACACCTTCTAACAACAGTCAGCACGATATGATGCGATTTTATTACGCGGTAGTCAATTTTATCTTCGCTTGTGCCTTATGGCTACATTTTTAACATATCTTACAACATTATGTAACCAGTAAGTTACGAATGAAAACACACAACACAGGTGTAATATTCTACAATATTGTAGAATATGTGTTTTTATTCACAACGTATAAAATATTCTACCAAGAACTGACGGAACAGTCAATCAGTGAAACCGGTATGTATAAAAATTCTTTTCTAGTCACTGATGTTATGTCAGTTTATTTTAACATGTATGTAATATTAACCATTTTAGATATCAGTCATTGATCCTTTTGACCGGCCGGAGTGGCTACAGTCTGGAATCGAGCGACCGCTACGGTCGCAGGTTCGAATCCCGCCGCGGGCATGGTTGTGTGTGATGTCCTTAGGTTAGTTAGGTTTAATTAGTTCTAAGTTCTAGGCGACTGATGACCTCAGAAGTTAATTCGCATTGTGCTAAGAGCCATTTGAACCATTTCTGATCCTTTTGAGACTACGTTTTTAAAGACGTCGAAACGTACGTCAAGGGGTTTTAACAAACACTTTTTACTAGTGCAGCTGATTTGGCTGTGTTTCACCTTCTTCTCACGAAACAGCTCTAGAAAAGCAGGAATGTGCTTTCCCAAACACATTGTACACCAAATCTGTTGTACGCTGCAGAAACCGGAGCCTTGAAGGAAAAGGACAGAATTAAGATGCGTCCCGGTGAAATGAAGTTTTTGAGAAGTCGATAGTTGAAACAAAAATGCAGAAGATAAAAAATGAAATTGTTAGGGAAATAAAAACATAAGGAGTACAACGAGAGAAGAAAATACTTCAATGGTGCGGGAAAGTGTGGAGAGTGGATGAAACTAGGGGTGCTTAGGAACGTGCTCGAGATGAAGATGGAGGGCAAGAGAACAAGAAGGCCAAGTGACGAGTGGCTAAAAAGAGAGGAGCAAAATAGTTAGAAGGGAGTCTGGGCTAGCGTAGGGGCAGAGAGGTGGTGTGGGAAGACCAGAGAAGATGGAGGAGCTTCTGTTGCCAGTAGACACTACTTGTGGCGGGAAACTGTGTAATATGGTGATGAACTGGAGCAGAGAAGATTTTTTCGGCCTCGCAGATAAACGTTTCCCTCGTTAACAGCGTCAAGTAATTTGTCTCAAGGGCTAAGAGCGCGTGAATTTCGGCCAAGGCGGCCAGTGAGACGCCACGGAAGTTCTCAGAAGGAAACGGAGGAACATTGCAACCTAAGTCAAGTAATAAGAAAATACCATTTACGTAAAATACTGTTATACACATATCCAGAAACGTAGAATGTGTGCCGACAAAAACTCAAGCGTAAGAATAAGCACCGCAATATGAGTACATAGTCATTCATAAAGGTAAAAACGTCTTTATGAACAATACAGCGCACTAAGCGCATTCCTTGCTTCTCGCGCGATGATTGGAGGAAATCAAAGTGTAGCAAGTTGCTAATAAACAATTCTTAAACGGTTGAAAAACTATTTGCGTTTTGTTTGCCAGGTAACTGGAAGTTCTTACGAAAAGGGCCTGGCCAGTTGTTGACTAGCTAGTTAGTGGTCAGGTAATTGGTACAGTAATCGTGGCAGAAACACTGAAACACTGCCTTTTAACTGTTAAACGTAAACATCTAACACACAGTTACTTGCTTGGTCACAGGCGGCATAACTGCACACACTAGGTTTTGAATGTTAACTTCACGCGCTCCGTACTTCATCGAGCATTCCTAGGAAACAGAAATCGAGGCGATACAACAAAAGTGCACACAAATTTTTAGGCGAGACACCAAAGCAGGTAGCTCTGGAATTTATGTTAAATGATGTATTTCTGTATACCATGAGCTGCATGTAAAATATTTAACTGCCAAACCTTATTCGGGTACAGAGCTCATCGTCAGTGAAATGTGATACAGAGATCCCAAGAAACAACGTAAGTATATCGATATCTAAAACATAATAACATTTGTATACATATGTTGTCGACATTTTAGGCTCCGAAACGGGCGGTTGTGGCAATAAAAGGTGTAAGCTGGCGCACCTCTTGTCGACTCCTGTTCATGAGTCTGGGTACTGTGACGCTGGCCTCTATATATATATATATATATTCTTTGCTGTCGTTTCTTGTTAACAGTATCAGTTTATTCCCAAGAATTAGCAGCTTTCACTCAGTTAATACTAGGCAAAAATCCGTAACTCTTGTGCAGAAAGGTGTCCATTATACTGCTGCATTCATTTTCAATAAGCTACCACAAGAATTCGAAAATGTTAGCAGTAATCCACGCGCTTTCAAATCGAAACTGAAAAGTTTCTTCATGAGTCACTTCTTCTATTCTGTCGAGGAGTTCCTTGAAAAATTCAGCTGATTTCTATGCTATATTGTTGACTGTTTTTACATAACTTATGGCGTGTTTTTTTGAATTCATAAATATTTTATTTTATCTGTTATTAGTTTTAGGTTGTAATTTTATGTACTGACAAGTTCCACGACCTTGGAGATTTGCTCCTCAATGTGGCCCTGCTGAACTAGACGTGTAAAATTAAAAAAAATCAATTCGTTGTTTGTTTGCCCTCTGTATGAGACGCCACTGAAGATGGACTCTATGCCCCAATAAGGTCTGGCAATTAAATATTTTACATACAGCTCACGGTGTACAGTAAGATGTCTTTCAACAAATATTTACAAAGTGCGGAGCACCAAGCATGCAAGATTTTCTAAAAAAATTTCTGATCATGAATTTTTTTAAGTCAGTGACACCTCGCTGACGTCTACTGCCCCACGTACTACTTCATTTGGAATTTATACCGGATATGTGTCGAAACGTTATCAACATATATGGTAATATGAAACATAAACAGTGTTAAACTTTACAGCATACGACTTGGGTTTCGTACAAGGAGTCAACAAGAAAACTGCCTCGCCAGACGCTGATTATAGAAGAGATTAAAACCACAAAAACCAATGACAAGAATAAATCGACTCATGGTTTACGACTGAATCACTATTTCAGAAAATAAATGTATTAGTAAAGCAAAGAAAGAGATTTATCTTTTTATGTGAAAACGATGCTCAAGAACTTTTTCAAGGATTCATCAGCCTTCTGACTGGTCTGCTGCGGCCCGCCACGATTTCCTCTCCTGTGCCAATCTCTTCATCTCAGAGTACAACTTGAAACCTACGTCCCCAATTATTTTCTGAATGTATTCCAGTCTCTGTCTTCCCCTACGGTTTTTGTCCTCTGCAGCTCCCTGCAGTACCATGAAAGCCATTCAAAAATGGTTCAAATAGCTCTAAGCACTATGGGACTTAACATCCGAGGTGATCAGTCCCCTGACTTAGAACTACTTAAACCTAACTAACCTAAGGACATCACGCACATCCATTCCCGAGGCAGGATTCGAACCTGCGACCGTAGCAGCATCGCGGTTCCGGACTGAAGCGCCTAGAACCGCTCGATCACAGTGGCCGGCCTGGAAGTCATTCCCTAATCTCTCAACAGATGTGCTATCATCCTGTACCTTCTTCCAGTTAGTTTTTTTCCCCATCATCTTCCTCTCCTCTCGCCGATTCTTCGGAGTGATTCCGCATTCCTCACCTTATCAGTCAATGTAATTTTCAACATTCATTTATAGGACCACACCTCCAACATTTCGATTATCTTTTTTTCAGTTTTTCCTACAGTCCATGTTTTAATGGCATACAGTGCTGTGCTTAGGTCGACGATTCCTCTCAATTTTTTTCATGCCTTGCTTCCATTATCAAGCGGAACTACCACTCTAGTGAAGAGGGCCGGCCAAATGGCCAGTGCACAGGACATTTCTAGAAGGGCATTTGCCCGGAATTTGCCAAAGCAGTTTTAAATTCCCAATATCTGGGAATTTATAAGAAAGTACTTTTTAAAGTTTTTAGTGCTAGAATGTATAATTTACCAATTAAAATAGGATCTGGGACGATATTCCCAATATTAAAATTTAGTAAATGTTTACACTGAAATTTACTTATACCGTTCATTGACACTATTACTATATTTTAATAACAAAAGGAAACAAGAGAGAAGCATGTTGTGATTTTTCTTTTTACGATTTCTCTCTCTCTCTCTCTCTCTCTCTCTCTCTCTCTCTCTCTCTCTCTCTCTCTCACTACTTCCCTTGAATGGCACCAGTGGTATCGTCGGGATCAAACGGACGGATCATCAACAGTGTCACATGCACTCACCATGAGATACTATGGGAAGGTTTGGAAATAACCGAGGACATTGGCGTAAAATATCTCTCTCTCTCTCTCTCTCTCTCTCTCTCTCTCTCTCTCTCTCTCTCACACACACACACACACACACACACACACACACACACACACACACACAAACACATACACCGCGTGCTGTGCCTTCAGCTTGAAATAAAGAAGAGAGTTCGGGATGATGATGTTTTATGGGGGAGAGTTAAGGAAATGATAGAGCCCACGAACCCAATTGTTAATTTGATTACAGCTTAAGAGGTAAACGAGCCTCAAGTTCACAAAATAGCCACAAAGTACAATAAGTTGAAAGGGGTTTTCATCGAGAAACTACCGCTCTCTCCACTGCAGTTTGCAGAAGAAAAGTCAGTCTAAATTCCGAGCTAGGAAGGAATTCGCTGTGTGTTCTATCCGCCTTGCAGCTAATCTTCTTGATCTAGGAGTACACGATAGTGATTGAAGCCTATCAAGATGCTTGATGCAACAAGATTTTTTTGTGGCACAGCAAAGAACACTGGACTAAATATTACTCAGTTTGGAGAGCACTTGGCTGATTATAGGGAGAAACAGAGAATTTGGTTCAGACAGTTTGTGTGGGGAGAAGTGGGTCATCATCCTCAAGACGACAAAAAACATCGTGTGAATTGTGTATTGTGGTTGCTGGGTTTAAGAGGAGCTTGTGAATTGCAGAAGTTGCTGTAAAAGTTCTGGGCGCACCAGTTACATCTGCTGCCGCAGAGCGTTCCTTCAGCACTTTTGGATGGATCCGCAGTAAAAACAAGAAAGATCAAAGAAGGCTGCAAAACTAACCTAACTCTTCTACAAATGGAAATTGATGACTGGAGCAGGAACACGACCTTAGCCTGTTGATCCCATGGAAAAACCCATACTGAAGGTCGAAGCAAAGACAAAATGGAAAGTAATCTAGTAGTCAGCGAGAAATCAGATTCAGGAGAATCTGTGACAGAGTCGGAACTTCATGATTCTTCTTCAACTTACGAAGACCAAGAAACTTATTGAGCAATTTTTTTATTTTTTTCTGCAGTAACATAATAGAAGCAAGATTACTACCTATAGGCTGGCTATGTAATACAACCTATACTTTATTTCAGAAACTACTTTTGAACTTGAATGGTGTTTTTTTTTTTTACTACTCCAAGAATTGATCTCATTGGAGACCTTATAAGTTACGTTTTCAGACCAATTTATTTCCCCAAATAACTCTCTCCTAATCTGAAGCAGCCTTTTCAACTTGATTACTCAACCACTTGCAGAACATCTTTTCCAATATAAAATACCAGCATAAATGTTTTTTTCATAGGCGCCGCTTCTCAATTAATCTTTAAAATGCATAAATGCCCGGGCATTTATGAATTTCGGGCCTTTGCCCATGTATTTATCCTGGCCATTTGCCCCAACTTGTAAATGCCCAGGCATTTTACACCACTATACCACTTTGGTCCCTTTGCGTTTCCTAAAGCCAAGGTGATCGTCATAGCAGATTCTCAGTTTTGTTTTCCATTCTTCTGTACATTATTCTTCTCAGCAACTTGAATGCTTGAACTGTTGATCTAGATGTGCGATAATTTTCATACTTATCTACCCTTGACACTTTGGGGATTATGTGTATAACAGTTTTCCGAAAGACTAATGGTATGTCTGCGGACTCACAGGTTTTAGACATCAACCTGAATATTGTTTGGCAGCTAATTTTGCCAATGTTCACAAGTGTAACAGTGAAACCATAGGCTTTTGGCGACGTTATCAGATTTCACAGTAGATGTGATGACAATGTAGTACAGTAATTTTCCAGCTTAGTGTTTGGAGCTACATTTGTACTCAGTATTCTAAAATTTACGAGATCAGAAGATCAGGATGTTATCCGTAGGATCGGCGAAGAAATGAGTAAGTGGAATACATTGACTAGAAGAAGCAACAAGATGATAGGGCGTATGCTGAGACATCAGAGATGAAGAGGTTTGAACAGGAGAGATAATCGGTGCACCGGCCGGGGTGGCCGAAGTTTCTAGGCGGTACAGTCTGGAACCGCGCGACCGCTACGGTCGCAGGTTCGAATCCTGCCTCGGGCATGGATGTGTGTTATGTCCTTAGGTTAGCTAGGTTTAAGTAGTTCTAAGTTCTAGGGGACTGATGACCTCAGAAGTTGAGTCCCATAGTGCTCAGAGCCATTTGAACCATAGTCGGTGCATGCCCATCAAACCAGTTAGAGCAGTGATGACTCAAAGTGAGCGAATGGCTGCAGGAGGTCCGTGGATAGTCGGACGTTCTAGATACATTGTTTTGCGCGATACAAGGTCTCTTCTAAAATAAGATCAAAGGCAACAATAAAGAGAGTCGCTAGAAATGGAGAAAGCTTTAATTTCACAAGGTTATACAGGGTGATTCAAAAAGAATACCACAACTTTAAAAATGTGTATTTAATGAAAGAAACATAATATAACCTTCTGTTATACATCATTACAAAGAGTATTTAAAAAGGTTTTTTCCACTCAAAAACAAGTTAAGAGATGTTCAATATGGCCCCCTCCAGACACACGAGCAATATCAACCCGATACACCAACTCGTTCCACACTCTCTGTAGCATATCAGGCGTAACAGTTTGGATAGCTGCTGTTATTTCTCGTTTCAAATCATCAATGGTGGCTGCGAGAGGTGGCCGAAACACCATATCCTTAACATACCCCCATAAGAAAAAATCGCAGGGGGTAAGATCAGGGCTTCTTGGAGGCCAGTGATGAAGTGCTCTGTCACGGGCTGCCTGGCGGCCGATCGATCGCCTCGGGTAGTTGACGTTCAGGTAGTTACGGACAGATAAGTGCCAATGTGGTGGCGCTCCATCCTGCTGAAATATGAATTGTTGTGCTTCTTGTTCGAGCTGAGGGAACAGCCAATTCTCTAACATCTCCAGATACTGTAGTCCAGTTACAGTAGCACCTTCGAAGAAAAAGGGACCAAAACTGAAATGGCACAGAAAACGTTCACCTTAGGCGAGTCACGTTCATACTGAGTTGTTTCCCGCGGATTCTCAGTGCCCCATATACAGACATTGTGACGGTTGACTTTCCCGTTAGTGTGGAAAGTTGCTTCATCACTAAACACAATCTTTGAAACGAAAGATTCATCTGTTTCCATTTGAGCAAGGATAAAATCACAGAAATCGATTCTTTTAATCTTATCAGCTGCAGACAGTGCTTGAACCAATTTCAGACGATAAGGTTTCATAACTAACCTTTTTCGTAGGACTCTCCATACAGTTGATTGTGGAATTTGCAGCTCTCTGCTAGCTCTGCGAGTCGATTTTCCTGGGCTGCGAACAAATGCTTGCTGGATGCGTGCTACATTTTCATCACTCGTTCTCGGCCGTCCAGAACTTTTCCCTTTGCACAAACACCCATTCTCTGTAAACTGTTTATACCAACGTTTAATACACCACCTATCAGGAGGTTTAACACCATACTTCGTTCGAAATGCACGCTGAACAACTGTCGTCGATTCACTTCTGCCGTACTCAATAACACAAAAAGCTTTCTGTTGAGCGGTCGCCATCTTAGCATCAACCGACGCTGACGCCTAGTCAACAGCGCCTCAAACGAACAAATGTACAACTAAATGAAACTTTATAGCTCCCTTAATTCGCCGACAGATAGTGCTTAGCTCTGCCTTTTGTCGTTGCAGAGTTTTAAATTCATAAAGTTGTGGTATTCTTTTTGAATCACCCTGTATTGTCTGCAGTAGTTTCTTCCTTGCGTTCGTCTACAGCGATTTAAAGGATCCATAGAATTTCTGAATCAAGATAACCAGGTGAAAATTGCCCCGAATTCTGGTATAAACCCGCAATTACTGTAACGGCTCATCGCTTATATTCATCACTTCGAAGAAACTGATCTGGGCCGAGAAACTTAATGATTCCTGAAGTTCTAGCCACCCTTGAATGCCACACGTTTTTCCTCAACGATCGATGACTTGACGGAGACCTGGCTGTAGAAGTCTGCATTTTGGCTGTTCAGGAAACGTTGCAACCTGAAAATCACCGCCTTTTCGTTCTGGAAATGTTTGCCACGCAGTGGAATCATCATGCGAGGTAAGAGGAAGAAGTCAGTGGATGCCATGCCAGAATAATGTAGAGGGTGGGGGTAGGCAAAATGTGACAGCCCAAAGAAGCAATGGTTTTCATGTTTTCCACATTCCTGGCCGAACTGAGTATTCTTGCCACGCGTTTGGGTTTCGTTAATAATGAGTTCGCTTGGGGCAAGGACGTTGGGACTGTGAACCTGTTGTGCAAGCCTTATCTGTAGCCTTAGCGCGCTGATAACAGGTAGTGTCTACAAGCAGGAACAGACCTTACGTAATTACACATGCTGGTCGTGTTAACACAACTACCTGTTAGACTAGAGGTTTCTAAGTCGTAGGCGCGATATGCTTCTACTATAGCTCGAATAAAATAACTTTTGAGATTGCAGTAGGATAAGGGGGAGAGAGAGAGAGAGAGAGAGAGAGAGAGAGAGAGAGAGAGAAAGAGAGAGAGAGAGAGGGGGGCTGGGGATGGGGGGGGGGAGTGTTTCAGGCGTGCAGTGAACCACACGTGACAATACGGGCAACACCATGATCAGGTGGTTCCCGAGGAAAAAAGATTCGCTGGCCCCTACCAGTTGAGTCGCTGAAATGTCAGTCACAAAGTTAGTTTAATCAAAGTATAAACATATAATTTTTTAGACTTGCGACTCGTGGCCTAAAACGACTGAGATGAACTTGGTAACTTCCTTTTTTAAACGGGAGATTAATTGCGCTATATATCATAAACGCGAGCAGCCTATCCGTATTCTATGGTATAGGAAATGTGATCAGATCTTAAAGCACGGGATTTCTGTGCCGTGCTCCCGGTGAAAGATAAATTCCTGTAAATGACGATAATTCACGCTTTAGATGTTTCATAACGAGATTCTGAAAGAAGCGATTTTCTTTTTATACTGCAACACATATGAGTGCAAACTTCTACCTACAAAAGGCGTCGTACCACCAAAGGGCAACCTAAACCATATCATTGTATTTTTGGTTTTAAATGGCTTTAGGCTACATAATGCACACAACTAGCATTAAATACAGTTGTACAAGTTGCAAGTTGCATACACACATTATACAACTGTGTACACCGCTGTGCATAATATACAAAAAAACCATAAAAAAAGCACGGCTAATATTATGTACAAACAAATTGAAATGTTCTCTAGAACAGCGACAAAATTAATTAAAAATTATTTAAAATGTTTGATGTTCTGTGTCTCGATCGGAATACATTTCAGTAAAGCCGTTGTTCCGCAAGTGTTTGTTTTTTTTCAGACATTTTTGCTGAAGATAATGAAACTTACTTTACAAAATTTTTTGAATTCGTAGACAATTTTCTTCGTACTCACTGTTAAAATCTGAAGCTCTGTTGTAGCGCTCCACAAGTTTTCTGAGATCTTCTTCAGACTCAGCTGCCGCAAAATTGTTGAAGCTCTCACTAACGTCATTTTTCAGCTCGTTGCCATTTTCATAGTTTTTTCAGTCCAAAAGTTGCTTCGATTTGGGAAAAAAGATGGAAACCGCTCGGAGCTAAGTCCGAGCCATGCAGTGAGGTGACAAGTCAACATCGTGTCGGACCTCCTCTTACCCGGCATAGTGTAGCAACTCGACGTGCCATTGACTCAACAAGTCGTTGGGTGTCCCTTGCAGAATTATGGAACCATGCGGCCTGTATAGCTGTCCATTATCGCGAAAGAGTTGCCGGTGTAGGATTTTGTGCATGAACTGACCTCTCAACTGTCCCATAAATGTCAGATGGTATTCATGTCGAGCTATCTGGGTGGCCAGATCATTCACTCGATGGCGCATTGTCATCCATTAAAATCCATAGTTATTTGGGAAAATGAATGGCTGCAAATGGTCTCTAAGTAGCCGAACTTAACCATTTCCAGTCATTGAGCCGTTCAGCCGGACTAGAGGACTCAGTCCGTTCCATATAAACTGAGCCTACACCATTTTATAGAGCCAACACCAGCTTGCACATTGCCTTATTGACGGCTGGGATCCATGGCTTTGTGGGGTATGCGCCACTCTCGAACCCTACCATCAGCTCTTACCAACTGAAATCGGGACTTATCTAGCCAGGCCACGGTTTTGCAGTCGTCAGAGTCCAACCGATATGGTCGAGAGCCCAGGATAGGCGCTGCAGGCGACGTTGCGCTGTTAAGCAAGGGCACCCGCGTCGGTCGTCTGCTGCCGTAGCCCATTAACGCCAAATTTCGCCGCACGTCCCAGTGGATACGTTCGTCACACGTCCCACATTTATTTCTGCGGTTATTTATCGCAGTGTTGCTTGTCTGTTAACACTGACAACTCTACGCAAATGCGACTGCTGTTGGTCGTTATGTGACGGCCATCGGCCACTGCGTTGTCCTTAGTGGGCGGTAATGCCTGAAATTTGGTATTCTCGGCACAATCGTGACACTGTAGATTTCGGAATATTGAATTCCCGAACTATTTCCGAAATGGAGTGTCCACTGCGTCTAGGCCCAACTACCATTCCACGTTCAAAGTTTGTTAATTTCCCGTCGTGCGGCCATAATCACGTGGAAAACCGTTTCGCATGAATCACCTGAGTACAAATGAGAGTTCAGCCAATGCACTACCCTCTTATACCTTGTGTACGCGATATTACTGCGATCTGTATTTGTGTATGTCGCTTTCCGAAGACATTAGTCACCTCAGTGCAAAGTGCATGCCGAAGCAAATCTTTCCTCAAAGTAGAAGACTGTGAGCATGCATTACCGCGAAGAAGGGTCACTGCCGCAGGGCAACAGTCGACGTCGTCTATTTTACTCCGTGCTGTGCAGCCGGTGAAGGGTCTGTCAGGAGGCCGCTGCATTTACGGTCTCTCAACTGGGCACAAAATCGATGCGCAGGACTCCCTTTCGATCCAAAAACACTGTGTCCATAACCTTTTTGGTGATCAGAGTTTGTTTGCCTTGTTTTTTATTTTGTTGGGGATCATGAAGATATCGTTCGATTGACTGATGCGATGTTTCTGGATTTTTATGTAAATATTAGGTCTTGTTACCAGTAACAGTGTGGTTCAAAACCTCTTCGCCATCCTTGTCGCATCGAGAGAGGGAAGTCAGTGCAGCTCCAGTACGTTGTTTCTTGGTTCATCTGACAAAAGTCGAGGAACGCACCTCGCACACACTTCTCTATAGCCCACTAACAATTAGGTAACCAACTGACCGTGGAATCTGAAGAAACCACAATTTCTGCCGATCAGTAGTGAACCGTTGATTCGTCAGCTGTAACTGAAGGTCGGCCTGATCGTGCTTCAGTATGAATATTCGTTCGTCCACCCTTAAACTTAATGCATCATTTTCGAACTGAAGTTTCATTCATCACGTTTCCATAAAGTTCAGTTATCTCTCCAAATTTTGATAAGGTGGACTTTTTCCTCATTTTTGTACTGCAAACCTCCCACTTCGCTAGACCATTCATTTTGTTCCATATTTTAAAACCGTACAACTAAACGATAAACGACTGTTTTTAGCATCATACGGGTGCAAGCGATTAGGAAGCTCTATGACACGGCAGTGGGGGTGGTGGGAAAATTGTGCGCCTCGTCGGATTAAGTTGCCTTTTACTTTTAGAATGATCGCTGTATTACAATCAAGGTGGAGCAGTACAGGCAACCCACGTTCCGCAGCCTGGAAGTGGCCACTTGACAGAATTAAACTCTCTATCGGCCGATTGGATGAACTGCTACAAATAGCCGAATGACCACTCGCTGGCTTTCCTCCGAGCGCATTCGTCAGACGTAACCAAGAAATGAATATCTCCGCTCCACATTTTATTGTTAAGCGCTACTCACGATGCGTGATGTTACTGGAGACATACACTCCTGGAAATTGAAATAAGAACACCGTGAATTCATTGTCCCAGGAAGGGGAAACTTTATTGACACATTCCTGGGGTCAGATACATCACATGATCACACTGACAGAACCACAGGCACATAGACACAGGCAACAGAGCATGCACAATGTCGGCACTAGTACAGTGTATATCCACCTTACGCAGCAATGCAGGCTGCTATTCTCCCATGGAGACGATCGTAGAGATGCTGGATGTAGTCCTGTGGAACGGCTTGCCATGCCATTTCCACCTGGCGCCTCAGTTGGACCAGCGTTCGTGCTGGACGTGCAGACCGCGTGAGACGACGCTTCATCCAGTCCCAAACATGCTCAATGGGGGACAGATCCGGAGATCTTGCTGGCCAGGGTAGTTGACTTACACCTTCTAGAGCACGTTGGGTGGCACGGGATACATGCGGACGTGCATTGTCCTGTTGGAACAGCAAGTTCCCTTGCCGGTCTAGGAATGGTAGAACGATGGGTTCGATGACGGTTTGGATGTACCGTGCACTATTCAGTGTCCCCTCGAAGATCACCAGTGGTGTACGGCCAGTGTAGGAGATCGCTCCCCACACCATGATGCCGGGTGTTGGCCCTGTGTGCCTCGGTCGTATGCAGTCCTGATTGTGGCGCTCACCTGCACGGCGCCAAACACGCATACGACCATCATTGGCACCAAGGCAGAAGCGACTCTCATCGCTGAAGACGACACGTCTCCATTCGTCCCTCCATTCACGCCTGTCGCGACACCACTGGAGGCGGGCTGCACGATGTTGGGGCGTGAGCGGAAGACGGCCTAACGGTGTGCGGGACCGTAGCCCAGCTTCATGGAGACGGTTGCGAATGGTCCTCGCCGATACCCCAGGAGCAACAGTGTCCCTAATTTTCTGGGAAGTGGCGGTGCGGTCCCCTACGGCACTGCGTAGGATCCTACGGTCTTGGCGTGCATCCGTGCGTCGCTGCGGTCCGGTCCCAGGTCGACGGGCACGTGCACCTTCCGCCGACCACTGGCGACAACATCGATGTACTGTGGAGACCTCACGCCCCACGTGTTGAGCAATTCGGCGGTACGTCCACCCGGCCTCCCGCATGCCCACTATACGCCCTCGCTCAAAGTCCGTCAACTGCACATACGGTTCACGTCCACGCTGTCGCGGCATGCTACCAGTGTTAAAGACTGCGATGGAGCTCCGTATGCCACGGCAAACTGGCTGACACTGACGGCGGCAGTGCACAAATGCTGCGCAGCTAGCGCCATTCGACGGCCAACACCGCGGTTCCTGGTGTGTCCGCTGTGCCGTGCGTGTGATCATTGCTTGTACAGCCCTCTCGCAGTGTCCGGAGCAAGTATGGTGGGTCTGACACACCGGTGTCAATGTGTTCTTTTTTCCATTTCCAGGAGTGTATATATAACTTTCTAAGGCTGAACACAAATACTGTAAATATTCTATATGAATCATGGGTGTGTACAGTGGTTGAACAAAAATTTGGAAACACCGAGAGAAACGCATGCTTGACCATTAATGCAGATGTTAGCCAAGCCTGCAGGTTGGGCTGTTGTATTTGATCGCGAACGACACCTGTGCAGTGTCCTCAATACGTTGTAAGAATCGGTCGTGGTCAGAACACTGTTCCGTGTAGTTGTGGGTGCACTGTGTCGCACCTGAGTGACTTCGAACGCGGGCAAACTGTTGGTGCTCCTAGAACGAGCGCATCTATGAGGGCGCCGACGTGTTAGGTTGTTAAAGAGACACCGTATTGCAGATTTATACAGGGAAGCGAAAAAAAAACATCATTCGCTGTGTTTCAATAAGAGTGAAAATGTGTATCGAGTGTTCGTGACGCGCGGTCATTGAAGACGATTGTGATGAAAAATAAGACGACGTCAACTGCAGAAGTTACTGCAGAACTGAATGTCGCAGTCGCGAACCCCGTCAACGCGGAAAGAACACGGATGGAGCTCCAGAAGCATGAAATTGCAGGTCGAACTCGACACTGCAGTGAAACCTAGGCCATGTAGCAATGGAAGAAAGTCATCTGGACGGATGAGACTTGTTCTACATTGTTTCCAACTTCTGGCGGAGTTTGCATCCCAAGAGCGGAACGTGGGAGGTGTTCGGTGATGCCGGCCGCTGTGACCGAGCTGTTATAGGCGCTTGAGTTCGGAACCGCGCTGCTGCTACGGTAGCAGGTTCGAATCCTGCCTCGGGCATGGATGTGCGTGATGTTCTTATGTTAGTTAGCTTTAAGTAGTTCTAAGTTATATGGGACTGATGACCTCAGATGTTAAGTGCCATAGTGCTTAGAGCCATTTGAACCATTTGTTCGGTGATGATTTGGGCAGCCAAGTCGTCTTACTTCATGGGTTCCTTCGTACGCTACAAGATCGCGTTACTGCCAAGGATTATGTGACGATTGTGATTGCTAAAGTCCAACTAGTAGTACAGTGTTTTTTCCCCAGTGGCGATTCCGTATTTCAAGACTACAGGGTCCCCATTCATACAGCCCGTATCGTCCAAGGTCGGTTTTGTGAGCACGACGATGAATTGTCGTATCTGCCGTGGGCACCACAGTCACCGGATCTCAGTATTATGTAGTACTTGTAGTTTTCTTTTCACTAATCTGCAGGAAGAATGGTACACGATTCCCTTGAAAACCATATAGGACCTGTATTTATCCATTCTGAGACGATTGGGAGCTACTTCGAGTGTCAACGGTTTTGTTCAAATGTGTGTGAATTCCTAATGGACCAAACTGCTGAGGTCATCTGTCCCTAGACTTACTACTTAAACTAACTTGGCTAAGAACACCACACACACCCATGCCCGAGGGAGGACTCGAACCTCCGACGGGAGGTGCCGCGCAATCCGTGACATGGCACCCTTAACCACGCGGGCCCAACGGTTTTGCTACACCGTGTCAGGGATGATAATGTGTTGTATTTTTGTCGTTACAATACTTCTGTTCACTCCTGTATGTGATTAGATCTGTCATTTAATTTGTAGCGTATCATGTAGTATTTCAAAGGTTGACTTAGTGGATGATGTCCTAAGGCCGTAAATAAAATTTAAAAAAATGTTTGCGCAAGTAATATGTTTTTCCAGTTGAAGTTTTCGTCAATACGTGCACCCAGAAATCTGGAACATTCTACCCTGTTCACTGTGTCCTGTTCATGTGCTACATCAGTTGAGACAGGCCGGTGAAGGGTAGCGAAGGAAAACAGCATTCTCATTTTCAAAGGAACCAACCCGACATTTTCCTTAAGCGGTTCAGCGGAACCACAGAAAAACTAAATCAGAAAGTCCAGGCGGGGGATATGAACCGCTGTTCTCCCAAATGCATATTTAACGACATTGCGCCATCACACATCCATTTCACGGTGACAACATTTGCTTCCCGGTTGACTGACATTTCAAAAGTTTTACCCCGCTTGGTTATCATAACAGATAACAAACAATAGGATAAACAAAAAAGATTTCCATGGGACGGTAATTGTTAACAATGGACGCTATTATGTAGAGTATTGGGTGGTATCTGTTTGAACATAACCCGGAGTGCAAAACTTACGTACGAAAGTAACTTTCACATGACGTGTCACTGCCAGGTAACATAAGCTTCATGAAACTTCGGACATACATAGGAAGAACTTCTAGGGAAGGCCTGGTACATAATGTAACTGAAAGAAATACGCGATGAGAAGAACAGAAATGACACATGCATTCGAAGACAATAATTACACAGAAGTAGCCGCTATTTATGATGGTCGCTTGGATGTTACAAATGGCGGGAGATGGTTCTTAATAGGGCGTCTCTTCACCACGGGCGGCAGTGCGACAGTGTCCCACGGTGGCGACAAGGTTGGTAACGAGTTCTTATGGTAGGGGGTTACATTCCTCCTCCAGCGCGGATGACAACTGATGGATGGTCGTAGATGAATGTAGAAGTGGTGCAATGCGTCTCCTCAACACATTCCACACGTACTCGATAGGGGAACGGACAAGGCCAGTCCATTCGCTAAATGTCCTCTCTTGCCAGGGCTCTTCAACTGACGCAGTGCGGTGCCGTCGCTCATTGTCATGCACAAGAATGAAGTCAGTGCCGAATGCACCCCTGGAAAGTACAGAGTAGTCACAATAATGTTGATCGTTACGTGTACTGTGTTCAAAGATTTGCCATCGTGCCAAGAGCATAGGGACTGGACTGACGGGAGTGTGGACGTGTGTTCTTCCCGGAGGAGAGCAGATTCTCTCAGCGCACTGGTTCTGGACGTATGCTCATATGGTGAGAGATGGGAGTGCACATGCACCCAGGATCGCTGTGGAACATGAATGTTTTTGTAGTCCATGTGCTACGGTATGGGGAGCCAAAATGTTACATGGGTGCACTGACCACCAAATCTTTGAACACAGCACAGTTACAGGCAAACGCTATTGTGAGACTGTAATGCGTCCCCATGTGCATCCTTTCAGGGGTGCATTGGGCCCTGACTTCATTTTTATACACGAAAATGCGCGACCGCACCGAACTGCGCAGGTGGAAGAGTTCTTGAAACGAGAGGATGTTCTACGAATGGACTGGTCTGCTAGTTCCCCAGACTTAAATCCCATCGAGCACGTGTGGGACGCGTTAGGGAGACGCACTGCGGCATGTGTATATGCACCTACGTCTATCCATCAGTTATCAACTTCGCTGGTGGGGGAATGGAACGACCTACCATAAGAACAGGTTATCATCCTTCTGACCAGCATGGGAGGACGTCCGAGCGAGGTGGCGCAGTGGACTCGGACACTGGACTCGCATTCGGGAGGACGACGGTTCAAACCCGCGTCTGGCCATTCTGATTTAGGTTTTCCGTGATTTCCCTAAATCGCTTCGGACAAATGCTGGGATGGTCCTTTTGAAAGGGCACGGCCTACTTACTTCCCCAACCTTCCCTAATACGATGGGACCGATTGAAACTTCCCCTTTGTATGTAAAGAATGACAGTGTTGGAAAAACAAACAGCTGAGCAAAACTCAACGTACTCAGACAGTTTTCTCTTTACTTATTCTGATCATCACTAAACTGACACACAATATTTTAGCGCAACGCAATCTGACTTTCAATAATCCCTACAAAAGAATGGCCCTGACTAACAATAACCTTTACCTTTAATGACTGCGATACAGCGAGCTCCAGTACTGCCAGCTAAATAAAAGATTCTAACTACTGAAGGCACTAACTACTGATAGGCATAGTTAGCAAATGAAAGATTTTGATAGACAACAAACAATGTATTTACCTTAATAGTGTTCAAAAGTTATCATATATATATACACACATCAGTTCGTGACATCCAGTTTTATAAATTTCGTTTTTCTGACGGACACACGTCCAGATCGTCCGCTCATAGTAACTTCTCAAAACTCTGGCATCTCTCTCTCCACATCCACCACTGCTGGCGGCTCGCCTCCAACTGCCCAACCCTACGAGCTGTTCACATCCAACTGCCCAAGACTACACAAGCGAATATTCAAACAATGCCAACCAGCTACAGACTGCACACAGCACAGCCAGTGATTTTCATACAGAGCGCTACGTGGCGTCACCCACATAAAGACCTTAACAGCCTACTTACACGACGACCTCACTGTTTGGACCCCTGCACCAAATCAGCCGGCCAGCCATGGGAGCACGTTGGAGAGCATGCATTGTCGTCCTTGACGATCACACACCCTATTAAGAACCATTTGTAATGTCCCGGGAAACGTCATAAATCCGTTACATGCTGTACCGTTTTTATCGAGCTATATTACTTGACCGTGACACATAATGCGAAAGTCACTTTCGGTCTTAAGTTTTGCGCACAAGTGTAGTATTACGCCGGTTTTTCTTCCAATGTAGCAATCCATACGCAAGGAAGACATGACACTCCTGTCCTCTACTGTCAATAAGCCTCAGTGTAATTTATGCACATGACTACACATAATATTGTCGGGAACACTCTTACATTATAAATTGGGCCACTGCCAGCGTGTTACATCCATACTCCGCAAACCACCTGACGATGTGTGGCGGAGGGTACTTTGAGTACCTCTATCGGTTCTCCCTTCTATTCCAGTCTCGTATTGTTCGTGGATCTAAGCTGTTGTTATTAGCACATGAGCCAAACGGCAGGTGCTACACTTGAAACTTGTAAAGGGCACCTGTAACTTCCTGCTGCAGCGGTAGGACCAGCATTCCAACGTGACAACTTGAAACAGAAGCTGCCTAGAATTCCCATGGATTCCTCATAGCCCGCATCTCGTGGTCGTGCGGTAGCGTTCTCGCTTCCCACGCCCGGGTTCGATTCCCGGCGGGGTCAGGGATTTTCTTTGCCTCGTGATGGCTGGGTGTTGTGTGATGTCCTTAGGTTAGTTAGGTTTAAGTAGTTCTAAGTTCTAGGGGACTGATGACCATAGATGTTAAGTCCCATAGTGCTCAGAGCCAATTTTTGATTCCTCATAACTCAAAACATGTAACTTCTTTTCTAGATTGCATGTCGTTCCAACGGCCGGCCATTTATATGTGTAACTTCAGCACTCAGTTTTTCTGCATTAAATCTGTCTAGTGATGATGTATTCTCGAGAGTAGTATTGTTTAGATGAAACTGAAAATAGTCACCAGATGATGTTGTGTAACTGCCGGAACGCTTCATCATTAATGTTACCGTTTTCTAGTTAGCGTGTCGGTGACAACCATATAAATGACGTTTAGCACCTCAGTAAGGCATATTGCTGCTGGGCGTGCTGTTGCCAGATCACGATGCCTGACAAGGTGGCGTAAACGAGGCAGTGAAGAAAATGGCTCGTGATCTGTTCAGCGACACACGCACAGGACGCACATTATTTAATGCAGAGAACCCATTTCAACACAGCAGTTTTAGTTCGGCCAGTTCCCACGCAAAGACGATTAAGTGATCTCCGTGTTCACCACGCAGGCAGTTTTTCTTTTGGTGGTATCCATCATGTTTAGCTCTGTCGTGCGAGCGTTGAAAGCCTCTCTTGTGCCTTTGACTTCAATGGGGTGGCGGTGCTTCCCTGTTGCAAAGGAATTCAGCAACAGGTACATGCCCGTGAAATGAGTGTCTGTCTTCAGAGATACATTTGCTCCTTTCGGATTAGCTGTTACTGTTCGTCTGATGTCGAGTCGTGCTATTCCGGCCATTTCTTGGATCTTCTCGATTTAAGATGACGTCAAGCATCTTGTCACCTGGCGACAAGTCTCGTGAAGAGCAATGTCAGGGTTGGTATCGCACAGGGGAAGGATTTGTTCTGTCGAACAGCACAAGGCTAGAGCCGACGTGCGAAGCATATGTGGTCTTGCTCCCCAACTTGAGTCTCTGAGTTTTCTTAGGATATTGTCTCGTGCTGTTACTTTCAACCTGACACTCTTATATTGCTTGTAGAATGTCAGACTCTTACCAAGAGTTAACCCTAGGTATTTAGGGGAAGAGCTGTGAGAAAGAGGATTTCCCGACCATGAGAATTTTAACAAGTAGTTGGCATGTTTGTTACGAAGGGGACAGCTCTGGCTATTGTTTTATTAGGATTTAGCGTCAGACTGTTGGCTTCGTTATACTCTCCCATGTCGGGGAGAGCAGATGAAAGTTCTCTCTCGAGCCTTCAGATGTCTTATGCTGGGTGGAGATTCCAGATCGTCGGCATAAATAAAACAGATGCAAACCCTGGTATGTGGCTGGTAGTTCGTGTACAAATTAAGTAATATGGTAGTAAGTAATGTTGTAGTAAGAACTCTTCCTTCGGAAAACCTGTTTTCTGTTTTTCGTCACCCATTTTCGAAATACTTCCAATTGAATTAGAAACTCGGACAGGAACAAAGAGGCAGATAATTTCTCAGAAACACATTTAAAGCCTGTTAATGTGTGACTTGACATACAGGTGCTCTTGCAGCTTGTGGTGGTGACAGTCTATTACTTGCCATTAACTGCATCATCTTAAGTCATTTATCGCTGACAGTCACGTGCTACGTGTAATTTAACGCTTCTCTGGTCATTTCCTTATGGTGTTATTTATAGCCCAACCAGGTGCGTTTATCCCACTTTCACAACTGTATGCCGGAACGCTGTGTGTGTGTGTGTGTGTGTGTGTGTGTGTGTGTGTGTGTGTGTGTGTGTGTGTGTGCTTTGGCGTTCACCCTAAAAACACACTAATGGAAACAGGACGGCAACAGTAATAGGCAGACGTAACTGGAACTTCCACAAATGATACTACAAAGGAAAGTTCCCTCAGTGTTTCAGGAGAGGAAATAGGTTTGTGACCAGATTGGAATGTCTGCATTAAAGGTAAATCTGAAGTCTACTTCCACACTTCCATACATCCTCCGCAAGCATGGCAAAGTATACCCTGTATCACAAAAAGTTCTCCCACTTCCAGTTCCTCTCGCAAATGGGGAAACGAAAAAACAACTGCCTGCATGCTTCCGGAGGAACCCTGATTTATCTATTTTGTCTTCGTGGCCCTTACACGTGATATATGTTGGTAGTACTAACTATGAATATTCGCCCCTGGTAGAAGCCAGGCAAACTGTTTTCTCGATGACCACACATTCGATTCAAATGTGCTCCTTTGCCGATTACGCACCGTTCTGCGCAATTACGCATACACACAACGTTCGGACGCACCCACCCCAGAGCTTACGTATCCTGCGCATGTAAGTTAACTGTTTCGAGCATCTCGTTCTACCTCCAGGACTTGAAGCGGTCCTGTTTGTATGGAGCCAGTCTGCTGCGAAAAACAGTTCATTCGTAGAGAACGTGTTGTTTAAAACAGTACACCTGCCTCCACATGGACCACAGTTCCAATCGTTACGTTATTTTGGTGCAGGTTACAATATGATTCACAGCTTTTACGTTATTGCCGTAACATGCCAGTAATAGTAGAAGAACTAAATAAAAATTAATGTTCTACTGTCGTTGGAGCTCTTGGTTTTCTCAAGTGTTTCTGACAATTTGTTTGTAAGGAAAGTACAATATACAATATGTTATGGCGCTTATGTCAGGCGATTACTGATGAGAGAGCTCGAAAACTTCGGTGATTTTCTCGTCGTAATAGACATAGAAATAAAAGAGCCGTAGATCAGAAGGCTGTTTTGAACATTGCAATGCTTTACTATTCGTGGTCCATTTGGGAGTCGTATGTTCTTGCCTTCCGTTCACTTGAGATCGACTTACTCAGTGCAGCTGGAATCCGAACTATGGTGTAGCTTGTGGTTTTGGTCATGTAGATAAAGAATTACCTTTAATGAGAGAGACATTTGAAGCCAGGTAGAAGGGAGCAGCGATTTTCTGTTTTCCAAAATTTGGAACTCAAAGATAAATTACCCTTCATGACATCTGAATAGGTACCTTTCCTAACAGATGCTAACATCTACAAGTATTTTGTCACATTTGTTGACATGCATCAACGGCAAAGTAAGAACAAAGTATGATTTAGACCATGTATGAGGCGAAAACTGTAATTCACCATCCTTTGTAAGTCGTTAATTACAGTAATGCTTGTCTCGCAACTTTAGGAAACATCCCTACATTTCAGAACATTGTTAAACGGCAAAATAAGAACAAAGTATGATTTAGACCATGTATGAAGCGAAAACTGTAATTCACCATCCTTTGTAAGCCGTTAATTACAGTAACGCTTGTCTCTCAACTTACGAAACATCCTTACACTTCAGAACATTGTTTCTGTGTGCTGGACCAAAATACTGACTGCAGTTGCTGGAAAATGGAACGCTCCGTAGAAACACCACCATTTATTATCTTACCATTTTGCGTTCTGAAAGTACCACGGGAGCAGTTGTTAACCATTTCAGTGTTTCCCCACAGCGTAACACGATAATCACCGACAAGTGCACCATGATACGTTTATCTAACAGGTATCCTCATGGAAGACGTGGTGATCTGGCGCGGCCAATAACGTGATGCAACAGATTCCATGTTCGTTAGTCCAAATCGCTTTTCCTGCCCCGATAATTGTAATGTCTGTTAGTTCTGCTTCAGATTTCTGCATCTTCCGCTTCACGCAACGATCACAGTTACGACGTCCATTTTCATCGAAGGGTTGTGGACATCTAACACCTTTTCGACATTAGTTATTTAACAGCCATTCGACCACTTTCATAAGACGCTACAGGAAAGAGTTGACAATGTTTGACGACCGTCACAGATACTACGGTATTCACATAGAGTCGTAAAAAAGCACGACCTGACTTCGTCAGATGTTACGAAAAACAACAAATTTTCCCATTCTCTGGCTGAGGTAGTCTGTCCAGTGATTTGTTGCATCTCTGGCATTGCTATATTCTCATTGTACTTCTTCATATAGCCTGTATATTATCTACACGAATTTGTTTCAGTGGTAAAGCGTTGGAGTTCGTGTTCTGATTCATTACACGACCATAATCTCACACACGGAAATTTCTGCAAACGTTTCGAAAGATTGGACAAAAATCGGTTTTTGTATTGGCTGTGTGTTCGCCATGCAACTTAGAACTAAGTACGTAAAAAAGTAGTATCCATTTTCAGGATGTAATGAAATGGAAGCAGGTGCGAACATTCTTAATAACGATATGGTATTTCGCAAAGATTACGAACGAGTGATGTATTTCGTTTCAGTCGAAAACATCCAAACGATAAGGATTTTAGAATCGCGACGTGGAAATTTTAGAGAATGTCGCAAAATCATAATGAGGGTCAAGAACGGAGAATACGCTTCTGCGACTGCTTAGAGGTTGCAAATTGCTATCAGTAATTAAATGCACCAGAACAGTTGAAAGCTATGTCATCGCAATGCTTTGGATCACTCTGTCTGTAGGCGTTACATGAAGGGTACACGTGATGCGTATTACCGATTATTGTAGTATTAGAACCAGAGCGGCGAAGTAACAATATCGCACTCAGTTTCCGCGGAAACGGCCGATCAACAGAGCCACAGTGGTTATATAAGGAGAGGCGCTGCCCCTGAAATTCAGTCCAGTCCAGCAGCAGGAGAGGGCGACACGGGGTGATGGCAGCTGCGAGTTTTCACGAGAGAATAGCTCCAAGTCTGTGATTCCACAGGTTCGTCGGCGCATTCGCGTCTGCGGCTCTTCACATCTGCGTCTCACACGACGGCACTTTGGCGACTTAGCGCGTCTGTGGTTCAACACATCTGTCTGGGCCTGCTCTTCTGCGACTTCTACATCTGTGGGGCAGTGCGTCTGGAACTCTACTATTTGTGCTACAGGGCTGTGACTTTGAGGTATTTATGACCGCGTATCTAGAACTCATACGTTTCTGTACTCTGGTTGTCTGTGAATCAAGTCGTCGAGGGCTGTACGCTGGGCGTCTGAGAATCTTTTGCCAGCAGTTCGCGGTCTGTGAGTCTGTACTACGCATTCAGCAGTCTACGCACGCGCGACTCTACACTACGCGTCCGAGAGTCTACGCTGCGCATCCACGGGCCTGCGATAAACGTCCACGAGGCTGTACTCTTTGTGTTCACGAGCTTACGTGATGCTTCGGTCAGGAGAACAAAACTGCGCGGGTAATGGCACGCCTGCACAGTATGCTTCAGACTATCGGGGCTGACCGTTGGCGAGTGGACAGAAAGTGTTGTCCCGTGAACTTGTAGCGTAGGCTGCGTGGGGTAGATTCGTGGGCTTGGGGTGGAGAATCGCGGACGGTTAAGACTCGTTGATGCATCGTACAGACTCGCAGACCGCAGACTCATAGCGAAGATTCTGTGACATGAAGCGTAACGTCCCCGATGACTTGAATCGCAGATGTGTAGAGCAGACCGGTAGAAGGTTTAGGTATGTGGTTCTAAATGTCACAGCCCTGTAGGCAGAACTTTTAATGTCCCAGGATGTACCGCTCCAGACATGTAGGAGTTAGAAGAGTAGTCCCAGGCAGATGTATTGAGCCACAGAGGCGTATAAGTCGCCAACGCTTAATCGTCCAGACGTGTGAGCCGCGGATGTGAAGAGTCACAGACACGAATTCGTCGACCAACCTTTGGAGTAAGACTTGGCTACACTCAGGTGAAAACTCGCAGTTCCGTCACCCCGTGTTGCTCTCTCCTGCTGCTGGACTGAATTTCAGGGGCAGCGCGACACTACGCCACCGGTCGGTGATGCATCGACCGCTCTACGAGACACCTCATCGACTACGAGACACCTCAGCGACCCTATGCGGCACTTCATCAACTCTACGTATCTGCTCAGCGTCGTGGCCCCCTGCACTGCGACGAGCTGTCTACGGGCAGCTGCCCCTCAGTTCCGACCAGGGTTTTCGGGAGGTTTTCCTTGGTTGTAAGGCGAATGCCGGAACTGTTTACCGCCTCCCATCGATCTTGTAAAGAAGAAATTGAGAAATAAAAGCTATAAGCTTACTCTGCCTTGCCTTTTATTCAATTTTGATGCAAATGAATTGAGCAATTAGTGACACTATCCCATTCACTGTACTGCAATAAGTGACACTATCCCATTCACTGTACTTGTAATTGCGGTGTATAGCTAGCTGACTGCATTGCAAGGAGCCGTAGTACGTGAAGAGGGAAATCAGTGGACATGGCCGCTGTTTTAGAGTACGATGGCAAAAAACTAAAAAAAAAAAAAACCACACAGACTGAAGTGAAGCGTTCGCTTTTAGCAAGAGAAATGCTGCGGTAATTGTAGATTCTTACTGGAACCAAACGAACGTACAGCAGTGTTCACACTGTGACAGAACTGTTTTCGTTAGAGCTGATGTGCTACAAAAAATGGTTCAAATGGCTCTGAGCACTATGGGACTTAACATCTGAGGTCATCAGTCCCCTAGAACTTAGAACTACTTAAACCTAACCAACCTAAGGACATCACACACATCCATGCCCGAGGCAGGATTCGAACCTGCGACCGTAGCTATCAAGCGGTTCCTGATTGAAGCAGCTAGAACCACTGGGCCACACCGGCCGGCTGATGTGCTACACCGTATTAAGCCGTCATAAAGCAATTCGTTGGGATCCGTCCATAGTGTCTCTGACTTATTTGCAACAGGAGTAGAGGTCGCTAACGCACGCTTATGCGAAGGCGCTCACCCTGTGGTGCCACGCTTATGCGATAGTGCTCGACACGGAGCGACGCCAGTTCCAACCCCGTGGTGGAAAATTTTCACTGCCAGTATTTGACCGGTAAGGGGAAGACAGGTGGCGGGGTGTAAAGCTTAAATTTCAAATCTTTCCGCAGTGTATCATGAAGGAGGGCCACGTACAGCCTGTTGGTGACCCGTAGTCTACGTGCCAGCACCGGGTTTCACCCTCTCCCTTCGCTTCGTCCACAACTTCACAAACCGTAACACTGTACAAGCACTAATCAAAGTCATCCACACGACACAAATACACCCTCGACTGGAGTTTGTTGAGCATCCGTGACGAAACACGCTTCTCTTCGTTCGATCTTCTCTATAGACACCAGGAGTGCGGTACGGTGATCCCATGCCCCTCCGTACCGCAGCCACATGACGACATTGGCAGAAGATGGTACAGCGGTCGGTCCCGTTAACCCATCATTGCCAGAACGCGGAGCTACTGGGAAAATACTTCCGTGGCGCACTCCCTGAATTGTCTTTACACTTGTCGATTTTGTTCCGTTAAGAACGCCGTGTTGAGTACTATCTGCAAGGGAATCTTGTATCACATCACAAATCTCGCCTGATACTCGTCATGCTCAGTCTTTTTGTTCACTAAGCGAAATGGTATCGTATGCCATCTGGAAATCAAGCAACACGACATGAGCCCGAAAGCCTTTGTCTACGCCGCTCTATATCTCATGAATGAACAGAGCGAGCTGAGTTTCGCAAAATGTCTGTCTGCGGTTACTTCGTTCCAGTACGTCTAATAGTATCCACAGGATACAATGAAGTACGTTATCAACAAAGAATAGATTCCAATTTTACCGTGGAGAAATAACTAGGCTGTTCAAAATAACAATGATTTTTTTCACATATTCGAGATATTACCACAGGTTAAAATAACAGTGACAGAAAAAAAATTAGAACCAACAGGGCATTCCAACTCTTACCTACAGATCTGTTGCCTGACGCCTATAAAGTCCCTTGTTTGCATTGTATCGAAATTCCAACCAACTAGGTAGAATTTTTCCTTTGGTAAAATGTGCTTTTTCCACTAATCTAACAATCCTACAAGGTCTTTTCAAGGAAAAGTACAGAAAACGCGTTTTGTTATGAAAATGGTCTTGATAAAGCCTCGAACAAAAGCAACACAGCAAACAGTTCGCTTTTCCCGTACAACTTCGAAACTGGGGACCATTTTTCATCTTCCCACCCTTGTTATAGTTGGATGCCGCATAATCAAAGGAATCAGTTGAAAACTTCTGCGGCAATAAAATGATCGTCTCACCCACCATATCGATATGGTGTTGTGCCCAGCTCGTCCTAGATCTCAATAACTGCTTTCTTTCCCAACGGTTCGAATAAACTCAGACATCAAAGTCGATTTTTTCCAGAATTTTTTTAGACTTTCAGCGAACTGCTTTGGATGATTCATATTTGTTTTCCAAACTTCACGTGCCACAAATATAAAAAAAAATTACAGACATCTGAGTATCGTGTGGCCAGCTTGCAAGCTCAAGGAGCTTGCTTACTGACTGAATTTGCTGGTAACAAGTTTAGCAACACGCCTCTGAACTGCTTCGATGGTCTTTCTTCAATCCGACAAGCATTTTGTTCCCGGTCATCCTTTATAGATGAGCTACGCTTTCTCACAACTCTACCAATAAACCGTAACTGCCCGTTCGTCAGACCAGCAACAAAAGAGATGTGCTTTTTATTCTTTAATTGACGTGACAGAGTGAAGCAACAAAGGATTAATATTGTATTCGTATATTATAAAAATGCTTCATTCCAATTCGCATTAAATTAAATTTACCCACGTTTAAAGCAGTCTCCTATTCATAAGACCAAATACAAATTCCGTCCAAGTCATCCCAAATCCACTCAATAATCACTCAATGACGACACTTTTCTTTTTACGTAATTAGCAAAGAGTCTGTTGCTCTCTATCAACACATCGTTTACATCGTGTTCTTCACGTTCACTAATACTTGCCTTCGCCGTCTGATATTCAAATTCTAATCTTTGCACTTTAGCATCCTCAATTACCTGTATTTGTTGGATGTACTCCAGCCACTGTCCTCCCCTACAGTTTTTACCCTATACAGTACTATCTAGTAGCACGGAGGTTATTTCCCTGATGTCTTTACAGATGTCGTGTCATCCTGTCTCTTCTTCTTGTCGGTGTTTCCAACATGTTCCGTTCTTCGCCGACTCTGTGGAGAACTTCCTCATTCCTCATCTTGTCAGTCCACCTAATTTTCAACTTCTTCTATAACACCACATCTCAAACCTTTCGGGTCTCTTCTCTTTCAGTTTTCCCGTTGTCCACGATTCACCATCATACATTGTATTGCATTGTATGTTAACCGGGGACCTAGAAACGACGGGGGAGCTCTGTCCCCGCCGCCGCCACAGTGGTCCACAACCCCACGACAACTTACGGCAGTCCACTTCGCCCCTCCGCCGCCCCACACCGAACCCAGGATTATTGTGCGGTTCGCCCCCCCCCCCCCCCCCCCACACCGAACCCAGGATTATTGTGCGGTTCGCCCCCCCCCCCCCCCCCCCACCAGGGACCGTCTCACACCAGACGAGTGTAACATCTATGTTTGCGTGGTAACGTAATGGTGGTGTACGCGTACGTGGAGAACTTGTTTGCGCAGCAATCGCCGACATAGTGTAACTGAGGCGGAATAAGGGGAACCAGCCCGCATTCGCCGAGGCAGATGGAAAACCGCCTAAAAACCATCCACAGACTGGCCGGTTCGCCGGACCTCGACACAAATCCGCCGGGCGGATTAGTGCCGGGGACCAGGCGCTCCTTCCCGGCCGGAAAGCCGTGCGTTAGACCGCACGGCCAACCGGGCGGGCACCATCATACATTGTTGCGCTTCAAAATTACGTTATCAGAAATTTCTTCCTCAAATTAAGGTTTGAGATAAGTAGACTTCTCTTGGCCAGGAATACCATCTTCGCCTGTGGTTGTGTGCTTTTTATGTCCTCATTGCTTTGTCCCTCATGGTTCAAAATGGCTCTGAGCACTATGGGACTTAACTTGTGAGGTCATCAGTCTCCTAGAACTTAGAACTAGTTAAACCTAACTAACCTAAGGACATCACACACATCCATGCCCGACGCAGGATTCGAACCTGCGACCGTAGCGGTCGCGCGGTTCCAGACTGTCCCTCATAGGTTGTATTGCTTGCGAGGTAGCTAAATTCGTTAACTTCGTCTAATTGGTGATCGCAAATTTTGGTAAGTTATTCACTATTCTCATTTCTGCTACTTCTCATTACTTTTGTCTTTTTCCGGCTCAGTCCATATTCTGTACTCATTAGATTGTTTATTCCTTTCAATAGGTCCTGTAATTCTTCTTCACTTCCACTGAGGATAGCAATGTTATCAGCCAATCTTACGAGGGAGGTTTGAAAAGTTCTTGGAATCACCACGAGAGGTCAGTGCTAGCGCAACGAGTTGTTCACGTGATATTCATTGGACTGTTGCCTGTAAACACGAACCACGTCAGTACTCTTGGAAGAGAGCTGTAGCGGTGACGCTCTGTTGTTGTTCCCGCGTAGTGATTTGCTAAGATGGAAGAAATCGAGACTCGAGCAGTTATTAAGCACTTCGTAAAGAAAGGTTTGAAACCAAAGGACATTCATGCCGATTTCCAGAATACACGGGGGGGGGGGGGGGGGGGGCTCTGCTCCTTCATATTCAACTGTTGCCAAGTGGACAAATGAATTTAAATTTGGTCGGGAGAGCTTAGATGATGACCCACGCAGTGGTCGGCCAAGATGTGTCACTACTCGAGAAATCACTGCAGAAGTGCATAAAATGGTCATTGGAGGATCGTCGATTGAAAGTGCCTGAAATTTCTCACGCTTGCCAGATGTCATCTGAAAGGGTATATAACATTTCAACTGAAGAATTAGAAATTAAAAAATTGTGTGCAAGATGGGTACCGTGACTCTTGACGCTGGATCAAAACACATACAATGGACTTATCGGACAATGTTTGGCCCGTTTTAGGAGAAATGAACAACCTTTTTTGCGCCGGTTTGTGACCACAGATGAAACTTGGGTGCACTGCTATACCCCAGAGACAAAACAACAGCAAAAGCGGTCGTAACATGCTGATTCTCCGCCACCAAAGAAAGGAAAGACAATTCCTTCTGCGGGAAAGGTCATGGCGTCAGTGTTCTGGGATGCGAAGGGGATTCTGTTTGTAGATTATCTCCTCACTGGGCAAACAATCACTGGACAACACTATGCTAACCTCGTGGATAAATTGCAACAAAAGATATGTGAAAAAAGGCCAGGTTTAGCATGGAAGAAAGTCATCTTCCATCAAGACAGTGCGCACCAGCACAGATGTGCCGTCGCCATGGCAAAATTACACGAACTAAGGTATGAATTGTTGCCACACCCGCCATATTCACCTGATACGGCTCCGTCAGACTTCCATCTCTTCCTAAAACTGAAAATTTTTCTTGGTGAACTAAAATTCACTTCAAACGAAGAATTGATAGCCGGAGTTCGCAACTCATTTTCGAGATGAGATTAAGGCACTGGAACATCGTTGGACCAAGTGCATTAATCAACAAGGAGACTACATTGAAAAATAAAAAAAAGTTTCAGTGATGTAAGAACTTTTTTCTATTCCGTTCCTAGAACTTTTCAAACCGCCCTGTATCATCGGCATTCTTTTATTTCCGTCATTGCTTCTTCGATATTGAGATTGAACAGTAGGGGCAAAAGACTACATCCCTCTATTACACCCTTTTTAATTCGAGAATTCCTTTCTTGGACTTACAATCTTCCTTCTTGTACACGTACATATTGTATATTATCCGTCTTTCCCATTAGCATATTCCAATTTTTATCAGAATTTAGAGTATATGGAACGATTTTCTTGTCGAACGCTTTTTCTAGGTGGACATATCGTGTATGTCTTCATTTATCTTCAGTCTTGTTTCTATTATAAAGTGTAACGTCAAAACGGCCTCTCTGGTCCCTTTACCGTTCCTAAGGCCAAAGTGACCATCTAACAGACTCTCAGTTTTCTTTTCCATTCTTCTGAATGTTTATCACCAGCCTGGATGCATGAGCTGCTAAGCTGATTAAATACGGAGTGCTAAATTCAAGTACGAAATCTGAAAAACTTTTGCTAACGTGTACACAGCGGTTTAACAGCTACTCCCCAGGCCAGATCATATTAAACACAACACAAACAGTTTTTTGAGGAGTACCCTGAACGTGTTCAGATACTGAGTGCAAGATGAACGAAACGTTAGGTTTCTTCTTTGTACACTTCTCTTGCTTCATCGACCGCGATAGTGATAAAAATCATTTACTCGTTATTCCAGGACACATCACAATACTGCTTTCTCGATAGTCCTTTTTTCCCTTATTACCCACAGTTTTCCAGTTCATTAACACTGCACAATGAGTCCGCTTACTTAGTAACAACTGAGACTTCTTTATCATACTTCGTCACGTCCACAAAGATTATTGATCTAAGTATTTTTAAGAGATAAAAGGCGCCAGACGCGAACTCTTTAATCATCTAATCAAACGAGATTATACTCATCACTCAGTAAAATGTAATACTTTAAATTCTTCTATAATCTACCTGTTCAGAGATAAGAACTCACTTCACATTTGTGCAACATTTTTGCAATGGATGTGTGTTAACAGATAACGGAAATATGATGATAACGTGCAGGTAACTGATGTTGTCTGCGAGGTTACTCTTGAAGAGATATGACTAACTTAAATTTTTCCACTGAGGTATGACGGAAGAACGCAGTGGCTTATACGAGTAAAACTGTCTTCACATTGACGTGACCCTTACATTTGTTAACAAAAAAAAGAAAAAATTGATTGTTCTCTAGCCACGACAACATGATGCATCGTATCTCTCAAGAACTACAGGAACTGACTTCCAACCCATTAAAAAAATCGAACAATATCATTTTCGTAATTTTTTGTTTTCCATCGTTCTTTAGGTGCTTCAAAATTCGTGGAGGTATGTTCGTCTGTGCAACTAATCGAAGGCAGTTCGTTTATTGCCGTATGTGTTTCGCTTCTTTTATTTGTGAAGCATCTTCAGTGGCCTGTAATACATGTTTTTTTATATATATAATAAATGTATTATGTGGTAAATACTTTGATACATTTTTCAACTTTTTATCATGTTTTTTAGGATAGAATCAACTTTTGTAGCACAAATTTCGTGATGTGAAATTATCGTTCTGTGTTACTTACGCCGCGCGGGATTAGCCGAGCGGTCTTAGGCACTGCAGTGGACTGTGCGACTGGTCCCGGCGGAGGTTCGAGTCCTCCCTCGGGCATGGGTGTGTGTGTTTGTCCTTAGGATAATTTAGGTTAAATAGTGTGTAAGCTTAGGGACTGATGACCTTAGCAGTTAACTCCCATAAGATTTCACACACATTATTTTTTGTTGCTTACGATTTCCAGCGCTGTTAGCCTATGTGTGTGCTCCTGAAGATGCTCCAGTTGCCCGATTTCCGGCGTTCTTTCACTCACATTTGATTAAAAAAAATGGCTCTGAGCACTATGGGACTTAACAGCTGTGGTCATCAGTCCCCTAGAACTTAGAACTACTTAAACCTAACTAACCTAAGGACATCACACACATCCATGCCCGAGGCAGGATTCGAACCTGCGACCGTAGCAGTCGCACGGTTCCGGACTGCGCGCCTAGAACCGCGAGACCACCGCGGCCGGCACATTTGATTCAACACATCGCATACATCATTTGCAGTTTACATTTTGTGTTCAACATATGTGTGTTTTCGGTGTGTAGTGTTGCTAACGTCATTGTGTATTTATCTTTTGTCTTGTGTGCGTGTGTGTGTGTGTGTGTGTGTGTGTGTGTGTGTGTGTGTGTTTTGCAGCCCGACGACACATGTTACACAAAGTAAATAACATCCCACCAGCAAAAAATGCTATGAAAAAAATTACAAACAATATAACTCATCGCTAAAAAAACTCAACCAAAGAATTAAAACACAACTAAAGAAAAATGAAAACAAGCTGAGAAGACAAACACCAAAGCACCCCACAGATAGTACAGCACACAAGGAAATGCGAAACAGTGTCACTCATGACTTGACTAACAGAAAAAAATAGTACACTTGAACACACAGAAACAAAGCAACACACAAGGTACCAAATATATTAAAGCAACAGGGATTTCGCATTGCTTACAGAACAAGAAACACACTTCATCACATTTACAAAGAGGACACTAGATAAATACCGAGAAGCAGGAATATGTACCAGTCAGTGACAAGAATGTAAATCAGTATATCTGGGGATGACAGGTACGAATTTCAAACTAGATATAAAAAAAGTAAGAAGTTGAAAATATGAAAATAGTCATTCTCCACTTTCCGAACACTAGATAAAACATGGACATGAACGATCCAACATGGAACTTGAGATGACAATTGTTAGACTGAATAATCGCAACAGAAAGCTCATGACAATGCACGAAAACTGTCGCATACAAAGAGCCATGGCAAGGAAGAAGGTGCTCAATGACCAAATCCATGCAACAACACTCTTAATCATGTTGGCCACTAAAACAATAACAAACAGAGATCCGAAACAAAGGGCGTTCAAAAAGTTTTGCACAGTCGCCTCTAATTTTTTTTATTTTTTGCAGAAGGAGAATGAAATTTTTTGTGAACATACTTGGAACATTTAGCTATACATTGAGCCTACTCAATGTAGCCTCCATCAGCTGTGACGCATGTGGCCCAACGTTCTTTCCATGATGTAAATGCACTTTGATAAAATTCTGGGGATTGAGTTTTACACCATCGCTTGACACAGGGGCTAATGTTTTCCGCGCAGGTGGGCCTTCAGACGACAAAAGAGGAAAAATCAGACGGAGCCAACTCCGGACTGTAGGGAGAATGAGGAACTATTTTCCAACCCATTTTTCTGATGTTCTCCTCCGTCATAAGGGCTGTATGGGTTTTGGCATAGTCATGGTGTAGTCTAATGAGCTGACCCTGAAGCTGTCGTCTGTGGGTCTTGATGGCACGTCGCAGCTTGTCCAGTGACAAACAGTAACGGTCCCGGTCAGTTGTGGAGCCAGGTTCCAAAAAGTCAATGAAAATGACACCACACTGATCCCAGAAGAAGGAGGCCATCACCTATCGGCCTGCTCTTCGTGAAAGTCTTGGTTTCTTCTTCCGAGGGGTACCCAGATGACGCCACTCCACGAACTGGTTTTTTTCTGTCAGGTTCGGATAAAAACAACCATTTCTCATCCTGGGTAATGATGCCGTCAAAACACAGATTCCATTCTTCAGTAAAGGTCTTCATGAGACCCTCGCACACATTCTTCCTCATCGTTTTCATTTCTCTTGTCTAGGCACCCAACGTGCACAGATTTTTCTGTACCCTAGTGACTGTACCAGTGATATCACACTGCCCCATGACAAACGAGTCGTTTCAGCAAGCTGTCGTGTCATTACACATCTGTCAGTTTGGATGATTTGATCAATGGTCTCCTTATTCACATCACTCACTGCCGTCGATGGTCTAGCGCATCGTGGATTGTCCAGTAGAGAGAAATCACCTTCTTTAAACCTCTGCAACCACGACTGGATACAGCTGCGATCCACTGTGTCCTTCCCATAAACAGGGAGCAATATCCTGTGAATTGATGTGGAAGAGTCATCGCCGCTCGTGAAGAGGAACTCCGTCACCGACCGTTGTCGCAGCCTGACTTCTACTTCACGGTCCATTATGGCTCACCTGTAAACAAAAGAAAATACTTTTATATACCAACTTATAGCTAAATGTTCCAAGTATGTTCACAAAAATTTTCATTCTCCTCCTGCAAAAAATAAAAAAAATAGAGAGGACTGTGCAAAACTTTTTGAACGCCCTTTGTAAATCTACTTCCCCCTCCCCCCCTCTCTCTCATACACACACACACACACACACACACACACACACACACACACACACACAACAAATCAAAATACCAAATCGCGCACACAACACAAGCAAAAGACGAGAGATAAACACACAGCGATAGCTGGCAACGCTACATAACGAAAACATACGTATGTTGAACACAAAATGTAAGGTGCAAGTGATGTATGCGATGTGTTGAAGCAAATGTGGGTGAAAGAACGCCGGAAATCGGCCAAGTGGAGCACATGGGCTAACAGCGCTGAAGATCGTAAGTAACACTTAACGATGATTTGTGCTGCCAAAGCTGATTGTAACCTAAAACAAACGTAACATAATAAAATACAGTAACTACCACGTAATACATTTATTATATGTAGAAAAAGAAACATGTATGGCAATTTGCCATACTAATTTGCTTTCAATTAGTTGCATACTCGGAACATATCTCCACGGATATAGTTCTGTTGGATCAAACGGTTCTTAGAACACATTCCTCTGTATATATACACGGTGACACATTGTATAGTAATAACGTAGGGTAAGAAGTAAGATTATTAGCGTCCTCTCCCCACCTTAATGGAATTAAGGCCGGGGTGGACGAGCGGTTCTAGGCGCTACAGTCTGGAACCGCGCGACCGCTACGGTCGCAGGTTCGAATCCTGCCTCGGGCATGGATGTGTGTGATGTCCTTAGGTTAGTTAGGTTTAAGTAGTTCTCAGTTCTAGGGGACTGATGACCTCAGAAGTTAAGTCCCATAGTGCTCAGAGCCATTTGAACGGTCAAATTAATGAGACCACCACGTAGGCCCAATGTCAAAGTGTAATAACCACTCACGACAGGTGGTAGCAGTAGCAAAGCGTGTCGGGAGGACGCGGAAAACAGTGCACTCATTGTCTTAATGCAGAAACGGAGCGATTTATCTGACATCCAAAAGGGCGTGATCATTGACTTTTGGGCCAAGGGTGGAAGCATTTCTGAAGCGGCTAAGTTTGTAAACTGTTCACGTTCCGCCGTGGTTAAAGTATACCGTACATGCTGAAATGGCGCTATCCAAAACCGGCGCCGAGAGAGCTGTGGTGCGCGGGCCACAGATGGAAATGAGCGTTTGGCGTCATTGGCCGGGAGGCCCCTTACGGGGCGGGTCCGGCCGCCTTGGTGCAGGTCTTGTTACATTCGACGCCACATTGGACAACCTGCGCGCCGGATGGGGATGCAATGATGATGAAGACAACACAACACACAGTCCCGGAGCGGAGAAAATCCCCGACCCAGCCGGGAATCGAACTCGGGCCCGTAGGACGACAGTCCGTCACGCTGACCACTTTTTTTTTTTTTTCATTTTGTTCGTTGTTGATCGTTGTGTTTGGTCGTTGCGGACGTCACATGACATCCGTTCAAGTTCGTTTGTTGATCGTTCCACTCAGTTTTTTTATTACAGAGGCCAACCGGCTCTCTGACCGAACACGCTGAGGTAACCGTGCGGGCACCACTCAGCTATCGGGGCGGACAGGGGCCATAGATGACATGGATGAACGACGGCTGTGGAGATGTGTGCAGGCGAATAGACTTGAAGTTGTTGAGCAACTGTCCGCCCGGATGAACCGAGTGCCTTTACTCTATTCATCATAAGAATAAACCTGATGTAAACATTACGCCATGTATTCTTCCGCCTTTGTTTGAATCTCATTGGATTTGGTTTCACGCGAAGCGGAAGCCAAGCAGTATGCAGTGCAGTCAAGTACGATCATAAGGGTACGTTTTATGCTGTGTTACAAGCACATGGACTGAGCGATAATGCGGGACAACAGCTTTAGCGGCGCATGTACCCTGGACAGCACTGGCCAGCCAGTTGGTCCAACTAACCTGCAGTGATGTGAGCAGTTGCAGGTTAGACGTAAAACTAGGTGAGCAGAGAAACATTATAGCTTCGAATGTCATTTAATTTCTAAAGAGAATGAAATAATAATCGACAAAACTCATGGGCTACCGCACACTTCTTAGATGACAAGACGGAAAGCATAAAATGCTCTCGTTCTCACCTAACATAGTATTCTAATTACAAACTAGAGTGATGAAAATTCTTCATTTAAACACAGAGTAATTTTTCTGAACGAGATATGTGTGATGCAAAAACATACTGCAGGGATTTCCCCGTATTGTTGAATACTGAAGCCACTGAAGGTATTAATTACAGTCAGTCGTCTGGTAACTCTTAGCTCCTTGCTTATTCGAAACCAAGAAATTCATTTCAGTTCTGGAAATGTCCTCTGCTCCTTTGATAACGAGTCGATCAACAACAGAATCCACGAAGCCACCTTGGCGCAGCATTTGCTCCTCTTCTTTTATGACGTGCCGTTCTATGTCCCGCCAGCGTTCGGCAATGACGTGAAAAAGCTGGGTGTTTTAGTTCCGGTAATTCTAGTACGTATGGCAGCTTAATTGTCTTATTTCTCGCTACAGAGCCCTTAACTTGGATCCAGATCAGTTCTGTTGAGTTCATATTGTAATGGTACAGTGGCAAATGTAAAAATGCAGCTTTTGTATGATGTGCTCGATACTGTGAAAACGATTGTTTTCCATGTTTCTACGGCATTAATCTCACTGGTTTGTGTCAGACTACATCTGTGGTGTAAAACGATGGACGTAGTCCAAATAAAAGAGTATTTGGTTTCTCGTTTTTGTCCTAAAAATTAAATTATGTTTTATTAATTTAAGCAACCTTTATTAACACTATTTCATAAAATATCGATAATCAAGAATTTATATTTCAAATTAAAACAGTAATTTTATAAAAAAGATGGTGATTTTTACAATTACGAGACTTAGGTATTGCAAATTGAACGAAAAGAGGGCGAACAAGGCGAGACTTTAACTACACCGGATTATCAGTCTACTACACTACCGATTCCGCTGTACCTCAAGTGCATCAAATACAGTCCCTCGGAAAACTTTGAAGGCGATTTTTTCTGTAAATTTATGAATAACATTAAGCACAACCTATTTCTCAGCACATTTTAACCGTATTCTACACGCGTGTTTCACTACGGAGCAGGAAGCAGCCTCAGCCATTTTCATACCGCGTATTAACAGCGCGACAATCAGAGCACAACAGTACAGAGACTGTGGCTGTACACGAGTTTTGAAATAAAAACTACATAGCCAAAGCGTGATTAAGAAAAATGTTGATGGTTGTTAAGACATTAGAGTATCTTAAAAGTTTCATATAACGTATCTTAGTGATAAGGTATCTAATACATAAGTGGGACGAAATACCAATCACCAACATCCTCCTCCGAATGCGAAAATATTTTGTTGACACCGACGTACATAGGGAGGAACGATCACCACGATAAAATAAGGGAAATCAGAGCTCGTACGGAAAGATACAGGTGTTCTTTTCCGCGCGCTATACGAGATTGGAATAATAGAGAATTGTGAAGGTGGTTCGATGAACACTCTACCAGGCACTTAAATGTGATTTGCAGAGTATCCACGTATATGTACTTCCAAGAGCTTAACAACACCAGTGTAATCGTGTGCTACGTCTTCTGACCAATCATAGCGTTTGTGTTTGTTTACATCAGGTTTATTCTTACGATAAACAGAGTATACCAAAAGTGTCCCCTCAATGACAATTCAGCGAACATTGCTGCGAATGCGTCTCCGCAGCAGGCGCACTCATGCTGGCTGTTGTTCATCTGCGACGAAGGCTGGAATTTGCACGGCAACACCGTAATTGGACGTCCACTGAGTGGGGACAGATAGCCTTTTCAAATGAATCACGTTTCATGCTCCGTCCGCCAGACGTCCGTTGGATCGTCGAAAGAGCCCAGGAGGCAGAAGGGAGCGTTATGATCTGGTGAATGTTTCCGCGGAATTTCCTGGATGATCTTGTCGTTCTGCAAATCACTGTGGATCAACATGAGTATGCATCTGTCCTTGGGGACCATGTCTACCCCTGCATGCAGTTGGATTTTTCTCGGCGCGATGGCATCTACTAGCAGGACAGTGCAAAGTGTCACACAGCTCGCAGTGTACGTGCGTGGTTCGAGTAGGACCAGGATGCGTTTACTCTACTCTTTTGGCCACCAAACTCCCAGGATTTAAACCCAGTTGGAAACTGAGGGACCGCCTCTATCGGGCTGTTCGCTCCATGGATCTTCATCCGAGAGACCTAGCGCAGCTGACCACGGCACTGAAGTTGGCATGGCTCCACATCCGTGCCGGTACCTTCCAGAACCTCGTTGACACACTTTCTGCGCGTCTCGCAGCGGTCCGCGCTGCCAAAGGCGCTTATTGAGGCTTTTGATAGGCGGTCACACCAATGTGAGTGGACAGTGTGTCTACAGTTTTTGTCGAGTACGGACACCATGAATCTACAGATGTTATAAAGTCCTCCGTCGCGGTTTCCGTCTGTATGTTCAGGTTAACCTCAAGAACTACTGTAGGTATTTTGGAGCGGTTTTTACAGATAAGCAGATTAACGCGGAAGTTTTTTGTATATAATTTATTACTGCTACGCCAGACAACCCGTTCAACGGTAGGTACTTAGTGGTACCTGTGCGAAGCTTGGGCGGATCTCTAGTTCTTTGTGTCATTAGCTCATTACCTGGCGTTGTCCGGCTGCTTACGTATCAATCAATCTTATACCAGGTAGGAAAAGGAATGAAATCTGTCTCAAGTGTAAAAAACGAGGTCTTTTGAAAGTCTAATACCCCCTCCTAATAGTGCAGGGCCTTCTTTGTGCCTTACAATAGCTTTCCCCTGGGTACTATGTCATATGTGTACGTATGTGGAGATATCTCTGGCTTGAGTTATGTTTACGGTTCACCCCCATTTTCTCTTACCCTAATTTTTGTTTTGTTCGACTGCTGTTAAACTGAAGATGATCTTTCGAACGAAACGTGTTGTAACATAATAAATTTGTATCAATACAGTTGTGGTGATTTCCTATTAATATTCATGTACTCGGTGATTTCCTATTAATATTCATGTACTCGGTGATTTTTTTATTTTGCGATTGGACAAAAGGTGTTTGGGTCGATCAAGATAAATGGGATACTCACAAGGAAACCTCCCCATCGCACCCCCCTCAGATTTAGTTATAAGTTGGCACTGTGGATAGGCCTTGAAACACTGAACACAGAGCAATCGAGAAAACAGGAAGAAGTTGTGTGGAACTATGAAAAAATAAGCAAAATACACAAACTGAGTAGTCCACGCGCAGGATATGCAACATCATGGATAATGCGAGCTCAGGAGCGCCATGGTCCCGTGGTTAGCGTGAGCAGCTGCGGAACGTTCGCAAAGTTATGATCTATCCGTTGTTCATTGACGTCTCTGTCCACTGAAATAAGTTTAGTGTCTGTGTTTTGCGACCGCACCGCAAAACCGTGCGATTAGTAGACGAAAGGACGTGCCTCTCCAATGGGAACCGAAAACATTTGATCGCAAGATCGTACGTCAACCGATTCCTCCACAGGAAAACACGTCTGATATATTCTATACGACACTGGTGACGGCTTGTGCGTTACATGACGGGAATATGTTGACGACCCACCTAAATTGTACACTTGGCGATTGGGTAAAAAGATTCTTCTACCTTGCCCGATTTAGGTTTTCTTGTGGATGTGATAATCACTCCCAAAAAAGTGATGAAAACATAAGAGTTTGTCACATAAACTGCAAAAAATGAATGCAACAGTTTCACAGTTTCACAGTCACACAGTTTTCCCTGTGCTCTGTCAAAACATATGTTTTTAGCGTTTTCAAATTTTTCCGTGTGTAGACCGTCAAATCCTGAATATGTCCAAGCAAATCTGAACATGTCCTGGAATTTTGGAGACCGAAGTTGATTATGTGTAAGTGTCTGAACTTTCATAATTGTCTGAAAATAAAAAATTAAACTTTTCACTCGAGGGAAGACTTGAACCAAGGACCTCTCGTTCCGCAGCGGCTCACGCTAACCACGGGACCACGGCGCCCCTGAGCTCACGTTCTCCTTGATGTTGCATATCCTGCGCATGGATTACTCAGTTTGTATATTTTGCTTATTTTTTCATAGTTCCACACAACTTCTTCCTGTTTTCTCGATTGATCTGTGTTCAATGTTTCAAGGCCTATCCACTGTGCCAACTTCTAACTAAATCTGAGGGGGGTGCGATGGAGAGGTTCCCTTGTCAGTATGCAAAACTTTCCTTTAAAATTTTAACACCATGAATGTTGTATGCAAGAACTAACATTCTGGCATGAAGCTCAGTACTGTGTCCTTGGATATAAGGAAAGATTACGCAGCAGCTTTCACAGACAGAAATCGCATTTCAATATTCGTTGTTGTTGAGCTGATCATGTTCTGTCTGGTTTAACAAGGCTACCAATACGTGCCGGGATTCGACATGGGCAGGATCGTGGAGATGTCACGCGCTCTTAGTCAGGAAGTGGGCTTGTTCTCAACAAGACAAGTATCCACACGGACAGTATTTTGTCTTTTAAGGAGCTAAGGAGTACATAACATAATGTATTGGGTTCTTTTATTGGTTTTCATACATGCATTTGCTCTTGCATGTATGGTGAGAACGTAAAGACGTACGATATGACCGGCTGGGAGACCTCGTATGACAGATTCAGCGCACGCCTAATTAGGTAGGTTTTTCCAATATTTCAGGCCCTTAGGCACCTTTCCTTTGGGTAGTATGACAATTGTGTGGATAAGTGGAGGTACCTGTAGTGTGTGTGTGTGTGTGTGTGTGTGTGTGTGTGTGTGTGTGTGTGTGTGGATAAGTGGCGGTACCTGTAGTGTGTGTGTGTGTGTGTGTGTGTGTGTGTGTGTGTGTTGTGTGGATAAGTGGAGGTACCTGTAGTGTGTGTGTGTGTGTGTGTGTGTGTGTGTGTGTGTGTGTGTGTGTGTGTGTGTTCTTCGTGTTGCAGGTGATGAGAGAAGGTAGAGGGCGGAACCCGGTGTCCGCCTATAGCCTTTTTTGTATCAGTCTTCTCATTGGTTTCATGCGGCCCTCCACGAGTTCCCCTGCTGTGCCAATCTCAGACCAACACTTGCAGCCTACGTCCTCAATTATTTGCTGGATGTATTCCATTCTTTGTCTTCCCCTACAGTTTTTATCTTCTACAGCTCCCTCTAGTACCATGCTAGTTATTGCCTGATGTCTTAACGGTTTTCGTATCGTCTTGTCCCTTCTTCTTGTCAGTGTTCTCCATATATTCCTTTCCTTTCCTCTCCGATTCTGCGGAGAACCTCCTCATTCCTTACCTTATCAATCCACCTAATTTTCAACGTTCTACTGTAGCACCACATCTCAAATGCTTCAATCATCTTCTGTTCCGGTTTTACCACAATCCGGTTTCCACTACCATATAATGCTGTGATCCAGACGTACATTTTCAGAAATTTCTTCCTCAAATTAAGGCCCGTGTTTGATAGTAGTAGAGTTCTCTTCGCCCTGAATGCCCTCTTTGCCAGTGTTAGTCTGCTTTTTATGTCCTCCTTGTTTCGTTTGTCATGGGTTATTTTGCTGCCTTGATAGCAGAATTCCTTGAATTCGCGATCCCCAATTCTGATGTCAAGTTTTTCCCTGTTCTCATCTCTACTACTTTTCGTTACTTTCGTCTTTCCTCGATTTGCTCTCAATCCGTATTCTGTACGCATTAGACTGTTCATTCATTTCAACACATCCTGCAATCCTTCTTCACTTTCACTCTGGATAACAGTGTTACCAGCGAATCTTATCATTGATATCTTTTCACCGTGAATTTTAGTCCTGCACTTAAATCTTTATTTTATTTCCGTCATTGCTACTTCGATGTGCAGACTAAACAGGAGAGAGCGAAAGACTGCTACTCTCGAATAGCACCAGAGCGGCCACAGAGCTTAACGTCTCCATCGGACGGGCGGATCACCATCTCCAGTGTCACATGCCCTCGCTTCGTGGAACACTGCGGAAAGGTCTGGAATTGAATCAGCACATTGGCGCAAAGGCTGATGATCGGGGACTTTACGCCAACACCCCTTCGGTACCCTCTGCCGTAAAGGGAAAGGCACAATTGTCAACTGCGCATGGCGAACACGGTCAGTCACATATCCAAGTATTGGCCACGCCATGATGATGCTTAATTTCTGTGGTACGGCAACCGTTTTCTCCACCTCGGCACAACCGTTAACACCACCGACGTATCGTTTCCCGACATTTTGCTGTCACAAATTGTACCAAAAAGACCCAAGACACCGCGCTGGTGTCGTAAACTACATATTTTCGTAGCACAGGAGTTTCTCAGAAACCACCAAATATTGGCCTGCCGCTGTGGAAGAACGGTTCTAGGCTCTTCTGTCCGGAACCGCGCTGCTGCTACGGTCACCGTTTCGAATCCTGCCTCGGGCATGAGTGTGTGTGATGTCCTTAGATTAGTTAGGTTTAAGCAGTTCTATGTCTAGGGGACTGATGACCTCAGATCTTAAGTCCCATAGTGCTTAGAACCATTTGAACCAAATACTGTAGCTTTAGAAAGTGTATTTCAATATGTTGTCTGTTGGGTTAAGTCTGTGACGTAGAAAGCTATCTTTCATCGCATTGGTTCACGCTGCGAAAATCTGATGTGGTCTAACCCAGTTGTTCATTCTCGGAAATGTTCCGAGAAGTAAAACTCTACGTTACAACGTCACAAGTGTCCTATTCCATATTCGGCATCTCGTTCACGTCTCTTGCAAGGGTGAATTTTGGGGCTGTCAAAAGTGTGTTGCACAATCGTGACTGCTAAGTGGATCATAAGCTAAAGTATTCCTCCCGTCGTACCACTGAGGCTTTCAAAAGCATCCGTCGGAAATCATCTAATGCATTTACGAGTACAACGCTCCAGTACTTAGTTATCGACTGTTTCTGGATGTTTAGAAGAAATAAGCTTCAAACTTCTTCAGCACTATTCCTAAGTTAGTGAATTTCTCCAAATGATTAATTTGCTTCCACAAGTATAGATTCCGCAGAAAGGGCGAAGAAGAATGATGGATAGTACTATCGCATAAAAGATAGAAAAAAAGCTTAAGTATTATTAAGTATTATTCTCGATGATTGAAGACTGGTGATGAATCTTGTGGAATTACATTTAATTAAAAAAATGAGCTGACTGCATTATTAATTGTTGCTAGTTCCCCTCACAAGTATCCAATTCCTTTCAGGCGGAGTATCTGATTCGATTTAACTTCAGTGCTTGCAAAAGATTAAGTCATGAAAGCATGATTTAGTGTCTTTTTTATGAAGTGAATCAGTCACCACTTAAGCTAATTATCTCTTAGATAAGGATATGTGGCACATAATAAAACTGATAGTATGTAGTTATGCAAGATGTTGAAGTTAACCTGGAAGGAATACCAGTCAGCTCATGGAGATGGCCAAAGTTACCGAAACAAATCCATGCAAAGATACGCATAAAGGAGAAGATGAAATAAAGTAAGTTCCGATGTCATTGAATTTTCTGTTCATAGCAGCAGTGTCCACGGCAATTTCAGAATATGTAGGACAGCCTCAAAAGATAGTGGACTTCAGAAGAGAAAAGAATGTAATAAACTGTTTTACATTTACGGTTGTTATTAGCTACGACATTTGGTAAACTGGTGTTTTTGAAACCAAGCTTCCAATGCGTATGGAGTGGAAAGTTTACGGTCATTATGTATTTAAGGCGTACGGCAGCGATAAAGTGACTTTTAATGCGAAAACTAATGAAAAATCGAAGGTTTCTCACCGAACAATGAAGGTATGCATTTAAGAATTTTTTAGGGAAGACAGGAAAGCAAATTCCGGGAAGAATGGAATTGAAGACAAAACTTTTACTGTAATGAAAACTGAAACAGGGGTTGCTATTGGCGGGACTTGTAGTCGAGAGAATTTGCAATATGTGGTCGGAGGAAGTAGGAAAAGGATTTTAAAAGAACTACTATAATGCTCATGGGCTATACGTCGTGTCAATCGTTTCGATGTATCGAGATTTTTCAAAAGACAATAAACAATTTGGAATTTGTCGAGATATTATATTAATCGCGTTGTTCGACTTTCAACACAGTTTATCGACATGCGAACTAACATTGTAGCTTTCTTCACAACTGTCCTTGCAGGGTCGCCTGTTACCATATCAGCTTTGTGAAATTTTACGTAATTAAATCATTCAGTTATCTATCGGGACACTGTCGTAATTGATGAGAGAGATTACATCAGCTATCGGCGACATCCACGAGATTTCCACATGTCGATAGCGCTTGTGACCGATTTGCTTATCTTAATCGGCGCAAGTCCTTGACCACCTCCGAAGATGATGTCCGTAGGCACCTAACGACAGGGAGCAAGTGCAGTATGATGGCAATATGGGCGTGGAGGTGTACTTCAGTCTGCAGTTATGGGAAATTTTTCACAAAGGCACGGTAATACCTTTTCAAGAACGCGTGCCCCAAAACTAAACGTAAATAATTGAAAAATGCCATGATCCACCACCAAGTGCTGCTGGTAAAAATTGATTTATTATACAACCAGTTTCGGTCCACAGGCCATCATCAGGTATTGTAAAATACACTAGCAGAAAAAAATCGCAGCACCAAGAAGGACTTGTACCATATAAACGAAAGTTGGTAGGCGTCTTTCTACATTGGAAAGATGATGTCTATTGCCATTTCGCGTAAGAGCGCCGTTAGTAGCGTCATTATGAGGATGCAAAACAAGTTTGCTATATATACACACTTTAACGGTGGTGAGCGTTACTTATCTTTGAGATTGGACGTGGTGAATTGATGGTAGTCAAGAATGCCTTTAAGACGAGCATTAATCGCCCCCGTATTGACCGCGCAATATGCATTTAACTCCATCAACAGGCAGACATCTGGCAGCTGTAAACACAACGCATGGAAGTTTGCTGCATGCTTGCATTCAATATTCTGGCGGTTACACCGTTATTAATGTACCAATATTGCACATTTGCAATGACTTATTTCGCACTTACATTAACCTATGATCTTGCAAAGTTAATCACTTAAATATGTTAATATTTTAAACATAGCTGCACAACAGCAACGGTTTCACGTAATAAAATTATAAGCAGCCAACCAGTTGCAATGGATAAAGAAATTCTTTATCTAGGTTTCGACAAATATAAATTTGTCTTCTTCAGAAGGTAACAATTTTACTAGTGTTTATAATTTTATTAGTAAATATGTTACCTAGATAAATGTATTCCTCAAGTTTCATTACTCTACATTAATTATTTTTTGGTGTTCCGATTTTTTTCCATCAGTGCATTTACAACAGCAAGACGACGTAAAATCAATAACGTCAAATAACGTAAAATCTATGGTTCGTCACTGTTGCCAATTTGTAATACAAATTATATCTTCAGTAGCAAAAATTATATCCGACGCTGCTCTCCTCCATGATATACTAAATCAGCTAAATACATTACGAGATAAGACACTCCTGGCAGTGACGAAATTTGCAGGAAAGTCAAAATAACTCTGGGTAAAAGTAAACGCAAGAGTGTCAACATTAAGAGTGCATACTGAACGCAAATGAGAGCGCGGGTAGGTGAATGGATTACGTTGAGTGTCATTGTGAGGCAGAGGAACTGCTGACGCAACAGAAGAAATAGGGAGTCGATTCGGAAGAGATGATATTAGAGTTCTGAAAGAGTTGCGATCAAACAAGGCAGAAGACCAAGATAATTTTCGCTAAGAATTTATTAAGCCGTTGGGAAAAGTGACAACCGAACAGATATTCATGTTAGTATGTAGAATCTATGAGACTGTAGACGCACCTTGGAACTTTTCTTCAGAATACCATCCCCGCAACCCCGAAGATACCAAAGGCATACAAACGTTAGAAGTGATGAGTTTAACAGCTCATCATCCAAGTTGCTCACAGGAATAAGGTACAGAAGATTTGAAAATAAAATTGAGCGGCTGATTGATGACGATTGGTTTGATTTTAGCAAAGGTAAAGGCACCAGAGAGGCAGTTGTAAATTTGCACTTGACAATGGAGACAAGAGGTAAGAAAAATCGACACCTTCTTAAGATTTATCGATCCTGAATAAGATTTCGGCAGCGTAAAACGGAGCAAGACTATCGAAATTTTCATAAAATTTCGCTTTAGGGAAGGATGGGAATGTATAACATGTGAAAGAACGAAGAGAGAAAAATGAGAATGGGAGACCAATAGAGAAATTCTCCTGTTAAAAAGGCCTTAAGGCATGGATATATTCTTTCTCCCCTGCTCTACAACCTGTATATCAAAGAAGCAATGACGGAAATAAAGATTCCGGTATGGTTTTAAAATTCAGACTGAAAATATATTAATGATAAGAATCACTGTTCCTCGGTGAAAGTTAGAGTGAATTGCAGGACCTTCTGAATGCAGTGGACAGTCTATGAGCACGGAGTATGGAGTGAGAGTAAACCAAAGAAAGAAGGATGTGATGGATAATAGCAAAAGTAGGACTGGTGATAAACTTATCATGTAGTAGAAGAAATGATGGATTTATACTAGAATGAAATTTTCACTCTGCTGGGAGTGTGCGCTAATATGAAACTTCCTGGCAGTTCAAAACTGTGTAGTGGACACAGATTCGAACTCGGGACCTCTGCCTTTCGTAGGCAAGCGCTGTACCGATTGAGTTACCCAAACACGACTCACGATCCATCCTTCCGCCGTATCTATCTCTCCTACCTTCCACACTTTACAGCAAGAGAGCTTCTGTAAAGTTAGGAAGCTAGGAAGTGAGATACTGGCGGAAGTAACTCTGTGAGGACGGGTCGTGAGTCGTGTTTGGATAGCCCAGTCGGTAGAGCGCTTGCCCGCAAAGGCAAACGTCCCGAGTTCGAGTCTCGGTCCTGCACACAGTTTTGATCTGCCAAGAAGTTTCAGATCTCTGCTACTTTGGAAGCGAAATAACATTAGGCGCACGAACCAAGAATGATACAAGAAGTGGACGGGCACAGGTAAAAGTGCATTCTTCGCCAGAAGGGAGTCTGCTAGCATCAAACACTTCTAGCAATAAGCGTCTATAACACGTCATTGTGTGGAGGTGAATCGTGGGAGAACCAGAAAATAAGAGATCGTTTGACATTTAGTGCTGATAAGGTAAGGAATGAGGAGGTTCTCCACAGATCCGTCGAGTCGAGGAAAATGGAGAAGAAGAGAGGAGAGGATAATAGGGCATGTGTTAAGACATTAGGGAATATGTCCATGGTATTAGAGGTAGTCGTTGAGAACAAAAACTTTAGGGGAAAACAGAGATTAGAATCTATCTCACAAATGATTGTGGAAGTTTAGTACAAGTGGTGCTCTGAGATGAAAAAATTGACAAATGAGAGTCAAGGCGGGTCGCTTGAAACCAGTCGGAAGACTGATGGACTGCTGACATTCCCTCCCATCTAGATGATCACTAGATAATGATGCCTCGTGTCTGATGGCGTAAAGAAAGCACCATATGTTAGGAATTAATTGCACCTGCGATTGTAGAAGAAATACCTAAGAAACTGTATCAATTTCTCATTTAATACTACATTTTATGCCCGCAAGTTACGAACACGACGAAACCAGCTAATGGTGGGGAGGTGATACCGTTTGCTTCATACTGTCAACCCCCATATAACGCCCTAAGGACTTCCGTTCTCTGTGCAGCACTCTTGGAGAAAACTCAACGGAAGTGCTTGTTAAATATTGCATTTTCAATGCCAAACTAACAGAATCGTTCAGACGTAGAATCTAGAACAATCCCAGAATTGGGAAAGAGTCATAGGTATATCAGCTAAACACGCTGCGGCCTTATACCGCCAAAATTTTGACCAGGTGTTTGAGCTGTGATTAATTGGACACGAGAACAGCGAAAATGAGAGGTTATATAATGGAAAGTCTTAAATAATTAAGAGAAACCTTTCCATGCTTGTGGCTATTGCAAGTCTGTCATAAATTGTTGGAGAAAAGATGCCTAGTGCTACGCGATGTACAGCACGTCCGTCGTGCCGCTATCGGCCTGTCTGCAACCCAGGAAAGCTACGCCTCTTCCCAAGGTGTCAGCCTTGAAAGATAAAGCACTCTGTCTAGACACCTTTACTGGGCGTGCACGAGTCTTTTAATGCCGACAAGTAGTACTGAGGAATTATTGCGACACAAACATTTAAATGTGGAAATTTCATTTCTTACTTCGTTACTTCAATTGTCAACCATTTCCAGCAGCGTTGAACAATTGTCGCTCACAAAAAACGAATGTTCATTATTTTTTGAGTGATAGAAGATTTTAGGCCGGTACTTAACAGCAACATTACGTTTTGTCTATTGTATTGTGTTTAAAGACCTTGCTGAACGCTGATAATTAAGAATACGACCACTACTGTCGGTATTGCTATAGCGTCATTGCTTCTATGGTTACTCTGTTCTTGCCGGCCCGGCTAACGTTTTCAAACTTCTGGAGCACTGAATACAACCTTCCAAATGGAGTATTCAAGGGGAACACGTTTCTACTATAAATTTGACCAAGCAGAGTGGTGGTTAACTGCCTGTCCTGAAATATTGGACTCATCATATTGTGATACATATGACAGATATCTCAGTATGTTCCTGAGTAAAAAAGGTCCTAGGTTCTGGAAAATGAGACTAACATTCTAACAGAGGCGTTTGTTGTAGGATAACTTCTGGCCCTACTTTTGAACATAACGTTCAAACTCCTGAGACAGTTACATCTCAGGAGGTGGGGGGGGGGGGGGGGGGGAGGGGGGGGAGGGAGGGGACAGTGTCGTACCGCCGTTTATAGCACTGCTGTTAACGAAGCGAAACCTTTCTGAAATGTGGGATCATTGATTGCACCACATTGCAAAACTTTCTGTTTAAAAATAGCAATATCATTTACCCAGGAGGATCATATGATCATCACCAAACGTGCGAGGCGGCGCAATGGATAATGGTTAAGACAATGGAATCGTGTTCTGGAGGAGGGGCTCTACTCCCCGTCCATCCAACCAGATTTAGATTTTCCGTGGCTTCCCTAAATCGCTTACGGTAGGTGCTGGGATGGTTCCTTTGAAAAGCACAACCAATATTTCGTTCCCCATTATGAGCATGTGCTTCTTCTCTAATGACCTCTTCGTCGACGGGATGTAAAATCTTAATTTTCTTTCTGTCGATATCCCAAATCGCTTATCGAAAATTAGAAGTCTCACGTGTATCACGGCGGCGGCTATAATCAGTGTATCGCCACGTTATCTGACATAGCTTCTTTTCACGACGCGGAAGGACGCCTACACAGTATCGTTGAGATACTGCCCTACATACTTGAAGATTCGCTTAATTCTGTGTCATATGAAAGTTGAACTTTTAAGGTGTTTCGTAAGTAGATAAGATTTTGATAATCGCCGTGAAAAGGAAACTCACAAGTGGCTTTGATCTTATCGTGAAACAGTTGGAAGTCATTTACACTGAAGAAAGTAAGTCAGGGTGCTCGTATATTGGAGAGTTCTAGAAGTGACTTCCAACGAAACCGACCTGGAAATCTTCCTGTTGTACTGTAACATTTATTGAAGTGTTTATATTTTGAAATTTTGTTGTTAAACCCAAGTTGGGCAATTGTTTTATAGTGTACACAATTTTTGATTTTAGTCTTACGCCGGACAGCCGTTTTAATGTAGTGCGATCTGTTAAACTCATTCTGGAATTTAATTTATGTGGTGGTGAATTTATTTTACTGTTCAGCTTAACGTAATTTATATTTCTTAATCAGGAAATTGCGCTTGAGTGCTGCATTTGCTGTCGATATTATATATTGCGGATAGTTATACCAGCTGTAGGAATGTGATTCGTGAAATTTACTACATTCTGGACGCTAACTAATTTGATTGTAATTACTATTTACAAAAATTATTGTGAAATAATTATCTTCCATCACACATAGATATTGAAAGTTACGAGGGTTGACTGAAAAGTAATGCCTGCACCTTCGTAACTCTTCAACAGTTGGCAGCATTGGTATGCGGCAGGTACTGGCTTGTTCCGTAGCCTCTTCTCTACAGCTCCAGTTTGCGGGAAGCCTTAGCATTGAATGGTTGTGTTGTTACAGTGAAAAGTATGGAACCCTGCGCAGACGATCGGTCAATGCAATTTAAGCAACGTGTAGTCATTGAATTCTTGACAGCAGAAGGTGTCACTCCAAAGGAGATTTATCAGAGAATGAAAGCAGTTTATGGTGATTGTGTTGATGTGAGTACTGTACGTCGTTGGGCGAGTAAGTTTAAAGATGTTGAGGCGGGAACATCTGACCTGCGTGACAAACTAAGAGCTGGACGTCCTGTGACATCAGTCACCGAGTTTAACAAGCAAAATGTTGACAGATTGATTCAGGACGATACTCGTATCACTCAGAGAGAAATTGCAAGCACAACCCCATCGGAAGATCTGAGCACGATGTGTACGCCGGATGTTCACTCCTGAAGTGAAAGCGCACAGACTTGAAGTTTGCCGGGAACTCCTCTCGCGTTACATGAATGAAGGTGACGCCTTTCTCCATTCAATTGTGGCAGGAGGCGAAACGTGGGTGCGCCATTACGACCCAGAGACGAAATGTCAGTCTGTGGAATATCGACACAAAGATTCGCCCCAGAAAAAGAAATTTAAGACGCAGCCCTCAGCTGGAAAAATCATGGCCACAGTGTTCTGGGTCGCAAACGGTGTTATCCATGTTGATTTCCTTGATCGTGGAACAACAATAAATTCAGAGCGTTACATCACAACGCTGCTAACTCTGAAAGGACGGCTAAAAGGGTCTGAAAGGAAAAGGTAAATGTTTTCCTGCAGCCTGACAATGCCAAACCACACACTTCACGTGCCACCACAGCAGACACCACAGCAGAACTTCAGAGACTGAATCTCACCACTGTACGGCATCCTCCATACAGTACAGATTTAGCACCGTCTGACTTCCATCTGTTCCCGATAATGAAAGACGATCTGCGGGGACTTCATTATGCTTCTGATGAAGACGTTGAGAGAATTGTGAGATTGTGGTTGGGAAAACAGTGTGTCGACTTCTTCCGTGACGGCTTCAGAAAACTTGTTCGTCGTTGGCAGAAATGTATACAATTGGCTGGTGATTATGTGGAAAAGTGAATACTGGTAATTAAAGATCATTCTAATGATTATTTCTGCGTTTGGTTTATTAAAATATTCCCATCCGAACACAATTAACGAAGGTGGAGGCATTACTTTTCACTAAATCCTCGAACTTACTTGCTTACTTTCTTATTTACATATTACATGGACCACAATTCAAATGAATGGTTCAAATAGCTCTGAGCACTATGGGACTCAACATCTGTGGCTATCAGTCCCCTAGAACTTAGAACTAGTTAAACCTATCTAACCTAACGACATCACACACATCCATGCCCGAGGCAGGATTCAAACCTGCGACCGTAGCGGTCACGCGGTTCCAGATTGACGCGCCTAAAACCGCACTGTCACACCGGCCGGCGGACCGCAATTCCTACGTCTCACTATGATACGGAACGAGTCAGTTTTACAATTTCAGTACGTCTTTCCAGCTGGTAGTATGGCAACATGTTTATCTTTCACATGATTGCTCAAGTTATTTGACCGAGCGACGTGGCGCAGTGCATAGCACAATGGACTCGATTCGGGAGGACGAGGGTTCAAACCCGTGTCCGGCCATCCTGATTTAGGTTTTCCGTGGCTTTCCTAAATTGCTTCAGGTAAATGCCGGGATGGTTCCTTTGAAAGGGCACGCCCTCCTTCTTTTCCCATCCTTCCTTAATCCTATGGGACCGATGACCTCGTTGTTCGGTCCCATTCCCCGAATCAACGAACCGACCAACCAACTCAAGTTACTTGTTTGTCTTTTTAGAGACACGGGTGCTGTGATTTGTATTTGACTGTGTCCATTACGTATCTCTTACAAGCGCGCGCGTGCACACACGCACACACACGCGCACACACACACCACACCACACAACACCAATGGGTAGGCGGTCAAAGATTGTTATGGCTTAATATCTCAGTTCTTTCTGTGCCGCACTAAGGCTGCGTGTTAAGCATTTCTCCTTCTAGTAGGTCTACTATACACAGACGGACAAAACCTCGTGAAGCACCCAGAAGACATGATCGGTTGTGAATATAGCTCCATTGTCGGCGGATCTGTAAATGATTGGAGATGCAGTTGTCTGTGCCTGGTACAACGACCACCAGGTGGAGTTTAGTGTGTGTAGTATGCTGTATGTAAGGAACGTGAACAGCATCAGATGTTGGCTGATCACTGTGGAAGAGGCAGAGAGGGCCGAGCGGGTTTAGCCGAGCGGTCTCAGGCGCTGCAGTCATGGACTGTGCGGCTAGTCCCTGCGGAGGTTCGAGTCCTCCCTCGGACATGGGTGTGTGTAGGTTAAGTAGTGTGTAAGCTTAGAGACTGATGACTTTGGCAATTAAGTCCCATAAGATTTCTCACACATTTGAACAAAGAGGCAGAGATGGCGCGCACTTGTGTGGCACAGCGTTATCATACGTGACAAGAGTTCGTATGGGCACATATTGTGCGTCTCCATTAGTCCGGCTGGTTGACTAGTGCAATATCCAGATTTGTGCGGCATTCCGATGAGACAGTAGCCCAATGCTGGAGTGCACGGGGACGTGGGGCAGGCATACTCTTCGTCATGGTTCCGGTCGGCCACGTTTGACCAACAGCAAGAGAGGATCGCCCGTATTGAGCACCAAGCACATCGTATCCTCTTCACTCCTGCACCTGCCATCCGAGAACAATTACCTGACTCCCTGTGACGTCCTGTGTCCTTCCACACCATTGGTCGGAGATTACCAGCAGCCGAACTAACAGGGGAACCTCCCCATCGCACCCCCCTCAGATTTAGCTATAAGTTGGCACAGTGGATAGGCCTTGAAAAACTGAACACAGATCAATTGAGAAAACAGGAAGAAGTTGTGTGGAACTGTGAAAAAATAAGCAAAATATACAAACTGAGTAGTTAATGGGAAGATAGACATCAAGGACACTCGGAACGCAGGAGCGCAGTGATCTTGTGGTAACGTGAGTAGCTGCGGAACGAAAGGTCCTTGGTTCAAATTTTCCATCGAGTGAAAAGTTTAATTTTTTTATTTTCAGTTTATGTGACAAACTCTTACGTTTTCATCACTTTTTTGGGAGTGATTATCACATCCACAAGAAAACCTAAATCTGGCAAGGTAGAAGAATCTTTTTACCCATTCGCCAAGTGTACAAGTTAGGTAGGTCGACAACATATTCCTGTCATGTGACGCACATGCCGTCACTAGTGTCGTATAGAATATATCGGATGTGTTTTCCTGTGGAGGAAATGTTTTCGGTTCCCATTGGAGAGGCACGTCCTTTCGTCTACTAATCGCACGGTTTTGCGACGCGGTCCCAAAACACAGACACTAAACCTATTACAGTGAACAGAGCCGTCAATGAACGAACGGACAGATAATAATTATGCAAAAATAAAGAAAGTAAAATTTTCACTCGAGGGAAGACTTGAACCAAGGACCTCTCGTTCTGCAGCTGCTCACGCTACCACGGGACCAATGAACGAACGGACATAATAATTATCCAAAAATAAAGTAAGTAAAATTTTCACTCGAGGGAAGACTTGAACCAAGGACCTCTCGTTCTGCAGCTGCTCACGCTGCCACGGGAACACGGCGCTCCTGAACTAAAATTGTCCATGATGTTGCCTATGTGGCCCAGGGACTACTCAGTTTGTATATTTTGCTTATTTTTTCATAGTTCCACCCAACTTCTTCCTGTTTTCTCAGTTGATCTGTGTTCAGTTTATCAAGGCCTATCCACTGTGCCAACTTATAACTAAATCTGAGGGGGGTGCGATGGGGAGGTTCCCTTGTAAGAAGTTACAGTCACATGCTTATGCTGCTGTTGCACAATAGTAACGGCTACGTTTAGAGTAGGGCTGTTCGTAAATTATCGATATCGGTATGCGATTGTTTTTCCAGGATATGTCGATATCGAAGTGGCCATGTCGAGAGCCGGTAATTTTATTTTGTGTGTTTTTTTTCGGTTAATACTCGAAACTGTTCTTTTGAAACTGCAGTAGAACATAATTTTACATGCACTGTATGAAGGAGTGTTATTATTTTTTGAACTTTCATCATGTCCAGTATTTCTCTTTGACTGTGTGAAGCAAGTGTAGGTGGCACACACACCAGTTGCGTTAAAAAAGAAGAATTTCTTCACATCAGCATTCTTGAAAAGCAGTTGCTGAAAATGATGAACAAAAATCTAAATGACAAGATCGGTCTTTACGGTGGGCGGAGACGTGTGAGGGGAAAATGCTGACGTAATCGACGCTCGGGGCTACTAACAGAAACTGCAACGTTTACTTTCACTACGCAATTTTAATACTAATACTAAAATTGCTAGGCCGCCGGCGTTGGCAGAAATGAAGAAAACAAGGCAGTCAACTTAAAGTGTTCCGGACAAATTTGATATGCGACGAAACCGAACGGCGGACACGTCAAACACCTTTTATTGTACTACATACATGCCGCTACCATTGTCAGCGAAGTGGTTATCGCTAAGTGTGAACATGCATCGTTTTCCTTTGAGTTCTTGTTCTAAGAGGGATAAGCAGGCTGCTGGCTTGTTGATGTACAGAATACCTAACAATTAATCAATACTTAAATATAGAGCTCTAAAACCGGCAGTATATTTACAATGTGTTCGAGTCTCGGTCTGGCACACAGTTTTAATCTGCAAGGAAATTTCATATCAGAGCACACTCCGCTGCAGAGTGAAAATCTCATTCTGGAAACATTCCCTAGGCTGTGTCTAAGTCATGTCTCCGCAGTATCCTTTCTTCCAGGAGTGCTAGTTCTGCAAGGTTCGCAGAAGAGCTTTTGTGAAGTTCGGAAGGTAGGTGACGAGGTACTGGTAGAATTGAAGCTGTGAGGACGGTTCGTGAGTCGTGCTTGGGTAGCTCAGACGGTAGAGCACTTTCCTCCGAAAGGCAAAGGTTCCGAATTCGAGTCTCGATTTGGCACACAGTTTTAATCTGCCAGGAAGTTTAGATGTGCAGCTGATATTTTTCTAGACCGGGGTTGATCGATATTTTATCCGTCGATATATCGCTATATCGATACTTTCTTCGGTTTGCCGAAGGCCGAAGTGGCTTTTCTTTAAATATCGATACATCGGATTCCTGATTCTTTGTAAAACTACCAACAGTAGAAGTTTGGAGTGGTGCCTTGACCGACAAGCATGAACTGCCGACGTTATGTGCGGTGCATCGCGCTACTGCATTATCCCGGATGACTATCGTCGGCAAGCATGACAGCGACCTGGGGATAGGTCCCATTCTTCCAATGTTTCGAGAAGGCACAACGCTATTCTATTACTCCTGGCGTCATTGTGTGGGGAATTATCGAGTATGGCTTCAGGTTATGGCTGTTAGTGACTGAGGGAACTCTGACGATACGACGTTAGATCACGGACATCCTGCCTTCCCATGTGTTCCCTCTCATGTGACTGTTACGTGGTAGCGTTTTTCAACAGGACGACGCTCGTCTACATATAGCACATGCATCTATGAACTGCCTTCGTGATGATCAGATCCCCAGATCTGACTCTGATAGAACGTTTGTGGGACCAGCATGGACGTTAACTTCGTCCCAGCGCTGGTATACAGGATGTCAAGGAGCATATACAACAGCTCTGCGCCAGCTTGCCTCAGGAGAGGATACAAAAGCTTTATGACTCCCTTTCCAACCGATTACGTGAATGCGTCGAAGCCGCATGGGGAGCAACGTCATACTGATAACTTGGCTCATACTGCCAATTGTCTTTATAAATTTGACTCGAGTTTGTAATGACTGCAGTAACATCACGTATCCTCTCAATCCGTAAAGTTTTAATGTAATTCGTTATTCCCTTCTGGGTGCTTTACTTTATTGGGCAGACAGTGATTGTTTGTTGACATACTTCATAGAGAGCAATGTATAGTGAGACTGGTTCCAGAATGCTGCACTGCTTAAAGTACTGTCTACAGGAGGATCTAGAGTGGATAGCATACATTTTCCTTAATACACGCTTCTGTGCAACAAACACTTTTTTCCTCAAACCGAGCGAGATGGCGCAGTGGTTCGACACTGGACTCGCATTCGGGAGGACGACGGTTCAATCCCGCGTCCGGCCATCCTGATTTAGGTTTTCCGTGATTTCCCTAAATCGCTCCAGGCAAATGCCGGGATGGTTGCTTTCAAAGGGCACGGCCGTCTTCCTTCCCCGTCCTTCCCTAATCCGATGAGACCGATGACCTCGCTGTCTGGTCTCCTTCCCCAAAAACCAACCAACCTTTTTCCTCAATGCCAAGTTACCCCAGAATATGACGCTGTAACTCCGTCCGGACAGGCCTTGGAAGGCCCAACGGTACCGACCGGCCGCCGTGTCATCCTCAGCCAACAGGCGTCACTGGATGCGCATATGGAGGGGCATGCGGTCAGCACACCGCTCTCCCGTCCGTATATCAGTTTACGAGACCAGAGCCGCTACTTCTCAATCAAGTAGTTTCTCAGTTTCCGTCATAAGGGCTTAGTGCACCCCGCTTGCTAACATCGCTAGGCAGACCGGATGGTCACCCATCCAGCCCGACAGCGCTTAACTTCGGTGATCTGACGGGAACCGGTGTTACCACTGCGGCAAGGCCGTTGGCATGGTGCCATAAGACATTAGTAAACGAATAGGAATAGCAACTGAAAATTTTTAAGTGTTCATCCGTAAACCTGATATTATCCGTAAAGCAAAAGTTGCAGTGCTAAGGCGTTGAAGGTGATCTGTGCCATGTGATTTCCTTTTCAGGTTCTTGTCGATATAACCATCTAACATTTTTGAATATTCTGTTTGATTTATTGATTTACTGTCGAGCACTATTTCTAAGAGTGTGGTTAGGCCTTGTGCAGTACTGAATTACATGCGTGCACAGTAATATGCGAATTGTGTTAATAATTGCATCAGGATCTCTCCTGTAGATATTAGCTTTTCTTCTGAGACAAATGGCAAGTGAATTCTACAGGAGTGCTTTAGTGCATATCATGACCAAGAGGGCTGGGCGGGTGGGGGTAGGTTGTGGGGAGAAATGACTGGGCTGGATCTCAAACTACCTGCACTACGCTTCGATGTAGAGAATGCTCCATTTGTTTTCAATTTGACATTAGTTTTGGCAAGACTCAGCATCTGGATGTCACCCGTTCGTGGTGGCCAGTTGGGCCATTGAATAATGTCATACCGTTTCATGTTGATTCCAGCATCCAGTGCCAAAAACCCAACAAAATTGTAGGGCACTCCTTTTTCAAGAGCACAATTCCTCAACTCACTCGGCCAGACCAGTCACAGACTGTTTTTGGTAAGATCGAGCATGACATGATACGTATTCCCCGACCTCCGCAGACGTCATGTTCGAATGATACCGGCGTCTTGTTGTACATGTTGGAAAAACAAGACGTTCCTTTTGCCCTCATCCAGTATTTGTTTTGAATTTCGGTAGTCAAGGTATGAAATCCCACCGGCCACCTTTCAGGATTTGTATGCCTAGATTGCCGAAAGGACTGAGGCCTGTTATGCGTGCCAAAGTCAGCTCTACAGCGTCGCAGATGGGTGTCCTTATCATTTTGTCCAACACACACCAATCAGCCAAAACATTATCAACACTGTCGACCGCGACGTTGGATGCCGCCTGGTGCTGTTGCGGGTAACAGAAGTATGTAAGTGGAGCAGACACGAGTGGGGAACCACCCTAATGAAGATATTGGCTTCAAATGGGGAAATCCATTTAAATAAGCGACTTCCACAAAGGGCAGATTATTATTACACAGAGACTGTGAAAGAGTATCTTGAAAACGGCAAAGGTGGTCGAAAGTTCACGTGCTACTGTCATGAGTATCTATGGAAAGAGGTAGAAATTACCACTAGGCGCTGAATAGTTGGACGTCCACGACTCTTCACAGCACGTTGAGGTCGGAGGCTAGTCTGCTCTGTAAAGTACGACAATTGGTGATCTGTGGCATCTCTGCCGAAAGAGTACAATGCTGGTGCACACGCAAGTGTTTCAGAGCACACGGTTCACCATACATCGTTGAAAATCCAGCTCCGCAACAGACCACCCCTACGTGTTCACATGTTGATCCAACGACACTGAGAATTACGACTGCAGTGTGCACGGGATCATCGGGATTCGACCGTCGATCAATGGGAACGTGTCGGCTCTTCGGGCGAATCACATTTTTGCTACAATAGGTCGAAGGTCATCTCCACAAACGCCACCATCGAGATGAACGGGGCTCGAAATGTTCAGCGCGCCACGAACGCAGGCTCGTGGGAACAATATTATGCTATGGTTCCTGTGATAGTAATCGAAGACAAGGTCATCTTTCGGCAGTATAATTGTCCGTGTCTCGTAGCCAGAACCGTGCTACATGGGTTTGACGAGCATTTTAATGAACTCACGTTGATTCCTCTGCGACCAAATCCAAATGCAAACAATTTGGGTCGCAATTGGGTGCCATCACCGCATATGCAAATCAGCTGCCCGTTATTTATGCGATTTGAATGACGTGTGCGTAGATATCCAATGCCTCATAGCTCCTCAAACCTACCAACAAACTGTCGGATCCCAGATACGCCGAATCGGTGATGTATTTCGTTCCAAAGACGGACAAACAAGCTGTTAAGCAGGCATTCATCATGTTTTGGCTCATCAGTGTATGTACATTATGTGAAGTAAAGCGGCAAATTTCGTGAATATGAGGCGTCTGATATTTTAGGGTGAGGATGTTGGGAATCTTCCCGCCAGTATCAAGATACGTCCCCAAAGTAGCCCAGTGTAGGGGACTGATGACGATGATGTTTCAATACTGATGATGTCAGCAGCTGGGTATGAAAACCCAGAAGTGGTGGTTTTGAATGTGGAATACGCCTTGTTCTTGAACAGTGATCCAAGCGTAGTTCCAGAGACACTGGGCAGAATTCACGTTTTCCCTCTGCTGTGTCTCTTGAGTAGAGGGCATAGTGGTAATTGCCGGGACAACATAACAGCATTCCTCTCCTCCGTCTGTGGCCTCAGCTATCGCTGTCGCGAAACTGGAGCCAGTTGACTCCCATTGCCACAAGGCGCGTGCCGGTGCCTGGTGGAGACAAATCGCCTACCACCATGTCCACGCCGCGTTTTTCGGCCTCCCCGAACCAGTCCTAAGATCTTTTTCGGAATATAACGCGGTCTGCTGCAAGCTTCATTAAACGCAACGCTCCTCCGGTCATACGGTCGCTTCTGGAGTTTAAATCTCACGAATTTTTCAGCGAACTTTAAGTTTTGTAATGAATAGAATTTAAAACAGACTTTGATCGCAGCTGTTTTCTTTAAAATCGTAGACACTACTTAGACGGTGAATCCACACGGCAAGTCTTTTGTGTTTATCACAGTCTTATTAGACAGAGTGTTCGGAAACGACCTTTACAACTTCGATCACGTATGTTTCAGGAATGGGGATAGGTAGCAACATGCAGATTGCGGCATAATGTTCGCACACACCTAAAATTTTAATAGCCGTTTAGCAATGTGTACTCCATCTGTGGCACGCAGGATGTCTTTGCGATATTTCAGTTCCTCCCAGCCGGCCGTTGTGGCCAAGCGCTTCTAGGCGTTTCAGTCCGGAACCGCGCTGGTGTTACGGTTGCAGGTTCGAATCCTGCCTCGGGCGTGGATGTGTGTGATGTCCTTAGGTTAATTAGATTTAAGTAGTTCTGAGTCTAGGGGGCTGATGACCTCAGATGTTAAGTCCCATAGTGCTTAGAGCCATTTGAACCATTTGAGTTTCTCCCATGTCCTCAGTAAGGTGTGCAATAAATGCTATGATGGGAAATCGCAGTTCCTGCAGGCCCTGCACCACCGTCTGGTAGACAGCATCCTTCACAAAGACACGAGGAACAAAATGTAATAGGCTTATGCTTGGAGACCTTGGGGGCTAGGAAATGGGTCCTCCCTGTCAGCTCATCGACCTCGAAATATGTCGTTAAAGACCTTCCTAACAATGTAGGCTTAATGAGGAGGGCACCATCCACCTGCAGCATGATGTCGGGTTGCAGTTCTTAGGCCTATGGAAATGCAAACTGATCCAGTGATCCAGCATGTCCAGATAAACAGGCGAGGTTATTGACGCCTCTGCCAAGAAAAACAGGCCGACCACACCACAGTTTACCTTTGGACTGCTGCGCACAATTTTCATGCTAAACTTGGGGTTCTCAGAGCCACAGATCGTCACGTTTTGTGGGCTTACCTTCCCGTGAAAGCAAGCTTCATCTTTCAAAACACCTTTTTCGAACATGTTGGGTTATCGTCGGTGCGACTCAGAATCTCAACTCAAATGGTTTACTCTCTGGCCTGTTATCTTGCTGAATCTGGGCACTGTTGCACGTGCTGCGTCATCAGGGACCAATGGAAACCATCTGTGTGCAGTTGGACTAAGATACCTGTGCATCTGGCCAGGCTACCACTGACACCACGACACTGCCAAGCACGGCTACTCTCGTGTCGTCAAACAGTCGACTGGAGAGTGGAATGGTACTCTGTTGTCTTCAGTGATGGCAGTAGGTTCTGTCTGCATTGAGTGATGGACGTACACTTGTATGGCGAGGCACTCGAATCAAGCGTTTTCGTGTGGGGGAGGGGGGGGGGGGAAGGGGGCAGCACTCATAGAAATTTTGTACTACCGTGGAAAGAAAACACCGTCTGAACAGGACTTGAAGACACAACTATACCGACCGATCGCCGTGTCTTCCTCAGCCCTTATGCGTCACTTGATGTGGATACTGTGGGGCATGTGGTCAGCACACCACTCTCTCAGCCGTTGTCAGTTTTCGTGACTGGTGCTTCTCAATAAAGTAGCTCCTCAATTGGCCTCACCAGGGCTGAGTGCACCCAGCTTGCCAACAGCACTCGGCAGACCCGGACGATGACCCATCCAGGTGCTAGCCAAGTTTGACAGCTCTTAACTCTGGTGATCTGAGGGAACTGATGTTCAAAAAATGGCTCTGAGCACTATGGGACTTAACATCTGAGGTCATTAGCCCCTAGAACTTAGAACTAGTTAAACCTAACTAACCTAAGGACATCACACACATCCATGCCCGAGGTAGGACTCGAACCTGCGACTGTAGCGGTCACGCGGTTCCAGACTGAAACAACTAGAACCGCTCGTCCACATCGGCCGGCGGAACTGGTGTTACCACTGCGTCAAGGCCATTCTGTTGTATTGCCGTGAGGTCTCCAAATTCTGTAGAGTAAACGAAGGAGTTTTCTTATTCTATTATATTACCAACTACAGTAACGGGAAAATTTTCGGGACTGTTTAAGTATGAAGCTATGTTGCAAAGAATCTTTTTTTTTCTCTCTCACTCTCTCTCTCTCTCTCTCTTTCTTTATCCTCTCTCTCTCTCTCTCTCTCTCTCTTTCTTTATCCTCTCTCTCTCTCTCTCTCTCTCTCTCTCTCTCTCTCTTTCTTTATCCTCTCTCTCTCTCTCTCTCTCTCTCTCTCTCTCTCTCTCTCTCTCTCTATATATATATATATATATATATATATATATATATATATATATAATAGAGGGAAACATTCCACGTGGGAAAAATATATCTAAAAACAAAGATGGTGTGACTTACCAAACGAAAGCGCTGGCAAGTCGATAGACACAAAAACAAACACAAACATACACACAAAATTCAAGCTTTCGCAACAAACTGTTGCCTCATCCGGAAAGAGGGAAGAAGAGGGAAAGACGAAAGGATGTGGGTTTTAAGGGAGAGGTTAAGGAGTCATTCCAATCCCGGGAGCGGAAAGACTTACCTTAGGGGGAAAAAAGGACGGGTATACACTCGCACGCACACACATATCCATCCACACATATACAGACACAAGCAGACATATTTAAAGACCAAGATATATATATATATATATATATATATATATATATATATGTGTGTGTGTGTGTGTGTGTGTGTGTGTGTGTGTGTGTGTGTGTGTGTGCGCGCGCGCGCGCGCGCGCGCGCGAGTGTATACCCGTCCTTTTTTCCCCCTAAGGTAAGTCTTTCCGCTCCCGGGATTGGAATGACTCCTTACCCTCTCCCTTAAAACCCACATCCTTTCGTCTTTCCCTCTCCTTCCCTCTTTCCTGATGAGGCAACAGTTTGTTGCGAAAGCTTGAATTTTGGGTGTATGTTTCTGTTTGTTTTTGTGTCTATCGACCTGCTAGCGCTTTCGTTTGGTAAGTCACACCATCTTTGTTTTTAGATATATTTTTCCCACGTGGAATGTTTCCCTCTATTATATATATATATATATATATATATATATATATATATATATATATATATAGTTTGAGAAGAACCAGGTGTAGTTCTAAAGGGTGACGGGGAGCTGCAGCCCCATAGCCTGGATTCGCCTCTGCAATGTAGACTTGGCGACCGCTCCATCCCAAATGCGTTCACCCACGACACGCAGGTCCCACGCCAGGCTTCATGGTTCGAGGGGTCATCAGTTACAACTCGCGATCATACATGGTGTTTCTGCAGGATAAAGTGACCAGTGCCCACTATATTGCACAGGTCGTTAACCACGTGCTACAGCCATTTCTTCGACAGGAAGTTGGTGTGATTTTTTTAGCAGGGCACTGCACAGCCACATGCGGCTACTACGCCGCAACGTGCCCTACGTGGTGTACAACTACTGCCCTGACGCAAGATTACTAGACCTCTCACCAATTGAACACATGTGGGACATAGCGAAGCGGGAACTTACTCGCTGTGCAGAGTCTGCAAGAAAAATTGCCAAATTCCAACAAAAGATGCATGGGACAGTCTATCTCACAAGGGAACCTCCCCATCACACCCCTCTCAGATTTAGTTATAAGTTGGCACAGTGGATAGGCCTTGAAAAACTGAACACAGATCAATCGAGAAAACAGGAAGAAGTTGTGTGGAACTATGAAAAACAGAAGCAAAATATAAAAAATGAGTAGTCCATGCGCAAGACAGGCACCATCAAGGATAGTATGAACTCAGGAGCGCCGTGGTCCGTGGTTAGCGTCAGCAGCTGCGGAACGAGATGTCCTTAGTTCAAGTCTTCCCTCGAGTGAAAAGTTTACTGTCTTTATTTTCGCAAAGTTATGATCTGTCCGTTCGTTCATTGACGTCTCTGTTCACTGTAATAAGTTTAGTGTCTGTGTTTTGCGAACGCACCGCAAAACCGTGCAATTAGTAGACGATAGGACGTGCCTCTCCAATATTCATTGACCTTGTTATTGAAGTCGCGGGCTATATTTGCTGGATTCATATTGCCCACGGAATACATCTCACGTATTTAATGAATTCTCGTCCAAAGTAGCGAACAGTCAACTGCCAGCCAGGGAGCCTCGTTAGCAGGAATACTCTCTCTTCCGTGCGCTGTAGTCGACTGACGTCCTGTGTTTCGATCTTTGTTTAGATGTAGCGTCCCCATACTACGGCGCAGTCACCTCGCATCGGACGGACGGACGGACAGATAATAGTTGTCTGGAAATAAAAAATTAAACTTTTCACTCGAGGGAAGACTTGAACCAAGGACCTCTCGTTCCGCAGCTGCTCACGCTAACCACGGCACTCCTGGCTTCACATAATCCTTGCTGTTGCCTATCTTGCGCATGGACTACTCAGTTTGTATATTTTGCTTATGTTTTTCATAGTTCCACACAACTTCTTCCTGTTTTCTCGATTGATCTGTGTTCAGTTTTTCAAGGCCTATCCACTGTGCCAACTTATAACTAAATCTGAGGGGGGTGCGATGGGGAGGTTCCCTTGTTAGGTTGCCATCCGACACCTTCATTGTCGTTTGCATGCGGGAATATACGCTTGCGTTGCTGCCTGAGGGGGTGCACTGTGTGTTGACGCGACTGTTTAAGCCTCTTTTCTGTAACATGTGTGTTTCATTTGGTCTGAATTCATCATCATATACCTGTACATTGGTGAACTACCTGTCACAATAATCATTTGCCAATAAAACGACCTTGTCTTTGAGAGTGCTGCTTTTTTACAGCAGTGTAGATATACTAACTGTCATTTGATACCGAATACGTGTCCGCACATCGTAGTCGTTGCTTGTGACTGCTGCAGATTAGATAAATTAACGGACACTCCCGAAAAAGAAAAGAAAAATCGGCGCAGATCCTTGGCGGTGTAGCGCATTCTGGCGCCCGTGATGGGACCCCGCTGGGACGTGTGTTCAGTCAACAAGGAGCTGTTAACGTCACTTAGTCCCTATTGCGTAAGAAATAGGGTCCTCTGGCGCCGCGGAGACGTACTACGCGCATTATCAAACTGGATCAAGTACCCACAGTAAGATGCAGTCATCAAGTACCTATTCTGGCATTAGTTCAGGTGCACACTAACATTGTTCAGTTCTGTGTAGTAAGGTACCAGATGAATAGTTTCTGCCTTACTTAATCCGTCTAAATCGTTCTGATCACCTTCAGTTAATTAATCGTATTATTCTGGGAAAGGAAATATTCCGGTGCAACGCTTGAATATGCTGCGTGCATTCGTAAAATTATTTGTAGTGCGGCAGCGCGGTTACTTTCGTCCATTACCTGCACCTACTTGCGAACTCGTTGCAGCAGATCGCCGGTAGGAAAGCCGAGCAGAAACCTACCGTACTGCAACTCGCACCAGGCTGCATACAACGTAACTATACCAAGAATCGGGAAAAGGTCTAATTTTAATGAAAGATGCAAATACTGGCAAAACTTCGGTATATTCTGAACTCGAGAATAACGCGTTCACAGCCAAGCCCATGCTAATCCTAACACAGCCATGCACAAACTCTTTCATTCACGTTAGCAAGTTTATGGTAACGTATTTCCCGAAATTTGAACAGCTACTAAGCACAGATTGTTCTTAAATGAAAATGCTCGCCATACTATTAAGTTTATCGGTGTCTAATACATTAAAGTTTTTAGTCACCGATATGCTCAATATACGATGCGGAATTGTTGTCTTGTCTCATACACAAAATTATTTAAAAAATTAGTACTTTCTAAAAAACACAAGAAAAATATGCCTTCACTTTAAAACACTTTTGAAACATGTAGCACAATAAAAACCGGCAAATTATAACTTCCTTCGGAGCTCATACTACACACGACCGTACCATTGCAAGCCTGGGCTCCGACCCCTTTAGCATTCTCCATCTTCAAGAGAAAAGGCGCACGAAGAATACTCCGTTCTGATTGGTCAGTTTTCTTAGAGGCCAATAGAAAAACATTATTCTCCCGCGTTAGTCCGCGCTTTCCACAACAAACCAATCAACAAATAACACACTTTCAAATGGTTCAAATGGCTCTGAGTACTATGGGACTTAACTTCTGAGGTCATCAGTCCCCTAGAACTTAGAACTACGTAAACCTAACTAACCTAAGGACATCACACACATCCAAGCCCGAGGCAGGATTCGAACCTGCGACCGTAGCGGTCGCGCGGTTCCAGACTGTAGCGTCTAGAACCGCTCGGCCACTCCGGCCGGCAACACACTTTCGAACTGTACTTTTTCCCGAAATAAATATTTAACATTCTGATATTTTGTTTATACTTTTCGTTATTTTGTTTATACTTTTCGTTAACTATTTTCCTTTGCACTCAAATTAGCTTTCTTTTTACCATAAACTTACTTAACATATTATGATACAAAATTCGTCGTCGTCTGCAACCACAGTCTTAAAACTTTCCCACACTACAGGATTCCTCAGTATAATAATGATCTACATATTTACTTTAGACCACATTCACGCATCATTCATACTACTTAAAGCATATGCAAAACTGTACAAACATAAATAAACAAAAAAGCCTCCAGGAAAAAAATATAACAGTCACGAAAACATTCTCTTGATCTGTTTCTTGAATATCTGTGTACCGCTGTCCACTTAACAGATGAAAATTAGGACTACGTCCTCGACTGAACCCGCTTCAGACCATCTGTCACTGAGCACGTATGAGTCATTCTCCCGATACACAGGCTCTAGACAGGAGCGAAATAAGGCGCCACGCCTCAGTAATATTACTTGTCATGAATTTGTCAGAACCGCACCGTAAGTCGATAGGAGTAGGACACAAGTTTCCTTCCAGGCGTCATAATGTAGGTTACTCGTGGTTTCCCTAAATTTCAGGCGAATGCCGACATGTTTCCATCGAAACAGCCATGACCGAATCATTTTAATTTCTATCTTCAACCAAGCTGGTGCTCTCTTTAACGGTCCCGATGTCGACGGAATGTGCCGAGTGAGGGCGTGAAAAGTATTATGGAGCGAGAACAGCACTATTGGGCAGGTAATAAAGAACTATGGAGCCTAGCCAAGGTGAATTGAAATCTGTCAGAATCGCCGTAATTTTCTATTTGCTTACTGGTTTTTCCGAGACAGACGACCATCTTCGGATTAAATCCTGCAACAGCAACAAGTCAAATACTGTATACTGCCAATGTGCACTGTAGTTTAACATAATATATACACTGAAGCTGGTCTGTGTGCCAAATTGAAACTGGTAAGCAAATAATAATTTAAAAAGCTATTGTGGCCATGACAATGTTCAGTTCAGCAGACTATGTGTAATCACTGTTCCCGTGCATTATGTTCCTGTTTGGGCTAGTGCAGTTAAGTAATACAAATTTGCAAATCATATTCTGGCGAGCTGTGCAGATGGAAGAAATGTAAGGCACAGCTGACGGGTCTGGATTTTAAACAGATGGTTTTAAGCGCCTCTTGTCACTTGTGGAGTGTTTGTTACACATAGTACCATTCCGCAGTAATTACATCTTGAAAGGTTGTGCAGAAAACGTTTCAACGTGCTACTCACCGTGAAAAAATAGTTGCTATAATCTTTTTGGCACATCTGAACTTTGGGACTGCGAGAGGCGGACAGTTTAATAGGAAACCCTAACTTATTTTACTAGTTTATTTTGTTTTGCAGTCAACGAAGGAATTAAAATTCTGAGAGAAAAAATTAAAATCTTAAGGTTTGAGACTAACGGGAAAAGGAAGAACTATTGAACAATGCGTACTGTCTTGAAAAGGGGTATGAATTGATCATAAAAAAGTAAAACAAGGATAACGGAACATGGTCGAATTAAATCAGATGGTCCTGAGGAGTTTAAATTAGAAAGTAAGACACTAGAAGTAGTAGTTGAGTTTTGCTGTTTGAGCAGCAAGCTATGATTATGACCGAAATAGAGAGAATAAAAAATGCATACTGGCAGTAGCAATAAAAACATTTCTGGAAGAGAGAAGTTTGTCGACGTCGAATATAAATTTAAGCGTTGGGAACTTTTCTGAAGGTATTTGTCTGAAGTGTGACCTTGTGCGGAAGTGAAATGTGGACGATAAGTACTTCAGACAAGAAGAGAATATACGCTTTTGAAACGTTGTTCTGCATAATACACTCCTGGAAATGGAAAAAAGAACACATTGACACCGGTGTGTCAGACCCACCATACTTGCTCCGGACACTGCGAGAGGGCTGTACAAGCAATGATCACACGCACGGCACAGCGGACACACCAGGAACCGCGGTGTTGGCCGTCGAATGGCGCTAGCTGCGCAGCATTTGTGCACCGCCGCCCTCAGTGTCAGCCAGTTTGCCATGGCATACGGAGCTCCATCGCAGTCTTTAACACTGGTAGCATGCCGCGACAGCGTGGACGTGAACCATATGTGCAGTTGACGGACTTTGAGCGAGGGCGTATAGTGGGCATGCGGGAGGCCGGGTGGACGTACCGCCGAATTGCTCAACACGTGGGGCGTGAGGTCTCCACAGTACATCGATGTTGTCGCCAGTGGTCGGCGGAAGGTGCACGTACCCGTCGACCTGGGACCGGACCGCAGCGACGCACGGATGCACGCCAAGACCGTAGGATCTTACGCAGTGCCGTAGGGGACCGCACCGCCACTTCCCAGCAAATTAGGGACACTGTTGCTCCTGGGGTATCGGCGAGGACCATTCGCAACCGTCTCCGTGAAGCTGGGCTACGGTCCCGCACACCGTTAGGCCGTCTTCCGCTCACGCCCCAACATCGTGCAGCCCGCCTCCAGTGGTGTCGCGACAGGCGTGAATGGAGGGACGAATGGAGACGTGTCGTCTTCAGCGATGAGAGTCGCTTCTGCCTTGGTGCCAATGATGGTCGTATGCGTGTTTGACGCCGTGCAGGTGAGCGCCACAATCAGGACTGCATACGACCGAGGCACACAGGGCCAACACCCGGCATCATGGTGTGGGGAGCGATCTCCTACACTGGCCGTACACCACTGGTGATCGTCGAGGGGACACTGAATAGTGCACGGTACATCCTAACCGTCATCGAACCCATCGTTCTACCATTCCTAGACCGGCAAGGGAACTTGCTGTTCCAACAGGACAATGCACGTCCGCATGTATCCCGTGCCACCCAACGTGCTCTAGAAGGTGTAAGTCAACTACCCTGGCCAGCAAGATCTCCGGATCTGTCCCCCATTGAGCATGTTTGGGACTGGATGAAGCGTCGTCTCACGCGGTCTGCACGTCCAGCACGAACGCTGGTCCAACTGAGGCGCCAGGTGGAAATGGCATGGCAAGCCGTTCCACAGGACTACATCCAGCATCTCTACGATCGTCTCCATGGGAGAATAGCAGCCTGCATTGCTGCGAAAGGTGGATATACACTGTACTAGTGCCGACATTGTGCATGCTCTGTTGCCTGTGTCTATGTGCCTGTGGTTCTGTCAGTGTGATCATGTGATGTATCTGACCCCAGGAATGTGTCAATAAAGTTTCCCCTTCCTGGGACAATGAATTCACGGTGTTCTTATTTCAGTTTCCAGGAGTGTAGTTCTGAAGATTAGAGAGGTAGATCGTACACTCGTAAGTAATGGAACGATAAAGGTAGGTCGTATAAGTAATGAACAGGTACTGGATCGAAGTAAGGAGAAAAGAAATTTACGTCATAACTTGACCAAGAGAAGCGATCGGTTCTAGGACACATCCTAAGACGTCAAGGAAGCGTTAATCAGGTAATGGAGGGAACTGTTGGTCAAAACTTGTAAGGGGAGACCACAGCTTGACTTTTGTGACTCGTTTCAAATGGATTTAGGTAGCAGTAGTTCAAAGAGATGCAGATCCTTGGATAAGATAGACCGTCGAGGAAAGCTGCATTAATGCAGTCTTCAAACTTATGACCACAGCAGTTGAGTCCCATAGTGCTCAGAGCCAGTCTTCAAACTGAGGCAACAACAACATCGAAGTAAGAACACCCAGTTTTCTTCCCCGTAACCGTGCAACCCTTACATGCCACTTAAAAATTTTTAAGAATTTCTTGGCGCCAGGGAATGTGGTGCCAGTAAAGTGTAATGATATCGTTTGATGTTTTCGCAGAAAAATATACCTAATTTTACTGACTATAAGACGCACTTTCTTCTTCAAAAAATTGCTTCCAAAATTCAGGTGCATCTTATACTCGAAATTAATATAAAAAGTCCAGTGTTTGATTTAAAATTCCCGCTGGTCTTAAAAATGGCCATATATTCGATGCCGCAGAAAACGTATCGTAATCTGGCAACACTGGATTCAACCGGCAGCAGCAGTGCAACGATGCGACGAACACGAGATGCTGGGATTCACAAGCTTGCTAACACTGCATCCCTCCCGCCCCGCCGTCACAAACCCAAAACACCATCTAGCCGGCCGAAGTGGCCGTGCGGTTAAAGGCGCTGCAGTCTGGAACCGCAAGACCGCTACGGTCGCAGGTTCGAATCCTGCCTCGGGCATGGATGTTTGTGATGTCCTTAGGTTAGTTAGGTTTAACTAGTTCTAAGTTCTAGGGGAGTAATGACCTCAGCAGTTGAGTCCCATAGTGCTCAGAGCCATTTGAACCATTTGAACAAAAACACCATCTAGCCTATGATGCGTCATTGCGGTCTACGGTGCCAGTGAACTTGAACTGAAACTGATTTGTGTTATCGATAACAGATCAATATTTTTATTAGTAGCTACTTTCGTAATGGAAAAAATAAAAGGTATTCATATGACGCGGGCTGTAAATTGAAAGTAATAGCATATCCAGAAGAACATGGAAACAGAGCAGCTGAGCGGCATTTCGGCCCTCCACCAACAGAAGAAGACCATTCGCGATTGGCGAGCTAGTAAAGAAGAATCAGAAGAAACGAGGAAGACTATGTGCAAATAGAGCAGTGAAAGCAAAATGGCCAAAACTAGATGACGACGTATTGAAATGGTGGAGTTGGTTGGTGCTACAGGTTCATCGAGTGTCATGGACTTAGCATGCGAAACAAAACCAAAATATCTCAGAAAATACCACAAGAGTATGAAGAGAAAATAATTTCATTGCATTGCATTATTATTCAGCCTCGAAAGAAAACCAGTGTGGGACTATACCAAACAGTGAATATAGAGGAAACTCATCTGACATTTGATGTGCTGAGTAACAGAACTGTTGCCATGATGGGTGGTAAAATCGTAACTATGAAAACAAGTGGACATGAAAAAATGCACTACACTGGTGTCCTTTCATGTGCTTACGGTACTTAACTAAATCCAGTGATCATTTTCGAGCGTAAAACAATGCCAGAACCTTCGGAAATACCGCCATACGTTGATTGTTCACGTACATGACAAGGGTTGGATGGACGCGACTAGTATGAAATTGTGGATTAACAGAGTGTGGGAGAGAAGGGAAGGCGCTTTATAGAAGAAGAGTGCTCTTCTTGTACCAGATCAGTTTAGTAGTCATTTGTTCGCAGCTCGTGGTCGTGCGGTAGCATTCTCGCTTCCCGCGCCCGTGTTCCCGGGTTCGATTCCCGGCGGGGTCAAGGATTTTCTCTGCCTCGTGATGACTGGGTGTTGTGTGATGTCCTTAGGTTAGTTAGGTTTAAGTAGTTCTAAGTTCTAGGGGACTGATGACCATAGATGTTAAGTCCCATAGTGCTCACAGCCTTTTGAACCAGTAGTCATTTGAAAAATTCTGTGAGAGGGAAAATGAGACAGGTAAACGCAGAGCTTGCTGTTACTCCGGGAGGACTGACTTCACAATTGCAACCTCTTGATGTCTCGATAAATAAACAGTTTAGAGTGTGTATGAGAGAGGAATGGAAAAAAATGGATGAGGGATGAAATTCAGCATGAATTCACACCGAAGAGAGTTCTAAAACGACCAACAAACAAATAAGTGTTCAGTGGTTAAAGAAGTCGTGGTCTAGAGTGAGAGAAGACATTATTGTTAAATCGTTCAAGAAGTGTGGCCTAAGTAACACTCTCGATGGCAGTGAAGACCATCTTACATGTGGATAACATTGGCGGCGGCGGCGACGACAACGAAGAAGAAAGTTCAGATGACGACATTCAGGGGTTTTAAAGGTCAGTTCGGTTTTATAAACGAAGTTTTTTTAGTCAGGCTATGCAATCTATTAATGAAAATCATGAAAATGTTATTTTTTAAAAAAAATTGTTAAAAATTAAGGTGCGTCTTATAGTCCGTAAAATACGGTAACAAGCGCAGCATTTGGTGGTGTGATTTCCACCAGTTTTCAGCCGTTGCGAAGTTCTCTTCAGTGATTCTTGAAAGAGATCAGTCCGTGCTAAACTGCTTGGCGCTTACACCGTTTCTCGGCGCGCACTGCATTGATAGTCCCTTTCCACTCAAATTTTTCTTGTAGTGCAAGTAACGACGATACAGTACGGCGATCGCGTTTCCACCATTCTGCCGTGTCGTGAAATAGCCAATCTGCGACTACCTGTGTGCGCCACTTTTGCCAAAACTAGTTCAACCAAAATAGCTTACCTCTGAGGCGAGAACCTCGCAGACAGGCGGATCGCCGATGCCTACGCCTCGCGTCCGCTTTTTTCTCCTTTTTGTTTGCTTTGTGAGCGCATCAGCACTCAGAAAATAGTCAGAAAACCAGTCTGGGCAACAAAGAAGCAGACGTGTTACACAGTGTTTCGCTAGGATGAAAACTGAAAAGCAGTCGCGTGTAGTGAAAACATGAATGCAATTAATGTCGGGGACAAAATGTTCACTGAATATCTCGTGTTCAATGTGTTTGTCTTAACGTCTCTCAGAATGTATTGAGAAAGAGTTGTTTCACGGAGAACAAAACAACGTTTGTGCATCTGCATATATTGCAAGCCACTGTGAAGTGAATGGCAGAGTGTGCTGACCATGTACAACATGGCAGGGCTTGCTTCTGTTTTAATAACTCCGTGTGTGCTGTAATTAGTGTAGCTTTATTTTCGCGGTCCATATGGGCAAGATACCTAAGGGGGCCGAATTCTTCACTTAATACAGCTTCTTCGAACCTTCGCGGAATAACTGGCGTTCATCTCCAAGCGCCTAAAATTCATGTTTCGCGTGTTTCCCTGACTAACTTTTCACTCTTTTTTGTGACTGTGTACCTTGGGGATCCATCCCAGCGTGAAGTGTTGCACTAGATACATATCTATCCAGTGTTTGCTCAACTATCCCTTTAAATTCGAGCCACAGTTCCTCCTCACGCTCGTGCCCAAAGATGAATGTTTTGAATCCCTACTTGAGCAGATACGACATGATTGCATCTTTAGCTCGCTTCCTGACCATCTCTCTCTCGACTTTTTTGTAGTTGTCTTCGGTACTTTCGTAATCTACGTTGCTACAACTGCCTCATCGTCACTGATAGCGACATCATTAAAATGCTCCGATTTAATGACATTAAATATAACATGTTTCCATGATATGTAGGCTTTCGAACTATTTCTCTGGAAAATTTACAAGTAATTAAGTCATACGGTAGGTGTATGATGGAGGTTGTTCCTCCACACACTGGATATTCGTAGACAACTCCATGCTTTACTATTAGGATATTGCATCGTACTTCAGCACAGGCACTGTAATAACGTTTTGACCCGTCGATACCAGTTACAATGCCAGACCCCCCCTCCCCCCTCGTATAGGGATTACACAATGTGTACCAGTGTCGGTTGTGACGCCTGATCGACGACATACGGTAGTGGGTTCTGGCTGTACCTGGTAAGTTGTACACGGATAGCCAAAGCGCTCAAGATGACCGCGCGCGTAAAGCGGGAAATCAGGTTTCGAGAAACGGTCCGGCACAAATTTTCATTGCCGTTACTCCATTATGCAGCTGATGGCTATCCGTATTCGCAACTATAAATACATTTCATGTTGTCTTTACTATTGTCCCAGTCAGCCCTCAAGTGGCTCAAATGGCTCTGAGCACTATGGGACTCAACTGCTGTGGTCAAAAGTCCCCTAGAACTTAGAACTACTGAAACCTAACTAACCTAAGGACATCACACACATCCATGCCCGAGGCAGGATTCGAACCTGCGACCGTAGCGGTCGTGCGGTTCCAGACTGTAGCGCCTTTAACCGCTCGGCAACTCCGGCCGGCCCCCAGTCAGCCACATCTACATCAAGCCACCTAATTGTTGTGACGAAGGGCACTTCGTGTACATGTCACTTAACGCTCTGTAAAATGATTGTTGCTAAGCCTGTGAGTGAGTGAGCACGAAACCCTATATACCTTCACGAATTTTTTGTGAGATACACACAGGAGGGAGGAACGTATTGGTTGATTCTTCTAGGAACGCACCCGTCGTAATTTTAACAGTAAAACCACATCGTGATGCAGAATGCCTCACTTGTTGCGTGTGCCATCTACATGTACGTCTGTACTCTGCAAACAACTGTGAAGTGCATGCCAGAGGGTACGTCCCATTGTACCATTTATTAGAGTTTTTTCCCGTCACAATCACATATGGAGCGAGGGAGAATCATTGGTTAAATTCGTCCGTGCATATAAAATGTAGGCTGGCAATGGCAAGGAAAGCGTTTCTGAAGAAGAGAAATTTGTTAACATCCAGTATTGATTTAAGTGTCAGGAAGTCATTTCTGAAAGTATTCGTATGGAGTGTAGCCATGTATGGAAGTGAAACATGGACGATAAATAGTTTGGACAAGAAGAGAATAGAAGCTTTCGAAATGTGGTGCTACAGAAGAATGCTGAAGATTAGATGGGTAGATCACATAACTAATGAGGAAGTATTGAATAGGATTGGGGAGAAGAGAAGTTTGTTGCACAACTTGACCAGAAGAAGGGATCGGTTGGTAGGACATGCTCTGAGGCATCAAGGGATCACCAATTTAGTATTGGAGGGCAGCGTGGAGGGTAAAAATCGTAGAGGGAGACCAAGAGATGAATACACTAAGCAGATTCAGAAGGATGTAGGTTGCAGTAGGTACTGGGAGATGAAAAAGCTTGCACAGGATAGAGTAGCATGGAGAGCTGCATCAAACCAGTCTCAGGACTGAAGACCACAACAACAACAACGTGCTGTAATTAATGTAACCTTGTCCTCGCGATCACTATGGGAGAGATACGTTGTGGGTTGTACTATGTTGCTAGAATCATCATTTCAAGAACTTTCTCAGGATAATTCACATCCATCTTCAAGAGTCTGCAGTTTAGTTTCTTCAGCATCTCTGTGACACTCTCCCACGTATCAGTCAAACTTATGACCGTTCATGCTGCACTGTGTATATGTTCGACATCCCCTGTCAGCGCTATTTGTTACGGGTCCCACACACCTGAGCAATATTCTAGGAGTAATTTCTAAGCAATCTCCTCTGTAAACTGATTGCTTTTTCCAGGTATTCTACCAGTAAACAGAAGTCTACCACCTGCTTCACCCACGACTGAGGCTACGTGATCACCCCATTTCACATTTCATATGAAGTGTTATATCAAGGTACAGTGTGTAAACTTTTAGATAGCAGACCTCTCCCTAGTCCTGAATCGGTAGAAGTCGGTAAACGTCGGGAGGCTTCGGTAGGAACGCAGTTTACACTGCTGACTATGTTGTATAAGGTAGCCATTGTCGTCTGCTCCGTTATTGTTTTGCGCGTTTTTGTTGTGCAGTTATGCTAAACATTATCAAAATGAGTGAAGAGGCAGTTGCTGGCCCATCTCGGGAGTCGCCAACAACCCCTACCGGTAGGCCTACGGTTAGAAGGAAACCAGTATTACGTAGCGATGCTCGCAAAATTATATTGCGTGTGATTGAATGCTGCGAAAAGGGAAAGGGAGTAGAAAAAATTGCTTCACCCCATTTACAAATCTACAGTGGAGCTGCTACATACACAGGACAAAGCATGCGTAGCATTGGAAGATTCAAACAGTTTTCCAAGAATCATCCTGGCGTATCACCACAAAAGCCTGGCAAGAAAAGGTGAGTTTCCATTTCAGATATTTTGTTCGCGATCACTTTGAAGGAGCCCCCTATTTCGTCCGAATTACCTTATATTTCATTTTTCCTTGCTACCGTATTGCTTTGTATGGAAACACCACTGGTTGCTGTATTATTTCGAAACAAATTCATATTACTGTACATTGCAATCGGATGAACGGTTTTTGAGCGCATAGTAGACAAACATATATATATATTTTGTACATGACGATTTCAGTTTCGTTTAGGAACAACTTTTAAAGCGAGTTTTACTTCCAAGCCTTTCGTCTGCTTTCGTGTAAGCATGACGCGCACTTCGTTGCGATTGCTTTGACAGTTGAATACCAAGATTTTTATACTAACGTCTATGGGGGGTGGGGCATTCCTTTGGATCTTACACTAATATTTACATGTCTTTGATAGCTGCAACTGCTAGGCGTGGCCGCCCCCCCCCCCCTCCCCGCCCCCAAAGGCTCCTCTCCCCTCGCCAACCAATGCTTGCTTCCTCCTCTCCCCGCACTCCCCTCACAACTCTGCCGTCTTACAGTTAACACACTGTATTTGTATGAGATAACCAATACCAACTGTGATTCCTTGCTATTGTACTTATAGGATACTACGTTTTTCCTTTTTGCAAAATGCACAATTTTACACTTCTGAACATTTAAAGCAAGTTGCACCACATTGAAATATTATCAAGATCTGACTGAATATTTATGCAGCTCTTTTCAGACAGTACTTCGTTATTGGTAGCTGCATGATCTACAAAAAGCCTGTGGTTACTATTAACATTGGTCTGCAAGGTCATTAAGATACAACATGAACACAGCAAAGGTCCCAACACACTTCCCTGTGGTACATCTGAAGCTATTTTCTTCCAAAATAATTTGTTACATCCTCCGTACAAAAAAAATTCTCAGTCTTGTCACAGATTTCGTTTGATAGCCCATACAATTGTACTTTTGATAATAAGTGTAGATGTGGTACAGAGTCAAATGATTTTTGGACATCAAGAAATACTGCATTACTTGACTGCATTGATCCAAAGCTTTCAGTAGTATATCATGTGAGAAACGTGAGAGTTGGGTTTCATGTGATCGATATTTTCGGAATCCCTTCTATTTGGCATCGAGGAAGTCATTCTGTTAGAGATACCACATTACGTTTAAGCTCCGGATATGTTCTAAGATTCTGCAACAAAAATTTAAGTTTCTTGTCTACTGTGACAAACACACACTGTCCTTTCAATGTACACTTAAATTTTCCCCAAAAATCTCACTTCTGTCAGCTTAAGGTTTTAATCAGCTTTCTGTACCTAGTATTTTGTAAGCTTTGCTGCTTTTCAGGAGCACTTCAAACTCTGACACTTTGTTGCGATTGCTTTGACAGTTGAATACCAAGATTTTTATACTAACGTCTATGGGAGGTGGGGCATTCCTTTGGATCTTACACTAATATTTCCATGTCTTTGAAAGCTGTCATTATTTGGCCTGGATGGAGAGTTACATAATCTAAAAAGCCCTTGTTTGCATTCCACACACATTCCACTATCTGGATAGCAGTCTCTGATGTGTATTGAAAACTTGTCGCATTTAGTGGAACCCTACAGTTCTCTACCCTACAGCACAAGTTTAGGAAGCCACAACTTAACCTGTCACAGAACCTTCAAAACCTCTGGTTTAGTCCTTCCACTCGACTTGGAACCAGAAGGCCATTATCATTACTGGGAACAATACAGCAAATTGTGACCTTCATTGAAACTCAAAATGTGCAAGGCTTGTCTTCTCAACCTTCTCTGCCAATCACTGAAATGATGTAAGTATGACCTTGGAGCCTAGATGTCATGCATCATTTGTTTAAATGTGTGCCACAATCTGCAGTTGGCTGCACCCTCTTCCCTCAGATACTGTCAGAATAGCCTCTTCAACATGTAGAATGAGCACCCTTCACCTCTTGCCCCTCCCCAGGCGTACAGATGAAGTACACTTGGTGTTCCGTCCTGTGTCCTTCTGCTATTTCCCTAAGGGATAGAATCATCACACATTTGAACTGCTGACGATTAATGGATTGCCCTTCTGGAAGTCAAGGTACACAGCATCAACCTGGATGCTTGTATGTACTGTTTCAGTGTCTTGTGGATGGACAGAGTAAGGTGGGTTTTACACAATCCTTGTTTGTAGAAACCATGTTGATTCATAAAGAGGAGACTTTTGGTCTTAAGAAAGTCATAATTTGCTAGCACAACACGTTTCAAAATTGTACAACATACTGACATCAGTGATATAGGCTTATAGTTTTGTGTGTCTGTTTTGACATCCTTCTTGAAAACTGAGAAGACTTATGCTTTTTTCCTATCACTAGACATGCTACACTCCTGCAGTGACCTATAGTAGATTGCTGCTAGAAGAGTAGCAAGTACTTTCGCATAATATGCTGTGGTCACTTATTTTTATATCCATCAGTTTGTTTGTGCAGAGATTTAAAGAAGGAACAGCAGTGCAATCTTCATCGTTGAAGCAATTTTGCAAGAAGACATTTAGTATTTCAGTCTTCTCTCTGCCATCCTCCGTTTTGATGCCATTATGATCACAATTTATAAATATGTGATTGAAATTTGGCAGCCATGAGCCATGGTTTTCACATGAAACATATCTTTTAATTTTTGCTACTTCCTGCCACATGAGTGATGTTTTACAAATATTGTTATTTTAGGGTAGATGTTTTGTAACACTTGAAAATGAAAACATTTAGGGGGGCATGTGTTTTGCTTCGACATCTTCGGTAAAGTATTTTAAACTTGTTGACAGTTGTCAGATAACCTTAACATAGGTTATCAGCTGATGCAGTTTGGCTTTGCGCACATTCCTCTCTAGTGATGGGGAGTAGTAACATTGGATAAAGTATACAGTTTGTGAAGAATCATCCTTGGTGTAAACAGTGTGACTGTTGTTAGTAGAAAGCAAGGAAGGAAACAGAGATCAGTGTGTACTGGAGTGTAGTAAGCAAGCCTATGAAATTCTATGTAAAACACTGAGCTACTGTTGTGAACATGAAATCTGCATGGTTCTCAGAAGTGATTGACTGATATAAATGTAGTGAAATAATGTTTTACAAAATATAATAGTCTGCTGGGAACACAGTAGCATAGTGCAGTGTAATGTTATAAGAATGATTGGCTTCCTTTCATTTAATAAAAAGGAGATATATTTGCTTGATGGATTTATCATTTTAGAGTTTCCTTTAGTCCCAAAATATATTTTAGAAAATGGATAGTGACAGCACAATAGACAAGCTGAATTTGTATAACTATCTGCTTAATTTTTTAGGTTACATATTTTTTCTTTCATAAGAATATTACTGCTTCTAACTTACTTGGTAAGAAAAGCCCTGTGATCATAATGTCATAATTTGATCCTAATGATATGGCTTTCATTAAAAACTGCGAATGCTTGTATTAAAAATTGCAAGTTTTTTTGTTTACTTATACTGAAATGAATCTGTTGCTTCAGTGCTTCATTTGCTAGATATCAGCTATGGACTTCTGTTGTTTTGGAGTCAATTATATGGTGTATATGAATCGCTAGTTCAACTTCTGATTGTTACATGACTGACCTATAGATATACTACAGCCTCCTATGTATTGCTCTCACGGGGACAGTGAAGACAAAATTAGATCAATTATCATGTGCACAGAAGCTTTTAAACAGTGTTTCTTTCTGTCTCCAAATGCAAATGGAAAGTGAAGAAACCATAATACAGGTACACTGTGAAGTTGCCCGTGCCATGCACTTCACAGTGATACAGTGATCTGCAGAGTATGGATGCAGAATTAGATGTGGATGTTACATACAGTTCCATTAGCTTAAACATTGTTTGTTTGAAATGAAAGCCAACAGAAAGTGAATTGAGCCCAATTGCTTAACACACTGTTAATAGCAGACATGCCCGAAATTCCATATATTCATTACTCTATTATTATTATTATTATTATTATTATTATTTACTTATTTATTACCATAAAATTGTCATCATATATTGCTCAAGTAGTATACATACCATAATGTTGATTTAAAAAATATGTAAAAGAGGATGTGAAGGCCTTAATCTTGCCAGGTAAAACAAATAAATAAATAATAAATGCAGATATTATGGCAAAATAAATATTCTTGTAGATATTTGAGAGTGAGCCCATGGCTGTGGGGGTAGGAATTTTTTCATTACTTGAAAGAATTACTCCCTTTAGTGTGTGTATCAATCATATAAGCTCAGTTGCATGGCAGTGGGTATAGTCAGAATAACATTCATTGATCTGAAACCATGTAATGACTGACTTTTGAATTTCTGTTTAACTGTTGCAGTGCAGGAGTAAGAGATGCGCCAGGGAGTGCTGAGAGTGTTAAACCATCCAGGCCCCAGGGGCCTGGCAATGCTACCACTGTGTTGTGGCATTACTCAGGCTCCCCCCTGCCATCTCTGGAAGCGTCTCTTCTCCAGCACCGGGCATCTGCTGGAAAAAGTTGCTGCACCTGCACCTCCAGTTCGTGGCACTCCATACAAGCAACTCAAAATAGGGGTTCCCAAAGAGATATGGCAGAATGAGAAGAGGTAGTGGAAAATTTTACTTTGACTCATTTAAAATTTGGCAGTACATTGTCTTCTGTTTCAGTATCCTTGCAGTAAATTAAATATTTGTTCAATGAAAGTGAGCAAAGTGGATAACTGCACGTTCTTGCAGAGGTCTCTTTAGAGATCTTGGTATTCTTACACTCCCTTTCCAGTATATTTACTCCCTGATGTGTTTTTGTTACTGATAGTAAAAACCAGTTTCAACTGAATTGTGATTTGCACAACCACAGTAGACAATTTTTATGTAGACTTTTGCCTCCTTTCTATGGTTCATAGTTGTGCTATATACTCTCATACAAGATATTAAATGACTTCTCAGCTAACATAAGCAAACAAAAAGGGGGTGGTGTTGGAAATCCATGTCAGTTCAAGAGAAAATTAAAATATATCATAACAGCCATTGTACCTGCAAATTACCTGGTTATCTAGATTCAAGGACTGAAAATCCATGTTAGCTACAAAGGAAGTAGTAGTATTCATTACCAAGGTGTTGACAGTAGTCGTATTGTAGACAGACCTCTGTTGTTACTGACAGTGCTCTCTTTCTCAAAAAAAAGTTCAGGGATACTCTCACACTAAATATAATGCAGCAACAGCTACTGAAGTTACCAATATAGCTAATTTTTTATTTAACTATAAAACTACATTGTAATATATCTAAAAACAAAGATGATGTGACTTACCAAATGAAAGTGCTGGCAGGTCGACAGACACACAAACAAACACAAACATACACACAAAATTCAAGCTTTCGCAACAAACTGTTGCCTCATCAGGAAAGAGGGAAGGAGAGGGAAAGACGAAAGGATGTGGGTTTTAAGGGAGAGGGTAAGGAGTCATTCCAATCCCGGGAGCGGAAAGACTTACCTTAGGGGGGAAAAAAGGAAAAAAGGACGGGTATACACTCGCACACACACACATATCCATCCACACATATACAGACACAAGCAGACGTCTGTATATGTGTGGATGGATATGTGTGTGTGTGTGCGCGAGTGTATACCCGTCCTTTTTTCCTTTTCCCCCCCCCCCCTAAGGTAAGTCTTTCCGCTCCCGGGATTGGAATGACTCCTTACCCTCTCCCTTAAAACCCACATCCTTTCGTCTTTCCCTCTCCTTCCCTCTTGCCTGATGAGGCAACAGTTTGTTGTGAAAGCTTGAATTTTGTGTGTGTGTTTGTGTTTATTTGTGTGTCTGTCAGCCTGCCAGCCCTTTCATTTGGTAAGTCACATCATCTTTGTTTTTAGATATATTTTTCCTACGTGGAATGTTTCCCTTTATTATAACCAAACTACATTGTAACTAACATTACCTACGTTACAACTGTTTCCACATTGGCATCAGTTCATGGCTGCTGTAGTCTTCTAGCCTCCTTATAAGGGGCAATCAAATGAAAATGAAACAGATGGAAAAAGTAAGTAAACTGTTTATTATTGCAAAGGTAATTGGCTAATTGCCATAATGTTAATACATTTATCCCACTAAAACGAATGATGGTCAATGTCTTCATGGAAAATGTTTGTAGTTGCCTAAGGAACCATGTTTGTACCAAGCAATCACCTTTTTGTCTGAAGCAAATTAGCGGGCATAAATGTCTTTCTTCAGAGATTCACAAATAACTGAAATCACATGCGTAGAGATGGAACTTTATGGAGGATGTGTAAGGGCTTCCCAGTGAAACTTTTGCAGCATAGTCAAAACATGTGGGTCCTCTGTAAAGCTCTTACACATGCTCCATACAGCCCTGATCTCTCTCCGTGTGTGTTACATGTTTTTGGAGTCCTGAGGAATGACGTCCATTGCGTCGATTTGCTATGGATGAAGAGGTGCACGCCTGGATTCAATCATGGTTGCATATGCAATTCCAAACATTTTTCCATGAAGTCACTGACCATCTTATCTTACAGTGGGATGAATATATTGAGTTATGGTAATTATCTTTGAACTAATAAACAGTTTACTTAAGTTTTCCATCTGTTTTGTTTCCATTTGATCATGCCTTATACTTTACTCTTGGTATCATTTGGAAGACATCTGCCTTTCATAAACCAAGTGTGTCCGTAACCCATAGATTGACAAACTTTTTAAGTTCTCCAGCATTGTAAAGAAGTTTCTTTGCGGGCAGAAGAGTTGAGGCATACTCGTCCCCCAGAGAAAGAGCACTAGTAACAAATGTTAGCCACAATCTTCTTTGAATGCTCCCAGTGTAATCAAGTAAATATTAATGTAATTGGATAGATAAAAAAATCTACTCACCAAGCAGTGGCAGGAGAACACACACACACACACAAAAAGGTTTTACTTATAAGCATAAGTAAAACCTTTTTTTATGTGTGTGTTCTTCCTTTTTTATGTGTGCATTCTACTGCTGCCACTTGGTGAGTAGATTTTTTTATGTATCCAATTACATTATATTTTCAAAAACTGGTTATTTTCATTGTTACAAATAAATATCAAGATATCAATAGAAGATAAACAACAGATATTTAACTTGACTGAGGAAGTAGCAGCTTTTTTATAAAGTTGCAGTTATTACTATACGTTTATCGGGCACAGGCACAAATAGTGTTGAACAAAATAGTTATAGCTTATTGTCAATACAGATGCAGAGTAAGTTCTAAGATTTTCTTGTCTTTTTGTTGACATACACCATGACTCATTCCACGTACCTGAAGGTTCACCTTCATGCCTTCATAGTAGGATCAACAGAATATGGCAAATTAATTAATTAATTAATTAATTAATTAATGTAGGTCATTAAGAGCCTTCATTAGTACTCAGTTTGTGTGCGAGAGCAGTGAGAATTATGTTACTGTGCATGAGTGAAGATTATTGAATTAAATGGCAATTCTCTTTCAGATGAAGACATAATCTATTGAAAGTGCTAGTTCTGCGAGAGCATGGTGAAAACCCTTCATCCTGACAGTGAAAGACTGTTTTAGGGTCAAAATACACTTAAAAGTTTCTTTTTGGATCAGGGCAGTTTGCCCAACAATTTTCTAGCAAGTAGATTCCATCCTTTAAATGTGGTTGTGGAAGATTTGCAAAATGCCCTTCTGTCACTGCCATAAACTCTTCACAGGATTCAAAATGCATACCAGTTACAAATTTATTTAGATTTGGAGACAGGTGGCAGTCAGAGGATGTCAAACTGTTGAAGAATTCAAAATGCATACCAGTTACAAATTTATTTAGATTCGGAGACAGGTGGCAGTCAGAGGATGTCAAACTGTTGAAGATGGTGGGTTTTTGTAACAGTTTGTTCTTAGTTTTGCCTTGCAAAGTACTTTTGTTGTCAGGTGCATTGTCCTCAAAAAATAAGTGCATTGTCCTCTTTTTCAATAGAGGTACCTTCTTACAACTTTTTCCCTGCTGGTCCAGAAGACTTGTGTAAAAATGAGTTGTTGTTTTACCCTCTATAGTAGGGGTATTCAACCTTCTTCGCCTACTGCCCACTTTTGTATCTCTGTTAGTATTAAAATTTTCTAACCACCATCTGGTTCCATAGTTAAGATGATTTATAACATAGTGAAGTAACTTCATTTTATAATCTTTATAAAGCAGAGTTACAACAAGTTAAAGCATATAATAATAATTACTAACCCAGTACTTAATTTTATGAAACCATAATGAAATTTTTTAAAAAGGCCTTACTGCCTACAGCCTCCATTGAAAGCTGAAATACTTACCATTGGGTGGTAGGGACCAGGTTGATTACCTCTGCTCTTGGAGGCATAATGTCATCAATAAGGAGAATATCTTTTGCATCCCAGAATAAATATGGGTGTAGTCTTTCAGGCAGGTGAAATTAACTTTGACTTCTTTAATGAAAGTCAGGCTGAGGTGAAAAATTAAAACAATGAATTACTAATGTTATCCTGCTTATAATCAGTATGTGTGATGGGAATATTAGCCATCTGCTGGGTGTTACAGAAAAATCTGTCTGCAATCACCCTATTTTGATAATGGATAAAGATTGAAAGATGGAAATGAAATATCCATTGAATCTCTACCACAACTGAATGATGGATAGTGTTACAGCTGAATAATGTTGTCCTTTAATCAGGAGAAACGCATAAATAAAGAAAATACAAAACACAGATGTGTTGGCACGAAGGGAAAGCTGCTGCAAGCTGTTCCTGAACTCGGTGTGTATCCAGATTTGGAATTTAGGTTGACATTGATTTCCCTTCTGTATCTGGAGCACCAGATCTGAAGAGTACCTACTGTTTCTAAATAGCTTTGAGACTTAAATACAAATCTGCAGACAAATATTTCCCAATTCTTCGACTTAGATTGTAATGTGCAGGCTAAATATTAAGACATTAGATTAAACTGACTTGTCTTATATTACAGGTATATGCTCCATACATGATGTAATCAAATGGGACCATGTAATAATCACTCAATCAACAGTTTGCACTTTTTTTCCTTTTCTTGTTCCATTTGAGCCTGTTCCTCTGGATGAAGAGAGTTTTTTAATATGCTGTTCAAATATTGGTTTACAGCTTTAAAAAATTGGACAATTAATTCCATTAAGCCCCCCCCTTCCTCTCAAAACTGCTCTACAGGAAATGTTTCGAATTGGCAATTTGTTTTAATTGGGTGAACATCTTCTGGGCAATATAAATCATCAATAAAGCAATTATTTACAAATGAAGGTTTTTGGCATAATGTAGAAACATGTAGGATTGGTGTCTTTCTCATATATAGCTACCTCTTGTATTTGTATTTCATATCAAGGAACTTCGCACAAATGTGATTGTTGTGTTGATTTTTGTGAACCACAAGATGATCACTTCATCACCACTAGTCAATGAAAAGTATTATCCATAAAGCAACTTTAGTGATTTTGTGATGACGTTTTACAAAATCTCTAGAAGTTTGAGTGTTGCTGCAGTTCTTCCTGCCTCAGGAATAGGTGAATATTGTTGTATCCTGTACAGATGAGACGCAAGTCTGAATTAATTTGTTGGAGCACTCTGTTATCTCATTTGACTGACACCAAGTTTAGAAATTATGAATGATGTTAGCATATGAGTATTTAAAACTTTATCATTATATTTTATTGAATATCGGTTTATTTATGTAGAGTGGCCTTAACTCCAGCCGTGGCTGCTACTCTTGTCAAGAAGGGCTTCACTGTTCAAGTAGAAGAAGGAGCGGGTTCAGAAGCAAAGTTTCGTAATGATGATTATACACAAGCAGGAGCCAAAATAGTGGATAAAACAACTGCATTTCACTCAGGTATAGAAGTAGTTACAAATCTACTTTTTTGTGTTGTTTGTTAATGGTTACTAGATACAATATATTTATTAAGATGCTGTAGATAATAGCAAGTTATATTCTTTACATGTACAAAATGTCTCTAACAAAATCTCATCTTACTTTTGGTAGAAAATTGACATCAAAGAAAGGCAGTTGGGCAACAGTGTGTAGTCTTATGTACAGCAGTTTAATGCTATTTTACTCTGCTGCACAGTTGATGAAATGGGTAATTTTTTGTTAGAATACTCAAGTTCAAGAATTTGATTCTGGCTCTAAGTTTAGTTTCTTATTTTATTTTTATCTAATTTTGATCTGCCCAATAAAGCTGCAGAATACACTGTTTCGTAAATCATACGTATCCTACAACTACAATTTTTTAACATTGAAAATAGGAATTTTTGGTCTGACATACCATAAATACTCATCAAGAGCAATAGTCAGTTACAGTTAATTACCTGTCATAGGGAATGAGTAACTACAAAACTTATCATTGTGGTGATGTTAGACATACACACCCCATTTAGAAAGAAGCAGCCAATTGAGTGAAAGCTGAAAGACGCAAACATTTCATGATGATGATGATGATGATAAAAAATAACAACAGAGTTTGCTACATGTGATGCAGGTTGCTATCCCTATGGGTGATGAATTCACTAAAGAAATCTAATGGGAAAGATACTTGGTACTAACCATTCAAACTAATGTCAGGAATTCATAACGGAAACTAGGTCCAGATGTAATTGATGAAGTACTGTGAAAGAATATACTTAGAAAACATTATTTGTGTGATTGCAGGGTAACTACCCAACATAAAAGAAGTAGGGATAGAGCCAGGAGAAGAGGGTTGGTGTCAGCATTTTATTTTACATTGGGGGAAGGGGTGTTAAGTGAAGAAAAGGAAAAGCTATACTGACAATAGAAAGGAAAAGATGGAGAGGTGGAGTGTGTGGATGGTTCAGATGGCTCCGAGCACTATAACATCTGAGGTCATCAGTCCCCTGGAGTGTGTGGAAGACAACAGAGTAAACATTTAAAGACAAAATACATCATGAAAAGTATAAAAAAGAACTCTAATTTCTGTGTTAGTATTAAGTAGTTGCACATATTTTATGTAAGACCTGCTGTAATTGTAGTAGAATGATTAAGAATCAAACACTTGAACTTGGACACACAGGGTAGCCGCACAGTCGAAGGCGCCTTGCCATGGTTCGCGCAGCTCCCCCTGTCAGAGGTTCGAATCCTCCCTTGTGTGTGTGTGTGTGTGTGTGTGTGTGTGTGTGTGTAATGCAAAACTCCACCCATTGCACTAACTGGACAGCACAGCTACAGAATATTGAACTGAGACACTTGTCATGCATGTGATTATGAAGGGGGACTGATGACCTCAGATGTTAAGTCCCATAGTGCTCAGAGCCATTTGAACCATTTGATTATGATATTTTGTATTGCCGATCTTTGACGACAATTTTCTAACAAAATATGTGTGCTAAGAGATTTTGTAGTGACTTGTTTATGTTGCTTGAATGCAAGGAATTGTGCTGTGATGTTAGAGTGCACAATTTCTGGTTTACCCTGTGTATAATGTAACAGATAAAATGAACAATATTTTCTTGGTTACTTGATGTCCTAGAAATGATGTAGTTTATGAAGGTGGGAAGACTGAATGGAGGACTTATATCATGTGGCATAGCTCACTTAAAGTAAAACCTCTTTAAGATAAAGTAAAAAATTAAGCTGATTGAAACCACATGTATAATTTAGAACAAAACTGTGAAAGACAAGACCATTGAAATTTTTTGTTAAGTTGAAATAAATTTGCTGGCTATGATTAACTCTGTGTAAGCTGTATTAGGTGCAGATATTCTATCTGTTGGTGAAATATGAAAATCTGTGCCAGACTGGGATGTGGCTTGGATTTTTTGCTTATTGCGAGTGGTGGCCTTACCATTAGGCTATCCATGTACACCTCCTGGACTGACCCAAACTTTTATATGTCACTCTGTCTACATCCTGATACCATAGTCACCTACATTCATCACTGAACGCTCACGGCTTAATTCTGTATTCCAGCATTTGTGAAAATAAGACTATGGGGAAACATGATCTATGAACTATCATGTAGTTTCTGCCGGTATGTAATATTTACATTGATGGGGATTACCAGCTATTTGAAATAAGATAGAAATAACTTTTCTGAAGGTAAATAACTTTGTGGTAGCTGTACTAGGTGCAGGTGTTCTACATGTTAGTCTGGGAGGCATGCATGGTAAGGTGACTGCTCACGATGAAATCTGGCCAGGCACAGATTTTCATATGTCACCAACAGGCAGAAGATCTGCAACTGATACACCTGACACCAAGTTACTCGCATTCAACAAATTTATTTCAGTTTAATTTCAAATGGCTGTCAATAATCTTTATTGTAAATGTTCCTTGCCGAGGTAGGCACTGGTCAATTATAGGTCTAGATTCCCACAGTCTTATTCTCAATAATCCCAGAATACGTAATTAAGCACCAAGCATTCAGTGTAGGAGATTAAGGTATAGGGATGTCAAAAGTGTGAGATATGGAAGTTTGGGTCAGTATGGGGGATGTGCATGGATAGCCTAATAGTAAGGCAAATGCTTGTGATAAGCAGGAAATCCAGGTTCTAGTCTTGGTCTGCTACAGATGTTCATATGTCATCAGTAGGTAGAACACCTCCAACTAATACAACTGATGAATGCAGCAAATTTATTTTGATGTGATTTCAAATGACTGTCAATTGTCATCAATGTAAATTTTTCATTAAGGTTTGAGTACATTTTATTTAATGAAGAAATTATCAAGTTTGATTTAATTACTTTCAAATTTTCTAATTATCATTATTATTGTCATTATTATTATTATTATTATTATTATTATTATTATTATTATTACAGAATAAATAGATTATTACAACTCGAAACTCAGAAGCTTGTGTGTGTTTAACTTTCAGATTTAGTATTGAAAGTGCGCCAACCCACTCTCACGGAAGTTCCAAACTTCAGGAATGGAACAACTCTTATATCATTTATCTATCCTGGACAAAATAAAGAACTTGTGGACGCATTGGCTGCCAAGAAGATGAATGTTTTTGGTGTGTACTTCATAGTTATTTCAGTTTGCCATAGATATTTCCACATCTCAAGACCCTCTCCGTAGGATCCCATGCAACATGACTAATTTTAATGTAATTTCAGTATCACAGCATTTTATGTTTAGACAATTGTTTCATACAACAAAATATGCAGAATGTAGTTGTGGGGACTGCATACATCTGCATCTACATTTATACTCCGCAAGCCACCCAACGGTGTGTGGTGGAGGGCACTTTACGTGCCACTGTCATTACCTCCCTTTCCTGTTCCAGTCGCGTATGGTTCGCGGGAAGAACGACTGCCAGAAAGCCTCCGTGCACGCTCGAATCTCTCTAATTTTACATTCATGATCTCCTCGGGAGGTATAAGTAAGGGGAAGCAATATATTAGATACCTCATCCAGAAACGCACCCTCTCGAAACCTGGACAGCAAGCTTCACCGCGATGCAGAGCGCCTCACTTGCAGAGTCTGCCACTTGAGTTTGCTAAACGTCTCCGTAATGCTATCACGCTTACCAAATAACCCTGTGACGAAACGCGCCACTCTTCTTTGAATCCTCTCTATCTCCTCTGTCAACCCGACCTGGTACGGATCCCACGCTGATGAGCAATACTCAAGTATAGGTCGAACGAGTGTTTTGTAAGCCACCTCCTTTGTTGATGGACTACATTTTCTAAGGACTCTCCCAATTAATCTCAACCTGGCACCTGCCTTACCAACAATTAATTTTATATGATTATTCCGCTTCAAATCATTCCGTACGCATACTCCCAGATATTTTACAGAAGTAACTGCTACCAGTGTTTGTTCTGCTAACATATAATCATACAATAAAGGATCTGTGAGGACTGTGAAGCAGTCAAAAAACATTTCAAATATACAGCCTCTGATGTCTACCTGAAGCAGATTAATACGCGCCGCTCTTCTTTGAATCCTCTCTATCTCCTCTGTCAACCCGACCTGGTACGGATCCCACGCTGATGAGCAATACTCAAGTATAGGTCGAACGAGTGTTTTGTAAGCCACCTCCTTTGTTGATGGACTACATTTTCTAAGGACTCTCCCAATTAATCTCAACCTGGCACCTGCCTTACCAACAATTAATTTTATATGATTATTCCGCTTCAAATCATTCCGTACGCATACTCCCAGATATTTTACAGAAGTAACTGCTACCAGTGTTTGTTCTGCTAACATATAATCATACAATAAAGGATCTGTGAGGACTGTGAAGCAGTCAAAAAACATTTCAAATATACAGCCTCTGATGTCTACCTGAAGCAGATTAATACAGACATTCTTTGCTTCCATCAGTCTGAGTCAGATTATTGTATTGTAAACATATGTTTTAGCTTGTGCAGTGTTATTTGCAATGAAGTGGCTTTTGTCAACCATCTTTTGTGTATCTCTGTTAACCTCCCTACCCAGATAACTACATAGTTGTTGCACATATGGATGTTAAAAATATGTATTGTGATTGCAGTTTTGAAGGTTTGTAATTTTCAAGCATAGTGGCACATGAGAACATAGTAACCAGTTGTAAGAATTCAAATGTGTACGGTGGAATAAGTATATCCACTCTTCCTCACACCATGTTAGCATGAGCCATGTGGCTAGCACAGTAACAGCTATAAGCTTCTGTAAAAATAAAAACTATAGCCACAATATACAGTATACAGCAAACAGCATACAAGCTGTAGCTGAGTGGTCAGTGCGACAGAATGTCAATCCTAAGGGCCCGGGTTCGATTCCCGGCATGGTCGAAGATTTTCTCCACTAAGGGACTGGGTGTTTTGTTGTCCTAATCATCATTTCATCCCCATCGATGCGCAAGTTGCCGAATGGGCATCAAATCGAAAGACTTGCACCCTGTGAACGGTCTACCCGACAGGAGGCCCTAGTCACACGAAATTTACATTTATATTTTTAGCTGATTTCTGTTACTGTGTTTGCCAAATGGCTCTTGCTTACATGGTATGTGGAAGAGCCAGTATACTTATACCATCATCCAACTATATTCCAGCATGTCATACCTTAACATTCTAGTGTGGAGCTTTACATCCCACTATGCTTGAAAGTGACAAAATGTCAAAATAGTAATCACAAGAAATATTCTAATCAGCTGTGAGTGAAATGACTTGGTCCAATAATTACGTTAAGGCCATGGACCCAGTCCTCATAAAAATCTTGAAAATTTGCAGAAATTATGAGCAGCAAAGTCGGATCTGTTATGAAATACACCATGTAAATCAGGTATGCAGGTAGCACCTAATTTGTAAACAAAAAAATGTAAATTCAAATCTGGTAGTCACTTCTCTCACATAGTCCCAAAGTAATTTCCTGGTTTAGAAGATATGGATCTTTGACTTTATAATGATTATTCTTAGCAATTTAGGAAATATGACACATGCAGTATGTAGCTTAAAATGGGATGCATAAGGATCCCAGTAGAAAGATAAGGTCTTAGTCAGGATATGAATATTGTCCTAATTCATTGGAGAATATAAATACAGTGCTCTGACAGCACATATTTATTTGGCTGAAGAGGGCAGGTATGCCACCAATATCTGATGCCTTGTTGTTGTTTAATGTGTGGGGTTTGTTTTATATAACATTGACCACTTCAGACTAATTTTTTAGATTCATGCACATGTTAGTAAGGTCATTCCTCAATACACTGAAAGACTACTGTCTTTGGTGGTGGATGGAAGATCAATTCAAATAGATTTGATATTTCTTTATAGTTCTGTTATTTAAGTAAAGTACCCCACATAAGGAAGAAAGTATTTTTTGTACTCTTTGTATTGCTGTAGCTAATCTTGCATTCTGTCATAGAGAACTTGCTTGAATTAATGTCGATTGTAAGTGTGTCAGTTCATCCAGAAGTTTTGTACTAGCTTGTTCTGGAGATTGTCATTGTTGGGCACAAGATGGGACTTGTGAATCAATGTTCAAAGAATATCGTTGTAAATGACCTTGGCAATTGGGTGCCATCACTTGTAAATCCATACTGCTATGGGAAAGTTTACAGTAAAAATAATGTCCTAAAGACCAATGTGCTCCCCCTGAACCACACACAAAAGCAGCAGACTTCCAATTTTCTCACGTTACATGGTAAATTCAATATTCTTATGGACAGACTGCCTTCAGGAAAATTAAAGGGACCTTCGGAGAAAAGAGAACCACCTGTATGAATATCAAGAGCTCAGATTAAAAACCAGTCCTAAGTAAAGAAGGGAAAGCAAAAAAGTGGAAGTGTATATAGAGCTTCTATACAAGGGAGATATACTTGAGGGCATTATTATAGAAATGGACGAGGTCATAGTTGAAAATGAAATGGGAGATGTGATGCAGCTGAAGAATTTGACAGAGCACTGAAAGACCTAATTCAAAACAAGGCCCTGGGAGTAGACAACATTCCATTAGAAATACTGATAGCCTTGGGAGAGCCAGCCATGACAAAACTCTACCATCTGGTGAGCAAGATGTATGAGACAGGTGAAATACCCACAGACTTCAAGAACAATATAATAATTCCAATCCCAAAGAAAGCAGGAGCTGACAGGTGTGAAAATCACCAAACTATCAATTTAATAAGTTGACATTGCAAAGTACTAACATTAATTCTTTACAGGAATGGAAAAAATGGTAGAAGCCGACCTTGGGGAAGATCTGTTTGGATTACGTAGAAATGTTGGAACTTGCGAGGCAAAACCGACCATATGACTTATCTTAGAAGATAGGTTAAGAAAAGGCAAACCTATGTTTCTAGTGTTTGCAGACTTAGAGAAAGCTTTTGACAATGTTGACTGCAATACTGTCTTTCAAATTCTGAAGGTGTCAGGGGTAAAATACAGGGAGCAAAAGGCTATTTACAGTTTGTACAGAAACCAGATGACAGTTATAAGAGTTGAGGGGCACAAAAGGGAAGCAGGAAGCAGTGGTTGAGAAGGGAGTGAGACAGGGTTGTAGCATATCCCTGATGTTATTCAATCTGTATATTGAGCAAGCAGTAAAGGAAACAAAAGAAAAATTTGGAGTAGAAATTAAAATCCATGGAGAAGAAATAAAAACTTTGAGGTTTGCCAACGACCTTGCAATTCTGTCAGAGACAGCAAAGGACCTGGAAGAGCAGCTGAACAGAATGGACATTGTCTTGAAAGGAGGATATAAGATGAACATCAACAAAAGCAAAAAGAGGGTAATGGAATGTAGTGGAATTAAATCAGGTGATGGTGAAGTGATCAGATTAGGAAATGAGGCACTTAAAGTAGTAGATGAGTTTTGATTTTTGGGAAGCTAAGTAATTGATGACTCTCAAAGTAGGGAGGGTATAAAATGTAGACTGGCTATGCCAAGGAAAGTGTTTCTGAAGAAAAGAAATTTGCTATCATTGAGTATAGATTTAAGTGTCAGGAAGTCTTTCTTGAAAGTATTTGTATTGAGTGAAGCCATGTATGGAAGTGAAACGTGGACGATAACTAGTTTAGAGAAGAAGACAACAGAAGCTTTCAAAGTGTGGTGCTACAGAAGAATGATGAAGATTAGTTGGGTAGATCATGCAAGTAATGAGGGGATACTGAAGAGAACTGGGAAGAAGAAGATTCGTGGTACAACTTGACTCGAAGAAGGGATCTGTTGGTAGGACATGTTGCGAGGCATCAAGGGTCACCAACTTAGTACTGGATTGAGGTGTGGAGGGTAAAAATCATAGAGGGAGACCAAGAGATGAATACACTAAGCAGATTCAGAAGGATGTAGGTTGCAGTAGTTACTCGGAGATGAGGCGGCTTGCACAGGGTGGATTAGTATGGAGAGTTGCAACAGACAAGTCTCAGGACTGAAGACCATAGCAACAACAACAACAACATGGATAGGCATCAGATTCACAAAGAATTTCATCATTCTTTTCTCACCATGGAACCACACTGAGACTGTGTTGTTAATATATTTCCAAACCACCAGTGATTATAAAACTGTAGAATTCATTTCCTGTCAAAATTATAATGAGTTTATTGTTTATGTATGTTCTACATATACATATACCTGTTTTAGAAGTGTGAAACTGGAATTTGGTTGCAATAATTACAGGTCCGTAGATTGATTGTTCAGTATAACCTCCATTGTTATTTTTAAATTTCTCCTACCTCTCCGACAGGCAATGAACACCATGCCAAAAAACACAGTTCTTGTTTTGAAGCGAACCAGTCGGCGAGCCATTTTCATATATTTTCATAAGATTGAAGCATTGCTCAGTGAGAGTGTGTCAGATGACAATCAGATGGAGCCAAGTCTAGAGAATAGGCTGCATCCCCTAGTATTTCCCAGCCTTGATTGTTTCCCTGACATGTTTTGCTATGTGTGATGGGGTGTAATCATGGAGAAATATGACTTTGTGTTGCCTTTTCTATATTCCGGTCATTTTTCACATAATGCTCAATTTAAATTGATCATTTGCTGATGCTAATGATCAGTGTTAATGGTTTCACCAGGTTTTCGCAGCTCATAATAGATGACACCCTTCCGATCCCACTAAACACAGAGCATTGTCTTCTTTTGAAAGTGATTTGGTCGTGCAGTGGAGGTTGATGGTTTCCCTGGATTCACCCATGATTTATGACACTTAGGATTCTCAAAATATGTCAATCTTTCATCACCTATCACTATTCGATGGAGAAATGACTTTCTTTTGTATCTGGTGAGCAGCATGTCACAAGTGGTCTTTAGATTTGCTTGCTGTCCTTCATTCAGTTCGTGCAGAAACCATTTTCCCACTTTCTGCACCTTTCCCATAGCTTTCAACCAAAGAGAAACAGCTTTCTGCATTACATTCAATAGTAGTGTGAGTTCCTGCTGAGTTTGAGTATCATCTTCATCCAATAAGGCTTGCAATTCATTGTCTTTGAACTTTTTCAGTGGTTTCCTGTGATCATTGTTTCTCACATCAAAATTACGACTTTTGAATTTCTTGACCCACTCAAAACACTGTGGTTTCCTGAGAGCATGTTTGATGAAAGCTTCAACAGGCATTTGATGCAACTCTGCAGCAGTTTTCTTCAAATGATATCAGAAAACCAATGCTGTCTGCAAATCATAGTTCATAGGCCCAAAACTCGATATGTTATTGGGTTTGACACAGGCATTGATGTATGGAATGTGGGTTACTGTGTGTTGACATTCGATGTCAGCCATTACAGGAAGTAGATGGCACTGCAGATGTGGTCTCACGGGCCCTACACTGACAGCTGGCACCATCTATAGGGAAATTCCGGTTTCATACTTCTGCACCTAGTATATATGTACTCCACAAGGCACTGTGTATTGCATGGTGGAGGGTACCTTGTCCCACTGCTAGTCACTTCCTTTTATGTTCCACTCGTAAACAGAGTGAAGGAAAAGTGACTATCTATATGCCTCTTATGTTCCTGTCACTTATGCAAGATGTATGTTGGTGGCAGTAGAATCGTGCTACAGTCAGCTTCAGATGCTGGTCCTCTAAATATTCTCAACAGTATTCCATGAAAAGAACATTGTCATCCCTCCAGGCATTCCAATTTGAGTTTACAAAATGTCTCTGTAATGCCTACAGGCTGTCCAAATATACCAATACGAAATCTAGCAGCCTGCCTCAGGGTTGCTTCAGTGTCTTTCTTTAGTCTGACCTGCTGGAGATTACAAACACTCAAGCAATGCTCAAGAATGGGTCACCCTAGTGTTCTATATACAGCCTTCAGATGATACCCTTGTCTCTGATGAACACTCACAATTGAGGACAATGTACTGGAGTCTATCACTTAAGAAGTCTCCAGACCACTGTCATATCTGGAAACCTATTCCATATGCTTTTACCTTCATTAACAGTCTGCAGTGGAGCACTGTCAAGTGCTTTCCAGAAATACGCAGTTTGCCTGTTGCCTTTCACCCATGGTTGGCAGGATATCATGTGAGTTGCATGTGAGTCATGCTTTATGAATCCATGCTGATTTGTGGACACAAGCTTTTTCATTTTTTGCTTTTCTTTGTAAATTGGAGTGGTGTCCCATGTTTATTATAAAATTATTTTATTCGTAATGCAATTCATATGGTTTCTTCAGCAAACTGGGTGAATATTTTGAATCTTGAGTTGTTAATACTCTAATGTTTTGCAATGACAGATATTCCAGGGTGCAAACAATAAAAAAAGAGAGAGAAAGAGAGGTGATCCCTTACTTATAGTTGATTGATGTATGATGAATCTTTATGCAGTTACATGCATGTATGTGTATCAGATAATTCATCTGTAGTGATTGGTTAACTTTCTTCAGTTTTAGTGTTTAATAATGAAATTGTTATTAATTATCCTCAGTAGTAACTAACTGTGGCACATAGAACTAGTTTGAAAAATGAATATCAGTTAGTACACTAAATGTGCCACACTGCTCGAAAACAATTACACAATTTTTCATTCACTGACTTGCCTCCTACTTTCACCTCTGTTTTCCTTAAATTAAAATATTAATTACTTCCCTAATTCACCCATTTTTCTTCATCAATTCTTCAAATCCTTATCATTTGATTTTACTTGTAGTAGCTTCATTTTAAGCAATCAACTGGATCTCTGAAAAGCTGCACATTTACTGTTTTCTTTATTTGTACGTTGTGCTTGTATCTTGATTGACTATTCATTTTTTTATGCTCAGCTTTTACCTTTCTCACTTTCACATTTATTTGTGCTACCTCACTTTCCTTCTTGGGTGAAAAATGTTAATAAACTCTACATATTGCATGAGACGTAATTGCTGCCAGAATATACCTTCAGGAGGCAAAATCTGTAGTACCGCCAACAGACAAACATAAAAATCTTCTCTACAGGTGAGTCGCTCACATCCCGAGGTATGAATGACCTGCTCTTACTTTTAATGTTTCACAACCTATCCCCCTCTCCTTGCTGAGGAAGGAACTAATGATTCTGAAAGCTAGAAGAGTGGCACTTTTACTCTTGTATGTATTTATCAGCAGTTCTACACATCTCATATAGTGAGGGCAATTGATAGCCTTTACGTCTCATTTTTTATAAGTTTCCTCAATTGAATTTTCATTTGATACCATCTATATTTAGAATATATTTCATGTGTTTCCATTATTAATGTAACCAGCTGTGATTTCTTGTTCCTTTGTTATATATCTGGAAACAGTTGTGACACCATTGGTGACACACTATTTACGTTTTCCTATTGCTGTTTCAGGAATGGATTGTGTTCCTCGGATATCGAGAGCTCAAGTGTTTGATGCTCTTAGCTCTATGGCAAATGTCGCAGGTTACAGAGCTGTAATTGAAGCTGCAAATAATTTTGGACGATTTTTCACAGGTACTTTTGCATTATTATTACACTTTCAAGTTTTGGATTTTCTTGTGTCTTGTGTTTCTTTATAATTTTGTTTCTTTACAACTTTTATTGTGTGCAACTACTATTTACAGCTATGGAAATACTCTCAGAGCAGAAGTAAAACACAAAATTTGAAAATAAAACTTTGGCTATTAAACAAGTGAAGAACAGGTATGGGCAGTCATGAGAAAGAAAAATTCATGTGGCTTTGTCAGTATACTGATTGAGCCATTTGCATATTAGATACCATACTATAACTACAGGGTAGTATCTAAGGCTCCATTCATAACAACTATTTTGAAAGTTAATAAATCATGGTCTGAAAGTGGCACACACAATAAGGAAAAATATTAAAAACACAAATGGGAAAACTCATTTTTATGTGTATTGTGGAGTTATAAACAATTAATAAAACGATAGTGTACCATTCCCCTTAATGATTGATGAATTGCAAATAAGCTCATATGAGGTACTGATTTTATTCAGACTTGAGGGGAATTAATTTCAAGCAAAAAACTGAAAGACGTTGATGGTGCAGTAAGTAAAAGAAAGAACAAAGGAAATATTGAAATAAATTTACACATGGGTCTATTCATTTGTTGCAAAATTAGAATATTTTTTAATTAAAGCAGAATACAACTGGATAATGAAATAATTAACTGGTCATGTTAATGAAATTTAAGAAGAAATTGTCATTTAATATATATCAGTTCTGGAAGGTTCTCAAAATTCCCTATGTTTGTATATTCTGTAATATTCAGTGATTGTATAAACAGCTGCCCTCTCCATCCAGGTGTTCAGTTCGGTTTTATTCTAGCTGTACATTCGTGTTTGTAATAAACATGATTTTATTGCTAAATGTTGTACTACCCTGCTTCCAAATTTGGACTTTATTTTGATTATAGTGTGACAGTATGTGTTTTTAAATTATTATTATTATTATTAATTTGAGGAAAGTAAATTATTGTGATTGTATTGTTTCAATAACACATGAATTTTCTTTTCATTATGTAAGGTCAGATAACAGCAGCAGGTAAGGTACCACCTGCCAAGATCCTCGTGATAGGAGGTGGTGTAGCAGGCTTGGCAGCCATTGGACAGGCAAAGAACATGGGTGCAATAGTTCGTGCCTTTGACACACGATCAGCTGTTAAGGAACAAGTGGAGTCTATGGGAGCTGAATTTCTGGAAATTTCCATTAAGGTGGAGTTATACATTTAAATTCTAACTCTCTTCAGTTTCCATTCAGTTACTGATATATTTTGATATGGAACAAAATAGTCATTTAGTTTTATGACTGTTTTCAAAATACTGGACTTCATTTACTAATGCAACATCTCATTTGGTATTTTTTCCTCATTTTCCATGCAGGAAGAAGGCGAAGGTGCTGGTGGCTACAGCAAGGAAATGTCAAAAGAATTCATCGAGGCAGAACATGCATTGTTTGCCAGACAGGCACGAGAAGTAGATGTTATCATAACCACAGCACTGATTCCAGGGAAGAAAGCACCTTTGCTAATTCTTAAGGTTAGTAAAAAATTTGTAAAATTGTACTCTGATAATTTTTTGGAACGAAATATTTGAATGTATATTTATAGTGGGAAAGTTGTGTTACAATGTATATAATTTTAGGAGTAAAGAATACCACACACCGAATAGTGGCAGAGTTTAGTCGTTGACTGGTGCACAGAAGAGAAAGAAAATTTATTGGCTTTCAGTCAATCCTTTCTTGAGTTAGAATAACCCCCCCCCCCCCCCCCCCACCCCCAACCCACCCACCCACACACACACACACACACACACACACACACACACACACACACTCTGAGAGAGAGAGAGAGAGAGAGAGAGAGAGAAGAATATATGAGAGTATTGAACACGTAACTCAACTCGGTTTATAGAGAGAGATGGGAAGCTAATAATCATTGGATCATTGGGGGGGGGAATGCTGTGGTAGGAAGCGACATAGAACACAGAGATAAAGGAAAATATCAGCTCATTAATAAGAATGAGAAAGGAGAAATCGCCTTGAGTTCTGCAATAAATATTTCAGCTGGTAACAACAGATGCACAGTTCGAGAGTCACAAGATGAGGAATACTTGGAAAAGGCTTATAGATGGAAAGATATCAGATGGATTACATCATGGTAAAACGGAGATTCCAAAATTAAATAATGGACTGTAAGGCATACCAGGAGCACTCAGATCATGATTGAGGTATGACGAAATGTAGGCTGAAGTTTAAGGGAATGGTCAGGAAGAATCAGTACGTAAAGAAGTGGGATATTAAAACTTTGAGGAATGATGATAGGTATCTGAATTTATGGTAGCCTGTAGTTATTATGCTAATGAATATTATGGTGAGCAGTTCTGTTGAATAGCTAAAAATGGCAATCACAGAAGTTGGACCAACATGTACAATATTATGAAAAGGATAGTTGCTACTCATCATATAGTGGAGAGACAGTTGAGTGGGGGAGAGGTGGGGGGGATAGCAGGAAAGGAGAGGAGTAAAAAATGCTTGGGTGGAATAGAGGGCTGTGTAGTGCTGGAATGGGAACAGGGAAGGGGCTGATGGGTGATGACAATGACTAACAAACCTTCATTAGTCATTGTCATCACAGTCCTTTCTACCGTCTCCCACTTCTACTTTTCTGTCTCTCAATCCCTCTCCACACTACCATGTCGTTGCCCACTAAACACAACTCTGTCTCCACCAGAGTTAGTTTGCCAATGCCACATTCCTAACTTTTGCACTTGCTACCTCTACTTCCCAGTGATCCTTCCCTCCAACCCTTCTTCAACCTCTACTTTTCACTCTGTCCTCATCGTCTGTGTTCTATAGCTGGTACTGTACTTATCAGTGTACTAACTTTGACCTCCTACTCTCTGATGCCTCCCTCTCCATATTCCTTTCTTCACATCCTCACACTGAGTGAAATAGCACAGTGGTTAGCACACTGAACTCGCATTTGGTAGGACAATGGTTCAAACCCGCATCTGGCTGTCCAGATTTAGGTTTTCCGTAATTGCCCTAAATCCCTCCAAGCAAATGGCAGGATGGTTCCTTTGAAGGGGCATGGCCAATTTCCTTCCCCATACTTCACACAATATGTGCTTGTGCTCCTTCTCTAATGACCCAATCTTCCTTCCTTACTTGCCCTCACAACAAATGGATTCCTCTATATCTACATTTGTCTTCCCAAGAAACTTTATGGTGGATGGGAGAGGGTACTTCTGGTACTAATAGCTTCACCCCCCCCCCCTGCCCCTCCCCAAATCAGTGTGGTAATTTGAGAAATAAGGTGGAAGGAGGTAATATTTTGCCTCTCTCTTCCTGGAATGTTCACTCATAGAATTTTAACAGCAAATCTCTCTGTGCGGCACAGCTTCTCTTTTATAGCATCTGCCACTGGAGGCAGTGGAGCCTGTCCATAACACTGCCACAGAGACTAAAACAGCCAAGTGATTAAAAACTTCTTTGTTGGCTTCCCCCACCCCCCACCCCCCTCTCTCTCTCTCTGTCTGTCTGTCTTTCCCAATCTTTTCTATTAATCCATCTTGGTAAGGATCGAAGGCTGATGAACTCGAGAGCTGATGAAACAAGTGTTTTTTAAGCCACTTCTTTTGTGCAAATATGGTTCTTGAGTGAGACATGAGATGTCGTTGAGTTGGTAAGGGGGGGGGGGGGAGGAGGAGGAGGAGGAGGAGGAGGAGGAGGAGGAGTGTGTCTTGCTGCTGATGGCTGAGAGAATGTAATGGAAAAATTCTGATTCTGTGAGGGGTCCATTAAGATCCATGTAAACATGCTGGACTGAACCTTGGATATCAAATAGTAACTGTGTTATGGCTGTGGATACCAACCTATTTTAGAGCATTGGCAAGCTGTACAAGCTTGAGCCCAATACTTATAATCATGTGTGATGTTGGGCCACATGAAACAGTTTGTGGCTAATCTAGCTGCTGCATGGACACCCAGATGTGATGGTCCATGCAGTCTGTCAAAAGTAGCCTCCCACATAATGACTGGATGAGGGGTCTAAGGTGTTTTTGTGACATGTCATTTAAAACTTATGCTGATGAACCATGAACAGTGCAATGTTTGATCTGCAAGTGAGCCGTAGTGTCAAGTAGGAGGTAAAATAATTGTGTCTTGTAGTTGTACCATGCCCAGCGCATCTTAATCAGTATCCACTGAGAGTGAAATGATCCAGGAGAGAAGCCTGTGACAATGTTGTCTGCACAGTGAAGATATCAGATATCAGTCATTAAGTGTGCAATATAATCATGATAAGAAATACCATGGATAGTATAATTTTCTTGATGTGTAGCAGATGAAGTCCGTCAATGGGTGGTGATTGGTATAGATGATAAATGGTCTGCCTTCAATATCATCTTCTAAATGGTGCACTGCTTGATGCATCATGAACAATTCCTTATTGTATGCTGACCGCTCATGCTGAGAATCAGTCAGGTTCTTGGAGAAAAAATGTGGCTGTTGCTGTACTCCTACTGTTGTCTGCTGAAGCACTACATCAGTAGCAGAATTGCTCACATCACAATGATCAACAGAGAGGCAGTAGGTAGTGGGTGTGGCAATGTCATAGCCTGGTCAAATGCTCATTGCATCTGCAGGGCCCACACAAGATCTAATTTGCCAGATGTGTGTTTGCCTGCCTGAACATTCGTTGATGGAGTCTGAATGGCAGCTATGTAAGGTGAGAGCCTATGATAAAAGTTTACCATTCTGAGAATCTTGGTGTAGTTCATGGCCTTGGCACCCGCAAGCTGAGTTCTGTGCTTTGTGTAATAGGCTGTATGCTGCTCCTGCTAACAGCATGACCAAGAGAGGTAACTTCATGTTTCTGCAGCTGACATTTGTTACCACTGAGTACAGTGCCAAAATGTTGAAATGTTTTGAAAATAAGTGAGAGATGCTCTTCATGTTCATGTGGGGAAATGGAAAGACTGAGATATTGTTGATGTATGTGATGTGTGTAGTGGAAGGTGAACTTGAAAAGAATCTTGTCTGTGACTATCTGCCAAGTCTCTGCTGCATGTAAAGAAATTAATAAAGTGTAAATGGAATGATGTTCACTGTCTTGGGTATGTCCTTGTACATAGGAATTTGCAAATAAGACTTTCCACAATCTAACACACTGAACACTGAGGCACCTGCTGAGATATGGGTGAAGACCTGACTGTTCAGAATTGAATAGCTGCCCAGAATCATTCAGTTCCTGCCTTAATTGCTAGGGAATGGATACTAACTTTGGTGATACTAATAACCTTTTTGGACAACCAGAATTTCTTTGGGTTTTGTGAAAGATCATTTGACAATATTCTGCATTTGTAGGTCACTGAAGTCTTCATGCATTGCTCTCTTGACAGCTAAACATGTTTCTTTAGCATCTCTCTATCTATAGTCCTATGCTTTGTATTAGGTTTATTATGCAATAGTCTCTCTTTCTTCAGAAGTTTCTTTATAGTGAGTGTATACCAAGGAGGGTCCTTCACACTATGAACTGTTCTATTGGGTACGTATCTATCCAGTGTGCAGTAAATTGTGTTTTTACACCCGAGCCATAGTTCCTCTACATGCTCCTGCCCTGTGCTGAAATTTGCAAGTTCCTCATTGAGATATGACACTTTGGTAATCATTGTTGCCACAACTGCATCATGATCACAATGTGGACATCATCAAAGAGGTCAGGTCTATTTCTTGACATTAGATCCAATATATTTCTGTAATGGGTGGGGTTCCGAACTATCTGTTCTAGGTGGTTTTCAGAGATGGCATTTATTAATGTTCCACAGGATATCTTATCACACCAACCACTAGCAAAACTGTAATTGTAGGATTAAAGTCTGCGTTGATGATTACGGTATGATTCGGGAACTTACACACAAGCGAACTGAGGTTTTCTCTGAAGTTTTATGTCAAATCAGGAAATGCGTCTGGTGGGTGAGAGAAGGAGCCAGTTACTATTTTATGTCCAGCCTAAAAAATCTTACATGCAGCTTCAATGTCGTATCTTGGCGGGTTTGAAAAATACACCTTATCCATTTCCCATTAGCCTGTCATTTCGATATACACTTAAATTTTCCCCTCAAATCTCACTACTATGAATTTCAGTTTTCAACCAGCTTTTTTATAACTAGTATTATGTGAGGTTCACTGCTTTTCAGGGGAGTGCTTTCAACAATGGCACTTTCTTGCAAATGCTTTGGCAGTTAACCACTAGGATTTTAATACTCTCATCTGCGAGAGGCATTTCTTTCGATCTTACACTGATACTTCTTGGCTTCCTATGGCTATTGTTATCTGGATTGGATAGTGTGTCACCTAATCTTAAAAAAAGGGGAAAAAATAAAACTTTGTGTGACCCTGCACACACCAGCTACCTGGATAGCAGTCTCTGATGTTTTGTGCACACCTGACTCGTTTAGGGGCACCCTACAGTTGTCAGTTTTAGTCTGTTTTCTATTCTGTGATCATTTATTTCGATATCTGCCATTTTAGGCATTTTGTGCAGTACTGAAAGAAGATACCCGTGATATAATCTTTTGTGATGAATCGATCTTAGAAGTTGAAATTTGTTATTTCAGGCTTCTCTCTTTTATCTTTTGTTTCAGTGCCAGTGTGGTGACAGTGGACCTAATAAACGTAGGATTTTTAGTTTGAATGGTTGGCAAAATTTTGCTTTTGAATTTACTGAACACTTCTTGCAGTGCTCTTGCTACACATTTTCTTGGCTTCACTCAGCTTTCATTTATTAACTAGCCTTTGGTTTCACTTAAATCTGTGATTGAAATTGTTTTTGCTTCCGTAGCAACTTTTTTATCGTTCCATTCAACCATGGTGGAACGTTCCCATACCTCACAATCTTGCTTGGCCCATACATGGCTGTACAGTGGTTTTGAATGTTATTGATTTATCTTCCTGATCTTTGGTCTTCAAGCTGAATAGATGATGTTGACTACTGAGATACTCTCCAGTCTGCATCTGTCACTTTTAGTAAGCAAAAATATTTTCCTACCTTTATTAACATTCCTTGCAACAACACCCATTATCTTCTGAGTGGGCAGCCATGATAAATTTGAGGAAAGGCATAATCCACAAGGCTGTGATCAAATATTGTGCTTTATTCTGCACTACAAGCTTAGGGCATGGCCCATTTTCAAATGCATCTACAACAGATGGGGATACATCATAAAAAAATGAGATGAAGATGATGTCTCCTTCACCTGTTATAGATGTACTTGAAAATTGGCCATGGTTGAAACTAGTAGTGCTCGACAAAGTAAAATTTTAAAATACAGCCCCATGGAATGATGTCTTTCGTTGTAACACTATTAATAATTGGTGCTGTCACAGCCTTAGGATCACTGATGCCCTCCTCTACATTAACTGATTCAAAGAGTCCAGATCTGTTAGTTGCTACGAGGTCTAAGATATTTTCCTGATGATTTGGTTCTGTAATTATCTGCTTGAAGTAATTTTCGGACAAAACATTCAGAATCATCTCATATGGATCTGGTAGTAGTTTTAATCATTAGGCTCTCCTATTGCATAACTGTCAAGTGGAGGACCCTCTCTATTACATTAGCGTAACCAGGAAACTTATTCATGACATTCTCAAAGTTGTCTCTGAAGCATTTTGCCACTACAGTCTCTTACACTGGTGGCTTATGAAAGCGTCCATTACCAAGGATCTACATTTGATGCTTAACTTCATCCAGATTATTTCACATTTGGAATCTGCAATGACCTCACCAGATATCATACGAGAGTTCTTTACAGTAATAAGTATGCGACAATCACTGGTGTCTAATCCATTCATGTCATATATATTCCAGTCTGAATTTAGGATTTCACTTTTGCTTTCTGTTCCATTGCTATGTGAGGATTATTACCTTTCATTGTTCTGTAACCTTGCGATGGATGTTTGTGCAGTTTATTAATATCACACTGGCGTTTTCTCTTTCCTATCTGCAAGGATGAAAGTTCTCCTCTGAAAGTAATGTGGCTGATTTCTTTTCGATTTCATTAGGAAATTCATGAATGGTCTAAGGAGGGGTATCTAATCAAAGAAACCTTCATGTGTATGCCAGACATACTCTGCTACATGAGTAACCATTTCTTTAGTGTAGTGCATGTCTTACCCCATCAGAAGGGACTCTGCAGTTCTCAGTATGTTACTTCAGGTCAAGAATTTACATCTGACATCATAAAATTCACATTCCTCACTATAGCAAAATCATCTGAGCCACTGGTTTAATCCTACCACTCAGCTCCAGACACATGAATAGCAAAAACAGACCTCCAAAGTTTGAATAGAGCATTAGTAGTGTGTTGCTTGACACAGTCACGTCAGTTATATATCTAGGCATAAAGTTGCAAAGTGATAAGAAATTGAATAAGCATGTAAGGACAGTAGCAGGATAGGCAAATGGTTGGTTGGTTTATTGAGAAAATTTTAGGAAAATGTTGCTCATATATAAAGGAGACTGATGTAGAACACTAGTCCAACTCATTCTTGATCGGTGCTCGCTGCTAGATTTGTTACTAGTAGGTATGATCAACATGCGAGTACACTGAAGAGCCAAAGAAACTGGAAACCTGCCTAATATCATGTAGAACCCCCGCAAGCATGCAGGAGTGCCACAATGTGTTGTGGAATTGACTCAACTAATGTCTGAAGTAGTGCTGGAGGGAACTGACACCATGAATCCTGCAGGGCTGTCCGTAAATCCATAAGAGTACAAGGAGGTGGAGATCTCTTCTGAACAGCATGTTGCAAGGCATCTCAGTTATACTCAATAATGTTCATGTCTGGGGAGTTTTGTCACCAGCAGAAGTGTTTAAACTCAGAAGAGTGTTCCTGGAGCCACTCTGTAGCAATTCTGGATGTGTGGGGTGTCTCATTGTTCTGCTGGAATTGCCCAAGTCTGTCAGAATGCACGATGGACATGAATGGATGCAGTTGATCAGACAGGATGCTTATGTGCATGTGGCCTGTCAGAGTAATACCTAGATGTATAAGAAGTCCCATATCACTCCAGCTGCACATGCCCCACACTGTTTCAGAGCCTCCACCAGCTTGAACAGTCCCCTGTTGACATACAGGGCCCATGGATTCTTGAGGTTGTCGCCATACCCATATGCATCCATCTGCTCGATACAGTTTTAAAGAGACTCATCCCACCAGGCAACATGTTTCCTGTCATCAATAGTCCAATATCAGTGTTGATGAGCCCAGGTGAGGTGTAAATGTAAAGTTTGTGTAGTGCAGTCATCAAGGGTACACGAGTGGGCCTTCAGCTCCGAAAGTCCATATCGATGATGTTTCATTGACAGTTTGCACGCTGACAATTTTTGATGGCCCATCATTCAAATCTGCAGCAATTTACAGAAGGGTTGCACTTCTATCATGATGAATGATTCTCTTCGTTCATCGTTGGTCCTGTTCTTGCAGGTTATTTTTTCAGCCGCAGTGATGTTGGAGGTTTGATGTTTTACCAGATTCCCGATATTCATGGCACACTCATGAAATGGTCATATGGGAAAATCCCCACTTCATCGCTACCTCAGAGATGCTATTGTCCCATCACTTGTGCACTGCCTACAACAGCACGTTCGAACTCACTTGAATCTTGATAACCTGCCATAGTAGCAGCATTAACTGATCTAACAACTGTGCCACACACTTTTTGTCTTATATTGCCATTGCCACCCACACCGCCTTATTCTGCCTGTTTACTTATCTCTGTATTTGAGTATGGATACCTATACCAGTTTCTTTGGCACTTCAGTGTGTTACAGAGATGCTTCGTGAGCTCAGTGGAAATATCTGGAAGGAAGACAACATTCTTTTCATGTGGCACTGTTGAGAAAGCTGGCCTTTTAGACTGACTGCAAAGTGATTCTACTGTTACTAACATACATTTCGTGTGAGGACCACGAAGATAAGAGAAATTTGGGCTTGTGTGCAGGTACATAGATATTCGCTTTTTCCTCGCTCCATTTGCAAATGGAAGGACAGGGAATGACTAGCAGTGGCGCAAGGCACCGTCCACAATGCACCATACAGTGGCTTGTGGAGCATATATTTAGATGTAGGTGATTACTATTCCCTTAAGGTGCTCCATTACCCACTCACTCATGCTGGAGCTCTCAATGACCAACACACCCAACTTTTGTGCTTGTCCAAGCTCAGCATGAAAATTGCCCACTGGCCAACAGACATGCTAGCTCAAAAGTGTTATCACACTGGATAGTACTTCACTCTTGTTGCTAAGTAGTAGTGAGATAGTTGTTCAGCCAGTTCCCACATTTGCCTTTTAACCAGCTTTAAGTGATTCCACCATCTTTCACCATTTGTCCTTGACTGAAGACAAACTTGTCAGATGTTGCATGTTGGGAGATGTAGTAAGAACAGAGTGTCCGGGGGGACTCCAGTAGCACCAGAAGTGTGACAGCTCTTGACACAGATGCCCCAACACCACTGTAGCTAAGAGCAGCAGCCTGAAATCTGTTCACTGAGGCCAACACGCCTTCCAGTTGTTCTGGGCAGTGACCAGTTAGCCTTATGCCTGCAAACCACAGCACAGGTCCTATCAATTTCCTTCTTGTAAAAAATGTATAACATTTAATTTTGGGGTCTGAGTAACCTGCTTCTTCATGCTTTTCCTACTTATTCCTCTTCTTTCTCTGAGGAACAAACCAATAGTCCTAAAGCAAGGTTGCTGAAGGTAAGGCGGCCAGCATTTTTGTCTCATAATTGAAGGGCTTATTTCAATAGTGGTACATGTCCATTTTTGTTTATTTTAAGATACAGAGTCCTAAAGTTAAATGAGTTCTGAAAAATCTGCAGTTGAGATACCAGAAATATTCAAGCAAATGGCTTCTTGCTAGAGATTAACCTTTCTTTCTGTTTGTTTGGATCATTAATGTCAGAAGCACTATAATCAGAAAAGTGGAGGTAATGGACTTGTACCACTTGTGAAATAAGCCCTTCAATTAAGATGTTGGGTGTAAATTGTAACCACCAATACAGGAATATACTTTGTTGATGGAGTAAAATGTATGATTGTCTGTTATTTCTAATGCACTCTTTTAGCTGAAATACAGGGTGTCCCAAAAAGAATGACCCAATTTTAAATAGAATTATTTATTAGGAAGTAGGGCTTAACACCAACAAATTGCATACTAAATTACTCAGAAAAGACAGAAGATTATAAAAATCCATCATAAGTGTTCAATATGTCCTCCATTGGCTGCACAGATGACTTCTAGCCGATAGCTGAATTTATCCGAAACTGAGCGTAAGGTGTCTTCTGCCACTGAAGCTACAGCAGCTGATATTCTGGTTTTTAGTTCATCATTGTCACAAGGTAAGGGAGGAACATAAACACATTGTTTAACACATCCCACCAGGAAGAAATCACATGGTGTTAAGTCAGGGGACATAGGTGGCCAAAAGTGTAAAGCCTGGTCTCACGGTCGTGTACGCTCTATCTGACATTGAGGCACGTTGGCATTGAAGAAATGGTGCACGTTGTTGTGCCAGTGTGGTGGTGTTCCATCTTGCTGATATGCAGGATATGATTGTCCTGTTAAAAGTAGGGCCTATAAACCTTGCTTTGAGAAACAGCACAAAAAACATTCACTTTTGAGTAAAAATTTCTCGGTGTACATGCCGCGTCAAATCAGAATAAATCTCCGAGCTTTCGACCACTACCTCCATGGTCGTCGTCAGGGCTAAAACTGACTGTCGTGAACTAGCGAGGTTCCCACTTTTATATGTAAAGGACGGCTTCTTATTGGCTGGAATACGTCAGCGATATGGCGCGTAGCGAAGTGGTGCCCTCTACTTCCATAGATGTACGAGTAGTTGCTATCCCACGTTGCTTGCAGCGCCATCCCTTAAATCAGGAGGTAAAGTGCGAGAAGTTTTTCTCTGCGATTTTTCTTTATCCAGTGCGCTCTTCCAAGTGTTGCTAAGTGCATAGCCGTTGTCTCTATTAAAGTTATTATCGCTAAGTCTAATTTCGACTGCTTCCCGGATCACAGAGTCCCAGTAATTCGATGTGTGGGCTATTACTCTGGTTCCTTCAAATAAAATCTTATGCTTGTTAAGCAGGCTATGTTCAGCCACCGCTGATTTTTCCAAATATCTGTATTTCAGGTGGCGTTGGTGCTCAATGCAGCGGTCTGCAACGGTTCTTACAGACTGGCCCACGTAATTCTTGCCGCATTCGCAAGGAATAGTATAAATTCCCGGCACTCTTAAGCCGAGACTATCTTTAACTGGTCTCAACATTTCCTTAATTTTCCTAGGTGGTCGGAAAACTGGTTTTATTCCTTGCCTCTTCAGGACTCTGGCTATCTTGCTCGTTGTAGCACCGCAAAAAGGAAGCCGCGCTATGTGTTGGTCCTCTTCTTGTATGTGGCCGGCATCGTGTCTTACTTTCTTGGACAATACTGATTTAATTTCACCGGCAGAATAACCATTCCTCTTGAAAACAGTTGTCAAATGGTTGATCTCGGGACCGAGGTGGTCCTTGTCGGAAATAGTCCTGGCTCTGTGTACTAAAGTATTCAGCATAGCTCTCTTCTGAGACGGATGATGGAAGCTATGGCTATGCAGATATAAGTCTGTATGGGTTGGCTTCCTGTACACAGAATGGCCCAGTCGTCCATCCGGCTTTCGCTCTACCAACACATCTAAAAAAGGTAACTTCCCTTCCTTCTCGACCTCCAATGTAAATTTTATGTTTGGATGTACACCATTCAGATGTTCGACGAACTGCTGCAGCGTGTCGCTGCCGTGTGGCCAGATTAAAAAAGTATCGTCGACGTATCTGTAGAAGCATGATGGGCGGAGGTGAGCACTGCTCAGGGCTCGTTCTTCAAAGTCCTCCATGAAAAAATTCGCTATTGCTGGTGACAATGGCGAACCCATGGCTGTTCCATCCGTCATTTCATAATAATTTCCACTGTATAAAAAATAAGTGGTCGTCAAGGTATGCCGGAACAACTTCAAAATTTCTGAGGAGAAATGAGCAGACAACAATTGTAATGTGTCATCCACAGGTACTTTGGTGAACAGAGAAACCACGTCGAGGCTGACCATGATATCACTTGGGCCTATCTTCATCTGTTTTATGATATCAACAAACATTTTTGAATTTTTAATATGATGTGGGCAGTGACCAACTATAGGCGCCAACAATTTAGTTAAGTGCTTTGCAAGCTTGTACGTAGGAGAGCCAATAGCGCTAACAATCGGTCTCAACGGGACGTTCTCCTTATGAACCTTTGGCAAACCGTACAGTCTTGGTGGCCTAGGTGCTCTCGGCCGTAAGTTCTTCACCAGTTCGTCGGAGAGGCCAGAGTTTTTTAGTAGCTCCCTTGTCTTCCTGCTGAGCGCCGATGTGGGATCCCGTCTGAGAACCCGGTATGTGCTGTCCTCCAGTAATAATCCAACTTTCTTATGGTAATCTGTAGCATTGAGGATTACCGTGGCGTTCCCCTTGTCAGCAGGTAAAACAACTAGATCTTCATCCTTCTGCAACAATTTCAGTCCTTGTCTCTCCTCTCTGCTGATGTTTGACTTAGGCGGCTTGGATGTCGCTAAAATCCGGCTAGTAGCAAGCCTTACGTCATCCGCTGCTTCTTGAGGAAGATGACGAACTGCTTGTTCCACTCCACTAATGATCTCAACCACCGGTAACTTACGTGGAGCTGGGGCAAAGTTCAATCCTTTACTGAGAGCCGAGATGGTAGCTTCATCAAGTTCCTTGTCAGAGAAGTTGATAACAGTGCGGTGAATGCCGTTGGACCCAGTAGTTCCTTGATCACGGTTAAGCCGCTCAAATTTATCGGCCTGTTTCGCCGTAGTCCTGCTTAAATTGGCTCGTTGGTGTGCCGCCAAAGTCATATCCACCCATTCCCAGTCCAATGGTGAGAGGACTTCGGCCAGAAATAAATGGCAACTAAATAACAGGCGAGCGTTCATGTCTAGTTCATACCTGGTATGACGTATCCTCTCCTTCACAATAGCATGGCTGGTCTTTCGTAATATTCTGTTTACTGCAGCGCTTCTGATGTGGTGTTTGACGACTGCAAACTTCGGTACTACCTCCTTGTCACGACAGCGTTGTAAAAAAGCCAGATTGCTCAGCAACTGAGACTGTTTCAGGCGCAGCTTCTCCAGGTGACGAACGCTGCGCGCTATGTCCTCCCCGTAGAGGAAACTAATATGGCTACGAAGTCTTTCGCGACGTATTTCCTGAGTAAAAATTTCTCGGTGTACATGCCGCGTCAAATCAGAATAAATCTCCGAGCTTTCGACCACTACCTCCATGGTCGTCGTCAGGGCTAAAACTGACTGTCGTGAACTAGCGAGGTTCCCACTTTTATATGTAAAGGACGGCTTCTTATTGGCTGGAATACGTCAGCGATATGGCGCGTAGCGAAGTGGTGCCCTCTACTTCCATAGATGTACGAGTAGTTGCTATCCCACGTTGCTTGCAGCGCCATCCCTTAAATCAGGAGGTAAAGTGCGAGAAGTTTTTCTCTGCGATTTTTCTTTATCCAGTGCGCTCTTCCAAGTGTTGCTAAGTGCATAGCCGTTGTCTCTATTAAAGTTATTATTTACTCAGGAAATACGTCGCGAAAGACTTCGTAGCCATATTAGTTTCCTCTACGGGGAGGACATAACGCGCAGCGTTCGTCACCTGGAGAAGCTGCGCCTGAAACAGTCTCAGTTGCTGAGCAATCTGGCTTTTTTACAACGCTGTCATGACAAGGAGGTAGTACCGAAGTTTGCAGTCGTCAAACACCACATCAGAAGCGCTGCAGTAAACAGAATATTACGAAAGACCAGCCATGCTATTGTGAAGGAGAGGATACGTCATACCAGGTATGAACTAGACATGAACGCTCGCCTGTTATTTAGTTGCCATTTATTTCTGGCCGAAGTCCTCTCACCATTGGACTGGGAATGGGTGGATATGACTTTGGCGGCACACCAACGAGCCAATTTAAGCAGGACTACGGCGAAACAGGCCGATAAATTTGAGCGGCTTAACCGTGATCAAGGAACTACTGGGTCCAACGGCATTCACCGCACTGTTATCAACTTCTCTGACAAGGAACTTGATGAAGCTACCATCTCGGCTCTCAGTAAAGGATTGAACTTTGCCCCAGCTCCACGTAAGTTACCGGTGGTTGAGATCATTAGTGGAGTGGAACAAGCAGTTCGTCATCTTCCTCAAGAAGCAGCGGATGACGTAAGGCTTGCTACTAGCCGGATTTTAGCGACATCCAAGCCGCCTAAGTCAAACATCAGCAGAGAGGAGAGACAAGGACTGAAATTGTTGCAGAAGGATGAAGATCTAGTTGTTTTACCTGCTGACAAGGGGAACGCCACGGTAATCCTCAATGCTACAGATTACCATAAGAAAGTTGGATTATTACTGGAGGACAGCACATACCGGGTTCTCAGACGGGATCCCACATCGGCGCTCAGCAGGGAGACAAGGGAGCTACTAAAAAAACTCTGGCCTCTCCGACGAACTGGTGAAGAACTTACGGCCGAGAGCACCTAGGCCACCAAGACTGTACGGTTTGCCAAAGGTTCATAAGGAGAACGTCCCGTTGAGACCGATTGTTAGCGCTATTGGCTCTCCTACGTACAAGCTTGCAAAGCACTTAACTAAATTGTTGGCGCCTATAGTTGGTCACTGCCCACATCATATTAAAAATTCAAAAATGTTTGTTGATATCATAAAACAGATGAAGATAGGCCCAAGTGATATCATGGTCAGCCTCGACGTGGTTTCTCTGTTCACCAAAGTACCTGTGGATGACACATTACAATTGTTGTCTGCTCATTTCTCCTCAGAAATTTTGAAGTTGTTCCGGCATACCTTGACGACCACTTATTTTTTATACAGTGGAAATTATTATGAAATGACGGATGGAACAGCCATGGGTTCGCCATTGTCACCAGCAATAGCGAATTTTTTCATGGAGGACTTTGAAGAACGAGCCCTGAGCAGTGCTCACCTCCGCCCATCATGCTTCTACAGATACGTCGACGATACTTTTTTAATCTGGCCACACGGCAGCGACACGCTGCAGCAGTTCGTCGAACATCTGAATGGTGTACATCCAAACATAAAATTTACATTGGAGGTCGAGAAGGAAGGGAAGTTACCTTTTTTAGATGTGTTGGTAGAGCGAAAGCCGGATGGACGACTGGGCCATTCTGTGTACAGGAAGCCAACCCATACAGACTTATATCTGCATAGCCATAGCTTCCATCATCCGTCTCAGAAGAGAGCTATGCTGAATACTTTAGTACACAGAGCCAGGACTATTTCCGACAAGGACCACCTCGGTCCCGAGATCAACCATTTGACAACTGTTTTCAAGAGGAATGGTTATTCTGCCGGTGAAATTAAATCAGTATTGTCCAAGAAAGTAAGACACGATGCCGGCCACATACAAGAAGAGGACCAACACATAGCGCGGCTTCCTTTTTGCGGTGCTACAACGAGCAAGATAGCCAGAGTCCTGAAGAGGCAAGGAATAAAACCAGTTTTCCGACCACCTAGGAAAATTAAGGAAATGTTGAGACCAGTTAAAGATAGTCTCGGCTTAAGAGTGCCGGGAATTTATACTATTCCTTGCGAATGCGGCAAGAATTACGTGGGCCAGTCTGTAAGAACCGTTGCAGACCGCTGCATTGAGCACCAACGCCACCTGAAATACAGATATTTGGAAAAATCAGCGGTGGCTGAACATAGCCTGCTTAACAAGCATAAGATTTCATTTGAAGGAACCAGAGTAATAGCCCACACATCGAATTACTGGGACTCTGTGATCCGGGAAGCAGTCGAAATTAGACTTAGCGATAATAACTTTAATAGAGACAACGGCTATGCACTTAGCAACACTTGGAAGAGCGCACTGGATAAAGAAAAATCGCAGAGAAAAACTTCTCGCACTTTACCTCCTGATTTAAGGGATGGCGCTGCAAGCAACGTGGGATAGCAACTACTCGTACATCTATGGAAGTAGAGGGCACCACTTCGCTACGCGCCATATCGCTGACGTATTCCAGCCAATAAGAAGCCGTCCTTTACATATAAAAGTGGGAACCTCACTAGTTCACGACAGTCAGTTTTAGCCCTGACGACGACCATGGAGGTAGTGGTCGAAAGCTCGGAGATTTATTCTGATTTGACGCGGCATGTACACCGAGAAATTTTTACTCAGGAAATACGTCGCGAAAGACTTCGTAGCAACATTCACTTTTGGTGAATCACATTCACGTTCAGTTATTTCATGAGGATTTTCGAGCCCCTGTATACTTACATTATGACTGTGAACCAAACTGCTAATATGGAAAGTTGCCTTATCACTGAATATCGACTGTGACATAAAAGTGTCATCTCCCATGTCCTCTAGAATGTTGTTGTTGTTGTGGTGGTCTTCAGTCCTGAGACTGGTTTGATGCAGCTCTCCATGCTACTCTATCCTGTGCAAGCTTCTCCATCTCCCAGTACCTACTGCAGCCTACATCCTTCTGAATCTGCTTAGTGTATTCATCTCTTGGTCTCCCTCTATGATTTTTACCCTCCACACTGCCCTCCAATACTAAATTGGTGATCCCTTGATGCCTCAGAACATGTCCTACCAACCGATCCCTTCTTCTAGTCAAGTTGTGCCACAAACTCCTCTTCTCCCCAATTCTATTCAATACCTCCTCATTACTTATGTGATCTACCCATCTAATCTTCAGCATCCTTCTGTAGCGCCACATTTCGAAAGCTTCTATTCTCTTCTTGTCCAAACTATTTATCATCCATGTTTCGCTTCCATACATGGCTACACTCCATACAAGTACTTTCAGAAATGACTTCCTGACATTTAAATCTACACTTGATGTTAACAAATTTCTCTTCTTCAGAAATGAGTTCCTTGCCATTGGCAGTCTACATTTTATATCCTCTCTACTTCAACCATCATAAGTTATTTTGCTCCCCAAGTAGCAAAACTCCTTTACTACTTTAAGTGTCTCATTTCCTAATCTAATTCCCTCAGCACCACCCGACTTAATTCGACTACACTCCATCATCCTCGTTTTGCTTTTGTTGATGTTCATCTTACATCCTCCCTTCAAGACACTGTCCATTCTGTTCAACTGCTCTTCCAAGTCCTTTCTCTGACAGAATTACAATGCCATCGGCGAACCTCAAAGTTTTTATTTCTTCTCCATAGATTTGAATACCTACTCCGAACTTTTATTTTGTTTCCTTTACTGCTTGCTCAATATACATATTGAATAGCATCTGGGAGAGGCTACAACCCTGTCTCACTCCCTTCCCAACCACTGCTTCCCTTTCAAGTCCCTCGACTCTTCTAACTGCCATCTGGTTTCTGTACAAATTGTAAATAGTCTTTCGCTTCCTGTATTTTACCCCTGCCACCTTCAGAATTTGAAAGAGAGTATTCCAGTCAACATTGTCAAAAGCTTTCTCTAAGTCTACAAATGCTAGAAGTGTAGGTTTGCCTTTCCTTAATCTTTCTTCTAAGATAAGTCGTAGCGTCAGTATTGCCTCACGTGTTCCAACATTTCTGCGGAATCCAAACTGATCTTCCCCGAGGTCGGCTTCTACCAGTTTTTCCATTTGTCTGTAAAGAATTCATGTTAGTATTTTGCAGCTGTGACTTATTAAACTGATAGTTTGGTAATTTTCACATCTGTCAACACCTGCTTTCTTTGGTATTGGAATTATTATATTCTTCTTGAAGTCTGAGGGAATTTCGCCTGTCTCATACATCTTGCTCACCAGATGGTAGAGTTTTGTCAGGACTGGCTCTCCCAAGGCTGTCAGTAGTTCTAATGGACTGTTGTCTACTCCCGGGGCCTTGTTTCGACTTAGGTCTTTCACTGCTCTGTCAAACTCTTCACGCAGTATCATATCTCCCATTTCATCTTCATCTACATCCTCTTCCATTTCCATAATATTGTCCTCAAGAACATTACCCTGTACAGACCCTCTATATAATCCTTCCACCTTTCCGCTTTACCCTCTTTGCTTAGAACTGGGTTTCCATCTGAGCTCTTGATATTAATACAAGTGGTTCTCTTTTCTCGAAAGGTCTCTTTAATTTTCCTGTAGACAGTATCTATCTTACCCCTCGTGAGATAAGCCTCTACATCCTTACATTTGTCCTCTAGTCATCCCTGCTTAGCCATTTTGCACTTCCTGTTGATCTCATTTTTGAGACATTTGTATTCCTTTTTGCCTGCTTCATTTATTGCATTTTTATATTTTCTCCTTTCATTATTTAAATTCAGTATCTCTTCTGTTACTCAAGGATTTCTACTAGCCCTCATCTTTTTATGTACTTGATCCTCTGCTGCCTTCACTATTTCATCCCTCAAAGCTACCCATTTTTCTTCTACTGTATTTCTTTCCCCCATTCTTGTCAATCATTCGCTAATGCTCTCCCTGAAGCTCTCTACAACCTCTGGTTCTTTCAGTTTATTCAGGTCCCATCTCCTCAAATTTCTACCCTTTTGCAGTTTCTTCAGTTTTAATCTACAGTTCTTAACCAATAGATTGTGGTCAGAGTCCACATCTGCCCCTGGAAATGTCTTACAGTTTAAAACTTGGTTCCTAAATCTCTGTATTACCATTATATAATCTATCTGAAACCTGTCAGTATCTCCAGGGTTTTTCCATGTATACACCCTTCTTTCATGATTCTTGAACCAAGTGTTAGCTATGACTAAGTTATGCTCTGTGCAAAATTCTACCAGGTGGCTTCCTCTTTCATTTCCTAGCCCCAATCCATATTCACCTACTACGTTTCCTTCTCTTCTTTTTCCTACTGTCAAAATTCCAGTCACCCATGATTATTAAATTTTTTTCTCACTTCACTACCTGAATAATTTCTTTCATCTCGTACATTTCATCAATTTCTTCATCATCTGCAGAGCTAGTTGGCATATAAACTTGTACTACTGTAGTAGGCGTGGGCTTCGTGTCTATCTTGGCCACAATAAAGCGTTCACTATGCTGTGTGTAGTAGCTTACCCGCACTCCTATTTTCCTATTCATTATTGAAGCTACTCCTGCACTATCCCTATTTGATTTTGTATTTATAACCCTATGGGGGACTATTTTACCTCCGGAATATTTTACCCAAGAGGACGCCATCATCATTTAATCATATAGTAAAGCTGCATGCCCTCAGGAAAAATTACGGCTGTAGTTTCCCCTTGCTTTCAGCAGTTCGCAGTACCACAACAGCAAGGCCGTTTTGGTTAGTGTTACAAGGCCAGATCAGTCAATCATCCAGACTGTTGCCCCTGCAACTACCGGAAAGGCTGCTGCCCCTCTTCAGGAACCACATGTTTGTCTGGCCTCTCAACAGCTACCCCTCCATTGTGGTTGCACCTACGGTACGGCTATCTGTATTGTTGAGGCATGCAAGCCTCCCCACCAATGGCAAGGTCCATGGTTGATGGTTCTTGCCTCTAGAATAGCATTGCTAAAGTCCACTCGCTTCACTTTGTCAGTATCTCGAAGAGCTTGTACCAGTTGTAATTGGTATGGTTTGAGGGCTAAACGATGCCGTAACACAGCAGATTTTTTCTGAAACTCTAGACCATGCCGTTTACATCTAGCACTGTTTCAGTTACCTAGTGACATTTGTCTCAATATTATTACAAGTTAAAATTGGGCCACTCTTTTTGGGACACCCTGTATTGCTAGTGTAATGCACTTAATATCGTGAGAGAGAAATGGTACAAAATAATAATTTTAGTACTCATCTGTTTATAAATTCTCATCAGAATATAGCTCTTTGTAAAGATGTCTAGGAAGTATATCCAAGTTTATTATTTGGAAAAGGACACTATGTTCTTATGATGTGTACATCCATTCATTTATTTCATATCTCCACAATAACTTGAAGCTTCTTACTTCTTCACAATGGATGTTCACAGTAATAAACGCTTTACGTTATTCCACTAAACAGAAAATAAATTTCACTTCATATAATTTTTGAAAACAATTTGTTGCTTTGATGTGTTACCTAAGGCGCCCACTTACCTGATATGAAACACCCTCAATGACATCATACTGCATCGTCTGTGTCACCTGGAGAACAATGTTACTGTACTGAACAAGACATTCCAGCATCATAGCATGGTTTTACCAGCATCTAGTGGACAAATTGTTATACACCAGAAGCCATCTCCACAGTATCTGTGTCCTTCCTCAATGACTGTAACAGCTAAGTGACCAACTCATGGCATGTAATTTGCTTGTTTCAAGCAACCATCTCTCATAACATATGACAACTGCAGTGTATGGCATGTGATCCCTATCACAGTTATGAATTCTCACACTGATGATTCATACCCTACAATCACTGCAAGAAACAATTTGGTTATGCGTCATACTAACAAAGCTTACAGCACAGCCGGTCCCGCACGTATGTGTCTCCACCCTGCAAGAAACGGTCCACCTGCGCCCTGCCTTGCAGCCAGCCCTGATGTGTGTTGTCATTCATACCTACATGATGATGATCACAGCAAAATTTCAGCTCTCTTCTCTCCTCTCATCCTGTACTCCTCCGTAGGGCGGGGTGGGGGTGGGGGATGGGGGGGCGTCTGCAGCCACTTCACCAGCAAGAATCCCTAGCATGACATCTCTGGCCATTGAGTGATGCTTAGTAGATAATCTCTGGTCGTTTAGTCTGGACTTTGGCATGTGTTACAGTGGGATGTTTGGTCAACAACAGTGTGCATATATTACGTAAATAAAGTAGTCAGCTCTAATGTATGGCTCCATGTAGTATTTCATTGCACACATCTGTAGCCAAGTTCCTACAAGCTCAAACTGTGGTATGTTATGAAGTGCTACCCTAAAGTGAAGAGGTTTGCACAGGTGGGAAAGTCATGGTGGCCTGCATCAGATGAGCAAGATGACTGATATATCCCCCCTCCCCCCCCCCCCCCCCCCAGCTCTTGCGCGCGCCCACACACACACACACACACACACACACACACACACACACACACACACACAAGGTAAAGATTAGATGAAACGATAAACATGTAAATTACTCTGCTGAAGTATTCGTCTTGCACATATTAGAATGATGACAATAAAAGTAAATGAAATTAAAAGCAAGCTATGTGAACCAAATCAGGAGTTTCTTGTAAAAGACTAACTAGAACTAATTATCAAGACCGTATCTTAGAATATAAATGTACTGTTTTGCATAATTTGGATGCAAAGCAAGCTGTGAGAAGTGTAGCTGAAAGATTGTGAGAAATATAATCTGTAAGCCCAAAATTGCCCAAACCTGTAAAATACAGTAAATAAAAATACTTGAAAGTCAAACAACAACAGCTGAGCTGAAACCATGTCTCTGACCTTTAATTTTTATTTCATAGTCCAGTGTATTTCATTCTTTTGTTTGAATGTTAAACTGCTTCTTTTGAGGCTTACTGCTTTTATGCAATGAAATACACCAGACTGTTAAATAAAAATTAAAGGTCAGAGAAGTGCATAAAATCAGTAAGCCTCAAAGAAGCAGTTTAGCATTCAAACAAAACAATGAAATACACCGGACTATGAAATAAAAATTAAAGGTCAGAGACATGGTTTCAGCTCAGCTGTTGTTGTTTAACTTTCAAGTATTTTTATTTACTGTATGTACCAGGTGTCACTAAGCTAGATACAGGTTTAATATGAAAATTAGTTCTGAAATTTGTGTAATTGGCTGTTTAAGCAAACAATATTTTTAAACTTTCTGTGCTAAAATAATATTTCTGTAGCATCAAAAAGATGCTACTTACAGATTATCCTCTTTGCATAACAGGATAAAACAAAAAAAAAAAAAAAAAAAAAAAAAAATGGTTTTCACTACTCGAGCATGCGAACTACCTATCAATATCTGTTACAAATATTGTTCCCCCTTCTGCATATTACGTATTGTAAATTCTGTACATGATTAGTTACATCTTTCTCAAAACTGTTAATCATGGAGAAATATATTTGGCCATATCATTTGCTGTTAGTAATTATTACAGTTTGTATGCCCCACATACAGTAAATATATATCTTAACTCTTTCAGGAACATGTAGAAGCCATGAAACCTGGCAGTGTTATAGTGGACCTTGCTGCTGAAGCTGGTGGCAATGTTGAAACAACACATCCAGGGGAAGTTTACACGTATAAGGATATAGTCCATGTGGGGCTTACTGATTTACCCAGCAGACTACCTACTCAAAGCTCAACACTTTACGCCAATAATGTTTCTAAGTTCCTACTCTCTATGGGCACAAAGGACAATTTTGATATAAACATGGAAGATGAAGTAGTTAGAGGAAGTGCAGTTTTGCATGAAGGGAAACTCCTTTGGCCACCCCCTCCTCCTCAACAGCCAGCTGCCGCACCAGCTGCCAAAGCCAAAGCTGCTGTTCAGGAAGTTGCCAAGCCAGAGCCAAATTATTTTCTCAATACCTTCAAGGATGCAGCTATGTATACTGGAGGTAAGTCAACATTCATAACTGCAAGGTTACAAAATGTTTTAAGAAATCAATCTTCCTCCTCTGAAAAGCATTGGTCTTGGGGAAAGTTAAGGTAGCTCTTCATATTTAGTGGGTGAACATTCCTGCATGCGGGGTACTTATGAGGTCAGTGTGTCAAAAATGGCCCAAATACAGTTCTTTGTTTTGTACATATTCAGCTTTCATTTTGTATGAATCTGGCTGACTGACTGACATATGAGTGTGTATTCCTAAGTGTTGGTCTTAGAAGCATGACATTTGGATGGAACCTTTCCTACACAACCTAGGCATCTACTCAGAAAGGATTTTTCAAAATTCAAGCCCTTAAAGGTATTAAAATTTTGTTTTGGGCACTGATGTGGAACGCTGGCCATCCAACTGGTGTGTGTGTGTGTGTGTGTGTGTGTGTGTGTGTGTGTGTGTGTGTGTGTGTGTGTGTTTCTTTTCTCCAGATGTCACTTCAAGGATTGAATGCGCACCATTGGACTTGACAGAAAAAAAGTATATACAGTATTTAATAGAGACATAATTTCCACAAACATATTTTGGAAAATTAATTCACTGTAACTGGATGATGGTATCGAGCTGTTCCTGTATGTGAAAACTGCACAAGCATGTCATTAGACTGACAGTGAGCACAGATAGTAAAGTGAAGCACAGGTATTCAGCTAATGGTGTAATATGTAGAGTACCAGTACATAGGTGTTACATACCAATTTTACATCTGTAAGATGCTCAAGTGATTGGTTGTAGGAGGGTGGCTGAATGAGGAAACACCTCAAAAGCCTCTTAGCCAATGTTTCTCCCCTATAAAAAAGACTTGTGTACTACAAAGGGTTGCCAGTTTGACTTGATGGGTATGATACATATAAAATGAAGATGATCAGTGCTTAACATTAAGTCAGTCAGTTGTTGCACATTTGAACTGTACAAAGGCAGTGAAGGATAGTGGCAGTAGCTTTGTTTAAGAAACCTCTCCAGAGATGAGCCAAGTATTCACCTCGTGTGATTTAGAAAAGGGAAACGTAAAGGAGGGTGGCTTTAGGCCATTTGAACCCTACCTCTTGAGTCAACAAATTTAAACACTGCACTTCCTCAAAAGGTGATCTGAAACAAGTCATTTTCATTTTATTCTTGGAATGTATGATGGACTAAAATACAATTTTTGTTGCTGAACTCTGCTCATTTAACTAGACATTCTGGTACATTTCTTCAAACAAGAGCTTCTCGGCAATATTTTACAAGCTCTGACTGATGAAAAGTGAGTGAAACCATCATCATACCACCAAACTAGAATCTTTCTTGGATGTATCAGTCTATATGATAGGTGTCATCAGGTAGCAGCCATTCTGCAGAGAACCGGCAGTTCTTAAATCATATTTATAATATTTGTGAGGGTAGTAATAAGTTTATTTGGCCCTGATTTTGTTGTTACTGCATTAATATCTAGCAAGTGTATGACCCCTTCTGTTATAAATGTTACTGTAGTTATTTTGTGCCTTAATTCCAAACAGGGTAATAATTCATTTAACACTGTTTGACAATAATACACTCATTATGACATGTTGATGATCAGGTATTCACATAATTCATTGTTACCAATGAATGCTTCTGCATCTCTAAGTGTTTCAATTGCAGGCATCATATTGTTCAGTTTATACATTTTCTTCAGTCAACATTTCTGCACGGCTGAGTGAGATTTCACAATGGTTGAGAAACTGAATTATGATTCAAGAGTGGATTCACCGTTGTTGCTTCTTTTATGTGTTTGATCTTTCTCTGTTTCTCTCACTGAAGAAGTCAAAGCCATGGAAGTGACATTGTTGTCTTCCAGTGTCTTAATGTCGGTACTGAGCAAGGTGACGCAGTAGCTAGCATACTGGTCTTGCACTCAGGAGGATAACGGCTCAAAGCTGTGTCTGGCCATCCTGATGTAGGTTTTCTGTGATTTCCCTAAATCACTTCAGGCAAATTCTGGGTCGGTTCCTTTGAAATGGCACAGCTGACTCCCTACCACATCTGTCTCTAAACCACTGGGACCGATGACGTCACTGTTCGGTCCCCTCTCCCAACCAGCCAACCAACTAGCTGAATGTCAGTGCACTATCATTACCTCTGTTGTATTGTTTTTTGGTCTTGGGTATGTGTTGTCATTGCTGGAGAATTTTTGTTGCTTTTAATCATTATTACATTGACCTTAAATAGGAAGAACTATCCAGGTAAATCTAAAACCAGAGACACCACGATTCTACAAACTTAAAAGAAATGATTTATTACTGCAGTCTCCTAATATTGCAAAATGCATAATAAACTTATAAACTTAATGCAAGGAATTTATCTTTGTGATCAGTACTGGATACTGTATAATTTTCTGTTAGAGTTTGTGACAAAGATACAAAATCTTGAAATAAATACGTCTGGTGCAGACCACAACTACTGAGTGTAAGTAGTACAGCTTGTGATATGGTTCGCCAACTCTCTCTCTCTCTCTCTCTCTCTCTCTCTCTCTCTCTCTCTCTCTCTCGTGTGGGTGGGTGTCGACATACACTGTTGCTATACTGGCTGAAAAATGGGGAGTGGAAGTCAAACACGGACTACTTAAAATGATATAGCCGACAGGTGCACATTTTTGTTTCACAGTTGTTTACTCTCACAGTTCACAACCCCCCCCCCCCCTCCCCCATATACACATTTAATATGGCCACTGCACTATTGTTTAACTTTAGATAAGCCTCATTTATAGTTCGCAGGCAAACATCCACATACTGCTACAATAGTTTACTATTGAACATCTATGAGCAGTAAAAACCTAACCACACAGTTCTTGAAGAATAACAAGATACTTATGGAACAGACACTGTCATTTTTTAACACATGGCCTAATTGTGTTACACTTATTTCACCAATGAATTGTTGTTGATCTAACCAATACAGGTTTCTCGTCTGAAACTCAGCTGTGGACTGACTGTCTTGGGACTAAAATTTGGGCCCTTATATATCCTCAAAATAATGGGTACTGAAACTACACATTGTTTGAACTTAAATTTACAGAAATTACAATTAAAACGTAACTCACTGAAATAACTGAATACATCATAAAAACTGGTTCTTGTTAACAGTTTCTGCTACTACAAGAATTAGGCTGAGTTCTTTGTTTAAATCATGAAATTAAGAAATATCATTATGCAAACAATACTTTTGACAAATTTTTTAATTAATTTGGAATTAATTAAGGGCTGGTTTTGCTAACATGTTTTCGAATAGAGTCAAATAAGTACTTTAAGAATGCTATTATTTTTCCTCCAAATGTTTATAATTAGTACAGAATTTATATTTGTTTATACTTCAGCAATAGAATTTAAGTTATGAAACAGTTACTGATTTCACCCTATAACAAAAGATACTAACTAGGAATAGTCAAAATAAATTAGAAAATTAATTACATACATAAAACTAAAAACATAATTAGATCTGGTGTTATATTGTTTAAATCTGAAGGTCAACCTTTCTCTTTTATGAAAATTCAGATTATATTCATGTATGTTAATGGTAATTAGTCAAAAATGAAAAAAAATGAATTTTAAGGAGGCAGATGGCAAAACGAAGAGGAAAATTAAAAATATCCCAGCTTGCTTTGACTCAAGCTCTAATTCAGGTGGACCATTATGAGGACAGCTCCCCTTAACCACTATCACTGAAGTCAATAAACACCAGTGAATGCCCCAGAGTCTGAGATACTGAGGCTCATAGCTGGAGGTTGGTGGCTCATTGTGGCTCTGGAGGCATGATGTTCCAATGGCTGGAATTTGGTGAGAACTCGATTCTCTGTGGGAGGACAGCTGTCTAAGTGCTGCGTGGACAGATGAATCTGGCACGGCCTATTTGCTGGCATATGACACGGTGGAAGAAGTAGTGCTTTGTTCGCTGTGCCTCCTAGTGATGAGACGGGTGCCACTGTAGTGGAACTGTGTGCTGTTCATTGCAGAGGCAGCCTTCAGAGTTACCCACAAAAAACAACCTGGTGTTGTTTTCATCTGGGAATTTTTGTGTGTAGTTCCTGAAGATGTGTTGCCTGCAGGCCAGCACGTAAGTGACATGTTGTGCATGCCTTTTACATTGGTGGACTATATGTCCCAATTCAGCACAACCAATTTTCTGCCTGTGAAACATTCTGTTTGTAAATGAAACCAATTGTTGTCATTCCAAGAACTCTGCAAGACAAACTGTAAGTTTCCAGTGAACAAACTGTATCCAGCACAGTTGATATTTCTAGTATTAGGCAAATTTCTTAAAATTTGCTTCTTAGCTTTTCATTTAATGTGTACTCTGTATATTTCCACAAATAATTCTTACCACATGTTCATCATATAAATTTTTGTGTTGTTTCCTACTGTGAATGTATATTCTTGTTCCTCTTCCACCAATTGGAAGTTTTACTGCAATTGATTGCTAGAACAACAGTTTTAGCTCATGGCAACTTTGAAATGTACTTATATTTTTCATCACAGCACTTATAAGTAAAACCACTGCCTCGTCTTATAATTTGTAGTATACAATGAAACAGACATCTTGTGTCATGTAGAGTTTGTTATTATAAAACAATATATTATTGTATGATGTGAAAAAGTAGGTTTAGTTTGTGAAGCACGGACCACTGCATGTAAACTGTACCTTCTGTCATTAGTATTCTTGATTTGTAAGTTAAGAATAATCATCAGTAAGTGGTTTACGTTGGGGCTTCAAAATAGTACTCCTGCAGCTTGAATCATTAGGAAACATAATTTTATATATATATATATATATATATATATATATATATATATCTGTTTGAGGCTGTCATATATGTAGTCAGTCATAACTAATGGTCTAAACGTTCTACTTGTTTTCTAGGCCTCAGTGGCATAATGGGCCTAGGCATGATCTCACCTAATCCAGCATTTACTACCATGATGACAACATTTGGCCTTGCTGGTATTGTGGGTTACCACACAGTGTGGGGAGTAACACCTGCTCTTCATTCACCGCTCATGTCTGTCACCAATGCCATCTCTGGCATCACAGCTGTGGGAGGTTTGCTGCTTATGGGCGGTGGGGTTATGCCACAGAACACTGTGCAGGTGAGAACTTCTGTTGATTACTAGTGAGGAAGTGATAAAAATGAAAATTAGTGTAGTTTGAATAAAAATATCTGTAATCACTGATGCATATAGGAGTGTATAAATTCCCTTTTGAAACTGATAGGCTATCTGGAAATCACTGGGTAGATGATGAGTGGATTAGGAATCCATGTTGGGAGATAAATTGTTTCCATGCTATAGGAATTAAAACTATGTTTTACAAGGTGGTCCAGAAAGTAAATGCCATTTCCTTCTACCAACACTGCAGCACTAGCATCACAGTTCTGCACATTCACACTTACCTCTGCGGTTCATAGTTTTTCCACTGATACCATGACAGCTAGATTGTGCTGTGTTTTAATTTTCAGTGATTGTTCAGAATGTTTAGCACAATATCTGAGCCCGGTGATTGTGAAATGCATTTCATAATATGGTTTTGAATACAAAGATGTTAAGCCCACAGAAATTCATCATCAGTTTGTAGAGATTTATGGTGAACAACAATCAATGGAATGGAGGCATTAACGATCCCCCAAAAAACAAAAGCTCAAAACAATGTTGTCATCTCAGAAAATCATGTGCACTGTGTTCTGGGACAGACAGGGCATTCTGTTTGTTGAGTTGCTTCTGAGAGGTGAAACCGTCAGTGCGGTGCAATACTGTGAAACATTGAGAGAACTTCGCACCTCCCCATTCTGCTAGTGTCAGTCAAAACGTTATTCAGCAATTTGGTTGGGAACAGTTCAATCACCCACTGTACAACCCTGATCTCGTACCTCTGACTACCACTTGTTATTGAACTTGAAGCGTGATTTTGGAGCAAGGTGTTTTGACTGTGATTGACACAAAAAAATGTGTTCAACAGTGGCTGTCATGACTGGCAACATGTTTCTATGGAGAGGGTGTAGAAAAGTTGATTTCCTGCTATAACAAATGTCTGAACAAAGGTGGCAACTATGTAGAAAAATAGTTTAGGATATGCTCTTTCTTGAAAAAATACATTTTGGTCTGAAAATATGTTTTTATGAGTTTATTACCAAATCTGTACTTAATTTTTATAAGTACCTCATAAATTTGTCTGCAACCGCTGGATGACGTAGTCTGACATAATTAATTACAAAATTTACAAGCAACTAATTAATTTGGAAAGAATGTCCAGTGCTGAGGTGTACTCAGATTGTACAAGATTATACATTTCTTGTCTTTTTCTTCACTGCTGTTGTGCATCGTATTCCGCAGTAGCTGCAGTGTTCAATACTGGGTAATGTTATCACATAAGTTTTCTGGGTATGAGTGTAGTAGTTACATTAGAATGTAATATGTGTAATATTGTTGTGCTGAGCAATGGAAAAACACAGGATGGAATAAGTGGTAATTATCAGCCTAACATTTTTACTGTAGTATTGAAATAATATAAGGGAATACATATTTACTTCGCAAATTACAGTGATGAAATATTCTTAGCTTATCAGTTGAGTAACAAAATTATCTTGAAGCAACATGTTGGTTCTGCCTGAAAATAAGTAGCAAACCTGTCATAGCATTGCTTCAAAAAGTGCCTCAAAAAGACACTGCTGCTCAGATGATGAGATGAGTTTTCAACATGAAAATGGTTTTCTCTGGACAGAAGTTTATATGGTGACCGTTACCTATCTAGTGTCATCTAAGCAGATGAGTTTTTAAGGGGATTTTCCATAAAAATTTGCTGAGTTTGGACAAATCCTTTTTCAAGCTAGAGTTCACATGCACATGCACATGTGTGTGCACACCAGTATGGGTGAAGTGTGCTGCCTAAGTATAGTATGATGAGACTGCAGTTCTGCAGCTTGACTGGGGATGGGTGGTTGTATCAGGTACTGGGCAAGGTGGGAATGGAGGCAGAGTGTGGGAGGAAGGGTTGGAAAAGCATTGCTGATAGCCACAAGCGAGACATCAGGAGCACAGGATAGAAATGCAGGAGGGAGAGGCAGAAAGTGCATGGGATAAGAATGGAAGGCAGCAACAGCAGTAGTGAGTCAGTGCAGTTGATGATGATGATGATGATGATGATGATGATGGGGGTAGTGGATTGGGAGGAGGTGACACAACAGAGGAAGGGAAGACTGCCTGTTTGAACTTCTTTCCAGGACACTATCCATTCCATTCAACTGCTCCTCTAAGTTCCGTGCCACATCTGACACTATTACAATGTCAATGGACATTTTATTTCTTCTCCTTGAATTGTAATTCCCTTCCCAAATTTCTCTTTGGTTTTCTTCACACTTGTTCGGTATACAGATTGAATAACATAGCGATAAACTACAGCCCTGTCTCACTCCCTTCTTATTAACAGCTTTCCTTTCATGTCCTTTAACTTACAATGATATCTGGTTTCTGTACAATTGTAGATAACCTTTCACACCCCATATTTTATGCCTGCAGTCTTCAGATTTCAAAGAGTAAATTACTGTCAACATTGTCAAAAGTTTTTTCTAAATCTAAAAAATGTTATGAATGTAGGTTAGTCTGTCGTCATTCTATCTCCTAAGCTAATTCATACAGTCAGTGTTGCCTCAAGTGCCCCTACACTTCACCAGGACTAAAACTAATATTCTTCAAAGTTAGCTTCTACCAGTTTACAAACTTATGTAAATAAGTCATGTTTGTATTCTAAAGCATATAAGTAGAAGAAAGCAAATATACCATGCAGTGTTGTCTGTAACACCTTAAATATAAACAATTAAATGAGCAAAGACAGTTATTGATGAGCAACTGAGTTAGAGATGCCTGCTGTGTCGGAGAGAAAGTGTTCCTGTTACCCTGATGAATGAAACAGTTTGGCATGTTTTCTGACTGAGATATTCTTGGACTTTATATACTGCTGTCCTGCCTGACAAGTGAGAGCAAGATAGACAAAATGTGACAGAACTGTAGATGACAGGGGCACAGTCAGCTGTTGTAGATTGTTACAAATTGTTGCAGTTGACTGACAGGCTGCAGTGCACCAAACTGCTTGTCAATGCAACTCTGGATAATAACAACTGGTAACAAGGTATGTAACTCAGAATCACCAACCTAGTAGTGGTACAGATACCACTGCTTTGGACATCTCCCTCTGATCATCAATTTTACAGTGCAAAGAGACGTGCATAGGTGCAGGAACATTGTCATTAAACGTTTAAACTATGGGAAAAAATTCTGAGATCGTGACTTCTGGTGCACATTGACAAATAGTGAGGGCAGGGTACAACTGTATTGAAAACAATGTGATATGATGGCTCCTGCTTTCCTTTTAGGGCACCATTCAAGTAGAAGAAATCATCACTTCATCCAAGTGCATATAATTTATCATGAAACTACAAACTACAATTACTTGGAAGTAGCCTTGTAAACCAAAAACCAATTAATGCAGCAAATTAACCCTGTAGAACATGAGCAATGTAGTGCTTTTCATTTATTATAACATTATTTCCATTAATAATCCCAGTCTATGAATTAATCAGTAGCAAAGAATGATTCTGAAACACCACAGATGTAATGCTGTATGAAAGCAAATGTCATTTGGGCCTGTGTTAAGTTAACTGGAATTTAGTTCACATTCAATGTAGTAGCCTACTCGCTAAGAAGCAAAGGAGGTCCACTTTGTTATGTTCTTTTGTCTACCACCCAGACCAGTGTTTTGTATATTGTTTAGTTATTATTATTTTTATTAATTATTATTGTAGCTTTTACCACCAGCACTGGTAAGACATACAACTATAATTAACACAAAATAAGCTGAACAGATTCTGCATTAAATAGAGGGCGTCACTGTCAATAATACACATTTTTTCAACTTACATGTGTATTGCACATAATTGATTTTAACCATTACATAAGAGAGTTATGTCACATCTACTAAAAAGAGGTAAGAAATTTTGACTAAGTCCCTCTGATGTAAACTAGAAACATAACTTATGTCACTCAAGTGGTGCATTATAACTACGCTGCCTAACTAGCATTGCTATTTTCTTCAAATGTGACTTCCATAACTCTTGACAACTGATTAGACAAGTTGACATCAACCTCTGTTATTAATTGCTACACCACCCAAAGAAACAATGTGTTCAATCCCAGTTTTGTAGTTGCATTGAAGATTAACAAGCCACAAAATGTAGCATCCAGTATTGTGCACTGGGTTTTCACTAACATATAATTATAAATAATATACACTTCTTGTGGGTGTTACATTGTGAGAGCACCTCAAACACACTATTTTGGATGATCCAGAAAAGTGTCTTTCCATTCAATATCTATAATAATAATAATAAAAACCACCTTCACATTAATTTCCTCTTAAGTTGTACTTCACCAGTCCTTGTGCTAAAAATCGACTTAGAGAAACAATTTACAGCAGTTGTTCTTGTCTCTTCTACCGCCATTACTCAAATAGAGTATGTTGCACAAATACATAGTCTCATTATTATCCAAAAATTCATCCCACACACTTTACAAACATGTCATACAAGTCCTTAGATTATCCATATTATTACATGAACCATAGTTACTTTACAAATGCATAAATACATTAAATACAATTGTATTAAACTGGCAGCCCTTACATTTTTGCAAGAAGCTGTTGCAGTGTCGGATGGTATTGCGAAAGGCTTGTTGCTACTCATCGTAAGTTAGCGATAAACAGAGTAGTGGTTACATGATTTGTCTGCCAGATGATGCCATCAGCTGATAAGGGATTATGTGACTCGTAAGACACCTTGGTTTCTTGTGCAATGCACAAATGCTACAGTAGTATAGTTCGGCGTTTTAGGGTAGATGTCTTTGCGATACATTAACACTTTGCTGTCTGCATGTCTTGTACAAATTTATTCACGTGGTGCCGGCAGCTCTAATTCAGATTACTTGGCTTGTCGCTGGCCTCTTGTCACCTTTCTGTTGATGACAAGCTTCAGACACATTGACTTTTGTGCAGTTCAATTTTCCGAAAATCCTTTATTTTGCCATATCATTCCACAAACTCGAATTTTCTTTTCAAGTAACTTCTCTGCAAGTTCTACACTGCTACAATAATTATCCAAGCAGAGGTGATGCCACTTTCCATCAGAAGGTGTCAATAGTTCCATCACAGTTTTTGCTAAAGGCTGTCCAGCACTGGAATATATCTCAAATGAGGAAATGTATCCTGTATGCAAATCACACAGCATCCAAATTAGTATGCCGTATTTTGTAATTTTCGACGGTTTGTAAACTTTAAAATTTAACCGTCCACACCACGGTCTCATTACTTCATCAGTTGAGATGTTTTGACTTAGATTAAATGTTTCTTTAAACTTTTTGGAAAAATAATCAATTACAAATTGCACTGTGACAAGCCGGTCTGCATTATCCGGTTTATTGTTGCTGTCGGAAAAATGTAGAAATGATAATATTTGTCTGAATCAGTTACGGGACATCGTTTTGTGAAATATCAGTGTGTCTATCAACAGATTCGTTGACCAATAATCATTGATCCTTGCTTTTTCACAATTCTCATAAGGATAGCAAGCCCAAATCATTTTCTAAGTTCGGGTCCTGTAACGTCGACAAATTTGGTATTTTTTAAATCCAGTTTTCTTCTATAGCAATTTTGACTGTAGTACTTGTTGGTTTCATTGCTAATACATTCAAATAGATCATTCCCAGTATATAATCCTATGATATCCTTGACACACTGTGCATCTTTGGGAAATACATTTGGACCTGGGGATCCTGCAAATTTATTATTGGTTCTCGGTAAATCAAAGTCTGACCACTGTGTACTGTCTTCTTCATCTGATTCAGCCAAATTATTTGGCAACCGTAGTGTTCGCCAAATTCTTCTTGGATTTAATTTCACTATCTTCCTACAATTCTGCTTCACTTTCATTTTTTTGATATACAGTGTCTTCTTCCCAACCAGCCATGTCATCCAGAACGTCAGACAAGACGTCCACGCATTCATCATAAATAATCTTATTGTCTCTTTCATCCGCCACGATGAAATGGCACAAGTACTTATAAAAACAAAAAAACTTGTTGAAATCTGTAACTTATTGTTACATAAACACAGAACACCAACAGAATGCAAAAGATACTAAATTGCTGTCACCGGCCACTGCGCGATACTACGCTCACGACACCACTGTGGTGTCGCCAGATGGCATAGTTTTAAGAGGTAACCTGTATCTTCTGCAAGATATTGCAACACTCCATCTCTCCTGATACTCCACATGCATGAGAGTGCTCTTTGTGTGCTTTGTGTGTGTGTGTGGGGGGGGGGGGGGGGGGGGGGGGCAAGTGTGTGCGTGTGCATGCACCAATATTTACTGGGCTCGGACGTATTTTAGTACATCTGAGACACCATCAAGCAAAAAGTGTGCGTGTTGGATTCAGTTATAAGTATGTAAGTCCATGAGTTGTGAACAACAGTTAAGGAATTGTGCTTTAGGATGATTCCCCAATGCCTTATACGTCTCTAAGCTATGTCAGTGCTGCCTTCAGACATACAAATACATCTTGCGGATAGAGTGGAGCCCAAGCCATCAAAATAGATTTAAGATATCCAGAGAGATGACGCTTAATTTCTTGCCATATTTTAAATAGTATCTGTTATAACATGCCCAACAATTTTAATTTTTTTCGCTCCCCACTATCATTCATTATTGTCTCTCATTAAACCATTTCAGTAAGTGTATGTTATCAATGCATTTGTTTAATGAGTTATCTGAAACAAAATTTCAGGCATAAAGTAAAGTATGTAAAATTAGTAAGTAAATGTGAGATAGTTATTAAAATTGTTGTTACTGTTGATCTTATTTTCTAGACTTTGGCAGCAGCTGCAGCATTTGTCTCTTTCATTAATGTTTATGGTGGCTTCCTGGTAACTAAGAGGATGCTGGATATGTTTAAGAGGTGTGTATCACTTATTGAGAGCTGTGAAATGTAAGTAAATATAATTAGAAAATCCCATAAATCAAAAAGATAGATTCACAAGGAAGAAGAACCAGTTGTCAAGGCCAACAATAGGAGAAATAAGTATGAAGTTGTGAGCTTTTGAAACCTCTGTTCTTTCTTCACCAGCTTTGGAGAAGAAGAGATAGTATGGAGATCACCAAGAGCATCAAAGGATAAGGCAGACATTGTGGTTGACATTCCAATAGTATCAATTAAAGTTTTCCTGCTTTCCAGTGACTAATTTAGTTATTTCTGTGTCATTTTGTTGAATTTTGTTTCCCTTACGATAATTTTAATTTCTATTTTTCCTTCTTTTTCAGTTATTTTCACACTCAGATCTTCTATTCTAGCTTTTTAAATTTTCATTTATAGAATTTCTTTTGATGCACACTTACATGTTGTTGTAGTTACATAATTTCCTTAGTCCTGTTGTGTATCTTTCTTTACCCTGGTTCTTTGTTAATTTTTCTGTTCAACCCCTGTATAGTATAATTATCTCCCAAACTGTTCTGCTTTGCTAGATGAAAGAACCTCTGCCTGTTACAAATTTAGTTTCATTGTCCTTTGGTTAGCAGAAACAGGTAACAACTCATTTCACACTACTTCCTGCATATGTGATGTCATTTTGACATTACATGTTATATCAATGACAGTTTGATTGGTTATCAACTTTGTGACAAGGAAGAATATGAATGTTATTGTTCTTTGTTTCACCCAAAGCAATTTAAGCTGTCCTCTTAGGTTAGTCCTAATCAAACACTCAGAAATCACCACACATTCGGATACAAGATCCAGAAATTTGTAAGAAGAGAGAATACGAATTTTATTGCAGCTTGTTGTAGTCACAGCATTTAAAGCTGTGTTCCTAGATTCCCGCCTAACCCCACTCTCAGAATTTGCCACATATTCATAAACAAACAGTGAGATATTTATGACAGGGAAGAATGTTAATGTTATTGCTACTCGATTCACTCACAGCAGTTTAAGCTGTTCTCTTTGGTTCATGCCTAACCATACACTTGGAAGTCACCATGAATTTGGAAACAAAGAGCCAAATATTTGTGAGAAGGAAGACAATGAATTTTATTGCTGCTCATTTCAGTCATGATAAATTAAGCTGATCTCTGAGCTTCTTGACGAACCACATACTCCGAAATTGCTATTTGTTTCATCCTTCATTCTCTAATTAGGCAGAAATCTAAAAGACACTGAATATTTCAGAATACACTTACATCACATTCGTAGGAAAGTCCCAGATGTGTTGACAGTGCTGACACACACACAAAAAAAAAAAAAAAACCAACAAACTTGCATGTGGTGTGATGTGACTCTACATCTTTTTGATTTGAGAAACATCATCATTATCCTTTGTTATCTTAGTATCTCTTGAAGGCTTATATCATTGATGCATCATTAAGTGACATTTAATATTGATGGTGGCGTGTTTGTGATAAATTTTCAGTGCTCTGTTACCTTTTAATGGCATATTGAAAATTATATTACAAGCACATTTCATGCTTACTTTGTAAATTGTTGATTATGCCAACTCACTCGTGAGAGAGCACTCTTATATGAACACATTAAGCATCGATAAAATGGTATATGATTTTCAGTTATAGCAATAATTGTAATAAATCATTCCAAGAGTGACATGTTTTTATGAATCTCTGATATGCGTGCATGAGGTCTTGTGAGGTGCCTGTGTTGCATGCTAGCAAAAATCGATAGCAGTTTCTGCGGTTGTCGATATAGAGCTTGACGTCACATATGTGGAAAGAGCTGTAAAACAACTGTTTCGCTACAGAAACATGAATGATTACCTGGTTAATTGCACTATTTAATAGGCATATGCAGGGGTTGGTTCAGTTGTGTAATCTGACACACAGTACTTGTACATTACTCTGACCAAACTAACCACTGCTCCACCAAATTTACCCAATTTTAATGTAATGCCCACAATTATTTTGTTACGTAAACACACAAAAAATACTGCTAACCATATTTACTAATAAAATTTCATAAAAAGTAAAATTTGAGTAACGAGAAATTTTTAATAATTTTAACACATACATGTGTACTGTGTTGTTTGGAATATACTGATAGTTCAGATTACTGAATATAACCCACAACAGCACATGTGCGCAATTCACAAACTCAAAGTAATTCATTCAAGTGCATAGATGTAATATTAGATTGAAGCAAAACATTCAATATACTGCTGTTTTATGTAGACCACACTATGCATAACAACTGTGAATTTTCAGAAAGCATGAATAAAAGAAAAAGAATATCACCCTATCCAAAACTGAAATACCAAAGAGTTATTATTTATATAAGCTATTCTGATGTAGTGTTCAAAGTCAAAATAAATTCTAATGTAATTAAAGTTTCTCATAATTTGTAATCTTATGAGACTGAGCTTTCAAACTACTAATTGTGTCTTGTTATCCACAATAATTAAATAATTTTCCATAACATTGTCATTAGACAACAAACTATCAAAATATGTTAAATAAAATGATTTTCAGTGAATCATAAATTTGTGCATAGGTCACTATTTGCAAAGTTTAAGTTGTTGATCATTGCTTTTGATGGGGGAAAAAAAAGAGACTGTTGAACACTCGAACACAGACAAAGAAACAGTACTCAAAATTATGCCTTTTTAGAATTCAAACTCTGTCACACAGCATCCACTAGCAGACCTTCTGGTTCGTAGGAGAGTGTTTTCAACAGAAAACAGGGTATACAGTAATTTATGGATGACTGAAATCATTAGATAATACCATTAAAAAGTACAAATACAAACATTTACTACTGATATTTTTCCAAATGAAAATTTAAAAAGGTGACAATTTACTGTTCGCTTGGATGTTTTAGAAAAGTGTAAAAATCTCAAATATTAAAGTATTTCATTACTTGATGGAGAAATACATCCATGGTAGAGAGAGCTGACCTTTCAGATTTGGGACAACTTTGAAATATAGGAAGGTCTTGATCACACAATGCTTTATTAAGCATTACGCATTTCAGAATATCATTATCAGACTGAAGCTGTGGAATAAAGGGTACAAGAAAACTGATAATAGCAAGTAGGTACATAATAACAGAAGCAAATATCTTTTTATTCCATGTATGGAAATATCAATTAGTATTGTAGTTACATTTAAATCAAAACATAGTACAAAGCTCACAAAAGTGAATGCATAGACTGAAATAATACAGATCTCATCTCTCGTAGGCGTACTTGACAGTGTGTTTGTCTGTTTGAAGACAACCAGTGCCAGACTGAGTGTGGTGATTAAGCTATCAAATAAGCGAACAAAGGTCAGCAGGTGGTCATAAAAAGGAAGTCGAAAGGTAAATTTACAAACAACTATGCATTGCGATTAACTACATGTCAAAACCTAGTGAACATCACGACAAAGATACATTTATGCTACTTTTATAGAGGAGAAACTCATATAACGACAGCATGAAATTCGTGTCATTAGGAAGCATCCCCCCCATGAACAGTGTTACAGAGGTAGTCATCAGTCAATAATGAAAACAGAAGACATATTTGCAATCAATAACTGGTGTGGTACAACATAAACATGAAACTGTTGTAGACAAGAAATAAAATATAATTGTCAAATAATAATTTTACATCACTCACTAAATTAAGCATTACGTAAGTATCACAAATGTAGTCATATTAAAACAGATGAAAATATCGTAGATGACATATAACAGAATCATTTAGGTTAGCCTTGGTTATCGGCAACAACTTGAATTGAAAAGGAACAATTATACAATGGAAGGGATTTTTGTATTTTTTTTTTAACTTAATGGTGTACTATTAGATTGTAGAACAGCTGTTACCAGTTTACAAGCACAACAAAATGAAATGTTCGATGAGTATGACCAACAGCAATAACATTACAATAGTCACACAAATAGTGGATGACATACAATACAATCATTAAGGTAAGCCAACACGAGTAGCAACAATTTGAAATAAAACAGAAGCTAATATTACAATTTTTCTTTATTTTATGTTTAAGAACATAAAGGTATAATATCAGACTGTATAACAGCTCAGCTTGAAGTGGATGTGCGAGGACACAACATCTTAGCGTCTTGTGGTTGAGGATGTAGAGTTAGGATCATTAGTTGACAAAAACTGATGCTTAGGCAATTGTAATGCTGAAACAATGATCATGCTATTTTGGAATTGATGGATTCCATTTAGACATGTATTTATATGAAATGCAATGTGAACATGTAAACAGTATGCTAATGTAGAACTATGTATAACAAAGTAAGCATGTTGAAATGGCCGCAAAACCCAAACATTCAACTTTCATAGGGTTAACCACAGTGTAATGTACATGCACAGGTATCCATATTCAATGTGAGAAGTTAAATTTACTGTGCCCATGATGTGGAATTCATGGGAAGAAGCATGGTTGTGCTGTGAGAAAATTTTGAAGTAAGTCAGATGAATAGAATAAAGTACTAATGTTGGCAAATGAAAAGTACCAATGCACTACACATCATCTGTAATTAAAGGAGCTGCACAGCAAAGCAGATACACCCTGGTGGTGGCCTGTGAAAACAGTGGCTCCATCTCTTGGGGTCAAGTGAATCTATAGAAGAAACCTGGCAAGGCAGCCACATCAGATCGGCCCATGAAAATGGTGGCACCATCTAACAGGGTGGAAGATGCTGACATACATTCAGCTATAATAGCTGCATCATACATAGCTCTCAAATTCTAGTTGATTGTGGCCAATCTTAGATCAATTGGTTCAACCCGAGATACATTTCATGTAGTGTCTTCAAATAAATGTAAGAACCTGTTCCTACTGAAAAACTCCTGTTCATTAAGTAATTGATGTGACTGATAAAGTCGGTGTGTAAATGTTTTAAATTCTTCCAAAATGTCTAACAAATGACTATGAGGGATGACAATCAAACTTCGAGTCCTTCAGCTATCAGCAACAAGCTATGCTTCTTCATTTTAGAATGCTGTCACAGAGCACTGGTGTTACTGGGATACAAGTGTTGTCTGTATCCAGTACTGAAATCTCTCCCCATCTTACCAATATAGAAATTATCACAATCTCCACATTGTGCGTTATGTACATCATGTTCATTAAAAATACTCTTGATTTCTGTCCTATGTTGTGCCTTCATCACATGTGTAAATTTCCTCTCATTTTAATGAGAGGAAATTTGTACTGTACTTGAGTGTACTAGTTATTGAAACCCTTGATATAATTGGAAAGGCTTTATTGATCCATGATGTGATTTCCATGGTGAGTTTGTGGAATTAATTGAATTACTAGAACTGTTTTATATGCCTTTACATTCAGTGACAGTATATGCTCACAGCCAAATGGTTTAGCGATGAGTAATTCACTTTCTTGCACCCTGGCAGAGCTTTTTGTCAATAATTTGGAATACATGTTTTTTGAATCCACTCAAGAGTTCATACAAAAAATGAAAACGTATCATCATTCTGTAGATGGCATATTCTATTGTATTAAGGATGTGACAAGGTCATTTATAGTTTATGTGCCGATTTTAGTTCCATGCTCTAAAATATTAAATTTTTTTTCAAAGTGGAAGTGAATGATTCACTAAATTACTGCAATCTCTCTATTACCAAGAAAGACAATTAATCTTACTTCTGGAGTATTTCATAAAGCCACTTGCACTGATCTTATAATTAATGAAGATTCATGTCATCTGAGCACCTACAAATGGACTACAAATGCACTCTATGATACACCGAATTTTGATGTTGGATATAAATGAGGAGACAACATATAATGAACTGCAGACTATTGTTCAAGTAGGTGTAGCAAATGAGTATAAATCTGAAAGTATTTGTAAATTGTTTTACTCTATACAGAAGAAGAAATCCAGGGTAGCCAAAAACAAGGAAAGGAGGTCATTTTCTTAGTCTATCCAAGAATGGCATCCACTGTGATAAAATTGTGATAGTTTTGAAAATGGTAGCCAAAAACAGGGAAAAATGGTCATTTCCTTAGGCTATCAAAGAATGACACCCAATGTGATAAAATTGAGATAGTTTTGAAAAGGAATAATCTCAGTGTTTTGTTGAAAATGAAAGGCTCTTTATATATACAATTAAGGCATGATGTAGGACAGAAACCATGAAGTATTATTAAAACCAGATGTGTATAAGATACAATGTGGAGATTGCAATAATTTCTATATTGGTAAGATGGGGAGAGATTTCAGTACTAGATACAGACAGCACTCATATACCAGTAATGCCAGTGCTCTGGGACAGCATTTGAAAACTAAGAAGCATGGCTTGTTGCCAGTAGCGGAAGGACTTGAAGTTTTGCACATTGACTCTCACAGTCATTTGTTAAACATTTTGGAAGAATTTGAAATAAATACACATTGAATCTTGTCAGTCACATTGGTTATTTAATGAGCAGGAGTTTTTCAGTAGGAACTGGTTCTTAGATTCATTTGAAGACACTATACGAAACTTATCTCGCATTTGACCCAATCGATCTAAGATTGCTTAGATTAGCCATAATCACCTAGAATTTGTGAGCTATACACAATGTAACCATTATAGCTGAATGTATGTCAATATCTTCAGCCATGTTAGATGGTGCCATCATTTTCATGGACTAGACTGATGTAGCTTCTTGCGAGGCTTCCTCTATAGATTCACATGACCCGCAAGAGATGGACCCACTGTTCTCGCAGGCTGCCACCATAGTGTATCTGATCCTTTAATAACAGATGATGCGTAGTGCATCAGTATTTTGCATTTGCCAACATTAGTCCTTTATCCTATTCATATGAATTACTTAAATATTTTTTCATGACACATCCATGCTTCCTACCACGCGTTCCACATCTTGGGCACAGTAAGTTTAGCTTCTCGCATTGAATATAGATACCCGTGCATGCACATTACACTGTGGTTAACCCAATGAAAGTTTAATGTTTGGGTTTCGCGGCCATTTCAACATGCTTACTTTGTTATACATAGTTCTACATTAGCATACTGTTTATGTGTTCACATTGCATTTCATACAAATACATGTCCAAATGGAATCCATCAATTCCAAAATAGCATGATCATTGTTTCAGCATTACAATTGCCTAAGCATCAGTTTTTGTCAACTAATGATCCTAACTCTACATCCTCAACCACAAGATGCTAAGATGTTGTGTCCTCACACATCCACTTCACGCTGAGCTGTTATACAGTCTGATACTATACCTTTATGTTCTTATATATAAAATAAAGAAAAATTGTATTATTAGCTTCAGTTTTATTTCAAATTGTTGCTACTCATGTTGGCTTACCTAAATGATTACATTGTATGTCATCCATTATTTGTGTGACTATTGTAATGTTATTGCTGTTGGTCATACTCATCGAACATTTCATTTTGTTGTGCTTGTAAACTGGTAACAGCTGTTCTACAATCTAATAGTACACCATTAAGTAAAAAAAAAAATACAAAAATCCCTTCTATTGTATAATTGTTCCTTTTCAATTCAAGTTGTTGCCAATAACCAAGGCTCGCCTAAATGATTCTGTTATATGTCATCTACGATATTTTCATCTGTTCTAATATGACTACATTTGTGATACTTATGTAATGCTTAATTTAGTGATTGATTTAAACTTATTCTTTGACAACTTGTACATCAGTTTCATGTTTATATTGTACCATTTCAGTTATTGGTTGCAAATATGTCTTCCGTTTTCGTTATTGACGAATGGCTACCTCTGTAACATTGTTCATGATGTTTCCTAATAACATGCATTTCATGCTGTCAATTTATGAGTTTCTCCTCTATAAAAGTAGCATAAATGTATCTTTGTCATGGTGTTCACAAGGTTCTGACATGTAGTTAATCACAATTTATAGTTGTTTGTAAATTTACTCTTTGACTTCCTTTTTATGGTTAGTGCTAGCACCAACTAATGGCCTTCATTTGCTTATTTGATAACTTAAAAGTCTCTGGACCGAAGACCACAACAACAACAACAACAACAACAACAATCTTCACATTCATTTCAGCACTGGTTCCTTTCGAACAGACAGTGGCACTGTCAAATATGCCTACATGAGATGAGATCTGTCTTATATTCAGTCTGTGTGTTCACTTTCATGCACTGTGTACTAAAGTTTAGTTTAAATTTAATTGCAATACTACTTGAAATTGATGTATATTGAATACTAAGATGCATACTCACATCATTATGCATATACTTGCTATCATTAATTTCCTTGTACAGTTTATTCTACAGCCTCAGTCTTTAATTAAAAAAATTGTGCAATCAAGATCTTTCTATGTTTCAAAGTTGTGTCATTAAAGGATTTGGCATATAATTGGTTTTTTATTTTACAGTCCACAGAAGGGTTTAGCTAAATCAGTTTCCAGTCACACACAATGATCATTAAGTTTATCAAATCAACGTAATTCTTCAAATTACTTTTTATGCAGTGTTTATGCAGGCACTCATCATGAGAAAAGTTTTTTTTTCTTTTTTAGGTACATTCAAACACCCTTCAATACAAAATCCTCCACTATTGATCTGTTTAGTTACCTGCGTCTGGACAGGTCAACCGTATCTTGACAGTTCTAGAGTACTTCTTCATTTGTTCAAGATATTAAAACAAATGCTGGTAGTAAAAAATATGCATTGCAATGTGTGTATGTTGCTGAATGGTGAACAACAGCGTAATAGTAATAGTAGTAGAATTAGTAGTGGTAATAGTATATTCTGACCTTATTTTAAGTTGCTTGAGTTAAATGTGAGTCAATCACATACCTGTTAATATGTCTAATTTTCATTTTTATCAACAATGCAAGTACTGGGCTTTCTACTTCCAGAATCTGTATGGCAGCATTGTCACACACTCCTATCTTCATTATTACTGAGAAATGTCACTACATTGAAAATGCGTTTGTGCACAGTATAGGAATGATAATGTGTTCTTCTCAGATGAACAGCACATGTAAGATAATTGTATGCTTACAGTCAGGTTGCTGTATGCATGATTCTAATTTCTTCATTACAATACTCAGTTGATTTTCAGTCTAATAATGTAAGTCATGGCACATCTTCATCCTCCTTTCCAATGCTCTCTCTCTCTCTCTCTCTCTCTCTCTCTCTCTCTCTCTGTCTCTCTCCATCCTCTCTCTGTTATTCTTTCCTTCTTCTTGTTTGACTTGCCTACTGTTTTATAAATTCTATAAAACTTTATTCTCATTTGTGGCCTGTTTCTTGTTTTTCAATATTTATTTGTTCCAGTTTGCTTTCACATCATATTGTGGGATTTGCACAGTATTGTGCACCTACTTAGCTGGGCGGTAACATGCTCGCTTCCCCTGCAAGTGTGCCCGGGTTCGATTCCCAGCCAGGTTGGAGATTTTCTCCATTTGGGGACTGGGTATTGTGCTGTCCTCATCATTTCATCCTCATCACTGGCGTGGAAAACACCCAGTGTGGTGTTGACTGAAATAAGACTTGCATTGGGTGGCCGAATTTCCCCGGATGGGGCCTTCTGGCCAATGATGCCATATGCTCATTTCATTTCATTTTTGCTTAATATGACTGACGGAAAACCTGAGAAGAGTGTTTGCAACAGAACCATTGGAAATGGCTGAAAAGTCACATCACATCCATTGATTTTGCAGATCTCATTTTATACCTATTGCTGAACATAAATTATTGATAAGGTATAAATTTTCTGGCAGTTCTGAAGTCACAATAAGTGTGTTGAAGTAGTAGAAATAACAATGTTACTCTTTATGATGTTGGAAAGTAAATAGATCACTGTTTCAAATTAATGCAAGTGTTGTCATTTTATAATTCATTTGTCCCATCTGTATAGGCCGAGTGATCCTCCAGAATACAATTACCTGTATGCCATCCCCGGAGCATCATTCCTTGGCTTGTATGCTTTGGGTGCTGCGCAAGGTTATCCAGAGGTTCACCAAATGGCGTACCTACTTTCATCACTGTGCTGTGTTGGAGCCTTGGCTGGTCTCAGTTCTCAGACTACATCTCGTGTTGGCAATAACCTTGGAATTGTAAGTATTTACATAGGCCTCAGTAAATTATTCAGATTAAGTATTACTACCTCCCCTCCTACAAACACACACAAACACACACATACACACACACACACACACACACACACACACACACTCATGTATGTCATTGATATACCTTTTATTCTTGTATTGCATTAGGCATATCATATATGTCATTGATATACCTTTTATTCTTGTGTTGTATTAGGCATATACATATAGGCAATGCCCATCGCTGTTCTCTGATGGTATGGAGAGTAAGGGATTGTTTCTTGGTCTGATTTGCTGCTTAATCTTGTGATAGAGTGTGGGTGATTGTGTTGCTGGTACAAAGTCTATCAGTAGTGTTAGAGCTTCATTGCATAGGGTATAATCTTGGGTCCAGTGTTTACAATCACATTTCACATTCAGCTGTACAAAATGGTCTGTGACTAATCTAGTTGTCAGAAGGACACCCGAAAATGACAGCCCATGCAGTCAGTCAAAACTGGCCTTTTGCCTAAGATTATTCTGTGACATATGTCACACACAATGAACCAGGAATGGTGTTATGTTTGATTTGCAAGTCAGTTGTGGTGCTGCGTAAGGTCTCAAGTAATTGTGTTTCCAGTAGATGTGGCTTGGCCAGCTCATCACAGTAATATCCACAGAGAGATTCAGGAGGCAATAATGTTGTCTGCACCATGATCATGTCTTACGTCAATCAAAAATTGTGCAACATAATCAAGATGGTCATCTTTTGAAGCGTTACAGATGGAGTCTGGTCACAGTGTGGGTGTGGTAGTGTCATAGCCTGAGAAAGACTGTCTTCAACCTCTCCCCCCCCACCCCCACCCTCCCACCCCCCCACCCCCGAGGCTCACAGTTCTTTCATGAGCTCGTGCGTGGCACACACGGGCTCCTGAGCTATTGCAGCCCATTCTTCTTTCCCTGTCTGCATTTTCTTCATGCTGTCCTCCCTCCCAATCCTCAGTCTTTCCCTGTTGCAGCCTCCTTCCCCTCTCTGTGTCCTGATTTGTATCGACCTGGCTATCCACCTGGTTCCCTGTATTGCTTGCAGTTTTGTTCCTTCTGCCGGTTCTTTCATGCTTTTTGGTGTTTAGGTTCCCAGTTGAGGTTTGACCTCCACTTCTAAATTTCCTGTTTTTAGTGTGAGCCATTTTGGGAAGAACTCCCTCCCTTCCACCATGCTAGGTCACCAGAACTTGTAGCCAGTCTGGGTGGTGGGGCTGTTATGTACCCATCTGGCTGAGCCCCTTGATGACATAGGGATCACACTACTGATACCTGAACTGTTCCCTCCCCATATATGTCAAGGAGTGGTTGCTTCTTGGAGCATTGGAACTCCCAGCAATGGCAGCGGTGCCAGGTGCCCTTGCTGTGGCTGGACGGTGCCCATGGGGCGAGCCCCTGATTAGAGTGGGCAGTATCAGAGCAGATGCTTGGCACATAAAGCTTATCAAGCTGCAAAAATCTGGCTGTTCTCAAATGGCTGTCTCTTTGAATGGTGAAGGATAATTGAATGCTGCTTTGTATGATCTGTCAGCCTTCCCTTCCCTGGCTACACCATGGGAGAAGGGTCAGGCTTGCCATCTTGCGATGAAACACTTTCCCTTCTACTTTGTCTGTACTAGGACAGATGGGGACACATTCACCACCACAAACACATTGTTTTTTGTTGAGAATATCAAGGACAAGTTTGGTGAAGTGGAGTCTCTTAGTAAGATGCAGTCACGCACCCTGTTGATCGAAACTTCATCTGCCACCCAATGTGCAGCTCTTTATGCTTGTGATCATCTTGGCAATGTCCCAGCGTCTATTACTCCTCACCAATCTTTGAATATGGTCCTGGGAGTGATTTTTCATAGGGACCTCATCCCGCAAACTGATGAGGAACTCCAGGCTAATCTGGAGTGACGCAGCATTCATTATGTTTGACATGTCCAGAAGGGTCGCAAAGACAACTGCACCAATACTGGCACCTTCATTCTGGCTTTTGAGGGTGCTACCCTCCTGGAGAAGGTCAAGGTTATGTGCTACAGATGTGCGTGAAGCTGTATGTCCCACCACCCATGAGGTGCTTTTGATGCTTGTGTTTTGGGCACATGTCCCCTGTACTGTGGACCCTCTCTGTGGTGATTACGGACACCCTCTCCATGATGGAAGCCCCTGTGCTCAACCACTTGAGTGTATCATTTGTCATGACCACCACTTCCCTTGCTCACTGGATTGCCCAGATAGAAGAGAGAGAAGAAGATTCAAGACTGGATTGTCTCGCCAAAAGTGTGAGAAACTCCATCCAGTGTCACTATCTTCAACTTTTGCCTCTGTTACATCTTTTCCCCCTCCTGCCTCTTCCTTACTCCAGCCCCCTCCCCCTCCCCCTTCCCCTCCCTGTCCCCTGCAGTTCCCATGACCTCCTGTCTAGGAGCTGCTCCGCCTCCCTAGCCCAAGAAGTGCCCCCCCTCTTTGGCACCTGCTGGTGATGGGGGTATCCCCCCTGGATCCCTCTCCCCGGTGTCTTTCAGGCTGGAAGCCTCCTACCACAACTCAGCCATGAGACGCCCCACTCATGTGTCCAAGGGTCGCCTTCTCTCTTTCGGTTCCAGATCTTGCAGACACCTGTACTCCCTCTGTGCCCTGCCCTCCTCCATCTCCAAAAGAGAAGAAGAAGAAACATAAAGAAGAAGAAGAAACATAAGTCCCAAGACAAGCCCCCACCCCCAGATACCCTGGAGGTGCCATCTGCCCCCCTCACAATGAGAGTTTTAAATCTTATTTATGAATGTCACCCCATCCTTGTCAGTGACAACCATTGACTGAGTGACATGACCTCCTCCTGACTCTGACAGGCTTTTACTAACCATCGACACCTTTTAGTGGTCTTCTTTGATCTGCAAAGGCATACGACATGGCTTGGTGCCATCACATTTCAGTTACCCTCCATGACTGGGGCTTCTGTGGCCCCCTTCCGATTTTTATCTGCGAGTTTTTATCTCACCAGCTCTTCCGGGTTTGAGTTGGCACTTCACTCAGTGCCCTCGGATTCAGGAGAATGGTACCCTAAGGTTTCTGTACTGAGTGTCTTCCTCCTAGCCATCAATGGGCTTGTAACCGCTGTTGGGCTTATGGTTACCCCGATGTTATACATTGAAGATTTTTGCATCTGGTGCAGCTCCCACTCGGTAGCATCTGCTGAGTGCTGCCTCCGAGGTGCCATCCGACTGACCTGTGCGTGGGCCATCACCCATGGCTTCCAGTTTTCTCACTCCAAAACACAGGTATGCATCTTTGTCTTTGACCCACAGTACACCCCGAACCTGAACTTTATTTACGCAGCCAACTTCTCAATGTTGTAGCACAGTCATGTTTCTTGGACCTTATTTTTGATGGAAAGCTAACATGGCTGCCCCATATGTATGACACATTCTCACACATCAAGGGATCACCAATTTAGTATTGGAGGGCAGCGTGGAGGGTAAAAATCATAGAGGGAGACCAAGAGATGAATACAGTAAGCAGATTCAGAGGGAAGTTGGTTACAGGTAGGTACTTGGAGACGAAGCAGCTTGCACAGGATAGAGTAGCATGGAGAGCTGCATCAGTCCAGTCTTTGGACTGAAGACCACAACCACAACAAAGACTTCATGCATGCGGAAACTTAATTCTCCCTGCCTCCTGGTCGAAACATCTTAGGTTGCAGACCATACCACTCTTCTCCATCTTTACTGTGTTCTGAGCTTGTCCAGACTAGATTATGGTAGTCAGGTTTATGGCTCAGCGGCTCCTTACACTTTGCAACTACTTGACCTTGTTCACCATTGTGGGGTGTGTCTGGCTGTTGGTCCCTTTTGCACTAGTCCCATTGACGGTCTTCTCACAGAAGTGGGGATTCCCCCTCTACAGATACAATGGAGCCAACACCTGGTTTCTTACACAATCGCCAATTGCCAGTTCCCCGACCATTCTGTGTACCCTGTTGTCTTTGCAAACAAGGGATGTCTCCCTCCTGGCAAACAGCCCATGGATGGGAGGATTGCATGTGGGCATGTGTCTCACTTCCCCTCTGCCAGGATATCAATCTCCACTCACTGGAATGCACCCCGTGTATTTCCTCCTGTAGCCTTGGATGGTGTCTGGACAACAGATTAGAACCGACCTATTCCAAGGTCCTAAGGTCTCTGTCACCCCTATGGTTTCCTGCCATCTTGTACCTGGCATCCTTGCACAGTTCTACGGTACAACCATCTTCTACACTGATGGTTCTAGGACAATCTATAAAGTGTGATACATTTTCACGTCCCCTACTGGCTTAGAACACCATTTATTTCCGGGATCATGAAGAGTGTTCAAAGCAGAGCTTCTAGCCATTCACAGAGCCCTCCATTTAGTTTCTCAGGCATCACTCGACAGTGCTTTAATTTGTCAGACTCAATGAGCAGCCTGCAGGCTATTAACCGATACTACTCTCATCACCCTTTGGTCTCTGCAATCCATGACCTTCTCCCTGCCCCTGGCCATGCCACCTGCTCAGTTGTCTTTTTCTGGGTCCCAAATCATGTGGGTGTCCCAGGGAATGAACTGGCTGACCATTTGGCTAGACAAGCAGATACTTACCCCCCATTCCCTTTCATGATTCCAGCTGTGGATATGCGGATGTACATCAAATCTCTCTTTGCCCAAATGTGAAATGACATCTGGTGCACTACTGCTCATAGTAATAAATTCTACACAATTAAATGCCGTCTACACATTGGTCATACCAGGCTCACCCATTGTTTCCTCCTGCGTAACGAACTACCCCCACAATATGATTGTGGAGCCAGACTGACAGTACCCCACATATTGGTGGAATGTCCCCTTTTTTTAGCCCTTCATGCTAAGTACAGTCTTCCCGATTCCTTATTTTAATATTAGCAGACAATTCACAGATGGTTGAACTGGTCCTCAGTTTCCTCCATGAAAGTGGTTTTTGTTTCCAGATATAAGGCTTTGCTTTACTCCTGGAGCAGAGGCAGGGTGGTTGTGTTTGGAACCTCTCTTCATGTCTTCTTGGTCTGGGACCCCATGACCACTCCCCCATGTTAAGACCACCGTTTTTCCCCAGTCACCCATTATGCCTTTTACTGCATGTGTTTTAACTTCATTATTTTAATATTTGACTACCCTGACTGGATCCGTCAATTTTTGGTGGACCCTCTGTCTTCTGGGAGTTACTTTGGAATCGGAGGACTGATGACATTGCCATTTCATCCCATAAACACTCTCAGTTAATCAGTCAATCAATGTGGTCAAATGCTTACTATATGTGTGGACTCCTTACAAGGTCTTGCTTGCTGGATGTGTGCTGCCCACTGGAGCATTTGTTAATGGGACCTATATGGCAACTGCGTGAGGTAAGTGCCAACAGTAAAAGTTTACCATTCTGAGAAAGTGGCATAATTTGTGGTAATTTTGTGGTTGTGAGATGTGGCAGATAAATTCCGTACATTGTGTAGTAGGCTGCATGCCATCACCATAACGGAATGGCCAAGGAAGGTAACTTGAGGTTTCTGCAGCTGACACTTGGCACCACTGATCACAATGCCAAAATATTGCAGTGTATTGAAAAGAAATGTGAGCTGCTGCTTATGTTCATATGGGGTAGTGAACAGACGAAGATGTCACAGAGGTATGTGTAACTGAAGGTGAACTTGAAAAGACTGTTGTCTATAACTCTGCCAAATCTGTGCTGCTTTTGTGGGCTGTAGGATACTTAAAGAAAAGTCCAAATGGAATGATAGTGCTGTCTTGGGTGTGTTCTCCTTGTCCAAAGAATTTGCAAGTAAACATTTTTACAATCTAAAACAATGAACACAGAGGCACCTGCTATGGTATGGGTGAAGTTCCGAGTGTTTCGGATTGGATAGCTGTCCAGAATCGTAAGGGTGTCTATCACTCAGTAACTGCTGCAAATTGTATACGTGCCATCCTTTTTTGGGATGAGATAGATGGGTGAAGCCCAGGGACTATTGGTCTGTCTGATGATAGTCTTGAGGCGGTACCATGAGGAAGAGGCACTGTACTGAAGCTGTTACTGTCCCGACGGAGTGAGTGTGCATGTGTGCATGGGTGCCTCGGCACCCGCTGAACTGTTTATGGTGGCAGTATTGGAAAGATGTGGTTGCTTGCATGTGCAGTGTTGCAAGTTAGATTGCATAGCATTAAGATTATCTAGATCTGAATGAATTTTGGGCACAGGTCACAGTTCCCTTCACATAAAATGAGCAGCTCTCATCTGACATCTTCACGGTATTGGGTTATCTGCCGTAATTCCAGCTCCAACTCATGGTTATCGTGTATTTTGATGAAATTGGGTGGCTGTGGTTTGGTATCTGTGAAGGCAGTTGTGTGTATGGTGGTGGTCCGTCAGTCACACCAGTAACAGGTTCTCTGCTGCTACGTGTGGAAGAGGTGCCTGTGCCAAATCAGAAGAAAGATATGTTGAAGGAAATCTGCTCCCAGTACAAGCTCTCTGATGTTGCTGAATAAAACGTGCTATGGGAAAATGTCCTTCAGTCTGAGGCCCAAAGTTCGAGAGGCAGTTCCTATAACTGTGACACGAAGCATGCTTGGAATCAATAGAGGTGTGACTGACTCTGCCTGCCTGGGTGCAGAATATAGTTGACAGCCATGGGTGTTTCCAGAACAAATTTGCTGATGTGGACCAGGAGTGTGTTTGTTTGGAATGACTCAATGTCGCCACTCTCGCAGCGATTGTGAGTGATGTTATTCTCGGCAGCACTTGGGGCAGCTCAGCAGCCTGTAGTTGCTATCATGGTGTGATCCCTGGCTGGGTTCAAGGTGGTAATTGATGTCTGAGAAATCCATGTATTGTTGATGTTGAAACACAGCTAGAAGCCTATCAGCCAAAAATGAATTTTGTTCTGTCATTTCTTTCTCGTGTGAGATCATGGCCATCTTAACTGTGATGGTAACTTGATGATCCAGTGTCCAAAGTGCATGGTCTGGCATTAGGGTTGAATCAATTAATATTGATAGGACCTCCAAATCTGAGAAAGTGTCATGGTGCCTAGTCATTCTTTGTGAGTGTACTTTTTTACTTCGATGTCCTTGCTAACTGGTGAAGCAATGCTGCCTTTGCCTGTCCTATTTATTTGTAGTTGGTGGTGTCTGAATGATGTCACTAATGGTGTCAGCATACTTGCCTATATGTCTCAGTAGTGTGATGAACTTGGAGCAGTTGTCAAAAATACTGTAGCTGTGCAGAATACACTCAACAACAAGGAACCATGTTGCCATTTGTTCTGTGCAAAAGGTTGGTAGTTTTGGATGAATTCCAAGTCAATAAGAGTTGCACAGAAATTTTGGCAAGGATGTGGTGGCATGGGAAGTTGGAGAGCAGAGCCGTAGAAGATGAGGTCCCCTGGTCCAAATACAGTGTGGAAGAAAATCCCACAAGAGGTTTATCACATGGCCTGGGTGGCTGGGCTCTACATGATGTCATGAATAGGTTCGGCAGAAATGTTCCTGACATGGCTGGTGTGGTAAACTCGGATGCCTTCCCAGTATGTCTGTCTGCAACACACTGATGAATAGCGTCTTGTTGGTATGAAAATATGTTACACTCATTGCCAAAATTACCCAGAAGGTTGACAGTCATTACAAATTGTTCATGTCAGTGGTCATTGCTGATACCAACAGTACAACACAGGAAGCATCACTTTCAGACCTCATGGTGTGACAAAGCAAGCTGGGATCTCTTTACTTCCTTTCTTGTTTTGCCATCTACCCCCTTAAATTCATTTAATTTCATTTTTGCCTGATTACCTTTAACATACTTGAGAATAATCTGAATTTCCATGAAAGAGAAAGATTAGCCCTCGGTCTCAATAAATATAACACCAGAACTAATTCTTTGCCTAATTTTTTTGAAAGTAATTGATTTACTAATTTATTTTGACTATTCCTAGTTAATATCTTTTGTTATATGGTGAAATCAGTAATTGTTTTGTGACCTAAGAGCTATTGTTGACTTATAAACAAATACAAATTCTGTACTAATTATAAACAATTGGAAGAAGAACTACTAGGATTCTTAAAGAATTTATTTGGCTCTATTCAAAAACATATTATTTGATTCCAAAATAATTACCAGATTTATTAAAAGCATTGTTTGCATAACTGTATCTGTTAATTATTATTTAAACAAATAATTGGGCATAACTTTTGTGATAGAAGTAACTGTTAAAAAGAAGGAATTTTTCGATAGATCCAGTTAACTGAATGAGTTGTATTTTAATTGTAGTTTCTGTAACTTAAACATTGAACGATGTGTAGTTTCAGTACCTATTATTGTGAGGATGTATAAAGGCCCGACTTCTGGTCCTGAGACAGTCAGTCCGTGACTGATTTTCAGATGGGAAGTCTGTTTCAGTTAGAGGAATAGTAATGCGTTAACAGTGAAATTAGTGTACCACAAATAGGCCATGTGTTAAAACAATGACAGTGTCTGTTCAGTTTATTTGAGAAATAGTGTCACACATACCTTACTGTTCTTCAAGAACTGTGAACTGTGTGGTTAGGTTTTTACTTCTCATAGATGTTCAGCAGCAAACTATTTTAGCAGTATGCTAATGTTTGCCTGCAAGCTATTAATGAGGATTATCATTTACCAAAAGTGAACTGGCCATATAAATGTGTAATATTGGGGGTTGTGAACAGTGAATGTAAAGAGCTGTGAAATGCAGCTGTGCAACTGTTGGCTAGATCATTTACAGCAGTCAATGTTGAACTTCCACCACCCCCACCCCCATTTTTGGCCTGTATAACAATGCAGTACGTCGGCACCGAGGACTATCAACGAAGAAATAAAGCAGGCGAACGTCACAGTGGGAACCATAGATCATTCTTGCAGATTTGTAGCACTAAATGAAACAGTAGGAAAGTCACTTCTTTACTCAGTGAGTTCATCAGAACTTTAAATGTGTGATGGCTCCATTGTGGGCATATAGGATAAGTGTGCTGAGCAATCTGCAGTAGGTGCTGACATTTGTTGCAAGGTAACTCAACGCGGAGAGGATCCGGGTAGGGACATTCGTAGTGAATAGGGTAAGCAACAAGTGCAGGTAATTACACTTAATTTGCAAAAACTGCAGTACACAGGAGAGTGCTTACACATACAGTTGTTATTCAGAGTGAACTGCCAGTCAAAGATAATACCGTAGAGGAGGTCTGCCCTGTTGATCAAAGATAGAGGAGGTCTGCCCTGTTGATCAAAGAGTTTGCTAAGACAATTGATGGTTGAGTCGCCACAAACTTCTGCTATAATACAATCCTGAAATTCCCAAAAATTGCTTTAAAGTAGCCAGATTTCTATTGAATTAACTGATTTAGTTTTCAGGTCATTTCTGACCTGTTCATCTACGCACATTATCAACATTGGAAATTTGCTTACTGTTCAAGTTTTTTTGAGTTCTTAGCGCAAGTTGGCATACGTGAGCATCTTTATGTATATCTTGCCATCTTATATATTATTGACTTAATGGTGTTAATTTAATTTTCTACAACTTTCCTTCATTTTGATATGCTGGTAAATTTTGTACTTTCAAGTTTATCTGGGTTAAACTGAAAATTGGGTGGAACTGTGTGTGAATAAATTTTCAGATTGGTGTAAGTGGAGGTATTGCAGCAACACTGGGACAAATGGCACCAAACACAGAAGTGCTCACTCAGATGGCAGCAGCTATGGCGGTTGGAGGAGCTATTGGTACAACAATTGCTAAGAAGATTGAGATTACAGATTTACCTCAGTTGGTTGCAGCTTTTCACAGGTGAGAATGGTGTTGTGCCTTTTCCAACTATTTCATACTTTAACAGCTTCATTCAAGAGATCAGGAAAGACATGTAAAGATATAAATTATGAATATAAGCTGGAATGTGATACTGTTAATCATCACATAAAAATTACACTCATAACAATGATTAGTCATTGCTGGATTTACGTATGTCATATGTCATGTCATTGACAAAAATTCTAAGTGTGAAGGGCACCTGTTTCATTTGAAATAATATTGACACAATTTGTTTTTTGTCCTTATAGCACTTGATGAAACTAAAACATTCACTGGTGAAACATGGTACACATCGAACAACTAGGGCTAGCTGGAAAACGGGTGTGGTGACTTAGTGGGTCCTAAATTAATGCTTTGTTTCTTGCCTTCCTGAAATTTGTTAATAGAGTTGTGTACCATGACATAGCAAACAAAATACAGGGTGTCCATGGAAGGTACCCCAGTTATAAATTTTAGTAGTATCAGCTGTAAGCATTGTACTTTTGGTTCAGCTCACAATAAAAGAGCAATTCAAACAGATTTAGATGAGTGCTTATGTGAGTATTGCTTTGTTGTTTTGCCATTGCAACATGTGCAAAATGATTACTCCTGAGCATAAAGTGTTTTGTGTTCTGAAGTTTGCTAAGAATGAATCTGTAATTTCAGTCCAAAGTGCATTCCGTTTAAAGTCTAAGTGTGATCTCTGATGTGGCAAGAACATCTGCTGATGGTATACTCAATTTGAAACCCCCTCAGCGGCTCAGCATTCATTTGCTGAGTACGGGCTTGTGACCCTGGGGTTCCTGAGCCGGGGACTGGTAAGCCCTGCCAGCCCTCTGTCACTGTAAGCTCTGGGCATGCTCCAGTGACCATTGTGCAGTGCAGCAGTGGAATGTTGTGTGTTATGGATAATGGGGGGTCTTGGCTTCACTGCCTGGACCACGAGGAAGGTACACACCTCTATAAAAAAAAACCTCAACCTCAAGGTGTGCTACACGCTGATGAGGTGAATGGCTGTTGAGGTAAAACAGTCTCTAATTGGCAATCTCTGGGACACCTGCCACCCTCCAGTTGCATAAGGCTTGCTAAGGCATGCAGGGCTCTGCCTGGGTCGATGGTTGTTTCCCCAGCATCTTGCGGGATCCCTATGGAATGGTCTCATCAAACTATTACTCCTTACAGGATGAGTGTACCATCAGGTAGTACCTACACCCACTCATCAAAGGGAGCTTGGTTGGTCAGCCCTCTTGAAAAGAAGTCTCAGAATCATAGTAACGGAGCATTAGTGTGCCGTAACACTTCCACTATAATCAAGCAAATAGGGGAACCTTTGAGAAGGTCTCTCCTTTCTGCATTCACAAGGCATTGGAAGGTATTGCTGAGTCTCTAAAAAGTGTCAAACAACTTTGTAATGGAACATTTATAGTTAAAACTGCTAATTCAACCCAAATATCTAAGCTCCTGGGATGTAAGGCCGTAGATGACCACCGAGTTGTGTCGGAGTTGCATATTAACTTCAGTATGGGTGTGGTTACCTGCTCTAATATAATGGAGGTGGACCCCGCAAAGTTTACTTGAAGAACAGAAAAATATGGGCATCATGGAAGTGCAGAACTGTATGAGGAGAGTCATTGGCAAATTGGGAAAATCAGCAACATTTATTCTAAGTTAAGTACTTCGGAATTACCTGAACATATCCTTGCAGTCTATATTCATCTTAAGGTTCACTCATTTGTTCCTAACCCAATGTGATGCTACAAATGTCAACGATTTGGCCATTCCACTATGGGATGTAATGGGAGGGCTACATGTGGCAATTGTGGAGGCTCAGCTCATGAACAAGGCAATTCTTGTACACTTCCTCTGAAATGTGTGAACTGCTCTGGGGATCATCCAGTGTGGAGCAGGAAGTGTGAGGTTTACAATGAGGAAAGGAAAATTCAGGAGTTGAAAGAGACGCATACCCTATGGTGAAACTAAAACATACTTCCAAAGCTATGCAACCTCTGGTTTTCACAACTTCTTTTGCATCAGCCCTTAAGATGCCAATCGCCAAGTGTGATGCCTCCATACAAACTCAAGACCACAGATTCAAGTGCAAGCACATGCGTTTGTCATTGTGCCTGTGCGGGAAATGCTCCACTTGCAACTGAAATCGTTGGGAAGCCATCAACAATGGGCTTACCACCTAAGCCATGAACCACTACCCACCATCAGAAGCCAACTAAGCCATTCCCGCAATCCAGGCAACCACCTCTTCCCTTCAGTAAAGAAAAACGTCCTTCAAAACATAGTTCCAAGTCGAAGAAAGTGGTAGTTAAACCTTCAGATCGGTGAGCTCTCTCCCTTTCTGATGGGGACTCTGCTTAGGAGGATATGGACTTCCAATTGAGGAACCGGAAAGCTGGGAACTAGCTAACGGTCCCCCTGACCTCCCCGGTAAATCACCGCCTCCAAGGGAGAAAGGAAAGAGCAACCATCGCTAAACGACGACTTCCACAGGGTTTTCTGTATTGGAGTAGAATTTAAATGGATATCGTTCACATTTGGAAGAATTAGAGCTCCTGGTCCTGGAGAAACTGTTCTGCATCTGCTTACGTGAAATGCATCTTAGTCACCGACACATCTACATTACAGGGTTACCACCCATACAGGTGATACTACTGAAGACAGGGCTTAAAGTGGAATGGCTGTCTTCATTCATGACTGATGCCACTCCTCTTCTGTCCCTCTTCCATGGACATGCAAGCAGTTGCCACAAAAGTTCTCCCAAGGCAGTGTCCTCAGTGTCACATCGTTTGTCATCGCTATCAATGGCATTTGCTTCACAGTCAGGAGCCCTGTCAAATGCTCTTTGTTTGTGGATGACTTTGCCATCTTGTGCTCTTCCTCTGATCTTATAATGATGATGAGGCAGCTACTGCTGACCATTAGGAGGCTGGAAACCTGGGCCAGGACAACTGGTTTTTGGTTCTCATGCAAGAAGACTACATGTGTCAATTTTAACCATGTTCATCGAGGTTTTAACCAACCAGTGCTCACAGTGGGGAACAATATTTTATGTTTTCAAGGCACTATGTGCTTTTTGGGATTTATTATTTGACTTGAAATTAACTTGACTCCCACAACTGAAAGACCTACCAACAAAGGGCTTCTAGTTATTGAATATTTTGAAATGCCGTAGCAGAAAAACGTGGGTAGCTGACAGGTGCTGCCTCCTGCAGTTTTATAGGGCATTTGTTTGATCACATTTAGATTATGCCACCATGGTCTATGGATCAGCCTGTCCTTCCTACCTCAAGATGTTACATGCTCTTCACCATGAGAGCATTTGGATATTGACTGGAGCCTTTTAGACCAGCCCAGTTCAGAGTGTATGTGCAAAGGCTGGTGAACGACTACTCTGGATTCGGTGACATCTCCTTTTGGCTCGACAGGTGCTGAAAATCTCAGGGTCACCTAGGTCATTGACATTTAGTTTAGTGGTCCAACCCACCTTTGAACGGCTGTTCAGGAATCGGCCCCATGAAACCAAGCCATTTGGGATATGTGCTACAGACCCTCTCAAGGATGTGGATCTATCAGGCATCAAAATTAACAGCCAGGGATGGAGTGCTTTGCTGCCTTGGTCTCTTCAGAGACCCAAAGTGATTTTAATCTTGACACAGTACAAGAAAACTTGTACTCCAGCTTATGTTTTTACAACTTTGTTATCATCCATTTTAAGTATGTCCCAATGTTTCATTGTTGTTTATGCAGATGGATCCCAGCAAGAGAATGTCCTCCACTGTTCTGCTGTTTTCCCTGACAGGGTTTTTATAGAGTCTGTAAATTCTCTCCAGAATTCACAGACACCACTGAACAAGGTTTCTTGTTTGTTCAGACTTGTTTAGTGCACTGCAAGCACTTCACCAAATGTGTCCAGTAGACCAGCTAATTCAGCTCATCCATGACTCCTTACAGTGGCTCCAAACCCATGGCAAGGAGGTGATCTTTTGCTGTATACCTGACATCATCAGGATCCAGGGCAACGACATGGGGACAAAGCCGCCAAGGAAGCATGTCAGGATGGTGCTGTCCATCAATGTCCCATCTCATTGAACACCATCATCTCATTTTCTGACAGACGCATCATGCGTCAGTGGGATACTGAATGGTTGCAGGAGACAGAAAACAAATTGTGGTTGCTCAAATTGACCACAAAGGCTTGGTGGACTTCATGTCAGCCTCACCATTGGAAGGAGGTTCTGGTTACCAAACTGCGCATTGGACATAGCCCTTTGACACATGGGTTCCTCCTCTGGAGGAGAGGATCCACCACTTTGTAAAGTTTGTGGTGTGCCACTTTCAGTTCAACATATTTTGTCAATGTGTGTCCTATATACTGATATTAGGGCAGTCCTCTGTCTTCATGGAGGTCTGCCCACCATCCTCGCAGATACTGATTCCAGTGTTACAAGAGTGGTGAAATTTTGTGAAATGTCAGGGCGCATCCCTAAATTGGTGGGGAAGGGAGATAGACTTTAATACGTTATAAACTGCTCTGCCTATGGGGACAGCCTTTGTCCCCACCCATGAGTTTAGCATGCTGTTTTTTCGTCAGGACACTGATGACCACGGTGTTGAGCGCCCCTCACCTCAAATCACCATCATCATCATCATCATCATCATCAACAATTTGAAGAAAAACCAGATGTGTGTAAAGGTGAAGGCATGAGATGACCAAAAGTGTCTGAAGAATATGTTGGACCATGCCAGAGTTTATGTGACCTCCATAGTCCTAAGAACTCTGTTCAGAAAGCAAGTCTACAACTTAAGTTGACAAAGTGGAAAGCTTAAAGAAAACGTTTACCCTTGGATCCATATTGGTTACTGTTGGCAAGTGATGAGGCAACTTTCCATCTAATTGAGAAGGTAAATACCCATAATGTTCTTATTTGGGGTCAGAATATCCTCATGAACTTGTACAGTATCGAATAGATTCCCTAAAATCAAAAGTTTTCTGCACTGTGTCCCAACATCAAGTGTATGGACCATTTTTTCCAATGAAGCTACTGTAAGAGGGATGGTTGCAAGAATGGCTCTTTTGCCAGTTAGATGGTGAATCTGAAAACTTTTATCTGGCAATCAAATGGAGCCCCTCCCCATTGGCGTCTCTTTGTACGAGAGTGATTGAATGTTGAAAGTCCCTGACTGTTGGATTGGTCATAATGGTCCATATGATGGAGTTCTCCACATTGACCTGAGCTCACACCATGTGATTTTTTTCCTTTGGAGCTTATAGAAAACTGTGTCTACATCCCGGCAGTAACTAACAGTTTGCCAAAGTTGAAACACGGAACTGAAGAGGCTATACCGTGCATCCCAAATTTTGGGATTAGAATGGAGTTTATGGTCTGGTGGAAATTTGTAACATATTTCTGCTACACATTAGGCAAGAAATTGAAAACTCCAGATCTACAAAACAAGATATTCTGTTACTTTTTAGCAACTCCTACAGTGTTTCAGAATTTTGGTCTCAGGGATATCAATCTGTACAGCTCTAATAGTTATGTATAACAAATCTTGACTTCGCCAATACATAGACAATTCATAAAAACATGTGTAAAGTTGTAACAACATGTGTGAAGTTGCCACAAGGTAAACCAGCAAAACCAAAATTAAGTCTTAGTGCGGTGCTTTTAATTCCACATGCCTCCACATTACCCCAGAATAATGTACATCTCCCCACATGTGATGGAAACTTAATTTTATTTCAGTACCTTAATATCAAGTTTTTGAAATCTAAAGCTGCTGAACTTGCTATTCTGCTGAAAGGAAACAGAACAATTTTTTCTGTTAATACACTTTGGATTATTACAAGAAGATATAAAAATGTATGTGCCACCATGTTTTAATTTAGTTACAAGCTTCTGCAGACCCAGGCAACATTAAGGGGATAATACAAGATTTTAGTGCTTACAATTCTGATGTGAGAAAAAAGACATTCAGGAATGATAATTTGCTTAACATGTTGATCTCCCACAATATCTTCTTTGCCAATCACAGTTTTACATGGCATATTTCAGACTTCAATAATTTTACAAATCTGTATAAAAGAGATTTCAGCTTAGGGTTATCTTATGTTAACAGTCTATCAGATCACTGAACTGTGCAGAAAAACTGACAGTTTTGACTCTCTCCTGACCTACAGCTACCTCCACTCATATCCCCATGCCCCTGACTTCACTCCTACAAACACACCATACCCTATAATATTATCCCTCTTTCTCTGTTCTAATTCCTCTTCTCAGTCGGCCATCAGCCACTCTTCCTGCCTCCTTTCTCTCCTCACCCACTTCATGCAATACAATCCATTACGCCAATAGAGCTGCAGTGCTGGTTGAGACATTATTCCGAAGTAAGTTGCATCGAATGGCACATCCACATTAAAAATTCTTACTTACTACTTATCAATGTTGTGAAAAGGATAAATTGCTACTCAATGTAAAGACAACACGAGTTGCAGATGGACATGAATGAAAGGACTGTTACATTTGAGCTTTTTACCAAAGCCTTCTTCAGAAAAGAAAACAAAACAAAACACACCACAATACACACACACACACACACACACACACCAAAAAAGTGTATATTAAATGTGTTCTATATGTGAAACCATTCGGAATAAGGCATATGTCCACATGATGATTTTTTCTTCAGATGAGCATTCCTGTCAAATCACTGAATATTGATCATTCCTCCTGGGACATCCTGTACAATTTGTGGTTGTGTGTATTAAATAAGTCTTTGGGGTGATAACTTAATGTCAAATCAAGCAGAATATATTTTGGTAAAATAACATTCATTTCTTTCAGCCTTGTGGGTCTGGCAGCTGTGCTTACATGTTTTGCTACCTACATTCATGATTTCCCAACTTTTGGAATTGACCCAGCAGCTAATGTCGTGAAGACTGCAATATTTCTTGGCACTTATATTGGTGGTGTCACCTTCACGTAAGTATGAAATTGTTAGTAAGTATCATAAACTACAGCTTTCCGTGTTTCCTGTTTCAGATTATTTATTTTATAAAATAAATTAAAATACTTCTTAGGATTTAACTGAAATGGTTGCTGAAGATAACTCATTTTACGTGGCATTGCATTTGTTATTAGCAGTAAAGATAAATGTAAGTTGTTGCATTACAAGAAATATTTAATAGTCTGAGCTGAAATGTAATGACATAACTTGAATGGAATGACTTCCTCCATGCTGAGCAGCAAGGGTACAGAAAACATTGGTCATACAAAATGCAACTCATATTTTTCTAACATGATGCCTTGAAAGCCATGGGTAAAGGCAAGCAGGTAGTTGCAGTATTTCTCACTTTCAGAAACCACTTGATTCAGTTCAATGTCAGTGGTTATTAATGAAAGTACATTCATAAAGGATCATCAAACAAAATTTATGACTGGATTGAGGATTTCTTGTTTAGCAAGATTGCAGCATATTTTCCCAGATGGGTAGTCATTGACAGTTGTAGAAGCAACATTAGGTACGCCTAGGAATGTGTGTCATGACCGTTACTATTCATGTTGTATATTAATGATATGGCAGACAGTATTAATAACAACTAACCACTTTTGCAGATGATGCATTTATCTTCTTATGTATAACTATACTGTAAAAACCTCACAGGTATCCAGATAAAATTTGATAAGATTTCAAAATGACATAAAAGGTAGGCAATTTGCTTTAAAAGTTCAGAAATGAAAAAAACTGCACTTCACAAAATGGAGACATGTAGTTTCCTATGACTATGTCAATTAATTACAGTTGAAATTAGCCAACTCATTCATAAATCTGGATGTAACAATTTTTGGGGGTATGAAATGAAATGAAATGAATTAATTAGGTTCAATAGTAGGTAAGGCAGAAGGCTAAATTAGGTTTATTGTTTGGATGCTGGGAAAATATAACCAGTATAAAACACTTATATGATCAAAATAGAATATTACTCAAGTCTGTGGGATGCATACCAGATAGGACTAACAAGGGATGTTGAATGTATACAAAGAATGGCATCACCAATGATGAAAGGTTTATTTGACTCATGGGAGAGTCCCTCTGAAATGCTGGAAATCCTGAACTGGCATCACTTGAAGAAACATACCAACTATTCTGCAAAACCTATTTCCAAAGTTTCAGCAACCAGTACTAAGTGAAGATGTTGGGGATATAATGCATTTCACTACATACGAGGGCTACGCCGAAAGTTTTTAGCAGAATGTGTGAAAAAAATTTACTTGCAAAAAAACGTTTACAACTTTTCAAAATACTCTCCATTTGCATGTATACATTTTTCCATTCTCTGAAACCACTTAGAAAATGTGTCAGTCCAAGCTTCTTTTGGGATGTCACTTAGTGCACTCTCGTATGCTGCAATGGCCTCTTCATCTGATGAAAACCGCTGCCCTCGAATTTTTTCCTTAGTCTTAGGGAACAGAAAGAAGTCACAGGGGGGCAGGTCAGGTGAATAGGGGGGATGGGGTAACACTCGCACTTTTTCCTTCTCCAGAAAGTCCATCGTTCTGGCTGCCCTGTGCGCAGATGCATTGTCGTGATGCAGCAGAAGGTGCCCACTCTTGGACTTAGGATGCTGTGACTTCCATGTGGCGTTGACTTTTGGAAGACTATCATTCACATACCATTCAGCATTGACTGTACGACGTGTGTCTGAGGTCACAGAGGTGAGATGCCCGATCTTTGTGAAAAAACTTGCCACCATCTTTTTTCCAGAGCTCCGACTTCGTCGAACTTTTGTGGGTGGTTCCTCCCCTGGAAAGCACCACACAGAATGCTGTCTCTTCGTTTAAGGTCATAATGGTAGACCCAAGTTTCATCACCTGTGACGATATTGTAGGTGTCTGGGGACTTCCCTCCATTGAATTTTTCGAGCATTAAACGACACCAGTCCACTCTCACCTCCTTTAGGCTTTCTGTCAGGGAATGTGGCACCCAGTGGGCACATCTCTTAGTAAGGCCTAAGTGACTATGAATGATGGTCTGTGCTGCTGTTGATCCAATATTTAGGGCACCTTCAATGTCGCAAAATGTAAGATGTGGATCTTCTTTGATCATTTTCCTCACAGCATCAATGTTTTCAGGAGTCACAGCTGTTGCTGGGCGACCGGGATGATTCATCTTCAATTGACTGCCGACGCCTCCAAAACTCACGAAACCAATTTCCAACTGTGGTGCTAGAAGGGGAAACTTCACCAAAAACGTGCAGCAAAGAAGAATGGCAGTCTTCGGCACTTAAACCCTTTTTATAATCGTAAAAAATCATGGCGCGAAAGTCGAGGCGCGACAGCTCCATCCTGCACCGTCTCTCACTCAGCACTGCCTGTGCTTTCTTACTGCGCTGTGGGGGGATCACTGCTAGCCAGGGGCTGCACGCGCAGGTCCGGAGGTCGAAAAACATCGCTCTTTTGAATGAAAACAACCCCATTGTCCTCCGCCTTACGGTTTACGGGGTGCTAAAAACTTTCGGCATAGCCCTCGTATCACTCATATTTAGACCACAAAGTCAAGATTTGACTAATTACAGCATGCACAGACACATTTTATGTAGTCATTCTTCTCATGCTTCTACATAACTGGAATGCTACAATGAAAAGTTCCCTCTTACAAATGGTCCATAGTCGTTTGTAGAATATGGATGTAGATTTCAATACATTTTTTTTGTTGTGATCTTATGTATTGTGTGGTTAACTATCACTTTTTGTAAAGCCATGTGCTACCCTACATCTGCTTGGCCAAAAATGATGACCAACTGTGTAAATGTATTTGCTGTTAGTTAACAATATTATGAAACGGAAAGTTGCTACTAGCGGAGATGCTGAGTTACAGATAGGCACAACTAAAAGACTGTCACAAATAAAGCTTTTGGCCAGTAAGGTCTTCGTCAAAAACAGACCAACCCCCCCCCCCCCCCCCCCCCCCCCCCCCACACACACACACACACACACACATGACTGCTGCCTCAGGTAACTGAGGTCATTCAGTTACTCATTTAGAATTTTAAACTGTTTGAAATTTGTGTCATTTGTGCATGAACACTGGTCCCAATGGACACTGGTTGTCTCAAAGGCGGAACAACAATGCGAGTTTTGTTACATGTTTGGGATACCTGCTGTTTGGGCAGTTACTCCATGTTATCATTTCCTGGGTCAGAGAAGTGAACTGCTCCATGCAACAGCATACACTGTTACAATGGAAGTGACGTTATGGAATGGAGGTGAACCTTAGTGGTCATTTATTTACAAATCTGCAATAAGTAAACATCTTAAAGAATCAGTGTTAGGTCAATGTATCTTTACTCTTTGATATACCATGGTCGTACGTCGTGTGTGTGTGTGTGTGTGTGTGTGTGTGTGTGTGTGCGCGCGCCTAGTTACCAAATATAGATGCAGGAATCATGCTGGTCAAATGTGAAAAGTGGACATCACACAGATCTGTTTTTGTTATTCCATTTTTCTTACTTTCACTGGGGAAGAAATCTCCTTCATAAAATTCTGAAATGCCAACATTATTATAATTGTTAAGAGTATAATGAGCAAGCATTCTATGATTTTGAGTAAGTGTGTAACATCTAGGTTTAGTGTTTGTGCTTCTACTTTGTATAAAACTATTGTATTAATTACTTTCATGTAAATTCTGCATTCATTTATTATCACCATGGTTTTTACAAAGAAGAAAACTTCTGAAAGTTGCATTTATTTCAGACTATGCAAGGGAAAACTGTTTTCTTTTCAGAGGGTCGCTAGTGGCTTATGGCAAACTTCAAGGCTTACTGAATTCAGCACCACTACTATTGCCAGGAAGACATGCTCTGAACTCTGGTCTTCTAGCTGCCAATCTAGGGGCTATGGCAATGTATTTTGCAGATCCTTCAATGAGCACAGGCCTTGCCATGCTGGGTGCAACCACTGCTCTGTCTTCTACTATGGGAGTCACGCTTACAGCAGCAATTGGAGGTGGGTACAGACAACATGCCTTTATTTACTTCATTTAAATATAACATTCAGATTTTCAGAGCAGTTTGTGCACTTTTCTGATTTTTACTTACTGTTCTGACACTGATTGTTGTTTTTAAGTACCTTTACTGCTGTGAATTCAGCCTTGTTTGTTGTTTTTCTGTAATTATGGAGCTGTTGTCATAATCATTAACTGGACATTCATTGATATAGGCTGTTATCCAAACAGTGCTAAGATGACATCCTGTTTCAGAAAAATTTCGCAGTTTGCGTGGTCATCCATTATGATAAAATTAAAATTATTATTATTATTATTATTATTATTACAGGATTACAAAGATCAACTAATTAAAATATTTTTCCATATTCCTGTTATCTTCTGCCAAGCCTCTCTATTTAGGGCATCCTCTTCGTGTACACTGTGATGCTCCATTATTTCAATGATGTGATCTTTGCAAGAGTGACATGGTTTGCTACGTTTACATCTGCCAGGTGGTTTCCATTCAGAACTTTTCTTTGGCCACCAGTGTGGCACTTTCAAAAATGTCCATATCCATTCAGTGATTCTCTTTCAGTGTTTTCTACCACTTTTCCATTTAGTCTTCTTTTGAGGTCAACATTTGAACTGCGTAGTTGTGCTCCATAATATAGAACAGTTTCAGAACCACAAATATTAGGAATCACAGTGTCTTTGTCAAAGTAAAATATGGGATGAAAGAAAGGTTAAAGAAAAAACTCAGTGGAAAGGAAAAAAATCTATCAAAAGCTTTACATACATTTTATTTGTCTTCTTTGCCTTTCTAAGTTCCTAAACTGCATTTTTTCATACTTAACCAACTGGTTACAACTCAACATTCAAGGTCTTTCAAATTGTGTTTTGACTGCTCATAACCAGCTTCTTTAAATGTTTCCCATTTCTGGATTTAACATAGTAGAACTTATTGAGCTGCTCCCAGAATGACAAACAATTTCATTGCACACTGGTAAGTTGAAAATGTGTACTGAAGATGTCTTTAGCACAGTGCTTTCCAAAGGGAAGAATGCTCTTCTTGTGACTAATTGTTGAAGTACTGAAACTGTTGTCTGCCAGATGTCTCTTATTTTGATTTGGACGTGAAGCATAATGTGTAAGATCTGTCAGTCAAAGTAGAGTATTTTCTTTCTCATCCGGTAGTAACTTATTTCTGGGATCACATTTTTTGTCTGCAGAGATGTTGTACATGGCAGCTGTACCTGACGTACTATCAGAAAGTACTAGTGAAAATTGTACATAATATTCAAGATTTGTCTCTTGGCAATAATGGTGAAATTTGCCCTTTATAGCTTTTTACAAAATTGATTGTCACTAATTTTTCTAATAATAAACTATGTAGATTGTAATTGTATGAATTTTAAGTTATTTCTATTTTTTTCCTTTGGAGTCATAAATGTGTCAATTATTTGAGATTACATAAAATGTTACTTACTTTTTTCCATTGACTTTACCTACAAACAGGTGCAGACATGCCTGTTGTCATCACTGTTCTCAACAGCTATTCAGGCTGGGCATTGTGTGCTGAGGGCTTCATGCTTAATAACAATCTCATGACAATCGTAGGTGCTCTTATCGGCTCCTCAGGTGCAATTCTATCATACATTATGTGCAAGGTATGATTTTCAATCTGTTTATAATTATTTAATGCACACATAGTAACACATCATCATTTCTTTGGCATCTGTGAATCAGACTACTCCAGTACGTCAAAAGGAAAATTAACTTGAGGGAACTATAAAGTTATGGGACAGAATTGCTGATCAGTACTTTGTTAAAGGGAGCAAAATTTTACTATTGTTGGTATACAAACAGAAAAGTACAGACACTAACTTAGCTTTTGGAAAAAAATAGTTCCTTCCTCTGGAAAGTGAGAATGGTAGGTGGAGGAAGATCAGAAAGGTAGGGCATGTCACTCAGATGCCAGGATGAGAGATACACACCTGTTCTGAGGGTGAAAAGAGACACAGCTCAAACTTCATTGTCTCCCTTTGTCCTTACAACTATCAGGTCCCTCCATTTTGGCGTCTGAGTGACCAGACCTTCCTTTCACCTTCCCAAAACTACCCCTCCTTACAGCCTGAGTAAGGAACAATTAATTCAGAAATCTAGGGTACCAGAAATGTACGGAATTTTTTGTTTGTTTATTGGCAGTACTGAAATTTTGCCTCTTCTAAAGTAACTATTGGACAGCAATTCTCCTTCATAATTTTTTAGTTTCCTCAAGTGAATTTCTCTTTTGATACAAAACCAATGTAATTATTATTTTTTATTCTTGTGGGTAAACTTACTTCTTAATATTTCTAATAGAAGTTATTTTTTAGCAATTTGAGAGTCCTTGTTGCAATATCAGACATAGTAATATAAGAAAAAAATCAATAATCAAAACCTGCACATCTGATAAAGAACTGAAAGGCCATTGTCATTAGAGACCTCAGCTTTCTGATTAGTGAAAAGTTCAGTTGTTCTGTGTAGTGTCTGATTACTGAGAGATGTACATCAAAGAAAATGCATTTTTTATGAAACCAGCACAATACTTGTGATAAAAAGTGAAATTTCCTTTTTGCAGGCTATGAACAGGTCCCTACCAAATGTAATTCTTGGAGGATATGGTACATCATCAACAGGATCTGGGAAACCAAAAGAAATTACAGGAACACATAGCGAGGTTTCAGTGGACGGTACAGTGGACATGATCAAAAATGCGAAAAATATAATTATTACACCAGGTAAGTAGACTTTAAAAGATGTAACAGTCATAGGGCAATTTTCTGTATATTTTCTATACATTGTAATGTGGCAACGAATTTCCTTCTGAGAGATAAAATTATTGTTGTAGGGTATGGTCTGTGTGTGGCCAAGGCGCAATATCCATTGGCTGAGATGGTGTCAATTTTGAAGAAGAAGGGGAAGAAAGTAAGGTTTGGCATCCATCCTGTGGCTGGTAAGCAAATGATAGCTGTTAAGCTATATTTTATCCTCAAATTTCAAACTTTAGGAAATGGGAACAAGTGTTAGTTCTTTATGATTGTAATGCTTGCATTTCAGTTCACAGAAACAAAAAATAGGTTAATTTTCAGTTTCCAGAGCACAATATGGTGGGGCAAGTTCCATGTGTCATCATTATTTTCAGTTGATATCAGATCAGTCACACAGTGTTCGTCATTTGTTGCAGTTTTACTTATAAATATAAGATATTTCATAACTTATTGATGTTATGAAGTGTCTCAATAGTGGAGGTCAAGAATGACCTGATGTGTAAAGTTTCATATGTTTATGATGAGTAATTTATGAATTATTGAGGTAAAATCATAAATTTCATGGGCACTGTAAATAGAAGAATACTGTACATATGTTTTTGGATAGGGTCTGCCTTCAACAAAACACAATTTTGTTTTTTTAACCCAAACATGCTTCTCTGCAGTTGCAGCATCTTCAGTGGGCTTTTATTTTTTATCTGTTAAAGATAAAGAGTGTTCTTTGCTGTTTGTATACATCATACATATTTGAAAAAACATGTAAATTATGAATTCATTTATGTATTATTTTTTTCAAATATCTGTAATTAAGATTTAAAAAGTAATAGATACATGTATACTAACAGCAAGGAACACTCTTTAACAGATGAAAAATAAAAGCCCACTGAAGGTGCTGCAACTGCAGTGAAACATGTTTGGGTTAAAAAAAAAAAAAATAAAAAATTATGTTTTGCCGAAGGCGGACCCTGTCCAAAAACATACGTATTGTTAAAGCAAACATGGAAAAAAAGAGCTTCAACTCCAGGAAGAATACTGGATATAGACCTGACATTTTACATGGGTTTCATGTTCAGAGAAAACACCACCCTCAATGACAAAGTAGAATCAATCAATTATTTTTAGAGATTATTGTATATTTTGTATTTTATTGCTTTGAAAGCTTAATACACTCTGAATTAAGTGGCAGAAATTGTTTGGTTTTAGACATGATACTTTGGAACAATTTCATGTAAACACATCTTGATGCTGTATCAAGTAACATCATTTTAGAGTAAATACACTTGTGACAACATAAAATTTTATTATTTTTCTTAGAGTGGCCACATTCATAGTGCTTTAATTTTTGACCAAGAGTGGTAAACTCTATTCAGCTTCATCGAGCAAGCAATTTTCTCCTTAGGAAACATTATCAGATGAAAATGAATATCAAATTTGGTTAAGATAATTTTCATTTTTGTTAGAAGTGATAGGGTTGGCACAATAAATTCTCTTGGTATGTGTTCTTGATTAAGTTGTGATCAGTTAATGTTCTTCTTACATTATTCTTTGAAATAACTTCCATTAGCTTTAATTAACTCTGAAGTTTTATGGCATGACTGAGTACGAACATGTGTCTTGAGCAGATAATGGGCTCTACCTGAAAACTATAGACTTCCCAAGGATTTCTATTTTAATTTGTCATTGACAATGGAAATTACTGGATAGAATAATATGTAAAATAAAGGAAAGGCACCACTCACCTATAGCTGACTGATTTGTGTCACATACAATCATGCAACAGAAGACAGTATTTACACTGACTCTTGAGTTTTTGCACTTTCTCTGGTAAAAGTGCATATATTCACACACACAACATCAGAGACATCCAAATGCACACTCCTGCAGCTGCTGTGAGACTGGTTGTTGTTTATTGGTGTCAGTTGCCTGGACAGATGGAAGTGGGGAGGGGGTGGGGATGGATACACAAGGCAAGGGGGAGGGAAAGAAGAGCGGTGGGAGAAGGCAGTACATGGCCTGAATGGGGAATGAGTGGTGTAGGCGGAAGAGAGAAGGGAAAAGGTAGGTTGAGGTGGGGAAACAGGTCAACAAAGGTTCAGGCCAGGGGGATTGCGAGTGTGCAGGATATGCCATAGAGAAAAATCCCATCTGCATATTTCACATAAACTGGAGCTGGAAGGGAGTATCCAAATGGCTGTGTTGCAGTGCTCAGCACATTTGGCAACTGGATGGCCAAGTTTGTAGTTAGCCACAGTATGGATTGGCTATTCATGCTGCTTTCACACATGCTCTTGCCTTTTATAGTGTGGGAAATGACTGACTGGAATGCGGTAACAGGAGGTGGTTGGTTATATGGGACAGGTCTTACACCTAGGTTGGTCACAAGGCAATGACCCATGAGATGCAGAACTGAAATAGGGATGAACAAGGATATTTTGTAGGTTGGGTGGGTGGTGGAACACAGCTTTGGGTGATGTTGGTAGTATTTTGGATAGGATAGTCATCATCTCAGGAAATGGGGAGGTAGTCGGAGCCCTGGTGAAGGATGTGGTTGAGCTTTTCAAGTCCAGGGTGATGCTGGATGATCAGAAGAGAGCTGGTTGGTCGTTGATTAATTAAGTTTACAGGTGTAAGAGAAGGAGATAGCATGGGAGAGCTGTGTATGATTTCTTCACCACACTCCCCACTGATAACAGTCAACCAAAACCCCACAAACAACCTTGTTTAAAACAGTTCCAACCTCCATACAGCTATTATCCTCCTCCCCTTCCACCCAGTCATCCTGGGGTAATCTTTCATGTGTTATTCACTCCTAAGTTGGCAGTTGGCAGCCGTGGACGATGGGTGCACTGAAGTGCTCGTACATAAACAACAGTGGTGGAGTAGTCTTAAAGAGTTGTCTTGAATACACTGCAGTGCTCTCCATAACTTCTGGATTGTGTTTTGCTTAATATCATTGTTATAAATATCCTATTTGTTAGACTTTTCATACATTTAATGTCTTCCATGATTTAAAATGTACATTTAGGGAAAATTAGTGGTGTGTTTACAACCAAGTGTTAACTTCTGCTCACTGTATAATCATTATGTGTTGCTTTGGATCCATTACAGTCCTTTGAATAATATCCTGATAGCATCAGTTTAAGAGTGGTGTTAGAAAATATGGCGCTTTTATAGTTTTTGTCTAGTGTTTGTTCAATGAACTTTGATTTTGTTGCTATGCATCTGCCTGATGCCTGGAAGCTAGCTGCACAACTCACCAAAAGACAAGTTTTTACTGATTAGTACTTCATTACAACTTAAATGTGTTGTAGTGCTTTTTAGTTTACTGTAAGGGTAGAGTCATGTGTGACAGATGTGGATGTTGCCATAAGTTAATTGGTATGGGAGAAATGTGGGTTTGTGTTTCACTGGGGAGAATGCAGTAGGGAAGCTAAAGAAGTGTCAAATGAAGGTCTTTCCTGGAGTTGTAGATTATGTAACGGGGCAAGAAAATTGTGGAACAGGGACGGAAGATTTGTGCCCTCCAGGCAGAATTAGAAACAGCATATTTTGAATTAGATAGGTTCAAAGGGGAAAGAGATTGTGGGAGCTGGGAGAAGGTGATCAGCAGTAGGAAAAAGGAGAAAATCTCAGAAATCAATTTCCGGCCAGTAGCAATCAGTTTAACTTGTTTCTGAAGTAGGGCAAGTTATTGAGTTTACTAGGGTAAAGCAGACTTGTAGGAATGACTTTTTAGGCTAAGTCTGTAGAAAAGTCACTTAGAAGGAAAAGAGTCTTGCTGCTAGGGAGCAGTCATGGGAGAGATGAGGCCAACTGCTGTTACTTAGAAGGAAGAGAGTCTTGCTGCTAGGGAGCAGTCATGGGAGAGATGTGGCCAATTGCTACAGGAAAAGCTAGGCAAAGAATACCAAGTCACAAGCATCATGAAACCTAGTGCCCAGCTTAGCTAGGTGACAGAGAACATAGTGGACTTGAGTAGAGATTTCTATGATGAGGCTAAAGTACTTTAATAGGAGGAGCAGGAAACAGCCTGGCTATCAGCTTAGAATATAGCATTAAAAGTGACCTATAGGAAGTAGGATCAATTTCAATGATGAAATCTTCTTGGGTGATCAGCTGAGTGGCAGTGTCGTATTGTTCCGATGTGTCGCTGAGTTTTGTGTCCATCATCTTCAAGTGAAGTCATTGTTAAATGGTTCTCTGAAAATGGACTCTCCCCAAATTTTGGAAAAAAAAACACTAAATTCAGTTCTATATAGCCATAATGACAATTGATGTAACAAATAAGTAGGAGTCAATGAATCAGGTCAAATGCTCCAAATATTTGAGTGTACACACTGATGAATACTTGAACTGGAAGAAGCATGTTACTAAGCCTCTCAAACAGTTGAGTTCAGGTGCTTTTGTTCTTCAAATAATTGCTAATCTTGGAAAAAAAGTAGAGCCTCCTGACATATTTGTTTCCACTCAAGAATGTCATATGGAATAATTTTTTGGGGTAACTCATCACTTATAAAGAAATATATTGATTGCACAAAAGGAACCAATAAGAATAATCTGTGGTGTTCACCCATGGATGTCATGTAGGTACCTCTTCAAGGAGCTAGATATTTTAACTACACTGTCACAATACATAAATTTGCTAATGAACTTCATCATAAATAATCCATGAAAGTCTGAGAAAAACTGTGATGTACATGCCTACAACACTCAGGAGAAAAATGAGCTTCATTACCCATTGTTAAAGCTGTCAGTGACTTTGACTTAGAGAGGAATTCAATATGCAGCAACAAAAATTCTTGCTCATTTGTCTAATAACATAAAATGTCTGACAGGTAGCAAAGCAAGTTTTAAATATAATTTAAAATTATTTCTCCTGGACAACTCCTCCTATTCCAGTGACAAATTTCTACTTAAAAACTAGTAGCCATTAAAAAAAAAGTTCAGTGTAGTTGAATTAGTAGGACTAAAAATAATAATGTTCTCATTAATGTAATCGTGTAAACTGACTCATCATTCATATGATCTATGCAATATGTAGCTAACTAAATGAAGCTAAACTAACCTGGAAACACCTTCCTTTCCTAATTCCCTATCCAGTGAGTCCAACATTCTTTATAGGGAACACAGAGCTATCTTTAACCTAAAAACTAGACCTTGACATGTTTGGAAGAAAGGGACCGCAAGTCAATACTAGAATAGTTTGAAGCAAGCCTGAAGCACTTGTATGAAGATCCTGATACATCAGAATTCGGACAGCATTTTCTAAATGTTTATGGTAATCAAAAAGAAATGTGGGCATATTGTTACAGGCTGCACTCTGGTGTTAAACTAAAATGCACATTGAATGAAACATGTTGCAAAACCATTAAATACATTTACTTTCATAGCAAACACGTGAAATGCTGTGACAAAGTTATTTATGCAATTAGGAATTTCGTCAGAGACAAGATTGTCCACCAACTAATCACCATGCATAAAGGCAAGGTAACGTCTAAGCTGTTTCATCCTCGGAAGAAGTGTCAGTCTAGTTTCATAATTTCAACTGTTCTTGGTTCTGAAGTTGGTGACTCTTGGGAAGTTGTGTCTTCCTCCAAAGTAAAGGAGATAGTCAGCATCTGACAAGTCATAATCATGTGAGTTTAAAATCTTGTGCACTGATTACATGGAATGTATTCACCAACACACATGTGGTTGCCCTGATTCAGCAATCAAGTGGACCATGTGTAAAATATTTTCACTTGATACGCCAGATGAAAAAAGTAGTTCTTTTGAAAATAGGGTGGATAAAAAAAGCCAGCCGGCCGGAGTGGCCGAGCGGTTCTAGGCGCTTCAGTCTGGAACCGCGCGACCGCTACGGTCACAGGTTCGAATCCTGCCTCGGGCATGGATGTGTGTGATGTCCTTAGGTTAGTTAGGTTTAAGTAGTTCTAAGTTCTAGGGGACTGATGACCTCAGATGTTAGGTCCCGTAGTGCTCAGAGCCATTTGAACCATTTTTTTGATAAAAAAGCTGACAGTGATAAATTAATGATGAACGTGGTTGTAACCTGTGAGGAAAAGGCAGTGACACAATAATATTAAAAATACAGACACTTCACTGCTGTGGAACAGGGAGAAATAATAAGTTGTGCAGATAACTAAATTAATTAAGAGACCTGAGTGATTACATTTAGTGGCTGTATTTGGAGTTAAAGTTTTGCGATGCTTTTTGCGAACACAAGTAAATGTGCGTTACTTTTTATGGACACAAGTTAAATGAACTGTCAGAAAATTCAGTGTAGTTTATTCAGTTGTTCACACATTGGAAGTAAATCCTGCATGGACCACTGTGAATTGGAACAATAAGGTATGTTGGAATACATATTTTTTTCATAGAAGTTTTCAAAGCATAAAATGAATATTTTAGGGTGTAAATATCATCCAACTGGCCATTTTATACAGTGTGCACCTGCGAGACTTTTTGTGGAGCCACTTTATTTTGCTCTCCAGTTGCTCAGATTTTTGAGGTAGTGCACATGATGAGCAACTGTTTCCTGACTGTAGACCCGTTTTTAATGGTTATTATAGTGCAATCGACAAGTATAAGGTGTTAAAGCAGTTTGTACTCTCATCATTTAAAAAAAGTGTAACTTTTGATTAGTTAGTCATGGGAAAGACGAAACAGTAGTGCGACAGGAAGTCTCCCAAGTGTGCGTGCCCCAAAGGTGGATTCACACTACATGGCATGTCAACATTGAAAGAATGTCATGATGTTACAGGGTTCATAAAATACTTGGCAGAGGTGCTATTTCATAATTCATGGTAGATCGTCAGGAAATGCCTAAAATTAGTTCAAAGCAGTTTGCAATGATTATCGTTGCACTTGATGATGAGGAACAGAGAGAAAAAAGAGTCTAGGTTAGAAAAATGTTGAAAGATTGAGACAGTTAAGGAGAGTTCCACACTCTTCACAAGGAGCTGGAAGAAGAGAAGTCATTGTTCTATATATGTTTCAGAATGTCTAAACAACAATTTTGGTGACCTGTTAAGCAAGATACAAATGTAAATTACAAAGAGAAATTCAAGATTTGGGTGTCCAATATCACCTCGACAGAAGCTGATGGTTTGCCTATGGTATGGCTAGATGGGACGTTTTTAGCGTACTTGAACTATGTTTACATGTATGTCTGCTACCTCCTGTTCATCGTTAATTTATTATGGATCTTATTTTAAACTTCTGTATGCCACATCAGCTTTATTCCTGGTTTTTATTGTTGCTATTCCACTGGAAAAATTGTGAGTAAAGCACACTGAGAAAGCTACGTATAGTTTATTTTGCAGTGGATTCCTTCAGTGTATAAAATAAAATATTTTAACTTAGTATTGTCTTCCAATACATATTAAGATCTTTTTGCAATAGCAGTCAGTGGGGAATACTTTCATATTAGTTCACATTGTGTACTTAATGTAACAGTTGCTCACCAAGTAGGCTACGCTATGGCCCATCAAAACGTTCTTTCCGAGAAACCTTGACTTATGCTGACATGACGTTCCAAAGACGTTCCGTTAATGGCGTGTGTTAACGCCACGATTGGAACTACATAGGAGAATCTCTTATGTGATGATGACGGTGAAGTTCCGTCAAGTGTGAATCCACCTTAAAGCAGCTCGCAGCACCATTGGCAGCAAGTATGGATCGATTTCTGACAGACATGGTAACTCCATCTTGCTGTGTATATGCAGAAATAGTAAGTTTCAGTTTCAGTTTATTGACCATTGACCACTTACAGCAGAATAGGTCTGAGCATTAAATATACAATTAACAATGACTTTACGGTAAAGTTTTTACAATTTAATTCCTTTTCTTTTAGGAATATTATTATATACTAATATCAATGATTATTTCAAAATATTCTGCTATCTTATAAAATGGGCGTTTGAGTAACCAGTCATAAACCTTATGTTTGAAAATATTACTGGTCAGTGACCGAGCAGATGCTGGAAGTTTGTTGAAGAGTTTTAAACTCATTATTTTGTGTGAGTTTGCAGTTTTTGTGAGTCTTTGTCTTGGTATGTCAAAGTCCAGTTTACCTCTGGTGTTGTGGGGATGTATGTTCTCTCTGGCCTCGAACTCACTTAAGTTGCTTTTGCCATAAAGCAGTGCTGTGTAGATGTATAGATTCACAACAGTTAATATCATGTGCTTGATAAAGAGGGGGCGGCAGTGTTCCTTGGGCTTAACTTTGCTCATTATTCTGATTACTTTTTTTTTGAATTTTCAGAATTTCACTGGCAAAGCAAGAATGTCCCCATAACAATATGCTGTAGGAAATGTGTGACTGAAAGAGGCCAAAATATACCACCTTTAGATACTCATCAGGGACTACATTGTCAGTCTCCAGATGAGATAACACACTCTTGCTATTTCCTTGCAGATATGGCTAATGTGTATCCCCCAGTTTAATTTTGAATCAACGTGGAATCTAACGATTTTATTGATATGCTTTCAACAGCTGTAGTTAGACCCAGAATTAGTTCTTGTGTTTTATCAGGATTACACAGGAGTTCATTAGAAGAAAACCAATCCATTACTAGTTCTAGTTTTTCCTGTGTTGCTTGATGCAGTTCTGTTGTGTCATGGTGTGTATTGAGCAATGTTGTATCATCTGCATAACACACAATTGAATTTGCTCCTACATGGTAAGGTAAGTCATTAATTGCAATGATGAACAGAAAAGGACCTAGGACCGAGCCCTGAGGCACTCCAGTCCGAACTTCCTTCAGTGAGGAGCATCTATTTTTAATTGATACAAACTGTTTCCTGTTACTTAAGTATGATTAGATTACATCCAAAGATGGTTTGTGTATGCCATAAAATTCCAGGGGATGAACCAGAAATTTACTGTGGTGCAGCCACTTCTCTTTCATGATGGAAGAAGACTTGGCTCTGAAAGGTTGTTACAATGTTACATTAATGCATCTGATGTGCCTCTGAAACTGTTGTTGCTATTATGTTCTAGTAAATAGGGAATGTGTGTGTTAAGTTTTACATCTGGGAAGATTTGAAGTGAAGCTAATGATTCTGTTACTTATAATGTGCACAATTAATTGTATTTTGTGTGTCACAATTCCAGTGGTAATATTTACATTGCAGAGCAGCAGGATTTGTGGTTTGTGCATAAGAGCTCACTCCACAGTATGCACAGAATGACCTATAAACTGAAAAGTGCTTTCCTTGTTAATAGGTCGCATGCCAGGCCAGTTAAATGTGCTTTTGGCAGAGGCTGGTGTGCCATATGATGACGTACTAGAGATGGAAGAGATCAATGATGATTTTCCGGAGACTGATCTTGTACTTGTCATTGGTGCTAATGATACCGTAAACAGTGCAGCTGAAGATGATCCAAATTCTATAATAGCTGGTATGCCTGTCTTGAGAGTGTGGAAAGCTGATCAGGTTAGTTATCAAGTGAATTTTGCACAATAATAAGAAATAATCATTAACATGAAGTGTAAGCTGGTTTTCTTTACAGTGTTGTGTTTCAGCTGGGAATGTGTGTGAAAAGTTATTGTGGTCACCATATTTTGCTTTTCTCCATTACTTTACAAAATTAGTATAGATAATGTTTTTTCTGCATTGCTATACATAAATTAAGTTATTTTGTCTTGCACTGTTGATAGTCACCTATCAAGAAGTTGTTACTTACCATGTAGCGGAGATATTGAGTCGCAGATAGCACAGCAAAACGACTATTGGAAAGTGAACTTTCGGCCAACAAGATCCTCGGTGGAAAAAAACACACACACACACACACACACACACACACACACGACCAGGTCTCTGGCTGCTGAGGCTGCCCAGATGCCCGGAGACTGTAGTCTTGTGTGTGTGTGTGTGTGTGTGTGGGGGGGGGGGGTATGTTTACGACAAAGACCTTGTTGTGCCTATCTGCGACTCGGCATCTCCACTAAACGGTGAGTAGCAGCTATTCTTTTCTTAATATTGTTATGTTCCATCTTGGTTTTTCCATTGTTTGATCTTGCCTGTTGATAGAATATTTTAAGGCAACAACCAATTTATAAAGTTGAATAGCATCAAGCCTTTTGAATAAATAGGTAATTGTTGATAAATTGTCTAGAAGTTATAATGGTGGAAACTACTGTGTAATTAGAAGACAAACCTCTCTCATGATCATAGTCAGGTGTTGTCATCAATCATGAAAAAAGCATATGCAGAAAAAAAGTGAGAACCAGAAACACTGAAAAAAATGTTTGAGTTGATGTCTACTCTATACAGCATCATTGACATTTTATAAAATCCTTTGTATATACAGTCAAACCTTGATAGAACAGTATTCATTTATAGCAGGGTTATCGTTATAATGAGGTTCTGTTAAGGGATTATTACTAGAATACTGTACTTTAAAGGTCAGTATATACAGTACTGTAGTACTTTTTTGACAAGAAACTTCATTAAAAGACAAATAATCACACACATTTTGTTCACTCCATTTATTAGTAGAGTTTCTTACACTTGTGTATAGAAAAACTCCCTTATTTTCCTTAGTTTTTTTTCCCCTTAATGATTCTCTTGTAAATATTGTTGTTATTTCCCCTAAGGCAATCAATTGTTTGGCTGGAACACTGGGGATTTAAGGTGCTATTTGATGAATAGTTTCCAACTGATTTACTAGCTCTATCAGAGGTGGGAGGATATGCAATTATCACATCACTGTCATTGCCAGAATCTTCAGCAGGCAAATTACACTTTAACTCTTTGATGATAGATTTGTCATTGTATGCTTCAAACACAGATATCTCGTCATCCACTGACACATTCAACTACTGATATGTCTATGGTTTTATCAGTTACTGCTGAATACGTCTCAAGATCATTTTGAACATCATCTTGCATTTTTCTGTTTACCACAACATTCTCACCAACAGCTTTCCTTTTGGATATACCTGCTTTTTTCCAGCAGTTCACAATCACATTCAGCACTACACTGTTTCAGGAACTAGCAGTCATGTCACAAGCCTACTTCTTGTTGAACTGTAGAGAATGCCCACCTTTCTTTCAATGTTTGCAGTTGCATGTTGGACTAGATGTGAATGGTATTTTGTCTTGCAGTTCTTAATTATGCCCATGTCTAGTGTCCTAAGGGACAAAGTACAGTTTAGGGAGAAGTAGCTTAGATCTATATCCTTCAATGCTGGTATTCTGTTGTGGCCACTGCAATTATCCACCAGATACGCAATTTTATTATTTTTCCTTGCCATCTCTTTATCAAGCAAAATCAGCCATTTGCTAAAGAGAGCAGATATCATCCATGCTTTCCAATTTGTCTCGCAATTGACTGGAATAAAAAAAATCCTATTTAGAATAATGAAAAAAATATATAAAATTAATTTGACAGAGTACTGTACTGTATTTGCTCTCTGTGCATGCTCATAACATTGTAGCTGAAGATACTGAATCATCTACCAAAATAAGGGAAGGTAAAATAAAATGTATGTCCTCTTATCTGGTAAGCTTCTTACATTTTGTAAGCATCAGGGATTTGTTGATCACCACTGGTGTTGATTTCTGTGTCCCTGACGCATTGCTGCAGAGAAGAACCATTAGATGTACTTTAGACTGCTTTCCTCCTTTACATTTTTCTCCTCTAAAGGCAATTGTCTTTTCTGGCATCAGTTGGTAGAAATCCCATTTCATCTGCACTGCATATGTTTTCAGGACTGTATTTTTTTACCAGTTTGCACTTGCGTTTTTACACAAACTTTCTGCATCACCTAAATGTGCCAGTTTTTCTTTGCTGGAAATGACTTTAAAAAATGACACCATGTCCCTCCTTAAATCTCTACAACAATCTGTTACTTGCTTTAAAATTAGAACTGCCAAGCAACTTAGTGAAATTGAAGGATTTTTGATATATCAATTGTCCATTAATTGGTATGCTCTACAAACATGTCTCATTAAACCAACTGCAGTGTAGCACTGTCCACATCATTGTCAGCAGCAGCTGTCTTCGTTCTTGTTCTTGAAGGGTTTAACTTGTCCCTAGGAAACATTGATTTGCAAGTATGTACTTCCTCACCATGTCGACCTCTTTCAGTCTGTTATCGATGTCTTCGAAAACCTCCATTTTTGTCTCTAATCTTATCTGTTTGAGTTTCAGCCATTGCCTATATCTTATTAGCCAACTATAAAGTGTATTTACATCAACTTAAAAACATTTCATAGATTACAAAAAGAAAGGAAATGAACTGTGTATGAGCCCAACAAACACTTCTGACTGCAACTCAAGCTCAACAATGTACAGACCAATACACTTAACACTGCTTCAGACATGGAGCTGTGTGACTCTATTTGCCGAGAGAGTGAACAAATGATATATACCAGTATGGTCAGATTCTAAGAAGCAGAAAATAGTAAGATCCACAAAACTTTGTCTTCATTGTAGTAGTTTGTTGCAAAAATTACTTAATCATTGTAATGAGGGGTAATTAACATCATACATGTAGGAAATAAGTCGGGGCCATGTAAAATTATTGCTGTACCCGGTTTATCATTCTACTGGCAGTCTTTGTACGGAGGTTTGACTGTATTTACATAAGTGTTTGAAGAAAATATATTCTATTGTATGATTACTTTTGTAGGTTGTTGTCATGAAGCGATCACTTGGTGTGGGGTATGCTGCTGTTGACAACCCCATTTTCTACAATCCAAACACATCAATGTTGCTTGGAGATGCAAAGAAGATGTGTGATGCTCTTCTTACCAAATTAAAAGAGGAGTATGAGAAGAGCTAGGGTACTCCAGAACAATAAATCCGGCAGAAGTGAACTGTGGGTATCATGTGGTTACAATATTGTGCCAATAATCTGTACCTGCATATTCTTCATATTCCATCCCTTGTATCTGAGGGTCTTACTATTTTGTGATATTTAATGATCGTTCTCCAAGTGAAAAGTATTTTTGAACATATTGGCATTATGCAAGAACTGCATTTGGTTGATATAGGTACAAGTAAAATTTGGGTAGAACACTTTACATGAGGATGAATTTTAGGTTCTGTTTTTTTTTTTTTTTTTTCATATGTTTGTATTAATATTTGTCACTGTGTATAAACACATTGGACCATGTGATCAAAGAATAAGATACTGGAACACTATATAGGATTGTGAAAAGGAAAGTAGGTTTTTTGTTCGATATAAATCATTTTCAAAACAGTGATGTGTGGAAGAATATGACACTATACAATGTAAAATATTGATTCTTTATTTATTGCCTTAATTTTATGTAATGTTGATCAGAGCAGTATTTTACAGTGTACTTGTAACATGTTGTCTGTCCATGTGTCCACTCTTGTTGCTACATTGGAAAGGAGGACAATACTCATTATGCAAATGGAAAATTAAAATCTGAAGATTTCAAGAATGTGTTTTTTCACTGTTTTGAAATATTCCTTGTGGTCTTTATAAGTGCAGACAAAGAAATCCTGACTTCTCCATAGTTAGAGTAAAAGGTTTCAAAGAAATCAATAAAACAACTATTTATATTGAAGGCTTCTTTGGTTATTTAACAGTGTGTGTAGATGTGTGGTGATATTTTGTTCTGTGATCTACTGCTGTTCACTTTGTCAGTTAAAGATAATTGAATTTTGTTTGAGAGAGTTTGATAAAGATATATAGAACATGAAGATAAAAAATATTCTTGTTCATAAGAAAATACTACAGTTATTTATAACTCACTCCATATGCTGAAAATTCAGTCACCATTTTGCTGAAATGGGAATCAACTTTTTAGTTCACTACAGTGACAACTGACAAATGCAATCTGTTGTATCTGCTCCACTCAGATGTACAGTTCCTTTATTTTCTTCGAATACACCATCATGATACATGTAGGGGGATTAAAAGAATAAAATGTAGTCTCTTTGTGTAAGTTTATTAGTGGCAATTCAGAGCAGCAGCTTTCAAAACACACAAAGTATATATTATTTTTGATAATTAATTCTGTGGTCAAATGTAAATGCTTTGATTTCAAATGTAACAAAACATTGAAGTACTTTTTGGATCACCAACAACAGCAATATAAGATAATGAAATGTTAGATTATCTCTTTTTAATGACATCACAATGATTCAGTGTTCACTCCCTCACTATAAATTAAAAAAGTGGTCACTCTTCATATACAACAACCTCCATACAAAAAATAGCTAAAAATTTATGTTTATTATGTAGAGATTACTATATGTAATCTCCAGCAGTATCCAATGTGTTACAGAAAAAAAATGATAAGTTCATGAAAAACAGCATTCCAACACAAGGTGCACTCTCTTTGTGTCAGAGGTATACGCCTTGTGTCTCTGTCTGTGGTTACACTAAATCTAACAAATAAGTAAGGAAGCAGAAATGAAAGGTGAAAAACACAATACTGATTGTGCTCTACAGTAATTGTTGTGTTGGTCACTATCCCATAAACACAAAAGGGAGTGCGGGGGGCGGAGGGGGGCACATAAAATCTCGAAGAAGTAATGTGGCGAAAAACAGCAAGAAATTGAGAATCCTGTAGTTCTCCATGTACATTCCTGCACTCACTATAAACAAACAGCACTTAATCTTCCATGCTAATCAAATTTTCTTTGACATCACATGAGAACTTTTTGCAAAAAAATTGTTGAAATGACCCACAATGACAGGACCAGCACTGTGTCCAAGAGTGGAAGTTGTGTAGTCATACTCAGAAATGATAGTGGCTTATCTTCTATCAACTTCAGAAGTGCAAATGTGACAAATCTCAATGCACCCACCATTTATGATAACATAAGGAGTGACAATTCCAAATGTAGCAATGTCACTCCCAATAGCAGTAATTACGGGAAAGGCAATGTTATCTTTGCAGCATCATTGTTTCTCCTAAGCGGGAGCCTTCCAAACAAGAGTCAATTTCTGATGGTTGCAGCACCAGCATTAGGATTATCGCTAGAAACAACAACAGTGACGGTCACATAGACAACAACTCAGGTAGTGGTGGGAATGTAAAAATAGCCAACAGAAATCTTGAGTGATCCAATGGTCATCACTCCTGAAGTGACAGTGAGCTAAGTGACACAGAGTCTAAATGTGATGGTGATCATAAAAGCTTGCGCCAGAGCAACAGTAATAGTGATGAATAAAAAAATGACGGTAACAGAACCAGAAGTGCTAGTTCTGGCATTGATGTAGGTGAAAGTGACAGAGATGGAAATGGAGGTGACAAGATATCTATTGACAATCAATAGAATGATGTTGTTGTCACCAAGAATCTGAGGTCTCCCAGTGGAAGCCACAGTGACACTGATAAGTGTGAAACTGGTGAATATTATGATGATCATAACAGTGAGAGCAATAGTGACAGAAACAAAGACCAGCTTATCAAAAACATTACCAAAAGTGTCCAGAGGCTTGTTGGTTTTGGTCACAAAGATGACAGTGGGAATTACTGTATGCCTGACAGTAGTGGTCCAACTGCTGAAAGTAGTAATAAAACAAGTTTCAATGTTACTGAAACTGACACCACTGATGGTGGAGGTTACACCAGTGGAACAGTTAAAAGTATAAATGGTTGTAATAATGTTGCCTTGTGGAGCTCAGTGGCACCCTGTCAGTCCTAATAACAGCAATAAAAATGACACTAACAATGATAGTAATGGTTCATGGTATTCCCACAAAATCAATTCAGAAAATAATTTATCAGCACATGAAGTTGGAACTCACTGCCAGTCTTGATTTTGAGGGGATGCAAGATGAAAGCATTGAATGCAATTGCTTTGATTGTATTACTAGAGAATAAATGATTGAATGTGCTGACAGTTGGTATAATACGTTAGGAATTACTTTCATTTATTGAGAAAATACCTTACTGAGGATCTCATTGGGAACTTTCATTAAAAAAAAAAAAAAAAAAAAAGAGGTCAGTCATCATGCACCTATGCCTTGGTGTAGTGTTTATACCAATACAAGTAATTTTTTTGACAGCACAAGTGAGATCATTTTATTTTTGTAAAATGATTTATTGTAGATATTAGTTCTAAATTTGTATTTCTAACAGTTAATGAGTTTTAAAAATCAATATTTTTTTAAAAGCAAATTTACAGTCTGCTCTTTACGCTGTGAGGAAGCTGTAATCAGAGAATTGCATGCCCCCCCCCCCCTCCCCCACACACACTCACATAAGTAAAATGAAATTTATCACTGAAAAAAGAGCATAGCAAGCATCTGTTTCATTACCATAGGTATCATATATTCATTGTATATGATAACATGACAAGCCATTTTCTGCAATATTGCTTTGCAAGTGAGAATACAGATCACACGAATGTCACTTTATTGATTTAGCCAGTTAACATCCTTTATTGTAAAGTGTCAATAATTAGCATTTTGGAAAATATGTTTGCCCCTGTATCAAATAATATATTGAAAGTTTGCCAGACACATAACTTTCTCCTAAAATTTGATGTGTTGTTCACCTATAAAAATATCTGCAAGAATAAGAGTAACAGCTCCACAAAGCTTTTAATTATAAGATCCATGGTGCGAAACATATCACAGCCACCAAAACTCATTTACTATGAAGTAGTAAGACTCTTTAAAAAGTTGTGCTTTTCCTATTGTTTGAATAATAGAGGTATAAATTCTTAAAGCTGTGCTCACTTTTATTATTTTTAAAAATGTTGTCTTTTCTAAATTAAAAAGAAATCACTCATAAATACTAAAAGCTGTTTTTATTGTGCTAATCAGTTTGTGAAACCTGTGACTGTTACACCTACCTTTCAGTAAAGCCTATGACTGCCAGCATAAGCTGAATGACTGCCAAGCACTGATAGCAAATAGTAGTTCAAAGAAAGCTCCTTAAAGCAAATTGATATTTTAAGCTGTATTGCATAGCAATAGAGAGACAGGTTTTTTTGTAAAGTAAGTAATGTTTGAAATGAAGAACTTCAGATGTTGAAAATGAAGTAATAACGCATTTCATGGCATTTGAATTTTTGTGCTGCAATAGTTACTTTTGTCAAGAAATGTTTGTTTATAAACGGTTCAGATACTCTTGATGTAGTATGCAAAACTGACTGTATGTGAAATTTGTATTATTAGAAAGATGATACAATTTGCAAATCTGCCATTCATGGAGAAAAATATTTCGCAACATGTATTGCTGCCTGTTACCTGTTGCTTGATTTGTGTATGCTGTCAGTGGCATGGTTTTTTTCTGAATTTATTATAATATTTGTTTTGAATGGAATTACTTCAGGGTTATGTCTCTTTACTTCTTACTTATTGAGAAAGGAATTTGTGTTACACATATTGTGATGACAACATAAATGATATTATTTATATTAGCAAAGTCACCTTTTAGTTAAGTGTGTTTTTAAAGCAATTATAGGCAATGTTAGGTAATTAATGTTACAACTCAAAGAAATATATTCTTTGTGTACCATATGTAAATTTAATGAACATACAGACTAAATTTGTGTGGCGACACTGAAAATCAGTTAAGTGTTGGGGAATGCAATACTAGGTTACGCTGCTGTAGAACCAATAAGAATGTAATATGTTTTCTTTATTTGTGTATATTGTGAAAACTACAAATATCAATCCACCTGAAACCTAATGGAGTGTGTCAGTTCCTTTAGAAAATTACAGTTGTTCAGATCATACAAAATGATTTTGAGTTGCTTATCACTGATCTAATACATCAATGACAAATTGTTGGGAGAAGAACCACACAAAAGTGGTCGCATAAATGTTTATATACGTAATGCGTGAATATGTGTGTGTGTGTGTGTGTGTGTGTGTGTGTGTGTGTGTGTGTGTGTGTGTGTGTGTTGTGTGTAGGGGGGGGGGGCAGGTTTTGTTCTAACTGGATGCTAGAAGCAACTTGCAGATAGTCTTTGAATCCCTCCTTCTCTCTCTCTCTCTCTCTCTCTCTCTCTCTCTCTCTCATCTGTAATACTGAGAAACTCGGTAATTGTTGAAGTTAGCAAATTGGTGCTGAGTGTTTCACATCAGATAGTGTTAAGCAAACAGTTACACCTGGACAGTTAATCAACTGTCAAACATTGCCAATTAATTAGTTGACCCTCACCATTTTCTTATCAACTAGCAGTTGCTTTCTGTATGGACTGTGCTTCTTTTTGTTCAACAGGTGATCCTCAGATAGTTGGAGATTCCACGTGAAATGATTATAAATGGATTTTTAAAATAAAGGGCTGTTTACCACAGACACTTTATTCTTACATAGACGGTGTAACACATATCAGACATAAATTGTTCATAGTATCTCTATGAAGACATGAACTAAGTCAATAATAGTTTCCTTTCAAACACATTCATGTAACTTGCTTGCAGTGTGAAAGAACAAACTGTACATAGACATTACTAAATCAATTGCTTTATAAAACTAATATTAACAGTAAGAAATAAAAATTTAGATCTAACAACAATCATAAATCAACATACAAAAATAAGATAGCTTGCTTGTGCTATAAAAAATGAGAGTATTGGTATAAACACTATACCAAGGCATATGTGCATGTTGACTGAATTTTTTTAGTGAAAGTTCCCAATGGGATTCTCAGTAAGGTATTTCCTTCTCAATAAATGAAAGTAATTCCTAACATATTGTACCAAATGTCAGCATATTCAATCATTTATTCTCTAGTAATATCAGTACAATCAAAGCAATTGCATTCAAAGCTTTCATGTTGTATCCTCTCAAAATCAAGATTGGCAGTGGGTTCCAGCTTCATGTGTTTTGTGAAATTATCCTCAACAGATAAATAATTTTCTGAATTGATTTTGTGAGAATACCATGAATCATTACTATCATTGTTAGTGTCATTTTTATTGCTGTTACTGGGACTGGCAGGGTGCCACTGAGCTCCACAAAGTACCAATATTAAAACCTTTTATATTAGTAAGTGTTCCACTGATGTAACCTCTACCATCAGTGGTGTCAGTTTCAGTGACATTGGAACTTGTTTTATTACTACTTTCAGCAGTTGGACCACTACTGTCAGGCATATAGTAATTCCCACTGTCATCTTTGTAACAACAGCCAACAAGCCTCTGGACACATTTGGTAATGTCTTCGATAATCCTATCCTTGTTTCTGTCACTATTGCTCTCACTGTTATGATCATCACATATTCACCAGTTTCACACTTATCAGTGTTGTTGTGGCTTGCACTTGGGGACCTCAGCTTCTTGGTGACAATAACATCATTGTATTGATGGTCATTAGACTTCTTGTCACCTTCATTTCCGTCTCTGTCGCTTTCACCTACATCATTCCCAGAGGCGATTGCTGCACACACACTGTCTCCACATACGTGTACACCATAATCACTCTACCACGCAACCACTGAGGTTACACTCATCTCAAATGAGATGTTCCTGGGAGGGGGGGAGGGGTTCCACTGGGGACCGATCTGCACAATAACCCGAGGTGAGTGAGTGGACTCCTGTAGCCTACTGTGGGGTTGTGTACCACTGAGGGCCATGGCGGGGACAAAGCCTCTACATCACTTCTAGGTCCCCAGTTGAATATATACATACCATCACTGTTATGGCTCAAGCTTTTCTGAACACCATCACATTTAGACCTTGTGTCACTCAGCTTATTGTCGCTTCCTGAGCGATCGCCATTGGGGCATTCAAGATTCCTGTTGGCTGTCTTTACACCATTACCTGAGTTGTTGTCTGTGTGACTGTCACTGCTGTTGTTTCTAGCGATAATCCTAATGCTGGTGCTGCAACCATCAGAAATGGACTCTTGTTTGAAGGCTCCCCGTTAGGAGAAACAGTGATGCTACCAATGATAGCATTGCCTTTCCCATAATTACTGCTATTGGGAGAGACATTGCTACATTTGGAACTGTCACTCCTTATGTTATTGTAAATGGTGGGTGTATTGGAATTTGTCACATTTGCACTTCTGCAGTTGATAGAAAATAGGCCACTATCATTTCTGAGTATGCTATACAACTTCCACTCTTGGAGACAGTGCTGGTCCTGCCATTGTGGTTCATTTCAACAATTTTTTTGCAAACAGTTCTCATTATGTGTCAAAAGAAAATTTTATTAGCATGGAAGGCGAAAGTATGCACAATCTGTAATCAGAAATGCACTCGCGTGGGCCCCTACACACACACACACACACACACACACACACACACACACACACACACACACACACAGACACGCACTTAAGCAAAACAATAGTAGTCAATGACAAAAAAGAGCATGGCACTGTTTCATTGTATATGATAGTGTGAAAGCCATTTTCTGCAATATTGATCTGCAACTGCAAACAACAGTCATATAAATGTCACTTTAACAGTTACGCAATTATCTTTCTTTATGGTAAAGTACTGATAATTAGCATTTTGGAAAATACATTTGCTACTGCAACAAATGATATTTTGAAAGTTTACCTGACAAATAATTAATTTTTTTAAGTATGATGTTTTCTTGACCTATAAAAAGAACTGCAAGGATGACTGCAAGAACTCCTCAAAACTTTTAATTTTAAGAACTGTGATGTGAAACAAATTACAACAACTAAAACACAGTACAATGAAATAATAAAACTCTTTAAAAAGCTGTGCTTTTGCTGCTGTTTGAACAATATAGATGGAAATTTTTAAAGCTGTGGTCACTTCTATCATTAAAAAAAAATGTTGAGTCATTTCTAAACTCTGAAAGAAATAACTCATAAATAGTAGCAGCCCCTTTCATTTTGCTTATCAGTTTGTAAAATATGAGATTATTGTACGAAACTTTCAGTAAGGCGTATGTGATGATGTCTGCCAACATTCGCAGGAAGGCTACTAAGCATTGATAGCAAATACTACAAGAAAGCTGCCTAAAAGATTTGAGAATACTGTATACTTAGCAATCACATATACTGCATACTTAGCAATACTTTTTTTTAAAGTATGTTTCAAAAGAAAAGCTTTTGATGACCAAAATGAAGAAGAAATAAGCCATTTTATATGTTGCTGGCATTTGAATTTTTGTGTTAGCAATAATCACTTTTGTGAAGAATTGTTTGCTTATAAACAATATTAGGAGACTATCCTAGAATGACCCTTTCCTAATATTGTTGATATTCCAACCTGGAGTTTCAATTGTCTTTTATAAATAACTCAGATACTCTTGATGTTGTATGCAAAAATGACTATACGTTGAGTTCATATTATTAGAAAGATGACCTAAATTGCAAATCTGTTATTTGTCAAGAAAAACATTCCCTGACATATATTGACATTTTGCCTGGTATCTGTTGCTTAATTTGTGTATATTGTCAGTTCCCTGATTTTGTTATATTTTTATTTTTCTTAATTTTATTTTATATTTATTTATTTATTTTTTGCTCTTCTGGATTTATTTAAAGGAGTTACTTCCCAGATTATGTTACTTCAGTATTAAATTAGTGAGAAAGGAATCGTTTACACATATTGTGATGACAAAGTAAAGAATTATATTTATATTAGGGAAATCATCTGTTAGTTATATGTAAGATAATACTAGGTAAGTAATGTTACAGTTCAAAGAAATATATTTTTTGTGAACTGTGTGTAAATTTAATGAGCAAGAGTAATGTTACATGGCACAATTTAAAATCAGTGAAGTGTTGGGGAGTGTGTTACTAGATTGTACTGCTGTAGAACCAGTAAAACAATAATATGTTTTCTTTGTTTGTGTATAGTATGAAAGATAAAAATATCATCCTTGCAATGAATCCACCTGGAACCTAATGGAGTGTGATAGTTCCTAAGAGATAATTTTGAGTTGAATATCACTTCATGTAAGACTGACCTAGTATTTCAATGACAAATTGTGGGGAGTGCTAGAGTACAACCAGAAGATCAATAAATGAACATTTTTTTTTTTTTTGCTGCATTTGTGCTGAGTAACTTATTCCTGTTTCTGCTTCACTCCCCCCATTTCCCTGCTTCACTTCTGCATTTAAAATCTTATTAGTATTGACAACAAGCAGTTTTACCAAAATAAATTCTTGACTGTTAGCAGAGTGACCCAGAACACCATTTATAATTTATGTTCTAAGAATGTCAGTGAATAATGGAAGCACTGAGAGTAATTTTCTTTTTTCAAATTAAGAGCAATTACTGCTGCTTGGAAGTATGTTGTCATTCTAGAAACAATAGTTTCACTTCTCAGAGGAAGTACAAATGGAGATGAGTGAAATACATTTGGTTTAAGCACTCCTGAAATGTCACAATACAGTGGTGGTAGTGCGGTGCTATGCAGGTTGTTGTTGGGGGTGGATCTGAAACCTAAATATTTCACAAGTTGAGAGGGATGGTGGTTATTAAATTATTTCCAGAGAGATTAATGACAATGTTACGAAAAGGATAGATTGCTATTTGCTATTCACCGTATACTGGAGATAATGAGTCACAGATGTTGTTGTTGTTGTTGGGGCCTTCAGTCCTGAGACTGGTTTGATGCAGCTCTCCATGTGACTATCCTGTGCAAGCTTCTTCATCTCCCAGTAGCTACTGTAACCTACATCCTTCTGAAACTGTTTAGTGTATTCATTTCTTGGCCTCCCTCCATGCTGCCCTCCAATACTAAATTGGTGATCCCTTGATGCCTCAGAATATGTCCTACCAAGCAATTCCTTCTTCTGGTCAAGTTGTGCCACAAACTTCTCTTCTCCCCAATCCTATTCAGTACCTCCTCATTAGTTATGTGATCTACCCATCTAATCTTCAGCATTCTTCTGTAGCACCACATTTCAAAAGTTTCCTTTCTCTTCTTGTCTAAACTACACTCCTGGAAATTGAAATAAGAACACCGTGAATTCATTGTCCCAGGAAGGGGAAACTTTATTGACACATTCCTGGGGTCAGATACATCACATGATCACACTGACAGAACCACAGGCACATAGACACAGGCAACAGAGCATGCGCAATGTCGGCACTAGTACAGTGTATATCCACCTTTCGCAGCAATGCAGGCTGCTATTCTCCCATGGAGACGATCGTAGAGATGCTGGATGTAGTCCTGTGGAACGGCTTGCCATGCCATTTCCACCTGGCGCCTCAGTTGGACCAGCGTTCGTGCTGGACGTGCAGACCGCGTGAGATGACGCTTCATCCAGTCCCAAACATGCTCAATGGGGGACAGATCCAGAGATCTTGCTGGCCAGGGTAGTTGACTTACACCTTCTAGAGCATGTTGGGTGGCACGGGATACATGGGGACGTGCATTGTCCTGCTGGAACAGCAAGTTCCCTTGCCGGTCTAGGAATGGTAGAACGATGGGTTCGATGACGGTTTGGATGTACCGTGCACTATTCAGTGTCCCCTCGACGATCACCAGTGGTGTACGGCCAGTGTAGGAGATCACTCCCCACACCATGATGCCGGGTGTTGGCCCTGTGTGCCTCGGTCGTATGCAGTCCTGATTGTGGCGCTCACCTGCACGGCGCCAAACACGCATACGACCATCATTGGCACCAAGGCAGAAGCGACTCTCATCGCTGAAGATGACACGTCTCCATTCGTCCCACCATTCACGCCTGTCGCGACACCACTGGAGGCGGGCTGCACGATGTTGGGGCGTGAGCGGAAGACGGCCTAACGGTGTGCGGGACCGTAGCCCAGCTTCATGGAGACGGTTGCGAACGGTCCTCGCCGATACCCCAGGAGCAACAGTGTCCCTAATTTGATGGGAGGTGGCGGTGCGGTCCCCTACGGCACTGCGTAGGATCCTACGGTCTTGGCGTGCATCCGTGCGTCGCTGCGGTCCGGTCCAAGGTCGACGGGCACGTGCACCTTCCGCCGACCACTGGCGACAACATCGATGTACTGTGGAGACCTCACGCCCCACGTGTTGAGCAATTCGGCGGTACGTCCACCCAGCCTCCCGTATGCCCACTATACGCCCTCGCTCAAAGTCCGTCAACTGCACATACGGTTCACGTCCATGCTGTCGCGGCATGCTACCAGTGTTAAAGACTGCGATGGAGCTCCGTATGCAACGGCAAACTGGCTGACACTGACGGCGGCGGTGCACAAATGCTGCGCAGCTAGCGCCATTCGACGGCCAATACCGCGGTTCCTGGTGTGTCCGCTGTGCCGTGCGTGTGATCATTGCTTGTACAGCCCTGTCGCAGCATCCGGAACAAGTATGGTGGGTCTGACACACCGGTGTCAATGTGTTCTTTTTTCCATTTCCAGGAGTGTATTTATCGTCCATGTTTCACTTCCATACATGGCTACACTCCATACAAATACTTTCAGAAACGACTTCCTGACACTTAAATCTATACTCGATGTTAACAAATTTCTCTTCTTCAGAAATGATTTCCTTGCCATTGCCAGTCTGCATTTTATATCCTCTCTACTTTGACCATCATAAATTATTTTGCTCCCCAAATAGCAAAACTCCTTTACTACTTTAAGTGTCCCATTTCCTAATCTAATTCCCTGTGCATCACCCGAGTTAATTCGACTACATTCCATTATCCTCGTTTTGCTTTTGTTGATGTTAATCTTATATCTTCCTTTCAAGACACTATCCATTCTGTTCAACTGCTCGTCCAAGTCCTTTGCTGTCTCTGACAGAATTACAATGTCGTTGACGAACCTCAAAGTTTTTATTTCTTCCTCATGGATTTTAATACCTACTCCGAATTTTTCTTTTGTTTCCTTCACTGCTTGCTCAGTATACAGATTGAATAACATTGGGGAGAGGCTACAACCCAGTCTCACTCCCTTCCCAACCACTACTTCCCTTTCATGTCTCTCGACTCTCATAACTGCCATCTGGTTTCTGTACAAATTGTAAATAGCTTTTCACTCCCTGTATTTTACCTCTGCCAACTTCAGAATTTGAAAGAGAGTATTCCAGTCAACATTGTCAGAAAAACATTGTCAAACAAGTAAGCTTTCAGCCAGCAAGCAGTTGTGCATGATGCGAGAACCAGTCTTGGTGGTGGGAGTAAAGAGGAAGCTGGAGCAGGGAGGAGGGAGGGACAGCAGGGTAGAGGTGGGGGACAGTGAAGTGTTGCTTGTGGAAGCATACACAAACAAGGTAGAGAGAGGGTAGCACAGCTAGGTGTTTAATTGCTTAAATAATGGGCACCACGACTCATTTTATGGACAGCCCACATTTCTAATGATTTTCTTCTGAAGAATTAATAGCCTTGTGCTACTTGTAGAATTTCCTTAGAAAATTATCATGTACTGAATAACTGATTTGAAATAACTATGATAGATGTTCTTTCTTGTGTTCATATGAGTGGCACCAGATAAAATACGCGTTGCGAAAGCTAGGATATTTAATTAATTTGTCAAGAAGTGTACCTGTGTCTTCCAGTTTTGACTTTTGTCACGGTTTGTGCCTAGGAATTTCACATGGCTTTCTTATATTATCAACTGATTATTATGAGTTATCTTTAGAGAGGCCACTGCTGATGATTTAGAGACTGCATTATCTGGGTCTTTGTGGCATTTACTTTTAGTCCATTTTTATGGAACCATGATTCAAGTTTTCCTAGAACATTTTGTCACACTCTGGAAACTTTTCAATAGCGTCATTTTCTATCAGGACTGAGGTGTCATCTGCAAACAGGACTGAATGAGCATTGATATTTGATGGCAAATCATTGACGTACAACAAGAATAAGTATGGGCCCAGTATTGAAAGCTGCAGTACCCCTTGGGAAATTGTTTTCCATTCAGAGTAGCAGTTAACTGAATTTCATGTTAACCTAACTCTTTGTTCCCTTTATGTCATATAAGAATTGAACTACTTAGTGCGGTATCCTTGATCCTTTAGCTCTTAAGTTTGTGAAGTAGTGAGTGGTTCACTGAATTGAAGGCTTTTGTTAGATCATGGAATATGCCTGGAACATTTTTACTGGTGTCTAATGAGGTGCTTATGTTTTCTGAAATTTTTCTGATGGCATTTATTGTGCTTTTTCCTCTTTGAAAACCAAACTGACTTTTAGAAATAACATCATTTTCTGTAAGAAATTTTTCAAGTTGTTTTGCTACAAGTTTTTGAGTTATTCTTGAAAAGACAGGAAGGAGAGATTTAGGACGATAGTTTCCCATATTTTCTGCTGATCCCTTTTTAAACTGCAGCTTTATCTCAGCATACTACAGGATATTTGGGAAGCACTCTTTTTTCAAAGGACTGATTTAGGATAACAGTCAATGGGTGTGAAATAATGACATACTACCTTGATTGCTATGGGAGATATTCATCACATCCAGCTGAAATTTTATTTTTTAGTGATCATATAGTGTCATTCACATCTTTCTGAGTGATTCAATCGAATTTTTTTAAAAAGTATTTTGTCTGTTACCTATGTGCTTGAAATTCATGTTGTTCTGATGGACTGTCATATCTACATCAGATTTTACAATGTAATTGGATAGATGAAAAATCTCGTCACCAGTCACCAAGCGGCAGCAGAACACACTTATAAAAGAGGTATATAATCAGCAAGCCTTCGGAGCCAGTGGATCCTCCTTCAGGCAGAAGGGTTGAAGGGAAAGGGAGATATGTTCTGATCCCATCTGGTCTCACCTGACCCACAGTTCTGTGTGACTTTTCCAAAATCTACCCCTTTTCCTAGACTACTTCAGTCCTTTTCCTTCACTCCTCTCCCTTCCCCTTCAACCCTTTTGCTGAAGAAGCAGCCACTGGCTCCGAAAGCTTGCCTAATTATAACCCTCTTTTACGTGTGTGTGTTCTACTGTCGCTTGGTGAATAGATATTTTATCTATCCAATTAGATTATATTTTCAAAAATTGATTGTTTACATTGCCACATCTGATTTTGTTGCATTTACAAAGAACTGATTTAAGCAATTTGACATCTGAACAGGGTTTGCAATAATATGAATGGCAGCTGGCTCTTAATGCAGAAAAATATAAATGAATGCAGATGAGTAGGAAAAACAAACTTGTAATGTTCAGATACAGCATTAGTATGGTCCTGCTTGACACACACACACACATCATTTAAATATCTGGGCATAACACTGCGAAGTGATATGAAATGGGACGAGAATGTGAGAACTGTGATAGGGAAGGTGAATTGTCAACTTCGGTATACTGGGAGAATTTTAGGAAAGTATGGTTCATCTGTAAAGGAGAACACACATAGGATGCTAGTGCAACCTGCTCTTGAGTATTACTCAAGTGTTTGGGATCCACACCAGGTCAGATTGAAAGAAGACATCGAAGCAATTCAGATGCCAGTGGCTAGATTTGTTACCAGTGTTATGGAGATGTTCCGGGAGCTCAAGTGGGAATCCCTGGAGGGAAAAAGATGTTAATTTTGAAGAACACTACTGAGAAAGTTTAGAGAACCAGCATTTGAAGCTGACTGCAGAATGATCCTAAAGACGCCAACATACGTTTCACCTAGGCACCATGAAGATAAGATACCAGAAGTTAGGGCTCACACAGAGGCATATAGACAGTCGTTTTTCCCTCGTTCCTTCTGCGAATGGAACAGGAAAGGAAATGACTAGTTGTGGTAAAGGGTAACTTCAACCACACACTGTACAATGGCTTGCAGAGGATGTATTTAGATGTAGATGTAGAATATCACTATTAAATTTAATTTGTGAAATTCCTTGACTTTTAACATTTACTCCAAACTCGGATTTCAGAACGTCTAGACGGCCCTTTTTGTTTACTTTTTTGTTTGTTTATGAATAAACTGTTTGCCAGTTTATTTACTGGCAATACAACTGTCTTAAAGACGTGTGACATTCACCTGCTTTATTACTTTGGTGATAGTCCTCAGTATCGATATACAGCATGTAAAAAATGTCAAAAATATGTTATAAAAGGAATCAGGTGTGTATGTGCAATTACTGTCTACATGAAAAGTGTGCGAAAACGTGTTTACAATTCGTCAGCAACGATTTTCAATGGTCATGTTTCGAGTGTTTACATACGGAAAACGTAACGTTAGCGACATCAGTGAACACAAAAGAACGAGTTATTAAATCTCTGAAAACTTAAATTGACAATCTAAAATCAGAAATAGCACTGCTGAAACAAGTAAATAGTGAGCTGATGAGACATGAAAAAAGTAATTATGAAAAATGCGAAAATGAAAAACACCATTTCAATTGCGGTAACAGATTTGTAAACAAATGTTACAGTGAAAACCAGCGAATAGACTACGCCCAGTTTACAGAATCTTCTAACTGCACAGTATGTGTAGAAGATGAAAGTGAAACCTCCTCCCAAGGCAGAAGCAGTGTGGTTAGCAAACTTAACGGTGAAAACTTGCAAAGTGATGATATCCAGTTTACTGAATCATTAAGCAGTTTACTGAATCATTAAGTGCCACGGTTTGTGATGGTCATATTGAAATTGTAAAATCTTCTATCAAAAGCAGGAAAGGTGTTGTAAGCAATCTAAACAGTGAAAACTTGAAGTGACGATGCTCATTTTTCTGAACCTTTAATATCCACTGTTTGTGAAGAAGTGCAAAGTGAAAACACATATTCAAGAAACAAATATCACTGGAACAACATCACATAGAGAAAAAAACCAATTAGTCATCACAGTACTGAATAGGAAAATCAAGAAGACTTTCTCATTATAGGTGACTCATTACTAAAAAATGTTGATGTGCTAAAATCGAGACTCGACGATCGCCGTGGTATCAAGATCCATCAATTAAATAATCACTTAATATTCGGAATTCATTGGGGATCTTCATGTGAAGCCACAAGAATCTACAAAGGTGTTTACATTCATGTAGGAACAAATTCACTATGCAGCACCACCGAGGACGAAATTGTCAGTGAAACTAGAAACTTAATCCGATCAGCAAGAAACTTACACAGGTCTTGAAGAATTGTAATCAGCGGAATAATCTACAGAGGTCTATGAGTGATATTTGTATAGAGAGGATAAATTGTAGTATTCGTGAGATCTGTAATAATATAGGAGCAATATTTATCGATCCAAATAAGTTTTTAAGCAACAAATGTCTGGGGAAAGATGGTACTCACTTAAACAGGTTAGGCTCCAAGACTTCCACTAAGATGATTACTGATATTTGCAACATTATAAATAATAAGGGAAACTAAAAAGCAGAAGAGGGGGTGATCAAGCACAAAATGTGCCTGAGCCGGGCAGGATTAACCGAGCGGTGTAGGCCGCTGCAGTCATGGACTGTGTGGCTGGTCCCGGGGGAGGTTCGAGTCCTCCCTAGGGCATGGGTGTGTGACTGTGTGTGTGTTTGTCCTTAGGATGATTTAGGTTAAGTAGTGTGTAAGCTTAGGGACTGATGACCTTAGCAGTTAAGTCCCATAAGATATCACACACATTTGAACAAAATGTGCCTGAGGAAAGCAATATTTCTTTCCTTCATTATAATGTAGAGGGATTAGGTAATAAGATTGATGTTTTCGACCACTATCTTTCAGCTATTACACCCCCACATACTGCTTGTCAGTGAACACCAAAAATCTGCAGATAACATACACCTGTTTAAAATAAAAAATTATTCATTAACTGATTTTTACTGTCGTGCTAACCATAAAGGTGGAGGAGTGGCTATCTACCTGAGAACAAATAACTTAGTAGAATCTTATGAAAATATCGTTTGGGTAAAAGAGTATTCCACTGATCTGCACTGTGAAGTTGTAGCAATTGAGTTAAAATTCTTGTCTGTTGTATACTTTATTTTAGCATTGTACAGATCACCAAATGGAAATTTTGAATTCTTTCTTAATTCCCTATTAACATCCAGGCAAGAGCATATAAATGTTATATTATTAGGGGATATTAATGTCAACACATTACAAGATTCCCAAGAAAGCAAATGCTTCAAAGACTGTATCTGTTCTTATGGCACAAAAGATCTGTTGGGAGACATGCCCACTAGAATCACTCCAACTAGTACAAGCTCTATAGACCATGTTATTACTAATTGTGAAAATATTGCCACAGCTGCTGTTGCAAATAGTCACATCTCTAACCATCTAGGCCAACTATTAGTGCTAAAGGGAGATCCTTGTATAAAACCAAAGAAAATTTATGAATACAAAAGAAATCTCTCTGTTATCAACTGTGAGAGAGCCTTGGTCATGAATCTTGGCATCCAGTATTTCAAGCTGAAGGAGTGAATAACAAATGGGATGCCTTTCTAGATACAATATCTTATCATCTAAATAATAGTATTCCCATCAGAAAGATAAAGATTAATAAGAATAAGGCAAGACAGTCAAGGCCCGTGGAATTTGATAATTCTACCAAAGAACTGAAAGAAAAAATGGACGAAATGTATATGATACAAAGAGAGGCCAAAAAAATGAGCATAGGGATAAATACAAACAACACAAGTACCAGCTTCGTGAGGAAGTCAAAAATTGAAGGCTGAAAAGATTAACTCGAAAATACAAAATTCAGATTGTATCTCCGAGACCTGCTGGTCAATAGTAAATGAAATAAGAGACAATAAAACAAAACTAAAAGGTAATATCAACATACAGATATTGTGTCACCAATCCTCAAGAGATCAGTAACATTATTAATGACTAGTTCATAGCTATCATCGAATCTGACTTTTGTACCACAGATAAAGTACCTGTTGAAAGTCTTGTTGAGGACAATTCTGAAGCTAATCAACTCCATGAACTTGAAATAGAGGATATTTTGCAGCTCTTCAGAGAATGTAAAAACACAAAATCCGTTGGCTGGGATGAAATTTCTCCATTTTTACTTAAGCAGTATGAAAACAATCTGTTGTATCCTTTGGTGCATCTAATAAATAGTGTTTTAAAAGAAGGAGTGTTCCCTGAAATACTAAAATTAGCCATTGTTAAACCTCTCAACAAAAAAGGTGATAAACAACTAGTAGAAAATTACAGACCACACGCCTTAACTTCCATTTTTAGCAAGTTAATTGAAAAAATAATTCTGAAATATATGTTAGAGCATTATAATAAGCACAACATCATGGGAGATTTTCAGCATGGTTTCAGAACTGGTCATAGCACCATGACTGCAACACTTCAATTTATGCTGAAAGCTCTTGACAAAATTGATGAAGGCATGCAAGTAGCTGGAGTTTTCCTAGACCTATCAAAGGCTTTTAATAGGTTTGATCATAAGGTACTTCTGTCAAAACCGGACAGAGATGGCATAAGTGGAAAACTGTTGCACCTCATCACATCATATTTAAAAAACAGAAGACAGTGTACCTCAATCTCACACAATAATAGAGAAACATTAAAAAGTTATACATCAAGGGTCAGGAATATTAAATTTGGTGTGCCTCAGGGATCGATAATTGGTCCCTTCCTTTTTATATGTTACGTCAATGACTTCCCAAAGATTTTAAAAAATGATACCTTCATTAAAATGTATGCAGATGACACTTCAGGCCTTTCTTGGGGAAATGATATTCTTAATCTTGGGATAGAGGTAAAAAAATTTATAGATATTGCAAAGGAAAAGTTTGAAAATGACAATCTAAAAGTCAGCTTACAAAAAACAAATATAATCCCCTTCAATGTCGGTGGTTTGCAAACTTGTATTGATTCTCAAGATAGTAATATTGTAGGGAAAATCTGCAGTGAGTGTAAATTCCTGGGTATATGCATAGATAGCAAACTACTATGGACATAGCAAATTGGCAAGACAATGTATGTGCAGGTGCAACCACAATGGAGGGGTATCTGTTGAGAGGCCAGACAAACGCGTGTTTCCTGAAGAGGGGCAGCAGCGTTTTCAGTAGTTGCAGGGGCAACAGTCTGGATGATTGACTGATCTGTCCTTGTAACGCTAACCAAAACAGCCTTGCTGTGCTGGTACTGCGAACGGCTGAAAGCAAGGGGAAACTACAGCCGTAATTTTTCCCAAGGGCATGCAGCTTTACTGTATGGTTAAATGATGATGGCGTCTTCTTGGGTAAAATATTCCAGAGGTAAAATAGACCCTTATTCAGATCTCCGGGCGGGGAGTACTCAGGCGGACGTCATTATCAGGAGAGAGAAAACTGGCGTTCTACGGATCGGAGCGTGGAATGTCAGATCCCTTAATTGGGCAGGTAGGTTAGAAAATTTAAAAAGGAAAATGGATAGGTTAAAGTTAGATATAGTGAGAATTGGTGAAGTTCTGCGGTAAGAGGAACAAGACTTCCGGTCAGGTGAATACAGGGTTATAAATACAAAATCAAATAGAGGTTGTTACAGGATTAGCTTTAATAATGAATAGGAAAATAGGAATGCAGGTAAGCTACTACAAACAGCATAGTGAACGCATTATTGTGGTCAAGATAGATACGAAGCCAATACCTACCACAGTAGTACAAGTTTATATGCCAACTAGCTCCGCAGATGACGAAGATATTGATGCAATGTGTGATGAGATAAAAGAAATTATTCAGATAGTGAAGGGAAATGAAAATTTAATAGTCATGGGTGACCTGGAATTCAATAGTAAGAAAAGGGAGAGAAGGAAACATAGTAGGTGAATATGGATTGGGGGAAGGAAATGAAAGAGGAAGCCGCCTGGTAGAATTTTGCACAGAGCGTAACTTAATCATAGCAAACACTTGGTTCAAGAATCATGAAAGAAGGTTGTATACATGGAAGAATCCTGGAGATACTAGAAGGTATCAGATAGATTATATAAGGGTAAGACAGAGATTCAGGAACCAGGTTTTAAATTGTAAGACACTCCAGGGGCAGATGTGGACTCTGACCACAATCTATTGGTTATGAACTGTTGATTAAAACTGAAGAAACTGCAAAAAGGTGGGAATTTGAGGAGATGGGACCTGGATAAACTGAAAGAACCAGACGTTGTAGAGAGCTTCAGAGAGAGCATTAGGGAATGATTGACAAGAATGGGGGAAAGAAATACAGTAGAAGAAGAATGGGTAGCTTTGAGAGACGAAGTAGTGAAGGCAGCAGAGGATCAAGTAGGTAAAAAGATGAGGGCTAATAGAAATCCTTGGGTAACAGAAGAGATATTGAATTTAATTGATGAAAGGAGAAAATATAAAAATGCAGTAAATGAAGCAGGCAAAAAGCAATACAAACATCTCAAAAATGAGATCGACAGGAAGTGCAAAATGGCTAAGCAGGGATGGCTAGAGGACAAATGTAAGGATGTAGAGGCATATATCACTATGGGTAAGATAGATACTGCCTACAGGAAAATTAAAGAGACCTTTGGAGAAAAAGAGATCCACTTATATGAATATCAGGAGCTCAGATGGAAACCCAGTTCTAAGCAAAGAAGGGAAAGCAGAAAGGTGGAAGGAGTATATAGATGGTCTATACAAGGGCAACGTACTTGAAGACAATATTATGGAAATGAAAGAGGATGTAGATGAAGATGAAATGGGAGATACGATACTGCGTGAAGAGTTTGACAGAGCACTGAAAGACCTGAGTCGAAACAAGGCCCCAGGAGTAGACAACATTCCATTGGAACCACTGACAGCATTGGGAGAGCCAGTTCTGACGAAACTCTACCATCTGGTGAGCAAGATGTATGAGACAGGCGAAATACCCTCAGACTTCAAGAAGAATATAATAATTCCAATTCCAAAGAAAGCAGGTGTTGACAGATGTGAAAATTACCGAACTATCAGTTTAATAAGTAACAGCTGCAAAGAACTAACACAAATTCTTTACAGACGAATGGAAAAACTGGTAGAAGCCGACCTTGGGGAAGATCAGTTTGGATTCCGTAGAAATGTTGGAACACGTGAGGCAATACTGACCCTATGACTTATCTTAGAGAATAGATTAAGGAAAGGCAAACCTACATTTTTAGCATTTGTAGACTTAGAGAAAGCTTTTGACAATGTTGACTGGAATACTCTCTTTCAAATTCTGAAGCTGGCAAGGGTAAAATACAGAGTGCGAAAGGCTATTTACAATTTGTACAGAAACCAGATGGCAGTTATAAGAGTTGAGGGGCACGAAAGGGAAGCAGTTGTTTGGGAAGGGAGTGAGACAGGGTTGTAGCCTATCCTCGATGTTATTCAGTCTGTATATTGAGCAAGCAGTAAAGGAGTTAGAATTAAAATCCATGGAGAAGAAATAAAAATTTTGAGGTTCGCCGATGACATTGTAATTCTGTCAGAGACAGCAAAGAACCTGGAAGACTAGCTGAACGGAATGGACAGTGTCTTGAAAGGAGGGTATAAGATAAACATCAGCAAAAGCAAAACAAGGATAATGGAATGTAGTCGAATGAAGTCTGGTGATGCTGCTGGAATTAGATTAGGAAATGGGACACTTAAAGTAGTAAAGGTGTTTTGCTATTTGGGGAGCAAAATTACTGATGATGGTCAAAGTAGAGAGAATATAAAATGTAGACTGGCAATGGCAAGGAAAGCGTTTCTGAAGAAGAGAAATTTGTTAACATCGGGTATTGATTTAAGTGTCAGGAAGTCGTTTCTGAAAGTATTTGTATGGAGTGTAGCCATGTATGGAAGTGAAACATGGATGATAAATAGTTTACACAAGAAGAGAATAGAAGCTTTCGAAATGTGGTGCTACAGAGGAATGCTGAAGATAAGATGGGTGGATCACATAACTAATGAGCAGGTATTGAATAGAATTGGGGAGAAGAGGAGTTTGTGGCACATCTTGACAAGAAGAAGGGACCAGTTGGTAGTACATGTTCTGAGGCATCAGGGGATCACAAATTTAGCATTGGAGGGCAGCGTGGAGGTCCAAGAGATGAATACACTAAGTAGATTCAGAAGGATGTAGGTTGCATTAATTACTGGGAGATGAAGAAGCTTGCGCAGGATAGAGTAGCATGGAGAGCTGCATCCAACCAGTCTCTGGACTGAAGACCACAACAACAACAACAACATCATACAGCCTATATGTTTTAAGAAGAATAGCTCCATTTGTCAATACCCAAACAATGAGGATGATGTATTTTGGTTTAATACATCCATTTCTAGCATATGGTCTTGCATTGTGGAGCAGGGCTTCCAAAACTCAAGTAGACCGTGTATTTAAACTCCAGAAAAGAGCCTTGAGAATATTAGCCAAAAAGATGCTTGAACATCATGTAAGGGATTGTTTATAGAATTTAAAATTCCGGTTATATATTCAATGTATATGTTTGAAACAATAGTATCAACTGTAGAAGATAAGAAATATACCTGTTGTAATGCAGAAATTTATGATCACAATACTAGACAAGTACTAAATTACCATAGGATACACAGAAGACTGAAAAAAACTGCAAACAGTCCATATATTTATGGAGCAAAATTCTGCAATGCATTGCCAAATGAACTGAAGGTAATAACTGGAGAGACATTCAAAAAACTTCTAAAATCATGGCTCATTGCGCAGTGCTTCTATAGCTTACTGTAGAAATTAAAATCTAAAGTATTATTATGTCAACTAATTTGGACTGCATTCTTAAGTTCCTATTATAAAGTAAAATTGGATTGTATATTGTTGTATTGTACTACCAATTGCTATGCATGTAATTACATGTTTCACGAAAATAAATTACAAAATTACAAATTACTGCATTGTTATACTGGCTGAAAAATTGGGGGGGGGGGGGCGTGGAAGTTAAACACTGACTACTATTAATGATATTGCCAACAGTTGCACAGTTGGGTTTCACAGTTCTTTACTTTCACTGTTCACAACCCCCCAATATTACACAGTTATATGGCCAGTTCACTACTGGTAAATGTTAAGCCTCATTAATAGATTGCAGCCAAACAACAGCGTACTGCTACAATAGTGTGCTGTTGAACATCTATGAGCAGTAAATACCTAACCACACAGTTCACAGTTCTTGCAGAATAATAAGGTAAGTGGTATTTTTCAAAGAAATTGAACAGACACTGTCATTGTTTTAAGCCACGACCTATTTGTGTTACACTAATTCCACTGTTAAGTTGATGCATTGTTATTTGAAACAGTTCTAATTTCCCTCTGAAAATCGGCCATGGACTGACTGTGTCTGGACCAAAAATCAAGCCTTTATATATCCTCACAATAATAGGCACTGAAACTATACATTGTTCAGTGTTTAAGTTACAGAAATTGCACTTAAAACATAACTCATTCAATTAACTGAATACATCAAAAAATTCCTTCATTTTAACAGTTTCTTCTACCACAAAGGTTAAGCCAAATTATTTGTTTAAACAATGAAATTAACAGATATAGTTATACAAACAATACTTTTGACAAACCTGGTAATTATTTTGGAATTAGTTAAGGGCTGGCTTTGCTAATATGTTTTCGAATGGAGCCAAATAAATGCTTTAAGAATCCTAGCAGTTATTCTTCCAAATATTCATAATTAGTGCACAATTTATATTTGTTTAACAGTCAACAATAAATCTAAGTCACGAAACAATTATTATTTCACCCTATAACAAAAGATATTAACTACAAATAGTCAAAATAAATTAGGAAATTAATTACATACACAAAACTAAGCACAAAATTAGGCCTGGTGCTATATTCTTTAAGACTGAGTACCAATTGTTCTCTTTATGGAACTGTAGATTATATTAATGCATATTAATGGTAATTAGGCAAAAATTAAAATAAAATGAATTTAAGGAGGCAGATGGCAAAACGAGAGAGGAAGTAAAGAGATTATGCAGCTGTCTTTTTTTGACACTAAAACTCTTACTCCTGGTTATTCCAATCCAGGTTAGTCTTTACTTGTGTCATTGAACACACACCAAAGAAACAATCTAAATATTTTTTGGTTGCATGGAGTACAGTGAGCCAGTTTACAAGACTTGACTTAACAGAGAAGAAATCTGAATTTTCTTTACTAAAATTCCTTCTCATATCAGATTCAGATTTTAGTTTTTCTGTTTTTGGACTCTCTATAAACAAAGCAGAGTGATCCATAGATCTTGGCAAAACCTTCTTGTACCATCGAACTGATAATTCATAAGAATGCAGGTTGCTGATTGGAAGTTTTCTCTAGTGCACACAATAAAGTTTAACTTAAACCCAGATTTATGGATTAAATTACTAAATTTTACAGCATCACTGCATTCAATTGATGTATTTAAATTGAAGTCTTCTGTGATAACAACCTTTTTTTTCTAATAGAGAGTGAAATTTGTCTAAAAAAACGTTTAGTGACAGATCTTCCAGGAATTCTGTACATTGATATTATCACAGTATTCAAATCATATTGCTCTTCACAGTAGGTTTCAAGAATACATTCTTCATGTAGACAGCTGAAATCCCCTTTCACATTATAGTTTACTGAGGCATCAAATATGATACAGGAGCCTCCATGAGATGTATTGTTTCTACAAAAGCTGCTGGCAAGTTTAAAATTTTTAATTCTATTTAAAACTGCTATGTGTTCCTTTGCAGGCCATTGTTCATATAAGCATACTACTTTATGTTTATGAATTCTGAAAGTATAACTTGCAGTTCATCTATTTTAGAGTACCTGAGATTTGGACGTTCTGCTGTTAAACCATTTATATTCAAATGCATCAGGACAGAGCTTTTGTGTTTGTTTATCATTTGAAGAGCATCATAGTTTCCATTTTATTTATAGTTCTTATTTTCAACTGCCATTTTTGATTTATCACACCCTTTGGAAATTTTCAGTTTCCCTTGCTTTTAATGATTCTGCAGACATCTAAGAGCATTTCGCTGAGTCAGGTGCCCCCCATCCTTTCCCAGACATTTATCACTTAAAAATTTATGTGTGTCAATGAAGACTGCACCCAGCTTGTCACACTATTCCCTAATTCCTCTTTCTGTCTTGTTTATATAGGTGTATGTATTACTTATCAACCTTCTGTGCAAGGTTCCACCAATAACAATTCTTGAGCTTGTAAAAACAGTTTTTGCTGGGCAAATAAAGTTTCAAGTTATACTTATTTTTTTGTTCCTCACTGCTGTTCTGAATGGAATTTGTCCCTAAATGAATTAAAACACATATGTATTAGCCCTTTTTTCATTTCCACTTCAGTTCACTTTGTTCCACACTCAGAATGTTTTGAAAATGTTTACTGATACTTTTTGACTGGATTCCAAGACAAACTTTGATTTCACAGCCTGAAACTGTAACATTTTTCAGTATGGAGTCACCGGTAACAAGAAATTCATTATTTTCAATCAGCTTCGCAGCATTACTTTCACATTTGTCCTTTTTTTAGGTCATTGTTTTCCATTTATATTTGTTTATCGATATTCCAGTGGATGGATTTTGCATGTTTTTGATCACATTTCACAATTTATATTTTTAAAGTGTTGAGTTATATTTGGCTGAGATTTTTCACACACATGTGATTCTATTTCATTTAATCCCATTTGGTAGGTTTCACACACACAGGACTGCTGTTCTTGTATTAATCTATCATTCTCTTTCCTTGTAGTCAATATTTAGGTTTTTAATGCCTCAATGCTCTTTTGAAGCAGTTTTATAATTTCATTTTTAAGCCTACTGTACTTACAAGATCAGCTCTTTCAACTAGTAAACATACATGGTATGCCCATGGAATATGATGAATTTTGGGTGTACTTTCAAACACTTTTTGCGTAACCAGTAGTTGCAACTGACACATAAAATACCTTTCATCACTCGATTTTCAGATTCTCTCCATGAATAATGGTTTATTCTCTGCCTTTTTGACAAGAACAAAGTGTTACTTCAATTTTCCTGTCAGCACTATCTTGCTGGAGTTACAGAGCATCTATGTTAAAACAGATAACTGGGAGGGGGACTGTTGGATAGACACTGGCAGTCCAGCCTTTGGAATTTATGAGAAACTGAGAGACAGAATTAAATACAACAAGAATTTTATTGAATTACCTGTTGTTGGTGTCAAGATTAAGCGAGCTACTGGAAAGCACGGTAAAATAATTCAGTTATAAGTAAGGCTAGAGTTTGAAACTGATAGTGTGCTCTTTGTACAAAGCTGTCTTGTCATTTCTGAGCTTAAAGAGGACTTAATTTTGGAGTCTGATTGGATTGTTAAAGTAAAGGTATGGTTTTGTTGGAGAACTGAGGAACTCATTTTAACAGAAACAGAGAGTGGGATTACTGGGAAAAAGAAATTGTTAAGTTGCAGTAGCAAGGTCAGTCATATAGAAAGTATTGTTCTAATGAGGGTAGGGGCTATGTAACTGATGAAAAATACAGTAGTGATGAGGAAGAAGATGAAGATGGGTAGTATGAATTGATAAATTCAAAAGATATGAGGCTAGTAAGATTAACCAAGAACAAGAAAGGGAATTGAAAGAATTTTTATTTGAATATCAAGATGTGTTTAGTGAGAAACTTGTAAGAGTTAAGCACTATCAGTGTAAACTAAAGCTGAACCTCATGAGCAAATTTTCATAAAATCTTATTATATTCCTATTTGAAAAAGAGTAGCAGCAATATTCTGAGAAGGAAAGTTGCTACACACCATATAGCGAAGATGCTGAGTCACAAATAGGCACAACAAAAAGAATGTCACAAATAAAGCTTTTGGCCAGTAAGTCCTTCATCAACAATAGATACACACACACACACACACACACACACACACACACACACTCTCTCTCTCTCTCTCTCTCTCTCTCTCTCTCTCTCTCTCACACAACTGCAGTCTCAGGCAACTGAAACCACACTGCAAACAGCAGCACCAGTTCATGAAGGGAGTGGCGACTGAGCGGGGGTGAGGAAGAGGTTGGGGTGGGGAGGGGGAGGGATAGTATGGTAGAGATGGCAGACAGTGAAGTGCTGCAGGTTAGACTGAGGGCTGGGGAGAGGTGGGGAGGGGCGTAACAGAAGAGGAGAGAAGTAAAAAGACTTGGTGTGATGGTGGAATGAGGCTGTGTAGTGCTGGAATGGGACAAGAAAGGGCCTGGGTGGGTGAGGACAATGACTAATGATGGTGGAGGCCAGGAGGGTTCAGGAAAATAGGATGTATTGCAGGTAATGTTCCCATCTGCACAATTCAGAGAAGGTGGTGTTGGTGCCAAGGATCCATGTAGCACAGGCTGGGAAGCAGTCATTGAAATGAAGGATATCTTGTTTGGCAGCATGCTCAGTCACAGGGCGGTCCACTTGTTTTGTGGCCACAGATTTCCAGTGGCCATTCATGTGGACAGACAGCTTGTTGGTTGTCATGCCCACATAGAATGCAGCACAGTGGTTGCAGCTTAGCTGGTAGATCACATGACTGGTTTCACAGGTAGCCCTGCCTTTGATGGGGTAGATGATGTTTATGACCAGACTGGAGTAGGTGGTGGTGGGAGGATGTGTGGGACAGGTCTTGCATCTAGGTCTGTTACAGGGGTATGAGCCATGAGGTAGGGGGTTGGGAGCAGAGGTTGTGTAAGGATGGATGATTATGTTGTGTAGGTTTGGTGGATGGTGGAATGCCACTGTGGGAGGGGTGGGAAGGATAGTGGGTAGGGCATTTCTCATTTCAGAGCACGATGAGAGGTAGTTGAAAGCCTAGCAGAGAATTATTCAGTTGCTCCAGTCCCAGGTGGTACTGAGTTATGAGGGGAATGCTCCTCTGTGGCCAGAGTGTGGGACTAGGGAGGTGGTGTGAGACTGGAAAGATAAGGCATGGGAGATTTGTTTTTGTACAAGGTTGCCTTATCTTTCGAGTTCCCACCAACTCCCAAAATCTCACCATCATTTTTTAAGACAGCCATCTCTACAGTGGGCTTTTATGAACTGTCGTTACTTCCACATGAAACACTAATCCTTATTAGGCACACAGTCTTAGGTCCGTGCAACCTGATGTCAGATGTACACTTTTCTCCTAAAGATTCTCTGTAACATGATAAAAATCTCCACCCTCTTTCTCATGCAGAATGTTCCTGAATTGAACAACTTCCTTGTTGGCAACAAGCTATAGATTTCATGTCTATTGTTCTCTGTTTATGAAGACTGACAACTTTAGAGTTTTAACCAATATTGATTTACAAGTTTTATTGCCATTATATTATAATGACTATCTCACAGTAGAATTCAATGCAATTTCACGAAACAATAGAGCTAATTGCTGAAACAAAAACTATTAATTATTTCAGATTTTTGTAAATAGGCAAAATTTAAATTGTTTTAATGTCATATTTTAAGCAATGTAAAGGGAAAGACAGTAAGAGTAATTTATTCATTTTTTTTAGTGTTTCCTATGCTTTCCTGCATTTTACCCTTTCCTGCATTTTACACTTTTTTTGGGTCAGTCTGCTCAAAAGTGTAAAAAGTGTATTGTCTTTATGTGCTATTTCACATGATTTCTATGGTACTGGTAAATGGAAAATGAAGTCTGTGTTACTCAATGAGCATGATCACTATTACTTTACACTATTCTTCTTGCCATCAAGCTACTGAGTCTCCGACAGACTATTAAAAAGAAGTCATTAGGGTTTATCTATAAGATGTTTCAAACATGGTTATAATAAAGGGAAACATTCCACGTAGGAAAAATATATCTAAAAACAAAGATGATGTGACTTACCAAATGAAAGTGCTGGCAGGTCGACAGACACACAAACAAACACAAACATACACACAAAATTCAAGCTTTCGCAACAAACTGTTGCCTCATCAGGAAAGAGGGAAGGAGAGGGAAAGACGAAAGGAAGTGGGTTTTAAGGGAGAGGGTAAGGAGTCATTCCAATCCCGGGAGCGGAAAGACTTACCTTAGGGGGGAAAAAAGGAAAAAAGGACGGGTATACACTCTCCCTTAAAATCCACATCCTTTCGTCTTTCCCTCTCCTTCCCTCTTTCCTGATGAGGCAACAGTTTGTTGCGAAAGCTTGAATTTTGTGTGTATGTTTGTGTTTGTTTGTGTGTCTGTCGACCTGCCAGCACTTTCATTGTGTTGTGAATTTTCTTGACTATATGCTGAGGAGTCTGAGCACGCATTTTTAAGCAATGAGATGTGAGCATAAATTTTTCTTTATATCTTGTGCTGTATGAGCGTTCAAAACGATTTTTTTTAAAGAAAAAAGGACGGGTATACACTCGCCGAGTGTATACCCGTCCTTTTTTCCCCCCTAAGGTAAGTCTTTCCACTCCCGGGATTGGAATGACTCCTTACCCTCTCCCTTAAAATCCACATCCTTTCGTCTTTCCCTCTCCTTCCCTCTTTCCTGATGAGGCAACAGTTTGTTGCGAAAGCTTGAATTTTGTGTGTATGTTTGTGTTTGTTTGTGTGTCTGTCGACCTGCCAGCACTTTCATTTGGTAAGTCACATAGATGTTTCAAACATGTTCACATGAAAGAGTTCTGCCTTGTTTGTGCTGCACACACCACTAGAAGAGTGATTGTTAATTTAACTTAATGTAAATACCCTATTATGTTACTGGGAATATCTTGGTGATAAAATCTGAATTATATTTATTTTGTGCTACACACACACACACACACACAGAAGGTATGAAGAGTCATATTGAACAATATGCAGAAAAGATTGTCTGAGTGATGTGAATCACAGCAGTGTGTGAAGCCATTTAGTCAATACTCCTGTCAGATGGACACATGCTTACTTACTTGCATTTATGAGTTTGGAACGTATTTTATTCATCTCATAATGTACACGATTTCAGAACATATGTCTGATGTATAGGAGACATTTCAAGGTTGCAGTTTGCTTGTTTAAAATTTTGTCACACTTACAATAATACTTTGTGGAGAATTTACTTATTTAAAGTTTGTCAAACTTAAAGTATTTACATCTCCTATAACTATCATAAATTTTTATTCCATTTTAGCGATCCAGCTCAAAGTATCACTGCGTCCCTCATGAAATCTTCCACAGAGTAGTAGAACCGTTTAATTAGAAAATCATGTAACTTGCTTTTTAAAATATTCATCTTCATATCCATTAAGTCACACTCTTTCATTGTGTTGTGAATTTTCTTGACTATATGCTGAGGAGTCTGAGCACGCATTTTTAAGCGATGAGAGGTGAGCATAAATTTTTCTTTATATCTTGTGCTGTATGAGCGTTCAAAATGATTTTTTTTAAAGAAAAAGAACTACCTCATAGATGTGTATAAAGAGGGGACAGTTAATATTTTTAGGTCTTCAAATAATGGTCGACATGATGCCCTCGGCTGAGCAGAGCATATGTTGCAAATGATTTTTTTTGCAACTTTAAAATTCGTGTAATGTTTCCCAAGTTTCCCCAAAAAATTATGCTATATCGAATAAATGATTTAAAGTAGCTGTAATAGGCTATTTTCCTGGTGGCCATATCAGTGGCACAGGCTAAAACTTCCATTGCAAATGCAAGGCTGTTTAATTTATTTGCTAGATATTCTGTACAAGGATTCCAACTCAAAGTTCTGTCTAAGTTTAGTCCCAGGAACCTGACTGAGTCAAGTTCTTCCATTTCTTGACTGTTGTGAGTGATACAGATTTCTTCAGTTTTTGACTGTTTAGTTTTAAAACTCATCATGTGGTTTTTTGAAATGTTTAGACTGAACCATGTTTCCAGGTTACTTAACGTATTCATGACGTGTCAGAATTTTCATTTTCAATTAGGCCTGAAGTATCATCTGCAAACAAAGTTAAATGAGTATTTATATTGAGAGGCAAGTCATTTACATAGAATAGGAATAAGAGGGCTCCAAGGATTGCGCCTTGAGGAACACCTTGTGACACAGTTTTCCACTCTGTGAAGTAATCTGCTCCATTTGATGTGATTACTACCCTTTGTTTCCTCTCCAAGAGATATGATTCAAACCGTTTCAAGGCAACATCCCTTATTCCATACCTGTTGAGTCTGAAAAGCATCAGGGCATGGTTTACAGTCGAATGCTTTTGTAAGAGCACAGAATATTCCTGCAACCTTAGCTTTCCTATCTAGTGGTGAAGTAATTTATCCAATAAACTCATTTATCACATCTACTGTGTTTATTGGAAGCCAAATTGGTTATGTGAAATGATATCATTGTGTGCTGAAGCTTTGTGTCTGTAAAGCAGCAATTTTTTCATGTATTTTTGATGTGACAGGGAGTATAGAGATGGGGCAATAATTTCCTATATCATCTTTTGAACCTTTTTAAACAATGGTTTTACTTCGTGTATTTCAAGAGATCAGGGAAGTAACCTTCTTCAAAGGATTTGTTTATTATGAGAGAGAGAGAGAGAGAGAGAGAGAGAGAGAGAGAGAGAGAGAGAGAGGATGAGCTATTGTGTTGTAAACGTTTTTAGTTATTTTGGTGGGTATCCCATTCCAGCCAGCAGAGTTTTTGTCTTTTAAGGAGAGTGTGACTTTTCAACAAATTTTTCTCAAACTGTGTTGAATTTTTTAAGACATTCACCAGTATTGCCTTTTAACCCAAAACTATTTACTTTCTGCTCATAATGTGCTATGTCTAAATCAGATTTTGCTACATTTATGAAATATTCGTTAAAGCACTCAGATATATGAGCTGGATTTACAACCTATTTTTAAGTTTGATTTTTGAAATGTCTTTTTTGTGGTTTCGGACACCTAATTCAGACTTAACTACAGACCATACTGCCCTTGTTTTATTTTTCTGCCCTAGAATAAATCTGTTATTTGCTATTTGTTTTTGAAGCTTTCACAACTTTTTAAAAATGATTTTATAGTTTCTAACATATTTTGCAAAATCAGGATCTTTGTTGTTCTTCAGTTGATTGTGTAGCTTTCTTTTCCTCTCACTGGATATTTTTATTCCTGGTGTGATCCATCTTATGTTACTTGATGTTTTGTTGCAATATGATCTTGGCAGGAAAGTTTCATTAAGTACTTCAAGAAAACTGTTTAAGAATGTACTAAAGTTTGTATTTGTTGAATCACCTTCCCCCAAACACCACTTAACTTTACTTAGTTTCTCATTGAATATTTCAATATTTGTTTTATTGAAACTTATTTTGATATAAGTTTTTCATATATTATGTTTATCAGTTTTTGGCAGTGAGATAAACAAGGTTGAGTGATCAGAAAGTCCTAAGCCTGGACAGAATTTATATACTTTATCAAAGTACTAATTCGTTACACTCCTGTCGATGCATGTTGCTGAATGATTATTTTCTCTGGTGAAGTCTGAAAAATTTAGTTTAAAACCAGACTTTTTAATTGAATCAATAAATTCTTTATTGTCATTTTCAGTGTTCATATTAAAATCTGCTGCTGTTACAATTTTTTTCTTCTTTTATTTCTTTCGTTTATCTAGCAAGCACTGGAATTTATAGAGGAGCGGTGCAACTAAAGCCCTTTTTGGAACTCTATAAACTGAAATGATTTATATATTAAGGTCTTTAAGCTGTATGCAACAATTTTTGAATATACAATCTTCATTTAAACAATTAAAATCTGTTTTCACTCCATAGCTTATAGAAGAGTCCAAGAGTATGCAGCAATCTCAGTATATTTTTTTCTTCCTGTAATAGCTGCTGCAACACTGAAGTTTTCAATTTTATTTAAAGCATTTATTGTATTAGAGCTAAGCCAGTGTTCATTTAAACAAATAATTTTCATGTTTTTACATTCTGAGAGAAGAATTTGTAACTCATCAAGTTTGTAGCTTAGGCTGCTGGAAGATTTAGAATTGAACCCACCTATATTCCATTGCATCAAATAAGAATTTTCGCTTGTTTTAATGGTATTAAGCATACATTTTTGTAGACACTCTTTAGCAGTTTTCTTTTCAGCTAACAGACATTTTTCTTTTACATCTCCTCAAGTAAATATCAGTTTCCCTTAGTTTTAATGATTTTATGAACATCCATAAATATTTTGCTGAAGGTCATCTCTTTAGATGTGTCCATCCTTGGCTACACGTTCCTCGCCCAAAAACTTATGTGAGTTTATAAATATAGCACCTAGTCTGTCAAAACACTCATTAATTCTGCAATTGATTTGATTGATATATCTGTCACTCACCAACCTCCTGTTTATGATTCCGCTGATCACTACCGCTGTTCACATGTTGTAAGGTCAATGCTCAAGGACCAAGATAATTGGAGAGTTTCATTATGTATTATGTAACATTACTGCACATGTATTTCACTTTTTTCTATGGTAAAGACACACAGTCTTAGTGACCCACTGCTAAACTTGCACTTGAGTTTATTTGTTTGTTGATGGATGCATTCCTATACACAAATCTCACTTCTGTTGCATTTTGACTGGTGTGTAATTGGAAAATGTGTATGAATAATTTATGGGAGATCACAGAGGTGCTGAAATGCAAGTTTACTATTGAGCCCCAATGTGTGTATTTTCAGCACATTATGTTAAAAGAATATTTGTATTACAGATACAATGAGTGCTATTTCCACAGTAAATTTAGAGGAATTCTAAAGGAGGGTTACTTTGGATGAGCTAACGTAAAGGATACTTGTTGCCTTACTGTAATGTAACTTTGTTAGATCAGAAAAGGAGTTGGTCGAACTGAATTTGTGAACAAGCTATCACTTGTAGAGAAACATCTGACTGAATTAATAACTGTTAATCACATAATTTTCACAGTGAACATATCAATTTGTCATTATATAAAGTTTCATTACAGATCAATGTAAGGAATACTTCCACAAAAGCATGTACCTGCATAGTGTTTCCTTATACAGAATGAAAAATTTCATTACTTAATATTGTAATGTTTTATGAGTTATGCACTACTTTGCAGAGGGAGCAAGTATAATGTCAAAATAAACATACAAAAATGCAAAGAAATTGAAAATAAGTTGTGCGTAGTCTGGTCTCAGCTGCCAGGGACTGTGGTCATGTATGTGTGAGTTGAGCTTGCGCGCGTGTGTGTGTGTGTGTGTGTGTGTGTGTGTGTGTGTGTGTGTGTTTTCTTTTTTGACAAAGACATTGTTGACCCAAAGTTCATTTTGTGACAGTCTTTTTGTTGTGCCTATGCGACTCATCATCTCCATTATAAGGTGAGCAGCAACTATCCTTTTCATAATATTGTTATATTCCATCCTGGATTTTCCATTGTTTGAAACTTATTACCATGCTGTGAAACAGTGGAAAATCCAGAAAGGAATGTCCCAGTATTTTGGAAAGGACAGTTGCTACTCACCATATAGCAGAGATGCTGAGTTGCAGACAGGCACAACAAAAAGACTGTCTTAAAATGGGCTTTGGCCAATGAGGCGTCCATCTAAAACAGACAACATACACACAACACACTCATGCAAATGCAGCTCACACACACATGACCACAGTCTCTGGCAGCTGAAGCCAGATTGCAAGCAATAGCACATGACAGGAGATGTAAGGAGGAGGCTGAGGTGGGGAGGGGAAGCGATAGCACAGTAGGAAGGGGGGATGGTAAAGTGCTGCTTGTGGGAGCATACAGGACGAGGTGGAGAGAGGATGGGGCAGCTAGGTGCAGTCAGTAGGTTAGATGGAGGGCAGGGTAGGGGGCAAAAAAGACGGAGGGTGCGTTGGTGGAAAGAGGACTGTGAAGTGCTGGAATGGGAACTGTGCAATTCAGAAAAGCTGGTGTTGATGGGAAGGATCCAAATGGCACAGGCTGTGAAGCAGTCACTGAAATGAAGAATATCATGTTGGGTGGTGTATTCAGCAATGGGGTGTTCCAGTTGTTTCTTGGCCAGAGTTTGTTGGTGGCCATTTATGTGGACAGACAGCTTTTCAATTGGCATGCCCTCGTAGAAAGCAGCACAGTGGCTGCAGCTTAGCTTATAGGTAACATGACTGGTTTCACAGGTAGTCCTGCTGCACAGGGTAGTTGTGCGGTCTGAGCCATCTTGCCACGGTGCTCGCAGCTCACTCCATTGGTGATTCAAGTCCTCCCTTGGGGATGGGTGTGTATGTTGTACTTAGCATTAAGTTAGTTTAAGTAGTGTGTAAGCTTAGGGACTGATGACCTAAGCAGTTTGGTCCCATAAGATCTTACCACAAATTTCCAAACAGGTAGCCCTGCCTCTGATGGAATAAGTGATGCTTGTGACTGGACTGGAGCAGGTGGTAGTAGGAGGATGTGTGGGACAGGTAATGCATTGAGGTCTATTACAAGCATACGAGCCATAAGGCAATGGGTTTGGAGCAGGGGTTGGTAAGAATGGACAAGGATGTTGTGTAGGTTGGGTGGGTGGCAGAATACCACTGTGGGAGGGGTGGGAAAGATAGTGTAGGACATTTCTCATTTCAGGGCATGATGAGAGGTAGTGAAAACCCTGGCAGATAATGTAATTCAATTGCTCCAATCCTGGGTGGTACTGAGACATGAGGGGAATGCTCTTCTGTGGCAGGTGGTGGAAGTCTGGGAAGTGGTGGCTGAGTGGAAAGATAAGGCATGGGAAATGTGTTTTTGCACAAGGTTTGGAGGGTAATTAAAGCCTGTGAAGGCGCCAGTGAGAACCCTGGTATATTTCAAGAGTGACTGATTGGGTGGTTGGTTTAAAGAGGGGGGTGGGGGGGGGGAGCGACCAATCTGCTTGGTCATTGGTCCCATAGTGACTGCTCATCACTACAGATAAAATGGAAATGTCGTGTGGCTAGGACCTCCCATCGGGTAGACCGTTCACCTGGTGCAGGTCTCTCGATTTGACGCCACTTCGGCAACCTGCGCATCGATGAGGATGAAATGATGATGATTAGGACAACACAACACCCAGTCCCTGAGCGGAGAAAATCTCCGACCCAGCCGGGAATCGAACCCGGGCCCTTAGTATTGACAGTCTGTCGCGCTGACCACTCAGCTACCGGTGTGGACCATCACTACAGATGCAATGGCCACAGGTAGCTAGGCTGTTGGGAGTGACTTCTTGGTATGGGATGGATGGCAGCTCTCGAAGTCGAGGTATTGCTGGTGGTTGATAGGTTTGATATGAGTGGAGGTACTGATGCAGTCATCTTTGAGGTGAAGGTCAACATCAAGGAAGGTGGCTTATTGGGTTGAGTAGGACCAGGTGAAGCAAATGGGGGAGAAGTTGTTGAGTTTCTGGAGAAATGTGGGGAGGGTGTTCTCATCCTCAATCAAGATCACGAAGTTGTCATCAATGAATCTGAACCAGGGGAAGGGTGTGGGATTCTGGGTGATTAGGAAGGATTTCTCTTGATGGCCCATGAATGGGTTGGCATAGGATCGTGCCATGCCGATGCCTATAGCCATACCCTGGATTTGTTTCTAGGTAATGCCTGCAAAGGAGAAGTAATTGTGGGTGAGGATATAGTTTGTCGTGGTGGTTAGGAAGTAGGTTGTTGGTTTGGAATCCATTGGTTTGGGAAAGGTAGTGTTCAATAGCGGTAAGGTCATATGCATTAGGGATGTTAGTTAAAGGGAGGTGGCATCAATAGCGATGAGCAGGGCACCTTGTGGTAAAGGAACAGGAACTGTGGAGAGTCAGTGGAGCTAATAGTTGATATCTTTTATACAGGAGGATAGGTTGTGGGTAATAGGCTGAAAGTGTTGGTCTATGAGAGCAAAGATTGTCTCAGTGTGGGTAGAGTAACTGTCCACAATGGGGCATCATAGGGGGGCTGGGCTTATGGAATTTAGGAAGCCTGTGGAAGTACGAGTGCGGGGAGTGGTAGGGGTGAGGAGAGAGATGGACTCCAGTGAGAGACTCTGGGACAGGTGTAAGGATTTGCAGAGAGACTGGAGATCCTGCTGGATTTCTGGAATAGGGTTGCAGTGGTAGGGTTTATAGATGGATGTATCTGACAGCTGGCAGAATACTTCTGCCAGGTAATCTTGCAGTTCAAAACAACAGTGGTTGGGTCTTTGTCAGCATATAGAATTATAACGTCGGGAACAGTTTTTAGGTGGTGGATTGTGGTTCTTGCAGTGGATGTAAGTTTAGTTTGTATGTTGAGAGTATTGGGGAATGATGGTGAAGTAAGGTCCAAGGTTAAGAAATTCTGGAAAGTTAACAGGGGGTGATTTGGGGCAAGTGGGGGTGGATCACAGTTGGATGGAGGAGTAAACTGAGTCAGGTAGGGTTCAACATTGGTCTTTGATTGAGTCTGATTGGTTGGCTTGGTGGTGAAAAATTGTTTCCACTGTAGGGAGTGGGAGGCTCCTGCATGATTTAATTTGGAAACACGGCAAAAGCTGGGGCCTTTTGAAAGGACTGACACTTCTGCAGGGAAGGCTTTCAATGGAAAGGTTCATGACTGTATTTCGGGTTTGTTTAGGGTCTGGATTCTGTGTGGTGGTGGCGGTGGTGGTGGTGGTGGGGGAGGGGTTGGGGTTGGGGTGAAGAATGGAGTAGGCCTGCAAGGCAGGATTTGTCAGCTATGTGGGGACGTGGGGGAGGTTTGGAGGTTGTTGCAGAGGTGGTGGATAATGGTAGTCCAAGGTGGAGTAGGAAGTGAACAGGTTGGAGAGTGTTTTGGGGTGGTGTTGGGGATATTGCTCTAGTTACTGGAGGGCAAGAGTTTCAAAGTGTGTTATGGGATCCAGGAATTTGGGATTTCATAGCAGGAGAAATTTGCGGATGGAAAGGATGTATTGCAACGAGATTTGGGCCTGATTTATATGGTTTTGCAGGGCTGTGTTGGCAAGGGTTAAGGGTTGATGGAATCTGAACAGATGGGGCTCATTGTGGAAGGAAGGGTGGCAGCCGGATGTGGGTAGTTTGGTGGTAAGGGCGTCTGGGAGGTTCATAAGCCAAGCAACAATGCAGTAACAGTATGTGGGAGTGGGTTCTGGTTATGGACAAGGAAACTTTTCTGTATTGACGCAGACCTAAGGAGCAGGGATCCATGGTGGTGGACAAAAACGCGTAAAAATACGCAAATAACGTAGAATTACGTCCGAAAATTCGCGAAAATACACCTAAACACGTTGGAAAAATCACGAAAAGGATGAAATGTACAAAGTATGAGGAAATAAAATGAAATCTGAGGGAGTAGGCTGATAGTGAAAAGCGAATACCAACTGAAATTGACGTGAAGACACAATGAAATCAAAGAAAAAAAAAAAAAGATTTTAATGTGGGTTGCAGGTCAGTGGGTGGATATGTGTGATGAATGGGGTTGGCAGATGTGACTAGGTTAGATGAATCCAATCTGGATGGGAGTATATTAGGTGGATCTAATCTAGATTAGGCTCAAACCTCCTTGCAATACCTCCTCTCCATGGGCAAAATTCTCCTGCTATGAAATCTCAAATTCCTGGATCCCAAAACACACTCTGAAACTCTCGCGCTCCAGAAACTAGAGCAATATGCAGGTCGCCACCTCAAAAAACTCTCCACCCTGTTCACTTCTTACTCCCACCTTGGACTACCACCATCCACCACCTGTTCAGCAACCTCCAAACCTTCCTCTAGTCTCCTCATAGCTGATAAACCCTTCTTTGCAGACCTACTACATTTACCCCACCCTCAAAAATTCCCCCCTCCCACCCCCACCATCACCACACAGAATTCAGAACCTAAACAGATACGAAACACAGTCATGAACCTGTCACCCAAAAGCCTTACCCCTGCAGATGTATCCGTTCTTTTCCAAATGTCTCCCCTTCTGCGCCACTTCCAACTTCAGTCATGCAGGACTTGTTAAATGCCTTCTCTCCTTCTCCCAGTCCCTACAGTGGAAACACGGTTTCGCCACTGACCCTACAAGGCAGACTTAATGAAAGACCAATGTTGAATCCAACTCGTATTGATGGTCTCACTAACAATAATGCATGATTCATCACTGAAGTGATATCCAATATTTTTCCTGATGTCAGGTAAGCTCGCGATGGATGTGGCTCACAGGATCAATAATGCAGAGATCTGTTGACTGTGCTGGTCATAGGGAGATGAGGCAATTCGTCCTCATTCACGCGGTATGGGACTTGAACGATGCAAGCTGTGTGAACATGGGCCCTGTCGTCTTGGAATACAGCACATCATCCCTGGGAAAACAAGTACGGTACCATGGATTGGACCTGATCGGCCAATATGGCTACATAATTCTTAGCAGTAATGTGACCTTGTAGAGTAATCACGTGGGTCCATTGAGTATCACGGTATGGCGGCTCAGATCATCACTGAAACACTGCTATGGTTCGCTCTTATAAACTTAGCCAGACGTTGGAAACAGTGTGAAACAAGGCTCATATGAGCAAATGACTTTCTTCGATTGCTCCATAGTCCAGATATTATGGCTTCAGCACCACGTTTTTCCCGTTATGGACGTTTTCATCACTGACGAGTGGTTGTATAAGTCCAGCTCACCATGCAGTTCCCTGCTTTTGAAGCTTCCTTCGCGTTGTTTTTGGTGTTGGCAGTGCGACATTTGTTTCTGCAGTGACTTCTGCAGCTATCGTACTCTCATTCTTTGCTGCAGTCCTCTTCATTGACCTTCTATCACTATCACTAAACACACTTTTGTCTGCGTTGTGACTTGGCGGATAATTTTTTTTTTTTTCACTTCGCCTTCTCTGCGGTACCTATTTTTGAGACGGTGGCTCTTGAAACACCAAACCCTTCGGCTACTCTAGCTACGAAAGCACCGAGTGTTCGAGCGTCATAATGTGATCACATTTGACTGCACTGAGTTCTGACACAATGCACTGTTCTGGCTGCCGACAGAACTGGACATTTCACAGGGACCACTTGTGGGAAAACTCGACAAACAGCACAACTTGCAGAATGGCTAGCTTCCGCATTTATGTGCATATTTATGTGCCATTGCCAGTCCACCCAACTAGAAGTTTACGTCAGTGCCACCAGGTGCTGGTACACAGTAGCAGCTTGTATCCACGTTCGCTCGGCATAAATCCTGCTGTATAATAGCACGCACATTCCTCAGATATTCTAATTCGCTCGCTGCACACTGTAGTAACGTCGGAGGTCAGTATGTGTTAAAGTAAACCTGTTTTGTGGGTTTCTGAATGAGCTGTAGTATATTATTATCTTACAGTAATCCATTTGAGGCGGTGATAAGGGAAGCTCCCCATCGCACCCCCCTCCGATTTTGTGGTAAGAGGGCCCAGTGGACAACCCGTCGAAACATGAACAAAGTACAAGCATGAAAACAGGAAGAAAGTGTACTGAACTGTGAAATAAAAGCAAAATAGAAACAGCGAGCGGTCCCAGGAGAAGAAGTGCAATATAGAGCAAGCCGAAAGACTGGTGGTTGTGTTCCGTTTTGGAAGTTTTGACTCTTGAATTCCTTTGTTGTAACAGTTCACACCCGTTTATTTGTTGTTTTCATTTTTGTGAGACGTCTATGTGGTATCTCGCCTGCTCTCACTTTTCATCACGTTTACTTGCGACAGTAACGTATTCTTACCACATGACTCATTTTCTATAATCAGTGTATAGTATGAGAATCGCTATAAAAGGCTACAGAAAGAGAACAAACATTTCCATGACCGGAAGGACAGTTCATAATGTGAAAAAAAATTAAAAACAAATAGGACGATAAGTTTTTTTTGCGGACGTCGTAAGACACCCTAAGTTCGTTCTTGATCGGTTAACTCAGTTTATTATATTACAAAGGGCAGCTAACCATCTGACCGAATACGCTTCGTTTCGATTGTTCGTCACTACGCCACTACGCCACGCCTCTGAATGAGTGCTTGCTATGGCACTTGTTCAGCTTGGACCGTTCACTGTTTCTGTATCGCTTTCTGTGCCGATCAGCACACCTTCCTGTCTGCATGCTTGATCTGTGTTCAGTTTTTGACGGGCTATCCACTGGGTCGTCTTACCACTAAATCTAATGGGGGTGCGATAGAGAGTTTCCCTTGTGAGAATCACAAGGGCCTAAAGGCTATCTTCGTCGATTTGGAGGTTGTAGGATTTATTCATGTTACTGAAATCTGTTGATCTTATGGTGAGTCGGGTTTATCTGTGCTGTAGGCACACATTGCATATATCAAAATTCACGAAAAGCTGTATCACTGGTTTTTCTGATAGTCACTTAAAATTGATGGCGGTGTGCCTTAGGCCCTTATGGATCTCGCTACCTCATTTACACTCCTGGAAATGGAAAAAAGAACACATTGACACCGGTGTGTCAGACCCACCATACTTGCTCTGGCCACTGCGAGAGGGCTGTACAAGCATTGATCACACGCACGGCACAGCGGACACACCAGGAACCGCGGTGTTGGCCGCCGAATGGCGCTAGCTGCGCAGCATTTGTGCACCGCCGCCGTCAGTGTCAGCCAGTTTGCCGTGGCATACGGAGCTCCATCGCAGTCTTTAACACTGGTAGCATGCCGCGACAGCGTGGACGTGAACCGTATGTGCAGTTGACGGACTTTGAGCGAGGGCGTATAGTGGGCATGCGGGAGGCCGGGTGGACGTACCGCCGAATTGCTCAACACGTGGGGCGTGAGGTCTCCACAGTACATCGATGTTGTCGCCAGTGGTCGGCGGAAGGTGCACGTGCCCGTCGACCTGGGACCGGACCGCAGCGACGCACGGATGCACGCCAAGACCGTAGGATCCTACGCAGTGCCGTAGGGGACCACACCGCCACTTCCCAGCAAATTAGGGACACTGTTGCTCCTGGGGTATCGGCGAGGACCATTCGCAACCGTCTCCATGAAGCTGGGCTACGGTCCCGCACACCGTTAGGCCGTCTTCCGCTCACGCCCCAACATCGTGCAGCCCGCCTCCAGTGGTGTCGCGACAGGCGTGAATGGAGGGACGAATGGAGACGTGTCGTCTCCAGCGATGAGAGTCGCTTCTGCCTTGGTGCCAATGATGGTCGTATGCGTGTTTGGCGCCGTGCAGGTGAGCGCCACAATCAGGACTGCATACGACCGAGGCACACAGGGCCAACACCCGGCATCATGGTGTGGGGAGCGATCTCCTACACTGGCCGTACACCACTGGTGATCGTCGAGGGGACACTGAATAGTGCACGGTACATCCAAACCATCATCGAACCCATCGTTCTACCATTCCTAGACCGGCAAGGGAACTTGCTGTTCCAAGAGGACAATGCACGTTCGCATGTATCCCGTGCCACCCAACGTGCTCTAGAAGGTGTAAGTCAACTACCCTGGCCAGCAAGATCTCTGGATCTGTCCCCCATTGAGCATGTTTGGGACTGGATGAAGCGTCGTCTCACGCGGTCTGCACGTCCAGCACGATCGCTGGTCCAACTGAGGCGCCAGGTGGAAATGGCATGGCAAGCCGTTCCACAGGACTACATCCAGCATCTCTACGATCGTCTCCATGGGAGAATAGCAGCCTGCATTGCTGCGAAAGGTGGATATACACTGTACTAGTGCCGACATTGTGCATGCTCTGTTGCCTGTGTCTATGTGCCTGTGGTTCTGTCAGTGTGATCATGTGATGTATCTGACCCCAGGAATGTGTCAATAAAGTTTCCCCTTCCTGGGACAATGAATTCACGGTGTTCTGATTTCAATTTCCAGGAGTGTATATTCTAATCAAGTGACCATGTTGGTCGACATAAGTGCTTGAGTTTAATTATTTCCCCAAAAGGCGCTTTGTGTTTGGAGTTGCTTGTTTACTGGGTAGGAATTGGCTTTCATGTGCAGTGTAAACATGAATTATGTTGAATCTATTTTAAAAGATGCCAGAAAAGTAAAGTTGAAAGCTGTGAAGATGGGTCGTAAGTCGTGCTTGGGTAGCTCAGTCAGATGCCGGTACGGTAGCTCAAAGTGTTCGGTCAGAGGGTTAGCTGCCCCCGAACAGTAACGAACAAAATGAGATCAGGAGAAAAAAAAAAAAAGAAGGCGGGGGCGGGGTAAAGGTGTCGAGTTCGAGTCGCGGTCCTGCACACAGCTTTAATCTGCCAGGAAGTTTCATATCAGCGCACACTCCGCAGTAGAGTGAAACTCTCGTTCTGGAAACAGAAATGTAAATTACCAGGTAAAGTTAGCCGCAAAGAAACCAGAGCTTTTGAGAACAGATCTTTTAATTGAGAGAGTGACGAAGTCAAATAAACGCGACTACAAGCGAACATTTAACAAGGAAATTTACAGTTAGCACAAGTTGTTGCGTGGCTGCAGCGTATGGATATCTGATTTTCAGCCTGAAAGTAAATTCGTGAACTAATACATCCTGTTAGGGATCTTGTACCTTTGTCCGAAAAAAAAGGGATAATCGCGAAAAGTCCCACTTGCACAAAACTGCAAAATGGAGAGTTACGAAAGCTTTCACATTATTTCAATATTGCCCTAAACAGTACTTAATTATGTACAAACAAAAAAATTCGACAAAAACAATTTTTTCTTTTTTCAGGTTCTAGGCGCTACAGTCTGGAACCGCGCGACCGCGACGGTCGCAGGTTCGAATCCTGCCTCGGGCATGGATGTGTGTGATGTCCTTAGGTTAGTTAGGTTTAAGTAGTTCTAAGTTCTAGGGGGACTGATGACCTCAGCTGTTAAGTCCCATAGTGCTTAGCGCCATTTGAACCATTTTGATTGTCAGGTAAGTTATGCCTCTTATTATTATTATTATTATTATCTTTCACTTTCTCAGACGTTAAGTCCGGTTAAAAATGGAGTGACGCGGACCTTGATCAAGCGTCACTTCCTTTTAACTGTACGGTATGTGTTATATTGCATTTAGGAACTTTCGGGTAATTGAACATGTATCAATAATTTCGGATTTCTGTAGTTGTATATATATGTTTGGATGTAGCTGTATTGCATTGATATACTGGTGGATATTGTGTGGTATGACTCCTGTAGTTGATAGTATAATTGGTATGATGTCAACTTTATCCTGATGCCACATGTCTTTGACTTCCTCAGCCAGTTGGATGTATTTTTCAATTTTTTCTCCTGTTTTCTTTTGTATATTTGTTGTATTGGGTATGGATATTTCGATTAGTTGTGTTAATTTCTTCTTTTTATTGGTGAGTATGATGTCAGGTTTGTTATGTGGCGTTGTTTTATCTGTTATAATGGTTCTGTTCCAGTATAATTTGTATTCATCATTCTCCAGTACATTTTGTGGTGTATACTTGTATGTAGGAACGTGTTGTTTTAAAAGTTTATGTTGTAAGGCAAGCTGTTGATGTATTATTTTTGCGACATTGTCATGTCTTCTGGGGTATTCTGTATTTGCTAGTATTGTACATCCGCTTGTGATGTGATCTACTGTTTCTATTTGTTGTTTACAAAGTCTGCATTTATCCGTTGTGGTATTGGGATCTTTAATAATATGCTTGCTGTAATACCTGGTGTTTATTGTTTGATCCTGTATTGCAATCATGAATCCTTCTGTCTCACTGTATATATTGCCTTTTCTTAGCCATGTGTTGGATGCGTCTTGATCGATGTGTGGCTGTGTTAGATGATACGGGTGCTTGCCATGAAGTGTTTTCTTTTTCCAATTTACTTTCTTCGTATCTGTTGATGTTATGTGATCTAAAGGGTTGTAGAAGTGGTTATGAAATTGCAGTGGTGTAGCCGATGTATTTGTATGAGTGATTGCCTTGTGTATTTTGCTGGTTTCTGCTCGTTCTAGAAAGAATTTTCTTAAATTGTCTACCTGTCCATAATGTAGGTTTTTTATGTCGATAAATCCCTTTCCTCCTTCCTTTCTGCTTAATGTGAATCTTTCTGTTGCTGAATGTATGTGATGTATTCTATATTTGTGGCATTGTGATCGTGTAAGTGTATTGAGTGCTTCTAGGTCTGTGTTACTCCATTTCACTACTCCAAATGAGTAGGTCAATATTGGTATGGCATAAGTATTTATAGCTTTTGTCTTGTTTCTTGCTGTCAATTCTGTTTTCAGTATTTTTGTTAGTCTTTGTCTATATTTTTCTTTTAGTTCTTCTTTAATATTTGTATTATCTATTCCTATTTTTTGTCTGCATCCTAGATATTTGTAGGCATCCGTTTTTTCCATCGCTTCTATGCAGTCGCTGTGGTTATCCAATATGTAATCTTCTTGTTTAGTGTGTTTTCCCTTGACTATGCTATTTTTCTTACATTTGTCTGTTCCAAAAGCCATACTTATATCATTGCTGAATCCTTCTGTTATCTTTAGTAATTGGTTGAGTTGTTGATTTGTTGCTGCCAGTAGTTTTAGATCATCCATGTATAGCAAATGTGTGATTTTGTGTGGGTATGTTCCAGTAATATTGTATCCATAATTTGTATTATTTAGCATGTTGGATAGTGGGTTCAGAGCAAGGCAGAACCAGAAAGGACTTAATGAGTCTCCTTGGTATATTCCACGCTTAATCTGTATTGGCTGTGATGTGATATTGTTTGAATTTGTTTGGATATTAAGTGTGGTTTTCCAATTTTTCATTACTATGTTTAGGAACTGTATCAATTTAGGATCTACTTTGTATATTTCCAAGATTTGTAGTAACCATGAGTGGGGTACACTATCAAAAGCTTTTTGGTAATCAATGTATTCGTAGTGTAGCGACCTTTGTTTAGTTTTAGCTTGATATGTCACCTCTGCATCTATTATCAGTTGCTCTTTACATCCTCGTGCTCCTTTGCAACAGCCTTTTTGTTCTTCATTTATAATTTTGTTCTGTGTTGTATGTGTCATTAATTTCTGTTTAATGACTGAAGTTAATATTTTGTATATTGTTGGTAGGCATGTTATGGGGCGATATTTAGCTGGGTTCGCTGTGTCTGCTTGATCTTTAGGTTTCAGATATGTTATTCCGTGTGTAAGTGTATCAGGGAATGTGTATGGGTCTGCAATGTAACTGTTAAATAATTTAGTTAGATGTGAATGTGTTGAGGTGAACTTCTTTAACCAGAAATTTGCTATTTTATCATTTCCAGGGGCTTTCCAATTGTGAGTAGAATTAATTGCTTGGGTGACTTCATGTTGCAAAATTTTCACTTCAGGCATTTGTGGTATCATCTTGTATGTGTCTGTTTCTGCTTGTATCCACCGTGCATGCCTGTTATGTTGTACCGGGTTTGACCATATGTTGCTCCAGAAGTGTTCCATGTCTGTTATGTTTGGTGGATTGTTTATTTTAATGTGTGTGTTATCTATTGTCTGGTAAAATTTATTTTGGTTTGTGTTGAATGTTTGGTTTTGTTTCCTTCTATTTTCACTTTTTTTGTATCTTCTGAGTCGTTTGGCTAATGCTTGTAATTTCTGCTTCTTTTCGTCTAATTGCTCTGTCGCTTCTTGTTGTGAGATTTTACCTAACCTTTTTCGTTTTTTTTTCCGAGATTTCATTTCTTATAAATTGTGTTAGCTGTCCGATGTCTTTTCTCAGTTTTTCTATTTTGATCTGTAGCCTGTGTTGCCATGCTGGTTTTGTGGGTTTCTTCTGTGTGTTGGTTGGTTCTGATCTCTGCCTAGTGTGTATATTTAGTGTAGTGAGTGCTCCTATATAAACCAGTAGTTGTAACTCTTCCATAGTTGTGTTTTCATTTATTTTGTTGTGTATGATTGTGTTGATAGTTTTTATTGTTGTTTCGACTTGTGGGTTATTTGGTGGTCTATGCAAGAATGGTCTAATGTCTGTATTTGTGTCTTTGTATTCTATATATGTTAGCTGAAATTTTTCTTCTATATCTAACATCTGTGTCACTTCGTGTTCTATTTGTGCTTGTTCTGGTGGCTGTCTTAAGATTTCGTTTTCCTCTGATTGTTTAATTGGTGCGTGTTGTTCTTTGTTTGTTTGCTCTGGGATGTTTGAGTCCATTACTGTATTTTCTTCTTATTCTGATTGCACATTATTTTGTTCCAGTATTTGTTGTACTTGTTGTTTTCTAATTCTGACTGGGGTATCCTGTTATTTTTTATTATTACACGGATCTGATCAGCTAGTCGTTGTTCTGTTAAAAATTTTAATTCTGGGTATCTGGTAATAAATGTTGTGTATACTTGTGATCTGTATCCAGTTGTGTTGGTTCCTAGGTTTGTTGCTTGGTAATAACAGAACATGAGGTGTCGATTAACTTCATCTGACCATCTCATCCTCTGTCTTTGTTTTCCTTCTAGGGTGGTTGCAGAAAGCACATCCTGCAAAACACCTCTATTTGGATTTAAATCATTTTCCAGTTGGCTAGCAGTGTCGTTACCATTGTGGGCGGGCATAGGGTTCAAGCGTCGTCCCCGACCATGACGGCGCTTGTCCGAGGCTTCTTTAGTTCTGTCCTGAACCAACTAATCACACTAAAAGGGGGGTTAGCCCTATTAGTGGTTTGTTCTTTTCGTCGCCTTTTACGACTGGCAGAACATACCGGAGGCCTATTCTTTTCCCGGGCCTCCACGGGGAATATTATTATTATTATTATTATTATTATTATTACAGTTATTATTATTGGCAGTGGCTGTAGTTGTGTAAACGTGTTGATAAACATAACACTTATAAAGCAGATGCTATTAGTTTCACACTCTCAAATTTATGTGAATTTAAGAATTTGTGAACATGCAGAATGTACACTCACGGGTCTCCACTGACTATGTCAGATGTTTAAGTTTTTGTGAGGTATATTAGTGTCGAGGATAAATTCTACGGGCGAGGATAAAGAACTACTTTATATTTTCCTTAGAGGCAAGGATGGTGCGCTGATTGGGGCTATATTTGCCTATGATTCCTGCGTCGCGGCTGTCTGACATACGAATATGTTGCTGGTCAAGGCTGTGGTACGCCTGATCCGTTCTGTCGTGATTTCCGTACCAGCACGGGTACTATTATACTCATAAGCGTCCAGTATTGGGTTTGTTCGCCGGATGGTAATAACATTACCACTCTCCCGTGTACTTTCTCGACTATTTAAGATACTTTATCTCACCGCGCTAAACAAGCATAAAATCGTTTTTGATTACGTTTGAAATAAGCAGGTGAATCAGAAAAATTAATAATAGCTTAATTACAACCTAAGTGTCCCTTTCTCGTAACGAACCATACGGCCGACCGTTTAGTACTTCACGTGGACCGCTGTGCGTCATATGTAACTGAAATTGTCTCGTGTTAGAAAACTCGGACAGAGTTCCGGTTTGGAGTGGATGAATATTTGATGTTTTCCTGAGATAACAGTCCGTTAATGTGTTCACTTAACTTCAATAAATTCCCCGCATACCCAAAATTTGGTCACGTCGTCAGAAAAAAACTGCGTTTTCGCTAACATTTTTAAAACGAGTAACTGGCGAGTTTGAGCTAGTTGAATGTAATGTTAGACTACGCGTGGAACATGGCTGCTCCACGTGTTCATGCCGAACTGTCAATCCTCAAGTAATTCTGACAGACTGTAAGCACATTCACACAGCGCGTCGTGATCGTAATGCTTTGTAGGGTTCTGTCTGCATATAGCTTTAATAAACTACACACCCTACAACAAATATGACACAAAAGCGCCATATTAAACCTCTATGGACAGTGAGCGATATAGCTGAACCCATTTTCAAAATTTAGGTATGGCAGCTTACATTATAGTAAGCGCATTCTAAGGTAACTTCCAGCATAAACAGTTTGTTTTCCTAGGTGGAGCGCAATGTTTGCTTGAAGGTAAACGTGGAATACCTCCAACTGTAGACCAAAAAATACACTGTCGGAAAAAAAATCGCGACACCAAAGCGTAATTAACGTACAGGAATGAAATATCGGGAATATATTTAAGCGATTAACGTTGCAAGATCACAGTTTAACGTAAAGCCACTGCAAAAGAGAAACGCTGATACATTAATAACCGGTGTAACCGCCAGAACGTTGAATGCAAGCATGCAAACGTGTATCCACTGTATTGTATAAGTGCCGGATGTAGATTTGTGTGACTGGTTCCATGCCTGTTGCACTTGGTCGGTCAATATAGGGTCTGCCCTCTCGGTAGTACCACGTGGCCGTCTGAAGCCTGGTGTTGTTGCAACCATACATTTTCGTGACTGCCGCTGCCAGCAATCAAGTACAGTGACTACATTCCTGCCAAGTCTTTCCGCGATATCGCAAAAGCAACACGTAGTCCTATTAAACGACCTCGTTCAAACTCAGTGAGGTGTTGATAATGGCTTCTTTATTGCTTTAAAGGCATTCTTAGCTAACAATAACTCATCACCGTTACAGCGTTTATTTAAAGCAAAGCTGATTTACATCCTCGTAGTGGCGCTAATAGTGCCACTCTTATGCGACTGGTGCGAAATTTGAAATGGAAGTTTGTGGTAAGGTCTTACGGGACCAAACTGCTGAGGTCATCGGTCCCTAAGCCTACACACTACTTAATGTAACTTAAATTATGAACAACATACACACACACACACACACACACACACACACACACACACACACACACACACACACACACATGCCCTAGGGAGGACTCGAACCTCCGACGGGGGGAGCCGCACGGACTGTGACAAGGCGCCCAAGACCGCGCAGCTGCCCCGCGCGGAGCGAAATTTGAATAGACGTTATCTTTCAGATCTACAAATCCGCATACCTACTTTCGTTTATGTCGCACAACTTCTTCTTGATATTGCGATTTTTTCCCGTCAATGAGTATAGTTTAACTATATGTCAAATTACAAGCACAGTAGTGAACGAAGTTATCGGTAGGCACATGTTTGCCCCTGTGCTAGCACGTATATGTGTTTTAAAAGCTAATAAACGGTGTTTTTCAGCGTGCATCCAAGGGGTGTCGGCTAACATATACACTACTGGCTATTAAAATTGCTACACCAAGAAGAAATGCAGATGATAAACGGGTATTCATTGGACAAATATATTATACTGGAACTGACATGTGATTACATTTTCACGCAATTTGGGTGCATAGATCCTGAGAAGTCAGTATCCAGAACAACCACCTCTGGCCGTAATAATGGCCTTGATACGCCTGGGCATTGAGTCAAACAGAGTTTGGATAGCGTGTACAGATACAGCTGCCCATGCAGCTTCAACACGATACCATAGTTCATCAAGAGTAGTGACTGGCGTATTGTGACGAGACAGTTGCTTGGCGACCATTGACCAGACGTTTTAAGTTGGTGAGAGATCTGGAGAATGTGCTGACCAGGGCAGCAATCGAACATTTTCTGTATCCAGGAAGGCCCGTACAGGACCTGCAACATGCGATCGTGCATTATCCTGCTCAAATGTAGGGTTTCGCAGGGATCGAATGAAGGGTAGAGGCACGGGTCGTAACACATCTGAAATGTAGCGTCCACTGTTCAAAGTGCCGTCAATGCTAACAAGAGGTGACCGAGACGTGTAACCAATGGCACCCCATACCATCACGCCGGGTGATACGCCAGTATGGCGACGACGAATACACGCTTCCAATGTGCATTCACCGCGATGTCGCCAAACACGGATGCGACCGTCATGATGCTGTAAACAGAACCTGGATTCATCCGAAAAAATGACGTTTTGCCATTCGTGCAGCCAGGTTCGTCGTTGAGTACACCATCGCAGGCGCTCCTGTCTGTGATATAGCGTCAAGGGTAACCGCAGCCATGGTCTCCGAACTGATAGTCCATGCTGCTGCAAGCGTCGTCTAACTGTTCGTGCAGATGGTGGTTGTCTTGCAAACGTCCCCATCTGTTGAATCAGGAATCGAAACGTGGCAGCACGATCCGTTACAGCCATGCGGATAAGATGCCTGTCATTTCGACTGCTAGTGATACGAGACCGTTGGGATCCAGCACGGCGTTCCGTATTACCCTCCTGAACTCAGCGATTCCATATTCTGCTAACAGTCATTGGATCTCGACCAACTCGAGCAGCAATGTCGCGATACGATAAACCGCAATCGCGATAGGCTACAATCCGACCTTTATCAAAGTCGGAAACGTGATGGTACGCATTTCTCCTCCTTACACGATGCATCACAACAACGTTTCACCAGGCAACACCGGTCAACTGCTGTTTGTGTATGAGAAATCGGTTGGAAGCTTTCCTCATGTCAGAACGTTGTAGGTGTCGGCACCGGCGCGAACCTTGTGTGATTGTTCTGAAAAGCTAATCATTTGCATATCACAGCATCTCTTCCTGTGGGTTAAATTTCGCGTCTGTAGCACGTCATCTTCGTGGTGTAGCAATTTTAATGGCCTGTAGTGTACCTTACAGAACTGCTGCTGTCTTCTGTTTCACAATGTTCTGCAATTTGGGTACAGGTGCACAGATAAACCATCCCGCCAAACAATATTATTAACTGTTTACTGTCTACATACGGCTTTCATAAACTACGCTGACTCCGACAAATACGACACAGGAGCGCTGTATTAAAACAGGCGAAACACGTCAAATTAAAGACAGGTACCCACAATCAATATTATTCCGGCAGTGCTGCCTTTCCTATGTACATATTTTCATATTTCACCATCTCGACAAGTACTAACAAGTTAGGGGGTTAGGCAGCTCACATCACCGTCTGGGCTCAATTTGATGTGTACTTTTATCAGAACAGGCTGAGACTAGCAAAAAATTTTTCCCATTTACAGCAAATTCAGGTTGTATGCGTGTAACACTTACGTAAGTAATAGAAGCGGACTTTGGTGGTGTGTAGGGGAGCACACAACGTTATCTTAATTTGATTAGTTTGGCTATTACTATTAAAGTTTTTCGTGTATGTACTGTTAAGGTCGTTCTGCAGTTTCGTCTATTGGTATGTGAAAATAGCTTCTACGTCCATCTCATAATAAAGACGCTGCAAGAGATGCATTCTGCATTGCGGTATCATTCACTGTTATTGTTCATTGTTGATGTCTGAAGGCTTTACTAGACAGTAAATGACATTATCATCTGCAAAAGAATCTAAGAGGGCTGCTCAGATTATCTCATAAATCTTCTATGTTGTTAGGAACAGCAGAGGGCCTATAACACTTCCTTGGGGAACGCTGGATATCACCTACGTTTAACTCGATGATTTTCCGTCGAGTACTAAGTAAAGTGACGTTTCTTAGAGAAAATCACGGATCCAACTGAAGCGATATTCCAAAGGCTCGCAGTCTGATTAAAAATGTCTTGTGAGGAAAAGTGTCAAAAGGCTTTTGTAAATTTAGAAGTATAGAATCAGTTTAAGATCCCTTCTTGATAGCACTCATAACTTCGCGCAAATAAAGCGCTAGTTGTTTTTCAGAAGAACGATATTTTCTAGATCGGTGCTGACTGTGTGTCTATAGACCGTTATCTTCGAGCTAATTCATAATGTTCGAGCATAGTCTATGTTACAAAATCCTAATGCAAATCGACGTTAATGATATAGGCCTGTAATTTAGTGGATTAATCCTACTGCTTTTCTTAACGTTGGCATGACTTGTGCTACTTTCCAGTCTTTGGGTACGGATCTTTCGTCGAGCGAGTCTTGTATATGATTGCTAAGTATGAGGCTGTTGCATCTGCATACTCTGAAAGGAACCTTCTAATACGCTATCTGGACCGGAAGACTTGCCTGTATGAAGTGCTTTAAGCTATTTCTGAATTACGCACGTTGGCACTGTTTCTCGATTCGAATTCTGATATATTTACTACGTCTTCTTTTGTGAAGGAATTTCGGAAAACTGCGTTTAATAACTCCGCTTTAGTGACGCTGTTATCGGTAATATTGCCATTGGTTGATAAATATCACAGGTAATTCTGGGCACTGTATTGCTAATGGACGGTGTGTGACATCATACGATCGTTTGTGGCAACAGTGATTTGCTATAACAAATACCCGACCACTGAGTAATTCTGTACGTTACGCTGTTGTGTGTTAGATGGCTACTTTACACAGACGTGACGCATGTGTGGCGCCGCCGTATCGTTAGAGTACTTTAAATTAATTTCTCGTTATAACAAATACCCGAACACTGAACATATTGCTCGAAAGCAGTTGGGAGCTCCACCATTGACGATGACGTCGACGGGTGCTCGGGTAGTGGCGAGTGGAAGGAGGTCGGGCGCACTGTGTATGTGAACCCGGAAATATTCTGATGCGAAATATAACACGTTTGTTATTTATGTCTATGGTCATATGGTTAGGACATTTAGGTGGCGTGGATGATAGGAACGTCAGAGCCAGAGGTGTCACACCGATTGCTGTGAGCACCGGTACACACTTATTTAGGCAATATTTACATACACTATGTGATCAAAAGTATCCGGACACCTGGCTGAAAATGACTTAAAAGTTCGTGGCGCCCTCCATCGGTAATGCTGGAATTCAATATGGTGTTGGCCCACCCTTTTCCCTTGATGACACCTTCCACTCTCGCAGGCATACGTTCAATCAGGTTCTGGAAGGTTTCTTGGGGAATGACAGCCCATTCTTCACGGAGTGCTGCACTGAGGAGAGGTATCGATGTCGGTCGGTGAGGCCTGGCATGCAATCGGCGTTCGAAAACATCTCAAAGGTGTTCTGTAGGATTCAGGTCAGGACTCTGTGCAGGCCAATCCATTACAGGGATGTTACTGTCGTGTAACCACTCCGCTATAGGCCGTGCTTTATGAATAGGTGCTCGATCGTGTTGAAAAATGCAGTCGCCATCCCCGAATTTCTCTTCAACAGTGGGGAGTAAGAAGGTGCTTAAAATATCAATGTAGGCCTGTGCCGTGATAGTGTCACGCAAAACAACAAGGGGTGCAAGCCCCCTCCGTGAAAAACACGACCACACCGTAACACCATCGCTTCCGAATTTTACTGTTGCCACTACACACGATGGCAGATAACGTTCACCGGGCATTCACCGTACCCACACCCTGCGATCGGATCGCCACATTGTGTACCGTGATTCGTCACTCCACACACGTTTTTCCACTGTTCAATCGTCCAGTGTTTACGCTCCTTAAACCAAGCGAGGAGTCGCTCGGCATTTATCGGCGTGATGTGTGGCTTATGAGCAGCCGATCGACCATGAAATCCAAGTTTTCTTACCTCCCGTCTAACTGTCATAATACTTGCAGTGGTCCTGATGCAGTTTGTAATTCCTGTGTGATGGTCTGCATAGATGTCTGCCTATTACACATTACGATCCTCTTCAACAGTCGGCGGTCTCTGTGAGTCAACAGACGAGGTTGGCCTGTACGCTTTTGTGCTGTATGTATCCCCTCACGTTTCCACTTACTATCACATAGGAAACAATGGACCTAGGGATGGTTAGGAATGTGGAAATCTCGCGAACAGACGTATAACACAAGCGACACCCTATCACCTGACCACGTTCGAAGACCGTGAGCTCCGTGGAGCGCCCCATTCTGCTCTCTCACGATGTCTAATGAGTACTGGAGTCACTGATATGGAGTACCTGGCAGGAGATGGCAGCACAATGCTCTTAACATGAAAAACGTATGTTTTTGGGGTATCCGCATACTTTTGATCACATAGTGTAATTGCCGACAATTTCTAGAATGCCACAACAACAAGTTGCCTCTATATCTTCATTGTCAGCACTCCCTTCACGTCATGCTGTGAACAGAAATAAATGAATTTAGTAGAGAATACTGAATGCTTAGAAGTGTGATTGACGAATGGCCGACTTTTTGGTTTTAGGTACTTATAGTAGACATCTTCATCAGTCGTTGTCACTGTTAAGATGCAAATGCAGCGAGAGAGTGCTGTGCATGGATATTTTTAAGAAAAACCTACAACCTGCTGTTGCTTTAATAGTAACAAAACATAATGATAGTTAGGCCAATAGGTAGCAGCCGCATGACTTTAATGGCACTCTTTTTGATCACTTCCCTCTCCCCCTGTCAACATTTTGGTTAATACGTTAATTCTAGTAATGAATATGTACTTGCTAAATCACACATGCTACTCATTGCAGCTACTTGAATACAGGACGTGCAGGAATGCTACCTACCACAGGCGACCTAAGGCTAGTGCCTCTGCTCCTCAGCCAGTTGGTGAATGTCATTAGCTCTGTACATGGCTTGCTTACGCCCTGTGGTATCCAATGTCACGTTTTATATTTAAATGCCACATACATACAAACTTTTCGTGTGGTACGCTACACATTGTTAGATCCTTTGTCACATATGTTTAAACAAGAACTACTATTTTTAAATCATGTATTTTAAATGGTGATTAAGTGGGTTACATGCACATTTACTAGACAGTGTCAATGATGCCCACATCAGGTATATAAGGGTGTCCGAAAAGTCTTTCCCTGATTACATGAATTGATAACTCAGGCTAGAAGTAAGATAAAAATATGAAACTGGTGTCTAATTGTTTACAAACTATCAAAGTTTTTTTCACACATGAGTAAACTTCCACATGAGCACCCTTAGTAGCACGTAGCACATCTAGGCGATATTCAATTTCCGTCCACACATTAGCCAACATCACTGGAGGGATCGATTCAACGACTGTGGTTATCCGTTGCTGCAGGGTTTCAAGATGTGGTACACGTGTTCGGTAGACCTCGTCCTTGACATCATCCCATAAAAAGAAGTCTAATGGGGTTATGTCAGGAGAGCGTGGAGGCCAAACCGTTGGCCCATCATGACCAATCCATTGCCCAGGAAAGGTCATATTCAGATAGGCACGGACGTCCAAACCCCAATGAGGCGGTGCACCATCTTGCTGAAACAAGACATCAGGGTGATACTGAAGCAGCTGAGGAACAGCATACAGTTGCAACATGTCCAGATACACTGCAGATGTGATGGTAGCCTCAGCGAAGAAGAATGGCCCGATAATTCGATCGTGCAATAGCGCACACCAAACATTCACCTTTTGACTGCCTCTGGTGCACTCCATGACCTCGCCAGGGGGTTGTGAACCCAAAATACGCACATTATGGCGATCCACTACTCCACTGACAAAAAGGTCGCTTCGTCGGAAAAGGCAATTCGTCTGAGATAACCATCATCGTCCTCAATACGTGATAGCATTTCGACCGCAAAGTCATATCGACGTGTACTGTCATTAGACAACAAGGCCTGAACGATTTGCACTTTGTATGCACTGTACAATAAACGTTTGTGTAAAATGTCATGGAGAGAGCTTTTTGACATCTGTAATTCACGTGAGGCCCTGCGCACCGATTTCTTCGGACTTCACAGAAAGGACTGCTCTACAGCTTCCACCCTGTCTGCTGAGGTTCTTGGTCGACCAAACCTCAGAAGGTCAGCAACCGATCCTGTGTTCTTGAACTTCTCATACGAGGCTTTAATGCTCTTGACATCAGGTGGATTCCTTCCAAATGTTGAGTGGGAGTGTCTCTGCACTGTGGTTGGTGATCGTGTCTCATGGACACACTGTGCCTTCTCCTGAGTGGTTAACATGGCTTCTGCACCTCATCCACTACTTATGTACTGCGAATCTAAAACAGAAAAAAACTTTGATAGTTGTAAACAATTCGACACAAGTTTCATATTTGTATCTTACTTCTAGCCTGAGTTAGCAATTTATGTAATCAGGGAAAGTCTTTTCGGACACCCTGTATATAATATATGATTGTACACCAGTATGCTACACTAAAATTATTTGTCATCATTTCCTGTAATTTTGTTTATTGTAATGATATCATGTCTGCTCTACACAGAATGTCGTAATACTTGTTAGTAGGTACAAAGGCTTCTGGAATAGACAGTTTTAAAACTGTCAATACCATGGTCAAGGTTTAACAAACCTGTATTTCGCAACCAGTTGGCTGTTATTTCCAATCCATTGAAGCTCTTGAATGCCTAGCTGCTGAAGTGCAGTCCTGTTCAAAATTTTAATTATAGGTAGACAATATTTTTAGATCGATACTTGCATGCTTCTTGCGTGGACAGATATTTTAAACAATTTAAGTGTATGCAGTTATTCATGCAAGTAAGTTGTAATATTGTAATGTCATGGTTGCGGAGGGGTGAGGCGTGCAGGAGCGTAGGTGCACAGGGTACGGGGCAGGAGGTGCTCAATGCAAATTGCTGTTGGAGTGAGGGGGCAAGGGGGTGTTCGTGGCTTGACGTTGATGCTGATGTCAGTGAAATATGACATACACGTGATTTGCAATCGAGTCTCGCTCTCACAAAAGAATGAACACAGTCCTGCTCTTCGTGCTCTTTTGGCTGCTGAGTGGGGGCATTGGGGGCAGGGCAGTGTTTCATGCAAAATTTGAAGTGGTTCGAGGTGGTGCAGGGAGGCCTCCTGTCCCTTCCCCTCTTTGTCCTTGGCACATGGCAGGATGTCACGATTCCAGGAATGACCTTGGAGATACGAAAGTGCTGATGGTGCTGTCAGCGAAATATGAAATGCGTGGTTGTCTCACCTGTAATCCGGAACCATAGATAAGAAAGTGCTGATGCTGATGTCAGCGAATTCCTCGTCAGAACTCTCCTTACCACCCTACTGCATGATGCTGAACTACAGCCATAGCTGATCCAGCCATAAAAGGTGGCAGCTTAAGATGAGTTCCCAGTCCAGTAGATTGCCACGGCGACATTCACAAAGGACAAAAGGCTAAGCAATTTGGTTTGTAGATGAGTCAGGAGATAATGCAGCCAGCTGCATGAGACCTGGAGTCAATGAATTCCTGCGCAGTGCCGATTATAGTGATGGGACAACCGTTTATTTTTAACAACCGACTGGTCAGTAGATTGTTTTTTCGTTCAATCAGTTTATTCAGTAAAATGAAACTGTTGTCTACGGCCAGGTCAGCTGAATGTTTTCACTTACTCACCGGGTTTAAGTGGTTGCACTCAATGCGAGGCAACCAACTGAAGCAACACTCTGTCAGTTGCGGCCGTTGTATGAGTGTTTTCACTCACTGGGTTTGAGTGGTTTCATTTAATGCAAGACAACCGGCTGACGCAAGTCTCTGTCGATTGCGGGCGTTATATGAATGTTTTCTCTCACCTGGTTTGAGTGGTTTTATTCGTATACTTTTTCAGCCTTTTTGGTTGTACGAGAACCATGATTAGGATTGACAACCTTTTTCCACGGACAGATTTCAAGAACATGTGAATAAAGTGAATATTTCTAAAAGTAAAGTGTTTTCAAACAGTATGTACTTGCTTACTTAACTACGAATTTTCGTACTTGCGGTACTAAATATCAGTTTTTGATTGGCTTTAATATCTGGTGCTGCACTGTAAACGTATCTATATATATAAATGAACTATCACTTTTTACCCATGTTTTCACTACTTCAGTTTTTTGTCTGTTCGTTTGGTACAAATTTTGCAGTCGATTTTAAACTAACGTCCTGATAAGCTACATACTTGATACCTTCAACATGGCTCAGAACTGCATGATATTGCAATATTAACTCGCTTTCGAATCTGTTGTTGGCGGAGGGTACTTTGTTTTTCGATCTGTCTATGTGTATGTCTGTTCGGTACAAATTTTGCGACTGATTTTCACCTATATTCTCTAAGCTAAAGACACGAAACTTTCAATTTAGCTCGGAACTGGATGACAATGCAATATTAAATGGCTTTCTTTTCTGGTGTATAGCGGAAAACATTTGATGTGCCACTGCTATTTACTGTTTTCCTGTTCCAGACGCGAATGTTTCGCAGTTAAGAACGATTGATGCTAAACTTCCTTGTGAGTTCATTCTCTCCATTTTTTACAGTCGCGTTCTTTTCGCGTGATATACGTAAGAGGATGCAATATTTTGATTGACTCAGTTGAAGAGAAACTATAATAAAACTGATAGTTACTACATGTCTCTGTTGTAATCTTTTTCAAAATGTTTGAAATCTATAGAAAAATCACACTAAAAAGCAGAAAATTATTACTTAAATGAAAAACTGTTAAAGTAACACTTTTTAAAACAGACCAAGAAGTATTAAATGATCTCTCCTAGCCCCATACAGATTCTTAACTCTATGCAGCTGGTACTGAAAATTTGTACTTGTGAATTTTTAATAGCTACGAAATATATGCAAGAATGAAAACAGTACATACTAGTAAGGAGTATAGAGAGTACCTATCGTTGAGAAAAATCACAGATCAGTTCATATATTATTTGAAGTGCAATAAAATTGTTAGTGACTTAGGTGAACTGTTCATGCATCAGTTACCTATTACATGAGTCTCACGTTTTTCATTTTAAATTTTACAAGTATTGTCATAGCTGTTGAAAATGCACAAACACATGTTTGCAGGACTATCTGTATGGCGTTAGGAATCTGTAAGGGGCTAGGTCCTTTTTAAAAATGAGTTATATTAAAAAACTTTTTTACTTACAATTATGTTTCATTTAAATTTTTTGAATTATGTCTCTCTCTTGCCGCCGGTTAACACTCAACTTCGATAATTCTTTTTCAGTTAGTGCTGACGTGACGTGGACATAAACCGCATACCATACAATTTTTTAAATTGCTGACTTGATCAACTGCATTTTATTCGAAAAATGTTTATCATTCGTTAACTTCATTTGAATTTCTTTGCTTAATATAGTTTCATAATACGAATCATCCTAGCAGAAACTGTATATCGCATTGAATTTACCTTGAGGATCAAGTCTTACTCAGTCACATGTGATTTCTCCCATTCAAATATATTACTCTGATTCATACATACATATTTTTACGTAACAATTAAGGCTTCTTTGTCTTCATCAGGCTATTGGTACATCAGAATCACTGGCAGTATTATATTTTGTTTCCATTTATGAGGTAGAAACGAACAAAATACATTTAAAAATTTCAAACTTTTCAGCTTCTTGATGATGCAGCACAAGGTTACCTCTAAAGGTATTATTATGTGTGTCGAAATGTGTCTGCATAATAGTGATAGTATGTAGATATGTTTTTCGTCTTGTAAGTGTTTGTGAATCGTGTAAATGAGGCTGAAATGATTAACTAACTTAGCATCCGCCTAGAAGAATGTAGAGAAACTGCGTAAAAAATTGCACACAAGACTGGTTGGTCAAAGCGATTCGAAGAAACGGGGAATCCGAGGCGGCTCTCGCGTTCCCAAGTCTGGCACACAGTGAGCAGACACACACTTAAAATAATACCTTACAACTGTCCACTTTAACTACATTACAACCTCTTGTACATATGAAACTTCGTGGCAGATTAAAACTGTATGCTAGACTCAGACTCGGGAACTTTGCCTTTCACGGGTAGCACTCTACCGACTGAGATACCCAAACACGACTCCAGACTTGTCCTCACAGCTGTATTTGTGGCAGTACCTCGTCTACTGCCTTCCCAGCTTTGCAGAAGCTCTCCCCCGAATCTTGCAAGACTGGCTAAGCAATGTCCCCGCAATATTCTGTCTTCCAGGACTTGCAAGGTTCGCGGGAGAGCTTCTGTTAACCCTAAGACGCCCAAGCCTTTTTTTCTAACTTGGATGCCTAAGGGGGTGGGGGGTGGGGGTGTTCGGCGAATCCACAGGTATTAAATAAGTTTACTGACGAAAAATTACAACTTTCAAAATGGTCTATGTATTTTAACTAAGGTATCGATTTATAAATGTTGTTAATTGTTATAAATATTGGATTGAGTGAATAAAAAATTGACATATTACAATATAAAATACAGATGTGTTCATATGCAATAGACTACTCTGAGTCCTCAACTTCAAGGCATGAGACACACTTCACAATTTTTTCTGAATGTGTGTTACACACATACACTCCTGGAAATGGAAAAAAGAACACATTGACACCGGTGTGTCAGACCCACCATACTTGCTCCGGACACTGCGAGAGGGCTGTACAAGCAATGATCACACGCACGGCACAGCGGACACACCAGGAACCGCGGTGTTGGCCGTCGAATGGCGCTAGCTCCGCAGCATTTGTGCACCGCCGCCGTCAGTGTCAGCCAGTTTGCCGTGGCATACGGAGCTCCATCGCAGTCTTTAACACTGGTAGCATGCCGCGACAGCGTGGACGTGAACCGTATGTGCAGTTGACGGACTTTGAGCGAGGGCGTATAGTGGGCATGCGGGAGACGGGGTGGACGTACCGCCGAATTGCTCAACACGTGGGGCGTGAGGTCTCCACAGTACATCGATGTTGTCGCCAGTGGTCGGCGGAAGGTGCACGTGCCCGTCGACCTGGGACCGGACCGCAGCGACGCACGGATGCACGCCAAGACCGTAGGATCCTACGCAGTGCCGTAGGGGACCGCATCGCCACTTCCCAGCAAATTAGGGACACTGTTGCTCCTGGGGTATCGGCGAGGACCATTCGCAACCGTCTCCATGAAGCTGGGCTAGGGTCCCGCACACCGTTAGGCCGTCTTCCGCTCACGCCCCAACATCGTGCAGCCCGCCTCCAGTGGTGTCGCGACAGGCGTGAATGGAGGGACGAATGGAGACGTGTCGTCTTCAGCGATGAGAGTCGCTTCTGCCTTGGTGCCAATGATGGTCGTATGCGTGTTTGGCGCCGTGCAGGTGAGCGCCACAATCAGGACTGCATACGACCGAGGCACACAGGGCCAACACCCGGCATCATGGTGTGGGGAGCGATCTCCTACACTGGCCGAACACCACTGGTGATCGTCGAGGGGACACTGAATAGTGCACGGTACATCCAAACCGTCATCGAACCCATCGTTCTACCATTCCTAGACCGGCAAGGGAACTTGCTGTTCCAACAGGACAATGCACGTCCGCATGTATCCCGTGCCACCCAACGTGCTCTAGAAGGTGTAAGTCAACTACCCTGGCCAGCAAGATCTCCGGATCTGTCCCCCATTGAGAATGTTTGGGAGTGGATGAAGCGTCGTCTCACGCGGTCTGCACGTCCAGCACGAACGCTGGTCCAACTGAGGCGCCAGGTGGAAATGGCATGGCAAGCCGTTCCACAGGACTACATCCAGCATCTCTACGATCGTCTCCATGGGAGAATAGCAGCCTGCATTGCTGCGAAAGGTGGATATACACTGTACTAGTGCCGACATTGTGCATGCTCTGTTGCCTGTGTCTATGTGCCTGTGGTTCTGTCAGTGTGATCATGTGATGTATCTGACCCCAGGAATGTGTCAATAAAGTTTCCCCTTCCTGGGACAATGGATTCACGGTGTTCTTATTTCAATTTCCAGGAGTGTATTTATGACACTGTCCACAATACTGTTTTGGTTTACTTAGATTGCATCGATAGCACAAATGTCGATGAGAGAGTAAAATACAGATAGAGACCATCTCTTTGTTCCCCTCTTGCAGGTGTACATACGCGCCATTTGATCAATGGTATCAATTCCACCTTTAGTGGAATTATAATATGCGTTTATCTGGGTTTTATTCTTCTCTCCTCCAACAGTGCCTTTATCTTGGTGCATTGGTGACAACATCAGTAAGTTTTTACTTGGTTTCGTTTCTGCTATGTAGGACACCAAAGTTACTGGAGGCCTACCTGTCGATGGGTCTGTGAACAAGAACATTGATGAGTATAGCTCTCGATTTGACGTGTTCTTCATTATGTCTGGAATATGCTTCCTGTTTGACTGGAGAGTTCCTACTGTAGTAACTTTGTAGTCTTGGTATAACTCTTCCGCCAAATCCACCGATGTGTAGTATCGGTCTGTAGTAACATTTCGACCAGTATTTTTCACAGGTGCTACCAGACGTTTGACGACAGCTGCTGAACCTCGTTCTTCTTTCGACAAATTCTGAACATTACCTGCATAGGGTTCCATATTCAAGACGTATCTGTCAACTGCATCGGACATCATACGTCTAAGGATGCCATACTTGCCCGGTTTATCCTTCATAAATACTTTGAAGTGGAAGCGCCCTCTAAACAAGCTGAGCATCTCATCAATGGCGAGGTGGACCCCTGGTTTATACAGTAGTGGAAACCTGTCATTCACTTTGTTGAAAACATCACGGATTGCTGTGAACTTGTCTGCTTCCCTTCTTAGCTGGCGGGTACTTTTGTCATCAAACCTTACGATTGCAATAAGTTCCTTGAAACGTTCTCTTACCATAACACCCTTGTGTACTGGCCGACCCATTAGGTATGACCAAAGATCGTGTACACTGACAGAATTGTCCTTATTTGCCCCCATAAGTATTAGGATTTCTATAAAGGCACACTATCACACTATTCTTTCTCATAAGTCAAAATAACATTTCGCCTAACTGCCTCTTCATTTGAATGTTTTACTGATGTCAGGCGTAAGAAGTAACTTCAAGGCTTATCCAGGTGAATGGCAAACACCAGCTGGAGTTACTCCTGCCTGCTCTTTTACTATATTAGCAACGGACCTCCGAGGAATTCTAGGCTGTGTGGTTACGTACCTTCTTCCAGACTTGGCCACAATAACATCCTGATGGTCACTGCCTGAAGCTGCGCTATCTTCATCTTCTCTAACATCCACATCACTTTCCCGATCTGAATCATACTCCATAACACTATCCTCATATTCACTTTCACTCCCCGAGTCAGAAACTTCATCTAAAATTTCATTCAGAACTCTTTCTAAAGACGAGTCACGTATTCTTTTAGTCATTTCTAAGTCTGGGTGTGAACAGTCGGGAACTACACTAACTCACTGCAAGTTTACAAGATAAATAACAGAAAACCGATTGTTGTGAATATCAAGAATACCAACCAACAAGAACTAACTTGCATTGTTGTAGAGATGAGAAATACGAAATCCTACTAGGGGAAATTTTCTATAGCATGGAAGCCTAAGGGGAGGGGGTGTTGTTGGACCCATAATAAGTTTATTTTTTCTTTCAAAGCAGGAATTTTCTATAAAATATATTGACACTAACGTTTCATAAAATAGCCAACAAACAATAACTTAAAGGGAATATGTAGTATGAAAGTTACTTGGGCAAAAGCACGGCACAGAAAAAAATTGTGGTTCAACGAAACCCGCCCCCCCCCCTCCTCCCCTTAGGCGTCCTGGGGGTTGGGAAGGTAGGAGACGACATACTGGCGGGAGTACAGCTGTGAGGCGGGGTCGTGAGTCATGCTTGGGTAGCTCAGCCGGTAGAGCACTTGCCGGCGATAGGTGTCAGTCCTGAGCTCGAGTCTCGGTCACGCGCACAGTTTTAATTTTCCAGGAAGTTTCATACCAGTGCACACTCGGCTGCAGAATGAAAATTTCGTTTTGTACTCGTGTTCAAATGAGCTGCGAGGATACTCGATCAATGTTACAATGAGCACAAATACATTTCAGTTAATTAGCTTAGGGGAGATTTATTATTTTGCAACATTGTGTTTCCCCGGACTGGTTCTTGTTCTATGGGAGAGGCGTACTGGAGAGATTTTATACAACTGTCTGGGCTAACCATAGACCTTTTCTCGTGTCTGGGGAAATTCTGGAGATACGAAATAAACATACTGTAATAAAACTTAGCTAAAATTTATTAAGTGAGGACTCTACCGTAGTTCGTAAGTTTTAGCCTCTTAAAAACCAGAGGCAAGCACGCTAAGACGCTCTCCTATTACAAATACACGATCTTCCAAAATGATCCTTACAACTTCTATCACGAATATTTCAGAAATGGGAATAGGTGAAACTGTGAAAGCAAAATCAGTGACTAGAGCGAATTATGCTGAAACTTGTGAGCTGAATGTTTCTTTTTTTACGCTGTTGAAGAATACAGACGTAGTGAAGAAAATTTACAGCACTGGTAATACGATATGTCTGCTCTTAGGAGGTACTAATAAAATATGGAGTAATGCACTTTTGTAACAAATGAAAGTGGTATTTTGCGTGCATTATATTTAATTAAGATATTTTTTGCAACAATTTTTTTCTAATGTATTCCCAATTTGGTCTGGAAAATATTGTCATCTTAACACAATGAACTCTGTTAAGGGGCTACCAGACCCTTTGGTGTGTATGGTGTGTAGGAACGTTGTGTCGCAAACCACACGTTTCTACCTCTTCCCATTTCTGATATATGTATATATCAGAAATGGGAAGAGGTATATATGTATATATCAGAAATGGGAAGAGGTCGTATATATATATTCGGAGATCGCATGCACCACGACGACGCCCGGCCCGCCAGACAACTGATTATTTTAAATGTCTTTTGCCCTCTACTCTACTGACTTCGTTGATGTTCTTATTATTCACCGCAAATGACTACTACGTTTGAACATGAGCGTCTGCATCATGCGCTTTCACAAATTCTTATTGTTCTCTGCCGATGTAAGCTAATCTGTAGAACGCGCGCGCTCGCTGGCATTGGCAGCACTGGAACACAAGCGAGGAAACATTCTCCCTCTCACGACCGCCGGCCGTTGTGGCCGAGCGGTTCTAGGCGCTTCAGTCTGGAACCGCGCGTTCGCTACGGTCGCAGCTTCGAATCCTGCCTCGGGTATGGATATGTGAGATGTCCTTAGGTTAGTTAGGTTTAAGTAGTTCTAAGTTCTAGAAGACTGATGACCGCAGATGTTAAGTCCCACAGTGCTCAGAGCCTTTTGAACCTCTCACGTCCCCGCTGTACATCGCGGCCATCGATCAGTTCATCGTCTACAGACTGTGTGGCCGGGAAAATAACCGGATTTGACCCAGATGCCCGGAATTTTCGAAATTTTTGTATGGAGTCGTCAGTTTAAGTGAAGGCACGCGTACCCCAGCGATACGTCAGCTTAATTAGTTTTGTGTTAATATCGCTTGGAACAACTCAGTTCACAACAATGAATGAATCAGTTTTAAGTGATGAAAATAAAAATTACTGCATTCCGCATATAATTAAACGAACATGGTTGGGTGGTTGATTTTGGGGAGGGGACCAAACAGCGAGGTTTTCGGTCCCTTTGGAGTAGGGAACGATGAGGAAGGAAGTCGGCCGTGCCCTTTCAAAGGAACCATCCCGGCATTTGCCTGAAGCGATTTAGGGAAATGACGGAAAATCTAAATCAGCATGGTCGGACGCGGGTTTGAACCGCCGACCTCCCGAATGCGAAAACGAACATGTACAATGCTTGTTTTAACTTTGTTATACCACTGAGATAAACCTGCGTTTACACCTGGGGATAGTGCAAACATCAGGTGGTATAATGTAGCACTGCTTTACTTCAAGTAATGAAAGTACTGCATGCCGGTTTCACTCAGAAGAATGAATGGATAGCTCAGTCAGCTAAAACACTGATGAATGGCTTCAGTTGAAAGAATGAATACATGGTACAACCGACAGAAAAACTACTGACTGTTTTCACTTGAAAAGAAAGAATGAATAATTCAGTCAATGTGCAGAGCTGCAACGATGTCGAATATTTTCATTTGGTTGCCCCCACAGACTTCTTTATCTCGAAAAAAAAAGAATAATTATCCAGCCCACATGCAAAACTACAACCGACCAACTCGATTGTTTTCATTTGGTTGCTTCCACAGACTGGTTTCACTCCAAAGAATGAATGAGTAGTCCAGCGGACTGAAGCGACTGATATCATTCAGTTGCTCCTACAAACTAGTTTCACTAAAAAAAAAAAAAAAGAATAATTTACCCAATACACAAAACTACAACCGAATGAGTTGTTTTCCAACAACCAAATAAATCTATTTTTTTCATTCGCTCGTTACCGTCACTAGCAGATGACACCTTGCGTAATTATATGCTTGAAAATTTAGTTTCACAAAATATATTCACTAGGAATGTTACAGTACTGGATGTCGATCAGCCTGATGTCGCCTGGAAATAGCCTGGTTTTTGGGTGGCGTGGAGGCCATTATGAAAACACTAAGTAGTTTGCCTACCACACTTCATTGTTGGGCGCTATTCTTCACTGTCGGAGCACTTTCGTGAAGGATGTAACTACCACTTTTGATAATTTTACTTGTGTGAAGAGTGTCATCCATAACCCCGAACATCATAGCACGAGAATTGTTATCTGAATGCATGAAATGCGCAGTAATATGGGGGAATAAAGGCAGCAATGTACCAGCGCAATAGCTGTACACGTTCTGAACTGAGTGCAAACACAGTCATCGCACATCACCAATGTAGTGCTCTACTATATAAGGGATGTAGGATGTACGGTAACACAACCGGAATCCGAAAAGGCACACTCTTCATTCATACTAAGTCAGTCTATGGAGGTACAGTTACACTTTTGGAAACCATTAATCAAGGTTGTGATATCTAGACAGCGCGATTCTCGTACCAACCTCATGAAATTCTCGTGTAGTATATATATACCCAGCTTTACAAAACCTTATTTACAAATGAATAAAACTATGAACAAGAATTTGTAATTATGAAACAAATTCTATGTCTACATCTTCTTCTTCCTGTTTCGTTTTATAGAGAGTGTCCGACGTCATTTTCTCGTACATTTCGTGTGTTGGCTCAAAAGTTACACATGTTCCGTTGTTTCCTGGTCGTTCTTTAATGCATTCAGAGACAAGAAGTGCTCCATTCAGTGTACTGCTTTGGAGTCTGTTCTTAATTTTGGTTTTCATGAGGTTTACCTGAAGTTGAACATGAAACTTCAATAACCTGACAAGTATGAAATCATATTATTAACTAGTTATTAGCTTCATTGCTTTACATACCTTAGAAAAAACTCTTTCGCAGTCTGCATTTGAATGAGGTAAACTCAAAATTGAGAGAGCGAAAACGCTCAGTTCCTTAAATTCTTCAGATTCGTTATTTAATACATTCCACATTTTACCCGGTGATTGTTCCTTTTGTAGTGAGTCTGGGAGACAAGCCAAAACCAGAGGGAGACGCCTCCACTGGTCATCTGTAGTTTGTGCTAAATCGAGATCTGAGGGAGGAATTGAATTATACGTGGCAACAGTTCCATTAAAGGCATGAGTGAAGGTGGTGTATCTCGGAAACTTTGTGACAGGGCATTAGTAGGTTTGAGTGCCGCTAGTTTGGACAGCACTTTATCTTCCATATCATACCGTAATTTGATCTGGCACGAAGCTGTCTGTAATATTTGAGAATTAATAGCTCTCATTAGGTACGCCACACATAAACACACAAATGTATAGAAAACAAAACACAAATTATATATGATTTCAGGCAAACGAGGTGTACTCACCACAAGAAAGTTCCCGCGTCGATGATAAAAATTCTTGATAAGATGTGGGTGATTCTTTATCTCTGGCGTGCCAACGTTCTTGAGAATTTTCACACCCAAATACAGTTGTGAATCTTCCAGAGGATGAGCTGCATTTTTTGGGTCAACATCACTGAGATTTTTTCCCATGACATAAGTGCGTTTCATGAAATACAGAAGTATTTCTGTATAGAGAGCTCTAATCTTGTCATGAAGGTCAACAATTACTACTGCTCTAGACTGGAAATACTCGTTGAAAGTAGTAAATTTTGGTAGAATCCACTTTAAGAACATATAATACATTTTTGCAAAGGAGCCATGTAAACAGTTAAAAACTTGTTCAGCACTTAGAACTCGCTCAGAAAGCTATTTTTGGTTAAAAAACAGCATTAGAGCATCCCAGTTTTCCAGCAGTGTCCTAACAACCGCGATCATTGACAGCCAATGTGTCTGTGAAGGATGTAGTACTTTGTGTGGTTCCAAGTTTAAAAATACCTGGAATAAAACATAATATTTAGCCTATTTCCACACGATCTGACGTAAAATAAAGTCTATGAGATATAAAATGCTACAATACCTGAAATTCCTTGAACTCTGCCTGCCTCTTCGCACTGTGTTTGAAAAAACCATAAATATTCCTCGCGAGGTCCTCACAAGCTCTTAGAAGGTTCTTGCACGCCTCGCTTGCGCATATATGCACCGAATGACAAAACACACTTCATTACAAAAATTCCCGGGCAGCTATCTCGGAATCTGATTGCTACAGAATTACGAACTCCCATCATAGTATTGCAACCATCTGCTCCAAAGCCAATAATATTGGCAAATGGAATATTATGCTGTTGAAACGTTTTTACTACACCATTGTAGAGATTTTCTGCAGTAGAAGCTTTCTCAACATTTAAGTCTCCATCTTCATAAACTTTATAGCTCCCAAAACTTACTTTCAATACAACTTGTAAAAGGAGAAGTGATACAAAGTGGTAACTTAACAGGAAAATTTGTTTTAGAATTAATTTGGTTATTATTTCAAAACTAGCTCTTATTATTACTTACCTGAATCTTTGTCATAAAAGCGGATCGCCACGCAGGAATTTTTCACAGTTCCGATATCGGTGGACTCGTCCGTCATTATGCAAAATTTGGCGGGTTGTAGTTTTTTCGCCAACACTTCTTTGTGTGACGTCCCAATAACATTAGAAACAATGGCACGTGATTTGTGCCGTTTAAGAGCCATTGCCCTTGCAATATCCGAGTCTGGAAAAAATATCTTTTAACAAACCGGTTAAATGGTCAGCAGCTAAAAATGCCACATTATGTTCTGCTAAGAATGCTGATAATTTGATTTCGGTTTTAACAACCTTCCTCTTAACTGGTTGTGCGTTTGTGACACATTGAGCAGCTGAAGGCTGTCGCACGGTAGCAGACTGCACCATGTTTAGGTGCTTCTTACTTCTGGAATGGTTTTTAATGTAATGGATTTCGGAAACCGTGCTGGTATTGCAATATCTGCATCGCGCCCTGAGCGGATCACTATCTGCATCAGCCAATTACGTAAACCTGGCACATGTAGCCACTCATCACGAAATTTTTCTTGTCGATGGACAGGCCATTCTGTCTTCGAGATTTCACTTCTTTTTAGACGTTTTTTCTCCGGCGTGCACGGAAGTTTCGTGCTTGTGTTTTCATATTCACTGTCACTTCCCATTTCTCCACTCACAGTAACACACAGTAACCCGAAACACTTACAAAAAGAAACTACACAGTAAATGAATTCAGCTAAACATACTCGTAATGATTATACGCAAAATACGCATTGTTAAGAATATCGTTTGTTGAAAACGAAACAATACCGTCTGATGAAATGTCTTTCGTTTGTACTTAACAATTCTACAGTATTGTAGGATAATTAGGTCTACTGTTAATTGCTTTCCAGTAATATTCCATGGATTTAAGTTCCATGTAGTTCTTTGAGATTCGTTGGCCGCTCTATTTCTGAAACTCAACAATTCGAACTGAGTGAAATATGTCATGCAAAGCAAAGTGATTCGTTATTGTTAGCTTATTTAATTTATTTTCCAGAGCCAGGCTTTGAACTAAGCCTCATTCTCGACTTTAATCGTTTTGTCATGTCGGTAGTTTGGCGCTCTCTCTCCTGCCTGAAATTTGTTGATTGACAGAGACTGCATGGATTCGTAACAGTTTCTAATCATTTTTAAAATATAACAGATGAATTGATTATTTTCCAAACAAATGTGTATAATGTATATTTGGTAAAAAATTTGGACACGCCTCCATAGCCACACGACTTGGTGTGGTGTGACGAGCTACGAGCCCGCAACTACTAAGGTTCGAGTTCCCCCGTGGGCATGTATGTTTCTGTGATATCTGTAGACTAAGTTAGGATAGGATAGGGTAGAGTAAGTCGTCTGTAATGACTCCAGTTATCGATCGGATTAAACGCTTAAAAAAAAGTTTTAGGCAAAATTCTCCTATGTTCGTGTACGATATTCACTTTTGCCTCGTACATCGTACAAATGACGAAATTCTCGTATGCATACAAGAATTCTCGTACATATCACAACCCTGCCATTAATTAAACTGCCAGTCAGAGATCTCTGGCATGGAGTCTCAGTCACTGCCAGCGATATTGTTCCTTGTCTAGGAGTTCCTGCAAATACAAACACTGTATTCTTAAACTCTGAGCAAGTAAAAATTGTTCTTCTATATGACTGTGATTTCCTTGTTCCCTTCTAAGAAAATTAGTTCAGTGAAAGTTATTGCCTTGAAAGTTGCTGTCTTGTCGAAAATTGTGTTAGCAAATAAATCTACGAGGGCAGTTCAATAAGTAATGCAACACTTTTTTTTCTCGGCCAATTTTGGTTGAAAAAGCCGTAAATTTCTTGTGGAATATTTTCAAACATTCCCGCTTCGTCTCGTATAGTTTCATTGACTTCCGACAGGTGGCAGCGCTGTACGGAGCTGTTAAAATGGCGTCTGTAATGGATGTGCGTTGCAAACAACGGGCAGTGATCGAGTTTCTTTTGGCGGAAAACCAGGGCATCTCAGATATTCATAGGCGCTTGCAGAATGTCTACGGTGATCTGGCAGTGGACAAAAGCACGGTGAGTCGTTGGGCAAAGCTTGTGATATCATCGCCGCAAGGTCAAGCAAGACTGTCTGATCTCCTGCGTGCGGGCTGGCCGTGCACAGCTGTGACTCCTGCAATGGCAGAGCGTGCGAACACACTTGTTCGAGATGATCGACGGATCACCATCAAACAACTCAGTGCTCAACTTGACATCTCTGTTGGTAGTGCTGTCACAATTGTTCACCAGTTGGGATATTCAAAGGTTTGTTCCCGCTGGGTCCCTTGTTGTCTAACCGAACACCATAAAGAGCAAAGGAGAACCTTCTGTGCGGAATTGCTTGCTCGTCATGTGGCTGAGGGTGACAATTCCTTGTCAAAGATTGTTACAGGCGATGAAACATGGGTTCATCACTTCGAACCTGAAACAAAACGGCAATCAATGGAGTGGCGCCACACCCACTCCCCTACCAAGAAAAAGTTTAAAGCCATACCCTCAGCCGGTAAAGTCATGGTTACAGTCTTCTGGGACGCTGAAGGGGTTATTCTGTTCGATGTCTTTCCCCATGGTCAAACGATCAACTCTGAAGTGTATTGTGCTACTCTTCAGAAATTGAAGAAACGACTTCAGCGTGTTCGTAGGCACAAAAATGTGAATGAACTTCTCCTTCTTCATAACAACGCAAGACCTCACACAAGTCTTCGCACCCGAGAGGAGCTCACAAAACTTCAGTGGACTGTTCTTCCTCATGCACCCTACAGCCCCGATCTCGCACCGTCGGATTTCCATATGTTTGGCCCAATGAAGGACGCAATCCGTGGGAGGCACTACGGGGATGATGAACAAGTTATTGATGCAGTACGACGTTGGCTCCGACATCGACCAGTGGAATGGTAACGTGCAGGCATACAGGCCCTCATTTCAAGGTGGCGTAAGGCCGTAGCATTGAATGGAGATTACGTTGAAAAATAGTGTTGTGTAGCTAAAAGATTGGGAAATAACCTGGTGTATTTCAATGCTGAATAAAACAACCCCTGTTTCAGAAAAAAAATGTGTTGCATTACTTATTGAACTGCCCTCGTATATGAGTTCTTCATGTCTCTGACTATGTGGATTAACAAGGCTCACCATAATGCCTGTAGAAACAATTGTTCGTACTGCAGGTATGGCTCAAAAACTCCAACAAATATTATAAACAGAAAATCTTGCAATTTGTGACCCATAATTTCAGAGACGACTTCTCTAAGCCGTACCACACTGTATTTGATTCGAAGCACTTTACAAAAAAAATCACACCTGAACCACATCAGCACTCAAGGCTACACTGTGTGCCAATCTTTCCATTCTGCCCACCACATGGTGTTACTGGGTCATCCAAACAAGCAGAGAAAGGAGAAACCTTTGTGGGCCCCACCTTGCACAGTTAAATGTTTGAATATTTACTTTCACAAAATATGTTCCTTAGCAATATTAGTTATTTCCAATATTTACATTCTTTGTTATATTACGAGGATTGCCCAGAAAGTAATGCACCGCATTTTTTTACAATTCTTTATTGAACTTAATGAGAATTACACTCACAAAAGAAGAGTGTTTTATCTATACACCCTATTTTTCCGTGTTATCTTCATCCCGTTCTATGGTCTTCCTCCAGCGCGAAACAAGGGTGCGTATGCCCTTTCGGTACTAACCCTTGTCCTGGTGGCGGTGCCAGTGGTTCACTGTGTGAACTTCCTTTGCTGATTGACCAGATGCAGTGCCAACTGCCGAGTCATAATGCGTCTGTCCTCGCTAATGACAACATCAGTTCGCTGCAACATGTCAGGTGTGACAGCCGTCGATGGTCTCCCCGATCACTGCAAATCGTGAAGCTATGCCGAACCACCTTCCGATGACCTCACCCTCCGTGCCCAGCGACTAACTGTATTTCTGTCGACAGCAGATGCTTCATAGACATTGCACAAGCGTTTGTGAATATTCCCCACAGTTTCTTTCTCTGCAGTGAGAAATTCAATGACGGGACGTTAATTGTAAGGTAATTCACCTACAGATGCCATTTTGAAACTGTCCTGCAGCTATGCTATCTGTCGGAAGTGACGGCAACCGGCGCGCTCACTCAGGAGATCTCAAATAATACATACGTAACGTTTGGCATACGTAGCATTATTTTCGGCTGAGAAAAAACTAATGCGATGCGTTACTCTCTGGGCAACCCTCGTATCAGAACAGTTATTAACACATATTAATACACCTTCATTTAGGTGATTCCAAAGATTCACAACATTGTTAGCAGGTATATATCGATATTTTGATACAAATTCTTTACCTTAAAATTTTATGATTTTTATAATGTTTATTTGTTAAATGAAGCTGTTGCATTACATATACCGCCAATTGTCTGAATTATCCTGTAGGAACATATCCAAGGAAATGTATGTTGGCATAATATAACTTTTTCCTGAGTAGCAGTGTAACAATAGTTACATGTTCATTCAGATTATCAGCTAATGAAATAACACATATATTTTTTTATGGAGTACATATAAATAATGGAAATTCTTTGTCAACTGTTTTCTACAAAGTGTGTGACTCTCTTTCAACACATTGTTGTACATTGTGTAAATTTTTGTAGATTCTCACCCAGTGAGTTAAATTTCTTCACCAGTTTCTCATTTTCTTACCCTTTTTCATTCAGCTTTCTCGCTAAACATATCATATTTTTGTAATACAAAACTTTGTGAAGCAACTTCCACAAACCTCTTTTTTATTTACTTTTTCGATTTGAGGTTTATGTAAAACACTGTCTTCTAGTTGATCTGCACATTAACTTGTTATATCATGCAAGTTTTTCTGAAACTTGAAAACTCATATTGGTATTTTTCTAGTTACTTAGCTTTACACATACACAGAGTAATTCATGAAATGTAAATGAAATTTCGATTTTTCTTTAGCAACGTATTTACTTATTTTCTTGCCAGACTCTCTTTTACATCTGTGGTTTGTCATCTTGAACTCTTGGTTCATATAGCTTCAAATCGATAATGTTTTCGACCTACAAGCATTTTCTTGAAATAGGAAATGCCAAATAATATCTTGGCAAGCAGTATGTTTACTATTTGAAATGGACTAATGTATACAAACTCAAAATTGCTTATTTCATGGTTTATTTTGCTTGATTTCCTGCGAGTCTTTATGGGAACCAAATCCCCTATTTAAAATTTTTGAATTTTCAGATTTTCATGTCTAAGAGTTCTAGCTTAAGCTTGTTTGCTTATCTTGTCTCTAAATAATTCCTTTTTTTCTCACCAATAGTATTTTCATTACGTGCTGGGAATTCTATTAATTTTTCTACCAGACTTTTAGAGAATTTATTTAGCAATATTTCATGAGAAGTAAAACCTGTACTCTCGTGATTTAGAGTATTCATGATTTTTTCAGTGTATTTACCCCAAAACCAGTAACTATCATGGCTATGTTTACTGCGTAGGCAGTCTATTTCCCGCATGTATCTGTAGCAGAATTCTTGCTGTGAAAGTTGCTGTGTTGTTGAAAACTGTGTTGGAAAATAAATTTATACCAGTTCTTCACTTCTCTGACCATGTTGATTAGTAAGGATCACCATAATGGCTGTAGAAAAAATTGGTAGTACTGCAGCTCTGGCTCAAAAACTTCAACAGATACTATAAGCAGATAGCCGTGTAGTCTACGATCCATAATTTCAGAGATGACTTCTCTAAGTATCTTGAACAGCCACACCATTCTGTATATGGTTCGATGCACTTTTAAGCACTTTACAAATGGACATCTCTAGTTGTGGACACCTCATCCACGTCCAGTCTTAAGGTTAACCTGTCTGCATTTCCTTCCCTTATGCCCGCCATGTGGTGCAACACCACCCAAGCAAGAGGGAAAAGGAAAATCCGTTGTTGATCCTCACCTTATTTAATTAAAGGAATGAAAATTGACTTTTTAATACATATCAACATAGCTTCATTTATGTGGTTCCAAAGATTCACAGCGTTGCTGGTAGGTAGCTATCGATCCTTTGACACAATATGTGTGTCAAAAGTTTTTAAGGTTTTCATGGTGTTCGTTTGTCAAAGCTGTTACGTTACAGTTTATATAAAAACACCAAAATAAGAAAGAGTACTGGCAAAGAGCTGACACCAGAAACAGCGATAAACCAGGTAGTGAAATATGGCTGAAGTATGTCACCTGCACATTTCAACATCTGAACTGACGACATGGTCAGGGAATGGATGATTGGCAGAATGCATCAAGGTATACGAATTGGGAAAGGTAAAGTACCGAAAATGATGCAAACTGGGGACAGTTCTCGCTATTTATTCTAGCTGACATTACGAGAGAGTGTGATAACTCAAGTTCTTGCTACGAATATTCTCTTGGAAAAGAGGAGTTAGTACTTAGCATTTCCTCGCTCGTAGAGCAGCATGGTTTTGTAGTTGGTCTATTGTTACGCAGACTATGGAAAGATGGAATAAGTGGCTTTCGGAGATGTAGCAACTGTCATTATTCCTTAACATATCACACACCTAATTATCTCCTGCCCCTGGACCGTAGCACCGACAGGCTTGCTCTGCTGCTACAGGTGTTTCGTCGCCTAATAATGAATTAATTAAACAGAAGAGGGACAGTAAGGAGCTACAAACCAATGCAACCAGATCATACATTGCCGGAAAAAATCAGTACACCATTTTAGAGGTTTCCAATTCAGTCAAGATTTATTGTTGTAGCAGCGAATATGGAATACATGAAATGATTACATTTACAAATCAATAGCGCAAGTGGTTCTGAGGTACCAGTTATCCACATATGTTGCAACACTCTATTAGTAAGTGGTGTAGCCTTCCCGTACGATAGTGCAAGCGCTGACTCTGCCATCCAGTCTATCGTACAGGCGGCGAATACTGTCCTGGGATACGTTACGCCACATCTGCTTTACGTGTTCACGTAGTTCAGTAAGAATTGTTGGTTGACGTGTCGCCCAAGTCACTTTTCGCACAAGTGGATATAAATGCGGAAATTGTGCTGGCCACGGAAGTTGCTGCACGTATTGCAGTGCACTTTGAAAAATGGTTCAAATGGCTCTGAGCACTGAACATCTGAGGTCATCAGTACCCTAGAACTCTGAACTACTTAAACCTAACTAACCTAAGGACATAACACACATCCATGCCCGAGGCAGGATTCCAACCTGCGACCGTAGCAGTAACGCGGTTCCAGACTGTAGCGCCTAGAACCGCTCGGCCACCGGGCCGGCGTGCACTTCGAGTTACACGGGCGGTGGGCGTGCGTGGGCGGTGCCACGGCGCGGTTTAGGCGCGCTCGCCGTGGATGCGGCGCGCGAGCTGGATGTCCATGATGGTGACGCGCTTGGTGTGGATTGCGCACAGGTTGGTGTCTTCGAAGAGGCCGACGAGGTAGGCCTCGCTGGCCTCCTGCAGGGCCATGACCGCGGAGCTCTGGAAGCGCAGGTCGGTCTTGAAGTCCTGGGCGATCTCGCGCACTAGGCGCTGGAATGGCAGCTTGCGGATGAGCAGGTCTGTGCTCTTCTGGTAGCGCCTGATTTCTCGCGGGGCGACGGTGCCCGGCCTGTAGCGGTGGGGCTTCTTGACGCCGCCGGTGGCGGGCGCGCTCTTCCTCGCCGCCTTGGTGGCGAGCTGTTTGCGCAGCACCTTACCGCCGGTGGACTTGCGGGCCGTTTGCTTTGTGTGGGCCATAGCGGTAGCGGAGAGCGGCGTGGAGGTTGCGGTGCGTGCGCGACGGCGTCCGGTGCTGCCACAGCGGCCGGCCCCCCAGAAACATCAAAGTTGAACAAGAGCTGTAGCTTAGCGCACCCCAGACCATAAACCCTTGGGACGAGGCCAGTGTGTCTTGGATGAATGCACTCTACGACTCAACACTCACCAGGTATACGTCGTACGCGCAAACGACCTTCACTTGCGTGCAGGCAGTATCTGCTTTCATGGCTGAAGAGCACAGCGTGCTATTACATCTTCCAGATGATCCTCTGATGACACTTGTCGAGCAATGCACATCGATCCTGAAGCGTGAATGGAGATCAGGATGGACGTGTGTGCCCTTAAACCCACTGCTAGTAACCTGTTCGCAACAGTTCGTGTTGACACGTCTGGGCTCAGAAGCCCTCTCATCTATGCTGTGTTAACTGTATGATCTGCCACTGCTGCCCTTACAATACGACGACCCTGGTGGACATCTGTGCTACGTGGACGTCCAGTACCTCGTCTACAGACGTGAGCATGTTTACCTGAGCACTAACACCAGCTTCATTGCACAACTGACGCAGCACGTCCAAGTTGTGTGGCAATTCTCCAGCCTGCCATTCTGAAGGCCACAATTTGACCCCTTCAAATTCGCTCAGTTGGCTGTAGGCAGCACGAGTGCGTCTCCGTGGTATGGTTGCCTCCTTGCTTCACTCGTTTGCACCACACTGAGCATTCTCACTGTGAGCATGCCTTATTAAAGGCTGTTTTCGGACGACGCTGAAACCATTATCAGTACATCTACTAGGCCGTCATCCGATCAAAATCGACATCGTTTTTCCAAGTGCAATTTTTTTCCCCTGTAGTGTACACACGGAAAATAACACACAGCACTGTCACTGTGTCTTCGTTAAGGTATCGTTCACAAACAGTAGCCCCTTGAGGAGTAATTGAATTGCTTTACGACAAATCAGAAATTACAAAAATTTCCATTAAGAGTTAAACTAACAGAATAAAGTCCAGTCCCTAAGGAGAGTGTCGAAGTAAATCAAACTGAAACATGATAATGAAAGAAATCAGGCTTCGGTATCGAATACTGTCACAGAAAATTGGGTCGGATGATAGAGCGTCCCAGACTGCAGGCTGTGGATTTGCAATGTTGGTACCTCGTGAAGAAGTCCGTAACTGCCTGCTGCACACCCTCGTCCGACAGGAATGCTCGTCCCTTCTAGGCCTTTTTTTTTTTTTAAGAAACCGAAGGCGCGCGAATCGCATGGGGAGAGATCAGGACTATGGGGTCAGTGCTTGAGTGTCTCCCACCTGAGTTGGTTTAACTTCTGCATTATGAATTTTGCGATATGGCGACATGCGTCGTCATGAAGCAGCACCACCCCTTGCCGCAGTTTTCCCGTACTTTGTTTTCAACATACAATGCTGCACCGTATACAGGGTGATCCATTGATTGTGACCGGGCCAAACATCTCACGAAATAAGAGTCAAACGAAAAAACTACTAAGAACGAAACTTGTCTAGCTTGAAGGGGGAAACCAGATGGCGCTATGGTTGGCCCGCTAGATGGCGCTGCCACGGGTCAAACGGATATCAACTGCGTTTTCTTAAATAGGAACCCCCATTTTTTATTACAATTCGTCTAGCACGTAAAGAAATATGAATGTTTTAGTTGGACCACTTTTTTCGCTTTGTGATAGATGGCGCTGTAATAGTCACAAACGTATAAGTACGTGGTATCACGTAACATTCCGCCAGTGCGGACGGTATTTGCTTCGTGATACATTACCCGTGTTAAAATGGACCGTTTACCAATTGCGGAAAAGGTCGATATCGTGTTGTATGGATATTGTGATCAAAATGCCCAAAGGGCGTGTGCTATGTTTGCTGCTCGGTATCCTGGACGACATCATCCAAGTGTCCGGACCGTTCGCCGGACAGTTACGTTATTTAAGGAAACAAGAAATGTTCAGCCACGTGTGAGACGTCAACCACGACCTGCAACAAATGATGATGCCCAAGTAGGTGTTTTAGCTGCTGTCGCGGCTAATCCGCACATCAGTAGCACACAAATTCCGCGATAATCGGGAATCTCAAAAACGTCTGTTCAAAAATGGCTCTGAGCACTATGGGACTTAACTTCTGTGGTCATCAGTCCCCTAGATCTTAGAACTACTTAAACCTAACTAACCTAAGGACATCACACACATCCATGCCCGAGGCAGGATTCGAACCTGCAAGCGTAGCGGTAGCGCCGTTCCAGACTGTAGCGCCTAGAACCGCTCGGCCACTCTGGCCGGCAGAAACGTCGGTGTTGAGAATGCTACACCAACATCGGTTGCACCCGTACCATATTTCGATGCACCAGGAATTGCATGGCGACGACTTTGAACGTCGTGTACAGTTCTGCCACTGGGCACAAGAGAAATTACGGGACGATGACATTCTATTTAGCGACGAAGAATCGTTCACCAACAGCGGTGACTTAAACCGGCATAATATGCGCTATTGGGCAACGGAAAATCCACGATGGCTGCGGCAAGTGGAACGTCAGTGACCTTGGCGGGTTAATGTATGGTGCGGCATTATGGGAGGAAGGAGAACTGGCCCCCATTTTCTCGATGGCAATGTAAATGGTGCAGTGTATGCTGATTTCCTACGTAATGTTCTACCGATGTTACTACTAGATGTTTCACTGCATGAGAGAATGGCGATGTACTTCCAACATGCTGGATGTCCGTCACATAGCTCGCGTGCGGTTGAAGCGGTATTGAATAGCATATTTCATGACAGGTGGATTGGTCGTCGAAGCACCATACCATGGCCCGAACGATCACCACTTCTGATGTCCCCGGATTTATTTCTGTGGGGAAAGTTGAAGGATATTTGCTATCGTGATCCACCGACAGCGCCTGACAACATGCGTCAGTGCATTGTCAATGCATGTGCAAACAACACGGAAGGTGAACTACTCGCTGTTGAGAGGAATGTCGTTACACGTATTGCCAAATGCATTGAGGTTGACGGACATAATTTTGAGCATTTATTGCATTAATGTGGTATTTACAGGCAATCACGCTATAACAGCATGCGTTCTCAGAAATGATAAGCTCACAAAGGTACATGTATCACATTGGAACAACCGAAATAAAATGTTCAAACGTACCTACGTTCTGTATTTTAATTTAAAAAACCTACCTGTTACCAACTGTTTGTCTAAAATTGTGAGCCATATGTTTCTGACTATTACAGCGCCATCTATCACAAAGCGTAAAAAGTGGTCCAACTAAAACATTCATATTTCTTTACATACTACACGAATATGTAATAAAAAATTGGGGTTCATATTTTAAAAAAGGCAGTTGCTATCCGTTTGACCTATGGCAGCGCCATCTAGCGGGCCAACCATAGCGCCATCTGGTTTCCCCCTTCAAGCTAGACAAGTTTCGTTCTTTGTAGTTTTTTCATTATTTGGAGAGATTTTTGGCCCGGTCACGATCAATGGACCACCCTGTACATTCGTCTTTCTACGATGGATGTCTACCGGTGTTTGTCCTTCGGCAGCCAAGAAACGAATAACGACACGTTGCGCCATAGTTCGTTTCCACATTTACCCACCCATGTCTGAAAGACACGAATGCCACACTAATTCCCTGACCACCTGTCGACGCTTATGTACTCGCACCGGAGTCGCGCTACGTTGCATACACTGAGGTAACAAAAGTCATGGAATGCACATGTACAGATGGCACTAGTATCGCGTGCACAAGGTATAAAAGAGCAACGCAATGGCTGAGGTGTCATTTGATTCATGTGGAAAGTTTTCCGACGTCCTTCTGGTCGCACGACGGGAATTAACATTAATTGGAGCTAGACGCATGAGACATTCTGCTTCGGAAATCGTTAGGAAATTCAATATTCCGAGATCCGCAGTGTCCAGGGTGTGCCGAGAATACCAAATTTCGTACGTACGGACAACGCAGTGGCCGACGGCTTTCACTTAACGACCGAGAGCAGCGGCGTTTACATACCTATGTCTACATCTACATGGATACTCTGCAAATCACATTTAAGTGCCTGGCAGAGGGTTCATCGAACCACCTTCACAATTCTCTATTATTCCAATATCGTATATAAGAATGAACGCTTATATCTTTCCGTACGAGCTCTGATTTCTCTTATTTTATCGTGGTGATCGTTCCGCCCTATGTAGGTCGGTGTCAACAAAATATTTTCGCATTCGCAGGAGTAAGTTGGTGATTGGAATTTCGTGAGAAGATTCTGTCGCAACGAAAAACGCCTTTCTTCGAATGATTTCGAGCCCAAATCCTGTATCATTTCTGTGACACACTCTACCAAATTTCGCGATAATACAAAACGTGCTGGCTTTCTTTGAACTTTTTCGATGTACTCCGTCAGTCCTACCTGGTAAGGATCCCTCACCGCGCAGCAGTTTTCTAAAAGAGGACGGACAAGCTTAGTGTAAGCAGTCTCCTTAGTAAGTCTGTTACATTTTCTAAGTGTCCTGCCAATAAGACGCAGCCTTTGGTTAGCCTTCCCCAAAACATTTTCTATGTGTTCTTTCCAATTTAAGTTTTTCGTAATTGAAATACCTAGGAATTTAGTTGAATTTACGGCTTTTAGATTAGACTGATTTATCGTGTAACCTTTTAGCACTCATGTGGATGACCTCACACTTTTCCTTATTTAGGGTCAACTGCCACTTTTGGCACGATTCAGATATTTTTTCTAAATCGTTTTGCAGTTTGTTTTGATCTTCTGGTGACTTTATTAGTCGATAAACGACAGCGTCATCCGCAAACAACCGAAGATGGCTGCTCCGATTGTCTCCCAAATAGTTTATATAGATAAGGAACAGCAAAGGGCCTATAACACTACCTTGGGGAACGCCTGATATCACTTCTGTTTTACTCGATGACTTTCCGTCAATTAGTACGAACTGTGACCGCTCTGACAGGAAATCGCAAATCCAGTCCCATAACTGAGACGATATTCTATAAGCACGCAATTTTACTACGAGACGCTTGTGTGGTACACTGTCAAAAGCCTTCCAGAAATCCAGGTATACGGAATCGATTTGAAATCCCTTGTCAATAGCACTCAGCACTTCATGTGAATAAAGAGCTAGTTGTGGTTCACAGGAACGATGTTTTCTAAACCCATGTTGACTGTGTGTCAATAGATCGTTTTCTTCGAGGTAATTCATAATGTTCGAACACAATGTATATTCTAAAATCCTGCTGCATATCGATGTTAACGATATGGGCCTGTAATTTAGTTGCTTACTCCTACTACCTTTCTTGAATATTGATGTGACCTGTGCAACTTTCCAGTCTTTGGGTAGTTAGGCGAAATCTGGCGTTAATGGGTTTGGTAGCAGATGACAGATGCGAGTGTTCTTGCTAACAGCCTGCAGCTCCTCTCCTGAGCTCGTGACCATATAGGTTGGACCCTAGACGACTGGAAAACCATGCCTATTCAGGTGAGTTCCGATTTCAGTTGGTAACAGATAATGGTAAGATTCGAGCTTCGGGCAGACCCCACGGATCCATGAAATCAATTGTCAATAAGGCATTGTGCAAGCTGGTGGTGGCTCCTGTGTTTTCACGGAATGGACTGGGTTCTGGTTAAATTCGACTACTTGGGGCCCATTTGCAGCAAATGATGAACTTCATGTTTCCAAACAACTATGGAATCTTTATGGATAACAATGCGCCATCTCACCGGGCCCAATTGTCCCGACTGGTTTGAAGAGTATACTGGACAATTCGAGCGAATGATTTGGCCAACCAGATCATCCGACATGAATCCCATCGAACATTTATGAGACATAATCGAGAGATCAGTCAGTCCACAAAATCCTCCACCTGCAACACCTTCGCCATTATGGACGTCTATGAAGGCAGCATAACTCAATATTTCTGCAGGGGACTTGCAGGGACTTGTTGAGTCCATGCTGCACTACGCTAGACAAAAGGATGTGTGATACGATATTAGGAGGTATGACTTTTGTCACCTCAGTATACGCTGCAGCAACGCCGTCAAACGGAAACTTTTTGATCGCCCCTTATATTTAGCTTCTTAGTGTGTTCGTAAGTGCTGTGGTAGGTCTTTGTCTTTCTTGACTGAATTTTGGCGTGCTTTCATGGATGTAGTTTTGCCGTGGCTATTGCCGTGATGAGTGGTCGGCATGGATACTTGTATCCTGGTACGTTTAGTTGGAGCGGAATTTTCGTTAAAGCGCTAGTGATATGCATATTGTCTCCGTAGGTTGCTATTTGTTTAACTAATCTTTTTCCCATGGCTTCTGTTGCTAGTCTTATATGTGACGTTGCTGTTGATATGTACGGTATTTGCCCGATAGCGCGTAACATTCTGCTACCAGTGGATTTTATTCTGTTCCATTTCCATACCATGCTACTGCCACATATTCTAGTATTGGTCTAACGGACGTATGTGTAGTTCTATTGGGGCAGCTGTTCCTCGCTCCCTGAGTTCAAGCAATTTCATTTTGCCCTGTTTTGGTTTTGCTGTTGGGATTTTCTGTGTGGTCTTTCTTCCGGTTCAGCAGGTTGTCAATTTTTAAGCCTAGATACTTGGCTGTAGCCTTTGATTCTACTCTTTTTCCCCATTGTGTAATACTTGCGTTCCTTGGTTTTTGTTGGCTGTGTTACGTAAGGTGCCTGTGTCAGATTTCACTAACAGATGGGATTTTGTTGGATTTGGACTTCTGCTCAAGGTTAAAATCCACTTCTCTATAGTTAAATATCTTATTGAGTTTACACCCCATTCGGAACCATGTGCTCAACGATTGCAATATTAGTATTGTAAGCCAGAAAGAATGTTAGCATCAGGTCGTAAGAGGTTTGAAATCATTTATGTGGTGTATCGAGAGGTTGTAACAATGGAAAATTGTACTGAAATGCAGGAGGATCTGCAGCGAATTGACGCATGGTGCAGGGAATGGCAATTGAATCTCAATGTAGACAAGTGTAATGTGCTGCGAATACATAGAAAGATAGATCCCTTATTATTTAGCTACAAAATAGCAGGTCAGCAACTGGGAGCAGTTAATTCCATAAATTATCTGGGAGTACGCATTAGGAGTGATTTAAAATGGAATGATCACATAAAGTTGATCGTTGGTAAAGCAGATGCCAGACTGAGATTCATTGGAAATGCAATCCGAAAACAAAGGAAGTAGGTTACAGTACGCTTGTTCGCCCACTGCTTGAATACTGCTCAGCAGTGTGGGATCCGTACCAGATAGGATTGATAGAAGAGATAGAGTAGATTCAACGGAGAGCAGCGCGCTTCGTTACAGGATCATTTAGTAATCGCGAAAGAGTTACGGAGATGATAGATAAACTCCAGTGGAAGACTCTGCAGGAGAGACGCTCAGTAGCTCGGTACGGGCTTTTGTTAAAGTTTCGAGAACATACCTTCACCGAAGAGTCAAGCACAATATTGCTCCCTCCTACGTATATCTCGCGAAGAGACCATGAGGATAAAATCAGAGAGATTAGAGCCCACACAGAAGCATACCGACAATCCTTCTTTCCACGAACAATACGAGACTGGAATAGAAGGGAGAACCGATAGAGGTACTCAAGGTACCCTCTGTATTCTTCTAGGAAAGGCGACTTCATCCACCACGAGTGCTGCTCGATTTTCAGTTTACCGACAGACTACACTTCCCAGGAATTTCCTGTCCATTTCTCTTATTTGAACAGCCAAAATAATTTCACTAAGGATGTGTTTACATAGTGGCGTTATTTTCAGTTTATTAAATGAGTACTTATATGCAGTTGTTAAGTGAGCTTTTATGTAAAATGTATTCCTATAATTAGTGGCTGAGAAGTGTATAGTTCGTAAGCGTCATGTTGGCTGTGACGTACATAGTACTGATAGGTAAGGGATTGGTCTTGTAATTGTGGCACTTTGCTGCTGTCTGTCGTTGACAGCGTGTTGTAAAGCCATGTAATTCTGTTGCAGTCACTTGGTTGTGAATTAATGAATGACCAAAAGTTATTATTCTTCTCTTAATTATTAACTGTGTTACTGGTAGACTACATAAATCTTTTCCGTTCAGAAATTGCTGGCACTTGTAGAATGGTCTGCACTGACCAGAGCCACTTACCACAAATCCACAGTATATTATCCAGGACGAGTGTTACTGTTTGTGATGGAATGGGATTCATCATGTTCAAGTGTAGAACAGTAATATGCTGTAATGCACTGTTTGACGTACGTTAAAATATCTGAAATTTCGTAATACCTAGGATACCTACTTCTGTAGCAGAGGGAGCCAATTTAACTCTCTCGGTCTCTTTAGGTTTTGCAAGAGCTGACGCTAGGGTGATGCATTTTATGAGCCTCACGCTTTGAAAAGCATTCCGGCCAGTGATAGCAGAGAAAATGAAATCGACCTTGTCGAATACATATTGACAGCGTGTTACACTGTGAGATGGTCTTCCGTGTGGTAGGCGTGTGATAGTTCAAGTGGTTGAACATTTTTTACGCAACAGCTCACTTAACAACCGCAAATAAGTACTCTCCTAAAAACTGAAAATAACTCCACTGTATACGCACGCGTTTAGTGAATTATTTATGTAAGGGAACTGTACAGGGAATGCTAGACAGGTATAATCTGTCTGCAAACTGAAAGGCGGGCAGTGCTGGTGGTGACAGAAGTTCCTTTCCCAGAAGAACACTACAGCTGCCATGCAGAACCAATTTCTCCTCTAGCAAAGCAGAACAGTGCGCAGAGGTTTGCGTAGATTCTGTCCATAAGCGTTTCTTGCGTTACTGTTATTAGTACCCCTATCTACACTCCGTGTAGAGTCGATGCCCTTTGTGGCAGATCAACGCTCGCCCGGCACGTTTGCGCGCTGCGTAGCCAGTGATTCATGAGGTTCGCTCTGAAGGGTCAGGGTCAGTAAACTAGGTGATGCACCGTGCAGTAACTTCCTCTGACGTTGTGTGGAAAACAGAGTGGGGAACCACCAGTTCGGTCTTCAGTTCGCAGACCCATGAAGAACGGAACTTGGAACTTCCCCCTTCCTCATCGGCCTACTGGATTACTACATAATTGACCGTATCGCGTATGCCTAATGAAATTTTACAGTGAATATGGCAATCGTTACCGAAGAAAAATAATACCGGTTAGTTGGAGGTAAGTGTACGACAGACCCATCTGGAGGAAGTATCTTTTCTAAATACTGATAATAATTTTTCAAATGGGCGGAATATAGTGCAGTCACTCACGAACCACACAGGGGCGGGGGGGGTGGGGGGGGGGGGGGGGTGGGGGGGGTGGGGGGGGGGGGAGGAAGGGTACCACGCAGTATTTTAATACAAAAAGTACTGATTAGCAAAAAAGGGATAATTAAACGGTCGGCAGCCCACTAAGACAGTGAATATCTAGAATCTTAAGAAAGGTTACGGCAAAGAAAATTAAGCAAATAATCACCGGCGTGGCAACAAAAGGTTGTCACCCTTTTCCACAACACAACAGTTCACGAGAAAATCAATGAGTCACAAAGCGCTGAATTTGCAGTTACTTATTCTGAAACACTAAATTTGGAAAGTAAAGGTAAATGAAGTTGCTGATTAAATAAATGATTGACTGTAACTGAAGGTTTGTGACATAAAGAATGGCTTTCAGTAACCTCAGCGTATCGCAGTGTAATATCTGGCAAAAAGGCAAGCAATTTACTTTTAATTATTGAATGATTGAATTGAATTTACCTCCAGCAAATGAGAAACTTTTAACATAACAACAATGAGATGCGTACCTAGCCAGCAGAAACCAATTGCTAAGCTAAATACAGGATAAATATTTCTGACTCTTAATTTGTGCTGTCATTAGTTATTACTTTTTCCAGTGAACTTTTACGTAACTTTCAGTCAGTGAAGTTAATACTCAAAATTGCAAATTAGTAAAGCCTATGGAGTACGACAATGAACATTTACTGAGGTAGCAATATTTAGAATGAAACTGATCGTTAGCAAACAAACAAAACCGGCAGTAAATAGTTAATCAGTTTTCATATTTTTACAACACTCGGTGATTGCACTGGAAGGAAATGGCCTGCTTGGTAATAATGTCAGAGCACAATGACGACGCAGGTGAACTACAAGTTTTAATTATTGCAAGTTATTATTCAAGAAAGTTAAGCTTTGTGAAAGAAATGCCACTGGGTAATGAATGCCTGTACATTATTAGTTAACAGGACGACGGGGAATGTAGCTGACGACAATGCTGAGCTGCCGTTGTTGCTGCTGCTGCTGTTCAATGAGAAAAACCCCGAGTCGTCTCCAGAGGCACGGACAATTATGGCACCGGCAATAGCTAGAACTGCAACTTCCTCCGCCTTTTCACTCCTTCCGTGCTCTCAGGACTCGAGGGTTAACGGAAAAAAATGGCTCTGAGCACTGTAGGACTACATCTGAGGTCATCAGTCCCCTAGAACTTAGAACTACTTAAACCTAACTAACCTAAGGACATCACACACATCCATGCCCGAGGCAGGATTCGAACCTGCGACCGTAGCGGGCGCGCGGTTCCAAACTGAAGCGCCTGGAACCACTCGGCCACCACGGCCGGCGTATGGGTTAACGAATTAGGTGCGCGCACACTAGCGCGATCATAGCTGCACACCACGTCAGGGGAGCGCCAAAGAAACGCTTCCGCACTCTTTCATGACAAACTGTTCTCCTTCCTCTCTGCTCAGGGATTTTCACCTGCCTCGAGAAGACTGGGTGTTTGTGTTGTCCTCATCATTTCATCATCATTCATGCAAGTAGCAAGATTGGACTGAGAAAAGGTTGGGAATTTGTACGGGCGCTGATAACCCCGCAGTTGAGCGCCCCACAATCCAAACACCATCATCATCATCATCATCCTCTCTGCTCGCAGCGCAGCAGAGACCAAGGGCGGTGGCAAGGGGGTGGTATGGGGGCTATTGCCCCTCCCTCCCCCCAACGGATTATCATATTACAATGGATAAAATGCCTTCAGAAATCAGTGAATATATTATTCCAACAGATTTAATTATGTAGTAATATAGGTTGCAATGTATTTCAAACACATTTTAACAAAAGCATAAGAGCATCAAATAGCTTACTGTCTAAACCAATAAATATCATTTAACTTAAAGTGGGCGTCTTATTATTTATTAATACACATTTTTTACCTTGAAATCCAAAACGGTTACCAAAAACTACTTTAAGCTAAACCAAATTTTACCAATTTGTCGGTTGTAGGACCCCAACTCTCCTTTTGTTAACCGATATTCCATTCCCCCAAACCCCCTCCCCCTCACCCATTAGCTCCACCCTTGACCGACTTCTAGAATCGCCCCTGGCAGAGCCCCTCCATACGCAAAGATAAACAACTTTGCTACTGCCATTTCATCGTTCCTATAGTTACATTAAAATTTTCTTGGATACATCCCTGAAATTTACAATACTTACATTGTAATTACATTGAATTATATACAGTCAGACGCATTGACTCGGCGGTCAATCCGAGAAGATTTTATCATCGAGATTCGCCTGTATTCTCATAAAAGACGCCTTTGTTTTAATAATTGCCATTCTAAAACGCTTATCATATCCGTGGCACTCTTTCCCCTACTTCACGATAACGCAAAAGGAGCTACCCTTCTTTAACTTTTTCGATGTCCTCTGTCAGTCCTATCCGGTGAGGATCCCATACAGCACAGCAGTACTCTAGCAGAAGACGAACAAACGTAGTGCAGGCAGTATATTTAGTAGACCTGTTGCATTTTCTAAGTGTTCTGCCAATATAATGTATTCTTCGGTTTGCCCTCGCCACAACGTTATCTGTGTGATCGGTCCCAATTAAGCTGTTCGGAATTGTAATTTGTAGGTATTTAGTCGAATTGACAGCCTGTAAATTTTTGTGATTTACCACGTAATCTAAATTTAAGAGATTCCTTTTTGTCCTCATGCGGAGGACCTCACATTTTGAAGACAATTGCCACTTTTCGCACCATTCAGATATCGTATCTGACGTTTTGCAACTGTTTTTGATATTCTGATGACTTTATTAGACGGCAAATGACAGCATCCTCTGTAAATAATCTGAGGGCTCTTCAGATTAGCTCTTAAATCATTGATGCAGATTAAGAGCAGCAGAGGGCCTGTAACACTTCCTTGGATAAGGCCGGATTTTCCTTTGATTTTCCGTCCATTACTATTACTTTCTGAGAGGAAATCACGGATCCAGTCGCACAACTGAGGCGATACTCCATGTGCACGCAATTTGATTACTCGGAATTTTATCAGGACTTCGAATCTGTGATCAAAATTGAAGAAATGACTTGATTTCTCTTTCTTCCTTCGTGGAAGGGATTGGACTGAACAGTAGCTCTGGCCGCACCACTGGCGATATCTCTGCTTACATAAATCACTGCGTTACAGCTGTTATCGCCGAGTTTCGACAGCGAGTCCAAAAACATGTGTACGTAACTTCTCTCGCAGTGTAGTGCGATCACCCGGCTGCAGTCTCCGCCTTGCTGCAGGACCACTAATGCTGTTGCCACAATGTAATTCCATCGTGTGACGAACGTAGTCCCAACACTTGCGTCTTAGTTCGTCGAAAAGGTCTTATCTCTTGGAACCCTGTTCTCTGCAGTAGGAAGTCGCAGCGCCGTATAAAGGAGACCACAGTTTCCGCCTCCGGCCACAATGATGAAGACTCTGGTGATCGTCCTGCTGTTGGCAGCTGCTGGATCCGGTAAGACGGACGAACAAGTCCTGCAATAGAGATATGCTGATTTTTCATGCTGTGGGAAGATCGGGTAGTGTCGAATAAGTAACATTTTGTCTCAATAATAGTATTTTATGAAGGTCGCATTGGAACATTCTTCACGAGAAACAACACTATGAAACGTTACTTAATAGAATTACAATACACTGTGTCAGAAGAATATACATTTCTTGAATTGTTAATATTTCTTCTTCTCTTTGCATTTTGATAGTTTTAATTTTTGGAGAGCTAGATCGAAAAAGAAACTGTAATGTCTAAAACAAGGCATTTTTGTCGCAAAAAAGTGTTACTTGGGTTGTAAATGTTTATAAACTCGAACTTGTCCCTCAGCTCACACAGTTTGTCAATGAATCTGCCAACTCGTTCTTTGCTGTAACCTGCTACTGCTCGCTGCAGGCTTGTGAACTGTCTTCAGCCTTTTAAGACTTCATGTCTTTTCAGAAAGACATAGTAAAAGTCTTTACCCGCTTCCATTTTGTCTCGTTGAAACGATGATGTATCTTCAGTTGTTCTGCATATTTGTGCTCTAGATTTAAGAATTCGTCTTTAGTCGGTGGCACAAGCTGGATCTGTAAATTTTTAAAATGATCATTCTACACTGTCTCCTGTTCGTCACTGAATGTTCTCTGGCATAAATGTTATTATTGCCTAAAACAGATTTCATAAAACCCTCTTTGCCTGTCACCTAATGTACTTCTTGGAACTGAACATTCCTCACTCGCTTCTCAGAATATTTCAAGAAGTTGGTCTTTTTCTATGGCTTTCTTCATGTTGCTTTCATCTCATTTAAGTCAACACTTTTTCCTGTTAAAAAAGAATCAGAAAAGATTAAGATTATTCCATCTGCTTTATCCGGTACGACTAGAAAGTACTTTGTCCGATACAACCTTAATGTACCGCTGTGGTAGCTTCACGTTCCCATTGTTATTACTTGGGTTAGACATTGTCACAGCCTACAATATAGAGAATAACATGTTATTCCTAAAGATTCAATAAAATGTAACATTACTTTCTTGTAAATAAAAAACAACATTCTAAAATTAAATTTGTGCACCGAAAAATTTCTTGGTAACAGATAAATTGCCACTCCGAGACACCCTGTTGTTTTGATTCAAAATCGTGTGAGCGGTCTTGTTCCTCTGTAAATCTCTCCGCAATGGCACGACAGATTCTGTCACTAGCGTTAAAGATTAGAAACAAATGTTGTTCGATACAACTCTTATCCAGTAGTATCCCATCTTCTCCTACGGCGGTGGTTCCAGATCTGTCTGAGATCATCACCCCTAAATGGAATCAGATGTTAGCTAGTACCCCCTCCCCCCTCCCGCCTTGCCTTGACCCACATCATCATAATTAATCTTTGGAATGAAAAACAGTTTTATCCGAACAGTTCAATTTTCAAAATAACGAAATATGAATGATATTTAGTTTCTCTTGACGATTTGCTAAACCAGGAACTAATGAGTCAAAGAGGCAACTTCTATTGTTTATTTTTACCAACTATTTTTTTTTCACGGAATGATGAAGCAATTGTCAGTGCATCACCCAGTGCTACCCACAACTCCTTGTCACAAAAGAAAGCAATCCACACTTGTAACAAAACACCACCTCCTTCCCTACCGACATTTGCTTCATCCACACCCTGCACACTATTTAAAATCAACCAAATTAAAATGTATGCTCAATAATTAGACCTGCTGTCTTTAAATCACTTGTTCGGTCTGCTTACTTCTGAACTGGCAGAAACTGGATGACTTTTGGCTGCCAGTGCTTTGGTCTCACAACTTCCACGGATAATAAAATAATAATAATACTGTGTAAGCCCTACAGCAGTGTGGTAACAAAGTTACAGTTGCGTTGTGCAGTCAGTTAGTTCGTTTATTGTTTCGAAACGAATAATGATGCAATATTTAATCAACTGTGGGAAATGTCACAGATGTATGGTACAAACTACCAAGTATGTGCATAGGGGGTGTATTTTGAGAGGAAGATGTGGTTCATACAGTTGTGGTACAAAATATAATCCCCTCCACATTATGTCTGACGTTAATGAAAAAAAATCTAATTATTGTAACTTTTATCATCAGCCTTACAGTCGTATGAAATAGTGAAAACATTAATGAATAATAAAAATGATTTAGAATATTGTACTTTACCCGTCAGGGAGTAATTAGCCTGTGTAGAACACTTCTACCCCAGCTTTTATGTGTCTACCGGAAATGTGGGAACATCCTGATCGTAATATCCCACAGATCTAGTGCTGTACGTGAAAAGGATCAGGTGGTCGTAAGATTCGTCTCCAGGTTATCGGAAAACCATTATCTCCTAATTAATGTGATTTTAATTTATAAAACCTTTAGGCGAAAGATTTACAACCTTAAATCAAATATATTGCATCGTTTATGAGACCGGCCGCTACCACAAACAATGTTTGTGTTCCACTTTTACTCCCTTGCCAATGAAGACTGTCGTACCAAATGCGAAGATAATAATGTCATTTGAGGAGTCACAAACAGAAGGTAATATACCGAAGACTATACAAAGAAAGTTAGAGAAAAGGTACGTGATTCACTGTTCAGAGTTAGAGGCTGGGTTCCAGAGGGGATATTTGCAATGAAAAGGCTAGTACAGAACTGCTGAAGATTAAAAGAAAGGGTCTTGACTGAGAATGAGACATAACTTCTTCAACTAAATGTCTTTTATTTCTTGACAGTAAAAACGATATAAGACTCGACGAAATATAGACAGTTCAGATGAGTGGTGTAATTCAGGTACTTAACTTCTTCTCATTCGATGTCCTGGAGTTCTTCACAGGATCAGGATGTGGACGTATGTCCACACAGCGTGCTAAGTAATTAAATAAAAGTTACTCCGATTTACAGTTTGTGACATTTTATTATTCAGAGCAACGTAGGCGGTCCGTCGTGGATATCAGATCAACAGAGAATCCCGAATTCCACAACTCACGCTCTTATAGACATTTCCAAACAATTTCTTCATTGTTGATATTACAATTTTTAGATATTACAATTAAAAAAAATTTCATCAAATTAATTTGAGATGAATACAGGCAGAAATTTTCGCTTTTATTCGTTTCACGCAGAAAACAGTGTTATCATTTGAATTTACATCAGCTATGCAGAACGAACAATGATCTTAACAGTTTCATTAATTACACAATGACAACAGTAAGCACAGTGTTTGTACCATTTTTTTGATATACATTCGATTAGAACCATTGGCCAGTATTAAGAGTTTTTTTTTTTTTTTTGCAAAGAAAGTATCTTTTGACGATTTGTTTACATGTACTGGGTTTCGTTATTTCGCAAAGTCTCATAATTAATTTGAAAATTAGTAAATTTGGTAACATAAATTAGTTACAAATGTGGACAATAATGGTTCTCATGTTATTTCAAACGTTGCTTCAGGTATTTTGGCCGACAAAACAAAAATGAGCAATGTGGTATAACCCGATTTCATTATTTCTTAATTAAACAGAATACGATAGTTTGAGGCGTTCCTACCATTTGACCGAGTTTTATAGGTTTGATATGCTGGTGTTTCATAATCATTTACATATTACGTCATCCAAGAGGTAGAACTTACTGGTACTGACATTATAATTATCTTTTTAATTGGAATCTGGGCGCTGACTTGCCGTCAATGAACTGAGAGTTGTGGTACCGATCTGTTCAATATGCTTTCCAAACTGGTCTGTTATGCTTCAGGTGCAGTATCATGAACTAATGCAGCTGCTAAAAAAACTATTGTAGGTCAGGACATCCGACGTATTGAATACGTACATTGGAACGAAACTGCGCTGGTAACTTCAGATACTGATGTGTCCAGCTCAAGACAAATCAAGTGAGGGATAATATAGGGCTTAGTGCCAACTCTAATTTATTCATCCTTAATTCAGAAGCAAATATTCACGGCGCTTTAAAATATATGGAAATGAGACATCAAGAGAACGGAGAGTGGATCAACAACATCCACTATGCTGACGATGCGGTCGTAATCACTGACAACAAGATGACGTATAACAACTGACTGACGTAAAGGAAGAACACAGCCAATAAATGGATCACAATATCTATGGCAAGAATTTCGAGGGCCTTGAACTTAATTCGAAAAACTTTCTATGTGGAGCTGTACAACTGTAAGATACCGGTTTTCACTTGGAGTGATTTAGAAAAAAACGGAAAATTGGTTAATCCCTTGTCTAGGGTTCAGAGTGAGATTCTGTATTTTGCGTCGAACATGTTTAATTAGTTGCCTACACAGTTAACGCAAGAAAAACTGAAAACTTAGTAAAAGTTAAAAAAAAAACTTCTTAACCAGTCCTGTAAATTACCGAATTAGTTAAATCCAGTGACTGAAAATGCCTTTTAACAGTGTGAGAATAAAACTGGCGTCTAACTAGAGCTCTATTCTTACGGAGTGTATGTAGCCTAAAATTTTATTCTTCTCGAGTTATGAGCGTACTTTACCAGTTACATTTTTTTTACCATGCATTACTAGAATTTGAATGGAATGGACAGTGTCTTGAAAGGAGGATATAAGATGAACATCAACAAAAGCAAAATGAGGATAATGGAATGTAGTCAAATTAAGTCGGGTGATGCTGAGGGAATTAGATTAGGAAATGAGACACTTAAAGCAGTAAAGGAGTTTTGCTATTTGGGGAGCAAAATAACTGATGATGGTTGAAGTAGAGAGGATATAAAATGTAGGCTGGCAATGGCAAGGAAAGCGTTTCTGAAGAAGAGAAATTTGTTAACATCGAGTATAGATTTAAGTGTCAGGAAGTCATTTCTGAAAGTATTTGTATGGAGCGTAGCCATGTATGGAAGTGAAACATGGACGATAAATAGTTTGGACAAGAAGAGAATAGAAGCTTTCGAAATGTGGTGCTACAGAAGAATGCTGAAGATTAGATGGGTAGATCACATAACTAATGAGGAAGTATTGAATAGGATTGGGGAGAAGAGAAGTTTGTGGCACAACTTGACCAGAAGAAGGGATCGGTTGGTAGGACATGTTCTGAGGAATCAAGGGATCACCAATTTAGTATTGGAGGGCAGCGTAGAGGGAGACCAAGCGATGAATACACTAAGCAGATTCAGAAGGATGTAGGTTGCAGTAGGTACTGGGAGATGAAGAAGCTTGCACAGGATAGAGCTGCATCAAACCAGTCTCAGGACTGAAGACCACAACAACAACAACAACAACAACAACTAGAATTTATTCTCATTTGCGAGTCCTGCGGTAATTTACATCATTTTTAAGATTCTGTATCTCAGTCGGCAAAAACGGAACCCTTACATAATCACTTCGTTACCCTAAACATGTTTGGGAGGTGACTATCAAAAGCTGTCAAGTTATGTGTAAAAGGCATGTTTGACCATGTGCTGCTTATATTTTAAACCCAAATATCAACGCCGACCTGTGTGGCCGAGCGGTTCTAGGCGCTTCAGTGCGAAACCACGCTGCTGCTATGGTCGCAGATTCGAATCTTGCCTCGGGCATGGATGTGTGTGATGTCCTTAGTTTAGTTAGGTTTAAGTAGTTCTAAGGCTAGGGGACTGATGGCCTCTGATGTTAAGTTCCATAGTTCTTAGAGATATTTGAACCATATATCAACCGGTTTCAGCCATGGATCATATTTACGCACACTATAGGGTCAAATTGTTTAAGCCACCACATGACATTTGTCATTACATAAATAAAATGTAGAGCATGTCATGAATATCAATATATCTACACATTATTTAATTAATGACACATGTAATGTGCCACCACATGCCATTTGTCATTACTTAAATAAAGTGTAGAGCATGTCATGAATATCAATATATCTACAAATTATTTAAGTAATGACAAATGTAATGTGGTGGTTTAAACCATTTTAGCCCTATAGTATCTGTGAAGATGGTCAGTGACTGAAAACGGTTGATATTTGGATTTAAAGTAAAAGCAGCTGATGGTCAAACATGCATTTTATACTTTGTTGCCTGTCTGTCTGTCCGTCTGTACGTCTATCCGACTGTTAAGACCCTATTTTCTCAGGAATGGATGGAGGTATCAAGTTGAAGTTCATGTCACATACTAAGGTCTACGGTCCTTGGGGGGAGAGTAAAATTTAAGGTTGTAAGTCAATGCAATCAAAAGATACAGCCATTTATGTCACATATTTCGATACTCGCAAACACATTCATCAAAGAAAAGCATTTTTTTTGCCGTCAACTGCATACATTTAAATTTATTCTCGACTGGTTTAAATCATTTCAGTCATCATCACTGGAAGAAAAATTATATATCTTTTGGATCAAAAATGCATGTTTCTCATAGAAGACACATTAGCATACTAAACAAAGCGATGAAAATCTGGGGAATGTAAAATAATCATAATTTGGCAGTATCTTGAGAAACACAGGCAGTTTGTCATCGCTACATTTGGTATGCTAATGTGTTTTCTTTGAGAAGCAAGCCTATTTTATGCAACAGATGTATAACTATTCTTCCAGTGATGAAATAAATTTAAATACATACACCTGACAGCAAAAAAGTGCTGTTCTTTAAACATTTACAGCTGCAGTTAATTACTTACACAAACTGTTAGTCACTCAACATTTAGAGTATTTCTCCTCGAGTTAGAACCATTAAATTTGATGAGAAACAAGGTTTCACAGTACAAGTAAAGGATAAGATACTAAAATTGTTAATTTGTTATTATATCAAATAAAGATTTTAAACATGGCTGAAACAGCTACTGTTGAAATTCTTCACGGTAAATGATAACAGCCAAACAGTTGCAGGATAAAGATTTATTAAAATTCTTGACCACAGTTTCGGTATATCTAAATATACCTTCATCAGAAGCAAAATACACTAAAATCACATTCTGCACTGGAGATACATAAAAGAATTGTGCCAAAGGCGTCGTCAGTAGTTAAAACATCATCTTCATGTATACAACATAATTATAGACAGAGGGTTGATGCGAACACAGCATAGCATCATTATGTCGCCTGTGAGCTGGATAGATAGTGATGCTATGCTATGTTCGCATCAACCCTCTGTCTATAATTATGTTGTATAAATGGAGATGATGTTTTAACTACTGACGACGCCTTTGGCACAATTGTTTTATGTATCTCCAGTGCAGAATGTGATTTTAATGTGTTTTACTTCTGATGAAGGTATATTTAGATATACCGAAACTGTGGTCAAGAATTTTAATAAATCTTTATCCTGCAACTGTTTGGCTGTTATCATTTACCGTGAAGATATCAAATAAAACATATTTTTTTGCCATTTGTTATCGGCCCATCAGTCTGCCTGTTTTTTAAAACCCTTTTTTCTCAACAACAGGTAGAGATATCGAGTTGCAATTTAAGTCAGATACCAAGGTCTCAAGATCGAGTGGAAGTACCACACTGAAATTTATGCCGAGCACTAAGGTCTACGGTGTCTTGGCAGAATAAGTAATTTAAGCTTCTGAGTCAATGAAATGGAAAAGATACGTCGGCCCTGGTTCCCCAGCAGTAAAGCGCGTGCTAGGAAACCGAGAGGTCGCGTAATCGAATCTCGGTCGGACCGTCGATTCTTCGGTTTCCTTTTTAACCGAGCATTCACCTCTCAACGGTGTGAGGAATCTCCAGAAACAAAACGTCGTTCCAATTGCACGTAAAAATGTAGGTCCACTTTCCTCAGTTGGATAACTGGGGTGGGTTAGGAACATGCAAGTCGTCGAAGTGGCGTCCAGTAGAAAGATTTGCACCGAGCCGTTGTGTCATACGAAGCTGTTAGTATTATCTATACACGTAAGTAAGTTTACACAGAACGCTAAGAGCAAGAATTCTGCTCGCATCTTTCCGATTTTTTTGCATATGATGTCGACGTATGGGGATCTTTTGACTCTTTCTTTCTTTGAAGTAGCTGTTTTATGCTATGTAGGTTTTGTTCGCTCCTCATCGCGAAGAAATTGACTGACTCGCACCACATCGTTCGCAGTGGTTACTTTAAATGATAGCATACAATGTTCTCAGTTAAATATTAATCCAATTGTAGTATGGTAACGCAGTTCGTGCGAACAGAGCAGAACACTCGTACACCCTGGAGGGAAAATCCGAGAGAGGGGAAGAGATTTGTGGTGTAGCCGATGAGCAGAGGGGTTAGAGGCGGTATGAGAATAAATAGGAACGTGTAAGCGGATTTGTTTTACAAGCATAGCCTGTAAGTTCCCTACTAAGTGTTTCTGTGTGAAATTTAGCCCAAAGTCTATAATAAAATCTACTTATTACCAAAACTATGTACCCACAAACTGTTAGCCAACTAAAGCTCGTATGCTAACTTTTTACTAAACAGAACCTAATTTGAATTGAACTGTAACTGGTCTGAGTACAACTTGTCTTTATATTAAATGTGGCACTGAAGTAAAACAATTATCTGGCCATAATCTAAATTTCTACTTACCTCGCGTCTTGATAACATTGTTCCAGATTTCTCGAAAGAACAACAGCAAACATCAAGCAGCAAGCAGGCAGTGGCTAAGCTGGATTTCTATTTTTAAATAAAATTTCTAAACAGTATTCAAACTGTTGCATGCCATGTGGCGCAATGTGGTAATGTGTAATGATAAAAAATGGGATGAGGAGAGTAACTATTCCTATGAAATGATATCCCAACTTAACTATTCAAAAACACAGAGTAAAGCTTCGCGTTATCTTCACACACATTGGTCTGAACAATACTATGCTTAAAAAAAAGTTAGTGTTTTAAAAAGGGTATAATGTTAACAGGGAATTTCTATAAAAACCAAACAGCTTAATCAGTTGCGGTGTTAATGCATGACTCAGGGAAGTGCGGTGGTCTACCTCTGAGCATGTGAATAAAGTTCTCTTGACAAAGTAAAAAAAAAAAAAAAAAATAAATAAATTCTAGGTTTATATTCTTTTCGCCTTTTAATAGATACATCATATTCATCCTTGCTGTTCTTTACAATAAATCTTTCTTCATCTGACAGATACAATCACAAGCTAACACAGCACTCCTGAATAAGTCCATCACCCACCACACTTCAACTAAGAATGTATTACACTGCACAGAGGCGAAGACTGTGCCACAACACGACCAGCGACTGTTTAACAGTAACATAACTTGCTCTCTCTGATATGCACATCAATGATTACAAAAATCGAAATGACATGCCCACCTTAGGAGTTTTGCGATACATACAGTTAGGTCGTAAACAATAGCTGTACTGTTAACAATACTTTCACAGATTTTTCGGTTAATTGCAGACACAAATGCTCACGACGAATTACACAATTAATCGTTTGACTTAATAGAATCGATCATTTACTGTCACTTCTTCGACGCAGAACTTCTTCCTGAAGCAGTACATGTTTTAGGCTATAAGCGCAATTATTTATTTTCTACCGGTTTCGGTACGTAGTACCATCTTCAGCCCATCCCCTGGCATACAGTCGTCAAGTTCGCATTCTAAGTGTCAAACTTTCTTTTGCTTGTGCCTTTGTCCTTCATCGGCGCGGGGTCGACATGGTTAGTGACGTGGCATAGTAAATTTAAGGGATGGCCTAATGCCCCTCCTCTGGCCACACCCCGTTAGGTCTTGGGACGCAGTATGTGTATCCGATTTGTCTGCGTATAGTGTTATTGACGTGAAAGTGAGCGAAAGTCTTCTGATTTTTTTTTTTGCGAATCATGTAACTGGTATTCACTTAGTGGGATGTGGAAAACCACCTGGCTGGCACACAGACCACTGTCGTTAATCAGCCGGACGGATTCGATCTGGGGCCGGCGCACCAGCATTTTCCGGAAGCGGCATTTTTTTTTTTTTTAAGGAATAAGGGCATGCAGGGGGGAGGGCAGAGTGGGCAGGAGTCGCAATACGAGGCCTAGCCACAGTGTCCCCTTCGCCATCAAGGTATTATAGAGAGAGAGAAAGTGTAAGAGGATATTGGAAGGGTAATGCAGTATGTAAAGGGAGACGATAATCTAATAGTCATGGGAGACTGGAATGCAGTTGTAGGGGAAGGAATAGAAGAAAAGATTACTGGAGAATATAGACTTCGGACAAGGAATGAGGGAGGAGAAAGACTAATTGAGTTCTGTAACGAGTTTCAGCTAGTAATAGCGAATACTCTCTTCAAGAATATCAAAGGGAGGAGGTATACTTGGAAAACGCCGGGTGGTACAGGAAGATTTCAGTTAGATTACGTCATGGTCAGACGGAGATTCCGAAATTAGATACTGGATTGTAAGGCGTACCCAGGAGCAGACGTAGACTCAGATCACAATATAGTAGTGATGGAGAGTAGGCTGAAGTTTAAGATATTAGTCAGGAAGAATCAGTAAGCAAAGAAATGGGATACAGAATTACTAAGGAATGACGAGATACGCTTGAGGTTCTCTAAGGCTATAGGTACAGCAATAATGAATAGCTCAGTAGGTAGTACAGTCGAAGAGGAGTGAACACCTCTAAAAAGGGCCATCACAGAAGTTGAGAAGGAAAATATAGGTACAAAGAAGGTAACTGTGAAGAAACCATGGGTAAAAGAAGAAATACTTCAATTGATCGATGAAAGGAGGAAGTACAAAAATGTTCAGGGAAACTCAGGAATAAAGAAATACAAATTGATGAGGAACGAAATAAATAGGAAGTGTAGGTAAGCTAAGACGAAATGGCTGCAGGAAAAATGTGAAGAAATCGAAAAAGAAATGATAGTCGGAAGGACAGACTCAGCATACAGGGAAGTCAAAACAGCCTTCGGTGACATTAAAAGCAAGGTTGGTAACATTAAGAGTGCAAAGGGAATTCCACTGTTAAATGCAGAGGAGAAAGAGGATAGGTGGAGCGAATACATTGAAAGCCTCTATGAGGGGGACGATTTGTATGATGTGATAGAACAGGAAACAGGTTTCGATTTATAAGAGAAAGGGGATCCAGTGCTAGAATCAGAATTTAAAGGAGCTTTGGAGGATTTGAGATCAAATAAGCCAGAAGGGACAGATAACATTCCGTCAGAATTTCTAAAATTATTGGGGGAAGGGGCAACGAAACGACTATTCGCGTTGGTATGTAGATTGCATGAGTCTGGCGACGTACCATCTGACTTTCGGAAAATCATCATACACAATTCCGAAGACTGCAAGAGCTGACAAGTGCGAGAATCATCGCACAATCAGCTTGACAGCTCACGCATCCAAATTGCTGACTAGAATAATACACAGAAAAATGAAAAAGAAAATTGAGGATACGCCAGATAACGATCAATTGGCTTTAGGAAAGGTAACGGCACGAGACTGTCAATTCTGAGGCAGCGGTTGATAATGGAAGCAAGGCTAAAGAAAAATCAAGACACGTTCATAGGATTTCGAACCGGAAAAAACCTTCGACAGTGTAAAATACTGCAAGATGTTCGAAATTCTGAGAAAAATAAGGGTAAGCCGTAGGGAGAGACGGGTAAAATACTATATGTACAAGAGCCAAGAGGGAATAATAAGAGTGGACGACCAAGAACGAAGTGCTCGGACCAAAAAGCAAAAAGGGTGTAAGACAGTGACGTAGTCTTTCACCCCCCCCCCCCCCCCCCACTGTTCAATCTGCACATCGAAGAAGCAATGATAGAAATAAAAGAAATGGTCAGGTCAGGAGTGGAATTAAAATTCAAGGAGAAAGAATATTAATGTTACGATTCGCTGATGACATATCCTGAGTGAAAGTGAAGAAGAATTACATAATCTGCTGAACGGAATAAACCACCTAATGAGTACAGAATATAGATTGAGAGTAAATCGAAGAAAGACGAAAGTAATGAGAAGTAGCAGAAATGAGAACAACGAGAAACTTAACATCAGGCTTGACGGTCACGAAGCAGATGAAGTTAACGAATTCTGCTACCTAGGCAGTACAATAACCAATGCCAGACGGAGTAAGGAGGATATCAAAAGCAGACTAGCAATGGCAAAAAGGACATTCGTGACCAAGAGAAGTCTACTAGTATCAAATGTAGGCCTTAATTTGAGGAAAAAAATTTTTGAGAACGTACAAATGGAGTTAAGCATTGTATTGTAGTGAAACATGGACTGTGGGAAAACCGGAACAGAGGAGAATCCAAACATCTGAGATGTGGTGCTACGGACGAATCTTGAAAATTAGGTAAGGAGTGAGGAGCTACTGCGCAGAATCGGAGAGGAAAGGAATTTGTGGAAAACACTGGTAAGCAGAAGGGACATGGTGACAGGACATCTGTTAAGACATGAGGGATTGATTTCCATGGTAACAGAGGGAAATGTAGAGGGCAAATATTGTAGAGGAAGAGAGAGATTGGAATACATCCAGCAAGTAACTGAGGACGTAGGTTGCAAGTGCTGCTCTGAGATGAAGAGGTTGGCACAGGAGAGGATTTCGTGGTGGGCCGCATCAAACCAGTCAGAAGACTGATGACACAAAAAAAATCAGTATTTGATTTTTCACATTAACAAAGTCGAATTTACCGAATTTACGTTATTCGCACCTATTATACAAAAATACGTCCGATCACATCAGAGGCAAGCTTACGACTTTCACACTCTGCGGAAAATAACAATATTCCAAAGGGTTTACAATTTTTCTTAACAAATGAATTCCTGAAGTTAAAACCTTCTGGGTTATTAGGCCGCGTCATATTTCTACTAAAATGATCGACGTCTCGACCCCTCTGGTGGGATCTTCCTCAGGATCTTATGGTGTCCACTACTGCTAAAACACTGTTCTAGCAGTAGTGGACACCATAAGATCCTCATGAAGATCCCAGCAGAGGGGTTGAAACGTCGATCATTTTAGTAGAAATATGACGCGGCCTAATAACCCAGAAGTTTTAACTTCAGTGATAACGGTCACGAAAGCCTGCAGAATTACGTAAATGAATTCCTAGTAGTTTTCGTTACATTATTAGTCTCGATTATTATTTCATAAATGAATCCAGAAATAAACGTAGTAAACAGTACAGGATTGCGTAATTATAATTGATAATAGAAATTTTATGTGTGCAAGTAATTCGTAATTTCAAATGTTTCTAAAAATATAATTTTAACTCTACATTCAGAAGTAGTACTTATAGGTTAAAATATCGAAACTAAAATATTTTATAAAGTAATTCCTTTTCATAAATTTTAGCTTGAAATATAACTTCCTGTGTATGAAATTATATGGCCGCGCGGGATAAGCCGAGCGGTCTGGGCGCTGCAGTCATGGACTGTGCGGCTGGTCCCGGCGGAGATTCGAGTCCTCCCTCGGGCATGGGTGTGTGTGTGTTTGTCGTTAAGATAATTTAGGTTAAGCAGTGTGTAAGCTTAGGGACTGATGACCTTAGCAGTTAAGTCCCATTAGATTTGACAGACATTTGAACATTTGAAAATTATATGAAAGTTTTCAGAAAAACGACTGAAATAATACTGAACTGTCCAAAATTCGAAAAATAATAGTGGTATCGACAACTACTGTTGAGGAAAAGTAATGCTAGAGGAGGATGTCTCGCTACATACTTATCACTTAAAGATTTCATTGTATGCTCAGTAACGTATAAATAGTTGATCGCTTAGTGAGAAGTGTGCTCTTGCAGCAACAGTGGCGCAGTACGCACGCTACGAGGAGGTGGTGCGCAACCCCAAGGAAACGGACCTGCTGTACGGCTCCACCTTAGGACCTCGCAACGAGACGTGGTACTTCACCACCGCAGCCACCCTAACGTCCATCATCATCCCATCGCAGATCAGCTTCTGCGGCTCAGGTAAGCTACTGACTTCAAAGCTCCTTAAAAGCATTCGGTTGTTATGAGCCTGGTTGCACAGTGATTAAGCACCAGACAAGAGGTCCAAAGATTTGGTGTTCGACACCCGGACAGTACATTTAAGGCCTCTATGAGGGGGAAGACTTGTCTGATGACGTGATGGCCGGCCGAAGTGGCCGTGCGGTTAAAAGGCGCTGCAGTCTGGAACCGCAAGATGTTTGTGACGTCCTTAGGTTAGTTAGGTTTAACTAGTTCTAAGTTCTAGGGGACTAATGACCTCAGCAGTTGAGTCCCATAGTGCTCAGAGTCATTTGAACCATTTTTTTGATGACGTGATGGAAGAAGAAACAGGAGTTGAGAGGGAAAAGATAGGTGATCCAATATTAGAAGCAGAATTTAAAAGAGCTTTAGACTGTTAAAGATAAAATAAGGCAGACAGGGTAGATAACATTACACTGGAATTCCTAAAATCATTTGTACAAGGTATGACACTGGCGATATACCATCAGCCTTTCGGGAAAACATCATCCACACAATTCCGAATTTAGCAAAAGCCGACAAGTGCGAGAATTATTAACTGCTCACTCAAGTTGCTGACTAGAATGATGTATAGAACAATGGAAAAGAGAATTATGGGTCTGTTAGACGACGATCAGTTTGGATTTAGGAAAGCTAAAGGCACTAGGAAGGCAGTTTGGAAGTTGCGATTGATAATGGAAGCAAGACTGAAGAGAAATCAAGACACGTTAATAGGATTTGTCGACACAGAAAAGGCGTTCGACAATGTCAAATGGTGCAGTATGTTCTAAATTATGAGAAAAATCAAGGTAGATTATAGGAAAAGACAGGTAATATGTAATCTGTACAAGGTCCAAGGGGGACCAATAAGAGTGGATGACCAAGAACGAAGTGCTCGGATTAAAAATGGTCTAGCACAGGGAAGTAGACCCTCGCTCCCGCTGTTGAACCAATACATCGAAGAAGCGAACAAAAAAAAGGTTCAAGAGTGGAATTAAAATTCAGGTTGAAAGGATATCAGAAACAATTTTCGCTGCCGGCATTGCTGTCATGAGGGAAAGTGAATCTGGATCCGTTGAATGGAGTGAACAATCTAATGAGTACGGAATATGGATTGAGAGTAAATCGAAGAAAGACGAAAATAATGGGAAGTAGCAGACATGAAAAGAGCGAGAAACTTAACATCAGAATTGGAGATCAAGTAGTTAAGGAATACTGCTGCCTAGGCAGCGGAATAACGCATGACCGAGGGAGCAGGGAGGACATAAACAGCAGACTAGCACTGGCAAAAAGAACATTCCTCGCCAAAAGACGTCTGTTAGTATCAAACATAGATCTTAATTTGAGGAATAAATTTGTGAGAATGTTCCTTTGGTAGTGAAACATGGACTGTAGGAAAAACCGGAGCAGAAGAGAATCGAAGCATTTGAAATGTGGTGCTAGAAACGGAAGTTGAAAATTAAAAGGACTGGTAAGTAAGAAATGAGGAGGTTCTCTCTAGAACCGGCGACGAAAGGAATACAAAGATAACATTGACAAGAAAAAGGGACTGGTTGAACAGGATGATAGGACATCTGTTGAGACATCATGGAGTAAATTCGATGGCATCAGAGGAAGCTGTAGAAGGTAAAAGATGCAGACTGGAATACATCTAGCAAATAATTGAGGACGTAGTTTGCAAGTGCTATTCAGAAATGAAAATGTTGGCACAGGAAAGGAATTCATGGCAGGCCGCATCAAACCGGTCAGGAGACTGATGGAAAAAAAAATCTATTTTTTTCTCTCACGTACGAGGCACGGGATGTACGACTGCTAAAAGGTGTCTGTGAGCGCTGCAATTAGTCTAACCTTGTCTTCGCGATCCCTACGGGCTCGAAATGTACACAGTGGTAGCATACTCCTGTATTCATCACTCAAAGTTGGTTCTTGAACGTTTGCAAGCAGGCTATTACGGAACAATTTGCGCCTGTTTTCAAGCGTTGGCAGTTGTTTTTTTAGCTTCCCTATCACCCTGTGTTAAAAAACTGCGACTATTCGTGTTGTTTCTTTTTCCAGGTCCATTGGTGAATGGAATGTACGACGAGGCGATTGACCTTTTCGTGTACGAGACGAAACTCGCGAGCAGTGCGGCCGCGGTGAAGACGTACTTGGTAGCGTCTGGCTCCTTCAAGGGCGCCGTCAGCTACGGCCAGGAGCTGGACATCCCGCTATGGAACTCCACACTCAGTCGTGCTCCACGTGTCCTGAGTTACATCAACCCCAGCAGCGGCTACAAGTACACGCTCAACATCGTCTTCAAGACGACCGGCATATACCCGTGGTACACGACGAGGTCTCTGTCCACCTACTCCATCGTCCATGCTGGGACGAATGTACCTGGTATTGCTATCGGACTGTCGTACGCTCTTGGCTAAAGGGTCATGCCAAATCAGGCCGTTACAGTTGTCAAAAACTCTGATAATAAATTGAAGCTGAGCTGCAGACCAAGACAGCAGGCATATTTCGATTGTTTTGTGTAAGCATTAAGTCTGCTGACCATGCTGTTTCATGTAGGAAACTCAAAGCGAACTCCCTTTTCTATCTGTACTTCATTAAAAGTTGGTTCGCAAAAATCTTATTTTGTGTTCTGTTATATCGACAGCAAATTTCACGGAAGTGGAAAATAAATATACGAACAGCTACAACAAAGTTGTTCGCTGAATATGGTAGTACACATATTTCACTAATTTTCTGTAATCCATCCTGAGCAACAACAAACAACCATAGAAAAGATTTGTTGTTTTGGAGATATTTGTAGTAGCTTAGAGCCATTTTCTACATACACAACATCAAAAAAAGTTTTGCATCACCTCGGTTCCGAGAGTTCCGGAACCTGCACAGAAAATTGGAATAGAAATCAACATAAAGATCATTTGCGTCCTTTTTATTGCTCATGAAAACCACACACTGCATGTTGTACCACCATACAGCGAGACCTTTAGAGGTTGTGGCCCAAATTGCTGTACACACCGGTGCCTCTAATATCCAGTAGCATGTCCTCTTGCATTGATGCATTCCTGCATTCGTTGTGGCATACTATCCACAAGTTCATCAAGGCAATGTTGGTCCAGATTGTCCCACTCCTCAACGGCGATTCGGCGTAGATCCCTCAGAGTGGTTGGTGGTTCACGTCGCCCGTAAACAGCCCTATTCAATCTATCCCAGGCATGTTCAATAGGGTTCATGTCCGAAGAACATGCTGGCCACTCTAGTCGAGCGATGTCGTTATCCAGAAGGAAGTCACTCACAAGATGTGCTAGATGGGGGCCCGATTTGTCGTCCATGAAGACGAATGCCTCTCCAATATGCTGCCGATATGTTGCACTATCTGTTGGAGAATGGCATTCACGCGTCGGACGGCCGTTACGGCGCCTTCCATACCCACCAGCGACGTACGTCGGCCCCAGATAATGCCACCCCAAAACAACAGGGAACCTCCACCTTGCTGCACTCGCTGAACAGTGTGTCTACGGCGTTCTTCTGACCAGCTTGCCCCCAAACACGTCTCTGAAAATTGCCTGGTTGAAGGCGTATGCGACACTCATCGGTGAAGAGAACGTGATGCCAATCCTGAGAGGTCCATTCGGCATGTTTTTGGCCCTATCGGTACCGAGCTGCATGGTGTCGTGATTGCAAAGATGAACCTCGCCATGGACGTCGGGAGTGAGGTTGCGCATCTTGCAGCCTATCGTGCACAATTTGAGTCGTAACACAACATCCTGTGCAGCACGAAAAGCACTATTCAACATGCTGGCGTTGCTGTCAGGGTTCCTTCGAGCCATAATCCGTAGGTAGCAGTCATGCACTGTAGTAGTAGCGCTAGGGCGGCCTGAGCGAGAAATGTCATCCACAGTTCATGTCCCTCTGTATCTCCTCCATGTCTGAACAACATCGCTTTGGTTCACTCCTGGACACTTCCCTTGTTGAGAGCCCTTCCTGGCACAAAGTAACACTGCCGACGTGATCGAACCACGGTATTGACCGTCTAGGCAAGGTTGACCTACAGACAACACGAGCCGTGCACCTCCTTTCTGGTGGAATGACTGGAACTTATCGGCTGTCGGACCCCCTCCATCTTATAGGCGCTGCTCATGCATGGTTGTTTACATCTTTGGACGCGTTTAGTGACATCTCTGAACAGTCAAAGGGACTGTGTCTGTGATACAATATCCACAGTCAACATCTATCTTCAGGAGTTCTAGGAACTTGGATGTTGAAAATATTTTTTTGACGTGTGCATATTCGTTACAAAAAATTGCCTCTTGTGTCTATAAGCAGGGTATGATAATTATTTGTTCACAATGGCTTAACACTTAAGATAAACCTATCACCAAATTTAATCCATACTTATAATACAATCTGACTGAAACTGATGATCTGTAATCGCTACTTTGCAGCATTTTGAGATAAGATGTTAAACGCAGTCTTCAAAAGGGTATTAGGCGAAATTTACAGTAGAGTACTGAATGGAAGTTCTCTTTAAATTTGCAAGGTAGTGCCCATAAACAGGTGAAAGAAAAAAATAGTATACCGACTTTGGAATGATCTCCTTCGCAGTATCAGTGAAATGAATTACAGCTATAGCTTTAAAATAAATCTAATGATCTACCCAGTGACAACTAAGCACCCTTCTTCCCGAAAATCCAAAATCCATAGCTGTATCAGCGAATCAAGATTTACCTCCCTTGGTACTCGTTAGGTCACTTATTTCAGTTTTGTTCCCGAACTGACGATTGGATTTTCGTATTCGCTTGTTGCTACTGAAACTACTGCTATATTGTTTTCATTAATGCTAGTAGCTCTGGTATCATTGTTCATTTCTAGCCAGCAGCAATAATTACAAATAGCTTTTGATATATGAAGAATGATTCTTGCAGCTCCGTTACTACCATTATTGTTAGTAATGTTATTTATAGAATTTTACTTATTATCTTATTAAATTAAACTAAGATGCAGAAAATGTACGGATGAAACCCTGGTCTGATGTAAAAGAAAGTCTGAAGGCTCTAATCTTATCAGATTAAACAAATGAGTAAAATATTATGGGATTAGCGTTAAGCATTTTAATCCTGTTACATATCTCAAACACCTGGCGGTAATATAGGAAGCTATATGAATTGGAACAAGTGCTTGAAATCAGTAGCAGGGAAGGGCAATGGAACATGCTGAGAGACAATATCGCGAATCTGGACACAGTAATATAGACCCCAGTGATACCAATCCTAGACAAGGCTACTGTCCCTGTATATGAAATACTAAAGTATTGAACACTGATGGAATTTGTAGACATGCTGAAATTTGATTGTGAATCCTTCAAATACGGTGAATTTCTTCTGACTAAACACTCTTGGGTGAAGTTAGAGAACCGACACTGACGTAGATACAACAATTCTGCTGCATTTACCGTTTATCTCGTGGGAATGAGATGAAAGAGAATGGGGCACCTAGGGAGGTATACAGACAGTCCTTCTCCCCTCTATGCATAAACGAAAGGAACAGAACAAAGAGTGGATAATACTGGAGCCTAATGCCACCTGCCATGAGCTTTCTCGGGGACTACCAAATACTGTATGTTTAACAGATTACAAAACGAAATACACTGCTTCAACTACTGCTATAAAATACTAAAAGAAAAAGAAGAAATGAAATAAAATGAAAAACTGTATGCCAACAACTATACGATTGTGTTTCCTACTCTAATTGTGTACTAGAATTTTCAATCTTCAAATAAATGTGTCTTAAATATTGGATGATTATATTAATTTTCTAAAAAAATATGTGTATATCAAAACACGCCAACAAAACATGAAAACAGTTTTTTATGAATGTGTATAAAGGGAACAAAACTAATACGGAAAAAGTAGTGCCATTCTTTCGTTATCTGGAAAACACTGGAAGTGCCTTACTAAGTTTGTGAAAAGGATGTAAGTCAAGGGTTTATGTTAAAAGAAGATGGTAAGTACATTGTAGTTTTGAGAACATTTAATAACTTTACATATAATTTTACTCTTTCAATGGTAGGCTAATATAAAAAAAGGTATAAAATAAAATTTTGGATTTTTTTTTGAAGCAAAGTTGTTTGTCTTCAGTTTATTTCGCTTCTTCTTTCATCGATAAGTATAAGCCACCTGAAAACCAAAAACTGAATCAGATGTCTAAATTTATTTTGGGTGTCTCAGGTGTATTCATAATGTTTTGACTTTTAATTCACTTTCGAAATTTGTTCTGATACAGTTGACCGTTTATGACTAAATCAATTTTATTTTAAAAACATGTATATATATGAGAAATGAAATGCAAAGTTATCTGCATTTAGTAATCGAAATAAACTTACAGTGCTGTACTTCTTTCCTCCAAGCAGTCCTATTCCTCATCTTCTTCCTACACCTTCATGTTGCAAGTCTCTTCATCTTTTTTCTTCAACAGGGTTCTGTAGAAGTCCTTGCCTTCCTCTTTATCTATATAATCTATCATTTCCAAAAGATCATTCTTCTTTTCTTGTGAGATTTTGGATTTAAAGTGAATTTTTGGCAAGTCATGAATATCCGGTACATTGTCAAGACTAGCATCTTTCTTTAAAACAACTTTTTTCCAAGTTACCATAACATCACCTTCAAGACCCAAAACTGATGCCACTTTCACTGTGCTAGGATTCTTGGGGGAAATGCGGAAGTGGGAAATTTTACTTATAGCGAGACCTTTTGTATTTAGGTAGTCTTCAGCAAGGCCTTTAAAATCTATGAAGTCATCATAATTCATAGATACTACAGTAAAAGGTGTTGTCAATTTTGCACTTGCGACTGACGTTTCAAGATCTTTAGGTGTTATCGCTTTCGCAGCTTTGCGTTTTTTCTCAATCACCCCAAAATCACGGTCACAGCTCATGTAGCTGTATCCACTTACAACATATTTCACATCAATTGAACGATAAATTCTTCGTGGACTAAATAAATAACAGACATTAACATCATCTGGTCTTTGTTTTGTGCTCCGCAATTATCGCACCATAACACAAGCTTGTTTTAACACTTTTGCGTAAAAACTGTAGGTAACATCACTTGCAGGATTTCGTTTTTTAAAAGCCACGTACATTGGGTGTTTATTTAGATCAGATGACAAAAACTCATTACTTGATGTTTTTCGGCTGTCGTGACTTTCTTATCTGGGGAATGAGTTTATATGATATCTTACAAGATTTCGATCATCTTCCGTAAATTTAAACTTGTGTGCGTTTGATGCAGGTGTTTTCCCTCTTTTGTCCTCAAAAACCAAGCAACCTAATTTATTTTTTGTTTGTAAAATTATCAATTTCCTTTCAGATATAGAAAAAATTTCTTTGAAGGTTTTTTTGCACACTTGTACATTTTCCATGAACCATCGGGGATGTTATAAGCAAAAGTACAAGTCCACCTACTCTCTGCTCCACTTTCGTACGTCCCATGACGTCTGCGACCAATACCGTCATTATGGCTGTGATTTAGTGAATACAAAGTTTTCTAACTATATTTTTTACCGTTTATTGTACTGAAATGATTAAAAGTGTATAATGCTCTTGTAAGAGGATTGGGGACAAAAGCATTTTCAGTACATCTGCATTTTCACAAAGTTGTTGTAATTTAGTAGTGTGGTGCAGCATACCATGACCTGTAAGAGAGGAGATTGTGCCTAATATTTTTCTACTTAAATGATTCACAGTAAACTGTTAACAAGCATTAAAAAAAAAAGGTAACATTTGAATATGATTCAACAAATATGTTCCTTGGCTTTCTTCATCAACTTATAAAACTCCAAAAACCGTAACTGTTTTTGTTCACTGCTTATGTTTTTACACTTGTACTTAAAGAGCAGCTTGCCTGTTCTGCTGGTGCTTGTTTTGCAGGTATCTCTTTCTCACGACTGTTAATGTACGGCTGGCCCTTTTCTCTTGCTTCACGTCTCTTACGAACAATCAGCCTCTTCCTAACAGGCTTTTCCATTTTCTGGTTGGTACACTAAACACACAACCGAAGGACTCACACGTGAAACGACCAAAATCACCGCCGTGTCAACGTACTGTCACCAATGAAAGCTACTGCGTAGCTGAGGCATATACATCATGTCGGTGGCACTTGCATCCCTTCCCATCTCAGCCCCGCTGGCTCTTGAACACTCCTGCTATCTTCGAACTGCTCTTGAAACTAGCAGGAATTTTTCTGGCAATTGCAACCTTTCTCATTTCATTACGCTTGGCTTATACAACCCTTTTCAGAATAAAAGTCATTTTTTTTTAATTTTTGGTACTTACATCCTTTTCCATTTTTTGTACTCAATTCCTCCCTCTCGTAAGAGACAGCCTCGCATTCCCATCGGAAAGACTAACTACCATATTCCCTTCGTTTAACTTATTTACAACATTGGTAGTGGTCTGGTATGAAACATATTTACTATATTGATCTTGGTTTTCCATTTTAAAAACAGTTGCTTTTTGTATGTTACTGGTGTGTGATTCTTGCTTATTTTATTTACGTTTGATTTTTGTTTACTCACGCTTCAGTAATCTAGACAACGAAACATCTCCCTCCACAACAACCTCTCTTCAAAACTGTCCAACCACATCCCAGACATGCGACGTCTGCAGTAGCGACTAGATTACTGAGACAGGACAAGACATTCACCAGTATTCAGCAGTTAACTGCTCTGAAGGGGACCACAGCAAGTCGGTCTAAACGCCGACAGTTTAGTGGCTTTAGTGTTTTATAATCACGCGGCCTAATACCCAAAATTATTTTCTTCAAAGTAGAAAACGAAATCTGAAACCATAACCAGAATGGTAAATAAACTGGCTGAGTTGAAAGTAAAGCACCCAGAAAACGTATCCGTATTTCAGTGAAACTTCGGACAACATACACACCATCTTAGGGTACATACGAGAGGAAGACAAAATGTGAAGTGACTTTTTAGAAAAGGAATATTAATTGTAATGATAGGCAATTGAAATATACATTATTTTTCTACATAACCTCCCTGCACACAGCGCACTTTGTGCAGCGTTTCACAAGTTTTTTGATTCCGTCGGAAAACAAGGTTTTTGAATGCGCACGTAAGCAGTTTTGCACTGCATCTGTTGCAGATCTTCTTCCCCTGAGAGTTTCCTTCAATGGTCGAAACATACGCAAATCGCTTGGACCCAGGTCTGGACTGTATGACTGGTGTTGCAGCATTTCGAATCCCAACTCCTTTATTGTTTGGGCCGTTCGTTTGACAGAATGTGGCCGAGCGTTATTTTGCTACAGGATGGCGTCTTTTCGAAGTTGTCCGCTACTTTTGGATCTGATTGCAGGTTCCAGTTTAGTTCGCAGCACATCGCAGTAGTTCTCAACGTTCACAGTTTCGCCCCTTGGGGTGAAATGAACGGCTACAACTCCTTCCATGTGCCAGAATAGTGTTAGCATAATCTTACCAGCTGACGGTTGACGTTTAAATTTCTTACCTTCGGATTGATGATGGGTGTTTGCAAACCACGTTGGCCGCCTTACTTTCCGGTTCGTGATGATGCATCCACGTTCGTCTGCATTTGCTGTAAAAATCAATCCCCATTGCGATGATAACGGTCCAGATGTTTGCGAGAGATGTCCATCCTTTGCGCCTTATGCTACTCTGACAATTCGTTCGGTACCCACCTTGCTCACACTTTCTGAAAATTTAGCCTGTCGTGCAAGAAGGAAGAAGCTGAACCGTGACTGATATGTAAGGTATTAACGATTTCATCCACTTGATTCGTCTGTTTTCCATCACCATAACCTCAACGACTTCTAGCTTGTCCTCAGCTGTTGGCATCGATGGCCTGTCCGATCTTTCCTTGTCGCATAGAGAAGTTCTTTCCTGTTTATAGCGCTCTATCCATTCGCAGATTCTGCTTCGCGATAAACAAATGTCACCATACTGATCTTGCATTCGACGAATAATTTCAGCACCTGTAACACCTCCCGCAAACAAAAGGCGAATCACTGTCCCCATTTCTACCTTGGCGCAGATCGACAACGGAGCTGCCACGTTTCGCGGTCTGCTACAACACAACGACTAATGCGGGAATAAGAGTGATTCGTTGTACGGAATTGTTGCAGACGACAATACTTCGGCCCTGAATACTAGCAGTGTTACCAAGCCGTAAGGCGAGAAACTGCAACCCTTTAATTTTTGACCTTCCTTCGTACACGACTGGAGTTAACGCTTCTCTGTGACAGGTATAACGGGTATCAGAGAGTGTGTGATACTGGCTTCACTGTCAGTTTCCAATTGTCCAGATAGTCGAATTGCGTAATGTCCATATTTGTGAGGCAGTCGGATGTGACAGCAGCGTGATGTTGAAATGCATGAGAATGTGAGGGCAGCCACATCCGTCCTTAAGGTTCCGGTCTACCACGTCTGACCACCACAAGAGAAGATCGCCATATTATGCACCAAGCACATCGTAACCCCTTCATACCTGCGACTCTGTGGAACATTCTGTGTCTCCCGCACCATTGGTCGGAGACTTTTCTTTCAAGGTGCATGATGACTACTAGCACTTGCCATCTTACTATTTTATGAGGGCCATGGTGCCCCAAACAGACCTCCTAGCCAGCGCCCACGTCCATCGCGGCGCAGCAGAAATATGCTGCGCAGTTGAGGCCGCGGGCACTGTTGTCCATGCAGCTCCTCGAGGTGGGGCTGCGTGGAGTTCTTTTGTCTTCTCTTTAGTATTATCTTTTATTTACTTGCAGCAGCTGGACTTATTTTTTAAAAGAAAAGTGCATGATTTCGGGAGTAGGGTACTATAAATTTGTGACATAGTTTAGGAGGAGAACAAAAATAAGATAGGATAGTTTAGACGGACATGCCCCTTCACCAGCACCACCCGGGAAAGCGGACTTGGTGAGTCCAGTGCTCCCGTGTAGTGCCACCCATGTTAATATTACCCACACAAAAACCACTCCTCGGGAACACTCGACTTGTTCAGTCCACGTTGATCTATTTCGATATAGGGTGCAACGTCATATTGATCAGTGGGCTCATACTGCTAAGTTCTTTGTAAATATGACTCCATACTTTAATCATTGAAATAACACCACACAACCGTTAACTGGTGAAGTTTCATTTCGTTTCTTCCTCCTCCTTTTTGGGTGCTTTACTTTTTTTCTCAGGCGGTGTATGTTTTATTTCAATCCACTGACGTTGTTTTAAATGAATTAAATAAAACGCCCCCTCGTGGACTGCCACCTAACCGTGGCGAGGTCTGATCGCTCTGTTGTGATTCGGAGAATTACGCTGGCGGGAGCTTAAACTCCTGGCAGACTACCCAAACCAGACACGTCTGTTGGGCAGGAATCAGACGGAGAGCAGTCCACAACGTACGGGGGGACTCAAAGGCTTTGGGAAGCAGTAGTTCTTCAGCCGAGGGTAATTATTTCATGAGGGGTAAAATAAAATTTTCTAAGGGTTAAAAACAAAAGTGTTCAGTTGTGTTTCGATCGCGGCAGTAAATTATTTTAAAAGATAGTTACAACAACCTAAGATAAGAAAAAAAGACGCACCAAGAAGGAATTATTCGAATGAGACAGAAATCAGTTGTTATGATGTATATGAACATAAAAACAGATGATTACAGTTGCAGCCGAAATTGGATGACTTATTCAAGAGGAAGAGTTTCACAAACTGAGCAAGTCGATAATGCGTTGGTTCATCTCTGGTCCTTACGCGTGTAGTTACTCGGCTTTACATTGATGGATACAGTTCTTCGGTGCCCTCCTAAGGAATATCGAGACAAATTCTGACCAATTTGGGCATTAGATCTTCAAAGTCCCGAGGTAGGTGCAGAGAACTGCCTATAACGTTCCGAAAGTTCTCAATTGGGGAGAGATCCGGCGATCTTGAGGCAAAGGCATGGTTTGGGAAACAGAAAGAACAGCACTACAAACTCTCCTATTGTGCGGACGGGAATTATCTAGCTGAAATGTAAGCCCAGGACGGCTCGCCACGAAGGGCAACAGCCGGCCGCTAGTGGCCGTGCGGTTCTAGGCGCTTCAGTCTGGAACCGCGTGGCCGCTACGGTCGCAGGTTCGAATCCTGCCTCGGAATGGATGTGTGTGATGCCCTTAGGTTAGTTAGGCTTAAGTAGTTCTAAGTTATAGGGGACTGATGACCTCAGATGTTAAGTCCCATAGTGCTCAGAGCCATTTGAACCATTTTTTTGAAGGGCAACAAAACAGGGCGTAGAATATCTTCGCCGCGCCGCTGTGCTGTAAGGTGGTGCGGATGACAGCCAAAGGATTCCTGCTATGAAATGAAGTGGCAGCCCAGACCACCACTCCTGGTTACTGGTCCTTACGGCGGGCAGCACTCAGGTTGGTATCCCACAGGTGTCCGAGGCGTCTCAAGGCACGGCTTCACTGTTCATCAGGGCTCAGTTCGAAGCGGGACTCATCACTGAAGACAATTCTATTCCAGTCTGTGAGATTCCAGCCCGAACACATGTCTGGATGAGTAAGTTCAAATGGTTCAAATGGCTCTGAGCACTATGGGACTTAACTACTGTGGTCATCAGTCCCCTAGAACTTACAACTACTTAAACCTAACTAACCTAAGGACATCACACACATCCATGCCCGAGGCAGGATTCGAACCTGCGACCGTAGCAGTCGCGTGGATCCGGACTGAGCGCCTTAACCGCGAGACCACCGAGGCCGGCGATGAGTAAGTGATTCACAAACAATAAGTTGAGTGCACATATTTTAACGTCATTCATTTCAAATGGGGTCGCAGGAAATGGTTTAAACGAGTGTCGCTAGGGAGAAGAGGGGTGCAGATAAAGTATTTTTAGTAATAATTTAATAAAACGCTAGTTGGATGCTAATACTAATGATTCCATACTCCACCCTATAATGCTCTCCCTTTGCCAGTAATATATATATATATATATATATATGGTGAGGTCCCATACTCCGAGGAGCGTAGGGGACGATGTGGGAGACCCACACCGCTGACTAGGCAAGGTCCTAGCGGTGGTGGTTTGCCATTGCCTTCCTTTGACTGTAATGGAGGTGAATGATGATGATGAAGACGACACAACAACACGTGGTTTCACGCCTTACAGCCGCTTCTACACGTCCAACCGACATATTTAAGAACTGAAATACGATCATAAACTGTTTTGCAAATTTTTGCTGTTAAGTGAAGGTTACTAGAAGACTTTGAAACGTCCCCTTTGAACAATTCTTACACGACTGTGCTTAACCTGACACACAATATTTTTAGCGCAACGCAATCTGACTTTCAAAATTCCCTACTAAAGAATGGCCCTGACAAACATTAAACTATACCTTTCACAAATCACTTACCTCACAAAAATCTTCGCTGCTCAAGCTACTGCAATACAGCGAGCGCCACTACTGCCAGCTAAATAGAAGATTCAAACTATGGAAGGCACTAACTACTGATAGGGATAGTTAGCAAATGAAAGATATTAATAGAGAACAAATAATGTATTTACCTTAATATCATCACAAGTCATAATATATATATCAGTTCATGACAAATTACAAAACTCCGCCATCTCTCTCCCCACATCCACCACTGCTGGCGGCTCACCTCCAACTGCGCAACGCTACGCGCTGTTCACAGCCAGCTGCCTAACACTACAATGGCGAGTATTACAACAATGCAAAGCAGCCACAGACTGCACACATCACAGCCAGTGATTTTCATATTGAGCACTACGTAACGTTGCCAATAAGAAAACATAAACAGCCTACTTACATAGCCCCCATGCTCCCCACAAAAAATTTTACAAAATATTTTTTGGGCAGTGGCCAATAATGATTTGATAAAATTTTTCATAATTACAATAACAAACATGTCAAATGCACACACTTATGGATACAATGTTGGTCAAAAGCTAAAATTTTCTCACAGTCCATAAAGACAGTCCTAATCGTACATAACAGTAGAATAGCAGTGTTTTTTTTCAAAGTCTGAGCAGTAAAAGAAAATGCACACGGAAGTAGTGGATTTCCATGCAGTCTTGAAGAAGTAGTGTTGTCCTTCCAATGGAAAGACAGTGCTGACTCTTGATATGCATACAGGTAATGGGCCACAACAGAGCAAACCCACTGCAGAGTCAGTCGAAGTTTTGATGAATATTGGTAGGTAGGTCATCACAGAGCAGACCCACTGTAGTCCTGGTAGAGATTACGGTATTGGTGGGCCACCAGAGGTGCAGACCCACTGCAGTCCTTGTAGAAATAATGGTATTGATGGATCATCAAAGATGTAAACCTACTGTAGTCCTTGAAGAGATGGCCAGCAGCCATCTGTTGTGACTGTGCAGGTGCACAATCACCATTGAAGAGTCTTGCGGATAATATAGCAAGTCCATAAACCACCACTTGTGCACTCACAAAGTTTTTGAAATTGTCCTTAGAACCAGCAATGCTGTTATCCAGTCCCTTGCTGAGTTATTAACACACGTGCAAACACTAACAGTCCCTACTTCTCACATATTGTCCACATACTATGACCAACAGAAACGTGTGCAGTGAAATGTAACTAACAAGTTAATAATATCATGAACTGGTGACAATTACAATTTTATAACATAAGAATACAATTACAAAGGTACACAATTCATCATTAAAAACATAATAATATAGATAACATTTGTAGTAAAACAGGCGTTACAAAAGAATAGAAATAGACATATACGTCAGTGTTACAGGAATTATGACAGGAGTACATACATAAAAGATCACAATAACTTTCGAAACATCAACTTCACACATGAGCATTAAACAGAATAAATAATGTGTAAGCATATTTATAAGGTAAATAACATATTATGAATGCCAATTATATTTGAGGATAACAGTATTCCTCATCATAGTGAATGTAGCTTAATATTAATAGAAGAAAAAATTCTATGAAACTACACAGAGACAGGAAGAAAACAAATACACAAGGGTACACAAACACATAGTGGGATAACACCAATAGGAAAGGACAGGGTTCGTTTTCAGTGTAACAGGTGGTACTGCAGTCCAACCCAAAACTTCATATATCTTTCCTCTTATTTCATCCTTTGTTTCCACCCAACAAATTCTATCTAAGCATGCTTTCTGTATTTATATGTTCATACATTTCTTACCTCAACATTTATTTCCAAGAAAATCCTACCTAAACCTGTTTTCTCAATGCATTTCTTCCAATTCATCGCAACTCATTCTCTTAGAGGCTACCCCCTCTTAAGCTAACTTAAATCTACTGAGCTCAGATGCTAAACTAAGGGACGAGGCAATGCAGCAGCACGTAAAACAATTATTATAAACAGCAATGAAAAAAATGGAAAATTGCAAAGCAAGCTACAGTATAAATTAGCAAAAGTCAAATTCAATAACACTATGCCTGGCAAACAGCAGCAACTTATACCTAAACATGACATAGCGCAAGCAGAAAAAATATTACACTAAAATGGCCATGTCTAATACCTATGTCACATCTTAACATTAGAGTGATGCATCACAAAAACTTACGCTAGTAGATAAGTTACCAAATCGTAAAAAAATTATTTATGCAATTCCTGTGAAGGGAAATGTTTTTTTTTTTTTTTGTGCTCCCTCATTTGTTTTGGATAGATCATAAAATTATTTACTGGATCTGTAGGCATAAAATATTTATATTAGTACATATATTAAATTTTATTTTAACCAATGCTGCAGTGCAGCTAGAAACTTGATATTAAACAAAATGTGTAAATAACAGCTGCGTGCCCACGACGCATTACGTGCAGGTGGTCACTTAACTTTCTTACGGAAATATTTACGACAGCAGTTTCTGCAACAGTCTCACATAGAAATATTTCACAGGTCAAGAATTAGCGTTGCAAATCTGTAGAAACAAAATGCTATTGATATAACAGTGTCCAAAAAAATTTCGTCTGCATTGTAATACATTCACGAATATACACACACATTTCATAACTCTTAAAGTACGTTTCTTGGTTTCCAACATCCTTTTCATAAATCAGAGTCCCTAAACACTACTCATTATTCCTTACCTCATTATACATATACATATTCGTCGACACTTCTTCAATATTTCATCGTGAGAAATACGTAGCATAATAAACATTCCTCAACAACATAATACACATCGTCGTCGTAATAATAACATCATAACACTTCAGTCAAATCTCAAAATCGTCGTAACTTCCTCCAATAATTAAAAAAAATTCTCTGCTCATGTCAAAAGTGTCATCTGCCTCAAACGTACTTTAAAAATCATAATCCCTTTACCAAATACATCATTCAAAGCTCTCATAGTATCACAATGGTTCCAAAAAAATATGAACAGATCACACAGTACAGACAAAATACAATTTCGTAAGTGTAAAGTAATCCAACTCTGTAATTGCGTAAACATATGTCACTGATGTAATAAAAAAAGTTTATCTCTCAGTTAAATGATCAGATAGCTGTGTAATTTGTGTGTTAGAGAAATATGGTACCGATGTGTAAAGTTGTATAAGCAAATACCATATTAGCTAGGGTTCCTTGTGGTTGCCACACACATGGTACACAAAGTAGGCGTGTACCCCCCTGAGGATTAATGTAATTATACCCTCAGGTGTTACAGATTACAGCAATGGAATGAAATGTATCACGGAAAACTTTCTTTGTAATTAAAAAATCTTTGAAAATAAGTGTTTTAAGTATAAAATTGCTCACTCAAATACGTGTACTGTAGCGCTAAACTGTGCGTCTTGTAACATAATCTTTGTGGAAGTGTCGTAGTTATCGTCCTCCGAAAGCTAAGTTCTGCAGAAGTCAATGTACTTACCTCATGATAAACAAAAGTGAAATGCTTTGCGTATAGATATCGTAGTTATTACGCTTATTGCCGTGATGAGGAAAGTACTGTACAGTAACGTATTGTTATGCCACGAAAAAGGCTGTCTCATTGTTGCTATACCACAAAAGTTACTACTAAAACATGTTTTTCTTCCTAGAAGAATTCAGAAAACTGTGCAGATATAAAACAGATACACTGCAAAAGCAACATTGTAAATTGTCACTCATTAGTAGCGTCGTGATAAAAATCGTGTAGCTGTCACATAAACTAACCTCTGTGTCATCTGGTATCTCTCAGAAAGTACTTTAAATCCGGAATGTATTTTCAAGTAAACCAAAATGTTGCATTAAAATCTCATTAGCAGTACTGGTAAATGTTCTAAGTATGTGAGCCTTATAGTCGTTACGTAATCGTGCAACAAACAAGCAAGAATGTACACACACAATAACACTGTGACGTCTGTTCACTATAACAATGCATTCGTCATATCTGTTTAAATAAGTTCTCTTGGTTCTTGATTGGATATTTAACTTCAAACATTGTTGCATGGTAACAGTTTCTAAAGCATACTAGTAACGTGAAGTGAAACGTTTTATGGCAAAGACAAAGTTAAGAGGCAGATTATCTGTCAATAAATGGTTTTACATGTGAAATGTGGTGTAAACCTTTACTCATCCTAGTACTCACAGTTTGATTTGAATGCAATTATCATGTTGTATACGTCGGTAAGGAATGCTGGAATTTTTCTCAAGGTTAGCGTCTATGTTATTTTTCTCTGAGCCACTTGGCGCACGCGGCTGCCTGCTGTGCGAGTCATTGTCTGTCTCTTTGTTGGCGCGCGTCGTTATTGGGATTAGGAGACCTAACTTCTACGAATTCGCCTTGCCGAGAGGGCCCTGCTCTGTTTGAATCCCGCCAGTTCTGATGCAATTGACGTCTGTCGTTATGATCATATCGTCTGTCGTCATTTCGGTAGAATCCGTAGTTTCTTCCTTGTCGGTCACGTGGTGGAGAATTTCTCCCTGAATCGTAACTCCGCGCTGAACTGTTGCGTCTGAAGTTATTCTGTCTCCCCTGGTAATAATTGTTTTGGTTCCCATATTGTCTGTTTCTGTGGTTACCTCTGTCATATTCATTACTACGGAAATGCGATCTTTCTCTGTAACTATTATTACTCTGCCAGTGGTTGTCATATGGGTGGTGTCTGTTTTGGTCACGATTTGCGTTGTAAGAATAGCCTTGTCGTGTCCAGTTATTGTTTCTGTCGTCACGGAATTGTGACGTATGTGACCTGTAGTGATTGTTTTCCTGTTTTCGCATCCGGCGACTGTCAGTGTCAATTTCTAATTCTTGTAAGAGTCCCTGAAATGCTTCAATGTCGTCTTTGCAACGTCCTGCCAAAATAATATGTCGTAAATGTTCAGGCAGTTTGATTAAGCAAATGCGGATGAGTTCTGAGGGGCTGTATGGGTTTGAAAGATATTGATTCTTATGCAACATGTCTTCAAAATATTTCATAAGACTGGAGAATTCAGATTGTTCGAAATGTTTCATCATTATGATGCCATGTTTTACGCGGTCTTGTGTGGCTTGAGACCAATATGCTGAGAGGAAGGCATGGTAAAATTCTCCTTCACTGTGGCAATCGTGAATGACCGATCGCATTCTTACAGCTGGTTCATTCTCTAAATAGCCACACATAAATTCTAATCTGTGTTCTAATGACCAGTTGGGAGGAAAACAATGAGAGAATTGATGGAGCCATGCTTGTGGATGGATGTCGTTGCCAGAATTCTTAAATGTTTTGAATTTACGTGTAGTAATGAACAGCTTATAGTCAAAATCATCATGTCGGCGAGTCGCATATCGGTCATTGTTAGGTCGTGTCGGCCGTTCCATCTCAAAATTCGGTGCACATTCCCAATTTCTTTCATTACTTCCGAAATGCCCTGTGTTATTATTTTGCAGCTTTTCCGTGTTTCTAAGTCCCTCTTCCCGTGTTGGAGCGCGAGTGTTCTCTGAAATACGTAATTCTTGTATTACCTGTGTCAGCTGATCTTGTACTTCCCGGATTTCTCTTTGGTGTTGTGTATTGATTTGATTTTGATTTTGTTTGAATTTTCTAATTTGTTCATACTCTTCAGTGTCCATGAAAGCTACAGGTGTTGTGTCATTCAGATCATCATCTACCTTTGTAGATAAGTTAGTGAACTTATCTGAAAGTTCGGCTACTTTATCCGATAGTGAAATCATTTCCTCTCTATGTTTTTCTGAACCAAGTTTCAGAGTGTCCATTTGTGTTGCAATCATGTCTACTGTGTCTTTTAAGTTTTCTTGACTTTTTGCAAGTTGCGTAACCGAATCGGTAGATGCAACTGCGTCAATTTTAGCTTGCAAGGTGTTGTGATTTTCATGAACAATAGTTTGCAGTTCTTTTATGGCTGCTTCGTGATTCTGTAATGCATTTTCATGACGCGAAAAAATAGGTTGGAAATGCTCACAAATTTGTGTTTTTACGTCGTTACAGACTTTTTGACATTTCGATTCAATGTGATGTAACTCAGCAGTTAAATCCTCACGTGTTCGTTCAAGAGTTTGCTCCAATGAGTCTAACTTTTTAAGATTTTGTTCCATTGTGTCTAACTTTTGAAGCTTTTGCTGTGTTTGTCTCTGATTTTGTTCCATTGTGTCTAACTTTTCAAGCTTTTGCTGTGTTTGTCTCTGATTTTGTTCCATTTGTTGCATTAATTGCAATAATAATGTATTAGTGTCTGGAATCTGTTTCTCTACGCTTTTCGGCAGTGCATTTGCACCGACAACATTCACATTTTGACAAGCAGAAAATGTGTCTTGACTTATTTGAGAAAACGGTGATGACCCAAAACCTGAATCTACAGTATTTGCGAAATTGTGTCCTGTTATTTCTGATTCCTGAGGCGAGCTGTTGCCGACCGATCGATCGATAATGCTTCCCTCTTCACTAATTGTTTCACTGTCCGTGCCATTGTTTGCCGCCCGCTCCATTTCCCTATGCGCAATTACCAAATTACTACTTTGAACATTAGTTAATTCATTACTCTGCGGCGCTAACACACTGCCTTCGTCTTCACTGTCATTTCTCAGTTTACTTTGGAGCCTAGTATTACGTTTTTCACACGCCATTATTGTCACAGTATTTCACACGACAACACAGAAAAACACAATTTGAAGAGCAAAATAAAATAACGTAGCAATGGAAATAATGTCTAGTTAATTGCAGCTGCGAAATACTTGGTGCAAATCTACATGCATGCCACAACTGTTTTACTCTACAACAATGAAAAACTACAACTACAAAGGAGATTCTCTCTACAATTACGCGCTAGCAATAAACAAAAGCTACACTAAATACACAAACTACAAGAAAAAATCAGAAGATTCCAGTGAGGTATCCTAGGCTAAGGGTCGACATATGAAACGTCCCCTTTGAACAATTTATATATGGCTGTGCTTAACCTGACACACAATATTTTTAGCGCAACGCAATCTGACTTTCAAAATTCCCTACTAAAGAATGGCCCTGACAAACATTAAACTATACCTTTCACAAATCACTTACCTCACAAAAATCTTCGCTGCTCAAGCTACTGCAATACAGCGAGCGCCACTACTGCCAGCTAAATAGAAGATTCAAACTATGGAAGGCACTAACTACTGATAGGGATAGTTAGCAAATGAAAGATATTAATAGAGAACAAATAATGTATTTACCTTAATATCATCACAAGTCATAATATATATATCAGTTCATGACAAATTACAAAACTCCGCCATCTCTCTCCCCACATCCACCACTGCTGGCGGCTCACCTCCAACTGCGCAACGCTACGCGCTGTTCACAGCCAGCTGCCTAACACTACAATGGCGAGTATTACAACAATGCAAAGCAGCCACAGACTGCACACATCACAGCCAGTGATTTTCATATTGAGCACTACGTAACGTTGCCAATAAGAAAACATAAACAGCCTACTTACAACTTTTACTCACAAAAATTATCGGATTAACCCATCATAGGTGCACATGACGTTCTTAGTCAAGATATTCACATTCAGAGATATTGTCAATATTTCCTTTAAAACAAAGGCTGCTTTGGAGGGTGGTCAATGTAATATCCTCTACTAGTGTGTCTGGGTAGATAGGACCGATATGCTGGCCATTCATTGCATGTGCAAATATCTATGAGAGAAAGAAACACTGCTGAAGGCTAAAAGCCAGTCGCTTCGCCTCTATGCGCGAAAAGTGCCGTCCTACGTGAAATGGCTCTGAGCACTATGGGACTTAACATCTATGGTCATCAGTCCCCTAGAACTTAGAACTACTTAAATCTAACTAACCTAAGGACATCACACAACACCCAGTCCGTCCTACGTGAAGCGGGCTATAATAAACGCTACTGTGTACTGTTGCTTCCGTATACGTCTGCCAAACAAACTTTCTCTTGGAAGTGTAGTTTAATTCAACAGCGAGTTTACATTCTTTACTGTATATTTGGTAGAAATTAAATTTGCTTCAGATGAGTGACAACACCTATGACAGTGGGTAATACTTGGGTTTTAACTGCCGTATCTTCAGGTGCAACAATATATGTAAGAACTGAAATATAATTGTAAATTTTACTGCAAGTTTGTGCCAACAGCCTTGCGTGCAAGTTGTGCCAACAGCCTTGCCCATATGGTAACACAGGTTCCCGTCAGATCACCAAAGTTAAGCGCTGTCGTGCTAGGCTTGCGCTTGGATGGGTCACCGTCCGGATCTACCGAGTGCTGTTGGCAAACAGGGTGCACTCAGCCCTTGTGAGGCCAACTGAGGATCTAGTTGACGGAGAAATAGCGCCACCGGTACGAAAACTGACAACGGCCAGGTGAGTGGTGTGTTGACCACATGGCCCTCCATATCCACTGAGGATGACATGGCGGCTGGATGGTACCTTTGGGCCTTCAAGGCCTATTCGGACGGTGTTACGTTACTGTAAGTTTGTGCTATTACATAAAGTTTAACTGAAGATTTTTAGTCAAAAAAATAATCACATTAATCCATCCAACATTCTTAGTCAATGTAGTTCCATTCAGAGATATCGTCAATATTTTTTAAAGAAAAAAAAACGAAGGCGGCTTGGGAGGATGATCCATGTAATATCCTCCACTAGTGTGTCCAGGTAGGTCGAACCGATATACTGGCCATTCACTGCATGTGCAAGTATCCATAAGAAAAAGAAACAATTCTGAAGGCTAAAACCGATTTCGAAGATATATGAGCAACTGAAACGTAGTTACCGATTGAAATAGTGCAAGAAAATGTTCAAATGTGTGTGAAATCTTATGGGACTTAACTGCTATGGTCATCAGTCCCTAAGCTTACGCACTACTTAAGCTAAATTATCCTAAGGACAAACACACACACCCATGCCCGAGGGAGGACTCGAACCACCGCCGGGATCAGCCGCACAGTCCATGACTTCAGCGCCTTAGACCGATAGTGCAAGACCGTGGGTACAAAGCAGAAGGAACTAGGAACGCCGCTTTCTTACTATCTCAAAGATACGGAAGGTGTAGCTTGAAAGAATAGGACCTTTTTACTTCCTTTCATCTTTTTACTTTCTTACATCTAAATAAAAGTTTACTCTCAGAAGAAGAGCCAGCACGCAGAATAAGTATCCGTGAACCTTTCCCTATGTGAACTTTAGACCCGCCAGCATCATCACTCATTTTGCAGCAGGTATTCACGGAATGATTCTGGTTCACTCATGATTCTCCAAGGTAGAACTGTAGAACTACCTCCTCCTATGGGTGTCGTGCATCTTTATAACAGACGTGGTTCGTGCTGCTTCTATTTCACCTCTTTCAATTAAAAACATTCTTCTTAACATATCTGAAACCAATTGACGAAGCGCTACCTTTGAAACCACTTTACTCAGGCATAATTGTAATTAGTTTTTGTGAAGTTGAGTATTCCCTTCTTATATATGTTCCGGCCAAACCAGCAATTAGGATCACCCAGTTTCCCCTAGGCCAAACTCGGTCACCCTGTTACCGATAGGATACAACAGTTTAGCCTAGTTCGAATCGGTTTATCCTAGTTAACATTATTATGGAGAACTTACCTATAGAACAGGCAGGCTTCAGACCTGGCCGTAGTTGCTGTGACCAAGTTCTGGCATTAACATCTTACATAGAGGCTGGCTTTCAACAGAAATTGAAAACAAGTGCTGTATTTCTAGACTTAACATCTGCATATGATACTGTTTGGAGAGATGGAATAATTTACAAACTCTTAAGAGTGATTCCTTGCCAGATTCTAACATCCTTAATACATAATATGCTGAGTAACAGAACCTTCCAGGTCACCCTAAACGGAAAGACAAGCAAAACAAAACTTATTAACAACGGGCTTCCGCAAGGCTCCGTATTGGCCCATCTTCTGTTTAACCTCTACATAGCAGATCTCCCAAACACAAAGTCAAGAAAATTTTGCTATGCGGATGACATAGCACTGGCTACCAGAGACAAGTATCTCTTCAATACAGAGGAAGTCCTTAATAATGACGTTGAAATACTATACAATTATTTCAAGAAATGGAGACTCAAGCCAAACCCTAACAAAACTGAAGTATCTACATTCCTTCTTAATAACAAAATGGCAAATGAAATTATTAACATAAAACTCGGAAACACCAACCTCAAACATAATAAGTTTCCAAAGTACTTAGGTATAACATTGGATCGCACTCTTTCTTACCGAAAACATCTGGAGAACACCACTGCAAAAATTGGAACATGGAATAACATCATCCAGAAACTTAGCGGTACTACTTGGGGAGCTAACGCAAAAACATTACGCACCTCATCTATCGCCTTAGTGTTCTCTGTGGCTGAGTGCTGCGCTCCAGTCTGGATTAATAGCTGTCACACCAAACTTATTGACAGGCAATTAAATAACACAATGAGGTTGATTTCTGGAATTGTTAAATCAACGCCGACGTACTGGTTACCGGTGCTATGTAATATCCTGCCTCCGGACCTGCGTAGAAAAGCGGCCCTACTGCACGAATTCAGAAAGATTGAGACAAAACCAGAACTACCAATTAAAGAAGAATTTTCACAACTGCGACACACTCGATTGAAATCAAGAAAGCCACCCATACGCACAGCTGAGCAGCTTCAAAATAATAACTATGACCACATGAAACAATGGAGACTAGATTGGAACCAAAAGACAAATGACCAACTACAGACCTGGTTTGAGAGCTATAACTGCAACATCTCTGGAATGGAACTAACACGGAAAACATGGTCCGCATTAAATCGAATACGTACTGGACATTGCAGGTGTGCGGATTCACTACACAAATGGGGAAGAGCGATGTCACCAGAATGCGACTGCGGTGCCCCTAGACAGACGATCCAACACATCCATGGTGAATGCTCCTTGCGAGCATATGCAGGGAACTGGTCCGACTTCCTGGAGGCATCCCCATCGGCGCTAGAATGGATCTCAGACCTCGATATAACCTTTTAACTGACCAATATAAACATAAATTATATTTATGATTGTTATAAGATTTTAATGTCTAACACTTGATGTATTAATGTTGCATGTATAGCCATACGATAAATAAAGTAAATAAAAATATCCTAGTTAGAATTTACATGCTTTAGTCTGAACTAAGTTTATCTAGTCGGAATGCATGTCGCTACCTATACGAACAGGGAACCCCGAATCATCTCTGGATCGCCCCTCGCGCCTCTCAACCGTTGTTCGCTCGCACCGTTCTTTGTTTTGACTGGTATTTTGCGTCGACGAGTGGGCGCGTTAAGTTGCTGGTTGCATTTAAAAAATTTTATTATAATCCTAGTATAATTATTGTGAGGCGTTTCATTATGGATGAGCCTTCGTGTACTAGACAAGCCAATCAAAAGCTGTGGAGAGAAAAGTTTCTGATGGAAATTTTGCAGAGTGAAAACAAAATGTCTTCTCCTTATAGTGTGTTATCAGTAGACGAATATGCGGATTTGGTTAAACAAGTAGAAGACACGGAAAAATTGAAAAAAAAAGAACATCATTACACAAAAGAAGACTGAAACGATTTGCTGGTTTGAAAATTGGTGATGTAAAAAAGCGCATTGCACGGTGTGAAGGGAATATAAAATATTTTGTTCCAGCTGATGAACTTTATGATGTAATTAACGCAGCTCATGTAGCTGTTGGTCATGGTGACCGCCGAGACATCAAAAAAAATATGCCAACATCACAAAGGAAATGATATGCCTCTATTTATCAATGTGTGATGTTTGTCAACAAAAGAAGATAAAACAGGGCTAGTTTCAAAGCCAATTGTCCATTTGGAAATGAATAGCAGATGCCAAGTCGATTTGATTGATTTCCAAACACAACCATACTGGAATTTAAAATTCATTTTAGTTTACCAAGACCATCTCACAAAATTTGTTCTCCTTCGTGCGTTAGCATCAAAGAGGGCTTATCATTTGAATGACGTATTCCTAACTGTAGGGGCGCCGTACATTTTTCTATCTGGTAATGGCGGAGAATTTGTCAATAATGGTATAAGCGAACTCGCAAATTTTTGGCCAGAACTGAAAATTGTGTGTGGAAAACCAAGGCACAGCCAAAGTTTTGTTGAACGTGCCAACCAAGACATTGACAATATGATAAATTCTTGGTTAACGGGCAACAGTTCGACGAAGTGGTCCAATTCATGAAAAATCGAGCTTACCACTCTGGCATAAAACAGTCACCTTACATAACATTATTCGGAATCGAACCTAGAGTAGGACTTTGCACTTCCTCGTTGTCTCAAGAAATCATAAATGATATTCAGGATGAAGATGACCTAAAGAAGGCAATCGAAGATGTCAGCAATACTGAACAGTACGAAAACAGTGATGATGATAACATTGTAAAAATTGACACAAACGACCTTCAAAACGCTAGAAAAATTGCGACAGATTTTTTTTTTAAAAACGAAGCAAGCTAAAAGAATGAAAGCTTCCTCTGACAAATTCCCTCCATCAGCTGACACTGGAGACAACGTAACCATAGCCTACCTATTCCAGATGTAGATAAAGGCAGAGGTGACATTCGAAACATAATTGGAGTAATACTTCAAAATCTGATGAGGGCCTCTACAAAGTTGGCACCAAACATGGCGTATTTCGAAAACATTATGGCAGGTATAATTTTATTAAAATTTTCCATAATTTTTTGTAATAAAATATTTAAAAAATATTTGTTTTAACTTTTCTTATGGTTTTAGAACTGATTTCGACGTCTGCATTCAGAGGTTTTTAGATGTGGCAGATATTAACCAGGATATTGAAATATCTTTAAGGACTGCAGCCACAAAACATTGTGTTGGATCAGGGCAAGGCTTCGTGAAAGGCAGTTGCATGAAAAACTGTACAACAAACAAATGCAATTGTAAGAAAAACAAAGTACTCTGCAATTCTAAGTGCCACCAAAGTAAACCTTGCAAAAATAAGTAAATAAGCAAATTGCAGATAAGGTGATTTCTGTGTATGGATATATGTAAGTTGATCTAGTGGTAAATGTGAAATTACTGATTAGTTAATAAATAACTCTAATGAATCATATTGACTATTTTATTTCTATTCCTTTATTCAGTTCACTTTGAAAAGCTTATAGAAGATACAAACTAGGTGAAATTAGTTCAGACTAGGACCTACCAGTTTATCCCAAAGCATGTAAATTCTAACTAGGAAAAACCGATTCGACCTAAGCTAAACTGTTTTATCCTATCGGTGACAGAATGAACGAGTTTGACCTAGGCGAAACTAGTTCATCCTAAAATCAGGTTTGGCCGGTAACATATACATTTCAAATGGGAGCATTGTAAAACACAGTTGTCAAAACCATCTGTTTGTGTTACAGGTTTCTTGAGTTACAAGTTTCTTTCACGTGACACTAAAACAAATTTCCCTGAGGTTTCTACAACTCCGACACTTTTGCTTTCTATTCTCTGTACAGTTCTCTTGCCGACGTGTGGTTCTGCAGTTCGTTCTTGAGTCTTCAAAATGTCAAAAATAGAATTATCGCTTTCAGATTCACATTTGAAGAAGTTATAAATGCGGGAAATAAACCTCCTCGACTGCTTGTGAAGCATCTACATTACATCTACATAACTACTATTCAATTCACAATTAAGTGCCTGGCAGAGCGTTCATAGAGTCACCTTAGAGCTATTTCTCTATCCTTCCCCTCTTGAACAGCGCGCTGGAAATACGAACGTTTTAATCTTTCCGTGCGAGCTCTAATTTCTCTTATTTTATTATGATGATCAATCCTTCCGATGTAGGTGGGCTCCAGCAAAGTATTTCACATTCTGAGGAGGACGCTGGCGACTGAAATTTCATGATAAAATCCTACCACAACGAAAAACGCCTTTGTTTTGATGATTGCCACCCCAATTCGCGTATCATATCCATGGTAGTCTCTTCCCTATTTCGCGAAAATACAAAATCCGCTGCCCGTCTTCGAACTTTTTCGATCAGTCCTATCTCCTGTGGATCCCACACCTGACAGAAATAATCCAGAAGAGGGCGCAAAAGCATAGTGTACGAAGTCTCTTTAGTAGACCTGTTGCATTTTATAAGTGTTCTACCAATAAATCACAGTCTTTGGTTTGCTTTCCACACAACGTCATCCATGTGACAGCTGCATTTTAAGTTATTCGTGATTGTAATCCCTAAGTATTTAGTTGAATTGATAGCCTTTAGAATCGTTTAAAGGTAAACCGAATTTAGCAGATTCCTTTAAGTACTCATGTAGATGATTTCAGTCGATTCATTATTTAGAGTCAATTGCCACTTTTCTCAGCGTACAGATATCTTGTCTAAGTCGTTTTCTAATTTGTGTTAATCTCTGAGACTTTATAAAACGGAAATTTACAGCATCATCTGCAAACAGTCTGAGAGGTCTGCTCAGATTGCCTCCTACATCATTTAGTAGATCAGGAGCAGAGGAGCCCCAAAACAAAATCAAATGGGGCTTAACATCTGAGATCATCAGTACCCTAGCCTTAGAACTGCTTAAACCTAACTAACCTAAGGACAGCACACACATCCATGCTCGAGGCAGGATTCGAACCTGCGATCGTAGCACCCGCGTGGTTCCGGACTGAAGCGCCTAGAAACGCTCGACCAAGCCCCAAAACACTTCGTTGCAAACGCCAGGCATCACTTCTATTTCACTCGATGATTTCCCGTCAGTTACTACATACAGTGATCTTTCTGACAGGAAATCACGAATCCAGTCGCACAACTAAACTGGATTGTCGCAAAATACGGCAACAACGCAACGTGCGGGAGAGAGATTCTCGCAAGCTGGTTTGTAACTTGCGGCTATCTTTAAGAAAAAGAATGAATCTTATTGGCTGCAAGTAGTTAATGGCGGGGGATGCGCAGAACGGCTGAAACTGGGGCCACCTTCCAACGTGACGCGAATTTTTTTTTTAGAGCAAAATAACTATCATGAGCAGAGCTAACATCTGTAGAAGTACAGTGTCAACAAACTACTTCACACTATCGTACGGCATGCGTTTCAGTGTGCAAAGATAATGCTTATTATATGCACCACCCGACAGGGTAAAGAACTCATAATTTGGACATGAAGTGACCCTAAATCTTCGCTTCAGAATGACGGTAATTTCGATACAGTTACCACGCTGTTATTTTAACTAACATGAGCACTGATAGTTTTCATAAACTCTATTTAAATCTTCGCATTGTACAGATCATGAGTTGTACACAAGGACCATGAGTCTATTATAATCCAAGTAAGATAATGCAACTCATGATTTTCATGCGAGAGTTGGAACTTTAATAGTGGCAACTATTTATTTACAGCTCGTACAAAATAGATACGTGTTTCAAAGTTTTACTGACCTTCAGAGTAGTCACCAGCATTGTGTATAACCCTTTGCCTGCGATGTGGAAGTCGTAGGATACTCTTAGCAGTGCCCGTTATGTTGACAGTTCGAGCGGCGCGGTCTAATTGCCCGACGAATTTGTAGCACTTCTGAAGCCAATGCCGTGAAGTGTTCCCTTCAGTTTAGAAATTGAGTTGAACTCACTAGGGCTTTAGCATTCTCCTGCGAAATGGTGGTCAGGTCCTGCAGAAAGTGACATCACTTCTGAGTCTAAGCTGGTCGTAGGTTGTGTTCCAAAAATGAACAGCATAGAGACAGAAGTGATGACACTTTCTGCAGGACCTGACCATCATTTTGCAGGACAATGCTCAAGCATGTACAGTGCAAGCTGTTGCTGATTTGTTTGACTGATGGGGCTGCTAAGTGCTATACCACCTAATGCACTCCCCTGACTTAAGCCCTCGTGAGTTCAACTCGATTTCTAAACTGAAGGAAACACTTCACGGCATTCGCTTCAGAACTGCTACAAATTCGCCGGGCAATAGACCGCGCAGTTCGAACTGTCAACACAACTGGCACTGCTAAGAGTATCCTACGACTTCCCCATCGCTGGCATCGGGTTATACCCAATGCTGGTGACTACTTTGAAGGCCAGTAAAACTTTGAAACACGTATCTATTTTGTACGAGCTGTAAATAAATAGTTGCCACTATTAAAGTTCCAACCCTCGCAGCAAGGAATAAATAATTCATAAAGTTTTTACATGAACTTTCACTGTGGCTTCATGGTTAACTGACTATAACGTAAGAGAGACTCCAAAACTGTTCTGTCTCACAGCACACGTCCTGATGAAGTCTTTCAATCCTTTTACTATAGACTGAACTTCAGAACTCTACCACATGGAGAACATCACATAAAAGACTTCTTACAATACCGAATCCTATTGCTCCATAAAATTTAGCAATTCTTTAATTAACTGCAATTAATAATTTAAGCACTTTCACCTTATACAAAAAGGGAAATTCGGAACATTCTTGTAGCAGGAACAGGATCACTTCATGGTGAGTGACACAGTTTGTAATACACTGTTAGTACTAATCATTTATTATTTGAACACTTCAGCAAACACTGGTCCATGCACGCATTTACAGGATTAAATATTACTTTGCTCAAAGGTGGATGCAGTTGCGATATTTTGAGGTGTTTGAACAAAGTCGTATGGTGCAGTGATGATTCTTGATGCAGTATCTTCTGTAAAATATTTTCTTGGAATCGTAAATGCAGATTTTAGAGCAACCCAGTGAATGTCATGATAAACGGCCAACAACAACATACATCTGAGGCATAATTGCTCCACTTTTAGGGACTGATGACCTTAACAGTTAAGTCCCATAAGCTTTCACACATTTTGTACTCCACTTTTGCAGACACCTTTGCCTCATTGATGAATCGGGGTGTTGACTTGTGGAGATCTAGTCAGTCACTGACTACACAGCACAAAGACTTCTCACATCAAATAGCACCACTCCAATTTTCACAAGCTCGCTTAAGCGTTTTCGTTGCAGACAGATTTCGTTCCAGATTTTATATCGTGTTCAATCCCGCATGTCCTAACCATGGACGAGCAATCCAATACATAAAGTGACATAGCTTAAAAAATGACATTTACAAAATACTTCCAGAGTGTGTCAAATTACAGGATAGGAAAAAATATTTACATATACATCAAATCAAAGAAATTAAAGAATACAGATGTTACATTGTTGATGATTGACTTAAGTGTTACGTATGCCCCAAGTTTCAGTGTTGTTTCCTGTTAAGGATACCATCAGCGAAACATCTATAACACTTCATTCAGTGATGAGCATAGCCACAAACAGTGTTCATGAAAAACAATTAATTCATACACAGATTACATTACATGGAATATGATTTCATCAAATTGCCAAAGATTACCACCATTTAAGTTCAGTATAAACACACTAGCATAGTAAGTGTTTTTTTACCACAGAAAATTTTGCATAACAGTGTGTAGAAAATATACATAGAAAACTTATACATCGTTAAAAATTATAAAAAAAACTATACAAGACAGATTCTTTTCAGTTCATTACATACAATATTATCTACAAAATAGTTTCGATACATTAAATGTTTTTTTATAACTTTAAGCAGTTCATTTAATTTGCATTATGGCAAATATTTACGCTTATAATGACTTAAATTTCAGAAAACTAATAGAAGTTTCCTTTTCAGTTTATGAAAGTCACTAATCAACCGTCTTTCATAAACTTATTTGATATGAAAGTAATCTCTCTGTTTAAAAGAGATTAAAATGGTTCAAATGGCTCTGAGCACTATGGGACTCAACTGCTGTGGTCATCAGTCCCCTAGAACTTAGAACTACTTAAACCTAACTAACCTAAGGACATCACACACAGCCATGCCCGAGGCAGGATTCGAACCTGCGACCGTAGCAGTCGCACGGTTCCGGACTGCGCGCCTAGAACCGCGAGACCACCGCGGCCGGCCTAAAAGAGATTACTTTTATCTGAAGTATATAGTTATCTATTAATTAGTATAAGCAGTCCATTGAAAGAAAACAAAACATTATTGTACACACTATTTACAGTAAGCAAAAAATTTTTGCTGCCACTTTACCAATTCAGACAGTCCTTAATAAACACTTCTTTATCATATTCGCTTAGCAAAACCATTTGCTTCCCACTTAGAATTTCGGCAGTCCATTTTCACCTTCTGTAGACTTAGTCATGTCCATTATTATGCTGCAGATGACTATGCATTGCAAACTCTGGATTATCATGTTTCTTTTCACATCGTTTCATTCCATTTTACTGAAAATCTTGGTTATTACAAACCCAGTTAAATCGCACAGAATCTGAAACTTATGCTTTTAAATTAGCAGGATTGTAATGGTAACTCATATGACAGTATGAACTCAAATTCGCAAGAACAATATTTACAAGAATACTTGTACAACAACATTTCACAGAGTATTGTCTCCATGTTCCTGGATAACTGTGTTCCTTATTCTGTCCACGGACATAAGCTTTTAAGTCCAACACACTGCAAACACCAAATAGTTTCTTGTATTTTGGATGTAACAGATATCATAGGTTAGTTTGAAGAGTCCTTTGTACTTCAAACCATTGTAAATACATTTAAATTTCGACATAAACCTCTCCCACACCCTCTAATTATAGTAGCAGTAATTTCATTTTGCTGATCTTTCTACGACAAGTCTTAAAGAGGCCTAATTTCGTCCAAAGGAATGTTGGCTACAGTGCTTTAGCTGTCTCCGGTGGTTTCTTTGGTGCCGAGCTCTGTAAATTATTAACGGCCTGAATACTATGTTGCCAGTGTATATTATCATCCACCGGTCCTTTCTTTTTCGGTTCTGTCTATACTTCCGGTACGAGCTTTGAAATTATCTCGTCTTCTGGTGCGTAACTGTATTCAGTCAGGAATTCATCAAATCTAATTGCCTCACCATATTCTTCATCGGTACTATCTTTCGAATCTGACCACCCAGGGACACTATTTGGATCCGACATAAACGCTTTTTTTTGTTATGTGGTAAATTATTTGTCTCATCTTTTATCCTAATTTGAACATTTAAAGTTACGGCATTCTTCTGTGTTCATAATTCCTTCTCTATCACAGCAGGCTCTTCATGTAAGCTGTCTTCATCGGTTCTAATGAGACTTTTATTTCAATAACTCGTAAGAAATCGTCTTGCTATTTAGAACAGTCTGCTCTATTATATTTTCATTGTTAGGGAATACTTCATCAGCAATGCTAATGATTTCCTTTTCGTCTATCATTCTCCTGTCTGTAAGGGGTACATATTACTTCCCTTCCTACTGAGGCGTAGCGCATTACATCGTGCCTATTGAGATCACATATAACAGCAGTGAACATACGTGCAGTATGAGTCATGTGCAGGACAGGTGGCATCAGATGCCCGAGAGTATGTAGTTTCTAGCTGACGGACACTGCTGGAGCTGCAGTCAAAATACTGTAATTTTTATTTGCAGTTTTGCTTGTTTACTTTTCTAATTTTTTTAATTACCATTATAATTGTGCTTAGTCATGAGAATGAATGAAAGTGTGAATATGAAATAATGTTTTATGTGAAGTTTTTATACTATACATTGAAGTAACTAGTCTCGTGAGGATGTTCGAAATGACGTGCGTGCCAGTCATTCGTACCGGGGAATCAGTTTATGGTACTGGGGGAATAAGATTATGATTACCGTAAAACATTTTTGTTAAGAGGGAGTTAATTTTACATTTGTGCGTTTTCAAAATTTATTTATGGTAATTTACTGTCGGATTTAGTGATAAATTTTGATTAGTTCTGTACATATGCGCGGGACTGAGCGGGTTAGATGATGATTTCCGATTAGTTGCGATGTTTCTCTGCTAATTAGCAATTAGCATATTGGAGAGTATTTTGGGAACTGAAACTTCTTTTGTGTAGGGAGATGAGGAGGGTCGGGGCTTGGATCTCACAGTCATCAAACCTACTGATATGTGCTCCGATGAAAATGCTTAATATTGTGATATTTCGGCACCAAAATGTTTGAGAAGTGCCGTTAAGTGTGGAAGAGAGTTCGATTTAATGTACGGTTTGAAATTCAGAACTTTTGGTGACATTTTAAATATCTAAATTCCGCGTAGCGTGTTGCTTACTAGCGAACGTGAACATTTTATTACGTGTGGCTGATTTTAGCAACATTTGAGCGAGCTACTTTAAAAGAAACAATCCGTTTGTAAACTTTCTGTGAAGGATAACTAATAATTACCATAAAGTGGCTATGGTTATGAATGATGCGCGTCTGTAGACTGTTCAGACTTTGTACGGCTTAACGTAAGGCTTTTGTAACTGGTGTACGCAACATTACCGTAACAGTGTGAAATTTTTCCCACGTAATTACGTTCATTTAATCATTATTAACCTCTCACCGACAAAACTATTTTTAGTGCGACTTGTGGTTACGAAGTGAACATCTGTTTTCTCTATAGCCTTTTCCGGCTGAGAACTACATTTCAGTAACTTAAAGGAGGCGTGCGTGTGAGAAGAGACTCACGAGATGAGTGGAATGTTATCAGCAGCAGCATAGCACCGCACCGCTGCACGATCACCTCTTCGAATTTTTCTTCACGCAAACTCTGTGCGGCACTTTTCGCACTTTCACCATTCTCCTTTTTGTCGGTTTATGAGCTACTTTTTACGATCCCTTTTCTACCTATATCTTCATTTGACTTTCTGATAGCACAATCTCTTTCAAAGTCTGTACATTGCTTTAGTCCCTTATACACATCGTCGATCTGGTCACATCAATTGGTCATTGCTAACAATTCATGATGAGAAGTATTTTCTACTTTGTTATTATTGAAGCTATTAAAATGTAAACATCGAGTGACTAGGGCCTCCCGTCGGGTAGATCGTTCGCCGGGTGCAAGTCTTTCGGATTTGACGCCACTTCGGCGACTTGCGCGTCGATGGGGATGAAATCGAACCCGTGTCATTAGGATTGACATTCTGTCGGGCTGATCACTTTTTTCTTTTATTTTTCATTTTGTTCGTTGTTGATCGTTGTGATTGGTCGTTGCGGACGTCACGTAACATCCGTTCAAGTTCGTTGTTGATCCTTTCACTCAGTTTTTTATTACAGAGGCCAACCAGCTCTCTGATCAAACACGCTTTTTTCTTTAATCTCATTTTGTTCAGTTTAGTTCGTTGCATCTGCTCGGGGCGGACGTCGCAAGACACCCGTTTCAGTTCATCGTTTCTCAATTAACTCAGTTTTTTTTTTTTTCATTACAGGGGGCTGCTAACCCTCTGACCGAACACGCTGAGCTACCGTGCCTGCAAAATCTCATTTTGTTCGCTTTTGTTCGTTGCATGTGTTCGGGGCGGACGTCGTATGACATCCGTTTAAGTTCGTTGATGATTGATTAACTCAGTTTTTCTTTAATTACAGAGCGCAGCTAACCCTCTGACCGAACACGCTGAGCTACCGTGCCGGCACAACTCAGCTATCAGGGGCGGACTATTGGAACTTCTCTCTTTGCTTACCTACATTTTCACTGGCCACGATCTCATCAGCTTGTAACCTCCCCCTCACTTATCGACCTTAATCGCAGTGAAAAATTAAACCGCGTGCACCTAATGGAAATTTGGGAAAAGCAATCGTCACAGAAGTTAATTTGTCGGCAAAGAGGGAGGAAAGGGTTACATCTAAATGAAAGGAAAAATGCAAATGAAATTGGTGAAAATTAATTTTGAGAAAAGGGTAAAATTAATAAAGAAAGTAAATGTGCGGTCGTTACGTTAACAATTAATTGGCGTTAATTAGATATTTGAGATTTGGGGAAAATTACGGTCGCCAGTCCTAAGGACAACTAGTATAATAACTGAAAACGAAAGATTAATGCACATTTAATTAGCACTAAACGCATGGCAACTGAAGGTTGACACGTGCTGTGTGAAAACTGGATGTTTGTCAGAAGTAATAAATTTCACTACACTCTGACTCAGTTTAGCAAAAGAATTAATAACACCGAAAAATTGAAAGTTAATTTAGTGACTGAAAGTAATAGTGAACTTTGTTTCTGAAGCACTACGAAATTCAATAAAACAGGGTTAATCTTGGGCTACCTCAACAATCAATTCAAAAGCTACTTGAATCCACCCAATCAAGAAATAAGAGATTTAACTTTGAACTTGAATTAAATGATTCTGCACAATTAACAATAGTAAAATTTAGTACGTACCAAGCTGAGCTGTAGTCACAGGTAAGCTAAAATATGGTAACAAAACTTGCACTCTTAATTTCTGCTTGTGTAATCTTAATATTGTAGCCAGCTATGAATACTTTAACTGAACTTTGGAATTAAAGCAGTGAAATGGAATGATATTACTTTAATGCTGGCGTATGAATTTCAACGACACTCGGGTTCATTCCAGAAAAGGAAGGGACCCTGCTTGGTAATGCAATTGGGACAATGAGCAACAAAGGTTCATGCTAAGTTGCTGTATTTTTGTGATGCAACAGTTTGAAGAGCTGAGGTCTGCCATACAGTTCTAAAACTTTATGTGCTTTTAGTCTTCCTTGTTGGTTGAATGAAGGTTTGCAGTCGTCGATCGGGGAGGTGGCGACAGTCACTCATTGTCGGCCGTCGCTGTTGCAGAAGCTAGATGTTGGCGCGCCTTCTTCTCGACACGGCCACCAGGCGAAACGGGCTCTTGATGTGCGCCAGCTAATGCTTCTCGTCCGCGACGCCGTGTCAGAATCTATCATAGCCATTCGAGCGCAATTACATGCTGCCAAACCCCGAAAGCGCGGTAACTCCGGAGCGTCACACAACACACCTGCTCCACCGCCCTACTCCAGTCCGACCTCTCTGCCTGCGCTCCATGCGGCAGAGTTAACACTACCAAGGATCCTAAACACTTTGGTTCTCCACACGACCTATCGATGTAATCGTTCGATAGCATAGTTTTCCTTAGGCCAGACTCAGCGTAAAAATACAAATAACATTTACAAAACAAACCAATTACACATCGACATAAATCCATATATATATATATATATATATATATATATATATATATATATATATATATATATATATATATACAGGGTGTTTCAAAAATGACCGGTATATTTGAAACGGCAATAAAAACTAAACGAGCAGCGACAGAAATTTACCGTTTGTTGCAATATGCTTGGGACAACAGTACATTTTCTGGCGGACAAACTTTCGAAATTACAGTAGTTACAATTTTCAACAACAGATGGCGCTGCGGTCTGGGAAACTCTATAGTACGATATTTTCCACATATCCACCATGCGTAGCAATAATATGGCGTAGTCTCTGAATGAAATTACCCGAAACCTTTGACAACGTGTCTGGCGGAATGGCTTCACATGCAGATGAGATGTACTGCTTCAGCTGTTCAATTGTTTCTGGATTCTGGCGGTACACCTGGTCTTTCAAGTGTCCCCACAGAAAGAAGTCACAGGGGTTCATGTCTGGCGAATAGGGAGGCCAATCCACGCCGCCTCCTGTATGTTTCGGATAGCCCAAAGCAATCACACGATCATCGAAATATTCATTCAGGAAATTAAAGACGTCGGCCGTGCGATGTGGCCGGGCACCATCTTGCATAAACCACGAGGTGTTCGCAGTGTCGTCTAAGGCAGTTTGTACCGCCACAAATTCACGAAGAATATCCAGATAGCGTGATGCAGTAATCGTTTCGGATCTGAAAAATGGGCCAATGATTCCTTTGGAAGAAATGGCGGCCCAGACCAGTACTTTTTGAGGATGCAGGGACGATGGGACTGCAACATGGGGCTTTTCGGTTCCCCATATGCGCCAGTTCTGTTTATTGATGAAGCCGTCCAGGTAAAAATAAGCTTCGTCAGTAAACCAAATGCTGCCCACATGCATATCGCCGTCATCAATCCTGTGCACTATATCGTTAGCGAATGTCTCTCGTGCAGCAATGGTAGCGGCGCTGAGGGGTTGCCACGTTTGAATTTTGTATGGATAGAGGTGTAAACTCTGGCGCATGAGACGATACGTGGACGTTGGCGTCATTTGGACCGCAGCTGCAACACGGCGAACGGAAACCCGAGGCCGCTGTTGGATCACCTGCTGCACTAGCTGCGCGGTCGCCCTACCTTTCCAGCACGTTCATCCGTCACGTCCCCAGTCCGTTGAAATTTTTAAAAAAGATCCTTTATTGTATCGCTTTTCGGTCCTTTGGTTACATTAAACCTCCGTTGAAAACTTCGTCTTGTTGCAACAACACTGTGTTCTAGGCGGTGGAATTCCAACACCAGAAACATCCTCTGTTCTAAGGAATAAACCATGTTGTCTACAGCACACTTGCACGTTGTGAACAGCACACGCTTACAGCAGAAAGACGACGTACAGAATGGCGCACCCACAGACTGCGTTGTCTTCCACATCTTTCACATCACATACAGCGCCATCTGTTGTTGAAAATTGTAACTACTGTAATTTCGAAAGTTTGTCCGCCTGAAAATGTACTGTTGTCCCAAGCATATTGCAACAAACGGTGTATTTCTATCGCTGCTCGTTTAGTTTTTATTGCCGTTTCAAATATACCGGTCATTTTTGAAACACCCTATATATATATATATATATATATATATATATATATATATATATATATATATATACAAATAGTAGAACAATTACAATACATAAAGACACAGAAATGTCTACATCTACATCTACATTTATACTCCGCAAGCCACCCAACGGTGTGTGGCGGAGGGCACTTTACGTGCCACTGTCATTACCTCCCTTTCCTGTTCCAGTCGCGTATGGTTCGCGGGAAGAACGACTGTCTGAAAGCCTCCGTGCGCGCTCTAATCTCTCTAATTTTACATTCGTGATCTCCTCGGGAGGTATAAGTAGGGGGAAGCAATATATTCGATACCTCACCCAGAAACGCACCCTCTCGAAACCTGGCGAGCAAGCTACACCGCGATGCAGAGCGCCTCTCTTGCAGAGTCTGCCACTTGAGTTTGTTACACACCTCCGTAACGCTATCACGGTTACCAAATAACCCTGTGACGAAATGCGCCGCTCTTCTTTGGATCTTCTCTATCTCCTCCGTCAACCCGATCTGGTACGGATCCCACACTGATGAGCAATACTCAAGTATAGGTCGAACGAGTGTTTTGTAAGCCACCTCCTTTGTTGATGGACTACATTTTCTAAGGACTCTCCCAATCAATCTCAACCTGGTACCCGCCTTACCAACAATAAATTTTATATGATCATTCCACTTCAAATCGTTCCGCACGCATACTCCCAGATATTTTACAGAAGTAACTGCTACCAGTGTTTGTTCTGCTATCATATAATCATACAATAAAGGATCCTTCTTTCTATGTATTCGCAATACATTACATTTGTCATATCTTCAGGTAGCAAAACAAGGAAAAAATTATAGTACAATAGATGGAAATAGGAGGATATGCATTCCCGGCATTACACGTGCCCCACATTGTCTGAGGATGTTCGTGTAACCTAAACAGACTCAGAAAATGTCCCAAAAAGGAAAAAATGCAGCGGAAATGCATATGCTCAAAAATCAAGAAAATTTAGCATTAGGCTAATTAACCATAAACCAATTTTTAGACCACAATAATTGAGTGGAGACACTCCTAACCTTATTCCAGTCTGTCATCTTACACAAAAGAAAACAGGTTGACAACATTTTAAAATGCATAGAAAACATAGAAAATGGTTCAGCTATTCTAAATCAGCAAAATCCCTAACAGTATCAAGAAATGGAATATTATCTACAAAATTAACCAGAGTACATGGTCATAAAAAACAAGTGTATCAAAATACGCAAACTAATAATTAACTACATAGAATACACATTTTTATATAACCTTTTCATAATTAATATTCTCGTCATGAGAGTCCACTTAACGCTAAACAAGAAAATAATATACAGCAGACCGAAAAAAAATATTGACAGCAGAATTCTTTCACATCAGCTGTCCGGGAAGAAAAACAACTCCGCCTTCCGCACCCGCAAGTACAAAGAATGCCGAGAGCGGCACAAGAGCAGACAGCGGCTCCGCCTCGCCAGTATTGTTGCGCCCGGCTGTGCGGTACGCTTGATTTTACTCGCCTGTGTAACGGCATTTCCAGAACGTCCGTTTCACTGAATTCTTTCGGAAGAACTCACTCCCGAGTAATCTCAAGGAGTCCATTACCACTATTACAGTGGATAACTGAATACTGTCCATCATCACACGCATGTACTAACCTGAAACTTAAAACAGCGTCTAAGTACATCGGCAATGACTAGTAAGTCACATATTTATGAAATCTTACAGCTAGTTACAAAATCATATTTACATTCCTTAATCTAGTGTGACTCAGCTGAAAACTTAAACTAGCAGCTTGGATTTTTCAATTGATTAATAATCAGTTACTCTTAAATCATTTAGTCAAAATTAATTACTTATTAATTACAACTTCTTTAATGTCCTCTTGGTCAGGGAAAAGCATGGCAATCTAGCAAATCGTTAAATCTTACTCTCTATATTTACATACTGTACAAATTACCCATTCTGTGGTATTAATCAATCCTAGGTTGGTACAATTTCAAGTCTACAATGTTCCGTATACCTAATAGTTTTCCAGAGCTTGGATACTCTAAGCAATAAGCATTTGTGTGAGGTATACCAATGACTTTATATGGTCCATTATAAACAAACTTAAATTTAGAGATTTCATTGTCTATCTCGCTCGATTTCTCATGAGCTTTTACAAGTACTAAGTCTCCGATCGCAAACTTAGCAAAACGCGCTTTAGCGTCATGACGACGTATGAGAGCATCGGCTTTTAGCTTCATTATTTCTCGCAAACGATCTTTTTTCACACCAATACTAATGTCAATCCGTGGAGGGAATTTGATTATCTCTTCCACTAAACTTTTACTTTTATCATCTAACAGGATTTCCTCTGGAGAAAATCCCGTAGACTCATGTCTCAAGGTGTTCATAATTCTCTCAAATTCTGCTACATATTTGCCCCATGTCCTATGGTTATGATGGCAATAGGTACGGCAAAGTCGGCCTAGCTCGCGAATATACCTCTCAGTGGGCTTTACAGCCGGACAGTAAGCTGAAATATGGATCACTTCGACCCCATTACTTGCCATGCCTTCATTCCACAACCTATAAGTAAATTGTGCCCCATTGTCTGATAGAGTCACCTTGGGCTTACCAATATGAACAAAATAATCGTCCACAAGCTTGCTATAGACCGCTTTGGCTGTAGCTTTCCTAATCGGGTGTAGACTGAAGAATTTGGAAAAAGCTTCTAGCACTACTAAAATGTAGGCAAAGTTTCCTGATGGCTTGGGCAAAGGTCCATACAAGTCCACGCACAGTAATTCAAAGGTGTCGTTGGGCCTTATACTTTGCATAGGACCACGACTCGTACAGTTGGTAACCTTCTCCTTCTGACATAAATCGCAAGTTTTCACTCTGTCAGTAACGCGTTTTAACATTTTCAAAAAGATTTCGGGCTTGCAGCAGGTCGTCGTTAGCTTCCATTCACGATATTTCGACTGGACAACTGCCAGCCATCCTCAGTAGCCATCGAAGACTGACGAAGACGCCCTCCGTTCCGTAATATATAGCGTGCAGTGAGTATTCCGCGCATGCGTCAAAATCATGTGGAGAGACGAACCACACCGCCCGCCAGCAGAGCCCTCGCTGGTGCAATTGCAGAACTCAGCTGTCTTCGGCGTTGTCAATTGCCGCGGCCATCTTCGTCTGGAGCAGATCTTAGAGATGACGGGGTTCCACGCATTATCTAGTTGGTAGCCATTGTCACGGTTGATAAGATTGTCTGTCATGCGAATTTCCACTGATTCTTTTATGACGGAGTCCCAAAAGGATGATGCTGTGGCCAAAATTGTTGTTTTGTCATACTCCATTGAGTGTCCAGTGGAAATGCAGTGCTCAGCAATTGCAGACTTGCTAGGTTGCAAAAGGCGAGTACAGCGCTGATGTTCAGTGCAACGTTCTTCTACTGTTCGCAATGTTTATCCTATATATGACATGCCACACTGACAAGGTATTTTATAAATTCCCGCCTTCCGCAATACCAGATCGTCTTTCACTGATCCCAGCAGGTCGGAAATCTTCGATGGTGGATGGAAAATTACTTTCGCTTCGAAACCGTGGAGGATTCTTGCAGTTTTGAAGGAAATGTTGCCAACAAAGGGAAGAAAATTTAGAGATTTAGTAGACGCGCTCTCTTCTTTCTCCACTCCCTGTTTCTTTGGCTTAATTGCAAGTGCCTTGCTAATTTGCCGGGTAGAATATCCATTCTCTTTGAAAACCCTCTTCAGATGGGCAAGCTCTTCAGGCAAAATATCTGCATCTGACACTACATGAGCTCTGTGTACAAGTGTTTTAAGGACACTCATTGTTTGTGATGGGTGATGGCAGCTGGACGAATTTAAATACAAATCAGTATGTGTGGGCTTTCGATAAACCGAATGCCCCAGAGAGCCATCACTCTTCCGTATAACTAGCACATCCAAGAACGGAGGCAACCATTTTTCTCTAATTGCATGGTAAACCGAATGTTCTCATGAATGGAGTTGAGGTGATCCAAAAACTCCATTAATTTTTCTTCTCCATGAGGCCACACTACGAAAGTGTCATCCACGTACCTCCAAAAAACGGTTGGTTTGAGGGCTGCTGATTCAAGTGCTCTCTCCACAAAATCCTCCATAAAAAGGTTGGCCACCAAGGGAGACAGGGGGCTACCCATGGCGACGCAGTCAATCTGTTCAAAATATTCTTGGTTGAACATAAAATTCACTCCTGGAAATGGAAAAAAGAACACATTGACACCGGTGTGTCAGACCCACCATACTTGCTCCGGACACTGCGAGAGGGCTGTACAAGCAATGATCACACGCACGGCACAGCGGACACACCAGGAACCGCGGTGTTGGCCGTCGAATGGCGCTAGCTGCGCAGCATTTGTGCACCGCCGCCGTCAGTGTCAGCCAGTTTGCCGTGGCATACGGAGCTCCATCGCAGTCTTTAACACTGGTAGCATGCCGCGACAGCGTGGACGTGAACCGTATGTGCAGTTGACGGACTTTGAGCGAGGGCGTATAGTGGGCATGTGGGAGGCCGGGTGGACGTACCGCCGAATTGCTCAACACGTGGGGCGTGAGGTCTCCACAGTACATCGATGTTGTCGCCAGTGGTCGGCGGAAGGTGCACGTGCCCATCGACCTGGGACCGGACCGCAGCGACGCACGTATGCACGCCAAGACCGTAGGGTCCTACGCAGTGCCGTAGGGGACCACACCGCCACTTCCCAGCAAATTAGGGACACTGTTGCTCCTGGGGTATCGGCGAGGACCATTCGCAACCGTCTCCATGAAGCTGGGCTACGGTCCCGCACACCGTTAGGCCGTCTTCCGCTCACGCCCCAACATCGTGCAGCCCGCCTCCAGTGGCGTCGCGACAGGCGTGAATGGAGGGACGAATGGAGACGTGTCGTCTTCAGCGATGAGAGTCGCTTCTGCTTTGGTGCCAATGATGGTCGTATGCGTGTTTGGCGCCGTGCAGGTGAGCGCCACAATCAGGACTGCATACGACCGAGGCACACAGGGCCAACACCCAGCATCATGGTGTGGGGAGCGATCTCGTACACTGGCCGTACACCACTGGTGATCGTCGAGGGGACACTGAATAGTGCACGGTACATCCAAACCGTCATCGAACCCATCGTTCTACCATTCCTAGACCGGCAAGGGAACTTGCTGTTCCAACAGGACAATGCACGTCCGCATGTATCCCGTGCTACCCAACGTGCTCTAGAAGGTGTAAGTCAACTACCCTGGCCAGCAAGATCTCCGGATCTGTCCCCCATTGAGCATGTTTGGGACTGGATGAAGCGTCGTCTCACGCGGTCTGCACGTCCAGCACGAACGCTGGTCCAACTGAGGCGCCAGGTGGAAATGGCATGGCAAGCCGTTCCACAGGACTACATCCAGCATCTCTACGATCGTCTCCATGGGAGAATAGCAGCCTGCATTGCTGCGAAAGGTGGATATACACTGTACTAGTGCCGACATTGTGCATGCTCTGTTGCCTGTGTCTATGTGCCTGTGGTTCTGTCAGTGTGATCATGTGATGTATCTGACCCCAGGAATGTGTCAATAAAGTTTCCCCTTCCTGGGACAATGAATTCACGGTGTTCTTATTTCAATTTCCAGGAGTGTATGTTGAGGAGAGCGCGTGGCGAAACAAAGCAGTGATTCCCACCTGAAACTTAGTGCCAATCAGTGCCAAGGAGTCTGCAAGAGGTACCTTTGTAGAAAGAGACACCACGTCAAAACTAACTAAAAGATCAGAAGTACTTAGGCGGAGAGCCCCCAGTCTGTTGATAAAATCGGCCGAGCTACGTATGTGATGTGGACATTTGCCCACAAATGGCCTCAGCAGGGATGCAAGATGTTTGGCTAAATCGTAAGTGGTGGTCCCAATATTACTCACTATTGGCCGTAAGGGTAGTCCGTCTTTATGTACCTTCGGAAGGCCATACAGTCTTGGAGGTACGCTGCCATGAGGTCTTAAGCGCTTGATCGTCTCTGGAGGCAACGAGGAAGAATGCAGGAGTGTAGATGTCTTCCGCTGCACACATCCTGTAGGGTCGTTATCAATCTTCCTGTAGGCAGAATCATTTAGGAGACCATACATCTTATCCACATACAAACTGCGAGGTAACAGTACAGTTAAATTGCCTTTATCAGCCTTCAGTACCACAACGTCCGGATCTTCTCGGAGATTTCGCAGTGCAGCCCTTTCTGCGGAGGTAATGTTACTGTGTTGAGGAGGAGCCTTCAGAGGAGCATGGCAAGTTTCCCTCCTTACTTCCTCTGCAGTTTCCATAGGAAGGCGTCATGCGGCTTCTTCAACACGACTCACAAAACTTATCAAAAGTGGTGCTCTAGGTGTTGTTGTTGTTGTGGTCTTCAGTCCTGAGACTGGTTTGATGCAGCTCTCCATGCTAATCTATCCTGTGCAAGCTCCTTCATCTCCCAGTACCTACTGCAACCTACATCCTTCTGAATCTGCTTAGTGTATTCATCTCTTGGTCTCCCTCCACGATTTTTACCCTCCACGCTTCCCTCCAATGCTAAATTTGTGATCCCTTGATGCCTCAGGACATGACCTACCAGCCGATCCCTTCTTCTAGTCAAGTTGTGCCACAAACTTCTCTTCTCCCCAATCCTATTCAATACTTCCTCATTAGTTACCTGATCAACCCACCTAATCTTCAACATTATTTTGTAGCACCACATTTCGAAAGCTTCTATTCTCTTCTTGTCCAAACTATTTATTGTCCATGTTTCACTTCCATACATGGCTACACTCCATACAAATACTTTCAGAAACGACTTCCTGACACTTAAATCTATACTCGATGTTAACAAATTTCTCTTCTTCAGAAAAGCTTTCTTTGCAGTTGCCAGTCTACATTTTATATCCTCTCTACTTCGACCATCATCAGTTATTTTGCTCCCCAAATAGCAAAACTCCTTTACTACTTTAAGTGTCTCATTTCCTAATCTAATTCCCTCAGCATCACCCGACTTAATTCGACTACATTCCATTATCCTTGTTTATCCCTGTTTGCTCTAGGTGTAGGTGCAAAATTCAAACCCTTACTTAAATCCGACAGCGTCGCGTCGTCCAAATTCTTGTCCGTGAGGTTAACAACGGAACGATGTGCAGTAATCCCCTGTGGCGACGACTGTTGTTGCACCAGACGATCAAATTTTGACATCTGCCGAGATCTTGCATCCTTGTGTACCCATTCAGATTTGGCGGAGGTTACTCCATCAATCCAGTCCCATGATACAGTAGACAGATGTGCTGCAATCTTCAGATGCAGATGGAACAATTCTTCTGAAATGGCATCCAATCTTCGTCGTGTGTGGCAAATTCTCTCTTTAACAATAGCGTGACTGGCCTTTTCCGTTATCTTCGGTGCAGTGGCAGTCTTAATAAAATGCGTCACTCTGGCAAATTTTGGTATTATGGCATGGAATGGATATTCTACCCGGCAAATTAACAAGGCACTTGCAATTAAGCCAAAGAAACAGGGAGTGGGCACTAAAGCCTTTAAAGTTTCCACCTTATGTTGGTCCTCTTTTTGCACTAATTGAATTTGTTCCGTCACCTTATTCTCCATGATCGGCGCAACTGCTTCTCCTACACTTTTCTCGATTCTGCTAATTTCGGAATCAAAACGAGTATTTATGCTCGCAATTTCCGCCTGAACGCCTACCATTTCCTGTTTAAGATTGCCGATTTCGGTATTAATCACAACAATATCTTCTTTGATTTTATCAACGTTTGTGTTAACAACTCCAACATTGTTGTTAACAACATTAATAGCTTTGTTCTGATTGTCTAGCTTCCTGTCAATTTTTTCGCACTGAGCTTCTTGCTTGGCAGACTGAGCTTTAATTTCTGCCGACTGAGTTTCTATCTTGCTAGACTGAGCCTTGATTTCGTTAATCAAAAAATTCAATAAATCAGTTAAATTCGCGGAAACCAGCGGTTTTACTTCCGTAGCGGGTGCCTCTTTAATTGCCCCCCGTATTCGTCATCAAGGGGTTCGGATTTGATTTTCACTTCCGATTCCGAAACATTTTCTAAAGTTTAGAATTCCATTACTGCTCTTTGTTGCGTTTCGGCGGTCGCGTCTTTCATGCTAGCCCCCTGCCCCTGAACAATGGGTTCCGCGGTGCGCGTTTCCCACTGTACGACCGTTGTTCCTTTTCCGTCTACCAAATTTTGGTAACAGTTGCCTTCACTCATTTTAACAATTTTCAATAAAAATGCCAAATCTCAAATCTAATTAGGATTCCTCCCACTACTTATTCTCGCTGACGTAACTACCTGTTTGTAACAAGTACTTTGTTACAAGATTTGCACAATGCAAAATTCGTGTCCAGAACAACCTCAAATCCGAAGCTTGTCCAGTCACCAGGTCGCCACGTGTAACCTCCCCCTCACTTATCGCCCTTAATCACAGTGAAAAATTAAACCACATGCACCTAATGGAAATGTGGGAAAAGCAATCGTCACAGAAGTTAATTTGTCGGTAAAGAGGGAGGAAAGGGTTACAACTAAATGAAAGGAAAAAAGCAAATGAAATTGGTGAAAATTAATTTTGAGAAAAGGGTAAAATTAATAAAGAAAGTAAATGTGCGATCGTTACGTTAACAATTAATTGGCGTTAATTAGATATTTGAGATTTGGGGAAAATTACGGTCGCCAGTCATAAGGACAACTAGTATAATAACTGAAAACGAAAGATTAAGCACATTTAATTAGCACTAAAAGCGTGGCAACTGAAGGTTGACACGTGCTGTGTGAAAACTGGATGTTTGTCAGAAGTAATAAATTTCACTACACTCTGACTCAATTTAGCAAAAGAATTAATAAAACCGGAAAATTGAAAGTTAATTTAGTGACTGAAAGTAATAGTGAACTTTGTTTCTGAAGCACTACGAAATTCAATAAAATTGGGTTAGTCTCGGGCTACCTCAACAATCAATTCAAAAGCTACTTGAATCCACCCAATTAAAAAATAAGAGATTTAACTTTGAACTTGAATTAAATGATTCTGCACAATTAACAATAGTAAAATTTAGTACGTACCAAGCTGAGCTGTAGTCACAGGTAAGCTAAAATATGGTAACAAAACTTGCACTCTTAATTTCTGCTTGTGTAATCTTAGTATTGTAGCCAGATATGAATACTTTAACTGAACTTTGGAATTAAAGCAGTGAAATGGAATGATATGACTTTAATGCTGGCATATGAACTTCAACGACACTTGGGTTCATTCCAGAAAAGGGACCCTGCTTGGTAATGCAATTGGGACAATGAGCAACAAAGGTTCATGCTAAGTTGCTGTATTTTTGTGATGCAACAGTTTGAAGAGCTGAGGTCTGCCATACAGTTCTAAAACTTTATGTGCTTTTAGTCTTCCTTGTTGGTTGAATGAAGGTTTGCAGTCGTCGATCGGGGAGGTGGCGACAGACACTCATTGTCGGCCGTCGCTGTTGCAGAAGCTGCGGATGTTGGCGCTCCTTCTTCTCGACACGGTCACCAGGCGAAACAGGCTCTTGATGTGCGCCAGCTAATGCTTCTCGTCCGCGACGCCGTGTCAGAAACTATCATAGCCAGTCGAGCGCAATTACATGCTGCCAAACCCCGAAAGCGCGGCAGCTCCGGGAGCGTAACACAACACACCTGCTCCACCGCCCTACTCCAGCCCGACCTCTCTGCCCGCGCTCCATGCGGCAGAGTTAACACTACCAAAGATCCTAAACACTTTGGTTCTCCACACGACCTATCGATGTAATCGTTCGATAGCATAGTTTTCCTTAGGCCAGACTCAGTGTAAAAATACAAATAACATTTACAAAACAAACCAATTACACATCGACATAAATGCATATATATATATATATATATATATATATATATATATATATATATATATATATATATATATATATATATATATATATATATAGTAGAACAATTACAATATATAAAGACACGGAAATGTCATATCTTCAGGTAACAAAATAAGGAAAAAAATTATAGTACAATAGATGGAAATAGGAGGATATACATTTCCGGCGTTACAAGCTATTGGGGCGCGTTCGTTGCTTGCTACTGTGTCGTCACTACACTCGTCCACTGACAGGACTAGTGCATTCACAACTGATCTTTCGGCTCTATCCGTTACTAGTGGGAGCTCTGGCTGTAATCACACAGTTTTTTTATTACCTGTTTGCCGTGATTTATTTCCGTGCACATATGTTTTTAAGCCGTTAGCACTCCCAAGACTTCATATCTACATCTATATGGTTACTATCTTGTGCACAGAATTCATAATACGTATTTCAATGCTGTTTCCTACGTCTGGTCTGAGATACTTTCTCCGTATTGCTTTGGCCTGCAACATATGTAGCCCTTATTTTCCTCATTGTTTTTGTCCTTATAACTTTGTAGCACAAAATCTATACCGTGCATGGCTGAATTAAATCGTCCTCTATCCCTTCCTCGGCGCATTACATTGACGCGATATCTTCTATTGTCATCCTGACCATTCTTTGTAGCACAAAATCTATACCGTGCATGGCTGAATTAAATCGTCCTCTATCTCTTCCTCGGCGCATTACATTGACGCGATATCTTCTATTGTCATCCTGACCATTATCATTGTGATAATTCCAGTTGTTGTTTGCCTGTCAGTAATCACGATTCCCACTCCAGTGGTCTTCTAAAAAAGTATACGTCTACAACTTTGCTTCCACCGTTTTGCAATAGACGGCAGTAGCGGCAAGTGGGGTTCAGGTGGTAGGTCACAGGTGTAATACAATAAGCTTAGAAATCTGAAAACATAGTGCCATAAAAATATTAGTCGATTTGTGATTGCATCGTAAGGTTATTCTCGATTAAGTACGTCAACTTACGTAGCCATTTCTCACCATTTGCGGGAAGTTTTAATTTTCTGTTTTAATGAAGAAATCTGCAGTTGCGGCTCTTAAAATGCTGGGTAAGACCAATGGTGAGAGAACTATTAGTGGAAGAACATGCAGAGAATGTTTTCAAAGCCTTAAGAACGCTGATTTTGATGTCGAAGACCGGCATGGCGGTGGAAGACAGAACGTTTTCGTAGCTACTGAAACAGACGAAGACAGTCACAGGACATCATTATCGAAAGAAATTGATGCGTTCGAGCCCAGCACTGAAACACAAATGGCCACAATACAGCGATAGACACGTGAAGGTAATTTTGCAGCAGGATGGTGCTCGACCCCATATCGCAAAACCCGTCAAAATACATATGCAAACTTTGAAATGAGAAGTCCTATCCCTCCCGCCGCATTCTGCATACGTTGCTCTCTCTGACTACCACCTTTTTCGATCAGTGACATACAGTCCGGTTGACCAGCACTTCCGATCATATGAACAAGTGCAAAATTGAATCGATTCATGGATCCCCAAAAAAGACGCCCAGTTCTTCCGCCACGCGATTCGTATGCTATCTGAAAGATGGGAGAATGTAGTGGCCAGCGATACGCAATACTATGAATCATAATTTTTTGGTAAGTTTTTCACAATAAAGCCCCGAACTTTGAGAAAAAACGGCAGAAGCAAACTTGTAGACCTATTAGAAAAGAATTTGTGATAACTACATACGTACTTTTCTGAATCTTCCGGGAGCTTTTTTTATAGCTTGTAAATGATTTAAGATACGAATGGTCTGCTTCTTAAATGGATTAATTTCTTGAACCTTGATTTGCAGAAATTTGTCATAGAATTTCTGCTCCTGTTGCCATACCTTCTGGGCATTATGAACTCTCGCCACAACAATCTTGTTTCAGTTCAGACTATTATTCTTCAGTAAACTTTTGTTTAAAATCCGTAAAAGTAATTTGATTTGTGTCGAAATTCAGGCCCCATCTTTTGGCATCACTCGCCAATACACTGATTATTACGTTAATCTTTTCCTGGTCTGTCACGTCTTCATGAAAAATTCTTCTGTAGTTTTCAAGTAATTCAATGGGTGCCACCTATCATGCCTTTTACCAAAGAAAAATAACCACATAGACGTATGTTTTCATAGGTTGTTATTTCATTTAAACGACCAATTTCAGCATTTATTTAATGATATCTTCATGCCTCTATGCACTCGATGTATAGAGGATCAGCTACAGCGATGCATGTTTAACCGGAGCCATCAGTAATTTAATTCCGTGAATTTTTTTGTAGATTGTGTACTTCGAAGGCTTGACAACAGCTCTTGACAAGTCTTCGAAGTACACAATCCACAAAAAACTCACGGAACCCAGGTATTGATGGCTCAAGTTACACATGCGTCGATGTATCTGATTCTCTGTACATGGAGTGCATATAGACCTGAAGATAGCATTAATGAAACGCCGAAACTGGTTGTATACGTAAAATAACAACTTCTGAAAACATACGGCTGTTTGGTGATCTTTCTTTGATAAATATCTCACCAGCCGCTGTCCCTATCCACGATGGATCAACAGAGATTATGCCTTTTAGCTGAATCAGATTTGTCTTCACCATCCAACAATTTACTACAAGCAACTCAGCAACATAATTCTGTTTATCTCTAAAATTTTTTTTTCAAGATAGCGAATTGTGCTTTAAATGTGAGAGTGTTTTGATTATTCTCCTGTTTATAATCATTTGCTTGTTTACTCAGTCCTTTTCCGAATCAAATATGGTTTTTCTCAAATGTGGTATTCCTACTTTATATGTTCACCAACAATGTCGCTTGTCAAACTAGAAACCTTTTCATGTACTATTGTATGTACTGTAGATTCCATACTTTCCAGGACATTTTAGATTTCCGAATCGAACTCTGAACTCATGTCGTTAATTTTTCCTTGTATAATAGCAACACTAGTGTTTATGTTGCCTGTTTCCACTTTCATTTCCTTGGTTTTAGTATTCAAAATGTCTGCTTTTTATTTACATTGTAAATCCTTTGATTTTAATGGTTCAAATGGCTCTGAGCACTATGGGATTAACTTCTGAGGTCATCAGTCCCCTAGAACTCAGAACTACTTAAACCCAACTAACCTAAGGGCATCACACACATCCATGCCCGAGGCAGGATTCGAACCTGCGACCGTAGCGGTCGCGCTCCAGACTGTAGCGCCTAGAACTGCTCGGCCACTCCGGCCGGCTTGGATTTTAATACTCTGTATTTTAGTTTTATTGTCATGGCTAATAACACTACTTGAGTTTATTATCAAAGACACTAGCAATTCTACCCGACTGATTAACCAATGTTTCAATTTGATTCCTACGGTGACTACTCTGTGCTCTGATTTATGAGGTCAAAAGTTGTAATAGGTTATATGTGCTTAATAATTTTTCACTATGCTGCCTTAGCACGTCTTCATGATCTGATTCTACATCGTATATCTATATCTGTTCTTTCTTTATTTGCGATGGACTCAGCATTTCAATAGATTCATTCGCGTATTTACTGTCTTCCACGCAAGCTTCGTCATTTACCTCGTCCATTGACTCTTGTTTTAATTGTGACGGGCTCAACATCTGAATGTGATTGTTCATACACTCGCCAAGCTCGTTGCCGTACGGTAGCATCATCGGTGTGTTCGTATGGGTAATTACTAGCTGCCAGCACTTCATTCCTCTTCGCTTCATGTACTTTTCCATTCTTCTCTCTATGATATGCTACTGTTCTCGTGTCCATTCTGTTATTAAATATGGGCTGCAGTGTACTTTACCAACTCCCATGATATTTAATTATTGTTTTTCCTTTCAATGTTATTGCAAATTCGTGTAGCAGGTAACTCACGACTTGTGTTTTTCCCGCGATTTCAAGTTATACTGATAGACGTGTATTATTACAGACCAGATGAAAGACTGTCCTGTCACGGGGTAACAAATATAGCATTATAGGGTGGAATGACCAGTAAAGTATCCCCCTTAAGTGTTATGAAGTATGTACCCTCAACATGGATAGTAATCTTTCTTATCTGGCAAGGAGCTGTAAGTACCATTCGCGATATACTGAGAATTACTTCATCATCTTATAAAAAAGGTTGTTAGAAATAAGTAAGACCAGTTGTCCCTTTGACTCATTAATTCGTCGATCAAAAACATAATGTTGTTAAGTGTTCAAAGGAAATTCGGTTTTGTTCTAAAGTTTAGTTAGGCGCTAATTCTGATGATAGTGGGTACGACGGGCGGGGGGGGGGGGGGGGGGGGGTTGCCAATTAATGTCTGGTTACACTCAGGGATCAGAAGTGGTCTCAGAACGGTTGCGAAGCATTTCTCTTGAGGAAGCAACCTTGATGCAAAACAGGGAAGGACAACTACAAAACCTGGAGAGAAGGATCCCCAGCCATAGCGAAGGCAACCACTGAGGGAGACAGCCTGAACTCAAAAGAAGGAGAAGTATTCTGGGACTCCTATTGGCGGCAGCCCCAGCACCCAGCTATCATAGCAACAGGCCGGCAGCCTATAATGGGAGGATTGTAATATTATTCCCAGATTCTCGACAGAAAGCAAGCCGGACAGATAAATTGAACACGACCTCAAGAAACAACCGGAACAAACTACTTGGAATAGACAGTGTGTTCAAATCGGCTACTTGGAATGTCCGTAGTTTCAGAGATAAGGAATCAGAACTGGAAAATGACCTAAAGACACAAAATATTGAAATGGTCATAATAACAAAAACCAAAAAGAGGTTCTAAAATAATGAAACAGGAATGAAATAATATGTTGTTATTTTTACTTGTTTAGGACGCTGAACATCGTGGTAATTAGCCCACTTACGATTACTGCCTGAGACGGATTGGGTTAAGACATATCAGATGAAGATGTGCTTCCTCTTCCATTCTTCCTCGCATTAGCACTCACAGTCCTTCCGAAAGGTATAAGGAGAGAAACGATTCAAGACAGGCTATTAAAACACCAACCTGATATGAAAAGACACAAAGAGTAGTTTCAGAAAATACGATTCGCCGATCATTAATATAATAACCATCCTCTACACAGACTAAAAACTTCTACTTAAGAGTATAGGTAGAATGGCAAACAAACCACAAGATCGTAAAACATGTTCCACATTCATATCACCGCCTAAAATTGAGGGAAGTCTGCTAATAAATCGGCTTGTAGCCTGTGGTTATTATATGCACTACAGTCAATTAAAATGTAGTGAACTGTAATCAGCAAGCCACATACATCACAAACTGGCGGTTCTTCAAGTCAGAGAAGAAAGCCATGCGTCAGGGGGCTCTAACCTATTCGAAGACGTGTTAGACAGACTAACAGACCGGAGCAGGTGCGCCACAGCCTTATAGCCCCCTTTTATTGATCTCAGCTTGTTACCTATCACACACCCTGCCACTCTTCCCCCAAAGACGCATTATGTGGTGTCACCGCCAGACACCACACTTGCTAGGTGGTAGCCTTTTAAATCGGCCGCGGTCCGCTAGTATACGACGGACCCGCGTGTCGCCACTGTCAGTAATTGCAGACCGAGCGCCACCACACGGCAGGTCTAGACAGACTTACTAGCACTCGCCCCAGTTGTACAGCCGACGTTGCTAGCCATGGTTCACGGAGAATTACGCTCTCATTTGCCGAAACGATAGTTAGCATAGCCTTCAGCTAAGTCAATTGCTACGACCTAGCAAGGCGCCATCACCAAGTTACGAGTATATTGAGATGATAATACTGTATCAACAAGAACAATGTTCTACATTTATGGATTAAAGTTAAGTATTCCAGAAGCTACGTACTTTTCTTTATAGCATTCATTACGTATCCTGTTTCAGACCTCACGCCATCCTGCGTGAGTTTAAGCGCGTGCCTTTCGGTTACCCGTCACTGTGGACTGGCTGTCTTGTCAGTCCACTACACATTACCGATCTACCCAGCTACGACAGCACGACACCAGGGCATTGGGTTACGTTGAGAGGGGTATATTCTTCTGTAACTATCTCATTTTCACAAATCCCCACGTGTGCAGGTATCTATCTTTGCGACTGGAGGAGGGTGTCTTGGACGTTATCGACGAGTGTATGTACTGGGTACATGTGCTGGATAGTCTGTAGAGCTGTAAGTGAATCAGAATCGGATTGGAATTTGAAATCACGATCACTAGGGCGGTGCTTTGCGCGAACCCTATCTGTGCACGTTCATCGGATAACTCCTGGATAGACCGAGCGAGGTGGCGCAGTGGTTAGCACACTGGACTCGCATTCGGGAGGACGACGGTTCAATCCCGCGTCCAGCCATCCTGATTTAGGTTTTACGTGATTTCCCTAAATCTCTTCAGGCAAATGCCTGAAAAGGGCACGGCCGACATCTTTCCCCATCCTTATCTAATCTAATGAGACCGATGACCTCGCTGTTTGGTCTCCTCCCCTAAAACAACCCAACCCAACACTCCTGGATTCAGTAAATGCCGCCCTGCCCGTATACCGAACAGTTTGAATCGTCGCCGAGCAGACAACGACAGCTCGCCGTCTCTGCACACACGCTCTGTATAGGGCTTGTCGTGTAGGCTCCTTGGCCAATGTCATGCCATAGTGGTGTAGTTCAGCATCTTCTGTACCGTGAACCCGAGGAAATCTATCGGAAAGAGTAGTCCTTACTCTGCTCTGGAAATGAGGTTCAGCGAGGAAGGACCTCAGACGAATGGGAAGACGACCACGAAATAGCCATTCGTGTAATGACAGATGATACTGTCCTTGTAGTGCCGCATTCCTTTTCAATTGGTGTTAAATGCTACTTTCGTAGGAAACCCTCCTGTATAGCCGCCTGCAGTAGGGTGGGGGTCCACAGCCTCAACGAAAACATGGTCCACGTAGACCGTAATCTGTTTATTATCCGTGTAATTGGCCAATTTCAACCTTGGGTAATTTTCAAGCAACTGTAATACGTTCAAAAATGGTGACATTCGTTCATACATTAAATGTCTCCACGGTCTCGCACATACATATGCAGTGTATCCCAAGTTACTAACATATTTTAAACTTCCAGGTTCATTTCACATGTGGATAGGTATATGTATACTTCTGCGCGTATGTGATCAAAAATAACGTAATACTGTGCATGACTACGTCCATCTGCCGACACAGAAAGCTGCCAGTACAGGCAAAGTTGTTATGGTATGACCAAAGATGTTTCGAATCCTATGTATGGTCGATAACATTAAGTAAGCTACTGGATGACATACATGCTCTCATACGTGTTCTATTTTCAATATAAAAGTAGAAGATCAATACTCACACATAATATGTCACGCCATATGAAGTTTTATAAATTACAGTACAAAGTCCGAACCGCGAGAGATTACGTCGGGCCTTTTAATGAAGTGTGCCAGTCCGTCTATAAATGATAATGATGTAGTAACAAATACATGTGGATCATTAGGATCAGTAACAGATTATGTACAGGGTGATTTTTTCCACAATGTCCAACTCTAGGGATTGATCAATGAGAAGATACGAAACAAAAATGGTCTAATGAACTTATGTCCGGTAATACTAGACACCAGTTATTCAATCATACTTTGTTACAGAGACTGCGATCTAATGCGCGCTGTAACATTCAGCCACAGTTACAGTACGCTTGGTTTCCTCCTAGAGTGTGATACTGTTCCTCAAACGTCATGCCCTCGCTCCCTCTTCTGTCACGGTCATTGGTAATGTTGTGTCGGATTCACTTCTCTTACTGATCACCTTGTGGTGGATGTGATACAGCGTTGTACACAATGGTTCCGTATTCGAATTGAGAGCTTTCGAACAAGTATTTAAAATATGGCAAGGCGAATGGCAGCGGGTGGCTGGCAGCAAAGTTGTATCAGAAGACCTATCCCTGCCGGCAACAACCACAGCATTCAATGTTGGCAACAGTGTTTCGCCGTTTTTCTGATACTGGGTCGTTTCAGAAAGCAGGAAATCATGAAGGACGTTGCCGAAATGTTCAGACATCAGACTTGGAGGAATATGTGATTAACACTGTGGAAGGGGACCGCTGTGTCAGTACCAGGCAGTTGGCCCGGCAGTACAGGGTACGCCAGACGACCGTGTGGAACATTCTCCATGACAATTGTTACTACCATTATCACTTACAGTGTGTACAAGGCTTACTAGCGACAGACTTTCCACTTCGGGAACAGTTTTGTCACTGGTTTCTTCAGCAGGCAACAATGATTCTGCGATTCACATAATCCATCCTGTTCACAGATTAGGCCACCTTTACGTGGAGTGGTATCTTCAACTTTCATAACAGTCATCTGTGGGATAGAGTATGCAGAACCCCCATAATATGGTGACAGCGAATCATCAGCATTGGTGCAGCTAGAACGTGTGGGCTGGGATAATGGGCGACCATATTTTGGGGCATCTTCCTTTCACGTCGCCTAACAGTCCAGAATCATCGGCGTTTATCGCGGGTGACTTTACCTCCCCCGCTGGAAGAAGTGCCATTGATGATTCGATGGGTTATGTGAGTGCTACACAATGTTGCTCCAGCCCACTTCGCTATTAATGTCCGGATGCATCTCAATCGTGTCTTCCCTGGTCGATGGGTTTTCGGTATCATCTCATCGAGCAATCTCTAGAGTGTGTACACCCTGTATATTGGTAGCATTTTTTCCCTTTACTTTTATAAAATGTTAGAATAAAACTGTAAACCATACTAGGCTTACACCATGTCACTGCATTTATTTCAACAATATACTACAGTACAGATGTTGGATCCTGCAGGTTAAGTGAATGGAAGGGGACTACTTTGCATTGCCTTTATGGGGAATCTAAATTACTGTGCAGCTTGATGCGAAATGGAAGTAGTAGCTATAGTTTTGAGGAAGATAGCCTCGTTTAGAACTTATACTTTGTAAGACTTATAGCACTAGCTGATTCATAGCTCATATATCATGTGTCATGTTACATGTGGAAAAGTGACATTCATTTTCATGTTAAAACCTCTACAAATATGCCGGACTTCCTATGGGGGATATTAGCCTGACTAAAAACTAAGATCTCCATTGGTAAATGTCACAATTTTTTAGCATATTACAGGTACTTGAAAATGACCCACAGCTGAAATTGGCCGATTGCATGTATAATAAACAGAATACAGCCTACCTCGAGCACGTTTTCATTCCCAAAATATCTTCTGAACCCATACTGGAAGCGACTGAGGAGATTTCTAGATTCCAGAGTTCAAACAAGGTGCAAGTTGATCGTCTGCTCTAGTGTCTTTCCTTCATAGCTTGCAGGAGCGACATTACGACAGCTGCTAGGGTGTATGCTGTCCTTCGCTGGTTTAAGAATGGGGATCATTACCGATTCGCTCCAAGCATCAGGTTATTCTTCATCACTCCATATCTCACGAAAAAGGTAAGTACGATTTCTTCAGGTACTGGATAAAGTACCATAGCACACCATACTGTATCAAGTCCTCTCGGGGACAGTCCCTCCAGCTGCAGTTAATGCTGTGTCCAGTTCCCACACGTTGTAGCAATCGAAAAGATGTCCGCTTCTCTCCCAAACTTCGTAAAAATACTGTGTCATGATCTGTGCGATCTTTACAGTCGTAACGTCCAGGACTTCACTGTCTCATATGGCGGCTAATGGACTCAACATCCCTTTCCCAGATGTCTTCATTACTGATTACGATACTCCATTGGTGGAACCTGACTGATTAACAGACTTCAGAAACTCGTACCATGATCGTTTGTTCCTCATCTTTACTGTCTGCCGGGCTTTCGCTCATACTAAATGAAAGCCGCCAAGGTTCTCTGCCAATAGACTGTACTTGAATCTATACAGTGCCGTCTGCCTGATCCATATACCGCAACGACATTGACTGTTTCACCAAGCAACAGGTTGCCTCCTGTGAAGGCCAGTCGATTGTGGTATGGACTCATCAGCAGAAGCATGGATCACATCGGTGATGTGATGGATCGAATCTCAGACGTTGTGCTGGCGCTCAAGTACAGCCAACTGGCTATAAAGCGTCCAGTTGGCCTGCAAACCAACCACTTGGGTAGTTTTCTCTCTCTCAGACTCTGATCTTTGTAAAAGGTGGACAGAAATACGGGAGTGGTCGCTAGAGTGGAGGTCATCCACCACCTTTCACTGGCCAGAATCTGTGAGACCAGGAGAGCAAACAGTTAGACCAAAATGGCTCTGAGCACTATGGGACTTAACATCTGAGGTCATCAGTCCCCTAGACTTAGAACTACTTGAATCTAACTAACCTAAGGACATCACACACATCCATGCCCAAGGCAGGATTCGAACCTGCGACCGTAGCAGCCGCGTTGTTCCGTACTGAAGCGCCTAGAAACGCTCGGCCACAGCCGCCGGCAAACAGTTAGATCAATGACGAAGAATGACCCTGTTACTGTGCAAAAATGTGTCATGGAGACCGTTTTCAGGAGGCATATCGTTTCAGATCTTAATACCCTTTCAACTACTCGACATCTTGGACAGGAGTAATTATATACATTGAAATCTCTTAAAAGGAGGAACTCTGGGGGAGAGTGGTTGAGTAACTTGAAGGGTGCCTCGCTATCCAGTGATGCCTACGGCGGCAGATTAATGAAACACAATTTCAAGTGAAATGACAAAAAATGCACAGTGAGCAACTGTTTGTTATGTGGTTGTTAGGGTGACCGTTGAAGTCTTTTCGGTACTTAACTCATCTTTTTTATGTGGGCGATAGCCCCTCAGTATTAGAATCTCTGAAATGTATTTCCTGAAGGCATGGGCAAGCTGGTCTAGCTTTAGTTCTTCTACATGATTTCTGAAGCTATTTAATTTCCATTGCCTTCGTTTTCTCTTTGCACCTTGGTGGGGAACCCAAGAGCACTGGATGTGGATCACTTCCACTGCCAAATTTCAGAACACCAGTGGCTGTTGATTCGTCACTGTTGCATTAGGTTCCATTTCATTCGTGCTAACTTTCCCGTTTTGGGCAGAAACACGTGAAGATCCTTCAGTGAATGTGCCAGACAGTGCAGGTGGAAAATTTTCTGTTGGGGGCAATGGCAGCGCATTGTCAGTCTTAGAAGTTTGTGAAACTGATACTCTGGCAGGCACAGGTTTACTGGCGCGAGTTGGAACAGTTAACACATTATTGTGAGGATATATAAAGGCCAGACTCAGCATACAGGAAAGTCAAAAAAACTTTCGGTGACATTAAAAGCAAGGGTGATAACATTAGGAGTGAAACGGGAATTCCACTTTTAAACGCAGAGGGGAGAGCGGATAGATGGAAAGAATACACTGAAAACCTCTAAGAGGGGGAAGATTTGTCTGATGTGATAGAAGAAGAAATAGGAGTAGATTTAGAAGAGATAGGGGATCCAGCTTTAGAATCAGAATTTAAAGGAGCGTTGGAGGACTTAAGATCAAATAAGGCAGAAGGGATGGATAGCATTCCATTAGAATTTCTAAAATCATCAGGGAAAGTGGCAACAAAACGACTATTCACGTTGTTGTGTAGAATGTATGAGTCTGGCGACACACCATCTGACTTTCGGGAAAACATCATCCACACAATTCCGAAGACTGCAAGAGCTGACAAGTGTGAGAATTACCGCACAATCAGCTTAAAACCTCATGCAACCAAGTTGCTGACAAGAATAATACACAGAAGAATGGAAAAGAAAATTGAGGATGGGCTAGATGATGATCAGTTTGGCTTTAGAAAAGGTAAAGGCACGAGAGAGGCAATTCTGACGTACCTGTTAATAATGGAAGCAAGACTAAAGAAAAATTAAGGCACTTTCATAGGACTTGTCAACCTGGAAAAAGCGTTAGACAATGTAAAACGGTGCAAGATTATCGAAATTATGAGAAAAGTAGGGGTAAGCTATAGGGAGAAACGAGTCATATACAATATGTACAACAGCCAAGAGGGAATAATAAGAGTGGACGACCAAGAACGAAGTGCTCGGATTACAGAGGGTGTAAGACAAGGATTCAGCCTTTCGCCTCTACTGTTCAGTCTGTACACAGAGGAAGCAATGATGGAAATAACAGAAAGTTTGAGTAGTGGAATTAAATTCAAGGTGAAATGATATCAATGATACGATTCGCTTATGACATTGCTGTCCTGAGTGAACGTGAAGAAGAATTACATGACCTGCTGAATGAAATGAACAGTCTGATGAGTACAGAATATGGATTGATAGTAAATCGAAGAAAGACGAAGGTAATGAGAAGTAGTAGAAATGAGAACAGTGAGAAACTTAACGTCAGTATTGATGGTCACAAAATAAATGAAGTTACGGAATTCTGCTACCTAGGCAGTAACATAACCAATGATGGACGGAGGAAGGAGTACATCAAAAGCAGACTAGCAATGATAAAAAGGGCATTCCTGGTCAAGAGAATCCTACTAGTATCAAATACCGGCCTTAATTTGAGGAAGAAATTTCTGAGATTGTACGTCTGGAGTACAGCATTGTATGGTAGTGAAACATGGACTGTGGAAAAACCGGAACAGATGAGATGTGGTGCTACAGACGAATGTTGAAAATTAGGTGGACTGCTAAGGTAAGGAATGAGGAGGTTCTGCGCAGAATCGGAGAGGAAAGGAATATGTGGAAAACACTGGTAAGGGTAGGGACAAAATGATAGGACATCTACACTCCTGGAAATTGAAATAAGAACACCGTGAATTCATTGTCCCAGGAAGGGGAAACTTTATTGACACATTCCTGGGGTCAGATACATCACATGATCACACTGACAGAACCACAGGCACGTAGACACAGGCAACAGAGCATGCACAATGTCGGCACTAGTACAGTGTATATCCACCTTTCGCAGCAATGCAGGCTGCTATTCTCCCATGGAGACGATCGTAGAGATGCTGGATGTAGTCCTGTGGAACGGCTTGCCATGCCATTTCCACCTGGCGCCTCAGTTGGATCAGCGTTCGTGCTGGACGTGCAGACCGCGTGAGACGACGCTTCATCCAGTCCCAAACATGCTCAATGGGGGACAGATCCGGAGATCTTGCTGGCCATGGTAGTTAACTTACACCTTCTAGAGCACGTTGGGTGGCACGGGATACATGCGGACGTGCATTGTCCTGTTGGAACAGGAAGTTCCCTTGCCGGTCTAGGAATGGTAGAACGATGGGTGCGATGACGGTTTGGATGTACCGTGCACTATTCAGTGTCCCCTCGACGATCACCAGTGGTGTACTGCCAGTGTAGGAGATCGCTCCCCACACCATGATGCCGGGTGTTGGCCCTGTGTGCCTCGGTCGTATGCAGTCCTGATTGTGGCGCTCACCTGCACGGCGCCAAACACGCATACGACCATCATTGGCACCAAGGCAGAAGCGACTCTCATCGCTGAAGACGACACGTCTCCATTCGTCCCTCCATTCACGCCTGTCGCGACACCACTGGAGGCGGGCTGCACGATGTTGGGGCGTGAGCGGAAGACGGCCCAACGGTGTGCGGGACCGTAGCCCAGCTTCATGGAGACGGTTGCGAATGGTCCTCGCCGATACCCCAGGAGCAACAGTGTCCCTAATTTGCTGGGAAGTGGCGGTGCGGTCCCCTACGGCACTGCGTAGGATCCTACGGTCATGGCGTGCATCCGTGCGTCGCTGCGGTCCGGTCCCAGGTCGACGGGCACGTGCACCTTCCGCCGACCACTGGCGACAACATCGATGTACTGTGGAGACCTCACGCCCCACGTGTTGAGCAATTCGGCGGTATGTCCACCCGGCCTCCCGCATGCCCACTATACGCCCTCGCTCAAAGTCCGTCAACTGCACATACGGTTCACGTCCACGCTGTCGCGGCATGCTACCAGTGTTAAAGACTGCGATGGAGCTCCGCATGCCACGGCAAACTGGCTGACACTGACGGCGGCGGTGCACAAATGCTGCGCAGCTAGCGCCATTCGACGGCCAACACCGCGGTTCCTGGTGTGTCCCCTGTGCCGTGCGTGTGATCATTGCTTGTACAGCCCTCTCGCAGTGTCCGGAGCAAGTATGGTGGGTCTGACACACCGATGTCAATGTGTTCTTTTTTCCATTTCCAGGAGTGTATTAAGACATGAGGGAATGACTTCCATGGTACTAGAGGGAGCTGTAGATGGCAAAAACTGTAGAGGAAGACAGAGATTGGAATACATCCAGCAAAAAATTGAGGACGTGGGTTGCAAGTGCTACTCTGAAATGAAGAGGTTAGCACAGGAAAGGAATTCGTGGCGGGCCGCATGTAACCAGTCAGAAGACTGATGACGAAAAAATATCCTGAAGATATTTACTTTCTTTCCGAAGCACGAACATCACACACTAACAGAATCACTTACCACCATGAACCGAAATGTTGTCCTGTCGTGGCGATTGTTGTCTACATCAGCTACATATGTGTTATTTAATTCATTCAATTGAACCGCTTCTGAAAACTTTTACTGCTTGACTCTATACAGCTCTTACAAGATGAGATGGCGTCTCTTTGTTTCTTAAAATTTACCACAATTTGATTCGATTTACTTTTCAAACCTCTTTGTGTTTTTCAATTAATGAAGTCTTAGTGATGCAAGGTCCGAAGATGATCTTCCTTCACGAAAATCTTTTTGGTCATCTGTTACTATAGTTTCAGAGACTGGCATTCGTCGTTTTGTTAAAAGTGTAGCATACAGTATTTAAAACATGCATAGTAGAAAGCTAATCCTTCGTAATTATGACATTCGTGTCTGTTCCCTTCTTATAAACTGGGCATATCTGGGCTATAACTACTTTACCAGCACGTATTCAGAAAACTGAATGTGCATATTTTCTCAGTTCTGTACTGATTCAATCACATCCTGGAGTCTTCCGTTCTTTCTAGAACGTATTGCATCCTGTAATTCCTCCAAGATTATTAAGTCTACATCCCTACATGCTTCAGTGGGAATCATATGACTATCTTGCACATCTGTCCAGAGACTTTCATGGTATTCTAAGAATTAGTTTCAGAAATTGTATTGATTTCTCTATTGTCCGTACATTCTTTGTTATATGTTTCGTTATTTTGTATGCTTTGTTTTGTCATCCTCTTAGATCATATTAAATATCTGTAATATGCTTTTTCCAACTATTATTTTTAACTTGCCTGACTTCTCCTATTCACAAGAGCTGATTTTCTTTTATACTGTAGTCTCAGATCTTAATCGCCTCGAGAATTCAACAAGTAAGGCAGTTAATTGTCTTAAATTAGACGACGTATATCAACATTCCAGTATCACAGACCTCTTTTGAAAAGAACTTTTGTTACTTGCGGCAAGTGCTCCTGCTGCTAAAGGACTGCTTCCTTTGTATTATTCCATTCCTGGTTGATGTTAACCACTTTTAAATTGAAACTCTCTAAGCCATTTCTGATGTAGTGACCGGATGAAATAGATGTACTCGCAATTTAAATGCATTATTTTGTTTCTGTTTAGAAGTTATCTGACATAAAGTAGTTTTGTTTTTGAGATCTGACATAAAGTAGTTTTGTTTTTGAGACTAACGAGGAATGGCATGAAGAGACATCTAGACGTTCGAACACACTTGTGTCTTTCGCTAGAGAAAACGTCTTCTTATTAGCTGTCACATAGTCTATAATTGAGGTATAGCCTCTAGCTGACATGGTATATTTGTAGATCTGTTTATGCCTGAAGAAAATGTTCGTCATTCTTAACTAGTTAATGGGAATACCTTCAGTCTATATCCACTACATTTTCCCGTTCAGTACCAATACTATCTGACACTGGAGTGTTACCACCCTTGTATTTAAATCTTCTCTTATTATCAGACAAACATTCAGGTTTATCTTACATCGAGTTCTTTGCAAAATGTCGTAGATCTCTTCAGAGACATCATATACTCCAGTTGCCGATAGTTAACCTCTTAGTTTCTTTATTCTTTATCATAATTGACCGTTCATTGGTGAAGGTGTAGGAATGTATTTTCTTCATTGAAGTCTTCTTCCACAGAATAGGAACTCCATCACAGGATCTTTACTTTTAAGGGAGTCCGCTGTAGATCATGTTATAGCAGTTTATTGTTGTGGAACCTCTTGCTTTCTTTTTTGTTTCTGCTATGATGGCTATGTCAACATTTTATGAATGTAGTTTGTTTTCCAGCTTTGCTTCTTTTTCGTTGCAACTGCTGACATTCCAAGTACCCAGCCTGAATAAACTGTCAATTTCAAGTCGTTTGTTTCTGTTGTATGCCAAGGTCATCCTTAGTTTATATGGCTCCCTTTATCTATCTGGCTCCCTTGTTTCTGGAGATTCTGAGTAGCATTATAATTTCCCGTTATAGGATACCGGCTTATAACCAGGGAAGCTAGGTGGTGGGGCTGCAATCTCTAGGTATCCCAGAACACCTCTTTCAGGATTGTCTGCTTTAGATGGCATCCTTTACTAAGACTGTGGATCCATCTCCAGGTTTTGTAGGTAGTCCTGCCCCGTTTTTCACTGTCGTTGCCTCCTCTAGGATGCTCGGCTTACCTACGTCTAAGAGCACTCTTCCCCACTTCACCTTGTGGACTGCTCTTCGTCTGACACCTGTCCAAGGGACCCGTCTGTCTTAGGAGGCCCTGTCCTGAGGCTAAGCTGCCGCCAGCGAAGGTCTCTGGATCCTGGCAGAGCGCAGAGACCTCCTTGCCTCGGAAATATGACAGTCCACGAGGTGGGTTTTGATTTAATTCATGTCAATCATCGTCAATAGTATGGATTCAAACATACAGATCCAGACATAAAACACTGTAACAGCCAGAAGGGAGACGGAAATGAAATGAAACTTTACGCGTTGAGATTTATGTGATTGATTTTAATTATTAGAACGTCGAGCCAAGTTTATTAATAATTGGCAGTATGAGTGCACTGCTCTGCGTGGCGTTGCCCCACTTCTGACTGGACGTATTCACGGATTCGGTTGGGAACGGTGTCGAAAAGCCGTTGTATACTCTGAAAAAATTCTACTGTGGCGCACTTGCGTGTAGCACCAGAAAGGATAAGAATATTAATAAATTAAAATGAAACTAGTACGCTATAAACGATTAAAGTCTCTGATAGGCTCGATAATGCGGATTGCTGACTGCGCGCGACCGCAGAGCCAAAGATACTGCTTTGTTGGAGTAAGAGAAAGCTGGGTGCACAGTTATAGGTAGCTGTCTGTGAAGGAAAGACGATGGCACTCCGTTTTCAGGCCACAAGTGGCCCATCGGGACCATCCGACCGCCTTGTCATCCTCAGATGAGGATGCGGATAGGAGGGGCGTGGGGTCAGCACACCGCTCTCCTGGTCGTTTGGATGGTTTTCTTTGACCGGAGCCGCTACTGTTCGGTCGAGTAGCTCCTCAATTGGCATCACGAGGCTGAGTGCACCCCGAAAAATGTTAACAGTGCATGGCGACCGGGATGTTCACCCATCCAAGTGCTGGCCACGCGAGACAGTGCTTAATTTCGGTGATCTCACGGGAACCGGTGTATCCACTGCGGCAAGGCCGCTGCCAAAGACGATGGAGTAGGCAGTTTTTGTGGTGTGCTGTGTGAAGCCACCAAGTGTTAGATTAATGTAGGTATGTCAATATTGTTGAACATGGAAGCAGAAGTCTTCATGCAACCAAGGTAAAGATGTTAAATAATTATGATTTCTGTTTTTGCTGCCGGCCGAAGTGGCCGAGCGGTTCTAGGCGCTTCAGTTTGGAACCGTGCGACCGCTACGGTCGCAGGTTCGAATCCTGCCTCGGGCATGGATGTGTGTGATGTCCTTAGGTTAGTTAGGTTTAAGTAGTTCTAAGTTCTAGGGGACTGATGACCTCAGCTGTTAAGTCCCATAGTGCTCAGAGCCATTTGAACAATTTTTTTGTTTTTGCTGCCAGTGCGTAAGTATAGATGAGTTGGCTGATTATTTGTAATTGTTAAGTAACCGCAGAATGCACATAAAACGTCTCGATAAAAAGGCCAGTTACATATTTCGCTTTGTAATGCTTCTAAGATTTGTTAACAGAGCTATATTTAATTTGATGATTTGCATTTATGTTGGATTAATGAAGTTAGATAATATTTACCGTTTAAATCTCATTGTCTGTGAATCAATTGTGAGTAATGTAACTTCAATTGTCAAACGTATTTGAAAAGCCAAACTTAACCTGCAGTATAATTTTTCTAAAAGTACTCAGTGTTAGTAATGCACCACAATCAGTACTGCCTCCCTATCCAGGTCATATATTTTGTTTAAAGAAGTTGGATTTTCTTAAATGTTCTCGTTTATCAACCAAAAGAATTTCATGTGCATTTCAAGTATTATGGCCAGAATTGCACACTGCTCAGCCTGTAGCTGGCATTTATATTTTTTGTGAGAGGCCAGAATATATCGCGTTCCACCGTTGCTGCTTTAGAGGTAAGACAATTTAATTTATTTGCTATGTGCACAGAGACCAAAGTTATTAGTTTTGAAGAGGGCCAGATGATTCAGTGCCTAAGGGACTGAGTGTATTTTGCAGTGACTATTTCTTTATTGGTATTGGGAGTTACATTGCTCAATAGTTCGTGTAAAGTATTTTTAACAATAACACAGAGTAAGTACACCACTTGCAGTTACAACACGCCACACAATAATTCGAGTTTAGTACCCATTCCACAATTTAGACATTCATTCTACGTAATCATAAAGTTTTCTCATTGTTTATTAAAAGAACATTACACACGGAACGTTACAACTCTCCTGAAGCCAACTGGCCCACAACTGTTGTAACTGATACGTGACATTCTGGTTGCTGGGATTGGAACATAAGAGATGGTCCCATCCACATATGAGGATCTTGCTGGCCACGGGCGTACCTCAAAATCATGCAGCCAGTTCATAGAAATACGTACCACTTGCGGAAGTGAATTGCCGTATTGAAAAATAGCACCACGAAACTGTCACTTGGTGCCCGTGACATTTCGCGCCGAATCACTACCAGTAGCGACCTGTGGGTCAAACCTGATGGATCCCAGCACCGTGACGCGAGGAATTACATTCGTTTGTCTCTCCAAAACATTGCAAGAATATGACCCTTCCTCAAGTCGCCGCTATACTCGCTGGCTATGCTCATCCGTGATAGTACAGAACCGCAGTTCATTGCTGAATTCAGTCCAAAGCCATTCATGCCCAGTCGACACTTCTCGGTCACGGGATCGCTACATACGCAGCCATTTGTGTTGTTGTATTAACAACAACCTACTGCCGACAACCTCCAATGGTACGGGTTGACACAGACGTTGCAGGGATCACATTACCTGTTCTCGGATGGAAGACGCAGATGTGGAGGGGTTACGATGTGCTTAGTGCACAATACTGCGATCTCCGCTTTGTGATGGCCAGACGTGGTCGACCAAAACGTTGATAACGAATGTGGCTGCCTGTGCAGTTGATCATCGGGCCACTGGCACGCCCGAATTCCCCGCGACTCTGGACAGTGTACGATTAGACCAGCCTTTTCAGGCTCTGGATACCATTCTACCTGCCACACAGAAATGTAGCTCTAATCATACACAGGGTGTTTCCGTAAGAGCGTGCAAAAGTTTAACAGGAGGTAGAGGATGCTCCACCAAACGATTTGAGGTAGGGAACCTGGGGTCGGAGAAGCCAGCTTAAGGAGATAATAAGAATAAAATCACATTACTGTCGTTTTTGTATTTACATTGTATTGTATTGTATGTTAACCGGGGACCGAGAAACGACGGAGAGGCTCCGTCCCGGCCGCAGCCGGAGTGGTCCACAGCCCCACGACGACCGACGACTACCGCAGTCCACTTCACCCCTCCGCCGCCCCACACCGAACCCAGGGTTACTGTGCGGTTCTGTCCCCGGTGGACCCCCCCCCCCCCCCCCTCCGCCAGCAGGGAACGTCTCACACCAGACGAGTGTAACCCCTATATTTGCGTGGTAGAGTAATGGCGGTGCACGCGTACGTGGAGAACTTGTTTGCGCAGCAAGCGCCGACGTAGTGTAACTGAGGTGGAAAAAGGGGAACTAGCCCGCATTCGCCGAGGCAGGTGGAAAACCGTCTAAAAACTATCCACAGACTGGCCGGTTCACCGGACTTCGACACAAGTCTGCCGGGCGGATTCGTGCCGGGGACCAGGTGCTCCTTCCCGCCTGGAATGTGTTTACATTAGTCACAGTTAACTGAAAATACCACCATTGACACAATGAGCGTACCGTTTATAATGCACGTTACAAAACGTGCTGAAACTGACGGCCATAAACCTCAATGCAAGCATGACTTCAGCGAACAATATTGTGACGCGACCTGATAAATATCCCTGGTGTGTATCGAATCACATCACAGACACCTACAATTCTGGCAACTAATTCCATCTCCGTATCCACTGGGATCTTATGCATAAGTGTCATTAGATATCCGCGTAGAAAATAATGAAGGGGATTCAGGTCAGGTGAGCTCGCGGGCCATGCAACAGGATCTCCTCTTCCAATCCAGCGACAAGGAAACATAGCATTGAGATGGTTGCGGACATCCGCACTGAAGTGAGGTGGTGCACGGTTCTTGTTGTATCCAAGTCCTCTCACGAACAGCCACGTTCTCCAACTCAGGTATGACCCTTTGCACGAACCTCAAGAAAACAAAACCTGCATCATGACTTTCTACTAATCAGGCTCGTACTCCTTCTTGCCTTGCAGGAAATGAAGAATGTACATATAAATAAACGGCACAGTACGTAGTTGTAAATAAGCTGGAAAACAGCAATGCTACAGAAAGCAGTAGACATTAAATGAAACAACAAGTTTACTGTTACCAGTCACCGTTTTATTTATTTCCACGACGCGTTTCAAAGGTTTAAACCTCCATCATCGGGTGGATTTACAATAGTTAGTATGACATTTGTGTGTGTGTTGTGTTACTATTTTTTGGAGGGACTTGTGGCACTGTCTAGTGGAGAAACAAGACACTATTTCAGAACATGGTTTTGGGTTTCTTCTGACAAAAAATTAACTGATACGAGGGCTATCCACAAAGTACATTATGTTTTGGAATTAAAAATAAATAAAGTATTGGTAATTTTTTTTATTATATACAGATGAAAGCCACACTTAAATACTACTTTTCTACATAGTTGCCATTTAAATTAAGGCACTTATCGTAGCAATGGACGAACTTGGAAATTCCTTCGTCGTAAAATTCGGCGACCTGCACCTTCAACCACGTGGTTACCTCTTCTTTTGGGACAGAAAAGGTGTGATTTTTGTGGATTTCCTGGAAAGAGGCACTACAATAAATTCTCAGAGGTATTGCCAAACTCTGCACAACCTCAGAAGAGCAATACAAAACAAGCGCAGGGGAAAGTAGGGCTCAAAGATCTTGCTGATTCACGACAACGCCCGGGCCCACACGGCAAATGCCACTCGTGAAGTTCTCGAATCTTTTAAGTGGGAGTTGTTTCCTCATCCGCCGTACAGTCCCGACCTGGCACCGAGCGACTTCCACTTATTCCCAGCAATGCAGCGTTTTGATGACGACGCACAGCTTCAAGAAGAGGTAACCACGTGGTTGAAGGCGTAGGCGGCCGAATTTTACGACGAAGGAATTTCCAAGCTCGTCCATCGCTACGATAAGTGCCTTAATTTAAATGGCAACTATGTAGAAAAGCAGTATTTAAGTGTGGCTTTCGTCTGTATATAATAAAAAAAATTTCCAATACTTTATTTATTTTTAATTCCAAAACGTAATGTACTTTATGGATAGCCCTCGTATCTAACGTTAAACATAAAATAAGTAAAACAGAGTACCTCCAGTGGTCACAGGTTCCTTTCGCTGTCGTAACACATCACATGTATACTGTCATATTTGTAAACAAATATGGCGTCTGGAATCTGCTGGGTGCAAGGTTGGTATAGCAAAGTACAAAGAATATACATCGTAACAACATTATTACAGAATAATTATTTAAAGGATTTGGAGGTGTTTGTTTTGAGGTGTCGAATACATGTATGTATACTTCAGGTGGCATATAAATCCGATTTTGACAAGTTTAAACACCTTAAACTTCATACTCGTGTATACAATCAGGTGAAATCTTAAAATGTCTTAAACTTCTTACTTCTTAATAACAATCAGGTGAAATGTTACAGACTTTAAGTATAATAATCATATTGCCTACAGCAGTAAGGTTATACATAAATGACAATATTTGAATGGGATTAATAGACAGACGTGGGAGGCTGGAGGCAGAAGGAGAGGCAGAGGGAGAGAAAGTGAGAGTGAGAAAGAGAGAGAGAGAGAGAGAGAGAGGGTGGAAAAAGTGATGTATTATTTTATGTTACTGTTAGATATCAGTTAATTTTTCGTCAGAAGAAACCCAAAACCATGTTTTGAAATAGAGTCTTGTTTCTCCACTAGACAGTGCCACAAGTTCCTCCAAAAAATCGTAACACAACACACACACAAATTTCATACTAACTAATGTAAATCCACCCGATGATGGAGGTTTAAACCTTTGAAACGCGTCGGGGAAATAAATAAAACGGTGAATGGTAACAGTAAAACTTGTTGTTTCATTTAATGTCAATAACAGTCACTGTAAAGTCTAACCTAAAATGTTTACATTTAAAGCTGTAGACAAGTTCCATGCCTCCTTATGCTGGCTTCTCCACCCCACGTTCCCTACCTCAAATTGTCCAGTGTAGCATTCTCTATAGGCTGTTATATTTCTGAATTCTTATGGAAACACCCTGTATACATCATCCGATGGTGAGTAAGTGTACATTGACGTTCGCTCATGCCCTCTGTTTGCTTCACTTTTTTTGTCAGAGAACGTTTCTAACATTTTGGCTATCGTTTTAGATCTAAAAACATTTCGTTTTCAATGTTATGGAAGGGCAGTAAGCAAAAATCTGACGAGAATGTTGTTGTTGTTGTTGTTGTTGTCGTGGTCTTCAGTCCAGAGACTGGTTTGATGCAGCTCTCCATGCTACTCTATCCTGTGCAAGCTTCTTCATCTCCCAGTACCTACTGCAACCTACATCCTTCTGAATCTGTTTGGTGTATTCATCTCTTGGTCTCCCTCTACGATTTTTACCCTCCATGCTGCCCTCCAACACTAAATTGGTGATGCCTTGATGCCTCAGAATATGCCATACAAACCGATCCCTTCTTCTAGTCAAGTTGTGCCGCAAATTTCTCTTCTCACCAATTCTATTCAATACCTCCTCAATACCTACCCATCTAATCTTCAGCATTCTTCTGTAGCACCACATTTTGAAAGCTTCCATTCTCTTCTCGTCTAAGCTATTTATCGTCCACGCTACACTTCCACACATCGCTACACTCCATACAAATACTTTCAGAAACGACTTCCTGACACTTAAATCTGTACTCGATGTTAACAAATTTCTTTTCTTCAGAAACGCTTTCCTTGCCATTGCCATTCTACATTTTATATCCTCTCTACTTCGACCATCATCAGTTATTTTGCTCCCCAAATAGCAAAACTCATTTACTACTTTAAGCATCTCATTTCCTAATCTAATTCCGGCAGCATCACCCGATTTAATTCGACAACATTCCATTATCCTCGTTTTGCTTTTGTTAATGTTCATCTTATGTCCTTCTTTCAAGAAACTGTCCATTCCGTTCACCTGCTCTTCCAGGTCCTTTGCTGTCTCTGACAGAATTACAATGTCATCGGCAAACCTCAAAGTTTTCATTCCTTCTCCATGGATTTTAATTCCTACTCTTAAATTTTTATTATGTTTCTTTTACTGCTTGCTCAATAAACAGATTGAATAACATCGGGGATAGGCTACAACCCTATCTAACACCCTTCCCAACCCTTGTTTCCCTTTCATGCCCCTCGACTCTTACAACTGCCATCTGGTTTCTGTACAAATTGTAAATAGCCTTTCGCTCCTGGTATTTTACCCCTGCCACCTTCATAATTTGAAACAGAGTATTCCAATCAACATTGTCAAAAGCTTTCTCTAAGTCTACAAATGCTAGAAACGTTGGTTTGCCTTTCCTTAATCTTTCTTCTAAGATAAGTCGTAAGGTCAGTATTGCCTCACGTGCTCCAACATTTCTACGGAATCCAAACTGAACTTTCGCGACGTCGGCTTCTACGAGTTTTTCCATTCGTCTGTAAGGAATTCGTGTTAGTACCTTGCGCCCGTGACTTATTAAACTGATAGTTCGGTAATATCCACATCTGTCAACACCTGCTTTCTTTGGGATTGGAATTATTATATTCTTCTTGAAGTATGAGGGTATTTCGCCTGTCTCATACATCTTGCTTACTAGATGGTAGAGTTTTGTTAAGCCTTGCTCTCCCAAGGCTGTCAGTAGATCTAATGGAATGTTGTCTACTACCGGGGCCTCTTTTCGACTTCGGTCTTTCAGTGCTCTGTCAAACTCTTCACACAGTATAATATCTCATATTTCATCTTCATCTACATTCTCTTCCATTTCTATAACATTGTCCTCAAGAACATCGCCCTTGTATAGACCCTCTATATACTCCTTCCACCTTCTGCTTTCCCTTCTTTGCTTAGAACCGTATTTACATCTGAGCTCATAATATTTATGCAAGTGATTCTCTTTTCTCCAAAGGTCTCTTTAATTTCCTGTAGGCAGTATCTATCTTACCCCTAGTGATATGCGCTTCTACATCCTTACATTTGTCCTCTAGCCATCCCTGCTTAGCCATTTTGCACTTCCTCTCGATCTCATTTTTGAGACGTTTGTATTCCTTTTCGCCTGATTCATTTACTGCATTTTTATATTTTCTACTTTCATTAGTTAAATACAATATCTGTTCTGTTCCCCTAGGATTTCTATTAGCCCTCGTCTTTTTACATACTTGATCCTCTGCTACATTCAGTATTTCATTTCTCAAAGCTACCCATTCTCCTTCTACTGTATTTCTTTCCCCCATTGTTGTCAATCGTTCCCTAAAGCTCTCCCTGAAGCTCTCTACAACCTCTGGTTCTTTCAGTTTATCCAGGTACCATCTTCTCATATTCCCACCTTTTTGCAGTTTCTTTAGTTTTAATCTACAGTTTATAATCAATAGATTGTGGTCAGAGTCCACATCTGCCCCTGGAAATGTCTTACAATTTAAGACCTGGTTCCTGAATCTCTGTCTTACCATTATATAATCTATCTGAGACCTTCCAGTATCGGCCGGCCGGTGTGGCCGAGCGGTTCTTGGCGCTACAGTCTGGAACCACGCGACCTCTACGGTCGCAGGTTCGAATCCTGCCTCGGGCGTGGATGTGTGTGATGTCCTTAGGTTAGTTAGTTTTAAGTAGTTCTAAGTTCTAGGGGAATGATGACCTCAGAAGTTGAGTCCCATAGTGCTCAGAGCCATTTGAACCATTTGAACCTTCCAGTATCTCCAGGCTTCTTCCATGTATACAACCTTCTTTTATGATTCTTGAACCAAGTGTTAGCTATGATTAAGTTATGCTCTGTGCAAAATTCTACTAGGCGGCTTCCTCTTTCATTTCGTACCCCCAATCCATATTCATCTACTACGTTTCCTTCTCTTCCTTTTCCTACTATCGAATTCCAGTCACCCATGAGTATTAAATTTTCGTGTCCCTTCACTATATGAATAATTTCTTTTATCTCATCATACATTTCATCAATCTCTTTGTCATCTGCGGAGCTAGTTGGCATATAAACTTGTACTACTGTGGTAGGCGTGGGCTTCATATTTGTCTTGGCCACACTAATGCGTTCACTATGCTGTTTGTAGTAGCTTACCAGCATTCCTATTTTCCTTATTATTAAACCTACTCCTGTATTACCCGTATTTAATTTTATATTTATAACCCTGTATTCACCTGACCAGAAGTCCTGTTCTTCCTGCCATCGAACTTCGCAAATTCCCACTATATCTAACTCTAACCAATCCGTTTCTCTTTTTAAATTTTCTAACCTACCTGCCCTATTAAGGGATCTGACATTCCACGTGTTGGGCGGCTGGCTGATTTTATGCTGTATATAACAGCATAAAATCAGCCAGCTGCCCAACACGTGGAATGTCAGATCCCTTAATAGGGCAGGTAGGTTAGAAAATTTAAAAATGTTTGGTTTTAAATTCAATGTAGATGCATTTCCCAGCCGATGCACCAATTGTGGGGCGGCGGGTGGAATTATTGTTTATTATATAAATGTAGAATTGTAATGTAGTAAAGAATGCTGAAAAGATGCATTTCCCGGCCGATGAACCATATGTGGGGCGGCAGGTGGAATTAATTGTTATATAAATGTTCCTATTATTTATGCTGTCTTTTGCCGTTCTCAACACTGGCTCTCCAACTACAATATTGGCAACCAGAAAGTGATTAGCAAAACGTGAAGCCTGTAATTAGAATTCCTAGTGCCCACTTCATCTGAGAAATACACTTATAGCTACAGCTTAAAGCTCTGAGGAATTAGGAAATTGTCTGGGATTCATAATCAAAAACGATCGTGTAAAAACGTTCGCTATATTCTGAAAGTCGCAGATGAAAAAAAAGAAACCACGTAATCCAACTACCAGAGCAGTTCAGAGTCTAGTTCGCTGATGCAACTATAACTGTCCAAATTAAATGTTTAAGTGAATGCTCGCCATAATTTGATGAATATGCTCATAAAACGCCACGCTAAATAATGGTAGAATGTCTGTCCCGCAGCGGCACGTGAAAATACGACAACTGAAGATAGATCATTAAAGTCAACCCAGAATTAACACTTCACTCGAAAATGACTTCAAGGTTACGCGTATCCGAGTATCCGAGTAACTTAATACGGCATACGGCATCCGAGGCTGTTTATAGCAATGATACCGACGCGACGCGACTCCCGACACAGATGGTGTGCTATTCAGCATCTGGAGAGAACTGGGGCCTTCCTTCCTCGCGCAGCGTTCTTATATATAAAGCCGCGGTGCGGACGGCTAAGGGAACGCCTGATCAAATCGGCTCTCCCGACTAGCCGCTGGGCTAGTAATGCACCACATTAAGTTATTGAATAAATCATTGCTTCCTTTGCTGATGGCCGATGAAGCTCTCAATTTAAATGTGCATTCAGCACACAGGTAAGTAATCATAATAAAAGTCTGACGTGGCTAAGTAAAATATTTTGGGCGAGAGAAGTAATTTAATTACACTACACGCAGTAGACGAGCTCTGAACTTGCCCTTTGGAGATACGCTATCGCTATAGTTTTATAGTTATTCAATTGAAACTTCTCACATCTTTATGATTATAGCGGATCTCCCTTCTACTTAAATTTAAACATCCTAGCCTTATTTATTCGCCTACTTAATCTATCTTGCTTCCTTAATTTTTAAGACAAAAACCAGAAAATCATGAATTTCAACTAAAATTTTAATTTGTGAGATCCAAAGTACTGTTTCTATTAAATTATTATGAAAAAGAAATCTAAATAAAATTTTTAAGTTTCTAGCTCTTTTCTGTTGCGCCAATGATTTTTACAGAATAACATCCAAATTTCGAAAATGGTTAAAGTTATTGAACTGATATTCAACACATGTTGATTTAGTATTACTCCTGACATGCTAGAACCGTTTCAGGTTATTTACTTGATTTTTAAAGTATTGCGCAACATTTATGACGTCAGAGCTAGTTACAGCGGACTAGGCTGGCATATAATGGAAAGACTGATGAGAATTTCATAACGTGTGAGTAGGCTGCTTCCCTACACACGCTCCGATCTGTAGAACGCCAGTTTTCTTTCTCCTGATAATGACGTCCTCTTGTGTAATCCCCGCCCAGAGATTCGAATGGGGGACTATTTTGCCTCCAGAATATTATACCCAAGCGGACGCCACAATCATTAAACCATACAGTAAAGCTGCATGCCCTCGGGAAAAATTGCCGTTGTAGATTACGCTTGCTTTCAGCTGTTCACAGTACCAGAACAGCAAGGCCATTTTGATTAGTGTTACAAGGCCAGATCAGTCAATCATCCAGACTGTTGCCTCTGCAACTACTGAAAAGGCTGCTGCCCCTCTTCAGGAACCACACGTTTACTGGCCTCTCAACAGATACCCCTCCATTGTGGTTGCACCTACAGTGCAGCTATCTGTATCACTGAGGCACACAAGTCTCCCCACCAGCGGCAAGGCCCATGGTTCATGGGGGGGGGGGGGGGGGGGAGGGCAGACGAGAATACTGTATGTAAAAATAATAAATGAATAATCTACAAAAACCAAAATTGTTATTGTAAATATGATTGTGTCCACAGAACATCACTGTTAAAAATTTTGAGACATTTAGGATCACACCCAAAATTAATTAAACTGATATAACTCACCTTAGTAAATGCAAATTCGAAAATTAAGTTCAGAGAGGAACTTTTTGAATCATTCTTGGTAAAAACTAGTTTATGGCAGGGAGACGGCCTGCCACCACTTCTTTTTAACTGTGCCCTTGAATACATAATGAGGGAATGGTACAAGGATAATTCAAAGGAGATTAAGGTTGGAACACAAAAACATGACATAATATTGAACTGTTTAGGATTTTCTGATGCTCTCACTCTTCTCGTCAACAACATTCAAGAAGCTAAATAAAAAATGTAATCATTAGAGGAAACATCCCAGAGTATTGGCCTTAATATATCTTTTGAAGAAACAGAAATGATACTAATGGAACCGCCACTGGGAAACAAAATTAGAATTGGAGAACACTACATAAAAATTATTGGAAAGTTTGAATACTGGAGAGAAATACTAACACACAACCTGAATGAGAAACCATCATGGCAGAGTGGTATAAACAAATTAATTAAAACACATCATGTTATAAAGAACACATAACAAAAAACGCCTCTCAATAGCCACAAAACTGAAACACTGCAAAATAGTCACACAGCCACAGATAATATATGCTAGCGAAACTATATTTTTATCAACCAACACTGTAGCAATAGACAAATTACGCAAAACAGAAAGAAGGATAGCCAGAACATGTATAAATAAAAAATACCAAAAAGATGGAGTTTAAAGAATGGTTTCAAATGAAACAATTTATAAAGAAATAGAACAAGTGACAAGTGCAATGAAAAAGAACCGGATATTTTTCCTAAGACATTTGATGACGACAACGGAAAATAGAATTAGGAGGAAAATAATTTAGAAGTTATGGACTAGTAAGAGATGAAATTACAGATTATGAGGGAGAATTTGAAAGGCAAGACAGACGCGCTCAAGGTACTTCAGGATAAACATATCGCACTACCAATAAAAATTAACGAACAGAGAATGGGAAGGGTGATTCTCGATGAGGAGAGAAGAGAACGATCTGAAAGGACGAATAAGTGTTGGAACAACAAAAACAGAAGAATTTACTTCATAATATTGACTAAAGTGGTGCAATGTAGACCATTAAATAAAATAATAAAATATGTTCAATAGAAGACCACTGATGATGTAAATGAAACGAAACGTGTTAGTTAGAATAAAAGTGTATTTCTGGCAGTTACAGAGGCGTTCGTGAAGTATCTTAAGTAACAGTGGATTAATCTTTCTGATGGGAATGCGAGCCTACCTATTATCAGAGGAAAGAATCAAGGTAGCAAACATACAGGTGTTGGGATATGGCTTTTCATTTTATTAGCTCATTGCTTGATTTTTCCTTGTGGTATTTTATAGCAGTAGTCCGCCCAAAAGGATTTCATTTTTTAGTGGGTTATGTATATTGGGTAAGGGCAGGGAAAGTACATGGCGGAGAGTATTCGGAATCAATGTTACCAACTCTCTGTCCTATTCCATTCGTTTATGGATAGAGAGGAGAAGGACTGTCTGTAAACCATCCTAGGCATCTCAGTCTCTCACATCTCGTCCCGACAACATGAGATAAACGAGAGATGCTGTAGAATTATTGCATGTACATCAAGTGCCGGTTCTATAACTTTACTGACAATGTTTCGTCAAATAAAACTATGTTATTCGAAGTAGTCCCATTTAAATTTCAACTTAGCTGCTGTTGCAATTCTCAGATGGACTACATAAACCCGTTACGATTTTAGCTGCGCATCTCTTAATTCCATCAATGTTCAACACTTCATAAGTATATCAAAACACAGGAACAATAGCCAACTGGTATGGCTGGCGTCTAGAATACTTTGTATCCCGTGAAACGTTCCCTTAGAAAAATTTATGAATTAAAATGCTGATAAACCTTTTATGTCATTTGATTTTCAAACAGCTGAGCAGAACTGAACATACTCAGACATTTATCTCTTTATTATTCTGATCAACACTGAACTAACACAGAATATCTTTAGCGCAACGCAATCTGACTTTCAATAATTCCTAGAAAAAATGACCCTGACTATCAACAACCTATACCTTTCATGAATCACTTACCTCACGAAAATCTTCATTACACGAACTACTGCAATACAGCGAGCGCCAATACTGGCAGCTAAATAAAGGATTCTAACTACTGAAGGCACTAACTACTGATAGGCATAGTTAGCAAATGAAAGATTTTGATAGAGAACAAACAATATATTTACCTAAATTATATTCAAAAGTCATCATATATATATATATATATATATATATATATATATATATATATATCAGTTCGTGATCTACAGTATTATAAATTTACTCTTTCTGATGGAAACACGTCCAAATCGTCCACTCTCATCTCTCTCCCCACATCCACCACTACTAGTGTCTCACCTCCAACTGCGCAACGCTACGTGCTGTCCACATCCAACCGCCCAACACTACAATAGCAGATATTCCAACAATGCCAACCAGCCACAGACTGCACACAGCACAGCCAGTGATTTTCATACAGAGTGCTATGTGACGTTACCAACATAAAAACCTAAACAGCCTACTTACATAGCCCCATGCTCCCCACACAAAATTTTACAAGTTTTTTGGGCAGTGGCCAGTAATGATTTGATAAAATTTTTCGTAATTACGATAACAAAGATATCAAATGCACACACTTATAGATGCAATGTTGATCAAAAGCAAAAATTGTTCTAATGAAGACAGTCCTGATCATTCATCACAATAGTAATTACAGTTTTCTTTTTTCTTCTCAAAGTCTGAGCAGTAAAAGAAAATGCACATGGAAGTAGTGGATTTCCATGCAGTCTTGAAGAAGTAGTGTTATCCTTCCAACAGAAAGACAGTGCTGACTTTTGACATGCAGACAGGTAATGGGCCACAACAGAGCAAACCCACAACAGAGTCAGTCGAAGTTTTAAAGAATATTGGTGAGTAGGTTATCACAGAGCAGACCCACTGCAGTTCTGGTAGAGAATACGGTATTGGTGGGCCATCAAAGGTGCAGACCAACTGCAGTCCTTGTAGAGACGGCCAGCAGCCATCTGTTGCAACTGTGCAGGTGCACAATCACCATCGAAGAGTCTTGCAGACAATATAGCAAGTCCATAAACCATCACTTGTGCACTCACAAGGTTCTTGGAATTGTCCTTAGAACCAGCAACGCTGTTAACGAGTCCATTGCTGAATTATTAACACATGTGCAAACACTAACAGTCCCAACTTCCCACATATTGTGCATATACTATGATCAACAGAAATGTGTGCAGTGAAATGAAACTTAATTTGAAGAACTGGTGTCTATACATTTATAAACAACATAAGAATACAACTACAAAGGTACAAAACACATCATTAAAGAACATAGCAATACAGATAACATTTGTAGTAATATGGGCTTTACAAAAAATAGAAATAAACATATACATCAGTGTTAGAGGAATTATGACATAAGTAAATAAATAAAATAATGAGAATAGTTTTCGAAACATTAACTTCACACATGAGCATTAAAACAAAACAGAATAAATAATGTCTAAACATCTTTACAAAGTAAATAACATATTATTAGAAAAATTCTACAACACAACTCTTATCAGATAAACACATAAAGACGGAAGAACACAAATACACAAGGGTACACAAACACATAGCGGAATAACACAAAAGGAAAGGACAGGGTTTGTTTTACTGCAGTATTCTGCAAACAGAACTTTGTTTACTTCTTGGAGATCTCCCTTCGTTCATCATTATTCCCAAAAAGTCCTATCTATACCTGTTTTCTGTATTATATTCATATCCTCTTTCAAAATAATTATTATTCATTGCACAGTACCTTTTTTTTAAAAAAGTTTTTCGTTTAACTTCTCAATGCATTTCTTCCAATTCATCGCAACTCATTCTCTTATATAGCCTACCCCCTATTAAGCTTACTTTAATCTACTGAGCTCAGATGCATAAACTAAGGGACGATGCAATGCAGCAGCAAAAAAATTAACACAAACACCAATGACAAAAATGCAAATTGGCAAAGCATTCAGTAGTATATCTGAATTAGCAAAGCAGATGCAATATTACAACTAATATAAGGCAATGTGCAGCAAACAAGAAAAATAAATCAATAGTAAAACTGGCTTAACTGAGTAATACAAAGTGAAATTCAGTAGCACTATGCCTGGCAAACAGCAGCAGCAATTGCAATAACTTATATCTAAACATGACAAACCCACAAGCAGAAAAAATAGTACACTAAAGACAACAATGCAGATAAGGGAAATGTCTATTCACATCTTAAAGTCTGTGTCATTAAAGTGGTGCACCACAACAACTAGTCTACAAAAAAATTACCAAGTACTTGAAAAGAAAATTATGTATGCAGTTACTGTTATTAGTCCCTTCTTATTGTTCTTTCCTTTCCAAGTGCTCCTTTTTTGAAGAATGTGGATCATAAATTTGTTATTTAATACATCTGTTGACAGAAAGTGTTCACATTAGCAAATGCATTTAATTTTATTTTATAAAACCAATGCTGCAACACAGCTGGAAACCAGATATCAAATGAAATAAGTAACTATGTACACAGCAAAGCATAAAAACATCATTCAATAGCCATGTGGCATTTCATAAGTCAGTAGAAATTCTCTCAACTCTCGTAGAAAGACACTTGTCATAATCAGGTGTGCAGATGTAAGAATATTTCCCATCAATTCATAAGCATTTCAGTAAATAGCACAAAGTACGAGCTCCAAAGTGTAATCATATGTTTCCAAGTAATAAGCGTGTCATATTTGCAATGCTTTCTACAGAGGAATGTCAATAGTGAGGTAAATCGCCTCTTTTTTCTCCACCTAATGGCTTTTTGTCCAGGCGACTGGCGCAGTTTGGCGCCCACAACGCATTACATCAAGGTCACGTAGCTTTCTTACCGAAATATTTACGACAGCAGTTTGCGCTACAATGACAGTCTCATATAAAAAAAAATTCACATGTCGAGAATTTGCGTTACAAATGTGTAGAAACAAAATCCTATAAATATAACAGTGTCCAAAAAATTTTCGCCTGCACTGTGATGCATTCATGCATGTACACACATTTCATAACTCTTAAAGTACGATTCTTGGTTTCCATAATCCTTTTTCACAAATCACGAGTCCCTAACCACTACTCATTATTCCTTACCTTATTACACATATACATATTCGTCGACTCTTCTTCAATATTTCATCATAATATATACATAGCATAATCAAATCCCTCATATAGCATCAGCTTATTGATCATAAATATACCTCAACAGCATAATACACATTGTTGTTGTAATAATATCATAAAACCTCAGCCAAATCTGAAAAACGTCATAGCTTTCTGCAATAATTTCAAAACCTAAAAAAATTCCCCCACTTATTTCAATAGTGTCATCTACCTCAAACATACTTTAAAATCATGATCCCATATCAAATACATCATTCAAAGCTCTCATAGTATCACAATGGTTCCGAAAAAATATGAAGAGTTCACAAAGTACAGACAAAATACAATTTCATAAGTGTGAAGTTATCCAACTGTGTAATTGTGTAATCATGTGTCACTGATGTAGTAAAAAAAAGGTTTGTTTCTCTGTTAAATAATCAGATAGCTGTGTAATTCTGTGTTAGAGAAATATGGTAGCCTACCAATGTGTAAAGTTGTATAAGCAAATACCATATTAGCTAGGGCTCCGAACGCTCGTCACACGCTTAACAAACAAAGTAGGCGCGTACCCCCTGAGGATTAATGTAATTATACCCTCAGGTGTTACAGATTACATCAATTGAATGAAATGTATCACCGAAAACTTTCTTTGTATCTTTGTGATTCAAAAATCTTTAAAAATATATGTTTTAAGTACAAAAATTAATCACTCAAATGTGTGTTCTTTAGCACTAAATGTGCGTCTTGCTGTAAGATAATTCTGTGGAAGTGTCGTAGTTAACGTCCTCCGTAAGCTAAGTTCTGCAGAAGTCAATGTACTTACCTCATCATAAACAAAAGTGAAATGCTTTGCATATAGATATCGTAGTTATTATGCTTATTGCCGGGATGAAGTACGTACTGTACTGTAACGTACTGTTGTGCTACGGAAAAGGCTGTCTCATTGCAGCTATACCACAAAGTTACTACTAAAACATGTTTTACTTTCCAGAATAATACAGAAAAACTGTGCAGATATAAAACAGATACACTGCAAACGCTACATTGTATATTGTGTCACACATTAGTAGCATCGTGATATAGTCATGTAGCTGTCAAATAAACTAACCACTGTGTCATCTGGTATCTCTCAGAAAGTATTTTAAATCCAGAATGTATTTTCAATTAAACCAAAATGTTAAAATCTCATTAGCAGTACCGGTATATGTTCTAAGTATGTGAGGCTTATAGTCGTTACGTAATTGTGCAACTAACAAGCAAGAATGAACACACACAATAACACTGTGTTTCGTGTTCACTATAACAATGCATTCATAATTACTGTCTAAATATGTTCCCTAGGTTCTAGATTGGATAGTTAACTTCAAAACATTGTTGCATGTTAACAGTTTCTAAGTGTGACATAGCATACTAGTAACGTGAAGTGAAAAATTTTATAGCAAAGATTAAGTTAAAAAGCAGATTATCTCTCAATAAACGGATTTACATGTGAAATGTGGTGCAATCTTTTACCCTTTCTAGTGCGCAGAGTTTCAACTTCAAAGCAATTATCATGTTGTATACGTTGGTAAGGAATGCTAAAATTATTCTCAAGGTTAGCGTCTATGTTATTTTTCTCTGAGCCAGCCGGCGCACGTGGCTGCCTGCAGTGTGAGTCATTGTCTGTCTCTTTGTTGACGTGCATCCTTATTAGGATTAGGAGACCTAACTTCTACAAATTCACCTTGTCGAGAGGGCCCTGCCCTATTTGAATCTCGCCAGTTCTGATGAAATTCAGGTCTGTCGTTATGTTTATATCGTCTGTCGTCATGTCGGTAATTTCTGTAATTTCTTTCTTGTCGGTCACGTGGTGGAGAACTTCTCCCTGAGTCGCAACTGCGCGGTGAACCATTGTGTCTGATGTTATTCTGTCTACCTTGATAATAATTGTTTTGGTTCTCATATTGTCTGTTTCTATGGTTATCTCTGTCAGATTCATTGCTACGGAAATGCGATCTTTCTCTGTAACTATTTTTACTCTGCCAACGATTTTCATACGGGTGGTGTCTGTTTTGGTCACGATTTGCGTTGTAAGAATAGATTTGTGTCCAGCTGTTATTTCTGTCATCGCGGAATTGTAACAAATGTGACTTGTAATTGTTGTGTTCCTGTTTTTGCGTCCCGTGATTGTCATTGTCAATTTTCAATTTTTGTAACAGTCTCTGAAAAGCTTCAATGTCATCTTTGCAGCGTCCTGCCAAAATAATATGTCGTAAATGTTCAGGCAATTCGGTTAAGCAAATGCGGATGAGTTCTGAGGGGCTGCATGGGTTTGACAGATACTGATTCTTATGCAATATATCTTCAAAATATTTCACAAGATTGGAAAATTCAGAGTGTTCGAAATGTTTCATCATTATGATGTTATGTTTTACTCGGTCTTGTGTAGCTTGAGACCAATATGCTGAGAGGAAGGCATGATAAAATTCTCCTTCACTGTGACAGTCGTGAATGACCGATCGCATTCTTACAGCTGGTTCATTCTCTAAATAGCCACACATAAATTCTAATCTGTGCTCTGATGACCAATTGAGAGAATTGATGAAGCCACGCTTATGGATGAATGTCGTTGCCAGAATTCTTAAATGTTTTGAATTTACGTGTAGTAATGAACAGGTTATAGTCAAAGTCATCGTGTCGGCGAGTCGCATATCGGCCATTGTTACGTCAAGTTGGCGGTTCCATCTCAAAATTCGGTGCACCTTGCCAATTTCTTTCATAATTTCCGAAATGCCCTGTGTTATTATTTTGTGGCTTTTCCGTATTTCTAAGTCCCTCTTCTCGTGTTGGAGCGCGAGTGTCCTCTGAAATACATAATTCTTGTATTACTTGTGCCAACTGATCTTGTCTTCCCGGATTTCTCTTTTGTGTTGGGTATTATTTTGATTTTGTTTTTGTTTAAATTTGTTAATTTGTTCATACTCTTCTGTGTCAGTGAAGGATACGGGTCTTGTGTCATTCAGATTATCATCTACCTTCGTAGATAAATTATTTAGCTGATCCGAAAGTTCGACTACTTTCTCTGATAATGAACTAATTTCCCCCATGTGACTTTCTGAACCAATTTTAAGAGTATCTACTGTGTCCTTTAAGTTTTCCTGAGTTTCTGAAAATTGCGATGCAACTGAGTCAATTTTAGCTCGCAAGGTCTGGTGATTTTCATGAACAATTGTTTGCAGTTCTTTTATGGCAGCTTCGTGATTCTGTAATGCATTTCCATGCCGCGAAAAAATAGGTTGAAAATGCTCACTAACTTGTATTTTTACGACATTACAGACATTTTGACATTTCGATTCGATGTTATGAGACTCAGTAGTTAAATCTTCATGTGTTTGTTGAAGTGATTCTTTAATTTGTTTCTGATTTTGTTCCATTTGTTGCTGTGACTGTTTTTGATTTTGTTCCATTGCGTCTAACTGTCGCTGTGTTTGTCTCTGGTGTTGTTCCATTGTGTCTAGCTTTTGAAGATTTTGTTCCATTGTGTCTAACTTTTGAAGCTTTTGTCCCATTTGTTGCATTAATTGTAATAACAATGCACTGGTGTCTGAAACATGTTTTTCAGTGCTATTCGGCAGTGCATTTGAACCGGCAACATTCGCATTTTGAAAAGCAGTAAATGTGTCTTGACTTATTTGAGAAAACGGTGAGGACGCAAAACCTGAATCTACAGTATTTGCAAGATTGTGTCCTGTCATTTCGGAATACTGAGGCGAGTTGTTGCCGACCGATCGATCGATAACTCTTCCCTGTTCACTAATTGTTTCACTGTCTACACCATTATTGGCCGCCCGCTCCATTTCCCTATGCACAATTACCAGATTGCTACTTTGAATGTCTGTTAATTCATTACACGGTGGTGCTGATAAGCTACGCTCGTCGTCACTATCATTTCTCAATTTACTGTGGAGCCTAGTGTTACGTTTTTCACACGCCCTAATTATCACGCATTTCACACCATAAGACAAAAAAGCATAATTTGAAGAGTAAAATAAGAAAACACATTAACATAGCAGTGAAAATAATACCTATTTAATTGTAAGTGCAGCTGCGAAATACTTGGTGCAAACTACATGCATGCCACAACTGTTTTATTGTACAACAATGAAAAACTACAACTACAAAGGAAATTCTCTCTACAGTTACGCTCTAGCAATGAACAATACCTACACTAATTACACAAACTACAAGAAAAAATCAGAAGATTCCAGTGAGGTATACTCGGCTAAGGGTCGCCATATGAAACGTCGCCTTAGAAAAATTTATGAATTACAGTACTAATAAACCTCTTACGTCATTTGATTTTCAAACAGCTGAGCAGAACTGAACGTACTCAGACATTTCTCTCTTTACTTATTCTGATCAACACGAAACTGGCACACAATATTTTTAGAGCAACGCAATCTGACTTTCAATAATCCCTACAAAAGAATGGCCCTGACTAACAATAACCTATACCTTTCATTAATCACTTACCTCACAAAAATCTTCGTTACTTGAACTACTGCAATACAGCGAGCGCCGATACTGGCAGCTAAATAAAGGATTCTAACTACTGAAGGCACTAACTACTAATAGGCATATTTAGCAAATGAAAGATTTTGATACAGAACAAACAATGTATTTACCTTAACAATATTCAAAAGTCATTATATATATATATATATATATATATATATATATATATATATATATATATATATATATATATCAGTTCATGATATACAGTATTACATATTTACTCTTTCTGATGGACACACGTCCAGATCGTCGTCTCTCAAAATTCTGCAATCTCTCTCCCCACATCCACCACTGCTGGCGGCTCACCTCCAACTGCGCAACGCTACGCACTGTTCACATCCAACTGCCCAACACGTCAATAGCAAATATTTCAACAATGCCAACCAGCCACAGACTGCACACAGCACAGCCAGTGATTTTCATACAGAGCGCTACGTGACGTTACCAACACAAAAACCTAAACAGCCTACTTACACCAGATTCGCGATACTGTCTCTCGGCATCTTCAATTTCTCTTCCGTGCTACTGATTTCAAGTGCTCGTTCTATTTTGTATAGCTTCGTAACATTACAGTCAAGTCCTCGTTCCATTTCATACAGATTCGTAATATACAAGTCACGAATTTAAGCAATGTATCAGGATCAAAATGCTTAACGCTAATCTTGGAATATTTTCGTTATTTAACCTAATCAAACCAGGGTTTTAAACGTACACTTTTGCATCGCAGTATAACGAAATAATGATAATAATTAAAATGATATAATAGTGATATTACTAACAATAACGGCACTAACAGAACTGAAAGAATGATTCTGCATATACCTAAAGCTGTTTGGAATTATTACTGCTAGTTAAAAATTAATAACAGTGGAAATACTATGTAAGCTTTCACGGCCGGTATTGTCTTCACTTAAAACTTCCAGGCTGATAGGCCGTGGTCGAAGTTCGTCGCTTTACCTCCGAGGATGTCTCCCGCATCGGAGACGAAACGTCAGGAGAGAGTTCTATACTTCGACCACGGCCTATCAGCCCGGAAGTTTTAAGTGAAGTGGAAATACTACTACTAGTAATTGAAGCAAAATAGTAGTAGTAACAAGGTAATACAAAATAAACCGTGAGCAAGGATAAAAAACTGAGACAATATGACGTAACGAATTCTAATGGAAATTCATGTAGGCTGCTCCAGCTATGGCCTTTGGGAATACAGGTTGCTTGATTGTAACGGGATAGGCCATCAGTTATCATCTGGAACCAGAGAGTAATTCTATTCTCTGATACTGCGAGGGAGATAATTCCAAAGTCTGTATACTATCAGATTCTTTTACCTGTTTATTTTGCGTTTGTAGAAATTTAAAGATAACTCCAATTCAGTATATCAACTGGAAACATCATCGAAGTCGTTTCTGATGATTGTGTTTCATAGTTTATCTCAACATGTTGTAAAGTAGCAGCTGAAGGTAATTTGTTTAAGTCGAATTGTTTTATGTAGTTTCATGCTAGTTTGCCATCTGCTAAGGTTTAATTAGAGGGCAGGTTTATCAAAAGTGTAAAGGCATTGTAAATAAATAACAGCCATATTCTGGTTATACATACACCAGGCAAATTTTTGTGACGAGTGCATACAGAATACGACCATAAGCTACTATCCCTCAACAACGACAACATTTATCAAGGGTGGTTTGTCGTTGTCTAAGATGTCTTGTGGAAATTTAGTCAAATATGTGTACTAGTGTATTCAGCGAACACCTTTGTTATTTTTGTGTTTACTTTTCCACTACAGTGAAACTTGATGTCGGTTGACTCTCATATAATAAAATAAGAATTTTGCGAAACAAATTTTTAATGTAATACATAATACAACTGGAAACGAAATCTAACAGCTTTTCTTAAAATACAGAGTGGAATTCATTTTGAGACTCCTACTTCAAACAACAGGGTCAGCTGAATCGCTGCTCACAAAACATGGCCGAAAAATGTTTGCTGTATAGGTCTGAATCTCAGCTTAAATTTATTATCAGATATTTTCGATGGTAAACTGAAGCTGAGAAGCTAAACAAGAAATCAAAATTTGCTGTGAACAGTGAGTGAGCTAGCCATATTGTCTGAAATATCTACAGCAACAGCAGCTTGAATACCGAATAAATTCGAAGTCTACAAGCCACTACGACAGTAGAGTGCTGCATCCAACCACGGCGATGGGCTTGTTTGGCATAAAATCTTAGATAGCGTACGACAGACCAATAGCAATTCCAGGTTCATTCGTCAAAGAGTTGATGGGGGAGTAGCTGGAGAGATACCTCGTCGTGTACCACGGGTATATGCCGGTCGTCTTGAAGACGATATCGAGCGTGTACTTGTAGAACTTGGGGCCGGAAGTGCTGTATTGATATTTTTCAACTCGAGGGGGGTGGCCTTGGGTGCCATTTGTCAGCGGGATGTCCAACTCCTGGCCGTGTCTTGCGGTGCCTTTGAAGGAGCCGGACGCCACCATGTACGTCTGCACCGGGGACACAGAGAGTTTCCACTCGAAAAGTCTAAGTTCAACCTCCTCCTCGTACGTTCCATTGGACAACGTGTCTGTAAAGAGAAACAACAAGGGAAGCTGTGAGTCAGAGATGCTTTTTCTCGGGATGAATTTTGAACAACTTTATTTACTTGTTTTTGTATCCTCACAACGTGGTGATACAATCTCCAAATGTAACTAACAAAAATACCAGCAGGTGAGAGAAGAGTGCCAGTTTAACATCCATATTGACGAAGATTTTGGAATTAACTCGTCAGTTTGGTCATCAGCGCGCTTCTAACATAAAGTCTCTTTGTTTGTCGATGTCTGTTCTCACAAGCCAACTTTCGGAGACAATGCCTCTATAAGGCATACACTGATCAGCCAGCACATTATGACGACCTGCTGTGACCGAACGGTTCTAGGCGCTTCAGCCGGAACCGCTTGACTGCTACGGTCGCAGGTTCTTATCCTGCCTCTGGTATGGATGTGTGTGATGTCCTTAGGTTAGTTAGGTTTAAGAGTACCACTTGCAACCTACGCCCTCAGTCTCTGTCTTCCTCTACAGTTTTTGCCCTCTACAGCTCCCTCTAGTACCATGGAAGTCATTCCCTCATTTCTTAACAGATGTTCTATCATCCTGTCCCTTTTCTTCACCAGTGTTTTCAACATATTCCTTTCCTCTCCGATTCTGCGCGGAACCTCCTCATTGCTTACCTTATCGGTCTACATAATTTTCAGCATTCGTCTGTAGCACCACATCTCAAATGCTTGGATTCTCTTCTGGTTTTTCCACAGTCCATGTTTCACTACCATACAGTCCTGCACTCCAGAAATTTCTTCCTCAAATTAAGGCCTATATTAAATACTAGTTGACTTCGGTTGGTCAGGAATGGCCTTATTGCCATTTCTAGGCAGCTTTAGATGTCCTCCTTGCTCCGTCCGTCACTAGTTATTTTACTGCCTAGGTAGCAGAATTCCTGAATTTCATCTACTTCGTGGCCATGAGTCCTGATGTTAAGTTTCTCACTGTTCTCATTTCTGCTACTTCTCATTACCTTCGTCTTTTTTTCGATTTACTTTCAGTCCATATTCTTTATTCATTAGATTTTTCATTCCATTCAGCAGATCATGTAATTCTTCTTCACTTTCATTCAGGATAGCAATGTCATCAGCTAATCGTATCATTGATATCCTTTCACCTTGAATTTTAATTTCATCCCCGAACCTTTCTTTTATTTCCATCAATGCTTCGTTGTACAGACTGAACAGTAGGGACGAAAAACTACATCCCTGTCTTACACCCCTTGTAATCCGAGCACTTCGTTCTTGGTCGTCCACTCTTATTATTGCCTCTTGGCTCCCGTATATATTGCACATTATCCGTCTCTCCCTATAGCTTACCCCTTTTTTTCAGAATTTCGGAAGTCTTGCTCCTTTGTACATTGTCGAACGCTTTTCCCAGGTCGACAAATCCTATGAACGTGCTTTGATTTTTCTTTATTCTTGCTTCCATTATCAGCCGCAACGTCAGAATTGCCTCTCTCGTGCTTTACCTTTTCTAAGATCAACCGGATCGTCATCTAGCACATCCTCAATTTTCTTTTCCATTCTTCTGTATATTATTCTTGTCAGCAACTTGGTTGCATGAGCTGTTAAGCAGATTGTGCGGTAATTCTCACACTTGTCAGCTCTTGCAGTCTTCGGAATTTGTGGACGATATTTTTCCGAAAGTCAGATGGTATGTCGCCAGACTCATACATTCTACACACCAACGTGAATAGTCGTTTTTTGCCACTTCCAATAATGATTTTAGAAATTCTGATGGAATTCTTTCTGCCTTATTTGATCTTAAGTCCTCCAAAGCTCTTTCAAATTCTGATTCTAATACTGGATCGCCAATCTCTTCTAAATCGACTCCTGTTTCTTTTTCTATTGCATCAGACAAATCTCCCTCCTCATAGAGGCTTTCAATGTATTCTTTCCACCTATCCGCTTTCTTCTCTGTATTTGACAGTGGAATTCCCATTGTACTCTTAATGTTACAACTATCGCTTTTAATGTCACCGATAGTCGTTTTGACTTTCCTGTATGCTGAGTCTGTCCTTCCGAAAATCATTTCTTTTTAGATGGCTCCACATTTTTCATGCAGCCATTTCGTCTTAGCTTCCATACACTTCCTGTTTATTTCATTCCTCAGCGACTTGTATTTCTGTATTCCTGAGTTTCCCGGAACATTTTTGTACTTCTTCCATTCATCGACCATCTGAAGTATTTCTTGTGTTCCCATGGTTTCTTCGCGGTTACCTTCTTTGTACCTAAATTTTTCTTTCTAAATTTTTCTTTTTAGAGATGTCCATTGCTCTTCAACTGTACTGCCTACTGAGCTATTCCTTATTGCTCTATCTAAAGTCTTAGAGAACTTCAAGCATATGTCACATTATCTTGTTGAAAAATGCCACTGCCATCGGGAAACATGATGGTCGTGAAGGGTTGTACGTGGACTGGAACCAGTGTGCGATACTCCTTGGCCGATGTCGTGCCTTGCACGAGCTCCCTGATCCCATGGATGCCCACGTGAATGTTCCCCAGAGCGTAATGGAACCGCGCCACCAGCTTGTCTCCGTCCCGCAGTACAGGTGTCAAGGAGCTGTTGCCCTGGAAGACGGCGGAATCGGACCCTCTCATCGGTTTGATGAAGAAGGTATCGGGTCTCAACGCTTTGCCACTGCGCCAACGTCCAGTGCCGATGATCACGTGCCCTTTTCAGTAGCAGTTGCCGATGTCCTGGGGTTAACATTGGCACATGAATGGGTCGTCGGCTACGGAGGCCCATAGTTAGGAATGTTCGGTAGACCGTGTGTTCAGACACGCTTGTGCTATACCCGGCATTAAAGTCTGATGTTAGTTCCGCTACAGTTCTCCGCCTTTCCTGTTTTACGAGTCTACCCAGCCTACGACGTCCGAAATAGAAAGAAGGATCCTTTATTGTATGATTATATGATAGCGGAACAAACACTTGTAGCAGTTACTTCTGTAAAATATCTGGGAGTATGCGTGCAGAACGATTTGAAGTGGAATGATCATATAAAATTAATTGTTGGTAAGGCGGGTACCAGGTTGAGATTCATTGGGAGAGTGCTTAGAAAATGGAGTCCATCAACAAAGGAGGTGGCTTACAAAACACTCGTTCGACCTATACTTGAGTATTGCTCATCAGTGTGGGATCCGTACCAGATCGGTCTGACGGAGGAGATAGAGAAGATCCAAAGAAGAGCGGCGCGTTTCGTCACAGGGTTATTTGGTAACCGTGATAGCGTTACGGAGATGTTTAATAAACTCAAGTGGCAGACTCTGCAAGAGAGGCGCTCTGCATCGCGGTGTAGCTTGCTCGCCAGGTTTCGAGAGGGTGCGTTTCTGGATGAGGTATCGAATATATTGCTTCCCCCTACTTATACCTCCCGAGGAGATCACGAATATAAAATTAGAGAGATTAGAGCGCGCACGGAGGCTTTCAGACAGTCGTTCTTCCCGCGAACCATACGCGACTGGAACAGGAAAGGGAGGTAATGACAGTGGCACGTAAAGTGCCCTCCGCCACACACCGTTGGGTGGCTTGCGGAGTATAAATGTAGATGTAGATGTAGAAATCTCTAATGAGGGGTAGGCACCTAATCCCATGTAGTCTGGACGTGGTTTCACCCCGGTTTCGCCACATGTTGAAGACACTCACCACGGCACTCCTCGAAAACCCAAAAAATAGTGCAGTTTCCGAAACGCTCTGGGACATTACAATCTGCCCTCGGTCAAACTCAGATAGATCACGTGTCTTCCCCATTCTACACACAGACAACACACTCACTAATACTACATGCACCATGCGTGTGTCTGACGAGCAGTCATCCGTCGCCAGATGACGTTTCTATCGCCTGGACGGGTTTATAGCTATAGTAGTAGGAGGTCATGATTTTGTTAAAACAACAGTCGAAATCGCAATAACATTTGTTTATTGTGACCGGTTTCGACTTATGTTTAAGTCATCCTCAGATTTTTAGGGCCCTGCAAAGGTAGGAATAGCAATGTTACTAACAATACTGTTACATATGGCGTTAAAAGAAAACAGAGGAATGCTCTAGCCTTTAGCCCTATGAGTGGTGCTGGAGGCTCCTCGGTTTTTCACGTGATATCACTTTCTTATACGGATTACGTCAGCAATGGGCAATGGCAAGGCCGGCCGGAGTGGCTGTGCGGTTCTGGGCGCTACAGTCTGGAGCCGAGCGTCCGCTACGGTCGCAGATTCGAATCCTGCCTCGGACATGGATGTGTGTGATGTCCTTAGGTTAGTTAGGTTTAATTAGTTCTTAGTTCTAGGTGACTGATGACCTCAGAAGTTAAGTCGCATAGTGCTCAGAGCCATTTGAACCATTTGACAATGGCAAACGTTTCACAAGAACAGAAAAGTCGTTGTTGTAAGAAATTTGCAGAGTAAGTTCGCGTACACCAAGTACGAGTATATGAGAAGTTAAAACGTTATAAAACAACAGGTAAGTGGTCATCTATGTTAAAATAAAATAAATAAACTTACAGAACGAGAGAAGAAGCAGTGTTATTCAGTGACACTAGAGTGAATTACAAACACATCATTCTTATTAATGTTTTGTCGATAAGACAATAAACTAGAGAGTATTAATTATATGCTCACGGATACTACATAAAGACATAATAAGAGGTAAAATTATATTAAAAGACACAACCATTAAAATGTGTACTCGTCGTTGTGTATTTACTAGGCAGTATCCTCTGGTAAGAATTCAAATCGATGCCATTGCCTAGGCAACGTAAAAACCAAGATGGCTGCCATAAAATCATAGACGTGTGTTGTCATGGTAACGTAAAGGCTGAAGTGGTAGCTAAGAAAACAAAAAAGTACACATGGGGGGCCGACTGCGATCAAAATATCGATCCAGGTCGATATCATCGAAGACGTTTGTGCAGACGGCCTATATTGCTGGAAAAAACTGAAAAACTCCGCTACCTTATGACGGCGCGTGCCTCATAATTGGGGCACTATCACGAGAAAATTTTAATGACAAAACAGGTGCCAGCCGGTGTGGCCGTGCGGTTCTAGGCGCTTCAGTTTGGAACCACGTGACCGCTACGGTCGCAGGTTCGAATCCTGCCTCGGGCATGGATGTGTGTGATGTCCTTAGGTTAGTTAGGTTTCAGTAGTTCTAAGTTCTAGGGGACTGATGACCAAAAATGTTAAGTCCCATAGTGCTCAGAGCTATCTGAACCATTTGAACAAAATAGGTTCTGAAATGGAAGCGATCATATTACAAACGTTGTAGAAATGTTACTTCGTATCCTCTAGTGTCATTAGTGAGACCAAATATGGTGACACATTAGTCACTAGAGCAGCTGATGTTGTCACGGTGCCATGGTGACAAAGTGGCAGCTATGAAAACAGAAGAACAGAAAACTATATTTACTGATGCCGATTTTGGCCATAGTAGCGCAGAAGGTCGGATTCCTCAGTGACCTCTGCGTGGACGTTTCCATGGCATGGGCTTCTAGAAACTTGAATAGACGTACGACATCCTGTCGTTAGTAATATGATGAATAAAAAGCTATACTTGTCTTAACAGCATTAAGATACATTAACGTTATTCTATTAATTTACAGGATTGGAAAGATAAGACGTCAGTACGTATTAACCTAGCTGGTCCCAAAGTGCACGATAAAATGAAAACTATGCGAGATGGTAAGCTTGTTCATTACAAAGTGGCGCTTATGTTCACGTGAGACGTGAATAAATAAGGGTATCGTAATAAATTTTCACAAAACAAAGATAAGAAAGGAGACAAGGCAAGAGTCGTAAACTAAGAGGGAAAGCAACATTTTGGGTTCAAATGATGTTCTGAAATAGATCAAAATGTACCTTATCTCGAAATTCTATGTGTTCGTTAAGAAGAAGGGATGCATCTTTTTTCTAGTGGACGAAAACCTCAAGGTCTTCCAAGGTATCTAACAGGAAGACTTTTTGGACAGTGTGTAGGATATACATATCGTGTTCTATCGCATCCTGAATGGTTATTACTCGTCAGATGTTGTCCAAGTGCAGATTTCCTGCGGGCTGTACCCTCCATATGCTTTTTGAATCTTGTTTGATAACTTCGACCAGTCTGTACAGTATATATCTGATGGTAATCCTTACACGTTAATTTACATACCCCAATCTTGAAAACTGATATTTTGATTTTCCGATAGTACGTTTTAGTTTGTTTGCAGGTATGTTTGTAGTAGAGGAAGCTAATTGTAGTCAGTATTTTTAAACGAGCTGTTTATCCTATCTGAAGCAGTTTCCTTGTAGACCATTTGAGAGAAATACAACGGAGACATTTTAGACAGTGCGGCAAAATTATATGCGCCGTAGTAGCATATTGAGACTAAATGTTGTCAGTGAGAAGTCGATGAAGTAGTTAGAGCGGACCGTAATCATGTAACTCCTTTCTTTGCAACCATCCAAACTCTTGTGAACCACTGACATGTCAAACAGAGGGATTTTGCAGACTTCGTGCACACAGTGGTTGAGACAGTTCTAACCGCCACGAATCTTGGATTACGTCACTTCAGTAAAGGTTCAACGTAGATTGCTAATGTCTACGATTTCTACTCAGTCCAACAGTTGATTTTCGAATTATTGGGTCATGATGATGGTTAGGATGTTGGAAGTCGACTTCTTAATGAACAGATACAGTAAACAGGAGGGCTGTTAGGAAAGTAAGGTCTGATCGGTTGCGAAATGGAGAGCATAGAGAAAATCAAAAATGTTTTATTTGCGACAGTTAGCTAAATTTTCCAGCTACCTCTCTATATAATTGCTGCTCAGACTAAGACGTTTGTCATAGTGTTGTACCAACTTTCAGTACGCTCGTCTCGGAAGGCCGCGGCCAATTCTCCACGCTGATCTGCAGCTTGTTGTCTATATCGTAATGTTGTCTTCACAGCCGGTGTTTCATGTGAGCGTAGATGAAAATCGGAGGGACCCAAGCCCGGGCAGTATGGTGGGGGGATCGAACACTTCCCATTGAAAACAGTGCAGCAGCGTCCTTATTGCCCCTACAGTGTGTAGCCGAGAACTGTCATGAAGGAGGAAATGCATGACAGTTACATTGTGTAGGCTGCATGATTTCAGGCGAAATATCGCACAGGAACTCAGGCTTGGGGGGGAGACACTATTTTCTAGGCATCTTTACGTGCACACTATGCGCTCAGAACTGAAAAGAGCGACTGACGCGATCGATACGCATTCTAGATACACTAGATACATCTATGCAAAGCTTCATCGGATTTTCAATGTGGTTTAGATTTGGCGATCAATCGGACCTTAATTTCCGAATAGCCCTCATACATTTGGGACTTCACTAATTAGAAAAAAGTTAATGTAACTGTCAATAGTCCACGGCAGTTTCCCTATTTCTCACAAAACGAAACCAACAGGAACTCAGAACTGAAGCTCAGTAAAACTGCAGATCTCGGTGGTTTCAGGTACTACTGAGATGAGAGAGAATTTTTAATGTGCAGTTACCGAGTGTATATTTCAGAGCGACAGAAAATAATCACAGAGAATATCATATATGTGTGACTGCCGAATATGATATAACTAAATGTATGAATAACAGGAGCTGGCTATACGCCAACGTAGTCAGATAATAATTTAAAAGTCTCAGGTTCGAATCCTGCCTCGGGTATGGATGTATGTGGTGTCCTTAGGTTAGTTAGATTTAACTAGTTCTAAGTTCTAGGGAAGTGATGACCTCAGATGTTAAGTCCCATAGTGTTCAGAGCCATTTGAACCATTTGAACAATAAAAAAAAGAGACAGATAGTGCAAATATTGGGTCAAGTCTTTTGAGGAGAACACACCCGAGTAGAAAGCGTTGCTTCTGCGCGAATAGAGGTAAAGCTGTTATCAAGTCGGAGGTTTTTTTAAAACACCACAGTTCTTTACTTGGTGTGATCTTACTGCAAGTGGAGTGCCATGGTCTATTTCGGACCACTGATCTGACTTACCCAGCCGTATACACGAGGAACTGTAGTCCAACGTGGACTACGAAGCACGGCACCTTTTAGCATTTTTCACACTAAGTAACACTGCCAGAAAAAACTTGACTTCACAAAACGGAAAAGCATAGTATCTTGTGACTACAACATCAATGACTACACCGAGTCGGTCGGCTCATACAAAATCCTGGGCGTAACAGTTTGTATGGACATGAAATGGAATGATCACATAGGCTCAGTTACAGAGAAAGTAGGTGTCACACTTCGCTTCATTGGCAGAATGCTAAGGAAATGCAATCAACATACACAGACGATTGGGTGCAGAACACTAGTGCGACCCATCCTAAAATATTACTCAAGTGTGTGGGATCCTTGCCAAACAGGACTAACAGAGGATACTGAATGTGTGCAAAGAAGATGGCAGGAATGGTCAAAGGTTTTTTGACCCATGGGAGAGCGTGACGGAGACGAAGAAAACTCTTGAAGATAGACGCAAACTGTGACTTGATGGCAACGTTGAAAACGTTCAAGAATCAGCTTTAAATGACGAATACAGGACTATAAACTTTCAAGAATACAGAACTATAATATAGCACTCTTCGTTTCGCTCCTGTAGTGATCCACAGAGGCGTTTAAGCAATCAATTTTTGCTCGCTCAGTGCTTGAGAAACAAAAATTGTAGGACCGACGGAGCATCGACCCCCATACCTTTGGGTCTACCGCTTGGTACTTATTCTCTGTGCCGCCGGAGCCACAATGACTTAATAAACGCAGATACCATACCACGAAGTCAGCAGCTGTTATAACAGTGCCTACCTGAGCCACAGAAGTTGATGATCTGCGACGGGATGATGATGGACGTCAGGTAGGTTTGAGTATTGAAGTACCAAGTCTCGACGTGAATTCCAGAGTTGGTGCCGTAGAGCAGGTCAGATGTTTTGGGGTCACGCACGACCTCCTCATATCGCGGGTACGGCCATGCTGCAACAGCAAGGGCACACTTGTCAGCTCATTGTGATCTTACATAAAATCGCTAAGGGGCTGAAGGCTTCTATTCAGCAACTCGTCGACCAGTCTAGTGTGGCAGTAGAAGACAGCGAGAGGGAAGCGGAAGTTCTGAATTCCACGTTTCAAAAATAATTCACGTACGAGGATTGTACAGATTGATCATCGCTCAAATTTTCGTGTGGAGGCCATATAAACAGGCATTCCTGGTTAAATATAAACGTAGGTTTCCGCGGCCATTTTTCTGGTTTTATGAGCGGATTGTCAATATGTAAAACTAACGACGTTTCGGTTCAGGAAACAAAAACACCCTGAAGAAGTCACTTACAACCGAAACTCCGGTAGTTTTACATACTGACAATGCGGCCACAAACCCAGAAAAATTTTATGCCTGAGGCATTCCTGGTGTCGTGGAGCAATAGAAAGACTTGAAAACGTATAAGTCACCAGATCAGGATGGAATCGCATTGCGGTTTCACAGACAGTAATCTTTGCTTTTATCGCGAATCTCTCGCCCACCGCAACGTCATAAGTGACTGGAAAAAAGCGAAGGTGACTCTTGTACATAAGAACAGTAAAAGAAAAGAACTACAAAATTAGATACCAATATCCATAACGTCGGTTTGCTGCAGAATTCTTGAGCGTATTCTAAGATGGAATATAATGAATTCCTTGAGGCTGAGAACCTTATGTCCACAAATCAGTACGGATTTGTAAAGCGTCACTGTTATGAAAATGCTTGACACAGTCACGTCGCTTCGATATAGATCTAACATTGAAAAGCTATATGAAATGGAACAAGTGCATAGCCTCGGTAATGACGGAGTTGAATAGTCCGGTTTATTGGGAGAATTTAGGAACGTGTGGGTCATCTATAAAGGAGGCCGCCTACCGAACACATGTGTGACCCATTCTTAAGTACTGCTCGAATGTTTGGAATCCCCACCATGTCGAATTGAAGGAAGATGGAACAATTCAGAGGTGCGCTGTTAAAATTTTGTTAGCGGTATGCAGAATCAGTACGCGAGCATTACTGAAATGCTGCATGAACTCAAGTGGGAGTCTCTAGGATGAAGACGACGCACTTTTCGTGGAAGCTTAGAGAACCGCCGAAAGCACTGACTGCAGAACGATTTTGCTACAACCAACATCTTGCTTGAGGACTGCGAAGACAAGATAACTTAGGGTTCGCACAGAGGCATATAAACAAACGTTTCCTTTGTTCCATTTGCGATGGAACATCAAAGGAATTGAGTAGTAGTGGTACAATGTATCCTCCGCCATGCACCCTATGGTGGCTTGTGGAATATGTATGCAGATGTAGAATAACAGGTAACTGTCATTAAACTCATATATTCTTTTTATTGTTATTCGTGCCTTAGATGACAATAATAAAATGGCACTTGTTTGGAGCATCTATCATTGGAATGTAGTCGAATTAAATCAGGTGATGCGGCGGAATTGGATTAGGAAATAAGACGCTTAAAGTAGTAAAGGAGTTTTGCTATTTGGGGAGCAAAATAACTGACGATGGTCGAAGTAGAGGGATATAAAATGTAGACTGGCAATGGCAAGGAAAGCGTTTCTGAAGAAGAGACATTTGTTAACATCGAGTATAGATTTAAGTGTCAGGAAGTCGTTTCTGAAAGTATTTGTATGGAGTGTAGCCATGTATGGAATTGAAACGTGGACGCTAAATAGTTTAGACAAGAAGAGAATAGAAGCTTTCGAAATGTGGTGTTACAGAAGAATGCTGAAGATTAGATGGGTAGATCAGATAAGTAACGAGGAGGTATTGAATAGAATTGGAGAGAAGAGAAATTTGTGGCACAACTTGACTAGAAGAAGCGATAGGTTGGTAGGGCATATTCTGAGACATCGAGGGATCACCAATTTAGTATTGGAGGGCAGCGTGGAGAGTAAAAATCGTAGAGGGAAACCAAGAGACGATTACACTAAACAGATTCAGAAGGATGTAGGTTGCAGTAGGTACTCGGAGATGAAGAACCTTCCACAGGATAGAGTAGCATGGAGAGCTGCATCAAACCAGTCTCTGGACTGAAGACCTCAACAACAGCAACTGTAAATAATAAGATGTGGAGTAGGCCCTGTTCACTCGATCACGGGCGTCGGACGGGTTGCCGCCGTATCAGTCGGAGCACTCACCTAGTAATTGCTCTACCGGAGAACATTCGAACATAAAAATGCCACCAGTAACAAGCACGTTCAAGACGTAAGTTCTTCATAGCCAAACACTCGAACTGGTTGCAAACATCTACCAATTTATGAAGAAAGAAGCTATGCTAGGTGCTCCATTGAAATTAAAATCCGCATTGAAACAAGTGATGAAACAAGAGGTGTATCGTTTACTTCCGTTCAGGGAAGCAAAATAGAATTGGAGTGAGTTTGGGCTACTGAGTCCCCGGCGTTTCATAGCCTCATAAGGATTTTGAAAGGCCAGTTCAGACAGTTCTTTTTGACCAAGTATTTCACTAAGCGGTGAATAATTTCTAATTTACAGATGAAAGAAAGTTCATAAAAAAATAGCGTAATTTAAAAATTTCCGAAGAACTGGGAACATATTTTGTTGAAACCTTGGCATTCTAGGATTCAGGTGGAAGAAGACGGGAATAATCTAGAAGTACTTCGGGAACAAAATAGCGTCAGAACAAAGTGAACCACGTATCCGAGGATACAGACGTGAATGTCGTTCATTTGTCTGGACATTTGCCACACAGCATCGTAATGGTACAGCTACAATTCATTATAGGGTCTGTCGAAACCTATTTCGAAAGGAAACAGAATTATCGTCATTCGCGCTAGCAGCGAGGACAGTTTCATACCGAATGCGTATGTAAGGTTTAAATCTAGCTAGAAAATGTGGGATTATCACAACGGCATGGACTCCTTAAATTATGAAAAGTGATTCAGGAAGAAATTAATATCTAATCTGCTACGTCATACTGTCCTCACAGGTAACGCCCCTGCCACAATAAGCAGCTGACTAGTGTTCTAACATCAATCTGTACGAGGAGAGAAATGACGTCCTGGTTAACCGAAAACGAAATTCCTTTCTACAAGAATATGCTCAGGACCATGTTATATTCAATAATTTTTTCATAATGCGGGGCCACAGTCATAATATATTTCTTTAAAGTCAGTACCGCCATTAGACAGTTGTTTATTTATAGTGTTACATTTACACTTACACAATCATGATTTCGGCTTCAGAGTGCCTTTATCAAGTGTTTTAAGTGTTATAAATTGCGTAAGAAGGCATACTGTCGCATTAAAATACACTATTAGACACATTGTCTAAGAGTCTTATAGCACTTAAGACACTTGATAATGGCACTTTGAATGATTGTGTAAATGTAAATGTAACACTGTAAGTAAACAACAGTCTAGTGGCGGTACTGACTTTAAAGAAGCATGTTATAGTCATTCATCAAAATGAACATAGCAGGTCAGGGCACTTATAAAATGTACAGTATGCTAAGTGAAAATTCTGCATTTAGACTTCCTCCATACCACTTTGAATGGAATCCTGTATAGCTCATGTGAGAAAATATCAAGAACTGTGTTTCTGAACTTAATGTGACATTCAGAATGGAACTTCATGTGACATTGAGAATGGACATGTTATTGAAACCTACACACGGATGAAGTGAAGAAATGCTGTGAGCACTTAAAGAAAATTGAAGAGCAGTAAATTTATTGTAGCAAAGTGAATAATGACACGGTTTCAAGTGAAAGTTTGCTGGTCCAAGCGCTGGAGATCATAAATGAGGGAAGTGGTACAGACTTGAACAGTGATGGAAGCAATACTGATCATGAACGGAATCCACCAACACTGCCAGTGGAAATGAAACAGACGTGGCTACAGGAGATGAAGAAACGTAGGGTGGGGCATTTCCTAAATATGTTCTTTTATGTGGAAACAATGACAGTCAGTGACCCACAGTATAATGTAACGTGGAAGGACCGAGTGAACAACGAAGCAGTGCTATCTAAAACTAACTGCAACAGTATTTCAGCTATCTTGAAGCAGAGACGACTCTGCTGGCTGGGACACGTCCACCGTATGGATCCTGACAGATTACCACCTGAGGTGATGCTTGGAGAGATCTCTATAGCCAAAAAACCTGTAGGACGTCCTGCATTGAGGATCAAGGACTTCTGTGAACGAGATATGGAGAGCTTTGGAATCGACACAAACAGATGGGAGTCACGGGCTAGCATGAGACCAGAGTGGCGTGATGATATATCATCTGGAATGTCGAAGCATGATGAAGGCTTGTTAGACAGATTAAGGCAGAAAAAGCTTCGCAATGCTACCACTGCTCCTGCCTCAGCAGCCAGATACACTTGTGACAATTGCGGCAAGAGATGCCGTGCTGCCATTGGCTTGACAAATCATACGAAAAAATGCAACCCATAAACACAAAGACACTGCAACAATCATCTACCAAGATGTCGTGGCCAACATATATTATTGTGAATGTGCAGATGTGTCTGTAATTTCTCGGAAGATCTGTGAACGTCTTTTTAACAGTGAAGCTACTGGTTATGACCAGACTATGTCAGTTAGCTATGTTTGCAAAATAAATCCGCTTATACTTTTCTATATACGCCATCTGCCCAAAAGCTTTCACTAAAAGATTAATAAAGAAAGAGAAAATTGGAGATGGTGGTTTTAACGCTTCAGGTGTTTTAAAAAATCTCCCCCACCCACTTCAGTTCAACAAAAAGGACATTCAAACAACCGCCTGAAATTGTCAGAAAAGTCCCTCTTTGAGATGTTGTTACATTCGGTGTCACATTGGATTGAGTATTTATCTACGAAATACACTCATCTGACAGCGCAAGCTGTTAATGCGGCTCAGCGGGCAGATTCTGAAAAAGAGTTGTCAGAAATCTATGTGCCTTCTCTTCTGAGAGCAGGACTTACTTAAGAGCTTAATATAATTTCAGTACTCTCTCTGCGGGAACAAACAAAGATAACCACATTGTTTTAGTATGTGACAATAATACATGTTACTATATGTCAACAAACTTACAAAATTCTTTTAGACAAGTGGTTCCCAACCTTTCCGAGACTATTACCGCTGAGTGAAATTAGATATTGGCTAGTATCCACCCCCCTTCCATAACCATCAACAACATTAGCGTCTAACTAATCTTTATAATGAACAATAATTTTCTTTGAACGCTTTTATTTTTAAATGATGGAAGATAAATGATACTTAGGTTTCTTATTAAACCCCAAAAGAATAAGTCTATGAGACAATTGGTATCGGTTTATTCTAACATTTTATTTATATTTGCAGAAAGAGGAATTAATTCTCACTGCATCGCGAGTGCTACCTACAGCTCCTATTCAGAAAAGAAAGCTAATTATCCCCACTGATGGTGCATACTTATCACAAAATGTACTCCCCCTGCACGACTCCTCTCCGCAGTGACACTCGCTTCACTCACACCCTGAAACCCCATTTTAAAATAAGCCAAGTCAAACGGTATACAGTACACCGACTGCTTGTGTATCACTAGATTCCTGGACTCGTTACCCCTGAAATGGTAGACATTGGAAGACTTTAGGCTGCCAGTGCTTTGCGTCTGACCAATTCCGCACAGCAACGTAGTAGCCATTACATAATTACTGCTGTGTTGTGATCTCAATCAGATCGTTTATTGTAGCGAAGTGAATAATGAAACGGTTTCTGGTCCACTGTGGGAAATACATACAACTCGGAGATGGCATTTTCATGAGATATTTAAGGGTATATGTATCACTTTTACTGTTACAGATGGATGATACAATGTATATGTGCAGTGGCTGGACTATGCGAGGAACAAAGAAGATGCTGTTCAAACATGCGCTTCACAATCTGTAACCTCCACCACATTGTCTCACGCGTTAATGTTAGTGTCTGAAATAAAATAATGTAATTATTGGTAACTTATGTAGGCAATATTACAGTTTTACGAAATAGTGATGATAATAATAATGATCTTCTGAAAATAGTTCAGTTTCGAGACCCAAAAACTACTCCATTCTTTCTTTTTTTACCTCACAAAAAATTTCATTTTATCCCAACAGGTTGGACGCTCCTTTCGTACTGTGTGCATGAAGAAGTAACTGAAAAGTTTAATTAGAAATATAACCATTACAACACCCATCACGTCACCGGCTGCCTTCGCAGCATCATGTAATATGTGGGCGGGGCCTCCAGCTCCCACAAGATTTTCGTTTATTTCACTTTTCAATGTCGCGAGCACATTGTTTGTACCAGCTTGTTACGCTCCTCCAAAATTAATGTTGGCGCCGTTATTACAAAACACTATACACTTACATTTATCAGTTTTGGTTTCCTCTAAGGAAGTGACGCAGTATGTAGTTATTACAGAGGCTGTTTCATTTGACAAACAAGGTAATTTAAAAAATCTCACTCAAACGCCATTTTCGGTGTAACATACCGAAAAATTAGTGGAAATATTTTCTGTGTTTTGTAATTACTAGCGTCTGCAGCTGTACTAAAATAAGGAACATTTGAAAGATCATCGCTATTTGTTTGACAGTGTCGAGCGCTAACTCTAATTTCAAAATTGCTGTTGATTTTGTTCAGGCGAACATAACATTTTTTGCTGTTTCGGGAACATTAAAAAGTTTGGAGCTTAGGCTAGAACTACTGTTCACTGATTTCAAAGACAAATGATGTTTAAGGGTTGAAACACGTATGTAACGTAACAGCGATGGTGAGTCACGTTAAAATCTTTGACCAGAGAGCCTATTATCGTAGTTAGTATGCGCTTGACCGCGCGAGTGTTGCGAGCAGTACGCTAGTAGCAGTACGCGAGTAGCTGTAGGCCAGAGCAGTACTCTGTCAGTAGTCGTTGCGTGCAGTACGCTAGTAGTCGTCATGCAGAGCAGTCGGTCAGTAGTAGCAGCCCAGTGCGGTTGTGTGATGTAGTCTGTCGGCAACACTGGTCAAGATGCTGAATGAGGTATACTGTTACTTAAGATAATCATCAGATAATGTAAAGTTTATTTATTGTAATTAATTTTCAACAAGTGCCCCCAATAATAATTTTGATTTCAAAAGCAATTTTACATAAAAATTTTATTTAATTGAAGTAACTATTTTGTTCCACTTCCCTTAAAGAAAAGTTTCAGTTTTCAGTTAAATTACAAAAAAAAAAGGAATATTATTATTTGCAATGCAGTTCCTCCAAGCCGTGCGCAAGAATAAGAGCAGAAATTTGACTAGCAGTTACAATGAGGTAAGAATTTAATTCTGATTTTTGCACAGGGCCAAAGACCGATATTTCGGTTTAATTGAGTTATCATTATCACTGAGATTGTTTTATTACTGAATTGACTTTCATTTTTTTTTTTTTTTTGTGGGAGCTTACACCAGAGTCAGATTGCGAATTTCACATTTTGTTGCCTTTGTCAGTACATTTGATTGCAGGGAGGTTATTCTTGGGTCCCATTTATTATTATATTTTGTATTTAAATATTTCTGTGGGGACGATATTGCTTCTTGGCTCCTATTCATTTATTATTTCTGTCTTTAAAATTTCAGTGGAGAGGTTACACTTAGCGCAATGTCCATTAGCATTCAATAATAATATCTTTTAAGATTTTTGTGGGGAAGTTACAGGGTATGGTAGCACATTGCTAATTCCCTTGCTGTTACTAATTTTCCCTGCTTAAATGAATTTGAAATGTCGTATCGATCTTGAATATTGTATCCCGCAAACCCTCCAAAAACAAACGAAAAATATAGCTATTCAAAAAGCAGATACAAATTCCCGTGATGCCTTCCTGAGAGAAAATCTCAACTCCTTCGAGATTAAGAATGTAAGTGGGAACCAGATGTGGCGTGAATCTAAAGAAATAGTATCGGCAGCAATTGAGAGATTTATAGCAAATAACTTTATAAACGCTGGTAAACGGGTCAGAACGCTCTTGCATAAACAACAACAAAACAAAAAAAAATGCCAAATTTAAACGAACGTAAAATCTCCAAAATTGGCGCTCTTTTACAGAAGCTCGAAATTTAGTGCGGACATCAATGCGAGATGCTTATAATAGCCTCCACAACGAAACATTATCTGCAAACCTGTCAGGAAAATCCAAAGAGATTATGGTCGTATGTAAAGTATGCTAGCGGCAAGACACAGTCAATACCTTCTCTGCGTGATATCAATGGAAATGCTATCGAAGACAGTGCTGCGAAAGCAGAGATACTAAAGGCAGCCTATCGAAATTCCTTCACCAAAGAAGACGAAGTAAATATTCCAGACATCGAATCATGAACAGCTGCCAATACGAGTAACTTAAATGTAGATATCGTCGGAGTAGGGAAGCAACTTAAATCATTTAATAAAAGCAAGTGTTCCGGTCCAGACTGTACAACAGTTAGGTTCCTTTCAGAGTATGCTGATGCAATAGCTCCATACTTCACAATCGTATACAACCGCTCGCTCGACGAAAGACCCGCACCCAAAGACTGGAAAGTTGCACAGATTACATAAATATTCAAGATAAGCATTAGGAGTAATCCAATAAATTACAGGCCCGTATCATTAACGTCGATATGCACGAGGATTTTGGAACATACATTGTTTTCGAACATTATGAATTACCTCGTAGAGAACAGTCCAATATTCATAGTCAACATGGATTTAGAAAACATCGTTCTTGTGAAACACAAAGTGCTCGTTACACACACCAAGTGTTGAGTGATATTGACATGGGACTTCAAATAGATTACGTACTTCTAGATTTCCAAAAGGCTTTTGACACTGTATCACACAAGTGAAATTGTGTGCTTATGGAATATCATCTCAGTTATGTGACTGGATTCATGATTTCCTATCAGAGAGGTCACAGTTCGTAGCAACTGAGGGAAACTCATTGCGTAAAACAGAAGTGATTTCTGGCGTTCCCCAAGGTAGTGCTACAGGCCCTCTGCTGTTCCTCATCTATATGAACGATTTAGGTGACAATCTGAGGAGCCGTCTTAGGTGATTTGCAGATGACGCTGTCGTTTATCGTATAGTAAAGTCATCAGAAGATTAAAACCAATTGCAAAACGATTTAGGCAAGATATCTATATAATGCGAAAATTGGCAGTTGACCCTAAATAATGGAAAGTGTGAGGTCATCCTCATCGGTTACACGATAAATGAGTCTAATCTAAAGACCGTAAATTCAACTAAATACATAGGCATTACAACTGCGGACAATTTAAATTGAAAAAAAAGAACACATAGAAAATGTTGTGGGGAAAGCAAACCGAAGAGTACGTTTTGTTGGCAGGACACTTAGAAAATGTAAAAGGTCTGCTAAAGACATTGCCTACACTACGCTTGTCCGTCCTCTTTCGGAGTACTACTGCGCGGTCTGGGATCCTTACTAGATAGGATTAACGGAGTATATCGAGAAAGTTCAAAGAAGAGCAGCACGTTTTGTAATATTGCGAAATAGGGGAGAGAGTGTCACGGGCATGGTACAGGATTTTGGATGGACACTATTAAAACAAAGGCGTATTTCGTGGCGACGGAATCTTCTCATGAAATTTCAATCACTATCTTTCACCTCCGAATGCGAAAAAATTTCGTTGACACCGACCTACATAGGGAGAAACGATCATCATAATGAAATAAGGGAAATCAGAGTTCTGACGGAAAGATATAGGTGTTCGTTTTTTCCGCGCTTGTTCGAGAGTGGAACAATAGAGATTTATTTTGAAGGTGGTTCGATGAACCCCCTGCCAGGCACTTAAGTGTGATTTGCAGAGTATCCATGTAGATGCAAAACAAAACAACTGGCCATTTTTAAAGTGCTTACAAAGTACACGTTTGATTCATGCTTCACGCTAGCTAAATGACCCTTAATACCTACTCTTCCCCTTGCGCAACGGAAACATAAAAGCTACAAATTACACATGTTACTTCATAGTCGCTTCTGCCTCGATTTATGAACAACCGTTCCGCCGAATCTTTTTCTCGGAGTGTACACTTCCTCTCCGACATTTTGAGATCACTTGAAACAATCAAATACTTTAATAACAAATTAACCGTTATACGACTCAGACAAACATAAAACCACGTTGCTACAAAAACTAAACTGAACGAATGGACAATAACGGAAACTCAGCAGCGTTACAGCGCAATAATATCCTTAAGGGACTCACTCAGCTGCGATAGTAAAAACTTTCGTGATTTAGGTTAGCAGCTGGATTTGAAATATAGATCCACAAAGAATTTGTAGGAAAAATAGACGTTACAACCATAGTTCTCTGTAATCCGAAATCCGGGACAAACTGCTGTCCAGAAGGGTTATTTCGGGATATGGTCTGATTTAAGCTGAAACAGGGACTGTCCCGAAAGATCGGGACGTCTGACAACCCTACCCGAGTGACATCACTGGGGAATGTTATTTATTCTACACAGGATGTGGGATGAAGTGGGGTAGAATTCGACACCGAATTGTATCAGACAAGAGTTGTTTCTATAATATAGCACTAGCGACAGCACGTGTTTTTACCACTGCAGTGTGAGCTATGGAGAAACAAGATCACTCACATGATTTTGAATCAATATAACAGTGCGTTTCAGAGTTTCAGAGGAAGTTTTTCGATGCGTGAACTTAAGTTTGGCATGTTGTGTTTCGCCTGCAGGTAATTAACATTACATTTTATTGCATCTTTAGATACAACTGTTATTATTTTTTTTGAATTGCAGCCTGTGACAGTGTTAAGCCTAACTAATATCGCTGAGAATGTTAAGCTAATACAGAGGTACGTTTGGGTTGTACCGGACAACGCAATTTCTGGTTTTACCGGAAAAAACTGATAGCATAAAAATTTTAATTTTTACGATTTTTTCGTCAACAGGCAAACATCGAGCGTTAGGACAGATAGGTGATGAAAATGACACGAAGAACGCAGCAGAAAATTCATAATCCTTGAAACAACATTACGGAAAGCGAGTGAGAAATATAAAGTTCCAAGGATGTGCTAGGTGGTAGACAAGGAGGGGGCCATGAATTTTTTTTTTTTTTTTTTTTTTTTAGGAAATAATAAGTTTCTCATTCGAGAACATTTAGTGACGAACAGGACACAGGGTTCTACAGTCCTGTTAAAAATTCAGATAGCCGGCTTGTGCCTTAGAGTAAAGGCGACTTCTTAAATCTAGTGTACACGTATGCACAGCAACTGAAAATAAACCATCGCTGCAGTAAGACAAACATGAAAGCGGGTAAGGACTTTCACTGTAACTTTGTGAAAGACTTATGGCAGAGAACAGTTGAGTTCAGAAGTTTGCGGCGAGCAGTAGCATGTTTCAGTAATTAACAAGTTGACAGATTCTTTGACAGACTTGGTGAGCTTATTGGGGAGTCTGAGTTTAAACCCTTTGCGTTCCAGTTTGCCACAGAAATGTTTTATATTCGATACAACCCTCCGAAAATTAAAAGGACTAAAATGCAAAGGGAGGAAGAAATATCTAAAAGTCAACGAATGTATGATGTTATGGCATAGAGTTTTGTAATTTATTAAGTAACTTGTCACAGTTTTGTTTTAGTGTGAAGAATGTTCCAAGACAACCTCCATAAAATGTTATTTCACTGAGGTGAGAAAAGTCATGGGATAGTGATATGGCCGGCCGTTGTGGCCGAGCGGTTCTAGGCGCTTCAGTCCGGAACCGCGCGACTGCTAAGGTCGCAGGTTCGAATCCTGCATCGGGCATGGATGTGTAAAATGTCCTTAGGTTAGTTAGGTTTAAGTAGTTCTAAGTCTAGGGGACTGATGACCTCAGATGTTAAGGTCCATAGTGCTCAGAGCCATTTGCACCATTTTTGATAGTGATATGCACGGAACTCTTTAGGGACATTAATATTCCGAGATCCACAGTGTCGAGTGTGCATCGAAAATATCAAATTTCAGGCATTACTTCTCACCACACAGTGGGCGACGGCTTTCACGTAACACGGAGAGCATCGGCGTTTGCGTAGATTTGTCAGTGCTAACAGACAAACAACACTGCGTGAAGTAACCGCAGAAATCACTGTGGCACGTACGACGAACATATCCGTTAGGACACTGCGGCGAAATTTGGCGTCTAATGGGCTTTGGCGGCAGATGATCGACGCGAGTTCCTTTGCTAACAGCACATCACCTCCAGTGCCCCTCCTGGCCTCGTGACTATATCTTTTGGACCCTAGACGACTGGTAAACCGTGACCTGGTTAGATGAGTCCAGATTTCAGCTGATAAGAGTCGATGATAGGAGCCGAGTGTGGTGCAGACCCCATGAAACCAAGTTGTCAACATGGCACTCAGCAGGCTATTGGTGGCTCCACAATGGTGTGGGCTGTACTTACATGTAATGGACTGGGTCCTCTGTCCAACTGAACCGATCGTTGACTGTAAATGGACATGTTCGGCTATCTAGATAACAAAAAAAAAAAAAAGGTTCAAATGGCTCTGAGCACTATGGGACTTAACGTCTGAGGTCATCAGTCCCCTAGACTCAGAACTACTTAAACCTAACTAACCTAAGGACATCACACACATCCATGCCCGAGGCAGGATTCGAACCTGCGACTGTAGCAGCAGCGCGATTCCGGACTGAAGTGCCTCGAACCGCTCGGCCACAGGGGCCGGCATTTCACCAGAGTACCATTGTTCGCAATCGGTTTGAAGAACATTTTGGACAATTCGAGTGAATGATTTGCCATCTAGTTCACCCGACATGAATTTCATCGAACACTTATGGGTCATACTGAGAGATCAGTTCGTGCACTATACCTCGCACCTGCAACACTTTCGCAGTTATGGACGGCTCAATATTTCTGCAGGGGACTTCCAGAGACATTTTGAGTTCATGCCATGTCGAGCTGCTGTACTACTCCGGGGAAAAGGAGGTCCGACATGATAGTAGGAGGGATCCTATGACTTTTTTCAGCTCAGTCTATTTCTAAAAAGCTTACGTATTCGATACTACCCGACCTTCCCTTAGCGCCGTAGATCAGCTAGGCCCGTGTCTCTCTTACCGGATACTGCAGCAGCCAACAGTAGGACGACCAACGAACTCTTCATCATTGTGGCTGGAGGCGAAAACTTGACAATTCCCGTTCTGTGGTTTCCTATATAAGACTCCACTAATTCCTGCTTTTGAGGGAAAGAATTATCTCTAAGACCTTACCGACTAACAGGGATGTAAATTTTGGGTACCTCGTCCGTCACACGATGGGATTGCTTTGTGTCATACAGCATTAGTGTTCCTAAAACAAAGTGGAAACTTCATCCGAGAGCTCGCACCACACTGCGAGATAAGTTACGTATACATATTTCTGGACTCGCTGTGCAAACTCGGCGATAAGAACAACGTTTCTCTAAAGCGTGAGGAAACACTAGGTACTACCTCCTGCTTTTCAAGAAAACATTTGTCGCGAGAACTTCCGCTAGAATACGAGTACATTAGTTGTCTGGCACAGCTCTCGTCACCCCACAAAGCGTAAATTACAAGAACTATGGCCAGATAGTAGGCGAGATGCATACATGGTCTTTCAGAAGTGATGCTCAATATTCGAGGATATGATAGGAATGAATGAAATTTTCTCTCTACAGCGGAGTGTGCGCTGATATGACACTTCCTGGCAGATTAAAACTGTGTACCGGACCGAGACTCGAACTCGGAACCTTTGCATTTCGCGGGAAAGTGCTCTACCAACTGAGCTACCTAAGCACGACTCACGCCCCGTCCTCACAGCTTTACTTCTGCCAGTACCTCGTCTCCTACCTTCCAAACTTTACAGAAGCTGTCCTGCGAACTTTGCAGAACTAGCACTCCTGAAAGAAAGGATATTGCGGAGACATGGCTAAGCCACAGCCTCTGGGTGTTTCTAGAATGAAATTTTCACTCTACAGCGGAGTGTACGCTGATATGAAACTTCCTGGCAGATTAAAACTGTGTGCCGGACCGAGACTCGAACTCGGGAAAGGCAAAGGTCCCGAATTCGAGTCTCGGTCCGGCACACAGTGTTATATGCCAGGAAGTTTCATATCAGCGCACACTCCGCTGTAGAGTGAAAATTTCATTCTAGAAACACCCAGAGGCTGTGGCTAAGCCATGTCTCCGCAATATCCTTTCTTTCAGGAGTGCTAGTTCTGCAAGGTTCGCAGGAGAGCTTCTGTAAAATTTGGAAGGTAGGAGACGAGGTACTGGCAGAAGTAAAGCTGTGAGGACGGGGCGTGAGTCGTGCTTGGGTAGCTCAGTTGGTAGAGCACTTTCCAGCGAAATGCAAAGGTCCCGAGTTCGAGTCTCGGTCCGGCACACAGTTTTAATCTGCCACGAAGTTTCATGATAGGAATGATCATTCGAAACAAAAAAGCCAAGTAAACGTGGACTCTAAAACGCATATCTAAAGAGCTATGAGCAACTCTTAATCTTCGATTCTGTGAAACAAATCTCTTCTGCTGCAAGCTCTTTGCTTTCCATATTGTGTGAAGCGGTAGTATGGAAAAAAACAAGAAAAAAAGTCCAGTAAACGTGTACTCTAAAATGCATGCCTTAAACGTTATGAGCACTTGTTCATTAGAAAAGTTGTGTTTCCAAGCAGTGAAAATGAACAAGTGCTCATAGCTCTAAAGGCATGCATTTTAGAGTACATCTTTACTGGACATATTTTGCTTGTTTTGGTCCATACTACCACTTTACAAAATATGGAAAGCAAAGAGCTTACGGTAGAAGACATTTGTTTCACAGTAACAAAGATCAAGAATTGCTCTTAGCTCTTAAGGTATGCGTTTTAGAACCCATGTTTACTTGACGTTTTTGTTTCGAATGAACGTTCCTGTCATATCCCCAAATATTGACCATCACTTCTGAAACAGCCTGCATAAACAGTTCGCCGGGATTTTACGTTCAAAAATGGTTCAAATGGCTCTGAGCACTATGGGACTTAACATCTGTGGTCATCAGTCCCCTAGAACTTAGAACTACTTAAACCTAACGAACCTAAGGACATCACACATATCCATGCCCGAGGCAGGATTCGAACCTGCGACCGTAGCGGTCATGCGGTTCCAGACTGAAGCGCATAGAACCGGGGATTTTAGGTTGACTATAGATTCAATATCCTATCTATAGTTCCTGATTTCTCTGGATGCTGGGGAAAGTTGGCAAGATGTCGCCGTACAAAAGAGGAACGCAGTAACAGAACGATAGAGAGGTAATGATGGGACAACCGACGGGTTTTAAAAGCCGATTAGCTAGTCCATTTTTTTTCAGTCGGTTTTTTCGGTAGAATGAAACAACCGAATGCAACTAGTCTGCCGGCCGGTGTGGCCGTGCGGTCTAGGCGCTTCAGTCTGGAACCGCGTGACCGCTCCCCTCGCAGGTTCGAATCCTGCCTCGGGCATGGATGTGTGTGATGTCCTTAGGTTAGTTAGGTTTAAGTAGTTCTAAGTTCTAGGGGACTAATGACCACAGATGTTAAGCCCCTTAGTGCTAAGAGCCATTTCAACCATTTGAACCAAGCAACTAGTCTCTGACGGTGACGTCAGTTATATGAACGTTGTCTCTCAGATTCTGGGTTTGAGTTATTTCATTTGAAACGACCCCTTAGAAAAATTATGAATGACTGTGTTAGTAAACTTCTACGTTATTTGATACAAAGACAGCTGAGTAAAATTCAACGTACGCAAACAGTTTTCTCTTTACTTACTCTGATCATCATTAAGCTGACACACAATATTATTAGCGCAACGTAATCTGACTTTCAATAATCCCAACAAAAGAATGACCCCTGACTAACAATAACCTATAGCTTTCATGAATCACTTACCTCACAAAAATTTTCGTTATTCAAACTACTGCAATGTAGCGAACGCCAATACTGCCACCTAAATAAAAGATTCTAACTGCTGAAGGCACTTACTACTGATAGGCGTAGTTAGCAAATGAAAGATTTTGATAGAGAATAAACAATGTATTTACCTTAATAGTGTTCAAAAGTCATCATATATATATATATATATATATATATATATATATATATATATATATATATATATATATATATCGATTCATGGCATTCATCTTCACAAATTTCCTTTTTTGACGGACACACGTCCAGATCGTCCTCTTATAGCAACCTCTCAAAACTCTGGCATCTCTCTCTCCACATGCATCACTGCTGGCGGCTCACCTCCAACTACGCACTATTCACATCCAACTGCCCAACACTACAATAGCAAATATTCCAACTATGCCAACCATCCACAGACTGCACACAGCACAGTCAGTGATTTTCATACAGAGCGCTACGTGGCGTTACCAACATAAAAACCTAAACAGCCTACTTACACATTTACATAATTTTTCAGTCTTTGTGGTTACAGATGAACCTTGACTAGGTTTGCCAACTTTTCTAGAGACTAATACCGCATTTTACTTCAAGTAGAGGCGGAAAAATGTATGCAGGATGTAACAAGTTCTCCACGTACAATTACACCACCATTACTCTATCACATAAACATAGGGGTTACACTCGTCTGGAGTGAGACGTTCCCTAGGGTGTCTACCGGGGGCCGAACAGCACAATAACCCTGAAAGAGTGGTTCAGTGTGGGGCGGCGGAGGGGTGCAGTGGACTGTGGTAGTCGTCGTGGGCTGTGGACCACTGCGGCTGCGGCGGGGACGGAGCCTCTCCGTCGTTTCTAGGCCATCGGTTAACATACAATACAATACAATGCAGGATGTATCAAAAAGAATCACCCGATTTGAAAAAAAATCATAGCTATTATGTTGTTTGAGATATGTGAGTGATCAACGTACTGTTGGAAAGAGCAAACTCTCGAGTTTTACATGGTTCCCACGACGTAGCAGCAGTGTGCGTCCACTTCAGTTCTAGTAAAAATGGCGTCGGGACAATAGAAAGCGTTTTATGTTCGACGTTTTGCGCAGTGTGGGTCAGTAATAACTGTTCAGCGTGACTTTCGTACTGGGTATAGTTCGGTTCCTCCTACAGCTCGGAACATTAGACGATGACGTGAACAATTGCGAGAAATAGGGTGTTTGTGTAAAGGCAAGTCGCCGGGCCGTCCCCGACTGTCTGACACAGACTTCGAATGCATCCCCTATAGTTTCACAAGGAGTCCGTAGAAATCCTTTCGCTGTGCTGCTCGGCAGCTCAACATGCCCCCGATGTCCATCTGGAGTGTGTTGCGTCATCGTTTACACATGAAACCATACAAAATTCAGCTACTGAAAGCTGATCGTCATAGTGACAAACAACAACGTGTGGAGCTCTGTTCAGAATGGTTCAAATGGCTCTGAACACAACGGGACTTAACATGTGAGGTCGTGACTCCCATAGAACTTAGAACTACTTAAACCTAACTAACCTAAGGAGACATCACATACATCCATACCCGAGGCAGGATTCGAACCTGCGACCGTAGCGGTCGCGCGGTTCCAGACTGAAGCGCCTAGAACCGTTCGGGCACACCGGCCGGCTGGAGTTCTGTAATTTCGTTCTTTTCCACGCTTAGTGTTTGGTGACGGGGCAATATTCCACATAAATGGGAAGGTGAACCGTCATAATGTGAGAATTTGGGTACGGAAAAACCATACGAAGTTGTACAACATGAGAGGGACTCTCCAAAGTTTAATGTGTTTCGTGCAGTTTCACGGGAAAAGGTGTGTGGTCTATTTTTCTTTGCCGAGAACACTGTTACAGGAAGCACATATCTCTATATGCTTGAGAACTTTCTTTTCCCACACTTGAAGAGTGATTTGCACGACTTCATGTACCAGCGGAATGAGGTACTGCCACACTGGCATCAGGAAGTGCAGGAATTTTTAAATCAAAGGACTACTGAACGATGGATCGGTCGCACTGGATCAAACGATTCAGCCTTACATTATTGGCCTCCATGGTCACAAGACCTGACCGTATATGATTATTTCTTGTGGGGGTTTATAAAAAACTGTTTGCGCGCCTCCGTTACCACCAAGAATGAATGAACGGAGACATTGCGTATCAGCATTTTTGGAAGCTGCAACTCAAGATATGCTCGCTGCATGTGGGGGTTTATAAAAAACTGTTTGTGCGCCTCCGTTACCAACAAGAATGAATGAACTGAGACTTCGCGTAACAGCATTTGTGGAAGCTGCAACTCAAGATATGCTCGCTGCAATGTGGGAAAAATTTGAATACCGCATTAAAAAATGTGCCGTGCAGCTCAAGGGTGTCATATGAACAACTATGGAAAGGTACGAAAAAAAAACTTTTTGAGTTTCTCGTTCATGAAGAACCAAAATTCATTGTGTATGTTTATTAGTTTCAGAAATATGGACGTGCCAAATCGGATGATTCTTTCTGATACTTATTCCTAAAAATGAAGGTTTCTCAAAATTTATGTATTTATTTACTTAAATACGAATTGTTCGTACTTTTGGCATGTGCATGTTTTGTTGGTCTTTTAATGTTAATAACTGGTGCTGCATTATAAATTTACATATAAATACATTAACAACAACATTTTATTTAAATTTGTTGAAACTCTGTCTCCTTCTTCCAACTGGTTTGCACGCGTCACTGGTAATTCTATTTCGGTAAATGTTGAACTGAAGTGAAAACGAAGCAAATGAGATATCATTTTTTAAATTCTTGGAGACACTTGCTTTTTTAAGCATATACGTGTTATATATTACATTTGGCAGAAATCATCATCATCATCATCTCAGCCTTTTCCCATGTCATGTGGGGTCGGCGTTGCTTTTGCTGGATCCTTCTCTTCCACAAACGTCTATCCAGTGCTTCTTCTCTGAGCCATCCTTTCTCCTGTAGGATCCCTGCTACCTTGTCTTTCTATCTCAGTTTCGGTCTACCTCTTCTCCTTGATCCTTCGATTTCTAGGTCTTCAACTCTTATCCCCACGTAGTGCTCCCCTCTTCTCTGCACAAGTCCATACCATCTTAGCCTACTTTCTTGGATCTTCTTCCCTACGGACCCCACTTTCACTGTTCCCCGGATGTACTCATTCCTTAGTCTATTCTTTCGTGTTACCCCACTCATCCACATTAACATTCTCATTTCCCCCACTTCGATCTTTCTCTCTTGGGCTTTTGTAATTGGCCTCACCACAGACTTGTAAAGCTTTCCATTCATTCTGCAGCCAACAATCTTATTACACAGTACTCTGCTCAGTTTCCTCCAGTTCATCCATCCACTATTTATCATGTGCTGTATTTCGGCCTACAGTCATCCATCACTTTGAATGTAAGAGCCTAGGTATTTAAGTTTCTTGACCAGCGTCAGTTGTTCTCCTTGCAGGTTAATATATAGATCTTTGGCATCCTTTGTATACATATACTCTGTTTTCATCCTGCCAATTCTCATTCCCCTTTTCTCTAGAGCTCTTCTCCAGTGTTCGAGCTTTTCTTGAAGTGTCTCCTGGCTGGGTTCACAGATTACAACATCATCAGCAAACATCATGCTCCAAGGTGCCTCTTTTTCACATCTTTGACTAGTACATCCATGACAAGGTCAAAGAGATATGGGCTGTGATCAGATCCCTGATGTAGTCCTACTTTCACTGGAAATGCCTTTGTTGCACCTGCACTGCTCCTGACTTATGTCATTGCACCTTCGTACATGTCTTCTACCACCCTGATATATTTTTCTGGCAGGCATTTACTTCTCATATATCTCCATATCTCCTGCCTAGGCACTCTGTCATATGTCTTCTCAAGATCGATAAAGGCCATATGCAGTTCGGCTTGTACTTCTCTGTGCCTCTCCATCAGTTGCCTTGGTGCAAACATTGCTTCGGTTGTTTCTCTTTCCTGCATAAATCCGAACGGTTCTTCACATACTTCAGTTTCTAGACGCAAGCTCTTCTCAATTAACCTTTCCCAGGTATTCATTGTGTGGGACATGAGTTTTATCCCTCTATAATTGCCACAATTTTGGATATCCCCTTTCCCCTTGTATATGGGAACCAGTATACTGCTTCTCCATGCATGCAGCATTCTTTCTCCTTTTCAGATCTTCTGCATCCCAGTGAATATATTCCCTGCTCTCCCAGCTTTTTCCGTGCTTCAATTGGGATTTGGTCTGCCACTAGGGCCTTCCCATTTTTCATTTTCTTCATCACGTGTTCGACTTCTTCCCTTCTTATACTTTTTGTTATTCCTTCATTTATATGTCTGTCCTCATACTTCTCTCGTACATTTTCCTCATTCAATAGCCTTTCAAAGTACTCCCACCACCTATTCAGGATTTTATCAAGGTCATGTAATACTGCACCTGACTCATCCTACATCTGCCTCATTGATGTTATGTCCTTGGTCGCCCTATCTCTTGCTTTAGCAATCCGTAGGAGTTGCCTGCCGTTCTATCTTCTTTCCAGCTCTTCATATGCCTCTTCCATTGCCTCAGCCTTTGCTTTTGCCACTGCTCTTTTTGCCATCTTTTTTGCAGTCTTGTTGGCTTCTCTACCCTCCTGTCTTCCTGTTAAGTCCCAATGTTTTTGTTTTTTTGTTTTTTTGTTTTTTGCATCTCTCTTCACTTTTATCGCTTTCTGAACCTTCTCATTTCACCACAATGCCTCCTTATCTTCTGGTGGTCCCTTTCCTATTGTTACACCCAGCACGTCTTTTCCAACTTTTGTAATTACATTGCTATTATAACTCCACCACTCTTGTACATCCACTGGTAATTTCACTTCTCTTAATACTGTTTCCTTGAATTTTTCTTGCAACACTTCTTCTTTCAGTTTCCACCACTTTATTCTTTGTTTTCCTCGCTTGATACATTTATGTCTTTTCCCCACTACCATTTCATACTTGGCCGCTACGAATTTGTGTTGCGCAGCCACACTTTCTCTGTATATAACCTTGGTACGTTTTAGCTCATGATTCTGTCATTGATTTTGTCCTCTCCACAGTCTTCCTCTTTTAGATCTTTATCCACAGTAGTCCCTACTACATTTCTAAACTGTTTGCCTGCACTGCTATAGAACAACTTGTATCCTTCTGCCACTAGTTTGGCTTTGTCACCCTTCTACCTGGTCTCTTGTAAGCACAGGATATTTACCTTCCTTCTTTGAACCATATGTACAATCTCTCGACTCTTTCCCTTCAATGTCCCAATGTTTAAAGTTCCGACTCTCATTTTGCACTTCATTACTTCTTTCGCTCCCTCTGTTGGATTCTTCACAAAACGTCTCCCCCGGAGATCCGATTGGGAGACTATTTCTCCGGAACATTTACTTTGAGGAGTATCCATTTGAGAAGTATTACATTTGGCAAAATATTTGTCATTTTCTTTAATTTTCTTAGAATTTCTTTAATTAATTTAGCTTCATAATATGAACCATCGCTGCAGATACTGTATATTTTATCCAGTCATACGATTCCTTTCGTTCACGCGCCACTGAGCGTTTAGACCTTCTGATGCAAGGTACACTATTACGAAAACGCTTATTCATAAGCGTGGACGAAAAACTGAACAGCTACTTATTGATACTCAATAAGAAGCAGATATAGGAACGGCAATGAATGACGACGGGCGATAACAGAGTGCAGTCAACAATAACGATATAACAACGGCCAAACGATCGAATGGTTCCTCTCAGAACTGAACGAGCCACAGTGCACCGACTGTTTTCATTTGGGTGCTCACCCGCACTGGTTCAAATGGCTCTGAGCACTATGGGACTTAACAGCTATGGTCATCAGTCCCCTAGAACTTAGAACTACTTAAACCTAACTAACCTAAGGACAGCACACAACACCCAGTCATCACGAGGAAGAGAAAATCCCTGACCCCGCCGGGAATCGAACACGGGAACCCGGGCTTGGGAAGCGAGAACGCTACCGCACGACCATGAGCTGCGGACTCACACGCACTGCTTTCACCCAAAAGAATGAATGAATATTCAGCCGACACGTGAAACAACAACCGCATGAGTCCATTGTTTTCCAACAGCTGACTGGCTCGATTTTTTTCATTCGGCTGTCCCCATCACTATGAGAAGAACAAGGATATTGTTTTTGTTGTTGATAATTTTAGCTCATCATTTAGCCTTATATCGTGATATAGTTTAATCTATGTATAACTATTTGTAATTTGTCTTCCCTATCCAGTATGATAACTTGGTCGTTGGCAAAAAGTACGGATCCCACACTGATGAGCAAGACTCAAGTATAGGTCGAACGAGTGTTTTGTAAGCCACCTCCTTTGTTGATGGACTACATTTCCTAAGGACTCTCCCAATGAATCTCAACCTGGCACCCAACTTACAAACAATTAATTTTATATGATCATTTCACTTCAAATCGTTCCGCACGCATACTCCCAGATATTTTATAGAAGTAACTGCTACCAGTGTTTGTCCCGCTATCATATAATCATACAATAAAGGATCCTTATTTCTATGTATTCGCAATACATTACATTTGTCTATGTTAAGGGTCAGTTGCCACTCCCTGCACCAAGTGCATATCCGCTGCAGATCTTCCTGCATTTCGCTGCAACTTTCTAATGCTGCAACTTCTCTGTATACTACAGCATCATCCGCGAAAAGCCGCATGGAACTTACCACACTATCTACTAGGTCATTTATATATATTGTGAAAAGCAATGGTCCCGTAACACTCACCTGTGGCACGCCAGAGGTTACTTTAACGTATGTAGACGTCCCTCCATTAAGAACAACATGCTGTGTTCTGTTTGCTAAAATCTCTTCAATCCAGCCACACAGCTGGTCTGATATTCCGTAGGCTCTTACTTTGTTTATCAGGTGACATCTGTTTCAGATGTCAGATTTTTGGCAACATATATTCTTATTTTGATAACTTTATATAAGCATTGGCATATTTTTGTCAGGTGCTGGGGGAAACGTCTTTTCTCAGTTTTTTTGACCAGAGATTTTTTCTGTGAATACAGTCAAAGTCTTTTTCATGGCGGATGTTTCCAAATTGAATTCTTGACGTTTCTGTGTAATTTTTTCAGAGTGAGAACATTGTCGGCACAGAATCGTCCTTTTGGGGAGCCCGCTTGCTGTTACAATTAAACTTAGTAAGAGCTGTTTCGAAACCTTTTATTAATATTTTGCCGTAGATTAAACTTAGTAAGAGCTGTTTCGAAACCTTTTATTAATATTTTGCCGTAGATTGTATAAAGAGTATTCAGAAAACTGATTCCTCTGTAATCAGTTGTGTTACATCTGTCTCTTTTCTAAACAGTGAAACAACTTTAGCGCATTTAACTCCCAGTATCTCCATTTGCTGTGTTTTTTTTATGTCTCCCTTTTATCACCCCCTTTTTGTAAGCGTTCCCCTTTCATGTATGTTGTAAACTCGTTTGGCTGAAGAGCGGTGGACTGTGCCCAATGGGCAGGGGAATGAAATTACAATAAAAAAAAAGTTTGGGTGACCATGGTTCCTTTCAGACTGGCGAACGTGCAGATGTTGTGTACACCACATTTAGAGGACTGGGTTGTAAGGGATATTGAGACGAACACTAGTCCAAACTCCAGATCTGTTATACGAATAGTCCGCCGCCTCCATGCGCGTTTGTCTGTCTGAAAGGACCCATGGTCACACAAACGCCCAAGAAGGCTTGAAATGTTGTGTGATGTGGTAGGTGCCTGAGTAGGTACTTGTTCTGGTATAGGCGTGCTACCTCCCGACCGTTTCCATCTGCCTGGCCGTACACAAACACCATCTCGGCTTGTTCCCGACATGAATACCAGACCATTTTGCTGCTTACAGTACGTTGTGTCAGTCACACAGCCTGCAACACACGAGGAATACGCGACACATGGTCAGAGGAACTGTCATTCGTCAGCGTCATCTGACGTGGCAACGACGCAGTTCCGGACACGTGTTCGTAGGGCCTATTTTTCTGCATTTCCTGTCAGGAATCGGTCCATACAGTTTGTTGGTTTTATTAACGTTCACCCAGTATAATTCTACATCTACATATACGAGGGCAGTTCAATAAGTAATGCAACACATTTTTTTTCTCTGCCAGTTTTGGTTGAAAAAACCGGAAATTTCTTGTGGAATATTTTCAAACATTCCCGCTTCGTCTCATATAGTTTCATTGACTTCCGACAGGTGGCAGCGCTGTACGGAGCTGTTGAAATGGCGTCTGTAACGGATGTGCGTTGCAAACAACGGGCAGTGATCGAGTTTCTTTTGGCGGAAAACCAGGGCATCTCAGATATTCATAGGCGCTTGCAGAATGTCTACGGTGATCTGGCAGTGGACAAAAGCACGGTGAGTCGTTGGGCAAAGCGTGTGTGATCATCGCCGCAAGGTCAAGCAAGACTGTCTGATCTCCCGCGTGCGGGCCGGCCGTGCACAGCTGTGACTCCTGCAATGGCGGAGCGTGCGAACACACTCGTTCGAGATGATCGACGGATCACCATCAAACAACTCAGTGCTCAACTTGACATCTCTGTTGGTAGTGCTGTCACAATTGTTCACCAGTTGGGATATTCAAAGGTTTGTTCCCGCTGGGTCCCTCGTTGTCTAACCGAACACCATAAAGAGCAAAGGAGAACCATCTGTGCGGAATTGCTTGCTCGTCATGTGGCTGAGGGTGACAATTTCTTGTCAAAGATTGTTACAGGCGATGAAACATGGGTTCATCACTTCGAACCTGAAACAAAACGGCAATCAATGGAGTGGCGCCACACCCACTCCCCTACCAAGAAAAAGTTTAAAGCCTACCCTCAGCCGGTAAAGTCATGGTTACAGTCTTCTGGGACGCTGAAGGGGTTATTCTGTTCGATGTCCTTCCCCATGGTCAAACGATCAACTCTGAAGTGTATTGTGCTACTCTTCAGAAATTGAAGAAACGACTTCAGCGTGTTCGTAGGCACAAAAATCTGAACGAACTTCTCCTTCTTCATGACAACGCAAGACCTCACACAAGTCTTCGCACCCGAGAGGAGCTCACAAAACTTCAGTGGACTGTTCTTCCTCATGCACCCTACAGCCCCGATCTCGCACCGTCGGATTTCCATATGTTTGGCCCAATGAAGGACGCAATCCGTGGGAGGCACTACGCAGATGATGAAGAAGTTATTGATGCAGTACGACGTTGGCTCCGACATCGACCAGTGGAATGGTACCGTGCAGGCATACAGGCCCTCATTTCAAGGTGGCGTAAGGCCGTAGCATTGAACGGAGATTACGTTGAAAAATAGTGTTGTGTAGCTAAAAGATTGGGGAATAACCTGGTGTATTTCAATGCTGAATATAACAACCCCTGTTTCAGAAAAAAATGTGTTGCATTACTTATTGAACTGCCCTCGTACATACATACTCCGCAATCCACCATACAGTGCGTCGCGGAGAGTACATCGTACCACAACTAGCATCTTCTCTCCCTGTTCCACTCCCAAACAGAACGAGGGAAAAAGGACTGCCTATATGCGTCTGTATGAGCCCTAATCTCTCTTATCTTTGTGGTCTAAGTTAATTGCATTAATGTAAAACGTATTGGTGGATTTTCTTACGTGGACTGCTTTTAAACGTTCGCGTTAAGTAAAAAACGCAGTGTCAAGAAGGAAGTAATATTTAAGTGTTACTCAAAATAGAAAATCATTTGCCTGCCAAGATGAAGAATTTAAAAAGACAATGAGAACAGATACAGTCTTCTAGCGATCAGCTATACGTCCAGAACAGATATGTACAGAAATTAGTAACGAAAGGGAAATTGGAGAAAAGTCTAACGATTTGAAAGTTTAAAGTGCAAGTCGGTGCAGTTGCAAGAACGAATTGGCAGAAGATTCTGACAGTATGCAATTTCATAGAGGGCGATACCACCTACAACTTAAGGCCTAAACGATCTGCGGCAGTTAGTTCGCATTTTTCCGTCCCGGGACGACTTCAATGGTTCCCATATCATGCAGGATGGCGTGTTATGTTGATTGTGGTTATTATCTAAGAAAGTGTAAGATCATCATACACATGGGATTCTGCGCCGGTTTTTTTGCAGTATGTGCTCAGTACTCTACACCAGTGGTGCCCAAACGGGGGAAATTAAACCCTGAGGGGTAAAATGAAATTTTCTTAGGGGTAAAAACCTGAACGATTCGATTCTGTTTCAGTCACGAAACTGAATTATTTTCAGAAGATGATTATTATTATCATCACAGTTTTGTTAGACTCAGTTACAGGTTCCTCACACAGTCCACTAATACAAACATATGTTATGCTTTGTTTTATACATCGCTGATGATTAAAGTGAGATATATACGTAACAAATGCTAGGTATCTCAAGAAAGTGTCTTTTCAAGTTGTAAACAGTTCCTGCAATGATCCAGAAATTGCTTCATCAGTCGCTTCGAAACAGACAATGAATTATCAAAATATCCACGGGTATGCTGCCGGTCTATAGTGTCCAACGGGCACAATATTTCGGCGATCAAACATGTCGCCATCATCAGGTGAACTGACGGACTGAGCTCCTGTGAACGTGCCGGCACGGAGATCCGTACGCTATGGCTGCTCAGAGGGAACTGGGTTCGGTCGCGGCGGCGGCCGATTTAAATACCCTCCGCCCGCGGCGCGCTCCCTCCGCCGTCCGCGCCCAGCGCCACGGTCGTGCGGTGGAACAGATTGCGACGGCGTCTGAGATGACGTCGGTGTGATGGCTCTGTCCGCCGTGGTCGTTACAACTATACGTCTGCTCGATTTACTCTTGATTAACCCGATCGCTGGTTCCCAAGCCTTGCTAAGATTATAGCCACAGTCACGATTTATGAGGTCGTCATTGGTGCGAATTTAGATGGCCTCTCTAACAACGCTGTCCCAGTATCTCGACGTCTGTACCAGAATCCTCGTGCGGTCATACTCCATGGCGTGATTTTCCGACAAACAATGTTCAGCGACCGCCGACTTGCTCGGATACATCAGACGAGTGTGCCTCTGGTGTTCACGGCATCGATCCTCGACGGTACGCATCGTCTGACCAATATACGACTTGCCACATTGACACGGAATCTGGTACACGCCGGCCTTCCTCAAACCGAGGTCATCTTTGGCGCTTCCCACCAGTGCACGAGTTTTATTTGGAGGACAAAACACAGTTCCGACCCGGTGTTTGTTCAGAATGCGGGCGATTTTTCCCGAGAGTGCGCCTGTGTATGGAATAAATGCAGTGACTACCTCCTCCCTCGTGACTTCATCCATCTCAACAGGTTGTGCTGCAGTGGTTGGGCGGAGAGCACGTTGAATCTGCCACTCTGAGTACCCATTTTTTCGAAAAACAGTTCTCAGATGTTCCAATTCCTGGGGTAGACTCTCTGCGTCAGAGATAGTGCGCGCCCTATGTACTAGAGTTTTAAGTACCCCATTCCTCTGTGAAGGGTGGTGGCAGCTGTCTGCATGCAAATACAGATCAGTGTGCGTAGCCTTCCGATACACCCCATGACCTAGGGTGCCGTCAGCCCTTCTCTTGACCAAGACGTCAAGGAAAGGTAATTTACCCTCCGTTTCAGTCTCCATAGTGAATTTGATGTTGGGAGTTTAGATGTGTAAGGAAGTCAAGGAGTTTATCCATACCATGTGGCCAGATGACGAACGTGTCGTCAACGTAACGGAAAAAGCAAGTAGGTTTCCATACGGATGACGACAGGGGTTCCTCCTCGAAGTTCTCCATGTACAAATTCGCTACCACCGGTGAGAGTGGGCTACCCATGGCGACTCCCTCCGTTTGCTCGTAGTATTCTCCATTAAAAAGAAAATACGTGGAGGTCAAGACATGCCTAAAAAGTTCAGTGGTCTTCTCGTCAAACTTCTGACTAATCAATTCTAGTGACTCTCGCAGGGGTACCCTCGTTGGATGAGTCAGATATCATGGTGAGTTTTGACGTCGTTTCCTTGTTTACGAGGGTACCCCTGCGAGAGTCACTAGAATTGATTAGTCAGAAGTTTGACGAGAAGACCACTGAACTTTTTAGGCATGTCTTGACCTCCACGTATTTTCTTTTTAATGGAGAATACTACGAGCAAACGGAGGGAGTCGCCATGGGTAGCCCACTCTCACCGGTGGTAGCGAATTTGTACATGGAGAACTTCGAGGAGGAACCCCTGTCGTCATCCGTATGGAAACCTACTTGCTTTTTCCGTTACGTTGACGACACGTTCGTCATCTGGCCACATGGTATGGATAAACTCCTTGACTTCCTTACACATCTAAACTCCATACACCCCAACATCAAATTCACTATGGAGACTCAAACGGAGGGTAAATTACCTTTCCTTGACGTCTTGGTCAAGAGAAGAGCTGACGGCATCCTAGGTCATGGGGTGTATCGGAAGGCTACGCACACTGATCTGTATTTGCATGCAGACAGCTGCCACCACCCTTCACAAAGGAATGGGGTACTTAAAACTCTAGTACATAGGGCGCGCACTATCTCTGACGCAGAGAGTCTACCCCAGGAATTGGAACATCTGAGAACTGTTTTTCGAAAAAATGGGTACTCAGAGTGGCAGATTCAACGTGCTCTCCGCCCAACCACTGCAGCACAACCTGTTGAGATGGATGAAGTCACGAGGGAGGAGGTAGTCACTGCATTTATTCCATACACAGGCGCACTCTCGGGAAAAATCGCCCGCATTCTGAACAAACACCGGGTCGGAACTGTGTTTTGTCCTCCAAATAAAACTCGTGCACTGGTGGGAAGCGCCAAAGATGACCTCGGTTTGAGGAAGGCCGGCGTGTACCAGATTCCGTGTCAATGTGGCAAGTCGTATATTGGTCAGACGATGCGTACCGTCGAGGATCGATGCCGTGAACACCAGAGGCACACTCGTCTGATGTATCCGAGCAAGTCGGCGGTCGCTGAACATTGTTTGTCGGAAAATCACGCCATGGAGTATGACCGCACGAGGATTCTGGTACAGACGTCGAGATACTGGGACAGCGTTGTTAGAGAGGCCATCTAAATTCGCACCAATGACGACCTCATAAACCGTGACTGTGGCTATAATCTTAGCAAGGCTTGGGAACCAGCGATCGGGTTAATCAAGAGTAAATCGAGCAGACGTATAGTTGTAACGACCACGGCGGACAGAGCCATCACACCGACGTCATCTCAGACGCCGTCGCAATCTGTTCCACCGCACGACCGTGGCGCTGGGCGCGGACGGCGGAGGGAGCGCGCCGCGGGCGGAGGGTATTTAAATCGGCCGCCGCCGCGACCGAACCCAGTTCCCTCTGAGCAGCCATAGCGTACGGATCTCCGTGCCGGCACGTTCACAGGAGCTCAGTCCGTCAGTTCACCTGATGATGGCGACATGTTTGATCGCGGAAATATTGTGCCCGTTGGACACTATAGACCGGCAGCATACCCGTGGATATTTTGATTATCAAATACGCCGGGAGAAACTCAAGAATCACAGACAATGAATTGATTGACAGCACGACACAGCAATAATTACACAAGGGCTATTCATATCAGTATTATTATTACTATTACTATTAGCGGCTGTGGTCAGACAGAAAGCATTATGAGTCTGAAGTCTTCCAATTTCTGCTAGTTCAGAAGAAAGGCGTGTAGCAATGAAGTGGTTTACGAACAGTAAGCAGAGTGTACACACCTGAACTTGTTTGATTTTAAACTGGGCTACAGTGCGCACGTCGTGCAAGTACCGTAGTGGAGAGGAGTAATGCAGGGGAAGTATGTTTTGTAACAAGTATCTACACTCACTGTGCATAGTTAGCTTTATTATCTGAGAAGGAGTTGTGGGAAGAACTTGCGATGCACCAAGAATCCCTTCGGCTTTCATTCTAACACACACACACACACACACACACACACACACACACACACAAACTAAATATCATTCATATTTTATCATTTAAAAAATAAAAGTGTTCTAGGAAAATTCTTTCATTCTACAGTTTAGTTAGGTGCTTAAGTTTTAAGTTGGTGATAATGTGAGGGAACCTGTAAGAGGTTTCCACCCAGCATATGCATAAAGTACGAAGAAGAGCAGATAGAAGAGGTTGACAGTCTTAATCTCCTGGGATTACAACTTGATAATAAATTCAGTTGGGAGGAGCACACCACAGAACTGCAGAAACGCCTTAACAAATCTGTATTTGCAATTCGAACGTTAGCAGACATAGGTGACATAAAAATGAAAAAGCTTGCATACGTTGCTTACTTTCATTCCATAATGTCTTATGGTATAATATTTTGGGGTAACTATTCAAGTTAAACAAAAGTTTTCAGAGTCCAAAATGGTGTAATACGTATTATTTGTGGAGTAAATTCACTGACTTCCTGTAGAAACCTCTTCAAAGAACTGGGTATACTAACTACTGCCTCTCAGTATATTTACTCCTTAATGAAATTTGTCCTAAATAATATATCTCTTTTTCTAACAAACAGTTCAGTTCATACATACAATACCAGGAACAAAAATGATCTGCACAAGGACTTAAAAGCACTTACTTTAGTTCAAAAAGGGGTCCACTACTCAGGAACACTCATCTTCAATAATTTGCCAGTAAACATAAAAAATTTAGTTAGAAATAAAAATCAATTTAAAAGGAGCCTGAAAGACTTACTAGTGGCCAACTCCTTCTACTCCATTGACGAATTTTTTAATAGAAACAAATGATGTATTGTATATATTCATACTATTAGTATTGTTATTTCAGTTTTAAAAAAATGACGTGTTCCACATCCACGAGGATCTCCTCAGCACGGATCTATGGAACGAAAAACTAATCTAATCTACTCTAGGTGGAAGGAGGAAGGGGAGGGCGGGGGTACTAGCTGATGTCTAATTGCACTCAGGAGTGATGGTGCAAGAAAGGCTGGGAATCACTGCTCTCTGCAATGTCTAATATGTTGCAAATTCTGCGATTGTGTGTAGGTAATGCAGATATAGAGCAATGGTGTAATATTAATGATGAGTTTAGATCTATTCCGCAAATTATTATATTTTTTACTCGTTGTACACAAACATACGATTAGTTATTTAACTGTATTGATATTGCCGTATAGGCTATAGATGCATTAATTGTATTAAAAGATGTTTTGTTTGTATAAGATGTAGTGAGCTGTATTTGTTGTGAGCCTTACAGAGCTGAGAGCTGAATATGGGCATTGAATTGACTGAAACTGGTTATATATGGTACAAAACTTACGATCTAGCCAATACACTGTTCTAAACGATAATAGATTCTCAAAAAGTTCAGAAAATTGAGCGATTTTAGCTATGCTATTTACTCACTTTAAATGCAGTATATCGGGTACCTCGATGGATATTTGCAGATGGAGAAAATTCATGGCATGATGGAAAAGTTAATGATTAGCAAGGTCTAAGCAAGAAAATAAAAGTATGTGAAACTTGCGCTACACATTTAAATGCGTGTGTTACTTCAGCGTATGGAAACAAGGCAAAACTAATAACAGACATTTCGATGAACGACGTGACCAAAAGAAAGCCATAATTTCTAGAATACTGGATGTAACATGGACTTTAGCTGTGTTTCAAATTGCATTCCGCAGACATCGTGAATCTGTAATAAGGTAACAGAGTGGCATTTTTTAAGTTGTAACGTCCTTTGGATCTTCGGTCTTGGCTAACACTCAGCGGTAGAGCGATGAGATTGTTATTTCTTATGTATCGGTATCGACGTTCCAAACAGAACATTGATGAACTGAACTCGCGACTTGTGCGAGATATTTACTCCACCAAATGTCGTAATTAAATCGTTTGTAATCGGATGTTTATCAGTTGCTATTTAAATATTAATGATAAGTTCAAATTAGTTCCAGCGACACCAAATTCCCTATAGACTGATTGTAATCGCAAATCTATAAACAGTCGTAACAGTGTTATTAATTCCTAACGTCAAGGAGTTTCTATATAAGCACCGAGCGCTTCCGTCAAATAATTTAGCAGCACGTTATCTCTATAAATAATATTGTAAAACTTGAATGATAAATGCGTGAATTGACACGATATGCTGGATTATTACACGATATTAGTCACTTCCTAACAGAGCCGTGAGGAAGAAACTTTCCCAGGTGTTGGGAGGATTATAAATTATATGCTTCGTAACTATCGCCAAGCTCCATAGTACATTAGTTACTACGAATGAAATTGTCTATCTGTGTTCACTTCCAAAATAGCGTAAACTTCAGGTTGTTGTTGTTGTGGTCTTCAGTCCTGAGACTGGTTTGATGCAGCTCTCCATGCTACTCTATCCTGTGCAAGCTTCATCTCCCAGTACTTACTGCAACCTACATGCTTCTGAATCTGCTTGGTGTATTAATCTCTTGGTCTCCCTCTACGATTTTTACCCTCCACGCTGCCCTCCAATGCTAAATTTGTGATCCCTTGATGCCTCAGAACATGTCCTGCCAACCGGTCCCTTCTTCTAGTCAAGTTATGCCACAAACTCCTCTTCTCCCCAATTCTGTTCAATACCTCCTCATTAGTTATGTGATCTACCCATGTAATCTTCAGCATTCTTCTGTACCACCACATTTCGAAAGCTTCTACTCTCATCTTGTCCAAACTATTTATCGTCCATGTTTCACTTCCATACATGGCTACACTCCATACAAATACTTTCAGAAACGACTTCCTGACGCTTAAATCTATACTCGATGTTAACAAATTTCTCTTCTTCAGAAACGCTTTCCTTGCCATTGCCAGTCTACATTTTATATCCTCTCTACTTCGACCATCATCAGTTATTTTGCTCCCCAAATAGCAAAACTCCTTCACTACTTTAAGTGTCTCATTTCCTAATCTAATTCCCTCAGCATCGCCCGACTTAACGCGACTACATTCCATTATCCTCGTTTTGCTTTTGTTGATGTTCATCTTATATCCTCCTTTCAAGACACTGTCCATTCCGTTCAACTGCTCTTCCAAGTCCTTTGCTGTCTCTGACAGAATTACAATGTCACCGGCGAACCTCAAAGTTTTTAATTCTTCTCCATGGATTTTAATACCTACTCCGAACTTTTCTTTTGTTTCCTTTACTGCTTGCTCAATATACAGATTGAATAACATCGGGGAGAGGCTACAACCCTTTCTCACTCCCTTCCCAACCACTGCTTCCCTTTCATGTCCCTCGACTCTTCTAACTGCCATCTGGTTTCTGTACAAATTGTAAATAGACTTTCGCTCCCTGTATTGTACCCCTGCCACCTTCAGAATTTGAAAGAGAGTATTCCAGTCAACATTGTCAAAAGCTTTCTCTAAGCCTACAAATGCTAGAAACGTAGGTTTGCCTTTCTTTAATCTTTCTTCTAAGATAAGTCGTAAGGTCAGTATTGCCTCACGTGTTCCAATATTTCTACGGAATCCAAACTGATCTTCCCCGAGGTCGGCCTCTACCAGTTTTTCCATTCGTCTGTAAAGAATTCGTGTTAGTATTTTGCAGCTGTGACTTATTAAACTTATAGTTCGGTAATTTTCACATCTGTCAACACCTGCTTTCTTTGGGATTGGAATTATTATATTCTTCTTGAAGTCTGAGGGTATTTCGCCTGTCTCACACATCTTGGTCACCAGATGGTAGAGTTTTGTCGGGACTGGGTCTCCCAAGGCCGTCAGTAGTTCTAATGGAATGTTGTCCACTCCCAGGGCCTTGTTTCAACTTAGGTATTTCAGTGCTCTGTCAAACTCTTCAAGCCGTATCGTATCTCCCATTTCGTCTTCATCCACATTCTCTTCCATTTCCAGAATATTGTCCTCAAGTACATCGTCCTTGTATAGACCCTCTATATACTCCTTCCACCTTTCTGCTTTCCCTTCTTTGCTTAGAACTGGGTTTCCATCTGAGCTCTTGATATTCATACAAGTGGTTCTCTTTTCTCCAAAGGACTCTTTAATTTTCCTGTAGGCAGTATCTATCTTACCCCTAGTGAGATAAGCCTCTACATCCTTACATTTGTCCTCTAGCCAGCCCTCTTAGTCATTTTGCACTTCCTGTCATCTCATTTTTGAGACGTTTGTATTGCTTTTTGCCTGCTTCATTTACTGCATTTTTATATTTTCTCCTTTCATCAATTAAATTCAATATTTCTTCTGTTACCCAAGGATTTCTACTAGCCCTCGACTTTTTACCTATTTGATCCTCTGCTGCCTTCACTACTTCGTCCCTCAGAGCTACCCATTCTTCTTCTACTGTATTTCTTTCCCCCATCTGTAACAATTGTTCCCTTATGCTCTCCCTGAAACTCTGTACAACCTCTGGTTTAGTCAGTTTATCCAGGTCCCACCTCCTTAAATTTCTACCTTTTTGCAGTTTCTTCAGTTTTAATCTACAGTTCATAACCAATAGATTGTGGTCAGAGTCCACATCTGCTCCTGGAAATGTGTTACAATTTAATACCTGGTTCCTAAATCTCTGTCTTACCATTATGTAATCTATCTGATACCTTCTAGTATCTCCAGGATTCTTCCATGTGTACAGCCTTCTTTTATAATTCTTGAACCAAGTGTTAGCTATGATTAAGTTATGCTCTGTGCAAAATTCTACCAGGCTGCTTCCTCTTTCATTTCTTTCCCCCAATCCATATTCATCTACTAAGTTTCCTTCTCTGCCTTTCCCTACTCTCGAATTCCAGTCATCCATGACTATTAAATTTTCGTCTCCCTTCACTACCTGAATAATTTCTTTTATCTCGTCATACATTTCATCTATTTCTTCATCATCTGCAGAGCTAGTTGGCATATAAACTTGTACTACTGTAGTAGGTGTGGGCTTTGTGTCTATCTCGGCCACAATAATGCGTTCACTATGCTGTTTGTAGTAGCTAACGCGCACTCCTATTTTCTTATTCATTATTAAACCTACTCCTGCATTACCCCTATTTGATTTTGTATTTATAACCCCGTAATCACCTGACCAAAAGTCTTGTTCCTCCTGCCACCGAACTTCACTAATTCCCACTATATTTAATTTTAAATTATCCATTTCCCTCTTTAAGTTTTCTAACCTACCTGCCCGATTAAGGGATCTGACATTCCACGCTCCGATCCGCAGAATGCCAGTTTTCTTTCTCCTGATAATGACGTCCTCTTGAGTAGTCCCCGCCCGGAGATCCGAATGGGGGACTATTTTACCTCCGGAATATTTTACCCAGGAGGACGCCATCATCATTTAACCATTCAGTAAAGCTGCATGCCCTCGGGAAAAATAACGGCTGTAGTTTCCCCTTGCTTTCAGCCGTTCGCAGTACCAGCACAGCAAGGCCGTTTTGGTTAATGTTACAAGGCCAGATCAGTCAATCATCCAGACTGTTGCCCCTGCAACTACTGAGAAGGCTGCTGCCCCTCTTCAGGAACCACACGTTTGTCTTGCCTCTCAACAGATACCCCTCCGTTGTGGTTGCACCTACGGTACGGCCATCTGTATCGCTGAGGCACGCAAGCCTCCCCACGAATGGCAAGGTCCATGGTTCAAGGGGGGGGGGGAACTTCAGGTTATCTAATTAAATGTCACTTCTGTCTAATATATACAAGTCCTGTATCTGAATTCTAAATAACGTAATATTTGAAGTCAAAGTATCGTTTCACTGCGTCATAGTAGATCGCAATAATCTTCGGCTAACTCTCGTAACGTAGTGACAATGGATTGAATTATCCTTAGCCATTACTCACGAATCTCAAAGGGTACACACACGAAGTATTCTTTGGGAACGTTGGTTCTACTTTGCGGATTTTAATTATAATGATTTTGCGATTTACTGTGATATTGAATTTTGAGTTGATGTTACTGGAATCCTATCTTTCTTTCGTATGTTAATAAATTACTAAGTATTAGATTCCTGATTCAGTTACTGGTTAATATCCAAATAATAGTGTTAACCGGAAATTTGTTTGCTTGTTCATTTTTCATGGAATTTGGAACTTGTTTTGGGAAAATCTTTGGGAATTTTGGAGCTAATTTTTGATTTTCATTTCTCGTCCGAGGAAGTAGCATTACAAAGTGTATCCAGCTTCCATCCCTCCAGAGATGATCCTCTATGCAGGGTACATCCCTCAAGTATAACTGAGAATACGTTCCTCAATTTGAGCCCACTAATTCAAAATGAGGCTTTACGGCTGTTAAGTGATCCACTCTAAAGTGGATCATTGGTGAAATTAAACTGCAGCCATTCACTTCACTTATTGTAGACACAGCCCCCCATCTATCAAGAAAGGACGAAGATAATGTAGTTCTAAGATATTTGCACTTAAATTTAAGCAAATAACATTCCATGATGCTGAGACTTTTGAAAATGAAATAATAACTGATTTAGAGAAGACGAAAATACAACTGGATATGTGCAGAAGGCAAGAATAAGATGGTACTGCATTTGTAAGAGGCAGATACTCAGGTTTGCAATCGAGAAATAAAGCACAGGCCCCAAAGTCAGGGTCTATATGAAAGCGTGCTGAAAAGTGTGTGGAAACTCTTAATGCTTTTTAAATAAAACAAATTTTACTAACATTCTACATGGTTATTCTTCGTGACTACATATTTATTTCTTAACAGTCACCTTGGCAACGAACACATGTTTCCCAACCAGAGACCATGTTGTTGATACCGCCACGGCGGGATGTTTGAATTCGTTCAGGGAGCCACAACCTTGCCTCTGCTTGTCTCGCCTCATCTTTATCAAAGTGTAGTCCTCGAAGGTGTTCTCTGATTTTTGGGAACAGCTGAAAATAGGGTAGGACCAAGTCGGGAATATGTGGAGGACGATCGATGTCAGTGAACTCGAGGCGTCGGTTTTTTGCAAATGTCGCAACGTTCGTGCGTGGACTGGCATTGTCATGCTGAAGAAGAGAGTGGTCTATGCGTGGACGAAATCTTTCAGTTCGTGCTGTCAGTTTTCTGAGCGTCTGTTTCTCACGCACCGACGTAGTTACGTTACACACCGCGATGTTACACGTTAGAATTCGGAACCCTCTGGCGGCAGCGGGCAGCATCTTGCGTCAGCGGAGCGGAAAACTCGATCGAGTTATATGCATGACATGTAATACTCTAACCGACATTGAGAATAGAATAAAAATTTCCGGGGCATTACTTATCAGCACCCCCTCGTACACTCTATAACGTAATTAACTTCGGTACTACACTACTAATACACTAAGCAGATTCAGAAGGATGTAGGTTGCAGTAGGTACTGGGAGATGAAGAAGCTTGCACAGGATAGAGTAGCATGGAGAGCTGCATCAAACCAGTCTCAGGACTGAAGACCACAACAACAACAACTACACTACTGGCCATTAAAATTGCTACACCACGAAGATGATGTGCTACAGACGCGAAATTTAACCGACAGGAAGAAGATGCTGTGGTATGCAAATGATTAGCTTTTCAGAGCATTCACACAAGGTTGGCGCCGGTGGCGGCACCTACAACGTGCTGACGTGAGGAAAGTTTCCAACCGATTTCTCATACACAAACAGCAGTTGACCGGCGTTGCCTGGTGAAACGTTGTTGTGATGCCTCGTGTACTATCACATTCCCGACTTTGATAAAGGTCGGTTTGTAGCCTATCGCGATTGCGGTTTATCGTATCGCGACATTGCTGCTCACGTTGGTCGAGATCCAATGACTGTTAGCAGAATATAGAATCGGTGGGTTCAGGAGGGTAATACGGAACGCCGTGCTGGATCCCAATGGCCTCGTATCACTAGCAGTCGAGATGACAGGCATCTTATCCACAAGGCTGTAACGGATCGTGCAGCCACGTCTCGATCCCTGAGTCAACAGATGGGGACGTTTGCAAGACAACAACCATCTGCACGAACAGTTCGACGACGTTTGCAGCAGCATGGGCTATCAGCTCGGAGACCATGGCTGCGGTTACCCTTGACGCTGCATCACAGACAGGAGCGCCTGCGATGGTGTACTCAACGATGAACCTGGTTGCACGAATGACAAAGCGTCATTTTTTTGGACGAATCCAGGTTATGTTTACAGCATCATGATGGTCGCATCCGTGTTTGGTGACATCGCGGTGAACGCACATTGGAAGCATGTATTCGTCATCGCCATGCTGGCGTATCACCCGGCGTGATGGTATGGGGTGCCACTGGTTACACGTCTCGGTCACCTCTTGTTCGCACTGACGGCACTTTGAACAGTGGACGTTACATTTCAGTTGTATTACGACCCGTGGCTCTACCCTTCATTCTATCCCTGCGAAAACCTACATTTCAGCAGGATAATGCAAGACCGCATGTTGCAGGTGCTGTACGGGCCTTTCTGGATACAGAAAATGATCAACTGCTGCCCTGGTCAGCACCTTCTCCAGATCTCTCACCAATTGAAAACGTCTGGTCAATGGCTCGTCACAATACACAAGTCACTACTCTTGATGAACTGTAGTATCGTGTTGAAGCTGCATAGGCAGCTGTACCTGTATACGCCATCCAAGCTCTGTTTGACTCAATGCCCAGGCGTATCAAGGCCGTTAGTACGGCCAGAGGTGGTTGTTCTGGGTACTGATTTCTCAGGATCTATGCGCCCAAACTGCGTGAAAATGTAATCACATGTCAGTTATAGTGTAATATATTTGTCTAATGAATACCCGTTTATCATCTGCATTTCTTCTTGGTGTAGCAATTTTAATGGCCAGTAGTGTAGAATGTTTGAGACGTGAAGTGGAACTGCAACTGTTTTATGAAAAAATACAGTGAATTTTTGTTTTCTTTAGTGGTTCTGTGCAACGTTGGCAAAAAATAAATGATACTTTTGCAACTGACAGACGTGTTACGACTCTGAAGAAACTGTCGAACTAGATGTCTTCCATATTTAATTCAATGTCGTCAATGAGGCAGCGTTACATACAAGTTTTGCAGTGCTTATCTAGTATCATTTTAAAGAGTAAGAAGAAAGCAGAGAAAGAAGAAGCTTCTAATTTGATAGAAAAATGTGGAAACATTTGATTGTGTCCTGCTTCTCGGCCTCTCGCATTTCAAAGTAAAATTTTTGAAAATATTATCCTAGTTTCCAAAGTACTGCAGTCCCCTATGCTGATAGAGAGACCCCTTCGCAGCTTCTTCAAACCGCAAGAGACAATATAGTCACCATCAGAAACAATTTTGAACTTGTAGTAGAAGAAGCGAAATTACTAGCGAAATTCAGGAGCGCTGAACCAAAGCTGACATCAAAACATATCCATAACGGGAAGAAACTTTTTGGTGATTTTTTCAGAAGAGCAGAGGGAAGGCAAGGAAGAAAGCGAAGATGCTCCACTAAGGGTGGAAAAAAACGCGTACACTGACTCTCCAGAATGCAGGTGGAAACTTTCCCTCATTTGTGTGCTCGTATTGCTGTAATCTACACACCTGTGTTCTCAGTCTTTGCGCTATTATAGCATAGAATATTAAGGGGTAAGAAATTAGAATTAAAAAAAAACTCATTAACACTGCCACAGGCAAAATCAAGTCATGACAGAGACAGAGATGAGTGAATCAGAGGGAGACTCTTACTGCACTTCTAATAAGAGATGGGTCGCATACCAGAAGTGTTTCCAATGGGCACCCAGTCAGATGCTGGCAAAGACAGTGAGGTGAAGAAGAAATTCTAATGTGTGAATATCGTCACAAAGACTAGTAGTGTTAGTTGATGGTTATTAAGCATGAAATATAATTGCACCTCTTTCAAAAGGACATTAAAATAGTTCCTTATACTTGATAGCGATTAAAAATTAAGCATTTTTACGTCTTAGGTTTAAGATAATATTCGTAACAGTTTCAATGTTTATACTATAATCCATAAAAATTATACCAATTTGCCCCGCGGGTGGGGCGGAATTCCCATGTGCAAGCAGTTCTTTGAAAAAATGTAAAAGATGCAAAACATAAAGTTTTAGGTGATTTTTAAGTAAAGTAAGTTGGTTGTGCTTCATGTTGAATATTTATACCTTTAAGAAGTGCTTTCTTGTATTCCTTTATTAAAAAAAAATTGTTAAACATTAAGTATCCTGACCATCCGAAGTTCCGCTGCATAGTAAGTGCTGATCGACCCAAGTTGCAACCCTGTGCCGCTAGAGGGCTCTTAAGTGTGGGGTGTAACATGGAGCCATGTAACGTAACTAAATAGCTGCATGAGGAGCACAGTGCTGCAGTCGAGTTTCTAGTCGTCCAAACATGGAGCACCCTCTCCTTCAGACTGACAAAGTCAGGCCACAAACGAGAGCTGCGACATCTGCTCAATCCGACACCTTGGCTTCACTAGTCTTATGTGAAAGCGGTAGGTGGATCAATACAAAACGTCCAGACACTCTGTGACCAAAATGGTACTGAAACAGAGGATGACAGACTAAAGGCCGAAATACTAAATGTCTTTTTCCAAAGCTGTTTCACAGAGGAAGACTGCACTGTAGTTCCTTCTCTAGATTGTCGCACAGATGACAAAATGGTAGATATCGAAATAGACGACAGAGGGATAGAGTGCATGGGGACTTAATTATATTAATATGAAATGCAAATACTTTTAAAGTTTTTGATTTAGTAGCTGTCTGTCCGATTACGTAGTCTCGTAAATGGTTGGCCCTGACTAGTTTTAGAACGCAATCTGACTGCATAGAATAACAACAAAGAATGAAAGAAAATTTTCGTTAACACAATTAATTAATTAAGTCCCCAGCAACTATAAAACCTACGAAACCAAAACACAAGTGTAATTGTTCTGTGTGTGGGAGTGTGATTCAACGTACACATCTGGCACGGTTCTTCTTCAACAAGACAAGAAATTTTAAATACCATTTATACTGAAGTAATTAAAAAAAATAGAAATACTATAATTGCGCAAGAAAACCAGAATTACACTCTAATACAAGAACACAAGCCAGATGCTTTGTTGACTGAACCTGTAATGACGCATTATTTAAGACACTGAAATAATGAAGAAAAAAAAGCGAGTTTTGTTACCTTCATATATATTGATGAAAAGCACTCTAATCATTACAATATCTCTACCACATCTCTAGAACAACATCTGCTGTCTACCCCATCAAACAACTGCATAAAACATGGAACAAGCACTCCCTACTACAACATCTCGACAAGCACTCTCCACCACGACCTCTCGACAAGCACTCCTCACTACGACATCTCGACCAGAACTGTTCTCCGCTACTTCTCAATAATCACTGCCAGTGGAGGCGGCCGAACAAAACTCTCTGGCGCGATCTCTGGCGCTGTGGCTCAGTGTAGCCACCTTTCAAGAGAAACAATTAAAATCGCTCAAATGAGGAAAGGCTGCTGGACCTGATGGGATACCAATTTGATTTTACACAGATTACGCGAAGGAACTTGGCCCCCCTTCCTGCAGCGGTGTACCGTAGGTCTCTAGAAGAGTGTAGCGTTCCAAAGGATTGGAAAAGGGCACAGGTCATCCCCGTTTTCGAGAAGGGACGTCGAACAGATGTGATGAACTATAGACCTATATCTCTAACGTCGATCAGTTGTAGAATTTTGGAACACGTATTATGTTCGAGTATAATGACTTTTCTGGAGACTAGAAATCTACTCTGTAGGAATCAGCATGGGTTTGGAAAAAAACGATCGTGTGAAACCCAGCTCGCGCTATTCGTCCACGAGACTCAGAGGGCCATAGACACGGGTTCCCAGGTAGATGCCGTGTTTTTTGACTTCCGCAAGGCGTTCGATACAGTTCCGCACTGTCGCCTGATAAACAAAGTAAGAGCCTACGGAATATCAGTCCAGCTGTGTGGCTGGATTGAAGAGTTTTTAGCAAACAGAACACAGCATGTTGTTCTCAATGGAGAGACGTCTGCAGACGTTAAAGTAACCAATGGCGTGCCGCAGGTGAGTGTTACGGGACCATTGCTTTTCACAGTATATATAAATGACCTAGTAGATAGTGTGGGATGTTCCATGCGGCTTTTCGCGGATGATGCTGTAGTATACAGAGAAGTTGCAGCATTAGAAAATTGTAGCGAAATGCAGGAAGATCTGCAGCGGATAGGCACTTGGTGCAGGGAGTGGCAACTGCCCCTTAACATAGACAAATGTAATATATTGCGAATACATAGAGCCGGCCGAAGTGGCCGCGCGGTTCTGGCGCTGCAGTCTGGAACCGCGAGACCGCTACGGTCGCAGGTTCGAATCCTGCCTCGGGCATGGATGTGTGTGATGTCCTTAGGTTAGTTAGGTTTAACTAGTTCTAAGTTCTAGGGGACTAATTGATGTGTCGGCAGCTGGGCCAACACCTTGTAGTTCGAGATGGCTGAAAATGCACGCTAGACTAACGCAGACGGGCGTGAAGTACTGGAACAGGCTACGTAATTAATGCTATGAAGAAAAGTACGTAGCTGGATTAATACTTATCTTTAATCAATCATTGTGGTACATCGCTCTTGACTCTACACAGGAGACTTTAATTACAATCACTGTAAGGCTAATGGCGCCTTGCTAGTTCGTAGCCATTAACTTAGCTGAAGGCTATTCTGTCTCTCGGCTAATGAGAGAGAAAGGCTTCGTACATCTAGTCGCTAGCTAGGTCGTCCGTCCAACTGGGCCGAGTGCTTGTTCGTATCACGAGACCTGCCTTGTGGTGGCGCTAGGTCTGCGATCACTCAGTGGCGACACGCGGGTCCGACATGTACTAAATGGACCGCGGCCGATTTAATCTACCACCTAGCAAGTGTGGTGTCTGGCGGTGACACCACACTAATGACCTCAGCAGTTGAGTCCCATAGTGCGCAGAGCCATTTGAACCATTTGAATACATAGAAAGAAGGATCCTTTATTGTATGACTACATGATAGTGGAACAAACACTGGTAGCGGTTACTTCTGTACAATATGTGGTAGTATGCGTGCGGAACGATTTCAAGTGGAATGATCATATAAAATTAATTGTTGGTAAGGCGGGTACCAGTTTGAGATTCATTGGGAGAGTCCTTAGAAAATGTAGTCCATCAACAAAGGAGGTGGCTTACAAAACACCCGTTCGACCTATACTTGAGTATTGCTCATCAGTGTGGGATCCGTACGAGATCGGGTTGACGGAAGAGATAGAGAAGATCCAAAGAAGAGCGGCGCGTTTCGTCACAGGGTTATTTGGTAACCGTGATAGCGTTACGGAGATGTTCAGCAAACTCAAGTGGCAGACTCTGCAAGAGAGGCGCTCTGCATCGGGTGTAGCTTGATCGCCAGGTTTCGAGAGGGTGCGTTTCTGGATGAGGTATCGAATATATTGCTTCCCCCTACTTATACCTCCCGAGGAGGTCACGAATGTAAAATTAGAGAGATTTGAGCGCGCACGGAGGCTTTCAGACAGTCGTTCTTCCCGCGAACCATACGCGACTGGAACTGAAAAGGAAGGTAATGACAGTGGCACGAAAGTGCCCTCCGCCACACACCGGTGGGTGGCTTGCGGAGTATAAATGTAGATGTAGATGTAGATACAGTTCCCCACAGTCGTTTAATGAACAAAGTAGGAGCATATGGACTATCAGACCAATTGTGTGATTGTATTGAAGAGTTTCTAGATAACAGAACGCAGCTTGTCATTCTCAATTGAGAGAAGTCTTCCGAAGTAAGAGTGATTTCAGGTGTGCCGCAGGGGAGAGTCGTAGGACCGTTGCTATTCACAATATACATAAATGACCTTGTGGATGACATCGGAAGTTCACTGAGGCTTTTTGCGGATGATGCTGTGGTATATCGAGAGGTTGTAACAATGGAAAATTGTACTGAAATGCAGGAGGATCTGCAGCGAATTGACGCATGGTGCAGGGAATGGCAATTGAATCTCAATGTAGACAAGTGTAATGTGCTGCGAATACATAGAAAGGAAGATCCCATATCATTTAGCTACAATATAGCAGGTCAGCAACTGGAAGCAGTTAATTCCATAAATTATCTGGGAGTACCCATTAGGAGTGATTTAAAATGGAATGATCATATAAAGCTGCTAGCTAGGGCATAGCCACCTATGGTAAACTAACATACGCAAACAGCGACAAACGTCGGCAAGCCCCTGCATATCAGCAACACTGACTGGCAACTACCAGCTGTTATTAGAGCCGACCAACAGGCCACAGCAGGGACACCGACGAGCTCGCCCACAGACGCACGAACAATCTGCCAACATTCCCTCACACTGTGCCTCCGGTATATGACCTATCGGACACAAGATCGATAACTAACCTAACTGTTGCAGGTTGCTGACAATGAACGAGGACTCTGTACCAGCACCCAGCGCCAGCCGCCGAGCAGCACAAACGCACATCGTCAAGGTATCGACATGCATGATACCCACTACTAACATAGCCTATCCTTGCGCAACCTATCGCAGGCAGCAAGACAACCGCTACTGCTCTTACCAGCCGACCTAACTTTCGCAGAGGTTTTTTTCCCTTGGCTCTTGCCTTGGCACTTCTTTTCCTCTGCCCTTCAAACCGCTACCCTTCGTCAGATTTCGACCAATCTATCTCTAGATGAGCGCGTATTAATGGTTAATCCTAACCAGACGTACGCAAACATCGCAGTACCCACATCCTGCGACACCTCACTTTAGTGAATACTAACATGCAGAGATGGCAGTAGACCTTTTGTGTTGGCCATCATAAAAAAAAAAAAAAACTGATCGTCGGTGTAGCAGATGCCAGACTGAGATTCATTGGAAGAATCCTAAGGAAATGCAATCCGAAGAGCAGCGCGCTTCGTTACAGGATCATTTAGTAATCGCGAAAGCGTTACGGAGATGATAGATAAACTCCAGTGGAAGACACTGCAGGAGAGACGCTCAGTAGCTCGGTAAGGGAGTTTGTTGAAGTTTCGAGAACATACCTTCACCGAGGCGTCAAGCAGTGTATTGCTCCCTCCTACGTATATCTCGCGAAGAGACCATGAGGATAAAATCAGAGGGATTAGAGCCCACACAGAGGCATACCGACAATCCTTCTTTCCACTAACAATACGAGACTGGAACAGAAGGGAGAACCGATAGAGGTACTCAAAGTACCCTCCGCCACACACCGTCAGGTGGCTTGCGGAGTATGGATGTAGATGTAGATGTAGATGTAGACTGTAGTTGATCATCCTCCATGCAGTTAGTCCCGGCTTTACCCCAATCATTTTCATCTATTCCCAGAACTGAAGAAACATTTCCGAGAATTTCACTTTGATAGTGATGAAATGGTACAAGCAGAGGTGACGTTGTGGGCCCATCTGAAAAGTCAATCATTTTACAGTGACGGTGTGAAAAACTGGTCTCTCGTTGGGAGAAACGTGTTCGTCGCAAGGGTATGTTGAGAAATGAGCTGCATAGACATGAGGAATAAAGATGTAGAATGTTAACAGAGTTTATTTTACTTAAAAAGCTTGAAGATTTTTCTCAAAAAAAATCGGTGTCATTACTTTTCAGCACGCTCTCGTAAGCTAATCAAGTGGTCACGACGTCACTTCCGTTTCTGAGTGCCAAAATTGGGGTACTCAGTGACACTACTGACAAATATCGTTTTACATTTTACATTTTACGCTGTCACACACAATGCACCTAGACGACCAACATTTTCCTCCGTTTTGCAGAATGTGCCATATCTTATTTACTTATACATTTTATCTTAGAATTGAAATGCGGATATTTGAAGTACTTATGGCTTTGTTTTTAACACACTATGAGGGTGGTCAGATCGTCACTGCAGGCATCGAGCCGAAGGTGCTGTTTGTGTACAAGGATTGTGCTTGCTTTTAGTGGCAGTAGACAGATATTGTTTGCCTGAGTTGAATACACGCTGCGAACTACATATGGTCAGCGATCAGTCTGTGGAACAAACAAATTCGTGTCAAGTGCATTGCACCACTACTACCCACGTTTGAAGGAAACTGCTCGAAAGTTTCCTCCACGCTAACCTTATCAGGCTATAGGACATACTATGCCTTGAAGGGTGGATGGAATAATAACTTATTTTTCGCCATTTTGCAGAATTGGAAAGGACCAAATTTAGAAACAGCGTCATATATTGTAACGAATGTTGTAGTCTTCCACAATACTGGATAAATCTTTCAAAATATTCCGCCCTTTTTGCAGAATATTCCGTAATGTAATTACATTATGGTATCTTAGCGGCGCCCGTCACGCACTGCATTGTCAAACTATGTTGCGTCATAAGTTTTACTAATATTTACCAAGATTTCGCAGAATATGCCGTAACGTTGATAAATTACACTATTTCTGCCAATAGGATAAAGCACTCTTTTTAACAAACACACTTCGACGTCAGACATACACTAGTAATGTTGGGGTGACGGAGATTTGTTAAAATTATGATAAACTGTCGTAATATTAACCTTAATTTTCGAGAATACATCATGACGTTATTAATTTATACACACACTGTAATGTTCGAGTGTGTTATCTCGTAACTCTCCGCCCCTGGTAGCTGAGTGGTCAGCGTGACAGACTGTCACTCCTGAGGGCCCGGGTTCGATTCCCGGCTGGGTCGGAGATTTTCTCCGCTCAGGGACTGGGTGTTGTGTTGTCCTAATCATCATCATTTCATCCCCATCGATGTGCAGGTCGCCGAAGTGGCGTCGACTCGAAAGACCTGCACCAGGCGAACGGTCTACCCGACGGGAGGCCCTAGCCACACGACATTTCATTTCATCTCGTAAGTTACACTAATATTTGCGGCCATTCTTTTTAAGTAGGTTGATCCTACTACTGCTCGAATGGCGAAACTCACGTAATTGGAATAATAATAAAATTAATTTATTATTATTATTATTATTATTAGTTGTAACAAATACTCACACCCTGACCCCAACCAAACCTGATCTCCGTACCGCGTACAGATTTCGGGGAAGCACCCAGCACAGTTGCTCTAGTATCAAAAGGGGGAGGGGGGGCGTTCCTTAAATTTCTTTTATTTCCGTCTATTATCACAAAATTGTTAGGTCCTTAGACTACCGGTTTCGGTCAGCTGTGATTATATTCAGACCTGCTCCTAATGTAATGAAGCTACAGTGGCAAAGTTATTGGTCTAGAGAGAAAAGGGGGTGGGGGAAGGGGAAGGCGATGGATATTTCTCTTGGGAACGGGTCGGGGATGACCTCGAGTATGCCTCGCCCAGTTTGACACTGGTTTTGTAATACGATACCACTTCTCTTGTGAGTGATCTTAAGATAAGACCGTTAACTCAGCTTGTAAAAATATTGCTAGAGTATTACCCAGAAAATAATGCACCGCATATTTTTTCTTAAACAATTCTTTATTGAACATAACAAGAATTACACACACGAAAGCATGGTGTTTTATCTGCACACCATTTTTTTCAGGTAATCTCCATCCCGTTCTATGGCCTTCGTCCAGGGCGAAACAAGGGCGTGTATGCCCTGTCAGTACGAATTCTTATCCTGGAGGCGGAGCCAGTGCTTCACTGGGTGAATTACCTCCTCATCGTCCTCAAAACGTCTTCCGCGAATGGCATCCTTTAATAGCCCGAAGTCCGAGAGGACTAGGTCAGGTCCCAGTTTTCAAGAAGGGTCGTCGAGCAGATGCGCAAAACTATAGGCCTATGTCTCTGACATCGATCTTTTGTAGAATTTCAGAACATGTATCATGTCGTTTCTGGAAACCCAGAATCTACTCTGTAGGAATCAACATGGATTCCGCAAACAGCGATCGTGTGAGACCCAACTCGCTTTATTTGTTCATGAGACCCAGAAAATATTAGATACAGGCTCCCAGGTAGATGCCGTTTCCCTTGACTTCCGGAAGGCGTTTGATACAATTCCGCACTGTCGCCTGATAAACAAAGTAAGAGCCCACGGAATATCAGACCAGCTGTGTGGCTGGATTGAAGAATTTTTAGCAAACAGAACACAGCATGTTGTTCTCAATGGAGAGACGTCTACATACGTTAAAGTGATCTCTGGCGTGCCACAGGGGAGTGTTATGGGACCATTGCTTTTCACAATATATATTAATGACCTAGCAGATAGTGTCGGAAGTTCCATGCGGCTTTTCGCGGATGATGCTGTAGTATACAGAGAAGTTGCAGCATTAGAAAATTGCAGCAAATTCAGGAAGATCTGCAGCGGATAAGCACTTGGTGCAGGAAGTGGCAACTGACCCTTAACATAGACAAATGTAATATATTGCGAATACATAGAAAGAAGGATCCTTTATTGTATGCTCAGCGACTAACTGTACTTCTATCGACAGCAGATGCTCCATAGACGTCCCACAATCATTTGTGAATATTCCCCATAGTTCCTTTCTCTGCAGTGAGAAATTCAACGACGGCACGTTGCTTGTAAAGAACATCACCCACAGACGCAATTTTGAAACTGCCATGCAGCTACGCTATCTGTCAGAAGTGACAGAAATTTGACGGGCCCACTCAGGAGACTTCAAATAATACATACATAACGTTTCGCATTCGTAGTATTGTTTTCGGCTGAGAAAGAAAATGCGGTGCATTACTTGCTGGCCAATCCTCGTACATAACTTAAGGTAACCATGACGCATTGGGCAATTGCTATTAGTGACGTGAGTTTCTTGGGTCTGCAGAATACGAATTAAGGAAGATTCGGGTTAATGTCCTTTCGGCAGCAAGATCATTAGAGGCAGAGTATAAGCTCGGAATGTTTCAAGTACGGGGAAGGAAATCGCCGTGCACTGTCAAAGGAAGCATCCCGGTATTTGCCCGGAGCGATTAAGGAAAATCATGGAAAACGTAAATCTGGATGGCCAGACCTACTGCGCGTCCAGTGTGCGAACCACTGCGACATTTCGCGCGGTCTGCAGAATACGAGGAAGTTAGTTGCAGCAGTTCCGGCAGGTGACAGTAGTACCACAATTCAATTGGATCACCGTGTTGTGAATGTCCCCGATAGTCGTGAAAGGGCCACCGAGAACCAGTCACATTCCAGGACCAGTCTGTCATTGGTGTGGGCGGGCAACATTAATGAACATTTGCTCTGAATCCGATGGTGTGAGCGGATCTGGCGCCACCGGAGTCGCTAGAGTAGCCTGCTCTCGATTCTTCTTCTCCTCCTCCTCTTTCGCAACTTTTGGTGGCCGTGTTCTTGTGACTGCTTATCCACTGTAGGCATGAGGACAGATGAAGGGCGACAGCTATGGAGCCCACAGGCCACGATTCCTCCTAACATTGGCTGATGTCATGCGTCTGATCTTTAGGTTTCCGTGGAGAGGGGTCTCGAGACGTAGGCTTTGTCACCAATAGATGCTGGAGGAGGAAGCCCCTTCTCGGGCCGGGTGAACAAAATAGTTCTCGAAGATAGTGACGCAAGAACGATGTGAGTAGTGGAGAGTTGTAGACCTGATGCGTAAATAACTGAGGTGTTGGGACGGAAGGTGAATGCAGTGACTTTGCGTAATTGGTCATCAATTCGACAGGATGCAGGAGTTAATTTTTTTCTTGTCCAGTATATGCCAAGTAGTTACATGATTTATAATCGTTTATTTACATTACTGGCCATTAAAATTGCTACACCACGAATATGACGTGCTACAGACGCGAAATTTAACCGACAGGAAGAAGAGACTGTGGTATGCAAATGATTAGCTTTTCAGAGCATTCACACAAGGTTGGCGCCGGTGGCGGCACCTACAACGCGCTGACATGAGGAAAGTTTCCAACCGATTTCTCATACACAAACAGCAGTTGACCGGCGTTGCCTGGTGAAACGTTGTTGTGATGCCTCGTGTAAGGAGGAGAAATACGTACCATCACGTTTCCGACTTTGATAAAGGTCGGATTGTAGCCTATCGCGATTGCGGTTTATCGTATCGCGACATTGCTGCTCGCGTTGGTCGAGATCCAATGACTGTTAGCAGAATATGGAATCGGTGGGTTCAGGAAGGTAATAGGGAACGCCGTGCTGGATCCCAACGGCCTCGTATCACTAGCAGTCGAGATGACAGGCATCTTATCGGCATGGCTGTAACGGACCGTGCAGCCACGTCTCGATCCCTGAGTCAACAGATGGGGATGTTTGCAAGACAACAACCATCTGCACGAACAGTTTGACGACGTTTGCAGCAGCATTGACTATCGGTTCGGAGACCATGGCTGCGGTTACCCTTAACGCTGCATCACAAACAGGAGCGACTGCGATGGTGTACTCAACGACTAACCTGGGTGCACGAATGGCAAAATGTCGTTTTTTCCGATGAATCCAGGTTATGTTTACCGCATCATGATGGTCGCATCCGTGTCGCATCACGGTGAACGCAAATTGGAAGCGTGTATTCGTCATCTCCATACTGGCGTATCGCCCGGCGTGATGGTATAGGGTGGCATTGGTTACACGTCTCGGTCACCTCTTGTTCGCATTGACGGCACTTTGAACAGTGGACGTTACATTTAAGATGTGTTACGACCCGTGGCTCTACCCTTCATTCTATCCCTGCGAAACCATACATTTCATCAGGATAATGCACGATCGCATGTTGCAAGTCCTGTGCGGGCCTTTCTGGATACAGAAAATGTTCGACTGCTGCCCTGGCCAGCACATTCTCCAGATCACTCACCAATTGAAAACGGCTGGTCAATGGTGGCCGTGCAACTGGCTCGTCACAATACGTCAGTCACTACTCTTGACGACCTGTGGTATCGTGTTGAAGCTGCATGGGCAGCTGTACCTGTATACACCATCCAAGTTCTGTTTGACTCAATGCCCAGGCGTATCAAGGCCGTTATTACGGCCAGAGGTGGTTGTTCTGGGTACTGATATCTCAGGATCTATGCACCCAAATTGCGTGAAAATGTAATCACATGTCAGTTCTAGTATAATATATTTGTCCAACGAATATCCGTTTATCATCTGCATTTCTTCTTGGTGCAATAATGTTAATGCCCAGTAGTGTACTTTCTTAAATGCGGGGCAAAGCAGTGAATGTGGAGGTTGGTGTTCAGTAAAATTGACATACAAAGGCGGTTGTTCACAAGGGCTACCTTCGTGGAGCTATTGTCTGCAGTTTCTGCATTTGGGTCCGCTGTACAGCCGAATGACGTGCAGGTAAACCGTTAACATCTGAAATACCTCATTGACGTCACGACATAAAGTTTCACATCGCGCCTGTATACCTTAACTTCAAAGCTAAAATGGAAGCACCTGTTTCTGTTAAGTTAGCCATGGGACCTTTATATAATCATCGAACAAAGTATACAGCACGCCCTTCGAGCTTAGCTCGTAGCTCCTCGTCTGTCTGGAGTATGAGGTCTCTGTGAAAGATAACTCCTTGCGTCATGTTCAAAATTTTATGTGGAACAACAGTATTGATATGTCACCCAGTCGTTCACATGCCTGGAGAGTTTGAGATTGGCAGCAGAGGAAGCCTTAATTAATAGTGGTCCATCGCGCATTTTCCCAATGAGAAATGGTTCAAATGGCTCTGAGCACTATGGGACTTAACACCTGAGGTCATCAGTCCCCTAGAACTTAGAACTACTTAAACCTAACTAACCTAAGGACATCACACACATCAATGCCCGAGGCAGGATTCGAACCTGCGATCGTAGCGGTCGTGCGGTTCCAGACTGAAGCGCCTAGAACAGCTCGGGCACACCATTCGGCCCCAAATGAGAAATCTTCTACATTTTATCTTCTGTGTGTTACTGAAAAATGGAACGATTTTCTCTCCATAAAGTATCTCAATCTGTTCAACAACACACTAGGTACTGAGCAAATTGTTTCGCTCTCAGTCGTCTGGCTTGTCCCTCTTTCCATGGAATAGGCAAGTCTGTGTTGAAATATATAGACCTGCCTATTGATACGGAAGAATCAGAATAGCCATGTGTTGGTTCGGTGTGCATAACATCTGTCGTCATGTCACCTACTCCGAGCAAGCGATCTCTCCACAGGTGCCAAGCAGCCACAGCAAAGGATATCTGGCACGAGAGCCATTGCTGGGATGTCCCAGGAAGATGGGAATCTACTCCATGGCATGCATGGGGAGTTAGCAACACATGCATGGGCCACGTCATCCCTCTGTTGTCAGGGAGCTTTGCCAGACGCGTAGGTAATGATCCCACCATGTCGGATTGGCTATCGCGTCAGCTTTTTAACCTCATATAACACTCAACATAATTATTTTCTGCAGAGGATGGTCAACATTGTAGGCAGTAGGCACTGTTTAAGGAGTTCTTCATCCGTCAGTCCACACTAGAGGAAAAAATGGAGGCAAACGCAGAATGAGGCCAAAATTACTTCAGATGAAAAGTGATGTAAGGGAAAAGAGTGAAAGTGTCTACGAGAGAAAGAAGAACCTAGGAAAATAGCCGGTTCAATATCGAAGGTTGCCACTGTGAGAAGACATGAGGCACTGCAGCACAGAAAGTACGCTGCAATAGATAGTGTTTGTGCGTCCCAGTTCAAATTCTGGTGAACATTCCAACAAATTTACATAACTGAAAGTTGTCTATCTCCCTCAGAGCAGGTCAGTAAGTACCCATCTGATGCGCCCGACGACTGTAGCAGACCAATCTACATCAGAGACATGGGTTTTTGACCAAAAAGTAACTAACACTTCGGGAAAGTGATTTGTTGAAGAAGGAAGTACTGACACGAGCATACAGATCTTTTACTCATGTGCCAGCCTCGGTGGCCGAGCGGTTCTAGGCGCTTCAGTCCGGAACCGCGTGACCGCTACGGCCGCAGGTTCGAATCCTGCCTCGGGCATTGATGTGTGTGATGTCCTTAGGTTAGTTAGGTTTAAGTAGTTCTAGATTCTAGGGGACTGATGACCTTCAATGTTAAGCCCCATAGTGCTCAGAGCCATTTGAACCATTTTACTCATGTCAGAACGGTGTCCTTATTAAACAGAGAGCTTCCGGAAACCAAAAGGGAACAGAGAAATCTTCCATTATCACAATAATCTACTTGCTAAATATGCCGCCTAAGAACTTATAAAACCCGATCGAACTCCAGTGACTCATATTTTACTATCGGCCGTCGCTATATCTGCACGCTGAAAGAGCGAGCTTGTATTAAAGAGTTACTCGTATTCCATGCCATACGTGTCAGTTGCAGAAGGTTTTACATTTTATCTCGTCAGTGTAGATATAGCACAGTTAGATACTTAGCACTTCACTGCTTGATTTACGAAGTTAAGTAGAAGTGGTAATGTCCTGTGGTGCATTTCTTCAGGAATGGTCAGTTTACTGAACGATTAAAATACTAAATGGCGAAAAAAGGAGAGAGTGATTATGCAGGTAACTTTAGACCTATTTCTATGACATCAGTGTTTTTAAATGTTATCGAAAAGACCGTATGTATAAATGTAATTGACCATTTAAATTCAGATAATTTGCTGTCAAAATAACAGTTGGGTTTCAGCTGAAAACCCTATATTCTCTTTTTTTTTTGTGAGCCGTTGGAAGGATTAAAGAAAACCTTGGGAAAATTAGGCGCCTTCTATGATTTCACTAAGGAATCAGCTTGTTTTAATGTGAGCTCATTCCTAAGAATTAACAGCTTTTTCTCAATTAATAGAAGACTGAAATGCAATATGCTTTTGGATCGTACCTCCTTGAGTCTTGTCCAGAAAGGTACGTAGTTTTCTCTGGTATCCATTTCCAATAAGATACCCAAGAATTTAAAAATACTGCAGTCTAAACTGAAGGGTTTCCTCATAGATCACTTCTTCTTTTCTGTCAGGGAATTCCTGAAAAAAATTAGGCTTATTTCTATGTAATACTGTTGACAATGCTAATATGTACTAGCAGCTTGTCGTCTGAATAGGATTCGTGTACATTTTATTTTATGTATTACCACTTTTCTGTTGTTAATTTCGTGTACTGACTCGTTCCATGACCAAGGAGATTTGCTCCTTAATTTGGTAAAGTAAAAAAAGAAATGGAAAGAATCGTGTTCACATAGTTGGAAGTGTTCCTTAATTTATGGACATATGAGTATAAGACCATAGGTTTACTATAAATATTAAAAAAAGGAGACAAGCAGTAGGCCTAGAAGAGGGGTGCTAGATTTTCCTTAATGGACCCGGTCGTGAGCGAAATTCCTATTGCTGGCCATACTAATGTTGGAACACTTTCCTCAAAAATTATCAAAACAAATTTAAAACATGCATAAGTTGTCACATTTTCTTCAGAGTGTGTTACTTATATGACAATATCATTGCTATCATAGAAGAAATTCCAAAAAAGATACGTGACCTAAGAAATTGATATTTAAAAAGGGAAGACCTAAATATTTGTTAGACCCTGTATTTAATTGCCATTATTCTAGTACATTTGAATGAAAGTGACGTAATTAATCTTTGTACCAAGTTCCATTCACATAGATATATTAGATTCAGGGAAATTTGTACCTAAAACCAAAAATTTCAAACTTTCGAGAAAATGCACTGAAATATTTTGGTACAACCTTTTCAACCTCCATTCAAAGTTAAAAGTCGCCAGTTATATTGCTATCATCGTTGTGGGTTTCTGTATCCTCCAGGTTACATTGGGAGATTCTCTTCTGAATTCTGGCATCTTTTGTCGTTTGTGGGGCATTTCTCTCAGCCTCCCACACCCTCAGCTGGTCAAATGACAGAAGCTCAGTCGTCACGTGCACCTCAGGATCTATCGCCATATCTATGAAATATTTCAGGCTGATGACTGACCTATCACCGAAACACAGCGCTGGATCCATAACACCATATTTTAGGGGTTTGAGACTCAGAAATATTGTTTTAGGGAAGCATTCCAGCACACGGTTCGTTGAGATTTTGAGTTCTCTCATGAATGTATTAAGAAAACAAGTTTTTGCTTGTTCAGTCACTATAGATAGGTTTTACAACGTCTGCTATTGTCATTGGTAGAGGATAGTTATGTCTATATAGAGGGTGTGATTCAAAAGTTTCAAGACTTAACTCAGAACTAGAAATTTATTGGACATTTAAGTACAGCGGACTAAAATTCTTCAAAAATATAATCCTTCAGCATCAACACAGCGCTGCCAGCGCGTCTTCCACTGTTCGTAGCCCTTCTGAAAGGCCTCGGGCGTCATGCTGTCAAGGGCTCTCGTCGAAGCCTGCTGGATGGCGTCAGTGGAGTCGGATCGCTTGCCTTTTAGGCCTGTTTTGATTCGGGGGAAGAGGAAAAAGTCACTTGGAGCCAAGTCGGGGCTGTAGGGTGGCTGCGGCAGTGTTATCACGTTGAACTTGACCAAAAGTTCGGCGGCGGCGGCGGGCGACGTATGAGCGGGCGTCTTGTCCTGGTGGAGAATCCAATCGCCCTTGATCGCCGGGCGGACGCGGCGAACTCGATTCCTCAAGCGGCGGAGCACTCCAGCATAAAAGTCACCTGTGGCAGCCTGTCCACGAGCAACAAACTCCTTGTGAATCACTCCTTTGCCATAAAAATATCAGTCAGCATGCACATCACACACGACCTGCTCATGCGAGTTTTCTTGGGCTTTACATGTAGACCCAGGTCTCATCACCAGTAACCACTTCCTCCAGAAGGTTCGGATCAACATTCAACCGTTGGAGCTTTTCCTGGCAAACAGTCACGTGCCGTTTCCTCTGATCCACCGACAAAGCTTTTGGCACCAGTTTGGCACACACTTTTTGCATCATCAAATTATCCGTCACAATCCTCCACACTGTACTCTGACTGAGTCCCAGTTCGTCGGCAATCAATCTAGTACTAAGACGACGGTCATTGTTTAAAAGTTCCCGCACTCTCTCCACATTTTGATCCATTCGGCTTGATGATAGCCTCCCAGAGCGGTCGTCGTCTTCAACATTCCCGCGACCATCTTTGAAACGTTTGTGCCACATGAAAACCATTGCATGGGACTTGGCTTCTTCCTTAAAGGCCTATTGAATCATACCGAGAGTCTCCATGGAGGTTTTGTTCAGTCGCACGAAAAACTTAATCACATAACGCTGCTTCAAGTGCTGCTCCATTTCCGCCTCTCCCACTTTTCGACCGAGGTTAATGACACGCTGCAAGCGATACGCATACTCCAGGGTTCCGGAGGCAACTGCTGCAGTGTCAGTTCGTTCCCTGAGACCCCCTGTTACTTCCCCCACCCGGCGGAACCGATCCGAGCGCTCTCCCATACTTACACCACGACTCGGGGACCTTTGGACAGCAGAGTGACAAGAGTCCTCTGTTGCCTTTAAACGTATTCCTACAGTTAAAGTTCCTTATTATGTCCATATTTACGTTCTGCACTAGTAAAATATAACTATAAACACAATAAGATTACTTCCTAAAATAAAGTACTATCTGAAACCACTACGACGAGTAAAACGAAAGCGAAATGCTGAACTGGTGTTCAGCTGCTACCTACACTCGCTTAGCACCATGATGACCAACTTGCAAAACAGCGGTCAAAGAATATATAAATACAAAGGAAGTCTGCTGCACCCGGTATAAACATAGCTCAATTGACGGCAGACAGAAGGGGGCCTGTCGTTGTTTAGAAAATGTTCTTTCTTTCCTATTTACATGCACCAAATGTGTAAAAACCATACATATTATGTTTCAGAAAGGACTGCGAAGTAACTGAACACAATAAACAAATACGTTATTTCGATGGATTTTCCACTACCCGGTTCCCTTAAAGTCAATTTGTTTTAGAATATTTTCCAAATTCTCTGAAATAACGAATCTGTGAGTTGGAGAGTGTGACTGGAATTCAAAGAGATAAGAATTCCTTGGAAATTAAACTATAGTGTTTACTACTGTGACAAATGTTTATTATTGTGCGAAACTAAGACTAGTTATACGCAAATAAATCATGAACGACTAAAAGATCCCATCCTTGGAGTAACGGTAACGAATCAACTGGCGAGCCACCATTACTTGTGACAGTTTGAGCAACAATGTGATAAATTAAAGACATTGGTCATTTCTGACTTGACGTATGGAACTCTCGTCAGCACTAGATTTTTGAACAAACAGAGCTGCGTTCCTAGCTACTAATCCAACCTCCTTCGTCATACGCTGGCTCCCAAGAGACAGCTTGCGTGCTTTGTGGATAACAGGTAACGCGTTCGACAATGTAAAATGGTCCAAGACGTTCGAAATTCTGAGAAAAATAGGGATTACTATAGGGGAAGACGGGTAATACACAATACGTACAAGGACCAAGAGCGAACAATAAGACTGGAAGACAAAAAAGAAGTGCTCGGATTGAAAAAGAGTGTAAGATAGGGATGCAGTCTTTCGTGCCTACTGATCAAGCTACACTGAAGAACCAATGACGGATATAAAAGAAACTTTCATTTCAGCGAGAAAGAATGCCAATGATAAGATTCGCTGATGACAGTGCTATACTCAGTGAAGGCGAAAAAGAATTACAGGCCATATTGGAAGGAATGGACAACCTTGTGAGTACAGAATGTGAATTGAGAGTATACCGAAGAAAGACGAAAGTAATGAGAAGTAGCAGAAATAAGTATAACGAGAAGCTTAATATCGAAGTTGATGACTACGAAGTAGAAGAAGTTAATGAATTCTGCTACCTGGGAAGCAAAATAACCCATGGAGGACGAAACAAGTAATTCATAAAAAGCAGCATAGCACGGGCAAAGAAGGTATTCCTGACCAAGAGACGTCTAGTACCAAACATAGATCTTAATACGAGGAAGAAATTCCTGAGAATATACGCTGAAGCACAGCATTGTGTAGTAGTGGAACATGGACACTAGGAAAACCAGAAAAGAACAGAATCGAAGCATCTAAGATGTGGTGATACAGAACAGTCTTGAAAATTTGGTGTACTGATCATATAACTAATGAGGACGTTTTCTGCAGAATCGGCGAAGAAAGGAACATATGGAAAATACGGACAGGAAGAAGGGCTGAGAGGACAGGACGTTTGTTAAGATTTCAGGGAATAACTTCAGTAGTCCTCGAGGGATCTGTGTAGAGAAAAGAGCTGTAGCGGGTGTCGGAGAACGGAATACATCCAATAAGTGAACGGGGTCGTAGGGGGCAAGGTGAAGACGTTAGCAGAGGAGAATAATTCATGAAGAGATGCATCAAATCAGCCAGAAGACTCATAACAAAAAAAGTCATTTTAACTACTTGTGCGGGGCTCTTCTGATTACAATAAAGATATAAAGAATAAGACAGTAAAATTTAAAGGTGTCTGTGGAACAATAAAAAAGAGGATTCAACAGGAAGGCAACTAAAAAACGCAACTGTAATTCTATAAAACACTGGCTGTTTCATTGAAACTCTACAGGCTTGATGCTTTGCAGCAAAAAAGGAAGACATAACTCGAACAGTTACGTCAGAAATGAAATTTCTTCGGTCAGTTAAGAGCTGTAAACTAGAAGACACATTAAGAAACGAGTTTAAAGAATTTGCAACAACAGAAAAAGTCGACACGTACAGGGCAATTCAACTGAAATCGACTACTGGTTTTATGCAGCCCGCAACGGCGTAAAAAAACCACATGCAAGATTTTCATATTCCTTCGCTCGCTACGCGCAAACTATTAGTTCCACAGAAAACTAAACGTGTTTTTTTTGTAGAAAATTAAATGTACTTACATAATGTAATTTTGTGCTGCAATACGTTTTCGCTGGAGGCCACAGTTTTCGAGTTATTCAAGAAAAACGCATCTGAAAGTCAGTTTTGAATGTTTTTCTTTAACAATTCGAAAACTAAGATCTCTAGCTAAAACGTGTCCCAGTGCCAAATTTAGCAACATGAAATTTCCTACAACAAAGGTCCCGTTGATCTTCACTGCAGGACTAATAGTCTGTGCATACTGAATGGGAGAAAATGTAAACCTTGTACGTGGTTTTTGAAGGCGTTACAGGTTCACGGTGGTCTAGGGGTAGCGTCTTTGATTCATAATCAAAACGTGTTCGATCCCCGCCACTGCCTAAATTTTGATAAATAATCAGCATTGGCGGCCGAAGACTTCCGGCATAAGAAGTCAGCCTCATTCTGCCAACGGCCTTGTCAAAGGGGGCGGAGGAGCGGATAGAGGTTCAGGGCACTCTCTTGTCCTAGGGGTGGGAAATTGCCCCTAAAGGCGGAAGAATCAGCAATGATCAACGACATGAGGATGCAGAAGGCAATGGAAACCACTACATTAAAGGCGCGTAACGTTTATCCACAGGACATGTGGCCTGTAATTGAAGAAGTATCATGATAATCTCTCCATTGGCAAAAGATTCCGGAATAGTCCCCGATTCGAATCTCCGGGAGAGGACTGCCAAGGGGGAGGTTACCATGAGAAAAAGATTGAATAATCAACGTAAGGATAACGTTCTACGAGTCGGGGCGTGGAATGTTAGAAGCTTGAACGTGGTAGGGAAACTAGAAAATCTGAAAAGGGAAATGCAAAGGCTCAATCTAGATGTAGTAGGGGTCAGTGAAGTGAAGTGGAAGGAAGACAAGGATTTCTGGTCAGATGAGTATCGGGTAATATCAACAGCAGCAGAAAATGGTATAACAGTTGTAGGATTCGTTATGAATAGGAAGGTGGGGCAGAGGGTGTGTTACTGTGAACAGTTCAGTGACCGGGTTGTTCTAATCAGAATCGACAGAAGACCAACACCGACAACGATAGTTCAGGTATACATGCCGACGTCGCAAGCTGAAGATGAACAGATAGAGAAAGTGTATGAGGATATTGAAAGGGTAATGCAGTATGTAAAGGGGGACGAAAATCTAATAGTCATGGGCGACTGGAATGCAGCTGTAGGGGAAGGAGTAGAAGAAAAGGTTACAGGAGAATATGGGCTTGGGACAAGGAATGAAAGAGGAGAAAGACTAATTGAGTTCTATAACAAGTTTCAGCTAGTAATAGCGAATACCCTGTTCAAGAATCACAAGAGGAGGAGGTATACTTGGAAAAGGCCGGGAGATACGGGAAGATTTCAATTAGATTACATCATGGTCAGTCAGAGATTCCGAAATGAGATACTGGATTGTAAGGCGTACCCAGGAGCAGATATAGACTCAGATCACAATGTAGTAGTGATGAAGAGTAGGCTGAAGTTCAAGACATTAGTCAGGAAGGATCAATACGCAAAGAAGTGGGATACGGAAGTACTAAGGAATGACGAGATACGTTTGAAGTTCTCTAACTCTATAGATACAGCAATAGGGAATAGCGCAGTAGGCAGTACAGTTGAAGAGGAATGGACATCTCTAAAAAGGGCCATCACAGAAGTTGGGAAGGAAAACATAGGTACAAAGAAGGTAGCTGCGAAGAAACCATGGGTAACAGAAGAAATACTTCAGTTGATTGATGAAAGGAGGAAGTACAAACATGTTCTGGGAAAATCAGGAATACAGAAATACAAGTCGCTGAGGAATGAAATAAATAGGAAGTGCAGGGAAGCTAAGACGAAATGGCTGCAGGAAAAATGTGAAGACATCGAAAAAGATATGATTGTCGGAAGGACTGACTCAGCATACAGGAAAGTCAAAACAACCTTTGGTGACATTAAAAGCAACGGTGGTAAAATTAAGAGTGCAACGGGAATTCCACTGTTAAATGCAGAGGAGAGAGCAGATAGGTGGAAAGAATACATTGAAAGCCTCTATGAGGGTGAAGATTTGTCTGATGTGATAGAAGAAGAAACATGCGTCGATTTAGAAAAGATAGGGGATCCAGTATTGGAATCGGAATTTAAAACAGCTTTGGAGGACTTACGGTCAAATAAGGCAGAAGGGATAGATAACATTCCATCAGAATTTCTAAAATCATTGGGGGGAAGTGGCAACAAAACGACTATTCACGTTGGTGTGTAGAATATATGAGTCTGGCGACATACCATCTGACTTTCGGAGAAGCATCATCCACACAATTCCGAAGACGGCAAGAGCTGACAAGTGCGAGAATTATCGCACAATCAGCTTAACAGCTCATGAATCGAAGCTGTTTACAAGAATAATATACAGAAGAGTGGAAAAGAAAATTGAGAATGCGCTACGTGACGATCAATTTGGCTTTAGGAAAAGTTAAGGGACGAGAGAGGCAATTCTGACGTTACGGCTAATAATGGAAGCAAGGCTAAAGAAAAATCAAGACACTTTCGTAGGATTTGTCGACCTGGAAAAAGCGATCGAGAATATAAAATGGTGCAAGCTGTACGAGATTCTGAAAAAAGTAGGGGTAAGCTATAGGGAGAGACGGGTCATATACAATATGTACAACAACCAAGAGGGAGTAATAAGAGTGGACGATCAAGAACGAAGTGCTCGTATTAAGAAGAGTGTAAGACAAGGCTGTAGCCTTACGCCCCTACTCTTCAATCTGTACATCGAGGAAGCAATGATGGAAATAAAAGAAAGGAATTAAAATACAAGGTGAAAGGATATCAATGATACGATTCGCTGATGACATTGCTATCCTGAGTGAAAGTGAAGAAGAATTAAATGATCTGCTGAACGGAATGGACAGTCTAATGAGTACACAGTATGGTTTGAGAGTAAATCGGAGAAAGACGAAGGTAATGAGAAGTAGTAGAAATGAGAACAGCGAGAGACTTAACATCAGGATTGATGGTCACGAAGTCAATGAAGTTAAGGAATTCTGCTACCTAGGCAGTAAAATAACCAATGACGGACGGAGCAAGGAGGACATCAAAAGCAGACTCGCTATGGCACAAAAGGCATTTCTGGCCAAAAGAAGTCTACTAATATCAAATACCGGCCTTAATTTGAGGAAGAAATTTCTGAGGATGTACGTCTGGACAGCATTGTATGGCAGTGAAACATGGACTGTGGGAAAACCGGAACAGAAGAGAATCGAAGCATTTGAGATGTGGTGCTATAGACGAATGTTGAAAATTAGGTGGAATGATAAGGTAAGGAATGAGGAGGTTGTACGCAGAACGGAGAGAAAAGGAATATGTGGAAAACACTGATAAGGTGAAGGGACAAGATGATAGGACATCTGCTAAGACATGAGGGAATGACTTTCATGGTACTAGAGGGAGCTGTAGAGGGCAAAAACTGTAGAGGAAGACAGAGATTGGAATACGTCAAGCAAATAATTGAGGACGTAGGTTGCAAGTGCTACTCTGAGATGAAGAGGTTAGCACAGGAAAGGAATTCGTGGCGGGCCGCATCAAACCAGTCAGTAGACTGATGAAAAAAAAAAAAATGCACGACCGCATGTTGCAGGTCCTGTACGAGCCTTTCTGGATACAGAAAAGGTTCGACTGCTGCCCTGGTCAGCACATTCTCCAGATCTCTCACCAACTGAAAACGTCTGGTTAATGGTGGCCTAGCAACCAACTCGTCACAATACGCCGGTCACTACTCTTGATGAACTGTCGTATCGTGTTGAAGCTGCATGGGCAGCTTCAAGCTTTGTTTGGCAATGCCCAGGCGTATCACGGCCGTTATTATGGCCGGATGCACCCAGATTGCGTGAAAATGTAATCACATGTCAGTTCTAGTATAATATATTTGTCCAATGGATACCCGTTTATCATCTGCATTTCTTCTTGGTGTAGCAATTTTAATGGCCAGTAGTGTAAACTCAAACGGGTAAGTGATCTAGCAGGCTGACCCTGAGTAGGACGCTAGGACCAGAACAGGTTCATCGAACCTAATTCATGAATGCATATTATGATGAGGACGATGATGACGAAGGCCAATGGCATCATCCACGTGGTAAGATCCACCCAAATGTCACCTCCCCTCCCTCCCCCTTCTCCTCGCTTTTATCACTTTGTTCTGCTTCTCGTAGTTCAGCAGTCTCTCTGCAATTCGTTCTTAGCTGTGTTTATGTTTCTGACGTTAAATACTTGTTCTCCTCATCGTTTTGTAATTGTGTAACGCCAGCGAAAGATGGCCTCGGCTTCATGATATTCTTTTCTTTTACTGTTTCAGAACATACGTCTGTTACATTATATTTAAATGTTGTTGTTAAGACTGTTGCGAATTAATAAACCTTTCTAGAGTAGCCAGACAGATATGGGAACCCCCTGCCGGTAGTAACATTTATGACGCTTTACACGGGCCCTAACTGGATAGAAAATCAGCCTAAAATGCCTGACACCTCTTTATATTTATCTCACGCACCAACTGGGGCTAGTTCCCGTCATTTACGCGGCCTGGGATTACGAGAGCTGTGCCAGACGAATGTCTTCTCGGGAAGAAAGAGGTAGTACCTGGTATTTCCTTAGCGCATTGGAGCATCGTTGTTCTTATCGCCGAGATTGTATCACGAGTCCGAAAACATGTTTACGTTATTTATCTCGCGGTGGAGTGCGAGCACTTGGTTACAGTTTCCACCTTGCTTTAGGAACACTAATGCTGTTTGCACGATGTAATCCGATGGTGCGACGAACGTGATACACAAAATTTAAGACCCAGTTCCTCGGCGAGGTCTTAGAGGTAATCTTAGAGATAATTCTGTACCACCGCAATAGGAAAGAGGATCTTCTTATAAAGGAGACCGCCGAACGGTAGCAGTTATGCTTCCGTCTCCAGCCGCAATGATGAAGAGTTTGGTGGTCACCCTGCTGTTGGCTGCTTCAGGATCCGGTAAGAGAGACACGAGGCTAGCAATGAAACTACGGTGATCTTTCAAGTTACAGGAAGGTCGGTAGTGTAGGACACAAAAGGTTCTTCGAAACTATTTTCTGAAAGTTGTATTGGACCGTCCTTCACATTAAACAGTAAGATACGTTGCTTAACAGAATCAGAAAACTCGAAATCAGAGGAATATACGTTCGTTGATTTGAAAATGCCAACAACCTTGCCGCAGTGGGAACACCGGTCCGTCGGGGCTGATTAGCACTTGGATGGCCGCCCATCTGGTCTGCTGGGCGCTGTTGGCAAAGCGGGGCGCATTCAACCCTTGTGAGGCAAATTGAGGAGGTCCTTGGTTGAGAAGTATCGGCTCCGGTCACGAAAACTGACAACAGCTGGGAGAGCGGTGTGCTGACCTCACACCCCTCCACATCCACAACCAATTACGCCTATAGACTGAGGATGACACGGCGGTCGGTCGGTACCGTACGGTCTCCCGAGACCTGTTCGGACGGAGTTTAAGTTAGTTCCTCCTGCCTCGCTTTGCGTTTTGGTCGTTTTAATTTTTGGAGGGTTGTATTGAATATGAGATCGAAAGGTGTAAAAGAAGTCATTGTTGTGGCAATAAATGTGTATAATGGACCGTAAACGGTTATAAACTCGAACTTGTTCGTCAACGCACTTATTATGTCAAAGAATTTATCAACTTGTTCCTTGCTGAAACCTTCTACTGCTCGCTGCAAACCCGTGCAAACTCGTGGACTGAGCTGTCCTTAGCATTAAGTCTTCACATTTTTCATAAAGCCATAGTGAAAGTCTTTCCCTGTGTTCAGTTTTGTCTTACAGAAGCGATGCTTTATTTCCAGTTGCTCTGCAATTTTGTACACTAGGTTTAAGAGCTCATCTTTAAGGCGCAAGCTGGTTATCTTAATTCTTAACATGATCTTGCTACATGATTTCATTACAGAATATTCTTGGAAAACACTTATTAATACCTGAAACTTATTTCATGACCACCACTGTATCTGTCACCTAATGTACCGGGTGATCAAAAAGTCAGCATAAATTTGAAAACTGAATAAATCATGGAATAATGTAGATAGAGAGCTACAAATTGACACACATGCTTGGAATGACATGGAGTTATATTAGAAAAAAAAAAAAAAACAAATTCAAAAAATGTCCGACAGATGGCGCTTCATCTGCTCAGAATAGCAATAATCAGCATAAGAAAGTAACACAAAGCAAAGATGATGTTCTTTACAGGAAATGCTCAATATGCCCACCATCGTTTCTCAACAATAGCTGTAGTCGGGGAATAATGTTGTGAACAGCACTGTAAAGCACACGCAGAGTTATGGTGAGACATTGGCGTCGGATGTTGTCTTTCAGCATCCCTAGAGATGTCGGTCGATTACGATAAATTTGCGACTTCAGGTAACCCCAAAGCCAATAATCGCACGGAATGAGGTCTGGGGACCTGGGAGGCCAAGCATGACGAAAGTGATTGCTGAGCACACGATCATCACCAAACGACACGCATCTGTCGGACATTTTGTGAACTTTTTTTTTGTTTTTGGTTCTAATAAAACCCCATGTCATTCCAGGCATGTGTGTTAATTTTTACCTCTCTATCTACATTAATCCGTGGTTTATTAAGTTTTCAAATTTATACTGACTTTTTGATCACCCGGTACTTATTGCGGATTAAAATTTATCGCAATGCCTCTCGCAATGTCATTTCAATAAGTCGATCTTTTTCTACGGCTTCCTTTCTGTCATTTTCATCTCATTTGGGTTCTGACTTATCCAATTTTGTCTGTTAAAGAATAGTAAAAATTAAAATTTATGCTATATGTTTCGTCCAGTACAGCCTGAATCTCCTTCGTCCGCTACAAACCGAACGTACCGCTGTGGAAGATTCCCAATCCCATTGTTGTTACTCGGGTTACAGAGTGTCACAGTCTACAATATAGAGAATAATTTCAGTTATATCTAAAGTGTAAAATTATTGACTTGGAAACTACACACAGCACACCTCTAAGTAAAACTCGTGGATTGGAAAACTCACTAGAAACAAATAACTTGCTGCTCCGAAAAGCACTATTGCATTTTTTCAAAATCGTGCGATTGGTCTTATTTCTCCATAGCTGAAACTGCAGTGTCGCGACGTGTGGTTTCTCTAGTGATATCATTTGGAAACAGCTCGTGTCCGATACAATGCGCTGCCGAGTACTACCCGATCTTCATCTATTTTCTGAGGAGAACATTTAAATCCCCCGCAGTGGTATGTCTAGTGGATGCATGGGAAGACACAGAATGTAATTAATCTGGTTTTAGTCATAGTGTGACACTAACTACACTCCTGGAAATGGAAAAAAGAACACATTGACACCGGTGTGTCAGACCCACCATACTTGCTCCGGACACTGCGAGAGGGCTGTACAAGCAATGATCACACGCACGGCACAGCGGACACACCAGGAACCGCGGTGTTGGCCGTCGAATGGCGCTAGCTGCACAGCATTTGTGCACCGCCGCCGTCAGTGTCAGCCAGTTTGCCGTGGCATACGGAGCTCCATCGCAGTCTTTAACACTGGTAGCATGCCGCGACAGCGTGGACGTGAACCGTATGTGCAGTTGACGGACTTTGAGCGAGGGCGTATAGTGGGCATGCGGGAGGCCGGGTGGACGTACCGCCGAATTGCTCAATACGTGGGGCGTGAGGTCTCCACAGTACATCGATGTTGTCGCCAGTGGTCGGCGGAAGGTGCACGTGCCCGTCGACCTGGGACAGGACCGCAGCGACGCACGGATGCACGCCAAGACCGTAGGATCCTACGCAGTGCCGTAGGGGACCGCACCGCCACTTCCCAGCAAATTAGGGACACTGTTGCTCCTGGGGTATCGGCGAGGACCATTCGCAACCGTCTCCATGAAGCTGGGCTACGGTCCCGCACACCGTTAGGCCGTCTTCCGCTCACGCCCCAACATCGTGCAGCCCGCCTCCAGTGGTGTCGCGACAGGCGTGAATGGAGGGACGAATGGAGACGTGTCGTCTTCAGCGACGAGAGTCGCTTCTGCCTTGGTGCCAATGATGGTCGTATGCGTGTTTGGCGCCGTGCAGGTGAGCGCCACAATCAGGACTGCATACGACCAAGGCACACAGGGCCAACACCCGGCATCATGGTGTGGGGTGCGATCTCTTACACTGGCCGTACACCACTGGTGATCGTCGAGGGGACACTGAATAGTGCACGGTACATCCAAACCGTCATCGAACCCATCGTTCTACCATTCCTAGACCGGCAAGGGAACTTGCTGTTCCAACAGGACAATGCACGTCCGCATGTATCCCGTGCCACCCAACGTGCTCTAGAAGGTGTAAGTCAACTACCCTGGCCAGCAAAATCTCCGGATATGTCCCCCATTGAGCATGTTTGGGACCGGATGAAGCGTCGTCTCACGCGGTCTGCACGTCCAGCACGAACGCTGGTCCAACTGAGGCGCCAGGTGGAAATGGCATGGCAAGCCGTTCCACAGGACTACATCCAGCACCTCTACGATCGTCTCCATGGGAGAATAGCAGCCTGCATTGCTGCGAAAGGTGGATATACAATGCACTAGTGCCGACATTGTGCATGCTCTGTTGCCTGTGTCTATGTGCCTGTGGTTCTGTCAGTGTGATCATGTGATGTATCTGACCCCAGGAATGTGTCAATAAAGTTTCCCCTTCCTGGGACAATGAATTCACGGTGTTCTTATTTCAATTTCCAGGAGTGTATATCTGTCACGGCTGCCATTTAGCCAGACAAAAGTAAGCAAGGGCTGTATGTCCTACGTTACAATAAATATACAACAATTTCAATGAGAAGGCTGTTCTGTTTATTTATTAATATTTTGTCAAATCGTGGTTCTACTTTGAGACACAAATAACCAAATAATTTTCTAATTGAAGCTTTTTTCTCTTCCTAGTTTTTATGTTGACCATTGAAGAGAATACTCACATTGGTAGGAAGTGGCGAATGGCACTAATAATTATCATACTTCCGTTTGCTATTTGTAGATATTCCAGTTGTTGATATTCTTCTTTTCTCTTCCTCCAGAAGACGTCAATCCTTTTCGAACTAAATTCCATTTTTAACATTCCATGAGCAACAAAATCAATGAAAGTCTATTTCATTCTCGTGCTCAGGTCAGCCAGTTGTACTAACATATCAAAAATTAGGTTCAGTATCCATCTATGACCGTTGTCAACTTCAGAGTTCAGTTCTGGAAGGTAACTTAATAGCTTATCTTCCAAATTACTCAAGCTCTGTATCATGCAAGGAATGTGTGTACTTACACCACCGACTGGTCTATTGCAGCTTTTTCGACAATATTCTGAATGGAAGATAAAAACTCAAAACGCATCTATTGTAAAAACGTTGAAAACGTCGTGAGAAATCCTTTCACTTAATTATTGGCCTTTATAACGTTTCTTTCTTTCCCTTGAAGGTTCTTGCTTAAAATATTTAGATCGTTAAAACGATCGGCGAGAAATATTAATCATAATAGCCAAATAGGGTAACAAAAATAATTCGCCTATGCAGGTTTAGAATCTCGCAATAACATTAACAGTTCAGCTTTTAGTTCCATAACTCATGTCAGTACCTGTCCTTTGGAAAACCACTTGACCTTTGCGTGCTAAAGGAGATCATCTTCCGAAGTACGTCATTTAAGTCAGAATGTAAAACCGTGGCCGCCAGAGCTTGTCGATGAAGGAAGCAGTGCTTCAATGAAACATCTTGCTTTACTGGTTTTAATTTCGTAACGAAACTACTTTCATTGCCAGCACCATCAATACAAATAGCGACACATTTTCTCTAATCAATCTCTTAGCTGCGAGTGCTTTCTAAAAGCATGTCGTCCAAACACTGGCCAGTAGTGTTCGCAAGAAGTGCTTTACAAAATAAATGTCTTCTGTGACACTTTCATCTGCTTCTGAGAGCAAAGATACCGTAAATTACGTACAATCTGAAACATCAGTAGGTTCTTCAAACTGCAGAGCAAAAGGTGAGCTCTTGTTTAATTTTTCGACTAGTAGTTCTCGAATATCATCAGCCATATCGTTTATTCTGCGTTCAGTTGTAACTAGAAAGTGGTGAGATTTATAGCTTGTTTGTCTCCTGCTTACCCAACGAAATTTCAACCATATCAAGGGCTGCTGGCAAAACAAGATTGGCGGCATCTTTGTACAGCTTCCCTGCGTTAGCGGTTCGATAACCATGCAATAAAGCTTTCTCACTGCTGCTGGATATGTGAAATCAAGTAAAGATAATGTTAGTTCAGAAAAATAAATAAGTGATCAATAACGTAATTTTATTTTAAATCAACAAATAACATTACTATTTGTTTATCTGAAATCGTTGTAGTTTACTGCTGGTTTAGGGTTTACAGTTAAGGGTTTTCAGTTTCATTTCGAAGAAATCCAACGGTTTATCAGCTTCCTTGCAATGTTTGGTTGAAAGGTAACAACGCATTGGGTCACTATAGAACTTTTCGGAATCTAGGAATGTAGAAGTTGCCTGTTGCCCATGATCCATGGGTCTCAGGATATCGTGTGAGAAAACGGGAGCCGAGTCTCACAGGAGGGATGCTTTCTAAATCTGTGCTAATTTGTTGACGGAGCTTTTTCTCTCCCAAGGAAATTCATTATTCTCGAACTCAGAATATTCTCAAGAGCTCTGCAGCAAAATGACGTCAGAGATACTGGTCAGTTAATTTTGCGGGTCTGTTGTTTCGCTCTTCTTAAGAAGGGGAATTATCAACGCGTTTTACCAGTCGCTTCGGACATTGCGCTGGCCGAGAGATTCGTGATGAAAATAAGCTAAGTTAGAGACCGAAGAGTGCTATCTGTGAAACCAAATCGGGATTCTATCCGGACCTGGCGACTTTTGTGTGTTTGAAAGTCCTTCAGTTGTTTCTCAACGCCAGGGATGTCTGATTATAGGTCCTGCGTATGGAAGTTTGTGCGATGGTCAAACGATGGTATATCTGTATCATCTTCGTGTGTGAATGATATTTTATACGTGAAATTTCCTCTTGATCCCTTCTGTTGCCGCACCAGACTGGTCGACGAGTGTTGAATAGAAGCCTTCAACCCACATAGCTGTTTTACGTAGGACAAGAATTTTTGTCGCGTTCCTGGTCTTTCGTTAACAATTCCGAAATTTGTTACTAAACCATGGTGAATGTTTTCCGTTCTTAATATACTTAGTCGGCAAGTACTCCTCAAGAGCGTCATTTACAATCAATTTATACTTTGTTCATAGTTTGTCTCGTCCATCATATTGGAAAAAAATGTTCAAATGTGTGTGAAATCTTATGGGACTTAACTGCTAAGGTCATCAGTCCCTAAGCTTACACACTACTTAGACTAAATTATCCTAAGGACAAACACACACACCCATGTCCGAGGGGTACTCGAAACTCCGCCGGGTTCAGCCCACCATATTGGAGATAAATGATTTCCATTCCTTGTCTACGGGGGACGTGCGCTCAAAGTTGTTCTCAGAAACACTAGTGCCTGCGCTAGCATCGCACTCTGTCACAGATCGCAGCCTATCTTCCATTGGGAGAGGGGGCAAGCCTCCGAAGTTCACGTTCTCTGACGCGCCGTGAAGGTCCAAGACATCGTCGCCCAGCCGCGGCTTCACCGTCCTTTAACCTCTTTCCATAGATGTTCACGACAGTTGCAAGTGAAGAGCCGACAGGCTTCTTCTTCTCCGAGATGTTCGTTCCAGGTAGTGGGCAACACCGATCGGCGATTTGTCAGAGTCATTTGACAGTAGTTTCCCCATTTTCAGCTCGTATAGTCCGTAGAATGATCCCCCGTTGTCCTCTGCTCCGCTTACACACTTACTGCGTCAAGTATTCACAGTGGTATCAGTTGACATTCAGTATTGTTGTGGGTGATGGTCATGTTGTTTGGCTCACCACTCTATCCAAGTGGAAGGAATATGGTGTTTGTCTTAGACGCTATCGTAATATTAAGAGGAAGGCTTTACCTACTGCTCGATGTTGCATCCCCTGCTGTGGATTGTTGAACCATGAATTCCTGTTGTGCCAGCCTCTTCATCCCAGAGTAACACTTACACACTACGTCCGCAACTGTCTGCTCGATATATTCTAATCTCTGTGTCCCTCTACAGTTTTTAACTCTGTACAGCTCCCTCTAGGACTGAAGTTATTCTCTGGCGTCTTAACATCTTCGTTATTTTATTTACACGTCTACGTCCGTAGGACCAAATTGAGGAACAAATCTCAAAGGGCATGGAACGTGTCAGTACATGAAATTACAACATAAAAGTAAAAACAGATAAAAAAATATGTTTATGAACCCAAAAAATTAAAACCATAACTTTAAGTAAGCGCAATCAATAATATAACATAAGAATCAGCTTACTTTTTCAATGATCTCCTCAACAGAATAGAAGGAGTGACCCATGAGGAAACTCTTCAGTTTCGCTTTGAAAGCGCTTGGATTACTGCTAAGATTTTTGAATTCTTGTGGTAGCCTATTGACAATCGATGCAGCAGTATTGTGCACAACTTCCTGCACAAGAGTTAAGGAAGGGCGATCCAAATGCAGATTGGATTTCTGCCGAGTGTTATCTGAGTGACAGCTGCTAACTCTTGGGAATAAGCTAATATTGTTAACAAGAAACGACAGTAAAGAATATATGAGGGTTGGAACTTTAATAGTGGCAACTATTAATTTGCAGCTCGTACAAAATAGCTACGTGTTTCAAAGTTTTACTGACCTTCGAAGTAGTCACCAACATTGTGTATAACCCGTTGCCAGCGATATGGAAGTCGTAGGATACTCTTAGAAGTGCCAGTTGCGTTGACACTTCGAGCGGCGCGGTTTATTACCCGACGAATTTGTAGCAGTTCTGAAGTGATTGCCGTGAAGTGTTTTCTTCAGTTTAGAAATCGAGTTGAACTCACGAGGGCTTAAGTCAGGGGAGTGCAGTATGTGGTATAGCACTTAGCAGCCCCATCAGTCAAACAAATCACTGTACGTGCTTGAGCATTGTCCTGCAAAATGATAATCAGGTCCTGTAGAAAGTGCCATCACATCTGTCTCTAAGCTGGTCGTAGGTTATGTTCCAAAAACGAAGAGCATAGAGGCAGAAGTGGTGACACTTTCTGCAGGACGTGACCATCATTCTGCAGTACAATACTCAACCACGTACACTGCAAGCTGTTAATGATTTGTTTGTCTGATGGGGCTGGTAAGTGTTATACCACCTACTGCACTCCCCTGACTTGCCCTAGTAAGTTCACCTCGATTTCTAAACTGAAGAAAACACTTCACGATTCACCTCAGAACTGCTACAAATTCGTCGAGTAATAGACCGCGCCGCTCGAACTGTCAACACAACTGGCACTGCTAAGAGTATCCTACGACTTCCACATCGCTGGCAACGGGTTATACACAATGCTGGTGACTGCTTTGAAGGTCAGTAAAACTTTGAAACGCCTATCTATTTTGTGCGACCTGTAAATAAATAGTTGCCACTGTTAAAGTTCCAACCCTCGTATATATTGAGAGGGCAATGACAAAATACCCAGACTAATGAACAGGGGTTGACAACAGGTTCGTGAACTTACAGTACGTATTGCCCCAACAGCCCGCTTCTGAGCCAAAAATATCGTTTTAGATTGGGAAGAGTTACCCCAAAATATAATACCACACGACATAAGCGAATGAAAATAAGCAAAGTAGACTACTTTTCGTGTCGAACGATTGATTACTTCAGATACCGTTCGAACAGTAAAAATTGCAGCATTAAGTCTTCGCACAAAATCCTGAACATGGGCTTTCCACGACAGTTAACTAATCTGCTTTTTATGTCCTCCTTGCTTTTTTCGTCTAGTTTTTGCTTCCAAGGTAGCTTCGTCCACTTTGTGGTCCCTGATTTTGATGCCAAATTTATCGCTAATATCTTTCTGCTGTTTGTCATTATTTTCGGCTTACATTGGTTTACTCTCAATCCACATCATGTACTCACTGGACTGTACCTTCCATTCAATACGTCCCGTAATTCTGATTCACTTTTTATGAGGATAACAATGTCATCAGCGGATCTTTTTTAATCCCATTCTCGAAACATTTTTTTTTTTTTTTTATTTCCATCATTGCTTCTACGATGAATAGTGTGAATTGTGGGGTAGATAGACTAAATCCCTGTTTCACTTCATTTTTTAATACGATCACTTCGTTGTTGGCTTTCCATTAATATTTATATAGGTCATTTTTCAGAAGATTAGTTTTCTTCTGACTGGTTTGATGCAGCCCACCACGAATTCCTCTCCTGTGCCAACCTCTTCACCTCAGAGTAGCACTTTCAACCTACGTCCTCAATTATTTACTGGATGTTTTCCAATCTCTGTCTTCGTCTACGGTTTTTGTCCTTTATAGCTCCCTGTAGTACCATGGAAGTTAATCCATGATGTCTTAACAGATGTCCTACCATTCCGTCCTCTCTTTTTGTCAGTTTCTTCCGTAAATTCCTTTCCTCACCGATTCCAGTGAGAGACTTCTTATTCCTTATCTTATCAGGCTACCTAGTTTTCAACTTTCTTCTGTAGCAGTACATCTCAAATGCTTCAATTCTCTTCTTTTCTGGTTTTCCCACAGTCCATGTTTCACTATTATACAATGCTATGCGCTGAATGTACATTCTCCGAAATTTCTTCATCAAATTAAGGCCTATGTTTGACACTGGTATCTCTTGGTTGGGAATGCCCTTTTCGCCAGTGCTACTCCGCTTTTGATGTCCTCCTTGCTCCGACCGTCATGGATTATTTTGCTGATTACGTAGCAAAATTCCTTAATTTCATCTACTTCGTGATCACCAGTCCTAATGTTAAGCTTCTCGCTGTTATCATTTCTGCTACTTCTCATTACTTTCATCTCTCTTCGATGTACTATTACTCCATATTCTGTACTCATTAGACTGTTAGTTCCATTCAGGGGATACTGTAATTCTTCATTTTCACTTAGGCTAGCAATGTTATCAGCGTACCTTTACAGAAGCTCGAAATTTAGCGCGGACTTCAATTGATGCTTATAAGAGTTTCCACAACGAAACTTTGTCTCGAAACCTGGCAGAAAATCCAAAGATATTCTGATAGTATGTGCAGTATGTTAGCGGCAAGAAACAATCAATGGCTTCTCTGCTCGTTAGCAATGGAGATACTATCGAAGACAGTGTGGCCAAAGCAGAGTTACTAAACACAGCCTTCCGAAATGGCTTCACAAAAGAAGAAAAAGCAAATATTCAAGAATTCGAATCGAGAACATCTGCCAACATGAGTAATGTAGTATTAAATATCTTCGGAGTAGTGAAGCAACTTAAATCACTTAATAAAAGCAAGTCCTCAGGTCCAGACTGTATACCAATTGGGTTCCTTTCGGAGTATGCTGATGCATTATCTCCATACTTAACAATCATATGCAACCGTTCGCTCGACGATGTATCTGTACCCAAAGACTGGAAGCTTGCACAGGTCACACCAATATTCAAGAAAGGTAGTAGGAGTAATCCACTAGATTACAGGTCCACATCATTAACGTCGATATGCAGCAGGATTCTGGAAGATACAGGGTGTCCGAAAAGTCTTTCCCTGATTACATAAAATGATAACTAAGGCTAGAAGTAAGATACAAATATGAAACTGGTGTCAAATTGTTTACAAACTATCAAAGCTTTTCTTTCACACATCAGTAAACTTCCATATGAGCACCCTTGGTAGCACGTAGCACATCTAGGCGATATTCAATTTCCGTCCACACATTAGCCAACATCACTGGAGGTATCGATTCAACGACTGTGGTTATCCATTGCCCCAGGGTTTCAAGATCTGGTACACGTGTTCGGTAGACCTCTTCCTTGACATAACCCCATAAGAAGAAGTCTAATGGGGTTATGTCAGGAGAGCGTGGAGGCCAAACCGTTGGCCCGCATCTCGTGGTCGTGCGGTAGCGTTCTCGCTTCCCACGCCCGGGTTCCCGTGTTCGATTCCCGGCGGGGTCAGGGATTTTCTCTGCCTCGTGATGGCTGGGTGTTGTGTGCTGTCCTTAGGTTAGTTAGGTTTAAGTAGTTCTAAGTTCTAGGGGACTTATGACCACAGCAGTTGAGTCCCATAGTGCTCAGAGCCATTTGAACCATTTTTTTGAGCCAAACCGTTGGCCCATCACGACCAAACCACCGCCCAGGAAAGGTCACATCGAGATAGGCGCGGACGTCCAAATCCCAATGAGGCGGTGCACCGTCTTGCTGAAACAAGACATCGGGGTGATACTGAAGCAGCTGAGGAACAGCATACAGTTGCAATAGCGCGCACCAAACATTCACCTTTGGACTGCCTCTGGTGCACTCCATGACTTGGCCAGGGGGTTGTGAACCCCAAATGCTCACATTATGGCGATTCACTACTCCACTGACAAAAAATGTCGCTTCGTCGGAAAAGGCAATTCAAAAATGGTTCAAATGGCTCTGAGCACTATGCGACTTAACTTCTGAGGTCGTCAGTCGCCTAGAACTTAGAACTAATTAAACCTAACTAACCTAAGGACATCACACACATCCACGCCCGAGGCAGGATTCGAACCTGCGACCGTAGCGGTCACTCGGCTCCAGACTGTAGCGCACAGAACCGCACAGCCACTCCGGCCGGCAAAAGGCAATTCGTCTGAGATAACCATCATTGTCCTCAATATGTGATAGCATTTCGACCGCAAAGTCATATCGACGTGTACTGTCATTGGGCAACAAGGCCTGAACGATTTGCACTTTGTATGCACGAAACAATAAACGTTTGTGTAAAATGTCATGGAGAGAGCTTTTTGGCATCTGTAATTCACGTGAGGCCCTGTGCACCGATTTCTTCGAACTTCGCCGAAATACTGCCTTACAGCTTCCACCCTGTCTGCTGAGGTTCTTGGTCGACCAGACCTCGGAGGGTCAGCAACCGATCCTGTGTTCTTGAACTTCTCATACCAGGCTTTAATCCTCTTGACATCAGGTGGATTCCTTCCAAATGTTGTTTGGAAGTGTCTCTGAACTGTGGTTGATGATCGTGTCTCATGGTACCACAGGACACACTGTGCCTTCTCCTGATTGGTTAACATGGCTTCTTGGACACTGCACCTCATCCACTTCTTACGTACTGCGAACCTAAAACAGATATAAAACTCTGATAGTCGTAAACAATTCGACATAAGTTTCATATTTGTATCTTACTTCTAGCCTGAGTTATCAATTTATGTAATCAGGAAAAGTCTTTTCGGACACCCTGTATAATGTGTTCGAACATTATGAATTTCCTCGAAGAAAACGGTCTATTGACACACAGTCAACATGGGTTTAGAAAACATCGTTCCTGTGAAACACAAGTAGCTCTTTATTCACATGAAGTGTTGAGTGCTATTGACAAGGGATTTCAGATCGATCCGTATTTCTGAATTTCCAGAGGGCTTTTGACACTGTACCACGCAAGCGGCTCGTAGTGAAATTGCGTGCTTATGGAATATTGTTTAAGTTATGTGACTGGATTTGTGATTTCCTGTCAGAGAGGTCACAGTTCATAGTAACTGAGGGAAAGTCATCGAGTAAAACAGGAGTGATTTCTGATGTGCACCAAGGAAGTGTTATAGAACCTTTACTGTTCCTTATATATATATATAAACGATTTGGGAGACAATGTGAGCAGCCGTCTTCGGTTGTTTGCAGATGACGCTGTCGTTTATCGACTGATAAAGTCATCAGAAGATCAAAACAAACTGCAAAACGTTTTAGAAAAGATATCTGAATGGTGCGAAAAGTGGCAGTTGACCACAAATAACGAAAGGTGTGAGGTCATTCACATGAGTGCTAAAAGGAACTCGTTAAACTTCGGTTACACAATAAATCAGTCTAATCTAAAAGCCGTAAATTCAAGTAAATATCTAGGTATTAAAATTACGAAAAAATTAAATTGGAAGGAACACATAGAAAGTGTTGTGGGGAAGGCTAACCAAAGACTTCGTTTTTTTGGCAGGACACTTGGATAATGTAACAGACCTACTAAGGAGACTGCCTACACTACGCTTGTTGGTCGTCTTTTAGAATACTGCTGCGCAGTGTGGGATCTTTACCAGATAGGACTGACAGAGTACATCGAAAAAGTTCAAAGAAAGGCAGCGCGCTTTGTATTATCGCGAAATATGGGAGAGAGTGTCACAGAAATGATACAGGATTTGGGCTGGACATCATTAAAAGAAAGGCGTTTTTCGTTACGACGGAATCTTCTCAGGGAATTCCAGTCACCAACTTTCTCCTCCGAATGCGAAAATATTTTGTTGACACCGACCTACATAGGGAGGAACGATCAACACGATAAAATAAGGGAAATCAGAGCTCGTACGGAAAGATATAAGTGTTCATTCTTTCTGCGTGCTGTACGGGATTGGTATAATAGAGAATTGTGAAGGTGGTTCGATGAACCCTCTGCCAGTGTCAGTGTGTGGGTGGTATGTTGACGATTTGCGCAACGGATTGATCTGACAAGTACCCTTTGACTCCTGGAAGAAGCAATTTCCACCCCACACTACTGCAGAAGCCAGACAGACGCTCATAACATACCAAAAAGATATGCCTGAAAAACTTTCAGCAATAAATATGTTCTGGAGTCGTCCGCTGTAAGGAAAAGGCACAAAAATATTCTATTTTCTTACGTAACTAGTGGGATACTTGGGTACCGGAGTATTGCTAGTTAGTGTAAGAAAAACATTAAACAGACGGAAAATATTATTTATCTTAAAATTTAAGAAAATAAAGTGAAATTTTTATTTATAAACTGATACACAAACTTTTCGGAATAGGAGGTTACCTCTTTTGGATAGGAATCCTGTTAATGACATTTATATACAAAGTGTGGGAGATCTCTTTTATCCCTATTCTTTAAGAATATTATTTACTCGGCAGAATGGCTGAAAGCCGCGCCTACTCAACTTGAATAATTATCCGATTGAATTTTTCTAAGTACGGTCGAGGCTGTCGCGTTTGTAATGTAATGGAGTGACATGAATGAAGTACGTTATTTCTAATGGAGGACAGATGGGGCTCGCCTACGCTGTAGCGCACAATACCATGAGCTGCGACGACTGCTGCCTGCGTCGTTCGCCGCTGAAAAATAACAAAGCTATCTCTTTCTATCTGGATTGACCTTTGCCAATCGAACTCTCACTACACCTTGATGAAGTCAAGGACTCCTATCTGCCCCTAGTCTAACTATTGGCGTGGTACACTGGTCATATAACCATTCCATCGAGATGCCACTCAATGTTTGTTCGCAGGCAATAACTGTGTTCACACCGCACATTAAGTGTCACGGCCAACACACTGAACAAACGCATAATTGCTAGCGACTCAATATAGAGTATTACTCCGATTCGCTAGCGACAGAGGTGCTCTCTCAGTGCAGTACTGAGTAGAGACTTTGTTCCTCGCTCTCTGCGTACATGCATGAGCGCACTCGCTCCCGCTACATGTTCCCGCTACAAGAGTGTCACCAGAACGACTTCCCTCCACGCAAAAAGCAAAAGGGTATATCATCCGCTGTCTTTCTCTCACTCCTCCGGCTCATAGCTTTAGAAATAGTTCACCAATCAGCGTTACTCTTACAAACGGGAGAATGGCTAAGCCGACCAATCCGGAAATATATAGCATCTGCGTTAGGCGTTTACTGTCCACTTGTGAGAACTCTGAAACTGCACAGTAGGTCCGTCAAAAAAATGCGTATCCTGGGGCACTCCCAAAGAGTACGGCGGGTTTTGCTTTTAAGGTGAACATGCAGGCCATTATCCCTTTTCTCTGTCAAAAACTGTTTTGGTCCATGGTCGGTCAGCCAGCCAGCACAGCTGCATGCTAACTCACCCTCCTACAGACTTTTCAGCAGACTGGTTGCCTCTGCTGAACAAAAACTCCTGTGGCCGTCGTGTCTTGAATGTTTGTGTATGTCAGCCTCGACTTCTTAGTTTCGGTACGCACTTGCGTTTTATTTATTAGATTTGCATATCGATTAAATGGAAATATGTATAATTGACTCTACCCTATCGAGTTTGGGGTCGAATGAAACGTCTTGAAACGCAAAATACGATGGTGAGGTCGGAATATGTAAGAAATGAAGGCCAGGAGACGACGCCACCTTACACCAGGCACTTAAATGTTATTTGCAGAGTATCCATGTAGATGTAACCGTATCTTATCGCTCATGTCCTTTCGCCTTGAATTTTAATTCCACTCCTACATCTATATGTGATTACTCTGCTGTTCACAATAAAGTGCCGGGCAGAGGGTTCAATGGCCGGCGGTGTGGCCGTGCGGTTAAAGGCGCTTCAGTCTGGAACCGCGTGACCACTACGGTCGCAGGTTCGAATCCTGCCTCGGGCATGGATGTGTGTGATGTCCTTAGGTTAGTTAGGTTTAAGTAGTTCTAAGTTCTAGGGGACTGATGACCACAGATGTTAAGTCCCATAGTGCTCAGAGCCATTTGAACCATTTGAACCAGAGGGTTCAATGAACCACCTTCAAGCTGTCTCTCTACCGTTCAACTCGCGAATGGCGCACAGGAAAAACGAGGACTTAAATTTTTCCGCAAAAGCTGCTTCGATGTACGGATTAAAGAGTAGGGGCGAAATATTACATCCCTGTCTTGCTCTCCTGTTAAACACAGCACTTCGTTCTTCTTCTCCAATACTTATTTTTCCCACTTGGTTCTTGTACATATTGTATATTACCAGTAGCTTACCCCTATTTTTCTGAGAATTTCGAACATTTTGCACCATTTTACACTGTCGAAAGCTTTTTACAGGTCGACAAATCCTCTGAATGTGTATTGATTTTGCTTTAGTCTTGCTTCCAGTATCAACCGCAACGTCAGAGTTGCCTCTCTGGTGCTTTGACCTTTCCTAATGGCAAACCCGATCGTCATCTAACACATCCCCATTTTTCTTTTCCATTTTTCTTTACATTATTCTTGTCAGCAACTTGGATGCAAGAGCTGTGAAACTGGCAGTCCTCGGAATTGTTTGTATGGTATTTGGTGATATATATCACCAGTCTCAAACATTCTACACATCAACGTGAATGAGCTTTCTGTTGCCACCTCCCCAATGGTTTTAGAAATTCTGATGGAATATTAACAATTCCTTCTGTCGATCGTAAGTCCTCCAAAGCTCTTTTAAATTCTGATTATAATGCTGGATCCCGTATCTCTTCTACATCGACTCCTGTTTCTTCTCCTATCACGTCGTCAGACGAGTCTTCGAGGGGTATTCAGCGTACTCCTTAGACCTATCTACTCACTCTCTCTCTCTCTCACCTCTCTATCTCTCTCTCTCTCTCTCTCTCTCTCTCTCTCTCTCTCTCTCTCTCACACACACACACACACACACACACACACACACACACACACACACACACATCACACATACATACACCTCTTCATTTGACAGTGGAATTACCAGTGCGCTCTTAATGTTACCATCTTTGATTTTCATTTCACTGAAGGGTATTTTGACTTTTCTTTATGCTAAGTCAGTGGTTCCGACAATCATTTCATTTTTGATTTCTCCACATTTTTCCAGCAGCCATTTCGCATTAGCTTCCCTGCTCTTCCTGTTTATTTCATTTCTAAGTGACTTGCATTTTTGTATTCCTGAATGTCCATGAACATTTTTTTTGCTTCCTTCTTCCATCGATCAACTGAAGTATTACTTGTGTTACCCATGATTTCTTCGCAGCTACCTTCTTTGTACCTATGTTTTTCTCTCCAACGTTTGTGATTTCCGTTTTTAGAGATGTCCATTCCTCGTCAACTAAGCTAATTCTTATCGCAGTATCTACTCCCACATTCCATTTCTTTGGCATTGATTCTTCCTGACCAGTCTCCTACACTTCAGGCTGCACTTCGTCACTACTAACTCGTGATCTGAGTCTATATCTGCTTCTGGGTACGCCACAAAATCAAATATCTGATTTTGAAATCTCGGCCTAACCATGATGTAATCTAATTGAAATCTTCCCGTAACACACGGCCTTCTCCAAGTGTACCTCCTCCCCTTGTAATTCTTGAACAGAGTATTAGCCGTTACTAGCTGAAATTTATTACAGGTCTCAACCTGTCTTTCTCCTCTCATTCCTTGTCCCAAGTCAATATTCTCCTGTAGCCGTTTCTCCTACTCCCTTCCCCTGCAACTCCATTTCAATCCCCACAACTATTAGATTTTTGTCTCCCTTTATTTACTGAATTGCCCATTCAGCATCCTCAAATATTTTATCTCTTCATTTTCGGTTTGCAGGTCGGCACATATAACTAAACTATTGTTGACGCCGATATTCATAACGAATTCTGCTGCTGTTGATATTACCCTATACCCATCCGATCAGAAATCTTGTCTTCTTTCCAATTCACATCACTGTCCTCTACTAAATGTAGATTGAGTCTTAGCATTTACCTTTCCAGATTTTCTAGTTTCCCTACCACGTTCAAACTTCTGACATTTCACACCCCGACTGGTAGAACATTATCCTTTAGTTGTATATTCAATCTTTTTCTCATGGCCACCTCCGCCTTGGCACTCCCCTCCCGGAGATCCGAATGGGGGACATTCCGGAACCTTTTGCCGATGGAGAGATCATCATTCCACTTTTTCGTTACAGGCTACGTGTCCTGTGGATACACAGTATTTGTCTTTAATGTAATTGTTTCCATTGCCTTCTGCATCTTCATGCCGTTGATCATTGCTCATTTTTCAGCCTTTAGGGGCAGTTTTCCACCCCCAAGAGCAAGAGGGTGGATACTGATAAGTGTTTGAGATTGTCAGGGGGTTCTTGGGACTGATAGTTGATATAGAGATAAAATGATATAGCACAGAAACGATACACAGTTTTCGTAAATCTTGTTTCTACTTGAAACTTTGACTTTTAGGGTAGTTTAGATTCAAATGTTCTCTTGCTGTTGCAGTGGCGCAGTATCCGCGGTACGAAGAGGTTGTGCGTAACCCCAAGGACCCCGACCTACTCTACGGCTCCAAGTCAGGACCTCACAACGAGACGTGGTATTTCAAGAATTCTGGATTCAACTTGACGTCCATCGTTATTCCGTCGCAAGTCAACGTCTGCAGCCCAGGTAGACACTGTTAAAACAGCTACTGATTTAAAAGTACCTTGAAGTATTCAGTCGTTATGAACGCGGCGAATAAGTGCCAGACTATACATCCAAACGTTTGGAGTTTGATACCTGGTAAGTCTTACGATTTTTGTCTCTCACTTATCGAGAGTGTTAAGAATGATCGCTTGAACGCCTCTGTATGCACTGTAATTAGTTAAATCATGTCGTTGTAATTCCCAATGGAGCGAAAAGTAGTACACTACTGGCCATTAAAATTGCTACACCACGTAGAGGACGCGCTACAGACGCGAAATTTAACCGAAAAGAAGAAGATGCTGTGATATGCAAATGATTAGGTTTTCAGAGCATTCACACAAGGTTGGCGCCGGTGGCGACACCTACAACGTGCTGACATGAATAAAGTTTCCAACCGATTTCTCATACACAAACAGCAGTTGACCGGCGTTGCCTGGTGAAACGTTGTGCTGCCTCGTATAAGGAGGAGAAAAGCGTACTATCATGTTTCCGACTTTGATAAAGGTCGGATTGTAGCCTATCGCGATTGCGGTTTATCGTATGGCGACATTGCTGCTCGCGTTGGTCGAGATCCAATTAGCAGAATACGGAATCGGTGGGTTCAGGAGGGTAATACGGAACGCCAGGCTGGATCCCAACGGCATCTTATCCACATGGCTATAACGGATCGTGCAGCCACGTCTCGATCCCTGAGTCAACAGATGGGGACGTTTGCAAGACAACAACCATCTGCACGAACAGTTCGACGACGTTTGCAGCAGCATGGACTATCAGCTCGGAGACCATGGCTGCGGTTACCCTCGACGCTCACCACAGACAGGAGCGCCTGCGATGGTGTACTCAACGACGAACCTGGGTGCACGTATGGCAAAACTTCATTTTTTCGGATGAATCCAGGTTCTGCTTACAGCATCATGATGGTCGCATCCGTGTTTGGCGACATCGCGGTGAACACACATTGGAAGCGTGTAATCGTCAACGCCATACTGGTGTATCACCCAGCCTGATGGTATGGGGTGCCATTGGTTAGACGTCTCGGTCACCTCTTGTTCACTTTGGCGGCACTTAGAACAGTGGACGTTACATTTCAGATGTGTTACGACCCGTGGCTCTACCCTACATTCGATCCCTGTGAAACACTACATTTCAGCAGGATAATGCACGACCGCATGTTGCAGGTCCTGTACGGGTGTTTCTGGATACAGAAAATGTTCGACTGCTGCCCTGGCCAGCACATTCTCCGGATCTCTCACGCAATAGAAAACGTCAGGTCAATGGTGGCCGAGCAACTTCGCTCGTCACAATACGCCAGTCACTACTCTTGATGAACTGTGGTATTGTGTTGAAGCTGCATGGACAGCTGTACCTGTACACGCCATCCAAGCTCTGTTTGACTCAATGCCCAGCCGTATCTAGGCCGTTATTACGGCCAGAGGTGGTTGTTCTGGGTACTGATTTCTCAGAATCTATGCACCCAAATTGCGTGAAAATGTCAGTTCTAGTATAATATATTTGTCCAATGAATACCCGTTTATCATCTGCATTTCTTGGTGGTGTAGCAGTTTTAATGGCCAGTGGTGTATGTTCCTAGATTCGTCGTTTAAAGCTAGTTCATGAAGGTTTGCAGGTAGGCTTTCATGGGGCAGATTGCAGCTAGTTTGGATCCTTTTGCAGTTCAGGTCTTTCGGCACTTATGCGATGCTCTTTTGATTTGTAAAACCTATGCCCATTCGTGTTGCTCATCTTTGATACGTTCAGTATCCCCCGTTAGTTGTATCTGGCACGTATCTCACACATTTGAGTATTATTGTATAATGACTCTCACAAGTATTTCGTAAACAATCTCCTTCGTGGATTGATTGTACTTCTCTAGTTTTCTACTTATGAACCGAAGTCTGCTGCACACTTTGCTTACAAGCGATGCCATGTTATCATTCCATTTCATGTTCTTACAGACTGTTACACTCAAGTACTTGTATGAATTGAAATATTCCAGTTGCGGACTGGGTGTTGTTTCTCAGTTTTGTGAAATAAACATTTTTCTGGCAATTGTGAGTTGTACCACCTCTCATAGTCCACATTAAACGGTAGTTTTTCGTATAACTTGCTGCGTATGCGAGATATATGGTCTGAGGAAGGCAAGGGCTTTCCACCTTTCCTAGTAAAGCACTACGGTATTCAAACAAAATTTCGAGTTCATGACGGCTTTGCCTTTACTCGCTGATTTATTGGACCCAGAAGCAACACTCGATGTTTACGTGTTATCTTCAAAATTCCAAATTTGCGTGATCTCTCTCCCATAATTTTTATTTATTTTTATTGTAGCTGGCAACGTAGCTCTTCTTATTCATACATTTAGTTTCATCATATTCGGCGGACAGGCATTTACGATAATCTCTGTGATTCTCTTACTCTAAAATATACACTCAGCAACTCTCACTTATGTTCGATGTGGGACTCGAACCGCGACCTCTACTTAACGGAGCGGCTATGCTACCCAAGATCACTGAGTCTCTTTGGAATTTATTTCGATTTACGTTGGTACGAAATACACTGATAAGCCAAAACATTATGACTGACCACTGCCCACGGCAACGTTGGATGCCGCCTGGCAGCATTGCGAGCACGAGACGCGGCAATAAAACTATGTAAGTGAAGCAGACACGGACGGTGGATCATCCTAGCGAAGATGTGGGCTACAGATGGGAAAAATGCATTGAGATAAGCGACTTCGACAGCGGTCAGATTATTACTATGCAGGGCCTGTGAACGAGTAGCTCGAAAACGACTGTCGTGAGCATCTATGGAAAGAGGTAGAAGGACAGTGAACCTACCTTTAGGCGCTAAGTGGTTGGACGTCCGCGACTCTTCACAGAACGTGGTGTTCAGAGGCTTGCCTGCTCTGTAAATTTGGATAGACGGTGATCTGTAGCATCTCTGCCGAAAGAACACAATGCTGGTGCACGCACAAGTGTTTCGGAACACACCGTTCATCGTAAATTGTTAAACATGGAGCTCCGCAGCAGACCACCTCTACATGCCCACATGTCGACCCAACGACATTGCCAATTATGATAGCAGTAGGCACGGTACTATTGGGACTCGACCATAGATCTTTGGAAACGTGTCAGCTCTTGGGGGGAATGAGATCCTTGCTACATTACGCAGATGATCGTCTCCACAAACCCTGCCATCGAGGTGAACGCCTGCTCGGACCATTCAGTGTGTCACGGACGCATGCTGGTGACAGTAGTATTATACTAAAGGAGACATTCTCCTGCGCTTGCATAGGACCTGTAGTAGTAATCGAAGACATGCTGACAGCTGCGAACCACCTGCACCCCTTCATGCGTGATGTCTTTCCCGACGGCGATGCCGGCCTCGGTGGCCGAGCGGTTCTAGGCGCTTCAGTCCGGAACCGCGCGACTGCTACGGTCGCCGGTTTGAATCCTGCCTCGGGGCCGGCCGGTGTGGCCAAGCGGTTCTAGGCGCTGCAGTCTGGAACCGCCACACCGCTGCGGTATCAGGTTCGAATCCTGCCCCGGGCAGGGATACGTGTGGTGTCCTTAGATTAGTTAGGTTTAAGTAGTTCTAAGTTCTAGGGGACTGACGACCTCAGAAGTTAAGTCCCATAGTGCTTAGAGCCATTTGAACCAAGCCTGCCTCGGGCATGGATGTGTATGATGTCCTTAGGTTAGTTAGGTTTAACTAATTCTAGGTTCTAGAGGACTGATGACCTCAGATGTTAAGTCCCATAGTGCTTAGAGCCATTTGAACCAAGCCTGCCTCGGGCATGGAGGTGTATGATGTCCTTAGGTTAGTTAGGTTTAACTAGTTCTAGGTTCCAGGGGACTGATGACCTCCCATAGTGCTCAGAGCCATTTGAGCCGACGGCGATGTCATCTTTCAGCAGTGTAACTGTCTGTGTCTCGAAACCAGAACCGTACCACAGTGAGTTGAGGAGCATTATGGTGAACTCGTGTCGATGTCTCCATGACCAAATTCGCCTGATGTAAATCCTGTGGAACCCATCTGGGTGGCTATCGGGCGCCATCACCGCGTACGCAAATCAGCGGCCCGTTATTTACGTGAATTAGATCACTTGTGCGCAGGTGTCTTATGCCATATACCTCCAAAAACGTACCAACGAACTGTTGGATCCCTGATATGCAGAATCAGTGATGTGTTTCGTTCCGAAGACGGACAAACAAGCTATTGAGGAGGTGGTCATAATGTTATGGCTCATCAGTGTATAGAAAGTGTATTACATTTTTGACTGTAACATTCATTTCTCTTTCTAATTACGGAAGTCCTACACGTGTATGTTGTATCTGTTCATCAACAAGTCGACTACCAATATTCTAACCACTATCATGCAACAATAATTCCAAAATAGACTGTTCACTGAGTAAAAATTTACAACATTAACAATTTATGCTGAACCTTTACCAAAGTCATATAAAACTTACGGGAAGATATAACCGCCTTTTGACTATACGATAATTCTTTAATACAGGATCTAGGTCGTGTAATATAGCATATCATACAGTCAAAATGCGGTTGTATCTTTTCGTGAACTTTACTACTGCGACGAAATCCAACAATAGTGACAGCTATAACTAATTCTGAGCGTTTGAATGAGTGATATCTGGAAAATCTGGTCTGTTTGACCATGTCATGCTTCATATGCCGAGTTAGCACGATTGCAACGAAAGGAGTTACGTGATTACGATACAGCCGTCGGCACACGGACCATGCTGTCGAACGTCAACGCCGAGCGTGCCAAGTTCAGCGTGCTGGTGAACGCTCAGAAACCATGCAACTTGTGCATACGATACGTGTCGCCAATATTGTGTACGCGATTCGTATTGGACACCGGCTGCAGTTGTCTGCTGCATCTGGCTCGCATATCATACTGTTTGCCAAATGGATGGGCTTAAAATTCCTTCTTTAGCCCTATTAAAACACACCTTTGCTCTATTGTTCGTACGCTAGTTATGTTGCTCTGCTGTAGTATAAGTAATAAATATTTCAAGATCCGTGGACATGTTGTAAGGCAAAAAGGAAACTACGCTGTCCAGACAATAAAGACATCGGATTATAACAGATCCATTACAAATTCCATGCAAATTCTTAGTTGATCACTGTTCCTGTTCAGCAGCAAAATCTTTACAATATGTAAAATAAGAAATTTAACGCCAGAAAAAGCAGAATATCTTACTGCAAGTAGTGCTAGCTGTCTTATAGATTAAGCCAAACGAACAAACTCACTCCTCAGAAACAGTGCACTTACATTTACATAACAGAGGCAGGCACCTATTTATGAACTGATTATGTTTCTGCACGCATGTTGACCGTTAAGTGAAAGCAATCGGTTACTGCGTTGTTCGTGGTCTCGGCACACTCTTGACACGGTGGATCCTAGAATATTGAATTCCCACACGATTTCCGAAATGGAACGTCCCATGCGTGTAACCCCTACTACCATTCCTCATTCAAAGTCTGTTCGTTCCCGTCGTGCGTCCATAATCACGTCAGAAACTTTTCACATTAATCATCTGAATACAAACGACAGCTCCGGCAGTGCACAGTCCTTTTCCCCCTGTACACCATACTGACCCCATCTGTATATGGGCATATCGTCGTTCCATGACTTTTGTCACCTCAGTCACCTCAGTGTCTTTGTTCTTCTTTGGTACAATGGAACTGATGATGGTCTGATCCTAGACCGAAATAAACTGTCTCTGATAAAATACACTAATACTAATGCAGCTGTGCATAACATAACGCAGTTATTACCATCCATGTTAACATGTGTCCAAAAGCATGGTTGAGTTTAGTACATAACAAGGTAACTGATAAATAGATTTTATCATCGACGAACTCACATATTTACGTCGCAGGCAGACAATCTGAAGAATATTGTTAATATATGCTACTGAGGAATCGTCGCAGCAATTTATCTTGTTAGAATAGATGCCGTTCAGATGTCTAGACTTGTATTTTGTAAGGTCGCTGATGACCAAGTTCTTCACCCCTTAGATCCAAAATCATCGTCATCAACAAAGATGTCCACTCTTGTCTTTTGATTCCATGTGGGGATTTTATCACGTTATCACGATATATAAATACACTACTGGCCATTAAAATTGCTACACCAAGAAGAAATGCAGGTGATAAACGGGTATTCATTGCACAAATATATTATACTAGAACTGACATGTGATTACATTTTCACGCAATTTGGGTGCATAGATCCTGAGATATCAGTACCCAGAACAACCACCTCTGGCCGTAATAACGGCTTTGATACGCCTGGGCATTGAGTCAAACAGAACTTGGATGGCGTGTACAGTTACAGCTGCCCATGCAGCTTCAACACGAAACCACAGTTCATCAAGGATAAAGACTGGCGTATTGTGACGAGCCAGTTGCTTGGCGACCATTCACCAGACGTTTTCAGTTGGTGAGAGATCTGGAGAATGCGCTGGCCAGGGCAGCAATCGAACATTTTCTGTATCCAGAAACACCCGTACAGGACCTGCAACATGCGGTCGTGCATTATCCTGCTGAAATGTAGGGTTTCGCAGGGATCGAATCAAGGGTAGACCCACGGGTCGTAACACATCTGAAATGTAACGTACACTGTTCAAAGTGCCGTCAATGCGAACAAGAGGTGACCGAGACGTGTAACCAATGGCACCCAATACCATCACGTCGGGTGATACGCCAGTATGGCGATGATCAATACACGGTTCGAATGTGCGTTCACCGCGATGTCGCCAAACACGGATGCAACCATCATGATGCTGTAAACAGAACCTGCATTCATCTGTAAAAAATGACGTTTTGCCATTCGTGCACCCAGGTTCGTCGTTGAGTACACCATCGCAGGCGCTCTTGTCTGTGATGCAGCGTCAATGGTAACCGCAGCCATGGTATCAGAGCTGATAGTCCATGCTGCTGCAAACGTCGTGGAACTGTTCGTGCAGATAGTTGTTGTCCTGCAAACGTCCCCATCTGTGGACTCAGGGATCGAAACGTGGCTGCACGATCCGTTACAGCCATGCGTATAAGATGCCTGTCATCTCGACTTCTAGTGATACGAGGCCGTTTGGATCCAGCACGGCGTTAGGTATTGCCCTCCTGCACCCACCGATTCCATATTATGGTAACAGTCATTGGAGCTCGACCAACGCGAGGAGCAATATCGCGATACGATAAACCACAATCGCGATAGGCTACAATCCCACCTTTACCAAAGTCGGAAACGTGATGGTACGCATTTCTCCTCCTTACACGAGGGATCACAACAATGTTTCACCAGGCAACGCCGGTCAACTGCAGTTTGTGTATGAGAAATCGGTTGGAAACTTTCCTCATGTCAGGACGTTGTAGGTGTCGCCACCGGTGCCAACCTTGTGTGAATGCTCTGAAAAGCAAATCATTTGCATATCACAGCATCTTCTTCCTGTCGGTTAAATTTCGCGTCTGTAGCAAGCCATCTTCGTGGTGCAGCAGTTTCAATGGCCAGAAGTGTAAATGAAATCGCTTAGAACTGATCCTGATACAAAGTACCTGTGGCTCACAGATTTCTTTGTTGTTTCTCTTTACAGGCACAACGACCAATGTAACGTACGAGGAAGCGATTGATCTTTTCCTGTACGAGACGGATCTCGACAGCACTGCGTCCAAGGTGCGGACGTACTTGAAAGCGTCCGGCACCTTCAGTGGCATTGTCAGCTACGGGCAGGAGTTGGACATCCCGCTATGGAATGCAACGATCAACGGCGCACCGCTTATCCACGCTTACCTCTCTGACGTCATCGGTTACACGTACACTCTCAAAATCGTGTTCAAGACGTCCGGCATCTACCCGTGGTACACAACAAGGATCCTCTCCACCTTTTCCCCCATCCATACATTGACGAACGGAGTTGGAATTGCTATCGGACTGTCGTACATTATTCCTTAAGAGTTTATGCCACATAAGCCCACCACCGTTGTTAGAAAGGAGACTCTTCTCTCGTGCTGGCTTGTAGACTTCGTCTTTTGTGCTGTTGCTGTGGTTCATGCTTCAGACAATGTGGCAGATGACTAGCTGCTCATAGAAAACGGCCGTAAAACGTTTGTTGTCTAGGTTTGCATCTCAGCTAAAATTTATCAGAAATATTTGCTAAGACAATGACACTAAGATGCGGACACAAAAAAGCAAACATTTTTCGACCGTTTTCTGTGAGCAGTGAGTCAGCTGACCGTATAGTTTCAAGTGGGAACCTCAAAGTGAATTCATTTTGAATATGAAGCTATGTTGTTAGATTCATCTGTAGTTATATTACGTATTGCACTAAAAATTTGTTTCGCAAAATTCTAATTTTATGGTAGAAGATTCATATAGACAGCAAATTGCTCCGATGTGAAGAAAAGCACACAACCAGTTGCAACAAAGGTGTTCGCTGTATATGATAGTACATAGACTTCACTATACTTCTACAATGCAGCCTAAACAACAACAAACTACCCGTGATAGCTGCTGTCATTGCTGAGATATTTGCGGCAGGTTGGAGCCATATTCAGTACACCGTCGTCACAAAAATTTGCCTGTTTTAAGTACAAGCAGAGCGTGACAACTGTTTATTTACAATGGCTTTAGACTTACGTCAAACCTTCCATCTAATTAAATCTGTAGTGGGTGGTAAAATAATAGGAAAATTCATATAAAAATTACGACTGAAGCGAATAATCTGTAATTGGTACTTCGCAACATGTTGAGGTAAACTGTGATACGCAATCATCAGAAAGGATTTAGACGATATTTACAGCTGAGGTGCTGAACGGAAGTTCTCTTTATGTTTCTACTAATGCTAGATAGCCGTAAACAAGTAAAAATTCGATAGCATACCGACTTTGGAATGATCTGTATGGCAATATCAGAGAAATTAATTACAGCTACAGCTTCAAAAGACAGCTAATGACCTAACCATTACAACTAAGTACCCTGCTTTCCCAAAGTTCCTAGCTGGGGCAGCCTACCTGAACATCCTGTTCTTAGAGCTCATTACGTCCTGCTGTTTCAGTTTTGTATTCTTACTGATAGTTGCTGTTGTACATTCTTTTCTAACCACTAATATTATTACTTCTTTTTTTTTACTGTTGGTAGTAGTATTGGTATAAATTTTATTAATTTCAAGACTGTACAGAGAACTCAAAATGGCCTTAGATACACGGAGAACAACCTTCCACCTCTGTGATTACCGTTATTATTAATAATATTATTATTTATAATATTTTAATTATTATCATCATTGAACTATCAAAAAATGTACTATATGTGAAATCCTGGTCTGATGAATAGAAAAATGTTACGAAATTAGCGTTTCGATACTGTTATATTCCTTAAATGCATGAAACTACATGAAACTGAAGGGACACATGAAGTCAGGGAAGAGCAGTGGAACATATTGAAGTGGTGTATTGCGATTCTGGCAACTGTACACATACCAATTCTAGAATAGGCTGCTGTTCCAGTGTTTTAGATACTTATGAGGTACGCTTATATGTGTTACTGTATATCATAATTAAAACAATGAACTTGAAAGAGAAGACGTGTCATTTCGAAAATCTTGAACACATTTTCTCTGCGTGATTCACAACAGCAATTTTTTGTGTAATAAGGGAGCAGTACCTTGCTTTATCTTTGATTTCTGAATGGAGCTAACATAGATAACAAGGTTGTTTCTTCACTGTTTTCAGACGTAATGGAGTTTCATTATACTCTTCATTATTTCCTCTACTTGGACGAAGGTGCCTTCTGCCACTAATACGTGTCATGTCCGATCCTTCACATGTGTTTACTATTGTCGTCCTCAGACAACAATCATCAGCGATGATTTTCCCGATATATGTGAAAAACATATGCAATACCTGCACAGAAAACATATAAACTCAGTGGTAAGTATTGCAACTCCTAAGTAAGACCAGAACCAATAACGATACCTAGGCGTTTCTGAGAAACTTAACTACTCTTGGAAAGCTATTTCCTCTTCTACTTCTGCTATTTTATAACCTGATGTTTTAAGGTCATTTGAATGTTACATTTCATGCATCAACGGCATTTCTAAATTTAACTGGCAATGTTCCTGTTTCCTTTGTTTATTAAACAGCAGTCAATCTCCATGTCTAAGGTTAGCACTATGTTTGCGCTGGTCACATTAATTCTTATTACTCGTTCGAACTGTATGGACACCTGTCTTGCATACCCTTTAGATTTACCCTAAAATGTTAATTTCGCTGAACCTTTGACCAGCACATCGCTCGGCATGTCGTCAGTAAAAAAAATCGTCGGACTTCCCATTTTGGAGCAATGGATAACCACTGATCTACACTCAATGATGTCCAAGTACTTTATTTAGTTTTGCAAACTTCTTAATACAGTCCTTGGGAGTTTTCCTTACTGCTTGCAGTATCCTACCTTGAAACGTTTCATGATCTTGGACATTAAAACAGATTTTTGCCTTCCAGTCCTTATCCTATTTTGCAAGGAGGAATAGCTTGGTCAAGATTCCTTCTCAAAAAATTCGGACCTAGCGAGCCTCTGTCGCTCAATCCCCGACAACATTCACGTTTGGGAAGCGACAACCCGAAAAAAGTTAAACGACAATGGTTATCTGATAAGGGCGACAGATTTAAATGCAAAGGTGGGTAACAACACGTGGCAAATGTTATTGGTTCTGAAAGGGAAGTAAATGGTCATTAATCATAATGAATATAAACAGAAGTGATTCTTATTAAATAATGATTTAAGGATAACGAACACTTTCTTCAGGCATAAAAAGATCCACAGATACACCTGGGCAGCTATAGGTTCTGCCAAAACTGTATGCTATGTGATAGCAAATAAGAAGACTTGGTCTCTGATGCAAGACACAGAAGTATTCAGAGATCCAGATGTTCTTTAGACCATGTCTCTTTAGTCTGAAGAATAAAACTACTTAAATTATGGAAGACAATTTCCAAACAGAAACAAAATAATAATGATACAACATTAAAAGTGCATCCAAATCGAGAAGAGAGCATCCAATTATTATATATTAGTTAAAATTGAGAAATGCATAAGTTTAAATTTAAAAGTGGATAATATCAAACAGGAACGGAATAATATAAAAGAAGCACTAGTTTTTGCAGCAAAGAAAGAAAAGTTTTGCAAAAGTGATCTGCAATCCTGCATGATGAATAGCCTAATTGAAGATAAGACAATCCTACTTAAAAAGAATGAAGTAATCAGGTGATCTACATCTGAGATTAAATTATAAAAGAATATCAGCTCTAGTAGAAACGAAAGTCAGTTAAGCTAAAAACCATAGTTGGGGAAATGTATATTACAGATATCGAACATTATGTAACAGGAAGACAAGAGAAAGCGTACAAAATAATGAAACATTTAAACAAAGATAAGGACAATCTATAAATGAACACAATATCTGAAACTAGTTGGTAACAATACTGTGGGAGTCTGGACAAAAGGTCAAGACAGTCAGGAGTTTCTGGTTGAAGCAGACAGGAAGTAGGAACTACAGGATGCATTAAATTGTAGGAGGAACGGGAAGACACCAGCTTATGATAAAATCAGTTTGGAACTGATGAAATATGCACCATGTAAGTAGGCTGTTTATATTTTCTTATTGGTAACGCCACGTAGCGCTCTATATGAAAAATCGCTGGCTGTGCTGTGTGCAGTCTGTGGGTAGTTTGCATTGTTGTCTGCCATTGTAGTGTTGGGCAGCTGGCTGTTAACAGCGCGTAGCTTTGCGCAGTTGGAGGTGAGCCGCCAGCAGTGGTGGATGTGGGGAGAGAGATGGCGGAGTTTTGTAATTTGTCATGAACTGCTACATATATTAAGACGATTAAGGTAAATACATTGTTTGTTCTCTATTAATATCTTTCATTTGCTAACTATCCCTATCAGTAGTTAGTGCCTTCCGTAGTTTGAATCTTTTATTTAGCTGGCAGTAGTGGTGCTCGCTGTATTGCAGTAGTTCGAGTAACCAAGATTTTTGTGAGGTAAGTGATTTGTGAAACGTATAGGTTAATGTTAGTCAGGGCCATTCTTTTGTAGGGATTATTGAAAGTCAGATTGCGTTGCGCTAACAAAATATTGTGTGTCAGTTTAAGCACAGTCCTGTATAAATAGTTCAAAGGGGACGTTTCATAACCAAATATATGAAAAATATTGATACTCAGTTTTTTCGTAAGAAGTTATTTATGCTGATCGCATAATGTACTTCTTTAAATTAAATAATCGTATTATTAGACTGTTATTATGAAACATCGTCATTGGAGTTCGCTACCAAGCACAGCGTTAATATACCACTGACTAGGATTGAACTCCCGAGGCTCCTCTGGTAAATTAAACTACATCTTTCGACAAGCAATTAATTATTAGTATGACATGATTACAATACTCGATTTTATCAGTGGCTGCTGACTAAGTGGTTATATACCCGAATAATGGAATATGGGCCAGATTTACAAGAAAGGAAATAGTTAAGAACGTTAGAATTCAAGCGTTTTTGGCCTGCGAAATCCATGTTAGAAATCGTATGCTAATTTTAACAAAACGATGTCATCAGTTGCTTATCTTGATTATCACTAACAAACATCATTGCCGCACCACATCTTCACTATGACTATATTGGAAATGGAAATGGAGTCCCATGCTTCTTGACAGAGCATAGGGAACGATGCGGGAGACCCACACCGCCGTACTAGGCAAGGTCTTAATGGAGGTGGTTTGTCGTTGCCTTCCTCCGACCGTAATGGGGATGAATGACCCCGCTGGGAATCAAACCCGGGACACCGTGCTCGGGGAAGCGCGAACGCTACCGCGAGACCACGAGCGGCGGATATGCCTCATTTAATAGAAAAAAATTCATGAATTCAATTTACATACTTTTCCTGCTTTCAATGAATCCAAAAATGTTTGATGGACTAAATCGAAACTCACTGTGGGGCATTTTAAGGAACAGGTGGATTCCATCTCATCTTGTAAGAACAGTAAAGGGCCTAATACGAATAACAAAATAAAATATCCGGCAGCAGGTATAATATATCGGAAATATACCAAGTGGACAGATAATGGTGACCTCTTTGACCCACTCTTTTTAGTATGTATATTGACGATGTAATCAAAAATTGGGAACAGATCACAAAATTGTTTAAAATTTTCAGTGTGGATGCGAGTATTCTGCCTTCTGCTGTCCACTAAGCAACTATCAGTTAGAATAAAAATGACCTACAAAGAATTACTTTTAATTTAAGTAAAATAGCCCCGGGAATACAAACTGAACATTTCCTCTGCGAAGAAAAATCAGTGGCATTTTTGAGCCCCCAGCCGATGTTAGTTAAGATACCTCCTTCATGCACCAAACGGTGGCTTGCGCAGTTTGTACATAAATGCATAAGAAAGAGATCGACTTTGACAAGCAGATCATAGAACAAGTTAATACATCTAAATATTTAGAGTAGTGTATTACATATGGGACAAATAATGAAATGCAAAATAAGTTAGACTTATTCAACTATTTCTGTGGAGGTACACGCAGAACGCTGGGAAAGAAAGACCACAGAGATAATCTATCGATTTTCTACAAGATTATGTCTATACATGCATACTCTAAGGATGCATGAGCCATGGACCTTGCCGTTGGTATACAGGCAGCCATACCGTACATGCAACCACAACGGAGGGGTATCTGTTGAGTGGCCAAACAAAAGTGTGGTTCCTGAAGTGGGGCAGCAGCCTTTTCAATAGTTGCAGGGGCAACAGTGTGGATGATTGACTGATCTGGCCTCGTAACATCTACCAAAACAAAACTAGCGTTTTACGGATCTGAGCGTGTCAGATCCCTTAATCAGGCAGATAGGTTAAAAAATTTAAAAAGGGAAATGGATAGGTTAAAGTTAGACATAGTGTAAATTAGTGAGGTTCGGTTTTCAGGAGGAACAGGACTTCTGGTTAGATGAATACAGGTATATAAATACAAAATGAAATGAGTATAATGCAGAAGTAGGTTTAATAATGAGTAAAAAAATAGGAATGTGGATAAGCTACTATGAACAGCATAGTGAACATATTATCGTAGCCAAGGTAGACACGAAGCCTACACCCACCACAGAAGTACAAATTTATATGCCTACTAGCTCCGCAGATGAGGAGGAGACAGAGGAAATGTATGATGAGATAAAACAAATTATTCAGATAGTTAAGGGAGCCGAAAATTTAATAGTCATGGGTGACTGGATTTCGATAGTAGGAAAAGGAAGACAAGGAAAAGTAGTAGGTGAATATGGGCTGGAGGAAAGGAAAGAAAAAAGAATCCAGCTGGTAGAATTTGCATTGTAATTTAATCATAGCTAACATCTGGTTTAAGAATCGTAAAAGAACGTTGAATAAGTGAAAGAGACCTGAAGACACCGGAAGGTTTCAGATTGATTATAAAATGGTTAGGAGAGATTTAGGAACCAGATATTAAATTGTAAGACATTTGAAATTGCAGGTGGTGACTGTGACTACAATTTATTGGTTATGAATTGCAAATTAAAACTGAAGAAACTGCAAAAAGGCAGAATTTAAGGAGGTGGGACCTGGGTAAACTGAAAGAACCAGAGGTTGTAGAGGGTTTCAGCGCGGAGTGACCGTACAGTTAGAGGCGCCACCTCACGGACTGCGCGGCCCCTCCCGCCGGAGGTTCGAGTCCTCCCTCGGGCATGGGTGTGAGTAAGTGTGTGTGTGTTTTCTGCTTTTAGCATAAGTTACTTTAAGAAGTGTGTAAGTCTATGGACCAATGACCTCAGCAGTTTGGTCCCTTAGGTATTCGCACACATTTGAACATTTGATTTAGAGGGTTTCAGAGGGAGCATTAGGGAACGATTGACAAGAACAGGGGAAAGGAATACATTAGAAGAAGATTGGGCAAGTTTGAGTGATGAGATAGCGAAGGCAGCAGAGGATCCAGTAGATAAATGTATCAAGTAGATAAAAACATGGGGGCTAGTAGAGATCCTTGCGTGACGCAAGAGATATTGAATTTAATCGATGAAAGGAGAAAATATAAAAAGGCGATAAATGAAGCAGGGGAAAGGAAACAGAAAAGTCTTAAAATGAGATCGACAGGAAGTGAAAAATGGCTAAACACGAATTAATAAAGGATATATACAAGGATGTAGAAGCATATATCGCTAGGGATAAGGCAGATACGTCTTAAAATGAGATCGACAGGAAATGCAAAATGGCTAAACACGAATGAATAAAGGATATATACAAGGATGTTGAAGCATATATCGGTTCTAGGCGCTCAGTCCGGAACCGCGCGACTGCTACGGTCGCAGGTTCGAATCCTGCCTCGGGCATGGATGTGTGTGATGTCCTTAGGTTAGTTAGGTTTAAGTAGTTCTAAGTTCTAGGGGACTGATGACCACAGATGTTAAGTCCCATAGTGCTCAGATCCATTTGAACCATTTTTTGAAGCATATATCGCTAGAGATAAGGCAGATATTGTCTACAGGGAAATTAAAGAGACCTTTGGAGAAAAGAGAAACACTTGTATGAATATAAAGAGTTCAGATCTTAAGCAAAGAAGGGAAAGTAGAAAGGTGAAAGGAGTATATAAAGTGTGTGTACAAGGGAGATGTACTTGAGGGCAATATTACGGAAATGAGAGAGGATGTAAGAAAAGATGAGAAGGGAGATGTGATACTACGTGAAGAATTTGACAGAGCATTGAAAGACTTAGATAGAAACCAGGTCCTAGGGGTAAACAACGTTCCTTTAGAGCTACTGGTGGCCTTGGGAGTGCCAACCATGACGAAATTCTCCCATCTGGTGAGCAAGATATATGAGACAGGTGAAATACCTCAGACTTCAAGAAGAATATAATAATCCCAATCCCACACAAAGCAGGTGCTGACAGGTGTGAAATTTACAGAACTATCAGTTTAATAAGTCACGGCTGTAAAATATAACACGAATCCTTCACAGAAATCGGAAGAACTGGTAGAAGCCGACCTCGGGGAAGATCAATTTGCATTTCGGAGAAATGTAGGAACACGTGAGGCAATACTGACCCTACGACTGATCTTAGAAGAAAGATTAAGGAAAGGCAAACCTACCTTTATAGCATTTGTAGACATAGCTAAAGCTTTTGACAATGTTCACTAGAATACTCTCTTTCAAATTCTAAAGGTGGCAGGGATAAAATATAGGAGCGAAAGGCTGTTTACAATTTGAACAGAAACCAGATGGCAGTTATAAGAGTCGAGGGGAATGAAAGGGAAGCACTGGGTGAGAAGCGATTGAGACAGGTTTGTAGCGTATCCTCGATCTTATTCAATCTGCATATTGAGTAAGCGTAAAGGAAACAAAAGAAAAATTTGGAATATAAATTAAAGTCCAGGGAGAAGAAATAAAAAGTTTTAGATTTACCAATGACATTGTAATTCTGTCAGAGACGGCACAGGACTTGAAAGAGTAGTTGAAATGAGGATATAAGATGAACATCAACAAAAGCAAAAAGAGAATAATTGAATGCTGTCGAATTAAAGCTGGTGATGATGAGGGAATTAGTTTAGGAAATGAGACACTTAGAGTAGTAAATGAGTTTTGCTATTTGGGAGGAGATGATGGTCGAAATAGAGAGGATATAAAATATAGATTGGCAATGGTAAGAAAAACGTTTCTGAAGAAGAGAAATTTGTTAACATCGAGCGCAGAATTAAGTGTCAGGAAGTCTTTTCTGACAGCATTTGTATGGGGTGTGGCCATGGACGATAAACACTTTAGACAAGAAGAGACTAGAATCTTTTGAAATGTGGTGCTACAGAAGAATGCAGAAGATTAGATGGTTAGATCACGTAACTAATAAGGAGGTAGTAAATAGATTAGGGGAGAAGAGAAATTTTTAGTGCAATCTAACAGAAGGCATCGATTAGTAGGACACATTCTGAGTCATCAAGGGATTACCAATTTGGTGCTGGTGGGAAGCATGGGGGGAGGGGGGGGTTGAAGGGAATTATAGTGGGCGACCAAGAGATGAATACAGTAAGCAGATTAAGAGCGATGTAGGTTTGCAGTAGTTACTCGCAGATGAAGAGGCTTGCACAGTATAGAATATCATGAAGAGCTGCATAAAACCATTCTTTGGACTGGAAACCGTAACAAAAACAACGTGGATGCGAAAACTGGACCCTTAAGAAGAAAGATGGAAAGACAATAGAAGCATGTGAAATGAACTTCCTTAGATAAGTTGATGTATATACCCTGCCGTAATGGATAACAAGATAAATGATGACATTCCGGTTGTACTGAATATGCAAAACATAATTGACAGAATAAAACAATAACTAGAAAGAACAAATAAAGTCTATGCCAGATGGAAGAATGACATGAACAACATAAGCGAAGGGGCCGGTTAAAATGGCTTGACCAATTTTGAGGGAGACAGAACAGATGAAAATTCTCAATCTCTGAGATATGTGATGATGATAAAATCAAACGCATACGACGGATTAAAGACGCACTTTTAGTAGTTGCAGAGGCCGAGTTGAAACATCTTAAGTAATCATTCGGCTGCTGCTGATACTGTGTGTACGCAAATGAAGAGCTGAATGCATCATGATTGCAACTTATTTATACAGTATGAGTGAAGATTCTAGTGACAAACAATTCGACACGAATCTTTTGCTAGGTGTTATAAGGAACGTTTGATCTCCAGCGACCCATTAGAGACAACAGCAACTTCTTTGCTAATCTTATCACTTCCACGTCTACATTGCTCTGAGAAGCAGTGATCATGCCTGCAATAAGAAAACATTTCTATTATGTCGTATATTTGCTCTCAGCAACACTGTTAACTGTCTTCGTGTCTCTTCACAGTCAGAGTGTTATGTGATATTACCACCTCGTAAAAATAAAGTTTCGTAGTTAATTATATGTTTGCTGGTGCACACTGAAATTCCCTCACCACAGTACCGCAGCATGCCGCCAGAGGAGCTAGAACATAATGGTACAGCAAATGCTCCATCATATGGCTTTCAGCGTGATCAAGCAAGTTCTAATATGAAGAACGAAATGGCAGACAATCTCTAGTGAAGAACCAGAAATCACAAAAAAAGTGGTGGTCCTAATGTTCCAAGGCCGGCGTATGACGATCGAAGTAGTAACCGAAAGAGTGAGAAGCAATCACTGATCAGTATTCAACATCTTGAATGGCACGACAGATGTCTCCAACGGTTGGGTTCCGCAAGTGCTGACACACATTGAAAAGTGCGCCGAAACGAGCCGGAAGCTGAAATGTTGCAACTATTAGTCCAGTCAAATGGTGTACAAAAGTCTCGAAGTCGAAAGTTCTGGTGTAGTTGTTTCTAGTGGTTTATCCTACGTTTTTTTGGGGACAGAGAACTTGAATCTAAGTTGTCCAACCAAACTTTTCCCCACAGTTACGAGAATGAATCAAAAAACCACTAAGATAATGTGTTTAGTGGTTTTCAGCTTATAACTTCTAAAAAATGTTCAAATGTGTGTGAAATCGTATGGGACTTTGAAACGTCCCCTTTTGAAAAATTGTATACGTGACTGGGCTTAAACTGACACACAATGTTTTTAGCGCAACGCAATCTGACTTTCAAAAATCCCTACAAAAAAATGGCCCTGAGTAACATTAACCTATGCGTTTCACAAATCGCTTACCTCACAAAAATCTTGGTTACTCGAACTACTGCAATACAATTAGTATGCTCACGAACACGAAATTGGTATTGAAATCCCTTGATTGTTCATGTTTTGTGAGTAAAAACTGTGGAATGTGTTTGTAAAATCTCAAAAAGGTCTTGCCTATCAGTGTCATTACAATTCTCAATTGTTCGAATTTTATTCTGAATTAACTCATTAGTATCAAATATGTCGTACTTGCAGAGTGATTGTTAGTGTCTAGTTCCGTAGAAAATTCCGAAATGTTGTCTAACAGAAGGTAAAGCCGATTAATTTCCTCGTCATGGTTTGAGAGCCAATCTTCAAATTTCAAAGCTATTGACTTACCTTCTTACTCTAAACTTATTTCAGCATCGTGAAAGTTTAAGATTGCTTTGTATTCATTCAAAAAGTCTACTCCCAATATAATTTCCGTCGACAATAATGGAACAATGAGAAAGTTCATAGAGAAGCTGTGGCTTTGACAAAAGGATTCTAAGTTGGTTTGCTGGCGTACATCTACACTTTTTCCAAAGATTGCACCTTGTAATTTAATCTTACGTAACGGAAGTGTGGGGCAATCGTTCGATTTGTTACATTTGCTAAAGGCTGTTTCACTAATTACTGAAATGGGACTGCCAAAGTCAAGTACTGCCGTAAATTTTACGTCATTTACTGTAATGTGAATCACAGGATATGCAATGTTGTTATGTTTTACGTCGTGTTCCTGGAGTAAGATGTCCCTAATGTCTTCCATTTTTACGTAATTACTAGCTGCGGCAGCTGCGTCGTCAGTTTCATACGTACGTTTCGTGGCTGCCAGCGGTATGAGTCATTGCCTATTGTCTCTTTGTTGGCGCGCGCCGTTATTGGGATTTGGAGACCTAACTTCTACAAATTCACCTTGTCGAGAGGGCCCTGCTCTGTCTGAATCCCGCCAGTTCTGATGCAATTCAGGTCTGTCGTTACGATTATATCGTCTGTCGTCATGTCGGTAGATTCCATAGTTTCTTTCTTGTCGGTCACGTGGTGGAGAACTTCTCCCTGAATCGTAACTGCGTGCTGGTCCGTTGCGTCTAAAGTTATTCTGTCTCCCTTGATAATATTTATTTTGGTTCCCATATTGTCTGTTTCTCTGATTGTCTCTGTGATAGTCATTACCGCGGAGAGGTGATCTTTCCCTGTAGTTATTACAACTCTGCCAACGGTTTTCGTACGGGTGGTGTCTGTTTTGGTCACGATTTGTGTTGTGAGAATAGCCTTGTCGTGTCCAGTCATTATTTCTTTCATCGCGGAATTGCGACGAATGTGACCTGTAATTGTTGTGTTCCTGTTTTCGCGTTCCGCGATTATCAGTGTCAATTTCTAATTCTTGTAAGAGTCCCTGAAAAGCTTCAATGTCGTCTTTGCAACGTCCTGCCAAAATAATATGTCGTAAATGTTCAGGTAATTTGATTAAGCAAATGCGGATGAGTTCTGAGGGGCTGCATGGGTCTGACAGGTACTGATTCTTGTGCAACATGTCTTCAAAATATTTCACAAGACAGGAAAATTCAGATTGTTCGAAATGTTTCATCATTATGATGCTATGTTTTACTCGGTCTTGTGTAGCTTGAGACCAATATGCTGAGAGGAAGGCATGGTAAAATTCTCCTTCACTGTGACAATCGTGAATGACCGATCGCATTCTTACAGCTGGTTCATTCTCTAAGTAGCCACACATAAATTCTAATCTGTGCTCTAATGACCGGTTGGGAGGAAAACAATGAGAGAATTGATGAAGCCATGCTTGTGGATGAATGTCATTGCCAGAATTCTTAAATGTTTTGAATTCACGTGTAGTAATGAACAGCTTATAGTCAAAATCATCATGTCGGCGAGTCACATGTCGGTCATTGTTACGCCGTTTCGGCGGTTCCATCTCAAAATTCGGTGTGCCTTGCCAATTTCTTTCATAATTTCCGAAGTGTCCTGTGTTATTATTTTGTGGTTGTTCCGTATTTCTAAGTCCCTCTTCCGGTGTTGGAGCGCGAGTGTCCTCTGAAATATGTAATTTTTGTATTACTTGTGTCAGCTGATCTTGTACTCCCCCAGATTTCTCTTTGGTGTTGCGTATTAATTTGATTCTGATTTTGTTTGAATTTCCTAATTTGTTCGCACTCTTCTGTGTCATTAAAGACTACCGGTTTTGTGTCATTCAGATTATCATCTAGCTTTGTAGATAAATTATTTAGCTGATCCGAAAGTTCATCTACTTTCTCTGGTAATGAACTAATTTCCTCCATGTGTCTTTCCACTGTGTCCTTTAAGTTTTCCTGAGTTTTTGCAAGTTGCGTAACCGAATCGGTAGATGCAACTGAGTCAATTTTAGCTTGCAAGGTTTCATGATTTTCATGAACAATAATTTGCAGTTCTTTTATGGCTGCTTCGTGATTCTGCAATGCATTTTCATGCCGCGAAAAAATAGGTTGGAAATGTTCACAAATTTGTGTTTTTGCGTCATTACAGACTTTTTGACATTTCGATTCTGTTTTATGTAACTCAGTAGTTAAATCTTCACGTGTTTGTTCAAGCGTGGTGTGAAGATTTTGTCCAATTGCATCTAACTGTTGCTGTGTTTGTCTCTGGTGTTGTTCCATTGGGTCTAACTTTTGAAGATTTTGTTCCATTATGTCTAACTTTTGAAGCTTTTGCTGTGTTTGTCTCTGCTTTTGTTCCATTTGTTGCGTTAGCTGTAATAACAATGCATTAGTGTCTGGAATCTGTTCCTCTACACTTTTCGGCAGTGCATTAGCACCGGCAACATTCACATTTTGACAAGCAGAAAATGTGTCTTGACTTATTTGAGAAAACGGTGAGGACGCAAAACCTGAATCTACAGTATTTGCAAAATTGTGTCCTGCCATTTCGGATTCCTGAGGCGAGCTATTGCCGACCGATCGATCGATAATGCTTCCCTGTTCACTAATTGTTTCACTGCCTACGCCATTGTTTGCCGCCCGCTCCATTTCCCTATGCACAGTTACCAAATTACTATGTTGAACATTAGTTAATTCATTACATGGTGGCGCTAACACACTGCTTTCGTCTTCACTGTCATTTCTCAGTTTACTTTGGAGCCTAGTATTACGTTTTTCACACGCCGTTATTGTCACAATATTTCACACGACAACACAGAAAAACACAATTTGAAGAGCAAAAATAAGAGAACACATTAACATAACACTGAAAATAATATCTAGTTAATTGCAAGCGCAACTGCGAAATACTTGCTGCAAATCTACATGCATGCCACAACTGTTTTACTGTACAACAATGAAAAACTACAACTACAAAGGAAATTCTCTCTATAATTACGCGCTAGCAATAAACAAAAGCTACACTAATTACACAACTACAAGAAAAAATCAGAAGATTCCAGTGAGGTATTCTCGGCTAAGGGTCGACATATGAAACATCCCCTTTTGAAAAATTATATACGTGACTGGGTTTAAACTGACACACAATGTTATTAGCGCAACGCAATCTGACTTTCAAAAATCCCTACAAAAAATTGCCCTGACTAACATTAACCTATGCGTTCCACAAATCGTTTACCTCACAAAAATCTTGGTTACTCGAACTACTGAAATACAGCGAGCGCCACTACTGCCAGCTAAATAAAAGATTCAAACTACGGAAGGCACTAACTACTGATAGGCATAGTTAGCAAATGAAAGATTTTGATAGAGAAGAAATGATGTATTTACCTTAATAGTCATAATATACGAGTATATAGCAGTTCATGACATCCAGTCTTACAAATTTCAAAACTCCGCCATCTCTCTCCCCACATCCACCACTGCTGGCGGCTCACCTCCAACTGCCCAGCGCTACGCGCTGTTAACATCCAACTGCCGCTGCCCAACACTACAATGGCAGACAACAATGCAAACTAGCCACAGACTGCACACAGCACAGCCAGTGATTTTCATACAGAGCGCTACGTAACGTTGCCAATAAGAAAACAAAAACAGCCTACTTACAACTTAACTGCTAAGGTCATTAGTCCCTAAGCTTACACACTACTTAACTTAAATTATCCTAAGGACAAACACACACACCCATGCCCGAGGGAGGACTCGAACCTCCGCCGGGACCAGCCTATAAATTCTAAAGGAAGCTATTTGTGCAAAAAGTGGTTTGGTAGTAAAATAAAGAAGAAAAAATTACCAAGACTTTATGTCTGTAACATTTTTTTGTGCGTCGTATGGTTTCCATGTAGAAGAGTGGTGAAATATCGGGGAAATCAGTAACTTTTGGAAAATAGCGAAGGGAAAAAAAAGGAATTCTCTGTTTAGGTGAATTATTAGGTTGGTGCATAAGTTTGTGGCGTTTCTGTTTTACTTGTCGGTATTCCGGATACTATGGATTTATTTATAGATTTCGATTTTTTATTTGTAGTACACTCTTGCTATTCGAGTTTACATATTGTCATTTGGAGATAGTCAGCGGAGCTGTAGATGGCAGAAAATCGATTGCCAAGTGGAGAAATGGGAACATTTTCGATGTTTTGCCATGTTTAAGTTCAGTGAGGAGGGGGTAGGGGGTGACAGCAGCCAGAAACATTTGCCTGTGACTGGGGATAATATCACTGGACAGAACACGGCAAGAAAATGGTTTTTTCGTTTTAAGGAGGATCGTTTTGACATTAGTGACCCTCCAAGTTCAGGAAAACCTTTGGGATTTGATGAAGATCGTTTAAATGCAATAACCCTCAATGACCCACGTCAGTGAACTCAATATCTGTCAGATGTGAAGAACTGTGATCATTCCTCCGTACAATGGGAAAGGTTCAAAGATCGCGTATTGGTACTGCATTCTCAACCAAAATCTCAAACATCAGTGGATGGTCACATGTGCATCTCTGCTTGCTCGTCATCAACTGGGTCATGAACAACACCGACCTTTCCTATATCTTTACTGGTGACGAGAAATGGTGGCTGTAAGGTAACATAATGGAAAGAAAGGAATGGTTGAGCCCAAGCGATTCCTGTAGAAGGACCTGCGCACTTCCGCAAGAGATAATGTTATGCATTTCGTGGAACAGCGACGGTGTGATGTACCTCGAATTGCTTGCCCGAAGTGTAACCATAAGTGCTGTCATTTGTTGTCGACAACTGCGACATCTTGCAGACGCAATCCGAGAACAACGACCAGCAAGACTGCGTGAAGTGATGCCACTCCACGATAATGACCGCCCACATTCTGCTAGACTGAAAAAAAAAAAAAAAACACTGTGCAGCAGCTGGGTTGGAAGGTCACTCCGTACCCACCTGATCTTGCGCCCTCAGATTTTCACCTTTTGCGCCCTCTATCGAACAATCTTCAAGGAACTTCCCCGGGTGAAACTGCGCTCCGAACATGCCTCAACGAGTCCTTCGCCTCAAAACCACTTCATTCCTACAGTCGCGGAATCAAAAACGTATCAGAGCGTTGGCAGACGGTTGTAAATATTATTGCAGGAGAATATATTGTAACCTCCCCACACACACACACACACACACACACATATATATATATATATATATATATATATATATATATATATATATATATATATATATATATACAAAGGGTGTTACAAAAAGGTACGGCCAAACTTTCAGGAAACATTCCTCACACACAAATAAAGAAAAAATGTTATGTGGACATGTGTCCGGAAACGCTTAATTTCCATGTTAGAGCTCATTTTAGTTTCGTCAGTATGTACTGTACTTCCTCGATTCACCACTAGTTGGCCCAATTGAAGAAAGGTAATGTTGACTTCTACCATTGCTGCTAGAACATGTGCCTTTACAAGTACGACACAACATGTGGTTCATGCACGATGCAGCTCCTGCACATTTCAGTCAAAGTGTTCGTACGCTTCTCAACAACAGATTCGGTGACCGATGGATTGGCAGAGGCGGACCAATTCCATGGCCTCCACGCTCTCCTGACCTCAACCCTCTTGACTTTCATTTATGGGGGCATTTGAAAGCTCTTGTCTACGCAACCCCGGTACCAAATGTAGAGACTCTTCGTGCTCGTATTGTGGACGGCTGTGATACAATACGCCATTCTCCAGGGCTGCATCAGCGCATCAGGGATTCCATGCGACGGAAGGTGGATGCATGTATCCTCGCTAACGGAGGACATTTTGAACATTTCCCGTAACAAAGTGTTTGAAGTCACGCTGGTACGTTCTGTTGCTATGTGTTTCCATTCCATGATTAATGTGATTTGAAGAGAAGTAATAAAATGAGCTCTAACATGGAAAGTAAGCGTTTCAGGACACATGTCCACATAACATATTTTCTTTCTTTGTGTGTGGGAATGTTTCCTGAAAGTTTGGCCGTACCTTTTTGTAACACCCTGCATATAACCTCCCAACACTAAAAAATATAATTATATATCATTCACATTCAGCATAACCTACCAACAGATAAATGCCGTATAACATTCACATTCAGTGAAACTTTCGAACAGTTTATTATCCCGTAACCTTGCAATAATAACGTATGACTAATCTCTCAATAAAAAAATGTGACTCATATATAACCTTTCAATAATTAACGGACTGTGAATCTAAACTGAAAAATATGGACGTCAGCAGTGCTGAGTCATGGCCCTGAAAGATCATACTGAATAAATTGAAAATTCTTACCTCAATAAGGTCGCCGGATAACGCATATATATCTGCTCCTATAAGAAATTTTTCTGGCAGAGCCCAGTGCAATGCTCGCCGATAGATTTGTCATGCATAAAAAGAAACAACTGATTTTTCTTTACAATAATCGGGATGACCATGGATTGGAGAAATTAGTAAATTCTTTAAGTTGAGATGAATGATTGTCAAAAGTTAATTTTTTTATAAGAAAGAATATTATTAAGATATATTTTAAAACATTTTACATGGGACTTGATAAAACAATGGTACATATGCGCGGTGCTGCTTTTACCTTAAACTACATCGCTCAGGCACCGCCATCGCTCCCTACGACCAGCCCAGCCAACACGATACACCAGACTGCTAGCTACTTCTTACTCCTACTTCCACACACTGCTCTCTGGTCTGAGATTCTCCTATAGCTTACATATCGCAGGCAGCGCGTGAGCAATCCATCGAAATTACATATGCTCGAGTGCGCTAGCAAAAAATTCCTTAGTCATGGACCCCTTACAGTATTATTGATGATTAAAGTCTCTGTTACGTGTATCGCTTGTCTTTGTTACACTTAGGGAAAACGCCACGAACTTATGCACCAAACCAGTATTTCATTTGTAGTTCCTTGACTATCAACGTTTTTACCTGGAAAACCATAGAAGAAGCCCTCCCTTGTGTCATTTGTGACCTTCACTAAATCACAAGGGGGAAGAGGGCGGAATTGTTCATGTCTAAACCCCTAATGGTCCTCACTACCCCAGTTCGTTTACGTCCACTGCCGCGGTCCTCTCTCTCTCTCTCTCTCTACAGCGGGGTGAAATTAATTTCGTTTCCGAGTGTTTTCGTCCAGTAATAAGTGTTTTATTTCAGAAAAAGATTTGAATGCGTGTGCAATGAAAGTGGTCCACGAAAGAAGAATAGAAGTGTTCTGGGGTGCTAGTAAAAGAAAATGACAGGAAGGAAGATGTTTTGGAGAGTAAAACTTCTGTTAGCGTACGTGTTTCATGTCAAGAAAGTTACATAAATAAAAGAATGATAGCTGTTCATCTGAAGAAAGCCGCTAAACCAAGCACATCTTCAGGAAAATTCAGGTCATCCTCTGAGTATTTTTATTCCAAAACATATTGTTTTGTGTGTCTAACAGGCATTCCTGAAGATTACGCAAGGACACAACAGCGACTGCTTCCTCATAAACGCAATTTGGTATTTCAAGTGACGAAAATAGAGATACAGCTGGGAAACAGGCTCAGCTACGTGGACGTTATTTCGGTGGAGCAGTTATCAGCAGAATACAGCCGGTAACAGACGTGGTTACTACTCGTCGTCAGCATCATGATAAATTTTTAAAGAGATCTTCATTAATAGGCCCAAAGATCATGAAAAAAAAGGAAGGTTGGCCCTCATGGTGAAGAGGTTGAGAGGGCTATGAATTACATTTTCATTTTTATGGAAAGCAGTGTCGAGCAATGTCAGTTTTCATTCGACTTCTTAGTGACTCAGGCAGAGGGCAACTACTTTCCTCAAAGAGAGACTGTAATACAACATTTATGGGAGAAATGTAGGGTGTCAGTAGAGACTCCTCATGAAAGTTAGCCCATATGTGCTAGTAACAAGGACTCCGCAACAAATGCGCCAAGGAAATCTAAAACTGTTTTAGCATTGGTGGGGCCTGAGGATGGCGGTAATGTGCCGCTAAAACGTCGTGTGGGACAATAAAGGTATTTTCAAGATATAGCTGTGGTGGTTCTTTTTCCCATATATATTGTCAGCTGAAGTCCCACGTCCATGCAATAGGATGGACATCCATAAATTAAATGTGGGGAAGATGTTATCATATCAAAGAACGAACAGAATACAAACGTACGTTTCAAAAATATAGGCCATAAGATTTTGACAGATGTGTGGTACAGTGGAAAACGTTCATCAGAAGGAAAGAACGTTTTAGATGGGTAGAGACAGCGGCCGATATAATTCTTGAAGAGATACGGTCAGTACCGTACGCCTCCTTCAGAGTCTTTCTTGGACGAAAATGAAAGTCTTTCACCGGGGGTTCTCTAAGTTTTCTTAGACTGATACTCAAGAAGAAGAGAGGGAACACTGACAATTGGGAAAAAAGCTTTAGCCATTTCATACTGTGTTATAAGCGTTCTCACGCCAAATTCTTTCCTTTCCCTTTTACAAACTGGACTGTCATCTTTTATTTATAAGAAGTACGAGTCACGAAAACTAGTTGATGCTGTATCATCCTTGGTATATTGCACCTCTTATTGCGAAGCTGTTCGGCTTGAAGTGCCAGCAATGATAAGACAATCATTAAAAATAGACCCGACAGCTTTCCATCAATGTGTTCATGACGACGAAGGCTTTAACACTCGTACAATGGATGGATATGCCTTCCATGTGAAGGGGGGAATACATTTGGTAACCCCTAGAAATGCTATTGCTCCAAATCAAGGAATTGTCCGAGTAACTAGTTCGTGAGATAGGAGCTGTTGCTATAAAACGTTTTGGAAAAAAAAAAAAAAAAAAAAAACAGGTTCTCTTGGCTGAATCAGTATCAACATCGAGGAACTCAAACAGCTATTTATTTCAGCTGATACCATCACACCGTCTTTGGCAGACCTGATTTGGCTTTGCGGCAAGTGGGAAGATGTGTCCAGGATTCCATGGTTTCATGGAGCAAATCACAAGTTGTCTCCCCTTTGATACTACCCACATTACTTGTCTTCCCTTTATAAACGCTCCATCATTTGATCGCGATGCACTACATACAGCTTTACAGCATAGAGAAGAGCAAATCGATTAATCAAGAACCGACTGTGAACAACTTCGACCAACCTGGTCGATTCTTACCGCTGGTGCTGTAGGAGAAGCACCATCACCTGTAACACGGTCTCAGTGACTCGACTTCTCGCAGTCGATAGAACTGAGGATGGTCGTTTTGAAACTGTTAAATTCTACAGGAAAGACAGGGTTTTGCCGTTTACTACCTTGAACAATGCACTCAAAATAAGAAATGAATCCATTTCCATCAGTCCTACGACTATTTTCAAAGAATCACAATTGCTAAACAATCTGATCAAAAACATGAAGATTTCTTAAAATACGAACTGTGCACTTATACGTTGTCTCTTGACACCTACGGTGTGAGAAAAGGAATCAGTTCTGCATTATACAAAACATTCAACCTAGCTGAACGGGAAAATCTCTAAGGGCGTGTGTACTTTACACATGGAGGATACTTGCTGTATAGTGTCGTGTGCGCCATGGGTCAATCGTTTTCATCAGTTCGTGAAATTTATGTTTTATATATTGAGTCCAAGAACAAGGATAGTGCTGTAGTCGTCTCAAGAACGTACTAAAAATGCTGACCGAGCAAGAATATCAGGCAAACAGGTGTCAGCAGGTGGCATGTTAGATGAAACAATGATCCCATATCACGCGAAAAATTCGTAGGCAGTATGAAAAAGCAAAGCGGTATCCTTGCAGGGTTGAAAGGCAACTTTGCAACATCTGGCATTCACGCAAAGAAGGTGTAAGAGGATGCGGACGCACTTATTGTAACCACAGCAATGGCTCTCGCACAAGAGCGTAACTCCGAAGTTATTATGGATAATGTGGTATAGACAGCAACGATGCCACTGAATAGTTTCTCAAGTTGGCACAACGAGAGACACAGACGACAGCGTCCTCTAGCCGGTGCTGTCGAGGTCTACGAGCTCCGCGACTGTTTCAGCCCATTTGATCAGGTGCAGCCAGCCAGGACACTTCGCTTCAGCATCACACCTACGTACAAAGTTATGTAATCGTTTATCACCTTGTTTTTGCACCAGTAAACCACGTTCTTGCAGTACCGACTTGTATTACCTTTTCCCGTTCCTACCCAAGTGCCGCCTCCCAGGTGGGATACAAAAGATAAAGATGTAGATTTGCTCTCGCTTCCCACGCCGGGGTTCCCGTGTTCGATTCCAGGCGGGGTCAGGGATTTTCTCTGCCTCGTGATGACTGGGTGTTGTGTGATGTCCTTAGGTTAGTTAGGTTTAAGTAGTTCTAAGTTCTAGGGGACTGATGACCATAGATGTTAAGTCCCATAGTGCTCAGAGCCATTTGAACCATTTTTTGTTGATTTGCAGGTGATCATGATTGGTCGTTGTCGGGGCGTACATTCAAATGTATACCTCCTGAAGCCGGGCAAAGAGACAGTTTCACAACTCATTTTTTTTCTCCTGACTGCCAATCAGACTCCCCACTGCCAACATACTGTTTATGGATGCCGTGGAAGGATGTGACACAATTTCAGCCTCGTTAAAACAAGAGCACTGAAATTTTGAAAGATTCTACGACACATACTGACGCTGTCACTTATGCTGGCCTTACCTTTTTCACTGTATTGTACAAACTGACTGATAAGGAAGGCACGTCCTTGAACAAATTGAGGCATACATGCTACCTAAAGTCTCCGCAAAGAGCACCAGCCCAAACGGCGTCCGTATCTCCTACTGAGACTGCAGTACAGCAACATACGTCGAGAGTATACTTTCAATTACAACAATGGCTTGGAAACGAAAAAAGATCCTCAGCAATGGGGTTGGAAGAAAACGAAAGGTGGTCAGCAGCCAGCACCAGATGCAGTTTTAAAACTTATTTCTTGTAAATGCATGAAGGCCTGTCAGACAAAATGTGGTTGCAAAAGCCAGGCCTCAGCAGTTGCCTGAACTGCAAGAACAGCTGCCATAAAACATTTCCGTTGCAGAAATTGAAGATGAAGCAGAGAATGGCCCGGAGTTCCCAGGATTACTTGAAGGTAACCATGCATAAACAATTCTATCTCACCTTCATTTCTTCACTCACTATTTATTTTTGTGTTCAAGATATGTTTCTTAGTAAGTACTACTACCTCATATGTTCAATAAATTGCCAAGTATTTGGAATTAAGTCACTGATTATTTGATTTAGGCGTAGAAAAACTGAGTACTTAAATACTTGTAAATTGTACAGAAATTCGCCTCCTTTATTAGCGTTTAGAATAATGATCACCTGCATGAAATAAAGAAATATATATTAAAGATGTTTTTGCTGTTTTCCAAAAATTAATTATTTCCCCGATATTTCAACACTCTTTTGCGTGGAAACCATATGACGCAGAAAAAATGTTAGGTACTTAAATGTAGGTAATTTTCTTCTCTTTATTTTACTACAAGTAGCTTGCTTTGCAAATTATAAGCTGAAAACCATACCGAACATTGTTTTGGATGGTTTTCTGATGATTTGTCATATTTTTAGGGAAATGTTTTGTTGAACGACTCCAGATTCGTGTTCAGCACGCAAAATACATGACATAAACCACCAAAAACAATTACACTATAACTTTTTACTTCAAACTACCATTTGACTGTATTCAAACATTATGAATCACCTCGAAGGGAGCGATCTATTGATACGTAATCAGCATGGTTTCAGAAAACATCGTTCTTGTGCAACGCACGAAGTAATGGCTACTATCGACAGGGGATCTCAAGTTGATTCCGTATTTCTAGATTTCCGGAAGGCTTTTGGCACCGTTCCTCACAAGCGACTTCTAATCAAGCTGCGGGCCTATGGGGTATCGTCTCAGTTGTGTGACTGGATTGGTGATTTCCTGTCAGGAAGGTCGCAGTTCGTAGTAATAGACGGCAAATCATCGAGTAAAACTGAAGTTATATCAGGTGTTCCCCAGGGAAGCGTCCTGGGACCTCTGCTGTTCCTGATCTATATAAATGACCTGGGTGAAAATCTAAGCAGTTCTCTTAGGTTGTTCGCAGATCATGCTGTAATTTACCGTCTACTAAGGTCATCCGAAGACCAGTATCAGTTGCAAAGCGATTTAAAAAAGATTGCTTTATGGTGTGGCAGGTGGTAGTTGACGCTAAATAACGAAAAGTGTGAGGTGATCCACATGAGTTCCAAAAGAAATCCTTTGGAATTCGCTTACTCCATAAATAGTACAATTCTCAAGGCTGTCAATTCAACTAAGTACCTGGGTGGAAAAATTACGAACAACTTCAGTTGGAAAGACCACATAGATAATATTGTGGGGAAGGCGAGCCAAAGGTTGCGTTTCATTGGCAGGACACTTAGAAGATGCAACAAGTCCACTACAGAGACAGCTTACACTACACTCATTCGTCCTCTGTTAGATTATTGCTGCGCGGTGTGGGATCCTTACCAGGTGGGATTGACGGAGGGCATCGAAAGGGTGCAAAAAAGGGCAGCTCGTTTTGTATTACCACGTAATAGAGGAGAGAGTGTGGCAGTTATGATACGCGAGTTGGGATGGAAGTCATTAAAGCAAAGACGTTTTTCGTCGCGGCGAGATCTATTTACGAAATTTCAGTCACCAACTTTCTCTTCCGAATGCTAAAATATATTGTTGAGCCCCACCTACATAGGTAGGAATGATCATCAAAATAAAATAAGAGAAATCAGAGCTCGAACAGAAAAGTTTAGGTGTTCGTTTTTCCCGCGCGCTGTTCTTGGAGTGGAATGGTAGAGAGACAGTATGATTGTGGTTCGATAGACCCTCTGCCAAGCACTTAAATGTGAATTGCAGATTAATCATGTAGATGTTGATGTAGATGTATCTAAGGCCAATCCCAGGTGACTTCAGGAGGCTGATCACTATGGACGAGTGCTCTGCGTGTCGCTATGACCCCGAAACAAAGGAGAAAAGTAAGCATTGGAAACATGTGGATTACTCACGACGGAATCTCTGCTGCTACGGTCGCAGTTTCGAATTCTGCCTCGGGCTTGGTTCAAATGGCTCTGAGCACTATGGGACTTAACATCTATGGTCATCAGTCCCCTAGAACTTAGAACTACTTAAACCTAACTAACCTAAGGACATCACACACATCCATGCCCGAGGCAGGATTCGAACCTGCGACCGTAGCGGTCACGCGGTTCCAGACTGAAGCGCCTAGAACCGCACGGCCACCCTAACCTCGGGCATGGGTGCGTGTGATGTCCTTAGGTTTATTAGGTTTATGTAGTTCTAAGTCTAGGCGACTGATGACCTTAGATGTTAAGTCCCATAGTGCTCGGAGCCATTTGAGCCATTTGAGTCCACACGGAAAGAGGCCGAGAGCCAACCATCATCGAACGAGGCGATGCTGAGCGTTTTATGGAACTGTCAAATTATACTGGTAAGGAGTTAACCGTCGTAGGAGCATACTGCTGAAATCTCCTGTCGAGTTTACTGGAGGCTGCCAAGACGGAGCGTCGCGGAAAGGCGTCCATGAGGGTGTTTTTATACTGCTGGCCAACCAAAATGCAACTCCAAGAAGTACTAGAGATACCACAGCCAAATTGATTTGAGAGATGACGCGTTGTACAAAGATCACATGATCGAAAATACAGCACCATGTGAAGTGAGGAAGATGATGAAATTAGTATTGAGCGTTGCCACCATTGCTGACTGCACGCCTGCTACAGGCCTTGTTGTTGAATCACAGAGGCTCTGAATGTGTTGTTCGGATATAGCAGTCCATGCTGCTTCCACATATTGTCGAAGCTGATCTGGTGTAGCAGCGGGTGGTGTATCCCGGGCCGTTGTTCCGCATTCATCGAGGATGACGTTAGCGATTGGGAGATCGGGAGAACAGGGAGGCCGAGACACCATTGCAATCCGATGGGCGACGATGTGGCGTACGTTTTGTTATTCAGTGGTTTGGCATTTAACTAATTTGTAAACGAAAATGTTAATCTTATTTTATTACAGTGAGTAATTACTAAATAATTTTTCTCCCGGCTAAAGATTTGGTCAAGTTCCTAAAGAACTCCAAGTTAACGTTGTGTTACAGTGTTGTCTTTAAGTTGTGTAAGTGTCACTAAATCACAGTTCATACAACAGATTCTATACAACTATTGATTATGACGGAAACAGTTATCTTCAGCAAAATGATCATTAAAACCACAGAATATCAGCCGCGCACAACACTGACGTTTGTTGCCTGAAACAATATTCTTCGCAACTCGTGCGTAATTAATTTCGGCTCCATACATCAGCTAGAAAAGCTTGTTATAAGGATCGTGCTATGAGCACTGTTTGTAAAGAACCAATATGATTCGAATTATTTTCATTAAAATGAGTTCGGGACCACCGGTGCACATTTATTTTTACACATTTGTATTACTTTCGGCATTTATGTCTGCAGAGTTGTATAATTTGAATTTGCCGCTGAGATAATTGTTAAGAAGGCGGCAGACAATTGATAGAGACTTTCTATTGTTAGAGCAAATAGGATAAGTATTTGAAATGCTTATTAAACTTTACTTTCGTATTGAGCACTATTTAGACTTCATCAAGCAAACATTTGATTTTTTTCTTAGGAAAACATAGACAAAAAACGCGATACAAATCGCTGTCATCAATGGCTGCGCTCCTTGCAGCGGAAAGAAATAATTACCACAGATAATGCTTACTGAGAGAGGAATTAAAGTTACAAATAATTATTAACTCATATTTATAATAATAATGAACTCTATTCTCAGTAATAATTAACAAATAATTACAATTTCTTAACAGACCTCAGTTCGATATGCGTCTTGCGTCCTGAACCTACAAAAGCCAACCAACAAAAGGTAAAAACAAAGGAAGACAAGCGCAGATCATAAAACGAATTTACAATTATCATTGTCTTTGTATGATACACATAGACATGTCCAATGACATCATAAAATATTATATAAATAATTAATATTTATAATCGTTTTCACTGTTTTTTCATATGTCATAATGTTTATAACTGTTAGAGGCATAATTTACTCTCGTCGCACTGTAGCTAAAATTTATCTCGTGGATGTCACAACGAACAAGCATTGAACACTGCGTGACACGTATGATCGCGCATTAGTCTTTTGTCAAGAGGCCATCGGCAAGCTCCAAAGGTACGGGAGGACAACAGGATCCAACATTTCAGAAATGCGTACTAGGGGTGAATAGAGTAGTGTAGTAGCATCCCCAAACCATAGTACCAGGTGCAGGACCAGTTCGGCGATGCATAAGGCAACAGTCAACAATTTCTCAGCACAGTGTCTTCATACTCTATTCCGACCATCTTGTGGTGCAAGCAGAATCTGAATTCGTCGTAAAAACAGTGTCGTTATATTCGGTTGTCTATGTCCGTCGTTCATCACACCACTACCGGCGCAAACGCCTGTGGCGTTGACTCAGTGGTGAATGCACCAACGGATGCCTTGCGGACAGTCCACTCTGCTGGAAACGACGTCGAATGGTATGAGCGGGCACCGCATGTTGTGTAACATGGTAGATGTTATTTTCCTACAATTTCGTAAGGCGTTCGATACAGTTCCGCACTGTCGCCTGATATACAAAGTAAGAGCCTACGGAATATCAGACCAGCTGTGTGGCTGGATAGAAGAGTTTTTAGCAAACAGAACACAGCATGTTGTTCTCAATGGAGAGACGTCTACAGAAGTTAAAGTAACCTCTAGCGTGCCACAGGGGAGTGTTATGGGATTGATTTTCACATTCTATATAAATGACCTAGTAGATTGTGTCGGAAGTTCCATGCGGCTTTTCGCGGATGATGCTGTAGTATACAGAGAAGCTGCAGTTATAAAGTTGCAGCGAAATGCAGGAAGATCTGCAGCGGATAGGCACTTGGTGCAGGGAGTGGCAACTGACCCTTAACATAGACAAATGTACTGTATTGCGAATACATAGAAAGAAGGATCCATTATTGTATAATGATACGATAGCGGAACAAACACTGGTAGCAGTTACTTTTGTAAAATATCTGCGAGTATGCGTGCGGAACGATTTGAAGTGGAATGATCATATAAAATTAATTGTTGGTAAGGCGGGTACCAGGTTGAGATTCATTGGGAGAGTCCTTAGAAAATGTAGTCCATCAACAAAGGAGGTGGCTTACAAAACACTCGTTCGACCTATACTTGAGTATTGCTCATCAGTGTGGGATCCGTACCACGTCGGGTCGACAGAGGAGATAGAGAAGATCCAAACAAGAGCGGCACGTTTCGTCACAGGGTTATTTGGTAACCGTGATAGCGTCACGGAGATGTTTAGCAAACTCAAGTGGCAGACTCTGCAAGAGAGGTGTTCTGCATCGTGGTGTAGCTTGCTGTCCACATTTCGAGAGGGTGCGTTTTTGGATGAGGTGTCGAATATATTGCTTCCCCCTACTTATACCTCCCGAGGAGATCACGAATGTAAAATTAGAGAGATTCTAGCGCGCACGGAGTCTTTCCGGCAGTCGTTCTTCCCGCAAACCGTACGCGACTTGAACAGGAGAGGAAGGTAATGACAGTGGCACGTAAAGTGTCTTCCGCCACACACCGTTGGGTGGCTTGCGGAGTATAAATGTAGATGTACATGAACAGACCGAAATTTTTGTGATACGATTCGTGATGTGGCAGGGCGATCCGTCACTACCGTGCACGCAGTATGCCAGTCATCGCGTGTAGTGGTGCAGCTAGGTGGCTGACGTTTGTCCGTCGTTCCCTCCTACATCCACCAAATATCCACCAATTACAGATCCGCATCACATTTGTTTGGTTCCGTCCCACTCAATCACCGATTTCTCTGAAGAATAATCCGCAATCCCTTTAGGCATCTATTGTTCCTCGGTCGAACTCCAGAACGTGCTCGAAAGACGCTCGCTGTCTTGCACGAAGCACGTTGAAGCTGCTTGCGCAAAACATTCGCACGAAAGAAAGATTCCAGTACGTCCACACGGCCGTCTGTTTCCCTTTAAATAGCTAGTGCAGGTTACACTACTGACGCTCGTCATGTGCTGAAAACACTAATCATGTGGATCTCTCGTCGCCGAAAACGCATGCTGCAAATTTCACCTGCTTTGGATGTTTCCTTCAGTGGTCAGCAGAGTACTACAGATCATTTACAGATAAATGAATATTCCGCAGTTCACGCTTAAATGTTTGGCAGAGTGTTCATAGAACCATTTTCTATGCAATTTATCTACAGTTGCGCTCTCGAAGAGCATGCGGAAGAGATCAGCACCTGAATCTTTCCGTGCAAGCTCCGACCTCTCGTATTTTATCTCGATGGTAATTTCTTTCACTGTGGACGGGAATCAATAAAATGTTTCCGTATTCGGAGGAGAAAATTGCTGATTGTAATTTCGTAAAAAACCTCTTGCCGCAAAGAAAAACATATTTATTCCAATGACTGCCAACCAAGTTTGCTTGTCACTGTCTCTCCTGCTTCGACAACGCCACAGCTCGTTCTACACATGACACAGTCACACATGCACCTTTGAGCTATCAAATTTTGTCTAATTCCCTCGCCCCCCCCCCTTCCCACCAGACATTCTTCTGAATGCAACTTAGTGATTTCTTTTTCTTTCGGTGATGAGGAAACCATTGAATGGCATGTATGACGATAAAGACTATTTTCGAGGCGGAACGTTTAATGAACGCTGAAAATGCCGACTTCTGCTATAACCTAGGTCTCCGTGGAGCCATCATCTTTGGGGAAAATAATGTGTTGCGTTTGTAACATACATTGCTCGCAATTGGCTCAGGTCCATCACTCCCCTCCCGCCCAGTATCTACAGTTGATTCTAAATTCACACTTGTCATTAACCAAAGATACCATTAGGGAGTATATGTATTGTCACGTAATTTATGAAGAATTCCGCTATCAGCTGGTGAAATTACTACTCATTAAATCACAACCAGTTTCCTGGTCTAAAGCAGCATCATCAGGTACAACATACATGGTAAAAGGCAAAGTACAGTGCGCTACATTTTGTGGCCATTAAAATTAATAAAGAAATGTCTAAAATATGCCCACATTGTTAAAAGATCATATGCATACCCACCACTCCCAGTCAAAATTTACTATTCAGTGAATATTGTCTGGAACCGCGCGACCGCTACTGTCGCAGGTTCGAATCCTGCCTTGGGCATGGATGTGTGTGATGTGCTTAGGTTAGTTAGGTTTAAGTAGTGCTAAGTTCTAGGGGACTGATGACCTCAGATGTTAAGTCCCATAGCGTTCAGAGCCATTTGAACCATTTGAGCGAGGTCAATACTACGGCGAGCGAAAGGTGACAAAGACGTGTTCAGTTCACTTAGGACAAATTCCTGATAGGTTAAACTTGCCGTTACAGAGCCATGTATTAAATTTTGGCCGCATCTAAAATGAAAAAAAAATATTTTTTAGTGAGAGCATGCTAAAAGTTTTTTAAGGAACCGGATTGGCGATAAAAAATTGTCACCGCTAACATGATTAGTCGCGGCACTATACAAATTACTGTGGAATGTATCAGGTGGCAGTGTCTCACCGGTGTCACGGCAGGGTAACCCGATGTTGGGCAGAGTAAAAGCGGCCGGCACGAACTACAGAGACTAGCTGGCTGGCGGAACGGAGGCTGTCCACGTGGACAGTGTGACGTCATATACTAATGAAAAGGAGCGCTGTATCACTACCTTTACAAGCAAGACAATATAGAACTTTCTTAGGTACTAAACTAATCCATAAACAATCAAAATTAGCCACAATACTATGGAGCTTTAATTCTAATTGGTTATTCAACGTGAGCTGTGTATTTTCTTTTTTATGTCTAAAAATTTCGACTTCTTCTAATTATTCAAACCGTTGCTTTTTTATTTTTTATGAAATATTTTTAAATTTTTTGAATTATTTGTGCCCCTGCTAGCGTAAGTGTGGTGTTAATGCAGGTCGGGGATTATTTAAGTTAATATGCTCCTGAAATCTTATTCGAAATGGTCTGCCGGTTTGCCCTTTATATTTATTGGGACAATCAGTGCATGTAATAGAGTATACACCCCTTTCATTGTATATATTTACCATTGCTTTTACCGTGTGCCTGAGTATTCTATCTAGATTTGGAAAAGTAAAATAAGTTGGAACTTTCTGCGTTGTCTCACTATAATTTTTTCTTTTTAGATGCAGCCAAATTTTAAATCATGTCTCTGTAACTCCAAGTTTCATCTATAAGCAGTTTCTCCTAAATGAATAGAATGTGAATTCGTTACCTTTCGTTCGTCACAGTATTAACGATATTCACTCAGTAGTAAATTTTGATTAGGAGTGGTCGGTATGCCTATGATCTTTTAACGTTGTGAATATATTTTTCACATTCCTTTATTGACATTTTAAACACTGTGAGCTCAGCAACAGCGTATGCAATTTTATAAAATGTGATAGTCAGCCAAACGGTTGCACACGATTAAAAAAAAAAGAAACACATTAACCAGATTTCGATAATTCTATCTCCATCAGAATGGTAAATATTATATGAAATCACATAACAACTTTAAAATTTTCAACCACAGTGCTCTCGTCAAATGACATGTTTATGTTGCATTAGTTCCATAAGACTCATAACAACTTTAAAATTTTCAACCACAGTGCTCTCGTCAAATGACATGTTTATGTTGCATGAGTTCCATAAGACTCATGGAACACAAACATGTCATTTGACGAGAGCACTGTGGTTGAAAATTTTAAAGTTGTTATCTGATTTCACGTAACATTTAAAAATTCTGGTGAAGATAGAATTATCGAAATCTGGTTAATGTGTTTTTTTTTTTTAAATGTGTGCAACCGATTGGCTGACTATTACATTTTATATAATTGCTTTATCAATTTTAATACCCACAAAACGTGCTGAAACTGTACTTTGCATTTTACCATGTCGGTTGCCCCTTATGATTCGGCTTTAGACCACGAAACTGGTCCTGTTTTAATAAAAAAAAAATTTACCAGGTATTAGGTGGAATTCTTCCTAACATCATGACTTTCAAGCGCTGCGGATGCCCAGAATATAAAATACACTCCTGGAAATTGAAATAAGAACACCGTGAATTCATTGTCCCAGGAAGGGGAAACTTTATTGACACATTCCTGGGGTCAGATACATCACATGATCACACTGACAGAACCACAGGCACATAGACACAGGCAACAGAGCATGCACAATGTCGGCACTAGTACAGTGTATATCCACCTTTCGCAGCAATGCAGGTTTGCTATTCTCCCATGGAGACGATCGTGGAGATGCTGGATGTAGTCCTGTGGAACGGCTTGCCATGCCATTTCCACCTGGCGCCTCAGTTGGACCAGCGTTCGTGCTGGACGTGCAGACCGCGTGAGACGACGCTTCATCCAGTCCCAAACATGCTCAATGAGGGACAGATCCGGAGATCTTGCTGGCCAGGGTAGTTCACTTACACCTTCTAGAGCACGTTGGGTGGCACGGGATACATGCGGACGTGCATTGTCCCTTGCCGGTCTAGGAATGGTAGAACGATGGGTTCGATGACGGTTTGGATGTACCGTACACTATTCAGTGTCCCCTCGACGATCACCAGTGGTGTACGGCCAGTGTAGGAGATCGCTCCCCACACCATGATGCCGGGTGTTGGCCCTGTGTGCCTCGGTCGTATGCAGTCCTGATTGTGGCGCTCACTTGCACGGCGCCAAACACGAATACGACCATCATTGGCACCAAGGCAGAAGCGACTCTCATCGCTGAAGACGACACGTCTCCATTCGTCCCTCCATTCACGCCTGTCGCGACACCACTGGAGGCGGGCTGCACGATGTTGGGGCGTGAGCGGAAGACGGCCTAACGGTGTGCGGGACCGTAGCCCAGCTTCATGGAGACGGTTGCGAATGGTCCTCGCCGATACCCCAGGAGCAACAGCGTCCCTAATTTGCTGGGAAGTGGCGGTGCGGTCCCCTACGGCACTGCGTAGGATCCTACGGTCTTGGCGTGCATCCGTGCGTCGCTGCGGTCCGGTCCCAGGTCGACGGGCACGCGTGCACCTTCCGCCTACCACTGGCGACAACATCGATGTACTGTGGAGACCTCACGCCCCACGTGTTGAGCAATTCGGCGGTACGTCCACCCGGCCTCCCGCATGCCCACTATACGCCCTCGCTCAAAGTCCGTCAACTGCACATACGGTTCACGTCCACGCTGTCGCGGCATGCTACCAGTGTTAAAGACTGCGATGGAGCTCCGTATGCCACGGCAAACTGGCTGACACTGACGGCGGCGGTGCACAAATGCTGCGCAGCTAGCGCCATTCGACGGCCAACACCGCGGTTCCTGGTGTGTCCGCTGTGCCGTGCGTGTGATCATTGCTTGTACAGCCCTCTCGCAGTGTCCGGAGCAAGTATGGTGGGTCTGACACACCGGTGTCAATGTGTTCTTTTTTCCATTTCCAGGAGTGTAGTTTGAGTCACACGCATCCATAGAATACTTTTATAACCATAGTAGCTTTGCCGTGGAAGACTGTGCCAGACGATAGTACGGAGTGTAAGTAGGCAAGGCATTGTAGCAACCATGTCTGCAAATCTATACACTCTGAGAGACATTCCCAAGTACATCAAGGATGTGACATGTAACGCGGCCACACCCGACGGAGGTAATTGCTACAAACCGCGTGAGCTGCGTATCTGAAACGCCAATACAGCAGAGTGACTTCATAGGGAGAGGAGGGTGACGTCGTTGTGCTGATCAGCAGACAGAAGTAACAAACCATAAGTCGGACAAAACGACGATTATGGAGACAGTAGAATATGTCCACCACTGCTTCTAAATGGCGACCTTAAGACACCTTTCAAGCACATCAGAAGCAGCTAGAAAGCTGATATGTCAAGAAAAGCGGACAAAGTGGCTTCAGTATTGTTATCACATTGACACAGTTAATCCACCTACCTCGATAGGCTTCTTGACTACTCGTTGTCCCTTCGCTCTGTCGTAGCAGGTACCATCTAGGTGGTGCAAGGCAGCGTTAAGGTACCACATGATACCTACCAGATAGAGGCCCCAAAAACTCTGGTTAAAAATCAGTTCCTGAAAGTTTATGATTAATATCGGGCATTCGGGTTCTACCTTCTTGTAGCAAGATGATTAAAGTTCTATTGACAATTTATCTCCACTATGACTCATGAAATGGCTATCAAGTCCGTATTTATATCTGCACTCGTATTCTCTCTGCAAGTTCACAGTTACGAAGATGTGCAACACACGGTCACACACGAGCAGTCAGAAATTTAGCAAGTTCGACACGAGTATTATTCACGACCTAAACAGTGACTGGCTCAGAACATTACTCGAGTTAAATATTCGGTCGATTCAGAGGTCTTCCTTCACAGAAGTGATCACCATACTATTCCCTCTAAGTTCGACCTGAATATCTGACACGCCGTTATCTTTCACCCGGAAGCATATGAAACCGCCAAACGTTCACTAAAATGCTTCCCACACAAATCACTTTCTGTTAGCGATAACCAGAGAGAATTGACATATCTAATCCTTCGTTTTACGTATTATATGTGAAGAGCGATTTGACATGATGTGTTCGGTACAGTGGTTCGGAAGATACAGATATCACCCCTCTCTCCGCGCGGAAAGCTCTCAGTTTTGATTGGCTGTTGATCTGAATGACCCTTCAGAACATTCTCTCTATATGATTCTCACGGCAAAATCCTTTCTTATCAGATCACAATTTAGAAAGTAGATTTACGTAAGCAAAACTTTCATTTATTACATCAGATTTAATTTTAAACCACATAAAGTATGAAATAATTCCAAAATTAAATAACAAACTTATTCCATTCCTAACTTTTTTTCTCGCTGCGATTCACAAAAGTTACTCACTCAGACATACATCACATGACTCGTGGTTCTTCCTAGGAATTTTACCCACAATTTGAATTTCACATAGATCTTCACAAAATAAAACGTTTAGAATTTTCATTCACTCTGTCAGTCACTCCCACGCACTCACATAAAAAAAAATTGAACATTAATTTTAAAAGGTTCCAATATTGCGTCAAATAAAAATTACAAATATTATAGTATGAAAGATTCTAGTTAATTGATTTTTAGGAGCTATACTTTTCATAATAGCTCCATATGATGCTGAACGGTAATCTATTGCTGTTCCTAAACGAATTTTGAAATGCCAGAATGGTGTTTTGTGATTTTTAGGTAATTTTTTCTGTCCTCAAAATTATGAATCATTAAGAAATGAAATCTGGAAACTATCATTTTAACAATAATAAAAAGCAATGTGTAAAGTTTTGTCAGAATCGAAGAATAAGTAATGCAGTTTATTTAGATACATAAGGAGTACAAATATTCGTGCCGTTCCACTGGCAGGCTAAGTCACTGCCACAGGCGGCATCTGATATACGTGCGTCAGCTGGGTTCTAATTAAAGAAAAAAAAAATAAGGACGAACCTCCTGCAACTACTGGACCGGAGGCGCTCCCGGCTCCATACTTTACTGCACCTTTGGTAAACGGAATAACTTGCTACGTTACGAAGTGCAGTCATCGTCACCTCACAATAGCAATGCACACGAGAGTCCCTGCACAGATGTTACTCTTTTCAAATGGACTTGTCTGCTTGTACTCAGTGAGCCGTATGGCGAGGTCGATATCTCATACCCAGCCGAACTTGTGCACAGGCTTTGGACAACTGGGGCGCTAGCGCTGTCTGTCGGAGGAACGGGGTAGGTGACGCCTAGGCCGAGGGTTTGGTTGGAGTCTTGGAGAGCACGGGGCACGAGACAGAGTGTACTTGTTTTTGGGTTAGCGTGGCCAGGTTTCCGGGTGTGCGCATGTTCCAGCTGCAGGGCACGTGTGTTGATGCTGATGGTAAGTTCTGCGGCAGTTATTGCGGCGTGCCAGCCGTTACTAGTGTCTTCCGGCCGGACCGTTTGATGAGTGGCTAGACTGAACATTTGCCCAGCTTACTTGCCGTGCTTGATCAAAGAAAGAGTTTGGGATTTACCGCTACCGGTTTCTTTGGTGAGCGTTCTTTGAAATTTCTGTAACACTCATTCCAGCCAGTGGCTCTTGGTAGTGCAGCAGCGGTTTACTGATTATTGACTGTTCGATGCTCAACTCTCCGCTGTACGTTTTGCAGTCCTGTTTTGGTAATGTCTATTTCTGAACATTCTTCACGTGTGCTCAACGCTCTCCCTCGTAGGCAAACTACAAGATCGATTAAGGCTAATTTCTCTCAAACTAAAAAAAGGCAAATACCGCAGGGAGATCATTTTAGGTTAAGCCTTTTTAGCGTTATTGGTGTTTAAAAGGGTCTTGCGAACTGTATGTGTTGTTTTATACTTTAACTGTTCAGCTTTGTTTATCAAGAAGGGAGCTCCCCTTGGTAGTAGTAACAAGTGTTGTGCGAAACCATTAGTAATTTGTAATTCTTGTCAAGTTGTAGTTGCTATTTGCCTGATTAATCCTTCGGACAAACTAAAGTGCTTGTAACATGTTGGCGTAGTAAACCTAAATTTTCTATCCGAGCATTTATTCTCGGTTGAGGCAACCAATAGCCAGTGTGTTGCACCCTGTAAAGATACTCTGCATTGTTTGGCACGCTTGATTAACATGAAACTTTTTTGTGATTATTGTTTGCTTTTTGATGCTGTTAAATTTCTTGTGCCTGCTTCTGTTCTAGCCTTGAGTACAGTGGCTTTTGAGGTGGGTCAGTTAACTATTGCTTTATCCTCGCTTTATTTAAGAGAGATTACGTGAATATTGTCGTTGAGCCAGTGTTAACTTCTCGCATTGTCGCTTCGGATCGGGTGCCCGAGGTCTACCTCAGAATGTAAAGTGCCATCTGCGGGCGTACACTCTGATTTCACATTGCACTGGTTCCTCGTAATTCATTGATTGTGGTCTAACAAGGGAACCTCCCCATCGCACCCTCCTCAGATTTAGATATAAGTTGGCACAGTGGATAGGCCTTTAAAAACTGAACACAGATCAATGGAGAAAACAGGAAGAAGTTGTGTGGAACTATGAAAAAAAAAATTAAGCAAAATATACAAACTGAGTAGTCCATGCGCAAGATAGGCAACATCAAGGGTAATGTGAGCTCAGGAGCGCCTTGGTTCCGTGGTTAGCGTGAGCAGCTGCAGAACTAGAGGTCCTTGGTTCAAGTCTTCCCTCGAGTAAGAAGTTTAATTTTTTATTTTCAGACAATTATTATCTGTCCGTCCGATGCGAGGTAACTGCGCCGTAGTATGGGGCGCTACACCTAAACGGAAAAATTTGAAAGCGTTAAAAACATGTGTTTTGACAGAACAGAGGGAAAAACGTGCGACTGTGAAACTGTTGCATTCATTTGTTGCAGTTTATGTGACAAACTCTTATGTTTTCATCACTTTTTTGGGAGTAATTATCACATCCACAAGAAAACCTAAATCGGGCAAGGTAGAAGAATCTTTTCACCCTTTCGCCAAGTGTAAAAGTTAGGTGGGTCGACAACATATTCCTGTCATGTGACGCACATGCCGTCACCAGTGTCGTATAGAACATATCGGACGTGTTTTCCTGTGGAGGAATCGGTTGACCTATGACCATACGATCAAATGTTTTCGGTTCCCATTGGAGAGGCACGTCCTTTCGCCTTTCGTCTACTAATCGCACGGTTTTGCGGTGCGATGGCAAAACACAGACACTAAATTTATTACAGTGAACAGAGACGTCAATGAACGAACGGCCAGATCACTACTTTGCGAAAATAAAAAAAAAGTATGCTTTTCACTCGAGGGAGGACTTGAACCAAGGATCTCTCGTTCCGCAGCTGCTCACGCTAACCACGGAACCACGGTGCTCCTCAGCTCACGTTACCCTTGATGTTGCCTATCTTGCGCATGGACTACTCTGTTTGATTTTGCTTATTTTTTTCATAGTTCCACACAACTTCTTCCTGTTTTCTCGATTGACCTGTGTTCAGTTTTTCAAAACTTATAACTAAATCTGAGGGGGGTGCGATGGGGAGGTTCCCTTGTAGGGAACTTATCTGGCGTGTCGAAAACGCCGTCAGGCGCCGACGCCACACTGCAACAGACCGCCGTCGTGTTGGTTGCCAGTTAGCCCCTGTAACTACATGAATAACTCCGCCCATTTGCAGCGCGACCTGCAGAGAGTCTTCGCGTAAACCGGACTAAAGCACACAGGGCTTGTAAATCAGCAAGAGTGGTCGCTCCTGCCACGAACCTTTTGCTGCATCCGCCAATGTCACCTACAGCCAATCAGGAGGAAGTGTACCTCCGCCTTGCGGGGATCTAGGACCGCGCCCGCGCCGATCACTGCAGTCACGACGCAGCCAGACAAGAGAAGAAGTCTGCTCCGGATCCAGCGCGCCTTGGCTGCACGCTGCCTTCGCCGCAAGGGGGCTTCGGCAACGTGCTCATCGAGCCTGTTGGTATTCTGTCTGACTCATCTGGCAAGACTGTAGAAACTGTGAACTTGTATAGATAGTAACTTAGTGCTAGTCTGTTCTAATGTGCTCTTCCCAAGCAGAGTAAGGACTTAAATGTTTTGTAGTCAAACTATTGGGGAATGAAATCCGACTGTAAAAGATTTTCTTCTGTTCTTTCTTCAGACAAGACTTGTAAACCAAGTACTTGCATTTAGTAGTGAACTTTCTTTCCTGTTAGGAATTTCATTACAAAGTTTGTGGCTTATTTGTGAAGGTCAACAAAGACCGTTAGTGTTGAACTCATTGTGTTCTTAAATATAGAGCATGAACTACATGTTTGTGTGTTTTTGTGGAAGTGTTCCAAGTCCATAATATGTCAGTGAGTAAATTGTTTTGCCTGAAATTATACAATGAAGAGCCAAAGAAACTGGTACAACTGCCTAGTATCGTATAGGGCCTCCACGAGTACGCAGAAATGCGCAACGCGACCTGGCTTGGACTCGACTAATGTCTGGAGTAGTGTGGAGGGAACTGACACCATAAATCCTGAAGCGCTGTCCAGGAGGTGGAGATATCTTCTGAACAGCACGTTCCAAGAAATACCAGATATGCTCAATAGTGTTCATGTCTGGGGAGTTTGGTGGCCAGCAGAAGTGTTTAAACTCAGAAGAGTGTTCCTGGAGCCACTCTGTAGTAATTCTGTACGCGTGGAGTATCGCATTGTCCTGCTGGAATTGCCCAAGTCTGTCGGAATGCACGGTGGACATGAATGAATGCAGATAATCAGACAGGATGCTTACGTACGTGTCACCTGTCAGACTCGTATCTAGACGTATCAGGGGTCCCATATTACTCCAACTGCAAACGCCCCACACCATTACACAGCCTCCACCAACTTGATCAGTCCCCTATTGACATGCTGGGTCCATGTATTCATGAGGTTGTCTCCATACCTGTACAAGCCCGTCCGCTCGATACAATTTGAAACGAGACTCGTCTGACCAGGCAACATGTTTCCAGTCATCAACAGTCCAATGTCGGTGTTGACTGGCCCAGGCGAGGCGTAAAGTTTTGTGTCGTGCAGGGTACACGAGTGGACCTTCGGCTCCAAAAGCCCATAACGACGTTGTTTCGTTGAATAGTTCGCTCGCTGCACTTGTTGATGGCCCAGCATTGCAATCTGCAGTAACCTGAGGAAAGGTTACACGATTCTCCTTGGTCGTCGTTGGTCCCGTTCTTGCAGGATCTTTTTCCGGCCGCAGTAATGTCGGAGATTTGATGTTTTACCGCCGGCCGGTGTGGCCAAGCGGTTCTAGGATCTTCAGTCTGGAACCGCGCGACCGCTACGGTTGCAGGTTCGAATCCTGCCTCGGGCATGGATGTGTGTGATGTCCTTAGGTTAGTTAGGTCTAAGTAGTTCTAAGTTCTAGGGGACTGATGACCTCAGAAGTTAAGTCCCATAATGCTCAGAGCCATTTGAACCATTTCTATGATGTTTTACCGGATTCCTCATATTCATGGTACAGTCGTGAATGGTCGTACGGGAAAATCCCTACTTCATCGCTACCTCGGAGGTGCTGTGTCCCAACGCTCGTGCGCCGACTATAAGACCATGTTCAAACTCACTTAAATCTTGATAACCTGCCATTGTAGCAGCAGTGACCGATCTAACAACTGCGACAGACACTTGTTGTCTTATATAGGCGTTGCCGACCGCAGCGGCGTATTCTGCCTGTTTACGTATATCTGTATTTGAATACGCATGCCTGTATCAGTTTCTTTAGAATTTCAGTGTATATATATACATATGCGTTGTATTGTTTTAAGAAGATAATATTTAATGCCTGAAGCTAGTAAATTGTTTTTGTCCTCCTTTTAGAGCGTAATGCAAAATTTGGTTTCTCAGTGTGAATGAACTTTTCCTAATGTTACAATGTTTTAATAGGAAGAATATTATTTCTTGTCGGTAGTAAATTTTTTTTGTCAAAAGAAATAACTTGTGAATATTTGTAATATATTGGTTAACTGTGTCGTGATAATAATCTTTCTCAAATTATTTTTTTAAAGAAACAAATTATGTTTAATCTCTTACTCAGTCCTTCCACTGGGACCTGTTGATTGTGTCCTCTCATTAATTTACGTTCCTGTTAGGCTGTATCAAAATGGTACGCTGCACCCCGTCCGCTGTCGTCGCCAACACTGCACCAAAACCCTTTGTCCGACTGTCATCTTGCCCGCTCCCCCACCAGAGCGTTGGCTCACTGGTTACCAAGAGATAGTGCTCAAGTTCGCCAGGTACGAGGTATCGACTTCGCCTCGCGGCTCACTCAGATAGCAGTCAGCCATCATGGACATATACCGTGTCAATCTATAATCTACTTATGGACATCGTCTTCGAACTCTGTTGGAACAACAGGAGTACTTTGCCACTGGAAGCAGCAGTGCCGCCGTTCGAGTCAAGACTGATGGGAAGCTGTTAGCGACCTTCTGGACGCCTACCTGTTACGCCAGGAAGCGGTCAACAATCGTCATTGCACAAGTGATTGTCGCGGATGCGGTCACCATCTGTACCGATGGACATACTCCATTTCTGTGATCCTTACCATTCGGAAGCCGCAGTGAGACCCAGTTCTACGCTACCAGTGGGTGCTTTCTGGGGTGAAGTGTACGATATCGACGCGAGCGCTCTGGTAGACAACTGCCCCCTTTTGCTAATACCAAATGCAGCACAGGCAATACTGCCCAGGCTGTGATGACTTCGATTGCTGAATATGCGCCTACACCACTGCAGTGGCAGAGATGACAAGCATGCATGGGTGTCCTCAGTTTGCTAGCACCCTGCTGCCACCCGCTGGAAATTTGTGGTTAGATTAGATTAGATTTACTTTCATTCCAGTTGATCCGTAGTGAGGAGGTCCTCTAGGATGTAGAACATGTCAGAAAAACAACAATACATGACAAATATTTACAACTCAAGCAAATAGGCTACTGTACCATTCCACAGGTCCCAAGTGGAATGATCGTCATTTTTTAATGAACACTATATGAAAGAATCATTTTACAAATACTAATGCATTGAATTTAAAATAAAAGTTTATTTATTTATTTATAAGGTAATAAACGTGTATAAAGGCGCTGAGGTCTGGAACCGCAAGACCGCTACGGTCGCAGGTTCGAATCCTGCCTCGGGCATGGATGTTTGTGATGTCCTTAGGTTAGTTAGGTTTAACTAGTTCTAAGTTCTAGGGGACTAATAACATCAGCAGTTGAGTCCCATAGTGCTCAGAGCCATAATAAACGTGTAATACAACTACTATAATATTTATTTACAATAAACACGTTACTGCACTGAAATGGTGCAGAAGTTGGATTTACTTACACACACACACACACACACACACACACACACACATATATATATATATATATATATATATATATATATATATGCACACACACACACACACACACACACACACTTATTTACAATGAACGCATTACTGCACTGAAATTGTGCAGAAGTTATATTGCACTTATATATATATCAGTTGGTTCTACTGAGAAATTCAACTACTGAGGTCATCGGTCTCTAGGCTTACTCACTACCTAACCTAACTTAATCTACTTTACACTAAGAACAACACACACACCTATGCCCGAGAGAGGACTCGAACCTCCGATGGGGGGGGGGGGGGGGGCAGACAGCGCGGCTAGACCGCTGCAACTGCTGGCTGCTGTGCATGAAGACAGTGTCTAGAATGAAATTTTCATTTTGCAGCGGAATGTGCGCTCATATGAAACTTCCTTGTAGATTAAAACTGTGTGCCAGGCCAAGACTCGAACTCAAGACCTTTGCCTTTCGCGGGAAGTACTGTACCAGCTGAGCTACCCAATCACGACTCACGACCTGCCCTTGCAGCTTTACTTGAGTCAGTACCTCGTCTCTTAACTTCTAGATTTCACAGAAGTTCTCATGCGAAACTTGCTGAACTAGCTCTCCTCGAAGAAAGGATATTGTGAAGACATAGCTTAGCCACAGCCCGGGGGATGTTTCCAGAATTAACAACATTTTCAAAACACAGAGCATAACTATAGCATACACATACACAATTGTACCCAAAAATACGTCCCAAAACTGACAAAAAACAGAGATATATACCAGAAAGTAGGTATATAACAATCACAATGTAACTCTTGTGATGGTAGATACGTAGGACAAACAGGCAGAACATTTGATGCCAGACACAAGGAACACATGTGAGTCTGGAAGTGTGGGACAAACCACTCCAGTATTGCGGAACATGTAAGTGAGCCCTGAGCGTGTGTGGAGCTGTCCGATGGCTACGAGCTTCGTGGTTCACCGACCCAGGACGTCAAAGTTGAGTAGTGGTTTCAACTAGCCAAGCCACGTCATTTATGTTGTGTGGTTCGTTTCGGTGGTTCGCTGTTGGGGAGGTTTCCCTGTGAGCAGCACCAAGTGCTTCTATTAATGAAATTTAGCCGCCATGCGGTGCAATTAACTATATTGGTTGACTATGATTTGAGTGCACCAGCGGAATTTTCTGACTTGTGGCCGTTAGTGTTGTGGTTACCTGCCCTGGCCACTAACGTAATTTCAGGCAGCATCCTTTCCTCCCCTGTTGTCGCTGTCCAACATGGTGTGTAGTTTTAACAGATAATACATATTTAGTTGTGGATGATCACGTTCGTAACCTTTTGTGTTTGAGTTCTCATGTACTGATTGGTGGCAAGCAAGTCGTTGTGTCCGTCGGTCCGTGGCTGCCCCCTGGTTGGGTTCCGACGGATCAAGTGTAGTTGGGCCCACCATCTATCTCATCTAAGTGAACGAGGGCAGACCGACCTCCCTGGAGGCTTCTGAGTGCCGTTTTCTTTATTGTCCTCCTCACCGTTGTTTAATTGTCTGTTTATAATCTATCATAACCAATGATTTAAAAATTCTTGTTTTTATTGGACTTTATGTATTTTTGAACTGTGGAATATCAGTTGTGGGCCTTAAGCCGCTTAAAACCTTATTCTTGAAATTACTCTTTAAGCAAAAACATTGCGGCCTTTTGCCTTAAAAGATCATGGTAATATATTCTAAAATTTTCAAATTTAATTGTGGCCCTCAGCTGCTTGTATTGCACCTTGCATATGTTTGTTCTATCTACTTTGCCTTGAGGCTTTCCAGTTGTGATACCTTATGTATTTTAATTATTTTATTTGCTATTTTAAGTGAATTTTTTTATTTCTTGTTTGGAGGCCTTCAGCCGAGAAATAATTGCCTTTTTCAAACTCGTAGCTCTAAAGGTTCGGCTATGTGCCGTTTTGGTTTAAAGGTGTTATTAAATAACAATAAATTACAATTTTGAGTGAACCTGACTGACACCTTATTTGGCCCTTTCCACAATCCTAATCACCTGTTATGCCCTGTGGGTTTAGTGGGCGTCTCAGTAAGAGAACACAATCACAAACCAACCACTAGAGAAGAAGACCTGAAAATAATTAGAATCAACAATTAAAAAAACACCTCCTAAACCTGCTAGAAAATTATCACATACAGAAAACCAACACAGAAAAGAAAACATGCCAAACAACCCATTGTTTACACTAATAGATAAAGTAATAGAGTAACACTCCAACAGAGTGTTATTATCATAATAATAATACAGTTTGTTGTGTTTGTAAATCTGCAATCTCTGTGATAACTTCACATGTGGCAAATTCTTTTTGGTGTGTGTGTGGTGCACAAGTTACGTAAGAGTTGGATATATTTAGGAATATGCGAAAAATACAATCCTGCAACTTCGAAACAAAATCGCGCGGAATTTTCGACAGCAACAACACACCAAAAATACTTCGCCACAATGGAATAATAAAAATTGAAAACAGACGATAATGTAAAATGCATCTTGAAAATCATGTGAACAGCCGTCTGATGATGAACTTGCCAGTTCGAAACCGGTAACGGCCCTATTTACCTAAATAAATAGCAGTATTAATAGTGGCTGGTTGCTGTTTCCCTCTGAAATTTCTTGCTCGCATGGAAGTGGGTAATGAATAGCCATGGAACATTCTGCGGACAGACGAAGTCCATTTCCATCTACAAGGATATGTCAATACGCAAAAACACAGGCAGAGGAAAATCTACACGCACATCAACCGTTAGCACTTCATTCCGCAAAGGTGACTGTGTGGTGCGAACTGACGGCCTCGTTTATCGTAAGGCCATGTTTCTTCGAGGAGATGAGTCGTGCGGGTCCAGTTATCTGTACCGGCACTGTTAACGCTATGAGAGTCTTTTGCACATCAACGGCATTCCAACCCTTGAACAGCGTGGATATGTGGGAAGGATCATTTTTATGCAAGGTGGCGATCCTCCGCACTCACCACAGCCAGTGAAGCGGCTGCTGCAGAGGATTTTCGGAAAAGCTAGAATTATCAACCGTAATTTTTGTGCAGCCTGGCCGCCCAGATCACCTGATCTAAATCCGAGTGGGGTTATCTGAAAGATGTTGCGTTCAGTGCTCCAATGACGAACGTAGCTAAATTAACGGCACACATTGCCCAGCGCATTCTGAACGTGACCCGCGAGACATTCCGATCTGTTGTGAAAGATGCAGTTTCTCTATTTCCACTTGTGGCAGAAAACTGTCGGCAGCATGTTGAACCCATGTTACGCCAGTCTCACGACAATTAGAAACGGATGTCATTTTGCTTTTTATGCGGTTTTCGGCCTCAGGACACTTCACAACCAATTTTTCACCTCCTATGCTGTACGACCTTGCCGTGGTGTATGGGCTTACCTAGTCAGTAGTGGCAGAAGTGTTGACTGCCAAACTTGTGCTGTCATACACATTGAACAGTACGGATGGCGTAATGTGAAACTCAAACCATAGCCGTCGTATTGCGATTCATCTGTCATTTGTAGCCCACCCCATTTACGTTAAGACGCTTACCGCGCCACCTGCTGGTAAAATTTTCGAATTTTTTGTTTCTACGACGATTCTCCCTGTGTCAATAACATGCCGTTCACGTTTGACGTCAGTCTGAGCAGTGGTTCACTTTCTACAGCGTTATGAAACTGGTTCTTTAATTATGGATTCCATGTATATTAAATGTGTTCTATCTCGGAAACCATACGGAATAGGACATACGTCCACATGATTTTTTTTCTTTCAAATGATCGTTCCTGTCATATCTCTGAACACTGACCATTCCTCTTGGGACACTATCTATTTATCTGTCCCGAATAAAGTATGGCTAGTTCTTTCCATTTACGTTCCTTGGGATTACGAGAGATGTGCCAGCGAGGTAGGGTGTGTCAGCGCAAGTCTCGCAACGAATGTTTTCTTGGAAAGGAAGAGGTATGTGCTTATTGCCGAGCTTGCGCAGCCATTCCAAAACGTGTGTACGTGACTTATCACCCAGTGTAGTTCAAGTACTCGGCTGCAGTTTCCACCTTGTTTTAGGAACGGTAATTCTGTTGTAGTATCCAACATTTACGACCTAGTGTGTTGGTAAAGACTTCGAGATAGTTCTGTCCCACCGTAACAGGGAGAACCGTATAAAGGACACCACAGAACGGCAACTGTCACTCATTGGTCTCGAACCACAGTCATGAAGAGTTTGGTGCTCGCTCTGGTGTTGGCTGCTGTAGGATCTGGTAAGAGAGACAGGGGCCTAGGAATGGAACTAAGGAGATCATGTTAGGGCAGCTTTCTCGAAATTATTATAATATCTGAAGGTTGTGTTGGAACATGCTTCCCACTAAACGATACTATGTCACATTGCTTAAAATAATTAGAAAACTCGATGTCTTACGAATATATGTTCGTTGATATCTCATATAAATTTTACCGCCTTTGCATTTTGGTCGTTTAAATTTTTCGATGTTTGTAATGGACATGAAATTCTAGTGTGTAGAAGAGTCGTTTTTGCCGCAAGTTTTTTTTAATTGGGTCATAAATGGTTGTAAACTCGAACTTGCTCATCAGCTCACTTAGTTTGTGAAATAACGTGTCAGCTTGTTCCTAGCTCAAACCTGCTAGTGCTTACTGCAAAGTCGTGGATACAGCTGTGCTCAGCCGTAAGTTTTCATGTCTGTTCATAATGTCGTAGTTAAAGCCTTCACCACTTTCATTTTTGTCTTATTGCAACGATACTTTTTTTCGGTTGCTCTGCACATTTGTTCACTGGATTCAAAAACTCAGCATAAGGTGGCTATCTAAATTTTTACCATGATCGTACGACACTGTTTCATCACAGACTGTTTTAGGAAATAATGTTTCTTTCCTAGAACAGCTATGATGGTCAGCTCTTTGTTTATTACTTAACGTATTTCTAGGAACTGAACATTTCTCTATCGTTTTGCAGAATGTCATTTCAAGGAGTTGTTCTTTTTCTACGGCTTCCTTCATCTTACTTTCATCCCATTTATGCCCTGACTTCTCAATTATTGACTGTTAAAAATCTATTTTATTTGTGTCGTCCGGTACTTTTCCGTCCGGTGCTTTTCCCCATACAACCGGAACGTGCAACTGTGTTAGTTTAACATTACCACTTTTATTACTTTGTCTAGACGTTATCACAGCCTACAGTATGTTATATCTATGGATAAAATAAAAGTTTAGTATTACTTACTTGCAAACAAATCACTCCAAAGTTAAGCTCGAGGACCGAGAAACTCGCTAGGAACTGGTAACTTGTCAACCCGTAAAAAATTGTTCTATTGATTCAGGTTCGTGTGAGTGGTCTTGTTCCTAGATACATTACAAGTCAGTGTCGCCACAAGCGCTATGACTAGTGCTATCGTTCAGAAACAGGCCTTGTCCGACACAATCCGCTGTCCGATACTACCCGACCTTCTCCTACCCAGTGGTGTGACTGGCGAATACGTGGGAGTAGACTGATTGTAACATCCTACAGTCCTAGTGCAGAACCTGGAAAATATCAGGCCGGATGGGAATTCATGGAGGGAAGACGACGTTCTTTTCGCCAAACACTATTGAGAAAATTTTAAAAAGCTGGCATTTGCAGCTGACCGCAGAGCGATTCCACTGGTGCTAACGTACATATTCAGTAAGGACCACGAGAAATTATGGCATGCCTGGAGGCCTACAGATAGACATCTTTCCTTCCCTCTGTTTGCAAGTGGAACGGGAAAGGAAATGAGAGGTAGTGGTACATGGTAACTTCCGCCATTTGCCATACGGTGGCTTGTGGGGCATGTATTTAGAGGTAAATGTAGATTTCGTTCCTGGTAATCAACAAAAGCATGTCCTCTTATTTAATATGATTATGACTTGTGGTACTCCTTTGTGTATCTGTAACTTTTACATGGAAGATGCTTTACTATCATACATGAAATATTTAAAGTCATTTATGAGACAGGCAGCTATCTCAAACGATATTTATGTTCCACTTTTACTTTCTTGCCTATAAAGACTAATGTAACAAATGCATAAATTATAACCTTGTTCGAGGAGCCATAAATTGAAAATAATACACAATAGAAGTAAAGTGAAACAGAGATTAATGGCTCAGTTTTATTGTAGTACAGAAGAACATCTGATGTGTTGAAAACTTGTACTGGAACTAAACTATGCTGGTAACATCAGATACTGATGTGTCCAACTAAAGGCAAATCAAGTGAGGGATAAAATTCAACCTTAATTCAGAAGAATATTTTCACAACGCTGTGATAAGTAAGGAAATGGGAGTTCAAGTGAGCAGAAAGCGGAAAAAACATCAACCGCTATACTGACGATGTCCTACTAATCACTGACAAGACAGATGATCACAAACAATTGGTCGACGCTATGGAAATAATAACAGTAATTCCTTATGGCTCAACAGCCTGGTACAAGTGTTTCAGTTGGAGGCCACTTCAGTGACATGCGTGTCTCTTTGCCAACAGCAACCGGGGTACACGACGGTCATCCATCCAAATACTGACGGAGCGTGACGTTGCTTCATTTCTGTGATCGGACGAGAACTGGTGTATCCAACGCCGCATGGCACATGGCAGAGGCGATGCGAGAACACAGTGAATAAATGGACCTAAATGTCAATAACAAGAATGAAATTTATGATCATCTCAAGGAGCTTGAATTTAATTCGCATCTCCAGGATAACAATTAATGCGGTCTGTTCAACGGTAGTATCCCACTTTTCACTTGCAGTGGTTTAGAAAGAAACGAAAAACTGGAAGCACCCTTTGCCCAGGGTTCAAATGGTTCAAATGGCTCTGAGTGCTACGGGACTTAACTGCTGAGGTCATCAGTCCCCTAGAACTTACAACTACTTAAACCTAACTAACCTAAGGACATCACACACATCCATGCCCGAGGCAGGATTCGAACCTGCGACCATAGCGGTCACGCGGTTCCAGACTGTAGCGCCTAGAACCTCTCGGCCACCCAGGCCGGCGCCCAGGTTTCGTACTGGGATTCTGTCTTGTACATCAGATAGGTTTAATAAGATCCTTACACTGTTAAGACAAGGAACTGAGAATCAAGAAACAGGAAGAAAAAAAAACTCTTAATCACTCTTTCTGGAAACTATCGGATTACGTAGATCTTATGACTGAAAAAACTGCCAACAGTGTGAGAACAAAACTAGCCTATAAATAGAGCTCTATTCTGGTGGAGTGTATATATAACTATCATTCCTCGTGCGTAGTTAGTGCAGTGTATCAATCACGTTTGTATTCTGCACTTCAAGAATTTATCCTCACTTTCGAGTGCCGTGGCAGTTTATATTATTTTTGAATACAGTGTCTGCGTGTTCGGTCTTCTATCTCTTTCTCTGAGTCACCGTTTTAGTCGGGCAGTTTCGGGCCGGAACTGTAACATTTGGTATTAAGTTTTTTTCTCTTTTTTATGTGATAAAAGGGTACTCATGGATGCTAATTTTGACGGATGCCACTTTGGCATCCTTGAACAACTTTTTATGACATAATTTTATAATTAACACTTGCATCCTACGTCCTGAATTGTTGATTGCATGTATGCCAACTTCTGACTTCCTCAACAGTTTTTACCCTCCACAGCTTTTTCTAGAACCATTGGAATTAATCCTTTCTATGTTAACCTATGTCTTATCATTCTGTCCCTTCTTCTTGTCAGTGTTTTCCTTATGTTCCTTTTTGCGCTGATTCTGTGGAGAACCTCTTCATTCCTTATCGTATGATTGCACCAGTTTTAAATATATTTCTATAGCACACAGCTCACACGCTTCGATTCACCTCATTTCCAGTTTGCCCACAGTCCCTGATTCATCTTCGTAATTACTGTGCTCCAGACGTACGTTCTCAAAAATTTCTTCCCTAGATTGTGGTCAGTATTTGATACGAGCAGATTTCTCTTTGTCAGTAATATCCTCTTCGCTGTGCTAATCCGCTTTTCATGTCCTCATCGCTTCATGCATCATATGTTGTTTTTGCTTCCAAGGTAGCAGAATTCCTAAACTTCGTCTACTTTGTGATTCCTAATTAGATGTCAGGTCGATCGCTAATACGTTTCTGATAGTTCTCATTTATTTTATCTTTCTTAAGTGAACTCTCAGTACACATCTGCACTCATTGGACTGTTTCTCCCATTCAGTACGTCCTGTAATTCTGTTCCACTTTCACCGAGGATAGCAATGTCAACATCTTGTCTTATCACTGGATCCATTCATTCTGATTTTCATTCCCACTCTTCAAACTTCCTTTTAGTTCCGTCATTGCTTCCTCCACCTATAGAGGGAGAGAGCCTAAATCTCCGTTCTCCACCACTTTTTAGCACGAGCAGTTCGTTCTTGACCGTCCATTTGTATTTTTATGTATCGTATACCGAGTGATCAAAAAGTCAGTATAAATTTGGAAACTGAATAAATCACGGAATAATGTAGATAGAGTGCTACAAATTGACACACATGCTTGGAATGACATGGGGTTTTATTAGAACCAAAAAAATACAAAAGTTCAAAAAATGTCAGACAGATGGCGCTTCATCTGATCAGAATAGCAATAATTAGCATAACAAAGTGAGACAAAGCAAAGATGATGTTCTTTACAGGAAATGCTCAATATGTCCACCATCATTCCTCAACAATAGCTGTAGTCGAGGAATAATGTTGTGAACAGCACTGTAAAGCATGTCCAGAGTTATGGTGAGGCATTGGCGTCGGATGTTGTCTTTCAGCATCCCTAGAGATGTCGGTCGATCACGATACACTTGCGACTTCAGGTAACCCCAAAGCCAATAATCGCACGGACTGAGGTCTGGGGACCTGGGAGGCCAAGTATGACGAAAGTGGCGGCTGAGCACACGATCATCACCAAACGACGCGCGCAAGAGATCTTTCACGTGTCTAGCAATATGGGGTGGAGCGCCATGCTGCATAAACATCGTACGTTCCAGCAGGTTTTTATCAGCCAGGCTGGGGATGATGCTATTCTGTAACATATCGGTGTACCTCTCACACGTCACGGTAGCAGTTACAAAACCAGAACAAAGCATTTCCTCGAAGAAAAAAGGCCCGATAACGGTAGATGTGGTAAATCCAACCCATACCGTGACTTTCTCGTCGTGCAGTGGAGTTTACACGACAGTTCTAGGATTTTCGGTAGCCCAAATTCTACAGTTGTGGACGTTGACAGACCCTCGGAGCGTGAAATGATCTTCGTCGGTCCACAACACGTTACTCAACCAATCGTCATCTTCCGCCATCTTTTGAAACGCCCACACCGCAAATGCGCTCCGCTTCACTAAATCGCCAGGTAACAGTTCATGATGCCGATGGATTTTGTACCGATAGCATCGGAGGGTACGCCTAAGTGCCAACCAAACAGTAGTGTATGGAATGCCGGTGCGACGTGCGACTGCACGAGCGCTGACTTCCCCGTGCATAGACGAACCCGCTAAAGTCTCCATTTCTTCCTGAACAGTCTCAGCAGCATTACGCCTTGTGCTCGGTCGGCCACTGCGGGTTCTATCGTCTAAACAAACCGTGGCTTCGAACTTCGAAATCATTCTCGCCACAGCTGCATTTGTCAACGGACCTTTACCCGTTCGAGTCCCCTTCCTATGGCGATAGGATCGTAACGCTGAACTAGCACATTCCCCATTCTGATAATACAGCTTCACTAAAAGCGCCTTTTCAGTAACGTCAACATGCTGCGACTGCTGGCGCATCTGATTCTCTCTCTCATTACAGCTCCTTTTATACACGATTGTCATGCGCAGTCACTGACTTTTTTGCTGTGCAGCGGCATCTGTCGGACATTTTGTTAACTTTGTTTTTTTTATTTGTTCTAATAAAACCCCATGTCATTCCAAGCATGTGTGTCAATTTTTACCTCTCTATCTGCAGTATTCTGTGGTTTATTAAGTTTTCAAATTTATACTGACTTTTTGATCACTCGGTATTTTCAGAGAAACAGCGATTGGTGGAGTAACTTAATTCATAGTCGTAATAAAACACATTGGTCCGTTTATAGCTGGTTTCGGTACCTAATGGACCCTCAGATACTCTGTTCTCCGCCTCTTAAACACGTTAATAAATCGAGAGAAACCGTTTCACAAGAGTATCCACAAATTAACACTGCTGCTGTAGGTCGTTTGGCTATCAGAGGGTAACTAAAATGTCGAAACCGGTTGTTGCTGGCCAAATATTTTGAAAATATAGCTAGTACTCGTAATTCCAAATCGAGGCGCTCTGCGTGGATGCTGATAGATGAGTGAGATTGTGAGGGGTCCCATGGGTTGACCGGCGACAGAGTAATGAAATTATTAAGAACAGAAGCAATGCGCAGATTACACAAATTCTTGACTTTCTATAGTCTTCTTTTAGAGTGCAGCTTTGACGTTTTCGATAGCTGTGACAAGTGTGCTCTTGCTGTAGCAGTGGCGCAGTACCCGCACTACTTGGAGGCGGTGCGCAACCCCAGGGTCCCCGACCTGTTCTACGGCTCCACTCTGGGACCTCACAACGAGACGTGGTACTTCAGCGCTGCCGCCACCGTGACGTCCTTCATTATCCCGTCACAGGTCAACTTCTGCGGCTCAGGTATGCACTATTAAAATAGCTACTGACTTCAAAGTACGAGGGCTATTCAGTGAATAATTTTTTTCTGAAAGTGGGCTGCTTTATTCAGAATTCCAATGCATTACAAATATTATTACTTGTGGGTACGGCCTGACGCCGTCTTACTGGGAGGTCGGTATGCCCACATGCGCCACTCTACTGGTTGATGTCGGATCTAACGTCTTTCTGCATCAATAACCACCCCATCAGACACGTACTGCTCTCTGCGGAGTACACCTTCACTGAGAGAAACAGATGAAAGTCGATAGGTGCGAGATATGAGCTGAAGGGTGGGTGAGAAAGAACAGTCAAACGAAGTTTTGTGAGCCCCTCTTGGGTGCGCAGAGTTGTATGAGGCTAGCTGTGCAGCGAAGTGTTTGATTGAGATCCGTCGGTCTCCTTAAATGAGAGTGTCCACACGTTTCAACATTGCAGGAGTCACTGCTGTGTGCGACCAGCCTGTACGCGGCGATCGGACAGGTTTGCTCGACCTTGTTCAGAAGACGACAGACGTCCCACCCAACGACTCACCGTGCTTTTGTTCACTGCCGGCTCTTCTATGAATATCTGTGATGCTCTGATTTTCGGCCAAACGAAACTCAATGACAGCTCTCTGCATCTAATGCAACTCCCCTACAAACACCAGTTTCAAGACTACGTATAGCAGCGCCACCTGAAACTATCGGGGTGAAGAGAGAATATTCGACGATGTCCCACAACAAATTCCGCCTTTTTTCAAGCGAAATCGGCTGAGAAAAATGTGTTGCATTACTTATTGAAAGCCCCTCATATCTGGAAAATATCGGTCGCTATGGACTGGATGACGCAGTGATTACATGCCAGAATGTAGACCTGAAGATTTGGAGTTTCATAACCGGTCACTCCTACAATTTTTGAGTTGCTCATATGTGCAGCGCGGGAAGAATAATCGCTTAGAATTCTCTGTGTGTGTTGCAAAAAGTCTCTCACGGACAGATAGTGACTACCTTCAAGCGTTTGGCAGTTTAGTTAAACATATCTGACTCTCTCCTACGGGTCACTACTGTATCCATTCGTGCTGCTCTTGTTGCCCTTGTGGACATAATCAGTACGTATACCACACACTTGAGAAATATTGTTGGATGAGTGTTCTGTCAGCTTTGTACATCGATCGCATTTTGTAGCGTAACTGTTGTAAGGTTGTACGGAACTAAACGACATCCTTCTGCAGTTCTGCAAGCGGCTTCAGAGTTTCATCGACAGAGTTGGGCTCGTCCAACTGACAGCTAAAAACGTGCTTTAATGCTAAAAGTTGGAATTTTTTGATCTGAACTAGAACTCGATCGGGGCAGGAAATAATTCAAGAGGTGTAGACTAAGTGATAATTTAATACGACAACCGAAAGAAGTTACCGTAGAGTCCTTACTCTATTTAGTCAAACCAGGACTAAAAGTCTTACTAAATAAAGTGTATCTGAGAAAATTTAAGTGTTAACTCGGAGAGAGAACAATCATCCTATGACCGTAAATCAGTTGAGAGGAAAGTAAGGTTCCAGCACTCAACATTGACCAGCCAGTCTCAACATATAAACGTGCTACCAAATTACAAGTATTACCAGATAAAGTGCCACAAGTTTCACAGAAGTTACAATAGTATTTAACAAGAGAGGTACATAATATTACTCGAGACTGCAGGTTAGGGTTCCGCTGTACGGTGAAGTCATTTCGAAATGCTACCAAGAACTCCGTAAATGTTATTTGGGACGTCCTTCATACCGGTGTGATGGCCTCTGGCTACATCAAGTGTACTTTCTACTGACGTCACCAAACGCCTGACGGATTGTCGGTTCACAGCAGCGTGTTCTGTAAACGGGACTGGGATTCAGCCCCATTCTTACGAAATGTTGTAGCAACACATGGAAGTTTTGGGCAGGATGATTACCCCTGGCGCTTGCCCATGGCAAACCAGACGGTCAGCAAGCACATCAAATGCCTGCCTGCCGGCCGTGGTTTCTGTCTGTTACTATGTGCCTCTTTACTTCAGCTTTAAAGCCTTTTACTTACCGGATACTGATACGCATGTTGCAAAATCATGCATACTGAAATTTCCAGCAGATTAAAACTGTGTGCCAATCGGGACTCGAACCCATGACATTCTTTCGCCGGCAAGTGCTCTACCAACCTTTTTTCCCCCTTTTGTTCGATATAGTTCGTTGCGTTTGGTCTGGGCGGACATACTTTCAAGTTGATCGTTGATTCCCTAACTCAGTTTTTTTGTTACAGAGAGCACGCAGCCCTCTGACCGAACACGCTGAGCTACCGTGCCGGCAGTAAAAATAGTTTAGACAATTGAGCTACCGGAGCACGACGAGGACTTTACTTCCGCCAGTACCTCTTCTACTACCTTCCAAACTTCAAAGAAATTTGCGGGACTAGTGCTTACGAGAGAAAGGATAATTGCGGAGACTTGGCTTAGGCACAGCCCGGAAGATTGTTCCCAGAATGAATTTTCACTCTGCAGCGGAGTGTGCGCTGATGTAAAACTTCCTGGCAGGCTTAAACTGTGGCTAGGCCGTGCTAGTCTCACAAGTTCCGCAGCAGAACTGTGAGATGTGGAAAGAAGGAGATGAACTACTGGCGGAAGTAAATCTTTGAGGACGGGTCGTGAGTCGTGTTCGGGTAGCTCAGTTGGTGAAGTACTTCCCCGCGAAAGGCAAAGGTCCTGTGTTCGAGCCCCGGCCCGACACACAGTTTTCTTCTGCCGCGAAGTTTCATATCAGCACACACTCCGCTGCGGTGTGAAAATTCGTTTTGCATATGCATAGTCTCTGCAGTATGCGACAATTTGTGTAGTATTCTAGCAATGAACGGAAGTCTGCCACCTAATTTTCCTACGATTCAGCCTACGTGATCATTCCATTTGATATCCCTACAAACTGTTACACCTAGGTATTTGTATGAATTGACATTCTAACTGTTGACTCATTGATGTAATAAATGCTAATTTTTCAGTTTTGTAGAGTCAAAATTTTTCTAGCAAAGACAAATTGCCTGGTGGTTTCTGTCTTGGGTTCTGGCCCACCGTTTATTTAATAATTTTTCTGACGTTTCGCAGCACGAACGGCCGGCACTGTCAAAGCTTCGCGTCGCCCTCCAGTGCTAGTTGGCCATTCCATCACCAGCAATGGAAAGTGAAGATTTGACAATGTCAACCACTCGTTGACGAAACGTCGGAAAAATTATCAAATAAACGTCGGCCAAAGGACCTGAGACAGAAGCCAACTGGTAATTTGTCAACAAGTGGCCAAGAAAGCCTTAAAATTTTTTATGGCAACGTTTCTTAGTGTGGAAAATGTCGAAGTATACAGAGTTCGTTAAACTGTTATTCCCCGTCAAATCAACTAAGTAAGTCAGGTCAAAGGTCGGAGGAAAGCAAGGACATTCCATTTGCAATAGGACCATGCCTGGGAAATCATTGTGGTGTTCAAAAAAAGTTCCAAAATTATGCCTTTAATCTCTCATTTAGTGGACCCAGAAGCAACACTCGCTTACGTGTGTTATTTTCAAAAGGCTACAATTTCAGATGCTAGAGTGAACTAAAGCTTACACAATCTCTGCCTTTTTTCTATAAATACCTAATATTGTCGACTGGAGAGCGATCAATTAATTCAATTTAAACAAAACTTCTGATATGAAATATTTTTTGCCTTGATCACGTATATCTATACTGGATAACAAGTTTCGACAGGATTAAGCTAGCACCTTCAGATCCACAGAGTACAGGTCATGATATCATACTGTGTGATAAACCACACGTTTGTTCTGTATCATCGTAACGGACACATGATAAAAAGAGAGTAGGACTTTCTTTTTAAATCGATATCTCGCTATGTTGGGGCGCAGCCATCTCCTGTTAATCTTACGTTTACATGCACTGTATTCGGCGTATTTATGATACACTCCGTTATTATTTTCTGTTACTCTAAAGAATATACCGAGCAAAAGCACATCGAAAATTTTCACTCCTCTTCGCAAAATAAAATTATGTTTAGAACAGTGCTGCAAATTCTAAATTGTTTCATATTACTTTCTCAGTTTTTTAAGCTTCGTCAATAAACACTCTCTATTTTTTAGAGAAATAAGAAATAATTAAGCGTCTTATTTGACGTTTAGAGTCGTAGTTTAGTGCATTATATTAACATTTTTCGGAGAAGATTGCAAAAATGTTAATATGTCGTCGACAGGACTTCAGACTCTGATCTTCCATCCTCCATTTTACTTTGCTACACGGACTTCAATCATGACAAAGTAATTGACAGATGGAAATCACATACTTGTGTTGATATAGCCAGGCATTCTGAAGAAAATTGGTAGTGTATGTCAAGGAGAGTCGTCGCAGCAATTAATTAATACAGATCTACAGATCTCTAAAAGTTCTTGGCCGATTTACTTCAAATTTCTACACAATCCCGTAATGAACATTTGGTGGACATAGGCTATATATCTCGAAAAGTAATTGACCGATGTACTTCAAATTTGTACATTGGGATGAAAAAAATGAAGAAAATTAATGGAAAGTTAAATGCCTAACAAACGAAATATATCGTGGTAAACTGGTTGTAGTTCCCGTCGCCATAATAAATTACAGCGGCTGTACCCGTCTTGGAGATAGTAGCATCACACGTCACTAGATCGAGGGACGAGTGAAAGCTCGAGAATTCTGCAGGTACCTGATCGCCATCTTTTATTTATTGAGTAGTTGTCGTTGTTATATATGCAATGGAACAGAGCTGGCCTTGGAGAACCTATTGCCGAACATAATAGAGCCCACCATCACTACAGGGTATGCCGCAGATGAAGACGTAGTTATTCCTTACATTCCGCTGATATCCATTGATGTAAATATGGCCTTCGATTTAAAGTGATTACATTCACTATGGGTATCAACAAAGCACAGTCAGGCAGCAGCGACCGGCCGATACAGACGTAGCAACAGGGAAGTAACCTATTTTGTGACTTTTACGCGTTCCTAACCAGGAGCGAATTGTAGAATTTCATCTGTGTGCTTTGATAGTTTAGTTTCTTGAGTTTCTGCGTATTGATTTAATATCTAATAGCCACAGTTCTCGCGTTTTTGTTTTGCGTCGGAAAGTAAACCGATTTTGTGCCATTTTACAAGTTTCTAATCAGGGGTGAATTATTTAATTTCACCTGAGTGCTTCGGTAGTTACGTTTTTGAATCTCTACTCATTAATCTAATTTATTAGACACAGTTCCTGTGTCTACAGCAGACTTCCGCAGCTCATGCCGATAGTTCATTACTTGGGTAGTTTAGTTTTCCACGGTCTATAGTATCGATATGGACTGTGGTTGCTGTGTGCAGATGCGAGCCGCATTGGTGACACTTCGCTCCCAGCTCCAGGCTGTGATGGCTTCAGTTACAGATTGGAGCTGCAATGGGTGGGCACTACTGTTGTGGGCTGGCTGTGGGGATCCATCGGACATCCAGCACGTCCGAGTCCTCCGATCAGTCCTCACCGGTTGCCAGCCCGGTTTACGCTAGCACTGAGGTTGACCCCTCACCTGTGGTCAAATGGGAGGTTGCCCAGGGCGTAGCAGGTGGCGAATGACTTCCCATGGGGGGGGGGGGGGGGCACGTAAGGCCTCCCTTGTTTGTCTGACAAACAGATTCCAGATGCTGCCTGTGGCTGGTACTGTCACTCAGACAGATGCCGCCCTCTGTACTGTTTCAGAGGAAACCTCTCTGCCTGCAAGATCCGGGCAGTCACAGAGGGTGGGATTGTTGATAGTTGGGAGCTTCAACGTTAGGCGCTTTATGGGGCCCCTTAGACATGGCTGCCAAGAAGGGAAAGAAAACCAAATGTGCACTCCGTGTGCATACTGAATGGAGTCAAAAATGGTTCAAATGGCTCTGAGCACTATGGGACTTAACTGCTGCGGTCATCAGTCCCCTAGAACTTAGAACTACTTAAACCTAACTAACCTAGGGACATCACACACATCCATGCCCGAGGCAAGACTCGAACCTGCGACTGTAGCGGTCACGCGGTTCCAGACTGCAGCGCCTAGAACTGCTCGGCCACTCCGACGTGCCGAATGGAGTCATTTCAGTTGCATGAAGAGCACAGGGTGCAGCCAACTGCAGGTGGTGGCTCACGTCGATACCAATGATGTGTGTCACTTTGGATCGGAAGAGATTCTCTCTGGTTTCGATCCGCTAACAGAAGTGGTAAGGGCCACCAGTCTTGGTTGCGAGATGAAAGCAGAGCTGAGAATTTGCAGCGTAGTCGACAGGACCGACTGCGGATCTCTGGCACAGAGCCGAGTGGGGGGTCTGAATCAGAGGCTCAGACGGTTCTGCGACCGTGTAGGCTGCAGACGCCTCGACTTGCGCCATAGGGTGGTTGGGTTTCGAGTTCCGCCAAATAAGTCAGGAGTCCACTACACGTAGGAGGCAGCTACAGGGGTAGCAGGGGCTACGTACCGTGGACTGGGAGGTTTTTTTAGGTTGGAGGGTCTCGGGGAAACACAAGAAGGGCTTCGGTCACAAAGGGGGCAGGCCGAACACGGGAAGAACGTAGATACAGGAACTATCGGTATAGTAGTTGTAAATTGCCGTAGCTGTGTTTGGAAAGTACCAGAGCTCCAAGGGCTAATAGAAAGTAAAGCACTGATGCTCAAATCGTTATAGACGCTGGTAGCTGGCTAAACCGGAGATAAGTTCAGCATAAATTTTTGCGAAGAACCTAATGGTGTTCCGAGAGGATAGGCTAAACACAGCTGGCGGTGACATGTTTGTTGCTGTTAGAGGTAGTTCATTTTGTCGGGAAATTGAAGTAGATAGTAAAGGTGAGTTAGTGTGGGCAGAGGTCATTGTTGGCAACCGGAATAAAATAATTATTGGATACTTTTACGTACCTCCCAATTCAGAAGACACAATTGCTGAAAGGTTCAAAGAAAACTTGAGTTTGATTTCAAATACCCGACTCATACAATTATAGTTGATGGTAACTTTAATTTACCCTCCATATGTTGGCGAAAATACATATTTAATTCCGGAGGTACGCATAAAACATGATCCGTAATTGTGCTAAACACATTCTCTGAAAATTATTACGAGCAGTTAGTTCATGAGCCCACGCGAATAGTAAACGGGTGTGAGAACACACTTGACCTCATAGCAACAAATAATTCTGAGTTAATAACGAGCATCAAAACGGATACAGGGATTAGTAAACAGAGGGTTGTCGTAGCGAGACTGAATATTGTAACCCCCAAATCCTCCAAAAATAAACGAAAAATATACCTATTCAAAAAAGCAGATAAAAATTCACTTGACTCCTTTCTGAGAGACAATCTTCACTCCTTTCAAATTAACAATGTAAGTGTGGACCAGATGTGGCTTGAATATAAAGAAACGGTATCGGCAGAAATTGAGAGATTTATACCAAATAAAGTAACAAACGACGGAACTGATCCTCCTTGGAACACAAAATGGGTCAGAACACTGTTGCAGAAACAACGAAACAAACATGAAAAATTTTAACAGACGTAAAATCCCGGATATTGGCGATCTTTTAAAGAACCTCGAAATTTAGCGAGAACTTCAATGCAAGATGCTTATAACAGTTCCCACAACGAAACTTTGTCTCGAAACTTGGCAGAAAATCCAAACAGATTCTGGTCGTATGTGAAGTATGCTAGCGGCAAGACACAATCAGTGCCTTCTCTGCTCGTTAGCAAAGGCGATACTATCGAAGACAGTGCTGCCACAGCAGAGTTACTAAATACAACCTTCCGAAATGCCATCACTAAAGAAGACGAAATAAATATTCCAGAATTCGAATCAGGAACACCTGACAACATATGTAACGTAGAATTAGATATCCTAGGAAGAGTGAAGCAATTTAAATCACTTAATAAAAGCGAGTCTTCTGGTCCAGACTGTATACAAATTAGGTTCCTTTCAGAAGAGTATGCTGCTGCAATAGCTCCATACTTAACAATCATATACAGCCGTTCGCTGGACGAAAGATCCGTATCCAAAGACTGGAAAGATGCACAGGTCACATCAATATTCAAGAAAGGTAGTAGGAGTAATCCACCAAATTACAGGTCCATATCAATAACGTCGATATGCATCAGGATTTTGGAACACATATTGTGTTCGAACATTACATATTACCTCGAAGAAAACGTTCTATTGGCACAGAATCAACACAGATTTAGAAAACATTACTCTTGTGGAACAAAGCTAGCGCTCTACTCGCACGAAGTGTTGAGTGCTATTGACAAAGGATTTCAAATTGATTCCGAATTTCATGATTTCCGGAGGCTTTTCACACTGTACCACATAAGCGGCTCGTAGTGAAATTGCGTGCCTATGGAATACCGTCTCAGTTATGTGAGTGAATTCGTGATATCCCGTCAGAGAGGTCACAGTTCGTAGTAAATGACAGAAAGTCATCGAGTAAAACAGAAGTGATTTCTGGCATGCCCCAAGGAAGAGTTATAGGCCCTTTGCTGTTCCTTATGTATATAAACGATTTGGGAGACAATATGAGCAGCCGTCTTAGGTTTATTGCCGACGACGCTGTCGTTTATCGACTAGTAAAGTCATCAGAAGACCAAACAAATTGCAAAACGATTTAGAAAAGATATCTGTATTGTAAAGGCCGTAGGTTTAGGTAAATACCTAGGAATTACAATTACGAACAACTTAAATTGTAAGGAACACACAGGAAATGTTGTGGGGAAGGCTAAACAAAGACTGGGTTTTATTGGCAGGACACTTAGGAAATGTGACAGATCTACTAAGGAGACTGCCTACAATACGCTTGTTCGTCCTCCGTGGGTGTGGGATCCTTACCAGATAGGATTGATGGAGTACATCGAAAAAGTTCATAGAAGGGCAGCACGTTTCGTATTATCGCGGAATAGGGAGAGAGTGTCACTGAAATGTTACAGGATTTGGGATGGACATCATTAAAACACTCTGCAAGTGCTATTACTATTTTCATCTATAGCAATGTTTTCTTCTTGTTCTGAAATGTTATTTTACTGATTAACAATCTGTTCTGTAATCTTAAATTTTATGCACATTTGACCTAAATATTAATAGTATATTTGTATATTTTAGGATTTTGAAAAATTAAGACTATCTTATAGAGGACGCGCGCATCTAGCGCAAAGAGGGTGAATAAAATCTAACTAATTTTTTATATCTATATAAGACCGGTATTTTACATTTTATAGTTAGCTTGACAACGCATGAATCTGTGTTCAGTGTATGCCGCCTGTAGGTATGAACTATATGTATTTCGCATAAATTCAGTTAGAACACTAATAAGCGTGGCTAAATATTGCACTTATTTTTAGGTTTTAATATAAATTTTCTTTTATGTTGTTTTAGCATCTGAAGATGGTCATTGTATGGCCGAAACCGGTTATGACTGTGTCATAAACATGTGATTGTGTCTATAAATAAACAAAAAAAGTTTACAAAAGAATCAATCACGCACTCCATACACTTTTTTTTTCCTAAAACAAAGGCGTTTTCGTTGCGGAGGCATCTTCTGACGAAATTCCAATCACCAACTTTTTCCTCCGAATGAGAAAATATTTTGTTGACGCCGACCTACTTAAGGAGAAACGATCACCGCGATAAAATAAGGGTAATCAGAGCTCGTACGGAAAAATGTAGGTGATTGTTCTTTGCGCGCATTATACGAGATTGAAATAATAGAGAATTGTGAAGGTGGTTCGATGAACCCTCTGCCAGACACTTAAAGGTGATCTGCGGAGTATCAATGTAGATGTAGATGTAGACGTAGATGAGACAATCACTTTGTGTGGCATACAGGGTGTTACAAAAAGGTACGGCCAAACTTTCAGGAAACATTCCTCACACACAAAGAAAGAAAATATGTTATGTGGACATGTGTCCGGAAACGCTTACTTTCCATGTTAGAGCTCATTTTATTACTTCTCTTCAAATCACATTTATCATGGAATGGAAACACACAGCAACAGAACGTACCAGCGTGACTTCATTTTGTTACAGGAAATGTTCAAAATTTCCTCCGTTAGCGAGGATACGTGCATCCACCCTCCGTCGCATGGAATCCCTGATGCACTGATGCAGCCCTGGAGAATGGCGTATTGTATCACAGCCGTCCACAATACGAGCACGAAGAGTCTCTGCATTTGGTACCGGTATTGCGTAGACAAGAGTTTTCAAATGCCCCCATAAATGAAAGTCAAGAGGGTTGAGGTCAGGAGAACGTGGAGGCCATGGAATTGGTCCGCCTCTACCAATCCATCGGCCACCGAGTATGTTGTTGAGAAGCGTACGAACACTTCGAGTGAAATGTGCAGGAGCTCCATCGTGCATGAACCACATGTTGTGTCGTACTTGTAAAGGCACATGTTCTAGCAGCACAGGTAGAGTATCCCGTATGAAATCATGGCGGTGAATCGAGGAAGTACAGTACATACTGACGAAACTAAAATAAGCTCTAACATGGAAACTAAGCGTTTCCGGTCACATGTCCACATAACATCTTTTCTTTATTTGTGTGTGAGGAATGTTTCCTGAAAGTTTGGCCGTACCTTTTTGTAACACCCTGTATATCGAACATACCGGGTAACGCCGGACACTGCAGCTCTTTATCAGGATGGATGTTGGAAATTCGCCCTTCTGCCACTCCCTGCTTTTTGATTCCATGTGGTAAGCTTATCACCACGTTGTCAGGATGCTTAAATAAATAAAACTGTTTAAATCTGTTCCTGATACAAAACTTCTCCGGCTTACAGCTTCCTTACTTGTTTATCTTTACAGGTCCAACGAATGGAACGTACGAGGAGACGGTTGACCTTTTCCTGTACGAGACGAAACTCTCGACGTCGCCGGCCCAGACATACTTGCTGGCATCTGGCTCCTTCAACGGCACCGCCAACTACGGCCAGGAGCTGGAGATCCCGGTGAGGAACACCACGCTAGGTAGTGCGCCCCAAGTCGGCGCGTACGTCAACGGCAACAACGGCTTCTCGTACACGCTCAAGATCGTCTTCAACAAAACCGGCATCTACCCGTGGTATACGACGAGGCCGCTCTCCACTTACTCCGTCGTCAGTCCCTTTTCGAATGGCGCTGGAATTGCTATCGGACTGACGTACTATACTGGCTAAGAAGTAGTTCTCAATCAGTCCCTTACAGTGGTTAGATGCGGGACTATACTGTCGCAATGGCTAGTAGACTTGGTCGTTATTCGCTATTCATTCTGCCGTTGCTGCCTTGGTTCATATTTCAAACAATATGGCCAGCTGACTCATTGCGCACAGAACAGTGCCGAAAAACGTTAGCTTTCTAGGTCAGCATCTCAGCTTCAGTTTGTTATCAAAAATGTCTGACAATAAATTGAAACTTAGACGCAGGCTTAGACGGCAAACATTTTACGGCCGTTCTCTGTGAACAGTGAGTCAGCGGGCCATATTGTCGATAGTAGGAACCTCAAAGTGACTTCCATTTTGTATTTTAAGCAAAGCTGATATGTTTAGTTACTAGTTGCATTTCGTATTGTATTAAAATTAATTCGAAAAATCCTTTTTGTGATAAAACACTCATACCGAAAACAGGTTTCGCCGAAGTGGAAGATAAACACTCATACAGCTAGAGGGAAGGTGTCCGCCGAATGTGGCAGTACACACGCGATGACAATAACTGAACTATATGAAATAAAACCGTGATAACTTCTGAACGATTTGAACTAGGAAGTTCAAACTGCACGGTTGCCCGCGGGGCATGATGCGTGGTTTGGTTTAGCGACGAAGCCCACTTTCATTTGGATGGGTTCGTCAATGAGCGAAATTGGCGCATTTCGCGAACTGAGAATCCGCATTTCGCGATCGAGAAATCTTTTCACCATCAACCGGTGACTTTGTGGTGCCCAGCGTCCAGTCACGGAATAATCGAAGCGATATTCCTTGATGGCACGATGGCTACCGATTGGTACGTGAAGGTTTTGGAAGATGATTTCACCCCCTTTATCTAAAGTGATTCTGTTTTCGACAAGATGTGGTTCATGATAGACGAAGCTCGACACCATCGAAGTAGGAGAGTGTTTGAATGTCCTGGAGGAGCACTTCTGGGACCGCATTCTGGCTCTGAGGTACCCAGAGGCCACTGGCATGAGCCTCGATTGGATGCCATATTCTCCGGATCTGAACACATGCGACTTCTTTTTGTTGTACAGCAATAACCCCTACATCACTACTGAGCTGAACACTGGAGGTCAGCGACGGCATCGATGTTCCGATACCTCAGCGGGCATGCAGAATTTCGCTATTCGTCTGCGTCACATCACCGCCAATAATGGCAGGCATATCTAACATGTCATAACCTAAATTCGAATATCTGTAGTGACGTTTACACGTTGATTTAGCGCCTAGAACCGCTCGGCCACTCCGGCCGGCAAGTGTGTGCTTGCCATAGTTTGTTGCTGATTTAGGTTTTTTCATGTAGTTTAATAATTGTCACCCTGAATATCTCACTAGGTTTCTGTAATGCTTCCTAAACAACAAACACCTGAAAGCTGTTGTTCTAGAGGCAGTTGTAGTAGCTTGGACCCATGATCCTTATACCCTTATCACAAAAATTTGTCTATTGCCAACAGTATAACACATTTTAAACTACAAAAACAATATTATGCAAAAAACAGATTGCCACTCACCACACAGAGCAGATGCCGAGTCGCAGATAGGCACAACGAAAGGTCTGTCAAACGAGTAAGCTTTCGGCCAAAAAGGCCTTCATCAGAATTAGGCAGAAAACACACACACACAGACGTAACTTACACACACATGATCACAGTCTCTGGCTGACGACACCAGACAAACAACAAAAAACTCCCGTTGATAACCGTTGTTACTGAGACTCTTGTAGTAGCTTGGGGTCATATTCCGTGCACACTCGCCACATAAGTTACAAGCAGAGTATGACAACTATTTAATTACAATGGTTTTAGACGTATGAACTTTCCTTCTAATTAAAGCTATACTGGATGGTAAAATAGCATCAAACTACATACAACAGAATCCGACTGAAACGAATGATCCGTAATTGCTACTTTGCAGCATGTTGAGGTTAATTGTGAAACACAGTCATCAAAAAGGACAGACGATATTCACAGTTGACGTACTGAGTGGAAGCCCTTTAAATTTCTACAAATGCAAGACAGCGCCCATAAACATGGAAACGATCCCAGTACTACACCGACTTGTGCATAGTCTCCATCGCTGTACCAGAGAACTGAATTACATCCATAGCTTCGAAAGAGAGCTAATGACCTATCCCATTACAACTAAGCACCCTCCTTTCGCGAAGTCCCTAGAGAGGCAACATAACTGATTTCCCTTTATTAGAAGTTGTTTAGTATTTATAATAACATAATCATCCTAGCGTGGAGACATAAGCCACACCACTTCGTTCAGATCAGTAGAAACATAAAGCTAGATGGTTTACTTTTTGCAGAGGATTTAGCTATTGTAGCGTCTTTAGAGGATGACCTGCAGCGCTTTGTACACAATTTACAGACTACATGCGAGAAATACAGAATAGATATCAACACCAAAAACAAAGTATAAAGTAAGATACGTTTGGACTGTATACCACCCTTTCTGTAAGAAACGGACTTAACTGAAGAAGCCACAAGGTATACAAAAACAATGGAGGACGAGAATATGGTTTTATAAGACCTTAGCAAGACCTGTAATGTTGTCGTAGTCACAGAATAGAGCTACATTGTTGTTGTTGTAGTCTTCTGTCCTGAGACTAGTTTGATGCAGCTCTTCATGCTACTCTATCCTGTGCAAGCTGCTTCATCTCCCAGTACCTACTGCAGCCTACATCCTTCTGAATCTGCCTAGTGTATTCATCTCTTGGTCTCCCTCTCCGATTTTTACCCTCCACGCTGCCCTCCAATACTAAATTGGTGATCCCTTGATGCCTCAGAACATGTCCTACCAACCGATCCCTTCTTCTAGTCAAGTTGTGCCACAAACTCCTCTTCTCCCCAATTCTATTCAATACCTCCTCATTAGTTATGTGATCTACCCATCTAATCTTCAGCATTCTTCTGTAGCACCACATTTCGAAAGTTTCTACTCTCTTCTTGTTCGAACTAAGAAACGACTTCCTGACACTTAAATCTATACTTGATGTTAACAAATTTCTCTTCTTCAGAAACGCTTTCGTTCCATTGCCAGTCTACGTTTTATATCCACTCTACTTCGACCATCATCAGTTATTTTGCTCCCCAAATAGCAAAACTCCTTTACTACTTTAAGTGTCTCATTCCCTAACCTAATTCCCTCAGCATCACCCGAGTTAACTCGACTACATTCCATTATCCTCGTTTTGCTTTTGTTGATGTTCACCTTATATCCTCCTTTCAAGACACTGTCTATTCCGTTGAACTGCTCTTCCAAGTCCTTTGCTGTCTCTGACAAAATTACAATGTCATCGGCGAACCTTAAAGTTTTTATTTCTTCTCCATGGATTTTATTTCCTACTCCGAATTTTTCTTTTCTTTCCTTTATTGCTTACTCAATATACAGATTGAATAACATCGGGGAGAGGCTGCAACCCTGTCTCACTCCCTTCCCAACCACTGCTTCCCTTTCATGTCCCTCGGCTCTTATAACTGCCACCTGGTTTCTGCACAAATTGTAAATAGCCTTTCGCTCCCTGTATTTTACCCCTGCCACCTTCAGAATTTGAAAGAGAGTATTCCAGTCAACATTGTCAAAAGCTTTCTCTAAGTCTACAAATGCTAGAAACGTAGGTTTGCCTTTTCTTAATCTAGGTTCTAAGATAAGTCGTAGGGTCAGTATTGCCTCACGTGTTCCAATATTTCTACGGAATCCAAACTGATCTTCCCCGAGGTCGGTTCAAAATGGTGCAAATGGCTCTGAGCACTATGGGACTCAACATCTTAGGTCATAAGTCCCATAGAACTTAGAACTACTTAAACCTAACTAACCTAAGGACATCACATACACCCATGCCCGGGGCAGGATTCGAACCTGCGACCGTAGCAGTCCCGCGGTTCCGGACTGCAGCGCCAGAACCGCACGGCCACTGCGGCCGGCCCCGAGGTCGGTTTCTACCAGTTTACCCAAGAGGACGCCATCATCATTTAATCATATAGTAAAGCTGCATGCCCTCGGGAAAAATTACGGCTGTAATTTCCCCTTGCTTTCAGCACAGCAAGGCCGTTTTGGTTAGTGTTACAAGGCCAGATCAGTCAGTCATCCAGACTGTTGCCCCTGGAACTATTGAAAAGGCTGCTGCCCCTCTTCAGGAACCACACGTTTGTCTGGCCTCTCAACAGATACCCCTTCGTTGTGGTTGCACCTACGGTACGGCTACTCGCAACTTTCAGCCTAGCAAGAATTCTGCTCCATGACAGCAGAGTTTGAAACGGAGCCCCAGCGGCTAGTGGGTAGTAGTAGCACAGGCGGAAATAAGGGCGAGCGACGGGGTCGGCGCAGGCAAACTGGGCAATTGCCGACGCATCAGACTGCAGCCAACAGAGTTGGCAACACTGCGCCGACGCGGACTCTTCGAGTATTTGCTGCACTAAATAATTATAAAAACCGTTGTTATTAAGCTATTTTTAAACGTGTACAGGTGTTATAAATATAATATAAGTGTTGTTGAATTAGTGGAAGTGTTAGTGAAGTATAAAATAAGATTAAATGGGGTAAGAAGCGTAATTTTCTTCTCGCGCCTGTAGCACGAATCCTAGGCCTAATTTCACGCGCGCGAATCGTAAGTAAGCAGTGAATTAAACTTAGAGATAAACGTTTCCAGTTGGTATAAATATAATATAAGTGTTGTTACATTAGTGGAAGTGTTAGTGAAGTGTTAAAGAAGATTAAACGGGGTAAGAAGTTTATTTTCCTTCTCGCACCTATAGCACGGATTTTAGGCTTAATTTCACGTGCGCGTATAGTAAGTAAACGGTGAGTTATATGTAATCACCAGTTTTTTTATTCAGTACTCTTTCAATTTATTTATATCTGCCTGAATAGTTTCTAGGGTCCTTTGTTTACGTTTTAGTCACTACTTAAATCAGCTTATACGATTTCTGTTTTTACCATGAGTGAGAAGTGATGGGTGCTGTAGTTTCTTTCATTGGGGCGAATGTAGTGGCTTGGTAAATGGGGACATAAATGAGGCTCACCAGTGGTATTGTAGGATCTGCAGTAGAGATAGGAAAATACTGGAACAGGAAGGGAAAATTGCAGCTCTTCGAGCTGACCTAGACAAGGCAATGGAGGATCTGGACAGGTTAAAGAGGGAGAAGGGTGAACAGATGTGGGAAGTGGCAACAGGTAATAGGGGGAACAGGCGAAGGAGAGCATCAGACAGCTTTGTCATAAATCTTGAAAATAGATTTGACCTGTTGCCTCAGTCAGAATCGGATGAGCCTCATGTAGCTGAAGCTGTAGAAAGGGCACAACAAACTTTCAAGGACTTGAAAAAGGTAGGGAAATTTGTAAAGAGAAAGAAAGTTCTGTTGTTAGGTAGTTCCCATGGTAGAGGTGTTGGCCAACTACTGCAGGAAAATCTAGGTCTAGAGTACCAGGTCACAAACTTTTTCAAGCCTAGTGCAGATCAGGGTCAGGTAACAGAGGATGTAGGTGGTTTATGCAAGGATTTCACAAAGGAGGGTGCAGTGGTTATAGTGGGTGGTCCGGGAAATAGCATTGGCAGAGACTCTGAATATTCCATAGAGAGTGACCTGGTGAAGATAGCATCAGCAACGAAGCATACGAGTGTGGGATTTGTGTCTGTGTTGAGACGCTATGATCAGCCTCATTTGAACTCTTCCGTAGGGAGGGTGAACTTGGAGTTGGAGTGGCTGCTTAGAACGGATATAGGGTTCCATATTGGTTTGATTCCTGTGGATGCTATCGATAGGTGGGACTACACTAGGCATGGCCTTCACCTCAATGGGAAAGGGAAGGGAAAACTGTCTGGGTTGATTGCAGAAAACTTAATGGGGGACACTGGCACAAGTGGTAAAATACCAGTGGTCACAGGTGTCAGAGGGATGCCTTTTTTAGGATAGGGAAGGGGGAAAGAAAACGAGTTTTAAGAGAGATTGGCAGACACACTCAGTTTGAGAAAACAGATGAACAGGGGTCAGATTTTATCATACAGCCTCCATTTAAACAGTGTTTAACAGAAAGTAATCAGAAACTGCCAGTTCAACTTCACCAAAGCAGTTACAATCCCATTAGTATGCAGTATCAGTTATCTTTATTACACCAGAACATTCCGGGACTTAGAAATAAAGTTGATGAACTACTCATTTGTATCGATGAAATGAATTCATCTAACCAAATTGACATAATCTGCCTCTCTGAACATCAAGTGACCACTGATATAGATATGTTAGACATTTCAGGATTTAAGCTAGCTTCCTTCTTCTGCAGAGTAGATATGGATGGAGGAGGAGTTGCCACATTTATCAAAAACTGCCATAAATTCAAGAACATTGACATTAATAAATTCTGTTTAGAGCAGCATCTAGAAGCATGTGCAACAGAAGTAGAGTTCCATAACAGATCCTATATAATAATAACTATTTACCGAGCACCTGCAGGAAATTATAATCTATTTTTAGGTCATCTAGAAGCTCTTTTGGGTTATTTAACAGGAAGAAAGAAAGAAATTTTGATTGCTGGTGACTTTAATACAGATTTTCTAATGCAATCTTCCAGTAAACATTCACTGCAGTCAGTAATGTTGTCTTTCAATCTAACTCACACTGTAAACTTTCCAACTAGGATCACTAAATCCTCAAGGACAGCCATTGATAACATTTTTATAGACAAATCAAAGGAACAAAATCATTTCATAAAACCTGTTATAAATGGACTATCAGATCATGACATGCAGCTCCTTGTTTTAGATGTAAATTCTAAGCAGATTATCAAGACTGCTAAATCTGAGTACAGGAGAGTAGTCAATCAACCAAAAATTGAGTGTTTTAGAAAACTGCTCAAAGATATGAACTGGAAAGATGTTTATAGTGCTCATGACATGAATGAAAAATATAACACATTCATGAACAATGTCAGTACCATGTTTGAAAACTGTTTTCCTCTAAAAGTTACTCAAATTAAACAGAAGTCTATAATAAAACCATGGATTACACAAGGAATAAAGATTTCCTGTAAGACAAAAAGGAAAATGTATCTGTTGACCAAGAATAGCTCCAATGCTGATGATTTAGCTAAATACAAGGAAAACTGTGAAACATTAAAAAAGTAATTCAGACGTCTAAACAAATGCACTACGAGAAGAAGATAGCAATGTCAGGGAACAAAATAATAGCATTATAGGATATAGTGAAAGAGCAGACTGGTAGAACCAGAAAGGAACACGAGCAAATAGCACTAAGGGTAGATGACACATTAGTAACTGATGGGCATAGTGTGGCAAATCTATTTAACAAGCACTTTATATCCGTTACTGATAGAATGGGACTTTCAGGATCAGTAAATAATGCCCTTGAATATCTGAAACTAGCCTTCACAAATAGCTTCAAGTACATGAATATATCATTCACTTCACCAAAAGAAATAACGTCCATAATGAAATCTTTAAAAACAAAGCATTCTAGTGGGTACGATGAAATATCAATAAAGTTAATTAAGGCATGTTCTTGTGAGTTTAGTACAATTCTAAGTTACTTGTGTAACCAGTCAATTATAACTAGGACATTTCCTGACTGGATAAAATATGCAGATGTTAAGCCTCTATTCAAGAAAGGGGATAAAGAGATACCATCAAACTACAGACCGATCACTTTTGCCAGCATTCTCAAAAATTTTAGAAAAGGTAATGTACAGGCAGCTGCTCAAGCATCTGACCACAAATAACATATTATCAAGAACACAGTTTGGATTTCTGAAGGGTTCTGATATCGAGAAGGCTATTTACACCTACAGTGAAAATGTACTTAATTCATGAAATAACAAATTACAAGCAGCAGGTATTTTCTGTGATTTGTCAAAGGCATTTGATTGTGTGAACCACAACATCCTTTTAAGTAAATTAGAATTCTATGGTGTCACGGGCAGTGCTGCAAAATGGTTCAAGTCATACCTCACTAACAGGAAACAAAGGGTGTCAGTGCAAGGGTCTAGTGAATTAAGTCATCAGTCATCATCAGAATGGGAAGAAATTACATGTGGTGTCCCACAAGGATCCATCTTAGCGCCATTGCTTTTTCTTGTGTACATTAATGATCTCTCATCAGTTACACTGCCAGAAGCAGAGTTCGTTTTGTTTGCAGATGACACAAGTATTGCAATAAATAGTATGTCAAGTGTGGTTCTAGAAAGATCTGCAAATGATATTTTCATGGATATTAACAGATAGAAGAGGTTGACAGCCTTAAATTCCTGGAATTACAGCTTGATAATAAATTCAGTTGGGAAGAGCACGCCACAGAACTGCAGAAATGCCTTAACAAATCTGTATCTGCAATTCGAGTGTTAGCAGACATAGGCGACATAAAAATGAAAAAGCTTGCATTCTTTGCCTACTTTCATTCCATAATGTTATATGGTATAATATTTTGGGGTAACTCTTCTCAAGTCAAACAAAAGTTTTCAGAGTCCAAAAGCGTGTAATACGTATTATTTGTGGAGAAAATTCATGGACGTCCTGTAGAAACCTCTTCAAAGAACTGGGTATACTAACTACTGCCTCTCAGTATATTTACTCATTAATGAAATTTGTCCCGAATAATACACTCCTGGAAATTGAAATAAGAACACCGTGAATTCATTGTCCCAGGAAGGGGAAACTTTATTGACACATTCCTGGGGTCAGATACATCACATGATCACACTGACAGAACCACAGGCACATAGACACAGGCAACAGAGCATGCACAATGTCGACACTAGTACAGTGTATATCCACCTTTCGCAGCAATGCAGGCTGCTATTCTCCCATGGAGACGATCGTAGAGATGCTGGATGTAGTCCTGTGGAACGGCTTGCCATGCCATTTCCACCTGGCGTCTCAGTTGGACCAGCGTTCGTGCTGGACGTGCAGACCGCGTGAGGCGACGCTTCATCCAGTCCCAAACATGCTCAATGGGGGACAGATCCGGAGATCTTGCTGGCCAGGGTAGTTGACTTACACCTTCTAGAGCACGTTGGGTGGCACGGGAAACATGCGGACGTGCATTGTCCTGTTGGAACAGCAAGTTTCCTTGCCGGTCTAGGAATGGTAGAACGATGGGTTCGATGACGGTTTGGATGTACCGTGCACTATTCAGTGTCCCCTCGACGATCACCAGTGGTGTACGGCCAGTGTAGGAGATCGCTCCCCACACCATGATGCCGGGTGTTGGCCCTGTGTGCCTCTGTCGTATGCAGTCCTGATTGTGGCGCTCACCTGCACGGCGCCAAACACGCATACGACCATCATTGGCACCAAGGCAGAAGCGACTCTCATCGCTGAAGACGACACGTCTCCATTCGTCCCTCCATTCACGCCTGTCGCGACACCACTGGAGGCGGGCTGCACGATGTTGGGGCGTGAGCGGAAGACGGCCTAACGGTGTGCGGGACCGTAGCCCAGCTTCATGGAGATGGTTGCGAATGGTCCTCGCCGATACCCCAGGAGCAACAGTGTCCCTAATTTGCTGGGAAGTGGCGGTGCGGTCCCCTACGGCACTGCGTAGGATCCTACGGTCTTGGCGTGCATCCGTGCGTCGCTGCGGTCCGGTCCCAGGTCGACGGGCACGTGCACCTTCCGCCGACCACTGGCGACAACATCGATGTACTGTGGAGACCTCATGCCCCACGTGTTGAGCAATTCGGCGGTACGTCCACCCGGCCTCCCGCATGCCCACTATACGCCCTCGCTCAAAGTCCGTCAACTGCACATACGGTTCACGTCCACGCTGTCGCGGCATGCTACCAGTGTTAAAGACTGCGATGGAGCTCCGTATGCCACGGCAAACTGGCTGACACTGACGGCGGCGGTGCACAAATGCTGCGCAGCTAGCGCCATTCGACGGCCAACACCGCGGTTCCTGGTGTGTCCGCTGTGCCGCGCGTGTGAACATTGCTTGTACAGCCCTCTCGCAGTGTCCGGAGCAAGTATGGTGGGTCTGACACACCGGTGTCAATGTGTTCTTTTTTCCATTTCCAGGAGTGTATATCTCTTTTTCCAACAAACAGCTCAGTTCATACATACAATACCAGGAACAAAAATGATCTGCACAAGGACTTAAAAGCACTTACTTTAGTTCAAAAAGGGATCCACTACTCAGGAACACTCATCTTCAATAATTTGCCAGTAAACATAAAAAATTTAGTTACAAATAAAGATCAGTTTAAAAGGAGCCTGAAAGACTTACTAGTGGCCAACTCCTTCTACTCCATTGACGAATTTTTTAGTAGACACAAATGATGTATTGTATATATTCATACTATTAGTATTGTTATTTCAGCTTTTCTTTAAAAAAAAATTGACATGTTCCACATCCACGAGGATCTCCGCAGCACGGATCATGGAACGAAAACTAGTCTAATCTAATATAATCTAATCTAAGTGTGTCTGGGAAACCAGAGGTCCACAAGTTCGAGGCCAGGGGTCTGCTCTCAGTATCAGATGCCGCATCCAGAGCGAACAATGGGACCAACGCAGAGCAGACGATTTGTCTCGAAGAAGAGTAATAAGGCGGCACATATCCGAAGCAACTTGTAATAGTTGTAAGTGTAATTTTAAGTCGTTAGCTGTTCATCGAAGAAAGAAGAAAAATGTTCAGGGAAATTCAGTCACTTAGGAATGAAATAAATAGGAAGTACAGAGAAGCTAAGGCAAAATGGCTCCAAGAGAAATGTGAAGAAATCGAAAAAGAAATTATAGTCGGAAGGACGGACTCAGAATACAGAAAATTCAATACAAGCACCGGTGAAATTAAGAGTGGTACCGGAAATTCCACCGTTAAATGAAGGGGAGAGACCGGATAGGTGAAACGAGTACACTGAAGGCCTCTAACAGCTTCGACACGGTAGCTCAGCGTGTTCGATCAGAGGGTTAGTCGCCCCCTGTAATAAAAAAAACTGAGTTAATGGAGCCGGCCGGGTTGGCCGAGCGGTTCTAGGCGCTACAGTCTGGAACCGTGTGACCGCTACGGTCGCAGGTTCGAATCCTGCCTCGGGCATGGATGTGTGTGATGTCCTTAGGTTAGTTAGGTTTACGTAGTTCTAAGTTCCAGGGGACTGATGACCTCAGAAGTTAAGTCCCATAGTGCTCAGAGCCATTTTTTTGGACCAACGCTGAACTTTAAGAGGTGTCATAAGACTCAGTTACGTACAAAATGAGATAAAAGAAACAGTAGGAAGACTCGTCTGATTTCGTGGTAAAGAAGAAACAGGAGTCCACGGGGAAGAGATAGTGGATCCAGCATTAAAATCAGAATTTAGAAGAGCTTTGGAAGACTTACGATCAAATAAGGCAGAAGGATTGATAATAGTGAATAGAAATTTTTTAAATCATTGGGGAAGTGGCAACAAAACATTGGTGTGTAGAATGTATGAGACTGGCGACATACCATGGTACTTTCGGCAAAAAAAAAAAAAAAAAAAAAAAAAAAAAAAAAAAAAAAAAAAAAAAAAAACTTAATCCTCATAATTCCGAAGATAACAAGAGCTGAAAAGTGCGAGAATTACTCATAATTATCTAAACAGCGCCTGCAGCCAAGCTGGTGGCATGAATAATGTGTAGAAGAATGGAAAAGAAAACTGAGGATCTGTTAGATGACGATCAATTTGGCTTTTGGAAAGGTAAATGCACCAGAGAAGCAATTCTGACGTAGCGGTTAACAATGGAAGCAAGACTAAAGAAAAATCAAGATACGTTCATAGGATCTGTTCACCTGGAGAAAGCATTCGACAATATAAAATGGTGCAACTGTTCGAAATTCTGAGAAAAATAGGGAAAGACGAGTAATATTAATACATAATAAGTAGAGAATAATAAGACTGGAAGACCAAGAACGAAGCGTCCAGATTAAAATGGGTGCATCGCAAGAGCGCAGTCTTTCACCTCTATTGTACAATTTATATATCAAAAAAGCAATGAGTGAAGTAAAACGAAGGTTCATGAGTGAGATTAAAATTCTGGGTGAAAGGATATCGATGATAAGATTCGCTGATGACGCTGTTATCCTCAGTGAAGTTACTCACAATCAGCTAAACAGCTGTCTAATGAATATTGAATGAGTATAGAATATGCATTAAGAGTAAATCGAAGAAAAACGAAAATAATGAGAAGTGGCAGAATTGAGAACCGCGAGAAACTTATCATCAGCATTGGGGCGCACGAAATAGACGAAGTTAAGGAATTCTGTCACCCAGGCAGCAAAATAACCCTTGGCGGACGGAGTTAGGAGGACATAAAAAGCAGACTAGTACTGGAAAAAAGGGCATTCCTGTCCAAGGGAAGTCTGCTAGTATCAAACAAATGAATTCCTTTCAGGAAGAAATTTCTGAGAAAGTACGTATGGAGCACAGTATTCTATGTTAGTGACATATGCACTGTGGGAAAACTGGAACAAAAGACAATAGAAGCCTTTGAGATGTGATGCTGCAGCAGAACGTTGAAAATTAGATGGACTGATAAGTTAAGGAATGAGGAGGTTCTCCGCAAAGTCGGTGAGGAATGGAATATATGGAAAAATACTGACTACAAGAAGAGGCAGTATGATAGGTCACATGTTAAGACATCGGGAAATAACTTCCATGCTTCTAGAGAGAGGTGTAGAGGGTAAAAACTGTAGAGGAAGACAGAGATTGGGATAGATCCAGCAAATAATTGAGGAAGTAGGTTGCAAGTGGTACTCTGAGATGTGCAAGCTATTGTCTGAGCTGAGGAGGTTGGCACGAAACAGGAATTAGTGGTTTAGCAATCCACAGTACTATGCATGGGGGCTTAATTAAATATAATGCAAATAATTTTAATTTTTTGATTTAGTAGCTGTCTGTTCGGTTACACTGTCTCGTAACCGGTTGGCCCTGATTAGTATTAGTACGTAATCTGACTGCATAGAATAACAACAAAGAATGAAAGGAAACTTCCGTTAACACAATTAATTAATTAAGTCCCCAGCAACTATAAAAGCTACGAAACAACAACTACGAGCAACAAAGCACAAGTGTAACTGTTCTGTGTGTCGAAGTGTGATTCAACGTACACATCTGGCACGGTTCTTCCTCAATAAGGCAAGATATTTTAAATACCATTTACACTGAATTAATTAAATAAAACTGAAATACTATAATTGCACATAGAAACCCGAATTACAGTCTATTACATGAACACAAGCCAGATGCTCTGTTGACTGAACCTGTGACCAAGAGGCATTGTTAGTTAGGAAATTAAAAAAAAAAAATAAAAAAATGTTTTTTACCTTCATATATATTGACTAAAAATACACTCAGATCATTACAACATCTCCATTCGAACAACATCTGCTGTCTAGCCCATCAAAACAACTGCACACGACATGGCCTCAAATAATACAGCTATCAACATCCTCTCAGCAAAGCACTAACCACCAACACTTCTGAACAAGCACTGCCAGTGGAGGCGGCGGAATAAAACTCTTTGGCGCAATCTCTGGCGCTGTGACTCAATGTAGCCACCTTTCAACTAGATGCAGCGTCGAGCAAAACCTAAAGCCTTTCTCTTAATATTTCGATAGCAGCTCAGCCAAACATCATACCTCAAATACAACGACGAGCCAAAACATCATGACCACCGCCACCTCAAGACTAAATGTCACTTGAAGCCGTTGTGGGGTAAAAAAAAGAAAACTTCGAGGTGTTTAAAATGGTTCCTCCTAGCGAAGTGAGTTCAGAGGGAAACGGTAACATGAGGCATTGTGTGCCGGCCGGAGTGGCCGAGCGGTTCTAAGCGCTACAGTCTGGAATCGCTACGGTCGCAGGTTCGAATCCTGCCTCGGGCATGGATGTGTGTGATGTCCTTAGGTTAGTTAGGTTTAAGTAGTTCTAAGTTCTAGGGGACTGATGATCTGAGAAGTTGAGTCCCACAGTGCTCAGAGCCGTTTGAACCATTTGAGGCATTGTGTAATACAGGAAATCTTTTGATGGTAACAAAAGGGACCTATGGGAATTTAACGAAAATATACATTCCAGTTTAGAATTAGTCTAACCAGAGGAACACGGTATTTTGGTTAAATTTGTGAAAGCAAAAACTACGGGTAAAGATTTATTGACACTGGAAGCACGCGAGAGACCACGCACATGGGAAGAAGTAAAGCATGTTTTGGAAGTGAACTATGCGAGTAAGAGAACAATAGATGATTATGCTTGTAAAATATTTCAGGTGAGACAAGGCCAAGGGGAATCAATCATCAATCTCGTTGTGTGCAAATAAGACGCGAAATGCAGAGAGACTTTCGGGAAACTGGAAACAGGGTTACAAGTAGAGAGAAGTAAAAAGATGCCATAGAGCTGGTAGACTCTTTAGGATCAGCATGCTTCATAATAAGGATGATTAATGATAGAATTCAAACGATAGTTAGAATTTGGGCTGACGATATTCGGTCAACTGCAGCGATGAAGCAGCACTACAAGGACGAAAAACACTACTGTCAATGACAGAAAGGGGAATAGACGCACAAACAAGGAGAGAGCGTGCGAACGTATCGGTAGTGCCTCCTAAGGAAAGCAAAAAATTGAGACGTTTTACGTGTGGCTTGCGAGGGCACATAGCGAGCAAATGGGGAGAAACAGAACGGAGGGAAGATTACGCTCTATGATGGAAAAAAGTTCACAAATTTTTGCTGTAGGTGTGCAAACCACGTCATAGAGGCGCGGACTGAATGGTATGGGCAAGAAAATGGACGGAAATAGATCCCAGTGCGTTAAAGGGGAATTGTAGAGAGGTCAATAGATCCCATTTAATGCCTGCAGTATATTATGGGTGACTGTGGTGTACTGTGTACCAGAGAGACAGACAAGACTTGTTTGAAATGGAAACACACCGGGGGGTGCTATACCAAGAATTGTTATTGATAATTCTTCCGGGTTATATGGCCGTGGTCCATGGAATTCTTCTATTCCAAACGTTTCGTCCAATACTACGTTGGACATACTCAGAGGTATGGCTGCTCCTGCTGAGTCCTGCTGACTTCCATGGACCACGGCCATATAACCCGGAAGAATTATCAACAACAGTACCATCCGGCTGTGAATGCCTTCATTGTATACCAAGAATTGTGATGAAGTACTTTGGCATGCATGGGGGAAGGACGGAGTGACACTGTCAAGTAAGGCGTGGACAGTAGCCCAGGAAAATAAATAGTGACAAAGCTGCACAATCAGACATTGTCACATTAAGAAAGCTGATAGCTCGTGGAACAGACTGTGCCACAGAAAATGATGTGCTAGTATTATTGCGCTGAATTAAGGAAGAAATTAAAGCTATTAATAGATACAGGGGCACAGTCGTACCTGTTGAAGAGAGAGTATTCCGATAAATGGTTCAGTTCGAATTAACGAATCAGAAAGGTTTCAGCTGAAATGAGTCTACAATGTAGCTGTACCTGGAAATACACTTATGTCTGAAAGCTGCCGAAGAAGTAGGACACAAGTTTCATGAGTGTGGATCAGAAGCAGAGACTCCATATGATGGGTTGGTGGTAGAAATTTTCTATCACAACATTAGGTTAAATTAAACTATCTGGCAAAAGCATAAAAATTACAAGAGCAAGAAACACTCAACAGAGGAGGAGGATGCGGTTGAATGTGGGTGGTAACGTAGTGTGATATAGTGAAAGGGAAATGGTTAACCAAAAACACGAGACTGCACATGGGGAACATGTACCGAAGTCATTAGTGAGAGTGTGAAGGGGCAGGCACACAGGAAGTGTAATAAATTTGTCAGAGGACGAAGTACAGTTCAAAAACATCACATTAGTGACGGAAGATTTAGAGCGACTAGCAAAGGTGTGCGAAATAAAAGATAATAAGGAATCCGTAGAAAAGACAGAAAACTGTGCTCCCACATTACGAAAACAACTAAGAGTGGATCACTTAATGTGGAAGAAAAGAATGCGTTAGTAGCAGTTCGCACAGGGTATGGACATGTATACCCTCTACCAGGTGACAAATTGTCGTGTACATCCACAGTGCCACTTTTCTTTTTTTGCAGTAAAAGTGGTGAAAGCTTTAACGTACAGAACACCCAAAGCAAAGAAACAGATCTTAAAAGAGCAGATACAACCGGTGCTGAAAGATGACGTAATTGTCGAAACCAAGAGCGCATAGAACGCAGCTTTATTGTTGGTCGAGAAAAAGAGATATGTCAATGGCAGACAGAAGTGAACAATCGTAGTGGACTACAGACAGTTAAATGACGTCACAGTAAATGGACACATTTCTGTTACCAAATATCTCTGATGTCTTGGACCAACGAGGAAAGGTAATGCACTTCTCGACATTTGGCCTTGCAAGCGGGTACTATCAAATATTGATAGACGAAAAGGACAGAGGTAAGACGATGTTCAGCTCAAACTATCAACATTATGAGTATAAAAGAATTGCAGTGAGACTGAAAGGAAACCCAATTTGTTTCTAACGACTGATAAACACAGCTTTGACAGATCTGTAGGGAATGAAATGTTTCGTATAGCTAGACGATACAGTGTGTTGTGGAAGAAACCTGAAGGAGTATAATGACAAGCTCTGTTTCATTCCTGTAAAGAAGAAATTTTCTTGGCTACTTGTATTACATACAAGGGAATCTTACCGGATATGATGACGGTGGAAAAAGTGAAGTTCTTCCCACAGCCAAGAACAATGAGAGAATTGAAAGGGTTTTTAGGTATAATTGGGTACTACTGACGATTTATTGGAAAAGTTTAGCAAAATCGCGAAGCCGATTCACGAATTGCTAAAGAAAGGAGTAGTATGTGAAGGGGGCGGAAGACAAAGCAAAGGAGACATTCGTTCATTCATCACTACTTCAGTACGCAAGCCATTCATAGTGACCACAGGAGCGAGCAATGAAATTCTGTCACAAGGCAAGAAAGTTGACGAAGACTTGCCAGTTGCGTCGCATCCACGTTATTAAACAAGGAGGCATTAAACCTTAGTACCACAGAGAAAGAATTATAGGCTATAGTATTGCAGTGAAGTAGTTCCAGCCATACATACACTCCTGGAAATGGAAAAAAGAACACATTGACACCGGTGTGTCAGACCCACCATACTTGCTCCGGACACTGCGAGAGGGCTGTACAAGCAATGATCACACGCACGGCACAGCGGACACACCAGGAACCGCGGTGTTGGCCGTCGAATGGCGCTAGCTGCGCAGCATTTGTGCACCGCCGCCCTCAGTGTCAGCCAGTTTGCCGTGGCATACGGAGCTCCATCGCAGTCTTTAACACTGGTAGCATGCCGCGACAGCGTGGACGTGAACCGTATGTGCAGTTGACGGACTTTGAGCGAGGGCGTATAGTGGGCATGCGGGAGGCCGGGTGGACGTACCGCCGAATTGCTCAACACGTGGGGCGTGAGGTCTCCACAGTACATCGATGTTGTCGCCAGTGGTCGGCGGAAGGTGCACGTGCCCGTCGACCTGGGACCGGACCGCAGCGACGCACGGATGCACGCCAAGACCGTAGGATCCTACGCAGTGCCGTAGGGGACCGCACCGCCACTTCCCAGCAAATTAGGGACACTGTTGCTCCTGGGGTATCGGCGAGGACCATTCGCAACCGTCTCCATGAAGCTGGGCTACGGTCCCGCACACCGTTAGGCCGTCTTCCGCTCACGCCCCAACATCGTGCAGCCCGCCTCCAGTGGTGTCGCGACAGGCGTGAATGGAGGGACGAATGGAGACGTGTCGTCTTCAGCGATGAGAGTCGCTTCTGCCTTGGTGCCAATGATGGTCGTATGCGTGTTTGGCGCCGTGCAGGTGAGCGCCACAATCAGGACTGCATACGACCGAGGCACACAGGGCCAACACCCGGCATCATGGTGTGGGGAGCGATCTCCTACACTGGCCGTACACCACTGGTGATCGTCGAGGGGACACTGAATAGTGCACGGTACATCCAAACCGTCATCGAACCCATCGTTCTACCATTCCTAGACCGGCAAGGGAACTTGCTGTTCCAACAGGACAATGCACGTCCGCATGTATCCCGTGCCACCCAACGTGCTCTAGAAGGTGTAAGTCAACTACCCTGGCCAGCAAGATCTCCGGATCTGTCCCCCATTGAGCATGTTTGGGACTGGATGAAGCGTCGTCTCACGCGGTCTGCACGTCCAGCACGAACGCTGGTCCAACTGAGGCGCCAGGTGGAAATGGCATGGCAAGCCGTTCCACAGGACTACATGCAGCATCTCTACGATCGTCTCCATGGGAGAATAGCAGCCTGCATTGCTGCGAAAGGTGGATATACACTGTACTAGTGCCGACATTGTGCATGCTCTGTTGCCTGTGTCTATGTGCCTGTGGTTCTGTCAGTGTGATCATGTGATGTATCTGACCCCAGGAATGTGTCAATAAAGTTTCCCCTTCCTGGAGTGTACATGGATGACGATTTATGGTATTAACAGATCATTAGCCATTAAGATGGATATTCGGTGTAAAGCATCCTAGATCAAGACTCCTGCAGGGGAGAGTATCATAGATCAAGACTCCTGAAGTGGATTGTATAATTACGAGGTATACAAGCCAGGTAGGCTGAATAGCAATGCAGATGCTCTTAGTAGAATACGGCCCAGTGAGAATATCCTTACTGACAGAAAACAGATGGACGTAAATTAAGATAGAGATACACAGGTGGATGTGCATCACGCACAGATGAGTACTGAAATAGAGAGTGACGGGGAGATGGTAGTGAATAAAGGGACAGAGATTAAGGAAACGAAATTAGCGCAGAAGAAAAGAAAAATACAGTAAGGGGAATGCATGATAATCCTTTGGGAGGGCTCCAGGGCACAAATAGAATGTTCAAGAAGGTAAAGCAATATAAGCAATGGAAATGATTGAAACGCGATATAGAAGAATATGTATGGAGATGTCCGTAATGCCAAAAGAATAAATTTACGCCGGCAAGACAAAATGCCATTGGAAATGACAGGCACTGCGGAAAGTATATTTGAAAACTGTTCAATGGACGTAGTAGGCCCTGTAGCGATATCAATTACAGAAAAGAGATACATGCTGACATTCCAAGACAACCTGAGTAAATTTACGTAGTTGTGCCAATAGAAAGGCAAGACACCGAAACGGTAACAGAAGTACTTTTATTTGTGGAATACATACTGTAGTTTTAAGATGTGGAGTTCCGTCAGTGCTTTTAACTGAGCAAGGGTCAAATTTCCGAAGCGATTTTTTTAATAGAGTTTGTAAACTGTTGCGTTTTAGCAGAATACATGCAACGGCAATAGAATTGTCGAACAGTGTTTTTCGAATATTGGTTCGCAAAATATCGCGTGAACCTGTTAGGTGAATTTTGCGAATCGATATTCGAAATACATTGTTCAGCTGTTTTATTACCTCCATCATATCGCACAGAGTGGTAATACTGATTAAGTGACAGAGATTAGGATGCGTGCAAGCCATATAGTCATTTTACCCCTCTCTCTGGGATGTAGAGGAAAGACGCTAACACGCACTGTAGAATATGTTTTGTAGAATAAATAAAACTGCATTTGTGTTGTGGGATACAAGCGAATTATGCTCATAGCATTTCTAGAAACAAAATTAAATAATGTGACAGGCCGAATATTCATTTGTGTATTACAGCGCACCAGATAAATTACTACGAATTTCACGTTTTTAATCAAGAAGTCCATGAACCATGGACCTTGCCGTTGGTGGGGAGGCTTGCGTGCCTCAGCGATACAGATAGCCGTACCGTAGGTGCAACCACAACGGAGGGGTATCTGTTGAGAGGCCAGACAAACGTGTGGTTCCTGAAGAGGGGCAGCAGCCTTTTCAGTAGTTGCAAGGGCAACAGTCTGGATGATTGACTGATCTGGCCTTGTAACAATAACCAAAACGGCATTGCTGTGCTGGTACTGCTAACGGCTGAAAGCAAGGGGAAACTACAGCCGTAATTTTTCCCGAGGGCATGCAGCTTTACTGTATGATTACATGATGATGGCGTCCTCTTGGGTAAAATATTCCGGAGGTAAAATAGTCCCCCATTCGGATCTCCGGGCGGGGACTACTCAAGAGGATGTCGTTATCAGGAGAAAGAAAACTGGCGTTCTACGGATCGGAGCGTGGAATGTCAGATCCCTTAATCGGGCAGGTAGGTTAGAAAATTTAAAAAGGGAAATGGATAGGTTGAAGTTAGATATTGTGGGAATTAGTGAAGTTCGGTGGCAGGAGGAACAAGACTTCTGGTCAGGTGACTACAGGGTTATAAACACAAAATCAAATAGGGGTAATGCAGGAGTAGGTTTAATAATGAATAGGAAAATAGGAATGCGGGTAAGCTACTACAAACAGCATAGTGAACGCATTATTGTGGCCAAGATAGATACGAAGCCCACACCTACTACAGTAGTACAAGTTTATATGCCAACTAGCTCTGCAGATGACGAAGAAATTGAAGAAATGTATGATGAAATAAAAGAAATTATTCAGATTGTGAAGGGAGACGAAAATTTAATAGTCATGGGTGACTGGAATTCGAGTGTAGGAAAAGGGAGAGAAGGAAACATAGTAGGTGAATATGGATTGGGGGACAGAAATGAAAGAGGAAGCCGCCTGGTAGAATTTTGCACAGAGCACAACATAATCATAACTAACACTTGGTTTAAGAATCATGAAAGAAGGTTGTATACATGGAAGAACCCTGGAGATACTAAAAGGTATCAGATAGATTATATAATGGTAAGACAGAGATTTAGGAACCAGGTTTTAAATTGTAAGACATTTCCAGGGGCAGATGTGGACTCTGACCACAATCTATTGGTTATGACCTGTAGATTAAAACTGAAGAAACTGCAAAAAGGTGGGAATTTAAGGAGATGGGACCTGGATAAACTAAAAGAACCAGAGGTTGTACAGAGATTCAGGGAGAGCATAAGGGAGCATTTGACAGGAATGGGGGAAATAAATACAGTAGAAGAAGAATGGGTAGCTTTGAGGGATGAAGTAGTGAAGGCAGCAGAGGATCAAGTAGGTAAAAAGACGAGGGCTAGTAGAAATCCTTGGATAACAGAAGAAATATTGAATTTAATTGATGAAAGGAGAAAATATAAAAATGCAGTAAGTGAAACAGGCAAAAAGGAATACAAACGTCTCAAAAATGAGATTGACAGGAAGTGCAAAATGGCTAAGCAGGGATGGCTAGAGGACAAATGTAAGGATGTAGAGGCCTATCTCACTAGGGGTAAGATAGATACCGCCTACAGGAAAATTAAAGAGACCTTTGGAGATAAGAGAACGACTTGTATGAATATCAAGAGCTCAGATGGAAACCCAGTTCTAAGCAAAGAAGGGAAAGCAGAAAGGTGGAGGGAGTATATAGAGGGTCTATACAAGGGCGATGTACTTGAGGACAATATTATGGAAATGGAAGAGCATGTAGATGAAGATGAAATGGGAGATATGATACTGCGTGAAGAGTTTGACAGAGCACTGAAAGACCTGAGTCGAAACAAAGCCCCCGGAGTAGACAATATTCCATTGGAACTACTGACGGCCGTGGGAGAGCCAGTCCTGACAAAACTCTACCATCTGGTGAGGATGATGTATGAGACAGGCGAAATACCCTCAGACTTCAAGAAGAATATAATAATTCCAATCCCAAAGAAAGCAGGTGTTGACAGATGTGAAAATTACCGAACTATCAGCTTAATAAGTCACAGCTGCAAAATACTAACACGAATTCTTTACAGACGAATGGAAAAACTAGTAGAAGCCAACCTCGGGGAAGATCAGTTTGGATTCCGTAGAAACACTGGAACACGTGAGGCAATACTGACCTTACGACTTATCTTAGAAGAAAGATTAAGGAAAGGCAAACCTACGTTTCTAGCATTTGTAGACTTAGAGAAAGCTTTTGACAATGTTGACTGGAATACTCTCTTTCAAATTCTAAAGGTGGCAGGGGTAAAATACAGGGAGCGAAAGGCTATTTACAATTTGTACAGAAACCAGATGGCAGTTATAAGAGTTGAGGGACATGAAAGGGAAGCAGTGGTTGGGAAGGGAGTAAGACAGGGTTGTAGCCTCTCCCCGATGTTGTTCAATCTGTATATTGAGCAAGCAGTAAAGGAAACAAAAGAAAAATTCGGAGTAGGTATTAAAATTCATGGAGAAGAAATAAAAACTTGGAGGTTCGCCGATGACATTGTAATTCTGTCAGAGACTGCAAAGGACTTGGAAGAGCAGTTGAATGGAATGGACAGTGTCTTGAAAGGAGGATATAAGATGAACATCAACAAAAGCAAAACAAGGATAATGGAATGTAGTCTAATTAAGTCGGGTGATGCTGAGGGAATTAGATTAGGAAATGAGGCACTTAAAGTAGTAAAGGAGTTTTGCTATTTGGGGAGCAAAATAACTGATGATGGTCGAAGTAGAGAGGATATAAAATGTAGGCTGGCAATGGCAAGGAAAGCGTTTCTGAAGAAGAGAAATTTGTTAACATCCAGTATTGATTTAAGTGTCAGGAAGTCATTTCTGAAAGTATTCGTATGGAGTGTAGCCATGTATGGAAGTGAAACATGGACGATAACTAGTTTGGACAAGAAGAGAATAGAAGCTTTCGAAATGTGGTGCTACAGAAGAATGCTGAAGATTAGATGGGTAGATCACATAACTAATGAGGAAGTATTGAATAGGATTGGGGAGAAGAGAAGTTTGTGGCACAACTTGACCAGAAGAAGGGATCGGTTGGTAGGACATGTTCTGAGACATCAAGGGATCACCAATTTAGTATTGGAGGGCAGCGTGGAGGGTAAAAATCGTAGAGGGAGACCAAGAGATGAATACACTAAGCAGATTCAGAAGGATGTAGGTTGCAGTAGGTACTGGGAGATGAAAAAGCTTGCACAGAATAGAGTAGCATGGAGAGCTGCATCAAACCAGTCTCAGGACTGAAGACCACAACAACAACAACAACAACAATCAAGAAGTCAGTGTCCTGTCCTAGTGGACGCGAACTTAGCACAAACATAATACGAAAGAAAAAAAAACGAATCTTTGAGGCTACACTTCTGCTAATGGAAAGTAGAACTGATGATATATCCAATTCTTCCTTTCTGCTTCAGATGAAGAAAGTGTAATGAAACGAAATGTGCCTGTGGCTAGGGCATCCCGTCGCGTAGACCGGTCGCCTGGTGCGAGTATTTTGAGCTGACGACAATTTAGCGACTTATGCGTCGGTAAGGATGAGCAGCCAGACCCAGAGCGGAGAAAAATCGCCAACACGACCGGGAATCGAACTCGGGCCCTTCACGTGGCAGTCTGCCGCGCTGACCACTCAATTATGGAGGTGTCCCACGTATTGGTGCTTGTAGTACAATTGTTGCGTAGCTGTATATGTTACCGCATGACTAACTCATTTGTTTTTAATCCTGTATAGTTGTAACCGCAAATGTTCCATTAAAGTCTGGCGACATGAGAAAGGTTAAGTTGTTCTCATCTTTAAGAGCGCTCCATTAAGTAGATAGCTGTGTGTATTATCTTGTTCTCCAGGTTTCTAGTTATTTCTCCCCAGTAAAACTGGAATGAAAAATCAGATGTGAGCTCGAGAGGCTGTTCAGTGTCTCAAGACTCTCATCAACGTACTGAATGGACCCGACCGTTAAGCAAGGCGGACTGCAGAAATTTGCGGGTGATTACTTCACTTGAAACAAAAATAAAAGAATATTTGTATGTTGATGAGAACAGCGTGTCCTGTTTGAGTATAATCTCTGTATTTAGAATAAATCTCGGTCAGATGAAATCTCTTTACGGGCGTATTTATCTTCGTGGTCGGAAATCGTTGTGACAACATTGATTTTTTCGTCCCTTAGGAATTCACACTCACTCTCTCTCTCTCTCTCTCTCTCTCTCTCTCATACACACACACACACACACACACACACACACACACACACACACACACACACATTGATCATTGATTTGCTATAGATGCTCGTAGTGACACCATCTGTTTATCAATAGTGAGGTACTGCAGATTTGCTTCCATATTTCAGCTTTTATATCATCTATCTGCGGTGGTAATTACAAATCAGCCCCACATTTTTCTCGGGCATGTTAGAAGACAGGAGCACTGGTCGTTAATATGACGCTTTCACTATGCACTATACGAGCAATGAATTCTGTAATCTAAATCAGTGAACATTTCAGTACTGGTTCACGACAGCGAACTAATTTGGCCACGTTAATACTGAATGTATTTCACATTCCGCAGTATGTCTCTATCGTTAAGTGAATGTAGGTGAAGACGCAGTCCAAGCAGAAATGGTTGACGTAACCCTGCAAAATATGCTTCGGTCAAATGTAACGAATGAAGAGGTGTTACGCTGATATTCCATTGAAAACGCTAATCGGACGAGCTAATCGTACATAGTCCGAGGTGTTACGCCGATGTTCCATTGAAGAAGCTAATCGGACGAGCTAATCGGACTGAGTCCGATTTTTTTAAATGCCCCGAAAAATTTGTTTACGAAGGCAGAACGCTGTCAGTCTCGTTAGTAGCTCAGATGTTCTTCTTGGTTTCTGTAAGAATCTGTACGTTTAATAGCTGCAGAATTTAAGAAAATGTATACTGTAGTCTACACGTTAAGAAACATAACGGGCTCAGATGTTCTTTTTGGTTTCTGTAAGAATCCGTACGTTTAATAGCAGCAGAATTTAAGAGAACGTTTGCTGTAGTCTGCACGTTAAAAAACACAGCGGGCTCTGTAGGCTGTAAACGTTTTTAAGGTACATAAATAGACATCCTGCCGCAGACAGCTGACTGTTCAATGAAATCTGAATAGCTAAATAGCTTGTAAATGGTTTGGCGGAAGAGTAAAAAGCTGAGGGGGGTATGAAGCAGCGTTGTACGTCTGCTAGAATTTTGCACATCAGCTAAACGTGTTTCTTTTTCTGTATTCGAGGCGTCCCCCCCCCCCCCCCCTCTCTCTCTCTCTCTTTTTCTCTCTCCTCGCGTACAGCGTCAGATATAGCTTCCTGCCCCAGGCGTAGTAAACTGCCAACGTGATGTATTACTCAATTTCTTCGTATCTAAATTCATTGAAAAGACAGACAAAGTAAGCTTATTGCGTTTATTTCTCGGTTTCTTCTTTACATGAATAATCTCTTTATCGATGGGAGGGGGTTAACAGTTCCGGCATTCGCCTTACAACCAAGGGAAACCTCCCGAAAACCCTGGTCGGAACTGAGAGACCAAGCGTCCGTAGCACGACGCACTGCAGCGGAGTACAGTAATAAGCAGGTGACATGTAGAGACGTCGTCCTCTTGGTCAACGGTGCGTAGCAGCCGCGTAGAGTGGGTAGAGTTCGCTGCTGCGTAGTGTGACCGACGCGTAGCGTAGAGTCACCGATGTGTAACATGGAGTCACAGATGCGTCGAGTCGCAGATGCGTAGCAGAGTCAGGAGTCACAGATGCGTAGAATCGCAGATGCGTAACAGAGTCACGGAAGCGTAGCAGAGTCACGGATGCGTCGTCAGAGATGCGTGGCAGCCACTCATCCACGCTCTTCGTCCACTCGACGCTGCACGTCCGCTCGTGGACTCCGTACGCCCAGTCTCGTCCACGCCGTACGCCCACTCATCTGCGGCCTCGACTTCCCGAAGCTCTGAAACTGCATGACCTGCGCACGGCCTGAAAAGGCCGGCAGCAAAACCTTAAAAGGTCGGCAGGCCTCAGCAGGATACAGGGCCCGTCAGGCCGACGCGTGGCGCGGCCTGTCCTAGGAGGACCAGGGACGGGCCAAGTCAGAGCTTAACTCGGCCGAGGCTAATCGCAGACTCGTGGACGCACAGCGTAGACTTCTGGACGTGTAAGGCAGAGTCGCGGACGCCTGGCGTAGCGTGGTCTCGTGGACGTGCAGCGTAGACTCGCGGATAGTAAGCTTAGTGTAGACACGGGCTCCCGTGGTGTGCAGTCCCATCCGAGTTGACTGACGAACGTGACGAGTGTGGACACTCAGCATTTCCACATGCGTAGTCCTAGACACAAAGTAACAGAGGCGTAGCGGCAAACAGTTAAGAGTCAGACGTACAGCACCAGACGCGTAAGTCACAGATGTGTAGCCACAGCCAGCGAGTAGACGTGCGGGCGTGTAGTCGTGCAGGCGTATGATCGTGCAGGCGTGTAGAGTCCCGGATGAGAAGAGCCCCAGATGAGCAGAGCCGCAGATGAGAAGAGCCTCAGATGAGAAGAGCCTCAGATGAGAAGAGCCTCAGATGAGAACAGCCTCAGATGAGAACAGCCTCAGATGAGAACAGCCTCAGATGAGAACAGCCTCAGATGAGAACAGCCTCAGATGAGAACAGCCTCAGATGAGAACAGCCGCAGATGGGAAGAGCCTCAGATGAGAACAGCCTCAGATGAGAAGAGCCGCAGACGAGTATTCGACGACGCACCTGTGGAGAGACGTACATACCTATACTTACGTGAGATGTTCTCGCCGTGTAAAGCTGCCGTCGTCCCGCGCTGCCCTCTCCTACTGCTGAAGTGATATGAATTTCAGGGGCAGCACGTCTCCTTACATAGCCACCGTGGCTTTGTTAAGCTCCATTTCCGAGGAAACCGTCCGTGTACGGTATTGTTGTCCCGCTCCTAACTAACACTATAGTAATCGGCAGTACGTATTTACATGTATCCTTCTTATAAATTTTGTTTAGACACACACTATCCCAACGTTTCTGAGAACGCTGCTTTTGTTTGACTTTTTAAAGTAATGTTTTGCAGCCCCTTGTGCGATGACAGACTCCAGTTTTCGAATCTTTATTCTCATGATGTACTTACTACAGCAACTAGGCTTTTCACCGCCCTTCTAAAATACTTAAAGTCTGAGACCTTTAGTTGAAGCCGAAAGGAACGTCAATCGCTTAGTAATATTTATGAAATGAAATGTCCCGTCGCTGCTTAGAAAAATGGCTCTGAGCACTATGGGACTCAACTGCTGAGGTCATTAGTCCCCTAGAACTTAGAACTTAGAACTAGTTAAACCTAACTAACCTAAGGACATCACAAACATCCATGCCCGAGGCACGATTCGAACCTGCGACCGTAGCGGTCTTGCGGTTCCAGACTGCAGCGCCTTTAACCGCACGGCCATTTCAGCCGGCCGCTACTTAGAATTTACGTCTCTGATTCCATTTCGTTTCATTCTGAAACTGTACTGTTGTAGCCACATGTGAGTCAATAGTAGTTCTCAAGAAGATAATACAGTCACTATATTCACGGCTTACTACCAGAACGTTGGAAATATTTATAGAAATTTCGGCGTGTTTGATGATGATGGTCTACTGACATGAAGCGCAACGCTCTACCATCGAAATGACTTCGTCTACGTTGTGTGTTGGCAGTGTAACGCGGTACGACGGGTATTTAACAACGCCAGACCTGCAAGGAAGTCAATCGACAGAATTACTGTGGAGAGAATGGAAAATTTTGCTGTTTTATGTAACTTTGACAGAGGCAAATCGTTATGGTTTCTGGCTCTACAGGATCACTATACTGTTTGCTGTTTTCTTTGGAGTCTTTCAAAAGTGGACGAGTGACTGTGGTATCGTCAACGATTGTAAAGTAATTGATGTACACAACTCATGGTCGAAAATGGGTTTTGAACATCTTGTAAAGCATAACACGTACCAACCTGAGACAGAACTAGCTGAGAGTTACAATACTTGGGTTGGCGTAAGGGGTTTGGATTAATGAATCATGGAATCACACATATACATCACACAGATGATATAGTGAAATTCTACATCTTTCCCAAAAAGGCCTATTGATAAATGTATCACAGAGCGGGGGCAAATGGTTGGCGTGTCACGCCATGGGGTTCACCGAAATTTCTAATCGCTGCTTTCGTGTTACTTTCATAAGGTAGGATAGAAGACGTGGACAGTGCTAATATTATCTAAGGAAACTTCACCAGCGAACAGGGAAGCCACCTCTTCGTAGTGCAAAAGTAATGCGTGACCTGTGAATAAGTTTATGGTGCTTGCTACATACCAAAGACGGTTTCGGAAGCCGGAAAAACTTGCTGTTGTTTTGAACACCAGACATGGAGGAAGGCACAACTGAGTTCCTAGCCATGACTTTGTGGCAGAACACTGTACAGTGTGTATCTGTTTACCGCAAGTAACATGATATTACGCCAGCATTCCGATATCAATCCACAAGGGCAGAATTACCTTAACCGTGTTTTGAATAACTTGGAAAAATAGGGAAGAAGTACTGCCAAAATTGAAAGTGTATCTGGCATGTCGTGAACTGTTCAAAGGTAAATATACTGACGACAAAAAATTGCAACACCAGAAAATAATCAATGTAGAGTAATGAAATATCGGGAATATATTTATTTAAAGTCAGTACCGTCATTAGACTGTTTTTTATTTGATTTACACGATCATGATTTCGGCTTCAAAGTGCCATTATCAAGTGTTTTAGGTATTATACAGTGCCTAAGATGGCATACTGTCGTAGGATAAAACAAAGCAGTTGGCTTTACCAGAAATATCGACCCTTAGACAATGTGTCTATAGTGTATTTTAAATACGACAGTATGCCATCTTAGGCACTGTATAACACTTAAAACACTTTATAATGGCACTTTGAAGCCGAAATCATGATCGTGTAAATGTAACACTGCAAATAAAAAACAGTCTAATGGCGGTACTGACTTTAAAGAAATATATTATTACTGTGGCCCCGCATTATGAAAAAATTATTGGGAATATGTTTGTCTAGGTAACATTCTAAATGAATAACATCTGTGCTCGGTTGGAGGCAGATCTGGCGATGAAGTAGGCTAAGGCTACATATCGACACTGTACAACGAGCTGAGCGTTATACTGTTGGAAATTACCCCCTGGAGTGTCGTTCATGAATGGCACCACCACAGATCGAACCACCAGATTGCCATACAAATTTATAGAGTGCTTGGCATAACCACGAGAGTGCTCTCGCTGTCATATGAAGCTGCACCCCAGACCATATATCCTGTTGTAAGTCCAGTGTGCCTAGCATGCAGACAGGTTGGTTGCAGGCGGTCAACTGGGCAGCGCGTCTGGATCGGAGTTGTTATTGAAGTAAAGTTATGTTGTAGAATTTTTCTTATATATGTTGATTTTCTATGTAAAGATGTTTAGACATTATTTATTCTGTTCTGTTTTAATGCTCATGTGTGAAGTTAATGTTTCGAAACCTATTCTCATTATTTTATTTATTTACTTATGTCATAATTCCTGTAACACTGATGTACATGTTTATTTCTATTCTTTTGTAAAACCTGTATTACTACAAATGTTATCTGTACTCTAGTCTTCTTTAATTATGTATTTTGTACCTTTGTAATTGTATTCTTGTATTGTAAATTTATAATTGTGTAGACACTAGTTCTTCAAATTAAGTTTCATTTCACTGCACACGTTTCTGTTGGTCATAGTATATGCATAATATGTGAGAAGTTGGGACTGTTAGTGTTTGCACGTGTGTTGATAGTTCAGCAAGGGACTGGTTAACAGCATTGCTGGTTCTAAGGACAATTCTAAAAACTTTTTGAGTGCACAAGTGGTGGTTTATGGACTTCCTATATTGTCCGCAAGATTCTTCGATGGTTATTGGGCACCTGCACAGTCGCAACAGATGGCTGCTGGCCATCTCTACAAGGACTACAGTGCGTCTACACCTTTGATGACTCACCAGTACCATAATTTCTACAAGGACTACAGTGGGTCTACACCTTTAATGACTCACCAATACCATTATTTCTACAAGGACTGCAGTGGGTCTGCACCTCTGGTGGCCCTCCAATACCATAATCTCTACCAGGACTACAGTGGGTCTGCTCTGTGACGACCTACCTACCAATATTCTTCAAAACTTCGACTGACTCTGCTGTGGGTTTCTCTGTTGCGGCCCATTACCTGTCTGCAAGTCAAGAGTCTGCACTGTCTTTCCGTTGGAAGGACAACACTATTTCTTCAAGACTGCATGTAAATTCACTACTTCCGTGTGCATTTTCTTTTACTGCTCAGACTTTGAGAAAAAGAAAACCACTGCAATTTTACTGTGATGAATGATCAGGACTGTCTTTATGGACTGTGAGAAAATTTTAGCTTTTGACCAACATTATATAAATAAGTGTGTGCATTTTATATCTTTGTTATTATAACTATAAAAAAATTTTCAAATTTGTATTGGCCACTGCCCAAAACAATTTGTAAATTTTTTTTGTGGGGAGCACGGCGGCTATGTAAGTAGGCGGTTTAGGTTTTTATGTTGGTAACGCCACATAGCGCTCTATATGAAAATCACTGACTGTGCTGCAGTCTGTGGCTGGTTTGCATTGTTGGAATTTGCTATTGTAGTGTTGAGCAGTTGACTGTTAACAGTGCGTAGCGTTGCGCAGTTGGTGGTGAGCCGCCAGCAGTGGTGGATGTGAGGAGAGAGATGGCAGAATCTTGAGAGCGGACGATCTGGACGTGTGTCCATCAGAAAGAGTAAATTTGTAATATTGCGTATCAGGAACTGATATATATATATATATATATATATATATATATATATATATATATATATATATATATATATATATCAGTTCCTGATACCCAATATTACAAATTTATATATATATATATATATATATATATATCAGTTCCTGATACCCAATATTACAAATTTATATATATATATATATATATATATATATATATCAGTTCCTGATACCCAATATTACAAATTTACTCTTTCTGATGGACACACGTCCAGATCGTCCGCTCTCAAGATTCTGCCATCTCTCTCCCCACACACACACACACACACACACACACATATATATATATATATATATATATATATATATATATATATATATATATATAAAATGACTGTGGAACATTATTAAGGTAAATACATTGTTTGTTCTCTATCAAAATCTTTCATTTGCTGACTATGTCTATCAGTAGTTAGTGCCTTCAGTAGTTAGAATCTTTTATTTAGCTGGCAGTATTGGCGCTCGCTGTATTGCAGTAGTTTGAGTAACGAAGATTTTTGAGAGGTAAGTGATTCATGAAAGGTATAGGTTATTGTTAGTCAGGGCCATTCTTTCGTAGGGATTTTTGAAAGTCAGACTGGGTTGCGCTAAAAATATTGTGTGTCAGTTTAGTGTTGATCAGAATAGGTAAAGAGCGAAATGTCTGAGTACGTTCTGTTCTGCTCAGCTGTTTGAAAATCAAATAAAGTAAGAGGTTTACCAGCACAGTCATTCATTAATTTTTCTAAGGGGACGTTTCAAACTGATTTGTAACAGTTCGTTCAGTCAGCGTGAAGCCAACTGCTCCTCAAATTAATGTTGCAAATCCAGTAAGATGTGCCATGGCCATACGTCGAATACAATGTTTTCCTCGCGATAGTGCCACGTGGCCATCCGGAGCCCGTCTTCTTGCGACCGTACATTACCGTGACCACCGATGCTAGCGATCATGTACAGTGGTCACATTCCTACCAAGTCACTCTTCAATATCGCAGAAGGAACAACTTCTCTTAGCCCTATTAGACGACCTCGTTCAAACTGAGTGAAGTGTTGATTGTGGCGCCTTTGTGGACGTAAAGGCACTCTTGACTAACATCAACTCACGACGTCCAATCTTAAAAGTGACTACCGCTCATGAAGGTTCAACACTTATCTAATCTTATCAAATCTTACACTCCTGGAAATTGAAATAAGAACACCGTGAATTCATTGTCCCAGGAAGGGGAAACTTTATTGACACATTCCTGGGGTCAGATACATCACATGATCACACTGACAGAACCACAGGCACATAGACACAGGCAACAGAGCATGCACAATGTCGGCACTAGTACAGTGTATATCCACCTTTCGCAGCAATGCAGGCTGCTATTCTCCCATGGAGACGATCGTAGAGATGCTGGATGTAGTCCTGTGGAACGGCTTGCCATGCCATTTCCACCTGGCGCCTCAGTTGGACCAGCGTTCGTGCTGGACGTGCAGACCGCGTGAGACGACGCTTCATCCAGTCCCAAACATGCTCAATGGGGGACAGATCCGGAGATCTTGCTGGCCAGGGTAGTTGACTTACACCTTCTAGAGCACGTTGGGTGGCACGGGATACATGCGGACGTACATTGTCCTGTTGGAACAGCAAGTTCCCTTGCCGGTCTAGGAATGGTAGAACGATGGGTTCGATGACGGTTTGGATGTACCGTGCACTATTCAGTGTCCCCTCGACGATCACCAGTGGTGTACGGCCAGTGTAGGAGATCGCTCCCCACACCATGATGCCGGGTGTTGGCCCGTGTGCCTCGGTCGTATGCAGTCCTGATTGTGGCGCTCACCTGCACGACGCCAAACACGCATACGACCATCATTGGCACCAAGGCAGAAGCGACTCTCATCGCTGAAGACGACACGTCTCCATTCGTCCCTCCATTCACGCCTGTCGCGACACCACTGGAGGCGGGCTGCACGATGTTGGGGCGTGAGCGGAAGACGGCCTAACGGTGTGCGGGACCGTAGCCCAGCTTCATGGAGACGGTTGCGAATGGTCCTCGCCGATACCCTAGGAGCAACAGTGTCCCTAATTTGCTGGGAAGTGGCGGTGCGATCCCTTACGGCACTGCGTAGCATCCTACGGTCTTGACGTGCATCCGTGCGTCGCTGCGGTCCGGTCCCAGGTCGACGGGCACGTGCACCTTCCGCCGACCACTGGCGACAACATCGATGTACTGTGGAGACCTCACGCCCCACGGGTTGAGCAATTCGGCGGTACGTCCACCCGGCCTCCCGCATGCCCACTATACGCCGTCGCTCAAAGTCCGTCAACTGCACATACGGTTCACGTCCACGCTGTCGCGGCATGCTACCAGTGTTAAAGACTGCGATGGAGCTCCGTATGCCACGGCAAACTGGCTGACACTGACGGCGGCGGTGCACAAATGCTGCGCAGCTAGCGCCATTCGACGGCCAACACCGCGGTTCCTGGTGTGTCCGCTGTGCCGTGCGTGTGATCATTGCTTGTACAGCCCTCTCGCAGTGTCCGGAGCAAGTATGGTGGGTGTGACACACCGGTGTCAATGTGTTCTTTTTTCCATTTCCAGGAGTGTATTTCCATCCAAATAGTAACACTACTAGCGCCACTGTTATGCGACTGACACGGAATCTGAATGGACATCATCTTTCAGATGTAGAAACACGCCTACCTGCTTTCGATCATTCCGCACAACACCTTCTTGGTGTTGCGATTTTATTCTTTCAGTGTATTTCATCGCGCATATGTTTTGTCAAGTGACTGTCACGCTAAACCAGAAGAATTTCGAGGTAATATGCAGGCTTATCGACAGCTACTTTATACTCATGTATTGTGACGTCTGCAGCTCGCGGTCTTGCGGTAGCGTTCTGGCTTCCAGCGCACGAGGACCCGAGTTCGATTCCCGGTGGGGTTATGAATTTTTCCTGCCTCGAGATGACTGGGTGGTGTTGTGTCGTCTTCACCGCTCCACTCCAAGTTTAAACGCAGCTAAAACCTCTCAGACAAACAGAAGCTAAACGATGTCAAAGTTAGCTAAGGAGGGCTATGCGTGAAGCGTTCAGTGAATTCGAAAGTAAAATTCTATGTACCAACTTGACAGAAAATCCTAAGAAGTTCTGGTCTTATGTTAAATCAGTAAGTGGCTCAAAACAGCATATCCAGACACTCCGGGATGATGATGGCATTGAAACAGAGGATGACATGCGTAAAGCTGAAATACTAAACACCTTTTTCCAAAGCTGTTTCACAGAGGAAGATCGCACTGCAGTTCCTTCTCTAAATCCTCGCACAAACGAAAAAATGGCTGACATCGAAATAAGTGTCCAAGGAATAGAAAAGCAACTGGAATCACTCAATAGAGGAAAGTCCACTGGACCTGACGGGATACCAATTCGATTCTACACAGAGTACGCGAAAGAACTTGCCCCCCTTCTGACAGCCGTGTACCGCAAGTCTCTAGAGGAACGGAGGGTTCCAAATGATTGGAAAAGAGCACAGATAGTCCCAGTCTTCAAGAAGGGTCGTCGAGCAGATGCGCAAAACTATAGACCTATATCTCTGACGTCGATCTGTTGTAGAATTTTAGAACATGTTTTTTGCTCGAGTATCATGTCGTTTTTGGAAACCCAGAATCTACTATGTAGGAATCAACATGGATTCCGGAAACAGCGATCGTGTGAGACTCAACTCGCTTTATTTGTTCATGAGACCCAGAAAATATTAGATACAGGCTCCCAGGTAGATGCTATTTTTCTTGACTTCCGGAAGGCGTTCGATACAGTTCCGCACTGTCGCCTGATAAACAAAGTAAGAGCCTACGGAATATCAGACCAGCTGTGTGGCTGGATTGAAGAGTTTTTAGCAAACAGAACACAGCATGTTGTTATCAATGGAGAGACGTCTACAGACGTTAAAGTAACCTCTGGCGTGCCACAGGGGAGTGTTATGGGACCATTGCTTTTCACAATGTATATAAATGACCTAGTAGATAGTGTCGGAAGTTCCATGCGGCTTTTCGCGGATGATGCTGTAGTATACAGAGAAGTTGCAGCATTAGAAAATTGTAGCGAAATGCAGGAAGATCTGCAGCGGATAGGCACTTGGTGCAGGAAGTGGCAACTGACCCTTAACATAGACAAATGTAATGTATTGCGAATACATAGAAAGAAGGATCCTTTATTGTATGATTATATGATAGCGGAACCAACACTGGTAGCAGTTACTTCTGTAAAATATCTGGGAGTATGCGTGCGGAACGATTTGAAGTGGAATGATCATATAAAATTAATTGTTGGTAAGGCGGGTACCAGGTTGAGATTCATTGGGAGAGTGCTTAGAAAATGTAGTTCATCAACAAAGGAGGTGGCTTACAAAACACTCTTTCGACCTATACTTGAGTATTGCTCATCAGTGTGGGATCCGTACCAGATCGGTTTGACGGAGGAGATAGAGAAGATCCAAAGAAGAGCGGCGCGTTTCGTCACAGGGTTATTTGGTAACCGTGATAGCGTTACGGAGATGTTTAATAAACTCAAGTGGCAGACTCTGCAAGAGAGGCGCTCTGCATCGCGGTGTAGCTTGCTCGCCAGGTTTCGAGAGGGTGCGTTTCTGGATGAGGTATCGAATATATTGCTTCCCCCTACTTATACCTCCCGAGGAGATCACGTATGTAAAATTAGAGAGATTAGAGCGCGCACGGAGGCTTTCAGACAGTCGTTTTTCCCGCGAACCATACGCGACTGGAACAGGAAAGGGAGGTAATGACAGTGGCACGTAAAGTGCCCTCCGCCACACACCGTTGGGTGGCTTGCGGAGTATAAATGTAGATGTAGATGTAGATCATCCTCCATCTCCATTACTGTCGGAGGAAGGCAATGGCAAACCAACTCCGCTACGACCTTGCCTAGTACGGCGGTAGCAGGAGACCCCTGCGCTCCTCGGAGTATGGGACCTCATCATCATTGTGACGTTCCTGGACAACGAAGAATCTCCTACACAGAAATCAACAAGCACTGCGCAAACAGAGATCTTGTCAAATTCAGGTCGCTCCGTTAATCCATGAGATTCACAGCGTCGCAAAGAAAGACGTTCACCTTATTTCCATGTTGTCTGACTTCTGGAAGACGTTCAATACAGCTCCACAAAGTCGTGCAGTGAACAAAATTGGAGATTACAAAGTATTGGACCCGATTTGTGATTGGATTTAGAATATCTTTGCAGAAATAATTCAACACGTCGTTCTTAACAGTACAAAACCGACTAATGTAAATTAAGAGAATACCCCAACGGAGCGTTGTAGCGCCGCTGTGTGACAGAAGCAGATAGCAAAAAGATAGTCGAAGTGTTAAATTTTGCTTTAAAGAATCCTTTAAACAATATAATAGTAAAAACATACTGTCTCTTGGCCATCACACATACTCCCATATGTAGGACATGTGTGTGTTTGTGTATTAAACCGGGGACCTAGAAACGACGGAGAGGCGTCGCCCAGCCGTAGTTCTCAGTGGTTCACAACCCCACAACAGGCCACAGCAGTACACCCCACCGCCGCCCCACACCGCACCCAGCATTATTGTGCAGTTCGGCCCCCAGTGGAGTGCTATTGAGAGAATTTAGACAATCGGCATGTGAAGTTGACTGCAGAACGATTATACTGCAGCCAATGTACATTTCGCGTAAGGACCACGAAGATCAGATAAGAGAAAATGGGGTTCGTAGAGGAGCCGTTTTCATCTCGCTCTGTTTGCGAGTGGAAGAAGAAAGGAAATGACTAATAGTGGTACGGGTATTCTCCTCCACGCACCGTACGGTGGCTTGCTGAATATGTTTATAGATGTACACAGAGCTTCAAATACGTAATTACTTTACAAATGTGTTAAATATTTGTTGTTACTTACATAAGCCAAAAAATTTCACAAAAGGTTTGAAATTATGCTTAAAGTTTGTTAGTAGTCATCATGAAACAGTGTGTTAATATAGTCTGGGTTGTCTGAGCTCCAATTTAAATAAAAGCTAGTTTTCCTCGCATCACAGTGTCTATGATGTCATATCTCCCGAACTATGAGTCTTGCAATGATCTAATTTTGCAGGTACTTGGAGTGATATGCAGTGAGTTGACGAAAGTCATGAGATACCTCCTAATATCTAGTCGGACCTCCTTTTGTCGGTGCAATGCAGCAGGACGACGTGGCAAGTCGTTGGAGGTCCCCTGCAAAAATATACTTACTGCCTTCATAATTGTCCATAACTGCAAAAGCGTTACTGGTGCAGGATTTTGTGCACGAAGTGACGTCTCGATTATGTATCTGGGAGGCCAACTCTTTCGGTCGAATTCTCAAGAATGATCTTCAAACCAATCGCAAACAGCTGTGGCCCAGTTACTTGTTTAAATGGTCTCCAAGTACCCGACCATAATCATTTCTAGTCAATATTCGGTTCAGTTGCATCAGAGGACACAGTCCATTACATGTAAACTCGGCTCAGTCGTTAAGGAGCCACCACCACATTGCCTTGTTGGTAACTTTATGGCTTCGTGGAGTTTGTGACAGACTCGAATCGTACTGTCAGCTCTTATCAAATGAAATCGGGACTCATGTGGCGAGGCCACGGTTTTACAGTCGTCTAGGGTCCAACCGATATAGTCACGAGCGAAGAGAGGCGCTGCAGTCGATTTAGTGCACTTAGCAGAGGTACTCGCGCCTGTCGTCTGCTGTCATAGCCCATTAACGCCAAATTTCGCCGCTCTGTCCTAACGGATACGTTCATCGTACGTCCCACACTGATTTCTGCGGTTATTTCAGGCAGTGTTGTTTGTCTCTTTAGCACTGGCAACTCTTCTCAAATGCTGCTGCTCTCAGCGGTTAAGTGGAGATCGTCGGCCACTGCATTGTCCGTGGTGAGAAGTAGTGCCTGAAATCTGATATTCTCGTTACACGTGGATTTCGGAATACTGAAATCCCTAATGCTTTCCGGAATGGATTGTATGATACGTCTAGATCCATCTACCATTCCTCGCTCAGATTCTGTTAATTCCCATGGTGTGGCGATAATCACGTCTGAAACATTTTCACATGAATCACCAGAGTGCAAATGACAGCTCCGTCAATTCACCACTCCTTTATACCTTTGCACGCTATACTACTGACATCTGTATATGTACAAATCTTATGATTTTTTCACCTCAGTGGATGTAGATATTGTCTGAAAAGTGTGTCATGAATGAAGTTAGCTGTAAAGAAACGATAAAATTAAATTTAATGCCAGAGACTGAAATTTTACTGCATGAAAATCGAACATGTAAGTCGTAAACTTTCTTCCTTTCATTATTTTGTGGTTGTGTGACAGCGAAAACGGTTTCGGAATGGTTTGAAATTATGTATGCGGTTTATTGGAAGTCACAAAATTCTCTTATTCTCAAATACTGGATGAATTAAGTCCTGATAATTTCCGCGACGTGATTTAGCTCCATCAATACGTATACACATTTTCTAACTCATCATCATCATCATCATCATCATCATCATCATCATCATCATTTAAGACTGATTATGCCATTCAGCGTTCAGTCTGGAGCATAGCATCCTTATAAAATTCCTCCATGATCCCCTGTTCAGTCCTAACATTGGTGCCTCTTCTGATGTTAAACCTATTACTTCAAAATCATTCTTACCCGAATCCAGGTACGTTCTCCTTGGTCTGCCCCGACTCCTCCTACCCTCTACTGCTGAACCCATGAGTCTCTTGGGTAACCTTGCTTCTCCCATGCGTGTAACATGACCCCACCATCTAAGCCTGTTCGCCCTGACTGCTACATCTATAGAGTTCATTCCCAGTTTTTCTTTGATTTCCTCGTTGTGGACACCCTCCTGCCATTGTTCCCATCTACTAGTACCTGCAATCATCCTAGCTACTTTCATATCCGTAACCTCAACCTTATTGATAAGGTAACCTGAATCCACCCAGCTTTCGCTCCCATACAACAAAGTTTGTCGAAAGATTGAACGGTGCACAGATAACTTAGTCTTGGTACTGACTTCCTTCTTGCAGAAGAGAGTAGATCGTAGCTGAGCACTCATTGCATTAGCTATGCTACTCCTCGCTCCCAGTTCTTTCACTATGTTGCCATCCTGTGAGAATGTGCATCCTAAGTACTTGAAACCGTCCACCTGTTCTAACTTTGTTCCTGCTATTTGGCACTCAATCCGTTTATATTTCTTTCCCACTGACATTACTTTCGTTTTGGAGATGCTAATCTTCATACCATAGTCCTTACATTTCTGATCTAGCTCTGAAATATTACTTTGCGAACTTTCAATCGAATTTGCCATCACAACTAAGTCATCCGCATGTGCAAGACTGCTTGTTTTGTGTTCACATATCTTAATATCACCCAGCCAGTCTATTGTTTTTGTTGTGGCTTGGCAAGACAGCCAAGCCACTATGAGGAAGCCGAAAGGCACGCGTTTAAGCTCACGCAGGCTGGCATGGGGTCTGGAACAGTTAAAGGAGTTGAGACTAGTAAAAAAAGTACGGAGCTGCTGGAATACTTAACTTTAATCCATAATTGGTGAACATCGCGCTTGACGGTACATGTTTTACAGCATCAATAGTAACTGGTAATGGCGCCTTGCCAGGTCGTAGCAAATGGCGTAGCTGAAGGCTATGCTAACTATCGTCTCGGCAAATGACAGCGTAATTTGTTAGTGAACCATCGCTAGCAAAGTCGGCTGTACAACTGGGGCGAGTGCTAGGAAGACTCTCTAGACCTGCCGTGTGGCGGCGCTCGGTCTGCAATCACTGATAGTGGCGACACGCAGGTCCGACGTATACTACCGGACCGCGGCCGACCTAGCAAGTGTGGTGTCTGGCGGTGACACCACAGTTTTGAACATATGATCCATAAATAATATGAACAACAGTGGAGACAGGTTTCAGCCTTGTCTTACCCCTGAAACTACTCTGAACCATGAACTCAATTTACCGTCAACTCTAACTGCTGCCTGACTATCCATGTAAAGCCCTTTAACTGCTTGCAAAAGTTTGCCTCCTATTCCATAATCTCGTAGAACAGAGAATAACTTCCTCCTAGGAACCCGGTCATATGCCTTTTCTAGATCTATAAAGCATAGATACAATTCCCTGTTGCACTCATAACACTTCTCCATTATTTGCCGTAAGCTAAAGATCTGGTCCTGACAACCTCTAAGAGGCCTAAACCCACACTGATTTTCATCCAATTGGTCCTCAACTAATACTCGCACTTTCCTTTCAACAATACCTGAGAAGATTTTACCCACAACGCTGATTAAAGAGATACCTCTATAGTTGTTACAATCTTTTCTGTTTCCATGTTTAAAGATTGGTGTGATTACTGCTTTTGTCCAGTCTGATGGAACCTGTCCCGACTCCCAGGCCATTTCAGTTATCCTGTGTAGCCATTTAAGACGTGACATTCCACTGTATTTGATGAGTTCCGACTTAATTTCATCCACCCCAGCTGCTTTATTGCACTGCAATCTATTGACCATTTTCTCCACTTCCTCCTGCAGTGAAATTGGGATTGTGAGGCCGAAAGTACAGGAGGTCAGGTCCATACGTAGGAGGATAAGAGCGGAGAAACTTCAGGATAAGGAAATCAGGCACAAGTACATAACAGCGATCTCAGAAAGGTACCAGTTAGTTGAATGTAGTCAATTACAGTCATTGGAAAAGGAATGGACAAGGTACAGGGATACAGTACTAGAAGTGGCTAAAGAATGTCTTGGAACAGTAGTGTGTAAAAGTAGGATGAAGCAAACAGCTTGGTGGAATCACACAGTCAAGGCAGCCTGTAAAAGGAAAAAGAAGGCGTATCAAAAATGGCTACATACTAGAACTCAGGTAGACAGAGAAAGTTATGTTGAAGAAAGAAACAAAGCCAAACAGATAATTGCAGCATCCAAGAAGTAATCTTGGGAAGACTTTGGAAACAGGTTGGAGACTATGGGTCAAGCTGCTGGAAAACCATTCTGGAGTGTAATTAGCAGTCTTCGAAAGGGAGGTAAGAAGGAAATGACAAGTATTTTGGACAGGTGAGGAAAACTGCTGGTTAATCCTGTGGATGCCTTGGGCAGATGGAGGGAATATTTTGAAGAGTTGCTCAATGTAGGTGAAAATACGATCAGTAATGTTTCAGATTTCGAGTTAGAATGGGGTAGGAATGATGATAGAAATAGCATCACATTTTCTAACTTTAACGCTTTATTTGCTGTGTCAAATCTTGTATGTAAATTTGTAAGTCATAATGAGTTGATTATAACAGCATTTAAAATTTTAAATCTTGAATAATTATGTGAAAGTATTGAGAACATTTCAAAAACGTCTTAAAAATTGTAAGAAGATGCGAAATTTGGCAGCAAACGCATTTCTTTTTGTTGAAATAAAATATTGACAGTAGTGGTATCTGATGCCTGATTTTCACTCAAATAAGGAAACGTGATCTGCTGGCTCGGTTTTGTAGTATTCCTTCGTTTGGCACTGTTTATTTTGGCCTAATCCCAAACTGCTTTGCAGCACTGCGTATTTCTTGGTGTCAAGCACATCACAATGTAGTACAAATGCTGTTTATTGTATATTTCTCGTTAAATATATAATATGTAATATAAAGCAAATATGGACAATATGGCCTCACAAATGAATTTAATTAAATGAAATTCTGAAAATCAAATTTTTGTAGCCTCTGGAAGCCGCCAATAGGCAACCTGCAACTGTAATTTGGGAGCCAAGTGAACGGTCTCAGCAACATAGACGCTCTACACAAGTGTTATGTTTACAGATAGATGGCATTGGTAGTGAGACCACAAGAATATCTTTAGCGTACACTAGTGTGTGGCTGTTGTAATATCATTACAATTCAGAACTGTGAACACTGATAGAGCAATGTTAGTGTTAAAATAATCTATAGTAATTAGACGGTATATATGCAGTAGCGAGTTTCTGATGACAAGGACATTCGAACTAGTGTACAGAAAGTAGATAATGTTTACATAAAATAATTAAATCACATCACACAAAAAATAAGGAAAAAGGAGAAGTTAAAAGTGCTATATAAAACTATTAAACATCAATGGCAAACTAGCTGTCAGCAAAAGCTCTTCCTAGAGGCAGCCAGTATCATGTTTTGGCCTTCACACCAGTTAACGTACGGCATAGCCAAAACCACACCACGCTCTCATAACATTGTCTGCAACTCAGAGGTTCTGCCAGCACCCCCTAAACAAGGGTGTCAACAGCAGTAACCAGAAATCTCTGGAATCTACAGGGCTGCTATAAGTAAATCACTCGTTTTAAACGCTTTGTATGTAAATGACCTGCGTGTTCTTCACTAAACAAGGCCCGTATACAAAACAGAAAGGACAAAATGATAGAAATACAAAATAATAACAGTTTTTGCTTGGTTGCAGCCAGGACAATAAATCTGTAACGTCTACATTTGCAACACATCACTTTTACGACATCCCTGTTGATCCGTTGTGGAATCGGGACAGCGACCGCTCAGATATTTACAAAGGAAAATCGCAAAACAGCTGCATGTTTTGAGAAGCTATTTTATTTAGACATCCAGTGTCGGCATTTCAATAATGTCATCTTCAAGCCCCTATTCACTTAATGTACAGGCAATCACATACATCGATACTTGCATACTCGGGCCATCAGCCTCTGGATTCAGTGAATTCGTTTTTGAAGTGTTTGCTTAGAAGACTTATTGTCATTTCTTGGAAGTAAACACTCCAAAAACGAATTCATGGACTCCATGTACTGATGGCCCATGTATGCAAGTATCGATATATGTAGTTGTCTGTACATGGAGTGCATAGGGCCCTGAAGATGACATTATTGAAATGCCGAAACTGGTTGTCTAAATAAAATAACTTCTGGAAACATAGGGCTGTTTGGTAATTTTCCTCGGTAAACATTTACGAAAGATGTTTCAAAACAGGGTAGCCTAGCGGAGCGGCTTGTAGCATTGTCCCCTACCGGCTAACGTAGGATCGACAAGCCCAGTGGCTGCAGGTGCGGCGAGGTACGCCATCTAATGATGTCACTTGATCAACACTTGTCATCCACTTATGGGATATTTCCCGACATTTTCGGTGCCATGTGTGGTATATTAAATTTCTGAGCGTCATCTACGTTGATTCGAGGGTTTTTAAACGTTAACAATCACCCTCTCTATGTCGACACAAATATAAAGAGAAGCAGCATAAATGTAATCGAAACTAATGTTATATATAAATGTATGTTAGTTATGTTTCATATAAATCCTGTGTCAATGGAGGCCGAAGACTTCCGGCATAAGAAGTCACCCTCATCCAGCCAACGGCGTTCTCAAAGAGGGTGGAGACGTGGACAGAGATTCAGGTCACTGTATTGCCCTTGGGCTGGGAAACTGCTCCAAAGGCGGAAGGATCAGCAATGATCAACGGCATGAGAATGAAGGCAATGGAAACTACTGTATTAAAGACAAGTAACGTCTGTCCACAGGACTTGTGGTCTGTAATTGAAAAAAAGTCATAATGATCTCTCCGTTGCCGAAAGATTCCGGAATAGTCCACCATCCAGATCTTCGGGAGAGGACTGCCAAGGGGGAGGTGACCATGAGGAAAAGATCGAATAACAAACGAAAGGATAACATTCTACAAGTCGGAGCGTGGAACATCGGAAGTTTTAACGACATACGGAAGCCAAAAAATCTGAAGAGGGAAATGCTAAGGCTTTAGATTTCTGTTCATATGAATATAGGGTAATATCGATAGCAGCAGAAAATGGTACCACGGTAGTAGGATTCGTTGTGAATAGGAAGGCAGGGCAGAGAGTGAGTTACTGTGTACAGTTCATTGCTAAAATTGTTTTCATCAGAAACGACACCAAACCAACATCGTCGACGATAGTGTAGGTATAAATGGCGACGTCGCAAGCTGAATATGAAGAGAGAGAGAAAATATATGAAGATACTGAACGTGTAATTCAGTACGTAAAGGGAGATTAAAATCTAACAGTATGGGGAACTAGAATGCTGTTTTTGGGGAAGTAGTAGTAGAAAGGGTTACAGAAGAATATGGGGTTAGTAATTGGAATGATATAAGAGAAAGACTAATCGAGTTCTGCAACAAATTTTAGCTAGTAATAGCGAATAATCTGTTCAAGAATCACTAGAGGAGGAGGTATACTTGGAAAAGGCCTGGAGATACAGGAAAATTTCAGTTAGATTACATCAAGGTGAGGCAGAGGTTCCGAAATCAGATACTGGATGGTAAGGCAAACCTGGGAGTGAGAAAGAGTAGGCTGCAGTTTATGAGATTAGTCAGGAAGAATCAATGGGCAAAAAAGTGGGATACTGAAGTACTACGCTTGAAGTTCTCTAATGATATAGATACTGCGATAAGGAATAGCTCGGTAGGTACTTCAGTTGAATTGTTCGACCATTGTGCCCCCATTATTTGTAATTCGCTATGCACAGCCATGGCGCTAGATGGACTGATGGTAGCGCTTTGGATCTCACAAGTGATTCCTTCGGCTGAATTCATGCGAGAAAGCCGGTAATCTGTCCATGTAAAAATCTTCACACTCACACGTCTCAAAATACGCCTCCGATAAAAACTGAGAAATCATGGGCTACGAACATGCAAGAAAACGGTTCAGAGTTTTGGAATAAAAGACATAATCAGTGCTGTAATATGAAACGTAAAGGAGCTGGGGTAAAATGAGGCCGAGCTTAACAAAATACTCAATGATTATAATATCAACATAGCAGGGATTACAGAAATCAGGAAGGAGTTCAAAAGTACTAACTATCTAGAAGATTATCTGACGTTTCAGTGGAGTACCACTTAAGCAAAGAGCATATAATGGAGCGGTAGTATTTATAGGCGGAAGATAGGAAGATGACATACAGCAGTACTGCGGGGGGGGGGGGGAGTAGGTCGTCTTCGTTCTTTCTCTCTCCTAGTTATCGAAAGTCCACCTACATCGACATTCCTTCCTCCCGACGTCCCTTCACTGTGTAGCAGCAGATACGTGCTAGGCAGTGTAAAGCAGTGTTGATGAAACCACTACCTGATACTTACCACACAGAGGCCGAGTAACTCGAGTTGAAAGTCAGTTCCTGAAAGTTCATATTTAAAAAATCGGGCGTTCGGAGGATGCAGTCTACTTCCAGAACGCATTTAAAATTTAGATCGAATCTGTTTTTTATTCATACTGAAACACATGAAATGGCTATCAAGTCCGTATTTAATATGGTATACTTTATCCTTCAAAATTCACTGTCTGTACAACACATTTTCACTCGAAAAACAGCCAGAAATTTTGCAAGTCCGACCCGACTAATTTTCACGATCTAACATTTGCAGATCCATCACTCTTCGCGAGTTAAACATTCGGTCGTTTCAGTGGTCTACTTAGTAAGGGGTGCTCGCCAAAGTATTCCGTACAGAGCACGAAATCTGCCACGCGGAATTGTTAATACGACCAGAAAGTTCACACGCTTATAAATCTCCAACTATTTAATTTAGAAACACCAAACTTTCATTAAAATGTTCGTAACTCCAGTCGCTTCAGCCACGATACTTTCTAACCGAAATGAACTTACTAGTTCTTCATCTTACAGACTATTTTTACGGAGCTATCTAACATGGTGTTATCCGTAGGCCGGTTAGCAGGCGACTATCTTGAGTTCTTCTACTCTCAGCGGAGCTCACTATATTCGCGCGGGAACATCTTAATTCTGATTGGCTGTTTATCTAAACGACCAATCAGAATGTTCTACATAAAATGACATATTAAGTTTTGACGTATCTCCCACATACACTCACTCAATCATTCTCATGCACTCACGCAGCAAAACTATAAGCAAATAATAACTTTGAGTGATTTTTTGTATTACGTAATATAAAGTAACTAAAGTTTTGAAAAGAAAATTCTAATTAATTGATTTTATGCACTTATAACTTTGTAATGGCTTAAAATGACAATGAAAGCCAATTTGTTATTGTTCCTAAATGTGTTTTAAAATATAAGCGCCGGTTTTAGGACTTCTAAACAATTTTCGTTATCTCCGGAACTATAATAAATAAGAATCTGAAATTTTGAGAGCATCATTCCATTAATAACAAAAGGCTGTGTACCAAATTTGAACAAAATCGAATAATAACTAATATGGATTATTTAGATTCGTAGAGGGTATGAATTTTCGTACCAACTGAATGTTACTCTATGCAGTTCTCACGGCAGGTAGCGGCAACTGTGCTGTGAGCAAAGCGAAAAAATAAAAAGTAGCCGTCCTGCAGCCACCGTACCAAACGGCTGCAAGTCATCTCGTAATAACTTGCTACGTTACAGTACGTATTACTAAACGAATGGATCATCACAGTAAGACTGAAATTTGATAGAGGATATCAACCGAAGAATTGTACAAATACCGGAATTAAATAAACTACATTGACATGTCATCTTGGTGGGACACCTAATTGCAAGAACAGGTATAGAAACAATCCATCTTCGATAAATGAGACTTAAAATTTCGAACGAGGACGTAGGAGAAGTCATATAATAAAAAAGAATTAAGCCATATAGGGAGTTCTTGTAGGAATAGATTGAGGAGACTACATAAGAATGTAATAAAGAAGCACATAGATATTCGTTGCATACATATATATGCAGAGTTGAACATGACGTTCCCATTGGACAGGACATATGTACCGATCAGACAGCTAACAAGAACAGAGGAAATACTGCAAATATAAACATCATTCCTTCTGAAAACTGTACACGTCTCTATAAGAAATTACAGTACAATCCGGATGCAGCAGAGCTAACGAAAGAAAAAGCAGAGATAAGGACAGATATAACAGATTTCACAAAATTAAAAAAAGCCATTCAACAAAATAAAAAATAGAAAAACACCTAGGTTACATGGAACTGACTCAGAATTTGTAAGATATGATGAAAGATTTCTAGATTTCTGAAAATTCCATCTCTATAAGATATTTATGTAGGTGAAATAGACATGTAAAAAAGTTACTTCACTGTTTAGAAAAGTAGGCATGTGTAACAAAACCAATTACAGGGGAATCAGTTTCTTAAAGTTCCTTAAAAAATTCACAGTAAAAACATTAAGGAAAGGCTTCGAATCTTCTATTAAATTTTGTTAGAGCCGCAAGCTGGCTTCGATGAAGGAAGATTCTCTGCTGAAGATGTTTTCACTCTGAAATAAATTATACAAAAAAGACGAGAATTTGGAATCACATCTAGAGTTGATCGGCTGCTAAGCGGCATTCGACCGCATTCTCAGAAAAAAGCTCTGGTCTGTGAAGGAGAAAAGATGTTATCCCAGGCACCTGATAAAAGTATCCCAGGGCATATAAGAAAACACCCAGAATGTATGCTGAGAAAGAGCTGACACCAGAAACATGGGTATACCAGGAAGTTAGGCAAAGCTGTAGTATGTCACCAACACTCTTCAACAACTCCATCACTGGCCTGCCTAGAGAATGGATGCAGGACAGAATACCTCAAGGTATTGGAACAGATAAATTTCTATATATGATGGTTTTGACGACGACAAATAATCATACAGGACAGTGAAGACAAATTACAAACAGCGATACATAGGTTGAACAATAGGAAGCTAAATGTTAAACTGAAGCTATCAACAACAAAATTTTTTTAGGAAAATACCACGTAAGACTTAAGATACTTGTTCTCTTTTTCGTTTTGTAATCGTGTAACGTCAGTGAATGACGCACTCAGTTTAATGGCATGTTGTTCCACACTATTTTTAGAATATACTTCTGTTCTCATTACTTCTAAATCACTTTGGTTTTTTTTGCAAAATCCTGTCACCATTCCCCAGAATACAAACAAATCAGTGACGCACTACCACCAGTAACATTTACGACCCCTGCACGATCGGATACTGAATACGTAATCAACCTAAAATTCCGAGGGCCTCTTTATATTTATCGCGTTCGCAAACTGGGGTTATTTCTTGTCATTTCCGCTGTCTGGGATTACAAGGGCTGTACCAGACAGGCAGGGTGTGTTGGAGCTAGTTCTTCCTACGAATGTTTGCATGTAAAATAAAAGGTAGCACCTAATATTTCCCCTCGGATTACAGCAGCGTTGTTCTTATCGCTGAGTTTGCACAGCGCGTGGAGGAACTTGTATATGCAACTTATCTCGCAGTGTAATACACTCCTGGAAATGGAAAAAAGAGCACATTGACACCGGTGTGTCAGACCCACCATACTTGCTCCGGACACTGCGAGAGGGCTGTACAAGCAATGATCACACGCACGGCACAGCGGACACACCAGGAACCGCGGTGTTGGCCGTCGAATGGCACTAGCTGCGCAGCATTTGTGCACCGCCGCCCTCAGTGTCAGCCAGTTTGCCGTGGCATACGGAGCTCCATCGCAGTCTTTAACACTGGTAGCATGCCGCGACAGCGTGGACGTGAACCGTATGTGCAGTTGACGGACTTTGAGCGAGGGCGTATAGTGGGCATGCGGGAGGCCGGGTGGACGTACCGCCGAATTGCTCAACACGTGGAGCGTGAGGTCTCCACAGTACATCGATGTTGTCGCCAGTGGTCGGCGGAAGGTGCACGTGCCCGTCGACCTGGGACCGGACCGCAGCGACGCACGGATGCACGCCAAGACCGTAGGATCCTACGCAGTGCCGTAGGGGACCGCACCGCCACTTCCCAGCAAATTAGGGACACTGTTGCTCCTGGGGTATCGGCGAGGACCATTCGCAACCGTCTCCATGAAGCTGGGCTACGGTCCCGCACACCGTTAGGCCGTCTTCCGCTCACGCCCCAACATCGTGCAGCCCGCCTCCAGTGGTGTCGCGACAGGCGTGAATGGAGGGACGAATGGAGACGTGTCGTCTTCAGCGATGAGAGTCGCTTCTGCCTTGGTGCCAATGATGGTCGTATGCGTGTTTGGCGCCGTGCAGGTGAGCGCCACAATCAGGACTGCATACGACCGAGGCACACGGGCCAACACCTGGCATCATGGTGTGGGGAGCGATCTCCTACACTGGCCGTACACCACTGGTGATCGTCGAGGGGACACTGAATAGTGCACGGTACATCCAAACCGTCATCGAACCCATCGTTCTACCATTCCTAGACCGGCAAGGGAACTTGCTGTTCCAACAGGACAATGTACGTCCGCATGTATCCCGTGCCACCCAACGTGCTCTAGAAGGTGTAAGTCAACTACCCTGGCCAGCAAGATCTCCGGATCTGTCCCCCATTGAGCATGTTTGGGACTGGATGAAGCGTCGTCTCACGCGGTCTGCACGTCCAGCAGGAACGCTGGTCCAACTGAGGCGCCAGGTGGAAATGGCATGGCAAGCCGTTCCACAGAACTACATCCAGCATCTCTACGATCGTCTCCATGGGAGAATAGCAGCCTGCATTGCTGCGAAAGGTGGATATACACTGTACTAGTGCCGACATTGTGCATGCTCTGTTGCCTGTGTCTATGTGCCTGTGGTTCTGTCAGTGTGATCATGTGATGTATCTGACCCCAGGAATGTGTCAATAAAGTTTCCCCTTCCTGGGACAATGAATTCACGGTGTTCTTATTTCAATTTCCAGGAGTGTACAAGCAGTCGGTTGTAGATTCCACCTAGTTACAGGAACACTAATGCTGTTATGTCACAATGTAATACGAATGTAGTACCCACATTTACCTCCTAGTTCGACGGTATGGTGTTGAAGATAATCCTGTTCCACCGCAGAAGGAATTTGTGGAGCCGTATAAAACGGACCACAGAACGACGACTGTCACGTAAGCGTAGGCTTCCGCTGCAGTTGTCACTGCCAATAAAATTCTTCTGGTCTGTTGTCAGAATTATGAGGATATAGAATTGTTCGACGGTTCATCCATTATTACAATTGGCCGAAACGTCGGACAGTATTATATATTGACAATGCGGTCAACAGCCCAGAACAATTTTATTGACGACGATTGTCATGTCGCCTTCGACCCCAATGTGATGAATTTGGTGCTCGCTCTTCTGCAGGATTGGGTAAGAGACGTAAGAGGCTAGCAACGGATCTACGATTATCTTTTTTAGTTTAAAGGAAGGACATGTAGTACAGGACATGAAAAGTTTTTCGAATAATATTTTTTGAATAAAATCTTCTCGGTTTTAAAGCCGCGTCAACTCGTATAAAATTCTCGAGCTTTCGATGGCCGTCTCCGCCATTGTCGTCAAGAGTAAAACTACTGACTATCAGGGCTGGAACGATTATCCATTTATATACCCACGATTGCAGCAATTGGCGCCAGTCAGAGAGGGCCGAAACGAGGGCCCGTGGAAGATGATTGGGCAGCTCGTAGTCGCTACGGCCCGCCACGGGACCGAGTGACGTCAGATGGCGCCACGTTCGAAAATGCCGCTTCTGCCCCCCCTATAAGCGTCAAGCATTCGTCGTTGCTTCCTTTCGACATCCACAACCCGCCCCCACTACCTACTGAGTGTGTACCCCGTGGTCTCTGTTAAAATTGTTACTGTTCATTCTGATCTCAGTCGCTTCTTATATGACGGATCCCGGAGCTAAGAGTCTCGTGTTTTCAGACAGTACCTTGAGTCCGTTTTCCAGGGAATGCTCAGCTATGGCCGACTTGTCAAGCTCTCATTGTTTAATGTGTCTCTTGTGCTCCGAAGAAAGCTCTGAAACTGTGTAAATTGTCCTACCTATGTAGATGCTACCGCATTCACAAGGGACACCATACACACTGGGTACATGACGAGTTAAGTCGTCTTAAACAGAGCGCAGCGTATCTCGTATCTTGAGGGTGGGTGGGAACGATGGTGTCAGTCCGTGTCTGCGGCGCTTGTTCTACCTTGCTGCCCTCTGAGCGCCTACGAATGTGGGTGATGCAACCCGCATAGCTTGGCCGGGCGCACCAAGGTACGCGTGCTGCTAGTGAGACTACAGCACACGTACGGGATAACGCCGTCCTGTCCGCGCTCGCAGGGTTTAAGTCCGTTGTCAGTTGAGTTATGTAACCAAGGTCGTTCGCCCTGTATAAAAGCGAGCAGCGCAGACCAGCGGAATCATTCCGCTGTGGGCTCTATCTGCAACAGAATTGAAACACTATGCCTCGTCGACGTTTGTATCGTCAACGCCGCCACCGCATGCCTGTTTACAAGCATATTATAAGTGTGGAGAATAAACTTGGTGTAAACGGAACTGCTCAAAGCATAGTTCTGAATGGACCTATCTTCTTCCGTGGATGCAGAGTTAATTTTACCCTTGACGTCGCAGCAGGAAATTCCGGTAATGGTTGGTTTACGCTCGCCATTGTTCGTTGTGAAAACTATGGCAGGAAAGCAGCCAGCTTGGCCCCTTGAGCCGATTCACAAGGTGTCCTTCTTCGGCGGCACTCGAAACCGCTTGCAGCCTCTCTCTTGTTATACCCAATCTCCCTGATCACGTGCCTCAAGTGTTGCTGAGTCCAGCCTCACAAACAAACATAAAATACTGTCTAACGACAGAAATGTTTTGTCCCAGGCTCCCACATACTGGGACGCCATAATTATAGAGGATGCAGAAATAAGAATTTGTGAGAAAAACTTCAACCGTTACGATGGATATAATCTTAACGGTGCATGGAAGCGAGCTCTCGATGCAGAAATGAGCCACGGGTATGCGTCACAACTTTTACACTATGGCGTTGACACCCTCTGCTATAGCATGATGTAAATACTGACCAACCCGAAGCCGTCTTTGGGCTATATTAGTCCACCATAGTAGCAATTTTGGCAGTCAGCTTGTAAACTCCTCCTTCCTAATCGGCCTAGTGGATTGCAATAGCCGGCCGCAGTGACCAAGCGGTTCTAGGCGCTTCAGTCTGCAACCGCGCGACCGCTACGGTCGCAGGTTCGAATCCTGCCTCGGGCATTGATGTGTGTTCTTAGGTTAGTTAGGTTTAAGTAGTTCTAAGTTCTAGGGGACTGATTACCTCAGATGTTATGTCCCACAGTGCTCAGAACCATTTCAACAATTTTTTTGGTTGTAATATGCAGTACAAGAATGAACAGTTACTGAGGCAGAAAATTAAGACTGAAACTGGTCATTAGCTAACACACAAAACTGGCAGTAAATAGTTAATCAGTTTTCATATTTTTACCACACTCAGTGGCGCCTGGCTCCTTCAAAGACACCGCCAGCTATAGACAGGAGCTGGACATTCCGCTGAGAAAGCCGCACTGGGTCGAGCGCCTCGATTTGAGAAGTTCCACAACAGGGACGCCGGCTACAAGTATACGCTCCAAATCGCCTTCAAGAAGACCGTGTGTACCCTTGGTACACCGCGAGGGCTTTCTCCATCTTCTCCCTCGTCAATTCTTTGACTGAAGTACACTATGTGATCAAAAGTATCCGGACACCTGGCTGAAATTGATATACAAGTTCTTGGCGCCCTCCATCGGTAATGCTGGAATTCAATATGGTGTTGGCTCACCCTTAGCCTTGATCACAGCTTCCACTCTCGCAGGCATACGTTCAATCAGCTGCTGGAAGGTTTCTTGGGGAATGGCAGCACATTCTTCACGGAATCTGCACTGAGGAGAGGTATCGATGTCGGTCGGTGAGGCCTGGCACGAAGTCGGCGTTCTAAAACATCCCAAAGGTGTTCTATAGGATTCGGACCAGGACTCTGTGCAGGCCAGTCTGTTATAGGGATGTCATTGTCATGTAACTACTCCGCCACAGGCCGTGCCTTACGAACAGGTGCTCGATCGTGTTGAAAGATGCAATCGCCATCCCCAGATTGCTCTCTAAAAGTGGGAAGCAAGAAGGTGCTTAAAACATCAATGTAGGCTTGTGCTGTGATAGTGCCACGCAAAACAAGGGGTGCAAGCCACCTCCAATGAAAACACCACCACACCGTAACACCACCGCCTCCGAATTTTACTCTTGGCACTACACACGCTGGCAGAAGACGTTCACCGGGTATTCGCCGTACCCACACCCCGCCATCGGATCGCCACATTGTGTACCGTGATTCGTCACTCCGCACAACGTTTTTGCACTCTTCAATCGTCCAATGTTTACACCCCTTACACCAAGCGAGGCGCCCTTTGGCATTTACCGCCATGATGTGTGGCTTATGAGCAGCCGCTCCACCATGAAATCCAAGTTTTCTCACCTCCTGCCTAACTGTCATTGTACTTGTAGTGTATCCTGATTGAGTTTGGAATTCCTGTGTGATAGTCTTGACAGATGTCTGCCTATTACACATTACGACCCTCTTCAACTGTCGGCGGACTCTGTCAGTCAACAGACAAGGTCATCCTGTACGCTTTTGTGCTGTAAGTGTCCATTCACGTTTCGACTTCACTATCACATCGGAAACAGTGGACCTAGGGATGTTTAGGAGTGTGGAAATCTCGCGTACAGACATATGACACAAGTCACACCCAATCACCTGACCACGTTCGAAATCCCTGAGTTCCGCGGAGCGCCCCAATCTGCTCTCTCACGATGTCCAATGACTACTGAGGTAGCTGATATGGAGTACCTGGCAGTGGGTGGCAGTACAATGCACCTAATATGAAAATCGTCTGTTTTGGTGGTTGTCTGGATACTTTTCATCACATAGGGTACCTGGAATTGCTATGAGACTGTCGTACGCTATCTAAGAAGTTATGCCAAATAATCCCATCGCCGTGGTTAGGTACGACACTCTATTGTCTCACTTGCTTGATGCTTAGAAGTTATTTGCTGTTCATGCTGCTGCTACTCTAGTTCATATTTTGAACAACATGGCCAGCTGAGTCACTGCTCGCAGGAAACGAACGACAAAAGTTTATTTTCTAGCTCTGCAACTCAACTTCAACTTAGCATCGAATCTGTCTGATAACAAATCGATGCTGAGACGCAGGCCTGTACAGCAAACATTTTTCGGTTGTTTTCTGTGAAAACTGAATCACCTGGCCATGTTTGAAGTAGGAACCTCGAAGTGAATTCCATTTTGAATTTGACGAAAAGCTGTTAGATTATATTACCAGTTGTGTTAGGTATTGCATTAAAAATTTATTTCGCAATTTTTTTCTTTTTCTTCAATATTACAACCACTTGAAAGCAAGTTTCGCAGAAGTGGAAAATAAGCACACAAACATCTACAACAGTAGTGTTCGCTGAATAGGATAGTACACGTATTTCACAATGCAGCCTAAACAACGACAAACTTGTTGTTGAGACATTTATAGCAGCTTGCAGCCATATTCTGTATACCTCCTCACAACAATTTACCTCCTGTGCATACAAGCAATGTATGACAATTATTTATTTACACTGGTTTCAGACTGACGGTATACCTGTCCTCTAAATCTATAGTGGATGGTAGACTATCATGAAACTACATATAATACAATTCGACTGAAACGAATTACCTGTAATTTCTGCTTTGCAGCATGCTGAGACAAATTGCGAAACACAATCATCAGAAAGGACTTGTACGACATTCACAGTTGATGCCCTGAATGGAAGCTCTCTTTAAATTTCTAGAATGCCACTTAACTTCGCTAAAGAACGTGACTGTTTACGAACTTGGGAATGATCTACTTCCCAACAGCACGAAACTGAGTTACATCTCTGGCTTCAAAAGACAGCTAATGACCTATCCCATTACAACTAAACACCATCCATTCCAAAAGGCCTTTGCTGGAGCTCTCTACGTCATGATATCTCAGTTTTGTATGTACTCAAGATTGCATTTTTGTATTCCTTTGTCACTACCCCTACTATTACTACTACTATTATTATTTTGTTTCAGTTACTAATAATAGCACTGCTGTGATCTGCAACTAATGCATGAAGGAATCGCATTGTCTTCTGATGCCAGTGACTGTGTGCTGGCCCCAATTTCTGATTGCACATGAATTTGGATTCTTCCTACATGTCGGTCAGGGAGCCAGAAGATGGCGTAGTGAAACGCCGAAATTGATCGCAAAAATAAAATTGGGAATGAAGGCGGTTTTGATTTGATATTTTCCTTCGAATAAGGAGATATTCTTTTGACGAAACTCTGTTAGTAAAATTATAGAACCGGCACTGGACGTAGATGCAATAATTCTAATGCATCTATCGTTTATCTCGTGTCGTCGGAAAGAGATGCGAGAGACTGTGACGTCTAGGGGGGGGGGGGGGGGGATGGGGGGGTGAGGGGGTATACATAAGCCTTTCTCCCCTCTATACGTAACGGAATGGAAGAGGACACAGAGCTCAAAAACGTGCTATAAGAATAATACGTGGTGCTCACCCACGATCAGCTTGTAGACATATGTTTAAGGAGTTGGGCATTCTGCCTACTGCTTCATAGTATATTTATTCCCACAACAAGTTTATTGTAAATAATCCACTGCTTTTCAAAAGGAACAATGGTGTACATAATTACAATACCGATAGGGTCACGAGCCCAGGAGGGGAGCAGCTGGCGATGTCGTCAGCAAAGGCACCGGCTGCTGCCATAGGTCATTAAGGCCAGATTTCACCGCACTGTCCGAACGGATACGTTCATTGTGCGTTCAACAATGATTACTGTGATTATTTCACATAATGACAAATCTACGCAAACGTCGCTGCTCTCGGTCGTTAAGTGAAGGCCGTCCGACACTGCGTTGTTCGTGGTGAGAAACAATGCCTGAAATGTTTTCTTCTTGGCACATTCTTGACACTGTGCGTCTCGGAGTATGGAATTCCCTAACGATTTCCAAAATTAAATGTCCCATGTGTCTATCTCCAACTACCATTTCGCTTTCAAAGCCTGTTAACTCTCGTCGTTCGCCCATAATCACAGCGGAAACCTCTTCACATGAATCAACTGAGTACTAATGACATCGCAGGTTCGAATCCTGCCTCGGGCATGGATGTGTGTGATGTCCTTAGGTTAGTTAGATTAAAGTAGTTCTAAGTTCTAGGGGACTGATGACCTCAGAAGTTACGTCCCATAGGGCTCAGAGCCATCTGAACCATTTTAGTACTAATGACATCTCCGCGAATAAACTGCCCTTTTATACCTTGTGCACGCTCACTACCGCCATCTGTATATGTGCATATCGCTAGACCATGACTTTGTCATCTCAGTGTATTCTTGCTCACGGCAAACTGTTAATTGCTTTCGTGTCTCTTCGCTGTCAGACTGTTGCGCTAAATTATCATCGCCTAAAAATAAAGTTTCAGGATTAATTATTCGTTTCTTTGCCGATGCGTATGTGCACATACATTGAAATACGAGGCGTGTATTTTAAGTAAGGTCCGTTTTGTTGTAAACACTAGTAGTTCGTGCACATACCGCAACGAGCGCGTGCTTCATGTACCGGCATGCCTCGGGAACAACTGTGCTCAGTTTCAGCTCTGTAGCTTTCAAAATGATTAAGACTATCAACTTGCCCGTGTGAGGTTCGCTCAGTGATACGGTTTTTCTCAACAAGGAACCTGTCTGCTGCAGAAATTCATCGACAGATTTTCTTTCTGAGTGTACAGTGATAATGTTATGAGTGAAAGCAAAGTGCGTAAGTGGGTACGAGAATTCAAAGATGGTCGTGACAATGTCCATGATGAGGACGACTCCGGTCGCCCTTCTTTGATTACAGACGATTTGGTGGCTTCAGTTGAAGCGAGGATTCGTGAGAACAGGCGCTTCACAATAACAGGTCTCTCAAACGTATTTCCTCGTGCGTCGAGATCAGTGCTTTACAACATTGTTTCTGAACACCTAAAGTTTAGGAAACTGTGCTCCCGTTGGGTCCCGAAACTACTAACAGAGGACCACAAAAAACAAAGATTTGAGTGTGTGATGAAATTCTTGACTCGTTATCACGAAGAAGGTGACGGCTTCTTGAGTCAGATCGTAACTGGAGATGAAACGTGGGTTTCACATATCACGTCCGAATCAAAGCAACAGAGCATGGAATGAAGACACACACACTCGCCTTTAAAGGCGTCGGTGTTTTGGGATAGGCATGGTGTTTTATTGGTCCACTTCATGCAACGAGGAACCACTATCAATGCAGAAGCACACTGCCAAACCCTGAGAAAGCTATGCAGAGCGATTCAAAACAAAAGACGCGGCATGCTGACAAAGGGAATTGCCCTTCTCCATCACACTGCAGGTCAGACCCGCGATGTATTGGACAGTTTTGGCTGGGAAGTTTTAGACCACCCACCCTACAGTCGTGATCTTACGCCGAGCGATTACCATCTGTTCCTCCACCTCAAACAACACCTCAGTGGCAACCGTTACAAAGATGACGACGTGAAAACGGCAGTGAACTCTTTGTTATCGGAGCAGGTGGCAAGTTTTTATGAATAAGGTATTTTAAAATTGGTTGAGAGGTATGATACGTGTTATAACGATATGTTTACGTAATGTGTATACATAAACATACAGTTATAAATGTCCCCGTTCGTACCCGCTAATTATAACAATATGTTTACTTTTGTGCTGTAACATATAGCTATAATCAGCGGTGGAAACATATTTGCGAACGCCGACCGTGTGCGGCTGTTTCTTGTTGGATCGTCTGATCAGTCGGAAGTTGCATTGCGGAAGAGAGTAAATGCCTATTCAAAATATAATTATTTTGGGATAGCTCAACATGAATTTCCTAAGGGACCGTAGTTTATCATGCATTTACCAGTAGAATATGGCGCGGAGAAAATATTTCGCCGCATGCAACTTCCGTCCGAACTCGACGAAAGAATTCGTGACTGTGAACTCTCTATTTGGAAGAAACATAAAGAAAATTAAATAACTTCATGAAGGAGTGAGACATAGATTCTATATTAAATAAATAGTCCATACACCAGTTCCATTTAAGTCTGAATTTATGGCAATTAATAGACGAACTTACACTGCAATGAAAGATTTAACATGGATGCCGTTTTCACTGGCACTTCTCGTAATGAAAACAATTCCTTTGACGTTTTCACATACACGTCGCACAATAAATCTACTGCTATGCACTTTACTATTACACATTTACTTTACACTAAAACAATATTATTTTTAACGATAATAATACGGCGGCAAGACATGCGCGTCCGACACAAGTTACACGAGAGAAGAGAAGAATGAGTAACTGTTTATCGAGAATATCTCGTACATCAAAAAAAAAAAAAAAAAAAAAAATGTGTAAAAAAGTGTTCTTCTTCTGTCCGTTTTTCGCACCACGGTTTTCAAAGTCAATAACTCACAGCATCTCTGACGGCGCTTCGACAATAAACAAGTTACGTCACAGGTCGTTCACCTGTTACATTCTCGCAACATTATTTGCTAACTGTAGCTGTTGCCGAGCGACTGCTCGATTAGTGAATGATTTAAAATGATAAGGCAATCACATAATGTTACAGTGTCTGAACAAACTTGGCAACTATGTTGAAAAATAGAGTGAAGTATGTACTTTCTGAAAATAAATTTACTTTTTTTAAACAATCTTTCATTGTGTTCTTGTGCTCTTGCGACGGTTAACCCCTTAAGAGTATAATCTGTTGGCACCACGCCATGCAATCCCAAAGAACATTCAGCATTGCCTTTTCGGCGGTAGTTGGGTCTTGACCATGAGTTCAAACGGACCTTACTTATAAAAGAACACGCCTCGTAGTTACGTAGCATGCCGCTGGAGGAGTGAATATATAATTTTGCAGCCAGTGCACCACAATATGCCAAAGCAGTCCGGCGCTTCATGGTGATCAGACAAGTTCGAATGACGAAGATGGAATTGGCAGACCATCTCTCTCTGTGAAGAACCGGCAATCGCAGAGAATTGGTGTCCCTGGTTTTCGAAGGCCGGCGTACCACAATCGAGGTAGCATTGAAAAAAGTGAAAAATCAATCATGGACCGGTTTTCGACATCTTGAACGTCATGACAGAACCCGCTGACTGCTGGGTTCCGCGAAGCCTGCAACTCTTCAAATAGGCCACCGAGTTAAGGCAGCAGTAGAACTGCTGCAACTGTGTCAGGCCTAATCCAGATGACTTCAACAGCCTGACCACCATGGACGAGTACTCTGCGTGTCGGTATCGAGAAAGGTCAAGACCCAACTACCACCGGGAAAGGCAATGCTGAATGTTCTCTGGGATTGCATGGCGTGGTGCCAACAGATTATACTCTTAAGGGGTTAACCGTCGCAAGAGCAAACTATTGAAATCTCCTGCCGAATTCACGGGGGTGTTTTTACTACGCGAGATCTACAGATAAACGATTACTCTGCAATTCACACTTCAGTATTTGGCAGAGCGTTCTTAGAACCGCTTTCAAACAATTTATCTACACCTGCGCTCTCGAATAGCACGTGGAAAAATGAACACCAAAATTTTTCCATGAAGCTCCGATCTCTGTTATTTTATCATGATGGTCATTTTTCCTTTATAAGACTGGAGGCAACAAAATTTATTGGTATTCGGAGGAGAAAGTTGGCGACTGCGATTTCCTGAAAAAATCTTGTCGTAACGAAAAACACGTTTGTTCGTTTCTTCCAGCGATTGCCATCCTAACTCCCTTATCCCTCTTCAGCCTACTTTGACTACACTCCAGCTCGGTTGCAACTTTGGGCTATCGAATTTTGCCTGCACCAAATGGCTCTGAGCACTATGGGACTTAACATCTGAGGTCATCAGTCCCCTAGAACTTAGAACTACTTAAACCTAACTAACCTAAGGACATCACACACATCCATGCCCGAGGCAGGATTCGAACCTGCGGCCGTAGCGGTCGCGCGGTTCCAGACTGTAGTGCCTAGAACCGCTCGGCCAGAATGGCCGGCTTGCCTGCTCCCTCGTCTCAACTTCCCCCCCCCCCCCCCCAACCACTTGTCAATTCGTCATCCTCCCTCCCTCCCTCCCCCTCCCCGATTACTCTTCTGATATGCTAACCAGTGACTTCTTTCTCTTTCCGCGATGAATAAACCATTGCGTCGCAGGCATTTGCAGAATGAAGATGAGCTGATTTGCAAACAGGCACGTTTCCTGACAGCGAAAATGTTGACTTCTACTACAAACAAGGTCTCCGTGAAGGTACTGTCTTTATGATGAAAATGAGGTCTAAATGGCGGAACTGTTTTAACCACCGTAGGCTGTCAGTCTTATTACTTTAATGCACCATGCATATAAATTACATTACTAGTCAGCTTCGGCCTTAGACCATTATCAAATATATGAGATGTGTGTCACAGTAAAAGAAAAATTAAATGTGATCATGAAGTAGACGAAATGAAGGAATTCAGCTATCTAGGCAACAAAATAACCCGTAACGGACGGAGCAAGGAGGACTTCAAAAGCAGACTAGCACTGGCAAAAAGGGCATTCTTGGCCAAGAGAAATCAACTAGTATCAAAGATGGGTCTTACTTTGAGGGATAAATTTCTAAGAATGATCGTTTGGAGCACAGCAGTATGTGGTAGTGAACCATGGACTGTGGGCAAACCGGAACAGAAGAGAATCGAAGCATTTGAGATGTGGTGCTGCAGAAAAATGTTGAAAATTAGGTGAACTGATAAGGTAAGAAATAAGTAGATACTCCGCAGAACAGGAAAGGAAAGGAATATGTGGAAAAGAATGACAGGAAGGAGGGACAGGATGATAGGAAACTTGTTAAGACATCAGGGAATAACTTCCATTGTACTACATCTACATCTACATTTATACTCCGCAAGCCACCCAACGGTGCGTGGCGGAGGGCACTTTACGTGCCACTGTCATTACCTCCCATTTCTGTTCCAGTCGCGTATGGTTCGCGGGAAGAACGACTGTCTGAAAGCCTTCGTGCGCGCTCGAATCTCTCTAATTTTACATTCGTGATCTCCTCGGGAGGTATAAGTAGGGGAGGGAGCTGTAGAGGATAAAAATTGTAGGGGAAGGTAGAGACTTGTATACGTCCAGTAAATAATTGACGACATAGGTTGCAAGTGCTACTCTGAGAGGAAACTGTTAGCACAGGAGAGGAAATCGTGGCGGACAGTGTCAAATGAATCAGAAGACCGATGTCTGATAGGGAGAACGAGGGTATTTTTTGTTATAAATTATTATTATTATTATTATTATTCAGTAATTCATATTACTCGAGATCTATAGAGAAGACGATGCTATGGGGGGTGTGGGTATTCGTTAATAACAAACTGAATTTAATATTACGCGAATTCCGTCATTCGAGGTCCGGTAGGGATCACTCCCAGGCAGATATGTAGATAGTTTCATTTTCCAAATGTTTCCAAATTTTTACCATTTTTCTCATTTTTCCATATTTTGCAAGAATATATACGCTCTTATTGCAATGAATTAATTGAAAAACAAATACGCTGTTTCAGAGACATTAAATCGTAAACAAATACCACAGTGCGGTAGATCAGCTCTTGCTGCACTATCCCTGCAATACTAGTGTAAGTCTGTCTGTTAGAACTAGCGTGTTGTTATAAATAGTGACTCTATGGTGTATTCATAACGTCATAGTGAAATTCTGAGGTTTGCCGACCTCCAAGACGTCCGGAGATACAGTATTTATAACAAATACTACACAGCTTTGAGGTGACAGGGTGTTGTTCTGTCGTCTTTATCATCATCATTCCATCCACATTACGGTCGGAGGAAGGCAGTGGCAAACCACCTCCGCTAGGACCTCGCCTAGTACGGCGGTACGGGTCTCCCGCATCGTCTCCTATGCTCTTCGGAGTATGATACCTCATCATCATCATCCTCATAACTACACAGCTACAAATAAGAGGAACTTGGCGGATGAACTTCGTCGTACGCGTCGCCTGTAGCGTAGGCAACCCTTTTTGCTACTGCCGCTACCGCTGTCGCCACCGTTGAGGGATGGCAGCTACAGCCCAAACAACCGCTTTTCGGCTATATCGTTTTCTTTTTCAGTTTCAGTTTAGCGAGACTGTTAAACCCTCTGCAAATTATAGGTTTCAAAAATAATCGATTATCGGTCTTTTATTCCTTTTAGTTCCTGTAACAAAGGTAGAAATCGAATAAAGACCGAAAAATTTTGTCTCCCTCAGTTTCAGGATAGACAGAATCAATATATTACAGTATATTAAATTAAATAGGCATACAATAGAAAATTTCTTCCGTTCGCCGTTCGCTGCGCTTCTCGAAAAGTGGTGAAGGTCTGCCTACCACAAAAAAATGACCACAACTCTCTTATCGATTCTAAGTTTTTTAAACTCTGCTTAAAAATCATGTTGTAATGGAGGAACATACCGATTTTTCGGTATTATTAATAGTCAGTGCTAAAGGATGAAAACTGAGGTTGGAGAACTATTTTTCGTGTTAATTTGTCCGTTTTCAATGGCTACAAGCAGATAATATTACGTAGACGCACGCAGCAGATCAGTTACTTTCTATTTTTATCGTAAACTGTAAGCTGTAAGTTTTCTCCTCATATGATGTCGCAAGTTTGTTGTGACTACTCCCGTTTTTAGAATTTCTGATACCGCACTTCGTAAAATACTTGCGGAGTACGGAGGGTGCCATTCTGTAATACAACTGACGTCCGAGGACGACAGCGAGAAACTACCGTGTGGACCAGTTGGGGCGAGTCTTGCACGCTGCATGTACACACGTACCATCTACCAGGCAACGCCACGTTGGAACAGATACACTATCGTGTCAACAACGTTGTACCAATCCTTGTGCCACTTGTTTGTTGCTCGTTCCTGTCGGAATTGTTATTAAAATAGCACTGATTGTGTGGTGTCACCGCCAGACACCACACTTGCTAGGTGGTAGCCTTTAAATCGGCCGCGGTCCGTTAGTATACGTCGGACCCGCGTGTCGCCACTGTCAGTGATTGCAGACCGAGCGCCACCACACGGCAGGTCTAGAGAGACTTACTAGCACTCGCCCCAGTTGTACAGTCGACTTTGCTAGCGATGCTACACTGACAAATACGCTCTCATTTGCCGAGACGATAGTTAGCATAGCCTTCAGCTACGTCATTTGCTACGACCTAGCAAGGCGCCATTACCAGTTTATATTGATATTGTTATTAATGTACCGTCAAGAGCGATGTACACCGATTATAGATTAAAGTTAAGTATTCCAGCAACAGCGTACCTTATTGGCTATATTAATTACATTTAACTGTTCCAGACCTCACGCCAGTCTGCGTGAGCTAAACGCGTGCCTTTCGGCTACCTTACAGTGGCTTGGCTGTCTGGCGAAGTCACTACAGATTGCTTACCCCGTTTTCTATTATAACGGAATATTTCAAAGCAACGGAAATTTTACGAACAAAAGTTACTCTCTTTTTTTTCTTTAAACAAAAAGATTTATTTAAAAACCAAAAATTTTAGCACTGCTGCTATGGCTTATTACCTTATTATCAATAAATAATAAAAAATACCTGTTAGAACCGAAGCCAAACAAATAACGAAAAATACCGGTTATTCGGAACTAAAATACCAGTATCGGTTTTAACCGGTCAGCTTTTCCTATCCCTACTACTCACGCGAGGGAAAAAGCCCGAGCAGACAGTGGTAAAGAAATAAGTTTTACTCAGACAAACAGTGTATCTGTAATCGTCTTAATGCCAGGGATGTAAGGGTGTTGGCAGAGAAGACACTGGTGCGAAAACAGACACCCCAGTCAGAGCCAACCACCCAAGGTCTTGACACGCCATTGAAAATATGTGAGCGGCTTTGCAAATAAGCTTTATCCCTTCCTTTCATTTCTCTCTGAAGCAATAGGAATCGAGCTCCCCAACCATACTGCTGGGCGACGTCAATCTTGGTCGGTCGACACTCCCTGGTGGAACGAAGACACTTGATTACAATTACGATATTTAAACAAATAAGTCCCGGAATGTTATTAGTATGTGCGACATTACTATGAGACTCGCAAATAAGTATGGAAAAATCCCAAGTATACGCTCTAACGACCCAAACGAGACCGAACAAAAATAAACAATTTCTCCTAGAGGTCAAGGCACCTCTGGCGCTATATGATTAATACGGCAGTAGAGATGTGCAGCGTTCGCGCACCGTCTGTCAAGCAAGCAGTCGGCACAAAATATCGCGTACAGAATGCTCTCAGCCACCTATCTGAGAAGACGAACGACTCTGTTCGGAAAGTAAGGTACGATTGGTCGGGAAATAAAAATACCAGTGAAAATCAGAAGTGTTTTATTTGCAACAGTTACCTACACCTTCCAGCTACTTCTCTACATAGACGCCATTCCGATTTAGACATCTGTCGTAGCTTTGTAGCAGCTTTCCAGTACCCTCATCTCTTTCCGCCAATTCTCTACGCTGGTCTACAAGTCGTTATCTGTGCCAGAATTCTGTGTCTATAGCCAGCGGTTCATGTGAGCAAAAATGAAACTCAGGGGGAGCCAATTACGGGCTGTATTGTGGTTGTTCGAACACTGACCATCGACAACGCTGCAGAGGCATCTTCATTGCCCCTGCAAAGTACAGCGAGAATTCATTAAGAAAGAGATGCATGACAGTTAGGTTATGTGGGCTGCATGACATCAGGCGAAATCTATCACCAAGTCCTCATATCTAGAGGGAGACACTATTTTTCTAGGTATCTTTACGTACCCACTGTGATCTCAGAACTGAAAAGAGCGATGTGACATTATCGACGGACATACTAGAGACCCTACCTAACACATCTGTGCAAAGCTTCATCGGATTTTCATTGTAGTTTGCATTTCACACCCGATCGGATCTTATTTTCCGAATAGTCCTCGTATAACATTCTAGATCACAATGCACGTTTATTAATACGTGACCGGTTTGATTATCACATGAGCATCTTCAGACCTACAGCCATACTGATGGACTGACTGTGTGTGGAGCAGGAGCTGCTGAATGACTAGTTATTCACCAGTTCCTGAGCCGCACACGGCCATTGTCCATCAATATGACTATTGGTCTGAAGACAATCATCTAATGATGGAAACGGGTCACGTTTTAATAAACGTGACTTGCTATCTAGACTGTTATAATTTATTCCAATAACGTTTTCAAAAATCTTTGCGAACCACTCAGCGCTATACGGACAACACACGCACGCTACGCTATGGCGTTGCGCCTACTTAGCCTGCAACCCAAACTACATCCCAGTTACGCAGACAGGCTGCATCCTTGCAGAAGATGTCACGGAGCTTCCGTGGCACACTCGATCACCAGAAAAGCGGCGGCCAAAGCGCCGGACCTCTTGCTTCAACCAGCCAAGTGACAGGAAGCGAGACTGAATGTATTCTGGCACCGAGGCCTGTATTTACGGCGGCACATGGTCCGCTGAGCGAGCTTCCTGGACCATTACTGCATTTCCACAATCAGGAGCTCACTCCAGTGTCGTCGGTACTCTGCAAATCGCAGTCCGAGCCAGCCTCCTGGCCCTGGATTCTGCAGCGTAGCCTCTCTATGTAAGACGCGTCCCCGACAGGAAGACTGATCTTGATTTCCTAATATTTCTGTGATTTCCTGGTTTTCGCCCTCGTCAGACGGAAAATTATCCCTCGAAACTTAGACTCTGACTGTTCTCTGTCGGTTTGTATTGTCCGATTTAGAATTTCTGTCGGGCCTTGTCATTATCCTAAACGTGTTGTCTACTCTGAAAAGTCTTAGTTAATTTTCTAGGTGCATCCAGTACTTTACACAGACAGTGTTAATCTAAAGTTTGTTAAGAACTTGTGATCCGAGTTTCTTTCCTACCTGTTAGAGCCGCGGCTTAGAACAACACTTTGTTTTCCTCATTACCAGACAGTTGGAATATTTTTATGTTCTACTCAGAAAACTTCATTTGGGTTTTTCCTTTGCTAAGATATGGTTCAAATGGCTCTGAGCACTATGGGACTTAACATCTGAGGTCATCAGTCCCCTAGAACTTAGAACTACTTAAACCTAACTAACCTAAGGACATCACACACATCCATGCCCGAGGCAGGATTCGAACCTGCGACCGTAGCGGTCGCGCGGTTCCAAACTGAAGCGCCTAGAACTGCTTGGCCACTCCGGCCGGCTTGCTAAGATAGTTCAGAACTATAAAACATTGTTTTCTCATACCAAGGGTTAAGAGAACCAAACGAATTTTGTTTGTTTGATGGTTCCCAAGATTTGTAATTACTAAGCTGATTTGCGTTTTTCTCATATTCAAATAAATTTTGTTCACTTGTTTATACATGTGTTTATACTTGTATACCGCCAATGGCAGACACTTCACGCTAACCGTCGGATAAAAAGTCTGCAAGTAGGATGTTTAGGTTTTTATGTTGGTAACGCCACGTAGCGCTCTGTATGAAAATCACTGACTGTGCTGTGTGCAGTCTGTGGCTGGTTGGCATTGTTGGAATATTCTCTATTGTAGTGTTGGGCAGTTGGATGTGAACAGCGCGTAGCATTGCGCAGTTGGAGGTGAGCCGCCAGTAGTGGTGGATGTGGGGAGAGAGATGGCAGAATTTTGAGAGCGGACGATCTGGACGTGTGTCCGTCAGAAGACGGAAATTTGTAAGACTGGATGTCATGAACTGATATACATATTATGACTTTTGAACACTATTAAGGTAAATACATTGTTTGTTCTCTACCAAAATCTTTCATTTGCTAACTATGCCTATCAGTAGTTAGTGCCTTCAGTAGTTAGAATCTTTTATTTAGCTGGCAGTATTGGCGCTCGCTCTATTGCAGTAGTTTGAGTAATGAAGGTTTTTGTGAGGTAAGTGATTCATGAAAGGTATAGGTTATTGTTAGTCAGGGCCATTCTTTTGTAGGGATTATTGAAAGTTGCGCTAAAAATATTGTGTGTCAGTTTAGTGTTGATCAGAATAAGTAAAGAGAGAAATGTCTGTGCACATTCAGTTTTGCTCAGCTGTTCGAAAATCAAATAACGTAGAAGTTTACCAGCACAGTAATTAATTATATATTATATATATACCTCTAGCCAGCCAAGGGAATAGCACCGAAGCCACGACGGGCTGAACACATCTTTTTATGAATGCACTACCGCGGGGAGCTACCGACACACCCATAAGTGCAACAGCGCGCTCGTCGGCTGTCAGTAACGGTCGGGCAACGAGCGAGAGGTTACTCGCAAAAGCCCCCCACCCTTCCCAGGCAGTTACCCTGCGACGTCACCCTCAGGTTTGGCGACGCTTCAGACATGTTGAATGGCCCTTAGATTATCACCCGTGCAGAATGAAATGAGACGTCAGGACGACAGCAGATTCGCTTTGGAATGACGACAATGCTCCGTGTTTGGTGGGATCAGAAGGGTGTCATCTATTATGAGCTGCTAAAACCTGGTGAAACCGGTGACACTGATCGCTATCAACAGCAGATGAGCGATTTAAATCGAACATTACGTGAAAACGACCGGAATATGGAAAAAATCATATTGCTCCATGATAATGCCCCATCAAACACAGAAAAACGGATCAGGGAACGATGGAGACGTTCAGTTGGAAAATACTAGGGCATGCGGCTTATTCTCCAGACTTGGCTTCGTGCGATTATCATCTGTTTGCATCACTGGGACACGCTCTCGCTGAACAACGCTTCAATTCGTATGGAAGTGTATCAAAATGGCTCGCTGACTAGTTCGCTTCAAAAGAAGAAGTGTTTTTTTTGTGTGGCATTTTGAATAAAATATTGTTTATCAGTTGCGAAGAACAGACATGTAATTATTGCAACCAAATTCAGGTTTAATATTTCTGTACCTGGTGTAGGAGATTTTGTCAAACAGGTTAAGGTACAGATCAGTCTGTAACCACAACCAGATTTTTTCACTATCACTTTCGTTGGCTTCATCAACTCACAAACAAGCTGTCGCCTTCCAAATTAACCTGGACCTCGGGGAAAGCTACAGATCAGTCTGTCACCACAACCGGTTTTTTTTTCACTATCACATTGTTTGGCTTCGCCAAATCACAACCAAAGTTTTACCTTCCAGCCTAACCTATACCTCCGGCTTAACTACAGATCAGCGTGTCACCACAAACAGTTTTATTTTTTTGCTTTCAAATTCATTTGCTTCACCAACTAACAGCAAAACCTTATATGTACCATACCTGACATGACGTGTCAGCAGCCATTAACACTACGCCATTCGCCAAATTCGAAGGCACGTACCGTATGGATGGAAGGAAGACGAAGAAAGAAGTGGTCGGATTAAAAGCAGTCTAAGACGGGGATCCAGTCTTTCGTCCCAAGTGATCAATATGTACTACCATGTTCGAAAATATCCTAACGATTTGGATGGCTTTCCACCTGATTTATATGTAACCACATAAAGTAAGTGTCTTGCAGGTACTAAATCTCTTTTCGGTACAGCCGTTTGGCGGTACAAAATGATTACTACAGGAGACCACTAGAGAAAGCTCCTCCGTGCGGATGTGTAGATCTAACTCGCGTCCGCAGCAAAATACTGCACGTGCTAGAGCGTCTCGGCAGAGAGATTTTTATTGGACTTCCTAAATATTAATATCTAGGTTCCTAATCCATTCCACGGCTGTGGCATTGGCATTCAGGTATAGCATTGCAGGACGTACTCCTCTCTTATATGCCAGATAATGTGTTTTAGTGCACCACATTCACAGCTCGTAGACTCCACAATACCCCACTTTCAGAGTGCGTAAGAACACCGACCACATCCAGTGTGGATTCTGTTTAATTTGACCTCCATCCGGGGGAGTTAGGCCGCCGAGTGCGAGCCTTATTTCAGTCGGTGCCACATTGGGCTACTTGCGTGCCGGTGATGAGGATAGAAAGATAATAAGGACAACATAGTACCCAGTCCACGAGCAGAGAAAATCTCCAACCCGGCCGGGAATCGAACCCGGGCCCGCTGCATGGGAGGCAAGCACGTTACCACTCAGCTAAGCAGGCTGACGTTTGACCCACCGTTTCCTGTCAAGTTCGACATCCACAGTTGATAGTTATATTTCCAGAACTATTTCTGTTCACGGTAATTTCCGATGTGTTGGCAGTTTTTGTTCCAGAGATCTCTTATTTTGGTACTACTTGTTCAACGTCCCCCAGATGATTTTTATAAGATAGAGTGTGGTCGAGAGTGACGCCAAGATACTTAGAGTACTTGTTGTGACGGAGGATATTACCATCGAATAGCACCTTGAGCTCAGTGTTAGCTTGTTTGTTGTTAAGGTGAAACGCACAAACCTCGCTTTTACTGGTATTGGACTTCAGTCCGCGTTTTTTGAAATATAAGTTAAGGGCCGCTAAGTCATTTAAGCAACGACATTCATTACATATTACAAATGTACTGCATGTATATGCCAGATGAATGATGATGATGCTGTCTACGGCTATTGGACCAGAAGAAAATGAGTACTGCGATAATGCAAATATCAGTAAATATCTTGTTAAAGTTGACACAGTCTTTATCGCTTAAAAACTCAAATTTATTGCAACAAAAGACATTTCACAAAACAAGTTTCAACTTTCATATAAGATGACGAAAATTTTTGTACTGGGCCGGGATCCAGGACTCCAATCCAGCAACTATTCTCCCCATTATCTAACCACGAAAGATCTTAAATAGGTTTTCAATCAAAGGTATCGAAGTTTCTGCATATTTATTTTGAAACGAGAAGGCGTGAATTTTTGTGCTGGGCGTTAGTTCGGACTCAACACCTAATCGGATTGTTAAATAAGCACAGCCAAATGTTATATATCGAAAATTTTCAGCAGGAGTTAGATCATTGAATTTGAAATGACGAGACAAAAAAGTTTTGCCTTCCGAAGATTCGAAACCGGCATCTATCATCGTCACTTTCTAGCCACGACTAGACGTTAAAATATGAATATTTCACCAGTGGTGGATGAGCACAAATCTGAACTGGAAACAACGTGACGAAAAGTTCTGTGCTGACTGTGATTCGAACCCTGCACATATCATCACTGTAGACTGCACGGGTAGAGACGTTAACTATCGAATACTTTTCCACCAGTAACAAGGAATGGCAAGTTTGACCTTGAAATGAAATGATGAAAAGCTCTGTGCTGACAGGGGTTCGAATCCTGCACATATCAGCATTGTTGATTACACACCTAGAGATGTTAACTATCGAATTCTTTTTCACCAGTAACTGAGAGCTGCATGTTTGAACTTCAAATGATATGAAAAGTTCTGTGTCTGCCTGGGATCCGAGACCAGCACCAGTCGTTAGCACTGACAACTCGCGGATGGACGTTAAAAATCATAATTAATGTGCGTCTTTAGTATGGTGTACGCATGTTACAGCCTGAAAGGACACGGATGAAAATTTTTGTGCCTGACCAGGATTCGAACTCAGGCGCGCACGTTTCGTGGACACCTTCAGGTGTTTGCGGCCTTGGGAAAAAAACGAAACGATGGAACGGTAACGCCTGAAAGGGATCAAATCTGGCCGAAGGTGTGATATCTGAGTTTGAAACCCAGTCCAGCATCAATATTTTCACGATCTCAAGTTCTAATACAATAAGAAATAAGTTCCCTATGACTTTATATGACGTTTGGTTAGTTAATAAAAGAAAATTTCTGGTCTATGAAAGCCTCCTGCAGACAGAGTTTCTACTTGCTGTGACTTCCACCTCTTTCATTGTCCATCCTACAACGACTCTTCTCCAGTAGATCGCCAAGAGACATCATGTTTAACGTGAATTTCGAACCGCGCTTCAATCCCACATAGTTTAACTGGCGTTACCAGAGCTGAAAAGCGGCTGTTCGTTCTTGTTAAAAATTGTTGACTTAAGTGTGAATCGTATTGAGGCCTTAGGCATACAAAACTAGGATCCAATGAAGCACCAAACTACGGAAGGAGTTGGTTTGTGATTTTGTCGTAACCAGAGCTGCTCCATGCTGGATAAGTATTCTGATTTCCTGGAGGTTGATTACATCCTGTTCACAAATTTCATTTTCTTGATCGTCCACATTAATATTTAGTAGCTACCTTAGTTATGAATTGCATACGATTTACTAATCACAGAAATAAAACCACATAACGGTCATTTGTACGAACTGGCAACACGGAAGGACGCGGGAATATTGCAAGAAGTTCGCTCTCCACTTGAGCTGCAGTTGTGTTCTACGCATTTCCTATATAGTCTCTGCCTCCTTAGCTAAATGGTCAACGCTTCAGACTGCCAGGCAGCGGAGCCGGGTTCGATACCGCGCCAGTCGGAGATTTCCTCCGTTCGCGGGCTAGGTATTGTGTTATCATCATTGACACGCAGGTCAATTGAATGGGTTGCAATTCGGCGGGCCGAACTTCTTCAGGTGGATGCTCCCGTCCATCAATGCCATAAGATCCTTTCGTTTTATTTCATGGTCTAGAGGTAAACCTGACACAGAGTAAATGCAAAAGCCAGATATCGGGCACATTTTTTTTAAAGAGCATTTCATCTTACACAACTGCCTAGGCGAAGATGAAGTGACCTTTCCTCATGCAACATATTATGTGAAGAATATTGATGTATGTAAGCTAACAAGGCAAAACTTACCTGAAAAACGTAGGTTTGTGGATAAATTTGTGGAGATCTCGTTTGGCGTGCAGTCACTCATGTTCTTTTAAGTATATTTACCAATCGTCATTTCTACATGAGGCTCTAAATTGTTCTTGTGGTGACTTATTGAATGTTGAGCAACGAAAGGACATGAGGATTGTTTTAGAGAAAGGAGCACGAAATGGGAAAAAAGTCTAAGGTTTCTGATATTTTGTTTTCTTTGGACTTATTAGAGGGTTGCAAGCTTCAGAGGCAGCTCGAAAGGTTTGTGCCGTGTAAGGGATAAGTGTATCAAAGAAATCATGTCAGAAAACATTTATCGTTTCGAGTAGAATGGTTTCGAAGTGAATTATTCGCCACATTCGAACAGAGAAAAGGGCATTGATGAATGATGTTTTTACGATGTACCTATACGGTCCAAATAATTACTGGCAAACGTGACGAACCGTGACCATTTAACCTTCGAGAGACACTTAAATTCAATGGAAAATATTGGAGAAAAAAATAAAGGAAGCTTGGTGTTGTTTTGGCAGAAGAGCCAACACCGTTTTACTATTGGAGGCCGAAATGCACGCGTTTTGGCTCACGCAGGCTGGCGTGAGGAGGGAAAGACTATACTGACGCGAGGTTTGGAACATGACAAGGAATTAGAATTCAGAAAGCGGACGTAATTAATTTGATACTTAACTTTAATCCATTAATGATGAAAGTCGCTCTTGACGGTAAATGATTCACAATATTGTCTGTTCAGAATAGTAACTGAATATGGCGCCTTGCTATGTCGTAGCAAATGACGTAGCTGAAGGCTATGCTAAACTGTCGTCTCGACAAATGAGAGCGTATGTAGACAGTGAACCATCGCTAGCAAAGTCGGCTGTTCAACTGGGGCGAGTGCTAGGAAGTCTCTCTGTAGACTAGACCTGCCGTGTAGCGGTGCTCGGTCTGCAATCACTGATAGTGGCGACACGCGGGTCCTACGTATACCAACGGACCGCGGCCGATTTAAAGGCTACCACCTAGCAAGTGTGGTGTCTGGCGGTGACATCACACTTGGGGTTAAATGTCCGCGTCGACTACGAGATCGTTAGAAACGAAACACCAGATATGATTGGAAAAGATGGGGAAGATAATCGATTGTGCCCTTTCAGAGGAAAGATCTCAGCATTCGCCTAAACTGAAAATAAGAAAATAACGGAAAACTTAAACACGGATGACCAGACAGGGATCTGAACCACTGTGCGTTAATTTCATTAAAAGAAAACGGTCGTTTTTAACGAAAAATATTAAAAGCAGTGACCCGTGTGAGTCCTCACAATTCAATTTCACGCATCTGGTGGCACGAAGAAGGTGTTTTGTGTTACTAATTGCGCTCCAGGCTTGGGTCCATCGCAAGTGGTATCTGTAGCCAACTGAGATGCTTTGTGGTCGAAATATAAGAAAAAGGCATCCAGTGAAACAGCATTAAGTGTCGCTACTGTACGAGAACGCCCGTCTGCACTCCACTGATTTCACAGAACTTAGAACTTATCCAGGAGTTTGTTTCGATCTTGTGATCTAACATCCTCGAACGTTTACCTTTCTCGCTGTTCATCCGACTACCATCAATAAAACCTCTTTTTCGATTAAAATGCACATTAAACTTGGACTGACATCTTTATCTCCGGACCAGAAGCTTTCCACAGGCATGGAATCCACAAACTGCCTGAGCATCATCAATCTGTTTTAATTAATGTGAGGGAATATGCTATTATGATTAATTTATTTCTTATAAAAACTAAACTCCTCCCGAACAGGCCATGAAGGACCAACGATACCGACCAGCCGCCGTGTCATCCTCAGCCCACAGACGTCACTGGATGCGGATATGGAGGGGCATGTGGGCAGCACACCGCTCAGTTTCCGAGACCGGAGCCGCTACTTCTTAATCAAGTAGCTCCTCAGTTTACCTCACAAGGGATGAGTTCACCTCGAGTGTCAACAGCGCTCGGCAGACCGGATGGTCACCTATCCAAGTGCTAGCCCAGCCCGACAGCGCTTAACTTCGGTGATCTGACGGGAACCGGTGTTACCACTGCGGCAAGGTTGTTGGCTTTTATTTCTTATGGTTTTCTGTTATAATCAATATACTAAGGAGAAATGCCATAAAACATGTGCTGTTCTAGTTGAAATTAATTACAGCTTACCATAACACCATTACGACGCAACTCTAATTTGTTGTTGTTGTTGTGATCTTCAGTCCTGAGACTGGTTTGATGCAGCTCTCCATGCAACTCTATCCTGTGTAAGCTTCTTCATCTCTCAGTACCTACTGCAACCTACATCCTTCTGAATCTGCTTAGTGTATTCATCTCTTGATCTCCCTCTACGATTTTTACCCTCCACACTGCCCTCCAGTACCAAATTGGTGATCCCTTGATGCCTCAGAACATGTCCTACCAAACGGTCCCTCCATCTTGTCAAGTTGTGCCACAAATTTCTCTTCCCCCCAATTCTATTCAGTACTTTCTCATTAGTTATGTGATCTACCCATCTAATCTTCAGCATTCTTCTGTAGCACCACATTTCGAAAGCTTCTATTCTCTTTTTGTCTACACTACTTACCGCCCATGTTTCACTTCCATACATGGCTACACTCCATACAAATACTTTCAGAAACGACTTCCTGACACTTAAATCAATACTGGATGTTAACAAATTTCTCTGCTTTAGAAACGCTTTCCTTGCCATTGCCAGTCTACATTTTATATCCTGTCTACTTCGAACATCATCAGTTATTTTGCTCCCCAAATAGCAATACTCCTTTACTACTTTAAGCGTCTCATTTCCTAATCTAATTCCCTAAGCATCACCCGACTTAATTCGACTACATTCCATTATCCTTGTTTTACTTTTGTTGATGTTCATCGTATATCCTCCTTTCCAGACACTATCCATTTCGTTCAACTGCTCTTCCAAGTCCTTTGATGTCTCTGACAGAATTACAACTCTAATTTAATAAAACAAATAGTATCCGCAATACAAGCCTGCCCAGTACATCACACATTAGCAAGATGCTACACTGTTTTGCCTCTGATATGGCCTATGTATATGTGAAATCCTGTGTACTGTCCAAGAAACATTTCAGGATTACCACGAAAATATACACGTTCCAGTCACATTAATGTGATTATCGCCTATGTTCGACGTCAGCGTAAAGTAACCACTCACCGGCGGCAGTTGGCAGCTTTAGTAGCAGAGGGTATATAAAGCGTGTTGGGAGGGCGCGGTGAACAGTGCACACTTTGCCGTAATGTGGAAACTGAGCGATTTATCTGACGTAAAGTCGGGCATGTCGTTGGCTATTGGGCCAAGGTGGAAGCATTTACGGAACACCTAACTGTGTAAGCTGTTCGTGTGCCACTGTGGTTGAACTATACCATGCATGCCAAAATGGTACTATCCGAAACCGGCGCCGAGGGGTCAAAGATGAGAGGGGTGAGCGATGTCTGCGGATATGTGTACGGGAGAATAGATATGCAACTGTTGAGCAACTGACAGCCCGGATGAACGAATCGGCTACGAACTGAGTATTCTCAACGACCACTCAGCAAACGTTGCTGTGTATACAGGGTGTTGCAAAAGGTACGGCCAAACTTTCAGGAAACATTTCTCACACACAAAGAAAGAAAATATGTTACGTGGGCATGTGTCCGGAAACGCTTACTTTCCATGTTAGAGCCCATTTTATTACTTCTCTTCAAATCACATTAATCATGGAATGGAAACACACAGCAACAGGACGTACCAGCGTGACTTCAAACACTTTGCTACAGGAAATGTTCAAAATGTCCTCCGTTAGTGAGGATACATGCATCCGCCCTCCGTCGCATGGAATCCCTGATGTGCTGATGCAGCCCTGGAGAATGGCGTATTGTATCACAGCCGTCCACAATACGAGCATGAAGAGTCTCTACATTTGGTACCGGGGTTGCGTAGACAAGAGCTTTCAAATGCCCCCATAAACGAAAGTCAAGAGGGTTGAGGTCAGGAGAGCGTGGAGGCCATGGAATTGGTCCGCCTCTACCAATCCATCGGTCACCGAATCTGTTGTTGAGAAGCGTACGAACACTTCGACTGAAATGTGTTGGAGCTCCATCGTGCATGAACCACATGTTGCGTCGTACTTGTAAAGGCACATGTTCTAGCAGCACAGGTAGAGTATCCCGTATGAAATCATGATAACGTGCTCCATTGAGCGTAGGTGGAAGAACATGGGGCCCAATCAAGACATCACCAACAATGTCTGCCCAAACGTTCACAGAAAATCTGTGTTGATGACGTGATTGCACAACTGCGTGCGGATTCTCGTCAGCTCATACATGTTGATTGTGAAAATTTACAATTTGATCACGTTGGAATGAAGCCGCATCCGTAAAGAGAATATTTGCACTGAAATGAGGATTGACACATTGTTGGATGAACCATTCGCAGAAGTGTACCCGTGGAGGCCAATCAGCTGCTGATAGTGCCTGCACGCGCTGTAAATGGTACGGAAATAACTGGTTCTCCCGTAGCACTCTCCATACAGTGACGTGGTCAACGTTACCTTGTACAGCAGCGACTTCTATGACGCTGACATTAGGGTTATCGTCAACTGCACGAAGAATTGCCTCGTCCATTGCAGGTGTCCTCGTCGTTCTAGGTCTTCCCCAGTCGCGAGTCATAGGCTGGAATGTTCCGTGCTCCCTAAGACGCCGATCAATTGCTTCGAACGTCTTCCTGTCGGGAATCCTTCGTTCTGGAAATCTGTCTCGATACAAACGTACCGCGCCACGGCTATTGCCCCGTGCTAATCCATACATCAAATGGGCATCTGCCAACTCCGCATTTGTAAACATTGCACTGACTGCAAAACCACGTTCGTGATGAACACTACGCATTTGTAAACATTGCACTGACTGCAAAATCACGTTCGTGATGAACACTAACCTGTTGATGCTACGTACTGATGTGCTTCATGCTAGAACTGTAGAGCAATGAGTCACATGTCAACACAAGCACCGAAGTCAACATTATCTTCCTTCAATTGGGCCAACTGGCTATGAATCGAGGAAGTACAGTACATACTGACGAAACTAAAATGAGTTCTAACATGGAAATTAAGCGTTTCCGTACACATGTCCACATAACATCTTTTCTTTATCTGTGTGTGAGGAATGTTTCCTGAAAGTTTGGTCGTACCTTTTTGTAACACCCTGTATGTGAAATCCTGTGTCCTGTCCAGAAACATTTCAGGATTACCACGAAAATATACACGTTCCAGTCACATTAATGTGATTACCGCCTATGTCCGACGTCAGCGTAAAGTAACCACTCACAGGCGGCAGTTGGCACCACTAGTAGCAGAGGGTACATAAAGCGTGTTGGGAGGTCGTGCGCTAGTACTTCTGTGGTGTCACCGCCAGAGACCACACTTGCTAGGTGGTAGCCTTTAAATCGGCCGCGGTCCGCTAGTATACGTCGGACCCGCGTGTCGCCACTATCAGTGATTGCAGACCGAGCGCCGCCACACGGCAGGTCTGGAGAGACGTCCTAGCACTCGCCCCAGTTGTACAGCCGACTTTGCTAGCGATGGTTCACTGACAATTTACGCTCTCATTTGCCGAGACGATAGTTAGCATAGCCTTCAGCTACGTCATTTGCTACGACCTAGCAAGTGTGGTGTCTAGCGGTGACACCACAACTTCGTTCCCAGACGAGGACATCTTCCTCCTTGAAGTGTGCGCAGACGGGGTGAACAGTGCAGACTTTGCCGTAATGTGGAAACTGAGCGATTCATCTGACGTAAAGACGGGCATGTCGTTGGCTACTGGGACAAGGTGGAAGCATTTACGGAACGCCTAACTGTGTAAGCTGTTCATGTGCGACTGTGGTTAAAGTATACCATGCATGCCAAAATGGTGCTATCCGAAACCGGTGCCGAGGGGTCAAAGATGATAGGGGTGAGCGATGTCTGCGGATATGTGTACGGGAGAATAGATATGCTACTGTTGAGCAACTGAGAACCCGGATGAACGAATTGGCTACGAACAAAGTATTCTCAACGACCACTCAGCAAACGTTGCTGTGTATAGACCTCCATAGCAGGCGCTTGGTTCATGCACCCGTGCTGACTGCTATTCACCGGCAATGAAGACTGGAATTTGCACGCCAACACCGCATTTGGACGTCCATTGAGTGGCGACATGTGGCATTTTCAGATGAATCACATTTTATGCACCATCGGACAGCAGGCCGTTGGCATGTACGGGTGAAACATCTGAAAGCAGACACCCTGCAACAACTGTCAGAAGGGTCCAGGTTGCAGGGAATTCCTAGGATGATTTTGTCATTCTGAAAGGCACTATGAATCAACATAAGAATGCATTTTATCCTTAGACCATGTCCACTTCTGTATGCAGTTTGTTTACCCTAGGAACGATGGTATCTACCAGCAGGGCAATGCAACGTGTCACACAGTTTGCAGTGTGTTCATAGAGTACTGGCATGAGTTCATCATACTCCACTGGCCACCAAACTCCCCGGATTTAAATCCAGTCCAGAATCTGTGAGACCACCTCGATCGGGCTGTGTGCGCTGTTGGTTCTCACCCAAGCAACCTAGTGCAGTTAGCCACACCTTTGGAACCAGCATAGCTCCACATTACTGTTAGTACCTTCTAGGACGTGCTAAAGATGCTTGTCTAGGCTTTGGGCAGATGACCACATTAATGTAACTGGACAGTGTATAAACCTTGCAGTGAGAGTAGACCCAGAAAGAACCCCAGTCAACAAACTATTCAATGCCATATATTATAGATCGAATTTTGTTGTTGTTGTTGTGGTCTTCAGTCGTGAGACTGGTTTGATGCAGCTCTCCATGCTACTCTATCCTGTGCAAGCTTTTTCATCTCCCAGTACCTACTGCAACCTACATCCTTCTGAATCTGCTTAGTGTATTCATCTCTTGGTCTCCCTCTACGATTTTTACCCTCCACGCTGCCCTCCAATACTAAATTGGTGATCCCTTGATGCCTCAGAACATGTCCTACCAACCGATCCCTTCTTCTGGTCAAGTTGTGCCACAAACTTCTCTTCTCCCCAATCCTATTCAATACTTCCTCATTAGTTATGTGATCTACCCATCTAATCTTCAGCATTCTTCTGTAGCACCACATTTCGAAAGCTACTATTCTCTTCTTGTCCAAACTATTTATCGTCCATGTTTCACTTCCATACATGGCTACACTCCATACGAATACTTTCAGAAATGACTTCCTGACACTTAAATCAATACTGGATGTTAACAAATTTCTCTTCTTCAGAAACGCTTTCCTTGCCATTGCCAGCCTACATTTTATATCCTCTCTACTTCGACCATCATCAGTTATTTTGCTCCCCAAATAGCAAAACTCCTTTACTACTTTAAGTGCCTCATTTCCTAATCTAATTCCCTCAGCATCACCCGACTTAATTAGACTACATTCCATTATCCTTGTTTTGCTTTTGTTGATGTTCATCTTATATCCTCCTTTCAAGACACTGTCCATTCCATTCAACTGCTCTTCCAGGTCCTTTGCTGTCTCTGACAGAATTACAATGTCATCGGCGAACCTCAAAGTTTTTATTTCTTCTCCATGAATTTTAATACCTACTCCGAATTTTTCTTTTGTTTCCTTTACTGCTTGCTCAATATACAGATTGAACAACATCGGGGAGAGGCTACAACCCTGTCTTACTCCCTTCCCAACCACTGCTTCCCTTTCATGTCCCTCGACTCTTATAACTGCCATCTGGTTTCTGTACAAATTGTAAATAGCCTTTCGCTCCCTGTATTTTACCCCTGCCACCTTTAGAATTTGAAAGAGAGTATTCCAGTCAACATTGTCAAAAGCTTTCTCTAAGTCTACAAATGCTAGAAACGTAGGTTTGCCTTTCCTTAATCTTTCTTCTAAGATAAGTCGTAAGGTCAGTATTGCCTCACGTGTTCCAGTGTTTGTATTCACGAAAAACTAAAATTTATGTCGGTATAAACAGAAAAATGTAATTTTTAACAAGAGTGCAATATTGCAATTTCTTAAAATTTTCTCCTTTAAATCTAAGGGATAATGATCTTGGGGCCATGAATATTCAGTTTGGCCGTCGACGTATATGCATAGCCGGGATATTCCCATGATTTTTTGCGTTTAGGGTTATCGTAATGAACCCATTTTTCGTACACTGTCACAATGTGATGCAGAAATCCCTTCCGTTTTTGCCTCTGATGCAACTATTCACAAACACACAAACGCCATTCAATGTTTCTTGGTTTGAGCTCACATGGGACCCAAGTTCCTTCTTTCTGAATCATGTCCATAGCCTTGAGACGTTTTGAAATGGTTTGCTGTGTCACTCCCACTAATCGTGCCAATTCTTCTTGAGTTTGACGCGAATCTTCAGTCTGCAATGTCTCCAATTCTGCATCATCGAAAACTTTCTCTCTTCGACCACTATGCCAATCTACGACGTTAAAATCACCGTTCTTGAAGCGTTGAAACCACTTACGACACGTTCTTTCACTAATAGCATCCTTACCATACGTACTCGAGAGCATTCGATGAGACTCATCCGCTGTTTTCTTCATATTGAAACAAAACAGTAACACCTCCCGCAAATGACAAGAATTAGGCTCGTAAACTGACATTTTCAATCAAGAACAACTTTATGATGCAGACACAAATTGCTAATGTTTGAATGAGGTTATGTTGACCGAGGTCCAAGCTAACTGCCTGACGTCTGCAATCTGTTTCTTTCGACCGCTACTTACTGATGCCGCCACCTATCGGCAGATGGCGGAAGCAAAGTTGTACACCTTGTACATCACATGCACCCCTTCATGACAATCATGTTTCCCAATGACAGTGGCATTTTTGAGCTAGATAATGCATCACATCACAAAGCCAGGTGTGTGATTAAACGGTTCGAGGAACACAGTAGCAAGTACCAGTTGATGTGCTGGCCTCCAACTCGACAGATCTGAACCCAATTGAACAATTGTGGAATGTGACTGAATGTGGTGTCAAAGCTCATCATCCTCCTGCCCAGAATTTATGGGAATTAGGTGACTTATGTGGTGCCAACTACTTCCAGCAACCTATCAAGGCCTCATTGCTTCCATGCCAAGGTGTTTTGCCACTGTTATCTGTGCCAAAAATGGACATGCTGACTATTAGGTAGGTGGTCATAACATTCTGGCTGATCAGTGTTTATCCTTTATGTAAGGCAACTGGCAGAGCGATTCTGACTAAGAGAATGACAATTTTGTGAAATTTGGTAAATCAAAACCCATAGGGACTACTCTCTGATAACAGGCCACAGTTTACATGCAGAAAATTCAAGGAAGGTCTTACAGCCACGGAATAATGTTAATACATACATCAACATATCGTCTGGCAGGAAATCCTGCAGAGAATTATATAAGGAAAACTGGATGGTTGTGCTGCACACACTGTAGCAGTAAGCATAGTTAGTGGGGAGATTTTTAGAGAACAGCAAACATTTAATAAATAATGTAACAGGATTTACTCCTTATGAGGTTATGAAGAGGGAGAGTTCTTTGGGTTTTGTATAGGAGAAATTGGGGTTCTATGTAAATTATCAATTGCATTATGTTTTGTTGAATGTCAGTGAGCATAGACAGACTGCCATTTTCACTTATTCTGGTGTTGTACGCTTTCTTTTTTTATTAACAAGTTATTTGTATTTGTTTTCTATGGACAGAGTAATATAAAACCATGATTTTGTATAAACTGTAAGTTGATGTAGTTAGAAGCTTTGAAAGTGTTATGTGAAGCAAAGTGCATGAGCGATGTAGAATCTTATTGATAGGTCATTAGAGAAGGCAGCAACAGAGTTGAGAGTGGGAGGAAGTGAGTGGAGTTGATTAGAGAGCCTGTATACAGAGAGAATGGCCATAGGTGAAGTTGCCCATGATTGGTTGATTAGCTTTGGCAGAAAAATGGCGCCAAATGTCTCTCACACTTCCTATGTTCGCTGTGCTTTTGAGTTGAATTGAAGTTCAGAGGACTTTTGGAATCAATTAAAAGGTATTTGAATTATTGAGAGACTTGTTATGCGTTGTGCATGCATGTTCGATTTAGTTGCATGCATGTTCGATTTAGTTGCATATCGTTTTTAGTACTTAATTAGCGTTTGCAGTCTTAAATACGGGTTGAAATAATGAAGCATTTTGTGATGAAGTCGGTAGGCCTACATGTTTGAAGTAAACACGTTAGTAATTGTACAGTATTGTTTTTGACATCTATAATTCATTCTGCAGACGTTCGTAAACGATACCAGGTTGTGCTGCATTTGGTTGTTCCAATAGAGGCGAAGGTGGATTTTGCATGTTAGCATTTCCACTCAATGAAGAAAGATGAAAGCAGTGGGCAGTTGCAGTCAACAGGGCTGACATAAATCAAACAGGAGCCTTGTGGAAACCAACCAAGTACTCTTATCTATGTGAAGTAAGTCGTTTTTCTTTTTACTACATATAAAACAACTTGCAATATACATAGTTAAATTTGAAAACAGACCTGTAAATTGGCTGTATGAAAATTATTATAACACATTATTCTTATAAACAAAGGCATTTAACGAATGATTTCGCCATATTGTCTTGTGCTTTTGATTCGGTGAGTGTGTACTCCACTACTGGCCATTCAAAAGCCCCACCCCCAGTTTGGCAGAAAAATGACCGCCGTATTGTCCGGTTGGCCACTCTCTCCCTATACAGGCTCTCTAGAGTCGATTGTCATGTACTGCTACACATTGTGCTTGGGGCTGGTGAAAAATGTCAGTGTTTGAACAGTGTCATATGTATGATCTCAGTGTGTACCACAGTTACAGAACTACTGACTTTACATGTCTCATTGCTCATTTCCTGGACCTGTTTTTGGCTCATTAAGCATAAAACTTTGATATGCAGACCGATAAGTTATATGCATGCCGTAATGATACTATTTTTGATTGTAGCCATCACAAGCTGGTTAGTGTATACCACAGACTGTGCAATGAAATAGAACATATAGTAGCACATTTTCATGTTGTAGTACATTTATACAAAGAAATTTAACTGTGAATGTACAGCGTGCTGATTGCTGCATGACTGAACGTTTGTGTATACAATTGTGCATGGCACTTATTGTTGAGTTCAAACCATGGACTAATGATTCTACTTGACTTACTTTAGTAGTGTGGATTGATATACTGTGAAAAGTACTGCGCCACAGTCATAAACAATAAATCTGAAAACTGCAGCTAAAATGGGTAAGAAACACTATGATGTCAGTTTACATCATGCATTAAGGGAAACAAGCATGTTTAATTTTTGTTGTAGTATGCAGATTGGAATTAGTTCTGCGAACTCCAAGTATACCTGTTACATTTACAACTGGCACTCATGACCAAGGAGGTCAGCAACATGACACCAGTTATTGGATTACATGCTCAAGAATCATGGGCTAACAATGTAGATGTTGACAACTCACTGGCAGCATCACAGAAGTGGAAGCTATTTTGAAGGAACTTTGGCTAAGAGACACCATGAACTACATTGTTCTAATTAGTAATGTAAAAACTCTTTGTACAGAAACAACAATCACTTTTCTTGGTCATTTGTTTTATGTAATTGTGAACTGTTGTAGTGTAATACTATTCAGCCTTATCTCCAATAACATTCAGACAGTAATTAAAACTTGCTTTCATTCAATTATTTCTTTTCATAACCATAATAATTTTGCAAATCTATTAATTTCTAACACAGACATTTTTGCAAACAATAATTACTAATACCAATGAAATAAGAGTAAAAGAGTTTTGGTTTCTGTTCATTTTCTGCCATTGTTTATTTATTTATGTAGTCTGTAAGTGTTTACCTACATTTGCATGTTTTATAGGTCTGCATTTAATCTTGTGTGAATTATTGTGTTCTGCTGATGAATTTTGCATTAAGTGTCATTGCGTTAGTAGGTAGAAACATACCACAAGTTGTTCAGTTTGTTTGGGAGAATATTTTATCAATGGTAATGTGTTTTATTTGGGCTAATGGGTGATCATTCGTAATGTTATAGTTTCGGGGCATGTACTTGCTTGTGTGAATGTAATGTTGAGCCGAATTGAAGAAAAGTAGACTACTCCTGGTTCTGGTTAACTTAGAATTTCTGGGAGCGGTAAATGTAGGGGAGACGGATCAAAGTATTCTCAGTCTGAGTGGTTGAACACAACTGGTTATAGGCCAGTCGAGGTTTGAAGAAGTGCTGTTTCGGACGATACAGATACATTTTGTGATATCCTCTGATTCTTTATCACCACAAGGCTGACTGTTTGTTTGGAAAACTGTGGTTTTTCAGATCCTAGGAGAGTATTTTGAGTCGCCTATTTCTGTATGTGAGGCTGACCTGGTATTTCAATGGCAAATTGTGGGAATGCTTGACTACAAGATCAGTAAATGAACATTTTTGTTGCATTTGTGGTGAGTAACAACATCAATAACAAGGATGACAAATGGAAGGACTGGGTGTAATTTTATTCTTCTAAATCGAGAACAATGATGTGGTCTTTCTTCAGAGGAAGTACTATTGGAGACAAGTTAAATGCAATTGATTTAAACACTCTGATGAACTGACACAGTTCAATGGGGACAATGTGGTGGAGTTAGGGAGGGGAGGAATCTGAAACTTAGAAGTTTGACAAGTTGACGGAAAAGGAACTTGTAAACTGTGTCATAAGAGACTAAAGAAAAAAAAAAAAAAAAAAAAACACACTTCTTAAGTCAGAGTTATAAGATGCAATAAGAACAGAAGGCTCTGATATTTCCCCCCAGGTGCAGTTCAAGTTTCAGTGGGAGCACCCTATGATTCTCTGGCTGGTGCAGGATTTGATTAATGCAGTGAAGCTCCAGGAATTATTTGTACCATTTTCAGGGACGAAATATCATGTAATTTCATTAGTATGTGGCAGGAAGGCTTCTGCTTTAAATCAGTGGTCAATAACAATCATCCATCTCTTCTCAACTTAACAGTATTCCAGTATGGGATCTCATCAAACTGCAACTATGATACCAATTCCTAATTGCAAGTAGCTTGCACTGTTTGCAGACAGGGCTGTCTGTGCCTGCAGAATGTTCACTTTCCTAGAAAGGCAATGGAATGGAGCAGAACTGTGTGTTGCCTAGACATCACAATGGATAATCAGTCAAAAGGAACTGAAGGGAAGGGTGCTGAGTTGACTCAAGCACCTCTACTTGATGCTGAACCCTACACAAACATGACCAGAAAACCTGTCTCATCCTGCAGAGGTTGCTGCTGTGACTGACCTTCACATTTGCTTTCACAATGTGGGGTAATGCATTGGATTCTCATGTCCACATCAGTACATCGCAAATATGCCTACCAACCTGCCAAAGGACTTCCCACAGTGCAGCTGCACCAAGTCATAAGTGTATCTGCCTCAGATGGCATTTTTGGGAGCCTGCACTATCCCTTTACCATCATAGAAAAAACACAACCCATTGTAAGATTAAGTGTATTATATCTAATGAGGCAAAGTGTTTGGTAATGTGACAAACAGTCATTGGGCATTGTAGTGCTCACAATGCAAAGTTTTTTTCATTCAAACACACGCTCATTTTCATGTAGTCAATGAGTCGTTACAGTATAGTAGAGATAGTCAGAATTGAGATGAGTGGTGTTATGTTGAATAGCAATGAATGTGAAATTAATATGGATTATAATAAAGACTACTCCTCACCTTAACTTGTTGAGCTGCTGTTTTTATCTGATACTTCAAAGTAACTACACTGTCAGCAGTCTACATTGCAATAAAGTCAGGAACAGAATTAAGCAGAATTTTCATTCCTCAGACCAAATACTGTGATAAATTGTAGGGATGGTTAATACAGTATCCTTTTGCTTTGTTCTGAATATCTGGGGATTTTCAGTTTCTTGCCCAACATCTAGCAGCAACCTGTCATAAGGTTTTCTGCAGAATTTAAAACTCCATTCTGAAACCTACCAAATACTGTGATAAATTGTAGGGATGGTTAATACAGTATCCTTTTGCTTTGTTCTGAATATCTGGGGATTTTCAGTTTCTTGCCCAACATCTAGCAGCAACCTGTCATAAGGTTTTCTGCAGAATTTAAAACTCCATTCTGAAACCTATATCGCAATTGTATACATTGAAATTATTTTTACTTCTAGTATTTTAGTTGTGAATTGTATAGTTAATCCTACTTCCCGTATGAAACAAGCATATAATTACAGATTACAGGATCCTAAAAAGGCTTCTGCAGGATGTCAAGTTGACAACTTATTACTGCACTTTTCTATAGAATTAATGCTTCTCTGAGCTCAGCTGCACTTCCATAAAAGACTATGTCATATAGGTCAATAAATGAGATAATTTCTAAGTTTAAAGAAGACAGGAGTTAGTTTTCTTGTCAAGCTCAAATTCAGATTACCCCTCAGTTTGTTGTCCATCTGGATGCTTAGGGAATGCACATATCCAATGTGTGCATATTATGTGTCTAGTGTCTGCAAGTCATTTTCATTTGTTTGAAATTGTGCAATATGTATCTTTAAACTTAAGGATTAAGATGCTTCCTGTGAACCTGTTGATGATGATGATGTTGCTTTGGTTTGTGGGATGCTCAACTGTGTGGTTATCAGTGCCCGTACAAATTACCAACCTTTGCACAGTCAAATCTCGCCACTTTCACGAATGATGATGAAATGATGAGGATAGCACAAACACTCAGTCATCTTAAGTCAGGTGAAAATCCCTGACCCCACTGGGAATCGAACCTAGGACGCCGTACTTGGGAAGTGAGAACACTACTGCGAGACCACGTTCTGCAGACATGAACCTGTTGAAAGCATGCTCTATTATTCTCTGGGCTGCATCTGGTGTGCTTAGGCAATTTACAAAATATGCTTGTGTCATTCACTAGTGTAATCACCCAGTGGTAATTAGTTGAATCTGTGCACAATACAAAAACCAGAATCACACCAATCGTGACATGACTTCTTGGTGTGAGACACATTACATGCAATGTTAGCTATACTGGCAACAGTAAAAATGTCGTTAAATGGAGAGTAAATATCTGAAAGTTACTACGACTGTCCAACTTTTGTGTAAGTCAATATAGGATTTTTCTTGGTTATTACATAATAAGTTTTATACAATGTGTAGATGCAAACACTCTAAATTTTCTAATGAAATAAATATTTATGTAGCAAATCAGAATAAATAAATTAATGACCAATATATTTTCTTGCTTTATCTAGATATCTCTCCAAATTTTTGGGAAGTGCCTCAGTTTCATATCTCAAATTAGCTGGCTTAGAGTTAAAGATGGCACCCTATTACATTTGAAAATCATCTTCATTACTGATAGTGATCCTTCAAAGAATACAGGATATATATTAGTAATGGGGGAAGTATGAGGAAGTAATACCAGGATAGTAAGTAGGAAGTGGAATGGCATTCCAACCAAGCCCTGAAATAGCTTTTATTGTCTCAATATTGTCCTAGCGTGCATTATTGTTCACCACAACACTTAATGCAGCTACTTAATATTTTTCGTTGATGACCACACAACTTTGATACATTGACAATAAATGGAAACAACTACGATGTTATTCTGGGAAGCATTTTGTGGTACACAATGAATTTATTAAGTTGCCACACACTCACAGTCAACTACTGTAGATTTAGAGAAACTTTTTGCAAGGAGTTTTGCTTTTTGTTAGAGCACGAAAATTTCTTCTATTTCATTATTCATACACTATTTCTCTAGATACTGTCACAATAAGGCGGTTCGAATATGCAGGCCAAGTCATGGTATAAATTAACAAGGAGAAATAGCTGCCAAAATTTGTTTCTATAGGCTGTCTTAACAGTTTATTATTATTGAATGTAAACTGCTACACTCTATTCATCCTTATGAAGGTACTGATTGAACATTTCATACAGTTAATGAAAAGCCACTACAATCAAAAAGCTGGGGCTTTTCTCATAGTGATAAGTAGCTGCTGTTTACTGATTACTCACTGTAAATGTTTATAGAGTATACTGATAACCGATAAAGAATAACAATTATCAGTGTACAACACACGTCTTGCTGCAAACAATGACTTCATTTGCGAAAATAAAGACATATAAAAAGTTATTTTCGGAAATATGAGTCAGTCCTATATTATACATGGATCACTACTGCACATTTATATTTCACAGAAAATAGTTATGGAGTCAACAGTTACAATGAGATATAGAAAATAGTTATGGAGGCAATGGTTACAAAGTGATCACATCATCACAAAATTTAAAAGTCTGGTAGAGCTGTCATCATAAACTTCTCAGTAATCTCTTTATTCTTACCTCATCTATATTATATGGATTCCTTTTTTCTTACTGTTTTGCAGGTCCTCTCTTACCTACATATCCTGTTGTTTTGATATAGCAGTTCTTGTTCTCATTCAAATTTAGCTGCCCATCTCTTACACTTTACTGCAGTCACCCAATTTTTTGTTTGTTTATTTCTACCTAGCCTTCTTTCTTTGTGAGCCACTGAGCTGGCTAGTGATGAGGGAGGGAGAACATAAGTTCGCAGTTTCATGCTGGGTCTGCTTATAAGTTGTAATTGTGGGATTGCAGCTGGATAAAGATGGGTAAAGGAATGCGTACAATATTTTAATGACTATAAGACACATTTTTTCTTCAAAAAGTAACCTCCAAAATTCTGGTATGTCTTATATTTGAAATTAATACAAAGATTTTCCAGTGTTTGATTTACAGTTCCTGCCAGTCTTTGATGCTGCAGAAAACTTATCTCTATTTGGCATTACTGGATTCAACTGGCAGCAGCAGTGCCCCAATCAGATGAACATGAATTGTGGGGAGTCACAAGAATGCTAACACTGTCTCCCTCCCACCCTGCCATCACAAATCATATCTAGCATATGATGCATCACTACAGTCAACAGTGCCAGTGAACTTGAATTGGAAGTGATTTGTGTTATCAGTGACAGTACATTATTTTTTTTTAGTAGCTAGCTTACTAATGAAAAAAAAAAAGATGTTCACATGATGTAGGCCATAAATTGAAAATAAAAGCATAAGCAAAAGAATATGGAAACAGAGCATTTCAGCCACCCTCCACCAAGAAAGAAAAACATTTTCAATTGGCAGGCTAGTAAAGAAGAACTGAAAAAAAATGAAGAAGATTAAATGTGCAAATAGAGGACTGAATGTAAAATGGCCAGAACTAGGAGATAACGATTTCTAGGGTTAAGTATTTTTTTTTTTTTTTTAATATGACCTTGCAATCTAATAATAAAAATGGTAGTTATTTTAAAAAATGCTTACAAAATTAAGGTGCATCTTATAGTTTATGGCATCTTACAGTCCGTAGCATCTTATAGTCCGTAAAATACGGCAATTGTTTTACTGTAAGAAAACTGAATTCATAATATTAGTATAGTTACATACAGATTTGTTCTTCTCCCTTTTTGAACTTGGATTCAGTGCCCAAAGAGCAACCTAATTTGTTCCCTAGTTTTCTCTTTATTTCTCTTTCTCATCACAGCTGATGTCTATTGCATTCATATATGCTTTGTTGCTACTTTTGATTTTCTCCTTTTTCGTATCCCATCTTGTTCACTGCTACTCTGCAGTTCAAGCCTGGAAAGATATTCTCTGTTCGTGGTCTCATCATCATTTGCTTTTTATTCATCACCTGTATCTGTACTGGCCTTGTTTGTTAAACCTCATTTGTTCTTTCCCCTGTATTTTTTATTGTACAGCTTTGTATATAATTCCATAACCCTTCCTCTTCAGTAAATTCCATATACTTTATTTTATAAGATTCCAAGGCATGGGATTATTACTTTAATTTGTTGCTCTTTCCGTAAATGCACCTTTTTTTTCACTCAGACTGAACAACATATATTTCTGCAAGTATCAAACCTATCTCTTTATTCTAATGGAAGTCTTAAATATTTTGTGGGATGTCAAAAACAGTACAAAAATGAAATACAAAACATGAATAGAAAATGTGGTTCAACTATCAAAAACTTATGTACATTTACCAAGGAGTACATACAAAACAATATGATGTAAATATACCGTCATTTTGTATTGTGTTACCTTTTACAATTCAAAACTGTCCATCTGAATAGGAAGTTTCCTCATAACAATTATGTATATATTCCACATATAATAAGTATATACAATGTTTTTACAATAATGTCAACTATATACAAAAGTACTATGGAAAGGAAAGACAGTAAATTAAGTGTCAACAAAAGGTCTACACAAGTACAAGAAAAGATACCTTAAAAGTAAAATTTCAGAATGTCACAAGAAGTTTTGTACTAAATTTATTTTGTAAACTTAAATACTACAAAAATATATCATCGCTACTTTTTTACATTTCAAACTCAGACCAGTGGCATTATCTGAACTCCGAGAGCAAGAAGTATGCAACATCAGTATATGGTTTTTCTTGATGTAATTAATGACTCAGGAGTCCACAACTAAATAGAGATGGAGAGTTAACCACACATATTTCTTGCACATACCAGGACATGGCATCAAAAATTACAAGTCTCATCTAGGAATGGTTGGAGGATCTTTGGTGCCATTTGTGACAAGTTTTGGTTCAACATAAGGAAAAGCTGGTTTCTGTTGTGCAGGGTTGTGTTCAGAAACCAGTGGGGTTTGTGGAGCAGAAGAATGCTGCTGCTGTTGTTGTAAACTCCACAAAATACCACTGTTGTTACGCATAGCATTGGGATCAACCGATAGCTGTCGCACACTACCCCGTCCCATACTTCTGTGAGCAGAATTTGATGTTGGACGTCCTGATAATCTAACACTGCTGTAGTTATTAAAACGGTTAACAATTCCACCTCCAGCAATATTATTCCCATCCTTCTTCTGCTGTTGAGATCGTGCTCGTCCAACAGCAGTGCTGCTTGCTGTATTAACAAAATAAAATTTCAATACAGTGAACATCACTGGATGAACTTAAAATGTTAGCACATATAATCATAATATGCAAGCCATTTGCTTTAATTCTGGAATGAAATACATTTGTGATATCAACATAAAAATGTCATAAAAAACTGCAACATTAACCTTTCGTGATGATAGTCCAAGTCATTTACTATTGTCTTGTAATATATAAAAGCTTTAAAGTTGGTAAAGTTTTAGATTTTCATTTCTCAATATTCTCACCTAGTAGTTTAGACAAAAAGTAACACAGTAAAACAACTTCTGATCCATCAAACTCATCCACTCACACATTTTATTTTGTAACAATATTATGAAAAGATAGTTGCTACTCAACATATAGCAGAGATGTTGGGTCATGGAAAGGTATAACAAAAAGACTGTTGGAAGGTTAGCTTTCGACCAACAAGGCTTTTTTTTTGGAAATAGACACACACACACACACACACACACACACACACACACACACACACACACACACAGAGCTCAGACAAACATGACTGCAGTCTCTGGGAGCTGGAGCCAGACTGAGAGTAGCAGCGAATTATGGGAGAGGCAACTGGATGGGGGTAAGGAGGGTACTGGGAGCAGCAGGAATAGCAGGGGAGGGATGGGGGATGATAAAGTGCTGTTGGGAACATGCAGAGATGAGGTGGAGAGTAGGGCAGCTAGATGGAGGGTGGAGGAGCAAGAGGGGGTAACGGAAAGTGAGAGAAGCGAAAAGACTGGATACGTCAATGGAATAGAGCACTGTGTAAGTGCTGGGATGGGAACAGGGAGGGGCCTAGATGGGTAAGGAAAATGACTAATGAAGGTCGAGGCCAGGAGGGTTGTGGGAATGTAGGATATACTACAGTTAGAGTTCCCAACTGTGCAATTCAGAAACACTGGTATTCATGGGAAGGATCCAGATAGCACAGGCTGTGAAGCAGTCATCGAAATGAAAAATGATGTGTTGGGTGGCATGCTCAGGAGCGTGATGGTCCAGTTGTTTCTTGGCCACAGTTTGTTGGTGACCATTCATGTGGTCAGACAGCTTGTTGGTTGTCATGCTCATGTAGAATGCAGCACAATGGTTGCAGCTTAACTTATAGATCATATGACTGGTTTCACAGGTAGCCCTGCCTTTGGTGGGACAGGTGATGTTTGTGATCAGACTGGACTAGGTCATGGTGGGAGGATGTATTGGACAGGTCTTGCATCTAGGTCTATTACAAAGATGTGAGCCATGAGACAAGGGGCTGGGAGCAGGGGTTGCATAGGGATGGATGAGGATGTTGTGAAGATTCAGTGGGTGGCAGAATACCACTGTGGGAGGGGTAAGAAGGCTAGTGGGTAGGACATTTCTCGTTTCAGGGCAGAGAGTATCCGAGCTTTATGTTGCAAAGAAATGTGAGGTGAAAGGAGCTTGTGAGAACTGTGGTAGGGAAAGCAAATGGTTGACTTTGGTTTATTGGGAGAATTTTATGAAAGATGGTGCACTGGTAGAAAAGACCGCATATAGGACGCTGGTATGACCTACTCCTGAGAAGTGCTCAAGTGTTTGGGATTGAAGGAAGACATCGTAACAATTCTGGACATGTTGGGAATGTGGGTCTCACAGGGAGTGTGCAAGGGATAAGTACCCGCAGGCACACTATCCTCTGTTGGGGTACACATTTTCACCATGGCCCCCATGATGTATGTCAATGCCTGTTTGCAGCTAGGGTTTCGATTTAATTATCATAAAAATGAAAGTGACGTAATAATAGATAAATTACACAGAGAAATGATGTGTTGGAAAGTAAACTGTGGAAAACATCAGAAAAGCTCTACTCTGAAACTCAACAAAAAAATACCAGCAATTATGAGTGCCTTAGGAGCCACATATTGCTTAACTTCAATGCAGGAAAGAAAGCAGCAGAATCAGAATAAACTGAAAAATTGACACTCACATGTGTTTCCCTTACGGATTGTCTGGCGGCGTCTTGCTTGTACCATTCCGTAAACAACAGCAGCTAAGCTGTTGTACTGGCTGGGTTGCCTAGTAAATGTTGCAGATCTACTCGTACGGCGTCCAAGAACATAGTATGTTTCCATATCACCTTTACCTTTCACTGCTATTGTCCCTCTGAGTTGTACCTGGTAGCCTCTAGCTTCCAGTATCTGTAACAAATCATTTAAATGCGAAAAAAGGAGACTCATAATTCTGGCAAACATAGAAATAAGAACACTGTAAAGTCAAGGTTCTTAAAATAGTGAAATTTAAGCAGCAGACTATTAACATGTAAAACTCAGTTGAAAACATAAGTATAAATCACAACACATAACTTGTAAAATCTTCTTATACTAGCCTAAAGCTTTTCTTGCATGAGCTCATCACTAAATTGAAATGCTTTCACATTTCTGACTCTGATCAAAGGCACCAGGGCATATTACATTATCCATTTAGTTACTGAGATAATAAAAAAATATTGATTCTCAGTATGAACTAGCACTAAAACATAATCTCAAAGAAAATCCACAATTTTTTCAAATAAATGTGATTCCCTCCGTCCTCCTTGTAATGTAAGAACCTCAGCGAGTGGTGAAGAAGGGCAAAGAGGGACTGATAAAGGGAATCACTTGAAGATCATGACTGAAACAACTTTCTGTTGGGACTGACAAAAATTAATGTAAAAAGCAGAAAAATGTAAAATGTGGGAGAATGTAAAAAATGATGTTTTACTGAAGTGTGAATGAGCTTTCACAGGGTTATTTTTCCCCTCTTGAATGTAATCCACTTCTGTCTATTATCTTGACAAGCACACCTGAGAAAAAATTTAGCTTCAGAAGTTCACATATTTTAATATTCTTTTATGAGGGCATATTAAAAAATGATGCCTTTGAATCTTTTACATAAGAACTCTTAAAGATTTTGAAATAAAACATATGTTATTAACATTCACAATCTTTATTCTTCACATCTACATATTTATTTCCCAACATAGTTACTCTGTTGTCAAACATATTTCTCCTAACTTTATTAATGGAGACACAGCCTGACCTCTGTTTGTATCATCACTATGAAAGTACTTAAATGTGTTACATAAGTATGGAAACAGATGAAAATCGAATTAGGCCAAGTCAGGACTGTGTGGAGGATTATCAATGACAGTGAACCCAAGGTGTCGAAGTGCTGCAGATGTAGCTGTGCTCATGTGTTTTCTGGCATTGTGAAGCTGTAAGAGAGGGTGCTTCGTGTGTGGATGAACTCTTCCAATTAAAAACTCGATTACAGCATATGGTTTCTCATGCTCCATTGTGGTTACATTACACAATACCATTCAGAACCCTCTAGTGGCAGAGGACTGCAAATACGGAGACATGAAGAATAAAGATGGATAATGTTAATAACAATTGATTTAAGAGCTCTGACATAAAACATTTGGAGGCATTGCTTTTCAACATGCCCTTGTATTTGCTATGATTCCAGTTACTGAGTAAATAGACGAGTTTGTAAAACAAGCAAAACTGAAGTCAGTCTGGAAATCAGAAATCAGATCAAGTTGCAGCAGTCTGTATCCCATAGTATTTGTCTTAAGTAGTATTATAAACTCATGAAGAATGAAATTGTGTAGCTAATGGTCAGCTGCGAGCCTTTTCTGATTGATGCTTCTTGGATGGCCTGTATCAGTCCTATCAGTGACTGTATTGGCGTGTGTGTGTGTGGTGTGTGTGTGTGTGTGTGTGTGTGTGTGTGTGTAATATACTGTATTATTCATGTCATTGTTGATGATGAGAGAGGTGACAGAGTGAAATATGGTGATGCATGTGTCAACATAGGGAAACAGTACAGCCACTGAGAGCTCTTCCATGCACTTAAGTACATATTTTTTGTGAAGTCTCTGTGTTGCGATTTACTAGTCTGTAACTTTCTCCTACAATTTCAGAGTTACTTCTAGGTAGTTTAGCTTTTGTGAAGAAGGGGCAATTACAAGTTTTTAAATAACATTTCAGACAGTATTTCCTCTGATGTTGAAAAATTCAAAATTCTTGAAAATTAAAAGAAACTAAGATTAAGAAATATAATAAAACAAACATTGCCATACAAACAAAGGATCCCAAGAGGTTACAAATGGGTGTATACAAAATATGAAATATAAAATATGACCAGAATAACCAAAAGCATGAAAGTAATCAGAGTACTATACTCACAATAGTACTCTACAAAATAAGAAAAAAACCTGGTATAAAATTACGCAGATTTTAAAACAGGTTTCATAAGGTCATAAAAAGTCTGGTTATTACTGACTGACTGAACATTCAGAAGCCCACCCTTACTGCCAGTTAAATGTTGAGAAATTCCCATCTCTTTGAGTAAGTTCAGTCCTCCCCCCCTCCCCCCCCCTTTTTTTCCAAATGAAGTATACTTAAATTATTTAAGGTTAGAGGAAGGTGACGACTAGCTTTCAAGTGTTCGGCAAAGGCTGATTGGTTTATGTCCTGACATTTTTTGTTCGATAAAAGTTTGCAGAATCGCGTCTTGAACATCATACCTCTTTGCCCAATGCAAGATGCATCACACTCACAGCAATTAATCATATATCCCCCTGAACTGTTAAATCTGTCTGTATATGATTGCTCATTTGTTCATTATGAATATAACAATTTTGAAATTTGTTGGCCGCTGAATTAAAACAAAGAGAATTCCAGACAAGTCCTTTTTTATCATTGACATGTCCATGAAATATTTATCATCCTTAAAGGACCAAAGCATGATCCCAGAGTGCTGGAAGAAGGCTTCAATAAACTGCATCCCAAAATGGAATTCACCCACAAATTGATGGATAAATATAATATACTTAACTACTTAGATTTGCAGGTATAACTCAATGGAGGTAGTATACTATTTGATATTTACTGAAAAGCTACTACAAGTGACATGGTGATACAAGCTTCCTCTTGTCACCCAGTCCACTACAAACTTGCTTTCTTTAAGGCTATGATTCTTTGGATTTGTGAACTGCCATTATCGAACTGCCATTATCTCCAGCTTTCATAGAGAAAGGGCTGTCTAATCTTAGCTACACTGCCATTAATAACAGCTATAACCTGAAGGCAGTTGACTATTGGAGGCAGTTGACTATTTTACACAATGGAGACTACACAAAATGAAAACATGCTCCTTACGTCTCCAACCAATATCTCCTGATTCGTAACAATCGCCTTTGTAGGAAATATTTCGTATGACTCAGCCACACTTTAAAAAAAATACCATATCAATATTGCATATACATCAGCAAATTGCAAAGCATTATATTTATAACAAACAACCACATAGAGACAAATGTAATGGTTTTGGGGTATACATGATTAATTGCAGTGATTGTGATGCATCTTACACTGGGCAAAGAGGAATGATGTTCAAGATGAGATTCTGTGAACATTTATTGAACAAAAAAGATCAGGTCACACACCAGCATTTGCTGAACACTTGAAAGCTAGTTGTCACCTTCCTCCGACCAGAAATAATTGAAATATACTTCATTTTGGGAAGGGCGTGGGGGTGGGGGGGTGGGAACTGAACTTACTCAAAGAGATGGAAATTTCTCTACATTTAACTTGGGCTTCTGAATGATCAGTTTGTCAGTAATGAACAGACTTCTTATATTTCTATTATAAAATATATCTAATTTTATCTAATTTTTTTCCTTCTTTTCTGCAGTGTACTATTACAATTTTACTACTTGGGTGCCGTCTAATCACTTTCACATCCTGCTTGTAGCTGCTTCTTTTTATAATAGTATGCCTACATGAGTTTAAGCCTTCCTGACACTAGCACCTTCTGTTGATGTACCACTCTATTAGTGCAGGCAACATGGTTTTCCCCTGTATTATACTTTCAGTGTGGCTGTCTATTAGACCATTCAGTCACCTGGGATCCAGGTCATTGAATGTATGTGTGGCTCTATGCTGCACTTCACCTGGTGGCTCTGGATATTTTTCTTGTGCCCTTTCCTTCACTTTATGCCTACCTACATACATTAACCACCAGCCCTGTTTTTATCTTTTTGGTTTTTATTTTCTTGTAGAAAATCTGAAGAAGCCTTAACCACTTGAAATGAGTTATTTGTAATAAACATAACTTTTCATCTGTGACTGTCTCTCTATCTAATTATGGAAAATGGTTGCTGTGCCTTTCAGCCCATCATGGAATGGAATAAACGGTATGCTTACAAGTCACTTGTGTAACCCATCCTAAAATATTGCTCAAATGTGTGGGACCACACCAAAAGGTACTAAGAGGAGACACGGAACACATACAGAGATGGGCAATACAAATAGTTACATGTTTGCCTGGCCCATGGGAGAGTGTCATGGAGATGCTGAAGGCACTGAAATGGCAGATTCTTGAAGATAGGTGTAAGCTATCCAGAGAAGCCTACTTACAAAGTTTCACAAGAATTGGTTTTAAAGGATGACTCAAGGAATATATGAGGGCTATCCACAAACTACATTACGTTTTCGTTGTGTCCATTAGGGGCGGGGCTAGCGTGGCCATCTTGGTGTCATGGCATTCCGCCGCTCAGTCGGCATCCTGCAGTGCTAGTGAGAGGTTCGTGCTGTACTCTGTTGAGCTACTGTGACAGTTTGAAATGTCAGCGTTAATTGAAAATGCCGCGAAGTGTGAAGTGCGTGTTGTAATAAGGTTTCTGACTGCAAAAACTGTACACCAATAGAAATCTATCGGCAGCTTTGTGAAGTGTATGGGGACAACATAATCACTGAAGGTGGAGTGCGTCAATGGGTCATAAAATTTAAAAATGGCCGAACTAATGTTCACGGCAAAGAGCAAAGTGGAAGACCCAGCATAGTGACTGCCAAATTTGTCGAAAAAGTCGATGCCGCAGTCCGTGAAAACCGTAATTTCACAATAACGGAACTCTCTATGAGTTTTCCACAAGTTTCACGAAGTCTGTTGCACGAAATCATTACCAAAAAGCTTGGATACCACAAGTTTTGTGCAAGATGGATACCAAAAATCTTGACAGAGATTCACAAAAATCAGCGAATGGCTGCAGCGTTAACGTTTTTGGACGCTTGCGAGAAAGATGGCGACTCATTACTGGATCGCATCGTTACTGGTGACGAAACATGGGTTAAGCATGTGAACTGTGAGACAAAAATTGCAGTCAATGCAGTGGGGGCACACAAATTCCCCCCAAAAACCCAAGAAATGCATGCAGACAATGTCGGCAAGGATGGTGATGGCGACTGTCTTTTGGGACAGAAAAGGTGTGATTTTTGTGGATTTCCTGGAAAGAGGCACTACAATAAACTCTCAAAGGTATTGCCAAACTCTGCACAGCCTCAGAAGAGCAATACAAAACAAGCACAGGGGAAAGTTGGGCTCAAAGATCTTGCTGATTCACGACAACGTCCGGGCCCACACGGCTAATGCCACTCGTGAAGTTCTTGAATCTTTTAAGTGGGAGTTGTTTCCTCATCCGCCGTACAGTCCCGACCTGGCACCGAGCGACCTCCACTTATTACCAGCAATGAAGAAGTGATTGGCTATGCAGCGTTTTGATGACGATGCACAGCTTCAAGAAGAGGTAACCGCATGGTTGTAGGTGCAGGCGGCCGAATTTTACGACGAAGGAATTTCCAAGCTCGTCCATCGCTACGATAAGTGCCATAATTTAAATGGTAACTATGTAGAAAAGTAGTATTTAAGTGTGGCTTTCATATGTATATAATAAAAAAATTTCCAATATTATATTTATTTTTAATTCCAAAACGTAATGTACTTTGTGGATAGCCCTCGTACTACAAACTATAGTGTCTCTCCTGCTCAAGTGGTGAGGACAAGATTAGATCAATTACAGTTCACACAGAGGCATTTAAACAGTCACTCTTGCTGCACTCAATATGTGAATGGAATGGGAAAAAGCCCTAATACCTGGTACAGTTATGCACTTCACAGTGGTTTCAGAGTATCGATGTATGAGCAAATGTAAATGTGATTGAAAAATTCAGTGTCTGCATGGCACAAGGCATTCATGCAGAGCTGTGAGCAATGTCGAGAATGAGGGCCATGATTGCCGACCCACACCAGCATCACAGACAACTACATTTGTAATGTTCAACAACTTGTTTAGGGTGACAGACATTTTACAATCACTGAGATTGCAGATGGGGTCATGATAAGTTATGGAAGCACTTTTGTCATTATCACAGTAATTCAGAAAGAAGTAACCATATTAAAATAAAGAGGTTTGTTCAAAAAATTCTAATACTTTGTCCACAAAATTTTTCCGCACTTACCTATTATTTATTGTGCATGGTCTCCTTTGATGTATGCTCCTCCACAATTGATACACCACTCCAAACACTGTTCCCATTTCCAGAAGCGATCTTGGTATGCCTCTTGCTGGATCGTGCAAAGCGCTGTCTGCAAATTTTCTTTTTCTCATCTATCATTGCAAATCTTTGTCCTTTCAGTTGGATTTTCAGCTTTGGAATTTAAAAAAGTCCATAGAGGCCAGGTCTGGAGATTACGGAGGATGAGGCAGCACAGTGATTTGGTTTTTTGTGCAATAGTCACGCACCAACAGTGATGAAGGTGTGGGTGCAATATCATGATGCAAGAGTTATGAACTGTCTTGCTACATTTCACACCATTTCCTTCTCACATTTTCTCACAGGCATCAACACATCCCAATAGTACCATCAATTAACAGTTTCTCCCTGTGGCATGAATTCATGATAAACTAATCCTTCAGAGTCAAAGAAAACTATCAGCATGGCTTTGACATTTGATATGACCAGATGAGTTTTTTTATGCTGGAGAACCTTTCCCAACCCATTGTGAATATTGAACCTTATGATTCTCTTAAGGAACATCTCATTCTCTTTCATGCAATCCAAAAGCTCTTCACAGATTGCGAGGCAAAAGTCTTTTGCTCTTGACTCATGAGCATGGGATGAACTTGGCAGCAACATGATGCATTCCAAAATGCTGTGTCAGGATTTCATGACATGATCCAACTGAAATGTTACATTCTTCTGCAATCTCTTCGACAGTCAGACTTCGATTGGCACACAAAAGTTCGTTGACATTCCTGAGATGAGTGCCGTCAACAGATGTTGAAGGGTGGCCTGAACAATGATCACCTTTAACTTCTGTCTGGTCATTTTTAAACCGCATGAACCATTTGTAACACTACATATGGCTTAAGCACTCATCACCATGGAATTCCTTCATCATTTGATGTGTCTCTGTAAAGGTTTCCTTGAGTTTCACACAAAGTTTAGTGCAGACGCATCGCACCTCTAACTCTGCCATCTCGAAATTCGCAAACTGTGCGACGCAATGGTCTACTCAATACAACACTGAACAATAACTAACAGACATACAATAATGAAACTTACAGCAGTTACACATAAAACACAGATGTATGCATGGATGCCAATCACATTTTTCTCCAACACACTACTGGCGGGAAATTATGAATACTAAAAATCACATCACGTAAAAGAAAAGGTATTTTATCACTTTCCCATACCTTGGAGCCATTTTGGAAAAACTTGTGCGAATATTTAAGAACACAAAAGTAGGAATTAGTTTCCAAATAAATAACACCTACAGAAGCTAATCCAATGTAAAATAACAAAAGTGAATCTTAACTAAATCAGGCTTCTATAAGATGCAGTGTGGCGAATGTCTGAAGTACTATGTTGGACAGAAAGGATACTCTTTAAATAGTAGGTTTAAGGGACACATCAGTGACATAATAGGCAAATGGATATCAGCACTTGCATGTTTGGTATTTGCCTTACAGAGAATAAACATAATGCTGATAGTATACAGAAGGGGAATTTTGTACTTAATACAGAAGGGCAGAACCATGAACATTTTGGAGGAAATGTAAATTTAGATCATCTCAAGACGGGCAGAACCATGAACATTTTGGAGGAAATGTAAATTTAGATCATCTCAAGACTCGCACTAAAGATCCCTTAAATGAACAAATGCATATTTAATAGAATATTTCTAGACAACTTCAATTCAGACTTTCAAAAAATGGTGAACATTAGTTGAATGCTCCTTGTAACTGTTAACAGTACCTCACTCTCATTATGTGTTCAATATTTCTATGCCATTTTATTACTTACAGTATGAGAAGTCATGTGACCAAGGCCTCACGTTAGGTAGACCGATCACTGCTTGCAAGTCTTTCGATTTGATGCCACTTTGGCGACTTTCACGCTGATGGGGATGAAATGTTAATGATTCGGACAACACAACACCCAGTCCCTGAGCGGAGAAAATCTCCGACCCAGCCAGGAATCGAACCCAGGCCCTTAAGATTGACATTCTGTCACAATGACCACTCAGCTACCGGGGGCAGACAGTATGAGAAGTTATGTAAGTATATGAAGGCATTTTGTGTCTCTGCATGGTCATGAAGTGTTTGACTCTGATGATGATTCAATTTAGTGGCTGTACTTTTATGTGTGACTAATAGGTATGTATTTACAATATATGGTTTTTTGTGGCATGATGCTGCATGTCACTGTACTTTATATCCCATCCTTTAAGTAATACAATACATGAAATATTATATACAGTCAGGAAAATTATGTAATACAGGAACTTTTTAATGGATTTTCTAGTTTGTGGATATGTGTGTTTTCTACCAGTGTTAATAAAATTTGGATGGTCCCCATTTCCCCTAACCTTAAGCTTACCTTAGGCCCTACGCTACCAAATCTTTTGTATCAAGAAACCTGCATGCATCTTAAATGTAGTACTTGGAAGTGATGTTAATACACTGAAGCTGATTCTCACCTGTTTTGACCAATATGGTGTTCATTGCTGACATATGCAGTAAGCAAGAATCTAGTTTCAAGAGATTTTAATCCCTTCTGTTGCATACTGATAAAGTCAGTTATGAGAGCTATGTTTACCTGCTTGTTTTTTTATGTATTCTCGTAATGAGATGGTGTATTTTATACTTTATACAGATGGTGTATACAATGAATGATAACATGAACCATAGAGTCTCACACCATTTTAACCACGAATTTTCATGGATGTATAGTGAAACATGTACGTATTTTTCTAAGTGGTATCTCTAACCTTGCTGTATATATTAATTGCATCTGTAACAACTTGAAAAGGATCCAAGGTCAAAATTGCAATTGTGAGAATTATAATAAAAAATGTAGTCAATGAGAAATATGTCGTCATTTAAAAAAATCTCAATATGTGGTGCAATAAGCGGTATTATGGCCCCAGCACTTAAAGTTATCTCAGAGTATGCTTGTAATTGCAGGGAGAGAAAGAGAATCAAATGGAACTGTATTTAAATATTTCTTTCTTTTCTTTTTGCCACAGAACACAATACATTATAATCATACTCTTGCAGTTATATTACATCAGAAATTTGCTGAAGCATACATTAATTTAAAAAATTGATGTTGCTCTTACCATTGCAGTTTCTTTGGGTGCTTGTATCTGTCCCATCGTTCCTGTAGAGTCCATCCTAGAAGCTTCATTTACAGTATTTCCCCAGATATCAAAAACAGGTTTTCGAGCACCAATAACACCTCCTACAAGAGGACCACAACTGATACCTGCAAAACATTCAAAATAAACATAATTTAACTGATTGTTGTTATGGTAGTCCCACACTATTTGTAACTATTTTCTGTGCAAACAGTTGATTATTGATCAACATTAGTTCCTAGCACTGCAGAAAATAATCAAAATCCAGGAATCTTTGAGTAGACTGTTGGAAGACAACACACACACACACACACACACAAATATTTTGATCTTACATACTGAGTGATCCATTTTGAATTCAAGCTTGTACTAAAGGCATCTCACTGTTTGTGATGAGACTTGAAAAGGATGAATCATCCTAAATAATTATTGCAAACCCTGACTAGTACAGATCCGTGACTAGTAAAGATCTGCTTTCACAAGTAGTAGAGGAATAATAAACTAATGAAATTAATGATTTACCAAAACCTGCTTTACAATGAAAAGTTGTGAGAAATGTGTGAAAACTAGTGGAAAGACATGGCTTAATAAGTTTCTAATGAAGTGAGTGTGTAATTTCAGTACAGTACATACTGATCAGCAGAACATTGTGACCACTGACCTACTATTGATATAAAGCTGCCCAGGTGATAGCAGCACCACCTGATGACGAATGACTGCTAGTCAGACACACGCACTGTGCATGTAGTAATGGTGAGCGGGCTGGCCATGTGTAGAATGGGAAGGCGTGCAATCTATCTGCTTTTGACCATGGGCAGACTGTGGTGACCCAGAGACTTGGCATGAGCATTTTGGAGTCTGCATGACTTGTCGGGTATTGGAGGAGTGCTGTGGTGAGTGTCTCCAAAATGTGGCATAATGAAGGGGAAACCACGTCCAGACATTGTGGGGTTGGGTGGCCATCTTTTATTACAGATGTCAGACATAATAAGCTGGGCAGACTGGTAAAACAGGACAGATGGTGAACTGCTGCAGAACTAACATCAGACTTTAGTGCTGGGCAGAGTACAAGTGTGTCTGAACACACTCTGCACCAAATACTCCTAACGATGAGCCTCCAGAGCTGACGACCCGTGCTTGTGCCAATGTTAACACCATGACATAGGCAACTATGACTGAAATGGGCATGTGATGATCAGCTCTGGATACCGGCATGGCAGAGCATTGTATGGTCTGACGAATCCTGGTACCTCCTTCATCATGTCGATGGGAGGGTGCTAATCCATCGTCTTCCAGGGGAACAGCTCCTTGACATCTGCAGGGCTGAGACAAGCTGGTGGTGGCTCTATTATGCTCTGGGTAACATTCACATGGGTATCTATGGGTCCAGTGGAGATCACGCAAGGCACCATGGTGGCCAAGGAATATCTTACACTGGTTGCAGACCAAATACACCCCTTCACGATGATCACATTTCCCAATGGCAGTGGTATTTTTTAACAAGATAATGCACCATGTCACAAGGCCAGGAGTGTGATGGAGTGGTTTGAGGAACACAGTGGCAAGTTCCAGTTGATGTGCTGGTCCACCAACTTGCCAGATCTGAGCTCGATCGAACACATCTGAGATGTGATTGATCGCGGCATCACAGCTCATCCCCCCCCCCCCCCCCCCCGAATTTATGGGCATTAGAGGTGACTTGTGTGTGCAGATGTGGTGCCAACTCTCTCCGGTGACCTAACAAGGCATCACTGCTTCAGCGCCATGATGCATCACAGCTATTATCCATGCCAAAGGTGGACATACTGGCTATTAGGTAGGTGGTCATAATGTTCTGGCTGATCAGTGTACTTGTTGTTCCTGTTAATAGCCTGGGTATGCTATTAATTGATAGTGTAAGAGTTGGTGATTATTATATTCACCTGTTATGTTTCAATATATAAATAGCACAGGAACTATTAATGTGAGAGTTACTGCTTATGCCAAGAACTGCTGAAAACTTTTTGGTGCAGTTTTATTGCAGTTGTCTACTCTATCTTGTTTCTGTAACTTTACTACAAACAATTTAATTTCTGTTTGCAGCATTTTAAATTTCAATGTAGCTTATTTAGAGTTTATTACCTTCTCATGCAACTTCAGTGTTGCTTACTTAGTTTCAGTTTCCTAATTGCTCAAAAGTGGCTACATAATTTACCATGGTCTAAAAGCTGTGCACTATACCACTTGGCTTCATACAGTAGGTCCCAGTCCATTGTTCTTGAGAATAGGTAGAGTGAAACACAAAGCATAACAAATATCACTGGCTTCACCTGCTTGCTCTATTACTGACACCCACAGGAAAGAAGCATCTGAGAAGTGAATAACAGTGTCATGCAGATATGCTGTAGCATCAATTAGCATAACTACGATTTTGCAAAGCAGTGTACTGGCCACTGGGTTTTATGTGACCCATGCCCTCTCCCCCCTACTCTTCTAATCCTTCAAGTCCCTTGCCTTCACTGTTATTGAACACACCTGTGATGCCATAAATCAATATATGTGTACTTTGGACACAGCTCTGATTGATCTCTGAGAGTGGTGAGTGGTAATTTAAATGATTAATGGAAAATCTCATATAAGATGTGAAACAAATACTAACAAAGAGATAGAGGGGCTGGCCAGTACTTACCTCAGCTCAGTACAGCCGATAGATACACATAAAACAGAACTGAAAATTTACATTCCTAGCTTTCGGAACTTTGTTCCTTCATCAGGGAGGAGAGAGGGGAAAAAAGGGAAGAAGGGAAAGTGGATTCAGTTACTCACAACCCAGGTTATGAAGCAACAGGGAAAGGTAAACAGGGAGGGTAGCAAGGATGGAGGCATGGTTGTCAGAGGGAAGCCAAAGATATTCTACTGTAAGTACTGTGCCAGCTTCAAACCAAAGAGGATGCATACAGAAGTAAAGAGGTATATAGTATAAAGATAAACACAACTATGTAGGATGAAAAGATGCGTGAATGGCTAAAGAGGAAAGGGAAAGAGGAGAAGACTGAAGAGTGAATGGGAGTGAGGTTGTTTAACGTAGGTTCAGTCCAGGGGGATGGCGGGATGAAAGGATGTGTTGGAGTGCAAGTTCCCATCTCCGCAGTTCAGAGGGACTGGTGTTGGGTGGGAGAAGCCAAATGGCACATACGGTGTAGCAGGTTCCTAGGTCCCTAGAATTATGCTGGAGGGCATGCTCCGCTACTGGGTATTGGGCATCTCCTAGGCGGACAGTTCGTCTGTGTCCGTTCATGCGCTCAGCCAGTTTGGTTGTTGTCATGCCGATGTAAAAGGCTGTGCAGTGCAGGCATGTCAGTTGATAAATGACATGTGCAGTTTCACATGTAGCCCTGCCTTGAATTGTGTATGTTTTACCAGTAGCGGGGCTGGAGTAGGTGGTTGTGGGGGGATGCATGGGGCAGGTTTTGCAGCGGGTTCGGTTACAGGGGTAGGAACCGTTGGGTAGAGAAGGTAGTCTGGGAATATTGTAGGGTTTAACAAGGATGTTACGGAGGTTAGGGGGGCGACGAAAGGCAACTCTGGGTGGTGTGGGGAGAATTTTGTCAAGGGATGATCTCATTTCAGGGGTTGACTTGAGAAAGTCATATCCCTGGCGGAGTAATTTGTTGATGTTTTCGAGACCAGGATAATATTGGGTGACAAGGGGGATGCTTCTGTGTGGTCTGGGGGTAGGAACATTGTTGTTGGACGGGGAGGAATGTATTGCTCGGGAAATCTGTTTGTGGACAAGGTCTGCAGGATAGTTGCGGGAGAGGAAAGCACTGGTCAGGTTATTGGTGTAGTTGTTGAGGGATTCGTCACTGGAGCAGATACGTTTGCCACGAATACCTAGGCTGTAGGGAAGGGAGCGTTTGATGTGGAAAGGATGGCAGCTATCAAAGTGAAGGTACTGTTGTTTGTTTGTGGGTTTGATATGGACAGAGGTGTGGATGTGAGCTTCAACAAGATGAAGGTCAACATCCAGGAAGGTGGCTTGGGTTTTGGAGAAGGACCAGGTGAAATTCAGAATCGGAAAGGAGTTGAGGTTATGGAGGAAATTAAGGAGTGTTTCTTCACCATGAGTCCAGACCACAAAGATGTCATCTATAAACCTATACCAGGCCAGGGGAAGCAGCTGTTGGGTCTTCAGGAAAGCCTCCTCCATGCGGCCCATGAAGAGGTTGGCATAGGAGGGAGCCATCCTGGTTCCCATGGCCATTCCCCTGATTTGTTTGTAGGTCTGGCCTTCAAAAGTGAAGTAATTATGGGTGAGGATGAAGTTGGTAAGTATGATAAGGAACGAGGTTTTTGGAAGATCCTACTCCAGCCCCGCTACTGGTAAAACATACACAATTCAAGGCAGGGCTACATGTGAAACTACACATGTCATTTATCAACTGACATGCCTGCACTGCACAGCCTTTTACATCGGCATGACAACAACCAAACTGGCTGAGCGCATGAACGGACACAGACGAACTGTCCGCCTAGGAGATGCCCAATACCCAGTAGCGGAGCATGCCCTCCAGCATAATTCTAGGGACCTAGGAACCTGCTACACCGTATGTGCCATTTGGCTTCTCCCACCCAACACCAGTCCCTCTGAACTGCGGAGATGGGAACTTGCACTCCAACACATCCTTTCATCCCGCCATCCCCCTGGACTGAACCTACGTTAAACAACCTCACTCCCATTCACTCTTCAGTCTTCTCCTCTTTCCCTTTCCTCTTTAGCCATTCACGCATCTTTTCATCCTACATAGTTGTGTTTATCTTTATACTATATACCTCTTTACTTCTGTATGCATCCTCTTTGGTTTGAAGCTGGCACAGTACTTACAGTAGAATATCTTTGGCTTCCCTCTGACAACCATGCCTCCATCCTTGCTACCCTCCCTGTTTACCTTTCCCTGTTGCTTCATAACCTGGGTTGTGAGTAACTGAATCCACTTTCCCTTCTTCCCTTTTTTCCCCTCTCTCCTCCCTGATGAAGGAACAAAGTTCCGAAAGCTAGGAATGTAAATTTTCAGTTCTGTTTTATGTGTATCTATCGGCTGTACTGAGCTGAGGTAAGTACTGGCCAGCCCCTCTATCTCTTTGTTAGTATTTGTTTCACATCTTATATGAGATTTTCCATTAATCATTTAGATCACCTATATGGTCCACATCCTTCATTGTTTTGTCCCTTTTGTTAGCTATCACTTACGTCTGTCATCTTAACACTTTCTCTTCTTCAGTGTTTTATATATACATAAATAAATATTTTCGTCACCAACTGTGCTAGTTTCATCTTCCTCCTATTATCTTGTTGCGTTTATAGTCCTCTTCTCTTTTTTATTTATTGATTTATTTATTCAACATTCCATAGTTTTAACGTTCGTTATTCGCTGTTTCCCAGCCAACAATCACTGCCAACAATCTCTTCCACACCTACCAGTTTCATCCATTTCCGTCGATTTCTTGTTGCTGGCGATATTTTTGTGCCATTGGCTATCTTTCTCTGCCACAAGAAAAATTTTTTGGGACATTTCTGCCCCACCCGCGATCTTTTTTGCGGCACCCGCGATCGACTTTGCGGCACGCGCGATCTTTTTGGCGGCACGCGCGATCGCTTTTGCGGCACGCGCGATCGCTTTTGCGGCACGCGCGATCTTTTTTCGCCACTCGCTTTCTCTGTTTTTGAGCTACGTGTGTTCTTTTTCCCCATCTGGACATACTTGCTTGGTCTGCTCAACTTTTTCCGTATTTTTCTTATTTAGTGGTCTTCCTTTGGTATTGAACATTACCAACACAATTTCTTTCCTTCTCGTCCTTCCCTCCGTGTTTTACTCCTTCTTATGATTACTATTTCAACTTTAGTTATTTAATTTCCCTACCCACCAGTTACCCACTATGTACCCTAATCCTATACCACATTATTTACATTCATTCCGGAAACATGCATTCACCGTAGCCAAACTGCAATCCCACATACTTTTCCTCCAGTCCTGCTTAACCTTTGGAATTACCCCTAAAGGGCTCACCTGAAAAGTTCCCATCTCCGGGTGCAATTCCTCCTTCCACCAGTCTCTCCTGGACTTCCAGAACCTTCAATCCTTAGCCCTTACCCAACTTGTCCTGAATCTCTACACTACTTCATGTAACCACCACTTCCAACAGCTCCTATCTCTCTTCAAAGTCCTCCACCTCTCAAACCCTTGCTTGGAGAACACACTGAGGAACATCATCCTAGAAGCCAGCTGCAAACTTGAGTTCCATGCCACACACCACCTGAAAAAGCTATCCACAGTGCTAGTGCAACACCTAAGAAGTGGGGTCCCTCTCCCTATCCCTCACAAACACCAACCACAACAGAACCTTCAACAAACCCCCCTCATAGCCAACATACCTAGCCTAGCCACCCTACTCAATCTCCCCATCCCAGCACATACCCCACACAGACCAATTCTCAACTATAACCACAGTCAAATGCCACATATCACCAGTCCCAATTCAGTCCTAAACCTCTCATCCAGATCCCTCTCTCCTCCAGAGACATCTGTTCTATCAAAAGGCTTAACCTTTAGCCCCACACCTAAATTCAACCACACTGCCCTGGTTAAAGATCTCCTCTCATTCACCCGGAACCTCAACTGGAAATATCACTTCACTACCCAAACACAGCCCCCAAGTACTAGACCCAGTGTTGAACCCTGTCTAGAACAGTTCCGACTGCCTTCTCAAAGGGATCCTCCTCCCCTCCCCCAAAACCATCCCTTGCAGACATTTCAGGAATTCCTCACATCCAGTGTTGCCTCCCAGTCCTTCTTGAAGAACATCCCGACAACCCCCAACATCACCCCAGCTGAATCCCGTGCCATTAGGGAGCTGAAAATAGACCGCTCTATTGTCATCCTCCCGGCGGATAAAGGCTCCACAACTGTCGTACTTGACCGTGTGGAGTATGTGGCAGAAGGACTGCGTCAACTCTCTGACACCTCAACCTACAAAGCTGTTACCCAGGATCCCATTCCCTTCATCCAGACTGAGCTGCAAAAAATCCTAAAAATCCAAGGTCCCTCACAAGGCCTCACAACAGCTTCCATAGACTTACTCACTCCACCTGAGCCACGTACCCCTACCTTCTACCTATTACCCAAAATCCACAAAGAGAACCATCCTGGCCGTCCCATTGTAGCAGGCTTCAAATCCCCAACCGAACGTATCTCAGCTCTGGTAGACCAGCACCTACAACCTATCACCCGCAGACTCCCATCCTACATCAAAGACACAACCCACTTCCTAGAACGCCTCAAATCCATTCCCACTCCTCTCCCACCTGAAACCTTTCTTGTCACCATAGATGCTACATCCCTTTACACAAACATCCCACATACCCATGGTCTCTCTGCCCTTGAGCACTACCTCTCCCAACGCCCACCCGAAGATCTTCCAAAAACCTCGTTCCTTATCACACTTACCAACTTCATCCTCACCCATAATTACTTCACTTTTGAAGGCCAGGCCTACAAACAAATCAGGGGAATGGCCATGGGAACCAGGATGGCTCCCTCCTATGCCAACCTCTTCATGGGCCGCATGGAGGAGGCTTTCCTGAAGACCCAACAGCTGCTTCCCCTGGCCTGGTATAGGTTTATAGATGACATCTTTGTGGTCTGGACTCATGGTGAAGAAACACTCCTTAATTTCCTCCATAACCTCAACTCCTTTCCGATTCTGAATTTCACCTGGTCCTTCTCCAAAACCCAAGCCACCTTCCTGGATGTTGACCTTCATCTTGTTGAAGCTCACATCCACACCTCTGTCCATATCAAACCCACAAACAAACAACAGTACCTTCACTTTGATGGCTGCCATCCTTTCCACATCAAACGCTCCCTTCCCTACAGCCTAGGTATTCGTGGCAAACGTATCTGCTCCAGTGACGAATCCCTCAACAACTACACCAATAACCTGACCAGTGCTTTCCTCTCCCGCAACTATCCTGCAGACCTTGTCCACAAACAGATTTCCCGAGCAATACATTCCTCCCCGTCCAACAACAATGTTCCTACCCCCAGACCACACAGAAGCATCCCCCTTGTCACCCAATATTATCCTGGTCTCGAAAACATCAACAAATTACTCCGCCAGGGATATGACTTTCTCAAGTCAACCCCTGAAATGAGATCATCCCTTGACAAAATTCTCCCCACACCACCCAGAGTTGCCTTTCGTCGCCCCCCTAACCTCCGTAACATCCTTGTTAAACCCTACAATATTCCCAGACTACCTTCTCTACCCAACGGTTCCTACCCCTGTAACCGAACCCGCTGCAAAACCTGCCCCATGCATCCCCCCACAACCACCTACTCCAGCCCCGCTACTGGTAAAACATACACAATTCAAGGCAGGGCTACATGTGAAACTGCACATGTCATTTATCAACTGACATGCCTGCACTGCACAGCCTTTTACATCGGCATGACAACAACCAAACTGGCTGAGCGCATGAACGGACACAGACGAACTGTCCGCCTAGGAGATGCCCAATACCCAGTAGCGGAGCATGCCCTCCAGCATAATTCTAGGGACCTAGGAACCTGCTACACCGTATGTGCCATTTGGCTTCTCCCACCCAACACCAGTCCCTCTGAACTGCGGAGATGGGAACTTGCACTCCAACACATCCTTTCATCCCGCCATCCCCCTGGACTGAACCTACGTTAAACAACCTCACTCCCATTCACTCTTCAGTCTTCTCCTCTTTCCCTTTCCTCTTTAGCCATTCACGCATCTTTTCATCCTACATAGTTGTGTTTATCTTTATACTATATACCTCTTTACTTCTGTATGCATCCTCTTTGGTTTGAAGCTGGCACAGTACTTACAGTAGAATATCTTTGGCTTCCCTCTGACAACCATGCCTCCATCCTTGCTACCCTCCGTGTTTACCTTTCCCTGTTGCTTCATAACCTGGGTTGTGAGTAACTGAATCCACTTTCCCTTCTTCCCTTTTTTTCCCCTCTCTCCTCCCTGATGAAGGAACAAAGTTCCGAAAGCTAGGAATGTAAATTTTCAGTTCTGTTTTATGTGTATCTATCGGCTGTACTGAGCTGAGGTAAGTACTGGCCAGCCCCTCTATCTCTTTGTTAGTGAGTGGTAATTTAACAGCTATAATGGTTCTCCAATACTGTTAGTGTTCTATGGAGTCCATACCACAATGTGTCAATATCGTCATAGGGGTAGGCGGAGGTGGAGGGGGCATGGAGTGGCAAGAGAGTGCTACAGCTTTCTAGGTTAATGAAAACAGAGAAATTATAGCTGAGGGAATTGTAAAATCTGAGGACATAGGCTATGATGAGAGGGAAAAGTCCAAGAATTAACCAATGACTGGCAGCAATGATTCAGTTGCAACCATTACAACTTCCTTTTTTGCGAATATGATGTTCTCATACATTTCTTTCACTGACTGTACAATCTGTATTGTCCCTGCTAGTGATCTTTGCACACAAGCTTATTCCACTAAAATATTCCTTACTTGAATTCTATTCTGTTCAGATGGAACAATATCAATTACAATATAGAAGTCTATACACATTATAAATTAACAATCAAAATTAAAGAGCCAAGTTAATTGAATGACAAATATTTTGACAACATTTACACAATGTGCCCAACAGCAATACATACCAACTCTGAGATGGAAGTTATTGAAGGAATGTTTGTTAACATCATCGAGACGTTGCTTCATTGCTAGAGCAAAATCAACAAGGGCACACAGATGTTCCAGTTCATCTTCATCTGGCTGTACACAAAAAAGTCAATAAACGTATGTTCTTTCATATTTAAGACAGAATATACTGGAACTGTTTTATTACATCATGTTATTCTTTGCAATATTAATTTATACATTTATAAAACTATGTGTCTTTGAAAGTACGTGCATTTACAACATTGTAAATAAATTTTTATAGCATTATCAAGCATTAACATCTCTATTTCGTAACTCACATTATACATAACATAAAGGACACAGATTTTGGGATTAAAAAAACTTACTATGAATCTGTCTAAACTATACTGATGGAGAATCATACAAATACTGAAACAAAATGCTGTGTATTCATAAATAAGGCAAATATAAACCAAGTCTGTGTCATTGTTCTTGGTGTTTTAACTTTTTTGAAATATATGTGATACTAGCAAGCAACTTGAAATGCACAAATGATACAGTCTAAAAGCAAAACTGATTGTAATACCTTGTGAGTGGGGTTTAGACCAGAAGCGGCCATATAAGTAGATGCAACTGTTTTGACTTTCTCAATGCACTTGAATCGCGGTTCATCTAAGAGCTCATCAAAGTCAGCTGTAAAAAACACACACAGATGAAACAGCAATAAATTATGACATGATACTACTGCAAATACATGACTGAGGAATACACAACTAGTCACTTGTTATGAGAAGCAATGGGTGGTTGGTAAACTGAATAGAAGAATTGTACCAAACTTTTAAACAGATTATCTCTTTGGGTGAAGCAATGAAAATCAGTATGTATGTGATGTTGAAGTGTAGTGATGCCAGAAGGTAAAGGGTCTCAAGGAAAAATGTGATACCAATTCGGCATTCAGCAGCCCTCCCCTTGTTAGACTTAAATTTGCAGTAGGGCTACCTAACTCTTCACCTCTCACTTTCTACTCCAAAGATCTCTTGGAAAAAGGTCTCTTTAGCTGATTATCTACAGAATTCATCATGTTGCTTGCACAATCAAGCCAACCAAAAGATAATGTTACATCTAAACAAAAGAATGTAGTTAGTTATGCTTAATAATTCAGTCAATGTAATCAGAGGAGATTTCTCTGACGTTGGAGAAACCACATGTGGAGTTCCCCAAGGATGAAACTAAGGTCCACCACTGTTCCTCATATATGTAAATGATCTTCCATCTAAAATACTACAAGCAGAATTAGTTATTTTATAAGTGGTAAACAATGTCATTGACTGGTTTTCTGGCATCTAGAGGTGTAACTCACAGTGAGAAAACAATAAACAGGGTTGAAGCTTCAAACATTTTAGTCATCCCTATTGATGAGAATTTAAATTGGAAAAAGCTCATTTCAAAAATCTTAAAACAGCATAGTTGAGCCACATTTGTACTTAGAATCATTGCAAATCTTGGGGAGAGATGAATCAGTGGGTTGACATATTTTGATATTTCCATTCATTAAGGTCATTTGGAATAATGTTCTGGGATAATGCATACTTAAGAAAGAAAGTCCTCATTGCTCAAAAATATGCTGTAAGAATAATATGTGGAGTTCAGCCACAATCATCTTGTAGACATCTGTTTAAGAAGTTGGGCATTCTGATTACTGCCTCACAAAATATTTATTCCCACATGAAGTTTGCTGTAAATAATTCACTGCAATTCAAAAGGAACACTGTTGTACAAAATTAAAATACCAGAGAAAAAATGAATCAAATAATTACTCAACTTTAAGGTTGTCTTAAGCACAGAAAAGGGGTGCATACTGCTGCAACTAAAATTTTTGGTCTCTTACCCAGTGATATAATTTGTCTTACACACAGAATAGGAAAATTTGAAAATGAACTAAAATGGTTTCTCCTTCACAACTCCTTCTATTCTGTTGAAGAATTTCTAATATTGTATTGTGTAAAAGGTGGTGGGAGGAATTACTATCTCATTTCCCTATATTTAATAACAACAATTAAAAAGAGACTTATGACTAATAAATCTTCAGCACACAGACATACTTACAAATTAATTTGCGATGTGAATGTATAGTTACACACTCCACATCATTACGAGTTACCATGCAAATGATCTGTGGAACATGAAACTAACTAATCAATGTTTCATTTGCATTTCATTGGCACTTCTGTTGTTTCAAAAACATATCAAAATCATCATTAAGTGAATTTAGAGAAACATAGAGTTTCACTGTAAATTTTTATGTAATGTACGTCACAAGAAGTATGTCAATTGCTTAAGTTAAGACAACAATTCTGTACTGAGCAATGTTATCCCTAGTCACTGGTTTTGCCAATAGACAGCAATGAAAATATGTCTTTATTGTATTTAATGTCTGAATATCTTTATAAAAACTAAAACTAAGCTTGTGCTTCAGATATCACAAATGAAAAAAGTCTTTTTTGTTATTTCAGAAACTGACATTGACACCCCAAGTGTTTTAGAGTAGGGTTCTGTCTAGGCCAAAAGAATTCACTTACTTAACAACACATTACTTTAGCACAATAATTATGGGTAGATGTCAGTCTATGCTTCTTTGAAACTGTCTCAACAAATTTGTCACTGCATGAACTTGGTCACTAGGAATCAGCATATGACTTAACTAACATTTTAAGGCTTTGACCCTCTGAGGTCTGTACAACATAAGAAAAGTCACCATAAGTTCATAAAAACTTTTCAATGTTGAGTGCCAAACGAAATGAAATCAAATCAAGTTTTTATTATCAATCACTATACTTCATATAATCAAAGATTTTGACATACTTGACTTGTTGATTCTAAATCTGTATATAAACTTAATCTATGGTAATAATACATATATTACTTCTTACAGCCAGGTGTTATATTACAAGCTTATCATTAAAAGTTTATATAATACAGGGGTATTGTTTGTGGCTAGGTAACATGGAACTTGCTCTATGTCTAGTCTAATGTAAATGCAATGTGTGTGTGTGTGTGTGTGTGTGTGTGTGTGTGTGTGTGTGTGTGTGTGTGTGTGTGTGTCTGGACATTAGATTTAGCTTTTCAAATAAAGATTTGTAGTGTTGTTTCTTTTTAGCTGCATGGTTTGGATGGCCTTTTTTTCTTTGAAGTCTAAAAGCTTTGAGTAGATTAGTTCTCTCAGACCCCTCCCCAGAAAATTATAATATACCTAGTGACTGACACATGAACAACGGAGGCCAAATACTTCCAGTATAAGATGTCATCTTTGTTCTGCCAATGGCCTTGTCAAAGATGTGCAGAGGATCAGACAGAGATTCTCTTGCACTGGGGTGGGAAACTGCCTCTAAAGGCTGAAGAATCAGCAATGATCATCAGCATGAGGATGAAGATTGCAATGGAAACCACTGCATTAAAGACTCATAATGTGTATCCATAGGACATGTGACCCGTAATTGAAGAAGTGTCGTGACGATCACTCCACTGGCAAAAGATTATGCATTAATTCACCACTAGGATTTCTGGTATGGGACTGCCAAGTGGTAGAAGACCATGAAAAAAGGCAGAATAACATTCTATATGTCAGAGGATGGAAAGTCACAAATTTGAACACATTAGGAAAGACAGAGAACTTGAAAAGGGAAATGCAAAGACTCAGTCTAGTTATAATAAGGGCCAGTGACATGAAATGGAAAGAAGATAAGTAATTACTGTCACATGAATATAGGGCAATATCAACAGTGGCAGAAAATGGTGTAACAGGAGTAGGATTCATTATGAATAGGAAAGTAGGGCACTGGGTGAGCTACTGGGAACAGCTCAGTGACAGGGTTGTTCTCTTCAGATTCAATAACAAACCAACGCCAACAATGATAGTTCAAGAATACATGTCAACGTTGCAAGCAGAACATGAAAAGACAGAGTCCTTATGTGAGGTGAATTCCGTATGTGAAGGAATACAAAAACCTGATAACTGTGGGGGATTGGAATGTGGTTGTAGGGGAAGAAATACAAGAAAGGGTTGCTGAAGAATATGGACTTGGCAGTAGGAATGAGAGAGGAGAAAGACTATCCGAGTGGTAAAATTGTCTCAGGTGATCAGCCAAATGGTGGTGTCATCTTGCCACAACATTTTAATGAATTTTGTGCCCATCATCCTCAGGTGAATGGATACAAAACTCATTGAAATGTTGAGGAGACAGAATGATGCCACCACTCGGCTGATCACCCAAGAAAACTTTTTTTTTTTTTTTTATTACACTGAGAAAGCCTGCTATGACATATAGACTAATTGAGTTCTGCAGTAAATTTTAGATGGTAATAGTGGAACTCTGCTCAAGAATCACAAATAACTACAAGTGACTACCATAGCAGAATACTGTCAAATGATATTTCACAAAACCCAAAGAATTTTTGATATTATGTAAAGCCTGTTAGTGGCACCAAAGTTGGTGTCCAGTCAATCATGGGTGAGTAAGAAACTGAAACTGAGAGTAGCAAAGCAAAAGCTGAAATGCTTAAGTCCATTTTCAAATGTTCATTTACACAGGAAAAATCAGCACAACTGCCACAATTTAATGCTCATACCACTGACAAGATGAATGAAATAAGTATTAATGTTAGTGATGTTGAGAAACAGCTGAAATCGTTAAATTGAACACAGCTCCAGGTCTCAAAGAAATCCCTGTCAGAGTCTGAATTTGTGGCTGAGTTAGCCCCTCTTCTAACTATAATACATCATAGATGCCTTGAGCAAAAAACCATACCCAATCCTTGTAAAAAAACATAGGTCACAACCATTGACAAGAATAATAGTAGAAATGATCTACAAAAGTACTGTCCAATATCCTTGACATCGATTTGTTGTAGACTCTTAGATCATATTCTGAGCTTAAACATAATGAGGTATCTTGAACACAATGACCTCCTCAATGCCAACCAGCATGGATTCCAAAAAACATTGATCATGTGAAACTCAACTCGCATTTTTCTCAACATGACATACTGAAAGCTCTGGATCAAGGCAAACAGGTATATATAGTACTTCTTGGTTTCTGAAACGCATTTGACTCAGTAACACACCTATGCTTATTGTAGAAAGTACGATCATATGAGGCATAAAATTAAATTAGTGACTGGACTGAGGACTCTTTGGTAGTGAGGCACAGCATTTTATCTTGGGTGGAATGTCATCATCAGATGTAGAAGTAACTTTGGGTTTGCTGCAGGGAAATGTGATAAGATGCTTGCTGAGCATGTTGTATATTAATGGCCCTGCACACAATATTAATAGTAACCTCGGACTTTTTGCAGATGATGCAGTTATCTATAATGAAGTACTGTCTGAAAGAGGCTGCATAAATATTCAGTCACATCTTGATAAGATTTCAAAGTGGTGCAAAATATTAAGAAAAGGATGGTTGCTACTCCTCATACTGGGGAGATGCTGAGTCACAGGTAGGCACAACAAAAAGACTTTCAGACAGAAGCTTCTAGCCAATAAGGCCTTCATCGGAAGAACATACGCATACACAATCATTCAAACTCAACTCACACACACACATTGTGGTCACAATCTCTGGCTGCAAGCAGCAGTGCATGATTGGAGAAGCAACCAAGTGATAGGGGTAAGGAGGAGGCTACGAGGAAGGGGTGGATAGCAACGTAGGGGTGGGGGATGGTGAAATGCTGCTTGTGGGAGCATACAGGAATGAGGTGGAGAGAGTGTACAGCAGCTAGGTGCAGTCAGGAGGTTATACAGAGGGCACAAGGGGAGGGGGGGGGGGGGGTGAAGGTACAGGAAAAAGTGAGAAGTAAAAAGATTGTGGGTGTGTTGGTGGAGCGGAGGCTGTGTAGTGCTGGAATGGGAACAGGGAAGGTGCTAGATGTGTAAGGACAACAACTACAGTAGGTTGATGCCAGGAGGATTTTGGGAACATAGGGTACATTGCAGGTAGAGTTTCCACCTGCAGAATTCAGAAAAGCTGATGTTGGTGGGAAGGATCCAAATGGCAGAAGCTGTGATGCAGCCACTGAAATGAACATCGTGTTGGGCGGCGTGCTCAGCAACTAGGTGGTCCAGCTGTTTCTAGGCCACAGTTTGTTGGTGACCATTCATATGGACAGATAGCTTGTTGGTTGTGATGCCCATGCAGAATACAGCATGATGGTTGCAGCTTAGCTTGTAGATCAAGTGACTGGCTTCACAGGTAGCCCTGGCTTTCATGGGATAGGTGATACTTGTGACTGGAATGTGGTGGTGGAAGGATGTGTGGGACAAGTCCTGCATCTAGGTCTATTACAGGGAGTTGGGAGCAGGGGTCGTTTGGGGATAGACGAGGATGTTGTGTATGTTTGGTGGGTTTTGGAATACCACTGTGGGAGGGGGGCAGGATGGTGGTTAGGACATTCCTCATTTCACAGCATGATGAGAGGTAGCTGACACACTGGCAGAGAATGTGATTCAATTGCTCCAGTCCTGGGCAGTACTGAGTCACAAGGTGAATACTCCTCTGTAGCTCAATGCTGAGGCTTTGGGAGGTTGTGGGCAAGCGGAGAGCTAGGACAAAGATCTGTCTTTGTACGAGGCTGGGAGGGTAATTAAGGCCTGTGAAGGCCCCACTGAGTCCCTTGGTTTAACTCAAGAGGGATCGCTCATCACTACAGTATGACAGTGACAGGTGGGCTGGCTGTATGGAAGGGGACTTCTTGGTATGGCATTGGTGGCAGCTATCGAAGTGGAGGTATTACTGGTGGTTGGTAGGTTTGATACAGATGGAGATACTTATGTAGCCATCTTTGAGGTGGAGATCAACATCAATCAAGGTGACTTGTTGGGTTGAGTAGGATCAGGTGAAGTGAATGGGGGAGTTGGTGTTGGTTCTGGAGGAATGTGGATAGGGTGTCCTCATCCTCAATCCAAATCGCAAAGATGTCATCGACAAATCTGAACCAGGTGACGGGTTTGAGATTCTGGGTGTTTAGGCAGGATTCCTCTAGATACCCATGAACAGAATGGCATAGGATGCTTCCTTGACTAACTCTCATCGTGCCCTGAAATGAGGAATGTCCTACCTACTATCACCCCCCCCCCCCCCCCCCCGCCTCCGCCACACAGTGGTGTTCTACTGCCTGCCAAAGCTACACAATAGCCTTATCCATCCCTACACAACTATTGCTCTCAAACATAAAAAATATCCTTGTCCATTCCTATACAATCCCTGCTCGCAATCCCTTGCCTCATGAATCATATCCCTGTAATAGACCTAGATGCAATACCTGTCCTATACATCCTCCCACCACCACATACTCCAGTCTAGTCACAAGGATCACTTATCCCATCAATGGCAGGACAATCTGTGAAACCAGTCATATGACCTACAAGCTAAGCTGCAACCACGGTGCTGCATTCTATGTGGGCACAACAACCAACAAGTTTGTCTGCATGAATGGCCACTGACAAACTGGGGACACAAAATAGCTGGGCCAACCAGTTGCTGAGCAAGCTGTCCAACATGACATTCTTCATTACACTGATTGCTTCACAGTCTGTGGCATGTAGATCCTTTCTACCTACACCAGCTTTTCTGAATTGCACAGTGGGAACACTCCCTGCAACATATCCTACATACCTGTAAACCCCCAGCCTCAAACTTTGTCAGCCATTGTCCTTACCCATCTAGCCCCTTCCCTGTTCCCGTTCCAGCACTACACAGCCCTCTATTCCACCAACACACCCACAGTCTTTTTACTTCCCTCCATTTCTGCTATCCTCCCCCTCCATCCAACAACCTCCCAACCGCACTTAGCTGCCCTACCCTCTCTCCACCTCGCCCATGTATGCTCCCAGAAGCAGCACTTTACTGTCTCCAACTCCTATCATGCTATCCCTCCCCCTCCCAGTCTCCTCCTTACCCCAACCTGTCATGCGCTGCTGCTTGCAGTCTTGCCTCAGCACCAGAGACTATGGTTTTGTGTGTGTGTGTGTGTGTGTGTGTGTGTGTGTGTGTGTGTGTGTGTGTGTGCATGTGTGAGTGCATGTTGTCTTGTTGGTCAAAATCTTACTTTCTGATAGTATTTTTGTTGGCCCTATCTGTGATTTGGCATCTCCACTATATGACGAGTAGCAGCTACCCTTTTCATACTATTGTCACTATTCCATCCTGGATTTTCCATTGTTCAAAGTGGTGCAAAGATTGACAAGTTGCTTTAAATGTTCAGAAATGTAAAATTAAGTATTTCAAAAAATGAAAAAATGTAGTATCCTATGACTATAAATAATATCAATGAGCAACTGCTGGAATCGACCATCTCACACAAATACCTGGGTGTAACACTTCGTAGGGATACGGAATGGAATGATTGCTTAGGCTCAGTTGTGAGTAAAGCAGGTGGTAGACTTCAGCATACTGGTAGAATACTGGTGAAGTGTGATCAGTCCACAAAGGAGATTGCTTACAAATCACTTGTGTGATTGGTTCTAGAATGTTGCTCAAGTGTGTGGAATCCATACTAAATAGGACCAACAGGGAATACTGAATGAATACAGAGAAGAGCAGCACGGATGGTCACAGGTTTGTATGATCTGTGGGAGTGTGTCACAGAGATACTGAAGCAACTGAACTGGAAGATTCTTGAAGGAAGGAGTATGCTATGCTGAGAAAGTTTATTAATGAAGTCTTAAGAACTGGTTTTAAATGATGGCTGCAGAAATTTACTACAATCCCCCATGTATTGATCACATAGGGATTATGAGTATAACATTTGAATAATTACTGCATGCACAGAGGCATTCAAACAATTATTCTTCCCGTGCTCCATAGGTGAATAGAATGGGAAGAAACCCTAATAGCTGGTACAGTGGGACATACCCTCTGCCATGGACCTCACAGTAGTTTACAGTGTGTAGATGTAATGAAAAGTAGCAGAAATGAGAACAATGAGAAACTTAACATAAAAAGTGGTGGTTATGAAACAGATGAAGATAAGGAATTCTGGTATCTTGGACATCAGGAAGGAGGACATTAAAAGCTGGCTAGCACAGGCAAAGACAGCATCAAAGAAGCATCAAACATAGGCCTTAATTTGAGGAAGAAATTTATGAGAGTACATGCTTGGAGCACAGCACTGTACAGTAGTGAATTATTGACTTTGGGAAAACCAGAAAAGAAGAGAATCAAATGATTTGACATGTGGTGCTACAGAGGAATGCTGAAATTTAGGTGGACTGATAAGGGATATGGGAAAATTCCAAGTGGATTACATCATGATCAGACAGATATTCCGAAATTAGATATCGAATTGTAAGATGTACCCAAGTGCATATTACACTCAGACCACAATTTAGTAATGATAAAGAGTAGATTGAGGTTCATGAGAATTGTCCAGAAGAATCACTGTGGAAGGAAGTGGGATCAGAAATACTGAGAATTGATGAGAGACATTAGAAATTCACTAAGGATCTCTAAAAAAGGGCAGTCACAAATGCTGGTAAGACAAACATAGGTATTAGGGTAGTGACTGTGAAGAAACCTGTGTAGCAGAAGAAACACTGCAATTAATCGCCAAAAGAATGAAGTACAAAAATGCTCACTGAAAGACTGGAATACAGCAATATAAATCACTTAGGAATAAAATAAATAAAAAGTGTGGGGCAGCTAGATCGAAACGGCTGTTTGGAACAAAATGGGTAACAGATTTAAGTGATTTACATTGCAAGATCACAAGTTAATGTAAGTGCAAGAGAAGCCATTGGAAATGTGTAATACTAGTACGTTTATAACCAGTGTAACCACCAGACTGTTGAATGAAGCATGCAAACTTGTGTGCATTGTGCTGTACAGGCGCCGGATGTCAGTTTGTGGGAGTTCCATGCCTGTTGGACGTGGTTGGTCAATACAGTGTATGACATTTGGGATGTTGTCTGATGATGTGCCATACGTGCTTGATTGGAGACAGATCTAGTGATCGAGCAGGTCAAGGCAACATGCCAACATACTGTAGAGCATGTTGGGTTACAACAGCAATATATGGGTGTGCATTATCCTTTTGAAAACTACCCATAGAATGCTGTTCGTGAATGGCAACACAACAGGTCTAATCAATAGATTGATGTACAATTTTGCAGGCAGGTTGCATGGGATAACCACAAGGTTGCTCCTGTTGTCATACAAAATTGCATCCCAGAGCATAACTCCAGGAGGTCTCACAGAGGGGTTGGATGCAGGTTCTCAACTGGCCTCCTTCTAACCAACACACAGCCATCACTGGCTGTGAGGCAAAACCAGCTTTCATCAGAAAACACACCAGACTTCCACCATGCCCTCCAGTAAGCTCTCCATTGATACCACAGAAGTTGAAAATGGCAGTGGTTTGAGGTCAGGAATGCAAGCTACAGGGTGTCTATCTTGGAGCTGTCCTTGAGATAATCAATTTGTAATAGTTCATTGTGTCACTCTGATGTCAATTGTTGCTCAAACTGCTGATGCCAATTGTTGCTCAAACTGCTGCTGCTGATGCAGTATGATGTGCAAGAGCCATACACCAATCACTATGGTCTTCCCTCTTGGAAGTACCATCTGGCAGTCCACAGCTGGTCTTCTTGCGATTGTACACTCTCATGATCACCGCTGCCAGCAATCATGTACGATGGCTATGTTCCTGTAAAGTCTTTCTGCAGTATCACAGAAGCAACATCCAGCTTCTCGTAGCCCTATTGCATGATCTCATTCAAACCCGGTGAAGTGTTGATAATTGCATCTTCGTCCCCTTAAAGGCAGTCTTGACTAACTTGAGACAGGCAATGTACATTCAGACTTTTGGTAAAATATCATCCACACAATTCCGAAGACAGCAACAGCAGATAACTGCAAGAACTGTCACACAATCAGCTTAACAGCTCATGCATCCAAACTGCTGACAGGAATAACATCCAGAAGAATGAAAAACAAAATTGAGGATCTGCTATATGAAGATCAATTTGGCTTTAAGGAAGGTAAAGTCAACAGCAAGATAGTTTTGACATTGCACCTGATAATGGAAGAAAGACTTAAAACTAGTCAAGACATGCTCATAGGATTTTTCAACCTAGAAAAAGCATTTGATGATGTAAAATGATGGAAGATTTTCAAAATTTTGAGAAAAATAGGTGTAAGCTGTGGGGAAAGATGGGTAACATGTATAAGAATTAAGAGGGAACATTAAGCCTGGAACACAAGGAATGAGGTGCTCAGATTAAAGAGGGTGTAAAACAGGGATACAGTATTCCATCCATATTGTTCAATGTATACAGTGAAGTGGCAATGACTGATATAAAAAAAGGATTTAACAGTGGGATTAAAAAGATATCAATGATAAAATTCACCGATGACACTGCTACCCCTAGTGAAAGTGAATAAGAATTAGAGGATCTGTTGAATGGAATGAACAGACTAGTGAGTAAAGAATATGGATTGCAAGTAAACTGGAAAAAGAGAAAGGAATGAGAAGTAGCAGAAATGGGAATAGCAAGAAATTCAACATAAAAATTGGTGATCATGAAACAGACGAAGTTAAGAAATTCTGTAACCTTGGAAGCAAAATAACCCATGATGAACAAAGCAAGAAGGACATTAACAGCAGATTGGCACAGGCAAAGAGGGGATTCCTGGCTAAGAGTTGTTTCCTGATATCAAACATAGGCCTTAATTTGAGGAAGAAATTCCTGCGAATGTATGTTTGGAGCAAAGTATTGTATGGTAGAAAACCATGGGCAATGGGGAAACCAGAACACAAGACAATCGAACCATTTGAGATGTGAAAGAAGAAGTAGAAAACTGGGTAGGCTGAGGAAGTTTGTCTGTAGAATCAGCAAAAAAATGAACATATGGAAAACACTGACAAGAAGAAGGGGTATGATGATAGGACGTGTGTTAAGACTCAGGGAACAACTTTGAAGGTACTAGAGGGAGCTTTAGAGGATAAAAGATATAGGGGAAGACAGAGATTGAAATACATCCAACAAATAATTGAGGGTGTAAGGGGCAAGTGCTACTCTGAAATGAAAAGGTTAGTGCATGGGAAGAATCTATGGCAGACCATCAAACCAGTCAGAAGACTGATGACTATATATATTTTAAAGGAGTTTTTTGTAGACAAGATCATATTCAAAGCTATTTTTTATTGATTGGTTTTGACAGATAGGAATGTCATCTTCAGATTTTTAAAACCTTTTTTGGTTGTATGCCATGTTAACATCTTGGTGGATAGTATATTGTCCATCTCACACATTTGTCAAAAATAAAATTACAAAAAGGTCTCTCACAATTAAAAATACACACTTTGTGGAACTTGGCACTTCTACATATGTAGCACGGCTTTGATGCTTGACAGTTGTAAAATTATTGATATGCAATAAAAGTGTATATTTATGACAATGTAAATGCAAACATTGCTCCTTGACAGTTGTTAAAATCCTCAGTATATAGTAAAAGTGTACATTTATGCCAATGTAACACTGGCATAAAAGTACCAGTACACTTTAATATATACTGTATTGCAGATTTTAACAACTGAAAAGCATCAAAGGAGTTCTGTATATGTAGACATGCCAAATTCCAAAGGTGCATATTTTTACTTGTGGCAATCCTGTTTGTAATTTTGATTTTGACAAACCTGCGCAGAATGTGTGATTTGTGATGGTATGCACCTCTAATGAGAAACATCACAAGAGATTCTCTGGAAAGTGTGTATACCATTCGAAGGTTGGCTTGAAATATCAGCAAACAAGTGAGTAACAATGCGAATATCTAATATCTATCCTTGTCTTCAGAGCTGATTTTGTGCTCAACTAGAATTTTTCATCAATGTATTTACTCTTCTGATGCCTTCTGATATAAATGAAGGCAAGTTCTATTCACAGTAACATTTCCTGTATTAAAAAATATGAAAGTAATATGAGAGTTATTTGTAAGCATACTTGCAGGTAGTTTTCTGCACACTTTACACGTAAGTAGACTCCTTGAATTCAGTTCCTAGTTACATCCAATTTTACTAATTACATGCTGTGAAATTCTTATGCTAATGAAGAATGAACATTGTAGATAATATTGTTTAACAAATTATCTCAAAAATGTCTAACATATTCAATAAAATCTTACTTTTTATATATTTAAGGTCGTTGTGGAGTTGCCTCTTCCTGCCATTTGAAATTTTTGTGCCTTGACTTATTTGATTACATATGGTTCTAAGTGGAAAGATTTCACTGAGCATTTTAAGAAAACTGCTTTAAAATATATCCAGCTGTCAAAAAGCCATTCAAACTCTTTTTGAATAAAATCATTATGGGTATGAGGCTGCTTCATTATGAGGCACTAAAACAACTAACATGCTGATGTTTTGTGTGACTTTGCAGGGATCCTCTTAATGGCGACTTGTCATAAAGTCAGTCCAAATACTCCATTTTAGTTGTTTTAGTGTTATATAATGGAGTGGTTGAGATGTGCGAGAGCCTTTACCAATGCCTGCTCCTCCTAACATCTTTTACCTGTTGCTTGGCAACTGTGGCTCAGGCATCCCATTAGAGAGCAGCAACGTAGTGCTTTGTGAGGATGAAAGCTCATGCATGAGATGTAGCAAGAAGGAAGTTGGTTGAGTGTCCACTGCAGTACTGCAACTAATAGATGACATTTTGCAAATGGCTCTGTGTAGTGGCCAAGGGACTGACTTCTGCTGGTGAGTCCACTATGAGTATCGATGCAGGTGTGTTGACCTTTAATGGGACAGGCATTCTGTTGGAACTGGCCATTACCTTCTTGCCTGGGCAGTGGCTTGTTGTGGTCTGAGTTGCTGAACTCACTGCCTTACATGGTGGACAGGGGTCATTGTGGAAGTTTTAATTCCATGCAGGAACAATGTGGAATCTAGATGTTGAGCATCTGTTTTATAGCCATCGGGTGACAGGTAGTGGAACTTTGGGAAATCCCTGTTATCAAGGCACACTGCACTGTAATATTGCACTGTCCCAACTTGTTTGGATGTGTTGATTATGCTCTGTTCTTTTAATAATCAAGCACATTTGGCAGAGGACTGCCTTGAAAGTATACATGCACTAGGTTGGTGAGTGGATACTGACCACATGTAATCTATTTTATTTGTGTTTACATTGTAAATAACACTGCATGTGGCCGGTGACACTGACAGAAGTACTGCTCATGGCTTCGGACATGCTCCACGCCGCTCTGGCATTGGACCTCCTTTCCCCCTTAAGGTTGTTGGGAGTCCTCTGCAGAAATACTCAGCCATGCCGCTCTCTGTAGCCATCCATAATTGCGAAAGTGTTGCTGGTCCAGGATTTTGTGCACAAACTGACCTCTTGATTATGTCCAATAAATATTCTATGGGATTCATGTCAGGCAATCTGAATGGCCAAAGCATTCACTTGAATTATCCAGAATATTCTTCAAACCAATCATGAACACTTGTGGCCCGTGATATGGTGCACTGTCATCCATTAGAATCATATCGTTGTTTGGGAACATGAAGTCCATGAATGGATGCAAATGGTTCCAGGTAGCTGAACATAACCATTTCCAGTCACTGATCAGTTCTTCGACCAGAGGACCCAGTCTGTTCCAGGTAGCCACAGCCCATGCCATTATGGAGTCACCACCTGCTTGCACAGTGCCTTGTTGACAACTTGGGTCCAATGCTTCATCGGGTCTGCATCACACTTGAACACTACCATACCTTACCAACTTAAATTGGGATTCATCTTACCAGGACATGGTTTTCCAGTCGCCTATGGTCCAACCGATATGATCACAAGCCCAGAAGAGGTACTGTAGTCAATGTCATGTTTTTAGGAATAGCACTTGCATCGGTCATCTGCTGCCATGGTCTATTAATGCCAAACTTTGTTGCTCTGTCCTAACAGATACTTTTGTCTCATGCCCCACATTGATTTCTGCAATTATTTCATGCAGTGTTGCTTGACTGTTAGCACTGAAAAATCTATGTTAATGCTTCTGCTCTGTTATCAAGTGAAGGCTGTTGGCCACTGCGCTGTCTGTGGTGAGGGATAATGCCTGAAATTTTGTATTCTCAGCGTACTCTTGACATTGCAGAGCTAAGAATATTGAATTCCCTAATGTTTTCCAAAATGGGATGTCCCATGCCTCCACCTCCAACTACCATACCCTGTTCAAAGTCTCTTAATTCCCATTGTGTGGCCATAATCACGTCAGAAACCATTTTGCATGAATCACCTGGGAACAAATGACAGCTTCGCCAATGTGCTGACCTTTTATACCTTGTGTATGCGATACTATTACCATTTGTATGTGTGCTTATCACTGTTCCATAAGTTTTATCACCTCAGTCTAGGCACTGACACTTTAAGGAATTTAAAATCTTAAAAACGTAGCTGCATGGAGGGTCTTGTTTCCTAAAGGTTTCTGTTGAAGTGCTGCTTTTATGTTTTGGTAACTCATTTGAAACATAGTTGATCATCTAAGGCAGATAGTTAAATTCTAATACTTCTTATGACTTCAATAAAGCAACTCTTAAGTGTACACTCTTCATTCAAATAATTAAAATAATTTTGTATTTTATACAAGAATGAATAAGTATACACTCCTGGAAATTGAAATAAGAACACCATGAATTCATTGTCCCAGGAAGGGTAAACTTTATTGACACATTCCTGGGGTCAGATACATCACATGATCACACTGACAGAACCACAGGCACATAGACACAGGCAACAGAGCATGCACAATGTCGGCACTAGTGCAGTGTATATCCACCTTTCGCAGCAATGCAGGCTGCTATTCTCCCATGGAGACGATCGTAGAGATGCTGGATGTAGTCCTGTGGAACGGCTTGCCATGCCATTTCCACCTGGCGCCTCAGTTGGACCAGCGTTCGTGCTGGACGTGCAGACCGCGTGAGACGACGCTTCATCCAGTCCCAAACATGCTCAATGGGGGACAGATCCGGAGATCTTACTGGCCAGGGTAGTTGACTTACACCTTCTAGAGCACGTTGGGTGGCACAGGATACATGCGGACGTGCATTGTCCTGTTGGAACAGCAAGTTCCCTTGCCGGTCTAGGAATGGTAGAACGATGGGTTCGATGACGGTTTGGATGTACCGTGCACTATTCAGTGTCCCCTCGACGATCACCAGTGGTGTACGGCCAGTGTAGGAGATCGCTCCCCACACCATGATGCCGGGTGTTGGCCCTGTGTGCCTCGGTCGTATGCAGTCCTGATTGTGGCGCTCACCTGCACGGCGCCAAACACGCATACGACCATCATTGGCACCAAGGCAGAAGCGACTCTCATCGCTGAAGACGACACGTCTCCATTCGTCCCTCCATTCACGCCTGTCGCGACACCACTGGAGGCGGGCTGCACGATGTTGGGTCGTGAGCGGAAGACGGCCTAACGGTGTGCGGGACCGTAGCCCAGCTTCATGGAGACGGTTGCGAATGGTCCTCGCCGATACCCCAGGAGCAACAGTGTCCCTAATTTGCTGGGAAGTGGCGGTGCGGTCCCCTACGGCACTGCGTAGGATCCTACGGTCTTGGCGTGCATCCGTGCGTTGCTGCGGTCCGGTCCCAGGTCGACGGGCACGTGCACCTTCCGCCGACCACTGGCGACAACATCGATGTACTGTGGAGACCTCACGCCCCACGTGTTGAGCAATTTGGCGGTACGTCCACCCGGCCTCCCGCATGCCCACTATACGCCCTCGCTCAAAGTCCGTCAACTGCACATACGGTTCACGTCCACGCTGTCGCGGCATGCTACCAGTGTTAAAGACTGCGATGGAGCTCCGTATGCCATGGCAAACTGGCTGACACTGACGGCGGCGGTGCACAAATGCTGCGCAGCTAGCGCCATTCGACGGCCAACACCGCGGTTCCTGGTGTGTCCGCTGTGCCGTGCGTGTGATCATTACTTGTACAGCCCTCTCGCAGTGTCCGGAGCAAGTATGGTGGGTCTGACACACCGGTGTCAATGTGTTCTTTTTTCCATTTCCAGGAGTGTATATGAGCTTCCACATGATTTTTCTTCTTTACAAGAGCTTTGGCTAATTTGAAATTTTTGATAGTACATCATTTATTGTTATCATATTGATACAACAACAAATCAAGAAACTTCATTTGTGGGCACATCCAAACATGATTTTTTCCTTTCTTTAATTCTGTTACATCCCCACATCATCCTAGTTTACTCACACTTATTAAATTATTCCTGGCTATTACATCATAGATGGATGAACTTCTTACTGAAATACACATGCTAATATTCAAGAAAGGAGGAGCTGCCTGATGCAGTATTTAAATAACTCACAAATGCATTGTTCAAGAATGTATATTCATCCACTGAGATAAAAACAAGCATTAAGACAGCCACAAAAAAGATCATAGCAATGTACAGGTGACTGTGAAATCCAAAGACTTCTTGCTGTCCATTAAGGACATTACTAACTGAATAGGAAATATCTTGATGAGAGGGAATAATGCTGTGCCCTATAAACACACCTATGAGATACAGGATCACCCGAAGTCAGCAAAGGATGCTTGCAAACTGCTGGAAAAAGATGGAATTTACAGGATTCCATGTAGTTTTGAAAACATGTACATGGATTTTATTAAAAGAACTGTCAGAAAATTACTGGAAGAACACAAGGGTAACTGTAGAAGGGGAGAAACAGACAGATCAGACTTCATGAAACATGCTTTGCTAACAGAAGATCATTGAATTTGATTTGATTTGATAGATTCTGGCAGCCACAAGGGAAACCATGAAAGGATATACAGAGGCCATAGAGATTGTTATATATCTTAAAAATTTTAATAAGGAGCAGGATGTAAAACTGACTGATATGTATATTCCGGTGTTGAGGAAAATGTGTACCAGTATCACACCATGTGATGACAGCAACAGTGGGCAGCAGCATCAAATGATGACCAAGTGCATTCGAGTATTCAAAACATGTGACATCACACCTCTGTGCAGGAGTGCATTGAAACGGAATTTCACTTCTGTCAGTAGAGTGTCAGGATGTGATTCGGACCTTCAAGAGTGCTACAATCCCCCTTGAAAATGCCCTCTGTATTTGGTCTTGCAATGGTAGGTTTCAAAAAGATTTTCACCTGATCACAGTATAAGGGCTAGGAATACTTTAAAACTGTAACATTTCCAGCCATGATAGTTTACATTTTACAGCCTCAGATAGGCTGCACTGATTCTATTGTAACCCCAGGCTGCAACCTCTGACACACCACTGACCATACAGGCATGTATTGCAGGTTCCCACAGTTCAGGTCCATAATTACACTGCTCTCAGGTTGGTTGGTAGATTCAGCAGGAGAGGACCAAACAGCGAGGTCATCAGCCCCATCGGATTATGGAAGGATGGGGAAGGAAATTGGCCATGTCCTTTCAAAGAAATCATCCTGCCATTCACCCGAAGTGATTTAGGGAAATCATACAAAACCTAAATAAGGATGGATGGACGTGGGTTTGAACTGTTGTCCTCCCGAATGCATGTCCAGTCTGCCAACCACTGCGCCACCTCACTCAGTGCTCTCAGGAGAGTGATGAAAACAGTCTGGTTCAACACAAATATGCTTGATTGTTTTCAACTGAACTTCCAGCAGTCACAACAATACCGTTTAGTGTCAGCCTAACCACTAGCAGCACATGTATCACAGTAAACAGCGATGCCAACACAGGCACCACTTCTCTTCCAAGAAACTACCTGCTTGCCGAATACTCCAGTGGTATCCTTCCACTGGGCAGGTATTTAGGATGCTGTCCAGCTGGCTAAAGCTAGTATGCACTCCAGGCTTATGCCTACCATGTCTAGCAGCCCATCACTTGGAGTTCATGCTTCAGCCCTTGTCTCACTGTACTTCATCACAACTGTCCTCAAGCTACTCTCTTGCTGGATCTGGTCTCAATTGTCCTTGAGCACCGCTACAACACAGTACAGATCTCATCTTCAGTCATCCTCAAGCTCAACATCTCCCTGGACTTCATCTTCAACCGTCCATCAACTCAGTGCCTTGCAGGAACCTGTCTCCACTTTCACGTCGAGAAGCTTACCACTCACTGCAGACGATGATCTCACGGACATTGTCTCTATAAGAACATTCCAGTGCAACGTAAGTTATTGATAGTCAGTCTGGATCAAGTAGAGCAAAGTCACATTTGAAGAAACTGTGTTGTTGTATTTTGTTTGTAAGACGTAAGAAACATATCGTTGTTCCTCACTAACAGTGTACATCAGTTGTTGTGTGTTCTTCCCCTAGGTTACAAATACAGAAGATTTCATACAACCTACTGGCACTTCAGTGCCATGACTTGTGTCAGAGAAGGATAATCATGTGACTATCAGTTCTGCATAATCTACAGTGTGCTCTTTTAAGGAAGTGGGGTCTAATATTTTGTACAGTTGAGCTTATATTTACTATTTCTGTCACCAGGCAGTGATTCTTTAAAAATTAAGTTAGCATTTGGGAGTGTAAGAGACAAGTGATATTTATATCTATATTGCTGTGTAATGACCATGCTTGTTGCAACTGCCAATAATGAATACTACGCATATAATCTTTAAAAAATTGTACATACCAATAATTTCATTCAGCAAACGAATGCACTCCATTCCTTTGTTTATGTCCTCTGAATAAAATTCTGTGAAGTTGGGTATACTTGCAAACATCACTCCAACTTTGTCACGGGACTGGGAATACAGCTCCTGTTTAATTAAAATATGAAAAAATAATTGACTATTTAGATTTTCTTTCAGAATTGAGTAAATATCTGCCAACAACTGAGTTTCTTACATATTCAGAGGCAGGCCGTTTTTTGTATGATGTGGTTGAGCTAGCAAGAGAACTTTCAAATGTAATAGTAAAAACAAAATGCAAGCAGAGACAGACAAAGAGAGAGAGAGAGAGAGAGAGAAAGAGAGAGAGAGAGAGAGAGAGAGAGAGAACAGGTACTTAGCTACGGGTTCATTTATGTAGTAGAGGCAGGGTGTCTAAAGATTTTCTGAGGATCAAATTCATGACCTTTTCACGACTTTTTCTTTACCTCTTTAGTTATATTCATGACCTCTCAACAATGTTTGTGGTACAATGACAAAAAACACTTTTGTTTATGAGCCAGAAAGCTGGTTGAAATGAAAGATGAATGCAATTATTCTTGTATCACTTAAACTGTATGTCAGTGCCAATAATGTAATTGTGTATAACTTGTAGTATACTGTTCATCAAATGCTATAAAAACATTAAACTCTCACACAGGATGGGTTATAACTGTTTTCAGAGATATTTGCCATCACATCAATCAAAATACAAATTGTTTTCACAAAGTAATGTAGAGAAAACTTACAATTTTCCTTGAGACAATATAACAGTTTTGAAGGTACAAAAGTTATGTCAACTGTTCAAATGTTAAACTTCTTAGCAAAGTATTCAATGTATAAGTTTCTTGCTAAACTCGAAATTTTGACACAGAGAACTTCAGGTGCTTCTTTTTCCTTTTCTATAATGATTCTTTTTTTTATTTTTGAGCTCTTTTATTTATTCAACTATTCTTCTTCTAAGATTGGTAACTTCATTTTCAAGTCTTCTACTCTTTTTGATGAAGATTTCTTCACAGCTAGTATGACTGATTTTGTAATGTCCACATTCAGTTGTTTCTCACTATTAAGAAAACCGCCTAATGATTTATTGCATTGTAAACACTCCTTTTTACAATAATTGTATCGTCTTGTAACTTTCAACTAAAATTTCTTTGTTACCATGAGAGCCTCTTTCTAATGCAGTATTTTCATGAAACATGCATACCAGCTTCTGCCCAAACTTGATGAAGCTACAGTTTGCACTCTGCAGTACATTCATCAGAAAGTAATCAAGTTTGTCCTTAATAGGATTGAAATGTTTCAGCTGTTTTCCAGAATATACACAAAATTTAAAGTATTCTCTCTTCACTATGTCAGCTGTTGAGGGAACCATGTGTTTCTCTGACTCAAATACTGCCAGTGCAATTGTCACTCGAGAATTTCTCAAAATGGAGCTCTGCATAATTTTGGGTGATAAAAATGAGCCACCTTTGACTGTCTTTAATTTCAAAGGACTCTTCTCAGAAATTTTTGGACATAGACTTTGCAAATACCTGTGCACTCATGTGTGAAAATAAGGATATCCTTTTCTGTGTATTTCTTGCTAGGAGCCATACTGATTTGCCAACGTTGCCAATTGTGCAGTATACTGTTAACTGGTGTTGACTGCATTGTTGTTTGCTTTGTCACTGGACTGTGCTGTCACTACCTGCATTTTGTTGCACTATTTCCATTGTTCTTCATTATTTAACATGTCAATACAAATAGTGATCGCAATTTCGATACCAAAAATTATTTAACTGACGATTGCGTATATTGGTGCTTTTATGGAAACTGGAAGCACAAGTCTGAGTTGCCTGCACAGCATACTTCCAGTAAATAGAGGTGAAATGAACGCCCTTATCTGTGAGTAGTATTAGTACAATGTGGGAAACATTCTGGCTGGTGAGATATCAATTTTACCCTGATCATCCTTAACATCTTTAAAACAAGATAAAAATTACATTAGCTTTATATTAATTATTAAATACCTCCTTTAAGGAAATGTCTTTCCAAAAATGATGCAGCTTAAAGAGACTTAAACAGAAGGGGGAGTGGACAGAGTTATAGAAACAGCTGTTCTAACTGAAACTCTTCCAGTAACACATAAGATGGCAGCACTTTTATGGTAGAGCTACAATTTCTGCAACCAAAATTCAAGCTTTCGCAACCAACGGTTGCTTCATCAGGAAAGAGGGAAGGAGAGGGAAAGACGAAAGGATGTGGGTTTTAAGGAAGAGGGTAAGGAGTCATTCCAATCCTGGGAGCAGAAAGACTTACCTTAGGGGGAAAAAAGGACAGGTATACACTCGCACACACACACATATCCATCCGCATAACACAAAATTCATGACTACCCACTGAATTTCATTATCTTTTCATTACTTTCATGACTATCTTTTCATTTTCATTACTTTTTCATGGTTGTCATGATCTGTAGATATCCTGTAGAAGAGAAGAAAGGAATTGGGGAAATAAAACCATCAAGAGACTAGGATCTCAGATTAAGGATGACAAGCAAAACAGCACAACAATAAAATCATTAACAAACTGCTAGCAGCACATGGGCTTTAAAATCGTGAAAAGTTATAAATGGAAATGGGATCAGTGAACAAGTCAAGGATATGGTCAAACAAAGATTTGAACTAGTGAGCTGTCAGAAACTGCATTGGTAACTTTTTTTAAACTGCTATAATCTATTCTTGCTTACTCAAAGTAATGTAACTCATCAAAATTAGCTGGAAAGCATCTATTATGGAATGGGTCAGTGGTGGTGGTGGCCATTGTGGAGATGGTGGTGCAGGTAGAGGACGCAAGTGGCTGGGAGAAGAAGGAATGAGCTCAACTGAATGTGTTGAGAAGCTTGTCTTTTTGTGTAGCCCAGTTTAACTCATTCTATAAAGGAAAAAAGCAAACATTATTGAAAGGGGAGAGGAGGTAGGGGAAGATAAAAAAGGAGATGACTTATTGCAAAAAGAATCTGAAACAGCCCTGGAACATCTAGGTCAAAACAAGGTATCTGGAATAGACAACAATGCCACAAAAGTATCAAGATCTTTGGGAAACCATGAGAAAAATATGTCAGCTAGTATACTACATACAGATACTCAGATTTCAGGAGAATGTAGTAAATATAATTAATATACAGGAAGAAGTTGTAGATCACATATCGTTTGATTTATTTTGACTGATCTCACTCATCAGCAAATGGAAGTAGCTTTGGATATTCGTTGTGACCTGTGGCTTTGTTTTTTGACTTAATTACAATGACCACTGCATCTGCTGCCTTATCTAAGAATGTAATAACCACTATTTGAAACACAGCAGGTGCTGACAGAAGCGAATACTACCATCCACAGTTTAGTATGTCACAGCTGAAAAATACTAAAAAGAAATTATTTACAGAAGAGTGAAAAGACTGACAGAAGCCTACCCCAGGGAATATGCGAGGCAATACCTACCCTATGACTTATCTTAGAAAATAAATTCAAAAAACGATCGACCTGTAGTTACAGCATTTGTAGTTTAGAGAAATGTTTTAATAATCTTGACTGGAATACACTCTTTGTAATCCTTCAGCTGGTGAGGATAAAACACAGGGAGCAAAAGCTCATCTACAATTTGTACAGAAACCAGACAGCAGTTACGAGTTGAAGTACATGAATGGGAGAAACTACTTGAGTAGCTAGTGAAACAGAGCTGTAGGGTGTCCCCATGTTAGTCAATACGTACATTAAGAAAGTTGTAAATAAAGCCAAGAGCACATTCAGAAAGGGAATTTTGGTTCAGGAACAATAAATATGGCTTTAAGGTTTGCTAATGATAATCCTGTCAGAGATGATAAAGATCTTAGAACATCAGTTCAATCGAATGAAAAGTACTTTTAAAAGAGGTTATAATATGAACACCAAGAAGGCTAAAGCAAAGTTGTTCTTGGGGTCTTTTGTTGTGGCCTGCCTGAATAAAATCTTCTTGGCTTTCAGGCCCATGGTGTTCCTCTTAGTTAGGCATGACAGCATTATCTGAATCCTTCTAGAGGAAGGGCGATGTGATACCATACTTTAAGGACCACAAGACATACCTTAATTTTTAAGCAATTAAAAAAACATTTTTACTGTTTTTATTATTAAATTGCAAAGCAAGACTAAGAAAACTTAGTTTATAAAATTGAACTGACCTTTAAACTCCCTGAAAATCATTATCTGAATTTTCTTCTTCTTCCTCTTTATTGTTATCGTTGTCCTCTTCATACATAAGATGGTCTTGACTGCCACAAAGAGCATTAATTATGCCACTCTTCTTGAAAGATGAAACAATAATATCTTCTCTCACGCCAGACCACAACTGTTTTACAGCTAGCTCTGTATGGCCATTTTTAGGACTGGCAGGAATTTGATATCCAGCACTGGACATTTTTATATTAATTTTGAGTATAAGACACACCTGAATTTTTTAGGCAATTTTTCGAAGAAAAAAGTGCATCTTATAGTCAGTAAAATACAGTATGTGTGCAGTGAGGCAAGCAGTGCAGTTTCTGCCAGGCATGGAACTGAGTGAAGTCAGGTAAGAAGGGGTGCCAGTACAACACTTGTGAACCATTCCCAGCTCTTTGCAAGTATCTTTCTTCTTTTCTGTTCAGTGTCCAGAGCCTGGTCCCATCCCCTACAAAGTGTGTACCCTGATCTCAGTTAAAATTGTAGAAGTTCCTCAGTTAAAATTGTTGAAGTTTATTCTAATTTCAGCAGCCTCCAAATAACAGAATCCCAGTATGATGATGCATGAGCAAAGAGCCTTCTCTTTCCAAATTCCATCTTGTGCCTGTTCAGTCATGGCCAGCTTTCTCACGTTCCCTTTTCTTGGTGTGTTGCATGTGTTCGGCATAACTTTAAGCAACTGTGCTAATTGTTTGGCCTATGTAGATGCAGCTGTATTCACAGAGGACCACATACACATTGGGTCATCTTTAGTGGAACGTAACAGATCTTGTATCTTGGAGAGAAGACAGAACATTGGTCTTAATCCAGGTCTCCACTGCATACTTCCTATTTTGATGTTATTCACCCCACAGTAAGAACTCTGGCCAACTTGGCCTCAGTCAATTGCACCTGAAAGCATTCACAATTTCTCCCTTCATGTAACAACTTTTTCTGAAAATGAGTCTCGAATGTTGCAGTTCAGATTGTAGATAGTAGTTATCAGACATCATCTTTCCTCTGTGTACCAACGTCTTCAGGACTGTTTTCTTGTGCAAACAATTGTGACACTTTAAGTGATTACACATATTTTAAATGGAATGAAGGCCTACTATTAACAATTTCTGAAAATTTCACTAATTTTACACACATGATTCCAGCACTAGAACAATTTAAATAAAACCCTGCCTCTCTTTACAGACTAGTGTATTAGGCATGAACATGGAAACCACTGGTTTGAAGGATTAATATGGGCGAAAAAAAAGAATAAAGAAACGTATGCTTATGGTAAGAAGTGCAAGCGCATGCACACGCGCGTGCCCCCACACACACACACACACACACACACACACACACACACACACACACACACACACACACGTAAGAGAGGAAGATAGAGACAGAGAGAGAAAGAATGAAATGGAGACAGTGAGATGTTGAGCACAAAAAGAGAATGTAACAGTATTGTCAGTTTATTTGTCATGAACTAAAGCAAACATACATCTAGACTATAAAGAGAGGTTGGCAGTAACTTTCACTGCATTTTGTGAATGTCTTCTTGCTCTCTTTCATTAGTAACAGTATTCTATTGTTTCGTACAGTACAGGAACTGACCTCAGTTCGGCGATCTTCAGATAAGAAATGTTTCGCAACATGGTCTGGTAAAATGTTTTTCAGTAACTGCGTATTATTTTGCCGTGTTTCCATCATGTCTGCCAGTTCTCGTTCAGCCTGTTGTTTCCAGAGGAAATCGAGTCTTGATGTTACTTCCACAAGGCGTGCATGATATATCACCATAATCAGAAAAACAGTGAGTAGCACCAGCATTTGTGTATAAAGTGGTAGTGTTGACCTAGAGATACAAAACAAAATATTAGAATACAATCTTTCATATGAAGTTTCATCAGAAATTGAGTCTTGCTTTCAGACATATGTTCATTCATAGCTCTGAAGTGGGTTTATCACTCCAATTTAAGCAAATTAAAATGTGTAAACTGTACACTTAAAAGTTTTAGTAAATGTTTAACATTTGGCAAGGCATGAGATGCTCACAGAATGCTCTCTAACCCACTACATGTTACACTCTCCAACACAGGACATAAGAAGAGGGAAAAAAAAGAGGCAAAATAAAAATGATGACAGTCACACACACATACTGGAAACTGGTTCGAAGAGTCAAAGGACTTTCTTCATGAACTGCTACAATCTCTGACATTTTCAAACTCCACATGCATCTACAGAGGGATTGCTTACAGGTTTCCACATGTTGAGGGTACATGTGAGTTAGTTAGTTAATCACATTTCTTAGATAAATGTAATCACTTCTACAAAAATATAACAGACAACTTCTGTAGCTTCTGTTATCTATCCAACATGCCTGCTGCTCTAGTGACTATTGTATGTCTCTCACATCTTGCATGTGAGTTACTGTCTTGAAGATAACTGGATCAATGCCATAATTATACAGTAACTACCCCCCCTCCCTCCCCCAACAGAGTACTGGAACTTTAAAGTTATTAAAATATCTTGGGCTTTCTTGGAGTTAGAATCTACTTAATGACTACATCAGAGAAGAATAACAACAGATATGATAGCTTTGCTGACTTCATACAGAATGTGTTGTGGTTAACAAGAGGTTTAGAAATGTAAGATTGGCTTTTGCAGTCTAATGCTTTCTTCCTAATGGAAGGAAGTTTGAGGTGAGTGTACTTAAAGAAGAACACACAGTCCAAAAGAGAAACAAAAATGATGCAAATGAGCATTTAACAGCATCTACATCTGAATGTCATATACTCACTGTAGTCAGTGAAGTAAGCTTTCACATGATTTCACAGCTTGGTGAATGTGTATCAGAGACATCTCATAGTTGAGCTGACTAATTCTTTTGGAGCAGAACATAAATGTTATAGTGTTAACAACAGCATCTCACTACATTCAGCTTCATTTTGTTCAAGAAGCACATAGAGTATGTGTTGCCTATGATGCAAACTTTTCTATCCATACACTACAAGACTTAAAACAGTGATACCTTCTACATCCAAAGAGGCACAATAACAAAATCACTTAGGGTGAGACATATAATCAAAGGAAATATGGGAGAGAATGGAATATATTCCTACATTCAAAATAAATGTTTATGCAGATAACATCACAAATAGCAGTAGTATAGAAATTCACAGAGTGAAAATGAGGAATTGCAGTCTGTCCCTGTCTGAAAACACACAAACTTGTCATTCAAAACCAGAAAATTATTAGACAAAAATTACATATGGTTTGTAGCTCAATTTCAATATCTCTATATCATATATTGATACAGCATCCATAATACACTCAGAATACAATTTCCACAGAAATCCACTTGCATGTTCTGTGAAACATGATTGTAACCTCTTTCTATACTTCTGTGAAACATGATTACAACCTCTTTCTATACCAAGGAATAAGTCAGTTTTACAATTAAAATACAATTTTCCAGTGAAAAATATAACACAATAGAGACCACTTAGATGATTTTCTTACGCTACCCTTTTTTTATTATAGTGATATGTGTTTAACTATGTTCAGTCTCTCACTCTCATTAAACCACACACACACACACATACACATACACACACACACACACACACACACACACACACACACACACACACACACACACACACACAGAGAGAGAGAGAGAGAGAGAGAGAGAGAGAGAGAGAGAAATAAGATGCACCCCCAGTGTCAAAGGGTGGAGGGAAAGAGAATCTCAGTGGAGAAAACGTTTTGTCATATTATTCATTAGCAAAAATTGTTCACTTTTTTTTTTAAGTATCAAAGAAGACAATACACTATAAGTGACAGTTATGACTCTTACAATTCAGTGTTACAATCACACACACTGTTTTCTATAATAATTCAAAAAGATTAAATTGATAAAAAATGCTATAGTTTATGATATATAAATTGATCTTATCTCTTTGGTTATGTTGCAGGTAATTAAGGAAAACAGAAATATCATTAACTGAAGCAAAAAGAAATTTCTTTTTCAAATGAAGGGTGAGTAATAAGCTAATGGAGATGTATAATAACTGACTTTTGACCCAGTCAACAATGGTAGCAGATCAGATGTGAAAGGTAAGTACAAAGTGATTATTTTCTTTATCTTGGATAGCGTGTGAAGAACGGTTTTTAAAAACGACTAGTTTTGGGCTAAAAGAAGAAACTGGTGGGTATGAAAATTCATTGGACTTGGAAAATGGCAGCAAAAAAATTAAGCAAGGAAACAAACAGTCTGACTGAATCAAAAGGAGATTGTCAAATATAGAAAATGTGTTAGTGAAAAAAGGAAAAATTTTGAGTTTTGGGATTCAACGGTGAGGAGTAATTAATGCTTTAAAAACAATAGGAAAATTGTTTGAACAATCTACTCAACATCTAGATACAAAGATTGCAACTATAGGACAAGACATAAAAAACAATATTCAATGTTCATGGCCACAGAACATAACATTCCAAAGATTTGAGTCAAGAAGTAAAAGCAATACTCAGTGAATTAATGAAATTACGAACAAAAGTGTAACTGTAGCATCAATAGCCTTAAATGAAGTATCCAGTAACATTTTTGAAGACTTCGGTATATCTGCTGTATCCTCCAGAGAGGAATAGGTAACTGATTCTTATAATGTCATAGAAAATGTTGGCCTTTTAAATGAAGTAGACAATGTTTAAAAAAATAATGTAGATGACCCTGTTATTGAGGCAGTGTGTTTTCCAATTGTGAGAAAATGAACTTTCAACATTAGATGCAGAAAATCTTGTAGAACTTAAATTTAGTAACAATGAAACTGTTTGGGAAAGGTTGTCACTATTCTGTGAAACATGAAAGCTTGATTGGTTGGAGGAGTACCTGGACGTATTTTGCAGACAATTTAATGTTAATTGGAAAGAATTTAATATTCATGCAGTAATCAGTGATGACCAGTTTAAGTATTCCACTTGTTGAAAGAATAGCTGGTCATAACTTTACAGTAAAACTAATGGAAAAAGTAATCAAGTATGTGAATGCAAAGTTATGTATGTGCTTTTTAAACAACTACACAGACTTGGAGAGTCTGATAGATGCTGTCTGGAAGACGTAACAGTGATTTTTTTAAAAATTTAAGTTTATAATGGAAAAATCATCACATGATTTCTTACTGGAAGTGATCAAATGAGCAACACTGATATTTTTTGTCTATCTCTTACAGACAATGTAAAAGACTAAGGTTTTGGTAACAAACATCTTCTTATCCTGTCAGGTTACATTCTGTGGATGAATTATAATCTATACAATGGTAGGATTGATACCGTACAATGCTTACCTGATGTGTTTGCCTTTACTATTATTATATGAGTTTAAGTATGTGGTAGGGTGATTAATAATGAAGAATTTTTTGCTAGATGTGCTCTGCCCTTTAACAAGTTTTGTTTGATAGAAAAACATTGGTTGAAGAAATCTAGGATTGTTGTCGTTGTTGTGCTCTTCAGTCCTGAGACTGTTTTGATGCAGCTCTCCATGCTTCTCTATCCTGTGCAAGCTTCTTCATCTCCCAGTACTTACTGCAGCCTACATCATTCTGAATCTGCTTAGTGTATTCATCTCTTGGTCTCCCTCTACGACTTTTACCCTCCACGCTGCCCTCCAGTACTAAATTGGTGATACCTTGATGCCTCAGAACATGTCCTACCAACCGATCCCTTCTTCTAGTCAAGTTGTGTCACAAACTCCTCTTCTCCCCAATTCTATTCAATACCTCCTCATTAGTTATGTATTCTACCAATCTAATCTTCAGCATTCTTCTGTAGCACCACATTTCAAAAGCTTCTATTCTCTTCTTGTCTAAACTATTTATCATCCATGTTTCACTTCCATACATGGCTACACTCCATACAAATACTTTCAGAAATGACTTCCTGGCACTTAAATCAATACTTGATGTTAACAAATTTCTCTTCTTCAGAAACGCTTTCCTTGCCATTGCCAGTCTACATTTTATATCCTCTCTACTTCAACCATCATAAGTTATTTTGCTCCCCAAATAGCAAAACTCCTTTACTACTTTAACTGTCTCATTTCCTAATCTAATTCCCTCAGCATCACCCGATTTAATTAGACTACATTCCATTATCTTCGTTTTGCTTTTGTTGATGTTCATCTTATACCCTCCGTTCAAGACACTGTCCATTCCGTTCAACTGCTCTTCCAAGTCCTTTGCTGTATCTGACAGAATTACAATGTCATCGGCGAACCTCAAAGTTTTTATTTCTTCTCCATGGATTTTAATACCTACTCCGAACTTTTCTTTTGATTCCTTTACTGCTTGCTCAATATACAGATTGAATAGCATTGGGGAGAGGCTACAATCCTGTCTCACTCCCTTCCCAACCACTGCTTCCCTTTCATGTCCCTCGGCTCTTATAACTGCCATCTGCTTTCTGTACAAATTGTAAAAAGCCTTTCGCTCCCTGTATTTTACCCCTGCCACCTTCAGAATTTGAAAGAGAGTATTCCAGCCAACATTGATAAAAAATTTCTCTAAGTCTATAAATGCTAGAAACGTAGGTTTGCCTTTCCTTAATCTTTCTTCTAAGATAAGTCGTAAGGTCAGTATTGCCTCATGTGTTCCAACATTTCCCACGGAATCCAAACTGATCTTCCCCGAGGTCAGCTTCCACCAGTTTTTCCATTCGTCTGTAAAGAATTCGCGTTAGTATTTTGCAGCTGTGACTTATTAAACTGATAGTTCAGTAATTTTCACATCTGTCAACACCTGCTCTCTTTGGCATTGGAATTATTATATTCTTCTTGAAGTATGAGGGAATTTCACCTGTCTCATACACCTTGCTCACCAGATGGTAGAGTTTTGTCAGGACTGGCTCTCCCAAGGCTGTGAGTAGTTCTAATGGAATGTTGTCTACTCCACCCGGGCCTTGTTTCGACTTTGGTCTTTCAGTGCTCTGTCAAACTCTTCATGCAGTATCATATCTCCCATTTCATCTTCATCTACCTCCTCTTCCATTTCCATAATATTGTCCTCAAGAACGTCGCCTCTGTATAGACCCTCTATATACTCCTTCCACCTTTCTGATTTCCCTTCTTTGCTTAGAACTGGGTTTCCATCTGAGCTCTTGATATTCATGCAGGTGGTTCTCTTTACTCCAAAGGACTCTTTAATTTTCCTGTAGGCAGTATCTATCTTACCCCTCATGAGATAAGCTTCTACATCCTTACATTTGTCCTTTAGCCATCCCTGCCTAGCCATATTGCATTTCCTGTCGATCTCGTTTTTGAGACGTTTGTATTCCTGCATTTTCGTATTTTCTCCTTTCATCAGTTACATTCAGTATCTCTTCAGTTACCCATCTTTTCACCTACCATTTTGCACTTCCGGTCGATCTCATTTTTGAGATGTTTGTATTCCTTTTTGACTGCTTCACTTACTGCATTTTTGTATTTTCTCCTTTCATCAATTAAATTCAGTATCTCTTCTGTTACCCATATTTTTACCTACTTGATCCTCTGCTGCCTTCACTATTTCATTCCTCAAAGCTACCCATTCTTCTTCCACTGTATTTCTTTCCCTATTCCTGTCAGTTGTTCCCTTATGCTCTCTCTGAAAATCTCTACAACCTCTGGTTCTTTCAGTTTATCCAGGTCCCATCTCCGTAAATTCCCACCTTTTTGCAGTTTCTTCAGTTTTAATCTACAGTTCATAACCAATAGATTGTGGTCAGAGTCCACATCTGCCCCTGGAAATGTCTTACAATTTAAAATCTGGTTCCTAAATCTCTGTCTTACCATTATGTAATCTATCTGAAACCTGTCAGTATCTCCAGGATTCTTCCATGTATACAACCTTCTTTTATGATTCTTGAACCAAGTGTTAGCTATGGTTTAAGTTATGCTCTGTGCAAAATTCTACCAGGTGGCTTTCTCTTTCATTTCTTAGCCCCAATCCATATTCACCTACTATGTTTCCTTCTCTTTCTTTTCCTACTGTTGAATTCCAGTCACCCATGACTATTAAATTTTTGTCTCCCTTCACTACCTGAATAATTTCTTTTATCTCATCATACATTTCATCAATTTCTTCATCATCTGCAGAGCTAGTTGGCATATAAACTTGTACTACTGTAGTAGGCGTGGGCTTCGTGTCTATCTTGGCCACAATAATGAGTTCACTATGCTGTTTGTAGTAGCTTACCCACACTCCTATTTTTTTATTCATTATTAAACCTACTCCTGCATTACCCCTATTTGATACAGAAGAAATTAACGTAAATTAAGGCTGGGTGGGTGGTGAGGACCAAGGACATGTTGTAGCACTGTTCCCACTTGCAGAGTGCTGAGAAGCTGGAACTGGTGTAAGGTGAATCCAAGTGGGACATGTGGTGCAAAAGGCACCGAGGTCATGACTGCCATCTTGTAGAGCATTCTCTGCAACAGAATATTGCGTATTGCCGGAATATATCCTCTTCCTATGGCCATTCATCCTAACTTATAACTTAGTGGTAGTAATGCTTATGTGAAAGGCCGAATAGTGTTTACATACCAGCAGGTATATGAGATGAGTTGTTTCACAGGTGGCTCTCCCTTTAATAGGGTATGTTTTGAAAGATACAGGGTCAGAATCATTCCTGGACAATTATAACTTGTATCCTTACATCAAGTACTTTAATAATTTTTTTATGCGTTAATACAGATATTGATGCTTTTTTTACATCTCCTCTGGCATACAGAGTTAAGATTTGGACACATTTTCAGTGATAATGTTTCTTATATTGCTGTTACAGGCACAACCACAATAGTCTGTTCTGCCAAAAAGCATAGTGATTTTATACTGGTGGGTGGTTGCTGTTGGACGCTACTCAGCTTAATTTCTGAGCCCTCCTCTTTCATACTGTTACCCTGTTGCCGTATCATTGTTGCTATCCTATCTTTCTTCCTGTGCTGATCTGTGGTAGTTTGGGCTAAACTTCTCTTACAGTACCAGGTTTCTGTCTTTCTTTCCACCCACATATTTTGCAGCATCACACTTCCCTTGCTGCAGTGTCTGAACTACATTTATCTCTTGTTCACTTTTGCCAATGAGTATGATATTTCTTCTGCAAATAATGAACTGTAAAGTGATGTGACTACTTAAGAGTTAAGTGATCTCTTTGAAAGGAAAAATAATATTTTATGATTTATGTCAAATGTGCCATTTAACAAAACACATTTGCAATATATATTTTATCTTAGGAAGTTAAAAGATATTTGAATAGATAAACTTACAAGTGTTGTGTAGGACACTTTTTTTTTTTTTTTTTTTTGAAGATGGGTCAGACTTGATGTGTTGTTGACACAGTCAACACTTGTATTATGGTACAAGAACTAACATCTGGTTATGAACTAAAGCTTTTGAGATAAAATTTGACATAAGATGGCCATTTTCAAATTAATGTCCCAATAATATTATGTAATAGGTGCTTCATAAGCAAGGAAACTGATTTTCAGAACACATAGATGAGAACTGACTGCAGTGTACCTACAAATACATTACGTACAGAATGATCTGTTATATGAAGTCGATGGGTTTAAGAATATGTTGAGATGATAAATACTGAAGTAGCTTTTGTGAGATGTTGAAGAGATGCTGATCATGTTAACGAAATATTGATGAAAAGGTTGAAGACAGGAATAGGGAACTTTATTCTGCATTATGGGGTCATGTTTGACTATGACAAAGTATACAAGGCATGATCGACAAGTAATGGGAATTTTTTAATTTCATGGGCTTTATACATCTGATTTTCAAACTTCTTTTTTTACTTTATTGATTCGCATGCTTCTGATGTATGTTTGTATTTACAGTGGTTTTGAATATTTAGTTTATTGCTGACATTCAAAACGGTTATTTGAGTTTTTAGGTGCTCAGTGAATTTTTAATTTCGAAAAAGATGGATCAAAGAGTTTGCATTACATTTTGTTTGAAAAACGAAATGAAGTGCAGCAATGCATATGAAATATCAACTGTGGCTTCTGGTGAATCTACTATGAGAAAGACATGAGTTTATGTGTGGTATAAATGTTACAGAGAGGGTCCAGAAGACATTGAAGATTATGATGACTGCCCTAGTACATCGTTACTAATGACAATGTGGAAGAAGTAAGGAAAATGGTTCTGGTAAATCACTGAATCACCACCACAGAGGTTGCTGATAGTACTGGCACATCCTCTGGCTCATGCCAAGCAAATTTTTTTACATGTTTTCGGCATGAAGTGTGTAGCAGTAAAGTTTTTCCTGAAACTGTTGAGTTTCAATGGAAAATGATGTCACATGGGCATGAATGAAGTTGTCAATGATCTAGAACTTCTAAAGAAAGTCATAAGAACATGGGAATACAGTATGGCATTGAAACCAAGGTCCATTCATTCCAATGCAAACTGCCTGAAGAGCCATGACCAAAAGAACTTCGACAAATTCAATCACATGTGAAGGTTCTTCTTATTGTTTTCTCTGATTACAATGGGATAGTGCATCATGAGTTCCTGCCTTATGGTTGTACAATCAGTAAGGAACAATACCTGGAAGTTATGTGCCATTTGCATGAAGCAATCTGAAGAAAACAACCAGAATTGTGGCAAAACCACTTGTGGAATCATAGGAATTCTCTTGCTCACATCTCAATTCCCGTTCATGAGAAACTGTTAAGTTGCCACGGCCATCGTATGCACCAGACATGGCCCCCTGTGACTTATTTCTATTTCCGAGACAGTAGAGAATGATGAAATGACATTGTTTGGCAACCACTGGTGAAATGAAAGCAGAATCACCGAAGGAGCTGAACAACTTAGTGGAAAGTGAGTTCCAGAAGTGCTTCCAAGATTGGAGAAAGTGTTGGTGCAAGTGTATTATGTCTGAGGGAGACTACCTTGAAGGGAACAAAATTGATATTGCTTACTAAATAAAGATTCTTTAAGAATACAAGAATTCCTGTTATTTTTTGATCACAACTGCTAAATGCAGAATGTTACTGACTATCTGATGAAACCAAAAGGAAAAGCAAGCCTGACCACAAGAAAAATTTATTATTAATGATACTTGGAAATGAGTTAGATAGCATTTTGAGACAGTAATTTATGAAATGTGTTAACCTACAGGATGATTTTGCATAAATAATCATGACAACACTAATTCTGCAACTCGAATTATAGCAATGGTTTTATTATTATTGCATTTTGAAAAATTATATTTCAATGTTTGTATTAATATTTACACCATCTAAAATTTCAATTTTGACCTATTCTTTCTGCCAGTATGCCTTGCCCTGAGAAAAAGGTCATATTTGTCTACTTTACCCAGAAATAAAATCAATCCAAGGTATTTAAACCTGAAACCCATTTACCTATGTATAACTGGTAATGTCACCAGAAACTAATCTGTGATGTTTTTTGTAGCTGACATTACACTCATGTAAAAGATGTTCTACTAAGTCAAGAACTGAAAAGAACTGATACATTACAAGTAATAAGATGATGTCATATAACAAGGACATGGAAACATTATATTTATGAATGGTACTCTTGTTTTTGAACTATGATTGATTGTTGACAGCAAGTAGGTGCTAAGCAAGGTAATTGCATCCTTCATAGTGATAAATGGAACTTTACTCATTGCCCAAGACAGCACAGATCAACAATGCATGCACCCACAAAAATACTTGCCTCCATACCTCACTTATAACACAGATCAGAGACACTGAGGTCCAAGGAAAATCTTTCAGATGGTTCTGTTTTTGACAAAGCTAGCTATAACAGATGTACAGATACATTTCACAATGAAACAAACAATATATAGAAAATTGATCACTTTGGCAATTTTGTGAAATTTGCATTCACATATTCTATGCACAGAAAACACGCAAAACAGCTTGAATAATGGCTTAATAAACACATAAATCACAGATAATTATTTATCAAAGACATTTCTTCAGAAGAAATAATGAAAGTGGGAAATTTATATCTTGCTTCTGTTTGCATAAATGAAAAAAAGAGGAAAATAGGTATCTGCAACAGAGACTACTCATCTCTCAACAAATAACATTTTAGAGAACAATAACAATGCAATAATGTGTTAACAGTCTTCTACTTAAAAGAGGTAAGACAGATCAGGAATTCACGATGACTCTCAAGTAAATGAACAAAAAATAAGTAAGTGAGGCCCTATCACAGTGAGGGAAAGCAATAAAATAAATGAACTTAAAGTGAGCTAATCTTGACAGCTTCTGTGCCAAAAAAATCGACATAAAGGTATAAAATTCATCTTAAGTTTTCCCAATTCTTGTGCAGGCAAATTAGCTCTACATTCACACAAAGCTACCAGAAAATCACAAAACTGTGCAATCACGCATTTGAAATCACATGTCTTGAATTTAAAATGAAGTTCACAGAATCCAAAAGCTATACTGTAAACTTGGGGAAGAAATATTATAATAGATTAACAACTGCTGCTAAACTAAAGCAAGTATGAAAGTTGGCTTCGGGCCACCCACATCACATACATGTCATATTTTAAATCTTGTACAACCTTTGATGAATAGACTAGAGATACTATATGTCAATCCAAGAGAGAAAAAGGAAAACTTTAAAGCATGGAAAATTTCGAAGTACCTTACGTGATTATTATGTTACAAAGTTCACAGAATAAATGCTAAGCAACAGATGTTTCTTAGCCATATGAAGGTAAGAAAACAAAGATTGAAATTAAGGCACAATGGCAGCATTCTGAATACCATACATTTAATGTCTCTACTTATTTACATATATATTCTGAAAACTACTGTGAAGTACATGGCATTGAGTATGGTACCATATGACAAACATGACAGGAACAAAATACTCTGATTTATGAAGATGACTTGGCTTCGGAAGACAATGGCAAAGGTTTAAAAGACAGGAAAAATATCCCTACAAAAGTGCTTGGTCTACTGGAATCGTAACTTAAGGCTAACAAAGTAAATATAAACACTTGACTCCAACTTATACAATATAGCATACTATGCAAACCCTGCAATAATCTAAGTGAATTTGGAAATGAGTGAAATAGGAGACTTGAAGCTACTGAAACTGTTGCAGCATTTTTCCTGATTAACCACTGTTCTTGATGGTATGCTGTCAGGACATACAAAAAACTGTCTCTGCACACAACAATCTTAAGGAAAATGTAACTGAATTGACGTGACCAACATACACAGAGCTCCACGGTCTTGGAGTTTGTCAACAGCATATTGCACATCTTCAATCTGGGGTCATTCTTTGCCTCAGAAACTGGTTGATAACAGTACTGAACTCTACTCTATGACCATGTGATGTGTATCTGGACCAATGATATTTTAGCTTTTTAACATATATGAACATAGCTATTGCATCTTTGTCACAGTGGCCCAGCAAAAATTACATAATTTATCACTGAACAATAAATAATTTCCAGTACACAGGCTTCAACACAAAATGGGTAAAATTAATTATCAGTACATATCAGTTCCATATGTATAATTACTTACTCTTCTTCTGGTTCAATAAAGAAAACTTCTGGGTATGCAACCAGTATGAGAACATAAAATACTGTGACCATTGTGAAAGCCAGTGCAGTCTTCACAAGATAATACAGCTTCAGTGATGTTGCAAGAGCCATGAGACACAAAACCCATGTGAAAACAATGTATTCTGGATGAATACATTTTTCTGCTTCACTGTTGTCATGTGGTAATCGTTTATTTACTGTCATATTATGGAATGTTTTCACTGCATCACTATAAATGAGATCTTCTGCCAACCTCCGGTATCGTTCACTTAAACTTAGTGACAGATTCTTTAAAAAGGAGAAGCCATTACTTGACGTACTGGTGTTGTCCTGAGTTCTGATTTTATTTAACTGCTGCACGACAGATTTACCTCCCCAGTCCTGAGAATTAGAAAACATTTCTTTGTGCATTGAATCATCAGTATTACTGAACGTCCTTACTGATGCATTCCCTGCCACTCTTGACAGTTCAACATTGGTTTTGTTTTTGTTATGTACATAATTCATATTGACACTGAGATCACTGCTTCTGTTCTTGCCCTTCATCACATGAGAGAAGTTTTCTCTGGGTGAAAGCTGATCAGTCGTCTTATTCTGAGTAGAATTTTGCAGCTGCCTCCTCCTTCTAGCAAGAGGTTTATGTGTTGTGACAGTATTTAACATTTTTATCCTTGCATTTGAGTCTGCAGTGTGTGTTGAGTTTCTAGATTCATTCACAGCTGGTCTGCCAGTACTACTGGAAGTATACTCATGAGTAGCAAACTCCATGGCCATTGATGAAACCACCTTATTTACCATTGCCACTGGAGCTGACTCATTTCCTAGCAAGTATTCTGTCTCTGTTTCTTGTGTTGGACAGCAGACCTAAAAACAACAAAGAAAAATATTTCAGAAGTTGGTTATAACCTGTAGTAATTTTAATATACATATATATGAGCTGTTAAACTTAACTTATAAGTACACCATCAAGTGAATAAAGGAGTATGAATGTAAATGTTGATACAGACATTACATATGAAAAGATTATAAGATATTAAAATTTTAAAAATATCTATTGACAAGTCTACTGGACTCAAAATGTCAAAAGAGTTGAGACATGCTTAAACAACTCCATGCATGACATATGTAACTGTTCCGCTTTTCTTGGGTAGATTGCTTAATGGCATATGTATCTTTGAAAGCACACCATTATCTCACATATATTCCATGGAAGATGCAATTCCTTGTAATATTTTGGACAGGTTTTTACCTGTACTGGACTGATGCACAGATCACCAAACCCTCTTACAAAGTACTTGGTATTATGATATGCCTCTTTCTGTCATTATGTCCTTTTTCTATAAGCTAAACTACAGGAAAGATGATAAAAATCTGGATTTTGTGAACAGGCAGAAAATAGTTATTCAGTAGCTATGAGAACTAAAATCTTTCTTCATAATTACTCACTTGTTTCTTCTATAGCTCGTATTAGTGTTAGAGTGGAAAATGAAAACTGATTCACAGAACTAATATTTTTTTCCTTAGAATATATTTCACTGCAAATTAAATTTTTGTCTTAATGGTTTATCCTTACATTTACTTTGGACTTAATAGATGTTTAAATTTATTAACTGAAACCTTGAGCAGGTGTGGTGTAATCATTTGCACTGCACTAATTACTATAAAATAAAGTCATTCTGACAACTCTAGTGAAAGGTTTACAAATAGCAGTAAGTAAATCTACATATATGATATAGGATCTGTGATACAATAAAATTTTGTTATTCTATTCTAGTACTGGAATAAGCAAATCTGTACAGACATATATGATAATATCAGAATTCTGGCACAGTCTGTATTTATGTAATCATTATTGAGTGGTTGGTTTACAGTTAATATGTGACAATACTATAAATGTTATGAAAAGAATAGAATGCTACTCACCTTATAGTGGAGATGCTGAGACACAGGCAGGCACAACTAAAAGACTGCTAACAAGTTAAGCTTTTGGCTGAAACGTCTTCTTCTGCATTATAGAACACACACACACACACACACACACACACACACACACACACACACAGAAAAATGCAACTTACACTCCCACGAGTGCCGAGGCTGCCAACAACAGTGGTCATGTGAGTGAGTTGCATTTGTGTGTGTGTGTGTGTGTGTGTGTGTGTGTGTGTGTGTGTGTGTGTGTGTGTGTGTGTGTTATGTCTAATGCAAAAGAAAGCCTTAGACTGAAAGCTTAACTAGTTAGCAGTCTTTTTATTGTGCCTGTCTGCGACTCAGCATCTCCATTGTATTGTGAGTAACAGTCTATCCTTTTCACAATACTGTCATTATTCCATCCTTGATTGTCCATTGTTTAATACTATGAACATTTTGCTTATTAATATTTTATTTGACAATATATTCTGAAGTTGAGATTCTGCAAACCTACATGCTCACATATCTACATCTATACTTTGCACACCTTCTTGCAACATGTGGTGGAGGGTACTAGTGTACTACTTGCAATTACCACTTTTCCTGTTCTAGTTGTGTACGGTATGTGGGAAGAATGACTGGTGGCAAGCCTCCATATGGGCTCAAATCTCTCTATCTTGATGGTCTTTTCACAAGATATATGTAGGAGGAAGCAATATATTTGTTGACTGTTCTCAGAAAATATGCTTTTTACTGGTGAGTAATTTTCAAGTATTGGTTGCATGAGGTTCCTGTAAAATACTTCCTTTGTTCATGGACTATTTTTCCTGCGGATTCTTCCACCAAATCTCCATCTGACATCTGCCTTTCCTACAGGTAGTTTTATGTGGTCGTAATCATACAATAACAGGCCTTTCTGTCTATGTATACACACTATATTACATTTGCTTATGTTTGGTGGGTCAATTGCCAATCCCCACACAAGTATCATTCCTCTGCAGGTCTTCCTGCATTTTATTATATTTTTCTAGCATTACAACTTTTCTGTATACAACAGATTCATCTGGAAAAGCCTTATGGAACTTCCTACAATATGTATTAAGTCATTTATTTATATCGTAAAAAGTAATGGCCTTATAACACATCCCCTTGAAGTACTCTCAAATCTGCTTTTATCTCTGAAGATTTCTCTCCACTGAGTATTCTTCCTGTTACAAAACCTCCAATCTTATCACTCAGTTGGTCTGACATTCCTAACAAACATATTTTGTTCATTAGGCAGCAGTGTGGTGGACCTGTATCAAGTGCCTTCCGGAAGTCAAGGAGCACGGCATCTACCTAACCATTGGCATCTAGTGGCTTTTGGGTCTCGTGGACAAACAGAGTAAACTGGGTTTCACATGATCATTGTTTCCAGAACCCATACTGATTCCTACAGAGGGGACTTCTGATCTCCAGAAACGTCATAACATGCAGTCAGACAGAATGTTCAAAAATTCTACAAAAGACCGATGTCAGACATATGGGCCTACGGTTTTGTGTGCCTGTATGATGACCCTCCTTGAAAACTGGAATGACCTGCACTTTTTTTCTAATCATCAGGAACACTTGTTGCCTCCAGAGATCCACAGTACACTTCTGCTAAAAGAGGGTCAAGTTCTTTTGCACCACACTCTATGTAGAAGCATGTTGGTAGCCTGTCAGTTTGTTCCTCAGCTGAGTGATTTCAGTTGCTTTTCCATCCTATGATCACCTATTTCAATATTAGCCATTTTGTCAATCATGTTATAATTTAAAGGGTGTAGGAAAAGACAATTAGTATTTTAGCCTTTTATGAATCATCCCCCATTTCAGTGCCATTATGGTCATACAGTGCCTGGACAGATGGCGTTGTTCAATTTACTGATTTAACATATGACCAAAACTCCTTAGGATTTCCTGCCAAGTCGGTAGACAGATTTTTCCTTTAGAATTTGCTGAATGCTACAAGCATGGCTCTCCTGATCCTAATTTTGGCTTCATTTAATTTTTGTCTGTCTGTGAGGCTTTGGCTACATTTAAATTTGCAGTGAGGCTCTTGTTTTCATAGCAGTTTTCAAACATTCTGCAGAAGGACTCAGCCAAAAAATGGCCAAGTTCTCAGTATTGTTTACGTGCCTACTGATGGCTCAATATTTCCAACTGTTCTGGTGAGTTGTAACCTAAAGACCCTAAATTATTTGTATTCCTGTCTTTTATACTGTTATTAAATAATTAAGCACACTGCATTTTAATCTTTTGTAAAAATTGTCCTGTGAAAGTATTTTAAGTAAGTGCCTTATGCTGTGCTTCAGTCAGTCTTCACTGTATATAGCGTCAGTCTCTTTCAAAATGCCAGTATTAGTTTTGCATACTTTACAAAATCATAAGTGTCTTGGAAAAGTTTATGTTACCAATCTGATTATAATGTTACCAATGCTTTTAATTGAACTGGAATAAGTGACAGATATCAAGACTGCATTTTTATCAGAATGATAAAAGCTACAGCCTGAATATTGCTGTTTCATGTAACAATACAGCATCTGGGACCTGAAAAGGAAACTGTTAACATCTACCATGATGATGTCTTATTCACATCTAAGAAGTTTAAATACACTGAAGAGCCAAAGAAACTGGTACACCTGCCTAATATCGTATATGGCCCCCACAAGCACACAGAAGTGCTGCAACATGACATGGCATGGACTCAACTAATGTCTGAGGTACTGCCGGAGGGAACTGACACCATGAATCCTGCAGGGCTGTCCACAAACCAGTAAGACTATGAGGGGTGGAGATCTCTTCTGAAGAGCATGTAGCAAGGCATCCCAGATATGCTCAATAATGTTCATGTCTTTGGAGTTTGGTGGCCAGCAGAAGTATTTAAACTCAGAAGAGTGTTCTTGGAGCCACTCTGTAGCAATTATGGACATGTGGGGTGTCGCATTGACCTGCTGGAATTGCCCAAGTCTGTTGGAATGCACAATGGACATAGATGGGTGCAGATGATCAGACAGAATGCTTACGTATGTGTCACTTGTCAAGAGTCACATCTAGACATATCCAGGGTCCCATATCACTCTAATAGCACCCTCCCCCCTCTCCCCTTACAAAGATTCCACCAGCTTGAACAGTTCCATGCTGACATGCAGGGTCCATGGATTCATGAGGTTCTCTCCATACCAGTACATGTCCATCTGCTCAATGAGATTTAAAACGAGACTCGTCTGACCAGGCAACATTTTTCCAGTCATCAACAGACCAATATTGGTGTTTACAGTCCCAGGTGGGGCCTAAAGCCTTGTGTCTTGCAGTCATCAAGGGTACACGAGTGGGCCTTGAGCTCTAAAAGCCCATGTCGATGATGTTTTGCTGAATGGTTGCACAGTGACACTTGTTGATGGCCCAGCACTGAAATCTGCAGCAATCTGTGGAAGGGTTGCACTTGTGTCACGTTGAAGAATTCTCTTCAGTCATCGTTGGTCCCATTCTTGTAGGATTATTTTCCAGCCGTAGTAATGTCAGATATATGATGTTTTACCAGATTCCTGATATTCATGATACACTTTATTGCTACCTCGGAGATGCTGCATCCCATCGTTCATATGCTGACTATAACACCACATTCAAACTTGCTTGAATCTTAATAACCTGCCATTGTAGCAGCAGTAACCTACCTAAGAACTCTGCCAGACACTTGTTGTCTTATATGGGCATTGCTGACCTAAACTCAATTTAGTTAGTTATTACTTACTGGATGCATTTGATGGAGGAGAGAAGAAAGTAATCACCACAAGCACATGTGACCCCTCCCCACCTCCCATGCACACACACAAATGACTGCACTTTCTAAATAGTTGGACAAGTGAAGTGGACTAATGTTTTTCTTGTGATATGGACCGCAGCCATCAGCATAAATTACAAGAAGTTATGATCCTGCTGAGGCTGCATGGTTTTTAAATAAGGTGCTTCACTCACTGCAGTGGATCATCAACAACCTAGTAGTCATTTTTGAGTGTACACCTATATATGATCACACACTTGCTATTAGCAGACGTTACACGAGGTCAAAAATAAAGAGAAAATGGCAAGGCATGTTCACAATAAAATGGTTCAAATGGCTCTAAGCACTATGGGACTTAACATCTGAGGTCATCAGTCCCCTAGACTTAGAACTACTTAAACCTAACTAACCTAAGGACATCACACACATCCATGCCCGAGGCAGGATTCGAACCTGCGACCGTAGCAGCTTCGTGATTCCATACTGAAGCGCCTAGAACCGCTCAACCATAGCAGCTGACTATTCACAATACATCACTGATATAGCTGAATATAAATCAAATTACAGAACATAAAACCAGGTAACTATGCTCTCACATACTGCCAAGCAAACTATTCAGAACAGACACTTTATTTTGTACATGTGAGTAGATTGACAACAGCTTATTGAGACATCTTACACACGACACTGCCAGTGTGTGAGATGTATGGGAAATTAGATTTAGACATATAGTCATAACAGCTGTTTACTTTATAATACCTGAAGAAAAAGACAGGCTGTTAAGTACTGAGGTGACTCACAAGTAGAACTTGCCAACATGGCAAACAACAGTGTTAATCATAAAGCTGCATGACAAGTAATAATGTAGTGTAAATATGATGCAGTATTTAGAAATGTAAGTAACACTATTCTTTGAGAAATACCATTTTAATCACGTGAGTATTGCAGGGTGTATACGTGGACAAGGAAAAAAAAATTCCTGGATTTCTCCCGGATTTCCCGGTTAAAAATACACTTTCTCCCAGTTGAAAATATACTTTTTCCCTGTTAACTGACAGTATATTTTCTCTCGGAACTGTATAAGTCCTTTGAATGATTATGGTTTTATACATGGGAGTAGAATTGTATAAGTCCTTTGAATGATTATGGTTTTATACATGGGAGTAGAATTTCCTGGCGCTTTATAAAACTAAAGACAGGGGAAAAACCGATTTTGGAAAGATCTTTGATGTGCAGCAACATATACGCTGCATATTTTCGTATTATGAAAGTATAAATTCGAATTCTACCAAACACCACATGTTACTTTCTGAAGCATTGAAGTCGAGATTGCGATGCACTTTTGTAAGCCAGTCATAGCTCATGTCATGTGATCTCGCCAGCCGATGACAGCGGGTATTCAGAGCTTAGGACACACTGTTAAGTAGCGCGAACGCACAAAGAGAAAAAGTTAAAGGTTTAAATTAATATAGATAAAATATTGGTCTGTAAGATTAATATGCTGCAAGAGAAGCTAAGCTTTCACATACAACGTTGGTCTTTTATGCACTTATTACAATTTAAGATATATCACAGATTAGATTAGATTAGTAATTGTTCCATAGATCATGAATACGACACTTCGTAATGATGTGGAATGTGTCAGGTTAATAAAAGGTGTCTACACAAGATATTACATTAGACAATTTTTTTTTTTTTTTTTTTTTTTTTTTTTTTTTTTTTTTTTTTGGAGGTTGGGAAATTACCCACTTACTATATCCAAAAATTCATCTTCATCTAATGAGTAGAAGGAGTTGCCATTAAGAAATGCTATATGGCTATCTGTCAGACTTTTGATGCTATTAGGTAAGTGACCGAAGACTTTTGTGGCAGCGTAATTTACCCCCTTCTGAGCCAAAGTTACATTTAATCTTGAGTAGTGAAGATCATCCTTTCTCCTAGTGTTGTAGCCATGTACACTGCTATTACTTTTGAATTCGTTCAGATGTGATCGTAAAATTTTTAATAACAACTTAAATGTCTGATCTTCTGGGCTCGAAATTCATCTAAATGGTTCATCATCAATGAGTTGATTTTTAAACGAGAGTCAAACGCTCTGTGATTTAAGAAATTCATCGTACATTATCGCACATAGCTCCGTTGTAACTGCCAGAACGGTACTTTGATGGTAACGCTTTTCAACCACCATTCGGAATATTTTCCCGTGACCTGTTAGAAATAGGTTCGTTTCTGCAGTTGCCAGAGAGCGCCAGATGACAGGCGTCACCGCGCTTCCACAGCTATGATGTCGTAGGGAGCCTGTATGCTCGTACGTGTAAAACAGTAAAAGATCGTACATTATGTCATAGAAGAAACAAGACATCAGAGGATACTCCAAGAGATTGGAATTTCGATAGCCATACTAAAATGTGCACATTTAAAGTGCACATTTGTCTGTCCATATTCCCAGTTAATTAGGCCACAACCCGATATTAAGCTTTTCAATGTGGTTTTCAGGATGTAATTTTCTTGGAGTACCAGTACTGTGTTATCTCATGTTTGGTTCTTTATTATGGCATAATGCCATACGTGCTAGAAGTTGAAAACTTGCACTTGAAAGGCAGCGAACAGTGTGTGGAATTAAAAAGAAAATATCTTTAGTAAACCAACAAAAATAACTTCATTGTTCTGCAAGGCAATTAATGCTTGACTGTCAGAAAGGTGGAAATCAGGAAATCTGTTTTGTTTTCATTTGACGTGAGAGCAGTAAATGAAGAGGAAACAGCAAAATCACTAAATGTAAACACTGGTCACATGGAGGCTACCTATTACCCCACTGTAACTCAGATTGCTCTGTGCATCAGCCCTGGATCTACGATATTTCTGAACCGGTACAATACCCCGCCACTCCCTCGAGTGTTTGAGACAGGACGTCAAAAATTTAAAAAATCGAATTTTCAAAAATATGTTCATTTTGTAGAGCACACCTTTCTGAAGAGTCTGATGCATAAAACATGTGTGTTTGAGGAAATGTAAGACATGTTATTTGGTCATAAGTGTGCCAAAGGGCAGTGCCTCACCTCCTCACACAGCATTCTTCTATCACGCATCACTGTACTTCGCTCTGTTGAATTGAAACGTGTATATTTTGTAATGGATGCCATCCAACCATATTCAGGACAGTGGAAACTAAAATGTCTTGTGGTGCCTCTCCTGCTTACAACTGGCCGGTTTGACATCCTGTCCCTTTTTTTTTAAAACTCTTCAGAAAATTTGCACTCTTTATTCCCTATCAGCTAACAACTTGTTGCGACATAAAATTAAATATAGGATACATAAACCCAGTAAAGACATGAGACAAGCAAGACAATACACATTTCTTTAACTAATCTTGCTACAGCTTTACATGGCCTGCTTTTGTTTCTGTGAAAGAATCTATTACCTCATCAAAGTTCATCAAATGTTTTGCTACATGAAAAGTCAAAATGTCGTTGTCTAATACTGAAAAAGCTGTTAATGCAAACAGGACCCAAGGCTGGTGTCAATTTCCCGATCTGATTACGTCTATTTTGTCACTCTATGCTAGATAAAACAAAATAGGCCTTTCTAATACTGCAACAATTGCAATACACACCAAATAAATGAGACTGTTTTGGCACAAACGGTCTTTTTTGTAACAACAGAATATAATTCACAAAGTACCAATATCAAATGCCTATTAGGCCTATGTTCTTGTTGTTGTGGTCTTCAGTCCTGAGACTGGTTTGATGCAGCTCTCCATGCTACTCTATCCTGTGCAAGCTTCTTCATCTCCCAGTACTTACTGCAACCTACATCCTCCTGAATCTGCTTGGTGTATTAATCTCTTGGTCTCCCTCTAAGACTTTTACCCTCCACACTGCCCTCCAATGCTAAATTGGTGATCCCTTGATGCCTCAGAACATGTCCTACCAATCGATCCCTTCTTCTAGTCAAGTTGTGCCACAAACTTCTCTTCTCCCCAATCCTATTCAATACCTCCTCATTAGTTATGTGATCTACCCATCAAATCTTCAGCATTCTTCTGTAGCACCACATTTCGAAAGCTTCTATTCTCTTCTTGTCCAAACTATTTATCATCCACATTTCACTTCCATACATGGCTACACTCCATACAAATACTTTCAGAAATGACTTCCTGACAATTAAATCTATACTCGATGTTAACAAATTTCTCTTCTTCAGAAACGCTTTCCTTGCCATTGCCAGTCTTCATTTTATATCCTCTCTACTTCGACCATCATCAGTTATTTTGCTCCCCATTTGCTTTTGTTGATGTTCATCTTATATCCCCCTTTCAAGATGCTATCCATTCTGTTCAACTGCTCTTCCAAGTCCTTTGCTGACTCTGACAGAATTACAATGTCATCGGCAAACCTCAAGGTTTTTATTTCTTCTCCATGGATTTTAATACCTACTCTGAATTTTTTGTTTCCTTCACTGCTTGTTCAATATACAGATTGAATAACATCGGGGAGAGACTACAACCCTGCCTCACTCCCTTCCCAACCACTGCTTCCCTTTCATGCCCCTCAACTCTTATAACTGCCATTTGGTTTCTGTACAAATTGTAAATAGCCTTTCATTCCCTGTATTTTACCCCTGCCACCTACAGAATCTGAAAGAGAGTATTTCAGTCAACATTGTCAAAAGCTTTCTCTAAGTCTACAAATGCTAGAAATGTAGGTTTGCCTTTACTTAATCTAGCTTCCAAGATAAGTCATAAGGTCAGTATTGCCTCACGTGTTCCAATATTTCTACGGAATCAAAACTGATCTTCCCTGAGGTCGGCTTCTACTAGTTTTTCCAATCGTCTGTAAAGAATTTGCTTTAGTATTCTGCAGCCGTGACTTATTAAACTGATAGTTCGGTAATTTTCACATCTGTCAACATCTGCTCTCTTTGGGACTGGAATTATTATATTCTTCTTGAAGTCTGAGGGTATTTCACCTGTCTCATACACCTTGCTCACCAGATGGTAGAGTTTTGTCAGGACTGGCTCTCCCAAGGCCGTCAGTAGTTCTAATGGAATGTTATCTACTCACGGGGCCTTGTTTCGACTTTGGCCTTTCAGTGCTCTGTCAAACTCTTCACGCAGTATCATATCTCCCATTTCATCTTCATCTACATCCTCTTCCATTTCCATAATATTGTCCTCAAATACATCACCCTTGTATAGACCCTCTATATACTCCTCCCACCTTTCTGCTTTCCCTTCTTTGCTTAGAACTGGGTTTCCATCTGAGGTCTTGATATTCATACAAGTGGTTCTCCTTTCTCCAAAAGTCTCTTTAATTTTCCTGTAGGCAGTATCTATCTTAACCCTAGTGAGATAAGCCTCTACATCCTTACATTTGTCCTCTAGCCATCCCTGCTTAGCCATTTTGCACTTCCTGTCGTTCCCTTTTTTAGACGTTTGTATTCCTTTTTGCCTGCTTCATTTACTGCGTTTTTATATTTTCTCCTTTCATCAATTAAATTCAATATTTCTTCTGTTACCCAATGATTTCAACTAGCCCTCGTCTTTTTACCTACTTGATCCTCTGCTGCCTTCACTACTTCATCCCTCAAAGCTATCCATTCTTCTTCTACTGTATTTCTTTCCCCCATTCCTGTCAATTGTTCCCTTATGCTCTCCCTGAAACTCTGTACAACCTCTGGTTTAGTCAGTTTATCCAGGTCCCATCTCCTTAAATTCCCACCTTTTTGTAGTTTCTTTAGTTTTAATCTACAGTTCATAACCAATAGATTGTGGCCAGAGTCCACATCTGCCCCTGGAAATGTCTTACAATTTAAAACCTGGTTCCTAAATCTCTGTATTACCATTATATAATCTATTTGAAACCTGTCAGTATCTTCTGGATTCTTCCATGTATACAACCTTCTTTTATGATTCTTGAACCAAGTGTTAGCTATGATTAAGTTGTGCTCTGTGCAAAATTCTACCAGGCGGCTTCGTCTTTCATTTCTTACCCCCCAATCCATATTCACCTACTATGTTTCCTTCTCTCCCTTTTCTTACTACCGAATTCCAGTCACCCATGACTATTAAATTTTTGTCTCCCTTTACTATCTGCATAATTTCTTTTATTTAATCATACATTTCTTCAATTTCTTCGTCATCTGCAGAGCTAGTTGGCATATAAACTTGTACTACTGTAGTAGGTGTGGGCTTTGTGTCTATCTTGGCCACAATAATGCGTTCACTATGCTGTTTGTAGTAGCTTACCCGCATTCCTATTTTTTTATTCATTATTAAACCTACTCCTGCATTACTCCTATTTGACTTTGTATTTATAACCCTGTATTTACATGACCAAAAGTCTTGTTCCTCCTGCCACCGAACTTCACTAATTCTGATTATATCTAACTTTAACCTATCCATTTCCCTTTTTAAATTTTCTAACCTACCTGCCTGATTAAGGAATCTGACATTCCACGCTCTGATCCGTAGAATGCCAGTTTTCTTTCTCCTGATAACAACGTCCTCTTGAGTAGTCCCCACCTGGAGATCTGAATGGGGGACTATTTTACCTCCGGAATATTTTACCCAAGAGGACGCCATCATCATTAACCATACAGTAGAACTGCATGCCCTCGGGAAAAATTACGGCTGTAGTTTCCCCAGTTCGCAATACCAGCACAGCAAGGCCCTTTTGGTTAGTGTTACAAGGCCAGATCAGCCCCTGCAACTACTGAAAAGGCTGCTGCCCCTCTTCAGGAACCACACGTTTGTCTGGCCTCTCAACAGATACCCCTCCGTTGTGGTTGCACCTACGGTACGGCCATCTGTATCGCTGAGGCACGCAAGCGTCCCCACCAACTGCGAGGTCCATCGTTCATGGACCTTAGGCCTACTACAAGCAAAAAGCCTTACATTAGGAAATAGTTTCACACTTCAATCATACGCTCCAATTTCTCTAGTATGAGATCGGAAAGTAGTAGTACGAAATTTTTATACAAACGTGGAATCGTCATGTTGTTCCATAATTTATGTGATGTCCCCATTGCTTCTCCTTCGTCGTTCTAACAAACAGTCTTGTTATCACTAATTCTGTAACTATTCCTGCCAATGTCAAAGCTTATTCGCAGGTTAACTCCACTAACTCTGCCAGAATCACCGGTTTAGTTATCACGCGATTATTCTCCGGTTAGGCGTTGCTACGTGTTCGTAAAATGCGTTTTCCGTGCTTCTTCCAGAACAGAATTAAAAGCGGCTGCTAGCCGGGAACTATACAACTAGCCCTTACTAGTATAGCGATCTAGCCAAAGATTTTCTGTCAAAATTTCCTTATCTTAGATACACTGAGAAGGTAATACATAATCTTTCTTACCTGTTATTTGTTTATTTCCACTCCTGTAGTCTGAATCTATGGATTTAGCTAGTAATTATAACAACGCTCATCATTCGCAAACCCAATCAACCACACAATCAGACAACGGTTGTCACTCATCCGTTCGGCCTTACTCCGCTCAGCTCGTATATGCCCTATTGTCTGTAGGAAAGTTTGTTTTTACATGCGACGAGGATTCCCCTGAGACAGACATGATGTACACTATGCACGCATTCACAAATCAACTTACGATTCATTCAGAAATCAACTTAGAATGTGTTCAAAAAATTTCAAAAACTGACAGGGATGTGTTTCAAAGTCATATGAATAATTGATAGACTAACGTGCGCTGGACGGTAGTCACTTTGTGAAACACAGTTTTTCCCCTCAATTTGCCCCCCCCCCCCCCCCCCCCCCCCCACTGGCGTACTGGGCCTGTGCTGCACATATGTGAATCTGGTGGCAGCTTGGGTGCAGCAGTAAAATTTTTCCCGGTTGCATCTAGCTGCTTGCTGCTTACACGGCACTGAAACTAAAACCCTCTGTAAACTTTGACGAAGCCAATTGTACGAAAAATACTGAAAGGCTAATAAAAATATTCTATTCTATTCAGCCAACAGCCACATTTCTGTAGCCAGAAGTGGGAGAAGGTTCTACTCATACACAATTCTAAAAGATTCCTGGGTCTTTCCCAGTTTTCTCCCCGGATGAAAAAATTCCCAGGTTTTTCCTGGATCTCCCGGTTGTCCCGGGTCGTATACACCCTGTATTGAGCTATCAATAGGAGATATATGGTGGCCTTACTATGCACTACTATCTTACTTGTTGCTCTATAAAGTACTGTGTTCCATACATTGTGTTTGCTCTTGCTACAACACAAATATCCTGCAGTTTCCAGTATCCTTTCACATAACTTAAAGTAACTGTGCTGTCATTAGAATTCATATCTGCTGCATTTGGAGCCAATTATCGGTCCTTAAACTTTACAAAACTATCAGCCTTAAAGTGCTGAAATGGATGAAAAGAAAGCTGACATATCGCCAATTTATTTCTAATTTACTGGATTAAATTTAGACAGCATACAGCACTAAGCAGTAGAGCGATAGTTTAATGATAACACAGTATAAGATTAAATTTCTATAATGTAACTGGACAGATGAAAAATCTTCTCAGCAAACGGCAGCAGGAGAGCACATACACATGTAGATCAAGGAAATTTGCAAGCTTTCAGAGCCAGTGACTCCTTCTTCTGGAGTATGATTTGAAGGGGAAGGAAGAGGACTGAAAGAAACAGAACTAGCAAGGAATAGGAAATGGGGAGAGTTTGGGAAAGTCACCCAGAGACTTGCCATAAGGGATTAGAAGGAAAGATTGATTGTTGGGGGCTGCACTAAACGAAACTTGAAAACCTGAGAGCTTAGAGGTGGTACATACAGTAATTATGCAAGACAGAGATTACTGACAATGCTTAGTTTATAGAAGAGGAGTGATAGTTACTGGTACGGGATACAGCTGTTTAGTGACCTAGAGAGGGACAGGAATAGAAAATATAGCTTGGCCAACGTTCTGAAAATCTGCTAGGCTTTACTGCTGCCTCCAAGAGCAACGATAACTCATGATCACCACCCACAACTTTACAGTGTTCTCAACCTCTCATGTAAGGCACTCTCCCTTCCTGAGTTACCTCCATCACACTCCTGGCCTTGTGGTATGGTGCATCATCTCGTTAAGGATTACCACAGTCGTTGGGAAACATGATTGTCGTGAAGGGGTGTATACGGTCTGTACAAGTGTACGATACTCCTTGGCCACCACAGTGCTTTGCACGAGCTCCATTGGACTCATGGATGCCCATGTGAATGTTCCCCAGAGCATGATGGAACCGCTGCCAGCTTGTCTTTGTCATGCAATACAGATGTCAAAGAGCTGTTCCCTGGAAAACAATGGACTCACATCCAGCCATCATATGATGAAGAAGATATCAGGATACTTCCCACCATGCAACACTCTGCCACAGCACCAATGTTTAGTGCTGATGGTCACTTGTCCACTTCAGTCATAATTGCCGATGTCATGGTGTTAACGTTGGCACATGTACGGGTCACTGGTTGGGAAGGACCAACCTTTGGAGTGGCCAGTGTACTGTTTGTTCAGACACACTTTTACTCTGCCCTGTGTTAAAAGTATTATGTTAGTTCCACCACAGTTCATTGCCTGCCCTGTTTTACCAGTCTGCTAAGCCTACGATGTCTGACATCTGTAATATGGGTGGCCACCCAACCCCACAATGTCTGGACATAGTTTCACCTTAGTTTCACCATGTGTTGAAGACACTCACCACAGCACTTCTTGAACACCCAACAAGTTGTGCAGTTTCCGAAATGCTGTACCGAGCGTCCAGGCCCTCACAATCTGCCCTTGGTCAAACTCATATAGATTGTGTGCCTTTCCCATTCTACAAAATGGTTCAAATGGTCTGAGCACTATGGGACTTAACTTCTTTGGTCATCAGTCCCCTATAACTTAGAACTACTTAAACGTAACTAACCTAAGGACATCACACACATCCATGCTTGAGGCAGGATTCGAACCTGCGACCGTAGCGGTCGCCGGTTCCAGACTGTAGTACCTAGAACTGCTCGGCCACCCCGGCCGGCCCCATTCTACACATGGACAGCATGCTCACTGATACTACCTGCTCAGTGAGTGTGTCTGACTAGCAGTCATCGCTTGCCAGGGGACGGTGCTATCGCCTGGATGGGTTTATATCAATAGCAGGTCCATGGTCATAATTTTCTGGCTGATCAGTGTATATCTGATTTTGTTGATCACACCTACAAAGACTATGTTAAAGACACCAACCATTTCCTAGACTGTCTGAAATCTGTGGCCATCCCATACCCATCACATGACTCCTTTGTCACCACAGATGCTACCATGCTCTATACTGATGTCCTCCATGTACATGGTCTGTCTGCTGCTGAACATTACCAACAACTACTTTACCTTTGAGGGGCAGGCATACAGATAGATCTGGGGCATGGTCATGGGAACTGGAATGGTTCCTTCCCATGTCAACCATTTCCTGGGTTGGTCAGAGGGGGCTTTCCTGGGATCCATAAGCTTTCAGCCCCTGGCTTGGTTTAGATGATATATTTGGCATATGGACTCACGATGAGGGTTAAAATTCCTACAGTCTCCAACACATTCTCCCAGTTAAATTTCAAATGGCCCTATTCTGAATACCATGCCACCTTCCTTGATGTCGACCTCATTCTTACTGAGAGTCAACTCCACACTTCTGTTCACATTAAACCTACTAACAAGCAATGATACTTACATTATGACTGTTGCCATCCTTACTGTATCAAATTTTATTATACTTTCAAACCTTTCATTTATGTATACCTTAACTCATTCCACATCCCTGAATTCTCTCATTCTTGAGGGGATATATGGAACATGATGGATGAATGAATGAATGAATGGAGGAAAGGAATGAATGACAAAGTGACTGAAACCGTATAGCTTGGCACCATTATGTCCCACGAAAAAACAGCTGAATTTCCAGCTGTGTGTCCCACCATAGGACACTCATGTGATGATTATCATAGTACTAGGATTGCTTCCTCTATACTGTTTTTCATCTTGCAACAGATTGCTTGAAATTTTCACCAATGTCAAAATGGTTAGCACTTAACAGCACTTCCATTTTTTACAATAAAAAACTATCAGCATTTACTATCATACTCTGGGATAAACTGATCTCGAGATTCTTAGATTCCTCTTTAATATACTCTGTCAGCTTTACTAATGGCTTTAAACCCTCAACTGTCTTCTCAAGACTGACTAACGTGGCAAATGTTTGGGCATACTGGATTTGCACGATAATTAATTCTGCAATCAAAGATCATGATTTAGAGTCTGTTTAGTTTTCCTATATCACTTCAGAAACACAGAAATAGTTTTTTCCACAAGATGTAGCTTATTTCTTGTATTTGAGTTAGCACTTACTATAACCTTGATTTTGGAGAAACATTACAATCTAGCCTTACTTCCATGTCATAAATTTGCATATTTATTTGCATGTTCCCTAATAAACTATCCATCAGGTCAAAATAACTACCAATTATTTCCGTTTACTGCACAATTTTTCCCATGTTTCGAAATGCATCTAATATAGAATGTACTTCTTCCTTCCACTGCATGAGAAACAGTCTATTACCTACACCTTTAGACTCTTCAACAGATGTTACCTACTGATCCTTCAATTTTCTTAATGATCTAATTTGGCTATCTTGCTGTCGCCATACAGTGCAGATTTGTTTGTGTGTGTGTGTGTGTGTGTGTGTGTGTGTGTGTGTGTGTGTGTGTGTGTGTGTGTGTGTGTTTGGATCCAAGTGTTCACTTCTTGAACAAACTGTTCTCTATGGTGACTATCGTACACGTCCTTTCTTCCAGTTTAACAGGAAAGCCTGTATCTCCATAAATTTGGATGTAACACGTTCTTTTCATGAGTAACTGTTTTCCTTGAAATGTTCCACCTTTTGTCTTGATGCCTGACCATTTTAATTTATAGTATGTAGCATAAATGTATTTAACTTGAAAATAAAAGTGAAGGAGAAATTTGTTGTTCTAACCAGACTGACAGATGCAGTGACTGCCATAAGGGCGACAACACCACATATGAAGGCAGTGCGTCTGTTGCGGTGATGCACGAGGACACTGGACATTGTCTGCAGGACAACAGGTAGCTGCTGAAATTCCTCAGCCATTACGAGGACGAGTGCACAGGTTAGCAGAAAAGTAGTCACTGACAGTGTCATTATCAGTACCACCGAACTGTGAACAGAAGACATGGCAAAATTAAGGCAGTTGTTAATGGCTTTATTGCTACAAAGCAAACATATCGAATGAAACAAGATATACAGAAGAAATTTAGCAATCACTTTGTAATGGAAAATACTTCCAATGGGCTTTAATAAAGACTTTCAAGGAAATTCCTTAGGAATGAAACTATTCATCTCCACGGCATACACAGGTGTCCTTCACTAGAGCCTTAGAAAAATAAATGAAATTTTGGAATTTCCATCTCTGTAGTGCAGCTAAAAACTATTTGTAAAACCGGAAAAATCCCTATATGTGTACAACAACATATCTAATCATTATTATCATCACAGCCATCTGACATTTTACACTAGTTGGTGTTGCTCTTATTTGGAATAGGTCTCTATGCCTCGTGAATACTGTAACCCCCCCCCCCCCCCCCCAAACTCCTGCCTATCAGGTTTATGAGGCCTAACCTCTGGTAACTATTTCTAGTACACATATGTTGGTAAAACATAATGCAAATTTTCAAAATCTGTAGAGCTTACCTTGGCAAGATAATAGCTTGGCATATAACAACAAAGATCCATATTATGAAGCAGCACAGCATGTTGGATTTGAACATATCTTCCCGCAGTTGACAAAACTGAAACCAATTTCTTTTGTTATTATTGCCTACTGCACTTCAATGCTTAAATTTAAAGTAATAACTAAAAAAAATAATAAAATAACAATGCTAGTCTGCTAGAAAATCAGGCTACCACTCTACTGCTAGAATCATATTAGACATTAAGTAGACCACACATTTTGTTAAGATTTCAGCTAAGCAGAGCTGCTCACACACTTTGACACGTGGTTTACAGTAAACTACAAAATACAACATATATGTAGTTCATCTACATCTACATAATTACTCTGCAATTCACACTTTACCATTCCACCCTCAAACCACACATGGGAAAAATGAACACTTATATGTTTCTGAATGAGCTCTGATTTCTCTTGTTTTATTAAGATGATCTATTCTCCCGATGTAGATGAGCATCAACAAAATATTTTCACATTCGGAGGAGAAAGTTGGAGATTGGAATTCCATGAAAAGATCTCATCACAATGAAAAATGCCTCTGTTGCTATCCAATTCACCTATATCTATGGTACTCCCTCCCTGTTTCATGATAGTACAAAATAAACTTCCCTTCTTATACCTTTTTTATGTACTCCATCAACGCTATCTGGTAAGAACCCCATACTGCACAGCACTAATCTACCTGAGGACAGGTATGCACAGTGTAGGTAGTCTCTTCAGTTGATTTGTTTCATCTTCTAAGTGTACTGCCAATGAAACACAATAATTGGTATGCACTCCCCATAACATTTTCTATGTGACGTTCCAGTTTAAATTGTTCGCAACTGTTATCCCTAGGTATATAGGTGAATTGACAACCTTTAGATTAGTGTGATATATCTTGTAATCAAATTCCATGGAGTCCTTTAAGCAGTCACATGGATTACTCACACTTTTCATTATTTAGGTTCAACTGCAATTTTTCACACAATACAGATACCTTGTGTAAATCATTTTGCAATTGGTTTTGACCTTCTTATGACTTTATACCAGGCAGTGAATGACAGTTCCATTTGCAAGCAATCTATGATGGCAGCTCAGTCTTCCAATTATTTATATAGATTAGAAATAGCAGAGGGTTTATAATACACCCTTGGGGAATGCCAGATCTCACTTTTGCTGTACCTGATGGCTTTCGGTCAATTAGTATGAAATGTGACCCTTCTGACAGAAAATCACGAATCTAATTGCACAACTGAGATGGTACTCCCTAGAGATGCAATTTGATTAGAAGCAGCTTGTGAGGTATGGTATAAAAAGTCTTCTGGAAATCTATAAATATGTAATCAGTCTGAGATCCCCTGTTGAAAGTACTCATTACTTTGTGTAAATAAAGAGTTAGTTATGTTTCACATGAATGATATTTTATGATCTGTGCTATGTGTCAAGACACTATTACCTTTGAGCTAATTCATAAGGTTCGAACACAGTGTAAATTCCAAAATCCTACACCAAATTGACATTAGCACTATGGGTCTATAATTCATCGGATTACTCATACTTCCTTTCTTTGGTATTGGTGTGATCTGTGCAACTTTCCAGTCTTTGCGTAACGATCTTTCATCAAGCAAGTGGTTATACATGATTGCTAAGTATGGAGCTATTATAACAGCATACTCTGAAAGGAATCTAATGGCACACAATCTGAACCATAATACTTGCCTTCATTAAGTGATTTGAGTTGTTTCTTTACAATGAGGATATCTACTTCCATGTTATTCATGTTGGCTGTAGTTCTTGATTCAAATTTTGGAATATCAACTTGGTGAAGAAATTTTGAAAATCCATATTCAGTAACTATGCTTTAGTGGCACTGTCATGGGTAGCATTACCACTGATATTGCACATTGAATGTAGATATTCCCCCCATGAACCATGGACCTTGCCGTTGGTGGGGAGGCTTGCGTGCCTCAGCGATACAGATAGCCGTACCGTAGGTGCAACCACAACGGAGGGGTATCTGTTGAGAGGCCAGACAAACGTGTGGTTCCTGAAGAGGGGCAGCAGCCTTTTCAGTAGTTGCAAGGGCAACAGTCTGGATGATTGACTGATCTGGCCTTGTAACAATAACCAAAACGGCATTGCCGTGCCGGTACTGCGAACGGCTGAAAGCAAGGGGAAACTACAGCCGTAATTTTTCCCGAGGGCATGCAGCTTTACTGTATGATTACATGATGATGGCGTCCTCTTGGGTAAAATATTCCGGAGGTAAAATAGTCCCCCATTCGGATCTCCGGGCGGGGACTACTCAAGAGGATGTCGTTATCAGGAGAAAGAAAACTGGCGTTCTACGGATCGGAGCGTGGAATATCAGATCCCTTAATCGGGCAGGTAGGTTAGAAAATTTAAAAAGGGAAATGGATAGGTTGAAGTTAGATATAGTGGGAATTAGTGAAGTTCGGTGGCAGGAGGAACAAGACTTCTGGTCAGGTGACTACAGGGTTATAAACACAAAATCAAATAGGGGTAATGCAGGAGTAGGTTTAATAATGAATAGGAAAATAGTAATGCGGGTAAGCTACTACAAACAGCATAGTGAACGCATTATTGTGGCCAAGATAGATACGAAGCCCACACATACTACAGTAGTACAAGTTTATATGCCAACTAGCTCTGCAGATGACGAAGAAATTGAAGAAATGTATGATGAAATAAAAGAAATTATTCAGATTGTGAAGGGAGACGAAAATTTAATAGTCATGGGTGACTGGAATTCGAGTGTAGGAAAAGGGAGAGAAGGAAACATAGTAGGTGAATATGGATTGGGGGATAGAAATGAAAGAGGAAGCCGCCTGGTAGAATTTTGCACAGAGCACAACATAATCATAACTAACACTTGGTTTAAGAGTCATGAAAGAAGGTTGTATACATGGAAGAACCCTGGAGATACTAAAAGGTATCAGATAGATTATATAATGGTAAGACAGAGATTTAGGAACCAGGTTTTAAATTGTAAGACATTTCCAGGGGCAGATGTGGACTCTGACCACAATCTATTGGTTATGACCTGTAGATTAAAACTGAAGAAACTGCAAAAAGGTGGGAATTTAAGGAGATGGGACCTGGATAAACTAAAAGAACCAGAGGTTGTACAGAGATTCAGGGAGAGCATAAGGGAGCAATTGACAGGAATGGGGGAAATAAATACAGTAGAAGAAGAATGGGTAGCTTTGAGGGATGAAGTAGTGAAGGCAGCAGAGGATCAAGTAGGTAAAAAGACGAGGGCTAGTAGAAATCCTTGGGTAACTGAAGAAATATTGAATTTAATTGATGAAAGGAGAAAATATAAAAATGCAGTAAGTGAAACAGGCAAAAAGGAATACAAACGTCTCAAAAATGAGATCGACAGGAAGTGCAAAATGGCTAAGCAGGGATGGCTAGAGGACAAATGTAAGGATGTAGAGGCCTATCTCACTAGGGGTAAGATAGATACTGCCTACAGGAAAATTAAAGAGGCCTTTGGAGAGAAGAGAACGACTTGTATGAATATCAAGAGCTCAGATGGAAACCCAGTTCTAAGCAAAGAAGGGAAAGCAAAAGGTGGAAGGAGTATATAGAGGGTCTATACAAGGGCGATGTACTTGATGACAATATTATGGAAATGGAAGAGGATGTAGATGAAGATGAAATGGGAGATATGATACTGCGTGAAGAGTTTGACAGAGCACTGAAAGACCTGAGTCGAAACAAGGCCCCCGGAGTAGACAATATTCCATTGGAACTACTGATGGCCGTGGGAGAGCCAGTCCTGACAAAACTCTACCATCTGGTGAGGAAGATGTATGAGACAGGCGAAATACCCTCAGACTTCAAGAAGAATATAATAATTCCAATCCCAAAGAAAGCAGGTGTTGACAGATGTGAAAATTACCGAACTATCAGCTTAATAAGTCACAGCTGCAAAATACTAACACGAATTCTTTACAGACGAATGGAAAAACCAGTAGAAGTCAACCTTGGGGAAGATCAGTTTGGATTCCGTAGAAACACTGGAACACGTGAGGCAATACTGACCTTACGACTTATCTTAGAAGAAAGATTAAGGAAAGGCAAACCTACGTTTCTAGCATTTGTAGACTTAGAGAAAGCTTTTGACAATGTTGACTGGAATACTCTCTTTCTAATTCTAAAGGTGGCAGGGGTAAAATACAGGGAGCGAAAGGCTATTTACAATTTGTACAGAAACCAGATGGCAGTTATAAGAGTCGAGGGACATGAAAGGGAAGCAGTGGTTGGGAAGGGAGTAAGACAGGGTTGTAGCCTCTCCCCGATGTTGTTCAATCTGTATATTGAGCAAGCAGTAAAGGAAACAAAAGAAAAATTCGGAGTAGGTATTAAAATTCATGGAGAAGAAATAAAAACTTTGAGGTTTGCCGATGACATTGTAATTCTGTCAGAGACAGCAAAGGACTTGGAAGAGCAGTTGAATGGAATGGACAGTGTCTTGAAAGGAGGATATAAGATGAACATCAACAAAAGCAAAACAAGGATAATGGAATGTAGTCTAATTAAATCGGGCGATGCTGAGGGAATTAGATTAGGAAATGAGGCACTTAAAGTAGTAAAGGAGTTTTGCTATTTGGGGAGCAAAATAACTGATGATGGTCGAAGTAGAGAGGATATAAAATGTAGGCTGGCAATGGCAAGGAAAGCGTTTCTGAAGAAGAGAAATTTGTTAACATCCAGTATTGATTTAAGTGTCAGGAAGTCGTTTCTGAAAGTATTTGTATCGAGTGTAGCCATGTATGGAAGTGAAACATGGACGATAAATAGTTTGGACAAGAAGAGAATAGAAGCTTTCGAAATGTGGTGCTACAGAAGAATGCTGAAGATTAGATGGGTAGATCACATAACTAATGAGGAAGTATTGAATAGGATTGGGGAGAAGAGAAGTTTGTGGCGCAACTTGACCAGAAGAAGGGATCGGTTGGTAGGACATGTTCTGAGGCATCAAGGGATCACCAATTTAGTATTGGAGGGCAGCGTGGAGGGTAAAAATCGTAGAGGGAGACCAAGAGATGAATACACTAAGCAGATTCAGAAGGATGTAGGTTGCAGTAGGTACTGGGAGATGAAAAAGCTTGCACAGGATAGAGTAGCATGGAGAGCTGCATCAAACCAGTCTCAGGACTGAAGACCACAACAACAACAACATGTAGATATTGCACACTGAAGGTATTGATTGTGTCTGCCACTGGCGTACTTTACATTTGACCAGAGTCTTTTTGTATTTTCTGCCAGATTTTGAGGGAGAGTATTGTTATGGAGGCTATTAAAAGCATCTAATTTTGAAGTTGATGCAAAGTTTTGAGCTTCAGTAAAACATCGTCAATCTTGTGAGATTTTGCATTCTTTTGAATTTTACATGCTTTTTCTGTTGCTCCTGCAATAGTGTTCTCGCCAGTTTTGAGTAGCATGGGGATCAGTACCATTTTATTAATTTATTTGGTTATATCTCACAATTGTTATCGATACTATTTCTCTGAATTTAAGACACATCTGGTCTACACTTATGTAGTTAGTTTGGAAGGAATTAAGACTGCCCCTTAGGAAGATGTCAAGGGAATTTTTATCTGCTGTTTTAAATAGACGTATTTTATGTTTATTTTTGGTGGGTTTGGATGTTATGGTAGTTAGTCTCCCTACAATGATCTAGTGGTCACTCATCTCAGTATCTTTCGTAATATTGTCCATTTACTCAGGATTATTTGTTGGTATGGGGTCAAGTATGCTTTTGCAACCATTTACAATTCGCATAGGCTCCTGAACCAATTGTTCAAAATAATTTTTGGAAAAAGCCTGCCTAACAAAAGGTTAAAACAAGTATTTTCAACAAAAATAGGGTACATTAAAGTCACCAAGTATAACTGTATGAGTGTTGTACCTATTTTAAAAGAGACTCAAGATGTCTTTGAACTGTTCACCAACTGTATTTAATCTATCCTTTCTGAAGACTGCAAGTACTTTGTAAAAATTTAGGCAGAACTTATCTCAGGATTTAGCCAGCTTTCAGTACCTTAAATGGTTTCTATTTATGGTTTTTTTTTCAGCTCTGATTCTTTCCCAACACAAATACAACAATTTACTACTACCATACCTACAGACCTACCTGCCGACGTCGCAAGCTGAAGATGAACAGATAGAGAAAGTGTATGAGGATATTGAAAGGGTACTGCAGTATGTAAAGGGGGACGAAAATCTAATAGTCATGGGTGACTGGAATGCAGTTGTAGGGGAAGGAGTAGAAGAAAAGGTTACAGGAGAATATGGGCTTGGGACAAGGAATGAAAGAGGAGAAAGACTAATTGAGTTCTGTAACAAGTTTCAGCTAGTAATAGCAAATACCCTGTTCAAGAATCACAAGAGGAGGAGGTATACTTGGAAAAGGCCGGGAGATACGGGAAGATTTCAATTAGATTACATCATGGTCAGACAGAGATTCCGAAATCAGATACTGGATTGTAAGGCGTACCCAGGAGCAGATATAGACTCAGATCACAATATAGTAGTGATGAAGAGTAGGCTGAAGTTCAAGACATTAGTCAGGAAGAATCAATACGCAAAGAAGTGGGATACAGAAGTACTAAGGAATGGCGAGATACGTTTGAAGTTCTCTAACACTATAGATACAGCAATAAGGAATAGCGCAGTAGGCAGTACAGTTGAAGAGGAATGGACATCTCTAAAAAGGGCCATCACAGAAGTTGGAAAGGAAAACATAGGTACAAAGAAGGTAGCTGCGAAGAAACCATGGGTAACAGAAGAAATACTTCAGTTGATTGATGAAAGGAGGAAGTACAAACATGTTCCGGGAAAATCAGGAATACAGAAATACAAGCCGCTGAGGAATGAAATAAATAGGAAGTGCAGGGAAGCTAAGACAAAATGGCTGCAGGAAAAATGTGAAGACATCGAAAAAGATATGATTGTTGGAAGGACAGACTCAGCATACAGGAAAGTCAAAACAACCTTTGGTGACATTAAAAGCAACGGTGGTAACATTAAGAGTGCAACGGGAATTCCACTGTTAAATGCAGAGGAGAGAGCAGATAGGTGGAAAGAATACATTGAAAGCCACTATGAGGGTGAAGATTTGTCTGATGTGATAGAAGAAGAAACAGGAGTTGATTTATAAGAGATAGGGGATCCAGTATTAGAATCGGAATTTAAAAGAGCTTTGGAGGACTTACGGTCAAATAATGCAGAAGGGATAGATAACATTCCATTAGAATTTCTAAAATCATTGGGGGAAGTGGCAAAAAAACGACTATTCACGTTGGTGTGTAGAATATATGAGTCTGGCGACATACCATCTGACTTTCGGAAAAGCATCATCCACACAATTCCGAAGACGGTAAGAGCTGACAAGTGCGAGAATTATTGCACAGTCAGCTTAACAGCTCATGCATCGAAGCTGCTTACAAGAATAATATACAGAAGAATGGAAAAGAAAATTGAGAATGTGCTAGGTGACAATCAGTTTGGCTTTATTAAAAGTAAAGGGACGAGAGAGTCAATTCTGATGTTACGGCTAAGAATGGAAGCAAGGCTAAAGAAAAATCAAGACACTTTCATAGGATTTGTCGACCTGGAAAAAGTGTTCAACAATATAAAATGGTGCAAGCTGTTCGAGATTCTGAAAAAAGTAGGGGTAAGCTATAGGGAGAGACGGGTCATATACAATATGTACAACAACCAAGAGGGAATAATAAGAGTGGACGATCAAGAACGAAGTGCTTGTACGAGGGCAGTTCAATAAGTAATGCAACACATTTTTTTTCTCGGCCAATTTTGGTTGAAAAACCGGAAATTTCTTGTAAATATTTTCAAACATTCCCGCTTCGTCTCGTATAGTTTCATTGACTTCCGACAGGTGGCAGCGCTGTACGGAGCTGTTAAAATGGCGTCTGTAACTGATGTGCGTTGCAAACAACGGGCAGTGATCGAGTTTCTTTTGGTGGAAAACCAGGGCATCTCAGATATTCATAGGTGCTTGCAGAATGTCTACGGTGATCTGGCAGTGGACAAAAGCATGGTGAGTCGTTGGGCAAAGCGTGTGTCATCATCGCTGCAAGGTCAAGCAAGACTGTCTGATCTCCCGCGTGCGGGCCGGCCATGCACAGCTGTGACTCCTGAAATGGCGGAGTGTGCGAACACACTCGTTCGGGATGATCGACGGATCACCATCAAACAACTCAATGCTCAACTTGACATCTCTGTTGGTAGTGCTGTCACAATTGTTCACCAGTTGGGATATTCAAAGGTTTGTTCCCGCTGGGTCCCTCGTTGTCTAACCGAACACCATAAAGAGCAAAGGAGAACCATCTGTGCCGAATTGCTTGCTCGTCATGTGGCTGAGGGTGACAATTTCTTGTCAAAGATTGTTACAGGCGATGAAACATGGGTTCATCACTTCGAACCTGAAACAAAACGGCAATCAATGGAGTGGCGCCACACCCACTCCCCTACCAAGAAAAAGTTTAAAGCCATACCCTCAGCCAGTAAAGTCATGGTTACAGTCTTCTGGGATGCTGAAGGGGTTATTCTGTTCGATGTCCTTCCCCATGGTCAAACGATCAACTCTGAAGTGTATTGTGCTGCTCTTCAGAAATTGAAGAAACGACTTCAGCGTGTTCATAGGCACAAAAATCTGAACGAACTTCTCCTTCTTCATGACAACGCAAGACCTCACACAAGTCTTCGCACCCGAGAGGAGCTCACAAAACTTCAGTGGACTGTTCTTCCTTATGCACCCTACAGCCCCGATCTCGCACCGTCGGATTTCCATATGTTTGGCACAATGAAGGACGCAATCCGTGGGAGGCACTACGCGGATGATGAAGAAATTATTGATGCAGTACGACGTTGGCTCCGACATCGACCAGTGGAATGGTACCGTGCAGGCATACAGGCCCTCATTTCAACGTGGCGTAAGGCCGTAGCATTGAATGGAGAATACGTTGAAAAATAGTGTTGTGTAGCTAAAAGATTGGGGAATAACCTGGTGTATTTCAATGCTGAATAAAACAACCCCTGTTTCAGAAAAAAAAATGTGTTGCATTACTTATTGAACTGCCCTTGTATTAACAAGGGTGTAAGACAAGGCTGTAGCCTTTCGCCCCTACTCTTCAATCTGTACATCGAGGAAGCAATGATGGAAATAAAAGAAAGGTTCAGGAGTGGAATAAAAATACAAGGTGAAAAGATATCAATGATACGATTCGCTGATGACATTGCTATCCTGAGTGAAAGTGAAGAAGAATTAAATGATCTGCTGAACGGAATGAATAGTCTAATGAGTACACAGTATGGTCTGAGAGTAAATCGGAGAAAGACGAAGGTAATGAGAAGTAGTAGAAATGAGAACAGCGAGAAACTTAACATCAGGATTGATGGTCACCAAGTCAATGAAGTTAAGGAATTCTGCTACCTAGGCAGTAAAATAACCAATGACGGACGGAGCAAGGAGGACGTCAAAAGCAGACTCGCTATGGCAAAAAAGGCATTTCTGTCCAAGAGAAGTCTACTAATATCAAATACCGGCCTTAATTTGAGGAAGAAATTTCTGAGGATGTACGTCTGGAGTACAGCATTGTATGGTAGTGAAACATGGACTGTGGGAAAACCGGAACAGAAGAGAATGGAAGCATTTGAGATGTGGTGCTATAGACAAATGTTGAAAATTTGGTGGACTGATAAGGTAAGGAATGAGGAGGTTCTACGCAGAATCGGAGAGGAAAGGAATATGTGGAAAACACTGATAAGGAGAAGGGACAGGATGATAGGACATCTACTACGACATGAGGGAATGACTTCCATGGTACTAGAGGGAGCTGTAGAGGGCAAAAACTGTAGAGGAAGAGAGAGATTGGAATTCGTAAAGCAAATAATTGAGGACGTAGGTTGCAAGTGCTACTCTGAGATGAAGGGGTTAGCACAGGAAAGGAATTCGTGGTGGGCCGCATCAAACCAGTCAGTAGACTGACGACCAAAAAAAAAAAAAAAAAAAAAAAAAAAAAAAAAAAAAAAAAAAAAAAAAAAAAAAAAAAAAACCTACAGACCTTAGGTCTAACCTTATCCTTCATTTAACCTGTACTCTTTGAGAATGATACCATTTTTGTTCTCTCTCAAGACTGTCTAACCTAAAAAACCACCCAGTTCACTCCCAAAGCCGCAGCTACCCATGTAGCCACCTCCCGTATATAAAAGGACCTATTAAGCAGAACCAGATACCTAACCAACCTATGGTGCAAATCGAGGAATCTGCAGTCTACATGGTCACAGAAATGCCTGAGCTACTCATTCAGATTCTCCACTCAGCTCTGGGCTACAAGTCTCCAATTGGTCTGGTCAACAATGCTAAAACAATATTTATATCTGTTCTTAGCAAACATACAGTAAAATGTCCTTATTTTCTTACATTACTTTCTCACTCTTAAGTATTATGCTAGGTTAAAGAAAATGGCAGTTCAACATCAAATACTGATTGAGTTCGAACAATGTTAAGCAGATTAAATATTAAACAAAAATTGAGGAAGGGGGGAAGGGGGATTGTACCAATATTTCACACCACCCAATATAGACTTAATTTTACTACTGTTTGGCAAAATTTGTATACATATTGGAAATCTACATTTATAGCTATATCCATACTCCATAAGCCACCATAAGGTTTGAATCAGATGGTTCATACTGTTATAGTTTCATTTACTGCCATTCTGTTCCACCCATGGATGGTATGAAGGAAGAAAAACAGTCAGTAGCCCCTCCGAATAAGTGCAAATTTCTTTGGTTTTGGTGTTGTGATCATTACATGAATGTATTTTGTAGAGTCTATATTTTTGTTGACTCATTTGGAATGTGGCCACTTAGAATTTTGAGTGTAAAACTCTCCACACTGCATGTTATTTGCTTTGCAACATCTCCCACTGCAGTTTGTTGAGCAGTTCAGTGGCACACTCATATTGACTAAACAATCCCATGATGTGAAGCTTGAGTTTCTTCTGCATACAAAATGCTCAAACAGCCTATGGGAATGCAGCCAGGTGATGTCTTTGACGACAGGCTGAATTTCTGTAAGATGTGTGGACAAAATATGTGATGAACTATGCAACACTTCTTTCAATCTTTCCAACTCTTCCATTAAACCAACTCCGTAAGGCCCCCACACTAATGAAAAATAGTCATTACTTGGTCAAATAAGGGTCTTATAAGTGACCTTTTTCACAAGTGAACCACACTTCCTTAAGATTCTCCCAATAAAGCTGAGCCTGGCATTTGCCTTTCCCATGGCTAGATTCATGAAGTAGTTCCATTTTAAACTGATCCAGACACAAATTCCTAGATACCTGCAGTTTGTGACAGTTTCCAACCACTGATCATTGATCGCATAGTCAAACAATATTGGATCTTAGTACATGAATTACATTATATTTGTTTAAGTTTGGACTCCTCTGCATATCTTTCCACCATGTGCTGACAATGAGCAAATATCTCTGCCTTTTTTAAGAAGTTTCAAAGATGTCACTTGCTTGTACACAACTGTGCCATTGGTGGAGACCTTGAAAGTTATCAACAAGATCATTTACATAAACTGCAAACAGCATCCACCATATCAAATTTCATTTGCTTACGATTATGTCTACCCATTAAGAACACCATACTGAGTTCTGACTGCTATGAAATATTAAATCTAATCACGTCACTTGCTTGTACACAACTGTGCCATTGGTGGAGACCTTGAAAGTTATCAACAAGATCATTTACATAAACTGGAAACAGCATCCACCATATCAAATTTCATTTGCTTACGATTATGTCTACCCATTAAGAACACCATACTGAGTTCTGACTGCTATGAAATATTAAATCTAATCACGTCACTTGCTTGTACACAACTGTGCCATTGGTGGAGACCTTGAAAGTTATCAACAAGATCATTTACATAAACTGCAAACAGCATCCACCATATCAAATTTCATTTGCTTACGATTATGTCTACCCATTAAGAACACCATACCGAGTTCTGACTGCTATGAAATATTAAATCTAATCACATTTCTTTAGATGTTTTGTACACATACATTTTTGTTTACTAGGTAATAGTGTGGAATTCTCAGGTTTTCTGGAAGCCAAGAAACACAATGCCACCTGAGCTTCATTATCTGTCTTATGGATCTCATGAATAAAAGATACCTAGTTTTACACGACTGATGCTTGCAGAAGACACACTGATTCTCATATAGGAGTTGTTTGGTCTCCAGTCATCATATGCAAGCAGCACAATAAACATTTCATAATTCTAAAATAATTGTCTTGACAGCTTTTGTAGTCTTAAATCAGTTATGTCTCTGCCTCTCCGAACATAGCTTTGGTTATGTTCTACACCTGTAGACATCTTCCAACACAGAAATAGATGATTGCTTCAAAGTGGACCAACAGTAGAGCCTTATATTTCCAATATCAAACAGAAAAGTAACAACTATGAATTACCTGCACTGTTAAGAATTTCTAGTGCAATAATGGGAAATCCTGGGTAGAAAGTAAACAATGGTATGAAGAAGGACAAAAAGGAAGATGGAAGGAAGAGTAGGGTTGAACATCTCATCACAGATGGGGTCAATAGAAATGGAGCACTAGCACAGTTTGGGGAAGAACAGGGAAGGGAATCAATCATGTCCTTTGCAAAGAATCCAATATGAGATTTGCCTTCGTATGGAAAGTTGAACCACTGTCCTTAATGCAAAGGCAGTATCTTGCAATTGTGCTACCTCACTCATTAGGCAAGCCCATAGCTCGGGTAGTAAATTTGCATTCTTCATCAGGACAACCAAAAATTTGTTAGGTGAGCTACAAAAAAGGAAAGTAGACAAGGAGGTCACCAGATATGGAGCACAAGCTGGTATCAGTAAAGGATGGTGAAGGGAAACATTATAAATGATTTATGGACGTTATGGAAAACCCAACTCTGTGTGGCTGGACATTGATTTGAATTGGCATCCCTCTGAATATCAGCCCAGAGTGTTACCAAATGCAGCTTAATTTGGTAGCTGACATAGTCGTCAATATATTTAAAATGTGTCCAGCCACTGATTAGTAGTTCTTATGCACAGCGAGTGATTACTCCCATTATAGCATTACATATTAAAAAGAACTTCAATTAAAAGCAACTGTACATCTAGCTTATGATTCTTTCAATAAATGAACTGGAATTGGTCGTAGATTTTCAAACCACAAGGTTTCACATTTAGGAAAATAGCAACAACAACTGCCCACAGAGAACAAGATTAAAAACATCAAACAAATTTCTTCTTATTTTTTCTGGGTGAGTCATGGTGTGAATATGGAGACTTATGCAGTTACCTGCAGAAATATTTTCTGGCTTGGACAGTAAGTGGACTTGTGTGTCCTATGTTGGATACTTCTTGCACAGACAGGCTAGCTTGGAAACCTGAAGACCACAACAACAATAACAATAACAACAACAAACAATATGCTATACACATGGAAAAGTATCTGAGCTATGAAATTTTCATTGTTTATCTAAGGACCTACCGAGCAGTGCACATTGTACATTGATTGTCAGTGTAATTTGTTACTCATGAGATGTTATCAAACATGTCATACCCAAAAAAGTCTAGCCTTTTCATTGGAAAGTACATAGCTAATCAAGCATTCTGCAGATGAACTGGCAACAAATTAAATTTGTCAAGGATTCAAACATGTGGACCTCAAATCTCATGAGCACACTAGACATATCGTACAACTGCAAACAATCTCGTGCACCTGATGACAATTCTATCACACAATAAATTTTAGATGTGCCTCCAGCTGATGAATTATTATTAGTTTTAGTATTGGAGGGCAGTGTGGAGGGTAAAAATCGTAGAGGGAGACCAAGAGATGAATACACTAAACAGATTCAGAAGGATGTAGTTTGCAGTAGGTACTGGGAGATGAAGAATCTTGCGCAGGATAGAGTAGCATGGAGAGCTGCATCAAACCACTCTCAGGACTGAAGACCACAACAACAACAACAACAACAACAACAACATAAGAACTCGGTACATATTTTCAAGACACTACTGTTTTCTCTGTAATTAACACAATGCACCTTATTTTTCTTGGATATATTTTTCAAAATCAATCTATGATATTTAGAATACATTTACTGTTCACAAGGTAAGATAAATAAATCTGAATGATAAAAATACATATACATTTTATCTAAATAGCTCCATAACATCAGCAGATAGTAAATATTATGATCCATACCTAAGAGTAAAACAATCAGTATGATGCTCTAAGACAGAAAGGAAGCACTTAATTGGTACAGGAGAAACAATATTAGAGCATGAAGCTGGAAAATGTACATTAAATAATAATGCTTGAATTTTAAAAGCAGTCTCATTACTGGGGGGAAGAAAGCAGGCAGGAGATAAAAAAAAGTACTGGAAAAGGAGCTGCTCATGATGTCAAAGTGGGGCATACTACAAGAGATAAAGTGTCAAAAGCCTGAGTATTAATAATGGACTGACAGTAAATCATAAATCAAACGTGAGATCTTTCAATTGGCAATATGTGGTTGCAGAAGGGGTGAAATGTGAAAAAGTTGGTAGGGGGAAAAGAATAAAGCAAAAAAAGAGAAACAAGAGAAAAAGAAATGTGAAGAAAGACATATCACACGAGACTGTAAAGGCAATGGCTAAATGTTGGGAGAGCCAAACTAAACTTGCACTTAGCATAATTTCATTTACAGCCAATGCAGCTCACTTTTATAATCCCTTCATTGCTGATTTCAATACATATTTGCCATCTCCAAACATCTTAACTATATGATACAAGTAGACTTTGTCATATGTGACTACATATGATATGCACTTGAAGATAATCCACAGCTTGACTTGTGCAGAATGAAACACAAACTGGGTGTACAATGTGAATACTGTTTTCCTGCTATTGAATGAAACAAGATCACACATGGGCATCTAACCACAGGCAGTCCAAAAACCAAATGGCTTAAACACTAAACATATAACAGACATCACTATTCCTTGTTCTGAGGTTATACGCTAGACTCTTGCTAAACCAGCTATTCCTCGCGCATATGAGTGCCGGATTAGTGGAAGTGACAGATTTTTGAGAGTGTCTAAAATTTAATGTAAACACATAGGGATTGTACTTTATCAAATCAAAGGATACATTCATTTTTACAAAAAACTTAGTCCTTGAGTGTATACATGCATATAAGTATCACTCGACATTCACTATGAAACATGTCCCAAAGTTTTAGTTGTCTCCATGATGATATGTGATGGTAGTATGCTTTATCACACAACGGCTTTACAATCATTTCATAGGTCCTGCTATGTTTCTGATTGTTGCATAATGTACTACAGCAAGACGTCTTCAGATTCAGCACCAGCAGTTTGAGATATCCTCATGTTCTCTCCTCCTATGTCCTCTTCTTTATCAGTTTCATCATGATTTTCCTGTGAGCTTATGATTACCTCTTTTCTGCTGAAGTATGGTCATAAATAATTTCTTGTCCAACACTGTTCCCAGCAACAATGGTTTTCTGTGAAGGACCTCAGTTCAGTTTATATCTAATTTCGAGTTTCTGCTTGAGGTCTAGCATAGCGTGTTTGCCTTTAGAAGCCATGATAAAGATTCGTAAGGGAAGCCACAGTTTCAAAGTTTACAGAAATGTTGAACATTATAATTAACCAACAACATTGTTGCAGATGAAATTTCATTATTGTAGGTGTCATTTTAGGTTGAACGTATAGAAGCTGGAAGTGTGCTGGATTATTGAAAGGCTGGACTACCGAGGGCCGTATTAGCGAGAGTCTAGTGCATATTGTCTATATCAATACTGTTTTGTCGTTCAATTGCATTCTGCTAGAGTGAAGGTCCCATGCACTCATTAGGTTGAACATATGATTGTAAGAAAAATACTCCTGAGAAATCTACATATTTATGAGACAGAACTGCTTGTCAATAGTGATCTTCAGATACAAAATGTCAGTCCTGCTGGCAGACACACATAAAAGTATGTCTATCAGCAGTAGGGTTGCCATTTTGCCTCCTAGAGGTTACTATGATCCAGAATTTATGTCTCATAATTTTATAATGGTATAATCATATGCAAATGTCAATAATGTGATACTTTGTATGATATGGTTAACAGATCTGAAAATGAGAAATATATTTCAAAACATGTGATAACGAAATAGCAAAAAATGTGCAGTTATAAGTACAACTAAAATTATTTCATGGTGAAAACATCATGAGAAAAATGGAAAGAAAATATATGAATTTTTGTGCTAAATAAGATTGTTTTTGTAGTAAATTACCATGACAAGTGCATCAAACAGTGACTGAAATGAAATGGGGAGCATTAATGCACAAGCAAAGTTGAAAAAGTTGAAGATTACATTTCTGTTTTCTCTGTATGTGTCAGTCCCCCTGTCATTCCTTCTATCACAATGACTATACTTATCTAAACAAAAAAAATGAATGTTTATTTGACATATTTGAGAAATAGTAGCTGTGTGACAGTATTTTCCAAGATGTCCTAGTCTGTGACTCGTATTATAATTATTCACTGTCTTTTTGCATGTTTATTTTTAACATCTGCTTCTTCACATCTTTATATTTCAATGCTGTCTACATTTCATTTTCTCATGTCATATACTCATCTTTTCTTCTGTCTTCTGATAGGATTTAATTACAACAGCAGCCATAATTACCCATTTCCTACCAGTACATCTGGGACCAAATTCTGTATCAAACTTGGGGCTGAATGTCCACAACTGTGGATAAATATGCATTTAAGTAGTATCAGAATTTCCATTTATCTATTCATTACAACAATGATTTTGCATGTTTAACCTGGTATACCTTCTTTTCCATAGAGTTGTCCTTAAAATGTAGTGTCCATGCATTAACATTAGCATCTCTCATCCTTTTATTGCTTTCAATTTCTATGCTGTGATCAATGATTTCATCAACTTGTTCAGCCATAGTGAGGTGATGAATATCCGGTGGAGGTGATTTGTGACCTGCTTCATCATCGTCATCATCAGTATCATCATTTTGGAATGGATCTCCCATAGCTCCATTGCTATAGTCAAGCTGCAAAGAAAATTTACATTTCAGTGTACAAGCATAATCTGTACAAGGAATTACAAACAGACCACAAAAATCTTTGAGAAGGAGACAAACTTTTTGAGTTCTTTCCTTCTATAATACATATGGCATACCACTGCATGCATGCCTGATGTCCCTACCAAGTATCACCAGTTGCCTTTTTCTGTAATTTCTAAATCTATTTTCATTTTTTCCCTATGATATAAACATGGAGAAAGGGCAAATAAAAGCAGCTTATAGTACGAATCTTTCTGGTAGATTAAAATTGTGTGCCAGACACAAACTCAAGGCCTTTTCCTTATGTGGGCAAGTGGTTTATGAGCTACCCAAGCATGACTTATGACCTGTCCTCACAGCTTTACTGCCACTGGTATCTCATCTCCTACCTCCCAAACTTCACACAATTTCTGCAAAACTTGCACTCCTGGAAAAAAGGACATGGGGCAAGACAGCCTGGGGGTTGTATCCAGAACGAATTTTTGGCTCTGCTGTTGAGTGTGCATGATATGAAATTTCCTAGCAGATTAAAACTATGTGCCAAACCAAGACTTGAACCCAGGACCTTCACCTTTCATGTGCAAGTGCTCTACCAACTGAGCCACTTAAGCAAGACTCGTGACCCATCCTCACAGTTTTACTTCTGCCGGTACCTTATCTTCTACTTTCCAAACTTCACAGAAGTTCTCCTGTAAAACTTTCCCATGAATCTTCCAGGACTAGCACTTCTGGAAGAAAGGATATGTAAAGACATGTCTTTACACTCTGAAGAGGAGTGTTACATTACATTACATTTATGGTTTTCCATGGATCCCTTTGGGAGGAGTCTCTGGGATGTGGAAAGAGTCAATTTTTTTTCTTAGGTACATGGATATTGTACAATTCTAATGCAGATAAAGTTATGAGCTATAATCCTTATGAAGATATTCATCGATGGAGTAGAAGGAGTTGGCCAAAAGGAAGTTCTTTAATTCACTCCGAAACCAATTTTTATCACTTACAAGACCTTTGATATGCTATGGTAAGTTACTGAATCCATGTACTTGACTCCTTTTTGTACTAATGTTAAGCTTTTATAGTTCTTACACAGATTGTTTATGGTTCTGGTATTGTAATCATGTTTTGCACTGTTTTGTTTATAAAGAGACATGGTGGAAATGACAAAGGACATCAATGAGTATATGTACTGAGAAGTTGTGGTTAAAATACCAACTTTCTTAAAGAGGTCTCTGCATGTTGATCTAGGACTGACACGAGATATAATTCTAATGACTCATTTCTGAATTTTGAAAATATTCTCTTTGTGAGAGGAGTTTCCCCAAAAGGTGATTCCATTACTCATTAGTGAATGGAAGTAGGCTGAATAAACTAACCTCTTCATTTTTAGATCACCTATTTCTGCTATCATGTATACTGCAAATGCAGCTGAACTAAGGTGTTTCATTAAGTCTAGAGTGTGAGTTTTCCAATTTAGGTTGTGGTCAATTTGTAGCCCTAAGAATTTGGCACTGTCTACAGCTTTAATTTCATGGTTTGAATACATTATACTTATAGGGTCAGGTATTCTTTATGAGGTACTAAACTGTATGTATTGGGTCTTGTCAAAATTCAGTGACAATCCATTTGCTGTTAACCACTCATTGATATTTACAAATATTTCATTAGCTGATTGCTCAGTGAGATCACAGGTACTGTTTTTTATACCAATACTTGTATCATCTGCAAATAAGGCAAAATTTGCATTTTGTGACACTACATATGGAAGGTCATTAATATAATAAATAGGAACAACAAGGGACCTAAAATAGAGCCTTGGGGCACCCCTTGTCTGATGGTTTCATATTTTGAATGACTATTGTTATGTGGTAAGCCTGATACAGAGACACACTGTTTTCTATTAAAAATATAGGATGAGAACCATGAGCCTGCTACTCCTGCTATCTCATAATATTTTAACTTCTGTATAAGGATATCATGCTTAACACAATCAAAAGCTTTAGCCAGATCAGAAAATATGCCAAGTGGTAACAACGTTTGATTTATTGATTCTAATATATCATCTGTAAAAGTGAATATAGCTTGATCAGTTGACAATCCCTTCCGAAATTCAAACTGACTGTGGATGGCAATATTTTTCTGTACTAAGTGTTTATAAAGCCTATTGTACATAACCCTTTGAAACACTTTTGAAAATATTGCCAATAATGAAATGGGACATAAGTTTTCCACTGGTGATTTGCCTCCTTTTTTGTGTAATGGTTTGACAATAGCATATTTAACCTCTTCATTTTTAGATCACCTATTTCTGCTATCATGTATACTGCAAATGCAGCTGAACTAAGGTGTTTCATTAAGTCTAGAGTGTGAGTTTTCCAATTTAGGTTGTGGTCAATTTGTAGCCCTAAGAATTTGGCACTGTCTACAGCTTTAATTTCATGGTTTGAATACATTATACTTATAGGGTCAGGTATTCTTTATGAGGTACTAAACTGTATGTATTGGGTCTTGTCAAAATTCAGTGACAATCCATTTGCTGTTAACCACTCATTGATATTTACAAATATTTCATTAGCTGATTGCTCAGTGAGATCACAGGTACTGTTTTTTATACCAATACTTGTATCATCTGCAAATAAGGCAAAATTTGCATTTTGTGACACTACATATGGAAGGTCATTAATATAATAAATAGGAACAACAAGGGACCTAAAATAGAGCCTTGGGGCACCCCTTGTCTGATGGTTTCATATTTTGAATGACTATTGTTATGTGGTAAGCCTGATACAGAGACACACTGTTTTCTATTAAAAATATAGGATGAGAACCATGAGCCTGCTAATCCTGTTATCTCATAATATTTTAACTTCTGTATAAGGATATCATGCTTAACACAATCAAAAGCTTTAGCCAGATCAGAAAATATGCCAAGTGGTAACAACGTTTGATTTATTGATTCTAATATATCATCTGTAAAAGTGAATATAGCTTGATCAGTTGACAATCCCTTCCGAAATTCAAACTGACTGTGGATGGGAATATTTTTCTGTACTAAGTGTTTATAAAGTCTATTGTGCATAACCCTTTGAAACACTTTTGAAAATATTGCCAATAATGAAATGGGACATAAGTTTTCCACTGGTGATTTGCCTCCTTTTTTGTGTAATGGTTTGACAATAGCATATTTAAGCCTATCTGGAAAAGTATCACTGTGGAGGGATTCATTACATAAGTAACTCAGTATGTCACAAAGTTCTGAGGAGGAACATTTAATTATGGTAGTGCTGATTTAATCATAACCATTGGAGCCCTCGTTTTTAAGAGAGCTAATAATATTAGAAATCTCTTTCCGTGAGATAGGATACAGTTGAATTTTGTCAAACTTCTGCAGAAATGCATTTTTTCAACATTCTAAGCTGTCTTCTGAGGAACTGTGCAAACCTAAGTTGTCTGCTACTGAAAGGAAAAAGTTGTTGAAAGTGTCTGCAATTTTGGAGGTATCTCTAATGAACTCACTATTTACATTTAACATAATTTCCTCATTTGCCTGATTAGTTTTTCCCGTTTCGCTTTTTACTATGTTCAATATAGTTTTTATCTTGTTACTAGAGGCATTTATTTTTTCTTGAAAATCTATACATTTTTAGGTTCTGATTACTTTGTTTAGAATTTTACAACATAACTTGTAATGTGATTTAGCTCTGTAGTCATTATTTTCCCTTGACATTAAGTACAGTCTTCTTTTTGTTTTGCAAGATACTTTTATTCCATTTGTAATCCAAGGTTTTGAAACATTTAATCTATTTGCTTGAGTGTGTGCTGATATGAAATTTCCTAGCAGAGTCTCAGTCTGGTACACAGTTTTAATCAGCCAGGAAGTTTGATATTAACATAGACACCACTGCAGAGTGAAAAATTCGTTCTGGGAGTTTATTGAATGTACATGTGGGATCCAACGTCAATGGAAATCATCATTTTAGTTCTCTCATGTTGTCTGAATTACAGTTTTATGTGCTGAGTTGACAGAAGGCTCAAATAAGAATGGTTTTATTATCATTCAATAGTGCTTGCAGTAAAGACTGACTATAGTTACTGTCCCTTGTTACTCTGTCTTTACAGTACCAGAGAACACAGTACAATGTCACAGCTATATTCTGTCAATTCTGGATGTGTGTATTATTATTAATGTTTTGCTTCCATGGTCAATAAAATATCTGAGTATCGCACTAGGACAAGTAAAATTAGAATCTGGAAAAATTTTGTATGTAATCAGAAACAAAATGATCCAGTCCTTTGTTACTGTATGTCACATGAATCATACAATGAGCACTTTTTGTGATGGGTAGGTGAACTCCATTCAAACAAAAATACGCACCTGATGCCCTTAACAGTTACATGTAGTGTATAGACATATTCAACAACAATCAATACCTCATTAATTATCAGTAGCTCAAGTTTAGTAGTACAGAGACACTTGCTAGATTCCAGCAACAACATCAACTAATATTAGCAAAACATGTGAACAGATATAAAGGGGACACACACTATCTTCTTGTTTTTCATTGAAGAATACACACTAAGCACTGAATATTTGGATCATTATAATCAGCCCTACACTGAGGGAAGAAGCATGAATGATCATGCAGGTTGCAGTGATGCAGTATGTATTACAGGCTGCCAGGAAAACAGAGAAATCATGCAACAGGAAGCCCAGGTTGAAATGTCAACAACATTATGAAAAGGTAGGATTGTTATTCACTATAAAGATGACACGATGAATTGCAGACAGGTACAATGAAAAACAGTTGTTTCATTGTGCCTGTCTGCAACTCAAAGTGTTATCTTTACAGAGAGAAATCACACAGTTTAATTCTATGTACATAATACAGGGAAAGCTACCGATTTAGACAAACTGGATGAAACACAGATTATAATGGTCATAAGATGGAAACAAGCACCATGGAAATGGTGAGACACATTTTGAATTTGTGTGATGGCATTAATAGTATCTCTCAGAATGTTAGAAAGAATTGCATATTTAATATATGAAGTGCTACCTTCTATTTTTAAGTGTCCCAACTTCTAGCTAGTCAAATGTGGCAGGTCCCAACTTTTGACTTGCCAAAGGTGGCAATTCTACACAAGCTACATGATGGATGAAGTTTCATATGCGATTTTACTCAAAGTATAAACAGCCATAGGCATATTTAAGACTACAATACACTGCATTCTGCATATATTTAACTGTGTAACAGATTTGTTCCTTTCAATAAAATTCTCATGGTTTGTGACCACATTATCAATATGTAAAATTGTCCTACATTTCGGCTACTGTAGCAAATGGCCTTCCCCAGGGTGTTTTAAGAGATGTCAAGTATGGAAAGAAGCTATCAATAATGGGGACAAAAGAATATGGGAGGGGGGTCCAGGAGCCCTTGGCCAGAACTGCTTTTAAAATTTGACAATAAAAAAATCTTGATTTGGAGCCTAATTATAATGCTTGAAAAGTAAAAATTTAGGCCTTTAACTCCTAGTGAGAAAGACAAGGTAGGGTGCTGGAAATTTAAAAATTATAATCAGGGTTTTGTTTCCCAAAATATAAAATGTTAGTCGAGTGTGAAATAAGACCAATTCTCAAATGACAAAACAGTTAAAAACACTGCAAAATTGGTAAGCACAAGGAGAGGAATTTTCAAAGAAAAAAACTAATGACTTGAAACTTTTGTCATTTACACACGAACAACATAATACACTGTGTAAAGGTTAAAAAGTGTAATTCTCCACAAACACAGAATAGGGCAATGCATATGTCACTAATAACTTGGGAACTGTGGTTGCATTTGCTAATGATGTGTTCAAAAGCCCTTTGACATAATTGTTAAGGCATAAGAAAAGTGCCTAGCAAAAAACTACTCTGCTAGTGTACTCGTGACTTCAAATTTCAACATAATACAAGTTTACGCACCCACAGTAGTGAAGTTCATGAGGCACCCCTGTATTAAATAAGTGTTTGTGTATATGATAATAGTTTGTGCTAAACAGATAATAATGAGTGTTGCATTAATACTGAAACAATACTGGTTCACAAAATGATGCAACATAAAACACGGTGTTGTCAAATTAATGAGATAAATCAAATAGCAAATTCTATAATTTTAATATGGCTCCCATAAGACCATAATTTTAGCCTACAAATCATGATAATTATGGACAAATCATAATACTTGGCACATCTGTGTAGTGCTGACTGATAAATGAGAAAAACTTAACTTCTTATATGCTAGTAGAAGAAACTGTTTTCATGCTTTGCTAAAGGGTGTTGAAGATGAGGAGGAGGGGTGTTAGACACACTTTATTGCTGTCTGTTTTATTTCTTGTCACTAGTGGAAACAGACAATTTTTATTGATGTTTACTTTATTTCTTGTCATTAGTGGAAATAGGTCAATCAGGAACACTTAGCAGTAGTGAAAAACAGTTGTTTTTATGCTGCCTGGTGCATGGTGAGGTGTGCCAGTACTCTGTGTACCTATGGCTGCATTTGTTTTCCATGCAAATGTGATTTGCAAGCGCTGTCATGCTGTAGCACTTTTACTGCTGGCAGCCAAAACATAGTAAGTATGTACTCATCTTCTTTATTCATGTTGGCAGGTCACTTAGTTATTTCTATTGCCTCTCTAATCTTCTTCCTCACAGTAAGTAAAGGCCTGTTGGGCCAGTACTTGGGCTTCTTGAAGTATTATCTGTTTCTCATACTCTTCATGGTGTTTTGCTATGGCTGCATTGGCATGCCATCTCAGATGAATGTACCTTTCACGTTCAGGTATCCGTGTACCAATCAGTCACCCCCACATCGCCCACATATACTAATTCACATTTGCAGCTGATTTCATGGATTCCCACAGTACGTAGCTTGTCGACTGCATCTTTCACTGAGCCAAGACCATTTTTTATTTTGTTGCTGCTTCGGAAAATTGGCTTGACATGTGGCCTGTGAAGAATTTTGCTAACATGTCCAATGAACCCTTGCACACATGGTAACAGGGCAATGTTTTTTTTTTCCTTCCCTCTTCCCTATAGCCTCCATCCTGTGTCACCTTAGTTCTACCAATCACCTTCAACTCATAACCACTGGCTTCGAAGCTCTCCAGTCTACACCATTATGGCGAATGCTGTCTCTGTTAAGGTGAAAATACCTTTGTCATCTGACCACATGGAGAAGAAGAGAGATGGAACCTTCACCAACACCTCAATCAACAACATAGCTAAATCCAATTTACCATGGGGATCGAAGAGCGGCCTTTCCTCAACATGGAAGTTTACTGAAACCTAGATGGTAAGCTTGGCCACAGAATGTACAGAAAATCCCCTAGCTCTGACAGGTAATTACATGCCTCTTCCCAACATTGCCCTATGCAGAATAAATCAGTCGCTGCACACATTAACAAAGAGAGCCTGGAGAATGAATGACGTACATCTAACAGAGAAACTAAGAAACCTCTGGTCTGCTTTTGGAGTCAGTGGTTATGAGCTGAAGAAGATAGATAAAATCATAGCAACACAGGATGAAGGTAATACAAAATAGCAGAAGGAACTACAAAATACATCTCTATTAAAATACATGCATGGGCTCAAAGTGTGGACAAAATTCTTTGCAGATCTGGTATTAGCTCAGTTTTCTGGAGCTGCAACAAAATAAAAGATGTTCTTGGCCAATGAAAAATGCAACTGACACGCTAAATATTGCAGCAGTCTACAAAATCAGCTATGAGTGTAGGCTATTGTATGTAGGTGAGATGGATAACTGAATGTGAAAGATATGTTCATCTGAGACAGCACACCAATGCAGCAATGGCAGAACACGATGATGAGTCAGACAAACAGATAATATTTCAAGAAGCCTGTGTACTGGCCAAACAGCCACTTACCTTGGCAAGGAAGATTTGAGAGGCAACAGAAATGGCTAAGTGACATACCAACATGAACAGAGAAGAAAGATTTGGACTTCCAACCCAGCATCTTGATTGCCAGCAGTAACAGCACTATGGGACGACAGCATTCTCAGAACAACCCACAGAGGCACATAAGACTATGATGGGTGTAGGTACACAGAGTACTGGCACACCTTAGCCAGCACCAGGCAGTTATTAAACAGCACTACTTCACAACTGTTGCCTGTTGCTCATTCACCTGTTTCCACTAATGACTAGAAACAAAGCAAACACCAATAAAGAATGTCTGACATCCTTCCTGCTCATCCTTAGTATAAGTACAATTTTTTTCCCTAGTATATAAGAATGTAATTTTTTTTCATTCAGCAGTTGGCACAGCACCAAGAGGAATGTCATTTGCAACAATGGCCAAAATGTCAGATGATTTAACATATTCACAATGCAGTCACATATCCAAAAGAATTTTACTGACAGTCAGAATGGCTGTGGAAATCTTTGTTTACAGATTTGTAACTGTTGGATGCTACACAACTTGACCATGCTGAAAAACACTTTTGGCAATTGGTGTAATGAAATGATCAACAAATTTCACAAATGAAATGAAAAATCTGTATACAACATTATAATAGGAGAGGAGACTTGATTATATTTGTACGAGCTAGAAGCTAAGCAGCAGTCAGTTGTTTGCATGTTCCAAGATCAACCAAAAACCAATACCAGTGATTTGTTGGAGAAGCATTTACAAGAAAATGATGGCTTCTTTCTTTGATTACACTGGACATTTCATAACTGTTGATTTAGAAATTCTAAAAAAAACATTATAGCTGAATGGTGTGCAACAATTTGTTTGCCACAAGGCACTGATGAAACCAGGAAAAGCAAACATGAACTTTTACTACTCTTCATCACGACTGTACTGGCTGACAAACTGCATGTCAAAAACTTGATTATTACATGCATACTCTGAGGTACATTCCATCTATGCAACTAATTGAAGTCAGTTTGTTTATTGCCACACGCATTTTGCTTCTTTCACTTGAGAAGCATCTTCAGTGGCCCGTAATACAAGTTTATTTTTACACATACAATAATCATATTATGTGGTAGATACAATACATTGCTATGTTACATTCTGTAATGTAACTAAGAGTTACATCATTTATTTTACAGTTCTGATTGAATTTAAAGTGTTGGATGGTCTTGTGGAGTCTGAGATGGCTTTTCTTGAAACTGTTGTATAACTTGACAGGAAATGCCTGACATGGCTGTATTATTGTCATTTTTTCTGTTTGAATCTGCCTGTCCTTAGTTGCTTTACATTCATGGAGGTATGTCATTAGATGGAGAAAAACAATGAATTGACACCTCATCACTCTTATTCATTTGATTCATTGCTATAAGATTTTTTTTTCCTTGTGATAAACAAAATGAATTTCATCACCTCACAAAGCCACTGGATCTTTCCAAAACAATTTTTTTGAGATATCAACATTAGAGTGGAAAAAATGTTTTGAGAATTTGTTAAACACATGAAAAAGCAAGAAAATTTTAAAAGAAAATCTTTCTAAAAACTTAAAATGCAGTCCTCATTTAATCCATACCACTATTAACTTCAGACATTTTCTATGGAAAAGACATATCAATGTTCTGTTACATTGTGGGTATGATCAATCAGTTCATCAGTGTGTGAGGTATGCAGTATGGCAACAACTTTTAAACAAAAATTTTTGGGGTAGAACTTTCTATCTCATAAGTTGGAAAAATTCTAAATACGTGCTACTATATGCTCGGTGAGTAAGAGAACTTGAAGCAAATTCAGAGGCTCAGTGGATTTCACAGTAGAGTTACACATCATGTGCACTGTGTATCAGGTAGGCGTTCTCATTTTAGAGCCACAATCATTTCACATGGCACTGACATTTGCCAACTGTATCTTTGATTTTCTTATGGTCATCAAAATGATTATACGTTAAGAGAGGCTAGAAGAAACAAGTGATGCTTTCCATGTCTAATCGTAATTTCCTGGTAGTCATAACCTGCAGCAAACAATGTTTGCTTGATTATATCAATTCCGCTTAGAGACAAAATCACTTCATCTTTTGAACAATGTGATTCTGAAGATGAGGGGACTGATCAGTTCACAAACAAGCGTTCAACTAGAACATGTGTTCATGACAAAGGCAATAGCTCAACTCAATCACCATTGCGCAGTGTGCTCTGGTATTCCAGGCAACAAAATCAGTGTACATACAGAACTCAAGAACTATAAGAGGCAAGTACAGAACACATTTGTATGTATGAGTAATGGATGATGAACTCTTTTGGATTACTTCTTTCAACTGTGGTGAAATCAATATCTCATGTGAGTTATTAACCATATTTGGCTTCATATATGACATGAGTAATGACATAACTTTGCTATAGATAAATATATGTATTTTCAAACTGAGAAATTGCATTATTGGTGGGTTATAGGAAAATATCAGTGAGGAGTCAAACAAGCACGGAAACAAAAAGACAACATAAACTGTGAGAAGTCAACATAGCAGATACAAACATTTCCAAATGGAATTTCTGGTTGCCAATCAGTAGTTGTTTCGTCATCTATAGATGATTGATTATTGTGAGCAGTGGTGATGACAGAACTATTATTGTTATTGTTGGAGATAACAGTAACCATTGTCCCAGCCTTCTCATCTTCTGACCACAGCCGTGGCCTTGAATAACGTCCTTGATATACTCTCTTCCGTGGTCTTAGAGGCTCCACTTGCTTTATTAAAAATGTTTCAACTCCTTGTTCCTGAAATACAAAATGTAGATGTTCACTAATCAATAGACAGTTACACAGATTTATTTAAAAAAATCTCTTCAATGAGGTTGTTATAATGAGCTTAGATGACAAATGTAAACATTTGAAGTCCCATATTTTATTTATGCAACACAAATTGTTGCATTGTATATTAAGAAAGTAAAATTTAGAGGTTTGTAGATACCCGTAACAAGAAAGGCTGATTGTTCCTTTTTGAAGATAAGGCTGTGTTTAGTACAGAGTAAGGACACAAAAATAATAAAAATAAAGCAATATACCAAAGAACATTACTCACAAAACAAGAACTACAACATTACAAAGAGCGTCAAAATCCAAAATAAGTGAGACAGAATAAGACAGGAACCAACAAAGTAGCAATTATTCCACACATTCCTCAGTTTTAGCAGAAATGATATTTTTCTCAAGAGAACTCCATAATTTAAATGACATGTTGTAGTAAATGGCGTGCATACAATGTTCATCATTTGTGCATAAAACTATGTTGTTACTGTTCAAATATTTATTCTGGTAAATACTTTTTAAATTATTCCAACAAGTAGAGGATCAGTCATACTTTTACGTCTGTGCATCTGTCAGTGTGGTTCCAGTTGTTACTGTCACAGTGGTCACATAGCTTGGAAAGGGTTGTTTCAAAAAGATGCTTCAGTTTGTTTTAACACTGGCACTCGAAAGAAGCAATAGTCAATTATCACTAGAGAGCATTGATGCATTAGTTTTATCACACACACACACACACACACACACACACACACACACACACACACACACAGAGAGAGAGAGAGAGAGAGAGAGAGAGAGAGAGAGAAACTGTGGACTCTTAACTCTAGAAGAACCTCAGTGAAACATGATATACAGTATATGCAATATAATTATGAACTAACAGGCAATATCTGTTGTAACTCCAATATTTTCACAGTACTGCAGTTCCCAATATCAAAATATCAAACATAGACAGCTCCAAACATATTCAGATGAACATCGGTGAGATTTAATTCAGCCTGGTACATGGACCGGTAATTGGCTCCAAATGCAGCAGATATGAATTCTAATGACAGCACAGTTACTTTGGGTTATGTGAAAGGATACTGGAAACTGCAGGCTATTTGTGTTGTAGCAAGAGCAAATACAATGTATGGAACACAGTACTTTATAGAGCAACAAGTAAGATAGTGCATAGCGCTGAACACATTGATTGGACTACAGTAATACAGCGTGAAGAATAGGCCAAGTACTCATTTGCATTCACTTAAACAATGATGTTTCTTTGGCAGCTCACCAGAGCGTGTCAGGGGGCCAACCAGGAGGCCTCTATAAGCAGGCCTGTGATCTGAATTGATGTGTGCTCTCTGAAAATGTGCATGTCATGAGTGAAAGAAAGTAGCTACAAAAATCATCTCTCTTATACTGGAATAACAACTGGTAGTGTGGGATTTATATCACCTCAGACAAACAGGTGGTACTCTCACACACATAAGATTCGTTTTGTTAACTAAAAAGAAAAAGAGATAATAGAGAATATGAAATATGTGACTGGGTAGAAAGAGACAGCTACTCTGTATGGATCTCTTTAAAAAATTACAGAAGCATTTTCAGTGAATAATGTTGGATTATTTTATATATGTGATATCTTTGCATACATTCTGGAAAGGAAATGATAGAAACCATCCAGCTGCAGAAGATGGCTCCATACAACATCAAGGAACTGTGAGGGAAACTAAGTTTATCAAGTGGGCTATGCAACTCATAACAACAGTTTTTAAAGAGAGAGAGAGAGAGAGAGAGAGAGAGAGAGAGAGAGAGAGAGTGCAGTCCACAACATACATCCTCTTGCTTGCCTACAGGAGAATCCACACTCAATGCCAGTCTACATGACTGACGATGATTCCATATCCAAACCAAAACAATTCTGTCTCTGGTTATTCTCTGGATTCTTCACGATTATGCTTTTAATGGAAATCTTAAGTGATGCTAAGCTCTCTCAATATGATTACTGAGCTTTACTCAGTACTGCCACATACCTAATGCACTCTCAGGCGTCCATAAATTGCAGGTACATGTGTTCAACTTCATTCAGTATTACTTCATACTTACTGTTACAGCAGACCCATTACACAGAGAGCTTGTTTTTACTGTGCTTCAATAAGCATGTATTGTCATCGATTTTAAAAATAGTTATCCCTCCAATCACAGTAATGATGATAAAATCAATTTCAGCTGAAACATAGACATTAGTGTGTGTGTGTGTGTGTGTGTGTGTGTGTGTGTGTGTGTGTGTGTGTGTGTATTAGAGAGAACAAGAGAGAGATATTTTTATTAACGTGTTCTGAGCTTGAAAGTGGATATTGTTTTAGTCTTTATAATAATAAGTTGTTATTTCCACAAAAGATTCAGGGTGGTAGAGCCCACAAACACTAAAACATAAACTCATTACATGGAATATATTTTTGCATCCCACTGTCTCCACCTTCTCAATGCAATACTTGTAAGTGCACTGATAAATCACTGCAATACTTGTAAGTGCACTGATAAAGTGTATATTTTTCCTAAGGAATTACACATTCACATGATTCTTTTAGAATATCTGTACATTCTAGCTACATAAAATTGCCAGTATTTACTTGGGTGACAACATAAAAAGAATATCACAATAGACATTAGAACATTTTATTGGCTCTACTACCTTACACTACAGTCATAGATACCATTATGTCACCTTCTTCTAGCATTATCAATAATCTACATCTACATGGATAATCTGTCTGGCAGAGGGTTGACTGAACCACCTTCACAATACTTCTCTATTATTCCAATCTCAAGCAGCACATGGAAAAAACGAACACTTATATCTTTCCATGTGAGCTCCGATTTCCCGTATTTTATTATGATGATCATTTCTCCCTATGTAGATCAGCATCAACAAAATATTTTCACATTCGGAGGAGAAAGTTGGTCATTGAAATTTTGTGACAAGATTCCACCGCAATGAAAAATGGCTTTGTTTTAATTATGCCCATCCCAAATCCTGTATCATGTTGGTGATGCTCCCACCCCTGTTTCATGATAATACAAAATGTACTGCTGCTGTCTGAAATTTCTCGATGTACTTTGTTAATCCTGGTTGGTAAGGATTCCAGACCATGTAGCAGTACTCCAAAGGAGGACAGACAAGCACAGTGTACGAGTCTCTTTAGTAGGTCTGTTACGTTTTTTAAGTTTTCGGTCAATAAAACACAGTCTTTGGTTTGTCTTTGCCACAAAATTTCCTATGCATTTCTTCCAAAGTAAGTTGTTCGTAATTGTAATTTCTAGGTATTTAGTTGGATTTAAGGCCTTTAGATTTGACTGATTTATCATGTAATTGAAGTTTAAGCTATTCCTTTTAGCAGTCATGTGGGTGACTTCACACGTTTCATTATATAGAGTCAACTACCAAGTTTTGCACCATACAGATATCTTTCCTAAATTGTTTTGCAATATGTTTTGACCTTCTGGCAACTTAACTCGATGATAAAAGACAGCATCATCTGCAAACAACCTAAGATGGCTGCTCAGATTGTCTCCTTAATCATTTATATAGATAAGGAACAGCACAGGACCTGTAACACTATATTGGGAAATGTCAGAAATCACTTCTGTATTACTCAATGACTTTCCATCAATTACTACAAACTGTGACCTCTCTGATGGAAAATCACAAATCAGGTCACATAAATGAGACGAAATTCCATAAGCATGCATTACAATAAAAAAATGCATATTTGACTGCATTGGGCTAGGTAAAATAGACACTTACCTTCAGGTAATTATCACGGGTCTCACCGTACCCAGGCTCCACTTCATAGGCATTATTAAGACAATCTAATGTTGCCTTTGAGATGTGGACTCGCCTGGGAACCAATATCAGCCTCAGTATATTGAAATAAGGGCAATCAGTTAACTGTAAACATTATGTTAAAAGCTGTCCAGCTCTGTTTCAGGAAAAAAATCTATAAGAGGAAAAACAGAAATACACAGTGTGATCATTATTAATGGTGGAAACACATACAGTTGAAAGTACATGACGCTAGTAGCAAAAAAGTCTAGCAAATATGGGCTCTAAATTGCATACTGGCACCTGAAGATCTATGAGCACTTCTTAATCTTCGATATGGTGAAACAAATCTCTTCCACTAAAAGCTCTTTGCTTTCCATATTTTGGGAGGAGGTAGTATGGGACAAAACAAGAAAAAATTGTACAGTAAACATGAGTTAAACAAGTGCTCACAGCTCTTAAAGGATGCACTTTAGAGCCCCCGTTTACCAAACTTTTTTTTGTTCCATACTGCCGCCTCTCAAAATATGAAAAGCAAAAAGCTTGCAGTAGAAAGGATTTGTTACACCATACCAAGGATGAAGAAGTATACATAGCGCTTCAGGTATGCATTTTAGAGCCCAAGTTGACTGGGCTTATTTGTTACTAGTAGCGTGTACTTTCAAATGTATGCATTTACATCACTAAATATGATACACTCTATATATCAAAAGGGGGACAGAGTGTATGTTTGTGTGTGGGTGTTTGACAGGGAGGCAGGCAGGGAGGGAGAGAGGGAGGGAGGGAGGGATGATCATGTACAGTGGAAGTTATGAAAGATATTTTATTCATCTCATCTCTTTAACAGCAGTAAACGTGTTAAGTCTGATAGGATCATGTGAAAAAGAGATCAGACATTAAGAATTAAAACGCTCACCCTGGAATACCTCCACTTTCCATATGATTGGCAAGAGTTACATCATAAGACCAAACATCGAACTGCCATTTCCGCAGCCCAAGTACTCCACATAAAACAGAACCTGAGTGTATGCCAATTCGCATATTTAAATCTACCTGTAACAAGAAAGATGAGTTCTTGAATTAATAGAATTATTGTTTTAAATACACACTGAGAGGCATAATAAGGAGAATACCGGGGAGGATTTAGGAGAGGAAAATCATCGGTCAGAGAGGAATTAAATGTAAAGCTCTTAATCGGGAATCAGAAACTGAGCCCAAAATCTTCATGTATCCTTTTTTGATTTAAAAAGAAAAGCCTATGATTCCATAGATAGTGACACATTATTCAATATCATCAAAGTTTGGAACTGGCAATAAAAAAATGGCATTCATTAAGCAAATTTGGACTAATACAATTTCCAAAGATGAAATTTTGGGTGAAATATCAAATATTTTGAAATTCAAACAGGTGAGAGGCAGGGGCACAGACTGTCACCATTTATTATTTTATGTTTCAGAGAGTGCAGTACAAGAATGTTAAAAAGAAAAGGACAAGAGGGAATAAGTAAAAACTTAGCTTTTGCTGATGATTTAGCAATCTTAGCAGAGAACCTACAAGATGTAACAAAACAGATAAACATTCTCTAAGAGCTAGCAGAAAAAAACTGGGTTATTAATTTCATACACATGACAAATGTTAACCCGTATTTCACATTTTCAAGTGATCTAGACTTTAAAAAAAGCAAAATTGAGGAGAATGCAGAATCGAGGAAAATGTTAGAACCCCCAAAATATCAGCAAAAACATATGTAATTGGCATATACGATTAAAAATCATAATCCTCTTCAATACATTACACAGTATCTGTACAAGTGAAGGAAATTAAATGTACAATGCAGTAATGAATTTCATCACATCTTAAAAAAATCACAGATGTGTAACAGAAAGTATAAACTTACTAAAAAATTGAAATTTGTACCTGGGCAGAAGGTAATCGAGCTATTTTTTGACACACTATAACCACAAATTCTATGTCAAAACATATATTTTTCAGAGGTCTTTCCTTTGTGCTTACCCAGACAAAAGCAAACATTGATGAATGTGGTGAATTGAAGCGAAAACTGTGAAGTGCGGTGGAAGGTATCTGAATCTGACATGTGGGGCTGTGTGTTTTCTATCTGTAGCCAATGCCTGTACAGCATATTCTGGTGATGTGAAGGCAGTGACCTCTAGTGTATCGCTTGTAAACTTTTCCTTGTTCATTGTGCTGCATAGTCAAAGTGGAACATTCTGCAGTACTGCAGCACATGCCATTTGCACTTCGAACTCATCGTTTGCTGTAGTGTACATACAGCAGGTTTTGTGAAAGCACATATATACACACGTTTTCCTTCACACATGGTACTTATTTATACCAATGAATATAAAATAAAGGTAAGCCTGCTGTGATTTCAGTGTTCCTTTGTCCCATCAATCCATTCCATTTATAACAATCTGTCTGCCATCATAATGCATTAAAGACCACTGAGAGCTACAACAAAGATGAACAACTGTTCACTAACCACATTCTACTAATTGTGGTGCTGCACATAGGAAACGGAGTAGCCTCCATTGGAGTAGCATATGTTGGCTGCAGTAGGTAATATTCTGTTGATAGGTTCCAAGCGGAACTACTGTAAGTAAAATTAATGCACACTATGGGGGTATGAGGTTTAACTATATAAATTAAACATAAGTGGAAGCCACAGTCAGTTCATTTGCTATACACCAATCACATCAGCCATTCTTTGGAACAAGCCACCGACTAAGCTTGTTGTTTATTATTTTATGTGCTAGAAGCCCTCAGTTACCTCTTACGAGTGTGCAAAACTCACTTTTTTCCTAATAAGTTTATAATATGATGTAAAATTTTGAAATTTATTTCTTGTTTATTTGTGGCTATGAGATTCGGTTATGTCAGTTGACATTATGAGTGTTGGAAAAATTGCTGCCTTGGAGGAGGAGAATGAAATTCTCGCATAAACTTTGATTTATAGCTTATGTATCTGATTATGCTTTATAATCCAGTACTTTACGAATTTTCAATGTTTCATGAGCTACGGTCTATAAACTTATTACGTGTATTAGTGTGTTGTGATGGCTGTGCTGGTTGTTGGTGATGTAACAAGTCACCAGTGAGTAAGATATCACTAGCTGGAAATGACCGACATTTCCTTGATTCTGATCGAGCATATTCTTCAAGACTCAGTATTTGTATTAAAGAGACTGATGATCAATATTGTTGCTTAATACTGTACATTGTAAATATATGAGCCTGAGTTAAGTGGCAGAAGAAAAGGTATTGGCTCGGCTTGGAACACTTCATGTTGACTGCCCTATTCTCTTAACTCCGCCACCACCCACAGTGTGAACCGTCTGTCTTTAGTGGCACTTATAAGCTGTTCAGTCACACCAGACATCAATAGGAAGAAAACCGGATGAAGTCAAGAAAGATATCTAGTAAGAATGTAGAATTGAGGAAAACTTTACTAGGAAGAAACCTAAAATAGGAGAATTTTTAGCACTGATCTTATGGACTTTCACAGGGGCTACAAATTTATGGCACAGAATCACGAAAAACATAAAATTGGAGTAGGCCTACTTAAAATCGAAGTTCCACTGTACATAGAACCAAAATATGGAAAAATAAAGAATGTTTCAGAATTTAAATACTCGGGAGAAATAACCCAGCTAAATGCTCTGGACAAAGCAGCTACACAGTTTGCTCAGGTTCAGTGATTCACACAGCGGATTCCCACACTGCTCTTGTTCAACAACAGAGCTCTTGCTGCTACTTTGTTACTGTATTGTAGAACCCAAAATATCATCGAGTAGGTGCTAATGTATGAAAACTGTTCTTGTAAACGAATATTTTCTTAACTCTTAATTATAGCTATTGTAAAGGGATATTTGCTTTACTCTTGAATTATAGCTCATTTTATTTTATTTCTAATTAACAGCTTATATACTGGTTATCAGTAATTTAGGAGGAGCAAATAAAATATGTTGTTTATTACGCATAATACTGAAACCAGCATACAGTAGGTGCTTTAAACAATAAGATACTAATTTTGCTTTGATTATTATTAGAAAGGTTATACGATTAGTAATTTATTTACTACAATCAAGCATTTAATTTAACGTGTGCAATATTTTTCATCAATGTAGTTCATTTAAGTAATATTTTATTATTTTAATTTTTCTTAAAACCACTCAGAAAATTATAAAATCTGTAAAATCTGCACAGAAAAAAGTTTGAATGCTAGTTTTATGGTGGGTAGTGGTGGTGGTGGTGGTGGCGGTTGGTTGGGATGCAGGAAGGGTGTGAGGTAACTTTGACAGTTCTCCCAGTGGTGCAGACTCACCTCGATGTGGTGTTGTCCTAATGTACGAAAACATGTAAGACGACAGTTTGATAAGCACAGTATAGAGAAGTAAATTTGACTGATTTTGGCAGCAACATGTGAATGACAGTGTTTTAACACATTTCAAACGTATTTCAGAGATACAGAACACAAAATGAAAATTACCTGTGTTCTCTGGCGTACATGCTGAATAGCCTTGATCATATGCAGCCCCATCTCCACACAGCAGTGAGCATGATCGGCACGTGCTTTTGGCAAACCAGAGACACAGTAGTAGCAGTCTCCCAAAAGTTTGATGCGCAGGCAGTGTGTCTCCTGGAACAAGGGGACCCTCTCAAGCATCTGACTGTGGCCAAGAACATCATTCAAGAATACATATAACCACTATGCAAATATGGGACAGCTTTTAGTTTTTAAGGAAATATGTGAAGTAATTATACATGCCAAGAAAACATCTTTGGATACAAATATATACTCATAAATTGTGTAGCCTTCTATCTACAATATATATATTATTTCTACATCTACGCTGCAAACCACTGTGAAGTGCACGGCAGATGGTACGTCTCATTGTACCACTTTTTGGGGCTTCTTCCCATTTTCCATTCACAAATAGAGCACAGGAAGAATGATTGTTTGAATGCCTCTGTATGTACTGTAATTATTCTAATCTTGTCCTCACAATCCCTATGTGAGCGATAATTTGTTATATTTAAGGCCAGTTCTTGGAACTTTGTTAGTACACTTTCCCGGAATAGTTTACATCTATCTTCAAGAGTCTGCCATTTCAGTTTCTTCAGCATGTTTGTGATGCTCTTTCACAGGTTAAACAAACCTGTGATCTTTTTAAAAGAGAAAACTGCCATTTGAATGTGTATTATTATATTTACCTTTTTCACTAACAAGATTTTAGCTTTTATGCCATTTTCAAGTGTAGCACTAAAGGCAGTTAGATGATAATTAAGTTGTATGAACAAATATGACTTAATACTGATCTAACAACCTTTAACACTGTACATGATAATTCCATAAAAGCTGAAATTTGGATGGTACAAAAGATAAATATGTCTCACACTTGAGCAGTCTTCTAGAATGTCTCGTAAGTGAATCATAAGCAATCTCCTTTGTAGACTGATTGCACTTTCCCAGTATTTTATCAATAAATTGAAGTCTACTAATTGCTTTACCCAAGACTGAGCCCATGTAATCATTTCATTTCATATCACTACAAAATTCTACACCCATGTATTTGTACAAGTTGGCCGATCCCAACTGCAACTCACTGACATTATGATCACACCATACTACGTTTTTTCATTTTGTGAAATTTCTTATCAATATCCCTTTTTCTAAACACAACCTGACTGTACATGGATGAATGAAGTATCATTAGAAATGATTTTTTAATGGCTTCTCACACTGCATGCAAATTTTTTGCTAAAACTTACTATTTGTGGAAAATTTTACATCAAAGTGACTTTTAAATACCAGGCAAAAGGCATCAAGAATGCCCAGTTTCATACCTATATTTTACAAAGATCACTTATTAATCACAAATAAGAGACTCCCTATTCATATTATCTCAACACAAACACTACTTCATTTGTTTTAAAGTACTTACAAAGCAGATTATTTATGTACAGCACTGTCATTGACAATAACCATGCCCATTAAACGAATATACACTGATCAGCCAGAACATTATGACCACCTACCTAAAAGCTGGTATGTCCACCTTTGGCATGAATAACAGTGGCGACGTGTCACGGTACAGAAGCAATCAGGCCTGGTAGGTTGCTAGAGGGAGGTGCCACCACATCAGCAAAGAAAAATCACCAAATTGTTGAAAATTCCAGGAGGGGGGGGGGGGGGGGGGGCATGAGCTCTGACCTCTGACACTGCATTCAATCACATTCCAGATGTGTTCAATCAGGTTCTGATCTAGTGAGCTGCAGGGAGCAGTGGATCAACTCCAACTTGCCACTATGTTCCTTGAACCACTCCATCACACTCCTGGGCTTCGACATGGCACATTATCTTGTTGAAAAATGATCATCACTAAGTGGTGTACGTAGTCTGCAATCAGTGTACGATACTCCTTGGCTGTCATGATGCCTCACATGAACTCCACTGAACCCATCGATGCCCATAATGGGCCCCAGAGCATAATGGAGCTGCTGCAAGCTTATGTCTGTCCCAAGGAGCTGTTCTCCTGGATGACGAAAGATTTGCACCGTGCCACTGGTATGATGAGGAAGAAGTTGGGAGTCATCAGACCATACAATGCTCTGCCACTGCGCCAATGTCCAGTGCTGATGATTACATGACCATTTTGGTCACAATTGCTGATGCCATGGCATTAACTCTGGCACATGCATGGGTCATCGGATACAGAGACCCAATGTTAGGAGTGTTTGGTGCACTGTGTGATCACTGTACTCTGCGCAGCATTAAAGTCTGATGTAAGTTCTGCTACAGTTCAGTTCACTATCTGTCCTATTTTACCAGTCTGTCCAACTTATGACATCCATCTGTAATGTGGGGTGGCCACCCAGTTCCATGATGTCTGAACATGGTGTCACCTTGGATTCGCCACCTGTTGGAGACACTCACTATAGCAATCCTTGAACAACCAACAAGTCTTGCATTTTCCAAAATGCTAATGCTGAGCCTCCGGGCCATCACAATTTGCCCTCGATCAAATTCAAACAGTTTGTACACCTTCCCCATTCTACAGTCGGACAGCACACTCACTGATACTACGTGCACTGTGCATGTGTCCAACTAGCAGTCATTCCTTGCCAGGTGACACTGTTATTGCCTGGGCAAGTTTACATCAAAAGTAGGCCAGTGGTCATAACATTTTGACTGATCAGTGTACCTTCTGAAATGACAAATATGTCATTGTTGCCTCAAATTGCGATTTACCTATTGCTACCACAGCCTAATGTGCTTACTGTAATTGAAAATGTTTATCAAGTTAAACTTACAGGTTATGTTGCCCTATTGATAGTTGTCTCTGGTTGTTGTACAAGCTAGGACAAACATTCTGAATGCAAAGCACATTTTTGAACAAATGGGAATGTATATACAATTATGTTTCCATCCCCAATACTACCCATACCAAAACAACTACACTTATTCAAAATACTGTCATTAGTAAAAACTATAAAAGTGTGAAAGCTTTGCACAAGCCCCATGGTTTCTTTCTAGTTTATATTTTCATGAAAAAGTCCAGTATGCCTAACTGTGTTTTTTGCACAAACATTCGCTGTGCCACTGTGATGAATAATCATCTCCATACTTAAAACAACTAGCAAACACATCAACACCTATACTCTGCAAACAAGTGTAAACTGCATGGTACAGAGTACTTACCATAGTACCACTTATAAGGACTTCTTCTAATTTCCCTGACATATGTAAAATGGCAAGAATAACTGCTTACATGCATCTGTGTGTACTGTAATTTATCTAATCTTGTTTTCATGATCCCTATGGGACTGATATGGTCGGGGTTGTAGTGTATTCCTAGATTTCTAGCTTAACTCTGGTACTTTGCAATTATCTTTCACATGATAGTTCTGTGTCTATTTCTGCGTGTCTGCTATTTTAGTTTTTTCAGCATCTCCACAACATTCTCCCATGGATCAAATAAACCTGAAACTATTCATGCTATTCTTCTTTGTATATGTCCAATATCCCCTTGTGGCCCTGTTTGGTATCGGTCACACAATATCATATCTCATGTGATCATAATTTTAATAATAAACCTAAACGTGTGGTTCCTGAAGAGGGGTAGCAGCCTTTTCAGTAGTTGCAAGGGCAACAGTCTGGATGACTGATTGATCTGGCCCTGTAACACTAACCAAAACGGCCTTGCTGTTGTGGCACTGCGAATGGCTGAAAGCAAGGGGAAACTACAGTCATAATTTTTCCCACGGGCATGCAGCTTTACTGTGTGATTAAATGATGATGGTGTCCTCTTGGGTAAAATATTCCGGAGGTAAAATAGTCCCCCATTCGGATCTCCAGACGGGGACTACTCAAGAGGAAGTCATTATCAGGAGAAAGAAAACTGGCATTCTACGGATCGGAGCGTGGAATGTCAGATCCATTAATCGGGCAGGTAGGTTAGAAAATTTAAAATGGGAAATGGATAGGTTAAAGTTAGATATAGTGGGAATTGGTGAAGTTCAGTGGCAGGAGGAACAAGACTTTTGGTCAGGTGAATACAGGGTTATAAATACAAAATCAAATAGGGGTAATGCAGGAGTAGGTTTAATAATGAATAAAAAAAATAGGAGTGTGGGTAAGCTACTACAAACAGCATAGTGAACGCATTATTGTGGCCAAGATAGACACAAAGCCCACGCCTATTACAGTTGTACAAGTTTATATGCCAACTAGCTCTGCAGATGATGAAGAAATTGATGAAATGTATGATGAGATAAAAGAAATTATTCAGGTAGTGAAGGGAGACGAAAATTTAATAGTCATGGGTGACTGGAATTCGACAGTAGGAAAAGGAAGAGAAGGAAACATAGTAGGTGAATATGGATTGGGGCTAAAAATGAAAGAGAAAGCCGCCTGGTAGAATTTTGCACAGAGCATAACTTAAACCATAGCTAACACTTGGTTCAAAAATCATAAAAGAAGGTTGTATACATAGAAGAATCCTGGAGATACTGACAGGTTTCAGATAGATTACATAATGGTAAGACAGAGATTTAGGAACCAGATTTTAAATTGTAAGACATTTCCAGGGGCAGATGTGGACTCTGACCACAATCTGTTGGTTATGAACTGTAGATTAAAACTGAAGAAACTGCAAAAAAGTGGGAATTTACGGAGATAGGACCTGGATAACCTGAAAGAACCAGAGGTTGTAGAGAGTTTCAGAGAGAGCATAAGGGAACAACTGACAGGAATGGGGAAAGAAATACAGTAGAAGAAGAATGGGTAGCTTTGAGGAATGAAATAGTGAAGGCAGCAGAGGATCAAGTAGGTAAAAATATGGGTAACAGAAGAGATACTGGATTTAATTGATGAAAGGAGAAAATACAAAAATGCAGTAGGTGAAGCAGGCAAAAAGGAATACAAACGTCTCAAAAATGAGATCGACCGGAAGTGCAAAATGGTAGGTAAAAAGATGGGTAACAGAAGAGATACTGAATTTAATTGATGAAAGGAGAAAATACAAAAATGCAGGAACACAAACGTCTCAAAAATGAGATCGACAGGAAGTGCAATATGGCTAAGCAGGGATGGCTAAAGGACAAATGTAAGGATGTAGAGCCTTATCTCACGAGGGGTAAGGTAGATACTGCATACAGGAAAATTAAAGAGACCTTTGGAGTAAAGAGAACCACTTGTATGAATATCAAGAGCTCAGATGGAAACCCAATTCTAAGCAAAGAAGGGAAATCAGAAAGGTGGAAGGAGTATATAGAGGGCCTATACAGGGGTGACGTTATTGAGGACAAAATTATGGAAATGGAAGAGGAGGTAGATGAAGATGAAATGGGAGATATGATACTGCGTGAAGAGTTTGACAGAGCACTGAAAGACCAAAGTCGAAACAAGGCCCGGGTGGAGTAGACAACATTCCATTAGAACTACTGACAGCCTTGGGAGAGCCAGTCCTGACAAAACTCTACCATCTGGTGAGCAAGGTGTATGAGACAGGTGAAATACCCTCAGACTTCAAGAAGAATATAATAATTCCAATCCCAAAGAGAGCAGGTGTTGACAGATGTGAAAATTACCGAACTATCAGTTTAATAAGTCACAGCTGCAAAATACTAACGCCAATTCTTTACAGACGAATGGAAAAATTGGTGGAAGCCGACCTCGGGGAAGATCAGTTTGGATTCCGTAGAAATGTTGGAACACGTGAGGCAATACTGACCCTATGACTTATCTTAGAAGAAAGATTAAGGAAAGACAAACCTACGTTTCTAGCATTTATAGACTTAGAGAAAGCTTTTAACAATATTGACTGGAATAGTCTCTTTCAAATTCTGAATGTGGCAGGGGTAAAATACAGGGAGCGAAAGGCTTTTTACAATTTGTACAGAAAGCAGATGGCAGTTATAAGAGTCGAGGGACATGAAAGGCAAGCAGTGGTTGGGAAGGGAGTGAGACAGGGTTGTAGCCTCTCCCCAATGTTATTCAATCTGTATATTGAGCAAGCAGTAAAGGAAACAAAAGAAAAGTTCGGAGTAGGTATTAAAATCCATGGAGAAGAAATAAAAACTTTGAGGTTCGCCGATGACATTGTAATTCTGTCAGAGACAGCAAAGGACTTGGAAGAGCAGTTGAACGGAATGGACAGTGTCTTGAAGGGAGGGTGTAAGATGAACATCAACAAAAGCAAAATGAGGATAATGGAATGTAATCGAATTAAGTCGGGTGATGCTGAGGGAATCAGATTAGAAAATGAGACACTTAAAATAGCAAAGGATTTTTGCTATTTGGGGAGCGAAAAATTGATGATGGTCGAAGTAGAGAGGATATAAAATGTAGACTGGCAATGGCAAGGAAAGCGTTTCTGAAGAAGAGAAATCTGTTAACATCGAGTATAGATTTAAGTGTCAGGAAGTCGTTTCTGAAAGTATTTGTATGGAATGTAGCCATGTATGGAAGTGAAACATGGACAATAAATAGTTTAGACAAGAAGAGAATAGAAGCTTTTGAAATGTGGTGCTACAGAAGAATGCTGAAGATTAGATGGGTAGATCACATAACTAATAATGAGGTATTGAATAGAATTGGGGAGAAGAGGAGTTTGTGGCACAACTTGACTAGAAGAAGGGATCGGATGGTAGGACATGTTCTGAGGCATCAAGAGATCACTAATTTAGTACTGGAGGGTAAAAATCGTAGAGGGAGACCAAGAGATGAATGCACTAAGCAGATTCAGAAGGATGTAGGTTGCAGTAGGTACTGGGAGATGAAGATCCTTGCACAGGATAGAGTAGCATGGAGAGCTGCATCAAACCAGTCTCAGGACTGAAGACCACAACAATAACAACAGTTGTGGTATGAAGTCACATTTGGATGTGGAACAACTTTCATCATCAGGAGAAAGAACTGCATATAGTTCCTGATCAATAGAGAACATGGCAACAGTCTGGCATATACCAAGGACCTATCTGCTGTGCCTAATAGAGTGATGACATGAGATTCTCAACAGTATTGAGCCTGATAGAAATTGAAATAGAGAAAATATATAAGGATACTGAACAGGTAATTCAATATATAAAGAGAGGTGAAAGTGGGGGATTGGAGAGTGGTTGTAGGGAAAGGAATAGAAAAAGTGTTACAGGAGAATATGGGCTTGGCAGTAGAAATTCATGAGGGGAATGACTAATTGAGTCCTGCAACAAATTTCAGCTGCTATATTTATTTATTGGTCCTGTGAATCTGGGACTGTACAATGTACAAAAGATATTGGACTATTCATTAACTACAATAGACATTCCTGGATTTTTTTTCTTTTTTTCAGACATCATTTTACCAAAAGATAAAGTTGTACAATATTTTCTTACTCTACACATTTTATAAAACAGTCTCAATCAGTGAGGCAGTTTTGTTTTTCTAGATATTCCCTTACAGTATAGAAACAGTGCTTGACCAAGTAATCCTTCACAGCTGATTTGAACTTGTTTAAGCCCATTATTATATTTGTGGATTTGGGTAGCACTTTGTACAATTTGATGCGAAGGTGGAGTATGCCTTTCTGTAATAGCACTGTGTTTGTCTGTTGTAAGTGTACATCATTTATTTGTACTGTGTGGTTCATTACGGGTGATTCTTTGACTGCCACTGTTTAGTTTTCCTTTTATAAGAATCACATTTTGAAGTACAGTACATAAATACATGGAAGTGGTAGTATTTTATTTTTCCTAAATACTGGTTTGATCTAACCCTTCCATTAATCTAATACTCTTTTTCCGCAATCTAAATGATTTCTGACTAGCTCTACAATTACTCCAAAACACTACACCATATTTCAGTATTGAATGAACATATGCAAAATATATGGTCCTGAGAATATAATGTCATATACAGTTTCTTATTATTCTCACCACAAAACATGTTTTGCTCAGTTTTTTATTCACATAGTGCACATGTGTATCCTACTTCATGTTTTGTTGAATCCATACCCTGAGAAATTTTGTACCCCCTGTTTTTTTCAATTTTTTATCCACTTGTTTCTGTAGGAGGATCAGCTGATGTCCTATTCTGGATAGTGAATATATCCAATGCAACAGTCTTTTCCAGGTTTATAATCAAACTGTTTGCATCAACTATCTTCTCTGTGATTGTTTACTGTCATTTTCAAATTTATCTTTGCTACTTCCTGTAATTAAGATGCTGGTGTCATCTGCAAATTGCTGTAGCTTTTTTTAATTGTTTACATATAAATCATTTACATATAGTAGGAACAGAATTGGACCCAATATGGAACCTTGGGGAACCCCATGTTTGACAACAAATAAATTTGACTGATGAGTTTCATCTGTCCCATTTACTTCATGTGTTATCTCTATGAGCTGTTTTCTCTCAAGGAGGTATGATTTAATCCAGTTATGTGCTGCTCCCCCAATACCCCAGTTCTGGATCTTACCTAGTAATTTATCATGATTGATGGTATCAAATGATTGATGGTATCAAACACTTTTGACAAGTCTACGAATATATTTGAGGTATGTTCCTGCCTGTCTAGGGCCTGCAGAAAGAAAAGAAAAGATTGCTGTTTCAGTAGTGTGATTTCTCCTATAACCATATTGAAATGCCTTTAGAATGTTATATTTATTTATGAAATTTGACATTCTTTTATAAAAGAGTTTCTCTAGAATTTTAGTAAAAACAGACAGTAGAGAAACTGGACTATAGTTTGACACCTCTTCCTGGCTTCCTTTTTGTGAGAGGTTTAACCTCAATTTTTAAACATGTTCGAAAGCTGCCAGTTGAGAAGGGCAGAGTCACAAGAAGATACGCCAGTGGTTCAGAAATTAAGTCTACACATTTTTTTACAACAAAACCTGGTATGTTATCTACTCCTGATGATTGTTTTGATTTTAGAAGCTTGATTTCTTGCCATACTTTTTGGGTATTAGTTGGTATGAGAAATATTGTGTTTTCTACCTGTTCAATTTTTGATGTTATTAGTGAGGGATGTTAATGGATGACCTTTTGCTCAATAAGTTTTTCTGCTACATTTACAAAATAACTGTTAAATGTAGTATCTACCTCCTTTGGGTTGCAGATAGTGTGCAAATTTTCATTCAATGGTGTATTATTAGTTTTTGTTTTGTTACTTACTGTTTCTCTCTTTACAATATTCCACACAGCTTTCATTTAATTGGATGCATTTCTTATGCAGCTGTCATTTTCCATCATTTTGACACTTTTTATTGCTTTTCTGAGAATTATTTCATAGCTTTTAAAATACTTATCAAATTCTGGTGTTGTGTGACATGTTTTCGTAACTCTGTAGAGGAATTGTTTCTCTGCATATGTTTTTCTGATACCTGTAGTGATCCATTTGTGTATACTACGCTCAAGAATAACAAAAGGAGGTACACTTTGTAAAGACCTAGAGACACAGGAAGGTTCCAGATAAATTACATCATGGTCAGATTCTTAAATCAGATACTGTATTTTAAGGCATACCCAGGTGCAGATATAGACTCATATCACAAGTTAGTAATGATGAAGAAAGACTGATGTTTAAGAGAACTGTTCTAAAGATTTGATGTCTTAGGAAGTCGGATACTAACGTACTGATGAATGATGAGAAGATTTTGAGGTTTGTTGAGGATGTGGATACTACAGTAAGAAACACCACTGTAGGCTGTTCAGTTGGCGAAGAGTGAACATCTCTAAAAAGGGCAATCAGAGATGTTGGATATGGCCACCAACAGGACTGTCTCAGCATAAAGAAAAGTCTAAAAGAACCTTGAGTGACATTAAAAGCAATGGTGGTAACATTAAGAGAGCAGTGGGAATTCCACTGTTAAAGACGTAAGTGAGAGCAGATTGGCAAAAAAGAGTACACTGAAGACCTGTATGAGGGGTAGAGCTTGTCTGATAACGTGATAAACGAAGAAACTGGAGTCGATATGGATGACACAGGGGCTCCAGTATTAGAGTCAGAATTTAAAAAAGATCGAAATTATTTGGTAGATGGGATAGATAGTTCCTTCGGAATTTCTAAAATTGTTGGGGGCAGTGACAACCACACAACTACTCAAGTTGGTGTACATAGAATCTATGTGACAGTTGATGTACAATGAGTCTCTTGAAAAATACTATCCACACAGTTATGACGATAGCAAGAGCAGATAATAGCAAGAACTGTCACACAATAGCTTAACAACTCATGCATCCAAGCTGCTGACAAGAATAATACACAGAAGAACGCAAAATAAAACTGAGAATCGGTTCCATGTGATTGATCCAGCTTCAGAAAAGGTAAAAGCACCAGAGAAGCAGTTCTCATGTTGTGCTTAATAATGGAAGCAAGACTGAAGAAAAATCAAGACACTATCACAGAATTTGTTGACTAACAATGTAAAATAGTGCAAGATGTCCAAAATTCTGAGAAAAATAGGAGTAAACTATAGGGAAAGACAGGTAACATAAAAAATGTATAAGAACCAGGAGGGAACAACAAGGCTGGAATGAAGTGCTTGAATTAAAAAGGGTGTAAGACAGGGATGCAATCTTAACCACCCCTATACGCCAAAGGAGCAATGACAGAAATAAAACAAATGTTCAAGGGCGATATTAAAATTCAGGATGAAAGAAGAATAATTACATGATCTGTAGAACTGAATGAACAGTCTAAAAAGTACAAAATATGGATCAAAAGTAAATTGGAAAAGTCAAAGGTAATGAGATGCAGAAATGAGAACAGTGAGATACTTAAAAGTAAAACTGGAGATCACGAAGTAGATGAAGTTAGGAATCTTGCTACCTCGGAAGCAAAATAACCCATGATGCACATAATAAGGGAAACATAAAAACCAGATTAGCACAGGCAAAGAGGGAATTCCTGGTCAAAAGTTTACTAGTATCAAATTTAGGCCTTAATCTGAGGAAGAAAATCTAAGAATCTACATTTTGGGCTCGGTATTGTACGGTAGTGAATCAAGTACAGTGGGAAAACCAAAACAGAAGAGAACTGAAATATTTGAGATATGGTGCTGCAGAAGAATGTTGAAAATCTGGTTGACTGATATGATGGAGACTGAGGTGGTTCTCCACATAATTGGCGAAGACAGGAACATGGAAAACACTGACAAGAAGGGACAGGATGATACGATGTGTGTTATGGCATCAGAGAATAATCTCTATGGTACTACAGGAGGTGTAGAGGATAAACACTGTAGGGGAAGTCAGAGAATGTAGGGTGCAAGTAGGATACTCTGAATGAGGAAGTTAATGCAAGACAGTGAAGACAACATTTCATTTATACTGCTTCAACCACAGCAAAAGTTCTATCATACCACAACACAAAATCTGCGATTATTATTTTTTTTCTCATCCGAGGTATGGTTACAGCATACTGATACATACCATCACAAATCAAGCACATCAGCAAAGTTCGCTGAAGGAATATTTTTTCAAGAATAGTAGTTTTTATTCTACATCTACATGGATGCTCTGCAAACTACACTTAAGCTCCTGGCAAGGGGTTCATCAAACCACCTTCACAATTATCCTCTATTATTCTCCTCTCGAACAGCGTGTGAAAAAAACAAACACCTATATCTTTCCATGTGAGCTCTGATTTTCCTTATTTTATTATGATGATCATTTTTCACTATGTAAGTTGGCATCAACAAAATATTTCTGCATTCGGAGAAGAAAGTTGGTGATCAAAATTTTGTTAGAAGATTCTAGCACAATGAGAAATGCCTTTGTTTGAATGATGTCCACCCCAAATACTGTATCGTGTCAGTGACACTCTCTCCCCTATTTCTCAATAATACAAAATGTGCTGCTCTTTTTCAAACTTTTAAATATACTTCATTAATCCCATCTGGTAATGATCACTGACCACGCAGCAGTGCTCCAAAAGAAGATGGACAACTGTAGACTCATTAGTAGATCTGTTGCATTCTTTTTGTTCTGCCAATAAGTTTCATTCTTTGTTTCACCTTCCCCACAACATTTTATACAAGTTCTTTCCAGTTTAAGTTCTTCATAATAGTAACTTCTAGGTATTTAAATGAATTTGAGTGATTATTTGTGTAAGGGAAGTTTAACAGACTCCTTTTAGCACTCATGTAGATGACCTCACACTTTTCCATTTTTTAGAGTCAACTGCAAATTTTTCATTTTGCAATTTGTTTTGTTCTTCTGATGACTTTAATAGACGATAAATAACAGCACCATCTGCAAACAACCAAAGATGGATGCTCAGATTGTCTCGTAAATCATTTATATAGATAACAATATTATGAAAAGGATAGTTGCTACTCACCATGTAGCAGATATTTTGAATCACAGATAGGCACAACAAAAAGACTGTCACAAAATAAGCTTTCAGTCAAAAAGGCCTTTGTCAAAAATAGACTACAGACACTCACACCCACACAAACTCAGCTCATGCACATGTCTGCACTCTCTTGCAGCTGAAGCCACACTGTGAACAGCAGCAGCAGTGCATGATGGGAGAGGCAACGGGTTGGGGGTAAGGAGAAGACTGGGGTGGGGACATGGAGGGATAGCAGAGTACAGGTGGGGGATGGTGAAGTGCTGCAGGGGAGTGTGCAGGGACAAGGTGGAGAGAGGGTAGGGCAGCTAGGTGCAGTTGGGAGGTTAGACGGAGGGCACGGTGGTGGGGGGGTGGGAGGGGTAACGGAAAAGAAGAGAAGTAAAAAGACTGGGTGATATCGCTGTGCAGTGCTGGAATGGAAACAGGAAAGGGGCTGGATAGGTGAGAACAATGACTAATGAAAATCGAGGTCAGGAGGGTTATGGGAACATAGGATATATTGTAGGGAGAGTTCCCATATGTGCAGTTCAGAAAAGATGTGTTGGTGGGAAGGATCCATATGGCACAGGTCTTTTGGCTGAAAGCTCACATGTTTAACAATCTTTTTGTTGTGCCTGTCCGCATCTCAGAATTTTCTCTATATTGTGAGTAGCAATCTATCCTTTTCTTAATACTGTTGCACTTGAAACAGTGGTAGACCTTTGGTAAATGTTTACTGGCTCCTGCCTTATAAGGTAATTTCACGCAGCCTGTATCTTTCTACAAACAATATTTACATTAGTGGTGCTATTGTGCTCATTGCGGTGAAAATTTCAAGACCAACAAGTAGTACAACCAGGGTCCAGCTTTTTATCTATTTATTTATTTATTGTTCCGTGGGACCACATTAAGGAGAAGTCTCCATGGTCATGGAACGAGTCATACATGAAATTATAACACTATTGTAGAAACAGATAAAATGAAATATAAGAAACATATTCAGTTGTAGATTGTAGAAACAGATAAAATGAAATATAAGAAACATATTCAGGCGACAAGTCGTTAGTTTAAATAAAGAAAATCAAGAATGTAACACTGGAATTTGCTTAATTTTTTAGCTCTTCCAGGAGCTCCTCGACAGAATAGAAGGAGTGAGCCATGAGGAAACTCTTCAGTTCAGACTTAAAAGTGTTTGGGCTACTGCTAAGATTTTTGAGTTCTTGTGGTAGCTTATTGAAAATGAATGCAGCAGAATACTGCACACCTTTCTGCACAAGAGTCAAGGAAGTGCATTCCTCATGCAGATTTGATTTCTGCCTAGTATTAACTGAGTGAAAGCTGCTAACTCTTGGGATTAAGCTAATATTGCTAACAACAAATGACATTAAAGAAAATATATACTGTGAGGGCAATGTCAAAATTCCCAGACTATTGAATAGGGGTCGACAAGAGGTTTTCGAACTTACACCCTACATAGCTTCAACAGCCCGTTTTTGAGCCAAAAATACCATTTTTGAATCAGAAGAATTACCCCAAAAAATAATACCATATGACATAAGCGTATGAAAATATGCGAAGTAGACTACTTTTCGTGTTGAAACGTCACTTATTTCAGATACTGTTCTAATGGTAAATAAAGCGGCATTTAGTTTCTGAACAAGGTCCTGAACATGGGCTTTCCACAACAGCTTACTATCTATCTGAACGCCTAGGAACTTGAACTGTTCCGTCTCGCTTATAACATGTCCATTCTGTCTGATTAAAATATCAGTTCTTGTTGAATTGTGAGTTAGAAACTGTAAAAACTGAGTCTTACTGTGATTTAGTATCAAATTATTTTCCACAAGCCATGAACTTATTTCATGAACTACATTATTTGATAATGTTTCAATATTACACACAAGATCCTTCACTACCAAGCTGGTGTCATCAGCAAACAGAAATATTTTTGAATCACCTGTAATACTAGAAGGCATATCATTTATATAAATAAGAAACAGCAGTGGCCCCAGCACCGACCCTTGGGGAACGCCCCATTTAACAGTGCCCCATTGGGACTGAACATAATTACCACTCTCAATATTGCAGAGAATTACCTTCTGCTTTCTGTTCTTAAAGTAAGAGGCGAACCAATTGTAAGCTATTCCCCTTACTCCATAATGTTCCAACTTCTGCAGTAATATTTTGTGGTCAACACAGTCAAAAGCCTTCGTTAAATCAAAGAAAACACCTAACGTTCGCAACCTTTTATTTAATCCGTCCAAAACCTCACAGAGAAAAGAGACTTTAGCATTTTCAGTTGTTAAGCCATTTCTAAAACCAAACTGTACATTTGACAGCAAATTATGTGAATTTAAATGCTGCAGTAACCTTGTATATACAACCCTCTCGATAACTTTAGCAAACACCGATGGCATAGAAATAGGTCTAAAATTGTCAACATTATCCCTGTCTCCCTTTTTATAAAGTGCTTCACTACCGAGTACTTTAATCGATCAGGAAACCGACCACTCCTAAAGGAAAAGTTACATATATGGCTAAGTACTGGGCTAACACACATAGAACAATACTTCAGTATTCTGCTAGATACCCCATCATATCCATGTGAGTTCTTGGTCTTTAGTGATTTAATTATTAACTCAATCTCCCTCTTGTCAGTATCATAGAGGAGCATTTCAGGTAGCAGTCTCGGAACACTTTTTTCTACGAGCGCTATATGATTCCTTGTTGGGACTAGGTTTCTATTTAGTTCACCTCCCATATTCAGAAAGTGATTATTAAATACTGTACATATATGTGACTTATCAGTAACACGGGCATTCCCACTACGCACTGATTCTATATCCTCGACCTGTCTCTGCAGACCAGCCACTTCCTTTACGACTTAGTTTATGGCATCCATTAACAGGTCATCTACTTCACCAGAGGACAGGCTGCTGGGCTTTTTCTCAAACTCGAAGTTCCAATGGGGAAAATTTGCGTAGCAGAAGAGTGTTGTTGCTGCATATTTACAGGGCAATGTCAGTTACTTTTTGACTAAAAATGAACTTTATTGACTGACGTTTCAGTGGGTATAAACCAGGCACAGTTCTTTCTCAGACTCCACGTGTTTACTGTGTTTCCTGTTCTACAGGTGTCTGCAGAGCCTTGCCAGGTGAGGTACATTGCACAATATGGAGGCAGGAGAGTGAAACAATGAGTGATTTAGATGAATTGCAAGAGAATGTGGCACAATGAACACTTGCCAGCAACACCACCTGCTGCCACTGGCAGTCACTAAGTTACTTGATTAGAGCTACGAGAGTTGATGCCTGGGGTCTATTTTGGGCATATACCTGTGCAGGATTCTGAACTTTTCTTTTTTGATACGTTATTTACTGAACTAAATACAGTATAGGCATGAGTTATTAATTTTTTATGCTAGCCCCTTAAAATTTGTTAATCACCACCAATTACTGCTCATTTGAAAAGTCATTCTACAGTTGTGCTACCTATAGTAGCTTCAGGTGAGTTAACTGGGCCATTCTACATGAGTGAGGAGCCAGAACTCTCCCTCTGCAACACAATGAAGTATAATGCTCAGTAAGTCATGCTAATAGTACTGTGTGACACATCTTTTAACTCGGCTACAGCACACTTTATTGACCTATAAAAACCAAAATATGTAAATAAGAACGCCATATGCATTAAGTCTCTCAGAGTTTTATTACAAATTCACCATTAAATTATGTGCAAGGCCTACTTCCTCTTGACTCATCAGTCCCTCATTCTCAACCAAGAGGAGATGGAAGACTTCAGGCTAGTAGCACATTTATAGTCACTGCCAATATTCACAGTCAAATACAAGGGAAAGCTACAAAGTAAATCGACTTTGGCAATTTCTCACTATAGTACTTGGTAGCACTGCTAGTATCCATGGCTGAAGTACTGTTATCTGCAATAGTTCTATACAGCATGCCACTCTTATTCTTGCGTTAGTCATTGTGTTGTAGCAGACTGTGAAACATGGCAACTCCACTGTCAATCTGCACCAAGGAGGAAATGAGGGCTGTGATTTACTTTTGGTTTGTGTAGGTGTTAAAACTGCAGAAATTATTCATTGAATGCAAGTGCAGTATGGTGAAAGCTGACTATTGTGATGCAAAATCTATGAATGGACAGCGAGCTTCAAACTGGGGAGGACTTCTCTACGTGACGAGGTAAGATTTGGTACGCCATCGATGTTGTATTCCATCTTACATGACAGGCAAAACTTTTGGAAAAGTGTATGCACAATGGGTACTGAAAGATTTGTCAGTGCAGCATAAGGCACAATGGATGGGCAGTTCTCGTAAACATTTGGCCCATTATTATCGTGAGGGAGCTGGGTTTTTACAGCAAATCATTACTGTTGGATGAAATGTGGGTGCATCATCATGAACTGGAAAGTAAGACTATGAGCATGGTTTGGACACCCATCTTCGCCAGAAGCTAAGAAATTTGAACGTCAACCATCAGCTGGTAAGATTATACTAACACTACCCTGGAACATGGAAGGTGTGGTAGCTGTTCATTTCATCCCCAAGATGCAAAACTGTCAACAGTGTGAACTCTTGTTATGTGTTTTGAACTAAACTGAAACCTGCAATCAGATCGAAATGTTGCAGAAAATTGCAAAAAGATGTCATCCTACAGCAAACTGACACTCAGCAACATTCTGTCAAACGGACGGCCAAAACAATAAAGGAGTTGGAACCGCCATGTGGTCCAGACCTGGCTCTAAGCGATTTCCAAGTGTTTGGACCATTGAAGGAAGTGCTCAGGGGAAGAAGATCTGAAACCAAGCAGAAGTCATTGATGCGGTGGAAAACTGGTTACAGGTACAACCAAAAAAATTTTTCTGACCTAATTAAAAAAAATGTGAAACATTGGACATAGTGTATTGCAGTACAGGGTGCTTATGTAGAAAAATAATGTATGTTTCAGTTTTCTATAACCAGAATAAATATTTCTTTTCCTAATAGTCCCTTTACTTTTTGACTTTCCCTTGTATTACCTTCATATACTGTAGCAGTGTATGACTCAATAAAAAATATTTAAAACACTTTGTTATAGCTTTTGTGTATCACTTTCACTTTTATACCTATCACTTTTACTTTTATACCTGTGCCTTACACAAAGCAAAAGTTGCACTTGCATCTACATGTATACTCTGCAAACCACTGTGAGGTGCATGGTAGAGGGCCACGTCCCGTTTTATCAGTTATTAAGGTTTCTTCCTGTTCCATTCAAGTATGGAGCACGGGAAGAATGAATGCCTCTGTGCATGCAGTAATTATTCTAATCTTACCCTCATGATCCCTGTGTGAATGATATGTTGGGGATTGTAGTATATCCCTAGAGTAATAATTTAAAGCTGCTTCTTGAAACTTTGCTAACAGACTTTCTCTGGATAGCTTACGTCTGTCTTCATGAGTTGGCCAGTTCGGTTTCTTCAGTGTCTCTATAACGCTCTCCCAGGGATTAATTGAACCAGTGACCATTTGTGCTGCCCTTCGCTGTATATGTTCAATATATCTTGTTAGTCCTATGTGGTATGGGCCCCACACACTTGAGCAATATTCTAGGATGGGTCACTTGAGTAATTTGTAAGCAATCTCTTTTGTATAATGATTGCACTTCCCCAGTATTCTACCAATAAACCAAAGTCTACCACCTGTTTACTCACAACTGAACCTATGTGATCATTCCATTTCATGTCCCTACAAAGTGTTACACCAAGGTATTTGTTTTAGCTGGTTGATTCCAACAGTGACTCACTGATTTTATAATCAGTGAAAATCACTCACCTTGTGAGTGAGTGAGATACACCTGCCTTCTAGCCACAGTGCTTTACTGGGCATAGTCTTATTGGAAGAGGCATGCCATTGCTTCCCTCTGATGACTTGCCAAGCACTTAAGAGTGAAACTGACAGTTTAATGTGGACTACAATCCATTATGCTTTTTGAATTTTTCGCAAGAAGAGAACAGTGCCAGGGATGAAAGATCATATAGATGAAGGAACAAAATTCTAGGACCAACTAAGGATTGTGCCACTTATCTTTAGATATGTAGTCTAACCTCTCCACAAGAGCCACTAACTCACATGCACGAAATATGGAGGCTATTTCCTCTGTGCCATCTGCATCACTTTGTCACAAGGCATAAGTAGAGCTCCCATCCCTCATTCATTCTCTAGTTCTTTCATTGTGTTCCATAGATACCATCAAAAAGCAGAAATATCCGAGATGTGGAAGAAGTAATTAGATACATATTAACAAAAAACAAGCAAGGTAGAACGTGACGATATGGTATTCTCTTGTTGTCCCCTCCCACCACCAGCACCACACCACAATTCGGCAGTGGTGATAGCCTTGATGGAATTCCAAGTTGGGTCGGAATATGGCAGTTAGGTATTGAGTTGGCAAAACTGTGTGTGTTTGGGGAGGGGCTCTCAACGGCGAGGTTATCAGCGACCTTGGCATAGCTCATCAATAGTGTAATCCTACGCCTATATTCACTCCATATTTCCTGAACCTTTCGTTGACAACCAAAACTTAAAGATAAATTCGGAAAAGCTGTATTACATAATAGACAACTTTCCGACATGTAGCTCATAGCATGTTGTATGTTTATAGTGTACATCAACAATGAAAAATGGGAAGTGGAACATCAGAACCTTTGAAACTTATTCTGTACACTTAAGGCCTATATCAATAAACTCTAAATGTGATCTAGTAGCTTCCTGCACTACACTCTATTACCGCTCCGCACAATGTAAATGGGACAATTGCCCAGTATTGTTATAAGTTGTCGGATGAAAACTCATAAACTGGGATGTTGATATGTTCTGGCACATAGAAACACTGAAAAATACGCAATCAGAAAACTGAAGGAAATACGACTACAGTACTACCAAGAAACTATGAACAAATAGGAAAACAATGCGTTTCTAAAATTTTCCTGAAAGGATTTTAACAACTCCCTCGCATTTTCATGACGATGACACTCCATAAAATGAGTGCAGATCTTTCGACGGTTTTTTATACTACAATGAATCTAAGTAACTGTTGTATGTTGAACTTTTCTTTATCGTGTAAAGAAAGAGTTGCGTTGCAATAAGAAGCGAATTCAGCCCTCTATAGCGTATTAATTGTAAGTTACGGAGGCAGCTGCGAGCGAAGAAAGCAACCTCAATGGCCCAACCTCCACACAGCCCACTGCAGTGGTGACGTGCCGAAGTCACACAAGAAAGTAAAAATCTTTTAAATATTGTTCGCAAACGAAACTGAAATCGTCTTTCCTACTGACATGCTTAATAAAAGATCCCAACTGCAGAAATTACGTACGCTTATTGAAAGGAAATGAAACGGTACGTAAATAACGCATGAAACAACAATGACTAACTCACACATTTCTGTCGTCTAAAGCTAATGTTGTCTGCTGCCAAAAACAATTGACACCAGCCGAAGCCCTCCGACATTTGACGACTTCTAACGATTCACGGCTAGCGAGTAGAGAGCGGATCTGCCAACTGAAAGTTAGTAAACTACGATGATCGTCAACGAAAAGCTCGTGAGCAGTGCGGCTCCGTCTTCTCACGCGGTGCGATACTGCAACTGTGCTTTTGTTCTGTGTTTCGTATGCTTAAGTCTAACATCTTACCTCCTTTTCAAGCGTTAACGATGTTACAATATGGAAGACAAGTCACAAGACACCGGGATGCTAATGTTTTGATTCCGGGCATTTTCAACAACGATGTAATAATAGTAATGTTGTTAACGCGTTGTTGTGTCGGTTTGTTTCAAAACGAGTAATATAGCACTCTAGGATTCGTCGCAGGTATTACCCAAGTCTTCGAGAACGCGAGCTACAGCACGTAGGCCTAGTAAATAAAGCCTGTATAGTGTATTACTTCTCTCATAGGCGAACCGTACTGTATCGTGAGGGTGGTGCAAGAACTGACTGCGACAAAACAAGCAAGGCTACACTAATATCACACAAAAATATATACTCAAATAAATTTTAAGGTTTGTTTATACGAAAAAAACGCATTCAAACAGAAAATTACACAAAATGAACGTAACATTGCATGATAATGAAAACTCAAATATCCTGCACTCCAGATTTTACTTTTTGCTAAATTTTTATTGTTTATTAAACATTTAATGATAAAAACATAAAAAACATTCAAAAAATGAAAATTACTCTAGTACTTTTTAGGTGTTTGATTTCCTTCTCAGAGGTTTTCTTTGAACTCGCTGGAAAGTCTTGTGGAGACTTCATGTCACATTGGCTTTTTACAACAATGACAAATATGACGAGTCTTTTTCTTCTTTTCTGGATTGCAGGTGGAGCAGGTTTTGCGTTTTTCCAATCATTGTACGACTTCTACTCTTGATACCAGTACACGCAAAACGCGGTGAAGGATGCACGAAGTTCACGGTGTTTATGATACTTGCTGACTCGCTTTTTATCTGTGACGTCATCAACGAGTTTACAAGATTCTTCAAAACTTAAAGCGCTTCACCTGAGTCTTTTCAGGAATTGTGAAGGACAAACACATTCATCTCACTTACGTCCAATATGCGAAAAAATAATGGCATTGGCCGTCGTCGAGAGAGGCTTCGACGTGTAGCGATATTTGTCTCGACCTAATGCATTTCTAGCACAACCTCTAGCTAAATATTCAGTATCCGCACTTCTGTCTTCATCACTTTGATCACCTGTTTCCTTCAAGGAGTTCGCAGGTGGCAAAATAAATTCGTCTTCACTTCTCACTTTCCTATAGGCTACTGTATTATGTTCATTTTCAATTTCGTTGTCGCTATCTGATCCAACATCGCTTCCTAAACTGTCCTCAAACCATTTTAAAACTCCTCAAAGTCAGGGTCCGTTAAACACGAAACGAAGAGCCGGCCACTGAATCCATAACGCAAAGTCCCAGGTGCCGTCTCAGAGACCTCTAGCACGCCACTATTATGCATTAAGCCTAGTTTACACGACACTAGGTTACAGGCAACTGCGCTACTGGCCACTGCGCAGTTTAGTTTCACCAACTCGTTCCTACTTTGGCGACATTAGTTGCATGTGTTTTTAGGTTATGTATGTTCGTATAATGTAGCCAAACTGAAATATGAAGTGGAGAACGGAGAATAATGTTTGCTTTTTGGATATCTATGCTTTGTATAGGTGTTTGTGGGATTTCAGTGATGCCGATTACAAAAATAAGCAACATATGGCTGCCGCTGAGACCGTCATGTGCGATCATAACATAGATGCTTTGACAATATTTGAGGTGCAGGGCAAAATTTATTGAGTTAGCGGCACATATACAACTGAATTAAGAAAAATACAACCAAGTGAAGTTCTAGCTGTGGCAATGCTCTCGTCTACAAGATGGCCAAGTTGGCCAACTCTTTGTTAAGGAATATTGTTGACAGAAGGGCAGGCTATACCAATTCAAGAAGCTGCATTCTTTATTCACTATGTATCTATTTAAAGCGTCGCTACAGTGCTCGCCATTCACACATGTTAGAATTTTGAAATATTGCCACTGTACAGATCTATCTTCAAGAGGGTAGGTTGCAAACCATTCTCTTCTTAATGCGGCCTGCTTCGAATAATTATTGTAGCTAATGTTAATAATCATTACCGTTAATGTTAATAACAATTGGTGTTAATGAAATAGCGTCATCACCAACTAAAACCGTATATTATAGCATGCAGAGTGTTCTCGATTGTAATGCAAGCAGCATGATATGTAATTTCAGTTCTGGCGACAGTACTTCATGCATTACAGTACCTTTATTCCTTGTCGCATGATTAACTCTATTTAGAAGAAACATGAACAGTTCTGGTAACATTCTAAGATAATTAAAAGAACTGCTTGGATCTTCCGTTATAAATTATTTCAGCAAGGATGCTGAGCAACCGAGCTGACGTCTTTTCTTCATTCAGTCACGAGTCGAAACACGTTTCTTATTTTTTCTTATGCAGCGATTCCTCGCAATAAGCTGTAACTCCATCACAACTTGTGCGACGTGCAGCTGCCAAAACTTTCATTTCAGACACGACTTAGGGACCCACAAAACGATGAAACTGAAGTGTATTATGGTGTCGCCGTGTCTACAGTCACATACGAAACCACTTGCGTGCAACTCGTTCCACGCAACGAGCGGCGCAATCCAATGTCGTCGTGTAATCTAGGCTTAACAATAACCGCTGGCGGTCTGTGAGACCGCACCTGGGACGTTAAGGGTTAAGGTTCATTCTGCGGAAGCAGGTCTGTTCTGCTTCATTTCACACTACTTCATCTCAGCTCGCGTCTGTAAACGCACGCTATAATCAACATAGTGTCTACTAGAGTTGTGGCGATTCGTGAATGAATCGTTCATTTGAACGACTCTAAATAAAGAATCGTAAGAATCGAATCGTGATACGGACGAATCGTCGTTCAAAAGAATCGTAAGAACGATTGCGGGTTTCCGAGTTGTGACGATTCCAAGTTCCAACGATTCATCGATTCTTGGTACGCTATGCTTCGAAGGCAACTTCCGAATCATGCCGAGTTGTGCCGAATGATTATGACCGCCAGATGGCAGTCAAGTGGAGGATGCGTGTGAACAAAGGAAGCTCGGAGCAAACAAACGAAGTTCGTGGGCCGTAATATTACTCGTGAAAACTTAACTGACACTTGGCGGTGGCTGACGGCAACGAGCGTAAAGGCATTTCCCATTTACCATCGCTACCATCAGCCACCACGCCGACGTCCGCTTAGTTTGCGCGAGTAATACACGAACTAGTGATGACAGAAACGATATACAGCGAGTACACAGCTCCCAATACACACGATTAAAATCAAGAAATCCAAGTATGATGAATAAATACGTACCTCTTATTTGTTGCAGATGCAATGCAAAACACACACACACCTTCTATACACACGAGCAATAGCACTTGGATTATGTATTATATTTCGCGTATCTCGAAAACGGCCCTAACGATTTGGATGAAATTTTGTATTTAGACTGGTTTTTTGCTTTTTGAGTTCACCTACATTGTTCCATTCTTTCGTAAAGTCTATTTTGCAATATATGTATCCGACATAGTTCCATTCGTAAAAGCGCTATTTCACATGTTTTTATAACGCCATCTCGTAAAACTTTGTTAGTACGTATTGAATGTAGTTAAGGTTTTGGTTTTTATGTTTATCTGTATATAGGTGTCTTTCCTTATAGTACGCGATTTTACACAAAAGAATTTTTTAAATAAAAACGCGAATTTCTTGTTTCTTGGGAACGGCTTTAACAGTTTGGATAAAATTTTATATTTAGATACGGATTTTGATTTTTAAGTTTATCTTTAAACAAAAGCTTTTTAATTAATAATTTCAAGTTCGAGTTTTCGAATGTTATCGTGTTCAGATTCATATCAAATTTTAGTGAAGTAATGTCGATGTATACGATTGAATCCTACTGTTTAGAAGTATGTCGTCTTCTCACGTAAATAGTAGTGACAGCGGCAAGTTCTCAGACAAATTAAAAACAAAATACCTATGCTTTGTATTTAGAAGAAATGAAAGTCAAGCTAAATTTGCTGTGTGGGAGGGCTGTCAGCAGCGTTATGAATTACAAGGGTGATGTGGACTTAGAAAGACATCTTAGCACAGAAAAACATAGAATGATATGAGCCAAACCACGTCTGCCTCACTGCTAGATTTTGTTACTATAAAACAGACGTCTGCAGTTAGATACGTTCAAGCCACACAACCAAACTGGCATACCACGTAATTTTGCACCACCTTTCGCACAAATCGACTCCTCTTTCCTGGCATACTGAAATAAAACAATAGATGCAATCAAATCAAACGTGACCTTTCATCAATTAAGGCATTACACGTATAAATCGAGACTCACACTTGTAACGTCATATGCATGTTTACTCATAAATAAACTATTTCTGGCATATCTTATCATGACACAGTTCGATTATAACCCCATTGACAATTTCAGACATGTCCTGCCATCTGTGAGTAAGATGAAGAACTTTTTGCATTCCGTAAGAATCGTGCCATCGCAGACTAGAATGAATCGTGAAAGAATTGTGAACGAATCGTAGGAATCGATCCGCAATGTGAGATTGAATCGTAGGAATCGAATCGGGAAAAAGAATCGTGTTGCCCAACTCTAGTGTCTACTAACATGGTATACGTGCCAACAGTGCACACAGTTCCTGTATCATAGTTGCCAACTGTAGGGACATGTCCCTACGCGTAGTGACTTAGGGCTCTTTTTTCCAAAATGTAGGGACCAATTTCCGATCCCTCTGTAAAACGTATGGAATTTTTGTTTGAATAAAGAAAAATCACAAAATAAGAAATTAAAAAAGAAAAAGTTGCCAAACTTTATAGATTTTAAACATTGTGTATATGTCACCACTGCATACGGAAAGCTGGTCTAGGCAAAGGACTTAAATTAAACTAAAACTGTTGCAATACAATGTAATGATTGAAAGAACAATGGACGCTGTTGAAACTCTTACGCCAGTAACAATCATGAAGAAAATGAAATGAATTGATCGTAGGCATTTATTGGTCGGGATATCCCCTTCAGGGTTCGGCCGCCGTATTGCAAGTCTTTTTAGTTGACGCCACTTCGGCGACTTGCGTGTCAGTGATGATGATGTGATAATGAGAGGGACACACGTCACCCAGTCCCCTATCGGGAATCGAACTCGTGCCTCCCATATTTGGTAGACGGTTACGCTACCGCTGCGCTACGGAAGAGAAGACAATGAATGTCATGTGCTCCAAATGGGAGTGACATGCGACGACAGAAATCAGGGGCCTATCAGGCGAAGTTTAGCGCATCTACTGTGATATCTTCACCGTTGTACTGTCACAGCTACATTCTTAATCACCTCGACGAAGATTATGGCTCTGTCTTTGTTACGTGCTCACATGTTGAAAATAAAGTATAAACAGCTCGCGTAGATCAGTTCAGTTCCTTAGCCTTATGATAAACTAATAAAACTTCTTTTCTTGGAGTGTGTAACTGTAGTAATTTTTTATTATTGTTATGGCTTCAGCACCGAAAAAGAAGAGAAAGTTACAAACGAATGACAGTCAAAGTCGAAAATAGAAATTCTGCGAAGTGTTCAAGAGAAAAAAACGGTTTAAAGGGTGGTTAACTACAGATCCTAATGACAGGCATCGTGCTCCTTGCCGTGCGTGTGATATTAGTTTGCGTGCTAGAAGAAGCGAAGTTATGAAACACGCATATTGCGGTTCACACAAAAGTCGAGTGTCGCAATTTAATAAACTATCAGTGGTGTCATCTTGGGTGCATGAACCTACTACAAGCACAGCAAGTCTTACTCTCGAAGAGGACACCAAATCAGCTGGAATAAGATTGGCAACAGCATTTGATGAGCATTAAACAATTATATTAAAACATGTTGTAGCTAAATTGAACGATATTCTACAAACTCAGAAATTTTCATTATTTTTAGACGGAGGCACTGGCGTCTTCCGTAAAAAAATTATTTTGTGTATTTGTCAGATATTTTTCTGAAGGCAGAAAGTGTACTGTTACACAGTTATTGGAGATCATAACCTTAGATGCATAAACTGTACTGCATAAGCTCTGTCTGATGCAACCATTACATGCTTCAACGAGAAAAATATTCCAGCTAAAAATTTTATTGCCACGGCAGTAGATAATGCAAGCGTGACCGGTAGAGGAAAATTGCTCGTTGATGACAAAATTGAAAGCTGATACACATGACTCATTCTTTGTTATTGAATGTATATGTCATTCCTTGCACATTGCTACCAGTAAATCTGAAATGAAGCTGCTGAAAAAAGTAGAAGACTTAATAAAAAACACAGTATCCTACTTCGGCCACAGCAGCAAAAGACAAGCAATACTCTCTTCATTACAGGAACTTATGAACCAAGAGGAACATAAAATTTTAAGATCTGCTGAAACAAGGTGGCTAGCATAACAGCAGTGTATATCGAGGATCTTAGAGCAGCGGAAACCTCGGCAACTCTTACTTTGTGAAGCCAGGTTAGATGACAGAGTGATGCTGGCAGAAATGATTAGTAATGAAATGAACGACGTTTACACAAAAGTTTATCTCGAATTTATGAAATACGTCCTTGGTTTTTTTAACACCACAAATTCTCTTTTTCAAAGTAAGCAGAATTTAACAGGACAACTACAGCGACGAAGCCAGAGATTAATCATCACATGTTGTCAAAACTTTATTAAACCAACGTCCTTTAAAAAAAATGGATATATTAAATCTTCTTGACCCATATACTTCGCTTAATTTAGATCCGATGTACCTTGCTAGTGAATGTGAAAAATTGTTAAATGCGTTCACTGAAAACGAAAAATCAGATATTCATGATTTTGGGCTACGGTGCCAGCAGTTTTATCAAACTGCTGCAATCAAAGTGATACATAGATTACCAGCATCAGAGCCACTATTCCACGAGATTTAGTTTATTGAGCCAAACGCTGAAATGAATGGAGGTCATGACCTTGCTATTTTGATGAAACAGGCAAGTCTCTCACAAAAAGAATTTGTGAAGTCTTTTGGAGTAAACTGTTGTCAATCGAAAATTTCGAAGGTCAAACAGTTTTTGATAATATTTCTACACTTGCAAAGATTGTGTTAACACCTCCTCATTCAGAATCAGAAACAGAATGAGTCTTATTCTGTGTTGTGTGACACTTAACAAAAGGAAGGATTTACATTTCGTAACTCACTGCCAGCAGTTAATTATGTTAATATGTTATAAAAGCTCAGAACAAGGACTGCAGAACCTTCCAAACAAGCAACGCGCATGTGACGCTGCGTAACTAACAAATGTACGATTTTAAGTAATCTTCAGCAAATGCAGTTACCAACAGAAGTCTTCAGTGAAAAAGAGGTGAATGTACATATTTACCTACACCTGATTTTTTTAAGTTACTTTACTGCGTGACTGGGGTTATTGAGTGTTAATCAAGTACACGAAAGCTTTACTCATTCACCTGTCTGGAAGAAGTAGCCACCTTTTGTGTTATAAAGTCAATAAGATAAAAATGAAATCATTCACTTTGTGAGGCCCTTTACAAGTAGTTATTATTTTAGGCAGCTGAAGCCCATGTGTGCTTCGTAGTGTAGAGTGTTGAGGCTGTACTTTAATGTGATTTATTTGTAAAAATATCTGTTGAATCCAAAGAAAGCACGTTGAAAGTTATAGATGATTACAGACAAAGAGAGGTCATACGGAACGCCGCTTTAAATATCATATGAATAAAAATTTGACTTGTGGTGCTAAGAGCATCAAATACCGTCTTGAATCATGTTACTGGAAATTCTAAGATAAATCTCAAAGTAGGAAATTAGAGAAGAAACAGCCTGTAAATCTATGAAAAGCGCATATGAATACGTTGGACGAATATTAATGTTGTGGCGACTTAATAGCACAACATCTGAAGAGTGTGACATCTGAACAAAAGAAAAGTGGAATAAGTGGAGTTCCTTAACAAGCTACAGTACTAGAGATAGAAGTGAAGAGCAGTTATGATGTAAAACATGCAAAATTGGAAAATACAGCCTCCATCCCATGGATTATGGTGTCTATGGCATTATTGAATCTGTCGAGTACGATGATGTTAACCTATAGATAATTTCTCTTGAATGATGTTGTGAAAACAAATTTTATAAAATCAAAATGACGTATTAGTTGTTAATTAACCTTTACAGAACGTCTAAGAACCTCTCTTAAGAAGATATGGTATTGTATTTCTGAGTTTAGGAATAAGCCTCCCCCCTTCCCACGCATGAACCATGGACCCTGCCATTGGTGCGGAGGCTTGCTTGCTTCAGTGATACACATAAGTGCAACCACAACGGAGGGGTATCTGTTGAGAGGCCAGACAAACGTGTGGTTCCTGAAGAGGGGCAGCAGCTTTTTCAGTAGTTGCGGGGGCAACAGCCTGGATGATTGACTGATCTGGCCTTTTAAGATAAACTAAAACAGCCTTGCTGTGCTGGTACTGCGAACGGCTGAAAGCAAGGGGAAACTGCAGCAGTAAATTTTCCCGAGGGCATGCAGCTTTACTATATGGTTAAATGATGATGGTGTCCTCTTGGGTAAAATATTCCGGAGGTAAAATAGTCCCCCATTTGGATATCCGGGCGAGGACTACTCAAGAGAACGTCGTTATCAGGAGAAAGAGAACTGGCGTTCTACAGATCGGAGCGTGGACTGTCAGGCCCGTTAATCGGGCAGGTAGGTTAGAAAATTTAAAAAGGGAAATGGATGGATTAAAGCTAGATATAGTGGGAATTAGTGAAGTTCGGTCACAGGAGGAACAAGACTTCTGGTCAGGTGAATATAGGGTTATAAATACAAAATCAAATAGGGGTAATGCAGGAGTGGGTTTAATAATGAAAAAAAAAGTAGGAACATGGATAAGCTGCTACGTTCAGTATAGCGAACGCATTATTGTAGTCAAGATAGACACCAAACCCACGCCTATTACAGGAGTACAAGTTTATATGTCAACTAACTCCGCAGATGACGAAGAGATTGATGAAATGTATGATAAAATAAATAAATTATTCAGATAGAGAAGGAAGATGAAAATTTGATAGCCATAGGGGACTAGAATTCGATAGTAGTAAAAGGAAGAGAAGGAAAAGCAGTAGGTGAATATGGAATACGGGTAAGGAATAAAAGATGAAGCCGCTTGGTAAAATTTTGCACATTATAGATAACAGTTGGTTTAAGAACCATGAAGGAAGATTGCATACGTGGAAGAGGCCTCGAGACACTGGAAGTTTTCAGATTATATAATGGTAAGAAAGATATTTAGGAACCAAGTTTTAAATTCTAAGACCTTTCCTGGGACAGATGTGGACTCATAATCTATTAGTTGTGAACTGTAGATTAAAACTGAAGAAACTGCAAAAAGGTGGGACGTGGATAAACTGAAAGAACCAGAGGTTGCAGAGAGTTTCAGAGAGAGCAGTATGGAGCGATTGGCAGTAACAGGGGACAGAAATACAGTAAAAGAAGGATCGGTAGCTTTGAGAGATAAAATAGAGAAGGCAGCAGAGGATCAAGTAGTTAAAAAGACGAGGGCTACTAGAAATCCTTGGGCAACAGAAGAGATATTGAACTTAATTGACGAAAGGAGAAAATATAAAAATGCAGTAAATGAAGTAGGAATACAAACGTCTTAAAAATGAGATTGAGAGGAAGTGCAAAATGGCCAAGCAGGGATGGCTAGACAAATGTAAGGATGTAGAGGCATATATTACTAGGGGTAAGATAGATACTGCCTACAGGAAAATTAAAGAAACCTTTGGAGAAAAGAGAAACACTTGTATGAATATCAAAATCTCGGATGGAAAACCAGAAGGGAAAGCAGAAAGAATGAAGGAGTATACAGAGGTTCAAATACAAGGGCGATGTACTTTAGGGCAATATTGTGGAAATGGAAGAGGACGTAAGTGAAGATGAAATGGGAGATATGATACTGCGTGAAGGATTTGTCAGAGCATTGAAACACCTAAGTCGAAAAAAGGCCTCGGGAGTAGACAACATTCCATTAGAACTACTGACAGCCTTGGGATAGCCAGTCATGAGAAAACTATACCATCTAGTGAGCGAGATGTATGAGACGGGCGAAATACTCTCAGACTTCAAGAAGAATATAATAATTCCAATCCCAAAGAAAGCAGGTGTTGACAGATGTGAAAATTACCGAACTATCAGTTTAATAAGTCACGGTTGCAAAATACTAACACGAATTCTGTACAGATGAATTGAAAAGTTGGTGGAAGCTGACCTCAGGGAAGATCAGTTCGGATTCCGTAGAAATGTTGGAACACGTGAGGCAATATTGACACTACAACTTCCCTTAGACGATAGGTTAAGTTAAAGCAAACTTACCTTCCTAGCATTTGTAGACTTAGAGAAAGCTTTTTACAATGTTGACTGGAATACTCTTTTCAAATTCTGAAGGTGGCAGGGGTAAAATACAGGGAGCGAAAGGCTATTTACAATTTGTACAGACACCAGATGACAGTTATAAGAGTCGAGCGCATGAAAGGGAAGCAGTGGTTGGGAAGGGAGTGAGACAGGGTTGTAACCTATCCCCAATGTTATTCAATCTGTATATTGAGGAAGCAGTAAAGGAACAAAAGAAAAATTTAGAGTAGGAATTAAAATCCATGGGGAAGAAATAAAAACTTTGAGGTTTGCCGATGGCACTGTAATTCTGTCCGATACAGCAAAGGACTGGAAGAGCAGTTGAACGGAGCTGACAGTGTCTTGAGAGGAAGATATAAGATGAACATCAACAAAAGCAAAACAAGGCTAGTGGAATGTAGTCTAATTACATCAGGTGATGCTGAGGGAATTAGATTAGGAAATGAGACACCTAAAGTAGTATACGAGTTTTGCTATTTGGGAGCAAAATAAGTGATGATGTTCGATGTAGAAAGGATTATGGCAACGGCAAGAAAAGCGTTTGTGAAGAAGAGAAATTCGTCGACATCGAGTACAGATTTAAGTGTCAGGAAATCTATTCTAAAAGTATTTGTATGGATTGTAGCCATGCACGGATGTGAAACACGGACGATAAATAGTTTAGACAAGAAGAGAAGAGAAGCTTTCGAAATGTGGTACTACAGAAGAATGCTGAAGATTAGATGGGTAGATTGGTTAACTAATGAGGAGGTACTGAATAGAAATGGGGAGAAGAGGAATTTGTGGCACAACTTGACTAGAAGAAGGGATCGGTTAGTAGTACATGTTCTGAGGCATCAAGGGATCACCAATTTAGTATTGGAGGGCAGCGCGGAGGGTAAAAATCGTAGAGGGAAACTAACAGATGAATACACTAAGCAGATTCAAAGGGGTGTAGGTTGCAGTAGGTACTGGAAGACGAAGAAGCTTGCACAGGATAGAGTAGCTTGGACAGCTGCAGTCTCTAGACTGAAGACCATAACAACAGCAACAACACAGGAATAACCACTGAAATGCGTTGTTTTGAATGCAAAATAAATCGCTCAGGCTGTCATAAAGGTCGTCGGTTGCCAGCTAACGAAATGTTATTGCTAGCCTTGTCGCTACGTTTTCCTAAGTAGAAATTCTAATATCTCACTATGACCAGCTTTCCTGGAAGTATACAAACAAAACATCAGCGCCACTTTGTATTTCTCGTACCTCTGGTATCGATTACTACTTTGGCCATAGTCATTGCAATAAACTCAGCACATATTGCCGAGCAAAGTAATAGGTGCATATAGACCGCTTGCACAATGAGGCATGCCTACATGCACTCCTTGTGCTAATTTTTGTGCACGCCCTTATGTTCACGTCCGTCAGCGATTGCGCACGAGGAAAGATTCATCTTGTGGACATACCTTTACGTTGTCAAGTGTTTGCTGTTTCACCACGAGCTGTACGTTGGTGAATTGCGAAAGATGCACAGTGGGACTTGAAACGGTTGTGTGAATAAATAAAATAAACTATCAAAAACCAGATGTTTCATTCTTTTTTACCTCACGTAATGAGACTAATCGGCTACCAAATATGTGCATGAATTTGTCTGTAGCGCGCGTTTATGAAACACTGATACTTCTGTGCATCATTTCAATCACAGCAAGAAACGCGAGATGCATAGGTTATTAGATCTGCGGAACATCTTGACAATCTTGGCAACGGCACAGGTTTCAGCGCTTGTGCTGCACCTGTCCTGATTTACTATTGTACAAAAAAAGTCAGCTTTCATATGCAACTTTTTATTTCTTCATATACGCGTTTTGGAGTTTCACAATGTAATAATCTGAAGATTGGGACTTGTGAAACACCGGAACTAGTCCTCTGAAGCAATAAAAAGTTGCATCTGGGAGCTAACTTTCTTCCGTGTGTAAAGCGGAACATCTATTCCTGACCACACCCCCACCCCCAAATCTGCGCTTCCCAAGTACCAGGGGCCGACGGTCTTACACAAAGTAAACAGACAATAAAATTTAAAAGAAATATAAAAAATTAAAAATTAAAACTGCAAATGTATCTTTTTTCAGATACATCTAATGGAGAATAACTGAAAATAGTACATCATATCCAAAACAAATGACTATTTCCTGCGTCTGTTGGCACCTTTAGTGGACAGTACAAAATGATGTACTGCCGCACATGGAGTAGAGCTAACAACAGCAAGCTTCCCAAATCAAATAACATTGTTTCTTTTTATGTTTTTTGGTCGTCAGTCTATAATGTTTTGCATCTGTGGGACTTTCGAGGTGAATGTAGGGGCTTCTCACACGTCGTATAGGGCCGTGGTCGAAAATGAAGTGGCAACGAAAATGAGTTGGCAACGCTGGCCTACATAGCTCATCATCATCATCATCATCATCATCATTTATTGCCTTATCGGGCCTTTAAGGCCTACAGCAAGAAGAACAAAAGGAAAAGTAAAGACAAAAAGACTTACAAAAGTACTCTATACAGTAGTAAAAGTTACATATGTACATTACAGCTTAAAGAAAAACGAAAAAATAAACAGGGCATTCAATCAAAGGTTTAAAAGGCAAGAGGGATACATTACAGAAACAAAAAAACAAAAAAAAACACACACGCAGTGTCTGTCAATTGCACGAGAGGAGGGAGCTGTTGCAGATGGCAGTCCATCTCATCCGGTCGTTGGCGTCCTCCTCCACGGCTGCTGGTTCCACTTCTTTCAGGATCGTTGTTATCCTATCCTTCCATCGAGTTCTTGGGCGTCCTCTAGGGCGTTTTCCTGTGGGTTGAGAGTGGAGGACTCTGTTTGGAAGGGATCCGTCTGCCCGTAGGATGTGGCCAAACCATTGGAGTCTCTTCTGCGCCAATATTCGTCCAATGTGTGGCTTTCCATACCGCTGGTATGGAAAGCTCACCCATCGAATTCTTTTTGATACTTCGGTATGGTATTGTAGGAAGTCAATGGTCGGTGATAGGGTGCTAAACCAAATTTGCTCTTTGACCTGAAGCTTTGCATTTCTGCGAACAAAGGACTGGGCCTAGACTGTTTGAGCTAGAGTGCTTCAAAATACGGTATTTGGTTGAATAACAATAACGAAATAGGAAACACATCTCATATAGATCGAACCATTTTGTCTGTCTTTAAGTTCGTTTGAAACACCTTACATAAAACTCTATGTTGTCTTGATAAATGTTCAGCTTGTTTTGGTGTCAAATACAGCAGAGAAATTTATACAGCAGAGCTAGCTAATGAAGCAGCTGCTTTCGAATTCCAGTCGAAATAGCTGATGAAGAGTATTTACAAGGTTTCCCTTTTGGAAGCCGTGAGTTAAGAAACACTTATTCAAACGTCGTAATTGCTTGGAGGATATTTATGAACTGCTAACGGGTGAAGCATTTTATGAATGCACTTAGAGCAAATTAAATATGATAAAAACTATAGCATGGATGACAACTGCTAAACTTTACTTCAGTGAGACAGTCAGTGAGTCAATTTTGTAAGTAAGGAAATGCAAAATAAAATTGTAATAAAAATACAATTCCTGTAAAGGGATGTTTCCTCAGCTCTTAATTACAGCCTTCTTTTCTTTTTTTCCATCTAATAAATTATGTGGACCAAATAAATCCGTTCTTTACATTACAACCAATGTAAAATAGTTTATGTAAACAGGATTTGTTTTTATTTCAATTTTTTAGGGTGTTTATAAAAATTCGTAATTTATCAACTAAAATGATACAATTATTTTTTGTGTGCAATATTTTTCATGTATGTATTTAATTCATTTGATATTCTTCAATAATGTTTCATTTTTATTTAACCTCTTTATAAAATTTGCTGAATCTGTGCAGAAAAAAGTTGCAGATAGGTATTCTTATGGGGGGGGGGGGGGGGGGAAGGGCAGGAGAGGGAGGAGGAGCGAGGGCAGCACATCTTTGGCAGATATGCCAGAGGCGCAGGAGCACCTCAGCACAGCTATATGTGCTACATGCATAGCAGAGTCGGTAAAAGAAGATGCATGACATCTGCTGTGAGTCTGGCTCAGCTGCTTCGGCATTTTCCTCAACCAAACACTTAACGTGATATTTTGTATGTCTCTTAAGGGAATGCCCCATGTTGTGGCAGATTTGTAGACGGCTATTGTTTCGCCTGCAGCGCCTCGTATTTCAAATCTGGCAATAGTGCAGGCAACTAGTGGCGGATCCCAGATTTTGGTTTGGAAGAGGCACTATCAAGATAAAACACTAAAAAACCACACAAAATTTTATTTTGCTCGTTTCATGCATGGTGAGTCTTCGCGGGTAACTTTTTTTGCAAAATCTTCCATGGCTTCGACGGACTATAGGCTGCCAGACATATTTTGACGATGATAAATGTCAGCCAAACCGGTCAACCTGTCTTCTGTCATTGCCGTACGTAGGTACGATTTTATTAGTTTAAGCAAAGAGAAGCTGTGCCCCACACTACGTATGGGTAGTTGATAAGAAAGCGAGAAATTGTAAAAGAATTTTTATATTTGGCAAAAACTCATTTGTCTGTTGATGAGCCTGGGCTGCTGCTTGGGAGAGATGTTCCCTGTTTCTCCAACGCTCCTTCCAATGAGGTATTTCTCCCGATAATGAGGGAGGACGAGGTAAGTCGCTGTCACTACCGAATTCAGATATTCTGTTTTTACGATGGCACTTGGTATGAAGGTGGACATGACGAAAATAGAAGAGTGATATGCTCTCGAGAAGCGACTCCTGAACCACCCCAATACAAAATCGATGAAAGGGAGGAATGTATTCAATCTGAAACAAAACACTACGTTATTCTCGTGCTCTAAAGAACATACTGCTAGAGGATACTACTAGGTCTTCGTCATTAAAGGTCTGTAGGCTCTAGTGAGAGAACCATAAGCAATAGCTTTATCCTAGATATGAAATGGCGACAAATATTACCATACATTACAAGGTAAAAAACTTTCATATTATAGTGTGTGGTTGAATTAATACAAGCTAATGACATCAAGGCGTATTCTGCAAAAATGAGGTTAATGTAATTTAAGAGGGTGTGTGACTTAATTACTACGTCTTAGTGGCACCATGGCATATTCTGCAAAACAGCGAAAAATATTAGTCGTGTAGGTGAATTGTGTGACAGACCATCATAATGAACTAATTAAAACAAATTTTGTAGAGTTTACACATGCAGTAGTAAACTACATTCATTGTATCACATGTCATCGTGCTGAACACCCTCCCCCACGTTTGTTCCTATGATGTTTGTTAAATACTGTTAGCAACGAACATTTAAAATACGGAATGAAATTTTTAATGGTTCCTCAATAATACACGGACGTTTTGCCCAGTTTCATTTTCTACAGATGTAGAAAGGATGATCCTTAGTTAAAATCCTTCGTTACAGGAAGTTTGAACAGTTGGGTAAAAGTTGTTTCCAACCGGGAGTGAAAAAGCCAGATGGATACGTATGTTTCTAATCTTACAACTTCAACTGCTTGTTATATTTTACGTCATTTTGAGTCTGCTTACTTTCTAATAAATTCTCACTACCTACTTTAATCCCGTATAACCATGGAAATTAATTTTTCCCAAAATACTCTAACATTACGCAAGAATGAGTTCTTTTTTAAATACATGTGTTAACTAACGTAGTATTACGAAGGACTCTGTCATATGATGTAGACAGCAACTAGCAAACCAAGGAAATGTATCTGAAAATAGAAATCATTTCTCGAACTACATCATGCAGATGATAATTCTAGTTTAGCTATTTTATGGTTACTACCGTTTCCAGTGGGCTATTGCCATTAGTTTAAAGCGACTGGAAAACATAGTGTTATGTGTTTGTATCGTGCAGGAAATGTGTGACAACGGATGAAATGCCTTGACACGTAACATTACTCGTCTTTAAATCCCTCGCGCTTTTCCTTTGCTATAATAAAGTCATACTTCATCTTCAAAAATGGTGATGCAGCCTAACAATTACAGAAATATAACTGCTGGCGACAATAATGTAATTGCACTTTCGAACACAGGAACTGAATGTGAAACTTGCTGTATATCTCGAAGACAGTTATTTTATTAATGGCAAGAATATCGGTAGAACTTTAGTTCTCCAGAGCAATGATCAAAGTGGCCTATAACTTTAATCATCTGCATGATAACAGACTGCATGATAACAGGGACTGTGCACAGACTCATCTCATTTAGTTACTTGTGCGATCTACATATATTTTAGGAATTTGTATGACATTCGGAAATACAACGGTTTCCCGAGACGATCCTCCTTTCTATATATAGGACTATAGTCAGAAATAAGATTTGTAACAGCCACACACCACTATACTATGTGACGTGGAATACAGCATTTTGCTAGACGCGTGTGTGAGAAAGTAATACATGTCACTGCAACATACTCTCCTGGATTTTCCTGTAACCAGTGAACCTCTTCATTATACACAACACCGCTAATGAAGCAGCCGCCACCTAGGGAAGAAATTTAGAGATGTACCGGTATAATGTATTAAAAGTGACTCTTATAACATGGCTCGACAAGTATACTACATCCTTGCACGGTAAAGACAAAAACATAGTGCAAAAAACCCAATCTATCTGCAACAGGAATTATTGACTAACAGATGAAGTGTTCTGATGGCCGCGTAAATAAGTATTCCTCTACGTAACCCACCATTTATCCATACATCTTCCCATGCTTGGAATGCATTTAGCTCAGCAATATGATCAGAATGCCTACCATAAGCGAAATGCTTTTTTCTTGATGACGATTGTTCGTACCGGTAGCAAAAACTTCCTGCAAGGTGGAGGTGCTGCCAGCCATATTTGCTAATGCATTATCGCAAGTAGACATGTTACTCTGTCTTATTCAGTCAGCAGCTTATCAAGGACCCGACCCCAGTAAGTCTGTTGACGAATCACAAATACGGTAGTGTTGGAGGCTGTGTAATCGATTTTCATGTAGTTTATGACACCACCAGAAACAAATGTTCGTTAAATGTAATTATTGCACATGTTTAAAAGGAACTCTGCAATGTATCTCAAAGCGGCTGTCGATAAACCAACGTATTAATTTAATTTTCCTGACGTTCACGTTGTGGGACGTGTATGGAATGAAGTAATACGTCCCAGTTGTACAGGCACTTTTTACGAACGAGCCTTGGTACATATTTGACAGTATTATGGAGAAGAATATCATGGAATAAGAAAAATATGCTTCTCCAGCTTTAATGTTGCCCTTAAATACATATAAAGGGTGAGTCACGTAAGACGTAAAACCCCTTTTATTTCGTGCACCTTTCCAGATATCGAAAGAGGTTTGCAATAGTGGAGAGTACGATAAGTGGCATGTAGTTTGGTATATGGTTAACAGTATTAACGCTCGTATCAAAATGGCTCTGAGCACTATGGGACTCAACTGCTGAGGTCATTAGTACCCTAGAACTTAGAACTAGTTAAACCTAACTAACCTAAGGATATCACAAACATCCATGCCCGAGGCAGGATTCGAACCTGCGACCGTAACGGTCTTGCGGTTCCAGATTGCAGCGCCTTTAACCGCACGGCCACTTCGGCCGGCAACGCTCGTATCGATCGAGATGTTGAAGCAACTACGATTTTTTAAATAATATGTTATACTTTTTTCAACAGCATCCCAAAGTGCTTGGAAGATGAGTAGAGTAATATAATGCTTATTAATGTTAAGGTTGAAGCGCTTCGCAGAAGACTCCGAGAATCATTCTAAAACCGAAAGAGAACTCGGCCGGAATCGGCTATTTCGCTGTAAACAGGCTCATGCCAGGCTACATCATTGTATCAAGCCTTTCGACTATTTATTTGTTTGCACTGCAGAAGTCATTTCTGCTTCAATATTCCTTGCTTGCAGACATGTACACCAATGAGAAATTAGACGTGCTACATTTATACGCCGAATGTTGGCACGAGACGTATTGCCAGGGAATGTGCGATCAGACAGAGGATTGTCATTTGCGTCTAGCATCAACATAAGGCTCACACTTATCGTCTGTTACATTAGGCACTCGGAGGACATAATTTCGAAAATCGTACAGAAGTTTTTTATTTGCTCTGCATCGCATGGGAGACGACACTAAGTTTTCTAACGTCTGCTGTTTGCTGACGAAGCAACATTTATGAACCACGGTAATGCAAATTTACATCAAATGCACTGCTTGGTAGCTGAGAATCAACGCTGGATTCATCAGGTACAACAACAACGACGATGAAGCTAAACCTATCTTGCAGCATCATAGGAAATTCCATTGTGGGACCTTACTTCATCCCAGGTATGTTAAATGGAAATACGTACGCACACTTTCTTACGAATTTCTAGATGCTGTTCTAGAAGAGGTACCACTGGGTAAGCAATTGTGTTAGTGGTTCCGATGTGACGGTTGCTCATCTCACTCTTTCCGTGTTGCAACGCAAATACAGTAGGTAAAGTTTCCTGACCGTTGGATAGCACGGAATGTTGCAGTACAGTGGCTTGCTGGGTCTCTTTATTCGACTCCTCTTGATTTCTTTCTCTGGGAAGCACTGAAATATACAGTCTATCATGAAGCTCCAGCTATACCAGATGATATGTGCCGTCGAATAGCGGCAGCACGGAAAGGACGTATTATACGATGTGCTTTAATATGTTCATCTATCTCTCAAACGGCGATTGCAAATGTACCTTGCAGCCAATGGTAAACGATCTGAACACATGCTTAAGTAAAGTGTAAAAATACATTTCGTTATGAAAAGTATCTGTTTTGTCGTTGACATGCCTGTGGTCAATCATTTTGAATAGATTGTTTAGTTCACTTGAAGTGTATTCCGTCTAATTACAATTCCGAGTGATGCCGGCCGTAGTGGCCGAGCGGTTCTAGGCGCTACAGTCTGGAACCGCGCGACCGCTACGGTCACAGGTTCGAATCCTGCCTTGGGCATGGATGTGTGTGATGTCCTTAGGTTGGTTAGGTTTAAGTAGTTCTAAGTTCTAGGGAACTGATGGCCTCAGAAGTTAAGTCCCTTAGTACTCAGAGCCATTTGAACCATTTGAACAATTCCAAGTGGTATTTATAGACAAATTTGTCCGACAGCAGGTGGTTTACTTTAAGAAGCATTTAGACGTCTCCAGTTAAAGATAGGGCAGTTATTTTTTTCTGTTATTCCGAATCTAAGAAAGTTAATGCAGTAGTTTCCCGTGTATCGTCAATTACATAGCTTCTATCGACGAACTGATGAGATTGGTTAAACTTGCATCGAGTGCGCTGCTTTCTTATGGCTACTGTATAACTTATTTTGTGTCTCCTTTTACTAAAACAAACATTAATGCACAAAAAGGTACTCACTGTGGCAAGTTTGTCGAATCGTGCAAATAGATCGTTGAGTACGCGAACTAGTTCTTGCGCGCTGCATTGGCTCGCCAAAGCTGCAAACAAAACAGAGTCGTTAGAATGATTGCACGACATAGCAGTCCCTTGATAACATAAATGTACACCGAAGTAACGTACAATAATCTGTATAACATTTGCAATCGCTTACGTATTTCCACCAGGTTATGTTATGCAAGACCGTGCAAGAGCAAATACCGCCAAGGCGACAGAATTAAGTGAGAAGGGCAGCGAGGCGGGTTCTTGTTCGAAAATCGCTGACTTTCTGGTGCTAGAGTACAGCTGAGGCGTCTCCACGTGTTGTACGTATTCAGCGTCGCCACGCATCATGTTATACACTACAGAAATATAATCGATTATACTGACTGACAGTTATTGCTATTATTACAAATAACAAAGGCCTACTGGGGGTCTACATCTACATCCATAGTCCGCAAGCCACCTGACGGTGTGTGGCGGAGGGTACCTTGAGTACCTCTATCGATTCTCCCTTCTATTCCAGTCTCGTATTGTTCGTGGAAAGAAGGATTGTCGGTATGCCTCTGTGTGGGCTCTAATCTCTCTGATTTTATCCTCATGGTCTCTTCGCGAGATATACGTAGGAGGGAGCAATATACTGCTTGACTCCTCGGTGAAGGTATGTTCTCGAAACTTCAACAAAAGCCCGTACCGAGCTACTGAGCGTCTCTCCTGCAGAGTCTTCCAATGGAGTTTATCTATCATCTCCGTAACGCTTTCGCGATTACTAAATGATCCTGTAACGAAGCGCGCTGCTCTCCGTTGGATCTTCTCTATCTCTTCTATCAACCCTATCTGGTTCGGATCCCACACTGCTGAGCAGTATTCAAGCAGTGGGCGAACGAGCGTACTGTAACCTACTTCCTTTGTTTTCGGATTGCCTTTCCTTAGGATTTTTCCAATGAATCTCAGTCTGGCATCTGCTTTACCGACGATCAACTTGATATGATCATTCCATTTTAAATCACTCCGAATACGTACTCCCAGCAGCTCGTGGTCGTTCTCGCTTCCCACGCCCGGGTTCCCGGGTTCGATTCCCGGCGGGGTCAGGGATTTTCTCTGCCTCGTGATGGCTGGGTGTTGTGTGATGTCCTTAGGTTAGTTAGGTTTAAGTAGTTCTAAGTTCTAGGGGACTGATGACCATAGATGTTAAGTCCCATAGTGCTCAGAGCCCAGATAATTTATGGAATTAACTGTTTCCAGTTGCTGACCTGCTATATTGAAGCTAAATGATAAGGTATCTTTCTTTCTATGTAGTCGCAGCACACTACACTTGTCTACATTGAGATTCAGTTGCCATTCCCTGCACCATGCGTCAATTCGCTGCAGAGCCTCCTGCATTTTAGTACCATTTACCACTGTTACAACCTTTCGATATATCACAGCATCATCCGCAAAAAGCCTCAATGAACTTCCGATGTCATCCACAAGGTCATTTATGTATATCGTGAATAGCAACGGTCCCACGACACTTTCCTGCGGCACACCTGAAATCACTCTTACTTCGTAAGACTTCTCTCCATTGAGAATGACATGCTGCGTTCTGTTATCTACGAACTCTTCAATCCAATCACACAATTGGTCTGATAGTCCATATGCTCTTACTTTGTTCATTAAACGACTGTGGGGAACTGTATCGAACGCCTTGCGGAAGTCAAGAAACATGGCATCTATCTGTGAACCCGTATCTATGGACCTCTGAGTCTCGTGGACGAATAGCGCGAGCTGGGTTTCACAAGATCGTCTTTTTCGAAACCGATGCTGATTCCTACAGAGTAGATTTCTAGTCACCAGAAAATTCATGGTGCTCGAACATAATACGTGTTCCAAAATTCTACAACTGATCGACATTAGAGATACAAGTCTATAGTTCTGCACATCTGTTCGACGTCCTTTCTTGAAAACGGGGATGACCTGTGCCCTTTTCCAATCCTTTGGAACGCTACGCTCTTCTAGAGACCTACGGTACACCGCTGCAAGATGGGGGGCAAGTTCCTTCGCGTACTCTGTAAAATCGAACTGGTATCCCATCAGGTCCAGCGGCCTTTCCTCTTATGTACAATAACAGCTTTGGACAAAGTTTTCAGTCAGAACAGTGGTACCAAGTTTCTCTACAAGGTTTATAGACTATATTTCCTGTAATAAACTGTTACAACACCATTTCTAATAAAAATACACGACACGCGCAACGTAGCCAAAAGACAGGCACCTTATTAGGAAGGAAGAAGGTGTTAAATTTTAGGAAGGAAGGTAGAAACTGTTCGATTTTAAGAAGGAAGAAGGTGTCTTATTACAATATGTCATTCAAACTGAACAACAATATGTTTTCTTCACACATATTCATGAGATGCTCACGAAATGACCAACCCGGGTAACAGAGAGAGATGACATCTTCAGAGAAGATGATAGAGTCGATATTTCGATAATAAATAAAATAATTTATCATTTATTGCATTATATGTAAGGTACCATCTTGGAAGCTCCATGGAGCTTTAAATCGAATGTTTCTGCTTCTAAAGTGTCTGTACAACTTAATTCATACATATCGTAAAATTTAAGACCTCTATGAAGCTTCGAACAAAATGAAGTTGTGTTACATGTAAGATACTGCGTACATTGCAAGCAAATTAAATATTTCCGCAAGAAAATTGTCTCTATTACACAAATAAATTGTAGGTAAGAGGACGACAGAAGTTTAATCGCATTAAATTCTTGCAAACACATAAAAATTGGCTGCACACAGGTGCTACTGCTCATCTGTCTAATAGCTTAAAATCACTATGTTTAAAAAATAGTCAAATTTTCCACATTCTCAGCAAGTAAATTAAATAATTCTGCACTTAAATTGTCTGTATAAATTATTAAAATACACGCAACATTAAATTCATCTGGAACAGTACTGCATATTTAACTTATAACTTCTAGTGATACAACAAAATTTATAATCCAGTAATACCTAACAATTAATGCATGACGCCTCCAGGCAACAATATTCTAATATAGTAAAGAGGGAGTAGTAAGTTGCCCCCCTCCCCCCCCCCCCCCTCATTAGCTAACATCGATCAAGCGTTAGAAGGCTTATTAAGAACCAACAACAGATAGTACATAATGATTAACACCGAATGTTTAACACATAACAGCTGCAGTCAACAACATTATATTACAGAAGGAGTACAGTTTTCTCTTCCAGTAGCTGACATCCATCTGGTGTTAGAATACTACATTAACACTCAGTATAATCTAACACATAACAGGTAAGGCCTATTTGTTAATGCATAATTCATTAAGCTTCCAAGCAACAACATTTTAACACATTACAGAGGGAATACAGTTTTTCCTCCTTCAAAAACTGGCATCTAGCTGTATTTGAGATATCTTAAGTCAGCAGTCCACATGTGTGTGTTTTAGCAAGTGTGTATGTGAGTTCGCTTTGGCAGTGAGCATTACAAACACTTTCTAGCATATCACTAGCTTGGTGGAGATATCCAGATCACTATTGATTGCTAAAGAAACGCGGTGGAGAGAACAAAAAGAGCGCCAGTATTAATGTACTTCTTCACGTAGACTATGGATAAAAATGTGGAAAATATGGGAAAAAAGGAATAAAAATGGGGATACGGCATATTCTGTATTTATAACGAGTGAGTAATCGAAATTTGTGGCACAAGCACCTGTTATATAGGAGAGTAATCAAATCCTAACAAACATTCAGAAATCAGAAGCCTTATACAGAAGGAATAATCGGAATTGGTGGTCTCTCGCCTAGCGCAAAGTCCCAAACGACTAGAAAAAAGTGTAGGTGCCTCCTGTACGTAAGAAGGGTTAAAGATTAGATCCGCAAAATTACAGATCAATATTCTTGACATCGGTTTGCAGCAGTATTCTTGAACATATTCAGAGTTCGGTTTATTGGAAACCAAAAAGATTATGTCTAGAATCAACACGGTTTTAGAAAGCATCGCTCATGCAGAACTCAGTTTGCTCTCTTCTAGCATGACATACTGCGACTTATGGATTAAGGGCAACAAGCGGATTCTATATTTCTCGATTTCCTAAGGCATTTGACACGGTGCCCACTGCAGACCTAACAAAGGTATGAGTATATGGAATAAGTTCTCAGGTATCCGAGTGGCTGGAGGACTTCTTAATAGAATTCAGTATGTTGTCCTTGATGGTGGGTGCTCATCAGAGATAAGTGTATCAATAGAAGTGCCGCAGGACCACTATTATTTTCTGTATACATAATCGATCTGACGGGCGGGGTGGGCAACAATCTGTTCAAATGGTTCAAATGGCTCTGAGCACTAGGGGACTTAACTTCTGAGGTCATCAGTCCCCTATAACTTAGAACTACTTAAACCTAACTAACCTAAGGACACCACACACATCCATGCCCGAGGCAGGGCTCGAACCTGCGATCGTAGCGGTCGCGCGGTTCCAGACTGAAGCGCCTAGAACAGCTCGGACACACCGGCCGGCCAACAATATGTGGTTATTTACTGATGATGTTGTGGTGTTCGTGAAGGTGTCGTTGTTGAGCTGACTTAGACAAAATTTGTTATTGGTGTGATGGATGGCAGCTAGCTCTGAACGTAGAAAAATGTATGTTAAAATGGTTGAGTAGGAAAAACCAACCAATAACGTTCTAGTACAGCATTAGTAATGTGCTGCTTCACACTGTCACATCGTTTAAATATATACGTGTAACGTTGCAAAGTGATAAGAGGTGGAACGAGCATTTAGGGACTGTAGTTGGGAAGGTGCCGGTCGACTTCGGTTTATTGGGAGAATTTCAAGAAAGTGTCGTTCATCTGTAAAGGAGACTCCATATAAAACGATTCTTGAGTACTGCTCGAGTGTTTAGTATCTACAACAGATCAGATTAAAGGAAGACATTGAAGCAATTCAGAGGCGGGCTCCTAGATATGTTATTAGTTGGTTCTAACAACACGTAAGTATTACGGAAATGCTTCAGGGACTCAAATGGAAATCTGCGGAGGGAAGGCGACGTTCTTTTAGAAGAATACTATTAAAAAAATTCAGAGAACAGGCATTTGAAGGTGATTGCCGAACGAATGTGCTGCCGCCAGCATAGGAGAAATTACGGCTCACACAGAGGCGTATAGACAGTCGTTGTTCTCTCGGTCTATTTGCGAGTGGAACAGAAAAGGACAACCTTGGTGGCTTACAGAGCATAAATGTAGATGTAAATGAAAGTGGCAGGACTTTTAATGTAGCCACTAGATAGATGCAGGGGAGAGATGACACCGCATAAATGTAATATTACTAGTGGAAAGAAAGTATATTGTAGAGAAAGACATGGTCTCAATATAAAACTGCTATATTCCCTACAAGTGGATAATACTGCATCAGCAATAGGTATATTGGAAAAAATTAACAGAGAAGTCTGGGAACCATGTAAATTAAATACAAAAATCCAATGGCTATGTCATATAAAGCGGAGTTGGAGGATGTTACAATGAATGTTCTAATGGATCAAATGCCTTGGCTACTGCATCAGCTTTGTGAATATCAAGCAAGACTTTGAAGGAATCGTTTTAACAAAATAGATCTGTGTGACTACTTAATATAAAATCACAACTTATGAGTATGCAAGAGGAAAGTAGTAATGTTATTCACAATCCATATTACACCTATAAAACGTGATGAGATGGCTAACATGGATGATACAAGTATTACATAAACTTTGCTAAGTATTTTCTTTTCAAATTGCATAACAGTAATTGCAATACGTTCCCTGCTATGAGATTCTGTTGTGGCATGAACTGGTAGGCATCTATTCGTTTTCTAAACTGCTAGTTCCATTAATAAGCATTTATAGAGAAAAACTTGCTAACATGTGCTAAGTCCTGTAACTTTGAGTCGTTTTATTAATGTTAGATTAGTGGAATGTGATTTGTGAGATACTCTTTATTTGAGTTCTGAATGCTGTGATATTCTCTCCCAAAACATGCGAGCTGTAAGCCATATGTTCCTGGAATCGTAAAAATATTTGGGTGCTATATGAAGTGGAATAAGTGCTTATAAAAGTAATAAGCATGGTTCACGTATTGATACTACTAGAAGACATTGAAGACTAACCAGACTGATGCACTGTGAGGCTTATACGTACATGTGCTGTGCAGGTGCTGTCCACCAAATCCTTCTCAAACGAAATTAAGGCGTTGATATATATCAACGGGGACAGGTGAAAATGTGTGCCTGCACCGGGACTCGAACCCATGATCTCCTGCTTACATGGCAGGCGCTCTATCCATGTGAGCCACCGAGGGCACAGAGGATAGTGCAACTGCAGGAACTATCTCACGCACGCCTCCCGCAAGACCCACATTCTCACCTTGTATGGCCACAAACTACATTCATAGTGTCCCTACCCAACTCACTCATTACTCGTGGAAGACACTCTTACCAAGTCCCGTAAGAGTTTGAGTAATATGTGTGCATCCGCACAGAAGAAGAGTGTCATGACCAGTATTACCAGAACATATGGATATGGTGTCTGTTCTTTCCGACATGTCCATATAAGTATATAGTTCTGGCATTTATCAATATATCAGAAAACTGTTGAATTTAATCTACCACACACAGAAAAATTCTATACCAGGTGATTTTCCGAGTATAGATCATATATATGTGGCACTATTGTTGTTAAGCAATTTGTTAGCTGGGAAGTAATTTCAGCTCGTAAGTTGCTCATATTATGGCTTCACTTCTGGTTGTTAGTGTTAAAACTAGAATATATACCGACACTACAGATAAAAATTGCATTACATGTTTGGTGGAACCGTGATGTTTTTGGTGTGTGAGTCAGGTGCTGCTAGCCTACTGCTCTAACAGGAGGAACAGATAACAGTACACGTTTCACTGTGCTATGCTAATGTCAATATGCTGAAGTAAAAATGCCTAATCTATAATTATTTATCATTTGCATAACACGGATAACACGTTTTGGGAAATGATCCACGTTTCCAAGTGTATCTTTCGTCAGTCTGAGACCCTTACCAGGTTGTATTAACAGAACTGGGATGTAATTATCGAGCAACCTACCTCAAACTTATGTTCCCTAAAAAAAAGTGACAAAGTGGAGTTTTGCGAGAACTACTTTGTCATTCTTTGTTAGATATTGGTCGTCACTGAGTTGCAATATAGTATTCTAACATCAGATGGCTGTATTCCATCTGTAACATGTTATATTGTTGTTGCTTGAATGAGTACAGGATTATCCACTAACCATTAGACACTAGGCGTCAGGCATTAGGTGTTGCTGACTCTTAATCTAGTATAGTAACACTAGACGAATGTCAGCTAGACGAGGGGAAACCTGTACTCCCCCTTTAATATATTATAATGTTGTTTCCTGGTGTCGTTACGCATTAGGCGTTAGGTGTTAGTGTATCATATATTGTACTGTTTCACTAAATGGTGTGAGTTAAATTTACGTTAGTGCTCTAGACGAGACGAATTAAATCCTGTGTGTATTCTAAGAAGTCATAAAGACAATGTAGACATGAAAATATTTAATTTATCTGCAAATAGTGTGAAACTTTTTGCGGTTGTTTTTTAGATGTGGAGCATTTTAAGCTATACAATATATCTGCAGTAGTGCCCATGTGAAAACAATTTTTCGTATTTCGGTGAATTTAATGCGATGAAACTGCTGTCGTTTGCTAATCTACAGTCTATTTGTCATAGAGACAAATTAGGGGTGCGAGTATTTAACTTGCTTGCAAAGTGCGCGAAATCTTACATATAATACTTTATTTATCTCGAATTTTTGTAGTGGTCTTATATATTACGATAAGCATGCGATCTGTATATCTTTTAATAAGTTGTATTGGCACTTTAAAAGCGGAAACATTTAGTTTAAGGCCCCACAGAGCTTGCAAGTGAAGTGCCATGGCTCACTTTACACAACCTGGAGTCATGAGAAGTACATTGTGGATGTTCGGCTTCGTTTGCTGTGAGATCTGCTAATTTTTTTGCTGCAAACTTTTTATCTAGATGTCGAAATATCGCTGGTCTGTATATAAAGGTGAGTTATCTGACTGATTTGTTTTTATAGAAACGAAATGTAAATGTAACGTAGAGACTGAAGCCACATGGTAAACATGCTAGTGAAAAGCAGTTAGTTATCTACAGGAAATGTGTATTGCCATTAATTTAATAATATTTTTCAGATGACAGACTAGTGTTCTGTCCCAGGGTGCTCAAGCAATTACAGATCCAGTGGCGATAAAAGGTCTGTCACCGTGTTCCGGTTCCCAGCAGTTACGGATATGTACTGTGAATCGTTAAAAGCAGATATGTGGCCTGTGCTAAGCTTTCCGAAGAAGGACGGATATGTACTGTGAATCATTAAAAGCAGATCTGTGGCCTATGCTAAGCATTTCGAAGAAGGGGATGGTAATAAACTTTGGTACTTCAAAGATGTGGTAGGAAACGAGAAGAAATACCCAAGAGCTCGACCAAGGTTAAGACACCGTGCAATACGAAGAATTTTCGCCAATCTATCGCATTAGATGACATTAGATCAGTACTTGTTCCATAGATCATGAATACGGCACTTCGTAATAATGTGAAACGTGTCAGGTTAACAAAAGGTGTCTATACAAGATATTGCATTACACAAAATATTACATGACACTTAATCTTAATATTTTTTTTGTGTGGGTAGGGGGGGGGGGGTTGAATTACCCACTTACTACATCCAAAAATTCATCTAATAAGTAATTTCCTTTTAAATGCTATATGGCTATCTGTCAGACTTTTGATGTTATTAGGTAAGTGGCCAAAGACTTTTGTGGCAGCATAATTTACCCCTTTATGAGCCAAAGTTAGATTTAACCTTGAGTAGTGAAGATCATCCTTTCTCCTAGTCTTGTAGCCATGTACACTGCTATTACTTTTGAATTCGTTCAGATTGTTAATAACAAATTCCATAAGTGAATATATATATTGTGAGGCTACAGTGACGATCCGTAGCTCTATAAATAAGTGTCTTCAGGATGATCTTGAATGAGCTCCAGCAATTATTCTGATTACACGCTTTTGTGCAATGAACACCCTTTTACTCAATGATGAGTTACCTCAGAATATGATGCCATATGAAAGCAGAGAATGAAAATAGGCGTGGTAAGCTAATTTACTGAGATGTAAATAGCCACAATTTGCAATGACCCTAATAGCATAAGTAGCTGAACTCAAACGTTTCAGCAGATCTTCAGTGTGTTTTTTCCAGTTCAACCCTTCATCAGTGCATACACCTAGAAATTTTGAATATTCTATCTTAGCTACCGATTTCTGGTCGAAGTCTATATTTATTAATGGTGTCGTTCCATTTACAGTGTGGAACTGTATATACTGTGTTTTGTCAAAGTTCAATGAGAGCCCATTTGCAGAGAACCACATAGTGATTCTTGAAAAACATCATTTAAAATTTAATCAGTTAATTCTTGTCTGTTGGGTGTGATAGCTATACTTGTGTCATCAGCAAAAGTACCAGCTTTGCATCTTTGTGAATATAGAATGGCAAGTCATTAATATATATTAAGAACAGCAGAGGACCAAAGACCGAACCTTGCAGCACCCCATTCTTGATTGTTCCTTACTTTGAGAAATCACCAGTTTTTTGCGTATTATGTGAACCGCTTATTTCAACTTTCTGCACTCTTCCAGGTAGGTATGATTTAAACGAATTGAGCGCTGTCCCATTCATATCACAGTACTTGAGCTTATCTAGAAGTATTCCATGATTTACACAGTCAAAAGCCTTTGAGAGATCACAAAAAATCCGGTTACTCAGAGCATTTAATATTTCATTAGTGAAAGTATATATAGCATTTTCCGTTGAAAAACCTTTCTGGAAACCAAACTGACATTTTGTTAAAACTTAATTTTTACAAAGGTGTGAAGTTACTGTACAATACATTACTTTTTCAAGAATTTTGGATAAGGCAGTCAGAAGAGGGATTGGGCGGTAGTTGTTGACATCAGACGTATCCCCTTTTTTATGCAGTGGTTTAACAATGGCATACTTCAGTCTATCTGGGAAAATACCCAGCTTCAGAGAGCTATTACATATGTGGCTAAGAATCCCACTTATCTCTTGGGAACAAGCTTTTATTATCGTGCTGGAAATGCCATCAATTCCATATGAGCTTTTATTTTTGAGAGAATTTCAGAAGGAGAGGTGGGTGGAATTTCAAGTGTATCAAATGGTGTGGGTAAGGCCTCTTCCATTAACTGCCTTGCTTCTTCTAATGAACGTTTAGATCCTACTTTCTCTACAACATTTAAAAATGATTATTCAAAATGTTTTCGTCTTCTGGCTTGTTGTTTGTCAAGTTTTCATTTACTTTGATCGTAATGCCATCATCCTGTACTCTTGGTTGTCCTGTATCCCTTGTAATAATATTCCAAGTTGTTTTGATTTTGTTATCAGAGGTATTAATCTCAGACATGATGCACATGCTTCTGAAATTTTGAATAACTTTTCTTAATGTAGCACAGTAGTTTTTATAATATTTGGCTGTGTCTAGGTCATTATTCTTTCTTATTGTAATATACAGTTCCCTTTTGTGGTTACAAGATATTTTTGTTCCTTTAGTAAGACAAGGTTTTTTGTGTGGTTTCTTATAATTAGATTTAACTACTTTCTTGGGGAAACAGTTTTCAAATTGTCTTACAAGTTTATCATGAAATAAATTATATTTTAAATTAGCATCGGGTTCCTTGTACACCTCATCCCAGTCTAACTGCTGAAGATTTTCCCTGAAATTTCTAATTTTTGAGTCATTAATTGAACACACAACTTTGGAGGGTAGTTTTGAATTACTGAATGGTGCTATGTCATATACTGTAATTAGCTGAGCACCATGATCAGAAAGGCCATTCTCAACAGGACGAGAATTTATATTTTTAAATTTATCTTGGTCTATAAAACTGTTATCTATCTGTCTTTTACTACCCGAGTAGGAAAATTAATGACAGATGTGAAATTGAAAGAACCGAGCAAGACTTCCAGGTCATTCTTCCTATTACAGTCTTTGAATGAATCAACATTGAAGCCCCCACAAATAATAATTTGCTTTTCCCTATCTAACAGACAGCGCAACAAGGCATCCAAGTTTTCCAGGAATAAATGAAAGTTTCCTGAAGGGGACCTATATAGTATTACAATTATAAACGAGCCGTCCTGCAGTTTAAGTTGACTGGAACATGCCTATATATGTTGCTCTAGACAAAACTTTTTTGTATCTAAGCTTTTTACACAGTGATAACTTTTGACATATATGGCAACTCCTCCTCTCACGTTATTCTCTCTGCTCATATGTGCAGCTAGTTTATAACCACTGATATTTACCTTTTCCATATCAGACACGATGTGATGTTCAGACAGGCATAGTATATCTATTGCATTATCAGATTCAATGTCATCTGAACAAACCAGGAGCTCATCTACTTTATTCTTCAATCCTGGAATATTTTGCTGAAACATGGTAACATTATTTTTTACTTTACTTTTGTGAGAATCTACTTTTTTCTTTAATCCACCAATATTTTGGTTAAATATGGTAACATTATTATTTACTTTACTCTTGTGAGAATCTTGTGAGTTTTGGATCTCTTTAGCACCTGCCTGCCTGAACTTCTCATTGGACACTGATATTAGTCTAAAAAAGAGGTACAGCCATGAGTACTAGTATCCCCCCTTATGGATTTCGCTAACAACCCTGCCAGTTTACACTTTCCTTTCCTATTGAAGTATGATTATTTAAACAAACCCTCTGAATATGACTCTAGAAAAGATCCAGATGAAAAAAGCAAGAGAAATGAGGAGAGGCTTGCAGAAGTTGTTGTTGAAAGTTTTAAAGACTTGTGCGAAAATATAGGGAGAATTGCGTGAAGTGACATGTGGTGCCATGCTGTAATTAACGATGCTATATGTTTCTATATGATATCAGTGGAAGGCATTCCAAAAGTTCAAGTTAATGTATGGATTGACAATTGTGTAAATACTCAATTGTGTATTGGCCCACGATTTGAAATGGATAGACTTGAAAATAACTCTGTGGTCACAGCTAGAGAAAATTCTACAGACGTACATAACCATTGAAACATGCAGTGAAAGTAGTGAGCATGATTGTGTCACAAAAGTAAAAGACTTTTTTGCATATCTGGAGCAAACTTTTACCGATGACAATGGAAACAGCACTTGTGTCAGTTTCTTGTGTGAACAAATTATGTTGTGTAGTCTGAAAAGAAAAGGTACTTGGCCAATTTGTTGCTATACTCTTCCTTTATATTTGAACACTCTAGTGCAGCATACACTGCTTGTCATTGACTGTCTTCAGTATCTAACAAATCCAAAGCAAATACAAATACTTATTGCTTCTTTAAAAATATCGGCAGGAAATAAGTCAAGACTGTAGCAGCTAGATTGCCTGAAGAGGAAAAAATATGTATTTCACAGTTGGCTGAAAGTCATATTAATCCAAAATTTCAGTTCAAAGGAGGTATTATAACTGGTGTTGCTGAGAACACATTAAGAACTGAAGCTACAACAGTTCAGCTTTTACAGTGCATGGAGCATGAAAGAAATTGTTTCATTGCATCCAGTGAAAAATATGTCTGGACGGAAGGTATATGAAAAAACAAACACTTGCAGTTTTGCAACTTGTAATGTCTTGTGGATTTAAAGTCATAATTATAATCTGTGACAACAGTGCTGTAAGAAGAAACTTGTTCATGAAAGTGACAGAAAACTCTGAAAGCAGTTATTGCTTCCATTTTTCTTTTGACAGTAAAGATAACGTCTTATACGTCATACTTTCACTAAGCATTTGTTTAAGAACGTAAGAAACAATTGGATAAACTTAGCAGATGCAGAGGTTTTAGAAGCTAAGTTTTAGGATTTGGTGAAATTATACAAAACACAATGAAGGGATATCTCCATTATAAAACCAGCTCCAAATCTCAATTACAAAAATGTATATCCCACTGCCATTGAAAGTCAAAATATAAACTTGGCAGACAATGTTTTTCATGACAAAACTGTTACTGCTTTGATGTGGTTTGAAGTGCAGAGTGAGGATACAGCCAAGTTCGTACAAATAATTACACACTAGTGGAAGGCAGTCAGTGTGAGAAACTATATTCATGGTTTTGTTTGTAATGATTCTAGGTTATAGTTTTTGGAATATTTTAAATGTTTTTTTAAGCAGGTGATAGTCATTAAATGTAAAGGGTTCATCACTTTGAGACACACGAAGATTTGTTCCACCTAATAAAGCTCTTCTTTACATAATACAGTTATGTTTTAATAATTTGAAAAGGCAGTTTTTTCTAACTGGAGAGTTTCAGACTGATAATTTAGAAGCAAGATTTTGATTGTACAGACAACTGTCTAGAGCAAATTCTCACATCTCGTACACTAAATTTTGGAATCTGGAAAAAAATCATGTCAAGAATTTACTTGGTTTGTGGTCTTCATGTCAGGAAGCATTTCTTTCAGCCACCAGATTTAGAATGATGGTTTTGCAATGGTCCAGTCTGATTCTGGTGATGTGGATAACTGCATTTTTCTAGCGAACTCAGAATTTGAAAATTCATGTATCAAAGTAATGTACGAAGATGATATAGCTACTAATAATCCTGCTATTGTTTATGTTTGTGGATATGTAGCACAGAAGGCTTTACAAAAAAAAAAAACAGATTTTGTGAAATTTGTGTTGCAGTTGTAAAGTCAAGTGAATGCTATAGCCTTTATTCTGACATTCTCAACAAGGGTGGCATAACTTTGCCATCCTCAGCAGTTATAAGTTGGTGCCATCTGACTTGGGGTATTGTTTGTGTAATTATATCAGATCCCTATGAATAAAGCTTTTTTTAAAAAAGGAGGTTCTGATTTAATTTTGGAAAGAACTCATTTGTCAGACACCAGTTTCAACTTCTTTCTTCATGATACACGCCTGTGTGGTGATGCTCTAAGTGAGATGTATGATAGTATAGCCAATACAGTTTCCAACACTCTGCTAAACAATTACAACAAACAAATCAATGATGGCATACTGTCAATAAAACTAGCAAATAAAAATACAAGGAATCTTAATGTATTTCAAAGGAAATAAAAATTTAGTTACATGGGGATAATGTTTTATTTGCGCTGGAATCCTGCATACAAGTAATTTCATGTTTTGCTCTTATGTATCTGATTCTGGTTTTTCCCTACTTTTTTCCTATTGAGCCTGCGGATTAAGCAAGTGCGGTGTAAGGAAAGCATAAAGGTTATACTAATTTCAAACCATATTATGTGAAATTTTATCTACCGCAAAGATTTTAAGGGAATTCCTTAAAGGGAAACTACATTTCATTTGGACGAAACGTCTAAACTGCATACAGATTCACCCTGAAATTCTGGCAATATTGTACCAAATGTAGTGTCGCCTTCGGCCGCAGTGAAATGGTGCCAGTAATTTGACGAAGTTCACATAGATGTGGATGATGCTGAATAGGACAAAAGGTCATCGGCATCGACCACAGGCGACAATGTCCAGGCTATAGAGGAACTGATTCGTAACAATCGCAGATTTTCCAATGCTGAGGACGTTCCCACGGTGGTTCTCGAAAGGCTCCGTGACCATGGAGCGGGTACTGTCGTTGAGGAACTGAACTATCGGTAGAATGTACCGACCGTTATTGACAGTGATTTAGTGTCCATGTTGAAAAATAGTGTCGCGTATCTGTGTCACATCGTAGAGCATCATTCAGTAAAAGGTAAGCTACTTTTTAAAGCCCCCCCCCCCCAAAAAAAAATCATGAAGCATTGGTCAGGAAATGGCTTGTTTGGTGAAAAACAGGTATCAACATGGTCAGTGTGATAACGTCTGGAGCAGCACGGATTCTCAGTGTGGCGACCATTGTTGCGGCTTTGCTTGACGCAGGTAGCAGAGAGAAGTGTGCCGGTACTGGAACGTCCAATGACAACATCATAATAGACATCTCCATGCATGCGAGGAGCATTCACACTGCCCTATTGAATTTATAATCTTCGTAGAGCCCAGCACCTGGTGGGATGGTATGTGCTGCCTTTGAGTACACAACATGATCACCTCTGCCTCACACATCCGGTTATTTGGATAGCAGCCCTTACATTTACGACGTGTTGAGACCGGTGGCCGTGCCCTACCCTTGAGGTCTCCAATATAACAGCATGTTGCCTGTGTTGCTCTGACGTACCTCGATACAGAGGTTATTCGAGTGTTGCCTGGGTCAGTACATTTTGCAGACATTTCACACACGACAAGCACCTTCTCCAGACCTCTCACACACTAAAAACATGTTGACATCCATTACACTGGTGCACCATTGGCCACCAGCTACTATGACTGACGAACTCTAGCGTAGCTAGATTCATGTTCCATAGATCATTTGAACGATTCTACACTGAAGAACCAAAGAAACTGATACACCTGCCTAATATCGTGTAGGGCCACCGCGAGCACGCCGAGGTGCCACAACGCGACGCGGCATGGACTCGACTAATGTCTGAAGTAGTGCTGGAGGGAACTGACACCATGGATCCTGCAGGGCTGTCTATAAATCCGTAAAAGTACGACGGGGTGGAGATCTCATCTGAAGAGCACGTTGCAAGGCATCCCAGATATGCGCTATAATGTTCATATCTGGGAAGTTTTGTGACCAGCGGAAGTGTTTGAAATCAAAATAGTGTTTATGGAGCCACTCTGTAGCAATTATGGATGTGTGGGGTGTCGCATTATCCTGTTGGAAGTGCCCAAGTCCGTCGGAATGCACAATGGACACGAATGGATGCAGGTGATCAGACAGGATGCTTACGTAAGTGTCACCTATCAGAGTCGTATCTAAACGTATCAGGGGTCCAATATCACTTGAACTGCACATGCCCCACACCACCACAGAGCCTCCACCAGCTTGAACAGTCCCCTGCTGACATGCAGGGTCCATGGATTCAAGAGGTTGTCTCCATACATGTACACGTCCACCCGCTCGATACAGTTTGAAACGAGACTCTTCCGACCAGGCGACATGTTTCCAGTCATCAACAGCCCAATGTCGATGTTGACGGGCCCAGGCGAGGCGTAAAGCTTTGTGTTGTGCAGTCATCAAGGATACAAGAGTGGACCTTCGGCTCCGAAAGCCCATATGGATGACGTTTCGTTGAATGGTTTGCACGCTGACACTTGTTGATGTCCCAGCATTGAAATCTGCAGCAATTTGCGGAAGGGTTGCACTTTGTCACGTTGAACGATTCTCTTCAGTCGTCGTTGGTCCCATTCTTACAGGATCTTTTTCCGGTCTCAGTGATGTCTGAGTTAATGTTTTACCGGATTCTTGATATTCACAGTACACTTGTGAAATCGTCGTACGGGAAAATTCCCATTTCATCGTTACCTCAGAGATACTGTGTGCCATCGCTCGTGCACCGACTGTAACACCTGGGTCAAACTCACTCAAATCTTGATAACCTACCATTGTAGCACCAGTAACCCATCTAACAAACGCGCCAGAAACTTATTATTTTACATAGGCTTTGTCAACCGCAGCGCATATTCTGCCTATTTACATATCTTTCTATTTGGATATGCATGCCTATACCAGTTTATTTGGCGCTTCAATGTATAATTGAAATGATGTGGATCGAGTCAGTTTACAGCATATGTTTCCATGGTAAGTGTTAACATTAATAAAAACGTTATTAATCTTAGTCGTACTAATGCTACTACACTTTTTTTGCTGGCTGTCAGTTTTTGAGTATAAATTCATCAAAGAAACAAAGGGAGTTGTCCAGGAAAAATGATTTTAAATTAGATTTAAAGCTTGCTTCGCTACCTGCCGGACATTATAATTTACTGGGCAAATCACAAAAATTTTTTGCGCCTCTGACAGTTTTAACACTAGACAATAAAGGTTATTTTTCACTCTGGTATTGTAGGTATAGACATCACCATTCTCCTCAAATGGTGATGGCGCACTTAAAAGACTAGCTCCTCAGAGGGGTACATACATGACGTCTGTGGGTGAACAGAACGTATTATTCTTGTTACTCGCTTTTGTGCAATCCATACTTTGTAAGTGAGGAGTTGGCCCAGAAAATCTTTCTATAATACGTTCTTCACTGAAAATATGGAAAATATATCAATAGGCTGATATGTTTGCTTCCTAGATTAGCAACTACACGAAGAGCCAAAAGTATCTGAACTGAATTGTTTGAGAAGCTCAGTACTATGCTTCTTCCAGTTCAAGATTTTATCAGTATGTACACCCAAAAATTTGGAGTTTTCTACCCTATTTGCTGACTTATGCTCATGTGCTACATCACTTGTTGCTTTGACTCTATTTGTTCTACCGAAGTGAATTTAATGTTTTTTCTTTTCAAAATTTAGGGAGAGACCATTTTCAGAGAGGTGCTTAATAATTATTTGCGAAATATCATTTACCAACACTTCTGTTGCTTTCTCTATAATACGCTTTATTATAACACTAGTATTGTCTGTAAAAAGTACCAATTTTGCTTGTTGAATCTTAAGTGGAAGGTCATTCACATACATAAGGAATAGGAGAGGACCCAAAATTGAACCACGTGGATTACCTTTGCGGTTTATCTCCAGTTACTAAAATTTTCTACCTTTCCGATATTCTGTGAATTATGCAGTACAACCTCTTGTATTCTCTTCGTCAAGTATGATTCATATCAGCTGTGAGTAAAGCCATCAGTTCCATAAAACTTGAGCTTTTCTAGGACAGAGCACAAAAAATGCCAGCTGACGATATATTATTATTTAAGGCTTGTACTATCTAATGAGTGAAGGTATAAACAGTGACATGCTAAGTAAGTTGTTTCCGCTTAAGTGTGGGAGTTCAAGCAGCATGGAATGACGCACACGTAACTGTTTTCCAATCTCTTTTCGACTCTATGTCCAGCTGTGTTAGAGCCTATGCGGCTACCAGAGGTGACAACTCTACATATTAAATTTTGCAATCTTTATGCCCCAAATCACGTACAAATTAAGTTAAGTATTGTTCCTATTATACTGTACACGTTCGGTAAATGGAATTTCGTTATTTGCTATACGTCAAGGTGTTGTAGTTTTAACGGCCAAGAGCCATGTATTTCGCAGTGGCTCTGGTTTTTGTGGCAAGCAAGTGGCAGACGTCCAGTATTCTTGAAGCGAATTCTCTCTGCGCGTCTGCGTACTGGAATAACGACCGGCCGTTAATAAGCAAGCGTGTGTTGCGCAGGAAATTGAGTGTCGGTTTCTTGGAGGTTCGCAGAAGCACGACTGCAGTTCGTTCCCCCAAACGCCACGAGTCTGCGAACAGAACTGGCGTATCTTCTCAGGAAATTGGAACCAAGCGGCGAGAGTATTTGCGTCGACATTCGCTGCTTCGTATTCATCGTGCCTTCGGCAGGCATTAACATGCCAAACACGCTGTAACGGAGTGGCATATTTTATCTGTTGCACAGTATGCTTCCCACCACGCACAGAGTAACATTTTCCTGATGTAGAGAAGCTATACCCCTTCACTGATACGTACGATGTGGCGTCCAAAAATACCCGAGATAAGTTGTTGTTGTCGTCTTTAGTGTGAAGACAGGTTTGATGCAGCTCTCCATGCCATCTATCCTATGCAAGCCTCTTCATCTCTAAATAACTAAGGCAACCTACATCCTTACGTGCTTACTGTATTCATCTCTTGGTCTCCCTCTACGATTTTTACCATCCACACTTTTCTCCAGAACTAAACTGGTGATCCACCGATGTCTCTGAGTGTTTCCTATCAACCGATCGCTTTTTCTAGTCAAGTTGTGCCACAAACTTCTTGTCTCTCCGATCCTATTCACTGCCTCCTCATTACTTACTTGATCTATCCATCTAATCTTCTGTGCACGGTGGGAAGCGCTCTCGCAACATATAAAATATGCGCTAGGTTACAGCGTGTTCGGCGTGTAAATGCCTACCGAAGGCACTATGAATGCGAAGCAGCGAATGTGCAACACAAATACTCTCACGATTTGGTTCCCGAGAGGCAGTAATTAAAACTGTTACGTCTTAAGTAGATCTTATTCTTGTGCATCATATCCAAAGTTGTCCTACTGAGAGGTTCACCCAACCGCAACGTTTCTGTCAATTTTGAAACACATGTAGGAAGTCTGTCTTTGCTAGAGTGCTTATTACCCTCCACTATTCCGCTTGAATTTCTTGCATTTCAATTAGACTTATCTCCTGCAACACCATTTCCAAATGTAAGGTTTTCAAATGTTTTCTGCCATTGTAAATAATTCACCTTTACCCTGCTCGAACAAAGATGAATGAGCGCACTGCACGAGTAGTAAATAAGATCCATAATGCTGTGTTTAAGTTGTCTGTGGTTCGTTTGCTCGCCGGTCTGTTGTGCAGCACTGGGGCTTTCTTATTTGAGGCATAGCAGCGAGCAGTTGAGTCTTTTAGAGAATGTAACGCTACGAATATGGGGGTGAGTTAATCATCCACCTAGACCTAGTACTGAGGAGAGATGAATTGGTTGTACGGCTGGAAACCAGCGTACACAGGTCTCTGGGCACGCCGGAGCAGTCCCGGTTTCCGGCTGGGTAACCAGTATGGGCGAATCCAGGTACAAAGATTAGCAGTGTCACTGGAAACGGGTAAGCCCGTTTAGGGAACTAGGGATACTAACTACTGCTTCCCAATATACTTATTCTTTAATGAACTTTGTCATTAAAGTGTATCACTTTTTCAAACCGACAGCTCAATTCATGGAATAAATACTAGAAATAAGAATAATCTTCACAAGGACTTAAAATCACTTACTCTTGTACAAAAAGGTGTGCATTATTCAGGAACACACATTTTCAATAACTTGCCAACAGCCGTAAAAAGCTTAACAACCAATGAAATTCAGTAGAACCAATTGATTTGTGCTTGTGTAATATATAGAAGTACAATCTAACTTTTGCACCATTTCAGTGCAGTAATGTGTTCATTGTAAATAAGAATTATAGTAATTCTATTACATGTTTATTACCTTATAAATAAAAAAACTTTTTTATTTTAAATTCAGTGCATTAGTGTTTTTAAAATGAATCTTTCATATAGTGTTTCATTAAAAAAATTACGATCATTCCACTTGGGACCTGTGGAATGGTACATTAGCTTATTTGTTTGAGTTGTAAATATTTGTCATGTATTATTGTTTTTCTGATATGTTCTACATCCTGGAGGACCTCATCACTACGGATCAATTGGAATGAAAGTAAATCTGATCTAAATCCCGTCGCTTGGAATTTGGACGACTGTCGCTCGCATGGTCTTTGTGCAAGAGACAATCTCCAAGAAATGTCGGAGTGTCAGACGAGCTGAAAGATGGCTTCTTACAGCTCTCTGAGGCTCTATAATAATTTACAACCAAATAGTAATGCAAATACATCGGCCATCCCAGAAAAATTAGGTTCATCCAGTGACACAACAACATTTCAAAATCTTTAAAACTACAGAAGTTAATATTTCACAGTGAATAAACATTTACACAATGAACCTCTAAATCAACAACTTTTAAATCCTTCTTGTGATTTCAGCATACGATATCTCAGATGATAGAATTACACTATAGCTGTTATCCCTGAAAGCTACGTACGTATCTGTACCTATTTTATTTACTGATTTACGACTTCTTTTCTACCTTTTTCATTATACAAATTTTTGTCAGAACACGGTATTTCCTACATTTACAGAGCAAATGAACGCAGCATCAACTGCTCACAATGTCATACTTGTGTAGTTATTTAATGAACAGTTTACTATTTTGGCAGTTACGTTTATTTAAATGATGACTGCAGATGCTATTAAAAATATGTGCTTATGTAAAAGTGGTCTGTCGCATGTGTTAACGGACGCCACAACTGGAAAGAGAACCAAAAGACGCGCCTGTCAAGAATGTACAAATAATTGTTTAAATAATATTTAACGACAATCATTTATTGTGAGCACACTTGTGCAGGAATGCTGGCTTATTTATTTATGAACCAACTATGCTTACAAGTATTGTGAATAATCTGATGGTAACCGAATTTTTATGATATTTCTTTATTTAAATATTGTTGTAAGATACTGATTTAGTCCGGAAGTGGTCATGTTGAGTCAAGTCATGTCTGTAGAGATTAAGCAAAGTGGCTTCCAAAATTTTCTCTTTGTAGCAGTTTGCACTTGTCTCGTGATCGGGAGTGTTGACGTGATACAATGTATCTAATGAGAAATTTTATATTACTGACGTAACACTGCCTTTCAAAATGACGGAAAGTCGAAATGCATAAGGTTGCTGGGAAAATAAAGAGTGGTCAAGACGTAAGAAAGGTTATCAAAAGTGCTTCCAAATGGCCGCGTCGTCTCACCGCATCTTCATCCAAATTGCAGCTTCTAGAAATGTATGAGAATACCTACACCTCATACATTATTACTGTTCTCCACGTTCTGCTGGGTGCAAACATTTGATAGGCTAAACGTACGCCATTCAGATACGTGCGCTCTCTTACCTGTGAATCCTTTGATGTCAGCAAAGAGGATGCTCACGTCTTCATATCGATGGATGTAGATCTTATGGAACTGATTTGGCACGAAAGACCCTTTCTCCTCTTCTTTGGAGATGTCTCTGATCATCTCCTTCGCTACGAAATCCGGTAGCACTGAAAAAGTTTAAAAACAATGCTCAGCATAAATATATTATTATTGACAACAGGTGTGCGAAATAAGATTTTATTCTCAACCATTATATCTATCTGTTACGAAATTGCACTGGAAAAGAGATAATTGTGTACAATTTTGATCATAAAACAAGTTAGCGGAATTAAAATGGTAAAAGAAATGTCATTTATTCATCTGTACAGCTGACGGCTCGTAGATGATATTATGTGTTTGGAGGCAAATATAATTTCAGTATTGGTTAAAAAGTAGCAATAAAAGTGCCTAAAGCATGTGTCTTTTTGTCGATGAAGGTATAGCAAACTTCCAATAGTGACATAAGGAAGCATGTACAAGTATTTATTATAACTTACGGAATACAAAAATTTATCTTGAATACCGTTTGAATTGTAATGACACGCCTTCCCCAGCTTCGAACTAAAGTATTCCATCCACAAACCAAGTTTATTTTATGTGCTAGTCCAAGAATACAACATAGGTATCGATAAGTGTTGGTATATTTGTCTTTTATTCAATAGCTTAGGATGATCATTATATTCGAAATAACTCCCATCAGATTCACTTTCATATGTAACGTGAAATGTAAGATTGAGGTAGTGGCATATGGGACTGATGCCATTTTGTTTATACTGGGATTGTGTGGAAATGCGCTTTTGAAATATTACGACCGCATCTGTATGAAGGCACTATATGAACATGGAATTCTGAAAACATTACTGTTAACGAAAACGGCTAGTAAAAAGTACTAATTCCGGTGGCATACGAAACTTATATTGCTAGATTTAAACCCTTATAGCTTTACAGAAGCTAAAGTGTTTACATATAAGCAGTCCACAAATTCACAGCTCCTTGGATGGATACAGAGGTATGTATTTCAGCTGACGATAGGGATGGAAAGATAGTGGGAACATGGGAACATGGCGAGATTCTTAGTGTGACGATGCACCGACAGATTGAATTTCTGTTAGCGCACCGAAAGTGAGATAATCACACAGCATTTTTGAGCCTGATGTAATATACCACTCACGTCTTTTCAAGACCTGCCTTAAACAGACGAATGTTATGAAATTTAACAGAAAACATAAGAACTCGTTGAAAAGTTTTATAAAACAAATGAAATAAAAACAAAAAAACATACTTAATTCCCCTAACAGAAATATATGGGCCGCACTCCACCCTCGCCAACGTATAAAGCTGTCGCAAACTGCGGGCTTCTTTTGTAATCGATCGAAACAGACATATACGAGTATGTCTTTGCATCTGTATCGATACGCAATAGCTGTGCACAGAGACTGCAATAAGTGTCTTCTCCGGATCGAATCGTATTGGCAGAAACAAGGTCTCATAATCTGTGATGATAGAAAAAGAAAGCAGGTCGAATCATATCTCCAACAGTTTCCACCTTTGTTATCTTCCAATCAAATTGAGGAACACAAACAGAGGACAATTATTGCCCCAAGCGTCTGTGAATGATTGCGTTGACAGCGTCATAGTTAAATTTTCGTGGAATACGATCAGATATAATCAGTGATTTTGTGCCAGTATACGCCCGATATTTTCTGAAGTTTGTTGGAAATCGATTGTTGTAATTGCTTGTATACGGGGCTCAACATGATGGTTATCACCGCCCTTAGAAATTCATTATGAGACAGATGTAATTAAAATTTATAAAGTACAATAAAGGCTAGATCAAATCACATTTGCTTTTCTCCACTCTTTATCAAATTATCACACTTACAAGGGGAGGCCGCCAATTGTGAAATTCAGATTCGATTCATACTGCGCATAATAAAAGCTCATGGCCAGAGGTGTAATGTGGCAAAGCACCAAGATGCACTTCTCAGCCGTTGTCGAGAAAATCGACAGTTAAAAGACACCGTTGCCGTGAAATACTCTCTACGATTAGGAATTTTCTACAGCGTGGTGGTGCAGTGGTAAGCGCTCGGGTTCGTAATCCGAAGGTCGCCGGATCGAATCTCGCGCCATGCAACTTTTTTATTGGTATTTTTTTGTAATTCATATATATATATATATATATATATATATATATATATATATATATATAATTCCCTGCAATCAGTTGCAACAATTATGCATATAATAAGTTGTTGAAAAACGTTTGTCGTGGAAAAACTGGCGACTTCGAACATCATTATGTTTTCCGCAAACAAAGTTGTATTTCACAAATGTTATTAATTGTCTTCTTAATGTTAACCACGTATAGTTAACGGAAGACGTAGAAACGAATACGTATAGCGTAAGTCAAACGTTCGAATTAGAATAGAGACCCCACGAACACAAACTTGCTGTGGCAGGTATAATATATAAACTCCGTTACTCGCTCGTTACATTTGAAGGACAGATGTTGAATGGGCCGAAACGAGCCGCCCCATAACAGCGTAGTTGCCTGCTAACTTCGAAAGAAGGTAGATGCGGTCCCTAGCGCAACTTATAACATCGTCAGTGCGGACGGGACAGCTTTGGTACACCCTGTTAAATAAACGGAAAAATGGAGGCGGTACAATTGGAGAGCGATCCGCCTTCACCAACATGCATAAGCAATTCATTAATAGTTTATATATATATATATATATATATATATATATATATATATATATATATATATATATATATATATTTGAATTGCAAAAACTAATAATAAAAAAAATATTGCATGGCGCGAGATTCGATCCGGCGACCTTCGGATTACGAACCCCAGCGCTTACCGCTACGCTATGACGCTGTAGAAAATCGTTAATCGTAGAGAGTATTTCACCGCAACGGTTTCTTTTAACTGTCGATTTTCTCGACAACGGCTGAGAAGTGCATCTTGGTGCTTTGCCACATTACACCTCTGGCCATGAGCTTTTATTATGCGCAGTATGAATCGAATCTGAATTTCACAATTGGCGGCCTCCCCTTGTTAGTCGTACTTCAGTGCACAAAAGCGACAACTGTTATTACTTTCTCTTATTGAAATACGACTATCAAATAAAAAAGACACGACACAGCGTGTCCCGAAATGGTGTTTATCTGATCACTTATAGAGTAACTGGAAAAGCCATACATCCTTTGCATACACTAAAATCTCTTGCATTTAGTTTACGTAGAAGGTTACACACAATACAAAATCATTAACCCTGTGCCTCAGCCTTCTCATGGTAATTTAAAACTGAGGTCAGGTCTGTTAATAAACTGTCTTCTACTCTCCTGACATAATACAAAATATACTCGGATAAAATGTGACGAACTGTAACCAGTACACTACAAGTATCACAAAGCCTCTAGCATCCTCGTTTGAGAAGGAAGCCTTGCGTCATGTGACCGTGTCTTACTCGAAGACATGCTAAGCAAACGTCATACGTTTAGCTAGCCGAAAGGAGATGCACCACGGCCTTATAGTCCCTTTTTTTATGTCTCAACTTGTCATCAATCGCGTTTAGCGACTCTTCCTCCGAAGGACGTATTACTGACCTTCGCAGCAATGACATTATGTCATGCAGAGGGACAGCACGCTGACTAGGGTGCATGCGTGTCGGCTACCTCATTCCCGCGTGTCCCGGTACTCGAACTGAATGACGCTTCCTTACCCTGTCTACACAACTAGAGAAGGGCGCCCTGGACGTTCTGGACTGTTTTATCCGCTGGGTACACATGCTAGATAGCCTGCAAAGAACTGACGGAATCGGTGCAGTTCAAGAATGTCAGCCCCAGTTCACGTCTAACCTAAGAATCGCACAGTGTTCGGCATGAAACACATTACACTCACTGGGAAGACGCATTGTGTTGATGATCGACCAGAACATGCTACATTATCAACTTTTATTGTCCCGAAAACTTATGAAACGTTAAAGATTTTCTAACGGTATCCATTTTATGCGTCAGCATCTACATCAGGGTTTGGACCTTTTGGTCCATTCCATCTTTTTCAAAATTTGTCAGTCCATCTCTAGATTGGTATTCCTAAGGCTGTTTTGCCCCTTTGTTCACACCATTTTACTGTTTTAGGGTTTCTTACGTCTGGCGTACGATTTATGTGTTCTTTTCATCTTAATTGTAACAGTTTTATTATATCCGTTATGATTTGCGTACTCATTTCAGCTCTAATGTCGTCATTTTTTTTTTGATCAAAATATGTCCAACAGGTATTTGAGGAAGTTCGTTTCACAAGTTTCTACTCTCTTTTCATTTCACGTTTTAAAGGTCCAGATTTCACATCCATAGAGCAGTGCAGAATTTCAGTAAAGTATCTCTGAGGTCTTTCTTTTCCAAAGTTCTGCGTTTTACTCCACAGGTCTGACTTATTTTGCATTGCATTATTTTCCCCATACGTAATACCCCACTCTAAATATTTAAATATATTAACTTCTCCTATGCTATGTTTATCAATTTCGATCACAAATAAAAAGCCTTGGCTTCTGGTGCAAGACACCAGAGTATTCAGAGGTCCAGATGTGTCTGCAAACACTTTCTTGTCACTCTCAGAAATAAAACTACTTAAAAGAGGGAAGGTAGCTTCTAAACAGAAACAAAATAAAACTGAAACAACATTTAGAGTACATTTACTCCAAGAAGAGAGCATCCGCTTACTGTACCAGAAAAGGCTTGAAGATTACATAAGTTTATATTTAAAATTGGATAACATAATAAAGGAAGCACAAACTAACGAAGCAACAGAAGCACCTGGCACAAAACAGACAAGTTTTTTCAAAAGACGTCTGCAGTACTGGGATGATTAAATAGTTAGTCTAATTGAAGACGAGAAATAGACCGACTTAAAAATTTTAAATTCCCCAGGTGACCATGTCTGATATTAGGTTATAAAAGAAAATCGGCTCTAGTAAACAGAAGTCAGGCAATTAATACACTATAATTGGGAAACAATATCACAGATATTGAACACAGTGTAAGAGGAAAACAAGACAAAGCATACAACATAACGAAGCATTTAAACGAATAAGATAAGGACAACCTAGAAATAAACACAGTATCTAAAACCTAGAAATAAACAAAAATTTGAAACTAATTGGTTGTAAAATACTACAAAACACTCTGGGCAGATGTGCAATACATCATATTAGATCTGACTGAAGCAGATAGTAATGGGGACATAATAACGATGGAGAAACTACAGGATGCAAAAACTTATAGCAAGAACAGGAAGACTCCAGGACGAGATAAAATCAATTTAGAACTGATAAAATATATATCAAATATAGCAAAAAATAAGAACTCTAGATTTTAAGGTCATGTGCTCACAAAGTGGTTGTAGTCCAGATACGCCCAGTTTATAAGTAAGTAAATAGACAGGAATGTTACAACTACAGCGATATTAAGCGGCTAAATGTATGTTACAAATTGTATGCTAGAATTTTAATAAAATGACTATCGGCAATCGCTGAAACTACACTATCAGTTGCCAACATGTTTTGTGCAATAGAATCATGCTCAGATTGTATGTTGACTGTGACACAACAAACAGAAAAACACAGTGAATTCAATATACCAAGTTTTCTTGCCTTCGTTGACTACGAAAAGGCGTTTGCTAAAGTAAATTGAAACAAGCTGTGAGAAATTTTAAGAAACAGGGACTCATCTCATCTGGTAAGAGCTGTACAGGGTTTATATAGGAATAAAGCAATAAAAATAAAAAGGAAAATAGAGGGCAGCAAACATAGCATGGCTGAAATAAAGCAAGGAGTTATACAAGGGTGTTCCCTTTCAACTACTCTTTTTAGTATAAATGTCGACGATGTAAGTAAAATATGCGTACAGACAGTAAAACATTTCAGCATCAACAGCGTGGATATTAGTACATTGCTTTTTTGCTAACGGCTAAGTAATTAGTCAGTGTGAAAATGACCGTCAATAATCTGTTTTAAATTCAAGTAAAATAGCCAGTCAATACAACCTGAACATCTTCTTCACGAAGACAACATCAATGGCTTTTTTAGGACACCAGCACTTGCGAGTTAATATCCATCCTATAAACTTACGCCTTAACGTATCAATCACCCATGTCAACATTTTGCTTAAAAAAATTTAATATGTGCATTACTCCATTTTACAGTGAAACATATTTTCACACGCTGATCCCACGACGTACGTCTGCTACAAAATAATCGCAATACTAGAAGCTTAAATCTAATGCTCTGTCTGCATCGTCTCCAAACAGGATCAATGGGAGAGCGTGGAACGTTTTTAAGGGGGGCTACGAGATTCATAGTACGATGAGAGCGCAAAAGGAATTGAATACAATATCCAATGGTAGCCGTCCTTATCAGATGCTATACTGAATTTGCGTTTGATTTATCACCTCTTCTAATTCTCGAATCTTTGCAAAACGACTAATACTGATATACTGTCATTGGGCTCGAGAAACAGCTGGAATCACTAACACCGAATAAGGTGTGTGGATCAGGTGGAAACTCTGTCAGATTCTATATGGAATTCGGTGTTACCACATCTGTTAACCGCACCGTACATTCCCGAAAAAAAAAGAAGAGTCCAGTGGTTGGAAGGAAGCACAGGTCCCATCCGTCTACTAGGAAGATAGCTCACAAAACCACTGTCCAACATCTTTGGCATCAATCTGTGGTAGAATCTTAGAAGTACTGTGAGTTCATGATGTGTCTGAAAGAGAAAGACATCTTCCATGCAAGCAGCTTGGTTACTGAAAATATCACTCTAGAGAAATCCAATTCGCTCTTTTCTCACATTGCCTCCTGAGAGCCATGGAATGAAGCCAAACATGTAAATGCAGAGTCACTTTAGGCAAGAAGTCTCTCAGGAGATCTTCGAACTCCTCTGGCATTGAATGGTAACACACTTTTCCTGGTAACCAGTATACATTGAGGTGACAAAAGACTAGGTTTACTTTCTAAAATCGTGTCGAACTTCGAACCTCCTATTGCCATGCGTACTGCAGCAACTAGACGTGGTGTGGACTTAACAAGTCGTTGGAACTCCCCTGAAGACATATTGTCCATGCTGCCTCTATAGCCGTCCACAATTGGAAAAGTGTTGGTAGTGCAGGATTTTGTGCACAAACGGACCTCTCGATCTGGTCCCACAAATGATAGATGGAATTGGTGTTGGGTGATCTGGGTAGCCAAATCAGTCTTTCGAATAGTCCAGAATGTTCTCCAAACCAATCGCAAACAATTGTGGCCGATGACATGGCTCATTGTCGTCCACAAAAATTCTGTCCATGAATGGCTGTAAATGGTGTCCAGTCAATGATCGGTGCAGTTGGACCATAGGACCCAGCCCATGCCATGTAAACAGAGCCCATACCATTTGGGGCCACTATCAGATTGCTCAATACCTTGTCGACAACTTTGGTCCACGGTATCATGGGATCTGCGCCGCGCTCGAGCCCTATCATCAGCTCATACCACCTAAAATCGGGACTCACGTGACCAGGTCACGGTTTTCCAGTCGTTTGGTCCAACTGATGCGGTCACGAGCCCAGGAGAGGCGCTGCAGGTGATGTGCTGTTAACAAAGGCACTCGCGTTTGGTGCCGCAGCCCACTGATGCCAATTTTCACAGCTTTCTCCTAACGGAAGCGTTCGCCATACGTCCCAAACTTATTTCTGCGGTTATTTCAAGCAGTGTTGCCTGTCTCTTTGCAATGACAACTGTGCTCAAACGCCGCTGCTCTCGGTTGCCCTGTGAAGGCCGTCCACCACTGCGATGTCCGTAGTGAGAGGCAAGGCCTGAAATGTGGTACTCTCGGCACGTTCGACACTGTGGATCTCGGAATATTGAGTTCCCTAACGATTTTAGAAATTTAATGTCCGATGCGCCTAGCTCCAACTACCATTCCGCGTTAAAAGTCCGTTATCTCCCGTCATGCGGCCATAATGACGTCGGATATCTTTACACATGAATCACCTGATTATAAATGAGAGCTCCGCTAGTGCACTGCGCCTTTATACCTCGTGAATACAATACTACCGCCATCTGTGTATGTTCATATCGCTACCCTTGCCTTTTTTCATCTCAGTGTAAATGTTTTTATCACCTCATTAACATGTTCCGGGATTATCCCCTCATCAGAACTGTGATATGAAACATACAGTGCCAGACAAAATATTAAAAGACACACATTGCACAAAGCAGTGAATCTGACAGGAACGTTTGGTCCACAAGTCACAGATCTGATGATGAGCTTATCCCAAAATACGAAATGAGATGACAAATAAAACATTACATTGGTTACTACGACAAATGTATTGCCGTATGTGGTATTTCTTGACTTCCAAGAAGCTTTTGACTATCACGCCAACGCTTTTTAACGAAACTACTATCAAGTCAGATATCAAACAAAATTTGTGACTGGATTGTGAATTTATCGGTAAAGAAAACGCGCCCATGTGATCTTAGATGGAGGCTCATCGACAAATAAAGAATTAACTTCAGGTGTGCCCCAGGAAGCCTGTTGTGGCCCTTGCCGCTCTTACTGTACACTGATGACTTGGCAGACATTATTAATGGAAGCCTCAGACTTTTTGCAGGAGTGCAGACGAAACACAGCCTATAAAACTGCACAATTATTCAGTCAGATTTTGGTAACATTTCGATGTGATGTAATGACTGGAAATATACTTCAGACATTCGGGAAATTAAAACTGTGCACGTCACAAAATGCATAAATGTAGCATCTTTTGACTACAATATCAGTCTCAGAGTTTCGGATCAATTCACTCGCTCAGATATCTGTGTGTAGAAAACTTGTGGGGGTATGAAATGGAATGAGCCCATGGGCTCAGCCGCAGGTAGCGCAGTTGTTAGGATACAAAGTAAATGCAACCAATTTATGAAGGAGATTGCTTACAAAACATTGGTGCGAACCATCCTAGAAAGTTTCTCAAGTATGTGGGACTAATACCACATACCAGTGCAGAGTGTTGTGCCTAGCGGATAGTTGTACCCAGAAACACATGATGTTTTTTAGATGCTTCAGTTACAGAATTTCATGGGGAGTAAAATACTGTATATTTTTAGTACTATTTATGTAACGTGTGAACTGTTAAGCTGTACCTGGTCGGTCATGAACCACCCTGTAGCTTGAAGCAAAAGAAGGTCTTCTACCACGGTACATGTGATACTTGAAAATGAATTGAATTTCTTCAATATCTTAACAATTTTGTCTTTCTTGAAAATGGAAATCTGTGTTGCAGGTCTAATCGTGGCAGTACGTGGGAGCGAGCTCTCGATGCAGAAAAGAGGTAGAGATATTCGTCGCAATTTTACAGGAGCTGAGCCGCCACCAGCGCAGACGTTGACACCATCCGCGACCGCATTACGTAGTTAGTGACCAATCAGAAGCCGTCTGTAGGGTATATAAGACCATCACAAGGGGTTTTAACAGTCAGTTGCTCCTGACAAAGACGATGATAATCGTCGGAAGCTCATGGTTTTAGCCTCAACTGACGCGGCATGAAGTCCGGGAATGTTTTATACAACGAAATTTGCGTTAGTTTCCAGTAGTTCCCGTTTCAATATGTATTTAACCTGTAACTAGTTTCTGAGTTACTTCTATTCAGTTTGAAATTACTTACTGATTATTGTTGTGTAGTACAAAAGTATTGTAAGAGATAGCCAACTGGATAAATATTTTCCTAGGTACATGACCATGTTATACCTTGGAATATGTTTTCTCATTTTGAGAACCCTTAATTTTCCAAAGTGCTTTTCGTAATTTTGGAAAAAGAGTGCAGCACACAAAAAATGAATACCATCACATAATAATAATAAAAAAATGGCCAGGTGCGATTGGACTCGCACGCTGAGGGATCTGTACAAATTTAATTATGTGTACAAACGATTCATCCGTTCCGGAAGGCTATTGGTATTTGGCTCTTATCGACATTTCTACTGGCAAGGTAGCGGTGCAAGGAATTCCAAGACTTTCGAGAATGTCTAAATTTCAAGTTTGAAGTCGATAACAAATGCCAAAATAAATATTTTTTTTCATGTGATGTAATTATAAATTAACAATTTTCTGATATTTTTCCTTTACTTGTACTGCGAAACCTTTCTCCTTGCCAAATTTAATGACTGTGCGTCAAGGGGAAACGCCCTATAGGTTTTAATGAGTGAGTTTGCGAGTACCAAAATATGTGTCATAAATGGCCATGTCTTTTGACTGCACTGTTGTAGAAGCTTCACTTTTTTTTTACTTCGCCAAGGGACCGCAGAGTTTTATATGTGATGACATAAATTTAAACTTGCTACGTCTACCCGTTCCCGAGAAAAAAATGTTGTTAACAGACGGCAGACAGACAGTGAGTCTGATAACAAATGAAGAAAAAAATTTCTTGTGATACGATTACAAATGAATAATTTTCCGGTTTTTTTTCCTTTGGTTGTAGGGTGAAACCTGACTTCTTGGAAAGTTTCATGATTCTGGGTCGAAGGGAAGTGCCCCTCAGGTTTTGATATCTGAATTTGCGAGTACCAAATTTGTGACGTAAATGGCCGTATTTTTGGATGGCATTGACTTAGAAGCTTCATTTTTTTTACATCGTCAAGGGACAGTAAACCTTAATATGTGGCATAAATCTCAACTTGCTACGTCAGCCCATTCCTGAGAAAAAAAATTAATCAGTCGGACAGACAAACAGACAGAAAGACGTAAGGAAAGACAGCAAATTGATTCTATAAGGGTTCCTTTTTTTACCAGCTGAGGTACGGAACTCTAAAAATGGAATAAGAAAATATATTAAACTTCTGTTGCACGGCTGGCTACAGGCGAAAGTTTGAAAACAATGTCCCCTACTAGCGGCTAGCAGGCCACATTGAATGCGCACACAAAAAAGGCAGCATGGGTGTCCCTGGTCTGGCTCATGGGACAGCTCACGGAACTGCTTAAAAATCTGAGCTGACAGACGAGTGAAGATAATCACAAACTATCCTGTAGAGGTCCATGCAACACGAGCAAAGGTAAGGATGTGACATACGTGAGTAACGGAAAAGAAAACTGAGGGTGTGTTAGATGACAATCAGTTTGCCTTTAGGAAAGGTGAAGACACCAGGGAGACAATACTGACGTTGCTGTTGATAATAGAAGCAAGACTTAAGATAAATCAAGACACTTCCAGAGAATTGCGTTCGACAATGTAAAATGGTGCAAGACGTTAGAAATTCGAAGATAAATAGGAATAAGCTAAATGGAGAGACAGGTGTTATACAATATTTACAAGGGCCAATAGGGAATAGTAAGAGTGGCCGACCAAGAACGAAATGCTCGTATTAAAAAGGGTGTAAGATAGGGATGTAGTCTTTCGCCCCTGCAGTTCAGTCTGTGCATCGAAGAAGCAATGATGGAAATAAAAGAAAGGTACAGGAGTGGGATTAAAATTCGCTGATGACATTGCTGTCCTGAGTGAAAGTAAAGAAGAATTACATGATCTGCTGAATGGTATAAACGGTATAATCAGTAGAGAATCGAAGAAAGACGAAAGTAATGAGAAGTAGCAGAAATGAGAACAGCGGGAAACTTAACGTTAGGGTTGATGGTCACAAAGTAGATGACGTTAAGGGATTCTACTACGTAGCCAGCAAAATAACGAATGACGGGCGGAGCAAGGAGGACACCAAAAGCAGACTAGCACTGGCAAAGGGGGCATCCCTGGCCAAGAGAATTCTGCTAGTACCAAACATAGGCCTTAATTTGACGAAGAAATTTCTGAGAATGTACATCTGGAGTACAGCATTGTATGGTTGTGAAACGTAGGGAAACCAGAACAGAAGAGAATCGAAACATTTGAGCTGTGACGCTACAGGCGAATGCTGAAAGTTAGGAGGACTGGTAAGGTAAGAAATAGAAGGTTCTGCACAGAATCAGAGAGTAAAGGGACATATGGAAAACTGAAAAGTAGAAGGGACAGGATGATAGGACATCTGTTAAGACATCAGGGAATGACTTCCATGCTACTAGAAGGAGCTGTAGGTGGCAAAAACTGTAGAGGAAGACAGAGATTGGAATACATCCAGCAAGTAACTAAGGATTTAGGTTGCAAGTGCTACTCTGGGATGAAGAGGTTGGCACATGAGAGGACTGCGTAGTGGACCGCATGAAACCAAAGAAGACTGATGGAAAAAAAAAAGGCTGAGGCTTTTACATCCCATGTTAGATCGGTTAGTCAAAATTAGTTAGTGTCAATAGTTTTAATGTATGGAGGACTTCCCTATTGAGGATACCAAATTAATTTTTTATAGAATGATAGTCGAAGGTATTTTAGTGATTAAATAAAATGGACAGCACTGCCGCAGACAGTAAGACAGAGCTCAATGTAGCGGTAGACTCGAGTGGTTTAACCTATGATAATTGTCTGCGTCTTCCCAATGGTGATGAAGAAATCCCATGAGGCTTGTAAAACTGAGATATCTATTACTTACATGCATTTCACCGACAAGCTGTCATGATAACACGCAATAAGTTCCATACATACAGCATATGTAAATTATCTGTAGTGGTTAGACCAGAAAAGTTAAGATGATGGTTTTAATGCTTTAGGTGACCTAGATTGTCTCCCTCCATTTCAGTACCACGCTCAAAACGTTCATGCAGCCATGTGAAACTGTCAAAAAAGTATTTCTTTGGTCTATTGTGCAACTTCTACGTGCTTATCGCTAAAGCATTGACACTTCACGGGAATTTCTACACTTTATCATTTTGTGTCAGGCCCACGCTGATAATATGTTGTTACCAACAGCCCAAAGAACGACTTTTTGACAGTTTCACATGACTGTATGAATTTTCTGTTTGTTGTACCCAAGTGGAAGGAGATTATGTAGATCAACCAAAGCATTAAAACCATCATCTTAACTTTTCTCATCACCTGTGATGATATTTTCTAGAAAAATTTGTGTTCAAATCAAGTCGCTGAAGGCGTCTATGCATTGTTGTTTTTGTTTGGGAGTCAAGATGTGCAGGACGAACACTGCACACTTTTCTTCTCAAAACCTTCTGGAGAACGTCTTGAACACTTGATTTACAGATGATCAGTTCGTTGCGTCACTGCGATTTGTGACATTGACACACTATTGTCGCACGTCCCTTAATTAACACTGCGTGCGTTAATTCTGATTAATTGACTGGTCGAATGCACACCTGTTGTTTACAGTTATTACTTCATGCTGCCACCGTAAATACTGTGCTGTCGTCGCTTATACGCCATTCTCGGAACTTTCTGGGTGGACGGTGGAGGATCGGGAGTATAAGCTTTTTTTCTTTCTTTAGGCATGGTGGTTTCCTGTGCCAGTTAGGGTAACGACGGTGACCCAGTTAGCTTTGCGGCAACACCTGTTGGCGGCCGACGAGCATTTTGTCGCTGGGCCGAAGTCCGCCGGTGGTAAGTGAGGCAGCGCGTGACAGGGCCGCCTCCCGGGGGGATTCCCCGCCGTCCGCACGGCCTCGTTGCCAGCGACAAATGGGCGTCCCCGAGGCAGCCATGTGGGTCAATGGCGACATTGTGGCCGACAAAGGGTTCCCACTGGCGGACACGGGCAACTGTACTGCTCAGGTCTGCCTCCAGAAGCGCAGGATACTGCTGTGTGTAGTGGGGCTGCCGACTGGGAGCGAGCCCCTTAGGGATCAATTCTGGTGCCTCTGATATTGTTGCTCGAGCTTCAAATACACCGAAAAAAACTGGAAGATACAAACTAATAGTTATTTTTGCAATAACCTGTAAATAATAAAGAGAGCAAAATCACGTGGCAGTGTGCAGTGAGGCTGCAGAATGGGTTCGAGTCTCCTGAGGATCAATTTTGGGTCCTCTGCCACTGTACCGGAGATTCAAATATTACAAAGCATTCCTTCTCTTTAATTTCGACAGAAACAATAAGTGGAAAATCAAAAGTACGAAAGATGTAATATATTAATGAATGTTTAGCTCTACAGGGCTCTAGACCTAATCAATAAAGCGAAAACAAGTTACAGAGCCATTAAAAAATGGTTCAAATGGCTCTGAGCACTATGGGACTCAACTGCTGACGTCATAAGTCCCCTAGAACTTAGAACTACTTAAACCTAACTAACCTAAGGACATCACACACATCCATGCCCGAGGCAGGATTCGAACCTGCGACCGTAGCGGTCGCGCGGTTCCAGACTGTAGCGCCTAGAACCGCTCGGCCACACCGGCCGGTTTGTCCGCCGCTCGTGGTCTCGCGGTAGCGTTCTCGCTTCCCGCACACGGGGTCCCGGGTTCGATTCCCGGCGGGGTCAGGGATTTTCACCTGCCTCGAGATGACTGGGTGTTTGTGTTGTCCTCATCATTTCATCATCATCCAGGAAAGTGGCGAAATTGGACTGAGCAAAGATTGGATACTTGTACGGGCGCTGATAACCACGCAGTTGAGCGCCCCACAACCCAAACATCATCATCCCACACCGGCCGGCCTACAGAGCCATTAACCTAGCATAGATTATGAAAGGAAAAAGGATAAAAATGATTTGTTGTCCACGGAGAGTAAGTGATTATCTAATTACGTTCTTTTATTTTCATGCAACAACAATCATAAAAACATTTCATAATACAATTACTGGTTGCTACAAGCATTGGCGGCCGAAGACTTTCGGCATAAGAAGTCAGCCTCATTCTGCCAACGGCCTTGTCAAAGAGGGCGGAGGAGCGGATAGAGGTTCAGGGCACTCTCTTGTCCTAGGGGTGGGAAATTGCCCCTAAAGGCGGAAGAATCAGCAATGATCAACGACATGAGGATGCAGAAGGCAATGGAAACCACTGCATTAAAGACACGTAACGTGTATCCACAGGACATCTGGCCCGTAATTGAAGAAGTGTCATGATGATCTCTCCATTGGCAAAAGATTCCGGAATAGTTCCCCATTCGGATATCCGGGAGGGGACTGCCAAGGGGGAGGTTACCATGAGAAAAAGATTGAATAATCAACGAAAGGATAACGTTCTACGAATTGGGGCGTGGAATGTCAGAAGCTTGAACGTGGTAGGGAAACTAGAAAATCTGAAAAGGGAAATGCAAAGGCTCAATCTAGATATAGTAGGGGTCAGTGAAGTGAAGTGGAAGGAAGACAAGGATTTCTGGTCAGATGAGTATCGGGTAATATCAACAGCAGCAGAAAATGGTATAACAGGTGTAGGATTCGTTATGAATAGGAAGGTAGGACAGAGGGTGTGTTACTGTGAACAGTTCAGTGACTGGGTTGTTCTAATCAGAATCGACAGCAGACCAACACCGACAACGATAGTTCGGGTATACATGCCGACGTCGCAAGCTGAAGATGAACAGATAGAGAAAGTGTATGTGCATATTGAAAGGGTAATACACTATGTAAAGGGGGACGAAAATCTAATAGTCATGGGCGACTGGAATGCAGTTGTAGGGGAAGGAGTAGAAGAAAAGGTTACAGGAGAATATGGGCTTGGAACAAGGAATGAAAGAGGAGAAAGACTAATTGAGTTCTGTAACAAGTTTCAGCTAGTAATAGTGAATACCCTGTTCGAGAATCACAAGAGGAGGAGGTATACTTGGAAAAGGCCGAGAGGTACGGGAAGATTTCAATTAGATTACATCATGGTCAGACAGAGATTCCGAAATCAGATACTGGATGGTAAGGCGTACCCAGGAGCAGATATGGACTCAGATCACAATGTAGTAGTGATGAAGAGTAGGCTGAAGTTCAAGACATTAGTCAGGAAGAATCAATACGCAAAGAAGTGGGATACGGAAGTACTAAGGAATGACGAGATACGTTTGAAGTTCTCTAACGCTATAGATACAGCAATAAGGAATAGCGCAGTAGGCAGTACAGTTGAAGAGGAATGGACATCTCTAAAAAGGGCCATCACAGAAATTGGGAAGGAAAATATAGGTACAAAGAAGGTAGCTGCGAAGAAACCATGGGTAACAGAAGAAATAATTCAGTTGATTGATGAAAGGAGGAAGTACAAACATGTTCCGGGAAAATCAGGAATACAGAAATACAAGTCGCTGAGGAATGAAATAAATAGGAAGTGCAGGGAAGCTAAGACGAAATGGCTGCAGGAAAAATGTGAAGACATCGAAAAGATATGATTGTCGGAAGGACAGACTCAGCATACAGGAAAGTCAAAACAACCTTTGGTGACATTAAAAGCAACGGTGGTAACATTAAGAGTGCAACGGGAATTCCACTGTTAAATGTAGAGGAGAGAGCAGATAGGCGGAAAGAATACATTCAAAGCCTCTTTGACTGTGAAGATTTGTCTGATGTGATAGAAGAAGAAACAGGAGTCGATTTAGAAGAGATAGGGGATCAAGTATTAGAATCGGAATTTAAAAGAGCTTTGGAGGACTTACGGTCAAATAAGGCAGAAGGGATAGATAACATTCCATCAGAATTTCTAAAATCATTGGGGGAAGTGGCAACAAAACGACTATTCACGTTGGTGTGTAGAATATATGAGTCTGGCGATATACCATCTGACTTTCGGAAAAGCATCATCCACACAATTCCGAAGACGGCAAGAGCTGACAAGTGCGAGAATTATCGCACAATCAGCTTAGCAGCTCATGCATCGAAGCTAATATACAGAAGAATGAAAAAGAAAATTGAGAATGCGCTAGGTGACGATCAGTTTGGCTTTAGGATAAGTAAAGGGACGAGAGAGGCAATTCTGACGTTACGGCTAATAATAGAAGCAAAGCTAAAAAAGAATAAAGACACCTTCATAGGATTTGTCGAACTGGAAAAAGCGTTCGACAATATAAAATGGTGCAAGCTGTTCGAGATTCTGAAAAAAGTAGGGGTAAGCTATAGGGAGAGACGGGTCATATACAATATGTACAACAACCAAGAGGGAATAATAAGAGTGGACGATCAAGAACGAAGTGCTCGTATTAATAAGGGTGTAAGACAAGGCTGTAGCCTTTCGCCCCTCCTCTTCAGTCTGTTCATCTAGGAAGCAATGACAGAAATATAAGAAAGGTTCAGGAGTGGAATTAAAATACAAGGTGAAAGGATATCAATGATACGATTCGCTGATGACATTGCTATCCTGAGTGAAAGTGAAGAAGAATTAAATGAACTGCTGAACGGAATGAACAGTCTAATGAGTACACAGTATGGTTTGAGAGTAAATCGGAGAAAGACGAAGGTAATGAGAAGTAGTAGAAATGAGAACAGCGAGAAACTTAACATCAGGATTGATGGTCACGAAGTCAATGAAGTTAAGGAATTCTGCTACCATCATCATCATCATCATTTAAGACTGATTATGCCTTTCAGCGTTCAGTCTGGAGCATAGCCCCCCTTATACAGTTCCTCCATGATCCTCTATTCAGTGCTAACATTGGTGCCTCTTCTGATGTTAAACCTATTACTTCAAAATCATTCTTAACCGAATCCAGGTACCTTCTCCTCGGTCTGCCCCGACTCCTCCTACCCTCTACTGCTGAATCCATGAGTCTCTTGGGTAACCTTGCTTCTCCCATGCGTGTAACATGACCCCACCATCTAAGCCTGTTCGCCCTGACTGCTACATCTATACAGTTCATTCCCAGTTTTTCTTTGATTTCCTCATTGTGGACACCCTCCTGCCATTGTTCCCATTTACTAGTACCTGCAATCATCCTACTACTTTCATATCCGTAACCTCAACCTTGTTGATAAGGTAACCTGAATCCACCCAGCCTTCGCTCCCACACAACAAAGTTGGTCGAAAGATTGAACGGTGCACAGATAACTTAGTCTTGTTACTGACTTCCTTCTTGCAGAAGAGAGTAGATCGTAGCCGAGCACTCACTGCATTAGCTTTGCTACACCTCGCTTCCAGTTCATTCACTATGTTGCCATCCTGTGAGAATATGCATCCTAAGTACTTGAAACTGTCCACCTGTTCTAACTTTGTTCCTCCTATTTGGCACTCAATCCGTTTATATTTCTTTCCCACTGACATTACTTTCGTTTTGGAGATGCTAATCTTCATACCATACTTCTTACATTTCTGATCTAGCTCTGAAATATTACTTTGCAAAATTTCAATCGAATCTGCCATCACAACTAAGTCATCCGCATATGCAAGACTGCTTATTTTGTGTTCACATATCTTAATCTCACCCAGCCAGTCTATTGTTTTCAACATATTATCCATAAATAATATGAACAACAATGGAGACAGGTTGCAGCCTTGTCTTACCCCTGAAACTACTCTGAACCATGAACTCAATTTACCGTCAACTCTAACTGCTGCCTGACTATCCATGTAAAGACCTTTAATTGCTTGCAAAAGTTTGCCTCCTATTCCATAATCTTGTAGAACAGACAATAACTTCCTCCTAGGAACCCGGTCTTATGCCTTTTCTAATCTATAAAGCATAGATACAATTCCCTGTTCCACTCATAACATTTCTCCATTATTTGCCGTAAGCTAAAGATCTGGTCCTGACAACCTCTAGGAGGCCTAAACCCACACTGATTTTCATCCAATTGGTCCTCAACTAATACTCGCACTTTCCTTTCAACAATACCTGAGAAGATTTTACCCACAACGCTGATTAAAGAGATACCTCTATAGTTGTTACAATCTTTTCTGTTTCCATGTTTAAAGATTGGTGTGATTACTGCTTTTGTCCAGTCTGATGGAACCTGTCCCGACTCCCAGGCCATTTCAATTATCCTGTGTAGCCATTTAAGACTTGACATTCCACTGTATTTGATGAGTTCCGACTTAATTTCATCCACCCCAGCCGCTTTATTGCACTGCAAGCTATTGACCATTTTTTCCACTTCCTCAAATGTGATCCTATTTCCATCATCATTCCTATCCCATTCTACCTCGAAATCTGAAACATTACTGATCGCATTTTCACCTACATTGAGCAACTCTTCAAAATATTCCCTCCATCTGCCCAAGGCATCCACAGGATTCACCAGCAGTTTTCCTGACCTGTCCAAAATACTTGTCATTTCCTTCTTACCTCCCTTTCGAAGACTGCTAATTACACTCCAGAATGGTTTTCTAGCAGCTTGACCCATAGTCTCCAACCTGTTTCCAAAGTCTTCCCACGATTTCTTCTTGGATGCTGCAATTATCTGTTTGGCTTTGTTTCTTTCTTCAACATAACTTTCTCTGTCTACCTGGGTTCTGGTTTGTAGCCATTTTTGATACGCCTTCTTTTTCCTTTTACAGGCTGCCTTGACTGTATCATTCCACCAAGCTGTTTGCTTCATCCTACTTTTACACACTACTGTTCCAAGACATTCTTTAGCCACTTCTAGTACTGTGTCCCTGTACCTTGTCCATTCCTTTTCCAATGACTGTAATTGACTACATTCAACTAACTGGTACCTTTCTGAGATCGCTGTTATGTACTTTTGCCTGATTCCCTTATCCTGAAGTTTCTCCACTCTTATCCTCCTACATATGGACCTGACCTCCTGCACTTTCGGCCTCACAATCCCAATTTCACTGCAGATTAAATAATGATCTGTGTCATCAAAGAATCCCCTGAATACACGTGTGTCCCTCACAGCCTTCCTGAATTCCTGATCTGTTATTATATAGTCAATGACAGATCTGGTTCCCCTGCCTTCCCAAGTATACCGGTGAATGTTCTTATGTTTAAAAAAGGAGTTTGTGATTACTAAGCCCATACTGGCACAGAAATCCAAGAGTTGTTTCCCGTTCCTGTTGGCCTCCATATCCTCTCCAAATTTACCCATAACCTTTTCATACCCTTCTGTTCGATTACCAATCCTGGCGTTAAAATCACCCATGAGCAGAACACTGTCCTTGTCCTTTACTCTAACAACTACATCACTGAGTGCCTCATAAAAACTATCCATATTATCTTGATCTGTCCCTTCGCAATGCGAATATACTGACACAATCCTAATTTTCTTGCTAGACACTGTCAAATCTATACACATCAGTCGTTCGTTTACATACCTTATTGCAACTACGCTGGATTCCATTTCTTTCCTGATGTAAAGCCCAACACCCCATTGTGCTATTCCTGCTTTGACTCCTGAAAGGTAGACCTTGTATTCTCCCACTTCTTCTTCTTTCTCACCCCTTACCCGAATGTCACTAACAGCTAAAACGTCCAGCCCCATCTTACTTGGTAGTAAAATAACCAATGACGGACGGAGCAAGGAGGACATCAAAAGCAGACTCGCTATGGCAAAAAAGGCATTTCTGGCCAAGAGAAGTCTACTAATATCAAATACCGGCCTTAATTTGAGGAAGAAATTTCTGAGGATGTACGTCTGGAGTACTGCATTGTATGGTAGTGAAACATGGACTATGGGAAAACAGGAACGGAAGAGAATCGAAGCATTTGAGATGTGGTGCTATAGACGAATGTTGAAAATTAGGTGGACTGATAAGGTAAGGAATGAGGAGGTTCTACGCAGAATCAGAGAGGAAAGGAATATGTGGAAAACACTGATAAGGAGAAGGGACAGGATGATAGGACATCTGCTAAGACATGAGGGAATGACTTCCATGGTACTAGAGGGAGCTGTAGAGGGCAAAAACTGTAGAGGAAGACAGAGATTGGAATATGTCAAGCAAATAATTGAGGACGTAGGTTGCAAGTGCTACTCTGAGATGAAGAGGTTAGCACAGGAAAGGAATTCGTGGCGGGCCGCACCAATCCAGTCAGTAGACTGATGACAAAAAAAAAAAAAAAAAAAAAAAAAAAAAAAAAAAAAAAAAAAAAAAAAAAAAAAAAAAGCAAGTGGTCCTAATCATATTGGATAAACGCACACGCTGCAAGTGTTGGTGTAAGATTTCCGTTGCGTTCTCAGCATTTACATGTCCGACCACAAAGTTCTGAGACTGACTTTATCCGCGACTTATAAGTGACTCTAGCGCAATAATAGCTGTGGCAACTTGAACTAATAACCTTTAAACGATAGACGTGAACAAGACCAATAAGTTGTCAGCTGGCAGTATTAAGTAGTGGACATGCGACCATAATGTGCCAGCATTGTTGTGTAGCAAATCACAATAGAGTAACATCTCTAAGTCAAGCGTTCAAAACACTCTCCAGTTTCTTTTGAAGAAGAGAGAAGCGTGCGCTAAGTTCGACTTGCACACCTTCACTCTCGTACAAAAACGACCATCTGAGGGCGCCTATTGAGACTTGATTGAAACGCGTTTTGCAGGCAATTCTTTTCTGCAAAAAATCACAACAGACGAGACTTGGTGTTATTAATATGAACCTACCACAAAACAACAAACTGCAGAAATTCACATAAAGGGTTCGTACTTTGACGACATAACCGACAATCCGTTGAATGCGATGAATGAGTTGAACAACATCCTACAGAAGGCTTTTACTATTGCACATGGTTGTAAGAACATAAATGACGTAGAAAATGCTAGGATTACCGGTAGTATTGGTGCCATTGGTAGGGAAAGGTAAATGAATATGTGAAAGAAAAAGTGGGAGGCGACGATTTCTCTTTGTTTAATGTTTATTTGTTTTGAACATAATTATAATCATATATTTAGTGTCAATGTATTGTGAATGCGATAGCCTTACAAAATATAATTTGTATTTTACAAAAAAACCAAAATTTGATGATTGCGTAACATCTACGCTTTTATGTAACCAAAGTAGTTACTTTTGTTGCTAGTACAATTTACATGCATAACCATAAAAAATTTATATTATTATTGTTGTTTTTTGTATTCAGTAGAACTTTCTTCATCATGAGCAAAGGCAAGAGTTTCCTGTTATTATTGACAAGCGTGAAAGTTGTGTATGAATAACAGAAACATGTTTACATAAGCTCAATGAAATACTGAAGTGACGTTTGGTACATTTTCGTTTTGCGTTCGTTTTTACTTTTACCTTTTTCTTAGAAAATTGCGTTTTTTAGCGCTATATGGTTAACCTGTATTATTATTTTTAGTTTTACTGCAACATGCTTCTGTTTCACGTTACAATTCAAAAATTTTCGAATAAAACCTGAATTAAATATTGAACTTTCAAATTTTCTTGAAATATTGTTTATTCTTAAGTAAAAAACAGGAAGATAACCATGTAGAAAAACGTGTTCCATAGGTTACATGTCCCTTTCTGTATCCTCACTCAGTTTCTAGAAGGTTCACCGATTCCCATTTCTAGCTGCATCTAGTAAGACACTGATCTCACATGCTGACAAAGCGATCGAAACGAGATAACGCCTGACAGGTATGCAATACACTTAACGTATAGGTAACGTGCCTACTGCCTTAACTGACCAAAGCTACTAGGAAAACTACCGTAGTTTGCATTTACTTTTGATAGTCTACAGAAGTCTACAGGAGACTGTACAGGACACTTGAAACTTTCTGGACTGACGGGATTACAATGGCACGTCGTTTATGAAGCCCTCATTAAATGGGATCTCTGATTCATCTACATATTTTTTCTACTGTTGTATTCGTCCCTGTAATAACAGGGACAATCTACTAAGATAACCATTTAATTTTAATTCAGTCAACCACCATAGATAGATCCTGACAAGGTATCAGTAAGTTGCCACTGAGTTGTGTAGTGCTTTATTGCCTCCATTTCCTGTGACTATACAATGATATCTAAGAGAAAGATGGTAGTGGTGTTCATGAACCAAAATTAGAAATGCTACATAGCATAGATGAAGAAAACCTATTGAAACATATTGCTGGTGAATTAAGTGTTCAAGGTTCGAGGAAGTTAAGACTACAGTGTTACAGACATAAGTGATTGACTGCAAAGTGACAATGAAGATGGCTACAGTATAATTTCAGAAGACGAAATTATCGTCGTTGTTCGCCAGCAGAGAGTAGCGATAGTGATGATAGATTAGCAAAATTCGTTTAGTATAGATTTTTATCGCTATTCTGAACTTTTGTTTGCGTCCATGCATTTCCTCTTCGACAATCTTGAAGGTTTTCCTCTTCGTCTGCAATTACGTGTGGTAAGTTGCGGGTTTCTTACTTCTTCCTTTTATTATTAAATGTTCAAATGGTTCAAATGGCTCTGAGCACTATGGGACTTAACATCTGTGGTCATCAGTCCCCTAGAACTTAGAACTACTTAAATCTAACTAACCTAAGGACATCACACACATCCATGCCCGAGGCAGGATTCGAACCTGCGACCGTAGCGGTCACGCGGTTCCAGACTGAAGCGCCTAGAACCGCACGGCCACACCGGCCGGCTATTAAATGTAAAATTATGACTGCTTCCCCAGTTTCGTGATATAAGTTCATATTTCTCAGCGTCTTCCATATTTCTGCCATTCCCTTTGTACTTTGTGTATAGTTGTATTCATTTGTTATAAACAGAATATGTTGATAACGTCATGAAGAGGATATGTGAAGATACACTTCATCGTCCGTTGCTGTCAGTATGTGGATAAGAAAAGTTATCCACAAATGAATGTTTGTGTTTTGTCGAAATTGCATATTGCCGCCAGATTCGTGCAGGCGATCACCAAAAATAAACTAAAAAATAGCATTGGAATAAACCATTAAATTTCGGACGTGGAACCACTGAATTTTTATACAGCCCTGAAAATGTTCACGTGGTCTATTCGGTACTTAATTTAACAGACCTAGATATAACTATTGCTGTTATTTACTTGACCATCAAGAATGCAATGCTGAGCCTCATTTCTTCTTATTGTGTCAGGACGTCCTTTGGAGCCTTACTACAACAAAAATTATCAATCATTTGTGTTAAATGCTGCAGCCTTTATCTTTCTGTACATTTCTCATCCACCAACAGTACTACTGCTGCCAAATTACTCACTCTCGATTTATAGGGAACCTGTCCTATCAACCCATACGAGTTCCAGGTAATGCGGATTGGAGAGACTTCCTTGACCAGATTACTATGTTGGCACAATTTCGTGTCCTATTTTGTTCCACCATATCAGTTTTAAAAATTTTCGTAGCACAACACTTCAAATGCTTGACAACGTCAATGTATTTGATTGTGTATGTTTACGTCTTAGTTTATTCTAGAGTGAGATTTGACAGTAACTATTATTGGAAAAACACCTTTTTCATCTCCGCTATTGTCAGTAATAATAAAGAAACTTCCGAAATTTCTGCTACTGTGCCCTTATATTCTAGCTATTGTTGACGAGAGAACAAGCGTAGCTAAATTAGTCGTCTCGTGGGATGTACGGAAAGGACTAGAAGCCGCCTCGCTCATGCAGAGAGACAAAATCGGACACGGTAAGGAACTTAAGAGGCTCCCCACTTGCCTCAAGTGACTTCTGCGGCTCAAGACTCTAAGCAATTACGCTAAAATTTCCACATTCCCTTACGTAATCGTAATTGCAGACCAATTTTAGCACGCAGACCGTTTACGTAACTCTGGCTTCTCGAAGACGGAGTTTCGACGTGACTGTACGGGGATGTTACACTTCCGTGAATTACCGAACATCGTCTGTACCCGTTTTTCGATGTTTCAACAGCGTTTTTTCTTGTTTTTTTTTCAATCGAATTATTACACCATGGACTTCTTCATTCTGACATTTAAGCCAAATCTGCCAAATGAGAGAGAGAGAGAGAGAGAGAGAGAGAGAGAGAGAAAGATACGAGATGAGTTTGTAAAGCCGTAGTATTGTCTCACTGCAATCATCCACATAGTGTTACATCGGGCTGAGTGAGAGGTGTAGTGAAATCACTATTAGAATTTTGTAATGAACAGAAACTCTGTACTGTATTGTTGTTGTTGTGGTCTTCAGTTCTGAGACTGGTTTGATGCAGCTCTCCATGATACTCTATCCTGTGCAAGCTTCTTCATCTACCAGTACCTACTGCACCCTACATCCTTCTGAATCTGCTTAGTGTATTCATCTCTTGGTCTCCCTCTACGATTTTTACCCTCCACTCTGCCCTCCAGTACCAAACTAGTGATCCCTTGATGCCTCAGAACATGTACTACCAACCGATCCCTTCTTTTTGTCAAGTTATGCCACAAACTCCTCTTCTCCCCAATTCTATTCAATACCTCCTCATTACTTATGTGATCTACCCATCTAATCTTCAGCATTCTTCTGTAGCACCACATTTCGAAAGCTTCTATTCTCTTCTTTTCCAAACTATCTATCGTCCATGTTTCACTTCCATACATGGCTACATTCCATACAAATACTTTCAGAAACGACTTCCTGACACTTAAATCAATACCCGATGTTAACAAATTTCTCTTCTTCAGAAACGCTTTCCTTGCCATTCTCAGTCTCCATTTTATATCCTCTCTACTTCGGCCACCATAAACGTAAAACTTATTGGCCTTGTTTTACAAACTTTATTATTACTTTACGACCTAGGTTTCGGGTTATAAGCCCATTTTCTAATACACTGATCCCAAAGACGAGAACCAAGGAAAGATAAACATGTTAGGTATCTCTATCGATTCTTAACTTACTGTAAAAGCTTGACTTCCAGTAGAGGCTTTCACTGTTGACACTTTTGACACAGTTACATACGAATTTACAAAATTCATACGACAGCTTTCACAATAACTGTTACTGAACATACACTGACGGCAAAAATATCGCAACACCATGAAGAAGTTTTGCGACATAAACCACTTTCTTAAGCGTGTCTACACATCTAAATATGCTGTTTACTCCAATTTCGCGCCAGCCGCTCAAGAGTGGCGCTAGTAGCGCCATTATGAAGATGCAAATCAGGTTTGCTTTAAATGCACACTGTAACCAATCGTGACCATTAGTCACCTTTGAGATTGGACGTGGTGTGTTTATATCAGTCAAAGATGTCTTGCTTTAAATGCACACTGTAACCAATCATGACCATTAGTCACCTTTGAGATTGGACGTGGTGTGTTTATATCAGTCAAAGATGTCTTGCTTTAAATGCACACTGTAACCAATCGTGACCATTAGTCACCTTTTAGATTGGACGTGGTGTGTTTATATCAGTCAAAGATGTCTTGCTTTAAATGCACACTGTAACCAATCGTGACCATTAGTCACCTTTTAGATTGGACGTGGTGTGTTTATATCAGTCAAAGATGTCTTGCTTTAAATGCACACTGTAACCAATCGTGACCATTAGTCACCTTTGAGATTGGACGTGGTGTGTTTATATCAGTCAAAGATGTCTTGCTTTAAATGCACACTGTAACCAATCGTGACCATTAGTCACCTTTTAGATTGGACGTGGTGTGTTTATATCAGTCAAAGATGTCTTGCTTTAAATGCACACTGTAACCAATCGTGACCATTAGTCACCTTTGAGATTGGACGTGGTGTGTTTATATCAGTCAAAGATGTCTTGCTTTAAATGCACACTGTAACCAATCGTGACCATTAGTCACCTTTTAGATTGGACGTGGTGTGTTTATATCAGTCAAAGATGTCTTGCTTTAAATGCACACTGTAACCAATCGTGACCATTAGTCACCTTTGAGATTGGACGTGGTGTGTTTATATCAGTCAAAGATGTCTTGCTTTAAATGCACACTGTAACCAATCGTGACCATTAGTCACCTTTTAGATTGGACGTGGTGTGTTTATATCAGTCAAAGATGTCTTGCTTTAAATGCACACTGTAACCAATCGTGACCATTAGTCACCTTTTAGATTGGACGTGGTGTGTTTATATCAGTCAAAGATGTCTTGCTTTAAATGCACACTGTAACCAATCGTGACCATTAGTCACCTTTTAGATTGGACGTGGTGTGTTTATATCAGTCAAAGATGTCTTGCTTTAAATGCACACTGTAACCAATCGTGACCATTAGTCACCTTTTAGATTGGACGTGGTGTGTTTATATCAGTCAAAGATGTCTTGCTTTAAATGCACACTGTAACCAATCGTGACCATTAGTCACCTTTTAGATTGGACGTGGTGTGTTTATATCAGTCAAAGATGTCTTGCTTTAAATGCACACTGTAACCAATCGTGACCATTAGTCACCTTTTAGATTGGACGTGGTGTGTTTATATCAGTCAAAGATGTCTTGCTTTAAATGCACACTGTAACCAATCGTGACCATTAGTCACCTTTTAGATTGGACGTGGTGTGTTTATATCAGTCAAAGATGTCTTGCTTTAAATGCACACTGTAACCAATCGTGACCATTAGTCACCTTTTAGATTGGACGTGGTGTGTTTATATCAGTCAAAGATGTCTTGCTTTAAATGCACACTGTAACCAATCGTGACCATTAGTCACCTTTTAGATTGGACGTGGTGTGTTTATATCAGTCAAAGATGTCTTGCTTTAAATGCACACTGTAACCAATCGTGACCATTAGTCACCTTTTAGATTGGACGTGGTGTGTTTATATCAGTCAAAGATGTCTTGCTTTAAATGCACACTGTAACCAATCGTGACCATTAGTCACCTTTTAGATTGGACGTGGTGTGTTTATATCAGTCAAAGATGTCTTGCTTTAAATGCACACTGTAACCAATCGTGACCATTAGTCACCTTTTAGATTGGACGTGGTGTGTTTATATCAGTCAAAGATGTCTTGCTTTAAATGCACACTGTAACCAATCGTGACCATTAGTCACCTTTTAGATTGGACGTGGTGTGTTTATATCAGTCCAAGATGTCTTGCTTTAAATGCACACTGTAACCAATCGTGACCATTAGTCACCTTTTAGATTGGACGTGGTGTGTTTATATCAGTCAAAGATGTCTTGCTTTAAATGCACACTGTAACCAATCGTGACCATTAGTCACCTTTTAGATTGGACGTGGTGTGTTTATATCAGTCAAAGATGTCTTGCTTTAAATGCACACTGTAACCAATCGTGACCATTAGTCACCTTTTAGATTGGACGTGGTGTGTTTATATCAGTCAAAGATGTCTTGCTTTAAATGCACACTGTAACCAATCGTGACCATTAGTCACCTTTTAGATTGGACGTGGTGTGTTTATATCAGTCAAAGATGTCTTGCTTTAAATGCACACTGTAACCAATCGTGACCATTAGTCACCTTTTAGATTGGACGTGGTGTGTTTATATCAGTCAAAGATGTCTTGCTTTCAATGCACACTGTAACCAATCGTGACCATTAGTCACCTTTTAGATTGGACGTGGTGTGTTTATATCAGTCAAAGATGTCTTGCTTTAAATGCACACTGTAACCAATCGTGACCATTAGTCACCTTTGAGATTGGACGTGGTGTGTTTATATCAGTCAAAGATGTCTTGCTTTAAATGCACACTGTAACCAATCGTGACCATTAGTCACCTTTTAGATTGGACGTGGTGTGTTTATATCAGTCAAAGATGTCTTGCTTTAAATGCACACTGTAACCAATCGTGACCATTAGTCACCTTTGAGATTGGACGTGGTGTGTTTATATCAGTCAAAGATGTCTTGCTTTAAATGCACACTGTAACCAATCGTGACCATTAGTCACCTTTTAGATTGGACGTGGTGTGTTTATATCAGTCAAAGATGTCTTGCTTTAAATGCACACTGTAACCAATCGTGACCATTAGTCACCTTTTAGATTGGACGTGGTGTGTTTATATCAGTCAAAGATGTCTTGCTTTAAATGCACACTGTAACCAATCGTGACCATTAGTCACCTTTTAGATTGGACGTGGTGTGTTTATATCAGTCAAAGATGTCTTGCTTTAAATGCACACTGTAACCAATCGTGACCATTAGTCACCTTTTAGATTGGACGTGGTGTGTTTATATCAGTCAAAGATGTCTTGCTTTAAATGCACACTGTAACCAATCGTGACCATTAGTCACCTTTTAGATTGGACGTGGTGTGTTTATATCAGTCAAAGATGTCTTGCTTTAAATGCACACTGTAACCAATCGTGACCATTAGTCACCTTTTAGATTGGACGTGGTGTGTTTATATCAGTCAAAGATGTCTTGCTTTAAATGCACACTGTAACCAATCGTGACCATTAGTCACCTTTTAGATTGGACGTGGTGTGTTTATATCAGTCAAAGATGTCTTGCTTTAAATGCACACTGTAACCAATCGTGACCATTAGTCACCTTTTAGATTGGACGTGGTGTGTTTATATCAGTCAAAGATGTCTTGCTTTAAATGCACACTGTAACCAATCGTGACCATTAGTCACCTTTTAGATTGGACGTGGTGTGTTTATATCAGTCAAAGATGTCTTGCTTTAAATGCACACTGTAACCAATCGTGACCATTAGTCACCTTTTAGATTGGACGTGGTGTGTTTATATCAGTCAAAGATGTCTTGCTTTAAATGCACACTGTAACCAATCGTGACCATTAGTCACCTTTTAGATTGGACGTGGTGTGTTTATATCAGTCAAAGATGTCTTGCTTTAAATGCACACTGTAACCAATCGTGACCATTAGTCACCTTTTAGATTGGACGTGGTGTGTTTATATCAGTCAAAGATGTCTTGCTTTAAATGCACACTGTAACCAATCGTGACCATTAGTCACCTTTGAGATTGGACGTGGTGTGTTTATATCAGTCAAAGATGTCTTTAAGGCGACAAAGACGCCATTATCAGCACCTCACTGAGTTGGAGCGAGGTCTGTAATAGAGGTACGAGAAGCTAGATGTTCCTTCTGCGATAGTGCAGAAAGACGTGGCAGGAATGCAGCCACAGTACATGACCGCTGGCAGCGGTGGTCACGAGAATGTACCGTTGCAAGAAGTCCAGGCTCTTGACAGCCACGTGGCACTACCGATAGGGAAGACCATAATGTTCCGGGTATGCCTGTGTAGCATCGTACTGCATCTGCAGCAACAATCTGAGCAGCAGTTGGCACCACAGTGGCATAATGAAGTGTCACAAATCTGGTACTTCAAGGATAGCTCCGAGGCAGATGTCATGTAGTGTGCATTGCACTGACCCAAACCACTGCCATTTGCGACTTGAGCGGCGTGAAGTGAAATCTTGCTGGAGGGCAGGGTGGATGCCTGTTGTGTTTTACGTTGAAAGCTGATTCTGCCTCGGTGCTAGTGATGGGTGTTTCTTGAGGCCACCTGAGAGCCTGCAACCAACCTGTCTGCAAGCTATGCACACTGGACCTACTCCTGGAGTTATGGTCTGGGGTGCTATTTCGTGTTACAGCAGGAGTACTCTCGTGGTTATCTCACGCATTTGTACGTTAATTTGGCGATTAGACCTGTTGTGCTGCCGTTCATGAACAATATTCCCAGGGGGTGTTTTCCAACAGGATAACGCTTGCCCTCATATCGCTGTTGTAACTCAACACGCTCAACGGAGTGTCTTAGCTCGCTCGATCAGCAGATCTGTCTCCAATCGAGCACATATGGGACATCATCGGACAACAATTCCAGCGTTATCTACAAACAGCGTTAACTGACCATCCCAGATACCTGGACAATACAATGCATGTACGTTTTCATGCTTGCATTCAAAATCCTGGCTTTTCGCCGGTTATTAATGTACCAGTATTTCACATTTGCAATGGCTTATACCGCGCTTGCATTAACCTGTGCTCTTGCAATGATAATAACTTAAATATGTTACCTAGACAAATGTATTCCTGAAATTTCATTACTTACATTAATTATTTTTTGGTGCTACATTTTTTTTCGTGAGTACATGTTGTGTAGAGTTATGTGTAGGAATGGAGTGTTTGACATAATCTACTTATGAATAAGGTATCAGGGCTCATCTCCTACGTAGAGGTGGTAAAATTGACTAAAAGGGGTGTATAACTGAACTGAGTTTGTTCATTCAGTAATAATAAATGTATGAATACACACTTCTATTTCTTAATTTCTAATACTTCTAACTGAGTGAGTTTAGGACCCTTTTCCTCTGTGTGTAGGACTTCTACATATGTTAGAAATTTGTGGTTTTCGTATAAGCAACGTTCGGCAAAGGATGAGTCTGGCTTCTTTAATCTTCAGCCTAATGCAATCAACTACCCGATATGTCCAATATAGAGCGTCAGCAAATTTTTTTTGTCTCTTTTATAAGAAAGCCATCACAAGTCAGTCTTTAACAAGAGTGAACTTTTTACTTAATCGGTTACTCGTCCCGAACACTGTAGGCAGTGTGAATACCGGGTGTATAGGATTCACTTCCCTCTGGACGGTCCGTGCATGTTATGCGACAATAGTATGTAACAGGTTCCACATGTGTACGTAAACTTACACGCTGCGTTGTAGATGGCGTCAGCTTCATAAACTGATCATCGATCGACAATTTAAAAGAGGAAGTTTTTGCGAAGTCATCTTTTGGCGGTCAATGCCTTTCTTTCTTCATTCGCTAAGTCACGCTCTCGTCGGCTCGTGCGTCTGACATTGGGAAGCGCATGGAACGGTGCTCACGTTACGGTTAAGGCAATCGAGGGTTTTCACTTATTTTAGAAATGAGCATCATTTTGCGGAACAATGCTCAAGCACGTACAGTGCAATCTGTTAATGATTTGTTTGACTGATGGGGCTGCTAAGTGCTATACCACCTACTGCCCTCCCCTGACTTACGCCCTCGTGAGTTCAACTCGATTTATAAACTGAAGGAAACACTTCGCGGCATTCGCTTCAGAACTGCTACAAATTCACCGGGCAATAGACCGCGCCGCTCGAACTGTAAACACAACTGGCACTGCTAAGAGTATCCTACGACTTCCACATCGCTGACAACGGGTTGTACACAATGCTGGTGACTACTTTAAAGGTCAGTAAAATTTTGAAACACGTATCTACTTTGTACGAGCTGTAAATAAATAGTTGCCACTATTAAAGTTCCAACCCTCCTAGTAACTCTCACGTCAAGTTGATGTGTAGCAAAAGCAGACTAGCACCGGCGAAGAGGGTGTTGCGTCTGGAACTGCTGTCAGCATAAATGGAGACGAGACGTTTACGCTATTTCTGCAATGCTACCAACAATGACATAAGTAGAGCAACTCTCTGCACTGACTCCACTGTGACACATTCTTGCCTGATGGGTAATCACAATATCGGGAAAACTTTTGTATGCAACATGGTCACGGAAATTCATCAGTTTGCCGCGCCTTCCAAGGGGAGGTATTGTTCGGGTAGAGACAATCATTACACTCGTATCCAAGCGTCCTTCTTGTGGAAGACACCTCAGCCACTGATAGACATTGAAAGATTTATTTCTTGTTGGAAACTACTGCGAGTCACAGTCCACGTCCTCCGATCGAAAATAAAACTTACAGACAATGTGGACTTGCATGGTGAATTTACGATGATATTGGATCAAGATTTTACAACAACTGTGGTTTTTGTTTCAAGAAATCAAGGCTCTGAAGGTAAAAACGCCACTACCCAATAGACTGAATATAGAGTCTCAACCTCTTTTTCGAGGAGGATTTGTTGTGTCTAGGTGGTTGTCTGCATTATGCCAAATTAACCATAGAAGAACGGCATCGACTTAGCTTGGACGGAAACCGTCACTTCACAAAGTTTTTAATCTTACATGCTCACATCCATTTACATCATCTTGGAGTTAGAATTGTGCGCTTAGAGCTTTCTTTGTCCTTCTGTATAGTAGATGCCCACCAAGCGGTAAAAGAGGTTATTCATTGTTGCATCCCGTGTAAAATAACGCGCGTTGTCGCCGTCAAGAAATAGTAGCTGCACTTCAGCCGATGAGAACGCCGCACAGGCTCATCCATGTAGCTGGTGTTGATTCTGCAGGGCCGTTGTATCCCAAAGCACGAAATGTCACATCTAGTAGTGTTTAACTGTCCTAGAGCTAGTCCACAATGCATAGCGGATCGGTTCTTGTTGTCACTACAAAGACTTTTCGGTGGACGCGTTATTCCACACACCAGCTTCACTGCAAATTTAAACGCAGCCAAGACCTCTCAGGCAAACAGAAGCTAAACGATGTCAAAGTTAGCGGAAGGAGGGCTATGCGTTAAGCGTTCAGTGAATTCGAAAGTAAAATTCTATGTACCGACTTGACAGAAAATCCTAGGACGTTCTGGTCTTACGTTAAATCAGTAAGTGGATCGAAACAGCATATCCAGACACTCTGGGATGATAATGGCATTGAAACAGAGGATGACACGCATAAACCTGAAATACTAAACATCTTTTTCCAGAACTGTTTCACAGAGGAAGACCGCACTGCAGCTCCTTCTCTAAATCATCGCACGTACGAAAAAATGGCTGACATCGAAATAAGTGTCCAAGGAATAGCAAAGCAACTGAGATCACTCAACAGAGGAACGTCCACTGGACCTGACGGCATACCAATTCGATTCTACACAGAGTACGCGAAAGAACTTGCCCCGCTTCTAACAGCCGTGTACCGCAAGCCTCTAGAGGAATGGAAGCTTCCAAATGATTGGAAAAGAGCACAGGTAGTTCCAGTTTTCAAGAAGGGTAGTCGAGCAGATGCGCAAAACTATGGGCCTATATCTCTGACATCGATCTGTAGTAGAATTTTAGAACATGTTTTTTGCTCGCGTATCATGTCATTTCAACCCAGAATCTACTCTGTAGGAATCAAAATGGATTCCGGAAAAAGCGATCGTGTGAGACCCTACTCGCTTTATTTGTTCATGAAACCCAGAAAATATTAGATACAGGCTCCCAGGGTAGATGCCATTTTCCTTGACTTCCGGAAGGCGTTCGATACAGTTACGCGCTGTCGCCTGATAAACAAAGTAAGAGGCTACGGAATATCAGACCATCTGTGTGGCTGGATTGAAGAGTTTTTAGCAAACAGAACACAGCATGTTGTTCTCAATGGAGAGACGTCTACAGGCGTTAAAATAACCTCTGGCGTGCCACAGGGGAGTGTTATGGGACCATTGCTTTTCACAATATATATAAATGACCTAGTAGATACTGTCGGACGTTCCATGCGGCTTTTCGCGGATGATGCTGTAGTATACAGAGAAGTTGCAGCATTAGAAAATTGCAGCGAAATGAAGGAACATCTGCAGCGGATAGGCACTTGGTGCAGGGAGTGGTAACTGACCCTTAACTTAGACAAATGTAATGTATTGCGAATATATAGAAAGAAGTATCCTTTATTGTATGATTATATGATAGCGGAACAAACACTGGTTGCAGTTACATCAGTAAAATATCTGGGAGTATGCGTACGGAACGATTTGAAGTGGAATGATCATATAAAATTAATTGCTGATAAGGCGGGTGCCAGGTTGAGATTCATTGGGAGAGTCCTCAAAAAGAAGGTGGCTTACAAAACACTCGTTCGACCTGTACTTGAGTATTGCTCATCAGTGTGGGATCCGTACCACGTCGGGTTGACACAGGAGATAGAGAAGATCCAAAGATGAGCGGCGCGTTTCGTCACAAGGTTATTTGACAAGAGTGATAGCGTTACGGAGATGTTAAGCAAACTCAAGTGGCAGACTTTGCAAGAGAGGCGCTTTGCATCTCGTTGTAGCTGGCTGTCCAGATTTCGAGAGGGTGCGTTGCTGGATGAGGTATTGAATATATTGCTTCCCCCTACTTATACCTCCTGAGAAGATCACGAATGTAAAATTAGAGAGATTCGAGCGCTCACGCAGGCTTTCCGGCAGTCGTTCTTCCCGCGAACCATACGCGACTGGAACAGGAAAGGGAGGTAATGACAGTGGCACGTAGAGTGCCCTCCGCCACACACCATTGGCTGGCTTGCGGAGTGTAAATATAGATGTAGACCATCCACAGGACAATGCCCTAAGCAGCCCACAAAGAGGTAACTCAGCTGTGGACAACCATCTCTGCTTATAAGACCCACCAATACCTCTCTCGAGAAGATATAACTTGGAAGGTTATAGCTTCACATCGGATCGGTGGAGAGTATTCTGGAAGAGTGTGGTCAGCTCAACTAAAAGAGATCCCCGAAAAGCACTCGGACCGCCCAACATGGACGAAAAAGAACTACAGTCCGAGCTCGTAAATTCTGAAGCCCCCATGAACTCGAAGCTAATCTCTCAAACTGAAGACGAACTGCCTTCTCCAGCACACATCCTTGTGGGGGAGAAACTTACGACACTGCAACACGACCTAGGTCACTGATCGTAACAAACCTGAAGAGAGAATCCAGACAGCTGATGATTTCTGGAAGCGTTGGAATAGGGGGTACGACTCACGCTTATGCAGTTTCCACCAGATCAATCGCTGAGGGTCCGGGTCGGTAACGTTGTCCTTCTGCAAGACAAATCTCTCCCACGACAATTATGGAGGAAGGCAAGTATGCAGGAGCTGAAAGAAGGTGGAGATGGAGTCCAACGTACATCCAACCCTGTAGCTGCCGACCTGTCCAGATGGTCCTACCTCTGGGGCAGACCAGGGTGGAGAGGACGTGGAGGCTTGCTAAACGACGTTTCTGAATTGTTCTGTATATCTGCTTTTGCTAATGACAGGTGTTGCGTAACTTCAATGATGTACACTTGAAGAAAAAAAAAAATGAACTACGCATCACGAAGGAACCTTCCGAATGGGGTGGAAATCGGTAGATACGATATTAACTACGCAGGAAAACAAACGATTACAATTAAAAAAAAAAATTGATGATTTATTCAAGAGAAAGAACTTCACAAATTGACTATGTACGAGGGTAATCCCAAAAGTAAGGTCCTATTTTTTTATAAGTACATAGACCTGTTCATTTCAACAATGGTTTACATTAGTTTACAGCTTGAACTTTTAGCTATTTTTCGACATAATCAACATTTGTGTCGATGCATTTTAGTAGGCGCTGTGGCAGTTTTTGTATGCCCATGTCATACCAGCTCGCCGCCATGCTGAAGAAGGATGCTGCCACTGGCGTGACTGTTGCTTGGTCTCAGGTGTAAAGTGGTATGCCCAGGTTTCGTCAGCCGTGACATTTGAGTCCAGAAATTTGTCCTGTTCTGCTGCAAGGTGGTGAAGAAATGCGCTGGAAGCGTCAACTTGTTGCCTCATGTTGTCTTCAGTCAGCATGCATGGCACCCATATTGCGCACACCTTCCGGTAGTTCAATGTTTCCGTTGAAATTCTGTGAGCGGTGCTTTTGGAAACCTCAGGAACCAACGTGCAGAGATCATCCAGGGTGATCCGCCGATCTTCACGCATGCTTTTGTCAACTTTCAACACTGTCTCCTCGGAAATTGACGGTCTCACGCTCCTTTGTTCGTCGTGAATTTCGGTCCAACCAGCTGAAAACTCTCTACACCCCTTACGAACATTTTTGACATCCATGCACGACTCACCATACACTTCCGTCAAATGGCGATGGATTTCAATTGGCGCAGTGCTCTTTGCGTTCAAAAACCGAATAACTGCGCGCAACTCGCACTTGGCGGTAACATCCAACGGGAGCTCCATTCTCTACGGCTGCCAAACCAAGACTGAGCGATTCATCGCGGCGTGCGCATGTTTACACGCAGCGCGTGAGGCACTCCTTATAACAGTGCGACCACCTGCCAAACAAACAGAGTTCTGTACTTATAAAAAAATAGGAGACCTTGCTTTTGGGATTACCCTCGTAATATAGCGTTGGTCCACTTCTGGCTCTTATGCAAGCAGTTATTTGGCTCGTCATTGATTGAGTTCTTGGATATACCGTCCAATTTGCAAGTCACATCTTCAAAATCCCGAGCTAGTTCAAGGGCTCTGCCCGTAATGCTTCAAACGTTCACAATTGAGGAGAATTCCAATGACCTTGTTGGCCAAGATAGGATTCTGCAAGCATAAAGACAAGCAGTAGAAACTCTCGCCATGTGTGGGTGGACATTACCTTGCTGAAACGTAAGCCCAGGATGGCTTGCCATGTAGCACAACGAAACGGGGCGTAGAAAATCGTCGACGCACAGCTGTTCTCTATGGCTGCCGCGGATGACAACCAAAGGAGTCCTGCTATGGGAAGAAATGGCACCTCAGACGATCACTATTGGCTGTCGGGCAGTATCCTACCGCTCTGAAGGACGTCTCCAAACATGTCTTAGGTCTCGAACCTCTTTGGAATGATGAGTAACGCTTAGAATAGAGCCCCGATGACCAGCGAACACGTGTCTAGAGACATCCCGGACAGCGATGGGGTACCAACCCAATTGTCACCCGCTGTGCGGCCCGACAACGAGCAATGATGATCTGAGGGGCCTTGTCATTTCATGGCAGGTCCCGTTTGTTTATCACTCGCGGCAACCTTACAGCGCAGCGGTACTTTGGCGCTATTCGACAGCCAGTTTTGTTGCTCTTCATGGCAACGCAGCCTGTGTTTACATTTCACCAAGATAATGCCCGCCCACGCAAGACGAGAGTTTCTATTGCTTGTCTTTGTGCTTACAGGATACTATCTTGGCCAGCAAGGTCGCTGGACTTCTCCAATTGTGAACATTTGGAGCATTATGGGCAAGGCCCTCGAACCAGCTCTGGATTTTGACGATCTAACGTGCCAATTGGGCAGAACTTGGCACGATATCCGTCAGGACGACATCCAGTAACTCTGTCATAACCAGCCGAATAACAGCTTGCACAAGAGCCAGAAGTGGACGAACGAGTTATTACCCAGTGAATTTGTGAAGCTCTTTCTCTTGAATAAATGATCAAATTTTTCTGAAGTTGTTATCATCTGTTTGTCTGTACATTTACATCATACACTACTGGCCATTAACATTGCTACACCACGAAGATGACGTGCTACAGACGCAAAATTCAACCGTCAGGAAGAAGATGCTGTGATTTGCAAATGATTAGCTTTTCAGAGCATTCACACAAGATTGGCGCCGGTGGCGACACCTACAACGTGCTGACGTGAGGAAAGTTTCCAACCGATTTCTCATACACAAACAGCAGTTGACCTGCTTTGTCTGGTGAAACATTGTTGTGTTGCATCGTGTAAGGAGTAGAAATGCGTACCATCACGTTTCCGACTTTGATAAAGGTCGGATTGTAGCCTATTGCGATTGCGGTTTATCGTATCGCGACATTGCTGCTCGCGTTGGTCAAGATCCAATAACAGTTAGCAGAATATGGAATCGGTGGGTTCAGGAGGATAATACGGGACGCCGTTCTGGAATCCAGTGGCCTCGTATCACTAGCAGTCGAGATGACAGGCAGCTTATCCGTATGGCAGTAACGGATCGTGCAGCCACGTCTCGATCCCTGAGTCAACAGATGGGGACGTTTGCAAGACAACAACCGTCTGCACGAACAGTTCGACGACGTTTGTAGCAGCATGGACTATCAGCTCGGAGACCATGGCTGCGGTTACCCTTGACGCTGCATCACAGACAGGAGCGCCTGCGATGGTGTACTCAACGACGAACCTGGGTGCACGAATGGCAAAACGTCATTTTTTCGGATGAATCCAGGTTTTTTTTACACCATCCGGATGGTCACATCCGTGTTTGGCGACGTCACAGTGAACGCACGTTGGAAGCGTGTATTCGTCATCGCCCCGGCGTGATGGTATGGGGTGCCATTGGTTACACGTCTCGGTCACTTTGAACAGTGGACGTTACATTTCAAATGTGTTACGACCCGTGGCTCTACCCTTCATTCGATCCCTGCGAAACGCTACATTTCAGCAGGATAATGCACGACCGCATGTTGCAGGTCCTGCACGGGCCTTTCTGGATACAGAAAATGTTCGACTTCTGCCCTGGCCAGCACATTCTCCAGATCTCTCACCAACTGAAAACGTCTGGTCAATGGTGGCCGAGCAACTGGCTCGTCGCAATACGCCAGTCATTACTCTTGATGAACTATGGTATCGTGTTGAAGCTGCATGGGCAGCTGTACCTGTATACGCCATCCAAGCTCTGTTTGACTCAATGCCCAGGCGTATCAAGGCCGTTATTACCGCCAGAGGTGATTGTTCTGGGTACTGATTTCTCAGGATCTATGCACCCAAATTGCGTGAAAATGTAATCACATGTCAGTTCTAGTATAATATATCTGTCCAATGAATACCCGTTTATCATCTGCATTTCTTCTTGGTGTAGCAATTTTAATGGGTAGTAGTGTATCTACCAATTTCCGTCCCATTCGGATATTTCCTTCATGGTGCGTCGTCCTTTTTTAATTTTTTTGTCTTTGAGTGTACTTTCTAATTATTCTCACACGGTCTACACGGTGGGATATTGGACAGTTAATCAACCTGAAATCTCGACAGCCTGTTCACACTGATCTCGTCCGAAAACTAGGCGTAGTTCTTGTCATTTACGCTGTCTGGGATTACGAGAGATGTACCACACATCTACGGCGTGTTAACGGAAGTTCCTGCGACGAATGTTTTCTTGGAAAGTAAGAAATAGTACCTAGTATTTCCTCACGCATTAAAGAAGCGTTGTTCTTATCGCCGAGTTTGGACAGCGAGTCCAAAAACATGTATACGTAGCCTATCTCGCAGTGCAGTGCGAGCACTCGGCTGAAATTTCCACATCGTTTTAGGACTAATGCTGTATGTCACAATGTAATCCCATCGTGTGGTGAACGTAGCACCAAACATTTACGTCCCAGTTCGTCGGTAAGGCCTTAGAGATAATCTTTTTCCGCAGCAGCAGGAATTAGTAGAGTCCTATATAAAGGAGACCACAGTACGGCAACTGTCAAGTTTCCGCCACCAGCCACAATGATGAAGAGTTTGGTGGTCGTCCTGCTGTCGGTTGCTGCAGTATGCGGTAAGAGATACACGGGCGTAGCAACAGAGCTACGCTGACCTTTCACCCTGGGGTAAGGTCGCGCAGTATCGAATGCGTTACCTTTTTCCAACAAATAATATTTACTTCACACTAAAAAATACTAAGATACGTTACTTAACAGAATTTCACAACACGATATCATAAGAATATATGTCCTTTGATTTTTTTTTTAGTATTTCGTCCTCCCTTTGCATTTTGGTCGTTGTAACTTATGAAGAGTTATATCGAACATGAAACTGTAATGTGTAAAAAAATCAATTTTTGGCAAAAAAGCTACAAATGGATCGTAAATGGTTATAAAACACGGTCTCGACAATCAGCTCGTATGGTTGCTCCTTGCTGAAACCTGCAACTGCTCGCTGCTAACTTGGGGAATAATGACTTTTCCTCAGCATTAGGCCTTCATGTCTTTTCATGAAGTCTTGGTTATTACGGTAGTAACGTTATCTACGATGGGGTCAGTATGAGGTAGTAGATAAGGTATAAGTCTCTCCTTAATCCATTTTTCATAATTTGATGAGTTCATGTCACCGTGATAATCTCCCGTTTTCTAGCCGTATTTAAGTCTTTCGCAGGCATTCAGTACAAAATCGTTCTCTCCTCCAGCATGGATGAAGATAATTCTGTCGCCTTTTGAGGCAGGTCTCATCAGACCTTGTAATAAGTTGTCATCGAGCAGTACGATACTGTGTCACAAGTGTTCATGTACACAGCTAGACAACGCTCACGTCTGTACTCTTGGCTTCTTGGTTCGTTTTGTCCTCATGCTAATTACTTCCAGGGGTAATTTTTCGTTATTTGACTCTTCTTCGACTTGAATCCTAGTTTAGCAAGAGTGTGTACAACTCTTAAGAAATCTTTAAACTCCGTAATATTTTCTTACGAATTTTCTTTAAAGCCAGTTGTCTTTTACCTGTAATATAGAAATTAATCACAACGTGGCGAACGACTTGGTCATTAAAACTGTCTAAAGTGGCCTCCCAAAATCCCAAAACCTGGGCCTTTCCTTATGAGACGCTGGAAATGCCGAGGTTTCAGCTGGCTGGACTGTTTCAGTTCTCCCTTCATTCGCCGGACGAACGTTAACGGCACAGCAGTTGCTTGAACCACTCGCTCCAATGTGGCTTTTAGTTTCAGTGGACCACCTAGCAAACATTCTTTTCACTTAACTGGCAGACATTTGCAATTGTTCGAGAGTTTGTCTATGAAGAACTTTCTTCTTTAAGTTGCTTTGTAGTGATGTCACTCTCTCCCAGAGCATTTATTGGCGGAGTGCTCCACCTGACACGATGGCAACCCGTCTTATGCACGTGATGATGATGATGATGATGTTTGGTTTGCGGGGCGCTCAACTGCGCGCTTATCAACGCCCGTACAAATTCCCAACCTTTTCTCAGCCCAATCTCGCCACTTTCATGAATTATGAGGACAACACAAACACCCAGTCATCTCGAGGCAGGTGAAAATCCCTGACCCCACCGGGAATCGAACCCGGGACCCCGTGCTCCGGAAGCGAGAACGCGACACCGAGACCACGAGCTCTGATGCACGTAACAGACTGACCAGGGTCAACTGCCCATCTTGCCTATGGTATCCATGTCTGTTTGCATGAACTGTGCAGATATGACAACTGATCCATATCAGAGGCACTGCATTGTGGTCATCTGTGACACGAATTTTTAACCGTAAGCCACCAAACGGTGCGTGACGGTGAACACCTTGTACAACTACTAGTCAGTACCTTTCCTATTCCACTCACAATTGGAACCACGGAAAAACGACTGCCTACATGCCTCCGTATGAGTCTAAATTCTGTTATCTTGTCTTTGCAGCCCTTACAGGTGACGTACGTTGGTGGAAGTAGAATCATTCTGCAGTTAGTGGCAAATGCCAGCGGTAAGCTTTGGCGAAATATGCGTCGTCTTCCTTCCAGGGATTCCCACTTGACTTCTCGGAGCATTTCGGTGATAGTCGCGTGATGATTAAACTTTTGAGACACCAGTCTTCTGACTGGTCTGATGTGGTCGAATTCCTTTCCTGTGATAAACTATTCATCTCAGAGTAGCACTTACAATCCACGTACTCAATTATCTGATGGATGTATTCCAATCTTTGTCTTCCTCTATGCCCTCCATAGCTCCCTCTAGCACCATTGAAGTCATTCCCTGATGTCCCAAGATATATCGTATCATCCTGTCCCTTCTCCTTGTCAGTGTTTTCTACATATTGCTTTTCTATTCCGCGCAGAAGCTCCTCATTTCTTACCTTATCAGTCCACCTAATTTTCAACAGTCACCTGTAGCACCACATCTCAAATGCTTCGATGCTCTTCTGTTCCAGTTCTCCCACAGTCCATGTTTCACTGCAATACAATGCTGTGTTCCAAACTTACATTCTCAGAAATTTCTTCCTCGAATAAAGGTCTATGTTTGGTACAAGACTTCTCTTGACCAGGATTGCCCTTTTTGGCATTGCTAGTCTGCTTTTGATATCCTCCTTGCTCCGTTCATCATTGGCTATTTTACTGCCTAGGTAGCAGAATTCCTTAACTTCACCTTCTTCGTGACCACCAATCTGGATGGTAAATTTCTCGCTATTCTCATTTATGCTACTTCTCATTACTTTTGTCTTTCTTCGATTTACTCTCAACCCACAAACTTTAATCATTAGACTGTTCATTCCATTCAGCAGACCATGTAATTCTTCTTCACTTTCACTGAGGATAGCAATCTCATCAGCGAATCGTATCATTGATATCCTTTCACCTTGAAGTCGACTGTTCCACTTCCTCACAACAGACCTTTCGTGCTCGTTAAAATTCATCTCTCTTTTCAGCGTTATTTCTATGTTTATTCGACGTGACTGTGTCAAGCAGCACGTCACGAATACTGCCTCTGCACTTTACAGGACCGGTTTTCCTAATTATCTGCTTTAATTTATATTTTTCTACGTTTAGAACAATGATGATGTCGATAATGATGATGTTTGGTTTGTGGGGCGCTCAGCTGCGCGGTTATTAGCGCCCGTACAAATCCCCAATCTATACTCAGTCCGATTTCGCCACTTTCGTGAATGAGGATGAAATGACGAGGACAACACAAACACCCAGTCCCCGAGCTGAGAAAACCTCCAATCCGGCCGGGAATCGAACCCCGGACCCCGTGAACCAACTCTAGCCATTAGACCACGAGCTGCGGATGTTTAGAACGAGCCACCATTCATACCAAATAGAAATTGTGCCTGAGTCATTTTGTATCCCCTCACTCCTTCCTGTATCCCGTACACTACTCAAATGGTTGCAGGTTGCTCCTCATGCGACAATCGTTTATGTATAGAGAGAACAAAGCTGTCGTACCACACATCCCCTGGGTACTCCCGACGAAAGACTTGTCCTTGATGAGCACTTGCCGTCCCAGGGCAACGTACTGGGTTCGATTACTTAAAAAGCGACTCAGACATCTGAAAACCTGTTCCGTATGCTCCGACCTTCATTAACAGGCTGCAGTGTAACACTGTCAAATACTTTCCGGAAATCTAGGAATATGCGATCTGTTTTTTGCCTTTCAACCGTTATTTCGGTGGTATACGTGAGAAACGGACTATCGGACGCTTTCTAAATTAGTGCTGATTTTTTGGACAGAAATTTTTGTTTCTGAAGGAAATTCATTACATTCGAACTCAGAATATGCTCAATAAATCTGCAGCAAACTTACGTTAACGATATTGGTCTGTAATGTTGCAGGTCCATTCTTTTACCGTTTTCATCTACGGGAGTCACTTGTGACTTTTTCCAGTCGCTTGGGAGACTGAGCTGGGCGAGAAATTCGCAATAAATGCAGCCTAACTAAGGGACCAATGCCGAACAGTACTATCTGTGGAACAGAAATGGGATTGCATCTGGACCTGGCGACTTACATGTTTTCGAATGTTTCGGTTGCTTGTCATCGTCAGGAATGCCTGTTCATATGTCCACCATATGCGACGATCACACGATGACGTGCCTGTACGACGTTTTTTTAAACGTGCAGTTTATCACTTCAGATTTTCTCCTGCTGTCTTCTATTGGCACAACAGACTGGTCGACGAATACTGAAGAGAGGCCTTCAACCCACTTAGTGATTTTACTTAGATGAGAATAAGGTGACAAGTGTGCTCTTGCTGTTTCAGCATGGCCGTACCCACGTTATGAGGAGGTCGTGCGTGACCCCAAAACCTCCGACCTCCTCTATGGCACCAACTCAGGAGCTCACACCGAGAACTGGTACTTCAGCACTCAAGCCTACGTGACGTCCATCATCATCCCGTCGCAGATCATGGACTTCTGCGGCACAGGTAGGCACTATCAGATCAGTTACTGACTTCTGCAAGTACTAAATCGATATTGGATCGACGGTACAGAGGTTAAGTGCCAGACTGTAGATCAAAGTTTTAGAGTTCGATATCTGGTCGGTCCTACAATTTTATCTCTCGCATGCAGAGTGCGGGAGGAACCATTGCTTAAACGTTGTAAATAGGCTAATCTTGTCTTTGTGATCCCTGCGGGAGCGAAACAAAGAGGGTTGTAGTATGTTCCCATATTGGTCACATAAAGTTGGTCCTCTAATTTTTTAAAGTATTGATATGATGAAATTACATTTTTCTGGAGACGTACTGAGTCACAAATTTATCGTCTACAAGAACAGAAACTGAAGCAATGAAGTACAGTTTGTGCCAGACAATGCCAGCGTGGTGTAGTGAACAGCACATCTGCCTAGTAAGGAAGAGACCCAGGTTTAAGTCCCAGCCATGGCACAAATTTTAATTCATTACTTCAGCTTCTATTCATATGGAAGATAAAGTTTTCAAGTATCCTTTCGTGGGAGAGTTTGTGTCTATCTTCAAGACTTTCTCACTTCATTTTTTTCTGCATCTCTGTCACGCACTCCCATGGATCAAAAAAACCTGTGACATTCGTGATGTTCTTCTTTGTATACATACAATATCCCCTGTTAGTCCTATCTGGTATAGATACCACGCACTTGGATAATATTGTAGGATGTAGCAGTTGTCTTTGTAGGCTGAGTGCATATCCTTAGTTTTCTAACATCGAACCGAAGTTTGGCATCTGCTTTGCCTAAAGACTAAGGTCATGTGATCATTCCATTTCATATCCTTACAAGCTGTTATACCCGGGCTTTTGTATGAGTTGAAAGATTCCGGCTGTAAAGTCATTGATGTGGTAGTCATAGGATACAACGGTTTTTCCGTTTTGTGAAGTCAAAATTTTCTTGCAAATCAGTTGTTACCTTGTTCATAGTCAACGTTTAACTGTAGTTCCTCGTCTAACTAAACGGATGAGTCAGATCAGTGATCAGAGAAAGACAAGGGCACTCCCCATGGAGCAGGACCATAGCCTGTAAAGCTTTGTGGTGTTTAAACAAACCTTCGACTTGGTAACAACTTTTGCCTTTATTCGCGCATGTAGTTAATTCAGAAGCAACACTCGTTATTCACTTTATTAACTTCAAAGGGCTAGAACTGAACCCATTTCTGAATGATCATTCTCTCTTTTTTCATTTACTATCTGTCTACGATGGCATACAGTCAGCTCCTGCTATTCATAAATTTAGTTGTATTATGTTCGCCTGTTCGGTGGACACAAATTGCTCTAAATGTAAAGTGAGTAAGGCCACAATATAAGTTGTCACCCATTTCAGAACTGGGAGATCATCGATGTTAGCAGTTTTACTGACAAGGGAACCTCCCCATCGCACCCCCCTCAGATTTAGTTATAAGTTGGCACAGTGGATAGGCCTTGATAAACTGAACACAGATCAATTGAGAAAACAGGAAGAAGTTGTGTGGAACTATGAAAAAATAAGCAAAATATACAAACTGAGTAGTCCATGGACTACATGAGCAACATCAAGGACAAAGTGAGCTCAGGAGCGCCGTGGTCCCGGTAGCGTGAGCAGCTGCAGAACGAGAGGTCCTTGGTTTAAGTCTTCCCTCGATTGAAAATTTTACTTTCTTTATTTTTGCATAGTTATTATCTGTCCGTTCGTTCATTGACGTCTCTGTTCACTGTAATAAGTTTAGTGTCTGTGTTTTGCGACCGCATCGCAAAACCGTGCGATTAGTAGACGAAAGGACGTGCCTCTCCAATGGGAACCGAAAACATTTGATCGCAAGGTCATAGGTCAACCGATTCCTCCACAGGAAAACACATCTGATACATTCTATACGACACTAGTGACGGCATGTGCGTCACATGACAGGAATATGTTGTCGACCCACCTAACTTGTACACTTGGCGAATGGGTAAAAAGATTCTTCTACCTTGCCCGATTTAGGTTTTCTTGTGGATGTGATAATCACTCCCAAAAAAGTGATGAAAACATAAGAGTTTCGTCACATAAACTGAAAATAAAAAATTAAACTTTTTCACTCGACGGAAGACTTGAACCAATGACTTTTCGTTCGGCAGCTGCTAACGTTACCACGAGACCACGGCGCTCCTGCCTCACCAGTCTCCTTGATGTTGCATATCTTCCCATAAGCTACTCAGTTTGTATATTTTGCTTATTTTTTCACAGTCCCACACAACTTCTTCCTGTTTTCTCAACTGATCTGTGTTCAGTTTTTCAAGGCCTATCCACTGTGCCAACTTATAACTAAATCTGAGGGGGGTGCGATGGGGAGGTTCCCTTGTGAGCTTCACTTCTGAGCTTCTCTCGATTTCAGTTTATAAGAAATACTGAGACTGCCATGGGCTACTGGCTGCTAGATTCACTTTTTTTGAAGTACTAAAGTTCCAAATATATTTATTGTATCCGTTGATTTAGAAGTCGACTTGTAACATCCTAACCACCATCATGAAACAACAATTCGAAAATCAGTTGTTGGACCGAGTAAACATCGTAGGCATTAACAAATTACGTTGAACCTTTACATTAGCGATGTAATCCAAGAAATGCGACGGTTAGAACTATGTCTGAACGATGGTGTGCTTGAAGTCTGCAAAATCTACTTGCTGGATCGTCATTGCATAATACGCCGAGTTAGAATAATGCAACGAAAGCAGTTACTTGACTACGATACGCTATGACTACTTCATCGACTTTTCATCATCAACGTGTGCGTTACTAATGCGCATAAAAATTTACCATACTATCTCACATGTCTCCGCTGTCTATTGTACAGAGAGACAGGCAAACAACTCTTCTTCATTTTCTATTGGGGTTTTGTACAGGAATGACTTCATATAACACCACAAACAAAAAAATCCCACTTGTATAAGACAGCTGTGTATTGTTTTCCGTAGTATCACACCAGCGTCCGTGCAGAAACATAATCATTTTACAAACAGATGCGTGACACGCATTTTTCATTTAACACCCCATACCGTCAAACATATTCAGTTGCGACATTAGTTCTTTAATTGTCAACATTGAACTTAGGATCTTCTACCGCCTCTGTATACGTTTTGAGACGCTCTGTATGCGAAAAATACACTGTGTGTCGTAAAGTGCCTTGAACCGTAACTCCCGCTGCAGTTGGATGTTTAGGGATGTTGGAAAACAAAGGTATACTATCACCAATTGCGTCAAGCCTAGGAAATGCACTATGGCCTGAAAATGACTTTCGTTATGCAACAGCTATTATTTCTTATAACACGTGTGTCATAACGAACGTAATGACAGAACAGACTAATGACCCTCATCTACATGGTGGATAATGCAGTCCGTTCCGTTGAAGCAGGAATCCAGGATCATTCTCCCAGTTCTTCCTCGTGCGTCCAGTCGGTTTGCAGAGCAAAGCTTTGTTCACTAGAATTTTGCGTTCCAGTCATAAAAGATGTTCGTACAAACTCCCTTTTTGTACTGTCTTCTTTTCATGTATTACAATATCCTTAATTGCTGATGCCTTGAATTCTTAGTTGAATTTTAAGAATATATGCAAACGTTCTTGTTTGGGATTTAATTTTTGCTCTTTCAATAGCTCTCGTCTTTCTGTTGGTAGCCGAATTCTCGCAACTACTCAACAACATTGGCACTGCAATCAGTCTTGAATGTTTTCAGATCCCTGTTTATAGCGCCACACAAAAATTGGAATTTATTTATTCTCGGGTATTCATCTTGAGAAAAGCTCCGAAATCGATGATGACACAATAAAACGATACTGAAAAACTGATTTTGCAGTCAGAGAGAAATTTATTACTAGTCTCAACTCATCATACGCTGTGTTTCAACGTTCCACCGACGTTGGAAAGTTTAAGTAATAATAATAATTTCGTGGGGCTCAGCGCCTGATGCCATGCCAGTATTACAACGGGACGCCACTTCCTCTCCTAGTGTGTCCCTAAGCTAGCGCAGAATCCTACCGGGGAATGGAGCCTACAGTGAAACATGAGACCCGAACCACGTGCTCTGGCAACTTTTCTCATCACTCAGAAGTGAATGTAATGTTAAAGTCAGAAAGAAAAATTCCCCTTGTTCATCGCAGATTCGACGCGTAACATCTCGATTTCGCACCACCAGACTACCTGACTTGACTCCTGTTCAAATAAATAAAAAAACCGTTGTAAATAGTTTAGTTTGCTAAGATGTTGCATTGTGTTATTGTCAAATACAATCTTTGAAAAGACTAGATATTGTAATGGTAAAGTTAATTGCTGTTGAAAGCTGTTGTTTCAGAGTTGTGGAATGGCACCTTTAAGTTGTAAACTGAATTGAATTGTCGATTACTGGATGATCAGTTGCAGGCCAGTATCTTTGCATGTGAGTAAGTCCTCTTCAAAAATTAAATTATTTTTAAAACAGTACTGCTAATTCTAAAGTATTTCACATTGCTTGCCCAGTCTTTGCAGCAATAAATACCCACCATTTTTACGGATAGATAAGTAACCTTTTAAGCATTTTGGCTCACTTTTCAAGAAAAAAATTGTGGACCATAGATGCAATAAACTTATCGATAATTAACCACACGCCGTGAAAACAGTGATATGAATATTTTAATAACCGTATTATGTTGGATCATAGTAACGTTATTTCAGAGGCTTGGTGGATTTTAATACCTCGCAAAGTAACTGATAAACTGATTTTGTTCTGTTTTATCGAGATATTTGTGTCGACATACCTTGACATTCAGAAGGAAATTGCCGATAAGCTAGTAAGGAATCGTCGCCCTTTATTTGGTAATATTGCTGTAACGAACATAAAAGTTGCAAAATTTTTCTGTAACATGTCGCTAGTTTCGTCCTTGGAAGGCCAATGCTACTTGCAGGCGATGTTTAAGCCCTCTTACACAAATATATTCTGTTGTCTCTGGCGAAAAGTTTCCGAATACTGTGCGTTTTTAGCGGACAAAAGGCAAGTTATTTGATTATAAGTTACCGGTGTAGCAGTTTCTATCGATTTTGTGGCATTTTTATTCTTGTGCAACGAAACCTGCTTACAAAAGGAAAGAGAAAGTCTTGAAGGTGAGTTATTACACAAACGTGTTCGCGAACTCTTACTTGGACATTGCAAATAGGCTTATCTTTTGTGGGAAGAGAAAGACTGACTGACTATTGGCTGGGCAACAAGTCCTGAAAAAAAAAGAAGAAATCAGCTCTTGTGTCAGTGAATGATGTACAGTGTGGCAGTTTTGGTCCCTAGCGAGAGTATGCGCCAAAAGGAAAGATGTAGGCATTGCCCTCGGGGGTGTTCGACTGTAAAATGTGGAAACTGTGGAACTGTTCTGTGCTTTCCAGAAAAAAAGGATTGTTTTGAAGACATTTCGTATGAAATAACATAAAATGCATCAGTTCTTTCGGCCACAATACTGTAGTATTTAAATTGTAGCACCCATGCGCCTTATGTGGGTAATGGTTCTTACAGGCAGCTTACTGTGTTTTGAAAAAAAAAATGCGTCTAAAATTGAAACTTCCTGGCAGATTAAAACTGTGTGCCAGACCGAAACTCGGACTCGACACCTTTGCCTTTCGCGGGCAGGTGCTCTACCGACTTTTCCTTCCGTTGTATCACAGCCAGCTCTCTGACCGAACGCGCTGAGCTACCGTGCCGGCGACTGAGCTACACAAGCTATTGGCGGATGTAGAGCTGTGAGGACGGGTCGTGGGTCGTGCTTGGGCCGCACTGTCGCCGGCACGGTAGCTCAGCGCGTTCAAATGGCTCTGAGCACTATGGGACTTAACTACTGAGGTCATCAGTCCCCTAGAACTTAGAACTACTTAAACTTAACTAACCTAAGGACATCACACACATCCATGCCCGAGGCAGGATTCGAACCTGCGACCGTAGCGGTCACGCGGTTCCAAACTGACGCGCTTAGAACCGCACGGCCACACCGGCCGGCTCAGCGCGTTCGGTCAGAGGGTTAGCTGCCCTGTGTAATAAGAAAAATGAGTTCACCGATAAACAACAAACCAAAAGGGGTGTCTTACGACGTCCGCCCCGGGCAGATACAACGAACGAAAGCGAAAAAAATGAAATTAAAAAAAAAGTCGGTAGAGCACTTTCCCGCGAAAGGAAAAAGTAGAAAGGCGAAAGGCAGAAAATCCTACGAAATTTTGGGCTTATGTCAAAGTGGTAGGTGGATCAAAACAAAATGTCCAGACACTCTGTGACCAAAATGGTACTGAAACAGAGGATGACAGACTAAAGGCCAAAATACTAAATGTCTTTTTCCAAAGCTGTTTCACAGAGGAAGACTGCACTGTAGTTCCTTCTCTAGATTGTCGCACAGATGACAATATGGTAGATATCGAAATAGACGACAGAGGGATAGAGAAACAATTAAACTCGCTCAAAAGAGGAAAGGCCGCGGGACCTGATGGGATACCAGTTCGATTTTCAACAGAGTACGCGAAGGAACTTGCCCCCCTTCTCGCAGCGGTGTACTGTAGGTCTCTAGAAGAGCGTAGCGTTCCAAAGGACTGGAAAAGGTCACAGGTCATCCCCGTTTTCAAGAATGGACGTCGAACAGATGTGCAGCACTATAGACCTATATCTCTAACGTCTATCAATTGTAGAATTTTGTAACACGTATTATGTTCGAGTATAATGACTTTTCTGGAGACTAGAAATCTACTCTGTAGGAATCAGCATGGGTTTCGAAAACGACGATCTTGTGAAACCCAGCTCGTGCTATTCGTCCACGAGACTCAGAGGGCCATAGACACGGGTTCCCAGGTAGATGCCGTGTTTCTTGACTTCCGCAAGGCGTTCGATACAGTTCCCCACAGTCGTTTAATGAACAAAGTAAGAGCATATGGACTATCAGACCAATTGTGTGATTGGATTGAAGAGTTCCTAGATAACAGAACGCAGCATGTCATTCTCAATGGAGAGAAATCTTCCGAAGTATGAGTGATTTCAGGTGTGCCACAGGGGAGTGTCGTAGCATCGTTGCTATTCACAATATACATAAATGACCTTGTGGATGGCATCGGAAGTTCACTGAGGCTTTTTGCGGATGATGCTGTAGCACATCGAGAGGTTGTAACAATGGAAAATTGTGCTGAAATGCAGGAGGATCTGCAGCGAATTGACGCAAGGTGCAGGGAATGGAAATTGAATCTCAATGTAGACAAGTGTAATGTGCTGCGAATACATAGAAAGAAAGATCCCTTATCATTCAGCTACAATATAGCAGGTCAGCAACTGGAAGCAGTTAATTCCATAAATTATCTGGGAGTACGAATTAGGAGTGATTTAAAATGGAATGATCAGATAAAGTTGATCGTCGGTAAAGCAGATGCCAGACTGAGATTCATTGGAAGAATCCTAAGGAAATGCAATCCGAAAACAAAGGAAGTAGGTTACTGTACGCTTGTTCGCCCACTGCTTGAATACTGCTCAGCAGTGTAGGATCCGTACCAGGTAGGGGTGATAGAAGAGATAGAGAAGATCCAACGGAGAGCAGTGCGCTTCGTTACAGGATCATTTATTAATCGCGAAAGCGTTACGGAGATGATAGATAAACTCCAGTGGAAGACTCTGCAGGAGAGACGCTCAGTAGCTCGGTACGGGCTTTTGCTGAAGTTTCGAGAACATACCTTCACCGAGGAGTCAAGCAGTATGTTGCTCCCTCCTACATATATGTCGCGAAGAGACCATGAGGATAAAATCAGAGAGATAAAAGCCCACACAATTCTTCTTTCCACGAACAATACGAGACTGGAATAGGTTCAAATGGCTCTGAGCACTGTGGGACTTGAGATCTATGGTCATCAGTCCCCTAGAACTTAGAACTACTTAAACCTAACTAACCTAAGGACATCACACAACACCCAGTCATCACGAGGCAGAGAAAATCCCTGACCCCGCCGGGAATCGAACCCGGGAACCCGGGCGCGGGAAGCGAGAACGCTACCGCACGACCACGAGCTGCGGACAGACTGGAATAGAAGGGAGAACCGATAGAGGTACTCAAGGTACCCTCCGCTACACACAATCAGGTGGCTTGCGGAGTATGGATGTAGATGTAGATGGCAAAGGTCCCGTGTTCGAGTCTCGGTGCGGCATTTAGTTTTGATCTGCCAGGAAGTTTCGTATCAACGCACACTCCGCTGCACAGTGAAAATTTCATTCTGGCATGTCAAATTGTTCACATTACCATATACTTCTATTTAAGTAGTTATATGAACGTGTGGTGTCGGATCTTTCGGACTCCATTTTCACTCGTCGCTGCTGATTCCGCATAAAGTGCCGATGCAGCTGATGTCATTAGTTTCCTCTCTTTTCTTTCCTTCCCCGCCATCCCCTCCCTCTTCAATCACATAATAGTTTAAGTAATTTAATATATTTTCTTCGCAATATTTCTGTGTGGACCAAATAAAGTGTTAAGTTTTCTTCTCGGAATAGGCATTCTTCCAACAACGAGATTTTTGTGTTGTAAGGACGTCGATGACCAAGCTGTAGAGCACTTTAAGTCCAAAATCATCATCAATATTGATGTTAAAAAGGCACTCGTCTCTCTCCTCCTGTTTTTTGAGTCCATCTGGGGATATTATTACCACATTGCGAGGAATCATCAATATATATAACTGTTCAAAACTGATTCCGATACATCTCCAGCTCATAGCTTTCCTTGTTGTTTCTGTTGACAGACCCAATGAAGAATGGAACGTACCAGGAGGAGGTTGTCCTTAACCTGCACGAGTGGAAACTCTCGACGTCCAGGACGGAAACGTACTTGGTGGCATCCGGCTCCTTCAAAGGCACCGTCAGCTTCGGCCAGGAGATCGACATCCCGCTGCGGAACGAGACGCTGGGTCGCGCGCCCCGAGTCGGCCAGTTCTATAGCAGCACCAGCGGCTACCGGTACACGCTCGACATCGTCTTCAAGACGGCCGGCGTCTACCCGTGGTACACGACGAGGGCGCTCTCCACCTACTCCTTCGTCAGTTCGTCGACGAATCTACCCGGAATTGCTATCGGTCTGTCGTACGCCATCTAAGAAGTTGTGTCAAACGAGCCCGTCGCCGTGGTCAGATACGACACTCTACTGTCGTAGTTGCTCGTAGACTTCGCCGTTTTTCACTATTTATGCTGTTGCTGTAGTTCATTTTTTAAACAATATAGCCAGCTGACTCACAGATAAAAGCGTTTGCTGTCTAATTCTGCATATCGTCTTCAATTTATTACTGAAAATGTCTGATAATAAACTGACGCTGAGATGGAGACCTATTCAGGAAACATTTTTTTGTAAGCAGTGAGTCAGATGGCCATTTTGTTTGTAGTAACAGCTTCTTAAGTAAACTCCAGTCTGTGTTTGAAGGAAAACTATTAGATTTCATTTCCAATTGTACTACGTATTGCATTAAATATTTGTTTATCAAAACTCTTGTTTTATTATATAAGAGTCAATCGACAGCAACTTTCGCCAAAGTGGAACATAAACACGCAAACAGCTACATCAGAGATGTTCACTGAAGATGATAGTGCACATATTTTACTGAATTCCCACAGTGCATCTTAAACAACGATTAACTACACCTGCCCACCGTTGTAGTAGTTGGAGTCTTATTCTGTACTTCCTCTTGTAAGTGTACGAAGAGTATGACAATTATTTATTTGCAATGGCTTTAGATTTACGATAAATCTGCCGTATAATTAAATTTATACTGGACGGTAAACTAGCATAAAACTACATTTAATACAGTTAGACTGAAGAATTACCGGCAATTGTTAATTTACAGCATGTTGAAGTAAATTATGAAATACAGTTATCAGAAGGGTCTTACACAATATTGACAGTTTATGTACTGAATGGAACTTCTCTTTAAATTTCTACGAACGCGAGATAATGCCCACAATAGGTAGAAGAATCCGATAGTATACCGATTTTGAAATGATATCTCTCACAGTATCAGAGAACTGAATTATGTCTCTGGCTTCAAAAGACGCCCAATGACCTATTACAACAGAGCACGCTCCACTTGTCATTACTACTATTGTTACTACTATTATTTTGCTTTAATTACTAGCGGTACCACCGCTGCATTATTAATGGAAAATGGAAATGCCGTGTGGCTAGGGCCTCCCGTCTGTAGACCGTTCGTCTGGTTTAAGTCTTTCGAGTTGACGCCATTCGGCGACTTGCGTGTCGATGGGGATGAAATGATGATGATAAAGACAACACAATATCCAGACCCTGAGAGGAGAAAATTCCGACGCAACCGGGAATCGAGCCCGGGCCGTTAGGTATGACATTCCGTCGCGCTGACCACTCATATATATATATATATATATATATATATACGTATCTGGAGTGCACTATTACACAGAAAAATTACTGTACGTAATCATAATATGAAGTACAATCAAATGACGAGCACAAACCTAATTTTTTCTGTCTACTTTTCGACCTAATACACTGAATATGTTTAATATCATCTTTACAGCTCTATGTGTTCACAAATCTGCCCTTCGTTCATAAAAATGAATACTAAACATGTTACAGATGATGACCAGTCACTTGTTCACAAAACTCTATTAAGTTTATACAAAAATCACTACAAAATATGTTCTAGTCGCTTTTCAGTCATCTTCATCCACTTCCGTTGTACGCTACGTCAGTAGCTGTTTTTTTTTCTTTTGAGTCAAAAGTCTTATATCTGGTTTGATGCAGCCCGCCACGAATTCTGTTTTTCAGAAAGTCTGATGGCATATCGCCAATTTCATACGTTCTAATTCTACATATCAACGTGAATAGTTTTTTTGCCACTTCTCGACGGAATGTTATCTGTCCCTTGTGCCTTATTTGATCTTAAGTTTTCCAAAGCTCTTTTCAATTCTGTTACTAATAATGGATTCTCCATCTGTTTCCTGTTGACTCCTGTTTCTTCTTCTACCACGTCTTCAGACAAGTTCTACCACACACAGAGGCCATCAGTGTACCCTTTCCATTTATACGCTCTCTCTCCTTTGCACTTAATAGTGGAATTCTTATTGCGTTCTTAATGTCATCACTTTTGCTTTTAATTTCGCCGAAGGCTGTTGTAACATTCCTATATCCTGGATCAGTCCTTTCGATAATCATATCTTTTTCGATTTATTCACGTTGTTCATGCAGCCATTTCGCTTTAGCTTCCCTGCACTTTCTATCTATGTCATTCCTAAAGGACTTTTATTTCTGTGTTCCAGAATTTCCCTGAATATTTTCGTACCTCCTTCTTTCGTCGATCAACTGAAGTATTTCTTCTGTTACATATGTTTTCCCCACGGTTTCCATCTTCGTACCTATACTTTTCTTTCCAACTTCTGCGATTGCTTTTTTCAGAGATGTCCATTCCTCTTTAACTGAAATGCCTCCTGAGCTATTCATTATCACAGTAACTATAGCCTCAGAGATCTTCAAGAGTATCTCTTCATACCTTAGTGTTTCCGTATCCCACTTCTTTGCGCGTTGATTCTTTATTATACCCCTCACCCTCCAACCACATTCCAAATACCCACGACTATTGGATTTTCATTTTTCTTTCAGTATCGTCATATACTTTCTCTGTTTCTTCCTCTTCTGCTTACGAAGTCGGCATGTATATCTGAACAACTTAAATTGGAAGTAACACATAGAAAATGTTGTGGGGAAGGCTATCCAAAGACAGCGTTTCATTGGCAGGACACTTAGAATATGTAACAGATCTACTAAGGAGACTGCGCTTGTCCGTCTTCTTTTAGAATACTGCTGCGCGGTGTGGGATCCTTAACAGACAGGACTGACGAAGTACATCGAAAAAGTTCAAAGAAGAGCAGCACGTTTTGTATTATCGAGAAATATGGGAGAGAGTGTCACTGAAATGGTACAGGTTTGGGCTGGGCATCATTAAAAGAAAGGCGTTTTTCGATGCGACGAAATCTTCTCACTAAATTCCAATCAGCGACTATCTCCTCCGAATGTGAAAATATTTTGTTGACACCAACCTACACAGGGAGGACCGAGCTCCACGATAAAATAAGGGAAATCAGAGCTCGTACGGAAAGATATAGGTGTTCGTTATTTTCGAGCGCTATACGAGATTGGAATAACAGAGGATTGTGAAGGTAGTTCGATGAACCCTCTGCCAGGCACTTAAATGTGATTTGCAGAGTATCCATGTGGATGTAGATGCAGATGAACTATTGTTGTCGGTGTTGGTTTGCTGTCGATTCTGATGAGAACAACCCTATCACTGAACTGTTCAGTGATTCATTCTCGAATTACCTCCTTATTCATAACGAATCTTACTCGTGTTAAACTATTTTCTGCTGCTATTACCCTATTGCATTGTGCATTGAACCCGGGACCTAGAAACGACGGAAGGGCTTCGTCCCCGCCGTAGCCCTTAGTGGTTCACAATCCCACAGCAGGCCACAGCAGTCCACCCGCCGCACAGCCGCCCTACACCGAAACCAGGATAATTGTGCGGTTCAGCCGCCAGTGGAACCCCCGGGAACGTCTCATACCAGACCAGTGTAACCCCAAATGGTTGTGTGGTGGAGTAATTATGGTGTACGCATTTGTGGAGAGAGTGTTTGCGCAGCAATCGCTGACATAGTGTAGCTGAGGCGGAATAAGGGGAACCAGCCCGCATTCGCCAAGGCATCTAGAAAACCGCCTCAAAAACCATCCACAGGCTGGCCGGCACACCGGACCTCAACACTAATCGGCCGGGCGGATTCGTGACGGGGAGCGGCACGTCTCCCCTCGGGAAGCAGCGCGTTAGATCGCGTGGCTAGCTGGGCGGGCTGGCGGGCTATATTACCCTATACTCATCTGACCAGAAATCTTGTCTTCTTTCCGTTTCATTTCACTGATCCGCACTGTATTTAGAGCGAGCCTTAGCATTTACACTTTCAGATGTTGTGCTTCCCTGCCACATTCACGCCCCGATTCGTAGAAAGTTATCCTTACATTGGTTATTCAAACCTTAGTTGATCACAAAAACTTGTTGTTGTGCGTCTGTAGTGTACTTCAGTAGTTTCTCAGTATCATCTTTCTTCTATTTATTTCTAAGACATTTCCGATCATATGCTTCTGTTGCGGGAAGCCCAGTGATCTTGATGGGTATATATGCCCTGGTTTTCATTAATGAACCTATGACCTCCGCGTACTTCCATACAGGATTGAGCACCTACTTGCCCGTTTTTTTTTCTTCGCGGTACCCATAGTACACAAACTAAAGGAAAGGCAAAGATACGTCGTCATGTTTTCTACTGCATCTTCTCATTGTTTCAGCTAAGACAACAACCTCCCCGTATAAAGGGATCGCTCTTGTTTTAAAATTCGCTATTTTGCTTGTTTGAGCTGCATAAATCTTGAAGCAACCAAGGCTGTAGATTCGGTGGTAAGTGACATATACTAATCTAGAGTAAGCCCTCGGTCGGACGTTCGCGACTTCGTTTTCACCAGCCCTGAGTCTCAGTCAGATTGTAGATAGGAGTGCCCTCAAGTGGAAAAATAGTGCTAGATTTTTCAAATATGCCATTTCTGTTAAGAACAATAACATCCTTATAACCGTATGATTAAGATTTTGGCCTCTGCATGCATTGTTGAAAAAGTTGAGTTCTTTTAAAGGGAGAAAGTGCTCAATGTAATGGTGTAGAAAGGCGCACACTTAGCACATTTCTTACCTTGCCCCTCGTGACAAGAATAAAACGTATCCGCGTCTGTTTTCACGTTGCGTCTGTCAAAATTAAAGACACTTTTCGTAATACAAAGTAATCAAGCTTACTTTTCATGCAAATTATTGTTTTTCCCGTTATTACTTGAAACTTAGATTTCTGAGCTGCCCATCTTAACACTATAAAGAGAATAGTTAAAGTTATATCTAAAACGTGACAACGCCTGGAGTTGTCCCCTATTAGAAGCAACTACAAATTTGAACCCGTGCTCTGCAAGCAGCAAGTCAATGCCGATCTCCCGTTTTCATTCCACTCGACACATACTTGTATATGTCTCTAGAAACCGAAACCGATAAAAACTACATTTAAAATTTTTGATGAGCAGTCCCCTTTTAGTAATAAGCGATTCAATTTACATTATAAGATGTCGTAATTTCAGACGTGAGAAATATGGCAGTACTATTCCCACAAAACGTAACACACACGTGGCATCTTAGAAGATATCAGGGGACGATAGCAGCAGCAACAGGAGTGAAAATATTGATCGTGACGTAGTAGATGTGGCTAATGACCATAGTACTAGATGTAGTACTATGGTTCTCTATCCCCTTCCGTGATATGGAGGTTAGAGATGGCGCTATGGATATAAATATATGTATCGAAATATTGAAACATGTGTAAGTGAGTAGCTTTTATTTGAGTGTGTGTTACCGTAAAACCTGGGAATGTGAACTGACAACCTAAATGTGCTACTGAGCTCAAAGCTACATCACTTACATGAAATTGAAAAGAATTCTGTGTGTGTGAAAACCGATCTCATTCATAAGCAAATAAACAAGCAAAGCAATAATTTCACGCTCAGTAGACTTGGTCAGTGCGAACTATTTGAAGAAAAAAGAAACTGTACAAAAAAAACCGAAACTTTAATGTCGACCTGTATAAGAATGTAACTTGAAACACAAGGAAATTTCTGCACTGACTTACGGTCCTGGTAAAATAAAGAAACTGACAGAACCTACATTGTGCAAAGGAAATGAAACAATCATGTATTATGCATCTTACCTGCTATATGAAGTACTGGCAGAAACAGCAACACACCAAGACTCCGCAACAGTTAAAAATAATACTGTTAAAAACTAACTACAGTTGGTCCAGAGAAATTTGGTTCATAATCTTGACAAGGAATGCTAATAATACACATGATTAAACCTTTATATTCTGAAATTTCAATTAGGGAGAAACTTATAAAAAAAAGAAAATAATTATAAACTGTAACATGACAATTCATTTAATCTAATAACCTCCATGGTACAGCAAATTAACTCAGAAGATCAATCAATTGAATAAATATCAAAAACTCTACTGTGACGAGGGTGAAGTGGAACAACAATCCAAGTCTAAAAAAATAAAGATACACTTTTACCTTGTCAAGTCATATCTTGTTCTTCACTTCAAAAGCATTTTTATATCCGTATGCCATCTAATCATTGTTCTGAGTCATCATTACTTCTAGTAATAAATCTGCAACTCAAATAGTTCCAAAAGTGCATCCATGGATTACACAGCACACTCAACGAAACCCGCCTGCCAGCTGTCCACTAATGACTGCCAAAGATTCTATGACTCCACAGTGCTGCCATCGCAGAAACAGATACTGTTGCCTAACAACTGTTTCTCTGACCACAGTTCTTCAAATAAATCATTTTCCTTTACAAATATTAACACATCGAATAACATCATAAAAATTTAGGCACCTTACACGGGGTAATCTTCACTTTGTCTCGATATACATTTCCAAACTTTAAGTTCTTTTTAATTACGAGGAGAGTATGTTTCTGTCCCCCGAGGTTACTAGCGGTTTTTCCATGCTTCTGTAATACGGCACAACAACGGCTCTACAATTTCCTGGTGTGACATTCATTGTCAGGCGACCGACATGGCGTACCAACGAAGAGCCACTTAGCAGCGTTGGCAACATAACCGCGGGCTGTCAGGGGCGTTGTTGAGACGGCAGGATCACAAGCACATAGTCTCCTGCTTGCTCCATACGCGAATCAATGAAAAAAAAATCCCTAATAATGTTATACAGTACAATACGGGATATCCTGTTATGCACTTCACTGCAGTTTGTAGAATGTAAGTGTAGATGTGTACAAACAAACAAATGAGTGCACGCAGTGACTGGAGAATGGCGTTACCCAGACAAGTGGCTGCACTAAAGTTTTGGTGGGCGAACGGAAGACGATGAGAATGCCTGATGCTCAGGCCTTTGGCGCGGCCGGATGTCGTGCTACACGAAACGACGACGGGAGCACCTGGGTCTGGGAAGTCATTCATACGCCGGCCTCGTGACGGATTATTATAACCATGTACTTCCTGTTCCTCAAAACTGCGTACAGATGTAGAGGGGATCTGGCTCGTCGAGAATGTGAGCATCTGGAGGGAATTTGTCAAACGGAAGAGCTAGTTAAAACACACAATGTACCCTGTCCAGTCACATTAATGTGACCACCTGTCAAAAGCCTGAATAACCACCTGCTGCGAGACATCAATGAGGTTCTGGAAGGTACCGACAGGAATTTGGAGCCCTAGCGACACCTGTGCCGTGGCCAACAGCGATAGGTTTCACGGTTGAGGACCCTTGGCGTGAACAGTCCGATCGAAATGGTCCCACGCATATTCGAGTGGCTTTACATCCAAGGAGAATGGTGGTCAGGGAGTACGGTAAACTCATCTTGGTGCTCTTCGAACAGCGGACGTACTCTGCGAGCTGTGTGACACATTGCATTGTCCTTCTGGTAGATGCCACCAAGCAGAGGTTCAAAATGGCTCTGAGCACTATGGGACTAAACATCCGAGGTCATCAGTCCCCTAGAACTTAGAACTACTTAAACCTAACTAACCTAAGGACATCACACACATCCATGCCCGAGGCAGGATTCGAACCTGCGACAGTAACAGTCACGCGATTCCGGACTGAAGCGCCTAGAACCGCTCGGCCACAACGGCCGGCGGGAAATCTGTACATATTATAAAAATGTATGTGTGTATGTATGTTCCACATCTCCCCCTAAACCACTGGACCAATTTCAACTGTACTTGTTACACAACGACCTTACTGTCAGGCAACAGTCGCTTTGGGGGTAAGAACCACACGTCTGTGAAAGTGATGAGGGCTCAAAAATTAGTGTAGCTCATGAAGTACGAATTTACAGACTTCATTCACCCAGTATTTGAGAATGAGATCACTTACACCCAAACCTTCAGATGTCGACACTCGGATGGGTACCGAACGTTGTGTGGCGATAGAGTATCAACCAAAAAACCGATTCAGTTCGTGCTGTGTGTTGTCGTCCAGTAGAACATGCGTAAACTGTAATTAAAAGTAACACCAGAACTAGGGGCAAAGGAAAAGCTTAACTGTGAGTGATTCAATTGAAGATCGTGCGCGATCAAAGCCCACCGAAGATAATTTCTTTTAAGTTTTTATGCGTGAAACTGTTATATGGGAGAGCATTTTTCTGACGTGTAAAAGGACTTTCCTGAGTTTGTAACAATGCTCTTTTGGTAGTCTGCTTTCGCAATACATTTGAATAGATGGGTGTGGGGTTCTATCGCACATGCCCGACAGGTAGATTCGCTAGTTTCACCTAACGAAGCGAAAGGAGACTGCTAAAAGAACATTGCTAAAAGCCCCGAAAAAATCTTTTACGTGGCACGAAAATGTTCTCCCAAATAATTCTCACACATAAAGAGTTAAAAAAACTACTGTAATTAGTGGGGTTTGACCACAGGATCTTCAGTATGACAACCTTACGCTCCACAAACTTTTTTGTTTTTTTTTGGCATTTTTTCGTTGTATTTGGTCGTAGCGGACGTCACGTGACTTCCGTTGAAGTTCCCCGTTGATCCTTTTACTTCGTTTTCTTATTAAATAGACCAGCGAGCGCTCTAACTGAACTCGCTGAGCTACCATGCCAGCATCAAACTCACCTACCCGAGATCTATAATTGCATCATTCACAGTTATGCTTTTCCTATGCTCCATAGTTCTGGTGTTATTTTTAATTAACGCTTACGCATGTTTTACTGGACGACAGCACATAGCACGAACTGTATCGGAATTTTGGTTGATAGTCTATCGACATACAATGTTTGGTACCGGTCTGAGTCTCTGACATCTGGAGGTTTGGGTCTTAGTGACTTGCACCGAACTTTACACATAATTTGAAATCATTACGAGATTTTTTCTCGTGAAAGTCCCTACAAAATAATGAAAGGCAAACAGTTTATCGCTTACTACTTTTCCACAGTTCATGCAGTAAAAGTACCGCATGAGGCATGACGTTAAAATTTATTACTTCATTACAACTTAATGTATTCGCAACACATTTAGCAGGCACTACGCACATACAGAACTGAATGTAACTGCAAAATTATTTCATTGTAGTCCAGGAGATATGACGTCACAAACAATGAGCTGTGTGAAAACGGCAGAATCATGCATGACATTTAAATTTATTACTTCTTTGGTAGTAACTCTGTTCACAACAAATTTCGCAGACAGGATCCATGCGTTTCGCTGAATGTACCTACAATGCTATATCGTTGTAAGACACATAGTTCAGGAGAAAGGGCGTCAGAAACAGTGAGATGCGTGAAAAACTACCACATCATGCATGACGTCTAAGTTTATTACTTCGTTGCTACTAGCGTCATCGGCAAAAATATTTGCAGGCAGTATACACATATGCTGCTGAATGTATCAAAAAAGTGTTTCATTATACGACACATAATTCAGGAGGTATGACGTCACAAACATTAAGCATGAGGCCAGACCGAGCGTGGTACGGGCATGGATGTACAGCTACAGGGAGGGCCAAATAAAAGTGTGGTCCGGGCACTTTGAATCCATTTGTGGCAGCGCTAACGGAAGAGGAAAAGAGCTACAGTTACTTCCAACAGGTTGGAACAACTGCCCATACATCCGGCCGAACCTTGGAGCACATTTACACAGTCTTCACGTCTGACGGAACTGTTACAAAGGCCCTATCTGGCCACCCAGGTCACCTGATGTGTCGGTGTGCGACTGCTTTCTGCGAGGAGCCCTCAAGTCTAACGTGTATCGCAACAAACCTCATAGTCTTCAAGAACTGCATCAGAACATTTTTGATGAGACTGCAGCAATTTCAGCAGTCCAGCTTCGATCCGCCTCCGCAACTTCGTCGCCACAAAAATGCAAACGAACTTCTCCATAACAACGCAAGGCCTCACAAAAGTCTGCACATCCGGGAGGAGCTCACAAAACTTCACTGGCATGTTCTTCCTCATCCACCCTACATCCCAGAACTCGCACCTTCCGACTTACATCTGTTTGGCACGAGGAAGGAAAAACGCCGCGGGAAGCAGTACGTGAATTATGGGGAAGTTATTGGTGCAGCAAGAAGCTGACTCCGACGTCGACCAGTGGAATGGTACCATGTGGGCACACAGGCTCTCCCAGTAAGGCAGTCGCATTGAACGGAGGTTATGTTGAAAAATATAGACTTTCGTAGCCAAAAGATTGGGGAATAATATTTTTAGTGGAATCCTGAATAAAACTATCCTGCTCTCGAAAAAAGTGTTGGCTTACTTATTGAACGATTGTCGTGTAATATACACTACTGGCCATTAAAATTGCTACACCACGAAGATGACGTGCTACAGACGCGAAATTTAACCCACAGGGAGAACATGCTGTGATATGCAAATGATTAGCTTTTCAGAGCATTCACACAAGGTTGGCGCCGGTGGCGACACCTACAACGTGCTGACATGAGGAAAGTTTCGCAACCGATTTCTCATACACAAACAACAGTTGACTGGCGTTGCCTGGTGAAACGTTGTTGTGGTGCCTTGTGTAAAGAGCAGAAATGCGTACCATCACGTTTCCGACTTTGATAAAGGTCGGATTGTAGCCTATCGCGATTGTGGTTTATCGTATCACGACATTGCTGCTCGCGTTGGTCGAGATCCAATGACTGTTAGCAGAATATGGAATCGGTGGGTTCAGGAGTGTAATACGGAACGCCGTGCTGGATCCCAAAGGCCTCGTATCACTAGTAGTCGAGATGACAGGCACCTTATTCGAATGGCTGTAACGGATCGTGCAGCCACGTCTCGATCCCTGAGTTAACAGATGGGGACGTTTACAAGACAACAACCATCTGCACGAACAGTTCGACGACGTTTGCAACAACATGGCCTATCAACTCGGAGACCATGGCTGCGGTTATCCCTGACGCTGCATCACAGACAGGAGCGCCTGCGATGGTGTACTCAACGACGAACCTGGGTGCACGAATGTCAAAAAGTAATTTTTTCGAATGAATTCAGGTTCTGTTTAAAGCATCATGATGATCGCATCCGTGTTTGGCGACATTGCGGTGAACGCACACTGGAAGCGTGTATTCGTCATTGCCACACTGGCGTATCACCCGGAGTGATGGTATGGGGTGCCACTGGTTACGCGTCTCAGTCACCTCTTGTTCGCATTGACGGCACTTTGAACAGTGGGCGTTACATTTCAGATGTGTTACGACCCGTGGCTCTACACTTTATTCGATCCCTGCGGAACCCTACATTTCAGCAGGATAATGCACGACCACATGTTGCAGGTCCTGTACGGGCCTTTCTGGATACAGAAAATGTTCGACTGCTGCCCTAGCTAGCACATTCTCCAGATCTCTCACCAATTGAAAACGTCTGGTCAATGGTGGCCGAGCAACTGGCTCGTCACAATACGCAAGTCACTACTCTAGATGAACTGTGGTATCGTGTTGAAGTTGCATGGGCAGCTGGACCTGTACCCGTCATCCAAGCTCTGTTTGGTGCAATGCCCAGGCGTATCAAGACCGTTATTACGGCAGGATCTATGCACCCAAATTGCATGAAAATATAATCACATGTCTGTTCTAGTATAATATATTTGTCCAATGAATACCAGTTTATCATCTGCATTTCTTCTTGGTGTAGCAGTTTTAATGGCCAGTAGTGTAGTTTGGGGAGGGGTGTCATGACTCCATGCCCCCTCCCCCCATCTCTTCCCCCCTTGGACCTGTGCCTTTTGTTTGACCGACATCTACATGTGATTCACGAGAGCGTGTTCATGAGAAGTTACTGAGTCGCTAATCTTAGTTATCTGACATGCCACCGTTTCCTCTCTCCCCTCCGCCACTGTATGAGCCCAGGTGCGTGGTATGTGCCAACTCTCGCACAGCGTCTGTGGACAATGGCTGTTGGCTGAATGAGCCCTGTGCAAACACGGCGAACAGAGCAGCGGAAGAAGACGGCGTCCTCTGTTGTTGGGAGCTCTGGCGCTGGCGGATGCCGTGAAGCACGCAGGCGCTGCTAACAGCACCTGGGGGACTCATATAAACGTCGGCCGGGAGACGAACTGTGGTTGACACTGCGCCTCGAAGTCGCCATGCTCCGCCACTCGATCGCTGCCTTCTTGCTGGTGGCTGCGTGCTCTGGTAAGATACGTGAGCGTAAAGGTGTCTGCCACTTTTCTTCTACCGTAGTGGAAATTCTCTTCTATGCGAGGGTAGTCTGAAAAGTTTCCGAACCCATCTTGAGGATGGCAGCACTTGTCAACAAAAGAGGAGGAATTAGTACGCGCTTACCTATTAAGGCATTCATCCAAATTTCAGCTATTCTGGACGGACATTTGTTGTTTGACCCTCAGTTTAATGGCTCGATGCGCGCGTTTTTGTGAAAATGGACAAATTCGTGGATCGAGCTGTCAGTAGATTTTTGTTTATGAAAGGCAATATGCCTACGCAAATTAAACAGTAATTGGTTGCTGTTTACGGGGACTCTGCACCACCATTTACCACCGTGAAATTTAGGGCAGCTGAATTTAAACTTGGGTGACGATGAACGTTCGGGACGGTCATAAACCTCAGCGACTGACGATAACATTATTCAAGTTCACCAAATGTTGCTAGAGAACCATCGAATTAGCGTGAAATAGATAACAGAGTCTTTGAGCATAAGTAAATAACCTGAAGCTTCCTGGCGGATCAAAACTGTGTGCCGGACTGAGACTCGAACTCGGGACCTTTGCCTTTCGCGGGCAAGTGCTCTACCATCTGAGTTACACGAGTTTCATATCAGCGCACACTCCGCTGCAGGGTAAAAATTTTCATTCTGGTTCACTAAACAACGTGTTTGTCACCCACTGACTGAAAATTTGAGGATGAGGAAGCTGAAGGTATACTTGGTACCACGACTGTTCATTCTGCGTCGTCTCACACCTCAGCGGTTGCCATGGCGGAAATCCACGAACTGCGGTTTCAGCTGCTTGCTGCTTGACCACCTTCATTTCTGACCAGATCTTTTCTTTGTTCCCTTGGCTAAAAGTTGAGCTTGGAGACAAAAATTTTTGTTGAATGAAGAAGCCATAGCCTTCGTAAACAACTATTTTACAGAGAAAGATAGTAACTATTATTTGTACAGGTTAAAGAGATGGTAGCATTGATGGGGAAAGTATAAAAAACTTACAAGGAGATTATATTGGAAAGTAAAAATAAATTGAAGAAATAATGTCTTATTTTTTTGTTCAGTCGTAGACTTTCCAGACCACTCCCGTACCTAGAGTGCTTGACTACTATAGGTGCAAAGGGGGTAGAAGAGGGCAATGAAAGCAGCAGATAATCCTAATAAACATAGACCAGCGGTTTCCCCGATACGACGTATACACAAGTGCAGACATTCCAATGTTATGACAATAGCTAGTTCCAGGTACCACACTCCACAGTGAATAGCAAACGCACTGTGCACATGTAGAAACTGAAAAGGTTGCCAAGACTCCACACTTTTTCAAATGAATAAATGGCTGTCATCCAGTTAATATAAGAGCGGTCTATTGGCAAGAGGTAGCGCTGTTCCATTACGAAGCGTATCCTCAGAGAAGACAGCCGGACAGTAGAGTTCTCACTATGTCCAATAGAGCCCGTGCGAGATATCCCCTACTACTTTTGCCTCTGTAGGGAAATTGTTCTCTGACATCTTAAGACATATCCTATCATCTAGTCTAAACCTTTGAAACAACTTTAAAGCGCCGGTGTAACCTACAAATATGGCGGTCAGCGTAACAACGGCTAAGTATGTCATGGTCATTTTGCTCCTTGCATATACTAAATAAATATCTCCTGAATAATATTTCCACCCTGCAGCGAAGTGTATGCTGTTACTGCCCGCTGGCCGCTGAAGACAAGGTTCCGGATTCAAATACCGGTTAGGCACGCAATTTTAATACGCCACGAAGTTTAATAACAGCGATAATGTGGAGTTTTGAAAAATAGGGGGGGGGGGGGAGGAGGAGGGGAGAGGAGTGGGGGTACTGCTACAAGTAAAGCTCTGATGGCGGGTCGTGAGTCGTGCGTGGATAGCTCAGTCGGTAAGAGCAATGCACGTAAGTAAAGTTTCCATTTCCATGTCCAGGTCTGACATACATTTTAATTGTGTCAATAAGTTAGCTAAGTGAATAAATAAGTGAAAAGGAATTTGAAGGAATGAGTGAATAAATGGGGCAACACTTGAGCACTTGCAGTGCGTCCTGTAACAGGCGTTTAACAAAACCCTCTGCTACAGGCATATCATGGGAAATGAACAGGTTCTTCAGGTTCGAGTTTTATCCCCGTCTCGTATCCTTTTGTCGTCGACAGTTACCAAGGGGTACGGATGAAGAGTTATTTGATGCCACTAACATCGAGGCAAGCGGCTGCAGCAATGGTGTGTGTAACGTGTTTTGTTTTTCTATTTTAGGCGACCTGTATCCCAGGTTCGAGAAGGTGGTCCGAGACCCGTTGGTATTCGACCTGCTCTACAGTACCACAGCTGGTGCTCATAATGAATCTTGGTACTTCGATGCTCCAGTCAACGTGACCTATTTCATCATCCCAACTCAGATGACTTGGTCCTCAGGTACGTTACGACACAAAAGCACTTGTTTAGACTCTATTGCGATCTGTCTAATGAGCAATGCTGTAGTGCTTGCGCAAAATAGCTTATCCCCTGCACAGAAATGCATTCTCAGCGCTGGGAGAGTCGATGCTTTTGAGCCGAAAGGGTGGGCTTAGTTGCCGTCGCCGGCTGAGCTGGGCGCTTTGTCTCACTCGTTCATTCGTTGATTTTCTTATTCGGTGCTCTAGTCAGGGACTGAAGACCACAACAACAACAACAACAGTCAGGGACTATTGATACGCATGAGAGGAGACTGCAGCTGTTGAACTCTATCTTCCCTCTCCCTGGGTGGCTGGTCACAACGGAGCCGGCACCATTGCCGCTGTCCCGCCATCTAAGACTCCGTCTGTGCATGTACTGGCCGAGTTATTTTGTGCCCTCTCTATCAGGGAAATGGCCTGCAAGTTTGGATTTGGCGTGAAGCCCACACCATTACAAATAATGCAGAAAGAAACGGAGCCCAGCTCATACCACAGCATGAGGCTCGCTGCACCAACCACGAGTGGCGGTGTCGTAGCAATGAGGCTTCAAGTGGCAGGCGGTTGCTGCTGTCCAACCTATATCGCAAGCCGGAGAGAGTGCTCGTGATTTGGAGCCACCGGCGGCGTCGCTCAATGGGAGCACACCACTGAATCCACCAGGGTCAGACAGCAACTTGCAATTCTGTTGCCAACTGTGACGCCCATGGGGTGGTATTGATACATGATACCACGCCCTGGATAGTAATTGCGACCTCTCATTGTGATGTGGAACAAGCCAGTTTTATAATTGTAATACACTTTCTCTGTGAAAGGTGTGGCAATATGCTGAGCATCTGCATGATTGTCTTAAGCTGCCTTTTTTCAGACACAGTGCTTTATTCTTGACTTTGTTGAGTCTCTCTCTCTCTCTCTCTCTCTCTCTCTCTCTCTCTCTCTCTCTCTCTCTCTCTCTCACACACACACACACACACACACACACACCTGCATTACACAGGGTGCTAAAGAAATGATCCAATAGTTTGAGAGGTGGTAGTACTCACCAAAACAAGAAAGAAAGTCAAGTAAACATGGGCTCTACAAAGTCTACCTTTCGAGCCATGAACACTTGTTCAATAGAATAGATGTGTTTCACAGTTTCGAAGAGGAACAAGTGTTCATAGCTCTTAAGGTATGCGTTTTAGAGCCCATGTTTACTGGACAGTTTTTACTTGTTTTGTCCATATTACCTCCTCTCTAAATATGGAAAGCAAATAGCTTGCAATACTATCGAAGATGAACAAGTGCCCACAGCCCTTAACTGTGAATAGGCCATGGAGGCTCAACGGTACAGACCGACCGCCATGTCATCCTCAGCACACAGGCTTCACCGGATGAGGATATGGAGGTGCATGTGGTCAGCACACCGCTCTCCCGGCCGTATGTCAGTTTTCGAGCCCGGAGCCACTACTTGTCTCAATCAAGTAGCTCCTTAGTTTGCCTCACAAGGGCTGAGTGCACCCCGCTTGCCAACACCACTCGGCAATATTAGCCCAGCCCGACAGCGCTTAACTTCGTTGATCTGACGGGAATCGGTGTTACCACTCATACCACTCAGTAAGTGGTCAAAGAAGATGGCTGAATCACTTCCTTCTGTGCTACACTAAGGCTAAGTGTACGATAGTGCAAATCACTTCTGTTTCACGTATTACATTTATGACTGCGAATGCAGATGTTGTTTTTGAGCGGAGATTAAATATTTCATATAATTATACAAATCATTTATGTGAGACACTCTTCAGTTTTTATTTCCATACACAAAGTAAATAACGCGATTATATTTTTACAACAAACTTAATAAGAGAGCTGGTTCTGTTAGTGCTTCTGTTAATGTGTCTGTTTACATAGCTGTATACTAGAAGTACTAGAGTTGACAACACATGTTGCGGTCTAAGGCGCTGCAGTCATGGACTGTGCGGCTGGTCCGGCGGAGGTTCGAGTCCTCCCTTGGGCACGGGTGTGTGTGTATGTCCTTAGGATAATTTAGGCTAAGTAGTGTGTAAGCTTAGGGACTGATGACCTTAGCAGTTAAGTCCCATAAGATTTAACACACTTCACACAACACATGTTATCCTTATTACATGCATGTGCGAAACAAACACTTTCTTTTTCAATGAATATTTGCCCTGGAAAATGAAAGTCATTCTATGATATATTCAGCTTCAAACTTTGATATTGTTTGTTAGGCAAAAGTTGCAGAGCTTACACATTTAAGAAGATCTGCAACATATGGCTTCCATTTCTGGTTCTTATCAGTATAAATCTCGGTCTGAATAGGCCTCGGAAGGCCCAAAGGGACCGACCGACCACCGTGTCGTCCTCATAAATAGGCGTCATTAGATGCGGATATGGAGGCGCATGTGCATCTGGGCAAACATCGTTCTCCTAGCTGCTGTCAGTTTTCGTGACCTAAGCCGTTACTTCTGATTCAATTAGTTCCTCAGTTGGTTAGCAACGGCTGAATGCACCTCCAAGTACTAGCCAAACCCAATAGCGCTTAACTTCGGTGATCTGACCAGAGTTCCCACTGTGATAATGCTGTTCGCTTATCAATGTAAACACTTAAGAACTTAGAATATTCTCTTTAATTTACTGATTTACCATCATGCCTTATTTCTAATGCTTTGGCCAGACTTCATACGCATGGAAGTGCGTATGTTGTGCTTCTAAGCTCGACAACAGTCCATTTGCAGATAATACTTACTAATTTCCAAGAACATTTTATTTAGGATTTCAAAAGAACTGTTTCTGCTTCTAGGATAAATGATCACAGATAACAATAACAAAAATGGACACAATATCGATCCATGTAGTAAAGTCATAGTGGTTATTGTCCGTTCTGAAGATGGGGAGACTGCAGGTGAAAATTACTGCCGAGCTAACTTAAAAAAACATTCTTTTCTTCCTTCCGACAGGTCCAGAGGCGAACGGAACGTACGTGGAGGACGTGGAACTGCTCATCTACGAGGTGTATGACCGTTCGGAGACTTACCTGGTTGGCAACGGTTCATACTCTGGGACGGTCAGCATGGGTAAAACGCTCCACATACCCGTGATGAATATCACGACTGGAGGCGAGCTATACGTTAGACAGTACCTCACCAGTCTGGGATACAACTACATCCTCAGCTTCCACTTCAAGACGACCGGAATGTACCCCTGGTATATGACGCGTACATTTTCCTCGTATTCCCCTGTGAGTTCTTACACTGACGTAGAGGGTTTAGCTATTGGACTAACTTTCAGCAATGCCTAGAACTACATTGGTTCGGTGAACAGTGTTCGGTTCCAATTTTTTTCCATCCTCATACCGCTTCAGTATCGGCTAAATGTCCCTTATTGACGAAGTCTCTTCCGTTTCGTTTCCTTCTTAGCGGGCACGATACGAGAGTGTTTTTATAATTGAAGCAGGTAACCAAATTGAACTTCAAGCAGCAGTTACCGGAAAACGCTTCAGAAATTACGCGTAACTATTAAACAGAAGAACACGGGCAAAATTAAAAATATTCCTGTACAAGAATAGGAAAATTTTTGCTAATATGTATATTTTCGGTGTCATAATTTAAACTTTCGAGCAGTCAGCACATTTAGAACTTAAGATGTATTTGTAATTCCTATCAGAAACATTAGTTTAAAAATTAAAAGCAGGAAAGGTGGAAGTACAAGTTGCGGGAATAGAACTGTTCTACACATGTAGCACTTATAAAATGAATTACATGTTACAAAACACAGCATTGCAGTTCGACTAGTTTAGCCCAGAAATGGGCGAAGTCGACTGGATCATGAGTTTTTGACATTTCGTGCTAAAGTGTGCAAGGGGATGGGGATGGGGTGATTGGCCGTGGTCGGGACAGGAGTATTTGTAGGGTAGTCTGGATCTTACCACTATTGCAGTATGTTACGTGTTTTTTGACAATAGCGTCGTGATAGTACTCAAAAACTGTAACTGCCACAAAGAAGTGGCACAAATTAACAATTAGTGACGAACTGAAACAGATGCTGTGAACACTGCATACAATTCAATATTTTGCTTAACTGTCATCCTGAGTCATCAACTCGTCTCTAGTTTTAATATACATATATTCCACATTTCTCTCCTACACTCCTACGCGCAGTGATGTGACAAGTAGACACAGCTGGAATCTGAAGTGCGTTTCCATAGCACTTCTCACCTTCTTCGTATACCGAACTGTGACCGATGAGTGAAGACTGAGAGGCGTATGTGTAACGGTTATAATTCATTTCCTTTACTGGAAGCCGTCTTATTCATCGACAAAACATACTTGACTTTTATACCTGCTAAGGTACAGTAAGCTCTCATGTCATTGCTATATGCGTAAAATAACCACGGCTTTCAAATAAACTTGAGATTCATATAATAGTTTTCTAGTACTTGTTTTCATACCATGATTGCACAATAAAGCTGTTAATTTATGAAGTGTATTTTGCGTGTATCTGCCAGCATTTAATGAGATTAATGCGTGTATGAAAATTTCTGTGAGAAGCAAATAAAGTTATATTGTAACAACAATGAAACGTCTTTGACATATTCCACAAAATTCACTTCTCCCAGCGAAGGATACAAGACGGTGCCAATGTAAAAGTGTCGTTAATGTTTGTATGAGTTTCTGGGACTTGAAGAGTAAGAGTATATCTTTTTAGAAGTTTACTGCTGTTTTCAAAATTAATGTCACTGTTATGAAAGATAACTGCCGTACTGTACTGAAGGATAATGGTTGATAGCACTCGATAAATTGTTGTAAGAATTCTGTTTATTGGTATCATAAATTCTCGGTGCGAAGAATGTGTGACTTAGATCTTCCATAGTTAATTCGTATAATTAAAAAAATGGCTCTGAGCACTATGGGACTTAACATCTGAGGTCATCAGTCCCCTAAAACTTAGAGCAACTTGAACCTAACTAACCTAAGGACATCACACACATCCATGCCCGAGGCAGGATGCGAACCTGCGACCGTAGAGGTCACGCGGTTCCAGACTGTAGCGCCTAGAACCGCTCGGCCACTCCGGCCGGCCGTATAATTCACATTAAGAATCGTTTGGTGTTTGTATTAAGTAAAGATAATCTACCATTAAATGGATTTCGTTCTCTGTACCTCAGTTCATACGTAACTGAGCAGTTTCTCCCACTCAACAGAAACTCAGAACTTGTAAAACAAATGTCTATACATGTGAGTCAAAAAGGGCGTTACAATTTTGGAATGATATAGAAATTTGCAGGCCGGAGTGGCCGAGCGGTTCTAGGCGCTGCAGTCTGGAACCGCGCGATTGCTACGGTCGCAGGTTCGAATCCTCACTCGGGCATGGATGTGTGTGATGTCATTTGGTTTAGTTTAAGTAGTTCTAAGTTCCAGGGGACTGATGACCTCAGAAGTTAAGTCCCATAGTGCTCAGAGCCATTTGAACCATTTGTTTGATATAGAAATTTATTGAGGTATCTTACAGAATCGGTAGATGTGTCACTTTGTAGCAAACGACCTCAAGTTTCACATAAAACTGTCACGTGTCATTTTTGTTCGATGTGACTACCATTTTTAACTGGCGAATATAACATCGGTAATCAATTCTTCCAATCTCGTTGCAGCAAATCGGCCGTACCTTTTTCAACGGAAGCATAGATTCGATTTTCCAGTCGGTCAGATTTTTTGATGGGGGAGGAATATACATACGGTTTTAACATTTTTTAAATGTTCGAATAATAAATTGCCGTCTCTTTATCTAAGAATATATGATGAATGCAGCTAGCCGCTATCTCTGTGTAATGTCTTGTCTGTATAGACGTGTATCTGTTGCCTTTAAGATCCCTTCACCGTCACACATAAATCTATACAGTAAAGTAAGGCCTCTTGGCTGATCCGTGATAAGACAGGCGAAAAATTAGACTAATGGAGGATTATTAGTATTATCTCTATTTTCATTCGGTCTCTCTCTCTTTCTGTCCTTTATCTATGTACAGTTTTTAATATAATATTTCATTACGTGAAATCAGATAAATAGGATCTTTGGTGGAGTCCTTCGTCTTGGTAATCAGCGGCTGGCTTGCTGTAAGAGATCTTTACATTTATTATTACTGTTAAACACTGCAGTCAGTCGGTAGAATCAATCGTTTGGACAATTTGTTCTTTTTGCGAAAGATTGCGAATTCCAGATGTGTACCAAGCCTTTTTGGACGATTTCACACACAGTGATTGCAGGCTCTCTTCGACACAGCTGAAACTTCCCCACTAATTACAGGGCCAACGTGATCATCAAATGATTCAGAAAAAACTCATTCGTTCATTCACTCCAGAACAAAAAAGTCACAAACCTTATTTATAGAGGAAATTGTGTATTAAATCCATCTCCATTACATATCCAGATCTCCGGTGATTCCACGCCTTAATTATTTTCCTTTTACAATCTCTTTCTCCTCCAACAAACCGCTAGCGGCACAAATGTTAATTGGCTCGCTTTAGCGAGAAGAAAAGCAGAATATGTATCTCTCAGAAACACGTCAATCCCTCAACAGATACTCCAGAAGCTGTCCTAGTTACCACTCTAACAACCATGGAGAATGCATATAAGCATCTCTGTTATTTCAAAGAATAAACGCACTAGAAATTACTTTGGCGTCGTCGTGCTGTCGCCGCATATATTACGAGAAAATCAGATCAGATAACTTTTCCAAAGTGAATGATTGTGGATGGTTTGATTGAAAATGATTATGTGTGCGGGGTAGAGGGTATTTTCTGTGGGTACATTACACGGTCTTTAATGAAATCTCAGAGAAAGAAATCCAATGGGGTCTGGGAAGCGAGGTGGCCACGCGAATGGCCCTTCTTGGGCAATTACCTGACCAGGGAAGCGATTATGGAGAAAACGTCGAACTTCAGCAAGGAAATGTGGTGGTGCACCGTCTTGCTGATAGTAAACTATCCCATCTCGGTCATCTTCATCGATCTGTGGGATTAAAAAAAATTCTAAAATTGTACTGCCCATTTTGATGCACCCTGTATTTCCCATTAAAGTAAGAATGTGATAAAATACATAGCAAATCAAACAAATACGATAGGACGCAGACTTTCACATACGCATATGAGTCAAACCATTATGACCATCTGCTGAATATCGCCTTGGTCCATCTTTGGAAAACATTGTGGCAATTTTGTGGGGCATGGATTCGTCAAGCCGTTGATATCTTTTCGGAGGTATGTGGCACCAGATGCCTAGGCTCAGATCACTCAATTCCGTTAAATCACAGGTCGGTTGCATATGGGCACGGAGCTGGCACCCGATAGTGCCCCAAATGGGTTCCATCAGGTTAAGATAAAGCCAGTTTGGTAGTAAAGTCATGAAACTGAGTTCACTATCACACTCCTTAAACCACCATATTACGATTCTACCTTATGATACGAACAGTTCCCTTGTGGACATGCTAACACCGCGAGGGAAGACATCAAGGATGAAGGGATGCAGACGGTCCACAATAATGTTTATGCTCTCCACAGCTGTCGTGGGGCCTTAGATAAGGGATTCTCGAACTTTTTTGGTCGCATTCCCATTCTGCAACAGAAGTTATTTTGCGCCCCTGTCCCTTATACCTATATGTATGTACACTCCTGGAAATGGAAAAAAGAACACATTGACACCGGTGTGTCAGACCCACCATACTTGCTCCGGACACTGCGAGAGGGCTGTACAAGCAATGATCACACGCACGGCACAGCGGACACACCAGGAACCGCGGTGTTGGCCGTCGAATGGCGCTAGCTGCGCAGCATTTGTGCACCGCCGCCGTCAGTGTCAGCCAGTTTGCCGTGGGATACGGAGCTCCATCGCAGTCTTTAACACTGGTAGCATGCCGCGACAGCGTGGACGTGAACCGTATGTGCAGTTGACGGACTTTGAGCGAGGGCGTATAGTGGGCATGCGGGAGGCCGGGTGGACGTACCGCCGAATTGCTCAACACGTGGGGCGTGAGGTCTCCACAGTACATCGATGTTGTTCCCAGTGGTCGGCGGAAGGTGCACGTGCCCGTCGACCTGAGACCGGACCGCAGCGACGCACGGATGCACGCCAAGACCGTAGGATCCTACGCAGTGCCGTAGGGGACCGCACCGCCACTTCCCAGCAAATTAGGGACACTGTTGCTCGTTGGGTATCGGCGAGGACCATTCGCAACCGTCTCCATGAAGCTGGGCTACGGTCCCGCACACCGTTAGGCCGTCTTCCGCTCACGCCCCAACATCGTGCAGCCCGCCTCCAGTGGTGTCGCGACAGGCGTGAATGGAGGGACGAATGGAGACGTGTCGTCTTCAGCGATGAGAGTCGCTTCTGCCTTGGTGCCAATGATGGTCGTATGCGTGTTTGGCGCCGTGCAGGTGAGCGCCGCAATCAGGACTGCATACGACCGAGGCACATAGGGCCAACACCCGGCATCATGGTGTGGGGAGCGATCTCCTACACTGGCCGTACACCACTGGTGATCGTCGAGGGGACACTGAATAGTGCACGGTACATCTAAACCGTCATCGAACCCATCGTTCTACCGTTCCTAGACCGGCAAGGGAACTTGCTGTTCCAACAGGACAATGCACGTCCGCATGTATCCCGTGCCACCCAACGTGCTCTAGAAAGTGTAAGTCAACTACCCTGGCCAGCAAGATCTCCGGATCTGTCCCCCATTGAGGATGTTTGGGACTGGATGAAGCGTCGTCTCACGCGGTCTGCACGTCCAGCACGAACGCTGGTCCAACTGAGGCGCCAGGTGGAAATGGCATGGCAAGCCGTTCCACAGGACTACATCCAGCATCTCTACGATCGTCTCCATGGGAAAATAGCAGCCTGCATTGCTGCGAAAGGTGGATATACACTGTACTAGTGCCGACATTGTGCATGCTCTGTTGCCTGTGTCTATGTGCCTGTGGTTCTGTCAGTGTGATCATGTGATGTATCTGACCCCAGGAATGTGTCAATAAAGTTTCCCCTTCCTGGGACAATGAATTCACGGTGTTCTTATTTCAATTTCCAGGAGTGTATATATGTATATGGTGACATTACACATACAGAAATGTTCAGTATTTAAACTTAGCTTAACCTGTTGATGTGCTGATACCAGTGACTGTGTATTGAATATAAATCCAGAAAACTACACCCAGTAACTTCTTGAAATATGAACAAGTGTCCGAGCCTCTTCAGGTTCATCATCAGATGGGGCACATGAAATTGCATCTCTATTTTCGTTGCGTGGTACTGGGTAATGGCTCTGTGACAAGAAGATGCCTAAGAACAAGTTTGTTGACATTGCCGACTAGGAGATACTCGATCCATTATAATTTTTTATTTATGTTACGGAGTGAAAACTTATGAAGTCAAGACCGCACATGAATTCTTCTTTATTTTAATTGATTAATAGTTTCGGCTAACGATCTACCAGTCTTCAGATTTAAGGGTACATACATGCATCAGCTTTCAAAACTGCACCTAATATTGTAGCAGGGTATAGAGGGTGGTCCATTGATAGTGACCGGGCCAAATATCTCACGAAATAAGCATCAAACGAAAAAACTACAAAGAACGAAACTCGTCTAGATTGAAGGGGGAAACCAGAAGGCGCTATGGATGGCCCGCTGCCATAGGGCAAACGGATATCAACTATGTTTTTTAAAATAGGAACCCCCATTTTTATTACATATTCGTAAAGAAATCTGAATGTTTTAGTTGGACCACTTTTTTCGCTTTGTGATAGATGGCGCTATAATAGTCACAAACGTACAAGTACGTGGTATCACGTAATATTCCGCCAGGGCGGACGGTATTTGCTTCGTAATCCATTACCCGTATTAAAATGGACCGTTTACCAATTGGGGAAAAGGTCGATATCGTATTGATGTATGGTTATTGTGATGAATATGCCCAACGGGCGTGTGCTATGTGTGCTGCACGGTATCCTGGACGACATCATCCAAGTGTCCGGACCGTTCGCCGGATAGTTACGTTATTTAAGGAAACAGGAAGTGTTCAGCCACATGTGAAACGTTAACCACGACCTGCAACAAATGATGATGCCCAAGTAGGTGTTTTAGCTGCTGTCGCGGCTAATCCGCACATCAGTAGCAGACAAATTGCGCGAGAATCTGGTATCTTAAAAACGTCGGTGTTGAGAATGCTACATCAACATCGATTGCACCCGTACCATATTTCTATGCACCAGGAATTGCATGGCGACGACTTTGAACGTCGTGTACAGTAGTGCCACTGGACACAAGAGAAATGACCGGACGATGACAGATTTTTTGCACGCGTTCTATTTAGCGACGAAGCGTCATTCACCAACAGCGGTAACGGTAAACCGGCATAATAGGCACTATTGGGCAACGGAAAATCCACGGTGGCTGCGACAAGTGGAACATCAGCGACCTTGGCGGGTTAATGTATGGTGCGGCTGTTTGGTTGGCAGGAGAGCCAACACCGTGTTACTAGAGGAGGCCGAAATGCACGCGTTTAGCTCATGCAGGCTGGCGTGAAGAGGGAAGAACTAAACTGACGTGAGGTCTGGAATATGACAAGGAATTAGAATTCAGAAAGCGGACGTAATTAGTTTCATACTTAACTTTAATCCATTAATGATGAACGTCGCTCTTGACGGTACATGTTTCACAATATTATCTGTTCAGAACAGAAACTGAATATGGCGCCTTGCTAGGTCGTAGCAAATGACGTAGCTGAAGGCTATGCTAAACTGTCGTCTCGGCAAATGAGAGCGTATGTAGACAGTGAACCATCGCTGGCAAAGTCGGCTGTACAACTGGGGCGAGAGCTAGGGAGTCTCTCTAGACTAGACCTGCCGTGTGGCGGCGCTCGTTCTGCAATCACTGATAGTGGCGACACGCGGGTCCGACGTATACTAAAGGACCGCGGCCGATTTAAAGGCTACCACCTAGCAAGCATGGTGTCTGGCGGTGCACCACAGCGGCATTATGGGAGGAAGGATAATTGGCCCCCATTTTATCGATGGCAATCTAAATGGTGCAATGTATGCTGATTTCCTACGTAATGTTCTACCGATGTTACTACAAGATGTTTCACTGCATGACAGAATGGCGATGTACTGCCAACATGATGGATGTCCGACACATAGCTCGCGAGCGGTTGAAGCGGTACTGAATAGCATATTTCATGACAGGTGGATTGGTCGTCGAAACACCACGTTCACCCGATCTGACGTCCCCGGATTTCTTTCTGTGGGAAAGTTGAAAGCTATTTGCTATCGTGATCCACCGAGAACGCCTGACAACATGCGTCAGTGCATTGTCAATGCATGTGCGAACATTACGGAAGGCGAACTACTCGCTGTTGAGAGGAATGTCGTTACACCCATTGCCAAATGCATTGAGGTTGACGGACATCATTTTGAGCATTTATTGCATTAATGTGGTATTTACAGGTGATCACGCTGTAACAGCATGCGTTCTCAGAAATAAGTTCAGAAAGGTACATGTATCACATTGGAAAAACCGAAATAAAATGTTCAAACGAACCTACGTTCTATATTTTAATTTAATAAACCTACCTGTTACCAACTGTTCGTCTAAAATTGTAAGCTATATGTTTGTGACTATTACAGCGCCATCTATCACAAAGCGAAAAAAGTGGTCCAACTTAAGCATTCATATTTCTTTACGTACTACACGAATATGTAATAAAAAATGGGGGTTCCTGTTTTAAAAAACGCAGTTGACATCCGTTTGACCTATGGCAGCACCATCTAGCGGGCCGACCATAGCGCCATCTGGTTTCCCGCTTCAAGCTAGACAAGTTTCGTTCTTTGTAGTTTTTTCGGTTGACGCTAATTTCGTGAGATATTTGGCCCGGTCACGATCAATGGACCACCCTGTATACACGAAATAATTACAGAATACATACCATAAAACACTCTTGACTATAGTTGGTGCCCCTACGGCTTTCAACGATGTGTGAAGCCATAGAGATTATTTCATGATCACAGGGTGATTCTTATTAACGTTTAAAAACGCCTGAAGCTACGTATATGCCGCTGAGACAAGTAATTTAAAATAAGACACATGTTGCCGCAAATGTCGGGGAATACTCCCAAAATGGATGAGAATGTCGAATATGTGGCGTCACCAGGTGACATACTTTGCCGCTTGTGCAGCAGTTGGGCTTGGGCATGAAAGGATAATCGAGCGATGCAATACATATATTCCAGCGTACGGTGAAAATTTCGAACACCTTTTGTAAATGTGGTTTATTGTAAATGTAGAATTTACTGGCCCTCGCTTTAACCTAGTAAGAGCTGTTATTATTTTATGTTTCTTTCATTTTGTCCCTTCTTTTTTTGTTTACAGACATTATTTAGTAAAGAAAGCGTAGGTCATTTAAAGGCAACGACGCAGTTCCGAAATTATACTCATTTACTTGTGACGCAGTACGGTAGGTTTTAGTTGTACTGCACTTTATAATAAACCAACGGAGACCATTCGCGCACTGGTAAAAAACATAATAAGTCTTACCTCAAAGTAAATACATGACTGTCTAACGCAATGCAAAAAAATACTGTCTGCCAGACGCAAAAATCGATTCCTGAGTCCCAGGCACACTGACGGCAATACTTGAATTGGAATGATCAGGTGCGTCAGACAGATAGGCTCAATCATGCACGTGTGGGGAGGTATGTCAAGGGGTGACGTCACATTGTCAACATTAGTCATCCACTTTTGAGGTATTTCACATTTGCGACCCCAAGTGTCTTATATTAAATTACGTTCTCAGCGAAATCTACGCCGGTTAGGAGGCTTTTTAACGTTGATAAGAATCACCCTTATACTCCTGAATAGTGCTACAATATTACGTGCAGTTCTGTAAGCTGTTGTGTGTCGCTAACATGTAAAAAACCTGTTCTGTATCTTAGATCTGAAGATGGCTAAATTGATAGCCGAAGCTAGTAATCAATTCAAATAAAGAAGAATTCGTGTGCGATCTCGACTTCATGAGCTTTCAGTTTCTAACATAAATAAAAACTGCACAGAAAACTTTAATATATCGCCATGATTCAGCATTGCTGCAGCAGAAAATGTGCAAATGTAATATATGGAATAAAAACAGACACCAGTGAGGTAGTAGTTAAAAAAAAAGGGTTCAAATGGCTCTGAGCACTATGGGACTCAATTGCTGTGGTCATCAGTCCCCTAGAACTTAGAACTTCTTAAACCTACCTAACCTAAGGACATCACACACATCCATGCCCGAGGCAGGATTCGAACCTGCGACCGTAGCAGCAGTGCGGCTCCGGACTGGAGCGGCTAGAACCGCACGGCCACCGCGGCCGGCCAGGTAGTAGTCAAAAGCTCTTAACCTAGTTTTGAACCCTTATAAATGGTCCTTCTTCAGAAGTCTTATTACCAAGAAATAGGTATATACAGAGAAATGCAGCGTACAAAGAATTAAGATTTTGTAAAAACACAACATACATACATAATGCAATTAAAATACGTCCACTTGTTACCTTAAATACAAGCTGCACGGCCACGTACAAAATACAGCTTTGTGCCGGCTAGCTAAGCACCTAACATGGACACTGGTGTATTTCAAAAAGGCCAAATGTTATTAATTATTAAAATAAGTCACAACTTATGTTTTTACAGTCTGATCTTGATGTGCTGCCAGTAGGCTTAATCGTAATTAGAATTGACAGTCGTAAAAACAGCAGTCTGGCTTTGTCATACACAAAATAATACACATTTTAGATATGGCGTATATGACAAGAAACGGATAAACATGCAACTGATGGAGCAACATTCATGTGTGTTCATAAATTGAAAAAACTGCTCCTAGATGGCACGGATACACCCTGCGGTCTGTAGTCGCAGCTAACAGCTGATGTGACTGTACCACATGCTAAAATCGAAACATTGTAACCGAATCCCGAAGACAGTGAGTGACCGAAAGCAGCAAAAAATGCTACAGTAGGACAACTAGCCTTCTGAAAATGACAGGAGGAGTGATGTGATGATACAGACATGTACAACATTTTATTGGGAAAGTTTATGATGAGTTTGGCATTCAGAAAACGGTATAGTAGCCCGATGTAATAATCACCTTAATTCGAGCACAGGACGAAAACCACCGAAGAAATTTTTATTTTTCAGTTGCAGTTGGTCGTTCAAAATATAATCCTTATTGTTGATACTGTGTTTAAAAATTTGAAGTTCTTCCAATAAATCCAACCTACACTATGTGATCAAAAGTACCGGACACCTGGTTGAAAATTATTTACAAGTTCGTGGCGCCCTCCATCGGCATTGCTGGAATTCAGTATGGTGCTGGCCCACCCTTAGCCTTGATGACAGCTTCCACTCTCGCAGGCATACGTTCAGTTAGGTGCTGGAGGGTTTCTTGGGGAATGGCAGTCCATTCTTCACGGAGTGCTGCACTGAGGAGAGGTATCGATGTCGGTCGGTGAGGCCTGGCACGAAGCCGGTGTTCCAAAACATCCCAAAGGTGTTCCATAGGATTAAGGTCAGGTGTGTAGGCCAGTCCATTACAGGGATGTGATTGTCGTGCAACCACTCCGCCACAGGCCGTGCATTATGAACAGGAGATCGATTATGTTGAAAGATGAAATCGCCATCCCCGAACTGCTCTTCAACAGTAGGAAGCAAGAAGGTGCCTAAAACATCAATGGAGGCCTGTGCTGTGACAGTGCCACCCAAAACAACAAGGGGTGCAAGCCTCCTCCATGAAAACCACGACCACACCGTAACACTATTGCCTCCGAATTTTATTGTTGGCGCTACATACGCTGGCAGATGACGTTCGCCGGACATTCGCCATACCCTCCCCTGCCATCGGATTGCCACATTGTGTACCGTGATTCGTCACTCCACACACCGTTTTTCCACTGTTCAGTCGTCCAATGTTTACGCTCCTTACACCAAGCGAGGCGTCGTTTGGCTTTTACCGGCATGACGTGTGGCTTATGAGCAGCCACTCGACCATGAAATCCAAGTTTTCTCACATCCCGCCTAACTGTCATAGTATTTGCAGTGGATCCTGATACAGTTAGTAATCCCTGTATGGTGCTCTGGATAGATGTCTGCCTATGACACATTACGAGCCTCTTCAACACTGGGAGGGCCGGCCGGAGTGGCTGAACTGTTCTAGGCGCTACGGTCTGGAACCGCGCGACCGCTACGGTCGCAGGTTCGAATCCTGCCTCGGACATGGATGTGTGTGATGTCCTTAGGTTAGTTAGGTTTAAGCAGTTCTACGTTCTAGGGGACTGATGACCTCAGAAGTTATGTCCCATAGTGCTCAGAGCCATTTCAGCCATTAAAAAAAAGAATCCCTTCACTTTTCCACTTCACTATCATCGTAAACAGTGGACCTAGGGATATTTAGGAGTGTGGAGATATCGCTTACATACATATGACACAAGTGATACCCAATCACCTGACCACGTTCGAAGTCCGTGAGTTCCACGGAGCGACCCATTCTGCTTTCTCACAATGTCTAATGAGCATGGGTATGTGTGTCGTCCTTAGTGTAAATTAGTTTAAGTTAGTTTAATTTGTGTGTAAGCCTAGGGACCGATGACCTCAGCAGTTTGGTCCCATAGTCCATAGTCCTTACCACAAAATTTCAAAATTTATCACATAGTGTATATCCCTTCTCCTCTCTGCGCAAAATCACGATATCTTCCAAATTACTGGGGGAATATCCGCTTTGAACCAAATACTTAGGGTATTTAGAGTCATGAATATTAAGATCCCCTCGCCCACTAAATGAAGGCACAAACCATGAATTACAGCAACCGTTTCTCAGCTTAAATCAGTTTCACGAAAACATTGTGTTTACAAAAGAACTGGAAAACAGCGGCAGAGAATTGAATTACATTGATGTTACATTACGTGTACATGACGACAAAGTAGACTTCAGTATTTTCCGTAAGAAAACTTTTTCTGATTGCGTCATTCCATCTGACTCAGCACACCCCCATGCCCATAAACTGGCCTAGTATCAATCGAGCACTGATTATTCCATTAACACCTGAGTGCTTGCGACACGAATAAAATTAATTAAATCTGTAACTACCAACAACGAATATAGTGCCTCAGTAGTTGACAGCATTTTAGATGAGAAAACCTCTAAAGAATGTTCCACATTAGGTGATAGCAAACTGGAAGATGTGGGTGGGAAAAGAAGCTTTATTCCCATACCGTTTCTAGATAATATTTCGTATAAAATTAGACATCTTTCTAAGAAATACAGTTGCAATGTGTCTTTTTCAGCTAATAACAACTTTAGAGAAAAGTTAATACACAATGTAGAACGTAAGGAAGACCATTTTCACAATTGTGGATTTATTAAATGAAATGTAATGAATGTCTACGTTTTTATGTAGGTGAGACAGGGAGGGCAAATAAAACAAGTTACAAGGAACATTTGCTCAGCAAAGTGGCTGAACATTGCATTCAAGGCGGATAGTCCCCGAGTCATTTGGGAGATACCGTTATTTCGTGTAGAGAGAAGGATTTATTGGAAGAGCTTCAAATTTTTAAACACAGTTTCAACAATAAGGATTATATTTTGAACGACCAACTGCAACTGAAAAATAAAAATTTCTTCTGTGGTTTTCACCCTGTGCTCGAATTGACGTAATTATTACATCGGGCTACTATACCGTTTTCTGAATGACAAACTCTTCATAAACGTTCCCAATAAAATGTTGTACATGTCTGTACAATCACATCACTTCCCATATCATATTCATAAGGCTAGTTGTCCTACTGTAGCAATTTTTGCTGCCTTCTGTCACTCACTGTCTTCGGGATTCGCCTTAGAATGTTTGGATTTCAACATGTGGCACAGTTACATCAGCTGTTTGCTACGGCTACAGACCGCAGGGCGTATCAGCGCCATCTAGGCGCAGTTTTCTCATTTTCTGTTCAGGCATGAATGTTGCTCCGTCAGTTGCTTATTTATCCGTTACTGGTCACACACGCCACATCTAATATGTTTATTATTTTGTATATACAACACAATACCATCCCTAACATGGTGTAGGTAACCTGGTGACATTCGAAATAGCTTCCAGTCGTCTCGGAATATACACTCCTGGAAATTGAAATAAGAACACCGTGAATTCATTGTCCCAGGAAGGGGAAACTTTATTGACACATTCCTGGGGTCAGATACATCACATGATCACACTGACAGAACCACAGGCACATAGACACAGGCAACAGAGCTTGCACAATGTCGGCACTAGTACAGTGTATATCCACCTTTTGCAGCAATGCAGGCTGCTATTCTCCCATGGAGACGATCGTAGAGATGCTGGATGTAGTCCTGTGGAACGGCTTGCCATGCCATTTCCACCTGGCGCCTCAGTTGGACCAGCGTTCGTGCTGGACGTGCAGACCGCGTGAGACGACGCTTCATCCAGTCCCAAACATGCTCAATGGGGGACAGATCCGGAGATCTTGCTGGCCAGGGTAGTTGACTTACACCTTCTAGAGCACGTTGGGTGGCACGGGATACATGCGGATGTGCATTGTCCTGTTGGAACAGTAAGTTCCCTTGCCGGTCTAGGAATGGTAGAACGATGGGTTCGATGACGGTTTGGATGTACCGTGCACTATTCAGTGTCCCCTCGACGATCACCAGTGGTGTACGGCCAGTGTAGGAGATCGCTCCCCACACCATGATGCCGGGTGTTGGCCCTGTGTGCCTCGGTCGTATGCAGTCCTGATTGTGGCGCTCACCTGCACGGCGCCAAACACGCATACGACCATCATTGGCACCAAGGCAGAAGCGACTCTCATCGCTGAAGACGACACGTCTCCATTCGTCCCTCCATTCACGCCTGTCGCGACACCACTGGAGGCGGGCTGCACGATGTTGGGGCGTGAGCGGAAGACGGCCTAACGGTGTGCGGGACCGTAGCCCAGCTTCATGGAGACGGTTGCGAATGGTCCTCGCCGATACCCCAGGAGCAACAGTGTCCCTAATTTGCTGGGAAGTGGCGGTGCGGTCCCCTACGGCACTGCGTAGGATCCTACGGTCTTGGCGTGCATCCTTGCGTCGCTGCGGTCCGGTCCTAGGTCGACGGGCACGTGCACCTTCCGCCGACCACTGGCGACAACATCGATGTACTGTGGAGACCTCACGCCCCACGTGTTGAGCAATTCGGCGGTACGTCCACCCGGCCTCCCGCATGCCCACTATACGCCCTCGCTCAAAGTCCGTCAACTGCACATGCGGTTCACGTCCACGCTGTCGCGGCATGCTACCAGTGTTAAAGACTGCGATGGAGCTCCGTATGCCACGGCAAACTGGCTGACACTGACGGCGGCGGTGCACAAATGCCGCGCAGCTAGCGCCATTCGACGGCCAACACCGCGGTTCCTGGTGTGTCCGCTGTACCGTGCGTGTGATCATTGCTTGTACAGCCCTCTCGCAGTGTCCGGAGCAAGTATGGTGGGTCTGACACACCGGTGTCAATGTGTTCTTTTTTCCATTTCCAGGAGTGTATAAATACAGGTCCTGTATGGTTTTCAAGGGACTCTTATATCATTCTTCCTGCGAAACACTGGCAAGTTCAGGCAACGACAATGGAGTCGGATAGCGACCACTCTTCCTTCCAAAAACCACAAAAGCAAAGTAACAATGAGGTAAGGTAGCTGTGGTGGCCAGGGGAGATGCGACAATTCATCATCATTCTCACAAAACCAGTCCTGGGGAATGTGAGCTACTTGAACAGGAACCGTGTCGTCTTGGAACTCAACATACATTGTACCACGGGCTGGACCTGATTATCTAAAATGGTCGCTGAATCCTTGACGTTAATGCGAGCTTGGAATACCATGATATGGCTGCCCAAATCGTCACCGAACGCGTCCATATGTTTCACTTTTGGGGCATAAATTTGGACAGACGTTGGAAACGTTCTGAAACAAGACTCATCCGACCAAATGACTCTTCCCTTGTTCCATACTCAACGTTTCATGTCTTCGGCACAATTTTTTCCTGTCATCACTGATGAGTGGTTTTGGAATTCAAGCTCGCCCTGAAATTCCCACCTTATGGATCCCCCTTTGTGTTGCTCCAGCATGTGAAGGTTGCTGTGTATGGATGGGTTACTCCTGTAACCGAAATTGCAGATCTGAAGATGGTTCTAGAGGAACCGAAACCGGTCATGCGAATAAACATTTTTTGCAATCAAGACAGATTATAAATAACACTGGAAAAACATTCGCACCCTGTATATTATCTGCCAACTCGATCCCCCTCACCCCCTTGGTGTCTCCCTTCCTCCCCACCTCCAACCTGTTGCTGTGCCTTTACCATTGTGTCCCACACTATCTCCATCTCCACACCCTCCACCTCCTTTCCCAACACAACTTCCAGCATCTACCCAAATGATGAGCTTCGCCCTGACTTCTACCCTTCCTACCAACACTAACCCCACCTTCCTCCTGCCTCCTCCTCAGGGCTCTCTCTCCTCCGCCCTCCCTTCTCCTGAGTGGCTTTCTCCCTCCTATGCTCCCTCCCTCTCCTGTGCTCCCCTTCAGTTTCTCTGCACTCCCTCCTGCCTTGTCTTCCCTCTTCATCTCTCACCCTTCCCGACTCCTGCCTCTTGGTGCTCCCCCTGTCACCCCCCTTTTCCTCTTCCTCTTCCTCCCGCCCCCACCCCCATTGCCCCTCCCCTCTTTTTTCCTCCTCTCCGACCTCCAGTCTTTCGGCTGGTCCCTGCAACAGTTTTTATTCTTTGTGAGTGTTCATCATTTCCAGTGGTTTTGTTTTTTACATGTCTCAGTCTGTTTGATTTTTATACTGTGGCCGACTTTTAACTTGTGTTTGACTCCAGTGATTTTAAGTTCACAACGAATTGCCAGCTGTGTTCTTTTAACTTTATGTCAACTTTTTAATTGTCCCCCAATGTCCCCATATCACTGTATATTTTAACTCCCATCATCTCAATTTCCTGTATTTTTATGTCCCCCTTTCTACCGCCATTTTTTATGTAAGAGTTACCCTTGTATTTTTGTTTAAGCCATTTGGCTGAAGAGTGGTGGACTGTGCCGCTGCCAGCAAAAGGAAAAAAATTGAATGTCGAATCCTGCCCCCCTTTTTTTTCTCTTATCGATCCAGGTCCTACCCCCGCCTCCCATCCGTCGCCGTGTCTCCTCTATAGTGCTGTTTTATGTGCATGTGCAGTGTTGTGCATCCCCTCTCAGTGTTGCGAACAGAAACCAGACTGTCGCTGTGATTTTCGGATTGTGCCTGTCTATTTACTACGTGTTTTAATCAATTTTTATGATATCTCCTAATTTTGTTTATAACTGTTCTGTAGGCTGCAGAGCGGCATATTAAGCTGATGTCAGCCCTGCCCATCTATGGGGGGAGGGGGGGGGGAATCTAAATCCAATAAAAGGAAAAAATTACGAATTTGGGGAAGAACCTTGTCTTATAATCGAGTAAATGTGGTATTGCTTCCTCCTACGTTTATCTCGCGAAGTGACCATAAGGTAAAATTAGAAAGATTCGAACTCACCTAGAGGCTTAGCAACAATCGTTCTTCCCAGAACCTTTCTCGAATGGAACAGGAAAGAGGGGAAATGACAGATATACACTAAGTACCCTCCACCAATCACCGTAAGGTGATTACGGAATATAGATGCAGACTACCACATATTATGTGTGTTTTCTAGTATATATGCATTATATTTTTGTTCTCAAACTGGACTTTCACGATGTGTCCAGTACCCTAGTAAAGAGTGATTCTTAGATGAATCCAGGCATAACTACTATTGCTACAAAGACACTTAGCCGTACCAACCTCACGTAAGTATATTTTACATGGATTTCCTCTCCTCTCTCCAGCTCGATCTGTAAAGCGTTGAGCGACGTGCACTTGTAGTTTTCTGCATCCGTTTACCTCCCCTACGCATATCCTGAGCCAGCTGATAATGCCCACACACTTCCTCAAATATCACAAGTTACATTCCATTTAATAGGGAAGAAATATCAGGAACAATCCCAAAGTCTAAGGTAATAAAAACACGGATTAGAAAAGCGATTTACGGGAAACGTTTGGACGACCTCAGACAAACACATGTCGAATTTCAAGCATCGAAGAACTGGTTGACGTCTGCAAGTGTTTATACAGAAACTGAACGACGTATGAGACCGATATAAGGTAATTACGACGAGGGAGTACGGGAGTACAGTTTGAAGGAGCATGGAATAGATGATAGCTGCAGCAAGTATGTATTATGAAAAGGAAACCATATTACACATTAAGTTTTACAAGCCATGATAACGTGACCAAAATAATTCAACAGAAATTAGGGTACCGGATTCAGTTAATGGAGACTCTAAAGATACGATTCTGTCACTGTTACAGCGAAAATTTGAAATTTTTCCTGGAATCGCAGCACAGTAAATAACAAAGCAGTCCAATAAAATGGAACGGATAAATCAATTGTCAACAACGCTGAGCAAGTCACCTTCGCATAAATATCTCTGTACGCAACGAACATAGTTTGCAAACCAACTGTAAAGGGAACATGGCCAAATTTAGGTATTTGGCAGACGATGTAAAAGCTATATGAGAAAGATGCTTGAATGCTTAGTTTCTATGGCAACGTCAGACACCAGAGTGATTCGAAAGAACATTTTAAAAATTACTAATGCAACTAAAACTACATCGTTCTCTCAGATGACGATTGCAGAAGCAACTCTCAATTCATATTCTATACTCATTTGATTGTTCATTCCATTCAGCAGATGATGTAATTCTTCTTCACTTTCACTCAGTATAGCAATGTCATCAGCGAATCGTATCATTGCTATCCTTCTTCCTTGAATTTAATTCCACTCCTGAAACATTCTTTTATTTCCATCACTACTTCTTCGATGTACAGACTGAACAGTAGGGGCGAAAGACTACATCCCTGTCTTAAAGCCTTTTAATTCGACCACTTCGCTCTTTGTCGTCTAACCTTATTATCCCCTCTTGGCTCTTGTACATCTTGTATATTTCCCGTCTCTCCCTGCAGCTTACCCGTATTTTTCTCAGAATTTCGAACATCTTGTACCACTTTACATTGTCGAACGCTTTTTCCAGGTCGACAAATCCAGTGAATGTGTCTTGATGTTTCTTTAGCCTTGCTTCCATTATCAAGCGCAACGTCAAATGTGCCTCTCTCGTGCCTATACCTTTCCTAAAGCCAAACCGATCGTCATCCAGCACATCCTCAATTTTCTTTTCTATTCTTCTGTATATTATTCTTGTCAGCAACTTGGATGCATGAGCTGTTAAACTGATTGTGCGATAATTCTCGCCCTTGTCAGCTCTTGCAGTCTTCGGAACTGTGTGGATGATGTTTTTCCAAAGTGAGATATTATGCCACTAGACTCATACATTCTACAAACCAGCGTGAATAGTCATTTTGTTGCCACTTTCCCCAATGATTTTAGAAATTCTGATGGAATGTTACGCATCCCTTCTGCCTTATTTGATTTTAAGTCCCCCAAAGCTCTCTTAAATTCTGATTCTAGTACTGGATTCTCTATCTCCTCTAAATTGACTCCTGTTTCTTTTTCTATCACATCAGACAAATCTTCCCCTCATAGAGGCTTTCAATGTATTCTTTCCACCTATCCGCTCTCTCCTCTGCATTTAACAGTGGAATTCCCGTTTCACTCTTAATATTACCACACTTAATGTCACTGAAGGTTGTTTTGACTTTCCTGTTTGCTGAGCCTGTCCTTCCGACAATCATTTCTTTCTCGCTTTCTTCATATTTTTCCTGCAGCCATTACGTCTTAGCTTCCCTGCACTTGCTATTTATTTCATTCCTCAGCGACATGTATTTCTGTATTCCTAAGTTTCCCGGAACATTTTTGTGCTTCCTCCTTTCATCGATCAACTGAAATACTTCTTCTGTTAGCCACTGTTTCTTCGCAGTTATGTTCTTTGTACCTATGTTTTTCTTTCCAACTTCTGTAACGGCTCTTTTTGAGATGTCCATTGCTCTACAACTGTACTGCCTACTGAGCTGTTCCTTAATGCTGTATCTATAGCCTTCGAGAACTTCAAGCGTATCTCGTTATTCCTTAGTATTTACGTACCCCACTTCTTTGCGTATTGATTCTTCCTGAGTAACGTCCTAAACTTCAGCCTCCTTTTCATCACTACCATATTGTGGTCTGAGGATATCTGCTCCTGGGTACGTCTTATAATCCAGTATCTGATTTCGGAATCTCTGTCTGACCATGATGTAATATAACTGAAATCTTGCAGTACCACCCGGCCTTCTCCAAGTGTACCTCCTCCTCTGGTGTTTCTTGAACAGAGTATTCGCTATTACTAGCTGAATTTTATTACAGAACTAAATTAATCTTTCTCCTCTCTTATTCCTTGTCCGAAGCCCATATTCTCCCGTAACCTTTTCTTCTACTCCTTCCCCTACAACTGCTTCCAGTCCCCTACGACTATTAGACTTTTTGTAGTCTATATTGTGGCCTGTACTGACACAATACTCGGCCACTGCAGCTTTCGCTAGTTGGTCCAGGCGTGTATGTTGTTAATGTTCGACACATCTACCTTCCAAGGCCCGGGTGTAAGGAACGTCGAATCTCCCATTCTAAATATCCATTTTCCAGGAATAAGATTGCAGAGGTGATGTAGCTCATTGGATAGGCTTTCTGCATCTAATATTGCTCGTGCTCTGTACACAAAAGTCCTAAGTGGGTCACTTTGTTACGAAGGGACCACAGCTGGAGGCCTGTAAATGTAAGTCCGTGTGTGTTGACCATACAAGGTGACACACTCTCTTCTCCGAACAAAAATGTTATTGGACATTCAGCTAGACTTACTTGATCAATATGATTTCGACGGACTTCTTCATGTTACCAAATTAAAATGTGTAACTGAAGGAATCCTCGTTTCTGCTGCTCGACCGTGTACAAACAGCATCTGGCAGTCCCAAAAAATGTGGTACTCGTTTATGACATCCATGAATCTCATTTATTTCTTCCGAAAAACTCGAGTCATTATTTAATGACGATCAAACGGCGAGGTACTATTTGATTCAGTTCTGTTTTAAATACGAGAACCAATTGATTGTACTTATGTAAAATCCTCTTCACTTCTTCAATAACGTCTCGTCTCAGTCCACTTAGATTTGCCAAAAGATGTCATTTGAAACGAAGCATTTTGCGCTCTCATGTTTTGTAGAAAATGTTTTTGTTCGGTATTTCTCCAGTCATGTAATGAAATAATATCGGTGGAGGTACTCCCTATGGTGCTAATCGAATTTTTCCGTTCATGCAACACCGTCCTGGTGTTTCTCAACTGAATTTCTAGGCACCGCAAAACAGACACTTTTGACACATTTTTCCAATGACTGTGTGTTTGTGTTTCTTATGCTCTTCAGCGGGATCATAAATGAATTCTTTCTCCTGCCAAACTGTAATCTTTACTTCTGCTTTTCATTTCTTTTACAGTAATTGTTTGTTCATCTGCCTTGCGATTATTATCTTTCACAAACTTCTCTCATTGTAAATCTACTTCATTGCGTATTCTTGTTTCTTCGGCAATTTCTCTGTCTGCTTGCCGAGCGTCTCCCTCTATCCTTTCCTGTAATTTAACCTGTGAATTTTTCTCTCAGTGTATTCATTCTTAGCCGCTGTGAAGCTAACTGTGCTTCTCGCTCCTCACCTGTTTCATTTCTTTGCTGTTCTTTCTGTTCCCTATATTTCAACTCGCCACTGACAAGATCTCTTCTTTCACGTTTCGGCCTCCTGTTAAATGTTAATTTTACTCAACACACTAAACTTCACTTAATTCAGTGTGCACTACCTTACACAATTCACTTTCACGTAAATTTATTTATTCTATCCCTTTACTTTTCGCCGGCCGAAGTGGCCGAGCGGTTCTAGGCGCTACAGTCTGGAACCGCGCGACCGCTACGGTCGCAGGTTCGAATCCTGCCTCGGGCATGGATGTGTGTGTTATCCGTAGGTTAGTTAGGTTTCAGTAGTTCTAAGTTCTAGGGGACTGATGACCTCAGATGTTAAGTCCCATAGTACTCAGAGCCATTTGAACCTTTACTTTTCTTTCGCCCTGTCTAATCGACTTCCGGAAGTATACTGGCGCATGCGTCTAGCCATAGCCTAGGGACAACCGAGTGCAACGTAATTAAATCAATATCAAACTTGGACGGTATTAAAGAAAGCACAAAGAGGCTTATTTGAGAGACGACAATATATCGTGCCTATAACAAGTAAGAATATAACTTTATTTTACTGCATATTTCGTGTAAGGTTGGATACTTATCAAGCTAGATTGCACATTAAACTACAATTTCCAGTAGCAGTTATAAACGGGAAGTAACAGTTTTACAGGGTGCATCTCCCATGTATCCGATCAAAGGGAAGATTATTAGTTTCTAGACGGAGAGATGCTCATGTAATTATGTCTGTAGCAAAACTAAAAGACTGTATTACATAAAATGTTATTATTTGTCCAACAAACATGTTAACGAACAACCTGACATGTGAAACAAACTGGGATAATGAAACTGAAGTTAGAAGACAGTGGGTTGTTAATTAATGGAACTAGATGTGAAATATGGTCTCGTAAACTGACAAACGGCCGCGAGAGCAGTGTGCTGACTGCATGCCCCTCCATATCCGCATCCAGTGACGCCTGTCGGCTGAGGATGAAACGGCGGCCGGTCGGTACCTTTGGGCCTTCTTGGTCTGTTCGGGTACATCTACATCTACATTTATACTCCGCAAGCCACCCAACGGTGTGTGGCGGAGGGCACTTTACGTGCCATTGTCATTACCTCCCTTTCCTGTTCCAGTCGCGTATGGTTCGGGGGAAGAACGACTGTCTGAAAGCCTCCGTGCGCGCTCTAATCTCTCTAATTTTACATTCGTGATCTCCTCGGGAGGTATAAGTAGGGGGAAACAATATATTCGATACCTCATCCAGAAACGCACCCTCTCGAAACCTGGACAGCAAGCTACACCGCGATGCAGAGCGCCTCTCTTGCAGAGTCTGCCACTTGAGTTTATTAAACATCTCCGTAACGCTATCACGGTTACCAAATAACCCTGTGACGAAACGCGCCGCTCTTCTTTGGATCTTCTCTATCTCCTCCGTCAGACCGATCTGGTACGGATCCCACACTGATGAGCAATACTTAAGTATAGGTCGAACGAGTGTTTTGTAAGCCACCTCCTTTGTTGATGGACTACATTTTCTAAGGACTCTCCCAATGAATCTCAACCTGGTACCCGCCTTACCAACAATTAATTTTATATGATCATTCCACTTCAAATCGTTCCGCACGCATACTCCCAGATATTTTACAGAAGTAACTGCTACCAGTGTTTGTTTCGCTATCATATAATCATACAATAAAGAATCCTTCTTTCTATGTATTCGCAATACATTACATTACATTTGTCTATGTAGAGTTTACTTCGGTTTTTAGATGTGAAGTAGCAAGGTGATAATTTCATCCTCCAGCTACAACCCCAGGCAGAACAGTGATTAACGGATCCCGACTAGTTTTGTGTTAGCTGGAGGAACCACCACACATATTACCCAACCAAAACCTAGCTTTTATTAACGATACTTTTGATTCCACTTTGCTACAATCCCTAGACGAATTGATAACTTCAGGACAAATTTCAGTCAATCGAATGTTGCAACATGTGAAACAGTATCACGAGAAACGAAGACTTCTTCCGCTACGTCGACGACACTTTTATCGTGTGGGGACATGGCAAACAGGCGCTAGATGAGTTTCTGGAACACTTCAACATCATCCATCCGAACATCAAATTTACAATGGAAATGGAGGAAAATGGATGCCTCCCCTTCCTTGATATTTTAATGAAGAGGAATGCAGATGGTTCACTAGGCCATGCAGTACTTAGGAAGAAGACACACACAGACCTATACCTTCATGCAACAAGCTGCCACCATCCAGCACAAAGACAAACAGTACTGACCACCCTGGTATATATGGCGCGCGTCGTCTGCGACAAAGACAGCCTACCATCCGAGCTGCAACACCTGAGGGAAGTCTTCCAACAAAATGGCTACAATGAAATGCAGATCAACAGAGTTTAAAAGGAAGAAGGAAGCAGCGAGAACCCCAGAAGAAGATGATGATGATGAAGAAGAAGACAAACGACTCGCGTTCCTTCCGTACGTGGGTCCGCTCTCAGCCAAAATTGCACGACTACTGGGCAAATACAATATCAAAACCCTTCTCCGACCACCACCGAAGACGAGGGAGCTCCTAGGTTCTGCCAAAGACGCGCTGAACCTTAACACACCAGGATATACAGCATACCATGCGAGTGCGGAATACAATACATTGGGCAAACACAGCACTGTATATCTAATCGCTGCGAAGAACATATCAGATATGTGCGACTAGGTCATACAGAAAAATCAGCCATAGCAGAACACAGCATAAATGAAGAACACACCTTCAACTTCGAATACAAGAAGGTACTTTGCCGAGCATCTGGCTTCTGGGAAAGCGTTATCAAAGAATCCACAGAAATAAGGAATCATGACAATCTGGTCAACAGAGATGAGGGACACCAACTCAGCGCAGCATGGAACCCTGCGATAGCGGCAATCCGTCGGGAGCGCGCCCTTCAACGTCCTCCGTCGCGGCCGCAGACAGAATGCTTACACCGAGAACCGAACGCGGCCGCCGGGGAAGCCCGCCATCCCCACCACCGCGCACACGCCGCTGGTCAACCGCAGCCACCCGAGGTCTAGTGAAGGGGGGTGACCGCTCTCCGCGAATCTCGACACTGCGCCAGAAGATGGGTAGTATGACACTTCCCGAAACGTCGCTAGATATCAACGCTACCACCCGGCTGGAGACCCGAGAAACCTTCATCAATAGTTTACGCCGGGAAAGCCTACAGTCAAATTATAATTACTTTCAGTGCATCTACGAAAACCGTAATCTTGTTTCTGGTGATTATCTTTTGTTTGATGCCTAAGATATTCAAATGGGGCAACCATCCATCAGACACCTATGACATGAATATGAACTAGTAATAAATAATGGGAGTAGGTTTAGCAAACAGAATCATCCGATTTGGCACCTCTATATCTCAGAAACTAATAAACATAAACAATGTATTTTGTTTTTTGATGAAAGGGAAGCTCAAAAACGTTTTTTATAGCTTTTCATAGGTGTTCAATAAGACCTGAGTCGAAACAAGGCTCCAGGAGTAGACAACATTCCATTAGAACTACTGACGGCCTTGGGAGAGCCAGTCCTGACAAAACTCTACCATCTGGTGAGCAAGATGTATGAGACAGGCGAAGAAGAAGAATATAATAATTCCAATCCCAAACCGAGCGGGGTGGCGCAGTGGTTAGACACTGGACTCGCATTCGGAAGGACGACGGTTCAATCCCGCGTCCGGCCATCCTGATTTAGGTTTTCCGTGATTTCCCTAAATCGCTCCAGGCAAATGCCGGGATGGTTCCTCTGAAAGGGCACGGCCGACTTCCTTCCCCATCCTTCCCTAATCCGATGAGACCGATGACCACGCTGTCTGGTCTCCTTCCCCAAACCAACCAACAACAATCCAATCCCAAAGAAAGCAGGTGCTGACAGATGTGAAAATTACCGAACAATCAGTTTAATAAGTCACGGATGCAAAATACTAACGCGAATTCTTTACAGACGAATGGAAAAACTTGTAGAAGCCGACCTCGGGGAAGATCAGTTGGATTCCGTAGAAATATAGGAACACGTGAGGCAATACTGACCCTACGACTTATCTTAGAAGCTAGATTAAGGAAAGGCAAACCTACGTTTCTAGCATTTGTAGACTTAGAGAAAGCTTTTGACAATGTTGACTGGAATACTCTCTTACAAATTCTGAAGGTGGCAGGGGTAAAATACAGGGAGCTAAAGGCTATTTACAATTTGTACAGCAACCAGATGGCAGTTATAAGAGTCGAGGGGTATGAAAGGGAAGCAGTGGTTGGGAAGGGAATGAGGCAGGGTTGTAGCCTCTCCCGGATGTTATTCAATCTGTATATCGAGCAAGCTGTAAAGGAAACAAAAGAAAAATTCGGAGTAGGTATTAACATCCATGGAGAAGAAATAAAAACTTTGAGGTTCGCCGATGACATTGTAATTCTGTCAGAGACAGCAAAGGACTTAAAAGAGCAGTTGAACGGTACGGATAGTGTCTTGGAAGGAGGATATAAGATGAACATGAATAAAAGCAAAACGAGGATAATGGAATGTAGTCGAATTAAGTCAGGTGATGCTGAGGGAATCAGATTAGAAAATGAGACACTTAAAATAGCAAAGGATTTTTGCTATTTGGGGAGCAAAAAACTGATGATGGTCGAAGTAGAGAGGATATAAAATGTAGACTGGCAATGGCAAGGAAAGCGTTTCTGAAGAAGAGAAATCTGTTAACATCGAGTATAGATTTAAGTGTCAGGAAGTCGTTTCTGAAAGTATTTGTATGGAGTGTAGCCATGTATGGAAGTGAAACATGGGCGATAACTGGTTTGGACAAGAAGAGAATATAAGGTTTCGAAATGTGGTGCTATAGAAGAATGCTGAAGATTAGATGGGTAGATCATATAACTAATGAGGAAGTATTGAATAGGATTGGGGAGAAGAGAAGTTTGTGGCACAACTTAACTAGAAGAAGGGATCGGTTGGTAGGATATGTTATGAGGCATCAAGGGATCACCAATTTAGTATTGGAGGGCAGCGTGGAGGGTAAAAATCGCAGAAGGAGACCAAGAAATGAATACGATAAGCAGATTCAGAAGGATGTAGGTTGCAGCAGGTACTGAGAGATGAAGAAGCTTGCACAGGATAGAGTAGCATGGAGAGCTGCATCAAACCAGTCTCAGGACTGAAGGCCACAACAACAAAGGTGTTCAATATGACCCCTTTGAGATGCACTGCATATGTCAGTGCGATATTCCAATTGTTTCCGCACTGCCGCGAGCATGTCTTGAGATACAGCTTCTCTAGATGCTGTTATGCGACGTCTCAGTTAATTTCTTGTTGTTGGTGACGGAGGCACAAAAAATGGTTCAAATGGCTCTCAGCACTATGGGACTTAACATCTCAGGTCATCAGTCCCCTACACTTAGAGCTACGTAAACCTAACTAACCTAAGGACATCACACACATCCATGCCCGAAGCAGGATTCGAACCTGCGACCGTAGCAGCAGCGCGGTTCCGGACTGAAGCGCCTACAACCGCACGGCCACATCGGCCGGCTGACGGAGGCACAAAAACAGTCTTTTATCAGAAATAATCACAGGCTGCCCGAGGGGGCCGAGCGGTTCTAGGCGCGTCAGTCCGGCACCGCGCTGCTGCTGCCGTCGCAGGTTCGAATCCTGCCTCTGGCATGGATGTGTGTCATGTCCTCAGGTTAGTTAGGTTTAAGTAGTTCTAAGTCTAGGTGATTGATGACATCAGATGTTAAGTCCCATACTGCTTAGAGCCATTTGAACCATTTTTTGAAATAATCAGATACAGTGGGGTCCGGTGACCTCGGAGGTCAGTAATGTAAGGCTGAATCATTTGGTCCAGTGCGACGGATCCATCGTTCAGTAATCCTTTGATTTAAAAATTCCCGCACTGCCAGATGTCAGTTTGGCGGTGGCCCATCCTATTGGTAAATAAAGTTGTTCGAATCAGTCACCAGTTGTGGGAAAAGAAAGTTCTCCAGCACATCGAGATATGTGCTTTCAGTAAAAGTGTTATCGGCAAATAAAAATAGACCATACAACTTTTCCCGTGAAACTGCACGAGTCCCTCTCATGTTGTAGAACTTCATGTGGTTGTTCCGTACCCCATATTCTCACATTATGGAGGTTCACCTTTCCATTTAAATGGAATGTTGCCTGGTCCCTAAACACTAATCGTGGAAGAAACCGATGCTTCATCTTGCCAAGAACGAAATTGTCGACGCAACAGACGCCAGACGGACATCGGGGACGTGTTGAGCTGTCGAGCTGCACGGCAAACGGATTTCAGCCGACTCCTTGTGAAACTATGGGAGGATGTGAAACTACCCAAGCACTACTCACGCCCCGTCCTCACAGCCTTACTTCTGCCAGTACCTCGTCTCCTAGCTTCCGAACTTTACAGATGCTCTCCTGCGAACCTTGCAGAACTAGCACTCCTGAAAGAAAGTATATTGCGGAGACATGGCTTAGCCACAGCCTGGGGGATATTTCCAGAATGAGATTTTCACTCTGCAGCGGAGTGTGCGCTGATATGAAACTTCCTGGCAGATTGAAACTGTGTGCCGGACCGAGACTCGAACTCGGGACCTTTGCCTTTCGCAGGCAAGTGCTCTACCAACTGAGCTACCCAAGCACGACTCACGCCCCGTGGACACAGCCTTACTGCCGCCAGTACCTCGTCTCCTACCTTCCAAACTTGACAGCGACAGGCAAAGGTCCCGAGTTCGAGTCTCGGTCCGGCACACAGTTTCAATCTGCCAGGAAGTTTCATATCAGCGCACACTCCGCTGCAGAGTGAAAATCTCATTATGGCGGATGTGTTCGACGTCTGTGTGAGTCACTCGGGGACGGCCCGGCGATTCGTCATTACACAAACGACCTGTGTCTCGTAATTGTTCATGCCATCGTCTAATGCAGCTATAGACTAACTAGTAATAAGTGAAAAATAGAAAATTCAGGTCGAATCTCTCAAAGAAAAGGGATGGGTTACAGCATAAATAGTAAGGGATAGGAAATTAGAAACTTTTATTAAATCTCATTCTAATGCCACGGGAAAAATCAAGTCATGCTGGAGACAGAGGCGGAAGCTGGAGGCATGCCGGTAAGTCACAAGTTGGTCAGGCATTCGATACGTTACGACACTGCTTGTCGAGTGAGATGACGCACTCAGCAGAAAGAAGACTGCGACGGTAAACAAAACGAAGCGGGACAGGCTTACTCGTTAGCTCGTAAGACATATCTCAAGAAATTCTATCTCTTACGCAAGAGTGTTTTGCGAGTAATTGATACTGCAGTTAACAGCTTGTTACGTGAACATACCAGAATAAGGATGACATTGGCGTTGTAGCCACAAGTTAGCTCCCTTGAAATGCCCCAGCTTTCCACCTCCCGTAAGAGTTGATCATTAGGATCGATGGCATTCACTGTAACAGCAGTTGCCGGCTGGAGTGGCCGAGCGGTTCTAGACGCTTCAGTCTGGAAACGCGCGACATCTACGGTCGCAGGTTCGAATCCTGCCTCGGGCATGGATGTGTGTGATGTCCTTGGGTTAGTTAGGTTTAAGTAGTTCTAAGTTCTAGGGGACTGATGACCTCCGTTGTTAAGTCCCATAGTGCTCAGAGCCATTTGGACCATTTGTAATAGCAGTCGATTCCATGATTACGATGCTGTAGTGAATCCTAGACGTTTCACCTCGGTGAACTAGCCGAAGATGTACTCGATATGACGGTCGTAACCTAGGGAATTTCACGCTGTTTGCCACCTACCACCTAGTATAGGAGACACTGACTCTTCCAACAGTAGCACATGGCAGAGTGCTGCCAGCACTGAACTTCAACGTGGAAGCCAACTGTAGGACTTCCTGTGGTCAACGTTCCTGTTCAACAATCAGGTGCCTCCGCGTGCTGAAACCCACCAGGCCAGAGGAACGGCGGCCGTTGTGGCCGAGCGGTTCTAGGCGCTTCAGTCTGGAACCGCGCGACCGCTACTGTCGCGGGTTCTGAACCTGGCTTGGGTATGGATGTGTGTGATGTCCTTAGGTTAGTTAGGTTTAAATAGTTCTAAGTTCTAGGGGACTGATGACCTCAGGTGTTAAGTCTCATAGTGCTCAGAGCCAGCCAGAGGAACGAAATCGACCAATCACACGACATTGCTGATGGGTCCTCAAGGGTCATTGTAGTATTGGAGTGGAATTGAGGAGACTCCAAAAGCCAGTTCCAGACCACTTCATGCTGAGCAACGACTACACAGCTCGACAGCAACCTGTTGTGGCACCAGGGTAGCTAACATCTTCGCCAGGGCGTTCACACGCTGAGCTGATGGGACAGATGTCAGCTAGAGTCCAAACTGCTGCTGAATGAGCATCAGCCGAGGCTGCTGCCGCAGAACAACGGATTGTAAACATTGTAAATAAATAATTGGACTCTAATAATGTTTCACTAGCATCGCAGATGCTTCATGTGTTCCTAACTGTTATCCTGACTTCACGCAGAAGTGACTCCACTAGCCCCTCTGTAATACACTTATGAGCTCTGACATGTCCCCACCTCAACAAAGTAATGGAACGTTAGAGAACATTTTCCAACATCCTAGAACATTCTCGCTCTGGAAAATTCTTGAACCTCCCGGAACATTCTAGAACACTGTTGAATCTTCAGGTAGATTCTATAACATTCTGGAACATTCTAGAAGTCTCCAACACCCTATAAGGAACATTTTGGACAGCTTAGCCACTTCGGTACTCAGTTTCCAGCTGCTTCATCGATAAGAAGTGTATTGGTGCCATGACCACTTTTGGCACACGTATCTTTGAGTCCTACCCCTGCAGTTCCAACCCAAAATCTTCTTCACAGATAAGTGTCGGAGGGCTACCATACCTTATAATTAAAATGGGGGTGTGCGGGTGGATTGTGGTGTTGCAGCGGCACACATGGACAAACATCTACCAATTACCCTGAATCAAATGGTTGAAATGGCTCTGAGCACTACGGGACTTAACATCTATGGTCATCAGTCCCCTATAACTTAGAACTACTTAAACCTAATTAACCCAAGGACAGCACACAACACCCAGTCATCACAAGGCAGAGAAAATCCCTGACCCCGCCGGGAATAGAACCCGGGAACCCGGGCGTGGGAAGCGAGAACGCTACCGCACGACCACGAGCTGCGGACTACCCTGAACCCAGAATAAACTTTTCACTCTGCGCTAGACTATAGGAGATGTACTAGTGGAAGTAGAGCTGTGAGGATGGATCGTGGGTCGTGCTCACGTAGCTCATTTGGTTGAGCACTTGCTCGTGAAAGGCAAAGGTCCCATTTTCGGATGCTGGTCTCACACTCAGCTTTAATTACCAGAAAGTTCCAATTATCCTGTGTTTCGTGATACATTCAGATCTCACTTTTCGTATTCGTGTATCATTCTTCGGGTCATATCTGCAACTACATCCACATCTTTTGTGAAGTTCATGATAGAAGGCGCTTCCCATTGCAACATTGTTCGTTCCCGGTAGCACGACAGACTGTCAATTCTAAGGGCCCGGGTTCGATTCCCGGCTGGGTCGGAGATTTTCTCCCCTCAGGGACTGGGTGTTGTGTTGTCCTAATCATCATCATTTCACCCCCGTCGACGCGCAAGTCGCCGAAGTGGCGTCAAATCGAAAGACTTGCACCAGGCGAGCGGTCTACCCGACGGGAGGCCCTCGTCACACGCCATTATTATTATTGCAACATTTATTGGGACTACTTCCAGCTTCAATCGCGTATGGCGCATAGGAAGAATGATAACTTACATGCCACAGTGCACACCTGAATCAGCTAAACTTCGACTTCGTGGTCCCTACAAGAAAGATATGTAGGGGGTTGTAATATATTCGTAGATTTATCACTTAATGCTGGGTCTTGAAACTTCTTAAGTAACGTTTTGGTGTGTATCCATGAGCGCCTACCAATTCAGGTTTTTCACCATCTCTACGACAAACCTGTTACTGTACTTGATGCCCTTATTTGGTGTGGTCTCACACACTTTATCAATATCCTGGGACGAGTCACACGAGTATTTTATAAACAATTCCCTTCGTAAACTAATTGTACTTTCCCAGTATATTGCCAGTCAAGTGAAATCGCTATTGGCTTGTTGTATGACTAAGCCTATGGGATAATTTTACATCCCCACAAACTGTTATATCCAGCTGTTTGTGTGAGATCGCTGATTCCAATTGTGACTCATTGATACTGCAGTTGTAGAACACTCCGTTCTTTCGAGTTGTGAAGTGCATGATAATTTTACACATTTAAAGTGAGATGCTAACCCTTGTGCCAATAAAATCTTATCAAGCTCTGTCTGAATATTTGTGAAGTTTCTTTCAAACAGTACTTAATTACAGATAACGTCAGCATAAACGAAAAGGCAGAGGTTATTGTTGTCTGACAGGTCACTTATATACAAAGAGCAGCATGGTGCCCAACAGATTTCCCTTGAACTTACCTGAATTTACTTCCGCGTATGCTGATGACTCTCTATCCAACATACTGCTACCTCCCTATCAACAAATCCACAGTCCAGTCACAAACATTTGAAACCCTATATGATGCTACTTCTATTAATTACTCTGTATCACAAAGTCTCGGGATGAAATGAGGTGGTTGTCTGCAAACTGTAATAAATACACTGTATAATCATTTACTGGGCTCACCGTATTTGTATATATTTCCTTGCAGTAATGTAGAATTTGTTCTGTGCGTATTTTATGCAGTGTAGCGGAAATGCAGCTTCTCTGAAGAATTTCTTTTGTATCTTCAATTGATATTCATTTGCTTGATACTAATTTGCCAAGTTTAGTTTTTGATTTAGAGTTCTGTATAACTTTTGGATTGATTTTATTATCTTTTGTTTTATCTAACTGCTTCTAAGGCTTACCCAGACTGTCTAATGGCTGCCTCAAAGAATTATTGTCACTAGCAAAACAATAAGATTTATTTTTGATCTACCAACTCTAAACCCTTCTTGTTCTTTTGCATCCATTTATTTAAATTCTTGTTCTAAGAAACGTTTAAAAACTCTTCTAAAATCTGCGTATGGTAACTGTAACTTTTATACCTCTACAATTTATGCACTCATATTTTCCCCCCTTTTTTATGTTTTATTGAAATGTATCCTCTTTTCCAATTACTAGGTACAACCTCAACAATCAAACAGTTTTCGAAAAGGTTTTTTTAATATTTCATGTAATTTATCGGTATCAGATTTTAATAATTTCGCAGGACTGCCTCCAATTTCTCTAGCTCTACAATTCTCTAAAAGTTTTATTGCTTCTCTGACTACTTCTGTATCAGAAGGATGTACTAATTTGTTCCCTCATCTGTTGGTCCATTACATTCACTCAGAATATTGGGCAATTCTTGTGTTAATAGCTATAAAACATATTTTTCCCGTGAATAATCTACTTAATATGCTTCGTTCATTTAGAATTACTTCTTACATTCTTTATTGTAAACCCTATTTCTGTACTGCTTGTCCCTACAAGAAAATATTCTACTTTTTGTCATGATTGTATTTTACTTGTACTGGAGATCTATGAATAGCAATAATAATAATAATAATAATAATAATAGTAATAAAAGATAGATCTTTTCCGCTACTACATAATGTAATATAAGAAAGTATAGTCGCAATGAATGAATCCTAAGTTGAACGGTGTTTCTTATTTTGTACCTCCTGATACGTGGGTGAAACAATAGCGACAGGATAGAACGGAAGTGCTCCGCACGTGTGCCGGATGTTACTGAATGCTGCAGCTGCCGTCTGAATACCATCTTGGTGCTAACGACACCAGGACGCACACCTGTCGCTGAGAATGCAGAATAGCTACCTCAGCGGATACTACACGCCCCGCTATGAACACGCAACCGGTAAGGCTGCGATGTTTTCCAGGTTGGGATATTAGAAGCTAACTCGTGCCTGAATGGCTGTGTCTCACGACCTATATAAGAAACAACGAAGTGACAAAACGTTGTATTTCGTCGGCGTCCTCTGAGCAGCAGCCAGCATGTACCGGCGGTCCATCTCCCTTCTGATGCTGCTAGCTACGTGCTTTGGTAAGCAAAGTGATCCGTTAATTCTGGGTGTTGTCTTCAGTCCGGAGACTTTTTTGATACGTATCTCCACGCTAGTCTACCCTGTTCAAGGCTCTTCATCTCTGGATAACTTCAAAAAAGAAAAAATCAAAAGCTTACGACGCTCAGGTATGTGTCGGGGTATTTCGTCACCACACAGTTCTCCCGGCCCTTTTGCAAACTTTGTGGATGACTACTACATCCTACATCCACTTGAAGCTGCTTGCTGTAGTCAACTTTTGGTCTCCCTCACTATCTCACCAACCCCCCCCCCCCCCTCTCCTCCACCGTAGACACCTTCCTCCACTTACAGATTAAGTATATCTTGTTGCCTCTGGCTGTGTCCTATCGAATCATTTTTTAGTTTTGTCAAATTGTGCAACAAAACATCACTTTCTCAAATTCGATTCAATACCTCTTTGTTAGTGACTCGATTGACTCATTTAATCTTCAACATTCTTTCGTAATATCAAATTTCAAAAGTTTCTATTTTCACCTTGTCTCTATTGCTACTGTCAGTATTTCATCTTCATAAAACGCAACCTTAGACTCCACACAAATGCGTTATGAACAGACGCAATAACAAATACAGTAATATTCGGGTTTACTGCAGTTCGCTTTTCTGTTGCTTTGGAAATGTCCGTTTCACATGTGTTTTACTTTTTCCGCCGTAAGTTATTTTGCTGACCAAAAAGGTAAACCCGTCTACCACTTCCAGTGTCTCATTTTGTAATCTAATTCACGCAGCATCATCTAAACTAAGCCGACCAACCACCATTGCAGTACCGTATATAAAATAAGAGTATTAAACTTTTATTAATGTCATCGTATAATATCTTTTCACGACCCTGATCATTTCATTCAACTAATCCTACAAGGAATTTGAGGTTGCAAAAACTGACATAATGTGTTTTATATCGACCATCTGGATTGCATGTATCTGTAAAATTGTGACTGGTTTCGGTTCCATCAAACCATCTTCAGAACTGAGTGTTTCGGCTAAAAACGTAACCCATCAGTTTCTACAGGTAAATTTACATGCCATGTCAACACACGTAATTTTAACGCTTTTAAAATTTTGAAAGTTTTTGAATTTCAGGATATGGATCCAGAATTAAATAAAAAGGTGAAAATATCTATGAGGTATAGAAGCGCCAAAGAAACTGGTATAGGCATGCTTATTCAAATAAAGAGATATGTAAACAGGCAGAATACGGCGCTGCAGTCGGCAACGCCTATATAAGACAACAAGTGTCTGGCGCAGTTTTTAGATCGGTTACTGCTGCTACAATGGCAGGTTATCAAGATTTAAGTGAGTTTGAAGTTGGTGTTATATTCGGCGCACGAGCGATGGCATGCAGAATCTCCGAGGTAACGGTGAATTGGGGATTTTTCCCGTACGACCATTTCACGAGTGTACCGTGAATATCAGGAATCCGGTAAAACATCAAATCTCCAACATCGCTGCGGCCGGAAAAAGACCCTGTAAGAACGGGACTGGCCGGCCGAAGTGGCCGTGAAGTTAAAGGCGCTGCAGTCTGGAACCGCAAGACCGCTACGATCGCAGGTTCGAATCCTGCCTCGGGCATGGATGTTTGTGATGTCCTTAGGTTAGTTAGGTTTAACTAGTTCTAAGTTCTAGGGGACTAATGACCTCAGCAGTTGAGTCCCATAGTGCTCAGAGCCATTTGAACCAAGAACGGGACTAACGACGACTGAAGAGAATCGCAAGTGCAACCCTTCTGCAAATTGCTGCAGATTTCATTGCAGGGCGATTAACAAGTGTCAGCGTGCGAACCATTCAACAAAACATCATCGACATAGACTTTAAGAGCCGAAGGCACACTTGTGTACCATTGATGACCGCACGACACAAAGCTTTACGCCTCGCCTGGGCCCGTCAACAGCGACATTGGACAGCTGATGGCTGGAAACATCTTGACTCGTCGGACGAGTCGCGTTTCAAATTGTATCGAGGGGATGGACGTGTACCGATATGGAGATAAACTGACGAATCCATGGAGCCTGCATGTAAGAAGAGGACTGTTCAAGGTGATGGAGGATCTGTAATGGTGTGGGGCTTGTGCAATTTGAACCCTGATACGTCTAGATACGACTCTGATAAGTGGGACGTACGTACGTATCCTGTCTGATCACTCGCATCCATTCATGTCCATGTGCATTCCGACGGATTTGGGCAATTCCAGCAGGACAATGCGATACCCCGCACGTCCAGAATTGCTCCAGAGGGGCTCCAGGAACACTCTTCCGAGTTTAAACACTTCCGCTGGTCACCAAACTCTCCAGACATGAGCATCTGGGATGCCTTGCAACGTGTTGTTCAGAAGAGATCTCCACCCTGTCGTACTCTTGATTCCTTTTTTATACAATCAAAAGCCATTTTTCACAGTAAGTGCCACAGTTTCTTCTTTTACCACTCGCTTTTCCTGCCATAGAAGCTAAACTATCTGAAAAATGATCTGGACACCCCAATGTAATGCGGAATGGACCACTAGATTTCACGGAAGGCGGACCCGCAGAGGCGGGGAGTATATTATGTAGTCAGTGGAGAAGCAGTGACAGCAGAACGGGTTGATCAGGAGAGTTCAGTGATTTCGAACTTTGACTTGTCATTTGATGTCAGCTGAGTAACAAGTTCATCAGAGACATTTCAAGTCTGCGATGTGACTGTGAAGTGGAAACGTGAAGAAATAGATACAGCTGTACCGAGACTAGACAGACCTCGTGTACTGACAGACAGCAGTCCCAGAGCATTTCGGAGGGCGATTGTAAGAAAATCTTATGAAGTCAACGAAAGGAATCATTCGTGAGTTCTAAAGACCTACCACCAGTCCAGGTAGTACAAGGACTGTGCGTAGGGAGCTGAAAAGAATACAGCGGTCGAGAGGCTCCTCGTAGGCCACACATTTCTGTTGTCAGTGTTGAACGAGATTAGAGGCGGTGTAAAGAGCGACGGTCCTAGACAATGGATAGCTGGAAACGAGTGATTCAGAGCGATACAACACGTTGTACCTTGAGGTAATACGATGGAAGCGTTTGGGTTTGACGGATGCCCGAGAACGTGTAGTGGCAACACTGAACTACCGAGGAAGTGGCGCTACCGTATGGGGCTGTTTCCGTGTTTAGGTTGTAGGCCCCTTATGGAGTTTAAGAAAACGCTAAAGGCCGAAGGATATGACCACATTTTTGAGCATTGTGTACTGTAAGCAGCCCGGAGACGTTGGCTGTATCAGCGCGACATTGCAGCCTATCGTAAAGCTGCAGCTATGAGGAAATGGTTTGTAACATTCCTTAGATAAACTGGCCTTCCCGGAGTCCACCCTGCACTAAGTGGAATATCTTTGGACTATGTTAGAACGTCGACTTCGCTCCAGACCCTAGCGTCCAACACCGCCATCTTCTCTGGTTTCGCCGGGCGTTGTTTTTATCTGTATCTACTTATTTCTTGGTAATAAGACTTCTGAAGAAGGCCCATTTATAAGGGTTCAAAACTAGGTAAAGAGTTTTGACTACTACCTAATCCGACTGGTGACTTTTTTTATTCCATATATTACATTTGCACATTTTCTGCTGCAACCATGGTTAAGAGCCTAATATCTATTACGCATGGCGATATATTAAAGTTTCTTGTGCATTTTTTATTTATGTTAACGACTGAAAGCTCGTGAAGTCAAGATCGCACACAAATTCTTCTTTATTTGAATTGATTACTAGCTTCGGCTAACAATTTAGCCATCTTCAGATCTAAGATATAAAACAGACTTTTGCATGTTAGCGACATACAACAGCTTACAGAACTGTACATAATATTGTAGCAGTATTCAGGAGTATACACGGTGGTTCTTATTAACGATTAAAAAACCTCCTAAACGACTTAGATGGCACTGAGACACGTAATTTAATATAAGACACATGGGGTCGCAAATGTCGTGAAGTACCTCAAAAGTGGATGGCTAGTGCTGATAATGTGACGTCACCACATGACATACCTCACCACACGTGCAGTGATTGAGCCTATCTGTCTGTCGCACCTGATCATTCCAATTCAAGTACTGCCGTCGGTATGGCTCTGAGCCCACATGGGCGAATTTGCGCCAGGGACTCAGACTTTGAGTTTTGCGTCTGGCAGGCAGAATTTTTTGCATTTCCAAGGGGGAGGTTACCATGAGAAAAAGATTGAATAATCAACGAAAGGATAACGTTCTACGAGTCAGGGCGTGGAATGTCAGAAGCTTGAACGTGGTAGGGAAAACTAGAAAATCTGAAAAGGGAAATACAAAGGCTCAATCTAGATATAGTAGGGGTCAGTGAAGTGAAGTGGAAGGAAGACAAGGATTTCTGGTCAGATGAGTATCGGGTAATATCAACAGCAGCAAAAAATGGTATAACAGGCGTAGGATTCGTTATGAATAGGAAGGTAGGGCAGAGGGTGTGTTACTGTGAACAGTTCAGTGACCGGATTGTTCTAATCAGAATCGACACCAGACCAACACCGACAACGATAGTTCAGGTATACATGCCGACGTCGCAAGCTGAAGATGAACAGATAGAGAAAGTGTATGAGGATATTGAAAGGGTAATGCAGTATGTAAAGGGGGACGAAAATCTAATAGTCATGGGCGACTGGAATGCAGTTGTAGGGGAAGGAGTAGAAGAAAAGGTTACAGGAGAATATGGGCTTGGGACAAGGAATGAAAGAGGAGAAAGACTAATTGAGTTCTGTAACAAATTTCGGCTAGTAATAGCGAATACCCTGTTCAAGAATCACAAGAGGAGGAGGTATACTTGGAAAAGGCCGGGAGATAAGGGAAGATTTCAATTATATTACTTCATGGTCAGGCAGAGATTCCGAAATCAGATACTGGATGGTAAGGCGTACCCAGGAGCAGATATGGACTCAGATCACAATGTAGTAGTGATGAAGAGTAAGCTGAAGTTCCAGACATTAGTCAGGAAGAATCAATACGCAAAGAAGTGGGATACGGAAGTACTAAGGAATGACGAGATACGTTTGAAGTTCTCTAACGCTATAGATACAGCAATAAGGAATAGCGCAGTAGGCAGTACAGTTGAAGAGGAATGGACATCTCTAAAAAGGGCCATCACAGAGGTTGGGAAGGAAAACATAGGTACAAAGAAGGTAGCTGCGAAGAAACCATTGGTAACAGAAGAAATACTTCATTTGATTGATGAAAGGAGGAAGTACAAATATGTTCCGGGAAAATCAGGAATACAGAAATACAAGTCGCTGAGGAATGAAGTAAATAGGAAGTGCAGGGAAGCTAAGACGAAATGGCTGCAGGAAAAATGTGAAGACATCGAAAAAGATATGATTGTCGGAAGGACAGACTCAGCATACAGGAAAGTCAAAACAACCTTTGGTGACACTAAAAGCAACGGTGGTAACATTAAGAGTGCAACGGGCATTCCACTGTTAAATGCAGAGGAGAGAGCAGATAGGTGGAAAGAATACATTGAAAGCCTCTATGAGCGTGAAGATTTGTCTGATGTGATAGAAGAAGAAACAGGAGTCGATTTAGAAGAGATAGGGGATCCAATATTAGAATCGGAATTTAAAAGAGCTTTGGAGGACTTACGGTCAAATAAGGCAGAAGGGATAGATAACATTCGATCAGAATTTCTAAAATCATTGGGGGAAGTGGCAAGAAAACGACTATTCACGTTGGTGTGTAGAATATATGAGTCTGGCGATATACCATCTGACTTTCGGAAAAGCATCATCCACACAATTCCGAAGACGGCAAGAGCTGACAAGTGCGAGAATTATCGCACAATCAGCTTAACAGCTCATGCATCGAAGTTGCTTACAAGAATAACATACAGAAGAATGGAAAAGAGAATTGAGAATGCGCTAGGTGACGATCAGTTTGGCTTTAGGAAAAGTAAAGGGACGAGAGAGGCAATTCTGACGTTACGGCTAATAATGGAAGCAAGGCTAAAGAAGAATCAAGACACTTTCATAGGATTTGTTGACCTGGAAAAAGCGTTCGACAATATAAAATGGTGCAAGCTGTTCGAGATTCTGAAAAAAGTAGGGGTAAGCTATAGGGAGAGATGGGTCATATACAATATGTACAACAACCAAGAGGGAATAATAAGAGTGGACGATCAAGAACGAAATGCTCGTATTAAGAAGGGTGTAAGACAAGGCTGTAGCCTTTCGCCCCTACTCTTCAATCTGTACATCGAGGAAGCAATGATGGAAATAAAAGAAAGGTTCAGGAGTGGACTTAAAATACTAGGTGAAAGGATATCAATGATACGATTCGCTGAGGACATTGCTATCCTGAGTGAAAGTGAAGAAGAATTAAATGATCTGCTGAACGGAATGAACAGTCTAATGAGTACACAGTATGGTTTGAGAGTAAATCGGAGAAAGACGAAGGTAATGAGAAGTAGTAGAAATGAGAACAGCGAGAAACTTAACATCAGGATTGATGGTCACGAATCAAAGAAGTTAAGGAATTCTGCTACCTAGGCACTAAAATAACCAATGACGGACGGAGCAAGGAGGACATCAAAAGCAGACTCGCTATGGCAAAAAAGGCATTTCTGGCCAAGAGAAGTCTACTAATATCAAATACCGGCCTTAATTTGAGGAAGAAATTTCTGAGGATGTACGTCTGGAGTACAGCATTGTATGGTAGTGAAACATGGACTGTGGGAAAACCGGAACAGAATCGAAGCATTTGAGATGTGGTGCTATAGACGAATGTTGAAAATTAGATGGACTGATAAGGTAAGGAATGAGGAGGTTCTACGCAGAATCGGAGAGGAAAGGAATATGTGGAAAACACTGATAAGGAGAAGGGACAGGATGATAGGACATCTGCTAAGACATGAGGGATTGACTTCCATGGTACTAGAGGGAGCTGTAGAGGAAGACAGAGATTGTAATACGTCAAGCAAATAATTGAGGACGTAGGTTGCAAGTGCTACTCTGAGATGAAGAGGTTAGCACAGGAAAGGAATTCGTGGCGGGCCGCATCAAACCAGTCAGTAGACTGATGACAAAAAAAATACAGTCATTTATTTACTTTGAGGTAAGACTTGTTGCCGGCCGGTGTGGCCGAGCGGTTCTAGGCGCTTCAGTCTGGAATCGCGCGACCACTACGGTCGCAGGATCGAATCCTGCCCGGGCATGGATGTGTGTGATGGTCTTAGGTTAGTTAGGTTTCAGAAGTTCTAAGTTCTAGGGGACTGATGACCTCAGCTGTTAAGTCCCATAGTGCTCAGAGCCATTTGAACCATTCTCTGGTTTCCGCTCTTGTGGAGGAACTGGCTGTCATTCCTCAATAAACATTCATGTCGTCTCACTGAAAGTGTCTACGGAGAATTGGAGCTCTCATTAGGGCGCTGGACACAGCCCACTATAATGTCCTCTGTCTGGATACTTTTGATCAGAGAGATTATTTTTCCCTCACCCACCTTTTCCTCGGGCTAACTCATATCTTCCTACATAGAACCAAATTATTTGTGGCAGCCTGATCTCCGAAAACCCGCTCAAGTGACCAAATCACGATAATAATTTCTCCGCTATAGCAACACATGGTTTTTTCTCCCATTCCTACTCTCTTAATTTCTCCCGTCCTAATTTAATCTTGAAAAGTCCTACCTCAGCTTCGTTTCCAAACGTCTTTTTCTAGGCTGCTTGTTCTTAAATTTGGGCATTTATTGAGATGCCATACAGCTGAAAGTGCTGTCCATAAATGACGAACGTACGGATCCTTGTCCTTTCCAACAGGGTATCGTTTAATTGTCTTGTTATGGCTTTTACTAGTCACTCTCCATGGGGTTCATATATTTCGTCAGTTTGTGTGAAAGAAAAATTTCGGTGTTTAGGAAAGAGATGAAATACAAGGTAATTATCAACATGGATGGGAATATACCTCAGAGAGTAGCCAAAATAGATTACGTGAAATCGTGACTTGCAAGTAAGTAGGATAATGATTTGAAGCGATAAAAAGTGGAGTTGACTCTCCTTGCGAAACAAGATGTGACCACTGAAGACGTATCTTACCACCCTGATAAAAATATTGAAGTAATAACCACCATCAAACACAGGACAACGGCATATTCTGGGGAATTCCACCGAAGTGAAACGTACAACTTTATGGAACTCGTCACTGAAGAAAAGTTAGGATGTTGACTTAGGAGCTGAAGAAGAGCTTACCTGACGAAGAATCTCTGAGAGTGGCTCGACACCCAGCACTCACTGCCCCATTGATCAGAACAACTGAGAATGTAGGAATGTACTCTATTATTGTCAGCAATATTCAATGAAAAACAAATCGTTCAAGCTCAGTAGTTCTTTTGTATTTGAGCTTCTTTTGAATTTTCAAGCGGTGACTCATCGTGTACAAATAACTTACAGGAATGCATCTGGGTGATGTCGTCGACAACAGCCGATATTTCGACAGGAACACTCCCTGAAGTTTTCAGGGCAGAACTGCAACAAGTGAGAGATGTGTAAGGGAATTTAAAACCTCGGTTTCTCCGAGAAAATCCGGAAAGATAACACTCGCAACCACTGTAAACACTAGCGCCATCACGAACCATAGATGACCGACGTTGGAAGGTATCGATGGTGAAATTGACAATCAACAGGTGACGGAGCATAAGAGAGGTGGATTCCACCATCTCAGATCAGGATCCTTTTAGGTTCCGTAGAGGATGATCTTGATTTGCGTAAGCCGTGTGTCTAGCGTATTCCTTGCAGATGTGGCATGTCATGTATTGGTCAGAATATCGGGACTGTGGAGGACCGGTGTACTGAGCACACACACGCTTACAACAGCCGAGCAAATCTACCACCGTAGAACATTGTCTTGGCACTGGTCATCCTGTGGAGTATAACAACACGGAGAATCTGGCATGCACTTCCAGGTAGTGCGTAGTATTGTTAAGGAAGCTGTTGAAATTAAATTAGCAAGTAACCTTACAAACAGAGATGGTGGTTTCCGCTCAAATTGTGCTTGGAATACTGCTCTCTCCCTCGTCAGAAAACAGAAGGTCCGAGTTTATGCTCCCTGACCTGTTGATTATTAATTTCACTATCCGTAATTTCTGATGTGCGTCATCTTTGGTTTGTGAGGGCGCCAGTGTTTACAGTGTGTATGTGTGTGTGTGTGTGTGTGTGTGTGTGTGTGTGTGTGGTTGTGTATCTTCCCAGAGTTTCTCTGAAACCCGAGGTACTAAATTCCCTTGCATAGCGCTTACTTACAGCTGTTTTACCTTGAAAATGGCAAGGTGTGATCCTGTCAGAATATCGGTGGCTGTCGACGACATCACCCGGCTGGATTCCCGTAACTCATTTGAACGTTGTATATAACGGAAGAAACTAAGGTCTCACGTGGCTTAGCCTGTTTACAAAATACCTGCTACTCATTCCCGTGTTCAAGGTGATTTTTTCCACCGTATATAAACTACAGGGATTGATCGATGAGAGGATACGGAACAACAAAGGTCTGATGAACTTACGTCCGGAAATGCATGGGTTCCATGCTAGAGACCATTTATTCAATCATACATTGTTACTGCGGTCTAATAAGCGTTGTACAATGCTGCCACAGTTACAGTATGTGTTGAAAATGGCTTCCATGTGCCTCAAGGCGTGTACGGACCGTGGCATGTTCTGTCACACACGTTCACATCAGCCAGGCTCATCTGAACAGCGTCAAAGGCAGTATGGCCCAGTGTCTCCACATGTGGAATGGGCTCTGCATACATAATACTTTTGAGATGGCACCATAACCAGAAATCGTACTGGCTGAGATCTGGTGAACGAGCAAGCGACGTGGAAGGAAGACTGGTCCCAAAATACGTTGCCAATTATCCCGACCTACAAATTCCGGCTGCACCGATGATGATGATTCGCTATCACCATACCATGGGGATTCTCGTACATAAACAGACGCAGAGATGAACGATATGAAAGTTGAAGATACCACTCCACATAAAAGCAGCCTCATCTGCGAATAGGATGAATGACACAAATCAGGAATCGTGATTGCCTGATGAACAAACCAGTGACAAAACTGCTCCCGATGTAGAAAGCCTGACAGTTGTAAGCCCTGTTCGCGCTGTAAGTGGTGAGTGTAGTAACAGTTGTCGTGAAGAACGTTCCACACGATCGTCTGGCTTACACTGTGCTGGCGGGTCAACTGCCACGGCGGTCGCCTTCCACAGTAATAATCACATTTTCCTCCAAGTCTAGTGTCCGAAGATTTCGTGTATGTCCTTCGTGATTTCCTACTTCTTGAAACAACCCTGTCTCAGACAAACGGCGAAAGACTGTTGCCAACAATGAATGCTGTGATTGTTGTAGGCGGAGATACGTCTCCTGATACAATCTTGCTGCCCGCCGCCCGTTGACATTTGCATTTCCGTAAGTAAACACCTTGTCGGCAAGCTCTCGATTCGAGTACGGAACCATTGTATACAATGCTGTATCATGTCCACTACAAGGTGAGTCGGCAAGAGAAGTGAATCGGACTAAACATTAGCGATGACTATGGCAAGAGAGGGCGCTAGTGAATGACATATGAGGGGAACAGTACCAGCCTCTAGGAGGAAACCATGGACACTGTAACTGCGGCTGCATGGTACAGCGCGTATTAGAACGCAGTCTCTGCGATAAGGTATGAATGAAAAAATGGTCTCTAGCATGGAAACCTTGCATTTCCGGACAAAAGTTCGTTAGACCTTTTTGGTTTCACATTCTCTCATTGATCAAGCCCTAGCGTTTGTACACGGAAAAAATGACCCTGTAGTGTACATGTGGTTGACGTCACTGACTTATTTTGAACTGGGCAGAACTAAATTGTGCCTCACGCTGGGTTTACGTTTCGTTTTGCAGCGGAATTTTACCCTCTGCATGAGATCGCCGTGCACGATCCAAAGTCGTTCGACCTGCTCTACAGCTCCACTTCGGGGCCTCACAACGAGTCGTGGCACTTCGCGGCGCCTGTTAAACTCACCGCTGTCATCCTACCGTCGCAGGTCTTCAACTTCAACTCTGGAGGTATGTGGCGACTTAAACCCTCACACGAACAAACAATCCTGTCGGAGGAACATCCGAAACTGAGCACTATAGCACAGGTTGAAAATATCGCTTCAGTTGTAAGGTTCTTTTTACTGAAAATACGACCGGTTTCGGGCTCTTATATACCGATCATCAGAAGTCATAACTTTGTGCGCTTGGGCCACAGCACATAGTTATAACACCTGATGATGGGAATTTAAGAGCCCGAAACCTGTAGTGCTTTAAATAAGAAGAACCTTCCATCTGAAGCGGTATTTTCAACCACTGCTGTCACAAGAAATTGTGTTGGAAATGTAAAAAGGGGCAGTATTATCCGTCGAAATCTCGTCTGCCCATGTATGTGTGTGTGTGTGTGTGTGTGTGTGTGTTTGTGTATGTGTGTGTGAGTGAGAGAGAGAGAGAGAGAGAGAGAGAGAGAGAGAGAGAGAGAGAGAGAGGTGGGAGGGAGTAAATACAGAGACAGCCTGAAGCTTAATGATAAACTTTCAGTTGAGCAGAGCTGTTGAGTCCCAATGTGGATACGCTGTTGTTCAGAAAAGCCCCAAGGCTGTTTTATGGTGACAGGTACCCCAGCTCAGCTAAAACTTGAATAAAACTCCTTTTGAAATACGAGTATGTGTGTGATTTGTTACCCATCAACGTCATTTATCTGTAAATACTTTAGAGTAGAATTTCCCTTTGAAGTTTTCTTCTTCTCAGCATGGCCCGCAGCTTGCATAATGTCATAATGTGACATCTTCTTTATACTTTTGAAACTTAGGTGCAAATAGTTTATTCCTTGTTGTTGTTTTTACATATTTAGCCAACTACAGCTTATCTCTGCCTGCTAAAGAGATAAAACAAAGTAGTCAGGCAATGATTTTTTGTTTAAGCTCAATCACCAATCAAAGAATAGTCATAAAAATCAAAGAATAAACCAGATTGTCCGTGCGCTCGTCGCCAAAGAATAATACTGCGCATCACTGTGCATTCACAGATGTTCTTCTGGCGACTCCCACACGTAGGTTCAGACAATTTTGTTTCGTCATTTGAGTAATTTCCAAGTGTTCCTGTTGAAAGCACATTTAAATATCATTTTATTTTACGTTTATGTAACAGTACTACGAGGTTTCTATGTTCTATTATGGTTACGTCTATGTGGACTGACGTCCATAAAACATCTCGGAATGCAATTTCTTTTATTTACTACATTGCTAATGAAGACCACGAATTTACCTTCTATAGAAATTTCGTTTTATTTTTTTGAAAGTTATCAAATGACAGACGTTGCATTGATGCATTATGTTTACAAGTAAATTATATCTTAGGTAGTCATAGATATTTTGTGCCCAAGATATTTTGCCGTTTTGCGTGCATTACTTTAGTTTTTCTACTATGTTATTAAAGTTTTACAGATAATTTATTTGTTTGAGGTCCATTTGTTCGTTTAAAATGTCGTTTGTGTGTGTGTAAATTTCTAGCTCTTCCAAAATGTTCATGCTTCGGGATTTTGCTATTCTATGTAGAATTTTCAAGTTTTTACCTACACTTGAGAAATAAAAACCTTAGAGTGAACACAATCGAAAACGGTTTGAAAATTCTAAATAGGATATCAAAAGGTCAAACCATGAAGAATCTGGAATAACTAGAAATTTGTACATACACAAGTATATATCCGGATGACATTTTAAATGAATAAATGGACCTCAAACATAAAAATTATACGGAAAACTTTAATAATATACGAGAAAAAGAAAAGGAATCAACACAGCATGATAACAAAGTACAATTGACAACTTTAAGATCGTACGTCTACACAACGCAAAATATCTCTGGCAAAAAATATCTCTGATTGCCTATGATGTAATTTACTTGGAAAAATAATGCGTCAATGGAACGATCTGACATTTGACAACTCTAAAGAAAAATAAAAAGCAATCGAAATTTCTACAGAAGGTAAATACGTGCCTATATTAACAACGTAGTAAATAAAAAATTACGTTCCTAGATGTTTTGTGGACGTCACTCCATCTAGACGTAAATATAAGATGAAATTCGAATAGTGCTGTTACACAGACGTAGAATAAAATGAAATATAAATGTAATTTCAAGAGAAACACTTGAAAATGACACAAATGCCGAACCAAGCTTGATGTGAACCTAAGTAAAACAATAAGAAATAAATTATTTAAAGGTAATTTTGTAAAAGTATAAGGAAGAATTTCTTTGAAGGGGCACAGAACAGGACGATTTTGCGGTGATGATACAAACCTTCAGGGATAATGGAGGAGGGAGAATATATCTACGTGAGGTAAGGGACCGTGCTCCAGGAACGACCGCGTCGAAAGTTGTAAGCGGAAATTTCTCTGATACCTCTGACAGTGGAACACATTTACCGGTACTTAGATTGTTGGGTAACCAATCCCGGCAAGCACTTCATTCGTTAACAGATGTGATTCCAAGCTGATGGAGACCCACCTTACTTTGGGCTGAGGGTTCTTCAACATGTGAATCAGAGATTCCCTGAAAAGTGGGTAGGCAGAGGGCATGCTGATTTTATGAAGAAACAGTAACAAACCGGATGAATTATTACGCATTACACTCTAGACCCGTCCGGAAGCGAGTTAGCATACAGATTCCGGGATGCGGGGAGCCATGACGATTCCGGATCGCATCCACATGGCGGATTAGCGATTAGGGCCGGAGTGCCGGCCAGCCTGGTTGTGGTTTTCAGGCGTTTTCATCCGACTAGGTGAATTCTGGGCTGGTTATCATGGCCCGCCTCAGGTACACGATTCACAAAAGCTTCGGAAACTTTCTCACACTTCCACAGGGGACAATACAACACACAGAAAGGTGTGGAACACATTCCGACCCAAGACTGAAGGGGTGCCGACAGGTGGGCATCCACAGCCGGACGGAGTGGCCGAGCGGTTCTAGGCGCTTCAGTCTGGAACCGCCCGACCCCTACGGTCGCAGGTTCGAATCCTGCCTCGGGCATGGATGTGTGTGATGTCCTTAGGTTAGTTAAGTTTAAGTAGTTCTAAGTTCTAGGGGACTGATAACCTCAGCTGTTAAGTCCCATAGTGCTCAGAGCCATTTTTTGTCACCTACACTGCCAAATCCAGATTAAAATGCCGATCCTGTGAAGACACGGGATATGGGCAGGAAAAAGCAGAAGACTTTTGTTGACACATTCCGTAAACAATCCTTATGAAACGCGGAAATTTTCCCTGTAGATTTCGCGCCCTTGAAGATGCGATGTTGAAGCACCATCAATATATACTGCTTGACACTTGCTAAGGAACAAACTTGTTTTTGGACAGGAATAATCACAGGCAATGATGGATGGCGTGAACCACAGTACATACGTAATAGATGTGGAGTGATATATTTATAACGACATATAGTACAGATATCACCACATGAGAAAGTAGAATGAGAGATATAAATAACTTTCATGTTCGATGCGGGTTCAAATCCCAACACTAAGGTTGACATCGGACTCTCCATAAGGAATATGTCCTCCTCGTGCACTAATGCACATTTTCACCTATTGTTAATGTTGGCAATTTTTGAGGAGTCCTTAAGGGATATTGTCCTACTCCCCTCTCAAAGCAGTTTTAATTCTTACACTGTTCATAGCGAAAAACGTACGCCAAGAGCATCCCTGGCATGGTACCTAGGGTTTAGGTCTGGAGAGTATGCAGGCCATTCGATGCCTTTAATATCTTCACTATCCAGTGTGTCTGACCCCCCAGCGGTCCTATGTAGGCTGGCGTTTTCGTCGATAAATAGAAAGTTAGGAGTTACCTCTCTCCTAACAGACGGACATGACCCAGAATACTACTACGGTACCTCGCGCTAAGATATGCAGCTGAGTACGCCACTGTGCCTAATGCCTACCCACACCATAACGCCTAGGCCATACCGATGATTTTCATGATTAGTCTGTGGTATGTAAGGTGTTCCCTTCTCTCTTCATACTAACTGGTGACCAGTATCACTCGCCACAGTGAAATGGGATTCGTTGGAAAATATCATTCTGCACCACTGTTTCTGATTCTAAACAACATGAACACTACACGAACAGACTCTTTCTCAACAATGGCGTGGCTGAAGTGGGATGCATGTAACGAGCTTCTGAGCATACAGTCAAGCCTGATTTAATCGCTACGAAATGGTTGTGGCGTAGACACGTGTACTGGTAGCGGTTGTAAGATCTGCTACGATCTGTCTAGGTGTGAGATCTCTGCTTATTTTCGCCACTAAGGCTACCTGTCGATCCGCTAGCGGTGAGGCGGTCGATCAGCGACTATCAGCATTCTTTTGCATGGCATTTTCACCTACAGCGGTGTTTCTTCATTTGCGAGATGACGCTTTTGTACACACCCATTGCTGTGGCCACTGTAGTGACACTTTCACCAGCTCTGAGCCGTCCAACTGCTTGTCGACGATCGTAGGCACTCAAATGATGTCTTGCAGACATGCTGCCATACCACACGGAATGTAGCACTAATCGGTTCCATTATAGCATTGGCCAGATACTGTACTGCATGAACTGTCGAATGTACACAAAACGTTCGTCCACAGGTTTTGCTGCAGTTAGCCTGTCCCACCCTCTACTGGATGGGAGTTCCTTACCAAGTTCCAGCGGTTCCTTAACAAGTGTTAGTTGTTCCTTAGCAAGTGTCAGTTGTTCCATAACAAGTGTCAATTGCTCATGTCAGCTGCTACTTAGGATCAGTTGTTCCTTAACGGGTGTCTGTTGTTCCTTAACACAAATGTCGGTTGCTACTCAACAAGTGTCAGTTGTTTCTTAACAAGTGTGAGTTGTTCCTTAACAAGTGTCAGCTGTTTCTTAGCAAGTGTCAGCTGTTTCTTAGCAAGTGTCTGTTGTTCCTTAACAAGTGTCAGTTGTTCCTTAACAAGTGCCAGTTGTTCCTTAGCACGTATCAGTTGTTCCTTAGCAAGTATCAGTAGTTCCTTAGCAAGAGCCAGTTGTTCCTTAACAAGTTTCAGTTGTTCCTTAGCATGTATCAGTTGTTCCTTAGCATGTATCAGTTGTTCCTTAGCAAGTACCAGTTGTTCCTTAACAAGTGTCAGTTGTTCCTTCACAATTGTCAGTTGTTCCTTAACAAGTTTCAGTTGTTTCTTAGCAAGTGTCAGTTGTTCCTTAACAAGTGTCAGTTGTTCCCTACCAAGGGTCAATTGTTCCTAAGCAAGTGTCAGTGGTTCTTTACCAATTGTCAAGCAGTGTACTTTACACAGCAAAATAGTCCCATTTTTTTAAAAATATCAATACTCCATCGTTTGTTTTGTGCTGCAGGTCTTTGGCCAGGCGGGACATATGCAGAGAACTTGCAGGTCCTGGTGTACCAGACACAACTGGCCTCCGATGCAGAAGACGAGGTCACTGTTCTAGTAGGCTCAGGATCGTTCAACGGCAGCGTCCACTTCGGCCAGGAGCTGCGTATCGCCGTGACAACTGAAAACGCCGCAGCTATCCCAGTCGCAGAGTACGTGACTTCAATCAATGGCTACAGCTACACCTTCAGCATCATCTTCGGTAGCACAGGTTTCTACCCTTGGTACAACAGCAGGGTCCTCACGGCGTACTCCGCTGTCGAGGAGTCAACGAATGTGGCTGGCATAGCCCTCGGCATCGCCTTTAGTGACGGCTAAGACACTGTGGCAGTGGGATCGTTACCATTACTGCAGTTTCGGACTATGCTAGGTACCAGTTATGCACTGATACCCGCCAAGAAACTAATTTGCCAGCCTGAGTTTAAGAGTGCTTATAAATTATAATAATGCTAAGCCAATATTCTTTAAGCTCTGCTTAAGTGTAACGAGACACACAATTAGTATACGATATCTCCAGCAAAGCAGGGGAATAAAAATATTAAAATAGTATTGTTTTCTATTTAGGCATAAGACTGATATATTTTAACTGCCACCGATGACCAATTCTTTTTTTTTTTTGGTAGAGTGAAGTGCCATAGAACTGTGCTGCTTCAATGTAAATATTAATAATAAAATATTCTCGTGTAAGACTCATAATTATGTCACTTCTGCTTAACAGCAGAGATTGTTTTTCTTTTCCCTCTGATTACAGAAGCATTGCTGTTTATCTCTCTCCCACACCCTACAACCCACTGCAAAACATATCAATTTTTAAAAGACAATACTCGAGAGCAAGGAATCGAAATATTGGTAATACATTGCGGTCGCTAATGACATTCATCCTTTTTTGACCTGATACAGAAATGAGTTTACACCGAGAAATTTCATAGTAGGCTTAGCTGTTGCTTTTTATATCGAAATTTACAAGTTTACTCAGTACAGCTAGTTTCGGTTTCTGTTATCGTTCTCAGAACCTATGTGGCATAAATGCAACATCCAAATTTAATTTTTCTGTAGCTCAGGGAATAAGCTAAACCCGCTTTGTCTGACTGCAGCATATACATTACACCACGTGCTTCTAGTTCATTATTTGTTTTCGTTTCTACATGTTCATAGTAGTTGGCAGTATTTGCTAAAAGAAAGCTGTTTACAGCATTTTCAGCATGTGTTCGAGAAATAAAGGTAATATCTGTAGTTATAAGAGTATTGTTTTACTACTAAAAGTAATGTTGAGATATCGCAATTTGATTTTAATAATGATAAACTTACAACCACATTGAGGCTATCATCCATAGTTTTAACAACTGTACGTCTTCCAGTCATGTTCCTCAGTCCCTGTATCCTGATCATGTACCAAACACAAACATCACAAACACTTTACACAGTCTTCTACAGATTTATCTTCCCGGTGTGGGACGGAACAATAGATCCATTCCTCCTCTGCACAGTCTTCGTCATCGGTGGAGAAAAGGGAAACAGAGATTTTGGAATCCTCATCAGATGATGACTCACATCTCGATTTTCTTTATCGCCTACTCATTTTAGCCACCTTTATGTTCTTCTGGAAATCGCCGTCTTGCATTTTGCTTTGTCTTGAGCTGTAGACCGAGGACATTTCGCAGCAACGTAATAAAATGAAACACCTACAGCCGTCATTTTTATGTTATATTATGGTATTTCAACCAAGCAAAATCTTTAAAGGGACACAGCTTTCGTATAGTCGAAATTAGGCACCTTAGCAGTATCCAACATTAGGCACCTGTACGACATGGCTGAGCTATTGAAACACTTAATGAATTGTTACATTTAAAAGCTACTCACATGTTTCATTAAACATGATACATCAATAATCAATAATCATAAAATATCGAACCACTTACCATGCAGCTGCTACGCTTACGTCGTGGTCGCAGCAATGTGTAATATTTTAATGTAAGATAATAAGAAAAAAAACAGTTGCGAGCTCGGAACACGACTGGTAGGATTGGCGGTTAGCAGGGCACTAAAATGCGGAAACACAAGGAGTTCAGCTAGTATCCGCATCGGCAGCAGTGTCTACGGAGCAACTATCTGTCTACCCGGAATTAGGGCAACATCTGAAAATAGGGCACCTTACCCTTGCCGATAAACTCTGACAGATGTCATGTAACGCCAAAAGGAGAAAGATAGTATCACTGCCTCTAGCCCGTGGGGTCACGACTTCGAATCTAGGACGGGTTAGAGATTTTCTTCGCCAGGCTATTAGGTATTTCTGTTCTCCTAAACTTATCTTCGTCGACGAACAAGTCTTCAAAGTAGGGTCAAATGGAAGGACTTGCTCAAGGTGGCGATAAACCTCAAAAAGAGTCTCCCATTCAGTAATGGCATACCATTATTTCATTTTTACTGAGACTACAACCTTTATTTTCATATTCCAGTTGCACTGTTTTCAAACATTTTAGGCGTTTAATATTGAGTTTCCTGAGCATTGTAAACTTTTCCGTTATTTTCTGACATAAATTGTATTCACTTCGAATTTTTGATGAAACAATAATTTTTTTTTAGTTTTGCGTTTTGATCTTATCTAGTCCCAGGAGTCCCCTTGCCGCTGGTGGATCACCAGCAAGCCCAGATAATTAGGCCTACACTGATAAGTGAAAAAATTAATTATTTTATTATTAAAAGTGAATACCAGAAAACCGAATGCGAATTACTAGAGTTCTCGTCAACTTCGCCAGTCAGGGGATTACAGTGTTGACCATGTGGATGTATCGTCAGAATAGCGTGTGGCGATACTTCAATCTACGTGGCTACGTTGACATTAGACGTGATTGGTAGGTAAGACGAAGGGTTTCTGTCGTCCATTGCGCCAAAAAAGATAAAACAAAATACATTGATTTACAGAGTACAAGTCATCTAACAGTAGCCAAGATTATCACAAAACCAATGTTTTTAATCCAATATTATTACTCTGTTTAAGCTTCGTTGTAAGACCTCGAGTGCCAAAACCGATCGTCCTTATGTATCAGGTGCGGTGAGAAAAATCGAAATTTCGGCTGCATTAATATTGTAAACTTTTTGGCAGTCAATGGGGAGCGGTACAAAGTGCACAGATGGATGTGGACACACAATCTTCGTAAACATAAAAAAGCGTACGCCATGCGTGGCATGGTTGTAAGTGAACACGAACTTGGAACAAATATCCACAATTCAAGCACACACAACTTTTTCGAGTCCAGCCACAAATGGCTTTCAAAGTACTGGGCACAAGTAAGCAAAAGAACCCATTATTGTACTGTCACACGACTGGTAACCTGTCACTAGAAACAGTAAAGGCTGGAAAACAGCTATGAATATACTTGCAGAGTAATCTCAACCAGAACAACCACGTAAAAGTAATTGCAATAAAAGCTGAAGACTCATAAGGAAACACAATTGCCGGCCGGAGTGCCCAAGCGGTCGCAGGTTCGAATCCTGCCTCGGACATGGATGTGTGTGATGTCCTTAGGTTAGTTAGGTTTAAGAAGTTCTAAGTACTAGGGGACTGATGACCTCAGAAGTTAAGTCCCACAGTGCTCAGAGGCATTTGAACCATTTTTGGAACACAATTCACCCACGAAAAATGTTTCTTACAGAACCGTCGTTCGACTTTCCATTGAGTATTGCTCGTTCGTCAGGGATTATTACAACAATCAGCGATAAAATCAGAACCCAGTTTCAGTTGCAGATTGCCTATTAACGTATTCCAGGTGCAACAAACATTTGATTTTCAGTATATCGCATAATTATTGGCTCAATATAAAAATTTTAAATGCTGCAATGATAAAAGCTGTAACCTTAAATTAAACGTGTACCGCAAGAAGTTAAGTATTACAATTAGAACTCTGTGTTTGTCTTGCGGTAACGTAATTCACGGCGCGCAAGTACCAAGACTTTATTCACTCAGTGTTTGGGAATGAGAGTATTTAGCGACTTCCAACAAACTTCACACATAACATCAAACCTTAACGAAAGTTTTTCTCTCTCACCTCCTCCTCCCTCCCCCCCCCCCCCAAACCCCATCCCCCTACACACACGCACAAAAGATATATGGACATTCTCTGATCATGCAGTAAAACTCCAGCATCAGGCATGGCGTTTTAATTTATTACTTCTTTACAACCGATTCTGTTCGCAACACATTTTTCAGACACTGTCAATGTGTAGCGCTAAATGTACTTGCAAAAATGTATCATTGTGCGACACACAGTTCAGAACATACGACGTCATGAACATGGAGATGCGTGCAAAACTTGCTTTTGCCTGAAATAGAGCGCAAATTACGCAGACCATATTCATCCAGTGTTTGGTAATGAGAGTACTTAGCGTCTTCCAGAAAACTTTGAGCATAATGTCAAACATTTTCTAAACTTACTCTCGCCTACACGCTTAACGTCATATAACACATTAAATCATTTGTAAAGTAATTAGACGTTTTATACGTGGGAATTTATTTACAGAATATGGGGTTTACTAGTATGAGTTAAAAGAGAAATAAACGCTATCCTTAGCTTTTTTATAAGTAGAAAATCGTGCGACAATAAAACAATTTCGTAAAGTTACTGACCGGAGATTCAGTAAGAGTACAATTAAAGTGTTCAGATTAGTGATAATTCTCAATAACTTAATAATTTTGCATAAAAGTATAATTAAAATTATAGCGCCACACAGTTTTCGATTGAAGATAGAAGAAAAACAAATCAGTAAAACGACGTAATAAATCAAGTCCTGACAAATACAGATTATGAAGTTCAATTAAAATGTCAGTGCTTCAAACACTTCCAGTTGAAACAGAAGCCAGAGAAAGAGAAGGAATTCCTCTATAACAGTGTGCTTGAAATTTTGACTAGAAAATGCGGAACTGGAAAAAAAGTAAAGCGTATTAATGAGAAAGTTACGACAGGTTACAGAAGAGCGAGGGAAACTAATACATGGTGCAGAAAGATCTGCGTGCCTGGCAGTCAGGGCTCCATTCTTTGCATACTAGAACGACAAAAAAGGCAGAACTAATTTCGACCACTGTATATTTTCGGTAGTAAATGAATACCAAATAAAATGTACGAGGGCGTGCTGAAAGTAATGCCTGAGACTACTTTTTTCAAGCGAAAACTCTTAAATTTTTTAAAAATGAAACCATCATTAACATTCTACACCTTTATTCTTATTGTTTACATATTTATTTTTCAATATAGTCATCCTGGCGGTGAACACATGCCTCTCAACGACAGACCGGTTTGTTGATACCTTCAGTGTAGAAAGTTTTATTTTGTTGCCGGGACCACAACCTCACCTCTGCTTGCACCGCTTCATCACTATCAAAGAGAAGTCCTCGAAAGATGAAAATCGGATGGGGCTAAGTCGAGATTGTATGGAGGATAATCGATGGCATGACAGTGAAATCAAGGAAGAACTTCGGAAATTTGAGGTAAGTTCTTATGGGACCAAACTACTGAGATCATCGGTCCCTAAGCCTACATACTACTTTATCCGACTTACGCTAAGGACAACACACACACCCATGCCCGAGGGAGGACTCGAACCTCCGACGGAGGGAGCCACGCGAACCGTGTCAAGGCGCCTCAGACCGTAGCTGTGGCAGCGCTCATGTGTGTTCTGGCATTATCATTTAGAAGGAGAGTATGATCCACGTGTGGACGGTGTCTTCGAATTTCAAATTCGTTTACAGTACATTGTTTCTCACGCACACGCATAGTTACGTTACTCACCGCCAGGTAACACGCTACAATTCGGAGCCCTCTAGCGGCATAGAACTGCAAAGTTTGTTTTATAAGTTTTCACATAAAAAATTTGGAGGCATTACTTTTCAGCGCTCCCTGGCTACATCTAGTGTCTACATATAATACGGAATAAGAGAGCAGGCCATCTTGTGTGGTGAGTAGCGTGTTGCGTGAGAATGGATAGTTAGATTCCAGGTACGGGCATATTTGTTCTTATTTGCTTATTTCAGATTTCTTGATGTGGCGTACGGCAGCTTACAGTAGGTCTTTTCTGGAAGCACACTAACACGGCTACATAGAGCAACGTACTGTCTTTTTGCTACACAGTGATCCATTTTTGTTGTGTACTTTTGCCAATGATGAACCAGAGCCTGCAGGCTACGCTGATGAAAAAAGTGAGCCAGCTGGGACTAGCCACTCGTACAGCTTTGACGGCAACGTATGAATCTGGAAAATGTTGGAAAAGTAGTCCACTGTCACAGCTCCACAGAAATACAAGTGTGAAGGTACTTAAACAGAACTGTACGGTGAATGTGAAAGGTCAGTCCAACCAGGTCTGGAAATGTGTTCCATCGTCGCAAAACTATTGTAGGGTCTGGCGTTATCATGGTACAGCCGGCAGTTTCGCCTCCTCTGACCTGAGCGTGGAAAATTGGGCTTTCAAATGGCTCAAATGGCTCTGAGCACTATGGGACTTAACTGCTGAGGTCATCAGTCCCCTAGAACTTAGAACTACTTAAACCTAACTAACCTAAGGACATCACACATCCATGCCCGAGGCAGGATTCGAACCTGCGACCGCAGCGGTCACGCGGTTCCAGACTGTAGCGTCTAGAACCGCTCGGCCACTCCGACCGGCTTGGACTTTCAGTATAGTCAATGTTGGACTGTAGGGTTCTGCATTTAGCGAAAAGGAAAAAAAACCTATCCCGGATGGCTGTGCACATCACTTTGCCTACAGATGGCTTTGACTCTTTCTTTGATGTAGAATTCGCTGTCGTCTCTCCACAGACTATGTTATGGATTCCGCCCTATAGTGGTAACACCACGCCTTATTTCCAGTGGTGATGGTGTCCAGAAAATGTCACCCACAGCCTCGTGTTCAGCAGGAGCAGAAATATTTCTATTCGATGATTTATTTTGTCTTATTTAAGTAGCCATAGGGACAGTCTGGAACAAACTTCGCGGTAAGCAAGGTTTCGTAACATCTTGTCTAAGGCATTACAGCCGTCATTCAGCTCTGCACAGAAGTCCTTGGCCGTAATCCACCTATCATCACGTATGGGTTGATCGAGATGCCGTTCATTATGAGGTATGACAAATGAGCATTGTCTTGAAGGGAACACCCATTTCAGCACTAACTGATGCGCAGTACCCACAGTCTCACATTACTTAGGTCTATTGCAAGTGGCGTTGCATTTCAGTTGGGGCAATTTATTTAGCAGTAAGGAGTCTAGTGACATATCTTGTATACGCACCACGTAGCGCCGTCTTTGAACGCTCCTCTGCTGCTGCCATCTGTTGCAAGGCAACGAAACTACCAGGGCATTATGGGAATATTAAAAATTATTACTACATCAATTACCAAAGAAGCACAGGATTACAATTTCTCAAGCAGCTAAAATATTGCTGAGAATGCAGCATAGAAGCCTTTACGGCAAATTGGATGGTTGGATTGGGAAGGAACACTTCCGATTTAGAAGAGAAGAAGAAACAAGTGATTCTACGGGACTCTTAAGAACCATATGGGAAATATTTATTGACAAATTTAGAGAAATTTCTGCTGATTTGGAGAAAGCTTTCAACGGAGGTCAACGGAACAAGTTGGTGGGTATTTTGGAATGGACAAAAGTAGATTGAAGGAGAGACGACAGGTACCGAATTCATATTTACAACAGAATAAGGATTGCATATGAAATGTCATAAGGAAGCAGCATTGGAAGAGACGTTAGATAAGGTTGTTGTCTCTCCCATTTGTTGTTCAATTTATACCTGGAAGAGATTATTGCGAAAGGCTTAGCTGCAGAAAGAGGTATATTTATCGGTGGGAGGTGAACGTAATGTATAAGATTTTTTGACGAGATGGTATTAGTGGCAGAAAGCGAACGAACTATTAATAAAATGCAAAAAAGATCTGAATGAAGCTTGTGTGGAATATGGGTTGAGAATCAGCACAGCAAAAACAAAGAGTATGGTGATCGGCTTAAGAAGGAGATTGGCAAAGATTAAGACAGGACAGGTTACTATTAGCCAAGTCAGACCATTTAAATGTCCTGGAAGTGCAATCACTGAAGATTTGAGATGTCACCAGGAAGTGAAAACTTGCGTTAATATATCGAAAGAGACAGTCAATAGAAAGATGAGGTCGTCATGTGGCAAGCTAGATAAAGTTCTGAGGAAAAGGCCAGGCAAGAGTTTTATCTGGAGTGTGGCCTCTATGGAGCACAGACATGGACACTGACACGAGAGGATGAAAAATGGCTAGAAGCATTAGGAGAAAAGAAAGGACAAGTTACGTGGAAAGTGTGAGTAAAGTTAGATCGTCGGAAAGGGTGGGTGCTAGGAGAACACTGGAGTAACTTATAAGAAAAAGGAAGAAGAACCGGACGGGACATTCGTTGAGATGGGAGTGCTTGATAACAGACGCTTTGGAAGGACTAATTTGTGAGAGGAAATTGAGAGGAAGGTGGAGATACAAGATAATAGACGATAGGGAAGTGAAAACTACACGGACCTGAAGAAGACGACAGAAGAGAGAGAGGGAGAGAGAGAGAGAGAGAGAGAGAGAGAGAGAGACATTGTAAATCTCCGGCCAGAACAGTAATGATGATGGTGATTATTATACCAACATAATCTGGCTCGGACACCCAAAGTCAACCCATAAAATAGTGGGCATTAGTTTCGCAACAGCCCTCGTAATAATACAGAAATCAGAATACCGTCGCGCCACAGATAATTTACTTGGTGCGGCTGGGTAAAATTAAAACACCTTCCTCGGTTAACGCAAGAAAACAAGGAAGCAGGTCAAGTCAAACGACTGGGCACAGTCAAACCAGAGGCTGGCTAATGATTCAGGGAGTACTGATGCCAAAGCGTCGAGGTGGTTACCCAGTGGTGTCTACAAGCAGAGGGACCAGACCTGCACGTAACGCTGACGCAGCGGAGAGCCGAAACACTTTGGTCTGGATAACCTGACTACTTCACTTCCGAGCCATGGACTTGTGATTTATGTGGTAGAAATCGATACTTTAGCAAAACAAGGACAGTCTACATTCTACATGTCGATGGGATTCCATGTTCTGCAAGTCTCCTTCCTGGACCTAGCTCCTGTTTACTAGCTATGGACAGAAACGGTTTGTTACATTACTCACCGTAATACTGCTATCGTTATTGTAGGAAGCAGAGAGATTTTTTGAATTTACTCACTGGTAAGGACTGTCATTTACCTAACAGATATTTCTTTGTAAGAAAAGTTTTAAATTATGCCACAATCTATAAATTAGAACTGTGCTTTGACAGAAAAATTCAGTGCCCAAGTTACGTAAAGTTTTACTACAAATTTTTTTTGTAATGAAAGTTATTCTTTTTTTAACAAATGAATTAATATTGGCTTTTGCATCATTCTATTTCTGACGTTATTCATACTACAGCCAAAGATTTCATTATTATCTAATTGTCCAAAACCTGTAAAAAATTAAGTTTTGATAATCTAATAAATTAATGACATCTTTATTTTCAGTTCATTTTCTGATTATCTCGGTTCGTAAAATGGGATAGGATGGATACCAGTTGCATGATACCTCAGGAAAATTATTTACTCGGCAATATGCACGAAAACAATGTCATTTAAGCAATAAAATTCCAACTACGAGGGTCAGTGTATTACACTTCTAGTTATAAAAAATCTAGATCTTACTTCACTTCATGATGCCGTTCGTTAGTCGATTGGCTTCATTTAGCGGTAAAATAGGGCACAGGTTGATCTACTTGCAATATCATAGCCAATGGAAATGTCGTGTGGCTAGGGCCTCCCCTCGAAATGTCGTGTGGCTAGGGCCTCCCGTCGGGTAGACCGTTCGCCTGGTGCAGGTCTTTCGATTTGACGCCACTTCGGCGACCTGCTCGTCGATGGGGATGAAATGATGATGATTAGGACAACACAACACCCAGTCCCTGATCGGAGAAAATCTCCGACCCAGCCGGGAATCGAACCCGGGCCCTTAGGATTGACAGTCTGTCACGCTGACCACTCAGCTACCGGGGCGGACATCATAGCCAATAACAAGAGCTCACACTACTTTTGATGTTATGTGAATTACTCTTGCTGCATTTGTACTGTGTCCAATAAATGCCATGGCTTGTCTATATCAAACATCCGCCAAACCAACCATTTCAGTCTTCACTGCTCCGTACTTCGGAACAGACTTTTTATCTCCGCACTTTTGTATAGCCACACCGGCGAATACGCACAACCAACGACACCAATCGTCTCCTCGCGACTCCGAACTGCTACTTTTTTGGGGTGCTCGCACGCCCAGTGATAATGCATTTAAAATGTATTACACTCTTTGACAATGTCTTTTCCTTGACTGGGCCAGCATGTCTATTTACAAAATGTTAACATTCCATGCGTATTCCCTTTCTTAAATAACAAATGGCATATGTAACTTGACAACATATTTACAAGAATAATATTCAGCAGAGCTAACAAAACAAACTTCGCAAAACACGTAGAAAATGTATTATCATCTACAGACTTGTAGTGCTGTAAGACCTTCTTTGTTCCGTAGCCTCTCATTGATCAGTCCCTAGAGTTTGTACACGGTGGAAAAAATCACCCTGTAGACGAATGTTAGTTTGACAAGTGACGCGGTACGGCGCAAGCCTCTCCCACGTCGTAACGAAGGGATGAGGAGATTGTTCCCGAGGTGAACCCGCCATTTGTAGGGACGAATATGAATACTGGCCTAATGATTTGAAGGGTATGAGAGACAACGAAAGGAAACTGCCGAACAAAGTAAAAGAATGTTTACTTCACAACTTCAGTTGCATAGTCAAATCTGAGTGAAATGTGTGTAGTTTCCAGCTACAGAAAAACCTACATGTATCGACTGAAGAACGAAGGGTTCGTTTTTTACAAGTAGTAGCGAAAATTGGGCAATTTGTCAATTTAGGATACTAGCACCAAACCTACGAAGTACCAGATAGTGAGATTAATTTATCATTCACTAAGTTTTTCACTCACACTTCTTGTTTAATATTTGCTGACACTTCCTCTGTTTCTGTCTGTTGCGCTTATTTTTCGGTCTTTAACTTATTTTTGTATGTCAAAATATTATCAACATTCCTTTCCACAATTTTATCGTATTATATTTCAACTAGATTGAACGTAAATAATTCTAATCTCTTGTTTAATTTAAGAACTAGCCATTTCATTTTCACTTTTTTTTTCTAAAAGTGACACGTTATCTGCATCCGTTGGATCATTGTGGAGGTAACATTTCATCAGATATCTTACATCAGTTATTTAGTGGATACACGATGCCGCCCCGCAAATGGCGGCTTCAGTATGGGAACCATACGCTACAGGTAGTGAGCGGTCCGGCTCGCCAGGACTCCCAACAAAGGCAAGCATAGCTCGCGAGGAGGAGGTTTGTGGAGCTGTCTGTTTGACCACATACGATACATCAGCCAACAGATGTCGTCGGGATATGAGGCCACGAAGGTGCGTCCACATAATGGGTTTTTCTGTTGAACTTAGTACATGTGGTCACATTTTCAAAAGTGAAACTACGCATGCGCATCTGTCCGGGCATTATTTTCTCTGAATGAAGGCCTTGCGCATCTGTCCGGGCATTATTTTCTCTGAATGAAGGCCTTACGTAAAAGCTCGTTGATTCCCTGGTTCAGTGGAAACCTCTTGTGCCGGTTACCAGACGACAGGCAGCTGGGACACATATATGTTTCGATGTGTAGTATGTTGAGGTTATGCTATCAGGTGATTTATATGCAATAATGGCTGCTGACTCCAAAGAGAGTACGTTGAAATTTCTAGACTGTTACAGACATATGGAACGCCACTTCTAAACGTAAGTTTAAAAAAATGAAATGTGACGCCTTGAGCTTCAAATATTAGATAAAAAGTCTCCAGTCAATTCACTGTAAAATTTAGAAGCGCAAAAACAGAAAAGAAGAAACCTACGAATTTATGAAAAGTTCATATGAAAACTGTGGACGAATGTTTATTTATGGTGACTTTAGAGCACAGCACTTGAGGAGTCTGACATCTGTACAAAGAAAAAAAAGGGGCTATGTGGAATCAACAAATTACCAAATTGAAACAAAGGACATCAGCGCCGCAAAAATTGGGATGGTAGTATTAAGAGTGCAACGGGAATCCCACTGCTAAATACAGGAGAGAGAGCGGATAGGTGAAAAGAATACATTGAAAGCCTCTATGAGGGGGGAAGATTTGTATGATGTGATAGAAGAAGAAACAGGAGCTTATTTAGAAGAGACAGGGGATCCAGTATTAGACTCTGAATTAGCTTTGGAGGACTTAAGATCATATAACGCAGAAGGGATTGATAACATTCCATCAGAATTTCTAAAATCTTTGGGGGAAGTGGCAACAAAACGACCCTTCACGTTGGTGTGTAGAATGTATGAGTCTGGCGATATATCATCTGACTTTCGGGGAAATACCATCCATAAAATTCCGAGGACTTCAAGCAAGAGATGACAAGTGCGAAAATTATCGCACAATCAGCTTAACATCCTAAGCGTCCAACATGCTGACAGGAATAATGTACAGAAGAATGGAAAAGAAAATTGAGGATGTGGTAGTTTGGCTTCAGGAAAGGTAAAGACACCAGAGAGGTAATTCTGACGGTGCTGTTGATAATTGCAGCAAGACTAAAGAAAAAACCAAGAAACGTTCACAGGATTTATCGACCTGGAAAAAGCGTTCGAAATTTTTGTAAATTTGTGGTAAGATATCACGAGACCAAAGTGCTTAGGTCATCGGTCCATAAGCTTACACACTACTTAATCTACGTTAAACTAACTTACGCTATGAACAACATACACACTCACACACATACACTCACACATACACCCGTGCCCGAGGGAGGACTCGAACCGCCGACGGGGTCAGCCGCGCGGACCGTTATATGACGCCCTAGATCGCGCGGCTACCCCGCGCGGGTTAAAAGCGTACGACATTGTAAAATTACACAACGTGTTCGAAATTCTGAGGAAAAATAAGGGTAAGCTATAGGGAGAGACGGTAATATACAACAGAGAAAATAATAAGAGTGGACGACCAAGAACGAAGTACTCGCATTAAAAAGGGTGTAAGACAGGGACGTAGTTTTCGTCGCTATTGTTCAATTGTTCAATCTACACATCGAAGAATAAATTATGGAAATAAAAGAAAGGTTCAGTAGTGGGATTAAAATTCAATGTGAAAGGATATCATTGATACTATTCGCTGATGACATTGCTATCCAGAGAGAAAGTGAACGAGAATTACATGATCTGCTGAATGTAATGAACAGTCTAATGAGTACAGAAAATAGATTGAGAGTAAGTCGAAGAAAGACGGAAGTAGGAAACTAGCCAGCAAAATAATAACGGAACAAGGAGGACAACCTAAGCAGACTTTCTCTGGCAAAAAGGGCGTTCCTGGCCAATAGAAGTCTACTAGTATCAAACACAGGCATTAAATTGAAGAAGAAATTTCTGAGAATGTACGTCTGCAGTACAGCATTGTATGGTAGTGAAACATGGACTGTGGGAAAACCGGAACAGAAGAGAATCGAATCATTTGAGATGTGGTGCAACAGACGAATGTTGAAAATTAGATGGACAGATAAGGTAAGGAATGAGGAGATTCTGTGCAAAGTCTGGGAGGAAAGTAATATGTGCATAACACTAACAAGGAGAAGGGACAGGATGATACGGAATCTGTTAAGTCATTAGGGAATGACTTCCATGGTATTAGAGGGAGCTATAGATAGGAAAAAACTGTAGAGGAAGAGAGAGATTGGAAAATACCGAGCAAGTAATTGAGGATGTAGGTTGCAAGTGCTACTCTGAGATGAAGAGCCTGGCACGGAAGAGAAAATTCGTGGCTGGCTGCATCAAACCAGTCAGAAGACAGATGAATCCCTTATCTTTAAAAATTGATATCTTCTAAACGGCTTATGAGCTCTTTACGAACAGAATATCCACACATAGTTCCTGAACAGTTCTATTGGAAAACAGCAGGATTTCTGTTGATACTGAAAAAATTCTGAGAATTAAAAATGAGTTAAAGTACAAAATAAATCGCTTAGCAGTAAGTATTGTGGCAATATTAGATAAAAGACTACAGTAACTGTCTACAGAGGTTTGGTTCTCATTGGGATTAATATAAATAATACTAAATAATATTAATGTAGACCATCTCACCGAATAAGTTTGAAATAACCCAAAAAACAAAAACCCCATCAAAACTCTAATGTCGCTGCGGAAAAGCTGGTGAAAGGCTAGCCCAATTCATGCATAATACCCATGGTAGGCATCAGCCTAAAGTAATTATTATTCGTTAAAAAGTTCATGCGTAACCAACAGAAGACATTATGATGGATGTTCTATAAAAAGACAATGAAATCGACATTTTTGAAACGGGTCATAGGAATCAACATGCAAGTCATGTAAAGGTTTACATGTGTAGTTTTTACGGTAATATACATTGAAGAGCCAATGAAAGTGGTACACGTACCTAATATCGTGTAGGGCCCCCACAAGTACTTAGAGGTGTCGCAACACGACGTGGCATGGGCTGAACTAATGTATGAAGTAGTACTGAAGGGAAATGACACCACAAATCCTGCAGGGCTATCCATAAATCCGTAATAGCACGAGGGGGTGGAGATGTCTTCTGAACAGCACGTTGCAAGACATCTCAGATATGCTCAACAATGTTCATGTCCGGGGAGTCTGGTGGCCAGCGGAAGTGTTTAACCTCAGAAGAGTGTTTCTGGAGCCGCTCTGCCGCAATTCTGGACGTATGGGGTGTTGCATTGTCCTTCTGGAATTGCCCAAATCCACGGAATGCACAATGCCCATGCATGAATGCAGGTGATCAGACAGTATGCTTACACACGTGTCACCTGCCAGAGTCATATCTAGACGTATCAGGGGTCACATATTACTCAGACTGCTCACACCCCACCCTTAAAGAGCCTCCACCAGCTTGAAAAGTCTCCTGCTAACATGCAGGGTCCATGGATTCATAAGGTTGCCTCCGCTCGATAAATCAGAAACGAGACTTGTCCGACCAGGCAACATGTTTCCAGTCATCAACAGTCCAGTGCCGGTTTTGACGGGATCATATGGGGCGTAAAGCTTTGTATGGTGCAGTCATCAAGGGTACACGAGTGGACCTTCGGCTCTGAAGGCCCATATCGATGATGTTTCGTTGAATGGTCCGCACGCTGACATTTGTTGATGGCTCAGCAGTGAAATCTGCTGCAATTTGCAGAAGGGTTGCACTTCTGTCACGTCGAACCATTCTCTTCAGTCGTCGTTGGTCCCGTTCTTGCAGGATCTTTTCCAGGCCGTAGTGATGTCGGAGATTTGATGTTTTCCCGGATTCCTGATATTCACGCTACACTCGTGAAATGGTCGTACGGGAAGATCCCCAATTCATCGCTACCTAGGAGACACTGTGTCCCAATGTTCGTGCGCCGACTATAGCACCACGTTCAGACGCACTGAAATCTTGATAACCTGCCATTGTAGCAACAGTAAACGATCTAACTACTGTACCAGACACTTGTTGTCTCATATAGGCGTTGCCGACCGCAGCTCCGTATTCTGCCTATTTACATATCTCTGTATTTGGAAAAGCATGCCTATGGCAGTTTCTTTGATTCTTCAGTGTATAAAGTGTATGTAATTTAGTTGGTTCTACAACGATAAATCGAATCTGCATAAGGGCAGCGTCCAAGTTGTTCTGGAAGCAGATCGCTTTGAGAGGCCCGCGGTTACATTCACGTGCGAACTGTTCACGTGTCGTTTACGAAATGGCTCTGAGCACTATGGGACTCAACTGCTGTGGTCATCAGTCCCCTAGAACTTAGAACTACATAAACCTAACTAACCTAAGGACATCACACACACCCATGCCCGAGGCAGGATTCGAACCTGCGACCGTAGCAGCACCGCGGCTCCGGACTGGAGTGCCTAGAACCGCACGGCCACCGCGGCCGGCCGTGTCGTTTACGATTCAAGTCTTTAAAATTTTCTGTGAGACAAGTATAGTGACTCGTAAAATTCTGCAAGAGTTCGGGTATTTAGAGAAGTTTTCGACAGTTTCAGTTGCAGTCTTTAGCTCTGAACGCGTCATCCGGCAAATCTTCGCCCTCTTAGAGGTGTTCAGTGTACTCTTTCCATCCCTCTTTCTGTTCTCTCCTCTGCATTTAACAGCAGAATTTACCTTGCACTGTTACTACAGCGTATACTAAAAAAAAAAAAAAGCCATGCTCTGCTTAATTACAAGAATCCAATGAAATGTGATTCTTCAATTATTCTTCAGTGTTGCTCACCAGTGTGGGGACCCGTACCAAATAGGATTACTGCAAGAGACACAACTGGTCTACGTATGGCTGGTACATCTCGTCACACATTCGGCTGGAAAGCACGAGAGCGTCATGCTCAACAAAATGAGTAGTAGGCATTAAAGTGAGGCGTTGTGCTTCACGGAGAGTATTACTGTTGAAGTTTTGAGATAAGACCAGAAAGATAAGAGAAATCCGATCTCGTACTGAGGCTCACTGGAAGTCACCCTCACACGCACCATTAACGAACGGAACAGAAAAAAAACATTTCGTCCACGGCGAATTCATTAGAGTCCGAGCACAAGCTCCGATAGGGAAGAATGCAGAATTTGCCTCAAGCGATTTAGGGAAACCACAGAAAACATAAATCTGGATGGCCAGTCGTGGATTTGAACCACTGGAGTCTCTAATGCGAGTCTAGTTTCTTACCAATCCGTTACCTCGTCGGTGAATTGAGCTATAAAGAGGCAAAATCACGGTAGTGCGCGAAGTACGGTCCGCTGAACACCGTAAGATGCCTTGCAGAGTACGGATAGAAATGCGGACTTCAGGAAGGAAGACCAGTCGAAGACGAACATTTTGTTGAGGCCAATGAATTGTTTTCTGACGCAGACCACTCGCTGCTCTCGCTACTGTTTACTGCTGCTGCCATCTCAAGAGTGGGTCAACGACCAGGGAGCAGAGTCATAGAAATGGGCAAAAGTGGGTCGTCTTTTGAATTAGGATCGCAGAGCGTTAGCACGACAGCGGAAGGAGAAAGTTGTTTTCGATGTTGAGGTATTTAGCTCATCTGATGACGTGAGACACGAAGCCACGACATGCAGTGTCTAGGGCCTAATATAAGAAAGAGACAGCGCAAGGGCTGGCAACCAGTTCACTGCTGCATTCGACGAAAGTTGCCGCCATGCTTCGTCATTCGATCGCCGCTTTCCTGCTTCTGGCTACGTGCAAAGGTATCACATTTTATACACACACTGTTTCGAACAGTTTTACACCGTAATCAAATTCTTCTTGCTACCCAGAATCAGTCTTTTCATTTTAGCGTAGCTGTTACAGCTTAGTTGGGCACTTATCTGATCCTTGTCGTGTCTGTACTTTTACCCTTTACTGGCAACTGAGCAGTAACTCATTACTCCAATAGTTCAGTCCATGCCACATCGTGTTGCGGCACCTCTACGTGCTTGCTGGGGTCCTACACGATATTAGGCGGGTGTACCACTTTCATTAGCTCTTCAGTGTATATTACTATAAACTCTAAAAACTGCACATGTAAACCTTTACATGACTCGTATGCTGATTCCTATGACCCGTTTAAAAAATGTTAATTTTATTGTCTTTTTATAAAACATCCGTCATAATGTCTTTTGTTGGTTACACATGAAGTTTTTAAGAATAATAATTACGTTAAGCCGATACCCACCATGGGTATTATACACGAATTGGGCTAGCCTTTCAACAGCTTTTCCGTAACGACATTACAGTTTTGATGGGGTTCTTGTTTCTTTGGTTATTTCAATCTTATTCGGTGAGATGGTCAACATTAATGTTACTTAGTATTATTTATATTAAACCCGATAGAACCAAACGTCTGTAGACAGTTACTGTAGCGTTTTATCTAATATTGCCACAATACTTATTGCTAAGCAATTTAATTTGTACATTAACGCATTTTTAATTCTCAGAATCAACACTTCGGTTTATAATTCAAAAGTTTCAGGATTAACAGAAATCATGAAGCTGTTTTTCAGTAGAACTGTTCAAGAACTATATGTGGGTATTACAGATGTCGATATATCGTCAGTGTCAATGAAATTCACCAACAGCCGTGACACTTAAGCTGTCATTTTATTTCATTTTGAAGGCTACCAGTTTCAGCATTTCACTATGCCATCTTCAGACCCCGTACGCATCTCCTTAAATGTCCACCTTTTTGCAGTTTCTTCAGTTTTAATCTGCAGTTCATAACCAATAGATCGTGGTCAGAGTCCACATCTGCCACTGGAAATGTCTTACAATTCAAAACCTGGTTCCTAAGTCTCTGTCTTACCATTATATAAGCTATATGAAACCTTCCAGTGACTTCAGACCTCTTCTATGTATACAACCTTCATTCATGATTCTTGAACCAAGTGTTAGCTATGATTAAGTTATGCTCTGTGCAAAAGTCTACCAGGCGGCTTCCTCTTTCATTCTTTACCCCCATTTCATATTAACCTACTACTTTTCCTTCTCTTCCTTTTCCTACTGTCGAATTCCAGTCACCCATGAGTATTAAATTTTCCTCTCCCTTCACTATCTGAATAATTTCTTTTATTTCATCATACATTTCATCAATCTCTTTGTCATCTGCGGAGCTAGTTGGTATATAAAGTTGTACTGCTGTGGTAGGCGTGGGCTTCGTGTCTATCTTTGCTATAATAATGCGTTGATTATGCTGTTTGTAGTTGCTTAGCCGCGTTCCTATTTTTTATTCATTATTAAACCTACTCCTGCAATACCCCTATTTGATTTTGTATTTATAACCCTGTATTCACCTGACTAGAATTCTTGTTCCTCCTGCCACCGACCTTCACTATTTCCCACTATATCTAACTTTAACCTATTTCCCTTTTTAAATATTCTAACATACCTGCCCGATTAAGGGATCTGGCATCCCGCTCTCCGATCCGTAGAACGCCAGTTTTCTTTCTCCTGACAACGACATCCTCCTGAGTAGTGCCCGCCCGGAGATCTGAATGGGGGACTATTTTACCTCCAGAATATTTTACACAAGAGGACACCATCATCATTAAGCCATACAGTAAAGCTGCATGCCCTCGGGAAAAAATTACGGCTGTAGTTTCCCCTTGCTTTCAGCGGTTCGCAGTACCAGCAGAGCAAGGCCGTTTTGGTTAATGTTACAAGACCAGATCAGTCAATCATCCAGACTGTTGCCCCTGAAACTACTGAAAAGGCTGCTGCCCCTCTTCAGGACCAACACGTTTGTCTGGCCTAACCTAACCTAACCTAACCTCTCAACAGATACCCCTCGGTCGTGGTTGCACCTATGGTACGGCGGCTATCTGTATCGCTGAGGCAAGCAAGCCTGCTCACCAACGGCAAGGTCCATGGTTCATCGGGGGGCGGGGGGGGGGGGGGGGGGGGGGGGGCTATACTGTTAAAAAAAACGAAATATGAAAGGTCTCCATTATTTATTCATGACCCATGGGCTTGCACGATGAGGTTGCTTTCGTACCTCAGCAATACAGACAGCCGTACCGTTGCTGTAACCACGACGGAGCGGTACTTGTGCAACACATTATTTATTTTTTATTTATTTTGCTGTTAACTGCTCTACAGGGTCATTAACAAGCAATATCTTACTATAAAAAACAACAGAACTCTTGTAAAATACATTGGAAAATATCTTAGATTTGGGACTTAGGTCCAGAATATTTTCGCAGTAAAAATAGAATATGTATATGAACGCGTGGCATCAGTTCTTTCGGTCATGACCGGAAGAAGAGATTCGCCTCGATGGGCAATGAATCTACGACATTCAGTTCGGATGCACAATTACGTTCGACCTTCTGCGGGAATCTTTAAGTAGCGAGCATAGAGGACATGAACAGGGCTGTGGATAGGTGGCGCTGTGTGGGAATGCGTACAGATGTAATCCACGCATCTGCGATAAGCATTGTGTCCGGGTGGTGCAGTGGTTAAAGAAACAGCCTAGCAAGTTGGAGATCCCGGTCCGAACACATTTTCATCCGTCGGCGCTGATTCCACATAAAGTGCCGATGCAGCTGACATCAGTAGTTCCTTTAGTTTGCCTTCCCTTCTCCTCCTCTCCCACTCCCCCCTCCAACTTCAATTAGCTTTAAAGTACGTAGTTAAATATGGGTTAATACATTTGCGAAACACTTCAGTTCAAGGGATATGACATGCGCCAGAACTAAATTCACTTATAATAAGGAATCAGACAATCACGCCGATGAACAGACACTGGCGGTGAAACAAATTTTCTGCCACTAGGGTTTGTACCCGCCATCTTCTGTCGACCTCTACCGCAAAAACTTTCGCCAATGGTCCCAGCTACTGTCAGTGCAAGCTTCATATACCTCTTTCCAATTGCAAAACATTTATTTTAGGCCTGAGCATAGCAAAAATAAGTTATACAAGTAAACTCATTGAACTGCAATCCAGCAATATAATTTCGTGCAAATTTTTTGAAAAGCTAGTTTTATTATAAATTACGAGTCGCACAATAATATAACTTTGTAGGTACATTAAGTTGTATGTGTGGATAGTACAGGGTAGTAATTATTGAACTATATGAAATAAAACCGTCATACCTTCTGAACGGTTTGCGTTAGGACGTCCAAACTGCACGGTTGGCCGCGGAGCATGATGGGAATTAGTAGGCGCAGCTCACTCGCCTTGTCGTTGGCCATTTTCATGTGAAAATGCCACGGTAAAGCGTGCCTGAGCGTATAGCACTTGAGAAGGCCTACTATGCGAGCAATAACAGCCCAACTACGGTTCAAAGGAAGTTTGCGACCGAGTTCATGCTGAAGACAACCGGTTCAAGTGTGCTGACAATCAGGAATTTGATTCGCAAGTTTGAGAGAACTGGTAGTGTTCGTGATGACAGTGTTGGCAACGTCGGTGTCCAAAAATGGTGAAAGGCCTGAAAACATCGAGAAGACACGTGCTGCGTTTCAAACCAGCCCCAGGAAATCGATCAGACGAGTTGTATAACAGGTGGGAATCAACCAGGAGACACTGCGACAAATTGGAGACACTGCGACAAATTGTTGTTGAACATCTGCAGCCCTTCCCACACAAAGTTCAAACCCATCAGCCATTAAGCCCCTGGGTCATGGAACAGGGGTTGTGTTTCGCCATTACTATGGTCCACAGAATTTCCGAACAGGACTTTGATGTGAATGTGGTTTGGTTAACGACGGAGCCCATTTTTATTTGGATGGGCTCGTCAATAAGCAAAATTGGCGCATCCAGCGAACTGACAATCCGCATTTCGCGATGGAGAAGTCTCTTCACTCTCAACGGGTGACCGTGTGATGTGGAATGTCCAGTCACAGAATAGTAGTTGCGATATTCCTTGATGGCACGGTGGCTACCGAACGATGCGTGAAGGTTTTGGAAGATGATTTCATCTCCATTATTCAAAGTGATTCTGATTTCGACAACGTGTGGTTCATGCAAGACAGAGCTCGACCCCAGCAGAAGAGTCCTGGAGGGGCACTTTGGGGATCGCATTCCAGCTCTGGGGTATCCAGAGGACCCTGGAATGGGCCACGAATTGCCGCCATATTCTCTGGATCTGAACACATGCGACCCCTTTTTGTGGGGCTATATTAAAGACAAGGTGTACAGCAATAACTTCAAAACCATTACTGAGCTGAAAACATTCGTTAGGGAGGTCATCGACATCATCGACGTTCCGACACTTCAGAGGTTCACGCAGAATTTCGCTATCCGTCTGCACCACATCATCGCTAATGATGAGCAGGCATATCGAACGTGTCATAACCTAAATCCGAATATCTGTAGTGACATTTACACGTTTTGTCACCCTATACATAGTCCCATACTCAGGATATGAACAAAGGGGAGAGGATGTAGGATTCCTGCATCGCCGCTCATGTCAAAGTCTAGTGGAGATGGTATGCCAGTGCTTTTCTCCGGCTTGTTATGAAGTGTTTGCGTGTATCTGTGTGGTATGGATGACTGTGGTGAGTGTGTATACAGTGTAGTGTTGGTTTTGTGTTGTCGTAGATGAAAACCTTATAGCCAACTGCTCTCGAATAACACGAAGAGGACCGCCGAGCTTGACGTTCCCATCCGACTAACGGGTCACTATCAACAGTGTCACAGGCCCTCACGTCTCACTGCAGAGACGTTTGGCGCAAAGATATCGTCAGGAACTCTACACAGCTACTTCCCTTCCCCTTGCTGGTCTAATACTGGCAGTGAAAATTTCATACGCCATCAGGATTCGAACCGAATTACCTCCAAGTCAAACGACACTGCACACTTGCGCTTTAGCGACCCCAGCTATGGAGGTGGGACGTATATGTGGAGACTGTCTATAAAAGGAGTCGCAAATAGAACCAGTAGTAAAGAAATAGCAAATTAAAACGTCATGCTTGATGCTAAAGTGCTACAGCATGAAGAGCGAACGTTCAGTAAGCGATAAACCGTTTTCATTTAATTACCTAATGGATCCGTAAGCGATAAAAAGTTTAGAAAATGTTTGAAATTATGTATAGACTTAGTTGTAACTCGCAAAATGCTCTCATCCTCAAATACTGGATGAATGTAGTCTGGGTAATTTACGCACCACGAATTATGCTGCCACAAGACACACACACACACACACACACACACACACACACATTATATGGGTGGTCCATTGATCGTGACCGGGCCAAATATCTCACGAAATAAGCGTCAAACGAAAAAACTAAAAATAACGAAACTTGTCTAGCTTGAAGAGGGAAACCAGATGGCCCTATGGTTGGCCCGCTAGATGGCGCTGCCATAGGTCAAACGGATACCAACTGCGTTTTTATAAATAGGAACCCCCATTTTTTATTACATATTCGTGTAGTACGTAAAGAAATATGAATGTTTTCGTTAGACCACTTTTTTCGGTTTGTGATGGATGGCGCTGTAATAGTCACAAACATATGACTCACAATTTTAGACGAACAGTTGGCAACAGGTAGGTTTTTTAAATTAAAATACAGAACGTAGGTACGATTAAACATTTTATTTCGGTTGTTCTAATGTGATACATGTACCTTTCTGAACTTATTTCTGAGAACGCATGCCGTTACAGCGTGGTCACCTGTAAATACCACATTAATGCAATAAATGCACAAAATGATGTCCGTCAACCTCAATGCATTTGGCAATAGGTGTAACGACATTCCTCTCAACAGCGAGTAGTTCGCCTTCCGTAATGTTCGCACATGCATTGACAGTGCACTGACGCATGTTGTCAGGCGTTGTCTGTGGATCACAATAGCAAATATCTTTCAACTTTCCCCACAGAAAGAAATCCTGGGCCGTCAGATCGGTTGAACGTGCGGGCCATGGTATGGTGCTTCGACGACCAATCCACCTGTCATGAAATATGCTACTGAATACCGCTTCAACCGCACGCGAGCTATGCGCCAGACATCCATCATGTTGGAAGTACATCGCCATTCTATCATGCAGTGAAACATCTTTTAGTAACATCGGTAGAACATTACGTAGGAAATCAGTATTCATTGCACCATTTAGATTGCCATCGATAAAATGGGGAACAATTATCCTTCCTCCCATAATTCCGCACCATACATTACCCCGCCAAGGTCGCTGATGTTCCACTTGCTGCAGCCATCGTGGATTTTCCGTTGCCCAATAGTGCATATTATGCCGGTTTACGTTACCGCTGTTGGTGAATGACGCTTCGTCGCTAAATAGAACGCGTGCAAAAAATCTGTCATCGTCCCGTAGTCTCTCCTGTGCCCAGTGGCAGAACTGTACTCGAAGTTCAAAGTCGTCGCCATGCAATTCCTGTTGCATAGAATTATGGTACGGGTGCAATCGATGTTGATGTAGCATTCTCAACACCGATGTTTTTGAGATTCCCGATTCTCGCGCAATTTGTCTGCTACTGATGTTCGGATTAGCCACGACAGCAGCTAAAACACGTTCTTGGAAATCATCATTTGTAGCAGGTAGTGGTTGACGTTTCACATGTGGCTGAACACTTCCTGTTTCGTTAAATCATGTAACTATCCGGCGAACGGTCCGTAGACTTGGATGATGTCATCCAGGATACCGAGAAGCATACATAGTACACACCCTTTGGGCATTTTGATCACAATAGCCATACATCAACACGATATCGACCTTTTCCGCAATTGGAAAACAGTCCATTTTAACACGGGTAATGTATCACGAAGCAAATACCGTTCGCACTGGCGGAATGTTACGTGATACCACGTACTTATACGTTTGTGACTATTACAGCGCCATCTATCACAAAGCGAAAAAAGTGGTCCAACTAAAACATTCATATTTCTTTACGTACTACACGAATATGTAATAAAAATGGGGGTTCCTATTAAAAAAAAAAGCTGTTGATATCCGTTTGACCTATGGCAGCGGTATCTATCAGGCCAACCATAGCGCCATGTGGTTTCCCCCCTCAAGCTAGACGAGTTTCGTTCTTTGTAGTTTTTTCGTTTAATACTTATTTCTTGAGATATTTGGCCCGGTCACTATCAATGGACCACCCTGTATATGTATATACATATACTTCGTAAGTATATCAGATGTCTTATTGTGTTACACCTATAACGTCAGATTATAACCCAGCAGTTTAAATTTTTAAATTCGCTCAATAAATACGTGAATTGCCGAAAATAACTTTTTGTTACCCATCGAAGCCGTAATATAGGCAATTTGTGGCTGGGATGGGTGATCGGGTGACCATTTTAGTCGTTATAACTTGAAATACTGACGAACCTCTTTACCCTACATTAAATGTACTCGCAACTGCGATTATGGACAACCATCAACTGAGGAATGGAAAGACGACAATTAAAACTTTGGCACCGAGCGAGGTGGCGCAGTGGTTAGACACTGGACTCGCATTCGGGAGGACGACAGTTCAATCCCGCGTCCGGCCATCTTGATTTAGGTTTTCCGTGATTTCCCTTAATCACTCCAGGCAAATGCCGGGATGGTTCCACTGAAAGGGCACGGCCGACTTCCTTCCCTAATCCGATGAGACCGATGACCACGCTGTCTGGTCTCCTTCCCCAAAACAACCAACCTAAACTTTGGCAGACCGGGGCTCGATCCCGTTTTTCTCACTTATCACGAGCGGTCGCCTTACTATTTGGCTATTCATGCAGAATCACGGCCACACCCAAACTTCCACCTGTTGTCAGCCATGCGTCTGCAGCCCATACTCGTACATCCATTGTGAGTATTCCGGTAAAGGTGAGACATTTTACTTGAAAGTCACTTGCCCGGTATCGGCGGACAAACACGATGTTGCAGTGTCTCCGTTATTCTGAATTATGATGCACAGTTGCTTTGGATATTATGCATTTCCATGGGGACAGGCGCTGCGGCGACTACAGCGTTTATGAAACACGTAAAATGTATTCGCAATTACGAGTATGGATTACCATCAGCTGTAGAAGTTCCTTTGCTTCGTAATTCAAAATACGCTGGCACTGTAATATCGTGTTTATTCCGCCGACACCGGGCAAGCGACTTTCAAGTAAAATGTCTCCCCTGTACGGGCATGTACATAGTGGATGTACGAGTACAGGTCATGGACATATATTTGACGACACATGGAAGTTTGGGGCTAGCCGTGAGTCGTGCACGGATAGCCAAATGCTGCCGGGACGGTAGCTCAGCGTGTTCGGTCAGAGAGGCGCTGACCTTCTGTACTAAAAAAAAAAAAAAAAAAAAAAAAACTGAGTAAAGGAATCAACGATCAACTTGAACGGATGTCCTGTGACGTCCGCCCAGACCAAACGCAATGAACATTACGGAAAAAGAAGAAAAAAGGGCTAGCTACCCTCTGGAAAAAAAGAAAAAAAAGAAGAAAAACTAACGCATCAACGAACAACCTGAACGGAGGTAATCGGACGTCCGCTCCGAACGAAGTCAACGAACAATATAGAACAAAATTACATTAAAAAAAGGTAAGGCGACCGTTCGCGATGAGCGGGAAATCCGGGTTCGAGTCCCAGTCCGACACAAATTTTCGTTGTCGTCTTTCCATTATACAGCTGATGACTGTCCACATTCGCAGTTGCGAATACATTTAATGTACTTCATAACGGCTATAGTCGCTGCACTGCCTGTTACTACGGACATGTATGCGTATGCAAAGGAACTTCATATCGTAATTCAGAATAACATAGGCGCTGCAATATCGTAACTTCTTTAGCGTCTTATACATTCCATTGGCAAAGTAATGCAATAAATCTGTGAGTCACTCGGTACGCATCGATGTCAATGATTATCTCATCTTTTCTCTTTAATGCCTGGGGCTCATCTTTTGAAAAGCATACAGAGAAACAACTATCTGCATTCATGTTGAGAATTTTCTTCGCTAGAGACGCAGAAGCTGTCTGTTATTATGTCGCGAATTCGGGTTGCAGAAAGTCTGAGAATAAATTTGAATGATAATAAGACTGTGCGGCTGCGACGGATATGGCGCAGGGGGTGCAGCATCCGCGTGACAGGCGGGAAACGGTGTGGAACGAACCGCCACAGAGATGTGACGATGACAGGCGGCTGTGGGGTAATAGACTTCTGCGTCAAGACGAGGCAAGCTCACAGTTGCAAGATTTGAAGTAGCAGAAAGTTCGATATTCAGTGGCGCGGGCTTCACTGTCTCTTTAAAAGTTGGCGGATATCACGAAACACTAAAAAATATTGACGTCATATGTGACATATATTAGACTTCCGTTTCGTATCAAGCAAACTGACATTCGCGAGACTGTCGCTGATAACTGATTCTCCGTTATTTTGACGAGTTTCCAAAAAGGCGCACGGTACAACTGGCGCTCGGCTGAAGTCGATCGATTTGGTTGTGGGGGTCTGTAGCGTAGCCCGTGTCTAAGTTAGGACGAAAGGTGCTAATCTGGTTGTGAGTTGGGGAAACCAGCGAATGTTAATGCCTAATAAAAGTTGTGGTAACAGACTGATCCCAAGCGTTGTTCAATGTTCACGTTCGCTTTATGTTTCATCGGTAGTTGTACTCATTTTAGTTTTTCATCTGTTTTGCACTATACGATGGTAAACGCATCTGTGTCAATCAGCCGTGTGGCATGATCTTTGGCGCCGACGCATACTGATAAAATTATTGGCCCTCTGCAGCGACATTCTTACGACCTATTTGGCACACTGAAATGCACAGATAAATGACATATTGCGCTGCATACTTCATCTAAGTAACTAAATACAGGAAAGAAATACTAACAGGTCGTTTTCGAATATTTTTATATGTCTCTTTTCATCCCCATTCCAGCCTCGACCGGCTTCCCACAGTATTTACATTCAAGAGGAAGTCATATTTATATCAACCGTGAATGATATCGCTCCAGGCATACCTGACTTGAGCTGTGCTTCCTTTTCACTCCCACTGTCAGCTAAAGGGATGATAAGGGTGTCTTACTGTCTGTTCGACACAGCAATTTGTGCTTGCGCTAAGTTTCGTAGAAACTGCCTCAGGCGATACAGAAATATGCTGCTGCTGATGTCGTTGCTTTTGCATCCCCAGACCCCCCCCCCCCCCCAAACCCCACTCCCCCCGCCTCCCCCCCCCCCCACCCACCCGGCATCAGTGTGCCTATTGACCCCGAAAGCTAAGGAATCAGTACTAATATCGATTGTTATCTAATATTTTTACACTTCATGGTTTCTCACACTCATCCCAACCCTAGGCGTGGTAGGGGTATGTTAACAAGAAGATATTTTATACAACACAAACAACGGGTCTCGTATACATAAAATTTCGTTGAAATTGCTCCAAAAGTTTTTGAGTTATGGATCTATGTCACCACTTCTCCACCAGCAAACCCACCCATAACGTAGGCGGTTGTTAGCCACACACAGTGCTTTTTGCCAGATAGAAAGAGATATGTGTATCAAATTGGATAAAAACTATATATATATATATATATATATATATATATATATATATATATATATATATATACTCCTGGAAATTGAAATAAGAACACCGTGAATTCATTGTCCCAGGAAGGGGAAACTTTATTGACACATTCCTGGGGTCAGATACATCACATGATCACACTGACAGAACCACAGGCACATAGACACAGGCAACAGAGCATGCACAATGTCGGCACTAGTACAGTGTATATCCACCTTTCGCAGCAATGCAGGCTGCTATTCTCCCATGGAGACGATCGTAGAGATGCTGGATGTAGTCCTGTGGAACGGCTTGCCATGCCATTTCCACCTGGCGCCTCAGTTGGACCAGCGTTCGTGCTGGACGTGCAGACCGCGTGAGACGACGCTTCATCCAGTCCCAAACATGCTCAATGGGGGACAGATCCGGAGATCTTGCTGGCCAGGGTAGTTGACTTACACCTTCTAGAGCACGTTGGGTGGCACGGGATACATGCGGACGTGCATTGTCCTGTTGGAACAGCAAGTTCCCTTGCCGGTCTAGGAATGGTAGAACGATGGGTTCGATGACGGTTTGGATGTACCGTGCACTATTCAGTGTCCCCTCGACGATCACCAGTGGTGTACGGCCAGTGTAGGAGATCGCTCCCCACACCATGATGCCGGGTGTTGGCCCTGTATGCCTCGGTCGTATGCAGTCCTGATTGTGGCGCTCACCTGCACGGCGCCAAACACGCATACGACCATCATTGGCACCAAGGCAGAAGCGACTCTCATCGCTGAAGACGACACGTCTCCATTCGTCCCTCCATTCACGCATGTCGCGACACCACTGGAGGCGGGCTGCACGATGTTGGGGCGTGAGCGGAAGACGGCCTAACGGTGTGCGGGACCGTAGCCCAGCTTCATGGAGACGGTTGCGAATGGTCCTCGCCGATACCCCAGGAGCAACAGTGTTCCTAATTTGCTGGGAAGTGGCGGTGCGGTCTCCTACGGCACTGCGTAGGATCCTACGGTCTTGGCGTGCATCCGTGCGTCGCTGCGGTCCGGTCCCAGGTCGACGGGCACGTGCACCTTCCGCCGACCACTGGCGACAACGTCGATGTACTGTGGAGACCTCACGCCCCACGTGTTGAGCAATTCGGCGGTACGTCCACCCGGCCTTCCGCATGCCCACTATACGCCCTCGCTCAAAGTCCGTCAACTGCACATACGGTTCACGTCCACGCTGTCGCGGCATGCTGCCAGTGTTAAAGACTGCGATGGAGCTCCGTATGCCACGGCAAACTGGCTGACACTGACGGCGGCGGTGCACAAATGCTGCGCAGCTAGCGCCATTCGACGGCCAACACCGCGGTTCCTGGTGTGTCCGCTGTGCCGTGCGTGTGATCATTGCTTGTACAGCCCTCTCGCAGTGTCCGGAGCAAGTATGGTGGGTCTGACACATCGGTGTCAATGTGTTCTTTTTTCCATTTCCAGGAGTATATATATATATATATATATATATATATATATATATATATATATATATATATATAGAGGATGATTAGGTACTGCAAACGTGGAATACACAGTTGAATGAATGTTTAGGATCCGAGAATAGTCTGAACTAGACAGAAATGTGCAGTTGTGTATTATGTTATGATGTTATGCAGTTCCCAACGTTTCTGTAACGTATGAAATACCGCCTTTACAAAACATGTCACTAAATTCTGTCAACAAAAATGAGGCACCTTGTGCCGAGGTGTACCTACATCCGAAGTTTGTTTTTGAACTCCAGGTGCTAGGCATTGTCCTGTTGGAGGTGGTATGCCGTTGCCTTCTGCCACCTTTAAACTGACTTATCGAGCCAGATGTAGAGGGGATTTGTAGTTGAACGCGAATAACGAAACACGGTGCAACCCAGCGCTTTGGACATCAGCAAATATTGCCGGATGTGACAGAAGCGACAGATGAAAAACCTTAGACTGAACGGGGATCGAACACAAGACGTTTAGATTTGTAGTCTGATACTTCCCCACTTTTTGTTCTTTTACCCTTAAGTTATTAAATATTTCTTCTTGAAACTTGCGCCGGCCGGTGTGGCCGAGCGGTTCTGGGCGCTACAGTCTGGAACCGAGAGACCGCTACGGTCGCAGGTTCGAATCCTGCCTCGGGCATGGATGTGTGTGGTGTCCTTAAGTTAGTTAGGTTAAAGTAGTTCTAAGTTCTAGGGGACTGATGACCTCAGCAGTTAAGTCCCATAGTGCTCAGAGGCATTTTTTGAAACTTAACTAAAAATTCCTGTTTCCTCCATCCCCAAACATAAATATTCTTTAGTGGAAAGTAACATAATCGGCGTCTACACTGAGTCACTGGACCACACCCCTATATCTTACTTGGCAGAAGCAGTCAAGGCTGTATTTATCCTTGCTCGTAATTAGTTCCCAGTGACAAGAGAGAGTGTGTGCTGTTGGTTACAGGGCTGAAGTACCCGCACTACGAGCAGGTGTTCCGCGATCCTGCCACCTACGACATGCTGTACAGCTCAGCGTCCGGCCCCATCAACGAGACGTGGTACTTCAACCGGAGGGTCAACCTCACCGCCCTCGTACTGCCCTCGCAGATTGTCAGCTACTGCCAGAGCGGTAACCAGTCTGCAGGTAAGGACTCCAACATCTACCCGGACTGATCCGGCACTGTTCAGTTTTCAGTAAAGCGATGTTCAAATACGCCAGTAACCCAATAACTGCATATAACTTCACAAGCCAAGATCTCTAACAAAGAATTTTATTGAATGACCGGTTTCGACAGAGCTATTCCGTCGGAACTTAAGCTTAAAATTTTTTACAACAAATTGTCCATCAGTGTTCCAAGTCGCTTCACACTGCATACGCACTTCCCACTACCATGAAGGTCGCTACACGTTGCCATGTCAAATATAGAAGTACTATGTACAAACGCAAACATAACTATATTGCAGCGATTATCAGTGTCGATGTTCACCACTAGCTGGCAACTCCTTCATTTTTGTTTCACACGTTGGCAACTCATGCTGGTCATTCAATAAAATGATTTTTTAACGATCTTGACTTCCAAAGTTTTCTCCAATTATCATACGTTGCAGATGGCTTCCATACAGACAATGTCAGGAATATATACCAGTAACTCACCTATCCCTGATTCTTTAAAAAACTGAAGTCTCATGTATGAAATAACTTCAGACAACTTTCTGTTGAACATATAAATGGACGTGTTCAATATTTTACGTTGAGCACGTAAATCCTTTAAGGAAGAAGGCCCAAAACCCCGTCAATATTACAACGATATAGTTTTGTAGGTAGTTTCAGTAGTACATTTCGATACTGGCTGTAAGAGTTATTGCAAGTAGAGTTCGTAATAATGAAGTAGAAAATGAAAACGTCGTTCTGGATTGCATGAAAGCGAAAGTGCAGTAAGAAATAAACGTTTTATTCTTACATTATTTTGTAGGGGGTGTCAGTGAGAAATAATTTCGGAAAGATTTGAAAATATGTGTCAAGTTCGTCGGAAGTCGCTTAGTGCTATGATTCTCAAATAATGGCTGAATATAGTTTGAGTAATCTGCACGCTACACGGCCTCTTGACATATACACAAACTTTCATTCTTGGCTTGTTATTATTTTAAACCTTTAACGTAAGCTTATCCCTCTTAATGAATGGATTGTAATACCATTTTCAACTTTTAAATTTGGTCAGTAACTAAATGAAGTACTAAGGGCCAAATTTTTTGAATCACACGCTTGCCGACGTCGTAATTTGTCATATAATAAGACACATATAATTACAGAAGGTCTGATCACTTACTTGCAAAATTTATATACTTCCATTACTGTACCCGTGGTATAGGGGCAGCGTCTTTGTTTAGTAACGTCCTCGGTCAGGCGATCGAAATCCGCCATCGCCTGAATTTTGATTAAATATCGTAAGCAATGGCGGCCGAAGACATCCGGCATAAGAAGTCACCCCCATTCAGCCAACGTCCATGTCAAAGACGGCAGAGGCGCAGACAGAGGTTCAGGGAATCCTTTTGTCTTTGGGATGGGAAACTGCTCCTAAAGGCGGAAGAATCAGCAATGATCACCGGCATGAGGCTGCATAAGGCAGTGGAAACCACTGCATTAAAGACATGTAACATGTATCCAGAGCACAGTTGGCCTGCAATAAAAAAAGTGTTATGATGATCTCTCCATTGGCAAAAGATTGCGAAATAGTGTCTAGATATAGTACAGATTGTTAAATGGAAAGAAGACAAGGATTTCTTGTCAAATGAATAGAGAGTAATATAACAGCAGGAGAAAACGGTATAACAAGGGTAGGATTCGTTGTTGTGGTATGTAACGTGGTGCTAAGAAAGCTTAGTACGACAGAAAAGCTTCTGTTTCCAGACATATACATTATACGAGGGTTGCCCAGAATGTATGCACCGCATTTTTTTTCTCAGCCGACAACACTGTTACGAATGCGAAACGTTACGTATGTATTATTTGAGGTCTCCTGAATGAGCGCGACAGGTTTCTGTCACTTCCGACAGATAGCGTTGCTGCAGGACAGTTTCAAAATGGCGTCTGTAGGTGATGTACGTTACAAGCACCGTGCCGTCATTGAATTTCTCACTGCAGAGAAAGAAACAGCGGGGAATATTCACAAACGCTTGTGCAAAGTCTACGGAGCATCTGTTGTCGACACAAGTACAATTAGTCGCTGGGGACGGAGGGTGAGGTGATCAGAAGGCTGTTCGGCGGAGCTCCACGATTTGCAGCGGTCTGGGAGACTATCCACAGCCTGTCACCCCTGACATGTTGCAGCGAGATGAGGCTGTCATTCGTGAGGACAGACGCATTACGACCCGGCAGTTGGCGTTGCGTCTGTCAATCAGCAAAGGAAGTGTGTTTGCAATTATTCGCACTCTTGGATATTCAAAAGTGTGTGCAAGATGGGTCCCGCAGTGTCTAACGGTAGATCAAAAATCGCACAGAAAAAACATTTGTCTCGATTTGCTGTAACGTTTTGAAGCTTAGGGCGAGGCCTTCTTGTCACAGATTTTAACGTGTGATGAAACCTGGGCTCACCATGTTGAGCCCAAAACAAAACGACAGTGGATGGAATGCTCCCATTCCCATTCCTCACATAAGAAAAAATTCAAAGCAAGTGCTTTCGCCGCTAAGGTCATGATCACTGTGTTCTGGGACTGTGAATGTTTGATTCTCACTGATGTGATGCCAAGAGGCGGTACCATTAATTCAGAAGCATATGTTAACACATTAACAAACTTCAAGATGTGCTTCCGGCCACTTCGGCGGCACAACGACCCAGGAGGTGTTTTGCTGCCCTGACCTAGTCCCCATAGATTTCCACTTATTTGGGCCAATACAGGATTCCATTCGTGGAAGACATTTTGAGGAAGATGAGGAGGTAACTCACATAGTGAAGCACTGGCTTCGCCACCAGGACAAGGATTGGTTCCGACACGACATACACGCTCTTGTTTCGCGCTGGAGTGGGACCACAGAACGGGATGGAGATTTCGTGGAAAAATACGGTGTGTGGATAAAACACCATTCTTGTGTTTGTGCAATTCTCAGTACTTTCAATAAAGAATTGTTGCAGAGAAAATTGCAGTGCATTACTTTCTGGGCGACCCTCATACATTAACATAATGTGAAAAATGAACTTTATGATTGCTATAATCCATTTGTTGAATTTGGAATGTACTATTTTGGCCACTTAGAATGAATTCAAGGAAACCGCAATACACATCTTACGAAAAGTCATCAAAATTGGTGTAACTGGGGTCATACTTGGTTGAAACACGTTAAGGTTACAGAAACTAGACTTCCAAAACCTTCCTTTTGTTGCGACTCCAGTGTAATAGACATCTTCAGGTTTTTAGGTGAAACGGATCCCTATTTTCAGAGATGGTTCTTTTTACTACAGAAAACATGTACTAGAGGTGACCTCATGATGGTTCGAATTGAGAACAACCAGTATTAGTCGAGAGAGGGCGAAGGTGCAGAGAAAACCGTTAATATCGAAATCAGTAAATAAATAAGGCAGAAATAGGACAAAAAAGGAGAAAAAGAACAAATAAAATCCACTATTTTCTGGCCTACAATGAATCAGAATGGATATACACTCCTGGAAATGGAAAAAAGAACACATTGACACCGGTGTGTCAGACCCACCATACTTGCTCCAGACACTGCGAGAGGGCTGTACAAGCAATGATCACACGCACGGCACAGCGGACACACCAGGAACCGCGCTGTTGGCCGTCGAATGGTGCTAGCTGCGCAGCATTTGTGCACCGCCGCCGTCAGTGTCAGCCAGTTTGCCGTGGCATACGGAGCTCCATCGCAGTCTTTAACACTGGTAGCATGCCGCGACAGCGTGGACGTGAACCGTATGTGCAGTTGACGGACTTTGAGCGAGGGCGTATAGTGGGCATGCGGGAGGCCGGGTGGACGTACCGCCGAATTGCTCAACACGTGGGGCGTGAGGTCTCCACAGTACATCGATGTTGTCGCCAGTGGTCGGCGGAAGGTGCACGTGCCCGTCGACCTGGGACCGGACCGCAGCGACGCACGGATGCACGCCAAGACCGTAGGATCCTACGCAGTGCCATAGGGGACCGCACCGCCACTTCCCAGCAAATTAGGGACACTGTTGCTCCTGGGGTATCGGCGAGGACCATTCGCAACCGTCTCCATGAAGCTTGGCTACGGTCCCGCACACCGTTAGGCCGTCTTCCGCTCACGCCCCAACATCGTGCAGCCCGCCTCCAGTGGTGTCGCGACAGGCGTGAATGGAGGGACGAATGGAGACGTGTCGTCTTCAGCGATGAGAGTCGCTTCTGCCTTGGTGCCAATGATGGTCGTATGCGTGTTTGGCGCCGTGCAGGTGAGCGCCACAATCAGGACTGCATACGACCGAGGCACACAGGGCCAACACCCGGCATCATGGTGTGGGGAGCGATCTCCTACACTGGCCGTACACCACTGGTGATCGTCGAGGGGACACTGAATAGTGCACGGTACATCCAAACCGTCATCGAACCCATCGTTCTACCATTCCTAGACCGGCAAGGGAACTTGCTGTTCCAACAGGACAATGCACGTCCGCATGTATCCCGTGCCACCCAACGTGCTCTAGAAGGTGTACGTCAACTACCCTGGCCAGCAAGATCTCCGGATCTGTCCCCCATTGAGCATGTTTGGGGCTGGATGAAGCGTCGTCTCACGCGGTCTGCACGTCCAGCACGAACGCTGGTCCAACTGAGGCGCCAGGTGGAAATGGCATGGCAAGCCGTTCCACAGGACTACATCCAGCATCTCTACGATCGTCTCTATGGGAGAATAGCAGCCTGCATTGCTGCGAAAGGTGGATATACACTGTACTAGTGCCGACATTGTGCATGCTCTGTTGCCTGTGTCTATGTGCCTGTGGTTCTGTCAGTGCGATCATGTGATGTATCTGACCCTAGGAATGTGTCAATAAAGTTTCCCCTTCCTGGGACAATGAATTCACGGTGTTCTTATTTCAATTTCCAGGAGTGTATATTCACTGAGGCTCGTGATACTAGGGTGATACCCGAACCCTACTCATAACACTGCAGTGGAAGCGAACAGAATAAACTGCTACGTAGCGTAGCACAGCGGGAAGACGGACAGGCAAGCAAGCTTCCTTTAGCCTGCTCGGGTTGGCAGCACCTTGACTTGTATGGGGGTACAGCAGCCTGCCCGTTCTGCTGCTAGCCTGCAGCAGCTTGCCTGCCTGGCTAACAGGCAAGTTTAGGCAGGTTACAATCGGAATTCGTACACCTCTGTCCATAACAAAAACTTTTGATCACTTAGCCAGTGATATAAAATGTCTGACAGATCGCAAAGTAAAATTTGACAGCAAAACTTAAAAAAGCTTCTCTTTGACAACTCCTATTCTGTGAAGAATTTCTGTTATCGTAATGTGTAAAACAGTGGTTTCCAAGGTGGGGGTAATTACCTCCCGAGAGGTAAAATGAAATTTCCTGAGGGATAAAAACTACACTATTCTATTTTGTGCAGTCACGAAACGAAATTACTTACAAAAGATCATCACTATTAAAAAAAGCTGGTGATAATTTGGTGAAGGGAGGAGGGGGGGGGGAGGAACGGGGAGGCAGAGTGTGGGGGTACTAGCTAATGTCCGAATGCACTCAGGAGTAATGGTTTAAGAAGAGTTGGGAACCATTACTGTAAAAGTTGGTGGGTAGGATTACTAACTCGCGTCTGTAGATACTTTTAAAAAGAAAGAAAGAAAGAAAGATATTTTATATATGTTCACCATGTAGCCATATTTACAAATTAAGTTGTGATATGTACCTAAAAATGACTCGTTCCACATCATTGCGATTTATCGGGCAAATGACCCATGGAATATGAAACTTCACTACTGGCCATTAAAATTGCTACACCACGAAGATGACGTGCTACAGAAGCGAAATTTAACCGACAAGAACAAGATGCTGTGATATGGAAATTATTAGTTTTTCAGAGCATTCATACAAGGTTGGCGCCGGTGGCGACACCTACAACGTGCTGGCATGAAGAAAGCTTCCAACCGATTTCTCATACAAAAACAGCACTTGACAGGCGTTGCCTGGTGAAACGTTGGTGTGATGCCTCGTGTAAGGAGGAGAAATGCGTACCATCACGTTTCCGACATTGATAAAGGTCGGATTGTAGCCTATCGCGATTGCGGTTTATCGTACCGCGACATTGCTGCTCGCGTTGGTCGAGATCCAATGACTGTTAGCAGAATATGGAATCGGAGGGTTCAGGAGTGTAATACAGAACGCCGTGCTGGATCCCAACGGCCTCGTATCACTACAGTCGAGATGACAGGCATCTTATCCGCATGGCTGTAACGGATCGTGCAGCCACGTCTCGATTCCTGAGTCAACAGATGGGGACGTTTGCAAGACAACAACCATCTGCACGAACAATTCGACGACGTTTGTAACAGCACGGACTATCAGCTCGGAGACCATGGCTGCGGTTACCCGTGACGCTGCATCACAGACAGGAGCGCCTGCGATGGTGTAGTCAACGACGAACCTGGGTGCACGAATGGCAAAACGTCATTTTTTCGGATGAATCGAGGTTTTGTTTACAGCATGATGATGGTCGCGTCCATGTCTGGCGACATCGCGGTGAACGCACATTGGAAGCATGGGCAGCTGTACCTGTTCATGCCATCCAAGCTCTGTTCGACTCAATGCCCAGGCATATCAAGACCGTTATTACGGCCAGAGGTGGTTGTTCTGGGTACTGATTTCTCAGGATCTACGCACCCAAATTGTGTGAAAATGTAATCACATGTCAGTTCTAGTATAATACAGGGTTATTACAAATGATTGAAGCGATTTCACAGCGCTACAATAACTTTATTATTTGAGATATTTTCACAATGCTTTGCACACACATACAAAAACTCAAAAGGTTTTTTTAGGCATTAAAAAATGTTCGATATGTGCCCCTGTAGTGATTCGGCAGACATCAAGCCGATAATCAAGTTCCTCCCACACTCGGTGCAGCATGTCCCCATCAATGAGTTCGAAAGCATCGTTGATGCGAGCTCGCAGTTCTGGCACGTTTCTTGGTAGAGGAGGTTTAAACACTGAATCTTTCACATAACCCCACAGAAAGAAATCGCATAGGGTTAAGTCGGGAGAGCGTGGAGGCCATGACACGAATTGCTGATCATGATCTCCACCACCACCAATCCATCGGTTTTCCAATCTCCTGTTTAATAAATGCCGAACATGATGATGGAAGTGCGGTGGAGCACCATCCTGTTGAAAGATGAAGTCGGCGCTGTCGGTCTCCAGTTGTGGCATGAGTCAATTTTCCAGCATGTCCAGATACACGTGTCCTGTAACGTTTTTTTCGCAGAAGAAAAAGGGGCCGTAAACTTTAAACCGTGAGATTGCACAAAACACGTTAACTTTTGGTGAATTGCGAATTTGCTGCACGAATGCGTGAGGATTCTCTACCGCCTAGATTCGTACATTGTGTCTGTTCACTTCACCATTAAGAAAAAATGTCGCTTCATCACTGAAAACAAGTTTCGCACTGAACGCATCCTCTTCCATGAGCTGTTGCAACCGCGCCGAAAATTCAAAGCGTTTGACTTTGTCATCGGGTGTCAGGGCTTGTAGCAATTGTAAACGGTAAGGCTTCTGCTTTAGCCTTTTCCGTAAGATTTCCCAAACCGTTGGCTGTGGTACGTTTAGCTCCCTGCTTGCTTTATTAATCGACTTCCGCGGGCTACGCGTGAAACTTGCCCGCACGCGTTCAACCGTTTCTTCGCTCACTGCAGGCCGACCCGTTGATTTCCCCTTACGGAAGCATCCAGAAGCTTTAAACTGCGCATACCATCGCCGAATGGAGTTAGCAGTTGGTGGATCTTTGTTGAACTTCGTCCTGAAGAACAATTTTAATGGCCAGTAGTGTAACTAGCTGTAGGAATTGTGACAGTTTTGTATTAAGGACTGTCAACTGCAGTGACGAATACGGATACCCTCGTTGGTATGAGACTGTTGAATCCACCTGTTGCCGTATAGGTTCCTGGGCTAAGTCACCTTACGCGGAGGATCTGGAGGTTCGCGTCTACGAGAGCAACCAGATGTCGGCCGCTGGCAGGCGGCTGGTGGCGGTGGGCAGGTACCTGGGGAACGCGACCTCTGGCGAGGAGCTGAGGGTCACGTTGGTGGCGGCGGCGGCGGCGGACGCCAAAGTGAACGCTTACAGCAGCCTCCAGCCGCAGCCACCCACCATGGCCGCCTACAACGGCACCAGCGGCAGTCCCAGCTACATCGTCAGTGTCGCCTTCAAGAACTCCGGGCTGTACCCCTGGTATCTGCGGCGCGACCTCGCCACGCTGTCGCCGCTTACCGAGATAAACAACGAGCAAGGATTCGTCATCGGACTCGCCTTTGTGCTCGTGTGAGGGACCTATCTTATTCCTACTGTAGTTGGGGCAGACGCCAGGGAAACGGCCTATCAGTCATACGTAAGTCGTTTAGCTGAGTCAACACAGTGAGGTTCTGCTAAGAAAAAGTTATCGCAGTACATAAGACAAACAATGTGCAAATAAATGAGCAGAAACTGTGTCAACAATAAAAGGTTTAAATAAATTATCTACAAAAACATAACTATTTCTTTCTGAATTATAGTTCTCTGGTTTTCCGTAGAAATTCTTCTTACAAGGTGATGGGGAAATAAATTTAGGAATTTTGAAATTTTTGAAGTCCTCAAGGTAGGAGACGAGGTACTGGCAGAATTGAAGGTGTGAAGAGTGGTAGTGGGTCGTGCTTGGGTAGCTCAGACGGTAGAGCACTTGCCCGTGAAAGGCAAAAGTCCCGAGTTCGAGTCTCTGTCCGGCTCACAGTTTTAATCTGCCAGGAAGTTTAAAATTTACGAATATTTAGTACTGCTTATAATATCGACAATCGTCTTCTGGAATCTCTTGAAGGTTGTATTTCCAGATAGCTACAGGAGTTTCTATACAACTGTAATCAAATATTTGCTTCCAGATCTGTAATGTAGTTCAAGCAATTTGGTAATTGGTGAAAAAATAAATGCACAGGATGTCCGTAATTAAAGCTCCAGTTTCAAAAGGCTGTAGAAAGAGAACCACTGGTCAGAGGGACGTCAAATTTGAACAGGAGGATGCAGAGCAAACGTCATGGAACAAAAAAAGTTTAACAAAAATTTGATCGATAGGTGCACACTAACAGTCGCACGGCACTCGGCTGTTCCTCTGTTTGTATGCGAGACGCCCAAAACGACTGTCTCCACGAAGCAGCTCGTGCTGCTGGTAAGGCTCTTTTACAAGAACAGTGACTGTGCGCCAGTAGCCTTGCAGAAGTTCCGGACACTCAGGGGGTATGATAAGAGCTTTGTTTCCGACGTCTGCTAAGGGTCTGATGAAAATGATAACAAAATTAGAAAATACAGGTTCGTTTAGTGTAATGTGGCAGAGGAAGGAAAGTAGTTGATCCAATGTCCGACCGAGCGAGGTGGCGCAGTGGTTAGACACTGGACTCGCATTCGGGAGGACGACAGTTCAATCCCGCGTCCGGCCATCCTGATTTAGGTTTTCCGTGATTTCCCTAAATCGCTCCAGGCAAATGCCGGGATGATTCCTTTGAAAGGGCACGGCCGACTTCCTTCCCCGTCCTTCCCTAATCCGATGAGACCGATGACCTCGATGTCTGGTCTTCTTCCCCAAAGAACCCAACCCAATCCTGTTACCTGTACCGTCACTGGCAAACGTTGCGAGAGTCTTTTTCGCACCAACGTCATTCCAACTATTTACCAGCAGATGTATGGGCAGCATAATTTTTATGCAAGAGGCTCTCCTCTGCGCGTTGCACAACCAACTGGCTGAAGCGGCTGCTACAAAAGCATTTCGGCAATGCTTGAATTATCAGCCGTCATTTCCCTACAGCCAGGCTGTTCATATCTCCTGATCTTAATCCGATTGACTTTTCCCTGTGGCATTATCTGAAAGATGTTGTATTCAGTGCTCTAGTTATGAACGTAGCTTAATTCAAGGCACGCACTGCGCAGCGCGTTCTCAACGTGACTCCCGAGACACCCCGGTCTGTTGTGGAACATGCTGTTTTTCGATTTGAACTTGTTCCGAAAACGGTGGACAGAATACTGAAGATATGTTTTGCCAGTTTCAGAAAAATTAAAAACCGATGTTATTTTTCTATTTATGTGGCTTTTTACCCCAGTACAATTAAAAACTGATTTTACCCATCCGATGTGGTACGACTTGCCGTACGATCTTGCCGTGACGAATAGTCTCAGCTTACAGTGCCACAACTGTTGACTGCCGAAGTTGTGCAGTCATGCTCGTTGAACAGCATGAGTGGTGCAATGTGCAACTCAAATATAGCCATCGTGTTGCGATTCATCTGACATTTGTAGCCGACCACATTTACGTTAACACGCTTACTGTGCCATCTACTGGGAAAATTTTCTTTAATTATTGTTCTGCGACATTTCCCCGTGCGTCAATAACATGCTGTTCAAATACGAGTATGACTGGAACTTTAATTATGGACACCATAAAAAAAATGCTAAGACCTTAAACCTTGGTGCTACACCTGGTGATCGTCTACGCTACCATCCCAGCAGATGGCCTACTGGCAGCTCCTGATCTTAATCAATAGGGCACCTCAGGGATAAGGATGTTATATTCTTCAGGAAGCTTCTGTTTCGGAATTACACAGCTACGACCTATGCTAGCACTACCTACGTGTGTGCGAATGAGTCCTCAAATGCTCGGGACAATACGCTAAGTCTCTAGATCCCGAGTTTTAGGAAGCCTATACTATCCCCAAATAATCCTGAACACACCGCATGTCAGCCCCGAGATGAGGCCAAAAGGCAAGGTAGAGCCGTAGTCCGCAGATCGATTGTGGTCAACCAGTGGGACTTAACGGATTCGCCTTACCATCTCGCGCAGCCTGCTCTTCATAGGAGACCGAGATAAGTAATCTACAAGTTGTCATTCAATCTGCTTGTTCTGCCATAGCTGCCTCGTTGTTGGCCACCTGCACATTGATTCTGGTCGTCGTCTCGTGGGATTAATTCCGGCGTCAGCGAATCCTCGGTATTATTCACTACACTCACAGTATTCACTTCATTATTATAAAGCACAGCTGAGTGCTTGTATTTTCTAAATACTTTCTAAATTCCCTCCTGAATACCTTATTTGCTACTACATTCAAGTAACAATGTTACTTAGTGTACTAATGCCTATTGTTTATCTATGTAGGTAGGGCACCCAAGTACTATATGGTCTCGTATACCAATCTCGGCACATGGAAAAATATTTGTCTAACCTTTCCTTCTCCTATACAATTATCCGGGGTATGGCCCATGGCCTGTCAGACAACGCCTCCATACAGATTTATATGATTCATACGCATGCTCTCCTTGATGTTTGAAAATCTTACTCAGCAGCTTGTTATTATATTTTCCCGGGCTGTTTCTCACTCACGCTTTTCTATAATTTTTGATCTAGTTTGGTTGTTATTCCCAATAAAATACTTTCTCTCGCTTTGGGAAGATTTTCTCTGCGAAGTCAGTAAGGAGAACCTCCGTATCTATTGCACTCAACGCCTAGTATGCCACAACCAGTGTTGTCCCAGAGGCTACTCTGTCTGCAGCACACTTCTCTATGTATGCCTTAGGTCTGTCCTTTTTTCTTTTAGTCATCAGTCCCCTGACTGGTTTGATGCGGCACAACTGAAATCGTCTAGGAATTACCTTTTATCGCTTATATTGCAGTTTGTGTGCCCAGACGCTGGCTGCAAATCCTATGACAGCATTGTGGATTGCATCATGATTAGTCTAGGCAGCTGCAATGTGACCTTAAAGTCAATGGTGCCCAGTCTTGCCAATTTGTAAATAACTCTGCCAGCCTTGATATGTCTGAGAGATGCATGTGTGGGAGTTATGCTTTTCAACCGTGTGTTTGTCCAGATACTTACATACCTCAATGCGGCGCATCATGAATGCTGGGAGAAATTGGTAACGCGTCCCACGAGCCTCTAATGTTGTGCTGTGAGCGTGCTCGGGTTTATCGATGTAAAAATGGTTTTGTCTTGCAGTCAATAGAAACTGTTTAAGTAGCACCATCTTCAGACACCTGTAGCTGTCTCATAAACTTTGATCTTACAAACTTAACATGCCTGAGACCACAGCGGATTTTCGTGCTCAGATCGTTCATCCTCTGACACAACCAGTTTTCATCTTATGGGGTCACGTGAAAACTCTACACATTTGTTGCGACTGAAAGAAATTCTCGATCGGTGTGACTTTGTCCGGAAAACACAAGATCGTTTGACAGAGCAAATCAAAACTATGTGTTGCTATGGCACGTCTGCATAAAAGCTGAGGGACGTCACTTTGAACAAATATTCCGATGGATCAGGTTGTGGATGTTATGCAAATAAATGAAGTAGTTACAAAAATGGCTTTACAGATGTCGATATGTTGTCAGGGTCAATGAAATTCACCAACAGTCGTGTAACTTATGATGTTATTTTATTTCATTTTGAAGGCTACCAGTTTCAGCATTTCACTATGCCCCAAATGTCATACGGTGCCCTAAATCTCTGGATGTCGTGAATTGAGTAGTTAAACTACTGCTTCATTCGAAGACTTAGATCAAGTCTTCGAATGAAGCACAAGTGTAACAATTGAATTCACGACACGCAGGGTTTTTTGGCTATAAATAACATTTTCTTTATTTCGAGAGATGCATATTGAGTCTCAAAATGGCATAATGAAATGCTGAAACTGGTAGCCTTCAAAATAAAATGAAATAACATAGTAAGTAACACGGCTGTTGGTGAACTTCTTTGACATTGACAATTACTTAACCAGCCGATTTCCCCTGTCCATGATGGATCAACGGAGATAGGATGTCGACACAAGTTACCGCCAGATAGAAACAACCAAAATTGTTCAGCGTGTACCGTAAGTTACAAGAGAAGCGAAGCGCTCCTGGTTATTGAATAAATGCGCAGGTCATTCCCCCTTTTCAAGAAGTGTCTTGGAACAGATGTGCACAAATAAAGCCCTATATCGTTTGTTCAGTCCGCTGTAGAATTCTGGAATACATTTCTGGGGGACGGAAATCTCCTCTATAGAAATCAACATGCGATCAGTGAACAAATGTGCGAAAGGGACTTGTGATGTGCTTGTCAGACAGTCATCCAGGTTGATTTTGCGGATGAACGAGAACAGTCTGTTTTCGGTAAAAACACTGTGGTGACTTATTTCACCAAACATGTGGCTCACACAGGGAAAACATGACGTACGGTTGGAGATGGCCGCTATGGTGGTTTCGTTAAAGTCAAGATGGAAGACATCTGAAGTTGGAAGCCAGCAGCTAAGAGGCCGACGCGTCTGTGTTACGCCTGCGAGTGATGCAAAACTTGGCATCGGGTGCTGGAACCGTGTTCTAGCTAAGAAATCGGCTTCCCATAGGAAGCAATCCAATTCAAATAACTCAAGGCAGAATAAAAATTTAAAAAAAATTATTTTATCCCTCATACGTGTGGGTACCGTCCGTGCAGAACGATGATGTGAAACCCAACCCGCTCTCTCCGTCCACGAGATCCATAAACCTGTGGATACTGACTCCCAGATGGTGGCTGTTGACGCAGTTCCACAGTGCCGCCTAATGAACAAAACAGGGCGTACGGAATATCGGATCAGCTGCGTGATTGCACTGAAGAGCTCCTAGCAAACGTGTCGTTCTTAACCGATAGAAATCTTCAGACGAAAAATTAGCTTTGGCCTAAACAAGGGAGTGTTAAAGGAGCATTACTTTTCATAATATACGTAAATTACCTAATGAAAAGCTTCGGAAGCACCACGAGGGTGTTCACGGGTAATGTTGTTAACAGTGTAGTTGTAACGCTAGAAAACAGAAACGAAATGTAAGAAGACCTACAGAGGTTCGACACATTCTGCAGTGATTGGCAATTGGCTCTCAGCATAAACAAATGTAACGCATTGCACAACCCTTATTGTATGACTACACACTTGCATCACAATCACTGGCAACAGTCACTTCCATAAAATACGGGAAAAAATTGCTACACCAAAAAAATAATTAATGTAGAGTAATGAAATTTTGGGAATACATTTGTTTAGGTAACACATTTAAGTGATTAGGTTACAACACCACAGCGTGAGATAAGCCATTGCAAATGTGAAATGCTGGTACAGTAACCGGCGTAAGGGCCATAATGGTGAATGCAAGCATGCAAACATGCATGCATTGTGTTTTACGGGTACCGGATGTCAGAAGGATGGAGTTCCACGCCTGTTGCAAATGATCGGTCAATACGGGGACAGGTAATGCCGGTTGTGGTATATCGAGAGGTTCCAGCAATGGAATATTGTACTGAAATGCAGGAGGATCTGCAACGAATTGACACATGGTGCAGGGAATGGCAATTGAATCTCAATGTAGACAAGTGCAATGTACTGCGAATACATTGAAAGAAAGACCCTTTATCATTTAGCTACAATATAGCAGGTCAGCAACTGGAAGCAGTTAATTCCTTAAATTATCTGGGAATAAGCATTAGGAGTGATTTAAAATGGAATGATCATATAAAGTTGATCGTCGGTAAAGCAGATGCCAGACTGAGATTCATTGGAAGAATCCTAAGGAAATGCAATCCGAAAACAAAGGAAGTAGGTTACAGTACACTTGTTCGCCCACTGCTTGAATATTGCTCACCAGTGTGGGATCCGTACCAGATAGGGTTGATAGAAGAGAGAGAGAAGATCCAACGGAGAGCTGCGCGCTTCGTTACAGGATCATTTAGTAATCGCGAAAGCGTTACGGAGATGATAGATAAACTCCAGTGGAAGACTCTGCAAGAGAGACGCCCAGTAGATCGGTACGGGCTTTTGTTGAAATTTCGAGAACATACCTTCACCGAGGAGTCAAGCTGTATATTGCTGCCTCCTACGTATATCTCGCGAAGAGACCATGAGGATAAAATCAGAGAGATTAGAGCCCACACAGAGGCATACCGACAATCTTTCTTTCCACGAACAATACGAGACTGGAATAGAAGGGAGTACCGATAGATTTACCGTCCGACACACATCGTCAGGTGGCTTGCGGAGTATGGATGTAGATGTAGATGTGGACGATGCTGGAGCTGTCGTCCGATGATGTCTCTAGTATGTGCTCGATTGGAGACAGATCTGGTGATTGAGCACACCAAGGCAACATGTCGACACTCTGTAGAGCATTTTGCGTTATAACAGCGGTATGTGGACGAGCGATATCCTGTTGGAAAACACCCCCTGGAGTGCTTTCCATGAATGGCAGCACAACATGTCAAATCAGCTGTCTACGTACAAGTTTGCAGTCCGGGTGCGTGGGAAAATCAACGACAGTGCTCCTGCTGTCATACGAAATCGTAGCCCATACGATAAGTCCATGTGTGAGTCTAGTGCGTCTAGTACGCAGAGATTGGTTGTAGGCCCTCAACTGGCGTCCTTGTAACCAACACATGGCCATCACTGCCATCGAGGCAGAACCAGTTTTCATCAGAAAACACACCAGACCTCCAGTGTGACTCCCAATGAGCTCTCGCTTGACACCACTGAAGTCGCAAATGGTGGTGGTTTGGGGTCAGTGGAATGCATGCTACAGGACGTCTGGCTCGGAGCTGTACCTGAACTTACCGATTTGTAACAGTTCATTGTGTCACTGTGGTGCCAACTGCTGTTCAAATCGCTGCTGGAGATGCAGTACGATGCGCCAGAACCGTACGCCGAACAGGATGGTATTACCTCTCGGTAGCGCCACGTGGCCATCCAGAGCCCGGTCTTCTTGTGACCGTAGACTATCGTGACTACCGCTACCACCAGTCATGTTCAGCAGCTACATTTCTGCCAAGTCTTTCTCCAGTATCGCAGCCCGAACATCCAGCTTCTCGTAGCCTTAGTACTTGACCTCGTTCCAACTCATGTAATGGCGTCTTTGTCACCTTAAAGACCACGTGACCGCTACGGTCGCAGGTCCGAATCCTGCCTCGGGCATGGATGTGTGTGATGTCCTTAGGTTAGTTAGGTTTAATTAGTTCTAAGTTCTAGGCGACTGATGACCTCAGAAGTTAAGTCTCATAGTGCTCAGAGCCATCACCTTAAAGGCATTCTTGACTAATATCAACTCACCACGTCCGGTCTCAAAAGTAGTTAACGCTCACTACCGTTACAGCGTGTATTTTAAGCAAACCTGATCTACATCTTCACAGTGGCGCTGCCAGCGTCATCCTTAAGCGACTGGGCTGATTTCACATCATTCTACAGATGCAGTAACGCCTACCGACTTTCTTTTATGTCACGCAACTCCTTCTTGGTGTTATAACTTTTTCCTGCCATTGTATGAGTATGAATATGTAGTGATTTAAAGTGCAAGGACAACACAAAACTAATTGCAGGGAAAGCAGATACCAGACTGAGGTTCATTGTAAGAATCCTGAGGAAATGTAGTCCACTAAATAAGGAGATACAAAATTCTCGTTCAACCGAAAATTGAATATTTTTCGCCGGTCTCGTCCGTACGAGGAAGGACTGGTGCAGGTAATAGAGAAGATCCAAAGAAAAGCAAAGCGTATTGTCACAGGTTCATTTAGTAAGCATGAAAATGTCATGGAGATGCTAGTTCACCTCCAGTGGCTGACACTGCAGAAGAGGTGCATCACAGTGTACTGTTTTTATTCCGAGAGCTGCATTCCTAAAAGGCTCAACCCTATATTGCTTCCACCTATGTATAACCCGCAAAAAGACCATGATGGAAAAATAGAGATATTCAAGCTCGGACGGAGGCTTATCAACAATTGTTCGGCAACGGTTAAGTGACAGTGATAATGGGACACAAAGTATCCACTCCTATACACTATAATGTGGCCTGCAGAAGTAAGCGTATTTCGAAATTCATCATCGTTACTATCGTTTATCTTATAATTTTTGACTGATTCCCTTATGTGAGAACGTTCTTGTACAAAACTCGAACGTTTTAGTCTCGCTGGTAGTCCTGAATGCTTATCTCATCACAGAAACACAGTATTTTATCGTAATGGGTGGCAGCGAAAACGAGAATCCGACTAAGTGCAAAACTGTTATTGTCAGTTTATTGTGAAATTTGGCTTTTTACTCCTTCGGGCAAAGTCTAATAATCAGAAACTGAACGCTTCTTGCATTCCTATCAAATCACCGTGGTTGATATGTGCAGGCCTTCGATCGCGGTGGCAATTGGAAACAACAGTAATCTGTAATCTATATGTGTCAATTTACGCTTCTAGCGGTGCAATTAGTTGCACGTGTTACCTCCTATTTGCGCTGCAGTTAATATTTCGGAATAAAGTAAAAAAGGTTATGGAATAATTATCGTATTAGCAGTTAAATTTATTTAAAGTGAGGCGATTCCATCAGCTGGTTATTTCAGGCTATTAACATAGTATTTGCATCATTTCGTTAGGGCAGCGCAATGATGGTGGCTGGTTCGATCAAACTGAAATCCGTGTGCTTGTGGAAGTGCGTTATCGCGAGAAAATTAGCTCCGACCTGTTGTAAATTATGTGACGCTTTATACAGAGGGTGCAGAAAAAAAAACCAGCAGAATTTTCTACATAACCACGGATCGGAAATGTAGTGATGTGGAGTTATTACCATAAATTGGCAGCCAATCAGCGAAGAAATCGGAAAGTGTGTGTATTCAACATAACTTGACTCAGTTAATGTTCCTAATGCTAAAGAGGAAAGTTATTGGTTAAATGAACTCAACGTAATTATTTAAGCCAAAGAGTCAAAGATAGCAGATTTTAAATCCACAGCTGATTCCATTGTACACTAACAGATCAAAAGTATCCGGACAGCCGTATGTAATACGGAATTTATCACTAGATGTCAGGAGAGGTGGGCACTCCATTATAAAAGGAGGCTGGGAGTACTGTGCTGTAAGTAGAGAAGCAGTAACAGCAGCCACATTAGTTCCAATTGGTAGATCTCTATCACATGGCTTTTCACGATGTAGTGCCATGTTTATGCGGAAGGTCTGTTGATGTTTACATTCACTGGCGATGTTTTGATACGTGCTCTTGAAGGGAGGTCGGCAGCCCACCTTGCTTGTCTGTTCTGCGGGCCCATTAAGTGATAAGGGGCCGCTACGGCATTAACCTTCTAAAGCAGCCCAGGTAGATTGTTAGTGCTGTGACCGTGAAGTGGAAACGCAAAGAAATATCCACAGCTACAACTAGAGCAGAGAGATCTCGAAGACTGGCATACAGGGACCGTCAAACATTGTGGTGGGCAGTTGGTGCAAAAAGTCGCATGAAAACAGTGGAAGGAATCACTAGTGAGTTTGTAAGTGCTGCTAGCAGTCCATCTAGCACAGTGACTTTTTCTATATACTTTGCAATGACCGTGCCTACGGGGATGAAAAGAATGTGACACACTGCTCGAGCAACTCCACAGAGCCACACATTTCTGCAGTCCTCGCTAAGTGACGCTTGAGGTGGTGTAAATAGTGACGCCACTAGGCAGTGGATGTTTGGAAACGAGTGATTTGGATTGATGTGTCACAGTATACCTTATGGCAATCCAATGCAAGGCTTTGGGTTTGGCAAGTGCCTGCAGAGTGTTACCTGCCATTATATGCAGTACCGACATTGAAATTTGGGGAAGGTGGTGTTACAGTTAACGCTAAATGCAAAGGGGTATGGGTACATTCGACAGTACTGTGCACTGCTTACACTAGAGGAACATTTCAGCATGACAATGCAGCCTGTCATTGGAACAGCTTCTGTGTTAAGCATGACAGTGCACCCTGTTATTAAAGCAGCATCTGTGTTGACGTGGTATTTGGACAAAAACATCCTGGTGATGGATTGGCCTGCCAAAGCCGCAACCTGAACCTAATGGAACACCTACAGAATGAGCTAGAAAGTCAATTCAGTTCCAGACCCCAGCGTCCAATACCTCAACCTTCTCTGGTTTTGGCTCTTGAGGAAGAATGGGCTGCCATTCCACTATAGACACTCAGACATGTCACTGAAAGTATCCACAACAGAGTTCATGCTGTCATAAAGGCGAAGTGTGGACACACTGCATTGGCTGTGAAGTAGACGTCATCCATAGAACTAATAATAATATTGTAAAGAAGAAAAAAGAATCTCTCTCAGATGTAGCACAGAAATTACACGGCGAGTATACTACCTTCATCCCTCTACGTGATACTGTTGTTAAATACACTCCTGGAAATTGAAATAAGAACACCGTGAATTCATTGTCCCAGGAAGGGGAAACTTTATTAACACATTCCTGGGGTCAGATCCATCACATGATCACACTGACAGAACCACAGGCACATAGACACAGGCAACAGAGCATGCACAATGTCGGCACTAGTACAGTGTATATCCACCTTTCGCAGCAATGCAGGCTGCTATTCTCCCATGGAGACGATCGTAGAGATGCTGGATGTAGTCCTGTGGAACGGCTTGCCATGCCATTTCCACCTGGCGCCTCAGTTGGACCAGCGTTCGTGCTGGACGTGCAGACCGCGTGAGACGACGCTTCATCCAGTCCCAAACATGCTCAATGGGGGACAGATCCGGAGATCTTGCTGGCCAGGGTAGTTGACGTACACCTTCTACAGCACGTTGGGTGGCACGGGATACATGCGGACGTGCATTGTCCTGTTGGAACAGCACGTTCCCTTGCCGGTCTAGGAACGGTAGAACGATGGGTTCGATGACGGTTTGGATGTACCGTGCACTATTCAGTGTCCCCTCGACGATCACCAGTGGTGTACGGCCAGTGTAGGAGATCGCTCCCCACACCATGATGCCGGGTGTTGGCCCTGTGTGCCTCGGTCGTATGCAGTCCTGATTGTGGCGCTCACCTGCACGGCGCCAAACACGCATACGACCATCATTGGCACCAAGGCAGAAGCGACTCTCATCGCTGAAGACGACACGTCTCCATTCGTCCCTCCATTCACGCCTGTCGCGACACCACTGGAGGCGGGCTGCACGATGTTGGGGCGTGAGCGGAAGACGGCCTAACGGTGTGCGGGACTGTAGCCCAGCTTCATGGAGACGGTTGCGAATGGTCCTCGCCGATACCCCAGGAGCAACAGTGTCCCTAATTTGCTGGGAAGTGGCGGTGCGGTCCCCTACGGCACTGCGTAGGATCCTACGGTCTTGGCGTGCATCCGTGCGTCGCTGCGGTCCGGTCCCAGGTCGACGGACACGTGCACCTTCCGCCGACCACTGGCGACAACATCGATGTACTGTGGAGACCTCACGCCCCACGTGTTGAGCAATTCGGCGGTACGTCCACCCGGCCTCCCGCATGCCCACTATACGTCCTCGCTCAAAGTCCGTCAACTGCACATACGGTTCACGTCCACGCTGTCGCAGCATGCTACCAGTGTTAAAGACTGCGATGGAGCTCCGTATGCCACAGCAAACTGGCTGACACTGACAGCGGCGGTGCACAAATGCTGCGCAGCTAGCGCCATTCGACGGCCAACACCGCGGTTCCTGGTGTGTCCGCTGTGCCGTGCGTGTGATCATTGGTTGTACAGCCCTCTCGCAGTGTCCGGAGCAAGTATGGTGGGTCTGACACACCGGTGTCAATGTGTTCTTTTTTCCATTTCCAGGAGTGTATGTGAGTTACTACAAGTTTCGTTCCTATGGAATCTTTTCTAAAAAAAAATAGGTAAACAGCTGGCTGAAAAGGGTCCAACATCAGCTTATTTTATAACCAAAAATAACAGCCAAAAATGTAGACATAGAGAGGAATCAAAAAGCGGAAATTTATAGTTCCGGGGGTGTGCAGTATTTCTTGCTACAGCCTGCCCTTCAAAATACATAGCAAACGGACCGACGTTTTGATGTAAAATTTAGGGAGCATGCAGCTAATTCCATTACAAAGTCAGCTTTGATTGCTCACTTTTAGGAGATGGGACACACGGTCTCTGATATTTCCACCAATCTTCAAATACTTTACCGGGAGAAAAAAACGTAATGTTCTAAATATTTTAGAAGAATTGGAGATTTTTCGAACATTGAAAAGGGTCTCAGAAGATACCCTCAACTCCCAGACAGATTTACGTCGCAGAAACGTCCAAGTCAATTTTCTTTATTTAAGTGAATGACGTTCTCCAGACCTACATTTGTTTTTAACGTAAAAGGCTTTTCATTTGTGGAAACAATGTTATTAATTGTCAGGACGCTGCATTGGACACCGCTGGAAGAGAGGACCCTAGATTGTATCGTGAAGCATTTTGAAATTAGTTGCAACAGTAATTCAAAGAGAGTGCATTGTTCCTCATTATTGCAGTTTGGTAACTTAAAATGTGCATCCAGCCCGCAACATTTGAATCAAGATATCTTGTTACTTAATGTTTGCGACACTGCGCTTGCAGCAGCTTTCTGCGTAGTCCTCGCTACAGATAGTGGTTAGCTGGTGCCGCCAACAGCAACGCGTCCTCCCCTGGCTGTCTACGATGGAGGCAAAGTGTGTCACTATTGACAACTGTTTCTCTTTAAATGTTACAAACGCGGTGTTTTTAAGTATTTTAATTATTTTTATTATAAACTATTGTAATAGCTACTACGTTCTTACCTTGATGTTTTCATTGGGTTCTTTTTCATGCTGTGGATGGCCTTAGCCCCCATTACATCTTATCATAGATGCTCTCAGTTCGTGAGTCAGAAGTTTTCATTTGTCCATTTCTTGTCATGCCTGAATTTCTGATAAGTTCTTTTATCCATTAGTATACAGTGAAGCACCTGAAGGTGCAAATTAAATTTGTGAAACCGGTCGTGTTCTCCAATAAAGAATTCTAACATTCGCAGCGGACTTGTTTATTCAAATCATGAAAGGTGGACACACTGCATATTAATATCCACTAATAGGTGACCGTATACTTCTTATCAGATTGTGTACGTTATTTTTCTCTGATCGTTACTACAGTCCGATTAAAATTACTTGGTGGTTGGCATTTGTCACTTTGCGCTACAGTGTTGCCACATCGGCTACCGTTCGCTTAAAGGCGACACGCAAACACGGCGAGTCACTTCGCAAGTGCTGAAATGCTGTTCATGTAACGCGGAGCGATGATAGGAGCTGTGTGTTGGGAGCTGTTGCAATCAAGTACGATGAGAACGCGTGATGCTCTGTCCATAGCTGATTTTAAATCACCAGTGACTGAACTGCGGCAGACAAGGTGTTATATTGCCCTGAATTTTCATTCGTGTCCTAACCTAACCATTACTTCTTGAAGTGCAATATCCTACACAACGGCGGTCAGCAACCTCAAGCAGAACCATTAATCACACTCGCTTTGATCACGGCGATTAAAGCTGGGTAGCTAAGAGCAAACTCAAGATAGAAAAAAATTCACTTTCAGCGCTAAAACTGAACTGTAACATCTACTTTTAGCAACGTGAGCTGACGCGATACCGACCAAGGAGCAGTCCTGTTTGGAACTCATTTACAGGCAAATTCCAAACGAAAAAAGAATGATAGGAAGAAAAATAAGAGCAAATAAAAGAATCAATACGATGATGGAAATGATGAGACAAAAGATTAAAAATAAAAGAAATACATTGATACCAATTAATTAAAAAAACAATAATCTGAGGCAGTTTGGCAAAGATTTGAAGTAAATAAAAAAAAACAAAACATCACTCCACGCCCTTCTGCACTTTTGCCTGTAACTTTACCACTCCGCTATATATCTTCGCATTGTCCTGTTGTATTTGTTTATTTGTAAAACAATAGCAAAGATCATTTGCTGCCTTCAAAAAGTTCGGTTTTACGTGATATATGAAGTTTTCCTACTGTAGGCCTATCTCTGCGACGATAATAACTGAATATGTGAGGTCGCAGTGCGTCATATGCGAAAAAGTCCAGTAGCCTTCGGATAGTGGTGTGTACAAAATGTATGCGTGTTTTGTTACCATCGTTCTGTGTGTGTTATTTTGTGCGTGTTTATCATGTGTGATGAAACGCGAAGTAAAAGGCCCGGACGCGAAATTCGGCATCCAAACACAACGAAGAAAAAGAAAGCCAGACAAGGAATTGGAAGTGAACTGAACATCTGTGTTTTTCAGTTTGGCAACGTCTAACAATTCGGGTATGACGTTGAGTGCTCTGATTGGAGGAAGACACCTCCAAGAAAAATGTCAGCTTCGCTAGAATTTCGGTTATTTCACTGATTTGCTGAGATAATAAGCTGCACTACTTAAACAGCATTACAGTAATGTCATCACCACGTTATGCTATAAGGAACAATGGTGTAAAAAATGAAATCTAAAGACCATCTGTTTTATTTTTTAGTGAAGTGTTGAGAACATGATAAATTAGATGAGATAAGACAATGATGCAAATAGACATTAATCTTAAACCCTTTTATTCTCAGATATAATTCTTTCCACAAAATATATGACACCAACATTGCTCGTAGAAAGTTGACATTTTCGGAGAAATAGTTGGCTAACCTCTATAAATCTTTTAGCGTGTTGCTAAAACGATTGTCACAGCCTCGATAATTCGTACGACCTGCTCTTCACGGGTGTTCAGTTCGGTACATTCGTTAGAATGACTGATGTTCAACAGCGATGCATGTCCGAGTTGTGGTTGCTTGGTAAATTTTGGTCGATTTGGTGTTCCTACATTGATCAGAACTTACACCTTCAGTTTCTTCTTTTTTTTAGGAAGGGTCTTATTTTTCTCCTGAAGAAGATCGTTGCCCGGATGGTTGAAACGTTGGTTTTATAGTTGATGAAGTGTTTCATAACTAGGAGGGACAAAACCCAAAAACATTGTAATAAAATTGATATTTGGGGTGAAGCCTATGTTCTTATTTTATTCTTGTCCTCTTTCACGATTTGGAACACGTAATTACGGAGAGAGGGACAGTATGAAGATCCAACGTTGCAAAATAATTCTTTTTATAGGAACAGCCAAAAGTATTGTGATGCTTTGCAAAAAATGGTTCAAATGGCTCTGAGTACTATGGGACTGAGGTCTTCAGTCCCCTAGAACTTAGAACTACTTAAACCTAACTAACCTAAGGACATCACACACATCCATGCCCGAGGCAGGATTCGAACCTGCGACCGTATCGGTCGCGCGGTTCCAGACTGTAGCGCCTAGAACCGGATGCTTTGCACCATCCACCCTTACAGCGCCACATTCAGACAAACACTGAAGAGTCAATGAAACTGGTACATCTGCTTAATATCGAGCAAGGAGAAGTGCCGCAACATGACTTGGCATGGACTCGACTAATGTCTGAAGTAGTGCTGGAGGGAATTGACACCATGAATCCTGCAGAGCTGCACGTAAATCCGTAAGAGCACGTTGCAAGGCATCCCACATGTGCTCAATAATGTACATGTCCGGGGAGTTTGGTGGCCAGCGGAAGTGTTTAAACTCAGAAGAGCGTTCCTGGAGCCACTCTCTAGCAATTCTGGACGAGTGGTGTGTTGCATTGCCCTGCTAGAATTGCCCGAGTCTGTCGGAATGCACAATGGACGTAAATGGACGCATGTGATCAGATTGATGCTTACGTACGTGCCACCTGTCACAGTCGTATCTAGACGTATCGGGGTCCCATATTACTCAGACTGCTCACGCTTCACCATTACAGAGCCTCCACCAGCATGAACAGTTCCCTGATGACATGCACGGTCCATGGATTCATGAGATCCTCTCCATACCCGTACACGTCCATCCGCTCGATACAATTTGGAACGAGACTCGTTCCGACCAGGCAACATGCTTCCAGTCATCACCAGTCCAATGTTGTGTCGGTGCTGACGGGCCCGAGCGGAGCGGGGGGGGGGGGAGGGGGGCGGAAGTTTTTTGTCACGCAGTCATCAAGGGTACACGAGTGGGCCTTCGGCTCCGGTAACCCATATCGATGATGTTTCGCTGAATGGTTCGCACGCTGACACTTGTTGATGGTCCAGCCTTGAAATCTGCAGCAATTTGTGTCATGTTGTAGGATTCTCTTCAGTCGTCGTTGGTCCCGTTCTTGCAGGATCTTTTTCCGGCCGCAACGATGTTGGAGATTTGATGTTTTAATGGTCGTACGGGAAAATCCCCAATTCATCGCTACCTCGGAGAAGCTGTGTCCCATAAACTCATGCGTCGACCATAACACCACGTTAAAACTCACTGAAATCCTGATAACCTGCCATTGTAGCAGCAGGAACCGGTCTAACAACTGCACCGGGCAGTTGTTGTCTTACATACGCGTTGCCGGCCGCAGCTCCATATTCTGCCGGTTTACATATCTCTGTATTTGAATACGCATGCCTACACCAGTTTCTTTGTCGCTTTAATGTATAACATGTGTACAAGAGTCGTGGAAAACTGTAATGCAAGAATGACTGTAAGAAACTAGAGGTTAGAGCCTTACGGACAAACATTCTTCTTATGCGCCATTCGTGAGTGGGCCAGTGAAGAGGGTAGGAGTTAGTGATTCCAGAAGTGCCCTACGTCACATGTGGCTTGCGGAGTAGTGCCATTTGCGAGTGGAATACTGAAAAGCGGAGGGGGGTGGGGGGGGAGGGATCATACAGGAAGTACCGTCCTCCACAGGTGGCTTGCGGAGTACTGATGTAGATGTAGAAAAGCAAAGCTGCTTAGAGGGAATTAAAGAAATCTTTGGAGAAAAGAGAAGGAGCTCTACAAAAATAAGTAGTTCAGGTGACAAGTCGTTACTAAGGAAGGAACGGAAGGCTACAAGGTGCAAAGGTGGTTATAATTAAACCTTCACTACTTGAGTCATTGCAGACGGAAAACTACTTAACTTATGTGTACTCAGCTTTATAGGAACTATGTTCAGATTGTGAGCTGCAGGATTTGCGGTAGTAGTAGCACTGTTAGTGTCATGACTTGCCGTTAAGCGCCGATACTGGTACGGCGACGTAGGAGGAACTCATACCCCCAAGGACCAAGGACATGTAGCTTGAACGGCACACGTTATTGTGATCTGCTTCGACAGCAAGTGACTCCTTCTTTACGGGAGTGAGGTGCGTTGCGCTGAGCTGTTTTGACACACGTTGGATCTCCTCCTCTCACTGCTAGTGAGACCACTCGGTTACTCCGTAACACACTTGGAGAAGACCGAATCATTGGCCGGTCGTTCCAAACTGAGTGGTGACACCAATCACCAGATCTGAACCCGTGTAATTTCTGACAGGAGGGTTACCTGAAGGGGCTGAGCTGGGGCCCTGTTTTTCGCTTGTGGCGACATCTTGCTGTTTGAAGCGTCGCTGTGACCGAGGGCGACGTCGCAGGGCGACACCCTTCTGCACCATTACAGAGGAAGGCTCAAAATGCGTCGCAATGGAAGACAATTATGGTGTTTCGATAATGTGCCCTTTTATTTTGTTGTGCAGTGTTGTTGTAACAAATGTATTCAGTATGATCTAGTTTTAACTTGTAAGAACGCATTCTAACCAAAAACTGGCTACCGCTGTAACATATATACTGCAAACTTCTTTTCAGGCAATGTTAAAATTTTGATAAACCCTAATGCAAAAAGTACAACAAATTAAGTCTACGTTAACAGAGTAAAATTAATATTTCATAAATCACTTACGTTACTAGTAAACTATCAGAGAACGATCAAATAACTACAGTTATTTTATGTAGGAAACTGCAAGAGCAGACGCCCCTGAAGCGTCCGTGACAGTATTACGGGGAGTTTCTGATAACAGCATACTTCTCTTAATTGCATCAACTTTTGGTTTTTGGTGGAACACTGTAAATTAATTAAACAAATACTGTTTTCTTTGCCTTGTTTCACAAATTTTAGTATCAATGTTCCTGCACAGCCTAGGTTTCGGGTTATAAGCTCATTTTCAAGTACGCTACTGATTCCCAAAGATGTTAATGCAGAAATAAACATGACGACAAGGCAAACATAATCATCTCAACTTCTTAAGTTTTCGATCCATAGCTTAATGTAAAATTATGCCTATGACCATTTTTTAACAAATTACGTATGTAATTACACAATTCAGCAAGTACACTAACACGACAGGACTAAAGTCATGCACTGGCCAAAAACTTTTTATCTACTGATGGACTGGAGCCCAAAGTTCAGATGATTATCTTAGTCTTGTCATCATTCTTGTTTGTGTATTAACATCTTTGGGAATCACTAGCGTACTTAAAAATGGGCTTATAACGCGAAAACTAGGTTTTGCAGTAACATTAATAATACAATTTGTGAAACAAGGCAAAAAACAATGTTTGTTTAGCATAATTCTGTGCTTACTTAGGAGATTGTAGCGGACCAGCCAACATTGCGTATTTTGGGCATTTTGTTGCTGTGTAAGAAACAGATTTCGCCGTAGTGCTACCTTCTCAGACGATTTCGTGACGTTCTGAACGTTCATTTGTTATACTAATGTTGCTTGGAAGTTGTGTAGGCGCCACCATCATTTTAGCTGGCGGAATCCGAGCCAGCAGCGCTGAGGAAACTGAAGACGCCAAGGGGGGCGGCCCGTGCGGCCAAGTGTGACTTGGCAAACACTGTAATTGCCTCAGAGACAACCTCTCCGACACATTTGCAGAACTTCTGCCTTCTCCTCGCTTTGCTCCCCTTCCCATTTGCCCTCATCGACCTAACCTCTGGCGGGACAGACCCTGCGTCCCAGACAGTTCAGGAAGTAGTGATGCTCGGGGGAAAAAGATCTTAACGGACTGCTAGATAAAATCGACTGGCTTTTAAAGCTTCCGCACCAAGTTGCATAACGTATTCACTTGTTTCCACGTTATGTACTGGATGCACACAGATAACTTCATGCACTACTCAGATAACAGCCTCAGAAAATTTTAACTACTTTTTACACAGCTTCCATTTTTGGAAGTTCTCAAGTTTAAAAAAGAAAAGGATAAGAGCAGTGACAGATATCATAGCAGCCAAAAGGCTTTTCGATCGCTTCAGTCCAGTACGCTATACACACATAACTGTAGTACAGCCAGAAAAATATCCGAAGGAGATATGGAACATTAGTTTTTAGTATAAAGTTGCGGCACGCATGTTTCCCCGCACATCTTTGCATGATTCGGGTGATAGTCTCTCCCAAAGGCTGCGACCATCCAGAAGACCACGGAGATCTTCATCATATCTTTTTGAGATGTACCAAATATGCTCCAAATCTAAGTAAACTGAAAAAAACCTCGCAAAAATGAAAATTCCCTTTTCAACAATTATGAAAACGGATCGAAACAGTCTGGACCGCAATAAAAAATTTATCTACGAGGCGTTTTACGAAAGTAAGGTCAGATCGGTCGTGAAATGGAAACCACAGTGGAAATCCGATGAAGCTTTGCATAGGTGTGTTGGACAGTGTCTCTAGTATGCCTGTTGATTGCGTCAAGTTTGTCTTTTCAGTTATAAGCGCAAAGTGAGCACGTAAAGATGCCTAGAAAACAGTCTCCCGCCAAATATGAGTGCCCATGAGAGATTTCGCCTGTTCTGACGCAGCCCACACATCGTAACTGTCCTGCGTTTCCTCCTTTATGACTGTTCTCGGCCGCATTCTGCAGGGGCAATGATGGGAAGTGTTTCATCGCCCTCCGTACAGCCTGGAATTTGCTCTCTCTGATTATCATCTGTGCTGACATGAACCACTGGCTATGTAGCCAACGTTTTGACACAGATAACGAACTGCAGATCAAAGTAAAGAATAGGCTAAAAGTGGAGGGAGCTGCGTTCTATGACGACGGTATTGGAAAGTTGGTACAATGCTGTGACAAATATCTCAGAGAGAGCGGCGACTATGGAGAGACGCTGCTCGAAGTTGTGGCTAACTGTTGCAACTAAAACACATTCGATTTTCACTGTGGTTTCCATTTCGCGACCGATCGTACATTGCTTTCGGAATACGCCTCGTACAATGGTTAACGGTCAGAACAGGACTATCTTCAGGCTATTTATACCATGTTTGTAGGCGATGGCGGTGAACGGAGCAGGTGTTATGACTCCACGAACGTCAACTGCTGAACTTGACGTTCGTGGAGTCATACCATCTGCTCCTGCTGTTTATAATTGGCCAAACAAGTTTTAGCAATTTTATGGGTGCTCTTAGTCATTTCGTATTTCCTACATTTCAGGTTTTCAGGGACCTCGTTATTGTATAACGGTAACTTGTCATCTGCATAGCTGTTTTCGAATTATCTGTCCTTATCTGCAACTTCAATGGATACAGAAAGACGGTACATATTTCGAGGAACTCCATTCGCAATTAAGATTTTTACTTCACAAAACACAACGTTTATGTTGCTCCTGTGCGTCTAGAAACACAGCATCAACATAAACATTGTGTTTTGTGAAGCGCAGAAGTGTTACCTGCGAATGGAGTTCCTAAAAACATTTGTCGCATTTGTGTGTGCTTTTTTTTACAACAAAGAAGCATGCAGATAAGGACAGATACTGCGAGAATATTACCCTGTTAAACGTTAACGTTACATTGTTGTACACTGGTAGCTTCTCATTTACAAAAAGAAAGTCCGTAATGTATACAAAAACCTCTTTGAAATAATTTTATGCCTAAATAGTAAAAGAAAGATGAAAATATTCGTATGATATAAAAAGGCGACGGTGGAGGAAAATAATTAAAGTGAAATGGGCTGATAGAACGATAAATTAAGAAATAAAACTAGAAGGTAAGGAAGACTAGTAAAAATGATGAAAACGGAAATGACATCTCAGCTGCGATCTGTAAACTGGCTACTAGTTTGTCTCGAGACCTGGCAGGAAATACAAAGAGATTCTGGTCGTATGTGAAGTATGCTAGCGGCAGGACACAATTAATGCCTTCTGTGCGCGATAGCAATGGAGATACTGTCGAAGACAGTGCTGCCAAAGCAGAGTTACTAAACACAATCTTCCGAAATTGCTTCACCACAGAAGACGAAGTAAATATTCCAGAGGTACATAACCTCGAAGTAGTGAAACAACTTATATCGCTTAATAAAGACAAGTCTTCTGGTCCAGGCTGTATACCAATTAGGTTCCTTCCAGAGTATTCTGATACAATAGCTCCATAGTTAACAATCATATACAACCGCGCGTTAGACGATAGACCCGTACCCAAAGACAACAAAGTTGCACAGGTGACATCAATATTTAAGAAAGGTAGTAGGAGTAATCCACTAAATTACAGGTCCATATAATTAACGTCGATGTGCAGCAGGATTTTGGAACAGGTATTCTTTTCGAACATTATGAATTACCTCGAAGAAAACGGTCTACTGACACACAGTCACCACGAATTTAGAAAACAACGTTCTTGTGAAACATAACTAGCTCTTTACTAGCACGAAGTGTTGAGTGCTATTGTCAAGGGATTTTAAATGGATTCCGTATTTCTGGATTTCCGGAAGGCTTTTGACTATGTACCATATAAGTGGCTTGTAGTGAAATTGGCTATTACGGAATATCGCCGCAGTTGTGTGAATGGATTCGTAATCTGCTGTCAGAGAGGTCATATTTCGTAGTAACTGACGGAAAGTCATCAGGTAAAACGGAAGTGATTTATGGTGTTCCCCGAGGTAGTGTTATAGGCCCTTTGCTGTTGATTATCTATATAAACGATCTGGCAGAGAACCTGAGCGGCCGTCTTAGGTTGTTTGCAGATGAAGCTGTCGTTTATCGACTAATAAAGTCACTGAAGATAAAAAAAATTGCAAAACGATTTAAAAAAAGATATCTGTACGGCGCGAAAATTGGCAATTGACTCTAAATAACGCTAAAAGGAATCCGTTAAACTTCGGTTTCACGATAAATCAATCAAATCTAATGGCCGTAAATTCAACTAAATAACTAGTCATTACAATTACGAAGAACTCAAACTGGAAGGAACACATAGTAAATGTTGTGGGGAAGGCTAACCACCGGCAGAACATTTAGAAAATTAACGGATCTACTAAAGAGACTGCCTACACTACGCTTGTAAGTCCTCATTTAGAATACTGCTGCGTGGTGTGGAATCCTTATCGGATAGGACTGACGGAGTACATCGAAAAAGTTCCAAGAAGGTCAGCAAGTTTTGTATTATTGCGAAATAGGGGAGAGAGTGCCACTGAAATGATACATGATTTGGGATGGACATCTTTAAACGAAACGCGTTTTTCGTTGCGGAGGAATCTTCTACGATATTCCAATGATCAACTTTCTCCTTCGAATGAAAAATATTATGTTGACACCGACCTACACAAGGAGAAACGTTCAACATGATAAAATAAGGGAAATCAGAGATCGCACGGAAAGATACAGATGTTCGTTCTTTCTGCGTGCTATGCGAGGTTGGAATGCTGGACAATTGTGAAGGTGGTTCTATGAACCCTCTGCCAGACACTTAAATGTGATTTGCGTAGTATCTACGTAGATGCAGATTTACTACCAAGTGACATGAAAGGAAAGATTACAGAGAAGGGAGGGAGAGGTAGCTGAATAAGACTTTGTGATACGAAAGTTGAGCGAAGCTACCAGAAAATTAAGGAATAGGCACAAGCAGAGGAAAGTGGAGAGTGTACGTTCGATACCTGTACCAAAGAAGAAGAAGAAGAAGAAGAAGGAATCTGATAAGTTGGAAATACAATGTCAGGAGGATTCGGGGAAAAAGTAGCTACATTTAGACAAAAGGAACGATTCGAAAAAGATGTTGGAGGCTATACAAGGAGATGGAATATTTAAACATCCACATTTACCGTGAAAAGTACAGTGACTGATAAAAAGAGAGAGACACCCACAAGGGCAAGAAGAATCGAAATGGAATTTCACGGTTGAGAGGGAATGTGGTTATTTCACTGATGCTAAAAAAATGGTTCAAATGGCTCTGAGCACTATGGGACTTAACTTCTGACGTCATCAGTCCCCTAGAACTTAGAACTACTTAAACCTAACTAACCTAAGGACATCACACACATCCATGACCTAGGCAGGATTCGAACCTGCGACCGTAGCGGTCTCGCGGTTCCAGACTGTAGCGCCTAGAACCGCTCGGCCACACCGGCCGGCCTTCACTGATGCTGTCGCATGAGAGGTAACACATGACGACGCAATATGTCCGTGACGTAACGCTGTGCCGTTAGAGTGCCTTCGAACACTACCAGTCGCGACCCAAAATGACTCCCGACAGTTCCCCACACAATGACACCACACAAATGTGCCACGCCGAAACATTGGGAGAATCAATGGATGTCAAATTAAATACTTTTCAGCCGTCAATTTTCAACCTTATTTTATTTGGCAACCAGTTTCAGCGTTTAATTACGCCATTTTCAGGCCCCTGACCGACATGCAGGAAGAATCTATCGCCGTTGTGTTCAAAACAGGGGTCATCAATACTGCTATTAATAGATTTTTGCTACAGTGATCACTTAATCCATTCTCTCAATCCATATTCCGTAGTAATTAGACTGTTCATTCCATTCAGAAGATCATGTAATCCTTCTTTTCTTTCACGTCATCAGCGAACCGTATCATTGATATCCTTTCACCTTGAATTTTAATTCCACTCCTGAACCTTTCTTTCAATTCTCTCATTGCTTTTCGATGTACAGAATGAACAGAAGGGGAGAAAGGCTACATCCTTGTCTTACACCCTTTTTAATACGAGCTCCCACTCCTATTATTCCCTCTTGGCTCTTGTACTTATTGTATATTATCCGTCCCACCCAATAGCTTCCCCGTGTTTTTATCAGAATTTCGAACATCTTGCACCATTTTACATTGTCGAATGCTTTTTCCAGGTCTACAAATCCTACGAACGTGTCTTGATTTTTCTTTAGTCTTGCTTCCATTATGAACCGCAACGTCAGTGTTGCCTCTCTGGTGCCTTTACCTTTCCTAAAGCCAAGCTGATCTTCACCTAACACATCCTCAATTTTCTTTTCCATTCTTCTGTATATTGGTCTTGTCAGCAACTTGGATGAATGACTTTTTAAGCTTATTATGTGATAATTGTAGCACTTTTCGGCTCTTGCAGTCCTCGGAATATAATACCGTGCGGTAAGATCGTTGCAGCGAATAGCTAAATACCGGAATGACCGCCATCGGTTGTAGACTGGTGGAGTGAAATAGGAGTATTGTCATTACTGTCGTGTCTGCCTTCTGGAAATCGTTAGAAGGAAGGGAACTGACCTTCTTTCCGAGTACGTAGTTTGGTATGCAAACCAATCAGTAGTGTAGGTGTCTCATCGTATAAAAATCGTATGCAGGGTCGACAAAATAAGTGTCCTGGAAAATAGGCACCCTTTCGTAACGTACAGCTAGCGCCTGCTTCCCTACAACCCTCCATACAGCCAAGTACCGCCAGCAGCCGCCTTCCTCGCTCGCTCGCTACACGTACTTCGGCGATCGCAGGAAAATTAGTTCGGTTCAGACATAAACAGGCGGGACTGTTTTCCAGCGGTAGGCACGCTTCCTGGTGGTTCTATTCTCGCCACAGGGGGCGCGGCCAGCTGTCACGTGCCTCCAAGTACTGGTACTGTATTCGTCCTAATCCGGCTATAAAGCTCGCCGATCGGCCGATCCACGGAAGTTACGCACTCCGTGGCTAAGCGGCGACCGTCCGGCCCCTCAATATGGAGCCCCCTTCGCCATAGGTAGTCGCTCCCTGGCCAGTGCTGGACGTCCACAGTCCCTCCATAAGGAGTTCCGCTGCCCGAGCGCACTGTTACCTAAGGATTGACGTTCGTACACATTCGAAGGCCGAGGAGTGCAACGTCAGCCTCGTATTAAAAGCTCCAGAGCATCACTGCGTGCCAGAGTGCCTCTTCTGCACCCTCTGGAAGACACCCCCACTACCATCTCCGAGCTATTACTCCGCGGGACAGCACTTATTTCGGACCGACCACAACCAATGACCGAGCAGCCCGTTGCAGGCCGCGTGTCAACCGTGAAACCACGACAGCGTGCCGCCTCCACATCACTTCGCCGATGTCGTCTCCGTCATCATCTTCGTGCTCCCTGCATTTCCGCGCTCGACCCTATCACTGATTATGTCCACCTACAACCATTACTAGGAATTGTGAAACTTCATTGTAGATGACCATCAGCTTCATTTTTACAAGATCAATGCTACCCGTTTCGATCAGTAGACAATTACCGAGCCGAAGCGTAAGGGACATACAAAATCTTTAAAGTGCACAGGTCACCATATACTTCCAAAATAAAAATTATGGCATTAAATAACGTAGAAATTTCTTACAAAGCGTAACCAGCTTGTCAGTGACAACATTTGATGTGAACGTCTTCAATGTAGATGGAAAGACACAGCTTTTATGGCAATAAATAATCTCCAAAAGACACAGACATGTATGAGACGCACACAAGACGAACACAGATTTCAAATTGAAGAAAACTGTAATGGACTCATAATAAAAAGATTTTTTAATATTTTTTTAACAGCAAACATCAAAGGCAAATTGCTATGAATCTAGGACGAAGATCGTATGAGAGTATCTGTAACCATAAAATCGATTATATATACATATCACAGGTGCATGTCAGGTCTTTGGAGTAATTTGAAGTACATAGATCTAACAACGATGTAGAGTGAAGTGACTTAACGATAAACATACTTAACAAACGGTATCGACAAAGCATAATCATAAAAACTCATACGGTGAGACGATATGTGTGACGAAGGAAAGCTTTAGAAAACATATAATGTTAAATTAATAAAAAGTAAATAAGAAATCATCGAATGAACTTCCTTTAAGGTTATATGTCATACATTAACGAATCTGAGGGAATAGTGTTTTTTAATTATATCAGTAAAATGAGCATGTTAACAGTGGGGCCTCAAACAGTGTCATCATAATAAAGTGATTTTGTATCACATCAATCTTTTAATAATATAAACAGTCGAGAAGCTATTGGAAAACTTATTAACATTGTCAAAATAGGAAACATATAAAGGGATGATTTACGTATACAAAAGTAAAAAAAATATGTAATAAAACAACGTGTCATGTCTCATAAATAAAAAGGGAATATGAGGATCTAGAGATGATATCTAAAGGTTACAATATAAATTGGACATTAATTTACAGAAAAATTTGTTAAAGCATGAAATGCAGATATGAGAGGCGGAAGGGGGCCGGGCACTTTGATTGAAATTTTTAGAGGTCAGGAATATATGTTATTGCCATTACTAGGAAACTACAGTGTTCAGCGACGTACTCCAAGCTGACACAAGACTCGCACCTAAGGACTATTGTTATGTTGTTCACTGTGCATCCAGTTTCGCACCAAGAGACTATTATCACGTTTGTTCACCTGTTTAATAACGTTCCGTATCTAGTAGCGTGTCGTTTCCACTCACTCACGAAGACAAAACAACGCAACACACATCACTTGCTCCACGTGCATGAAATTCTTTGGTGACCGATTTTGATTGGCACACACTGTAGCTTCCACAAAGCTCTTACCGACAGCAGGAAGCATGAATCCAACGCAGTTTCTTGTATCCTGTTATGACGTAAGATGGCTAAGCGGCTACGCAGGCTCTGTAACGTTATTGACGTTTACCAGTGAAGTGTGAACATATTTTTCGAAAAACCGTGCTTTACTTATCAACATTCCCGGGTTCGATTCCCGGCGGGGTCAGGGATTTTCTCTGCCTCGTGATGACTGGGTGTTGTGTGATGTCCTTAGGTTAGATAGGTTTAAGTAGTTCTACGTTCTAGGGGACTCATGACCATAGATGTTAAGTCCCATAGTGCTCAAAGCCATTTGAACCATTTGAACTTATCAACGATGTTGTTGACATCGCAAAACTTCTCACCCGCACCAAGTGTCTTTGTAGACACTCCGTTAAACAAACACGCTGAATTTACATTAACATCAACTCCTGTCGGCGGAAGCTCGCACAGGTGCCAATAATTGGTACCGTTTTGTCCCAGCAGGCGATACGTGGCATCTCAGTTTTCGACCTGGATTAATCTGCTTGTTCGGAAACTTTTATCTCCCTGACGCCTAATTAGGTACTGCTCTGGGCACGATAAATCAACCTTCCTCATCTTCGTGTCACCTAAAAACTTCCGAGAGGTGTACTCGATTAGGAAACGGTGTATGTATTATTACATCAGCGCCATACAGTTGCTGCACCTCTTTCCCATCTACAGAGACATCACGGAAACAAATATCGGTTTAAGTTGTAGCACAGGACCAACTTTATGCATGCGCTTTCTATTCCTAACGTCAGACATGCAAAGTTGGATGAGTAGTAAACTTACAGAAAGAAAAAAAAATGGTGGAGTGAAAATATCGTGAACTGGAAAATATTGCGAAGTTATTGTACCTGTTAAGAAATCCGGCAAAAATACATGAACTGCAAGCGAAGATCAGGGAATGATTTACTCCTGGTATTTGTCCTAATATTTCGAGATTTATAGAATCAAAATTGAGAGACAGTAAACAGCCAGGCGTTTTCGTAAGTGCTGTGGGAGAGGTCACGAATCGTGCCTCAGTAGTAAGCGGTATCTGCAAGTAACAAACAATATACTTGGGATGGAAATGTACAGTGGGAACTCCGAGGTCTGCTCAGCTTGCTCCGCATTAATTAATTACTTAGAGTCACCACACAACTAAGTTGGGAAAATTCAGTCATAAGAAAGGGAATTATTCACTTCTTTGATCCACATCAATTATATATCCTTGATTGATTTCATCAGTTGGTCACTTAAAGTCAAATTATTAATGAAGTATGCTCCTTCCGGTTGAGAGGTAACAAGAGGTTAAGTCCCGACACAATATTCTAGATTCTTATCGAGAAACGAAAAGAATTAGCCTACAACAACTATTGCGTGTGAAAACACGAGGTTAGCTTTACTATGCCTATTATAATAAGGAAGGGGAGTTGCCGTTGCATGCATTTACTTTCTGATATCATTCCAACGAACAGTAAGTTGGATACTGGGCACTTCATGAACATAATTCACACAAAATTGGGGAAGATTCTAATGAACTAACACACACACTAAGTTCAAATGGTTCAAATGGCTCTGAGCACTATGGGACTTAACTCCTGAGGTCATCAGTTCCCTAGAACTTAGAACTACTTAAACCTAACTAAACCTAAGGACATCACACACATTCATGCCCGTAGCGGTCGCGCGGTTCCAGACTGTAGCCCCTAGAACCTCTCGGCCACACTAAGTTCACACTAAAAGAATAGACGCTGAAGGGAATCAGCCTTTCACCACATGACTACAGACCACGAGGTTCATGCCTCCCAGTACATTGAGGTTTGATATGAAATAGTACACAGCATTCACAAACAAAGCAAGCTTATGCACAAAAGTGGGTTCAAGATTTTGTAAGTAGGCTGTTTAGATTTTTATGTTGGTAACGCCACGTAGCGCTCTGTATGAAAATCACTGCCTGTTCTGTGTGCAGTCTGTGGCTGGTTGGTACTGTTTGAATATTCGCTTGTGTAGTGTTGGGCAGTTGGATATGAACAGCGCGTAGCGTTGTGCTGTTGGAGGTGAGCCCTCAGGAGTGGTGGATGTGGGAAGAGAGATGGCAGAGTTTTGAGAGCGGACGATCGCGGCGTGTGTCCGTCAGAAAAAGGAAATTTGTGAGACTGGATGTCATGAACTGATATATATATTACGACTTTTGAACACTATTAATGTAAATACATTGTTTGTTCTCCATCTAAGTCTTTCATTTGCTAGCTATGCCTTTCAGTAGTTAGTGCCTTCAGTAGTTAGAATCTTTTATTTAGCTGGCAGTATTGGCGCTCTCTGTATTGCGGTAGTTCGAGTAACGAAGATTTTTGTGAGGTAAGTGATTCATGAAAGGTATAGATTATTGTTAGTCAGGGCCATTCTTTTGTAGGGATTATTGAAAGTCAGATTGCGTTGCGTAAAAATATTGTGAGTCAGTTTATTGATGATCAGAATAAGTAAAGAGAGAAATGTCTGAGTACGTTGAGTTTTGCTCAGCTGTTTGAAAACGTAAGAGGTTTTCCAGCACTGTCATTTATACAATTTTCTAAGGGGATGTTTCAATTTAACAAAATGGAACGATCGAAGATTTTCTAAATATTTATGAGATAAGAAATGTCGAAATCAACTGCGAAGGAAGTTAGCAAATGTTAAAGAAAAGTAGCCGACTGCCCAACGGACTCATCTCTGCACGTGTGCTATATGAACAAAGCAAATACGGTACTCGAAAACTGGAGTTTAACGCAATAAAGTCACACAAAAACATTTAACTACACTGAACATTTATTATCACACGAGTTCACCGTAGAAAATAGGATTGGACGGTGCTGAGGACACACAGAAGGAATTTGTGACCACATGTTGTACCATACAAAAGGAAGTTCATAGCACTAAAACGGAACTGAATTTACGACAAGGATTGAAACCACATTCATACGAGGCTACATTCACGCGAATGTTCTTTTACAGAAATTGTTCTCTTAAGACGTCAGAAACTTTTGGTGGAGTGCATTTCTACGTCACAAGTTCTAGTAAGACAAAGTAAGTCACAGAAAAAGCTAACAAACCTCGAAAACTACACCATTTCGTACTCTGAATAAAATGTGAACTATCATTCTGAGTCTACCACTCTGAAATAAATTGAATTATAATACTTCAGTAACCTGAAGACTTACAAAATTGACATTCTGAGACAAAGTCCCCAGGCTAACACTTAAAGTTGCGATATCCTCTCACCAACCGCCTAGCGCCAAGTGCGCTACCGCGCTTCCAGAACAATGAACCCTCAGGTAAGTAGAGCTGACCAGAGGGGTCCTTTCCACCACCAACCTAACGACATTATAAAGACCACTTGGAAAGCACAAATCACTTTGTTTTGTCTGAATCCACTAAGTTTGCCGCCCTGTATCTACAGCAGAGAGCAAAGTGCTGCGCTGCTATTACAGAAATACTAAATAGACACACACATTCACTGGCTCCACATTCACTCACTCTTTTACATAGACGGTAAAGAAGGAAGGGAAATGTGTATGCACAATATATACATCAGGTAAATAGTACTGATGGCCTGCATAGCACATTAATATCCATATATAAGTACGTCAGAGAGATGTAGAAAAGAGTTTGTCGGCAACGTTCCGTTGATTTATCATTTGAGAAGCATGTCCCACTTCCCAGTTTTCTCGCTGGTTGGGCCAATAAATGTACTAATAATTCGAGGTAAATCCGAGAAAGATTACATGGCCCGCATCTCGTGGTCGTGCGGTAGCGTTCTCGCTTCCCACGCCCGGGTTCCCGGGTTCGATTCTCGGCGGGGTCAGGGATTTTCTCTGCCTCGTGATGGCTGGGTGTTGTGTGATGTCCTTAGGTTAGTTAGGTTTCAGTAGTTCTAAGTTCTAGGGGACTGACGACCATAGATGTTAAGTCCCATAGTGCTCAGAGCCATTTGAACCATTTGAACCAAAGATTACATGAAACATTTCCGACAGAGATGTTTCAAAAGCCGATCACCTGATGAATGGAGACCAGGCTCGCACATTGCTGTGAAGGTACACTCATGCCTGAAAGTAATAATGCACCCTGTTAAAATGCGATTTGCTCAAACATGGTTGACACAAGCGCAGCAAACAGGTCATTCCAGAGGGCAGTACCAAATACGAAGATTGAACAGGGTGCCTTCTTCCATCTCTCTTGTTCAGTCTGCAGTTTGATACTCGTCCCTCCAAACTTCTTCCATTTGAGGCATGATCTGATTCAGCTTCAAACTGATGGTTTGCTGGAGTAGGGAGCAAATCCATATATTTGCTTCATCTTCAGTGCTTCCTCAGCTGACTCATTTTTCAACTCACGATTGGTAGCTCATTCAGACAAAGGTAGATAAAAAAAAATAAAAAAGCTAGCATACTTCTCTTGATTTTATTCGGTAATGTCATACATGAACATTTTTGTGGTAAGTCATTAAGCCAAGCTAAGGTTTTCCAAGTAGAAAAACGTATAGTACGAATTTGTGAACTAACGTCCTCCAGAGGCCTTTTCAATTAACTACTGTTTCTCAGTATACCTGTTCCTTAACGACGTCTTGTTATAAGTAATATCTTTTGAGACCAACAGCTCAGGTCATGGAATCGGTAGTAGAAATAAGAGAAATACTAACAGGGATTTGAAGATAATTTGGCCCAGAAAGGTGTCCACTATTCAGGAACACACGTTTTCAATAACTTGCCAACAACCGTAATTCAGTTTAAGAGGAGCCTGAAGGTTCTATTGGTGACCAGCCCCTTCTACTCCATTGACGAGTTTCGTAATAGAATCGATTGATGTGTATATATTATTGATAATATCAAGTAATGTATTACGGCGAAGCTGGTCGAATGTTCACTTGGTACTGTCGTGAGCTCTACGGAAAGAGATAGAAGGACAGTGAAACTACCACTAGGCGTTAAATGGTTAGCCGTCACAACCCTTCACAGAACCAGGGATTCGGAGGCTTGTCTCCTCTGTAAAGGAGGATAGATGGTGATCTGTGGCATTTCTGCCGAAAGAGCACAATGCTGGTGCACGCACAGGTATTACGGAAAGCACAATTCATCGTACATTGTTGAACATGGAGATCTGTAGTAGACCACCCCTGTGTGGTCACATGTTGACCTAACGACATCGTCACTTGAGATTGCAACCGCACAGGACCGTCGGGATTCGACTGTCGATCATTGGAGACGTGTCGGCTCTTCGGGTGAATCACGTTTTTGCCATACCAGATCGCTAGTAGACTACAAAAGCGTCGTCAGTGAGGTGAACGGCGGCTGGAAACGTGCCTGGCGCCACGGATGCAGGATGGGAAGCAGCTTTATGCTACGGGAGGCATTGTCCTGCGTTTATATGGGACCTGTGGCAGTAATCGGGGACACACTGACAGCTGCGAACCAACTGCATCCCTTCATGCTTGATGTCTTTCCCGACGGTGATACCGTCTTTCAGCAGTATAATGTCTCGGAGTCAGAACAGTGCTAGAGTGGTTTGAGTAGCATTATAGTGAACAAATGTTGATGTCTCGGAGACCAATCTGCTTGGTGTAAATCCTATGGAACCCATCTGGATCACTATCTGGAGTCATCACATCGTACGTAAATTAGCGGCCCGCTGTTTACACGAATTACATGCCCTCAGCGTAGATATATAATGCCACATACCTCCACAAACCTACCAACGAACTGTCCGATTCCTGATTCGCCGAATCAGTGGTGTATATCGTTCCAAAGACGGACAAGCGAGTTATTATGCAGGTGGTCATAACGTTTTGGCTCATCAGTGTATGCGCGTATCTCTATCCCATGATCTTGTCACGTCAGTGCAGTAGACATTTCTGTTCAATGTTTTTGTATGAGTGTAAGGGGATTATTTTATTACGAGACTTAATATGGAATAGCCTCTCACGCTGTGGATCCTTTATGTTCTACATCTACATACATACTCCGCAATCCACCATACGTTGCGTGGCGGAGGGTACCTCGTACCACAACTAGCATCTTCTCTCCCTGTTCCACTCCCAAACAGAACGACGGAAAAATGAGTGCCTATATGCCTCTGTACGAGCCCTAATCTCTCTTATCTTTGTGGTCTTTCCGCGAAATGTAAGTTGGCGGCAGTAAAATTGTACTGCAGTCCGCCTCAAATGCTGGTTCTGTAAATTTCCTCAGTAGCGATTCACGAAAAGAACGACTCCTTTCCACTAGATACTACCACCCGAGTTCCTGAAGCATATCCGTAACTCTCGCGTGATGATCAAACCTACCAGTAACAAATGTAGCAGCCCGCCTCTGAATTGCTTCTACGTCCTCCCTCAATCCGACGCGATAGGGATCCCAATCATCTGCATTAATTTACATTTGTCTACATTTAGAGTCAGTTGCCATTCTTTACACCAATCAAAAATCCTGTCCAAGTCATCTTGTATTCTCCTACAATCACTCAACGACGACACCTTCCCGTACACCACAGCATCATCAGCACACTTCCCTGGGGCACTCCAGATGATACCCTCACCTCCGATGAACACTCACCATCGAGAACAAGTTCTACCTGTAGCTAGGCATCCTACACCGACATATTCTAAATGTATGTTGGTGTGTCTGACCATTGCTCTGGAGTTCCTAAAGCAGCCAACATGCTGCTTTTCGTCGACTTAAAATGAGCTGCTATCATCTTCAGCACTGCGCCGTGAGTATACGGACTTGCACATAAGGCTACGGCAAACCCAACACACTGGTGATTCGTCTGAAGATAGATTCCTCTGAAGATAGTTTGGGCTTTATCCGTGCTACATAAAGACGTACGATAGCCGCATTTTAGCGCGAGTGCTCTGTTTCCAGGCTGTGAGCGAGAGCGACTGCTGGTGCTCGACTAGCCGCCTACTGAACAGACGTCTGATAATGGATCAAAAAGCACATCTAGTCTTCATCTTTTCAGCTATGCGGGCCTCGTATACAGCATATTCGGAGTGGGTTAAGAGGTACATTTTTCATCCAATCATTCCCATACAACCGATGTCTAAGGAGAAAGCTCGTTGTTCAACCCAGACTCTACGGAAAGACAGTGCTGTTGAGTGTGCGACTGTGGTGGGGTAGGATTGAAGATATCCTTAGTTTATTTCTGAGTAACCGGTATTTTGGGACATGTGTTTGGTCCTGGTTATAACAGGCTTTTAATCATTTTTTTTACTCATAACTAGGTAAAAATACCGTCATATCAATTTGCCGTAGTAGCACTGTTAAAATTCTTTGTTTTTAAATAAATCTTTTCATATTAAGGGCAATGTTTATTCTTGAAATTTCTATCGTTTTGCAATATTGAGTGGCTGTAGAAAAGGGGAAAAGGATAATAGGAAACGTGATCAGTCTCATTTTAATAACAATGCACACAGTTGTAAACTAGCAACGAATCGATACAGCATTTCTGAGACAGCGATGCACCTTCTGCCGTATGGCGTGGTCTGTTACATTGCACGAGTGTACGTGCAGTGGATAAGACTTACTCCCATGTGATCTGTCCGGTAGTTTCTCTCTGACGTCCTCGGTTGATTGCAGAATGCTACCGTCCCTAGTCTGGAATTTTTTTTATGAAGTGCGGTGAAGTACATAGCTTCATTAGCCTTAGCGGATTGGAAACGAACTTGCGACATCATATAAGGAGAAAACATCCCAACTGTCCTTGCAGGAGAAGGTAAATTTGATTGATAGACCTATAATTCTATTGAAGTGCTGTGAACTTGGAATCATAATTGAAGCCTTAATTTTACTGTTACTTCAGGGTGAAAAAGTAATGTTGCCAGCGAAGTCATCAAACGGTATTTGTTACACAAGATGGATTTATTTAATCTTCACATGTGACACGTTTCGCCTGTTCTAGACATCACCAAACGGTCTGGGGAAATTACAAACTTGTATAAGTTTTAAACTGCTATTAGAGGCAAGACCGCTACGGTCGCAGGTTCGAATCCTGCCTCGGGTATGCATGTTTGTGATGTCCTTAGGTTAGTTAGGTTTCACTAGTTCTAAGTTCTAGGGGACTAATGACCTCAGCAGTTGAGTCCCATAGTGCTCAGACCCATTTTTTTATTAGAGGCAATAATAAATGTATAAATTAAAAATAACAAGAGGAAAACGTATACCGATTGGACTATGCAGCACAGGGTCACATTTGTGTTTCAGGAAGTGGTGACGGTTATAAGTTTTAGCTCATAAAATATTGCATCTTAAATGAGCTTACCGATAAAAATTCCTGCTAATCGTAACCAAGGCGTCGAAAGCAATTAAGTGTCCCATAGAAGTGCGAGGCAAAAGCCAGAAAGCCACAGTTAATGGCTCATTACGTCACCTTGAAGCATCACGGCAGAAGGTAACGACAGTAGCATGTAGAAAAGTACTAAAGCGTGCAACATGTACCTAACTTAGGCAAATAATCATATTCAGTGAGCAGAAAAAGCTGTACTTTGCACTCGTGAGTTTTTTTCAACTCACTGTATATGCCTATTTGCCTAAGTTACGTACCCCTTGCACGCTTTAGTAGTTTTCCTTTTGCTGCTGTCGTTACTTTTTTCCGTAATGCTTCAAGGTGATGTAATGAGGCATTGGCAGTGGCTATCTGGCTGTTACCTCCCAGTTATTTGGGACTCTTAATTACGTTTGACGCCCTGGTTGGTAGTAGGAAGAATTTTGCAGCTCTCTGGCTGTTACTTCCCAGATCTATGGGCTCTTTAATTACGTGCGATGCCTTGGTTACAATTAGCAAGATTTTTTTATTGATAAGCCTAGTTAAGGTGCAATTAGCAATTTATACTTATACCATTCCGTAAGGACTTGGAAGAGCGGTTGAACGGAATGGACAGTATCTTGAAAGAAGGATACAAGATTAACATCAACAAAAGCAAAACGAGGATAATGGAACGTAGTCGAATTAAATCAGGTGATGCTGAGGGAATTATATGAGGAACTGGCACACTTAAAATAGTAAAATGCGTTTTGTTATTTGGGAAGCAAAATAACTGATGATGGTCGAAGTAGGGAGGATATAAAATGTAGTCTGGCTATGGCAAGAAAACTTTTTTTTGAAGAAGCGAAATTTGTTAACGTCGAGTGTAGATTTGAGTGTCAGGAAGTCCCTTCTGAAAAGTATTTGTCTGGAGTGTAGTCATGTATGGAAGTGAAACATGGACGATAAACAGTTTAGACAAGAAGAGAATAGAAGCATTTGAAATGTGGTGCTAGAGAAGAGTGCTGAAGATTAGATTGCTAGTTCATGTAACTAATGAGGAGGTACTGAATAGAATTGGAGAGAAGAGAAATTTGTGGTACAATCTGACGAAAAGACGGGATCGATTGGTAAGACACATTCTGTGGCATCAAGGGAGCACCAATTTAGTGGCGGGTAAAATTGGTAGAGGGAGACGAGGAGATGAATACAGTTACCAGATTCAGAGGGATGTAGGTTGCAGTAGTTACTCGGAGATGAAGAGGCTTGCACAGGCTAGAGTAGCATGGAAAACTGCGTCAAACCAGCCTTTGGACTGAAGATCGCAACAACAACAACCATTCTGTAATTTTTCCAGATTGTCTGTGATGCCTAGAACATGTGAAACGCATCATATGTGAAGATTAGATAAACCTGTCTTGTGCAGCAGAGACAGTTATTTCTGTTCCAAATACCTATCACAGTTTCTGCTGTGGCCTTCTCCACCAGATATCACGGCGCCTAGAGTATCAGCAACCAAACTGACAGCCTGCAGCCGCGGGTTGCCCGCTTCGCAGGCACACCGAAGCACTACACAACCGACAGGCAATATTGATGAACGGCCACAACAACAACAACACAACAAAGACACCAGCGGCCACCAGGGGCCATTACCGGCCCACATAAACATAAGGAAGAGGTCGCTGCAGATTCCGGAACTATTTTCCCACGTCAAACCACGTGATAGAAAACAGTTCCGAGGTACTCATCCGCCGAAGCGCTATAAATCCCGGCGCTCGGGCGCACATCAGCAGTTCACCGACCGCCAGCAGACGTGGATAACTGCCGCCCTGGCAGCCCGGCTTGGATCTTCTCGTTGATCTCTGGATTCAGCTTGGTATATCCGAGAAGTCTACGACGGAGACTAGTAGGAAATTATTTCAGTTGTTTTCTATATTATTCTTGTATGTAGTGTAACCTCCCCACCGCAATTTTTAAAGAAAGGACGATGCTAATTAGAAATGCTGATGGACATTGGTCTAAGCGTAACCTGCCCACAATCAAATGTACTGACAATGGCAACAAAAATGTGAAATACGCAATCTGACTCAAATATAAATTCCTGATGAAAAATTAAAGTCCATTTAGTGATAAGAAAATTCAATTAAACCGAAATATCGGTCTTTGGCCCTGTGTAAAACAATCAGAATTAAAGTCTTACCTCAGAATAAATGGATGTCACATATCTGCTCTTGTTGTTGCGCACCGCTTGGAGGAACTGCATTGCAAATAATAATATTCTCCTTTTTTTTTGTAATTCTAGTGAAATTTTTCTTCAAAAAGAAGTGGAATGAAATGGGAAGTGCAACGAGATCTTTAGTTCAAAAAAAATTAAACTTTTGAGAAAATGCTTTTGAAATAAAAAATTATTATTGAGAGACTTGTTGGAGAATAATTACAATAAATAAAATTTTTCATTATCTAATGATTATATTAATTAACAGTATACCTTATTCCTCATCTTGACCATTGTTGCCGACCGCCTACATCACACAACCGCACTGGGCTGCTACTACTGACCGACCGCTCTGCATGAGGACTACAGACTGAGTACTGCTCTCAACTAGACAGAGCTACAGACTCGCAACGACTACTGACTGCTACTCTGCATAGCGACAACTAACTCGCAAAGACTACTACTGACTGAGAACCGCTCGCAACACTCGCGCGGTCAAGCGCATACTCTCTGGTCACAGATGCTACAATGCCTCGCCATCGCTGCTGCGTTACATACGTGTTTCATAACCCTCCACTCGGGGGGCAAAAATTTGGCAGCGATGGTGAGTCATTTGGACTTGCCAAGCGCGGCAAAATTTTTCTTTAATTAACAAAATCCTACAACTTACAGAATATTTAAATGTTGTGCACACGCACTAAGTACAAAATATATCAGACAAGGACAAAATGTGAATACTAAACATAGTAGCAAATCAGAAAAGTATATACAAATTATTTGACAGATAACAAAGTGCACAGGCACTGAAAAAATTCTTTAGCATATTCAGAACAAATAAACAGACTGGCAAAAAATATTATGTTGACAAGTGTACATGCACTGAAAAATGTCTTTAGCATTTTCACAACAAATAAACATAATGGCAAAAAAAATTCATGTCCAAAGTGCACATGCACTGAAAAATGTCTTTAGTATTTTCACAACAAATAAACATAATGGCAAACATCATGTCGACCAGTGACATAAGTGTACTCACACTGGAGTTTAGCGAATCGAAAAATGTATAACCTATGAACATAAATGATGTTACCAAAAAAAAATTTTTTTCTTTATGTGACAAGAATCAGGATAGGAAAGGGAAGGATTGCATCATGGTTGTAGCACTTTAGATTGCACACAGCTGCTCTGAAAGTCCATATCTTTCCACAGTAGTACAACACCAAGTGACACAACTTGAAGTTCTTTTCCCATCAGAATTTATCAGTGTAGCCAAGACACTGAACTGTCGTAGTAATGTTCCATGTTTTCATTTTGGCAGTACATTAGGTACACCAAACAGTGGGACCATAATAATGTCTTCATCGCTCATGGTGGTGGACAGCATGTCGTGTCAACACCACACTCTTACAAGGCACACCAACGTAGAATTAGTGCAAAACCAAATATAGTGCTCCATGATCACTGGGATAAACAGGACAAATGGACATTGCAGTAATTCAGGGTAGTCAGCTTATGAGGTGAAGGACATCAAGTCACATAATATTGACAATTACAGTCTTCATTGATAGTTCGTGGCATTCATAGCCCAGTTATTGAACATTTCTGTACCAAGTATGTAGTATTACAGAAAAATGTTCATTAATTGTTTTACATAGAATCAGTAGCCTTCTTTTCCTGGTTACAAAATATTATGAAATAATCGCATTCTTTTCAGTTACAGAGTATAATTAAGAATCATTAACCTTTTCCTAATTACAGTTAATTAATCATTTGTCATTAAGTAATCATTTGTCTAATTACAGTTAATTAATCATTTGTATAATTACAGTTAATTAATCATTTGTCGTTAATTAATCATTTGTCTAATTACAGTTAATTAATCATTTGTATAATTACAGTTAATTAATCATTTGTCGTTAATTAATCATTTGTCTAATTACAGTTAATTAATTAATCATTTGTCATTTCAATATACTAAGAATTATTAGCCTTAATTAATTACAAAGCATTATTAAACAGTACCATAGTTAATTAATTATGTGTCATTCCAATCTATTAAGAATCATTAGTCTTTTCCTAATTACAAAGCATTATGAAACAGTCACATTCATTTCCAATTACAAAGTATCAACATTGGAAACAAGAGCTAATCAATGGCATAATTAATAACAATTTCGTTGATTGACATTAATTATTGGCACTCAGTGGCCATCAAGTATTGAATAAAATCATCATTCAGTATTATTCAGATTATTACGAAGTCATTATTAAAAATCAGTTAATTACAGTCAAATCATTAGTAATCACAGGCATTACAATAAACAGTGGCAGTTATTAGCTAGTGACAAAGCATTATTTTGAATATAGTCTCATTAAGAGGTCATTACTCGAGTGACATGCTATTCAGAGTTGATCAGTATTATTCAGAATTATCATAAACTAGTGACATTATGTGGGACTGGTAATACATTTTTTTTGGTAGCAATGCATTGCGTTGGGATCGATAATTAATTGCTGAGGCATAATACTTTTTGCTTTTGACCTATTGCTGCAAATGAGGATAGGTAACGTCATTCGTCATGAGTCAGCTGTAGCAAGATTATGTAACAAGGCAGTACATGTGATCACATTTATAAATGATAAACACAAATGGGTAAAAAATATAAAAATGCAAGTACTAGAACAGGTATAATAAGTAACAGGTTTAGTAAGTGTCATGAAAAACTTCTCCTGGAAAAAATACAAAAACGGATTATTGACCTGAAAGAAGAAACGCACACTATGCTGAAAAGTAGTGAACTTCGAATTAACAAGTAGTGAAATGTGTATAAAATGTGTTCCATAGCTGTCCTTTCCAAAACTTTCCGTCATCCTACTATGCAATGTAACACCTGCTGTCAAAGCAAACTGCAACAAATACTTAAATAACTACGTAGCATAAATACATAACTTCAACATTATCCTCATCTGTAAAGAAAAAACTTCATTATCCATCACTTCATTATCCATATTATCATAACTTCATTATTATCACCACCTGTAAAGAAAAACTTCATTATCCATGACAGCATATCCTTCATCATTATTCATCAGTATTCATTATCATCTGCAAAAAATCACTTCATTACTCATTACCTAACTATTCCTTATCTCTAGCATATTTCATCACTAAAACTAAGATGTGTAGTTCAGTCTGACAGCCTGCATCAATCACCTTGTAATCTGAAAGAAAAAATTAGTTAAGACTGCTATTCTGTGATGAGTATAGTATAGTCTTGTTAATGCTTGTTAATCCTGATCCCTTTACTCTTCCTCATAAAGTTATTGCATCTCCTTTCGTTTATTCCGTAGGTGAAATTCCCATTTATGTTAAATTTATTTCTTAGAATCATCATTCCTTTCTGAAATTGATGAACAAAGATTAATGTCTTGCATTTAAATCCTATACCCACTAAATAATGACTGGTTTATGGTGACACAATTAACCATACAGCATAACATGACAGAAAACGTAATATGTCCAAGACATTGACAGTGTTCGGATGCAAAAAAATGTACACAGAATAATACAATGCAGCAGCAAAAAAAAAAAATGTGAAACAGTCACGATGTTGAGATGTCATAAGGCAAAAAAAAAATGTCAAAGTCGACTGGTGTGTGTTATATCTTAACTATTTCATAGTGCATACAAACAAAACTGGAGTACAGTCATATACACAAAAAAATGGAAAATGTGCACGGTCTGATGTGTAACGACAAGAAAAGCGACCTGCTAACCTTACCTTGCCGGGCACTTGCCAAGAAAAAAATTACGATAATCATCAATAAGTAGTCACATAAATATAATTGCAGAAATAGTCGTAAATGTGTAAATTCATCTGGAAAAATATGCACGGTCTGATGTGTAACGACAAGAAGAGCGACCTGCTAACCTTACCTTGCCGGGCACTTGCCAAGAAAAAAATACGATAATCATCAATAATTAGTCAGGTGAATTAATTGCATTAGTAAATGGCATCATAGTGTGTTGAATCATACAGTGGTTTCACTCAATAAACGGTTTAATGTTTGAGATATGGTGATTGCCTTTCGATTTTCTGGTTCTCAAAGTTTCGACGTGTACAACATTGGGGTGAGGGATGCTGCGAATCCGATACGGACCTGCGTATAGAAGTTCAAATTTACTGCACTTACCTTTTAATTTGCTGGATAAATAGTGTGTACGTACTAATATCTTCTGTCCAACGTGAAAGTCGCGGCGTGTACAAACCTGTTTTTGCTGTCTTCTCCGGCGCTCTGCGGCACGTTTGATGTTGTTCAGCGCAATGTCAATTATTTCGTGGTGTCGTAGGCGACGATTTTTGGGGAATTCTATTAATTCTTTAATTTTGTTCGGTGGTTCAACGTTTTTCAGTATAACAGTCGGAGATAGCATAGTGGATTCATTTGGAATGGAATTAATTACATCTTGGAATGAGAGTATGTGTGTATCCCAATCAATATGTCTTTTGTGGCAGTATATTCTGCACAACTTACCAATTTCCTTCATTAATCTTTCACAAGGGTTCGAAGAAGCGTGGTACTTGGATATATAGATCGAAGAAATGTTTCTAGCTCGTAACATGCGTGTCCATACACTACTACGAAATTGAGATCCATTGTCAGAAATTACTTTCATTACATGCCCTACATGAGATAGAAAATGTTTTACAAATGCTTTCGAAACAGTTTTAGCAGTAGCTTTGCGTAGCGGAGTGAAAGTAACAAATTTTGAAGTGAGCTCAACAGCGACAAAAATGTAGCAAAAACCTCTGTTAGTTCTCGGAATCGGACCAAAAATATCTACTGCGGCCATGTGTCTTAATTTAACAGGTATAATGGGATATAAAGGAGGAATATGTGAAATGGTGTCTGATTTAGCTTTCTGGCAAATTTTACAAGACGCTAAAACTCGTCGTATACGTTTTTCCATGTTGGTAAAATAACAGTTCTGTCTCAGTATAAGAAAACATTTTCGTGCTCCGTAATGTGCGTAACTTAAATGAGTGTACCAAATTAGTTTGTTAACCAGTTCGTCAGGAATGCATAATAACCAATTGTTGCTGTCAGGATGAGAGCGGCGAAACAGAATGTCATTGCGCACTGTGTAGTGGTTCCTAATCGTAACATTTTTCCTATCTTGCCAAAGGTATTTAATTTCTTTCCACACATTGTCCTTATTTTGTTCTTGTGCTATGTCCTGTAATGACGATGAAATAAAATTTTCAAATGCAACCTGCTGAATGTACATGACACTGAAATTTGCTTTGCAGAAGTTGGTTGCTACGTCTTGCTGATTGTTACTGAGAGAACGCGATAGTGCGTCTGCTATAACATTTTGCGTATCGGGAATGTGAACTATTGTAAAATTAAATTCCTGTAAATATAGTTTCCATCTGCTTAACCTGTCGTGAGTGAATTTAGCTGAAAGTAAAAATTGTATAGCTCTATGGTCTGTGTAAACGGTGGTATGTCTGCCATAAAGAAAGTGCCGAAATCTCGTAAAAGCCCATACAACACATAATGTTTCCAGTTCTGTAACGGAATAATTTCGTTCAGCAGGTGACAAAAGGCGACTTGCAAATGCGATGTTTTTAATTACTGTAGAACCATCTTCTTCAATTTCCTGGAAAATGTGTACGCCTAAAGCGGTGTTAGAACTGTCGGTGGCAATGTAAAAATTTCTAGTAAGATCTGGGTGCGATAAAAGTGGAGCATTCAACAAAGCATGTTTCAGGTTCATGAATTCAGAATGTGCTTGCTTATCCCAAGACCAAATAGTGTTTTTACCCGTTAATTGGCATAGTCTAGGCGTGTCTAAAGCAGAATGGTGAATAAATTTACGAAAAAAGTTAATTAAGCCCAAAAAACTGCGTAATTGTTTCTTCGTCGTAGGAACACTAATGTCACGTAGAGCCTGAAGTTTTTCTGGATCAGGCGTAATGCCTTCTGCTGAAATTACGTGTCCAAGAAATTTTATGGAAGTTTTGCCAAAATGCGATTTACTGAGGTTAACTGTAAGTCCTTGTGCATGGAAAGTTTGCAACAGCTGTTCAAGAATCAGATTGTGTTCAGACCAGTTAGCTTCTGCGATAAGAATATCGTCTACGTAAGTCGTAATTCTGTCTTTAAGTTCTGTCGGAAGTATTGTGTTCAAACCGCGAATAAAAGCTGCAGAAGAAATAGTTAAGCCGAATGGTAATTTGCAAAATTGATAACAGTCGCCAAAACAGAGAAAAGCTGTATATTTTCTACAATTCGGATGAAGTTGAATTTGCCAAAATCCCGATTTCAAATCTAATGTGGAATAAATAGCTGTACCGTGAAATTTCTGTAAAAGTTCCTCTAGTGTCTGTGGTCGATCTGTTTCATTAATAATAATGTCATTAATGTGACGTGAATCAAGTACAAGGCGAAGTGAGCCATCTTTCTTCTTAACAATATGTAGCGGGTTTATGTACGGACTAACTGCTGGTTCAATAATTCCTTGATTAAGCATATCCTCCAATTCTTTTTTAACCTGTTCTCTGTGAATATATGGAATGGGATAATGCTTTGCTTTAAATGTGTCGTGCGGTTTGACTTGAAATTCATACATAAAGCCGGACATAGTACCAGGAATGTTGTCGAAAACTGGAGCTTGCTGTAAAAGAATTTTGTGTAATTGCGTTCGTTCGTCGTCTGTACTTGCACTGCTCTCTTTAACCTTATCAGAAATCAATTGCATTACGTCGTAGTCAACTTCGTCTGGAGTACTATAGTTGTGTACGTACGTATCCGTGAACAATGTGGGATTACAGTCTATGTTACGTGTTGCGGAAATGACCTCTGTGCGGTTAATTGTTTGTTCTTCCGCAGATAAAGAGTGCTGAAATTCTAAAGCAAGTTGTACATTTTCATCCTTTAACATTAAATAAGAATTCTGAAAATCAATAACTGCGTCGTGTTGTACCAGAAAATTCGTACCTAAAATAACGTCTGTTGTCAATAAAGGAACAATCCAAAAATTAGAGTGGAAAGTATGACCTCCAATACAAAATGATAAATGCGTCTGTAATTTAACGTCTACTCCTTTACTCGATACTGCTCCTTTCACTTTTGTTTTGCCTAAAGGTAACGTCGGATAAGTATTCTCTTTGTTGCACTCGTTGAAAGTCTCCTCATTAATTACTGATATAGGTGATCCGGAATCAATTACTGCTGAGAATTTCGATGAACCAATTTTAATTTCGATAACAGGATGTGAAATGGTTTTCTGAATAACTGGTCTTTCCTGTAAAAGAGTGTCTCTGATGTCGTCAAAAGTAATTACATTTTCGTGAACAACATTTTGCGTGTCTAAGGTAGTGCTTGTGTTATTAGAAGATGCGTCCTGTACATTATCTAGTCAGATTCTATCTGACGTGTTATTATTATTAGGAGGATTCTGTGGCATTTCGACTATTTGAACTGTCCTATTACTTCTTCCAGGCGTGTTACGCTCTGGATGGTACCTACTGTCGGGTTCATTCATGAGAATATGTTCTTGCGTATGATTTTGCTGTTGGTATGACCGACTGTTGTTAGATGTTCGCTGAAAATTGTCCTCATTATTTTTACGTCTGTCGTAATAGTCATTCCTATACGGTGCATTACGATAGGAATTGAAATACTGTCTTCTTTGTACGTAGTTGTTTCCTTGCTGACGTACGTTACTATTTGTTGGACCAGGGGCTATACGTCCACGCGGCGAAACATTAAAGCCTGGTTGACCTTGTGTATTCCATTGTTGGTTAGGTATGTTAACCGGCTGGTTTTGATGTTGTTGTTGTGAAACACCTCTATTGTTACTAAAGTGTTGTTCCTGTTGCTGAAAATTTTGACGGTATTGATAATTAGAATTTTGCCTGTTATTAAAGTTTTGGTAATTGTCGTTCCTAAAACGTCTGTTATCTTTCCGATTGGAATTACGTCCCTGATCATAATTGCAGTACTGTTGTTGACCTTGGTTGTTACTCGAAAAGTTTTTGTTTACAAAAGAATAATCGGATTGCTGTACTTCCAAGAGCTGTAAAAGATCTCTGAACGCTGAAATGTTTTCTTTTTGCTGGCCCGTTAGAAGTGACACTCGTAATGACCGTGGTAATTTAGAGATGCATAGTTGTATAAGTGCGGATTCACTGTACGGTTCACTTAGGTACTGGTTTTGTTGTACCATATGCTCAAAAAATTGCGTTACACTGGGAAAATTTGAGTTTTCATAGTTTGGCAAACTAATTAGTTGGTCTTTAATTCCGCGCTGTGTCGTCTTCGACCAGTACGCTGACAGAAAAGCATTCTGAAATTCCTCTACCGAGTAACACTGTCTCGCGATCGGTCTCATACGAGTTGCCGGTTCGCCTTCCAAAAAACTGCAAATAAATTCAAGTTTATGTGTTACAGGCCAAGTCGGTGGAAGAGCAAAACTAAACTGTTGAATCCAATCCAGTGGGTGAATCTGCGTTCTATCGTTTTTGAAAACCTTAAACTTTCTCACTGACAGAAAATGTTTGTAGTCGAAGTTATCATCTCTGCATGATGGAACAGGTTCAGGATCGTAAGAGTATCTATTGAACTGTGGTTGTTCGGAATCTAAGTCCCGTACTCTCTGCAGATTACCCAATTTATACGCGCTGCGTGAGTCTGACACATGTTCATAAAGTGGCGTCTGTTGTGTATTATTAACAGAAGTGTTTTTCATTTCTGTTACTTCTTGTTGTAAATTTGATAATTTCCTACGTAACGTGTTGTTAGATGAATCGATCTCATTAATAGTCTGCTGTAAATTTTGAAATTCAGGCGTTTGGATAAATGAAACCTGTGCAGTATCGTCTGATTTATTGTCATTAGCATTTTCGATAACATCAATACGACTGGCCAATTCATCACATTTTTCAGTCAATATCTTAACCTGATCATCGGTTTTAGAATCAGACGCATTAATCTGTTTTTGCAACTTGCGCGTAGTTTCGCTCAGTTTTTTAACATCACCTTTGATAACATCACAATCCTGTGTTAGATCTAGTTGTTCGAATCTATCTGTCACTGTTTGAATATTTACTGTGTGTGTATCCGTTTTTGCTTTAAGATCAGAAATTTCATCCCGTAATTCCGCGTTCAATTGTTCTATGGTATTAATTTTGTCGGACACTGTAGTAATATTATTGTCTACATACGTCTTCGCTTTCGCGAATATTTTACGTTTGTCCTCTTGTCTCTGTGCAGTGATTGTTTCCATGACTTGTCGTTTTACTTTGTTTTGATCTTGAATAAATCTGCGGAAACGCGTATCACTGTTCTGTATGTGCTGACTAAAGCGCTCGTTAATCTGAGTGTTCTGCTGTTCGAATTTCGCGTCTATCTTTGCGTCCATAGTGCGCGAAAGTTCTACCGTCATTGCTCTAAACTCGTCCCGTAATTGTGTAGCTTTTTCAGAGCACTGTTTGGCGACTCCGCTAATTTCGTCTCTGAGTGTATCTGTTGCGGCTGTTTGCATTTCCCTTAATTCTTGTGCAACAGACTTTATTTCTTCGCTATTTTTTTGTGAACAAGCCTCAATTTCCACGCGCAACTGTTCCTTAGTGTCATGGCACTGCGCGGCAACGTCTCTAATTTGTTCACTAAGCTGTCTGTTCTGTTCCCTAAGTTGTTTGAAATTTTCACTCTGTTGTCGGACCTGTTCACTAAGTTTGTCTTGTTTTTTGTCATTATTGTCAAGTTTTTCATTTAAGTGTTTGTTATCTTCCCTAAGTTGTTTAAAATTTTCATCAATTTTATTAAATTTTTTGTCCATTTTCTCACTTTGCTGTTGTATCAAACTTGTCATAATTCGTACCAAGTCAAAATTAGCGTTTATATTATCTGTACTGTTTAGTGGTGGATCTGGAATTGTCTCCTTTTCTGCAACCATTTGGTTATTCTGAGATTTACAAAAAGGTTTGCCAGTTAAACATACACTGTCAGTCCCTATTTCGGAATTAAATAAATCCGTCCTACTTTGTGTGATCTGTTCATTTTCATTAGACAGATTTGTCTGTACATTGCTTGAGTTTTCCGAATCGGATGTGTTAAGCTCTACAGCGCTCATTACCATAGAGCATTCTGCGTCATCAATTGTCGTCAAGTTAACAGACGAGACAATTGAGTTCGTTTGTTCATCATTAAGGTGAAAGTCATCATTAGTGGTTGGAATGCACTGATTGTTAGTGAACGCAGGATTGTCATCATTACGTTGCGTATCACAATTACTATCGGTCACGTTGTTTAAGTCGGTAATTTCATTCACAATACTTCGCGATACACTATTCACAGTCTTTCGCGGCATTTTTACAATAGTCAAAATTTTTCACAAAACAAATAAGCACAATGCAAAAGCAACACACTAATACAACAAAGCAGCAAATTGCCGTTGACCTGTAGAAAGAAAGTCACAATATTATTAAAAGCGTTGCGCCAAATCCTAATTATCTAAGCAAATAAGAGCAGATATCTGACTGTCGCTCAAAAGACTCTCAACGAAATACGATCCTGGACTGGGTGTCGCCAAGTGTAACCTCCCCACCGCAATTTTTAAAGAAAGGACGATGCTAATTAGAAATGCTGATGGACATTGGTCTAAGCGTAACCTGCCCACAATCAAATGTACTGACAATGGCAACAAAAATGTGAAATACGCAATCTGACTCAAATATAAATTCCTGATGAAAAATTAAAGTCCATTTAGTGATAAGAAAATTCAATTAAACCGAAATATCGGTCTTTGGCCCTGTGTAAAACAATCAGAATTAAAGTCTTACCTCAGAATAAATGGATGTCACATATCTGCTCTTGTTGTTGCGCACCGCTTGGAGGAACTGCATTGCAAATAATAATATTCTCCTTTTTTTTGTAATTCTAGTGAAATTTTTCTTCAAAAAGAAGTGGAATGAAATGGGAAGTGCAACGAGATCTTTAGTTCAAAAAAAATTAAACTTTTGAGAAAATGCTTTTGAAATAAAAAATTATTATTGAGAGACTTGTTGGAGAATAATTACAATAAATAAAATTTTTCATTATCTAATGATTATATTAATTAACAGTATACCTTATTCCTCATCTTGACCATTGTTGCCGACCGCCTACATCACACAACCGCACTGGGCTGCTACTACTGACCGACCGCTCTGCATGAGGACTACAGACTGAGTACTGCTCTCAACTAGACAGAGCTACAGACTCGCAACGACTACTGACTGCTACTCTGCATAGCGACAACTAACTCGCAAAGACTACTACTGACTGAGAACCGCTCGCAACACTCGCGCGGTCAAGCGCATACTCTCTGGTCACAGATGCTACAATGCCTCGCCATCGCTGCTGCGTTACATACGTGTTTCAGTAGTTGTGATTCGAAGGCGGATCACTGTTTTGTGTTGGCGTTATACTTGGAGAATTTGTTTTGGTTAATTGAACAGTCCAATAAATTGTTTTCGGACTTTGATCGTTAGTTTCTTCTGCTTACGCAGACATATCAGTTTCCACTGCGGCAGTCAACAGGTATTGTGAGCGGTTTTAACAGGCAGTTTAAAATGGAGACGAAAAGAACCGGTATAACCGAAAACCCGTCGTTTCGGCGATAATCGCTATCCATGCAGTTGCGTACGTGAGAGGTGCGGTACTCACCAGAGAGCAGCAACTTCTCCTGGCGGTCGTTCTCCTTCTGGGTGCGGCAGCGCGTCTCCATGGAGCGGTGGGTCTCCAGGAAGGCTTTGCGCTGGCCGCGGTCCGTCAGGTACTTGGTGTACATGCCGGCGAAGTTCACTGCCACGTACAGCATCGCATTCGTGCACAGCTGCAGCAGCACCGAGTGCAGGTCCACCACCTGCAACCACAACGCGCTGCTTTCACCCTCTGGTCTCAAATGCGGTGGTTGGCTGGCTGGCTGGTCGGTTTCGGAGTAGGGGACCAAACAGCGAGATCATCGGTCCCGTCGGGTTACGGAAGGTTGGGGAAGGAAATCGGCCGTACCCTTTCAGTGACCCATCCCGGAATTCGCCTGAAGTGAATTAGGGAACACCAGCTATGACATGGTCGCGAATGGAACACTGACCCGAAAATGTAGAATAAATGTCTTTTATTTCACGTCTATGGTCTCAGACTTGTTGTTCCTCAGACTACAGGTTTCGGTCAGCAATGACCGTCTTCAGATCTGTTTCATAAAAATATGTCCTGATATACTGGAGCCATACTGGCATCGTCAAATGCTAAACAAAAAATCAGCGCCAGCATTGTCACACATATATAAATAATAGTATACATAAGAGTGGTCTTGTCAGCGGCACTACTGTTCAAAAATTGCTTACAAAACACTTGTAAGACCGATTTTTAAGTATTCCTCGTCAGTCTGAGAAACTTACTAGGTTACAGTAATAAGACAGAGAAGATTCAACGTAGAACGTCGTGTGGCAACCTCGAGAGCGATACGGAGATGTTCAATAATCACCAGAGTATCAGGATAAATATACAGTGTATCGAACCTAGAGATGGGCAAAAACGTTCATCCTTGGGAACTACCGGGTGATCAAAAAGTCAGTATAAATTTGAAAACTTAGTAAACCACGGAATAATGTAGATAGATGTAAAAATTGACACACATGCTTGGAATAACATGGGGTTTTTTTAGAACCACCCCACATTGCTAGACGCGTGAAAGATCTCTTGCGCGCATCGTTTGGTGATGATCGTGTGCTCAGCCACCACTTTCGTCATGCTTGGCCTCCCAGTTCTCCAGACCTCAGTCCGTGCGATTATTGGCTTTGCGGTTACCTTAAGTCACAAGTGTATCGTGATCGACCGACATCTCTAGGGATGCTGAAACACAACATCCGACGCCAATGCTTTACAGTGCTGTTAACAACATTATTCCTCGATAATAGCTATTGTTGAGGAATGATGGTGGACATATTGAGCATTTCCTGTAATGAATGTCATCTTTACTTTGTCTTACTTTGTTATGCTAATTATTGCTTTTCTGATCAGATGAAGCGCCATCTGTCGGACATTTTTTGAACTTTTGTATTTTTTTGGTTCTAATAAAACCCCATGTCATTCCAAGCATGCGTGTCAATTTGTACCTCTCTATCTACATTATTCCGCGATTTATTCAGTTTTCAAATTTATACTGACTTTTTGATCACCCGGTAGTTCACTGATGATCGCTCTTTTTTGGGAGCCCTTCATTTTTACTAGTTCACTGTTCATTTGTGCCTGGTATATGGTTCTTATGAAAAACTGAAAATTAGTAGCATAGGTGACTGAAGATGGAAAGCGCCAAGAGGGAGCACTTGCCTCCCCCGTAGAGTAAAGACTTTCTATTCATAACATAATTCTCACACAATTGTAACTTTCGTGATTCAGAAAAACCTCTCATTTAGCCAAATGTAGGGTTATGTAGCTCATCGCAGTGAAATAATATAAGGTGGTGCACGAGAAACCGGCCCCGAGTACAGACTGCTCGCCAATTGCTCACGATTTGTTGACCGCTACGAGCAGAATAGATAAACATGTAATAATTAGGCAATGGAGAAATAACAAACTAATGCAAACAACAACTTCGAAGCAACAGATTGGTAGGCGACAATGAGTAGTCGATTCCCCGGGCCGATTTTACGTCCGCCACCCTGTACCACTGAAATGATATTGTAGAAGTTATCATATTCTCTTTACAAAATGTGACACCAGACACTCGATTATGGAGAGCGGGCTTCATTCGATTGTAGTCGGTGTGCCTTCCTCAACAATGAATTTGCTCTTTTACCTTGGATCAATTGGCCACTCGTGTGAGCCGTGCCGACTTCCTTTGCATGTTTAATAACGAAAAGATCTTGCCTTTTTGCAAGTATTTCTTCTGTTCTTTATCGAAGTAGTGAAGTAAGCTGATATGCCGTTTTGTTACCTGAAAAGATTTATGTATTACGTACCACGTAATTTTCATGAAATTTACGTAATTATAAAATACATTTTAAATAACGGTCATGGACGCTGAATAGAATACGAAAAGAACCAGAAGTTCAGAGTTCAAAAAAGGTTTGAAACATCTAGAATGCGCGTGCGCAGTGAACGAAACGAATAACAACAACTCGATACTGAACTAACTATGAGCAGTAGGCAGTGGAACTGCGACGAGTGGCCACGCGAAGAAGGACGAATCCGGCCGAGCGAGACCGAGACAGACGGGAACGGGACCGAGGCTGGAACGAGACCGGCCGACGTGCCGTTGCGGGAACGAGACCGACCGCTTCTCATTCCCGGGAACTATAAGTAGGAAACCGCGACCGAAGTGAACTATGAAAGACCGTTTCTTAGACTCCGTTCCTCTCTCGTTCCGTTCATCTTGATGAACCGTTCCTTTGGACCCGTTACTTCACGAGCGACCCATCTTTAATCGAATCTTACCCTCCCCCACATGTTCTGGACCTAAGATGGTCTAACAATACAAACCCAAAGCAAAGTGCGACATTCGACGACCTACAACAAAATGGGAAGCTATAGCAGGTCGATAGGCCTTGTCTGTGAGAGGTAAAACAAGCGGAAGTAGAAGGTAGTTCATCTGCGGGGTCTGCTCATGGAGGAGTAAGTTCGAGCCTGGGTGCGGCCACCTTGGCGCGAATAATGGCGAGAAGTATTTATTTTATGGCTGATATTGTGCAATAAGAGTAAACATATTTTTCTTCATGACTGCCGAATGCAGTCTTAAAAGACAGTGGCTACCACAAGTGCAAATGTGAATAGCGTGCTTAAGCTTGCACTTCGAGTGAACTTTAGATCGAATTAGGGGCATTGTCATGATCTCAAGGTACCGGATGGTTATAATTAAAGTGCAGGTGCTCACGGAGATCCAATGTGGGCTCCAACAATCGTACAGCAGCGAAACGTGTCAGATACGCCAGTACGTTGATGAGGAACCGATTTACTCTAAAAAAAAAAAAAAAAATTAGTTCCAATTTTGGCCACCAGGTGAAAATCTCGAGCCGTACATTGTTTGTCTGACGGTATGACATACAGCTTGTCATTTGATAATTGATAACGTGAATGAACAGTAAGGCTCTAGAAGAGAGACCGTACGCACTTATTGAAACTCTTTTATGTGATTGGTAGCAATTACATTGTTGCATTGAGAAAGCGTCGCCGCCTGAAAGGTCTGCGCAGAGGTTTCATGTCATTAAATGGTTTAAAGAAGATGACAATGAAATTGGAAAACGCTCGGAGAGCTTGGTACCTGGAAGAGAAAGGTTGCTGTTGCTGTGACTGCCCATGCAGCACGTGCCCCAGGTAGCGCTAGTCCTCGTGCAGCGTACAAGAATTGTTCATCCTATGGTCGACAGCACGGAAAGTTTGGCAGTCTATATTACACTGTTACCCGTACAAGATCCAGACGGTGCAGCAACTGAAACCTCATGCTCCACAACAACGTTCTGAATTTGCTCTTCCGTTTCCAGCACGTTGATGACATGTTCTGCGGAGTGACGATGCACATTTTTCTCTACAAGGTTCAGTGAATAAACAGAACTCCCGAATTTGGGCACTGTAAACAACGTGTTGTGCATGAAGGACATATGATTCCTCCTTTGGCAGAACACAGCTGTGTGGTAACTACTGTTTTCAAGCAAGATGAGGCAACACCTCATATCGTTCGCCCAATGAACGACCTGCTTAATGCATCCTTCCACGAACGTGTTATCTGCAGAGATTTTCCAGATGCATGACCTGCAAGATCATGTGACCTGAATACAAGTGAGTTTTGGCTCCTAGGATTTTCCAGATGCGTGGCCTGCAACACGAGACTTACGGCTCTGGGGATATCTGAAGGAACGCGTTTACCAGGGACATGTTCTGTCTCTACCTGATCTGAAGACCAGTAGAAAGGAAGACGTTTCTCAGCTTCCACCGGAACCGCTGCGAACAACTGTTAATTACGCCTTTTTACGGCTGCAGCATCTCGTCAACGTTCCGGTATTCATGCTGAACAAACTGTGTAAGCGGCGGTTAATAATGAAATCAGCTTTATGCTTTTCTCAGTTGTTTGACCCTTTCTGCACATGTCCCATTCCTAACCCATTAAGTATAGAAACATTTATATACGTCTTTCTTGCAGTAACCGCACCAGATTTGCACCTAGTAGCCAAAATGAGAACTTTTTTCCGTTTTTCAGTGGCGACTGGCTCCCTATCAAAGCATTAGAATATCTATCACGTTTCACTGCCATACATTACTTACAGCCCACACTGGACCTTTGTCAGTAGCTGTGCTTTAATTACAACCATGCGGCATAATAAACCCAGTGTTAACCAATAACTGTTCAATTTGAAGATCCTTTTTCATAATGGTCTGTTTATCGGGTACGTTGTATTGAAGAGCGGCAATAGCAGACTGAAGGGACGTGTGAGACGTAGGCACACGATTATGGAAGTTATTAGAGTGATACATGTTCTTCGGGAGTAAGTTCGTCTGGAATTGCTGTCGACGAAGCGTCCGATGCCGAAACAATACTACAACAAACAACAGGTCCACAAATAAACAGTCCACAAAATCGCCGAAACGATTGGGCGAATTGCTAGTGCCAGACACTCAGAGCCAATGTACGTCACAAAAGGGTTTCATATCGAAATTCTAGAATCATACGTTCCGGGCAGCAAATTACCTCTCCCCACATTCGTTTCGAGAAATGATTGTAGTGAGTAAATCAGAGAAAGTACAGCTCTTATCAAGGTTTATTGACAATAATTTTTTTCCGTAAGGAACAAGGAAGGGAAGATGTTATTGTACCAGAAGTACCCTCCACCATATAAATGGTTTACAGAGTAAAGCTATAGAAGTAGAAACCGAAGTACCCTCCACCATATAAATGGTTTACAGAGTAAAGCTATAGAAGTAGAAACCGTAAACTTACTCCATTCTTTTTCTTTTACATTGAGAAATTTCGTGATTTTGCGTGATTTTTCTGCTGCTGCTGCTGCGTTGCTCGTTCTTCACCAAATCCGGCTACTGGCTACAGTGCGTGCGCGGACAGATAAAAATGCGCACGGACGGCTCTTTTCTTGTCTACCTACCGCCAAACACTGTCAGATATTTAAGTTGCACATATTTCTTCCTGTGAATACGGATTCCAAACAAAATGTGAGAACTGTTTCTAGGACAGTGAAGCAATGCGTAACGAGCAATGCCGTACAGTGGTAGTAACTTTGGCACACATCCTCCGCTGCGGCTTGCATAGCGCCAACCCATATCGAACGCATGCCTACAATCGGTCGCACGCCACGCATGCCGAGAACCTAGCTGAGTAGGACTATTGCCCGTTTTGCATTCCCACCGCAGCAAAGCCATGTTAGCTTTCGTTTGATTCTATGACGCACTGATCCGTTCAACTGAGTTCTAGGATCTCCATACTACGCAGGAAAAACCATAGGTAACTGTTTCTCTGCCGGCCGCGGTGGCCGAGCGGTTCTAGGCGCTTCAGTCCGGAACCGCGCGACTGCTACGGTCGTAGGTTCGAATCCTGCCTCGGGCATTGATGTGTGTGATGTCCTTAGGTTAGTTAGGTTTAAGTAGTTGTAAGTTATAGGGCACTGATGACTTCAGATGTTAAGTCCCATAGTGCTCAGAGCCATTTGAACCAACTGTTTCACTTCCCTATTTTTATTTACTTGTATCCATAGTCCTACAGTAGTTCTGAATTGATAAGATGAAATGTTTGGCTTATTACTGGATTTTTGTATTGAGTCCAAATCACAATTCCCGCACTTATGCCATTATCAAAAGACCGCTCAACACGAATTGCGTCAGCAGGTATTACTTACTGTTTAGAGAGCATCGTCCGTGTCTTCAGCTATTGTTAAAACGAAGAAACGATGTAACAAATGTCTGAAAAACAGCGCGCAGAATCGTGTTTTTGGGGGGTGCGGGTCTTGGAGCTCGGTTTTTATTTGAGCTAGGAACATGGGGTAAAAAGTTTTTGGTTTAGCGCGGACCGGCGGACATTTTGTATAGCCATTCGAACATCTGTCTTACTGTAGCTATTTTGCAGTATAGTAAGAAAGGTGTGAACGACGAGCCGGAACTGGTACCCATGAAAATTATGTCAGTCAATTAATTCCTTTCGAAAAATATTTTAATTGTGCTGAAATTCACGCTCAGCTAATGCAATCATTTGTATATATACCTCTCGGATTTTACGCGCAGAAACAGTCACGCTTAAATAACTCCGGACTGGAGCAAGACTGATGGTTCAAATCTGCTCCACTGGTGTATCGGACCATACATAGTGTAAGATGGAAAAAAAATCTTACTTCGTTTGGATTTTACGCCCAAAAGACAAGTTTTTCTGGGAGGTTTCTGAACTGCGCCACTTCTATACTTTAAACTTGAACAAATCATTTCAAGCTTCGAACGAAGATAGATAAAAGGATAGAGTTGAAATTTTTTCTTATCTGATAACATTTATCCATTCTTGAGTTCGAAAGTTATTTCTTATGTGAACTGAATGCGCGGAAAGAGTTCAAAGTGAATCATATAAAACTGAAAACTCGCTTTCCAAAATCTTGCTCCATTCGGAATTTATTTGCAAAAACGCGTTTTCTGTATGTTTCTTTAAGCTCTCATGTTTTATATTACTAAGTTTTGCGGATATATTCAAATCTGAGAAAAAGTAGACAAATACGTGTAGTTAGCGGTCGTCCTTTGTGAAAGCTTGATCCGTTGCCACGATGTAAGAAATATGTTCGAAAGACAATAAAAATGTTTGCAATGGATCAGTCATCGCTCAAGTCAACAGAAATCTATATCAGTTGCCAGGTTAAGGAGGCCTAATGTCAAAATTATGGTAAAGCTGGGAACCAAAATGGAAGGTTGTCCTATTGTAGCACAAAAAACGCAAATAGGTGCTGGACATGGTTAGGATGTAAAAGAAGGGAGGTATCTTACCGAATTATTTGGCACTTCAGAGACATTTAATCAAAACATCTTGATATATTTTATCAATCAATCCTACTTCCCTGTAACAGTGAGCTCTTTTAGACCCACCCCCTATTACATGTTTCGTGAACGTTGTAAGAGCTAACAGACCCTATTTTATGTGCTTCTAGAGAGTGGGATGCATCTACAGGAGGCAGTATCCGACGATTGGTGTGCATCTGAGTTTAACAGAAAGTATCCCAGAGTGGGGATGCATGCATCCTAAACTTCAATGACACGTTGTGTCATATTGAACGGCATTGCAGATGCCATGCTGGATGACTGATGGCATATTTCAAGCTATACCACATGACGTCGGTTACCACGTTACTTTACTTGACATGATGCATTATATTACATTATATGAGTACTAATACCGATAAATAAAAATCCGCGAATATGTCAAGATGTTTTGATTTAAATGCCTTTGAATCTGCCAGAAAAGTCGTAAAGCTAGTTCCCTTCTTTTGCATACATATCTCTGCCAAAGACATGTTCGCCTTTTTTGTGCTACTACAGGAGCATTTTTCGTTCATTTAATCTTATAATTTTTTTATTTAAATTGTTTCATCTTATACAGATGAAATGAACTACGTAGCTATAGTTGAACACCATGCATCTTGGTTAATAGTCAAACACACCACTCCAACACCACGGTGGATACGATTTTGACGGTGAAATAGTGTACATTGCGTTTCCACCTTTTCAAACCTCAGACGGTCTGTGAAAGTACTAAAAAAGCATATAAATCACCGCTTGTACTTCTAGAGGTGGGAAAAACTGGAATGAACTAAAGTAATTATGAATGAATCATATGTTTTGAGCAGTAAAATCGTACGTAAATGTTATTTACGATAACCATTGGGGGAGATACACATTTACATCCACTAGTTCATCTTTCTATTCTTTTCGCAGATGTATCCGGAAAAGCTGAATGTCACCGTCCTTTCATATAATCCAAAATTTTTATGTTTACGCTTATGTTAATTACTACGCTGCACGTTGGGGGGGGGGGGGGGGGAGGAGCTGTAACTAGGGGAGGCTGTTACATGTTTAAATGCATATTTCTTCCTGTAGGGGTCAAAAATACTTCTCTTGTGACTGAAATCTGTATGTTCCTTTTGGAAACATGAGGCCTTTGTAGGTTTATCCGTATTTTATAATATCGAAAATAATACCATCCTGGAAGTAATTACAGAAGATGTGTGAAGTCGCTACAGGAATGAAGAAAGTGAAGGCTGTAGCTGATAATGATGTATCTACAGAAAATTTTAAAGCCACACAAAGAGTAACACAGTAAGAATTTTCGAAACGTTTCACGGGATATACGAGGTGTGGCTAGAAAAAAACCGGACTAGTACTGGTGAAACAATAAAACGAATGCAATAAGGCTGAAAGTCGCGTGGCCTGTCACGTGACTCTCGCTCCACCTACTGCTCGAGTTTCATCTGCCTCCTGCACTCAGTCTGCCCGTGGCGTCTGTTTTAAGTAGTTGACGTTTTGTCTGTGCGTCGGAAAATGTTGAGTGTACAGAAAGAACAGCGTGTTAACATCAAATTTTGTTTCAAACTAGGAAAACCTGCAAGTGAAACATTTGTAACGTTACAACAAGTGTACGGCGATGATTGTTTATCGCGAACACAAGTGTTTGAGTGGTTCAAACGATTTAAAGATGGCCGCGAAGACACCAGTGATGACACTCGCACTGGCAGACCATTGTCAGCAAAAACTGATGCAAACATTGAAAAAATCGGTAAACTTGATCGACAAGATCGCCGTTTAACAATTAGAGCAGTGTCTGAATTAATAGGAGTTGACAAGGAAAGTGTTAGGCAGATTCTTCATGAAAGTTTCAACATGAACAAAGTGTGTTCAAAAATGGTTCCAAAGTGTCTCACAATTGAACAGAAGGAACGCCGAAGAATGATTTGTTCTGACATCCTGGAAAACATTGAAAGTGATCCCACCTTCTTACAAAATGTTATTACTTGCGATGAATCGTGGTTTTTTACTTACGATCCCGAAACTAAACGCCAATCGATGCATTGGAAAACTCCTGGTTCTCCACGACAAAAAAAAGCACGAATGTCAAAATCGAAATTCAAGACAATGATGATTGTTTTTTTTTGACATCAAAGGGATTGTGCACATTGATTGGGTACCAGAGGACAAACAGTGAATCAGCATTACTACATTTGCGTCCTGGCTACCCTACGTGAGCGAGTACGGAGAAAACGGAACGATTTGTGGAGAAAAAAGTCATGGATCCTTCCCCAAGACAATGCCCCAGCTCACAGTGCGTTGTCAGTGAAGACGTTTTTGGCAAAACACAACATTCCCATCTTAGATCATCCACCCTACTCACCTGATTTGGCCCCCTGTGACTTTTTTCTTTTCCCTAAAGTCAAGTCAGCTTTGAAAGGAACTAGATTTGAGACTGTTGAAGCAGTGAAAGAAAAAGCGACGAAAGTAATGTATGGACTTACCGAAAATGATCTGCAGCATTGCTATGAACAGTGGAAAATTCGTATGGAGCGGTGTAGAGACCGAGGAGGAGAGTACATTGAAGGAGATAACATGAAATTGTAAATAATTGTAAATAAATGTTTTTTCCAGCATCAGTCCGGTTTTTTCTAGCCGCACCTCGTATGTCGAGTATGACAATTCCCCAAAACTGCGTTAATACTGTAATTACTCAACAAAAATTTTAATCACATAACATAATGTGAATATTTTCGTTTCAGAAACACGAAAGTAGTGGCGATGATCTTACGTCAAGTCAACGACGGCAGCAGTGGCAAAGTTAACAAAACCTCTAATCTGTTCATTCATCATCAGCATCCTCATCATCATCATAATTTTCATTATCTACTTGATATTTATTATTGGATAAATGTCTCCTGCAGATTGTTTTTCAGCAAAACGATTTTCAGTTGCCCTGCAGCTTTTAAATCTTTTCTAATTTCAAGAAGTTGTCTCGGTGTTTGTTTATCTATTGGACTACTGCAGAGCATTTAAATACTCCACAATCCATCAGTCCGTCTACGTGTTCCCGTCCATCACCATTTCCTCTTAATTAGTCATAATTACTCGTTCCACCTCCCTGAATCAATTCTATCACTGTGCCTCCTGAGCAACTATTCATTCCTCACTGAGCCAGCTTCATATATTAATGGATATCGTATTAAATATCCGTGTCTCACTAATGTAAAACAGGTATTACACATTGAGCGTAAACTATCCATTTTAGTAAATTCTGAAACTTCGTTTTGAACTGTTCTGTCGTTTTACCATAATGCAACTCAGGTCATTTTAAAATCTTCTTTTACTTCTTACTCTGTCTGTTCAGTTAGATTAGATTGCATTAATATTTCTTTCATAGATCATGCACTGTGAATACGACACTTCGTAATGATGTGGAATGTGTCAGTTTAATAAAAGGTCTCTTTACAAGACATAATTCATCGTTTGTTTCTTTATATTGATTTATATCTAAGAATTCATCTATTGAGTAGAAAGAGTTGTCATTCAGAATTTTTTAAATTTTGTTTCTAAATGCCGGTTGGCAATATGTCAGACTTTTTATAGCTATCTGGTAAGTGATCAAAGATCTTTGTGGCAAGTTAATTCACGCCTTCCTGTGCCAAAGTTAGATTTAACCCGGAGTAGCAAAAGGAGGATATAAGATGAACATCAACAAAAGCAAAACGAGGATAACGGAATGTAATCGAATTAAGTCGGGTGATGCTGAGGGAATTAGATTAGGAAATGAGACACTTAAAGTAGTAAAGGAGTTTTGCTATTTGGGGAGCAAAATAACTAATGATGGTCGAAGTAGAGAAGATATAAAATGTAGACTGGCAATGGCAAGGAAAGCATTTCTGAAGAAGAGAAATTTGTTAACATCGGGTATAGATTTAAGTGATAGGAAGTCGTTTCTGAAAGTATTTGTATGGAGTGTAGCCATGTATGGGAGTGAAACATGGATGATCAATAGTTTGGACAAGAAGAGAATAGAAGCTTTCGAAATGTGGTGTTACAGAAGAATGCTGGAGATTAGATGGGTAGATCACATAACTAATGAGGAGGTATTGAATAGAATTGGGGAGAAGAGGAGTTTGTGGCACAACTTGACAAGAAGAAGGGACCGGTTGGTAGGGCATGTTCTGAGGCATCAGGGGATCACAAATTTAGCATTGGAGGACAGCGTGGGGGTAAAAATCATAGAGGGAGACCAAGAGATGTATACACTAAGCAGATTCTGAAGGATGTAGGTTGCAGTAAGTACTGGGAGATGAAGCAGCTTACACAAGATAGAGTAGCATGGAGAGCTGCATCAAATCAGTCTCAGGACTGAAGACCACAACAACAACAGTGAACATCAGCCTTGCTACTAGTGTTGTAGCTACGCACATTGCTATTGCTTTTGGATTGGGATGAATTATTAATAACAATTATCATAAGTTAATATACTGGGTGAACATTAATAAAACCGACAAAATGCAGAGACGGATTCATGACTGGTTGGGGAGGAAGAAGGTCCTCTGAACGTATGCCAGGAAATGGATCGTTGCCACGCTCGACGAAAAATAAAAATTACTCTGACCACGTGCCGTCTGTTCCTTGTGTATTGCAGAATATGTGATTGACACACATACCGTAACTAGCGGAAAGGTCCTTGTATGTCGGATATACAACTCCACTGTACCTGGGAGGAAACAGACAGGACATGACAGCAACGATGTTACATAGCATCTGTCGATGGCAATTTGCCAAAATGGGGTCATAGCCAATTAGATAAAATGTGAACAGTTTACATAGCAGTGTAGCTGGATTTATTCATAATAATTAATCACTGTCCGTTCCTCATACAGTCATTACTAATATACAAAAAGAAATCATACCAACACGCTGGTGCGCAAATAACTGCGATTGTTTCCAGTATAAAATAAACCTGCACGAGTTTCCCTGCCCAAATTCTACAGGGGCGCCTGGTCTTCCTGCTGTACGACTTAAACATTACAGCAGTTTATCGTTTGTTTGTGGTCATCTCAAGAACACGACCTTACTGTACTGTAGGTGTGTTCCTCTGTACTTCGTCTGTGGACCCAACTAGTGTGTGGTCGAAAAGATCCAAATCCCAAGAAATGGGACCTTCTCAAACTCAGTGGCATGCAAGACAGCACAAAATGAAGTAGAATTAACTCAGCTGTCCATTTGACGTGCCTGCAGAATAATTGTGAAACTTGGAAGACAAGACTCATCTTTGTTCATTTCTAGGCTGTCAAAACTCGACTGTTCTGGGAGATTTGCGATTCTTTTCGGAGTTTTTCCTACATTCATTTTTTCCAATACTGGCCCTGGTTACACTTTACCCGAATCACCCAGAAAGTGCAGCTATAAAAACACATTTCGCCTGTCAACTTGAAAAATATATCTTCGTACATCCATATTTAAATTGGATGATGGTGCGACATCAGCTGGTATATTTTTATTAAAAATGGAACTCTTCCAGCTGTACTTAATATTTCGTATTTATTTAGCTCTTACTTTCGACGTTGCATCAACACATCTTCAGGCCCGTACACTTTGATGATATCAGTTGTGTGTGGCTGAGTTCTATAAGTCCGTGGTGAGACCAATACGTGCTCTACACGGATGGCGGGCAGTAACTAGTAGCCAAATAAATATGAAATCTTTCATTTTTAATAAAAAAATAAGTTATCCAAATAATGCAATAAATTCATTAACATGATGAGATATCAATTTTCGTATGCAAATATTTTTGTGGATGGCATAAGCTGAAAGAGCATTTTTCCTATTTCTAATCTTGGATAGTGTTTATCAAAGGAGATTTTTTATGGTTAATTTTGTTAGTGATGAATAGGAATTTATCAAGTTTTATGTAAGTCTTATGATATCAAAAGTGGAAATGCTAGAATCTTAACACCTCTAACATAAATTTCTGCAGATGCCCAAGAATAACAGTAAATCTAAAGCCCATTTTCAACCGGCTGGCATTGGACAGCTGGTAGGCTGCACTGCTCCCATCACCAAAACACCAAAGGGAGCTGCACAGACACGGTAGACGCCTATAGTGTTGGCACTTCCTATGTGCAGTGGCTTTGTCCCTATCATCTCCGAAGTAAGAAACATTTACAGATATGTAAACTTTGCCTATTTCAGGAAGAAACATATCTCTGGCTTTATTTGGAATGAAGAACATCTGACATGCTTGAAAGTGCTTTAGGGATCTGTAGCATTTGAAAATTTAGGAACTTCTATGTGACTTTTATGGGATATAGAGACTTTAGGACTTTATATTTCTTATCAGTGGAATAGTGACAAAAATGAAGAGAAACAGAGCTCCCAAAGCTTAACCATAGCAAATTCAATACTGGAATCATGGTGAGAGCTGAGTTTCTCCAGCTTATACAGTGTTATAATAACGCACAGGAATACAACAGGGTGAAATCGTCAAGAACAGCCGATATATCGACAGGTACACACCCTGCCATGTTCAAAGCAGAATTCCCGTAACTTGTCCGAACACTGAAAAGATGCTTTGCTGAGAATGTATTTCAAAAATCAAAGATAAACTGAAGTACTTCATTGTGTTCAGTAGTTCTCGAGATATGATGTTATTAGCGTGCAGCTGTTTCCCAAACGGGAGAATTTCAACTGTTCCTGAATGATTAACATAGCTCTCATCCTAATGAATATTATTAAGATATTTCTGCTATTCTTACAGACACTATAGAGATAACTTATATTAGTTTCAGATTTTTCATGTGATTGTTGTAAAAGGTGTGGAGAGTGGAGCTCTGTGTCGGCTGGCAGTGGACAGTACTCGGCATTATGTACATTGAAGGTAGAGGAGAGAGGGGAGAGAAAGGAAAGGGAAGGGAAGAAACTGATGATAAATCGGGACTTTATGCAGAAACAGCGGTGACGAATGAAAATGTGTGCTGGACCAGGGCCCGAATCCATGATTTCCTGCTGACTAGGCAGTTGTGTTAAACACTGCACAACCTGGTCACAGGGGTTATAACAAATGCATGGAGTTTCTCGGCACGCTTCCCGACCAGCTCACATTCCCATCCAGTGCCAGCTATCCACAGTCCCTGTCCACTGTCACTACTCTGAGATACCCGCGGAGCTCGAACAGTAATCAGCATCCGCGCTGAAGGTTGTGGATGCATTGCCCATCGAGGCAAATCAGTTATCTGAATGCGTGGTGTCTGTCATTTCAGACATGTCTGCAAGAAGAGACACTACACATTCACATGAAAAAGTACTTGTCGTGCCAGTGTCACAACTCTGGATAGTAAACTTCAGATGCCAGATAAATTACATCTGACTATACTTGTTCAGCAGAATCACTTCATATGTACGTATGTACAGCAAGCTCCTGATTGTCTAGATTCATGCAGATTCAGATCTGTGTGGATAACCAAAAAACATGGTAATCCAAAATACAGGTTTTTTATCTTTATTTTTTTATGAGAAACTATTTACTGCATTTGCAAAACTTGTTGCATGCCACATTTGGAAGTCCACTGAAATAATTAGGTGTGTCACTCCTCAAACAGTAGGCTGCAAATTATCGAGCTTCAGCTAGTATGGAAAAGGTTAGGTAATACATAAACAGGAAATCGGCTGCAAATATTTTACAAGGATAGTGTCAAATGGTCAAATGGCTCTGAGCACTATGCGACTTAACTTCTGAGGTCATCAGTGGCCTAGAACTTAGAACTAATTAAACCTAACTAACCTAAGGACATCACACACATCCATGCCCGAGGCAGGATTCGAACCTACGACCGTAGCGGTCGCTCGGTTCCCGACTGTAGCGCCTAGAAGGGTAGTGTCTCCGCGACGATCTGAAAACGAAGAAGTAGGAATAATGGGAAAATATCTCAGGGATATCTCACAGTAGACTCGGTACCGCATCGTCCTTCAGCGGTATATAATAAAAATACATCGTAAATGAAAATGTTTGTTTTATTTGTGACATAAAGTGAGGTGACAAAAGTAATCGGATACTTCCTAATACTGAGTCGGATTTCCTTTTGCCCGGTGTAATGCAGCAACTCGCCGTGGCATGGACTCAACAAGTCGCTGGACGACCGCTTGTGTTAATATTGAGCCATGCTGCCTTTATAACCGTCCATAACTGCGAAAGTGTTGCTGGTGCAACGTCGGTGATCGGAGTGGCCAAATCATTCGCTCGACTTGACCAGAATGTTCACCGAACTATTGCGAACAATTGTGGCTCGGTGATATGTTAGGGAATTAAGTCCATGAATGGCTAAAAATGGTCTCCAAGAAGCCGAACATAACCATTTTCAGTCAATGACCGGTTCATCTAGACCAGAGAACCCAGTCCATTCCATGTGAACACAGCCAACATCATAATGACCCATCACCAGTTCGCACAGTGGCTTACTAAGAAGCTACGTCCAACGCTTCGTGGGGTCTGGGCCACACTCAAACCGTAGCATCGGCTCTTATCAACTACAAACGGGACTCATCTGATCAGGCCACGAATTTCAGTCTTCTAGGGTCCAACCGCTGTGGTCACGAGCCCAGGACAGGTGCAGCAGACGATATTGCGCTGTTATAAGCAAAGGCACTCGCTTCGGTCGTCTGCTGCCATAGCTCATTAACGCCAAGTTTCGCCGCACTGTCGTAATGGCTACTTTCGTCGTACGTCCCACATTGATTTGCGCAGTTGTTTCACGCAGTTTTGCTTGTCTGTTAGCACTGAGCCGGCCGGGTTGGCCGAGCGGTTCTAGGCGCTACAGTCTGGAACCGCGCGACCGCTACGGTCACAGGTTCGAATCCTGCCTCGGGCATGGATGTTTGTGGTGTCCTTAGGTCAGTTTGGTTTAAATAGTTCTAAGTTCTAGCGGACTGATGACCTCAGTAGTTAAGTCCCATAGTGCTCAGAGCCATTTGAACCATTTTTGTCAGAACTGATAACTCTACCCAAACGCCGCTGCTCTCAGTAATTAAGTGAAGGCCGTCGACCACTGCGTTGTCCGTGACAAGAGGTGATGCTTGACATTTGGTGTTCTCGACGCACTCTTGACACTATGAATCTCGGAATATTGAATTCCCTAACGATTTCAGAAATGGAATGTCCGATGTGTATAGCTCCAACTAGAGTTTCGCGTTCAATGTCTGTCAGTTCCAGTCTTCTACATTTACATCTACATTTATACTCCGCTAACCACCCAACGGTGTGTGGTGGAAGGCACTTTACGTGTCACTGTCATTACCTCCCCTTCCTGTTCCAGTCGCGTATGGTTCGTGGGAAGAACGACTCCGTGCGCGCTTGAATCTCTCTAATTTTGCATTCGTGATCTCCTCGGGAGGTATAAGTAGGGGGAAGCATTATATTCGATACCTCATCCAGAAACGCACCCTCTCGAAACCTGGACAGCAAGCTACACCGCAATGCAGAGCGCCTCTCTTGCAGAGTCTGCCACTTGAGTTTGCTAAACATATCCGTAACGCTATCACGCTTACCAAATAACCCTGTGACGAAACGCGCCGCTCTTCTTTGGATCTTCTGTATCTGCTCTGTCAACCCGACCTGGTACGGATCCCAAACTGATGAGCAATACTCAAGTATAGGTCGAACGAGTGTTTTGTAAGCCACCTCCTTTGTTGATGGACTACATTTTCCAAGGACTCTCCCAATGAATCTCAAGATGGCACCCGCCTTACCAACAATTAATTTTATATGATCATTCCACTTCAAATCGTTCCGCACGCATACTCCCAGATATTTTACAGAAGTTACTGCTACCAGTGTTTTTTAATCATACAATAAAGGATCCTTCTTTCTATGTATTCGCAATACATTACATTTGTCTATGTTAAGGGTCAGTTGCCACTCCCTGCACCAAGTGCCTATCCGCTGCAGATCTTCCTGCATTTCGCTGCAATTTCCTAATGTTGCAACTTCTCTGTATACTACAGCATCATCCGCGAAAAGCCGCATGGAAATTCCGACACTATCTACTAGGTCTTTATATATATTGTGAAAAGCAATGGTCCCACAACACTCCCCTGTGGCACGCCATAGGTTACTTTAACGTCTGTAGGCGTCTCTCCATTGAGAACAACATGCTGTGTTCTGTTTGCTTGAGGCCATAATAACGTCGGAAACCTTTTCACATGAATCAACTGAGTACAAATGATAGCTCCACCAATCCACTTCCCTTTTATGCCTTGCGTACGCACTGTTACCGCCATTTGTATGTGTGCGTATCACTATACCACGATTTTTGACACCTCAGTCAGCATCAGTTACCTGTGCCCAAGATGTAGCAGTCAGCATCAGTTACCTGTGCCCAAGATGTAGCAGTGACGTTACGGTCTGTTGTGGACTCATTTTAGAGCCGGAAAAGAATCCTTGTGCGGTAAATACAATGTTGTCAGAGTACAGGATGTACAAAGACAGCAGGTTTTGCCACATCAAGTATATGCTTATGAAGATATTGGTGTTTTCCCGATGTGTGTATGACGGCTAGGGGATGGCGTTAGAGGTGTTTAATCAACACTAATGTGTATTTCATATACGAACATGTAGAAATATATTTTTGAATTTGATCATGTTATTCTGAAATGGATGATTTCACAGAGTATTGTAAAACATGTTTCGATTAAGTACCGTTCGGTTTGAAGCCCATAGTGTAGATATTTCGTAACGTTGTACGTTTTAGAAATTCGTAGTCATGTGTGGTTCTGGAGCATTCAGCCGAAGTGAAGTCTTTATGAGATTTTTCAGAGTCCACAGCCGACCATGTCTCATCTTTAACAATTTAATACGCTTTAGTTTTGCAGACTAGTGTGACACTTTCCATGGGGATTCATTCAACAAAAACTATCCAATTGTTAGTAAGTTATAAAGCCGTAGCAGAGTTACAAACGGGAGCGCTGTGAGTGATCTAGGTGGGTAAATGGACCACATTTAGCTCGGGGTGAAAGCAGCCACTAGCGAGTTGAGGGCGGATGTCCCGTCCACCGTTGGCTGCACCAGATAATAGCTGAGACCCTCGCCGACCAGATCATCGGCTTTTGCGGGACAGAATGCGGCAGAGTGCTCTTGCGTTTTTACGAATAGTCGGGGCAGTCCCGCTATCGGCTCATCACAGAAATGAAGCACCAATCACACCAAAAACCTACAAGGCGTTGGCTTGGCCTTCTGCAAGAAGAATTTTCTCCGCCGTAGCCTGATATAAACTCACCTCTATATCACCAGTGGCCAGTCTCACTGCTATAATAATCTTCTCTGCGGCAGCTTGAGGACGATCACTCCATATTGTCTGAGGCCGATACAGCAGGTCAGGTAGAACATAGCGCTACATCTAGAGATTCAGCAGGAACAACAGTTTAATTTTTCATCCGTATACACGCCGAGCAAACAGGGCTCGACAGATATAGCAACCAGCGTCTAGAAGAGCGTCCTGGTGGTACAAGGACCCAGTCATCTCGCTAGTCTATGGTCGGCCTCAGTAACTGTTGTGTGCGAACTTACATTGGGGAGAATCTACTTACTCGAGCCGACCGCGGTGGCCGAGCGGTTCTACGCGCTTCACTCCGGAACCACGCGACTGCTACTGACACAGGTTCGAATCCTGCCTCGGGCATGGGTGTGTGTGTGATGTCTTTAGGTTAGTTAGGTTTAAGTAGTTCTAAGTTCTAGGGGACTGATGACCTCAGATATTAAGTCCCATAGTGCTCAGAGCCATTTAAGCCTACTTACTCGATTTCAGACTCTAAATTTCGTCGAGTGGATGAAGCACTGCAAATAATTTAAACTGTGTTACGTGAACATACAGGGTATTCAGAAATTCCAGTTACAAATTTATAGGACTTGTGGAAGGGACTGAGCACATATGGGGTGCTCAAAAAGTCTCTCCGCAGTGCCGTATGATAGCCGCGCGTGCCGTATGCCACAGTGAATATACCGAAATGAAACTCAGTGGAATACAAGTTATTAATTTACTGAATATTTATTTTTACTTACAAATTTTCGCATTGAATGTTGAAAGCGCCCCCCCCCCCCCCCCCCTGTTCCTGAATACACAATTCAATTCGTCTAACCATGTTTCCAAACACAAGCTGTAACATTTCTTCTGTAACAGAAGCATTGAAAGTGGATATTGCTGTTTTCAGTTCATCGATGGATTTTGGACGTTTTTATACACAGTTGTTTTCGCTGCAGCCCAGAAGAAAAAGTCAAGTGGTGTTAGGCCAGGCGATCGTGAAGGCCAAAGTCCCTGTGAAATTATGCGATCACCAAATACATCAGCAAGCAGTGACATTGAAACGCGAGCTGTATGCGCGGTTGCACCATCTTGTTGAAAATAACCGTTCAGTATTTCACTTAACACAAGTTCTCCTATGAATGGGTACAGAATATCACTGCAGTATCATTGTCCGTTTATTATTTCGTTGAAAAATATGGGACCCACAATCCGACGTCTTGAAATTACAATTCAAACTCCTTTTTTCACAGAATGAAGTGGTTCCTCATGAATACACACTGGATTTGCAGTACTCCACATACGAGAATTTTGGGAGTTTATGTACCCGGATAAATGAAACCACGCCTCATCAGTGAAAAGCGTTTCATTAAGAATATCCCTTCCATTTTGTTGAACGAAATTTTTGAACCATTGACAATAATGCAGTCTCTTTCCATGATCAGTGTTTTTGAGTTCTTGCATGACTGTCACTTTGTATGGGAACAGTTCTAAGTTTTTCCTTAAAGCTGTGTGGCCGTTCCGACGCCAACATCGATTTCCTGGGCGAGGTTTCTTATTGACTTGTTCGGACTCATGGACATTTTATCGGAAATATCGAGTAGTCTGTCCTCAGACAAAAGGCTAGGACGACCACTTCTCGGTGCAACTGTCACTGAACCCGTACCTCGAAATCGCGATTTGGGAGTGTTGTCTCCGGGAAAACTGAATTAAATGTTTGACGAACTGAAACTGTGTACTTACCGCCAGCTTTGAACAACTATTTGACTAAAAACACACTTTCAATGGTTAGCATTTTAACAGTGACAAAAACGAAGCAAACGAACAAAGGAACTAAACTTATACGTTCACGTCAATACGTAACGACGCACACCAACGATACTACTGACGCTGGCTGGGGTAAACGAAACAGTGGAATGTTGGGGGAGTCCACTTGAAGGGAAGTAACCCAGGCAGGAGAACAATCATACGGCACTGCGGAGAGACTTTTTGAACACCCCTTAGTATTTTGAATAGGAACCATGTCCGGAACTTACGACTTCCGTTCTACGACGGTTTCAGTTCAGATGTATAGCGCTAAGAGAAAAACATTTGAGAGTTACTTGTCCTGGTATGCAATAGGGTAGACAGGATGAGGTATACTACTTTTTGTGGTGTCGTATCCAAAGTTAATTTACGAGACTGCTGTAGCGACAGAGGAAGATCTACTGGCACGAGTTCTGGCCGCTGCTCTGGAAACTGAAGAGACACCGGGTGGGATGGAGAATGTGTACAAGAACATGTTTCGTAAGTAGAATCTCTGTAAAAACGTTGGTGGTCGCTGCATCGAGTCGCTGTTGTAATGCATCATTGCTGTTCTGTAGCTACATTACGCTGGGTCCTTTTTTTGCTCTGGAATAAGGATAAACACGAAATGTTTGAGTGTTAATACAAACAAATGTGCTTAAGTGATAAAATGATGTTTCGTTATGTTTCTTTCGAATTGTTACCTAATAACCGTAGTGCGTCACGCCTGAATCAGTTCCTCAAGCAGGAGTGGATGAGTTAAATATCTGAACCGAAACCATAGTAGAACGGAAACGGTACGTTTCCGAATATGGGTCCCTATTCAAAAATTATGTACTCATCACCCCCTGCAAGTCCGAGAAGCTTTTAACGGAAATTTTCGAAAACCCAGTATACTACGTCTTGGTGAGAGGATTCTTTTCATATTAATGAACTCTAATTTTTTACTTTTTGAGGAATCCAGTTTATAAATGAATTTTTTCGATATAATTTATCCGTCAGTTTATAGCGCAGTTGTGAGTCCGGGTTCAGAACTTCAACAGAGCCTGTTGTATTATGCGTAGAGAGTCTCTGTAAAGCACTTGATCGCTTTATATGTTTTTAAAGAGATTGTTGCAGAATATATCTAGTGATCTACAGACTACGTTTCTGTTCTATGTAGCCGCTAGCCACCAAACTAAATCTGTTGATAGCTACAACAGAGGGGCTGTTTTTCAGGAACAACATCTGAAGTAACCTGCAGGTACGGAGACAGTCTGAGTCACTGCTTTTACCATAAGTTTCGTATTACAACACTACCTGTCTGAGCTTAGCTGAGTGGTCAGCGTGACAGACTGTCAATCCTAAGGGCCCGGGTTCGATTCCCGGCTAGGTCGGAAATTTTCTCCGCTCAGGGACTGGGTGTTGTGTTGTCCTAATCATCATCATTTCATCCCCATCGACGCGCAGGTCGCCGAAGTGGCGTCAAATCGAAAAACCTGCACCAGGCGAACGGTCTACCCGACGGGAGGCCCTAGCCACACGACATTTCCATTTTTTACCTGTCTGAGCTGCCTCTCTAGAGAGGATGAGATCAAATTGTAGTAACTATGAACTGCCACTACACAATAGCGTGCACCCCCGCAACTTCAGGCTCAGATATTCTTTAATGCAGGGTAACTTGCCAACTGAGTCAGCAACAAATGGAGAGTCGCGAGCCTGCTGCAGCCGATTTCTGGAAGCAAGCAGAGCAGACGCAGCGGAGAAAGGTATTGGCGCACCGTGCTCACCTGCTTGGAAGGTGCGGCGTAGTTGAAGGCTGAGGTGATGATGTGGATGGCGGCGGTGGCGCAGCCCAGGATCATGCACCAGCGCAGCGGCAGTGGCAACATCGCGTACGTCACGAACACGATGAACAGCACGTACCACACCAGGTACTCCTGGTACGGGAAGCCGATGCCGTCGCCCACGAAGCCTGCGCAAAGTCACACGGAGCCATCGTAAGCACAGCGTCGAATTACGCCGGACACAGCTGTAAGCGACGAATTAACACATTTAGGTAAGACCTATGTCATTAACAACAAAACATTGCTCAAATATAAATAACAGTTTGTGACGGCTTATTTAGTGAGGTTTTAATCTGAAGATTGAAGGGAGAAAGTGAGAATTCCGCCAACTTGGTTGCAATGGTAATATCTCCGCGGATGGCGTTTTCCCTCGAAAGAATGGGAATTGTGCGTATTGTGCCGTTCCCTGGGAAGCTGGTTCACCTACGAGATCTTCATCTATATCTACGTCCACACCCTCCAAACTACCGTGGGGTGCATGGCAGAGGTTACATCCCGCTGTACCAGTTATGAAGCTTTCTTCCTGTTCCATTCATGTATAAAGCGCGGGAAGAATGATACCTCTGTGCATGCAGTAATTATTCTGATCCTAATCAACATCCCTATGTGAGCGATACGTAGGGGATTGTAGTTTATTGCTAGAGTAATTATTTAAAGCCGATTCTTGAAACTTTGTTAATAGAATTTCTCGGGACAGTTTACATCTCTCTTTGTCTCCCAGTTTAGTTCCTTCAGTATCTCTGTGATACTCTCCCACGGATTAAATAAACCTGCGCCCATTCGTGCTCCGCTGCTCTGTATACGTTCAATATTCTCTCCTAGTCCTATCTGGAACGGATCCCACACACTTGAGCAATGTTCTAGAACCAGTCGCATGAGTGATTTGTAAGAAATCCCCTTTGTAGATTGACCGCACTTCTCTAGTATTCTACCAATACGTCCTATCAATAAAATTCGTGAGAAAGTCATGACACTGATTTTTACCTACCGAAGTTTTTATTTTTTCAGACAACAGTATTAACCTCTTCAAAGTAGTTCCCTTCACCAGTTATACACCAGTTGAGTCGTTCCAATCTTGATAGCAGCACTGAAATGCTTCAACTGGAAGGACCTTTAAACATGTCGATCACACGTTTTACAGAAAAAGATTCAGATCAGGATAACGGTGGGGCAGTGGAACAACAGGAATGCCTTGTTAGATCAAAAGTTCCATAATGGAAGTGGCCGGGACACATTGGGTGTTGTCATGATGCAGCATCCACCTGTGCGCAATGGCCAGTCTCACTCGATTCACCCTTTGCCTGAGCCTTTCAGCAACAATTTTGTAAAACATTTAATTGGCAGTTTCTCCTGGAGCAACAAATTCTTTATGAACGATACTCCTATTGTCAAAAAAGCAGATCAGCATCGTTTTGACCTTTGATTCGCTCTTTCGAGTTTTTTACGGTCGAGGAGGTGTCTCAGTCTGTCACTCCTCATTTTGCCGCTTTTTCTCAGGGCTTTTGAATAAAGTCCGGGATTCGTCACTTGTGATCACACGATTAAATCATTCGTGTCCACGAATCCCATCAAGAAGGTAAACGCACAAGTTTCTTCGATTGTCCTTTAGTTGAGTGGTGAGGTCTTTAGGCACAAGTGTGCAAATTTTCGGTCAAAGTTTGTTGTATGGCGAAATTATCGAAGTTTGACAGGTCACACATCATCCTTAACGTTAAATGTCGGTGTGATCTCACAAGAGTGTGCAAAAGGTCGACGTTTTCGTCGGTTTTGAAGTTATAGGTCTTTCTTAGCGCGGTTCACCTTTAACGTGTTCTCGACCATTGATTTACATCAACGAAAAACTTGTGCTCTTGGTAAGAAATGTTCCCAATAGGCCAGTTTCAACTTTTTAAAGGCCAGCCTCGAGGATTCCCCAAGCTTAACACAAAAACTGATTGCGTAACGTTGTTGTAAATTTCGCTGTTCCATTTTCTTTACTCCAAACAAAAACACTATTTCAATAATGGCGCTCTCAAAAATTACGTGGAGGCTTTACGGAGGTGTAACGCAAAATGAGCATCTGGAAGGGATGAACACACCAGTACACAAGTAGAATAACACAGTGTTGCTAGATCGCTCGCAGTGTTCTCAGTCTCATATCTTTTCTCGCACACCTCTCACTTACTAAAGAACAAGTGTGTGGGGAAATGCCGGACATAGTAAAGTTAATGCACTTACGATAGGCCGGCCGCGGTGGTCTAGCGGTTCTAGGCGCTCCGTCCGGAACCGCGGGACTGGTACGGTCGCAGGTTCGAATCCTGCCTCGGGCATGGATGTGTGTGATGTCCTTAGGTTAGTTAGGTTTAAGTAGTTCTAATGACCACAGATGTTAAGTCCCATAGTGCTCAGAGCCATTTGAACTTACGATAGTGTTTGCTACAAAGCCCAACCGACAGCTGGGGTTATAGTCTGCAGATCGTGGCCCAGTGTTCAGCATCACTGCCTCGTTAGTGTTGGGTTCCAGATTCGATTCCCGGTTGCGTCGGGTTCTATTCGTTCGGTGTCTGGATGTTTGTGTTGCCCTAATCGTGTCATCTCATCTTCATCACAAAGAGGTGCGAGTCGCCAAAGGGCGTCAAATAAAAAGATTTCAACCAGATGGCCGAACAACCTGCCTAATAACCCATTTCACCTGGGGTTATTATGAAATCACAAGGGGTCTTGGAACCCGGAGGCTAGATGCAAGCACCGAATGGATGCAGGTCGGCAGCGAAAAAGTGTTTGTGCCATGTACCCGGTGTTTGCCTGAAGGAATCGGCAACCACTCAGACACTGAAGCATCGCAGGTTTGCATATGAACAAGGCGTTGCCTCCCCGGTCTGCGACTATCACAACAGGGACGACAGACGGCAGGACAAGCGCCAGCAGAGGTCCTCCGTGCCAGGGACCTATTTCCTCTGCCGTGCCACGTGCTCAGAACTGGATCGGCACGAACTCCTCTGCACCACAGCTATATAGGGCGGCGCAAGCCAAGAAATCAACAGTGCGCTCGACCGTAATTCTGGGTCAGTTCATGCGCCGGCTCTTAGCAGGCGCCGGCCGGAGTATCCGAGCGGTTCTAGGCACTACAGTCTGGAACCGCGCGACCGCTACGGTCGCAGGTTCGAATCCTGCCTCGGGCATGGATGTGTGTGATGTCCTTAGGTTAGTTAGGTTTACGTAGTTCTAAGTTCCAGGGAACTGATAACCTCAGAAGTTGAGTCCCATAGTGCTCAGAGCCATCCGAACCATCTTAGCAGCCCATCAGGCAGAGCCTGGTCGGAAGCCACCGCAGCGGGACCTACGACTTCCAAGCGATATCCCCAGACGTACCTGTCAGCCGACTACGCCGAACGCTCAACCTCCGTCGTTAGGGATTATCAGTGGCGTAGCCTTCAAGTCCCACTATGTTTATTCCCTACGCGTTCCAGGCGTATGCCTCTTGATGTCTGAGAAGTTGTATTAATTCTCTATTGAGAAGAGTTTTCCTTTGTCATTAAATCTCCCTACTGTGGTCGTAACAAACCCGTGTTCTTGTTTACCTGTGTCTTATTATTTCTTATCAAGCATCTTCCAGTGGGAGATTTATCAGTTTGTTTGCTGCGGTTTCCAGACGACCGCTATACAGGGAACTTAACTTTGGAGGAGGAAGTTAGGCAGTGATGTGGAAAGAAGCCGACTGACCAATTTGAGTACGTCTCTGTGGATCTTTGTGAGACAGCCAATGAAACGAGCGAAGACGTATCGGTATATGGGAGTTGGGAGGAATTGGAGTCTGCCAGTGTTAGGCTAGTGTTGCCCGAACGAAGATGGTTTAGCGAGTGTGGAGTGCGACGAGAGGTACCACGGCAGCAGTAAATACTAAGCGCGAAGGAAAAGGCTGTGAGTGTTGCCTGGAGTGCATAATAACGGATAGGAGTCATCTGCCTAAAGTGGTCGAGGGAAAACGTTGAATATGTTCGCAACTGCGAATATGGCCAACCATCAGCTGTAGAATGGAATGACGACAGTGAAAATTTGTGCCGGACCGGGACTCGAACCCAGATTTCCCGTTTATCGCGAGCGGTCGCCATACCATTTGGCTTGAGACCCAAAATTCTATATGTCGTCAATCATGCGCCCATAACCTGTAACCTTAAATCCGTTATGTATATTCCCGTACAGGTGAAACATTTTGCTTGAAAGTCGATTTATGCGTCTATAACCTGTAACCGTAACATCCATTTTGTATATTCCCGTACAGGTGAAACATTTTACTTGAAAGTCGATTTCCCGGTGTCGTCTGATAAATACGATATTGCAGTGCCTATGTTACTCTGAATTACGATGTAATGTTCCTTTGGATATGCATGCATGTCCAAAGGAACAGGCACTGTGGCGACTAGAGCCATTAGATTAAACGTATTCGAATTTGCGAATATGGACGATGGATTGACGACAATGAAAATTTGTGCTTGATCGAGGCTAGAATCCAGATTTCCCGCTTATCGCGAGCATGCATGCATGCCCAAAGGAACTCTGCATCTTAATTCAGGCACTGCAATATCATGGTGAAGGGAAGTCACTGTAGTTAGTATGCGGATGGGAAGAAGGAAATTGTTCGTTGAGGGACTGGAGGATCCGTAATTTTCTATTACTGTGACTAGTCCCAGTTACAAAGGGTGTTGCTGAGCCTTGGCTGTTTTATCAAATACTTGAACTAAGGCATGAAGCCAGAAATTAAATAATCAAATAGTTAAGTTTCAATTGAAATTTAATAACAGAGCTTCAATGTAAAATAAGTTCGCAAATAGAAATTTAATTACCAGATCACAGTTCATACACACCCTGATTTCTAGTTTCCGCAAAGTTCTATTGCCAACTTCAAAGCCGCTATGTGTGGCACACTGAAATCTGGGCACTGAAAATATGGATGCAAACACACAGAAAAGACATTCATCTGCAATACTAAGTACACTAAAATACAGGCAATGCACAGATGTGTCAAATATATCAGAAAGAGCACATCCACTGCTACAAATGTGTGTGAGTCAGTTATCAACCTATACAGATTTGACGACAGTGCATGTGCTCTGTCTAATGTTTCTGTCACCTCTCTACCTTGCTGATACAGTTATGGCTATTATTTTAATGTCCTGTAGGGGAGTGTCTTTTCTGTGAGTTTACTTTCATGTTTTAAGTGTCCAGAAGGCATTGTGCCACACTTCGGGGCTTATGTTGCCTAAACTGTTAATCAGGATATGCATTAACTGCAATTTGGGAAATAAAACATGTACCTTGAAAGCTTTTTACATTGTTATAGAGATCGCTCTGATTCTATCAGTGTCAGATAATTAAGAAAGAGATTCACTCTTATTTTATACGGACATGTCTTTCATTTCTTCATAATGTTTCCATCTATTTTCCGTTTTCGTTGCATTCCAGTGGGTTTTGTAATATTTGTGTGTGGCAAATGTAAGAGACCTGAAGAGTTGTTCATTTAATTGGAGTTGTTGTACAGTTTACGGCTTTGATATCCCTAAGATTTATCCGATTCTTTTGAACGGATGCTGGATCTTCGGGAAATGAGCAGTCAAAAGGGGGTAATGCGACATATTTAGTGTATTACACTTGACCTACGTCGTCAACATTTTATAGTGAAGCTGCCGACTCTTTAATTTAAATTTATAGGTGTTGGGAGGATAGGTATGAAAGGGAGCCGAAAGCTGGTAGCCAAGTAAAGGTACGTCACAAGTTTTCGAAACTGATTATTCGGCACCATAGCTGTACATTTAGCTTCCTTATTGAAACGCCATCAGACATTCCTCAGGCATTAAGGACGATCATAGACACCCAAATCACCGAGATGCTTGTGCTGCATCACAATCATAAAACGCGGGAAAGCAACGGAGTCACACAAGAGGAAATACGAGGGTCATTCAATAATTAAAGAGACAGTTTGGTCTGGGGAAAAAACTGTTAGTAGGGCAAGTTTGGTACTTTTATGGCTTTAATTTGGCATCACTAGGATGAGCCCTGATCAGCTGATGTATCAACATTGTTTTGTTTATAATCTCAAAAATGCATTTCAAAATGGCGAGTTCGCTTGAAAAGTCCACATTAGTTGTACAACGTTTTGTTATTAATTTTTTACTTGCTGAAGGCGAGAAATCATTGAATATACACTGTAGAATGTCTGAAGTTTAGGGTGAAAGTTGCATGAATATTGCAACTTTTTACAAGTGGGTAGAGCAGTTCAAAATTAGTCACGACTCAGTGACTGACGAACACCGTTCTGTCCGACCAGTTGCAGTTTCATCCTCCTCACTTGAAAGTCGAATTAATGACATATTTCGTGCTGACAGGCATGAGACTGCTGAAATGATAGTTGATGAGATTCAAGTTAGTACTGGTGCACCCATAACATTATCTGTAACAAGCCGAAGTACCGCAAAACATGTGCAAGATGGGTCCCAAAGGAATAGACGAGGCTACACAAGGAAACAAGTTTAAGAGTGTGCACAGAGCTAAAGAAACGTTATGAAAGAGAAGGTAAGCACTTCCTTAACTAAATTTTAACTTTTGATGAAACTTGGGTTCTTTATTATGAGGCAGATCAGAAAGACAAGGCATGGAGTGGAAGCACACCAACAACTGTCAAGAATAAATTCGTAAGGCAAGCATCAGCAGAAAAAGTGAAGTTGACGACGTTTTGAGATGCTGAAGGTCGAGTTTTCTTGTGATTATTTCGAAGAGCAGCGTACAATGAACAGCGAATACTACTCGGATTTGCTTTCAAACAAGGTGAAGCCATCCGTGAGAAAGTCGTGGATCTCAAAGGAGGAGTGCAATTCTCCAGCAAGACAACGCAAGTCCACATATTGCCCAACTAACCAATGAAACCATCGACAAAACGGGCTGGGAAGTACTGTCTCATTCTAATTACAGTCCTGATTTAGCATCTAGTGATTTACATTTGTTTGCTGCACTGAAAGAGGCATTATGTGGGAAGAGGTTTCAGCACAACGAGGACATGAAAAAGATTCTGGGAAATTGGTTCAAACATCAAGATAAAGAGTTCTTTGCAGCCGGAATAAAAAAGCTTGTAGCCTGTTGGAACAAGTACATGATGTTCAAGGGGATAATGTTGAAAAGGAGAAAGAGTATGGTTTAAAAAAAAAAAAATGCTTTTTTCTCCACACCAGTTTGTCTCTTTAATTATTGAATGACCCTCGTATGTTGTTAGGACAAAACATAATCCCAGAAAGAAACGATATTTTCTGAAACATTAATGTGCCACCTCCGCGTGATCCCAGACTTCGAGCGCAGTCGGGGATTCCACTTCTGCGTGTGGACTTTCAAAGCATAAAACCACTAATCAGTAAGACGTTAACCCCTCTGGCCCGGATGCACGCACTGATGCTTCTGGGAGATGTGTTACAAAGCCGCTATATCCTGTCCCCAGGTTGAAGACGATAGTCATCTCGGGCACTGCAGAAGTGCCATTGATCGCTGGTCACAATGTGACGTCCTTTGTCATCAGTCCATATCTCCTGGTAATGGCACCATTCCAACTGGCAGTCTACACATGGGACGGTAAGTACCTACTTTGGCTGCTGCTCGTCTTCGACCAATGGTGCTGGATGACACAGAATATTGCAGGAAGTCCGATATTTGTTCTCGAATGGCAGGCGTTACGAAGTGGGTGATGCACAATACTGCGATCCTGCCTTGTGGTGGTCAAATGTGGTCAACAGAGGTCCTCACGACTAGTATGCCTAATCTCACGTTCTCATAACTTCCAACATCGGGCCACTGTCACACCTGAATGGCCCTCAAATCTGGATATTGCCCGATTCCACCAGCCGCCAAATTGAGACCCACATTAAGGCCACTTCCAAACCCTCAAGTGCTGAAACTTCCTGGCAGATTAAAACTGTGTGCGGGACCGAAACTCGAACTCGGGACCTTTGCCTTTCGCGGGCAAGTGCTCTATCAACTGAGCTACCCAAGCATGACTCACGCCCATTCCTCACAGCTTTACTTCTGCCAGTACCTCGTCTCCTACCTCCCAAACTTTACAGAAGCTCTCTTTCTTGCCCTCAAGTGCTGATAACCCTGTCTCACACGAGAACACCGGATCTCCGTGTCCTTCACAATGATCACTCCACCTCTGACGCTGTTCACGCCTCTGATATACCGTACGAGCTTAGTAACCGTACTAAACACGAACAACACTAATTCAGCCTGGTGACATTGCAGCTGTATACATTCTCGTCAGTGGTGTGCACTTGTACGAAATTACATTGATATTCGACCGTTTCTTCTGGCGCTTCACTCTTTTTTGTCAGGGCATGCACAGGGTATTATAATTAAAGTTAAACTTTCAAAACGCTGTAGAAATAACTCTTCTGGTCAGAATGACGTTAAATTGCAACGGAATATTATCGGAGAAGGGGAAAACGAATGGCAGAAGGAAAAAAAAAGTGTATGTGCCAGAAAACGTAAATTAAAACACCTGTCATGCGCACAAGCCATTGAAGTTGGTATCAATACGCTGGGTACACGGCTTTTCCTCCTTTCACGTCTGCGACGTTCGCCATGGCTGTTTCAATGCTGGATCGCGCTCTGCTTGTAAAGCTGTATTACAAGAATGATGACTGTGCACACGCCGCTCTGCAGAAGTTCCGGACCCTGAAGGGTTTGAAAAAAGGCGTTGGTTCGATGACTGCCGTGCGTCTGTCGAAAATTATTCGGAAATTTGAAAAGACATGTTCTTTTGGTGTGCAACCTTATAGAGGGAGGAAACGAACTGGCTCGACGTCAGTGGAAGCAGTGGCCTTAGAAATGCAGGAGGAGATGAGTTGTGGTGTGCAAACGTGCAGAGCACGGAAAGTTGCTCGAACAATGGACATACCCGTGAGCACGGTAAGTAAAATCCAACGAAACATCCTTCTTTGATATCCATTCAAAATTACCCATGTGCACGAGTTGCTTCCCGTTGACCTGCCAGCAATAGAGACCTTTGCTTTGGAATTTCTTGCTTCCATGGAAGTGGACAATGATTGACTGTGGAAGATTTTGTGAACAGAAGAAGCCCACTTTCATCTGACAGGATATGTCAATACACAGAATTGTCGAATATGGGCAACGGAAAATCAACACGCAAATCAACCAGTACCATTTCATCCTGGAAAGGTCATTGCGTGGTGCGGGTTTACGGCATCATTTATCATAGGGCCATATTTTTTCGAAGAGACAGGGGCTTCCGGTAGCGTTACCTGTACCGTCACTTGTAGGCGCTATGAGTGTCTTTGGCGCAACTACGTCATTCCAGCTCTCCAACAGCATGGATGTGTGGATGGGATAATTTTTATGCAAGATGGCGCGCCTCCGCACATTGCAAATCCAGTGAAGCAGCTGCTGAAGCGCAATTACGGAAATGCTAGAATTATCAGCTGCCATTTCCCTGCAGCCTGGCCGTCCCAATCACCTGATCTTAATCCGTGTGACTTCTGGCTGTGGGGCTATCTGAAAGATGTTGTGTTCAGATTCCGACTGCAAACTTGGCTGCATTAAAGGCACGCATTGCGCGATACATTCTGATCAGTGGTGGAACACGGAAACACTTCAATCAGTGGTGGAACATGTTGTTTCTCGATTTCAACTTGACGAAGAAAGCGGTGGACAGCTTCCTGAACATGTTTTGCGCCAGTCACACGGAAATTAATAGTCCCATTTGATTTTGATTCGTGCTTCTTATGAGGCTTTGTACTGTCAGGACAATTAATAACCAATGTGACTGATGCTTAGAGGCGTAGCGCCGTATACCGATCCTGTCTTGGAGGCGGTTAAGTGGGAGATGTGTGTCAGAGCTGGATAGTGACAGATGGTGACGCGAGACTAGACGCGCACGTAGCTTATGTATCAGCCGCTAGAGGACAATATTGGATAGGGAACTGATTTAATTTCGATTGTGCCCACTAGAGTGCACTAAAGTAATAGAATGTTTTTCATAAACTGTTCTAGTTTTTTCATAAAGTGTTATTATGTCTTTTTTGTGTATGTAAAATGTTATCAATGTGTTTTAGCAGTATGAATGATGGGTGAGTGTGGTTTAACGTTAATATGAAGATAATTGTTTAACGAGTTATGTGGTACGATTTAGCGTGGGAACATTTCGAAGAAGTATGGATATGGACAAAGGGTACTTTTGTAGAATAGATTTGTAAAGTAAGTTTATGGTGAAGGGAAAGTTAATTCAGGATTAAATAACAATAGTAAATAACTTTATGCATAATCAAAACTCCAGCATATTAGATAATTACGTCGGTAAAAAAGGCAGTCGTTAGGTTTACTATTTTGCGATTGGTTATTGATGAAAGCGCGGATTGGCGCGGGAGAATGTTGTTTTGCTATTGGATGTTGAGTAAACTGACCAATGGTAAAGTAATATTCTTTGCGCGCCTTTCTCTGCTGGTAAAGAAGACTTAGAGTATTCTAGAGAGGATAGGGAGCCTAGCCATGAAACAATCCGGACGTGTGTAGTAGTAGTACTTCCGATGGAAACGATAAGTTGCCCGATCTAGCAGTGTTTCATACATCAAAAATGTAAAGTGACGGCATAATTATACCGATGGGTGTGTAGAAATTTCGGAATTGCTAAGTGACGAGAAAAGACATAAATTCCGCGTGTCGTACTGAGCAGGTCGGTGGCTAAAAACTGTGACTGCATTTAGTACCGACATTTCGTGTGAAAACTTTCTCCCGAAACGTAGATTTAGTGACTTTAATTGCAGCCATGTTCACGTCGAAGTACAGTAGGTTTCGCTCGGCTTCCCTTCTGATGATATGCTGAGGCAATGTTCACAGATAGGTGCAGGTACGTCGTAAAGGGACGGAATGAACCGCTCCGTCGCAGCTTCTTATACTGGTTTTGGCGTCAGGACAATTAAAAACCTATGTGATATGACCTTGCCGTGGTGGATGGGCTTACGTAACTGACAGATCACACCTGTACACCCATGCACACTGAGTAGTACAGTTTGTTTAACGTCAAACGTACACCTTAGGCATTGTTGTATGATTCATTTGTCATTTGTAGTCGACCACTATTAAATTATGGTGCTTACAGCCTCATCTATTGCTACATTTTGTAACTATTTATTTTTCTTCTGCCATACGTTTTTCCCCTTCTCCGATAATATTCGTTGCAATTTACGTCATTATGACTAGTGGTGCTTTTTCCACAGTGGTTTTTATGTTGAATTATAATCACCCTCTACACCCCTCAGAAATGTTCTAAAACAGTAGATAAAAGCATCTTTTACCAGATATAGTTGATATTTTCAAAATGTCAATGATAATGATTAAGAGTGTCATAAGGCAGAAAGCAGCGATTAAAATTTGTTGGCCAATGTAGTTATTTTGGAAATTGCAATTTAACAGTACAATGCACTCAAATGTTATTTGGTGTTATATTAGTTCGATCGGGCTATTAACGCATTCATTATACAGTATAAGGGGCAATCAAAAAGGTTCCGCTTAAAGGCTTTGCTGCAGCGTACATGCAACCCCGGGCGACTCTGGTGCGAGTATGTAAGCACCGACATGTAGGCAAGGGGTTAGTGTGATCTTTGATAGGAAACTTCTTGATCACACCTCGTACGTTAAACGTCTTTTACACTTCTGCTAGTATCTACAGCGTTAGCAGTAACGAGCAAGTTTCAAAAGTTTGAAACTAAATATCTGCATATTCATTCGAATTCGGCAAATTACTACTACGTGCGTGGCAGAAGGTAAACTTCTGCACCAAATGTTCCATTCCATTCGCTAATGGATAGCTGGGAGAATGACTGCTTAAATGTTTGTGTGCACACTGTAATTAGCTTAATCTTGTCTTTGTAGTCCACACAAGAGCGATATATAATGAAGTTGTGATAAGTTTCTAGATTCCTTATTTAATACTGCTTCTCCAAGCGTCTGCCAGTACACGGGTTACATGTACTCGGTACAAATTTTTGAGATGAAAGACAAAAATAGGTGAAAAATAGATGCTGGGAACAAATAAAATACTAAAATAAGATATTTAAACGTAACTTTAAGCATAAAGAACCAGATGATGCTCCCGACCACGAAAAGAATGTGGTAACCGTGCCTCCTGCTGTTTCAGACGTTAGCATCGACTTTCGACCGAGGAGCCGTTACTTCTAGACCGATATCTGACCTTACAAAGGTAAACCGACCTCGGTCCTTTTCTCGTACTCATTGGATGTCTTTTATAGTAGCTTATAACTAGCTCAAGTTCTGTGTGACTGTGAGAGAGCCGGACTTAACATACAACTTGAATGCACAAAACGCACCTACAATTATCCAAGCCACCTTCGTGCGTGTATTAAAGACGTGGAAATGTCAATTCTTTACAGGATGACACTAGTAGGACAGTTTCCATCAGGTGATTCACTATCGTATTAATGAGATTCAAGAGAGGAGAAAGGCATCGTCGGTCGTAAATGTTTAACTGTTTAATGTAGATCGATTTCAGAAAGTGTGTAGCTATCATCAATGCAGTTATATCCAAGTAATGGTGACTCATCGTAAATAAAGTTGCAGATACTACCAAATTGCCATTACAGGTAACAAATAGTTGACACTTTAAATATTTGTTATCTGCAGTAGCAGCGTGGTAGCAGGTGCAATTTTATTTACGATGAGTCATCATGACTTGGATGTGATTGCGCTGAAGATAACTACACAGTAGCCGAAATAGATCTGCATTAAACAGATTAAAAATTTAAAACCGATGCTGCCCTTTCTCCTGTTCTCGGACTAGCAGGATATCCTGAACGAGAAGCGAACCGTTAACACGCTTTCGTTACATTACTACAGGAACAGGAACTAACGCGAGGAGAGGATTGGCAAAAAAAAAAAAAAAAAAAAAAAACGAGATGCCCGAAGAAAATAAGAAACAAACTTGTCGGAAATTGCAAGGGAGAACAAAGTTGATAAAAACTGGAACGAACTTGATAGAAACTGCGCTGACGACACGGAAATTTCAACGACCGCTTGAAATGGTGCATCCTAGTCATTACTAGTAAAGTGCTTAGCGTGCTGTCCTTCTGAAACAGACCAGTTCGCGTAAAAGGATATCGGCTTGATTTTAAGTAACTGGATGTGCAGAAGGGTACCAGATAACAAACAGTTTTCTCTTCATGTGTTAATACAAACGAAGAAGTTGTTATTATGCCAAATTGAATCGCAAAATGAATAGTAATTCCTGAAGTTCTCCCCTCCCCTCCCCCCAACCTTCTCTCTCTCTCTCTCTCTCTCTCTCTCTCTCTCTCTCTCTCTGTGTGTGTGTGTGTGTGTGTGTGTGTGTGTGTGTGTGTGTGTGTGTGTGTGTGTTTATGTGCGTGGCAAATTGATAACCGATTTTCACTTTCCTTTTTTACATGTCACACCAGAACTGAATTTGCCACCCACATCAAATATTCGTTGACAGAGCCTTAGTCGATTTACACGCATTGTGTCTGTAAATAAACTCTTCCGATTTTGTGACCGCCATAATAAAGAGACTGCGATTCCCTTATGAATGCCGGCCAGAGTGGCCGAGCGGTTAAAGGCGCTACAGTCTGGAACCGCACGACCACTACGGTCGCAGGTTCGAATCCTGCCTCGGGCATGGATGTGTGTGATGTCCTTAGGTTAGTTAGGTTTAAGTAGTTCTAAGTTCTAGGGGACTTATGACCATAGCAGTTGAGTCCCATAGTGCTCAGAGCCATTTGAACCATTTTGAACCTTATGAATGTAATGAAATGGATGAGATGGATTAGGGTATTGTTTAAGAAAATATGTTTAAAAATCTTGTCAAAGCCAGTTAATGCTCGCGAAACTGTTTCTTTACAGCCCTCAAGATACAGAGCTTCGTAAGAAAAGTGCGGAGCGATAGCTGGGCTAACATTTGGAGACTTGCAGGGGGCAGAAATTGTCCTAGCGAGTAAAGACAGAAAACTATGTGCCCAAAATTAGTGAATATTTTGTCACCAACCATCGCTTGTGTACGACAGCTTTTGCCACTAAAAGCAAGAACGGCTATATAAATTTACCAATTAGCCCAGCGAAGGATATAGACTTGCTGTCAAGCAGTTCATTCTTGTTAATACAGTAAATACACTGACAAACAAAGCGAAGCACCAAACAGACGTAGTAGGATGTCAAAATAACATCGTACATACCACAGCCGCGTATGTTAATGACTAGACCTGCAATTCTCTGTGACATGTGGAATGACTATTACGTCGTTACGAGGTCTGGTAGGGTATATAAAGGGCGTGAAAAGCGTCAGACGTTCAGTTATCGCTGCTGAGGACTCGGATAAGCCGCTTAAACATGCGAGGCAGCGTTACTAGCATTTGGCATAGTTTGAACGGTGCCTTACCGTAGGTCTCCGTGGTCCGATGTTGAGCATTATGAGAACATGAGGGCAAGCATAAGTCGTCGTTAACATTCAGGACGATCACGTCTGACAGCAACCAGGGAGGATAGCCGTATTGTGCACCAAGCACCGTGTAACACCTTCACACTGAAACCAGCCTTATACGGCATTAAGCCAAGATTTTACATCAATTTGTTAATACTTTTCTACAGCTGTGAATTACACACACACACATGTTCCGAGAGTTCCGGAACATGTTCAGGAAATTGGAACAGAGATCAACATAAACATCATTTCCGCCCTTTTTATTGCTCATGAAAACCACACATTGCATGTTGTACCACCATATAGCGAGACGTTCAGAGGTGCTGATCCAGATTGCTGTACACACCGGTACCTGTAATACCCAGTAGCATGCCCTCTTGCATTGATGCGTGCCTGTATTAGTCGTGGCATACTATCCATAGGTTCATCAAGGCACTGTTGGTCCAGATTGTCCCACTCCTCAACGGCGGTTCGGAGTACATCCCTCAGAGTGGTTGGTGAGTCACGTCGTCCCTCAACAACCCTTTTCAATCAATCCCAGGCATTATGTGGGGCCGACTTAGGCCGCTGGTGGTGATGGAAGACGCCGTAGCGGCTGTCCGATACGTGAATTCCCTTGTTGAGAGTACTTCCTGCCACAAAGTAACAATGCGAACGCGATCGAACCTCGGTATTGGCCGTCTAGGCATGGTTGAACTACAGACAACACGAGTCGTGTACCTCCTTCATGGTGGAAGCACTGGAACAGATCGACTGTCTGACCCCCTCCGTCTAACAGGCGCTGGTCATGCATGGTTGTTTGCATATTTAGCATTGGGTTTTGTGACATCTCTGAACAGTAAAAGGGTCTGTTTTTGTGATACAATATCCACAGTCAACATCTATCTTCAGGATTTCTGGGAACCGGGATGATGTAAAAGTTTTTTGATGCGTGTATTTAAGAGTAACCATATCAAAAGAATAATTAATGTACTAAGAACTTCTAGGCGCAGGAAGTTATAGTTACGTCAACTTTTGCTTTTTATGAGTCTAGTCGAGACAATAGTGTCTCCCTCTTATTTTATCTCGGCTCATCGGATCTCACGTTGCCTGTATTATGATAGCTCGTCACCTTATTGTTCTCTGTATACATAAATGACACTCCGCAAGCGGACACTGTGGCCAGGAATCTGCGGTTGTTTGCTGTTGATGCCGTGGTGTACGATAAGGTGTCGAAGTTGACTGTAGGAAGATACAAGACCACATAGACCAAATTTCTAGTTGGCATGATGAATGGCAGCTAGACCTAAACATGGAAAAATGTAAATTGATGCTGATGAGTAGGAAGATCAAACCTGTAACGTTTTGGTTGTTGTGATCTTCAGTCCAGAGACTGGTTTGATGCAGCTCCCCATGCTACTCTATCCTGTGCAAGATTCTTCATCTCCCAATACCTACTGCATCCCAAATCCTTCCGAATTTGTTTAGTGTATTCATCTCTTGGTCTCCCTCTACGATTTTTACCCTCCACGCTGCCCTCCAATACCAAATTGGTAATCCCTTGATGCTTCAGAATATGTCCTTCTTCTAGTGAAGTTGTGCCACAAATTTCTCTTTCCCCAATTCTGTTCAATACCTCCTCATTAGTTATGTGATCTACCCATCTAATCTCCTGTAATGATAGGACACAGTATTACTAGCGTCTTGCTTGTCACAATTACGTCGTTTAAATTTCTGGGCGTAACGTTCCAAAGCGATATGAGATGAAACGAGCATGTAAGAACTGTGGTAGGGAAGGCGAATGGTCGACTTCGGTTTATTGGGAGAATTTTAGGAAGAGTGGTTCACCTGTGAAGGAGACCGCATATAGGACGCTGGTGCGACCTATTCTTAAGTACTGCTCGAGTGTCTGGGAACCGTGCCGGCCGGTGTGGCCGTGCGGTTAAAGGCACTTCAGTCTGGAACCGCGTGACCGCTGCGGTCGCAGGTTCGAATCCTGCCTCGGGCATGGATGTGTGTGATGTCCTTAGGTTAGTTAGGTTTAATTAGTTCTAAGTTCTAGGCGACTGATGACCTCAGAAGTTAAGTCGCATAGTGCTCAGAGCCATTTGAACCATTTTTTTTTCTGGGAACCGTGATAGGCCTGATTAAAGTAAGGCATCGAAGTAATTCAGAGGCGGGCCGCTAGATTTGTTACCAATAGGTTCGAACAACACGTAAGTGTTACGGAGATGCTTCGGGAACTCAATAGGCAATCCCTGGAGGGAAGGCGACGCTCTTTTCGAGAAACACTATTCAGAAAATTTAGATAACAGGCATTAGAAGCTGATTGCCGAACGATTTTACTGCCACCAACACACGTTGTGCCTAACGACCACGACGATAAGATATGAGAAAATAGGACTAATGCTAGGCATGTAGAGAGCAGCTTTTGCGACGTCTATTTGCTTATGGAGCAGGAAAGGAAATGACTAGTAGTGGTACAGGGTACCATCCGCCACGCACCGTACGGTGGCTTGCGGAGTATAAAGGATGTTTAGATGTAGACGTAGATGTAGATTGTGAAAATATATAGTTTGAAAGAATTGAAGCCGGCCGGAGTGGCCGAGCGGTTACAGGCACAAAAATGGTTCAAATGGCTCTGAGCACTATCGGACTTAACATCTGTGGTCATCAGTCCCCTAGAACTTAGAACTAGTTAAACCTAACTAACCTAAGGAAATCACACACATCCATGTCCGAGGCAGGATTCGAATCTGCGACCGTAGCTGTCGCGCGATTCCATACCCATGGGTAAGGGCCTAGAGCCGCTCGGTCACAGCGGTCGGCGTTTGTGGTGGTGTCCTGGCAGGAAAGCATGGACTTATGATGACCAAGGAAGCCTCGCAGTGTTGCACTACCACGGATGACTATTGTAGGTGAGTACGTGGGCGCTCTGTGTGTACGTCTCATTCTCCCAATGTTTTGTGGATGCAAACAAGTGTTACTTCTGGCGTTATTATGTGGGGTATCATTTGATGTCATGACCGGTAGTGACTGAACGTGCGTCATAGACATCCAGGGCCGTCATGCATCACATCCCACGCAACAATATCGTGGTGCCATTTTTCAATAGGACATTGCCCGTCCACACATGGTGCGTATCTCTGTGAACTGTCTGCGTGTTGGTGAGATACTTCCGTGGCCAGCAAGGTCGCCATATATGTCATAGAAAGAACATGGACTAGCTCAGACGTCAACTTCGTCGCAGAGCCAGAATACAGAATATCCGGGATGAGGAAACGGAATGAAACATCAAGGCTTCAGTAGAGTATGTGATGTGACAGTTATGAACCAGCTTGCCTCAGGATAGGATACAACAGTCTTATAACATCCTCCCCAACCGAATTATTGCTTGAATCCAGACCGGAGAGGATGCAGCTGATAAGTGGGCTCATTCTCCCAAGTTCTTTGTAAATATGGCTAACTAACGAATTTAACTCCGCCCAAATAGGCCATGAAGGCCCAACGGTACCGACTGGCCGCTGTGTTATCCTCAGCCCACAGGCGTCACTGGAAGCAGATGTGGAGGGGCATCTGTTCAGGACACTGCTCGTCCGGCCGTTTTCTCCGAGACCGGAGCCACTACTTCTCAATCAAGTAGCTCCTCAGTTTTCCTCACAAGGGCTGAGTGCACCTCACTTGCCAACAGCGCTCGGCAGACCGGATAGCCACCCATCAAAATACAAGCCCAGCCCGATAGCGCTTAACTTCGGTGATCTGACGGGAAGCAGTGTTACCACTGCGGCAAGGCCGTTGCCTTGTAAATATGTCTGGATTTTGCAATTACCGAAATAAACATCACATACCCTACTGAGGCGTTCATGTTTAATTCCGTTTCCTCCTTCCTTTCTGAGAAGCTGATTTTTTTCCCTTATCAGACAGAGATATCATGGTGATGTTTTGTTTGTGGAGTGCTCAACTGCGCGGTCATTAGCGCCCATACAAAGTCCCAATTTTTCCAGTCCAATTTTTGTGCAAAGTCCAATCTATTCACTGTCACGAGTGACGATGATGGTGAGAATGAAATGATGAGGACCACACAAACACCCAGACCCCGGGCAGAGAAAATCCCCAACCAGCCGGGAATCGAACCCGGGACCCCATGATCGAGAGGCAGAAACGCTAGAGACTACACCGTGAGCTGCGAACAGGCATTGATATATACAGTCACGTATTTTCCTCTCATAAGAAAAAGATTTGGGCTTCTGATTAAGTAAGGAAAGGATATTGTAGTCCACGGAACACACAAACATTTCGTTCAAATCAACGAACATTTTTTAAATGATGGAACGACCTGACAACTGAGTTGCGACTGAAATTCAGTAGGGCGTTTACGTGGAACCGTGAACTAATGGTGGAAACTCAAAACCAGCAAACAGAAGAGCATGTACAGAATCGGTACAGGAGTGTTTACATGACCAACCAGAAGCGAAATAGGGAAATAAGATTACGAAATGCAGGATTTAGAAGCACTGTCTAAATACAGGGTGTATCAAAAGAATCATCCAGCTTTAAAAAAATCAGAACTATTATGTTATTTGAGATATGTGCGTGAACAACGTACTGTTGGAAAGAGTTTTACATGATGTCCGCTAGGTAGCTATAGTGTGCGCCCACTTCGGTTCTAGTAAAAATACTGTCGGGAATAGCAGGAAGCGTTTTGTGTTCTACGTTTTCTTTGACAAGAGCACTGTTACAGGAGGCATATATCTCGATATGCCTGAAAACTTTCTTTTCCTTCAGTTGGAGACTGATTCGAACGACTTCATTTAGCACTGATATCCGGAAGCGTGCGAATTTTTAAATCAAAGGATTACTGGAACAAATGATTCAGCTTTGCATTGCTGGCCTCCAACGTCACCGGACCTGACAGTATGCGATTATTTCTTGTGGGGGTTTATAAAAGACTCTGTATATGTACTTCCGTTACCAATAACAATGAATGAACTGAGGCTTCGCATAACAGCACCTGTGGAAGCTGTAACTCAAGATATGCTCGCTGCACTGTGGGAACAATTTGAGTACCGCATTGACATTTGTCGTGTATCTCAAGGGGGGCATATTAAACACTTATGAAAAGGTATGGAAAAAAGAAAAAAACTTTTTGAGTTTCCCGTTCATCAAAAAACAAAATTCACTGTATGTGTCTATTATTTTCAGAAATATAAACGTGTGAAATCGGATGTTTCTTTTTGATACACCCTGTATTGTTTGTTCGTGTGTGTGTGTGTGTGTGTGTGTGTGTGTGTGTGATCTGGTGTTAGGCCGAGTAATATTATGCCCGCGCAACGCTGTAGGCACTCACCATTTGACACCAGAAACATGACGACACATTTACATAACAACCGTTACAATGGGTTTGCTTGACCCAGTCCCGCTATCCTGCTGACGGTCGTACAAATAATAGCTATGACCACGAGGTAACTATGACAGACGGAATGATATTTTCGCTTGGTTACACTGTGGGGGGCGTATGTATAGAATCACGCTTGATAGGAAATGAACTACTTGTGCAATCGACTGTGTAAAGTGATAGCTAGCGATGCAGACTGCAAGCGTCGTATTTCACACTCGAGCTTTGCAAGCACCGCGTACACACTCCAGTACATTCAGGACGCGGTGAAAGTTACGTTCTACTCATTTCGAGATGAACGCACTCTTTTCACATTTATAGGTTATGCGCCTATTGTACCATCTTGGAAATCAGCCCATTGTTTAACGTACCATGCATGTAACATATTTTCGTGACACGCTCATACTTTGTGGATACTGTAGCTGCCATGTCTGTCCGCTAAATGCTGTGTACAGATAACTGCGGGCAGTCATTTATAAAATATTTATTTATTATCGACGCTTTTTAGGCTCATGCAAGACGGATGAGGAGTACAGAAGTTTTCTTGTAATGCGTTGATGTGCGCTGGAGCTTGCATCATGAGGCAGTATAGACGGTCTTTGTGTTGACGCACAACTGGTAGTTTCTATGTCCATTGCCCACCAGCCACAGAATTAAGCACTATTCACAATCATTTCTTATGTGTACTGTTATTTCACCATAAGCATGCCAGTATCCTGCGTATACCCATACAACCTTAAGAAGCAACCTCCGTACCCAGCATTATGCTACAAATATGAACACGTGAACGTATACAAACATCTAATGACTAGCCTGAAAAGGACTGAAAACAGATCAATTATGAAATATGAATTATTTCCGACTGGGGGGGGGGGGGGGGGAGATTTTCTCCGCTCAGTGACTGGGTGTTGTCCTAGTCATCATCATCTCATTCCCATCGACACACAAGTCGCCGCAGTGGCGTCAACTTCAAAGACTTGCACCAGGCGACCGGTGTACCCGACGGGAGGCCCTACCCACACGATATTTCATTTCATTTTCTTTTCTAATACTGCAGTTTTCTTGCTTTTGTTACTACTTGTTATCTACTTAATTCATTAGTTAGTTACGTGTTCCGTAGATCAGTCACTTGATTGGTAACTAATCTGTGGGGGGAAGCGTCAGTTGAAAGTCTATGTATACTCGACTTGTTTTTTGGCTATTATGACAGTATGGCAACAGAGAGATTACCAGGTAGTACACTATTTTAAACTAAGTAAGAATCAGTGTAGTAGTCTTTCATACTAGTCATGTAACTAATGGTGAACTTACATTCAGATTTTTTAGATTCACATGCTAAGTGATTTTAATTAAAAATTCGACTAAGGAATTCAAAGTATTGTCCAGAATCAATGATTCTGTGTCGGATTTAAAATTTGCTCTGATGCCTGTCAGACTTTTTACTTTACGGGAAAACGTCAAAGATTTTTGTAGTTGCATACTGAACTCGTTTCTAAAGCACTGACAGTGCTAGAAAATAGTAATGTATGCAATTTTTTTCTAATTTTATAGTTGTGGACATCAGTATTCTCCTGCAGTTGCTACTGATTATGTATGGTGAGTTTTGTTGCCGAATATGCGTATTGTAGAGGCGGCTATATAATAATTGCAGGTAAACACTGCTTGTTATTCTCATTGTTCGCTTTTGTACAATCAATATGTTCTTTTGATCTACGTTTTCTTTGCTAAATCTTTTTTAATGGTGATGGTGTGGACTAAGAAAGATACTCTCGGATGATGGGAGATAACTCTCCATTTTGTGCTTGTGTGTGTGTGTGTGATTCATTTTGCTGTAACAGCAATAACTTTTAAGGATACTGAAATTTATTACACTTCGCATTGTGGAATGGCTAAATGGACCATATGGATCTATAATTTTTTGTAGTACCAATTGTTATCTGTCAAATAATAAAAAACAAGATTTTTTATTATTACCTGCTGTGTTTTTGCGACTGAAAGCTTGTGTTTCGTGAGAAAATAAAAAAAAATATATCTGTGTGTAACTGTAACAACTACCGTTAATAAAGAAAATAATCTGTTTAACACATCAAAAATAGCGCGAAACAACAGAACTACATATCGTAAGTAAAATGCTAAATAGAAAGGTTTCCGGTCTAAAATTGACTGAAAATAGAAGAAAAGAAACTGTTTTTTTGTGTGCAAATGACAGGCTGTTTAAATGTCTTGTTGCAGATGATAGGGTGTAAAAATATCTGATAGTTATGAAGCTCCCTGAACTAAATTACTTGTTGAAGCCATGTAACGTATGTGTAAAACTATAGAAACACACTGAGGAGCCAAAGAAACTGGTATAGGCATGCGTATTCAAATATAGAGATATGTAAACAGGCAGAATATGGCGCTGCGGTCGGCAACGCCTATATAACACAACAAGTGTCTGGTGCAGTTGTTACATCGGTTACTGCTGCTCTCCGAGGTACCGATGAAGTGGGAATTTTCCCGTACCACTATTTTCACGAAAGGACCGTGAATATCAGGAATCCGGTAAAACATGAAATCTCAGACATCGCTGCATCCGGAAAAGGATCCTTCAAGAAAGGGACCAACGACGACTGAAGAGAATCGTTCAGTGTGGCAGAAGTGCAACCCTTCCGCAAACTGCTGCAGATTTCGGTGTTGGGCCATCAACAACGTCAGAGTGCGAACTATTCAACGAAACATCATCGGTATGGCCTTTCGGAGCCGAAGGCCAGTCGTGTACCCTTGATGACTGCACGACACAAAGCTTTACGCCTCAGCTGGGCCCGTCGACACCGACACTGGACTGTTGATGACTGCAAACATGTTGCCTGGTCGGTCGAGTCTCGTTTCAAATTGTATCGAGTGGTTGGACGTGTTGGGTAGGAGACAACCTCATGAATCCATGGACCCTGCATATCAGCAGGGGACTTTTCAAGCTGGCGGACGCTCTGTAATGGAGTGGAGCGTGTGCAGCTGGAGTAGTATGGGACATGTGATCCGTCTAGATATGACTCTGACAAGTGTCACGTACATAAGCGCCCTGTCTGATCACCTGCATCCATTCATGTCTATTGTGCATTCCGACGTAGCTGGGAAATTCCAACCGGACAATGCGACACTATGCAAGTCCAGAATTGCTACAGAGTGGCTCCAAGAACAGTCTTGTTATTTTAAACACTTCCGCTGGCCACCGAACTCAGCGTATGTGAGCATTATTGAGCTTATTTGGGATGCCTTGCAACGTGTTGTTCAGAAGAGATCTCCACCGCTCGTACTCGTACGGATTTATGGACAGCCATGCAGGATTCATGGTGTCAGTTTCCTCCAGCACTGCTCTAGACATTAGTCGAGTCCATGCCGCGTCATGTTGCACCACTTCTGCGTGTTCGCGGGGTCCTACACGATATTAAGCAGGTGTACCAGTTTCTTTGGCTCTTCAGCACATATTTTCCAAACCAGTGTTCTACGCCTAATTTTCACCATAGCATAAACATACAATATTTTGTGTGTAGTTCAAATTTAACCTTCTCACAATAATTTTCAGACCGAAGAATGAAAAGGATCCACTGAAGATAGCACAAAATTTCAGAATCATACACTCATGTTCAGAAAAAAACAGAACACCTTGAAAAACTACAGACAGGACGTTGATATTCACAGGCCATGTCCACTAGTAAGTTCTTCAGAAATGATTAGCATTTCAGCCACCTCGGTTTTTCATGTGTCCTTTTGTCTAGTAGGTACAGCGTCCGCCATGGGCTCTGATAACTTGTCCCACGCTTGAAGGCATCGACGGTTATAAGGCGCGAATGACGTCCTGTGGTGTAGCAACCCATGGTGCTTCCAGCCGGTTCCAAAGTTCATGTGTGGTGGTTGGCAGGATCACAGCGCTGCACACGTCTTTTCACCATGGTGTTGTGCAGAAAGGTTACGAATGAGCGTCGCACGATGTATTTCACCTATTTCAAACATCACAGTGCCATGGACATGCACCACCTGTGGTCTGTGGTTGTACTCAATAGCGTCCAACACCATAAGGCCTTGAGCTGGAGCTGTATGTCTTTTGTGAATGCAGTCACTGTGATGCCGCTCTCCCTATCTGCAACGAACCAAAATGCAGCCATCATTTTCAAACAAAGAGAACCTGAATTCGCCCTAAAACGCTATGTGATGCCATTCCTGTCCCCAGTGAAGTCGTTCCATAGACCATTGCTATCTATTATGCTTCTGCATATCCGTCAAAGGTGGAATGAGAAGTAGACGACGCGCATGTAGCACATGCCGTAATATGCGATGGCGGAGTATCACTCCTGATAGTGTACAATGTGTTACACAGTTCCACTGTTGCAACAGACCAAAGGAGGACGCAGGTCTGTCCTGCAATATCACTCGGATGATGTGTCTGTCTTCTCGGGTGTAGCCTGGGTGGTGCGACCTGACCCATTTCGCTGTTTCTACGGCCTCCCGTGAACCATCCTGCACACACCCATTGCGCTGCGCAAAAATACTTCGTCCCACACGAGCAGCAATTTCCCGTTGGATGCATCACGTTCTCTCGCGCCAATAATGCGCCATCTTTCAATGTCACACGGTTCGCGCATACGTCTGCGAGGCATCCTGCATGTCTACTCAAGTCACACGGATCCACTGCATTCGGTTTATAGCGACAACGCGATCCACACCCACATTTTACCGGTAGGTGGTGTTGCACCGTAATATCAATGTTGACCTTGAACTCGCGGACCGGTATGGTTTAAATGCTAATCAGTTTTGCAGAACGAAGTAATATATACGGTTTTTGAATATGAACGTCCCATTCCTAGTCGTTCAGGGTGTTCTGTTTTTTTTTTATTTTTTATTTTTTTCAAATGTGTGTGAAATCTTATGGGACTTAACTGGTAAGGTCATCAGTCGCTAAGCGTACACACTACATAACCTAAATTATCGTAAGAACGTACACACACACTCATGTCCGAGGGCGGAGTCGAATCTCCGCCGGGACAGTCCATGACTGCAGCGCCTTAGACCGCTCGGCTAATCCTGCGCGGCTGTTTTTTTTTCTGAACATGAGTGTATTTACGTAAAGGAAAACTAAACAAAAGACGTGTTGCATAAGGCAGAAAATCTCACTAATTGCCTACTCAGTTCACAAAATTGGCCCCATCTTCTACTCTCCCTCATTGAGTGTATATTTCAGTCGATTTTAATTTTGGTAAGACTGATAACTACTTTGTATATAATGGTGCATTGAAAATGGCGCTAATTTGGCCATTAGTTGTAGGAATATCAAATGCGGCCAGTCTGCGGCCGGAGGCACAAAAATGATTCAAATGGCTCTAAGCGCTATGGGACTTAACATCTGAGCTCATTAGTCCCCTAGACTTAGAACTACTTACACCTAACTAACCTAAGGACATCACATACATCCATGCCCGAGGCAGGATTCGAACCTGCGACCGCAGCTGCAACGTGGTTCCGGACTGTAGCGCCTAGAACCGATCGGCCAAGGCGGCCGGCTCCGGAGGCACAGAAGCAGGAGGACATCCGCTGCTTTTTGCACCATGTGACCCGCCTTGCTGTTAGCTTGAGAATGGTAAAAGTTGCGGTTGGATCCTTCAGTACTTCACAACTTGAGTTTGTAGTCAGATGCAAGTGGTGGGAAGGGCGCTCGAAGGGCGGTGAACAGTGAAAATAAAAAGCCCCCAGCGTCCCGCTGCCTAGAAAGCAGTTGCTTCGTCACTCAGCCCCATCTTGGCCAGCGCCTTAAAAATTTTGTCGAGAGCTGCACCAATATGTAACTAATATTTTCAAGTGAAGTGAGCACATCTCGACATTTATTTCCTTGTTGAGTTTTGATTTATCTCAGTTTGTGTTAGGGCCTTTAAAGGTTACTCTAGTATAACTATTTACATTTAACACATCCTTTTCCCTTTTCTGCGATGAAATACAAACAAAAGCCAATTGATTCTATTTTTTAATACGCAAATGGTACTTACTTCCTCTATCAGCTTTGTAATTAATTTTAATTCCATGGTTCTGGTGGTTTAAATTCTATTGCCCTTTCGCTGCCAAAGGAGTTGACAAATTCATTGTCCTTTCCTTTATAATCATCATTTGTGTTGCGCATCCTTGTCTAGAATAACTTTTTCTTCTTGACTGAGAGAGACGGAAGAAATATTTTCCTTCCTTTGCTGGACAGCTACGTCTGTTGCTTTGTTATTTCTCGAGATAGGTTTAAAATGATTAAATAGATTAGTGAATAACATAGACACGCCAACGTATTTTAAGACTCAACGTTTACTTTAGCAAAAACGTGAACGCACGTTTCTTTGTGTACACTCAGCTTCTCGACTAGCAGGAGCAGGCAAACTCGTGCCTATGCCTCTTTTACTTCAAGACAGCTAAAGATAAAACAACAACAGAGACAAAATTGTTCAAGTGAGCTCTTAATCGGTTAGAAAGAATGCCTGACGAGAAAAATAAAGATGAAAGTGCTCCATAAAACCAAGAATTTGAAAGAAAAGGAATTACAATGAAATGAACACCCCTTGCTGCATACAGGCGTTGATATAAGTCAACGGGGACAGTTGAAAATGTGTGCCCTGACCGGGACTCTAACCCGAGATCTCCTGCTTACATGGCAGACACACTATCCATCTGAGCCACCGAGGATACAGAGGATTATACGACTGCAGGGAATTATCTCTGGCACGCCTCACGTGAGACTCACATTCTCAACTTATTGTCCCGCACTATATTATACTCATCACTCGGGGCTTTTTGCCGATTCCCGTAAGAGTTCGGGCACTGTTGTGCAGCCGGCCGGAGTGGCCGCGCGGTTAAAGGCGCTTCAGTCTGGAACCGCACGACCGCTGCGGTCGCAGGTTCGAATCCTGCCTCGGGCATGGATGTGTGTGATGTCCTTAGGTTAGTTAGGTTTAAGTAGTTCTAAGTTCTAGGGGACTTATGACCACAGCAGTTGAGTCCCATAGTGCTCAGAGCCATTTTGAACTGTTGTGCATCCGCACAGAAGAAGATGGTCAAATGGCCGGTGAGCGTTTTATATATAATTTCGTGTGGTGATAAAACATTACTTATGAAAGGCAAAACGCTCAGGAGACTAAAGAGAAGCTTGATAAACATTACGGTGACTCTGAACCTTCGATTAGAACAGTTTATAAGTAGTTTCAAAATTTTCGGAGTGTCCATTTGGGCACAAGTGATGCTGAACGTTCTGGACGCACTGTGGAGGTTACGACTCTAGAAATAATTGATAAAATCCATGATATGGTGATGGATGACAGAGGAGTGGGCTGCTTCTATGTTGGCAGCGCTGTGTAGCGCTTTGCGTTGGATCTCTGACTGCGCTTTCTTTGTAGGGGACTCTGTGCCTGGTCGGACTCGTTGGAAGTTAATCGCCAGTACTGTTTGGCAGTTGGAAGTTAGTTGCCAGTAGTGATGGAAGTACTGTTGGGCAGTTGGAGTTGAACAGCCAGCAGTGATGGATGTTAGATGTGAGAAGTTGGCGTTGATGGAGGGTAGAGATCTGAAGTGTTAGGGTAGGCTAACGATCTGTACATGTTCGACTTGGAGATTCAATATTATTCATGATTATTACGTATTATATCTAGTAGATGTCAATGACGATTGATATTCGTGTCTGAACTAGTCACATTATTGAGTTACAAAATACATTATTTGGTTTGCACCAAAATCTTTCCTTGGCGAACCACATGCCTGTTAGTAGTTAGTGGCTTTAGTAGTTAGAATCTTTTATTTACCTGGCAGTATTGATGCTCGCTGTATTGCAGTAGTTCGCGTAATAAAAATTTTTGTGAAGTAAGTGCTTAATGAAATGTATAGGTTATTGTTAGGATTTCTTTTTAGTCAGGGCCACTCTTTTGAATTAATTATTCGAAGTCAGGTTATCTTTTCTTCGGGCAAAGAGATTGCGTTGCGCTAGGATATTGTGGGTCTCAGTCATTTAAGTACAGACTCCCACATTTAAACAAAGAAGTTTCACTATCTATTCCACGTTTACCTGTAACAAAAGTGATGTGAGTACAGTATTCTGATACAAAAGTGGACATAGGATGCAGGAGCAATCGATCACATACTTGCTGGATGGATAATATTGTCTGCAGCGCATTAGGAAACTGAATGAATCGCTCAATCAGGATGGCCGAAGAGCAATCGGAGTCAAGCAACTAAGTGTGTTCTCGTTGGTCACGCCGCCCCTCACCCAAGTCCATTCTCGCTGGATACCGCACCTCTTCGCTCGGTCACTAACAGAATAAATTTGTTGATAAGCAGATTTCGGTTCGGGACCGATTCTCTAATAATTACTTTACCGCAAATCAATCCGCAAGTTCCGAGTCGCAGCGCTCGTGATGGTTGTACGGCGCCCGAGGGAGTTGTCAGAGATAAATTGCATTCATCGAGTTTGCAATTATCTCGATAACGTCACTAGGGAACACGTGGGAGCACTGCGACCGCTTAATTCGGAACATTAATTTTCTTTCCGTTGCAATAGAACTCCGATTAATACCTCTGCACCACGCGGGAATAAAAAAATTGACAATTCTACGTTTGCAAATAAAGTTCCGTAGTAAAATATGGCACATTGAACAATAAATAAAATGTAAATGCCGTGTGACTAGGGCCTCCCGTCGGATAGACCGTTCGCCGGGTCAGAGTCCTTCGATTGGACACCACTTCGGTGATTTGCGCGTCGATGGGGATGAAATGATGATGATTAGGGCAACACAACACCCAGTCCCTGAGCGGAGAAAATCTTCGACCCAGCCGGGAATCGAAACCGGGCCGTTAGGATTGGCATTCTGTCGCGCTGACCACTCAGCTACCGGGGGCGGACACATTGAACAATGTAACAATGTAATGATATTAACAGATTCAGTACGCATGTTGAACAGCCTCAGAATCAATAATCAAACTTTAAAGTGTTACCTGCAACTATAGACAGAGGCTGAAACGGTGCTACGCAAGAACTAAATAACGTAATTTGTGACAAAGGCAAGGGTAAGATTCAGAGGAGCACTGTTCAAAGAGTTTGAGGTCAAACTCTGTGTCAAATTGGGAGAGCTAGTGTAACCAATTTTGTTCAGTATAGCGCTGGACGAAGCGAGCAGACTGTGGAGGGCAATAAACGAACAAATGTAAATGCCAAAAGTACACGTGGTGTGGGCGTAAAGAACAACAGGACCCAAATGGACTACCTAGTGTTTGGGGACGACATAGCGATAGTAAGTGAGACTGAAGAAGATGCAACGAAACAATCTGGGAACCTAAGCAAGACAGCCAAAAGAGTGGGCCCGAGGATCGTCTAAATGAAAGCGGATTGGAAAACATCAGAAGGCACTATTCAACAGGTGTATAAATTTACCTAGCCCGGAGACTATATAGCTGGAAGAAACAGGAGCAGTGCCGGCATAATAGGCTGATGTGGACATACTTCTTTGTGACCAGAGGTATGTGTAATTAAATGAATGTGTCTACAAATATAAAGGAAAGAAACTGCAAGGCAGCTGTGAGGAAGGCCGTATTGTATGCGGCTGAGACGATAACACAAAGAAGAAATGTTGTAAAACAAATAGACAAATGACAAAAACATACTGAAGAAAATATTGCGCCCTAAAAGAGGTGATGAGAGATGAATTCTGAGACTTAGGAAAGAACTGTACCAGTGCATGGGGGCAATACCAGGAGAAATCAGACTGAAAAGGGTAATCTCTATTGATCCATTGTTTTTGTCAAGTCCTCGAAGGAAGCTCACTATATACGAATCCACCGTATCCAGACATTGATTTCTCCAGTATGGCAATACCGATACGTTTTAATGTCTATACATGAAGTGCATATGGGGCCTGAAGCTGGCGTATTGAACTGCCGAAACTGTTAACATAAAATAAATTGTCAAATCGCATGGCTGTTAGGCGATTTTTCTTGTTAAATGAATGAAAAGGCTCAGGTTTGCGGGACATGTAATCAAGGTGAATGTGGAAAGAATGAGGAAAAGAGTATGAGGAACATGAAACACGTATGTAACATAGCAGCGATGGCGAGGCATTGTAGCATCTGTGACCAGAGAGTATGCGCTTGACCGCGCGAGTGTTGCGAGCGGTTCTCAGTCTGTCAGTCAGTCGTTGCGAGTCTGTAGCTCTGTCTAGTTGAGGGCAGTACTCTGTCAGTAGTCGTGGCGTGCAGTACGCTAGTAGTCGTCATGCAGAGCGGTCGATCAGTGGTAGCAGCCCAGTGGGGTTGCGTGATGTGGTCTGGCGACAACACTGGTCAAGATGCTGAATGAGGTATACTGTTAATTAAGATAATCATCGGATAATGTAAAGTTTAATTATTGTAACTAATTTTTCAACAAGTGCCCCCAATAATAACTTTGATTTCAAAAGCAATTTTACATAAAATTTTCATTTTTATTGAAGTAACTATTTCGTTCCACTTCCCCTAAACAAAAGTTTCAGTTTTCAATTAGATTACAAAAGAAAAAAAAAAAAAGGAATATTATTATTTGCAATGCAGTTCCTCCAAGCGGTGCGCAACAACAAGAGCAGAAATTTGAGTAGGTGTTGCAATGAGGTAAGAATTTAATTTTGATTTTTGCACAGGGCCAAAGACCGATATTTCGGTTTAATTGAATAATCATTATCACTGAATGGACTTTAATTTTTATGAAGAACTTATACTTGAGTCAGATTGCGATTCTCACTTTTATTGTCATTAAATTTAATTGCAGGGAGATTACGTTTGGCTCCCATTTCTATTAAGTATTGTCATTACATTCTTGTAAATTTCAGTGGAGAGGTTACACTTAGCGCAATGTCCATTGGCATTCCTAAGAAATGTTACATTCTTGTAAAATTTTTGTGGGGAGGTTACACTTGGCGACACCCAGTCCAGGATCGTATTTCGTTGAGAGTCTTTTGAGCAACAGTCAGATATCTGCTCTTACTTGCTTAGATATAATTAGGATTTGGCGCAACGCTTTTATTAACTTGTGACTTTCTTTCTACAGGTCAACGGCAATTCGTTGCTCTGTTGTATTTGTGTGTTCCTTTTGCATTGTGCTTATTTGTTTTGTGAAAAATTTTGACTATTGTAAAAATGCCGCGAAAGACTGTGAATAGTGTATCGCGAGGTATTATGAACGAAATTACCGACTTAAACAGCGTTACCGATAGGACATATGACACGCAGTGTAATGATGACAATCCTGCGTCCACTAACAATCAGTGCATTCCAACCACAAGTGATGACTTTTACCCTAATGATGAACAAACGAACTCAATTGTCTCGTCTGTTAACTTGACGACAATTGATGACGCGGAGCGGTCTATAGTAATGAGCGCTGCCGAGCTTAACACACCCGATTTAGAAAATCCAAGTAATGTACAGACAAATTTGTCTAATGAAAATGAACAGGATACTCGAAGTACGATGAATCTATTTAATTCCGAAATAACGTCTGACAGTGTACATCCGACTGACAAACCTTTTTGTAAATCTCAGAATAACCAAATGGTTACAGTAAGCGAGAGAGTTCCAGATCCACCACTAAACAGCACAGAGAGTATAAACGCTAACTTTGGCTTTGAACAAACTATGGTAAGATTGCTACAACAACAGAGTGAAAATCTCAAACAACTTAGGGAACAGGTCAGACAACAGAATGAAAAATTAGACGACAATTCCAGACAGCTTAGTGAACAAATTAGAGCCGTTGCCGCGCAGTGTCATGACACTAAGGAACAGTTGCGCGTGGAAATTGAGGCTTGTTCACGAAAAAATAGCGAAGAAATTAAGTCTGTTGCGCAAGAATTAAGGGAAATGCAAACAGCCGCAACAGAAACACTCAGAGACGAAATTAGCGGAGTCGCTAGACAGTGCTCTGAAAAAGCTGCACAATTACGGGACGAGTTTAAAGCAATGACGGCAGAACTTTCGCGCACTATGGACGCAAAGATAGACGCGAAATCCGAACAGCAGAACACCCAGATTAACGAGCGCTTTAATCAGCACATACAGAACAGTGATACGCGTTTCCGCAGATTTATTCAAGATCAAAACAAAGTAAAACGACAAGTCATGGAAACAATCACTGCACAAAGACAAGAGGACAAACGTAAAATGTTTGCGAAAGCGAAGACGTATGTAGACAATAATATTACTACAGTGTCCGACAAAATTAATACCATAGAACAATTGAACGCGGAATTACGGGATGAAATTTCTGACCTTAAATCAAAAACAGATACACACACAGTAAATATTCAAACAGTGACAGACAGATTCGAACAATTAGAACTAACACAGGATTGTGATGTCATCAAAGCTGATGTTAAAAAACTGAGCGAAACTACGCGTAAGTTGCAAAAACAGATTAATGCGTCCGATTCTAAAACCGATGATCAGGTTAAAATGCTGTCTGAAAAATGTGATGAATTGGCCAGTCGTATTGATGTCATCGAAAATACTAATGACAATAAATCAGACGATACTGCACCGGTTTCATTTATCCAAACACCTGAATTTCAAAATTTACAGCAGGTAATTAATGAGATCGATTAGTCTAACATCACGTTACGTAGGAAGTTATCGAATTTACAACAAGAAGTAACAGAGATGAAAAACATTTCAGTTAATAACATACCACAACAGACGCCACTTTATGAACATTTGTCAGACTCACGCAGCGCGTATAATTTGGGTAATCTACAGAGAGTACGGGACTTAGATTCCGATCAACCACAGTTCAATAGATTCTCTTACGATCCTGAACCTGTTCCATCACACAGAGATGATAATTTCGACTACAAACATTTTCTGTCAGTGAGAAAGTTTAAGGTTTTCAAAAACGATAGAACGCAGATTCACCCACTGGGTTGGATTCAACAATTTAGCTTTGCTCTTCCACCGACTTGGCCTGTAACACATAAACTTGAATTTATTTGCAGTTTTTTGGAAGGCGAACCGGCAACTCGTATGAGACCGATCGCGAGGCAATGCTACTCAGTAGAGGAATTTCAGAATGCTTTTCTATCAGCGTACTGGTCGCAGACGACACAGCGCGGAATTAAAGATCACTTTATTAGTTTGCCGAATTACGAGAACTCCAATTTTCCCAGTGTGACGCAATTTTTTGAGCACATGGTACAACAAAACCAATACCTGAGTGAGCCGTACAGTGAATCCGCACTTATACAATTATGCATTTCCAAATTACCACGGTCATTACGAGTGTCACTTTTAACAGGTCAGCAAAAAGAAAACATTTCAGCATTCAGAGATCTTTTACAGCTCTTGGAAGTACAGCAATCTGATTATTCTTTTGTAAACAAAAACTTTTCTTATAATAACCAAGGTCAACAAACTTACGGTAATTATGATAAAGGACGTAATTTCAATAGGAAAAGTAACAGACGCTTTAGGAAAGACAACTACCAGAACTTAAATCACAGACAAAATTCAGATTATCAATATCGTCAAAATTTTCAGCAACAGGAAGCACATTTTGGTAACAATAGACGTTTTCCACCACAACAGCATGAAAGTCAGCCGGTTGGAATACATAACCAACAATGGAATGCACAAGGTCAACCAGGCTTTAATGTTCCGCCGCGTGCGCATATAGTCCAAGATCCAACAAATAGTAACGTACGGCAGCAAGGAAACAACTACGTACAAAGAAGACAGTATTTCAATTCCTATCGTAATGCACCGTATAGGAATGACTATTACGACAGACGTAAGAACGATGAGCACAATTATCAGCGTACTTATAATAACAGTCGGTCTCACCAACAGCAAAATCATACGCAAGAACATATTCTCATGAATGAACCCGACAGTAGGTACCATCCAGAGCGTAACACGTCTGGAAGAAGTAATAGAACAGTTCAAATAGTAGAAATGCCACAGAATCCTCCTAATAATAATAACACGTCAGATAGAATCTGACTAGATACTGTACAGATTGCATCTTGCAATAATACAAGCACTACTTCAGACACGCAAAATGTTGTTCACGAAAATGTAATTACTTTTGACGATATCAGAGACACTCTTTTGCAGGAAAGACCATTTGTTCAGAAAACTATTTCACATCCTGTTATCGAAATTAAAATTGGTTCATCGAAATTCTCAGCAGTAATTGATTCCGGCTCACCTATATCTGTAATAAATGAGGAGAGTTTTAACGAGTGCAACAAAGAGAATACGTATCCCACATTACCTTTAGGCAAGACCAAAGTGAAGGGAGCAGTATCGAGTAAAGGTGTAGACGTTAAATTACAGACGCATTTATCATTTTATATCGCAGGTCATACCTTCCACTCAAATTTTTGGATTGTTCCTTTATTGACAACAGACGTTATTTTAGGTACGAATTTTCTGGTACAACACGACGCAGTTATCGATTTTCAAAATTCTTATTTAATGTTAAAGGATGAAAATATACAATTTGCTATAGAATTTCAGCACTCACTATCTGCGGAAGAGCAAACAATTAATCGCACGGAGGTCATTTCCACGTCGCGTAACATAGACTGTAATCCCACATTGTTCACGGACACGTACGTACACAACTATAATACTCCAGACGAAGTTGACTACGACGTAATGCAAATGATTTCCGATAAAGTTAGACAAAGCAGTGCAACTACAGACGACGAACGAACGCAGCTACACGAAATTCTTTTACAGCAAGCTCCAGTTTTCGACAACATTCCTGGTACTATGTCCGGCTTTATGTATGAATTTCAAGTCAAACAGCACGATACATTTAAAGCAAAGCATTATCCTATTCCGTATATTCATAGAGAACAAGTTAAAAAAGAATTGCAGGATATGCTCGACCAAGGAATTATAGAACCAGCAGTTAGTCCGTACATAAACCCGTTGCATATTGTTAAGAAAAAAGATGGCTCACTTCGCCTTGTACTTGATTCACGTCACATTAATGACATTATTATTAACGAAACAGATCGACCACAGACACTAGAGGAACTTTTACAGAAATTTCATGGTACAGCTATTTATTCTACACTAGATTTGAAATCGGGATTTTGGCAAATTCAACTTCATCCGAATTGTAGAAAATATACAGCTTTTCTCTGTTTTGGCGACTGTTATCAATTTTGCAAATTACCGTTCGGCTTAACTATTTCTTCTGCAGCTTTTATTCGCGGTTTGAACACAATACTTCCGACAGAACTTAAAGACAGAATTACGACGTATGTAGACGACATTCTTATCGCAGAAGCTAACTGGTCTGAACACAATCTGATTCTTGAACAACTGTTACAAACCTTTCATGCACAAGGACTTACAGTTAATCTTAGTAAATCGCACTTTGGTAAAACTTCTATAAAATTTCTTGGACACGTGATTTCAGCAGAAGGCATTGCACCTGATCCGGAAAAACTTCAGGCTCTACGTGACATTACTGTTCCTACGACAAAGAAACAACTACGCAGTTTTTTGGGCTTAATTAACTTTTTTCGTAAATTTATTCATTATTCCGCTTTAGACACGCCTAGACTATGCCAATTAACAGGTAAAAACACTATTTGGTCTTGGGATAAGCAAGCACATTCTGAATTCATGAACCTGAAGCATGCTTTGTTGAATGCTCCACTTTTATCGCACCCCGATCTTACTAGAAATTTTTCCATTGCCACCGACAGTTCTAACACCGCTTTAGGCGTACATATTTTCCAGGAAATTGAAGAAGATGGTTCTACAGTTATTAAAAACATCGCATTTGCAAGCCGCATTCTGTCACCCGCTGAACGAAATTATTCTGTTACAGAACTTGAAACATTATGTGTTGTATGGACTTTTACGAGATTTCGGCACTTTCTTTATGGCAGACGTACCACCGTTTACACAGACCACAGAGCAATACAATTTTTACTTTCAGCTAAATTTACTCACGACAGATTAAGCAGATGGAAACTTTATTTACAGGAATTTAATTTTACGATTGTCCACATTCCCGGCACACAAAATGTTATAGCAGACGCACTATCGCGTTCTCTCGGCAACAATCAGCAAGACATAGCAACCAACTTCTGCAAAACAAATTTCAGTGTCATGTACATTCAGCAAGTTGCATTTGAAAATTTTATTTCATCGTCATTACAGGACATAGCACAAGAGCAAAATAAGGATAATGTGTGGAAAGAAATTAAACACCTTTGGGAAGATAGGAAAAATGTTACGATTAGGAACCACTACACTGTACGCAATGACATTCTGTTTCGCCGCTCTCATCCTGACAGCAACAGTTGGTTATTATGCATTCCTGACGAACTGGTTAACAAATTAATTTGGTACACTCATTTAAGTTACGCACATTACGGACCACGAAAATGTTTTCTTATACTGAGACAGAACTCTTATTTTACTAACATGGAGAAACGTATACGACGAGTTTTAGCGTCTTGTAAAATTTGCCAGAAAGCTAAATCAGACACCACTTCACATATTCCTCCATTATATCCCATTATACCTGTTAAATTAAGACACATGGCCGCTGTAGATATTTTTGGTCCGATTCCGAGAACTAACAGAGGTTTTTGCTACATCTTTGTCGCTGTTGAACTCACTTCAAAATTTGTTACTTTCACTCCGTTACGTAAAGCTACTGCTAAAACTGTTTCGAAAGCATTTGTAAAACATTTTCTATTTCATGTAGGGCATGTGATGAAAGTAATTTCTGACAATGGATCTCAATTTCGTAGTAGTGTACGGACACGCATGTTACGAACCAGAAACATTTCTCCGATTTATATATCCAAGTACCACGCTTCTTCGAACCCCTGTGAAAGATTAATGAAAGAAATTGGTAAACTGTGTAGAGTATACTGCCACAGAAGACATATTGATTGGGATACACACATACTCTCATTCCAAGATGTAATTAATTCCATTCCAAATGAATCCACTATGCTATCTCCGTCTGTTATACTGAAAAACGTTGAACCACCAAACAAAATTAAAGAATTAGTAAACTTCCCTAAATGTCGTCGACTAAGACAACACGAAATAATTGACATTGCGCTGAACAACATCAAACGTGCCGCAGAGCGCCGGAGAAGACAGCAAAACAGGTTTGTAGACGCCGAGACTTTCACGTTGGACAGCAAATATTAGTACGTACACATTATTTATCCAGTAAATTAAAAGGTAAGTGCAGTAAATTTGAACTTCTATACGCAGGTCCATATCGGATTCGCAGCATCCCTCACCCCAATGTTGTACACGTCGAAACTTTGAGAACTAGAAAATCGAAAGGCAACCACCATATCTCAAACATTAAACCGTTTATTGAATGAAGACACTTTATGATTCAACACACTATGATGTCATTTATTAATGCAATTATTTCACTTGACTAATTACTGATGATTATCGCATTTTTTCTTGGCAAGTGCCCGGCAAAGTAAGGTTAGCAGGTCGCTTTCCTTGTCGTTACACATCAGACCGTGCACATTTTCCACTTTTTTTGTGTATATGATTGTACTCCAGTTTTGTTTGTATGCACTGTGAACTAGTTAAGATATAACACACCTGTGATTTTGACATTTTTTGCCTTATGACATCTCAACATCGTGACTGTTTTACATTTTTGCTGCTGCATTGTGATATTATCTGTACATTTTGCCTCTGAACACTGTCAATGTCTTTGACATATTACGTTTTCTGTCATGTTATGCTGTATGGTTAATTATGTTACCATAAACCAGTCATTATTTAGTGGGTATATGATTTAAATGCAGGACATTAATCTCTGTTCATCAATTTCAGTAAGAAATGGTGCGTGTAAGAAATAAATTCAACAGAAATGGGAATTTCACCTACGGAATAAACGAAAGAAGATGCAATAACTTTATGAGGAAGAGTAAATGGATCAGGATTAACAAGCATTAACAAGAATATACTATACGCATCGTAGAATAGCAGTCTTAACTAATTATTTCTTTCAGAATACAAGGTGATTGATGCAGGCTGTCAGACTGAACTACACATCTTAGTTTTAGTGATGAAATATGCTAGAGATAAGGAATAGTTGTATAATGAGTAATGAAGTGATTTTTTTGCAGATGATAATGAATACTGATGAATAATGATGAAGGATATGGTATTATGAATAATGAAGTTTTTATTTACAGGTGATGATAATAGTGAAGTTATGATAATATGGATAATGAAGTGATTGATAATGAAGTTTTTTCTTTGCAGATGAGGATAATGTTGGAGTTTTATATTTATGCTATGTAGTTATTTAAGTATTTGTTGCAGTTTGTTTTGACAGCAGGTGTTATATTGCATAGTAGGATGACGGAAAGTTTTGGAAAGGACAGCTATGGAACACATTTTATACACATTTCACTACTTGTTAATTCGAAGTTCACTACTTTTCAGCATAGTGTGCGTTTCTTCTTTCAGGTCAATAATCCATTTTGTATTTTTTCCAGGAGATGCTTGTCATGATACTTACTAAAACTGTTACTTATTATACCTGTTCTAGTACTTGCATTTTTATTTTTTTTACCCATTTGTGTTTACCATTTATAAATGTAATCACATATACTGCCTTGTTACATAACCTTGCTACAGCTGACTCATGACGAATGACGTTACCTATCCTCATTGGCAGCAATAGGTCAAAAGCAAAAAGTGTTATGCCTCAGCAATTAATTATCGATCCCAACGCAATGCATTGCTAACAAAAAAAAAATGTATTAACAGTCCCAAATAGTGATACCAGTTTGAGAAAGTTCTGAATAATACTGATTAGCTCTGAATAGTATGTCACCTGAGTAATGACTTCTTAATGAGACAACAAAAATACACATATATATAAAATAATGCTTAGTAACTGGCTAGTAATTGCCACTGTTATTGTAATGAGACTACTTATAATCCCCATGATTATTAATGCTATGACTATAATTAACTGATTTTTAATAATGACTTCGTAATGATCTGAATAATACTGAATGAGGAACAATGCTTTATACTATTCGATACCTGATGGCCACTGAGTGCCAATAATTAGTGTCACTTAATGAATTGTTATTAATTATGCCATTAATTAGCTCTTGTTTTCAATGTTCATGCTTTGTAACTGGAAAAGAATGTGATTGTTTCATAATGCTTTGTAATTAAAAAGCTAATGATTCTTACTATATTGAAATGACAAATGATTAATTAACTATGCTTTATAATTGGAAATGAATGCGATTGTTTCATAATGCTTTGTAATTAGAAAGCTAATGATTATTACTATTGAAATGACAAATGATTAATTAACTATGCCATACTTTGTAACTGGAAAAGAATGCGATTGTTTCATGATGCTTTGTAATTAGGAGAAGGTTAATGATTAATACTATATTGGAATGACAACTGATTAATTAACTATGCTATACTTTGTAACTGGAAAAGAATGCGATTATTTAATAATGCTTTGTAACTAGGAAAAGAAGATTACTGATTCTATGTAAAACAATTAATGAACATTTTTCTGTAATACTACATACATGGTACAGAAATGTTCAATAACTGGGCTATGAATGCCGCAAACTACTACTGTAATTGACAATATTGTGTGACTTAATGTCCTTCACTTTATGAGCTAACTACCCTTAATTACTGCAATGTCCATTTGTCCTGTTTATCCTAGTGATCATGGAGCACTATATTTGGTTTTGCACTAATTCTACGTTGATGTGCCGTGTAAGAGCGTGGTGTTGACACGACATGCTGTCCACCACCGTGAGCGATGAAGACGTTATTATGGTCCCACTGTTTGGTGTACCTAATATACTGCCAAAATAAAAATAAAAATGGAATATTACTACGACTGTTCAGTGTCTTGGCTACGCTGATAAATTCTGAGGGGAAAAGAACTTCAAGTTGTGTCACTTGGTGTTGTACTTCTGTGGAAAGATATGGACTTTCAAAACAGCTGTGTGCAATCTAAAGTGCTACAACCATGATGCAATCCTTCCCTTTCCTATCCTAATTCTTGTCACATAGTGAAAATCATTTTTTGCTAACATTATTTATGTTCATGGGTTATACATTTTTTCGATTCGCTGAACTCCAGTGCGAGTACACTTATGTCACTTGTCGACATGATTTTTTTTTGCCATTATGTTTATTTATTGCGAAAGACATTTTTTTGATTTGTTCTGAAGTACAGTATATGTGCACTTTTGTCTTTTATATTGTATATACATTTTTTATTTTCTGAACTACAGTGCATGTGCACTTCTGTTAGGTGTTAATATGTTTTCTACGGAACTTCAGTGCCTGTACACTTTTCTCATTTTTCAATATGATTTCTACTATTCTGTATATTCAATACTTTAATGCGTATGCACTTATGTCATTTGTTACTAATTGTACATACATTTCATCAATTACTGATATGTTCTCAACTGCAGTGCATGTGCACTCATGTCACTTGTCAACATAATATTTTTTGCCAGTCTGTTTATTTGTTCTGAATATGCTAAAGAATTTTTTTTCAGTGCCTGTGCACTTTGTTATCTGTCAAATAATTTGTATATACATTTTTCTGATTTGCTACTATGTTTTGTACTCACATTTTGTCTTTGTCTGATATATTTTGTACTTAGTGCGTGTGCACAACATTTAAATATTCTGTAAGTTGTAGAATTTTGTTAATTAAAGAAAAATTTTGCCGCGCTTGGCAAGTCCAAATGACTCACCATCGCTGCCAAATTTTTGCCCCCCCAGTGGAGGGTTATGAAACACGTATGTAACATAGCAGCGATGGCGAGGCATTGTAGCATCTGTGACCAGAGAGTATGCGCTTGACCGCGCGAGTGTTGCGAGCGGTTCTCAGTCTGTCAGTCAGTCGTTGCGAGTCTGTAGCTCTGTCTAGTTGAGGGCAGTACTCTGTCAGTAGTCGTGGCGTGCAGTACGCTAGTAGTCGTCATGCAGAGCGGTCGATCAGTGGTAGCAGCCCAGTGGGGTTGCGTGATGTGGTCTGGCGACAACACTGGTCAAGATGCTGAATGAGGTATACTGTTAATTAAGATAATCATCGGATAATGTAAAGTTTAATTATTGTAACTAATTTTTCAACAAGTGCCCCCAATAATAACTTTGATTTCAAAAGCAATTTTACATAAAATTTTCATTTTTATTGAAGTAACTATTTCGTTCCACTTCCCCTAAACAAAAGTTTCAGTTTTCAATTAGATTACAAAAGAAAAAAAAAGGAATATTATTATTTGCAATGCAGTTCCTCCAAGCGGTGCGCAACAACAAGAGCAGAAATTTGACTGGGTGTTGCAATGAGGTAAGAATTTAATTTTGATTTTTGCACAGGGCCAAAGACCGATATTTCGGTTTAATTGAATAATCATTATCACTGAATGGACTTTAATTTTTATGAAGAACTTATACTTGAGTCAGATTGCGATTCTCACTTTTATTGTCATTAAATTTAATTGCAGGGAGATTACGTTTGGCTCCCATTTCTATTAAGTATTGTCATTACATTCTTGTAAATTTCAGTGGAGAGGTTACACTTAGCGCAATGTCCATTGGCATTCCTAAGAAATGTTACATTCTTGTAAAATTTTTGTGGGGAGGTTACAAACAATGGGAATGGAAGAGGAAAGAAAAGAACCACATCGGTTGTTTAATTCAGGAAGGAGTTGTCTGAATTTAGGCTCAAGTTGGTGGAGAAAGAAAACTGAAGATGCATGTACTAACCGAACAACATGCGAGTGGTCAACAACAAAGAAGGATACAGAAAAAGATTGTCACCTGTTGAGCAGACAAGAGCATAGGGTCTTGAAGACCTCAGTAACAGAGCACGAGAGAGGAAAGTTGCTCTGGAAGGAGAAGAAGAAACTGCAATATGTGGCGAGGTTAATTTTGGTCTTGCAGAGGCCCTAATGCAAGAAAAAGAAGAAGTCATTATTAAAGAAACGCACAAGCGGGTGTGATACTTTTGGGGCATACTAAGGCGTAGTACCATTTCTCGTCAGAAAACATCCTATCGAGATATAAACTCAGGCAAAATCCAAAATAGTCTTCATTAGCAATAAGGAGAGTGACCATCAGACGCGTCAGAATTTATCTAAGATGGGGCGAGTGCAGTCTGGTCGGCTGCAACGAAAGTGATTCACGAGACTGAATAGAGGATGGGGATACACAATGATTGCGCACACGTGACTAAGCCCTGCTAATTTTTCGAGACACCTGATTCGGGTAGTACTGAAGAAACGATAACGCTATTTGTGAAACAAATCATAAATGGTAACCTATCTAACATTGTCATGTGCCAGGTACAGATCATAACAAACTATTTTACATAAGCTTCGTGGCACACTGTAACTATCTTGTAAACGACTTTTTTTTTGCACCCTGTTGGCCATTACGAATGAAACACCGTCAACGAAATGCAAATTAGCATTTAATGCAGCTGCACAAAGTACATACAACTAATGCCATTTACTTTCATTCACTTTCTGCGTAAGGAAAGATTAGACACAGGCTTCCTCATTCAGAAATCTAGTTTTAATGTTTGCATGTGAGAAGATCGTTTTGTGCCTCGCTTAATAATGAGGAAAGTTTACCATTCTGTGACATTGTTGCTCGCGTTGGTCGGAATACTAAGACTGTCATGTGGATATGGGACCGATGTGTGCAGGATCTTAACGGCCCCACGCGACTAGCACCCGAGAGGATAGACGTATTGGTCGCTCGGTCTCGTGGGATCGTATAGCTACATTACGTATCACGTATCAGGCTTGTTTGCAGCAATAAAAATACCCACAGGGACAGTGTGAAAATGTCGGGAGAATCACCGACTGTCGGTACGTCGTTCTTTATTGCGGCTTTCCTTGACGCAGCGGCAGAGAGGGGCTCGCTGGATACAAGAGTGGGACGACATAGTATCGGTCCTGTGTACGGGCTGGAACTATCCTTTTGTGGGGTCTTCGAGGAGAACGAATGCTGCCACGTTGTGTTCGTCACCGTCGTATGAGCCCAGCAGCTGGCTTGATGGTACCTTAAGTACACAACACGATCACCTCATTAAGTAGACAACACGATCACCTCTGGCTAGCGTAGCCGGTAATTTGGATAGCTTCCATTAGATTTCGAAGCTGCTAAACATGGCGACTGTACCCTATATCGGCGTATCCGTCGCATTATCTTTCAACAAGATAATCCAAGACAACATGTGGTCCATGATGCCCTGACCTACCTCAACAGAGACGGCCTTCGGCTCTTACTCTGGCCAACGCGTTTTTTGATGTTTCTTACCCACTGAAGCATCTGATCGTAGAAACTTCCTAACAGATTAAAACAGTGTGGCGGACAGAGACTCGAACTCGGGAAAGTGACCCACCGTTTGAGCTACCCAGACACGACTCGCGACCCATTCTCACAGATCTACTGTCGCCAGTAGAGCTCTGAGGACGAGTCGCGAGTCGTGGTTGGGTAGGTCAATCGGTAGAGCACTTTTCCGTGAAAGGTGAAGGTCCAGAGTTTGAATCTCTGTCCGGCACACACTTTTAATCTGTCAAGAAGTTTCATATCGCTGCATACTCCGCTTCAGGGCGAAAATTTCGATCTAATCTTTGGTACGCTTATGTGCGGTAACCTACAGCAACTCGCCCGCTACTACGATTGATGATGTCTAGCATAGAATTTGAGAACTGTTACCACCTGTTTGACTTTAACGTTAGTGCAGAACTGATGTTCTGAAAGTATTCCCCTACTTGTTAAAAATTTTGACCCGTGAATGAGCAAGGCGATCTGCTATTAATGAAATGTATGGAACGTATGTAGGGATCTTTAAGTGATAACACCACTGAAGAATTTTCAAAAAATCATTTCTGTTTGTTTAAAAAATGCTTTGGACCTTCTAAAATGCGAGGCAAAAAGTGTAATCAATGAAAAAACGAGTCTATGGAAATCCGAGCGCCTCCTGTAGCGCCTCGGATGTCCCGAAACGAAGTATCTGTAGTGTCTGGGTCTACTTAGAAGCATTCCAGAAAAATAATACGTAGGGTTGGTGTCAGCAAGCATCAGCACTTGTACGAAAAAGTTTTGGGTGCCTTAATGACTCTTCATAGAACATTTTTGATTTTGTAGTATAGAGTTCTATCTTTCAAATAGGAATGAGTGATAAGAAACTGTACTCGGGCAGGAATGATACGATAACATCGTATACAACGCGGAGTTGAAGCAGCAGGTCATCAAAGCGCCTAGAGAGTAGATATGAGGTTGTGAGCAGTTCAGAAGGAGTCAGTGTCCCTACTAAGAAAACGAAAGACAGTGACCAGAATTTTTATGTGAATTACGAAATGAGCTATATGACTATAAATCTTCTTGCAGTTTCCACTGCTAGTTGTCAATCCGTGAAATGTAAAACATGGAAAGCAGGCATCACGTAGCAGCAAAGAAGTCCTCGAGGTTTAGGATTCACAATAATTATTGCTTGTCCATCCAGTAGTTGTTATACGAAGTATTTAATTTATACGGAACACATACGAAATCAGCCGTCGATTTTCCTAACAAACCATTTGCTTGGAGTAGAGCTAAACAGAATTTTGAAGTTATGTGCATTCATGGAATTACAACGACCTGTAATTCAATAGTTCGATGACAGTGGCTACGATGTTTATTGCAACGGTAACAGTACGACGGGCTAGTCCCGGGATAACAGATTAAAGGTAAGAGTTTTGTAAACGCAGAACTTTTTCATTTGTTCACGTCTACAACACGTTTCAAAACTTCAAACAGATTTTTTCGGAATGTGATTTTTCGAAACGGCAGGTAGCGTAACTCTAATAGTTTTCAACCTTTTTATTTGCAAATTTAACCACAACTTAGAATTATCATTTCAAAGTAACCCAAGTTGAATATTTTCCATTACTTAATTTAAACAATATTTATGAAGAAATGACTGTCCTTTTTCGGTGAAAACTGAATTACTTTATTCACACACTCGAAAATTACACAAAAATCAATTCTAAAGCCCCGTACATGGTTCGCTGTCTACACTTTTGTAGATTAAAAGGATCTTTTTTCTGTTTTCCTGATTCCAACTGGCAACTGCTATAGTGTGAGCCGCAGATCGCCTCAAATTCAACATGCCTCGGGACAATTCCTCCAGTGCTGCAGTGTTGCTATTTTGTAATATACTTAGATACGTGCTCAATAACAGCCCCAAGTATTATTTGTCTCACCTTCCCTTCCACACGAACAAAACCGTCAAGGAAACGCTTTTCTAGGCAGTTTACAGTGGTGTTACCCCTTAACATGTGTAAAAGCAATGCAAAACTATCACCGAGACGTTCCATCATTTTAACACCACCTTTAAGTGTAGCTGAATATTCCACTACAGAACAAATTCGTGTAATTCTCACTAAACTGCACCTCGTATTGCCTAACATAAGATTGTAAGAAGCACGAATCGCAAAAGAACCAGCTCACGATGTTTTCAGGACTGCACAAGGTGTCTAGAAATTCTGTGCAAGTCATACCTACATTATACTGACCCAAAGTTACATGCAAAGAAGAAAAATATCCCATCTGCCGAAAACAATTTCTCACGCTATTTATTCACCAAAAGGCACATCGGTCTCAATAAGCTGTGCTCGCATCAGCTACGAAAATCGAAAAAGATGACTAAACACATGCAAAAGTTCCTGGAGCATGTGGTCAGAGCTTAAAATTCGAACTGTTTAGAAATGAATAGGGGGAGGAAAAATAATAAACGATAGATTTGAGATTAATCCCAATTATTAATCCATAAATAAGCATGATAGGTGATAAGGGAAAAATACATATGGTACCCAAGAAACCACATATTCTCAAGAACGGGAAAGAAACCCATGTGTTTCCGAATGCCCCCCACCCCCACCCTATTATTCATTGAGTGGGAAAGTAACATGAGACGTAGCCCTAATGCAAGGGAGACTTAATGAAACAGCGATACTGAAGATCGATATTGATCACTGTGTAGTGAAGAAAATCTCGTTCGGAACAAAGAAATCGAACCTCTCCTACAATGACATCTGAAAAGTTGAAACGTCATAATAATATCGAATTACGACAATGAAACGCTAGCAAGCAACGCTCTTGTAAGGAATTTTAATTACCGCAACTTAGAAAAACCCATCTCAGTGCCACACAAGATGCTGATTTCTAAGCTTAACACGTAGAAAAAGTTAGTTGTCGCTGACGCCGAGCATTGGAAGAATCAGGGAAAGAGCAAGCGTAACAGTCCAGCTTCACAGGTAGAGTTTTTGTCCCGCGTGCTGTCGGCACTACGAACCCGAAAACCTAGCCGCCTAACCAGCTGACCGGTCGGCGGGTCTCTCTTCAGTGTACAGCGTGTACGCACGGTTCGCTCTGCAACCACGGATGTGAGTTCCCTAGCAGAATTTCCCCATCTAATTCCGGCTGCAGTCTTGCCGTAATTGAGCGATAATAGTCTTCTATGAAATCTAAATCGGTCACCGAAGAACTGCGCACTTTCCCACCTGCTTATCAAACTGCGGTCCCAGACACTACGAGGAACACGTTCTGCAACGAGTCAAGAAATATACATACATGTTTTCTCTGCCTAGTTTGATGCAGACCACTACAACTTCCTCTCCTGTGCCAGCCTTTTCATAACAGAGTAGCACTTGAACCAAACGTCCTCAGTTATTTCTACATCTACTTCTACACTGCATACACTGCAAATCACATTTACGTGTCTGGCAGAGAGTTCATCGAACCACCTCCACAATTCTCTATTGTTCCAATCTCGTGTAGCGCGAGGAAAGAATGACCTCCTACATGTCTCCGTACGACCTCTGGTTTTCCTTATTTTATCGTGGTCAACGTTCCTCCCTATGAAGGTCGACGACAACAAAATATTTTTGCATTCGGAGGAGAAGGTTGGTCACTGGAATTTCTTGAGAAGATTGCTCCCTAACGAAAAATGCCTTTGTTTTAATGCTGTCCGTCCCATATCCTGTATCATTTCAATGACACTGTCTCCCCTATTTCGCGATAATACAAAACGTGCTACCCTTCTTTGAACTTTCTCGATGTACTCCGTCAGTCCTATCTGGTAAGAATCCCACACCGCGCAGTTTTCTAAATGAGGACGGACAAGAATAGTGTATGCAGTCTCCTTAGTAGATATATACATTTCCTAAGTGTCCTGCCAATAAAACGCAGTCTTTGGTTAGCCTTCCCCACAGCATTTTCTATGCGTTCCTTCCAATTTAAGTTACTGGATATATTCCACCTACAGATTTTACCATCTGCAACTACCTCCAGCACTATGGAAGCTATCCCTCATGTCTTAATAAATATCCTATTACGCTGTCCTTTCTTCAGGACAGTATTTTCTGCATATTCGTCACCTATGGACAACCTCCAAATTTCTTATCAGGGTGCTTGATTTTTATATGCTGTTGCAAAGTAGAAAACACAGCCACTCTGGTTATCTCCTTTCCCGGTTTTCTCGCAGTCTATAATTCACTTCCATACAATGTCCAGCTCCAGATATTATATATATTTTAATTTTCAGGTAAAGTCCTTTATCAATGAAGGTTGTGGCAGTATGCTTCTTGCGCCCAGCTTGTTTGGGCAGTCATGCGCTGTTTTGCCTCTAAGATCGTCCAGTTCGTCTTATGCGTGGTCTTTCGTTTTGATGTTACGTTTCTACAAATAATCTAATTTCACGCGGTCTTTAATACTTCCGAAAAACGTCTTTGCACCGCTTCCCACTTGAGATCGCTGTTTCTTGCTCATCAAATCCCTTGAAACTCTCTTAAATTTTCTTGAGAAAAGACAGTTTCTTAAACCTTGCTACTACGAGTATTTTCAAGTGTAACGTAAGAAAATTCTCGTTGGTGCATTTACCTTTCCTGAAGCTAAGCTGATTGTCTTATAACAACCCTGGTGCGCCATTTAACAAGCTAACTGCTCTGTAATTCCCTCATTTATCTGCCCTTCCAGTCTTCCGGAGTCTTCAAAATATATGTCGCATATAGACCATTATAGAAAAATTTGGAAATTGGGTCTGATACAGATACGAACACACGCTTTTCTCGTGCACCATTTGCGCTGGGATAGGCAGCTGGGAAATATATACTGGCGTATTGCACAAAGTCGGAGCTTGATAATTATTATGGATTTTGACCTATATGTTAAGCGTGGCAGTATAAATCCCGCAGGAATTTATTTATAGTTTTGAAGATTATAAAAGTATTTCAACGGGCAAATAAAGACTAAATGATTGAACTGCAATAGCCGCACACGACCTAACAAACATGATTTAGTTATTTTTCCAAAATTGTGGGCATTCAGCAGTCACGCTTTGTGCCACACGCCGACTGTTGGAATTCATTTAGTAATTGGTCGCTACTCTGGCCAGCCATTTTAATTGTGTGACAACGTAATTTATATAACGAAGCAGAAAAAAAGCAAGCAATAACTTCAGTTTGCCGGAATTAATTTTCCATCTGTATTAATTATATTGTCTCCGCAAATGAGAATTTATCAGTAAATCCCCATATATAAAGTACTTTTTTAATTAAGACTAAAAACCTCAGTGAAATACACTCCTGGAAATTGAAATAAGAACACCGTGAATTCATTGTCCCAGGAAGGGGAAACTTTATTGACACATTCCTGGGGTCAGATACATCACATGATCACACTGACAACCACAGGCACATAGACACAGGCAACAGAGCATGCACAATGTCGGCACTAGTACAGTGTATATCCACCTTTCGCAGCAATGCAGGCTGCTATTCTCCCATGGAGACGATCGTAGAGATGCTGGATGTAGTCCTGTGGAACGGCTTGCCATGCCATTTCCACCTGGCGCCTCAGTTGGACCAGCGTTCGTGCTGGACGTGCAGACCGCGTGAGACGACGCTTCATCCAGTCCCAAACATGCTCAATGGGGGACAGATCCGGAGATCTTGCTGGCCAGGGTAGTTGACTTACACCTTCTAGAGCACGTTGGGTGGCACGGGATACATGCGGACGTGCATTGTCCTGTTGGAACAGCAAGTTCCCTTGCCGGTCTAGGAATGGTAGAACGATGGGTTCGATGACGGTTTGGATGTACCGTGCACTATTCAGTGTCCCCTCGACGATCACCAGTGGTGTACGGCCAGTGTAGGAGATCGCTCCCCACACCATGATGCCGGGTGTTGGCCCTGTGTGCCTCGGTCGTATGCAGTCCTGATTGTGGCGCTCACCTGCACGGCGCCAAACACGCATACGACCATCATTGGCACCAAGGCAGAAGCGACTCTCATCGCTGAAGACGACACGTCTCCATTCGTCCCTCCATTCACGCCTGTCGCGACACCACTGGAGGCGGGCTGCACGATGTTGGGGCTTGAGCGGAAGACGGCCTAACGGTGTGCGGGACCGTAGCCCAGCTTCATGGAGACGGTTGCGAATGGTCCTCGCCGATACCCCAGGAGCAACAGTGTCCCTAATTTGCTGGGAAGTGGCGGTGCGGTCCCCTACGGCACTGCGTAGGATCCTACGGTCTTGGCGTGCATCCGTGCGTCGCTGCGGTCCGGTCCCAGGTCGACGGGCACGTGCACCGTCCGCCGACCACTGGCGACAACATCGATGTACTGTGGAGACCTCACGCCCCACGTGTTGAGCAATTCGGCGGTACGTCCACCCGGCCTCCCGCATGCCCACTATACGCCCTCGCTCAAAGTCCGTCAACTGCCCACACGGTTCACGTCCACGCTGTCGCGGCATGCTACCAGTGTTAAAGACTGCGATGGAGCTCGGTATGCCATGGCAAACTGGCTGACACTGACGGCGGCGGTGCACAAATGCTGCGCAGCTAGCGCCATTCGACGGCCAACACCGCGGTTCCTGGTGTGTCCGCTGTGCCGTGCGTGTGATCATTGCTTGTACAGCCCTCTCGCAGTGTCCGGAGCAAGTATGGTGGGTCTGACACACCGGTGTCAATGTGTTCTTTTTTCCATTTCCAGGAGTGTAGGTATAAAGCAGTATAAAATATGTTTTGAATAACACTGCTCAGAATATTAGGGAACTGTGGGATACTATTTTTTCCGAACCTCCATGTATTAACGTTCGGTTGTCTTTTCCCCTTATCGATATAGGGAATTTCTCTAGTCTGCTGAAAGGGGGCAGGGCGAGCGGTTTTGAAAGGTGGGCCGCCGTCAGGGATAGCTAAGACTACTGGTCGGTGTTTATGTGTATTCCGCCCGAAGAGGCTATGAAGGCCCAACGGTACCGACAGGCCGCCGTGTCATCCTCAGTCTACAGGCATCACTGGATGTGGATTGGAGGGGCATGTCGTTGGCACGCCGCTCTCCCAGCCGTATGTCAGTTTCCGAGACCGGAGCCGCTACTTCTCAATCAGGTAACTCCTCAGTTTGCCTCACAAGGGCTGAGTGCACCCCACTTGCCAACAGCGCTAAACAAACCGGATGGCCACCCATCCAAGTACTAGCGCAGCCCGACAGTGCTTAACTTCGGTGATCTGACGGGAACCGGTGTTACTACTGCGGCAAGGCCGTTGGCTTCTTTATTTAGAGGCTCCTCTTAATTCTGATACAAGGTAGATATAGCATTATCTAATCAACATTTGGCCTTATTTAATTGTCATCCTAAAGTCATTTCTACGGATTTCATGAAGTTTTAATTCTATTATTGGCATTTTGGTGCCGTGTCAGATTCAGCGGTTTAGCTGTACTTACTCAGAAATACGTAATGCTATAAATTACTCCTGAAATCAGCTGATTTTGGATTTAATGAAAACTCACTTAAATATTACTTTAAAAAATTATTATTATTGCCATTTTAGCACAATGTCTGCTTCGGTAATTTAATGTGACTACTCATTATAAGCCGCTGCTGAGTTGGACGAAATACTGTTTAACCTGCCTTAAAATTTTATTGAAACTTATTATTGTCTTTTTGCTGCTGTGTTATATTCCACAGTTTAATTTAACGATGACTGCTCGGTAGTATTTAAGCTGGTAAGTCACTGCTGGGGGACCTAAAGTACTATTTAGCCTGTCTTAACGAAAATTTTATTAGAAGTTAGTATTGTCATTCAGCTGGCGTGTCGTACTCCTCATCAGTATTTAAGCTATTAAATCGCTGAGGTTGTTGTAGTACCATCCAACATGCACGCAAAGAAAATTTTTTTGAAAACTATTGTCATTTTGGGACTGTGCTACATTCCACAGTGAAACTGTAACCATTCATTTTTTTTATTAATGTCTAAGGGCTAAGGCTTTAATTTGTAAACACAAGTCCGCAGCTCGTGGTCGTGCGGTAGCGTTCTCGCTTCCCACGCCCGGGTTCCCGGGTTCGATTCCCGGCGGGGTCAGGGAGTTTCTCTGCCTCGTGATGACTGGGTGTTGTGTGCTGTCCTTAGGTTAGTTAGGTTTAAGTAGTTCTAAGTTCTAGGGGACTGATGACCATAGATGTTAAGTCCCATAGTGCTCAGAGCCATTTTTGTAAACACAAGGCAATTATTAATAAACCCTAATATTCATATTAAATAAAAGGTTATTCCTGGCATCTACCAGTTCCTATTAATATCCATCCACCTATATCAATTATTGAGAACACAAAGACCGACTTCTGTGGCCGACCGGTTTTAGGCGCTTCAGCCCGGAACCGCGCTGCTCCTACGGTCGCAGTTTCGAATCCTGTCTGGATGTGTGTGAAGTCCCGAGGTTAGTTAGGTTTAAGTAGTTCTAAGTCTAGGGGACCGATGACCTCAGATGTTAAATCCCATAGTGCTTACAGCCATTTGAACCATTTGACAACACAAGAGTGATACAGACATCATGACTACTACACGCCACAAGACTGAATGTCGCCTGGTGGCGTAACGAGCACGTGAAGATGTATGGAAAGTATGAAAGAGTTCTAGTGACGATACGCGCCGCAAATTTGGAAATCAACGTACATTAGCAGACTGTTATGGCCTACGCCTAATCACAGAACGTAGAGGCTGGAGGCTTTCCCGCTCTTTAAATCAGGATAGGTGGCAATCAGTGGCAGATCTGACGACAGAGTTACTACGCTGGTGCAGGCACGTTTCGGAGCATTCCGTTCAGTGCGCATTGTTGAACTTGGGACTCCGCAGGAGGTGATTACTCCGTGTTCTGACGTTGACCCAAAGACACGGTCATTTACGGCTGCTGTGGGCTCGGGATCATAGTGATTGGACTATGGGTCGTGGAAGTGTGTCACCAGATTGAACTTTCTGGTGGAAGCCAAGCTGTGAGGAGCGGTCGTGAGTCGTGCTTGGGTAGGTCAGTTGACAGAGCAATTGCCCCAGAAAAAAGGTCCCGATTTCGAGTCTCGGTGCAGCAAACAGTGTAATCTGCCAAGAATGTTCATATCAGCGCATAATCCGCTGCAGAGTGAAAATTATACTCTGGAAACATCGCTCAGGCTGTGACTAAGCCTTGTCTCCGTAATATCCTCTGTTCCAGGAAGTGTCACAGGAGAGCTTCTGTGATGTTTGGAAGGTAGGATATGAGGTATTGACGTAAGCAGAGCTGTGAGCACGGGTCGTGAGTCGTGCTTGGGTAGCTCAGTGGGTAGAGCACTTCCCCGTGAGAAGTAAAGTTCCCGAGTTCGAGTGTCGTTCAGGCACACAGTTTTAATCATATGTAGGTATTGGTACAAGTAATGCTAACCGAAAGTAAGGTCGTCGGAAGAACTAACACGGCATACGGAAAAGTCAAAACCACTTTCGATAAAATTAAAGCAAAAATGTCAACACGCAGACTGAAGGAAATAGTACAACAAAGTTCTGTACGAGGGGGAGGAACTGTCTGTTGACATGATACGAAAATAAAGGGGAACAGACATAAGAGATCCAGTATTAGAGACAGAGTTTAACATAGCTTAGGAAGACTTGAGATTAAATAATTCCGTCGGGTTTCTAGAGTCATTTGCGGAAGTGACAAACAAATGACTGTTCAGGTCAGTGTGTAAAACCTATGAGACTGGCAAAATATCATTAGGCTTTCGGAAACATATCATCAATTTTTTTAAAGTCTTCATTCTTTTGATTGGTTTGATGCTGCCCGTTACGAATTCCTCTCACTTGCCGACCCATTCATCTCAAAATAGCACTTGCAACCTTCGTCTTCAGATATTTGATGGATGTGTTTGAATCTCTGTTTTCCTTTTCGGTTTTTATCATCTAGAGCTCCCTATAGTGCTGTACACATTACTGCCTGATGTCTAACAGATGTCCTGTCATCCTGTCCCTTCTCCTTGTCTGTGTTTTCCACATATTCCTTTCCTCGTTGATTTTCCGGAGACACTCTTCAGTCCACCTAGTTTTAAACAGTCTTTTGTAGCACCACATCTGCACGATTCTCTTCTTTTCCGGTTTTCCCACAGGCCATGCTGCACTACCATACGCCGCTACGGACGCAGGTTCGAATCCTGCCTCGGGCATGGATGTGTGTCATGTCCTTATGTTAGTTAGGTTTAAGTAGTTATAAGTCTAGGGGACTGACGACCTCAGATTTTAAGTCCCATAGTGCTTAGAGCCATTTGAACCATTTGAACCTTCACTACCATACAGTGATGCGCTCCAAACATACATTCTGAGAAATTTCTTCCTCAAATTGGGCATATATTTAATACTAGGAGGCTTCTCTTGGCGAGGAATGCTCTGTTTGCCAATGTCATCAGTGAAACTTATCATTGATTTTCTTTCACCGTGAATTTTAATTCCACTCTTGAACCTTTATTTTATTTCCGTCATTCCTTCATCCATACAGTCCCGAATACAGGAAGAGCAGGTAAGTTCGGGGACTTCCTCGCAGTCAGCTTAACAGCTCATGCATCCAAGTTGCTGACATGAATAAAATACAGAAAATATAAAAGAAAGAGATGACTGTTGGATGACGGTCAGTTTGGCCTTAGGGAAGGTCAGGGCACCAGAGTGGCAGTTCTGATGTTGCAGTTAATATTGGAGGCTATACTTAAGTAAAATCAAGACACGTTCTTAGAATTTGTAGACCTATAAAATTTGTAAATGGTGTAGTATGTCCAACATTCTGAGACAAATAGGAGTAAGAAGGCTAATATTCCATAAGTACAAAAACCAAAACGAAACAATAAAAGTGGAAGACCAAGAACGAAGTACTCCGATTAAAAAGATTGAAAGCAAAGATCTAGTCCACTGTTCAATCTACATCCTGAAGAGGCAATGAAGGAAATAAAAGAAATATTAAGTGAGATTAAAATTATGGGTGAAAGTTCTCAATAATAAGATTTGCTGATGACATTTATATCCTCAGTGAAGGTGAAGAAGGATTACAAGAGGTGCTTAGTGGATTGGTCAAGTGAATAAAGAGTATCGATTGAGAGTAAGCCAAAGAAAGTTAAAATAATGAGGAGTAGCAGAAATGAGGTTAGAGAAACCTAACATAAAATCTGGCGACACAGTAAAAGGAATCTCCTGTCTAGGAATCAAAATAACACATGACGGGTGAAGCAAGGAGGACATCAAAAGCAGACTACCATAGGCAAAGATGGCATTCCTGATCGACAGAAATCAACTAGCATCACGTTTTCGGCTTAATTCGAGGAAGAAAGTTTTAAGAAAATACGTTTGGAGCACAGATTTGTATAGTAGTGAATCACGGATTGTCGGTAAACCAGAGAAGAAGGTTTCGATCCATTTGAGATGTGGTGCTGTAGAAGGATGTTGCATATTGGATCGACCGATAAGATAAGAAATGAGGAGATTCTACATAGAAACGGCGAAGGACGGAGCTGCTGTATCCTAGGCTTAGGCTGTCCCACGCTGCAGCATGGTTTGCCAGGCTGCCTACCGAGAAGACAACAGCATGTTTACGATAAGGATTTCGGACAGGCGGCGGCAACATCGCTGCACTGCTTCCTTATGCCTATCAAGTGTACAGAGTGGGACAAGCAACTTTCCACTCGTCCAGCACTCACAAGTAAATCTACCTAAAGAAAAACACTTCGATTTAGATCGTCTTTGAATAGACTGCAGTGTAGAGCAAAATGAGAGGCAAATATTTTTTTTTATACGTGCTCTTACGGCCGTTTAGGGCGTGAAACACCATCTTGAATAAAGAAGTCTGAGATTCACTTTTCTGATTGACATAAAAAAATACTTCAAATAAAAGTTCTATCGTTTTTAGCATATGTTACATTACAACGGTGCAATCAGATTGACCGAAAAAGTCTCTTTTCTCGGCACACCTTCCCTTCTTACTATCTTGTTTCTCACTTCGAAATTTGACGACCAGCAAAACATACAACATCGTAAACACAAAATTCATGTATGACGAAGTGGTATTCAAAACACATATTTGTCAAAAATAAGGTAGAAATACCTCCTTATCACTACACCGGTTGTACGTCCACTTAAATGCCAATTACCGTGGTGGATTTTTAATAAGTATTTCCCTGATACATTCTTTTAATTCTATTTATCTTTTAATTTAGCGTTTTATTTGTATTTCCTTTTTACATTTGCCGTATTTTTTTCTTCTTGTATTTAAGTTGTAACATTTTCAGTTTGAATTATTTTATATTTGAAACTGTTTGTACATTATCGTTGTGACATTATTGTAAATGTTTACAATATTAAGAAATTGCAGAATTGTTCAAGACTGAGAAATGCTGAATACACTTTGATTTTGGGCACCAAGCATAGGGGATTTCCAAAAAAAAATGGCTTTCTTGATATATCTGGACGTACCGTTGTAACGTAAATTTAAAAACGAGGCAACTTTTATTTGAAGTGTCTTTGTGTATTTGTTATTCTTTCAACAGTATTCATTCAGGAATATTAAACTCAATCTTTTTCAGTGGGTATTGAACCCCTTAACGGCCATATGGGCTCGTATAAAAAATATGTATCTCTTATTTTGAATACATTACAGCGTATTTAAAGCTAATCAAAATCGAAGTGTATCCCTTGGGTAGGTTGACTTATTGGAAAGTGGCATGGCTTCGGAACATCCAGCTGACTTGTGCCTCCAATGAAATGAAATGATCAGCAGTTACCTCCGAGTTCAAAAAATGGCTCTGAGCTCTATGGGACTTAACATCTATGGTCATCAGTCCCCTAGAACTTAGAACTACTTAAACCTAACTAACCTAAGGACAGCACACAACACCCAGCCATCACGAGGCAGAGAAAATCCCTGACCCCGCCGGGAATCGAACTCGGGAACCCGGGCGCGGGAAGCGAGAACGCTACCGCACGACCACGAGATGCGGGCCGAGTTCTAAGAGCGATTAAGTTCTAAGAGCGATTATCTGTGAGTTTCCTGGCACTGGTCATCAAGTAACCATCGAGCAACCTTTTTGTTCTGGGTCACGAATATTTACCGACTGGACTACACCAAGCAGGTTAGCTATCCTGAACTGCACTTTGAATCGGGAATGTGTAACGTATACACTTTGGTCTATACTTCTAAGTGACCTTTAGTGAACTGGTTTATTTCCTCTAGAGTCTCCGCATATGAGTCGAACTGTATACAGTGTGCCTCAGTTGTCCCTACCAATATGTTTTATGCAGCCTGCAATGTCTTCAAATACCACATGCAAGATTTTCATAATCGCTCGGTCGCTATGCAAAAGCTATTTCTCCTGCAGGAAAAAACGCGTTTTTCTTGAATAACTCGAAGGCTGTATACTTCAGCAATAACGTATCCCACTATAAAATTTAACTACGTTACATTTCCTATAAAAAGATCCTGTTCATTTCTCTGTAGGATTAATACTTTGTGCGTAGCGAGCGAGAGAACATGAAAATCTCACACATGGTTTTCGAAGGCTTTGGAGGTTACATACAATACATCGGTGGGGGCTGCTGGATCACCCAGTGTATTGTATCTTGTATAAACGTGGGACTTTAATTGATATTGTCATTTGTAGTTATGTAGTCATCTTGTTGAAAATGACCTTTATTTGCAATGCCGGCCGAGCGGATCTAGGCGCTACAGTCTGGAACCATGCGACCGCTACGGTCGCAGGTTCTAATCGTGCCTCGAGCATGGACGTGTGTGATGTCCTTAGGTTAGTTAGGTTTAAGTAGTTCTAAGTTCTAGGGGACTGATGACCTTAGAAGTCAAGTCCCATAGTGCTCAGAGCAATTTGAACCATTTTTTTTGCTGTGCAATAGAGCACACAGTGACTGCCATCACAACCGTAACATATGGATACCGCAGCCAAGGAGAAGGGACGAGATGATAGGACATATATTAAAACGTCAGGAATTACACTCCATCGTATTAGAGGGATCTGTTGAGGGTAAAAAATGTAGAGGAAGACAGACTGGAATATATCCAACAAATAAATGAGCGTGTTGGATGTGAGTCTTACTGGGATATGCAGAGACTGGCACAAGAGTGGAATTCGTGGATTTCCTTATCGAACCAGTCAGAAAACAGCTGACTTAAAAAAGTATGTTAATGCTGTTTTGCGTGTAGTCTAAAATAGCACTTCAGATGCCTTTGTCTGTTATGTAAATAACACCTGTATCAACTCTGATAAGGGGCGAGGGAAGGTATATACCAGGTTGACGAGTTCTCTCACAACTTCATTGCTTAGTATTGAAAGGCGGAATTCATTGCGATGCTCTTTCTTTATCTTTTTCGAAAGGAAGCTTGATTAAAATATCAAGACTTTGCTCCTTGAAATGTTCGTGACACAAATTCCTTTATCCATGCCACCTGAGAAGTTGGACAGCGGCTTTCTACAAAAATGTTTATTTCACGCAAACTCATGAATGGAGGGGCTGTGATAAAAGATTCCGACTTCTATGAAGCACGTTTTACTCTTACTTACAAACAGATGGAGTAAAGAGCATGTCCTCGCCTTAATAGAGTCACTTTCTTGACATAAATTTACGTCGGAAAGACTTTTACAGCATCCTTCTTCTCCGGTGAATTGCTGAACTTAAGAAACCCTCTCCTCGCTCAGTAACGCCAAATTGACGTTTAATGCCCCGTCACGGCTTTTGACGTAACGACGGCTTTTCAGCCGGATACCGCCCTTTCAGTTCCTCTTATCTCGCCTCCTTCGCCGTCTTTCAGCGTGAAAAAGGCAGTGTTCTCTCCTGGCAGTCTAATCGTTTCTACGCTGCTTGCAAAGTCATTCTCGCTGTTTGTTTCTCTGCTTCAGCGTTTGCCTACAGTATATCAGTAGTCTAAACAATTAATATAATACCGTTTAACTTTGCCATATTAAGGCATTCCAGTCCGTTGCAGAGCTTCTTTACCTGAACTTTCACTACAGCATGATTTATGATTTTTATTTCTCTTATTTTTAATTTTATTGGGTTTTTTATTTATTTAGGAATAAAGCATTTAACATGTCCTTCAAACACTACTTTTTATGGGTGAATTAAAGAAAAGTTTACATCGTTTGCAACATGTAAGTGAAATTGTAGAACAGAGCAATGAATATGATTTACTGTTTCGGCTAGGGTTCACAGATTTTGAGAGAATATTGACTCACTTCAACAAAATCTGTAATAACACCCCATGCAGAACGAAGCATTTATGAAACCTGTGTTATTATCGTGCCCCTGTTCAATATAGCCTTCGAAAAGGTTGTAAGAAATGCGGGCATCAATTGAGATGCTGACGTACGCAGAAGCGCCAAGAACTGAAAAAAATCCTAACAAGTCTTGAAAGAGGTGCTAGAAGGATGAACCTACAGATAAATGAAGGGAGTAGTATGTGCCTATAGTTAAGAACGATTATCCTAACGAGCCAACACTCATAGAAATTGGTTCAAGTATGTCTGATTTCGTGCGTGGTTTCACTTATCTTGGAAAGGAAGTAAACTGCAAGAACAATGTCATTTTCCAAATACAAAAACGAATGTTGTCCATGAACATGTGCTACCATGGCGTATAACATTTTAGTGAATTCATCATTATCGATGATGAAACCTGGACACTAACGAAATTCGATTAAGAGCTATTTCACATGTTGAAGATCTTGAGGCAAATATTGTGTCACTAGAAGAAAACTGTGTCCGAAGGAGGAGACTCAACTATTAATACTTACATAATCTATTTCCAGTTGTATTAACTTCCTCAGCCTTCACGTAGCATATATGCTACATGCAATTTTCACAATTTTTAGCTCAGACAATTAATTAAAGTTGGAATGCCTGACTGTAGCATGTACTTCACACCACATGCTTACTGTGCATCAGTTGTAGCATGTGTTTATAATATATTACAATATACTAAACATGACTTACGTAATCTAATAAGCCATTGCTTATTCCCTGACAAAAATACGGTGCCACATTTTTTTCGATGTAGCGTTGGGTCTACAGTCGGCAACGACCTATACTTTTACTTTACCGAGAGATAATGCGAGAGGATGAAGAGTGCGAAAAAGAAGAGGAAGAATGTTATGGCAAAGATGATGCAGTTTCGTGAGGAAACGCTCGAGAACATCAACAGTCAGCATGTTAACGTGCCACGCATCCATATGAGACGAATTAAACCCAGAAAAGTTGTATCAGACGCAGGGTGCGTAAACGTAAGGGTTTCAAATTTGTGAAGTGTACTAAATGCAAAATATATCTGTGTTTCATAGGAACAGGACTACTTTTAGCAAATCCGGATTGTATTTTCACATATTATAATAAAATAACATATTGTTGTACTTTCAAATTCTGAAGGTGGAAGGGGTAAAATACAGGGAACGAAAGGCTATTTACAATTTGTACAGAAACCAGGTGGCAGTTACAAGAGATGAGGGGTACGAAAGGGAAGCAGTGGTTGAGAAGGGAGGGAGACAGTGTTGTAGGCTATGCCCAATGTGATTCAATATTGAGCAAGCAGTAAAAGAAAGGGAAACAAAAATTCGGAGTAGGAATTAAAATTCAAGCAGGAGAAATAAAAACCTTGACATTGTAATTCCGTCAGAGACAGCAAAGGCGATGGAAGACCAGTTGAACGAATGGACAGTGTCTTGAAAGGAGGATATAAGATGAACATCAACAAAAGCAAAACGAGGATAATGGAATGTACTCAGGTGATGTTGAGGGAATTATATTAGGAAATGAGACACTTAATGTAGTAGACGAGTTTTGCTATATGGGCAACAAAAGAACTGATGATGGTCGAAGTAGGAAGGATATAAAATGTAGACTGGCGATGGCAAGGAAAGCGTTTTTGAAGAAGAGAAATTTGTTGACGTCGAGTAGACGTTAAAGTACGAGATAGTTTTCTCTGAAACTATTTGTATGGAGTGTAGCCGTAGCCATTTATGTGAGTGAAACATAGACGACAAACGGTTTGGACAAGAAGTGAAAAGAAGTTTTTGAAATGTGATGCTACAGAAGAATGCTCGAGATTAGATGAATAGATCACATAACTAATGAGGTGGTAATGAATAGAACTGGGGAGACGAGGAACTGGTGGCACAACTTGACTAAAATAGGCGATTGGTTGGTAGGACACGCTTTGGGACATCAAGAGATGACCAGTTTAGTAATGGGGGGGAAGCGTGGAGGTTAAAAGTCTTAGAGGGAGACCACGAGTTGAATACACTAAGCAGATACAGAAGGATGTAGGTTGAAGTAGTTACCCTAAGACGAAGAGACTTGCACAGGATAGAGTAGTATGGACTGCTGCATCAAACCAGTCTTTGGACTGAGCACCACAACAACAAAAACGTACTAATATATGTATTTCAGTTGCTAGTTCATAAATATCACTCATCAAATCCCTTGATTTCCGGTTTTTATTTGAGACTTATCTTGGAAGACCAAGCTTTCTCTTAGGTGTCTGCTCCTCTAGGAAGGCTGGCTTCACTATGCCTGAAGCGGCCTTCCTCCCCCATGGAAGGTGAGATTGGAGAATGGAAATTAAAGACATGCTCGGCCTCACAACCTACTACTATCGGGGCAGAGAAAAAAAAAAACAGGAATTGGTCAAAGGAGGCCAACAGAAAAGAAAATAGACGAAGTGTGACACAAGTAAGTAGAAGCAATATAAGCTAAGGGCCCATGTGGTTTCCACCCACATACGTCCTAGAATGGGGGACTTCTCTTCTTCTGGTCGCGCAGATACTTACCAGCCTGGAATGGGTGAGGGAGCGTAGCCTGCGCCAGCGTTGCTCGGTCACTGAGATATACAGATCTCCCCACCAACGAAATGAAGATCCGTAGATCAGTGACAGACTGCACAAGAAGAAATAGAATAAGAAATGAAAATAAGGGAAGAACTGGGGGGTTCAGCCATTAACTAAAAAAGTAATCCAAAGAAAGTAGGAGTGGAAAGACCATGATTGCTTTTGTCACCTCAGAGAATCGCTCGATGAGCGATGGTGTACAATCCTATTGGTAGGACTGTGGGAAGGCCGAGGAGGAGATGGTGAAAGCAGAATTGTCCATGAGGCCTAATAACCATATCGGTAGAAGAAGAATATGAAGAAGAAGATAAATCATCCATGAACACCTTTTATCACTAGGATAAAAGCCTATTTGAGCCCTGATGTAGCATATAAGCTACATGCTCTACAATTTGGTGAAACACATCAAGTCTGTAAATTTAGTACGGTATTCTAGTATCTGTTTTGTCTAGAACAATGCAGCGTCTATCAATGTAACAGTTCCATTCGCAAAATTTAAGCTCAACACTGAGATTAACATTAAAAGCCGGCCGTGTGGCCGAGCGGTTCTAGGCGCTTCAGTCTGGAACCGCGACACCGTTACGGTCGCAGGTTCGAATCCTGCCTCGGGCATGGATGTGTGTGATGTCCTTAGGTTAGTTAGGTTTAGGTAGTTCTAAGTTCTAGGGGACTGATGACCTCAGATGTTAAGTCCCATAGTGCTCAGAGCCATTTGAACCATTAAAAGGCTAGAACGGACTGGAAATTCAACGTATTACCTGAAGGAACCAGGAGGGATGAAGGACCAAAGCTATGGTAGTTGTAAGTTTCATGATTTCAGGAAATTTGGAATTCATAATCGAAGTTAAACACTAAAAAGAAAGGAATGGAATATTCCTAGACAGAAGCCAAGGCTCAAAAAGGGCCGTCATACCACTGTGATAATGACGGCAGACATGCGACTAAAACCAGAGTACCTTCACCTTGGCCGGGGGAAGGTTGAAGTCAAGGAACAGAGGTCAGCGCGGCCTCGCGTGTCTGGCGGCGTTAAAAAGTCGCTAGCTCTGAGTTCACCCCCACTTCCGTCACTTCCCTCCCTCCCCTGTAACAGTCACCTCCATTTGCGGACAAGAAGCCAACCCTTGAGTGTCCTCTCTCTCGTCACGACTGGCCCTGCTTTCGATAAATAAAACGTAAAACACAACGTAAGGCGTAAAATACAGCACCATGAAAGATATCTTTCAGGCGCACAACTAAACGTATAGGAAAGGTTACAGAGTAGACCAGGAGAATTCATTTTCTCATTTCGCACCCCCACGACTTAATTTTTGACGTCGGATACGACTTTCTCTGTGGCAAATTGTTTAAAGAACCCAGGTAGAAGCAATTTATACGTTACGAGAAAAAATTGTAACGAAGGTAATTTTCACAAGTTTTTGAAGAAGTCTTGGAAACAAAGGAATGTTTAGATGTTACTCGCCTATATCCATTTTTATAGGGTATTGTTATTGCATATTTCAATCTGTCATTTGCTATTTTACATCATTTACCAATAACCTTCCAAAAGAGACGTCTGACAGTGCATTTTATTACCAAAGAGCAAATAAAACAGCACCTCTCCATAATACATCGAACTCAACATTTACAAATTTCGTGAAATCATTCAGCTGTTTCCCCAGCGAGATAAGTAAGGATGTACTGTGTTTACTACACTATTTAACAGACATGCTGATGGTTGACCTGGTAAAATTATAACATCAGTGGAACATAGTTCCTAATTAAAGGCAGGACAAAGTGATAAAATATTTCTGTTTTACAAATTTTCTATCTGTTTCATTTGACCTTCCCATCAGTCTCCTAGTAGCTTTACAAACGACAGTCGTCGCAAGGCCGCAGCAAGAATGAAAACTAGGAAGTCGTTTACAAATATGGTAGAGAAAAAACGAAGATGAGGTTGAGATTTATATCACTGGGCTTCTCAAGATCGAATTCTTCTTTAAAAAAGAAAAGTAGCTATTATTACCTGAAAGATGACGACTTGTGGAAAACAGTAATCCAACAGCTACAAATTTATGGAATAACTTTATTACACTATCTGTTTAGGTGCCTCATTAAACACCGCCTTCAGGCTCCTACACACGTAACAAAATAAGCTATCCAGCCGCTGGTGCTTACTAAAGGAACCACTATATCAAAATGATTTCTATTGGTATTTCTACAAGAGACGTGGACACTTCACACACCTAACGAAAAACATTCTTCCATAAATCTACGGCTGCTTTCTGTAAGTCATCGACCAGTCTCACTCCTCTTCTTCCATTTATACAAGATGGGGCTGCAGAAACTTGAAAAGTGATGGTCCTGTAAAAATACTTAGTAAACATTCTTTCCTAACAGTGTTCAATTGTCCATGACATTTTTCAAACAGCAAAGAAAACGCCTGAGAGAAAGGCTGATTATTTATTTATTTTTTGATATTTCTCGTGGAATGTGACAAAACTATTCTCCATTATGGACGCTACAGACTGTTGGATTAATATATTTGTGTGAAAATATTAACAGCTACAGTTCTTAAATGATACAAAGATATCTACAGTGTCTAGCTCGCAGAGGACGATCTTTAACGCTTAAGTTTCTGTTTCACGCTCGATATCACAGCGTTGTTTGACTATGCTTCCAGAAATCCCGTAATGAGAAGTTATACTTTTATTGATGTTATTATCTACATAAATGAACCGCGCTTTCTACGCTAGTTTTATTAGGGCACTGTCTGCGAGATATGAATTAATCGCCCAATTTTTGGTAAACTTTGATGATCATAAACCTTCTATCAGAGAAGGTGTCATTATTCCTTCGAAACTGACATTTGAAATTGTGATTATCAGTTTCTCTATGTAGAAAGATGCTAAATAGATTTTGTTGCTTTAAATAATACTCGTTTATGTAAATGCTCACTGGCTCTACTTCGATTGTACCGAAATGCTTCATCTTTTGAGTAAAGTGTCCTTCGCCACTACCTCTGTTATATATTTTTCATTTATTAGTATGTATGACTTCTGAAGAAGGCTGTATTATTACAGCTGTAACCATGGTCAAGGTTTAAAATAAATATAATTTAGGGCGACTGTGGGCTGTTTTTTACTCGAGACAATCTGGTAACGGTTGCTGTTGTCGCTGCCATCATGAAAATAATGATTAGTTTTCATTTCCTGGACAATGAGGAGCTTCCTTTTCCTTTCGTTGATAGATAATATCTAGAAGAAGATGCAGCAATAATGTCATGGTATGAAACTGTGCAAAATTCAAGTTTAAGTGAGGTAAAAGGTCAGAGGGAAGATTTTAATTTTCTGATGGCTTTTTAATCGCAAGGTAATAGGTAACATTGTATGTTTCGTTTTAACCATAACGATTTGGAGAAACCTGCAACTATTTCTGGAATCTATAATAATTAATGGTGTAAACCATTAGTAATTATTCTTCTGAGACAGTTCATTAGAAAGGTAAAAGTAATTTTTTCCATACTGGAATGAGTAGTACTCACCAGACAGTTCACAAAATGAGCTGTGAATTAATTATATTAACCAATAGTTAATTATTGATGATTTTATTTCCACAATTATGTGAAGAAATAAAGCTAATTTTCAGTGAGTTGGTATACTGTTTCTTTTATATTTTTGGTACAACAATGTAAATGAATATGATTAATAGTTAGTTACATTAAGGATATGGAGTACATACTAATCTGGTTGAAACAAATGATCAGTGGTAAATAACTGGTTGGTAACATTAATGAAGTAAGACATTTGAACTGAATTCACATTGCTGACACACTTGCGCCAGTCCACTTTGTGCTCTAAAGCGTAGTCAGAAAGATATGACGGGTCTCTGCAGGTAGAATGGCTGTTGAGTAGCTGGGTACCTACCTTGCAGAATGATCGCAGCCAGATGCAGATAATGGCTCGAGAGAAGTAACTGTAGAGTAGCTCATTTTCCTACCTTGAATATTAAGCAGCGCCCAGGTGCAGATAGAGCGCTCTGTGCATTTAGGTACTGCCTACCTAAGCCATCCACATTTACCTTTACATCTGTACTTGACAAGTCACTATACGATATGTGGCGATAATTACATAGTGTACTTTTCTATTCGATTCACTGGTAGTATTCGGGATGAAAGACAGTGTATGTGTCCAAATTGCTACAGCTTTATCTTCGTGGTCATTGAGATAGATATTGAAAAACTTAGTTTTATTTTTATATTACCCATTTTGGACACTACTCCATATACCATCTCACACTGCAGATTGTTAAGCATTTCTGTGATGCCTGACATAAACGAACGTGTACCTAATGGTGGAATTATTTTTCAGCCTTACATGTATCGACCCTTAATCACGCTTGCAAGGATTGCTGACCAACGAGTATTACTCAAGATTAGCTTGAAAAGGATTTTGTGTGTCTTATTTATGTGGATTGCGTTGTGTTCCAATAGATCTGTATCTAGCAACTGTCACCAATGGGTAAATTTATGGTATCGCTCTGTCTTATACCGCTCAAGAAAGAAATTTTATATACTTGAAGATTTTGAAATATTCCAGCGACTGTTTGTAAATTATATAAACTACTAGTCTTTTGTGTAATTACTCTTACACCTTATTTACATTTAGAGTCAGCTGACAGTCTTTAAACGAGACGTTCATCGTCTGTAAGTCTCTAATCCTTTTATAAGGAACTTTATCAATGTCTGCTTCCTGTACACTTCGATGGTATCTGTAAACAACCTCTTAGGTGCACAGATGTTATCTGCACCTTCGTGTCTGCGCACTTTGACTTCATCACACATTCCTCAAGAATGTCACAAGCCTTCCCAACCAACTGCCGATACTTATCAAGTCCAGATGTACAATGTCTCAGATCCCACTTTCGCACTAAGCAAGAACGGGAGTACTAGTGATTTTAGATGGCGCCTACCTTGTGTACTGAGCAACAGGCGGTTACATGTGATGGTCCATTGTAGGTAGTTGAAAAGTAGCTGCTACAACATTAAGTAGCAGCCTACAGACCTGTTTGTACGAGGGCTGTTCGGAAAGTAAGGTCCGATCGGTCGCGAAATGAAAACCACTGTCAAAATAAAAAATGTTTTATTTGCAACAGTTAGTTACACCTTCCAGCTACTTCTCTACACAGTCACGGCTCCGACTTATTGTTGTAGCGTTGTACCAACTTTCCAATATCCTCGTCATAGGATGTAGCCGCTTGTGCTTACTGCCATTTCTCTAAGATGGTGTGCAGCTCGTTGCCTGTGACAAAATGTTGTCGTTATTGCCTGCAGTTCATGAGAGCAGAGATGAAAGTCAGGATGAGCCAATTATGGGCTGTAATGTGGGGGATCAAACATCGAAAACGCCGCAGGTTTGCATTGAAAACGTTACTGGGACATGTTCATTGCCCCTGCAGAGTGTGGCAGAGAATTGTCAAGAAGAAGGAAATGGGTGACAGTTATGTTATGTGGGTTGCATGACATCAGGTGAATCTCTCACCATGCCCTCATACATGGCGTGAGACATTATTTATCTGAGCATCGTTACATGCTCACTGAGAGCTCAGAACTATAGAGAGCGATGCGAAGCGATCGAATGGCATACTACTGTTCAACACATCTGTCCAAACATACACATCATTTTGAATGCGGTTCCCATTTCGCGCTCAATCGGACCTTACATTCCGAATAGCCCTCATAGTTAACTGACATACACTATTGGCCATTAAAATTGCTACACCACGAAGATGACGTGCTACAGACGCGAAATTTAACCAACAGGAAGAAGATGCTGTGATATTCAAATGATTAGCTTTTCAGAGCATTCACCCAAGGTTGGCGCCGGTGGCGACACCTACAACATGCTGACATGAGGAAAGTTTCCAAACGATTTCTCATACACAAACAGCAATTAACCGGCGTTGCCTGGTGAAACGTTATTATGAAGCCTCGTGTAAGGAGGAGAAATGCGTACCATCACGTTTCCGACTTTGATAAAGGTCCGATTGTAGCCTATCGCGATTGCGGTTTATCGTATCGCAACATTGCTGCTCGAAACGGTCGAGGTCCAATGACTGTTAGCAGAATATGGGTTCAGGAGAGTAATACGGAACGCCGTGCTGGATCCCAACGGCCTCGTATCACTAGCAGTCGAGATGACAGATATCTTATCCGCATGGCTGTAACGGATCGTGCAGCCACGTCTCGATCCCTGAGTCAACAGATGTGGACGTCTGCAAGACAACAACCATCTGCACGAACAGTTCGACGACGTTTGCAGCAGCATGGCTGTGGTTACCCTTGACGCTGCATCACAGACAGGAGCGCCTGCGATGGTGTACTCAACGACGAACCTGGTTGCACGAATGGCAAAACGTCATTTTTTCGGATGAATCCAGGTTCTGTTTACAGCATCATGATGGTCGCATCCGTGTTTGGCGACAACGCGCTGAACGCACATTGGAAGCGTGTATTCGTTATCGCCATACTGGCGTATCACCCGGCGTGATGGTATGGGGTGCCATTGGTTACACGTCTCGGTCACCTCTTCTTCCCATTGACGGCACTTTGAACAGTGGACGTTACATTTCAGATGTGTTACGACCCGTGGCTCTACCCTTCATTCGATCCCTGCGAAACCCTACATTTCAATAGGACAAAGCACGACCGCATGTTGCAGGTCCGGGCCTTTCTGGATACAGAAAATGTTCAACTGCTGCCCTGGCCAGCACATTCTTCAGATCTCTCACCAATTGAAAACGTCTGTTCAATGGTGGTCGAGCAAGGGGCTCGTCACAATAGGCCAGTCACTACTCTTGATGAACTGTGGTATCGTTTTTAAACTGCATGGGATGCTGTACCTGTAGACGCCATCCAACCTCTGTTTGACTCAATGCCCAGGCGTATCAAGGCCGTTATTATGGCCACAGGTGGATGCTCAGGGTACTGATTTCTCAGGATCTATGCATCCAAGTAGCTGGGTCACCTGCCTTGAGATTCATCAGCAGTGAGGTAGAGATATTGATCCAGGACTGGTAGCTCTATGAGCGGATTGTATAGCCCACATATGGTGGTCAACTGCACACTGAGCAGCTCGCCTTCCTTGGATGTTGAGCATCAGGTAGCTGTAAATGGTGAGAAGTGTAGGTTGGTCTCCTATCTTGGACATCGAGCAGCAGCCAGGTGCAGATGGTGGCCCGGTGCAGTAGTTCACCAGCTAGAATTCCAACCTTGTGGAATGAGCAGCAGACAGCTGAGGATGGTGGATCACAGTTGATGGTTGCAGGTTGGTCTCCTACCTTGTGCGTTGAGCAGCAGCCAGGTGCAGATGGCGGCCCAGTGCAGGTAGTTGTTGGCGAAGCAGCGCCACCAGCCGAGCGCGCAGACGGCGACGTTGGCGGAGGCGGAGCAGGCGGTCCAGGCGATGCTCTGCGCCTGCGGCACGGTGCCGGCGCCCGTGTGCACGGCCCAGCCGCCGCCCAGCACCGCCTTCAGCAGCAGGTCCACCAGGTTGACCACGATGAGCGAGCGCTGGCGCTGCCGGTGCGAGTAGCGCTGGTACGCCAGCTCGAGGTGCGACTCGCGGAAGCTGTTGGTCAGCGAGGGGCAGTAGATGCCGCGGTACACCATGCCGCGCTTGAACACCGCCCCTGACGCCGTCGGCGCCGCCTCCTCGCCGCCGCTGCTGCCGCCTGCACAGATACCACGTCACAGTCGGTTATTCAGTGCGCTAGTCCAGTGGAGTGCATCTGAGGAGGTTGGATGGTTTTGTTGATATGCGCCACGAGAAAAGTTGTGATTCCTATCTGGATGGTTGAACCTCTAGAAACATAGCCTACGAAAGGCAACATATAGGTTGGGGGGGATCTGGTCCCAATTTAGTAACCGATTTTAAGCTCACACTGTCATACGCTGAAGAGCCACAGAAACTGCTACACCTGCCTAATATCGTGTAGGGTCCCAGTGAACACGCGGAAGTTCCGCAACACAACGTCGCATGGACTCGACTAATGTCTGAAGTAGTGCTGGAGGGAACTGACACCATGAATCCTGCAGGGCTCTCCATAAATCCGTAAGAGTACGAGGGGTTGGAGATCTCTTCTGAACAGCACATTGCAAGGCATCCCAGATATGCTTAATAATATTCGTGTCTGGGGGTTTGGCGGCCAGCGGAAGTGTTTAAACTGAGGAGCGCTGTACCAATTCTGCATGTATGGGGCGTTGTATTGTTTTACTGGAATTTCCAAAGTCCGTCGGAACGCACAATGGACATGAATGGATGCAGGTAATCATACAGGATGATAGCGACGTATCTAGACGTATCACGGGTCCCATATCACTGTAGCTGTGTTTTATCCTTGCTACATTTTGAATTTCAATGAGAGTATTCCAGTCAAGTTTATCAAAATCTTTCTCTAAATTAGAGAAGATAAACGTCTTTGCCAAGATCGCTAATAATAACCTTTGTTTTCGATAACCGGTTTCGGTAAGCAGTGTTACCATTTTCAGACCTCAATGGGGCACATTATTGCATATTTCGTAAAATTGCAGTAAGAGTACTCTTACTCATGAATTTTCAGATACGTAACGTACTAAAAGACTGATGCATCGGCATGTCAAAATTAAAACAGTTACACTGCAGAACCAAAGAAACTGGTACGCCTTACTAATATCGTGTAGGACCCTCGCGAGCAAGTAAAGGTGCCGCAACACGACGTGGCATGGACTCGACTAATGTCTGAAGTAGTGCGGGAGGGAACTGACAACAGGAATCTTGCAGGACTGTATATAAATCCGTAAGAGTACGATGGGTTGGAGATATATTCTGAACAGCACACGGCAAGGCATCCCAGATGTGCTCAATAATGTTCATGTCTGTGGAGTTTAGTGGCCAGTGTTTAAATTCAGAAGAGTGTTCCTGGTGCCACTCTGCAACATTTCTCGACGTGTGTGGTGTCGCATTGTCCTGCTGGAATTGCCCAAGTCCGTCGGATCGCAAAATGTACATGAATGGATGCAGGTAATCATACAGGATGCCTACGTATGTGTCACCTGTCAGTGTCGTATCTAGACGTATCAGGGTCCCATATCACTGCAACTGTACACGCCGCACAACATTACAGAACCCCCACCATCTTGAATAGTCCCCTGCCGACATGCAGCGTCCATGGACTCATGAGATTGTCTCCATACCCGTACACGTCCATCCGCTCGATACAATTCGAAACGAGACTCGTCCGACGAGGCAACATGTTGCCGGTCATCAACAGTCTAATGTCGGTACTGACGGGTTCAGACGAAGCGTAAAGCTTAGTGTCGTGCAGTCATCAAGGCTACACGAACAGGACTTCGAAAGCCGAAACGATGATTATTCGTTGAATGGTTTGCAAGCTGACACTTGTTCATGGCCCAGCATTGAAATCTGCAGGAATTTGCGAAAGGGTTGCACATCTTTCACGTTGAACTATTCTCTTCAGTCGTCGTTGGTCCTGTTCTTGCAGGAACTTTTTTTGGCCACAGCGATGTCGGAGATTTGATGTTTTCCTGAATTCCTGATATTCATGGCACACTAGTGAAATGGTATTTCGGGAAAATCCCTACTTCATCGCTGCCTCGGAGATGCTGTGTCCCATCGTCGTGCACCGACTATAACGCCACTTTCAAATTCACTTAAATCTTGATAACCTGGTATTGTAGCAGTAGTGACAGATCTAACAACTGCACTAGACATTTGTCGTCTTATAATAGGCGTTGCCGTCCGCAGCATCGTATTTTGCCTGTTTACATATCTCTGTATTTGATACCCATGCCTATACCAATTTCTTTGGCGCTTCAGTGTATATTTATTAAATATCTCTGACAGGAGGGTCTTTAATTAGAAACGCTCAAAAACTCTATTGACCACATGTATCAACATTGGGACCAGCTCTGTTTGACGTACGTGAATAATAGGTGATACTTTCCTTAGATCAGCATGTGACACGGGTACCCTCTTAGATTTCGAACGAGTTACTGAGTTTGCTATTTTTACACCCAGCCAAAGACATACATAATTATGTATCATTGGTGCATAAGTTCTTAGCCTTTTTGTTTTGCATGTTGGTATTACGGTTGCTGTGTGTCTATTTATCCATTGTTATGTTTTGTTTGTAGTTCACTGTTGCTATTTGAATTCTTTGTCGTTTGGAGATAGTGAGTGGTGCTGAGGACGCTATGCAACTGAGTGGGCAGTGGAGAAATCGGAGCATTTGGGACATATTTTTATTGAGCTCAGCAGAGGAGTAAAAGCAGTGGATACAGCCAGAAACATTTCCACGATGTAGGATCTTCTTGACATTTATGATTCTCCGGGTTCAGGAAGACCTTCGGGGTTCCATGAAGACAGTTCAACCCTTTCTTTGTCTGCCATACCAAAGGACATCAATAAGTATTTCTGGCTTTTTTGAGCTTCCCAATGCTTCAATGATGCCGTTTGGCATCGCTTCATGTAGTTCCAAGCTTGGCAACAGATCACAGTGGCGTTTGCTTTCATGACTCGCAGTTTGTTTGAAGTGCAGAACAGAAAAGTGTCGTGAGTTGTCCTACTGCATTTGTGAGTGAACAATAACTGTTATGTTTAGTTTCATTCTGTGTATACTGAATTCTTGCTTATGGAACTAATTTTACGTAGTTCCTCAAGGGCAAGGGAAAGAAAGACGGTACGTTTACAATAGTTATGTATGCTTTTTGAGTAATTATTATGTAATTTCTAATGATGCCATTTGGAATCATTATTTTATTTATTAACCAATAGCTTCAAAAGAACTTTTGCAATGAATATGGCATATGAGCAACATATACAGCAAATATTCATCACAAAAAATTTCCCCAATTTTTTTCTAAATGTGACGCACAAATGGGTAAATGCATTAATCCACAATTTTTCATGTCTGTATAATGTAGAACTGGCAAATGTGATGAACTGTGATCATTCTACCATGTTGCAACATTAGCATCCATTGGGGAAGTTTCAAAAATTGGGTGTGTGGGTGTGCTATAAGCCAAAATCACAAAAATCAGCATGTCGCCATATGTGCTTCTCTGCTTGCTCGTCATTAATTGACTCACGAAGAACACCGACTATTCCTATCCTGTACCGTTACTGGTGACGAGAAATTGTGCCTTTATGCTAACATAAGGAAGAGTAACGAACAGTTGAGCCCAAACAAAGGAGAAACTGCCCATACAAAGACCTGGAGCATCGAAGAAAAATAACGTTATGCATCTGGTGGATGTAGTGTACTACAAATTGCTTCCCTGAGGTGAAAACGTCATTCATCAACAACTGAGACATTTCGCAGACGCAATCCAAGAACGACGTCCAGGAAGACTTTGTGGAGTGGTGTTGCTCCACTACAATGCCTGCCCGCTTTCTACAAGACATACAAAAAATGCTATACAGGAGTTGGGTCGGAAAGTCATTTCGTGCCCACCTTATTCACCTGATATTGCGTCCTCAGGTGTTCACCTTTTATGCTCCCTATTCAACAATGTTCAAAGAACTTCCTTTCCAGATGAAAATGCGCTCCATACATGACGAGTTCTTCGAATCAAAGCCACGTGATTTCTACAGTCAGGAAATCCAAAAGCTACTTCTGCATTGGCAGACTGTTGCAGCATGTGTACGTCATATGAAAATCACTCTAAGTGTTGGATCTACGTTTAAAATATCCGTCCACAGCAAGAGGAAGTCAGTAGTATTTGACGAGACTATATATATTTGAAATCGACTGTAAATGCTTTGAACTTCAAAATAAACTGTTTAATAAAGTTATGAGGAGAAACTATCTTTGTTACAGGAATCAAGTATCCCTTGGTCGTAGGAAAATGGCCAAACTGAAAATACCCCCAAAACATAAACATTTATGAATTCGTGTGCAACTTGCCGTTCACTGTTTTGCATACTGGCCTGCATTCAGGGCGATAGGGGTTCATATGCCAACACCACCTACACATGTGACGTCATGTAAAAAGTTATACAATATTGAGCTCTAAGAAGAAACAAAATACGTCTATTTTCATTACCATATTCTGTTATTTTGAAATACACTCCTGGAAATTGAAATAAGAACACCGTGAATTCATTGTCCCAGGAAGGGGAAACTTTATTGACACATTCCTGGGGTCAGATACATCACATGATCACACTGACAGAACCACAGGCACATAGACACAGGCAACAGAGCATGCACAATGTCGGCACTAGTACAGTGTATATCCACCTTTCGCAGCAATGCAGGCTGCTATTCTCCCATGGAGACGATCGTAGAGATGCTGGATGTAGTCCTGTGGAACGGCTTGCCATGCCATTTCCACCTGGCGCCTCAGTTGGACCAGCGTTCGTGCTGGACGTGCAGACCGCGTGCGACGACGCTTTATCCAGTCGCAAACATGCTCAATGGGGGACAGATCCGGAGATCTTGCTGGCCAGGGTAGTTGACTTACACCTTCTAGAGCACGTTGGGTGGCACGGGATACATGCGGACGTGCATTGTCCTGTTGGAACAGCAAGTTCCCTTGCCGGTCTAGGAATGGTAGAACGATGGGTTCGATGACGGTTTGGATGTACCGTGCACTATTCAGTGTCCCCTCGACGATCACCAGTGGTGTGCGGCCAGTGTAGGAGATCGCTCCCCACACCATGATGCCGGGTGTTGGCCCTGTGTGCCTCGGTCGTATGCAGTCCTGATTGTGGCGCTCACCTGCACGGCGCCAAACACGCATACGACCATCATTGGCACCAAGGCAGAAGCGACTCTCATCGCTGAAGACGACACGTCTCCATTCGTCCCTCCATTCACGTCTGTCGCTACACCACTGGAGGCGGGCTGCACGATGTTGGGGCGTGAGCGGAAGACGGCCTAACGGTGTGCGGGACCGTAGCCCAGCTTCTTGGATACGGTTGCGAATGGTCCTCGCCGATACCCCAGGAGCAACAGTGTCCCTAATTTGCTGGGAAGTGGCGGTGCGGTCCCCTACGGCACTGCGTAGGATCCTACGGTCTTGGCGTGCATCTGTGCGTCGCTGCGGTCCGGTCCCAGGTCGACGGGCACGTGCACCTTCCGCCGACCACTGGCGACAACATCGATGTACTGTGGAGACCTCACGCCCCATGTGTTGAGCAATTCGGCGGTACGTCCACCCGGCCTCCCGCATGCCCACTATACGCCCTCGCTCAAAGTCCGTCAACTGCACATACGGTTCACGTCCACGCTGTCGCGGCATGCTACCAGTGTTAAAGACTGCGATGGAGCTCCGTATGCCACGGCAAACTGGCTGACACTGACGGCGGCGGTGCACAAATGCTGCGCAGTTAGCGCCATTCGACGGCCAACACCGCGGTTCCTGGTGTGTCCGCTGTGCCGTGCGTGTGATCATTGCTTGTACAGCCCTCTCGCAGTGTCCGGAGCAAGTATGGTGGGTCTGACACACCGGTGTCAATGTGTTCTTTTTTCCATTTCCATACGTTTTCAGAAAGAAAATGAGAGACTGCGTGATGCAATTTGTCGTATTTTGGTGCTTCAAGGTAACGCTACATTCGTTTTATAGGCTTTTTTCTGACCGGACAACGCATGAGTCTCGTACTCTCTGTTTTTTTTTTTTTTTGGGGCGGGGGGGGGAGGGGGGGGGGGGAGTAACTATACAGGGAATACATGTGGCATTGGCTGCCGTTTGTGATATACATAGCCTGCCTAATAATTTGACACTGTTAGCAGTTCCCTTGAGATCGATTCCGATGCCCTTTCAAGAGAGATGTTATGCTTGGGAGTATTGAAAAGAGATAAACATTTCTCTCTTGGACCACTGG